>NW_026521486.1:0-10000000 GCF_021234435.1 Artibeus jamaicensis | reverse complement strand
AGGACTGGGTAGGGCTGGAGAGTTACCCTAAAAAGACAAGGAACCAGGAATCTGGCCACCAAAAGGGAAGTTAAATTTTATAATGGTTCCCAATGGGAGGGTGTAGTCTAAAGCTAAGGAAGAAAACCAAAGAAAAAATCAGGGGCTGGATAGACTTCAGAATGCAGTAGGGCAGTAGGGTAGTAGGGCAGTAGGGAGGGAGAGCACAGGACAATTGTTAGGACCAGGCTGGTCTGCCTCCTGGGGAGCAGAGGGTGGCTCATCTATAAAGGCCTGGGAACCTCCAAGGTCTGGAAGTCAGATCAGGGTTTAAAGCCCAGGTGTATGCACGGGAAAAGCTCTGGCTCTCCCTAAGGCTCACTTTCCTTCCCTCTAAAACAGGGATTTTACTACCTGCCATGCCTGCCTTGTACTACCATTGTGATGACCAAATGAGAATTGCTATATGTTAGCTAAGACTCCTCTTTATGAAGGTTCCGAAGAGTGCTCAAATTTAAATCCTCAGAGCTCATTATTTAATGTGAAGCAAATCCTCATGGTATAAAATCCTTTCGTATTCAAATATAAACATAAAAATCCACTTTGCTGCCGCATATATGATTGTAGGGGAGATAATTCATGCCTTTGGTCACCTGCAATAGTGTGCAAAACTGCTAGTCACTACATCGTCTTCTTACGTATTTGGACAACACCTCTTCCACACTCAGTCTTGTCTCCAGCTCCATAATCCCTTTCAGAGGCTCTATTATAAACTATCTAACAACGACAAAAAGCATCCAATACATACAAGATTCTAACAAAGAAGCATCCAATACTTGGAAGAAAGACACAATTCACTGAGAATAATTACCTAAATCTCCCACTTAAAAATGTCATCAACATCAGGTTTACATTAGTCACAAGGTTAAGGCATTGGATTGTGCACAGCTTGTTTTTGTTATGAAATTGTCTTGGTAAATTCAATTATTCAAAACAGGGAGAGAAAGGTCCTCCTGGTTTATATGATGACAAACACACAGTAACTAGAAAGCACCGTTTAAATTAACTGTGCAGAAATAGAATATTTAATAATATTGAGTGCTTTGCCCTTTATGACAAAGAAGAGCTGTAAGTAGGTCACATCAATGACAAGAGATGTCACATTTATCCTGAGCTTCACAGATAGGCATGTGTATTTCATGACATTTCTTATTTTCTGCTTTGAACATTTGCTTCTCATCATTGTTTTTTTTTTCCAGGGAATTTACCTGACTTTAGGTTGTTCTGTGCCCTTGTCTACAACTGTAAAAGGCAATCCACCAGTGTGGTCTTTCGGGAACTGGAAAAATCTAAGCTCCACATTGTTTCTGTGGAGCTGAAAAGTGAGATGAAGACATACGAGAGGAAGGAAGAACATGTTTCTGACCTGTCTTGATTCTAAATGATACCAAAGTGTGAACCATATGGCCGAGGCCTCAAAGCTAGGAGGTGGCCAGACTGGGATTGTAGTTCACGTCCAACTCTAAACATTGTTCTTTTCTACAGACACAGAACTGTCTCTTGTGGGGAGAATCACATGATGCTTTTAAAGGATTTGGATGGAAATAGTGACGATCAGAAATGTTACCAAAAAAGCCATTTCATACAATGGTTTGAAACATCCTGTCCCCATTTGATATAGGGATTTGTGATGGTCTTCATGACCTATCACATCAGGGACAAAAATAGCCTTTGGCCCAATTGCTTAGAGTTTGAAATAAATCAGAGAAAGGCAATCAATCAGTCAAATATTTTTCAAGTGTCTTCTGTTTGCTCAACACTATACTGGACTCTGTGGGAAATGATAGTTCACACATCAAAGTTCTTTGGCAAATAAGAAGTGAAGTGAAATAGTATTATTGTTATTAGAGAAAAAAAACTATATAAGGTGGTCCAGCTTCAAAGAACTTAACATCTTCATGTGGGGGAGGAGTTTTCAAATAATGAAAGATCCTCCTTATCATAAACAGCATGTAAATGTATTAGATGTATTTAATTGGTGGTTAGATACAGGGGCAGGAAAACCTGTTCTATAAAGGGACAGTGGTAAATAGTTTAGGTTTTGTGGGTCAGACTTTCTCTGTTGCAGCTACTCAACTCAGCTGCTGTCGTGTAGAAGTAGTCACCAGAGGTTAAAGGAATGAGCATGCTTGTGTGACAATAAAACTTTATTTACAAACACAGGTGGCCCTCTGTTTTTGACCCATGGGTTGTAGCCAGCTAAACCCTCATTTAGGTTGAATATGAGAGAAGACTGCAGAAGTGATCACAGTTAAACAGTCATAGAAGCCTTATTATAACCTTTTATTCAGGGCTGACCCTTTTGCCAGACACTCTATGTATCGAAACTTAAGGCCCCCAGTGTAAGTTCCCAAGATTACACAATTCAATAGTAGGCTGGCTTAGACTTAAACTCTGGCCTACTTGACCTCAGTCCTCTTTCTCACTGCAGTAAACTACCCCTGGCAGACCTGCCCATTTCCCTCACTAACTCCACATCTTAGAGAACACAGGACTTGAGCTGTTAATCACAGGACTGCCTGTTGCAATGTTATTTGCAATGGCCCCTTGAAGGATTGGTTCTCACATTTTATAGCATGTTATCCTCAGGACTTTTAGAAAAGACTAATGCCCAACTCACACCCCAAATGATTTAAATCAGAATCTCTAGGGTAGGACTCAGGCATCAGTATTTTTGAAATGATTCCCATTGATTCTAAGGTCCGGCCAAGTTTGGGAACCACTGTTCTGATGCACGGTGTTGTTATTGACATCTGTCTTATGTCAGTGGTATCACCTGGAATTATGCAAGGTGATGGTCCTGGGCTGAACCTCACTGATGAATTAAACATGTTACTAATGGAATAATTCACCGACTGTTTATAGAACATCCTCTGTGAATGGTGCCAGACATTATTGTAGGTCGTGAGCAAACAATGCAATGGTATAAGCTAGTGATGAAAGAATCACAAAACTGTCTTGGATTATGTTAAACTATTGTATTCCCTTTTTGTTTTGTTTTTAAAGGTGTTTAGAGAAATACCTACATGTGCTTTATTAATATTCTTTTTAAATTTTAAAAAATGTTTCAATTATAGTTGACATACAACACAATATATAGTTTCAGGTATTTGCTGTTTTGGTTCCCATTGCTCTTTTCTGAAATAGCTCAGTATGCATGGTCATGGGAGGCACCCCCAGCCCCTTCAGTGATGAAGGCTGCAGGGGTCTCTTTTATGCTGACAGAGCCACAGCAGTATGTGGGTGATGTAGCAGTCACAACCGAGGACTTTGAATTTTGAGCCAGAGACCCAGTGACATAGGCCAGCTGAAGGTCATATTCATGCTAGCAGCACTGATGGCCTTTGGCCAGACCACTGGTCTTTGCGTTTCTCTCTGCCTAGCAGTTTGCCGGTTTTCCAAACCGGTCTTCCAGTCTCTCACTGACTCTCAGGTCCCTAGTACTGCCAATGAATCGCTCTTTTGGTTAAGATTGCTGAGTCTACTGGCGTGGATTGCAGCTATGAGCTCTGATGGACTTCCCCATTTTGAACATGAGCAGGGAGGTGGTTGTTCCACGGTCTCACAGCTGGTAAGAGAGAAACAGGATGGAATGTGCTTCTGCCTGATGCTAAAGCCCACATTCTCTCCATCTACTACTCTGTTTTGCACACAGAAGATGCTCAATATATGTTTGCTGCCTGTGATGCTGCTGATGGTGTTCCATTGTCCATGGCTTTCTTTCCGAAACCTCGGGAGCCATGCAGTTCTTTACTGCTCTGCTGTTTTTGTGCGTCTAAATACCTTCACCTGGTGCCTGATACTCAGAAAGCATTTACATATAGGAAGATGTTCTGTTGTTCATTCACTTCTAATGTTAATTAAGTGCCAGGTGCTTCACCTACGTTATCTAAGTATCCAAATAATGTGAGGAGATACAATTTATTTCCATTACCCTCACTTTACAAATGAATAAATAGGGGCTCAGACAGATGACGTATCCTTTCCAAAGGTCATGCGCTGCTAGGTGTTGGATCCAGGAGTCACTGGGGACTGACTCCCCAGTGAATGCTTTGACCTTTAAGCTTCCCTGAATTACTAAATTTAATCCAATGTGCACATTCCCCCCAAAAGTCAGTTTATGATATTTTCAGATTAAAAGGAAACTTCAAGGTTATTACTGCTGCAAATACTTAGCTCATGCCAATTCGCTGCTCATCCACTCAACAGGAGCTGGCCCTGTATTTTTAAATTCACTTCACAGTGAAGTTTTAACTTCACTTCACAGGTTGGAAAAATTTTCTTTTAGGACAAGTAAAGCCTTGAGTAAATGGTTCTTTCTCCCCACCCCCCAACCCCTGCCCCTGAGTGAATCGATGATGGTAGGTGGAAAAGCACTATGCGAGCAAATTTTACATATCATTCTATCTATGGATTAGTTTCTTGATGGTGTTTTTAATTATTTAAACATCAAGAAAAAAGTACAAAATGACAGATTTTTCCTCTCTCTTGCTGGTTTCTGTCCGTATGGGCTGTCCATTAAAGCTGCTCGGGGTTGGTTACCTAGGCAATGGCTGGCAGAGTGGGGCTTTTAGATTGATCACCAGATTGATGGCAGGAAGTTGCATCACATGATGTGAATTTAGTTGCTTCTAAGTGGAAGAGTAAAAACTGCTGAGCATTATACAAGAATCGCCAGAACCTTCCCCCACTACTCCTTAATTTTAAAGACAAAACAAATGATCCTCTTTCAGGATGTCACCAGGATCTCAATTTGTCTCCAGAGGAAGAGGGTCTAATGATTCCATGAGCATCTCTGACTTCGCGGTTGGAAGGAGATGCTGTACTCAAGGTGTGTGTGTCCAGGGTACAAGCAAACTCAGCTTTCTTTAAGTCGATGAAGAGTGATGTTTTCTACTTTCTTCACAAGGATGAGGATTAATATATGTGCAGCTCGCTGAACTCCTCTGAGAAGCGCCATTACTTTATCCGTACAGCACGTTGTACCAAATCTCTAGAATAGAATAGTGAGCGTGTTGAGTAAAAAGCAGCTCCATAGCAAAAGCACCATTATCTATGTGATAAAAAGAGTAACTGAAATGCACCTGAATAAACTAACTGATGAAATTTAGAGTTTCTTAGTTAAAAAAAAAAAAGCCAGGACTTAAAAAATAATGTGAGGATACAGAAAGCAAACATTTGCTAACTAGCAAGTATGAGCTAGGTACTTTCACTCTATTTCTAATTTAATCCTATAACAACAGGAGAAAACTTGAGAACTTGCACTCACAAATATTTATTGAGCACTTAATACATGCCTGTACCCAGGTTCAGGGAAGATCAGTAAATAATCCAGGATGAGAAGCCACTTTTGTTCTACTCTAAAGGTATATTATTTTTCCCTAGGGATTTTGGTATCAGAAGAGTGAAAAATTAAACAACCCATCTGGAAGTTTTATTGTAAGAACTTATCTAACTTGCAAAACTCAATGTGCATGCATGCACACACGACTTCCCTTTTTTCTAAGACTGTCTCTGGCAGGTTCAATCTCCTTAAAAAGTTGCCTTCTGGTTTGTGTTTGCCTGCAGCGATGTAGCAATGGTTTATTGACAGAGGCAGCAAGCTTTTATTAACTATATGTTTGAAGCACTGTGTCTAATGCATAACCTCTAATCCTAACACAACCTGTGAGAAAGGAACTGTCGTTGCCCCTATGCTGCAGCTGACAGGATTAAGTGTTCAGAACAGTGACTTGCCCAAGGTCACACAGCAGTAAGTGGCTGATTAACTTGACCCATTTTTTGAATCCAGGTCTAACTCCAGAGCCCATTCTCAGAATTGCTCCAGTGTCTTCCTCTCCTTTGAGCTAGAACTGATTTGTTTTTTAGCCAGCAAGGGGTGGTGAACGTCAAAGTTTAAAAAAAAACAATGGGAGAAAAATGGAAAATCCCCTTCATTAGCATATTTTTCCTGCAAATGAAGAAATTAACCTTATTCAATTTTATCAGTGGAAACCTTGATTGAGAGCCTAACATGTAAATGTTTCACTGCTTCCAGATTTGAAAAGCTCCGAGCTGCAGAGACCAACATTCAGTGTAGAGTTCCAGGTGTGCTCATCTCCCCAGGTGACAGATTTCTCTGTGTTCTCTAACACGGTGTCAGGCAGGTACTATCCTGAGGGGGTGGGAGGATTGCCTGCTGTTAGGGTTAAGCGGGGTAACCTATGCAGCCGCCTAGAAGAATGTTCAGTGCAATGGGAGCATCATCACGTGGTAACATTCCATGCAATAATAACCACCACTGTGCTTTGTGTAACTCATTTATTTAATGATGCTATGCAAGTCCTGTTTTAATTTCCAGACTTAAGATAACCACTTTTTTCTCATCCCCAAAAACAAATTTTAAAAAAACCTACTGGCTCTGAAATTCCACCATTGAAGCTCTATTCCTTTCCCTTTAGGCTTCGTCCATCAAGGTATATGGGAGTTGTCCGTCACATATACCTCAGAGAAACTAAAAGACTTCAGACTGAACTTCAATGGAAGGGAAGGGAGGAAGGTCACAGAAGCAGAATTTGGGAGCTGGGAGGGCCTTTGGGAACATAGAGTCTCACCTACCTGTCACCCGCCAGGGGGAGAAACTTGGATGGAGAGAGAGTTAGTGAGCTGATCTTTCTTCTTTAACATTTGCCCCACTTCCCATCATGGATGTGTATGTGTATGTGTATGTGTGTGTGTGTGCACACGTGCACACATTATCCTACAGATCAGCCATCTTGCTTCCTCTGGTATTCACTGGGGCAAGGCTGATTGGCTTCAAGGGGCTACATGCCAGCTGGGCCTCTTTGGCCTCTCTGTTTTTCCAGGTGGCCTCTAATAGACTGAGGCTGGATTTGTTCTCACTTCACCTGGAAGAAGAGTTGGGGCCAAGAGGGGACTGATGGTCAGAGATCAAAGGTTAAAAGGGGTTAAGCCTTCATCCCGAAAGGTCACACCCGTCAGCCCTGAGACAAGTCCCTTACAAGCATTTCCTCAAACCTAGAGCATAGGCAGGCTTGCAGGGAATGGCCATTCATTTACTAAGGGCATAGCATCTTCCTGGTGTGGAAGATCTATACTCTAGTTTCTTGTTACTAACTAACAGGCTCTGGTTTGGGGCAAGTCACTGCCTCTCAGGGTCTTCATTTCCCCATATTTCCAATTAGAAACTTGGACATGACTGATTGACAATCGGTGGCAGATAGTTCATGGTCTTGTGCTTCCCTAGTGTGTGTATTTCCAGTCACTAATGCTGTGTAACAAATCATCCCACACTAAGTGGTGTAAAACAATGACCATCTTGTTGAGCTCACAGATTGTGTGGGTCAAGAATTAAGGCAGTGAACAAAAGAAATGTTTTATCTCTGTTCTACCATGTCTGGGCAACTCAAATGGCATTGGGGAGACTCAAATGGCTGGTGGTGACTCTGACATCTCAGAGGTGGGATCATTTGGAAGTATCATCTGGTACCTGGGCTGTAATGACTCATCCAGATCACATGTATATGGCCTCTCCATGTAGCATGGTCTTCTCATAGTATGGCATCTCATTTCCCAGAGGGATGGAGGATTAGAGACCCACATAGTTCATCTTCCTTTGGACACCAGTTGGCTCCAAGGAGTTTGAAAACACAGTTAGTAGAATATTCACTAGCTGCCAAACAAGACATCGTAATCTGCCCTGTGGGGTCCTGGTTCTTATGCTTGAAACTGCCTGGGAGCATTCCTCTCTTTTCATCCATCCAAACCTTGTTAATCCTTCAATGCCATCCCTCTAGGAGGCCTTCTAGATTTGTTACTTCTCTGTCTCTACACTCTTTTCCTGGGAAACCTATAGTCAGTCCATGATTTTACTAACCTGCATGCAATAATGATTCCTCAGTTTAGAACATCAGTTCACTATTTCAGACGTTTCCTTTGAGAACCTGATTTGTGTATCTAACATTCTGCTTGACATCTCCACATGAGCACTCACTCAGTGGGAATGAAAACTTATGTCCGTAATAGAGCTCTTGACTCCACATTCTGCCACCCCTCCCGAATAAGCCAGTGCTTTCTTTCTTTACCCTTCCTCATATCACCAACCAGTCTTGACCATCTTGAGATGGTTTCCAAGAATCAAGTCCTAAGGAAGTGGCCAAACTCTATTCTGATTCTGGACATCCTTCAATATCAAATGGCTGTAATGGAGACAGCAGACAATATCTCAGCCTGAGGTGGGCTGGGGAGACGATGAGACTGTCAGGAATTAGAGCAGGGCTGTTCCACTCCCTCCTTCTCAAGCTGGTGAGATTCTTAATGGGAAAGGGGGACTTCAGGAGCCAGAAGACTCAGGTCTGATGTTCTCTGTTATATATCAGCAGAAGTTCGGCAGTGGTGCAAATGTCTGACACCCTGACAGTGTGGACTCCCCTTAATGTGAAGAGACATTAGTATCATTATCATAAGTAGGTTTTTTTACAAACTGGCTTGGGACCTACAACTAGATTTAACTCTCTTTATGTTGGAGGTCATGACATGGGCTCATCATCTACTTTCATGCCCTGTGTATTCCTTCTCCAGAGATACCTGAGGTTGACTTTGATCAAGTAGATGCCATAAACAATTAATGAAGCAAGCTGGTACATCAATATGGTTTCCTATTTGGGTATAAATTTATCTTCTCGGAGGAAATGATATCTAAAAGGACTGAGCAATTTTCACATCCAGATCTCAAATTTCTATGCCCTGGTGCATTACTTGTACATTACCCATATAATGTACCATAGGGAAGGGGAAAGAAACTATAATTTGTCAGGCATACCTTTGATGCTGTGACATTTATATACATCATTTTATTTTACTCTCACAGGAGTCCATTGAGAGAAGCAAGGCTAAGAGAGATCCAGTAACATGTATAAGTTTACCTAACTAGTAAGCAAGTTGAATATGATCTAGTCGATTCCAAGTTGTAGGTGAGGAATCCAAGGTTTAAAGAGATTCAGCAAGGTGTTCAAGACCAAGATTTTTTTATGTCTATATGTCTGCTTGCTACATCTGTGCTTGGATCTGTATACTTCTGTATCACATCCCCCACAAACGCCGTCTCCACCTCCAACAACAATGACCCTGGACAGATGAACAGAAAGATCAATATTGGATCCAGTTCTCCTGACCTAAGGTAGAAATCTGAAAACAAATCTCTTGCGAGGAAGTTGCTAAGCCCACTTGACATCTCCCAGGGACATTGAAAATGGAGGATAGTTGAAAGGACTGGTAAGTGCCTACTATAATTTGTCTAACATTTATACCTCCTCTTAATTACCTTCTTGCTGAAAATAAATAGTGTTGTTGTGAGGAACTGAAAGAAATGTTTTTAGAGTAGAAATGTCTATTTACTTCCATAATAGAAAATTGACTATGTTATTGATTAATATGTCTCATCTGCCAAGTCTTCCTAATTATACATTTGAAAGGTACACCCAGTAGCATAGTAACTGTCAAACTATTATTGATGGAAAGCTGTTGCTGGAAGTCTTGATATGAGTTTCTCCAATGACAGACTGACAGAATGAGACACCAAATTAAATGTTTCATTTACTAAGTAAAAGGTTTTTGTCCAATTCTGTCTCCAAAGAATTAATTAACAAAATAATCTTGGGAACTGTTTACTCCTTGAGAGACATTGGACCTCACCCAGTGCCAGCCCGGAACATGCTTATAAAGTTGTTATCTCATGTCCCAGATTAATGCTGTTTCGATTTAAAAATTCATTGGTCGATAGCTCTTTATTTTTATCTCGTCAGAGATTCTTATAATCCCCAATCCCTTTCGCCGGATGAACAATAATTTTCTCACTTAAATGTCAACATCTCTGATACATTCATTTAAATATTATCCAAACAGATTGTTACATGAGATTTTTTTTTAGCATTTCTCACATTTTATATGCAATAAAGGATCTCAGAGATAGTTCCTTATCTTGATTTGCTCTCTGATTTGGCAGGGATTAAAGCTGTAGTCTGTCACAGGCCAAGATTGTGTCAAATTGCTGGAACTTCTGATGAACACACACTACCGAGACTAATAAACTCTAATTACACCACAGACCTTTTCTGTACACCACCAATACTGGCTCAGAATCAAGGATGAATTTTGAATGGCTGCTTTTATTGCATTTTAGGTAACAGTGATGCATTGAAAATAAGAGGGAAAGGAGATGGCCTCCACACAGTGACGTGTTTAGTGTAAGTGTTGGGGGTAAAGACGGAGAACCGAATAATTACCTCTGAGCAGCTCATGTGCTACTCAGTATTCTTGTGCCCTCTGAGACTGAAATCTTGTCTTGAACTCTGGGAATGTCTTCTCATTCATTTTATTGACTTCTTCTATGTTCTCTCCATTCTCTCTTCTAGAATTCATTTGAAGATGTTAATATCATAATCTCCTTTCTTACTTTCTACCTTTTTATTCTTTTGTGCAGCATTCTAGCCTGAGTCTACCAATTTCCCATGCTGTTCTCCATGTATATCTATCCTGCTGTTCAGACTATCAAGTTTATTTCGACTTTTAGGATTATATTGTCTGTGATGGCTAATTAGCCTCATATCTTAAGAGACTATTTTTATTTCATGAATATCTTCCTCTCTTCCTGTGAAAATATTTACATTTCTTTCTTTTATAAACTCTTTTCCCCTCCCTCCTTATGTTTCATTGGACATTAGTTTGCCATTTTCTGAGCTTGGCATTTCTGTCTTATATTATTAGTCTCCTAGGTCCGCTATTACACATAGCCACAGACAGGGTGGTTTAGAAATAAAAAAATGTATTCTCTCAAATTCTGGAGGTTAAATGTCTGAAGTCAAGGTTTTGGCAGGGCCATTCTCCCTCTGAAGGCTCTGGAGAAGAATCAAGCTATTGATCCTTCCTTACTTCCTTTACCCCTACCCTTTCTATTGAGGTAGAAAAATATATGACATGCAACTTATTCTCTTAACAAATTTTAAGTGCACAGCGCAGTGTCATTAACTATATACACAGGGTTGTATGGCAGATGTACACAACTCTTGCATCTTGCATGACTGAAACTTTTTCTTCATTGAACCGCTTCCCCTTCCCACAGCTCTTGGCACCCGCCATTCCACCTCTGGCTTCTGGGAGTTTGACTGCGATAGATACCTCTGACACAGTCCTTCTGTAAGTAGAATCATGCAGCCTTGGTCCTTCTGTGACTTGCTTGTTTTACTTATCACGATGTCTTCAAGCTTCATCTGGGTTGTAGCATATGACAGGGTGCTGCCTTTTCTCAGTGGTTTTGGCCTTTATGCCTGTTTTGTATTTGAGACTCCCTACCTTCATGTCTGTGGCTTCTCTTTCTTTATTACCATCTGTCTTCAACAGTTGTGGGAAAACAATAGGACATTCCAATAATGGCCTTTCAGTGTTTTTTTTCCTTTAATATATGAGGTTCCCCATTCTTTCTAGGTGTACAAAACATCTTGGGGCGCTATCACGATCCTTAGCCAAAACACCTGTGCTGACGACTCTGGCTTGGATGGGGTGGGGTGGGACAGGAACCTCAGCTGCCCACCGCTTGCCACAGAAGGGGCTAAAGTGCCTGCACGCTTAAAATATGGGCTCCCCAACCAATCATCTTGGGTTTGCTGCAGAGTCCTTTTCTGCGATGCAAGGTGTGCATTGTCTCTAATCTCGGAGCATCCCCAGAACCTGGGAAGCCCCTCCAGGTGTTCTGGGCCATGTTTTCATCCCTCGATCTGGTTCAATTTGCCTTTAGTTTCTCAGGTGTTTCTCTGATCTACTTGTCCTGTATTGATCTTTATCCCTGCTATAGATGTCATTTTTTTTTCAAATATATTCTACCAGTTATATAGGGTTTGGGGATAAGAGCTGACTCTGTTCCCTGGGCCAGGGGCACATGCCTTTTTAAAAAAATGTCATTGGCAGGTACACTCTCCGTCGTGGTGCCTACAAAACTGCCAGTGGGAGAAAGCCCATGAAGAATGTATTTAGTTAGTTGCTGGTGAATGGCTTTGAGGTTCCAACCAAGGTGGTCACCTGGTCATTCAGGGTGTGAAAGACCCAAGTCAGCCACAGACACCCATCCAACTGAGTGGGACTATGAGAGATGGTGAGCAAACATTCCTGGGATCCCTATTAGGAGCCAGAGAGCTGAATTCAGAACCTACTTTGCTCAAGTGTATTTCAGTGGTGCCAGTTTGATCCTGAAATTAGACGCAGGACTGTAACTCAAAGTTAAATGAGCCACAGTTCATTCACCCTGGGTCTAGGAAGCTGGACAGGTCACATCTCTCCAAGACTCAAGTCTTCTTATCTATCAAATGAGGAGTTGCACTAAATTACCTCTAAGCCACCGCCAGTTTGGCCATTTTCAGATGTAAATAGATTCATAACGGCCAGGACTCAAGGATTCCTAAACCTGGCTGTGCGTCAGAATCACTGAGGAGTGTATTGAAAATAAAGGTTCTGACCCAGCCCTGGAGATTCTGATTCTGCGGGCCTAAGTGAGGGCCTAGAAATATTTATTTTTAATAGACTTCTGTGGTTCTGCCAAGTCTGTCCTTAACCTGCCTGGCAACTGAGAACCACTAGAAGATTTGAAAGTTTGCAGGTAGCCCAGGTCAGGGTCATTTCTGATAGTTTAAAAGGTCTCATTGGATAAAAACACTGACTTCTCCATGGTGCCAGCAGCTCCCGTCCTGGATTCTGGGCCTTGAAACTGTTAGCAGACTGGGTGGGCCTCGGGTCGGCCTCGGGCTGGCTGGCAGTGTGTGGGTTCTTGACTTTGGGCAGGAAAGATTTCACAGCCCAAGTCCAGGTGATTTTATTTATTACAGCTGGGGACAGTGAAATGAAGGAAGTGCTTAGGATAGAAGAAGGCTGGGCGGGGCTGCCTGCACCCCCCAGAAACAGTACAGGAAAGAAGTGAGCAGAGGTGCGGCTGCATTGGCTCACTGAGAATGAGAGTCGCAGGAAAAGAAGGGAGGCAAGGCTGCTGTCAGCTTGCTTGGAGAGTCAGAGGAAAAGGAGGCCTTCCAGACAGGGTCAGGGGTAAACCGGGGTAAGCCGTCACTGCCCATTGCTCCCTTGGTTACAAGTCTCATGGGGACCCTTAGAGTTTGTTTGTTTGTTGGTTGGTTGGTTTAATCCTCACCTGAGGGCATTCTTACTGATTTTAGAGAGAGGGAATGGGAGGGAGAGAGAGAGAAGTATCAATGTGTTTCCTCCCACATACCCAAACAGAGAACTGAACCCACAACCTGGGCATGTGCCCTGAAAGGGAATCAAACCCATGACCTCTTGGTTCACAGGATGATGTCCAACCTGAGCCACGCTGCCCAGGGCAAAACCCTTAAAGTTTAGGAGACAGAGAGCAGAGAGGACTGGGTGCACTCTAGCAAGAGAGAGCACATGGTGGGTCCTTTGTCTTGAGACTTTTTATCTTTCTTTAGCCAGTGGGAATCCTAGGGGAGGTTTCCCCGGGGGTCTTAACAGAATATGCATTAGCATTTCAAGTACATCCTTCAATATGCTGATTCATCAAAATGTGTGTCTAGAGAGAGGTCAGGGTGATTTTCTAGTAAGTTTTATTTTTAAAGAATGTCACTGAAGAGGGACCAGGATGGAGGCTGATCTGCCCTGGGAAAGTCTGGAATGTGTAAATTTAAGTGCCCTTGGGTAGGGACTTTAGCTGGCTGTAAATTGCTTCAACTGCTTGGTCTTGTCTATTTCGTGTCAGTTTCCCCTATTCTACTTGCCAAGAATTTCCCCAGCTTCTTACTCTCCTGCCTGAAAACCAGCCCACATCTGCAGACCTCTTCCAGACTCATTTGGGGGCTGGGGAAGGCTTTGTACTTTATACTTTTTGATTCCTTTTTGTTAGAATACATAGAGTCCCAAAGAGGCAGTGGGTTTTAGGAAGGGAATACAGCCCTCCAACTCTGACTTGACTCACTGTGAGATGCTGGGCCAGCAACCCAGCCTGGTGTCCCAGCTTTCCTGGTCTGGAGGATGGGGAGTGCCAGCCATGGCACACGTCGCTTGCCACTAGCACAGTGTTTTGAAGCTCACTAGTGCTCTGAGGATTAATAAGGTGCTTGGAAAAAGGGCAGCTTCTAAAACCGTGGTGTTTGGATTGAACACTGATATGGAGCCAGCAGTGCTGTGTGTGCTGGGAAGAATACAAAATTAGAGATGATCTGATTTGATTCTAGGGGAGACCAGCCCAGGCAAAGGACAAGCAACTTCTCAAAATTGGAAGCATGGGAGAGAAACTGACATAGGATAACTTGGTAGGAGGGACAGGCAGGATTAAGGGTCCATCTGATGATTATGGACATGAATTTAAGGAGAATGCTGTCAGCTTGGGTAGGTGCCCCCCAACTCCCTGCTGCTCCCAGCTACATCCAACTCCCTGGGGCAGGCCCTGACCAGGCCAAGTGTTGGAGTAACCCATTATTTGGGTTTTGCGTGTAGGCAAGTATAAGGGAGAAAGGGCAGGCAAGCAACTTGATGGAATATGCATGGGAGTGACCATCAGGACAGAGTAGCCTGTTTAAAATGCACATCACAGGAGGGCTGAGTGAAATGCATTCTCACCTGGAGATGGAAGAGAAAGGGCCCGGGCCACCAATTTACCAAGTGGTTAAATCACCTTTTCTTCCCAGGAAGGGTAGAAATCGAAGTATCACCCACATGGAGAGTCCTTTACTCAAAGTCAGGAAAGCAGCAGGAGCAGGGACATTGGTGCGGGAAGTGTGGCAGGGCCCAAGGGGACAATGTCATCTGAGTGGGCTGAAGGTGAGTTCCCTCCTCGTTCAGGACAACGTTCACTCATAAGCTGTATATATGTGTATTCAGCTCTCAGAAACTAAATACATCGTGAACCATACACTGATATCAGACATTAATGAAGGAGATTAAAATGAAAGAGAAATAGAGATTCTGATAGTTTCTTCCTGCACCCAGGAGACCATTGTTTTCATTCCCTGCGTAACACTCACCCTTTGGGAGAACAATCTTCCAGCCCACGCACTCATGGGAATCACCTGCAGATCTTTTCTTTTTAAGATTTTATTTATTTATTTTAGAGAGATGGAGACGGGAGGGAGAATGAGAAGGAGTGAAACATCAATGTATGGTTGACTCTAGCACATCCCGTACTGGGGAACTGGTCTGTAACTCAGGCATGTGCCCTGACTGGGAATCAAACCAGTGATGCCTTGGTTCACAGGCCTGTGCTCAATCCACCAAGTTACACCAGCCAGGGCTACCTGTAGATCTTAAAATGCATATTCTGATTCTGTAGGTCTGGGCGCAGACTGACTTTAACATGTTCCCCTGGGATGCAGATGCGGTTGGTCCAGAACCAAACTTGGGGCAGGAAGATGGGAGTTGAGACCACGGCTCCAGCTCCAGTCCCCAGTAACAGGTAAAACCACAATGCCGTTTGAGGGGGAGGGACCGCGACACAGAGGTAGCAGTAGAAAAGAAGGAAGGAAAGGACCTAGCATGTTATGGCACCGAATATGTAACCACATTGAGCTATCTGTTTAGTTCAAACTATCTTAGTTCAATCTGACAACAATCAACATTGCAACAAGACCATTGCATAGATGAGCAACTTGAGCTTCAGTGAGATTGAGATCTTTGCCTGAATGTGGCAAATGAGTGCAGAATAACACATATGAACCCAGGACTGTTTTCATACTACAAATAGATACCTGGTTTATTGTAGTGAAAATGGGAAGGCACATGGGCACAAATGAAACTCCTTTGTATTCCCACCACCCCAGAATAACTGCCATCAACATCTTGCTTTTATTTTCTGTATGTATTTACAAAAACGTTGGATCCTTTCTTGGGTAGCGTATAGGTCTGAGTTTGAACCTCGGCTGCATTGCTGATGAGTAAAACCTTGGGCAAGTCACCAAACTTGATGCCTATTTTCCCATCTGTGATGTGGGGACAATAATAGGACCAAAACAGAGTTTTTGTGAAGATAAAATTAGTCATATGCGAAGTACCCAGACCATTCCTCAGCAAATAGAAAGCGCTCAGTAAACATTACCAGTTATTACTTTTACTATTCTTACTTGTAGCAGAAACATCAACAGCAAAAGCTATGCAGATTAGATGTACTGAGATTCCAGCAGTTCTCAGATTTGCTACAGCAGCTTCTTATATGCACACCTCACCAGGCTTCCCACTTGGGGGTTTTGAGTCAGTAAATTTGGGGGGATTTGCATAGAAATCTGAGTTATAAATAAGCTCCCGGGTGATTGTGTAGCCAGTGGCCTGGGGGCCACATTTTGAGGAAACCTGCTTGTTCATGTCTCAGTATTCCTATCTGGGCAGAGGGGAGGGGGAGGGGAGGGAGCTTCTGTTGTTCTGGCCTTCTCTCTACAAGCCTGCACCGCCGATAAGAAGTCTGGATGCCAGTGTTTAAATATCACATTATCATGACGTTGCTATTTATCTCAGGCAGGTGTTTTGCATGGACCTGGCCCGAGCCTCTCTCATTTCAGAGCAGCCAGGCCCTGACTCAGCTGGGCCGGGCCCCCAGAGCAGTTTTCTCAGAGCATCTCTGCCTCCCCCAACCCAGGCTGAGAGGGGCAGTGTCTGTTCCCGCTGCTTGTACGCTCGCCCCATGGGCCAGCAAGGGATGCCAGTGCGCCTCCCCTCTGTGAGGCAGCCCGTGCCTGTTCACTGCGGGATCACAGCATCTCACATGGGGTCCAGAACACAGTAGGAACTCGGTAGGTGCTTGTTGATAAATAAACTCAATTGCATTAAAGAGCCTGTTCAAACCGGCTTTCCTGTTAACTAAACAACCAAGGTGTGTTGACCAAAATTAGCCTGCCACATACATTTTGTGTTAGAATGCAGGTCAGAAACCAAAGCACTGAAGGCATTTTTCAGTGCCCAAACAGATTAGCACAGGCTCTTTGACTTGGGAAAAAGAAATACTTAGCCGAGAGTGTAGGAGAGGGTGTGAGCATGTGCCTGGTGCACCCGCAGGGCTCAACAAAACGCTGCTTCCTGTCCCCTTTCCCCGGCCACCCAAAGATTCAGAAGATTAGGATTCCAAATGTCAACTGAGGTTTAGTTACAGATGAGCAAACCAAGGACCAGTGAGGTTAGGTCACAGGCCAAAAGTCACACAGCAAGTAAACGACCTAGTGGGGCTTTGATCAGAGCCAGATGCTGCTTCCCTTCTGCAGAATCCTTTCCCTTTCTATTTAATCAGAGTTTCCAGAAGTTAATTTGCTAGTCATTTGCTTCAAAATCAACACCTAAGTCTTGCAAACTGCAGAGTCTAGCACTCGCTCTTTTGAATCAGACCTCCCTAGAGTGGGGCTGGGAACCTAGATTTCTGATAAAACAAGCGGGTGAATGATATACATGCTGAAGTTCAAGAGCCACGGCAAGCCAACTTGTAACTAAGTAACTAAGGACATCCTGACATCCATCTTAGAGAGGCTCAGACTCTGAACCCCATCCACTCATTATTTTTTAAAAAATTTAAAACTGTTACAGCCAATGCTTCATGGAATCCAGCTGGCAGCTGGTGGACCCTTGTCTAAAACCTCCCCTCCGGTCCTAAGGTCACCACCTGGATGGCAGTCGCTCTCCCTCCCTCTTAGCAGAAGAGCAAGGGGGTGACTTTAAAAAGCCAGCCACAAACTATAAGAAGCAGCTCCTGCAAGGTCCCAGAGAGCTCTGCCCGATTTCTTTAATGCAGACCACAGAGCCGCTGCCTGTCACCATGGGTTTGCCAGGGAGCCGGGCATGGAAGAAAGCATCAGAAACAGACTCACAGAGAGAGAGAGAGAGAACAGACTGATGGGTGCCTGCGGAGGGGGTTTGGGGGACTGGGTGGAAAAAAGTGAAGGGATTGAGAAGTACAGATTGGCAGCTACAGAATAGTCACGGGGAATAGCACGGCGTGGGAAACATAGGCAATGATGTCGTAATAACGAAGCATGATGCCAGGTGCTGGAAATAATAGCAGGGGAAACACTTTCTAAGGGCTATGACTGTCTAACAACGATGCCGTATATCTAAAACTAATACAAAATAATATTGAATGTGAGCTGTAATAGAAAAAGTTTTTTTTTTTTAAAGAAAAGAAACGTGCATTTTTAAGAGAGTAAACTGGATCTGGAGTCCCTGGTGAGCTACCCTTGGGAAGGAGCTGGGTACCAGGGATACTGTAGACAAGTGGCTCTCGGGATAACAGAGCCGAGGACGCAGCCCTCCCGGACTCCACATCAGTGCGCCTTCACCTGCCGTTGAGCTAACAGCCTGTCTCTGGGGCTTCTGTTGCTATCAGATTTATTCCTATGAAATGTCAAAAGGGAAGTGCTGCTTCTTCAATACAGCAAGAAATTTCTTTCTTTTGTCTCTCTCTCTCTTCCTCTTGCTCTTCATGTGATGCCCTTCTGGAGAATTTTTGCAGCCCTTGGTAAATATTCCTCTGTCAATTCAAATGGAAAAGAGCTTATAACTTCTGAAGAAGGGTACTGTTGCCTCTTTATGAGGCTGTTCTGCAAAGCAGACAGATCGGGCATCCTGGCCTGTGCCCAGTGCTCAGCATTTTGCACAGAGAGCAGAATCACAGATGCCTTCACTGATTCAGTTACCTGGAGGAGAAAGGGATTGCATTGCTTTTATTAAGCAGGCAGAGCTTTCTGTTCTTTGCATGGTGCTCAGCACCTGACTGCAGAGACAAATTGGAGTTGGCCCTAAAGACAATGAACTCAAAATGGTCCCTGAGTCTTAGCCAGCCTTCCTGAGGCACACCTCCTCCAGGAAGCCCACTGGGACTTCTGCAGCCTAATCCTTTCTTTTGAAGGAACTCTAGCATGTCTTGAGCCTCTTGGCCAGTTTTGTTGCAGATATTACTTCATTTATTTCTTTATGCCATCCCATGAAGTCAGGACTATTAAACTTATTTTATAAATGAAGAAATTGAAACTGAGAGTTTAGTTTGAGATGTTAAACAGAGCTGAGCAAGATACCTCTTGCATTATTGAGCTGAGTGATGTTGAGTGAATTGTTTACTTCTTCTGAGCTTTACAGCCTCATCTATAAAATAAAGAACATGCTGCACTTTTCAGATACGTGAGAATCACTCAGTGCCATGATGTATATATATAGGGCTCAGCATCGTGCTTGGAACACAGTAGGCGCCTAATGAAACGGTGGTTACTGCTGTCACTATTACTCTGGAAATCTGCTAAGGTGAACAGCGGCAGAGCAAAGTTCAGTCAGGTCTGTGTGGCTCCAACGCCCTGCACTATCCTGGGTGTGCCTTGGTTTTTGCATCTGGGAAGCTTTGTCCCATGAGGTTTTCCTGTTCACATTTTTCTGCCCAGTCTCTATGAGGACATGGCCACGCAATAGACTTCCTTCGCACTGGCCGCATTGCTGGGAGCTGGCATGCAGGAGACGCAGACACACGCCTGCGGATGGCTCATCCAAAGCCCTCCCAGGCTAGTCTCGGCTTCCCAGCCCCGTCTCCCCAGGCATTCGCACCGAAGGAAGGACTCTAAAATAATTAAATAAGTAAGTAAGAAAATTAAAAAATAAACAAAACCATGTTGGAAGATCTACAAGTTATCTTGAGTATCTTTTTAAAAAATCACAATCTGATTGGGGGGAAAAACCAACAATATAGAAACATGCCAGATTAAATAAGATTGAATTTATAACCATATGGCAGCAGAAGCCCACCGCACTGACGTTGTTTGGTCTGTTTGGGAAAGAGCCCCTGGGTCCAGGAGAAAGCCCCAGCAAAGGGGACATGCGAGAGTTCTCCCTCACATGCTGATCTCATCTTGGTACACCTTCCCCATTCCCTTTTTTTGGGAGAGAAAAAACACCATCTTCTAAAAAGCTGCGGGCAGGGATCTGCAATGCTCTCTTCTACCTGTGATAGTAGACTTTGTCTTGCAGCCCCTTTGGCTTATAGGGAGGCAGTCCACCATCGCATTACAGACCAGGGCGGGCCCTGGAGACACCAGGGGGAAAACTCCATGAGATCAGGCGATTCACTGCTGTTATTCACTGCTGAATGTGTTAAATGAATGAATGAGTGGGCCAAGACTGTGTGGGTTGGAATTCTGGCCCCAGCCCTTACTAGTTGGAAGCTCAGGTGAACTTCCTAATTTCCTTTATTAGTTTTCCACGCTGCCTCACAAATCACCACCGGCTGAGTGACTTAAAATAACATGTGTATTATTTTGCAGTTTCTGTGAGCTAGGAATCTGGGTATAGGTTGGCTGGGTCCTCTGCTCAGGGTCTCACTGGGCTGCATGTAAGGTTTGGCCAGGACTGCCATTCACAGCTGAGGTTTGAGGTCCTCTTCCAAGCTCACAGATTGTTGGCAGAATTTATTTCTTTGTGGTTGCAGAATGGAGGTCCCCCCTTTTTTTCTGGCTCTTAACCATAAAACGCTTTCTTCCGACAGAGGCTGCCTGCTGCTTCTTAACACATCACTGCAATAGGCAGCTCACAATCTAACTCTTGACTTTTCTTCTAGGCCAGCAGAAGCACAGGTCTCTGACCTCTTTGGTTTGTGACTATTGGACCCTCTACTAAGAGTGCATCTGATAAGGCCAGCTCTGCTCAGGAAAACCTCCCTTTGGAGGAACTGCCCTGACTAGGAACCTTAATCATGTCTGCACAAATTGACTTTGCCATATAATGGAACGTAACCACAGCGGTAGCATGCTATCATGTCCATCGGTCTTGTCCAGACTTGAGGAGAAGGAATTATACAAGAGCATGAGTCATTGGGGGTCTTTTGAGAATTCTGCCCACCCCAGTTCTTCAGGTGTAGAAGGAGAATAATAATGGCATCGACCTTATAATATTGTTTTGAGGATTATATGGTGTGATATAGATTAGAGGCCTGTCCTGGATTATGTGCTCAATAGACGTAAGCGACTGTTTTCTTGTTCTAGGAGTCTAATATCAGTCTACAGTGTATGTGTCCAGAGCCTCACTCACACTCTGGGCTTCAGGGCTGGTTGGATTCAGAGAGCCAAGAGCAACCTCATTTAAGTAGGTCGGCCCTTTGACAATGGCCACCATTTCTCAAACTTCCTCTAACTTTCCAGAGAGAAGAGGATAAACACATACTCTTGAGTGGTCTGGAGTGTATCCGAAGGAACCGGTCACTCCTTCCAAATTTCTTAGGCGTCTTGGGTTGAACTTCTGATTTAAAACAAAAATCGTGTGGGTTTAAGCATTCAACTCCAAAGTATGTGTTTGTTGTAATGGAAACATCTTTGACAATGTGGATGGTCCAAGAAGATGAGCGAAATTTAACCCGCTGCTTCCCGAATCCCCTGACATTTCAATGTGTTTGAATATTCCTGTCAAGCCCTACACAGAGGCCTCCCTGACTGTTAATCTCTTTGATCACATACCACAATCAGGCCATTTTTGAGCCTATTCTTTAATATGTGTATAATTGTTAATACATGACATGCATGTACTACAGTATTATATATTAAATACCCGAGAAAACATCAAAAACAGACATTTTCAAAAGGTGAGATAAAAAGCAAATATGAACTTCTAACATTATCTCTTTGTGTCCCCATGGATAATTTTGTAAGATCCACTGGGTGTAGATACCTCCTTTCACAGAAACCTGAGTGAAAGGATGTATTACAGATTCTGTGCCATCACCTGTCTGCCTGCCCACCCCATCCCTTAGGGACATGCCTCCCTGTGCAACAGAAGCATGAAGGGGCTGCATCCTTCCCAATACAAGAAGCAAAGCTTTGGGGAAGAAGCCGAGAGATAATAAAACCCTCTTTTCTCATTCTCTCTCTCCTCCTTCACTCTCTCTCTTTCTCCTTCCTTCCCTCCCTCCTTTTAACTCTTACTCTGTTTATCTCTTTCCACTGTTTGTTTTGGAAGGCAAAAAGGGCCCAGAGTAAAGACTAGGGGAGCAATCTACCATTTATTGAGTACCTACTATATGCCAGGTTCTGTGCCAGGCGCTGTACATTATCTCTTTGAATCAATGTAGCAGGCCTGTTAGGTAGCTAATGGAGTCCCTGTTTTACACATAATGGGGGCTGGGGGAGGGGGCAACAGAAGCAAGTAACCTGAGCCTTGCTCTATACAGGGAGGGGTAGATTTAAATTTCCATTTTCCTCCAGAGCCTGAGTGTTAATCACTTTGTGATTGGGAAGAGATTTTTGTTGCATATTTCAGTGCTGTTACAGAAGGGGCTGTGTATGTGGGGTGAAGGGTAGGATGAAATGATATAAATTACATTAACCTCTTAAAGTTATATAGCAGTAGAGTGATCAGAGACGCCCCACTCTGCCCCACTACAGTTGGTAGATTAAGATTAATCCAGAGATTCTCCTGCTGAAAGGGTCCTCAGAAATCACCTGGACCAAAGGTCAACCAATGACTGCCTGCAGGCCAAGTCCAACCCACCACCTGTTTTTTGCAAGTAAGATTTTATCAGAACATGTCCAGGCTCATTTATTTACAAGCAGTTGGTGACTGCTTTCATGTTACAAAAGCAGAGTTGAGTCGTTCTGGCAGTGACCACATGTGCTCTCAAAGCCAACAATGTTTTACTGTTTGGCCCTGTACTAGAAGAGCTTATCGGCCTCGATCTGTTCTAGAGAACTTCGAGCTGTTTGGTCATGTGCTGCTATTAGAAAATGACCATGACTCATCATTTAATCTACATGTATGTGTGTGTTTATTAGTAAAGAGTTTGAATGTACCACGTTCTAAAATGTTTTTTATCATGAAACTACCCAAAATAGAAATTTTAAAGTGATTTGAAAATAAAGGTATATGTTAGTAATTTTTAAGGCACCCCATCAGGCCATTTTGACCCCACTTTGGTCTAGAGATTTGGACGCTAATCTAGAGAATGACTTTTGCACTTAATGCCTACAGAGGAGCTACGAAGGACTCCATACATAGTAAAGTAATCCTGTCCAACAATATGGATTTAAACTCAGGAAAATCCTGAATTTCTCCCATTTATTCCCCTGCTATATGAGTTGTGTTTCTATGACAGATTTCATTCAAAAGGAGAATTTTTTGGCTAAAAGTAGTTTTAAAAGGAAGCAGATTCCTGTTTCTAGTTGCGATGCAGTAACTAGGACTGAACTTGCCCTCCCACTGTAAACTACTAGAAAACAGGACAAAATACAGGGAGCTGTTCGCACGCATTGGACAGCAGGCAGTGCGGGACTGTGATCCCTGAAAGAAGGGACACTAAGGGGGGTCCCCACCAGCATCCTGGCTTTCTGCCCGGAGTCACTATCCTGCTGGGTTGCTTGGTGGTCTTGCAGAGAGGAAGAAACGGATTGGATTTCAGGGAGGCTGGTGTTTATGGGGCACAGAGTCAGAGAGGAAGGGTATGCAGAGAGAGAGGGAGAGAGAGAGAGAGAGAGCCATGGCATGAGCCTTGGTTTCAGAAATCTACATAGGAACCCATTCAAGTCAGGGGCTGAATGCTAAGCCATGCATGTAGGGTGAAGTTCCATTAGGCTGGGCAAAGCATCCCCAGAGTTCACGCAGGGGTGGAGACATCTAGATTGTGACTTATCTAGTACGAGAGCTCTTTGAACCTCAAGGTATTTCGTGGGGATCCAGAAGGGTCCTGCCTTCGTAGTGAGGCTAGTGTAGCTCTGTAGGGCAGGCTAGATCTGCCCGACAGGCCTTAAAAACAGCCCTCAAAAGAATGAAGCTAAACTGCAAGTAATATATCTGCCTGTCAGAAAACATTCTTTAAGGGAAGATAATACAATCTAATCCAATAAAAATCCTACATACAAAGAAATAGAAAAATGTGACCAGGACAAAAAAAATCAGGCAATTCAAACAGATCTAGAAATGACAGAGGTAATGGAACAATCAGCCAGAGACATTTGAAAAAGGTATTTTAAATATGCTCAGGGATTTAAAGTAAGATACGAACATATATGGAAAGTAACTTATAAAAGTGAACCAAAGGAGACTTCTAGAAATAAAAAGTGCGTTGTTTGAAATGAAAAATTTACTGGGTGGGATTAACAGTAGATTTGGAACTAAACATTTTTTTGAAATATTGAATATGTAGCAATAGTAATTATCTAAACTGAATCAAGAGAAAAAAATGAACAGAGAATCGGTGACATGTGGCTCTTTACATTGGGAGGCAACGCCAAGGGGCATAATATGGGTACAGCTAGAGAAGGTATCTGATGAAATAATGATTGGAAAATTTTCAATTTGTTGAAAACTATAAATTCACAGGTGTAAGATATTCTGTAAATCCCAACTGGCCAGGGAAAAGGACATAGATACAGAAGAATAAAGACAAAAATGACAGCAGACTTCCTGAAAGAAGCATAACAAATCAGAAGACAATGGAGTTGCATCTTTAATGTACTGGGAACCCCCCCCCCCACACACACACACACACTGTTGTGGACTCAGTGTATGTGTTCCCTCCAAATCCATATGTTGAAGCCCTAACCCCCCTCAGTGTGGATCTATTTTGAAAAAGGAAGTAGTTAAGGTTAAAGGAGGTCATAAGGGTGGGGCCCTGATCCAACAGGATCTGTTTCCTTATAAGAAGAAACATGAAAGAGGTCTCTGTCCACTATGGGAGGCCACAGAAAAAAGGAAGCTTTGTGCAAGCCAAGAAGAGACTGACCCTGCTGGACCTTGATCTTGGACTCCTAGCTTCCAGAACTGTGAGAAAATACGTTTCTATTGTTTAAGCTGCTCAATCTATGATATTTTATTATGGGAGGCTGAGCAGACTAATAAACCTATGAAAACTCAAAACTGTCAATATAGAATTCCATACTTGGTGAAAACACCCTTCAAATACAAAAACAAAATAAAGACAATTTTAAACAAACAAAAGCTAGAGAATTTATCACCAGTAAACCTGTACTACAAGGTTTATTAAAAGAAGTTATTCAGGCTGAAGAGAAATAATGACAGATGAAATCTACACAAAGGAATAGTAGCTCCATAAACGATAAGTATGTCGATAAATGTAAAAAAAGACTTTCCCCTTTCTCTCAAAAATTATCTTTAAGAGAAAATTGACTATTTCAAGAAAAATTAATAACAATGTATTCCAGGGTTTATAATATATGTTGAAGGAAAATGTTTGACAACTATAGCACAAAGAATGGAAGAAATAGAAATATGTTGTAAGGTGTTTATAAGTGAAGTAGTATAATAATAATTGAAGATAGGTCTCAATAGAGGCAGAAAGTATATATAAACAAAGGACAGATGAAATAATAGAAAATAAAAACGTGAGATGATAAATAAAAAACTAGCCATATTGATGATTTCATTGAATATAAATGTTCTAAATATAAATGGTCAACCAAAAGGCAAAGACCGTCAGAATGGATAAAAAACAGCAAGATTGAACCCTTTGTCATATACAAGAAATTCACTTTAAATGCCATTCATAGATAAGTTAAAAGTGGAAGGAGAGACCGTGATGTGCCAAATAAACACTAAGTATGATTAAGCTGGAGCGGCTGTATTAACATCAGAGTAGGTAGACCTTAGAAGGAAGAAAGTTATCAAAAATACAGAAGCACACAACATAATATTGTCAACTATAGTTACATTGCTGTACACCAGTTCTCCAGAGAAGGTATATCTTGGGTGTTCTCATTACAAAAAAAAGAAAGAAAAAAGGAAAATGATAGAGTTGTGAAATGATGGATTTGTTGACTAGTTTGCTTATGGTGACTATTTCACAACATGTATTAGGTCATTGGGTTGTACATTTAAAATAGATACAGTTTTTGATTGTCAATTATACCTCACTAAAGCTGGAAAAAAAGAATATAGAGCCACATTTTATGATGGCAAGAGAATCGATTCACTAACAAGACATAATCATTCTTATTGTCTGTATACATAACAACAGAGCTTAAAACATACAAAAAAACCTGATGAAACTGAAATGATAACAAAGCAAATTCACAATGATAATTAGAGATTTTGGCAAACTTCTCTCAGGAATTGATAGAATAACTACAAAAATTAGTGAGGACATTGAAAATCTAAACAACACTATCCATCAACCTCACCATTGGCATTTATAGAATATTCTACCTACCAATACCAAAATCCAAACTCTTTTCAAGTGCACATGGGACATTCACCCAGACAGGCATAAATCAAGTCTCAACTTGTTCTTTGACCACCGGGAATTTAGTGAAAACTTAATAACACAAAGATATCTGGGATATGCCCAAATATTTGGAAAACACAAAACACATTTCTAAATAATTTATGAGTCAAAGAAGAAAGCATAAGAAAAAACTGAGAATATTTTGAGTTAAATGAAAAAAATTTTAAAAAAACCCAGCTGTGTGATGCAGCTAAAACAATGCTCAGAGGGAAATGTATAGCTTTAAATATTTGTATTATAAAACTGATTAGTTCCTATGCCCCATTTTATAGGCAAGAAAACTGAAGTCCAGGCAAGGTGGGTGATTCACAAAGGCTATGTGTTGGTTTGGGTTAAGAGTTAGAAAAACATTGTCCTACACCAGTCTCTCTCTCTCTTTTCTTCCACTGTCTCTCTGAATTTTTGTTCCTTTGGACTTTGCTGGGTGTTTTCAGGGCAATATATCCAAGTCATTGATTTGTTGCCTTACTCCCTGCTGTTCTCTCACTCTGAGTAATTATTCTTTGTAGTTGGAAAGAATAGCCACTCCGAGAATAATACTTGGGAGGATGCAGAAAGTGACTGCTGTGAAGCAGATGCTGAGCAGTCTCAGGTCGGGAGGAGTAGACAGGTGGTGTGGACGAGGCGGTCACTGCAGCCGGGGGTCAGGGGCAAGGGAAAATGAAAGTGACCATCTACGGAGGGACTCATTACTCCTCTGCACTAAACACAGTGGAAAGCGACCTCACAGCAACTCTGATGTATGCATGTAACCTGCCGAATACGTATCAAGCAACTCGTGATGGTTCTTGCCTTGGAATTTAGGTGCATACAACCTAAACACCCATGCCCAAGGCTGGGCGGGTCCTTGCTCCTGCTATTTGACTTACTCTTGCTTCAGACTCCACCACTCTATCCACTGCTGCATGTCTACTCCACTTGAAGGAAGTAGGGAATGAACACAATGAGGCTTTTTTTCCCCTACTGGTTTTGGTCCCCAATTGTGCTCCATGCTCTGTGACACCAGAATCCCACCCTGCCCATTTATACAAACACCGTACTTAACTGCAAGTCAAAGTTTTTACACTCCATTTTAGTAAGAACTTTTCTTTCACCAAGCAGTAATCATTTCCCTTTGGGGAGCTGCCAGATAGGCCATAATCCCAATTAGGGAAAGATTCTGTGACTGGAGTCGCAGCCTGCAGGAGGTGCCCGTGGGGCTGAGTGGGCAGGGGCCATGCGTGCGTGCTGAGTTACCTACATGTGCCTAATCAGTGGGTTCACCTGGACCACTCAGCTGAAGAGCTGAGCATCCTCCAGTGTCCTGTCAGGGGTGGTCCCCCTAGAGACAGTCTGTCCTTTGTCTCCATATGTCTCATAGGACACAAAAAGAGGCAAGCCCAGTTTCCTTGGACATTTTTTCTACTAATACTCTGGTCCCCTCCCGGGGACTTTAAGCTGGTGAGAGCAGTAAAGCAGAGTGTCTTGTTAATCTTCAAAGCTGTTGTCACCACTCACAAGCTGTGTGATGCGGGGGCGGGAGCTCATTAACCTTGCAGTGCCTTGGTTTTCTCATGTATGAAACGGCCATAATGACATTCCTTACCTCACAGGGTTGTTGTGAGAGTTACATGTGTTCATATGTATGAAGCTCACAGTCATGCCGTATAAACATTAGTCTATATTGTTTTGTACACTTGGTCACCAGGAGTCTTTGCTCAACAGAACTGGTCACTCCTTCCTCTATCTATTGATCAGCAATCTTGGTTGTGAGTGGCAGAAACTGAATTTGGACTGGCTTAGGCAAAAATGGAAGTTCAAGGGTAGGTCTAGCTTCAGAGCCTGTTTCACATCTAACACTTAACACTTTGCATCTAACATTTGTGAAGGTGAACTGATAACCCTGGGAAAAACTGTGTGAGCAGCCTCATGTGCAAATTTTATAGGGACTTAAATGTGAGATGACTCTATTTTCTTAGGCATATTTTTAGAAGGAAAAACCTTGTCTTGTTGTCAGGCATATCTGAAACCTTAAAAAGATCCCTGTCTAATATTAATTCACTCAATTATTAAAAAATACTTACCAAGCACAAATAGATGCCCTTCTCTGGGGTACAGGAGATAAGGCACTAAGATACCAGACAAAAAGCCTTGGCCTTGTAAAGCTTCTATTTTAGCTCAGGTAAGAGGAGAGAATCCATCGACAGAACATATATTATATAATACAATATGTAAAAATGATGATCTGAACTGTGAAGAAAAGTAAAACAGGGATAGTGGCTGATGAGTGCTGAGGTTTATTCCACATGGAAGTATAAATATTTTTTAAATTACTCATGGAATGAGATGGGTAAGAGAAGCTTTGCTATAGACCAGAAGCCAGCTTAATATGCAGAAACTGATGACAGTCACCTTTCTCTTGAGGGAGACACTTCAAGAGCAGGATTTGTGAGAGCTCTTGGACTTGTAAGCTCTTTCACAATTGCTCTTCACAGTAGCACCTCAAAGGATGCAAATACCCCTGAGCTTTTCCAGGGCATGATTTGACAAGGCAAGGCGCTACCTACAGGGAAGTCGCTGGAGTCCATGCACAAGGGTGTAAGCGTGATGCCAGAGGGAACCAGCCCACGTGACATGCACAGAAGGAAGTGAGAAAGGCCTCCTCGCTGTCACTTATGATCTAGAGCTGCACCTTGAACTCTCTGAGTATGTTGCACGAAGACATCAGCTTGACGTGCTGGGGAAGACAGGAAGGTCAGTGCAGTGCCTGGGCTCATTAAGGCTGCTGGTGGAGGCAAGACAGGAAGCACCATTTGGGTCTTAATTAAACACACCCTCTATACCTGAGCATGTTTCAAGCACTGAATTGTCATAAGGAAGGAAAGATGATATGCAATTACTCATCTGAGCATTCTAGGTCCAGGACATCCACTGAGCTGTGCTTTTCGAGAAAAGTAAGGTCACTGTGACTACAACAAAGGCATGAAGCTCAACAGCCCCCTCCCTTATCCAGGTGGCTGTGTGGGTAGGTGGGCTCAGGGAGCCTCTTGAGAAGTCAGTTCTCTCTCCCTCTCTTTGTCATCTCCGTCTGTCTGTATCTCTTGCTGATCCCTGCTTGAGCTCATTGTCCCCCAGTGTCAGAAGGCAGTAGGACACTTAGATCTCACATCAAAGCCACCCACTCGGCACCTTAGTTGAACTCCACAATGAAGAGTTTGGTTCATGGGAGACTCCGGCTGAGGCGGATCCTTGGCAGCCCTTCTGTGGTTGGCCCCCGTGCAATCGATCAGGAGGGGTGGTCACCGCACCAGGTCAGGGTCTGGACGGTCCTGCCTGCCTCATCCTGTTCTGCTCAGAAACATGACTAAAAGATTGGGAGTGGGGATCTAGGGGTCTAGGAAGACACTTTGGAGTCAGGAAGAAGTGGGTTCAATCCCATCTAGTCTTTGAGTTACTTAACTTGAATCTCTTTTTATGTTTAATGGGAACTGTTTTGCAAGGGCAATTGAGTGGTTTTCAATATATCAAATCAGACATGGCATAGAGTGATACCCATCCATGCATTGCAAAGGCTCTAAGTAGCAATGGCATTATTCTTATTAAATGTGGTGGTGTTAACCAAGGAAAATGCTCGTGTTTTCTCCCTAAATACCCCATCACATAGAGATGCTGGTTTGGATTCACCATGACATAGCCCACGGTGACACTTGCTATGCAACAATGATATCAGGAGTGGGAGCAGCACCAGATTTAGAATCACGGAGTCTGAACTGAAGTGCCAGCCAGCTCCACCACAAACTAATTTTGTAACCCTGGGCAAACAAGCTGTGTCTTAAAATGTTGATGTTGTAAATTCCTCCATGCAAACAAAAAGGTGGAATACAGTGATAAAGTACAAAGAATCATGAGCAAACCCTCTGAAGAGTCCTGTGAGTCCTCTTCCACCTCACATTCCTCCCCCTCGATTTTCTGCCATTCCTACCTCTGTTATCTCCTGAATTTTAAATTTGTCATTCCTTACAAGCAAGCTTCTTAATTTCTCATGCATTTGGGAAGAGGATGGAATGAACCTTTTATGTGGCCAGTGTGAAGCAGGTGCCGTTACTGCAATTGCCTTTTAAAAAAATCTGCAGCCGTTATGTTGCTTCAGACCAGAGATGTGACACCCACTTGCTGCATTTCTGGAGCAAGATGCCCCGATTTCAACAGTCAAGTGCCTTTTATTTTCCTGCTCTGTGCTCACGGTCAGGGTGGCCACTCCTGTAAATTTTATCTAATCTGCTCTGGACTAAGATCCCAGGTATTTCCAGTGCCTTAAAAGTGTGCCAGAAGTGAGCTGGCTCTCAGCTTGGCCAAGGGTGTCCTGCCTTGGAGTAGAGGACTTGAACTTCACCGCCTGCCATCAAATGCATTTGTGTCCATGGTTCAGAAGACTTGTGTTTGTTGCTCACATTCGGGCTACGTGCGGAGGGGCAGTGGTTCCCAATGTTGAGTCATTCCTATTTTTTCCTCCATTTGCTCACGCAGCAAACCTTTAGCGTGTGCCAAGTATGTTCTGGTTGGAAATAGTTTTGAAGTGTAATTTTTCCCCCAAGGAGCTCTTGCTTTTGTGGGGTGAGGGAGTATATGGCACTCACACCACAGAGCACTTGGCGTGGGGAGAAGTGGTGTCCAGATGCTTGGGGACAAAGACAGAGCGCCATGGCTGAGTGGTTAGGGGGTGCTTCCCAGAGGAAGTGGCATCTGAGCTGGGTTCTGAAGGTCGAGCAGGAGCTGGCGAGGCTCAGATGGCTGGTCAATTCACACATAGCCTTTAGGTCTAGGCTTAATTGCAATTTTTTCTGAGAAGTCTTCTTTAACCCTCCAGAGTTTAGAAATTTGTCTACCACACCCTATTTTTTTCCCCTTCCAGAGCCTATCATGGTCTGTAAATTAAGCATCCACATGATATTTGAGTTCGTCACCACACTCCGAGGAGGCAAGGACTGTACTTCATTCACCATTTACTGTCTGTCCTGGTGCAGCACAGAGCAGGTCTTCATACGGATGAATGGATAAAAGGGATGAGTGTGCCCAGGTTAGAAACGTCAAGGAAGGCTTGCATGTTCGTTTTCTATTGGTGCATAACAAGGTCCCACCCATGGAGCCACTTAAAACAGTGAGAATTGATTATGCCACAGTTTTTGTGGGTCAAGAATCAGGCCCAGCTCAGGTGGATCCTCCAGGTAAGTCTCGCCAGGCCGCCATCCAAGTGCTGGCCATACTGCAGTTTTCACCTGCGGGGTGGGGTCCTCGTCCGCGCTCTTTACTTGTGGTTCTTGGCAGCACTCCGTTACTCCTGGCTGGAGGACTGAAGCCCCCGAGCCCCTGGATACTGGGCTTCTCCACAGGCAGGTTTTTTTGTTTTTTGTTGCCTCCATCCTCATCATGAGCAGAACAGCCTTTCTGAATGTTGTTTTTTCTTTAACTTTAAAATAGTTTTAGATTTATGAAACAGTCACAAGATAGCATAGAGAGTTGCCCTATATCCCACACCCGCTTTCTCCCACCATGAACATCCAGCATTAATACAACACATTGATTATAGGTAATGAACTGCATTATATTTAGATTTCCTCACAGTTTTCCTAATATCTTTTTCTGTTTTTCTTTTCCTAATATCTGCTTTAGTTCCAGGATCCCATTCAGGATACCACATTCCATTTATAGTTTGCAGTGTACATTTGCAAAAAAATCTAAATTCAGTTTCAATTAATACTACACCATGGGTTGCGTGGGTACCTCCTAACAAAGTATCCCCAATTCCTCCCTCCCATCCATGGGATATTGCCGTTATTATTTCACTTATCTATGATATAATCGCTAAGAAAATGATTGATCTTCCCCTTCTGCTGCCCGAGCCACTAAGGGGTCTTTCTTGGAGCTTTACCACATGATCCTGGTAAGTTCCTGGAGGTAAAGGTCATAACAGTGTGGGGGTCCTCCTAAGATGGTGGTGCACCCAGAGTTTCTCAGTCTTATGCTCATTCACCCTGAGCCTGCAGCAATTTATTAAAATGACCATTTTGGTCTCCCCATTGGTTTTTGCCCCCAGACATGTCTCCTCCAATAAGCAGATCTCAGCTGTGTCTCTCTGGACAGGACTGTCTCTCCAAGATTTTAGGGTGGCCTCTTCTCCTACATCTTCAGTTCCCCACATAGGCCCCCAAATTCACTGATTTTTCAGGTTGTCCGATTTTTTCATAGTGAAATGACAATTTCTAAATTCTTGACATGTTCAAGCTGATTAGGTCAGGCTCACTCAGCACAAACTCCTTTTGATTAACCTAATCCCAGGAGAGAAAGTCCTTCATACTCATAGGTACCACACACTCTCAAGGGGAGGGGACTGACTATATGAGGTCCATACGTCAGTGGGGCCATCTTAGAATTCTGCCCCCTACAGCCAGCTAGAGAGAGTGACGCTTGATCTTAGTCCCAAAGGCCAAGTGGAATGAGCTAACCTCGAAGCTAGGAAGACTATGTAAGGCAGAAGGAATAGCCTGTGTAGAGAAGAAAGCGCATAGATGCTCTCCAGACCTAGATGCTATGCCCGGACTCATCAAATTGGACCCTTTAAATACATGCAGATTCTTGTACATCAGTTACACTTAACAAAGCTGTTAACAACAACAACAACAAAAAAAGGAACGAAAAAGAAAAAATCCAGATGCTGACTTCATTTACTTTTGGGATGCATCCTGAAGTTTTGTTTGGAGACATTTCCTCAGGAGCTACTTTCAGGATACAGAAAACTAACCAGCAAGAATTGAAAATGACTCTCTCCATAGACCAAGAGAATCTTGGATTATTAGTCGTAAGTGTCAGGGTATCTAGGTCACTGGAAGTGATGCTCCCGGTGAGCACTTGTCTTGTGTTTGTGGTGATTGGGTTAATGGATGTGGCTGTTCCCTTCCAGAAATGTTGCCACCTCAGCTTTAATGAACTAACGCTTCAGTGACAAGGTCTTTTCACAGAGGTGTTGTGTCTCGTTCAATTGTCTCGTTAAGTAAACCTTTTCCTGATGTTTTCCCTTCCCAAATGAAAAAGTTTAAAACAAAACAAAAAGTCCTCACACCCTTCTGCTTTAATCTGGGGAAAGAAGGTGGAATAATTATAGATTGTTTCCCTTTTGTAATTATATAAATGTCATTCTTTGCTTGGACTGTCAGTTTGCTGGACGTTTTTATCGAAGATGTTTACATTCCTGCAACACATTTGGAACAAACGCAGCAGCCCGGCTGCAGGGAAATGGCATTGACAGTTGCCATGGGAACCATGTGAAGTCACAGAAAGATTATCTCATAATGCATTACCCAGAGTCAGAAACAGACAGTCTGACTAGAGAACAAACTACCAATTAGCAAGTGACAATTCAGGGCCAGAGAATAGGCACAAAATAGAAGGCCACCTCTGGAAGGTCATGTTTAAGCTAATTTATTGGTTACCTTGCTGTATTCAACCCAATTATTGTGATTGCTTTCCACCATATAAATCTATTTTAACCAGTTCAGCCTTCTCTTTGAGAAAAATCCAAAAAGAAAAAAAAATGGAATTTGACATTTTTGTGAAATGTTCAGGATTACTGTTTTTTAAAAAAATCCCTTTGCTCAGTCAGTGAGGTTTTTTCCATTTTTTTTCTTTTTTTCTGAAAGTCTTTGGGAGGCAGAAATCTTAATTATTAAGAGTGTAGCCTAATGTCAAACTTCTTGCCTTGCCTCATAAGGTTTTTGGCCGTGCACAAATGACTTCACTTCTCTAAGCCTCAGTTTCCTAATCTGTAAAGTGAAAACAATAATAGTATCTACTTCTGCAAAAATTCCTACCTCATGGGCTGTGTTTTTGGATCAGACAGAATAATCCTCGCAAAGGGCTCAGCATAATACTTACTCCTATGAGGCGTTCAGTGCCTGTTTAGCAGTGTTTGTGTGATCAAAGTATCCAGATTTTTTTTTTTTTTTTTTTTTTTACAAAAGTAAGGAATTCAAAAAAGCTCATCTTTGGAGCAGGAATGGAAATCTTTGTTTATTACATTGTCTAACTTGGGCTAGCATCAGAATCACTTTCAAAGACTTATCAAATCATGGATTTTAGAGCCCTGCTTTGGGCCTGCTGAATCAGAATCTCCGGATATGAGGCTCAGACGCATGTGGGCTAAATGACCCCCCTAAGTGAACCTTCCTCAGCTTAGCAAGGCTAATACTCTCTTGTGTTCCTAAGAGTCACTTTGATGTACTCACCGAAATGCACTTTCCCGAGGCCCATTTTCTGAGTTTGATCTGCACACGTGGGATGGTGCCAGGCTAATGAAAATCTGAACAAGCCTCTCTGGGGATTCTGAGGCAGGAGCTATAAAAACCACACTTGGACAAACACGGCTCCTCAGTCTCTCCCGGTCCCTTCCCTGACTCATTTCTCCACGTGGAAGGAGGGACTCAGGATGTTCTCAGCCACTTATCAGGATGGAGTGGAGTTTTCCACAGGAAAAACAAAGAGGCGATAGCCCCATTCTTTAAGTGGCCAGCTCCCGTCCCATCTCTCCTGTGACCCAGACAGCTTCTAATCTGGGGGTCGTCCCTTCCTTTCCTCTGGCTCCCTCCTAAGGCCAAACAGAAGTCAGCAGCGGGGCCTGGGATAGAAGCCATCCCTGCCTGGAGTGGCTTAGGCTACCCGTGCTCGGAATGAGAAAAGAAACATTCTCTTCAGACTAGTTTTCCACATTTCCCCTAAGTACCAGAACTTACAGAGTCAAAGAAGTGGGGTGATGGTTTAAGGAATGCCTCTTTAAAACAAAACAAAACAAAAAAAGTGCTGGTTCGTAGCACTTGCCGATTTCTGTGGTGTAAATATTTCCCATGGCTGATTTTAAGCTACCAGATGAAGTCATGAAATGCAGACTTGGGAAGAGATAAGCACAATTTGCTCTCACATGAGCCATCATGCTGGGTCCAGTATACTTCTGAAGATCCAGTGTGGGCCAACAGAAATGAAGACACAAAGCAATAAGCCACTTGGTTAGGTCTAGTCTTGGCTGTAAGCCAGGAAGACAAACGCGGGTCTCCCTGCCTGATCTGTGGCCCCACTCATTTCACAAGGGTAGACAGCCTCATGAGCTTCTGAAGGGCACACAGATTTCTTTACAAGTGCTGGCTTCTGTAAGCGGATAGTGGCTCCCCAGAGTGTCGTGTGAAAAGGATTCTGAGACTCCGACTTGGATTTTCTTTTTTTAGATCTTGGGTTAGCAGGAATAATGACTGTGACCAATTAATGATATGTGAAATAGATGAGGAAGAGAGGAAGAGAGGAGTGAAGTTGCATGTGTTTGCCACTGATGATATGGAAATTTCATGCATGTATTCATTCATTCATTCATTCATGAAACATGGAATTCCCATTTAGTTCCAGGCACTCTTATGGGCACTGAAGATAGAGTTGTGAGCAATTAAAGAACTTACATCCTAGTGGTGGGGATGGGAAAATTAGAGAGAGAGAATGAGAGAGATAGGAAAAATCCACCTGTAATATGTCAGGTGATGCCGAGACTGAAGACAGCAGATAGGTTAAGGGCACAAAGACTAATGGGCTGGAAGAGTGTATCTGAAATAATGCCAGGAAGGGCATCTTGATACAATCACATTTAAGCAGTGAGGGAATTCCACTGCTTAGGGACTTCTTTCACACTGAAAGAAGTGAGGGAGCGAGATCTAGGCAGAGGGAATAGTAAGTGCAAAGTCCCTGTGGTAAGAGCAGTGTAGGTTTGTCCAGGGACCTGCAGGAGGCCATTGTTTCAGGAGCCCAGTGGGTGGGAAAATCAGGGCCATGAGCTGCCTTGAGGTGAGCTCATGCTGAGTGTTGTAGGGTTGGGTCCAAAGCCCTAGTTAGTAATAAAATAAGAATTTTCCATCTGAATATCATTCTCAAACCTAAACAGGTAGTTTGCCAAGGACTCAAGGGTCTTTTTCAAATATCTTTTTATGAGAACCATGAACTGGGAGCTGTTCTAGCCCAGGGCCCATCTCTGGAAGGAGGAAGAGGCAGTGAGAACATAAGTGGCATAAAAATGTCTGTCCTGTCACAGAAGATGCATTCCAAGGGCACTTTACTTTCAGGAGGAAAGGGAGGAAGAGACAAATAACTGCAGAGCTTGTCCACTGGGGCTATTTCCTGTGCAGGGCGTGAACACTAGTCTTATACACACAGAGGTTTGCTTCTCTAGAAACACGAACACATGCGGAGACTGAGGGGAATGAATTTCATCTCCACCTCTTCCATGGCCTTGACTTGCCTGCAGTAAACATGTACTGCATGCCTGTTCTCTGCCAGATTCCATTCCTGGTACCAGGAGATGTAAAGAGGAGTAGGATGCTGTCCTCTCCTCGAGGAGTTCTCCATCCATTTAGGAGTCACGTGAGTGGCTTTGAAAGGGTAGTCAACCTCACTGATTTCACAGGTAAAAACACCCACCCCTGCAGGGAATGGGGACTGACTGATATAATGCACAAAAACCAAACTTAACCAGTGTCTAGAGATGCTCAGTGCACTTTGTTTCTTGGACCATTTCCAGCCCTTGTTTCTTCTAATGCTGTTTGGAAGTTAGGGCCACTCACAGGGTATGTTATTCTGTCCGTTCCAATGATCTGATCAAGGTGAAAATTGAGTTTCACTTAAGGGAAAAAATTCACCAAAATGCACCATAATTTAGGGCAGCAAAACTACTCTATATTGTACTATAATGGTGAGAAAGTCATACATTTTCCAAGCCCCAGTATAAAACATAGGCTTTGGCTGTACTGTATCAATGCAGGTTCATTGGTTCTAACAAATGTACCATTCTGGTGAGTGATGTTGATAGCGGGGAAGGCTGTGCATGTGCAGAGGCAGAGAGTTATGTAGGAAATCCTATGTCCATTCAAAAAAATGCACCATGAGGTTGGAAGGATGATCTAAGGAATTAGAGGCTTTTTTTTTTGGTCCGATTTACTTTATCTGGTTATAAACCCACAAACTTCACAACCGTAAGTTTCACTCTAAAAATCCGTTCATGTATCAGTTGTTTAAAAGTGGAAATGGATTTTCCACAGAGAAGATGTTTTCAATGGTTTCATGGCAACCCAGAGTAGCACATCAAATCTACACATAGTTTCAGCTAAATTCTGAGTTCTAGAGGTTCCCCAGAACCCCAGGCCTCCAGGACTGCTGAGCTCACAGAGGATACTTAACTGAGATTCAAGAAGTGAGAACTGGATAGGTGGGCAGAGGCCCCCAAAGTAGTAGCCTGAAACGGTAGTACCAGTACACTGGTTATCGGAATAAAAACATGTTAATAAACACAAGAATGCCCTTATAAGCTAAAACTTCTTATCTCTCCTTTAGAGCAGGTCCTCCTCTTCTTTCTCATTGCTCAATCACATGCCAGCTAATTGGATGCTGGAGAAGTAGAGGCATTTGGGGGACAGGGTGGGGACAGGGAGAGGAAGAATGGGCAGGATAGGAAAGAGGCAGGTGTGTGTGGAAATGTTATCAAACACTAAGAAAAGCATTTTTACCTCCTTCATATATATAAAATGTGGCAGGTGATAGAATTTTGCCTTGCATCTCTTCTTTCTAATACTACAGATGAAGGAACAGACTCTAGGCTGGCCGGGGCTCCATCCTGTGGAATTGGCAGATTTTCAGATGGCTCAGTGCAGGCATACATACATTTAGGCAATCTGAGCATGCAGTTCAGAGAGGACCAATGTCTCCCTGCTCTCAAGACTTTTTGTATTTATTTACACATGACATACTTAATTCCAAGGTGCTCAAGGCATTTTGCAAACATTAAATTAACTGTTAATCCTTTTCGTGTCTTTATGAAGCAGTGAAAGGAGTCTTGTTATAAAACATTAGGAACTAAATCTGAGAAATAGTCTTAACAGAAATAGGGATAATCTAGAGGAACGAAAAGAGAAAGATGCAACAGGCAAGTGCGTCCTGGTGACAAGAATAATCTCCTCCAGCTCCCAGCCACAGAGGGAGACCTGTGACACGTTGTCCCTGCAGCTGGGGCCCAAGCCAGCTGGCCAGCATTCCACATGGTGACTCTGTGTATGTGTCTAAATGTACTACTTCTTACCTTAGTAGATAACCTTGAGTAAGGTACTCCCTACTTGAAGACTAAATGTCCATATCTGCAAAACGAGGATTACAAGAGTATTTACCTCACAGATTTATTGTGATGATAAAGTGTTACCTTTATCATCATCATCCTCATCATCATCTGTAATCATCAAGCGAGTATCTCTCTGGATCAGTCCTGGTAAAGAGATTATTTTTCTTCAGCCAGAGCTGTGTCTGAATATTCCTCATGGCAGAATGATTGCAGAAATGCTCTCCAATTCTCCATCCTTCCCTAAGTCTATGCCCTTAACAGCATTTTTTTCTTAGCACCTCCCAGCTCTATCTCCTTAGCTCTCAAAGTTGAGCTTGTTTTGTGACTTGTGTTGGCCCATAGAATACAGAAGAAGTGGTAGAGTCAGTTCTGAGTATAATCTTCAAGTGGTCTTGTGATCTTCTCTTCGTTCTCTTAGAAACTTGCTTTGTCACCATGAGAAAAAGCCCAGACTAGCAATGCTGGATGATGACAGACACATGATCCAGAAGTCCTCATCATTCCTGCTGACAACCATCCTTGCTGGGCCAGTCCTCAGTCACCTACCAGTTTGCCATAGACACCTGAGTGAGGTCAGGGGATAGAAGGATACCTGGCCCAGATCAACAGGACCACTCCTCTGACCTGCAAATTCATGAGCACTAACAAATAGTTGCTGTTTTAAGTTACTAAATTTTGGGAATGGTCTGTTACGTAGCTGTACCTAACTGCTACAGTCTTCTTTTCAGGTGTACTTTTCACTGATTTTTCTAGAATCTTTCTTTCCTAACTTATAAAGATTAATTCATTCTGTGAATTTATTTATAGCTAACTATAATCAGGGTCATTGAGGGGAAATAAAGGTGAGTTAGTCAAAGTCCCAGACATCATGAAGGAACAATCTGGTTGGGTGAGTAAAACATGACAGATAATGAATATAATTAATGGTGAAAATAATGACCATAGAAGAGTTATGAATATAAGAAAATGGCATTATGAGAAGCAAACCTGTTTCTGGCTTGGAGTTGGGGCATAATGGGAGAGTTGGTGAAGTCACATAAAGAAATTCCTCCAGTACCTGCAGAATTTATGCCTCTCCCTCCACCCCCACTTTTGCAACCGGACTCTGGACAGTTTGCAAGAGCCTTCTCACTCCTCTCCCTTTTCTAGTCTTGACTTGGCTCTAATCCATTCTTCTGTCAAATGATTTTCTCTGGAATGCAAATATGGCAGTTTCCCTTCTCCTTTAAATCCTTTGGGCTTCCCACTGCCCTCAGGATAAAGCCAGAACTTCAAGGCATGGGGCCTGGTCAGTCTCTTCTCACCCCAATTTTGTACCTGACAGTGCCGCCCAATCATTACCTAAGATCTAGCTTATGGTTTGGAGATTCTATGAGAGACATAGCATTCTTCCTCTTCTGGGTTTTGAACAAGTTGAGAAAAACAATCCAAAGGAGTCAGAATACCCAAACACTGCCTCTTGTTTTGCTACCTGATTCCCTTGAATTAGGCAAGTTTCCAGCCAAAGGAAACCAGCAAGTGTAAAATGCATTACTGAAGATGCACAGAACTGCTCTTTGCATGCTATTTCCTCCTAAGGGAGGAAAAAGGGAGCTGTTTTATTCTTTCCAAATTTACCAATAAGATAAGTCACTTCATGTTCTCTGGGTTGGAGTAGGTAAAAGCGGCCAGAGAAACCACATGAAAGATGCCAGGCGAAGGGATATGTTTCTCTAATAGCATTGAACAACAATGCTCCTGCGAGAACTCCGTGCTGCTGCTCTCATCCCCATGTGTCTTTGCACACGCTGCTGCTTCTGCCTGGAACATTTAAAAGGAAGGGGTCTCGATGTATCGCCAGCATGCCAAAGAGGTCAGAGGCCTAGATAAGCTTAAGAATCCCTGGTATAGCATTTGACAGTGGTCACCTTTGAACAGGTTTGCTTGGATTATATTCCAGCTCTGCTGCCTATGAGCCCTGGAATTTTGCAGTGATTACTTAACCTCTCTGAGCCTTGGCTGCCTCATCTGTAAAATGGAAATAATAATAGGGAAAAACTTTTAGAGTTGCTGTGAAAATTAAATGAGCATAAAGCATGCTTAAGGCAGTACACAGCTCAAGAAAATTATACTTTACATCTGGCTATAATAAAGTGTTATTATTTATGCCTCTTGTTTAAAGGGTAAAAGTTATGGAAAGTTTTTACATAAAACACCAGTTCTGTCTCTCTTGTTCAACTTTCCTTTCCCCAGAAACAATAATTCAAGTTTCTTTTAGATCATAATTTTGATGCTTATTACTCTGTCACTAAATACCCAGTTTTTGATGCAACTTGTTAATTTTTTTTCAGTTTTATATGTTATCTAAGAATTCCCATTGGTTCTGCCACAGTGCATATTTTTTCCACTTTTGTGTCCTTCTAATTCTCCTAACCATCACAATTCCAGTTAGATGAATGTTGTTTGCTACACTATCATACTATGTAAATGGTATTCACATCTGAACAATGCAGTAAACTATAATCACTTTCCTTTTTCTGTACAACTTTGTTTTCCCCAGAGCTACCACTTACCTTGTTTTCCCTTTTACTTAGCTTTCTGTTCCTATCTATAGTTCAACCTTGAGTTTTTTTCTTTTGTCTAAATTTTCTCTTTTCTCAAGATATACAGATATTTTAGGTATTTTCTACCCATTTAATCTTTGTAAATAATATTATGAGCCTTTATTCCTGATTCACCTTGTGCTACTAAGCCCTTTTATGCCTGGGGCACAGCTCTCCTCTGAGAACCTTTCTTATCAGTCATTCTGGGGATGTTTCTCACCTCTCTCTTGGGGATTATACCCTGTTTCTAATATTCCATGTTTTATTTTTTGGATAACTCCAACTATTTTGTAGTTCATATTCTCCAGAAGTTTCCTGAGAGAGGATTTAGCAAAGGACTATTTTAAAGAAGACATTGCTTATCTGAAAAATGATTAATTCTACACTGACCTTTGATTGAAAGTTTAGCTAGGTATAGAAATCTACCTTAAAAATACATTTCCTTATGAATTCTATAGATATTTTCCTCCACTGCCTTCTAGTGTCCAGTATTGCTATTAAGAAGCCTGAAGCTGTTTTGATTGCTTATCTTTTGTATGTGTGTGTGTTTTTTTTCCTTTCAGGGGAGCTTCAAGGATCTCTATTCCTGGTGTTCTGAAATTTCATAATTATGTCACTTAATTTGGGTTTATCTTCATCCATTATGCTGAGTATCCAGTAAATTTTCAAGTCTAAAAAAATCATGTTATTTTTGTACATTCTTGAATTATTTTTTGATGCTCCCCCTTAATTTTCTTGGTTCTTTTTCTCCCCTTGCTGGTATTATCTAAATGTAGGATATTCAGGACTGGTACTTAAACATTTTTACATTTTTCTTTCCTACTTTCTTCTGAAAAAACTCTTTGAGAAGATAGGAATGTTGACATTCTGGGATTCAAGAAAGGAAGCATACTTGTGATTTTCAGCTTCTAAAATGCATATGTTCACTTAACCTTCTGTTATTTGTTTGATAACCCTGTCCTCACATGGACCTGATATGGCCAAGTCCGGAGACCCTGTCTTTGACCCTCTCTAGAAAAACAAACCTTTTGTCTGTTTGAAGGTGGAGGGCAATCAGTCAACTGTGTGAAGTGAGTATCTGTATATCTGAAAACTTAAGCAGCTTTTTTACAATATTTCTTCCTTTGATCTCCTTGTCTCCTATGTGTTAAGTTTCTAATGCCACCAATTTCTGAATCGTCTGAGGATTCTGCTATCCAAGTCAGGTTGGTTTTCATATTTCCCTACTTCTAACAGACAAATTGGCTTTTCAGATCTGGTAAGTCACTTGTCACTTATGCATGTGTCCTTTAGCTTTCAAAAACTTTTCACTCCCTTGTTCTTCCCATTCTTTTAAGTGTATGCCTTAAAGCAGAATGTCTTAACTATAAGCTAAATGGAGTTTAGGAGGGAGAGAAAATGTGTGTGTAACCTACTGCCTTTATAATATAGGCAAAGGTCTTATAATATATTCTTCACAGAGAAATCAGAATAATCTTTATAAAAATATGAATCATAGTGCTTTACTCTCCCTAGACAAAAAGCTTAAGTGGATTTTAATTTTTATTATTATTATTTTTAATTCTCACCCAAGGATATGCTTATTGATGTTAGAGAGAGAGGAAAGGAGAGGGAGAGAGAGAGAGAAATATCAATGTGAGACTATCAATTGGTTGCCTCCCATGTACACCCCAACTGGGAATAAAACCTGAAACCTAGGTATGTGCCCTAACTGGGAATCAAATATGCAACCTTGTGGTGTAGGGGACTACACTCCAACCAACTGAGACACTTAGTCAGGGCCTTTAAATGGCTTTTTAAAAATACATAGATTAATGCAAATATCTTAGCACAGCACTGCATGACTTGGTGCCTCCCTACATTTCTAACCCACCCTCTTTCTCTTTCACTCACTGTGCTTTGGCCACGCTGGTCTTCTTTCTATTTGTCAAGGAGGTTAAAGTGAATCTGAGTGTTGGGCATTTATTCTTGCTCTCCACTCTGCCTGGGATGCTTTTTTCCAGCCTCCCCCATCACTAGCTCCTCGGAGTCATCTAGGTCTCAGCTGAAATGTCTCTTTCAGAGTAAAGCCTTCCTTTCCACTCAGAATGTGCTTAGAATAGAGGTTATTGACAGAGTAAGACCTGGAAGAGAGAGTCAAAGAGTGGGGATGAAAATGTTGGGCAGCCCGTACTTTGGGGAGAAGTTTTCACATCCACACGGAGATGCCATGCTTGTGGGCCTGCCTTCCCTGGGGGGCTTCTGTAGAGCACTGACTATTGCTGCCTTCCTGTGGGTTACATCCAGGCCATGAGCAAATCTGCCACAATAGCTGGACAGGGGTAGATGCTTAAAACTAAACATAGACTTTTAAAAATTTTCTATTTAAAAGTTCTGCACCTCCAGGTTTTTCTTCTGTCATATATCCTTGGCTTAACAGCAGTCCCCAAATGTTTTTGCTTATTACATCTAAAATAATTTTGAAAAATAGTATGCTATCACAAAAGTTTTTGAATTGACATCTTAGATTTTAATATGATGTTTAAATAATTGCCAAGGATGTGCTTTTCAGCAATTTATAAATATTGATGTTTAAAAATAAAACTGCCACACTGTGATTTAAGTGTATCCATTGAGATCTAGCAACTATAAACTTACCATCAAATATTAAAATATGAAAAGAACAATTTATTAAAAAATACCTGGATATTTTACACCCTTAAGTAAATATTGTCAGACATGAGCCAAAATATTGCCTTCCTAACCCTAAGCTTTGCTCTTATCAGAAATGTTTGCAAGACAGGCAACCATTCTTCATTCCTCAGAGAATGGACAGGAGTCAGTCGTATTAAAAGGGAAAAAAAGAAGGATGCTGCCAAGGCGTTGCTTTTTCAGGACCGTGGACAGAGGTGTTCCTCAGCTGTTTTAGCTAGGCTGCTCCTAAACTTTGGTTGCCAGCTGATCTGGAGATGTCACTAAGAAGGAGGAGAAGGTGGGCTGAAGTCACTGATGAAAGAGGAGGCTGGGGTGAGATGTTGGCAACTGTGCAGTGAGCTGGACCCTGAAGGCATGCTGGTGCCTCCATTGTCTATTCCGGGCTAGATTTCCTGAACACTGATAGGCGTCTCCACTGTCCTGATGCTGCACTGAGATTGTGTCTTCAGCCATGAGATTTGTCAAAGCAGGGAGAAAGAGAACAGCACACTAACTTCCTGATTAAGATTCCCTAGGTCTGAGACTTGAATTGGCTCCTTCCCCCTCAGCAAACACTAACAGACAAAGAGACAACAGTGTCCAATAGCTACTGGTTGGGAAATAAGAGGCATTGGCAGATGGATGAGCAAAGGACAAGCCAAACCCACTTAATCAAGAATAGGGAACAGCCAGAGATTAAATGCAAAAAGATTTAAATCCCCCTGTAAACTGGCTTTGTAGGCTTGCTGATGGAATGTATGCAGTGCCCAAGAGAGAGGGTTAGGGAGGAACTGGAGACATCAAGATAATCTTTTCAACAGTTCTTTTTCTTTCCCCCTCTACCTACCTGAATACTAAATTGATTTTTCAACCAGCTTGGTTTGGGTAACATAAGTACATATAGTAGAATGTGTTTAGGGGTTTAAAGCACATATTTACACGTTAAGCAAACCTGAATAAAAGTCATTGATCTATTATTTGCTTCTCCTATAACCTTGGGCAAGTTAACAAATTTCTCTGAAGCCCCAAACCCATCTAGTCCTTGTGGATGGCAGCCCTAGGGTTGGCCAGTGCATAGACCTGCTGGCTGCCCGTGGTGGCCTGCACTCTCCTCCTGTCATCTGAAAATGGGGATGATGTCTTCCTCATGGCAAATTTGAAAGAATTAAGTAGGTTACTGTGTATAAATTACTTAGCTTGGTAGCTGACAAATAATAAGCATGCAATAATTATTGGTTATTAATATGGCTGTGTGCCAGGGATTTTATAGGATTATTGAGTTTAATCCCCACAACCACCCTGTGAGGCAGACCTTGCCCAAATTCCCATAGCAAGTAACTGAAACATCTGGATTTAATTTAGGCGGTTTAACTCCTGAGTCTTTGCTTTTAACTAGTGTGCCTTGAATAATGTTGACATTTCTCCTCTTTCCTTTATCTATCTATTGTCTATCATTATCTCTATCACTTATCTGCCCATCTGACAATCTCTATCAATCATCTGTCTATTGCCTATCTGTCTACACCCTCTGCACACATATTTGTGTATATACAATCAGCCCAATAATACAGAGAACAAAACAGAGGCTCATAACTAAACAGAACTCACATAACAGAGATGATTTTCTATTCCAGAACAACCTCACTCCAAAACCTATGCTGGGATTTTTTTTTTACTACCTCAAGATTATGATTACAAGGAGTCAGCAATTCTTTTTCAGTACAGTTATTCTAAATTATACTGTTAAAAGAGGAAAAATATAAAAGTATCAACCATCTCCCCCAATTATTTGTACAAATAAGAAATAAGAAGTGTATTTTAATGAGAGGTATTGGGAGCTGATGTTTGGGGGGTGGAGAGTGAGTATTTTCAGAAGTGAGGATGGTACTCATACTGCTCTCATGCCATCGAAGCCTTGGTAGCTTTCATGCCTGGCTGTACTGTCCTGCTGGGCACAACCACAAGTGCTACTCTTTTAAAGACAACAAGCAGTCCTCGAGACAAGTGGCACCCAGGAGAAGTGTGGCACGCCCTGCACATTTATATATAGAGGCGCTCTATGGAGCTGACACAATTATCTGCAGTAACAGGGGAGAGTTGGCAGTGTACAACATCCGAAGCAGCAGGCAATCTTCAAATCATAACTCTTTAGCTTTGGAATGCATGGAATTCATTGGGATAATTTAGCATCTGATTAACTTTCTTAATTAGGCTTCGCATAAACCAGCATGACCTCCTCAGCAGCTCTCCCAGAATATATGACCTCTCTGTGGGAGTCCCCAGTAACTTGGGAGATGACTCCTGGTTGGCACCCTTTTCCATCTTTGTGGAAGTTGGTCCACGTTATCACCTCTCTCAGAGACCTATGCTTCCTTCTCAACAGATGACCTTAATTTAACCTCACCATGATTTCCCTCAACGTCCCTCACATGCATCTCCAAAAATGATAGGTAAGCAAGCGCATGTCATAGCTTTCCTGGGAACTCCCAGTTTTAATTATTCTCTCTTGTTTTTCCCTGGAAACTTTAGAAATACCTGGAAATGCCACTTCCTTTTTTTTAAATCCAGAGTAAATCTCCCCAGGTTGCCTCTCTTTGACCCAAATGACACAAATCTTTGTCTTCAAATATTCGGTTAAGAAAATTTGAGCACTCACCCAGGTTTACTGTTTCCCTTCTTGCTCAGAGGAAGAAGTCATCTCCACTTCTTTCTAAAATGAATTCTCCTCTGGTGTTCTGGATCTGGTTTTCTTGGTGGGGAGAACGATGCTATTGCTTTCCCCTGTCCCCACCCCATTTTTGAGTCCTTTTTTACTGAAATTTTCTGGTTACCTTCAAACACTTGAGTGTTCTTCATACAAAAGTAAAAATAAGACAAAACAAACCCCAAATTTTCTAGAACTCAGCCTTTCCTTCTAGCTGCTCCCTGACTTCCTCTTTTCTTCGCTTAGTCTTATTCCTTTATTTTCCACTCATCATCCAGCAGTCTCCTTTTTGATTTTTCTTTCCACTGAAAATCTACTTTGTAAGGAGACAGTAACCTCCATCAAAACGTTTTTTTACACCACATTGTAACTTTTTATGTTTGTTTTTCCCCCCACTGGTCTGTTCTTGGAGACTGAGAAGGCTCATTCAGTGCACCTAGCATATTGTACCTGCTCAATGAACAAGGTACAGCATGAGCTCTGTTGAATGCAATGAACCCCTTCCCTTGTCCCTCTAATGGTCTTCTTAGATGCACTTGTGGCTGCGCACTATCCCTCCTTGAAATCCTCTCATACACTGGAATCTAGGATGTAGTTTCTCTCTTCCTCTTTTTACCTCAACCTGCTGCTAGAAAGAGGATAGAGATTTATTTATTCCTGTAACCCGAGGGTTGTGCACAGGTTCATAACAAATCTATTGGGTTAGAACAGGTGAATCACACTAGATATGGAGGAAGTTTCTGTATTCTGCTTTCATTCCACAGAAGGTATTACCTAAATAGGTTTTTAATTCTCAGAAATCCCAGGTCTCTCCAGTGTGTGGTAGTTTGAACTCTGCCTAATTTATATCCATGGATCATAAGACACTTGCTACTAATAACTATGGAATACCTGCTTAGTATTTAACCTTAATTTTTTTTTCTTGAAGTAAGTAGCCTAAAGAAGTTTTAAACCTAATCTCAACTAAGAAATCTGATTGAAGGTCAAGTATGCCTTGTCTTTTTTGCAAGAAAAAGCAATAAATTTGCCTGAAGCTACCTAAAAGATGCATGGTTAATATGAAATTAAAAGCTAGATTTATTGCTCCAAAGACCATGGGATAGATTGATTATAAAACTGCCTCATTTTTTTACTGCTTTGTGTATTCTCACCTTTTTGCAATGTGATCTTTCAGCAGTCTTCCCTCTCCTGCTGGCTTCATGACCTGCTTTGGTCAACTGAATGTGGTGCCAATGGCAGTCTGCCAGTGTCAGCCGAGGGCGCCAGAGGTCTGACATGCTTCTATTTACTCTCTTAGATCCCCAGTTTCTACACGCGAACAAAGCTGAGCTAGGCCACTGTAGAACAAGGGATTATGTGAGGCAGAGATAAATCACTCCAGCTGAGACCATCCTGGACTTGCTAATTCCCAGCCTAGTGTCCTCTGGGCTGAGACATATGTGCAAGCCCAGCCAAGATCAGCAAGTGCAGCTCTCAGCTCAGCTCAGCAACAGCACCTAGGAGATCCAAGATTTTTGAGCTAAGAAAATGCTTGCTATTAGAACACATGGTGTTGGAGGATAGTGAGCATATCTAGACAAAGGAAAAGACTGGATCAGAAATGTCTGTTTGGTGCGTCTAACAATGAAATGACAATTGTCTAGCAGTGAGTCAATTGTCTTGATTGATTCAGAAAAAAATAGCTTTATTGAGATATAATTCACATTCTATGCCATTTATCCATGTAAAGTGCATAATGCCATGGTTTTTAGTGTGTTCAGAAGTTGTGTGACCACTACCAAATCAATTTTAGAATATTTTTATGGCCCTTCTCAGGAACCCTTGTACCCATTAGCAGTCATTCTCAACTTGTCATCACTCCTTCCCTCCAGTCCTGGGAGATCATTAATCTACTTTCTATCAGTATAGATTTGCCTACTATAGAAATATCATATAAATGGAATCTTATATTATCTTTTGTGATTGGCTTCTTTCACTAGTGTGTTCTACGTTCATCCATGTTATAGTATCTTTCAGTATTTCACTTTTTATTACCAATTAATATTTCATTTATGGATATACCTTGTTTTATTTATCCATTTATCAGTTAATATATGCTTGGATTATTTTCACTTTGGGGCTGTTATGATAAATGCTGCCATGACCATTTTTGTACAAGGTCTGTGTAGACATATGCTTTCATCTTTTTTGTGTATATGCCTAAGAACAGAATTCTTTGGTCACATTGTAACTCTGTGTTTAATCTCTTGTGAATTTCCAGACTGTTTCCTACAGTCGCTGCACCATTTTTCATTCCCACCCACAGGGTACTATGGCTCTAATTTCTTCAAATCCTTGTCGACACTTGATATTATCAGTCTTTTTAATTGTAGCCACCCTACAGTGGCTGAGTATAGAATGATATCTTATTGTGGGTTTTTTTATTCTCATTTATTCTTTTTTTTAAATTTTATTTAGTTATTTTTCAAGTACAGTTTTTTTTGTCTATTTCTCCCATCCCAGCCTCCCCCGCCCCTTGCTCCCCACCTCCCTCCCATTTCCACCCCCCTTAGTTCTCATCCCTGTGTCCTTCCTATTTGTTCCTCCAAATCCCTCCCCCTTTTTCCCCTTAACTTCCCTTCCCTCTCCCCTCTGGTCACTGTCCCCTTGTTCTCTATTTCAGTGTCTTTGGTTTTTTTTTCTGCTTGCTTGTTTGTTTTGTTGTTTAGCTTCCTGTTAAAGGTGAGATCCTATGGTATTTGTCTTTCAACACCTAGCCTATTTCACTCAGCATAATGCTTTCCAGTTCCATCCATGTTGTTGCAAAGGGTAGTAGCTCCTTATTTCTCTCTGCTGCATAGAATTCCATTGTGTTACAAGGCCACTGTAATCAAAACAGCCTGGTACTGGCATAAAAACAGGCACATCGACCAATGGAACAGAACAGAGAGCCCAGAAATCAACCCAACTCTCTACAGTCAATTAATATTCGACAAAGGGGGCAGTAACATAAAATAGAGTAAAGATAGCCTCTTCAACAAATGGTGCTGGGAGAACTGGACAGCAACGTGCAAAAAAATGAAACTTGAGCACCAACTTACACCATATACCAAAATAAATTCAAGATAGATAAAAGACTTAAATATAAGCCGTGACACCATTAAAGTCCTAGAGGAGAACATCGGCAAGAAAATCTCAGATATTTCACGCAGCAACTTTTTTACTGATATGTCCCCTAGAGCAAGGAATATAAAGGAAAGAATAAACAAATGGGATCTCATCAAAATGTTCTCATTTATTCTATTACAGTTGTTCCAATTTATCCCCCTTGGCCCTCCTCTGCCCAGCCCACCCCCGCTCCCATAGTCAATCCCCACACTGTAGTCCATGTCCATGGGTCATTCCTACATATTCTTTGACTAGTCCCTTCCCCTTCTTGCTACCCTTCCCCTCTCTCCCCTTTCCTCTGTTAGCTGACAGGCTATTCTATACTTCCATGTCTCTGGTTTTGTTTTGCTCATTAGTTTATTCAGTTCATTAGATTCCTCTTATAAATGAGATCATAAGGTATTTGTTTTTCACTTACTGGCTTATTTCACTTAGCATAATAGTCTTTAATTTGCAATTTCCTGGCTGCTAATGACCTTGAGAGTTTTTCATGTGTTTATTATGTCCATTTGTATATAATCTTTGAAAAAATGTCTGTTCAGATCCTTTGCTCATTTTCAATCAGGTAATTTGTCTTTTCATTATTGAGTTGTATCTTTATTAATATTTACCAAATAGAAAGCTAAAATTTTCATTGGAATGCAGTTACCCAGTATTTTTAGTATATCCTGAATTAGTTCACTGATTCGCAATGTGACTGACCAGCAGATATATTTGGAAGGACTTTTAAAAACAAGACATCTTGGGTCCTACCCTTGGAAATTGCAATCTAGTAGGGATGGAGAAAGTTCTTGAATTTGTACTCAAACCAAACACCTATCTATTCCTAGGGGATGTGATGTTTTGAAATAAGGGGACTGACTTGGATATTACAGGTCAATATCAGGGGAAAATAAAGGCTTCCAGCTCTCACACTTGGTATATTCTTTCCAACATGTAGAAAGGCTTAATAATACTGTGTTTGAATAGCAGCAATGGGCAGAGGATGCACATGTTTGAGCTGTAACACTTTATTAACTGCTCTGGAAAAGCACAGACTAATTACTTTCTGAGATTGTAACTCACAGGCCCCAGAGGAATAAACTAGGAAGAACTCGAAGGAAAAAAAAACAACCAAGTACTTACTGTCCCCTGCTTTGTTTAATAGCAGTTGTCCAAATACACTCCTAGCTAAGAGATGTGGAGTGAGGAGGGATAAAAAGGTATTGAGTAGTTTGTGGAGGGAACAGTAATGCTAGAGAGGGAAGCAGTGGACTGTTCTGCAGCATATAAAGTAAGGGTCTCGGCACCAATTAAGCAGTATCAGCTTCCACATTCCAGATTTAAATTCCAGGAAGAAAGCTCTTGTCAGAGTCCCTATGCCAACAGGCTGGAAAGAACTCCACCTCTTGGGTTATGACCATTACTTGCAAGTAGTGAATATGTTTTTGATTCTCACTTTGCAAAAATTCTTTACAAAGAGGTTTGTAGCAGAGTTAATTAAGTCCCATCAAAAGCAAGTTTCCTGTCAACCTTGTATGTAAGCTGTGATCGTATCTGCTTCAATAAGGATAGAAAGAAGGCCTAGAAGGAAGTGAACCAAAAGAGAAGCATTCTGTACATTCCAGTCTTCCCCAAATAAGCATGATTTTAAAAAAATTTTCACGTCTTTTTTGAAGTAGGTAATACAGTTGTACAGAATCAAAAGTCAGGAGGCATGGGTTTCAATTTCACTTCTCCCCTCGTTAGCTGTGCAGAACTGGGGAAGCTAGTACCCTCTCCTGTGTCTTATTTCCATCCTCTCTAAGGTAAGCATACCAGTAGGACATTCCTTGTAGAGTTGATACAAGGATTAAATGAGCGAATCTATTTAAAGTGTGTGCTATGTGTGTATACCTGGCATTTAGTAAACACTATAGAAGTGTTTGATATTATTGTTATTATGGTTTTGAACCTTGCTGATTTTGAACTGATTCAAATATTCACTGAACATCTTCCCTGTGCCAAGGTCTATGCTGCTAGGCATTTATAGTACATAAGAAGGCAGGGTTATGGCTGCCTTCTCAAGCTCACAGAAGATCCCGTAGAAAACCACTCTAATTTTCTTCTTCACTTTGTGTTGTTCACAGCCCCAGGCTGTGCCAGGTCTAGAGGATCCACAGGACTGGTGTTCTGCCCATTTTCTGAGTTCTACTTTTTCTTGTTTCTGTTCCTCATAGTTCACTTATAAGAGTAACTTCCATTCATTGTTTGCTTATCACATGCCAGGCACCAGGCTCAGTGTTTTTCAGACATCATGGTGTTTGAGACTTACATTTGCCCTTCAGGTTACTATTTTGATTTCCATTCTATAGATGATGAAAACCAGTTTCTGGAAGGTCAATTAATTTGGTCAAGGTCATAGTGGTACTAGGATCCCCCAAGCAGGTGCTTTCAATGACTCTTCCTTTTAAGTTTCGGTTTCTGCCTATTGGAATCAGCCTTTTTATCAATCTCTCCCTCATGAGCTCCTGGTGGACGTTGGTTTCACATGGAACCAGGCTTGGAGAGGGAGGTGTGAGGGTTGAGGAGGTGTCTGAGTCAGGGGAAAGCATTCATCAAATGACTCATCAGATAGCAGTCACAGGACCATAGTCAAAATTCCTCACTAACAGCAAGATTCACTAACCGCATTGAATCTTGATAAATCAGAATCCTATGTCTTTTGAACCATTCCATCCCCAAACTCCAAAATAATAAACCATTCGGATAAAATTCAGTACTCTTTCAGGTATGAGACCTAACATCCCCTTTTGTAGGGTGTATATGCTGGGGCTCTTGGAAGACAGATGGCCCTCTAGAGCCATCTCAAATTTAATTTGCTCCACACTGGGAGATAAATATCATTTCTGATGTCGAAGATTAACCCTGGCCAAGCTAGCATTCTTAGCCAACCCACCCTCCCTGTGCTTTGGAGGGTTGTTCGGTGCCTCCCTAGCTTCCTGAATACAAAGGGTTAACGCCACAGCCCAAGTGGGTAGTTAAAAAAAAATCTTTTTTTTGTGGTGTGTTGAATTGATGATGTTTGGAGAAGGTAATGAGGAAGATTGTCTATTTTCTGCTCCTTTTTAGTGCACTTGGTACATGTATTTAACACCTGTACAGGTGTATGACACTGTTATGCTATATTTTGGCTATTATTATTGCCATGGAATTTGCTTGGAAGCTGGAAGGTAACAAACAAAAAAGTGCTTTGATTCACATGGTTGATTTCACATTCTTTTTCTTTGGACCTTTTTATACAGTAATTACTGAGTTCATTTGGCATTCTCTCTCTGCTTTTGTGTAAACTCTGGAGAGCAGAATCCTTGATTCTCTGTGCTTTGTAACCTGGTCTGAGTCCCTGAGAAGATTGTGTTATAGTGAGAGTTATGTTTTATCGTCACTTGCTCTTTCTCCTGTACCTGATCCATTCATAAGGTGAATTCTTTGGTCTGTCTATCATTCTTGTAGGTTTGGGAAGTGGTCTTACATTAGCTGGTGAAAACAAGGTACTAGCTTTACAGCAGCACTTGATTAAAATAATGTTTATGGTGGATTTTCAGGTGATATGACAGGTCAGGAAGAATGTATTATAGTTACTTGATTTGAAATTTTAAAAAAAGAATGGGCTCTGTCATCTATGGTGATCAAAAGTTATTTTAGTGAATCAAATTTGGAAACAGAAACCTGATGTTTGCAAAATCAGTATTGATCGTGGTTTCAGGATTTGGTCGGTAAGAGTCCCAAGGTTTCTGGAGTCCAGCTGTAGGTGCAGCGAGGCAGGAAGGGACAGTGCCTGCCATGTCTTGAGTGTCTACCAAACCAACACTAGCTTTCCCCTCCTAGGAAAATGAAGACATTTTTTTTTTTAATCTTATTCCAGAGTTATAACCAGAGACCAAAGTCATTCTAGCTCTACAGCAGGACAGAAGGTTGAAGAGAGTTAACAAGGACTAAAGTCTAACCCAATAACTGTTTCTTGGTTTATCCTCTTCAATGGACACATTTGCTTATGCTCGCAATTATCTTCTGAAAAGTAATAGATTCACAAAGTGAGGCTACATTACTGGCCCACGGTTCCACAGCTAGGAGATGGCAGGGCTGGGTTTGAATGCAGGCAATTTAGTAACTGAAATAAGGTATTGAGCTAAGAAGAAAAGTTATCCTAATTAAATAATTCACCTAGGTAAATAGTGGACATGCTCATTATTATAAATGCATTTGATAAGGCATGAATTTGGTGTTCCAGATAATATCGTGGAGACATTTAATTTCAAATAGAAAGCGTTAGAGCTAGAGAGGAACTCCCACAGCATCTAACTCAATTACCTTATTTTATAGATTAAAAAAAGGTGGGGAGGCAGAGAGAAGTGATCTGCTGGAGACAACCCCCCTTCCCCCAACTTGCAAGTTAAAAATATGTGGAGATATAGGTTTCCCACTGCCTGGTTTAGTGGATTGTTCTCTGCCCACAACGTACCTCACAGGGCATTCCAGAGGCAACACAGGAAATTATTTTAATGTAATTCCAAAGCTCAAAGTATTTTAGAATATGCATACTACAAGTGTTCTTGGATATAAAGTTATAGTCACCTACTTGGGAGAATGTTGGAGTTGCCATAATGTTTCTTCATGGACTATGAGAAAACAATGTGAGTTATATTTTGTCTAAAGCAGACCTAAGCTGCTTACATCCAAACCCATCATTCGCCCATTCATTCATCAGCCCATCCTCTGAATTCTGTCCTTTCCCTCTCCTTCTGTGTCCTGCCAGGGATGAATTCTATATTGTAGTTTTCACCACCTCAGTGTCTTTGGCATCTGTCATCTTACCTTCATCAGCACTGCCCCACCCCCACCCCGCACATCCCCCAACCTTGCCCCAGTGCTGGGTGGAATCTCCTTTCCCCGATCATCGACCACACCCTAACTGCTCTCCCTGCCTCCAGTCTGACTATCATGGGCTCATGTGATTCCCTTGCTTAAAATCCTTCTAGACTTCACCATTGCTCAGCTCCTTTGTTTATCACAGTAGGCTCACCGTGATCTCTCCCACCCATCCCTGCCTCACACCCTCTCCTCTTCCTATCACTTTAGAACGTATCTGTGTGGCATGTGCTACTAATGAACGTTTGCTGAATGGGTGAATGGATCCCATCCACTTGCCTTTCCCTGAATATGTCATTTTCTCATGGTTTTCTCATTGTGTCCTCCCTTAGAATATGCTGCTCCCATTACCTGAGATGCATTTTCCCTGTTTAACCAGTTCAACGAACTCTTGCTTCTCTTTTACATCTCAGATCCAACATCACCTCCGTGACCCCCTCAATGTCTTCTTCCCACTTCAGTCTACATGAGGTTCCCTTATTCTGTTTTTCCAAATACCAGCTCTCCACAGGTGCAGCCCCCCCACGCATTAGGCCAATATGGTCCAGTCTCCTCGTTTGCAGGTGAGGGAACTGAGGCTCAGAGCAGGGACGGAATGAACCCATGAACACACATTTGATGAGGAACAGACTCAGGACCCAAACCTAAGTCTCCAAAAGCCCTGTATTTCACCCATGCACAGGACTTCTCCGTGTTCCTGCTGATTTTCGCAGCAGGTGGCAGAATTCTTCTCTCATGTCATAGCTGTGTGACATCTGGGAAAGATGATTAATCTCTCTGAGCTTTACTTTTCTCATCTGACATTATACACAATAATACTGTCTATACAAAGGTTTGTTATGAAAATTCATTGAAAGAGTTTGCAATAAATAATACTTATTGCTGTTTTCATCAAGGGCTCTGACTCCCATATTACTTTCTCACCCAGGTTTTCCACCCAGGAATTCTGGTTTCCGGTACAAAGATGGGAAGCCTTGTGAGATGGTAGAGTCTACTGTCATCTGATGACTCTATGCCCCTGCAGTCCAACCAGCAGCCTGGTCAGGACAGTAACCAAACCAGTGTTTCCACCATCAAAGCAGAGCTGGTCCTTGCAGCCCATGCGTATTCCCTGTGCATCCCCACCTGAAAAAGTAAGTGGAAACGCAGCAACCCTGACCTAGTGAAAGGTACACAGTGCCTGACAACTTTCACATTTAAAGGGCAAGTGTTACTGTGAAGAAAGGTTTCTTTGTTCTTTCATTCTTAACAACATCTGGAGAGTTGGTAGAGAAGTATGACTGTCCTTTAATTTGGGGTTTATTAAGCATTTGTGCTTTGGGATTAGGCAATCTCATGGGTCTGTAACCAAGATGTGTTTGGGACTGGAATAGGGGGCCATGATAGTTAGCTGTTATAGTTGGAAATCACATGGGAAGCCCAGACCAGACACGGGTTCAGTCCAGATTCCCTACTTTCTGCTGGCCTCACGTTGAAAAATTAGTTTCTCCAAGCCTTTGGATCCTCATCTAGAAAATGGGGATATTAATAATCTTTATGTCAGGATTGTTCATTCATTTCTAAGGAACTATTTATCGAGTACCTACTTTGGGTCTAACCTGGGCATTTGGGCCACAGGATTGAACAAAACAATATGAACCCTCAAATGAAATAAGGCAAATTCTTCACTCCAAACACTTAGTGTTTGGTATGCAGTAAAGTGCTCAAAAATGACAGCTATTTGTATCACATTTTCTTATTCACTAAGCAGAACCATGATGCACGCTGTTTGTTTTTAGGGCTGTCCCTTGCCCGTGGTGATATGTAGCATCATTGTGACTTTGATATTTGCCCGATCCATTGAACTAGCATGTGGGGGAAGGGGGAGGGGGGACCCAGGGGCACTAAAATGCTGAGTGAGTGTCACACGATATCAAAAGCTTTCAGGGGGATGACAGGAAAATTGTCTCCTGAGACACACTTATCTGAATTAGGGGCAAAAGTCTCAGAAGCAGGCTGATTTCTTCCGTCTGTCAATATCATGTTTTCTGTGTCCTTTTGGTTTTTTTAAAAGATTTTATTTATTAATTTTTAGAAAGAGGGGAAGGGAGGGAGAAAGAGAGGGAGAGAAACGTCAATGTGTAGTTGCTCCTCACGTGTCCTTTACTGAGGACCTGGCCCACAACCCAGGCATGTGCTCAGATTAGAAATTGAACCGGTGACCCTTTGCTTTGCAGACCAGTGCTCAATCTACTGAGCCACACCAGCTGAGCTCTATGTGCTTTTTAGAGGCTGTGTTGGGGGATAGCTGAAATGGGACCAGAAACAAACAAGGTACAGAAAAGAGTTTTTCTCATTCTTTTAATTAAGCTCATTCAAAATGTCCATTCTCTAGAAGGTAGGGGAGGAATATAAGTTCTACAATGTATGTTTCCATGGTACCCTGGTGAAGACAAGTTTCTTGAGGTCCCAAGTCCTGCACCCCAAGAAGGAAATTCTGTGAAGGAGATAGAGAGCATTGCTTTGCAAGGCAATGGAGAGGAGAACTCATTGCAAGGCAATGGAGAGGGAACCAACTCATACTGAGTATGTTCCCTGTACCAGATGAGGAGCTAGAGGCTGGAGGTGAGGAAGACAAGGTCTCTGCCCTGAGAAAATGCACAGTCCAGCTGCAAGCAGGGATGGACAGGAAACCACTTCCAGTGGGGAGTCATGGAAGCCTCGTTCAGTGACGGGACCCGAGGACTCAAGAGAAGCAACATGCAGAACAGAGGAAGAAGCTACCAGAGGAGAAGATGCCCATACACAGTCTGGAAGGTGAGGAAGGACTTTCAAGCTCAGAGTTTTCTAGGAACTGAGAGGAAGCCACAGTGAATGGAGCAGGGGGGAGTAGGAAAGGGTGACAAGAACTGGGGTACAGGAAGGACTTTGAATCTTAGTCTGAGTCGAAGGGAAGTCTCAGAAGGATCAAAAAAATGAAACATTGTTGGAAATAATTTTAGATTTAGAGTTGCAAAGCTAATACAGAGAGTTCTGTTACACCACGTATCCAGTATAAACAGGGAGATGACTTAATATGTGTTTAAAGAAGATGGTTCAGGCTACACGTGGGAATGAATCAGAGTGGGATAGGACTGGAAATGGGGACCAGTTAGAAAGCCTTGGCAATGAGCTCCGTGAGAGAGGTGGGATGTGTTGCTGGCAGTGAGGATGGAGAAAATGAAAGAATTTAGGACTTAGGCTTGGATGGGAAACAAGGAGGGGGTGAAAGAGAGGCAAAGAGAAGTGCCTCCTAACCACATGGCCTCAGCAGAGGGGTGGGTGCGGCTGAGATGGAGATGAGGAAGAATGGCAGAGGGAAACTCGGGGCATTAGTTTCCAGTGTGTGAATGGGAGATGACTGGAGTTTTATATAATAATAAATATAATGAATTATTATTACCACCAGAAGAGAGCCTCAATGAAGGGCATATTTGGATATAACACTTCTTTCCAATGCTTATGCTTACCCTTTTAACCAGAAAGATGTAATAATATTAAATAGTACTGAAAAGTAAGGTCTGCCCTGGCTGGCGTGGCTCAGTGGATCGAGTACCAACCAGCCTGCGAACCGAAAGGTTGTGGGTTTGATTCCCAGTCAGGGCACGTGCCTGGGTGGCAGGCCAGGGCCCCAGTTGGGGTGTGTGAGAATCTGATGTTTCTCTCCCTCTCTTTCTCCCTCCCTTCCTCTCTCTATAAATAAATAAATAAAAATTTTAAAACAAGACAAAAAATAAACTAAACTGAGGTCTTCGACCGAGTTCCCAAATTCAGTTAACAGGATGGGGTTTGGTAATGGAAAAGACACGTTAGTATGGTGAATATTTGGAGAGATGAACTCTCCGGACTGCATGACAGAAAGGGGGAATTAAACGACAGTAACACACACCACGGTCCCAGAGCTGGGCCTCCGAACCTGGGGCTCTGTTTCTCACTGGCTGCAATGCTGCTGGCTCCGTTTTCTCATCTGTAAAGTGGAGACACCGAGATACCTTTTAGGTGGTTGGGATTGCATGATTTGTTTATAAAGTGCCTAGGAGGGTGCTCGTCATAGAAATGTTGGTTCCTTTTCTCCTCTCCTGGGCAGAATCCCTTGGTTAACAAAGAAATCTCTTGCATTTTAGAAACACTCTATAATTTTCAAAGTGCTTACGTGCACATTCTTAGAGCCTGATCTAATTCTCAGAAATCAGAATAAAATAGAAGTATGTTTTTTCTTTTCAAACTGAGAAAACTTCAGAGCAGTTAATTAAGTGATCTGCATTGACTTAATTTAGTACAGAAGGAAGGGCTCTCTGTAGAGGCCGATAGCCCTGACTATCGCATTAACCCCCACAGCTGCAGAATCTAAGGCCTCCACCAAGTCACCACCCAGGCACACCAATGCCCTTGCTGACCTTGTGCAGTGAACTCTCCCTGGTTACTTCATCATCAGTCAGTGGCACCTCGTCCACTTTGGGTAGAACTCTGGTCAGGGAGTGGTCCACACCGGTACCTGGCGTTATTCCATAGCAAACTGGTGTGGGGCTGCATCCCTGCCCCGGGCTCTGGAACAACCTTCTCCTTCTGGTGGGTCCTCTCTTGGCCTCCCTTCCTCCTGGGCCAGAAAAGGCCAAAGCTTGCAGGTGGAGCTCGTCACACATCCTCGCATGGCCTTCCTTATTCTTGCTTTCGCCCATGCTTGTCTGTGCTTGTCTCTGGAGCACACATTTCCGCACTTTGCCTCGCTCTCAAATACTTGATATTCCTCTTAATTTGACTGAGGAATTGGAGGCCGTTTTATCAAACTATTCTCCACCGCCTGCTTCCCATTATTTATTCATTGATTTATTATCCATTCGAGTGTCCATTCAGCCATTCAGTTACTCACAAATAATTACTCAATCATTCCCTAATCCGCCTCCCTCCCTCCACCCTATCTTCCCCCTTGTTCTCTTCCTCAAGGAGGCAAGCAAAGTCTTTAGAGCTAGTTACATAGTAGGTGATAGGCAGGTGGTTGGTGATTGGCATGTCTGGTTGGGTACTGCTACGGATTAAATAAATGCTCATGTCCTTCCAAATTCATATGTGGACAGCCTGCCCCCCCCCCCCCACAGTATGATACTATTAGGATGTGGGGCCTTTGGGAGGTACTAGGGTTATGGGGTCATGGGGGTGGATCGCCCATGATGGGATCAGCACCCTTGTAAATATCACCAGAGGGTTTGCTTCTTTCCTCTGCTCTGTGCCAGGTGAGGTCACAGAGAGAAGGTGGCTGTCTGCAACCCTGAAGATGGCTCCCACCAGAACCCGACTCTGCTGCACCTTGATCTTGGACTTCCAGTCCCCAGAACTGTGAGAAATAAATTTTTGTTATGTGTAAACCACCCAGTCTATGATATTTTACTATAGCAGCCTGAGCCAATTAAAACAGGGCCATAGCAATGACCCCCAAGGGCTGAGGTTCACTCCATCAGTGGCTGCGTGCCCCACCCAACAAGTAAAATCATCACCTAAAGTAGAGGTGACTAGGCTCCAGTAACGAGGCCTCAGATATCAGCTTGTGCGTCCTGTCTCATCTCATAGATTAGGAAACAGAGGCCGGGTAGGAGGAGGCTCCTCGACTGGGCTGAAGGGACACAATGACAGGGACCAGATCCGTAGAGTCAAGCAGACAAGTATTAAATCCTCACACTACCCACTCCTAGCTGTGTGTCTTTGGGCAAGTGACATCTTCTCTCTGGGCCTCCTTTAAAAATGGAGTCGTAGTACCTACCCGACAGAGTTTTTTGTGAAGAGTCGGAAGTGTACATATGAAGAGCCTCGCTCATTCCCTTACACATAGTAGCTGCTCAACAAATGGTGCCTGTTATTAGCTGACACCCAAAGCCAGGTGTGGGATTGCTGTTGTTTTCAGTCCAGCGCTTTTCTGTTACGTTGAACTACACTGTACTCACTCTGTAATGTCTAGCTCCAAAGCCTTTTCTGTTGTGAAGCCTTCTTGAACCTCCCCTGCAAGCTAACCTCACCTTTCTTGGCGGCTCATAGTTTTCCCTTCTTTACTTTTGGGCAGTCATTTCCTCCTGCCTTGTATTATATGCAGGTCGCTGGGTGCCCCTCCATCTCTGCTCCTGGGTTGTTTAGCTTCAGGGCCAAACAGAGTCGACCATTTTCTGTGTCTCTGTAGTGAAGTAATTTTCAAACTATAAAGAGGATTAAAAGTCACCAGGGTGGCTTTTTAAAAATGCAAATGACTCATTCCTACCTCCAAAGGTTCTGATTCAATGGGGCTGGTCCGTGAATATAAATTTTAAGCAAATAATCTCAGTGATTCTAATGTAGATGGATCACAGCACTCTGGGAATTATAGCTTCTCTACCTATTTTAGTGGCTTGCGTGCAGTAGGTGCTACAGAAATCTTTATTAAGTGAGTTACAATAAGATGCACTGCATCAGTTGTCTATTGCTATATGACAAACCACCTCTACAAAGCAGCGGTGTGTTATTTTTCACAATTCTGAGAAATATGGCAGTCTGAGGGGATCTAGGTTCATCTGGGTCCCTCCTGAGGCTGCATTCAGTTGGAGCCAGCCGCCCTTCTCTCTTAAGGTGTCTTTCATCCCTGAGGCTAAGCCAAGATTCCTTTCATGCTGGCAGCAGCATTCCAAGAGGATAAGCCCCATTGCACAAGCCTTTAACACATCTTGATCTGTGTTACATTTGCTGACATCTCCTTGGCCAAAGTAAGTCACATGACCAGAATCAATATGGGGTGTGCACACAGAAATGTGGCTGCTGGGCATGGTGGGTTCAGAGGGTTGCAAGATAAAATGTAGGACAACCCAATGAATTTGCATTTCAGGTAAGTAACGAATAGTCATTTTTTAGTATAAGTGTACCCTATGTGAGATACTTATATCAAAAATACTTAACCTCTGTTAATCTTTTTAATATAAGTATGATCTATGCAACATTTGGGACACACAGTAAAATTGCATTCTTTGCCTCTCTAAAATTAAATTTTAACTGGTTACCCAATATTTTTATTTGCAAAATCTTGCATCCCTGTATTGGATTATCACCATGGGTCACCATAGATTACCACTAACGTAGTAATCTATCACCTGCATTATTGTCTTTTTAAACCTCAATCAAGAAATTGCTGCTTGAACTTTTCTGTTTCAGATTATTCCAAAATGTGAGGGCTTGTTTCTTGGCTTTCCCTGAGTGCTGAGAACCACAGTATTTTGGCATATTTTACTTGATATTTTTTGATTTTCTGAGGAGAAGTTACACTTACCTCCATTCTTCTCATATGTGCTGTATTACTTCTTAAGGACCTTCTCTTCTGGGTGAGGCTTGCTTCTGGGGTCACCCAGTTTTTGTATTTTTTCTGAAGCCGTTCTCTCCCACTGGGGCTAGACTTCCTCTAAGATCAGTCACTTCATCTTTTCTGCATCACGGATCCCTTCGGCATCTGTGTAGCCCAGGGACCCCTTTTCAGAACTATGACTTTAAATGCATAAAAATAAAACGCAAAGGAACACCAAGAAATGATACTGAAATTCTGTTATCAAACTATGACTAAAACAAAACAAATAAGCATTGTGATAGGGTAATGCATGTACTTCCTTATTAAGCCAGTGGGTGATTAAAATCCAGAGGCAGGCCTTTGAAGCAGCAGGTGAGGACAAACACTTTTCTAACTTCCCTACAACAACTGTTACACAATACAGAAGTATCTCAATTCTTTGGGTGACAGACTCAAAGATAATGAAAGAAATGCCAAGTAATCAGAAGTTAGTGAAAATAAAGATGACATTTCTTTGTCATCCAACTTCACAGACCCGGGATTCTATCACAACCTCCCCAGGGGTCCAGGTTAAGAACCCCTGCATCTAGAAGAAACTGAATCAGTCCTCTTTTCTCTGGTGTGCTTCCACCTCCTGCAGCAAAAGCATCTCATTTCACTTTGAAACTACAACTGATTAGCTATAGCCAATTATGGCAAAGCAACGATAAATTAAAGGAGTTTAATATTATGACCTTTTAAAAGACTGTGTGGGCATGTTGGATATACTGTCTGCAGGATGGAGTGGACAGCTTCATGATATTTCTGGCCAGGTGGTCTCTCCCTATTCTTGGGACTGGAGTTTCCAGATTACACTCTCAAAATTCATTCAAGCCATGGCCTGTGATTTTAGCTTGTAATTATTATTTGAACCAAATTGTGTTTCTGCCTGATATGGTTATTGATTAGCATACAGTTATTTACCCAACCTCATAGATCAGTGCTTTACTTTCTCTGTGAAGATGACAACACCCACGGAATATCCTTCCAGAAGGGGTGATGGATTTGGTGGTTTCTAGCCTTATCTATTTAGGTGCTGGGCTTCTCTTGTCTTCTGAATACCACCCTCCCCTGGGAATGCTCCTCCCTCACTGGGAAGCTCCTCTGCCGACTTGCTATCACCTATCTGGGCTCAGTCCAGGGGCCTCTCCTCATGTAGGCTCTTCTCATAAGTGATCTTATACAGTCCAAGCTTGTACAAGCCGTGCCTTGGGTGATAACACTGGAATTAGTAACTGTGGACCTGACTCTCCCCTGCTCCAGATTCTCACATCCGTGATCTCATTCAGGTGTCCAACTCAGCATCTTATGGTCATCTCATGTGGAACATGGGCAGACTTTTCCCACCCTTTTTTCCCCCCAGATCTCTCTTTTTGCTGTACTTTTCCATCTCGGTGACTGCCAGCACCAAAAACAACTAGAAGTTATTCTCAGTTTCTTTATTTTCCTTATGCCCTGCAATGGCAAGTCCTGTCGGCTAACTCTTCTGCAGTTCTGACCAATGCTTGGCCTTCTTTACCACCACTACCTCTGTGGAGGCCCTATCGACTCTCATAACACCTCCTGTCTAGGTTGGTGAGATAGCCTCCTAATTGATTGCCCTCTTTCTCCTCTTGCCCCATGATCTATTCTTTGTAGAGCAGCCAGAGTGATCTCTCGAATTAGATTATGCCAGTTCTAGTGCCTTCCCTCCATTACCCTCCCATTGATCTTAGAATAAAATCCCCACTTCCTTGCTTGGCCTGTACAACTCTACATCACTGATTCTTGCAGATTTCTTGGCCCTCAGCAGTTGCCACTTCCCTCTTCATTCATTGAGTTCCAGTTACACTGGCTGCCTCCCTGTCCTTGAATGCCCCCTCCTTGTCACCCACTCAGGACCTTTGCACTTACTCACCTATCTACCTGGGACCTGACCCTCTCATAATTTTGCCTCCTGATGCATCTCACCATTCAGCACTCAGCTCCTAGGCCACTTCCTCAGCAATGTCTGCTGCGGTCTTGGAGCAGCCTTCTCAGATATGGGAATTGAGTGGATATGCTCAGTTACTCAACCTTTCATTGTCTGGTTTTGGTTCCTTCACAGCACTTAACACTCACTAGAGTTATGGTGCTCATTTATGGGCTCACTTCCCTATTTACTGTGTCCTTTCTAGGTTGCAAGCTCAACAACAGCAGAACTTTTATCTAATGTTTTTACATTGAATCTTCAGCACCAAGAATCTTCACCATCAAGAATCATGTTGGTCAATGTGGAGAAGTGGTTGGGCTACTATATTTGTAGTCTGTTGCCTGGATACTTCTGGTGACTGATCATCAGGGTTAGTGTGGCATTAGGGATCCATCACTGGCCAAGATACACAGTGGTGTTATTTGGACCATTCCTGACTTGAGTCAAAAGTTTTGGTCTTGTTATTTTGTATGAATTTATACTGGAGTCTACTACTGAGGTAGGTAGTCAGTGAAACACTTCCCATCTTCAGGATTGTTTAATTAATTGATTGATTGGTTTTCTTTTTAAAATCTAACTTATGTTCTGTGCCTCTTCTGGGCCAGAAACTGGTATTATCTACCCTCATGAGCTCCTGGTCTTAGCAGAGGACAAGGGAAGCCCAGTTGTTGGATTTGGAATGCACTCTATTGGGGTCAAAGAGGGTTTTTTGGAAGCAGTCGTGCCTGGCTAAATTTTCAAGGCAGGAGCTGGAGGAAGCCATACACAGGGCTGAGTGGTGAGAGGGGAACTATTCCAGGTAGAGGGAGAAGCACGTGCGAAGGAACTGAAGACTCTGAGGATGTGGCGTTTCCAGGAAAATGTAAGCAGCTCAGCAGTTCTGGAGTGTAGCCTGGAGAAGGGGCATGTACCGGGAGATAAGACTGGAAAGGCCAGATTATAAAAAGTCTCATGTACTGACTGTAAAGGAAGATAAAAGGGAGTCACCAAAAGGTTATAAATAGGAAAAAAAAAACAATGGTGTTTGCATTTCAGAAAAATTATTCCTAGTTGGAGGATGGCTTACAGAGGGTGATGAGTGGGAACAGAGACACTATATTTTCAGGACTAAAATTTAGGACAAGAGGGAAGAAAGAGGAATCTTTTTGTCAGTTCCTGGCATAAGAAGCAATGCTAGACCTCTAGTAAGGAGTCTAAAGCCCCAGATGCTGACCATTCTGCTAAGTGAGTGCAATGCGTGGTCTCCAAAAAATGCAGATAGGGTTCCTGTTTTACAGTGTTATGTCTAGGGGATGCCTCTGGCTGAATTCTTCTTTATATAATCCAACTGAATTGAAAGATAGAAATGCTAAGTTTCTAGGTTTTTCTCTTCCATTTTAGTTACCTCTGTCCATTAATTTCCTAGCACCATTGAATAACCCCAAGGACTAATAGGTGTGGTTCCCACTTTTATCAACCACCTGGCTGGTCCCTGAGTAACCACTGAGTCCATTAAGGATGGATTTAGTGCTTTACTGAAATCTCACCACTAAACTTCTTTCGTAGGACAATTGGATTATGTCCCCAGATTGAGACCAGATCCCAGGCAGGATGGGAAATGGGGATGTGTAGGAGGGAGGGGTAAAATGGGCAAGAGAAAGGAGGGACCCCACTGCGGCAGACACAGCTGCCACACAGCAGGAATGGGAACAGGACTGCCTGGCAGGCCTTCAGAGAACCTTCCTTGCTTTAATTGCCAAGTGTGAAGTGAATAAGTCTTTCCTGCCTGCTGGGAAGTGTGCATTCAACAAAGAGACCCGGCATGGGGAGGATGAATCATACTGTGCAAGGGAGCAAGGAACTCTCATAAATTCTATGGCTGAAAGAGGCTTTGGAGATTCCCCTCTATAGACAAATACTACTCCTCTTGCTGCCCCAGGGAAAACACGAAGCCTGTGGGAGGGATGTGGGTGGTCAAGTTCACAAGGCTACTGGGCACCGAGCTTGGATTCAGGTCTCTTCAGTTCAATTTAAGAATGTTTCTACCATGGCTTTCTTAAAGCACATATCACTGAAATAGTGCCAATGGGATAGGGTATTAACTTTGTTCCAGAAATGGTTATAATGTTTGGCCTTGGCATGAGTCCTAGGCATTCAATGATAAAGCCTTGCACCATGCTTAGATCTCTGTTCATATATAAAATTAGCCTAGAACCCCTACCTGAGTCACAGAGGCATCTACCTAGTTATTTTCTTATCATTTATTCTTGGCTTTTTCATAATCACCTTGAGATATAGGTGGCAATCTGGTACCCAGAATTCATTCCAAACTTCTTCTAGGTAGAGTACCTTTCAATACTGTTGACGATGGAAAGCTACCAATTATATTCCCCAGTCTCCCTTGGAATTCTGGTAATCTTTTCAGTGATTTTTCAAGTACTGTGGTAGAAGATTAGCAAAACATCCACAATCTCTTGCTCCTCCCAACACCCATGCCTCCTTGCAGTGAGACTTTACCATTTAACTCATCAAGAGATGGAGTCTGTTTTCCCACTCTTAGAATTTGGGCTGGCCATGTGCAATAACTTGCTTTAACCAAAAGAATGAGGTGAGGTGACCTTGTGCCCATTCTAAATCACATCCTAAAAGGACTTACATACATTTTGTCTTTTGTACCCCTCCCAGCAGCCATGGGAAAAGCTCAAGCTAGCCTGCTTAAAGGACAATAAACATGTGGCCTAGTTGTACTCAACACACTCGGCCAACACTGGTCAATGGCCAGACACAAAATGGCTTAGCTAATTCTCAACTGACCACAGACAAGAGTGAACCCAGTCAAGACCAGAAGAACCACCCAACTGAGCCCAATCCAAATGGACAGCCCACAGAATTGTAAGCTAAGTTAATGGCTCTTCCTATAGGGCAGAAAGTTTGGGGTGGTTTGTTACACAGTAATAGGTAACAGAGAAAGGCCATCTAATTACAGGAATTAAATTCATTACTGCTAAAAATAGCTAGAGTAGTTTTTGTTGCTTGCAGTTGAGCCTTGATGGGCATATATTTCAATTCAACATTTCCAAAACCAAGCTCATCAATATTCCCTGAGAGAACCTGCTTCTCTTACTGAGTTTCCATCTAGCTATTGGCCACTCTTTCTTCTCCCTGACCATTGCATCTGACTGATCACTGAGGTTTGTTGTCTCCCAAACACACACTGTTCTGTCCACTGGACACAACTCCAGTCTACATGCATCACCTTGGTGTCTTTCCTGGATAACAATCACCCCCCTCCCTTTGGTTTTCCTGCTTCTGCCCTTGTCCTCTCTCCATCTCTTCTCTACAAAGCAGTTGGGCTAATATTTCAAAACTGCAAACTTGATTCTGGTGTACTTCCATGACATACTTCCGCAGTCTCATGAGGCCACACTCTTATCCTTCCTCTTCAAGCCAAAGACCCCCTCCCTTTCCTTCAGTTTCTAGAAGTCTCTTTTCACCTTTCCATCACAAAGCCTTGGCACATTCTGTCCCTTATACCAGCAACACTCTACCCGTTTGCCTGGTTATTTTCCAGCAACCTTCAGAGCCCAGCAGGAAGGTCACTGGGTCCTCAAAGTGTACAACAATTCCTCCCCCTCTGCACACACAAACACTCCACGGACAACGTCATTACGCTATGTGTTCCAATGAAATTTGACATGATTTTAAGTAAATGGTGGCTCGTGTAATTACTTGCATACTCTTCTTTTCCCCTTCCCTTGAGGGAAGGGACTTTGGTTACTGTTTGTGCTCAATGATTAACAAGATACGTTTTGTACAGGAAGCATACTCAGGAGGCACACCCAGGACACACACTCAGGAGGCACACCCAGGAGGCTCACTCAGGACATTGGTTAAATGAAGCAAGAAAGTATGGGCTTGTCCTGCAAGCCAGCTGCATTCAGCAGAGCAGACACTCTGATGCACAGAACTGTCACTAGGTTCTTGTTAATATGCAGATTCCTGTGCTTTGTCCTCATGTGATTATTTTTTAATTTAAAAATTTACTGTGGTAAGAACACTTCATAGATTTTTTAAATGTAAGGTTCAGCATTATTTTTCTAGTAACTTGGAGTTATTTCAATGATTGCTGTGCATGCTGAATGAACAGATTTTTCAGTGTACAAGATATTATTCTTCATAATAGGCACATTATTGTGCAGCAGACCTCTAGAACTTATTCACCTAGTACAACCGAAACTTCATATCCTCTGACCATGTTCTTCTCCCCTCCGACCCTGGCAGCCGCTGTTCTGTTCTCTGCTTCTGTAGGTTTAACTATTTTAGATTCCTCATAGAAGTAGGGTCATGTAGTATTCGCCCTTCAGTAATGTCCTCAAGGTTCACACATGTTGTCACACATGGCAGGATTTCCTTATTTTTTAAGGCAGAGTGATATTCCATTATAATATATATGCTCCAATATAATACATGAACTATATAAATAAATATATTAAGTATAAAGAAAGTATGATATACTAGAATGTGGTATATATAATAACATTATATATCATGCATAATGAAATTACATAATTTATTATATATAATATTCCAATATAGCACATCTTCTTTATCCATTCATGCCCCGTATTCTGATTCAGTAGGCTGGGACTTGAATCCGAGCCTCTGTATTTTTAGCAGGATCTCTAGGGAAATCTCCATGGATCACCCTTGGCGAGAAGGTAGATGAAGGTTTTAGAGGGATAGCAACAGTGTAGGGCTGCTTTGCTTCTTCAGTAGCACTCATGATGCACCTGCTGGGCCTCTAGGTGGGTAGATGTGTAAGTCATGGACTCAGCCCCCAAGTATCTTGTTTCACTGGGGGAGTTGAGTCTTTCCTGCATGGAGAACTTAAGCGGAGGCATATGACAAGACTTCCTGAGAGGAGCTTTCTCTTATGGCTCAGGGATCCATGGGGGTGGGAGGAAACAGATGTCCTAAGATGTTCATTTCTCACTTGAGACTTGGGAGGAAATCTGGCTACTGAGAAGAGCACTGGCTCAGTCTCCTTGGTTTTGTGTTTCTCTTTTTCGTATAACCTTGTGCAAGTTATTTTACATTTTCTGAGTCTCAGTGTCTTCATTTATCAAATGGAAAGGATGATAAGAAAATAATCCCTATCTTACAATGCTGTGTGAGTGATGGAAATATTAGAGGCAATATACTCAGTCCAGGGCTTGGGCTGCTGGTGAGTACGCCAATGGTGAATTGTACTATTAATCTTGAATGGGCAGGCAGCACATGATTATCACTCTTCCTAATTGTAACTGCAGGCTTCGATGGCAGAGTCCATATGACTAAGGGAAGGCGTGTTCGATTGGGATGCTCACTCTGCCATTCATTAATTGTATGACTTTCAGCACTTTGCTTTCTGAACTCCAGTTTGTTCATCTTTAAATTGGGGTATATGTATCAGCCTTATAACCCAAGTTAATTCAAAAAACCAAACAAAACCTAGGTAGAGAACCAGGCATGGTGCCTTGAACATATTAGGTGCTCAACAAAGACTTATTTCAGCAGCTTCCAGCATTGAGGTTAAAGAAAGAGTACTATTAGATAGGAGTACCCAAACACAGTTTAAGAAAGGGGCCTAGGAATCACAGGAAACTAATATTGTCCAAAGACCGTATCTCTATGAAATTTGTGAGAATCTAGGAACTTTGTCGGTTAAAATACAAGATTCTTTTGTTGCAAGAGATAAAAACCCCAAATGAAATATGATTGAGAAAAAAAAATCAGAAGGCGTATTTTGTATAATGCAATGTCTTATGTAATTGACATAAGTTCAGATTGGTGCCAGTTTCAAGTATGGCTGTATCAAGTACTCACCAAAATGTAGGCATGCTGTCCTCATGTCACGTGCTGCTTTTTCCGTTGGCCCCATTGGCAGGCTCCCTTGGCAGGTTCCCATTAGCAGTGGCAAAATTGCTTTCGACAGCTCCTGGTCTTCATCCTGTCCTCTCTTCAACCCAGGCAGGGGCAGCCTTCTTCTTCCCTAAACTCCTCAGCATAAGCCCTCAAATTAATATGATTGGATTGACTCGGGCCATGTGCCTTCCTTGAAATCTGGTGTGGGTAAGGCTAGCCATAACTCAAATCCTAAGAACTGAGAACTAGAAAGTGATGGGTCCCCACTCCCCCACCCAAATATGTTATAATCAGGAGAATGGATGCTAGATAAATAAAAACACAGACTCTGCTGTATTTATTTCCCTTCTCGTGCTATTTTTATTCGCTCCTGTCTATTTCCCAGTGCTGACACCCTAGGAAGAAGAGACTGTGCTCGTGTTCCTCAGTGAAATTTGGGACCCAGGGCTCCAGCTTAATTGGAAACCAGTCCCAGCAGCATGAGGAGCCGTGGGAAGCGGGATACGTCTCTGGAGGGGAAGTCGGCCTCAGGGAAACAGGCACGATTTCCAAACACTGTGCTGCCCAGCCTCTCTCCTTCAATTCCACTTTCATAAAAATAAAAATTAAAAAAAAGAGAGCAGTTTCTGGGCCAGGGCAGCCTGAGTCCCTCCTCTTTGCTGACATCATGGAGCCCTGTGGGTCATCTGGAGGACAGCCATCCTTCTGGTGACGCAGAGTTGTGTATGGGGAGTGGCACATTATGCTACGCCCCAGGGGGGCCAGAGCTATTAAAATAGACTCCATCCCCAGGAAAAGAGCAAACTACAGTGAGCAGCCTCTGCATCAAAGGTGGCGGCGGCCAGGCTGCAGCACCACTCCCTGCGCTCAGCATTTTCCTCCTAGAAGACAAACTGGCTAAATGACTTTCCACATCCTCCCTTCATCTGCACCCCGGCCCCACCCAGAGATCTCTGTGGCCCTTGTCAGCTCAGTCACTGTTCTCACCTATTTTTCTTCGTGTCATGGACAAAGACTTAATCAAACTCTCCTATCAATAATTCTGATTCCCATACATGGCTAAATCCCCAAGGAATCCCGTTGGCCTCTCTGACCACATCGCCTCCTCCCTGGCCATTCCCAGTATCTCGTTGTCTTCTGTCGGTCCAGCCCTGTGCATCCTGGCTCCCCAGCTATTAATCGTTCCCGGTGGAAAACATTCAAGTGGATTCTAACTTGGGACTTTTGTTTCCAAAATGATATGGATATTTCCTTTTTTAAAAGTCATTTTTTAAATTGTTCGAATACAGTTGTCTCCATTTTCTCTTCACCACTTTCTCCTGCCCCACCCACCCCCACCTCCCACCATCAGTCCTGCCCCCCTTTGGCTTTGTCCATGGGTCCCTTATACATGTTATTTGATGACCCTTTCCCTTCTTTTCCCATTAACTCCCTCCCCTATCCCCTCTGGTTACTGTCAATTTGGTCTTTATTTCCATGTCTCTAGTTCTATTTTACTCTCTTGTTTGTTTTGTTGATTAGGTTCCATTTATAGGTGAGATCATATGGTATTTGTCTCACTGCCTGAGCTTCTTCGCTTAGCATAATGCTCTCCATTTCCTCCATGGTATGGATACTTTCGTACAGGAGCAATTTCATCAATTTATCAAGGAACTGACCTCAACACAGAGGTCACCGTAGGGACAAATACATAGAACTAGAATTCCGGAAGGACTTAGGTCTTGTGTAAAAGCTCGCTCTATATTTTGAGCTCCAAGGGCAACTTTAAATGTAGACCAGTGGTTCTCAACTGGGAGTAAAACCCGGCCCACCGCCACCAGGGAACATGGACGATGAAGCGCCCACTCAGTGTCAGATCCTATTCTACACATCAGGGACTTGTGACAAAACGGTCAGGGTCCCTGTTCCCATGGAACAATTTTCTAGTGGAGATTCTCACAAAAAGCACATAACCTGGTGAGATAACTCAGAAGGTGACGTGCCGTCACCACCGCAACAGCGAAGAGTGAACTTGAGACAGGACTCAGACCCTGCTGGATAGTGAGCTTGCAGAAGGCTTTCCTGAGGAGTCAGCATTCGATCTGAGACCTGAAAAATGATAGGAAGCCAGCAGATGAAACCCGTGAGGAAACATGTTTCAGACAGAATGGCAAGTGCAAAGGTCCTGAGGCAGGAAACCTAGGCTTGTTTGGGGAAGAGAAGGAAGAACAACGTGCCTGGAAGAGTGCATGGAAGGGACTGATTATGAAGAGCAGGGTCAACAAATTTGATCTGTGAAGGGCCAGATAGTAAATACTTTCAGCTTTGGGGCTCAGCCAGCTTTGGGGCTCTGAAGCAACTCCTCCTCACTCCACAGTAGTGTGAAAGCAGGTAGGGGCAATATGCAAATAAGTTAGCCTAACTGTGTTCCAATAAAACTTCATTTACATAATCAGGCCATGGGCTGCTATGGGCCAATCCCCCATGTAGGACCTTGTAAAACATGAGAAAGACTTTAAACTTTAAGCACCCATAGACGATGTCATGCAGACAAAAAATGATTACTTTCCAATGCAGTTCACAAGCATAATCCAGTCACTGGCTTTGTGACCTTAGACATTAACACTTCGCATCTCAGGGCCAGAATACCGGTGTTCTCATTTACAGAATAAAGTTGTCCAGTCCCGATCCTAGTCCACTGTGAGGACAGGGTGACACAGGCGGGGTGAGTGAAGTCTAGTTTGCACAGTGAGTGAGTCATAGCGCCTGCTGGGAGTGTTCAGTCTGCAGAGGCCCCTAGAGCACTCGTGTGCATCTTTGCTGCCTCCTAGCATGAGGGCTGGCTCGGTCTCTGAGCCGGAGGAGCTTCCTGAAACTCCAGGAGGTAAGATTACTCATTTGCCATCGCATAAGGCAGAGGCAGTTGTGTTTGGGCTCCCGCCCGCCTGTCTGCATGTTTTTTCAGCTCAAATATAGACTCAGTGCTCACTGCCTCGTGGGCGCTGCTTCTCCCCTGTGAACTTTATTTTCTTTGCAGAGGAGTCACCTCTCCATGAAAAGCAAAGCCACTTCCGCTGCCTTGCTTATCCTTGGCAAATGCTCCCTGTAGTCTGGATGCTCGGTGAGCCCAGGGGAGTTCAGCGCAAGTTAACACGGTGGGATCAGAGGGGCAGGAGCTGGGCCCTTGGATCTGGCAGGTCTGCAGGGAAGTAGCAGGCTCTTGGGAAAGCGTGGGAGAAATCTTGCCTACCTGTGGGGAAAACTAGGTGGGGTCCGTGGCGGCTCATTCCTTATATTAGAACTCAAAATCCTCCCCATGGCCAGACAGGACCTGAGCCCACCTTCTCTTCTCTGGGCTCTCATGTGAGCTGCTCTCTCTGTCCGGGTTCCTTATCCTCCAGCTCTTACTGTGCTTGCTCAGTCACTTCACATGAGTCTCTGCACCACTGTCAAATCCCCAGAGTGGCCTTCCTGGACAAACCTATCTCAAATCGCACCCCTGCCCTGGTGGTGTGCCCCAGTTGGTTGGAAGCCATTGTCCCCATGAACTGAAAGATCATGGGTTCAATTCCTGACCAGGGCACATGTCTAGGTTGAGGGTTGGGTCCCAGTTGGGTTGGGTGTATGTAGGGTGCAATCGATTCATGTTTCTCTCTCACATTGATGTTTCTCTCCCTCCCTTTTGCTCTCTAAAAATGAGTAAACAAAATCTTAAAAAAGAAATAAAATAAAATAAAATCGCACCCTACCCCACCCATCATTTTCTGTCTTTATTCTGCCTTATTTATTTCTTTACAGCATACCCTGTTCTCCCACCTGACATTACACCATATGTTTATGTGTCACCGGCTTAGTTTCTGTCTGCCCCATTAGAATATAAGCTACCTGAAGGCAGGAATCCATCACACACAGGGCCATATCCCTTTCTCTTGCCCAGTGTACTACACATAGTAGGACATCAATACATTTGTGTTGAATGAACAAAGGACCTTCAGTCAGGATGGAACACATGCTGCCAGGCAGTTGGTCTTTAGTGTAGTCTTGTAGGAGTTAAGTTCTCTGGCAGGTTGCAGGAACCCAGCAGCTCAAGATCTGGGCACATGTAATATGCAGACTGTATTAGAGTCACACTAGCTGCTACAACAAGTAAGCTCCCATATTTCCAGGACTTAAAACTATCACTATTTCTTGATCATATAACAATCCACTGTGCATTTTCCTACTGGTGGGAGGCTTTCCTTCAGGTCGGTTATTCAGGAAGCCAGGCTCCTGCGTTTTTGTGGTGCTGCCATCTCTATGGACTATGATGTCTTTTGCATCCATTTGTAGGCTGGGGGTGAGGAAGGTAGAGAAGGCATACCCACTTCTTACCCACCTTGGCTGGGAGAAGACTTTTTACCCCTTCCACTCCATTCCTTTGGTGAGAACTGATCATGAGTCTCTACCTGGCTGCAAGGGAGGCTGGGAAACGTTGCATCTCACTGGGTTTCTTCCCAACAACAGCTCTTTACTAAGCAATACCTTACACTCTAAACCCCAGATGGTGATGGTCTCCTGACTATCTCTGTTGGATGGTCCTAGCCCTTTCATTTTCTTTGCTCTCTCCTATACTGACAGCCTTGCCCAGCACTATCTCCCACCAATAGCCCACATGTAGTATATTTATGCTCCTACCCTACAGATCCCTTCTCTTGACTCTGTATATGACACAGCCACCTCTTCCCATCACTACTGCCACACTTTGAAAGAATTCTCTAGTGGTTTTACTTTTCTCTCATGTTACTTATTGCTTAGTTTATGGAAGCTGTTCCAGCTCAATGTCATCAATGACCTTATTGCTAACTCTGGTGTTCTATTCTCAGCCTTAATCCTATATGTCTCCTATGCAAAATTTGACACCACAGAACACATCTTCCTGCCTGAAAGTCATGCCTCCCTGAGCCTTCAGTCTCCTGGTCCTCGTCTCAGCCCTCCAACTGCCCTTTCTCAGTCACCATCCTGTTTTCTCCTCAATGTCGGTGTCGCCTGACTTCTGTCCTTGGGTCTACCTCTCTCCCTCCTCACTATATTCTGGGGTTGAGAATGCCTTGTGGATAAAAATGTGGCTGAAGCCTTCAATACTCATTTCCCAGGGCTGCTATAACAAATTGCCACAAACCAAGTGGCTTAAGATAACAGAAATTCACTTTCTCGCAGTTGTGGAGGCCAGAAAACCACATTCCAGGGTGAGCAGGGTTGGTTCCTTCTGGAGGCTCTGAGGGAGAGTCTGCTCTGTGCTCCTCTCCTAGGTCCCCAGGGCTCTGGCAATCCTTGACATTCCTGGGCTTGCCAATGGTCACCCTACTCACGCCCTGCATTTCCATGTGGTGTTCCTTTTTCCTCTGTGCATCCTGCAGCCCCCAGCCCTTTCTCTTATAGGGACAACGATAGTCAATGGACTCAGGGCCCACTCCATGTCCAGGATGCTCTCATTCCAAGGACCTTCAAGATTAATTTTATCTGCAAAGACCCATTTACAAGTAAGTTCATGCTCACAGCACCTGAGGGCCAGGACTTAGACATGCTTCTTGGGGGAGGTTGTTCTAAGCACCACACCTTCCCAATTTGCACCTCCGTCACCAGCTTCTGTCCTGGACACCAGACATACATGTATAACTCCCCACCACACATCTCCACATACAGGGCACCAAGGAACCTCACGTGCACCTGTCCAAACTGGCATTTATTTTTTTCCCTTTAATTCTAATTGCTCTCAATTTTCCTGCCATCTGTCCACTTTTATAAGCTAAAAGTGTGAGACTCATTCTGGGTCCCTTCCTGGCCTAGCTCCCCGCTCCAGTCAGACGCCTAGTTGTGTTGATCTGACCGGGGAATATCTCCCCCCGCCCCTCCCTGTCCAGCATTTCCATCGTGGCCCAGTGCTCAATATTTTCACAGCTCGTTTGCCAACATCTTCTTATTCGTTTCCTCTCACCTTCCTCCAGCTTGTCATTAACACTGCTGCTAGAGTTTTCCACGGACAGATTACAAATCGGATCAGGTTAGAGGTCCATAATCCTTTATCTAACACTCGGAGTGTTCCCGAAATTCAGAGTCTGGCATGAGAAAAGCAAGATGCAGCAGATTAGGCAGGTCTAGCAGTGCACCCAGGGGCCGCACCCCAGAATCAAACACACACAGAAATGTGTGAAATGTGTGAATCCTCACACAGTGAGGGACAGGCTATAAATAGCCTCCTGCAAGTTCAGTCATTGTTTGCTGCCAAAAGGGGTTGGATCAAACTTATTTTTTTTAAATATCCTCAGTTGTCAGCTTAGAATTTCAAGATTGTGGATGATTGATTGTGGATGTTTACTCTTTTTCTTAAAACTTCTATGGACTTCTGAGAGCTGGCGGCTCACAACTGGCCCGTAGCCTACAGACATTTCGTGGTTGGCTATCACAATATTTTTCATTGAAAATGTCTGGGAGGAACATGCCCCTAACATTTCATCAGTTTGGCCAGGTTTCTTAAAAACCTATTGTTTCACACAGTCACGTTTCTTCCTTATCCCCGTAGGTATTTGACCTGAGTTACCTGGTCTCTAAGCCACATACAGTGTGATTCCCAAGGGTCGGCAAACCAGAGTCCCAGGTTACTTCTCTCGCATCTTCCTCAACTTCCTTCTTACCCTCTGCAAAGCACATTGTCCAGGTAGGTGAAATCCTTAGAGTATAAACACCTCACCTTGGCACATATCCCTGTCTCTGCCTCTTTCCCCACAATATTTCCGGAATTCAGAACTCGTTCATTCAACAACAACACAAATCTATGGCAGGCCTACTCACCGGTTCCTAGTAGGGTCCTAGGGATCAGCAGAGAATCAGACAAATAAACTCCTACTTTCATAGAACTTACATCATCTACCAGACTTAGCCAATTAATCTTCCTATGACTGTACAATTCAATGCATAGCTGATGCCACCTCACTGTCTCTGATTTCTGTGGCTTCGTTCATGACTCTACCATGGCATTTGTTATACAGTATATTGTATTCACTTATTTACTTGACTGTGCTCTTCAGAACATGAGCTTCCAGAGGCCAGAATTAACCTCTAGCAGTTCCCGTGAGCCAGTCACCACATCCACAGCTCTTCCACAGCCATAGACCTGTTGTGTTCCTGTGCCAGCATGGCCTGCTCTATCCTGACTTAATTTTGGAGACCCTGAGTCACCTCCTGTTCAGCTGCAAGGTCAACATAACAAATTCTAGATTTTTGTTAGTGTAACCTCTTCCTTTTAAGCATGAATTTCTGTGTTAGTTTATTTCTGCTGATACTGTGTGTCCCACATGGGTGAGGAGGAGACTCCCTCTTGAACAATTCGTCCACATTCCTGGTGGCAGAGAGAGATGTGACAACATTGGCTCTTTAAGATTCCACCTGGGAGTGCCACATGCCACCTCTGTTCATAGTTCATTGACTAAAGCAGGTCACTGACCACTTGAAATTTTCAGGGGATGAGGAAGTACTTGGAAGGAGGAGAACCAGAATATTTGCGCATGTACCTCAAGTGACTGCCATGACAAGTCCCCATTTGTCAGCAGCCAGGACACAGCTGGGCTCTCCCTTCCAGGGGATCAGAGGCAAGAATCCCTCAGGTTTACATCAAAAGGGCCTTGTTTTGGAAGATCCGGGGTCTCAAGCTAGGTTGTAGAGGCATAGGGGGTGCCCATTAATAGGAGATGAGGCTAACCCTGACCAGTATGGCTCCGTTGGTTGGGTGTTCTCCCACAAGTGAATGGTCACCATTTCTATTCCCGATCAGGGCACATGCCTGGGTTGCGGGCCAGGTCCCTGGTTGGGGACGAGTCCAAGAAGCAGTCGATGGATGTATCTCTCTCACACTGATGTTTCTCCCCCTTTCTCTCTCCCTTCCCCTCTCTCTAAAAATAAAGAAATAAAATCTTTTAAAAAGTAGGAGAAGAGATTAAAACATAATTCATGAAACGGAGGTGGTAGGTAGGAGTTGGATCACAGGGCAAAATGAGATTTTTGTTAGACCAGGTGCTCACAGAGCTGAATTAAAATTATGGGACTTTGCCTAAATTATTTAGGTAATAACCGAGCACTCCTTAAATTTTCTTTGATAGAGCCATGACTAATTAATTGAGTACCTACTAGGTGCCAGGCCTCATCTTGGATTATGAGACCCATTGCACCAGATTGCCGCCCACCTCCTGAATTCGCACCGTTCTCCCCGCTTCCGCTTCCTCTTCCTCTTCCTTTGGCCCCATCACACGGGCAGGCATTTCCATTCCTGAAATAGCCCTGTTCAGGGTGTGGCACATGATCTCCCTTTGTCTGGAATGCCTTTCCTTTTCATCTTTAGGTGACTGGCTCCTTCTCTTCATCCGGACCCCAGCTTAAATATCACCCTACTTGAGCCCACCTTATTAACCACTCCTCCCACAGTATCTTAGAGCGGGGCCTGGCAAACTACAGACCATGGGCTTACCACCTGTTTCTGCAAATAAAGTTTTATTCCTCACTCCTTTACATACTGACTATGGCTGCTTTCATCCTAGAATGGGCAAGTTCAGTTACTATGATGGAGACCATACGGTGCACAAAGTCAGTGGTATTTGCTCCCTGCTTCTTTACAGAAAATGTTTGCCACCCCCTTCCCTAGAGTCTAGCAATCAGTGGTACTGTCCTCATTACCCAATTCGATGAAATCATTGCATTTGTTATTTCAGTCTCTTCTTCTGCACTAGAATGTGAATTCCATGGCAGTAGACACCTGGCTTCTTTCTTGCTCATGGCTGCAGCCCCAGAGTACTTGGAGGCATTCCATAAACAGTTTAAGTGACATAGATACTGGGCACATGCTGTGGGCACATTGGTCTGAAAACCTGGGGAAGGGCTCAGTCTGCCAAATGTGTACCAATAATGGACAGAGGGTGGTCGGGAAGTAGGGAGCAGTTTCCATCTTTGGGTTTTGGTCAACCAGCCACCATCGCCCACTGCCCATCTGTTACTTAAACCGTGAAAATAAAGGGCAAGAAATCAACTTCATAGCCCAGGCGAGGACTCAGTGGTATGTGGTCCACAATAGTTCTCTCGTAGTAATGAGGCCCTCCACCTCCTCAAAGGGCTCCGGCCACCACAAGGCAAGGAGGCATGCAGTTGTCTCATGGGGCCACTTCCCTCTGACACACAAAATCCCCTCCAAAATCAGCATTTCATTAAAGTTTCAGAGTCACCCAGATTCCCCGGCACTCTTGACTCGTACAGATTTACCATCTCTGAAACGGGACTGCTTTCTACTGGAGCCGTCATCCCATGGGTAGCACTTTTCTGTGTACAAATGATGCTTTAAAAAAAGAAAAGGTAAACTAGCTTTGCCCCAATTACACTTTGGTGGAGAAATCGATAGCAATGACTTGGAGGCTCAGGCAGTATTTTGAAGGGAAAAAGACACAGGAGACCAGCACAGATGGGCTGGGGAATAGGCCGTTGGGGTTGCTGGGTAGATTTCATGCTGGAGCGCCTTCTCATAGATGTGCAGGGGCAAAGCGAAGAGGAGACCTCTATAGAGGTGTCAGAGTAATGGCATTATTATTAGTTTAGAAATAGGTTTGGTCAAACAACCACTACCCTTGACTCTGTCTTCCCTTGCCCTCTGCACCTCTCCATCACCACTAGCACATCCTGGACCAGCTGCCATAATGCAGTAGCCTCCCATCTGGGTTACCCATCTCCACTCTTGCTATTGCGTCAACAACCCCTTCTTCTCACCCCAGTCAGAGTGGTCTCCCTAAAACAAAGGCAGATCTAGTGGCCGGTGGATGTAAAGCCCTCTGATGTCCTCACCGTGGTCCGCGAGGCTCACGTAATCTGACCCTTGCTCCATCTCCATCTCATCTCCTCCACCCTCTCTTCACCCCACCCTACCAGACACCCATATCCCCTCGCTGAACCTCCAGCATGATAAGTCTGTTCTCACTGAGCACTTTCGCTCAGTGTTCATTCTGTCTGGCCTGGCTTGGCCTGCTGACCTTTCCTGCCAGCTCTTCCTTGTCATTCAGGTCTCAGCTCAAATGTCATCTTTTCAGAGAGGCCACCCTGACCGTTTGTCTGTAAGAAACCCCGGGGACTCTCTCTTACATCCCCTCTGCTATTTTCTTTGTAACATGCATCACTATCTAATGTATCTCATTTCTTTTTGTCTGCACTTGCTTCTTATTTTTCTGGCCTTGTTCAGGGCTTAGCTGCAGGGCCTCGAACAGAACCCAGCAGAGTAGGCACTTCAGAACGAGCCATTGAAGGTCTGAATGCCGCTTATTCACAATGACAAATCTTCTATTAAAGAGCTGGACCCATTCTGGCCATTCATCATTCACTCATTCTTTCATTTATTCAGTTTCCTGAGTGCCTGTTAACTGCCAGCCTCTGTGCTGGGTGCTGCAGGTACAGACTGGAAGACTCAGTCCCATCCTTGGGTAACTATGGGGAGGAAAATAGATACAGCTCTGGGGCAGGCAGAGGTATCAGCCTGGTAAGCACAAGAGCAGGCCTGTGAACAGCCAGCATCTTGCAGGAGCACAGGGCGTGGGTACTTATAGTCCCTGGTGGGATACAGAAGGCTCAGCAGAGGAAGTAACGTTTCAGTTGGGTTTTAAAGGGTGATTGGGAGATCGTTAACCATAGAGGGGGCAAGGAAAAGATATGATGCCTAGTCAAAAAGTAATTTTCCAGAAGTACTAGAAGTTAATTCTGGTCAGGAAGGAAAGATGGGTTCCAAGGCTGTGGTTCTGTGACCTTCCCAGTAAGTAAAAGGGGGGGGGGGGAGAGAGAAGTCACGGGGAACAAGTGAGAAGGAGCAGACGTGAATGGCCATCCCTCCCCTTCAATCTGTTCCTCCAAGCAACATGGTCTGTGATGCTATTTTTTTTCAATTAGTTAGTTAACAAACACCGAGTATGCCAATATTCCAGGTGCCAGGGGTAAGTCACAAACACACGAGTTGATAGTCGGTGGAGGACAGATTTGCAGGCAGGAAGCCCAGTGTGAGTGTGGCCCATCTGGCCAGTGTGTTATCTGGGAAACTGAATGTCAGTGCTAAGCAGACATGTGTGGTGGTTAAACACACAGGCTCTGGGATCGACTCGACCTGGGTGCACATTTTCCTTAAGTGAGTCTCAGTTCTCTCTTGTGGTGAAATAGATTAAAAATGAACATGGGAATCAATGGAAAAATGCGCTGTAGATGCTTAGGACATGCCACCGATTCCCACCATTATAACCCCTTTTGGCTGAGCCCTCATTATGGGGCACACTGTGTGCTAAGTGCTTTGCTCAGTGCATCCCAGTTAACCTCACTACTCAACCACGGAGGTCGGAGTACTATTCATTATTATCTCCATTTTGCAGATGAGGATGCTGAACAGAGTAAATAACTATGTCGAGGCCACACGGCTTGGTGCAGGTTACTCCAGAGCACTCTGGCCAGTGCTTCCTTCCTGACAACCGCAAAGACCCGGCTGCTCCCCTGAGTCAGGTCTGGCACTTAGCTGACACCCGATGGATGAGACATCAGCCAAGCAATGCCTGGCTTTTTTCACAGCCCTCTGACTCCTTCTCTTGACCCTTCCCCCTACTCTCTATTACCTGAGGCCTGTAGCTTGCTTTCCTCTGAGCCTCAGTTTCCCTACTTATAAAATGAGAAGCTGGCCCAGGGCATCCTGAACTCGGAGTCCCTACATTGCAGTATAGGTTGTTTGAATGAAATGAGCAGTGGTGACAGGCCCTTCTAGGCCCTCCCTGAGAGTCTGAGCATCTTGGTGAGGGGTCCTCACAATCACCTTTGTGGTTTGTTGCTTGTCTCTTCTCCACCCTCCAGCATTCTTGAGTAAGAGTCGTTCCTAATGACTGCAGGATTTTCTGGTGAAGTGTGGGTCTGCAGGCTTCAGGGGATCTTTGAGGACAAGCCTTGGGCCGAGCAGGAGGTTTGTTCTGCAGTTCCAGTCAACAGCTAGGATTCCTGCCAGGCAATGACGTAGCAGAGAACTATCCTCTGCAGAGGCTCCTTTTATAAGCAGGGGTATTGAAAGAAGAATGCTCTTTGCCCCCTTTTGAGTTACTCACAGTCAGCTGGGGTCAGTCTTCTTTCAATCCAACAATGCATCTTGGGGAGAAAGGTTGTTCTTTTCTCTGCCCAGACTGGACCAAGCAAGAATATCCTGGGCTGCCTTTGCCAGTGAGTCTAATTGCAGGTGGGAGGATCTGTTTTCTAGTCCTAGCATTTCCATTGCCAGCTGACTTTCCATTTCCATTGTGGCCTTGGCCAAAGCATATAGTCTCACTATGGCTCAGCTCTACCTGCTAGATGGGAATAAATTATATTTTCCTTGAAAAATAATTATGGGGTATAGAAAAATGATGAGTAGGTAAAAGTTTCAAGTTTAATGCCCTGGAGATGAAGTAGAGGCTTAATGCATGTGCTGGGAATGAATGAGAGAGAGATGGAAATGGGAATGTTGTTTTGATGGAGGGAAGGTCCTTCTGGAAATCAGACCTGTCCCAAGAAGGACTCAATCAATAATTCACACACTAAGGTAAGACAAGCGCTTGGCACTTGGGTGTGAGCTACATGAAGGCTCCAAATGGTCTTTTTCCATTTTGCTCTCTGTTCTATTCTCAGTAACTGGCACACAGTAGGTGTATAAGAAATGTTTGTTGAAAGAATGAATGATTTGGCAGAGTTGGTGTTTAAATTCACTTTCATCTCTGAAACTCTTTGAACCTTTGAACTTTCTGTGGGGCCTTAACCACAGTATTCTCTGTGACTTAATTAATGAACCAGTACCTCGGTCAAATCAGGCAAATCTTGGTCTGAGGAAGGTGAAACATCTCTTCCACTGGACTAATTGGAGAGGGACTTTGGAGAAGAAACTGGAACTCTTTTGGAAGAAATTCTCTCTTCTCACCTTTGCACCACCCACCCACTCCCACTGGTGAGCATAAGGACTCAGACATGGAAGGAGAGGAGATTCTTCACTATTGGACATCCCTGGCCCTTGTCTTTTAATTTCCTTGACTCTCTGGGACTGTTGAACCAGCTTCAACCCTTTCCCATTGCTGGCTTTAGCATCTCTGAAGAAGGAGCCTGGTGGAGGAGATTCGAGGGAGGATGAAGATACAATTGACTGCTCACCTGTAGAAGGCAGAGTGACTTCCAGCCAGTCTCTTCCTCCTGGATGCCCCACTCCCTCTCAGTTCTCTCCCAAGCCATTTGCTCTGCTTATCTACTTGTTCTCAGGCACAGGAAGTATTTGAGAAGGGAAAACTGTAAATTACACTGTCAAATTGGGAAGTACAAGAAGTGGCAAGGAGGAGAGAACCAGGACCTTCCCTGGCAGCGGCCAGACAATAAATAAAGCAAGGAGGCCACCATTTGAACAATCCGTCCTTGACGTTTGTACATGGGCTCCCTGTCCTTGGCAGCCAGCCAAAGGCCTGCCTGCAGATTTACTCTTCACTCTGTCTGGCTTGAAATTGTCCTCTAGACATTACCTGTAAGGAGCCTGTTCGCATGGCCTGCTCTTTTAAGCCAGTTCTCCTTTTCCTTTTTGTCCCTGAGGCTGAGGCATTTGCAAATGCTGTCTGGATAGTAGCTTCGTGATATTGGGTCTGATCTACCCCTGAAACCTGTTGGTGCACAGCCCAGTGCTCTGCAAAGTGTGGTTACACAACAAATACTGGTAAAATCAGTGAGTGAACCAACTGATTTTTTTTTGAGGGAATTGCCTGTCCTCGCCATGACCTTTCTCTCCAGATCATTCCTGATTTTCTTTTACTTTGTGTCTATGTAAGGCTGCATTTGGCTGCAAGTAAAAGAAAATATCCCTGAAAGGAATTAAAACGATTACACATTTAACAAAAAATTTTTGGGACCTGTATGCTTATTTCCACATTTCACTGCTTCACATTTTAGTGGATCCTCTGTTTTAAGGTGATGCAGTAGGAACCAGAGACTTTTGGTTTTCTCCCTAGAGGGGAAAACAGTACAGGAAAATTTTAACAGACCCCTGGCAGCCTCTCTTTAATGAGCCGTTCCAGGATTTAAATTGAGACCCATCACTGAATGCCTTCTGTTTTATTTTTAGGTCCCCTTTCTATTCTCACACTTTTTTTTTTCATTTGAGCTTATTTACTGCCCTGTTTTGTTTTTTTATTATTTTATTTTTCAATTAAAGTTGACATTCAATGTTATTTTATATTAGTTTCAAGTATCCAGCAGAGCGATTAGATGATTATATAACTTATAAATTGTCTCTCTCAATAATTCTAGTCCCCACTGGCATCGTACAGAGTTATTACAATATTATCGACTGGAATCTCTCTGCTGTACTTTACATCCCTGGGACTGTTCTGTAACTATCAATTTGTACTTCTCAATCCTTTTACTTTTTCCACCCAGGCCCCCAACCAGCCTCTCATCTGGCAACGACCAGACTGTTCTCTGTATCAATGAGTTTTTAAACATTTTTTGTTAACAAGATGGGAGATAGGCAGTGGCAGGATTGGTTTATTGTCTCAAAGATGTCATCAGGAATCCAGGTCCTTCTCCTTTTTCTATTTTGCCATGTACTGGGCATCCAGTAGGATTTTTTTTCTGCTTCTTCTACAGATTTTAGGACGGAGACTAGTCTTTAATGCATTGGTAGTGAACTGATGACCTCATAACATGTTTGTTTAGTTTTCAATATTTTGAAAAAAATAGTTTCCAACATTTAACATTTAGAATATTTTATATAAAAGCGCAGAGTTTTGAGTTCTCTTTAGAAATCACAGGACCTAGAAACACTGCCTGGTCCCCACAAGCACAAGCTGGCAGCAGCTGCTCTACTTACATGTGGTGTGTACTGTCCTCACCTCCAGGGTGACATCACCTGCTCACTGTCACTCATTCACATCATCCGCCTAAAGGAACTTTTGCGGTGAGTTTGCTCCCTACTGAAAAGATCTTTCCTTTCCATGCCCTAATCCTAACCCAGTTATAGGCCTTCAACTACAGAGCTTTTATAGCCCCTCTCCCCCAGAAATTGCTCTAGATTTTGTCCCCCAATTTTCCAGTGTTGGTCCTTTCTAGCATCCACCCACTGGCCTGATACAAGTACTCAGATCTATCCCACCCCTCTGAATTGAAGGATGCTCAATTTTTTAAACCTCTCAAATAGAAACAGAATTAAAGTTTTGGGTGTACGTGAGAGCATAGGTTAATATACTAACACTGTAGAAGATTTGTAAAATGCAGAATAACATGAAGCAGTGGAAATTGAACCATTGCTCCACTACTCAAAACTTCTTGGCACTTCCAACATGGGACACACTGTTCTAAGTGTTTTGTATGTATTAATGCATTCACTCCTCCAAACAATGCACAGGTAGGCATTCTTCCTGTCTCCCTTTTACAAATGACAAGGTTGAGGCCTAAAGAAGTTAGATGCAGCCCTGGCTGGCATAGCTCAGTGGATTGAGCACGGGCCTGTGAATCAGAGGGTTGCTGGTTCAATTCCCAGTCTATGGAACATGTCTAGGTTGCAGGCCAGGTCCCCAGTGCAGGGCATGTGAGAGGCAATCACACATTGATGTTTCTATCCCTCTCTTTCTCCTTCTCTTCCTCTCTCTCTAAAAATAAATAAAAATAAAATATTTTTTAAAAAGAACTTAGATGCATTTCCTAAGGACATACAACTAATACATGTTGAAGTCTCGGTTTTAATTTAAGCAGTCTGCCTCTAAAATGCACATTCGTGAATATGTTACCAGACAACTGGGTTTGTGCATATATGCATATTGTATTTATAATTTGCTGGAGATTGCATGACTCACCCCGGGATGTAGTGCAGTGGGAATTCCCATTGTTGAGTTTTCAAAGAACTCACTAAAATGCCCCTGGAAGCCCAGTATTTGGGGCAGCTCCCCCCACCCTGTGTTTCAAGTGCTGGTCTGTCATAGTTTTCTCCCTGAATAACCAGACTCCTTGTGTGGTTGACTCCAGGGATCAAGACATTGGCAATGGCAGTCTTTTCTAGCTTTGGTATTTCTAATGAGTAATGTGGAGCTAGTAATTTTTTTTTTAATAAAGAGGGTCATGGGAAAGAAGTAAAGGGAATAATTTTTTATTTCTGAGCTATCACGTGATGACTGATGCTTGGTCCCTGTTCTCTCACAAGGTCCCACAAAGATGGACATTATTATTTCCTTTTTTTTTTTTTTTTAGGTAAGAAAAGAAAGGTTGGGTCACATGTTCTGGGGCATACAGCTAGAAGTGCTGGACAGAATTTGAACCCAGTGAGCCCAACTTTTTAACTTCATTTTTACCTTCACTATTCTACATCATACTCTGTTGGATAATGTCACTAATTATAATGGAAAGGGTAACCATCGCCCAATTTTGTCAGAGGAATTATGGACTCTTTAGTGAGGATGCTCTGTGCCCTTGTTTATGTGCATGAGTGTGAGATACATGCTCATGATGTGAGCTGATTGATTTAGGGGAACACTCACTTTATATCACAGAGCTGTCCTTGAGAAAGTGAGTGTAAGTTAAAGTTTTGAAAATAGGATAACTTTGAAGTACATTTCAGGGGAGCTGATGCAAAGGAGGCCGCCTATTGTATTCCTTTATAACATGTGCAAATATGGCTTCTCTGTCACAGTCTCTTTTGTGAAAATGTGGCTTTCTCAAAGGGAGTCGGCCTGTTGGGATGCTACCTGTACACAGGTGTAGACATGCGATTGATGTGCTAATCATTTTTGATGAAAAGAAATTTCTCCCCAAATTCGACAGCATCATTATAGCCCCATTGCATTATAGAAGATCATCCATAGATACTATTAACAGACAGGATATAATGATCCTCCTCTATAATGCAATGCCTGGTTTTAAAGCACTGAATAAGTCTCCTTTGAATGAATGAGTTTACTGAGCAAATACTATGTAACAGGAATGTTCAGGATATGAGAAGTTTGTGTTATGAGTAAAATCCAGCTCTTGCGTTCTTCAGACCCAGAATCTCAAGGTCTGAAGGGAAGACAGATATGTAAATGGATACATACAATAGTGTGATCAATGCAACCAAAGAAATATTCTTCTTATTGTCTTTATCATCTATTTGTTCAAACATATTTAATATTTAAAACACTCCTATTATGTGCCATGCTGTAAGCTAAGAGTTAGATATACAACGGAGGAAGAAAAGACGTACGGGCTCTAGCCTTCCTGAACCTGTGGTTTTCCCAGCCCTGTCTGCATAGGAGGCAGCATTCTACAGCCTCTTAGGTCCTGGCCCTGTGCTGCCTGGGTTAACTCCTCCCACTTGCTAGTTCTATGACCTTGAGCAAATTATTTAACATTTCTGTGCCATAGAGTCCTCTGTTGGGTGGATCTAAAAAGAGCATAGTACCCACAGCCTAGAATTGTTATGAGGCTTAAACAACTTAATTTTAAAAAACAGTTTAATGGCCCTCTCACAGTAAAGGCAGAATGGTATTCACCAATGAAACAGATATTATGATATGTAACAAACTTGGGTTTTTTGAATTTTTGCCAAATTCACCTTCTACCTATGTACTGCTATTCTCTTCACATCATTTAAAACTTAAAAGCTTATCTGTGTCCTGGCAAACATCGCAAACGCAGGCTGGGGAAAAAGGAGGTTTACATTCGTGAGTACGCAAAACAGTTTATTTTGTATTATTGTTTATTAATTATTATTGTATTATTTTCTGTTTGAATAACTGTAAACCTACTTATGCTGCAGCCTCCTCCCCCCCCCCCCATAAACCTGATATCGCTGTCTGGGATGCCTTAGCAGAGATATAACCACTGCACCAGACACCTCCTCCAGGAAGCCCTCCTTCTTCCCTGGGCAAGACCTGCAGCTCCACCCTCTGCACTCACGTAGCACTTTAGTGCCCAACTATATTATGTGCTCTTCAGAATTATGTGCCTGCAGTTGTTTTTCATTCTTTAAAAAGATTTTATTTATTTATTTTTAGAGAGAAGGGAAGGGAAGGAGATAAACATCAACGTATGAGAGATACAATAATTGGTTGCCTCTCACATGCCCCCAACAGGGGACCTGGGCCACAACCCATACATGTGCCCTGATTGGGAATTGAACCAGCAGCCTTTCTGTTGGCAGCTGGCCCTCGACCTGCTGAGCCACACCAGCCAGGGCTGTTCCTCATTCTTGGCCAGTGGGCCAGTACGAGCTGATCCTTTGGTTCAATTTTCCCCAGAAGCCCAGGCCTATAAAGATGGACAGTCAGAAAATAATCCCCTTGTTAAGACGTGGGAAGTGCTTAGAGAAGCTCATGGCACGAAGCACTCAGTAACTGCCACGCACCGTCCTGTGTACGTCTGTGTGCCTACGGGCCCCTCAGGAGCACACACACAGAATCAGCCTCAGGTAGGAAGCACACCCACGTGAGCCTGAGGGAGTGTGGGGTGAGCTGGGGGCAGAGCTGGGGGAGGTGCGGGTTTGCGGTGGGTGAGGAACACAGGGTCATGTACTGAAGCCGTTCCTGACTCTCCGTTTTTATAAAGAAGGGAGGAGAGGAGCAGAAACTCCTCTGGACTGCCCAAACGGCCAAGAGTAGGGACAAACTCAGCAGTGTTGCTGTGGAAGAGAGGAGATGAGTGACTTTTTATTCAGGGGGAAGGGGTTCGGAGGAGGTACTCTGGGGGAAATACACAGTCATGCTCTGTGTATTTCAAAGGATGTAGGAAGGGGTTCTTCAGGCAAACGGTGGTAAAAAAAAATCATTCTAGACAGAGCAGACAGCATAGAAACTAAGGCATAAATGGTTGCCTAAAATTATTGACATTTTGACAGTATCTGAATGCCATAGATCAACTGACGGAGTTTCAATGGAAGAGGATTACAGGTAAGTAAGGGCTGGTCATTAAGGTCGCCAAGGGTTCCCAGGCACACCTGGAGATCATTCAAGGTTGAAACAGAAAGGAAATCTCCCCATGCTGACCCAGTTCTGCTGGGTGCATTCTGAAACAAATCTCTTCAAGTAGAATAATTCGGAATTTGTTTTTTAAATTTTTTATACTTCTGAAGAATCTGGCATTTAAAGACACAAATGTTTCTGAAATACCCCGCCACTGTGAAGTATCTGAAAATGTTTCTTAATTGTTAGGAAAACTATTTCTGTTCGTGCTGGGAACGAGTTTTTTTTTAAACACCACCCTTCAAACACACCATCTTTTCCGGTCCCACGTGGCTGGGAGGATGGTGGTGTTAAGTGGTTTAACAGAGAAGCTGTTGTCTCTTGCACATCACGCCTCCACTCCAATGCACATTTTTATATATTTTTCGCTGGGGAAGTGCCCTAAAGGGTTGCCATAGACGCACAGCCCAGCACGTGGAAGGGGGTCAGAGGATCAGCAGCGCTGACTCTGCGTAACCAGCCTGGCAAGGGCTTTTGTGAATCTTTGGCCAGAAGGTACTTTAATGTGTCCAAGTTGAACGTGCTCCACGCTCATTTACTAAAGCTCTGGCCTCTCCAATCTGCTTCAAGCAAATGGAAGTCCCTAAACAGCTTCTCCAGAAAGAAAACTTCTGCAAAGGGGATGAGAAGGCAGAGGCAGGCCATGCTCATTTTATAATTGAATGCCAAGTGGGGATTTATTGCATTCCATTTTGGGTCTTGGGCCGGTGCCTGTCCCCCCTGCTGCTATATATCCCCTCCAAGAAATCCTCCCTGCACCCTGTCCCCTGCCCCCTGCTCTCAGTGTTCACCAAATTTGCCTCCTTTGAGTGCACATACTAATTAGCATTGCTAGTGTGCAATTTAGCTCTCGGGTAGCCTTGAACTTCTAATTGCCACTGTCACCTCCTCTGTACCACCAATTAAGTGGGAACCCTGTACTTCAGGCATTCAGAAGTGTTTAGAGCTTCCAGAATGTGACAAGCTCTCACCTCCCCCCGCCATCTCTGCTTGAACTATTCCTGTGACTTGGAATGCCGGTTTCGTCCCTTGTTATTAGTCTGCATTAGTCAGTCTGGGCTGCTATAACAAAATCATATCACTGACTGAGTAGGGCAAACATTAGGCGTTTACTTCTCAGAGTTCTGGAGACTGAGAAGTCCAAGGTCAAGCCCATTCAGGCCATGGTGAGGGGTGGCTAATGGCCACCTTTTCTCTGAATCCTCTGCTTCTCTTCCACTTTTTGATCAAGCCACTAATCCCATTAGGAGCTCTCTCCTCAGGATTTCATCCAATCCTATCACTTCTAAAGGCCCCACCTCCAAGCACCTTCACATTCTTCACATTTGGAGTCAGGGCTTCAACATACGAATTTAGTAGGGCATATAATTCATCTCATAACACTGAACAACTCTCATTCTTCAAATCTTGGTGCAAATGCCGATTCCTCCAGAGAGCCTTTCCCAATTCTCTCAACATGGGTTGAGTTCTCTTGGCAAATATGTCTTATCCCAACACACATCCAATAGAGCAAAACAGACCATGTATTCATCTTTTTTCTTTATTAGATTGTGAGCCAGCTGAGGGAGGCAGCTAGCCTTTTGTCTCCATCCCAGTGTTGAACAGGTCGCTGGGATGTAAGTGTTCAATAAATGATTTAATGGGAGTAGGAGACAAGCAATTACTTTTTAAAAAAATGTATAATAGATGAGATTGTGGTATACTCCTAAAGCAGGTGTTATGAACGTCAATTCATATATTCCAGACACCACAAGAGCCACTTTTGTTAGGACTTGCTTACCGACCTCCTACCCAGGGTAGGGGGGAAACTAAGTCTCATATCTATTCAGAAAGACCCTGACTTTTCAGCCAATGTGTTCAAGTCAGTCCTTGTTTGATCACTATTTTTTTTTTTACTATTCACCAGTTTAAGTCAAAACTTATCTATGAACTCAGGAAGGCAGATCCTGGGGGCAGAGTCTTGAAGACTGACTATTCATTGAGCAGGATGGGAGAAACCCTTTCACACAATCCCCCCACAGCTTAGGATTGTTTGTTCTTTTGATCTTTCCCCTAACAGTCTTACTGCTTCAGGCACTGTGGATGCCTCTGGCAGGGGCAGGGGTGGGGGAGGGAGAGGACACTCCACAGAAAGAGATGAGAGAAGTCCAAGAATAAATGCCTGGGTTCTGGTCACTGCCTTTATCCTGGCACCTCTGATAGCTACTCAGTAAATATTTATCTAGCGGATGAATGATTAAACATTTTTCTCCCTGTGTTTCTTTCCTTAGCAGAATTTTTCATTCTTTTTCCCCAAGAGTATAAAAGTTTGTCTAAGAATCGCCTTTACTCTATTCCCAATACGAGAGGAGTTTCGGGGGTCCGGGGAGCTGAGCTATACCTTTTACACCCGGGAGCATTTTGCTCTGTGCGTGGCACACTCAGCAAGATGCTTAGTAAATGAGCCCAGATGCCTTTATTTGGGGTTAAATACTTGTATGTCCCTCAGTTCTATCCTTGGAGCCCACAGTCCTAACTCTTTGGGGGCTCATATCCTTTTAGACTATTCAGGAATGTTTTCACTTTCTATTCTTGAACAGGGAAAGGTCCCAAAGGGCTTATTCGAGAGCTGAACTCTTGGAACCCCACAATTCAGATTACTCCACACCCCCATCTCTGCACTGTGACTCCCTGCTTTTCTGTTCTCTTTGTGTCCTTGGGCCTTAGAGGTAGTGATGCTCAGTGTCTCGTTGAGTGGCTGTTTTTGCCTGTTGCCTGCTCAGGCTGCATCATACTCTGTGTGTGTATGTGGGTGTCCCCTGTAAGTTCTCTATGGGCTATACAGGGCTTCTTAGCTCCCGTTGTATGTCAGAATCACCTGGCAGCCCTTGTAAAGCACCCAATTCAGACCAACCGGATCAGAATCTCTGGGAAAGGAGAACACGGACAGGGATTGGTGTTTTTTCAGAAAAGTTTCTCTATCACTGAAACACAAAGTGTGGTTGCTGGCGCCCTAGTCATCATCCAGAAGGCTGTTAGAAATGCAAATTAAGGACTCTGCCCCAGATCTACTGACTTAGAGTCGGGGGATGGGGAAGAAGTGTGGGAACCACTGGGCTCTAGACCGAGCCCGTGGGTTACCCTGTTCCACTCTCCCTCTATACTTAGAATTTAAGGCAGGGTGCCAAGCTTCCTGGGCACGAACAAGGGCGTGGGTTTTCTGCCCTGGCTGTATGTTTGCATCCAGTATTTCCCAGCAAGCTGTGGGTCCTGCGGTGCATGTCCAGTCACCGCACGCATTCTGACATTGCCTGCCTGCTTACGCAAATCTATACCACCACGCGACATTAGTTACTTTGGGCCCGCTAACCTTTTTCTAAAATTAGATGCATATTAATTAAAGCCTCCCAGGCCCCACACCTCCCAAAGCAAAGGACAAGGGGTGATTTAGTTTTCCATCTAAACATAGAAAAGTAGGTAGAAAAACCAGTAGTGTCGTTCCTGGGGGGATAAGATGCACTGCGCATGCCCAGTGATGACCCCCCAGTTTCTGCTACTCCAAGAAAAGTGATCCCATCATCAGTTGGGATCACTTGAATCTTTCCAAGCTAAGAGACCCCAAGGGATAGTTTGGGGACAGGTATGGATTTCTTCATTCCTGCTGGCACAAGGATGGTGTGCATCAGGCAGGCTTCATAATCCACCCGCAGAGCGGAGTGAATAGACCAAGAAACAGTGCCAAGTAAGGAGACCTTTCCTCCCCACGCCTTCCCTTTATTCCTCAGACTTGTTTGCACAGAGGCCTCTGCACATCACTGTCTCTCAGTGTGGTAGTGGCAGCCTCAGGATGATTGAAGCTGTTCCTGGTCTGGGGAGCTGTAATTCGTCAGTGGAGGCAGCAGAGCATGCACTCAGATTCGGGGAGTCCCAGGTACGCACCATGGAGAAAGGTGCGCCATTCAGTTGCACAGCGCTGAACAGAGCTTCTTTACTTTATTTTGCCAAGACCGTTCTGATCATCCCAGTGTCTTGACCCCATGGGGTGGGTCCAATGCAATAATACAAGTTCAGTGTTTGAAGCTTGTGCTTTAGCTTTGATAATTGATGAATTAATTTTCAGGGTGCTGCCCTTCCTCTGTTCCCCTGCAAGTTAGAATCTGAGTGAAAGGGAGATGGCCCCTTAGGTGACCATATGGAGGAAGAGGAGGACAAAGATGGGGTCTTCGGACCTGCCTCAGGTCCTCGGGACCCTTCCTGGTAGTTGCTGCGGAGGGGCTGGTCCCGGTGTCTCCCCGGACCACGCTTCCTCTGATGCCGTCTGTTTTGTGTTTTCATTGAACTTTAAAAGAAAATTTCAGAATCGTTTTCGATTTACAAAGTTATTGCACACTCCGCTTCCTTTATTGTTAACATCTCACATTAGTATGGCACATTTGTCACAATGAATGAACCAACATGGACACATTATTATTAGCTGAAGTCCCTACTTGACCCAGATTTCCTTGGTTTTTCCCTAATGTCCTGTCTCTGTTCCAAGACCCCAGCCAGGACCTCACGTTACATTTAGTCGTTGTACCTCCTTAGGCACCTCTTGGTCATGACTTTTTCTCAGGCTTCCCTTAGTTTTGATGACCTTGACAATTTGGTGTATTGGTCAGATATTTTGCAGAATGCCCTTCAACTGGGATTCGTCTGATGTCTTTTTTTTTTTCATGGTTAGACTGGGGTTGTGGGTTTGGGGAGGAAGTTCACAGAGGCGAAGTACCATTTCTATTATAGCACATCAAGAGTGAATGCAATCAACACATTTTATCACTGTTGATATTGACCTTGATCGCCTGGCTGAGGTAGTGTATGTCAGGTTTCTTTATTGTAAAGCAGGGGTCTCCAACCTTTTTGGCAGCATGGAAGACAATTTTTCCACAGACTGAGGGGTTAGGGATGGCTTTATAGCCTGCCACCAGGTGCAGCTTCATTGTCACCTGCCCCACTCACTCCTAGGGTTTTGATATGAATCTGCAAGCGATTGGTTTATTGTGGACTCTGTGCAGTCCGACCTCTCTGCTGATGACAACCTGTATTTGCAGCTGCTCCCCAGCACTGGCATCCCCGCCTCAGCTCCACCTCAGATCATCAGGCATCTGAGTTTCATGAGGAGTGAGCAACCTAGGTTCCCTCACTTGCACAGGTCACAGTAGGGCTTGCGCTCTGATGAGAGTCTAGTGCTACTGTTAACCTGACAGGAGATGGAGCTCAGGTTTTAATGCCGGCAATGGGGAGCGGCTGTAAATACAGATGAAGCTTCCATCACTCACCCGCCGCTCACCTCCTGCTGTGCAGCCCAGTTTGGTCCTGGCCCAGGGGTTGGGGACCCCTGTTGTAAAGGTATTCCTCCCATGCCCACCTTCTATATAGTCCTTTTTGGAAGGAAGTCACATGCATAGCCCACACCGAAGGACTGGGAAATTATGCTCCACCTGATTGAGCGTGGAGTTCCAACAGGTATTATTGGGAATTCTTCTGCACGAGAGATTCGTCTCTTCTTTCCCATTTTAAATTCCTTTGGGGAGAGGTAAAAAGTTTCTTGTGAGCCCTCAAGGTCTCTCTTGCCTTCAGCTCAAAATAATCCACATGCTGAAGTAACACATGTTGGGGAGGCCTGTTCTGAGCCCCTTCAAGAGGAAGCTGGAATCAATGAGGGCATTTTATGGCAGGTTACAATTTTTGTAGTTGATGTCATAAGTAGGCAAGTCCCATTGAATGCTTTTAAGTGGTAAAGCGGTACTTCCAGTGACTGTTTTAGAGAGATCGATGCTAAGAGTGTGCAGGGTCACTTGGAAGGTACTGGGTTGGGATACGAAGCAGGGGGATCCTCAGGGGGGTGGGTTTGGAACTGTTTAGGAAAACAATGATGAGAGACTCATAGGAAACTTGGAGTGAGGTGGATTTGAGAGACATGTAAGAGGTTGGCTTGAAGGTGCAGTGTGAGATAGAGGAAGGGATCAAACACGGTTGGCAATCTGAGCAGATCCTGGTGATATTACCCAGAACAGGGAACACAGGAGAGGCACTGGACTGGAGGTGGGAGGGAGGGAAGTGATGAGTCCAATGTCAGATCTTATGTATTTGCAGTGTTTGCAGTTTATCAAGGGGAAGTGACCATTAGACCTTTAAGTTTGTGTCCAGAGCCCAGGAGAGAGTCTGGTGATGAAAGCCTTGGATTTAGGGACCATGGAAATGACAGATGCAATTGAGACTGTCCAGAGGAAGTGTAAGAGATGGAAAGAAAAGAAGGCTAAGGACTGGGCCCTGGCGGACACTGAGGATCTCACTTCACTGCTCTCGGTCTCCAATGTCAGAAGCATTGCTTGGGACCACTGTTTCAAAAAAAATGGATAAACTTAAATGTGACCAAAAGCGGTCATGCCTTTCCAGGAAGTAATAGATCGGAGATCACGTCTGCCCAAGAACACAGCACAGTGCTTGGCCCAGAACTCTCTCCTCTACCTGTGTTATTCATGAATGAAAGTGCATTGTTGTTGTAGAACCGGAGACCAAGGGCATGTTTGATGGCTTTCTCCAAGGTTTGAAAGGCTTCCTCGTTTTAAAGCTTAAAATTGTGGTATGGATATTATAAAGAGGTACATGTCAGCTGTCACATCAAAGAAGACCCCCCTTTTTTTTAAAGATTTTATTTATTTATCTTTAGAGGGGAAGGGGAGAGGGAGAGAAATATCATTGTATGGTTGCCTCTTGTGCATCCCCTGCTGGGAACTGGCCTGCAACCTACGCATGTGCCTTGACTGGGAATCAAACCGTGATCATCTGGTTCGCAGGCCCGTGCTCAATCTACTGAGATACACCAGCCAGGGCCAAAGAAGACCCCTCTTAATAATACAAAACAAAGGACTGAGCTGAGCTGGGTGTCCCTGGAGGTGAGTAAGCCTGAGGCTGAGTGGTCATCCTTCAGGATTCCCTATGTTCTGAAGGTCTGAGGTTGGCCACTCTGAGATCCCTTCTGCTCTGAGTTGGGAAATCACTTGCAGATTAATGGAGAAGACATATATTGGAACAAAGATTTTTTTACCTACATTCATTCAAATCTCAGGTTGGTGACTTTTTAGCCGTATGATCTTACGGAAATTGTTTATTATTCCTAAGGTTCGGCTTCTTCGTCAGTCCTACAGTGAAGGCTGGAACCCACCTGGTGCTGCTGTGCAGGAAACAGCCTCAGCCCGTGGCTGCTCCAGGGTCTGAACCTCCAGGGTTGGGCTAGGAAGCTCAGGAGACGTGTGGTCAAGGTTTTGCTCAGCACCCCAGATTTAGACAGTTGGGTACTCCCAGGGTCCAGAGTCCAAGACCAGGGAGTGTGGTGGCAGAGGCGACGTGGCCGGGGAAAGAGCCCCGAACTGTCCTCGGCAGACTTGCATCCAGCCCAGCTCCCCTGCATCTTGTGCCTCCCTGGGTCATGATGGTGAAAAGGAGAAGGCAAATGGGCAAGACTCAGGGATGTGGGAAGCATCAGTCCTGGATGCCAGAACGGGCGATGGGACAGAAGTCAGCCTGTCGGGAAGAGGAGCTGGCTTCGGAAATGTTGAGTCAGGGGCAGCGTGGGGGCACCCAGCAGCATCACAGGCTTTGGAAAAGAGACGGGGGTATAAATACAGCTTTAGGCATCTCAGGATGGGAATTTCAGGTCACTGGAAGGACTTTTGCAGCCTAGTAAACCAAGAGGTATACAATTAAATCAGGCCCCTAAGGTGATGACTTACTAACCCACATCTCTGGCCAGCACTGGAAACTGTCTGAACAGGACTAGGCTCAGGCAGCAGGAGCTTCTGCCTCGGGGTTTGGAGCACCAGGGCTGTGGGAGGCTCTGCTCTCTGCAGTGATGCAGGACAGTCACTTGCTCCTCCCGTGCACCCTCCTTAGCCACTGACCCCTTGACCCTTTCATAGGTCCTTTGTCTGGAGTGCTAAATGATGGAAGGCAGACAATGAAGCCAGAGCCTGAGTACTTCTGCTGTTAGTTTCCTTAATTGTATCTCCTACACATTCTTTATAAATAGACTAAGCAAGACACTATGTTCTTTAAATTGTGCATTTCTGTTGCTATAGAAACAGTTGCCTTTACTCCCTACCCCCTACCCCTCCCCTGCTTAGCTATAAAGTAGAAGTTAGCACCTGTTTTTCCCGGCAGGTGAATTATCTACAGATCCTTTTATTCTAAGGAGGTCTCTATGAGTGGGTTGGAGTAACCTGCTGATGGCATCGCTTTAAGAGAAACATCAGGTGAGAGTCTGATTTCAAAAGATGCGATCCCGCCTTGCTAACCCTCAACTGATAAGTGACTCATTCCACAGATTCACAGACTGTTGGAATGGGAAGGGATCTCTTGAAGAGATACTTCCCATAATAATAATTAGAAACCACCTTACACTGTATGTTCAATGCATTAATTAGTTTCTAAAGGAATCCTTTAATGAAATCATTTGTTCAAAAACACTTACCCAACACTGGTACTGATCCCAGAACATTGCAAGTGCCTGTCGCATGGAAGCAGCCTAGCAAATATTTCTCAGTGACAAATAAAGCTGCCCACTCCTCCAGCCCGTGGGGGATATGGACATATAAGGGGTTATAATGTTCTGCACCACATGCTGGCTAGGAGGCTGTGTGCAAAGCATCATGGGAGCTGTGGCAGGTCACAGATCTCCTTCTGTCTTTTTTTTTTTTGCAAGAGGGGAGACAATTAAAAGCAGAGGACGCGAAGGAAAGAGACTGGGCAACATCAGAGGACTGTTCAGTGGAAGAGCCAAGGCTAAGACCCAGGTTTCCTGAATCTCTGTCTGATAGCTTTTCCCCACATCATGTCGACCCTCTAAAGGTGTTTCTCAAGCTTTGGTGGGCACGGGGAGCAGCTGGGGATTTTGCGCGAGTGCAGATTCTGATTCAGCGGGTGTGCGGTAGGGTCTGCATTTCCAGCAAGCCCCCGGGTGATGCTGAGGCTGGCCTGAAGACTGCACTTTGATTAACAAGGCTCTAAGACGCTATTCTTAACCTTTGAAGGTACTGCACCCCTTGGAGAATCTAATTGCAGCTTTGAATTCTGTGTTGCTTAAGGTCATTTGGTTGATGACAACAGGAAATTTAACTAATATGTATGTAGCATAGCAGCATAACAGCATAGTGTAACATAACCTGACATAATCGATGCTATTTATATATATCATTGTCTATATATAAATTTATATATGTACATATATTTACATATGCAGATGTATATATATTCACATACATACATGAATATATAGACATATAGATCACATATATTTATATACAAAGATGGAGACCAAAGCAGCCCCAGGATCTGGCCAGCAGAACTCATGGGCAGACCTTTCAGGGGACCAGTGTCATGGTGAATATGTTCCAATGTCAGGCCTATGCCACTCTACTGCAGCCACAGTTTTTCAGGGAAGAGAGCCTTGTTGACTTAGTTGAGTCAGGGCTGGCTGTCATTCATGGGAAGTGTGGGAACTCTGAAGACAGTTCCATGCCCACTGTGTCCATCGAGACAGGGTAGCAGACCCAATGGGAAGCGGAGATGCTTTCGCCAGAAGAAGCAAGAAGGCATGCGGGGCTGTCAGGAGAAATAGTTGGCCAAGAAAGACCATCTCTCCAGAACAATGCCTGTCCATCCACATGCAATTAGCCAGCAACCCCAATTCTCACCTTTTCCATTGCCACCTGCTTGCTTGGTCCAGGCCATCTATTCTCATGGGATCACAGCATTCACTTCTGAAATTATCTCCCTGCTCCATGCTGCCCCCTTCAGCCTGCTCTGCACACAGCAGCTTGAGAGAGCCTTTCAAAACCCAAGGCAGATCTTGTCAGATCTTTGCTCATCATAACCCTCCCCTGGGATTCCATTTACCTCACAGGTAAATCAAATGCAAGTCTTCATGTTGCTCAGCAAGATGCTCCGTGCCTGCCCCCCTTAATCTCTCGGTCCTCCTCTCCTGCCGTTCTCTCCATTGCTCACAACACCTCAACCACATTGACTTCCTTCCCATTGGAACGTGCCAAGATTTTTCTCATGTCAGGGCTTTCGCATGTGCTGTCCCTCACATGGTTGCATTGTTCATTCCCTTCCTCTATTCCGATCTCTGCTCAAGTTCACCTCCTCAAAGAGAGCTTCCAGCTCATGTAGTGGAAAGGCTACCTGCCAGCCTGGCCTCTCTCTCTGGCCTCTCAGCTTTATTATTTGCAGAAATATGTATGTGTCGAATGTTTCTTCTCTCTTCTCTCATAACTCTAGAGCCCATGAAGGTGCTGGCACTTGTAGGTATTGTGAAAAGAATGAGTGGGCATAGATCCATGAAACAGCCGCACAAACTGACATTTTTACCTATGATTCCAGGGGAATGTACACGTCTTCTGACACCTGGAGGTCCACACACTTTGGGTTGGAAGCCTCTGCCGTGGCCCAAGTGTCTGTAATTCTGGGTGAAAGAGGCCCCGGTAATTCAGCAACTCTCATCACTCTCCTCCTGCTTCCCAGGCTGGCTTTTCGGAGAGGGGCCATGCCATCCCACTTTGCGACTTTGAGTGACGAAATTAGAATTATAGGAGAGTTATAACAAAAAAAATTGACATGTTTCCAGGGCACATAATGATATAGGTTAACTATCAGAGGTCTCTAATATCATTTGATAGGTATGTGGGCAGAATAAAATTTCAGCTCAGTTAAACAAGCATTTGTTGAGCCCTCACTAGGTGCCAGTCAATCCCTAATGCCAGGGGAGGGCAGCAAAAGGACATGACCTCACAGAGCTTATGTTCAGGAAGGACTGGGTAGACAATGAAATAAAACTAGGTATGCTAGCTAGAAGAAGCTAGAGAGAAAAATAAGACAGGGTAGGTAGTGGCCTGGATGAAGGGAGTTGCAATCATAACTGAGATTTTCAGGGAAGAGTTCTCTGTCAGAACGAAGAATTGAAGGAAGTGTGGGAGGATATAAAGATATCTTGGGAAGAGTGTTCCAGGAAGAGGAAACAGGAAGTGCAAAGGCACTGTGGCAGGAGTCTGGTTAGCATGTCACAGCAAGGAGGTGTATGGGGCCGGTGGAGAGGTGAGAAGGAAAACATAGAGCCTCATCAGCCTTTGTTAGCACTTCGGCTTTTATTTGGAGCAAGATAGAATTCTTTGGAAATCTGCGAGCGGAGGAGTGACATGATCCAACTTGCACTTTAACAGGGTCGTGCTTGCTGCTGTGTTGAGACCAAACTCTGGGGACCAAGGAGAGACACAGTGGGACCACCAGGAAGATCTATGATCATTATCAGACACGAGAGCCACCTTTCTTCTCTCATCTGCCCTGGTGGGCCTCGCCCACAGCCAGTGTCATGGGAACATGGAAAGGCTTCATCACCGTCAGTGAATCAAGTTAGCCTAGGTGTGCCCCAAACCTCCCAGAGGACACCCCAGAGGACATCAGGAAGTGTGTTTGCTCCATCAAGGTGGACAGTGCCCTGCAGCACTCCCTCAGCTGCAGGGTGCAGAATAACCATCTCCCGTGGGGGCCAGGTGGCACAGAGCAGGATGTTGGGGGACACATAACAAAGGGCCTTTAAATCAGGACTGAGCCACAGATTGACACCAGTGAAATTCGGTTAATCGCTGACTGATTTTATGTTATGGGATTCAGATGCTGTAAAACTCAGTCAGTCGAAACCCTGTTTCAGGAATAGGCCAGTTACAGAAGGCTCTGCCGTTCTGTTATTAAAAGAAATGGATCTGTTCAGAGCCTACCATACAGAACACTAAGAGCCCGCCTGGGGGGTGAATCCCCCCCAGCCCTTTTTAATCACGAAAGACCTGGGACTACAGTTCTGAAGAAAGTAAGAAATCTGCACAGTTGTAATGACAAGTCATCTTGGCGAACACACGATCACTGTATTTTACTAATCTGGAAACTGAGGCTCAGAGTGGGTGAGTCAATGGCCTGAAGAAGGCTAATCACTGTCGGGAAGACTCCTCAAACTCAAGTGGCTTACTGCTGGCAAGTCACAGTTCTCACTCACATCCCAGTCCAGCATGGGCAGACAGGAGCTCTGTTCCATACGGGTCCTTGGGACACCAGGTTAGGGCTTCAACGTACTCTTTTTGGGGCCATCCCTGAACCTGCTACAACCACCAAAACAAATGTATTATCTTTTGGTTCTGGGCGTCAGCAGCCTGGTCTCCCTGGGCTGAAATCAAGGCGTCAGCCTGGCTACGCTCCTCCCGGAAGCTCTAGAAGAGAATCCATTCCCTTGCCTTCTCCAGCTTCCAGAAGCCACGTCAAGTCCTTGAATTCCTTCACCCAGCTTCAAAGCCAGCAGTCCAGCATCACAATTCTCTCTGCCTGCCACCCTCTCGTCAGGCCCCTCCCAATCACGTGGGGCCTATATGCATCACCCAGGATAATCTCACTTCCTCCAAGCTCCTTTTGCCAGGTAACAGAGTCACAGGTTCTGGGGATTAGAAGTGGCCATCTTTGGGGGTAGGGGTAGGATATTATTCTGTCTATTGCACCCAGCGAACCTGTTTTTCATGGAGTTCTCGCTCTGTGAAATGCTTCCTGCTGACATGGATGCGGCAGAACTTCTTGTGCTTTGTTTGGTACCTGCAGCATCTCTGCTGGGTACCCTAGAATCCCTGCACGATGACTACATCTCTCTAACTTCCGCCTGGTGCAGGGAGGGCGGAATGAGGTGCACAGCAGTGGTGTCTGTACCTGCCAATCATCCCTCGCCCTGCCCATGAGCTAATCGTGCAAATTCCATATGGTGGATATTTCGTCCTTTAATTTAAGGCTTTGATTCTTTTCAAAGAATGCATGATAAAAAGAAATGGGAAGCAGAGGAGTGAAATTATTTTTTTTATCAGTTGTTTGGACTTTGGAATGAATCAATTTTGGATTATTTTTGTTGTTGAGAAACAAATTGGATGGAGATAAGCAGGGAGCAAGGGGACTTTGCATGTGTAGTTGTGTGGAAGGGAGAGAGTCCATCAGACAGTGTGTGGCGGGGGGTGGGCTGGCTGGGAGTAGAAGCTAAAGAAAGGGAGCTTAGAATGGGATGCTGGGAGGCAGAAGGTGAAACGTTGTTTTCAAACATGGTCTCAACTCACCAGCCTGCGACTCTGGCTTTTCTGGTCTTTGTTTTGCCCAGCGCTTCTCCCTCTGCTCACACAGAATCAGTATGTGATTATCCAAAGGCTAATGTTTGAATGGACGCGACCTCCACTGAAAGCCCCCTAGTGGAGAGGATCTCAACTCCCAACACATACTCTGTCTCTGGAACCGTATTCAGACTGGAAGGAATGGACCCTCAGATAGAGGACTCTTGGGGTATCCTCCTCCCCAAGTATGATTGCCCAGGAACCCAAGTCAGCTGGTCTGCACTTGTCGGCATCTTTATGTGTCTGCAGCACTCTGTGGTACAACCTCAGGGCTGCATCGATGGGAGCAGGCGCTGATTATTGATCTGGTTTTTCAGGGCTTGAGTTATGGAGAGCTGCAGGCTGGGGAATAAGTTGGATGAGGGACCGTATATTCTTTTCTCAGCACAAAAGGGAGCTGTGGGCCAGTACGGCCTTTCCACTTCCATGGCATTAGACCTTAGTGTTTGCTGTGGGGTGAGAAGGGATGCCTTTGAGGGAACAGCAGAAAATGGCTTAAAGGAGAGCGCTTATTGCTGTTCTAGCTCTAGCCAGAAAAATATAACGTGCTTTGGACTGTATTAGTCTGCTCAGGCTGCTGTAACAAAATACCAGCCCAGGTGACTTAAAAAACAGAAATTTATTTGTGACAGCGCTGGGGGGGCTGGAAGGCTAAGATAATGGTAGCAGCAGGGTTGGGTTCTCCTGGGCCCTCTCCCCGTGGCTTGCACGTAGCCGTCTTCCCACCGCGTCCTCACACGGCCTTGCCTCTGTGCATACACACCTGTGTCTGTCTCGCCTCTGAGAGAAGGACACGAATCTAATTGGACCAGGGCCCCACCCTATGACCTCGTTTAGCCTTAATTACCTTCTTAAAGGTCCCATCTCCAAATATAGTCACATTGGGGGTTAGGGTTCAGTATCTGAATTTTGAGAGATACACAATTCAGTCCATAATGGGGATCATACTTCTTGGGGATCATACTCCCAAGGAGAAGCCTATAACTTCTAGGAAAAAGTTCCTATTTGGGAAAATAACTACTGAAGACATGCTTCATTCTGAAGAAAATCCCATGGAAATACAGGGTCCCACAGAAGTAGCGCCTGCTTGAGTGTGGTCGGTAGGGTAACAATATGGTGCGATAATTTATAGTTTTAATTAGAACATTTCACCTAAGATGTCACATGGTGTGCTTGAGTGTGATATTGTTCTGTTACAGAAGTGCATGCTCATGATTTTGTCATAAAAGATTTTGTAATAAAAAGGGGGCATTATTTGTTTTGTACCTGTATACTCACCATGAACAGTTCTCACTAAAAATGCTCCTTAAGGAGAAATATTCTCCAGGAAAACCGTCCATCATACAAACGCTGACTGTGAACATATTCACTGGGAAAAGTATCCATGGGAAGAACCACTGCAAAAACAAAAGAGGAGGGGATACTCTATTGAGAAACAGACTTCCTAGGAAAAATGCCTACCAGAAAAGGTCTCTAGAAGCAGTGACCACTCAAAACATATGCACAGGAAAAAATATCCACTAGGAAAAAATCACACCTATATTAAAAATATGTGCAGAGACATAGCCTGCCTGAGTGGGACAGACACTCACTGGGAGAATATGTGGGAGGAAATTATCTTCGTCAGGAGAATGACCTTGACTGTCATCTGTTTTGTGCATGGAGCCAGCCTTCTTCTGATAGCGTCATGTCTATTCATTCACTCACTCCTCATCGGAGCTCTAAGGGATAAGTAGCAATCTATGCCCTATTTTACATATAGGGAAACCGAGGCACAGAGCATTACATAACTGGGCCAAAGGTGCATGGGAAGTAAATGACAGCCCCTGGCTTGAACTCAAGCATCGATTTATTTCTTCATCTATCGAACACCTCCCTCCTCTGTGCCAAGCACTGTGTTAGGTAGTGGGTCCCAACGCCGAATGGAGCATAAACCCTAGTTTTAAGAAACTGACGTGGGAGACAGATTCATGAGCAATGAAATTATAGTGAAACGAGCCTTTATTATACATTCATCTCTGCCTTGGAAACCAAAGCAAAAGTTTCCACCAGCCTGAGTTTCTTTGGGAGCTCATGAAAGAAGCTACTGTTCTGGGTTTGCGGTAAACCACGGGCCCCCCAGGAATAACAGCTACTGAAAAAACATTCACACCCAGGAGAAGTCTCATAGGTGCATTGGGAAAAAACACCCTCCCGGGGGGATAGTTCATCAAGACACGTACCTTTGGGGGCACCTGTTTGGAAGCTAGACTGGTGGGGAGGCCCCTTTCCACTGTCCAGTGGGCTCTTGCCCACATGAGTTGAGCTGGCCAGGTGATGCCTGGCTTGACCTGCCTTGTGAATGGGGCTGCAGGTGCCTCATGGCAAGTGGGGAATTGGATGGAATCTGGTAGGAATTCTGCGTTCTCTTGATTTTAAAAATCCTTCCCTGTGTATGGTCTAAACCTACCCAAGTGCTAGCTCTGCGGGTTCAGGTTCCTGCCTATGGAGCTCATCTCAGCATTCCCAATGCTTAGAGAAGCTGGTGCTCCAGAGCTAAATACTTTCTGAAGAAGGCGGTTTGACCATCGTATGGCAGTGACGTTTAACCACATGGATGAAGAAGTCAGGCGGTCACATTTCAGTCCTGGTACCACCACTTCCGTGCTGTGCAAAGCAGGTTAAGTTACTCGCTAACTCTAAGCCTCAGTTTCTTCATCTGTGCCGTGGGGACGATAACACTTTTTTTCTATGGTTATCGAGGGGAGTAGATGAGGAAATATTTTGCATAGTGCCTGACATGTTGTAGGTAGATAGTCAAGAAATAATCGGAATTGGTCCCTCTCTTCACAAAGTTTATAGACCGGTAAGTCACCCTGCCGCCACGATTTGCCCTCTAAAAATTGGAGACCGGGCTCCAGAAAGGCTGTTTTTTTAAGTCCAGAATCTGCAACTTAGGTTTTCTTTGTCTCCAGTGAACACGTGTGCTGTAGGTTCCTTCTGCCTCTCTATAACATAAATTATTAAAGCCATAAAATATTGATGAACTGTTTTATTAAACAGAGGGGCTTTAATGTATTGATTATGAATAGAGAAAGCCTTAATGACTTTCAGGAGGAGACATAATTGGGAAATGATGGTGAGCTGATTTCCTTGTGAATGAGGAGCCGTTACGAGAATAAATTCCCCTGGTCACCGTCATCTTGTGTTTCTGCCACTGTACCCTTTAAAACCTACACTTCCCTAGGCATTAAGTGCTACCCAAAGAAAAAGAGAAGAGGGACACGTCCTTGTTAAAAGGCAACAAAGTATTTCGGCTGGAAACTGACTTGTGGTTGGCTCCCACAGACTCCGGAAAGTGACGGTACCAGTCGCAGCTGTTTCCATTCTTAGTTGATTGACCCAACAAGTTTCTCTTGTTGAAGCTGAAAAAGAATCCTCTGACCCTTTCTTTTCAGGAGGAAGGATCTTAGGGCCAGAAGTGAACTTCTGTAAGCCAGGTCAATACTCTCATTTTACAGATGAGAAAACTGACAAGCCAGAAGTTCAGCTGACCTGAACACCGTGGAGGTCAGGGGGTGAGGACGGCCGAAACCATCCCCCGAAGTCGAGAACCCACGTATAACTTTTGACTCTACAGTGGGCCCTGGGCAGACTGGGGATTTCAATCCAACCAATGGCGGATTGAAAACAGTATTTTCCATTCCTGGTTGGGAATACAAAAATGCTGTTTCCATTGGGGGTTGAATCCGCGGACCGTGGAACCTGTGCGCCAGAAACCTGCGGTCGCAGAGCAGCTGATAGGAAGGGCGGACTATATTTATGGAAAAGAGAATCGGCGTATGCTTACCTCGACCTGCGCAGTTCAAACCTGTGTTGTCCAAGGGTGAGCCGTCTCCTGCCCAAGGTCTCAGAGGTCACTGGGAGGGGACTTGGCCTGGCGCCCTGTCCCCCGATTCCTGTGCTGGAGGGGGACTTTTGGGTCGTGTTCAGATGTGGAGCCAGCTCTCGGGGTAAATTGTGACACCTCCTGGAAGGGGATTTGAGACGATGAAGTGATGCCATCGCTCGGTTAGACGTCCATGCTGGCCTGCGGCGCTTCAACTTCTCCAGGCAAGTCTCGGGCTGGCAGCTCGAGCCCCAGCCTCACCTCAGTGACCGCGGGGACCTGGGCGCCAGTGCGAATAATGCTGCAGTGGATGTGAGTGCACATCTCCTTTCAGGTTAGTGTTTCTGTTTTCTTCAGATAAATCACAGAAGCGGGATTGCTGGGTCATGTGGTAGTTGCAGTTTTAGGTTTCTGAGGAACCTCCATATTGATTCCCACAGCGGCTGCACCAGTTTACATTCCTACCAACAGGGCACAAGGGTTCCCTTTTCTCCATATCCTCACCATCACTTGTTATTTTTTTAAAAGATCTTCACCAAAGGATATGTTTATTGATTTTAGAGAGAGAGGAAGGGAGAGGAGAAAGAGAGGGAAAGGAGAGAAACGTCTATTGGTTGCCTCCATAGTGCCCAAACTGGGGATTGAACCCTCAACCTGTGTCTGTGCCCTGACCAGGATCGAACCTGCAACCCTTTGGTGTCCTGGACGATGCTCCAGCTGAGGAACCCGGCCTGGGTTGTCTTTTTGATAACAATCCCTCTAATAGGTGTGATATGATATCTCACTGTGGTTTTGATTTTTGCATTTCCATGAGGGTTAGTGATGTTGAACATCTTTTCATGTATCTGTTGGCCTTCTGTATGTCTTCTTTGGAAAAATGTTTATTTACGTCCTCTGGCCACTTTTAAATCAGATTATTTGTTTTTTCCCGAGTGGTATGAGTTCCTTTTGCATTTTGGATATTAACCCCTAATCAGATACATGATGTGAACATATTTTCTCCCATTCAGTGGGTTATCTTTTCATTGTATTGATGGTTTCCTTTGCTGTACAGAAGATTTTTAGTTTTATATAGTCTCACTTTAATCCTTTTGGAGTTATTATTTTTTTTTGTATGGTGTAAGTTAGTAGTCCAGTTTCATTTGTTTGCATGGGCCTTTCCAGTTTCTCCAACACTATTTATTGAAGAAATTCTTTCCCCATTATATATTCTTGGCTTCTTTGTTGTTCCATGTATATGTGGATTTATTTCTGGGTTCTGTATTATGCTTCATTGAGCTATATGGTTGTTTTAGCCAGTACCATACTGTTTTGATTTCTGTGGTTTTGCAGTATAGTTTGAAATTAGGGAGTGTAGTGACTGCAGCTTTGTTTTTCTTTCTTAAGTTTGTGTTGGCTGTTTGAGGTCTTTGTGGTTCCATGCAACTTTTATGGAATGTGTTTCCTGATCTTATTATTGGGTGGAATATTCTAGAAATATCGGATCCAATTGGTTGAAGTTATTTAGTTCTTTGATATCCTTGGTGATTTCTTGGGTTTTCATTACTGAAAGAGGAGTTATATATTTATGCCTACTTTCAGTTTTGTCAGTTTTGCTTTATGTGTTTCGAAACTTGTTAGGTTGCATACACATTTGGATTGTTACATTTTCTTGTCGGTTGACCCTTTACCATTATGTATTGTCTCTCTTTACTCCTGGTGATTTTCTTTGCCCTGCAGTCTGTTTATTATAGCCATTCCAGATTTTTTTTTTGTTTTTTTAAGACTTAAAACAACAGGATTTATTATCACCTAGTTTTTGTAGGTCAGAAATACCCCCATGGTGTAACTGGGTTCTCTGTTCAAGAGGTAACAGGTAGAAATTAAGGTGCTGGCTTGTTTGTGTGATCAGCCTGAAGTCCTTGTTCAAGTTCCTTCAGAATTGTTGGCACAACTACAGTTCATGAAGTTGTAGGGCTGTCTGCATTTTGTTGCTGCGGGTTGTTCTCAGCAACAAAAAGTTACTCACATTTCTTATCATGTGTCTCCCTCCATCTTCAAAACCAACCATAGAGACTTTTCTCTTGCTTTGAATCCCTCTCCAACTTTCTTTTTATGAGTGTTTACATGGTGTTATTTGTCATCATGAAAAATTAATCTATCTGTATTATTATATAAAAAGTGACTTTTAAAAAATATTCAGCATATAGTTGGGTCATAGCTTTTATTTGTTCTGAAAATCTCTGCTTTTTATTTAGTGTGTTTAAACCTTTTACATTTAATGTGATCATTATGTTTTGGTTTAAATTTATCATTTTTAAATTTTCTGTTGGTTTTTGTTTCTCTGTTTCTCCTTTTCTGCCCTCTTTTGAGTTATTCTAATGTTTTTTTAATATTCTGTTTTCATTACTTCATTAAGTTTTGACTACATTCCTTTTTCTTGTCATTTCAGTATTCAACAAAGGGGTTATGATACACATACTTATGTTTTTGCACTATAATAATCAATATTTCATTACTCCAAGTAAAGTCTAGAAACTTATCATAATATAGGTCTTTTTATCCTTCAACCTTTATACTTGTATATTATATCTAAATTCACTAAAACCTTCACCAGAAAATGTTATATTTACTTTTAACTGTGGAACATATTTTAAAAACCTCAAGGAGAATTGTCTGTTATATAATCCTGATGTTTATTGTCTCTCATTCTTCTTTCATTCTTACTAGTCCAAGTTTTCATTTGGAGTTGGGTACTTTCTGCTTGAAGAAACTGCGTTAGAAATCTTTTTGAAATAGGTGTGCTTTAGAGGTGTTCTGTCAAAAAGCCCTCTTCATCTTCATCTGAGAATACCTGTGTTTTAAATTCATTCCTAATATAGATCATTAGATAAAGAATTCTATATTGGCTCTTCTTTCTGTTGTTACTTAAAAATTATTATAGTACTTTTTTGGGGGGCCTTAACGATTTCTGATACAAAATTTCAAGTCATATGATTAATTTGTCCTGTTTAGGTAATGTGTTGTTTTTCTCTGGCTGCCTTCAGGATTTTTTTAAACTTAAGTGTCAGCAGTTTGAGTGGGCTGTGTCTTTGTATTCGCATTTCTTTGGGTGTACTTTGTTTGGGGTTCACTGACCATCTTCCACCTGCAGGTTTATGACTTTTGCCAAGCCTGGGAAGTTTTTAGTCTTTACTTCTACACATATTTTTTCACCATCACACTCTTTATTTTTTTCCCCTTTTAGACTTTGATGACACAAGTATTAGACCTTATTTTTTTTTTTTTATAATGCCACAGGTCTATGAGGGTCTGCTTATTTTTATTTTCATTTTTTTTCTCTCTGTTTTTCAGATAGAATCATTTTTATTACTACATCCTGAAGCTCACCGAATAGTTCCTTGGTCATGCCTAATCTGCAAGTGAGCCCAACCGGTGAGTTTAAAAAAATTTCAGTTATCGTATTTTTCTGCTTCTGTAACGAGACTTGCGATGTTTCCATTTGCTTCAAGATTGTTTATGGTGGCTTGTTGGATGGAGCGTTTGTTTAACAACTGTGTACAGCCTTTGCCAAGTAATCTTAGCATTGGTGAGATCTGGGCAGTGGCTGCTATTGACTGCGTTTCCCCAGGGAGATAAGAGCTTTCTAGTCCTTGGCGTGCGGAGTGATTTTGGGTTCGATTTTGGTTTTGAGTAGTTGATATACAGCTCTGGGCCTTACTGAACTACGGCAGATTTTTGTTTTAGTGGTCGTTCAGTCTGGTTAGATTAAGGTGGCAAGTTCCAGCCTCCCTTCTGTGGACTCAGGTTCTCAGACCAGATCAGGGCCCAGACCTCTGTGGTGCTGTCAGTGTAAGTGCATGAGCTATGGCGTATCTGTGAGTCCGTTTCTCTGGGTCAGGTGTGTGGTTAGGAGCCGACCCTGCAGGCACAGCTGGGATGTGAGCACGGGAGTCATAAACCACTTCCCGCAGGCACTTTGCTGAGAGTCTCAGCCTCCTCTCCGTCTCAGTCACTGAGTTTGCCTGGGGCTCTCCTGGTCTTCCCTTTGTCTAGAACAGTGGGGCTGGAGCTACCGCTTCAGGGAGAACAGAGCAGGAGAGATCATTGTGATGCTAATTGTGGGAGAAACTGAGTTGTGGTCTGTGCTGTCTTCACAACTACTCTGTAAATCTAAAACTGTTGTAAATGAAATAGTGTGTTAAAAAAATCAATTAATGGGATCCCAGCTGCACTGATCAGATAATCAGCTTTGCCGCCTCCCCTGCCCCGGGGCCTCCTGTAAGGGCTTCTGCCACCGATGTTCACAGGATGACTTGGGGACTGGGGGCGAGAGAACAGGTAGCTGGAAAACACGGGTGTTGCCACTTTTCCTGCAGTGGTTAGCGGCTCCCTGTGCCTGGAGCCGCAATTAGAAGCTTCTTCTGCAGCTCAGCTCCTGTTGGGGCGCATGGTCTGGCCTTGGGCTGCCTTGCGTTCAGGCTGGGCAGTAACCAGGCTTTCCATTTGGTGGTTTAAATTCTCTTCCTCAGTCTCCCTGCTGCTATTTACTTTCCAGAGTTCTTAAATAACTGCTCCATGCATTCTGCATTCAGTAGAAGAAAGGAGGCTGAGTCTTTTTTTCCTATTTTTCCTTTTAATTTACCTCTTTGTAAATCTTTTTATAATGAAATATAATGTATAGGAAGGACACAAGATGGAAGTAACTAAATAACTATATTTATATTTAAGTGAGTTTAAACTGACACCTACAAAGCAACCACCCAGGTAAGGAAATAAAAACTGGTCTCCCCACATCAGTGATGATCCGCTCCCTTTCCCAGTAGAAGTAGTCATTCCCTCCCAACTTTACAGTTGCGATCTCTGGACTTACCTTTTATTTACCACCTGTACCACAGTAGGGTGTAGTTGTGTCGTTGGTGAACTTCACATAAACCAAATCATACTTGACATCGGGCGTCTTCCGCTCAGCACTGTCTGTGAGAGCCATCCGTGTGGCGGTGCCTCACTGTCGTTAATCACTTTTCTGTGTTTCACCAGGCAGATGTGCAGCCTTATGTTGGTCCATTCAAATGCTGATGAGCACTTGGGGGGCTTCTGGTTTGGGGCTGTCAGGAACAATGCTCTGGACCATTTGTGTGCCCTTCTCTCGGAGCACATGCGCAGGGGCTCTGTGAGACCTGTACCTGGGGGTGGAATCGCTGGGCATCGAGTGCATCTGCAGCTTTAATCAAACTGTGTTCTTGAGTGTCGTTCGCGTTTCCACCCCCACCCACCGTTTCTGAGAGCCCCCGTGGCTGCCTCGGCGGCGCTCTTTAGTCACGTTTGTTCTTCTCATGAATGGCACAGATGATGCTCAGTATCCATTTGTCAAGCCATTGAACTAGCAGCTGCTGGGACTGTGTTATGTGCGACGGAGATGAAATCCTTTTGTTCCGAGTTTGAAAAGCCTTGGGTTACTGCTCCGCTTTCATGAGAAGGGAACTGAGGACATGTCACAACAATTATCTCCCGCGGAAAACGTGCTAACGAAAGCTAATGATGATTTGTGAAGGAGGCAGGCAAACCCAGTCCTTTGAAGACTAAAATTGCATGTCAAAGGCCATCATCTTTGACTCCAGTGTCAGGGCAGGTGGGAGGCCATGGGCAGGGGGATGGGAGTCCTATCCTGCCCTGAAATAACAGGGGTTATTTCAGGAACCGCAGGACTGGGAAGGAAAGGGTACCAGGAAATTCCAGGGTTGAGGAATGGTGTGTGAGGCGCTGGCTGGCCTGTGTCAGGAACCACAGAGTAGTCCGTCAGAGTGATGGCACTCACAGATGGGATGACGTTGGCCATGGCGGTGTCAGAGACATGAGGCCGCTTCATTTCCTGACACCACCTTTTGGCCCTCACTTTCTCCCATGAACTTTACCAAACTCTGAGACTTGAAAAACCGTTGAAACCTGGGAGTCAGGCAGATAGTTTAGTACGTGGGGATGATCTCATGGGTTAATTACAAAATTCATAAGATCCTCCTTATCCTGGTACAGATGAAAAAGTGGCTATGGGAAATATTCTGAATTAAGTGGGAATTCCAGTACAACCCCCCTGAAGAGATCTGTGGTTGAATAACAAAACAAAATCAATCAAGTGTAATGATTGGACTAAAGTTAATAATGAGAATAAACATCTCTTATCATTACATTTATTTTCTATGCCATACTTTGGGTGCTTTACATGCATTTTTCTCAGTGCATCCCCACAAACTCTGTGAGGTAGGAAATATCGTCTCCTTTTTAAGAAGTGGGGAACTGAGTCACTGAGAGGTTGAGCCATCCATCAAAGGTGATGCAGCCACTAAGAGTTGCAGCAAAGACCCAAAGGGAGAAAGTGGCTCGAGAGCCTACCTTCTGTCTTTCTGTTTTGTTCTCAATGTATATACAATAAATTTTATTTTGTGGTGCAGTTCTATGAGTGTTAATACATGCTTCGATTTGTGTAACCACACGCACAGTCATGACAGAGAACAACCCCGTTTTTTCTAAACTTTCTCTCATGATGTTTCTTTGTAGTTTCCTCGGCCCCTAGCCCTTGGCAGCCCACGGTAGTTTGGTCTTTTCTAGAATGCCATATAGTATCATACAGTGCCTAATCTTTGGGATGGGCTTCCTTCACTGAGTGTAATGCCTTTGGTATTCACCGAAGCTGCTGTGCCCGTGGGCAGTCTTGCACTGATAAAAAGTGTCCCGCTGTGCGGGTGCACCGCCGTCTGCTCATCCACTCACCTGCTGACGGACATTGCTGTCCTTCCCTGTTTTGGGGAGTGGCTTGGAACAGACTCACTACCGACATTCACATACAGGGTTTTGAGTGAATGTGCTTTTTATCCCTCCAGAGTACCTGAGAGTGTGGTTTCTTGGTCATGCAGTAGGTGCGTGTTTACCGCTGTATAAGAAATTGGCCAAATATTTCCCCAGGAAGCCGCGTCATCCTACACGTCGAACAGCAATGCACAGACGAAAGAGCCCTTGTTCTCCGTCCTTACTGGCACTTGGTGGTGGAAGGCTTTTAAAAAATTATTTTGGCCATTTTAATAGCTGTATAGGGACATTTTGTGATTTTAATTTGCATTTTTCTAATGATTTATGATGTTGAACATCTTTTTGTGTTTTTATTTGCTAGCCAGATATCTACTCTGGTGACGTATCTGTTCAAATCCTCTGCCCATTTTAGAAGCTGGGTTGCTGGGTTTCCCTATTGTGTTTGTGACAGTCTGCATATATTCTGAATACAAGAGTTTTGTTGTTGGATGTGTGATTTGCAAATATTTCCTCCCAGTCTCCAGCTTTTTGCAAAGCCTAAATTTCTAATGAGGCATAATTTACCAATTTGTTATATTATAGATCATGCTTTGGCTATCAGTTTAATAACTTTTTGCCTAATCGAAGGTCGCAATGGTCTTCCTCGATGTTTCCTCAAACATTTTATATGATTTTTTAATTTATATCTGTTACCTTTGCTGAGTTAACTGCTATATAAGGCGCAAGATGTGGGTAGAGGTTAATTTTCTTGCCTATGGTCACCTGCTTGTTCCAACATCATTTGTGGAAAAGCTTATCATTTAAATCACCTTTACAGCTTTGTCAAAAATCAGTTGATCATATTCGTGTGTGTAAATTTTGGGGCTCCTGATTTTAGGAGTTGGCAAAGCTCTCCCGAAAGGGCTAACTAGTAGATATTTTAGGCTCATGGGTCCTGTGTCTCTTCTGTGGGAAAGTAGCATAGGCACTAAGTATGAAAGTGGGTGGGGCTGTGTTGGACCTGGACACTGAGGGACAGGGAAGAGTGGAAGGCCCCCTGCAGATTCCTACGTTGGAATCTGAAGTTATTTGCGCTTTCAGTTGCTAGAGCTCTGGGTACGCATCATTAACTGGGTTAAACGCCGTTTGCGTTCTGACAGTTCCGTAGACCAGTGGTTTTCAAACTTGTCTCAGCTGCAGAATTGCCTGGAGAGTGTGGTAGGGCACAGACTGGTAAGCCCACCCCCAAAGTCTGACTCAGTAGGTCTGGGACGGGGCACGAGAGGCTGTATTTATAGTTACTTCCTGGGTGATGCGGACGTTGCTAGTCCTCCCTTTGTTCCAGCCACTCCGGAAGCACCCTTCTCTGCCCAGGGGAAAGCACTTGCACTGTTTTCTTCCCTGGGCCATCTCTGGATGTTCAGTCGGGGATGCTTGTGGCACCAGCCTGGCACTCAAGCATGTGCTACTTGAAAGTGCAAGGAAATCGACAGCTCACGGTGAACCCCTGACGCATAGAGGGTAAGAACTGGTAGACCCCTGTGGTGAAAAACTCGATACTGTGCACCGCACCCTTCACTGGGCCTCCCCTTCCTTCCATGTACCACTGTGTGCCGTCTCCCGCTCCTGTTGCCAGGCTCATTTTCCAAAACAAACCACCTGCATGCATGCCCTTGACTCAGGCTTTGCTTTCCTGGGGCATGTTGGTCTGAGACAGTTACTGTGGTTGTCTATCTCTTTCTCCATCTCAATCAATTCAATGGCCTAATTGGTACTTCCCTGGAAGAAACAGCACAGAAGGCCCTGGAGTCCATGGTCAGGGATGGAGGATTACTCATTTTTGTCCCCACAGCGCATGTGCTGGTGAGTGTTCAGAAAATTATGAATCAATGAATTAGGGAAAGTATTACACTTATTAAATGAGTGGGTGGGAGGGATGGAGCAGAAGGAAAGGCAGGTGCTGGATGGCTGGTTGGAGGGAAAACTAGTTTACAGAGAGCACCTGGGGCCCAGAGCTAAGTACTGAGCTCTGTAGATGTAAGAAAGACATAGCCTCTACTTGCAAGAGGCTGCCTGTATCCTTAAAGAGGTACGAGGGTAGAACACATGAACATGGGAATGCCATGCATGACTTGCCGTGTCAGGGGAGTTAAGGGAAGAGGTGGTCAGCCAAGCTGGGGGGACAGGGGTGGGGTCCCAGAAGAGGCACCACCAGGCTGGCCTCTCCCACGCCACCCTGCTGCCCTCTCTGTCACTGAGATTGCCTTCTGAGCCTCTCCACCTTCTCCCAAAGGAGAACAGGTTAGGAAGAGAGATTACAGCTGGGACGTGTCAATATGTGAGAGGATAGAATGAGAATTACTGGTGTTTGTGCAAAGCATTTGCTTCTTGTCCATCCTGGTTGTTTGAAAAGTTGCCCTGAAGAAAGTCAGGTGCTGCTAGAATCTGGAAGGAGTAGGACTGAGATGCTCGGGCATTGCTTGTCTCCCCTCGTATTATTTGGGTCCATGGGAAATGCAGAAATCCAATGAAGAGTCTTTTGTTTCAGATGGACCCGTTTGACGTACCCGAGACTGATGGGTTGTGCTGCTGATTTAATATAGACAAAAATGTGTGTCTGTGTCTCTGCTCTACACTGCACTCACACAGCCCTAGTGGCATGGGTTCCTTTTCAACAGGAGGCAGGGGCAGGTAGACAAGGAGGAAGACAGCTGGGCCCTATTAATGGGGACTCTTCTCCCCAACCCATGCTTTGATTGGGACTTTCTCTATTAAGAAAACAGCCCTCCCCCACCCCTTCCCACCTCCCACTTCCAGAATGGCAGAGTGAATTTTCAGGTCCATAATCCATCCATATTTCTGTTTGGACTATTGTAGCAAAGGGGACTTTTTGGTCCCTTTCACCTTCCTCTTCCAAACAACCAATAAGCAATGGTTAAGCCCGGGTAAGCCTACTGCTCTGCAGATCCCACCTCCCCCCTGGTGGGCTGGTCCTTCCAACAGGAATGTGCGGGATGACTTCTGTTTTCCCCTCCAGACCCTCTCGGCTGCGCCCCCAACTCACCTGCATCAACAGCCCACATTGCCCTTCCTCTTTCAGCCTGGGGAGGTCGGGAAGGAGGAGGGTGAGGTGGGGTGTTTATTCCCTTGGCTCTCCCCCTGCTGGTTGCCGTAGGTTGGCTGTGTTCCTCCATCAGGCAAGCACTCCTTCCCCGTGTCCCTTCAGGCTGAGTCATAGTAACAGCTTCCCCTGTAACTGGTCTAGTGGCTCTTCCTAAACTCTTCCCACATCCTTGTAAACAGATGCTTCATTATACCCTGTTTATAACGTAGCCTGACCAGTTAACCTCTATCAGTGGGACACATTGTATTTTGCAACAATAGCTGCATCAATACGTGTATCTCATCACACGTACGTCCTTACAACGTGACCTTGATACTGCTCCATCAAGAGGCGTGAAGCCAGGGCCACACACACCCTCTGCCTTAAATCTGGGCAGGACTATGAAAATGGCAGAGGGGACGCCAGGTGAATTCCAAGGCTAAGACTTTAAAGGCAGTGTGCTTCTACTGGGTCCTCTGGGGATGTGGGATGCTTGCCTATGGCACCCAGCCAGCTATGGAGAGGATGCATATCAGGGTCCTGGCCACGGCTCCCAGCAATGGCAGCGTCAACTGGTGTGAGTGACCAAGGCTTGATGATGCTGGTCCTTGACCTTTGAGCTGCTAAGTGATGCTGAGTAGAGAGGACAAGTTGTTCCCATTCAGCCCTGTTCAAACGGCAGCTTTCTGACCAGTATAAGAATTGTTTCTAAGCCACTACATTTTAAGGTGGTTTATTATGCACCGGTAGGTAATCAGCAGTGAGGTGGGTATTTATCTCTACTCTTATAGTTTATTTCCCTCCTAGTTTAGAAATCTGGGTAGAGGTGAGGTACATATATTGGGTCTGTCGCAGAGATGCTGCCGTATTCCAGTCCCTTCCACAGGAATTCTGTAACGTCCCCTCATGTCTTCCTCACCACAGACCTCGGTGGGAGGTATTATTGTCCACGCTCTTCCAATGAGGAGACCAGAGAAAGAAGTGAAAGACAAGTAACCAATAATCAACATCACTCAGAGTCAACATGAGAATCAGAGATGGAACCGAGGTTGGCAGAACTCCAGACCCCACCATCATAAAGTGGCACTGGGCTGTTCTATCTCCTTGTAACGCTGACACAGAGAGCTGCTCCCCATTCATACTTAGTCACCAGTTTTGGTCTGTGAAATCTACAGTCTTTTTTTAAAATTGAATTTATTGGGGTGACATTGGTTAATAAAATTATATTGGTTTCACGTGTACCATTCTACAAACCATCATCTGTGTATTGTATGGAGTGTTTAATGCCCGAGCCAAGTCCCCTTCCAGTCTTTTTATTTTGAAGGAAGAAGAACAAATTCCTGTGTCCTGGCCATGTGAGTGCATTGCCTTCCTGGGCGACGGCCACCAGGTCAAGCTGCTCATCACCCACGCTTGCCCCACAGGAAGGTGGGGAGGTACCCAGTCACGTTTTCCAAGGTCCTTCCCACGTGACGTCGGGGAACCTCCCGTGCTCAGTGTAACTCACATGCAGGGACTGTGCTCCTTGGTCAGCAACTATGGCAGTTTGTTCCTCTTTGTGCCCCCAGTGCCTACAGTTTAACAAGTGCTTAATCGGAGTTTGTTGAATGTCTGCACGAGCGCTTATTTTCCCAGGTGCAGGTTTTACCTGGGCGTTTCCCCGATCCTTTTTCATGGTAAGACCTCCTCCATCACTGTGTCTGACCTCTCAGCAGACAGTCCTCTGCCTTTGGAACAGGTATTTCATTCTGGACCAGAGAGCCCATCTTGCCGTGTTTGTAAAGCTATCGTGGCTAATGCCAGGGTCCTAATCTGTCTGTCACTCAGCAGTTCTTTATCTAATTCTCAGAGTTTTCCACCTTTTCAAGGACTGTGTCCAGTACTCCAAACTGTGGCCAGAAGAGTTTTCCTAAAAAAAGCAATTTCATAAGTTTATCATCCTGCTTAAACTGCCACTCACCCCTGGTTTCTACAGGATAAACCCCAGGACAGACCTTGGAGAAGCATTTGTCACCCGGCCGCAGTGAGCCTTTCTGCACACAGCTCTTACTGCACCCCTCACTCACGCTCCACCCGTTAAAGCCACGCTAGACTGTTCATTATGGTGTGGACAAGACGTGCTGTCCCGTGATTTGATGACATCATACCCCCTGGTCCGTGTCCTTGTTCTGCCCCCCACCTCTCCTTTCCCACTGCTTCCTGGTGAGCGCCTCAGACTAAACACGACCTCCCCACCATGCCCGTCCAACTGCTTTGTCCTTGAGCCATGCACAGCATTTTTCTGTGACTCAAATCCGGCACCTAAAGTACTGTTTAGTCGTGTATGGGTTTCCGTGTCTGACTCTCCCCACCCCATTCTTCAAGCTGGCGGCGGGAGGTCAGGACTGTGCTTGTGTTACCGAGGATCGCAAGGCTCCTGCTTCTGACTGCTCCACCAGGGTATTAAGACTCGAGAGTTTGAAATCAGAACACCTGAATTTGAAGCCTGGTTCTAGTCCTCACTTGCTGGCTCTGGGGCCAAGGAAAGTACGTTACCTTCTTCAGGTTTGCGTGTTCTTCTCATCAGAGCAAGAGTACCTATTTACAGGCCTGTGTGTATTAATGACAAACCCATCTGATGCACTTGTCATGTAGTAGATATTTAATAAAAATCACCTGTGATTATTATCATTGTTATTGACCAGTTGCCATGCCCCAAACATGAGCTCGTTAAAGCTCACAGCAATTCTGTCGAGTGGGCATCAATCCCATCCCACAGGTGGGGAAGCAGGCTCAGGGAGAACGAGGAGCTTCCCCAGGCTGTGTGGTTGGGGTGTAGCGAGGTGTCTTTGGCAGGACACTTACTAGGGGCTCAGTACCAGTCTGAGGGACCTGTTCCAGCAGACTGTTTAGCCTTTGTCCCTCTGGTGGTCCATCCAGACATCAAATCCATTTGCCACTGTGAGTCCAGCCCAGGAGTTTTGCTCGGGTCGCTTCTCCTACCAGTTTCCAGGTTGTTTGAGTCCTGAACCAGGCTGTATGTGGGCTGGTGTGTCTGTTTCCAACTCCGCCAAAAAGACATTTTCGGGCCCATTCCCACGATGGTACACACGCTCCCTCCATCTGCCTCACAATTAAGATTCAAAAGCAGGCAGCGAGCAATCCCTCCCTGTGCACCGATCCCAATCCGCGATTCAGCGCTTAATGACCAGCTAATAAAGAATTCGCAAAAGCAAACCACACTATTAAATATAGAAGCGTATTGATGCCGACCTGCTGGGAGCACTTTCTGTTCCTTTTCCAGAACAGTGTCTGGGAACAAGACTATATCTCCTTCCTTGAGCATTTTTTGTCCTTTAAAGTAGAGACATCTCTAAAATAAAGATCTGTAAGGAGGTATCTATTCCCCAGAATCTCTTAAAAGGCTGTTTCCAAAATGCAGTCCGGGGCCACGTCATGTTTCCTGTGAGTTCTTGTAACCTGATGAGGCTCCAAGTTGCCTGTCCCCAGACGAGTTGACCTGGGATGAGAACGTGATGTTCTCCAAAGAGTTCAAGTGAACTCCCCTGCTCAGCCTGCCATGCTACAGGGAAGCAGAATAAGAAATATTACAATACAGAACATTCTTTTTTTTGCCATATTTGCTTTATGACTTTTAAAAAGTAGTTTATTTTTATTGTATTTTTTCCATTCTCATTGATCACCCTGACACCCTCTTCTACGACACTCCTCTACCCTCCCCCCTGCAATCACCACACTGTTGTCCATGTCCATGAGCTTTTTCTTTTTGGCCCAATCCCTCCGCACACCCCCCCCTAGCTGTCATCCTGCTCTCTTTGAGTCTGTCTCTATTTTCCTTGTTTGTTCGTCAGATTCTACATATGAGTGATATCATGTGGTCCTTGTCTTTCTCTGACTGGCTTATTTCCCTTAGCAGAATGCTCTCATAACCTTGTTGGAGGTCATGGTGATGGGCCTGTCTCTCTGTGCCGAGACCTTCATGTCCTGGGTCGCAGCTGCTGTTCCTCTTCCTATGTTACAGTTGAGCAGAGGTCAGAGAGTCAACTTAACTAAGGTCACCTTGTGATGACCTCATGTTGTACGCCCAGGTGTATCTGATTCTCAAACGATGACTCTTGGCTGTGACTCACAAGAATACAGTCCTGAGTCCCCTCGTTGTGGTGGGAGATGCTCTTTCCATGTTTTGACTGAATGGATCCCAGGCCTGGAATTAGAGCCTCCACAAACACTGGACAGATTTAACCTGACCAGCACCTTGTTGGGCGGCATTGCCCACCCTTCCCACCCAGTTGGTGGAGGAATTGGGGGTCTGTGAGCTGAAGTCCCTCTCGCCAGGTGACCCAGCTGGTAAGTGGAGCAGTCTTGGCTTTTCGCACTAGACTGCTCTGAGTCTCAGGTGGTGGGGACTGGCAGAATGGGGCTCCTGCCTCCACGGGGTTGAGCAGGGGGGGAGCTTGCTTCACTGAGGTTGGATTCCCTGTTTGGAAAGGGCAGCTGAGAATAGAAAGACTCACTTTCTGCTCCTTTCTTCTGGGCCCAGTGGCCTGGGGAATAACTGCAGAGGGACCATATTAGTCCACTAGGGTAACAAGAGCCACGGGCCGATGATGCCTGAGCAATAGAAATGGATTTCCTCACAGGTCTGGAGGCTTCTTTGGTGGCCTCTGTCCTTGGCTCACAGATGGCTGCCTTCTCCCTGTGTCCTCACGTGGGTTTTCCTCTGTGCTCGCATGTCTGTGTCCACATTTTCTCTTTTTATCAGGTCACTACTTATATCGGAGCCAGTACCATTTCAAAGGCCTCTTTTTAACTTCTTTATCTCTGTTTCAAGACTCTTTCTTCAAATGCTACCATATTCTGAGGCATTGGGGGTTAGGACTTGAACATGAAGAACTGGGGTAAGGTAGAGACACAGTTCAGGCCATTGCAGAGAACCAGAAGGTATTGGTTTGTTTGTTTGTTTTGTTTTGACTATATGGCCTCATCAAACATGCAGTTAGAACTTTACTACCTGGAGTTTCCACAGGTCCATATGGTGAGCACCCCCAAACCTCGTCAGTCCTTAGGTTTCACATCTCCCAAAATGAGGATACAATGGGACAATGCAATTAAAGCTTCAAGCTGTTTCAGTGCTCAGAGCATCCGTTCCCACCCTGCTGCACACACTCTCCTCACTGCAGCCGTAGCTGAACCCTGACTCTATTCCCAACATGTTCCTGGCTGCTCTGTGGGCAGTTAAAGGCTGGGGTCAAAAGCATTTCATTTTGGGAAAATGCTGCTTGGGCTTGTGATGCTGAACTTTTTCCTGCCTCCTCTCTCTGGCTTGTACCTACTGTGTGATAGAGACAATGCTAAGTGCTCACAAATTCTTGTTCTATTTTTCTCTTCCTGTGCACGTAGGCAGATGATGGCACCCAGCTACCTTTACAGGTGGTTTGGGGACATGCCATGAAGTTCTAGCCAACAGGGTGGGGTGGAGGTGATATAGTTTACTCCCAGGCCATGCCAGTTTCTGCTTTTCTTTAGATCCTACATATAAGCGATACATAGAGTATTTGTCTTCTTTGCCTGGCTTCTTTGAGTATAATGCCTCGAACATCCTTGGTTTTGCCTTGCCCTAATCCTCAAGCAGGTTATAACTCTCTTATTTAGAACACCCCCTTTCACATAATTCTCTTTTCAAAGCATTAGCGAGCAATATAGATTTTATTGAGGATTTTGTAGAGGGCAGTTAGAAAAGTTCACATGCCATGTTTTGCCAATAATAGCAACTTGTTTGATATTTCCAGATACCCCACCACCTTTGTGCGTGCGTGTGAGTGTGATTCTTTCAAGCTTACCTCCCCAGAACCATCATCTTGCTCAGCAAACAGAAGGCCCCGTGGTTGCCGCCAGAATTTTCTTTTCTTAGCAGATAATGCCTATCTTTTCTATCATTACTTTTAGAAATTCATGCAGTTGGTGTGAGGGCTGCTCGAATGAAAAGGGTTATATATATAATTCCCTTTGCATGATATCCAACATATAATAAAATGCTAAATAAGTTAGAATTTTTATTATTACTATTTTATGACTACCAGTAAGAGAATGCTACCACAGGAAGCTACCAAATGAAGTTCTATTACTTAGATCCCTCACAGCTTGTGTTACTTCTGATAAGAAGAGAGATTTCTGGAAAGAGGCCTCTTCCAGGGTGAATCTCAGGAAGACGCCAGAAATCCTGGAATCCTACCTCCAAAGCCAGGTCTTGAAAGCCCTGATAAAAGTGACTATTGATTAAAGCTCCGTGGTCTGCCTACCCCAGGGGTGAATGCTACCTGCTTACTAAGGGGAAAACCTGCTGACCACTGGCCTTAGCCGGCACTGCTGGGTTCCTGGAAAAGTCAGGAAATTGCCTTTCCTGGCAAAGGTTGAAAAGAGGGAACATGTCCATCTGTCAGGGACTCTGCAAAGTCCAGCCCAGTTTGGAGATCAGCGCCAGGTACGTGACGCAGGGTGAGGGGTGGGGTGCTTTGCTGACATCTCCACTCTTCTGATACCCGCCATTGATGATGGGATTCTGCTTTGCTTACTGTGCAGGTCGGCTGTACAAATGGAATGTATTTTTAGTCTTGGTTGATTCCTTTTAGGTTAAAACCAAAGTCGTCATCCTCTTCCCCTTCAACACCATCCTTTTCTTCACCTCCCAAAGCGCCTTCTCTCAGGAGTAGGAGCACCGTTTCACAGGTACCCCTGCACGTGTGGTGCCCTGGAGCCCTTCTCTCCCCGATGCCCTCTGTTCATTTCCCCAGGGCTGTGGGTCCTGCCTGTGCAACGTCTCTCAGCCTGTCACTTCCCACCCCCTCGGTTCTGGTTTCCAGTCTCATCGACTCCTTTCTGAGCTGCTGCAAGTCCAGCTTCTACTCTTCGTGCTCTTGCTTCCAGAAAGCAAAGTGAGACCCCACTAGCTCCCTCTATCAGGTTATGCCATGTTCTGGTGGAATAACAGATGACCCCAAAATCCCTGCCTCTGCTCCCCGTACTCCGGACCCACACCCAGGATTGGAGCAGCCACTTTCTGGAAGAATATTGGTCTTTCTGTGCAAACAAAGAGAAGGGAAATGGTGAATTTTCTTAAAGATTTTTTCTGAAAGTGAAACAAATGACTTTTCATCTTATTTAATTGGCCAAAGCAAGTCATGTGATCAACCTGATCTCAGTGGACTTACAAGCCACCAGGTGGGGAGTCAGATGCTGGTAAGCCGTCAGACAGTCTGCCATGGTCCTGCCATCTGCAGTCCCCAGCTTGGCACTAGCTGATAACACCTGGGCTTTGGCAGCAGCTCTGAGATGAAAGTTTTCACCAGTTTGGTCTATTTTTATATTCATTTATGCACTCATTCATAACTCAATATTTCCATATATTAACCCATGAAGTTACCAACCAAGTTACCAAACCCATGAAGTTTTTACCAAGTTCTGTGCAAATAACAGGGGGGCACAGGGGTACATGAGACACGCATTCTCATTTCCAAAAGGTTCACAGATGGATATGACAAATAAATCCATTGACAACTATGCTGTAGAAAATTAAATTCATGAGTATAAACCGAACAGTGTATGGGCTCCCTAAAACCCATCAATCACCTTCAGCAATTATCAACTCAGTGCCAACATCATCAATTGTGTTTTGTCTATACCTTCTTAAGCTTTCTCCATATTATTGGTGATATATATATTTTTTAATTTAATTGTTCAAGTACAGTTGTCTCCATTTTCTCCCCACCACTCCCCCGACCCCAGCCATCCCCAGTCCCCATCCTCAATCCTACCACTCTTTGGTTTTGTCCAAGTGTCCTTTGTACATGTTCCTGAAAACATTTCCCCCTCCCCCCCCCCCCCCATCGTCCCCTCTCACCTCCCCTCTGGTGACTGTCAGCTTGTTCTTAATGTCTCTCTTATATTTTACTCGCTTGTTTGTTTTGTTGATTAGGTTCCACATATAGGGGAGATCATATGGTATTTGTCTTTCACTGCCTGGCTTATTTCACTTAGCATAATGCTCTCCAGTTCAAAAATTTCTTCTTTTCACCCTTTATTTCTTTTAAAGTGTTACCTGTTGTGTTTCTTTACTCTTCTGTTATTGTTTTTTTCTCCGTTTTAGTCTTAATTTCTGAAGCGCTGTTTTCATTTTGTTCCTAATGCTTTCCTGAGTTTATCATCCCCTTTTTAGCATTTCTGATTCTGATTTATGTTATTCATTCCATGTTCTATTATTATTTCTAACACTTTTTAGTTTATTTGGAGATGTTAGGTAATAATCCATTTTGTCTTTTTCTTCTTTAAAAAATATTTTTGTTACTTTTATATCACATGTAAGGACATTATTCTGCTCTTTGCTTTCTTCATAATAATTTCATAAAGGATTTAAGCCAAATATTTTTCTGTTGCTCATTTTTACATGAAACTTATTTTCCTGCATTCTTTGGAGGGAGAGGCAGGTGGGGATAGATTTCCTTATTTTCGAATCTAGAGTTCTCTTGTTCTTGTTTTCGTGTTGAATAGTTAAGGCCTTACAAATTCTCAGGTCTCCTGGCTTCTCTTCCCCCCTTCACTTTTATCTGGACTTCTCTGTTATTTGCTCTTGCTGTCCCCATCCTGCTGAATTTCAACTCTATTCCCAGAAGTTCTCTGTGTGAAGCTTGGTTTTGACCGGCTACAGCATGTTGGCCAGTTAGTTTTGTGTGTTTATAGGGCATAGACTTCGTCAGCCACCCCTCCCGGCCTTGTGGGAGGCCCCTGGCACTCACTCAGCAATCACCGGGGAACCTCTGCCCACGTCGCTTGTTCCCACGTTGCCCTCTGCACTTCCGGATGAATTCACGAAGTGTTTGGGGTTCTTCCCTCGGGAGCCGGGAGGAAGCTCCTGAGCTTCTGAGCTCAGGACTGCTGAGCCACGCAGCAGAACAGTGGCTGTCTTCCCTGGGTCTTGGTGTGGAGTTCGTGGGCTGTCTTGTGACCTGGCCGAGTTGCAGATACTGCCTGTGGCGTTTCAGCTGTGCCCTCCCGATTGCCCCGTGTGTTTCTACGGTGAGCGGTTTAAAAACGATCGCAGTAGCCATCTTCCCATGGCTCGGAAATGCAGTTTTAAATGTGCACGGTGGTTGTAGGTATGGGGTGCCCTGGAGTACAGAGGCAAGTGGAGGGGGCGGTTTGGGGGTCCGAGAAGGCTTCCTCGAGGAGGCAGTTGCTGTCTGAACTGAGCCCCAGGAGGAGCCAGTTGGGTACATACAGGAAAGCAAGGTGTTTGGGTGAAGCCACCAGCACGTGTCACAGTCAGGGCCCTGAGAGGGCGCGTTGCATGTGGGACAGGAGAGGCCCTGGTACCTGCCACGTGCTAGGTGGTGTCTGGTGGGCGGCAGAGGGCGGCTCCTCTTTGGAGCTGTTTCCCGCACTGGCAGCCTTGTTCCCAGGGCAGGTAGGTTTTTATATATTGCTAGCTTTTACCTTTCTGAGCCCCAAGTAATTTCCCATTCCTCATTGTCACTTAATCCTCTCATTTAGAGCCATCTGTGAAGTTGATTTCACTGCTGTTTACTCTTTTCTCCCAAATCATTAATGGAGATAAAGCGTCCAATGGCACTGGGTTTTGCAGCCATTTTTGGAATCCCACCGAGGCTCACTCTGGGCCAGACCCAGCAGCCCCACGTATTCACGAGGGCACATTCTGAGACCCCCAGGGGGGCCTGGAACCGTGGGTGACACGGAACCCTATATGCAGCGGGTTTCCAAAGTTTAATTTCTAAATTAGGCACAGTAAGAGATGAACAATAACTAGTAATAAAATAGAGCAATTATAGCAAGATCCCACAATAAAAGTTATGTGAATGTGGCCTCTATTTCTCAAAATATCTTATGGTGCTGGACTTACTTTTTCACTTAAAGGACACACTTTCTGGCTTCTCTTTGGCATATCCCAATTGCCAGCATCACTGCTCTTGTGCTTTGGGGCCGTTATGAAGTAAGATAAGAGTTACTCGAACACAAGCACCGCAATATGGAGACAGTTGATCTAATAGCTAAGCAGGCTGCTAAGTGACCGATTGATGGGTAGCGTGTACAACACGCAGGCGCTGGACCATGCACGACTCACATCCCAGGTGGGCCTGAGGGACGGTGTGAGATTTCACCATGCTACCGAGAACAGTATGCAACTTAAAACAGTTGTTTACTTCTGGGATTTTCCATTTTAATATTTTTGAATGGTGGCTGACTGTAGGTAAGTGAAGCCGTGGAAATCGAAACCGTAAATAAGGAGGGGGGACTACTGTAACCATTTCAATTCAACACTGTTGTACTCCCTTTGGTCAGTTGTGCACTTAAATTCAGTTTTCACTTAAGTTCAATTTTCCACCAAGACTTCATGTGGAAGGTCAGCACTAGCCTTCAACAAAATAGTAAAGAAGTTTTAACCTCATTAGTAGTCAGAGACATTCAAAGAAAGGCATTATTGAGGATGTGTATTTTTAACTGGTGAAGTTTGTAAAAAATTAGCCCCCACTGCTGATGAAGTCTGCTGAAATTAGTATTTCAAATGCTTTTCTAAATCAATGGCAATTAGGTGTCAAGACCCGTAAGAGAGTTGATCATCCTTACCAGTAGTGTGAATTTGTCTTGAGAAAATACTTGTAGAGGAAAGAAAACAATTGCATTAATGTGGCTGCTGAAGCATTAACCTTCATGTTATAAAGTGGGAGCAACCAAAACCCACCAGCAGTAGAATCATTCAACAAAGCAGGTGCATCTGCCGAATGAATGAGAAGCAGTAGGAGAGTCCCAGGAATCGGTAGCCACTGTGCTTGTCGGTGCCTTTGTTGCTATCCCTGCGCTCTGACTTCACTGAACAAGCTGCCTTTCCCGTGACCCTATGACAGCAGTGCCACTGTACTAATGAGAACATGTTTTGTCTCCTAAAATAGTTACTGAGAAATTAAATTGGGACCAATTGTAACAAAGGGAGTGCTGGAATGTGGTTTACGATGATTAAGAATTCTGTCATGGCCAGAACTCTTCAAAGATAAAATAATATAGGAATGTTCAAAGCAGCATTATTCATCATAGCCCCAAGCTGGAATCAACTCAAATGCCCATCAAACTGATAATTGGATAAATTAAATGTGGTATATCTGTGCAGCGGAATATTATTTGGCAATAAAAGGAAGAGTTGGTTTATGTTATACCATGGATGGACCTTGAAAACATTTTGCTAAGTAAAAGCAGCCAGACACAAAAGTTGACATTGCATGATTCCAGTTATATCAAATGCCCAGAATAGGCAAATCCATAGGGATAGAAAATGAATTAGTGGTTGCTTAGGACTAAGGAGGGACAGGGGAGTGGGGAGTGACTGGGAAAGGGCTCAGAGATGACAAGAGGATGAGAATGTGCTGGAACTGCAGCAGGGGTTGCCACAGCTCTGTGAATCATAGAAGCAATTGAATTGTACTCTCTAAGTGGGTGAAGTGAACAGTATGTGAATTGTATCTCAAGTTGGTACCAAAAAAGGAGGGAATAAACTCACTACGCAAAACCCAATTATTTAACCAATCTCAATAATAGGCAATCATTCAACCTGTAGTAAGACCTACAAGAAAAAGAATGCCTCAGTATTGACGTCAATAATTCTTGCTTAACAAAATTCCAGTTCCTTGTAACTATTCTACAGCTTTGGACATTTCTGATTTCAACTTCCCTCTATTTTCACAGTGTTCAGGCAGTGAAAGCAGTTTTAGGAAAGTTACAAGACTGGCAAACCATCTTAAAGACCTTAAAACTATGACATTTCTAACCATTTTGTGCCCTTGTAGGTTTAGAAGCCATATCAGTTAAAATTAGGTTTTGGTGAAAAAAAGAATTAAATAAAATGGGTAGAAATATATTTCTCTCCCCCATGTAAATAGAGGTAAATAGAGATAATTCTAGATGGACAAGGCAGTTTCTTGATCATTGGGTCCCGTTTCCTTTCTTGTAGCGAATCTACCTTTTCAAAACAGCATTTACCCAGTAGTCCGTGGTGGCTGCTTAGGTCTTGCCAACACATCAGCATTCCAAGTAGGAGTGGGAAGAAAAGAAGAAAAAGGCACAGTTCTTCTACTTGTGGATTTATTCTAGAAATTGGACACAGCTTTCTTCATGTGTCTGTTTGCAAGAACTTAGTCGCATGCCATAATTAGCTGCTGGTGAGGCTAGGAAATACTGCCTTTTCTTTTTAAGTTTTGGATGGCCACCTCTTCAGCTAACATTTGAAGGGAAGAATGAATATTGGGGGATGAGCATTCCTGATATAAAGTGTCTCTGCCTCTGATTTTTTACATGCAGGTATAGGGTGCTATAGATTCAGAATTCTTGTGTTTGGATTACCAACCTAGAAAAATCACTTATCATCCATGAAGCTACTTCTACTCCTACTAAGCAAGAAAAATATTCCTACCTTACTAGATTGTGGGAAGAGTTAAACATGTTAATGTATGCTGGAAGGGTTTTATAAAGCAGTACACAAATGACAAATTTAGCTTGAAAAGGAGTACACAAAGGTAGGATATAGTAGCTGTTTATAAATGTCTGAAGGAATTACTCAGGAAGATGGAGTGAACTTTTTTAAACCTCTGTTATTCCAGAGGGCAAAATTGGCACCAGCGGAGCATCAGGTAGGCCATGTCCTCCACCACAGGGCCTCTCTCTCGTTATCCGTGGTAGACCAGTTGGATGGTTGCTGATACACAGGAGAGCTGGGTTGGAAAGGGAAGTGTGGGAGAAGTAACTGACATGTGCATAAGGTTCAACCTCTAAGTTTCTTTCCACAGCACCTGCTGAGGAGAGAACATAGGCTTTGGCATAGAGTAGTAGCACATTCCCTCAATGCTCCCAAAGGTAGATCTGATGTCTTCTTTAAGTCTATATCCACAGAGTCTTACCTGGGCTGGGAGCAAAAGCTTGTCTCATGAAGATCCATCAAACTGTTGTTTAAGACGAGCCTTCTTTTAAAGCTCAGCTCTGTTACTGACTAGCTATGAGACCAACATCACTCACTTTTAAGTGCTGCACTCTCCTCATCTGCAACAATGAAAATATGCAAAGATAGGATCCAGTGGGATAGAAACTCAACTGTAAGTGCCTGTATTCCTTTCCTGAGGCTGCTGTAACCATTACAACCAAGTAAGCCATGGCGGTGGCTTAAAACAACAGGAGTGTCTGTTCCCACAGTGCCGGAGGCCACAGTGCTGCTGCATTTCCTTGGAGGATTCAGGGGAGCATCTTCCCGTACCTCTTACAGCTCTGCGGCACTTACAGCGGTTGCTGCCATTCCCGTCTCTGCAGCCACAGCACTGCGATCCCTGTCTCCACCTTTGCTGTATTGTCTTCCTCTTTTGTCTCTTTTAGGGATACTTGTCATTGAATTTAAGGCCCACCAGCTAACCCAGGATCATCTAATCTCAATATCCTAAACTTGTTTCCACCTTCCAAGACTCTTTTGGGGGAGTGGGACACCCTTCAATCCATTAAGTGCCCTTCACCAAGTTTGTCTTCCTAGCAGAAAGTCTAGCATTCTGTGGGATCCAGGGAGCTTCGTGCCACTGGTCACTTTAGTAAAATACAATTTAAACTATTTCTGTTGTTCTCTTATTTAAAAAACTTTTACTTCTCCACAGTGAGCTGTGCTGGTTCATAACTGGAGGTACAGAGGTGAGGGACACTTGGTCTCTTAGAAGCTTAATCCAGTGGAGTTAGTTTGTTCATTTTCAGTTTATGTTCTAGAAAATCTGTAGAAGAATAACATATGTGCCCCTGTGGAAATCTTTACAATTGTCTTACTTATTATGCATTCTCCAAATACTTATTGAATGCCGCCTATGTTCCAAGCCTTTTGCTAAGCCCCAGGGGAAACTCAAAGGTGGCCAAAGTACAGTATCTACGTTCAAGAGCTTACAATAGAAAAATGTATTTGAAATACATAAAAATAATGATCACTCATAGTAGAAAGATAAACAAAGTGAGATTGGACTTTAGAACCCTATATAATGAAAATAACATGTAAACACTGGAAATAAAGGCTCCCTAAGCTTGTACCCTCTTAAAGACACCATGCAGTTTTTAAAACGTTCATTGAAGTTCGAATGCCTTCAGCTCAGAGACAATCGAGGGAGGGTTTATTTTTGAGAGTGCTGTTTACTCAGAATGTTCTCAGAATGCATGTTTTAAGGGAGAGGTTAAAGTTGAAATGTAGTTAGGGAGCGAGGGAGGGGGGATGTAGAAAGATACCAATTGTATTACTAATAACATTGATCCAAGCTAGGCCAGTGGAAATAGAAGGAGGAATTACATTAATAAGACAAATGGTACCTCCTATAACCTTGAACTCAGTATCGATAGAAGAGTGGATGGGGAGATTTGGGGGATCAATGAAGCTATCTCTAAAGTCTCAAGGCAATTGATGGAAAGAGAGTAAAGAAAACAAGGGAAAACAATTTCAGCCTTTCATCATCGCAAATGAGCCCACAGTGTCGATCACCTGTTCTGAAAATCAGACTTAATACAAGCTTCAGGAGGAAAAAAAAAAGGTGTCATGTAATCTGAAAATAGGGTAGGCTGCTTTGTTGTATTTATAGAAAGAGAATGATCTAGTTCATGCATTCTAAGTAGTTCAACTTTTATGTGTGAAATGAAATCAGCCCCATTCAGGATGATGGAATCTCTTCCTTTCCCTTATTAAGTACCCATTCTTATAGGGCTTCTCATCTAAAAACACGAGTGCAAGTATTCAGTCAGCGTATTCTGATGCTAAAATGAAATGAAGGGGGAGGGGTGCTCTGCACCCTCACACTGGCAGCTCCCACACCCTCCTCCAAATGGGCTTTTCACTTTAGAAAACCAGGAGCCTCTGTTGCCCCACACCTTAGCCCCATATCAACCTCAATAGTTTTCCTTGAACAGAAAATATTTAATAAATCAAGTATTTTGGATGAGTTAGGGAAAGGTTGGACTCCTACATGTGCTGCCTCTTTGTTGTTGGGAATTCTCAGAAAATGGATTAATCTGATCATTAGATATTTTTATATGGGATATATTGTGGCCAGCACCTGCCTGCTGTTTATTTTTCTGCATTTCAATAACATCACCCTGATTATTTTTAGGTTGTTACCCATCCTCTACTCTCATCTATTTATCCCTTCAACAAATACTTCCTGAGCTCCTACCATAAGCGTGGTGCTGTTACAGATACTAGGGCTATGGTGGTGAGCTGGACAGACGAGATGTCTGCAACAGTGAAGTCTACATGCCAATGGGGAAAGCATGCAATAAATAAATGCACACTTTATGGAAGAGAAATATTATCAAGAAGAATAATGTAGGCAAGGTATTGAATTTGATCAGGACAGATTAGAAAGGAAGACCCATGGCAGGGAAGTTTGCTCAGAGGAAGTTCAGAACAGAAGTAGAAAACAGGAAAGTAGAGGAGTTAAGGCGCGTGATAGTCCACGAGGGCAAGTGTTGCAGGCCAAGGACCCACAAGTAGTGCGGCATTTTCAGGAAACAAGATCAGCAGGCCGAGGTAGACTGAGCAAGGGCAAGTGGGATGAAGTGAGAGCAGAGAGCTGCAGGGGGCGCTGTAGCATGGAGGCCCTTGCTAGTAAAAGAATTTAGATAGTATCCTGAATTGGAATGTATGCCCCCGGGAGGGTTTGAGTGGAGAAGGACTTTTGTCTTTTAAAGATGATTAACGCTGCCACATGGAGAACAAACCACAGGAAGCAAATGAGAGCCGAGAATTCAGTTAGGAGGACACCACAAATGTGAGAAGCGCTGAGGCGTGGGCAGCATTTTGAAGGAGGAGCTAAAAGGACTTGCTGATGGATGAGACTTGGTGTGCGGATATGGTGGGGCATCAAGGAGGATCTCCATGTTTCTCTCTCGAGTAACATGGCAGATGGTGGTGCCATTTAATGAAATGGGGAAGACCAGGGGAAGAATGGGTTGGGGTAAAAATTAAAAATTCTTTTTGAAAACTTAAATTTGAGATGAATAATAGACATGTGTGAAGGAGGCTGTTGGATCCATGGAGTTGTGGAGAGAGGTCAGAGCTATTGGTATGTATCAGGAGACTTCATTTATGGAGGATCTGTAGACAGAAAAGAAGAGGACCAAGGCCAAAGCCCAGAGGTCCTCCATGAAGTTCAAGGTGAGCTGACTTGCCCTGCAGCTCCAGCTGTAATCATGTAACCCAAAACCTCCAAGAGAGCTGGTCTCGTGACTTCTGAGGTTATTAGGAGGAAGAGGCTCTCTTGTGGGCTGGACCGGAGCCAGGAATATTAATTTCGGAGGGCCACCAATTGAAGAGAGCACATCTGGGAATGAGGCCAACACAAAGAAAAGCGGAGCCAACAGATGGAGAAAAACAATCCCGATTACATCACCCAGAGACCTGGATTCAGCAATGTTTGAAGCTCAATTTACTCCTGTTTTGTTTTTGGTTTTTTTTTCTGTTACACGAGTCAATAATATCCCCTTTTTATTTAAGCCAATTGAAGCTGGAATTTGTGTTTCCTGCTGCTCTCCCCAGCATCTCACCACGCACCCTACACTGGGTAATTGACGTGTCCAGGTTTGCACTCAATCCCAAGCCTCCCGAGTGGTCCAGGGTTCTTTGTTATCACACCTTCCTGCTGGTTGCTCTTTCTTAGGGCTCTACCACTCACTGCCATGTCTGTCTCCCACAGTTTCTGTATTAGTCTAACTTAGATGACTTTTTATGATTCTGGAGTTGTGTGTATTGTGTGTGTATGTGTATGCATACACACATACGTGTTCGTGTGACTAGGTACTCATCCCAGGATTGTGTAAATTGAGTACCACCAACCATACTCACTCTGAAGGAGGAAGCTGGGAATGGAGAAAGTTCTGGGATGGCTACCACCAGCTGGCACGCCTCTGTCAATGGCTCCTCCTGTGAGCATCAGTGGCATCTTTAGGACAGGGAACAACCGCTCCAGACCCAAACTCTTAGTCTCTTGGGCTGAAATGGTACTGGCTATGTCATTTCCATTCAGATAGCCCATGAGTGAATGTCTCAACCATCGTCCTGTCCTGGTCTCATATCTTGCACTTCGGCAGGCACGTACTCTGGGGCCCAGATGCCCACCCATCCACCTACCATTTACTGAGCTCCTTCTGTGGTCCACACAGTATGCTGAGTGCTGCACAAATGAACAAGACTGGGGGCCTGTTTTATACAGACTCACAGTCTAACCTGGGAAAAACATACGGCATAATGGCTGTGTGATAAGCTGCGGGACAGTGTTAAATGCCAGGTGCCAGGGAAGCAGAGGAAGGTTCTGACTGAGTCACTTGGGGCACCGTCATTCATGGAGGTGGTGATGCCTTAAACTGGGATGATGAACTCAGATGTTTCCAGGGACCAAGCAAGTAAAATAAACATTTTAAATCATCAGACAGAGGACAATAGGGAGAGGAGAGGCATCATGCAAGTGGAGAATACCTGTCCTCTCCAAAGACATTTTTTAAAATTTTTATTTACTTATTTTTCAAGTACAGTTTTCTGTCTATTTCTCCCATCCCAGCCCCCCCTGCCCTGTGCTCCCCACCTCCCTCCCATTTCCAGCTCCCTTAGTTCTTGTCCTTGTGTCCTTCATACTTGTTCCTCCAAATCCCTCCCCCTTTTTCCCCTTAATTTCCATTCCCTCTCCCCACTGGTCACTGTCCCCTTGTTCTCTATTTCAGTGTCTTTGTTTTTTTTTTATTCTGCTTGCTTGTTTGTTTTGTTGTTTAGCTTCCTGTTAAAGGTGAGATCATATGGTATTTGTCTTTCAGTGCCTGGCCTATTTCACTCAGCATAATGCTTTCCAGTTCCATCCATGCTGTTGCAAAGGGTAGGAGCTCCTTTTTCTCTCTGCTGCATAGAATTCCATTGTGTATATGTACCACAATTTTTTGATCCTGGCTGGTGTGGCTCAGTGGATTGAGCGTGGGCTGCAAACCAAAGGGTCGCTGGTTAGATTCCCGGTCAGGGCACATGTCTGGGTTGTGGGCCAGGCCCTCACTACAGGGCGCGAGAGGCAACCACACATTGATGTTCCAAAGACATTTGGCTTTAACCTTTTATAGCTCGGGGTTGTTGATTTTCAACCTCTGCCTTTGAGCCAGTGAGTAAGAATTCTCTGGGCAGCCAAGGCAAAGTGTACTCCAGGGAGAAGTTTCAAAGCCTGGGGATAGGGCCCTTCTCCACAGGTAGTTTACAAGCTCCTGGGATGAGGCGAAGGGCTAAGAGAATGTGGAGGTTCTTCTGGCTGGTGGTTCTCCTTGCCTGGGCCGGGACCCCCACTACTTATCTTCATGCATTCTGGACCATCAGCGTGCTTTGGCCTTAATAGTGATTTGATCCTCCAAATTTTAACTACACTTTTTGGACTCTGATTTCAGTTGTAGCTGTATCACTCTTCACTCTTATTTTGCATATGTTCTGACCTCAGCTTGCCTCCCTTTTGAAACTCTTCTTGAATTTTGAATCTGGCTGAAGGCATTGGTTATATTTCACAATAACATAGTGGATCATGAGTGTGGATTTTGAATCAAACATTCTCAATCACTTATTAGCTGTGTACCTATGGGAACATTGCTCAATGTATACATTTAATATCTCTGAGCCTCAGTTTCTTTCTCCACTGAGTGGATATAATAAGCCATATATCATTTTATTTATATAAACCACTTGGCATCACTCTGAGGAAATGAACGAGCACTGAAATATAATCTGCATCTCTCCTCGGAGTCTTATGCCAGGTTCCTAACTTTGCCTCTATCACCAGGTTCCAGGTGTGCTCTGGATTTTCCTTTTCCTCTGCTGATGCAGACCCTAGCCTCCTGGATGGGCTCAGGATGCCAGGTCTCGCATCCCCCGTCATGTGTGCCCTGACCTGCTTCCCCTGGTCCTGACCCTGGCATGTGCATAAAATGTTAAACCTGTCCATCAGGGGCTATTCAGTGTGTGCCCAGCACTAGGTGGGAAGAGCTCTGGATCATTCTGTGCAGACAAAAGAATCCAACTTTTAACTCTGATGATCCTTGTGGTCTCGCTGCCAGAGTTCACTCTTGTTTTCACTGACAGATATCGCTCCCTACTGGCAACAAGACATCCTGGGCTCTGTGTTTCGTGGGGAATTGGCGAACTTCTCAAGTCCCTTGGCCTGCAGCAGGCTACTTTACAGCACCCCCATGGTTCTCCATAATTGCCCGGAAACTCATGGTGCCTCCCATCTTCTTGCTTATTTAAAATTCAGTTCTGTTCAACAGAGTCACAATTAAGAGGCGTTTTTGTCTTCCTTTCCCCTGCTATTATTTTAGGACCCCTAATGCTTCCTTGCTTACTCTGGAAATTGTCTGAAATATTTCCCCGGGCAGTGTGCCATTGTAGAGACTCCTAAAAAAGAAGGCACTATGTTCTACTGAGAACCTATTAAGAGGTATTTTTTGTTAGTTACTTTGTTTGATCTCCATTTGGCAGATCATATCATTCTCATTCATCCTGAGAAGGAACTGAGGCTCAGAGAAGTTAGGTAGCTTGCCTAAGTGTGCACAGCTTGTCAGGGTGAGAGCAAGATTTGAAAACACAGAGTCGGCTGTCTTTGTCATGTCATGTCATGGGAAGAATACCAACACAGTGAGGGGCGGGTGGATGAAACTGCCCTCTTAAGGGGTGAGTCCTCAGCTATCTGAAGGCTTTGAGGAGTCATCAGCAATGATGACTGGATGGGAGAAATCCAGAGTCTGCAAACCTCAACCTCTCAAGTTTTGGAGAAGTAGTGAAACAACAGGTGTGTCTTATTGCCCTAAACATGGCAGTAAGTCAAAACGGTGGTCTGGCTCTGGTCGGGCAGCTCATTTGGTTGGAGCTTTGTCCCGCACACCAGAAAGGTTTCAGGATGGATCTGAGGTTGTGGGTTCGATCCCCTGTCAGGGTACGTAGAGAGAGCAAGTGATCGATGTTTCTTTCTCTCTCTCATATCAATGAGTGTATCCTTGGGTGAGGATTTAAAAACAAAAAGTCTTCAGAACAGTGTGGTCTGGAAGTTCTATGACCCAAGCATGAATAGGTGCCTAATCACTGCTTGTTCAGTTAAAAAATACTTTGCATATTGTCTTAAAATTCACCAACTTGAATGCCTTTGAGAATAATGTCTGTCTCTGAAACCCTGGCATTGACCCCTCCCTCTTCTCAGCAGGGCTCCACGGGGAGCTGAACTCTGACTTTGAGTTAGCGTACAAAAATGGTCACATTATCACTTTGAACTAGTCACTTCTCTCTCTGTAATTCCAGTGTTAAGTGAGGGTTGACCCTGGCTCCCCTTCTCTAGCTCCTCCCAGCATAATTACCTCTTCAATTAAAGAGCAACCCAGGGACAAATGAACTGGAGTTTCTGCTGAATTACCGCCAGTCACGCTGCGGAGGAATCCTCTGTGACTTCAGTCTCTTACCGCCCCGCGCCCCTGCACCCACCACCCTTCCTCTGTGAGGCCACAGCTCTCAGCATCGCTGTGTCTAACCAAACGTGTCCCACCTTCACGGAAGTGAATTGGATCTACAGGAGAAGAGAAATTAAATTAAGTCCGTTTAGAAATTAATCATGAGTGTCTAGGTTTAATCTATCATATTATTCCATTGTGGTATATTGGGATCAAAACTCGCAGACCCTGTTTTTTTTTTTAAATACAACTTTTATAGCTAAAAAAAATAGGCATGTATTGGACAGCAAAGACAGCAAAAGGAAAATGAAAATTTAAATTAAAAGGTACAGAGTCCATGTGATATCAGCTGATTTGTTTTGGAAGAGACTGTAAAACAAAGTTATAGAGATCCCAAATGAAGGTATGGTGGCTGATATATAATAGATGCCCAGTAAGTATCTATTTAAATTAATGAAAACCTGAATGGATGGGTGAATTGTCGTCATCTCTATCACCACGGTCCACAGGCCTCTACTGGGCTACCAGCGAACCAGGTTCTACGGTAGGAACTCTCCATGCCAGTGCAAAACAGGTGTTTGATATGAGTCTCCTGTACACTAGGCGCTGTGCTGAGTGCTAGGGACACAGGAGAGGCCCAGTCCCTGCCGTCAAAGGGTCCAGGTGGAAACTCAACGCACAAGCAGTCACGGTAGCCTCAGTCAGCTTCTGTGACTTGAGGAGTCTGGCGTGGCTGTAGCCCAGAGTCATAGTGAGGGCTGGGTCACGTCTCAGGGGACTGGGTCCCAGAGCCTAATGGCCCTTGAAAAACACGGCAGCGGTTAGGGAGAATATAAAAATGCTTAAGTCAGTTATTGATAAGGTGATTGATCAGGACAGGCCTTGTTTGCACTCATTTCCTGGTGCGATTGTAATAGTGACCACTTTTGCTTCCAAAAGTGCCCTAATTTAGATGATAAATTACAGAATCACTCTAGTTACTGAGAATTTCTGGGAGCTGCTGACAGGTTCGAGAGAGTGGTGCTGGTAGTAAACAGCTGGAGGTTTCTCTGCAGAGTACACAGCTGCTGTTGGGCTGGGTGGGGGTGGTCTGACCGAGAAATCCCATGCTAACTGAGCTCCAGGCTCTGAGAAGGGTGAAGTCCAAGTGAATCTTGCTTCTGCACCTTGAGTACATTGATCCCATAGGAGGTCTATATTTGGGGATGCTCTTTAGACCGTATGGTGTGGGTCTTTGTTCTTCGTTTCCTAATAGGATAAGACGTAGAATAAGCAGATTGTTAGCATTAGGTCAGTGGTCAGTGGAGATCAGCAGTCTGGCTTAGGTAAGCATTCATTGGCCACCTGCAGGTAAGGATGCCTACAGAATAAAGGTAATTAGAAACCTGCTTATAATGCATCACCCAGCTGGAAACTAATGAGTGATGGAGACCCAGGGAAGAAGAGAGAAAACCTAATTAGACTAAGTGGGAATTCCTCCTAGAACAGGAAAATGTGAAGAATCAGGGAGAAATAATCTTTTTTTCCAGCAGTATTTGAAACCAGATAAATCCACTTATTTTTTAATGCAATCATATAATTTCTTTTACTAAATGAAATATCAATATTTTCTTTGTAAAAAAGGAAAAGACTTTCACCCCAACACACAGAAGTTAATCAATATTCAAGGAGTAAAAAGAATAAAAAAATAAGTTATATTTTATAACTTAAAATAAATTTGCAGATAGGCTGCATGCACTAAGGAATTATTATTTATTGATGGATCAATCTAGGCTTCTCCCCTAGATTTTCCTCCCCTCCATCCTACTGACATCATTATCATCAGTGAGTGATAAAATTATTAGTGTTCTCAAGATATCTGGGGATGGTGGAGGTGAAGAATATCTAATATTTCCCTATTATTTTGGAACCCAGTGGATGCCTGTCCATCCATCCATTATCCATCCACTAATCATCCATCCATCCATTTATCCATCACACATTCATACATCCACTCACCCATCCGTCTGTCCACCCATCTATCCATCCATTCCCTGAGGTACTACCTAGTGTGACAAGTCTAGCTTTGAGTTTGGGCTCAGCTACTTGGGAGTAATATAACCTTGAAGAAGTCACCTAACATCTGGAGATTCAACTTATGCATCTGAAAAACAGATAGTACCTACTATCTAAAAAGTAGTACCTACCTCATAGAGTTTTTGTGAGAATTAAATAATTACTCAATGAATATGACATAATAATAATTGTTTATTTTAAGAAGTATTAAATAATGAATAATTCCTGCCTTTAAGGGGCTCAGGTTCTCTCCAGGGAGACTGATGCTCATGGATATATAAAGTTAAAATTTACTTTATGCTGAAATGAAGATGCCAAGTTGGGTATTAAGGGAGCCACGAGGAGGAACAATTACTCCATATGATCCAGAAGAGATGGGAAGCTGAGTAAGTTTTCACTGAGAGAGAGGATGGTCCAAATGAAATTAGTTAGCACCAGGATAGGTAGATTATTAGCACAACCCATCTTAAATTTCAAGTTGACTTAGATTCAGCCCTTTAAAATACATTGTAAGTTCCTTTGAGTAAGTTTGCCAAAGCACAGGATTGAGTCTTGTATAGGGGAGTTACTTCTGTTATATTCATTCATTCACTCATTCATTCATTGTTTTAAACAAAGATTTGTAGGGCATATATTCAGATGGCAAAAAGTAGAGATGAGTAGGATGTGGTTCTTACCTTCAAGAAGCTACTGTCTGGAAGAGTAGAGAAACAAATATATGTTTATTTTAGCAAAATATGTATGATAAATGTCATGATATGCAGAAGTGGGTAAACAGAGGGCTAACAAGTTAGCCAGGCTGGCAGCTCTGGACCGGCCCTTCCACATGAAGCAGGATGAGCAAAGGAGTAAAAGTAAGAAAGAGCAAAATATACAGGGAAGTTCAACTGCACTGGTGTTAATAACATCTTAGGATCAGAAATCCTGGGTAGGGCTCTGAACTGTAAGGACATTTTCATGACCTTGGATTGTATTCAAAGGTAAAAGGATTCATTGAAGAGTTTTAAACTGGAGCAGTATGATCAAGTGTAAATTCAATCTGGCTGTAGTATTGAGGATAGAACAGCAGGACAAGACAAGAGATAAAGAGAGGAGATAAAATACTCTAGTGGGAGTACATCTTGGTTGTTACACAACAGTCATAGGGATGTAAAGTCCAACATAGGAAATGTAGTTGGTAATATTCTGATAATTAGGTAGGGTGTCAGATGGGTGTGAGATTTATTGGGATGATCCCTTAGCAAGTTATGTAATGCCTAATCCCTGGGGTGTACACTGAAACAAATATAATAACGCATGTCAACTGTAATTGCAAAATAAAGGTGATTTTAAAATGAGGAAAAAAGACCTTAGTAGGAGTCAAGCTGAAAGATGATGAAGCCCTCGTCTAGGGCAGCAGTGGCAGAGTCAGAAAGAAATGTACAGATTTCTAAAATATTCAGCATCTAAAAATCAGTTTCTAGACACCCCAGCCCAGAGCATCTCACTACAGAGCTGCCTTGGCTTGAAGGCCAAGGGCTAGACCTCCAACGCTATGCCTTGTACTAGACCCCAAGCTAGATGGTTCTGTTCCCAAAGATCACCCCTCCCTGAACACCATGGGTCTCTATTCCTGGCCAACCACCTGTACTCCTGCACAGGAGTTCCCCAAGGACAGCTGATCTGTACTGTACAACAGAAATTGCTAACCTTCAGCTCTCAGATGTTTCTGAGCATACACTGTGGTTATTTCGTTTTCTCAGCCTAAGCTCCCCCCGCCATTTCTTTGGAGTGAGCAGCATGAATGGGGCTGAATGCTTGGTGCCTGTGTTCCTTTGGAAAGTACAAGTACAGCAAAAGGTCTTAAATAATTTAGAACCATCCTAAATTTTTCCAGCTGTCTACCTTCCTCCATCCTTCCAAGGCATGTAAACAGCAGCCGTTAGCAATCTAAAATGTTCATATTTCTAGAAGCTCTGGGAGAAGAGAAGAAAAACTGCTAATATTCCCTCTTTAAATATTTCTTCTATCATATTTTTTCCCCTTACACCTATTGATGGCAGGTAATTGTCACAATTTCAGAGGAAAATGTCATCTAGTGAAAAGATCTTGTACTTCTGCCACGGTTGCATTGAATTATAGAATGTTAGAGCTGAAATTTGAATTTAGAAGCAGCCTGCTTTGAAGAGGGAGAGTGCCTGGTGTGTGTGCTGTAATTCTTGCCCACATCCATGGCAGACATTGCTAAACCCTCACTGTGGTCTTCCCGGGAGCCCAGGTGTAGCCCCAAACCCTCGCCACCACAGTGTATAAGTGACTGCCGATTGATTGGAGTTGGCACACCAAATGAAACTCATTCGTCATCCCTGATCCAGTCCCAGCGGTGGCACAGGAGGAAACTACGCAGTGGAAATGGTCCAACAACACCCTTCAGTAGCTTTTGTCACTAAGACCTGTCTCCAGGTTCTCTACTCCCAGATCAGTGAGCACTCCATACGCTGCTTCTTTCTCTCCAATGTTTCTGTGTTACTTTGTCCTCTGGAATCTCTGCATCTTTCTCTTTATTTGAACCTCCAAGCATCTATCTGCTCTCTGCTTGTCTGTGAGCTACTGTCTATCTCTGGCCACATCTGTGTCTCAGTGTTTCTCAGCTTTCCCACCGAGTAGCTTTGGGTCCTAGGTATGCTCTTGACCTCTCCATTTGTAAGTTGGGAAGTGTAGTTTCTGCTCTGCACCCCAGAATTTCTTGAGTTCAGTTGCTAACAATAATAGGAAAAAGAGGGTAGGAAGCACATAACCAGAAGGAACATGAAAACAATACTTTGAATTATGATCATGGGGGGTGATTTTTCTGAGACAACAGAAATGTCAAAGCACATTGGTGCATAAATCACCACCATTTAATGAGCCTGGGGAGAGACTTCCACTTGTGAAGGTAGAAAAAGGAACCCGAAAGGGCAGGATGATGATGAAAGTTCACTGCTTTGTGGCTGGTGGTAGTGACTTCAGTGGGATTTATTTATTTATTTATTTATTTATTTATTTATTTATTTATTTATTTATTTATCTATCTATCTATTTATTTGTTGATGGGGGTAGGGGAATACCCTCTTATGGTTTTACTCTAGGAGTCTGTCCGCCTCAGAGTGTTGTGGCAAGAGTTTGGAGTTTAGGACTTTCTCATCCTTGCACCCAATAAGGAGTCCTCCTGGGTCCTGCCCACTTCCAAGCTTGTATCTATTTCATGGGCTTAAGAGAGGTTTCTATTTAAATAGTACAGACAGAGCAATACACAGATCCAGTATGATAGAAACATACACTAGAAACCTGTGTGATCCCTTTGACCAATGTCACACCAATAAGTATAATTAAAAATGAATAAAAGAAAATATGGGTATGATATTGTGCCAATTAAATAAAAAGTATAGGCTTTACCTCCCAACTGTGAATTGTTTTCCAAGCCAAGAACCTACCCTTTTCTTCAGATGGTGAGGTGACTTCTTCAATAGGTGAGCTTACGCAAAGGTACATTGGAACGATTTCAACATCTGCCACCTAAACCAGAGGCAATGCCTACTTTGAAATCAAAGGAATCTTCACATCGAGGCCTGTGGTGAAGATGCCGGCTCAGCGGGTGGCTTACTGGCTCTCTCTGAGATTCTCCTTTCCTCTCTCTCTGGAGCCTTCCTGGATTTCTGCGCACAGGGCGTCCTTTCCCAGGCAGGAAATCAGGCGTGATTTGGTTGCATTAGTTCTCACTAGTTGCACCAAACTGGGTTGCACATTGAAATCACCAGAGAAGTTAAAAAAACAAAACGGAACACTGATGTCTGGATCCTACCCCTGGAAATTGATTTAGTTGGTACTGAGTGTGGCCTAAGTATGGGGGTTTTAAAAATCTCCCCAGTGATCCTTTTATGCAGCTTCAAAACCACGGCTCTACAGTTTCCAACCCCGATATATCCAACCCCGTTTTCCTCCTTTGGATTTCTTTTATAATTTCTACCAGAATGGGAGCTCAGTGTCCCACCACCACTTTTATCATCTGTCAGTTCAAGCATGGGATGCAATTATCCCTGCAATTGCTGACAAGCACGAAGCAGGTGGTGCAGTCAGTTATTGGCCGATCTCACCCATTAGGAACATCTATAGTTACTGCTACAGTTGCTACATTGGGGGCATTCTGATGGACAGAAGGATGTCACTCTCCGGGCCTTGAAGTTCTGTGTATCATCTAGAGTAGAAAACATACCTAGTGGAAAAATACATTCTTATCTTTATCTAAAATGAATTACCAGTATTTCTTTTGCATGGGGAAGCAGGCAGTTACCCAGATATAACGCTCACCTGCAGGAGGAGGAACAGGGCCTGAGTGACAGCTGCATTATTTCAAATGGCAAAGGTCACAGTGGTGTGTGTGCACACACATCTGTACTCACACTTGAAGCACGCCTTGAGGACTACGTGACTACAAAGTTACTGAACTTCTTTTTGAGCCTATGGCTTCCCTATAATATAGGTTTAATCAGACCTACCTAGCAATTATTTTGAAGATTAAAATAAATTATGAATTTAAAGTTTATTACACATATTAGTCCTAGAGCTCTTACAAGTCTGCAGGGAAATATAAAAACCTCAGTTAAATCAGTAAGAACATGAGTGGGCAGTTTGTTGGAAAAAAATGTATGTGGCCAGTAAACAAAGGGAGACATAGTAGCACTAGTAATCAAAACATTTCAATTAAAGAGGAGAATACTATTCTTTTATCTTAATAAATTGCCTATGATTTATGTTGTAGTCAGAAAGTTTCCTGTATATCATACTAATGGGAGTATAAATTGATTTAGTCTATCTAGAAAGCAATTTGGCAATATCAAAAACCTTCAAAAGTTTTTTTTTTAGCCAGAAATTCTACTTTCCTAATCTATCTTAAGGAAATAAATAGGGTTGTTTATAGATGTTGATCTAAATGTATTTTTAATAGTGAAAAATTGAAATAACCAAATTATCCCCCAATATTTGAATAGTTAAGTAAGTTGTAATGTATTTTCAAAATATAATAATGTCTCTACAAATTTAAATTGATAAAGATTATCTACTGACATAAGAAAGTTCTTTTGGTAAATGAAAAAGCAAGATAAACTTTATTTTCAGTATCTTAATTTTGTTTTTAAGACATGGTATTTTATTTATTTGCTAGTCTCTGACATTGACTCAAACTGCCTTAAATAATGACGATCTATAAGCTCGTATAATAGAAAATATTCAAAAACATGTCAAGCTTCTGAACTGATCGATTTAGCAGTTTAACATATTTATCAAGGATCAAGGTTCTTTCTAAATGGTCTCCTCTTCTATCTTGAATGTTGGCTTCCTCCTTAGGCTGAAGGTGTTGTATCAGATGGAGTCATGTCTAGAGGAGGAAAGGGATCACCTCTCTCTCTCCTCTCTGTCCTTCCCTCTTTTCCCTCTCCACTCTCCCTCTCTCTCTCTCCCTCTGTATGGTTAAGAGTAGGGACATTGTTCTTGCTACCCACCTGCAGAATTCCCAGCCCATTTCATGGTTCTGAGTTGGGTAATGCTCATGCTTGAACCGGCTCTGTTCTCGGGGAAGCGAGGAGCATTTCTCGAGGCTCATGGTTTGTGGAGGAGGAAGAGGGAACAATAGTCAAATGTGATGTTGGGCAGGCAACCAATCTTGTCTATTACGAGTACGCATCAATCCACTGCGATATAAACCTTTCACTGATAGGACCTTCCAGTTCACATGACCACCAGCAGGAGGAGTGATGAAAAAAATGTTCCATCAAAGTTTTCGGGTCGTATACTTTGTGTTAAGATTTTGTCTCAAGTCTGATTGTATGTGAAACCTTTTGAGAGCGCATGGGAAAGTGATATCAAAACAGAAAGTAAACTAGTTAGCATGTGACCCCTGATGACAAGCGCTCTGAAATGGGGACAGAGGCTGCCTTGCCCCGCTGGCTCGTCCTGTCTCTGGTCTGTGATATGCCTCTTGCTTGTCGTGGGATATAGCTTATTATGGTGATAGGAGTAGATTGAAATTGTGTGAGAGCTAGGAGATATCCAAGAAGGAACAGGCCTTTTTTGTGACTTACATAAACCTCAGTTAAAATTCACCTGGTGAATCAGGCTGGAGATATCCACGGTCTTGCTTCCATGACGTCATGAAAAGAACAGTTCCAATGAAATCACCTAAGACTGTGCAAAGCGGATTACTCTCTGATTTTTTTTTCACTACTGCAGGCTCCCAAAGACCCCAGAAACCCAAAGAAGGGTCCAAAGTGCACGCATTCATTCCTGTATTGGACAAGCATTCGAACCACATAATAATGATAGCTAAGTGTACTCAGTTCTGTGGGTTGCCATGACAAGATATCATAGATGGGGTGGCCTAAAGCAACAGAAATTTATTGTCTCATAGTTCTGAGGAGTGGAAGTTCAAAGTCAAGGTGCTAGGAGGGCAAGGCTGTCTGCCTCTACAGGCTGTAAGGGGGAAGGAGCCTTCCTTGCTCCTTCCTAGCTTCTGCTCTTTGCTCAGAGTCTTTAGCATCCCTGGGCTTCCCTCCAGTCTCTCTCCTTCCTTCACACGGTGTTCTCCCCGTACCTTGTTATCATCTCCTCGCTGTGTATATCTGTATCTAGGTCAAGATTTCCCTTTTCTATAAGGACGTCAGTTAGATTAGGGCTCATCCGAAATGACTTCATTTGCTCTCGATCACATCTGCAAAGACCCTGTTTCCAAATAAACTCACATTCGCAGACACCAGAGATTAGGACTTCAACATATCTTTTGGGGGCCATGGTTCAGCCCATAACACTGATAATACTATGTACAGATACTGTTCTAAGTGCTTTGACTCTATTTACCAATGTCATTCTTGCAGAAGCTCTGGGAAATGGTTACTATTATTTCCTACTATATAGGTGAGGCTACCACATCTTGAAGATGTTTTTTCACCAATGCCAGGTCACACAGTTAGCAAAAGGGGCAGATTTGGAATTCAAACCCAGGTGGTCTCGGTTCGGAGCCTGGTAATCATAGCAGATACACCACACAGCCTCTGTATCATGCCCTGTGAATCACCCGCTTCCTTGCTGTGCGATACATGCTATGAGTGAGACCCAGGAAAGTAGTGAGCACAAACTGGGTAGTCAGTGCATGTTAAAAGGAAGGCAGAAAGAAGAGAATGGAGAGAGGAAACATAAATCTGCTATGATTTATTGAATTATTCATCTAGAAAGTATTTACTAGAGTGCTACCAGGCATGGGAAGTGGAAATGAATCAGAAAAAATTATTCACCCAAGTATCCTGTAAATGAAATAAATTAAAATATATGGTAGAAAAGAATCCCCATTAATCCATCTTCTCTGTGCCAGAACTTGAGGGGTTCTCAAATGAATGATTGATACCACTGAATCATCCCAGAGATGAGGGCACCGTAACAGTCCTGAGGGAGTGATATGAGCAAAGAAAGAAAAGTAACATTACATGGGGCTCTGGTTCCCAAACTCAAAGTTGAAATCTAATAAGGTGGCCTGGGTCATACAGATGAGTGGAAAGCAGATTTTTCAGTAAAGGAAAAAATAGTAAATATGTGAGATCCTGCCAGCCGTGTGGTCTCTATCACAAATACCCAACTCCTCCAGTGTTGTATAAAAGCATCAGTGGATAATATGTAAGTGAATGGGCATTGCTGTGTTTCAATAAAGCTTCATTTGCAAAGAATGCATGTGCCTGATTTGGCTCAAAGGCCAGCACTTGAAGCAGAAGCGTCTGTTTCACTCGTGGATAAGAGAGTTTAACAACCAAACCTGGCACAGTAAAGTTCTATACCCCTTTGAGCTTAAACTAGACTTTCAGAACATGCATGCCTCACTGCAAGGAGGTGAGGATCCCTTCCAGCCCTGGAGGACAGGGAGCTGGGGAGACGGAGGGAAAAGAAAGCTTGGCTCCAAAGCATGGACTGCCTGACCAAATCATTCTTAATCTGGACCAGTAGCTATGGGGTATGAGCTGGAGGGGGTGGGGAGAAAGAGAAAATGGGGAAGAGGGGAAGGCAGAAAGAGAGAGAGAGAGAGAGAGAGAGAGAGAGAAAGAAGGAGGGGGGGAGAAGGAAGAGAAGGGAAAAGAAGGGAAGGGGCAAGCCTAGATCCCCTCACATTCAGAGGCAGCCCCAGCCTTTACCCTGAAGAGATGGAGAAAGAGGAGCAGAGAGACCTGGGCCATCTACACTGGCCCATTCACCCACCCATCTGATAGTACGGCCCTTAGAATACTAGTTCAATTTGTGTCTTGGAATCTAATTTGCCTGCTTGGTACCTTTCCATTTAGGGAGATGGAGATATTTGTCCCAGATCCTGACCCATCCTGAAAGAGCTGGAATAGAGGGGCCAACAGGGTGGAAATCAAAGAGTGATGAGCACCCCCCTTTAGAGATCAAGATATGCATTGTCTTACTTAATGCTAACATCATTCCAGACAGGGAAATATTATTGATCCTATTTTACAAATTAGAATACTGAGATTCCTTAGAGGCTATGTCCACTGCCTAAGGTCATTGGCTACTACCTGACAGATCTGTTATAATCAATACCTCCAAAGCAAATGCCCCCTCCTCATAGGAACCCAAGCCTCTGAATAAGCAAGTAGGCAGCATGCTTGCTGTTGATATGCTATGATCAGTGAGGGAAGATAACTCTTTCCCCTGCAGAGTTCAAAGCCATGCTAGCTCTCAGCAAATCTGAAACCCCACTGTTTCTTCTTTAGCGGGTCCCAGATTTGGAGGATCCCAGCTGCTCAGGGATGAGGGTGCTTGAGCCAACAGTCCCTAACCCTGGAGGGGTCTGAGGTGCTAAAGAAAAGAGAGGTAGGTCACCCTCTTGGCTGAGACTCCAGATCCACTTTAAAGGAAACTGTGCCCGTATTGTAGGTGACACATTTCTATGCTTGGTGCAAGGAGTTGTACTCAGTAGGTGGAGCTCGTATTCAGGACTGGAGATCTTTCAGGAGTTTACACAAGAGTTCAGAACTTTAGAGTCCTAAGGAGGAGATGGAAACAGCATAAGATGGACAGAATAGAGAAGGCCAGAAGGGAAGAGATGATGTCCAATGGGGTGCCTGTGGGGTCTTTCCATAGTGGAGAAGAGCGGGAGGAGGGGCTCCTGATGCTGCTTGCATTTGCCCACACATCACCATCCTCTCTTCTTCAGGTATCAGCTCTCTGTCCTATGCCCTGTCCATGTGATTTAAGATCCAGAGATGAGCAGATGAGTCAGACCTGGCTAACCCCTGAAGTGCCCCTGGCCAGAGGGGTTGGTTCAGTCTTGAATACCTATCTTTAATAGGTCCAATCTGTGTGAATTTCAGAACTTTTGAGGGAATAATTGGGAAATCATAGCTATTTTTCCCCTACAGGGATTATTACATGTAGAAATAATTTTAGCCCAGAGATGCAAGAATCTTCATGTGGGGAGGGTTTATTTAAGGATGAAGCTGATCCAGCAGGAAATAAGGCCAAGAGGTGGGAGAGGGGTGGGAGAGGACACACAGTCATACAGAGAGAGAGAGAGAGAGAGAGAGAGGCTGAGACCATTATGTAAGCAGCTGGACCCAACACAATCAGCAACCATTCTTTTTGGCTCCACGAGTCTCTAAGTTTTCACTAGGTTGAGATTTCCTGTCAGTTGCTCCTGAAAATGGCTGGGGCTAGGACAAGACATGCATGGTGTATGGGAGCAGCATGCCATTTTCAAGACGCACGGCCTCACTCGGGTCTCTCGATCTCTGCTGAAATGAGGAACATTTGCAGTCACTTTTTGAATGAATCATTATAATCATCTCTAATATTCATTAAGCACTTGCTACCCGCCCAGTACTAGGCTGATATATTTGTGGCATTCATTGCTCATCAAAATCTTATGAAGTTAGCTTTTGTAATTATCTTTATTTTACAAGTTAGTAAAACAAGTCTAGACAGGCAAAGGTCAGAGAGTTGGTAAGTGGTGTAGCTAAAGTAGGAGCCCAGTGGTCTACCCCCCCAAACTGTGCTCTTAACCACTCTACTGTCTGTGAGGTTTTTAAGGGGGAACAAAACATTAAGGTGGGATGGAAAGAGTTCTGATGGGAATCAGGGGACCCTCATTCTTGTCTCAGCTTTGCTGTTAACTTTTCAATTCTGATGTCACTTCCCTTCTGAGGGCCTCATGTATTTTCGTTTGTTTGATGAGGGAGTTTGCCTAGATGTTCTTTAAAATTCTGTCTAGTTGTAACATTTTGTGGTGCAGTGACAGAAGCTTATAGATCTATAGAAGCTGGAACTGGAAAGGGAAATGGGGATGAGCTAGAGGGAGCTCAAGAGAAATCCAGGTAGGAGCCCAACCGTGGCTCCCAGCCAGGAGGTCTGTCATGCACAGATTCCTGTGATGACTCACTGTAGCTGCTCCTGCCATCACTTCCCTGAGTCCTGGAGAGAGCGGCCAGTTGGGTCAGCTTGGGTTGTAGGCTCATCCCTTGGCTGTTCTGTAGCAGAGAGAAGGAGATCCTTCTCTCATCTCGCACTCATCTTGCAGGTGAAGGGGCTTTCTAGTGAGAGGGTCTCACCTCTCTGAGACACGTGAGTGCAAGTGCTCCCTAAAAGGCTGTCAGGTGCTTTAGGAAATGAATGACTCCTGAGTAGTCGAAATGATAAACATCCTCTTTGAAGGTATAAATCACCATTATACTTTAAAAATCTCAATAACGAATATAGAAATCTTTAAAAAAATTATGGAGCTGACTCTTGTTTCCCTATTCTCCTATCCGTCTCTCCCTTTCTTTCTCCTTTCCATCTGCAAATATTTTCTTGAACATCTGTTATGTGGATGGATGTATTGCAACAAGCTTCTGTAACCAGACTGTCTGGATTTCAACCCCATCTCCTCTACACCTTCATTTTATGTAACTTTAGACAATTTATTCAAACTTCTTGGGCTTCATCTTTTTCCTAGGGTGCATAGTAAGCATCCTATAATGTTTAGATGCTGTTGTTGTTGTTACAGATCTATACAAAGAGTAAGGTAGAAAGCTAGCCTGCCAGGAGTGCATGATCTAGGAAAGAAGATGAAATCGAATTGATGGCTGTTTTCATCTGTTACTGCTCTATAAAAGTATCAGGAAAACAAGCATGTATTTTTCACTTATGCAGGTGTTAGATTGTCTGGGATTTGGTTGGTCTAGGTTAGTCTGGGCTTGGTTTCAAGCTGCAGTTTGAGCACAGTTCTGCTCCGTGTGCTTTTCATTCTCCTTGGACTGGCATTTCTCAGGGTATTCTCCTTCCGGCAAAAGGCAGAGATGCAAGAAAAGAGGCTCAGCTATTCAAGTACAGTTCAAGCCTCTCATTGAATTATATTCTCTAACAGTTCTGTTGGCCAAAGCAAGTCGAATGTCAAAGCCCAAAGCCAATTACTTCTGGCCATGCCAAGAGTGCCGATGTATAGTATTATCACAGGGGAGTAAAAGGTTTACAGCTGGTAATTCAATCTACATCATGTTTATTTGATACTCAGTAGAAGAGTCAGGGTTGTGATAGGAGAGATATAGATAGAAATACCAAAATAGCTCAAAAGTAGAACTTAACTTCTACATAGTTGAAAATTCAAGGGAAACATTGTGGAAAGGGAAGCGATTGAGATAAATCTCCTAAGATGGGTTGGAAAAAAGAATGAGAATTCAGGCAGAGAGAATAGTATCAGCAAAGACATGAAGCAGAGGCATGTCCAGGAATCAGGAGAAATTGAACTTGGCCCGGTTTGTGAAGGAAAGTTATGCTTATAAAGGAAAGTTGGAACTAAGGGCCCCGATTAGTTTATGGACTCAACAAAGTCTGTAGCTTAGAGGCCCCAGTGGGGACCTTTCAGACATTCAGAAGCCAGTGACCATGGATGCCTTCTACCAGTGAGAGGAAACTTGACTGATGATCTGTACATGCAAAACACAGCGAGTGGCGAGGCAGCCGCCCCTTGGGAGCAGTCACGTTAATGTACTTCTCAGCCAGGCTGGAAACCACATTGACCATCTGGACAAGCAGCAGTGAGAGCTATGTGTAAATAGGCTGAGAAGAAAATAGTGATTAAGAAATCTATCTATTTTACTTGCTCAGAGAGGCTAGTATCCTTCTCAGTTTAAAAGATCTAGTCAAAGTGGTGGTCCTTGGATTTAACAGGAAGAAGAAAGACAGAGGGATTTAGAGTTAAATCTTGAGGCTAAGTTCCAATTCCCTCATTTATTGACTGGGTGACCTTGGATATGTAATCTCATCTTTTAGGGGCCTCAGCATTCTTGTCCCTAAAATGGGGCTTGGTCATACCTAGGGCTGCCACAGAAAGCAAATATGATGATATTGGATAGAGAGAGAATGACAAAGATATTTGGAGGAGAGCACTGGGGAGTAAAGGGTCTGAGGAACTGGTTTAATCTTATTAACTGATGTCATCCCAATAACTTTGATTAAAAAAATAGAAAAGAAAAAGAAAGAAAGAGGTTAGAGGGAATTACTGCTAATAGCAGCTGAAGTGTTCATGAAGTAAACTCAGGAGGAAGGAGAGAAAGTTGGGCCAAACTTGGGTAGTTCCGCTCATGTTCTCCAATTTTCTTATGTGTTTTTCTATATTGGACAGTTTGGAAATCTAAAAACAACCTTCTCAGTTGAAGGTACAGTTTTTGATGTAAGACTCTGCCAGCCAGGCTCATGTGAGACTTGGATTTAGGAGCAAGATGAGTGGGAGGAGACAGCACACACAGAGTCAGCATCTCCAGTGCCCGGACCAGTCTGGCACAGGGAGGTCAGCATCATGGTGGTGGCTTCCTCACCCCTGTGTTCCTGGCAAGGTGAATTGTTCTGGACAACACAGCAGTGGCATCAGGCTCTCGAGCCTGGGGTGGGGCTAACATGGAATGGTCACAGAAGCAGTTAGAACACTGGCTTGGATCCCCTCACAACCTTAGTATCTCAGGGCTTCCCTTGATGAGCCAGTTCTGGAGTATCTTCTAGAGTCATTCCTAGTCATTCCCTACCTTGAACTTACTTCTGCAGACCTTCTATGGATTTTATAAGCATTCGATTTCCTTCTTCAGAAACCTTTTAAAGAGAAACTAAAGCAGCACAAGTGTTTATCTGCAGCTGAGCCCTGACTGGCCCACTGGGATGGCTGCAGCTCTAAAGGCTGAAGGTTAATCACCCTCTGACTTTTCCAAGCTCCTGGACATCTCTCTTTGGACCAACTGTCATTAGCAAATGGTGTCCCTGCCTGTTGTTTTCCTGTCCCAATCCAACCTAAATAAATGTGGTCAGACTTCTTCAAAGCAAATGATACCTTGTGATGTCCAGTTTTAAAGTGATGGAGAGAAATATTGTTTCTTCTTTTTCCTCTTGGAGATTACCCTCAAAGCAACAAAGATTATGTTGAAAGGAATGAAAACTCCATCTCTGATGAAACCAGGGGACATCTGTAACCCTGGACCACAATACAGAGAGAAGACCTGCCAAAGCAGTGAAGTGCAAACAAGAGGAGGGGAGGGGCAGAGAAAGGATGCTCTCAGCTGCAGATCTCAGGAGAAGCTGCACAGCACATTCTAAGGGCAAACCCAGTAAGCCCCTTTATTTGGACCAATGGGAACAGGTATGTGGATTGATGGCAGGAGTTTCCCTGGACTCAGTTTGGCCTGAAAGAGAATCAGAGAAGATGACTAAATGCAAAATTAATACAGACAAGTCATAAATTCATGATACAGTCTATAGGGAAGGCAGAGTTTTGCCTCAGCAAGCTGAAGGATAGAATATTTGCTGGGATGTGGAAGGGTGGGGTTGAAAACCCATTGGATAAGGTCAGGAACGAATGGTAGATGAGGAAGTGCAACATGAGTTTTGCTCCAAAGGGAGCAGAGTAATGGCATAGTAGCTATAGGAAGGTGGGGTTGAGGAGTATGATGGGCGATTCTCTGTGACAACTTGGCTGGGTCACAGGGTGCCAAATATCTGGTTAAACTTTATTTCTCAGTATGTCCATGAGTGTAATTCTGGATGGAGTCAGTGGTTGAATTCACAGACTAAATAAAGCAGATTGTCCTCCCCAATGTGGGTGGCCAACATTTAATCTGTTGAGGTCACAAATAAAACAAAAAGGTGGAGGAAGGAAGAATTTGCTTTCTCACCCTTACTGTTTGAGTTGAGACATTGGTCTTCTCCTATCCCTGGATTGGGATTTACATCAACAGTGATCCAGGTTCTTAGGCCTGTAAACTTGGACTAAAACTCACGCAGTTGGTTCTCCTGGTTCTCAGGCCTTTGGACTTGGATTAGAACTACACCACTGGCTTTCCCTGCTTGCAGAGTCTCCAGCTTGCAAATGGCACATTGCGGGACTTCTTAGTCTCTGTAATTGCATGGGTCAATTTGTCATAATCCCTTGAGATAGGTATCAGTTTCTCTGGAGTACACTGACTAACACGAGGAGCATAAGCATGCTAATGTGCTTATGGTAATTATTTAGAAGAGAAATATTAGTAAGCTAGGAGAGAGAGGAGGCAAATGTGAGAGCAGTATTCCTGTAGAGATGAGACAGGATGGCACCCGTTGCACAGGAAAAGGATTAGACTTCTAACAGAAGCATGTGTAGTCCATCCCTGGCAACAGATGGGAACACAGTATATGGGGGTGAATCTAGCGGATTCATGTATGCGGTAGAGGGAGCATGTTGGCATTCTCCTCTCATTGCTCTTATACTTTAAAAAAGTAACAGAAGGCATTGTTACCAGCTGAGAGTAAAGTAAGGAAGGAGATGTTGGGGATATGAGGAGAAAGGAGAAAATACAAAATTATTTTCTAAGAGAGAGGGAGAATGAAAGAGCCAAGGAAAATTATTATGATTGTTGAGTGTTCCTAAAGAGCTCTTGTGATTTAGTGGTCATGGGCTTAAATTTAAGCCTAGATAAATGTGTATTATGTGTAGGTGTATACAGATTTTCTGAACATGTTTACTAGTTTGGGTAAGAAGTGTTTAACCAAGGTTCTGTTCTTTTTTTTTTTTTTTTGTCTGCCCTCCCCCACGAACCCCAGCAAGATGTATGTGAGGGAATGTGAAATCTGAGTTGTTATATAAACAGGGAGATAAGGATGTGAAGTGGAGGTAGTAAAACAGGGTTGAGTTAGTAAAACTGAAGGTCCTCATTACATCAAATCATTATTGGTGTTGGGCAAATAGAAAAAGTGAGCTGGGTAGTTCAGAGGAGGTAGGACTGAAACATTTGGGGAGGGAGTGCTGTCAGCAGTAATGATAAGATCTGTATGTAATTGTAAGAGGCTATTGTAAGATCTATATATAATTGTGTAGGGCTATTAGGTGAAGAATGAGATCATTACAATGCAAGAGACAAAGAAACATAGAGACCATGGTATTGGAAGGACCCTACACAAAGATATTGAAATAATTCAGAACAGCTTTGGAGGGAGTCGCAATGACCCAGGTGCTAAACTCCTCAAGGAGTGAAAGGGATGATCAGGTTTCTGTAGACTACTGCAACAAGTCAGGGAAGGGAATGTTATAATTTGAGGATATAAGCTTTAAAGCCAAGGTTTTCACAGAGAAAGGAGTGCAAATTGTCTGAAAAGAGCAACGATGAATAAAAGCAGCAAACATCACACCTTCAGGTCCAAGGTGCAGGAGAGTTGGGTCAGGGTTGGGGGGGTTGGGGGGTGCTGGAAACAATCAGCTACTCTGAAAAGCTCTGTAGGAGATGAACTGTCCTTAGTTAGGGCCAGGCTTCACTTAGAGGAAGATATGAGACCTTAAGGGCTTTTGCTGATAATGGATTATGAGTTCCAGAGACCAGGGAAGAGTTTTCCAGAAATGAAGCAATGTAGGTGAGTGGTTGGATTACAGAATATGCTTTGCTATGTGGAAGTGAGAATCCAAATGATAAGTAAAATCCAGAGAGGCTTTGAATTCTGGTGGTTTTCACAAGCAAGAGTATAGGCATGATGAGCCACTTAGCCTTGAGCATTTCCAAGACTGTGGTGATATGGACGGAAAATGGAGTTCTGTGGAAAGTAACTTCCCGGGTAATCTGATCCTAAATTCCTACTGTGCAGGCCTGGGTGAGCAGTCATGCCCCAGGCATGTAACTTCATGGTAGAAGGTTTATCTTTGCCTTAAGCAAGCTCTGTGCTTTGTTTCTGTACATCTAGGGTAACACACCTTTGAAAGGTCCTCTTTCAGGCCCCTCCTTCTAAGGCAGGGGTTTAACTACTATATTTGGCCCTGTATGATGCGCACTTTTTTGTCCAGATTTTTGAGGGAAAATAAGGATGTGCATTATATATGAGTGGTACTAATTCCATACCTATATAAATGTTTTTAATTCTTCCATTTATGCTTATGTGTTAAGTGTATAACTCTAGAAAGAATACCAATATCTGTATACAAAAATTACCATGGAATATGATCATCGGTTTTATTTCTAAATATAAATAAATAATTGAATTTAAAAAAACTAAAACAAAGCCTATTTTCCTCTGAAAGTTTGTGCCAAAAAGTGGGTGAGCATTAGACCTGGCAAAATACATCATCTTGTAATCTAGTCTCTGCCTTACTTTCCCTCTGCTCCTTGTAATCTTCCTTATGTTCCAGCCTTAGTTGCAAATGCATAAAAGAAATTGCAAAAATGTTGTTCTCTGGACATTTGCAATCTTGTTCCCTGGCATGTATCATCAATTTGGCCCAAGCAAACTCTCACAAAAAATTCTCTATAGATTTAGATGTGTCTTATGTCAACATTTAGAAATATCAGCCACTGATATTGAGGTTGTCAACATCTTCTCTGTGTGCGAGTGTGGGCTGGTTGAAGGGTTGGGTACACTTAAAGATCAAGCCAAGGTCTGGGGCTTTATCATTCTTTCTATATAAAGTGTACTATGTTTTTCCAAGAAAAAACACTTCAATGAAATAATCACCTCTTTAAAATTAGTCTAAGTGAACATAGATATAATAGGTCAGGGAAAATATAGAAAAATGACCAAAGAAGTCTAAACGTGAGCTGGTAGAGCTCAGGAAAAAAGAAGGTTAAAAATAAACCATCACAAGAATGAAGGCTTTCTGTTGAGAGAGGCACATAAATAAAACTACACGTGGCCGAAAACATAATAAGGGATGTGGTAGAAGAGAGGTTAAGGAAAGTGAGCTAAATAAAGTGGTATGTACAGAGGATTCAAGTGGATTGGACATAAAATGTTAGCAATGGAAGATGGATAAAGGAGATAAACACACACATATGGATGTTCTAGTATTTTTAGTTTCTTTTTATATGTCTTTTTAAATACTAGAACAGAAAGATAAGCAAAACATAATTCATCAAAAGTTTCCAGGAATTATAGAAATACACATATATACACACTTTAAAAGGGACAGGCACAAGGCACGCCCTGGCCTAGAGTAATGAATCCTGAGGCATAGAATAATTAGACCACCAGACTTTAGGCAAAATCAATACTTTAGGCAACCAGGAAAAATATCAAATCACTCAAAAGGCCTCAGTCTTCTCCCTGGCAATTCTCAAAGGAAGAATCCGTAGGAAAAAAACATGTGATAAAGTAATGTTTTTTATACAGTGGAATAGTTGTACAGGCAGAAGACAGATATTCTTGAGCGCATAATCAGTCGGAATGCGTCTCCCGACAGCCCCACTGGAAGAAGTCACTAGAGGGTGAAATTCACAATGACAGGAAGAATCACGGAAACAGGCTTCACAGTGAGTGTGGAATCCATCTAACGATGGAACTACAACGAAAGGAAACCTGGCAGTTTGATTTTGTGGCACAGAAATGTGGAAGCTTTTACAGTGTAGAAATGACTTCATTAAGAACAGCTGGGACAAGAGAGCAACACGGTGGAAGGTGATATTTTATATGTTGCCTTCTAATCTTTTATAGTCAGCAGTCAAAAGGGATTACTTAAAGCCGATAAATCATGTAAAAGAAATATATTTTAAAACATAATAACTGACTAAAATTGGGTGGAAATTGTAAACAAAAGTCCAGAGATATCTTTCTTCAGAGAAATTTAGAGGCTAAAATGTAGAGACAAACCAGGAAATGTAGTCCTTGGTATGAATCGAGAATATGTTCCAAAACAGGGGGGATAGGGCAAGGTTTCTAGAGGGAGAAGTTGCCAGGAGCTGATACTCAGGGAGATGTGTTACTAGGGGAAACAAGATCATAAACGTACATCATTTGTTTTTTGACTGGTGAGGGCAACTGGACTTTCCGTGGTTGGCTGACCCAGTGATGAAGTAGGTGGAGTTGTGAGGTGAGAACAATGAGTAAATGCATGGTTAAGCATTTATGGAGCCCTGGCTTCAGCCCAGGCCTGCATGGCAAAAAGGCTGTCTTTGATCACACAGTCATAGCATAGAGGGTATTATTTCAGTTTCTCAAACAGTACAATCGGCCGAGAGGCTGCTGGCTCTGCAGGCAGTTCCGGAGCCCCAAAGAGCAAAGTTATGTTCTGCATGCAGCTTCAGAGCTCAAACTGCAAAAATCCAAATATTGGGCTGCAAATTATGAAATTAAAGTTCTTATAAGTCCTCTTGATGAAAAAGAAGAGGGTATGGAAGAAAGAGAAAATGTCGTAGTTCATCTTAGGGAGTTGATAGATGCTGGCTAGTGAATAGAGAAACATTTAATGTATTTAACAATAATATTAAATATAATTGTTCCGGAATGAACAGTGCTTTTTTGCTTCTTAATGTTTCTTTCCTTGTGGGAAGTTTGTTCTGCTACTCCTGACCTCTCTCTCTGATTCTTTAGACTCTTGGCCCTGAGGGAGGTAAAGTGATTTCTCTGTTTGATAAATTTAGAGGAATAAACAGATCCTAGTCATCTCAGCTCTTTCTGGTTTCTCTTGGGCAGTGAGCCGCCCTAGAGAAAATGAGTTCTAAGATACTCCTTGCATCAGTGAGTCTCACCACCCCCCTCCCCCACTCCCCTCCAGCTGGCCTTTCCTGGAAGGTTTGCTTATGTCTGAGAGGGTAAGTCTGTTAAATTCCAGGGTTCACTTTTAGAAATTCATATAATCCAGCCTCATCTTTATCAATATTAAAAGCAATGTTTTGGCTTGATATTCTTGCCTTTTAAGTTATTTGGTACACAGGTGTGGGAAGCAAGGCCATTTATTCAACCCTCACAGAAGACCCTAACAATAATGATTTGAGGTTTCAAAGGGTCCAACTCTATGAGTAAATATATTTCTAGAGTGCTTAGAACAGAGTCTGGCACATAGTAGGTAGGTACTTCATAAGTGCTGCTAAACAAGTAAGCGGTGGAGTTTTCGAACTTCAATGGAAAATGACAGCTCATTAGTCTCCGGTGCAGCTGAAAGCAAGGACGGGAAAATGCAAGAACTGTAGAGTAGCCATGTGTCCACTCGGGCCCAGAGGGAAAGAATGACCCAGGCAATGCAGAGGTCAGCAGACACCGAACTCGGGGACACAGAGATTGACTTGCGGCCATCTTGTTCCTGTTGGCTTCCTAGTTTCTGGTTCTAGATCCTTCTGGGGCCCAGTGGCTCTCTACTCCTTTGGATTCTGTAAGTCACCCCAAGTATCTTCTAGATGATCTCGCCCTTTTTGTTTTGCTCCTTAAATTCATTTGAGGTGCATTGTTTTTACTTTCATTCGAAAGACTTAACTAACACACAGATGCTGTGGTCCAGAGCAGCTGGAAGATGCTTTCTAAGTTTGCAAAATTTGTGAGAATTTTGAGTCTGGGACCACAGCCAGAATACGTTACAGGAAGAACAAGGAAACAGCCACTGGGCTATTCTCGGCTGCCTGTGGTGGGCGGGTCTGAAGTCTGACTATCACAGAGGCCATCAGACTTGGAGAGAAGCTGTGGGCAGCCAAGAGTATTTTAAAAACTGAAAAAGCTAATACACACCAGTTAAAACCCCAAACTTCCCACCTCGTGAATCACCAGCAGAGTGCTGCAGAGCTCTCGAATGCTAACCGCTCAGGTACTACATTAATTCTACTCTGCAATTCTCTGAATTCTACCGGTCTCACAGATGGAGTCCGAAAACAAAATAACAGCCTACTCCGTTCTGATTCAGGTTCTCATTTTCCTGTGCCCTGCTTTCCCGAGAGCCCAGGGTGACTGATTGCAGACCTGGACTTCTGTGCGCGTAAACTAATGGGTATGACCGGTGTATATTATATTATAGAGGTAGCCAGGGAGCCAGCAATGGGATGGGAGGAACACAAGCTGGGAATGAGATGAGCTTCTGCACGGAGGGGTCAATACTTTTAGTTAGTAAACAAGTCCAAACCACTGTAGCTTAGCACCCACAATGGTGTCTGGAACCCACGGCCGCACAACAAATATTCACTGAATGTTGAATGGAGCCTGTTGAACCTTTCATGCTCTCGTATTACATGTTTCCCTCTTTGGTAGCATTGGGCACAATAACATTTTCATTTGCTTGAGTATTTCTCTGATCAATGCCCATCTCACTCACTACAGAAGCGAGGGTGCAGGGACCACACTTACACTGGCTCACTGTTGTTTCCCAAGTGCCTAGCACAGTGTTCCTATGTTACTTGATCTTAATGGAGATTTGCTGGATGAATAAATGACATCTTGATTTACAAAGTGTTTGCTTGGCCAATGCGGGGCTCAGAAGGCTGTGTGTTCATTTGGATGGAGGTCAGCGTCCCTGCCTGTGGTCATTTGAATGATCTCTTGGCTACACCATGAGTTTGCTCTCCTCGCCTGCCCAGAGGCGAAGGGACTGGCACCTTAGTATTTGGCACATTACTGTCTCCTGCCTGGAATGAAAGAGTCAATTTTTATCAAATCAGGACCTGCCAGAACTGAATGTAGCAACCCCATCTGTCTGTCACTTCAACATGATGGGCTTTATTATGTAGAACCAAAGGGATGTTTCACAGGGGGAGTGCCACACAAATCCATAGCAGGCGATGCTGTCCGAGGCTCTCTCGCCTCGGTGGACCTTGCCCTTCGCTGTTGCACTTGTATGGTAACTGGGTCTCCTCCTGACCCAGTGCAGTGAAGCCGGAGAAGGGAAAGAAAGGCCAGGGCTCTGCTGCCCAGGGGACCGTCACCACCCAGGCTGAGCAATGCCACCTGTGTTCTTGGAGGCTCAGTTGCAGGCCCTGCTGCAACAGGATGGAGTTCTCTACCTTCTTCTTCCTCTTTGTCCCTCTTATTCATCACTCCTGAGCAGCGTCAGACGACATATTGAATTTATGCTGTGACAGGTGATCAATATCAGCAGGACAGTGATTTCTGTCTTGTCAGGGCTCATTCTGCATCTTGATGGGACTTGATGATACAGACCCAGGGGTAACAGCTGCGATGTCTGGCTGGAACACACAAAGAACCATGTCAGGGTGACAGGGATCGGGGGGAAGTCCTAGATGAACAAGGAGGGGAACTGACAAGATTGTGGATTGTCTGGTGTTCAGGAAGATGCAGACTGGTACTGGTTGGAGGGTGACTGGGATGCCCCAGAGATCCGTTATCGGCAAGTGGCAAGACTTAATGCAGTGGCGAAGGAAGCTGTCCAGGCACGGCTGGATCCAGGCACCTGAAAATACCACCGGGGATCAGCCTTTACCTCTTGGCTCTGCTTTCCTCTAGAAAAACCTTGGCCTTCGGCAGCTTTTCTCCACAGGGTGGACAGCATGGCTGCTGGCAGTTGAGGCTGGCCTTAGAAAGTCCCCAGATTTATCCAATGAAAATACAGAATGCCCAGGTCAACTTGTATTTCAGATAAACGACTAACAGATTTTCTAGTAGAAGTGTGTCCCATGCAGCATTTGAGATACACTTATACTAAAAATATGTGGGGTGTTCTGCATTTTATCTGGCAACCCTGTGGCACCCTCTTCCTAGCCAGTAACTTCAGAAGAAAGAGCGTGGCTCCTGGTTGATCTTTAAAATGGTTCTGATGGCCAGCCTGGCTCACACACTCACCCTGTGGTTGGTGAGTTGGGTCCATCCGTGTTAAGACCCCGGTGGAGAGAGGCGGTCCAGTCACTAACAGATATTTGGTAAACACTGCTTTGTGCCAGGCCCCGCTCTAGGTGCTGGAGATTCAGCTGTGGGAGAGGCAGAGAGGTGGGCTGGCTGTAATGAGCTTACTTTTCAGTTGATGGTGGGAGTGAGTGGGTAGACAATGAAGAAATACACTTCCAAATAAACAGGATAAGTTCATGAACTGGTAAGCACTATAAAGAAGATAGAGTAGTGGGAAGTGCCCAGCACTGTTTTGAGTTGATTTGTGTTTTCCCCTCCAAAAAATACACATTGAGGTTCTAACCAGCATCTGTGAATGTGACCTTAGTTGGAAGTGGTCTGTGCTGATGGAATCAAGTTAGGGTGAGGCCACCATGGGTTGAAGCGGGCCCTAATCCGGTGAGTGGTGTCTTTATGAGGGAAATGTGGACACGGACACAGAGGGGACAGTGCTGTGTGATGGCGGAGGCAGACTAGAGTGGTGCTCCTACAAGCCAAGGATTGCTGGGAACCACCGGAAGCAAGGAGAGAGGCAGGGAATGGATCCTCCCATGCAGCCCTTGGAGAGACGTGGCCCTGCTCACAGTTGCCTTTCAGACCTTTAGCCCCCAGTAGTGCGAGAGAATACGTTTCTCTTGTTTTGAGCCACTTAGCTGTGGCCACTGATTTTGGCAGCACCAAGAAACTCCTAAGGGTGGAGAGTGGTCTGAGTGGTCAGGGAAGGGACCCAAAGGATGAGCAGAGACAGCTGTGGGAACATCTGGGGAAGAACACTTAAAGCAGAAGGAACAGAAAGTGCAGGGCCCTAGAACTGGGCATGGTGGCATGGCATGTGGGGCCCAGTGTGGCAGGAGCAAGGGGAGGAGGGACAGGGGTGGGTGTGCTCAGAAGTCTGGGCAGCCCCCTGAGGGCAGGGAGAGGGGCAGCGAGAGTTGGAACTGCGTTTTCGCTCTGCCACTTCCTCACGGTGTGGGCTCGTTTCTCCACTTCTCAGAATGCAGATTCGAGTCTCTTCAAATATCCTATGTCCAGGGAGATGCTTTTGAATCCAAGAGCTGGCTCCCAGGCCTTCTTGGTTTGTTATTTCTGTGACCTTGGATTTCCTATGAAATTTTGTTCTCTTTGTAAACCCACATGGACTTTCATTGCCTTTGTAATCATTTACAGTCTGGGTTGACCTTAACTCCTAAAATGCTTTTTGCCTTATAGACTGGTGTTCTGCCCATGCTCTCCTGGCCTCTAACCATGACTTTGTCTATCCCTGGTTTTGCTTTGACTGCCCCCTTCTGGGTGCGGATAGCTCATGGCCCGAAGCCTGGCTCCATGAATGAGCAAGATCAGTTCAGGAGTCATTCATAACTGTGAATTAGTCTTGAGCAGGGGATAGATTTATGCAGAGATAGCCATAGTTTCTCTTAGGACTAAATAGCCTACAATTACATGAAGCTAGGCTTAGGGGATTCAGTGTATGGAAGAGAACTGTCAGGACCTGGGTGCATGAGGTTGATCCCGTGACCTTGTATAAGTTCATAAGTGTTGCAGTCACCTGGCCCAGATGCACTGATACTGAAGAAGAATGGCTTTCCTTTGAGCTGGTGGTTCTGAAGCTTGAGGGGACATTGGAGTCATCTGGAAAGCTTGCTGTTGCTCACCCTCAGAATTTCTGATTCGGTAGGTCTTGGGTGGCGCCTGAGAATTTGCATCTCTAACAAATTCCCAGGTGGTCCTGAAGCTGCTGGTCTGGGGACCACACTTTCTGAACCACTGGCCAGAACTAACACAGAAAGAAGTTGAACATCAGGAAACTGTCCAACTGATGGGGAGTGAGACTGAGAGCCACCCGGAGGACAGGCTCCGCCAAGGAAGCGAGTCCCGATGGGGAAATAAGTGTGCCCGAGTTCTGGAGTGGCTTACAGTTTATTGTAGAAGACAGCGTGGAGAGGAGAACTGAGACGGTCTTGTGCAGGAGAAGGCATTTGCGCTGAAGAAGTGCAGATGGGGAAAGTCATCTGCACTTCTGTCAAGGTCTAGGATCAGAGTGGTCCCAGGTGTGGAGGCAAAGACCCGTGAGGGACCACTGGTGTGTCCTTTGGTTTGGTCGAACAGTGGGGTTCACACATTTTGACCACAAGCCATGTCAAGTACCTTGTGCACTCAGTACAGTAACACCCTGTCTGTTGCACTTGTGTGTGTACATTTATGTCACCTGCAAGACCTTCCCGAAACGCTCATCCTTAGGTGCACAGTGCACCCCGGGTTTGCTGTTCCGTCCCACACAGTTCTACAGCACACGGAGGTGGTACAGCCGAGTGGCTGGGAACATGGCCTCTGACGCCAGGTTGCCTGGGTTCAAGCCTGGCTTGACCCCCTTGGGCACTCACTTACCTTTCATGGGCCCCAGTGTGCTCACCTGTGAAACAGGGATGACCACTGTGTCTGCACCACAGGGTCCGTGTGGGAAGTCTTGTGCAGTTTTTAGAGCAGAGTTTGCTGCATAATTAAAAGCCATGTAAGGGTTTGCTATGTTGCTATAAACCTCATTAAAAATTGCTGGTCACAGCATATTCCCTTGATTACAGGCCCTTGTTAAGGTGCCGCCACCTGCAGCTTACGGAGCTATAGGATACAGGTGTGTGAGGGGTGTCTGACCAGCGGGTGTGGCGCTTTGGTTCCCTAGCAGGAAGGCTTGTGAGTGCCTGATAAAGACTCTGAACTTTGGTCACTGGGCCACTGGGAGCCACTAAAGGTTTGGTTTGGACACAGTGGTGTGACCAAAGCTGTGTCAAGGACCAGGAATCTGGCTGTCCTGTGACAGCTGCATAGGGGTGAAGACCATGGTGGTCCAGGTGAGAGGGATGCAGACCCCTGAGGGCAGAGTGGCGGGAATGGAGAGACGGAGGGAACTGGAGCCCCAGGGCCACCCAGGGCCTCCACCGCTGGAGCGAAATTGCTTCTTTGGGCTGGCTGGTGAACCAGAGCTCTGCCGAAGCCAGCATTTCAAGATCCCACGTTCCCTTGTCACACCAACTGAGAGAAACTAGGGAGGAGGGAGTTAGCTTGCTCTGAAGGTATAAATGGAATGGGAAGGAGTTTTAAAACAAAGGGGAGTGTTTTCTTTTCTTTTGTTTTTTAGCCCAGTGGGAGGTAATCTGGGGCCCACTCCCAGGAGGGCCTTCTCAAAGGAGATGAAATTTCTCAAAGGCCCAGGACAGTAACTGCAGTCTGTCTGGATCCTGAAGGATAATCCTCAGAGATTAAAGCAGCATCTGTGACCAAATCTCCAGCAAATATCTTAAATCTGAATTCAAGTTGCTAATTAGATCCTTGTTTATAATGTTAGATTCTTTCAGAGGCGCCGTGGGGGGTAGGGAACCTGAGGCGGGGGTTGATGCCTGAGAAAGTCAGTAAGTAATCTTCTCTCAGACAATTTCGATGTTGATATGGATTCGAAGTTGGTCTTTTCAGGATGGAGCACAGCCTGAATTCAGGGAGAGGAGAGGAGGCCTCTCCCCCATCAGCTGGGCTCCCTGCATCTGGCAGTGGTTTTTAACAGATGCTTCCAGACTTTGGAGAAGGCTCCAGCATGGTCCCGAGGGTGTGCTGACCTCTAGGAGCCGGCCGTCCCAGTAGCAGTCTCCCCACTGAAGGAAGTCACAATACCTGCGTCTCCTCTGAAGGTTTTACTTGGTCCCTTGGTGATAACCTGCTCACTCTTCACCTTATATAACCAGGAGACAGCAAAGATTGAGTCCTCACTGTTTTCTACACGATGGTGCTTTCTCTGCCTTACGATTCTGTCGCATCGCATTGCACCACGGCTCCTTCTCTTCCATTCCTTTCCGTAGCATCTCATGTCTTCCTACTCATTTCAGTCCATTCCCTTCCACCCCGTTCCTTCCTGTCCAGTGCTATGTCCTGTGCCTCTTCCTCCTGTCACCTAACCACGTCTGTCCCCCCGGGGCTGGCCCTGCTCCGGCCTGGTCCTGGAACTTTTGTGTGTGTGCTCACCTCCAGGTCTTTGACTCGCCCAGGAAAGATTTTAAGGATGAACCAGAGTGAGAATAAAGCACGTTTTATTCAGGCAGAGAAGAAGAGAGGCCAGGTGCAGGGACCACCATGAAAGAAGTGAAAAGTGTGCATCCGAGTGGGCAAGGGCCACCTGGAGAGTCGGTTCACTCTTGCGTGTGTCCCCTGTCTTTCTTGGCAGCCCCCTGAGACCCCCCCCAGCCCCACATGTCTTTGAGTGAGGAGTGACATACAAAAGCACACTCACACTCACGACGACTCTGCTGGAATCTCGCAATTCCACCTCTTCCCCTGGCTGTCTGCTTTTGTGGAATAGAGGTTTGGGGTTCAGCCTCCCCTTAACCCCCACCTGTGGGGACACATGGCCTCCAGTAGTCGCAGTTCCCTTTAGAACATGGGTGACAGCACTTTGCCATTTTACTTTGAGTTCACAGCTGATTCTGGGTCAACAGTAAAAGTTTCATTTGACATCCTGCTACTCTGGCTACTTTAACCTAATTAGGAATTACATAAGTGATAAAATGTGCATGGGGAATGAAATAGAGCAGCGTTTCCATAAAAACTAAGTTCAATTACTCGGAAAGGCGTGCAAAGCCAACTTCCTTTAAAATGCTGCTCAGTCAGGTACACACACGGGAACAGCAAGCCACGGAGACACAGCGGCGGGAACGAGGACAGAGGGTCCGTCCCTCACACTGCTCCACGTGCCCCTCTCGACCTCTGTTCCCTCTTAAAGGAGTTGAAACTAGACGTCGAGAGGTGAAAGAGGTTTAGACAAGAAGATCAGGGTGTCCAGTTTGCGGGCCCATCCTGAAAGAGAGATGGGGGGCCCTGTGGCAAAGGGCACACACGTGTGCGTGAATGTGTGTCAGGTGGAAACAAAGTCTGCAGGTGCGTGCCGTTCTGTTCTGACGGGTTCTCTTCTTTCACCCCTGCTCAGCTGTCTGGCCGTGATCACTCCGGTAACGGTGCTTCCACGGCAGCTCCGGTACCACTGCCAGCCCGCAGTTGCGCCAGCCCCCCAGCCGGTGCTGAAGGGGGCAGGTCCCTGTCTTTCTCACGGGACTGTCACTCCTCCCCAGCAGGGGTCCAGTTTCCAGCCTCCTGTCCATCTCAGGACCTCGTCTCCGTCTCAGTGCTGGGTAGAGGCAGATAGGGGCGCCATCTGCCCTGGGTTCCTTCTAGACGTGTTATGCCTGTTTTTCTTCCATAGCCTGAAGTTGTAAACTGACTGGCTGACGGACTGACTGACTAATCAGACATGTTGTCCTAGAAGGGTCAGTACAGCATTAGGCCGGTAGTCTGCACCCAGGCTGGACAGAAGGTATTGGTGTGCACACAAGAAAACCGCTTTTCATCTGATAAGGATGCCTGATGTTTCTTTCCAGCTCTGCCTACACCTTTTCTAGTAATTCGAGAACTACTTTGCCCAATGATGGCTTTGAAATCCTTAGGTTTTATCTCCTTATTGGAGGGAAGGAGGAGACTGGCAGCCCCCCGCTAACCCTCTCCCTCCCTCCCCAGCCATGCGACTGCACGTAGGTCTCGGTCTCCCCCTCCTGTAAAACGGGCGCCTCACCCACAGGAGGTGTCTCGAGGACGCGTGTTGTTATTGTCAGTGCTGGTCAGCCATCATGTTATCCAGTGATAGTAGTTGTCATTGTTGTCAAGGAACAACGACAGTGTTACCAGGTAGCATCTATAAGCATGTTACCACCTGATTGGTATTTGCTAGCAGATAGTTTCATCCAGTGTGTTACTGGGGTTCTGTTGTTTTGTCCTCTGGCCGACTTCCGCTTCCGGTGTCTTCCAGAATCTGTCCTTCCTAGACCCCAATACGGGCCAGTTCTGGTTTCCGGCCCTCGATCCCCCTAGGGAGCTCTGGTCCTCTGCTTTGCCCAGGATCTGGACGAACTGGTAACAGGCCTGACTGCCCTCCAGCCCAACAAGGAGCTTTTGAGACAAACTCTGAAATTCCAAAACCTTAACAAGTAAAAAAGATGACCTACCTATTTGTGGCAGGTGTTAATAATCGAGGCCCACCTGGGTGGCTGTGGGGCCGTGCGGGGATGTAGGGAGGGCTTCCCTGACCGTGGACAGCCGCCGTGGACAGCCACCTTGCCCCGTCACTCTGGCCTCTCCTTCACAGCCCAGAACAGCCCGCTCCTGCGTCACCGAGGCCGCATTTTCCGTCTGCTTCTGTGCTGGACCTGTGGTGCCTTTTCAAAGCTGCTTTTTTTTGTCAGAGGTTTGTGGGCCCCAAAGAGCAGAGTTTGCACATGTGTTTTGGTTTGGGGGGCACCTGCGTTAACCAGCCTTAATGAGAGTGTGCGTAGCCGGGGGGTTGCCCATTCCAGGGGCACAGTGCGCCTGGTCCTGAATGCCACACTGCTGCTTGTCCAGCAGAGGCTCCGCCCACCTGCGGGGCCGCGGACCCAGCCTGGTTTGGGAAAACGTGCCTTACCGGTGACTGGCGTCTGGGTTTAGCACAATAAGGAGATGAGACAGAGAGACACAGAACTCATCACTACAAGGGTATTAGGCTTTGAGACAGCAAATTTTAGGGAATTAGGAAATTTAATCAGTCTGGTGCACTAAAAGGGAGTCTGCAGATTTCTGGGTGTGGAAGAAAGCCCGAGTCTCCTGAGGGAGATCCTAATTAAAGCACAGCCCATTACAATTCCTCTGAAAATGGAAAATGAAAGGACTAAGGAACATCTGCCGTGGATTCTGAAGGACTGCTCAAGGATGCAGGGCGAGAGAAGGAAATTTCCTGGCAGCAGCGAAGGGATGCAGAGCATGTGTGGACCTCACTGGGCAAAGCTGGCGGGGCTGGGGCCTGGCAACACGGAGGGGGCTCTTTGGGGTTTGGCCCAGGGGGCAAACAGGAGAGTCCGTGGTGTGGCGGACCTGCAGACGAGAGGGGCTGCATGACCCCTCCAGCTCTCTTCAAGTTACCTGGCAACCAGTGAGCTGGCTCTAAGCTCACTCCCTCATGGGAAGGGCTGTGCCTGATGCCCATTTCCCAAGGGGTCCAGGTGCTGGGCACCAGCCCATCCCAGGGCTCCATTGAATATTCAGCACTTAGGCTCAGTCTGCTCTGTGCCCGGGTCTGAAGTGTGTGTTTACCTCTGCAAGGCTGTTGTCATGTTCACCCCACACAAAGGCGGGGCAGCAGGTGGTGGCCCCTCTCTGGAGCCCAGGCCCACAGGTTGCGCACATGCGTGCGCCATGCAGCAGGACGCAGAGATCACAGGAGAACCACGGGCCTGTCGTCCTTCTGCGTGTGCATCCAGTGGCCCCTCCCTGCCCCGCCCCAGGTTTGCCCCAGGCTCTGTCCCTGATATGGCTCTAAAGAGAAGGAGTTAGACCGGACCAGCGGCAGAGCTCAGGTGCCCTCCGTGAAGTGGTGAGCTGGAAGAGAACTCAGGGGCCACGGAGCTCAGTCACCCACACATATGAGAACATAAACAAGTGAAAGCTCTGGTGAGATTTAAAGAATTGCAGGGACTAGTGATGTAAGACTTTTCTGAGGGTGGCGCAGGAAATGTGCCCTACTGCAGTGCAGAGAGGAAGTGTTGGCCGTCGCCAGAGTCTGGAAAGGCCTTTCTTTGCCGGGGGAAGAGGCAGCAGGGCTTGGTCTAGAGTCTGAAGGCAGAATTTTCAAGGTGGGTGGGAGCTAGGAGAGACTTCTAGGAAGAAAGGTGGACAGGGCAGGGAAATCCTAAGACCACCGAGAGAGACCACTCCCAGACAGATGCACCCAGAAACATGGACGGAGCTTATGCCTTGAGTGACAGCTCCTAGCATCCCAGTCACCTGGCACTGTGCAGCAAACCACCCAAATGCAGTGGCGTGAAGCAACCACCCTGTACGGTACCTCCTGACTTCACTGCCCGGGACTCCAGACAGGGCACTGCAGAGAGTCACTCGTGGCACTCAGCGGGTAGCTGGACAGGGCTGCAGGGTCCAGCATGGCTTGCAGGCTTGTCGCTGTGGTGGGGATGGCTGGGAGGCCGCTGTGGGCCAGGCGGTCTCAGTGCCTGCCTCTTCGGTGCCCCATCTTGCAAAGCAGTATGGCTACTGCTGACAGACCTGCTCAGGGCTTCCAGATGGTGTTCCAGGGACCCACACAGAAGCTTGAGTAGATTATGTCATGGCTTCAGAAGTCTCCCATGTCATTTCTGTCACATTTTGTCAGGAAAGCCCCTAAGACCTTCACGAGGTTCAAGTAGACAGGACTTAGACCCCACCTGTCAAATACTTACAGAGCTCCTCTCTCGTGCCAGGCCATTGCCAGCTACTACTGGGGGTTACTAAGGTGAATCACTCATGCCCTTAACCTGGAGAAGGTCATGATCAAGTTGTGGACGCAGGTATGCATACTGACGATGTCCAAATGGTGTGATAAAGGCTAGAAGAGGCAGGAACTAAAAGGCAAAATGTTGTAGGAAAAAGTACCCTACCCCAGAGGTTGACAAACTACGGCCTGCGGGCTGCATCCAGCCTGCTACCCGTTTTAATAAGTAAAATCTTATTTGAACGTGGCCAGGCTCATTCATTTACGTGTGGTCTGCAGCTGTTTTTCCACTATGGCAGCAGAGTTGAGCAGTTGCAGCAGAGACCATACAATTTGCAGAGCCTCAGATATTTGTTGTCTAGTCTTTAGCAGAAAACATTTGTTGGTCCCTGAGCACCTGTGGCTGAGCACCAGGTGCCCTCATTCCATGTTTCGGACAATTTTTCAGAATGTTTGTTCCTTGGGTACTGACCCTTGATTTTCTCTTTCCTGCTATTTTCAAATACATTCTCGCTTTCCTTATATTGTGTATGTTTTACATGATGGGTAGCATATAAACTTTTATTTATCTGGAAACTTCCACATGCAAACTCCATATTAGGTCTTAACTTGTGAAGGACTTAAAGTCTAGCATTGGGAAAGTCAAGTACAAAAACAACCCTTATATAAGGCAGAAATCTGGACGGGAATGCGGACCAGGGACAAAGCCAAGATCAGCCATGTGTCAGGCTTTATGTATATTATTCATTTAAATGTCACAATAACCTTAGGAGATAGCTGTTAATAGACCATTGTATAAATGTGAAAAATAAGACCAGGAGAAATAAAACAACTTGCCTGACCAAGGTTAGCCAGTGGGTGGTAGAATTGAAATCCAACCGTAAATGTGTCATTTGACCTATTCACTGCTGTTTTATTATTTATTTATTTATTTACTTTTATTACTTTATTTTCCATTTTCACAATTTATGCCTTTTTTTTTAATCTGTCGGTAATTTTTTCATAGTCGTCATATTATAGACTCTCTTTGTTTATGTCTTTGAACACACTTGAGTTGGATGCTCTGGGAAGGTGACCAGAAGAATTTGTTAGAAATGTCAGGCCTTTGATGGGGGAGAAAAACAACTTAGAAAAAAAGTAGATGCCTGTCCTTCTGAGAGCAGAAATGAAAACCGGCTCCCAGCGGGACCCTCCGGGACCCGGCGCTTGTAAACAATAGTACACGTTGTCGTGGACGGAAATGGATGTCTTCTTACACGTTTCAGACAGCAGAAAGCCGTCTTGGTAAACGTTGATCGCTCCTGCTCCGGAGCCATCCCCCTCCCTCCTCTTCCTTCTGGAAGAGACCTTCTCCCGTCACAGAGACTGAAAAATATGGGGCCCTGCTTCTGCTCCCACAGGCGCCCTCGCAGAGAGGCCCTGAGCATCTGGGCCTCGTCCAGGCCGTCTCTGGGCAGATTTTCTTCCCTGAAGCAGAAAGATGCCTCCGTGTTGCACAGCCGAATGGTGTTTAAACATACAGCGTGAACTCCGGTGATCCTGAACTGCGTTTGTCCAACTCCCCGGCTCCTGGCCCTTGATCCTCCGTAGCATCACTGGGGAATAATGGAATTTCTGACTTGGAAGCTACCTTTGAGTTTGTTTATGCCTCCCCCCGCCCCGTCCTGCACATTTCTGAATTCTTCTACAGTTACAGTAGACCAAGAGAGCACTTGGTCTACTGTAACTGACTAGGAGACAGAGGGATCTGGACAGCTGGTGAGTGGCATGGTCATGCCTGCAGGAGACGCACCAGGACAGGAGCCACGGAGGAGATGGAGGGGAAACCAAGGCGGGAGGGGCTGGTCCTAGTGGTGGGCTCTCTGAGTCTTTGCCTCTATTCTCTTTGAGTGTGAGGCTGGTGCCTTCTCTCCAGCCCGGGGACTGGCAGGTGGGCTGTCAGAGAGCTTCGGAGGGCAGACCCTTGGCCACAGCATGGGACGAGGACTGAGCTTATTTGCAGAAGCACGTGCTGGAAGCAGTTGTGGGGCACCTGCAGATGGGCGGCCGGTGACTGGGAACAGGAGCAGCGCTGGGGCTCTTCAGAGGGTGCGAGGGTGGGGCAGAGAAGGCACCACGGACACCGCCTGGGCTGGAAGAAATCAGTAACATAACGTGGAGGAGGGGAGCCGGGATCTGGGACTTCAGAAAGTCACAGAATAGATTTGATCCGGGAGAGGATGTTAGAGCTCTTCCGAGTCAGTGTTTTCCAATTCCGAGTGTACGTTAGAGGGCGGCGGACCATTTCTGTGAAAGGCCCAATGGCGAGTATATTGCAACCACTCGGTCTGCGGCTGGAGTGTGAACATACCTGTAGACAGGGAGGGAGTGAGTGAGTGAGCACATCGTGTCCAGTAAAACTTCACTAAGAAGAGTAGGCGGTGGGTGGGGTGGGCCTGTGAGCACAGTTCACGGTGCGTGCTCTGGAGTCCCAGAAGGTCCGCGGTGCCATGCGCCAGGCACTGTCTGCATCCTGGGAAGATACAGAAGGACAAAGTCACTGACGTTTTCCTTCTAGGGTTTCATAGTTTCTTCCTTTCTGCTTTTTTAACTCTTCTTTTGATCTCTGTCACCACCACCGTTGGTCCTCTTCATTTTGGATCTTCCACGGGCCAGGCCCTGTTCCAGGTGCTTTATATGTTTGCATTTGAACTTCACATGGTCCCACCACAAAGGCAGCGTCATCTCCGTGTTGCTGAGCAAGGAGAGCAGGAGCCCCTCTGCCCACGGCGCTGGAGCTCGTCGGTGCCAGAGCTGGAGCTAAACTGAAGTCGTTCTCATTTCTAAACACCTGCTTGTTCTAAGCGGCTTTACGGACTCTGAAGGGGGAGCCGAGAGACGTGCTGCCTGGGAGGGGAGGCCGACTGTTGACTGTGGGCAGGCAGTTGAACCTGCCTGCGTCTCATGTTCCTCGCTTGTGAAAGGGGAACAATTAAAGTGCTTACTTCTACATTAGTTACATAATTAAACAGCTCCCTCTCTTTTTTAGTCATCTGAGGATATGTGTATTGATTTGAGAGAGAGAAACAAACATTAGCGTGAGAGAGAGAGATCAATTGGCCGCCTCCCTTATGCACCAGGACTGGGGATCAAACCCACAACCTAGGTATGTGCCCTGACTGGGGCTTGAACCTGCAGCCTTTTGGTGCACAGGACAATCTCCAACCAGTTGAATCCCCTGTCCAGGGGCATAATTAAATCTCTTAAAGACAATGCTAGGCACATAGTGGGTGCTGCATCAGCATTAGCTGTTGTTGTTTTTATTTAAAGGGGACCTAGACGTGTGAGGAAGAAAATGACAGTGTCCCGGGGAGATTATTACAAAGTTTCTTATAGTCAGTGGAATGCAATGCTTCTTAGCTGCAGGCAGTTTTGCTCCCCAGGAGACATTTAAAATTGTCTTAATGCATTTTTTGATTGTCATGATGGGGACAAAGAGGACAGACCCTGACATCGCTGGTAGAAGCCCAGATGCTCCTAAACATTCTGCGATACACAGGGCAGGCCCCACCCAACGACAAAGAATTGATCTGGCCCTACATGCGAGTCGTACCGAGCTGTAAAAACACTATCATAATGTTTTGTACAATGAGGAAGAACAGGCGGGCCGTGGAGTGATGGGTTTACACCCAGCCAAGAATTGTTTAGGGGAAAGGTAGGGTAAGAACCCCTACCTGCGGAGTCCATGCCCCAAGTTCTTCCCTCCCCCCACGTTGCCACAGGGACAACTGCAGAGCAAGCAGTGACACCCTAGATGATGGACGTGGCACGTGCAAAAGCTTAGAGGCCAGGAACACAGAGCACAAGCCTTTGGTCTGGGACAAAATGTCCCGATTCACTTGACTTGGACAGTCAGTCGCTGAGTGAGGGGAGTCAGGAGGAGCAAGTGAGGGAGATTTGGAAAGGCCCGGGTGGAGGGCTCAGAGTCAGTGGTGGAGGCAACAGGGAGCCGGGCTGGGCGTGTGAGCAGCGGGCTGAGGCCGAGCCGTTAGGACCAGCGAGGGCCTGCGTAGGAAGAGACTGGGGTCTGGTGGGCCATCTGGCTGGTGACTGCCGTCCTCTTCCTGGAAGGCTGAGGCCCCACACGAGATGGACGGGGGGTGGGATGCGTGTAGAGATAACGCTCAGTGACCCGATGGGGAGGCCTCTGTGGAGCCTGAACGCAGCACATGCTCTGCCTTCGATCGGAGATGAGCGGGAGCTCCGGCCATGCGTGCGGGCCCTCCTCTGCACTGCCCCACGTGACTCACCATCTGCTAGTGAGGTTTTCTGGAGGGCTGTTAAAGAGCATTAAAAAGCAGTTTTTGCAAACTCAATATTAGTTTTTAAGTAGTTAGCAGAGGTGAGCCCTCACCACTCAGTGTTAACCAAAGCCGGCGATGAGTCTCCACTGAGGAAGCAGAACAGGGTGGCAGCACCCCCCTCAGGGCCCGTGGGCGGTGGCGGGTGCTTCCGAATCTGCTCTATCTGATTTTTTCCATTTGAGTCACAGCATGCTTTCTGAACACTCTCCTTTGCTAGAACTGGGCCTATCACTGGCGAACAGTACTAATAGTGACAATGATAATAACAATAATAATTGTAATGCAGAAATTTACTGAGCACCTACTATTGATTGGAAACTGTGCTACATACTTTATACATAAAACATTCTCTTGAGTCCTGCAACTCAGCTTCAAAGCAAGTATTATTAACCCCATTTTACCTGTGAGGGTTTTAAGGTGAAAAAAGCCCCCAAACCAGATCTTCAGAATCTCATGATCCAATGGGACAAACACTTAAACAAATGAATGGTATATTATATAAGACAGGAAATATGTAATAATAATTGCTATAGCATTTATAAACTATTCTTAATACACTAGGCACTGTTCTACGTTCTTTCCAGGCAAGAGCTTATTTATTTCTCATAAAACATGATGAGGTCATTGCTATCATCCCCATTTCCCAGATAGAAGAAGTGAGGCAGAGAGAAGCTATAAGAAACTTGCCTACCGTTAGTCAGGGGGGAAGCTGGGTACAAGCTCAGGTATTCAGCTAGCAAGTCCAACCAGCACTCATCCCATTCACCTATGAAACAGACTTAACAAAAATGTCAATCTCAGAGGCTTCTCGCAAGAGCTCAGCTGTCCGACCGACAAAAAGCGCCCTGCCGGATGCCCAGCAGGTGCCACCTGCTCTGTGATGGCCTCGTCCAGGGTCTTGTTCACGCCTTTTTTCTCAGTGCCTGGAACACAGCCTGGCACAACGTAGGGGATCGATATGTTTATCTGTTGAATCCATGGTAAAGTGTCCACTGTCAAGCTGTCATTATTGCTGTTGAGGAGAGAGAGAGAGTAACGTGACATCGCAGTGTTTGAAGGAATTTGCTAGGGTGACAAAGAGTGAGGCGTGCTGGAGGAGGAAAATAGGTGGGGAAACGCCTCGGGCTGGTGGAAACCAGCATCCCAAGGAAAGTTCTTCTGGGGTGTCTGGGGGAAGAGAAGTGTGAATAGAGGTGATTGCTGTAGAAGCCACATATCCACACACCAAGGAGGCAGACACCTGGGGCAGTTGGCTCTGTATTAAGAACAAAGGCCAGGTTTCCTCTGTAGCACTTGGTTGTCCCTGTGTACTTAAGAGAAAGGCAGCCGGAAGGAGGGGAGATTTGTCACAGAAAATGGGGAGGTCACCTCAGAAGTCCGAGGTGAAGTTTTAAGAAGGAGGTCTTCAACAATGTCAGACATTGTGGAATTCTGTTTCACGAAGCAGCTGGACAAGGATTAACTCACAATACCTGGCCCAGTATGAGCCCATATAAACGTTGAGTGAACTTGCTGAAGACTGAGTGTAACTGATTATCCAGGACTTGGACCACTGTGCTATCTGTGTGTCGCCTCTCGACACCCCCCTTTGAACACCCTGAGCTTCCCCTTGCACACCGAGCATACCTGCAGCATACCTGCACCTGTGTCCTTAATTCCTCCTGGAAATCCCTTCCTCCTCCATCCGCGTTGGGCAGGATTTTGGCAATTTTCTAAAGGCTCTGATCTTCCTCCATCATGGAGTCATATCTGATTCTTCCCAGTTGTAAGTCATCACCTGCTTTTTGCTTCACCTTTTTATCTACAATTCTCTTATAACACTCATCATATTCTACCTGTTATTACACTATTACTTGCCTGTTGTCTTTCTGATCCACATGGGGCCCTTTGGAGCAGGGTGGTTCTCTCGATCTCGGTGTCTCTCGTGACACTTAGCACAGTGCTGTCAACATAGCACAGGATCAGTAACACGTATGAAGTTGAAATAAGACTTAAAGAGGGTCTGTTTCTCTCCATCTACTACCTCCAAACTGTGGTCTTTGGAGATTCCTGTTGTCTACAGCACTAAAGTGTTGATAAAATTTAAAGGAGAATATAACAATGCTTTTGGGCAAAAAGAAGACGTGTGAAATAGTGGGAAAAACTAAATGCACTTCAACAGGGCACCAGTTGAATAAGCTGTGGGTTCCCCACACAGCTCTAATGAGGAATGTGCTTATAAACGGTGATGGAGCAATCTCCAGGACACACCCTGGACTCTCCAGCAAGTGAATTAAGGCAAATGGAAGAAACCATGTGCAGTTAAAGAAAGTGGGGGTGAGGATATAAGTTATAGATGCCCATGTGTGTACATTTATAATCGTGATGGTAAGATGAATTGAGAACACAAACAGAAGTTTACAAACTCCTGTGAAGAAATGAGATGAGGGGGATGGGGTGGGGCTAAATCTCTGAATATACAGGGTCCCCCACAAATAATGCCCCTTTTTTATCACAAAATCTTACATTAACAAAACGTAAGTATGTGATTCTGTAACATAACCATACGACACTCAAGCACACCCTAAGACAAGTTTAGGTGAAATGTTCAGATTAAAACTGTGAATTATTACACTCACATTATTATGCTGCCACCCACACTCAAGCAGGTGTCCCTTTTGCTGGACCCCGTGCTCTGCCTGGTAGGTTCTAGAACCAGGAAGGCGTTTTACATAATGACGAAGTGAAACCGAATTTCGAAAACAGCCATCTCTGAAGATGGAAAGCAAAGTGGAAGGAGTGACCTTATCTCGGTGTGAAATAACCAAACAGAGAATTATTTCCAGAGAATTCAAAACACGATGATTTGACCATGTCTCTAGCGGCATATACTCTATGAATAAACAGACCTGTAAAATAAAAGTAAACATTCTGCAGTAATCATAATGTCGGCTTGGTGTGGATGTGATTATTCTGAGGCTTCCCTGGGTGCACCGGACGGTAAATTAAAGCAGTGCTCATGTTGATGTCACTGAGAACCAGAATTACTAGCGTCAGGGAAAGGATGTAAAGGTGTCAGATTGAAAGGACTAAGTGAAAACTCCTTAATAATGAATTTGACTTGGAAGTTTGAATATGACTCATAGTGAAGTTCCTCATATGAAAAAGAGAAGAAAGAACTGTGTCTGCTAGCTTGGCCCAGCGGAAAGGCCTAGACTCAAAGGCCGCCCCTGGAGCAGCGACCATCCCTCATGGCCATGCTGTGGTCTCCAAATGCTACTTCCCAAGAGAAGAAGCCAGTGCGCTCTGTAGAAACATATGATTCCAGGTCCGGGGCAGACAGAAATGATAAGGTGAGCCAGGAACCGTCTTCCTAGAACCCAGGGAGCCACTGTAACTTAATGGGAATGTGTCCAGAAGACTTGGAGGCACCCTTCATGAGACACCGATTGGCAAACAGAATAATAACTGTAAAAATGTATTTAAATCTGTGTTCATAAAGATACTTAAGCCCAAACAAGATCTTCATTTCTGGCTATGATGGAATAACTGGGTCAAGATGAACCCCTGCTGTAAAAAGCTAGCAAACTGGACAAAATATATGGGAAAAGCACTTTTAAGGCCCTGGACACAGATGGTGCAGAGTCTGACTCCCGAGATGGGGAGCCCAGCGAGCGCCCTGGATTTCTCGATGGAGGGACACGTCAGACCCTGGTGCAGTGTGGGGATCTCAGGCAAAGCATGACGGTCTGGCCAAGTTCAGAAGACAGAGATCAGAGTTCGAGAAGTGACGTGGCTTGAATTTGCAGGGTAGCGAACCAGAGCAGAGGGAGCTATGAAGGAGAAGGTCCAGACAACTGCAGGTGGGCTTTCCTGAGTCCACTGATGAGTGCTACATCAGTGTGGTTCGGTTGAATATTGTGTAAGTGTGGGCACAGGACAGCCAGGGCGACAGCTGTAAGTTAAACAACTGCCAGATGCCACCCAGGGCTGGAGGGTTAGAGTCCTGGCTTGAGTGGAGAGTCCTTGTGGGACTCCGGGAGTTCAGAACTGACCCCAGAAGAGCCACGCTTTTGTGGAAGGGATAAACTGTCCCAGATTAAAGGCTGTTGTAACTACAACCTAACAGAGCTTCGAACAAGCCTCAAAAAATTGTGCAATCATCTAGTAACTTAGATCCCTGCTAGAACAAAGACCAACTCTCTTTGAAGGAAGGTCTGTGGACAGTTTCACAGGCCTGTGCCCGAAGTCATCAAATCACACACTGTAAGCTTGGGCCATTTATTGTATAGTTACAGCTCAGTAAAATATAGATTTGAACAGATACTCCTCAAAGGGAGATGGAGTGAATAACCAATGATCACATGAAAAGACACTCAGCAACATTAGGGATGAGGAAAAGGAAAATTCAAACCATGAGATACCACTACATGCCTAGCAGATGCCTGAAGTCCGAGAGACTGACCATGCCCTGTGCTGGCAGGGATGTGAGCCAACAGGAAATCATTCATTACTGGATGAGAATATATAAAATGCTACAAGCACTTTGGAAAAGTGTTTGGTGGTTTCTTAAAAAATTAAGTATATACTTACCTTACCACTCAGCCATTTGATATTTCCCCAAGACAATTAAAATGTTATGTCCACACAAAGACTTGTAAAGGAATTTTCCTGGAAGATTTATTTATAATACCTTAAAACCGGAAATAACCCAACTGTCCCTGGTGACTAGAATGTAAATTATCCTATAAGCAAACAGTGGTGCTGCTTACTAATAATGTAACTGTGGATACATGCACCAGTGTGGGCGACTCTCAAAAATACTGTACTGATCCAAAGATACCGGACCCAGAAGGGCTCATGTTATATGTACGATTTCCTCCCTATTGGTTGCAAATCTAATCTACAGGATCGGAAGTGGGTTGTTGATGGCCTGGGGATGGGCACAGAGGTCAACTGACTGTGCACCCTGTTGGCAATGCCTTCAGCTGTATTTGGGACCTGACCATTTCTCACCACCGACCCTGCCTAGCCTCCCATCTGGTCTCTTTGTTTCCGCCTTGACTCTCCTTTAGCTTATTCTCTTCGCAGAAGGTAGAGTGACTGTTAAAATGGGAGTCAGATCAAGTAATTCCTTTGTTCAAAACTGCAATGGCTCCCCATGTTACTGAAAGTATGAGCCGGGTGTTTATAAAGGCCCACCCCACTAGGGTGACTGGGTTGGTTGGAGCATTGTCCTGTGCACCCAAAAAAAGTTTGCAGGTTTGATTCCTAGTCAGGGCACATACCTAGAGTGTGGGTTTTATCTGGGAGGCATCTGATTGTTGTTTCTCTCTCACTTCAGTGAGAAACACTCCCCTGCTTTCTCCTCTCTCTAACATCAATGAACATATCCTCAGGTGAGGATTTAAAAAAAGAAGCTATAGGGCCCCAACGTGATGTGGTTCCCGCTGACTCTCTGAACTCGTCTTCCCTGACCCTCCTGGCTCCCTCGCTCCAGCCTCACTGGTCTCATGGCTCGGCCTGGAACATGCCAGGCCCACTCTCATCTGGGAGCCTTTGCACCAGCTGTTCCCTGTGCCTGGAATACTCTTCCCTCCAGGTATCCACATGGGATTCTCTCTCACCTTTTTCAGAGACATCCTCAAATAGCATTGCATTCCCTTTCTAGGGCTGCCGTAACCCAGGGCTGCAAACTAGCTGGCTTTCAGCAACAGGAATTTGTTCTCTCATTGTTCTGGAGCCTAGAAATCCAAAACCAAGTTGTCAGAGGCTAGCCTCTCTCTGGATGCTCTAGGAGAGGGTCCTTCCTTGCCTCTTCCTCGCTCCCAGTGGCTGTTGTCAGTCTGAGGTCCTCAGCTCACGTTTGCATCACTCCAGTCTCTGCCTCTGTCATCACACGGCCGTCTGTCCTGTGTGTCCCTCTGGCGTCACAAGACATTCTCCTCCCTGTGTGTACATCAAAATTCCTCTGTCTCTCCAAGGACACAGCCATTGATTCAGAGCCCTCTGACCCACTTTGATCTCATCTTAACTTGATTATCTCTGCCGAGCCCCTATTTCCAAATAAGATCGCATTACTAGGTACCAGGATTTAGGATTTGGAGATGTCTTTTGGGAAGACAGACTTCTACCTACCACAGTCATTTTTAAGTGAGGCCTTCTCTGGCCATCCCCACCCAAAAGGACAGCCCCTCCCCGACACCCATCTCATTCTTTCCTCCTTGTTTCCTTAATGCATGCTACTGTTAAAGATATTATATATTTTGCTCATTTCAAAAGAATCTGCCTTCTTTCAGTGGAATATGAACTCCATGAAATTAGGGAATTTGTGCCTTTTTTTAATGAACTACTCTATTGCTACTTCTGCTAGACACCCGGTGAATATATAGAATGAACGAAAGTGAAACTACAAGTGAAAACTACTTGGTAAAAAGTGAGGCGTTTGGATCACGATGCACAAGGTGATTTCTCCTGACCCTTTGAAGGTTTATGTTGACCTAACTGCAATTTAAAAAAAACTTTACACGAAAAATAACCTTATTTGGTATAAACCCCAAAGTCTCCACCAATAGCAAAAATCCTCTTATTCTGGTCTTTTCTGCCAGGTCAGTGTGTTTGGTTCCTGCCCAGTTACCATTCTGCCTCTCAATTTGTTTTCCCCGAGATTTCCAGCTATTTTAGGGGGTTGATGACGTCCACGTTATGAAAGGGACAGGACTGTCATCGCCGAGGCCAGAGGAAGTGGTCTCATCGTATCCCCTTCCTGATCAATAACAGTCACCGGCTCTCACTGCGAAAGCTGAAGGCCTCATTGATTGTCGTTTACGTCCACCTGCAGCACCGTCACCTCAATTCCCTGACACCTCAATTTCCCGACACCAGTGCTTTCGTGATCCATCAGAGGGTGGGACAAAAATGCGTATTCGAATGTGACCAGGATTCTTAAAAACGTATAATAGAAGAGGTGGGAGCTATTCAAATTGTGTCGGGAAGTTTCAGTAAATATTGTTTCCTGCAACTTTTATTTCAGTTAAGTGGATGTTTATGGGCTTGTGTGTCAGGTCTTGATGCAAACAGCATCAATGTGTGTACAGACACACCTTCGGACTCTCTCCTCACTGCCCCAGTCTCTGGTACTCTGATTCCTCCCATTTTAAGTCCCCTTAAAGTGTTGCTTGTCGTGATAGCACAAGCCGGCACCTGACTGCACCTAGGGAGACCTCGGAGTGGAGCTCCCTAGTCCCCGCCCACCCTCGGGACCCTGACTTGGTATATCTGGGACGTGCTTCAACATCAGAATTTTTAGTTGGCTTTCTGAGGATCCGATGCCAAGCCAAGGATCCTATTTTACATATATCCAGGATGTTATAAGGACAGATTAAATCAATGTACAGATTTGTTGATACCAACAACCTATACTTGACCTATTCAAAAGCAGCTGTTCTTCCTGGGACCATAAGAGACTTGAGGCTGACAAAGCCATGAGGACAGGAAGATGACTCCGTGTGTCTAATACAGCTTGACTTTCCCCCCTGAAAACAGCGCACATCTTACTGTGTCGGGTTCTGTAGGACAGGGGCCCAGGCACAGCACGGCAGTGTCTCCTGCCCAGGGTCTCGCTGGGTGCAGTCAAGGTGTCCCCAAGATGCATTCCCATCTACACTCCCACTTTTCATGGAGTTGCCAACTCATCATTCCTTCCTCCTTCAGGGACATCCCACCTGTGCTGGCTTGCAGAGGACTCCTTCCCAGCTTTGTCCCATGTAGCAGCGTTGAGGCTCTGTCTTCACAGACGTTGGGCTGCGCACTTGTCTGGGGAGTTGATAAAGGTTTTGTGTGAAGCAGCGTCCACAGACCGCGAGGCAGATTCTGTCAAGAAGGTGTGACGCGAACATCTGGGGGCTGCTCTCTCAGACTTGGAGATGGCACCCAGGTGTTTTCTCACTTTCTCTGTGCAGAAAGGTAGCTCCCACTATTAAATCACAGCACGGCTGTGGAAAGGCTGCTTAGGACTGAGCAGGGCAGGTGGTGGAGCTGGTTGAAATAATGGCTGAGGAACACCCCCATTTTTTCAAAAGAAAAGTATTGCATAAATACCTGACACTGATAATGTTATGAAGGTATTATATTTGCTTCACTGCTTCACAGTCTATTTAACCCCTGGGATCCCCCACATCATGGATTAATTATTATTTATCTATAGATATGCGTTACCACTCAAAGCACCAGTATGTGCAGGGGGTTCAGCAGCGACTAAACCTCACTTTGGATCTCAAATAGTGGAAACACATGTCACCCACTGCTAACCATTCAGGTCCATGTAGAGTGGTTAAGAACCACAGTGACCTGGCTGGAGTGTATCTAGTCTGTCTACCTGGGAAGGACTGCAGCTGACAGGGGGGTGGTGGAAGAGGGCAGGCGTGCAGTGAAGCTGGGGGAGGCAATGTCTCGGCAGCCAGAGCTGGACTTGGAAATGCACTTTCGGAAGTGGTGGTGCGGTATAAATGAAATCGAAGCCAGCACTCTACTTGAAACATAATTGAAAGTTAATAGACATTGAGGAGAATGTAGGAACCACTCTGGAAAACTGCAAATCATTGCAAACATTGTTTCTCTGGGTTAGCATGTTCTCTGTTCCAAACAAATAATTACTTGGAAACTAACTTTTCGGTAGAAGAGGGTCCTTCACTAGTGAAAGTTTGTCCTTAAATGGTCTTCTCCCAAGGAACGAGATATTAAATTGCTCCTCTCCTAAACAATGGGACGCCTAATTATTTCTCCTCCAAACAGTTTCATGCTCCATTGTTCCGTCCTCAAACAATGGAACATTCAATCAGTCCGCTCCCATACAATGGGGTGCATGGCATTGTTCTCTCCGAACAGTTGAATACTCCATTGTTCCTCTCCCAAGCAATGGACCGTCCAATTATTCAGGTAAACACAGTTGAAAAGCTTCCATTTCGAGCAGTATAAAGCAAAGCCGTGACTAGGGAAATATTTCAGGCCCAAGCTTGCTTCATTGGAATCAGGCAAGTTCATGATTATTATCATGATCCTTTGTGATAATTTCGAAGCAGTCTGAATAAGAGATTTGCAATAATCTGTTTGATTTTCATATTTTCTTGCCAGCCATGCAAAATAGGCAAGAATGGTCTTTCCATTTAACATGTAGACATGTGGATGCCAACAGGAAGGTAGCACAGCCATCGTGAAACTGAACAAAATACTGTAACATCTCATCCGTACTAATTGACTTCCTGCTGCAGACCTCAGAGGGACGGTACCAGCCCTGCCCTGAGCAAGCTCACTTTCTAGTTGTCTTGGGAGATACAGCAAGAGAGAGTCAGTTACATAGTTGCCAACGAGCCTGGCATCTCAGAGGACGAGAGCTTCACTCTGCCTGGGTTTTGGAAAAGGCTGCACAGAGCTGTCAGTCCATTGGGCCTTGACCAGTGGGGAGTGTCTTGACAAAGGCAGAAGAGCATCCAGAACACGTTTAGACAGGAGCCAAAGCAGGGAACAGGGTGAGTGGACAGGTATGTTAGCGTGGGCAGCTGTGGTTTGGTGTTTTCTGGACCAGAGCTGCTCAAGTGTGGTCTGTGGACCAGGGGCCTCCGTCTGAGTGAGAGTACGTCAGAAATGCAAGATAATGCTGAATACAAATTTCCGGGGCTGGAGCCCTGCACTAGGTCTGGGGTTAACAAACTTCAAATATGACTCAGCAAAAAAGGAGCAAAAAAGGAACAAACTACTGGTACTTTCTGTGTCACGGGTGAATTTCAAAAACACGCTTAATCCCTTCACCTTTTTTCACCCAGTTCCCCTACTCACTCCCTCTGACAGCTACGAGTCTGTTTCTGTTTTGTTTCTCTGTTTTGCTCATTCGGATTCCCATGTAAGTGAAGTCATATGGTATTTGTCTTTCCCTGACTGGCCGGTTTCACTTAGCATAATAGACAACAGTATGGTCGTTACCAGGGGAACTAGGGGGTGAGGGGAGCTAGGAGAAAGTAAAGGGGGGATAAACAGTGATGGAAGGAGACATGACTTGGGGTGAGGAACACACTGAGATGTGTCACCTCATAATATAGAGATGACATGTTATAGAATTGTACACCTTAAACCTGTATAATCATATGAATCAATGTAACCCCAATACATTGAATAAAAAGAAAAATTATACGAAGTGAGAGAAGCCAGACAGGAAAGAACGCATATTGCATGAGTTTGTTTACTCCCACGGTCTAGAGGGGCCCAGTTAGTAGAGACAGACGGGGGGTCAGCGGTGGCCCGGGGCTGGGGGTGGGATAGGCATCAGTGGTCAGAGGGCATGGAGGATTGTCCTGGGGGGATGGAAATGTTCTAAAACTGACTTATGGTCCACTCAGTAAAGTCACTAAAAATCATTGAACTGTACACTTGAAGTGGGTGAATTTTACGACATGTAAAACATACCACAATAAAGCTGCTTTTGTTGAGAGAAGAGAAAGCGAAGCTCTCTGAGTAACTCTGGTGCTCGGTGTGGTTTTGCACACACAGATCCGGACACACCGACCTGCACAGTGTCTGAATGCCACCGAAGACAAGCACGACTCAGCCGGCCTGGTGAAAACAACTACAAAAGGGCGTCTCCTGGGCACTGACCGGCCTCTGCCGAATTCTGATTTTCACTGGGGGGGCACGGATGGGCATGTCTTTGTCGGCCTTCTGATGACAGCCATTGGGATGGGCGTGAGGTGGCATCTTGCTGTGCTTTTGATTAGCATTTTCCTGATGGCTGAGGACTTTGTATTCTCTCTTTGTTTTATTAATCATACTGGTCTTTTCCAGAATCAACTTCTGGCTCTGAATTTCTCTATTTTGTGTCTCCTGTACCTTTTTATCTGCATCATTTTTGTTATGTCCTTTAACTTACTCTGAGCTTAATCTGGTGCTCTTTTTTTTTTAAGTTGATTGAATTAGAAGCTTAGATAATTGATTTTCAACTTTTCTTCTTTTCTAATATATGCACAGAAATACATCAGCACCCGCTTTAGCTTCATTTCACAAATTTAGGTACTTAGTATTTGAGATATTTCGTATTAAGATAAAAAATATTTTCTAAGTTCCATTTTGATTTTCACTTTGCATGTGGGTTATTTAGAGGCATATTATCTAATTTTCAATTATTTGGAGATTTTCTAGTTATCTTTCTGTTATTGAATTTAATTCATTTCCATAGTCATCAGAGTATACTAAATTATTTCCTTCCTTGGGAATTTCGTGAGACTTGATTTGTAGCTCAGAGTATAGTCTGTTTTGATAAATGGTATGCGTTCACTTGTAACAGACATATAATCTGCGTTGTTGGATGAATCCAGTTTGGTCAGACTGATGAGATTTGCCCATATTGTTGCAATCTTCTGTAGTCTCATTGGTTTTTTTTTATCGTTCTATGATTCATGGAAATAGATGCGCTGCAGCTTCTAACCCTTGTTGTAGTTTTGTCTGCATTCTCCTGTTGTCCCTGACCACCTAAAGTGTCATATAATAGAAGTCCTTCATTAAGTGCTTTCAACCTGTGGACGGCTGCATGTGCCAGCTGAATCTGCTTTCTCATCATTATGTTATATGTTCCTGTGTTTCACTCATAATAAGGTTTTCCTTTAAGTTATCTTTTTCTAATATTACTATAACGACACCTGTTTTCTTTTGCTTAGCATTTGTATGTTGGGTGATGTACATCCTTTTGCGTCCTTTTACTTGTAACCTGTCTTTTGTGCTTAAAATGTGTTTCTCATAATTAGCACATAGGCAGGGCTTGTTTCTTCTTACTTCAGTCTGACAACCTCTTAATTGGAGTATTTATTTTAATTTAATGCAGCTACTGGTATAAGGAGGTTAAGTTTATCAGATTTACCATCTTGATACTTTTTGGGTGTCTATTCTGCTTTTTGCTCTATTAATTTCTATTTACTATGTTTTTGGGAGCATTTATCTTCTCTAATGTTTGTTTTATCTTTTCATATCAATTTTGTGGTTATCCCAGAAATTATAAAATGGATTCTAAAGTTATTGTAGCCTTTTTCAAATTGATACTTTATCACACCCAGAATATTGCTACATCTATACTACAGTTTAAGTCATTATTTCTTTTCCTGTTTTTTTTTTTTTGCTGTTGTTATCATGTATTTCCCTGACCATACGTTGTACTTTTCACAAGGCATTGCTGTTACTGTTGCTTTAAATCACTGATGTATTTCTAAAGTGACCTATATATGACCCTCTCAAGTGCTGTCCATTCCTTCTTGAGCTTTCATGTATCCACCTGGAATAATTTTCCTTCATTCCAAAAAGCATTATTTCTTGTAGTGTGACTCTGCTGGGCACAGATTCCCAGTTCGTGCCTGTGTAGGAATGTCTTTATTTTAGCTTTATTGTTGAAGGACAATTTTTCTGATTAGGATTCAAGACTGGCAGTTTCATTTTTCAGAGCTTTAAAAAGGAAATGGCCCTTTTTCCCTAGCCTTCTTGATATGTGTTGATAAGTGAGTTATCTTTCTCATTTTTATTTCTCTGAAGGCAATTTCTCCTATTTGTTTGAAATTTTTAGATGTTCACTTCCCCATTGGTGTTCAGCGTGAAGTTTCTAAAGAGGCTTGAGGTGAGTGCAGGAGACCCTCAAGTAGCAATGCTGTTTTTCTCGTCTCTGTCGTGCCTGCTTTCAGCCTCAAGTAGTATGATTACCCAGGTGGTCTTTCACAGCCTTCGCAGTGCTAAGGGCTGCAAGTCTCTGGCACAGCAGGACTGTGGAAGGAACTCTAGGCTGAAGGCTCTGGAACTTGGGTTGAAATCTGAGCTCTTTCCCTAACTCCATCTATGACCGTGGCCAATTCAGTTGTCTCTTGAGCCCCAGTCCTCTTGTTTGTAGTAACCAAAAGGTGGGCTGTGGTCTCCAGTGCCCCCCAAATTGATAAGGGACTTCTACAGCACCGGACCATGAATCATGGATTCTGGAGTTTACTAACTGGCAGTTAATAATGAAGATGGTACCAATTATTCATTGGACATTCATGTTGTCGTAGCCTCTGTGCTGTGTACTTTGCGTGCGCTGTCTAACTTAATCCTCAAAATGAACCTCAAAGTAGCCTTTATCATTTTCCACTTTACATGTGTAATAATGAATCAATGGGGAAATTAAGTAACGCAGCCCAGGCCATGGAGTGAAGAAGAGAAGGAGCAGAGACTGGACCCTGGGAGTCTGTCCCCAGGGCACCTACTGTCCTCCTTATCTCTGCTGATGCTTTATTATTTCAACTGAGCCACAGTTTCATAATGAAATCATTATAATGGATTCATGTGTAATGGTACTTGGGAATTGATAGAGCATTTAACAATTATGTTCATCTGATCAAGTCCTGTCAACACTGGCTTTATTGTGTTGATTTGGGAGCGGACAAGACTGGAGACTGAAACAGTGAAGTGCCTTTGCCCAGATTCACAAAGCGGTTAATAGCAGGAGCTCAGTTGACCACTCCCGACTCAGAGCTCAGGGACTTGTCTGCAGCCTGGCAACGAACTCTGTGCGAGGAGAAATAACCACCTTCCCATGGCTTGCTTCACCTGGGAGACTGTGAGGACGTGTTTTTGGAAGGTGTAAACTGTCCTACAAACACGTCCAGATGGCTGTAAGCTCAGAAGGAGGTCCCCATCCTCCCTGTACTTGTAAGCTGTCCAAGCACCTTCCTTAACGAGCTGTCCATGGTGCTGCTGATGGGATTGACGCTGGCATCCCACCTTCTTCCCCTCAGGGGGTGGTTCAGCTGCGTGGGCCCTGGCACCCCGAGGGTCCCCGTGGTGGGCAGACATGACAAGTTAATTCTGTAGCAAGTGGGCTGAGGAAGGCCTGGCCGCCACGTGAGGAGGAGGCCCCTGTGGCTGCTGGAAGGAAGAGGAAAGGCAGATTGGACAAGTGGATTATCAGAGGCAAATTGTATTAGAATGAAAGGAGAGCGGCATCCCTTGGTTTCTCTGGAGAGCTGTGTTGTCCGCCGGCATGACCTGGTGGCAGGAGGAGGAGGCGGTCATGGAGGTACCAGGCAGGCTGCAACGCGAACCACTTTGTAAGAAGAAAAATTCAGGATGGCATTTGAGGTTGAAAATTGCACAAAATAAATATCCGAAATGGTTGCTCTTACTTTTTAGGGTTCCCAGAATTGCATAGCCCATGGGGGCTTTGTATTAATGAGTACTCCATCCTCAGGAGCTCTTGTCCACCCTGACCCTGACCCTGACCCTGATCCTTGTGGCCCACACGATAATGATGAGTAAGATGGAGCTGAGGATGTGCCGCTCCGCTGGTGACAGCAGTGTCTCACAGGAGCACTCAGTGCACCCAAGATCACGCAGGTGGATAGTGTTGTGCCTGGGACCTTTCTCTCGTGCTGCCTCATTCCAGTTCTGTTCTAACTTGGGCCTGGATTTCGACCCAGTTCTTCATCTTCAGATTTGTTGGCTGACTTTGGTTTTCCTGGGTTGGCTACCCTTGACCAGTAAGGGCTTTGCTTTGAATGTGCTCATTCAGCTGTTTTCTGTCCCAGTTCCTCTACTAGGACACCTCAGGCTGGCTGGACCCCTTGTCACACAGATCACAGCATAGTCCACTTGAGTGGCCCTTGGCCAGGTCTCCCCTCCCGGGTCCTTCTGAGACCTCAGGTTCTTCCTCAGACACAGGGGATATTAGGTGTGTAGTTAAATGGCCTTACCCTAGTGATTTACCCCAGACCACAAAGCAAGAAAGAGAATGAGGAAATCGTTTAGAGTTAGAGTTGAAGGTACTAATACCAATACTGATACTTGTACTGATAACTGTGACTGCTACTTACAACAGCTTCAGGTACCAATGTCTGTTGAGCACTCATGCACCGGCCTAAACATAGTATATTTGGTGGGTCTGTTATTATCCCCTTTTGCTGACAAGGAACCTGAGGTGCAGAGGTTAAGTAATCTCCCCAGTGCCAAAGGCTAGTTGGCGTTCCAGCAGCATGCAGAGAGGAGTGCGGGGCACAGACTGCCTTGTTTGGAGCGGTGGGAATCTCAATGTAGTGAATGAGGAAGGAACTCTGGCCTTTCAACGGATGGAAAATCTGACTCAGCGTGGCTTATTGGCACTGATCCAGAAAGCCAGAGGTGGAGCAGGTTTTGTGGTTTGTTTCATTGGGGGGCTCATTGTGGATGCGGGGCTCAGCTCCATTTCCCCCCGCCCTCCTGGTTCTGCTCTGTGTTGCAGGGCGGCTTTGGTCTCAGGCTGGCTTCTGATATTAGTGACATATATGCTAATATATCTATATTAGCATCTTGGCTACTTGGCTCCTCACTTGCATCCAGGATCGGGGAGATGACTTTTCACCCACCAGCCACTGAGTAAAAGTCTTGACCTTCATTCTTTTTGGACAACGTAGGTCCTGTGCCCGTGGGAGAAGGCCATGTGCTGGTTGATATACCCTTGGCGTGTGACTGTTCTAGACCAGGGAGCATGGCACTGAGGTGACTGTGTTTGAATATAGCAGCTGCTTTATTTTGTGACTTCAGTGCACCCCTTCAGCTCCGGCCTTACAAATATCTATGGAGAGAGGGTGAACCTGCCAGATCTACCTGCTTCCTGGCATCTCGTCACGTCAGCAGCTGTGGTTTCCAGGCGGGGACTGTGGTCCATCCACCTCCTCCCATGGGAGGCAGGCAGAGGAATGGAGACACCTGGTAATGGGAGGCAGAGGGCCGGAGGCCACGAGTTGCTCGCTCTGTAGTCCCTCCCTGTCTTTGAAAGGCGAGGATGCAGCTGAGGCCTTATCCCACCTGGTTTCTTAGAGATGGAGAGAAAGAGCAGGTGGAGAAGCTGGACAGAGCTTGAAGGCTGCACCCAGAGCCACAGGCAGTGAGTGGAGCTCAGTGTGGGCGAGTTGACAGAGCACATCACCGTCCCAGCAAGAGCTTCAGAATCCCCACCTACGTGCCAGCCACCAGATCCCTCTGGCTGCCGGGCCAGCCTCAGCGCCCAGTGGAATGGACCCCAAGATAGGCTTCTGTCCCAGCAGGAACAAGACAAGAAGTCAAAGGTGAAGCATGACTCAGGTTGCGTTCGCAAAGGCTGGGGCCTCCCCCCTCCTCACTGTTCTGTTTCTGCTTCCTGCGGTTGTTGGGTTGGGATCCATTGCCTGGCTTTGACGCCCAAGTTGACCCAATTTTGCCTTTCTGTATCCTCAGTTCACCTTATTTAGGCTCATCTTTGATTTCTAAACACTAATCCTCAGCTGTTTTCACTACTAATAGTTTTCACCACAAAGATAATAATGACAGGTGCTTTTGAGTTCCTACTTTACGCCTTGAGTTTTACAGACCTTGTTCTAACAGTGCTGCAAGGCTCATTATTATTTCCATTTTGCCTATGGGAAAACAGAGGCTCTTAATGGTTAAGTAACTTGCCGAAGGTCTCTCAACTTGTTAAGTGGTGGTGTTAGGGACCAAAGTCATTTCTCTCTGACTGCAACATCCGTTTTCTTTCCATAAGACTCTTACTCACAGAGCAAGTGGGAGCAGAGAACCAGGTTGGAAAACCATCTTCAAGTAGGAGGACACAGATGTACAAATGGTCCCCAGTGCATTCTCCGAGGTTTTATTTTCCATTTGCATCCCTTTCTGCTGGTCCCTCCTGTAACAGCATGCCAAGCCCCCAAGGGCCACTGCTGCTTTTTCAATAGTTGAGCTCAAGGTTGACAAAATTTCCTTTTCCTTTATTCCTTTAACATTACAGAAACTGCCTGCTATTTTTAGAAAGATTTTTTCCTAAACACTAAGGGAAACTGAAAGGAAATAATTGCAGCAAATACAGGCAGTATATAAATAGCTAACTTTCCAAATACATGTTTCTGGCTGAAGAATCGCAGTGGAAGCAGCAGGAAGCTTTTCTGTTGCCCAAAGCTGATGCTAGGGAAGCTGTCTTCTCTCCCACCAAAGGATGCTACGACATCCATTTTATTGGAGCTCAGCCATGTCCACGCCTCTAGTTGGGCTGGCGTTGAGGGTCTGACTGGGGAGAGTGGTGAGTAGGGCAGGGCATGGCTGCAAGACCCATGTCGCCCTGCATGATCTCGTTTGGTCCCACGGTCTATGAGGAGAACCCCCAAAACCAGGGTTCTGGAAGCCTGGTCCCTTGTAGTAATGTTTCCTCCACTAGGTGAGTGTTCTAGGAACTCATCTGTAGCAGTTTACTAGCTGGCGTTATTGTGAGAGGCTGCGTTTGGTTTCAGTGAATTTTTTTCGAAGGCTCAGTGCGTTTGCCTCTTTCATGATGGGTGATTTACAAGTGCACCTGCCCATACTGCACTGAGTGTTCAGCAGATTTTGACCAAAGACAGATCATGCTCCACCCTCCCAGTTTACCTGATCTTGCCTCAAGCAACTTTATTTATGTGTCCCTAGAAGAAAAAAGTACTAAAAGGGAAATGTTTTGCCAATGTGGAAGAGTCAAAACAAAAAACGACAGAAGCACTGAATCGACAAGTTCAAAAACTGTTTTGAGCATTTAGGAAAAACACCTCAATGGTGTATTGCATCAAATAGAGAGTACTTAGAAGTTGACTGGGGTTTAAACGTGTAAGAATAAATACACATCTTTTAATAAATAAATTCTGTTTTTTGGGGCCCCCCCTCATATAGTACCACCTACATGCTGATGCCTCTCATCCAGACTTCTTTCTTGAAACCTAGGACACATCTTCACTTGGCGGTCCATGGATAACTGAACTCCTCTGCACTTAAGCTCATCATCTGTCTTCCCTCCAAACTTTTTTCGACTCCCCCTGTAAATGGCACCACCATCAGCCTAGTTGGGCGAGATCGATCCCAGAAGAGAGTTGTTCCTCACTGCTCCCCATATCCAGTTGGATGTTTACTTCTGCCAGGTTTCTTCCCATCACCTCCACTACTGGCCACATTCAAGCCACCTTCCTTTCTCACCAGTGCTGTTGTCTCAGCCTGCCTGCTAACTACCTTCAGTTCTACTTCCTTTAATCTGTTCTTCGTGTGACAAGTAACACTGATTTTAAAACACAAATCAGATTATGCCGTTTGTCCTGCCTAAAACCCTCTAGCATGTCTTCAATGCCTCAGAACAAAAACGGCAATCATAACCTGACTCTGCTTATTTTTCCAGGCTTGTGTCTCCGACCCCCTTGCCCTTCCTATACTTGGTACCTTGTACTTGGTCCCAGCCCCTGTCGTCTGAACCATGTTGATTTCCTCTGACGTGCTACTTTGGCATTGGGTCTATGAACATGCTTTTTCCTCTCCATGGAATACCTCCGTTCAAGCCCCCTTGCTTGCTTTCACCTGGTAGTAGGTCTTTTATTATTTATGTATGTATTTACTTACAGTCAATATTATTTTGTGTTAGTTTCAGGTGTACAGCATTGTGGATAAATAATCATATACTTTACCAAGTGTTCTCCTGATATTTCCAGTATCCAACTGGCACCATACGTAGTTATTATAATGTTATTGACTAGATTCCATAGGCTGTACTTTACATCCCTGCAACAATTTGTAACTACCAATCTGCACTTCCCTGTCTCTTCACCTTTTTCATGCAGTCCCCCAAACCCTCTCTGTCTGCCAACCATCATTCTGTTCTTTGTATCTATGAGTCTGTTTCTGTTTTGTTTGTTCATTTATATTGTTCTTTAGATTCCACATATCAGTGATATCATATAGTACTTGTCTTTCTCTGTCTGACTTATTTCACTGAGCATAGTACCCTCTAGGTCCATCCATGCTGTAGCAAATGGTAAGATTTCATTCTTTTTTATGGCCAAGTAATATTCCATTGTGTATATGTATCACAGCTTTTTTATCCACTGATTTATTGATGGGAATTTGGATTGCTTCCATAGCTCGGCTATTGTAAATAATGCTGCAATGAACATAGGGGTGAATATATTTTTTCAAATTAGTGTTTTGGATTTCTTTATATAAATACCAAGAAGTGGAATTGCTGGATCATAAGGAAGTTCTACTTTAAATTTTTTCAGGAAACTCCATACAGTTTTCCACAGTGGTTGCACCAATCTGCATTTCTACCAACAGTGCACAAGGGTTCCCCTTTCTCTACACCCTCTCTAATACTTGTTTTTTGATTGATGATAGCCATTCTGGAAGGTGTGAGGTGATATTTCATTGTGACTTTCATTTGCATTTCTCTGAGATGAGTGACCTCAAGCATCTTTTCTTATGTCTATTGGCCATCTGTACGCCCTCCTTGGAGAAGGGTCTATTCAGGTTCTCTGCCCATTTTTAAAAATTGAGTTGTCTTCTTGTTGTTGAGTTGTATGAATTCTTTGTGAACTTGAAATATTAACCTCTTATCAGACATATCATTGGAAGAGATCTCCTCCCATTCAGTAGGTTGTCTTTTCATTTTGTTGATGGTTCCCTTTGCTGTGCAAAATGTTTTATTTTGATATAATCCCATTTTTTTATTTCTTTTTTCCCTTGTCTGAGGAGATATATCAAAAAAAAATATTGCAAAGAGAAATTTCAGATTTTACTACAAGGTCTTAAGCTAGATGTAACTAGCTCTAGAATGGTTTTATACCCCATACAACTAGGGTTAAGTTCCTCACTTATGGTCCCTAACTTGAGACTTAGCAGTTACAACATCTTCAAGCTTTCATGAGTTTCTGCCCTAAATGACCATGTCATCTGACTCACTGTGAGGTCAGCGTTTATTATCACAGTGCCTGGTAGAATTGGGCAGCACTCAGTAAATATCTGACAGATGGATGGATTGAATGTGTGAAAGAAAATGGGTTGACCAGAGCCTTAGCGGGGGGTGACATGATTAAACATGGGTGTAGAAAATGAAAGACCAATTCATTTAACAAACATTTCTAGAATACCTCCTCTGTATCAGGGTGTGTGCTGGGCAGTGTGGACCCAGGAGACAAGGACCAGACATCTCTAATCAGCAGGACCCTGATGTTAGACCACTTGGCTCTTAGGACATTTTCATGACTATGAATTTCACCTTTTAGTTGGCCTAACTGTTCACTCCGGGCAGGTCCTGGGGGCCTTGTCTGTCCCAGTTTACAGCAGCAGAATTAAATTTTGAATGGAAAATTAGTTTTTTTCTCTTTCATCTCTCTCTCTCCCTTTCCCTTTGTTTATCACCTTTTTTGTTTAAGGGTTCTTTCTATTTCTTTTTTTTAAAGATTTCATTTTATTTTTAGAAACAGGGGAAAGGAAGGAGAAAGAGTGGGAGAGAAACATCAATGTGTGGTTGCCTCTCATGCGCCCCCCACTGGGGTCCTGGTCTGCAACCCCAGGTATGTGCCCTGACTGGGAATCAAATCAATGACCCTTTGGCTTGCAGGCCAGCACTCAATCCACTGAGCCACACCAGCCAGGGCTGTTTTTCATCTTTTATCTCCTTTCCTGTGTTATTTCAGTGAAACCTTATGCCATGCTTATGTCTTCCCTGCATTTTTCTTTCCCTTTTAATTCATTTGTGATGCTCCAGATCTCACTTTTATTGTGATTTATTTAAGAATGTGTCATTGGGACCAGGGCTAATGCATTTTCAAAGGTGGCCTGTTAGCATCCTAATTGATTACCCAAGATCCTCCGTGACTGACATATTCCCAGCGAAGCAACCGGGCAGAAGAGAGGGGTTGGTGAGGGAAGCCACTGAAGAGTTGGAAAGGGATTAGTGCTAATTCCTTCCAGACGCCTCCTTGTGATGTTTCTCAGTCAATAAGAGATTAGATAGGGAAGAAGGTTTAAACACAGTCATGCCTCTTCTCTTCGCCTGCTAATCCCTTCCTCCCCATTCCCACAGTACGGGCCTTAGGCATGTGTCTGGCGATGCAGGAGGAACCTTAAAGGTGTTTGTTCCTGCCTGGGGACCTGTCAGGAGGTCCCTGAGCAGTGAAGGCTTCTGGTGCTGTTTCAGGGCAAATGGCACCCTGAGAGGAAAGAGTGGATGGCAGGTACGGGATGGGGAGTGTCACTGCTCTGCTCCGTGGCCCCCATGGTCGTGGCAGGCAAACTGTATGGTGGCCCCTGGAATTCTTGCCCCTGGAGTTCACACGCCTGTATGATTCTGTTTCCTTCAATGTGGCTGGTTCTTGTCACTTGCTTTTCACCGACGAATATGTCCAAAGTGAGGTGGTATCTGTGTGTGAGCAATTTTTGCAAGGCTCATCTTGCCAGCCAGCTTGCCCTGGACTGGTCCTCTCTCTGTGGCTGCCTCTGAAGGAGCAGGTCACTATGAATCCTCTACAACTGCAAGAAGAGGGAGGCTGCCAGCAACCCGAAGGGGCTGAGCTTGGAAGAGGGCTTCTCGCCTGCAGTGAGAACCAGCTCTGGCCGGCACCTTGAATGCAGCCTTGTGCCCCCCGAGGTCCAGCAGAGGACCCTACACCATGCCGGGCTTCCTGTGCCCGGAAACGGTGAGGTGATATCTGTGTTGTCCCTACGTTTGTCATCATCTATTCTGCAATGATAGAAACCAGCAGTATCGGAAACAGAGTGGCACTTTTCCTTCCTGACTTAAGCACCAGCGTCTGGATGCCTTTATCTTCTTCCATCATCCAAATGGTTTCTTAGGAAAGTAGAGTAAACCCGTCCTACTGACGTGAACTTGACAGACGGCATCTCGGGTGGCTTCTTCGCAGCAGAGGAACCCATACGCAGGTGAGCATTAACAGCTGAGGTTCCTGGTAAAAGAGACGTCTACTGGGTACCGACTATTATCAATATATAAGGAAGTCATACAACTCCATAACAACAACAACAACAACAAGTTAGCAAAGGACTTGAATAGACATTTCCCAAAAGAAGACATACAAATGGCCAACAGGTACGGGAAAAGGTGTTCCACATCAGTACCCACCAGGGAAATGCGAATCAAAACCACAGGGAGATTTCTCCTCGCACCTGTTAGAAGGGCTGTTATCAAAAAGACGAGATAACAAGTGCTGAGGAAGGTGTGGTGCAAAGGGAACCCTTGGGCACTGTTGCTGGGAAAGTAAATCGGCGCAACCACTATGGAAAACAGTATGAAGGCTTCTCCGAACATGAAAAATAGAACCATATGATCCAGCAATTCCACTTCTGGGCAGATATGTGAAGGAAATGAAATCAGTGCCTCAAAGACAGGTCTGCACTGCCAGGTCCCCTGTAGCATTATTTATAGAACAGCCCAGGTACAGAGGCAGCCCAGTTGTCCATCAACAGATGAATGGATAAAGGAAATGTGGTGTGTGTGTGTGTGTGTGTGTGTGTAATGGAATGTTATTTAGTTACAAAAAAGGAATTCCTGCCTTTGTGGCAACATGGATGAATCTTAATGGCATTTGCTAAGTCAAATAAGTGAAACAGGAAAAGACAAATACTGTGTGTTTTCACTTATATGTGGAATCCAAAAAAGCTGAACTCAGAAATAGAGAACCCTGACTGCAGGGGGACTGGGAGGTGGGATAACAGGAGATGTCAGCCAAAGGGTGCAAAACTCCAGCTCTGAGATGAGTAAGTTCTGGGGCCAAATGCACAGCATGGAGTGTCTGGTTCACCACACTCCTTTACATACTGGGAGGTTGCAGAGAATATATTTTAAATGCTGTTGCCTCAGAAAGACGGTAGTTCTGTGAGGAGATGGAGGTATCACTAACCTTGCTGTAATAATGGTTTCACAATTTATACATGCATCAAATTACCACCTGTACACCCTCCATTGATATGTTATATATCAATAACATCTTAATAGAGTGAAGGAAAAAAGTTTTATTCATCTTCTCTGACTATTCAGTTTAGATAGTTCACCGTCTTGACCTATTTCTCCTTTTGGGGGGTGGGTTGTGGCAACACTTTAAAATTTTCCCTCTTTCTTTTAAACTATTCTTTGTTTGACAGGCTTTCAGGATCTGCTGTTTCGGTTCCTTGGAGGGGGAAATGATCTATATTGTCAATGTAGAAACCTCTTTCTCAAAGCAGATCCCCTTTAGGCCAGCGTGGCTTGCCCCGGGCCAGAGGCCCCCCACTCACCTAGAAGACCCCAGTTACAAGGCAGCAGGGCCACCACAGCCCAGGCTCAGCACAGATGGAAGCAGCAGCCTGGGAGGGGACAGGGGTGTGGCACCAGTCTTGACATCCTCATGAGAAGGGCTTTGGCTCTTCCCACAGGCTTTGAAGGGCACGGGCTCTAAAATCAGATAGAACTGATTTCAGTCTGTGAGCCATTTACTGGCTGAGACTTATTTAACCTCTCTTAGCCCATTTCCCTATTCACATATGATTTCTGTGAAGGTTGAATAAGGTGGTGTGGAGACAGCTTCTTAGCACCCTGCCTGGCTCCTAGCTCTCATCCAGTAAATGTTCATTTTTTTAAATATATTTTATTGATTATGCCATTACAGTAGTTCTATTCCCCCCTTTGTTCCCTTCCACCCTGCACACCCCCTCCCCCACTATTCCCCCCTTTAGTTTATGACCACGTGTCTCAAGTTCTTTAGATTCTATATTTCCCCTACTATTCTTGCCCCCCATCTATTTTCTACCTACCATCTATGCTACTTATTTTCTGTACCTTCTCCCCCCTTCTCCTTCTCCCACTCCCCTGTTGCTAACCCTCCATAAGATCTTCATTTCTATGGTTCTGCTCCTGATCTAGCTGTCCTCTTAGTTTGCCTTTGTTTTAGGTGTGGTTCTTAATACTGTGAGTTTGCTGTCCTTTCATTGTTCATCTTTTTTATCTTCTTTTTCTTAGGTAAGTCCCTTTAACATTTCATATAATAAGGGCTTGGTGATGATGAACTCCTTGAATTTGATTTGATCTTATCTGAGAAGCACTTTATCTGCCCTTCCATTCTAAATGAAAGCTTTGCTGTATAGAGTAATCTTGGATCTAGGTCTTTGGATTTCATGACTTGGAATACCTCTTTCCAGCCCCTTCTTGCCTGTAAGGTCTCTTGAGAAATCCGCTGACAGTCTGATGGGAACTCCTTTGTAGGTGACTGTCCCCTTATCTCTTGCTGCTTCTAGGATTCTCTCCTTCATTTTAATCTTGGCTAATGTAATGATGGTGTGCCTTGGTGTGTTCCTTCTTGGATCCAACTTCTTTGGGACTCTGTGAACTTCCTGGATTTCCTGGAAGTCTATTTCCTTTGCCAGATTGGGGAAGTTCTCCTTTATTATTTGTTCCAATAAGTTTTCCACTCGTGGCTGTTCCTCTTCTCCTTCTGGTACCCCTATAATTCGGATGTCGGAACATTTAAAGATGTCCTGAAGGTTCCTAAGCCTCTCCTCATTTTTTTTTGAATTCTTGTTTCTTCACTCTTTTCTGTTTGGTCATTTTTTTTCTTCCTTCTGGTCCACTCCCTTGAGTCCCAGTTTCCTTTCCATTACTATTGGTTTCCTGTGCATTTTCCTTCATTTCAATTAGTTTAGCCTTCATTTGTTCCTCTAATTTGTGACTAAAATCAACCTGTGAGCATCCTGATCACCAGTGTTTTGAACTGTGCATCTGAAAGTTTGGCTATTTCTTCATCGCTTAGATTCATCAGCTCTGGGGCTCTGAGTTGTTCTTAAGCCATGTATTGCTCTGTTGGTGCCTGTTACTTATGAGAGCAGAGCCTGAGGTGTTCACCAGGGCAGGCCACCCAGGTTGCTGGTTTGTGATGCTGTATGTGGGGGCAGGTCAGAGAGAGGCCACCCAGGTCGCTGGTTTGTGATGCTGTATGTGGGGTCGGGTCAGAGAGAGGCCACCCAGGTCGCTGGTTTGTGACGCTGTATGTGGGGGTGGGGTCAGAGAGGGACAATGGCGGTCCCCACTGCTGCTTCCCGCCACTGGGGCCTGCACCGTCTGTCTCACGGCTCGCTCCTTCACAAGTTTATCTGCTCGCAAATGTGTGACCGTGGTCAGCCCTCAGTGAGTCAACCGCCTTGCGTCTTCAGTGGATCCCCCGGTACTCCACATCTGGGATCCGCCCACAGCTGCCTGCTAGCCTGAGTCAAGCACCAGGGTCAGTCTGGTGGATCTTTCCTGCCTGACCCTGCTCCGCTGCTGGCTTCACCCCTCTTACTGGTTTGGCTGAAGGGTTTGTTGTTGTCAGACTTCCGTATAGTTCAATTTTCTGTGGTTTGGCTGCGTTTTTGTAGTTAAAATTTTGTTGTTTTTAAACTTGGTTGTGTGAGAAGGCACAGTGCTTCCACCTATGGCTCCATCTTGGCGGAAGTCCTCAAATGTTCATTTTTTAAGCTTTGTGTGTATAGAGGAGGGATGGGAGCAGGAGCAAAAGCAAAATCAAGGTTCTCAGGGTGAGATGCTGAGCCTCAGGGCGGGGAGGCTTATTTCCCTTCATGCTCTGTCCCTCTGACACCTCTTCTTTCCCTTTCTTCTCTCTCCCAAGCAAATTCATGCAAAGTGCCTAGAATAGTGCCTGGCTGTAAATGGTAGTTGTTGTTTGTATTTTTGCATTTGTTGCCACTGTTGTCGTCGTCATCATCATCATTGTTGTCATCATTGTCATCATCATGATCATCCTCCTCCTCATCATCATTTCCTCTCACCCAGTCTATTTTCCTTTCTCCACTGGAGGCAATACTTGTATACTTGTGTGATTTTCTGTAACACTGAGGCTGGGAGCTTGTGTGGATCACACTTCCTGGACTCTCCTGCCATCTGGTTCCTTGTCCAGTTTTGCCAGTTAAAAGATACTGTCCGAGGGGGAAGAGCTTTATGCTGGCTTCCCTTTTCTTTGAGTTTGGCAGTGTCTCCAGAAAGGGCTTCATTCCTCTGGGATGACCCTTGCATGAGCCTCAGCAGCCCCCTTCTTGGTGATCACAGCATCAGCAGGTGTACCTTTTTGGGGGCTCCAGCTGCAGCTCCCTTCTTTGGTTTGAGCGCTGACTGGGCCATCTCTCCCCAGGCAGTTCCAGCACTAACCAGGTGACATCCCAGAGGTGAGTGTCCTGCTGGGCTCTACTGACACCTTCCCTTCTCCTCTGTTCCTCCCGCCTTAGAGATGGTCCCTGCATCCTGCAGTTCCTCATCTCCAGCTCCTCACACCTCCTTCTTGTTGGTTTCTCAGCCTTGGCAACACTTGTGGAACTAGTTTCTTGTATTATATCATCTCTTTAAAGTTACTAGTACAGTTTCTATTTTCCTTTATGAGCACTAATCTTCAAAGACAGTGACTTCTATCTGCTCGCCCTACAGGAAGAGGGACTACAAATAATTTAGAATCAGAGGCTTTAGGGTTGACCACTTCCTAATGGTTTCCCATGTTAGAACAGCATCAGCAGATGCAGATGGAAGCTAGTTCCAAACTCGCTTTCTCAGAGTCACAGGAGCAGAAAAGTGGAGGGAATGCATCTCCACCTTCCCCTCTCCAAGTCACTTCTCGGTGCAAATGGTCGTCCTTGAAGATGACTGTTTCACCCACTTCATCAGTGTGTGTCTCCAGAAAGCCAGGAATCATGCCGCCCGTTCGGGAATTCTGTGTGATCTTGTGTGTGTTTCCTTTTCCCTCCTTACCCCTGCATCTGCCTCCTCCTCTTCCATCATTGTCAGACTCATCTAGAAAGAAGGTCCGTCAGTCTCCAATGAACAAGCTTCTATACTGGTATTTACTGAATATTCTACTGCATGGTGCATCTGTTATTTCTCAGATGAGAAAACTGTGGTGTGGGAAATTTTGTCATCTCCCTACAATCAGTCAGAGAGTAAGGGATGGACTGGGGATGCCAAGCCATTCTGCCTGATTCCCAAGTTCATGTATTTAACAGCCATACTATTCTACCACCTGTTTCTCCACCCAATAGCTAACGAGAGTTTGGCATGTGCCCAGCCCTTCTACAAGCACAGTACTGGAGGGTCGGATGCTAACGTGGCACCGCAAAGGCAGTTACACGGAGAGCCAGCCCTCAGAGAAGGGGAACTAAGACTGGGGATGGTGAGGGGCGGTGGAGGGCCGAGCAGGAGCAGGTGATAAACGGGGGGGAGAGGATAGGACGCAGAGCCCCTGCCAGGTGAGAGGGGGGTCAGGGAGGCTGTGAGGCGGTGGCAGGGGATGCTGGTGTCTGCCTTCTGCCCTCCGGAGAGCTTGGGTGGCAGCCTCACAGAAGGTGCAGACCACTGAAACCACCAGCTTGTCCCATCCCACGTGGGACCGGAGCTCTGGGAGCCTCTCATTTTTCTCTTTTCCTCAGGCTCTTTTGTTACTTTAACAACAGCAGTTCTGTAAACTAAATAAATAACTAGAATATTTTCAACTGGCTTTTACATTTCTGGGAGAAATACTCAAGTGGCCATCTTGATTCAGTGTCGAGTCACTTAAAGGAATCATAAGTGTCACCTGTTGGAGAATAGGTGTGATTTGGGAGCCATTTTTTTTAAGAAGTCTAGAGAAACATTACAGAGGGTATAAACTTTTGAGAGTGGGAACTCTCACTCATCTTGGCGAATCTTGGCAAGTGCCTGTTGCATGATAAGTACATGGAGGTGCTTTTCATTCCAGTCTGTCTAATTCCAAAGGCCCAAAGTTCCTTCCGCCTAATCGTCCATTTCCCGGTTCTGCACAGAACTGATTTATCCCGTCTGCTCCGTGCAGGTCAGCGTGGGCTAACTTACAACTAGTAATGGTGGACCCCCCAAACTGGAGTGGTTTAGAGCAGCAATTCTCAAAGTGGGGCCCCTGGAGAAGCAGCCTCAGTATCACCTACAAACATGTTAGAAAGGCGGATTCTCCATCTCTTCCCTAGACCCACTGAACGAGAAGCTCTGTGGACGGGGCCCATCCATCTTGGCTTTCCTGAGTGTTTTTTGGTACCACAAAAGTTTAAAAACCACTGGCTTAGAACAATAAGTATTTGTTTCCCATTCACCTTACTAGAGCCCTGGGGTTTGTCTGCCTCTCCGTTCTACATCAGCTCACGTGCTGAGCTGACACAGCAGCCCCTGTTGGGGCAGAAAGAAAGACACAGTGAACCAAGTGCTCGGCCTTGAACTAGGGGGAGTTACATGTATCCCTTCTTCTCACATCCCTCTGTGCTGCGCACACCTAACGGGTGGGTGGGGGGAGGCAGAAATACAATCTGTCACATGGTGGGGGGGTCCACGGGGAGGGACATGGGACTATTGCATTAGCTGTGTTTTTTCATCTCTTTATAGGTTTACAAGTGACAGTAATAGTAATGTTTTGACAAACATTTTTCAAGGTCAAGGAACGGTCATAATTTTTCCCTTTGCTCAGCTTGCACAGCCTGTTTTTTAAATCCTTACCTGAGGATGTGTTCATTGAGTTTTGGAGATGGGAGAGAAAGTGAGAGAGAGAAAAATGCTGATGTGAGAGAGAAACATCGATTGGCTGCGTCCCATATACGTCCCGCCCAGGGATCGAACCCGCAGCCTGGGGATGTGTCCTGACCGGAAGTCGAACCCGCAGCCTTTGGGTGTGTGGGATGATGCCCCAACTGAGCCGCCTGGCCAGGGCTTACAAGGCCATTGTTATGATCCCACACTACTGCACACAGCGAGGTCTGCCCGTGTTTGGAAGGGGAGTGGTACCTGCCACATCCCTTTGCCTGCCTCGATTCCAGTGTGCCTTCTTAGGAAACGTCTCCCTGAACTGCCTTATTTAGTACTGTCCTGTGTCCCGCCCTCTGTCACCCTGTCACTTCAGCCTACTTAATTTTCTTCACAGCACTTACATCAAGCTGAAGCTACTGTACTAGATTAATTGTTTTAAAATTTATTACCTCAAAAGCTTCATCCAAACAGGAACTTTGTCTGTTATTATTCACAGCTTTATTCCCAGAACTTCGAGCAGCGCCTCTCATGAAAATGTTCATTAAACATTTCAGGATATGAATTTGTTGCTATCCCCTGAGATAAAGCAACCAAACTGCTATTAAAATGTAGCTGTTTAAATATAGCTGCAGTTTAAAATGGAGCTGGGGCCCGTCCTGAATTGGAGCCAGGAACTGAGGAAGGCAGATAAGAAGGCTTCCAATCTGATGCCAGACACAGTGCAACATGGATTCGGATCTCCTAGGCGTGGAGCTCTGCCCAGTAGAGACGCTGCGCGCTTTCAGCTCCCGATTCCACTCTGGTGTCTGGCTGCTTCCTTCCCAGCATGGAGAACACCCAGCACTTGGGAGCAGGTTCACCTACTTCCTCTTCATGAGAAGGACCAAGTCCTGGGGGAATGCCTTAGTCCCAGGTCTAGAAAGGGTAGTATTTGGTGCCTGAGGGCAGAAAATATAAGATGGAAGTGGTAAAGAGAAATTATAGTAGAAGTTAACTAGCTCTTGCTCTCCCACAAAGGGTTATAATATGGTAGAATATTGTGGGCACTGAAGATTAATTGAACTATTATTATTACTCATTTCATATCACATTATACACATATACATATATACATATACATAGATATACGTGTGTGTGTGTGTGTGTGTGTGTTTACTTAGTAATCCCAGAAATCTTATGAGACAGGTATCAACATCTCCATTTTGCAGATAAAAAACTCAGGTTCAGAGAGTTTAAGTAATTTACCCAGTCAGCCAGCAAGAGCTCAGATTCAAACTAAAATGTCCAGACTTCAAGTCCAAGAATTTTATGTTTTTATATTCTTTATAGATATTTAAGAAAAACAACCAGCTCTGATGGAACAATAGTTTTGTTTTTTTTTATTCAAGGAAGGAGAAAGCTCTGCCTGACAAGATTCTATCTCCAACAAATCTGAATCATAGAGGAATCCTAAGATTTGCAAATCGTATCTCAGTCCTTTCCACTGTCAAGTCCTTGGATTATTCCAAAGAGGCAGTGGAATCCTCCTTTGAAAAGTTGAGGAAACTAAATTTCATAGACGTGAAGTGACCAAGGTCTCAGAGTTTAGAAGGCAGATGCCCAGCCAGAACAACCTGAGTTAGAATCACAGCGCCCCTACTGGCCGGCTGTGTGGTTTTGGACAAGCCGCGCAGCCTTGCTGGGCTGCCTCGGCCTCCGTGCTGCACACTCCTCAGAGCAGGGGCCTCCTCTCCCAGCCTGAGCAGATCTGATGGCCAAGAGGTCGTGGTGGGTGTCCTGCTAGTTACCTGCTAACAGCCTTCCCCTTTGTGCCCACAGTTCTCCCTGGCTAGTAGGACCTCATTGTGTTTAGGCACCAGGTAGACAGCTTCTCCGCCACACCCTCATCATGAATCATAATGGGTCTACGTCAGTTATGACAACAGAATTCCTCCTTGACCACGATTGCTCCGAAGGTGGTCATAGACTCCATTTCTGAACAGTGAGATGAAAGAGGAGATCTGCTGGCCGCTTCCCCGATGAAAGACAGCATGGGATGGGTAGAGGGTCTTTCCTACAGCTGCCCACCTTCCTTCCTGCTTGGGGTGTGTAGTTCATTTATTTGAAGACTGTGTATTGAGTCCTTGTCACTAGGTGCAAGGAACAAACTAAGATCTCTAGAAACAGGACAGAAAAATCCCTACCCCGGTGGGATTATACCGGAGGAAGGCAAACAACAAACTGGTTAAAAATTAATCTATATTATGTCAAGTGGTGAGACACCTAATGAAAGAAAATGAAGCAGGGTAAGGTGGGTAGAGATGGGGTATTATTTTATACAGTGAGCACAGAGAAGACCTCTCCAATCAGGTGAACCTTGAGGAAAGATTGAAAAGAAGTGAGGGAGCAGCCCTGACTGGTGTGGCTCAGTTGGTTGGAGCATCGTCCTGCAAACCAAAAGGTCACTGGTTCAATACCCAGGCAGGGCACATTATGGGTTGTGGGCCAGGCCCCCTGTTGGGGGCATACGGGAGGCAAATGGTCGATGTTTCTCTTCCTCTCTTTCTCTATTTCCCTTTTTCTAAAAATAAAAAATAAAAAACCAGTGAGGAAGCAGATGTCTGGTGCAAGAGAATCCCAGGCAGAGGGCAAAGTTTCTCAGGTGGTGGTATGATTGGCATATCGGACAAATTACCAACGTCTCTGAGTGATGGAACGGAGTCAGCTAGGGCTCAGAGTTTTGAACCACGACTGACAGTTAGACATAAGTTTTATATTGGGACACACACAGACACACACACACCCTCTGAATTCAAAGTTTTACAAAAGAACAAACGTTTAGACTTAAGGAGTGACTTGTGTTTAGAATGTGACTCTGGCCACTCTTTGGAGAGTGTAATGTAATAGGCCAAAGATGAAACATAGAGAACAGAAAGAGGCTCCTATGACAAGCCCTGGAAGAGGTGGCAGTGGCTTGGACCAGAGAGGTACTAGAAGAAATAGTGAGAGATGGTCTGATTATCCATTTATTTCAAAGATAGACCAAGCAGGGTTTTCTAATAGTCTGCATGGAGGCTGGTAATAAAGGAAGAAGCCAAGGATGATTTCCGTGTGTTAGACATGAGCGACTGGGAGAACAGAGTTGTCCTTTATTGAGAAGGGCTGACCGGGAGAGAACTGGGTTTGGGCAAGGAAGTGAGATCGCGAGTTCAGTTTGGGACATGTAAACTGTGCAGACATCCCAGTAGAGGTGTCAAAAAGTCGGGTTTCTACTTAGGTCTGGAATTCAGTGCGGGGGACATGCTTGAGTGAGGAGTGTATGAATGGTGGTTAAAGCCACAATAGATGACATTATCTGGGAGGGCCTAGGGGGTACAGGGCAGTGAGGTCCAGCTCCCGAGCCCTGAGGCACACCAGCATTTGGAGGTTGGGAAAGATGAGGCGAGGCCAGCAGAGTGGACTGAGATGGAGTGGAGAGGGGACCAAAGGTAGGTGGCGTCCTGAAGCCAAGTCACGATGTGCTTCACAAAGGTGGGAGATGGTGTGTATATCAGATGCCACTGGTGGGTTAAGTAAGCATCAGGCCCGAGAAATGACTGTTGGATTGGGCAAAGTGGACAGAGGTCAAGGGCAAAGTAGATGGAGGTCAAGGGCAAAGTGGAGGTCATTGGCAACCTTCAAAGAAGCAATTTCAGTAGGGTTGGTGCAAAGAATAGCCTGATTGGACTTCCGGAGGGAAGGGCCAGAGGTGCAAAAGAAGCAGAGGAAGCAATGGAAAATTATTTGAGTTTCACTGTGGGGGGGACAGAGAAATGGGGCCGTAGTTACTGGGTAGGATATAACGCCTATGGCTGTGGCAGTCTCCTTCAGCCACAAGGGAAGAGCCAAGAAAACTTCGAGACTTTGGACAGAGACCTTATGTTCATTGGTGAGGTGCTGACTTTATTAAGCAAATAGTCATTATTCCTATGCTTTAAGATGCTCTCAGTCAAGCCACCTATGACTTGCAGCCAAGTGCCTCCTCGAGGAAATGGTCCCAAATAGCTGCTTTCATCGGGTCTCAAGTTCCTGGCATCAGGGCTGAGTAGTCTGGGGGGTAGTCTGAGTAGTCTACTGGAATGAGCTTCTGATGGGCTGCTGACCAGCTGTGTGTTTTGGGGCAAGTTATTTAACGTACGTGAGCTTCGGTTTCTTCATCAAAACAATGGGTTTTATAATTGTTCTGAATCCATAGGATTGTTTAGAAGATTAAATAAGGTAATTATTAGAAAGCACGCATGAAGCACTTTGAAAATTGTAAATATTCAGTAAGTATGAATCATTATTATTACATTTTAGGACCTTCATTTAATAGCTCTGCTCTCAGAAAACCCTTTGCACAGGCCTACTCTTTGGAAGACCTGCAAAAGCCTACCTGTCTCTGGTCTCCCTACCAGGGCAGGGGACTCGGAAGGAAAATGACCTTGAATAAACTTTGAGATGAGGGATCAGGGCCCAGAAGAGGAGCTGCGGAGCTCTGAGTCCTGGAAATGCCTCTGCCAGAACAATAGGGCAGCAAGTTCCCTTCACAGCGGTCTCTATCCCCCGCCCCCCTTCCGCTCAGTCCTGGCTTTGATGGAGTTGTTCAGTTGTTCATCACGCCACGGCAGCCAACACACTATCCAAGTTCTCTGTGAACCTCCTAAGTGTATTTATTGCTGAGCAGTGCTGCCTCAGAACAATTAAATCAAATGGCAATTGTCAAAAGTATTGGCAGTTTTTTGGCCTGTGATTGACACACTCCACTTCTTTTGTAGGTTCGCCCCTGGAGTCCGTAATGACCTGCCTGTCTCCCCTTGCCCTCTATGTCTTCCATCCGATCTCCCTTGGGACAGGCCCGTCAGACCCCAAAGCAGGCCTGGTTTGCCTCAGGCTCTGGAACTAAGCAGTTTCTCAATCAGCGGGGGAAAGTATCCCTGGGATACCTAGCCTCCCCAAGGATTCCACCCCGCCCTGCGTTCCAGCCCCAGAGTGAGCCTGCTCTTGCTTCCTCTGACCCAGGAATTCCAGTGCTTGTTCCAGCTCTTGGCTCGTCCTCCTCCTCAGAGCAGCGCCCCACTCCCTTCCCCACCCTCCTTTCACTGTCTGCCTCCACCTGACCTCCACCTTCAGCTCAGACTCCCCACGAATCTCCAGGTCCTGTTTTAATCTGAGCTGGGGAGGGCGCCACCCCTCTTGAGTCCAGGCATTGCTCTAGAAACTTCATGTATTTTCTTCCTCCCACTGCCCATGTCAGTCCTCTGAGGCAGGTCAAGGCAGGAGGGCCAGTGGCTTTCCCCAGGGCACACACATGTGCGAGTGTTTTGAGGGAAGGTGGATTTTTTATGTGTGAGATGCATCCAAATGTCTTGCCTCCCTTCCCCCAACGTTGCTTTCCTTTCAGCCTTTCGTCTGCCGGGTAAATTCTGGAAACCTGATCAGACATGGGATGCTAGTGGGCAGAGAGATGATAGACACAAAGGGCAGCGCCAGAATAATGACAGGTTCTCTCTCTCTTTGCCTTGTTTTCTCTCTCTGTCCTACTCCTTCCCCATCCAGTCTTGAAAGTTGTCGTCTGCTAACTGTGGGGTTTCCTTCTATGGGATTGGATAGATCCCTTCTAGGCTTTAGCTGAACACCTCTTCATTCTTCAGTTTCATTGATCAAAGAGCTCTACTTGTGGCTTTGGGCACAAGCCCAACTAATAATAAAATTTTACTGAGTTTCCCCGTTTGTCATCATCCCTTGTGCATGTCTTTCCCTTGGGATGAAGCCAGGATGATTGGATCAGGGTTTCTTTTGGGTTCCAAAGATCAAACCTCATGATAAATTCCTGAACATCTTGTCTGCCAGACTTCAAACCCAGTGCTGTGGATATACAAAGCTAAGAATAGCACATTCCATAAATGCAGCAATAAAGGCCTTTACACCACCTAACAAAGCCCGGCTCCGATGGGATCTCCTACGTACAACAAAATGCTAAGCATTTGCTCAAACATGCTTTCAATCTCAGACAGAAAATTCCATCTGCAAACTTCCTCTGGACATTCTGCAGCGGCTTCAAATTTCTTATGTTCAGCTGAATAAAATACCACCACTTCAATAATGGGAAAACACAAAGGTTTTTCAGAGGAATATACTTATTATACAGGAAGTGTTCTTTTTATTTTATTTTATTTTTTAACACTAACAGTTGACTTTTAATAACTGATGCTTGAATTTCTAGTTGGGGATTTACATTAGCCCTGTACATTTCTGTGGCAGGAGAAAGCTTGGGTTTATTAAAAGAACAATAAAACATCTTTGAGATTTGCTCTGTGTTGAGTTGGTTGTATGGAAAATGAGGAAGTGATAAGTCTGAAAGAGGTTGCTCAACATCCACTCCCTTTGCAGAAACCGAGGAGTTGCCCATCCCACTGGAGATTTCCCTTCTACTTTGGTCCTGTGCTCAACCCAGTCTGCCTTCCCAGCATTACTTGCATTTCTGCAGAGCATCCATCAAACTCAATTTCCTGAGAGATTTAAGATAGGCTGTATTCCAGCCAACGGCTTGTCTTGATTCTGGGATGGAGAGTCTGGCCTGAATCCAGATCCTGTTCCCTTTCGTATCTTAGAACAAAAAAGTGTGGCTGGAAGAATCTGGAGCTTGAAGGGGGATAACAGTGGTGTTTCAGCCCTCCTATCCAGGACTTCCTGTAGGGCATTCTTTACAGTGATAGCATGTGCTGTAATACATAAGACCCCATGTCTAAGTGGTATTGTATCAGATATCTATTTCTTGTTCCCTTACTAGGCTATTGTTTGTGTTTCTTGTTATTGCGTGGCCTTCCATGTGGTGATTCAGGGACTCAGACTCTGCCCGTGTTGGGGCTCCACTCTCTCTTGGGCCCCCAGAGCCCCCTTCATTCAGTCCGCAAACTGGGGAGTAAGGATGGAGAAGGGATAACCACTTCTTAACCAACACAGCCTGGAGGTGGCACATCAGTAAGACCCTCTCACAAGGCCCCAACTGGATGAAAGGAGAACTTGTGGCTGGTGAGCTACTTTTAAGCAATAACCTATACTACTCAAGAGATAACAAAAATGTTTGGTGGGCGGTTAGCTACTTCTAAACCTCTCGAAGCCTCCTTTTCTTATCTCAGAAATTAACTTCTCTAGTAGCTCCGGTCACATGGCTGGTAAATGATGAGGTTAATACTAGAAGTAATATCTTGCAGCAAATATCCCCAATTGTTACAGCCAAAATTCACACAACATCATACACAGGTTTCAGGTCAGTGTAGACCAGGTCCTCTCCCTTTGCCTCTCACTCTCCAACATAAAGCTTAGGAAAGGCTATTTTGAGATGATCAGCATCTCGCTGTCTTTGTAAAACAAAGAAGTAGCTGGTAGGGTCTAGTGGTGTGTTGAATAGCACTCTCAAATACTCACTTCCATCCAGAACCTCAGAGTACTACCTTATGTGGAAATAAGGCCTGCGCAGACATACTTAATGATATCAAGGCGAGATCATCCTGCGTTTAGGGTTGTTCCCTAAGTGACTGGTGACCTTGTAACTAGAAGACACAGAGACACAGGGAAGATGGCCCTGTGAAGATAGAGGCAGAGCCTGGAGTTATACTGCCACACACCATCACAGGCCCAGAGCCACCGTAAGTTGGAAGAGGCAGGTTTCTTTTCTAGAAACTTCAGAGGGAGCATGGCCCTGCTGACACCTTGATTTTGGACTTTTGGCCTCCACAACTGAGAGACAATACACTTCTATCTTAAGTCTCCAAGCTTGCGGCAATTTGTTAAGGCAACCCTAGGAAGCTAAAACTGGCCCTTACCAGGAACAAATGGGCAGGGGGAGGTTGGGTCTTCCATTTGACTCAGAGGGGTCCAGGAACAGAAGTTCTCTAAAGCAAGAGGCTTTCTCCAGAGCAACCTGTGATGAGTCATGTCCGTTTCAGCGAACCTCAGTAACCAATGAGAAATTTGCTTTAGCTGGCTCCACACATTTGGGAGCCAGTCAAGTCCTTGGGCTCTGGACCCAGTACCTTATGAAGTACACTATGAAGCATGTCTTCATAGGGTAGCATTTCCACTGGGGCTGAAAGAACACGCACTTGGAGTTAGACCTGGGCTCAAGTCTCGGTTGTCCTCATACTCTCTCTGGGATCCTGGACCCATCAGTTAATGTCCTCACCAGGCAGCACGCTCTCTACCTCATCCTTGCAGAATTTAGTGAATAGGGTATGTGCAAAGCATTCTTCTTTGTGTTGGTCCATGGAAGGCACTCCAGTTAGTGGAAGTTTTCAGCTTCTTTCCTGTCCTTACCGCTTATCTGGGCCCCTGAGTTTAGCTTTGGGTTTGCTTATTGCCTGTTTCCAATAGTCTCGTAGATTATAACCTCAATATAAACATTGGTAAGCACTGTGTTTACCTGGATCACTGTTATATTTTTAGCACCTGACAATATTGGTGGGTAACTAATTGCATTTGCCTTGCTCCTGCTCTAAGTTCTTTGAGAGGAGGGGCCCCATTCCCTTATTTATTTCATATCTCCATGGAGATTTCCTCTAACTGGACAGGAAAATACGCTCAGGGAGTACTGTTTTGATTGAATTATTATGAGGATGAGTGAGAATGGGAGGAAAGGGCTTTGGCTCCGAAAGAGGTGAGTCTGAGATGAATGCACCTAGGGTCTTTTAATTGTCGACAATTGCTGGTTTTCTGAATTGCGGCACTTCATTATCTTTTTAACTTGTGCATATAGAGATTTATGAGAGTCCGTTTCAGGGAATGTATTCAGGATCATTGACTCCCAGAAGCTGTGAAGCACAACCCATTTTCTCTTCAGAAGGCCAGATTAAAAGGTCAGAGCTTTTCACGTCAGTGGAATAATTCATTCTCTCTCTCTCAGACTTTCTGGGAAGAAAAGTCCCAGACTCACTGGGACTGAATGAGCATGCACCGCGCCCAGAATCTCTTGTCTTGGTGTCTCCTGGAGCCCCCCGTGTCTGTCCTGTTCTCTGGGCCACATTCTCCTCACTCTCTGTGGCCCCTACAGGTGAGGTCGCTCGCAGTTCAAGCCCGACTGCTGTAAAGGGGGATTCCATGAAAATTTGGGGCTTTCAGCATCATCTCACCACTTCTCCCATATCAGCTTGGAGTCATTTAGCCTGGAGAATGGGGTTCCTGGGGCAGTTGCCCATTAAATGATCTAAATAACTCTGGGATGGGATTATCAAGCAATTAATTGTGACCTTCCTCACTGATGTTTCTCTACCTGGCTTCAAACTCCTGCCTGGCCAAGTTCAAGTCCCTCTGCAAGTGTCAGTTCTCCCTTGCCGTACTCTGCACTGCCAGTTATGGACTCTGCCCCTTCTTTGTACTCATAAAATCCGAGGTACAGCTTTTGCTAAGGTAGAGGTGGCCTTGTGTGGATTTAACTGTGTCTCGGCGGAAAGGCTGCTGTGCATTGCCATGGCCATCTTGCTGGAGGACTCGGCTTTGGATTTTCAGCCCAGGTTCCAGCTAATAAAATCAAGGGTGACTTTGCCTTTGATGACCTGGATGTTGCCCTGTGAAAATTTTTCCAGGAAGGGCTTAATGATGCGATTATTGATCATGAACAAAATTAGAAAGTCATTATGACACAGAGGTTAAAAACATGAGTTTGGGGACTACATTAGATTTTAATCCTGGGGCTATCTCCCACTAATTAGGTGACCTCCATTTTTTCATCTATAAAATGGGTGTCATATGAATCCCTGTAAGGTAGAATAGTAATATTTCTGTCGTGGTTTGTGGTGAGGATTATGTGAACGTGCTCGGAGCAGGGTTTACCCCACAGTGCACATTAAACACATGTTCACTGAGGTTATTATTGTGGGCACGATGTCATTTCCAGCTTGGGCTTGGAACTGAAATTTGACCTGGTTCACAGGTTCATTCTGCCACTTAGGAGTTGTGCAATATTTGTGGCAGAGTCACTTAGCCTCTCTGAGCTTAAGCTTCCCTTTACTTGACAAATGAGGCTGAATGTTGCAACTTTGCTATGCTTTCTCCCACCCATCCTGCCCTTGGGTTTGTTCTTCAGTTTCTTCTCTCCCAGGCTATCTTTGCCTACAGGGAATACTGTGCCATAAGCTGACTCCCAGGTGAGGCCCCAAACCACCTCCCTCAGACCTCTCCTTTTACTGCCTGGCTCCTGCCTGGGGACTCAAGGCATATGTTTAAAAAAAAAAAAAGCCTGGCAGGGCAGTGAGCAGTTCTGGTTTATTCTGGGGTCAGCCCAACCCAACACCATGAAGGCAGTTGGTGGTGAGGTTGGGTAGGATGGAGAGGGCTCACAGGTAAGAAACATAGATGAGATGTTTTGTTGGGGGAATGGGAGGAAGAGTGTGGAGGTTAAGTGGGGGAAGTGTTGATATAGGAGGGGGCATTTGCCTTTCATCCATGTATCTCTCAAAGTCTGTGGCAGAGTTCCTTGCTGTGCCCAACAATGGCTCCTGGTTTTTCTTCTGCACCATTTTGAAAGGGAGATTTGCTGCCCTGTGGAAATATTTCTAACCCCCTTGTCTCCAAGGAGATCAACCATAGCCATCTGTCTTCCGCTGAGATAATGGAAGTCACGTCACAAATGGGCATTCAGGGGAAGCCAGCACAGCTGGTGAAGTCAGCCAGTCCTCTGTGATGGCTGGGGGAGGGGGCTCTGGCCTGGGGCGGCCCGGGCGTGCTGCTCAGGCAGGCTCACTTGACTTTCTTGGCCAGTCCTTCTTCGAAGGGATCTTAGTCTTAGATCTGATGTTCTGACCTTAGAGAAGGAGCCTCTCTGGACAAAAGGTGGTGGCCCTTGAGCTGGCATATTGTGACTTCTCTGGGACCACACCATCGTTACCCTGGCTCAGTTCCCATCATGGAGGCTACAGTAGCCCAGCTCTATCCAAAACCTTCTGTCCTTGTCTCCAGGGGTCCCCGAGGATGCCTCATTAGGGTCTCACCGATCGCTGCCCGCTACATCCCTTCCTCCTCCCTTGGTACAGATCCACACATGACCTTTAGCTGAAGGGTCATCCTTTTCTTGCCTCATGGTTGCTGAGGCAAGATAGTGCTTCACCTTCTAACGAAGAAGTTCTTCTGCTTCAGTAATTGTCAAATGACTACCTGGGGATTCTTCTTCTGCTTTACCCACCCTGCCTTCTCTCCCTGGGTTATAAAGCTGTGGTTTCTACAAAAAAGACTCAGAGGTACAGCGATTTCATTGGACTCAGCCGCCAACCTGCTGCCCTGTTATACCACTCTGTTCCCTCAGACTTGGGTTCAGTTCCTGAGAGAGCAGTCATTGGTTGTACCCACACCAGGCCTGATGCCAGCTTTTCTTTGAACCTCCTTCGATTGCTCACTACCAGCTTCTATAAAATAAATCTCTCTCAAATTCTTTTTCCTATCAGGAGTGCCAACCAGGCATTTATCTTTGTGTCTATGGTGAAGCAGTTAGGTACAATTTCTGTGGTGCCAGGGACCATGTTTATGTCATTTACTGCTATGTCCCCAGTCCCTAGCAGAGTGCGTGGCACAGCATATGGTCCCAGCAAATACACACTGAGAACATTCAGTGTTTCCCCAGATGTCCTTCCCCCTCTTACTCATCTTGTGGATTCGTTCTTATTCGACGGTATTCAGGCTAAGCCTCCTCTCTTCCTGGAAGCTCTCTCTCACTCACCAATCCAGTGAACACGCTTCCCCCCCAAACCCTCACAGTGATGTGCTTGCCCGTGACATGGCACTTTGCTCACAGAACACGATAAATTGTTTACACATCTGTTTCATGCACGTCCCTTCAAGTCAGGGACAGTCTTTTATTTGTCACGTTTGGTAAGTGAACAATAAGAAGAATGAATTAATGTGAGGTCTTGGTCCCTGATCACACTCCCAGCTCCATCTGAAGATGCCGTGGGCCCGTAGCTCAGGCTGGGATCCCCACATGCACACGTCCCATCTATTGTGAAGCCAGGACATAGCTTGTTTTGAGTTCAGAGGGCACCAGGTCTCTATTTTTTTTGGTGGGATCAGAGACAGACAGCAGACCCAGTGCTCCTGAAGAAGGAAACACTCTAACCTCCACCCAGAAGAGCAGCCTGGTCAGTCCTGAAGCTCAACCAACTGCTAATGAGGTGTCCAGTGACTTGGCATCAGAGAAACTTTGCTCCCAGACTTGCTCTGTTTGAGCAAGTGCCTCTGTTTGAGTCGATGTCACTGAGAACTTTGTTGGAACCTGGTTCCCGCCTGTGGCACGGCACTTTGGGAAAAGAGTGCCCATCTTTTCCAGCACAAAAATGATCAAAGAACGGAGTTCTAAGTGTACCATAAAACCTATTTTTGTGAAGGGGATCCTTCCTGCCTTTGCTCGGGTGCCCAGGCGCTGACCATAAGCCATGGAACTTGCATTCCATGGTGAGGGGACTCAGACTCAGCACCATGCCCACTGGGTCTCCTGCCTCTTGTTGACCTGCCAGAAACCTGGTCCAGGCTTGTCTCAGGGACCCAGTTCCTTTCAGGCTGGCCTGAGCCTGGCGAGTCTAGTCCTCGTCTTCTGCTCTGATGCATCTGAGCTCCGTGGAGAAAGGAGAAATGAGCACTGCATCTGCTGAGAGGGAAGGGATGACTGTTGCTCTCCATAGTCTGATGTCAGCATGGCCAGGTCAGGACATCCCAACTGGGAGGGCATCCCGAAGCCCTGTCATCTTTCTGGGAATACGTGACCAATCCTTCGTGTTTCTAGGAAGCTCTGCTTCTTCCTTCAATCTTTTCTAGATTCCCCCATCATCTTATTCTTACAAGAGACTTGAATAAAAGGAAAGACGGCTGGCTCTCTTATGGAAATGTGGTCCAGGAGTCAAGATGTATTGTTCTCTGCCTCCCGAGTTGGATAGTGCAGTGTTCTGTCTGCACACACTGTTCTCTCCATACCTCTCCCACGGGGCTTCAGCTTTCCGACCCATTTACACCACCCCACTCCTCTGCACTCTGCTCGGTTCCAGCCCGTTCCACACCAAGCCTCTTAATGAAGTAACAGTAGTCTATTAGAAACACCATGAACTCTGGTGTCACATGTAGGTTCAAACCCCAGTTCTGCCTCTTATGAACTATGTGGCATCATATCTCTTGGCTTCTGCTCCTAATGGTGAGGTATGGAGAGCAATATCTAATTCCTAGGGAGAGTGTGAGAACAGAATGCGTGGATGCAAATGAAAGGTTGTTACAAACTGCAAATCCATATGCACCTGTTAAGTTTCTCATAGTTATTAAGAGGAAGACACTATTCTCGCTGTTGGGGCAAATTCGAGCATTAGAATATAGGGTCTTTGTAGTCTAGCATCTTGCAATTTATAAGAGGGGATAACGTTCATGTCCTTGTCAACTGTATGTGGCAAAATGTGTCGAGTCTTACGAGAAGTACAACATGTAGTGAAGGAAGACAGGCCATCTAACCAGGAGTATGTGAGTGGGCATGTGTGAGTGCGTGCATGGTGTGTGTATATGCACATACATGTGTGCATAGTGCATGTGTATGAGAGCATCATGAAGAAGGGGGCATTCAAGCTGGACCAGGAAGTAGGGTGGCATTTTGTCAGACAGGAAGTGGCCACAGAAACTTTACATGTTATTTTGCTTTTCTGAGCCTTAGGGTCCTGAAATGTGAAATGTGGTGATAATGTCCACCTCGTAAATTAAATAAACAAGGGCAATAGTGGATGCCTATACAGAACTTACTCTTGCTGAAGCCTTTTTAAGTGAAGTACACACATTATTTCATTTAAGCCTTACAACTTTATGAAGTAGGTACTATTTTCATCGTAATGTTGCAGTCAAGTCAACAATAACACCTTCTTGAAGGGCTCTGTAGCTGTTGAAGTAAATGTTTGTGGTTGCAGAGTATTATGGAGAATTGGGATGAATATGAAATACTTTCTCTGGGCCTGGGGGCTCCAGGCCACTGAGCTGCCTTCCAGCAGGGAGGAGCTGGAGCCGGGGCTGGGAGTTCCTTTCGAGTCCCAGAATGTGCTCCCAAACATTTGTAGTCACACCAATGTTTGTGTGGAACTCCTCCCATGAGTTTCGAGACCCTGCTCCAGAGCCTGGTATGGTATGGTAGCAGAAACATTTTTGCTAAGCCCTGGTAAATGTGCAAGGGATTCCTAAACACTAATTTGTAATTAGAGTGCATCCGAGAAAGAAGATTCGTGACTGCACCTTAAATAAATATGTTCTGTGAGCATTCCTGCAACAAAATGGAAAAAGGAAGGGGTAGAAGCCACAGCCCCAAGCTGAGTCCAGTCACAGCTGTCCCAGGGAAAGAAAATGGAACCTGGTGGGAGAAGAAAGGAAAATCACACCCATGGAAGGGTTCTGCTTGGCTTTCAGATGCTCACTTGGGCTGTTTCCTTTCCCTCTATTCCTGAGAAAGAGAAGGATGTTGGGCAGGTGAGGTTGGGAGTTGACCTGGGCAGGCGTCCATTTCAGGTAGCAGAGATTATGGCTGATGATTTCAGCAGGAAGTGTTTTAAATGGAGCAGTAGGATATTCCAAATCTTTGGGAAGGTGGGAGCATGAGCCATCAGTCTGGGGCTCCTAGAACACTGCCAATAACCCTACAGAAACTGTCTGTGGAGCTGCTGCTTCCACCAATATCAAGAATTTGGTGAATCAGGAAGGTCCGATGCTGGAACTGTTGGCTCCAACAAAGTATCTGAACTGTTGTTCAGGGGCCTGGAAACTGGCTGCACCAGCTTCGGCTGCTGCTTCGGGGCTGCTCACAGGAGCTGTGCCCGGTGCTGGGCACACCTGCCTTTGACCTTCCTGCTCTCTCTCTGATGGGAGGCCTTATGGAAGTTCTTCTCTCCAAGCCTCTGTTTTCCCATCTGTAAAATGTCCACAGTCATCCTACCAGTCAGGTTTTTGTGAGACTTCCATGAGAAAACTTATGGAAAGAGCCCAGTGTGGTTTCAGGTGTGTTGAACTATGCTCTCAACTTCCTCAGACCCTCCTCTCTGCCTGCCAGGAGGCTCACAATGCTCATGAATGGTTAGATAGCCAGAGGGAATTAGTTAGGATCTCATCCTTTGTGACACCCAAGGTCCCTGTAGCTGTTTTACCCAAGAGATCCAATGTTTTAGAAGGCTATATCTCTAAGCAATAATTAATCTGTACTCATGCTTTTTAAAAACTAAAGGCATTCCACAAGGAGACTTTCTGATGGTCATGAATTACCAAGCTGCTTCAGAAGAGGCAGTTTTCCTATTTTAAATTAATATATTTTGTGTCTGACGTTAAAAAAAAAAACTTGATATTTCAGTTGCTTGAGTGGCCTTACCTTGGGTACACACAGTTTGCATTTGGCTTCTGTGACTGGATTTGCACACACACACCCATTCATCCTGTGAGAACCGCAGGGCTGTGCAGCTGGGCACATTGATTGGCTGGGACCAGGCCACCTGATTGGCTGAATGCTCCCACCTAGGCATGCAAACAGAGGGTGGGGAGGGGGATGTTCTTTAGATGGAAGTTGAGCCTAGTCGCCCAAGGAAGGTGGAAGAGTGCTGGGAGGCCCAAACCCAACAAAAGTCCTCTCTTCTAGAACTTTCCATTCAAATTTCACAAGAAGCCTGTGAGGGGGGGCACTGTGTCATTGCACTTTTATAGATGTGAAAATCAAGGCTTAATGAAGTCTGCATTTGCACCGCAAGGGCCCTAAAAGGTCCACATTAGCACAGCAAGTTGGCAGCAGACCCGGGCCTCCTGCCACCGAGGTTGGTGCTCTTTCCACAGGCTGCTGCTCCGGCCACCAGCAGGGTTTCCTGCGGCTCTCGCTCCTACCTGGAATTCTCTTCCCCTTCTCCCCCTTCTTCTCTAGGTCCAGCCTTTTTGCCAAAGACCCCCCCAGGGTCCAGATTGCTTCACAAGAGGCACAGTCTAAGTAGAGATCCTTGAAATCCGCCATGGCCACAACCCAACAGCTTCCCACTGTGGGCCTGGACATAATTATGGTCAGTAATTAGAACTAAATTACTCTTGTCAAAACATAGAAAATTGCAGAACCAGCACTGTGGTTTCTTTGATCCCTTTGTCCCAGTCGTCTCTTTGCTCCTCCCGGTTGAATGAGACCTGTGTAGCCCTAAGAAATCCTCTCTCGATTGTGGTTTCCAGGTGAGATGGGAGGAAAGTTAGTGATTATAATAGTGGCTGCTCTTGGCAGTTAGACAGAAGGACACAGTGCAGGGGGAGCCCTGGCTGGTGTGGCTCAGTGGATTGAGCGCCAGTCTGTAAACCAAAGGATTGCCAGTTCAATCCCCAGTTAGGGCACATGCTTAGATTTTGGGTCAGATCCCCAGTAGGGGGCATGTGAGAGGCAACCAAACATTGATGTTTCTCTCCCTCTCTTTCTCCCTCCCTTCCCTTCTGTCTAAAAATAAAATAAATAAAATCTTTAAAAAAATGCAATATGAGGATAGTGGAATTTCAGGAGCTTGTATCCAGTTAAGGCAGTCTGCAGTTATGCAGACCTGAATCAAAATGAGAGAGAAAAAGAGAGAGGAGGGAGAGAGGAAGGAAGGAAGGGAGGAAGGATTTTCTTTGTTTCCTTTCTGACTATGGTAGTAATACATGCCAGTTTTAGAAAACTTAGAAAAATAGAGAAAAGTATAAGGGAAGAACTAAAATTCATCCCAAATCCCAATATGCTGAGGCAATTGGTATTTATATTTAGAGTGCTTTCTTTTCACCCACTATCTGCTCTCTCTCCCTCTCATACACACACACACACACACACACACACACACACACAGTAACTCGATTCTCCTCTAAGCTCATTAGGATGTACCCAGCAGTGCATTACTCTGCTTCTGCCACCTTGCAAATGGAGGGCTGAATTTCACTTGCCCCAACAGGGAAAGAATGAATATTTTTCTTGTTTTTTCACTGAAACTCCTGTGAAGGAGGGCGATCCACCCCCCCCCCCAACCCCAACCCGTTGAGGGAGCTGGGAAGAATGGGCCTGGGGGAGAGAAAGAACAGAGCTACACAATCTTTTTTGTACTGATTCTGTCGCTCTGAGCTCTCTGGTGACCTTAGGGAGATGGTGCACGAAGCCAGATTCCATTTGGTTCAGAAAAAGAAGATTTTCTGAAATATTTCCTAACCCGAAATTTGTGGAGTAAACTCATGCTGGCTACACGGATGTTGTCACTGGATGACATCGTGCCGAATGTCCAGAGCTGTGCCACGCTGGCTCCTGGTAGACAGGGCACGAGTCCTCAGGCCATTCCTGGGCTCTTCAGGTCCCCGGGGTGGAAGTGACTCAGAAGGTTGGCTCACTAAGGTCAGGACCGAGAGCCACGGCTTGAGGAAAGAAGCAGGCCCTGGGAACCTCTTCAGGTGAAGACAGTAGGTTTGCTGCTAAAAGGAAGGCCCAAGCCTGATGCTCCCGCAAAACACAGGAATCCTTTGTAAACTTGGCATCAAACCTGCTAGCAGACCAATGGTTTTCATCACTTCCTCACAACAGGGATGAGAAGAGGGCCAACCTCAAAAGATGAGTGTGAGGATTAAATGAAAAAATACCTTCAGTGCCTGGGGCATACTAAATGCTCAAAAATAATAGTTGCTAGACCCTGTTTCTCTTTGTCTGCCCCAACAGATGAAACTAGTAAAAACCTTCACAACCCTTTGAAATTCTGATGGGAGTGACCAGGGAGATTAGTGACTTCTAGTGCCCAATTGTAACTCTGGCTCTTTCTCTCCCGGTGCAGCCTCATTCTGGGGCATCTGGTTAATCACCCTCCAACCTCCCAACACCCACTCATCCAGTGGACTGTGACTGTCACTCCCCAGTTGACACCTTTCCTAACACACTGAACCTCCTTCAAGACACTTGGAATTTGCTCTCATAACTCCTTCATACTCTCTCCATCCCTTACCAACGTGGAACAGTTACTAAGTGATTAGCAGACTGATTGCTTAATTAGTATATGACTAAGAGTGGAACCACCACAATAGGGGCCACTTCTCTTTTTCTTACCATTGAATTCCCACTGCCTGGCACACGGCATCTGCCGAGGAGAGTTGAATACATGAATACTGAATCACACATGAGAGGAATGTTATCATAAGGAAAGACTTCATCTTCTCTCCACTGGAAAAGGGAATCACTTGGAGACTTTGGTCCTTTCATCATTAAGAACCAACTGACTTTGCAACATACCTCAGTGTTCGTATGTTTGAGACTCCATGCTCCAGACCGCATTTTCTCCCTGTTCTCCCATTTCAGTAGTACATACTGGACAGAAACTCGGTTCCTGAAGCAGAAACTAAGTCGTCTCCCTTGGGCAAGACAGACAGGCAACAGGAAGAGCTGAGGAGCTGCCAGGGAGTAAGGAAGGGACAGCCCACTTCATGAGAGTCCCTGCTGGCTCCCGAGGCGTGTTCCAGGTCTAGTAGACCCTGGGCCTTCGCAGCACTCCCAATACAGACGTTGTTGCCCTTCTGTTCGCTGGAAGCTGGAGGTAATGACTGGCCACAGCACAGCGCCATGAGGCACATCAGGCTGGTGCGGGCTTCACTGGACTGCAAATCGTGCCTCTAATTAGACAGCTGCTGATGCGAGGTGCTCCGAATCTCGTTTACAGGCTCGCTCATGCCAGAAGCATCTCCCAGCTGCAATAGGTCTGAAATGGTGTGGGAAGGGACTGGGGCTGGGGAGAGGTGGAACCCAGAGATTAAAGGTTGGAAAGACGGGATGAGAGGGGGAGGTAGAGAAAGGAAGGAAGAAGGGGAGGAAGGAAGAAAAGAAAGAAGGAGCATTCTGCCTCCACTTTCTATGACTAGAAAGAGCACCAGACTTCATTTCAAAAGGCTCGAGCACCCATCCTTGGTGTAATAACTTTGAAAAACAGTTTGGCATTATCTACTGAAGCTACACATATGCCCAATCTATGACCCAGGCAACCTGTGCCATGGTTTATGTCTAAGACAAGTGAATATACAAGCCCACCATGTACAAGCATTTTCATAGCAGATCTTTTCATACCAGGGCCGCCCTGAACATTCCTAATGTCCATCTGCAGGAGCATGCAAAAGACACAGCAAGTGTAAAAAGAAAACAGCAGGAGATCACTGATAATAGCAATTATGTGATATTTTGTTGAGCAAAAGACGACATGTACAGAAAAGGTATATTCTATAAAAATCCATCTTTTTAAATCAAGTTCAAGAACAGACAACATGAAACTGTGGAGATAGAAGTCAGAATGATGGTTTCGTCTTCAAAGGGTGGTATTAACTAGGAAAGGGCACTAGAGAAGCTTCTGGAGGCAGTTAATGCTCCATATCTTTATCTGAGCGTGGTTACATGGATGTAAAAACTTGATAAAAAGTAAGCCAGCTGAATGCTGAACATTTACATATTTTATGTAAATTAGAACTCAAACCAGTTTTAAAAGGACAGAATTATTTACCAAAACAACAGGTAAACAAATGCTATCTGGTAGTTCGGGCTTTTAGGTCTTTGACTAAGAACGGGAGAAGATCATTGTGCATTACCTGTCTCCTGCATTTATATGATGAATTGCCCGGGCACATCCCAGACCCCGACTGCAACTGGAAATTCTGTTCTTATATCACTAATTTGAAAAGCCTGGTTAAGTAGTCATGCATTCGAATCCTTGTCTAGCTGTTTATTGCAAATCCTTCTGTGGTTCATAACCTCTCATCATCTTATTTATGATGGTTTTTTGGCAATGATGACTTTTATGTAGAGAGGGCTTCAAGTTTTTAGCAATCGCATCTATCTATCTTTTCTCTTGGCTCTTTTCTCATTGCCCGTTTTTGTGTTCTTCACAACAATTCTCTTGCTTTGGAGAAACTGATGGAAGGTAATGGAGCCGGAGTGGCGGGGCAAGTAAGGTGAGATGAGTAAAATCGGGACTGGAGAGGCAGCGTGGGATCGGGTAACCGGAGTCTTTAGATTCTGAAATGTATCCTAAGTGCATCTGATCATCGGGAAGAGAAGTAAGCAGCACAGTGAAGCAAATTCATTAATGTGTGATGAAGGTCACTTTGGTGGCTGGGGTGGGAATGGATGGGAAGACCCATGGGGACAAACTTCAGTGGGCCAGGGGAGAGTGGCCAGGGCTAGTGAGGTGGCACAGAGACCTGCTGTGGCTCTTGGTTCCATGGGACTCGATGGGCTGGCTCTTGGGGGAGGGGCGTGGGGGGGTGGGTTTGGTGAAGAAGTTCTAGCCAGCCGAAGACGGGTGAGCACCCACTCATGTGTGTCCCCCTAGACTTCGGATCTCTGGGTTTGTATATTTGTTTAGTTTTACTTTTAACTCTTTATCAGCATAATTTGTGTTTAGTGGTTCCGTTAAGGCTGAAGTTTTTTTCCCCTGAGCCAGTCATGCACCCCTCTGTGAACATATTCTGGAGTCTCTCACTTCCTCTTTGATGTATGAAGCTTCCCTTCTCAACTGGGGACTGGTCTTAGTCCTCAAATACTCTCCTCTGATGATCTTTCTCCTTTCCCTTTTCTCATACAGTTTTGATGGTTTTATGTTTTGATTCATTTTTTTGTAGGAAAATTTTCTCCTAAGCACTCTTTAAAAAAAATTCTCAGCAGTGTTCTTATTTATCTGCTTTGTTTGTATTATTGCTTTTTCCCCCACAGGTGAGCTTAAGAATTTAATAACGTCCCAACAAATTTCATTAGGAACATAATTTGGATTTAATTAAGCCCATAAATTAATTTCAGAAGAAAAAATGTACAAATTTCTCATACATGAATATTTTTGCCTATATATTGAAATACATTTAAAAGTTCATCATTATTTTTCAGCAAATTTTGGGGTGTATTCACGGATTTTGTTTACTCTTCAAAAACATTTTTATTCCTCAGAATTTTATGTTTTGGTTACCATTGTACAATGTCTTTTTTTGTTTTTTTCCCCCATGGATTATTATTGATACGTATAGAATATATAGATTTTAAAATTCCTTTTATGAAGTTACTTTACAAAACTAACAAGGGATGCATCTTAAAAATTGACTCTCTGGGGTTTTGTGAGAATGGCATTATTTTACAAAGTGATAGTTTTGTCGTCTTTTGGATAATTGTTTCATGCTAATTGCATTCTGAGACTTTTCAGAACAACACTAAGCAATAACAGGGACAACGAGCACCTCGTTTGCTTGCTTTTGCTTTTGGTTTTAATAGGAATTCCCTTCAGTTTTTCACTTCAAAGATTATGTTAGTAGTTAGTTTAAAATACAAGATCTTATTAGGTTGAAAATTTTTCAATTCCTAATTTTCCCTAAAACATAAGTTTTAGGATTATAGAATATACTTTGAATGTTAACTGCTTTTTCTTCCTCTATTAAAATTGTTATTCCTACTTTTTTCTTAAATGCATTCACATGAAATGTTACATTAATCATCGTTGCTTTGTGGAATAAGTCCTTTTCGGTCATTATGAATAATTATTTTTAAAATGCTGCTACTCCATTTGGTAGCTTTGCGGTAAGTTTTAAAATCAGGAAGTGTACGTCCCCCAACTTTTTCTTTCTTTTTAAGATTGATTTGGCTACTCAGGGATCCTTCAAATTCCATATGAATTTTAGGAAGGATTTTTCTATTTTTGCAAAAAAAACCCATAAATTATTGGGATTTTGGTAGGGATTGCACTGAACTGGAATTCACTTTGATTCCTTTGGTTTTAAGTAAATTTTATATCCCATATTCGTTGTCTGTGTATAAGTCCTGTATCTGCAGTAGTTGTGGGGATAAGTAATTGTATCTGCTGCCTTGAATTATGGTGGCTTAATTCCTCACGTAGGTCCTGCGATTGATGATTACGACACGATGTTTTGCGAAGCAATATCTGTGGGGATTTTTTGAGGTGTCTATTTAAGGTGCATCTCTCCAGAGAAGAATACATTTGCTATTTCCAGTGGCTTGGACAGGATCGTCATTCCGTTCTTTAAACTATATTTTATTTTATTTTTGAGTACAATGGTCCTCAAAAGTCATGCAGATGTAAACTTGGTGGTAAGGATTCCCTGGGCCAAGCCTCTTTTCTTTTGCTTTTTATTTATTTATTCCCTCCCACACAGCCACACAGGAGCTTGAGCCAAGTCCGAGAGAGGAGAACCTGTGTCATCCATCTCTGAGGGTGTGTGTGTGTGTGTGATCTTAGTTCACCAAGGGTGGCATTGCCCTTAGAGGGTTTTGGCTTTATGCGCGGCTCTCCCATCTGCGCTTCCTAGATTTTGTCTTCCGGTTATGTGTCTTGCCCCAATCCTTTAAAACTCACACTCTCGGTCACCAGGCAATGACATGAGTGCTGGGGGCAGATGGTGCTGCTACAAGGCTCACTTATTTCTCTGCATTTGTTCTTTTTGGCCTTTTAAGATATGTATGACTTCATGCCCTGGCTGGCGTGGCTTAGTAGATTGAGTGCTGGCCTGCAAACTGAAAGGTCACTGGTTCGATTCCCAGTCAGGGCCCATCCCTGAGTTGCAGGCCAGGCCCCCAGTTGAGGGCATACGAGGGGCAACTGATTGATGTAGCTCTTGCACATTGATGTTTCTCGCCCTCTCTTCCCCTCTCTCTAAAAATAAGTAAATAAAATCTTAAAAAAAAAAGATTTGCATGACTTCCTAGCCAGCTGAATCATGCATTTAAAAACTCAAGCCGTATACTTTATCCAGCATTTTATGTGTTGTTCTGGTAAGCCTCGCTGGACATCTGATGTTGTCTCATTAGAATCCAGGAGTTCCTTCCAGAATTTAATTAAGAATTCCATTTTATTTATTTGTAATTCACAAATATCTGCTATTTCATTTTCATTTGCTCCTTTCTTAATGTTGATTTTGATGTTGTATTAGTTGGTTTTTAAAAATTAAATGCTTTGTTATTCTAATTCAAAACTTTCTATTTAGTAATGGAAGCTTTTAAGGAATTTGACTTTAGGTCAATGGTAGCCTTTCCTTATTGATTTTGATAAGTACTGTTCTTACTTTAGCTATTTGCTAAATAGCATGTAATTATAAGTTTTATTTCTTTGAACCAACTCTTATTTAATAGACTGTTGTTTAATTTTCAAGTGATTTTCTCACAGTATTTTGATTATACTTTGCAATCAATTTCTAGCTTTACTGCAGTGCTGCCGGAGAATGCGGCTTACAGTTTCAGCTGTCTAATTTAACTCTGCAACCATCACACAAATACTCACAAAGCTGTATTTTCTGTTTGATATTAATAAAATTGTATAGATAGTCTTAATTTCATTATACTGTTTAAATTATTAAGTCTTTGTCATTCTCTTTTTCTTACATCTTTTTCTCACAAAGTCTGAGAAAGGTGTATCACACTTTAAAAAAATTTCTCATCTAATATAAAAATGTTTTTTTTAATATTTTGTTTTATTTTTAGGCCTTTAAAATGTATGATTCTTCCCCCCTACCCTGACCTTCCCCCCAAAATGTATGATTCTTTAGTATTAACTCTGGAATTACTATTTTATCAATTTAAAATGACCTTCTGAAATGATCTTGCCTTGAATTATTTTCTGCTATTATTATTAATCATTCTGAAGGCATTTTTCTTTAAATTCGCTCCAACTTTCCTCTTTTTCCTTTTCTTGAGATATAGTTTATATACCATAAAATTTACCTATCTAAAGTGTACAATTCAACTTTCAGTGTATTCTCCGAGTTGTGCAACCATTGCCACAGTTTATTTTAGAAACATCCTCTTACCCCAAAAAGAAGCCCCGCACCCATCGGCAGCCACTCCTCGTACTCTCCCCATCCCCCACCCGGAGCCCCCAGACAACCATTTATCCACTCTTGGTCTCTACGGATTTGCCTGTTCTGAGCATTTCACATCAGTTGAATCATACAATAAGTGGTTTCTGTGTCTGGCTTCTTTCACTTAACACAATGTTTTTAAGGCCATGCATGTGGTAGAATGTATAAATTACTTTTTATTACTGAATACTAGTCCACTATATGGACACCACATACTACTTACCCATTCGCTTGTTGAGGAACATTTGCGCTGCTTCCACTTTTTGTCTGTTATGAATACTGCTGCTGTGAACTCTGTGTGCAGATTTTTGTATAAACATGATTTCATTTCTCACGGTGCGTACCTACCAGCCATGTATTCCTACCATACTCATTTAACAAAGAAGGTTCGCTCTATGCTGTCACAGGTCTGGTTTTCTTTTCTTTGTATTTCTGGTTACTGTTTAGTTAAGCAACATCAACTTTTATTGAGTTACTTGCCAGCAGTCCTATGTTTTTCTGGTTCTTTTCCTGCCGTAGTTCTTCTCCCATGACTATTGTCATAAAGGGTCTTTTAAAGGTAAACACAGTGAGGCCTTAAACACCTGAGAATATATTGCATTATTGATTTTTAACTTATAGTTTAGTGGACTGTGAAATGCAAGTTTAAAAGTCTCATCATACAACACTTTAAAATATTATGCCATTGTCTTCCAGCATTTGGTGCTAATTCACAAAATTAGATACAAACACTGTAATATCAGTAAACATTACACATCACTTCCTATATGACAGATATTATTCTAGGTACTCATGGCTTCTAAAGACCCTCATAAAAGTGGGTATTGTTATTATGAGCCATTTTTATAAAAGAGGAAACTGAGGCACAGAGAAGTTAAATAACTTACACAATAACATGTTGCTAGAATTACTCCAGCTAGATTCGACTTAACAGTCAGGGGCTAGAGCTTAACCACTGCATGATATTGCTTTAAAAGTCAGGTAGTGCCCATTTTGTACTTGACCTTCTCTTCTTTCTATGAACACCTATATTTCCCTCCTTGTCTTTTAAGAGCTTCCAGTTCACTGTATATCTAGTGAAGGATTCTCTTTTTTATCTTATTTAACATTTTATGAGGTTTTTCAATAATTGGGTTTTTTTTGTTTTTTGTTTTGTTTTTACTTCGGGGACATTTTTGCTCATTGTGATTGTTAATTTTATGTGTCAACTTGCCTGGGCCATGGGGTTCCCAGATATTTGATCAAGTAGTAGTCTGTGTGTATGTGTGTGTGTGTGTGTTTTGATGAGATTAACATTTAAATTGGGAGACAGATTAAAACAGATTGCCATTTTAGTGTGGGTGGGCCTCATCTAATCAGTCGAAGGCATGAGTAGCCACAAAAGACTGAGCCTCCCCTGAATGAGAGGGAACTCCTCTGCCTTTGACCTGGGACACCTCTTTTCTGCCTGTCTTCAGACTCGAGCTAAAACATCATTCCATCCTGGGTTTGAGTCTGCTGGTCTTCAGACTGGAAGGACACCGTCGGCTCTCCTGGGCCTCCAGCTTGCTGCCTGTAGATCATGGGACTAGTCAGCCTCCATAATCATAGGAGCCAATTCCTTATAATAAACTTATATGTGTTCGATGATTTCAGTTTCCCTAAATATTTTCATTCCTCAGTTTCTTTTTGAACCTTATTCTGGGACTTCTATTATTTTTCTTGTAATAGTCAATGATTAGTATATTAATGCTGCATAACAGTCCACTCAGAATGCCTTGGCATTTAGTCATAAGCATGTATTTCTCACTCAGGTGTTCGTGGATCTGCCAGGTGGTTCTGCTTGGGGCTTTCAGCGCTGAGTGTTGGTCAATCAGCTCAGCCCCACATACCCACTCTGGGGCTCAGGTTGGAGGGTCATGGCTTCTTAAAATGTATTCTTTCTATAGTTATATGGTGCAGAAGCACAAGAGGAAAAATCCAAACAGGCAGGCGTATTTTAAATCTTGACCATGTGACGTTTGCTAATATTCCATTGAGCAAAGTAAGGTCACAGCAAAGGGCAGCACCGTCCATCCACCTCAGTGTCATGGCAGGGACACAAATGCATGACACCGTGGTGGGGGCATGGAGTGTCTGGGCTCATGGTTCCATCTGTCGCAGCCAGCCTTCTTGGTCACACATGCAAAATACATTCCTCTCACCTCAAGACCCCCAAAGGTTGCATCCTATCTAACATCGGGCTCAAAGTTCAGAAAATTGTGTTCTCTCTCACTGGAACATTCCAACCCAGGGCTTCTCCACGAGTGGCCCTGGACCAGCAGTGTCGCAAAGACTGCCTGGCAGCTTGTGCAAAGTGAGAACTAATGGGCCCCATCAGACCCATTAAATCAGGAACTCGGGGTGAAGGGCCCGGCAACCTGTGTTTCCACAAACCCTCCGGGTGCTTCTGCCGTCTGACAAAGTTTGGAAAACACTATTCCAGTCCAGTGATTCTCAGCCCTGGTGGCACATGGGAATCACCTAGGAAATATTCAAAAGTGGACTCCCCTAATGCATAAGAAAATGTTTGGGTCCAGTCTGGTATTTGTCCCTTTGAAGGTATACAGTTTCTCTGTTCTTTCTATCAGCAGTTAGGCGTATCACTGCTTGTCTCCTGTGAAGGAGCCCAGGACATGCTCCTGATAGTCCCCAATGTCCTAAGTTTGGTAGGGACAGTGATGGTGGCAGAAAGGACTCTGGGTTTAGAATCAGAGGCCCTCACTGCCAGCGTGATCTTGTGCAATTCACCTAACCCCTGTGCCTTGATTCCCTCTTCAGCAAAATCTCAGCTGCCTTTCTAGGCGACTTGAGAGAATCAAACGTGAGACAATATACGAAAAGTGCTTTGCCAACTAAAAAGTGTTTAGGTCATGTGTAAGCAGTTTTTCTCTTCTATGCCGTGAATTTGGTGAGTCGGCAGCTTCTGCACTACACAGAGGGCTCGGCCACCGAGGCCTGGCTCTGGTGGCACTAAGGGTTCCTCAGAGGGTTGTCTGACGGGTCCCCTAATGTGAAAGTGGCCCTGGGATAGCTCTGCCCACTGTGCCACCAACACCCTTTCCCCCCATCACAGAATGCTCTCCGTGGCTCTTAATTACTCTGCCTCCATTCGGCCCTGCTGGCATCATTAGCTTTGTCTCCGGCTGGTCGTTGCTGCTGCTGGGAGTAGCCAGCCGTAGGCTCAAGCTCTCTCTAAGCCATTTTGTGTGGCTGTGCCGTGTGGTCTTATGGGCCCTCTCGGGCCTTACCTGTTGTCCGGGTAAACAGCAGGGGCCCAGACTGTTATTCTCCAGGACCACCCCATTCTCTGCGTGACAGCAGGGACATCCCCACTGGCACGCTGCTCAGAGTGTTTCAGGGCAAGGATGGGTGTGGGGCACCTCCTCACAGTGAGAGGAATGTTTCAGGGAACAAGTGTTGTCACTGGACAGTGACCCACAGTGAATGCATGTGCAGCCCAGAATGAACTCAGGTATTTGGGCCACACAGGGCCATGTTCTGTCCTCACATCTCCCTCTTGCAGTTTCTTTCCAGGCCCACAGTTAGGTGTAGAGAGTAGGGTGCAGGGTGCACGCCCCGACAATGGGAGCACCCAGGACAGGCGGCTCCCCTGCCCGTGGCAGTGTTACTGCCCTTCTAGGAGCTCCGTGCGGTGGGGTATCCAGATGAGGTCCAGGGTGGTAGAGCAGGTGCGTGATAATCAGCATCTGACTAAGTAGGTGAGGCATTCGACAGTCTTTCATTTGACGGACGTTTATTTACTCACTATTAAGAGGACATCGGGGTACTGGGGAGGAAAGAGGTCAGTAATGTGAAAGAAATTGCCTCTGCCTTCCCTCCAAAGGATTGTTGGAAAATAGTTATGGTAACTCAGTCTCTCTCTTTCTTATACACACACACAAACTTATACATGTGTATGTATACATGTGTACATTTTAGTGTAGTTATATTCTCTCTATATACATACAGACACATTTGTGTGAATAATGAGGATTGACACATATATGTATGCATAGTAAATTCTTGTTATTCACAATAGTTATATGTATACACATATGGAGTCTGTCCAGAAGGTATTCAGCCATGTACTATGAAAAATAGAGACATTTATTGAAAAAGATATAAGACCCATTGTACATAGGACAATGACGCCTCAGTCCCCTTCAAAGTTGCCATCATCTTGGCATCTCACACAATCTCCCAGTTGCCATCAGCTACCCCGTTGTACTTTCCTGAATCTCATGGATGGTTTGAAATCTCTTCCCTTTCAAAGGTGATTTTAGTTTGGGGAAAAGTCAGACATTGCAGGACACCAAATCTGGGCTGCAGGAGGGCAGAGTCATCTGGGTGATTGGATGTTTCACCAAAAAGCTCTGCATGACATGTGATGCATGAGTGGGCGTGTTGCCGGGACGAAGCTGCCAATCACCAGTTGTCCCTAGCTTCAGCCTTCTGAATCATCCAAATAGTTTCCACAGAGAAAAGTTTATGCTTAACACAAAATTTGATGCAGATTTGTTGCTGTACTTGCTTAGTCATTTTGAATGTGATGGTCACACAATACACATGTCACTCATCGGTGACTAGTAAGTACAGTGAAGTTGTCATTGTTCCCATATGCTCATTTCAGTCCACTCTCCTTGGCTGCCAGGTTACATTGATGTCCTGCAAACCACTCTGTTATATTAATAATGGCTGGACTTTTTCCAGACAGACCTCATACACATGTGTGTGTGTATATACTATATATTGTATAATGTATGTGTGTGTGTATGTGTGTGTATATGTTGGATGCCATCCAGCCATATGCTGGATGGCTGGATATTATATCAGGATTTGTTAGTTACCAGTAACTGAACTTAGGAAGGAAAAACTGGAATTGTTGCAGGGTACCTCGGTAACAGCTGAATTCCAACATGGCGGGCAATGTAGAGATGCCACTCAGCCGGACCTGGAGACCTGAGCACCCTGAGGACTCCCCTTGCCTGGGCTCCCTGCTTCTCCCTGTTCCGGTGAACATTGCTTTCCCACTTGGCCTGGCACGTGGCCATCACCGGGTTCTGCATTTTGCGTCCTGTTGCTTCCATGTTCAGAGCCTCTCTTTTGCTTGTTGCACCCCTGAACCAACCCACTGAGAGTGGGGAAAGGGTGGGAGGTGTGGTATCTTGGTTGATGGGCTTGAACTTGATGCAGTCAGGGAGATGGGGTTTGTAGGAAGATAGCGATGCCTGTTCCAACTCCACGGTGGAATACAGGAGAAGAAGCTCCAGGAAGGCAAGGTGCCATTCCCAGGGGAAAGGAGGGGTTCTGGGAAGACCTAGTAAATTACATTCATTATAGGTACAAACAAAATACTTTATAAAGAGTTATTCGTGTTTTATTATTATAATAAAATACTTTATATTTGTATACATATATAACATAAATACAAGTATAAATATAAATATAAGTGTAAGTATATGATACAATATTTTATATATTACTATACTTGAGACCAAGGGGATGACAAGATTCTTCTAAGTGAGCCTGGCATGTGAAGGGTAAAGAAGTGCCACGTCTAGCTGGGGTCAGAGGCAGCACCACAGGGGCGATGGCACGGGGCTTCTCCTTGGTGGATGAGCAGGACAGGGACAGCTTGTGATCGGAGGCAGCTGCCCCCCTTGCAGTGCAGACTTATGTCTTGGAGACAGAAGGATGCAGTGCTCCAAGCCAGTCTGAATCCTGCATTCGGAGTCCACTAACCGTGTGCCCTCGAGTATTTACTAGTTTGAGTTTAGTGTTTACTCCTGGTGAACTTCAGGGGACTAATATCTCCCTCATGGCAACTTTAAAGAGGTGAAGTAAAATCATGCACTTCAGAGTCTGGCAGAGTAAGCGTTCAGTAATGCTAGTTTCCTTCTGCTGTCTGAGTTCACCTGGCTCTCAGTGGCAGGTGCATGACTTGAACCTCCAACCCCTGACTGAGGCTGATACCCTTCCCGCTGTAGCGCCCCAGCCTTCTGAATGAAGATGCTCTCAAAAGCGCTGCTTCCTCATGACCCGACCTGCTCTCCCTGCGTGCTGCGGCTCCCATGGTTCACAGAAAGGCAACTGCCTGGAAGAGCATAGGAGACCCTCCCCTTGCTCTTTCCTGCCTCACTGGAGACACATCAGGGATTGAGCCAGAGAGTGTGGAAGAGCTTGCCTTTGAGGACAGTGGGATTAATTCAAGGCTGGCGGTATTAACACCTTTACCCATCATTGCAGACCCAAGCCAGTCTGAGCAAGGACTCTTGCCATGCTGTCTCTCTTGATTAAAGATGAACACTTTGAAAAAATGATTAGGGCTCTAATGGCATTCACGTAAAAGGGAGACGTGTCCATTTAGGCTAATTTGACATCGCACTGCCCACTGGACGAGAGATGGGCGCGATGTCAAAGCAAACAGGGGCCAAACTGGGAAATGAGGTTTTGCATCAGATGCACAAACTCGTTGAGTCTCGTTGGCATTATTACAACAAAAACAACAGCATGAGATAAAAATAAGACAAAAAATAACAAATCTAGATAAACTTTATGGAGACCTTTTGAGTGCCAGAGACTGACTACTCTCTATCAATTATCTCATCCTCCAGTAACCCTACGAGGTGGGGACCACTACTGTCTGTTACCCCACCTGCACAGGTGAGGGTGGAGCAGCCCAGAGAGGCCTAACCTCTAAAATGGGTCCACAGAGGACAGTTAGACTTGAGCAGGGGTGTAGGAGGGTCTTCATTCCTGTCTGGTGGTAACAGGATGGTGCTGGTTTCCCGCCAAGTACAGATAGGAAACCCGGATTCCCTGCCTGCCTCCAATAATCATGGGAAGTTCGACAGCTGGTATCAGGAGGTTCCCTTTGTGTTCCTACAAGATCGCCCGTGTTTGCTCCCTTCCCTGAGCCAGCATCTGCTCACGGGTTAGAAAATGCAAGTAGTTGAAAATCATTGAGACTTGTTGGTATAAATGATTCTCCTCTCTCCTTCACCTGTGTGCTGGACCAATTGGGAGGGACAAGGAATCCAGCAAACAGCAGGGCAGATCAGTGATGGGGCCTGAATGCGTTGCCGAGGTGGGCTTCCCAGTACTCAGCTTTAGGATGGGGCAGACTCATTCATCATCTGCCACAGGCACAGGCAGGGCTGGGAAAGGGGTCACTGACAGGAGGGGGGCTTACCAGTCAACCACCACGTGGTTGAGAGCGAGTCAGTTTCCAAGAGTCAGACAGGAAGAGGCTGATCTAACCACACCTGGTTCTTTTTCCCACACTCACTTGCAGAGCGAGCACCACCCCCAGCCCCCAGGGGAAGAGCAGGGGACTTGCTCTAGTGGAGAGTAGTTCAAGTGCAAAGACACATCGGGTTACAGGAGTAAGCAGACCTCTCTAACGCTTCCGAAGTGGAAAGTGGGGGTGGGGCTGCTGTGTGCGCCCCATGGACACAAGTGAATGTGTACCCACACCAATACTTGTATTTTACTTTTTGGTCATTTTTCAATATATTTTTTATTTTTCAGTTACAGTTGACATGCAATATTATATTAGTGTCAGGTGTGCGACATTGTCGTTAGACCTTTATTTAACTTATGAAGCCATCACCCTGATAAGTCTAGTGCACTAATAAGTGATAAATACTGACACTATATCCAAGCAGTAGTTTTACTGATATCTTACCTTGACAAGATACAGAAACTGAAATATCATCACAAAAATTAGCTTTAAAGAGCAGAAACTCTGAAAACTGCAAGTGTGTGGGTCAGTCATTGGGAAGACCAAAGCCCCTGCAGGATATAAACGGTCCTTCTTTTCCCCCCCAAGATTCAGCATCAGCCTGTATCCAGCCAAGCTAACGTCCAGAGAAGTCAGCTCCTGTTGCTGTCTCTGAGAGTTTGACTCAGACCTTCCTCTTTTTGGCAGAGGTCTTTTGGAAAGACCAGTGGACTCCATAAGCATCAACAGAGGTGTGAAAAGTTAGTTAAATAAGTGGAATAGATTGGGTTATTGTGACAGAGACGGGAAAGGAAAAATGGAAACACAATTGTCCTCCCCCCCTCATCCTGCCTCCCTGGAAAGAAGGCTGCTGTTTCCTCTTCACCTTGGGAATGAGAGAGAAGAACAAGACACACCTTAGAGCACTTCCAGCATCTTCGGGTAGATTCTAGGAGGAGAGAGTCCAACTGAAAAACTCATTAATTTCAATTAAGTCAAAAGAAATCCATAGTAATGCAATGTTAGCCTTGCTTGCAGTGAAGCCGTCATTTCTAGAAATGGGAAAGGAATACTCCTTAAAGAAACACCATCTCCCTTTTGATGCAGCTAAGAGGCAAATATTGACCAGGTGAGAAGAAAAGCAAAGTTCAGTCTTTTTTCAGCAAGCCAGAGGTTGGGAGGAGGATAAAACTTAAACCTATCTGTCTTAAGTTTTGCTTACATTTCTCCCCATCAATGCACAGGGAGGTAAAAAAGGGACCAGCTTGGAAGTTGGGTAGAACTGAGTTTGAATTCTGGCTCCCCCACAGGGGTGTCCAGCCTTTAGGTGTCTCTGGGCCACCCTGGATGAAGAAGAGTTGTCCTGGGCCGCACATTAACACCACAAACACTAATGAAAACTGATGAGCAAAAAAAAAAAGATTTGAAGTAAATTTTCAGTTTTGAGTTGGGCCGCGTTCATAGCCACCTGGGTTGCATGCACCCGCCAGCTGCAGGTTGGACACCCCTGCTTACAACCTTGTTCCCGGGCACCCGGTGCCCATGCTCTCTGCACCTCAGTCTCCTTGTTGACAAAGCAAATGTAACAATGACCGTGTGTTTCGTATAGACAGATTTATTTTTTAAGTATACTTTATGGATTATGCTATTACAGTTTTCCCAATTTCCCCCTCTTTATCCCCCTCTGCCCTGCATGTTACCCCTGCCCCAACTCTCCAGCAATCCCCCTCCCCTTAGTTCATGTCCATGGGTCTTACATATAAGTTCTTTGGCTTCTCTGTTTCCTATACCATTCTTAACCTCTCCCTGTCTATTTTATGCCTATCAGTTATGCTTCTTATTTCCTGTACCTTACTCCACACCTTATTCTTCCCTTTCCCCTCCCCCACTGAAAACCCTCCATGTGATGTTCATTTCTCTGGCTCTGTTCCTTTTCTAGTTGTTTGCTTAGTTTTCATTTCTGTTTTTTTTAGGTTCAGTTGTTGATAGTTATGAGTTTGTTGTCATTTTACTGTTCATAGTTTTTTTATCTTCTATTTCTTAAATAAGTCCCTTTAACATTTCATATAATAAGGCATTGGTAATGATGAACTCCTTTAAATTTACCTTATCTGGGAAGCACTTTATCTGCTTTTCCCTCAAATAGACAGATTTCTAAAATAAAACAAAGAAAAATTAGCCAGGATCCAAAAGCTATGTGGTTGGGAGGGAAGGAAGGGAGCAAGGGAGGGGGGCGGAGGGAGGGAGAGAGGGAGAAAAAAGCCCCACTTTATTTGGTCAAATTGTTATGATGGCTTAAATTGGGTTTTGCTATTAGAATACTGTAGGGAGGAACAGGACCATGGTAATGCATTCATTCCTCACCCGACAGATATTGACCGTGCACCTACTGCTGACTTGGAAGATTGCACAGTAGTGACACAGTGTGACTTCTAAGAGGAGCTTAAGGTTTCCTCTGCCTTGTTCTAGCTCTTCCTGTCTGTCAAAGACAGCCCTGAGCTATGATCTTGGTGGAAAGAGGGGAGTGGCATTTGGGGATGGGAAAATCAACTTCTGAATCCATTTGGGGACTTCTTGTTTTAAATTAAGAGGATTTATGGTGCTCCTTTCTTTATTCTGCCCTGGACTTTTCTATTTTTCCCTTCCCTCATGGCTGGCTTGATAAGACCGGTCAGGGGCTCCGTCATCTTGGGAGAAGCCCCATTGTCAGGGACGCAGGCAGGAACCAGAGTGTGGTTCATAGAAGAAGAAGCGTTGTGCAGGGCATTTAGACCTGCCCTCGAGTCTAGGATGGAGGAACCAATGGACTAACCTTGATAACTAGGATGGAGACCTGAGGTCTTCAGCGAGGTAATTGCCTAGGCTTCTGACCTTTGACCTTGGTCGAGCTCTTTTGGCTTCAGAATTTATGAAGGAAGGGAAAAGTATTAATTAACATTTGTTGCAGCTCAAATAGGCTGTATTACAGATTTGTAAGCCTGGCAGTGACTGGACAGAAAGCAAAGAATGAGCGAATGCTTGAGCTAAAACAGAACTTGGAAGTAATTTAGTCCATTAGCATCTCTTCTTTCTTGCTTCTCCTGCCATTTTACAGAAGTGGAATTTGAGGCCCAGGAAGATCAATTTTCTTTGCAGCAGGCAGTGATTGGCAAAACTAAGACACCGAGTTTCTTGACTTGTTCCTATTGTGCCTGAGCTCTGCGTGGACTGACGTCAGGCTAGTTTCCATTAAGACTTTCTCAGAGACTCTCCTGTGTGTCCCTTAAGCCAAGCCATCCTGCAAAATTGGATTTCTTCTCATCATAAGATTGTGAGGGGCAGGATAATCATTGATGAGGTGTAGACAGGGTGAAATCAAAGTTGACTCCCAAGTTGGATTGCTGGGTGCATGGAGGGGCCTCCATTTGAGGCAGAATACAAGAGAAGCACGTTTGGAGAGAGAGGAAAAGTAAAATGTGTTCAGGTTTAGATATGAGCTGAAATCACAGTGGAAGCCAAGTGGGAGGGTCCATTAGGAAGCTGTATACCTGAGCTCACCATCTAAAAGGCTCTCCTCTATCACTTCTCGGCCCTTTGGCTAAGATCAAGTGTAGTATTGGTTCTTATCCGTTTAAAAGGCTCTCCTCTTACCTAAAACCTTCCAAAGTCTCACCTAGTTTTCAAGACCCCACCCAAGCCTACCCATTCTGTGAAGTGGTCCCTAATTTGCCACCCCCTCCAGCTTCTCCCTGTGAGCACCCAATACACATTGCTGGTGCCTTCACCCAGCTGCATGATAATTGTCTTCACAAATGTCCCTGGAAGCAGAGCCAGCACCAAGAGGCCATGTGGCACTGTGACTAAGAGCACAGCCTCTTTCTCCATGGTGGCCGCACCAACAGTGCACAAGGGTTCCCCTTTCTTCTAGAGGGTATTATGGGAAGAAAAGTAAGAGAAAAAGACAAATACCATATGCTTTCACTGATCCATGGAATCTACAGAACAAAATAAACCAAGAAACAAAAGCAAAAGACTCTTAGACCCAGAGAGCAGCCTGGTGGTTGCCAGAGGGGAGGGCTGGGTTGGCGAACTGGGAGAAAGAAGTGAAAAGACTGAGAAGTACAGACCGATACTTACAGAACAGCCACAGGGCTGTGAAGTACGGCACAGGGAATGTGGTCAATAATGTGATCACTGTGTGGGGGCAGGTGGGCACTGGAAATGTCTGGGGGATCACTCTGTGAAGTACATGATTGTCCAACCACTATGCTGTGCGGTTGAAACCGGTACAAAATAATATTGAAACTAAACTTTAATTGGAAAAAAATTTAAAAATCATTTTGGAGTAGGGCGGGGAATAAAAAGGGCACCTCCTTTTGGTCCACAGTGCGTGGGTCCAATGAGGGCCCCGCAGTGTTTCTGACTTTGAGTGATTCACTCAGTTTCCTCATCTGTCAAGGAGGATGATAATTATGGTATTTGACCAGTTGGGTTCTTGTGATGCTTAAACGAACATTTAAGTGTACATTTCTTAGGCCAGCACGAGGCACATAGCATATGTGGGGTGGCAGGGTCCCCTCCCTGTCCTTGTCCCTGAGAGAACACTCTTGGTTCACCGGCTCCTCATCCCTCCCCCTGTCTCAGCGTAGCACCTCTTCTAGTGAGTCAGTTCCTCAATTCAAAGTTGTTTCTTTTTTCTTCTGGCTCAGCAAGCATCCACTGCCCCCACCAGGACTCCCCGGAGGCTGTGTTTGATGTTTGAAATTTTAAACAATTTCAGGGGGGGAAATCTGCTTGAAAAAGGTGCCAGTGAAAGAGCAAGGACGAGAGTGGGACCGAGTGTCCTGCTCACCGACCTGAAAGTGACCTCGGGGTTCTCCCTGAGCAGTCCTCACACCAGAGCCCGGAACTTACGCTCACTTTGGAAAGCGATGTCTGAAAAGCACTTTTTAAAATCCTTCCCTGCCAATTCTGACCGACCGAGCTGGGGCTGAAACTGAAAGGGCTTTGAACCATAACTGGCAGGTCTGCAGCTGCAAATTCAACAGCAATTCACTTGTTACCCTGAGGGAGAGGTGTGAGTTGGCAGCTTAGAAATTTTGTTTTCACTCTGGTCTGCTGCCAGGAACACAGCTCACCTGTTTCCCGTGCTCTCCTTCCTGGTGGGAACCAAGGCAAAGGGCGGTCCTCACCTCCTGCACCTGCTGTTCCAGCCCAGAAGCCGACCGTCTTAACCCTTCTGCTGGTAGGTGTTAGTGGGGTCTTCGGCCCTAGGTGTGGTCGATAGGAACCAGCTGGCTAGCATGCTCCTGGCCCTGGCATGGTATTAGCATGATTAGAATGGTGGGAATTCTGTGTCATTCTTGATATGGGAGAGGCAGGGCGGGAGGATTGGCTGTCACTAAGGTTCCGAGTCTGACCTGGATTGGCACGCTTGCTCCGCCGTCTCAAGTGAATGGCTTAGCTTCTCTTTGCTTTAGTCCTTCTTCTTTGTGACGGGACGTGATGGTTATTACCACACCGGGCTGTGTAAGGAAGAGTGGGAGCAAACACCCAGGCCGGCATGGGGGGATGGGCTCAATAATGGTTTCTGTGCATCCTTGCCGAGAAGATGGGTAGGCAGCTCTGAGTGAATCTAGTGCTTTGTGGAATTACTTTTAGAAAGCACGACCTCCAGGTAAATATACTTTGTGCCAGGGGCCTTGGTTTGGAGAGACGCACAGGCTGGAGGCCATCCGCTAGTCCCTGCAGCTCAGTGCCTGGTACAGTGCACGGCATCGCCTGTTGTGTGATGATTCTGGAGGCTGATTAACTGCATTGTGGACTGGTCGTGGTTTAGCAGCGCTGAGATCAGGAAAACAAGTTCAGACTCACGTGGTTTTGAAGGGCTTTTAGACTCCGACCTAATACCTCATTTTTAGCCTTATATTACACTCTTTTCCACAGGAACTTTTACTCCAAACAAATAAATTCTCATTACCATGAACTTGGACATGATCATGCTTGTGCATGGGAGGTGCTTCAGCTGCATTGTGGAATTGGCCATCAGGGGGCAGTATAGCACAGTGGCCAAGAGGAGGGCCCCTCTGCTGGTGCTCGTCATTAAGCCTTGGCACTGGTTGGTTACCTGTGCCATCTTGGCTGTTGTCTAATTCCTTTGTGCCTCAGTGTCTCATCCGTATAAGGGGAGAATAATAGTACCTACCTCACAGGGTTATTGTGAGGAGTTAGATGGTTAATACGTGCAAGGCAGTAAGAACGGCGGCAGGCACATAGTGAGCACTCAGTTAATGTGAGCTACCATTACTCTTTCCGTCCATCACTGCCTCCCATGGCACTGTTTCTCTCTGGTCCCCATGAAGCCTTCACAGATGACGCTCTGCCGGAGTGCACTGTGCCCTCTCTGTGCAGCACTTAATGTCAGTAACATTCACAGAGCAATCACTTGTAGCCTATGTCTTACTTTCGTGCACTCCATTTCATAATGAACTTCTAAGGATGGTCTCCTCTTTAACCCCTTAGCTATTAGCTTCATGCCTGCCTCTACGCCCAACAAAGATGTGTTGACTCACTTCTCGGGTCAGAGCTCTAATGGCTGCGTATGACAGAAACCTCATCCGTACAGACTGAGGCTGTAGACGTTTCCCAGCCTGGGGAAGAACATCAGTGGCTAGAACAGGGGACACAAATGCTAATAGGATTCTCTCTCTCTCTTCCTCCTCTTCTGCACTCTCTTCATACCAGTATTACCTTCTCAGCTCTGGTTCGTGTGTGGCATCAAATAGCTACATGTCTTTCCAAATGAGAAAGACCTCCTTATCCCAGGTCCAGGCATCAAATCTCCAGGGAAGCATTCTGTTTGGCTCATCTGGACTCCAGTTTTTATCCATTAACCCATCTTTGTGGTTACAGATGTCACATAAGCAGACAGCAATACACATGAGCAATGTGTGGTCTGGAAAGTGTTTACGGAAGCGACTGGAGGCAGAGGTGGTGGCGCCAGCAGCTGAGGCAGGAGCGTGAGGGCATCGAGCATGAATAGGCGGCGGTACGTGACGAGTTCAATTTCTGATACTCTGAGTTAGAACTGTTAAGTAGGACATTTCAGGTTGATGGGTCTCAGGGCAGTTGCATATATGAATTCAAGGCTCAGGGGAAAGCTTAGAACTTGTGATATAAATCTGTGAGTCATAAGGATATAAAAAATAGTTTTAAAATGTCCAAAGAGGACTTTTACCTCTAAGTAATACATAGTAGGCTGTCTCAGGCTCACATTCCCATGGTGACAACTAGAAAAAAAATTAGTAAGTTGCAAAACTCACATTTTATTTTTTAAGCTTTTATTTATTTATTTTTAGAGAGGGTAAAGGAGGGGGGAAAGAAAGGGAAAGAAACATCATTGTGTGGTTGCCTTTCATGCAGCCTCTACTGGAGACCTGGCCCACAACCCAGGCATGTGCCTTGACTGGGAATCAAACCAGCGACCCTTTGGTCGCAGTCTGGTGCTCAGTCCACTGTTCCACACCAGCCAGGGCAAAACTTATATTTTAAGGACATCTGAGAGCTATGACGTCAAAAAGGAGTAGATGAATGAAAATTCCAAAGAGAAAAGGGCGTTTCAATGACAAGTCACTTATTTCCCAAGGGTCCTGCCTCTCTAGACACAAGCTGAGGACCCGGCATGGCATATACGATGGCCTCTCCTGGGGGAAGAGGCCATCAGAGCGGGCGCTGACCACATAGGACTAGCACCATGCACCAGAAACCAGAGAAGCCTAAGAAGAAAGGTGTACTTTTTTCCTATTGGATAGACTCTTAAAGACACATGACTAATAGAAATACAAGAGTTTATCCTACGAATTCTTTTTTTCCCCAGGGGCTTAACACAAACTTTTAATTACCCTCCAAAGACTGCGTACAGTGTGACATGAGTAGATGTCTGCAGTTGCTATTCGCAGGAGCTTGACCCAAGGTTAACCACATCTGTGTTTTCATCCTCTGATCCCTCAATGCTCCCGTTGGGTTCCCCGTCCTGCCCGGTCTCCCAGGTTTCTTCTGGTTTTAGTTATGATCCAGCACGTGAAAACTTCGAGCTGGTCCAGTCTGTGGTCCTGGGAAGATGAAAGTCCTCTGTCCCATTCCCACCAAGACATGTTTTAACTGAACCCAATTAGATGGGAGAGTAGGGGCCGGAGGGTTTTCCCCTTACAAAAACAAGCTCATCATCCTTTGAAACTTGTATGTGTGTGCTGAGAATTCTTAACTACAAACTTACACTCGTGTGAAATAAAACTTAAGTATTACATGGAGGGGAAGCGTAGTGTTTAATGCTTATTGCCCAGAATGGATAGAAATATATGAAATAAGCATGTAGCTAAAAATGTGACAAGTACAGTAAATGCAAAAACCCAAAGAAAGTAGAAGGAAGAGAATAAAAAGAGGAGAATAAAAGAGATTAAAGAGAATGCAAATGTATTAACAAAAGAAGGTACTCTCTGTAAACCATATGGTGATTGTCAACCACTAGCAAGGTTGACCCGTCTCCCCCCAAAAGAAGAGGCAGAGATAAACAATATTGTAGCAAAAGAGAGCTGTGACTAGAAATAAAACAGTTATTAAAAAGAGAATATTATGAACAGCTTTTAACTGATACATTTAAAAACTTAACTGAAGTCACAAATTTCCACCAAAATGTGTATTACCAAACTGAAGAAGAAACAGAAAAACCGAATGATCCTGTAACTATTCCAAAACATGTGGGTAGTTAGCATCTACCCACAGATGCTCAATTGGGCTTACATTTGAGTTCTACAGACTTTAGAGGGACAGAGTTTTCTAATATTTCATTAAAATTTTTTGAGAATAATAAATGACTTACTTTTGGTACAGGCTGAGCTGGAATTAATTCTTTATAGCCAACCTTTTCAACTGATTATAACTAAAAACTCTATCCCCCCCCAAAATAACCAACTACTTGAGGATCCTGAAAAATAATAACAGACCAGTTGGGGCAAGAAGTCAAAACTTGAAGCTGACCCGTACTGTAAGGGCAAGAGCATAAGTGTAAGTCAGAGATGTGATAAAGGACTTGTATCAAGAACATACAGGGTAAGGGGGTGAAATACACTATGACGGAAGGAGACTTGACTTTGGATGGTGAATATAGCGCAGTAGACAGAAGATGTATTGTAGCATCGTACCCTTGAAACTGATAAAATTTAACCAATTCACCCCAATAAATTTAATTTAAAAAGTAAAACCAAATATACAAAGAATTTTTAAAATTCAATAAAAAACAACCCAATTTTTTAAAATGAGCGAAAGAGCTGAACAGACACTTCACCTAAGAAGATCTGTGGATGGCACATGGATAGACATGCAGCTCCCAGAGTCACAGGTCAAGCCAACACTGGTCACCTGTTCCTGTGACAGCTGAAACAGGAAAAATAAACCACACCACATGTGCATCACAAGGACTAATTTTACTATATATAAATTTAAAAGAATTTTTTCAAAAGTAAAATTGAATGATTAAAATTTCCCCAACTCTTTATGTCTTTCATCATCTAGACATTAAAACTGTACCATGCTATTATAATAATATAAAATTATAGAGCAGCTTCACTCCTGAATATATACTCAGACCCCAAATCTGACAACACATAAAATAATAATATAACATGGCCGAATTGAGTTTTCCCCCAGGATGCCTGGCTGAATCAAAATTATAGAAATGTATTATTATAAGAGTTACATTCCATGTTAAAAGAAAATTGTTAATAAATGATCATCTCAGTGGATAAAAAATGAATTTATCACAATTTCTCAGCCATTAAGACTCTTCTCAGATTTGGAATTGAAAAATATTATTCCCACATACACAAAAACCCTCAGCAAGCATTATACTCAGTCATAAAATATTTAATGCATCCCCTTTACAATCAGGCAAAAGACAAGAGTGATAGCCATCACCAGTTACTTTTAGTATTTTATTGGAAATTTCTAGTCAGCAAAATCAGATAAGAAAAGGAAATAAAAAATAAGTACATTGAAAACTAAGACTTGAAGCATCGTTACTTGATGATGAGATTTTCTATATCAAAAATTTCAAACAATCTATAGAAAATTATTATAATGTATTATAGAGTTTAGCAAATAAGTTTAGCCAAGAGAGTTTTTCAGATGAAAGACCAATATGCAAAAGTCAATTGCATTTCTATACATATCAGCAATCAAGTTGAAAACACCATAACAAATATTATTTACATAAAATTAAAATCACCAAAATACATCTAAGAGAAGTTGTCCAAAAACTTTATGGTGAAAAGTATGCAAATATATTATGTGAAAGGCATAAAAAAGGATCCAAATATTAAGAAAACGATACTATGCTAATGAAGAGGAAAGCTCAATGTCACAAACATGTCAATTTCTTCCAAATTCATCTCTGAATTCATTACAATTTCAATCAACTTGAAATTTTCATGGAGGAATTTGCATGGAAGTTGATAGACTGATGTGAATAATCATAAAGGAGAACCGAGAGAATTAATAGTCAAGACAGCCCCAAAGGAGAAGCCAGAAAAAGAGACTCAGTCTGCCAGGTGGACTCTCTAAAGCTACAATAACTAGTGACCCGTCCTCCTGGTGCAGAAAGAGACGGCGGTTCTAAGGGAACATAGAAACATACCCTCACCTGCACTCAGTGACGATACAAGATGGGGCTGCTGATTCAGATCCTTGAAAGTCACGGCCTCTTCTTCTACTGATGCCGATTACTCGTTATTCATATGAGAAAACAGTAATAAATCTTTTCTGCACGTCACACATGAACATCAAGATTTTATGTGATCTAAGATTTAAATGTGAAAAAAAACAGTAAACATTATTAGAAGACAGCATAAGAGAATGTCTTTCAATCACAGAAATACATCACAGGTAGAATTTTCTTAACAAGATTCTAAAATGCACAACCCATGAAGAAAAGTTTGATCACTTTGCATAAATTTAGGAATTTCTGCTCATCAGAAGACACAAACAACCGTGTGGTGATTGCCAGTGGGTGGGTCCAAGAGGGGGTGGAGGAGGGTGTGGTGAGGTGCATGGTGGTGAACACACAGTACAGTGCACAGATGGTGTGCTGTGGAATTGTGCACCTGAAACCTGTATAATTTCGTTGACCAGTGTTACCCCAATAAGTTTTACAAAGGGGGAAAGTCACCACAAATACATGACGCAAAGCTGGAGTAGATATTTTCAATCTATATAACCCAGGAAGGATTAGTATCCAGAATGTATACTGCATACCTATGAAACAATGCAAAGAGACAAACCACAAAATGGAAGGTGAGCAAAAGACAAAGCAGGGATTTCACAGAATAAAAAACATGATTGGCCGACATATACATGCCAAAAAGTTATTAGCCTCGTTGTTAATCAGAGAAAGGCAAAATAAAGATATCACATTAAAACATTTTTAAAGTCTAACAGTACCAGAGGTTTGAAAAACAGGGATCATTTATTCTTTGGGGCAGTGGCAACGAGAACAGCCACTTTGGTAGACCCCTCGGAATGCCCTTGTTGAACACGTCTGTGCCCTTTGGTCAGAGCCTGCACCTGAGAGCAGACTCTACAGAAATGCACATTTATATGCTGAGTGAAATAAGCCAGGCAGTGAAGGACAAATACCAGATGATCTCACCTATAAGCAGAATCTAATCAACAAAACAAACAAACAAGCAAAATAGAACCAGAGACGTGGAAATAAAGAACAAGCTGACAGTGACCAGAGGGGAGGTAGAAGGGGAATAATGGGGGAAAGGAAGAGAAGGGTGAAGTCGAGGAACATGTATAAAGGACTAATGGACATGGACATCAGGGTGGGGATAGACTGTGGGAGCGGGGGTGGGGTGGGCGGGCCGGGGAGAGCAGTGTGGGTAAAACTGGGACAACTGGAGTTGAACGACAGTAAAAAAAGAGGTGTGCATTTATGAGCACTGAGATGTATGTAAAGAATGCTCATTCCAGCATTGTCTTTTAGAACTGCACAAACAATGGCTAAAATGTCTGTCTGCTACCAAATGGATAAATAAACTGCACTTCACTCATGCAACATAAATAAATAAGCCATGAAAATAACTACAGCCACAAGGATCAACGTGGATAAATCTCAAAAACTCTGTGCCGAGAGGGTAAAAAAACAAGTCACAGAAGAATGTGTTCAGTTCTGTCATTTATTCAACTTTCAAAAACAGATAAAACTAAATAATGTGTAGTTTGAGAACACACACATTTCTCATAATTATCAAGAAAAGCCATCAGATTAACCCACCTCCCAGACAAGTGAGCAAATAGCAGAAAAACACACTGGTGTGAGAATCAAATTTTTAAAAATGCTTCATCTAAATCCAGTTCTGACAAGGCTAGCTTCTGTTTTAGTCATTCTCATTTGTCACTAGAGCATAATTCTTCAGCTCTTCATTCTACCTCTTTCCACCATGTCACCGTTGTTGTTTGAGGCGGCAGCATTTTCCCCACATACAAGCCACAGGGGTAGGCCCTCGTTGGTCCAAGACAATCAGGTTGACTCCACCTTGCTTTCCACCCTGGTTTGCTGAGCATATCACAGATCTAAGCCAGTGGGCACATGGATTTTCCCTGGTCCCCTCGGATTGGTTCAGAGGTAGCCCAGTCGTCACAGAGTTCAAGATATTGTTCGATGATTGTGAGACAGAACTGTCTCTGCTTTCAACTGGACATGACATTGCTGCTTGTCACCGTTCTGTGACCCCGATGGCGCCCAGCCCCAGGATGCAGCTAACCCTGGGCAGCAGAGCTGAGACACAAACAAGGCCTTTAATGTCCTATCACTGAGCCCCTGGACTGGGCCACACTGAAGGCTGCCATGCTTCACTCTTTCCTATCAGTTGAGCCAACAGTCTGCTCTCTGGTTTAATTTAGCTTATGTTGAGTTGTCTATTCCTTGCAGCTTAAAGAACCCTCACCACTTAGTGGAGAAAGAATTTGACATATCTTTCTCATGGGTTACCAAAGGGCTCCAAGGTCAACACCAGTACTGCACATGAGAAGAGCATGCGAAATTGCTTGTCTTTGAATAAGCATAGCATCTATTTCTTCTCTCTGAACAGCGGTGGGAGTAAGAAGTAAAGACAGATTCAGGAAAGGACGAGAAGCAACAGCAAGACCAGGGTTGGAACACTTATCTCGCCACGGCACTGCCACTTACTTAACTGACTTAATAAATCCATCTTGAGCAAGTCACTCTGTCTCTCTGAGAGCAGGTCTCCTCATCTGTAAAAAGATCACTTAAGTGATATCCATCAGTATATAAAATTGAGGGACAAGGTGCATATTCACATATTATTATTATTTATATACTTATTCATATTATATTTATAATAGTAATAAAAACAAGCAACATTTATTGAACACATGAACTGCATCATGGACTGTGCTAAATGTCTAACACACATTTCATTGTCACAACATCGTTGTTCCCATTTCCCATACAAGGAAACTGGAATTAGTGGTGTTCAGTAACATGTCTAAGGTTACAGCTGCACGGTAGAACAGGGATTCACGTTCAGCTCTTTCCAGACCTAGGACCTGTGCTTTTAAACTGCTGATTGCACAGGTTGCAGCTTCAGGCACTCATTCATTGGGCTTTACGGAGACCTGTTCTCCGGCAGGCCACGAGACACCATAAGGATAGAGAGATGAGCATTTGACTCAAATTATTTCAAAACCTACAGAGGGAGATAGCCTGGAAAGCAAATATATATTAATAAGCATTCATGCTTTGTATTTGCTACTTAAACACAGCAGACACTTAATATATACTTAATGAAAAAAATTAATGAAAATAAATATGGCAATAAGTTTCTAAAAATATAATTCCTGAGATTAAGTTCCATCTTGAAAGAATACGGGATAATTTAAGATCTAGGGACTCTGACAAGAGTCTTTTCATGCTGTTTCACGGCTTCTCTGGCTTTCCGCCCAAGATCACTGCAGTCCTGTTGCCAAGGATGCTCCCTGGGGTGAGCAGGGCGCAGGGTGGGTGATTTACGGCCTAAGATGCTCTGAAGTCTTCATCTTGCCCTTCAAACAGCCAGAGAAAGGCTGGAGAGGAGCCAGTAGTCAGCACAGTCTGTTCCGCCTCAACACACCTCGTTGACATGAATTATTTTGTGTGGTCAGTGGAGAGGGCCGTGATGTCTCTGTGATACGGAAGTTCATTCACGATTTTCCCAGCCCACCAGTGCTTTGATGTGATCAGGAGCAAGTGTTCCAACCATTAAAGAAGACCCTGCAACAGAAGACAAAATCACTTTCTTTAGTACCTGTCATGGCAAGTTTGATGGCCTCAGAAAGTGTGGTGCTTTCCACCTGGTAAGCTTCTAGAGACCTGGGAAGACTTTTCTCCCAGATTAAAGCAGTGGGTTCAGGAAGAAGGCTACCCACTCGGTCATGTTGTTAATTTTACTGAAATTGTTAGTCAGAGGAGATGTAAGGTCCAGGGTATAAAGCTGTGAATTGACTGTGCTCCGCGTGCATTTGCTAGTGCCAAGTTAACCCCGTTTCCATTTGTACTGGGTTGTCATTGATTTCCGAACACTCTTGTTACAAACAGCTTTGGACGATTTTCTCCAGCCCATTCTTCCCAGGAATGCTTTTATTTTTAGTGTACGACTTTTACAAATGCAAGGCATTGGAGCAGAAATGTTTTTATAAGTGTTTAATTTTCACCTTTCCCATATTTCAGCCAAAGCCTTTCCACCTCTTGCGATCTGACTGGGGTGTGCTTTGGCCTCCCTCCTGTTCCCCAGAATTTCCGGGTGTCGGCCTGTGTCTGTAACGTCTCCCAGGGGCTATTTCCCATAGCCGGCTTTGGCACTGGTCTTTGGTCTCCTTTTTGGATGTGCTCTGTCACCCTCTGGGGCCTGGTGTCTCAGTCCCATACCCAGTCAGCTTCTCACACATGCATATACTCACACACAGTAGGCTCTTTTCAAGTCGTCCACTTGCTGGTTGACTTAATGAAGACGTGTATGTGAGAGAGGAAAGTTAGCGCACAGTTAATACGTCAAGCACATCATTCTCTTAAGCACCATCATCTTCCTTGGAACAAAAGGGACTTCCTCTCTTTTATATTCTCTTTTATCTCATGCATAATGGCTTGTTTTTTTTCTTTGTTGGCCCAGCTCCTGCCAGCATCCATGCTTTCTTTCTTTTTTTCAGGACTGTTTTCTTATCAATGTTTTTTTTTATTCTTACCCGAATACATGGTTTTTTATTCTAAAAGAAGGGAAAAGAGGGAGAGAGAGAAAGGGAGAGAAACATCACCGTGTGAGAGACACATGGACTAGTTACCTCTGGCATATGCCCTGACCAGGGACCAAACCCACAACCCAGGCACGTGCCCTGACCAGGAATCAAACTGGTGACCTTTTGGTTTGCAGGACAAAACTCTAACCATCTGAGCCACACCAGTCAGGGCACCATCCATGCTTTCAGGGGCTCACCTTCTATCCCCCAAAACTTAGTAAGGTATTTCCTTTGATAAAAAAGACAATTTTCTCCTTTAAAAAAGTCTGGTGGCAGCTGTGAGGAGAATGCATTTTCATTTCCACTCTATTTCCGATGACTCGTGCCTTCTAGGAATCGCACAGAAGATTCAGATCCAGTGGCAGTGACTCAGCACTGAGCCCAAGGCTTCCTTTCTCTCCCCGAACGGCTGGGTGAGTGATTCTCTCTGCCGTTCTCCTGCTGCTGCAAACCTCAAAGCCCTGGGTTGAGATGGCAGCAGTGTAAGACGGTCGGGCCTCTGTCCACCGGGTGCCTGGGGACTCGCAGCCCTCCAAGCTGCCCACAGACCAGCACCGCCCAGATAGCAAGAATGGAAATAAAACTTCATTGATCCAACTTGTGAGCTTTTGGATTCTCCCTCACCGAGCCGCCTGGCTCACGCTGTCTGAAACGCAGTCCCTCGGAAAGCTGTCCTTTCCTGTGTTTTCATGGGCTGCGAGCTGGCAAGCCCCGTTATCATAGGTGCCTCTCATTGCACGTTGCGTGTCTGCAAGAACAAACATTTTCTGGCATTTTTGCATGTGCATGGTAATTACATTTCATGTTTCTACCATTCTTCGACCTCCCCCCCCAAAAAAACATCATCTGCTCATCCAAAAGGTGTTTATTTCTTGGCTACTAGAATCCACGTATTGTGCTGGGCCCTGGAGTTTTAAAAGAAAACATGGTAAATATTCTTGGAGGGGTCTGGTGTGACTTCAGTGTTTAACTTCATCAGTTGACTCATTCATTATTAAAATCTATGCGTTCTTTGACATGCCATGCTAAGGAGTCATGATTTAGACGTAACTGAGGAGACACACTCACGGAACCTTTCAGCTCTGGACGTCTAGGGGCAAATGTAAATATAGAACAAACAACTCTGAGTGTCAAGAGTGTCATAAAGAAAAATCATCGTAATACTGACAGTGACCGACAGTTACGGAATTCTTATCCTGTGGCAGAGGCTGTTCCGTGGGAGTAATATGCCATGAGGTAGTTCACGGTCACCACACGAAAGCATCAAAAGGGGACAGCAATGCACAGAGAGGGGAAGTAACCCTCTCACAGCTCCCAGCCATTAAGTGGTGGCTGTGGGTACCACTCTGGGCCTGGGGATGCCAGGGCCCGTGCTCTCAACCACTCGAGGGTTCTGACAAAACCGCAGGATCAGGGGCGACTTCCTGGAGGAAGTGCTATTTTCACTGGAACCACAAGTCTGGGTTGGAATGGCTCCAGTGGAGGGATCTGAGAAGCACACTTTGAGGACGAGAGAACGGCAAGTGTGAATGCTCCTGAGACCAGAGAGAGGGTGGCACGTGGAAGCTTCCCTGGCAGGTCCCAAGTCCTGGAGCAAGAGGGCACAGCTCCCAGCTTCTTGCCTCACACACACCTAGCTCCCTCCTCTCCGCGGAACGCCAGGCTGTGCACCTCGAGAAGCTCCACCCTCCTTTCAGCCCTAGTCTTGCTGGTACCAGCAAAACCCACTGAAGGAAGGGAACCCTTGGGCCCCACTCGCCTGTGTCAATAGGCCAAGGCTCTCCAAGTCCCAGGTCACCCCTTCTAGTGACAGCGAAGTCTGCTGGAGGCATCGGGGAATTAGCGGAAGACAGTGTAATTACTAAGGTGACAGATCAAGCCTTCTCTTTGAAAGAGCAGTCCCCAAGGGGGCTCCCGAGCTCATGACTTGAACTATGGAGAACTTATTTTTTCCACTTCAGTGAATATTTGATAGTTTTGTGGTCCTGTGGGAAAGGGCTTGAGAGAATTGGAAGAGCAGAGGGCGGCAAAAAAGGGCTCTGTGTTATTTCCTTTTGGACTGGAGAAAAATGTATATCAAACCAAAAAGATGAACAGAGCAGAGCAGGCCCGTCGAAGCCCCCACCCCTGCTTATTCTGCAGTCTGCTGCATCAGCCAAGCCACAGTTGGGAGACTGAGGGGTCTCAGACTTCTGCCCTCAGCCCTGGGCACTGCAGCTCGGAAGGGCTGTGCAGTTCCCTGGCACATGTGGGTATTGTCGCATTGTGTCTGCACCGCCCATTCGGGCTGTGCTTACTCCTTCATTTACCTCCAATGCAAACATTCACATGCTCTGTGGATGTGGTTCAAAGTCAGCCCTTCAATCGGATTTCCCCTGGGTGCCACTTCTAACCTGTCTGGCTTTTGAGCAAGTTTCATACTCTTTCTGAGCCTTGGTTTGGAAAATGAAGAAAATATTAAGACCACTCAGGATTTGGGGGGAGAATTAAATGACATGATTTGTGTGTGCCAGTGCTCGATACATTATAGATATCATTGATATTATAGTTATCGGTATGACTAAATGCAGGCTTTCAGACAATTACTAAACAAATAATTATGAAGCCACTGCTTTTGGCCAGTGCTATGCTAAGTCCCATAAAGATGAGAAAAGATACAGTTTCTATTCTTCAGAAGTCGTCCCCTCCCTCCTTCCAGCTAGTGAGAGAGGAAGACCTTTATGTGTGGCAAAGGCATCAAGACAATTGCAAGGATTAAGTCAAGCCTCCTCCTGAAGGAGCTGCAACTAGAAGTGAGAGGAGGAACCCGAAGGTAAGGGAGGCACATGAAAGCCGGGCAAGCTCTCGGGAGGGGTGCCTGCCCCTGTGCAGGGCGTGGAATTTGCTCCAAGGAGCTTGGAAATCCAGAGAATGATGCCCATGTCTAATAAATGACGGTGGTCCCAGCAGCTGAGTTTCACCCTCTGAGGTGGCTTTCACTGCCTGGCGAGAAAAAGAGCAGGCAGGGGAATGGCACCTGCTGACCCAGTAGAGAAGCAGACAGTGAAGAATTAGAGCAGAGGCTCAGTTCAGCCGGCACCTTGCATGGGGGTGACGGAGAAGGAGCCCGCAGCCCCGCGGTGGCCAAGCAGCAGCATCTTCAAGAACCTTCATTTCAGCCGGGGCAGGGGGTCAAAGGTGCAGGGCTTGTCAGTGATGGTGGGGTGTTAAGTCTACAGGTGATGTGGGCGTGGGGTGGGGGGGACCAAGAGAAAGTGGGCGTGGAGAGGAGCAGCCTTCCTTGGGACAGATCAGGAATAAGTTTTCCATTTCTTGTTTTTTCACATTTTTATTGTAGTTCAAGTACAGTTCTCTCCGTTTTTCCACCATCCCCACTTCCCACCCTCCACCCCACCCTGTGTGCTTTCACACATCCACACACACACATCCATCCACCCAGGAGTGTGCTGGCTGAAGGTCAGAGGGAGGCACAGAGATGGGGTCAGGGTCCCACCTGTGAACTCGGCGTGAGCCGAGCTGTAGAGTAATGCATTTACTGTTACCTTTTGCTCTGAATACCTTTGGGAGGAAAGTCCTGTGAAGAGGTAACTGTACCGCACTGTGATGGGTGCTGCAATGTGAAGAAGACTGGATTACTCATCTGGCCTGAGGAAAAGGAGAATCGGGAATTAATAAAGACACAGAGATACTTAAGCTGAGGCTTAAAGGAAAAGTTCCATATGCTTGGTGACCTTTGACAGTGCAGAGAGCAAAACAAGGGTTGGAGGCCGAAGGCAGAGGGTGTAGAAGAATAGGGAGCATTTGGAGAACTGTGAAGATTTTACTGGTGAAGGAGTTCACGGTGCTTTGGAGGAAGTGGAGAGCAAAAAGAATTGAGAAGTAAATCAAATCCTGGAGGCTCTATGTCCTTGTCTGAAAAACTTGGGTCTAGTCCTGAAAGTGATGGAAAGATACTGGAAATGCAAAGATTCTCCTGCATTTGAGAGGCCCAGAGCTAAAGAGGGAAGAGGGACACAGGGTTAACACAGGAGAACCCTGTGACGGGGAAGGTCCTTGGCCCGTGTGTTGTTGGGCTGGCCCCTCCATGCAGTCTCTGCTCGAGCTGATTGTAATTCTCAAAGCAAACTAAGAAAACATTCAAAAGCAGAGTTTACAGAAGGTCTTGTGGGTTGCACATGGCACAAAAATCTTCATCAAACTTTTCCATTGGCCATCCCCCCCATTTATGACTGCAGATATAAGCCCTTTATAAAATATAAGAAAGTATTTATATCTTGTTGTATTTTCTCTTCTCTGCTCTAGTAACACCCCCAGGGAACGAGTCAGAGTCACTGTGTGTGGCAGGCAAACTGCTTTCTAAGGAGGACTGTTCCAGTTCAGGAAGGCCAGTTATGGAGCATGTTGACCAAACCTGAACTCAGAAAGGATGGAGAAATTCCACATTGCAGTGTCCTGGGCTTGCTCAGCTCTTGTGACATCTTAGTGCGAGGGGCAAACAGACCACTTTTATTCTATTCAAGATAACTGTTTGCTGCCCTGGCTGGTGTAGCTCAGTGGATTGAGCACGGGCCTGCGAACCAAAAGATCGAGGTTCGATTGCCCGTCAGGGTACGTGCCTGGGTTGCAGGCCAGTTCCCAGCAGGGGATGTACCAGAAGCAACCATACATTGATATTTCTCTCCTTCTCTCCTTCCCTTCCCTTCTAAAGATAAATAAATAAATAAAAATTTAAAAAAGATAACTCTTTGCTCAGTAACTTTAGGGAGAATGCATTGGATGGGCTGTGTTCGCAGAAATGGAACTGTCTCGTCCGTTGTGTGTGGTTTCAGTCTTTTTAAAGCTCACACTCTGGTGGGAGACACAGAGAAGCAAAGCGATGAGTTCCATATGTTGTGTAGCGGGACATGAACTGGGTGCCATGGAAACACATCTTAGGAGGAGTTCACACAGTCTCCGAGGACTGGCAGGATGCTCCTAGTCAGAATTTTCTTCTGATGCTGAAGGGTGACCAGCAGTTGGTCAGGAGAAGCAGACGAGGGGTGGTGTGTGGAAGACAGGAGTCCAAGGCTGGGGAGGCAGCATGTGCAAAGGCCTAGGGTGCAGATAAATATGGAGAAGGAGGGAAATGCAGTCAGTCCCAGAGTCTAGATCGTAAGATAGGGTTGGAGTGAGGCACGTAGGAGGCTGTAAGGAGAAGATTTGCTTGGTGGAGGGGGAAACTAACTAGAGATAAAACCAGAGAGGCAAGTATGGCCCCGAATCGTGCAAAGCTGTATAACCCATGTCCTTCCCACATTGACTCTGGGCTCGGCCATGTGACTTTGTTTGTTTGGGCCAATGGAACAGTAGCAAAGGCATGAAAATCACTTTTACATTAGGTCTTGCTCTCTTTCTCTTGCTGCTCTTGGGACTTAGGCACCATATGAAGACGTTTAGACTCACTAGGCAGATGGAAAAAGACATGGGGCCCAGTTGCCTGTATCACCCCAGCCAATCACTAGGCATCCAGGGCCCACCAGCCCTTGGCTGTCCCCCTCACTGAGCACAAACACATGAAGGAGCCCAGATGACAGACACCACATGGAGCAGAAACAAGCCACCCAGCTGAGCCCTGTCCAAACTCCAGCCCACAGAGCTATCAGCAAATAAATGGCTTTTGTTTTAAGCCACTAGGTTTTGGGATGGTTTGATTCGCAGTAATAGAAAACTAATACAACTCTCATCTCCACCAAGTTCCTAAGGAAGCAAAACATGCAAACACCAGTAGGAAGATACATCACAGTTCCTTTCACATGATCATCAATCAGTAGGCCCAGCACCCGATAACCCCAATGAGCAGGACAATGATAAAAGTTCTGTTGAGCAATTTTGGAGTTTAGCCCTGGAGGTTCAGGTGAGACTCCCATTTTCCTCTGAATGAAAATCTCAGCAGCAGCATGTTTTCAATCAGCTGTGGAGGAAAGAGAAAGAGGGCTAGATCCCGGAGAGGGTCTACGTCAGTGCAGCGTGGAAGGGGGGATGCGGAAGAGGGCGTGGCTCCTGGCAACCCTGACCACCTGGGAATGACCTTGGGTGCTGGCCTGTCAGGTCAGCCGCTCTCCCTTCAGGGAAACTGAGTCAGAGTTAGGGAGGGGTGACCAGCCGTGAGAGAGAAGACAGCACTGTTTTCTCCTACAGAGGAAGCCTTCAGAAGACACCGATTATTGGTCGAATGCTTAATAATAATCTCTGTTCTTAATGAGCTCCCTCTAGTGAGAAAAATGGAAACCAATACCTGCCAGTCCAGGTCCAGTCAGGAAACAAGATATTTCACCCAGGAGAGCTGAATAAAAGATGCTGAAGTGAAAAAGCCACAAGGGAGCAGTGACATCCTGCAGAGAGTAGGAAGCAGCTGGGGCTGCTGGAACAGAGGGAGAGGTTGGGGTCACTGGAAGCCAGGAACTTGGAAGAGGGGCCATGAGGGCCTGGGCTCCGACCTCTGAGGGGAGAACGCTGCCCAGTGGGTGGCGGTGCTTCAGCAAGGCAGAGGACCCCATGGACAGGGAGGCAGGTGCAGGGCCCAGGGGGGCACCCTGGCCGGCTCAGAGGACATCCTTGAGGGCTGTGAAGAGGCTGATCCTGGAAGTGCGTAAAGAAGCCAGAGAGTGGATCCAGTGCCCGTGGCAGGTCTTTGCTGGTGCAAAATGACAGAAGCTGCAGGCAAACAGAGAGGCAAGTCCCTCTCCCTTCCTCTATGCAGGGTCCTGCCAAGGCCTCCGCTGCAACATCTAATCAGAACCCCTCTGGTCAGGGACTTGTGCAGTTTACAGGGCCCTGGGCTCAGCCCCAGAAGCAGAGTCAAGAAGGGTGGCTTTGGTGCTGAGACAGAGGACTTCCTCCCTGGCTCACAGACGGCGGGAACCGTGGAAGCAGATACAGGGCTTGCCTCCCAGGTCTGAGGCTTCACAGAGCCCAGTGTGAAGGTCTACAAAAGGCATGCTCCCGAGAAATGGCTTTCCCGACCTGGGCACGCAGTGCTGGTGGGACGTGAGGTGGGGTTAGGTGGCATGTGAGATGCATGTAGGTGTGTGTGCGGCCATGGAATGAGATAACCTTGAGCAACACATGGAGACAGCCCTTTGTCCATTTCCATGTTTCTGATCAAGGCAGCCACAGGCCCAGGTCAGCATGAGCACGTCTATAGCAGCATATGTACCCTTGCTATAATACATTTTAACAATGAAAACAGCAGTCCTTGGGCTCAGCATCTGTAGCAGGAGCACTTTCCAGTTATTTTCATTGGGTAGCATTTATTCCCTATGTATACAGCTTCCGGCTTGTGGGAAGTGGTTCCAGCTTTTTATTTACTAGAGATTCCTGTTGAAGTAAATTTATTTGAGTAACATGTGGGTAGATTTAAATTTATATAGTGAGTAAATAATAGTAATGGAGGTATATGGGTGTGGCCAAAAGAGTCTTGAAAGTGGTGTGAGAATGACCCAGGCTTAGGAAGAACTGCCCCAGGCCATCCATACACAGCCCTGACTGCAGCTTGAGCACCGACACAGTTACAGAGAGGACAGTGCTCAAGTTTGCATGTTACAGAGAAGATGCTTGTCAAGTGACCTGGTGTCCAGCTGGGGAAGGATGTCTGGACCAGCCTGCTGGTACCTATGCTGATTTTGGCAACCCTTTTCCCCAAAAACAAAGGTGCTAAGAAACCTGACGTAGAGATTGGGCTTCCATACTCAGATTTTACATGTTCTCCAAATGCCAGCCAGACATACTGGGTTTCTTAGAGCCAGTTCTCCAGTAAAACATAATAATCACTTTCCCTTCTATTTCCTTTACATCCTGTGAGTGTTTTACCATCAGAATATGGCCCCATGCTGGCAGGACTTTTTCCTGGTTGCAGACATATCCCCAGGGGCTAGGACAGTGCCTGGCATATAGCAGAACAGAGTAAACATGAGTGCAGGAACGAATACATGAAAGAGATCAAGGGTTTTCAAATTTATAAATTTTTTTAGTTATTTCTTGAAAGGAGGTCCTATGCCAATATGAAGCTGCTTTGGACATTGTAGAGTTAGAGCCCCCAGACTCTGTTTTCTTTACACCCCTTTCATTGGCAGATCTGTAGTCATTCAAGGAACATAGTTTTTAGATTGGGGGTGGGGCAGTTTTATGTTCAAAGCAAAATTAAAAGGAAGAAGCAGGGACTCCCCACGAAATCCTTGCCCAGCTCATGCATAGCTTCCCCGCTGTCAGCATCCCCCACCAGAGTGGTACCTTTGCTACAATTGATGAACCTACATGAACTCATCATAGTTACTCAAAGTCCAAAGTTTACCTTACGGTTCACTCTTGGTGTTGTACATTCTGTGGGTTTGGACAGATGTATAATCACATGTGTTCATCATTATAGTACCATACAGAGTATTTTCATCACCCTAAAAATTCTCTGGGCTTCCTCTATCCATCCCCCCCCATCCTTCCCAACCCTTGGCCACCACACATCTTTTTATGGTCTCCATAGTTTAGCCTTTCCCAGAATGTCATTTTGTTGGAATCATACACTATGTAGTCTTTTCAGACTGGTTTCTTTCACTTAGTAGTATGCATTTCAATTTCCTTCATGTCTTTTCATGGTTTGATAGCGCATTTCCTTTTTGCGCTCAATAATATTTCATTGTCTGGATGCCCCACAGTTGATTTATCCATTCATCTACTGAAGGGCACTTTGGTTGCGACCAAGTTTTGCATCCAGTTATAAATAAAGCTGCTATAAATATCCCTGTTTAGGTTTTTGTATAGATGCAAGCTTTCTGCTCCTTTGGTTAGACACCAAGGCGTGCAATTACTGGATCGTGGGGTACAAGTATGTTTAGTTTTGTAAGAAACCACAAAACTGTGCTTCCACAGTGACCATGCCATCTTGCAAGGAAACACACTTGAAAACCAGATCTCCACCAGGTGTTTAAAAGTCTACCTGTGCTTTGGAGATAAGGAAATTAAAAAATCTCAGGGCGTTTGGTGATCAGCTCAAGACATAGAGCTGTAAGGGAAAGGGATGTGGCCAGAGCTCAGAATTTCATCACAAAGCCTTTTACTTAGAACTTTCTGTCTAAGTAAAAGAGGTTGACAGCAACCCTGAGATGCTGGATTATACTTCCTCCCTCTATTGAGCACTAAAGTTAGTTCAAATCAATTGACAGAGAACAAGAAGTCAAGCCAGTTGTTTTGAAGTCATATAAATGAGAAGCCATTTCATTGAAGACTCTTTTCTGTTTGTTTTTCCAGCTGACAGTTGTGTCACTATGTAATCTCCATCTTTACACATTACAGCAGCTAATTAGATGATGTCTCAAGGAGGTGGATGCCCTTGAGGTTACATGATGTCAGGAGAACTTTCTTCCCATGATCCAATTCATGTCTGAGGATCTTCTTTCTCTGGGCCACAGGGCTATCTCACTGTAAACTCCTGTGAGTAATCTCGATGCCTTCAGAAGCATCTACTTTATCCAGTAGGAAATTTAAAAAATTACAAGTGACTCAATGCATTTGAATTTAAGTGGTGTTCAGTCCAATTTCCTAGCTCATCATCTTGAAAATGGCCATGAAAGCAGAGTGTTCATTCTAGGTTTGCATCGTTGCCAGCAATGGCAGGAGACGAGAGGAGTGGGGGCCCAGGATCCTAGGAAGCAGTCTGTTGCATTACTGGGTAATCCCCAATATTTGGAAATCTTCCCTAACATAGATGGCTGTCATCTCTGCTCACTGAATCACAGGTTCAGAATGTTAAGAAAAGAAATCTTGTATTTTTTAGTGCTTTACTCTTTGTTATTATGGCTATGATTACCATTCAATCCCCCACTGACTCTTCTGTGACCCAGTTATCATCGTCCCCATTTTACAGATGAAGAAATTGAGGCTAAGCCAACATGAACAACCTTGCACTCTCACTAATAAAAGACATCGGTGGGATTTGACTGTTACCTGTCAAGTATGCAAACTTGTGCTCTTTCAATTGCCTCACTTCTGAGAGTTTGTCAGAGCTCCCAGGAATACTATAACCCAATGGTTCTCAACATTTTCCCTTTACCTATGCTGTTCAGATTCTATAAAACAGCTCTCTTCACACGTTGCTGTGCTTCTCAGTGACAGTGGTGTTAAGGGGATACACCATTTTTCTCCTTTTTTCCTTTCCATAAGAAAGCAACTATCAGACTCCCCTGGAGACCTCGCAGTTGGAAGGAAGCACACTCACCCTGAAAATAATGACAACTCCTCCACGTCTTTCCTTCATCTCATATATATTTCATTAAGAATCTCTAGTAATCTAAGCTCTGCATTTTCCAATAAGGCATTGGCTGCCCAGATGGGTAAATTTCAAAAGAAGTGTTTGTAAATGAAATTTTGCTTAAGGTGAGTCTACAAGAGGGGGAAGTTTGAGTGTCTTGGAAGGGTCTCTAATGCAAAGTCATCTTCAAACTGGCTCTTCTTCAGGTGAGATAGATACAGTCTTCGGAGCTTCAAAAGGAACTTGTAGAGGAATCAAAAGGCTAGAGCCAAGGTGAGTTATTACAGTTAATGCAACATCAGCACCATTTATCTACATGAAAGGGTTCTGGGATGGATGTGCCCATGATTCAAGTTTAGGGTCAATGTGGAATACATTTTACACAATTTTCAAATCAGCTTAAGCAAATTAATGTCTGGAAAAATCATGACTAATCTATTCACTGAGCTTTAAAGACAAATTCAAAGTCAGTTCTCATTTAGTTTTTCATCTCTGAAACCTGTTTGACAAAAATCCCCTAAGTGTTCTTTCTTGTTGGGTTCACATTCTTATTCAGGATGTAGGAAGGAATTATGTTCGCTGATTCATTACAGAAGGAAGAGGAAATCATTGCATCTCTTCTGTATGATGGGGAGATCTACAAACATTATTGTGTTAAACTCTTACAATAACCCTTTGAAGTGCAGATTTTTGTTAGTTCCCAGAAATTAAATGTACAATGAAGGCCAGACCTAGGATTTGAATCTTGGCATTTAATCTCTTTGAATAACACTAGACAAAATCACCCAGAGTCTAGAGAAGTCCCTTGGGCCTAGAGTTTTTAAAGATAAGCTCCAGTAGTTAATATGTAACAACAACTAATATTACATAGCCAAGCTCTGTTCTAAGCATGATATACATGTACATATGTGTCTGTCTTTCTAGCTATCTATCCATATAATGTATTTATTCATTTAGTCCAACAACACTTTAAGGTAGGTAGTTATCCCCCATTTTATAAACGAGGAAACTGAGGTATAAAAGGCGCAATCCCACAATTTAGTTCCTGCATCTAGTCACTGGAGAGGCCAGGATTCACACTCCCACAGCCTGGCTTCCTGCTCCGAACTGCTAAGCTATACTGTAGCTGGGTTAGAAAAAAAGGATTTGTTAAGGGGAAGAGGAAGTAAACGAATGTATCATGTTAAATATACTCACTAATTAACCAGGGGATTAAAAAAAAATGCTGGCTCCTACATTCCATAGCAGGTCTCTTGTAAATTTGGGCAATGTTAATGTGCCCCTGGAGTTAAATCACATGTAGGTACTGAGACAAAATTTACTAGAAAAGGGTGGTTCTGACAAGGCACTGCTGTGCCCAGAGCAGGCAGCCAGACCCCTACTCTGGAATTTCTTCTCTAGAAACCAGAGGGAGGAACTTCCCAGAGGGACAACAGTATGCTGACTGTCCTGGGTCATAGTCCTCAATCATCATTCTGAGACGCTTTTACAGAAGAGCAGTGTTGCCAGTAAATAGGTTTAGAATCATTAAGCACTCACTGAGCACCTGCGCTGTGTGCTGAGGTCTTCTCATATCCATTCTCCTATTGCCGTTACCCTAATGTGATCTGACTTCATTTGACTTGATCTTAAAAATGACTCTGTGAAAGATGCCGCATTGTTTCCATTTCAGAGGTGGAAATCTTAGGCTCAGAACCATAAAGGATGCGTTCCAGGTGATGTGAGAAGTCAGCGAAGGGGCTGGGGTTTGAGTCCTGATATTCTGACTCCAAGCCCAGTGCTCTTCCCACCACCATAGAACACAGTGTTTGAGGCAAAAGGACCACCTTTGCTAATTCTGCTTGATTGGCACAAAGTGATCTCCCTCTTGTATCAGGGTGTAATTTTTAATGAAATCAAGGAGTCAGCCTTGAGGCAGGGCCCATGGATAAGACCACATTGAAGAGCCTGGTGCAGAAGACATCATGTGCTGGCCCTCGGTCATTCACATCTCTCCCCAGTCTCTCTCCTGCCCTTCCCAGCTGGTCCCCAGCAAGAGTTGTCTACATTCGTAGCCTCTTCTTGTCTCCTCTCATTTTTTACTTCCTTCCCAGGATGGCCTTTCACTAAAAAGCAACTTCACTGTTCCCTCCACCTTTCTGTGGAGAGATTAACTCATTTGACTGACGATCTTGGGAAAAGGCTGAAGCTGCTTGTCCAAGCCTTTCTTTCCCTTCTTTCAGGTTTACCTGTCCAACCCTTTAGTAAGCTTCCTCGGGCACATTCTGCTCTGCAGCCAAGAGAGCTAAATTGGGGAGGGTGGGGGAGGTGAGTTCCAGGGAGACGGAAAAGTAGCAAGCCCATCCGACACATTTCTAAGCCACATTTTTCTTTCCACCTGATTTTCGTGTCTTAATTTCTCAGTTGGTTTCTGCCCGCAGTCTGGGAAGGCGGAGACGCTATTAACTGGCTCCCTAAACTGGTCATGCTCAGTTGCAATCTCTTCTCATTTGTGACTTCCTAGTTCACACATCAGGAGCATCTGTTTAGTCTTTACCTCATCCGATTGATACCTCACTTCCTTCCATCTTGCAACCTCTGTCTTTATTGTCTTTCCTTTCCTGGCTACTCTTTTCTTGGAATCTTTTATCTGCTCTACCTCCTCTTCCCTTCCTTTAGGTTCTCGTCATATGTAGCTAGCTCCTTTTATTAGTCTTAAATTATCCATGGGCCATCATCACACTTGCTTCATGGTTTTAACTACCACCTCTTGTCTGATGACAGTCTCCCAACTGTTTCACAGACCTCTTCATTTTGATGTTCCATGAACACACAATTTCAAACACATCCTAAATGAAACTTACTGTGGTCCCCCATTAAACCTGACCCTCCCATTTGGACCAACTCTTTTAATGGTGCCACCAGTCCTTGGCATCCACAGCCTAGGGGTTATTTTTGATTCTGTCCCCTCCCTCAGCTGTACGTTCAATCAGTTGCCTATCTGGCCAGTTTTACGTCACCCACATCTCTGACTTCCTTTCTCCCATTCCTACCAGAGCTCTGTCTTCATTCAAAACCTCATTAGCCATCACCTGAATTATTGCTCCAGCTTCCTGTTTCTTATACCCAGGCTCACCTCTAATAGATCCTCCATGCAGGCACCATAAAGATAGTTCTGGAATAAAAACGAGGCCATGACACTCCACTTGAAGACCTGCAGCGGCTCCCTAACCACTGCAGGAGAAGGTCCATGCCCCTTAGCACACACAGCATGCCCTCAAGATACTGCCCCCTCAACAGCTTCATCTCCACTTCATACTTTGCCCTCTAGCAAAGCAAATCATTTCATAATTTCTTCATATATGGTGCCCCTTCTCACATTTCCTTGCTTGGATAATGCCCACTCTGCTTAGCAATCACCGCGTTTAGGAAGCATTCCTGAAATTCCTCCTTGGACTGAGTTTGCTCCCCCTTCTCTCTTCTTCCGGTTTACACGTGCTTCCCCTGCCATTGGGTCCATTGTGCTGTACCGTACTCACCTGCTCGGCTCCTGGGGACGACAGGAAGTGTGTGGTACACCCCTTTACACCCCATATCCTAGCACAGGGCCTGGCAGAGGGAGGGACTTGGTGAATTTTAATAGAATAGCACAGAGCAACACTATTGGATGTGTAGAGACTAAGAATAAAGTATTTCCATTGAATCAGGAATGAAGGGGGGAATGTCCAAATGCAGCGATGCTCTTTCCCTCAATCTGGTAGGGCCCACCAGATGAGATTAAATCCAAGAGTCTTGTGTGGAAGACAGCAGATCATCTAAATTCCCTTCTCCAATTTCTCTCTCCCTGCCATTCCCCGCTGCTTTAAGGGCAGGTCTGGATAGACCAGGACTACCCAGACTTCCTTGACTGTTGGATAATGAGATACTAACAAGTTCTCTTTTCTAGATAGCCTTTGTTTTGTAGGAGTCTTTTCATTCTTGAACTCTTCCCAAGAGGAGTGAAGTAAAGGCGGTAAGACCAGATGATGTAGGATGAGGGCGGGAAGCTGGCATGGCTCAGAAGTCTTGGGCCTCGTCCCTCTCCACTTCAAGTGCCCACTGAAAGACCTGGCATCAGCGATGGCCCCAGGTTGTCCTGCTCCTGTGACTGACAACTCTGGAGAGTTTTGTCTCTTTGGTCTTTCTGCCTTGGGCCTTGAAGCTGTGCTGCTTCAAATCTGGGGGGAAATTTCAGCTCCTGGGTGTTTGTACTTTGCCCATTTTTCCTACTGTAACCTAGCTCCACAACTCTTACTATTTCCTCTTAGGTTCGTCTACAGTTCTCAGGGTCACACAGTACTCCTTCTTTAATAGTCCTGTGAGCTAACAGACCATGTCCTCGATCATGTATCTGGTAACACAGGGGAGCCCAGATCTGAACGGAGGTCTCGTTACCCCAGAAACTCTGTCTCTTTGTTACTCAGTGTGGGAAGAAAATTCAAGAAGAGCGCTCACCTTCACCTCTCAGCTATTTGTGGACACTGACAAACACAACATTAGCATGAACTACCCCTAAGTTCAGTGCTAGACACCTTTGAGTTTTTGTAAGAACCTCCACTTTATAACACATGTCCCAGTAGTTACCTAATGGGGTCCTGACAAGACAGAAAAGGGATTGAGTGCACACATCTGTTTCTTTTATCTGGAAAGCGCCCATCCCACGACTGCACCTCCTGTTCTCCTATCTCTCCTTTTATAAGACTATCCTACTCTCCTTGCCAAAGTGATTTATTTAGCAGTAGAGAAGTATGGTCCAAGCTGGACCAGTTAGATCTTTCACGGAGATTTCTGGAATTTTGGGGAAGACTTATCTTCATTGGAAATAAACTGTGGTCTGGAGTTTCACACGATCAGGCCCTACATACCTGAGGATTGAAGGCAGTAACAGAATCCCATCTATTTTGACCAAACCCCAAGATCTGGCCTTGCCTAACTTCTGCATTTTTTGTAGACTTTTTCATGATGGGAGTCAGCGAGTCAACAAATTCTTTTTTTTCTTTTCCCCCTTAGGTTTAAGATAGATTTCTCTCACTTTACCCAAAGCACTTCAATTCCTATTTAACAAAGAGGTTATGCAAATCTACAAAGGTTTCATAGCTTATAGTGATATTGGAAGAAAACCAATTCTTTTAGAAGATATCTTCTTTCTACTAATGCACAGGCACCTCTATAAGAATCTATATGCCTGTGGACATCAACTCAGGCTACTGAGCTGTACACTCTGCCTAATGTGTTACACATAACCTTTCTTGATTCAAATGGGTGACCTTGAAACTGAGTAACTCTCATCTGGCTCTACCAGCTGCCTTGGCCCAGACCCAGCATTGATCCTCCAGGCCATCCTTTATCACGTTGGTGCCTTTGATGATTGATTTGAGATTGGGCTACTCCTCTGTCATCGGATCCACATACCCTTTTGTATCAAGGATGACCTTGTTTATGACCTTGTTTATATCTAGTCCTTCCTGGACATTCAAGGGCCCATCGATCAGAGCCTCCCCTCAGGTCAGCCAGTCTACTTGCCTTTCCCCTGCATTGCTGCCCTCTGCGGACCTGTCTCTCAGGGTCTGTGCAGAGCTGGGGGACAGGTGGTCTCATAGCTTCAGAGGCAGTGTGTTCAAGGAGGCTGTTGCCAGACAAATAGTTGGAAGCTGTATTAGAAGCCCTCATTTCTAGCTCAGGTCCAGGGCTATTCCTGCACAGGCTTCTAGAGAGAAATTTTTTTGGAAAGTGGATGGTTAGCTTCAAACAGTTTTTTAAAATGAAGAAATGGAAAGACTTTTCTTTAGAGTCTTTAGTTTGCTTCACTTCTTTAAGATATATACCCCACTGCCGTCATACCAAGCAGGAGCTACTGCTTAAAAACAGGCCCTGGCATTCCGACCTCTCTTACTGCTCTCATGTTGAACCACTTGACAGAACTCACCCTGCATCCCTGGACCTTCCCATGATTTTCCTGAAAACTTGAGATGCACAATCGCTGTGTCACTCACCAGTTGTTTTATTGTTCGCCTCACATTCTACAATGATTCCTGAAATAATCTTAGTGTGTCCTGATACATTGCAACACAAGGTGGCAAACTCAAACCTCAGCTTGTGGCCCTGTGGTCTGTCTTTGCGTGGGTGGCCATGCCTTCTTCCAGCAGGTGGTCCTCCAGCAGGTGGGACTGCCCTGGTTTGGAGGACAGTGTTGAGGTTTCTTACTCAGCAGGATTCAGACTGTACCCCTGGCCTTCCTGTTCTCCCCTGCCCAGCTCCCACATGCCCAGTCCATTCCAGTACCTGTACCTTCTACCCGACCAGTCCCCCAGAACAGTTTCTCATTTTGTTCACCGTGGCCTGGATCTAAGTGGGAGTCTCCTAGGAGAAAAGGATTCCTGCATGTTGGCATCAGGAATAACCATGTTGTATTATTAGTCAGTGTTTTCCACCGAAAGAAAAGTGATAGGAATTGGCTCATTGATCATAGAGGCTGACTAGCCCCAAGATCTGCAGTGGACCAGCCGGAGGCCCAAGACAGCCGATGGTGTCATTCCAGGCTGAGGCTGAAGTTCCGGTCTGAAAGCTGCAGGCTCGGGACCCAGAAGGCTCCATCTCCTGGTTCCAGTCTAAAGGCAAGAACAGAACTGATATTCCAGCTCAAAGGCAGTGGTGCAGAAGTTTCGTTCCACGTGTGGGAGGGTCACTCCTTTGGTTTATTCAGGTCTTCAGTGGACAGATGGGGTCCACTCACTCTGGGGAGGGCTGTCTGCATTAGTCTGTCTACTGTCTGCTGATTCATATGTTAATTTCACCCACAAACACCCTCACAGACACATCCAGATTAATGTTTGAGCAAATGTCCAGACACCCATGACCCAGTCAGGTCGACACATACAGTTAACCATTATACATGGTGATGAGGACCATAATATTTCCTTCCAGGTGCATAGCACAGTTCAACCTGCAAGACACTTTTACCTTTTCTAAATGATATTTTATCCTCAGAGCCATGCACTGAGGTAGGACTTCCCACCTCCTTTCTGTATATGAGGAAATAGAAGCTGACGAAACTCAGGTGCAAAATTCATTTGTTCATTTGCCTTTTATATGCCAGAATACTGTGCCAGGAGTGGGAGATTCGAGGAAAAGTACAAATCAGCTCAGCATCACTCTGTGAACAGTGCCACGGGAGTTCAGCAGTCAGCTGGGCAGACTGGAAGTGGCAGAGCATACGCTGTGTCCTGAAGAATGGTTAGTGAAGAATCAGGAAGGTGGCTGGCAAATCAAAGGTGATGAGAAGCGAGAGCGGGAGCCATTAAATCACCTCGGGGTTTGCAGTCGTTACGGAGGAGGGCTGGTAAAGCAGCAGGTGTCCTGGCGTTTGGATGAAGTTTTCAAAAAGTTTCAAGATGAAATACACAGAGGTTCTGGATGGGAAGATAGCTGGAAATGAGCTGCACCGAGAGCTCAGAGTCAACAGAATAGACTTTCCCCACCCTCTCTTTTGCTCACTTTTCACTTTCAATTCATAACTCCTGCTCATTCTGTCTCCTAAATATCTCTCTAGTCTGTTCCCTTCTCTTCTCTCTACCCATGGCCATTTCTTTAATTCAGATACTTTTTACCTTGACTAACGCAATAATATTCTGCTTCCCTTTTTACCTCCTCTGAGCTTTTCTCCATCCAATTACCAGCAATCACTGCAAAATATGGTGAAAGCACAGACTTTGGAGTGTGAGAGTCCTGGGTGTAAATTCTGCCTGTTTTACTATTATGTCTTATACTCTCACAGCCAGAAAATTTGGTAGGGTTGGGATGATTTCCTGGGAAGATTTCCAGACATTTTCGGGCTCCTAACTGTAATACCAGATGGTATTATGAAAAACTCCCCTTTAGTTTGAGGAGTTTTTGGGTAGAGTCTATAGGATTTTCCATGTACACTATCATGTCATCTGCAAACAGTGACAGTTTTGTTTCCTCCTTTCCTATTTGGATGCCTTTTATTTCCTTTTCTTGCCTGATCGCTGTGGCTAAAACTTCCAATACTATATTGAATAGAAGTGGTGAAAGTGGACAACCTTGTCTTGTTCCTGATCTTAGTGGAAAAGCTTTTAGTTTTTTCCCGTTGAGTATGATATTGGCTGTAGGTCTCTCATATATGGCCTTTATTATTTTGAGAAATGCTCCTTGTATTCCCACTTTGCTGAGTGTTTTTATCATAAATGGGTGTTGTACCTTATCGAAAGCTTTTTCTGCATCTATTGATATGATCATGTGATTTTTGTCTTTGCTTTTGTTTATAATGATATCCTAAGAATCCTAAAACATCAATATCAAAGAACCTATGCACCACAATGTTCATAGCAGCACAATTTACAATAGCCAAGAGTTGGAAGCAACCTAGGTGCCCATCAGTAAATGAATGGATCCAAAAATTGTGGTACATATACACAATGGAATTCTATGCTGCAGAGAGAAAGAAGGAGCTACTACCCTTTGCAACAACATGGATGGAACTGGAAAGCATTATGCTGAGTGAAATAGGCCAGGTGCTGAAAGACAAATACCATATGATCTCACCTTTAACAGGAAGCTAAACAACAAAACAAACAAGTAAGCAGAAAAAAAAAACCCAAAAAACAAAGACACTGAAATAGAGAACAAGGGGATAGTGACCAGAGGGGAGAAGGAAGGGAAGTTAAGGGGGAAAAAGGGGGAGGGATTTGGAGGAACAAATAGGAAGGACACAGGGACGAGAACTAAGGGGGGGAGGAAATGGGAGGGAGGTGGGGAGCAAGGGGCAGGGGAGGCTGGGATGGGAAAAATAGACAAAAAACTGTACTTGAAAAATAACTAGATAAAATTAAAAAATAAAAATAAAAAAAAAGTATAAAAAAAAAAAGAAAAAAAAAAAAGAAAAACTCCCCTTTAGGACGTGTGTAAAGGACCCATGGACAAAGCCCAAAGGGGGAAGGATGGAGAGTGGGAGGTGGGGTTGCGTAGGGCAGGAGAAAGGGGTGGGAGGAAAATGGAGACAACTGTATTTGAATGCAATAAAAAATGCTAAAAAAAGGGAAAGAAAATACTAGAGTAACAGGTAATCTACTATAGAAGATACTGGATTGTGTTCATTACTATTTCCAGAAAAAAAAGACATGTCATTCTCAAACTGACCTAACCATATAGGAAGTTTAAATATATAATAAAGTCAAGCATCCAAAACAAACAAACAAACATACATAAAACTGCCCTTTAATTCTTAGCATGAAGTGTATGGACACTGCTTAGCACAGTGCCCACCACATTGTTTTGGGCTCACTGAATGATTGCTGTTTTAATTACAGATTTTGTTTTGCTTCTTTATTATTTAATGGCTTCTGATCACCTACAGGTTGGAGCCCTCTGGAGCCCTACAGCCTTTCTTGATGGGAACGTTTGCCAGTTTTTCCTATCTCGTCTCACACCTGTCAACCCTGCACTCCCTGTGTCCCAGACACACTCAGGAACCTGCCAGTCACTTGTCCACAGTGATGGTTCACGTCCCTGTGTCTTTGCACGTGTTACAGACTTTTTCTTGGTGGTGGTGGTGGTTTCGGGAATGTCTGAAAGTCTTGTGCTGCGTCTGAAAGGTAATTCAAGTTTTCTCTCTCTAAGAAGCCTTTCCTGATTGCTCTCAGCATAACTAACCACCCTCCTCTGCCACTGCTCTGCCTTGTGCATACTCTTCCCAGGTAAGATGGTTTTACCTGATGATGTTTCCTGCATTTGATTTCGTCTGTCCCCCCTCTTACTTGGTGAACTTTGCATCACAGGCAGTACTGATCACAAGGGAGACGTTTTATATTAGATGAAGAGAAAACATCACCATGTATGGAAGTCGAATAAGATACATGAGCAAATGCAGGAAAAAAGTATACAGGCAGAAGGGGCATCAGAAAATAAAGAGGAGCTCTTCTATGTTTATACCCTTATCATCACAGAAGTAAGATCAGCTAATTTGCCCAAATAAAGCAGGGCGTACAGCTATAATAAAGCTGTATCCTGGTAATGGAGCCACACGGTGATAATGATACTAAAATAAGGAACCCATCCATATGTTAATGAAATTAATAATAACTAGAGACAAGCACACACTGTTCTGTCCAGATCCATTTTGGAAGCAGATTCAAGCAGGAAAGTATTCATGCAACAAAGAAGAAGCTTGGGTGGAGAAGAATTTGATCCATGTGTTAAGGGGCCAACATTTTCAGAATCTTCTTGGGTAAACCGGCAACTTCAGCTGTGACTAGTGTAAATCACAAATGCATCACCCAGCACCACCACTGTGTGGAGCTACGCTGGGCTGGTGGAGCACCTTCTTCTCTTGGTCCATTAAGCTGACTGGGCCTGGAGTCACTGCACTGTCCTGCGGCTTCTTTTCTCTCAAACCTCCTGCTTCTAGGCAAGAGGATCTGGACCTCTCAGAAGAGATAGAGAGACCTGCAGAGATGAGTCAAAATTTTTCATCTTCCCATCTCTCTCATTTATCTCACAGACTGACTTAGAATAGCTCAAAGACATGACTGAATGAATGATAATTATGTACCATCAGGAAGTCTAATACCTACATGTGTGGAGTCTTACCTGAAGAATTATCTGCCATTTACAGAACTCTGCTAATTATCAAGATCAGCATGACATGCTTATATCTATTGACTCATCCTCATTGAAGACTCATAGCAATTATTTCTTGCAAGATGTGCATGTGTTATTATTCCTGTTTTGTGGATGAGAAAACTGAGGGTGTGTGTAGTTTGCTCAAGGCTGTCGAAATAGCAAGTGATGGAGTTAGCATTCAAATTAAACCTGTTCTCCAGCTCTTTCATATCAATAGCCATTAGGCTTATACTTTCCTAATAATACAGTTAGGGAAATAATAAAATTAGAGGGTGAGGTGTCAATCGATGACACAGAGAAATCCATATAACTCCCTTCTATTTGGCTTCTGCCTTTTCTGTCACATGGAATGTTGATTGAAAATTGCCTACCAGGAAGACAAAGCAAATCTCAGCAATGCTTGAGCTGTAAATAGATATTTTAGGATTTTCTCTCACATGTGCATGAAAATAGAAAATTGGTCATAGTGTTTTTAGGCCATGGCATTCTTTGGGGTTAGGAAAACAGGCTTGGAGACCTAGAAGGTCAGAATTCCACCTGTGCCTCACTGTTGCCCAGCACTGTGAACTTGAGCGGCTTATTGCATTGCTCCCAGCCCAGTGTCCTGAGTGGGTAAATGGGTCTCTACCTTACAGAATTGGTGTGTGGGTTCCACTTTGAAAAAGTTTATAACATGGTAATATCTACTATGGGCCACAGTAAATGTTCAATGTGAGCTTATTATGTTATATTGAAGATGCATATTGATACCCATAGCAGGCAAAGAGTGTCTTAGCAAATACTAATTTTAAAAATCAAGATTCAAAATTGTATATACAGAATGGTAGAAACTATGCAAACATTGAGAATAAAAATAACTGCGTAGAAAAAGACTGGAGGGAAATGTATCAACATTGTTTTAGAGGTTGCTTTTAGTAGAGGGTAGTTCTTTTTACTCTTTGGTATTTTGTAAGTCTTCTTTGATTGGCATGCAATACTTTATTAATGGGAAAGTTTAATTTTATGTGTGCTTTTAAACCATATGCTTGTGTTATCTTAATCCTTAAAGGAAATGAATAGAAAAGTTGAAAAAAATTGCCAGTAAAATGTCAGCTTTACTAAGTGTCTGGAAATTTGCCTGCTAAATAGTTCCCTGCACGTGGCAGATTCCTGAACGTACCTCTCTGCAAAGCCTGGAGCTGGGACCCAGCACTTACTTCCCAAGTGCCCCAGAAGGCTAGAAAATGCTAATTCACCTTCATACTCAACACCCTGTGCCTGCACTGAGAAATCCCAGGGCTCTGGTGAAGGCTGGGTGGGTGCCCCCTCCTCATTCTGACATGGTTAGTCTGGAGCAAGCAGAGCTCCCTGAGCAGGAACAGTCCTGCTGTATCAGCACTGATGGCTCCAGCAGCCATTAATTAGGCTGAGATTAGCTTAAGTAGAGTAGTTAGTTAATTGTGAGTTGACACAGAACTCCCTGTGTCGCAGCATGTGGCTTGAAAGTGGAGCCAGAACAGTAGGAGGCTTTCTGGGAATGCTGCAAGTGCATCAAGTGGAGATGAATGTACAGCAAGGGTGGGAAGGAGGAGGGTGGGCCTTCCTGGTTCGGGAGGCCTACTTTGGCTTGGCCTGCATTCTGAATGGCTCGTTTAGAAAGCCTGGGTTGGTTGTACAAGAAGACTTGCTGGAGGAGGGTATGCCAGATACGGATCCTGAAGGTTGTGTAGGAAGGAGCCAAGGAGACATCGTAGAAGACTTTTGAGATCATAGGGATCAGTCAGGGACTTATGTGCAAAAAGCATCTGAAAAACAAGTGGGTCAGAAGATTAGGTATAGAGTATAGTTGGGGAGGGGTTGGGAGTGGTGACAAAGATATAAGAAAGCAATTAAAGAGTAGACAAGACATTGAAGGATGAAAAGTTAAGAAGGGTAAGAGAGTGACACAGGCCAAGGGCAGGGGCAGTCAGAGGACAATGAAGTCTCTGGGGGAAGGGAAGGGAAAGGAAGGGGAGAGATGTCAGGAGTCCATCCAGGAGCTGAATACATTCATTCACTCATTCATTCATCCTTCCATCTATCCTTCCATTCATCCATCTGTCCATTATTTTGTTCACTTTTTCACAAGTAAAAATTAATCATCCCCTTTGTGCTTAGCAATGTTTTAAGGAAGGAGAGGAGGAGATGGACTCATAAATGGGTTATACCACATTGTGATCAGGGCTGTAATGGAAGTTTGTACAAGATGCTATGGAAGCAAGAAGGAAAGAGACAACTGGGTGAGAGGAAAGAATTCATAGGTGATAGGACATTTAAATTGGATTTGAAAGGCTGAGTTGGACAGTAACAGAGACAAAAGGGAGAGGAGCAAGGCAGCTTTTGTTTGGGGAATGAGGGGCTGTCAGAAGTAGATGGTAGATGTATGAAGGAACAAGAGAAGGAAAAAGAGGTGGGGTTTAGATGGGAAGAGTTTTGATTCCTGAGCTAGACTTGGAAAAGAATTCTGTAGCCCAATGCTCATCATGTTCTTAAGCTCATATATTATCAGTTAATAATTTTGAGTAATATCTGCCACACTCATTCATTCAAAGAACTTCTATCACTATAAACCTCACTGTTTTCATATCTACAGGCTAGGTTAACTTTCCTAGATATTACCTACAGAGCATCATTTATTTTTGCCACATTTTCATATTTTACACATTTGATATTTATGTGTACATGTACAAGATAAATATGTATTGTATGTATAAATTTTCAAGGACCTCTTCTATACAGGATGTGGCACAAATAACAACACTCCTTTTTATTACAAAGTCTTTTATTACAAAGTCATAAACATGTACCTCTGTAACGTAACACTATTGCACTCAAGCACACCACGTGACATTTTAGGTGAAATGTTCAAATTAAAACTATAAATTATTGCACCCATGTTATTACCTGACCAAGCACGCTCAAGCAGATATTACTTCTACCAGACCCTGTATTATAGGCATAATGGTTCATGTGACTTTCTCCTTATAATAGAGCTCAGAAACCACCTTCTAACTTCATTTCCTGCCCAATCAATCATCCTTGCCTGTTTTTAACCCTTTTCTCCTAGATATTTTATTGGTGTTTGATTTGACTATCTCTGCTTCATGTACTCGATGGAATGAGTTTTGTGTGTATATGCGGTGATCTTGAGACCTGAAAAAATGCTCTTTGCCCCCCCAAAGTCAATACTTTCTTGAGAGAGTAAGACAATGTAGTGGTTACTGAATCTCTATTTAATCCTTAATTACATTATCCTGAGTATTTGGCATGCACTCCCTCAGTTAATCTGCACAGCAACCTCCCTGAAGAAGATCGCACTGTTACAGTGCGTCACAGGTGGGTGCACTGAGATGTGGGGAGACTGAGCTATTGCCTGAGGTTCCCTGCTACACAACGGCAACTGGCAGAGCCAGCTTCCGAGCTAATTAACTTTGGTTCTAGAGCCTGCACCCTTGATCAATGTGTCTTAGACGATACACCATCAGTAATCACAAGAAGTGTGCATGGGGAGTTTCCTGCCCGCGGGGGACTGTGTCAAGTGCATGAAGTGCCTTGGCTCAGCAAGCTCTCATAACTCCTCAGTGGTAGAGGCACTGGTGTTATCGCCTATTTCACAGGTGAGAAAACAAAGGCTTCAAGATAATAACTAGCTTGCTGCAAGCCATTTAGCATTTTGAGTGCTTGGGTTGGACTTAGAAGTCAGGTAACTTAAGCCTGAGTCCATGTTCATAGCCCATTGGCTATACCACCTGTAACACCTGTGGGAGGCCTTTCTTTTTACCTGAGCTTCTTGTAGAATGCATCGTGATGATGCTTGGGGTCTGGTTACAGGTAATCCACTTACTACCTTTACTGATGTTATTACCATCTTAAGGAGACAAAGGGCCTGTCTCCAGTGAGTGTTGAACACTACCAGATTCTGAGCACTGAGCTAGTATTTTAATAAACATTATCTTACTGAGTCATCCTGACACCTTCCAAAGGAGATATTATTATCACCCAGTTTTCTGGAAGGGAATTGCCCACATCAGTGTTTCTCAGAACTATGCTGCTGATTAGAGAAAGAGCCCAAATTGAAACTGACCGAGGTTTCTCTAATTCTTCAAAACCCATTATCCCTCAGAGCTCCTGGCACCAGTCCCTGGGTTGTCTCCTCTCCTTCACCTGAAAAGAAAACACAACATACTCTTGTTATGAATGCATTATTCTTTCTCCCACTGCCAGGGCTCATGCGGAAGGTGCCTGTCAGTCACGTCCACAGTCCAAGTGACAGTGTCCCTGTCCTCTGCTTGTCAGCTGCACTCTCCTAGGAAGAGGACTTGCTCCCAGGAGGAGGACTTAGGGCTTCAGCTTCATCAGCCTGGCTCCCAGATGCCCTGCCCTAACCTCCTCCCCATGCATCTTCCCCAGGATGAGCAAGGCTTATAAATTCACAACACTTATGATTAAGGTTTCAGGAGCCAGTTCCTCCCCCAATCTCCACAAGACACACAGACACACACATACACTGACGTAGACATCCGTCCGCACTCACATCCCTTGATTATGGCTATCTAAGACACCGGATCTTTTTTCTCCATGGAAGTGGACAAAGCTCCACCACCAGACTACCTGGGTTCAAATACAGCTTGTGACTCTGACTAGCTGTGTAATCATGGGTCACCCCTCTGTGCCTGTTTTTCACTGGTAAAATAGATATATATTAGTGCCAATTTCATAGGGCTGCTCTGAGGATCTACTTAACAAAGTTAAGAACTCAAAACTGTGCCTGTAGCATATTAATGCAAATTTTGACTATTTTATCATCACATCTTCCTCCTCATTATCATCACACTAATGTGCATCGCTTCTCAGTAGGTCTACTTCTCAGGAATGTTCTTTTAAACTAGAATCCAGGGACATGGGCCTGGAAGGTGACCTTGTGCCTGATGGTGGACCTTCCTCCTCCCAGGGATTTTTTTTTTCAAAATAGCAATAGGTTTTATTCATTGAACAACCTATTTCATGCCAGGTACTACTATGCTATAACAAGCTGTGACAGATCTGTACCTCTTTCTACTTCCCTACCCCATATCCTCGTCCATTCTTTGCTCTTCCCTTGCTTATCTCTGTATCACAAAGAGGCTGTGTTTCCAAAGACCCAGCTTGACTGGTTTTTCATGGGCGTATCCACTGGGAGGCATGGGCAGAAGACTGGCAGGCTCTCGGGAGGGAGAGCTCATATAGTCACCAACTATGGTATGCAGTAGCCAGGGTCTGGCATATCATAATTAGCATTCACGTGAGGCTCCCATGTCAGTGCATCTGTTGTAAGTAGCTCTGCTTTGAGCTGTAGTAGGGGAGGAAAAGACACTCTGTGCTTCAATTTTGCAAGTTATTTGTGGGATCTCTACTTCATGCGTCTTTTGTTCTTTTGGGGACTAGTTGGCTACTCAGCACATATTCTTCCTATTACAATGCCAAAAGTGCAAGTGAGCAAGTCCATCTGTGTAAACACATCATTTTAAACCTCTGCGTATGTCATGTCTGCTAATATCTCTTGGCTAAAGCAAGTGGCATGGTCAAGCCCATTGTCAATGGAGTGGGAAAATGTACTTCTCCCATTGATGGTTGGGGCAGGGAGTAAATTTTTTTGAGTATTAAGTAAGGTATCCTACCAGAGTACCTCTTCCCTCATTTCCCTGCCTCGTCTCTGCCTCTGCTTGGGGCTCTCCTGAATGACTCCACTTCCGCTGGCTGGCATGTTTCGGTTTGAGCTTCTGCTAATGACTTTGAACCCAGGGCTCTGGTAGGGCCACCCCTTCTCTCTGTCCCTCCAGCTGGTGGCGGCTTCCTGCCTTTTCCAAGTTCTGCTTTGCCTCACTCTCTTTAATGCTTAATTTTTTACTTTATTTGTTCATCAGAAAGAAAGTCCACATAAACTTCAGTTCTAAATAATACACAAGGACTGTATATTAAATATTACTGCTGAATAATACACAAGGAAAGTACAATCTCCCTCTCATCCCAGCTCCCAGAGTTGGCACCATCAGTTGTTTTCTGCATTTCATCCAGAACATTTCCTACTAACTCTTACAATTTAAAACCCCTCACAGCCCTCTGAGGGAGGTGATATTATTCCCAGGTTACAGTTGAGGCAAGTCATCATTGTGCAAGTTTGGGAAAGTTGCTGAGTCTTTCTGAATCTGAATGTCCTCATGAAAAACAGACATTATGATAGTAACTAGGTCTAAGGTCAATGAACACACAGACAATATGCACAGAGTGTTTAATTAGCACATTACAGGAAATAGTTTAATTGGTAATAATAATGATGATAAAAGTATTACTAGAGTAGTAATTGTGTGAGTAGTATTTCTCAAGGCTGTTCAGAGGCTTGGGAACAGAACTGGTCTCAGAACACACATCTTTTGCATTTTCATATGAACAGTAGCCACATTTATAGGGAAGGGTTGGGGCTTCTGAGAAAGACTTCTAACGGCTTCTTCTCCCTCCAAGACCCCTGGAGAAGACATGAAATAGCTGCTGTCAACCCTTTTGTTATCTGGGTACATTGGTCTTTCCTCGCCCTGGTCAGATTCAGAAAGTCAGGTGATAAATCCTCTTTCAGGACGCCTCCCCAGTCACCCCATTTGACCACAGCCTCTTGGCAGTACTGAATTACCCAGCATGCATGTGGTTACAAACTTGAATGCATGCAAGAATTCCTGAGTGTCTTGCAAAAATGCACATTCTTGGGCCTTGCCCCAATCTACCGAATCTTAAGACATCCAGGTTGGGTCCAGGGTTGACATTTTTAGCAAGCACACTGGGTGATCTTCTGCAGGGGTTTATGGACAGTTTGGCAAAGCTTCCCAATCAAGGTTCACTCAGTCATTCAACATGCATTGATAAAGTGCCAACTCCATCCTGGGCACTAAGAGAGCCAGTGAAGTTAGAGATACAAGTAAGGCAAAATCAGTGTTCTCAAAAACTGGAGTCTGGGGTAGGGGACAGATGGGGACAGAATGGACAAAAAGAGAGTTTCTAATATATGGCAAAAAAAAAAAACACAAAACCCTGCCACGACAGAAGCAAGTACAGGTGTCTGTGGAATACAGACTGGGAAAATGAGGAGGCTTTTGTTCTTGCTTATGTAAAAGTCTGACAAATGATTAATCCTGAGTTTTGTGGAGCAGGTCCTGGGACACACCAAAAGGGTCACAGCAGGGAGGAGATAATGTCTGAGACAGAGCACCTTCTATGAGACTCACATTGTTCTCTCTCCTACTGTAGTCATCTGGTGTATTAACAGCTGCTTCTACTGCCTTAATTTCGGTTTACATCTGGAAAATAGGGCTAGTAGATGCATTTAAATCATGGAAGGTACAGAATAAAACAGAAACTCAAAACATACATACAAACAACATAAATTGACATTGGAGATGCTATACATTTAGAAAACAGGTTGTTTAAAAAAAACCCAGGAAGATACAAGGTTAAAGCCCCCCAAAAGCCATAAAACTGTGTAGAAATACTGTATGCTTATTGAGTGTGCATTATAGTTCTGTTACTGCATGTAAATACTTGTTGCACAAGCAAATGAATAAATTGTAGATAATGAAAGCCGAGTGTCTGGGCAGAGAAAGAAGTTACAAATAAGGAAAGGAGAAAAGCTAGAATGAACTTAGTGACATCGGATGGTTACTGGAAGTATCGGGATGAATTTATGGGTCTAAAATGTATAGAGATAGATATACAGAGAAGTAAATTAGATATGTATGTATGTGTGCATATGTTCCCTAACTCCGGCCACGTAGAGAACTCAAGCAATGTCACTGACCTCAAACTAATCATGAGAAAACATCAGGCAAACCAATATTGAGAGACATTCTACTAGCTGATCGGTACCCATCAAAATATCACTCATAGAAAACAAGGAAAGAATAAAGAACTCTCACATTTTCAAGGATTCTAAGGAAATGCAGCTGATAACTTGATGGAACGTGAGATTCTGGAATAAGAAGCAGACATCAGGGAAAATCTGGTCAGATGTTAATAGTCTATAATGTTAATTCTTGATTTTGATCATCGAACCATGGTTAAGTTGTTAATATGAATGTAAACACTGTGCTATTTTTGTAACTTTTCTGTAAGTCTAAAGTTATTTAAAAATAAGTTTAAGAAGGAGGAGGAGATAGTTAGTCTGGATGCTTCCTCCACAATGCTGGGTATTCCGTGAAAGTTTAACATAAGCCTGTAGAATTGTTTTGCCACCATATATCAATCAATTATTTCCCCCCACTTAGGGTGCTGTTCTCTCATCCTCACATATCCTGGTTCATTCTGTGGCATTATATGTGGCTGTGAATTATTGGACATTGATGTGAAAGTTTATCAGTGCCATAAGCATTCTTGAGCTAAAGAGGAAACAAAGGCAAATATGGGGATTGAGAGGCCACCCCAATATCCTCAGGCCCAGTACAGACATCATTTGGACTTGGAGACCCTAGGCCAGCTCCAGCATTTTATAGACATATGTCCTGCTCAGCACTGCCTAGGTAGGGTGCAGCAGACGACAGAGAATGACATATCACAGGCCCCTGTGAGTGCAGCCGGTGGTAGGCTCCCAGGAGCTGTCCATGACTCTGAGACGTGCCCAGTACCCAGCCTGGCCAAGATGTTGCTGTAGGTGATCTTAGATTCTGCAGTGTGTTATTTGTCACTGGACACGCCCTCCAGGGTGCCAAGCACCGTGGGGAGTGTGTGTGTGTGTGTGTGCGTGCACGCACACTCCTGTTTAAAAGCCAGGCTCTAAAGAACAGCATCATTGTGCAAGGCGGACCTGGTTCACTCCCGAGACTTGGACCTGGAGTGACTTAGGCCCCACATAATTTACACTTTCTCCACAGCAGGTTTCACAAAGTATAGTTCCAACTACACACACAATATAATTTTCCACGGCTTGTTAAAGATGCAGTTGTCAAGCCTCGCCTAACCAGACCTATTAAATCAGAATCTAAGGCAAAGGTTGAGGGGAAGGGGGAGGGTGAAAATACTCATTTTTAAAAAGCTTCCCTGGTGATTTATATTCACCGTGAAGTAAAAAGATAATTTTCTATCCAGTCCAAATGTAGAAATATTTGTGAGGGGGATCACTAGAACTACTATTCATATTTGCTTGTATCTCTCTCTTTAACGTATTTCTTTTTCCAATATGCATTAAAATCTGCATATATTACTCCATGAATATACATTAGTCGGAATACATGAATATAATTTATAAACAAATAGAGATGTATTTATTCATGTGTGTATTATCTCATTCAACAAATATTGTTTGAGCACTCACTGTGTCCAAGGCTCCAGTTTAGGCACTTCTCATACAGCGTTGAATAAGACAAAGTCTCTGTCCTCACTGAGCTTATGTTTTTCTCATGGAAGGTGAGGGAGAGACAGGGACAGGTAGATATATTGATGATGCATGTATGCATTTTTTAAATGTATAGGGTAACTGATTTTTTTTAAGTTTAGAAATCATTCACTCAGGCTTTCTAAGTATCAGAGTCAAGTTCATCTCATTCTGTCCAAACGCAGCCTATGTTTTGGAGTCAGACTGGACATCCTTTTGTGTTTTCAGGCGGGCTGTCACCCAGAACATCACTAGTCCCGAGAGGAATGGCCTGTCTCTACACTCTGTCCCTGCTCCATCTCGGGGACTCTGAGGCTCCATTTTTCTTCCTTAAAAAAACGGGCAGATGGAGTCTTTGTTGTTCTGCTGCTGTGACAGTAAATGAGTGTGTGTGTTTCTGAAAGAAGCTGAAAAAAATACAGTGATTCCTCCCCCAACATGCTTTTAAAAAAATGCCGCTTTGTATTTATCTGGTGCCCTCTTCCCAGGAAGGAGAATTTAATATTAGATCAGCAACTCCCTCAAACACTGAATAAAAGAATAAAGAAGAACTTTTTGTGCTGCACGGCCTTATTGGAGGCCCCTCGGCATAATGCGTGATCTCCAGCCTGTCACCATATTTTACAGTAACAGTGAAGTTCTTGCCGGGTGCTTTGGAGTCAGGCAAACGGAACTCATATTTCAACCCAAACTCAATTTGCATAGCACAGATGATAACATCTCATCTTTCAAAGCTGCCTACCCTCTTGGGATTCCTCACATTCAGTTCAGATCTTCCTGCTCCCTATACAAAAGGATGTTCTGTAATTACTGTAAACAGGTCCTAAAGCCCATCGGGATTGTTGACTATTGTAGGCAGAGTAATGGCCCAGCCAAGTCCTGACAGAGCAGGTTGTCATGTGTTGTCACCTTTTGGCCATTGGGCAGCAGGGATATTGCCATGTCAGGGGGATACAGATGGTTCAGTAATTTGGCTTGGAAATAGTATATCCTGCTGCTGAGAAATGACGTTGGAGCAGAAAAGCTGTAGTTTTAGGATAAGAGGCAAAGAGATTATTTATGTACTAAGGGATCTCCAGACAGGGACCGCCATTAACCACTTTTTACTGAGCATCCACTCTGTACCAGCCACTAGGCCGGAAGCAATGGGCAACAATGGTCCAGAGTTTCACCTTGTGGGGGTAACAGATTGTAGGAAACACAGACAACTAAATCAGGAAGTATAGCAGGAGATGTGATGCGTGCTGGAGCAGGAAAAGCACGGCGCTGTGGGAGAAATAACTGATGGCCTCATACCCCAACCATGGGCCTCAGAAAGCCTTCATGAAGGTAACATTTACACTGAGAGTCAAGGACAAGTACCAGAATTGGGGAACTAACAGGCACCTTGACCCCATCTTTATGTCAATCATTTTATCATTCTACAAAATGTGAGTATGTTCAAGTGTTACATGTATCCAGTATACAGAGCTGAGCAAGACCTGGTCACTGACCTTAGAACCATATCATGGACCGTGGGGTGGACAGAGAAAGGTGGAACGAGCCAAGTGCTCGGGAGCACAGCACAGAGAAGCAAAGAGCTGCCTGGACAAGGTTTCATGGGGAGGGTCGAGTCTTACAGGAAAGGCAGGAATTTTCCCAGTGAAGAAGGTTTAAGAAGTTGATTTCAGATCTAGCCTGTGCAGAGGTACGGAGCACCCAGGGGTGTGCAGGGAAGAGTGAGAAGCGAAGGGGTACGTGAGTGGAACACAGGTGTGTGATGAGATGAAGGTGGACAGTAGGAGGGTTACAGGAAAGTGAAGCAGCCAGACACTGAGGGATTCTGGAGTACGAGGTTTATTAACGTGCACGAGCCCATAGGAGTCAGTCTCCAAATTCTGAGCCCCGAACAAAGGATTCTTGGGGTTTAGATAGTCTACGGGGTCTTCCTGCCTATGTAGCAAAGCGAGATACAGAAGCATAATGTGGAAGTTAGTTCTAGCTACATGGCAGAAGCAGAGTACAAAGGCTAAATGCAGAAATTAGTTCTAACCTTGGGGGTGCTAGTCCTAGCCCTTGTGAATATCCTGCTGTTTGCTTTCCCAAACGGCCCTATCGCTCTTCCTAGGGTGCTTGGGGTTTGGGTAAACAAAGGTTCTTCAAAGCTTCCTATATCAGGAGGGCACCAGGTGACATGTGCCAAATGCAAGGGCAGAGATGTACCCTTTCAAAGAAGGATTTACAAAGACCTTTATGAAAGGAGTATCAATCAGATTTGCAGTTCAGAAATACCATCAGAACTAGTTTTCTGAGGGAAGGAAGTACAAGAGGCAACCAATGCAGCCTGGAGTCTGTTCTTTGGTTCAGGTAATGGGTGATAAAGGACAGAATTAAGGTATGATATTCTTGATTAAAGGGAAATGTTTATAAGTTTTCTGTGGGTATATTTCTAGGTTTTGGTGTCTGATTGAATGTGGGATAAGGGGGATGAAAGAAGACAGATATGATGGACACTTTATGTAGAAGTGGTCAGTAGTATTTCTTTAGCTTGAGTATATATTAGAATCCCCTGGGAACCTTTCAGAGAATAGGCATGCCTGGGCCCCAGACCAAAACAAATCAAAACCTCTGGGGTATAACCCAGCCATCTTTAGTTTTAAAACTCCTCAGGTGATTTTTAATGTGATTCCAGGGTTGAGAATGTTCTAGATCAGGGGTCAACAAATGTTGGCTTACAGACCAAATAAATATAGCCCACTACCTGGGTTTTTTCTTCTTTTTAAAAAATTTGTTTTCAATGTTTCTTTTTTAAAGTATATTTTATTGATTATGCTATTACAGTTGCCCCATTTTTTTCTTCCCTTTCTCCCCTTCTGCTCTGAACCCCCTTTCCCTCCAGCAGTCCCCCCACCTTAGTTTATGTCCATGGGTCATACATATAAGTTCTTTGGCTTCTCCATTTCCTATACTATTCTTTTTTTAAAAAAAATTTATTGTTGTTCAAGTATAATTGTCTCCATTTCCCCTCACCACTCCCCCACAGCCCAGCCATCCTCACTCCCCACCATTGATCCTATTTTCTATACTGTTCTTAACCTCCCCCTGTCTATTTTGTGCCTAACAATTACGCTCCTCGTTGCCTGTACCTTTTCCCCCCATTCTCCCCCCTCTCCCTCCTCACTGATAACCTTCCATGTGATCTCCATTTATATGAATCTGTTCCTGTTCTAGTTTTTTTAATGATTTTTCTGTTTTTGTCTTTAGATTCAGTTGTTGATAATTGTGAGTTTGTTGTTATTTTACTGTTCATAGTTTTGATCTTCTTTTTCTTAGGTAAGTCCCTTTAAACATTTCATATGATAAAGGCTTGGTGGTGATAAACTCTTTTAACTTGACCTTATCTGGGAAGCACTTTATCTGCCCTTCTCTTCTAAATAGCTTTGCTAGATAGGGTAATCCTGGATGTAGGTCGTTGCCTTTCATGACTTTGAATAGTTTTTTCTAGCCCCTTCTTGCCTGTAAGGTTTCCTTTGAGGAATCAGCTGACAGTCTTATGGGAAATCCTTTGTAGGTAACTTTCTCTTTTTCTCTTGCTACATTTAAGGTTCTCTTCTTTAATCTTGGCATCATTTAATTATGATGTGCCTTGGTGTGCTTCTCCTTGGATCCAAGTCCTTTGGGACTCGCTGAGCTTCTGGACTTGCATGTCTAGTCCTTTGCCAGATTGGGGAAGTTCTCCTTCATTATTTGTTCAAATAAGTTTTCAATTTCTTGCTCTTCCTCTTCTGCTTCTGGCAGCCCTATGATTGTGATATAGAATGTTTGAAATTGTCCCAGAGTTTCCCAAGCCTCTCCTCATTTTTCGAATTCTTGTTTCTTCATTCTCTTCTGGTTGAATGCTTATTTCTCCCTTTGATCTTTGACTTGAGTGCCAGTTTCCTCCCCTTCACTGTTGGTTTCCTGGACATTTTTCTTTATTTCACTTTGTGTAACCTTCACTTCTTCCTTTGTTTTGTGACTGCACTCAATCATTTCTGTGAGCATCCTGTTTACCAGTGTTTTGAACTCGGCATCTGATCAGTTTGACTATCTCCTTGTCACTTAGTTATTTTTCTGGTATTTTGATGTATTCTTTCATTTGGGCCAGATTTCTTTGTCTCAGTGCACCTGTAAGAGGCAGAGCCTTAGGTATTTACAGGCACAGGGCAACTCATGTGGCTGTGTTATGGAACTGTGTGTGGAGGAGAGCCAGAGAGGGAATAATGCCACTTGCTCTGCTCTTTCCCAGCTTTCAGTCACCTCCCTTGCTTCCCATAAGTGGATCGTGCTCTTCAAGGTGCTGATTCCTGGGTGGGGGGGTTTGTGTGCATCCTAGGATTCTGTGGACCCCTCCAATGGACTCCCCTGTGAGACTGGGAGTTTTTCCCACTGCCATAACCCCCACTTGTTTTTATAGCCAGAGGTTCTGAGGCTTTAGTTTCCCCACCCTGGAACCCTGGGTTGTGTGGTCCATCTCACTCCCCAGTTGTTCCTCCTAGTTTATCCACATGTGAATATGGGACTGCCCCATCTACCAGCCACAGCCTTGTTGCTCATCCTTGCCACCCAGGCTGCCCGCCTCTGCCCCTCCTACCAGTCTGGATGAATTTGTCTTCTTTAACTCCTTGGTTGTTGGACTTCCATACAGTTCAGTTTTCTAGCATTTCTGGTTGGTTTTGTTTTTCATTTGGTTGTTATCCTTCTTTTTGTTGTGCGAGGAAAGGAAGCATATCTACCCGTGCCTCCATCTGAGCTAGTTCATAGATTCACATACAGTCGTAAGAAATAATACAGTGAACCTCGTACAGTTTGCCACTTTCTTTAATGATACCATTTTGCAAGACTGTACTATAATTCCATAACCAGGAAATTGACATCACTACAACCCACTGATCTCATTCAGATTTTTTTCAGTTCTACTTGTGCTCACTTTTTTGTGTTTACTATGTGCTATATAATTTTATCTCCTGTGAAGGTTTGTGTATTGACCACCACAGTTGTCAAGATAATAAACAGCTTCCACACCACAAGGGTCCCTCATGTTTCCCTTCCTTGATCACATCTACCTGCCTTCTGATCTGGTGGTGGTAACCGATGAGAACCACTAATCTAGCCTTCAGTGCTAAAATATTGTCATGTCAAAACGTTATAGAAATGGAATCATAGTGAATGTAACCTTTTGGGATTGCTTTGAAAATATTATTTTCTCCAGGATGAATTGCTTGGAAATTCATCCAAGTTATTTCATGTATCAATAGTTTACTCTTTTTTTTTTTTTTTGCTGAGTAGTGTTCCATGATATATATCAGAGTTGCTTAACCATTCACTGTTGAAGGACATCTGAAATGATTCCAGATTTTTGCTATTACATACAAAGTTCCTATAAACATTCATGTACAGGTCTTTATGTGAATAGAAGTTTTCTTTTTTTTTCTGGTATAAATGTACAAGAGTAAAATTACTGGCTGCTATGATAATTGAATCTTTAATTTCATAAGAAACTGAAAATTTGTCTTTCAGAGTGGCTGTCCCATTGCACATCCCTCCAATAATGTAGAGGTGACCCAGCATCTCTGCATCTGCTTCAGCATTTGGTGTTGTCACTGTCTTTGATTACAGCCTCCGTGATAGCTCCTTGTGACTTTACATTTCCTGATGACCAATGATGTCGAAGATCTTTTCATATACTTATTTTTCATCTGACTATTCTCTTTACTCTTCAGCGAGGTGTCTGTTTAGGGACTTGCATCCCTTTTTTATTGAACTTTTTTTTACTGTCTTGTTTTGAGAATTCATTCTATATTTGACTTGCTTGTGCTTTGTCAGATATATGGCTCACAACTATTTTCTCCCACTCTCTAACTTCTCTCTTTATCCTCCTCACCTGGGATTTCACACAACAAAAGTTTTAATTTTAATTAAATCCACTTTACCAACTTTTCTTCCATTTATGGGCTGTGTTTTTGGTATCGTATCTAAGAATTCTTTGTCTCACCTTAAATACCAGAGATTTCTCCTGCATTTTCTCTAAAAGTTTTATAGGTTTACAATTTACATTTGAGTCCGTGATTCATTTTGAGTTGTTTTTATACATGGTATGAGACTTAGGTCAAGGTTCATTCTGCCTTTGTTGAGGGTTTTTATGTCTGTGTTCATTCGAGACCTTGGCCTACAGTTTTCTTTCCTTGTACTATTTCTGTACAGTTTTAGGGTCAGGGCAATGACCCATAAAATGAATTGGTGAGTAGTCTCTTCTCTTCTGTGTTTTGGAAAGCATTATATAAAATTAATGTGAATTCATATTTAAAGGCTTGGTAGTATTCTTCAATGAAACCATCTGGTTCTGTATATTTGTTGTGCAGGAGTTTTTAATTATACATTCCATTTCTTTAAGGATTGTGGGGCTATTTTGATTGCAGTTTCACTTTGAATGTGTTTTGGTAGTTTGTGGTTTTTAAGGAATTTGTTCATTTCTTCTAAGTTGTCAAAATTTATGAGCATAAAGTTGCAGTATTTCATTATTATCCTTCTGATGGCTTTAGGACCTGTGATGATATCCCATATTATCTTTCATTCTCTCTCTCTCATCACTCTCCCTGGAGGTTTATGCATGTTATTGATTTTCTTTTTTAGAAACAATTTTTTGTTTCATTGATTTTGTACTATTATTTTCTATTTTATTAAATTCTGTTTTATCTTTATTAATTCTTAACCTTTGCTTGTCTTGAGCTTATTTTACTCATCTTTTTCTACATTTTTTGAGATTGGAATTTAGGTTATTTATTTGAAATCTTTCCCAATTCTAATGTAAACATTTAGGATATTAATTTCCCTCTAATAACATCTTAGCTACATCTAAGCTATCACTCTACTTAGCTATCACTCTACTATATAGGGTGATAATGTTGTGTTTTCATTTTCACCCAGTGTTATGTATTATTTTAATATTTTTTATTTTTACATTTATTTTTTATTGTTGTTCAAGTATAGTTATTTCAGTTCCCTCCCCCCCTGCCCCCACTGCCCCACCCTCAAACCTACTCCCTTTGGCTTTGTCCATGTGTCCTTTATACATGTTCATGATGGCCCTTCCTCTATTTTCCCATTATCTCTCTACCCTCCACATTAACCCCCTGCCCAGTTACTGTCAGTTTGTTCTTTATTTCATGTCTCTGGTTATATTTTGATTGTTTGTTTATTTTGTTAATTAGGTTCCACTTGTAGGTGAGATCATATGGTATTTGTCTTTCAGTGCTTCCCTAATTTCACTTAGCATAATGCTCTCCAGTTCCACCCATGCTGTCACGAAAGGTAGGAGCTCCTTCTTTCTTTCTGCTGCGTAGCATTCCATTGTGTGAATATAGCACAGTATTTTTCTATTCACTCATTTGCTGGTGGGCTCTTAGGTTGCTTCCAGCACTTGACTATTGTAAATTGTGCTGCTATGAACATTGGGGTGCATAGGTTCTTTTGAATTGGTGTTTCAGGATTCTCAGGGAATAATTCCAGAAGTGGTATTTCTGAGTCAAAAGGCAGTTCAATTTTTATTTTCTGAGGAGATTCCATACTGTTTTTCATAGTGGCTGTGCCAGTCTGCATTCCCACCAACAGTGTACTAGGGTTCCCTTTTCTTCACAATTTTCCAGCATTTGTTGTTTGTTGATTTGCTTATGATGGCTATTCTGACAGGATTGAAATGGTATTTCACTTTGGGTTTAATTTGCATCTCTCTGATGGCTAGTGATGCTGAACATCCTTTTATATGCCTCTGTATGTCCTCCTAGGAGAAGTGTCTGCTGAGGTCCTTGCCCATTTTTTAATTGGGCTATTTATCTTCCATGCAAGTTCTTTATATATTTTGGAGACCAAACCCTTGTCTGACCTAATAAGTAAATTTGGCAAAATGGCAGGATTCAAAGTCAACATTCAGAAATCAAAAGCATTTTTATACACCAACGGTGAAATATCAGAATTGGAAATCAGGAAAAAAATTCCACTTGCTATGGTAACAAGAAAAATTAAGTACCTAGGAGTAAACCTTACAAAGAAGGTAAAAGACCTGTACTCAGAAAACTATATGACACTGACGAAAGAAATTAAGGAAAACATGAATAAATGGGAGCATCTACTGTGCTCAGTGATTAGAAGAATTAACATAATCAAAATGTCTGTATTACCCAAAGCAATCTACAGATTCGACTCAATCCTAATCAAATACCAATAACATATTTCACAGACATAGAACAAACATTTCAAAAACTTATATCAAACCATAGCTGACCCCAAATACCTGCAGCAATTTTGAGAAAGAAGAACAAAGAGGGAGCGATCACACTTCTATGTATTTTTTAAATTGACTTTGATATATCCTCATTGGACCAGGGATTATTTAGATGTATGTTGTTTCATTTCCACCTTTAGAGATTTTCCTGTTGTCCTCCTACAACTGATTTCTACTTAAGTACCATTATGGTCAGAGAATACACTTTGTTTGACTCAAAAATCTTTTAAACTTGTTAAGATTTGCAGTATGGCCTAGATATGACATCTTGGTGAATGTCCTGTGGCCACTTGAAAAAAATATGTATCCTTCTGTTAGGGGGTGATGTGTTCTGCAGACCCTTCTGGTTGATTGTATGGTTTAAGTCTTCTATGTCCTTGCTGATTTTCAATCTAGCAGTTCTGTTAGCTGTCAAGGAAGGTGTTGGCATCTCCAGTTATAACTATAGATTTGACTATTTCTCCTTCCTGTATATCAGTTTTACCTGCTTCAGATACTTTGGGGCTCTGTTGTTTATTATGTACACAGTTAGAATCATTATGTCTTTCTAGTTAGCGATGCTTTTATCATTATGATCTAATATCACTTGGTCTCTAGTAATTTTTTCTCTGAAATCTACTTTATCGGATATTAATATAACCGCTCCTGCTTTTAAAACATTTACATGGTTTGTCTTTTCTGTTCTCTTACTCTCAAATTACCTTTGTTATTGAATTTGAAGTGAATTTCTTATAAACAACATACAGCTTAAGTCTGTCCTTTGTTTTTTGTTTTTTGTTGTTTTTTTTTTTGGCTTTCCATTTCTTTCCTCTGTTTTTCTTGTTTTCTTGAGAATTACTTGACATATTTTAGGATTCTATCTTGGCTTATTTGTAGTATTTTTAGTGTGTTTTTTTAGTTCATAGTGGGTTTTTTAGCATAGTTTTCAGTGGTTGCTCTGGGTATGTATTAAAATATACATATGTGGCTTAAGATTCCCATGAGTATCATCATTTTACTACTGCAACTGAAATATGGGGAGCCCACTGGGATTGAAGACCCCTTTCCTTACTCACTTTTAAATATCTTTCTCTTAAGTGTCAGATGGTATTATAATTTTGTTGCAGTCATTAAATAATGTTTTATAAAACTCATGAAGAAAAGTACTCCTATTTATGTATTGCTATTTCTAATACTTTTCTTTCATCTTTCCTCCTGTTACCCCAATATTCCTTCTTTTTTCTCTTCCTTTCTGTTTGAAGAACTACCTTTGAAGGTGAGTCTGCTAGAGACAAATTATTTTTATTTATTTATCATTTTATTTCTCTTTAATTCGTGGAGGGCAGTTTCACTGGATATAGAACTAGCCACCTTCTTCATTTTGCATGGTTTCACATGAGAAATTCTCTTTTATTTGACTTCCACTAGAGGTAATGCATCATTTCTCTCTGGCTGCTTTTAAGCCTTTTTTTCTTTGACACTAGTTGTTAAATTTTTAATTGTGATGTATTTTGGTGTGGATTTCTTTGGGTTTATTCTACTGGGAGTAATCTCAGGCTGTTGGATTGATAACTTTGTGTCTTCTGCCAAATTTATGAAGTTTACTGTCATTATTTCTTCAAATGTTGTTTTAGCCCCAGTCTTTCTTTCCCTTCTTTCTACACCTGATATATGAGTGTTGTATTTTTGTTGTTGTCTCACAGATCTTCTTTTTTTAAACTTTCTAGTTCATTATATCTCTGCTGTTGAAATTGGGTGAATTCTATTGTTCCATCCTTAAGTTTATTGTTTCCGCCCTCTAACATCTTTACTCTTTTACTATTGATCCTGTCCTGTGAGGTTCTTAAATTTTTTCTGTTATTTCATTTCCAAGTTCTGTAATTTCAATTGGATTCTTTTTAAATAACTTCTGTTTATTTGCTAAAATTTCAAAAATTGTTTCAAGACAATTTATAAACAATTGTTGAAGTGTTTCTGTGATAGCTGCTTTAAAAACCTGTGTCCCTGGGAGCACTGGGGGGGGGGGGCGTGAGCTGGGATGGGAGTAAAAGACAGAAAACTGTATTTGAACAACAATTTAAATGAATGAATTAATTAATTAATTAAACCTTTGTCCCATACTGGACTGGCACGAAGTGACTATCTTTTCTCATTCAAGTTGTGATTTGCTTGGTTCCTGGCATGATGGGTGACTTTTCAAATTGTATCCATCATATCTATTAGTTGTGAGATACTGAGTTTTATTTACATCATTTCTTTTAGCAAGCCCTCAGTTTGTTTAGGTTTTGCATGTGGGTCTTGTCCTACTTTTGTGGACTACAGTTCCAAAAGAAGTATAATTTTTCAAGATTTTGCAGTGCTGTTTTTGGTCTGTCTGGTTTATCTGGTACTACTGGAGTTCCCATTAGGTCTCTGCTGATGCTGCTAATGAGGTGGCAGGGAATTTGTCGGCACTGCGGAGGAGCTTCTGGGAGTCCTGTTGTGAGGGAGGGCCACGGTGAGATTTTCCTACTGGTGACCTGTGGTTGCCCAGGTATTTCCAGGCAGGTGAGTAGAGTACCCAGCTTATGGGTACAAAGAGGCTTTCTGAACAGGATGCTTCCTATTGCTGAGTTTTCCCTGTCACTTCTGCCTGTTCATCTTCTTATGTCTCATCAGAAAAGGGGAGTCTCTGGCCCAGTAAGAAAGGAGAGTACTTCGGATCCGGTGGAGGAATGAATGTGTGTGCAATGCCTTCTGTCATTATGTCTGGGTGGCCTTCTCCTATTGGGGAGGTGGCCCAAGATGTCCAGCCACTGTTCCATTCCTGCAGGCCTGGGGTTCCAGACCTGCCTGCCTTCTTCTTACTAACTGTCGGTCAGGGTTCTCCTTTGCTTGTCTCGTGTCATTTTTTTCATAGCATTTATAATTGTGCTTTATGGGGAGGAGCATGGAAAATCAGGCCTATGTCATTTCATCTAGCCCCAAAGTCCTATCTCCTCCTTTGTAAATAATGTTATGTTGGAACACAGCTACTTGCATTTATTTTCTATATTGTCTGTGGCTTCTTTGTGCTATCAGCAGGGTTGATCACGACAGCAACCACCACCCCTGCCCGCACCCCCGCCTTGTCACTGAGAGATACTGAGGTGAGTGAGTGTGAAATGTTTATTAGCTGGCGTTTTATACAAAAAGCTTGCCAACTCCTGATCTAGATGATCCATTGACCAAGAGGTCATGGTTGAAAGATTTCAAACAACTAGCCAAGCCCCTTGGCTAAGTATCTATTTAGGCAATATCTGCTGACCCAGACAAAGACCTGATTAATAACCGAATACTTTTCAAAGTGCTTTCATATTAGTTATCTCATTTGGTCCTCCCATTAATGGATTAATAGCACGTATGTTGTTTAAAGTAGAAAAATGAGAACCTGAGTGTCCTAAAGATGACTCCCTGGAATGACCCAGCATGTAGGTGCCAAGCAAGGACAATATCTCTGACCTCATGACCTCTAGTTTTGTGTATTGCACTGAATTGAAAGACAAAGCATAGTCCTTGCTACCCGATACCTTAGAGAGCTCACAGTATATATCTAGATAGAGTGTAAGACCCTACAAAAGATGAAGAGGCCATGAAGATACTAGACAGTATACAGTAAGACCCCAATCTTGCTGTAATAGAATTCACATAAGTAAGCACTTTTTTCCATGCCACATACTGTGCTTCGCATATGTTTGTTTTCCACAATTTTCAAATGTTAACAACTGATTCACCTAGATACTTCCCCAAGTCAACCAAGAGCCAGTCACTTTAGGTTCCATATGTTTTACAGAGCATTTTCACAATCATTCTTTCATTAAATGCTCCATTAATCCTATGAAGCCGGTGTTAGTTCTCCTTTTAAGAGATATCTGAAATTTGGTGAAATAAGCCATAGCTAGAATTTGATCCCAGGTTCATCTGGTATTTATTATGACATGAAATAGGCTTGCATAGGATATTAGTCATAGCACAGAGCCATGCTATTCCATGGGTGGGGAAACTGAGTCTTGGAGAATAGGTCATACGGCTGGCATCTGTGGCTATAATTTTACTTCTCCCCATTTGCATGAGCTTTTAGGCTGCTGTAAAAATCCTATTAGCAATTGCTGTAGAATGAAAAAAGTAAAAAAAAAGAAAGAGAAAGACATGTTCTTGTGAAAGAAATGAGAGATTAGGAGCCTTTCATTTGCTTCTTATCTCCTGCTTTTCTGCTAAAGGTATTTGAAGGGAGTTCATTTTGTTCAAGGCAAAAGGGGAGGCCTTTTCATACTTTTCCAGCTGGCCAAGATTGCCTGGTTTCCAATTTGAGAGACATGAGTAATTGTTTATCTTGAGATTACCAACCCCTGCTCCTAACTAATCCTCAGTCCTAGGGGGCTGGAAAATGTGATGTCACATTTATTTATAGATGAGGTTGTATGGAAGCAGGGAGCACATTGCCTCTGACAGACACAAGCAGTTTTCCCATCTGCTCCCGTGGGTAAGGGGCTTGGGGAAGGAGGAACAAGGTTCTTTCTGAACAAGGTTCTAAATCAGAATAAAACTCAGGAAGTCCAGGGAGAGCTTCCTAATGGTAGTACTTGTCCATAGAAGCCATGTGTCCATGTGTGTGCATGCATTTGTGTGTGTGTGGAGTTGAAAAGGCATATGCATTGAATATTTGTGATTGTGCAGGAGATGGGAGTTATAGGTGTGCAGAAATATGTGGATGTGTCATGTGCTGTGATTTCATGTATGTGTTCGCTCATGTGAGGAATGTAAGTTGTATGGGTATACTTGCTAATTTTATAGGTGCTGTGAACATGAGTAATGTAGCACACCTGCATGAGCTACGGTCATGCCTATGGCAATCTGTGTGTGGGGGGGATTTTCCTCCTAGTTTTAGATGATTGGTTCTTCAAGAAGAGAAGAAAATTCCACTCTTTTGACCTCTTTCTTAGCATAGAACTTAGTTCTAAAGGGACCTCAATTTTCTCTCTAGGCCAGATGGATCTGTGAAAGGGATTTGAGTCTAGTTGGAAGAAGGGTTTTTGTGGTGTCTTTGAGCCAGCATCTCGAGATAGGACAGACTCTTTATCCAAGAGGGGAACAGAGCCAGGAGTCAAGTCAGAGCTCATGGCCTTGTTCCACTTTGCCTTAGATAACCTTGGGCAGAGCTGTGAGGGATGAGGCAGTGGGAGGCTCATTTCCCAGAGTTGGCCAGAACAAGGTAGGGAATTCTATCATGCTTTCTATTTCTTTGACACCCTTGTCAGAAGTCAATAGACCATAGATATACAGGTTTATTCCTGGATACTTCTCTTCCATTGGTGTGCCTCTCATAGAATTTGGAGCATACTAGTTCTGCATAGGTGGGAACTGTTCCAGGCATACAAGCAGAGAATTGTGCAAATGCTGAAGGGATCTTCAAAGCCCAAGTTCATCCTCCCCCCACAGGGGGGATCGCACCACAGCTTCCTCTGCAAAGGGTCCCCCGGCCGCCATTACACAGCACACAGGTTCCTAGGGAGCACCTCCTCCTGCGAAGGCCAGGCCTCTTTGTACTGTCCACCTCTCTCTGTCCTGTGGGCTCCTGAAGAGTAAATGACTCTCTTTCACTTGAAGGTAGTGTGATGTAATGGGAAAAAGGCCAGTTGGTCCTGGGTTTAAATTCCACCTTGCCCCTGATGAGCTATGAAATCTCAGGGAAGGGATCTTCCTCAGAACCAGCTTCCTCATGGGAGGAATGTGAGTGAGGACAAGGCCCGCACCTCACGAGGAGGGTTGGACAGATTCGGCAGGATGACGAGTTTAAAGCACAGCCCATTTCCTGGGTCATCCCAAGTCCCCCATTCCCCAGTCTCAGCAGTGCAGGCCTCCTCTCCTCAATGGTTCTGCACTGCGCCTTGTTTCCTGACCCCTGGGACTCTGCTTTCCGCCTTCTAGATGGGCTGCTGTTTGCTGACGCTGTTTGGAAAGTGTGGTGCTCAGGTCTGAACACAGGGCCACAGCTGTGCTCCGAGCACCCCAGAGGCACCAGGACGCTCACCTCCTTCACGAGGAATGCACAGCTCTGTGAAAGCAGTGCCATCTGCCTTAGCTTGCCAAGGACGTATATCCTCCTGTCTCTGTGCTGACTCATGGCATGATTTTAAGTCATTAAGGAAGTTCACGCTCTCTCCCAATCTCCCTTATCCAGTATTTAAGCAGGTAATTTTTAAGCCTGAGGGGATTAGTACGCATTTAGTCATAAGGAATAAAATTCATTTTCCTCACCAAGGCCCTATGCAACCTGGTTCCACTTACGTCTCATTTCCTGCCACTCTTCTCACTTCTCTCACTCCGGTCCCTCTGGTCTCTAGTTCCTGCAACTCACCAAGACCATTCCCTTCTCAGGAACTTGGAACAAGGTACTGCCTTGACCAGGAAGGCTCTCCCCACTTTCACAGATTCTCATGATGGCTCCTCATGATGCAGGTCCTTCCAAAACTCTATATCCAAAGCCTCTGAAGAGCCCCCTCCACCTGTCTATACTTCATTTCATCCTGCTTCATAGCACCTGTCGCAGTTGGTAGCCATCTCTTGGTGTCCTGGGTTATGTATGGTTGGTCTCCAGAACTAGGTGCTGTGCTCGGCAGGGCAGCTGGAGGAGCCTTGTCTCCCTTGCTCACCTCTGAAGGTCCAGCATTTAGCACGGGGCCTGATGTAGGGCAGACCACCGTAAACACTTTTGAGTGAAAGAATGCATGCATGAGTTTAATCCTGGTGCATGTAATCGAATTGGATTTGGTCACTTTGATGGAACCTCTAAATCTGATTTGTCGGATCACACAGATCTAGTTCTCAGCGTCGGTCATCTGCCCATTTCCTCGGTGTGCCAACTCGTCACCCAAATTATTGATGAAATATTGACGAGGGTGTGTCCCAGGATGCGCACACGACAAGCCCCCAGTATTTTGGAATATGTTCCGGGGCACAGGGAGAATTGTTCTAGGATGGGGAGGATGACCCCATGCCCATTTAGCCTTGTTGAAGGAACTAGAAACCATGGTGCCTGTCTTCCATGCTTGGGCTTCAGTGAGACCAGACACTGACAGTGTGCATTGACTGTAACAGCAGCAATAATAATGGCCCAGGTTATTTTTTAGTCTGTGCCATGGGGGTCTTGTTAGATTCAGCAGCAATATACTGGAGGTTTTATTTGGCTCCACCTAATAATCTGACTGCCAACTGAGGTTGTTGTGGAGATTAAGTGGGGGTGCATACACCAAGTGCCTAGCATCGTATCTGCAACGTGTTGCACACTCAGTAAGGTTGTGATTATCACTGCTACTGCTTTTTGCTGTTATTATTATTTCGAGTGCCTGCTACCAGTCAAACATTCTGCTGTGTGGCTCCTCTCATTTATTTGTGAGGATGGAACATCTCTTTCCTGCTCCTGTTGTTCCCTTCAATGTGGAGGAACAAAATTAGTGTAACACCCCTTACCTCCCACTGTGCATGTTTCTGTCTCTGTGGAAGTTGAGTGTTTTTCCTTTGATGAGTTGGGAAGGAGGAATTACTCATGAGTCACTCACTCCTTCCTCTTCCTCTCTGTGAAGGAAGATGCCCATGGAGTGCATGTGTGATGTCAGCTCCCCCGAGCTGTTGTCCTCAGCGTGGCTCCCTCTCTATCGCCCCATTTGCCTTGTCTTGTTTTATTTTCCTCCAGAGCATTCATTTCATAACATTGCATGTATTTGGTATTTTCAAAATTATTGAATTGGCCTCCACATCTGCATATGGTCCTCATTTGTGGATGTATGTGTGTGTGTTAACGTTATTTGTTATCTTCAGAGCATAGAACAGACCCTGAAAAATAGTAGGAGCTTTATAAACAATTTAAGTAAAGAAGCAAACAGAACAAAAGTAAATAAACGGATGTCCAAAACTCAAAGTTTAGCAATCTTGCTCACTCACAGGGTGGCTGTCCTGCCCTGAACGCCCTCACTGCACCCAGCAGGCCAGCCCGCCCTCCCGCTGCTCCGGGCTCAGACCAGGGAAGCTGCTGCCGCCACAGCCACAGGCTCCAGACACAGACACAGGCTCCAGACAGTCGCGGGGCAGTGGCATTAGGAACTGCAGACTAGTGGCATGTGACACAGTCCCAGAGGAGAGGGACAGACAGGAGGCCCCATTTCCTCTTCTTTTGAGGAAGTGTTGCCACATATTTGCTTCTATAGATTAGGTCTAGGGGGAAAAGTAACCATCCAAAGTGTATTCTTTCGATTTCTATTCCTTGATATTTGGGATGCCACCCGCTTGGTGATCAGCTCCTTTGTTCACTTTTTATTCATTCAGAAAATATTTATGGAGCAGATATTACCTGCCAGCATTTCACAAGGCACTTGGGAAATGATGATGGGAAGGAAAAAAGAAAACACCCAGTCCTGCCCGGAGCTCCCCCTTGTCCTAGCCCCACCCCACTTGCCCTGTTGGCCGCCTCACTTCTTTTGTCCCTTTCTCTCACTTCTGTGCCCAAACTATTTGGTGCCATTTTATGGCCCTTCCCCCGCAGTTCCTGTCTCTCCCTGGCCCCACAAGCCACATTGCTGCACAATGTCATCCAGAGCCCAAGTGTCTTGCAGTCAAATGCTGCCCTGGGTGCTGACGGCACCTTGACTTTGATGACAAAGACAGAGAAACAGTTCTTAAGTGTAACTGTACTTGTTGTATTTCCTGATTTTGTATTTTAAAAATAGGTGTAATTTTAATGTGGATGCTATTTACTTTGCTTTTGTCACAATTGGTTTGAGGGCAGGTGTGTCTGTTGGTCCTTCCTACATGATCCGTCCACCCAGGGCACCTTTCGTGGGGTTTCCATGATGAAGAGGGTGCGCTGGGTACCTGAGGCTGGGGTGCTGGGTCCAGTGGTCCCAACTCAGCCCCAGCCCAGCCCACATTGCCACATATATTGAATATTATGTTGGGGGAAAATGGCTCGGGAACTGCTGATGGAGGTAGCATCCATAGGTGAGCCCTTTGCCTTTAAATTCTGATTAGAGAAGTTTCATTTATTTGGAACTATGTGATAGGAGTAGGGATTTTTATAGCTCAGGGTAGAAATTTTGTTATTTATTCTGCCTCTTGCCTCTGACTTATGAAACCCAACTTCCTCAAGATCGCAAAAACCATGACTTGTGTTCAAACATTTCACGTTACTACCAGCTGATCTCCTTGAATCTTCGAGGCAGCCATTATTAACTTCATTGTGCAGATGTGGTTCAGAGGCAGAATTGCCCAAGGTCACCCAGCTACAAAGTAGCAGAAAGGACTCTACTAATACAGGTTTTTCTGTTGCCAAACCAGGAGCTCTTTCCAGGGCTCCATCCTCAATCTTCTCCTCTTCACCTACTTCCTTTGGCAGTTCCTGGTACATTTGCCCCAGGCAGAAACTCCTTACTCAGCTTCTAACCTGCCTGCGAGGAACAAATGCTTGGCTTGCTCAGACGCTGTGCCAGTTCCCACCCCCCAGTCGCCAGGCCAGAGCCAGAGGAGCTGCGGTGCCAGCTTAACTAGATGCTGTCTATCATCATAACACACAACTGCTAACTCACCCCCAGAGTCCCCTAACATCTTGCCTAGTGGAACACAGGGGCTGCCTTCCTTTTGTCTTCTTAATTTTTATAAAGCAAAATGCATACATGGAAGGAGAGAACCCAACTTAGAGTTGCTTCAGAAATGCCTCCCAGCCTACTCTGGCTTGCTCTCGTCCCTGGCAGTGCTGTGCCAAAGCAGTCTCGGTGTCTTACTGCTGAGAGCCGACTAAGATGAAAACTTGATGAAAATCAAAGATGGGGTGTTGGAACTCAGTGCCGTGAAGCTGAGGCCGAAGCACATTTGTCCCCCAGCCTCTACCATCAAGTTCCCAGACAGATGACAGCACCTGAACTGGACTTTCTGACCCAAAGATCCCACCAGGCTACAGAACACCGTTTGTGATTTTAGTCCTTGGAGTCCTCCACCCTCTCCCGGCTGTGGACCGCTCACTTCCTTTTGTTTCCTCTTACTGTCCCGCTGGTCTCCTCCTGTGATAGACGGTTTTCGAAGATAGCCTCAATTCCTCACTCCTATTTCCCCTCTCCTTGAACCTGGGCTGACCTGTACCTTTCTTTGATGAATAGAATATGGCAAAAGTTACTTTGTGCCCATTCTGAGTCCAGGACTGAAGAAGTCTTGCACATTTCTGTTCATTTTCTTGGCACCACGCTGAGCCACTATGACAACTGCCGTGGGCTGTTCAGTTGGACAGTCAGGGATACACAGCCCCGTCTCACTGGTACCCCAGCTGAGCCCATCAGCCCCCACATGCAGAGCCATTCACTGACTGGCAGCTGACTATAGGTTCAGGGATGCACCCAGCCAAGACCACAGAAACCATCCAAATGAGCCAAGACTAATCGTCAACCTGCAGAATTTTGAGCTAACTAAGCAGTATTATTGTAACAGGGTGCAGTCAGGAGGGGGGCCCTAAAAAAAGGATTTGGGATGGGGTCCAGAGCTCAGGGTGTCCAGGAAATATTAAGATGTCCCCCCCCCCCCCAGGTGTCAGTTGGGTGAAGGGACAAATGGAGCAGGGCCACTGAGAGTTGTTTTGCATAGCAATAGTTTTGCAGCTAACCTCTGGAATGGTCATTTAACATATCTATATCCTTTAACTGGTTTCATAGATATGTTAACTAGCTGTGGCCATGCTTTGAGCCAGGGAGAAGGAAGTGACTTCTACCCAGGATGTAACTGGGGGCTGGTCCCACTCCAGTTATAGTGCCTGTGTGAGAGCTTGGAGTTGATTGGCTCCACGCCATGGGGCCACACCTGCCCAGACTCAAGATGGCAGCCCAGTAAACTTGTAATAATACACAGATACTGGCAAGTGTAACCGAATGTAGGAGGAGTTGGAAATAGGGCTGCAAAGGAGGACTGGCGCGGGGATTTAAACACAGATGCCGCAGCCATTGAAGGAGAGAGCCATGTGGTTTGGGGCAGAGTGAGGACCCCCGCAGTCATGTAGGGGAGAGCCATGCGGTTTTGGCAGAGTGCAGACCCCCTCTTGCCCAGGTGAAGAAGAAAGCCACACAATTTTGGTAGAGTGCGGACCCCTGCAGCTTTAGTAGAAGAGGCCCCATGCGGCTTTGGGGTGCTCCCTTTGGCCAAGTGGCCTGGGAAGCAGGAGAGACTTTGCCGGGAAAAATGGGTACAAAGAACTCTTGCCAGTGGACCGCCGTGAGAAGGTGTTGCATGACTTTGGATTAATTGGAGATTCTGCCTGGACGGCGACACAGCTGATGGTGCCAGTGGCCTGAAACATGGATGTGTGCTCTTTTCCTGAGTTAGGGTACCCTGAACTAGGGCAGGGGGAGAAAGAAGTGCTGTGGGCGTCTGTGGTTATCCTAAAGGACTTTGATATTTTTATGAGGACATCGGGTCACTGCTTTAAGTCTGTATAGCTTTGAATAAACCTTTCCTTTCCTTTTCACAAATCTCTGGCATTGAGAGATGTCTTTCCAATTGGTGGCAGAAAGACAAGCCCAGTAGGTATTAATATACCGTCCTTGGGAGGGGCCCCTGTTTTCTGTAACAGTTTTTGGCATCCCTGGGTGGGTCAAATATTGCACCCCCCTTGGACCTCTGCTCGGTAACATTATCTCGAGCTACTAAGTTTGGGGATTGTTTTTATGCACCAACAGCTAACTTGATACACCTCCCTTTCATACTTTTCCAAATCCTCTGCTAGAGCCAATTTTTCATTAATACAAATTGGCCTGCCCTTCTGGCTCCACTCATGCCCCCAGCAACCAGGGGAACTGCTCATCTGCCTAGGCTTTCTCTACCCACATGGTCCAAAGAAACAGCAGCCATTCTCTTACTGACTCCCCTTTGCTCTCAGACCAGCATGAGTATATGGCCCAATCTGGACACAGTCACAGTCCTTTACTCCCAAACAGCAGTGACTATTCCAGTGTGGGGAAGGTACATGAACCCAACCAGGGCCACCCAAGTCCCTCCTGGAACGTCCCAACTGGAGAACTAAAGCAGGTGAAGAAAAGTTCCTTTCCAAACTAGAAAGTGGACTATAAAGATGTCAGCCTGAAGCTGCCATTGCTCAACTCCCTTGTCAAATGGAGATGCTGATCTAGGAGAAAGAAGCTGGAAGACAGAATCACAAGACGGTGATGAAGCAGGTGAACTTGATGTCCCTGGTGTCAGGCTTCCCTGACTGCAGACTGGGTGTGTGAGCCTATAATATCCTCCATCTCTAATATCCTCTAAGCTAGTTTGAGCTGAGCCTTTGTGACTTGTGACCATAGAGTCCTGAGTGAACACAGTAAACAATCTTCCCTGAGCCGTGAGACCTGGAGGCACCGTCTTGCCTATTGAGCTGCATCTGGCTTCGGCCCCAGTCTGTGGAATTGAAATGAAGTTGGCAACTGGAGGCTCTGATGGTTTTAGACATTTCTTTCCATGCCCCTTTCTTTTTTATTCATTCAAAATATAGTGGCTGTGGCAGGCAAGAGCTGTGCTGTATATTCGAGATGCTAAAACTAACCACCAGGGCTCCACCTCTGGCAAGTTCAAGATCAAGGGGGTGGAGAAGTGAGTAGTTGTCCAGTTCTCTCTGTGGCATGATAAACGCTGTGACATGGGGATACGTAAAGTGCTGTGATACCCCAGGAATGTGTGATGTGGCCGCAACTGGGAGGGAAGGGGCCACTCATGTCCTGGGCAGGACAGCTACCAGGTGAAGGCAGAAAGTAAAGGGTGAGACTCCTCACTGAACAGGGGGTGATGTGTGAAAATGTGTGGAGGGAGTAGGTTGAGGTGACAGATCAGAGGGTAGGGAGTGAAAAGATAAGGTAGCCAGAAAGGTTTGCAGGGGCCAGGGCACAAATGAACTTTTGGATGATGCTAACAAGGTTGGCCTTCCCCCAACCCCCCAACCCAAGAACAGTGGGGAGTTGTAGAGCATTTTCAATTAAGAAGTCAGTCAATGGGATACGTGCTTCAGGAAGATAGGGTTAGCATCTGTGCGAAGAACAGATGAGAGCAGGGAGAGCCCAGGGCAGGGAGTTTGGTTAGTAATCCAAAGGAGCAATGATTAAGATCTGAGCAATTCAAGGCAGTGACTTTGGGCTTTGAGGACAGAAAAGAAGAATAGATTAGAGAGAGATTCCTGAAGCAACAGGAATTGGAGATTGATGGGATGTGGGAGGGGAGGGAAGGGTAAGAAAATCTCTCCCCCAAGTTGCTTTTATCAGTGACAGATTGGCCCTGACTGGAAGCACACTAGGCAATGCTGAGGCCTTTGAGTCCAAATTCAACCAGATTCTCTGACATAAGAAATCATTGAACAAGAATGGTTAGAGAATTTAACCCCTCAAGTCCTGGCTGATTTACCAGCCATGAACTCTAGTACCATATTTTGCCATGTATAATGTTTACCCACGTTTTGGACCCAAATTTTCAGGGGGAAAATATCTTTCATTTTAATTTTTAATTCAATTCTTTACTTATTTATATTTAGCAACAAAACTGATCATCACATTCCAGGGTACTATTTTGCATATGGATATCTTATTGCTTTCTAGAGTTACACTTTTAATGCATAAGCATACATAATAGAATTAAAAACATTTATATAGAGGTGAATTAGTACTACCCATGTATAATGTGCATACTTATTTTTCCCTCAAAAATTTGGCAAAAAAAATGCTCATTATATTTGGCAAAATACGGTATGTCTCCCAGTTGCTTCAGACTGCTAAATGCTTTGCCCATTGCGACCCATGGCAAACAAAGCAGCAGTTCCTCGTCTCGTGCCTCTCTCACGTCCCAGCTGCCCTGGCCACTCCAGTGCTCTCAAACAGCTGTTTCTGTAGTCATCGTTGTTGTTCATTCTGCTTTTATCGTTGTTCCTGGCGAGAGTGTTGGGCTGATGCAAGCTACTCCAACTTGGATAGAAGTGAGAGCTCCAACCTCAATTGCATTTAATTCAACGACACATCAAATGTCCACTTCAGTGCTATCGATATTTCTATGGGGAATATAAGTGAAAATATTAAATGAGCACCTAATGTTGCCAGGGAGTTTCCTAGGAGCTTTGTGTAAAATGTAAGTGGTTTTCTTCAGTAGTTGAGTCCAATGGCTCTCAAGAGAGGCTGCCTGGGTTTAAATTCAGAATCTCTTACTCAGACTTGGCCAAAACGCATTTCATTGCTCTCTGCCTTAGGGCCTGCATCTGTAAAACAAATGTGGAGGAAGATCCCTATCTTCTGGGGCTCCTGGGAGAGATGCATGGCACAACACTGGGAATGCTGGGTACAGGGTCTCACTCCTGCCAGTGCCTGAGGAAGGACAGTGCCTGTTAATATTTTCTTGTTTACATGGCACCGCAATGTGAGACAGAGCTACCATTGACCCCATTTCACACAGAGCAAAACCAAGGCTAAGAGAACAGAATGTGAGCGTGTACGGGCATATATGAGGGTGTGTGTGAACGTGTGTGAGACGTGTGTAGTACATGTATGAGTGTGTGAGAGGAGGTGGATGAGGGTATGTGGGGGACATGCCTGGAAACATAACCACTTCAGTGCTGGACTGAACAAGCCAAGGGGCGTGAAAGAGGCCAGGGAGTGACGTCAGGCTGTCGTTGTCAGGGTGAACAAGAGGAAGGGAGTGAGGACTTGACGTAGCTTAGTGGCACCAGAGATGGGAAGGAGCAAATGCATAGAGAGATGCTGTGGAGGGAGAAGCAAGTGGATGGAATGACAGGTTGGCTATTGAATTTGAGTCAAAGGCGACTACCTTTCCCAGCTAGAAGGTGTCGATAGTGACCAGGTTTCTCTTGGTGGAGGCTGAAGTAACGAAGAAATGAGAGAATGGGAGGTAGGCCAGTTAAGTTTTGATGAGAAGCAAGTACTCATCAAAGATGCAGAATGGTGGCAACAGGTGAAGACCACAGGCCCTGGTGTTGTAGCACTGTGGGAAGTTCCCTAACGTTTGTGGAGGCTGGAACTTAAGTTCTGGGAGAGATACCTACTGACCAGGGGAAAGGGCATCAAAAGAAATTCATTAAATTTTATAGTTCTCTCAAGTTCAACTCTAATTACTGCCTAGGACCCTTGAAAACACTAGAGTAGCCCTGATTGGTGTGGTTCAGTGGACTGAGCGAACCAAAGGGTTGCCAGTTCAATTCCCATTCAGGGCACATGCCTGGGTTGCGGGCTGGGTCCCCAGTGTGGGCCATGTGAGAGGCAACCACACAATGATGTTTCTCTCCTTTTCTTCCCTCCCTTCCTCCTCTCTAAATGAATAAATAAAATCTTAAAGAAAACACTAGAGTAATCCCAAAGGCAGATCACAATTTGAGAAAGAGAAAAATTGGGGAAGGCTTCTGCCTGAATTTATTCATCTATTAATAGACTTATCCATTAATCGATCAATTGATCAATCCATCCACCTACTTACTCATTTACTGTTCACTCAGTTCCCAGTATATGCCAAGGATTAAAGGATTAAAGGACTTCTCTGACCTCTAGAAATTCTCATCCTAACAGGAACACACTTTTATGATTAAAATTTAAATATAATTTATAATTCTACAATACAGATAGCCATCACAGCTTCATATGGAGTTACTCTCTGGAAGAGCTTCGTGGTGTCTACTCAGGATGTAAGCATTGGCTCTCACACTGTCTTGCTAGGTGACCTTGAGCAAATCACTCCCTCCATGCAGCGAAAGGTTATGGGAAAGTCTCTTTCCACCGAATCTCAGCTTCCACATGTGTAAATGGAGGATTGGGAGTAGCTGACCGTGGAGGTCTCTTCCAGCCATTTGACTCTTAGACTTGCTTAGTGGGAAACCCTTCGGTCACACATCATGGAGCTTGATCAGTGATGCCACATCCCCCACTCTTCTCTCCCTACTCAGAGCACTCCCTGAGCTCCCAGTCCCAGAACACAAGAAGACACTTAGGGGGATGGGGCTGAGAATGGATCTAAGAAAGTGGCCTGCACGTCAGCACAGATACCCTGTAGTAGATTCCGGGAAGAAGCTCTCTGGCAGCCTCAGTGGCTTGAGCTTTGTGATTGATTAGAGTTCTAGGTGTTGCTGTTCATCTTCCCAACTCCACCTCTGTAGCCTGATCAATCTCCTGGCCCTTTTCTTAAAAGACACAAAATTAGAAAAGGAAGAAATGGAGAAAAAATATTTCATCCAGAAACAGGATGGTGTAACCATTGTCCCTGTCTTGCTCTCCTGAATCTCCATCCACTCTCTCCTTTTTTTAGCATCCTCATTTGGCTTCAAATGTTTTATGGAAGCAGCCCAAGTATAACCTAGTCCGATTTCCAGGGGACTCTCCTACTCCCGGAATTCCATTCACCCTCCAAAGCAGTCTTTCTGAATTCTGTCCACTTATCACTGTTTTTCCAGTCATCTTGCTTGTGCTGATGCATAAGAGGGTGAGCTCTGGAGCCAGACTCCATGAGTTCCGACCTCAGCTCTACCACGTCCGGTCTGGACGGCATTGTGAAGTTAGTTCATCTCTTTGTGCCTTAGTTTTCTCAGCTGTAAAATGAATAAGGTAAGGGCCCCTGCTACTTACAGTTGTTGTGAGGATTAAGCGAGATGATGTATGTAACCTGTTTGGAATGGAGTAACCTGCTCAGACAGCATTAACACTCACCTCTTCCCTGGGCTCTGTCTCCTGGTTGGCTTCCTGTGACCACCTTTGATCCCTACCCAGTGGTCTCCAGATCCCCACCCCTGCCCTGACAAAACTCTCCAGTGACTTATAGTGGCTCCTTGGATAAAAACCATGATCCTTACGAGAACAGGAGATAAATCTGTGGGTGGCCCAGACTCTTGTCTCATTTCTCTTTCATGCTCTGCTCTTCAGCTGTACTGGCTTTCTTCAAATTCTAGCCATTCTGTGTAGAGCCCACCCTGAGTCTCCGAATGACCTTGAGAAAAGACCGAAATAAATGAGCTTCAGCAAATGAATCAGCCTGGGTTGACATACAGGAGTGGGCAAAAGTAGGTTTGTAGTTGTTTGTAATAAATGATACAATAATTAATCTTAATATAAGAATAAACTCTGTTTTGTGTACCCACAACTGTAAACTTTTCTTTTACCCTCCCCTTGATATGCAGAAATGGGCTTGCCTGTCACTGAGCAAATTTAAGCCAAATGACACTTTCATGTGATTCACACTTTAGGGTAAATAAGAAGAAGAAAACAAATGTTGATTAAAATCAAATAAAAGATCAGGATAAGGAGAAGCTGAAATTGTCTTAGCTATTGATTGACCAAAAAGTTCATTTAGTTTTTTTTTTTTTTGCACAATGGCTCTAGTGCTCTTTAGTTGTCTTTAATTTCATTTGAAGCAATTTTGTTAGATTGTATTGTAACAGCTGTCATATCAGCGTACATTAAAAAAACTTACCAAATTGGTGAATTTTTCTGCAGCCATTTTAACATTGAAGATGGAAGAAGTTACACAACTAATGGGGGGTTTGTGGGGGAGGGGTGTGCAGGGTGGAAGGGAATGAAGGGGAAATAGAACAACTGTAATGGCATAATCAATAAAATATATTAAAAAATAAATAAAAATAAATCAATAAAACCTTAAAAAAAACAAAAAAACATTTTCAGCGTATTGTGCTTTCTTATTTCAAGAAAGGTAAAAACAACTGAAACACAAAAAAAGATTTGTGCAGTGTATGGAGAAGGTGCAGAGACTGATTGAACGTATCAAAAGTGGTTTGTGAAGTTTCTTGGCACTACTGACATTGTGGCCAAGTCTTCGCTGTGGGGCCGTCTTACACTTTGGAAGATGTTTAGCAGCACCTCTGGCCTCTACCCACTAGAGACCAAGAGTGGGAGATAGATGACATACTCAAAATATCCAAATCAATAAAGTTACTAGTGAAAATGAAAAATGTGATTTTATTTTATGGAAAGAAATATAACAGACTTTTTGGCCAAACCAACACTTATTCCATACAACATGGCGTTAAGAAGGCTGGATTCTACAGTGAATGATGGATTCCGGGGAATATGGACATACTATTCCTTCACTTTCAGGAAGAAAAAGACAGACGGTTGATTCCGTCTCCACAGAAATGTCCTCGGAGTAGGTTTTGGAAGTGTCCTGGCCAGGAGACATTTCTGGAAGGTCCAAAGGAGAGCTTAGTGGGTGACCTGAGCTGCAGACACACTTCATGAACACCCACCCACAAGGTAACACTCGGGAAAACTCCAAGTCTTTTCAGCTTGGGGGAGAGATAGGGGGACAGCCTACTCGACAAAGATAATTACCACTTGCCTAACAGTCTGGTGTAATCATGGGGACATACAAACTAGGGACAGTAAGCAGCCTTTAACTCAAAACGTGGTTTCCCACCTTGGCACCGTGGGCATTTTGGGCCAGACAATTCTCTGTCCTGGGGGTTCTCCCGTGCCATGTGGAATATGAGAGGCATCCCTACCTCTAAATGCTAGTGGCTCTCTCCCTATTTTTGTGACAACAAAAAATCTCTCAAGACATTGCCAAATTTCCTCCAGGGGCAAAACTGCCCACTTTGAGAAGAAGCACTGACTCAAAGTCTTATGAGAATTTACGGTGTTGTTTGTGAGATGCCCAGCCCAGAGCCTGGCATATGGTATGGGCTCCACTCCTTTCCTTCTTCCTCCCTGTCGCTGGCACCAGAGCCCCTGCTCCGGTCTGTGGCTGGGAAGAGTCCCATGCTCGCCCCTCCCGCCCCCCAGTGCCTGGATCAGAAGTAGGCAGGGCGCTGTAGTTCCAAAGGCCCTTTGATGTGTGACCTGGGGTAATCTCCCCGGTAACCTGAGCTTCCCTAACAGCCAAATGAGAGACTTGGAATCGGTGACTTTTAAGTGCCATTTCAGGGATGACATTTCACAATTATTGGAGTACACAGGCCAAGGCTGAGAGAAGGAAGGCTGTCAAGATGACCTCAGGAGGAAAAATGAAAGGTCCCGACTCCCTGAGACGGAGCCAAATGCTGACAGAGAGGAGTGTGCTATTCACTGCCAAAGATTTGAAGGCCAAGACTATAAAGGGAAGTGCACTCTTAGGCCTCAGCGCTGTGATTAGTTAAGAACGGATTAAAGCCAGCAGCTAACCTCAAAGTGGGGTGGAGGGGTTTGGCTGCATAAGGGCCACGGAAGCCCTGGAGAAGCGAGCTGCTTGTATAGACCAGACGCCCGCTGCCTGGCTGTGGAGGGCAGAATTCCCCATTATCAAACACAAATCTAGGTACTGCTGGGGAGAGAATCTGCAGGTTTAATTGACCTGATTGCCTGAGCCCTTCCAATCTGGGTGTAAAGGGTCAGAGGTTCCAAGGGGGAGAGGACTGAGATGGAAGCAGATGGAGGAGCGTAGATGGGGAGTATGGGGGGCTCCCGGGATCTGGGAGCAGCTCCTGGCCAACAATATGGGGCCTCAGGCCCATAACTGTGAGGAACTGGATCCCAAGCACAAAGGAGCCGATGCACTGATTGCATGCAGCCTTTGAGACGCTAAGCAGAGAGCCACGTGGATAAGCCTGAGCAGCAACAGGCTACGTGGGTGTTACTAGCGACAGAAAACTGATAGGCCGTGGTGACCTTACCGTGTCCCCTCGGGCTGGCCCCCACCCCCTACCCCTCTAGGGTGGTAGGCAGGAGCGCCACTGGGTATTCCTGTCTGGAGCAACCTTTGTTTCCAACAGCCAGTGGCCCGTAGCAGCTAAGAAACTGCAGCAGTGGTGGGAGGAGGTGAGAGGGGACGGGAACAGGCAAATTCGCCAAGACTTTGACTTCAGGGAAAATGGCAAAAAAGTTTCTAACTCAGGTCTCAACCAAATGAAGTTGCGTTTTTTCGTTCCTATATATTTTTACAGATATCTCCTAGTCTGAGATCGGAGTAAGCTCCGTCTTTTCCAAACACACCGTAGACTTCAATCCTTGGGGTTGGTGGGGTCAGGAATAGGAGTTGTGGAATTTCTTCAGGGAAGCTGGTGGACGAGACCGGACGCTCTCCTTTGTGAAGCAAAACGAGGCCAAAGGCAGGATCTGCTCTGGGTTTGCGTGTCTTTGTGTCAGCACCGTGTTTGGTCATGCGTGGTACTTACAGAGTGGTGTTACGGTTGGCGAAGTTGAACTGTGTTTGTGGGGAATTGTCTGTGGGGTTATCCTAGTAAGACAGTCTGTGACGGGTGGTGAAGTCGGGCAGTGGTGATGGGGTGACTGTGCACGTGGAGCCGCGACTCTGGTCTGTCCGTACAGGAGCAGGTAAGCCAGTGGGAGGTGTGTGGTAGGACATGGTAGCGAAGGAGTTCTCTCTGTAGGCAATTGTTTGTAGGACTGATGGGTGTGGGTGGGTCGTGGGTGATGACCTGGGTGGCTGGGTGGCACAGGAAAATGTCATTGTGCGCAAGTGTGCGGGGTGTGTACGCGGCACTTTTTGCAGGACACGGGTCCGAGGTATAATGCACGAGAGTGGCGGAGTGTGAGTGCGTGGATCCTGCCCAGTGATTCTCAGTCCCTGTGACATTACCGTCTTTAATGTCCCCTTTGCACCTGTACTGTCTAAATCTATCTTTTTTATGTAATTGCTTATTGGGTTATCTGTCCACTGGAATGTGCACCATGAGGGCACAGCCCCTGTCTGTCTTATTTGCTGACATAGCGTCCATTCTTTTAGAACAGTGCCGGCATACACACAAATAAGTAGGTGTGGGGGCCACATGAGAGTGGGGTGTCCATGCAGATGAGTGTGTGAGAGATGCTGGAAGGGGATGAACTGTGAGATCAGGCAGCTCATTGTCTGTGATTTAGTGAAGGGGCGAAGGCGATGAGCTTCCTGTGTGATTGTGCCCTGCATGTTTGTGAGTATGTGCTGATCATATGAGCGGGCACCTGAAGGGTCTGTGCTCGGTGGCAATGTGGTGGGGGGCGGAGGGAAGGGGTGTGTTCATGCTTCAGCGGGTGTCACTGGCACTCTCCGTTGGCTCACCGGGGTGTTTAGTTCTGGGTCCGACTCCCCCAGCGTCCAGGGCCTGAAGCTCTATTGTCTTCCTAATGAGGGTCCTGCCAATAGCTGGGTCTCAGGAGGCAGAACTGCCCATTTAAGGCACAGGTGAAGTTTAGGGAAGGTGGAATTCTGTCTTCAATGGTCCTTCAAACGAGAGGCAGGTCTTCTCAGGTACCTGTAAGGTAGAGCTATAGTACATGACAGCCTGAAGTCCAGGGGGCTTGGTTTGTTTGCAGAAGTCACGTGTTGTGGCTGTGTGTGTGTGTGTGTGTGTGTGTGTGTGTGTGTGTGAACAAGCCATGGCTTTACTAAGTTCCATTCTTACTTCTTCAACTAGAGAAGCTCACCTTTTCTCCTTATTTTGAAAGCATTATCCTTTCACTTGTCTTTCTAATTTTGCTGATAAGCTCTAGTGCCTGCCAGTTGTCTTGCCTGCTCTGGGATGGGAGCAGCTCTGGACACCTTCCTCCTTGTCTGAAAGTCCTCACGGCTCCCCCCACCCCCCAGCTTATCCTAAATTCTGTCTAGTTTCGTTGGAAAAAAAAATGCTCTGGGCACTTCCGAGCTTCATGGTTTAGAGTCTACTTTTCTTTTTTCTCTTCCCCAGTGTTTCCAGTAGCTGGAAGGGCGTGGTTAGCCACGAAGAACCATTGTGTTTCAATGGCAGTGTAATGCTGCAATATAATTTGAAAACATATGTTTTCCCAGAAGTCTTCCTAGATGGTTTGACCTAGAATTTACTAGGTGGCAGACACTCTAAAAGACACCTTCCCTGGCCTTGTTTCTTTAAGGTAACTATGGGAAAGGCATTGTCTTACATCCTGAAAGTGGGGGAGGAGGTGGCAGAGAGAAATTCTAAGGAAAGAATAAGTAAAAAAAAAAAGTGTGCCTCATTCAGAGGAAATGGTTCTTAGAAGAGCAGCCCCCAGAGGACAAAGCTGGACCATTAACATCACTGTGACCATCAGCTTCGTCCTCCCCTGTAAGATGTGAATCGTCAGCCTCTCTTCTTCTGGTCTCAGATCCCTATGAAAAGGATAAAGATTATTGATCCGCCCTAAGTCTTGGCCCCTTCGGTGTGGGTTTCATGGCACACAGATATCATGGGACCACTCCTTGGCCCAAGATCACTCAGCTCCCCACTCTAACTTCAGATCAAACCCAAACTCCCCTGGTAGCCAGTCCGAGCTCACCATGCCCCGTCCACTCAGTGATGAATCCGAGTGTGCACCCCATGGTGCCAGACTCAGCGCACTGGGATCCAGAGATGGGTAAGAGGTGCAGAGCTTCTTGGACTGCACGTAGCTCCCAGTCCCGCAGGAGAGTCACGGTGGGGCAGAGAGGAGTGCAGCAAATGCGGGGCGAAGGGAGGTCCTGGGAGGGCTGCACCTTGGAGGGTGGCGCAGGAGGGTTACAGCAGAACAGAGGGCTGCAGGCAAGCGGTGTTCTCAGCTCTGCTCTCTGGCTCAGACAACGCAACAATGACTGATGCATCTCTACTTACTGTTAGAAATCCCTGCCGCCTCTTCCCTTACCTGTCTGTGTCCTACCTACCCTGCAGCCACCAGACCTCATCTCGGCTTTTCCACGAAGCCTTCCCAGACCCCTGGAACCCGCCTTCCCTCTGTCCTCCCTGAACTCCTGCAGTCCGTTCCAGAGCAGCATGTCCAGTATTGCTTATTTGGTGTAAGTCCTTGTTTTTCTACCGAGGAAGAAAACTCCGAGGGCTGGAGGTCCAGTTCCTCCCCTTGGGACCACACCCTGGTGAGGCGAGGTGGTCCAGAGAGTGAGGGCAGAGCCATGTTTAAGGGCACGCTCTGAAAAGCCAGACCATGAGGGTTGAGGCTATGAGGACTCTTGTGCTTAACACGTGTGTAACTTCCAGAAAGTTGCTTACATTTTCTGTGTCTCAGTTTTCTCATCTGTAAAATGGGGCGATGAGGTAGGTTTATTGCCAGAACTAAGTAAGTTCATAAGTGCAAGGCCTTTAGAACAATACCCGAGAACATGTAACCACTAAATAAACGCTGCCCATTATTATGACCTCATCCAGCCAACCCCTCTGCTCTTACAGATGGAGAGGCCCAGAAAGGGGACGTGACCCTTCTCACACGTCACACAGCTCCTGAGTGGCAGAGCTAGGACCAGCCCTCAAGTGTCCCAACTCCTAGCCAGGCCTCTTTTGGCAGGATCACACCAGCTCTTGGTCTTCCCACAGGCCCTAGCCCACATCTTAACTGATGGCCCATATGTGACTGACCTCCGAACCCAGCCAGCAGTTTGCAGAACTGGCTGGGAGGGAGGAGAGAATGGCTCAGCCGATCCAAAGCCCAGCAGTCTGAGCTTCTCCCCTGTACAACCTCTGACCCAGTTTCAGAGAAGACATGGCCTGTGGGCTTGAAGAGAGGAGGAGTCAAGGTCCTTGCAGGCTGCCGCTCTCAGGTTGGGCTTAAAAGCCCCACCTGCCTCTCTCTATCTTCTATGACAACCTGGAGGTGACTTGGCTTAAGCCAGTTTAAGAAGCATCTCCATTTAAAAGCCATTAGTGTTTTAATTGCAGAGAGATTGCTCTCCTGCTGGCTGGCTGCAGGCTCTCACTTAGTCCCAGGTACCTGGGAACCGACGTTTTGATGTTTCAGGCAGCCAGCCAGCCAGGCCCCGTGCCCTGCAGAGCGGAGCAGGCCTGCTGCACTCCCTAACCCTGCCCAGGCCCTCTTCTGACCTGGAGGTTCTCTTGACTGGGGAGCACAGATGGGGGCCTGGGGAGGCAGAAGCTCTCCTGCATTCTATTCCTTCTTCTACCACAGACTTGGCGTGTGACCTTGGGCAAGTTCATGTGATTCTCTGGGCTGATGTCCCTTCATGCCAGTAACTACCATTTACTGAATGTCTTCCACACATTCAATTCAAACCCCTCTTAATCCATCTAACAACTCAGTAGAGATGGTTTTAGCATCTATTTCATAGACACTAAAATGCAAGCTGGCTCAGACAGGTGAAGTGACTTCCCCAAGGCCACTGAGTTCAGATGCCACTCTAAGTGGCAGCCATGAGGACTCAGAGCATGTGGCAAATGAGAAGAGCTAGAAATACTCTTACTGATTGAGAGTCTCTCAGTAGCTATGGGGTAGCCTTGAGCAAGTTCTTCCTGCCAAGTAACAAAGCCTTTTATATGAAAAACAGCTTTATATTTAATATTCTGTGATGTAGTCATTTCCAAACATGCCTCCACATCTGACTCGCCATCAGAAGCTTGATTGAAAACAGATTTCTAAACCTGAACCCAAGCACAGAATGTCTCAGATCTCTGTGGATGGGACCCGGGGCCTGAAGCTGAGCAAACTCCCATCTGACACATGGAAAAATGTGTCAGTTGGCTAGTTCCCGTGTGCTGTGATACGTGCCTGCACTGGTCAAGTGCAGGGGGCTGAGCAGTCATAGACAAATCCCAAACTGTGGTGTGTGACTTAGCACAGTGAAAGTGTATTTTCTGCCCCTGCAACATCCGTTGTCAGCATGGGTACCGCTCCAGAGCAGCTGGCCTCCCCCGGTGGCTTCCGTGCAGGCGGTCTTGACCTTTAGCACCATGTGGCAATGTGTGCTTCTGTGATGCTCCCTCATGGGTGGGGGGGGTGTGGGGAGAGCCCTGGCAGTGGGAGACTTCCCCCTAGAAAGCACGCACACCACTTCTGCCTGTATTTCATTGTTCAAAGTAAGCCCCACTGTCCAGGTGGAAAGCTTTACATTGGGCTAATAAGGGCAAGGGTCCCTGTGGGTCCCAGCATGGAGATGAGCTGGATACTAGTAAACAGTAGCGATGACCTCGTGGAGATGCTTGAATGGAGATTCATCTTTGCTTGGTTGTACAGCTAGGGGTTGAGAAGGGAGGCCGAAGGGCCAGGAAGGATCCTTGGTAGTGGTAATAGCCACTCATTCATTCATTTGTTTGCTCATTCCTTCAAAAGCTACTCTGTGAGCCCTCAGGACGTGTCTGGCCAGGGAATGAGGAAACAAAGAGGAGTCATAGGCAGCCTACTGAGCTTGAGGCATTCCATCGAAGCAGTAGGAAGGCAGACCTGTGTATAGATAATGAAAATAAACAGCCACATGTGCCAGTTGAAGATAAGAGCGGAGAGGAGTTTTCTAATTGGGAGACAGCATTTACGAAGCCATAGAGACAGAGAAGAGTTGGGGTGCTCACATGGCCATGAAAGTTTTGTATGGCCCAGGCTTTGGGCGAGAGGAAGAATGGGTTCAAAGGTAAGGCTGGTGGAGCTGGAGGGTAGGGATTGGGCAGTGGAAGCGCTGGGCAAACTGCGAGAGAACCTCAGCGGTGCCGTTCCTCCACATCGCTCTTTGCCTGCTGTGGTTGTGCTGCAAAACATTTCACATTGGAATCGATTTAGCTGCGAATGGCAACTCTCAGTCATGAGTGGCTTTGGGCAGGGCACCCCCCTTCCTGGACTTCAGCTCCCCACTCGTGGGGCAGGTCTGGGGCAGTCCTGGGAGGAACCCACGCAGATCCCCAGTCTCGGTCTAAGCCAGAACCTGCTGGGACGAGTTGGCTTACGTGGCTGACAGCCCCAGCTGTCACACCCTCCAGACCCTCGTGGCAGAGCTGACGTCGAGGCCACACTGATCTTGAGCTGTTCCCAGCCAAGGAGTGAGCACATGGGGGACCAGAGTTGGGTGTTCCTGCCCACGGGGGGGGCTCCTCTCAGGGGCCTTGCCGAGACTTTCTCAGAGCTGCCTGCAGCCTGAGGCTCTTCCCACCCAGGCCTCCCTCCCAGCCGTCCAGGCCCCAGGCATCACACCTGCGCCTCACTGCTGCTCTCTCTCCCTTTTGTCCGCAGCAGGCATTTACCCCAGTGAATGCCTCGAGCTTCTAATTCCACCTCGGCATCTGCTTCCCAGAGAAGCCTCACAGACGCAGTTTCAATGGGGGGCGGGGGGCACAAAAAAACCTCAGAATTTATTTATAAAAATATGTGTACTTATTCTTACATGTTTAAACTTCAGTCATCTTCGAAGCACTCTCCATTTGATGCAAAACACCTATGGAGACTTTTTTCCCACCGCTCAAAACAGGTTTTGAACGCATCGATTTCAATGCCTTCTAGTGCTTCTGCCGTTTTTTGTTTCACCTCTTCCCCATCGGCAAGATGTTTCCCTTTGAGGACTTTCTTCATGGGGGGTGGAAGGGTGGGGAACGACCAAACACAAAGTTGCCCGGGGCAAGACCGGGTGAATAGGGAGGTGGAGCACGGAGGCCATGCAGTTTGGGCACGATGTGGGCAGGCGCACCTGTCAGTCACCCATGAAATGGGGAAACACGTTGAAAGAGGCTTCAAAAAAAATTCATCAAAGCTGAACACAGCCTCTCACAACAACACCAGGTGGTGCACTGATACAGGTGGGTTCCTAGAACACTCACCTAGTGGGGGAAAACCTGTACTACAAGGGGCCTGCCCTCCAGAAGTTAATTTTGGCATGTTTGGGGTCTCCCCTCCTAATGCCAACAATGTGTGCTTTGAAAGGGGCTAAATGATATTGAGTAGCAGGTGTAGCGTGGGTGGACAACAAGGCTGGTCTGTTTGCTCATGACCTCTTTTTCCTTGTACCTGGGAGGACTGCAGTGTAGTCAAAAGGGCAGGAGACTTGGAGTCCTCTGGTCTTGGTTTCACATTCTGGCTTTGTTACCTTTTAGCGAAGTGATTTGTGTAAGGAGTTACCCATTTTGAGCCTTAATTGCCTCATGATAGAAAAGGGACAGCATTTACCTTCAGTAGCAGTTCTGAGTGATTGAATAAGACCCACATGAATGGGTCATTGGTCAAATTTTCCTTGTCTAGAAACCATAAATTTACAGGGTTAATGCGAACGCTGAACCAGGGATGTTATCAGTGCTGTGCCTCGGACACAGTAAATCCTTAATACGTATTAACTATCATCACCATACAGTCATTGTTGCTAATGCAGCAATTGTGAGCCCAGAAGTCAAACTCCCTGGGTTTGACTCCCACTTCACAGCTTACCAGCTATGTGGCCTTGTGCATGAAACATGGTATAATAGAACCTGTCCCATAGAGTCATGCAAGCATTAACCTGAGTTAACAAATGTAATTTAAAACACATAGAATAATACCTAAAACATGGGAGAGTCCCAGTAATTTTTAGCCGTTGCTACTGTTATTACCGAGGCCCTTTTTGTATTCTTTCCCCCAGGACTTTGTAGATTGGAAAATGCAGTCTGTTCAATCATGTAAGGAATGCTTAATTTCTTCTCTCTCCCACCATTTCATTAAAACCGATCAAAGATGTTTTTGGTTGCAAATTGGGATTTCTGAATAGAAGGGGCGGGGAGTAGGGGTGGGGAACCCAGGAGTGCTATCAGACTAATTCCAGTCAAAGCAAAACCTTTTGCCATTTTTGTTAACCAATGAAGCATTATTCTTCTAATTACCTTTAGAAAACTTTTGAAACAACCCTACACTTAGAGAAAAAAATTACAAACCCAGTATGGACACCTTTTTCCTAAACCATTTGGAAATAAGTAAGTAACCTGATGTCCAACTACCCCAGAATACTTCACGTGCATTTCCCACAAGCAGTGGCCTTCTCCTGCATCTCCACAACATGTCCCTAAAGTCAGGGGGTTGGCATTGATATAGGAGGTCTGTCTGGCAAAAGTCCAGCCACTGTTAATATGAGAATGGTTTGCATTACATCAAAGTAACTCAGCAGCCCAGGAGAGTGGACTGGAATGCGCATGCGTGAACAATGACGACTTCACTGTACTAGTCAGTGGGGGTGGTAGATGCCATTGAGTGAGCATGTGTACTGTGTGGCCGTCACATTCAAAATGACTGAGCGAGTACAACAACAAATCTGCATCAAGTTTCGCTTAAAGCTTGAACCATCTTCCATGGTAACTATTTGGATGATTCAGAAGACCACAGCTACGGGCGACTGGTGGTTGGCAGCTTCATCATGGCAATGCACCTGCTCATGCATCCTGTCTCATGCAGAGTTTTTGGTGAAACATCAAATCACTCAGGTAACTCAGCCCTTCTATAGCCCAGATTTGGCACCCTGGGACTTCTGGCTTTTCCCAAAACTAAAGTCACTTTTGAAAGGGAGGAGCTTTCAGACCATTATTGGGATTCAGGAAAGTACAGTGGGGCAGCTTATAGCAATTGGGAGAACTGTGTGAGGCCCCAAGGTGCCTGCTTTGAAGGGGACTGAGGCGTCGTTGTCCTGTATACAATGTTTCTTTTATCTTGTATCTTCTTCAATAAATGTCTCCATTTTTCACATTATATGACTGGATACCTTCTGGAAAGACCTTATATCACCACCATTTATTCCACAGACCCCTATGTGTCTCTCAAATTGTTCCATAATTTCCCTTATGGCTAAAGGACTCAGTCATCCATCATGCATTGGACCTTGTTTTATGTGACTTTTATCTCTTTCAGTCATTCTCAGTCTTTCTTTGACTTTCATGACCTTGATGCTCTTAAAGAATATAGGCCATTTATTCTGTAGAATGTCTCTCAGTTTGGTTTTATATTTCCTATGATTAGATCAGTGTATGCACGCATCCTTGGCAGACACGTTGCCGAAGTGACACCGCGTTCTCCCCGTAGTGTCTCATCAGGTGGTGGACGGTCCTACTTCTTTACTTTGATCTCTTGATGAAGGTGGCGTCCACAAGGCTTCTGCACTGTTAGGTCATTTGTCTTCATTTTTGTAGCTGATACTCTGGATGCTACATAAATACGCCATTGTTATCAAACTTCCAAGTTGTTTTTTTTATCAGTGTAGGTTCGTGGTGTCCTGGTTTACGCAGGGTGTTCAGATCTATTACCATCATTTACTTGGTTACTCACACTGCCCCTAATTTGGCCCGCGGGCTTTCATCCAAGCTACTTTTGCATTCCTTTAATACACTCCTATTATTTCACTCTGTTGTAAGATGTTCCAGTCTCATCTTTTACTTTCTCCTGCCCTGCCCCTGAAATGAGCAGTTTCCAAGGGGTTCTGGTTGTTTTTTTTTCCTGTAGAATAGTGTTCAGAAACCAAGACAGGAGCTATTGGGATGTCAGTACTCCCAAACCTTTTCAGTTCTCGGGGCCAGGGAATGTGTGTGTGTGGGGTGGGGATGGGGGAGGGTCACGCATACACCTTTCCGTCTGTCCGCCTACATGAAAACCAGGGATTTGTTTTCATTGTAACCCAGCACTACAGTCTTCATTCTTATTTTTTGGCTTTTCCATATTTGTATTTCCTTTCTCCAGATGGTTCCCATCCTCCCTAATTTATTTACGTATTCAATCAATACCTTTATGTGACTAGTCTCCCATCTCCAATGCCCCCCAAGAGCAGATGGCCTCCCCAACTCCATTGGAATTCCAACACCCTGGAGGGGGGTCAGCGCACTGCATGGGCACCCTCCTCGCCCTGCTGGGTCTTCAGTACCCCTGCACTGGGATGGCCCCCCTCCCCACGTGTGGGTAGACACTTGAGGATCCTACTTGGAGTTTGACAGCCCCTGCCAGCCACCCGTTCCCTTTGTTCTTGCTCTGACTCCCCACTATAAGCCAATCCTCCCCACTGTCCCACATGACCCCCCCCCCCCACAGACTGCCCTTCCTAGAGTCATGCTCTTCATCTTGCTTAACCTCTGACTTCCCGGGGTGGGTAACAGCCTCTCCCCATCTGAATAGACACCTTTCTCACCCTCTCCAGCCCTGAGGACTGCTCCTCTTTGTGGATGTCCCCTTACCACACTTGGGATGACTCTTCCCTGAGATGAACAAACTCTCCAGACACTCCAGCCAGACACTGCACATCAGGTGGACCCTCTGCACAGATGCCTGCTCACCTGGCTGGGCTCAGGTTCGTCTGCTCAGGGCAGCCCTCACGTGTGGCTTTTCCCCACTCTGTCGATGCAGATGCCAGCCCTCTTCTGTCCCACCTGATAGACTCAGGACTGAACTATTCAGCAGAGAAGGGAAGGCAAAGGGAAGGGAGGGAAGAAGAGAGGCAGTAGAAGAATGGAGAAATATTTGAGGATATAATCGAACTTCAACAACTAAACTTGGTTTTCACAGATACATATATAAATTAATTTTAAAAGCCTAGATCCTCTAATATTTTTGAGAGGTATCATTCTTAAAAACATAGACTTAAGTAGAGTTATTTGAAAATATTTTCAGACAGGCAGAGTTTTCAAACATGTTCACTTGATCTAAGTCTTTCGCTTCATCTTTCCAATAGGATGCAAGTCCTGTCCCAGCCCATGTGGCAGAGGTGCTGGGAGGGTCAAATGGGACACTGAATGTGAAGTCACCCCAAACTGCCTGGCGCTGTCTGAGGGGAAGGAAGAAAGGGCCCAAGATAGCACTTCCACTTTCCACACACAGACAGCAACTGCGTTATGCTAATGACTGCCATTGTTCCCTAGGAAACAGAGTCAGGGCCCTGATCCACCTTTCCTTCTTTGCCATCTTTGATGCTCCAGGAAGATGTGGAAGGATCAAGGTCACAGCATTGCCCCTCAGGGAGGAAGAGTTGGAAGGACTGCCCCCTCCAGGCTGTGTTATGGGGTGACTGTCCCAAAGGGTGGCTCTTCCAAGAGAATAAAAGGGTGGTACATAGTTCATCCTTCTCTCTCTCTCTTCTGAAAGTCAGCGATGGCGCAGGCTCACCCCTCTTCTTCTACCTGTGGGCTGCTCTCTTTTTTCTTCCCAATGGGCAGTGTGGCCCACAGGTGATGTCCAACCCTGAGAAAAGTCCATGGGTAGCCTAGGCAAGCTTGACTCTTGCCAGGGGGAAAACGTTATGTTTTCTCTCTAACCTTTGTTCTGGGGTGCCTCTAGGTTTCTTGGAGTAATCAGGATGCATATTTGAGCAATGGGAGGAAACAGACATGGTGGGCCTTCATCTGGATTGGTTCAAGGCTATGTTTAGAGGCAAGAAGTATGGCAAGAAAAATGATCCCACAAGTGGCTGAGTGTTGCTTATTAAAGCTGAACTCTAATGTAAGTTGTCTGCCTTATTCTTTTTTGTGGGAAGGATTTGGTGGCTGGTCCAAGCTAGGGTGTGGATATTCTTGGATTTTCTTCCTTCACTCAATAACTATTCCTTATGCTCTTATGTATGAAGCGCTTTTTAAAGATGCTGATATATAGTGGTGAGCATACGAGATAAGGTTCTTTTCTAGAACTTAGAGTCAGGTGAAAGAGATAGACCTTAATCCAGAAGACAACATGGGTAGTGATAAATCACATCACTTGAAGCTACGGCATTTAGACTAAGTAGAAAGTAGGCAGGTAGAGTTCAACGAAACGTGCACCAGACAGAAGCAACGGCATGTGTAAAGGCCCTGGGGCAAGAAACAATGTGATGGAATGAAGAAGGGTGTGGTGGTTAGAGAGCAGTCAGCATGGGGGAACAGAAGTGGGAAATGAGACTGGAGAGACAGGCCACAGCCAGGTCACGCTGGTCTTGTAGGCTGGTAAGAATTTCTGGCTTTATCCTAAGTACATGTCGAAAGATCTTAAGCAGAAAAGTAACATAATTTCTGTTAAAGATATTCTTGCTACTTTGTAGAAAATGAGTTAGAAAGGAGCAAGATTAAAAGGCAACAGGTGATTAAGGAGCTATTGCCAATCATCTGGGTGTGAAATGATGGCAGCATGTCCTATGAGTGTAGCAGAGACATGTTCATCCTTCATCCTTGAGTGGTCCCAGGCCAGGATGAAGGTGGGAGACCCACAAGGGGTTGGAAGACATGAATTTAGCTTCTTTAGATCAATTAACTCAACTTTTGGGCAAACCAGCCATAGTTAAATAGGATTTTTTCCTCTCATCTGAGAATCAAATGCGCCATCCTTTGTAGTGGTTGGGGATAGTCAGCAATTCCTCGTTCTGCACATCACAGAGGGCCTCTGGGGTATGTGGTCTTGAAGGTGTGGCCCAGAGTGAGCCACGCCTCTTGGTACTGATGCCCCGTGTTAGCCCACCCAAGCCCCAAGTATGAGCAGGATTTATGAACGCTCAGGAGAAGGACCGCATGGCACGCCAGGTAGTAGAGGCCATAAAGACTGTGGCCTGCTCACTCTGGGGGAAGTCAGCAGCCCTTTTGCGAGCTGCTCTATGGAAAGTCACATGGGGACCTGAAGTCCACCAGCAGCCCCCTGAGTGAGCTTGGAAACAGATCTTCCCCCAGTGAAGCCTCAACTGTGGTCCCACCTGACACCTTGACTGTAGCCTTGTGGGAGACCCTGAGCCAGTGGCACCTGCAGAAATGTAAGATGACAAATGTTTCTTGTCTTAGACTACACATCGGGTGTGGGGACAACTTTGCCCGAAAGTCTTCCCATCTGCCACAGATGAAACTGAAACTACCAAGACATGATCTGCTTGGGAAGGAGAGGTGGTCAATCTTTCACAGGAGAAGGACCAAGAACCTCTTCTTTAATGGCTTTTATTGGGTTGTAATACATAGGAATACAGGTAAAGCTCATCACTCAATGTCAGGCAGTAAGGACCAAACAACAGATAACATTTCAAAGAAATCTGAGGGCTTAATCTGAGTCAGTGTCTGTCAGGTAAAGGGGTTACAAAAACTTTGGGAGACATACTCATATTCTGCTCGGACACTTAACATATGAATGAAAGCACTCTTAGCAAAGCAGGCTTCACGGGACTTTAGGAATTCTTTCTTATGCCCCATCACCCCGGATCCCGCTCTAGCTGGCAAGGGTCTGCACCGCCTTTCTAGTCATAAGTTTTTAGGCTTAAGTGGATTAGAGCCAGGAAGTGCTTCTCCCAGATGGAAATGGGGATGCGGGCTATTTCAGAATAGCCAGGGGACAAGGGTCCATCACTCCCTCTTTGCTGCAGCCCCCCAAGTCCTTCCTTGAGGGCCTCCCAAGTGATCATGTCTGGCTTAGGTTGCCCCCCCTCTGAGGGGTCTTACCCATCTCTGACTAACCGACCAGGCGTTCGGGGCAGAGATGGATGAAGCAGAAGCAGCACTGCTGCCAGAGACAAACTTTGTCTCCTTAGTGGCTTGCAGTCCGGAGGTCGCTTACTCAGCCTTAGCCATGGGCGGCAGTTACAACTCCTGAAACCAGGCAGAGCAGTTTCCAACAGTCGGGGGACAATGTTTTGTATAGTAATGAAAACCTAATACAGCAACATTATGAAATGTCTCATATATTTGGGAATTTTTTCCAAAACCGATAGTGTTTATACCCCCGTCTTCTACAGTAGTAACATGAGGGACTCTATTCTGCCAGGACAGCAGTCACCAGCCACAGAGCAAAGCATTTCTGGAGACTTTGGCTACAGACCTAGGGGGACCTTAGAGACCAGTGCCCGGCCCTTTCAGAGATGAGTGAGTGGAGAACCGGAGAGGAGGTAGAGCTTCTGAGCTCACCGCTTTTAGAGTGGGAAAAGTGCCTTTGGTCCTGTAACTTCCAGATTGATTCAGCATCTCAGTGTTCCAGTTTTCAGGGCAAGGAGCCAGACTCTCTGATCAGAAACTTCTAGGTGACGTCGGCACTGTGTTATTTTCCTGTTGTTCTTGTAATGAATAACCACAAGCATGGTGGTTTAAAACAACACAAATGTATTACAGTGCTGGATGTCAGAAGTCTAAAATGAGTCTCACTGGGCTAAAATGAAGGTGTTGGCAGGACTGAATTTGTTTCTGGAGGCTCTGGGGGAGAATTCATTCACTTGCCTCTTCCAGCTTCTACAGGCCGCCCACATTCCTTAGCTGTCACTCCTCCTCCATCTTCAAAGCCAACAGCAGCAGGCTGAGTCGTTCCCGAGTCGCATCGCTCTGTGTTCTTTCTTCTGCCAACCTCTTCTTCATTAGAAAACTCTCGTGAGCACATCAGGTCACCTGGAGAATCCAGGAAAATTGACCCATCTCTAGGTGAGCTGATTGGCAACCTTAATTCTACTATCAACCTTAATTCTTTACCATATATATGGCAACATCGCAGGTATTTGGATGTGGACATCTTTGGGCTGGGGGCATTATTCTACCCACCACAGGCATCTTCCCTCTACCTCCCTGGGCACCCTGTTGATTGTCATGGAAATGTAACATCCTTATTTACAATATATACACAGTGAGACATGTCTAGAAAGTATCCAGCCACTTGCCATGGAAAATAGAGACATTTACTGAAGAAGACACAAGGAACATTGTACATAGGACAATGGTGCCTCAGTCCCCTTCAAAGTAGGCACCTTGGGACCTCACTCAGTTCTCCCAGTTGCCATCAGCTGCCCCATCATACTTTTCTGAAATCTCATCATGGTCTGAAATCTCTTCCCTAAAATCGCCCCAAAGGTGATTTTAATTTGGGGGGAAGCCAGAAGTCACAGGGTGCCAAACCTGGACTCTAGGGGGTAGGGGCTGAGACACCTGGGTGATTTGATGTTTTACCAAAAACTCTGCATGAGACATGACGCACATGCAGGCAGATCGTTGTGGTGAAGCTGCTAGCTGATCACCGGTCACCCACAGCTGCGGCCTGCCGAATCGACCAAATAGTTTCCACAGAGGAAGGTTCAAACGTAACGCGAAACTTGATGCAGATTTGTCGCTCTACTTACTCAGTCATTCTGACTATAACAGCCACACAGTACACAGGCTCATTCAATGACGTCTTCTACCCCCACTGACTAGTACAGTGAAGTCGTCACTGTTCATGCATGCGCATTCCAGTCTGCTTTCCTTGGCTGCCGAGTTACATCAATGCTGTGCAAACCGTCCTCGTCATTGTAACAATGGCTGGACTTTTTCTGGACAGACCTCATATGCCCTTCCCTCTTTGCCTTTGAGCTGCACTTTCAACCTGCCTCTTCCGAGTCTACTACCTTGTGGACAAGCCATAGACCCAGTGTATAGCTTGGTTTTTACTGCAGGCATTTCCAGTCTCAGGGACTAAGTCAAAAGCTGGTAAGCGGCACACTGGGACTTTTGTGAAGATGGAGATCAGCACTTGGAGACCCAAGGGCGTGCCAGCCTGTGCACCAGCCCGGATGTTCTGCAGGCTGTGGCTGCTGCATTCCTGGCATGTGGGGCTTGCCATGTGTCCAGGACACGACTTGTTATTATTTTCTGTGGGGTCTTTGTTACTGGCTGAAGCTCACTAAGCTTGTGAGGTGAAGTATGAGATGGGAAGGGTAGAAGAAAAATGTCTTGTTTCCAGTGCATAATTCATGAAGCCTGAACATTAATATTAATGATCCCGTCCACCAGAGTCAGGCAAATGAAATATGCAAAGGAAGATAAACTTGGAAGCTCAGAAACTTTAGGTCTTTCAGGCTTAGTTCCCCTGAGGGTATAGCTATAAAAGCATAGCCAGATTTGTATAGCAAATTATAGCTTGCTAAGAACCTTGACATTTCTTAGCTTGTGTTTCTCACAATAACCCTGTGACGTAGGGGAGACCGGGAGAAGCTGCCGTTTTACAGGTGGGGAGAGTGAGGCCCCACCAAAGGCCCCTGGTTTGGTGGAGGCAGAGCTCAAGCTGGAAGTCAGGTGACCTGGTTCCAAATCGCACGTTCCCTCACCCTGCTGTGTCCGTCCTTACATGATACAGTATAACTGAGATGACACGCAAAGCCCACTTAACGTTCAGTAAAATAACAAGTAAAAGTCACTGTGCCAAGAACACTTTACAACCTCTCTGTCTTGTAAAATCTCTGAGTCTATAAAATGAGGTATAAGTAGGGCTCATCACATAAGTTTCTTGGGTGACTAAGTGAAATAATGCACAAAGAAAAGTCACCACAGCCCCCGAAAACAGCAAGCATTCAGCGAATGGCAATTACAAGAATTAAGTAGCTACAGAAGACATTGTTTCAGGCAAAATAACCTTCATTTACTTATTCACTTATTCATTCAACCAATATTTATTGAACTTTAAAATAGCTGTATGGAGGTGTAATTGACGTACAAAATACTGTGCATGTCGAATGTCTACTGTTTGATGACTGTGGATGCATACAGACAGCTGGGAAGCTATCGCCACAATCAGGGCAACAGAATCATTCATTATATCTGAAATTTCCTTGAGTTCTCACCACCCCTTTTTTGTTGTAAGAGTACTTAACGTGACTATTAACTACAGAGCTTCTGCTACAAACCACATACCTGTGCCCAACACGGGGGTTACAACAGTGAACACAAGAGGTGAAGATGCTCCTCATTCATCTGTGAGTGCAGGGGGTTGACAGTTAACAGGTAAAAATAGTAGTCAACTGATAATATAATAAGGCTGGGTAAGGGGGTATACCCAGAGTGCCAAGGGGGTCACAGTTTTCTCTGAGGAGTTGATTTTGATTTGCGTGAAGTGTAGGGAGTGAGCCCTAAGGCTATCTTGGAGAGTGGTCAAGCCATGGACAACAGCAAATTACCGGTTCCTGAGAAAAGAGATGTCTAGGAGCTCAGAACACTGGCTTTTCATGAAGGCTCAGATTCAGGTACCATGTGCCTCCAATTCTTCACCACGTCCCCAAGCCTGCTGGCCTTCACTTCCCAAGGCTCCGCAGAAGGCTCCCAGGAGGAGGTAGAATTGAACCTTTCACACCAGTTCCAGGGCGCTGCCCTTTTACCATAGAGCTGGGTCCCTGATTCTCTAGCAAACCCACATCCTGTCTCTACTCAGGCTCATCTGAAAAAGCCCCCAGCATCATTTCCTCGGTGCCCAGGCACTGTACCTGCTTATGTAATTCAATAAATGTTCATTGAGCACCTACTGTGTACTGCTATAGTGCCAAGCATATACATACAATCATTTATCCATCTTCTTTCAGTTTCTGGAAGCCAAAGATTGTGACTTCTTATGGTATTCCCAGAAACTAGGATTTTATTGATAAAGAGCATGAGCTTAAGAGATATTTAAGATCAAATTAAACTAAAATTTAATGCCTTTCTCACACTTCACACATCCCTACCTTTTCATAAAAATAAGATTAAGTCCCTTATATTTTAGCTCACTGGGGTTTGTAAGACTCCTTTGTATAAATTATCCCACTAGGAACTAGGAGACTTAAAAATACCCATTCACTTCAATTCAGTAATTATACTTTGAGGAAATTATTCCAGGTAAATAAAAAGAATCTAGTCAAATATTTGAGTATAAAGGTACTCTTTTCAGCGTTATTTATATTAACTGAAATTAACCGGTCTGTTTACCCAGAAATACAGTAACAGTCAGGTAAGTTCTACTTATTTCTGTACATTTACATCATTCTCCTCCTCCCCCCCTTCCACGTCCTCCTCTTCTCATCCTCGTTCTTATTCTCATCCTCCGTTCTATTTTCTTCCTTCACGGAAAGCTATACTATCCAGGACTCAAACGAGAGTTTGCCATTCAAAAGGCAACAATTATAGGGCTGAGGGAAAAAGTTTGGTCTAACCTATAAAAAAGCTATTATAAAGTTAGTGTTTTACTTTATTGAGATAAACGTGTTTTCCTTGAAAGTTTACTTCTCGAAATAATTTGAGATGGGTTATTCTAGACAGAAGGTTTACCTATAGTTTCTGCCCACTGCCTGGAGACAGGCTCTACCAGACTAGGACCGTTTTAAATGAAATTCTTGGCTAGGCGTTTCAAGGATAAAGTGGATTTTGACTGCAACCTGTATGATGGCTGGTTTGTATTTATAACTTCTCATGGGACATTTTCCTTTCCATTCGTTGCCCAGGTTTCTTAGGCAAACTTATTGTTGCAGATTTCTTTGCAATCCTTCAGGATGTATATTTCTAAGTCTCCTGTATACTAACGTGTACTTCAGCTCTGTAGAGTCAGGCTTTATTGGGGAGATTCTGTGCTAAACATCCCTTTGTCTTCAGTGGACTCCGGGCTTTGTCTTCTGTCTCTGAGACAGGCAAAACCTTAAGTTTCAGGAAGATCAGAAAATGCCCTCCAGGCGTAAGGCTGCGTCGGTGCCGGATTAAATCTCTAGATCCCTGTCAAAAGCATCACTTAACTTCTTTCAGGCTCATAGAAGCATGGGAGCTCATAGAAGTTCTGGGAGCTGTTTCAAAAAGAATTCTTTAGAAAAGTTTTATCAGCACTGATAGTTGCTTTCAGCAGGAAGACTGGGGAGCAGGTACCCAGTCTACCCTTTTGCCAGAAACAGGAGTCCATCAGTCAGTAAGAGACAGGATGTGGGGCCCAAACCCAAATTTGCCTGCCTCTACGGACACTTGACCATTCTGCTGCGTGGTTTCTGAGCCACATGACATCTAATTCCAGGGTGGTGATGGTTACTGGCTACATGTGCGCTACATTTAGTTCTAAGAACTCACATGACCTTTCTTCATGACTGACCTCCAGAATACAACCTTGTGCTCATTCCAAAGCAGAGAAAGCTGGGCCTTGTGGCAGGGGAGCAGTCGAGAGCGTGTTAAAGAGAACAGGCAGCACTTGCGTCTTGGAGTTGTTTTGCCCCATGAGCGATCACAAGTGACTAACCAGTCCCTCTTCCTGCTCTGTTCACCTGCAGCCTCCTTCTCCCCCCCCCCACAGTCTCTGTGGGCAGCATTATTCTCAGAATATAAAAGAGAGGCAAGTCAAGATTAATGGACTGGCACATACTCATATAAAATCTGATTTTCCTCTTCCTATTCAGTAAGATACTCAGACACAATATGAAGTGTAATATAAATACCACAGCAGGTAAACCTTTCACTTGAATTTCCTCAGACTCCATCTAAAGAGGGCGTCAACTTTGTCCTGATGTCTTCTGAGAGAATTACCATGGGAAAAAAAATAAAACTAAGGAAAATTATTCCAGCTGCATATTTTATTTATGTAAGAGGCATGGAAATTCTATGCATACCTAAAAGGAAAAGGTGTCCTTTTAAATGCATAGGTTGAGTCATTCATCTGCCCGTCTCATTGCTCATTTGCCAATTCAACTATATATCCACCGATTCAGTAAATTGATAGATGGGTCCATCAATCTATCACCCATACAGTTTTCTCCTCCATCCTTTATTTGTATTCATCCACCCTTCACCCATTCATCCAACCACAATTCTATCAATTTATTTTCCATTTTTTCCTGTATATCCATTTATTCATCCACATATCAATCTGTTGATTCATCTGTTTGTTTACTTTACCTCTAACCATTTATCCATGTATCCTGCCCATCAATCAATCTATCCCTCGATGCATCCATCAATCTATAAAAATATTTTAAAATATCCAACATGTACCAGATGCTAAATTACCCTGTATGTGAATACAAAAATAAGTGCCACTTGAGTATAAAGCAAAACGTCACAAGTTCTTGCCTATGAACACAGTAGTCAGGGGAATCTGAGAATGTAGCAATTGGTATTTCATGGAATAGAAGAAGAAAAATGAAGAGAAAGGGCACTTGATGTGGCACTTAAGTAATATGCAGATTCTATCAGGTGAAAATTGGGGGGTAAAGCTGGGGCTCCTGGAGAACATGGGGTTCTGGGAGCTGTTTCAGTTCTCTGAGAGAGCCTGTATTTTCCCAGCGATAGGAACCATGAGTTCCCCTCCAGGGTAGGCTATTTTCAGTTGCCTCTCTGTACTTGGACTAATAAGTGTCTCGATTCTCAGAAACCTCAATTCCCCCATCTGGTGAGTGACAATAGCATGTAGTACTTAGGAGCTTGAATTGTAAATCAGGCAAAGCTTTTTTGAGCATAATAATTATTGTCTCATAAGGTTATGAGGTAGTATTCAACATATTTGTATATAGGAGGTATTCCTTAAATGGTGTTATTATTATTTGTTCTTTTACATTAAGAGCTTCAGCATGTAGACTTTGAATAATCCAAAATTAATTCCATCCATTGAGTATCCCTAACCCCAACCACCATTATCCCCTCATTGATTAATTTATTTATCGATTCAATAAACACTTAAAGAATACCTACTATATGTTTTATTTTACAATGTTCTGCATTTTACTTATGATATATTTTCATTCCAAATATTGTTATCCCTATTCTAAAAATAAAGCAACTGGGTCTCAAGGACACATTTAAAGTCAAATGACCAGTAGGAGGTGGATCTGGGTTTCGGATTCATGCTTGCTTAATTACAAAGATAGCACCTCCTCCTGTGTGCCAGACACTGTGTTTCAGTTTTCCCAACTCCCTTCTTAGTTCAGCACCCACAACGCCCGTGGTGCAGCTGTTAACCTCCATGTTGGAGACCAAAGAGCTGGGTGTTGGAGGGTTTGCCTAGCTTGCCTTAGGTCACACGGCTGGTAGGTGGCAGAACAAACACATGAACCCAAGTCTCTCTGCATCCAAAGTCCATGTGGTTGCCACAGGGTCTGTGTCTCCTTCAAAACCGTGTAGGAGAGATGGGAAGCATGTGTCATCATTGTAACCCAGGGCTGAAAAGGGCTAATGGGCAACAAAGGGCGGGTGCAGGGAGGGGTGGTGTCTGGCTAAGCAGGATCAGGGAAGACTGCGGACAGGAGGAAGTATTTAAGTTAGGCCTCAGAGATGAAGTAGACTAGGATATACCAGTACCAGAAGAGGTTGCCCTGGGCATCCAGGCTTTCGGATGCATGATGAAGGGTAAACCAGCACAAGAGCCACCCAGGGCAAAGGGTGGGTGAGCCAGTCCAGATAAAGGTGGGCATCTGGGACGCAGGTGCCCCTGCTGCCGCTCATATATTTCACAGATCGCTCTGCACAGCACACAATGAATACAGAGGTGGGATATCAACTGAAAAACAAAAGGCCAGACTCTATTTCTATTACAAAAGGTGAAACAAAGCTGCCTCCCTCCTGCTCCCGTATGTTCCCTCCTGGGAAGTGTTAAACCGAGGGCTGTCAAACTCATTCTCACTGGGGCCCACATCAGCCTCGTGGTTGCCTTCAAAGGGCCGAATGTAATGTTAGGACTGCAAAAATGTAACTACTCCTTAATGGTTAAGTGAGAGTTCAGCTTTGCCGCTGGGTAGAAACAAAGGTTCTGGGCCCGATAAAACAAGGTGGAGGGCTGGATTCAGCCCGCGGGGCATGTGTTGGCCACCTGTGGCCTACAGCTTCTTGGGGGTGAAGGTACCAACATAAACAGCAGAGATGGCTTCAGCAAGCAGAAAGCGTGGTGGAGGTCAGCAAAACCAAATTAGCACAGGCGCTGCTTTCAGACTCCCTGGATTTGGAGTCCCAGCTGGTGGGCTATGTGACCTCAGACAAATGCCCTCAGCTCGCTGAGCCTTAGAGTCCTGCTCTTTCCAATGGGGACAATAGTACCCACCTCATAGGAACACTGTGATGATCTCAGACACGTACCAAGCATGTAGTAGCCATTCAACAAATATTAGCTTTGCTCCCCTGACCTTGGGGGAAGCAGAAAGCAAGCAGTGAGAGGCGGTGATAGAAAGGGAGCAAGGGAGAACCAGGGCACCGACTGATGTGGATGGCAAAGGTGGCAGGCAGGTGCCTTCCTGGGGACTGTGATGCTGGTGCTATTTTCAGTGTGTCTCCCAGTTCCACCCACACCGTTTCCTGCAGCTCGTTTATGTTTGGAGTTGGAATATCATACAGCTGAGCCTTTATTGCAGCAATTAAGCATCCAGAAAGCCCTTCTCATGAGTTTATAATCAACAGCGACATTTGGAGGTGCCCACGTGAGACTGCCATGTGGGGAACTCCATGCTAACCACTAGAAGGCTGACACTGAGGCCGCAGACGTGAAGAAGGCTGTGGCCATGACTCACTCCCACTGTGGGGAGGGGCACAGAGAGGACGTTGGCAGGGGGAGGCTGCCCAGGAGCCTCCTCGGCTCCATCAATGAGTGCTTAATTTCTCTGACTCACAGCATCTTCTCACATAAAATGTTCATTTCTGTTCTAACGTGTGAGCTGATCTATAAGTTCGACTGAAACCTGGGGATTCTTTCTCTACCCTCCTCACTGCACCTCCTTTGAGGCTGGATGGGAGCAAGCTGGTCTCTCCCCATATCTCGGTTCAATGCCAGCACCCCGGGGAGACACCTGTGCTGGACCGGGCCCACTTTCAGCTCCCACCAAGGCTGTTCTTCCCTCCTTCCTTCACCCACATGGCGTGATTTCTGCCTGGGTACTCGGTAAATGTGTGCTAGAAAGAAGGGACGGGGGATCAAAGCAAGAAAAAAGGAAGAAGAGAAGGATAGAGGGAGGAAGGGAGTGATGGGGCAGAGAAGGAAAGGAAAGAGAAGGAGGGAAGGAAATAGCGATCCTTCTCTTTGGATGTAATAAACACCCTCGTGTCCACATGGCTGAAAGTGAAAAATTCTGAGATAGTCGAGCCTCATGAGGCAAGGAAGCTGGATTCCCAAGTATATGCTGGGCGAAGAGCTACCCACTTGATCCATTTGACATTTAAGGGACTGTGAAGGAGTGAGAAACAAATTTGTGTTGTGTGGAACCACTGAGGTTTATTTGCGGGTGTGTTGTTTCAGCAACTAGCGTTAAATATCCTGACTCATTAAAGCACTGACAATATGCCAGTTTATGCCCCATATGCTTTGGAGAATCACAGGGTTTAAGAGGTTGTGTATACACTGCCAGCAGTGAGCTTCGAGATGCGCTCCCTCCCCTCTTTGTCCTCCTCGCTTCCTCATCTCTAAGAATCTAGGCTGTGTGCACTATGATGCTTCTAATTCAGCAGCCCCAAAACCGATGCTCCCAGGCCTGCTTTCCCTGTGCACCCTGGTTTTATTACTCCTAGTGGGCATTCGGTTGTCACAATGTGCTCATCTCCACATTAGTCCTCATGCTCCTCAGGTGCAGCAGGGGTGCCTTGCAAATTAGAACCTCACTGCAGTTTCTGATTCATTGCCGGGTGTGTTCCAGGCGCTTGGGAGCACCTGTCATGGCCTAGAAGTACCAACCACCCTTCTCACTCTGGCCAGTCCGTGCTGTGACCTACATTTGTAGGGGTTTTATAGCTCATACATGCCTTACTCACACCTCCCAGCACCTTAATGAGACAGGCCTGGCCACGAGCATTGTGTCCATATTACAGAGGAGGAAACTGAGGCATAGCAAAGGGGAGGGACTTTTCTCGGATGACTCGGGGGTGAGGACTGGAGCAGGTATAAACCTCCAGGTTCTCTTACCAGCACTCCTCTCCCTGTGGTCACCTACCCTTGGTATGCGTGCAAGCTGACCCCCATCCACCATCCACTGTAGGTTCCTCACTGGGTGAGACATGAAATGGGATCATCTCTAGGGCAACAGTCCCAACTGCGGTCAGGACGCATTTACGAGGTGTAGCAGATAACCCTGAGGGTGAAGCACATATGGTAGAAGTCCTGGGAACTCAGCCTCCTTCCTAAGCTCTTTGTAAGGTTTGCCTGTGCCATTTTGACCGGAAGACCAAAAGTGTCAGCCACCTGTGTTTCCCTGGAGACCTCTGTGCATGTCTTGGGATGACCACCCAAATCAGCCCCGTCGAAAGGGCTCTGCTGTGAGAAGCCAACCCAGAGAGAACAGGGTGGAGACGACAGCAGAGGCGGCACTGGCCAAACGCCATGTGCTGCCCTGTGTTTCCCAGCCCCTGCTGCGGACTTACGGCAGCAATGCAGTGAGTTCTGGCTACTGCACTGAGCAAAAGTGACTCTTTGGTCCATTGCTGAGTTTGGCCACAATGGAATATGAGCAGGAGAGATTAGTGAGCCACCTTCAAGCAGGAAGCCTTTACATCTTCCAGCCATTTCTCTTTTCCCTCCAGAAGCTAATGGTATGCCCCCCATAGGGGCATGAATGCTGGAATGAAAGACGCCTGCAGAGCGGAGTTCTGGTCTACCTGTGGCCCGTGCCTCAGCCATGCAGTGCTAGTGAGAAGTGGACCTCTGTTCTTAGATGGCCCTGAGGCCTAGGTTATCACAGTGAAGCCTAGTGAATACTGACTGGTGCACAAGCCAAACAGGAAAAGGCTCTGCACAGCTCAATACTTCTCCTCAGGAAGCCTGTTCTCTACAGACCTCTAACGTCGTGAGTGACTGGTGTGTGGGTTCTTATGGAGGAGACCCCAGATGGGGTTATTCCATGTGCTGGTTGATGGTGGGGGTTGTGGCAGCCAGAGCCTAGGAGACACAAGGGGCCTGAAGAACAAAGCCCCTACCTGCATCACCTGCACAGGGCCTATAGGGGATTTCCATGGACCATGGGGTTTGAAGTTGCCAAGGTGACGTTAATTTAAAGCCCACTGGCTAGGGAGAGGCCTCACCGATACCTGATCACATAAGGAATTTGCTCTTAATTAAACAACAGAAATGCATGGTGTTGAGTGATTCACATTTCTGAAACATTAAATTAATTTTCCTGTGATTCCTGTGACAGTATAACCCTCACCCTCTGGCATTCCAGTATCTTTTTGGGAGGGGAGTGGAATTGTGCACAAGCCCCACCAGTCTGGTCTGTGCTGCAGCCTCAGGGAGGAGGCCAGGTTTGGGTACAGCTCAGACCAGCGCCACCCGATCGATAATGTGAGTTGTGCATGTACACCTTCACTTCTCCAATAGTCACAGGAGTAAAACACAAGCGAAATTCATTTAGTGATGTATGCTGTTTAAACCAGTACCTCCAAAATACTGTCATTTTAACGTGGCATCAATGCAAAATGTTATTAGTGAGGTACTTCTCATTCTTTTATCACAATTAGCGTGTGAAAACGGGTGTGTGCTTCTACACTGACAGCAAGCACGTCTCCATTCAGCTGCGTTTCAGGAGCTCAGGAGCCGCCTGTGGAGAGTGGGCATCACAGCCCCGAGCTCTGCCTCTGCAAGAAACAGCCAGGACAAGGCTGTGCGAACTTCTTCAGTGGGTTTTCAGGGGCCCTAATTAGTACGTCTGACCTCTGACCTCTCTGCCGGTCCCTGATAAGGGCATCCTCATTGTACATGGAAACACGCAGATGTCACCGCCTGGAAGCCTGGCCAGGCCTTCCCTTGTCACTGGCTGGAGGAGCAGTATGGGAAGTTCCAGATGCATCTCCCCCCTGCTGTCTGCCAGGGACACTGGCCTGAGGGCACACTGCTGCCCCATCTGCCTGCTCACTTTCAGCCCTGCCCCTGCAGTTCCTCTTGGGGGCCCACACTCCCTTCCCCTCCCTTCCCCTCCCTTTGCCTCCCCACGGTTCTCATCCCCACTTAGAGCAGAAGCAAGAGAAAGGAGGACCCTTGTTATTTCCAATGGGGCTTGACACAACTTCACTAAAACATAAAATCAGACCATTTTCACAGGCAATCTCACCCGGGTAGTTAAAACAGACGGAGAACTCGGTGACAGCCTGTTGCTGTTGAACCTCCTGTGACCGGTATCTCCGTGCCCCTTGGCTCCCAGAAAGGAGCTGGGAAGCAGCAAGGGGCACCCACTTCTGTAGTCTGTTAACTGGCTGCGCCCACTGAAAAGGCCTTGATTCTGCCCATCAACCCCACCGGGAGAGACCAGTGACCAATTCTGCAGCTATTTAAGCAGCTGGAAAGTAAATGATGCTGATGAGCAGCTCTAAGCAAAGATTCTTTCAACACTTGATTACTGTGTGGACCAAACAATGTGTCTGCAGTGTGTGTGTACATGTGCATGCGTGTGTGCAAGTGTGTGTCTGTGTGTCCATGTGGTAGCGAGAGTCAGAGGGAATCAAGGATTCGATTCCACACGGGGAATTGTGAGCACATGAAATGGGTGCCTCTTCTGTAAGACGGGCATAGTGATACCATCTACCAAACACAGCAAGGCTTATCCAAGTTGCTCTCTGGTTATTTCTTTATTTGCTTATCAGTGGAGGGAACGGGGGGGAACCAGATGGGCCTGGTTCACGGAATGGTAGAAAGAGCCATGAAGGTGTCTGTAGCACAACTGGAAGATGTGAGCATGTTCTGAAGCTTCTCTCTCCGATCCAAATGCATAGAAATTACAGCTAAAAATGTTTTATGTAATAATAAGAAGAACGTGGCCGTGTTCAAGAGCATTAAAAAAATAAAATAGATAGTGGAGAATGCAGAGTGGCAAGCTTGAAGTGAAACTATCGTGAGTGGTGGGTCTTTGGATCAGATAGATATAGGCAGTTGGAGCCGGGAAAACCTTTCCCAGGTAGGGATGCGGCCAAGTGCATCCCAGGCATGGGAAGAACTGTACCTCTGTTCCCATGTGAAGCCAGGGCCTGGATGGCCCATGGGCTGAGCCCTTAATAGTTGTCTGCCTTGTGGCTAAGCCTGCGCCAACAAGATAGGGCTGGTGGAACTCAGGTCCCACGTTGAGCCTGGTAGCTTATTCCACAGGTGGCCCCAGGATTATACAATAGAGAAGAGGAAGTGCTATTGTGAGACTGGATTTATATACTTTCTAGCTTGCATGTTCTTTACTCTATTACATTTCTCTGTTTACAGAAAAACCAGAGTATCTGCTCCATCTCTATGACATTCCTGTGGTGAAACAATAATGGCGATAATAGGCATTCATTCCCTCATTCAAAATAGGTCTTCTGTTGTTAGCCAGGCACTGCGTTAGGGAAATGGAGCCAAAATAATAGCACGACCGAGCATTCACAATCCCAGCTTGTCTGGATCCCACATTAACCCATGAAAAATGCTGCGTCTCCACGCATTAAACGAATGAGGGAACCAAGGCTCTGCCAGGTAAAGCAGCCCCAAGTCACCCCGTTAGTGGGGAGAGGCTGCGACTCAGTCCTGCCAATGCTCCGTAAGAATCTAGAAGGTGTCCGTGCAAAATAACGGGGTGTCTGGAGGGTGTGAGGACTGTGGGGTTTCTAGAGATGGCAAGGCCCACGTTGGCATGAAAGAGGCAAAAATTCTGTAGAATAAGCCCTTTGTCACGGGAGAAAAAGTGGGAGTGGGGTGTGGGGGGAAATGGTGGATGAGGGGTCAGATAGTACTGCATACCCACTATGATTGCCATAATTTACGAAAAGAAAAAGGAAAAGACCTAGTGTTGGTGAGGACACAGAGGTTGGACCCGTCCCCCAACACATTGCTGGTGCAAACATTAAACAGTACTAGTCACTGTGGACAAGAGATGGGTGGTTACTCAGAAAGTTAAACACAGAGTTCCCCTATGACTCAGGAATTCCTCTCCCTGGTATAGACTGCAAAGCATTATGAAGCACTAGTTGGTAACTACAAAACAGGCATGAGCATATAAGGTGAGGCTTAGGGAATACAGTTGTCGACTGTATGACTCTGGTTATACAGAGTTACACTCTGTAAGAACTCCGGTGTCAGGTGCGCACTGAAATCATCAGGGGATCACTTTGTAAAGTATGTGACTATCTGTCTGCTGTGCTCTACCTTAAGCTAATATAAAGTTGTGCTGAATGCAAACTGTAATTGCAGATAAAATAATGCCCTGGCTGGGTAGCTCAGTTAGTTACATCGGTGCCCCAGTATGTCAAGGTGGTGGGTTTGATCCCTGGGCATGTGCAAGAATCAACCAATGAAGGCACCATAAGTGGAACAGCAAATCCATGTCTCTCTCATCAATAAATAAAAAAGTTTAAAGACAAAATAATTATAATAATAGGTACTCAAAGAAATAGGTACTCAAAGAAAAACATACATGTTCATAGTAACATAATTCACAATAATCACAAGGTAGAAACAACCCAAAACATCCATCAGTGGATGATTGGGTAAACAAATTGTTTTACACACACACACACACACACACACACACACACACACACACACAGACATGGTCCGGCGCGAATAATGCCCCTTTTATTGCAAATTTTTTTTATTACAAGATCATAAGCTTGTAATTCTGTAACATAACAATACCACACTTAAGCACACCAGATGACATTTTAGGTGAAATGTTCACATTAAAACTATAACTTATTGCACCCATATTATTACCCTACCAGCCACATTCAAGCAGGCGCTACTTCTGTGGGATCCTGTGTGTATGTGTGTGTATGTGTGTGTGTGTGTGTGTATTTCACCCATAAAAAGGAATGAGGTACTGTTTCACACATGAGTACAATGTATATGAATGAACATCAGAAACATCATGCTACGTGAAAGGAGCCAGAAACAAATGGTTACGTATTATGTGACTTCATTTATGTGAACTACCCAGGATGAAAAGACCCATAGAGACAGAAAGCAGATCAGTGGTTGCCAGGGGCTTTGGGGAAGGGAAGTGGGGAGGAACTGGTTAATGGACAGCAGCTTCCTCTCTGAGTGGTGAAAATGTTTTGAAACTGCATAGAGAGCTGGTTGCATGACACTGTGACTCTACTCAATGTCACGTCCACATGAAAATGGTTCCTGTGAACTCTGGCCCCAAAGCTCGCAGTCTTCTTGCTGGGCCATGACCACGACGTTTCTCTTGTTCGGTTCTGGTCATGGGACCAGCGCCAGAACTGGGCTGTCTGTGGCAGAAAGAATGGACGTTAAATGCAAGGGACCTCAAGTGAACAGGAACCAATCAAAATAACAAGCAACGACATTCTTTAAAAAAACTTTAAGACACTCAGCTAGCTCCCAAACCCTTCCTGACCCTCGGTTTCGAAGTTTAACCTAGGCTGAGAACTTTCTTTACAGAGTCGGTGGGGCAGGCGGGGGATTGCGAGTGATTCAGGAAGGAGAGGCGGGCGGGGGAACAGTCGAGGAAGGGACGGATCAGGAGACACAAGGGAGAGAAACTGAAGCCGATGTGTACACGACCCCACTCCCCGATGGAAAGCAAACTTCTCTCAGGTCAAGGAGAGTGTCTCATTCATCACCAACAAAACGTGTTATGGAATCCCATTTACAGCAGGCACTCAGTAAATATTTGTTTAATGAATAAACCATCAAGGAAAACACGTTTGTGTTTTAGCCTGCTGGCCTAACTCATGAATCCTCACACTGCGGAAGAGGCAATGCTTTTCATCCCACGACTAATTGAATTCTTTTGTTCACTTAATTCATCCATCCATCCATGCATTTTCTTCCATTCAGTGTTCTGCTTGTATTGATTGCTTACGCTAGGCCAGCCGGGATTCCAGAAGTGGTGCCTGCGGAGGACAGGAGGGAGACACTCTGGGGTCAGGGGTGGGGGGGGGGCGGTAAGAGCAAATACAGTGGAGCTGGAGAGATAGGCAGGGCGGTGAAGGCCTTGAGGAGGAGTGTGAGGAGGGATCAGGGAGGTGGAGAGTCTTCCTGGATCAGCCAACCACAGAAAAGCCTTGTTATGGCAGGTGACATGGGTGAAAACCAGGGAAACCCAACTCTTTATGAAGCCCAAGGGACAAAGACAGAGTTAGAAAGGGGAGAGAAAAACAAGACCAGACCCAGGCAAATTCAAGAACGAAGTGGAGGGCAAATATCAAGGGAGAGAGAGCCAAAATAATAGCAATAGCTGGATGATGGTGCCCCACCCTGATTATTACTCAGTGTCATTGCTCCCGTAAGAGTCCCGTGTGCCTGTCATAAAAGTACAATATTTGCAATGACAGGCCAGGAGTGCCCGTGGCTCCGAACTGCCTGAAACACACAGAATCACCCCTGCAACCGGGCCATACCCTTATTCTCAGGTCCTGGGAATGCCTGTGCTATGCCGTAAAACCAAAGGGACTTTGCAGCTGTCAATAAGTTTATGAATCTTAAAACAGGGAGATTGTCTCAGAGTCTTGGGTGGGCCCAATCTAATCCCATGAGCTTTTAGAGTGGGGAAAAGGCTGCAGTGAGAAACACATGACAGGAGGAGGGGTCAGGGAAAACGGGAGCAGGAGACGGATGCCACCTGCTGTCACTGGTGGAGGGACAATTGGAAAACACAGCCCAGAGCACAGCCAGCAAGGGAGCAGGACCTCAGTCTCACGGCTGTAAAGGACCGAACTTGACCAGCAGCCTGACCAAGCTCGGGCCCCCAGAGCCTGCTGAAAGGAGCCTGGGGAGGAAGCCTTTCTGATGCTTTGAGTTCAGCCGGGAGGTGATTCCCCCCCCCCCCACACACACACACTCCCCCCGCTGAGCCAGACTCAGGACCTACAGGACTGTGAGAGGATGAGCCAGCATAGTTTTAAGAGGCTAAACGTGTGGTCGTTTGTTAGGACAGCAACAGAAAACACATTGCTGCCTTGAACAAGAGTTGGTCTCCCATTTAACAGAACAGCCATTTTCTCCATCGTCGGGGAGATGTTTTATCATCCTTGATGTTGAGAACAGACTCTGGAGTGAAACCACTGGTTTCACATCCTGCCTCTTACTTGCACTGTGAGGTGATATTAGGTCAATCTTTTTTTGCAAAATTCTATTGTGTACTGAGGGAAAGTGTGAATTCTTCATTTTCTATTCTTTTACTCATATTGTTGGCACTATTACAGGTTTCCCCGTTTTCCCACTTTGCCACCCTTTTCCCAGCCGCCAGCCGCCCCCATCACGCTGTCCGTGTCTGCGGGTCGTGCAAGTATGGTCTTCGTCTAATCCCGTCACTGTCTTTCATCCAGTGCCCCCTGTTCCATCCCCTCTGACAGCTGTCAGACTGCTCCGCAGTCCTCATAAATAAAACCTCCCACAGGGCTGTGTTAAGAGTAAATGAGTTAGCATCTGTAACTTGGAACAGTGCCTGGAACAGAGCAAATACTGCCAGTAGGTGATTTTGTTGTGCTGGTGTGTCTGGAACACAGGGGATGCATCCGATAAATGGCAGGTTTTCTTTGGAAGTAGAGGCAGCAGTTGTCACCTAGATCCCATCTTTGGACCGACACTCCCTCTCCCAGGCACCGGGAGTGTTGACTGAGGGGAGCTGCCTATTCAAGGTCACGTCTCCCTGGGGCCATCCAGTGACTGGCCACAGCTAGGGAGCAGGGCGTGGCTCCCTTGCTGTGATTTAAGGACACTCTAAGGGGCCATCTCAGCTTGAGTCCGCTGGGCGTTAGCCAAAGTCTGTGCTATCACTTCACAGCAGTTCCTCTCCACACTCTGTCCTCTTCCTGTTTCCTTCACTCTCTCAGTGGCATGGGTCCTGAGGTCACCACCCAAGTGACCTCACACCCGCACACGCACCTCTGTCTGAGTTTCCTTCCCAGCAACCCTGATGCAGTACTGCATTTCTCCCTTCTCCTTCTCTTCTTCTTGCTACTTGCAGACTATGCACGATGCCTTACACATAAATCTGAAAGGTGCAACTCAAGGCAGATATTATTACATACTGTCTGAAGGAGGCTGAGACATTGAGGGGTCACACACCTGCCCAAGACCAAAGAGCTAGCGGGAGGCAAAGCCAGGATGAGAACTGGGACCAACAGGAAAATGCAAAGCCAGAGGCACCCTGTTTATTGCACAGAAGTGCCCAGGTTACTTTGGATGTGCCCCTTGGGGCAAGAGCTCCATGTTCCCTTGGGCTTGAGTTGGTGCTGCCCTGGGCGATGGAGTCTGGAGCTACTCTTGCTGCCTTGGAGGGCTCGTTTCTCGTCCAGCACAGCATGCTCCTTTCTCCTGAGTGGGAACACTCAGTGGTCCCCGCAGCTGGGGGCCCACCCATCCTGGAGGTCACAACTCCTGTGTCACCACATGGCATTTTCTCTTTAAGGGCATTACATGGTTGATATTCTTCTGGGACCAGAGCCCCAGGTCTCGGGACCAAGGGTCCCTCCCACACATCCAGTCACTCAACCCCACTACCTGAGGGGCCTGTCAGCCGGGTCAGGGAGTGGCCAGCGACCAGGATCAACCTTGTTCCTAGGTCCAGGCCCTTCCAAACTGGTCCAGTCAATGAAACGTAGTCCACAGTTTGCCCCCACACATTGCCCAGGCACGAGAGCTGTAACCCCGACACGTTGTCCCGCCCCTGCCTGCAGCCCGTGCTGGAGAAACCTTTGTTCCAGGATTGGGAGTGGCAGCGTTGCTGATAGAGGGCAAAGGGCACGGGGACAGTCTGCACATGCAAGACGCAGACAGCTGATGAGTGTGAGTGGAGAGTGTGGTCCTGAAACCCGTGCTTTCAAGTGACATGAAAGGGTGCGAACAGTCGCTCACAATGTGTTATTACGGGAAAGCATACTTTGATTTTCGCTTTCATTGAATTTTGTCACTAATTTTTAATATAGTATGCTAATAGGAAAAGGACAAGAGAAAGTACTTCCTGGGGGGCTTTGAGGGGGAATGTGGGATTGTGTGCTTTCCTTCATTTTCTTCTTATTGTATGATGCAAGTTTTGCGTGAATAGTGGGAACTGCCATTTGCAAGAAAAACAGCTATTCACAAAAATACTGTAAAAATCTGGGTTTTTTCCCATTGCTTTCTGTAGGTTGGCAATAAAATGCATTTGGGGTCTGGTGGGGCAGCTCAGCAGAGGGCAGGGAGTTCTGCGCATTTCTAGCCGTGGTTGGCTTTGGTTTGTTTGTTTAAATTTATAACCCGTTTGATATGCCTGGTATGTTTTATGCCTGCTTGTCACTGAGTAGTTCATCACATTCAGTGGGTACCTCCCCAGAATGTCCAGATGGTTCTGATTACTGAGTATCAGAGTTTTCTATGCACCATTCTTGACCAGCTTGGTTTTTTGGAAAGGCTGTGGGAGCAATGCCATCGCTGATAGAAGACTTTATGTGTAGCTCATGCTAGCTACTGCCTTAAATAGTGAGGATGCAAAGATCCTTTAAAAATAATGTTGTTTTTTTACCACAATGCATTATATGATGTGCTGTCATTACCTGACGCTCCAGCCACTACGAGAGTACGAAGAGCAGGAGCCAGCTCTAGGGCAGTCAGCTGATGCTGGTTGGAGAAAGGGGTTTTTGAACTGGTGATTGTGCAAACTCGTGGAAGTACTTCTGTGATAGGAAAATACATAAATCTGGCGAAACACATGCTGTGAAAGCAAGATGGACCAGACCGACAGAATATTTGAATGCTGTGTTCAGGAGTTTTTAGTTTCGTGTTTGAAGGAAAATGGGAAATGTTGGATAATTCCAGTGGCATCTATAGTGCATGAATGAGGTTAGATGATTCAGCGATTCAGCATAAATACACTCATTCTAACAGCTTGATGAACTGAATTGATAGAAATGCCCTAATGAGTCACAGTACAATTATTTAATTCTTTATTTAGCATTATATTCTGTGTGCTCAGCCCTGTTTTAGGCACTATAAATAATATGTAAAATTTTTAATCATTTTTTTCTCTTAAGTACATTGGTAGCTTGCCAAATGTAGGCCAAATAATGCTTTAAAAATAAATGTTGCCAAGAGATAAGACCAAACTACATGACCTAGCTATGAAATAACTGAGAGTCCTAAGACCCTCCTACACTGGTAGCACCATTCATCCATGAGCATGTATGTGGGCTGCTGCTCCCAGCAGTGGCTGACGAGGCAACATGGATCGTCTGGTGAATGTGGAGGGAAGTGTGACCCAGCAACCCATGGAGAAATCACTGTAGGTTTTCAGAGCTACAGCAAGTGCTTCTGCTAATCTTTGTGGAGTCAGTAGTCCAGCATACAGCAATGTTTCTGCTAAGGTACCTGTTTTACTTTGGACGGAAGAGAAAATGGACATGTGTGTGTGCAATGAAATGGTTACACAAGACATTGCCATTGACTGCCTGAGCCCCAATCCAAGCTTTGCCCCACACACCAGTGAACTTGTAGCCTTCACAAGTTCACTCATCTCTCTGTACCTCTTTTCCTTTAAAGTAGAGATGGTAATAGTATTGACTTCATGGGATTGTTATGAACATTAACTATAAAGCTCTTAGAATGGTGTTAGGCTCATCAGAGACAACCGTGAAGTATTAGTGTTATTATTACTGGGGTCCAAGATCACTTGCTAGTGAGCCAGGGCGTCAGAAAGGAAGAATCTTAAGGCAATGTGACCCCGAGGAAAACACTAGAAGGGAAAGAGTTGGGATCAGAGGATCCTCCCTCCCTTCCTTCCTCCTTTCCTTCCTTCTTTCTTTTCACATTTACTCACTGAGTGCCTACTATATGCCAGAAACTCTTTTAGATGCTATGTTATATTCCCTGGGTAATAGGGATATAAACACGAATAATAAGTGACCTTTATTCTCCAAGAAATAGGTAGAAATAATTATTACACAATGAGAAAATACACCTAATCCCAAGATTGACACACCAGGGGAAACCTCACTTTAGAGGTGACATTAGAACTAAAACTTGAGGGAAGAAAAGGAGCTTTCCCAATGTGATGGGGGCTCCACCCCCCCGTATCAGTCAGGGGTATTTAGGTATTTAGATACCCAGGGAAAGATCAGGGAATTACAGCAAACAAAATAGTTATATGCCTGTCCTCAAGGTCCTTACATTCTAGTGAAGGAAATAGAAAAACAGACCAATTTAATGTCGGGTAGTGTTGGTTGCTATGAAGAATTGAGTGAACTGAGTGTGGGATTTGCTTCCTGGGAATGATCATAATATCCACAGGGATAGAGGAAGTGTTAGGCTAGTAGGGAGACAGGTCTGCTGTGAGGGTCAGCATGGGGGTGTCCAGGAGCTGACTTGGATTGGAAGTCCAATTCTGCTCCATGGCCCAAGGGATATCTTCCCTGGGGTAGTCTCACTATCCAGAGCAGCCGTGCCCTTTGCTCTCAGATCTTCCATATGACGGAGCATCTGGGAACCTCAGGAGGGACCATCCTCCTGGGTATTGAGACCTTATCTGAATGAATGTAATCAGTGCCAAAATCCTTCACATACCAGATGCCCAACCATCGTGTGAGGATGCCTTCCATCCACACCCAGGTCACCAGTGAGCTGGTTTACAGGATCACCAGATGCCAAGGGGGCAAGACAAGGTGTATCATGATTTTGTCTGCCAGGAAGAGCAGGACATGTTTCTTCATCCTATGTCCTCTAGTACACAGGGCACAAAGAGTATGATGGTTCATTTTATGCCTCCACTCATCTAGGCCACTGTGCCCAGGTATGTGGTCAAACAGTAGTCTAGATGTTGCTGTAGAAGTATTTTTTAAATGAGATTAACATTGAAGCCAGTAGACTCTGAGTAAAGCTGGTGACCCTTTCATAATGTGAGTGGCCCTCATCCAATCAATATGAGGGGAAGACGACTGACCTCCCTGGAGGAAGAGGGAATCCCCTCTGTAATCTGTGTTTGGGCTCAAGCTGCCATATTAGCTCCTCCTGAGCTTCTGGCCTGCTGGACTGCCCCACAGGTTGTGGGTTTTGCCAGTATTGTGGACTCACAATCATGTGAGCCTCAGTCTCTTCATAGGTGGACTATATAGATAGATTTGATCTGTCTTACTTACCTACTCACCCACCCACCTGTCCATCCCACATACCTACGCGCATTCAGTTGGTCCTGTTTCTCTAGAGAATCCTGACTGATATGGGGGGGGTGGAGCCCCCATATGTTGGGAAAACTCCCTTTCTTCCCTCAAGTTTTAGTTCTGATGTCACCTCTAAAGTGAGCTTTCCCCTGGTATGTCAATCTTGGGATTAGGTGTATTTTCTCATTGTGTAATAATTATTTCTACCTATTTCTTGGAGAATAAAGGTCACTTATTATTCATGTTTTTATCCCTATTACCCAGCAGAGACCCAGGCGTCTACGAAAGATCAGGACATGAGTGCAGTTACTGCTCTGGACAGAGCCTTGTCCCAGTCACCTCTGAGTATACTTAATGTCTGATGGACGGCCCGGCTTCCAGTGAATTTTAGCTAAACCCAATTAAACTATCTCATTATCTACCCCAGTCATGGCCACTTTTGCCTGATAAGGGGTTGGATTATTCACCCCCCCCCCATTCATATGTTGAAGACCTAACCCCTAGTACCTCTGAATGTGACTTTATTTGGCCATCTGGTCTTCATAGAAATACTCAAGTTCAAATGAGTTCATCAGGGCAGGATCTAATTCAATACTATTGGTAGCACCATAAAAAGGGGAAATTTGGACACAGAGACGTGCATAGAAGAAAGACAATGTGAAAAGACACAGAAAAAAGATAGTCATCTGAAGGTCAAGGACAAAGGCCTAGGTCTGATCCTTCCTTGACGGCCCTCAGAAGAAACCAACCCTGCTGACACACTGACCTTGGACATCTTGTCTCCAGAATGGTGGGACGATACATCTCTGATGTTAAAGCACTCAGTTAGTGGTACTTTGTTGCAGCAGCCCTAACAAACCAATACAGGGTATATCCCCATTCATGATTACATCATTTTTCATTGACCCAGGCATCTACCTTCTTATGAAGTCCCTTCCAACTCTTTAATATTTGAAAGAGAAACTGAATATTTAAGTCACTGAGATATCACTGAATCTTAACTATCTTATCTTTTGTTAGCTTCCTTACTTTGTATTATAACTAGAAAGTGAATCATCTCTAGAGCAAGGCCTGACGCATAGTAGGCATTCAATAAGCATTCCTCTAAATGAATGAATAAATAATGAACATGCACAATGCTTACAGCACAATCAAACCAACCTTCCGTGTCCTGTGTGACTGTCTCTGATCGGCCTCTGTATTCTATTCTAGACCCAACCCCCTTTACAGCTGTTATTTATTCCTTCCCAGCTGCCCTGATTCATTAGTGGTTTCCTTTAAAGCTATGGTTGAAAAGTCACTTTTATTTGAAACCCTCAAACATGGTGTTTTGTTGGCGGGCTTCTTCTGCTCTGAAATAATTACTTTTTTTTTTGAGGTGCTGAACTTTCTCAGGTTTGTCTCTCTTCTCTGACAGCCTTTTCTGTAATCCTTTCTGGAAGGACTTGCCCAGGCCCATTTAGTAATGCCAGAGGATCTTAGAGGGAAATAAATCACTGAAGACTGAGGCTGAAAAAGACCTGGGGAGGTGCTGCTGTCCAAACCCTTCACTTGCCTACAAGGTCCCAGTTTTCAAAATAAGCCACGTAAATGGTAGTCAGAGCTGTAATAAAAATGAAAATGAAAGCGTTTGTTATATGCTTTTACCATTTGCAAAGAAGTCTCATTTATGAGATTTTATTTCATCCAGTATCTTAAACAGAGTCAAGAAACTTGGAGAGTGAAAATGATCTTTGACCCTGGTGTCAAAGCCCCCATTAGAATCCCAGCATTGTCACTTCCCCTCTGCTCTGACTCTGGGTAAGTCACTTCACCTTTATGAGCCTTGCTTTCTCCAGCCATAGGATGGGGATGAACAAGGCTCCTCAACCCAATAAGGTTGCCGAGAGGCAAAGAATGTAAGAGACCTTTAAAAACTATTAAGTTCTAGAAAAACATAAGGGAAAAATGAGCAAATTTGTGCCAACTATGGAGAGTGCTGATTGAATTTACGTTGAGAAGCTTAATATATCAGAGTTACCACTGAAATCACCCACTGAATGGTAACTACTCATTTCTGCCAGCTCCTGGCCCCTGGTAATGGCTGTAATATTCTCTATACCTATGCGTTTGACTATTTTGGATTCCTCCTTCCTGTAAGGGGAATTATGCAGTATTTCTCTTTCTGTGACTGGATTATGTCACTTAGCGTAATGTCCTCCAGCTTCATTCATGTAGTCACAAATGGCAGGGTTCCTTTTTTAAGGCTGAGCAATAATTCATTGCATGCAGACACCACATTTCCTTTCTCCACTCATCCTTCAGAGGACACAGGTTATTTCCATGTCTCATCTACATCGACTAATGGTGCAGTGGACAGTAGAGCGCAGATATGTCCTTCTTCGCGGACCTGATTTTAATTATTTTGGATATATTTCAATTATTTTGGATATTCAATTATTTGGATATCCAACACTGAGAAGTGTTGATTGCTAGGTCATATGATAGTTTTATTTTCATTTTTTGGTTTTCTTGTTGTTTTTATTTTATTTATTTTTAAAGTAAATGTATTGGGGTGACATTGATTAATACAATTACATAGGTTCCAATTGTACATTTCTATGATATATGATCTGTATATTGCATTGTGTGTCTACCACCCGAAGTCAAATCATCTTCCATCACCATATATTTGGCTATTTTTTATTTTTTGAGGAACTTTCATAATATTTTTCCATAGCTTCTGCACTAGTTTACACTCTCATTGACAGTGGACAAGGGTTCCAATTTCTCCGTATCTTCGCCAACACGTATCATCTTTATGTAATAGCCATACTAACAGGTGTAAGATGATACCTCATTGTAGCATTGATGTAAATTCCCCTGATGGTTTGAGTTGAACATCTTTTCATATATCTGTTACCCACTTGTGCATATTCTTTGGAGAAGTCTCTGTTCAAGTCTACCCACTTTCAAATGAGGTTATTTTAAGTTTGGGTTTTGGGGTTTTTTTTGGCTATGGAGTTGTGGGAGTTCCTTATATATTTTGTTTATTAACTCCTTGTTAGATATATTTGCAAATAATTTCTCCCATTCCATATGGTTGCCTTTTCATTAGGTTGTTTTCTGTGCAGAAGCTTTGTAGTTCGAAGTAGTTCTATTTGTCTGGTTTTGCATTTGTTGCCTTTGCTTTTGGTGTCAGCCAATAAATCATCACCAAGACTGATGTCAAGAAAGTTTTCCCTTATTTTTTCTTCTAGGAGTTTTATAGTTTCAGATCTTACATTTAAGTCCTCAATCCACTTTGAGTTGATTTTGTGTATAGTTTAAAGGAGGGGCCTTTCTTTCTCTTCCTTTCTTTCTTTCTTTCTTTCCTTCCTTCTTTCTTTCCTTCCTTCCTTCCTTCCTCCCTCCCTCCCTCCCTCCCTCCCTCCCTCCCTTTCCTTCCTTCCTTCCTTCCTTCCTTCCTTCCTTCCTTCCTTCCTTCCTTCCTTCCTTCCTTCTTTCTTTCTTTCTTTCTTTCTTTCTTTCTTTCTTTCTTTCTTTCTTTCTTTCTTTCTTTCTTTCTTTCCTTTTCTCCCTTCCTTCCTCCCTTCCTCCCTTCCTTCCTTTCTTCCATTTGCATGTGGATGTTCAATTTTCATAAAACAATTGGTTGAAGAGACTATCCTTTCCCCATTGTATATTTTTGGTATGTTTGTCAAAGATTCATTGACCTTACATGCATTGATTTATTTCTGGGCTATTATGTTCCACCAGTCTATATGTTTGTTCTTATGCCACTACCATACTCTTTTTAACTACTGTAGCTTTGTGATATATTTTGAAATCAAAAGGTGTGATGCTTCCAACATTGTTCTTTCTCAACATTATTTTGGCTACTCTGGGTCTTTTGTGGCTCTGTATAAATTTTAGAAATGTTTTTTCCTATATTTGAAGAAATGTTCTAGGACTCATATTATGAGGTCAGCATTGCTCTGATGCCTAAGCCAAAAAGAGGTGCTACAAGAAAGAAAATTACCGGCCAGTATAGCTGATGAACAAGGATGCAAAAATCCTCAACAAAATACTAGCACACCAAGTTCAACCACACATTAAAAGGATTATATACTATGATTAAGTGGGTTTACCCCTTCAATGCAATGATGGATCAATATACACAAACCAATAAATGCAATACATCACATTAACAGAATGGAAGGGGGGAAATCACATGATCATCTCAACAGATACAGAAGAAGCATTTGGGAAAATTAAACACCCCTTCATCAGAAAAATGCTCAACAAACTTGGTATAAAAGGGAATACCTCAACATATTAAAGGCCATATATAACAAGACCATAGCTAACATCATGCTCAAAAGTGAAAAAAGTAAAAGCTTTTCATCTAAGATCAGGTAAAAGACAAGGAGGTCTACTCTCACCACTTCTACTTAACATAGTACTAGAAGTCCTAACCAGGGCAATTAGGCAAGAAAAAGAAATTCACATTAAAAAGGAAGTAAAAGTAGCTCTGTTTGCAGATGAAATGATTATATGTAGAAAACTCTAAAGACTCCACAAAACTCAATATAATTAATAAATAAATTTAGTAAAGTATACAAAGTTTACATACAAATATCGGTTGCATTTCTATACACTAACATCAAATGTCTGAAAAGGAAATTAAGAAAACAATTCTAATTGTAATAATATCAGAAAGAATAAATTACTCAGGAGTAAACTTAACCAAGGAGATAAAAGATTTGTACACTGAAAACTATAAAACATTGATGAAAAAATTAGACAAATAAGTGATAAGACATTTTTTTGTGTTGATAGGTTGGAATACTTACTGTTGTTAAAATATCCACACTGTCCAAAGCTATCTATATATGATTTATAAAAGCTACCTCCATGGCCACTCAGCTGTGAGAGAAGAAAGGTATTACTTGGGAATTTCCAAATTGTCAACATAGCTCGATTCATATATTTTTGATTAATAACATCTATATACTTGTTCCTAGCTTAGAAGCTATCCAACCTAAGCCCCCTTCACTTTGGGCCTCTCATTCTCTGTTTACTTCCACTTTGGTGTCAGTGCTGGTCCACAGACTCAGGTCAGTCCTACACACCAACCTGCAGAAGTTTCCATTACAATCTATCACTTCCTGTTACCTCATGTAATTATTACCACAACTTAGGTCTCTCTGACCACCATTCCAGAGAATCTCAATTTCTCCCATTAACAAAAACTACATGCATGCCTTTGGAAGATTCATTTTATGGTGTAACCATTACTAGAGTTCATAATGTGTCTGACCATTACGTACCTTAATGTACCTTATTAATATATATTTAAAATATATTAATAAGCCTCAGACTTTGAGCCTGAGACTCTTAGATATGGATGATTTAGACCTTTGCAGTGTAATGACCAATTCCATGAAAGAGGCTTTTCTGGAGCCTTCTGTATGGTCTTCTGGCCTTTGTGGCGACGTAGTCGGGGACCAAATTCAACAAATAATTCCTCAACAGGTGTTCTACAGCAAGCCCTGTATCAGACATTCTGGAGTATGTGTAAATGACAAAGAAGTATTCCTGGTCTAAGAGAACTTAAGCTCTAGTAGGTAGCCTGTTCCATTTAGGAGCAATTCCATTAGAAATTTTTTCCTAAGACTGAATAAAAAATTCAGCTGACTGTAGCTTCTATTCACTGGCCCTTCTCTAGTCTAATACATCCAGGTGGAGAAGGTTCAGGCAAGAGGGAAAGCTTCTATCCATTCTTCTCTCCCGGTGAGTCCTCTGCAAGGACAGGGGAGTTACCAGTCTGATGGATCACAGTCCAGATGACACATCAGACCACGTGTGCTGCACCATGTTAATGTGCATCCAAACACCGCATAAGTGCACGTGGGTCTTCCCTCCATGTGTCTGCCATACAGACATGGGTCGGAGGCTGAGCTAGAGTGTCATGATATCCAGCTACCACGAATGCCTTTCCTTCTGCCCATGTATGCCTGTCTGACAAGCATGTCATCAATCCGTTTTCCTGACCAGTGCAGTGAGCCAGAGAACTAGTGATTGTAAAATCCACTGGGGCTCGAAAAAATGTGAAAATTTTAATGGGTGTACAGAGGCAAGGCTTTTGCTGTAATCTCGTGACACCAGCTTTTCCTCGTTGTTTTTGGTTGAAAGAAAATATTCTTTTTGACCCAATCAGTCATAAAGTATTCATTTGTCTCTCATTTGCCATTGTTCCTGGAAAGTAGTCTCCTCAAGAACTTTACAGGGAAGGGGTCACTGGGAAGGATGAGGCTAGGATTGGGGTATTCCCAGCTTTCTTGGCAATAATGCCATCAGAACCTTGTGCCAGTTGCAAAAGAAAGAATGTATAATTTTATAACAGTTGATGTATTGCTTGAGTGTTATCTTCAACATCTCCTGCAACCATTCAGACAAGTGCTCTCTACACACTTGCAGTGACAGGGCCCCTCTGCCTTATAAAGCCACTCTCCATCTTTGCACACTTCTGAAGAATACAAAATTCCTTCGTATGTCAAGCCAAGTCTGACACCCAGTGACTTCCACCTCATGACCCCCTTCCTGTCCCCTAGGGTTAAAATAGAGTGAATGGAACAAGCCTAGTTCTTTTCAGTGTAAGCCCTTCAAAGTGACTACAACACCCTCCAGTTTTGTTAAGGTCTGATAACTGGTGGGAAGGAGAGATTCCCAAGTGTGGGATGTTTCTCTGTAACTGACTGTTCTGCTTAGTGCTCAGCTCAGAGGAGCCACTGTTGATTTGTCGATCTGAGATCCCCTCTGCATACACAGCCCCATGGACTGCCACAGCTAGGGTACAGGTAATGGCTATGGATGAAAGTCATGGTTCCATGCCATTTGTCACAAAATAACCCATTCTTGAGGCCCTAAAGGAGGCCTCCCTTTGTTAAGCAATGATCCTAACATTTGCTGAGTGTGGAGTTTTCATGCAAATAACATCCTTGTTTAGGCACCAGATGGGTAAGTGGTCCTTGGTACATCTAGGGCATCACTGTATACACACAGTGTTTGTACCTTACAACAAGTGAGAAGCCTTGATACTCATCAGTGAGTAAGAGTGTGGTGAACACACAAGAGTAGGAGCTATAGAGCCAGGTAGACCTGGTTCAGATCCTGCCTCTGCCACTTACTATCTTTTGTGTCTTAGGGTCAGCTATTCCGTCTCCCTGGGCTTCCTCTTCCTCCTATATTTGCATACCAGAGAAGTACTGTACTATTCTCCCCACAGGGTTGTCATTAGGGTAAAACAAGTGTAATATAAAAGATGCTCAGAAATGTAAGTTATCTTCTTCAGTTTTCTAGTTTACAGGGTGATATAGTCTGACCAGAAGATATCCAGACATGTAATATGAAAAATAGAGATATTTACTGAAGAAGATACAAGAAATTTTGTGCACAGGACAATGGCATCTCAGCCCCCTTCAAAGTTGGCACCTTGGGACCTCACACAGTTCTCCCAAATGACATCAGCTGCCCTGTCATATTTTCCTGAATCTCATCAATGGTCTGAAATCTGTTCCCTTTGGTAGGTGATTTTAGTTTTGGGAAAAGCCAGAAGTCACAGGGCTCCAAATCTGGGCTGTAGGGGGACTGAGTCACCTGGGTGATTTGATGTTTCACCAAAAACTCTGCATGAAATATGATGCATGAGCTGGTGTGTTGTGGTGATGAAGCTGCCAATCATCAGCTGCCCACAGCTGTGGCCTCTGAATCATCTGAATAGTTTCTGCAGAGGAATGTTCCAGCTTAATGCAAAATTTGTTGCAGATTCATTGCTCTACTCACTCAGTCATTTTGAATGTGGTGACCACACAGCACACATGCTCACTCCACAGCGTCTACCATCCCCACTGATTAGTACAGTGAAGTCGCCATTGTTCACACATGCGCATTCCAGTCTGCTGTCCTTGGCTGCCAGGTTACATCAATGTCATGCAGACCATTCTCATTATATTGACAGTGGTCGAACTATTTCCAGACAGACCATTGTGTGTGTGTGTGTGTGTGTGTGTGTGTGTGTATATGTGTGTGTGTGTGTTTATGCTAATGATACCTGGGATTCATTGATCTGATTTTCAGCCATCATGCAGGGTCACTGCATATGTAAATACCTTCTCTCCTAGGAAGAAAAGCTTCAGGAGGAATTGTGCAACCTCATCCTTGAAAAATTCTCTGTTTGACCCAATTTTCATTATTCATGCTTCTATTTCTCCATCTACTAATGCTTAGGTTGAACTAGAGCTCTCTAAGACCTTACACTCTATTCTTATTCTCATCTATTATTCTTATAGCTGCCTATGGCTATCTTTATTCTCTATTCTTGAGGGAGAGGTGAGGGGAGAACTAAAAGTTCTTGAAATCCTCCTCACTTCCAGGGGCTCTGTTGTATACTCTTTTTTTTTTTTCAGTATCGTTTTATGCTTACTGGCATTCTAAGAGAGAGCTATTACCCCTTTCTATAGATGGAAAATGTCATAGAGATTAATACATTGGCCAAATCACTCACGGTTAGTGGCAGAGCTTCTTAATTTAGATGAGGACATGGACTCAGGGAAGATGTTTCCGCTACCCAGAGACACAAGAGTGCCTTACTCACTGCTCTCCTGCATGAGGGAGAACATCATGGAAAGAGAAAGAGTACACAGTCCCAAGAGCTGGCTTTTATTCAACCTCTAAATTGCATCCTGGATCACACTTTCCCAGAGGAATTGAACAAATTACCTGCTGCACCTATCTTTACCTTCATGGTCACCCCAGAAGGGACATGGGCAGGTAGCGAGGGATTAAAGACAGAGCCCAAGGAACTGCAGACCTGGGCTGCAGGGTACCATCACTCCCCGTGTGACCTCGGGAAGCTTGTTTGCATCTTCTGAGCCTCAGCATCCTCACCTCTCAAGTGAAAGGGTTGGACCAGTTTCTTAAACTGTGGTCCTCAGGCCAGCGGCATCTGGTTAGAAATTCGAATCTCCGTCCCCACCCTGGACCTGGTGAATTGAATGCCCTAATCGGGGGGCCCATAACTGTTGTTTTCACAAGTCCTCAGGAGGCTCTGGCCACAGCGGAACTGGAGGAGCACTGGGCTAGCCAGACGCTAGGGACTCTGCACCTGGCAGAAATTCTGGCAGGTGGGACTGGGGAAGCAAGTGAGGCAGAAGTTTGGTCGGTGAGTCAGAATCCTGTGTGTAGTATAGTGTCCTGCCTCCAGGGTTAGTCTCTAGCACACCCACTTGGCATTTTATCTTCCTTCATTTTCCTTGGCCTCTTTTGCTCCCCATCTCTCATCAGTGAAGGGTGAGGGAAAGTAATGGCATTAACCTCCAAGTTTTCTGGGAATTGAAGGATGCAACCTGTGGGAAGTACCTGGCACATAGTAGGCCTTCAGCGAGTAGCTTATTTCCTCTGGGTCTCCATCCTTATGGTAAAAAATAAATTTAAAAAATTAAAGAAAGCTCTCTCTTTATCTGGGTGACGGGGTTTTTCTGAGCAAACTCCGGCAGGTCAGACCTGAGGAAAGCTGGCCCGTGACAGGTGCTGTCCCCCTGGCACCGGCTCTGAGTCCATTTCTCGAGGAAGCTCCCTCTCTTCACACTTGACTGAAACTCCGTCATGGTGTATGGACAAGAAGGGCATTTTTTAAGTAGCAGAAACCAAGTGATGCTTTAAGCAAAATGAAAGTAGAAAGTATTCTGATCCAGGACAAGATCCAGGACAGGAAAGTGGCCAAGTCCTTGGTGGCAGTACTAGAGACCATGTTACTGCTCTGGCTTTGCTGGTCTGACGTCTCTGCCCCACCCTATCCCCCCAACCCCACCCCCCCCCCCGCACTGTCCACAAGGTGCATAACCATTGTGCCCTCTGCCTCTCTCACCTCAGCAGTGGTCCTGTCCTGTTAACAAGTCCCTGGGGAGGGGGATCTGCTCGGCTGACCGAGTCAGGGGTGCCCCCTCCCTCGGTCCCATCGTCTGCGGCTGGAGACTCAGCATCACCTTACACACTTGGCTGCTGACAGCCTCCCCTGCGAGCGAGCGAGAGGGCAGTTCAGGAAGCTCTCAGAGACTGGGAAGGCCAAGGGAGCTGTCGTCTCGACAAAGATGGGGAGAAATCCGTTGAACCCTCCTCAAGAACGAGGGCCGATAATTGCGGACAGGTGCAGGAAGTGATCAGAATCCTGCCATTTTGTGTGCTCAGTAAATGGTTACAGTTTATAATGCTGGATGCTCCTTTAAATTTCACTGACAAGAAAGGCTGACTAAACAGGCACGGGATATGGAAAGGGAATTTTCGATTCTATAAACACACCGAACTGGAGTGTAAACAAGGCGGTATGGCATCACATAAATTACTGTTATCTTCCGTGCGTGTTATGCTTAATAGCAGCTTATGGAGTCTCTGTGTTATGTAGGGTAGTTCCGCTGTGGTGACACAGGTTTTGTTTTTGGTTTTACAAGAGGTAATTGAATGCAAAAAAAAATTATTTTTACTGACGGCAAACAAATTGGTGTAATGTTGTGGAAAGTACCCTGGGATAAGAGTCTTTTCTCATCCAGCCACGGCTTAGCTGTGACGTGGGCTTCAGCTCCTGCAAGCGCAGAACAGCGAGATTAGACCTAATGGTGCCTGAGCACCTTCTCACTGCTGGCAGCACCCAGGTTTCCTCTGATCTCCTGTTGGCAGAGACGCTGGGTCACATCCCCGGCATGCTGGATCTGTCGTGGTCCTGCAGGCAAAAAGCGGCACATTTAAAGGGTTTGCGGAGACAGTTTGATGAAAACATTGTTTACAGAGTTTTCACCCCTGCTGGGTGGAGTTGAGAGGACCAGTAAGGGGTGGTGAAGCAGCCAGGGACTAGCAACTCTGGGAAGCTCTTGCCTTGTCACCCCAGGCAGAAAAGCCACCTGTGGCTGGCAGGGAGGAGCAGGGGACACCTGCGTACATATATCTGTCCCACACCCTGGCTGAACCCAGAGAAGCCGGGGTAGAAGGTTGCCCATGGGGACAGTCTGCCTGCTGAGTTGTGAGAAGGGCAGATCCAGACCTGGAAGGACAAACAGAAACCAAAGGAGATAGGAAGGACTGTGGCTCTCTCTCCACCGCTGTGCTGTGAGCCACAGACAAGTACACTTTTCATCTCCAGCAGAATCGAGGCTGCCTTTCTGACTTTGAAGGGCACATGGGAACAATGTTTTCTGTAGGCTGACCCCTCCCCTGGATGCACCTGAAGCCCCCCAGGCTACACGGGGGAGCTCTAGTTGCAAACATCCAGGTCGCAGAGGGTGAAAGGGCCAGGTGTCCACAGTCCCCTCAGGAGGTTCTGGGGCCTGGATGGTCTTCCTGAGTTTTCCAAGCATTTCCGTTCCAAGCTACCAAGGGAATCCAGCTGCACCATCACCCCCAACAGCCTTGGAAATGGCCTTCTTCCCAGCTCTGACCTGCTCTGCCTCCCTCAACTCCTGCAGCGAGTCACAGGTATTCATAACAGACCTCTCTTCAAGAGTGTGTGCCAAATTTACCTGCAGGCACAGGTGGTTTCCTATTACAACACCTCCACCTGCTCAGTCACGATTGGCTGATTGGCTTGGAACCGCCTCCCATGGAAGTGAGCTCTCCTTCCTTTGCCAGACAGCTTTCCTTTATTCTTCTCTTTAAGCACACAGGTGTCATGTTCACGGAACCTTCTTTTAAGCTCTCTTTGCTACCTTCCATCACTGCTACCTTAGCTGACCTTTTGCTGGCAGGTTCTCCAAAATCCACTCCAAGGTCATCTCCTGCTGAGCTCATTACCACAGGGAACTACACTTCCCAGAATTCTTTGCTCTGGCTCCCACGTGGTTTCAGGCCTGGCAGAAAAATGGAGGAGAAGCTAGGGGATTTGTGTCCCTCTTTCTTTGGGCTTATGCAACCATCTCCAGCTCTAGCACCATCTCTTCTGGGTTTGACCCCCTGCAGGGAGGTCTTCACATGGTTCCCAGGGGAGGGTCCCCACTTCCGGGCTGTTGGTGGCACTGTCAGTTCCCCATGACCATGAAGCCCTAGGAGGGCAGCAGCTCTTTACAGCTGGAACCTCTGTGTTGCTTGCCAGTTTTTACTGTGGAAATCCTGGATGGTGGTTCAGTTCTCCTATCACATGTTAACTGATTTCCTATGTTGTATTTCTTCTGCTTTAAATGCCTGGTATAGTTTGTCTTCCTACTTGTCCAGGCTGATGCCTTCAAATGAGAGAGTAAGCGTGGGGTTGTGGAAAGAAGATTCATCTTAATCAAAAACAGATACCTGGGGTCAGATTCCAGTTCTGCCTTTTTTTTTTTTTTATCAGACTTTGAGCAAGGTCTGCAGCCTCTAGCCAGTGACAAATGCACCTGTTTCCCAGGACTTCTGAACAGATTTTAAGTGAGTTCAGATACATGAAAATGTAATAAAAATGACCTGGCCCATGGTAGATACTCAGTAACCTAGAGCCATATCTCGATATCAACAGGAACTAGATTCATCTTTTTTCCTGGCCTGAGATGTGAGTTGTTGGAGCTTTACCTCTTTGTGGACAAGCTCCACAGCCTCTGTAGTAATCAAAGAATCAGAACTGGACTGAGGAAACTGAAAGAAGGCAAAAGAGAAGAAACACGTCTATGGCTCCATTCCAGGAATTGTGCTAGGTCCCTTCGGTGCGTCTGCTGGTCTCATTTCCCCTGGAAGAGAGGGTGTTTGGAAGAGGAAACTAGGCCTCTGAGAGGTCTGGTAGTTTGACTTACCTGAAGTCACACAACTAGGGCAGTGGTTAGAATCCAGAACTTTCTATCCCTGGCCTCCGAAGTTGCCATCAAGATGGAAGTTAATCAAAAGGAGCTAAGCTCCCTTGCAAAGATAGGAGAGGCCTTAATGCCATATCAGGTCTTAAGACAGGAAACTCACTTCTTTTATTCTTGCAAAGCAAACCTGGTGTGGATGAGGGAGGAAAAAAAAGAAGTTATGAAACATGGGATGAGTTAGAGCCCTGGACGGGCCGGGGAGTGATGAGAACGAAGTGGCAAAGCAGCAGTCACAGTGTGGGGACAAGCCACAGTGCCTCTCTAACAGAGCCAGGTCCCCAGCTCTAAGAGGATTCTGTCCCCAGGACCTGTCGGGGGACGTAACCCAAGGATGAAAGCAGTTGAGGTGGTACGGAGGCAGGAGGAGGCCGGTGTCTCCAGGACACTCTCAGCTTTGGAGGCCACCTTGCTTCTGACCTTCACAGGCCTGGCTTCCAAGGGTACCATGAGAAGTGGAGAGCCACAGAGCAGAGTCAGGACTGTACTCCCCAAGGGAAATACTTCCGTGTGCAGCAAAGAAGACTGTCATGGGCCGTTGCTTTCCGACACTGCTGCTTCCTCTGCAACAGCCTTCCAGTGCAGAAGCTGCCTGTAGTCGACCTGCCTCAGAGCCCAACAAAGACAAAACCTGTCCTCAGGAGTTTCACGCTCAGCTGCACTTTGCTGCACTCGGGTCCAGTGCCAGGGGCCAGGCCTCGGTGCTGCTCCATCTCATCCATCCTTCTCAGCCACATGGGGAGACGGGTTTTGCTCCCTTTATTTCACAGAGGAGGAAACTGAGTCTCAGAATAGAGAAATGACAGGCCAGGGTCGAACAGCACACGACTGGAACCTCAGTCTGCTGGTTCCAGGTCAGGAATTAGTTCCCGAAGTTGGGGCGGGAGCACAGGCGTTGGTGACACCAAGGTGGTTGTAGGTGTCACATGTATAAACCTCTAAAAAATGTAGGGCTATGGGTTTATTTTATTATAAACTAGAATATAGTAGAAAGAGGCTTATCTGCAGCCAATACACCAAACCTCATATATTACCAGCTGTTAGGTACCTGCTTTAATTAAAAAATAGTGAGTTTTTAACAATGAAGGGTGTGCCAGTACAATGATAGCAAACATTTTTATGGTGCTAATTATAAATTGATCATAGGCTACGCTGGATAGCAGAGAGGCCAGGGCAGCCTGCCAGGAAAATCCTCCTTTCCCTGCTGGTGTTCTGTCCCCAGCTAATTGGGGCCTCATGGAAGTGAAGGGGCGGGGGAGGGGAGCAGCTTTGAGGAGCCAGGAGATGAGGAACAAGTAAATCAAAGGGCACTGGAGCTCGTTGGGGGTGGGGGGCAGGTGGGGCAGGAAGCCCAGTCCAAACAAGACGTGCACTGCAGGACTGGGGCTCTGGTGAGAAGGGCAGGCACCCCTGCACCCAGGGCTACTGCAGGTCCTCTCCTCTGCTAGTCCCAGTCGTGTGTTTTAAAATTTAAGCCCTGATTTAGCACCCACAGCACAAGGCATTGAGGAAGATGCAAGAGTCAGGGAACAAACTGAAAGGAGAAAAAAACTGAACCTCAATTTCTGCTCCTGGGAAAGCTACAGAGATGGGGGTGGGGGGCATCAGGCTGGCAAAGAGAAGAGACCCCCGAGGTGGAGTGGGGTCCAGCCCTGCTGTACTTTTCATGTCGTGTAAGTGACTGTATTCCTTCTTAAAGACAAAGGTCATCTGCACCGATGGACTTGAGGGCAGTAACATGAGCCGACTTGAGTTTTGTAGGATTGAAGGACAGCTTGCCTGTCCTTGCCACCTTAAAGCTCTTGCTGTCATTGGTCAGTTGGGATAAGTCTCTTCCAAGGCCCACCAGCCAGCATGTGGCATCCCTTAAACCTGCTCCAATCGGGCTGCTGCCCCACCTCTGTGAGGAACCCATTCAAAGTCAAAGTCACTAATAACCTCCACATGGCCAAATCCAAGGGCTAAAGCTCAGTCTCCATCTAAGCTGTTCGCCTGCAGGTAGGACATGCAAAGGCTGCTTACTCTTTACTGAAATATTCTCTTTCCTTGGGCCCTAGGATAGCAGAAGCTAACGGTTTTCCTGCTGTCTCCCTGGATGCACATCCCGGTTTCCTCTGTGGACTGTTACTGCTTTCTGAGCACTACATGTGGGGGCACCTGCAGCCCCCAGGACTCGGTGCTGGATGCTCTCTCCATGGTTTCATGCCCTCTTGGCGCTGTTGACATAGAAGGAGATGGACAGAATAAAGTTCAAAATCTATACTGAGAATGACAAGGAGAATGGAGATAATTTTAACGAGTCTGCATAAGGACTTTAAGGCCACTCAGTATGGCCTGGTACATAGCCGTATACACACGCTCAGGTCTATAGACACACTCTTACAACCTGCCCCCCCCCCAGATTCCCATGTTCACACACACCATCACACAGATAGACACGCATGATATGCACCTGTGAGCTCTTCTCCACAGAAACCTACATGCTGCACACACACGTGCCCAGACTCCAACCTCCCCCCTGATCACATACCATCAACCACACTCTTACCTTAGGGAGATGCTCACACTCACTGGCTGTCTCTCGGTCTCCACACACAGGCACACAGAAACGACCCCTACTCTTTCCAGCCACTTCCACATCCAGCCCACATGCACAGTCACAGACACCGCTACTGTCACTCGCTTAGATTCCCCAGCCCACACTCACACCATGTTTGCTAGGACACTCAAGTCCGTTTGTGCACATGCAGTTGATCCACAGACACATGTGCATGTGCATTTAAGAACTAAGCTAAAATGCTGCATCCTGTTGTTATGGCAACAGAAGCCCTCTAACTGCCTGGGGAAGGACAAGGACATATGGGGACAAAGCCCAGGAGCAGCTCTGTGGCAGGAGGTGGGCTGTGTGACTGTGAAGAAGGTGTGCTGAACAGAGGCCCGCCTTCCACTTCCCTGAGAAAACTGATGGTGTCAGCCAGCACCACCCACCCTTCCTGGTGGCTGCCCACAGTGTGCCTTTCTCCCCACTCTCTGCCCCTTCCTCCAGTCTCAGAGTCAGCGGTCCTCTCTCTTCCGTGTGCGGACATTCTCAGTCAAGGCCGTTGCTCTCAGGCCTTCCCATCCAGACCCAACATGGCCCTGTCTCCAAGTCCGCACCTCGGCTTCCTCTCAGCTGCTCCTTCTCTGGTGAGAACCTGCTCCCGCATCTTCCACTGTATGAACGTCCTCGCTCCGCCATCCATTCCCTTCTGCTTGCTTTCCTCTTTCATCTCCAGAGCCACGTTCCTCAAAACAATCATCTACGCAGGCTGTCTCCACTTCTCCACATATCCCAATCAGGGAGCAGGTCCAGTCAGATGTGGCACATTCATCTAGGTCTCTGTCCACAGTTCTGATTCTCTGTTTTGCCTCCTTCTCTCCTATAACGATCCCACGGATAGAAAATAATAATGATATCTATAACAACAGTCATCAGTAGCACCTAACATTTATGAGGCATCTACTACAAGCTAAGCACTGTTCGAAGCGCTGCACTTATATGAACTTTTACAAAGTACAAGGCAAATTTTCTTCTTAGCCTATTAACACAGGTGGGCAATGAGACACACACAGGCTAGTGATGTGTGCAAGTTCACACAATTAATAAGTGGTAGAGCCAAGTTTGACCCTGGGCTGCATAAACCCAAGGCCTTCACTCTTTGCCACTATCCCCTGCCATTGCCCAAGTAGTGGGAATGTAAATTCAAGGATTTTTGTTCATTATTCAGTCCTTATTTCATGAATATTCTTTAATTCCTTGCTGTCACCAGCCCCTGTAAAGTGAGTCAGAAACAGGAGTAGGTAGTTGAGGGTCTGGGGATGATTTTGAAGCAGCCATTTAATATGTAGTTATACATGAATGTCATTAGTGACTATCTTTAGACTTTTGTAACCATTCAGTTTTTCATTGTATCAGTATTTTATTAATTAGGCTGTCTCTGTATTTTCTTTCTCTTAAGAGATGTCCTCAGTTTTGGGGATGCAGGAATTAGGCTGGATTGTTGTACTTCTATTATTTATTATAAAATAAGCAAAATAGTTTTGTTCCCTATTTCCATAAGCAAGAATGTCCTGGCATCTTCTTGGATTTCTGTAAGAAAAATTTGTATTCCAAATTTCAAACCAAAATGCCTCAGAGAATCCTAAGACTTTACCACTTATTTATTCATTTCCCGAAATAATTGCAGCCTTTAACTTTTTAAGGTAATTATTGAAGGCATGGAAAATTACCTAGAGTACCTTTAATGAGTTAAATTAGCAAAACCAATTTAACCTTACAAATTCCAGCTTTTATCTGCTCTTGTTTATTCAGTCACGACATGCGTGTAGGCAGTGCCACAATCTAGCTGTTCCAATAAAAATGGGTTTTTCCGAATTGGAAGTTACATTCTTCGGCCTTGAAGCTTTTAGAAAGAGATGGCAGGTGAGAGGGGTGGCAGTGGGGAGGGCAGTGGTGGAGGGGCCTGGTGTGTGTCTGTGTGTGTGTGAGTGTGAGGATTTCTCGGCCTCCGAACTACTGACCATTGGAGCCAGATAATTCTTCGCTGGGGTTGGGGGACTGTCTTGTGCTTGTACAATGATTAGCAGTGTCCCTGCCTCTACTCACTGGTACTACCCTCCTCAGTTGCGACCACTAAAAATGTCTTCAAGCATATCGCCAACGTCCCCTGGGGAGCACTGTCCATCCTGGTCAAGACCCCCAGCCCTGTCTCATGACCCTGTGTAGCAGTGACCACTGCTTGACTCTATGTTACCCATTTACTCACATGGTGTGTCTTCTAGACACATTGTAAGCTGTTAAGTTCTGTGAGTCCATGAGCCGCATACCCCTAGGATGGAGCTCCGGGAATTAGACACCGCCCTGTCCTGAGTCCTGGTGCAGAACCAAAAACTAATCGGTGTTTGTTACAGCAGTGGGAAAAAAAATCTTTCGAAAACAGGCAAATCTGAAAGGTCACTTATCAGAGAGGCTTTTGTGCCTCTGGGTAAGTGACTTAGCTTCCCTACTCCTCAGTTTCCTCTACAGAATGGAGATAATAGCTGAACCTACCTCATGGGGTTTTTATGGGGATTGAATGTAGGGTGACCATATAGTCTAACTTGCTTGAGACGGTTTTGCCCCAGTACAGTTATTCATAATGCCATTTGCACTCTCAGAAGCATCTCGATTTGGCTGTTAAGTCTTATGGCAACTGTTTGGTGCGGCCCACGGGCTACTGACATGCATTGTGTGGCTGCACCTTCCCTGTGGTTCTCATTACGATTGCAACGTGCCCTCAGCAATAACCATCAGGAAACTTTGCAGGGGGCGGGGGGTGGGAGGCTTATTATTTACAGGTCCTGGAAATTACATAGCACACCTGGGGCCATGGCGAGGTCAGGAGCAGAGAGATGGAGAGAGCACCTGAGCCTGGGATTATGCTTTTATTGGGGTCCAGGATGAGCCCCTCGGGTTTTTCTGGCTGCCTCTTTATTGGTGAGTTTAAAGGGTAAGAGCAGGAGTTGAAAGCATGGGAAATGTTGGTTATGGAAATCACCCAAGATCTCCCAAACAAAGGGGCCTGGCTGGTGGGGGTTGGTGAGGAGTTTGTAACGTCAGACCCTGGCGTTACAAAAAGGAAAACCAGCTGTCAGGGCTCACACTGCAGCCACCAGAGCTAAAGGGGCGGTGCCTGGACTTGGCTTAGATGGGGCCTAGCAGGGTGGTCTTGGTCCTCGGTGACCGTCCAGGTCCTGTTCTCGATGGACATGTCTCAGCGCCTTTCCACGTGGGGAGTGTGACGTCCACCTGTGTCCAGTGGTGGCAGTTTTCCTGATGACCCTCCAGCCCTGATTCTGAAAACCGCCCTCTCCACTCCCCCTGCCCATTTTGAGAACTTTCCTTTCTCTAGGTCATGGTCTTCCTTAGCTACAGGACTTGGAACCATTCTTCTGAAAAAACTCCTTCCCTAACTCAAAACTGTCCAACCCTGACTGGCTCTGCAGATCTTGGCTTAAAGGTGCCTCCTTCCAGGAAGCCAGCCCTTAATCCCCAGACTAGTTTGCTCGGCTCTAGGTTATCAGAATGTCTAGGGGGCCCCAATTTGTTATAATTAATGCTTTATGGTCCATCTCTTTGCACTGGGCTGGAGGTTGCGTGATTCTGTGGCCTGCGACTGTATTTTTCTCACTTTGTATCCCTGCGATGGAACTTACATTATTTATTTATTGGATAAATTAATTAATTAACTAACCCATGTCAGATCCTAGCTCTGACCCTGACTGTGAGTTTGTACCATTTACTTAGGCTCTTTGAGACTAATTTTTCTCGGTATAATAGTAACTACCTCATTATGTTAAGAGTAAATGTAATGATATATGCAAAAATTCCCTGCACATAGTAGAAGCTCGGTGTGTATAATTAGATAGAAGCCACCTCTCTCTCTTTTTTTAAATTCTCACCTGAGGATATGTTTATTGATTTTAGAGAGAGAGGAAGGCAGAAAGAGAGAGAGAGAAACATCGATGTGAGAGAGAAACATTGTTTGGTTCCCTCTTGTACATGCCCCAACCAGGGATCAAATCTGCAATGTGGGTGTGAGCCCTGACCGGGAATTCAACCCGCAGCCTTTCAGTGTGCCGGACGATGCTCCAACCAGCTGAGCCGCCCAGCCAGGGCAAAGCCACCTCTTTTAAACCCAATCTTTATCCCCCCTCAGAGTCACCATTTTATTTATCCCGGACCATCTCAGAGTGGAAGACAGCCTCAAATTCTTCCTAATCATCCTTGAAGGATGAGGTTCTGGTAACAAAAGATGATTTTGTCATAAAGGAATTTTATTTTTATAATGCTAGATTTGAAAGCTAATGTAAAGTGGAAAAAAAAACTCCGTGTGTCCTAAATGATTAATGATGCTCGGCAAGTAATCTGTCCAGCACGAGAAAGATTCCTTTTCCAATCTGACGGCTGATCTATAATCAGCTGCTGCTTGGCTGCCATACTCACCCTGCCCGTCCCCATAACCCCTACGGGGAGAAAAAGTACACACCTTTTATCACGTGCCTTTCTTATTTCCCAGAAGTTCCTCAGTAGAGGGGGGCATGCAGCTGTCTGCCAGATGTTGCTTTACCTTGGGGGAGAGGGAAGCCTTCTTCAAGTGTCTTGAGGCTTAAGCTTGACAAAACTCTAAAGCTGGTGTCCTCTTTCCCTTCTTCTTTTCCTTTGTTCATTCAATGAGCTTTAATTTAGCATCTACTACCTCAGGGAAAATGGTTGCAAAGATAAGCAACATAGTTTCTGCCACTTAAAACTCTCATTTTAATAAGAGATATAGAGTGATTAAGCAGACTAGTAGGATAAAGAGCAGTTGCTGCTCTGGAAGGAAGTGCATAGGGTAACATAGGAACCCTGAGGGCGGTGCCTAATGTACTCTGTGCTGGTGTCTGGGAGGGCTTCCTGAAAGAGGTGCCAGGGAGGACAACCACAAACTACAGAGGGGAGTAAAAGTATTTTAGGAAGAAGGAATTGCCTGTGAGAAGGTGCAGGGAGTAAAGTAGCCTAGAATGCAGAGGAAATAGCAAATTATTAAGGAAAGGAGTTTTATGTGCCAGTCAAAGGGTAGACAAAGAGGTAGGCAGGACTAGGTCATGAAAGCTTTAGATGCCTTGTTTAAGACATCCAGCTTATTTTAAGGCTCTCAGGACCATGGGAAGTTTTAAGCAAGGGTGAATTTCAGTCCAAAAGACCCAGACGAGGGATCAAGCCTATGGATTGGAACTGGCATTCAGTGCACTGGAGGCTGCTGGATAGGTGTTCAATCCTACCCAGAGTTCCCAGCTCCATGGTTACCATCCACACAGGTGTGGCCAAGTGACAGAGCCCTGACCAAACAGATACACCCCCAAGTCAGGGGAGAAGCTCCAGAAAGGCGTTTATAGGGACCGACTTGGCCAGCATGTACACCTGATGAGACCCTTTGTCTTTCTCTCCTGCCTCCCCGGACACCGGACGCAAAGCCCAAAGGTGCAGCAGGCATCCTGAGACCACGAGACCGCAAAGAGATGCTGAAAGACAAGAGGCGTTTTTGGTTCTTTGTATCCCTGTATGAACGTTTGAGTCAGCCACGAATACACTGGGGTCACTGGGGTTTTGTTGCATCTGTAGATCGGTTCGGGGGGGATACTAACATTTTTCACTTACTGGGATTTTTTAATCGATGACACATCTCTTTAGTTATTTAGATCTTCTTTATACTTTTGAAAGGTTTTATAGTTTTCCTTGTACATGTGTGAAACACCTTTCGCCAGACTTATCTCTAAGTAACTTACATTTCCGATGCCATTGAAAATGGCGTTGTTTCTGCAGTTTCACTGGCGGATAGGAATCCAATTGATTTTGTGTACTGATGCTGTGTCCTGCTGCATGGCTTCATTCACACATGGGTTGGGGGCTGGGGTTATGTAGTCCGCGTGATTTTAACGTAGCTGATTGTGTCACCTGTGGTTTCGGACAGTCTTACTCTCTGGGATCCGTTTCTTTCCTTTCCTCACCTTGTGACGCTGACTGGCGTTTTCAACACAGTGTGGAGTGGAGGTATTGGGAGTAGTCCGTCACCTTCATCTTGTTTCAGATCCTAGAGACAGATGGTTTTAGTCTTTCACTGTTACGTGCTCCTTTTAGCTTTTCCCAAACACAACATTGGTCAGGTTAAGAAAGTTCCTTTTTCTTCCTATTTTGCTAAGAGTTTTGATCAGAAATGAATGTTGAATTTTGCAGTGCTTTTTCTTTTCTTGAAACAATCATATGATTTTTAGAATTTTTTGTCTGACCATATGGTGAATTACATTGATTTTCAGATGTTTAAGCCCAGCTGATTAGCAATTTTGATTTCCTCTGTAGCCTTAATTCCCCTTTGCCAAACACAGGGTCCAGCAAAAATAAGGCCTGCTTGAGTGTGGTTGGTAGGGTAATAATACAGGTGTGATAGTTTACACTTTTAATTAGAACATTTCACCTAAAATGTCATCTGGTGTGCTTGAGTGTGATACTGTTATGTTACAGAATTACACGTTTATGATTTTGTAATAGAAGATTCTGTAATAAGAAGGGACATTATTTGTGCCACGTCCTGTATATTAGTTTCCTATTACCACTGTAACAAATTACCCAAACTTAGTGGCTTAAAACAATAAGATCTCCTGGCCCCAGTGTTCCCATCTCTGCATCTGACGTCACTCACTTTCTCCTTTGCCTCTGCCCTCCTGCGTCACCCAGAGAAGGGTCACCGGAAATGTACAACAGGCTCACCCGAACAATCTGGGATAGTCTTCTGGTCTTGAAGCCCTAATCTTAATCATACCTGCAAAGTCCCTGTTGCCTTTAAATTAACATCTGCAGGTTCTGAGAATTAGAATGTGGAAATATTGGGGGATCCATTATTCAGTCTCCCATATCATGTAACACAACATATTCAGATGTTGGAGATCAGGACGTCAACATTTTAAGGGACTGTTATTCCTCTGTCACACACCTTGTACCTATGATTGATTCTTCTGAGTATAAGACAAACACATATTAGAAATTCTGTATCCTTTCTTTACACCTCTTAACTCGCTCACGCCTTTCATCTCTTTGTATTATTGCGCTCTAGCTCACTGATTTACTCTTCAGCTATTCGTGTTCTGCCATTTATCTATTAATATATTTTTTCTAGTTATCCTATTTTTAAGTTCCAGAACTATGGTTCTGCTTCCTAGCAGATAGTTTTTTAATCTCTTTGAGGATGTTAACTATATTTCTCTGAAGTATTTTCTGTATGTCCTCCATTATTGCTATATTTGTTTTGGGGACATAATTTTTCTGGTTATTCTGTCTGATGTTCTTTTCAGAGTGCATATTTGTTCAGATATTTGATGGTTCTTGACTATTCTATGTGTAGTTAAAGGCCAGACCGAACATAGTAGAAGCTGGAACTCAGTTTATTAGTTCAAATACATATCTCTGTCCACTTGCCAATGACTCTATGTTCTGGACATGAACAAGAGTGTTTCATGGGTGGTTAGTTTTTGTACTTTATTACCTGGGTGTCGTATCTTGTTCCTCTGGACATGGAACATAGTAAGTCTCCCAAGTTAAACCTGTATTTCTGACTACTTTGTTGGTGTCTTTAATTGAAACTCTTTCAAAAGTAAAACTTTCTACACGTATATCGTACATTGTTACAGATTTAGTGCCAACACTCATGCTAAGAGCCCCTCCAAGAAAAGTCATTTGCTTTGTTTATATATTGGTTCTCAGGGCTGCTTCCCAAGGGCAAAGCCATTGCCGCCAGATGTTCATTGTGGAGGAGGGAGAAAAGTTCAGTGTGAGCAGCTGCTTCAAATTTAGTCCTTTAATTAATTTCTCCAGTTATTTCCCCCTGTTCCCTCCAGGCCTTTGTATTTGTTCACTCTCGGAGTAGCAGTTCCCTGGCGATTCTGTGGGAAAACTGGCTTTACGATCAGTAGTTGCTTCTCTCCACAGCCAATTTTTCTGGCCTGGTTTCTCTGTAGAGCAGGCCAATGTGCATTATTTTTCTGTCTTTTTGAGATCTTGGTTTTCTGTGATTTATAACCATAAGTGGGATTGCTGAGTCACCACGTATGTTCATCTGCAGCTCTAAGATAACCATCACGTCATTCACCCAAGTGTCTGAAACCATTTTCTTTCCCACAGAGCGTGTGAGGTTTCCTGTTTACTCACAGCTTCATGGTGCTTAGTATTGTCATACTTTCTCCATTTCGCTTAACTGGCAGGTATAAAATGTTATTTCACAGTCTTAGTTTTCACTTTTTTCTGAATACCAGTATCTGTTTATATTTTATTAGGTGTTTTATAATCCCTTCTGTGGATTGACATTTTATCGGTTACGGTACCTTGTTATTGATAAGGAGTTCCTTCTATATTCCTGTCAGTAATTTTTATTGATCACATTGAAGTGCAGATATTTTCTGGCAATTTATGATCTGTGTTTGTACTTTAATTATATTAGCTTTGATTTATAAAAGTTATTATTTTGGTGCAGTCTTTAAATGTAACTTTTCTTTATGCTCTGTGCTTTTGTGTTTTAGTAAAATAAAATTTTGCTGCCATGCGTTTATATAGACAGCCACCTCAACTCTTTTAATAAAAGATTTTAAAAAATATTTCGGTCTCGAGTTCACCTGGAATATATTTTTATTTATCTGTGAGTGAGGGTCCCATGTTTTCCTCTATACATAATCAAATACTCACAGCTTCTATTTACTAAACAGTCCTTTCCCCACTGGTCTGCAATGCCTATTTCATTTGTTAATTTTCTAATTATGTGATTTTGTTTCTGGGCTCTTCATTATTTTTGGTTTCTTGATTTATTGATTCCTTTTAAAATGCCACGTTTTGTTAAATCCCATGTATTTGTGGAAATTGTTCTTGATATCTGATAAGGCATACCCCTTACCATATTTTTCTGTTTCAAAAAGGAATTGACAATTTTGGGCCCATCAACTGCCCAAATAAATTTTAGGATCAGCTTGTTAACATGTACAAGTAACCCTGTTAAAATTTTAACTACAATTATTTGCATATTTAGATATTTGGGGGAATAAGTTATGGTTTACAATCTTCTATCAATATACACAGGATATAGCCCCATTTGTTGTATGTTACTCATAATAATATTTTGTAATATTCACTATAAAGGTCTTATATATTGTCCTTTAGATGTTTTTCCTCTACGAATCTAATTACTTTTCTGCCTTATTCAATAATCAATATGTAATTAATTTTCATTGCTAGTGTAGAGAAAATCAGCTTTTATATGATTATCTTATGTCCAGACTCCTTGGCACACACTCTTATTAATTTTAATAATTTGTTATAGATTCTCTTGGATCATCTAAGTCATCAGCCACAGCCTTTGGGAATCAGGACAGTCTTCCACCCTCACGCTTTTTGCATGTCATCCAGCTTTGTTCTTAAGGCTCCTTTGTGACGCCATGTGTGCTGGGTTCTGCGCAAGTCCGGGCAGCATCATCAGCGCAGTAATACGCTTGGCGCCCTGGCCGGGGTCCCCGCAGACCGAGCGCGGGCAGGCAGGTTTTCATAGGGACTAGGATTCTGATGCTTTGCCCCTTAACTGTGGTATCATCTGCAGGGTTTGCATTTTTTCTTTTATGGTTTAAGGTTTTTTTGTTGTTTTTTTTTTTGTAGTACACTTCATGAAGTTAAGTATGCTCTCTTTTAACTTAATTGCTGAGAATTTTTGTCCCTATGGGTATTACCATTATCGCATGTTTTTTTCATTCCCGATTGGAGACAGTCACATCATTTTTTTCCTCTGTATCTCTTAACATGGTGAATTGCAATAATAGATGATCTAATATTAAGTTCCTGTATTTCTGGGGTGAGCCCGACTTTATCATACTTATGTATATATGGAAAGAAGGGGGAGAGAGGGCCGGGTTGGATTTACTGAGATAGTTTGATCATTGTTGGCCTCTCAGTTTGTAAGCCTACTAAGATCTGCAATTTTCTTCTCACAGAATTATTGCCTGGTTTTGGTATAAACGTCACACTGGTTCCATACAGTGAGACTGTAATACTCTTTAACTTCTCAATGAGAATGTCTATACAATTGGAATTCTCTATGTCTTTGCTTCTTTTTTGAAAAGTAGAACTCAGCTGTAAATCTGTGGTGGCGTATTTTTAACTCATACTCAATTTCTTTCATGGTATTGGTCTATTCTGGTGTCTCTGTAAAAGTTTTAGTAAGCTGTGTTTTTATTGTATTTTTTAAATTGTCCATTTCATGTAAGTTTTTAAATCTACTTGTCTGACTTTTTTTAAAATAGCATTCTTTCACTCATCTTTTGAATCTCATCCCATCGATAGATGTGTCCCTCTTTCCCATTCTATTTTTGTATTTACTTAGACCTTATGCCTTTTTTCCTTGACAAATCACACCAGTTTATCTGTTTTATTACTTTTCAAAAAATTGTTTGCTTTGGTTTATGTCTACTTTAAGTTTGTTTTCTATTTTATCTTTCTGTGTTCTGTTCGTTGTTTCTCTGCTCAGTTTTCTCTATTTTTATTCCATTTTATCTTACTCTAAATGTTAAGTGAATATTTATCTCATCAATTTTCAGATTCTTATCACAGTTTTTTAAGAACATTAGTTTTGTTCTGATTGTGCTTTCAGCTATGTTTCATAAAATGTGATATGTGTTCTTCAGTATTGTGACAATGTTTTTAGATGTAGACTTTTTAAAAAACTATCTTGATTGGTGCTCATTGTACTTCCTAAATCTGAAAATAGGATTTCTTCATGAACTGTAGAAAACTCTTAATTGTTATATCTTCATACCTTGACACATGCACCCCATTCTCTCAACTTCTTCCCTAGAAGTCTGATGAGATGTGTTCATAAGTTTCTCACTCTATTCTCTATTGCTGATGTATCCTCTCTCTTTTGTTCTCTGTGCTGCATTCTGAATAATTTCTTAATGTCTATTTTGTAAAAACACATTCATTAAATTGTCAACCCCAATAATTACATCATATTTTTAAGAATATTTGGTTCTTTGTTAACCCCACTTTGTATTTCTTGTTGTGTGTTGTTTATTTCTTATATTTTCAATTCTGTTTTTAATTTTCTACCTACTTATAGTTTGATTTCAATAATTCTATTAGCTGAGGTTATTGAGGGTCTAATTCTCATGTTAATTCCTTTTCTGAGTTATGTTGTCTGATTCTATTTTATATTGCTAACAACTATTTTTATTTATTTTTTAAATCCAATTTATTCTTATTTAAATATAGTTGGTATAAAATCTTATATTGGCTATATTATTTTCAGGTGTATAATATAGTGATTCAACATTTTTATTCCTTACAATGTGATTGCCCCACTAATTCTAACAATCATCTGTCACCATGTAACTAATCACAGTACTTTCAACTCTATTTCCTCTTTTCCCATTTCACCATTCCCCTGCTCTCCCCTCTGGGAGCCAGCCCTTTGGTTTTCTGTTCCTATGAGTCTGTTCATTTTGTGTTGTTTTTTGATTCCACGTGGAAGTGAAACCATACAGTATTTGTCTCTTTCTGTTTGACTTATTTCACTTAGCGTAATGATCCTTCTAGATCCATTCATGTTGTCACAGGTGGCAAGATTTCATTCCTTTTTATTACTGCATAATATTTCATTATACACACACACCCTCCAGATCATCTATCCAGGTTGTTACAAATGGCAAGATTTAATTACATTGCTGCATAATACTCACACACACACACATAATGGAATATATGTACACACATATGTTTAGGGTACACACACATTTGCACACACAAGGTCTGTCCAGAAAATGTCCATCCATGTAATATGAAAAATAGACATTTATTGAAAGATACAAGATATAAGAAACATTGTACACAGGACAGTGACACCTTAGATCCCTTCAAAGTAGACACCTTGGGACCTCACACAGTTTTTCCCAATTGCCATCAGCTGCCCCATCATATTTTCCTGAATATCAGTGATGGTCTGGAATCTCTTCCCTTTCAAAGGTGACTTTAGTTTTGGAAAAAGTCAGAAGTCATGGAGTGCCAAATCTGGGCTGAAGGGGGCTGAGTCACCTGGGTGATTTGATGTTTCACAAAAAAACTGCATGAGACATGATGCATGAACAGGCGCATTGTCGTGATGAAGCTGCCAGTCACCAGCTATGCTGCTCATAGCTGCCGCCTTCTGAATCACCTGTTTTCTTTGGAGGGATGTTTAAGCTTAATGCAAAATTTAATGCAGATTTATTGCTCTACTTACGCGGTCATTTTGAATGCGACAACCACACAGTACACATGCTCACTCAGTGGCATCTACCGCCCCCACTGACTAGTACAGTGGAGCCGTCGGTGTTCACATATGCACATTCTAGTCCACTCTCCTTGGCTGCCAGGTTACATTGACATCATGCAAACCATTCTCGTTACAGTAACAATGGCTGGACTTTTTCTGATCAGACCTGGCATGTGCATGTGTATATATAACTTGATGTGTCATGTGTTTATGCTTTCCTGTTTTGAACTCAGATATCATCTTGGATATACTCCAACTCCAGTTGGAAAGCCCCGCCTGAGCTGGAGGGGCTTCTCTCTAGAGAGGGTTTCCATTGCTGCTGACATGGACCTGATGTGCGTGAGGCTCCTTGGGACCCCAGTCCCCATAACAGGCATCCAATAGCTGTGAACGTGGAGGGAAGACGTTCCCCCCACTGAAGCCTGTGCTGAGACAGACTCTGTGTCTTGCAGTCCCCTTTGCTGGAGATGATAGATTTTTTTCTAATAGACTCTTTTACCTGCAGTGCAGCCACTGAGGGTCTCAAGCTGCACAGGGTTTCCGGTTCTAGCTTCCGGCCTGTGAAAGCCAAAGGCTCTGCCTCCTCTGTGGCAGCCGCTGAAACGCAGTCCTCGCGGTTCATGTGCCCAGCGAGTGCTCTCAGGCCGGGCGGCAGCTCACAACTGAAGTTCTCCTGTCCCCTCTGTCTGAGGTCCCTGGAGACTTACCCTTCTCTCCCTGGAGCTCTGCTACACATTAAAAAAAAAACCAAAAAAAAAAAAAACATTGGTTACATTTTTATCTATACTGTCCAAGTATCTCTTTTTGTTCACAAGTTTTCCAAAAAGTTTTTCAGATAGCCAGAAATAGAGATATTCTGACTTTCTGTATTTTAAATATACATCAAAATTAACGTTCAGAGATGACGTCTTCTTACATTTTCCAGTGCTGTTCAGTATTTATTTGTTTACTTACTCAATAATTTCTGTCATTCAAAGGGATTTTTATACCAAAGGCGTAGAAAGCAGGTGAGTTCAGTCTGCCACCTTGAGCCAATGTTTGCACTGGGTGTTGAGGGTTGAACAGATCCTTGCCCAGTAGGAATAGAGACCCAGGTCAGGCGATACAGAGGCAAGGCAGTGGTAGAAACACACTCTCTCCTTAGGGGACGACAGAGAACCAAACACAGCTGGAGAGCGCCATCCGTTAAGACAGAAGAACACGGCGTAGCTGAAAGTGAGATAGGCTTGGACGATATTGAGAAGGGGCCTATCTGACAAAGCAAGGAGTCTCAGTCCCACCATGTAATTCAGCAAAACGTTTGTCTATTACTACCCAAGTGGTAGGCACTGTACTGGAGTTTTTACATAGGCTATGATTATTCCCTACATTTTATAGATAAAATAGGCAAAAATAGATTTTCTTTCCCGAGGTCACACAGATTCAGTAGAGCTACTGAATCCAATCACCTTGTGCAGGTTTCCCCAATCAACAAACTCAGTAAACATTGAGCTGCCAGAAGTGAAGCAGTAAGACTACTTACTTAGGAAGGTTATTCTGTTGGCCTGGGAGCACAGTGAACGAGAACATTACACACCACCCTTAGCTGCTTATCAGACCAGAGAAGAAACCTGGAAAACAAAGGGAAGAACGAAGGAGGACTTTTCAGGGGGTTGTAAAGGCCTTTACTGTTTTTCTTCATTCTCACCCAAGGACATACTTATGATTTTCAAAAGCGGGGAAGGGAGGGAGAAAGATAAGGAGAGACACGTTGATCGGTTGCCTCCTGTACACACCCTGATGAGGGACCAAACCTGCAACCTAAGTAATGTGTCCTGACCGGGAATCGACCCTGCAACCCTTCAGTTTATGGGATGACGCCCAACCAACTGAGCCACACTGACCAGGGCATAAAGGCCTTTACTCTTCATGAGATGGGAGTCACTGGGGGTTTTTTTGTTGGTTTGTTTTTGTAATATTTTATTTATTTATTTATATTTTAGAAAGGGGGAGGGAGAGAGAAAGAGAGAAACATCAATGTGTGGTTGCCTCTTGCATGCTCCTTACTGGGAACCTGGCCTGCAACCCAGGCATGTGTCCTGGACTGGGAATTGAAGCAGCAACCCTTTGATTTGCAGACCAACACTCAACCACTGGGCCACACAGCCAGGGAAAGGAGGGTTGTAGTGGAGGAGTGAGATCCTTTTGCATTTTAAAAGGAGCACTCTTTTAGCCAGAGGGAGAATGGGTTGTGGGAGGGCCAGGGTTACAGCAGAAAAGTATGCATTACTGTGTACTCTGATGCCTTTACTTACAGGGATAGAGTATCTGGATCCCCCCGGGTGGAAAGCAGAGGTGAGGGATACAAGAGTATTAAAGAGGCCCGTTTGGGGAGGACCAGCTGAGCAGAGTGGCACATGGCTGACCACACTGTGTTTCTGGGGAGAAGGGGAAGTGAGGGGAGGTCTCGGAGACGTATAGAAATGGGAGAAATAACAAGGCCAGAGATAGGGAAGTATCAGTGATAAGAAGGTCAATCACACTCCTTTTGGTTAATATTCATATTCCCTGCTTCAGAAATTCTCCAGAGACCTGGCAATGAGAACGGGGCTTTGCTACTTGGAAATATTCTCTGTACGGGAGAAATGATTGACAGCTGCACATTCCCCGTGACACAAACGCACTCTCTTTTAACTCTTTAAAGGACTCTGAGAGACAAGTACTATTAGCCCCGACTTATAGATAGAAATCTGAGACTTTTCTAAAGCCAACTGCTGGTAACTGGCAGAAATGGAATTCGGACAGAGTTTTATGACCCTAAAACATGTGTTTTTTGAGGACACTATATGGGGGGGGGAGTTCTGTGTTAATCGCAGTGAGAAGTGTTCTGCAGCAGAAGGAACTCAAAGAGGAGGCCAGGACCATTGCAGTAGCTGCCCAGGGACATCCTGGACGTGGCTTTCACTTTCTCTAATGTTTTGAAGTGTGTCACCTAGGATAACTCTCACTGGTCCTGGAGACCATTCCTCCTCTCAGAATTCAAGTTCAGTTCTAATTCTTCTTTTTTAAGAATTTGTTTATTTATTTTTAGAAAGAAGGGAGGTGGGGGAGAAAGAGAGGAAGAGAAACATCAATGTGTGTGGCTACCTCTCTCGTGCCCCCTATGGGAGACTTGGCCTGCAACCCAGGCATGTGCCCTGATGGGGACTCAAACTGGTGACCTTTTGGTTCACAGGCCAGCACTCAGTCCATTGAGCCACACCAGCCAGGGCCAGTTCTAATTCTTGAGCCTCTTTTGTTTCTGCCCAGGGGTCATAAGCCAGAGCTCCTGATGGTGCCCCAGTCTATTCTTACCTGCACGCCCCATGATCTTCTAAACACACACCTGCCCTTGCTGTTTCCACAGCTGCTGATGCCACAATGAGGGGTATGCATTTAGGGGGCATCCTGGGGCTCTGCCAAGCATCTCTGCCTCCATAGCAGCCAGTGCTGGGCCGGGTGTATGGAAATCGCTTCCTTTTCATTTTCACTCCTTGCCATCCCCATGGACCCTGAGTGAGTGTGTGTGTGTTGCCACTTCTTTAGATAAAAATATCCAACCATCTTCTCTTTTGTTTCTGTTTGTTCTAAAACTCAGCATTCACCATCTGTGCATAAAGAGAGGATTCCAATGGGCATGAAGATGTCATGGTTCTAGAGAGTAAGATAAGAAAACATGCAAGGAAAGAAGGGTTGGGGGGAAAGTCTGAAAGAGAGACAAACAGACAAGACAGATGCCGTCACTGAGGCTGTAAACAAAGCAAGAAAGATGTGAGGTCCCACACAAAATCTGTCAGCCCTTGCCAGCTGGACAAGTTCCATTTCTGCTGAGCTCCTGCTCTGTGTTGCCTGTGGGGGTACTGAGCTTCTCTCCTACTTTTCCTCACTTAATTCTCATGCTAGTCCAGGGAGGCACTCATTGCTAGCCCTTTACAGATGGGAAAGGTGACACGCCCAAAGATTAAATAACGTGTTCGGGTTTGTTCAGCCCTGAGTCTCAGCAGTAGAATTCTAACCCAAATCTCTCCGATGTCCGAGCCTGCCACTTCTTTTCACTGCATGAACCTACTGCCTTTTCCAAAAGGGGCTAGACAATGAAAATGAAGAGAAGGAAACTGAGCTCCTATGGGGAGGACAAGGGGTGCAGAAAGATGGCTGTCATGGTCATTTGTCTGCATTGACCTTGGCACTAGATCTGGCACGGTGCCCTCATTAGCCATCTTGACTTGTTGTCTTGGTGTATTCTCCCCAGTGTCATACTCTGAACTTGCTCCCAAAGCCTCTGCCCTGATCTCTTTCTGGGCCCCTCCCCAGTTTACTGAGGCCCTTGTCATTCACTTCTAGTCATTGAATACACATGAAGAGCCTACAGTGTACTGGCCACTGAGACACCAAGGGACACAATTGTGGTTACAGCTTAGAAGGAAAATGAGCAAGAAGTGAGATCGGATCTAGAGTCAGGTGTCTACTTCTAGTTTGGTTGCCAGACCCATGATGCATATATTCCCTTATCAACAAAGGTGTGTTGAGTATATACTAAGTACTAGGCATTGTTCTTTTTACCAGGGAACAGTCAAGAATATAGTAAAATACCTGTTCTACCTAGAGTTTACATTCTAGTTTGGGGAGTTATACAATAAGCAACCAGAGTGTGTCATTTGACAAGAAGCGCAATGATGGGAAATGAGCAGGTGACAGGATGACAGAGTGCAGGTGGAGTCGTTACTTCAGGGTGTTTGCAGAAGCCCTCTGCAGGGACACGTCACAGGAGCAGAGAGCTGAGCCCAGCGAGAATGAGCCGTGTGACTCTCCGGAGGAGGAGAGAGCCGGCATCTGGGCCCCATGTGGAGGCGTGCTTCGTGTTGTTGAGGAGTTGCACAGAGCCTCCTGTGGGCTGAGCTCAGGGAGAGAGCCAGGGAGCCAGACAGCAGGAAGTGTGAGGACCCGTTGGAAGGCTAACGCAGTATTCCAGGACAGAGGTGAAGGCGCCTTGAGCCAGAGTGGTTTCAGTAGGAGTGTTGGAAAGTGTTTGGATTAGGGATATATTTTGGAGTTAGAGCTAACTGAATTTCCAGACAGATTGGATATGGGGTAGGAAATGAAGTGTAAGAAATGCCTCCAATGATTTTGGTCTGAGGAGCTGGAATAATGGAGTTACTGGTCACTGAAGTGCTAAAGACTGGCTGTGAATCTCAGGAGTTCTTTTTGGGGCACGTGAACCATGAGACGCGTGTTAAATAAGCAAGTGGAAAGGCCAAGTGCACTTGGATCTATGAGCCTAGAAAGGAAAGAAGTGTGGGGTGGAGTTATGTAGCTGGATAGCTGGGAAGCACCAGCTGTAGTCGTGCAATGAGCTGAGATCACCCAGGAAATGATGATCGCTGTTAGAAAAGTGGTCACGGACCAAGTCCTGGAGAATTAATCTAGCATTTCATCATCAGGAGGTTGGGAGAAGCCAGGAAAGGATATTCAGAACAACTGGTGAATGGCCAGAGATGTACAGGAACTAAATAAGAAATGTACCATATTTTGCTGTGTATAACGTGCACTTTTTTGCCTAAATTTTTGAGGGAAAAATAAGGATGCACATTGTACATGGGTAGTACTAATTCTGTATCTATATAAAGGTTTTAAATTCTTTTATTTATGCTTCTGCATTAAAAGGGTAACTCTAGAAAGCAATAACGATATTTGTATGTGAACAAATACTCTGGAATGCTATAATTGGTTTTGTCCCTAAATAGAAATAAATCAGTAATTGAATTAAAAAATTGAAATGAAAGGTATTTTCCCTGAAAGTTTGCGTCAAAAACATGGGTGTGCATTATGTACAGGAGTGCATTATAAAAGGCAAAATATGGGCCTCCAAAAAAGGGGACATCGCTACCATTGTATTAAAGCATCCTGTTCTGACACCCCAGGGACCAGAGCCTGAGATAATGTAAGGACAGCACTCTTGGCATGAGCAATGGTGTCTTCAGGATTGACATCTGTCTTCACAGCTGGCTTTTAGAAAACAAATAGCCTGGCAGAACAAGAGCACATTCCAGAAGGAACTTGACTTGGCAGGGGACTGGGAACCCATGTGAGATATCTGTTCAAGAACACCTAAAACAATTAGGGACTAACTTGAAGGAATCCAGTTATAGTATTTGAGCCACTGGAAGACCTGATCTGGGAATAAAATAGAAATGTGATGAAACTCTGAAATTAGACATTTGATTATAAAAAGAGTTTAGATTTTCTGCATAGTAAAAGAAAAATCATAGAAGTTGTCAAAAGAAAGCTGTCTGTAAAGATATTTTCAAACCTATGAATGGAAAGGGATAATTTCTTTTACTGTAACAAAAGCTGTACACAGGAAAAAGGCCACTAACCAGTTTGAAAAATGAGCAACATACAGCTATGAAAAAGAAATATAAATGGCTAAGGAGAGGAATGCTAAATCTCATTTGTAACTTAAAAATGAAAATTTAAACAATAAGATATCGTTTGTCACCTTTCAAATTTACAAACAGTAAAAGGACTGATAACATTCACTTTTGTCAAGGATACAGACAAACAGAAAAAGTCATACATAGTTGGTGGTAGTATATATTGATGCATTTTAAAGGAGTAATTTATCAATATCAAAATATTAAACAAATTTTTAATATTAGAATTGTTTTATATTAAAGGGAGATTAAGAAAATAATACAGAGGGTTCCAAGACACCTACTCATCCAATCTCCACTGTTACTAACATCTTACATTACCATGGTCCATTTGGCACAATTAATGAACCAATAACAATTTGTTATTATTAACTAACATCATTACTTCCCTCAGACTTCTTTAGTTTTCACCTAATGTGTCTCTCTGGTCCAGGATCCATTCAGGACACCACATTATACTATTTGGTTGTTGTGTTTCCCTTGGCATCTCTTGGCTGTGAAGTTTCCCAGATGCCTTGTTTTTGGTGATGGTTTTAGAGAGCGCTGCTGGTCAGGTAGACTCTCCTCCCATTGGGACTTTCTGATATCATTCTCATGTTTCTACCAGGAGTCTGTGTTCTCAGAAGGAAGACCAAAGCAGTAACACATCTTTCTCATCACAGCCTATCAAGGATGTGTGCTATCATCATTCATTCTCACGATTGATGTTAACCTCGGTCCCCTGGTCCAGGCAGGGTTTACCAGGTCTCTCCACTGTATTTCTTCCCCTCTTTTCTCAGAAGGAAATTACTATTTACAGTCCACACCGAAGATGTGAGGAGACAGGCTCCAACTGCTTGACAGTAAGTTATCTTCATAAATCATGTGGAGTTTTCTGCACCGGAGATTTGTCTCTTCTGTAGTTGTTTATTCAATAATTTATTTGCATCAGTATGGATTCGTAAATTTTTGCTTTCTAATTCAAGATACAGTGCGATATTTTGCACGAATTGTTTCAGCTTTTCCTTTGGGAGGTCTTTTAATTGGTCTCTGTGTCCCTTTGGCAGATCCCCACCATTGTGTTCTAAAAACAAACCAAACAAACAAACGCAAAACCAAAAAACGCACTTTCTCATTTTCTGGAACTACAAGATGAACTCCAGGCTCATCTTGTACATTCACTGTGCCGGTCCTAGAATCAGCCCTTTCTCCAAGGAGCTGCGGTTCCTTTTATTAGAAAATGTAATAGAAACTAAGATGCAGGTACAAGAATTCTTGTTACAACTAAGGTGTCTTTGCTTCCAGTTTCCCCTCAGCTGACAGAATGAGGAACTCTGTGTCCTTCGCAACAATTGACATTGTCAGTTTGGGGATTGTAGCCTTTCTACATGTAGGGGTATCTCATGGCTGTTTTCACTTGTGTTCTCCTCCTGACAAATGATATCGAGCATCTTCTGCCATGTTGGTTTACCACCTCTCTGTGTCTTTGGGGTGAGATGTTCAGATCCTTTTCCCATTTTAAAATTGGGTTGTTTATTTTCTTACTGTTGAGTTTTAAGAGTTCTTTGAACAGTTTGTATATGAATTTCTTCTCAGCTGGCAAAAATGTTCTCCCATTCTTTGCATTGACTTCACATTCTATTGACACTGTCCTTCCCAGAGCAGAAACTTTTAATTGTAGCACAGTCTAGCTTGTCAGTGTTTTCCTTCATGGACTGTTCTTCTGATGTTGTCTGTGAAGGCCCATCACCAAACTCAAGAGCACATTGATTTTCTCCTATATTCTAGATAGCTTTGCATTCTGTATTTAGATCTATGATCAGTTTTGAAATGACCTTTTTTAAGGTTAAAATCTGTTTCTGAGTGCATTGGCTTGCATATGGAAGTCCAGTTATTCCAGCAACATTTGTTGAAGACACCATCCTTCCTCACTTGAAATGTCTTTGCCTCTTTGTCAAAAATCAGTGTGCTATATTTGATAGAGGTGTATGATTTTTCTTCTTTAGCTCAGTGTGCCTCTTCTGATTGATAGGGTGGATTACACTGATTGATTTTCAAATACTGAACCAGCCAATTGGTCCTGTTATGTCATTCTTTCTATATGTTGTTGATTTCAATTTTCTAATATTTTATTGAGGATTTCGTAAAAAATGTTATGCTTATGAGCGATGTGGTTCTGTAGTTTTATTTAATCTTTGTCTGGTATTGGTATTAGAGTAATGCTAGCTTCATAGAATGAGTTAGAAAGTATTCCCTCCACTTCTATTTTCTGGAAAAGATTGTGAAGAATTATTATTATTTCTTTTTTACATAGTTGGTAGAATTTACCATTGAAAATGCCTGCTACTCTTGTATTATTTTGGAAGATTATTAATTGTTTATTTGTTATAGAACAGACCTGGGGGGTAAGGGCAAGATACTGTTACCACATCACGGCCCCTCCCACCTGGGGTCCCTTCTGTCAGGGGATTCTTTGCCTGCCACCAGGGTATTCACATGATGGCTCTCAGTGCCAGAGTTTGGTGAGAAGGAAAGAACTATTTATTCAAAAGTAATACAGACTTACAATAATGACATAATATCTGTTAAAATCCCAAAGTCTCTTAAAAAACCCACAAACACACACAATCCTTCCTTCCCCCTTTGCCCTGGCAGGCCAGTCTTGGATATCGTATCTCAGGAGAGAAAAAAAATAGAAATCTGTAGCTCACTTCTCCTGGTTCCTCTCAGTCATCCATGCTCAGCTGGCATGCCTCCCGAGGTTCCCAGCACCATCGGCTGTGTTGCCGGGATCTCCAGTCCTTAATCCAAATTCACATGGCACCTTCTCAAGGCCCACCAGTAAGAGTCCTTTCACCTCTTTCCTTTCTGCAAAGCCTCACATTGTCCTCGTCCCTAGTCCTGCATTGTCTCTCCTGCATTCTTCCAAACCACTAAGAGAGAGCACTGCCTGGCTACTATATCTTGCTCTCCTGCTTCCTAGGCCACATGGTTAAAGGAACCCCAAAACTGTACAGTTCCCCACACATGGCTGCTGTGCGTGGTTTTAAATCCTGGTGTGAATCTTCCTCTGCATCCTCATTTTTGACTCCTCCCACAATCGATTACACCTGCCAGCATTTCCGTATTTTTCCAGCTTTTCTGGCCCACCATAGTAAGTCTGGGCAGGCATGGCTCGAACCACCTCCAAGTTTTCATGCAGGTGCTGTAACCAGAGGGAACTTATTCCCAGTTACTCAGGGGTAGAAGTCACTTCCATCTGTCTGGCTCAAAGCAGGGCCACAGGTACTTACCATATCTGTGAAGCTAGCTAGCAGTTATAGATATGTAAAATAACCATTTTTGCATATCAAGTATGAAGCTGGCCAATAGTTGATATGCAAAATAGCTCTCAATGGCCCTGATCCATGTGTCCCATCCCCTACTTCAGACTTATGGGGGTGAGGATATCCTATATTTTATAATTCCTGGACACCCCAAGTTCTAGAGCTTGTTACAAATCCCTCTTTTGAGGGAGGACCCTGGCTGCACCCTTTTACAGGTTTAATTTCTTAAATTGATATAAGTCTATTCTATTTAGCTATTTCTCTTTGTGATAGTTTTGGTAGTTTGTGTCTTTTAAGGAATTGGTCCATTTTACCTGTTGTGAAATTTGAGGGTAAACAAATTTGCTATTGCTTATAGTAAATAGTCTTCTATTATTCTTGACCCTTGTTTCATTTTTGACACCACAAGCTTTATTCCTAACTACCAAATCACGGATGCAACCACAATGTCCTTCAGTAGGCAAATGGATAAACAAACTATGGCACATATATACAATGAGATATTATTCCATGCTAAAAAGACATGAGCTATGAAGCTATGAAAAGACATGGAAGAACCTTAAGTGTATGTCACTAAGTGAAAGAAACCAATCTGAAAAGGCTGTGTACCGTATGAATCCAACTACATGACATTATGGAAAAGTCAAAACTATGGAGACAGTAAACAGATTGGTGGTTGCCAGAAGTTAGGGGGAGAGAGGGATGAACGGGCTCACAGAGCAGGTTTAAAGCACCGAAACTATTCTCTGTGAAATACTGTATTGGCAGATACATGTCATTATTCATTTGTGAAAACCCATGGGCTCTGGGTGATGCTGCGTCAGTGCAGGTTCATGGAGGTCAACAGACGTGCAACTCTGGGGTGAAGGGTCAATAGTGCAGCTGTGCCTGCGCCTGTGCCCGTGTGAGGGATGAGACTTACATGAGAGCTCTTTGTTTTCCACTCAGTTTTTCCACTCAGTTTTGCTGTGAGCCTAACTAACATTGTTCAAAGATGCTAAGTTTATTAAAAATAGTATGTTGCCCTGGCTGGTGAGGCTCAGTGGACTGAGTGCTGGCCTTCGAACTGAAAGGTTGCCAGGTTGATTCCCAGTCAGGACATGTACCCAGGTGGCAGGCTAGGTCCCCAGGTAGGGTTGTGAGAGAGGCAACTGATGGATGTATCTCTTGCACATCAATGTTTCTCTACCTCTTTCTCCCTGCCTTCCCCCCACTCTAAAAAGAAACGAAATCTTTAAAAAATATTATGTGGATAATAGATGTATTATAATGTTAACTACACATACATTAAATATATAGTATATGTATGTAATATCATATATATAATTTCTGTATTTTGCATGCTATATAATTTGGCTATAATGCATTGCAGCAACCTCCCATTTTGTTTGCCAGAAAAATAATGGATCTCAGCAAATATAAAAATATACTAACTGAACATGAACTCGAACCTTTATCATGATTTAATCATCCCAGCCAATAATATAATTTTTAATTTGGACCTTGTACCATTTAGTTCAATAATTTTCAGTTATGATGACCATGAAAACCAAGTATCAAAATAAACTGGATTTTCAGCCAGATCTTTAAATTGTTGTATTGCATTGTGATTAATTATGATTTCCAAGAGTAATAAAGCATATTTATTTATATTTTCTACATGAAAATAGTATTAATATTGAGATGTTTAGCGAAGGAAACAAGATTTTTGTTATGTTATCATGTAGAACAAATTTATCATATCATCATATTTAAATTTATCTTTAATTCATCTCCACATTCTACTGTTTTGTGTAGCATACATATATTTTAATAAAATAATTCACATGTATAATTAAAAAAATTGTTGATGCAGGGTTTGGGGGTGTCCTCACATTTTTTTACCCACTTTGGAGATGTGTGATCAAAAAAGTTTGTGGACTGTAGGTTCAGAGGGTGAGACACTAGTAAGTGAAAGGTTTCATTGCCAAGCTCAGTTGCAAAGGTACGAAACAAGAGGCTTTAGGAGTCAAAAAAAGGGGGCTTTTCTTGTTTTTGCTTTGGGGACTATCAGTGACATTATCATATACTTTTTGTTTACTTTATATTTTAAGTACAGAGCACATTTGTATAACAATCTGAACATGCCCACATTTGGGAATCAGTGCTCTTTGCTTACAAGTAGTTTCCTATATTTTGTAACATAGTTCTAAATGCAAAATTAATATCTATCAGGAAGACTGAAATTCTTTCAGTCATGCCTTCTTGGCTGGCCCATTACCCAGCCTTCTATGTCACAGACTTTACAATTATACATAATTTTGATCTTCTGGGTTTTTTTTTTCATTTCCCCAGAACTAAGTTGGAAAATTCTTGGCATCCTCTCATGCAGGTATGTGAGGGGCAGCTGATAAGGTACTGGCCAGCCACTCTCTTATTCTGGGAGAGGAGAGAAAAGTAAACAAGGAGATGGTATCCCCAGGTGGAACAGCGATGAGTCATCTCGTCCCCACCAGTTGAGAGGTTGTAAGGTACTGCAACCACGGATTATTAGGCTAGCAAGAAACCTTAGACATCATTTCATCCAGCCTTCTTATTTTAAAGATTAGGAAATTGAGTCTTTAGTGGCTTAGTCATAGAGTCGTCGATATGAGTAGCTTATGAGATACCAGAGTCTTAAGTCTCTTACAACTGGAAAAACTGAGCCTAAGAAAGTTAAAGGACTTCTCCAAAACAGCTTAGCGAGATGGGATCCAAGAGGATATCCAGGCATCTGGACTCAGAACCCCACCCTAGGTAGGCAGCATTGTAAGTCAGTTAAGATCACTCAGTCTGTAGACAAAGGTTAAGAAGAGGTAAAATAGTGAAATGCATTAGATCATACATAAATTTCTCATTGTGTGATGAAGAATTTGCTGGTCTTTGTTTCCTTTCCTGAAAAAGAACCTCAAAATTCTTGGAATGCCTTGAATACTAAGGGAATTTTATATATTCATGGTGGGTCCCTGGGACCACACCTGATAGTTAAGGCTAATATAGTGATTTATGGTGGCCCCTGTTAGAAATGCATGAGAAATAGAGGGCGGAGGAACTGGGTGATCTGATCCAAGTGCCTTTATTTGATGCTGTGCATACAGGCAGGCTGAGTTGGGACCAACTGTGGCCCTGGGGGAAGATGAGAGTGGGTTTTTTTGTTTTTTTTTTTTAAGAAAAAGTACAGGGTTTGTGGGGGAGAGAGCAGGGGTTAATCTCTTGCTCTTCTGGACAAGTGCTTCATGGTTTCAGGATGTGAGCCAGTGCAATGGGTTGAGTAAAGGGCCGGGCCATTGTCAGGTACAATAGGGTCAGTGTGACCACTGGCCATTGTGGCCGGTGCCAGACATCTGTTGTGCGTGGTGGGAGTTAGTTTCAATTAAGCCTCGGGCTATCAAGTGAGTCATGATAACTAAGTCATTGGCAGTCCAGTGGGTTGGAAAACTGGCCCGACTGGGTCATGAGCAGCCTGGTGGGTTGGAAACTGGGCTGACACTTTCAGCCCCTCCATACTTTATGCTAATGCAATGATTCAGCACAGGCACAGGCCATGCCAGAAAGACCAGCCTTGTGATTAGAGTTGAGGCTTTGTGCATTGTGCTTTTTCTCTCAACATCCAGGACAGAGCAGATGGAAATTGAGTTTACCTGCTTGGCCGATGATTCTGTCAATCATGCCCACATAACGAAACTACAAGAAAAAGCTCTGGTGAGCTCCCCTGACCAGCAGAACTCCAGTGTCCCAGGAGGGTCCTTGGGGATGACCAGAGTTTCACATCTGGAACCTAGACCCAACTTGATGCTTCTCTCCTTTTGTATCTTCTTGCTATCATAACCCTGTAGTTATAAGTATAGCATTTTCCTGAGTTCTGTTAGTTGTTCTGGTGAATTATCAAACCTAAGGATGTAGTGGCAAACCATGAGTTTGCAGACAGCTGGTTAGCAGTAGGGGTGGCCTGGGAACTCCCAAAGTTGTGCACATTGTCTGAGGTGAGGGCAGCCTTGTGGAGGACTGTGAGCTTAGCCTGCAGAGTTTGTCCTGTCTGCAGGTTGTTGGGGTCAGAAACTACTGCACTCATGTTCTTAAAAGTCTAATGTGTAGGGGTGAGAACAGAGATGAGTTTGAAAAGCAATCAGAGTAAGCTCTGTTTAATTTCAGAAACACCCATTTTCCCCCAAACTCGGGCCCTCACCAACCCACACCAGCATCCATCACTGCAGTGTGTCAGGGCCCCTGGCCAATGACCCATTTGTTGAAAAATCCTAGAAATACTCTCAGTGCAGGACAGAACACAGCAATGCTTTTTTCTTCTGCTGGGCCAAAATTGGCCATTTTGAGAGCAAGATAAAAATTTTTCAGCCATCTCTCATGCGTAGGCTAAAAAAGCAGGCAAGAATGAAAACCACTTTGCTTCTTGTCTTGGGTAATTACTGGTTTACTTATTGCCAAGTAAATTCAGGGATCACTTGAATACTCAAATGGGTTGGCAGCCAGGATGGCTGCATCTCCTCTCCAGTTCAGGAAATTAGGCTCATTCTGCTTTATTTTTCTCCTCTTTGGAACAACGGGCACTTTTTAGAAGTCTTTTCCTGAATCTGCTTGGTGCCCAGGCATGAATTCTGGAAGGCAGGGAGTGGAATGTCTAAAACCATATTGCGCTCTAACCCTGAAGCACATGCAAGTACATTGTGTGGCAAGAACCACATTTTGCAGGAAGGACATCAGAGGTTACTGTTTTCTTTGTTTTTGCTATAGTTTGTTTGCTAGTTTGTATTTTAAGAGTACATCTTGTGGCCACAAGGTTTAGAAAGTGCAGTAAAAAATGGGGCGAAGCTATGTCAGTCTTCTAGAAGGATGTGTCCAACTCCTCTGTACTTGTTCAGATGGACTCACTGAGCATTTTCTGGCTGGCCAATCTCTTCATGGGCAGCAAGCTCCTGGGTGTTCCCCCCCCTTCAACCAGGGGGGTGTGGAGGCTCTGTTGCTGCTCCGGTCTTATAGCAGGACTGCTGGAAGAGAACCCTGGACATTTGGGTGGGGGAGGCTAACTAGGTTAGTTCTTATAGAAAAGAATATGGGCTGATAGAGATTTTCTTCTCCCTCACAATTAATGTGAGATGTAACCTTCTATTCTGTAAAAAATAACATGCTTAATCATGAGAAATGCAAGAGTTTAATTCATTTCTAAAAGTATTTGTAGAACAGGTGTTATGTAGAGCTGACACTGAGCTGAGAATGGGGGAAAATATGAAACTTCCCAGCAGGTCATAGGGGAGCAGATGAGTAATCACCATCTCCTATGGCAAGAGCTGCTGTGCAGAGCTGCTCGAGCTGTCTGGGAGCAGAGGTAGGTGCCCAGTTCCAGCCTGGAGACAATGGGGAAGGAAGACAAGGGGACATCTGAAGTGGAGGCAATATGTAGGCTTGGGGAGCGAAGGTGCAAATTCGCTTGTTCAGCTCTGCGACCTTGAGAAAGTCACCCTTTCTCAGCGCATGTTTACTCACTGTCATGAAAAGACCTCACCCGCTTCCTTGAGTGGGGGTTCGATGAGATATGGCCATCTAGAGCAGTGCCTGGCCCATGGTAAGTCCCCAGAAAATGGTCGCTCCGTGGCTGTAATGAAGGTCAAGTCGGATTTCTCCACTTCGGTGGAGCGGCTGTGGGGGAGAAGGTGACTCAGATCTCTCACTTGGACAACGAGGCAGATACTGAAGACAAAAACAGTTAGGCTCGGAGAAAGAAGCTGGAAAATGAGTGTGGTTCAGAATAGGTTGCAGCTGACAGGCCTGTGGGACATGGTGGGGAGGATCATTAAACAGGGAGGCAGAGGAAAGAGGCTGGAGCTGCAGACTGTCCCAGGGGGAACAGCTTAGCACCTTCTCTGCCTCCGTCTCTGCAATCCCTGTTAGTCCATCTGAGGACCCAGTCACTCCAATGACTCACTTTATTTTGCCTCATTTCCCTGAACCCTTTGAGGACAGCCATCGTCAGACATGAGTCCTTATTTGACTCATTACCTCAGTCATTTTCTTTTGTATTCTATAAATACCTCAAGGTGCCTACTCTAGGCCAAAAGCTGATGCAGAATCTAGAGAAACGACATTAAGTGAAATAGCTGGTTAATTTGCTCAATAAGATGACAGGGACTTGTATGTATTTAAATGTTGGGTGTCTCTGTGCCCCTCCTTACTCATGGACAGTTTGATATTAATAGAAGGGAACATTTTTCCTCTCACATCAACTCCGGATGATGTTGTGGCAAAAAGAAAAAGGAAAGTGATACCATCTTAGAAAGACTCTTGGAAAGTATATAACCCAGTCTCCTGGGTTCCACAAATATTTATTGAATGTGTACTATGTACCAGGCAGCCTTATTTTTCAGGAGAGTAAAAGAAGTCTAAAGAGAGGCCAAATAGTCTGAAAGTTTGTGCGTCTCTCAAATCTGTTGAAGCCCTAACCCCCAGTGAGGCAGTACTAGGCAACAGGGCCTCCAAAGAAGTACTTGAGGTTGAAGAGCTTAAAAGGGAGTCCCTGATCTGACAAGTATTGTGTCCTTATAAGGAGAGACACCCAAGAACTCATTCACTACAACCTCCTCCCACATACCCTCACCCCTCACCTTCCACGCACACTGAGAAAAGTCCACATGAGCACGCAGGGGAAAGGCAGCTATCTGCAAGACATGAATAGAGAAGAGAGCTCCCGCCAGAATCTAGCACCTTGATCTTGGACTTCCCAGAGTCCAGAACTATGAGAAATAAATTGCTGTTGTTGTAGCCACTCAGTCTGTGGTGTTTTGTTATGGCAGCCAGAGCTGAGACAGGTGGGTCAAATGTTTTGCCTAAGGTCAGTAACGAATATATGAAACGCCCCGTGAGTTACTTAGCTATTGCTGTATAACAAACCACTCCTCAAGTCAGCAACTGCAGCACCCGTCATTTGTGATTTCAAGTGTATCTGTGGATTGATTGGCCAGTCTCGGCTGGCCTCTGCTCTGGATAAGTTTGTTCCACGTGTCTCTAATTCTCCCCCTGGATCAGCAGACTCTCCTGTGAAGGTCGCTCTTTGTGGCTATGCTGAAGGTAAAAGAGACAAAGGGCACATAGTCGCTTTTGTCTCAATCCATTGGCTAAAGCAAGCCTTGGAACTGGACATGGTTGCTTCTGTTGGCCCAAGTGGGGTCAAAGAGTTGAGCCCAGAATCATAATAGCAGGAGGATGCGAAGTTTCATGACAAAGAGTGTGGATACAAGAAGGGGTAAAGAAATGGGATCATTAAGGTGATCTAACTCATCCAGGGTTCAAATCCAGGTCTCTGTAGACCCTATTTGGAGTTATTGTTACAATCACTAATGCTTTTATTTTTAGTAAGAAACACACAGAGAGAAACATCTTTACTCTTTGCTCCCTGCAGGACTGAATCTCAACAAAACCAGAAGTTGACCAGGGCCAATCCCGTCCAGGGTACTTTCCTCCCTAAGTCCCACTCATAGCCTTGTATTGTCCCTTCTCTGTGTCTCAGGCTACCAGGTCTGCATAATGACCGGGGACTCTTTATGCCCTCAAACCTTGTCTTTCCTCTGCCTAGTTCATTAAAACCTACTCTCACACAGCTTACCCGTAAGAAGAAAGCTGGTCACTAAATTCTGGTAACGGTTGTTCTCTAAAACAAACAGTGACTGAGTGTTTAATCTATATGTGGCTTCTGTGCCTGGCGCTGGGGCGTTGGCCTTAGAGACGAATCATAGATCCAGTTCTCAAACAGCATGCACTTTGGTGGGAAAAATAATACATGCACATAATTAATGGTTTTAATCCCTGTGCAAAAGATTATTGAACATAGTGCCAGGCATTATCCTAGAAAGCTGGAGCACATGATAAGTAAGAAAACCCACAGTCTCTCCCCTGACACAGTGTGGGGTCCAAAGGGACCTGAGATGGCTCAGAGCATGTAGGGCACCAGGAAGAAGGCAGCACCGCCATGAGTTGTGGGGAGTGAGGTGAGAAGTCAGAGATTTAGAGGAGCATAACAGTTAGGTGGGCCTGTGCAGAATGAACCAGGGTGTTTGTGAACCATGCTGTTTCTCTGGAAAGGTAGATAACAGTGTGGGCTCTAGAGGTCATGGCCAGGGTCTGAATTGCTGTCTTCATGCTGAGAAGGTGGCCATGGGTAAGTTTCTTAAACTCTGTTCAATGATGTGCTAGTAAATGTTTAGCTACCAGCTTTCCAAAAGGAAGAAAGGAAGGGAGGGAGGGAGGGAGGGAGGGAGGGACCAAGCTAGCTAGCTACCGCTGCTTTGCAGCGCCTGACACTTCCACGGCGTGGATCCTCCCCCGTGGCCTCCCTCAAGCTGCGAGCTCCATGTCACCAAGTGCCGATGTGAGCAGCACACCACATTACAGCTCTTTCACTTTGTGTTGACACAATGAACATAAATAACCTCAACAGCAGAGATAATAGTAAGATGTAGTAAAAGAATTAGGGAGCAATGAGTTTTGAATACCTGTCATCTTTGTTTTAAATATAATTTGTTGGTCAGTATATAGTCTCATTTGTAGCAATGCCTCTGCTTAACAGTCAGGGAGAGGGAGCGGGAAAGGAAGGGAAGGGCACTGCACCCAGAAAGAACATGTGCCAAGGACAGAGCCAAGTCACCAGAGGCGAGCATTTTGTTTCAAAGAAGAAGCCCCGAAGTAGAAAAGTGAAATTTCTGACAGAGGGGTGGCTTCACCCTAAGGAAGGAGGGCGGGGTACATAGGAAGCAGGGCTACGTTAAAGAAGACTCTTGAAGATGATGATGATTAGGTTCAGGGCATAAGGAGGTGAGGGCAGATCGCCTGGTCTGCTCCTCTTGGTTTGCCGATGGCGGGACCAGGACAGAGGAGTCAATGACTTCACGGTCCTTGTGGGGCAGACATCAGACACCCAAACTCTTGGTTTGCCACCCTGACGTACTTCCTGCTATCCCACAACTTAGAGAAAAGGGGGCTCACATCCCTGAGTGACAGAAAATCTGGAAGGCATTTGAGACAGAAAGTCGATTAGCAACGACAAAGTCACAACTGGATAAAGAATTAGATTGTTTAGGAAATCAAATTGATTTCCAATGGTGTGTCTATAAAAACGCTGAAGGAGGAGGAGCAGCTGATGGGAACATAGCAAGTTACTGGTGTGGCTGGGATTTGAACTGGTGTCCAGACTCCCAGTCCAGCTCTGTTCCCCAGAACCAAAAGTCCTGATAATGGCTCTAGCCAGTGTGTCTCACTTGGTTGGAACATTGTCCCATAACTGAGGGGTTGTGGGTTCAACTCCAGGTCAGGTCCCATATCTAGGTTGCATGTTTGATTGATCCCTGGTTGGGTCTCGGATTTGGGTACATGTGTATTGGAAGCACCCAATAGATGCTTCTGTCTCACATCAATCTCTCTCTCTCTCTCCCTTCTTCTCTCTCTAATGAGCATTTTCTAAAAATGTCCTCAGGTAGGGATTAAAAACAATGTCTTTGTAGCAGATGTGCTTCTAGGTCTGGGAACTCCCCTCCCATGCATGAATCATCCTTAAAGAAGAGACGATGGTCTCCAAGAGAAGTTAGAGCTCAACAGAACTCTCTGCATGACGAAATGAGAAACATCAAGAGTCTAGCTTCGCAGTTACACCCAGGGAACCGATGGGCAGTGGTGTCCGCACACAGGTTATGATCATCAGACACACGGCCAAGCCTTCCTCATGCCCAGTTCCCTGCAGAGAAGTCACTGCCCCATCCTGCCTTCCCACCGAAAACACACCAGTCCACCAAACCCTGGGTCAGATCGGTCCGTCCACGACTCCATTTCTCTCATCGCCGCACTCTGCACACACTGCTCCTGCCTCTGTCGGGCCTTCCTGCAGCAGGGGGGTGGGAAACAGACTGTGGGAGAGCCAGGAGCCAAGTTTGTGCTCACTTCTGTTTTATCCTGTTTTACATGGAAATGTTTTATTTTTGTTGCAGGAGAATACATTCCTGGAGGAGAAAAAAACAGTCTTCTTTATTTTGTCCCCTAATGATGGCTAATATAGATGGGCATTGCTCAGAAAGCAGATGCTCATCGGGTAAATGCCAGCAGGCTCTACGCCAGGCTGTGCAGGTAGACAGGTGAATGGGACACCAGCCCCAGCCTCACAAAGCTGCCCCTCTCCTGGGAATCATAGACATTTAAAGAGTCGAGACAGAGTCCTGTTAGAGAATAAACTGCCTCCTTAATAATACTTCAGGAAATATGACTAACTGCAATGCAATATTTGTTTACGTATTTTCTTTTAAGGTAAAATTAACATAAAATAATAAGACGCACAAATGTTAAGCTGACATTTTCTGAGTTTTGACAAATTTGTGTGCCTGTGTTACCCTTACCCGTATGAAAACACAGAACGTGACCGTGACCCCAGATTCCCAAATACCTTTCTCCAGCAACACCCCAGCCCCACTGCCGAGGCAACTTCTGCTCCTGTGGCCTCCACCTCAGGTTCAAGTGTCCTGTCCCCACACGTGATGTACGTGGATCACGCTGTCTGTAGGGCTCCTCTGAGCACAATGCCTCTGGGCTTTGCCGTGTCGTTGGGTTTACCAGCTGCTCATTTCTTCTGTTGCTGAGTTGTATCCCCTTGTTGCCGTGCACCGCCATGTGCTGACCTAGGCTCCCATTGACGCACACGGACTGTCGTCTGGAGCTACTGCGAATGGGGATGAGTTCACGCTCCATTCAAGTGGCTTCATAACCATCTGTTTTCCGTTCTATCAGGGGAATGCCGAATCCCAGGGTAGGTGCGTGGCTAGTTTTACAAGAAGTCGCCTGACCTGAGAGTGTCTGTCATTTCACACTGAGATGGGCCAGAGCCCTGCTCCTGCCACGTGCTCACCGGCGTTTGGTGCTTGCAGGTTTCTTTTCTTTCTTTTTCCCACTTTTCTCTTCTCCTTTTATTATTTTCTCAATTTTAGCCATTCTCATTATCGTGTAGTGGCTTCTTGTGGTTTTAATTTGAATTTTCTCTTATGTGTGCTTATTTTCCCTTCCTATATCTCTTCCATGACGTGTCTGTTAAAGATGTCTGCCCACCCATTTAGTCAGGTTGTGTGTGTGTGTGTGTGTTACTATTGAGTTATAGGAGTTCTTTCAATAACTGGATATAAATATTGTGTTTGATATATTCATAGGTATTTTATTTTATTTAGTGACTTATATTTTGATTTTTAAGTATCTTTTGAAGGGCACAAAATGTGATTTTTCAATATTTTGTCTGTTATGGCAAGTGAATTTTTGATGTCTTCACAGAGAAATGTTTGCCTCTATCGAGTCATGAATATTTTTAAATTTTTTTCTAGAAATTTTATAGTTTTAACTTTTAGACTTAAGTCTATGACCCATTAAGCTTTCATCAGAGGTACTGGGGAAGGTCACGGGCCCCAGGCTGCTCGTCAGAATGAAATGCACTAACAGAAAGAGGAGCAAGGTTGGAGCTGGAAGGTTAAAGAGAAGGAATTAGAAAGTAAATTTTCCCTGGTCCAGCCTCCCACCCTGTAGAATAAAAGAAAAGTTCACAGCATTACACCCTTCCAGCTTTACCTAACGGCGACAAAGTGACAAAGTCTCACCACCACTCTGCTAGATGGTCCAGGCAGATCTTCCCATTTTACGGATGGGGAAGCTGAGGCTCAGAGAGGCAACTCACTTTGCCCAAGGTCAGATGGCTGCTCAGAATAAGGAAGGGGTGGCATCCCGACTCAGTGGTTAGGAATGCACCACTTCAGCATCACCTCTGTTTCTGTCCTCCCCACCGGAACTGTCCCTTTTCCCATGTCACCTTCTCATTCCAATTTCAGGGAGCATTTGTAACACTTTCTTGTTCAGAAGCCTGTCTGCCAGTGGTCAGGAACAGTCTTCCTTGTGTCTAGCACGGTGTGTGGCACATAGTAGGTGCTTGATCTGGTCACTGTGGTTAAGGATACGGGAATCAGAGAAAGCGGGGCTGGGATCCAAACCACACTGTTTATCAGCTGTGGGACAGTAGGCAGGTCACTTAACTGTGCCATTGGTGCCTCAGTGTCATCGTCTATAAGATCATGCACATTGAAATCCTGTCCACAGGAAGTGTTCAATAATTGTCACCTGTTATTACTGTTCAGAACTCATATTCACTGAATATCATCTTTGAACAAACATGCTAATACCCCAAAGATGCCAGCATTTAGTGATCCCAATTTGCTGACCCAGACTCCCAGCTTGACCCACGTGGAAATGAAGCTGGAGGAAAAAGAATAGAATTTACAGGACTACGGCTAACATGAGCAGGGAGAGGAGAAGCAGAGACAATTCAGGCCTCTGCAAGTGAAAATTAATCATCTTGGCTTTGCTCAGCAGGCCTGTGGCAAGAATGCGAGCTTGCCCCTTCTCTGCCCCTGGAAGGACTGTTCCGGAAATGAAAGAAGAAGGAATGGCTGGAGGAGGCGGCCCCACAGACCACGTCCTCCCCATCAGATATGGGTGTTATTAGCTGCGTCTCCCTCCCCCCCATGGTCGCTTATCCACCCAGGGCGACAGGCGCCCCCACAACAACCTCGTGCTGTCGGCATTGTGCCTCCTTTGATTAATCTGGCTTCGGTGTGTTCTGACAATACATACTTTATCTGTGAAGGCTGGGAAAACCTAGCTGCTACAACTGCGATAGTCTGAAGTACTAAATGCACATGCTAAAAATGTCACCGCTGCAGTGACACTCCTCGCCTACATCGTCCCAGTGCCTCGGAGAGCGTTTTCCTGAACGCAGGTGGTCCCGATCCTGAGCCTTCTTCTCAGAACGATGAACAGGACACTGCAGTGTTTCTTTACACGTAGGCGGAGCTCTTCACTTTTTGTCCCAAGCACTTAGTGTTGTACCTTCTACCTGAGGCCGATGATAATTGTGTGACATGGCTGCAGTTCATATGACGTCTGTTTGCATAGAGGGCAAAATGAAGACGCAGAGGTTCTCACTGCCCTGCCTTCCAGACCCACAGTCTTTCCACAGTAGTGTGTGGGACACCTGTCACCTAGACAACATCCACGCTCCCTTTTGTCTCACTAAGGGTGCCCAGCTAACGATGCTCACCCGCCCGTATTTCCCTGCCACGGAGTGTGGCCACGTAGGCCCACCCTGCTGGGAAGGGCTTGGGAGCCTGCTCTGAAGGGCACGGACTGTGCACGGGACGTGCACGGACTGTGAAGGGACTTCAGCCTTGTGGTCCGTTCTTCTCATTTTTGCAATGTACACGTAAAAGTGTAGAAGCTCAGCAGACTTCTTGGGACCACGGGGGACATACGTTGGGACAAAATGCTAAGGCTGGAAGAGGGACATGATGACAGCAGCCTGCTGTCCTTGTGGCACTTGGGAGCCGCGACAGCCACACAGCGGTGCCTGCCCCAGCCTGTTCCTCGCCGCAGGGAGGGTCGTTTGTTGGGTTAGATCTGGCTGACAAACATGATCCAGGACATGACATTTCCCTTCTGACTGCAGTGCCCTTTCATTTCCTTGTCAATCAAATAATCTCCTGCTCAAAGACTTTCTTATTAAATCTCATATCGTTCAATCCACTCAAGTGCTCCCGCATCTGCACCATCATCCCAGGACTCCCAGAGTGATTCGGGGCTCCATGCTCCCGGCTTCCGGAGTACCCCATAGACATCTCCTCCTCACATGCATCCTACTGGGTGTTTGCAGGTCTGCCCCCTCCAATAAACACCTGCAGGGCACCAGACCTGTTGCTCATTGGCGTTCAGTAACATCTCATCACACAATTAACTGCATCACCTGTGTGGGACCATCCACATGAATCCCCACGTACCTGTGACCCTTTGAAGGTCTCCTGGCCCATCTCTTAAGCAGTGATGTTTCCCAGTCACGCACGCAGCCCTCTTCTCACTTACTTCCTCGAACGATCTCGTTGGTCTCACTGTTCGTCGTGCTGTGAAGGAGCTGGTGCCTCCCAGCCCAGATTCCCGTGCCTGAATTTTGGATCCGCCATCACCTTATAGCTCATGTTTGTATGTCTAGCAGTGAGCAGCACTGCTCTGGAGTCCAGCCGCCAGGGCCCAAGTCCCAGCCCCGCGTTTATTACACATGCGACTCGGGGCTGCTTACCTAACTCTCCCTGCCTGTTTCCTACTCTTCTGTAACTGGGGTGCGTCGCTGTACCTCCGTCGGGTTGTGGTGAGGGTCAAAGGCCTTACCCTGCATGCGAGATACGCAAAACGGTGCTGCACTCCTAGTGGGGGCTGCCTGTTATGACCGTTGTCACTCGACAGGACCACGTGGGAGCCCCACGAACACTTCCCTTCAGTACGTCCACTCTCAGTTCATCTCTTCCTCCCAAACATAGCAGCCTGCTCGCCTTCCCACCTGTCCGTCTCCCTTAATGCCACCGTCGCCTATGCAGTCTCCTCCAGCCAGAAGCCTAGATGAGACATTGCCTCTTCCTCAACCCCTCACCCAGGCATTGAAAGAGATCCATCATCTCTATTCCCTGAATATTCTCGACTCCGTCTTCTTATCCCGGAACTGGTCAGGCACAAGGCACCTCCTAAGCTACTAGAATTGCCTCTCACCTGTGCTCTTGCTCTGTTTTTTATACCCATTACATTCTTCCACTGCCTTTGGCCACAATCACGTTTCCTTTGTGCAAATTTGAGTCTGCCACTCCTTAATTCAAACTGTCAACATCTCCCCATCGCCCCCCAGGACAACGGTGATAGCCCCTCATCAGGTTTCCTGCTGGCCCGTTCTCTGCTCGCCTGCGCAGACTCACATCCCCCCAGTGCCTCCCCACGGCGGTGCTGCCGTCATCTGAACTGTCCTCTCAGACCCATCACGTCCTTTCAGTCCTCCGCGCCTTCGTTACATTATTATTCTCACTGGCTGTGCCCCTTTTCCAGCCTGCTCCCCGCCCAAGCTGCAGGCCTGACCTCTGCTCATTTGCAGCTTTTAGTTTGGATGTCACCCTGTCTGTGGGTCCCTCCAGGTACCCCAGGCAGATCTGCGGAGCTCTGTTTATGCCCCTGTTACTTGTTCAGATACACCTGTCAGAGAGCAAATCTCATTGGGCTGGAACTGCTTTCTTACGTGACTATCAATTTCTAGATTTTAAACTTCTTGTGAACCAAGCCAAAGGTGTTCTTGTTCATCCTTAGACCCCAGTGCATAGCCCAGATCCCGAAGCAGTTAGTACTCTATAGTTACGGAACCAATAATGCTCTGTCATAAGCAATACTGTTTGATTCGCTGATGACCAAGGCTGGAGCAGACATCATTATCTCTCATTCTACCCCTTTTACTTCCCAGGGAAAAACCTGAGGTGCAGAGAGGGAAGGGGCTTGCCTGAGGTCACATGGTAAGTTAGTGACGAAGGTAGGATAAGCAGCCCGGCTTTCCTGGTTCCTAGCTACACGTTCTTTCTGCTGTACTTCTGTCTTTCATAGATGATATTCTGGTGAGGCTGTAGGTTCAGCTGTATATATCAAAAATCTAAAATAATCAACTTAAAAAATAAAGTTAATTTTCCTCCTCTAACAGCCAGCCAGTAGCAAGTCCAAGGCTGGCATCGCTCTCCCCATGGTGACAGAGGTCTGGCCCTTCCTGTCCTGGGGCCCCAGCCATCCCTCCAGTGCCGCTCACAGCCTCGTGGCCCACACTAGCACCCCACCATCTGCATTCGGTCAGCAGGGAAAGAGGGTGAAAGGAAGGGTGTGACCGTAGTTGCCTACAACGCTTTTCCTTACGCAGAACTTAGTCATCAGCTGCTCTTGGGTTTCCAGGAGGCTGGGAAAACATTGTCAGCTCCAGGTGGCTGTGTGCCCAGCTAAGAACTCAAACTGTTTTTGTTCGATACAAACTATGAGCCCGTTAAAAAGGTACAGTTACTTAGTTGTCCCCGTTTCCAAAATCATAAAGCTGAGGCCCGGAGATTTGTTAAGGGTACTGGCTTTGGTGTCAACAGACTCAGGTTTGACCTCCTGGGTCTGGCGTTTAGTGATCCATGGATTTGGGGCAAACCCTGGGAACTTTCTGAGTGGCAGTTGTCTTATCAGGTCACACCTTCCTTCCTCGTGGGGTTGTTGTAAGGGCTGATTACCTGGAAAGTACTTGACACCGGTCCCTGGTACAGTGTCCTTACTGCTATCATTGTGCCGTCAGTTCAAGGCCTTACCTGAGAGCAGTAGACTCACCTGTGTGGTTCAGCTCAGCGTTGTGTCCTTACACCCAGTACAGTCCCCGATGTGGAGTAAGCGCTGAGTAAATATTTGTTGAAAGACTACATTAAGTTAATGAGTCAGAACTGGAACCCAGATGGCTTAAGCTCCATGCCCCAGGCTGCTTCTGTGCTGCCAGAATGCCAGTCTCCCCAGGGTCCCTCCTTCTGGAGATAAGCCACAAAATCCACATGGACTCTGTCTGGATCCAGGAGCAATGCCAGCCAGCAGCACCCAGAACTGGGGCAACTATGAGGTACAGGGCAGACTCAGGGCCTTTCCCCCGGGCCCTGAACTGAGGCAAAGAGCCTTGGAGAAACCTCCCCCAGGTTTCGCAGACGTGGGTACCCCAACTTATCTCCCATAATCAGCAAAGGCCGCTGTTAACCCACTACTGAGCCTGGCTGGCTGTCCACCCAAATGAGTTTGCATTTCCTCTTCCAAATGAGAAGCCTTCTCTGTGCCTCTTTGCATGTAGACCCTGTCCCCTCCTCCTCCGAGGTTTCCAGTTTGTGCCATTCTTAGTGTGGGCACGCAGTGTCGTCCAGTTACAGCCAACCCTTGCTTCCAAAATTAATCCGCAGCTGGCGACTGATCATAAAGTCAACACGCTTGTTCGGGAATAAGGATAGGCAGAGGGAGGGCAAGATTTTAGAAGAAAAAAAAAAGATGATTTATGTATTGCAAAATGATTACCACACTGTTTAGTTAATGCACATCACTTTACATGGTCACACATTTTTTCATGTGATGAAAATGTTTAAGATCTTACTTTCTTAGCAGCTTTCAAACATACAATACAATGTTGTTAACTATACACATTGCTCTACACAGTATATCCCCAAACATTTTTGGTGGGAATGTAAATTGGTACAGCTGCTCTGGAAAACAGTGTGGAGGCTCCTCCAAACTTTCAAAATAGAATTACTGTATGACCCAGCAATTTCACTGCTGGGTAAATTTCCAAAGAAGATGAAAACAGGGATCTTGTAGTGACCCATGGACATGGGCAGCGGAATGGGGATTGGCTGTGGGAGCAGGTGGGGGTGTCCTGGGTGGAGGAGAAAGGGGGAAGAATTGGGACAACTATACTAGAATAATAATAAGAAAGAAGAAGAAAAGGATCTTGAACAAATACCTCCTGTCCCATGTTCACTGCAGCTTTGTTCACAAGAGCCAAGACACGGAAACAGCTAAGGCTTGTCTGTAGATGGACAGATACAGAAAGGGCAGTACAGATATACTGTGGAATATTATTCAGCCATAAAAAGAAGGAAATCCTGCCATTGGTGACGTGAATGAAGCTTGAGGGCATTGTGCTAAGTGAAATAAGTCAGAGAAAGACAAATATTGTATGATTCCACTTATACGTGGAATCTAAAATGAAAAACTCAAATTCATAGAAATAGAAAACAGATTGGGGGTTCCCAGAGATGGGGCATGAGGGGGAGGGGTGTGGGAAGTGAGTGAAGATGGTCAACAGGTACAAAATTCCAGTTGTTAATCATTGGTGGCTTGTTATCAACATGGAAGAAGCATTTACATCACAGAAAGTGGCATATACTACAAATCATATTAGGGTCGTCACTGTTGTTTTTAAGATCTGTGTCACAGACCAACCGTGGCTACATGGGAAGCTGGAAATAGGAATCGTTTGCTGAGCACATTGCCTTTCTTAACAAACAGTTCTGTTTGCAAGGGAAAAGTCCTTGGATATTTGCAAGGGAGCAAGTCAAGTCTGCTATCGAGGACTTTTGTTGTGTTTCATCAGGGTGTACCAGTCTGCACGTCTTCAGGGCCTGTGCTTCCATTTTCCCAGTTGCCTGAGTCATAAAATAGGAGGAAAGGACAGAACCCTGCCTCAGTGAGTTGGAGAAGCACAGGGCTGCTGGAGAAGGTTGGGCACACACGACTCTATTTAGAGCACCCAGCTCTGATTATCTTTCTACTATTTAGGGAAACCACTGTCTCTCTGCATGCAGCCCTTCTGAAACACGGCTTGGTGAGCTGGTCTAAATAGGGTCTCTTAAACAGTGGTCTTATTTAGCAATCGTTCTCACTAGTGATTCAGATCTTAAAACAAACTCAAAAGGAAACTGTCAAACAACCATGGGCAGGATTTTTATAAATGCACAGATCCATGGGCAGGATTTTTATAAATGCACAGATCCATGAGCAGGATTTTTATTTATTATATATATATATATATATATATATATATTTACTGATTATGCTGTTATAGTTGTCCCAATTTTCCTCCTGTGCCCCCCTCCACTGGTACCCCCTTTCCCTCCAGCAATGACCCACTTAGTTCATGTCCATGGGTGGTACATATAAGTTCTTTGGCTTCTTCATTTCCTATACCAATTTTGACTTCTTAATCCCTGCACCTTTTCCCCTACTCTCCCCCTTCCCCCTCCCAGCTGTTATAAAAGACTAACAGAAGAAAAGCCAAATAAAATTCCTGGTTTAACAAAGTCAGTCTAGACATCTCTTTATACCCGAGGAACCTCCAGGGGCAAACCCTTTTCTGGTGATGGGATCCTTGCAAAAATGAATCCATCTCACTTACGCCAACGAAAGCCTCAAAAGTCTAAGAGACTGAGTACCGATGATTGTGTCCGTTTTAAATGGATATGACCACCCCTGAGTAGAACATACTGATGAGGCGCGGGGCAGAGAGCCCCAGGGAGACAGAGCAGGCCCGGAGGAGGCCTGCCCAGCTTGGGCCGTGCCGTTCTACCCGCATTCCAGATTCTCTGAGACTGTCATGTGTCTGTACTCTAGGTGAGCATAACATGAAGGTGTTTTTTGGGGTTTGGTTTTTTTTTTTTTGTTTGCTCGTTTGCTGTGTTTTCTCATCTGTCTGTTCTACAATCAGAATTCCTCCAGAAGAGCCTCTGTTCACATTTGATTTGCTCTCAGAACCGAGCTGTGGGGCGCTCTGCTCAGCGACTGTTCACTCCCTGACACTGTTCTTTCTCTGTAACATGATGGGATCAGTGGGGAGGGGAGCAGTCTGGCCAACCAGGATTGTTTGACTTGAAGTGGAGAGGCTGGCATTTAAACCCAGACTTTCTGAAGCCAAGCCCAGTAGTCTTTATCCTACATAATGACATCTCCCAATTGATAGTATTGGGTGGGCCAGAAAGTCCATTTTTTTTTCCATGAGATGGCTCTAGTTAGCACTTAGTTGTCTTTAACCTCATTCGAAACATTTTTTTTTTAGATTGCCTTGTGACAGCTATCATATCAGCATGCATTTTTTAAAAACTTATCAAAATTGGTGAATTTTTGTGTAGCCATTTTAACATTGAAGAATGAAGAAAATAAGAAACATTTTTGGCACATTATGTTTTATTATTTCAAGAAAGGCAATTGAAACACAAAAACAAAGATTAGTGCAGTGTATGGAGAAGGTGCCGTGACTGATCACATGTATCAAAAGTGGTTTGTGAAGTTTCATGCTGGAGATTTTTTGCTGGATGATGTGCCAGATAGACCAGTTGAAGTTAATAGTGATCAAAACAAGACATTAATTGAGAAAATCAACATTACATCCCAAGGAAGATTGCTGAAAATATCCAAATCAATAAAGATATCGGTGAAAATGAAAAATGTATCTTTTATTTTATGGAAAATAAAACGCATATGAACTTTTTGGCTAACCCAATCCATTTGCAGTCTGTGACTTGTGTACTGAGTGTGACTGAGCATACAAATTTTTCCTTGCACCTAATATTCCTCCACTGAAGTTTCCCTTTTACAGTTGGACGTGTCTTAGTGACTCCTAAATGGGTAGCACAGCTGTAGAGCGTCTCAACCCTGACTCCGCATTCTCACCCACATTGGCTGTCCTATTTTTGCTGTCTCCCATGCAATTCTATTACATGGATTGCTTTAGTTCCCCCGAGTTTTCTCCTCCTTCCACCCATTTCTCACAGTAAAGGAGCCCCAAGGAACAGAACTTGACAGCAAACATCTCCTTTCCCCCATCTTTCCAGTCCTCTCTTTCTCTCCCCAGATTCCTCATTCCTCTGAGCAAATATAGAACTCTCTCAAAGGGTGGCAAAAAAGGAAATAGTTGAATGAGAAAAGACAGATTCTCCCAAGTGTGGGGCGAGGGTGAGAAGGAGGAATAAAATACTGGAAATTCTCAGAAATTAATCAGCCACACCTCATTACATGGCAATGATAATAACACCAAGAAATTGCCCAGCATCTCGTGATTCCATTTTATTTTCAATGTGGTGGCTGGGGTGTCCAAAAAGCTACTGGAAAGAAAGTGTGAGCAGAGTTTAGAAAGTGGACACTGCGTCCTTCAACCATCAATAAGCAAGCTAAAGGTAAAAGTCATCAGAGGTAAAGCTGGTGCGGAGAGAAAGGTGTGATCAGTTCATTCTGCTATGGCATAGTCCCTTTTGTAAACTGGTGATCTTACATGTCCCTCGTGAGTCCAAATGGACCCGGCTTCTGAGTCTGACACACCTGCTCTGTGGTAAATGTGGCAGGGCTGATGGAGGGTAGGCCCACGGCCACGGCAGAGAGGTCAGTGGTCAGCTGGTGACGGCAGTGCTGTACGCAGTCAAACATGGCAGAGCTGTACACAGCAGGAGCCGAACCGGAGCCCCAGCCACCTGCTGCAGGAGCAGAAAGGAGAAAGAGGCATAGTTATTAATATTAATAATTCAATGGGACATCTTCTTCTTTTGCTTTGTAGTTTAACCTTAACTGTCTTCTAAGGTCCTTTGTTTCTGAATATGTCCAGGTAGGGATTTCTATTCTGTTCTGAGTAATAAAAGGAGAAGAATTTTGAGGTCCTAGGGTGTTGTTAGAGAGAAGAATTCACAGGCAAAGAAAGAAGAAGGGGGAGGGAGAATTTTGCAAGACAGTGGGAGGGGAAGCAGCGTGAGAGGACAGGCCAGTAAGAGGCCCCGCTGATGTTGGGACAAGGTCTAATATAAGACTTAGAGTTGGTGGCTCTGTGACACTTGCCTGTTATCCCAGAGTCTCCAGTGAAATCTACATGCATGTAGCTTTTCTGTTTTATCTCTTTGGGAGAAAAAGATAAATTCTATGACAAGAGCAGGTGAATGCTGGGGTTGGAAGAGAGAATAAAAACAGCTGCAAAACTCTAGAAACTCAGAGGGAGAAGTATGAAAAGGTAGGCGGCAGGGGTGGGGGAGAGAAGAAAGAGCCAGCACACATCAACAGCTATCACGAGGCGTGGCCAGGGTGCAAACCCAGGAGGGCAGCCAGGTGCAGACCGGGGCAAAACAGGCCAAGGAATGGGGAGCGACCACCGGCATGCATCCAGCCTCGCTTGTGTTGGCCTCTCACAATGTCACACACAGATGTTCTGGCTGTCACTCTACTGGGACTTTTCTGTTTATCATTTCTGTGTCTCCAGGCAGCGACACTGCTGTCAGATGGGAATAAGGTGTCAGGTCTGATGACTCCCAGTGCAATGTAAAGAGACACGTGTGCTGACGGAAAGTGCTACTTCCTTGGAGCGGATGTGTCCACGCATCACCAGCAGTTAATGCTGCTCCATTGGCCCCGCCTTCCTATTGGAATAGGCCTGACTGTGCTGAGGAGGCAGACAGGCAGCAGTCTGCAGGGCTGTGCTGGCTACAGCAGGGATCAGAGAGTCAGAGGTACCCCTGTCCTTTGTCATCCTCCTGTGGGCTGGGTACCATGCCGGGCGGTTCGCGTAGCTTGTCTCTGTTTAGCATAGTGGCCAAGGGACTGGCCTTTGGGTTGGCAGACCTCATTTTGAATTCCGAGTCTGCCACTCATTCATGGCCATGAGGAAGTTACTTAAACCCTGTTAGCATCAATTTCCTAATCTTTAAAACAGGGATGGGAATAGCTTTCCTTACAGTTTTATTTAGGACTAAATAAAATCATCCATTTATTCACCCAACAAATAGGCTGTATTTGACAAATATACATATACACATAGAAATTATAAAGTATATGTACATATAAAGTATATATGTACACATATGTATATATGTGTGTGTATGTGTGTATGTATATATTCCTACCTTCACAAATCTTATGTCCTATTGAAGGGAGACAGAAACAAACAGATGATTATAATGTATATAAAGGACTTAGCAGAATTCCTGGCACATGGTTGACTTTGATAAATGGTGTAATTTAATCTGATATCATTCCTGTGAGCATTGTCATTCCCAATGAAGAATCTGAGGCTGTTGAGATAACTGGCTCCTGGTCATGTGGCCAGATCTCTGTCCCATTAGGAACATTGAGGGGATGAAAAACAAGAAGAATTCATGTGCACAGTGTCCCCATGCTTCTTGAGTCAGCTGAAGTCATGACCTACAAATACAAACAAAGTGGAAATTTCCAGAGAGCCAATCACAAGTCGCTGAATCATCTTTGAGTATGTGGGTTAAACTAGCTCATATTCACGAAGGTGGCGAAGAAATTCCTCCCCTGGGTCGACCAGCTGTCCCTCTCTGCCGAAGACTGAGCAGTTTCTCAGGATGGGGGGTTTTTAGTGTTAAAACTAGGACAGTCCCAGGCAAACTGGGACGAGTTGGTCACTCTAACCAAGACCAAGGCCAGATCCTATTTCTTAAGCCACGTAGTGAGGCTGGAGTGTTTACAAAGGCAGGAAAAAAAGGGAAGAAACACTGCCAAACTGAAAATAGGTAATAAACCAGGAAGGGAAGGCAAAATACATGAAGAAACCTCTGCTCTGAGCCAAAGCCAGTGGTGCCTGAGTTGCCTTGTTTTACCAATTTCTCTGTGGGATTTGGCTCCAGAACACGTGGACGATGAATAGAGGCTACCTGGCTGAGTACCACGTAACCATCTGAATGCACGTGGATGGCTAGTCAGTAACTGTTTGCATAACTGTACTTCTTGGTGTGTTTGCTGTCTGTATCACTAATCCCTCCTCAATCGCAGGCTCCACTCTCTAATGAGACAGGCACCACAAAATGAGGAAGAGTGCTGAACTTAGCCCTGGACGTCCCCCCCACCCCTACCGAGTAGGGCACCCATGCCAAGTCACTGAATCTCTGTGAGCTCGAGCCCTCGTTTGTAAAATGGAGATAAATCATCATCTTCTCCATAATGATAATGGATTCACGTGAAAGTCAAATTAAATGATGTGTATGCTTCGTGCACTTTTGAATCAAAGGTTCTCAGGTCTGCTGAACTCAGGCCACCTCACTTCATGTCCTAACCAAACTTTGATCCCTGTTTTGTTTCCCTAAGAGCTAAATTGTATGATTTTTCCCTAGTCCATTTCATTCTCCTTTTTTTTTTTCCTGATCAAATGCAATGCAAAGCATTATCAAGGTCTGACCTGCACATCACCTGCCCTCTGCCTATTGGTGCTTTTTTTATGTAACTTTAATTTCTGTTAAGGATTTATCTACCTAGGATATGAGGAATCAGATAGCTCTATAAGATTTAATATAGCCAACAGCCGACCCTGCCCTGCCCTGAGGCAATCACTTTCAAAACCTGTGTGTGCGTGTGTGTGTGTGTGTGTGTGTGTGTGTGTGGTTTGGGGATTAACCTTCATATCTCAAAACAATAGGCCTGTATTGCAAAATCTTAACCTCCCTGTTTTGGCCATCACATACTGGCTTCCAACTATTAGATGAGAATTTAACCCATGAACCTATTACCATGATCAAGCAACCGCATTCACAGCTGAGCCGAGTGCTATATGCCAATGTCATTGTCTTTCTTCTTGCGTGCCTCCAGCCCCCTAACCTTGAAGTTAACAACTGATTTTTCCTTCAGTTACATAATGTCCTATGTTTCCATCACAAATCTCCAAATTCATGTCAGGAGTATAAATCTCCCTTCAATACACTCAGACACCTTGGAGTTTTATCATCTCCAGGAAAGAGGTCTCCAAGAAATAATAAGATTACTTGGAGATCTCTTTCTGGGAACTGCTGTTCTCTTGCTTCCATCTCAAGACCATCCCAGTGACCTTGGGATATGTCTTTCTCTCTCCTACACTGTGTTGTGAATGAAACACTGGTTCTTAGCGCTCATATGTTCTGTTGCATCCTTGTTTTGGAAGAGCCCTCCTCCAGTAGCTCCTTGAGAAAGGGCACAGAGGAGGTAAACTTTAGAAGCTTGCAGGTCTAATATTTATTATGTATTCATAATGAGTTCTTTCATCCGAGTGCAGAACCGAGGGTTGTTAACATTATTATAATCCCTCCAGGATTGTAAAGGGATTCTTACTTTGCCTTTTATCATCTTTTGCTATTGTTGTGCAGTCTGATGCCCTTCTGATACCATCTTTTCATTGTGACTTACTTTTAGGAACTTCAGGGATCTTCTTTTTGTCTCCAGAGTTCTGAAATTCCATAATGGTTTGCCTTTGTGTTCATCTATCTCATCCAATAGTCTGGGTATTCAGGGACCCTTTCATCTTTGGTTACATTTGAACTAAATTTACAGGTTTGGATTTCCAAGGTATGTACAGCTCATCATCTTAGAGAAACTAGCTTGGTATCTCTGAGTCTTAGTTTCCTCATCTTGACAATGGCAATAAAGAACACAGATATGCACAGATGTTACACTGGTTGAATGAGTCATGTTCTAAGGATCTCAATATGTGTGTGTTAAATCTGATTCGAAAGTTAATTTTCATGGTTGTCCCCTTCCCCGTCACTCCTGTGATGACATGGCCCCTCTGGGAGTGTGTCTCACCCCTCACACATTTCTTTCTCACTGTTGTGACCGTACTTCATGTGTTAAAGTAGTAAGGAAAGAAGTTAGATTACTTTTCAGTATAGCTGCAGTTAAGGTTTATTTATTTTTTTAGTATGACATTTTTCATAGAAATAATTGCTAAAGGGAGTAATACACACTCTCTTGCTTCCTTCAGCAGAATATTCAGAATACAATTTTACTCTTCCCAGATGTGCTGAGGTCCTTTGTCCAATTCTTATGTATTTTGTTTGATTTTTTTAAAATGAATTCTTTTGCAAAATGAAAAAAAACACGTAAGGTTTTTCCTTATTACAAATTTATTACAGTCTCACTGCATAGAATTAAAATTTGCCAGTTAGGAAAAAAGAAGAAAAAAAAACCCTCCCACCAACACACAATCAGAGGCTCACACGCATGCACATACACATGCAAACATGTACATGCACCCCAAGAGGCAGAAAGAAATGATGGATAGATTCAACTACATACAAATGAAAAGTTTCCCTATGTCCAAATCCACATAAACAAAATTAAAAGCAAATAGCAGTCTGACAAAATATTTGCACTAACATGACAGATAAGAAAGTGAATCTCTCAAATATCCAATTACTCTGTGCTTTTTTAATCTTGCCTCTCCAGCCAGACTTTCAGCTCCTTGAAGGCAAAGGGGATGGACATCTTTGGTTTTGCAGTGAGTCCTCCATCCTTCCAGAACTGAGTTGGGCTCAGTCGAAGAAGGCCAGATTCGAATTTTATTTCTAGCTCTCCCTCATAGTGTCTCATGCAAAATTGATGTTTAATAAATATTTGTTGAATGAATGAGTGTGTAGAGAATAAAAAGTCATTTTTCCCTATGAAATTCTGTTGTTATATATTGGATTTCTGTACTGAATAGAACTATGTGTTTCTCTTGACCTCCCTGCCAAGCCATCAGCTATTGAATCTCCTGCCGTCATCTAGGGTGTCGTTTCTAATCTCTTGGCCGCAGGAAATTAGAACACTTAATATGTACCAGGCACTCTGCTCGGTGATAGGGCTACAAAAGCAAACACCATCCATGGGTTCTTAGATAACTCTTCTTCTTGGGGGGGAAGTTGGGCTGAAACTCACACAGTCACCATTGACTTTGATGAGCACCGCACTGGAGCCGGAGGGGTACCCAAAGGGAGGAGTGGAGGCAGAGAGCTAGACGGATGCAGTTGGCCTATGAGAAAGCCCAGAGCTTCATACCACCCACAAGACACCTGGATGGAAAAATACGGGGTTGAGGGGCTGGGTGTGGTAAAAGAATTGTATATTCGGAGGTGGTCCCTGTAGGCTCAGAGTGATGACCGGAATTGTAGACACAGGCAAAAGAGTTACAACTTACTGATTGCCTACAGTACCTCAGCTTGTTACTGGGGACTTCATATGTTGTCTTACGATTCTTCTGATGGCTCCTTTGGCAGAAGAGAGGAAACTAAGATGTTAAGTAATGTGATCAATGTCCTGTAGCCAATAAAAAGGGGCTCAAGATTCAGTGGAGTACTGTCTGTCCCCAAAGCCCGTATATGCCATTGTTTGTTTTGTGTGGGGAGGGGAGATGGGGGTCCTTAGAGGCCTCTTCTTACTCGGCTCAGATGTGCCTTGAAAGGATATGCATATAAGGACAATTAAGGTTCATTTTAGTGCCTTCTGTTCCAATAGGAGGGCCCTAGCTGGGGTGGGTAGGAGGCTGGTTGAATGGTGCACTTGTAACCACTTTGCAGCTTCACATTCAGACAAACTTCTTTCTGTAGAGAGAAGACCCAAGTTTCAGGGTGCCTGCTCAGGGCATGTTCAACTTGCTGTTGGATGCTCTTTGCCTGTAAGCACTCGGGGAAACCCCATTTTTAATGACTCCTCTGATCTGAAGGTGCTGCTAAACTATTACCACCCTCAGCGCAAAAGCAAACTGAGGCTGTTTGTTTGCTTTTCTGAAATTGGCTACATCAATTTCTGCCCATGTTAAATGCTGCCTGGCTGTCTGGGAGGCATTGAGGTGATAGTAGACAAAAACCAATCAAAGACAGGCTGGAGTTTTTCTACGCAGGCAGCAGCCTTTGAGGAGATGCAGAAAGTCTGCCCCACATAATCCTTCTCTGCTCTGGCCTAATGCAATGCCTGGGGGTCTGCTAGGAGTGTCAGAGTACTTTCAGAGCTGGAAGAGTCTGTGGAGACCATCTAAGCACCAGAGGAGCCAATGAGCCCCACTGAGGGGGAGTGGCTTCCTAAAGTCATCAGGGAGGTACTAGGGTGCAGAGGGTGCATCTTTTTCAGCCCTTCAGCCCCAGTGCCAGGCACCTACAAGTCACTCACTAAATATTTCTGTACTTACTGATTGAATCTTAGACACAGCCCTTTTAAAATGGATGATGGGAATTCTTCATAGAAAGAAGTTTATGAGAGGTCTTAAAGGCAAGAAAATTGAGAGTGCGGCTTAGAAATAGCAAGTGCTAAGCAGAGCACAGGGTCCTCAGAACTAATGAGAGAGGGAACCAAAAGGAGAGGTTAGGGCTACATCGTAGAGAATCCTGAAGGCCAGAGTAGGGCATCGCACCTCTGCCTCTGCCCTTCATCTACTGGCCCCAGACCATTGGCTCAGGATGGCATGTGTGGCTTGACTTGTCTTGATGCCTGCCACCCTCCTTGAATGTGGCAGGGCTCACTCATCCATTCATTTAGCAACTGTTTGTTTAGTGACTACAACATGTCATGGGCTAGGCTCTGGGGGTCCAGTAGGGATTGACACAAACAAGGCTCCTGGCCTCCTGAAGTTTACATTCATGAACAGCAGCGTAATGCAGATTGTGCTGCAAGCTCTGGAGAGAAGCAGAATGATGTGAGAGGTGCCAAGTTGTGGGAGGTACAGTAAACATGATGGTCGAGGAAGGTAAGGAGGTGGCATTGGAAATGGACTTGAAAAAATGAGGTGGAGCCGGCCACTCAGAGAGACGGGAAAAGCCTGGCTCAGCGGGACAAAACTGCATGTATAACACTCCAGAGATAAAAGAACAAGGTGAAAGACTCATCTGACTTGGGTCATCTCAGTCAGGAATAACAAGAATAGGAGGGTCAGAGGAAGGAGTCTTGGGCAATAGATAACTGAAAAGCAAGACTGACCTCGTCCAAGCTACAATACAAGAGTAAAGCCCTTCCATGTCTACATCAAGCTCAATAGTTCTCAAACTTGAATAAGCATAAGAATCATCCAGAAAGTCTGTTAAAAAAAAAACAGCAGCACATTCTTGGACTATATTCAAAGATTTGGAGCGTTTTTCAACAGACACCTCAGTTGGCTTTGATGCAGGTCCACACATTTGGAAAACCCCTGCATTAAAGAGGTGAGGTGGGAGGGCCCTGCCATTGGGTGCATGAGGGGTGGGACAGGTGTGGGGTATCAGGGGAGCAGTGAGTCAGAGCATGAGGGGTATACCATCAGTGTCTGCCTCTGTAACCAGCTAGTAGCTGGATTCTTTGTGCCCAGGTTGGCCCTCTGAGTCATAATGACAGCAGAGAATGCTAAAGAACTCCATTCTGGGAATCCTAGAATCCCTGAGGACATCAGGTCGGAGAATTGTTTACAGGATGAAGGAAAGTTATTGCTAATGGGACCCCAGGAATAATCATCACACTCACATTTTCCTCCACTGGATCCTCTCAGATTCCGGTTAGAAGATAATTCCTGTTTTTTTCTGAGACGATAGCTTAACAACATACAGCATTTTCAGTGGGTTTGAGGTCCCACTGGACCAGCTGGATGTCATTGTTAGTGTAGCGTGGGCTACGGAGGAACACTTCAAAATAGGGCAAAGGCAGTGGCCAAACAATTGGCCGTGTCACTCCAAACCCATCTCAGCAAATTACGTGGAGAGCAAGCACAAGTCATTATGATTTATATAAATATAGGTTGCAGATTTCATTAAGATTAGGCCAGCTTTGCAGTTATCACTTGCTGGGTTGTTTGCCTGGTCCTTAATCTTCATTTGCAAATGCTGATTAGCTTCATAAAGGACTCCTGGTGTCCAGGAGTAAACCCAGCCCTCACCTGGCTTTCTTTTTTCCAGGACCTCAGTCAAGGGGCTGCCTACCTGGGGGACACAGCCTGGAAAAGACCTTAAAACAGATTTTCTCAATGCACCTGAAAACAAAAAGGGTACAGACACACTAGCACAAAAGCCTTTTCAGATCAGAGTCCTTTCTCAGGCTCCAAGAAGGACAAAGGACCAGTGTGCCTTCTCTGATAGCCAGCTGCAGATGGACGCTCAGACAGGTGGATACTCAGAGGGGACGAACAGAAGGATGGTGGTACCCCACGTCAGTGTCACAGTAATTCAACGATTCATTAAATTCTGTCATTAAGCTAACAATGGCAGGCAGTGGAGAAGACATCAGGGATACAGACAAGAAATTAAAATGCTAAAACTCCTATAGGAATTTGCTCTGACTTAAGAGACTGGCACGTAGGCATGATCCAGGTGGGCGGGGGCAGGGAGTGAAGACCTCATCATGACGCTGCACCTGGCTCAGGGGTTTGAGGTTTTATCGAGCGAGCTGGAGGTTTTCAAGTCCTGCAGAAACTCCATCTTCTATTTTTCCAAATGAGGTCTCAGGCAGAGCCTCACACAATTGCTAGAGTAATCTTTCCAAAATGTCAGTCTGACCATGTCACTCCTTGATTTAGGGCAAGGAACTGAAAACGCCTTCTATAAAGGCCTAAATAGCATATATTTTAGATTTTTCAGGTTAGAAAGTCTCTGTTAAAACCATTCAAGTCTACCCCTGCAGAGCTCAGGAAGACACAGAAAGTAAATGGATGGCTGTGCCGTGTTCAATACGAGTGCATTTACGAAAGCAGGCAGGCTGCCAGGTTTGCTCGGTGGGTGCGAGCTTGCTCACCCCTGCCTGAGAGTCCCTCGTAGGTTCCCCCCCCCTTCGTATAAGACCCCAGGACTTCACAGTCTGCACCCCAACGTCTAGGGGACCACTGTACACCTACCCCCACCACATCCTCTGCTCCAGTCAAATGGGACTTTTCCATGTAACTGATAAATACTGTGGCCTTTTGCAGCGCCTTGTTTCCAGTGCATATTCGCCTCATCTGAATTGTCTTTCCTTTAAAGCATCAATTAAATTACTGCTTGTTTTTTATGTCCTAGCACAAATGTCCCCTTGCTATGTCTGAATGTTTTTGTCCCTTTCAAATTCAAAGGATGAGATTCTAATGCCCAATGCGATGGCATTAGGAAGTGGGGCCTTTGAGAGGGGATTGGGTCATGAGGGCAGAACTCCAGTGAGTGAGATCAATGCCTTTGTGAACAATGCCCAAGAGCGCTTCTTCCACTAGGTACAGATACAATGAGGAGTCTGCAACCCAAAAGACAGCCCTCACCTGACCATGTGGGACTCTGACCCCAGATCTCCATCCTCCAGAACTGTGAGAAATGACTTTCTGTTATTTATAAGCCACCTGGTCTATGGTACACCCCTGCTCTCGTTTTTCGGAAACACCTGATTATATTAAAAGTCTGATTACTTCTGTGCTCATCTGTTCCATCAGAGTCTCAGTTCCTCCAAAGTAGGACCATGCGTTTATTCCTCTCTGGATCCCAGCTCCAAGACTAAGGAATGTTTAATGAATGAAACATACACCAAGAAGCAGGAAGCAGCTGCCTAAAGGCAAACACAGCTCCATCCCTGTGTCTGCTGGACCGGAAGTGACACATTGGAAGGAGATGTTACCCTCGTAAATAAAACCCACCCATCATTTTACCCCTAGTGTAGAAGCAGCTCTACCGAATGCCTCATTTGTCCCGTGGCTCTGAGAGTCAGCCACCCTGATGTTCTGTCTCTGTGCCTCCTGTCCCCCATTCTGTCTCTTATTTTAGGACTGCAACTCTGCCTCCCAACGGCCAAGCCTGCAAATCACCTCTGGGGAGCTACTCTTTTCAGATTCCTCTTCCTTTTCTTTCCCTTCCATCCCGTATTTCTTATTTTTCTTTCTCTACCATACCTCAGCCTCCCCAGTGGGTTCATAATTATAGAGGGTCATTCAGTGCTTCTTATTTAGTAGCTAGAGGTTTTGAGAACCTTCCATGTATTTAGGATGTACTAGTAAACAAGATAGAAATATTCCAACCTCTGAAGAATCTCAGAGTTTACGGGGAGAGAAAACCACAAGCTGGGTTGATAAGTGTTACAATAGAAGTTAGGGGTCATGGAAGGAGCAGCTCCCAAACAATACATGGGGTGGTGAGAGGTAGAAAGTCAGGTCTGTCTTCTTTGATTTAGGGATATCTGAGACAAAGCCTGAAGTAGGCACACCAAGTAGGAGTTAGCCAGGCGAGCAGGGACACAGAAAGAACTAAGCAAGAGGACAGAAAAAGCAAGGACCTGAGAGTAAGAAAGAGCATGAATTTAGGAAACTGAGAGTGATTCCATCTCAGGGAAAGCTGTAGCATGTTCAGAGTTTATGACATTTTGGTCGGGGCCAGCATCCCTTTCCCAAGGGTCAAATCTGGTGAGTGGGGACCCCAGCAGAAACCTCAGGAAGGGGCAGTACTTGGGGTGGTTTAGGTGGAAGCCATATAATTCCAACCAGCCTGGACTAGAGCAGGTCCTAAGTAGAGGGCCAGCAGTTTGTGCAATGAACAAGTATAAATGTGCCACTGTCATGTGGAGGCAGATACAGTGGTGAGACAGACAGACACATGGATAGGCAGCTGTTCTGAAACCCACGAGGCAGGCTACAGGGGGTTGGAGGAGCTCAGGATCAAATTCTTAGAACAGCGGGGTCACTGAAGGGTTATTTAGAAACCAAGACAGAATAAAGAAAATAGAGAAAAGGAAAGACCCCTGGTGGTGGAAATCAGGGTAGCAAACATCTAATTCCAGATGCCACTCACTAGTGCACTGGAACTCATCCCTAGTCTATCTTGCCCACCTTGAATACTGCTGGTTCTTGCAGTCAGGGTTGCTCTGCATCATTACTGATGTGATCTGTGTCCCTAGTCAAATGACCCTGAAAACCACAACAGCTCAGTTGGCCCCATTACATTCTAGAGGCAAGGCTTCATTTGGGTTGATTTTGACAGTGATGAGCCTTTCCTTTCTTTCAACATGTGGCTACCATTTGAATTGAAAAACAAAACATCTACCATAGTTGGGTTCTTTTCACAGAGATTCCTTTTAGCTTTCTTCTTTAACCTTCAATATTCTCCCTAGGAATACCTCCCAGCGTCTCCTTTTTGAGACTTTTGTGCTCTAGGGTTAGAGTTCAGCCCCTGACTGGGCCTTTCCACACCAAGAACAGAGAACAAAGGCCATCTACTGGGGAGGATTTACATATTCAGCAGCTCAGCTTCTCTTTCCTCTTCTTCACTCAAGACAGAAGGGGCTGCAGACGCCTCGATTTCCAGTGGTCTGTGGCCAGGAGGTGGAGAGATGAAACTGCTTTGTCGTGGACCCAAGGGAAGACCCAGCTGTGGCTGCAGGAGTCTTTTCAAATGAAAAACAGTTACAGTACTTTTTATTTCAATAAGTAATTCAGCCCTGGCTGTGTAGAGAAGGTGGTAGGGTCTTATTCTCTCCTTCTCTCCTCCCTCTGATAAATAAATATATTTTTATGTAATTCAAAAAAATGTGTAAGTAAGAATATAAAATTAAATTTTCCAAATAGGCTAAGAGTCGGTCCTTGGAGAAACTGTATCTCTACTGCATAGTCAGACACATCAAGTTGGGGCTGCCTGGCAATTACCGCGTGGCGTAGATTGAATTGTTGTTTGTGTAGACGGTGTTATCTGGCACCAGGAACGGGGAACCTCAGAACATATTTTAGGTAACACGATTCCAGATTGTGAGGAAAGGTTACTGGGGGTTCTTTATGGATGTCACCGAAAAACGTAGTTCAGATCTCCCTGCCGATGAGACTTGTGGGGCCACATGGCGGGGAGGGAGGGAGGCGGAGAGGGCAGGTGTCTTTCAGTGCCTCTGACATACTGGCGTTTCTCAAAGTTTGGGCTGGACAGCTTGTGGACGAAAACTAGAATGTACTCGTGGGACACATCCATAAAGATGATAAACCCAGTTTTGTTTTCTCTAAAATGAATTTTAGTCATTTTAAGGAATAATTTTCATTTATTTGTGTGTATACACACATACATGCTCCCTTATCCCAAACTCTAATTCCACTTGGGAAGAATGACATGACATAGTCATGTAGCCTCCACCAGTTACAGGCAACTATTAAATAATGTTAAAGGGAGAATAACATGGATGTGCAAAGAAGTTGCCCTGTAGGGACAAGGTAAGACAGAGGCCAGGGGCCTACTACTCCAGTCACTACCTTCATTTGCTATACCTTGGCCAGATGCCAGGTTACTGGGTATTGGCAGAACAAAAACAGCCACAACCCCATTTCCCAAAGCTATGCCTTCTATTGATGCTTTATTCCAGATGTCCACACATGATTAAGTATTTACCACTGGGTACCATAGGCTGCTTGTTTCCTATTTTCTAATGGAAACCAGGGCTTTACTACCTTCAACCCAGCCAGGTCATGTAACCTATCCCAGAATTCTATCTTTGGGAGTCTAGTGCCAATAGCTATCTTAAGTACCAAATGTTGTACCCACCAGGGTATAGTTACAGATTACAGGACTTCTTTAACAGTTTCTAAAAGATTTAATACAGGGAATTATTGGAGAAGCTAGAATAGCAGTCTGGGGAATTGGCTCTCAAGATTGGTTTCTGGATAACAGTGTAGAATTGGCTACCAGAGGAACTACCCCCTCTATCACAAGAAGGATGCTGGAGAGCAGTAAGGCACTGCAGGGACCTTTGTTCCAAGGTCATATTGAGGCTTAAAGGTCAATATTAGAATGCAATGCCTCCTACATGTTAACCTTCCCTGTCTAACTTATGTCTGAATGCAAAACCAAAATTGTATCCAAAATCCTAGCTGCAAGGGAGTCTGGGAAATATCATTTTTCATTTTCTAGTCTCTGCAGCACTGAAGAAAGAATGCTTAAAAGAGGTGGCCAAAAAATGTGGAGGAGCAACCTATAATACTTACTTCCTCACTACCATGAGTTTCATTCAAGTTCCCAAATTATGAATCAACAGGCCAAGCATTTCTTGAGGTCTTTTTGTGCACAAAGCACTTTGGAAGGTACAGAGGCATATGAGGTGTGTCTAAAGTAATATGTTCACTGCTTTTACAATCTACCCACATTAATGCACTGGAATGGAAGTGGCCCTTTAAAGGGGGAATCCTTTACAAATCTTATATGATACAGCCTTGCCTCAGAACTTTTCTGGGCCTCTTCTCAGAAATGGCCTTGTCTTAATGAACATACACTCATATGTGTATCTTGAAATCAGTCTCAAAATTCTAAATTCACACCTGTCAGAGCACTAGCTGATGTTTATTATGTACCAACCACTGGGCTACATTCTTCACGTGCACTATCTTATTTCAATTACACAACAAATTGTACTGTGATGTAGGTACTATTACCATTTCCATTTTACTACAAGAGTTAGTAGCTCAGATAACTTAAGGGACTTCCTCAAAGTCACACATTTTCTAAGTGTCAGGTAGAATATGGGTACTGAGGACTTTGTGGATTCACAGACCACTCCCTGACCATAACATTACATTTCTTAACTAAGAGAATGGAGTTGTTCTCTTTGCCTCATAGCCATCATATCTCCCAGGCTTGGATCCCAGTGACTTTCAACTCTTCCATGCAAAGATGCCTTTGACGTGATTACTCTTACTGAAGAAATTCAGGTGAATGTGACCTGGGATCTGCAGCCAGTTTGGGGCAGAGGAGGGAGCAAGAAAGTTCCACATCATGGTCTTATAACTTCCACATACCCAAAGATTCCCCAGGAGAAAGGGGTAATAATCAGCTATGTACAACAATCATAGGATGTATCGATAACTATCAAGATTTATAAGGTGAAGTATGCTTATTTAAAATTTAGACATGTGACTTTATTAGTACACCTTAGTAATGTTAGGCCCCTGTTTGCATGTTAACAGAGAGTTCATTCCCTCCTCCACTTTCTTCCTGATACAATACAATATTGAGGTTGAATACTTAAGCTCAGTGCAGGTTTGATTCCTGGCTCAACCACTTACTAGTAATAGGGATTTTAGCTAGTTTCTCATTCCTTCTTAAGCCTTGTCCTTCTCAAAAGTAAAATGGTGATGATCATAGAATTTGCTTATCAGATTACTTACAGAGTTTTGAACAGATGAAATCTGATAATCCATTGAAAGCATTGGCATACTCTTTGGCAAAGAGTAAGCACCAAATAAACATGGCATATTCATTATTAATCATATACAAAACTCTGCACAGGGTACCCTGAAAGTTCTTACCTTTGCTCATTCAGCAAACATTTATAGAGTCAGGGAATTAAAAGTCAAAATGATAGGGTCTCAGCCCTCCAGTTGCTTACCATGTGGTGGGGAGACAGCTCTGTAAACAAATCTGTCAGTGGAGGTGAAAGTCAATAGCATTCACCCACGGTACGTATCTCTCCTGGCTACAATGCAGGCAGTGGGATGAGTGGATAGCTCTACTCAGCTGTACCATCTGGGGAGGCTTCAAAAAGATGATGCTTGAGATAGATGTAGAAAGATGGCTTCCAGGGGGTGGAAAGAAAGGGAATTCTAGGCAGAAAGAAAAGTAATGATATGAAGAGTAGGCAGGGGGGCATATCTCAAGCATGAGAAGCAGGATGTAAAACCTGGCAGGCAACCACCATAAGCAGGCACATACAATGTCAGCTAACATTGCTGCAAACCGTGTAAATCCAGTGTCACATGCAAAAAAAAGAGTCTAATTGCCCTGAGGTAGTTAATGGCAATCAAATCTTTCCCAGCTGTTTACTTCAACATGGCAAAGGAAAGGAATACAGTTGACTCCAAAAATTCCTAATGCTCTTTTTTAGGTTTGTGTTCCACCCCCCCCAATCTCTCACACCCAGAACCTGCAACACATCTCACTCCCCACCCTCTCCCCAAGTCCCTACCCACAGTTCCTTCATTGCTGTGTTCTGCTGCTGCCCCAGGCACAGCCACCCCCTGGCCACCTGCTTTGCTCATACCTGCTGGCCAGTCCCCATGGGGAAACCATGAGGTTCTCTACCTGGCTGTGCTCCAGGACAGCACGATGGAGGCACTGATATGCTGGTAGAGCGAAGCTAGCTACCTCTAGCACAGTGGCTCATAGAAAGGACTCTTCGGCAGCAGGTGGTCCATGCTTTGGGAGTGTGCTGTTTGAGAGCATTTGAACAGATATGAAGGAGAAAGAGGCCATATGGGGAGGGGGGCAACAGAGGCCAGAAGACCCAACATTGATACGGTATCCTCATGCATTGGGGCTGGTTGTGTTCCCTCTCACTCGGCACGCCTCTGGTGTTCTGTTATCCTTCCCACTGGCTTTAGAGATGAAATTAAGGCCCAGAAGGAAAAAAATGGATAAACAGATTCTTATTTAAAATTAAGATATTTACCTGAGTACCACTTCTTTGGCCAGACTTACAATATAGGTGCATCACTCCCAGGAAACGGTGATGTTACTAGTCACGAGCGTGATCATAGCGTCATAAAAATGTACACAGAAGGCAGGTGTGTGGTTCTGTCTTCCTTTGAATGGGACTGACTCCCTGGGGTAGGTGTTTCGGGATGCTCTTTGCCAAGGATGAAATTGGAGGGAAGACGGTGTGGAGTGCAAGTTTTCAGGGTTGCAACTAAATCTAATTCTACCTGGACTCTGCCACTTATAAGTATTGTGGCGTGGGTCAAGTGCAGCTTCTTGGAGCCTTGGTTCCCCAGGCTGGAAAACGGTATGTGTAATTGCGCCCCCATGCCTGTGTCGTTGTGAGGAGAGGTTGGGATGATGCGTACAAAGCGCTGGGCAGGGGGACTGGCACCGAGTCCCTGCTCAGTCGGTGGTAGCTAATACTATTAGTTCTGTTGAACAAACAAATTTTGTAGGCGCCTTGCAGCAAGGGCTTTCTAATATGCTTAGTGTCCACTTCAATTTTATTTATTGTGCTTATCTTGTCTTCTGGGCCGTGGTCAGTATTTACAGGCAAAGGGTTCTGCTGGCAATATCAGCAGTGATAGTGGGGCCTCCTGCAGGCATTCAGCCATCCCTTCCCTGAGATGGCCATGCCACACAGCCCTCAGGAGACAGCAGGACCTGCCAAGTATGCCTGGAGTGGAACATGTGGGCAGCGGGGCTGGCACAGCCTCCATCCTGACCGGGCAAGGTGAGGCGGCAGATGTTGGCTCTGGCACAGATGTTGCCCAGGAGAGAAGTAGCCACTGGTGTCAGGATTTGTTAATTGCATTGGGTCTTGGCACAGCCTTCTCACACAGCCCTGGAATAGCTCTTGCTGTTAGAAAAGGTCCCTTTCTGCCTTTCATTTTATAGCAATTTCTTTCCCAGGGACAAAGCCTGGCGAGGTTACGAGATTTGGTGTTTAGTAAAAGGCTCTTGTGCTGTGCCCAGTTCTCCAGCTGGGCTGCTCTCTAGACTAGAAAGAAAATTAATTTGGCCAAGTTCACCTGGTGAGCTCATAAGCTCAGTAGGGCTGTACCTTCCATTTGGACATCAGCTTCTTCCACAAAATCTTTCCTCTTAAAGGCATAATACCCCATTCATTCTGTTCATTACCTGTCAGAGAACTCACAAAAATACACATGTACCCATTCATCAAGTGAGTTTACTGCATCATTTCTTCCCCTGTGTTTGTCTCAGGCTTGTCTCACTTTCACAATGGGAAGGGTTAGCCCTCGCTATCACAAACCTTGATTCTGAATCCGAATTTGTTGCAACATAGTTTGTGGCCTTGGGCAAGTGATTTTCCCTCTTGGGGGCTCAGTTACCTTGTGTGCATAGTGTGGCTAATACAACCTGCCCCTTCCTGTTGCAGAGATTAAAGGGGTTAAGTTATGTAAATTACTCCACCTTGCCTACAGCATCATTGTAAGTTCTCATTAAGTGTTTTTGCAGTTATTCCTTCTAGCTAGTTGCAAATAAATAAGCTCATATCTCTTAATACTACAGCTAATTTTTCAAGCTTCCCTCCTACCCAGGTGAACAAGTGGCCCAGAGTTTCCTAGAAGGCCCTCCCTCCCCATTGCCCCTGAATGGTTCGAGAATGCTTGATCAGCACCAAGGGGGCAGCTCTGCTAACCCATGCTTCCCAGATGGCTGGTGAATCCGGTCAGCAGGTGGGCCCCCATTTCCTGTTGCTACTTCCTACCAGATTGACATTAAAGCCTGGGCCCACCGTGTCCACAGAGCCTGTGTATTGCTACAGGGATGCCAGTGCTAGTCTGGCAGGGGTTTCTCCAGGATGCAGGGCTAGAGGGCAAGGCGGGCTCCATGCCAGTGGAAGGCAGATCTGAGATCCAGGAGGCCACGCTGGGCCTGTCCTTCAGGTGCAGCGACTCCTGAACTGCAGGTACTGGTGCTGATCCTTGTGTGGGCTGTAGCTGGTTAGCTGGGACTTATTGGAGTCAGAAATAGGGTCAGGTGGAGAGACTCAGAACACTGCAGTGGGGAAGGGTGCATGCAGATTGAGAAGCCAGATGGTCAGTGTTCTAAAGTGGTGCTTCCTGTGCACTCTTCAGCAACTTACTTGACTGCTCTGTGCCTCCATCCCCACATCTGAAAAACGGGGGTTCTATTAGTTAATTTCTAAGGAGGCAGGGCAGATTAAATGGTTTGACACATGCAAAACACTAAGAACAGTGCTTGGTACATTTGAAGCATGCCATAAGTGTGAGCTTTGTGGATACAAGTCCTAGTGAGCACAGGCTGCTCATTCAGTCTCTCTACCTCTGGCTTCGTCCTGTGGAAAATGCAGCTGATGGAAGGACGACCATATTCTGGGTCATAAGATCTGTTTCCCAGTGCCACTGTGCCCCTAATCAGCTCTGGATATTGACAAGGCCTCTGTCCCATGTGCCTCGGTATTCTCACCTACAAAGCAAGAGAGCAGGGTCGGACCGTCTCTGCAATCCTGTTAGTCTGAAGATCGATGTTTCTAGTATCTTCATCTATTTTGCTGATTCCAGCTCAGTATCAATGATCCTTTAAATCCATAATGTAGTTTTTATTGTTTGTAGGTAAGTACACTTAGTTCTTGGGATTGGATCGAATGGAAACATACAGAAAGTCTTCTTTGCTGTTTTCAACAACCCCATGAGAGAATAATGTTGATGAGAACCACCGACATTATTTCAGTGCTCACCCTGTGCCAAGTCTCTGTTACATACTATTACATTCTGCCTCATCTAATCTCTACAATGGCCCTTTGAATTAGGTATTATCCTTGTTCCCCTTGTTCAGATGAGGAAACCAAGGCTCAGAGGTATAAGGAGCATGCTCAGTGCCACACAGCTGGCAACTGGTGGAGCTGGGGTTCAGGAATGGGCCTGTTTGACCCTTAGATCCTGGCTCAACCTGCCTTACAGAGGGAGATGCTGAGACTCAGTCAGCAAATTACAGGCCCATGTTCATGTGTAAGTTAGCGGCACAGCTAAGACAAGCATCCAGGCTTTCTCTCCCCTGTCTGGATGTGCTGCTCCCTGCCTGCTTGTGCAGGTGCTGAATACCAATGAGGGCTGATTTCCATTCGTTTCCAGCTAACCTGCAGACGTACTTGCTCTCTGCTGCACACCTCTAACAACCACACCTGGTGCCTCTACCATCTGGGCTTTGGGGACCTGTCCTCTCTCTCTGACTCAGTCCCTGACCCTGGGAAACTAGGACAATATCCTGCTGGTGAACATATCAGCACCAGACTCCAGTGAGGGCCACAGTGAGCACAGGCCCTGGCAGGTGTTACTGCTTTTCCCGGTAGGAAAACCAGAGACAGAGGTCCCTAAGTGCAGATGACACAGCTACCCAAGACGAAACAAACCAGGATAAATCCCAGGGCCCACAGCAGCTACACAGACTCTGGAGGGAATTCTCAAAGCTAATTAAATGCGGAATGATACCTAAAGTGAGTGGAACCCCATGGGCGGAAGGAGGAGGTACCGTATCCCCCTGTTTATTGGATCTGTGTTCATGGGGCAACTGTCATTTTGGTACCAAGTCTCAGGCAATATTCTTGAAGGAGAAATCCAGGTAGAAAGCTCTGCTCTGTTTGCAATAGAGGATTAAGGTTTTATTGGAAAGATTAATGAATTCATTGATGAAAGATAAGTAATAGAGGAGCTGAAGGGCCAACTACAAGGCTTAGCACATGGTATGAGTTCAGGGATGTTTGTTGAATTAATTCACCTGATCCTTGCGTCATGCAGGTCTTACATAGTGGCAGCAATGCCAGGTTAAGTGATAGGATTTGCAATTAGACAACTCTGAATCCCAGCCTTCCGTCTGCTGCCCACTGGTTCTCTCAACCCCGAAGGGTTGCTGTCTGCTTGAATCCTCAGTTTCCTTACATGTACATTTATCTAAGGCATTTCTTTGAAAATTAAGTGAAGTCTACATGAAACAGTTTAGTGATTAGCACATTCATTTTTTATAGAGTTAAGCATTTTGACCATCTGACTACAACCCAGAAGAGTTGCTTTAAATTGTATGTTAATCGTATTCATTCAGCAAACCTGATTTTTGTTTTGTTTTGTTTTAAACTTTTCTTACAAGATTTTATTTATTTATTTTAAGGAAGAGGAGAAGGGAAGGAGAAAGAGAGGGAGAGAAACATCAATATGTGGTTGCCTCTCACATGACCCCAACTGGGGACCTGGCCTGCAACCCAGGTCTGTGCCCTGACTGGGAATCAAACCCACGACCCTTTGGTTTGCAGTCCACACTCAATCCACCGAGCTACACCAGGGCAAAATGTGATTTTTGAGGGAACAGGTCTGTCTTCCCCACAAACTGAAGGCACCATGCCAACAAGCTTAGAAGGGCAGAGTTCAACCTGAATACAGAGAGCGTTACTTAAAACTGAAGACCTCCCCTCTGGGGAGCTGTACTAAGGTGGAAATGTTACACGTTGATGTAGTCCTCTTGGACTTGCCCCTCTCTGGATAGGTGGGGTTTTCCTGAAAGGAGGAGACAATCCAACTGCCAGCCTGATGAGAAGAGCAAGTCTAGAGTGGACAGTGAGGCTGCAGAGAGTGGGCCTGGATTGGATGGGAAGAGGACCTCTTCCTTCTGAACCACCAGGCACTGAGGGCCTCAGGGCTGGGGATGAAGACATGCTTAAGGACACACTCAGGGTGGGACCTGCATCAATGGTCCTTTGACCTGTGGAAAGGGCCTGGAAACTGGTCTAGGAGACACCCAGTGAAGGGTTTCATAGGTGGGTCTGGGCCTGTGGAGCTGCACCACATAGGTATAAGGTCCAAAAATATGCGAACAGAATTAATGTAGATGTTTGGTGATATTAATGTAAATGTGATGATAATGTGTCCCCACAGCTAGGAAATTTGGAACAGCTGCCATAGAGAGCTTACATTTATTTCTATTTCGTGAGAACTGAGCACCGTGTAACAGACATGATTTCTGTAATCACATTGGCTTCCTGAAAGCTCAGAGTAAAATTTTTGATCAACTCCAATACTCATTGAAAAATGTTTACTGAAAGCCTACTTTCAATGTCTGTTTCCTAGCTGCACTGTTCTTTTCCTTTAAAAAAAAGTTGTTTCTAATTTATGCTATCTTGTCTTTTTTACGGTCTCTTGTAGAATGCCTGAAATTCTTTCTGAAACGAGACAGAGTATAATTAAACTGTGCGGTACAACTGTCGAGGAAAGCTGACACCATCTTGAGATGCATTCATCATCATTCCTTACATTCACATAGTCTTACAGTTTACAAAGAACTTTTACATCCATTACTCCATCTGATCTGCATGGCAACACTCTCAAGTAAACGGAGTATTTTCCCCATTTTATCAGAAAGAAAGCTGAGGCTCAGTATGATTAAGAGATTTGCTTAGAGTGGGCAGATGCTGGACTTCAATCCATTACGATCCCACTCACTCATTTTCATTCCATAGCATAAAGCTGAATCATACATCGGGAACCACAACATTCTTGTTGCACAGGAGGAGATCAGACCGCAGTTGCAATATTGATTAATTCTGTAAGCCTTGTTGTAGTACCACCATGATGAAGGGTCTGGATGCCTTGCCATATGGAGAATTATCAAATGGCCTAGGAATAATAGCATGAAGGATACAATTTTAACACTGGCACATTAGCTGACTTAAAGTGTTGCACCATGTTGGAGGCACCCGCTCTTCAATTCTTGAGTAGTACAAACAGACCCAATGAATAGATGACAGATGAATCCCATGAGATTGCACCTGCCTATCCATAGATAATGTCTCCAACATCCATACTCTGGGGGTAACTTTGCTCGAAAGTGTGTCTCCCCCCCCTCACCACAGATGAAAATAAAACTGCCAAGACATGATCTGCTTGGGGAGGAAAAGTGGTCAATCTCTCACAGGAGAAGGGCCAAGAGTCCCTTCTTCAAGGGGCTTTATTGGGTTCATTTGCACAAGAGTACAGGTAAGGATCAAACAATAGATAGCATTCAAAGAACTATGAGGGCTTATTCTCAGTCAGGGTCAGATAGCTAAAGAGCCATAAAATTCTGAGGAACAAATTTCTTCCTTATCATTTAAATAAGAGCATTCTAAACAAAGCAGGTTTTACAGGATTTTACATATTCTTTCTTAGGCCTGGTCACCGGGAACCAAACAGCTGCACCGCCTTCCCAGTCATAAGTTTTTAGGCATAAGTGGATTAGAGCCAGGAAGCGCTTCTCCCAGATGGAAATGGGGACTCAGGCTATGTCAGAATAGCCAGGGGGCAAGGGTCCATCACTCCCTCTTTGCTGCAGCCCCCCCAGTCCTTCCTTGAGGGCCTCCCAAGTGATCATGTCTGGCTTAGATTGCCCCCACCTCTAAAAAGTCTTACCCATCTCTGACTAACCGACCAAGCATTGAGGGCAGGGGATGAAGCAGAAGCAGCGACGATTGCCAGAGACAAACCTTGTCTCCTTAGTGGCTCACAGTCCGGAGGTCGCTCACCAAGCCTTAGCCATGGGGGGACAGTTACAACTCCTGAAACCAGGCAGAGCAGTTCCCAACACCATACTACCTGGGTCAGTAAGGATAATTTTAGCTTTAATAAATAAAAGTTCCAGCTTAAACTGCATTAAACAATCAGATATTCTCATCTCATGTGGCTGGACATCAGGAGACACAGGTGGATAGGGGTCCAGGCCTGGAACTGTTAGGAGCTCAACACTATTGTTGATGACTGGGTCCTTTCCATCCCATTCTGCTGCCAAGATTAGGCTTGTTTTAAGTCTGACCCGCATTATTGTCTCAAACAGCTACTTGTGGCAATCAGGACTATATACTTTACTATTCATCTCCACCCTTAGCGGAGGTGTCCTGAAAAAAAACAAGAAAAACCTCATCTCCATGCATAGAGCATTATCTTTCCTCTCTATCTAATTGGTTAAACTTAGGTTATGGCCCAACCGTAGGCCACTAATAGTTACCAGGGGAGTTTCATGCACTGATGGTATTAGGCTAAGTAGGAGTTAAGCATGGAATTTACTCAGAGCTAGAGCAGCTTCCCCTGAGTCAAATCAACTGCATGTTTGATGAGTAGACATATGAATACAATCTGATTTCTGTTGGAAGAGTATAAGGATTGTAGGGCAGCTCACAGTGTTCATTACAGTCCCCTCCCCATGTCATACCATCCTTGGAGCCTTTGACTTAGACTCAGTCAGTCACCATATTTCATCATCCTGGCCCCATGGATTATTGGGTTGTAAGCCTATCCAGTCTGAATAAGCCTCTCATGTCTTTTGTTTGATTGGCTGGAATAAATGCTTTCTCTCTTCCTCTGTGCAATTGTTGTGTGGAGCTAGAAGGCCCTAGAACTGCTCTTGTCATTTTTAGTTATTACAAAGGGAAAGCAGCCTAAGGAGGATGCTGACACCCAGAGGATGTCAGGTCCTACAGAATTTCCAAGAAATGGGACAGAACCCTGAGAACACTGTGGGTCTTTGACCAGAGAGTACCTGGAACTCTCCCTAACACCGAACTCCTCGATGACGGAGTTGATCAATTCTCATTATTTTTAAATACAACTTCAGCTGTGCTCTCTGTTTCTTGCAACACGAAGAAGCCTCACTGACACAGCAGGCTCCAGTTCAATCAATTGAAAATGTTTCTAATCTTCAGAACTGCCTCCCAAATGAAACAGGCCGACTCCTGTTCTCTTCCATCTTCTGTCGCTGGAGGTGTCCATGCAGAGATTGGCCAATACTCTGTCCAGGATGCTATAAAAAAGGGATTTCTACATGGGTGGGAGGGAGAAAAACCACCTTCTAAGAATACTTTTAATTCTGGCATGCAAATAATACCCCTGTTAAACTGAGAGGAAAGTAGAAGGTGCACTAAAACATGTGTAGGAGAAACCAAATCAGTCACAGGTACTTGGATGAAAGAGGAGCAGAACTAGAGCACAGGCATGATTCTCTCATTTTTTTCTTTGATTCAATCCATCTGTTCTTTGATTCATTCATTTATTCAATAGATTGCATTCATGTTCAAATATGTGCTCAGCGCTAAAATACAGGTATAACCAAGAGTCTGTTTTCATGAAGGTGACCTTCTAGCAGTCATGCTGCAGTGGAAAGGCACTGGCTTTGGATTCTGAGTGGTGGCCATGGCCTCTACTGGAATGTGATCTTGACCTGCCTTCTCTGACTTTCCATTTTTTCCTTGGTTAAATGGGAACTCTAGCACCTACCTCATACAGCAGCAGAAAGGTTAAATAAAATAATATACATATGTTTATATAAATACCTAATAAAGATGAAGAACAAAGCAGTTAATCAAAAATGGCATTTTATTCACATAGTTAGACCACTAACAGCCATGGGTTAAAAGGAAAACAACATTTCACGTTCTACCTAACCTCCATGAAGCTCAGACATAGTAGAAAGTATTGTAGAACTTGCAGAAATTGCAAAACTTGAAGAAGTTGATCTAAAACAGATCAGATCAATGTAATTTGAATGAGAGAGGCATAACCTATCTGAGCTCGTTTGTTTAGTCAGTCTTTCAACAAAAGCCTATGGAGCATCTCTTCACTGAATTAGCAACTATTTTAGATGCTTGGGACCTAGCAGTGACCAAAACAGAGAAGTCCCATCCCCCATTCAACTTACATTCCAATGGGGTTAGAAATAAGGGGGGATGGAGGGGAATTAGAGGGATTGTCATAATGCCGCATGGCACTAAATGCTACATAAATGGTGCTAATAACTTGCACCAAGGAAATGGGGACGTACAGGGACCCAAGGATTTGGGTAGCCTGAGAAGCCTTGAGGGGAAATATGGGCAAGCTGGAGCCAAAGAAGAACATGCCGAAACCCTGGGGAGCTTCTGACTAAGTGAGAGACTGCACTGATGACACGTGGAGGGTGGCATCTGTATTTGAAAACTCTGCAAAGGGATCGCATGCTCGGGGGATGTTTATGAAACAGTGCATGAAACTGTGGTGACTCCCATAGGCTCATTTTATAATCGAATGGAAGGATTCAACTGAGTTCAAATCCTGGCTTTACTACTTAGTATGTCACTTTGAACAATCTGTACAACCTAGGTCGTAGAACTGAGGATGATTGAGAGAAATCCTGCGAAGTACTCAGCACACAGTAAGCCTAAAATAAATTACTACTACTACTACTACTACTACTATTACTACCACCACGATATTAAGGCACGTTAACCAAGTGTATTAATTTTCCATGGCTTCTATAACAAATTACCAAAACCTTAGCAATTTACAATACCCATTTATTTACTCAGAGTTCTGTGGTTCATAAATCTGTGTGTGCTTAGCTGGGCTCTTCTCAGGATATTGTGAGGCTGCAGTCTTGGTGCCAGTGGGGCTGAGCTCTTATGTAGAGGCTCGGAAGAACCCACTGCCGAGCTCCTGTAGATTATTGGAAAAATTCGGTTCCTTGTGGTTGTGGGACTTAGCACCATTTCTCTGCTGCCAGGCCATTCTCTGCTCCCGAAGGTGACACATTTCTTCTCACATAGCCCTTCCAATCTCCAAAGCAGCCACATTGCCTCTAGTCCTTCTCGCACTTCAAATCTCTCTGATCTCCGCTTCTGTCACCAGCCAGAGAAAACTTGCTGCTCTTAAAAGGCTCATGTTATTATGTTAGCCCCACCTGAACAATCTCTCTATCTCATAGTCAACTGACTGGTAACCTTAATTACACCGAGAAATTTCTTTTCATTTTGTAACATCACATCATAGTGTGGTATCTCATCATATTCACAGGGGACAGCGTCATACATGGGGAAAAATCACTGGGAATCACCTTAGAATTCTGCCTACCATACCAAGTAAAGACTTCCCAAAGCCCTAATTAGTGTGACTGCAGAATGTGTTGGGGAAAAGAATCAAGTTGGAAAACAGGAGAGCTAGGGTTTGGGTGGCCATGTTGAACTCAGATTCAGTTAGCACCTAGCCTTTCTCAGATATATCTCTGGACAGCAGCCCTGATCCAGTACTTGAGCAGCCTGCACTATTCCAAGGCAGTGATATGGGTCCAAACACCAATTTTCTGAGACTGATTTGGGTCCCTGGTACATCACAAATATACTTGTTATACTACCAGCACTAATTTTGGACATGATGAATGCACCTTTCTCATCAGCAGCCAAGTCACTGGTGAAAAGATTGTGAGATACAGAGGGACTTGGTCCTCTAGCCTCTGGTGTCTTCCTTCAGGTATTACTCCTTGGATACCCTGAGGGATGCAGTCAATTTCTCGATGAAGTCTAGTTATCCTCTTTCCACTGCAGTTCCCTCATCTCCGCTCACCAGTCTTGGCCCCCTGTGCCCCAACATCAGGCATCGGCAGCCTTGGGCTGAGTACTGGCAAGTTTCAGCAGTATCGACGGTGATCACAGGTTGTTGGAACAGCAGAGGAGGTAACCTGTAAGATGCTACCTGCTGATGAGAGGACTAATTGGAGGCCACATCATATGCACTCTGGGTTCTATTTGTAGAGAATGTAAAAAGCACTGTTCTCCACATTGCAATAGAGCATGAATCCAGAGAAGTAATGTTTTCTGTCTTTGTTATCAAATCCTGGTTAGGTTGCAGAGGCCCGAGAAATTCTGGAGACATGACCAATTCTGAAGACATAATAATATGTATCCCATAAAACAGTTACCTGAGGATAAAATAAGATCGTGTGTTTAGAGGTCAGACATAATTCATTGACCACAATGCCAGTAACTTACTTAGGCCAGGAGACATATGCTCATTTTTAAAAAGGTAAGTGTAATTGTTATTCTTTATAAATAACTCTTTATCTATTTTTTGGCTTCTAATACCCTGTTGACTAATATTTACCTTTGAAAAGAATATTTCCCTGAAAGAAAAGAGAAAAATAATTAAAGAGTATGGTTTTCTCGTTGTTACATTAATATTTTATAGTTGGCCTCAGCCAATCAAGTTACCTCTTCCTTGAATATCTTCTTATTCCAAAAATGTCTAAAGAAGTCCCTTTTGGCTAGTGTGATATTGGCACAGGAATAGACAGACCAATGGAATAAAATAGATAGCCCAGAAATGTATTCCAGTATGTATGAGAATTTAACATGTGATAAAGGAGCCATCACACATCAATGAGAAAAGGAAGGATTGTTTAACAAGTGGTGTGGGACCCAGGTAGTGATTTAAGAGAAAAAAAATCAACGTTAGGCCGTTACTTCACATCATACAGACAAATCAATTCCAGATGGGTTAAAAAATAAATATAAAAAATACCAAATCTTAGAAAAACTAGAGGAAAAAAAAGAAGCGAATAAGAATTCCGTCTCCAGAGGAATAAGAACTTCAGTAAGATGGAACACAAAGAAGATCAACCGATTAAATGGCTTCTTTTTAATTTTTAAAATCCAGACACACAGACTCAAAAAAAGCCACAATCATACTCAAAATCATAGTTGCAGCAAATATTTAAAAAGTGTGAATTTTTCTATAAAGGATTCTATCAATCAATGTAAAAGAACACTAAGACCTAGGTCAATAAATGGACAAAGCCACTCACAGAAAATTCATGTCTGAGGAAACTAGATCTGACAAAAAATGTGGGAAAAATATAAACTCACTACTAAATCAGAGAATGCTACATTTTAAAAATAAAGTATGAATTTAAAAACCATATTCAATCCTGGTGAAGGTATTGAGGCCTTGTCACACTTACCTACAGCATCAAGCAGTATGAATTTGTGTAATACTTTTATAAAACATCTTCATAACTTGTACTAATGCACTTGCAAAGATTTTAGTTAATTTTAAGCTGAATTTCCAATTTTTAGACTCTAAGCTAAACATAGTTTTTGTTGCTGGAGTGCAAAGAGAAGCATGAGAAGTAGCCATTAGCAAGAGGTTCTCTGCAACATAATTTAAAATAATAAATACTTATAAGTAATATTAATAACAAGAAGGAAATCGAGTGAATTATGATCTATTCACCCATGCTGTATATGGTGTTAGCAGGTGTATCAGCAATGAAGCTCCTAAAGGAGACAGATGATGAATTCAAATTAAAATTGAGGCATGTTCAGGAAAGAGACTATTTACAAAGGCAGGGACAGGGTATAGAAAAACTTAGGACATACAGCTAGTAAAAGAGCTGTGGCTAGCTCTGAGCCTAATGAGATGAGGGAAAGGCAATTGCTAGAACTTTGGAAGGATAGTCATGGGCATGGTCCACCCTGCTAGGAGCCATGACTTCTTCAAGCCAAAGGACAGAGCCATCCTGAAGCCACCCCATGGGGAGGAATCCAGGATAATAAATATTCTAATAACATTTCCCTTTATCTCTCCCATGACTCCCCCGGATCCTCCATTGGCTAATGTGAGCAAAAGCTGGAGGATAGACACGCCTTTTGACAAACTCCACACAAATCAGCCTTTCAAGAGACAGAACAGGGAGCAGGTGGGGAATAAACAGATCAGGAGGGATTGAGTGAAGGCATCCAATACAATGGAGGAAAATGGTGTATGAGTTTGTCCTTATGGTATGAGCTAAATATGAAAAAATTTTAGGAAAAAGAAGAAATACATTATAATACTAAGCGTAGTGTTAGAGTCATGAGATTATTATTGCATTTTCCCTTTCTTCATAGGGTCATGAGATTATTAGTGCATTTTCCCTTTCTTCATATTTTCCAAATTTAAGTGTTATTGAACTAGGTAATAAGTCATTTTCTTTAATTTTTGCATCTCCAGCACAGAGAAGGTTTGTACATGATAGGAGTTTAGTAAAATTTGGGCTATTGCTCCCATTGTTGTCCTATTGTTAGAAAGTGTTTATCTCCAACCCCACCCCTCTTAACTCACATTCACCCAGTATTTAAAATGTTAGTCACAATCAGCATCCTTCACGTTAAGGTATCTGGGGTCAGGGAGGAATTAAAGAGGGAAATGAACCGCCAACTTAAACATACCTCATTCCCTGCCTTGCTCTGGCCACAAGGTCTAAGTCAGTAATCATAGCCACCTTTTTCTACCATTTTTCCCCTTTCTCTTATGTTCTGTCTGTACCTTGGGAAGATGTGTATCCTGACCAAACTTTCACTTCAGTGGGAAGTGGGTCTTAAGTGGTCTCACTTTATTAGGTTGCCACAGCTTTCCACTGACCAAGATTATTGGGCAAGGACGTTCTCGGGGGCACCTTAGCAAATCCCCTGCATGCTACACATGGCTATATTGTGTAGCAGCAACCCACCTTCCCATGGGCACTGGGTCAACCAGGCTCGTAAGTATATGGATCCCTTCTCTTCTTGTTGGTTTGGTAACAGAGAGAGTCCAAAAATGCCAGAGAACAAGCTCAGATTATAAATCGTTAGAGCCATGACTATACTTGGTGGAAGCGTTTCTCCTCTGGTAGCGTACCTACAAACCCACCAACCTGACAGTTACTGGGACAAGAAGCAAAAGTTCCTTAAATGGGTTATTAGGTACAGTTGTGTGAAGAGGCCACCTTCACCTGGACCGATGCATTCTGGTTATGTGGTTTAGCTACTGGTTTACAGTAATTATCACATCGTGTAAGATAACCACCCAACCCCGCAGGCTATGGCTCCCACATGGTGCCTAAATGAGATTTTAACCAACCATCCACTCCATCATTCGATCAAGCCAGTTGCTTTCACCTGACAGAGAAACTGGTAAGAACAGTGAAGTTCATGGATATGAGTCCATGAAAAATACACTTCCTTTGCTACAAAATGAGTTTCTCGGTCAAAGGAGATGGTGTTTTGGATGTGTGGATAAGGCACCATGTAATTTTTAACTAAGATCACTGGTGCTAATAGAGGAGTTTGGACAGGGAAGGCAATGCATACTGGGAATTTGTGCCAATCCCTCTTTGTTACCCCAGCAGTGAAGGGAGGGATGCAGTGACATCAGCATTTTAACAGGTAGCTGACTGGTCTCCCCTGCAATGGTGCCATATCCAGAGTTTAGAGTGATTGTGACAAGTTAGATGCCCAACATGGCACAGCCAGGCCATCACGGATGAGGGGGCAACCACGGTGCTGAGACCACACGTAGTCTCCATCTCTGCGGCCATGCCCTCTCCATACATGGACCCACTGAGCAAGCCCCCATGTGTCTGGGGACTGGCACCCATGAAACATGCTTTCTCATGCCACTGATTTGTGAGAGCTTCCTCGGCAACGGATGCCCTCAGACAGACACTCACACAGGATAGAAATATCTGCATTCCCTTCACCCACCTGGGAGGCCCAAGTCTGCCTCTTTCCTGCAGAGTTCTTTGTCCCGATCCTCCAGTCTAGTTTTTTTCTCAAGCAGCCACCCGACCATTTGCCACTGCTCATGTGTCAGTGTGGATCTGCTGCTCGGTCCCCCTTTCCTTCCCCGTGAATTGGACAACATGATGGAGTGCCCGCGAGGCTCCCCCAGGGAATACTTGCCTTCATTGCTGTCTTTGAGAGACAGCCCAGAGTGAGGCTGAGAGGCAGCAGCCATCCACCCCCAGCATATGCTGCCATACTTTGCAGATCCAGCATTAAGCCAGGCCCACACGTTTTCCTTGATCATTCACTGGTCATAGGGAACCCTTCATAAAGTCAGAGGTCTGAGCTGAGGGACAAGTGGCAAAGCAGTTGATGAAGCTCTAGAGGAGTCTTAGCATCTGGAAGTGCTCCCACATATTCCATTTATACTATATAATGAAATGCCAATTGTATGCTTCAGTGAATCAAATAATAGTCAAGGTCATGATGAGCAGCCCAGGTCTCACAGTTACTTGGTGTCTCATGGCTACACATTAGGTGTCTACGGGGGTCCAGTAGCTGCTTTTCAAATAAAGAATAATTGTCACAGAAGAAGTCTGCATTACAAACCCTGGGAGGCAAGCACCCTTTGGGGCTTGCTAGAGGCTTCATAAAGTATCACTGTTTGCTATGGATGCTTTCAGTACCGCTGGGCCTGCAGCATCAAAAAGCTTTGTGATGCTTTGCACCACAGACTGGGCTTGATACAAAGCCCTGTTTGGCCCTAAGCACCATTTAGAACTGTCATTATTATGAGTTACTCAATAAATAGGTCAGAGGAGCATGACCAAATATGATGTATGTTGCCTGCAACCAACAAAAAGTCCCACCAAGTGCTGTAAGCTTGCTCTGTGGAAGCTGTGGAGAGGCACAGCAGCCAGGCTTGGGTTTCAGTGGCATAAGGCTGATGAGCACGGGACCACTGGATCCCAGAAACTCCATCAGTGTGATCGGCATTGGAAATTAAACAGGATTTACTTTCTACCTCTGGACGCGGATATGTCTTGTTAAGGTATGTGGGTGTTGGGTATTTCCTGCTGACCACAGCCAATCAGCTCAATGTCATCAATGTAGCAGACCAGGGTGACATTTGGCAGGTTATGAGAATAATCATGGTCCCCTCTAGACTACAGTGACAAACACCAAGGGAGCCAGTGTAGCCCTGGGTCAAGACAACAAAGTTATACTCACTCGCATGCAGGCCAGGGTGGCTATGAATGTGGCCCAACACAAAATCATAGATTTACTAAAACCTTTTCTTTACTCATCAGTTCTCGTTAGTGCTTGTGTATTTCATGTGTGGCCCAAGACCGCTCTTCTTCTTCCAGTGTGGCCTAGAGACGCCAAAAGTTTGGACACCCCTGGACACTGCTTCCCCAGCTAAATGACACAGGCTGGTTCCAATTTTGCCTAGTCACTGAGATGGGACAAAAACGCACTTGCTAGGTCACATCTATATGTGTCAGGAACAGTATTGGTTTGTCCCAGTAAAGAGGCAGCTTCCAGAACCCTAACTGAATAGCGGCCCCGCTTCATTAAGTTTGTGACAACCTACTGTCACCCTCTGTGATCGCAATGCCTTTGTGGCAGCTGAACAGATGAGTTAGATGGGACTCGAATAGGGATCATTGCTCCTGCAGTCTCTCAAATCTTTGCTGGAAGCCCTAATTTCTGCTTTATGTGATGTCGTGTTGGTCTACCATTTGGTTCTGGGTTCATGTCAGTTACAAGGCCCTTCGCTTGGCCTTGACCCTTCCTCCTGCCACAACCCTTACTGCAGCAGTTCTGCCAGTATGAATGTAGAGTATACATTTATATCATATATATACTGAAATATCTTTAAAGTATTATGTATATAATATCTTCATATTATATACATAATATGTTTATGTAAGTTTGCCTTAATTATATGATTAAAATTGGTCACAGATATTTATAAGGGAAAGTGATATAAATAAAATAAAGCCTTTGTTCTTGTGAGATTACAGGTAGGTTTGTTACGTTCATAACCCTGTTTTTCAGGATGGGGTGGGAGCTAGACTGTAAGCCCTTTAAGAACAGGAGCCACGGCTTTTACATAAAGCTCTTGACCTCCAGGACCCAGTGTGGTGACGTGGAAATAACAGGCACTTATTTAATTTCAGAAATAATAAAAATATATGATTTAGAAAATGCAAAATGCATACTTTTCAAGGGTATACAGGGGAAAATGTCCAAACTGATGATATGCTGGGCCATAAACGAAGTCTCAACAAATTGAATGGGCTGAACCCAGAGTCAGTTCTCTGGCCACAGAGGAAATGAGTTTGATATTAGCAGTAATAAGACAACTGGAAAACCCCAACATGATTGGAAATTAAGCAGCATGCTCCTACATAATCCTGTGTCAAAGAAAAAGTCACAGTGGAAATTAACTGAATGATCATGAAAATAATTTTTATACTTAGAAATTTATAGCTTTGAAAAAAACCCCAAACCAGTCATCTACATAACCTTCTCAAGGGATTCACCAAAGAAGAGATTGAACCTAAGAAAATATGAAGGAAATAATAACATAAATTATTTCCTTCTTCATATTTTCTTAGGTTCAATATATTTAATGTGTACATTATGGTGATTAGATATAGTATTTATTCAGAAAGTATTCTCACCATGTAGTTAATTATGTTAATCTCCTTACATATTTATCTCTCTCTTTTTTTTTTTTGGTGAGAGCATTTAGGTTCTACTCTCTTAGCAGATTTGAATTATATGATACAGTGCTATTAACTGTAGTTACCATGTTTTATATTAGACCTTCTGACCTTACTCAGAAAGGGTCTGTACCCTTTTACAGACCTCCTCCTGTCCCCTCTGTGCCCAGACCCTGGCAACCACTTTTCAATGCTTTGTTTCTCTGAGTCTGCCTTTTTTTGTTGAGTTCACATATAAATGAGATCATGTAGCATTTGTCTTTTTCTGTCTGATTTATTTCACTTAGCATAATGCCCTCAAGGTTCATTCATGTTTTCATAAATAGCAGGATTTACTTCTTTCTCATGGCCAAATAATATTCCTCTGTGTGTGTGTGTGTGAGTGTGTGTGTGTGTGTGAGTGATAAGGTCCATATATCACATCTTTCAATACATTAATGGATGCTTAGGGGTGATTTTTTATAGCCTAACATATATCTACCCTGGAGAATATTCCACGTGCACTTGAGAAGAATTCGTACTCTGCTCCTATTGAATCGAATGTTCTGTAAATATCTGTTCAGTCCATATGACCTAATTATAGTTTAAATCCAGTGTGTCTTTACTGATTTTCTGTCTGGATGATCTACCCATTGTTGAAAGTGGGGTATCCAGGTTCCCTACTATTATTGTATTGCTGTCTGTTTCTCCATTCTGGTCTGTTAATATTTGCTTTATATTTTTAGGTGCTCTCATGTTGGGTGCATAAAAGTTTATAAATGTCATATCCTCTTGCTGGATTGATCTCTTTATCATTATATAATGACCTTCATGTCTCTTACTATATTCTTGGCTTAAAGCCTATTTTGTCTGATGTAAGTATAGCTACCCAACTTTCTACTGGCTACCATTTGCATGGAATATCTTTTTCCATCCCTTTGCTTTTAGTCCATGTCCTTAGAGCCAAAAAGAGACTCTTGTAGGCAGCTATAGTTGGGTCTTGTTTTTTATCCATTCAGACACTCTATGTCCTTTGATTGGAGAATTTAGTCCATTTACATTGAAAAGAAGTATTGATTAGTATAGATTTACAGTTTTAATTTTGTTCATTATAATCTGGCTGTGTAGTAATTTCCTTGGTCTTTTCTTTTTCTCTTGTTCTTTTCCTTGGTGATTTTCTGATTTTCTATAGTAGTATGCTTAGTTTCCTTTCTTTTTTATCTTTTGTGTACTTACTACAGGTTTTTGCTTTGTGACTAGCACAAGGTTTACATAAAACGTCTTAAAACAATCTATTTTAAGCTGTTAATAGCTGTACTTCAAATACATATCAAAACTACATTTTTACTCTCCTCCCCCACATTTTGTTTTCAATGCTACAGTTTATATCCTCTTACCTTGTATATCCATTAACACATTATTATAAATGTAGTTATTTGTAATAATTTGGTGTTTTAGCTTCATAGTTTATTTATAAGTGACTTATCTACCACTTTCTCAACAGTCAAGCATTCTGAATTTAATTATATATTTACCTTTACCAGGGAGATTTATACTTTTATGTTTTCCTGTTACTAATTAGCATTCTTTCAATTTCAGCTTGAAGAAGTACCTTTAACATTTCTTATATGGCTGGTATAGTGGTGATGAATTTCTTTAGCTTTTGCTTGTCTGGAAAACTCTTTTTCTCTCCAATTCTAAAGGACAACTTTGATGTGTAGAGTAGTGTTGGTCAGCAGGGTTCCTTTTTTTCTTGAAACATGTTTAATAACATATCATGCCACTCCCTCTGGCCTGCAAAGTTTATGTGAAAAATCTGCTAATAGACACACAGGAATTCCCTTCTACATAAAACATTGTTTTTCTCTTGCCACTTTTAGTATTCCTTGTTTTTAAGTTTTGACAATTTAATTATATTATGTTTCAGTGGGGGTCTCTTAGGATTCATAATATTTGGAATTTTGGGATGTTTTTGAGAGGGCAAGACGATGCTAATATGTATGCCAAGATAATGAGCAATAATAGATACTGTGGCACACCAATAATTGATGACTTATGTACTCTGAAAAACATACTGTCTTTATGTTTTTATTCCACCAGGTAGTAACTATCCTTGAATCATTCATTATTCTTCTCCTGTTACTTGCCAACATTTTAAACTTTTTCTACTCTTATATTGTATAAATTAATAATACTAAAAATTTTAAATTTGTGTCTTCAATGCTTTGCCTGGAGGTTGATCATAAAATATAAAAATTAATAAGTATTGTTAATATTTCTAGGACTTTGCAAATATCATTCACTACAGAACTAGAAATTATTGTGACTACATTTCTTTTGCATAACGCTTTTACCTTTTAATTCTGGGGAGTTTTTATTTGCTTGTGCTATTTATTCTTCCATGTTTGGAAGTCCTCAATTCTCAGTTTTGTGTAACATCTCCCAATTAAGTGTTCTCTCAAGTCCTTTATCCTGTTTTATTCATTGCCTCTTCTTCCTTCCAAGTTTCTTCAGTCTTTTCATGAGCAAATGTGCCTTCTCCCATTCTGTTCATAGTTGTGGGACACTTTTCCATTAGTGGGACATTGACAAGAGGGGATAAACATATTTTTAATTTCAAAGCTCTTGTACATTAAAAATATTTAAAATTGTGTTTTTCGTACTGTCATTGTCAAGGACGAAACCAGGGCTGCTTTCTCACATGGCCAATACACAAGCACACTTCCCTCCGTCAAGGTGTCTCTCTTCCAACACTCTTATTTTGCTTACAGGACTTGGAGTGGAGTCCTGGATTATTATCATTAACTGCTTCACTTATTTTAAACTCCATTTAAACTTACTCTTTCATCAATATATTGACATCTAAATTCTCTTTTGCAATTTTATTAACAAATATCACCAAAAGTCACTGTGCCATTTAGCCAGTTTTAATCTCACAAGACATTCTCAGGAGAGGATCTGTTCCCCATTGCTGCCAAAACTTCTTCAGAACCACCGTCCTGGTCTTTAGGATGAGAAAAGAGAAAAGTCCAGTTCCCACTAGAGTCCAGTACTGTACCCATCTTGAGCATGTCCCCTGTCGTTTCTGTTGTCATCTGCATCCGGCAGTACAAGTTCTAGCAACAGTAAAGACAAAGGAAGTGCACGGGCTTTGGAGTCAGAAACTCCTAGACCTGAATTCATCTCTAATAGAACTGTCTGTGTGAACCAGTTAAAGTTTTCCTTAAGCTGCAATTTCTTCATTTGTAAAATGGTTGCAGTAGTGCATGACTCAGAGGGTTAAGGTGAAGAAAAATTACATAATGCCTAGAAAGCATGTCTTGCCACACTTGGCAAAGAATAAATCTTTAATAAGTGCTGGCTCTTACTATTATTAATTATGGTTAGAAAGTGTCTCCTCAGAGAACAGATGTGTACTCTCTCAAGTCCTTTATCCTGTCCCCCATTGCATAGGGGACAATGATTCTACTCTTTCCAACAAGTTCCTACCAATAAGGTCCATATAATATTGTTAAAATAAAGAGAATGTAAGATACAGAATGGTGGGTGCCTTGTCTTTCTGATTCACTGATGTTTTCTGAGCACGTAGAACAGTGTCTGACATGTGGTAAGTACTAAGTAAATATCTATGGAGTAAAGAAAAAGAACTTCTAAATAGATATAACTCTGCTTGAATCCTGGCTCAACCATTTCCTAGCTGCATCACTTTGGGAAAGTCACCTAACTTCTCTGGGTCTTGATTTTCTCAGCTATAAAATGAGAAAACAGAATTGTTTCTAACTCGCAGAATTAGTCTCATGTAATAGCACATGCTAAAATTCCCCAGAGCTTTAAATCAAGGTTTGAATGTCAGTGTGACTATTGTGTACAAAGAAATATGAAAAGTCCTTCCAAAAAAGTAGTCATTCTCCCTACTTTTGGCCCATATTTTTCTTCTCATGAGTCTTCTGGCCCGAAAATACCAGGAACACTAAGAACCCCATCCTGACCTCCTTTCTTCCCTTCCATCCAAGCCAAGGTGTCAGTTCTCAGCTTTGAGACCCTTTCTTTATCTCAGTGTCTGTAACCCTGGGCTCAGGGGGTTGACTTGGTGTGCCTGGTGTTTGAATTTATGATGTTCCAGAAAGACTTTGATTATATACACCTCTCTTGTTCCCAGTACCCTTGGTTGAATCAGTGAGGAATTTCTCACTCTGGTTCCTGTCCTGTGGTACCAGCACCCATTTCTAACCCCCTGTCCTCCATTCACCCATTCCTCTCACACACACACGTGACCACAGTATGTATATATATATATAAAGATTGTGTTTCCAATATCCAGACTCAGGGTCAAAACAACTTGGGATAAAAGAAGACAGTGAGGACCACTAGGATTTTTTTTCATTGGTAATTACCCAGTTCAGCAGACAACCAGATAGGATGTAGACAAATGCATGGTAGGGTGTGCAGGAAAGAAATCCAGAACTCTTTTTATGTGTCGTAATGGGCTGAGTTGGTGACAGCCTCCTGAGGGAGAGTTCAGAGCCACCCTAGAAAGTTCAGCAGAGACATCTGTTCTTATGAAGACATCTGCTCCATGAAGGCACTGCAGTGGAGCAAAAGAAAAGAGAGTGTTGGCATGAATTAAAATAAAAAGCAGTGGAGTATCGAATAATGTATTAAGTTCTGCTGGCACCCTGCATTCTGTAGGCTCTGTGTAGGTGTAGATGCTGCATAGACTATACTCCACTCAAAGGGATAAAACTAAAGCAAAGGTCCTGTGGGCATCAGTCTCTCCACAAATATCACCACGTCCTCAGTGCATGTCCAGCTCGGTGCTAGGTCCTTGGACAATCTCCTGATGATAACTTTTGTCAAGGAGTCAAAAAACGTGGGAAGTTCTAGAAATAAAATATAGAAATGATACCAATGAATCTGATACATAACAAGTGTTTGATCAACATTGCCTGGAAAATTAGTGGATTGAATCTTTTTCAAACATTTCCTGAGCACCTATGGCTTGTCAGGCACTGTTGTGGGCATTGGAGACACAGAGGCAACCAGGACATTCATGCTCCCCTATGGGAAGAAGAGTATTAGTTTCTGTTTGGGTCTGTTGGGGTCAATGTGCCTCTAAGACTTTCTGGAGGAGACATTGAAGGGATAGATAATGTAGGTCAGAAGCTCAGCTGAGGCGCCTGGACACAAAAGAAAAGGTTCTGGGGACTTGAACACACAGGGACTGTAGGTTTTAAACTAATATTCATGGCAGCTAAGCTTTCTAAGCTCTTGCTGTGCACCAAACATTATGAAGGGTACTTTATATTCATTGCTCTATTCAATCTTCCATCCAACCCTATGATGTAGGTGCCATTAGCATTATCACTTTAAAGATAATAGAGCTGAGGCTCAGAAAATTCAAATAACCTCACACATCTGGTAAGTGACAAGGACACAACTCAAAACCTAGTCCATGCGTTCCATCTTCATGCTTTCAAACCCTGTGTTCTCAAGCACCAATATTTCAAAACCTCAAGTACGTTTTCAAGTGTAACTTAATTAGCTGCGATGGGTATGCTTACTTATCCCACCTTCCCACCCACCAGGGGTCTCAACCTTTATTAAGATTTTCTTCAGGAAGAACCATCTAATACTGCTTTGTTATTCCAGGCTTTGCATATTTCTTTAATTTCTGTATTTCGGTAAAGCTGGAAGATGTGATCAGATAATTTTCAAGTCTCATTAGTCAAATTAATACTGGAAGCAACCTGAAATTTTGGCAACTGCAATGAAAAAGGTTTAGAGGAATTAGGTACAAAGATTGCTGTTGGAAGAGAAACTAAATAGGTTGTTTCATTTAGAAAAAGAAAAACAACTTTCAATTTACAAAATAATGTGTTTTTTTTTAAAGAATCTTTTGGGTGAAATCAGCCCAAGGATAGGAAACTCAAATGGAGCTCCTTGGTGGCTCTGGGTCCATTAGCAAGTCACTTCTCCCCTCTAGACCTCAGTTTCCCCATCTGTCAAAAAAGAGTAAGAACAGGTGCCCTGGTTGTCTCACAGGACTGTAATGGACACAGGTGAGGTAAGAGATGGGGAAGTTTTATGAAGTGCAGAAAGTGCTAGGCAAACACAAAACCATGTGAATAGTGATTATATGGGTATTAAAACCCATGGGGGTGCAGAAGAAGATGAACCTTAATGATTATCAGGATGAAGACCCTCACTTGACAAATGGGGACAATGGGACAAGATAGGGTAGTTGGCTCATGCAAAGTCAATGACAGAACTGAGATTAATGCCTCTATTTCTTTCTCTGGCCTGTTGGTTTCTCTCCTTTTTCTTTAGCTAAGATGCCTCTTGGCCATTTTAGGGGGTCATTACTATCTTCTGCCAGAAAAGGATCTAGAACAATGAAAAGAGAATAATCTGACTGCCAGTTTGGGTCTTAGTAAGATAAATGATTTAGCCCAGAAAGAAAAATATGCTAACTGGAAGCATACAGAGGCTTAGTGGTTCCTCATTTCTGAGAGTATAGGTGCTACAACAAGTGTATCAGAAACAACAATACCTGCTCCCATTTACTTACTGTTCAATATGTGCCTGGACCCTGCGAAGTGTTTTACCTGAATCTGCATCTTATTTTATCCTCTGAACAATTCTGTCAGGTGGGTGCCATTACTGTCTCCATTTTATAGATAGAAAAACTGAGCCTTAGAGGTGTTCAAAAAGTTGCATCTGGCTGCAGGCTACAAGAGGTAAAAACAGAGATTCACCCCGGCCAGTGTGACTCTTACTAGTTTCCAGATTTTAACCACCAGACATGTTATATTCCACTAAATCCTAAAGTCCTTGAAGTAGCAATTCTAGGCTCCTCCAGTCTGGTCTGTCCAGTTTTTCTCTTTCATTTTAAATCTGAAGAAAATTGATGCTTTTTCACCTTCTAACACAGAAGGGATCATTTGGATGGGCAAAATGCACAAGCTCCTTGAATTCTTGCCCCTGCATTTTGCTCCCACCACCCCTGCTCACGATGCTCTCTCCTCTACCTGTTCACATCTTATATTCTTCCATTCATGCTCCCCCAAAATTTCACCACCAGCAGGTCTTCCCAGCCCTCAGTCCACAGTGGATTCTTTCTCCTCTGAGTCCCTCTAGCACTTACATTCTGTGCCTTCCAGTTGAATCCTGCAGGGATCAGCCTTCTGATAACTTTTTTTTTTTTTTCGTTTCTTTGTAGAGCGAGTTATCTTTCTATCTATCCATCCATCCACCCATCCATCTGTATCTTTTATCATATATCCTCAAACACATTAGGAGCTCCTCAAGAGCAATGTCAAGACTTTTCCCCTTGGGTCCCTCCATAGTGTCTAGTACATGACCAGGGGGTGATCAGTAGTCAAATTCTTAAATGAATAAAATATGAGTAGTAGGAGGAAGCTACTGAGAAGCAACTTTAAGCTAAATGGAAGGATAGCTTTCTTCATTGATAGCATTTCTTTTTTTTTTTTTTTACAATGGGGACAACATCCTTGAGATGTTGGTAGTTAGCTATCATTGGAGGTGTTTGTAGAAAGGATTACTCAGTGATGTTTTGGATGGGATTCTTGCCTTGGGGGAGTTAGTGCAATAAACCTTCCAGAGCCATTCTCATTGGTGCTCCTCTCTAGATAGCTACCTGCTTTTCTCTTGCAGCTTTTAGGATTCTCCCCTTGTCTTTAATCCCTGTCATTTTAATTATGATGTGTATTGGTGTAGGCCTCTTCGGGTCCAACTTATTTGGAACTCACTGAGCTTTCTGGACTTGTGTGTCTTTTTCCTTCACCAGATTAGGGAAGTATTCAGTCATTATTTCTTCACATAGGTTCTCGATCCCTTGCTCACACTCTTCTCCTTTTGGTATTCCCATGATGTGGATGTTGTTAGTCTTCATGTTGTTCAAAGCTCTCTTCATTTTTAAAATTCTTTTTCCTGCTCTGCCTGGGTGTTTTTTTTTTCCTACTTTGTCTTCCAAATCACTGATTCAGTCCTCTGCTTCATCTAGCCTACTGTTTATTCCTTCTAGGGTACTGTTTATTTCAGACATTACATTTCTTATTCTGACTGGTCCTTTTTTAATGATTTCTGTGTCTTTTCTCATGCTTGTGAGTGTCCTTATAATCATTACTCTAAACTGTATGATAAATGGCTTGCCTCCATTTCATCTAGTTCTTCTTCTGGAGAATTCTCTTGTTCTTTCATTTGGGGTCTGTTTCTATACCTTCCCATTTTGGCTGCTTCTTTGTATTTTCTGCCTTAGTTATTAAACTAATAAGTTATTAAACTGATCAGCTGTTAAACTAATGGAGCTGCAACCAGCAGCTGGGCTTAAGCACCACAGGGTGGGGCAGAGTAATTCCTGTGGGCAGGGGTCTTGCTTCGCCTCAGACTGATGCTGTTTAGGAAGGGACTGCTCTGCCTGAGAAAGATGGCTTCTGCAGTGCGGGGGATGACTCAGCACAGGGATCCTGGTGGCTGTTCCTCCAGTTCTCTCCTGAGAGCCACCAACCCCAGACTCCCCTCAAGCATCTCTAGTCCACTCTGCTCTTCCTCTGCTGGATCCCAGGGTAAGTTGCTACAAATGACATTTTGTGCATTTGGCCCTTTAGGAGGCTCTTTATGTCTCTAGCAGTCACTTCTGGGCAGACAGAAACCCTGCTGTTTTTCACAGCTGGATGTTATCTGGGTTTCTTTCCTGGCTCTGGTGCTATAGGCTGGGGAGCACAGCTTGGGGTTTAGATGCCACACTGCTCAAGGGAACCCCCCCAGCTACTTAAATATCCCTCCACAACTTTAGCTGCCACTGATGGGATCCCAGCCAGCTGTCCCTCCTTCTCTCCACTTTCTACCAGTCTTATTGTGATGGAGTGGTTTCTTCTATCTGTCCACAGTTATAAGGCTTCTCTCCAGCTAGTGTTCAGTTGGTTATTCAGGATGATCTCTCTACAATTTAGTTGTAATTCCAGATAGGTTCTGGGAGGAGGTTAGTGTACCTTCTACTTACTTCTCTACCACCTTGGATCTTGCTTAGTTCTATGATCCCACAGCTAAATGAGTGAGTGAACAAGTGAATTTGCAGATGTCAGTCACTCACACTTGGGCTCTCACCTGTAGCAGGTGAGTCATGCATTCCACAAAACTCAGCCTTTTATCTAAAAAACACTGATGTGAAGTAAGCAGAGAGCAGATCTTATTTCCTTTATTTTCCAGATGAGGAAACAGACTAATCAAAATAAAAATAATTTGCCTGAAGTCAGCAGTTGGTTACACACGACAGCCTTCACAATCCGGGGCTAGTTCCGTCTGTGCTTCCAGAGCCCCAGACAGCTCCCTGTGGCTCCTCCTCTGCTCTCCTTGTTGAAGCAAAAAGGGGAAGCTGGAAGAAATCCTACACAAACCTCTGCTTCTCCCTGATCTGAGCCCTCAGCCACAAAACCATTTGGATTTTACTTCTTGAATATTTCCGTTTGATCCTCTTCTCTACATAAACTTTGCACTTGGTATTCTTCTATGCAAAGGCAGGCTCTGGAGTTAGGTGAACTGGATTCAATTCTGGGCTCTGGCTCCTTGGCCATGTGACTTAACCTCTCTCAATGTCAGGATGGCAGCCAAAATTATAGCCCACCCTAGTCAACCTATGATGAGGCTGAAATGAAGTTATATGGAAATAGGTGAATAGATGAAGCTTAGAACAGTGCCTGTCATGTAGTACAGACTCAATATATGTTAAATTGTGTCTTCTTGTTAGTGGGGGACAGGGAGAAAGTGCTTTTTTCCTAACTATGTGACCTTGGCTAAGTTGCTTAACCACTCTGTCACTGAGTTTCCACATCTGTAAAATGGAGATAATGATAGTAGTGAGCCCACCTCCCAGGGATTTTTGCAAAAAATAAACATGTTACTGTAGCTAGAAAGCACTTAGAAATTGCCAGGCAAATTGCAGGCCTCGTGATAGTGTCACTATGACTGCTTCTCCTGATGAGTGACAATTGCACACACAGCCTTGTGCATTTGGTTCATGGTGTGCACCCTGCCTTTCAATCAGATGACACCAGACAGACCACAGTACCTATCGTTGCATCACTACATTTTTCAATAGTCCCTACTTTTTATCCTTCCTTAACTATGCTCATTTTTTTACTAGAAAATTCCATGCTCTCTGCTTTATTCCCTAACCAGATACAATGTTAATCATGTTTGTAAAAGACCTCAGTAATAGGCACCAACACTGAAAACACTCATATGCACACAGGAGTGGGGGAAGGCTGGGTCTGGAGGGGTAAAAGGGGGGAAATTGGGACAACTGTAATAGCATAAACAGTAAAGTTTCTTGTGGTTTTTTTTGTTTGTTTGTTTGGTTGGTTGGTTGTGTTAAAGAACCATTCAATGATAGAATCTAGTCAACTATGATTCCCCAGAGGAGGCAGAGGGGTACTGGCCTTGGTCCTGAAACAGAGATTTGGACGGGAACTTGGTAAACAGCTTCTGGATTAGATGTCTTTGGGGGTTGTGGACTAAGAGATCCCATTCATTCCATTTTTATCCCCAGTGCCTGTCTTAGTCACTACCTCACAGACAGTGCTCACTAAAGGTTCATCAATGCACACACCTAGATGCAAGCTCCTCCATTTTACAGATGCAGTCAGAAACTGCGACAGAAAGGAGAAATAACACGTTCTAGGTGATACATCAGGACTCGCTCAGGCCCTTTCCATTCTTCAAAGCCGAGTTCAAATCCTAACTCTTCCATGAGGACACTCTTGATGCCCCTCAAACTGAGGTATAAATTGGTTTCCTCTGAACTCTTTCAACTCTAATTAAATGAATGGAGGTACTAAAATAAGCCCATATGACTTTTATGTTATTATTACAGGACCTTAAGAATTCTTGAGGACAGAGACCATGACTGGCACTTAGGAAATACTAGAGCAAACCTTTTTGCATGAATAGATAGAAGTGGCATAATGAGAACCAGAATCTAGAGTCCTGTCTCTTTCTTGGAGACCACACTGCCTCCCACTAAAATAAACTCTCCTGATCTCCTGCCCCTGTAGGGCCCTGAGCTGGATAGAAACTCCCTCCTAAAGACAGGTGTCTGAGAGAGCCATCTATGCTAATGTGCTCTTTAGTTAATGGGGCTTACTCCAGACAGGTGATAATGGTTCTATGACAATTGAAGGTGGAGGAAATTCGGGAAACAGAATTGGAAGAAGGGTTCTGACCCAATAATTTGCTGGGCCTTTTTCATGGTTCAGATTTAAAGGAGGAGAGAGAATAGCACCTTTGGAGGATAGAGAGGCATAGCTATAATAGGATAAATTAACAAGTCCCCGCAAGAGAAAATGCCCATCATAATGACCTTGATGAGCTCTCAGCTAGGGAGATTCTAAATGCATGAAAAATAAGGAAGTGGGCCTTCTTTTCCATGCTTTTTACATGATCTTAGAACAGCCACTTTACTTTTACACTAGCCCCGCTTCAACATTTCCCCCTTCCGCTTATCCCCCTTCTCCTCCACAACCTTCCAAAGATGGTTGAAGCCCAGGTCCTGGAGACCCCCCCTGATTTTAAGCCTTAAACTTTGCATGACCCACCCTGCAGCCCTCTGGTCCCAAGTTGGTGTCAGTTGCCCCTCACCTGCAGGCTCAGTTGTCCTTGTCCAGGTGAAGGTCATAATTAATCTACTCTCTAGGAAGTAGGAGGGTGTGGTTTCAAGACTCAGGTTCATCACAACTTGAGGAGGGATTCCCTTTTTGCTCTTCTTGCTATCCTGTGTCCCAGTTTTAGAAACTAGGATCCTGCCTGCTTCTTTTGTCTTTGGCACCACCTCGTGCCTGTTACCTGGTGCTTAAGCTTTATCTGGGTGACCCACCATGTCCAAGCTCCTCTAAGACAGCCTGCTTTCTAGCCTTCCATTAAATTTGAGCACCCATCCCTATCCTTACCCTTGCATGTAGCCTGCCAGTAGGCTTCCTAATTCTCCAAGGCACTAAAATACTTCATAGGAAGTTCAAGGTCCTTCAGGAACTGGCCCCCGCTCACCACCTCACCTCACACCGCATTCTTCAGGATCCAGCTGCTCTGACCTTCTCCCCATTTCCTTCACCTCCACCACAGGACCTTTGCATGTCATGGTTCCTCTGGTATAGCCAGACCTTAGAAATGTCAAGCCAGGGGCTAGGGATGGGGTGAGATGTTTTAAAGTCTTAAGAAAGTAAGGTCAAGTGCTTGTGGAAGGGCACATATTTTATTCCCATTGTCAACATCCATCTGGAAGGTGGAGGGGGCAGAATGACAAAATGAAGGCAGAGGACTGAGTCTATTAGCTGACCCCTGGGAAGGCCCAGTGGTCAGAAGGTAGGGAGAGCAGACCCCTGAGGTCTGATTGTCCTGCAAAGCAGCTGTGAGCCTGCACCTCTGTTCTCAGGTGAGGTGATACAGGATGCAGTCCTTTTGGCTCTTGATATACAGGGACTGAAGGAGGCTGGTTCCAACCGTAACACATAGGAGGACAAGCTCACTTACTGCTCCACTTACAAATTATTTTAGTCAGGCTCTTGGCTTACTAGAGACATGTGAATCTTTTTCTCTGTCTCTCACATTTAAAAGTCACACAAAGAGAAGAGAAAACTTTTAGCTTCAATGAAATCAGATTGTTTGGTTGGTTTTTGGGTTTGTTTGTTTGTTCTTTACCTATTCTATTTGATCTAATGGAATTTAGAAGGAAGTTGTTTCTTGGCAAAGCAGAGGATGACAAATGGGCAATGTCCCAGCCAGAAGGATCCATCAAGCCCCTAATCTCCCATACTGTGCAGAAGCCCAGATGGGGCAGTTGCTTCCCTGATAACACACAGCACATTGAAGACAGAGCCAGATCTAGAGTCAGGCCAGAGACTCAGGACTAGAGAGCACTTGCTGGCAGTGGGTTAAACTCCTGAACTGGTAGGTGATACTGAGAGTAATAATGACTAACACTGATGCAGAGCTCTGTGCCAGGTGCCACTTTATGTCTTTATATTTATTGACTATGTTAATCCTCACAGTTACCCTAATAGGTATATTCTATTATCTCCCAATTCTATAGATGAAGAAACAAAGGGAACAGAAGCTAAGTCATTTGCCTAAGACCAAAGGCCAGTAAGGGACAGAACTGCAGTTGGAATCAAACTGTAAAATTGCCACTATCTGAGCATACAGGGCACAGTGCACAGAGATCGACATCTTACACAGCCCCTGCTTCTGGGAGTTCAGGGTCTATTGGAGGAGGCAGGTGCAAAAACACTGATTGTGTGTATGAGGCTTTAAGCCCTAAAAACTTCCAAAGATGCAGTGAATGATCAGTATGGAGGAGAAAGCTGGACACGGCCAGAAACCCACCAGGCAGGTGGCAGAGAGGTGTGAGTTTAAAGTCATTGGGCAGGACAGCCTGGACATGTTCTGTGGGTTCAGTCTGGGAAGCCAGATGAGCCCTAATTTCAGAAGCAGACCAGATCCCATCCGCCAGTGAGTCAGGCCAGCCAGCAAGCCCAGCCAATGGCCAAATGCCTGGGGACTAGCAGTTCTGTTCTCATTCCAGAGCACCTGCCTCTGCAGGCAGCAGGACTCAGGGATTAGCGTAAAGACTGGCAGTTAGGGTCCTGGGTGCCAACCAAATGGTCTGGAATTTGGCTAGGGCTAGGGAGTGGAGAGGGAAAATCAATTTGCCTGGTGTGAGTGGCTGGGGGAGGGGTTGCTGCCTTCCACATCTTAGGGTTCACTTCTGCATGGCTAGATCCAGACCTGGGTGGAGGCTCCAGGGGCAGCGGAAGACCCTGGCAGTCATGCTGGGCCCCAGCCCAGAACTAAGAGCAGAACTGCACCCCAACTTCTTCAGACAAGAGGCAGGGAAGTGGGCACTGTGCCCTGCTGAGATTTGCTCCAGAGCAGGAGTGGGCTGCAGGCGACTGTTGAAGGCGTTGGGGGCCACAGCTGAGCTGTGGGGTGCAGCCATGCTCTGTAGGGCCTGAGGCTGGTGCCAAATGGACCCTCATTAAGAAACACAATGCAGTATTAGTTTTAAAATGAAATGTAAAATGTAACAAAAAATGATACGTGCAAAAAGTGACAACTTCAGAGAAACAGCAGAGTATTCTGTTAAGTGACCACTCCCACAGCATTCCTTGTGCCCTGAGCTTTTGGTGGCGTACTCTTCGACAGGCTCTCTGTGTAACAGCGGTTTTGTAGTTTTGTAGTATTCTATGCAGAGATGAGGAAGATGATCTGGCTTCTCTCTAATGAATTTTATTAATATTTTTATCAATCGTTTACAAAAAGCTTCTTCTAGATTCACAAGTCAATACTGGTAAATCATGTAAATATTTACATGGCTAGAATACGTTATTATTCGGTTTTTATGCTGTAGTTTGTCTCTCTCCACCCTCATGTAATTTCCGTGAAGGCAGGACGCCCTGCCTGCCTGTGCACCTCCGACTCTAGTGCCCCCCAAAACATCTAGTGCGTTGTTGGCGCTCTATAGATGTGTGTCAAATAAGTGAACATCCTTCCCACGTGTCTCTCTACCTCCATCGCCCTCGTCCTACATTCTGTCCTTGATGGCCCCCTACAGCCTACTGAAATGTAATTAGCCACCCCTCCCTTTGATCCCTTCAGGTCCCTGTCCTCTCTTTAACCATAGAGCCTAGGATTCTTTATTCTGCTCTACTCCATAGTTCACATACACAATATGAGCTTCCTAAGGGCAGGGGCCATGTTACTCTCCTCTGTATTTCCCAGGCTTAGCATGCTGCTGGGCACTCGGAAGGTCCTAGGTACAGAAAGGAAGGTGAGGAGAAATAGTCCGTATACAAGTCTGATCACACGACAGTCCTCCTCCTCAGCCACAAGTGACTCCCCATCAGCTGCACAATGAGGGTCCAGATGCCTAAGAGAGCATTCCTGTCTGTCCATGCCTTTGTCTCGAATATTGGTTTTACTCTTTCCACCCTCTGGAGCCCTCTTCCTTTGTGGACACAAAATCTCAGGCATGCTGTGTCTCCCTGCTCTCTTTCAGCAGTCTCAGTGATTCCCATCTGTGAGCCTCTGTCATACCCCTGCCTCATACCTCTGACTAGAACACCCTTTCCTTAACTCTTTCCTTCAGAGCCCATAATGTCACTGAGGATGCCAGACACACATAAGGAATGTCTGCAACACAAAAGAAGTCACCACCATATGAGGAGCACAGATGCATTAAGCACCTGCTGTGCACCAAACTCTAAGATACAAAAGCATTACTTCTGCACCTTCACCTAACCTATCTGCTAAGTACATCTGAGAAACCAGTCAAAAGTAGCCTTAGAAATTATCTTATCCAGCCCTGCCCTCATCCCATTTTACAGATGAAAAAACTGAAGTCCAAGAAGAAGAAGACATGACGTGCCCATGCTCAAAAACTGAGTGACGGCAAAGGCAGAAGGCAGCTCAGGTCCAATGCTCTTTCCACTGCTCCTGCTCTCTTCAGGAACAATCAAGAAAATTAGAGAATAACACCCCAAATCTTCTTTGCAATAGGGTGAGACATTAGTCAATAGATCAGATACCGTATGATGGACCGAGATGCTAAACTGAATGAGAGGGCACTACTACAACCTATGGTCGTAGGGGAAGTAGTGCTTCACCTGGGGGATTTTATTTATGGAAGGAAATACCTACAATGCTCATTTATACACCAGGCTGGGAAGGCTTCCAAGGCAACCTCGGCACAAGCAAAATCAGTCATAACTAAGACCGTTCCCAGAACGCCAAGAGAGTGTAGTGCCTTACAGTTTGAAGGGACCTCCTTCAAGCCACCATTTTCACACATGATTGGAGAAGAAAATAATACCCTCCTGGATGTTACAGAAATAGTCAATTTGTGATCTAGACCTAAAACCCCAGTAGTCTCAGTCAAAGACAGCACAAAGAAGTAGAGAATGCATAAACATTGAAGTTAGATCAGCATGTGAAATCTCGCTCTACCAGTTATGATCTGTGGCAGCTGTAAAATGTGGCCACAAAAGCTGTCGATGCTTTTCTCTGTAAGCGATGCTCTGTAACTGATTTGACCAATGGGATGGGGCAGAAGGGATGCTGGGAATCTTCCATCTCCACATTTTAAAACTGGCAGTTTTCATTTCCTGTATATCACATTCTTGGGCCACTTACTCTTGGACCCAACCACCATGCTATGAGGAAGCTCAGGCCACCTGGGTAGGCCACAAATACTTGTTCTTACTGACAGTCCCAGCCAAGGCTCCAGTCAACAGCCAGAAACAATACCAGACACGTGAGGGAGTGGTCCTTTGGGTAGACTCTGTTCCCAGCACCAACTTCCATCACATGAAAAATCCTAAGCTAGAACCACCGAACTGAGCCATGTCACCTCCAGGATTGGGAGAGAGGAGAATAAAATAATTCTGAATGCTGTAAATCACTGCATCTTGGAGTGATTCCTTACCCAAAGATAGACAACTGGACAGATTTTTCGTGAAGTTTCAGCTGTGGTACTGGCCAGGTCACATCTTGCAGGGCCGGAGTGATGTCCTCAGGATGTCGCAGGACATGTGCTCAGTCAGCTTCCAGTACATGGCGCATTTCCCCATAGCTGGTTCTCATGAACCTGAGAAGCAATAGAAACAGGAGTGGCTGCTCCCATCATCATCCCTAGTGACCCACAAGTGAAACGTTTGCTTTCCATCCTTGTGACCTTGGACTTTGCTGGTCTAAAGGTCTAAGATGCTCAATGGTGTAATGCTGCCCCTGGGGACATAGCATGATTCAGTTCACCTGAAGTCGAGACTTGCATTCAGCCACTTTCAGTTTCTCATGCCAGCGATCAACAGGCAAAAGAGAGGGTTCCTAGCTAAGATGATTGATCTTGACTCTCAAGCAGAAATTGAGTCATTATTACACAATCAGGATAAGAGGAGTATGTCTGGAGAAAGAGGTGCCCAGAGGTGCCTCCCATGCCCTGCGATTCAAGTCACATGGAAAATTACAGCCCGGTCCAGGTCTGCCAATGATCCGTACCATTCAGGAATAAACTTCTGAGTCAACCACCAGCTACAGAACCATAAGGAGCCAACCTGGTTCCAGAGGGAAAAGGGGAATATGGAATGTGACTAGGGAAGGGAAGTTATAAATCCCAGCTACCGTCACATGACCAGTTGCAGAAATGAGAACTACAATAGTTACGTTTCTTGCTTTGAAGTGAATACATTTGCATATATATTAACTATTTTTCTTCCCCTCTCTCATTTCCCTACCATCTAACATAAAATGTACTTAACAGTGTTTAATCTTATGTCTCAATATTTGAGTTACGAGATATCAAAGGAGGAATGTGACTTAGCTGGGAAAAGAATGGACCTCACCCAGAGATGGATAAAGGACTTTGCATCCTTTTGGGGGGGAACAGTGTGCATTTTTAGTGATGTATAAAACCATGTTAGATGGAAATAGCACTCTGCTATTGTCCTTATCAAGAAGTTAAATGTAGCTGGAGCCAACAGAAATGTATGCCACGCTGACCAAGGATGAAGTATGCACTGATCTAGGAGGCTGGGACGAGGTCTCCCAGCATTTCTTGTGTAGCTCCAGGATACATTGGCCTCCAGGGCCACTTCTGTGGGATCTGGAAGTAGAAGAAAAGAAACAGAAGCAATTTAAAAACTAAAAACACCATGAGGGTCAGTATGGAGCCCAGGTGTCGTTACCTCTCCCACACCTCGCTGGCCTGCTGCCTCACCTTGAGGACAGGGCTGCAGCGACTGTAGTTCCCGCTGTATCTCACCCTGTAATCACTTCACATCATGGGCCAGTGAGCGTGGAGGGTGCCAGCTTTGGCCAGTCGCATACGGCGCTGCTCTTCCCATGTCCTGTGTACCTTCCTTCCCAGCAGCCTGTCCTGCTACCTTCAGGGCCACCAGATGTGGAAGCAACAGCCTTACCGAAACCCTTCAACCGATTCCCACAATTGCACAATGTCTAATCCCCATCATAAATGCTTTCTCCATGTACTTGGTGGTGTTCCTGCCGATCTGAGCAACCCCTAACTGGGATGTGGTCTCAATGACCCTTTCCTTCATCACAAGGCCCCCGCCACCCTGGCCCTCTTTGTGCCATGTGAACATGACAAGCATGTACCCATCAAGGACATTTTCCACGTGCAGTCCTTTAGCCTGAAGACTCCTCCCCAGACATCCTCATGCCTGGCTCCTCCTTGTCGAGTATTCTCAGTTCCAGTGTAACCTGCACCGTGGTATGTTCCCTGACCATAGCAGCAAAAACAAACCCACCATTCCTAATCACCTGACACCATGAGGACTGGCCAGCCTGAGGGTGGAGAGTGCCCTGCACCTGTCTGGATGGGATTGGCTCTGAGAGCCCCAGGTCCCTTTCCTGCATCACGTCCTGCTCAGAGCCTCTGGGGATCTGGGAGCTGAGCTGCAATTATTAGCATAGAGTCAGATCTCTGAGGTTCCTGCATGCCGGAAGGATACTTTTACTTTATTTTCTTATTGTTTTTCTGTCTTCCCAAGGCACCAGAGTCCCCTTGGGCTGATAACTCCAGTGGACTCTGTGCTTTCATCTTAGAAAATGCTTTCACAGCTTCTATACCTGGTAATTCTGATTTCTTGGCCTTTGCTCCCAATCTGCTCATGAAGCCAGTGACAGCCTCCAGCATCCACCCAATCAGTGCCCTCCGAGTCACAGTGACATCAGCCTCCAGTTGGTTTCCTTGCCACCACACAGGGTGGCACAGGGATGTGCAGAGGAATTCTCTGGAAGAGGATACAGTGGTCCTGCCCATCCATAAAGTCTAAACAGCAGACTGAGGGCAGCCCCTGTGTCCTAAGTATGGATCGAAACACTAAAAAACTCCTGAGCAGACCTCTGGCTAGAATCAGAAGCCAGTCAGTGATCATGTAATTCACTTTCCATTCCTAATTTGGGAAGGGATCTTGACTATCTTGTCAATCACTGGACTCCCCTGCTCAGCACAGAGCTGAACACAGAGAATGATGCTGGTAGAATGAACAAATGACCAAATTCAAGCTGCTTTCCTCCAGGAGCCTCCCGGCTGCATCAGGCATCCATTAGACTCCCAAGTGGATTAAGTGGACCCCTCGGAAATGGCCTCATGCCACACACATGGAGCATATTTAATGGGCCTGAGAGGCTGTCTGGATAGAGACAAGCAGCTGTTTTGGCCACAGATTTTCTAGAAGATGGGAGAAAATTACCTACAGAGAAATGCACTGAAATAAGTACAAGATTTCTTTGTCCATTTTTTGCTTTAAAGAGTAAGGTCCCTTTCTCTCCATCAGATTATCTTGTCCTATTCCATTTCATTCTTCATTCATTCACTGGCCAAATATGTACTGCTAAGTGATGCACTAAGCATCAGGGCTTTAGCAAGCCCCTGTCCTTGGTTGGGACAGCCACACTTTCACACAGAGGAAGACAAGTCAACAGTGCAATAGGCACTGGGACAGAGCAAATGCGGAATTGGATGGGAGTCCATGATGACACGTGCAAGCCTGTGTCAAGTGGAGACAGAGGAGTGTCCCAGAGGGTTTTGCTCAGGTGGTCTATTCAGCCAAGACTTAAAAGAAGAGATTTTTGTCAGGAGGGCAGCAATGATCCTCAGCACCCTGGAAACAAAGCAATCTGGTGGACAAGGCCAGGGGACAGATGAGATGCAGATCCAGCCCAGCTGAGAGCTGCCAGTGGCTTCCCATTGCTCCTCACCCTGATGAGACCCAGCTCCTTAACAGGACTGGTCAAGCCCTGCATGACCTGGTCCCTGTAAGAGGGACCACCATTCATGCCACACTCTGCCTATTCCTGCCCCGCCCCAGGCTCTGACCACATCTGCTGTCCTCTCCCCTTTCTCCGGGTCACTCCCCCTAATCCCTCTTGGCTGAATGCACCCTTTTCATTTTCCAGCTCTTGGCTCAGGAACAATCTCTGCAGTGGGTTGAATAGTATATACCCCAAAATTCATGCCCATTCAGAACCTCAAAAGATGAAAATATATAGTCCTTGCAGACATAATTAAGTTAAGATGGGTCATACTGACGTAGGATGGCCCTGAAGCCTCTAAAAAGAAGAGAAACGCACAGAAATACACATAGGAACAAAGGCCATATGACAACAGAAGCAGAGACTGGAGTGACGCAGCCACAAAGCAAGGAAGCAAAGATTGCTGGCAACCACCAGAAGCCAGAAGAGGCACCTCCCCGGAGCCTTCTAAGGAAGTGGGCCCTGCTCACATCCTGAATGTGGACTTCTAGGCTCTAGAGCTTGAAAGAGGATAAATTTCTGTTGTTTTAGGCACCTAGTTTGTGGCCATTTGTTACAGCAGCCCTAGTAAACTGACACACTTTCCCTAACCCACACCCTCCCGCCCCAGCTTGTTGAGAAGCCCACCCTCTCCCACCTGCAGCCCCCATTTACACACAGACCTGACAACCTAGCTCCCCTTTGGTATCAGTCGTCACAGTTTGTAATTGTGTGCCCACTGATGTGATATTTTTATTGACGGTGTCTCCCTTGTTAGATTATAAATCCTATATGTTGGGGGGGTATTATTTGTGGTAAGTCACCTTTAAGTCATTAGTGCTTAGCATGCTGTCGGATCTCCATAAATGACATTCTGTCAACGAAATAGTTACTGACTATCCCACACAAAAGGTGAATAACTATAAGAAATCCATTAAATAAGTGTCAAAAATGAAAGAGAAAAGAGGTAGCAGGAGCAGAAGAGAGAACTGGGTGCGGAGCCCGCAGAGAAGGTGCGGGGGTGGTGGGACTTGAGTCGTATCTGGGATGGACTTCTGCAGAGGCAGCCCTCGGGGTGACGTGCTTGAAGCCAGTGGCTTTTCAAACTCTGGACGGAGACCCACCATGGAACATGCATCTTACGTGACAACACAGTGCCTGTGGGAGCCGTCAGTGCCTGGGCGCCCCAGGAGGGACAGCTTAATGGAGCAGTTCTTCCTCCTCCTACCGTGGGGGATGCACCCCGATTGTTTCTATTCTTCTCTGTTCTGTGCCACGTTGTTTGTTCCCTTTTCTCCCGCCCTCCTCCCCACTCTCCTCCTCCTCCTCCTTTTCCTTTTCTAGGCAGAATCCATTAAATTTCCCTGCCAGTTAATGAGCTGTGACCGTATGTTCTAGACCATAAGCTCCACAAGGGCAGGAATCAGAGCTGAGTCGTTCACATCTCTATCCCCAGACCTAGGATAATCCCTGGCATACATTTGCTACTCTGAAAAACTTTGTTGTATAAATGAATAAATACACCAAGAGTTTCATATGGGAGCATCTCCTGACAAGTTCTCTCTTTTCACATTCAAAGCTCTAAGACCACCCCTATCTTTTGTCGAACCCTCCCCAAGCCTACTGTCCTGAAAGCTAAATAAGGCAGATTGTATTTTATTCTTTATGTTCAATGTTCCTTTCCATGCCATTAAGCACTCAGTTCATTCTGAGCTAAAACACAAATGTAATCACTTAACTCCTCCATTTAAAACCTCCTGTCTATTTATTTGCTTTTATAACTCCCATTTCTCTAACACATACAACGTGTGTGAAGGCAGACACGGTTTCCAGGTTCACGTCTCCAGCTTTACCTTAGGGTCCTTCCCCTATTTCTCCTAATTCAGCTATACCTTAAGTTCATCATTCCCCGAAGTTCACAATGACACCCTTTTATGCCCGTGCTTCCAGCTCCACCTAGAATTCTCGAAAAGCCCTTTGCATAGCTCGCTCCATTGCCGTTGGAACCTCTACATGTTCTAACAGGGCAACTTCACAGTGGAACCCTGACCCTAGCCGGCACTGCCATGCGCACAGAACTCTTCGTATATTTTCACAATTTCAACTTGGGGCTATCACTCCCTACATTACTTTTTTTTTTAATCTTCACCTGAGGATGTGTTTATGGATTTTAAAAAGAGAGGAAGGGAGGGGATGGAGAGACATCAATGTGAGAAACATCCATTGGTTGCCTCTCATATGTGCCTTGACTGGGGATCAAACCCAGAGCCTGTGTATGTGCTTTGACTGAAGATCGAATCTGCAACCTTTTGGTCTGATGCTCCAACCAACTGAGCCATCTTGGTCAGGCCTTAAAATACTTTTGAGTTAAGTTTTGCTAGCTCTTTTCTCCCTAGGCTGTGAGCTCCTTGAGGACAGAAATAAATGGAGTGTTATTAATCTTCATCTTGTATCTCTGACACCAAACACACAGTGAACATTGAAAGAAAATAAGAGAATGGGAGGGAGAAAGAGAGGAGCATTCAAATCAAGGCCCTCCCAAATCCGCTTCCTTATCACTGCCCTGCCTTGTGTCCATCACTGTTCAGTTCATAGCGTCCGTCCCCTTTATTGCTTGTACCAGCTCCTGAAAAATGAAATGATTATTAGGCCTTTCCAACACTTTATCAGCTAATGTGTGTTTTCACAGAGTTAGACCTCCAGCAGATGTCTGCCTCGCTGGAAGTCCCACTGGCACAAGATCCTAATTCTTTGCAGATCTTGAAATCTGTATTTAAAAAGCATCATCTGTTACTTTGAGCTGAAAATCTCTAACCCCCTCACCTTCTTCTGCCATGGAAATGATACTTTAATAACTTGAATTTTTATCATCTCAAGTTTTTCAAGAATATCGCACTCCTGTTCTAACAGAACAGAATGCATTGTGTCATGGTTTTCCTTGGGCTCTGAATACTGCTCCCTCCATACGGCACTCATCTTGCTGTCCCCTCTGCCTCATCCCCACCCTGCACCTCTTCCACTCACTTGTCTCTGTTTGGTGCATTGGTGATTCAGTGGGAGAGTTCTCACTTGTTCCTGTTCATTCCTTGTGTCTTGATTTGGCCAAAGGAGCTCTTCTAGACTCCTGCAAGACCTCATCTGTTCCTTCTCCCTGTAACCTCATGAAAAATTTATCTTTTGCCAATTCATGTCTTCAGTCGACAGTCATGGCAGGTCAGTATTTTGCTTGGTGTTATAGAAACAGTAAACAAGACACACCCCTCGCCCTTCAGAAAGGTGAAGTCTAGTCCAGAGTGGGTGGGCACCGTGTAAATACACAGCAGCCACCTCCTGTGATCAACAGGTCCAACCCTGGATGGGAGATGGGGAGGATGTCCATCCCAGAAAAGTGACATCTGAGGTAGGAAGTTGAATAGAAAAAAGGAGCATGTCACATCACAGGTCCCATATGCATTCCTTATTCTCCCACAAAACATGAAAGTGTTGTTCCTGAGAAACAAAGCTTTTGTCAGAAAATTGTGTTATATTAGCAATGGTTTCTTTAGGAAAGAAAGAACTTGGGGTAGAGAATTTTAGGCTCAAAATAGCAAAGCTGTTTTTCTCCCCAAAATTTCAAAACTAAAGGTGTTTCTAATAGCTCAAAGTTGCTCTTGCTATTGCAAGCTAAAAATAATAAATTGGTTTAAAATGTTTCAAAATTATACTTCAGTGCAGTTTTGTTTGTCCTTCAACTGATAGGTCATTTCTCTCACCAACCTTGACCATGATCTTGCAGTTTTGCATGCAGCATAAACCTGAGTAAACTAAAAGACCAAAGATCACAAGATTCTAAAAATAATAACCTGACAGCTATGAGGGAACCCCAGCAATTATTACTGTTTATGCTGCATTCCTCATCCTCAACTGTGATTACCCATGGAGGTCTACATAACACAAAGTATATCTAATTAAATAGTGTGTGATTTTATAGCCAATGTGTACCTTGAAGATGCCTGTTGCATGAGAAGACCTGGTGTTCAGGATGATAAGCTTTTGTCTCGCCTTTCAGGTTTCAGTTGCTTCACCTTACGTTCATTATCTGGATGCAACTGCTATTCCACAAGCCTACCTTTTTAAACTTGTTTTATTTAAACAACTTGCATCCTTATATTTCATACTTTTGCATAAGTCCCATCCTCATAAAACCCCAAAGTCCTGTGACTGCTGAAGATCCAGGGCCCCTTTTCTGCCCTGCACTAGCTCAGGTGCTCCACTCTTCCTTGTCACTAGTCCCATAGCTCGCTCCGTCCCTGAGCAACCCTCCTCCAAAGCCTGGCTAAACCTCTCCCATTGCTTTCCTCCTGGATGTTTTCAAAGACGAACTCAAAGGACTTTGCCTTTTATGAGTTTTACTAGTAACCATGATACAACAAATGGAAATGGAAGAAAATTGGGAAGACTACATTATGGAAAGAATATTACAAAGGTCCCAGATTTTTCCAGGTCTCAGAGCCATGGCCCCCAGTTCCCAGCCTCCTTGCCAGAAGTCCCTAGAATCCACACTGAACTTCTGGTCTCCTTTTTAGCCCCAAAGGACATATATAGTTTACTGAGTGTTTTCTCTTCTCTGCGTGTAGACCTGGATATGCAGTCAAGGTGGGTCCATTGGTATGAACTAGCATGTGTTGAAGGGTTTATTCATATCACTGAGCTCATTGGAATTTCTGTGAGCAGACAAAGAGAACAGGTGCACCTCACAGATTCACCCCTTTGGCAAATACTCACAGAGCACACAGTGCACCAGGCACCTGTTTTACACACCCATGAGATCTCTTTTGCTTCCCTCCATTTGATTTCATTCCACAGCCACACAGGACATAAACACCATTCCAAATTCTTCTTCACTAGTTTAACGTCTCCTTTGGTAAATACGAAACTTTCACATATTGCTAATTCTTCCTTCCACCCCTTTGTCCTCCCCTCCCTGAAGTAGAAGACATGACACAGTCAACAGTAAGTTTGGGGAAATGCACTTGGCCAGCACAACAAATCTGTTCAACAGCATTGATTCTGGCCCACCATCAGCCCAGCAGTAACCTTTCCCATTGCAGAGAGCTGCCTGTTTCCAGAGTCCCTCATCACTGAGTGGGTTGAGTTTGCTTTAGGAGGCCCACACATCTTAGCTCAGACTGTCATAACAAGATCCCAGAGACTAGACGGCTTAACCAACATCACAGCTGTTGGAAGCTGGAAGTCCAAGTTGGGGTACCCACATGGTTGGGTGTGGTGAGAACTGTCTCCCTCCCTTGCAGATAGCTGTGTCCTCGTGTGGCAGAGAAAGAAGGGAAAGAGCTCACTGGTGTCTCTTTTTATAAGGTCACTAATCCTACTGTGAGGACCCCACCCTAATGATTTTACCGGAACCTAATTACCTCCCAAAGATCCCATCTCCAAATACCATCCCACTGGGGGTCAGGGCTTCCACATACAAACTTTGGAGGGACACAATTCAGTTCATACCACCACATGACTAAAAGACCTCAAGCCAATTCTCTGCCCAGCTTTGATTAGAAATAAAGGCACTCCTAGATGTCCTTCATTCTGACTTAGCTGTTCACTTCTAAATCAGTTCCCAACTCTGGCAGAGAATAGAACTTTATTGAGCTCTCTCAAATGCTAATTGTTTTGCTTGGAGATTTGCAGAAGTGTGGAAGGGATTCTACAGGACTGTTTCATTCTCTCAGATGACTGTTTTCCAAATGGGTTGCTATGGATCACTAGCTTTTTAATGATACATTAAGAGGTGTCTGCCCTACCCAGTGCAACTCAGTGGGTTGCGCATTATCCCACAAAGTGAAGGTCACGGTTAGATTCCTAGTTGGGACTCATGCCAATGTTGTGTGTTCGGTCCCTGGTCAGGACAAGTGCGAGAGGCAACTGATTGATATTTCTCTCTCACATCACTGTTTCTCTTCCTCTCTTTCTCTCTCCCTTTCCCTCTCTCTAAAAAGAAAAAGACAGGTATCAGTGGGGGGAAAAGACTTCTGTGGTCAAAGAAGTTATGGAACACTTTGTTCTCTGTCCCTCTGAAAGTCTCCATGCATGTGGGTGTGAGAGGTCCTTTCCTAAAGAAACCTGATTAGGTTGGTGAAAGAATGGGTTTCCCACTCTTCCTATACTGAAACAACCCTTCTTAGCTGAACAACAATCAACCCTGTGCTCCTGTACTTGGGAATACCTGTTCCAGAAGGTGCCTTTCACCCTCCAAAATCTCCTGGCTACTGTGTTATCTAAGTCCTTTTTACATTCCTCTTGAATTTCAGTTTCAAACCCTCTTGATCAAGGGAGCAAGTTTGCTTTTTAACAGTGCCCTTTAGTTCCACTAGCCTCTAGCAGAAAGGAACTCATTATTCCAGTCTCTCAGAACACAGTCCAGAGCCTTTTCTACAAGGCTCACTCCATGCACCTTCCTTTCTCCTCTAAATTATCATCCTTTAGAAGAAGAACAAAGAAATGTCAATTATCTTGTGTCTTGAAGGTCTCCAGTCTTCTTCCTCAGACATCAAACTATTGATACTAGAAAAGTTTCAAGCTGTTATAGTTGGATCTGTTTTGCACACACATCCTAGAAAAAGTGGGCAGTGATTGCCAGGTCTGATACTTCTTGGCGGACACTCAGTCATGGCAGGAAGTCTGCTCCCCGCCAGGTCAGGCGTACCCAGTGTGCATGCAGACACCCAACACAGCTCAGTGAAAGCCAGGCCACTCCAGAGTCTTTTTCTCTTGGACCAGTGGTCACGAGACTCTGCGAACCTGCTCCTTTACTGTTGTCCAAGCAGGAGCCGCAGCAAGTCTCTGAGAGGGACAGCTTCTCCCTCTACAGGCAGAAACCAGGCCTGCCCCACTCCAGCTTCAAAGCCTGTCCCTCCCTTTGCTCTTCTGCACTACATTCCTCTCCTGGCCAGCCTCCTGTCATTGCTCGTAATTCCTTCTCTGCCTCCCCTGGATCTGTTTTTCTTAACTACCATATTGTATTATGATTTCCACCCAGACAGGGCCAGTGGCATCCTCACTACTAAGAAGCAGAGCGAGAAATCTGTAAAGCCCTTCCTCCTTCCCCCAAGTGGGAAACCCAGTTTACATTCACAGAGCCCATAATTGACGAGAGCCTTCAGGCAGAAAGACGAATGTAACTCCTTTTCTGCAGGTCACTGGAGCTCTATCCACACCTCCTGGGCAGCAAGATAAATGACCATATTCCGTGGCATCTCCTGAAACTCCCATGCTCTTAACTGCTGAGCAAACCCTGATGGCTCCTCCTCTCTGCCCCTGGAATCCTTGCAGACACTCATGGGCACATGATTTTGAGACAACCTGACCAGCCCCCATCTGCTCCCTACTTACCCTCCCCCACTGATCTGATGAGGCCGCATTCCCAAACTTACTCAACCGTCTGACACCTTGAACACTGCCACAGCTTTTATGCATTGGTGGAATGCCAGCAGGGCTCGTGCCTTTCCAAGTGCAGTTGTTTGTCTCCGCTGGGAATGGCACTCCGAGGTTCTGTTTGTTTGGTTCCGACACAGTGTGAGGAGCACTGGCACTAGACTTGGTTCAAAGCTTCCTTCGTCCTGACGTAGATCCACAGGGAATAAATCGGAGTCATATAAATATTTATCATACAATGAAATTTGAGTACTGCCACAAACATGTGGACATTATAAGACAATATGCATAACTAAGATGATGTTAATGTAGCAGTCAGTTGGTGTGGCTGGATACATTTTGTAGATAATTTATCACATCATCATTAAACCAATTATTGGGTCAGCCAAAAAGTCCATATGGTTTTCTCTGTAAAATCAAAGACATTTCTCATTTTCACCAATGACTTTATTAGTTTGTATATTTTGGGTATGTCAGTTATCGCCTGCCTGGTAGAATGTTGGTTGCTCTCAATTAATGTCCCAATGAGACCGCTGTCCACTTCAGCTGGTCTCCCTGACTGTGGCGCGTCGCCCAGTGAGAAATCTCCAGCACGAAACTTCTCAAACCACTTGTGACGTGTTTGGTAAATCACAGCACCTTCTCCATACACTACACAAGTTGTTTTTTGTGTTTCTGTTGCATTTTTACCTTTCTTGAAATAGTAAAGCATGATACACCAAAAACGTTGTGTATCATGCTTCCACCTTCAATATTAAAATGGCTGCAAAAAATTCACCAATTTTGATGTTTTTTTAATGCATGCCGATATGACAGCTGCCACAATACAATCTAACAAACTTATTTTGAATAAAAACCAATTCATTTTATGAAAAAAAAACACAAATTTTTTACAAACCCAGTACATAAATATACAGGGTCCAGCACAAATAATGCACCTTTTTTTATTACAAACTCTTCTGTTACAAAATCATAGGCATGTAATTCTGTAACATAATATCACACTTAAGCATACCATATGACATTTTAGGTGAAATGTTCAAATTAAATCTATAAATTATTACACCCATATTATTAACCTACCAACCATACTCAAGCAAGAGTTACTTCTGTTGGACCCTGTATTTAGTTTCTTATGTGATAAGTGATCTTAGATCATCTTAACTCTGGAGAATGTGAATTTTGTTATTATCTTGCTACATTGGTAAGGCCAAAGTGACACCCCTGTGGTTGCTGGGGTGGGGGCACTCTCGTAAAAGAAACCAGCAATGGTCTTGCCATCATCCTGGAGAAGTAGTGAATTTGGGGTCAGGACCTGGGGTGGCCTTTGGAATAGAGGAGAGAGCAGTGGTGACATGGGGGGAAGGCTGGCGTGGCCTGGCCCCTGGATCCGCGGAGACAGCCAGTGTGAGTGGCGCCACCAACCGGCCTGTGTCTGTAAGAGCTCGCCGCCAGTCGCAGCGCCAGCCCCAGGAGCACAGAGGCATCCAAGTTTCAGAAACAAGCAGCCCTCAGACCCAGTTTCAAGGGGTCCGATTGGATTTCTTGCTCCAGAAGAGTCATAGGAGCCAGTAAAATTGGGCACCGTGGGCACATGGGGAGCCGCGTCTTCTCACGGGGGCCAGGGAGGAGTCGTCAGCCTCAGTCAGAAGAGACTCAACACCACAGGAGACAGCAAACTGCAACCAGAAAACTGGGTGGGAGCACCGGACACTTGCCCTTCCATGTAAGGGTCTCATCACCGAGAGAAAAGCTCAGAAACGGCTGGAGGGAGATGTCTGGATGTGAAATAATCTCTAGCCAGCAGCACAGTGGGTGCTCAGTCCAAAATAATGCTGAAAAGGAAACCTAAGCCCGGGTTGCTACGACTAGCAGGTGGGGCCCATAGACGAGGTGTGACTGACGCTTAGAGATTCATAACCAGCCAATGGAATGGCCGAACTCTGGGAGGCTGAGTGGGAGCTGTGCTCTTTGGCACCACTTCTCTTTAGGTCTCTTCTTGTCTGCAATGAAATCTCAGGAAGATCTCGTTGTTTGCAACTCTCTTACTACACACATGGAGCTTTTGTCCTGGTATTAAGTATGTGTATATAGTCCAGTGAAATAGAAAAACTCCAAATTTCAGATCATGGAAAACCTGTCTTAGCCCCCAGTTCAGGTTAACCTTGGGCTAAGAAGCTGATGAGGAAGGAGAGTGAGGATCCCCATTTCCCTGCTCCCCCGCCCCTTGTACTGCCTTCTCCCCCACTCTCCACGGCTACTTTGGACCCCTGCAGCTTTGAGAGGGTGAGGAGTACCCATCGGACAAGCACTGTCTCAGCTTCATGTTGGAACCTGGCAGAGAAAATGAATGCCAAAAGTGATGCTTTCTAAAGGCATCGTTGTAGGCTCCTTATGAACACCCCAGGCCACGGGTCTCAGCCTCTGTCCCCTGGATGGCTGTTCTCTCGGCACACTCGTTTGTAACAGCCCACTCCTGTGCTCCAGCTGGGTGCCCCATCACCCTCCACCGGGCCGTCTTTGGGTTAGAGTTCTTCTCCTGACATCCATGCCTCATGCCCTTTCTATGGGTCTCCCCAGAAATATGCATCATTTTGTGTCCCCAAACTCTAGCAGTTGGGACCAGGGACACTGTAAATTAGACACCGGTGCTCATAGAACAAAATTAGGGGGAGCTAGCTGTCCCCCCCTCAGAGAAGCTAGCTCTCTTTTCCCCTGTCAGCAAGGGAAGCGTCAGCCCCCGCTCTCACTTCCAGATATTTTTCCAATGTGACCCAGGTATCAAGTCCTGCTCTCCTCAACCCCAGGGAGCATGTGTCAAGTTCTTGCAATGTTTTCTTGAAGTTTTTCTTTCTTGGCTGGAGCTGTGAGGGAAGCATCCCCCCACCCCCTGCTCTATAGTGGAGAGGGGACTCCCAGCACCCTAACAGCTGTTTCCTCCCAAAAGTCTTCACTTTTTAATCTCTCCAAAGGGTTTCGCTCCACCTGCCTCCCCTAATACAGAGGCTGGAAGGGGTGCTGGGCTGGCACCAGCAGAGATAGTTCACATCCTCAAAGCACATCTCTTTAGCATGCGGGAGTAAACTAGAGACTCTGGTGTTCTCGACCTTTGAGGCCTCTGAGAAAATAGGAAGTATCTCATCTAATGTTCTTTTATATAAACTTTAGAACAAATTAGTCTTCCATCATTTGTGTGCGCATATGTGGATATGTGGATATAAACCACTTTAACATCTTGCAGAACTCAATTTGCGAAACCTGGGGTAAGAAATTTCTCATTAACTTGCACCAGATAGAGAGAGCCCCACTTCCTTCTGAGAACAACACTTGCTCAGAGCGTCTCAGGCTGAATGATCCAAAACACCTACAATGTTTTGCTGAAATCGAACTTCAGGCTGCAAAGTTGCTGCTGAGTTTGGCATGCGTTCCGAGCAGAGGGGATTGAAATTGAATCATTCGGCCCTATTTGAAACCAGTGAAGCACAATTATACAACAGTTGATCTGGGATTCTCAACACCAGCAGAGGATATGGAATGTGCAAAACACAATGGTCCCACTTAGAGAAATTACCTAGGACCCCAACCTCACCATTATGAGGCCGAGCAGCTTACTCACCAGCTCCATATTCTGAGATTCCACGGGCATTAGAAAAGACACCCCCTTCTGGGAAGATAAATTAGAAAGAGGAAGATGCAGGGGCTCCTCCGCACCCCAGCAGGGCTTGGTCTGAAGTTCAGCCCCAGCTCTGACCCTTCAGCCAAGTGCCCCAACAATATATAAGTTCTGCAGATGCAAAGGATGGCCCTCAACCTATTTTAAATAAAGTTAATATTTCTACTATATATGCAATACATACTCTTTCTAAAAATTATTTCTAAAATGTACAAAGTTAACTCCTTTTCTCACATTGCAAAGGAATGTATGCTATTTCCTGAGTGTATTTTAAACATTTGCGATCACACTGTGTAAATGGCTCTCTTGCTTAATATAACATTATAATGTAAGCTCTTTCCGTGTTCTATAAATTCTTTATCGATGTCACTGAAATTGGCTCATCCATAGATGTCAACCAGAAAGACCTCCCTAAATCTTAGGGAACTCAGAGAAAGGCCAAAGATAACTCAAAGTGAATGGAGAACTCCAGGGACTATCTTTCTGGAAAAGACTAAAAGAATGAAAAATATGTGCAGGTGGAAACTTAGAAACCCAGATTCTGGCAGGTACTTTCCCAGAGTCAGAGTGCGAGTGTTGAAGGGGCCGAGGAACGAAGCTCAGAAAATATGGTTCTCACTGTGGTCCAGAGTGCTCTCTTCATTTAGGGAAGACTGGGTCTCCCATTCGCTTCTCCAAGGACCACTTCATGGCTCAGTTTGTGGCCTTTGAAGTCAACTAAAAGTCAAGCCTTGAAGGTAATCAGAGATGTTTTGAAAACCTAATGAGCTCCTCTGCGATGTTCCGATGGACAATGAGTACCAGCTGCCTGCAGGTGGGAAGCGGGTGGGCAGAGAGTTTCTGGTCACGGGAGGGCCAGGCCCCGATGGATCCCCATGGGAATACGCAGAGTCACCCCACTCATTCACTGGCTTGAGGAGGCCCAGAGTCGAAGCCCAATGAGAGCCTTGATGAGTGGTTACTGGCAGAAGGTTGTGTTTCGCACTCTCGATGTTTTTGCATCCCCTTCCTGAAAGCACCTCACCAGAGGAAGTCCTCACCCACCATGCACCCACCCCACCCCACCCCACCCTCTCTTCCCCTTTCTCCTCTATCCAAACCCATTCTGTACAGGGCCAGATTTACTCAGTTCCCACTTTGAGGAAAATTCAGACCTGTGTGTCCACGACTTGAGTTCTCTAAGTCATTGAATGAATGCTGGTCACCCCTTTTGGAGCAGACCTTGTGCTTCTCTGTCTGATGCACAGGACTGTCCTTCTGGAGGCAATGAGGCAGGTCCTGAGAGCTCAGCAGTCACGGGGGTAAAGTTAACATTTACACACGGGAAGCCCTCCCCTCAGTCATGGACAGCAAGGATTATGAAGGGGGATTTCTCAGTTGCAGCTGTGTCCATCCGAAATCCCCTTCCCCGGCCTGGGGGCCTCTCTCTGCCCTCCAGGCCCTGCTTTAGCATATGAGATGCAGCAGCCTTTGGCTCTACACCTCCACAGCCCTTACAATCGGGCTTGGAGCCTGACCCTGAGCAGCTATTATGGACACATAAGGGACTCATTCAGAATGACCATGGGGGCTTTCTGGCTTTACGCCTCTCAAGGACATTCACGCCTTGCAATTTGTCTTTTTCTCTGTGAATACCCTCTAGTGCTACCAGATGCAATCTCCCCACATGACACCTCTGAAATCTCCATTGTTGCCATAGTGACTAAGTATCTCCATCCTTTGATCTCCCCAAATCCTGGCCTCCACCCCAAGCTCTCCCTTGCTGCCACCAGCAGTAATATAAGTAACTGACACCAACACATGCCACAGATTACCAGTGTTTCCTATTCCCCAGCAGGCAGGTTATCAGAGCATTCATTAGATATGTGAGCAAACCAATCCCTTAATCCTATTTGACTAGCTCTGGTGCAATCACTGTAGCAACTGGAGTCCTGGCTAAGGAGTTTAAAGAAGGAGCTATTTATAAATACATGGGAAGAGGTAAGGAGCCACAAGCAGGGACGATCAAGCCCTGGGGACTATCCATAGCAGGAAGCTGTAACCAGTTCTGGGTCTAGAAGAGACAAAGGATGGGAGTAGGTAACAGAGCTGGCAAAACCATCAGGGAGCCAGGGGGCGAGGGCATGGGGCAGATGCTGTTTGCAGATGTCGGCCTCCAAGCTCGCAGAAGGTGGAGACGGTCAGGGAGCAGACCTGAAGAGGCACACAGAAAATTCCCACGATTCGGATCTACATCTCGTTGTTTTCTTCCTGGGTGTTCTCCACCGGAAACCTAAACTGACCGTCACTTCGTTCTAACTGAGGCCCTCGTTAGAGTCTTTTCCTCTTCTCTCCATAGATTCTGAATTTCGCCAAAATACAGGTAGATCATCTTCAAGTGAGGGTCACTGAATGTTTGGACAAGACTCTTCTTAGCTTTGCTTTTGCTGTGACTATGTTTTTCGTTTTTGTTTTTTTTTTGAGTCATCTATACTTTTTGAAAAAATGTCCCTTCCCACCTCCTTTTGCCCACCCTCCTGGACAGTGACCCCAGTGTGTTTGGTAGCTCTTCTTGAATGTATCTATGACTCTGGAACATGTAATTTTGTTCTACGAGCATTGGTGTATAATTTACAGGGATGAGTTTGCATTCTACAGTTCATCCTGTTTCTTACCCAACTCAGCACTGTATTTATAAGGTCCATTCAGGCTGCTCTGCATATAACTAGTTGGCTGTTTCCAACTAGCATTCTGTAGTTGGTGTCCAATCGCTTCACTTGGCTGTTCACTGCAGTGACGAGTCTATCTCTAGGTGGCTTTGTCTCCCAGACACCACAAATGGCACTCTGACAAACACCTTTTACTTACGTCTTCTTGGACCCGGGGTGAGAATTAATCAGAGCAGTATATTCGAGACTGGCTTTCTGAGTCAGAAGGACTCTTACTTTTGGGATTTCTGCATGTGAGTTCTAGTTCTCTTTTTAAGTCTTGCTTAATTGTTCATGAAATCCTCAAATGATTGAGTTTTTTAAATTATGAACTGTATGTTCGCATTGGCTTTATCGATCCCTTCACTGGGACTTCTTCACTGCAATCATAACATAGAAACATAGAATGACAGAAATGAAGGGGACCAAAGTCAGCCAGCCTCCTTGGAAGTGGAGACTTCTAATTCAATTGAAACTTCTTTTCAGTGTAGCTGCAAGTAACTTGATGAAACATCCTATTTCTGATGTGCCAGGTGTCAGGGGGAGGGTCTCCTATGACCCTGGCTGTCATCCAGTCAAGGCTGGTATGACTTACCCATTTCACAGGTGGGATAGCTGAGGCTCAACATGCCTAAGTTGTCACAGTGGGCGGGCCCAAAAGCTGTGCCTCCCGACACCAAGTTTTGCATGTTCGCCTACAGCACAGCGCTCAGGAACCTGGCTGGGCCGTTTGAGACACATCTGCTGAAATTACACCTAGAAAAATGAAGACTGGCTGCACTGGAAATGCAGGCGTGTCTCCCGTGCTCCCATGTGCATCCCAGGCTAAGTGGAGTCTCGCAGCCCTCCTGCCTGCACCGCACGGCTTCACACTGCTGGCCACTGGCTCTACTGAGGGGGCGTCTCTAAAGCACATTTGTTAGCATTACATTTACTTGATAATAGGGAAGAGGTTCTCAATATAAAAGTAGATTTCAGAAAGCATTCACCTTCTCCATGAGAGCATGATCAAATTGTCAATCATAATAGTTAATAGGTACTATCCATGGAGCCTTTACCCACTCCTAGGCACTGCAAGGTGAAGTATTCACAAATACATTGCCCTTCACCACGTGACTCACTAGAGAAGTGGACTCAGATCCCCTTTGCCCCCATGGCCCCCGGAACTCAGATTATGGATGTAAACTAGGATGTCCACTTGGCCCTGGGGTTGGCATCTCTTCGTTCTCCAACGCCACCCTCTCCCCTGGGTGTTCGAGGTCTCAGTAAAACGGTTCCCTGGTTCTCATTTGGTTCTTTCTCCCAGGGTGCTTATTTCTTCCCAGAAGAGAGGCAAGATCATTGAGGAATAGTCGAAGTCCCACCCTGCACCCAAAAAGTCTTTTGCATATCAGAGATAAGGCAGCACCCTGGGAGATTTTAGGTGACACTCCCAAGTCCCCTGAGTGGTGGAGAGAAGTGTGGGCTGTTCTGTGCCCCGTGAAGGCCTGGCACCGCTGTTGGGAACCGTTGGTGGGAGTTTGGACTGCAGGATTACAGGTGTGCTAACACTGACGCTTGCTCGTAAACAGAGCTCCCCCACGCTGCAGTTCCTTGGAATCCTCTCTTCGCTCTCCTGATTAACCCAGCACAGCATCCCTACCACGTGGAGTCTCCTCGGCACCAGCAGTAGGACCTGACGTCTAATTCCAAGTGTGCAGAGGGGACGCCCCTGCCCCACACAGGCAAAGCAAACTGCAGGGCCCAGGACCCTCAGCTGTGCTCTTGGCCCCAGAACACCCAGTTTCTTTTCAGCACCTCAGGACTCCCCAGTTCTCTCTCCCCCTTCATGAGTCAACAGGATCTTGGGTTGGCATCAGTGATTCTTGTCAAATTGTCCATGAGATGGGATTTTAGAGAGTAGCTTTTCAAAACACCCACCTGAAGTGGGGCTGCCGTCCCCAGCACGCAGGCCGCTGGTCCCCCGTTTCGCCTGGAGAAGGGCTGACTCCTCCATTGTCCCTTGTATGACCCCCAGCTTGGGGAAGCACAGCCTGGCTCTGGCCTGACATTACCTGTCTGCTTATCCACCACTTTGTGAACCCCGCTTCCACTCCTGGGGCTGCCCAGTCCCACACTGGGTGCTCCTTCTGTCTCCGGACAGCTCTCTGGGCATCGCTGGGCAGTCACTGCAGCTCGTCTTCTCCAGGTGGACAGCCCACCATCTGCCCTCTGTATTCTTTCACAAATAAACTCAGGCCAAAGGGTTTTCTACCTGGAAACCATTGCCCTCTTTACCCTTAGGCCTCCTGTGGAATGAAGGATTCAGACTCCTACAAGGCACCTCAAGAATTTATACCAGTAATTAGGGTAAGGTAAGGGCTGGGGGAGCCCTTTATTGTCCCCCAGTGGAGACCAGAAAAGCAGCCTCACATCCCCCTCACCCTTTGTATGGTGCAGGGTCCAGAGTGACAGTCACATAATAATGGTAGATGGGAGGAGCCCCATGTCCTCATGTCCCATGTCTGCCTCAACACACACAACAAGCCCACACGGGAAGACCTTAGGGATTTGCCCTGGGCAGAGGGCTGAGGTCCCTGCCCAGGCGACATTAAGGAAATACAAACTATGTAATGCCAAACAGCCCAGCAAAGGGCAGAGAGAGCAGAAACGAAAGGGGTGAGACTGAGGGGTGGAGCACTGAGCACTGTGGGATGCCGGTCACCTGACCGCACCGAGGGGAGCTGCTCCAGCCATAGACACAGCGGCTTCATTAGCCTTGACTGGGTTCAGTCAAGGAAGTTAATTAAAGTCTGTAGCCCTGTGCTCTCAGGAAGGAACCTTGACAGCCACAGGTTGCTCACAGACGAGACACATCCTGGTAGCCAAACCCATGCCCTCTCCTCTCTCCAACTAGCGGGAGGGGCCTCTCGTCATTTCTTAATGGAGCGAGCTTGATTTGCTTGGAAACTTCCATCTTGCGTCCTTACAAGGCAAAGGATTATTGTACCAAAGCAAAATGAATAGGCAAAATGAATTGTACCAAAGCAAAATGAAAACTTCATGTGTGTGTTAACATGTGTATATTTATTGATTTGAGAGAGATAGAAAGAGAGAGAGAAACATTGCTTTGTTGTTCCACTTTATTTATTTATGCATTCATTGGTTGTTTTTTATAGGTGCCCTGACTGGGGATTGAACCTGCAACCTTGGTGTATTGGGACAATGCTTTAACCAACTGAGCTACCTGGCCAGGGTTGACATGTGTATAAATCATTGTGTTAACTCAAGGAAGCACATAAAGGGCATGGAACCAAAGCTGGAGAAGGTCAAGCATTTGTCTTGGCATCAAAGAGGCTGTACCTTATATTGCTTAGGGCTGACCTGACCTTTCCAAATTGCATATTTCAAGGCCCTCTGAGGCCATGGTTGAACTGTGCAGGTCTGATTTCATTTAAAATTGTATCAAATGAGAGTATTTATAAAACAATCATCAGTTCTATAATTCCTTGAAAAAGAAATGCATTATGAATACGTAGTATCAAACCCTTCTGGAGGAAGGCTGAAGATAAATATTATGGCAGTTTTCAATCCATATGTCAGCAGCCAAAATGGCACCTCCCCTCCCCAAACCTCCAGCTCACCTCTAACAAGCCCATCAAACCACCATTACTATGCTATGACGGCCCTTGTCAACTGGCTTGACATAAGCCAGTTTTCAGAGTCTGGCACCCTTTTGTGCTGGCTCTAGACCAGAGCTGGGTCCCCTGGATGGTCTTTTCCTGAATGTCTCCAAATGGATTTAAACTTTAATTGAACTGATCTCCCAGCTGGATGTGACTGTCACATGCCTTCTCCCTCCCTGGACGTCAGTGGACTCTCCATAGGGAGTGGACATGGCCCACAGTGTCACCGCCCCTGCCCACACCATCCCTCACCAGCCTACACTCTTAGAACCAGCCCCCACCTCCCCCTGCACCTGCGAGGCCCATTCTCAGGAGGCTTCAGAGAAGTAAAAAATAGCTCCTCATCAGAAAAGGCTCAGGCCCCTGCTTTGACATGAAAACCTTTGAGAATGGCCTTTTTTTTTTTAGTTTCAAAGCCCACATGGTGAGCAAAACTTCGAAGACAGGGCACTGTTTGCCTTTGATGGTCTGGTGTCTTTAAAGCAGTGGTCTTAACCTTTTTCTAGGTCATAGACCCTCAGGAAACCTCATGAAAGCTAGAGAGCCACATGTCATAAAAATACACACACTAATTTTTTTAAATGGTGCCTGCCATTGCAGTGAGCTGCGGACACCCTGAACATGATCCACACGCCTCAGAGGAGAAATCCGTGTTCTAATATCATAGCCGAGATGTCTTTTCCAAGTCCTGTCTGAAGAACCAGAATGAGCATTGACTCCTCTGACTGCAGTTCTCAATATTTTTACTTTTCCCTCTTTCTCAAGGCTATGCTGTATCAATTCACCCATCCACCCCATCCACCCATCCACCCATCCATCCAACTATCCATCTATCCATCTATCCATCCATCCATCCATCCATCCATCCATCCAGAACTGACATTAAGTAAGTACATATGATTTTGTATTTTTTATATTCAGCATTCACTCTGATAGGCAGTGCCCACATCTCGTAGGTTTGTTTTGAAAATTGCACCTGCATTTATTATTCATCCATCTGTCTATACAGAGCCTTCCATCTAACCATTCATTCGGTCCCGGCATGCCATTTTTGTTGGAATCTTCTATGTTCCAGGGGCTGTTTTAGGCACTAGGAAGACAGCAGAAAACGAGGCACAGATCTCTGCCTGCATGGCATTTACATAGTTGGGTGAAGTGACGGACAAAGAAAACAGCAATTACAGCGTAGTAAGATAAATTGCTGGGGGGAAAGAAAGGACACTTTGAGGGCACACAGAGGGGTAATTTAGCCCAGGTTTGGAGCAGAGGATAAAGAATGCTTTCTGAAAAAAATATATGGAGTTGAAAATTAAGGATAAGTAAGAGTTACCCAAATATGGTGCCCAAAAGAGCACATGAAAGAACACACAACCATCTGAAAGTTAGAGTTTTATCCTGAAGGCAATGGAGAGTAACTGCAGAGTTTTAGGCAGGATAACAGTCATCAGATTTGCATTTCCCAAAGATGACTCCAGCTCTGCAGAAGGGAGAATGGGTTGGAGGAATCAAGACTGAAGGCGGGAAGCCAGTTAGACAGCTGTTGCATTATTCCAGATGGTGGCCTAGACTTGATAATGGCAGCAGGCTTGAAGGAAAGTGGGTGCTTTGGCATAAAGGGCATACCAAGGGCAGCAATGATTTGGTGACAGACTAACTTCAGGAGTGCGGCTAAGGGAGAAGGAATAGCCAAGGATAATGTCATGGTTTCTAGTTTGGGCAACCAGGTGGCTGGGTGCACAACTACAGGAAGAATAGAAGAGAACCCAGTCCCCAGGGAGGCAGGATGGTAAGATAAATGCTGTTTTACATATTTTGAGCTTCACTTGTCTGCAAGGTATTCAAGCAGAGGACTAGTAGCCCATTGGATCTGAAATGCAAGCGAGGGGTCACTAGTGCACATATGGTCCATGATGTCTGGAGTCAAGTGTGCAGAGCAAAGATTCTCAACAATGGAAGTTTGCCACACACTTTGGGGGACGTTCTGGAGATGTGCATAGGCAGTTCTTCCCTGTCACTATGACTGAGGACACTAGTTGGCTTTTACTGTGTGGGGGCCAGACATTCTAGATGCCCTGCACATTGGAGGCGTTCCCACACAAAGATTCCTTCCCCTTTCATGACTTTCTCTCTGTTTATAGTGATCTGAGCTTAGATTCTAATTCCAAACAAACACAAAACATGTCTTGACATTGCTTTAATGCACATTGAGTTTTCTAAAACCGTAACTGCAGGGTAAGGTGAAGGAAGAGTTTTTTCTCTAACAGCGACTCCCATATTTTTTATTTCCAGCCCAGATTGCTCTCCTAAAACCCTGCCTGCCTAACCATGAGCATGTTCGACATTTCCACTTGGATGTGTAACAAGCAGATCAAACCTAAATTGTCCAACATTGGACAGCAAACCTCTCCCCTCCCACAACACCTGCCACCCTCTCTTGCCCACCTCCCTGGATAGGAACTTCAAGTTGCTTCTGCCAATACCTCACGTCAGCCTGACTCCTCTTTTTTCACATGTATGCAACTCATCAGGAAATCCTGGAGGCTCTATCGTCAAAATAGCTCCAGAATCTCACCACCTGTCTCCATCTTCATCTCCAATCTCTCTCCTGCCTGGTGTGTTGCACATGTACCTAACCAATGTCGCTACTGTCGTTCTTGCTCTTCTACAGTTTATTCTCAACAGCAGAGAGCTATTAAAACCTGACCACGTCACTCCTCAGCTCTAAACCCTCCAACAGCTCCTGTTTATTCCCGTGGAGAAAAAGCCAAGGTTCTAACACCCACAGGAGCCTCCAAAATTCCTCCCCTGGGGACCACTTCCCTACTCATCTCATCTTTGCTCTCCTTCCAGCCTCAGGGGCCTCCTACTCTTTCTTAACACAGACATGACAAGACCAACCTCGAATCTCAGCCTTGGCAGTTCCTTCCACCCAAAATAGTACTCCCTCCATTATCCAAATGGCTGACTGCCACATTTTCAAAGTGTTAGCTCAGACCTCAATTTCTCCACAAGGCCTACCCTGCCCGCCATGTTTTTTTAAATGGCCACTCTTTTCCAGCCCGCATCCCTGACCTCCCTTATCTTTTCTCCATAGTTCTTCTCACCTTTTAACATAACGCATCACATATGTATTATTCAAGGCTGTAGGGGTTTTTTGCTGTTTTTCCACCCCCCCCCCCCAGATGCAAGTTTCACAAGGGCAGGACCTTGATGTGCTCACTTCTATTTCCCAAGTGTCTAGAATAAAACCTGGCAAATAAGTGCCCGATAAGTAGTTGTTGAATAAGTGAGTGAATGAATGGTGGTAAAATCAGCTCCTATATTAGGCCTTGATTCTGGCTTAAGCACTGATTCTGGCTTAAATTTCACAAGAGGTTTTCTTCTTCATAGTCAAGGGTTAGCATTCAGAATCGAAACACAAAAACAATCACTTCCTCTCTCAGAATAATCCCAGAGAAGCTGCAGTAATGAAAACAAAAGCTTTGCTTTTCAAGATTGCTGTCTCTTCTAGGGGTTCAGAGCCATCTAGAACCTCAGCTATGTCCTTGGTTTAGGCCATGACTGTGGAGAGGTTGGGAAACGAATTTCAGTATTTCAGCAAGAGTAGAGGATATCAGAGTAAATAACCCTCAGCTGACGTCTCAGAACACGACCTTCTGCAGATCTCCAAGCAGCTCTGATCTTTGGGACATTCTTCGGTTATACCATAGTCTTTGGGAGACAAAGGCGCTCATTTGTTTTGTTTTTAATCTTTTAGGCATTCACTTATGTTAAGTCAAAATGCTTCCTCTTTGTGCTCCGATAATGTGCTTTAAAAATGTTCCTTGGCATTATTTTTCTGTGTATTCAAGTTAGTTGTTTACATGCCCCCCGCCCTCACCCAAGAGCCCGAGAGTCCTTTGAAGAGAGACCTTGGGCCTTTTTCACTCTCTGTTCCCCACAGCCAAGCACCTTGTACATAGCTAACTTCGCTGTGTTCGTTGAATTAAACTGCAATGAATGGGGATGAATTAAAAGCTACTTTTAAAATGCAAATATGCTATCTGGGCTCCACAAGAGATTAAGGTGCCCATTAAAACCTTGGCGCAGAGTAAATTATTGGATCGACTAATAACCGCCCAGTAGGCAGAGAAAGGCTGTAACACAGGAGAGAATAGCTTGGACTTGAGAGAGCTTCTCCAGAGGGGGTTGTCGGGCCACAGCAATGAGACACAAGCCGCACCTTGGCTGAAGAGCAAATGGGTTGGGATATATACATAAAATGACAGTAAAGGGAGCGTGTACTTTGAAGCCAGAAAAAGCTGAGGCCTAGTTCCAGTGCTGCTGCTACTCGCTCTGTGACCTTAGGAAAGTTCATTAACTCCTCTGGACCACGGTCGTGCACAGTCAGATGGCAAAGGTTTGTCCAGCTCATCTTTCTTCCCAAGGCTGTGTCCTTTGCACTCGCTCAGTAGTGGGTTGTGTTGTAGATGGTGGCCTGGCACATAGTAGGCTCTCAAACAATCCTGGCTGAATGGGACCTCAGCCTGACACGGTTGGGGGAGCGGTGCCACCGTTTTCCCCCACCTCGCTCTAGGGAAGTACTTCAGCTCACGGCGCTTCGATTTTAAAATCTATGAAATGAGAAGTTCAGTGCCTTCCTCTCAGTTTATCACGAAGGTTAAGTGAGAAGATGAGCCGAGCACTTTGCACACACAGTTGACTGAGTGTCGGTTCTCTCCGCTTCCCCTCGCTATGACACCTAGTGCCATTTCCACACATCTCTGGCCAGAAAAGGAATTGCTTGGCATGTGGCTTCACCTGAAAGTTTCCTTTCCAAATAAACTGCTGACCAAAGAAGACATGAATTGCTTCTGGTGGACTCTCTTGACTTCTCCGTATGTGAACTTGAACTGGGGCATCATGCACTTGGTTCCCTTCACTTCCTTCCCCCTAAGAAAGAGACAAAAATGCACCATGTCCATTCCCCCTCTGCTGAGCAACAGCGGTAAACAACCAACAGGCGCAGGAGCCAAGTGTTGGCCCCTGTGTGGCTTTAAATTGCTAGCAGCCCTTAAATAAATGGGCATGAGCCCCCCACCCCGTGAAAGTGGAGAGTTTACAGCTCGCAGGTGCAAGAACAATTTTTCAATTAGCCATGATATTGCTCTTCACCATGGTCTTCTGGGAGGTTTGTGCGCAGAGGGACTCGGGCCAGGTGGGAACTTGGCACAGCAGCCGCAGTTGAGCAGTCTGAGACGTGCATCCCCAAACAAGCTCTGACCTCACAGCTTTGCCATGCAGAAGACCGGTGCCACTCAGAAGACCATTGCCATGCAGAAGACCGTGGCGGCGACGTGCTCCACTTAAATGAATGGGCAGGTTCCGTGGTAATCTTTTAAAATTCTTTTTTAATTGAATTTACTGGGGTGACATTGGTTAATAAAATTATATAGGTTTCAGGTGTACAATTCTACAATACATCATCTGTATATTGTACTGGGTGTTTGCCACCCCAAGTCAAGTCTCAGTCCATCACCCTTTGCCACCCCCATACCCTCTGCCCCCTCCCCCCGCTTTCCTTTCCCTCTTTAATCACCACACCATCTGTGAGTTTTTCCAGTTACTTAATCCCTTCGTCTTTTTCAAATGTATGGGACTTATTCAAAGGCCCATTTCTATCTGATCAAGCCGAATCGTCCTTTTGGATCCATTGTGTCTCCAACTCTCATCTGTTTTCTCTTTTCACGTCTCTTCTGTCCACCTGATCCTTAGGCCTTTGCTCCTCCCGGTGAGGAAGAACAGATGTGGCCGGCCAGCTTGCGTTCTCCCTTGCAGGAAGGGGGGTTCAGACAAGTAGGGGGGGTCAGACAGGCGATCCAGGTTGGGAGAGCCGTGGGGCACGTGCCCGGCTTGGAGACAGCACAGGGGAGAAACCAGGGTGTGTGGCATGGACAGCCAGTTAGGAGGCAGGGGGGATGAAGTTGGAAACAAGCTGGAGTCGAGTTGTTGAGAAACTTGATGGCCTCATAAACGCATCTTTCACTTGATTGTGGAACCCGAGGGGAGCCGTGGGGAGCCGTGGGGAGCCATGGGAGGTTTCAGGGAAGAGGAATTCTGTCACGGGTCCTGGGCCTGCGCCAAGGACAGATTGGAGCAGAGCCTAGAAGTAGTGAGATTAGTAAGGTTAATTCAAATTTCTTCCTCGGGGAAGGTAGCTCAGCCCAGTGCATTTGGAGCCCTCAGTGTGACAGGAGCTGCTCAAACGCTGTAGGGAGCTGAGGTGTGAGTCAGCTTGACCTTCACCCTCAAGGTGCACAATGTAATACAAGTTCACATTCAGCCAGCATTGCTGGGTATCCGCACTGTTAGGGAGGAATGTTTTTGACCACAGTAACAGAATATCCAAATAAGAGTGGCTTGTGCAATAAAGACATGAGTTAGCTCACATGACAGGAAGCGTGGAGATTGTCATTAGAGTGTTAGCCAGTGAGTGGCCAGACTGTCCCTCATCCCTGTTTTCTCTCTGGATGCAGACAGGCAGTCACCGTGTGCCATGCAGTTAACACGTAGTTGGAGACCCTGGCTCTGGGCCAGCCAGGAACCTGCCATTGACTATGTTGTTGCTGCTTCCCCAGACTTGCAGCCTCTGCAGCTGCTTTACCCAATTCCTGTCCATAAGTCCGGCCAGCCTCACCAGAGGGCAAATACTTCATCCTGCCAGCCTCCCCCAGACCCAAGGACTCAGGCACCCCACTCCTTCCATACCTGAGACTCCTTCCTGTAGGTTTCAAGTGCAAAGACTCTTCTGTGATCTAAAGAAATGAAGGTAGCCAGCCTCTTCCCCATTAACACTCACGAATGCAAAAGGTGCATAATAGCTAAAATCTGTGATGAATTGAGAGGTGCTTTTAGGGAAATCTCAGCTTTATTAGTGAGAGTAGAAGTGTACCCCTGTGGTGGTAACTCCTTACACATTTAATAAAAAGGTGGGCATGTAAATTTATGAGACGCCTTATCTCCCTAGTTTACAGACAATTGTGGAATATTCATGGTTGCGAGCACCCTAAACAATGATCCTGTAGCTTCAGGGGTGTCTGACCTCTGGTTTAAAATATTTGGTGTTCACAATAACTCTATGGATATTTTTTTAGGTGAGGACACCAGGACCAGAAGTTTAAAGTAAAAAAAAAAAAACCCACAAAAGCAGATCTGCCAGAGCAGGGACTTCAGTGTCAAGCAAATATGTACTCAAACCTGTGCCCACACCAACACGGCTTGGGAATTCTTCCCTTTTGTCTTCCACCTCCGGGCCCCTTCGCCCCGCTGCTGAAGGGAAGCTAACCTCTGCCTTTGCACTTCTGACCCCTTCCACGGCTGCACGCTCCACTCAGCACGAGGTTCTGGCCTGGGCCGCACAGGGTGATTTGTCATTTTACAAAACAAACACAGTTTGGGCGAGAAGAGAGCCAAGTGATAAATAATCTCAAACCAGAAAGCTGCTGTGGAAGTTTTAGAGCAAAAGAGAGAAACAAAAACAAACCCCAAGAAAACATAAAAGCTCAGGATGATTTATTTCATAATTTAAAAATCAAAATTGCCTTCAGGCGGTGGACTGGTTTGCCCAGTTTTACCCTAGAGTGAGTCGTAATAGCTAAGTCGTGTACCTTGGAAAAGCAGGCCCTCTCTGGGGAGAGTGCCGAGATGTCATTAAGCTTGGAACTGCGTGGGGCTGTGCCAGATTCAAATGTCCTTTGAAATCGAGACCAACAGAGAAAAAGCCTCGGGGCCAGTGCGGTGTACCTCCAGACCACGTGCGGTCCCTGCAGCGCCATCCAGGAGGTGGCAGGGAGGGAACTGTGGGGAGCAGAAAATCACTTTAGCCTTTGGGGCAGGGGCCAAGAATGATGTGGAGGAGACTTATCAGCTCAGAGGGCAGCAGGACAAAGGGGAAGGAGACTGTCGATGACATGGGACAAATGGAATGCTATCTGCCATAGGAGCACAGTCTGCATGCAGCTACCAACAGTCCAGACCTGTATCAGTTATCTATGGCCACAATGATGCAGTGTAACAAACGGTCCCCAAACTTCAGAAGTGTACAGCAGTAGCATTGATTTTCCTTTGCTGTTGTGTCTGTGGCCCGCTGGGAGATGATTGATCTAGAACAGTTTCCCTCATGTGTCTGGCAGTGGCTGGCTGTCTGCTGAAGCAATGGAGGTTCAGGGGAGGAAAAACTGTACCTTAATGGACACAGGTGTCCAAACCTGAGAAAGAGATGGCGGTCTGGTCAGCACGTCTGTTTTAACAGCACATCTGTTTGACTCGCTCTAGGTTAGAGGGCTCTGAGACCCCCAGGGTCAAGGTCTTACCTTCATCCTACAAACTGTGTTATATACAATGTGCCCTGGCAGATACTCTGCCTTCTGGGGAGTTATCCCCCAACCTGCCAAACTGTTCCGATGCCCCAGTTATGTCATACAGAGAATCATTTACGGTAAAATGTCTAGCTCTGTGTGTCAGACTCACCCGTGTGGCCATGGAAGGCTCACAAGACACCGAGGAAGGCTGAGGTCGGGGCTCCTGGAGGCACCCTACAATTTCCATTCCCCTCTCCTGCCTCTATCATTCTCCGGCTCTAATTCCAGCCCTCCTCAGCGCTGGCTTAGCAGGCTGGGGGTCTTTGGAATTACCTAACCCATCCCACCCACACTAACTCGGTGTGTTTCTTTAATCCAGCAGAGTTTCACTGGATTTGCACCGTCACCACCAAGATAAGCCCTGGCCCTCAGGTTCCGACCCAATGCTGCTTAGTGGTTGAGATGCCTTAGCCAGGGCTGGTGGGCCCACTGCACCGATGCCCTCTGTTCGGTCCTGGGTGGCTGAGTTTGAGGCCTGGCTCTGCATGAATTCCTCACATGACCCTGGGCTTGTCACCTAGAACCATCTGTGCCTCAGTTTCCTTGTCAGTAACACCAGGAAATATTATTTCCCAGGGTCATGTTAAGAACTATGAGATGAAGAATATAAAATGCTTAATACAGTGCTGCACATTGGCGAGTGCTCCATTACTTTATATCTCTAGTCAGAGCCTCCCTTCACCCCTGTCTGCCCACACACACTTTGAATTCTAGGTCTGCATAAATAACTGTCCACTTGGCCTCTCCACTTTGATGCCTAATGGGCATTTCCACGGCAACGTGTCCAAAACAAAACAAGGTATTTCCCACTGTAACCTGTTCCCCATACAGCTTTCCTGTCTCGGTGGATGGGAGCACCACACTCCAGGGTCCCGGGCTGAAATCCTGGCCCTCCTCTGCTACCACATTTCACATCCGACCCATCAGCACATCTCCGTGGTTCTACACTGAGACCATATCCAGAGTCTGACCATTTCCCTCCATGGCCCCAAACGGACCCAGTCATCATCTCTCACCTGTCCCCCTGCCTCCACCTTGAGTGGAGTTTGAGAATAATCCTCTCCAGTTGTGAGATCACATCCCTCCTTAGCTCAGAACTCTCTGGCAGACTCCCATTTCAATCAAAGCCAAAGTCCTGGTGGTGACCTACAAGGCCCTACATGCTGTTCCCGCCCCGCTTTGCTCTGATCTCATTGCCTACTCCCCTGGCCCCGCACTCTCCAGTCACAGGGCCCTCCTTGCTGTGTCCCCAGCCACCCCAGGTGTGCTCCATCTGAGGGCCTTCGCACAGGCCGTGCCCTCGCTTCCCACAGGTTCCCCCGGATGCTGCATTCCTGGTCTCCCCTTCGGGCTCTCCAGCGCAGGGTGTTCCTGAAAGGCATCCGCCCTCTCTCCCTGCTCTCAGCTCTCCCTTCCACTCTCAGCTCTCTCAGTCTCTTTAATCCTGTTCTTTTTCCCCTCATTGTCTTTGGCATTTATCAAATTCTAATACATTATATAACTTATTCACTTATTGCCTTTATTATTTACTCTCTCTCTTCCCCTGCTTGAATGTAAACTCCAACAGAACAGAGCAGAACTTTTTGTCTGTCCTGTTCACAGATGGATTCCAGTTGCAGGACACAGTGCCTTGAACAGAGTGGGTGCCCCATGAATATTTGTTTAAGGAATGAATAGACTCATAGCTGTAAGCATCAATCATGCTCTGAGCCCCTTATAAGAAGGAGCCATGTCTTCGTCCTGCCTGTATCCCCAACCTTCACCGTGGGCCTGGCACTGCTGAGATTCTCTGCATAGCTTTACAGGAAGGATGAAATCCAGAAGCTTCCCTTTCCTGGAGGCAGGGGTTGCCCATCGCTGAGCCCATATGGGCTTCCCTGAAAGGACCAGCCCACGTGTCCTGCCCAGAGAGAGGAAAAGTACCTCTGACATGTAATTTAGAACCTGAAATGCCTGGATATAAAGTCTTACTTGAGGAAATGGGATCAAACCTAAGGGCATCTCCCCTCCACCAAATGGATATTCTGGATCTACCATCTCCTGTTCTCCCCAAGCCGCTCAGGCTGCCCCCCTCGGGGGACGGGCAGACTTGCCATTCAGAGACTGATGATGTTACTTTAGCCAAGTAACCCCAAGCCCCCTCAGAGTCTCCCTCTAATATCTGATCAGGGATAGGCTACCGCCTTTCTGATTTCCAAGAAGACGGCTATTTGCAAGCCAGGAAGAGGGCTCTCATCAGGAACCAAGTTGGTCAGCACCTTGACCTTGGACTTTCCAGCCTCTAGAACTGTGGAAAATAAAAACCAAATCCACCCAGTCTAGGGCATTTTGCTATGGCAGCCTGAGCTGACTAAGACACTTGTCCTCACAGCATATACATGCCTGGCAGCTTCTGACCAAAAGTACCTGTCTCACCTTGTTCCACCACTGAGTCCTGAGAGCTTCTCAGGTTCTCCAGAAATAATGGAATTACCGGGACTTCTCTCTCTATCCCTTCTGCCTTCTTTAAACTTTCTCAGTCTTGGTCAGTGGGCTACTGAATCTTCCAAAGCCCCAAGTAGTCAGTCCTAGGGAAAGCAACCAGTCTGTAAAATAATCTGAGCATGTTAGAAATCGCCCCCTACTGGGAAGTCAGGGAATGACCTGGACAGGGATCCGGTTCCCAGGACCAGGTCTCAACAAGCATCTCTCACAGGAACCACTAGGGGGCACTTAACCAGAGAGGCCAAAGGTCAAGGTGCCTACTCGTGGACGAGGTAGTCACGGAAAATGGAACTTCATGGGTGTGTGTGTGTGTGTGTGTGTGTGTGTGTGTGAGAGAGAGAGAGAGACAGAGAGAGGGATGGGAGGGTGGGGATAGCGAATGTGCATGGTCAGGTGCAGGAGCAAGAAGTAGATTACTGCAGTGAACTGGAAAAGGTATGAGTGAGGTAAATGTTGCCAAGGAAAACCTCAAAGAATTCTTTCTTCTGCAGACATTTTTAATACCCTCGCATGCCATGTCCTTTTATTCCATTAAGACCCTGTAACATGCTTTTAATTTTAATCAACCAAACTGTTTGCTTCACCAAATACCAGAAAATTATTCACACCTGTGTTAGAGAATTAACAGCTTTATACTAAATATGACATTGGCTTAAAAAAATTACTACCTATAATAATCATCTTAGTAATGTATTCTCAAGGTCAAGCAAGTCATCTTCTCTGGTATAAGAAAATCTTAACTTTTGCTTCAACATGGATGGACCTCGAGGGTATTATGCTAAGTTTGAAATAAGTCAGAGAAAGACAAATACCATATGATTTCAATTATATGTTTAATCTAATGAACATAATAAACTAACAAACAAAATAAAAATAGACTCATAGACACAGAGAACAGATTGGCAGCTGTCAGAGAGGAGGGGATTGGGGGACTAGATGAAAAAGGTAAAAGGATTACGCAAAAAAAATGAAACCTCAAACACAGACAACAACAGTGTGGTGATCACCACAGGGAAACAGGATGCAGGGGATAAATGGTGATGGAAGGAGACTTGGCTGTGGGTGGTGAACACACAATACAATATATAGATGATGTATTATAGAACTGTACACCTGAAACCTATATAATCTTATTAACCATGTCACCCCAATAAAGTCAATTAAAAATGGCATTTTTCATATACATTAACGAAATACTAGATTGAGGATAAATGATGTGGTTTGTGGGTCGCAAACCAAAGCTATTATTCCTTAGAGACTCTCTGTCAAAATGACCTCCATCTTTCCCTCATTTTTCTGGGGGGAAATATTAGATGATAGAGTCAGGAGGGCACAATCTCGATTGGAACGCGTGGGGAACTCAATGTTATTGCAGGACATTGTACAGGGATATTTGCTAAGTTCTGCACTTATGTCCAAAACACCCAGTTGCCCTTTGTCCTCACAGGACAAGGAGGACAATATGTCAGAGACACCCACATAAGGCTCAGAGTAGATCAGCATTCCCAAGCACATACTGAAGCCATTCCTATAGACACCGAACATCCTGAAACACATGGAAAGCTGGATAGATGTTTGTTGAATTTAATATCAAGATGAATGAATACAAGCATAGAAATGAGAATGAAAATATGAATAGCCTGTTGTTCTCCAAGTGGGCAAAACACATGTGAGATTGGGATATGTCCTGAGTCACTCACTGTACACCCTGGACTATGGCGGGGAGGAGGGTACCTGGATCTCAGAACAATGTTTTATGAGGAGAGTGGAAGGAACAGAGAACGTTTAGCATAGGAAAGCATTCAAGGGGCCTGATCCTTGTCTTCAGATGGTGGAAGGCTCTGGGTGCAGGAAGGTTGCTTTCTATGGCCTTAAGGAGAAGAGGACCATGCATGTGAATTACTGGGATACATTTTGCCTTAGGATCTAAACTTTCACAATTCTCTAATGGTAGAGCTGTTAAAGATAGAATGGGCTGATTCAATAGTAAGTAAGGCATTTACAACTAAAGATCTTCAAGAGATGTTCTGTCAGGTGATAGATTCAAAAGTTAGTCTGGGTTACCTTTAAGGAAAAAGTTTCACCCTGGCTGGTGTGGCTCAGTGGATTGAGTGCCAGCCTGTGAACCAAAGGGTTGCTGGTTTGATTCCTAGTCAGGGCATATGCCTGAGTTGCGCGCCAGGTCCACAGTAGGGGGAGCTCAAGAGGCAACCACACATTGATGCTTCTCTCCCTCTCTTTCTTCTCCCTTCCCCTCTCTCTAAAAATAAATAAATAAAATCTTTAAAAAAGAAAAGAAAAATTTCTTTGACTCTGTGAAATGGAAGAAAATGACTCTACTAATTGGAGTAAGGGCTAGGCTGCCATAACAAAGAGACTGAAAAGTTTCATCACTTACAGAGCAAAGAAATGTATGACTCTCTCACGTAACTGTGTAGGGCAGGTCAGCAGCCCCTGCTCCCCACCACTATCATGGAAACCAGGCTGTTGTAGGCATGCAGTGAGGCTGCCAAAGTGATCCCAGCCATCACTGCATTGAACAACTGAGGAGGAAAGAGGCAAGCCCAGGGCTGATGCTTCCAACTAACCAAGGGACACAGAAGCCACCCACATTACGTCCATTCCTATTCCACTGCAGTGTCTGGTCACATGACTAGATGTCACTGCAAGGGGTGCTGGGAAATGTAGTCTGAGCCGAGCAGCCGGGAAGGAGGAAAAATGGACTGTGCCGCAATCATCTATCAATTTAATTATCTGTCAACTTACATGCTTATTGGTCTATTAATGCTAATAAGAAATATTATGTTAATATTAATATCGATAGAGTTAAAAACAGCTTCAGAGGCAATCTGCCTGGTTTCAACACCTAGCTCCACCATTTTAGTAACTGAGAGTGTGCAAGTTAAACTTCGTACCCTTTAATTTATCTGTTATTCTTTATCTGTGACACGGGAATAATAAAACTACCTATGTAATAAGGTGTTTGTGAGGACTCAATGAAATAATGAAACAAAAGTGCTTAGAACAGTGCCTGGCACCTAGAAAGAGCTCATTAAGTATTACGGCTTAAAACTCTGTAAATGTGGAAAGGAAGAAGCGCATTTTTCAGGGTATCCTCCCACTGACCCACGTGAGCAGAATGTGAAGAAGTTTCAGGGTATGTAACTGAAAAGTGTGATCTGGGCCTTTTTCATTTCCAGAAATGACCCAGTCCCATCTTCCGGTCCCCACTCACTTACCAACTCAGATAGAAATAGTTGCTTTGCGGCGTTTTCCCTTTAGGCCCTTCCTGCCTGCTTGGGGAGAGGAGAGCAGACCAGGAAAACTGCAAAGTGCCGTCCCTGAGCATTCCATGATGTGATTAGATTCTGAGCAAATAAACACGTCCACCTGCTGGCTGAACTCCAATCAGCCTTTGGAAGAAGGATAAAAACCTCATTGCAAGAACAAACGCCAACCCACAAATAAATAAATAAAAACGTCACCCCATCTCCGAGCTGGCTTGCATTAGCAAACAAGTAATCAGGGTTTTTACATGGAAACATAATTCCGCCGTCTCATTTGGGTTTTTATGATGAATTTTGCAAGGTGCCCGAGGCTGCCTTACAGGGGACGTGGGAAGGCCTTCTCTGATTAATGGAGCTGATGACTCCCTCTGAGAGGTTACGGCTGCTTGAAAATCCAATCCGTTAATTAGCAAGAGCCCTGGCTGCGGGGGGTGGTCTAGGCCCCATGGGGAGTTGCAGAGTTGGCCACGTGGGAAGATTCCTGCTGGAAGCTGTGGTGCAGTTGGAAGGCGAGAGGGGTGGGAGTGAAACTGGGCGAGGGAGGTGAGGTGTAATTGTTCTGAGCACCTCCCCACGCTAAACACTGTAAATGGAATTGCACTTAATCCCCACAACAAACCCACGAGGGAAGTGTTTTTTTTAACTCCTACTTTCATGGATAAGGACACTGAGGTCCAGACGGGCTAAGTGACTTGCCCAGGTTACACAACTCTGCTTTTCTCCTCCTCCAGAAAGCCACTTTTTCCTAACACTGACGGAAAGTCAGGGCCACGTCCCATAGAAATTCACAACCCGAGGGGTGAAGTCTATCACCCGCATACTGAAAGATGACCCTGGGTAGCACATGCACAACGGGCAATGCAGGTTATAAGACGGGCTCTGAGAAGGGACTTACAGAGCTAGTAAGTGGAAAAGTCAGGGTCATAACGAAAATGTATCAGATTCCAATGCAAGTGGTTGACAGTTTATTAGAAGGGTGGGGCTTTGGCTCGGCTTCAAGGAATAAGTAGTGTTGGCAATGGAAGAGGAAGCATGAGAGGTGGATGGTTGGGGACCCAACACAATCGCAGGCTGAAGTGAGTGTCCTTACACGTACTGACGTGCGCCTGTCCCCATTCTGGCTCCCAACTTGCATCCCCTCCTCTTTCCTTCACCCTCACCCCCCACCTGCTGTATTGCTCCGCGTGTCTCTGCTCCCGGGCTGCTGCCTATGCTCCTGCTCCCTCCTGGATGCCTTCCCAGTGCAGTCTCACCACCCCTCACGCTCTGCCCACCGTGCGGTCTGCTGGAACTCTTTGTATCATTCACCCCCTCACTGGACAAGCATCAGTTTAGCATGTACAATGTGCCCAGTGACCTCAGAGTGCTGGGGATTCCGTAGTGGACAATAGGAAATCCTTGCCCTGATGGAGCTTACCTTCTAATTTAGGAGGCAGAAAATAAGCAAATACAGCTGACCCTTGAACAGCATGTGTGTTAGGGGCACCAAACCCCCATGAAGCAGAAAATCGGTGTGCCACTTTTGACCCCCCCCAAACTTAACTACAAATAACCTACTATTGACTGGAAGCCTTACCAATAACATAAACAGCCAATTAACACATATTCTGTATGTTATATGTATTATATACTATATTCTTACATTAAAGTAAGCTAGAGAAAAACATGCTACGGAAATCATAAGGAAGAGAAAGTGCATTTACTGTACTTATTGAAAAAGTCCCTGTATAAGCGGACCCCCACAGTTCAAACCCATGTTGTTCAAGGGTCAACTGCATGCAACTAAACACCCAAATCTTGTGAAGCGGTGTTAAGGGCCATAAAGAAGAAGAAGGAGTGTGTGGTGACGGGGTGAGGGGTCGAGGGGAGGGCTGAACCACAGGCAGCAGGGGAGGGAGACCTCTTTCATGAGAAGACTGACATTGGAAGGGCCACCTGGGTGAAATGGAGGAGGGACCCACACAGACGCTGGGAAGGTGGAGCCTGCAGGCTTGTTCAGGAAACAGCTAGGGAGCGGTATACCTGGGGCAAGGGACCGGGAAGGAAGACTGGGAGGAGACGATGGCCAGCCAGGAACAGGGGCCTTGCTGTCCCTGCCCAGCACTGACTGCTGCCTGCTTTCCCCTGCTCCGTACAATCCTCGTTGCCTTTGTCTTTACCTCTCTACTCGGCTTCAGGTCACACTCTGTCAACTGTGAGCGTATCTGTCCTCCCCAGGACTGTGGCCCATTGGGGCTGAGGGCCTTGTTTTCTCTATCATCGTGGCCCTAGTGCCTAACACAGAGTGGCACGCATATCTCTGCCTGGCAACAGGCACAGATTGGAAGGACTCAGCTGAAAGGTCTAGCAGTGGGGTGTGGAGTCAGGCATCCTGGCACCATGTGGCCCAATCCACCAAATCTGCAGGGCTGGGCTCCACAACCTAGTCTAACTGGTCTGATCACAGGCATGTGTGATACTCAGAGCCAGGAGGTATGTCACACCAGTGACCTGTGTGTTAGTCATCAGACGGGTTTCAGCAACAACGACAAGACCCCAAGGGAATGCTAAGGCGTAGATAAAGGAGTAGGGAGGCTGCACTCAGGACAGAATTTCCACTGCAGCTTCGAAGTGATCCCTTCAACAGGAAACTGAGGCAGGAAGCTTCTTTATGGGACTGAGCTAGCCCAGCCAGGTGAGGCTCTGACTCAGCGATACCCAGGCTCACCCCCATCTCCCCAGGAATATCCAGTCCTAGACTTGAAGCTGCATCAAGAGTGCAGACAACAGTTCTGACAGAGTCAGGGGCTGGAAGGGAGCTCCTTCCAGAGACTGAAGATGCCTCGGTTTCCAGCCTCTTTACATACAGAGACTGCACTGCAGCTGCGGATGCACAGGGGGCTCCGAGGATGCTAACTTCCTGCTCCCCCAACAGCGTGCACTCCGTACACAACCCCTTCCCCTGCCTTCTTCCCCCATGAACTCCTTGGACAGCCTCACGTGACAATCCAGGTGGAAGTTGGGGGGAGCTCTTCATATCCAATAGAGCTCTCAGAACTAATTCCGAGCCTGAAAAGCAATTTGTAGCTGCAAATGCATAACAACTCCTGGATCCACCCCTCCAGTGATCAGTCAAAGAACTTTTAATTAGCTCCCTTGGCGTTCCTGATCTCCTCCAGGCTTGCTGGCCAGGCTCTGGTGAAGCCCCCAGAGTCGCTGGATGTAAAAGTGGGCTCTTCCAGCTCACAGGCGACCCTCATCTCTGCCGGCACCAAGCACTCCAAAACTGTGTGAAACGCCCTCAAACACCAGGCACAAGATGAGCAGAGCTCAGAAAAACACACGGTCCTCGTAGGACCTCCTAGTCTGATGGTCTCGTTTTACAGATGAAAAAATGAGATCCAGAGAGAAAGAGAGAGATCTTTCTGTGTCGTTTGGCTTGATTTGGGCCTTTGAAGAAATTGCCTGCATCTCTGGTTTACTACCTCTGAGTTTATTTTAATCTCTACTATTAGTCTTTCCTTTTTGGTTACTTTATACACAATACGAGTGTTCCGAAGCACCACTATGGAAACAGCCCCTCACAGTCTGAAATGGGCAGGAGCTTGAAAGAGGCGTTAGGAAGTGGATGTTCCTATTAGCATTCCTCCCGTTTCTGAAAATACCTACCCTGGGCCCAGGCTCAGGCTTACCCAGGTCCCTGTTTGATCATCCCATTGAACCAGAAAACTGCAGGCAGCGCTAGATTTGGGTGGAGTGGTCCGGGAAGCCCTGTGAAGGAGATGACATTTGAGTTGAGTTGTGGATGACAAGGATGAGCAGCCATGGGGTGATCTGAGAGCAGAGGGCTCCGTGGAGCCTCATGTGCAAAGGCCCTGAGGTGGAAACAAATCTTACATCAAAAAGGGAAGAAAAGCCACCCATCCAAGTGTCACCCACTTAATCTAATACCAATCACTCCCTTTTTTTTTGTCATTCTATTTTATTATCTTTATCAATACTGATCACTATCTGCAAATGTCTTGTTTATATGTTATTGATGATGTTCTGTCCCCACTCCCTAAAATGTAAACTCTATGAGAACAAGGACCTTGTCTATCTCGTTTCTTGTCATAACGCCATTGCCTGGGAAGTAGTAGGTACTGCACACATATTTACTGAATGAATGAATCAGTCAAAGAATCCATACCACATGTGCTATCAGACAGGGTCAGCAGAGGCAGAAGACAGAACATGTGGGGAGTTAAACTGCACTCTGAGTCTGACGAGGCAGTAAAGAGGGGAGTCGTATGCACACTCTGTTATGTGGAGAAGATATTGTACGGAGCATAAAAAAAGATGCAAGTGCAACAGGGCGCATTCCTGCTGCTTGGCAGAGAGGAGTTTTACGCCCACCATCTCACCACTGCACAGAGAGAAAGGGGTTCCCCCGACTCTCCTCCGACCTGCAGAAACCCAGTGCTGAGTTTCCCAGCACAGGGCAGAGAATGCAGGGACATGACCGGTTCCAACATGTCCCGACTTCAGTGCCCACAGCCCTCATCCAGGTGTCTTGCTGGCAACTGCCCCTAAGAACTGCATCACCTTGGCCTTTCCGGCTGGAAACAGGGCTCAGGTGGACAGCAACAGCCCTTGACCCAGGGGAGACCCTGCCTTTTTGCAGAAAGAGGAAAATGCCCCTGGTTTTTATTAAAATAGTGGATGCATAAGGTGCCTCAAACAATGAGACACATTCAGAGTGTTTAAAATGACTTTTTGTATATCAAGTGGAACATTTATTTGTTAAACAATAACATTGTTTTGCCAAAGAAGAACAAGGAGGAGGAGGAGCTGCAGCAGCAAGGGCACTGTTTAGGCGGTTGTGCCGTGCTCCAGCTGAGAGAAGACAGTAGCTTGCACTAGAGTTGCATCTGTGGAAATGGAGAAATAGGAAGGGATTCAGGCTGAATTCTGGAGGCAGAGCTTTAAGGACTTACTCTTGACTTGAATGTAGAGAATGAGAGAAAACAAGTCATAAAGTAAACAGTCCCCAAATTCGAATCTGCAGGATGGAATCCTCCTCCAAACTCACATATGCAACATCCTATTGGACACCCCTACCCACATGTCCTGTGATAAATCTAAAAGTAGAATCTTTTATTTTCTTTCTACTGAAAAATATTTCTTCCCTTATCTTTATATATTGCTTCAGAGAAGGACCCTGATTGGTCCATTTGGATCCCATATCCACTCCTTGGATGAAGGGATTGGGGAAGTATGATTGCTAAGGCTTGAGCCCTGTGGGTAGAAGAAGACTGTGATTGGCCAGTTTCCCAGAACCATATAGCATTTGGCAGTCTGCCAAAGGATGGGTGGGGGAAAGCAACACCAGAATAGGAAGGCGATGAATGCCTGGTGGACAAAAGCAACAGATGCCAACCACCGATGACACATCATTGCCCTCAGGATGAAAGATAAGCCCTTTAGTGTGACATGCAAGGACTTTTCCATCTGGCCTTGTCTACCTCCCCTGCCTCATCCCTTAGGACTCTCCCTAACCGTGCTCTGGTGGTACCAAACAACCTGCAGTTCCTGGAGGAGACCGGCTCTCCATCTTACCCCTGGACCTCTGCTGGAAATGCCCCCTGCCTGCTTCTTTGCCCAAACCCTGTTTTATTCCTAGGTGGTGTTTTAAGAGAAAGCCTTCCTGATAGCCAGGCTGCCTTGGACTCTACGCTTCCATCTTTCATCCCCTGCAGCCTCGGAAGTGTCTGTTTAGCCCTGTGGGCACACTGAGCCAGGAGCTCCTTGAGAGAACAGCTGTGCCTTTTATCTCTATTTCCACCACATTTTAAATGCCTCTGTGAGTGTTTGCCACATTGATGAATAGGAAAGGGGAATCGGGGAGAGAGGAAAGGAAAAAAGGAAAGAGGGAGGGAGGAGTCTTAGCAGTGAATGAGAGAGCATCTCAATAGAACAGAAGAACAAAGACTGAGGAAGACCAATAGGTCACATGTTTCTCGTACAAAAGTGAGTTGGGCGAAGTCTGTGGCTGGGATGGGAGGCAGTGTGAGGGCAGGGCACCTGTGCAGACCCCGAGGTGGATATGTGGATGTCCAGTTAAGGTATTTTTCCTCTGGAAACTCCCAAGTGTGCAGCAAGAGCGACAGTCATATGCTGCTGGGCATTGGGACAGCCCTTTGGGGGAGCAATATGGCAGCCTCTTGCAAAGTTGAAAGTGAACACACACAATGGTCCAACTCTTCCACTGCCAGGTATAGAGGTCCCCTCACACCCCTGGGGACAGGTACAAGGCTGTCAACTGCAGCATTATCTGTCAACGTGAAAAATCTGAATCAGCCTAAATGTCTGTTTGCGGGGGAAAAAGGTAAATGAATCCTGATGTGTTTGTATAGATGTGAATCTAATACAGGCGACAAAAGGTGAACTGCCATCACCCTGTGTCAAAACAGGTGCATCTCAAAAGCATGTAGGAAAAAAGTTCTGGAAAAATATGTAAAGCACAATGTAAACACCATTTTCAAATGTGCAAAGCACCCCAACATCTTGCTTCTGAATAGATATGTAGCACAAGTATAAAAATGTGTGTGGAAATACAAAACTTCGCTCAGAACAGTGATCATAGCTGGTGAGGAAGGGATGTAAACGAAATGGAAAAAATGCAGACAGTGTTCGTGGGGAAATTAAACTTCATCTGTGAGGCTTTGTTTTGTTTTTTTTAAACTCTGAAACCCACATGAAAAAATCTGTGATGAATCCGGATAGTGGGCACACAGGGCTTTTGAATATTATCTCTTCTAATGCAGCAGTCACTAGCATATGTGGCTGATTCATTTTTTATTTAAATCAATTAAAATTTGAGAAGATTAAAAATTCAGCTTCTTAGATACGCTAGCCACATCCCATGTGTGGGATACCTGCTGCGACCAGTGACTGATGTCCTAGAAGGCTAGTAGCTGCCACGTAGGACAGGGCAGATTGCAGAAGCACTTCTGTCATCAGAGAAAGTCCTGTTGGCTCACCCTAACCTATGTCTGAGCCCACAGGAGCTGAGCAGGACTCTTGAAAACCGGGCATTGTGAACATCACTCATTTATGGGGTCGCCAGGGAGGAGAGCTGACTCAGTGGCACATCACACACACACACACACACACACACACACACACACACACACACACACGCGTGGCCATTCCAGGATAGAAATGAAGAAGAGGAAGAAGAAGGAAAAGGAGGAGGAGGAGAAAGAGAAGGAGGAGGAGGAGAATCACACTTAAGGAATTGTCTAGATTTGATTTACATTTAAGAAATATTCCTCTGGCTACTATATGGATGATTAACTGGAATAAAATTGGTTCACAGTTATTGTAATAATCAAGCCAAGAAGTGATGAGAGTCTTAACTAGGTGGAGATAGAAAGGGCAGAATTTAAAGACATTTCAGAGGGAGAATTCATAGGACATGGTGACTAAGTGCGTATGAGATTAAAGGAGGAGAAGTTAAGAATGATGCCCGAACTTTGTACTATGTTGACAGTTACACGGGTGTTATCACAGAACTGAGGAACATGGGAAAACAGAGCCAGCCTGGAGAGAAAGACACAAGTTCATTTCTGACATGTTGCATTTGAGATGCCCATAAAACTCACAGGTGGTGGGTGTCAGGAAGCAGTTTCTTTCATAGGTCTGAAGCTCAGGAGAGAGTTCTTTGTGGAAATAACAAGAGATCTGTGACTCATCAGTATGGGCATGGTGGTTAGACATGGGCAGGGCTGATGTAACCCAAGGAACGTGCTAGACTGGGAGGAGTAGAGGACCTAGAAAGGGACCTATCAGGAAAGTGAACATAGAGGAAACGTTTCCCTGCTCTGCCTGCTTCCCCGCCCACCCCCTTCCTCACTTCTACCTGCTTCCACATTTCAACTTCATCCAAGGTCCACACTGTGGTACCTAAAGCCCTGACTCAACTGAGTGTAATGGTATTTGTTTTTCATCTTTTTCTTCTTTCTGAAACTCACTAAGTAGAGATGATTACAAAGCGATATTCAGGCCTTCCTGAGTCCTCTGAACAAACAGCATCAAGCACCATTTAAAGCTCACCTGCAGTGCCATTAGAACCCCTAATAAAAGTAGCACTGTATAGGTGGGTAGAAAAGAGGAGCTTTCAATGGGCAGCTAAAGACATTGAAGAAAATCAGATGAGGCTGGGGTCAGGAAAGCCATGAGAAGAGGGATTGTAAAAGGAGTTTCTAGGAGTTCAAGTGACGATAAGGAATAGAGGGGACCCTCAGCCACTTAGGAGTCACTGAAGACCTTGGAAAGAACAGCCTGAGTGGAATGTTGGGGAGAGAAGAGTCCAAGGATCTTCACTGTGGAGGCCATTTGCCAAGGGGTAGATCTGGGAGGAACCTGTATCTGGGTTTAACGTAAATGTAGGCATTCTAAAGAAGAGTCAATGAAAGTGACAAGTACGAGATCAAATACTGAGAGTGAGGTCCGCACGATCCACCACTTCTGGATACATATGAGGTCTGTCCAAAGGTATCCAGCCATGCATTATGAAAACTAAAGACATTTATTGAAGAAGAAGAATTGTACATAAGGACAATGAAGCCTCAGTCCCCTTCAAAGGAGGCGTCTTGGAGCTTCACACAGTTCTCCCAGTGTCTCTTCCACTGTTCAAAACACTCTGCAAAATCCTTTGGTGAAAGTACCATCAGCTGCCCCATCATATGTCCTGAATTCTCATTCCCTTCTTATTCCCTTCTGAATCTCATTCCTGGTCTGAAATCTTTCCCTTTCAAAGGTTATTTGAATTTAGGGAAAGGCCAGAAGTCACAGGGCACCAAATCTGGGCTGTAGTGGGGCTGAGTCAGCTGGGTAGTTTGATGTTTCACAAAAAAACTCTGCACGAGATGTGATGCATGAGCGGGCACATTGTTGTGACGAAGCTGCCAGTCCCCAGCTGCCCACAGCTGTGGCCTTGAGTCATCCGAATAGTTTCTGCAGAGGAATGTTCAAGCTTAACACCAAATTTTTTATTAAAGTTTTTTTTATTTTTTAAAGATTTTATTTCTTTATTTACTTTTAGAGAGGAGAAGGGAGGAAGAGAGAGAGGAAGGAAAACATCAGTGTGGTTGCATCTTGTGTGCCCCCTACCAGGGATCTGGCCCACAACCCAGGCACGTGCTGTACACTTGGAATTGAACTAGCAACCTTTTGGTTTGCATGCTGGCATGTTCAATCCACTGAGCCACTCCAGCCAGGGCTGAATGCAAAATCTGATGCAGCTTCGTTGCTCTACTCACTCAGTCATTTTGAATGCAATGACCACACTGTATACATGCTCACTCAATAGTGTCTACCACCCCCACTGACTAGTACAGTGAAGTCGGCCTTGTTCAGGCATGTGGTCCACTCTCCTTGACTGACGGGTTACATTAATGTCACACAAACCATTCTCATTACATTAGCAATAGCTGGACTTTTTCTGAACAGACCTCCTGTAGCCAAAAGAATTAAAGTCAGGATCTCTAAGAGGCACCCACCCTGCTGTGTTGTTCACTGCATCACGATTCACAACAGCCCAGACATAGAAACAACCTAAATGTCCATCTGCAGAGAAATGGACTTAAAACATATTCAACCTTAAAAAAACAGAAGGAAATCATGCCATTTATAAAACCAACAATGAACCTGGATGGCAACGATGAACCTGTGATTGGCCAAGTGAAATAAGCCAATCACAGAAGGAAATCTGTGTAATGCCACTGATATAAGGCATTTAAATCAGCAAACTCACAGAAACAGAGCGGAGTGGTGGTGGCTCGGGGCTGGGAAAGGAGCAAATGAAGAATCGCCATTCAACAGCTGTGAGTGTGTATGTTTTATCTCCGTGACTTCCAAAACCTCCAACTCTGGTAAACTTACAGGATGAATTAAGTGGTAGGGCGCTGCTGTGTCGTGCTGCACCAATAGTTAACAACGCCGTCTTCAGGGCTTAGAAGTTGGTTAAGAAAACAGATCTCATGTTAAGTGTCCTTACCATAATAATAATTTGAAAATCCAGTGCATGTCAAGAGACATGGAAAGTTAAGTTCACATAAATTCCTATATGTAAATGTTTATAGTTCTTTGTTCCTAATTTCTCAATACCAAAATTAACACAGATGTCTCTCAACTGGTAAGTGGGTAAACACAATAAATATCGCTCAGCAGTAAAAGAGACGTGACAATGTGGGTGGGTCTCCTCTGCTGTAAGACTCCGTCTACTGGGCATCCTCAGAAAGGCAACGCCACAGGGGCCGAAAAGAGCAGTGGCCGCCGGGGACTGGGAAGGGGGACGTGCTGACCACTGAGGCCCCGGGAAATGTTCTGAGTTAGGGCGACTGTTCCACATCTTGATTGTAGTGGTGCCACGTGTTTTTGACAATGTGCACAGAACTGTGTTCCAGAGAAGGTGAATCTCTGTGTGTAAACTATACCTTAATTTTTTTTAAAGAACACACACATGAAAAAAGACAGGATGTGTCCCTGACTTTGTGTGGTTAAAGCTTTATGAAGGTCAGGGTCATTGGAATTAAATAGATCAAAAATGGTGAGGTGGGAGAATTAGGTTGAAATAAATCCTAGTCATGGAGCACAGAGGCCCCTGGGCCAGGGACAGAATTCAAAGTGACTCACCTCCTTGACAAGTGTATATACACATGCTCACTTAGGTACATTAAGAGTAAGAATATTTCAGATTAGTCGTATGGTAAAGATGATCCATATATATAGAATTATATAGGGATTCTTCATCTGGGACTGTTATGTGTATATGCATATATATGAGTGTGTGTATATATGGGTGTGTGTATATATATATACACACACTCATATATATTCTTATATATATGAGAACATGTATATGAATATGTATATATTCTGAGTATGATTCTTAATCTAGGCATACCTATGGGATCCCAGATCCTTAAATTTTCACCTCATGAAGTAAGTAGCAACACACTCATATGTGAGAGTAAAGTTAGACATTTCTGGTTTTTAATTGAATAAATTTGGCACGTAACATTGTATAAGTTTGCAGTGTACAGTGTGTTACTCTGACACATGTATGTATTGTAATATGATTGCCAGTATAGTGATATTTATCACATAACGTAAGCATGGAATAATATTACTGTCCTTATTCATCGCACTGTGCATTAGATCTCCGTGGCTTATTTACTACTTGTTATAAGTTTGTACCCTTAAACACCATCATGCTTACCCCTCTATCCCCATCTCCCCACTTTACTCTCTGTTTTTCATAGGTTTAACTTTTTCACATTCCACATGTAAGTGATACAGTACCTGTCTTTCTCTGCCTAACATATCTCACTAAGCATAATGGCCCAAGGTCTCTCCCTTTGAAACTCAGACATTTCTTGAAGCAACCAGTCCTACTTATACATTTTAGCCTGGGCACCTGGATGAAGAGACTGGCTTAACATCTCACCTGGTAGCACCCAGGCATGTGAGGGTCAGAGCTGTCCTGATGTCGGTGCTCTTCAGAAGGCACCCTAACCCATGTGTGCTGGCCACACTGTTACCTCTTTCCCTAGAAGAGAGAGCGCAGCCCCAGTGCGATCCTCTGTTCTTGTCCAGGATACCCTTTATGTCCCTTTGGATGACAGTATTGGGCAGCCAAGGTTCATATTCTAAGTAAAACTGAATGAGAGCAGAGCATAAACTTGTCTGCAATAATTGCCCTGGCAATGGAAGTTCATCACTGTTCCTATTAACAGCCCAACTATGTGAGTGGCCTTGTAGGGAGTATTCCTTGTATGCTGAGCTCAAATCCCATATTTCCACAACCACCCAAGTGTCCTGAAGGCAAAGCCAAGCAAAAGACCACTGGGGCTGATCCCAAAGCCTAGTGATCCCATAGCCTGCCTAGTGAGGCACAGGGAGCTGAGCCAGTCAGACATCAGGAAGCCCCAAGGCTACAGGCCCAACGCCAGGACCAAAGAGGACCAGGCTATCTCCTTTCTGCTTTCATGTGGGTTCACCCACACAGTTCTGCCCTCTGTCTTTCTGCTCCAGTGGGTCAGAAAGATGGGTCTAAGGAAAAGCATGCCATGGGGAGAAAGGGCAAGGATGCTGGCCTCAGTGGTGCGCTCAAGTCGGCTCCTAGGGGCTCGAGGGAGCCAGGGTGTTAGCTCTTCCCAGCACCAGGCTCAGTGACTTCATATGCGTAGTTTGAAACTGGCCATGGAGGCAGTATTTACACCACAGAAATTGGCAAACACTATAAGTGGAGCATTTTCATTTGTCTCATTTTGTTTTGTTAGACGTGTCCCAGCACCTCAGTGGCTCACCTAAACATCGAAGTCAGCTGCCTTGGTCATCGTGGGCTTCTTGGGGTGAAGCAGTGTTCAAGGAAGCAATCCTTAGTCCATTATACTTGCTTTATGGTACAAGAGAAAGAAAGAGATGAGGGGGTGAGAGGGAGAAGAAAGGGGCATCCCCATGCTAAAATCAGTTTTAATCCCTTTGTTTATCACAGGGCCTTTTTCTACTCTTTCTCCCAAAATGTCGAACTTGGACTTGACTCCTCTGTGCCAGCTCTTCCTTCCTTTAAAGAGAGTATAGGGAGAGAGTGAGAGACACACCAGGGGCTTAGCTCTCTCATCAAACCCACAACACAGCACTGATACACATCCCCTCCCATGCTTTCCGCAGCATCTCATGATATTCTGTGCATGAGTGGGTATGAAACTTACCAGTTGCATCCAGTCACACTGCAAGTGGAAAGCCGTGGACATTTAGTGGCGGAACCAGGATGGAATCCTGTGGCCTTCACAAGCATTTCCAGTATAAAATGGACACATCCTCCCTGCCAGCAAGTAGCCTTCCAGTTTCACTTGGAAAGCACTAGAACTGGGTCACAGGGAATTTATCTGATTTGCAGCACGGCGTGGCTTAACGATGTGATGAGCAGCATGCAGCCACGGGCTAATGGAAGGGCTAGCACAGTGGGGGGGTGGGGTAATTGCCGGATTGATGGTTGAAACTTTTGTTTCTAGTCCAAACAGCAATTAAAGACCCTGGCATAGCTCTTATCAACCAGACGTTCAGGTGGCTACGGGGTTGTCCCCACCCCATCATTTGCTACAGACCCTCCCAGCTCTGCAGACAGTTCCCAGAGATGCGCCAAGGCATGCCCTGTCTGCTCTCAGACAACGGCTCTGTCCAACACACCGCATTCTGCAGTGGAGAGCCACAGGATTTTTTTCCTAACAAAGATCTAAGAATCTAATTTAAAAAGACAATGGTATGATTTGCTACAAGTTTTTCTGCCACGTAAAGAAGGTCGGAGGAAGTGAGAGAGTCGCTTTGTTGGCTGACCATTTTCCCACTTCTACCACTCCTGTTTTCAAACGTTGCCTTTGTTCTATCTTCCCAAGATTACAGCTAGTAGCTGTTTGTATAGTAATTTCCCAGGAGGGAATCAAGTCTTATCTGTCAGTTCAGATCGTTTTCCACTTATTTTTAAGGGCAAAAAGTCAACGACTCAAAAACTATTAGAAAGGAGTGAACAACAACATGGCAAGTAGCTGCTTGGATTTTTTTTTCAAAGGCTTCCTGGCCCAGAGCCCTGGTGGAAACCCGCTGAGGGGTGACACTCAGAATTACCTGCAGGCAGGTGACTATACAGCGTGCCACCCTGCTTCCCAGGCCCAGACATCTCCAGATGGCCCATATGGCCAACCATTTACTTGTTATTTTTCACTTTATATGGATGCATGTATTTTTACTTTGGTAAATGCATTTTAAAAAGAAACTCTGTGGTAAGGGCAAGAAGAACTCTTTCTTTTGTGCCTGAAAGGGATTCACAGGAAATCAACTGGGTAGGGATCCAGAGAATGCTGGGGCGAGAGAATACAGCCCCCCATGAATGAGTGGACAGGCATGGGCTCTGCGTCTTCGTGTGTGACGGTCCCCTCACCCACCTGTCTCAAAGAGAGATCGCCTGGGTCATCGTTTCATGAGCTGGACAAGAGAACCCCCTTGCCCCCGTGCACGGTCACCCACACCCCCCGGTGCATGCATCCCCTTTCCCAAGTGCCTTTTCTCCTTCCTCTCTCCTCTGCTGCCCCAGACTCCAAGGTCCTCCACTGACCAGGGTTCCTGGGGAGGGGCAGGGCAGGGCAGGAGGGGGCGGGGCGGGGGGGGTGCATCATACTGCTTGTGAACGATAATACAGCCCACCACAGTATTCAAGTTAAAAACGGATTCTTTAGCATGAAAAACCCAATCATGTGACTCTCCCCGCTGGGTACTGTGGCTAAGGCTATTCCACTTGGACCATTTTGTGCTCATTATCTTACAGATCAGTGGTTTTCAATTTTTTAATCTCACGGCACACATAAACTAATTACTAAAATTCTGTGGCATGCCAAAACTATATATTTTTTTGCTGATTTGACACAAAGAATAGGTATAGTTTTTATTCATTCACACTGGATGGCTATTATTGTGTTGGCTGCTGTCATTTTCTGATTTGACAATCTAAGGGAAAAGAGGTCAGTGTCCCTGACTAAATAGTCAGGTATTGCATGTTTTAAAAATTCTTGTGGCACACGGGCTGAAAATCACATAGTCTACTATGGTAGACTCTGAGAACACTGAGAAAGGGAGAATTAATGCTGACCAAAGGGATTACACACAACTTTAAGGAGGATGCATGTCTCTGGATTCAGACGATGGATTACATAGTTGGCAGGAGGTAATCGTTGGAGGAGGTTCTGGTTGGCAGGAACAGAATGAACAAGACCAGGAAGAGCAAAATGTCAGGGACAGCGAGCAGCAGGTGGGATTACGTGTTAAAGCACAAAAGCTGTGGGCAACGGAAAGAGTAGAATTAGGAGACCAGGTTGGAAAATCGGGTTGGGAATGAACCTGCTTTGTTCCCCATTCAGTAGAGCACCACTGGGTAGTTTTCTGCAAAGAAATAACAACAATCAGACTTAGGACTCAGCGTGGACTACCCACCGTATGTACAACTAGAGGACAAAATCATTTTACAGGGCTATGGCTGTAGCTCACACAACACAAAGGGGCTGGATTAGGGCCATGTCTATTCCTTCATCAGCCACTCAGCAAATCGCGCTGTATCCCCTCTCTGGGGAGAGGATGGTGGGAAATCAGCACCTGCAGTCTGCTGGCGAGGACACATGACCAAAGAGTCATGGAAAGAGATGCAAAATTGCAGTGGCCCATGAGGGCTCCTTCAGGAGACACATAGTGTTTGACAGAGAGGTGTGACCTGCCCTTGGAACTCTTCTCCATGGAAATGACAGTTGAGTTGAGGTACAAAAAATTAATGCAAGTTAGCTCAGCATAAAATGGAAGAAGGATTTTTTTCCCCTATAGAAAAACAGAATAAGCTAAAGCCCTCTGATGGCAGGAACATGACATATAGAAAAGAAATGAGAGAAATTCAGACCTGGAAGATAATGCTGGGTGAACATTTGGAGCAAGAGGAGTCAAGCCATCCAGGGTCCCTTAGGCTATCTTAAACAGTTCTGCTTTTATTCCAAGAGCAAATGGGAGACCCCGGAGGGTTTAAGTTGAAAAGGAGACATGGGTTTTACATAGCTCCTCATTAGATAGTAGATTGGAGAGGAGCAGCATTCAGTGTGGAGAATCCCATCATGAGGCTATTGTAGGCCAGGTCAGAGATGAGCATCTCGTAGACCAGGATAATGATGGGGGAAACCAAAAGAGGTACATTAATTCAGAAATACTTAGCTGGGGAAACCAGTGGAATTTGGTGATACACTGAGTATCGGTTGATAGTAAACAGAAGTGTCAAGGACAGAGAGTGGTTTACATAGCTGATGGACTGTGGTTATGTTCCCAGAGACAAAGTGTGCATGTGTTTGTGCAGAGGCGTGTGTGCGTGCATCAGCACTCACAGAGATCACAAGTCCGGTCTGGGACATGTGAAGTTTGGGCTGTGTCATTTCAGACATCCCAGAGGAGACGTCAAGCCGACAGTACAGGGCAGGTCCAAAGTTCAGTTAGAACAGCAAGGACAAGAAGGCATCAGGTTAGCAAGATGCCATGCGAAGCATTCAGGTCTCCTGAGGAAAGATAACCGTTGCATCCTGATTCCTATCAGGATGCTCTTATTGCTAGTAACCGAGTATCTTCATTCAAATGGACTAAAATAATAAGGAAAGTTATCCTCTCATTTTGGTGAAGAACAGAGGTAGGATAGACATTTGTGTTGTTGATCCAAAGGCTTAATAATGTCCGCCAGAATCCAAGTTCTTTCTATTCCTCTGCTTTTCCATTTTTGGGACTGTCTCCATGCTCACAAGTTGGAGGCAGCCATAGGTCCAAGTGTTAGATCTAAACTTAACAATGATCTGAGGGAAAAAATCAATCAATTTTTTTAATGTTTCTCCTCTTGGGTCTCATTAGGTAGCATCAGCTCACGTGCCAGTGCCTGGATCAATAACTTGCAAGTGGATGGGGTTACCATGATTGACTTTGACTAATGATCTGGGATAATATGGACGTTGGATAGTCAACCACTATGTCTTTTAAAACTATGATAGATTAGATATATAGATGACTGATAGAGGACAGATCGATAGACAGACATAGTAATAATAATAAGCAATCATTAAAAGCTAGCTATGTCAAGTATTGTAGTAAGTTCTTTACATATATTGCTTCATGTAATCCCCACCATAGTCCAAAAACACAAGCTGTATTCTTTATTCCCATTTACTGATGCAGAAATGAGACTGAGATGATTTGCTCAAGTTTTCTCCATTAGTAAGTGGTGAAGATTTCACATGTTTAATTCCAAGCTTATTCACTTAAAATTATATAATGCTGCCTTTCCTCAACCACCATTGGCATTTTTAAATTAAGATTTTTTGAAAAAGAAGCCATGGTATTTTATAAACACCCATACACACGGAAAACATTTATACAGTGATATTTGTGCAAAGGTTCTTATTTGAAGTTCTCTCCTTTAGTTTATCATATGCATTCACATGTTCACTTTGTAATCACAGATTCAATTTTTGCCTCTTTTTCCTCTTCATACCATGTTGCACACAATTTTACTGTTTCTGTGTTCTTTCTAATCACTTTTTAATAACTGTAATATTTTGGTGAGCAATTATACAATGAATAAGTAAACTTAATTATTCTCCCACTGTTGGAGGTCATTTCTAATTTCATATAATATAGAAAATTCTGCCTGCAAGAGTTTGGGGCATGGCGGGTAGTTTTTCTCTTTCATTGAATTATTTCTTCATTTTTCATACCAACGAGGAAAAATGCTGGCTCAACAAGTATGAAGCATCTTCAAGTTCTGGAGCCGTCCTGCCAAATTGCCCTGCAAAAATGTTTTCCTAATTGGCACAGTCCCTGAGCACACAGTTCCTCTGACCATCCTGCCAGCTCTGGGCATCTGAACGGCTGTGCTTTTCATTATACAATAGAGACACAATGATATTTTCTTTGTATTTTCTTCTGATAACCTATGAGGATGAACATTGCTCTGTGCATTTAGTTCCCATTTGTACTTCCCAACACACGAGTGATCTGTTTGTACCTTTCACCCCATCCGGTCTGAGAGTCTTAGATGGTGTGCCCTGCGGGGGCTGTTGAGAGGGCCTGGGCTGTGGGGTCCACTGAGGGGAGGGTTTGTGGGAAATGAAAAGCGCCCCCCATGCAGCTGGGCTTTTGAAGGCCTGGACCCCATTTCCAGCACACGGCAGCAAGCTGCGGATGTGAGGGCCCTTAATGGGGCTGTTAGGGAAGAGGTTGTTACCAAGAATTATTTGCCTCATTCCAGGCGGTAAATTCATTTCTTCACCCAGCTTTACCACATGCCATAAATAACCAGAGCTGTGTAAACAAATGTCACCCAGGCACATGAACCAACAGAAATTAGATTTTAAAAAATAGTAAAAACCCGGAGCAGTCACTCGACTGTTGCGTATGTCATACAGCAAGGCCACCACAGACCCCCTCCGACCTGCACACACACACGAGGCACACACAGCCATTCACACATACACAGAAATATGCACATACATCCCTACATATACACATACAGCGGCATACACATGCATATACACGTAGACTCATACACACATGCACATATGTACCCATACACACAGAGACATGCACGTATGAGGTCTGTCCAGGAAGTATCCAGCCATGTACTATGAAAAATAGAGACATTTATTAAAAACGATACAAGAAACACTGTACATAGGGCAATGATGCCTCAGTCATCTTCAAAGTGGGCACCTTGGGACCTCACACAGTTCTCCCAATCACCATCAGCTGCCCCATCACATTTTCCTGAATCTCATCAATGGTCTAAAATCTCTTCCATGTCAAAGGTGATTTTAGTTTTGGGAAAAAGCCAGAAGTCCTGGGGTGCCAAATCTGGGCTGTAGAGGGAATGAGTCACCAGGTGATTTGATGTTTCACCAAAAAACTCTGCACGAGACCTGATGCACAAGGGGGTGCATTGTCGTGATAAGGCTGCCAGTCACCTGTTGCCCACAGCCGCAGCCTTCTGAGTCATCTGCTTAGCTTCCATGGAGGAACGTTCAAGCTTACACCACATTTGATGCAGATTCCTTGCTCAACTCACTCAGTCATTTTGAATGTGACGGCCACACAGTACACATGCTCACTCAATGGTATCTACCGCCCCCACTGACTAGTAGTACAGTGAAGTCGTCATTGTTTACACTTGGGCATGCCAGTCCACTCTCCTTGGCTGCCAGATGACAACGATGTCATACAAACTGTTCTCACTATATTAACAGTGGCTGGAGTTTTGTCGGACAGACCTCATACACATGTACACACACACACACACACACACACACCATGGCTACCTAAGAGAAAAATAGCCTCATAGGGTCATTCTAACCAAGTGCAGGAGAATGGAGAAGGATGTTGGCAGATAAATAATTGCTAGAAAAAATAACACTTTTTCTTAAACAATTCTTCAGGTCTAATAGAGGGTGTTTACTGGGAAGTATGTGAGAAGATGAAAGACAGAGTCTGAACTAGGGGCTTGCTGCCAGCTTTGCTCTTACCGTTTGTCTTCCTAGGTGAGGAAATATGGGGTTTTAATTGGGTAACTCAGCGGGATGTGGAAACGAATAGACATACACAACCGAAGTCAGGAGGAAAACCAATCGGGATGATTTAGTGACTCTGGTTTGCAATCATGGGCTTAAAAGGCAGCCTCAGCCTCACTCAACTGTGAGTGATTCTTAGCTATGCAGGGACCCAAAAGTTTCCATACAGATCATAGAGATACACGCCATGCTGCTGGACCTTGCGGGATGAGTTCTGGCAGCCATGTCAATGATGTGCCCACACCATATCGAACCCCTCCCGTGTGCCCTGCAGTGAGATTTCCTCCCTCAGAGCAACCCTGGCTGCAGTCCAGAGGGGCAGGTGGCCTGCAGGGCTTGCTCTCAGGCCAGCCTGGCTCCAAAGCCCATGATTTTCTCCCGACCTGGGCTGAGGATGCACTGGTCACATGTTAGGATCAGGATTCAGGAGATGTCCCTGGGCATTGTCTCATCAGGTTTTCACCTGGCAACATTTCCAGGGTGGCTGTGGACTGAAGGTTTGTGTCCAAAATTTGTGTGTTGAAACCCTAATCCCCACTGTGATGGCATTAGATGGTGGGACTTTTGGGAGGTGATTAGGTCGTGAGGATGGAATCTCAGGAATAAGATTAGTGCCCTTATAAAAGGGACCCCAGAGAGCTCCCTCATCCCTCCCACCTTGTGAGCCCACAGCAGGAAGATGGCCACCTGTGAACCAGAAATGGGGTCCTCACCAGACACTGAATCTGCCGGCACCTTGATCTCGGACGTCCAGCCTCCAGAGCTGTGACAGTTAAATTTATGTTGTTGATAAGCCACCCAGTCTATAGTATTCTCTCATAGCCACCCAAATAGACTGCAGCAGGGGCCTACTCTGCACCAAGCACTGCGCTTGCAAATAATACACAATTCATACCTGCAACATGTTTCAGGTGTCACAAAAGAAGGTTTTTGAAATTAAAATATGGCATGAAATGTGGGTAGGCTGTGGATGCTTGGGGAAAGCCTGGTCTGCCCCCAAAGGAACTTAGCTCGGAGAGTTTTCTAACTTGTCCCCACTGTCACAGTTAGCACATGGCAGTGACACCAGCCTCTGCCAAACACCTCGTCCCACCAGGCACACATTTTCCCATCTGGAGATGGGAATACTGCTTACTACTGTGTAGGCTTGTTGTAAGGGTCAAGTTAGGAAATGCATGGGAAGGTATTTGATGAAATTTAAAGAATTCGATAAGTGCTATTTATGGCTGCTGTCACTGTTATTACTTGGCTGTGACATACCAACCCAAGGATTTGGGAGGGATAAAGGAGAGAGGCAGTGATAGAGATAAAATTATGGGTCCAATACGATCGGTTTATCTGATTTAACTGCTGTGTTCATTTATATAATAAAAATCCATCAAAGGCCTACAAAGTGCACAGCACCGTGATAGGCTCTGGGGACACAGCAGTGAATAAAACAGTCAAGCCACCGATATCACATTCCTTAATCAATAAATAACATTCACACATGCTGCAAAGGCAGAGTTTGGGCAACTTGAGGGCTTACAGTGTGCGGGGGGGCGGGGGGGCGGTTTGAACTGTTTCAGAAGGGCAGGGACGACTTTGCTGAGAAAGTGGTTGAGATGAAGCCAAAGATTTGGGGAGATGAAGCCAAAGATTTAGGGAGATGCAGGCAGAGGGAAAAGCATGTGCCAGGAAGGAGCATGGCTGGAAGGCCACATTAGCTGGAGTCAAACATCAAGTTCAAGAGCAGAGAGAGCTAAGGTCCCCTAGACGGGAGGGGGAATCCAGGCAATGAGATGCAGAAATGGGCTTCCCACACCGGAGTGCCGTTGTCGCACTTATCTTTGTCAAAGCTCGTTATGGCTCTCTGCCCTGGGACTAGGGGGACAAGAGGCCAAATAGGATGTGGAGATGCCATTGAGGAGCCAATTGCTCTGGTCCAGAAAAGGAAAGATGGAGCAGGAACCAAGAACTTGGCAAGGGAGATGAAACAACTCCAAGGACACATGCCAGAGACACACAAGATCCTTGGATTATAAACCTTTCCCATGTAAACAATGTTGGAATCCATTTAGTCATCAAGATGCATGTGAATGCAACTTTCCCATCCAACTGTATTTCCACCCCCAGAACAGCCCTTTGCACATATAAAGAAGCACTCGGTAAACACATGTTCGATCGCACAGACTTCTAGATGGAATGCATCAGCCGTGAGCATCCTCCAGTTCTGGGATGGGTGTAAGGTGAGAGGCACAGAAGAGAAAAGTGCTTGAATCCAACCCACACATGTTTTCTTCTCAAATGTAGGCGCTCCTTGACCTCTAATTCTGAATTATTCTTGAATAAAGGGCACTAAACCTGTGTCATGCCATCCCAACCATGCCGCCTGCAGGAAAGAAAACTGCTGGGTCTGAGCGGCAGAAGAGGGACAGTGCTCCTGCTCTTGTGCTGACTTCCAGCCTTCTCCTGGCCCCTCCAACCTCCGTCCTGACATCCTCATTCTCTCTCCCACAACTTCATTCTATAGATTTCAAGGCCTGTGGGGTTCTCTGAGTAGGATGGGGGCAGGCCCCCTGTTTAGGTGAACTTCTGCATTGATAGCACAGTTCTTACCTGCACCTCTCAGCAGCTATGTGGTAGACCGACTAGCTCATTTAAGGGATGGGCACCCAGAGGCCCACCCAGGCAGATGAGGTGGTGGCACTTGTCATAGAGCAGGTTTCTTAGAAGCTGGGCCTGTGATGGAGGAGCAAGGACGTAGCACCTCAGGCACGGAAGAAATTAGGCCACAACGGCACTTCAGTAGCAGCCTAGACTTGGCCTGAGTCCTCTGGGAGCCTGGGGTGCAGCACAGAGGTCATCCTGCCCCAGTGCAAGCGAGCTGGGGCCTCAGCACCACACAATATTCATGGATCATGGGGTATGCCCTGGGGTGGGTGGGGAGCTTAATCTTCCAGGCATCTTTGGGCAAGTGACCACATCCACCAAGGGCAGGCCTTCATATAACAGTGCAGGTGGGAGCTGTTAGCTGCCAACACCTGCCATAGCTAGGGAGGGATGGGGGCAGGAGGGTGAGCCCACCATGGCACCTTCGTGGGGCACAAAAGCACCCGCTACAGAGTCTGCAGCCTTTCTTAAATGATGTGCTTGTGATGGGGATGATGGGAAGGGCTGAGGTTCAAAAGCTACCACTGCGCAAACCAGCCGCTCTCGTGTGATAAGGTCTTGGGTAAGTGCCTTCCCCTCTCTAAGTCCTGTGACTTCTCTTGCTGAACGAGAGAATTGGTTACTGTGCACTTGAAGATCCTCCCTGGCTCTATATTTCTGACATGGATCCTAAAGTCCTATTAAGTTGGAGTTGGTTAGAGAGCTTCCATAATCAAACGCTCTGACTAGAAAACACTTTAGTCTCTGCTACCTTGGAATCCAGAAGTGTGTTTTCGGTAAACGATTCAGAAATGGAGCGTGTCCAGGGTGGTGGAGTGATGCCTCCAGCCTGACACTGTGACATCCTCCAGACCAGCAGCTGGTGCCCCTCATCTTGCATCTCCAGTGCCTGGCCCACAACTGGCATTTAAAGTCTGTGTGAAGAAAGAGAAAGAAAGAAGAAAAAGGAAGAGAGAGAGGAGAGGGCAAGGCAGTTGGGCAAGTCTCTGGGAAGTACTACGGTAGCATTTTATTTTGATTCAAAAAGTTCCTAACCTTAGGTAGCATAGAGGATGCTTCTAAACACATGCAAAACCGACAAAGGAAGAAGCAGCATCCAGAGAGGGAGGAAGAAGAGCAGACCTATGTCCCAGGACCCATTTGGTCAGTAGTGTCACACCTGCCAAGAAGTCAAGCAGAAAAGGTTGGAAAAGTCCTTACTGGAGTTGTCAGCTAGGAAGTGACTGGCAGCTTCCTTCAGCTGGGGCTGTGAACTTTCTTTCACTCCTGGGGTGTGGTCCCCTGTGGGGGTGGGAGGAGCAGGGGCTGCAGGGCGAAGAATGGGAGCAGGGGAGCAGGGCAGCACCAGGAGGAGGGAGGAGGGGACCATGCACCCCACGTGGGTGATGGAATCCTGCATAAATTGCCTCCCAAGCGCACCCCCTCCAAAGTCAGGAATTGGAGCTAATGGTAAAAACATTCCATATGTTCTGATTAGCTACAACCTCATTATCATGCTTCGCCTCGCAATGTAGCCCTTCAGTTAATGAAATCTGGTGCTGGAGCAAATGAGTCCGTGGAGGGGAGGGGGCTCTGATCCTGGCAGCTGAGCTGTAGTTTCCTTCACTTGTGTTGCCTCCTCCCCCACCTCATCCCGAAAAGAGAAAGAGCCAAGTGAAGAGGGGAGCAAAGAAACAGAACTTGAAACAATCTCCAAATCCCAACAACAAAAACAGCAATTGCTATATTTCAAAGCCAGTGCAAATTAGACTAAGCGGCCGCAGAAGCCAAATGGAAGTCGTAATTCTTCCAGTCCCTTGCCGCTCTGACACGTGTAATAGGTTTGGCAGGGAGTCAAGGAAAACGGGGGCCAAGCGGCGGTGTGTTTCAAAGAATCTACAGGCTGCTTGCTCTGGAAGCCAGAATTCTGCCCAGCTCAGAGGAGGGATGTCTGCGCCCGTCCGATCCTCCGTTGGAAGAGGGTCCTGGAGCCTCTCAGAGACCGGAAGGAAGCCTACGAGAAGAGGAGACGTGTGCAGTGTGAACAGGAATCTTGTGTGGCCGTGCAGAGTTTGGGTGGGGAGGCCTGCGGACCACGGAAGGCCAGACAGCAGTGAAGCAGCCTCCTTCCAGGAAGGCTGGGCATTCTGCGAGGAAGGCTGCCAGGAAATGGTCTTGCTTAGGTTTGTCACAAGGGCAAGGGAGAGAAGCAGGCGAGGACTGGGAAGCGCGCTACCTTCCTCTGTCCAGGCACTTTGCTAGGCATTCAGATGTAACCCTTGGGGACAGCTGTCCATCTGTCTGCTTCCCAGAGCAGGGAAGCAAGAGCCAGAGAGCTTGATGGGCAGGTCCAGGCTCCCAGAGCTGGGAAATGGTGAGTCAGGACTGGAACCCAGTTCTTCCTAACCGCAGAGCTCATGCTCTCTCCCCCAGGGGTCAGCTTTCCGCTTTTGTGTAAAGCACCAGACAGCAAATGTTTTCAGTTTTGCAGACCAGATGGTCTCTGCTGCATCTACTCACCTCTGCTATTTTAGTGCAAAAAACAGCCATAGAGCCACAGACTGTATGTAAATGAATGAGCATGGCTGTGTTCCAATAAAACTTTATTTACAAAACAGGTGGTGGGCCAAATTGGACATGTGGGTCATAATTTGCCACCCCTACCCTACGCTAATACAAGAAGAAAAAAATACTGCAGAGCCTCATGATGGGGGAGGGAGAGTAATCTTAAGACTGTAACAAATGGAGTCAGAATAATAAATGTACTCACAAACCAGCTGGCAACATGATATAAGGTTCAGGCACAGGTTTAATGTAACTCAGTCCTGCATAGGAGTTTGGCTTTGCCCCCACAGACGTTAGATAATCTATTAACCTTTTTACTCTTGTTTCCTGTGGTATTAAATGGAGATAATAGACAAACCTATCTCAGTGGTTATGAAAATTAAACGAGATAATACTTGTGCTTAGCATTAGTCCTGACACATAATAAATATTCAGTAAGTGTTAGCTGCAATTATTCCAGTGGATATGTAATCATCTACAGCCCTGCAAAGTGGCTGTCATCACCTGCAGGTCATGGAGGAGGATGACGAAAGTCCCTGGAGGATTAAGAACAATTCCCATGGTCACACAGCTGGGAAGAGTCGGCCTTGGATGAGGAGCTGGCTTCTCCCGTGTCTAAAGCTCATCCTCACAGCACCCCACTGTGGGAGGGAGGAAATGTCCTAAGACGAGGCTTGGAGAAGACAGACGCAGAAGCAGAAAGACAGACACAACCGCCAGCACCACAGTGTAGGGGCCTCATCCCTCCCGGTGTTGCCTGCACAGTCTCCAGCCATCGCCGTCCAGAGCTTCTGCTTGGAGGAGGGGCCAGTCCCGCCACACAGCTCTCCACACTCTGGATTTTGCCAGCCTTAAACATGCTGCCTGGGTGTGTAAGATCCGCTCCTCTGATCACCCCGTGTAGCTGCAGGACAGTGAGCTGGCCAGCTCCCCACTGGTCTGCCCCGCTCCAGGCCATGGCAGGAAAGGGATAACAGCAATCCATCCTTTCAGGGAGGGCAGGTGCAAAGCCACTGATGTGCAGGTGTGCCGGGAGCCCAGTTATTAAGTGCGTATGCCCAAAGCACCCTAGACAGAGAGCTCCGGCTGAAAATGCTGAAGGATCTTAATTCAGAAAAATTAGGTGGAATTTGAAAAATCACTGCTTTGTTCGATTCCTGGCACAGGTCTGTCTTTCTACCTGTCTTTGGGGTATACGTTAGCTTCTTGTGGCTGCTGTAGCAAATTACCACAAACAAGGTAACTTAAAAAAACAGAAATGTGTTCTCTCACCATTCTGGGGGCTAGAAGTCTGAAATCCAGGCATCACCAGGACCACACTCCACCTAGACTCTAGGGGAGAAGGTGTCCCCTACCTCTCCCAGCTTCTGGTGGCTGTCATGGCATTCCTGGGCTTGCCCCCGCCCCTTCACTGCAGCATTTGCCTCCATCTACACAGCGCCTTCCCCTCTGTGTGCCTCTCTCTCAAAAGGACACTTTTGGATTTAGGGCCCACCCTTATCATCCAGGTTGATCTCATCTCAAGACCCTTAACTTCAGTACATCTGCAAAGACTCTCTTTCCAAACAGACTCACATTCACAGGAACTGGGACCAAGGCATGCAGGTATCTTTAGGGAAGATGCTCGTCAGTCCCCTGCAGAGTATCTCATTGTTTGATGTAGAATCGAAGTTGTGTTTCCTGATTCCAGAGTATTGTTGAATGTCCCCGTGTGACGGGGCATTAGGATGCATTGAATGCTCCCCTCTCGACTGCCCCATGTAAGTCATTGCCCCGAGTTGCTCTACACGGATGGAGCAGCAGCGCTGAGCCTAGAACCCGGCTCTCCCAGTCCAGCTCTCACTCCTGACTCCTCCTGCTGTTCATCCTGGGAAAGTAAACGCACCTCCAGTTCTCTGCCTCCCATGTTTCTGCCTGTTCTAATGAGGTCAACGGCTGCCAGCCCCATGCGACCTTGTACAAAATGCAACATGCGGTCATGCCAGGTGAATGTCGTCCTTTTCCCTAGAACTTGCATTGCAATGGACTTCAACTCGGTTCTGAATACAGCTTTTGGATGTGGAAGCCTCGTCAACAATACTGACTCTTCTTGCTCTGGCCCCCACCTCCCTGTGCAAGTGCCAATTTAGAAGCATCCTTATGGACCCAGGAAATGGCCAGCTTCAATCTAAGCCTTATGACTGAGAACAAAAGAGAAAGGGCCCCACCCAGCCCATTTGTCTAAGAGCACATCGCCACCAGATACAAACCAGAGAGGGTAAGCCCTTGGGCTTTCACAGAAAATTAATGCTGCGCCTGCTGTGTGACAAACACCGTATGAGCACATTTTTATGGAAAAATAAATGACCGCTCAATAAATACCTATTAAATGCCTATCATGGGTTCCAGACCATATAAATGGAGCTGACAGTTTAAAAGAGTTTACTTAAGCAAGCATTTCTCTGTTTATCTACCCTAGTATGATGGGAATTTGGCCTGGCACTGGCAAAAATCATATCCCTGATACAAGATACCTCATCAGGAGATGGGGCTGTGGGAACAGTGTGAAGTTGCGTGTACAGAAGGCTCTGAGGGCTGAGGAGCAGGACCTCGCCTTGTCGGAAGCAGGAATGTGTCCCTACCAAGTCCATTGCCTGAGGGGACCAGAGAGAGCATGCCCAGTGCGTGCCCAGTTGCAAGAACACACTAAAGCCTTGAGGCCTGGGCTCTCGAAATAGCTACACTTTTCCCAGGTTGTGGAGCTAAATGGATTTTTGCTGACTGAATATTGCCCAGAAATTCCCATTGCCTGTCAGCAGCGAGATACTTAATGAAACAGCACACTTAACGGTGAATATGCATGTGCCATGGTGTGTTCTCTTAATTAAAAATTTAATATGTTGGTGTTAAGAAGGCTTGTGGTCATCTGAGGAAAGGGAATTAAATGCATTTTAAGCGCTTAATACAATGCCAGGGATGTGGGAATTGCCCCCCAAATGGCAGCCATTATGATCCAGGGGACCCCTGTACACGGTGCTCCTGTGTGACACTCACTTCCTGGGGGAATTCACTAAAGGCACCCTGCAGGGAGGCATAGGTGTGTGGGGTGTTTGACTCCCCCATCACAAGTCAACATGTGTCTCGAGAGTAAAAGCTGAGCTTCCTCCCCTCTGGGTCTCCAGCTCCTGGTCCTCTGCCTGGCAGAAAAGAACAAGAATGACCGGTGCACCTGAAGCCGCCGTGGCCCCCAGCAGTGCAGAACAAGGCCGCCTGCCAGCACACGCGAAGATCTGGTCCTAATTGGTTGTGTGATGGTGGGAAAGACGCAGCTCTTCTCTGGGCTTCAGGGTTTTCACCTGAGAAATGGGGCTTTTGATCATTCTGGCAAGCATAAATATCAATGATTCCGTGACTCTTTGTTCAAAGCCATAGATGTTAGTAAAACTGCGTGGGATTGGAGTCATCGTGCTGGGCTTCTGAGGCTATTGAAACAGGAGTGTGGTCCTTCACCCTAAAGCATGTCCTCATCTTGTGAAGACAATAGAGCCTACACCTCATGAACAAACATTAAAGAGACAGATAACAGTACATCTCTTCATGACTAAAGGTAACTCTCCACAGGACATTACCTTTCACAAAATAAGTGGTGTACACCGGGAATGGGCAAACCACTAGCTGCCCAGGAGCCAAATCCAAGCTGCCCCCCACCAAACTTACTTTATGAAGACAGTTTGTTGGAACACACCTGCCCCACTTATTTAAGGGTTGTTTATGATGACTTTCATGCTATAATGGCAGAGTTGAGTTGTTAGGACAAAAACCATTTGGTTCACAAAACCTAAAATATTCACTCTCTGTCCTTTTAAGACAACGTTTACTGGCCCCTGGTTTAAATGAAAAAGGATGTATCTTCCCAAAAGGTTACATCATGGTGCGCTGCAGTGGTCTGGGAAGGCTCTCAGGGAGAAAAGGTTTTGGAGAGAGCCCTAAGAAGCGGGCCAGTGATATAAAGGCAAAGAGAAAGGAAAACTCCTCTAATATAATCCTAGAGTAGAAGGAACCTTAGCGGCACCTATGCAGCTTATCCTCAGGATGGAATCCTCTTTGGATCCCACCTGACAGATACCTGGTCCAAGAACCCCTGCTGGGACCTTTGCAGCCAGGGCAAGCGTGCCAGGCACGAAGACAGCAGCCAGCACAGTGCTCCACCCCTGGGGGTGGGAAGCCATGATGCTGAGTGAGTGCCTCCTTCTGAAAAAGACTGACATCTACCTTCCTGGGACTTCCACGTGGTTCTCTCCCATGTGCCAACCCTCCGGTATTTGCAGTGATAAATTAGTTGCTTCCAGAGTCTCTACACCAGACTGAAGTTCCCATGGGACAGTTCCCATATTTGGTTCTCAGGCTGTTGGCAATCATTACTGGCCTCCTCTGAGCACAACTCTTGTTTGTGAATACCCATTCGTAGGACAGTACCACACACCAGCCTCGCTGCTCCAGGAATCTTGGTCTTTGGCGGATCTTTGGCTCCTTTTCTCTCTCCGCCAACCAACTTCCGTACAAGAAGTTTTTGAAAGAGCCCTGACATTAGCACCAATTCAGACATTCATATAATCTGGGTGCTCCTTTGTATATCTCTCTAAGCCTCAGTCCCCTCATCTTTTAAATGTAGCCTGCAGGATTATGATGAGGACTAGAAGTGATCCTTGTAAAGACCACAGGACATACTCAACACTCACTAAGTAGTAGTTATCTTTATCGCTTTAGGTAGCCCTGTCTACTAATGAAGTCTGATATCACCGGGCAATCAGTCTGCAAGGCAAGATTTACTCTTTGCCAAAAGTTGCTGCATCTGTTCCCATAAAAAATTTACAATCTCTTTTTTTTCCAGGAAAAGCTGCTCCTAATTTGCCCCAGCAGAGGTCTGAATCCAATTACAAGCTGCCCTTCTAGGTTGCATGGCTCCCTCTGCACTCATTCTCCTCCGGTTCGTGTGAGCGGCTCCGTCGAGCAGCTCCTATGCTTTGACCTCCTCCCTCCCTCCTTGCTCATTGGAGCAGCACAATGGGCTCAGACTGGGACTTGTCCTGTAGACCTCACCCAGCTCCCTGGCGTGGCTGGAGCACAAACCTGATGATGCTTGCAGCCAGGGCAACTTGGGGGCTCTGAGATGCAGTGGGGACCAACCTCATTTCCATTGTTAGGCTCCTTCTATTCTCAGTTAGCTCCACAGAACACACTCTTCCTTTCCTCCCAAGGCCATTTCTCCAAATGTGTAGCACAGAAATAAAAACAGATTTCAGATGAATCCAGGAGCTAGTCAAGGGTGAAATGCCAAGAATGAAAGTGAATTTAGAGATGGACCCCAGCGATGGCGATGAAACAGTGTGGTGGGCAGAATAATGGCTCCCTAATTATTGATGTTCACACCCTAATCCCTGGAACCTCACATGGCAAAAGGGACTTTGGAAGTGACTGATTAAATTATGGATTGCGAGACAGAGATTGTTTTGGATGATCTGGGTCAGCCAGTGTAATCACGAAGGTCCTTAGCAATGGAAGAGGGAGGCAGAAGAGAGGTCACAGAGACGAGGTGAGAGAAGGACCTGTCTCCAGTCTGCCACGGCTGGCTTTGAAGAAGGAAGGAGGAGCCACAAACCACGGCCGGACAGCTGCCGGAAGAGGCAAGGAAGCACAGTCTGCCCTGGAGTCTCCAGAAGAGAATTCAGTGCAGACAACTTTATTTTAGCCCAATGAGACCTGGGTCAGACTTCTAAACTACAAAACTTTAAGACAATAAATTTGTTTTAAGCTACTGTAATTTGTTATGGCAGCAATACAGCAGTAAAACACTCAAGAAAAACAGACAGAAAAATAAGACTAGGAAAGAGGTTTTGTTAAGAAAATCCATGGAGGTTCTGACCGGTATGGCTCAGTTGGTTGGGCATCGTACAACAAAGTGAAGAGTCGCTGATTGATTCCTGGTCAGGGCACAGGCCTGGGTGGCAGGTTTGGTCCCCGGTCGGGGCACATACGAGAGGCAACTGATCAATATTTCTTTCTCACATCAATCCTTCCCTCTCTCTCTTTCTCCCTTCCTTCTTCTCTCTCTCTCTCTAAAAATAAGTAATTAAATTGTTTTTGAAGGAAAGAAAACCAATGGAGGTTAGAGATCCAAGAAGTAGATGAAGGTGGGTAACTCTTTTAAGAGCTACTGGAAGGTAAAAGAAAGAGAAATTCTGATCCTCTTCCCCCTGCTCATCTTCCATTTCCAGCTCCACCATCATCCCTCCCCTACACACACACACACACAATATCCAATGGTCACTAGGGTGAGATTGCTAGAGATCAAGTCATATCATCCTCCAATTTGAAACTCTCTCCTAACTTCCCACATCTTCATAATAAAATCCAAAACAGCTTGCAAGACATGATCTACCCACAGCCAGTTGTCCATTCAGTGTCCTGCCACTTCCTCCCAAATACAAAACACGTTCACTGTTCCTAATGTGGTGACTCTCTAACGCTCCGAATATGATGCCTCTGGGGCTCTCAGGCTGCTCCTGCTCCCACCCACATTTCACATGGGCCTGCCCTTGGCCGCCCCAGTCCCCGCAGCAGCCCTCATGACCTGGCTCCAGTCCCCGCCTCCCTGGGATGTTTGCTCTGACCACACCCTAGCCTCACTCTGGAGCTTCTCTGTGGGCCATGAAACGTGCCGATTTCTTCATATTACAGAACGGGGATTTTCAGGTGCCCAGCTCTCGGCATGTGGTGTCTTGACTTCCCTCCCTGAGGAAGTAGGAGGTCTTGGATCTGACCTGGGCCAAGGTTCTCTCTGGGAGCCACAGCTAGAAAGACAGAACTGGCCTGTGGCTACCAGACAAGCAGCAGAGAAACAGGAAAAAACGGGGTCTAGACTATACAACAGAACTTTGATGAGGGAACCATGGTATCTCTAACTCTGTCCATTCACCACAGGCAGCTCTAGAGCACTGGAAATGTGGCCAGGGTGGCTGAGGAACTGGAATTTTAATTTCAAATGTATATGTAAATAGCACAGGTAATTTGTGGCTACCAGGTTGGATGGTGCAGCCAGTGGCCAGGTAAATAGCAATACAGGCAAAACATCAAGTTTTTGTCCCATCCTGGATGCCAAGTTGAGGAAAAGGGTGCAATTAATTATCACCTTTCAGATCTAGGCAACAGAATGGGTTTGAGGATGTAGCGTGGAGGACAATGCTTATGGACGTGTCATATCAGAAGTCATTTCGTATGCCTTACATAACCCCTCCCCTTTGGGCACAGACAGAGTGTTGTGCAGGACAGTGTGCTGTTTTAAAACTATGAGAGGGGTCAAGAACTAGGTCCTAAAAGAATAAACTCCTCTTGTCATTGTGCGTAACAAGGCCGGTACATATGTAAGACTAGCAAAGAATTTCTTGATCTCTTTTCTGCTGCCCAGAACAATAACTAAATTGAATGAAAGGCATGATTACATAATACCATAAATAAGCTGTAGGGTAAATTGATCTTACCCTGCAGGGAGTTCTTTAGCCACAGGTTTTGAAAGGGCATCTTAACAAGGCTTTTCTAGTCCCTTTGTCTGTCTCCTCCGTGAGAACAGGAGTTTTTCCCATTTGGGGGGACAGTGGCTATAAAAACCAACTTGGTTAATGCTTCTAAAGTGCTGGGCTAGCACTAGAAATTGCAGTAAGGGAAGTCGGAAGGCAGGAGTGAAGTCAGAGAAAACGCACTTTCCTTTTGCATAAATAACTTGGGCCATTATCTCAGCTTCTCGTCAGAATGTCTTCTGTAAATAATTCACAGTAATAGGCAGTGAGGTAGCTGTGAGGGGAGTGGTGAATTATTTACAGCAGTGCTGGAATGGGAAACCTAACACAATCTGGACGGAGCATCGGGATGTGTTAGAAAGAAACGAGACCGGGCTCCCCTGGAAGAGAGGGTGGCCACAAACAAACTGAGTAATGTTAGTGTGCTTCTTAGAGAGCTAAGGCCTGCTGAGGGCAGCCCCTGGGGCAGAGCAGTAGCAAAGAGCAGAGTGCAAACAACCAACAATAATTTCAAGCAGCACTTGCTTTTGTCTTGAACCCCATGCAAGGTTCCCATAAGGAATATTAGCTCTGGGTGTGCCTTCACTGGGTGACATGGGAAGCAGAGAGAGACTGAATGGGACTAAGCCAGAATTTGTTTTAGCAACCAGGAGCAGGTAGAAAATCTGAGAGCGCTCAAGCCCCAGTAACTGTCATTATTATGCGAAGTCATGACCTGTATCTGAAGCCAAGGACCCTAACCTCGGCTTTACCAGCACTGCAGAATTTCATTCTCATGAGAAACATCTGATGACCATCTTCATCCTCATTCTGTAGAAAACAAAACTAAGCTTTGGAGTAGTTAGAGAACAGCTGTGAGACCTACGCTCTGGTCTGGCTTCACCACTGTTTTCTTGCCCAGTCCAATGAAAATACACCACTAGCCCTAGGAGAAGGTCTTGCAGTTTATATATGTTTACAATCCTCAGTCCTTTGTTTTTGCCCACAGAGATACAGACAGCATGGCACAGGGGAGATGGCATTGGCTCCAGGTTCAGACAGACCTGAGTTAGAATTCTTGCACCTTAGTGTCATAGTTGGGTGACTCTGGACAACTAACTCAACCACTCTGAGCCTGTGCCCTTGCTGGTGCATTCCACAGCTAACTGTTGAGCATCAGTCATCTGCTGAGCAGCTGGGCGGGGTAAGGACAACAAACACAAATGGGTCTGCCTTCATGGAGCTTACATTTCAGTGGTATGTTGAGGAGACCATGGGGCAAGAAGGAGACAGTCACAAGCAACATAAGTAAGAAAGCTCTACAGGGGTGGGCAAAGTAGGTTTATAGTTATGAGCATGTGAAGCACAGTTTATTCTTGTGTTATTATTTATTGTAAACCTACTTTTGCCCCACCCTGTATTAAGAGATCAAGAAGGCAAGAGAAGAGGAGTGGTGGAGATGTGCTGGAGGGTCTAGTTGTAAATATGGGGGTCAGGAGTCTCATTCAGGTGGGGACATTTGACACAGACTTGAAGGAATGACGTGCAGATATCTGGTGGGAGGATTCCAGGCAGAGGGATGACCAAGGGCAAAGAACCTGAGATGGTGACGGTGAAATGATGAGAGCTCTCCTGGCAGGTTGGGGGAGCAGCAAGGAGGCTGGAAAGGCTGGCGCAGGGGGTATAGAAGAGTAGGAAGAGCTGAGACCTGGAGAAATGCAGCACACTGGCTGATTCTACAGAGCCTGCCAAGGAAACCCAGGTGGTTTTGAGCACCTCGCCTCACAGAGAAGTGATATGATCAGACTTCGATTTTAAAAGTCTCCTGTTGACTGGTGTGAGGTGAACAGAGATTTGAGAGACAAAAGTTTGCTTTCCAACCAGACACTCCCAACAGAGGCTGGCTGGGAGGTTAAATGAAGTGATGTCTGGAAAGCACCCAGCACACAGTAGAACCCAAGAAGTGACAGCTATTGTTACATAAATACCTTTTCATGGGAAGATCATTTTCATCCTTATTAAAATTCCCATCTTCCCCAAATAGGCTTTATTATGTGAAGGGTGTATTAAGTGTATATCTTTGGGATTTTCTTTGCATAGCTCCACATATTATGAAAAAAACACAAAAAATATACAAGATTCTCTTTCTGGAGGATGATGTAGAATTAAACAAGGTGAGCTTCTCCTTTAAGAAAAGAGTTGGCTTTAATTAGTAAATGTTTTGCTATCTAGAATTGTTCTGCTAAGAATAACAAGTCCCAAATCAGACTGCATTTATGCTTCATGCTATTCTTTCTGACTTTCTAAACTTCTAGACACCTAAGGACAAAAACAGTGACAACCACAGAAACAAAAAGTTATTTTGACCTCAACCATGTTTTTCTCTGAGAGAGAATCCACATCAGGGCCCTTTTGCTTAGTTGGGTTCAAGTTTATGAAATATTTTAAAGTAATTACTTAAGTCATACAACAATGACTGTGGAAATGTGTGCATATTTGTAGTCTTCCCAGCAGTATGACTACGCTTCTCTCTGTGGGAGCATTGTCTTCAGAGCTGTCGAAAGCTCACTGATCTCCTTCCAGTGGGACATGGAGGATTTTCCTTGTTCCTGTTCTTGCTGCACAGAATCATTTAATCAAGAGAGTTTGGACTGTTTTCCTGAATTCTCAACAAAATGCTAAGCTTTTGGCTTTATTGATTATTACTTTTTTTGACACTGGGAACTTAATCGAGTCAGTGGTCTTTGGTATTATTGTTCTTGGATTTTGTATCAATACCAAGATATCCTTATTCACGCACTCATTCACTCCACACATACTCACAGACCATCTACCATGTGACACTTGTTAGTTGGATGCTTGACATACAAAGAACACAGCCTCTGCCCTCAAAAGGCACCCAGCCTAGTGACAAAGAGTCAAGCCAATAGACAACGCGATGGGTATCTTGGTGATCTGTGCAAAGAAGTGTGGAAATGAGAGAATAGGAATTTAAATCAGAGAGTCAGGGTAGCCTTCACGGAGATGACATTTGTCATGAAGCTCAAGAGATAAATGGGTATTTCTTTGCCAAGACAAAATAAAATAGGGGCAGGGAAGCGGCCCTCCAGGAGAAGGCACAGTGAGGGCCTAAGGGAGCTGGGTCTGTAGTGGGAGCTACTCATATTTCTGAGCAGGTGCAGTGAGGACATTCATTTGAGAGGGAGGTGAGATACAGGATAGAGTCTATGTCCTCAAATGTTGGTGCCCACCCAAGAATCCCATGACTATCCAATCCCCCAACATGTATTGAGTCTTTAACATGTGCCAAGAGCTAGGAGTTCAGAGATGAACAAACCACAGCATCTTTCTTCCAGAGGCTTCTGGTCTTGTCAACCATGGTGGTATCCTAGCAGCATAAAATCAAGACATTTTCTCCTACTTGATAAATCTCAGAAACATAATTTTAATTCCATTCCAGCTTGTCATTGGGAAATTCACTTACCCTTTGAGGGCCCCAGTCACCTCATCTGTAAAAATTAGGAGAGTGTGCTTCCTTCTGCAAGGTTGCTGATAAGTGATAAAATACATGAAATTGCTTAAGTTCACACCTGACATATGGCAGGTGCTCAACAAATGTTAGTTACATATTTTATTTGAAAAAAGAAAGCATTCCATTTTTGTTGGAAAATAAGAAATCTTAACTCATCATGTTCTAGGGTTAGAGAGACAAAGAGGTGAAGATACTTAATAATTCTGTTACCTCTCCCATTTTTCCCCACCCAGCCTGTTTAATAGAGGGGAAGGGGCTTATGAAGGGAAAGGTGGTCAATTCTAGACCAAGATGCACATTAGGGAGGGGTAGAAGGGAGGAATATGTCCCCGTATCCCTAGCATTTAGTATGGTGCCTGACCCTAAGCAGGCACTCCATAAATATTCACTGTTGAATGTATGATCTGTAAGTATGATCTGTATGATCTGTACCTTGGAATCTGCCTTAAGCAAGATTTGTAGAGATGTGCAATTAGAGATGTGTAATTTCAGAGATAAATGCACTTGTCCAGTGGCCAGAAACCGCCAGAGGCTGAAGAATGGTTGAAGGAACTGATGATATTTAAGCCTTGAACAAGAAATGACCCATGAAGGCGTGGTTTTCATCATCAAACCTTCAACATACCATCTCTTAGATGATAGAATTGATTTGATCTGGAGAGCTCCAGACAGATGGGCTGGGAGTGACAGGACCAAGTAACATAGTGGTAGATTTTTAATATGATTTAGGGGCCTATTATCCCATGCAGTTGCTCCATTTGAGGACAACCAATAACATTGAGTTGTCTGTCATGTTCTAGTACATAGTCCTGCGGTGGACTCTCAGGTATCCAGTGGGCAAGTGGACAAGATGACCTTCAGTTCTAGGCTTCTCAAGTACACACTTGTACTTTGAATCTGCTAGCATCCCTTCCTTAGGGTAACTTCCCTCCCTCCCTCCACAGGGTTCTGGTGAGGTTGCCAACCACAGGGCTACATAATGAGCACCCCACTCCCTCACCCCCACCACTGGAGGAGTGGGGTGACCTAAGCTAGGATAAGGAGCAGGTCTTTCCAATGAGGGATTTGAATCTGAAGTCAAGGTTCACAAAGCCAGAAGGGGCTTTCTAGCCATCATCTGATGGCAGCCACCTGTGGAACCAGCGCACGCGCTTCTCCTGCTGAGACGCCCTGGTGTGTCCTGATTCCTGTCCTTTTTGCCAGCTGGTCATTCAGAAAATCTTTGAATTCTATGAGTTACCTGATAGCCTTCAAATAAATTCCTTTATTACTTATGCTACTGGGTCAGTCTTCATCGTTTGAAAGAAAGAACCCTCACAGAAAGCAATAGTTGATTAGTTCTATGACTAATTCTGCAACCCGTGGCCTGATATGCTTCCCTGATCCTCTACCGAAGACCTGGGAAAAAAAAGAGAGGGCAGTGGGTGTGTGGCCTCCACAGAGAACCACCCCATAAATGGCCTCTGCCACAGTGAAAATGCAGCCTGGCCAACTGAGCACCAATTCCCAGGCTGCCGTACCATGAACTCTTGCCCATTGTGGCTATCTATCTCAGAAAGCGGTTATAAAAGGCTGGTGCCACAGTTCCCCCAGCCTCAAAATAGAGGCTACCAATTTAATGGAGTCCACGTGGCAGTCCTTCCAAGGGCACTGGTCTGACCCCAGAAGCTAAACGGGGAGGGTTCGCTGCACAAAGGCTCTGAATGTCAACACTCCTGAAATGGAGGAAAAGAAGAGTGGGTGATGGCAGGGACCTCTGCAGTCAGGCAGCCACTTCTCTGATCCTAATCATCCCCAGTAAAGTCAGTATGAGAGTGGGATGGGGACCACACGTGGGTAGACGCGGGTTTAATCTCGGGTCCTGCACTGGGTAGTATGACTGAGCGGATGGATAACTTCAGCTCGGGGGCTACCATTCACAATTCACTTTATTTATTTTTACCTTTTCTCCACTGGCTTTCTTTTTCAGCAGAACCAGTATGGTTCCCAGGAGGCCCATGGGACATTCATGGGAGTGATTCTGCTTGTCTTGATGATGGGGCATTCGTAGGTGGGGACACGAGTGCTATGTCCTTTGGTGACCACGGCAGTGCCACAAAGGCACTGCTCCTCAACCCTCGACCCCACCGCATCTCCCAGCAGACAGTCCAGCACAGGAAAAACCAACAACATACTTTCTAGCAATTTGAGAGGAGAATCCTTCTCTGTTTTGTACGAACACACAAAGTAATTTTTTCCTACTTTTATATATTATTTTTAGACTGAATTTTCCAGGAGTACAACTACCACCTTAACTGGGAGTGAATATATTGTGTTAGTTTTGTCCAGATCTTTCCCAAGAATTGATAGCTAATTCACAAAAAAAAACCCAAAATATCCCCATAGCATCCTAGCTGATGAAACAGCACCCTGGGGGGCTGGTCCCTCAAGTTCTTACTGATTTTATGACATGAGCAGCTAAGTCTTATCTTCTGATATGGTTGCACCTGGTACATTATTACTTTATTAAATATTAAATGCATTATTATTTTATTAAACACTGCTTTGCTTTTTATGGTTAGAGAATATATGTATTTTTAAATTTTGTGTTGAGGTAGGTATATTATTTATAAATCTCATATGAAGAGGACCTCATAAAATATTTGTAATATAAAAGTGTCTTAAGGCCAAGTTTTCCAGGAAATGGATTCTGAGCTGGAAACCTGCATGCAGGAAGCATGTCAAAGGGAGTCCTTGGGGTCCACTGTGGGGGACGGAGAGGGAGGGGTGGGGCACCCGGAGAAGCCAAGAATAGTCACAACAGAAGCCTCACCCATCCCCCGGGGGGGGGTGTCTGGGGCTACAGGTCCTTCAGAGCTGTCCTGCCTTGAGTCAAGCAGGCTGGGCCCTACACTCTTACGTGTCCAGTCCTTGGTTGCAGGTTGTCCCTGTGGAGGGGACATGAGCTTCTGCTGAACATAGTTCTTGGAGAAACATTCAGCTCACAGCTCTCAACATTCCTGGCAGCTAGGGACTGTAGGCCTCAGTCACGCAGAGGAATCTGGGCTTGTGTGCTTCATAGGTCAAGTTTTCAGAATGGCTTCTATGTGATTCTGAGTGATCTCTCTTCCTAGGGAAACATAAAAGCATGTTAGTCAGCTTGGCCTACTATAACAATGGACCATAGACCACGTGGCTTAAACAACACAATTGTATTTCTCACTTCTGGGGGAGAGGAAGTCCAAGATCAAGGTGCCAGAAATGTAAGTTGCATCCTGAGGCCTCTTTCTCTTGGCTTGTAGGTGGCCACATCTCGCTGTGTGCTCACATTACCTCTTCTTTGTGCATGTTTGGGGGTGCAGGTCGGGAGAGAGATAAAGAGAAAAATAGAGACAGGGAGGAAGGGAGTGGGGAATACATGCTCCGGTGTCTCTTCTTATGAGAGCACAAGTGTCACCAGGCCAGGTCCCTGACCTCATCGAGCCCTGATTACCTCCAAGGGCACCATCTCCAAACGCTATCAGCCTGGGAGTTAGGACTTCCATGCATGAATTTGTGAGCACCCAAACGTTCAGTCCATATTATTCAATCTGTACTGGGATTCTCCAGAGAAAAAGAAATAGAGCCAGTAGGGTGCATGTATGTGTGTATAAAACAAAGCTTTGTATATCTGTTTATACATAACACATTACATATTTATATATATGCACACACACATGGAGATTCGTTAGCTTGGGCTCACATGATTATGGAGGCTGAGGAGTCCGAAGATCTGCACTCAGCGAGCTGGAGACTCAGGAGAGCCGATGGGCACTTTTGGTCTGAGTCTGAAGGTCTGAGACCCAGGAGAACTGATGGTGTGAGCTCCAGTCTGAAGGTCAACAGCCCTAAGACCAGGAAAAGCCAGTATTTCCATCCAACTCCAAAGGCCAGAAAAGACCAGTGCCCCAGCTCAAGTAGACAAAGAGGCAGAGTCCCCTCTTATTCAACCTTTTTGTTGTATTTGTGTCTTCAGCTGATGGGATGAGGCCCACCCACATAAGGGAGGGCAGCCTGCTCTGCTAGTCTGCCTGTGTAAAGGTTACACTCTTCCAGAAACACCTTCACAGACACACCCAGAATAACGTCTGGCCAAATTTCTGAGCACCCTTTTGCCCAGCCAAGATGGCACATGAAATTAACCATTATGAGAAAATCAGACATGGACAATGGCAGTCTCTGAATGTCACACCAAGGTCTCCCATAGGCCTCCTGTGGGAAGGGTGTGAGGTCTCTAATGCAAGTACATGGAGGGTTTGGGAAAGGGGTCTAGACAGGAAGAATGTGCTCAGTGAGGAAGACAGGCAGTGTCTCCACTGCACGTCCAGGAGCGTCGAGACGCTCCCATCGTTAGTGGAGTTCTGTGTGTGCAGAAATGTCCTGCCTGATCCACTCAGGGCTCTCTATTTACCTAATTTTTGTTGTAAACCAGAAAGCTACTCAGCCCCCTGCTGAGGTACAAGACACTGTGACAGATGGCGGTGTCCAGGCTGGGGAATAAGTTGTACATTTCTGACAATAAAACCAGCCAGGAAAACAGAGAGGTCACCACTGGTAGGCAAATTAGGCCTGGTGTCTTTGGGTTTGTTTCTGATGCAGAGCGATGCAGGATAAAGGCAGCAGCTACATTCCCCAACAGTGGGCATGGGAGGCCCCCCCCCCAACCTCTTTGTGAGTATGAGGCAGAAATCCAACGAGACCCGCTGACAGTCACAGTCATGCACAGTGGAAGCAGACAAGGGCATTTAATTAAGGTCATGTACATTCTGATGACCAGGCATGGAACATACACAAATGACAAGCATGTGAAGATGGTCAGATGGTTGTGTGGAAGGATGGAGGACAGCTAAGCTCACTGACTCGCTTGTGAGACTTAGAAAGAAATCTGAAACACCCCTTACCCAACCACAGACCAGACAAAGCCCAGGGCAGCGACTTAGGGAAACTCCAGAAGAGGCTCAAGCAGTTCAGAAAGACCAGGCTCTATAACTAGGTTTCACTTCCAACTGTTTCATTCTCTTCCCAGGATTTAAGCTCCTTTGCTTTCAGGGCTCATCTCACATAACTCACAGCTTACAAACCAGTACAATGCACCCACGTTCCCCATTAGTATAATCGGCATGTGACTCTATCAGAGTAAAGTTGCAAAGGACAAGTCAAACTACTATCAATTTCCGTAAATAAGGAAGTGCCTATTAATTTAGATTGTGCAGTGTTCTTTTACAGGGTTGGGGCTAGGCACCATTTTTCAGCTCTCAGATATTCTGCAGGCTCTTGAAAAGCCTGTGCACTCCATGCCCCGCACCCAGAGGACCCCATGGAGAGATTAGCTCCACGACTCCGTGACTGGGTGACTTTAGCCGGCGGTTCAACACAGCCCCGCTTTCTCCATCTACAGCATTGAGAGAGTAATGCCTGCCTCACACTGCGTCTGCGAAAGACCCCACAGTGAGGACACGCTCAGTACAGAAGAGCCACGCAGGAAAACAGGCTTTGGCTTAGCCGTGAAGGTCCTTGGAAGGCTAAGAGGAATTAAGAGAGTCAACCTTAGCATAGGACATAGGCTCTGCAAACCCCTTGTATAGGATACCTGTTTTAACACCTCTGACATCCTCAAACAGGGTAAGAGGCCATATTATCCCTGTGTTGCAAGTGGGGACAGTGAGGCCCACCAGGGTGACAAGACTGAGCCAGGTCCAACAAAGCTGGGAGATAGAAGTAGTAAAAGTTCTTAGGGGGTGAGGTTGAGGGTATAGAGAGTAAGGAATAAGACATAGTTGAGTTTTTCTGTCATATCCTAACTCCAAAACTTGAAGATTAAATTTCTCCCCCTGTGGTCATGAGGAGGCAAGAAGCAGGAAATTCGAATTCCTAAGAGCTGGAGTCTTTGGAGGGGCAGCGGGCAGAAGCACAGCCCAGCCTCAGCCCACCCCGTCTCCACTTTGGATGACAGGCTTCAGAGGTACAAATGGTGCAGCTGACCCAGAGGGCAATGAAAGAACTATGACTTAGCCAATGGAGAGAATAAAAGGGATAAAAAGATTTAGAAAGAAAAAGGAAATAGACACATACCTGTATGTGAATTCATGTCTGCATGGCTTAGAACAGGGAAACTTTCTCCAGGTGCTTGCCTGTCAAGAATACCAAGCCACATGACCACCTTCTCAAATGACCAAACATCAGCCACGTTAAGTGGAATGACCTGCCCAAGTAGGGGTCAAGGGCAAGGCCACTATTAGTTTGTGCACATACGCTCTGTACTGCCTATAATTCTTGCTGGTTTGTGACTAAGGATTTCAAGTCTCAGAACTTTTGCAATTTGTTCAAGGTCCTAAACCTGGTAAGTAGTAGAACCAGATTTTGAACACAGGACTGTCTTATTCCAAGGGCCAAGCTCTTTTCCCAGGAGCCTGTGCCTCAGCATAGGCTAAAAGTTTGTAGTTGTTTTCATTACCTTATGGTGGCACTGAGGCATGCTGTAAGTGCCAGTACTAAGGACAGTTCACTATTGACATGCCTGGTCCTCCCCTAGAATGCTATGAATTAAGTTGTCTCACTTCTGGTGTGGAGGTGAGAAAATATTTCCCGGACACGATGTACCTTGGCCACAGTCACACCTGGTAGTGATGGTGATGGGACTAGAACTCAGGACCAGACTTCGGTTGCTCGGTTAGTCCCATCTGCCATCTCAATCGTCCTGATACCCATGTAACAAAGAGCCTTCTGAAGTCAGGGTGTGCGTGGGGACAAACAAGGCAGAAATCCAGGAGGCTGTAGGGAAAGTAATGCTGGGTGGTTCCCCATGGACGTGAGCCCATCTCTGAGCCCCCGTGTCTGAGAACTCTGTGGGAGGCTATACTGCCCTCCATGCTGATCTGGTACTGAGTGTTCCCACCAGCACACACTGAACACAGGAGAAGGAGGTACTGCTCGTGGCTTCCCATCTTAATGACAAAGCTGTAATTGTGTCCCTGGGCCAGACAGCTGCCAGCTTACTGAGGAAGGAGATGATATCTTTTAAATTCTAAGGAGGCTTTGTTTAAAAATAAACACAGAGCAAGTCCTGGTTTTACTCACTCTCCTCCACCTTGTCCGATGGGGTAGGAAAGGCAAAAAAAAAATTGTCATTGGTCCAGGTATCTGCTAAATAAAGTAACAACAGACACACAGCTTCCACAGCCGTGCGAGGTGACACTCAGAATTTGATATAAGTTGGTGAAAATGCGACAACAGAAATAGACTCCAACATACTGAGTAAAGGTCATAAATAAAGCAAAGACCTTGCGATAATGGGCATGGCAGGGGACGTGAATCTGGGTCCCAAATCTAATGGGCAGAAGCAGGCGAGAAGCATCTCTTGACTTGCCTTTGAGTGATGTCTTGGAAATGGTTCATAACAAGCATGAATTTCAATTCGGCTTAGTAATTCTGTCCAAAGCAGACCCTGATAAGGAAGTAATCAGGACATCAGAGTGCAGCAAACTTTAGAAGGCTCCGAGCGAATTTTATGAAGGCTAATCAATAAGTGGGTAATCGTGAATGTTTCGGTCATGCCCAGCGCCCCATCCCCTGGAGATGAGCGCCTGGACTGGGAGCAAATCCAATGAAGAGAAACACAGGAAGCCAAGAGGATGGGCTGAGAACGGATATGCTGCAGGGGGAATTATTTTCTCTGCTATTATCACCATCGCTTTTATTGCACAATCCCACACACATGGGCAGATGTGCTCCCCAAAGCATCTTGCTAACTGGCTGAGAAAATGGTGAGGCCCAGGGTCCCTTTTCGGTCTCAGGCTCCCTCACTTCTGCCCCCAGGGAGTGGCTCTCCTAGTCTGGATACGAGAGGGGCACAGGCTCCCAGCACACTTCCTCCAGGTTGGCTCTCAGGGCGAGTCCACGGGTACTTTTTGGTTTTAGGCCTTTTGCTGATGACCATCAAATGTAAAACCAGAGATAAAAAAGAAATAACAAACCTGGGAAGAGCACAAAGGCTTCAAGAATATTATGGACATTCTTTCCATTGCATTTCCTGGGTCAGGGAGGGCCAGGGGGTGGAGCCAGTAGCAGGCAGAGCAGTGTGGTGTTAGCAGTTCCAGCTCCGGGGCCAGGCAGACGGGCTTTAAACCCCAGCTCTGGCACCCGGTCAGGGCAGGTTGCTTAGGGCTTCCAAACCTCTTCATTCTGAACCTCTTTTGAGTTTGGGGGTCTTTTGCTTGTTGGGTTCTGTTGTTGTTTTCTCTTTCATGAGATAAGTATAATAAAATCTACCGGGATGAGTTATTTATAAGGATTTAAGATTATATTACACACACACACACGTGTGCATACGTGTATATAGAGATTGAGATACAAATGTATAGATATAGATACAAACACAGAGGCAGATCACACATCATACACACATGACCTGGGGGGTGTTCCCTTGGTACCAGTATTTTTGTCCCTGGAAGAGCCTCTGGATGATGGCCCTGTGTTACTGCTCTGGGGGCGGGACTTAACCAACTTTCCCCTCCTTCCTGCCTGACTAGCACATTCCATCCTGACTGTTCCTTGTCAGATCTTCAGATGTAACTCTGCCCAGACCACCATGAGAAGAACGTCAGTCCCCATCTGAGGAACATTCTGGAAGCCCCCCGGCTAGTACTCCTCAAAGCCATCACATCATGGAAAACAAGGAAAATCTGAGCGATTGTCACAGACAGAGAAGCCTAATGGAACATGACAATTCAATGTCCTGCAGTGTCTTAAATGGGAACCTAAAAGAGAAAAGAAGGCATTAGGTAAAAACCAGTCAAGTCCAAATATAGGGTGTTTAGTTCACAGACACATGAGATGTCAACAATGGCAGAAACCGGTGAAGAATATCTGGGAACTCTGTTCTATCTTTGCAACTTTTCTGTAAATCTAAAACTATTCTAAAATAAGCTTACTTAAATTAAAAGGTCACCCTAGCAGAGTAGTAGGAGTCTCCAGACAGTGTGGGTAATTTGAATATTTGTAATAATAATGAACAATTACTAAATAGTACCATGCCCCAGAAACAGGAATAAACGTATTACCTGGTGTTACTTCATTGAATCATTCCAACTGCCCCACAAGGCAGGCGCTAATATCCCAACGATGCAGGTGGCTGATAGGGATTCACTTTATATTCACCTTATATATCTTAAAATATGACGGCAGTTTGGAAACCTAAAAATATTTCTTCCTGGAAAAGAAATATTATTAGAGGAGGGCATTTTTAGAAACATGGGAGACTGAGCTGGTTTAGTGCTCTCTCCAATCCCTCCCAAATTATCGAAAAGCTAGCTTAACTGTAAAAGTAAAAATAATTTAATATAGATTTGGCCTGGGGTGGGGGGTGTGGAAGAGGCTAGAAATTTCCAGATTCCAGAAACAAAGAGCCAGCCCAGAGTCCAAGCCCAGAGTCTAAGCATTTGAGTTGATGTCATAGTGGTCCAGCTGCATTCGGTCCAGAAACAGAACTAAGAGAAAATGCCCAGGGCTTAGGAGGACAGAGCTTAGAATCCTGAAAGGCCCGACCCTCTGAAAAATGTAAGTGCAGGAAAGAAGTGACCAAGGCTGTTGCTTACGGATCTGAGTAGAGGAATAATCTGAGAAAGGTTGGACATGGGGTCGGAATTTATACTACTTGCATGGTATGAGAAACACAAAGCAAGGAATTCCTGTGTAAATTCATCTGGAAATAGTAAAACCTATGGGTCTCAGAAGAAACGAACACACAATTCTGTCCGCATACATTCCTATCCCAGGACACAAAAGGTTTTCCTACCAAACTAATTAACGAAACAAAAACGCAAGCAAATCCAGCAATCGACTTTCCCACATGAACAGATTCAAGGAAAGAAAAATTTGATCATAACAATAGCTGGTTTTTAAAGAATTACTACATTCACATCGACTTATGAAAAAAGGCTCAGTAAACCAGGTAAACTCAGTGAACCAGTCTCAGTAAATAGAAAGGACCACCTTCAACTCATAAAAGTATACACAAAATCCCATAGCAAACCTCAAATTTGATGATGAAGCATTAGAAAAATATCTTTAAAGTCTGAAATAAGGTACATATTGTCTTCAGGGCTTAGGCAACCCAATAAGAATAGAAAAATAAGTACCAGATACAAGAATTGGAAAGGAATAAACAAAGGATAATAACTCAAGGAAATAGTTTTCTGTTTAGAAAAGCCAGAATAACTTATATTGACACTTAAGAGTTCAGCAACATTGCTAGTTATAAAAGTCAACATTCAAAAAAGGAACTTCCATGTTTAGTTTTATAAGAAGCTCCATTTTCCACAATGACTATACCATTTTACACCAGTAGTGCACACTTGATCCAGTTTCTCTGCATCCTCACCAACTTTTGATGTTGTTACAATTTTTACTATTTTTTATTTTAGCCATCTGGCAGGTGGGCAGTGATATCTTGGCACAATTTGAATTTGCATTTCCCTAATGGCTAATGATGCTGGATTTCTTTTTGTGTTTCCATTCATATAGCCTCTCTGGTGAAATGTCTGTTCCTATTTTTTGCCCATTTTCTCATTAAATTGTTTTCGTGTTGAATTTTTGCAAGTTCTTCCTATATGCTAGATACTAGCCCTTTGTCGAATACGCAGCTTGTGATTATTTTCCCCCACTCTGTAACTTGTCTTTTAATCCTCTTAACTGGTCTGTCACAGAACAGAAGTTCTGCATTTTAATGAGGTCCAATTTGTCATTTTTTATGGGTCATGCTTTTGGTGTCGAGTGTAAAAATTCTTTGTCAAGCAGAGGTTCTGAGGATTTTCTCCAATGTTTTCTGGTCAATTTTTTATTTTTACATTTTATATTTAAGCCTGCTTCATTTTGAATTAACTCTTATGTATAGTGTGAGGGTTTAGATCTAGGTTTATTTTTTATTTTATTTTATTTTGTTTCTGGCTATTTCATTATTCCAGCACTATTTATTGATAAGAATATGTCATTTTTCTGTTGGCTTGGAAAGACAAAGGAGCCAAAATAGCTAAGACAATTTTGAAAAAAAAAACAAATGAAGTAGAAGGATTCACTTTACCCCTTTTCTGGGTGTAGTATACAGCCACAGTAATCGAGGTTGGTGGTCCTGGCATAGGGACAGACTCATGGATCGATGAAATGCATTAGAGAACCCAGAAATAGGCGCACATGAGCACGGTCAGCTGGTTTTTGATAAAGATGCAGAAGCAACGCAATGGCAATAAAATGAACAGAGCCTCAATCTAAACTCCATACCTCATACAAAAATTAACTCCAAGTGGATTATAGATTTAAATATAAGATGTGAAAACTACAAAACTCAGAGAAGTAAGCAGAGAAAATCTTTAGGATATAGGACTTGGCTGAGAGTTCTTGAACAGGACATCAAATCGTAATCCATACAATAAAAAATTGATAAATATGTGCTCCTCAAATAATTGAATCTCTTTTCCAGTATGTGAATGGCCTTCAGTAAGTGCAGTGTTATTACCACAGCAAAGTTATCATAATCGAATGCCTAATCAGCACTGTCAAGGGCAAAGTGACTTTTCTGCTGGGTTATGAAGGTCACAGATACTGCAAGTGTTACCGAACAAGAGGAGGAGGAGGGAGGGGCAATACAATATTTGGCCCACCCAGGGATGCCGAAAACTGCTATACAACAGGGGCCCCTCCCAAGGACAGAATACTAAAATCTACTGGGCCCTTCTGTCCACCGCCAATTGGAAAGACATCTCTTAAAGCCAGAGATTTGTGAAAAGGAAACAAAATGTTTATTTAATGCTATTCAGGCCTAATGCCACCACTAAAATATCAAAGTCCTTTAGGCTGTACACCTACACCCACACAGCACTCCCTTCTCCCACTGTCCCAACTCTGGGTACCGTAAATCAGGAAAAGAGTACACGTCTGTGTTGCAGACCGCTGGCACCGTCAGCTGTGTCACTGTGCAGGATCTCGAGTTAATCCAAAGTACTGTGGTACCCTCTCATGGTCCACTGGCAAGAGTTCTTTGTACCCAGTTCCAGTCAAAGTCTCTGTTGCTTTTTCAGGCTCCGCGGCCAAAGGGGGCACCCCAAAGCCACGTGGGCCTCTTCTACCAAAGCTGCAGGAGTCTGCACTCCACCAAAAGCATGTGGCTTTCTTCTTCACCTGGCTGCAGGGATCTCCATTCTGGCAAAGCTGCGTGGTTTTTCCCTTTCACCTGGGAAAGAGGGGGTCCGCACCCTGCCAAAACCACGTGGCTCCCTCTTTCACCTCACCAAGGCGGGGTCCTCACTCTGCTGAAACCGCGTGGCTCTCCCTTCATCTGGCCAAGCGGGGACCCTTCATGTCTTGGAGCCAGTCTTTTCCAAGCTCCCACACAGGCCTTCTCACTCCGGAGCCCAGACCCTAGTTTCCATCTTGAGTCCTCCTAGTTCCTTCCTCAGTCCCTTCTGCTTCCTTCTTGAGTCCCCAAGCTGCTCTCTCCTTCCTGGCTCCAAACTTGGCCACTGCTATTTAACATATCTATGAAACCAGTTAAGGTTATAGATATGTTAAATAATCATTCCAGAGGTTAGCTGCAAAACTGTTGCTATGCAAAACAGCTCTCAATGGCCTGGCTCCATTCATCCCTTCCCCCTGGGGGGGGGGGTGAGGACATCTTATATGTCTCTCCAATATTTCTATACACTTTGAATTCTGGACACCTTTCCAAATCTTTTTTTGGGGGCCCCCCTTGCTGCACCCTGTATCACAAGCAGCATGGTTTGGTGGTCTCTAGTCTGATGTTAGATCCAGGCTTCACCAGTCACTGGGTATCTGTTCCTGTGAATGTCACTAATGGCATTAATGTGGGTATCTTGATCATCTTTGAATTCTCAGTGCCCAGCACATCATCTGGCTCTGAATGAAATCTCAATAAATAATTGTGAAGTTGAGTATCTTGCAACAAACTGTAGAAATGATCCCTGAAAGTACAGTCTTGGAATTGAGTATTCGATCTCTCTGAACCTTCATTTCTTCTATTGATAAGTTATTGTGTTTTTTTTCTTTTTTCTGTTTACCACCTGTTTCTTCCAATAAATTGGCATTTTCAAAAGCCACATTTACATATGAAATCAACAAGATTAACATATTTATTGGTCTATTGCACACAGGAAGTATAATCACAATACTGAAAAATGGCAAAGGAAAATCTCGAACCACAGCTGTCTTGGAGTGTGCAAATAGGGCTCTTGACCTACAGTCAGGAGGTCAATACTGTGACTTGCTCCAGCGGTGACTGGTGTCATCCACTCACTACTGAGAAAGCTCTCTTGGAGTCCCTGATAATTTGGGCAACTAGTCAACCCCTAGCGAATCAGTGATCTGAACTTGGATTCTCTTTCTCCTTTCAGTCCATTCCTCTCTTCTCCTTATTTCTAGTTTTTATTTTCTCCTCTATTTCTTTATTTCCCACTTGAGAAGTATAATTGATCATATATATATCAGAACCACAGGTCTACAAGAATCTTTCGATCTTTAGTCTCAATAAAATTACAAAACCTCAGGATGGGACAGGAAGGTGGTTTCCCCAAATTCACACCACAGGTCAACAGCAGAGCTAGAAATTCACCTTGGGTCTCTAGCAACCAGTCCACAGCTCATTTGTTCTGAGCTGTCTCAGGGAATCTCAGAGCCAAAATGCTCATCTGGGAACTGGTTAGCTTTATTCTTTAGAAAGTTGAAAGGATGTTAAGCTAAGCTCACAGCAGGGTTTTTTGTCTTTGTTTTGAACTGGGAAGAGATGTTTTCTGTGCAGTGTAGTACATACATTGTGTTTGCAGTTCCCCACATTCAGGGCATTTTTCTAAGTGCAACAGATAAGTCTAAAGAGAGTTGCAGGAAGATGACCCTGTCTACTCTATAAAATCAACTGCCTAAAATAAGTACATATAAGCAAAATAACTTTTAAAACATTCTTTACAATATTCACTGTGGGTAAAATGTGGGTAAATGGAAATTCTCGACAAATAGTAGGCAGCTAAGTCAGTACAGTCTTTTGAGGGCACTACTGGGTACAACTAAAAGTGTGCATTTCACCAAGCACGTGAGCTGAAAACTAAAAAAGGCCGAGGAAGAAATCGATGAAAGCCCATATACATGGAGAGATGTGTACCGTTCTTATCAGAAGAATTCAACACAGGAAAGATATCAATTCTCTTGAAGTTGATCTGAAAAATTAGCACAAGTCCAATCAAAGTCCCAGCAGTTTTTAATAGATAGATAAGCAAATGCAGAAACTTATAGGGAAAGGCAATGGAACTAGAATACTGAAAACAATTTTTTAGAGAAGAAAGTTGAGGAGTTATAGTACCTGATTTTAAGACTTCCTATAAAGCTACAGGAATTATGATGGTGGGTACTGATGGAGGAACAGAATCATACATCAATGGGATAGAGTAAAATTGAGCAACAGACCCACACAAATATGGCAAATTGTTTTTCAACAAATGTACAAAAGCAATTTAATTGTACTCGAACTGAATACCGATGTGTAAAAAGAGACTTTGATCCATACCTCATAATTTTTTATCCATACCACCATGCCACATAAAAAAATAACTTAGAATGATTACAGATCTAAATTAAAAGATAAAAATGTAATATTTTCAGAAAAAACATAAAAGAAAAATCTTTGAGCTGTGTCAGGCAAAGAGTTCTTCGTTATGACATCAAAGCATGACCCATAAAAGGAAAAGAAAGACTGTTGACTTTTATCAAATTTTTCAACTTTTACTTTGTAAGAGATATTGTTAAAAATTGAAAAACAAACTATACAGTCAATTAAAATATTTGCATATGGGATAAATAAATAACTCTCAAAACTCAATAATAAGAAAACAAACAACCCAATGTTTAAATAAGCAAGACTAAAACAGACACTTCACCAAGATGTTCGACATAGGAAAATATAAAACCACAGTGAGCTATCTCTACATATCCATTATAACAGTTAAAAAAATGTTTTTAAATACTGACAATACCGAGCAATGGTGATAATGCAGGGAAACTAGACATCCCATACATTACTGATGAGAATGCAAAATAAATAGCGATACTGGAAAAATTTTTGGAAATTTCTTATAAATGTAAAGATATATTACTCTATGGCCCAGTAATCCCACTCTTAGGTATATAGCCTGAAGAAATGAAAGGTTATGCTCAGAAAAAAAACTGTACACAAATGTTTAAAGCTTGTTTATTCATAATTGTCCCAAACTGGAAACAATCCAAAGTCATTCAATGGGAATGAATAAAGACAACATGGTTCATCCATACAATAGGACATCCCCCACGAATAAAAAGGAAACAAATACAGATATGTACCACAACTGGGATGACTCTGAAAAACAGTATGCTAAATGATAGAAGGTCAGCCTCGAAGGGTTATATGCTGTATGATTTCACTTATGAGACTTTGTTGGAAGACGGAACCATACTCATGGGGAACAGATCTACATTGGACATGTTTTACACATATAGGGAAGGGCGTGACTATAGTGGAAGGGGGGATTCCCAGTTGGGAAATCTGTTCTGCATTCTGATTAGGAGGGTAATTCCACAAATCTAGACATGTGTGAAAAGTCATAGAAGTGTACTGATGTGGACTCTGGCCAGCGGGGTCTGTGTATTGTGGCTGCCATGAACAAATTCACATGGACCGCAGAAGTCCTGTGGAGAAAAAGAGACCACACTGCCACTCTCTGAGTGAGGGCCCTGACCCCTGCCTGGACAAGCTTTTGTTGCTTTTCTGGACAGATTACATCAAGGATGGTCCTCGTTTACTATGCACAGGTTCGCTTTAGGTGGTTACCTTTTACAGATAACAAAGAAGAGGAAGTTGCTAATTACCTCAAAGAAAAAGGATATTTGCAAATGTAAGGGGAAAAGTGGTTGAACTGGTTACACTCCATACTTGGGAAGTTTAGCACAGACTTTAGGAAGTTACTCTAAAGATATGCAGTAAACATTTGCTGCCTCAATTCAGGGTGAGGGAGTTTTAGCAAAAAGCAAGCCTCATAGCAGCCGAGATACAATGCAGGACCTGGTTCCCCATGGGAGCACCAATCCATGAGTGGGTTCCTGTGTGCTGACTCGCTCCCCAGTGGTTTTCCAAGTCAGGGGCTGGGCTACATTCACCATGCCACGCAGATAGGTTCCCTATTCTGTACCTTCAAAAAGGTCAATTTTATGTATGATAATTTTAAAAATAAATGTAAAAACTGCATAGCATTAATGGATCTAGACAATGACTATCAAAGGATGACAGGAAATTTTATAACGCTCACTCGAGCTGTTGATTCCAGTGAAGGTAGGAAATGAGGGGTGGGGGGCAACTCAAAAGAATTTAAAAAAAGCAGGCTGATTTCAGACCATTCCACAGAATATTCAATATGTAAAGAAATACAACAATGTCTATAAAATCTTGAGTTCGAGAAAAATATGGCTCAATAATATTTACATTTCCAAATTGGCATTCAAGTAAAAAAGCAAAAAACAGAAATTTAAAAGCTTGTTTATTTTTCTGCAATTAATGATGCCTGACCAGAAAGTATCCATCCATGCACTACAAAAAACAGAGACATTTATTGAAGAAGATACAAGAAACATTGTACAGAGGACCTCAGTCCCCTTCAAAGTAGGGAACTTGGGACCTCACACAGTTCTCCCAGCATCTTTTCCACTGTTCAAAACACTCCACAGAATCCTTTGTTGGAATTGCCATCAGCTGCCTCATTCGAATTTTCCTGAATCTCATCGATAATCTGAAATCTCTTCCCTTTCAAGGATAATTTCAGTTTTGGGAAAAGCCAGAAATTGCAGGGGACCAAAGCTGGGATGTAGGGGGGCTGAGTTGCCTGGGTGATTTGATGTTTCTCCAGAAAACTCAGCATGAGATGTGATGTGTGAGTAGGCGTGTTGTCGTGGTGAAGAAGCTGCCAATCACCAGTTGCCCATAGCTGCAGCCTTCCAAACCACCCAAATATTTTCCATGGAGGGATGTTCAAGCTTAATGCAAAATTTGATGCAGATTTGTTGCTCTATTCACTCAGTCATTTTGAATGTGACAGCCACGCTGTACTCATGCTCACTCAACGGTGTCTACCACCCCACTGACTAGTACAGTGAAGTTGTCATGGTTCACACATGCGCATTCCAGTCCACTCTCCTGGGCTGCCAGGTTACATTGATGTTGTGCAAACTGTACTCATCATATTAAAAAATAGCTGTACTTTTTCCTGACAGTAGTCTTAACATAATCTAATTATTTTATTTTCATGCTCAGCATTTGTGCTTATTTAAACGGAGAATTCATGCCATTCACAATTTCTGGTAAAGTTGCAATCATGGTCATCAAACATTACTTCTTTTTTTTCTCTCTATTCTTTCCTATTAGATGTTCACAAGATTTCTCACTCTATCCTTATTCACCCTAAGTTCTACTTACCATGTTTTATATATTTTTTTGTACGCTACAATCTGAATAATTTCCTCAGAACTAACCTCAGGTCACCGGTCCTCTTTTCAACTGGGTCGAATACGCTGATTAACTCAACCATTGATTTTTTTTAATGTTTCATATTTTTTAATTTTTAAAATTTCCATTGTATTTGTCAAGTATACCAAGACTTTAAAACATTTCTTTGTATTTTCTAACCCTTTCTTTGATAGCCTCAATCATTTTCAATATGTTTATTTTATAACTGCCATCCAAGAGGTCAATTATATAAAGCATGGCGGGTCAGCTGTGTTGTGTACTATGTCTGCTGCCTTGCTCTGCCTTGGTGTGTTGTTTCTGCACATGTTTTATAACTTTTCGTTGTGAAATCATCTTTAGTGGGACTTCAGCCATGCTGTCTTGCTGGAGGCCACTTCCTGCCTGCGGATTTGCTCACGTATGGCCCAATTATCACTCTCCGAAACTACTTACACAATTCCTCCTGTTGACGTCTCTAATGCACATAGGCAGTGCCACTGTTCATCCTGTGCCTACGTGAGAGTGGTCTGTGGTTGCAGCTTCCTAAGGGGGATTTCCACAATGATGGCGAGAGCCAGACAGACGATTTTTCTTATCTCCTTTGCCTGGTGGGCAAATTTTTCTAATACACACTTTTACTGAGGATGTAGCAATTTGAGAATCCTGGCTTTAGTGACTGTCTCATTTTCAGTTAACCCTCTCATGAAGCCAAGGATGCTTATTTTATCTCCCCGTGGCTGTTAAAACCCAACCTGGAAGGATTATGTACTGCATGATTTCATTTATACAACATTCTTGAAAAGTGAAAAAAAAAGAGTGCTTCTCACTGTGGTTTTCTGTTCCCTCTTCTTCTTGACCTTAGTGGGATCCTTTACATCCTTTTAAACTCAGCAATGCCTTTTAGAATGCCTGATATGTTTAATCCAATATACTAAATAAATTGTGGTTCAAAGTTTTCAGATTACCTAATTTATGAAATTGCTAGAAATGTCCATTCTCAGGCAAACAAAACCAAATATAAAAGTACTGAGTAAATACAACACTAAGGAGCTCTTCTTATAGACCCAAAAATCTCTATAGTCTTATCTGTATGTATATGTATGCATACATGTTAAAAAACAAAATGCCAAACTCTTAAAGTGGTTATTTTGGGCAAGGATAATGGGAAGTCAGGGAGAAGCAGGAATAGGGATAGGGGACAAACTCTGGTTCTTCATATGTGTTCATTATTTAAATTTTTCAAGAACGTTTTTATGTAATATAAATGTAATGTAATATACATTTTCAACATGAATTTAATCAAAGAAAGGTAATGTAGGTACCAGCAGAAGGGGATGTGGGGATGTGGAGAAGGAACATTCCAGTAAACTGTTATCTAGGTGATAAAGGCATGGAAGCCCACTGATGGGAACTCCCCAGCCACCCCATCACATCCCCATCACACACTGTGCTTTCAGTCACTCCATATATGTCCTTTTTTAGTTTGTGTTCATTAAAATCTAGCCTCAGAAAGACCACCCCTGGGTGAATTTCTAAATTGGTATCTCAACAGAGTGGAACCTCCCTCCCAGAAGCAAGATTCTGGCAGCCAGAATGGACCACAGTGGTCATGAGAATCATGCTTCAACCAAGTTCTTACCTGTCAGCCTTTCCTGCATTTCAGTCAAGAACCATGCTTGCAGAAACATTAAGCTGTGGACTTAACCAGTCAACCCGAACCTTCTCCCTCTTCCTAATACCGTTCATTTCTTGCCCCTCTCCTCTGCTACTATCTTGCCAATCTCTACATGCTGTTCAGTAATTTTTCTCCTGCTGGTGGAAACAGAGCCGCCAGAAAGTTCCATCAGCAGCAGGAGAGACATTTCCTCTGGTGTGCGATTCTGTCCCTGCCCTCCACCCACACACACCTGCCACTCACCTTCTCCTGTCTGCGAGGCTTTCAAAGCAGCTCTCTCTGCATGCACGTTACTTACCAGAGCAAACCAGAGTGACTTCACAAGCACTGACTGGAGGAACCATGTTGGGCTCCTCAAAAGTCCCCTTAGTGGGCACCAAAAAGAAGTTCATTAAAACAATGTAATACCCTTAATGCAGCTAATGTGCTTCCTCCTGTTCTAACAAGCTCATGAATAATAGATGAAGGGAGCTTCATCTGTTTTAATTAATTTGGTCTTGAAATTAATTCAATCCAGTACAAAATTAGCAGGCAATTAAGTCTCATTGGCCCAACTGGACAAAAATATACCTTGTGTTGGCTAGAGAAGCCAACCGGAAATGGACAAGAGCCACGGTCCATTCCCCCAAACCTGAATACCAATCCCCACAAGGCCACAATTTAGCCCTCTTTCTGGAGCTCAAAATCCAATCAAAAAACTCATCACTAGAACTTCAGTATTTATATGTTAGTAAATTCTGGGGGTTGGGTGGAGACTTCAAATGCATAACAAGATTGCTTTTGTTTTGGTTGCATTTTGTTGTTGAAACCTACAAATAATTTACAAGTACACTAAAGCCTAGGATATAGTAGAAGTTATCAACTGCAATACCTGGGCACATGCAATAAACACACTGGTTCTAAGGAATTATCACAGTTTGTTATGTGCATGAATCTAGCTGACTCTTACTACCATTATCCACTTGCCAATTACATATACGTGGTGCTATAATAATAGTTTATTTTAAAATAATGCATTTCTTCTCTGGATCTTGGCATGCTTAATGAGCAATTTTTTTCTTAACCTTCATGATGTCCTTTAGAATTAGGAAGATATAAATATTGTTCAGATGAATTTGGAAACAAAGATATCAGGATGCAGAGATGGAGACAGACGATCATAGCACTGCAAGTAGCTCTAAAAAAACATCAACTTCAACCAGCTCTCTGGTGCTTGAATTATACCTGCCTTTTCTTGAACACCCCCAATGATGGGGAACTCATTATTGCATGAAACTGCCCATTCCATCTCTAAAGAATGTGATTGTTAAATTCATCTGAAATTTAACTCCAGTAGATAAAGGCTATTTCTACCCCAGACAAGTCTGATTCCTCCTATAGCTGGCACCTATTCTCTAGAATTTGTCACCAACACCCCCTTCTCAACTCCTTCAGTCAAACTTTATGACCTAACTCTGCACCCTTTGACATCGTGGTCAATCTCCTTGGAATCAGCTTCAAGGGACCATGCAATAGCAGTGGAAAGTATCAGGTTGGGAGCCAGGAAGACTGGAGTTCAGTTCTAGGGGTCTCACTTCAAGGGTAACTGAATTGGCTACGAGCTGCCTATCATGTAAAATTATTATGCAGATTAACTGAGGAAATGTATGAAGAATATTTGTCATAGAGTCTAACACAACTAAATATTCAATAAATAGTAAGCAAAAAATAATTATAGCTATTTCCTACATAGCATATACTAAGCATTTTATACATTAACTCATTTGCACTTCACAAGTCATGACATTGTTATTACAGGTGAGGCATCTGAGGTGGAAAGGTTAAGTAACTTGCCCAGTCACACAGCCAACAGGAGACAAAGCCAGAACTTGAACCTATACAGTCAAGCTCCAGAGTCCAAATTTGCTCATCATGTCTATCTTAAGTAGTGAGTCCCAAAACTCAATGCTTTTGAGGGTGTTGTCTGGTCTCAGCAGAATAGCAAATCAGGACCTTCCTATTCTTCCCAATGCAGCTCAAGATGATACGTACCATTTTTCATGTAGGCTTTATCCATTTAGACATCCCTCCCCTCCATGATGTTCTCATTGCAACTTGTGCAGTCTTCACTCTCCTGCTGTTTTGCTGCTTGGTGAATCCAAGGGTAAAGCTTTATGATGGGCCCTTTCAAATGCCTTCTCATTAAATGTGGTCCAGAATTCTAGGCTTCTGGAACCTTTTGGGATCCTGACTTTCTCACTGAACACATTTTCTCTGCTCCCAACTTCTGGCCTCTCACACATTTGATGAGCGTGCCTTCCCTAACTTCATCCCAGACATGGATAAAAATATCAGATCAGATGGGGCATCGTGCCATTAGAGTTCTTGCTGCAAGATGACATCGATCTGTTGATCAGCACTGTGTTGGTAGGGATCAGGCCTGGACAAAAATAGAACGCAGTTCACCTTCTTTGTTAGACCATGGTGGTGGTGTTGTTTAATCTTTTCCTTGTACCTAAGGTAATTCTGGTTAATAAAATTCATAAAGGCAGAGTAGTAATCAAACCCCCAAAATTAAGTGATAACCTTTTTCTGGGCTTTTGTTTGCCCAGAATGTAAAATGGGGAAGAAATTAAATCAGTAATCTCCAAGAACACTCTCAGCTCTAACAGGAAAATGCCAGGGTGTGCCAGGCTCTCCAAGGGCTGCACTTTGCTTCTCTCGAAAGCCCTAAATCCTATCACTCTCCTTTACACGTTACTCTTCAGCCAACCACAAAACTCGTCCAGTCTCAGGATCACAACCTCTACTATTTCTCATCTGTAAAATGTTCACACTTTGTTGTTAGGAAGAGTGGAGATAATGTTTTCTAAGCACTAAGCACCGTGCCTGGTACCATGGCGGCTCTTATTAAGGGAAGTTCAAAGAGAAGGCATTTCAGATTTAAGGCGATGGGGATGGAGCATCACCAAAGGCGCAAACTGGGTACAGAGACCAGGATGCTGTGGGAGCCCCAATGAGACCCAGGCAGGACCCAGGTGGGGGCAGTTCTTAGAGCATGTGGCATCCGCTCCAGGCACCCTCAGCTACTGTGTGCAGAAGTAACATGGCTCAACACCTTGTATCAGCTGGAAGCAGATGCTATTAAGCCCAGGTGAATGTATTGGCATTTGAAGACTTATACTCAGATATCAGGTTCTTATTGAGGGAAAAGTATATTTATATTAAATTACAAATTATAGAACAATGTATATTCCCTTTATCCTCTTCTGGACCATGTGATGGCCAGAAAAGAGGAGATTTTCACCAGGACTTGCAAGGTCTTTCCCAGAATAGAGTGACAGAAATCCAGCCCAGGTTTTCACCAAGCCCCCCAGTCTGAGCAAATTTGATTGGCTTCTAGGGATAATGGATGTTTTCAAGAAAGGGGAACCTCTTTTCCCTTTGTGAAACGTTTAAATATATTTATTAACAGCGTTAAAGTTAAGAGAGAGTCAGCAAAGATAGTTTTTGTAAGCAACGGAAGTTCATCAGAGACTGGGAACCCTGTTTCTTTTCACGACTGAGTAGCAGACACTGGTATCAGCTTGGCTTCCGGTCTTCACAGAAAGTTGAGCTCTCTTTCTTGCTCCCGCCACTGGAGCAAGCAGGACACCCCATCCTTTCATGGGGGGATTTAATGGAAACTTTCCCTAAGAAAACTCTGCCTCCTCCCCATTTACTAATTTACATCAACCATTCCTTAGCTAAGTACACACACACTCACACAACCAGAAGGCCTACAATTCCACCCTGAGGAATGAATCCTTCCTTATTATGCTTGGCTGTCTTCCAGCCATCCTCATTTAAGATGTGCATATTCCAGAAGGGGTAATAATAATGCAGTTTATGTTTAGTTATTGACTTAAAGTTGGTAAAGCATTTTCACTTGTGTTATGTCTTTGGTCTCGAACATCTTCTTCAGCCCCCTGTGCCCAGCGCTAGCATGTGACAAAGGCTAGCTGCTCCTTAATAAATGAATAAAACGAATGAATGAACTGGCACTATGCCATTTGTAAAACAGGAATTATAGTCTCCACTAAAACCAAGAGCCAAAGGTAAATGAGTTGCTCCTGGTTACAAATGGTAAAGCCCTTAGTCACAAAGTAAAAAAAAGGTATCAAGTCTCTAACCAGCCATTATTTTTCTTTGGACCAGAGTGTCTGAAGCCAAATGAAAGTAAGCAGGTGTGGTATTATGATTTACAAAAAATAGATATTTGGATAACCAGTATATATATATATATATTTTTTTATTTTTCAATTGCAGTCACATATTATATATTTGGTTTTAATCCAGGGTTCCTGGCTCATAGCTCCCCAAACCCTTGGAATTGCCTAAGTGTTGGAAGTGATAAAAGAACTTTTGTTATGTGATTGAAATAACGTTTGGAAAGCACCTAGGGATGGGAGTGGGTTCCCAGGAGAACCAACCAGGTGGTTGAAGGGTGGGAACTTTCAGTCCCACCCCTTGACTTCTGGCTGTGGGGAGGGGAGAGGGGCTGGAGATGGAGTTCCATCCCCAGCGGTCCATGATTTAATGAATTGTGCCTGTGTAATGAAGTCTCCATAAAAACCTGAAAGAATAGGGTTCAGAGGGCTGCTGGGTCGGCGAGCACGTGGCGATTCAGGGAGCATGGCCTATTCAGAGAACATGGAGGCTTCCCTCCCTCTCCCCTGACCTCACCCAATGTGTCCCTTCCATCTGGGCCGCTCTGAAACTATGTCCTTTTATGTCATCTAATAGGTAAAATGTTCCTCTGAGTTCTGGGAGCCACTCTGGCAAATTAATCAAACCCCCAGGAACCTCTGATTCACAACCTGGACTTGTGATTGGCATCCCGAGTTAGAGGCAGGCATGAAAACATCCAGTCTGTAGCCAATTGGTCAGAAGCACAGGCAGCAGCCCGCTGCACTTGAAACTGGCGCCTGAAGTGAGGCCAGGTGGGCAGTCTTACAGGACTGGGCCCCTGACCTGTGGCATCCGATGCCATCTCCAGGTAGACAGTGACAGCGCTGAGTTAAATCGTGGGATTCCCCGACTGGCATCTATGGAATCACAGTCACTGTGTGAGAAAGCCCCTCCCCACCCCACAAACACATTGGAATTGGGCCCAAGGACGTCGGCAGAGTTCGTGGCAGTGATGGGATGGCCTAGGGTTGAATGTGGGTGGGAGGATGCAGGACTTGTCCTGGATCCAAGAAACACAGAGTCAAAAGTAAAACACACGAGAAACCTGCCTTCATGGAGCTTACATTCTAGAGGGGGTGTGAGGAGAGCATCCAGGACTGACAGTTACCTGACAAATACAATACATACACGGGAGAGCCTGGATTAAAACAACAAAAAAAAAAAACCAAGTGTCACCGAGGGAGGTGAGGAGTGGCTTCTGTAGGTTGGGTCACCGGGGAAGATGTTTCTGAAGAGGTGACATGAAGCGAGACGTGCAGGAGGAGCAGGAGTCAGGCAGAAGCCACGTGTCCTGTCAGCGGCTGGCTGCCCTGGGAAATGGGGACTCATTTCCATATTCTCTCTTCCAAATTCAGAAGGAAGGCAGTCAGATTGGCTCAACCGCTTCTGCCTGGCTGAACATCTCCTGAGGGGCTGGAGATGCGCTCTACCTGGTCCCCTCTTACCTGCTCTCTTACGTGGAGCAGCCTTACATGAGCTGTCTCCTGATCAGAAGGTGAGCAAGATCATTTTCAGTTGAAAGACTACAGACGAGGGCACAGAGACGTTGAACGCACTGCACAATACACAAGTGCTGCCGACAGAGGGCGCTACCAGCAATGCGTCCTTGATGAGGATCATAGCAACCACTGGGGATTGATTTAGTTGGGAGAAATACACAGCAACTCTGACTTCGATGAAAGTAAATTATTGACAGAGTAAGGGATAGCTCACAGAATCAAATGCAAAGCTGCGGAAATGGGTCTTGGGGAAAAAAATGAGAACCAGGGCAACTCTGGGTTTCTGGTCTCTTTGGGCAATTCAATAGAATGAGTGGATGCTGCCATGTTCTGTGGGGTATATCACAGCTCAAATTCCAGGGAAAGAGCATGTGGTGGGCTGAGCTGGAGTCTCGTGCTCACCCCTTGTCTGGGAGTAAGCACAGGAACATTTCCCACCACGAAATCTGGGTACCCTAACCAAAAGAAGAGACCCTATTAATCAGGCAGGCGAACCCCACAGCCGTCCTTCACAATTATCCCCAAACGCACTTCACGGGACTAGATCTGGTTTAAGTAGATGCGTCCACAAAGCTCTGTGGGAGTTTCCAGATTCACTGATTAGTGGCATGACTTTTTGCCTATTTATTTAAATTTCTTAAATGTCCAGTAGTCATGCCCTTCATTTTTCTCCAAGAAGGCTTAGGCCACAGAGCCAGTCAGCTTCCTTGCAGGCAAACAATCTGATAAGCAAACACATTGGCATTTGAAAGGCCAGGTCTACGAATGGTCTCTTTTTTCCCCAAGAAGTAATTCATGTTAGGGACCTGGCAAGGGATGGAAAAAAATAACATGCCCTGGTGCTGAATGAGTTTGAACCTCATGCTGTCAGCAGGCTCTGGATGTGACAGGAGCTGATCTCAGATTAAACAGCTCCTTCAAGGACAGAGGCACCGTCCTGGTAATACCTGGAGAACTGGAACTGCCCGGAGTGGACTGATTCTCTCCTCTCTTCTCAGGGAAATATCCACATGGCTCAAACGCTGCCCCCCCCTCCAGCAGAAAGCAATACCGCGGAAGAGACAATGTTCTAGGTGGAGGTCAAACCTGGGCGGTCCCTCTGCAGCCTGACAACTGGCCTGGGCAGGGTCCCCGCCAGAGGGAGGGTATCAACTCTTCTGATGAGAGCAGGGTCATGATGGCGCTCAGTTCTGACTTCTCCATCCATCTCAGGATTCTCTCCCGCTCCCATAGACAGGCAAGGGGACTTGGGCCCTGCTTTGTTAGGTAGGCACATGTCTTGGGTACCAAGGAAAACCCAGGGTCCCACACTCCTGAGAACAGGAGCTGTCTGCCTTGTGCTCAGGGAGCTCACAGCAGTGATGAAGGACATGGGCTCAGGGGCCTCAGGACTGGAGGGCGCTCCTGCCTTGGCCACGTGCCAATGGAGGGGGCACCTCTACTTTTCAGCTCTGAAATGAGAATAACAACAGACCCAACCTCATAAGGGTGTTAGGAAAAATAAATTAGTTCATGGAGTCAAAGTGCTCAAAACAGCGCCTGGTGTGTAGTTAGTGTTCAATAAATGAAGGTATGATTGTCACCAAAGAGGGAGGAGCCACTTGGCCCTGACCTTTTATTTATTGAACCAAATCCATCTATCCTGCTGAAGAAGAAATAGGAGCTTGACTTACTGTTCACGAATATGTCCAAAAGCTGAGTCCCACACTGGGGATCATTTTTATGCCCCTTCCCCAGCTTTACTAGCCATGCCCACTGATCCCCAGTAAGGAGGTTTCTACACCCATAAATGACTGAGATTTGACCAGTTTAGGCTGATGCCCAGCATGGAGGCCAATGTCATCTCTCTTTACTCAGCCCCTGACTGGCAGCCCAGCCCTCAAACAGGTGATCTGAGAGATACTTGGCAGTCGGAGAGGGCACAGACTATAGACTAGGCATCCCTGGTTAAAATCCCCAGCTCTCTGAGGAGTGTGTGCATATGTGTGTGCGTGTATGTGTCTGTATGTTTGAAGAGAAGGGTGAGGGAGAGAACTTGCCTTTTAATTCTTCTTTCTTCCTGGAAAAACTCACATTTCCCCTTCTCCCCAGGTGTAAGTTTTACAAGAGGCATAGCCCTACAAATCACAGTCTGAGCTATAAGGGTATTAGGTCTGCCCTTGGTTGAGATTTCTAATATCTTGTACATCGAGCCATAAATTGTGGGAAAGAGACAGGAAGAAAAATGTGGGGGGAGCAAATAATGTGTGGAGAAAGAGCCTTCTGGTATACCCAGGGCATGCTGAAGCTCTGTGGTGCTTTGGGAAATGCATGATGTGAGTTGAGCCTCGTGCTGGGTAACGCACTTTGAGTGCTCGTTTTGCTGATAACTAGCCACGTGATGTCGGGCAAATAATTCGGCTAACTCCACATAGAGGAAGGGGAAAATGGGAACTCCGTCCTCCCAGGGTCTGTCTCCCTGAATACAACATCAGAATTCACAAGATCCGCATGCCTGCCTCCTGGACTCAGTGAGGAAGGAGCTGGGTCCCCTCCCACACACACACACTCAGCGTTTGGGGACCATTTAGGGAAGTTATAGGATATTCATCTAGCCCTTAAATTATGTGAATACTTTGATCTGCGTTTGCCTATCAGTTTCCTGTATCTTTCCTTTTCATCAACCAGGCCAAACTACAAAGAGAAAACTTCACTGGTTCACTCAAAAAAAAATTGTTCTTTGGAAAAATATTTATGAAAGACCTACTTTGTACTAGTCATTGTTCCAACCTCTCAACATACAGCATACCCCAAAACTAAATTGTCTTCCTACAACTTAGTCTAATAAAAAAAGAATAAAGAACATTTTAAGTGTTCATTTCAGAGAGAGAGAGAGAGACGACAGCATGTCAGATGGTATTACGTGCCCAACAGAAAAACAAAGCAGAGAAAACAAATGGGACGGCAATGCAAACAGCGGGGAGTGGGGGACACACAGGGCACAATCACCAAGCGTGCAAAATGCTGCAAAGATTTTGAGACTGCCATCAGGGAGAGCCAGCTTTAGTCCCTCTGTGCCTACTGCCCTAGATGTCAGCCTTGACAAGGCCCCTGAGGAGTCTCCTGAACCTGCATACTCGGGGACCGGCCCAGAGCGGGTGTCCAGCCCCTTCAGGCCCCAGCCAGAAATGAGCTGTGGTGGGAGGGCAGGGAACCGATGCAGAGACTCCGCTCGCCCTCCAGCCCAAGCCTCCTGACCGTGGCTGCAAATCAGAATCATCTGGAAAGATGTGAAAATACAGGTTCTCCTGGCACACTTCCAGACACTACAACCTGATGGATCGAGGGTGGGGCCCCCCAAGTGATTTTAAAGCACAGGCAGGGTGGAGACCCCTGCTGGAGGTGCCCTGGGGGCCTTGCTGATGTAACACCAGGAGCGGGGCTGGATTGGACTCAGCCCTGGAAACGGAGGTCTAGGGAGGAGCCGCAGGAGGAGAGGTTGAAGCCTTCCCTTTTGGGGGGTGGCATACTCCTCTGGGCATGGCTTTGAGGACTGCTTCAGCCTCTTGCAACTGTGCTCTGAGGAGGCTGGGGGAACCAAGGAGAAACATCGCCATCGTCACGCCAGCGATGCTTGCACTTGAAGGATAAACCAGGAACACTGAGGCATGGGGCAAAGGGACACACGAGGACCCCCAAATAGCCTGCTGTCCCCTCTAGTCCAGGCAGCAGCAGCTGTCTGGGTCAGACCTCTGACACTGGACCCTGCCCGGCTTACCCCAGTAGGGAAACCTCACAGAAATGTGAGCTAACACCCCAAGAAAGATCCAGGACAGCCACTGCCTCGGCCGCCCACTGCCCCATTGTCATGGTCACAGATTTAGGGCATCCTCTCCACCAAAGACACAGCTAAGGAGCAAACGACAAAATATAGACAGGCCGGTTGGGGATGATTTTTAAATATGAGAAAACAGTAACAAAGTCATGTATTGGGAGTTGCCCTGAGCAAGGTGCTCCTTGGTGTTTTATATACATGATCTCATTGGAACCCCCATCACTCCACACGTGGGCATTATCATCTCGATTTTACGGATCAGGAAGCCTGGTCAGAGGGGGCAGGTGAGTTGCCTGATGTCACACAGCTGGCAAGGAGCCCCGTCTGACTGCTCAGCAGTCACAGAGCTGGGGGCTTGGTGGCCTCGTGAATGCAGAATCTCCGAGACAAAATTTGGAGAAGCTGTCTGCTGGAATCCCTTGTACCCAGGACCCTGGAGCCGGGCTCCTCGGGCCAGGGTCTCAGGGCGGCAGTGGGTGCGATGCCATCTGACCTGGCTGCTGGGAGCATTTTATATCTGTCCTGCAGCAAGCCCCTGGGAAGTCCTTTTCTTGCTTTTTGTTATGAAGATGTTGGAGGGTTAAGTTTTCCATCTCAACAGGCTCATCAGAGAAATTCCCTCGGCTAGGTGGCGAATCACAGAATAAGTCCAAGCAGCAGGCAGCCCTGCTGAGTGGGAAGCCTGGGCTTGAGTGAGACCCCAGGGGATGAGCAGAGGGCGGTCCGAGTGGCCGGAGTGCAAGGCGAAGGGCCCCGCTTCCTGGGAGCTGCTGCCCGGCTGACAGCAGAGACGGCCTATGAATTTGGGTCACACGGTGACCTTTCCCCTCCTCGATCACATCCTGGATGTACACTATATTTGTGTGTAGTAAAAACTGCACGCAGGGCGAATTTTCTTCACGGCACGTGATCTCCCGGCCGGCCTGCCAGTTCCCAGCTGGCCCTAATTGCAGAGTGTGGCAGCTCATGCAGATGGACCCTCTGTCTCTGCTCAGCCAAGGTCAGCAGTGGTCTGCGGACCAGCCTGTGGCCCTGCCCGGGAGCCTTTGCTGTGGGGACCTGAAATAGCTGCTCTGAGTCAGCAGGGAATGTCTTTCTAGTGGCAGGAAGCCAGCACCTCGCCCATGAGGGTCTTTGATCATCACTGGACTATTTAAAATTATCCATGTATTGAGGAGGAGGAGGAGGAGGGACCTGCATTTTCCTCCCATCACACCTGTTTCTCCCTGTTGCCTCCTTCAGAAGCAGGCGATGAGTCTCCCAGAATGGGGACTCAGAGCTCTCAGACCCAGGCCGATGGGCCCTGTTCCCCTCAACACTGCCTTACTGACCCCCAACTCTCACTTTCTCAAAACCCCGACTTCAGCTCCACTCCTCCACCTTGATGTACCAGCTGGCGACCTTCCCAGTTTCCCTGTTTGGTTTTATTTCCTGCCAGAGCTCTGTACACACTGATAATTCTTTAATAAACCTTCAGTTTGGCGTGTCCAAGACAGTTACCCGAGTTATCAGATCTGAGAGGGAAACCCTGGAAGCGGGTTCCATTACCTTCTCATTCACCATTACAACTGGACAGTTCGGAGTCCTGAAGTCTTGTCAGTGCAGCTGAATGAGTGCCTACTATGCACCTAGTATGTGCCCACGACACACCTACTGCATGCACAGCCTGGGCCGGGTGATCAAGGGGATGGACAGCTGGCTCATGTTGGTGGCATTTTACGGGACCAGCTAAAGAAATTCTTAATATGTAACCTGTGGACCCTGGGATTACATGGCTAGTTCCAACTTCCCCGCAAACAAGGCATAATTTTTTACAGCACATTGTAAATTACCTATCTGGAAGAGCATTTTTCTGTCAAATTATATTATTATGGTACTCTCTCCCTTCTAACAAGAGCTGTCATGGCCACCATTTGGGGATATTTAGAATAGTTTCTCAGTGACAGGAAAGAAGAAAATCCAACTGCCATTATGATTCCAGCAAGGCTGGTGCATATTAGTCCTGGCTTAGACTTGACAATATCAGCACAGCTCACATATTCTTTGCTCACACTTCCATCACCGAACATGGCAGGGCTCCAGTGTGGCCGCCCTTTTGTGTGACCATGGTCTTGCCAAGGAACACTGACAGCCACCGTGAAGTGATACCTGACCCTCGAGCATCTTAGCCTAACACCGGACAGTGTCTGTCACTGGAAAAAGAACACAATGAAAATCTACAGCCCTCCCCTGAATCACAACCACGACAGGAGTAGAAATGAAAAACAGCACAGAATCCTGGCTAATCTTTATGGAGCACTTATTAAGTACCTGGCATTCTGCCAAGGACTTTACATACCATGTTTTATATAATTCTCTTAATCAACACAGGTGTTAGATAGTATATCATCTTGGCATTTTTCAGATCACAAATCCGAGGTCTGGAGAGACTAAGAAACTTGTCCAAGGCCACGCAGCTGGGATGGGGTGAACCGAGATGCACGTTTGTTCTCGCCGACTCAGAGCGCTGCAGCACAGAGCTGGGGGGGGGCCTCGCCACTACTCTCCCGATTGTTTAGAGGGGAGGGGGTTTGTGTTCCATTATTGGTACAAGGAAATGTCTTGATGGATAAGTCAGGATTGCAGGCATCCTGGGACAGGGCTCACATGGGTGCCTAAGGCTGGTCTAGTGGAGACCAGCCCTCTGCTGTCCTCCACCCAGCGGTGGCTTCATACTCCTGTGTGTCCATGCCAGCCGTTCCGCCCTCTTCAGTGACCTGCCTCCCGGCCACAGCATTGACAGCCTCTCTTCCCTTCCCCAGAGTGGCTATGTTGACTTCTCACTGCCTCTAGGGGGATCATTTGTGAAAATGATGCTTAATCTGAAAAAAAAATCTGCATGATTAATAAAACTTGGATTTACCCCAACACAGAAGCCTCACCTGGATGATGTGGAAGGTTCTATGGGAGAATAAAATTCTCCAACATTAGCTGAGATACCTTTCCCTCATACTTCTCAGTTCTGCCCTCTGCCCCCCACCCAACACATCAACCAGCAGTAAAAGCTTTTATATGCCCTGCTCTCAGTGGGGAAGAACAATGCAACCTAAAACAAAAACCCAGGGAGTTTATAGAATGCCGTAATAGTGACAGCAATCTTCAAAGCCTGAGAAAAAAAAAACAAAACCCGGAGCTGAGCCCTGAACAAAACCAGTCCTAGGCATTAGATAACAGATGAGGAAGACTGGGAGAGGAGGTGAGCTATAGGGTCTGGGCTGAGAGGAGGAGATAATTTACTGAAGAATCTGGGAGAGGGAGATGAGTGAGACAGTAACTCCCAGAGGAAGGGACTGAACTTCTTGTCCTATAGCTAGCGGTGGAGATGGGGAAGAAGAGGGGGATCTGTCTGCTTTGGGTCTTGGAGCACTGGAAGAAAACGGAAGCTGCCCCTCCACCAAACGACATGGCTCCCAAAACATGGACTTCCCTCTCGCATTTGGAAGCAGGTCACGGAGTTAGCGGCTCTTTCCCCTTCAACTTGCAACAGGATGTAACTAAGCATTGATGTCCTTCAGTGCAGCCGACTCTTGGTTTTCATCTATTTCACTTATTCCATCAAAGAAGAAGGGCTATTTTGCAAGTCCAATGGCAAAACTTGACTGGTCATCCATATCTTCAAAATAATGAATAGTTTCTTTGCCAAGCAAATTTTTACTTAGAGGGGGTAAAATGGTACTCGGCAAAAAAATGAACACCTTCACTGCTTGGAAACACTCGTGTTAGGGGGACCATTTCTCTCCTTTCATAGCACCCTCACCAGGGCCCATGAAGTAGTTACCACTGCTCCCTCCTTCCACATTTCTCTTTGTCTCCTTGATGGCAGGAAACACGTCTAGCCTCACTGCTCCAGAGGATAACATATCTGCACCCAGTCTCTCCCCTCCATTTCTTTCTCTCTGGCATCCACCTACTCAAAGCACATTTTAAAACCTCCTACGAGGGGACATGTTCATTCCAGATGGTTGCCATAATGCCAGGGGAGAGGGGTTGTAGAATGTCTGTTCTGACTGTGAATGCAAGACATGTCTTCATTCCAAATGCCCCATAATAAAACTGATGCTTGCTCTGCCCCATTTGAGTCCCATGTACTTCATTCAATAGGTTCTAAACCCAGAGGTGGGAGAAATAGGGAAATTTATCGGCCATCTTAAGCCCTAAAAAAGATTGTTTTGTGTTTGGCGAATGTGGTAGATTGGAAAAAATGGCCATAAATTCTTCTCCCTGTATCCACAGCCTTGCAAGTTAGGTCCTCTCATGGGTAGTTGGAGTTTGGGCTCGTACCTTGAATCTGGGCTGACCAAGTGACTTGCTTTGACCAGTAGGACAAGAGCAAAGGTCTCTCACACACACACACACACACACACACACATGACTTTGAGAAGCACCTGGGCTTGCCCTCACAGACTTGCTCTCTGGCTTTTCCTAGATCCACTTGAACAAGCCCAGCCTTGCCTCTAGAGGATAAGAATCCAAGTGGAGAGAGGGCTCAGATATCCTACCCACTGAGACCAGCGTGGCCGTCACAGATCAGCTGGCCTTGCCAGCCCACCAGCATCAATGCAGACACACTTGAGTGAGCCCAGGAGAGGTTCACCGAGCCCAGTCCAGGGCAGAAAAACCACCAGCAGAGCCCCACCCAAACTGTCAACCTACAAAAGCACAAGCTACGTAAATGGCTATTGTTGAAGCCACTAAAATGTGGAGTGCTTTGTCACAGCCACAGAGCACTGAGGCAGTGAGGAGAGAAGACAGGTGACATTGTCCCTGTTGCTCTCTATATCAGTGGGCCTGAGTGTCAGGCCTGGACAGTCAGCCTCGGGGAAATTCCCGCTGTCCTCACCTTGAACCCCCTTCTCAGTACATTTTATCAAGACCTAGGAAAGGTTCTGAAGACCTTCTCCAGAAAGACATGCTGGCTTTAGAGGACAACTCTGGAAGCCCTGGGCTAAAACTCTGGCTGAACCTCTGGTAGACAGTTGTGTTTTCTACAGACCAAAGAACACCCCCTTCTCAGCATAACCTAACAAAGAGAAATGTTTGGTGGACATTTTTGGTGAGGTGGGTAAGGCAACATTTAGAATTTAAGCCCAGCATTTACCGTATGGAAACTGACAAAACTCCCCAAGCTTTTTGGCCGTTTTCACTGCTCTGGAAGAGCCGAGAGGTGGAAAGTTAGCCAGTTTCCAAGGTCAGAATAAGTCCTTTTGCAGACCATGGTCTACAATGACATGGTCTACAATGACCCCTTGCCAGTGTCTCTGCAAGCAGAAATCTGTGGACACCTGGAAATGGCAGAACTCTGAGGTTTACTATCGTACAGACAGCCTTACAGTGGAACCCAGGTCACCCTCCCTCCTTGCTGACATAGACAACATCAAGAATGCACAGAACCTGCCAAAGCTGACCTCATTAATGTGAGGACAGAGGGGATTATAACATAAATTGAACTCAGAGAGTCCTAGGGAATTCTGGGCCTCCTTGGATATACATCTGCCCTTGTCCGGCAATGGGGGCTTTGGGAACAATGATGTGCTATTACTTCGTGAGTCACAGTTCGGGGGCCTCACTGCCCACAAAACGGGTTGGAAGTGATTAGATAGCAAAAACGATGTTGTCGTACAAAAACAGCTTCAAAATATCTTTTTCTTATTTAGTCAAATAACAGCGGACTTCCTGCTGAAATTCACACTTCAGCAGAACTTAAATTTACATTTTTTATTCATTTGCAAAATTGGGATTTATTGCCATTTTAAGGAAGTGGCCATAAATGTTTTGCAGGGGGAACAAATGAGAGAGAAATAATTCTTTGTAAAACTTGTTTTTATAGTCTGTCCCCCATAGGAAATCCAATTCCCATGCAAAGAAATAAATCACAGGGAAAAATCTTGTCTGTACTGCCACCTACATCAGGACAAATAGCTTTCATCAGACCATCAGAAATCGAAAACGAATTAAAAATAATTGTCATTAAAAAAAGAGTGGAGAGGAGTATAATAGATAGAAAATATGGTAAGGGGTCAGGCTTCCTTTTTTTCTTTTTGCCACTTACTAGCATAATTTAGGGCGAACAAAAATATGTCTGAGTTTCTTTTCAGTAAAAATGTGGCTAATAAATTTTATCAAGTACGGGAGTTGTAAAGATTCGATGAGATCAGGTATATGCCGGGCATACAGTAGGCACTCAGTAAATGCACCCTTTCTGCATTCTAATTATGCCCTTTGCATTATATTCAAAACCATTTACACTCTGGCCTGACTTGAATTTACAAATTTCATCTGCCACCACTCCATACATTTTGTCTCATATCCCCACAGCCTCGAGCAGCACTGACAAGTTCCTTAACTTTCTTACCTGTAAAACAGGTACCTGCCACGTGGAACCACCATGAGAATTAAATGAGATTGTGTATTTAAAGTACTTGAAATAGTGTCCTGGGTATAATAAGCACTCAGATGTTAACTAGATGTAACATTGCGATTCATCATCATTATCCCATGCTGCCCTGACCTCTCCCTTCTCCACGTTGTCATGGATACCATTGTATTCTTCTCTACTTTTCTAAATCCTGCTCATCCGTAAGTCCTAATTCACTGCTCCTTCTCTGGAACCGTGAGTTCTCCCGGGCTGCCAGGCACTCTCCATGCACCTCTCCTGTCTCACCTACTACAATGCATTATGGCGACTTGATCATCCTTCTGTCTCCCCAGCAAGCCATGAGCTTCCAAGGATGAGGGTGGTGCTCGTTCATCCATGTATCACCTGGAAGGACCCAGCCAAGCACCTGGCTCAGGTTCTGCTGCTCAGGGAGTATTTGTGAAAGTGAGAGAATGAGTGCGTGGTTTCCATCTCCTTCCAAACAAACATGACCTTTTTTATTTACTTATTAATTGTTATTTTCATTTCAGTTGGGGGGAGCTTACTTAGACAGGTAAAAGCAAAAAGGGAATGTTTCTCTTAAGGAAGAAGTCCAGGTGGCCAACTTTGGCACAGCTGGATGCTGGTGAGGGATCCACCCCTCATCTCCATTCTCCTCTGTGTTGGTTTCATGCTGACGCGTAAGAGCCACATCTCCCCCAACACCTTGTGGGCAAGGTGCCCACCGATGACCTTGGACTTGCATCTGTCTGGCCTACTAGTCTCAAAGCAGAGTTTCTCCTTCCCAACAGTTCCATAAATATCCTCAAACTGCAACTCATCAGCCTGATACCCACACCTGGAGAGAGGTAGAAGGAGCCAATAGGCAAAGACTTTCCCAGTGGATTGGAAACAGTTGCCAAAAGAAGAGGAAGCGGATGTTAAACAGGCAAAAATGTTCTTGTCTACTCCAGACTCCATACTTGGTTTTCCTGTTCTGAGTGTTTCCTTCGCCTGGAGACATGGCCTTCCACCAATACCTGCCACCTGCTTTCTCCAACAGCAGTGTGTGGATGGCCTCTCCTGTAGCTTGCCTAGCATTTTGAGGAGACCCACCAGTCACCCTCAGTCCTCCAATGAACTGTTTACTGCGTTTTGTGAGCCTTTGCCCAGGCCTGCTGTCCTGGTGTAAATGGTCAGCTCCCTGCCTGTGGCCAGTGTTGGTGTTTTAGGGATCCAAATACAGGACACCCCTCCCCTATTCTGGTACAAGACTAAGGAATAAGCCAAGGAGTCAGGCAGTGGGGATCTGAAATGTCACCTTCATCACTATGAAGACCAGGGCTTAAGTGAGTGTCAGCAACTGGCTTTCTGAGGCTACATCCCAGAATTGGGCACACTTACCGACCTGGTCACAGACAAGCTATAAAAACCTACAGCGTGGAGGAGTAGAGAGGGAGGGCGTGCTTTCTGCAGGCAGGCAGAATGAAGAGAAAAACAGAAAGAGTCCACGTTAGGGATGCCCCATTCCTTCTCCAACCTAGCCAATCAGGCTAGTTTCTGTTCTCCCAGAGGAGGAGTAAGGGAGGTCTGAGAGAGAGAGACTGGCCTGGGGCGTCACCCCAATGGGAAACCTTCCACACAGAGTGGGAGTTAAGTGTCTCCCTAACCACCAATTCGGTCTGACTTGTTTGTGCATCTCTGGTGCTATAATCCCGAAAAAGAAATCTTCTTTCCAACCATGGTCTCTTTGCAGCCAGTTGGAAATAACTAAGGAAGATGTTGTCACTCTTGGGAATGAGCAACCCCCGTGTATCAGACATCCCCAGGCACACCCGGCCTCACGTTCTGCACACAGCAGGGTGGGGCGTGGGAAAAGAGGGGTGGGAAGGGGGCAGATCCCTGACCCAGAAAACCAACTTGATGGCGGCTCCTTTTGTCTCCCAGAAAACAAAGCGTGCAGAGTGCCAAGGGTTTTTTGCTGACTCTTAGCTTCTCTACTTCTACATCAAGTGCTATCGTTTGCCCTTGGGATTTATGGTAATTCTTACTCCCTAAAAGATATCTCTGCAAGAATGCCCATAAATTCAGGATGCATTGTTTCGATTTTCTTCACTAATTATTTCCCCCTTTCAGTTACCCATCAGCAATTTTTAGAGCAAGAGGATATTCCTTAGATACAATGGAGTAGGAGACACATGGTGCTGGGATTCTATAGACACCTAATTAAGCATAAATCAAGCAATAACACTGACAGAGAAAGTCCTATGCACAGAAGATCGGCTAGGTGCCGCGGAGACCCAGGGAAAACAGAAAGGTGATACCTGACCTTGAACAGAGAGCCATTCCCAAGGCTACTTCTCATGAATACTAAATGACTTAGCAAAGCAAACACATTTTAATACAGTAATTTTTGTTAAGGAGATTTCCCACTATATCAGACAGGGTCCTCTTCATGAGTACACAGGGAAATTTTCTGTCCATTCTCTGTACAAGGGAAATATAAACTTTGACTGAAAAATTATTCTGCTGTCAACCCATGGACCATGAAACCCTTATAAAGTAGTCAGGTTTCCCTTTTTATTTTGGCTACCAGGGAGCTCAAAGCCAATAGCTCCACTCCTTGGCAACTGTGTAACCATAGGCGAGTTACATGAACACTCTCAGCCTCAATTTTCTCATCAGTTGCCAGAGGGATAATAATAGTAGCAACTCAATCAGACTGCCATGGTGACTGATTGAGCCAACATACATACATGGCATATAATAGGTATTATATCTGTTAGCCACTTTTATTTCTACCTTGAGACCCAGGAGCTGTGGTCCATACATGCATGGTGATGCTTTGCTCTCTGGAGTGAGACAGACACTGGGAGCTGAGGACAGGGTGGGAAGATCAGTATGGGATATGAGAACAGAGCAAGCTGTAGAGAAAGGGAAGAAGCTTAGCATGGCAGCCAGAATAGGGCACAAGTGGGGGTGGGGTTGGCAGGACAGGTGTATACCAGCACAGTGTGTATCTGGAGAATTTAGCCCAAGTCCCCATAGGCTGGTATCCAAACGGGAGACCAGCATCTGAGGACCAGGTTGAGCAAGTCAGAGGCCCAGACCTGGAGGGTCTAGCAAACAAGGAAGATTCTTGATTCTTGGATCTTCCCCACCCTTTCCCTGGGAAAAGAAGAAAAATCCCTGTTCCTCCCCAGTGCTTTCCGAGACACCAGTGTTTACCTAGACTGCAAGCCAAGTACCTCAGAACCATCCTAGAATCCTCCTGGGTCCTCACCCCCAGAATTCCATGCCAAAGTTTGACTTAAATCCGCTCTATCTCCCCCACCGCCACCTGGGCCAGGCTACCATCTCCTTATGCCTGGAAAAGTGGCAAGACCTTCCTGCTGTCCGTTCTTCATGCAGCAAGCAAAGCAAACCTCAGCACACCCTCCACTGCTTAAGACTCTCTCCTAGCTTTCTATTGCCCTTGGCGTTAAGTGCAACTTCTTCCTTTAATCCACGATGTCCCTCATCACCTCGTCTCTGCTAACCTGCTCTTCTAGTCCATTCTCTCACGTCCTGTGATTTAGCCACATCGCTCTTCCATCTGTTGTCCCAATGTGCCAGGTTTTTACCATCCTCTGGTCCTCTGTGCTGGCTGTTCCTTCTGCAGAGAATTCTCTACTCTCCAGTCTTTCCAGTTGGCACCTCCTTGTCACTCAAAACTCAGCTCTGATGTGAGACCTTCCCCAACTGCCCATGCCAGAGGGGCACCGCATCCCGCTTTATCCCACCCCCTCGACTACACTGAAAGCTACCAGGAAAGCTACCATACCCCCCATGCCAACAAGAAGGTGAGCGCTACAAAACAGGGGCTTCGCCCATCTTGCTCACAAACGCTTCCTCCGCCCAAGCCTAGAACAATGCCCAGCATACAGTTGGTGCTCAGCAAATATTTGCCAAGTAAACAACTTAATCAATCAGAAGATGACGCAGGGTCTGAGGCAGTGCTAAGCCTAGAGCTGAGTGTGGGGACAGGCAGGACACTGAGACCAGAAGCCAGGTAAGATGGGAGAGGGAACGTCCAACTAGGTATTGCAAAGACACTGCCCCAGGGGTCGAGAAATCTGCATGTGAGCCAATTGGATGGAGCAGTTCTAGCTGATGAGGCCCATTTGATCTAATTATCCTGTCATCAGACCTCTGGTGACCCCTATTATGGGCAAGGCACAGTGATAACCCAGAAATGAGCAAAATGTAGCCCTCACCAGAAATGAACTCCTGGGCCAGCGAGGATATGAGCAGAGTGGGGGTAAGTACCATGATATGGGGAATAGTCAGAGTTGAATGGCATGGGCAGGAAGAAGTCCTTACCTCAATTTTACCTTGGAGTCCAGGAAGGTTTCACGGAGGAGCGGGCACTGGAGCTGGGCTCGGATGGCTGAAAAGGCGTTCCTAGGAAACATGCCGGCCCTGGTGGAGGAGAACCCAAGGCCCTGCGAAGTCCATGTGGTCCGTCCCTCTGCCGATTGGCACCATTTCCCCTGCTAAACCTCCTCACCGCCAGGTCTCCCTCTCTCCTTGCTGTTCCCTTTCAAATCATGCCTTTCATCTGAAATACCTTTGAAGCCTGCCGAGCTGGCTCTCTTCCCCTGTTCAAAGTCGCTCCTGAATACCCCGCCTCCGGGCAATGAACAGGCCCTCTGATCGTCACTGGTGGGAGATTTAATTGGTGCAGCTTTAGGAGAGTAATTTAGAAAACTGTTTCGGAAGTCTCTTTTAAATGGCCGTGCCTTTATTATTCTAAATAATCCTGCTTTTAGAAGTCCATCCCAAGAAAGAGAACCTGAATGTGAAAGAAAAAAATTAAAATCTTGATGTGTAGATATTCACTACAACCTAATGATCAATTATAAGAGAATAAATATTTTCTATGTGGTGGAATATTACATAACCACTACAGAGGGCATTATAAAGGGAAATGCTGCTAAAATAATGTTACGTGAGACAGGATTTTAAGATGTGTGAACAATACGATCATAACTATGCAAAGAACATATTCTGCACTTTTGTCGCCTTGTGACAGAGGCTGAGATGGTTAAGAGGATTGCAGTCTGCTGCATCGCTGCTCTGGGGGTGGGGTGTTCACTGGTGTAGGTAGCAGGCACGGGGACTGTCGGAAGTGAGGGGTCAAAGGGCTGTTGAAACCCAAAGTGACTCCCGGATGAGGCAGGTTTTAAAAGCCTGTTCCGCCGGTGCTGCTTGTCTCTTAAGTGCCTCTTCCACCCCCCACTCCATGGAGGGAATACAGCCTCTGGTCACCCCAGGCACCAAAAGAAAGAGACCCGGAGCAGAGAGAAACAAAACGGTAGACACACGGAAAGCCTTGCTGATGGCAGGGAGCTCTGAGAGGTAGCACCTGGGAGACATGCTGGAGAGAGCGACGTCACCCAGGGAAATCAGACAGCAAAGGCTTGGCTCTCTTTTTTAAAGCTGTACATGTTTCATGTGCATAACTTGATGAATTTAGAGATAAGTATATGAACCTGGAAAAGAATAGGCTAAGTGAAAGAAGCCAGAACATAAGGACAAATACTACATGACTGTACTTATATGAGGTATCTAACACAGTCAAACTCAGAACAAGGATGGAATGGGGGTTGCCAGGGCCTTGGTGGGTAAGGAGGAGAAAGTGGGGAGGAATCAAAGGGAAGGGGGTTTCAGGTACACAAAATGATGTCCTAGAGGTCTACAGCAGAGTGCTACAGCTCACAAAACTATAATGCACACTCCAAAGCTGCTATGAGGGAAGATTTCATGTTAAATGTTCTTGTAACAACAACAAAAAAAATTTGAGTCTTAAGAAAAGCATGCGCTTAAGCAACAACTGAGCACGAAGTCACATCAGTTAGAAGGTCTGAGACCTTGAGCCAAGCGTTGAACTGAGTCACACAGAACTCCCAGGAGAGGGTCAGCCCATGCCTGAGACCCAGAATGGCAGCCACACCTGAACTGGACTGGTCTCCCAAACGCTGCACTCAAGAGCTCATACCGGCCCCTCAGTATGGGGAACCAGGGAAGACAATGAAATCAACTCTTTTGTGCTTGTTTGTCTGATGACTAAATTTTGTATATCTCCTATTCCAGAATTTGGGTTTAGTCATTTTGTTGTTTTGACCTTTAAAAACAGAGAGTAAAGCCTCTCAACTTCTAAAGATAGATGATAGATAGATAGATAGATACATAGATAGATAGATAGATAGATAGATAGAATTTTTAGGATCAACATCAGGTTCCATAAAATGACAAAAACAAACAGAACATTAAAGCAAGTACCCTTACAGACTGTGGTTTTAAAAATGCTTATTTCTATTAGATGTATTATATTAAAACACATATATATTCAAGAGGGACAGGGTGGCTAGAGAAATGTATTAAGATATTAGCAGTGACTATATTGGGTGATAAAGCTGGGCGATTTGTCTTACCTTACTTTTCCATTTTTCTGAATTATACCAATTTGCCTTCATTTTCGTGTATTAACTTTCAAATTCTTGAAAGAGAACCTGACTCTAGCAGACATTCTGTCTCAAGTTAAGTGGTGGGAGTGGGAGCAGGGGGCTATGATGCAACCCCAGAGCCAGGCTCACAGTATAGACAGTTCTCACCACACAAGAGCTGGCCCCGACGTACCATCACGATGCTCTATTTCTGGGGGGTGCCTTCCCCACTTGGGTATGACAATGGCATTGCTCCTGTGCCTTGGACTCTGCACAATCTCCTCAGGTGCCTCATCTCAGAGCCTGCCTTCCACCAGCTCAGCCCCAACCCTAGACCTGATCAGGAGAAATGTGTGAGCCCAGGCCAGCAGCTGGTGTCCTCGCCGCTGTTCCTGTTCTGTCCTCAGCCCCTACACCTTGCTTTGGACTGTGGAATGTGACAGAAGTCACATGGTACTAGGGCTAAGCCTAAGCCTTAAGAGGCTTTTATTTTTCCTGTGTGTTTCTCTCTCTCTCACTCTGTATCTCTCGTTCTCTCTCTGTCATCTCCCTTTCTCCTTCCCTCCCTCTCATTCCACTGCCCTGCCATGAGGACATGCCCAAGGTAGCCAGAGACCAAACTCTAGTGAGTCTGCTACAGCAGGAGAAACCACCCTGAGGCCCACTGAACGTGAGATCCACAGACTTTGGATCCACTACACCAGGGCGGACAGCAGAAACTCTGTGAGCCCATCCAAGACCAGAAGGGCCACCCACCTGACCAGTGGATTCATGGGCGATAATGAATATGCTTATGGTTTTAGCCACAGAGTTTTGAGGTGATTTGTGACACAGCATTATGCTCTCAGTAGATACTGACACCTGTCCGTAAGGGCCCTTTTGGTTCCTCTGTGACTAAGGCTCTCAGGGTGGGTCTCTGGGAACAGCAGCCGATCATTAGAGCAGGTGAACTGGCAGCCCTCTCCTGTCCTGACCTGGAGGTAGCGGCAGGTGCTCTGGGATCTCAGGGAAGCTGGGGGCTTTGGGACATGAGAGGTGGCAAAGTGTGACACATTTCATTCTTAGCAAGCAAGCCTCCGTCTTCCATTCATCCTCCAGTTACAACAATCCGCAGAGGGGGTACCATTTTCATCCTATGCATCTTCCCAGGTTAGTAAATATTTCTAGTCTAAGCCGAGTTGGCAAAGATTCCTCCCTCGGCATCTGGGCTGTTTAGTATCCGAGACCCTGCTGTGCAAAAGTTCATTGTGTTCTGCAGAAAAGTAACAGAATTATCACAACAATAATGCTAAAATCTGTCCTATGTTGAGCCCATAATCAGTATACGCCAGCCACCATTATAAGTATCAGTGTATTAAGACATTGAATCTTCTTAACTATCCTATGATGTAAGTCCTGTGATCCCTTCCTACTGATGAAGAAACTGAGGCTCAGATAGGTGAAGTAACTGCCTGAGGTTATAGAGAAAAAAAAATCCATCTTTCCCAATTAATAATTCTGACATAGCAAGTGACCCAGACTTCAGAATAATTCCGATAACATCCAAAGTCACTTTTACAAATCACAAAGATAATTATTTACTACATCTCTACTGTGTGGTCAATGTATTTAACTGAATTCCTGCAAGAGCCCTTTTAGGTGTGTCTTATCCTCACTTTTGCCATAGGACATTAAAGCTCAGAGGTTTTAAATGCTTTCACCCCGCTGCATGGCTAGAACATGGGAAAGGTGTGTCTGGGACTCATGGCTGTCTGCCTCCACAGAAAGGCAGAGCCTCTGATTCAGGAATGAGGACCATGAATTCTTATTTGCCTTCCCTCCCAGACCCTCACCAGTGCCCAGCACTGCAAGCACCCAAGAAATGTTATTACCGTCAAAGCAATGATTATTGGCTACTCTCCCTCTCTCCTCCCCTGGACTTTCTGAGACTGCACCTCACGCCCTGGTCACTGGGTGTGTCAGGATGCTGGTGCAGGTCAGCAGTGGGCACCGCTGGGCGTGGGCACGGAGCACGCTCCCTGCCTGTGAGTCCCCGGAAGCTGCCTAATGCTCTGGTGGGAGACGCGTGTTCGCCGTCCCAGAAACCCGGAGGCAGAAGCCAATTTCCGCTTGACACCCAGCAAAGCTGAAATGATGGAGGGGCCAGACGCAGAAGCCTCCAGCCACGGAGAGGGGATGGGGCATCGATGCAAGTTGGCAGTGACAAGAAAGTGAACCAGAGCAAGAGGGAACTCAGGCCCCTCTGGGAGCACAGTAACGGGAAATAAGTGACTCCCTTTGAAACACCGGGTCCAGAATATGATGTTTCAACAGGGAGAGTTAAGGTCTGTATCAACGTGGGAAAGGTGGGCCCCAGAAGCAATGACCTTGGAAAGGGTGGAGGAGGGAACTAACACTTAGCACCCTCCAACTGTCAACGGCTTTCTGGACTGTATCTGCTTGGATGCTGGTCACAATCAAGACAGGCAAAATGATGGAGTAAAGGGGAAAGTTAAGAGAATAGTCAGAGGAAACCCAGGTATGACCCCAGCTTGGCCATTTTCTACTAAATCCTGTGCTACCACTGGCAAATTACTCAGCCTCTCTGAGCTGGTTTTCTTATTTGTTAAGACAAGAGGGGTAATACCCAACATGCGTAATGAATGAAAAATGCCAATGGCACGTGCCCCACAAAGAGCAACTGCTGCTACTCGTTCCTACTCTTACTGCTGCTGCCGTCTCGGTTATGGAGCAGATTCTGGTGCCAAAGGAAATGTTGGACAATCCTGACTCATTCTGCTAAAAGGCGTCCTGGCCTTCATCCACCCCTCCTCTCTGGCTGTATAAAGTGGGTGCATGGATATCCTCCTGCCTCTGGAAATCTGGGACTCGGCACACCTAGGCCCTTCATACGATGCTCACTTCATCCCTCCCCTCTGGTCCCAGATCTGCCCCTCTGTGACTGGGGCTGCTGAGTCCACCTCAGCCCAAGGGTTCACTTACCACTGACTTCCCCCACAGCCCACATTCTTCTCATAAGGTCAGTGCCAGCCTGTTACCCGATGCTCCTTGCTGCTCACCTGTTCAGGTCCTTCAACAAGCCCCACTGCCAACATTGATGGGTGCAGCCCCTCGGACTATATGCCTAGACATCCCGGCTGTCCTTTCGGACCCAGCCTCTGTGGCCAGACCACTTTCCACAGCTCCCGCCTCCCTGGTCCCAGCTCCCTGTGTGTGCTGCCCAGGCCCCAGCATGCTGATTTCCAAGCCCACCCAAGCACAAATAAGCACTTCGCTCCCAGAATATTCTATTATCATGCCCCACACCGAGCACAGAAATCCAGACAATTAATGCAAACAGGAACCACAGCAGCTCTGCCAGCTGTGGATTTCACTGGGCTTCATCCATTCATCCACTTATTCATGTTTAACAAATAGTTATTGATCAAGCTGTATATGCCAGATACCGAGAAAATGCTGTAACCGAGAGGGAGTATGCCTTCATCACACTTAGCCGGAGGAACTTGCCTTTAAACAGCCGCATGAGACACTGAGCTGTGCTGGTGTGTGTGGTGGACGCTGAACAGAAACGCTCAGCCCGGTTCACAGAACACACAGGAACCCGTTACTTTCCATCCGTGTTTCCCAACAGACAAAACAAGGAGATGTAAACCGATCTGCTCTCTGACTCGCAGATTCTCCGGCAACATTTCTGATTGTCCTAAAATGGGATACAAGCCATAATTTTAGAATCCAAACACCTATAAAACAAAAAGTAGACTACAGCCTCCTGAATTACCACCATCGGCCTCATTACCAGCTTTCAGCTCCTTGGAAGGAAGGCGGGGTGGGGGGACAGAAGAGAACACTCTGGAGACACAAAGGCAAGTGCTGTCTGACGACTGTCCCCGAGGCCAAGAGAGCGGAGGTGTGGGAGGGGCTGGGAGGCAGCAGTGAGGACCCCTGGGATTTCACAGGCCCGAGACCCCCTGCATTTTCCTAATTTGAATAAGATGAGCCTCAGAGGCCCTTCATGCAGGGTGGTTTTTAAGTGTTTCCACGCTTCCTGAGAATGGTAAAACTGCCTTCCCATCGGAATTACTCAACTGTGGCTTTGCTGCTGAGCGCAGGGGTGGGAGTGCCTGCATTTCTCCTGGAGCCCCACCGCTTTTACCCCCGCAGCACTGACCCTCTCCTCTCCCAGAATGACCTGCTTATGGCCAAGGCCACCCCGAGCTCCCTCCCCTTCTTTCTGGGCCTCACCCCATCCTGTCTTCCCAGGACCCATCCCCATGCCACAGGGCAGCCACCTGCCCTCCTCCACCCTTGCCCCAGAATCACCTCTTGCTGTGAGTACCTCACTTTCCTCCAAATGAGGGTAACAATGGCATCTCCTTGGGGGGAGTTCAAGGACCCAGTGGGTGCAAATAAAGCCCCTGCACAGTGCTGGCATGTCTAAAGCACGTGATAAGGGGCGGCTATTATTTGTAGTAACAACAGTAGAATATGCTCTGCAAGGTTCGTGTGAAAAGCAAACACAAGAATGGTAGAGACAATGTACTTTGTACTCCCAGGGCTGGGGAATCTCAAACTTGAGGTCACTTGAGGTCAGCGGGTGGGTATCATGGGAGCCATGTAGCGAGGGAACCAAACGAATAGAAACTGTAGTCAGAAAGTTCCTTGCGGATGGGGACTGTGTCTGTTCTCATCACTCTTGTATCCCCAAAGCCCAGTGAAGGGTCCAGCACGGAGCTGCCACACAGTAGGTGTTGGAGAGGAAGGTGGGAGGAAGAGAGGGCGAGGGAGGAGGAAGGTGAAGAGAAGGGGCGCATGCTTTGGCAATGGGACGGGTGGTTCACATGGGTGGAGGTGAAAACCACTGCATTTGAGAAAGTCAGTGAAATATGAGAGAAAGTGCTGGAAGCACCGCCCTCAGGGGCATCAAGGTCCAGAACGGTGGGACTTGCTGAGGGGAGGAAGCTGCAAGTCAGGATCTTTGAGAACTTTAAAGAGGGACCAGGAAGATGAGAAAAGATGGCAGGGCTTCACGAGTCTCAGAAGGGCTTTCCCATGAAAACAGTGGGTGAGGGGGCTCTCGAGGGAGCCTCTGAGGCCAGGAGAAGGTGCTGTGGCCCTCGGTGCCATGTGTCACTCTTCCGGTTGGAGGGCAAGCAGGTGGGCAGGTACAGTGGTGTCTCTGGGGGAAAGGTGGCCGCCAGAAGGGGCAGGGGCATGTGTTCGCTGGTGCCACAGTTGGGACGGGATGCCCACACATTCCGTTCGAGAGCACAGACCCTCACCTTGAGCTCCTGCCCTCACTTCAACGAGCCTTTCCTCCTTCTTGACCAGAAAAAGTTGAATTCATTCCCTTGACAGGGAAAAGTTGAATGAATGAATGTGCAGTCATTTCTTCAGCCACCTCCATTCTAAGACTTAGTCTTATCACAGATAAATGTGCAGGCTTATGTAGGTATTATTGTTGGGGGTTTTTTAGGTTTTTTTAATTGATTATGTCATTATGGTTGTTCTATTCCCCCCTTCATTCCCCTCCAGCCTACCCCCCCATCCCCACCATTACCCCTCTTTGGTTTATGACCATGTGTCTCAAATTTTTTAGATTCTGTATTTCCCATACTATTCTTGCCTCCCCCCATCTATTTTCTATCTACTGTCTATGCTACTTATTTTCTGTACCTTCTCCCCCCTTCTCCTCTTCCCACTCCCCTGTTGCTAACCCTCCTTGAGATCTTCATTTCTATGTTTCTGTAGGTATTATTCTCATCTTCAGTAATTAGAATGTAAGCAATAGGAGGACAGGGACACGCACTGATTTGTTGACCACCATAACCACCACTCCTGGAACACGCCCTGGTCCATAGTAGGTGCTCGGTAAATATTTATTGAAAGGATACATGCTCCTCTTCCTACCCCGAGAGGTCTCCCTGCTACCCACTCTGGACCTCAGCTTCAGCATCTGTCATGTGACGTATCCGATGGTCCCTGGGCCCCCTGCGGGGTCGTCTGCCCAGCCCCCCTGCCGTGGGTGCTTATGTCAACAGAGTGCCCTTTCCCAGAGGGGCTGGTTTTTCATGCCCCTCCCTCAGGAAGTATCTGGGGTGCTGAGCCACCCCAGCCCTACCAATCTGCGTGCCCCCTCCAGGCCCTCACAGACTGTATCAGTCACCTCTTGTCACCACCGTGATGCATAACAAACCACCCCAAACTCCGCGGCTTAGAGCAGCAGCATGTGCTTATCGTCACACCCACAGGTGTGTGGGCTCTGTTTCAGGCTTCAGGTCTGGGAGAGGCTGGTGGGATTTTTCTGGAACAGCCGGTTCCCCAGGGCACTGTTGCCCTCACAGCGATGGCCTAAGTGCAAAAAGAGGGAGAGACACAAGGTGCCTCTCCCAGCCCAGGCCCAGAACTGGGTCACTGGCGGACACAAGCAACAGCCAGCTGGCTGGAGCCCAGGATGCAGAGTCACTGGGCAGAGGGCCTGCAGACAGGAGGGATGGGCTGTTGGGAACGATAGTGCACCGGCCACCACAGCTCTGCCATCCACACAGAGGGACCTTGGGCCATCCTTGGGTGCTGACCTCTCTCCGAGGTCCCCCTTTACTGCACTTTACACCCAGCTCACACAGGGCCTCTGTGTGACTCTGGACAGGAGACACCAGAGCTATCTTCTGCACCCTCCCCCACCCCCATCCCTCCTGAAGTGGGAGGGGGTAGGATGACCTCTTCCAAACAGGGCTCCCTGTCACCTTCACGATGCTTCACATCCTCTGAGGGAAGGTGGGACTCTCCAGCCATTCTCACCCGTCACAGGTCCCCTTTGAGGCTCATCTTGGGTGAGCTGGAATCTTCGTTTTTAGTGATCTGGGTGGAAACAGAGAAAAAAAGCAAAACTCACAGCTCAGCTGATCGCCACAAGGAAACCAGGTCCTCCACTATGCTGCGTGAGGAACAGGGCTTCAGAGATGGCAAGAGACAGCACGGAAGGCAGAACGGAGATGAAAACACCGGGGAAAAAATAATCTCCTCTCACAGGGCTTCAGGGAGGCTTCAGCTGGAAAATGTGGGTGTCCGATAAATACTGGTTTGATGTTGTGAAGCTTTTTGTTTGTTCCACCTCCACGAAAGAGCACTGGCCAAAAACCCCACGGGGTGACTTGATAGGGAATTAGCAGCAGCACCGAATGTGGTCTGAGAACAATAATGGGGGGAATTTAGCCTGAACAAGCATGATTTATCTTAAATTTCTGTAAGTGCCAACCTGGCCCAGGCACAATTTTTGAAGTGGCAGACACGCACACACAGCATATTATTTTGTTATCCAAAGCAAATAGATGTACTAAGCGTATTTCTTACTGAAAAGAAATGGCGTGAAACAAAGAAAAAGTAACAATGCCCAAAACCTGTCGTTAATAAAAGCACAAAGCCGGCCAACTTTTGTTCTTTAATTTCTGCATTAAAATTATTACAAGAAACATGCACTTGGCGGGCCTAGGAGTAAACAGCTTTTTATCCACAATATGTTGGAAAACACAAAACATTAGCTTAACCCACAGGCAGCATTTTTTTCTACCACCAGGACCCAAGTCCACCCTGTCAGGCATAGATGGAGCCCGCGGAGCAGAAGATCTAGAGAACCTGGAGTGTGGCTTGCTCTTGCTTGCTGTGAGTGGGAGCATCAGGATGTCTGGTGCATTTTGGGAAATGGGAAGAGCTTATGCAAAGGTACTGAGGTTGGAGCAACACATAGTCTTCGAGGAACCAAAGGACAGCATGACTGGGACACTCAGGGGGAGATGGGTAGTGCCAGTGGGTGACACTGGGGAAATATCAATGGCCAAAGCATGCTGGGCCTTGAAGGTCACGTTAGTTACTACTTGATTGATGACGCAAGCTTTTGGCCTATTTCAGCTCACCTGCTGAGCAGACTTGATTGGTTGGAATATGCAGAGTCCAATAAATGATCAAATATTTTCCAACTCATGTTAATAGGCCTTCCCTCTTGTAGTGCTTTTTTTTACATGTATTTTCTAAAACAATGTTCTTGGGTGGGTGGGGGTGGGGAGGAACCAACAACAACTTACCCCAACCCATTAGCCTTGGAGTGAATTGTTTTAAAAAAGCACAGGTCCCTTTAAATCTTATCTGACAGCTGAGAAATTAAGGTCCATAGCAAAGACTGGCTTGCTGTCCTCCATATCTGTTCCTTCCACTCTGGGACCACAGCTGGACAGTGTTTCCCAGCCTCCTTTGTGATGAGTTAGGGCCACACGGCTGAGTAATGCCAATGGGGTATGAACAGAAGTAACACAGGCAACATCCATGCTTGGCCCATAAAAACGCACAGGGGGGTGTGCATTCTCTCTATTCCTGTGGGCTGGCGGGACCTCAGTGCCCAGAGCAGCCACAGAAGCCACCTGTGGAAGATGGTGGAGCCACAGTCAGCCTGGATCCCCGAATGCCTGTGGAGCAGAGCCCATTGCCAGCTTCACTCTGCTTTTGATTAGAGTGTGCGTGGAGGTGAAATACACCTCTACCATGTCCATCACTGGGTTTGGGCATGGACATATTCACAGCAACTAACAATGCCCTGATTAATACAGCACCCAATTGGGTATTTGACTCATTTCCTCAAAGACAGGTTGGGTTAATGTCTCACCATTGGGGTTGCAGAAAGTAAGTCTTATAGTTCTGGAAATCCTCTCTCAAAGTGAAAGAGAGGCTAAACTCGTCGGAACAGGATATAGTCACAGCAGGAGCCCAGTTATGGAGCTGAAATCATGGCAACAGGGCCCTCCCTCCCGGAATCCCCAACTGTGTTTGCGTTTTTATCACCCACTGGTGCACAGTCATTCCCCTCAGCCTGGGCCAGCTGAGAGCACAGAGCGAAGGCACAGCCTCAGGTACTCAGAGAGAACCCAAACCTTAGACTTTTTCATAGAGGTTTTTCTGCAGATTCTGTTCACAGGTCCTGCAGCCATGAGAGCTGCCACGTGTCAATCACTGGTATTCTGGGAAGGTCCCGTGAGTGCCCTTCCAATCATTGACATACCCCTCTATGCCAGCAGACACTCTGACGTGGGCATTAGTCCATGTTCTAAGTCAGCAGAGGTTTGAGATCGGTCATTTCCAGGTCTTAGTCCATTTCACATTTGGAAACTTCCAGTAACAAGGAGGAGCCTGGATAAAGGGCCATGTTCGGGAGGTCTGTGCCTCTTCCAGACCACTGCCCACTGCTTTCTCTTTGGTGCTGAGTAGTGGGCGTTTCCCTTTTTACGGGGACCCTCCCACCAGGGACAAAGGCTCTGCAATGGACAGTTGAAGGGGGGAAGTGGAGCTGTGTATGTGAGTGTGCGTGTGGCGTGTGCATATGCACGCGAATGCATAAACCTGCGTCGATGACAGTTCTATTATTTGGGTCTGACAATAGCAAAGTCTTAAGTGGTCAGTAAAACCTCCATGTTATTGTCACCCAGAAGAGAGGAGGACAGTGACAAAGTAAGGTGTTGAATGTCCTGTGTAAAGATGAATGGGCGATTGAAAACCCTATGAAAGAAAGTCTGAACAATGCAAAAAGCATGCATGGATTTCAAGGTCAGCCTGCCCCAAGTTCTGACCCAGACTGTGCTGTGCAGCTTGGCCAGGTTAGCGCAGCCCCCCCCCCCCCGAGGTGGAGTTCTCTCACCTGTCACACAGGGATAACAGCAGCTACTGCAAGGCCTTTGGATAAATGGGATCACACAGGTAATCCTCTGGCACAGGGTAGACATTCAACAAATGGTCATCACCGATGTGGCCTTCTAACCAATGGATCCCTTCGCCCTGTTTATCATCTGTTATTTCATATGTGTTTGCTTGGTTTCAGCTGTGGCTCAGCGAACTCCCTCAGTGATGTCCTGTTTGTGTGCCTGTGTCCCTAAAGCAAACCTTCAGAGCTGTGCCAACTGGGATGCTAGAGACTAGCCTCTCAGAGCTATTTATTTGTAAACTTAAATTAATAAAATTGTAAACTTCCTTCCTCTATGGCACTAGACTCTTGATACCCTCATGGGGCTCATGGCTAGTATATCAGGCAGTGCAGGTGCAGAACACTTTCACCAACACAGAAAGCACCGTGGGCAGTGCTGGGCTAGAAAATAATGGAAGACTTACGAGCTATTTTCCAGCCATTCCAAAGGCCTAATGAAAACCATACATTTACCCACAATGAGTCTGCCCAGGTTGGCTAACGCACCCGGGAGGCCGCTTTTGGCTGAAATGAAAACAGGCTGCTGCAAGAAGCCTGTTATGTTCCTCCACCACCAAAGATCCAAATAGGTGAGATAAGGAAGAAGCCAGAGGTCCTCACCCTGAGTTAGAGCCAGGGGGCCTGGCTTTGCAGTGGGTATGTTGACTAGTGGGCAGTGGACGGGGTCACCAGGTCAGATCCAGGTCCTCAGAACCTTTACAGTGAGGGTGTGTAGGTGTTGGAAGCTATCAAGTTCAGGGGTAGGTGGCAATGCCTAAGAGGCAGAAAGAGGATGGTAACAGGAGACAAAATAGTGTCCGAGATACAATATAGGAGGGACGGCAGCCCAGGTCCCAAGCAAAAGCTGACATGAATGATCGTGAAGACCCCTGGCTGAGAACGGTTTAGCATCCCCATCTTCTGTGTGGAGCATAGGCTCTTAAAGGTAGAAAAGAAATAAATTTAGATATCACCATCAGCATTTAAAAATGCTCTTCAAAGTTGTGTTTGATTCACAAAAGTGGAGGGACAAATCGAATATTACTCCATGCATGCCATTCATTTGGTGGGTGAGGCTGGCATTGCTAAGAGCCCATGGGACAAGACGTCCACTTAGGAGGGACACCATGGGCACTTGGGAGGAAGCCTGGGTGGGGTGCTCAGCAGGGAGCACACTGCTCTGCCAAGTGACCCCCCCCCCAAGCTTGAGTGTGGCTGGTGGCAAGTCTTCAGAGAAACAGAGGAGTTCTGAGGAAAGGGAATGTGTGCAGAGCAAAAAATGAGGTTGGGAGAAGAGTAGAAGCCAAGAGGACAGAGACAGACTGAGACTGGCAGATGGGGCAATGACACTCCACAGTGGTGGCATGGCCAGGCAATGATGCCACAATGTCTCCCCCATGAAGATCTCCAGCCAGGTCTCCAGTGCCCACCGATGCTTGGCATGAGTGGACTTGCGCAGGGGAACACAGAGAGGAGATCCTCCGCTCAGTCCTACAGTGCTCTGAACAGAGAAGCACAGGAGCCCTGAGCACAGGGGACAGCAAGCATCTGGGACCCCACAGAAACCCATGGGACAGGCTCTGGACATCCTTGGGGATCTGCTGGGCTCTGGGTTCATTGATACCCTAGAGGGGCAGGGGGGCCCAGTGAAAACCTGGGTCAAGTATCCAAGGCAAGTTGGACAGGAGTTTGCATATTTCATCTTCTCCGTAGCTTCTTTGCAGGGAGGAGGTGGGGAGCATATAGAACTGACACACTCAGAAGATACCTGTGCAAACCCCCGCTCTGCATATACAGGCCGCCTGACCTTGAGCAAGTTCCTTGACCTCTTGGAGTGTTATTTTCATCTTGCACGGCGCCTGGTTCCTAATCACCCTCAACCGCTCTTCAATGACTGTGCCAATGAGCCTTGTGTGAAAGGCAGCTTGTACGCAGACAGGCACACAGAGACGCAGACTGGCCTGCAGGGAAGCAGCGACAGGGAAGAGGGGCACACCGTGTCTCTGGAGAGGAAGGAGGCGCAGGGGCCCTCCCCACCACCTGTCCGAGGTATTCCTGCATTTCCCAACCCCCTCGTACATTATCTCCATGTACAGGTAAAGGTGTGAAGTATAAGCTGGGGCCATATTGAAAGTAGCTTGCAATGGTCCAGCCAGAATGGACAGTCCCCATAAACTGGTGTGCACCAGCCCCATACGCAGGATTTCCCTGTATCCTAAAAGCAGTGCTCCTGTGGGCGTGGGCAGCCCCCCGTGATCATCAGACTGTTGGGGCATGGCCTTTGGAGGGAGACATATTCTGGTCCCACTGCAGACCCTCACTTCCGACCCTGTGACATTGGAACCACCCCTTCCCTCCGTGTGATTCAAGGTCCTCATCTATGCAATAACTAGAGGAATGCACTGAAGGGTTGAAGGCAGGATCGAACATAAAAAAATAAAGAGCACCTGTTTGGGTCAGTTTTCCAGAGAGCAGGCTGGGCAGCAAGATTTGGGGGCCATGAGCTTTGTTTGGGAGAAATCAGCTGGGGTTGGAGGGAGCAGGGCATGAAGGGGAAGGAGCCACGAGCAGGCAATCACTGGGGTCCAAGCCTCTGCCGATCCCCTTGGGGCCTTGCATTATAAACAACACTCAGGCTTGGATGGCACTTACCTGGAGGTAGAGGGGCTGGCATTTTATACCCACGCCTGTCAACTCCTGGCTATAAGCTGCTGGGAGAGGCAGGTGACGTAGATATGCAGTCACATTGTCAGCTCTCCCTATGGTCAAGAAGGCTGCCGTGCCCCAGGACAGTCCTCTGAAGGCAGCAGGGACAGATTCTAGCTCTAGCAGCAAAGCATAAGGTGGCTGGGGAGGGGGGTGCAGAGCTGGGAAAGAAACCCAAGGCGGGAATGAAGCCCCAGCCCTGCCCACTACCCTTTCTTGCCCTGTTCGGTGGGAATCAAATTAACATCCATTATGTCAGGTCTTTGTGTCTTCTGTGCAGGTGTAGCAACACTGAGAACCACGTATACGGCTCTCACTACGTGCCAGGCCTGCTCTAGGTGTTGTTTAGTTCTCATCCCCAACACACTGTTATCCTCATTTTAAAAATGCAAAATCTGGGGCACAAAGAGGGTAAGTAACTTGCCCAAGGCCACACTGCCGGTAAGTGGCAGATGGGTATTCATGCTTAGGAAAGGGCCCGTAGCCCCGGCTCTTACACACGATGCCACACGCACTTGGGTGTGGCCAAGCACGGCCTCTCATGCTCCGTCCAACCGGGAACCACCAGCCACACATGGCTGTACAAAATAAAAGCTAAAATATTAAAATTACGTAAGTTTTAAATTCAGTCTCTAAGGCGCGCTAGCTACCTTTCAAGTGCCCAACGGTGCCACCCGACCAGTGGCGACAGTGCGGGCCATGCACACCCGTGCACACCCATGCACACACGGGATGTTTCCAATAGGAAGTTTCACTGGACAGCACTGCAGAGAAAGAATCCTTGAGAGGAGGCACACCTGTGTGAAGACCCAAGGATCTGAAACGAGACAGGTGTGCTTCCTGTCCCAGCCTTGACACATCAGCTGTGTGATTAGGGGCAAACCTCCATTTCCTCACCCCAGCACCTCCTCCTGTGCTAATGGCGAGAACGAAATGAGATCAGGTCCCTACCTCACACACGCCTGGCACAAAGCAAGTGCTACCGTGAGTCCTGTTACTTCTGTGACTCATCGTTGCTGTTGGTATTGCTACTGCTGATTGGGAGCTGAAAGGAGCCACCTAAAAGCTCCCACCGCATCACACACAGGTGGGGAAACTGAGGCTCGGAGGAGGAATGCTGCATGAGGATGGCAAAGCCAGGGCTGGACTCCGGCCCCCTTCATTCCACGGATGGCCGTCTCTCCGCCGGTCTGTGCTCTGAAACAATTCCACAGCCATTTTAGCTCTTCAGCTTCAAGCTCTGTCTGTCGGGTTTGAATATTCCATCTCTGACCAACCGTGAAACCATGGAAACTGAATGGCAAATTGAAAAGGCAGCAAACAAATTAGCTTGCAAAGCCCCACAAATGATATAATCGCTCCAGTATTTAAGCTGCAGATATTCTTTGCTTTCAGCCAAGGCCTTTCTCAATTGCTTTTGTAAACCTGCGCTTGTGTGTCCCACGTTCAGCCTCAGCCCACACGACACTGTGCCAGACTCCACGTCCACTCTCCGCCCCATGGATTCAGAGCCAAACTCAAGGGGGAGGTGTCCTTTTGCCCTCCCATGCTCTGCAAGAATGCCAAACCACATGAACAGGTCTGCAATTCATCTCATTCCTCCTCCTAAGCTCGAAGAATAAGCAAATAGGAGTGGTGACCTGTGGGTGAGGAGAGAGGAGAGTTGTTTAGGGTGGACCAAGGAGAAAATTATAATAAAAACTAGCCAGAAGCATGACAAGTACTTGTGGTGGATTGCATGAAGAGTCCAATTCTTCAACCCACATGCTCTCCACACCTTCTGCTGTGTAACTGGGCAGCAGTACATTCCCGCTATGCCAGAACACAATTGCATGGGCCTGTGGGACGTTCTTTGGCCAGTGCAATGGAGCTTTCTACCTCTGTGCTTCTGCCATCACCATGAGAAGAACATGTAGGGGACCGGTTTGTCTTGGCCTGGCAAATGTGACTCAGCTCTGTATGGAAAACCTACAGATGCGAAGTGGTGGGCAGGAGCCAGACCTTCAAACCGAGTTTTCCTGTGGGAATCAGGCCTAGAAAATGCATACAGACTGTTATGGCTTGCTCTTGCTAAAACTCCATCACCCTGGTCTAAAACAACAAATGTGTATTGTCTATCTTCAAGGTAACTTCCAAAGCCTGTATGAGTTCTCCCAAGAACAGAGCTAATGAGCTCATCGTTATTCCCCTTTGCATGTTATTTTTATTTCCTTGATTGTACCTAGAATATAGACAATAATATTCCATGTGATAGATAATAAATCTTTCTATGATGTAAGACCCCAGGAAAACAATAAAAGCCTGTATAGGCAAGGGTCCCTCTTGAGGGAGTGGCCGAGGCACCACAGGCACTCTCCCCTTGAGAGAGTAGCCGTGCCTGTTCCCTTTTTCCACACACGGTTGTTGTTGCCTGTGAATGATTCTCGTCGTAAAGCACAACAGGCGGACTCTGCTAGACAGGGTCTACTACAAGAACATGCCTGTTCCCCCAGGAGGAAACAGAAAACTCGATTGGATCAGAGCTGCCTCGACTTAGCGAACCCAGACAAGCCTAGATGAGAACGGGACATGCGTTACCCCCACCCCTGCTGATCCACAAAACATGGACAAGTCCAGCTAAGATCAATAGGGAACACTCACCTTGGACCAGCCAATCCATTACCAAGCCACAAAAGCATGAGCTGTAATAATAAATGCTTGTTGTTATAAGCCCCTGAATATGGGGGGTGCTTTGTTACATGGCAATAGCTGCCTAATACATCCTCCTTGATTCTTCTCTCCCTCACTTCCTATATCCAGTCCATCAGCAAGCTCCAAATATATCTACCCATTTTTTCCAATTGTGAAGCCACCAAAGTAGTCCGTTGCAACATCATTTGTCATGTAGACCACTGTGATTGCCTGATGACTGGTTCTGTCACCTACACTTTTACCTGCCACCAATCCATTCTCTACACACAGAAGTCAGGACTCTTCTCAAAGCAAACTGAATTATGTCTTCCTACATGGAGAGTAGGGAATAAATCTTAGAATAAACTCTGACCCCTAATGATGCCCTCCAGCCCTGCTGACCTCTCCCAGCTCTGGTTATGTCACCCTCCCTGTGATGAAGTCACATCAACCTGCTTTCAGTTCTCGGAACCTGTCAAACTCTTGCCACTGAGGTCTTTCCACATGCTGGTTCCTCTGCCTGAAATGCTTTCCTCTTCACTCAGCATGGCTGGCCCTACTCCTTCCTTGAATCTCATCTTAAACTTTACTTCCCTAACCATATTTCTAAAGGAAGGATCTCTCTGTTTTCTCCAACTCAAACTTATGTTTCTTAGAATTATTGGAACTGGCTGTTGTTTTATTTATCTGTCTCTTTACTTTCTTCATTTACTCTAAAGGTATTTATTGAGCTCCTATTATGTGCCAGGATTTGTTATAGGTGCTGGGGAGACAGCAGTGAAGAAGGCAGACCCAATCCTTGACCTCAGAGACTTTCATTCCAGTGCGAAAGACAAGGAACAAGTAATGCATGGACCTTGCTCTCCTGGGTCAACAGGTTAAATGGGAAAGACTACACAGACTTCAAACACTTCGCTTATTAGAACTGGCCGCCAGTGACATGGAGGAAGAGACAGCAAGTATATACAGTCCCAGCTCTAGGTCAATTTCTCCTATTCATCATTCAGTGTCATCCCTGTGTGATGTCATCTCATTCAGCTCCTCTCCATCCCTCCCAAGCCTTGAGTTGTCTGTTTGCACTGCCCTTTACTTCAACTGCATAGGGATTTTCTCATTATTATTTGAATTGGCCCCAATACCTAAGCAACAGTGTGCAGGAGATGCACCTCCAGTCACCACTGTGCCCCCTGCCCCACGATACCAAGCCCAACTGTGCTCCTGGCTCACCTCACCCTGGTGCTCATCAGAGAGCTGACCTCTGCTGAGCTGCACACTTGCCCCCCACCCTCTTATTTTTTTGTCTATTGTTCCACAGGGTCATGATGATTTATACCAGTTCTCATGAATTCACTGACTTCCCACGTTATATTTCTTCTTGTAAACTTGATAACTTTCCCTTCTCCGATGCCATAAATTTAGCTTCTGGTAAATACTACTTCACTCAAGATAGAGAGTGTCATTTCAGAGACTGAACGTGAGATGAAGGAGATGGAGCAGGGAGAACAGATACCTGACTGGGTTGAGTGGATGCTCTAGTCCCTGCCTGCTCAATAAATAATTGTCGGATTACAAAATTATTAAGTTGTTATTAATAAGTCAAGGCTTCTCCTCCCAGAATCAAGCTTTCCCCCCCCTCTTCCATCTCCTTTTTTCTTCTGAGAGTTGGACAGAATTAACCGGCTGATTCTCCCTCCAGATACAGTCCTGGTTGAGATCCATTATATTGGGACAGACTAAGCTGTTGTAGAAAAGAAACTGATTAAATAAGATAACAGTTGACATCCTCTTCACCTGATGATCAAAGATGAGTGGTCCCAGCTGACAGGTGCCCAAGTTTCTTCTTCTTCCAGCCTTCACACGTTGCCTTCACATCCGTGATCAAGGCTGGATCACTACCTTGCCGATGATTTGCTCCACAGGAAGTGGGAGACACACTGGTTGATTTTAAAGAAATAACAAGTAACTTCCACATTCCATGGGTGAAAATTTAATCAGATGACTAGATTGGTGGCAAGGAATCTGGGAAATGTTTTCAATAGTTGGGTGGCCATGTGCCTGGCTAAGATAGAGGGATGTGCTATTTCTAACAGAAATAAAGGAGACAGGACCATGGGGAACAGTTGACAGTCCTGGCTACATCCAAACCTTTGGTTGAGGACCAGATTGACCAAGCATCCTTGATCTTACTGTTTCTTTTCTCTGGAGTATCTCATTTCTTCTTCTTCACCCATCAAAACCCCACTCTTCCTCTTCAGCCCAGTTCAAATGATCTCGTGGCCATTCAGCCATTTAGAGTCACTTGTGCCAAGGGCTGTGGAGGAAGGGCTGAACCCCTCCCCTTTGAAGAGCTCGCCATGAGATTCTGCAGGGAAAGCACTGGCAAAGGGCCTGGCACTTGCTGCTCAATAAGTGATAAATGAATGAATTATACGTGCTCCACAAGGGCTAAGCACTGTCATCACTGTTGTTGTTCTTGTTCTCCTTTACCCAAGGCCTCTTGGGTAAAGACCACAGGCTACAGCTGAATAAGGACAGGCTTAGGAGCCAGTGCAGACCTGTGTTTGAATCCAGAACACACTTTCTTACCCTGTGACCATGGGCCCATGGCTTAACCTCTCTAAGACTCAGTTTCCTCACATGCTAAATGGAGATTATAGGGATACTACCTTATGGCGTTACCATACTTTTTAAATCATATGGTCATGTAAGTGTTTAGTACAGTACCTGCAATGAGTGTATTTCAATACATAACAGTCTTTGTTGTATTGTTATCATCATCCTCATCCTTGGAGAAGGATAATCATGAGTTTCAATTAGGCATGAATTTAGCTGCAGAATAACAGAGCCTCATAACAATGGCACCAAAAGATGGTTTCTTGGGCTCCCAAATCAAGGAGTCCACAGGTGGGCCAGGCTGGGATGGAGACTCAGGGATGCCCCAAGGACCCGAGCTTCTACTCTTTTCTCTTCACCATGTGTTGGCTTTGCTCCTCATATTTATCCTTTCTAGCCACCAAATGACTGCTGTGCTTCTAATGGCATGTGCGTATTTTAAACAAGAAGTGAGAAAAAGAGGTTTGCCCACCAAGTGTTATTCCAATGTATCAGGAAAACTAAACCTTTCATGGATTCTTCACCCCACAGACCTCCCTGAAGTCTCAGTGGCCAGGACTGTGCCCTGGAGCTGTCCCTAAGATCAGGGAGCTAGAAGAAGGGGCGGTGGCCAGGGGTTGGTTCAGCCACCGACACTGACTATCATACACGTTGAACTGTGTTTTCCTACCTTCAAAAACATATTCAAATGCTAATCCCCTGGTCCCTGTGAATGGGACCTTATTTGAAAATAAGCATCTTTGTAGATGTAGTTAGTTAGATGAGGTCATACTGGAATAAAGGGGACCCTTATTCCAAAAGGACTAATGTTAATATACGAAGGGAGGCGTACAGGGGGAAATGGCCATGTGAAATGCAGGCCAAGGTGGGAGTGATGCTACCACAAGCCAAGGAATGCCAGAACCACCGGAAGCTGGAAGAAACCAAGCAGGTTCCTCTTCTAGAGACTTTGGAGGGAGCACGGCCCTGCCAACACCTTGCTCCCAGACTTCTGGGCCCAGAACAGTCAGAGAGTAAATTTGTGTGGGTTTAAGCCACCCAGTCTGTGGCATTTGTCACAGCAGCTTTTAGGAAACCACTATGGTGATGTTGCCACACCAAGTAAATAAATGGATGCATCAAAATGTCTTAAGAACCAAAAATTGAGGATTGTGTTGCACACACTCAGTAAGGTCATTCACTTGTTCATTCATGCAACCCCAGCCTGATGTCACAACCCCTTGAGTGCCAAAGATAGGTCAGAGGGGCTGCAGCTGACTCGTCTCAGAACCTCCTGTTCTCAGGGTCTCCAGGGTCCCTTATTCAAGAGCAGGCTTACGTGACCACATATGTACTGCTTAAGCCAACATCAGGAGAAAACTCAGCCCCAACTGGCCTCTGTGCCTGCGTCCAGCTGCACCACTGGGCAAGTGGCTGGTAATAGATTAATGTGATCTCAAACCAAGAGGGCCCAAGACCCCACAGCTGCAGGAAACACCTTGAGGATCTGCTGAAGCGACAAGCTTGGAATCACACACTAGGAACTGAGGCAGGGAACAAAAACCCATCAGATGAATTGGGATGTAAGACACATTTTTATGCAAGTAGGTGGACTTGAACCCTGGGTTACTATAGTTTATCAGAATGTCTTCCCTGCTCTGCAAAATCTCTTTAATGATAAAGAGGGCTTCTCCTCAAAGTGGAGAAGCCAGTAATGGGTATCCTGCATCATGCATAATTATGCTTCTGCCTTACCACATCAGTAAAAGATGAGGTGTTATTTCAACCCTCATTTTATAGACAGAGAAACATGAAATTGCCCAAGGCCTCTCAGTCAGCCGATGGCAAAGCTGGGACTCAAACCCAGATCTCTCTTGTGCAGATTCATGCCCTTGACCACTAAAACAATTCTGTCAACCCAGAGCTGTGCTTAATGAGCTCAGAAAACCAGTTTCTTTGCTCAACCCTTGTGGAATTCAAATGAAGTAGTTCTGCCATGTTTCACAAAAAATATATATTAATCTTCTCCAACTTAGCTTGTTTCCCATAATTTTTCTTAAAGTATACATACTTTCTGCTGTGTGTGAGCAAAAGAAAAATGAATGAACAAATAGAACTGTGTTTTTAATAGAAAAAAACCCTGACTCTGATGTCATTAAGATTTTTCCTGTGTTATTTTTTAGGTTTAAAAATCAACATGCACATAATACAGCCAGATTCTAATCTGACTATATTATCTGCAACATCGCTCCTGCTTTGATTGGTGGAATGCACACCTGTGTGTCATACTATTCCATACAGAAGTAAATGTTTCTAAGCACCGACCCCTGAATAAAGTAGAGGGTTCAGAGAATTCTGCATTCAAATCCCAGCTCCCCTGTGTCAAGTGCAAAACCAATCTGGGCTTAGTATGGGAGAGACTTTATTCAAAAAGACTATTGCTGTAGGGAGAACACTTTGACTTCAGAATCTCCAAGCATCTCAAAATCTAACGGGAAAAGGCTTTTCTTTCACAGGGAGGGGTTAAGGGGCTAGCAAGGACTTTGGGAAGGCAGGCGAGCGCTGAGGCTGAGCAGACAGCATGACCAAGACAGTTCAGCAGGATTTCTCTTTGTGGCCTGCCTCTTGGAACAAGCTGTTCTGTACCTTGGTGCTGGCTGAAGCTTGGGGATGAGCCAAAATTTAAGAGCCTATAGGAAGGAGGGGGGTTTGTCTAAAGTTTGGTCAATCCAAGTCCATGGGTAATTGTGATCACACCTCTGTGTTATATGACCTCTGTGCTATATGACCTTGGGTCAGTCGTTTTACCTCTCTGAGGTTCAGCTTTCTCATTTTTCTTCCTTTTTTTCTTTCTTTAATACAAGCAGTGTCTGATCTCTCCCTTGCAATGTAATGAGGATTAGATGAAACCCTTTGCAGAGAAACTTGGATGGACCTCTGTTCCCCCAGCGCATAGAGAGGTGCCCAGGAATGCAGTAAGCCCCTGCCCACATTAGCTGCTATCCTTATACCCCTGGGGGAGGCCACATGCACTGATGTTTGCCAGGTGCTTCTGAAGCTGCGACAGGAGAGTGAGGCTGTCCCCACACTCTGCACTTGAGTACATTTCACTTCCCTGCAATGACAGCATCTCAAATGCACTCTCAGTAAATTTGTCGTCTGCCACAAAGAAAATAGATTAGAAAGGTCAGTAAAGAAGGGAATTCTTGTTTCTGGTTTTTTTTCATGCATCTGGTTAGGGAAAATAAGCACTTTTTATCAGCTAGGACCTTCTACAGAAGCATTTTTGAGTGTGGTGGCAGAACTGAGCCGAATGCTCACAGTCTGGAAAACTCCCAGACCGTCCTCAGCTCTTAGGAGTATGATCCAGACCATGGGAAGGGAGGAAGGGAAAGGAGCCAGGTGGTTTGAAGACAGGGCAGTATAGTGAAGCCACCTCTGTGCCCTTCCCTGAAGAGGGGTCTGGCAGGTGGTTGGTGACGAGGTTTATTGGTCTAAGTGGCCTGGGGACACTTACTACCTCAGGCACCTCACACGGACCATTTGGTAGACTGATTCTAAGACCCCACGGTGAGCTCAGAAGCCCTTCGTGACCCAGCCCTGCTCCCTCTAATCTCAGTTCCTCCCCCTCTCCCCTCTGTCCCCTGCGGCCACATCAGCCACTTGGCCTCCCTGTTCCTCCGCTGGAGCTGGTGGGCTCCTCCCTTGGGCTGCTGCACTGGCTGTTCCCTTGGCCTGAAATCAGATCCCCTCCACACTTGACTCAGGTCTCTGCTCAGATATCCCCCCCTTAGAAAGGGCTCCCCACCCTGTTCACCCCATGTGAAATGGCAACCCTACTGTCCCTGTATACTCTGGCCATGATTTCCTTTCACTCATGGGGCTTATTAACACTTGGAATGATTTATTTAATTTTGTTTCCCATGTTCTCATGAAGCCCCCCTAGAATATGAGCTCTGTGATGTTGATGATTTGTCTTACTCACCAGCAGATCCCCAGCACCTAGAATAGCACCCCACACATAGTACGTGCTTGATAAATATTGCTCTATTATCTCACTTAATCCAGTCTGGGAAGTAGGACAATGGTCCCCATTGGACAGATGAGGAAAGGGAGGCTCAGAAAAATGGAGCCACTGTCCAGGGTTTCACAGAAAGGAAGAGGCAGTCCTGGCTTTGAATCCATCTCTATCAGCTGCCTCCTTAGAGGCAATGCTGTTAAAAGTGACTCTGAATTACTCATAGCCCCTTAGGATGAGAGTCCAGACTAAACCCTTCAGTACTGGTGGGGCCATGAACTAGAGTTCAGCTCATCAGGGTGCCAGCCACTTACATGACCCCAGCCATACCTCCAGGATCTCATATCAGAAGACCCATTCCCCAAGTTCAAATGCATTGAGATTGTCTGCCATCCTTTCTAAATTATTTTAAGCAGTTGATAATGGGAACACTTATAAAGTCAATGTCCACCTTTATAGCATCTTAACGTGACAGGCAGTGGGAGCAATGGTCCACGTGTTACCTGGTCTTGGCTAAATAGAAGCTCAAATGGCCAGGATACTCCTTAATGGGCACTTTATTAAAGTTGAGGTATAGCAGAGATGAAGGAGAACCTTCAGCTGTGCCAGATTCTGGCTACACTGCTCAAGCCCCAAAGAGGCAGCAAGGAACCTGGCAAAGAACTCAACTTTGGGGGCCAAATGAACCTGAGAACTTCCTTGCAATTAACCACCAGCAAACTTAATATGAAGAGGGGTGCGATGAACCTCTCTGAGCCTCATTTTCAACATGTGCCAAATGGGGGCTGGGAGACAACAGCAGCTCCGAAGTCCATGGGTTACTGTGAAGAATATACAATATTATGCCTACAGAGTGCTAGTCTCACTCCCTGGCACATAGCACATGTATAATAAGTGGGAGTTGACACACTTCTCTTCATTGCACCTGTTTCCCTGAAACAAGTTGCCCCAGAAATGGGGTTTTTGTTAACTTTTTAAATAAAGATGATATGCGATTACTTCCAGACCAGAGTATACTTGGCCATTCTTTGAAAGAGCAGCCAGTGGGTCTATGGCCATACCACCCTCCACACGCATGACCTCATCGGAAAGAGCATCCACTGGTCACCTGCCTGGTGCCAGGCTCCATGCTCAACTCTACAAGAGACAGAGATGAGTAAACATGAACCTCCAAAAATAAGTCCCTGGTGGGTATGTCTATGCAGGTAATATTGCCTTTTGCCTTCTAAATTAAGTTTGTTTCCTCATACTTCACTGGCAGGCATCATTTCTTCTATGTGTTTAGCAATTGGTTCAATGAATTGTTGAGACTGAATAACTATGGGGATAAAAGTAATTTGGGGGTGTGAACCTCAGCACATCCTTAACTGTTTCAATTATTCAGTAGATGTTGATTGGCCCTTCCCTATGTTCTGGGCACTGTTTCAGGCATCAGGGGTTGAAGAGTAAACAGAGCAAAGTCTCTGCCTCTGTGGAGCTCATAGCTATTGTAGTTGGGAGGTGTGGTGGTTTTAAGACACATCTGCAAATTCTCTGAGCATTTTCCAATAAAGAGGTGGGGTCTATATCCCTCACCTTGACCCTGGTCCAGCTTTAATGATTGGTTGGGTGATAAAGTGAAGAGGAAGTGATACAATGTGACTTCCAGGCTGGGTCATAAAAGACAACACAGCCCCTTCCTGCTCCAGTGTAACGCCTGTGCTGGAGCCACCACGCAGGAGGTCGGACCACCCTCGGCTGCCCTGCTGTGAGGGAGCCCACACTAGCCCACATGGAGCAGCCCTGAGCCTAGCAGAAAAGACAGAGGTGCCAGACCCAGTCCCCCCTGCTCCAGTCCCCAGCTGCCCCAGCCACCATCTGACGCCAACCACACGAGAGACCCCAGGCCAGAAGCCCCCGGTGAAGCCTTTCCTAAATTCCTGACCCACAGAAACCATGCAAGATAAGAAAATGATTGATGTTGCCCTAAGACACTAAGTTCTGGAACAGTTTATGATGCATCAATAGACAACCAGAATGGGAGAAAACCATAAATAAGTAAATAAATAAATAAATACACACATACGTACATACTTTTAGCACCATTAAGAAAAGGAAAGCAGGGAAAGAGAAAAAATGGGCAGGGATGTCACCAGGGAGGCCTCCTTCGGTGTGCACCATTGCACAGAGACCTAAGGCAAGGAGCCTCAAGGCTATTACAGGAACAGCATTCCAGAGAGAAAAGGGCAAGTGCAAAGGCCCTGATGCGGGAGTGCACTTAACACGCTCGAGGTCAAAGAAAGAAGCCATAGCTGGGCCACGGAAAGGAGGGAAGGAGTCCAGGATGGTGAGAGCAGAGAAGCAGCCAGGGGCCTGACCATCAGGATAGATGTTAATACCCGCAAAGTATTTCCTTACAAGGTATCAGGGATCATGCTGAGCATTTAATGCCACAACGTTTGTTATCATTAGCAGTGTCAGCACTATGAACCCCATTTTATAGATCAGGAAACTGAGGCCAGAAAGTCAAGGAGTGAGGATATTTGTGGGTCTAGGATGTGGTGTGGAACTGTCAGGACCGACCAGCTAATAGAGTGAGATGTGAAAGAAAGGTCAAGGCCAGCTTCTTAGATCTTTCTTTTTCATTTTTTAAAATTATTTTATTGTTGTTCAAGTACAGTTGTCCACATGTACCCCCATCACTCCCCCCGACCCCAGCCATCCCCACCTCCCTCTCCTGCATCCACTACTCCTTGGTTTTGTCCATGTGTCCTTTATAGTCCTTCCTGAAAACACTTCCCCCACTTCCCCCTATTATCCCCTCCCACCTCCCCTCTGGTTACTGTCAGATTGTTCTTAATTTCAATATCTCTGGTTATATATTGTTGCTCATTTGTTTTGTTGATTAGGTTCCACTTAAAGTGAGATCATATGGTATTTGTCTTTCACCACCTGGCTTATTTCATTAGCATAATGCTCTCCAGTTCCATCCATGCCATTGCAAAGGGTAGGAGCTCCTTCTTTCCTTCTGCTGCATAGAATTCCATTGTGTAAATGTACATAGTTTTTTAATCCAATCCTTTACTGATGGGCATTTAGGTTGCTTCCAGCACTTGGCTATTATAAATTTTGCTACTATGAATATTGGGGTACATAGGTTCTTTTGGATTGGTGTTTTAGGGTTCTTAGGATATAATCCCAGCAGTGGAATTGCCAGGTCAAAAGGCAGGTCAATTTTTATTTTTCTGAGAAAATTCCATACTGTTTTCCACAGTGGCTGCACTAGTTAGCATTCCCACCAACAGTGCACTAGGGTTCCCTTTTCTCCACATCCTCTCCAACACTGGTTGTTTGTTGGTTTTTTTATGATGGCCATTCTGATCGGTGTGAAATGGTATCTCATTGTACTTTTATTTGCATCTTTCTGATGGCTAGCAATACTGAGCATCCTTTCATATGTCTCTGGGCTCTCTGTATGTCCTCCTTGGAGAAGTGTCTGTTCAAGTCCTTTGCCCATTTTTTAATTGGGTTGTTTGTCTTCCTGGAGTGGAGCCATGTGAGTTCTTCATATATTTTGGAGATCAAACCCTTGTCTGAGGTATCATTGGCAAATATGTTTTCCCATACAATTTGTTCTTTTTTTCATTTTAATGCTGTTTCCTTTAGCCATGCAGATAGCTTCTTAGGCCTTTTAACATGAACAATTGGGTAAGCAGTGATACCATTTAATGGAAGGAGGACTCTGAAAATGGGGCTGAATTTGGGATGAGTATCTGTAGGGCAATGTCTAACTCTCAGTCATTTCTGCACTGACCTGGCAGCCCCCAGTATAGTGACTGACACGTAGGAGGTACCGAGCAACAATGTCTGGATAACCAGTCTCCCAAGATCCAGCTTGACCTTCCCAGAATCTGTTCTATGCAAAGATTAAAATACACAACTTGCCTTTAACCTATCAAATACTACCTCAAAAATCACTTTTCATTTATACCTAAGCATGATGATTTTTATCACACCCTCTCCTGAGACGACCTTGTAAGAGCAGAGAAAGACAGTGTGAGCCCAGCGAGGGGCCTGCATACTTGAATGAGAGATGGGACTACAATCTCCCAAAGGTCACTGGACAAGCTCAAAGGCCTCCTGACCTCTTATAGATCTCAAGGTGTGTACATAGCACCAAAGTATAAATGCTTGCTATCATACTCTGGGTCCCCTACTAAATACTCATCACATTTTATCTCATTTGATCCCATCGAGGCTGTGTGAAGGCAATACTGTTAGGCAACTCACAAGAGATACAACTACTCAGAGAGAGGAAATAACTTGCAAAAGCTCTCACCACTTCTGAGTGACAGAGGTAGTGTTTAACCCAAGCTGGATTCACAAGTTGGGGCTTTTCCCACCGTGCCCCTCTGTGAAACAGACTGCGAGATACAATGCGCAGCACCAGGGGTCCCACATGCCACGTCCTCGACCTGGCTCCACCCTCCTCCACCTGGGGGCCTCAGGCAGGGGGCTTTCCTTCCATGTGTCTCACTTACCTCATCTTTAAAAAGGAGATGTTGTTGATAGTACCAAACCTCATCACATTTTCTGAGGATGTAAAAAGTAAGGTGTTGGCAGCCGGCCTTCTCCTGATGCCAACAGTCATTGCAGGCCTCTCAAAGGAGTCAGAAGGCAGCGTGCCGTGGACTGAATTGGGCCCCGCTGTGCATATGGTGAAACCTGGTCCCCAGTGTGCCTGTACTTGGAGATGGGGTCTTTGGGAGGTGCTTAAGGTGAAATGAGGTCTTAAGGATGAGGTCCTCCAATAGGATTAGCATTCTTATAAGAAGGGACACCAGAGACCCAGCCCTTTCTCTCTGTGTGTCTCTCCCCTCCCCTCTCTCTCCACCCCAACACCACATGCTCAGACAAAAAGCCATGTGAGGCCAAAGTGTCCATCTTCAAGCCAAGAAGAGCGTTCACACTGATAAAACAATCCATCAGCACCTTGATCTTAGTCCTCCCAGCCTCCACAAAACTACCAGAAAGTAAATGTCCCTTGTTTATGCCACCCAGTCTGTGGCATTTGGTTATGGCAGCCCAAGCCAACTAAGACACAGCTCCACGCTGTGCTTGCTCTGTCCCCACCCAGGCTCCCGATAGGCCGGCCTGCCCCCCACCCTCCCGGGGCCTCCTCCTTTCCAGGACACACGTGTAGTCACTCTGGTCCTGGTGAACGCGAAGCAGACAGCTCTGGAATTCTAAACAGTCTGCAGACTGCAGCCTCTTATCTTAATGACTCTAATTTATCTCCAACATTATCAATAATAAATCAAACTAAGTGGAATTAAAACAACTTTCCCTGCAGCTGTGTCATGTTCCGTTGGAAAAGACAACCCCCTTCAAAAGGCTGTGCTGATCACCAGCCCCCTGGACCGGCCCCCGGGGAGCAGGCTCCTCCGGAAGGTGCTCGGCATTTCCTTCTGTGAAGAGATGCTTTCTATCTGCACCTACTGTTTACTGCAGGACTGGCACGGACCATGCGCAGTTCAAGGGATGCCACCTCCATTGCTTCATTTAATTCAAGCCTGTGGAGTAGGAATGACTATGTCCCCATTTTACTGATGAGGAAACTGAGGCACAGAGGGGTTCCATGGCCTGCACCCAGTCACAGAGCTGGGACGCACACCCAGACGTGCCCAGCCCCAGTTCCACGTCCTGTCCCTGGAAGAAGTCTTTCTGGTCTGCAGATGGCAGCCTAACGTTCTGGCAAAGGCTCTTGGGGTAGAGGTAGAAGTCTGGGTCTGAGTCCCTCCTCTGCCTGTAATGATGAAGAGACATTCAGGGATTATCCAATCTTGCTGAGCTTCCTCTTCCATCGTTAGAAAGGGCAGCTTATAACGCTTGCAGGGCCACCGTCGATGCAACTCCAGAGCAGATAGTGTAGGAAGCACCCATGAACAGCGCCCCCTGGAGATGCGCCTTGGGATGAATATATCCCTCCCTGGGACTGTAGGGAGATTTTGAATGAATAGCATCACATAACAAAATGTCTGTCACATAATCAATAATCACAATTATTATCTACATATTAGAGTGCTTCTGTGGGTTTTTATTGATATTCATGGGCTGAACTTGAGATGGAATAAAAATGGCATTGATTGTACTGCCTTCTACTCAGCTGACTGAATAATTACAAATAATGATCAATAGAGTAGAATGTTCCCGAAACCACAGGAACTCAAGGCACATGCTGCAGCCTGAAGGCCTCATGTGGAAAACGGAGAGGATGAGGTCAGAGAGGCTGCAGACTCACTGGAGGTCACGCGACCACCTTGTGGAAGAATCAGAGTGAGATGTCAGGCTTGTCCCTCACCCCCTCCCTTCCTCAACTGCCCTCCCAGCAGAATTCTGGCGCTGGCCTGTGCGTCACACTCTACAGATGGCAAGGCACTTTCACAGAAGTTACCGCTTTCTGGTCCCTGTCACAGGTTAGACTGTGCCCCCTCCCCCAAAAAACATGTTGGAGTTCCTAACTCCCAGTACTTGTGAATGTGACCTTATGTGGAGAAGAGACACAAACGAGGACACATGAGGAGAAGATGGCCGTGTCACAATAATGGCAGAGACTGGGGGGATGTGTCCACAAACCAAGAAGTGCCGGCAACAGCAGAGTCTAAGAAAAAGGCAGGGAGCAGTGTCTTCCCTTAGAACCTCAGAGAGAGCTCAGCCCTGCAGACCCACTGGTTTCTGACTTCCAGCCTTCTGAACGGTGAGGGAACATCGTTCTGTTTTTTGAAGCCACCTAGTTGGCAATACTTTGTAGCAACAGCCTACAAACTAATGCTGTGCACAAACGGACATTGGAGTGATGTCCCTGCTGCTTCGTAGGCAGGAGCCAGAGCTCAGAGGTGTGAGTGGTGAAGCCACTGCCAACTTTCCACCTTCATCTCGCTCCCTCCTGCTCTCCAGCCACAGTGCTCCCTTTTCTCTTCCCAAACACACCAGGGTCAGGGCGCTGATTTGTCCTGCTGAGAACACTCTCCCCCAGAACTGTAAGGGGGTTTCCTCCCTCCACCCACCCAGGTCTCCATCCAAACAACCTCCTCATTTCATTCTCCCTGGACCACACGCCCCGGTCTCTCTCAGTACATAGTCTCTTCCTCCTCCTCCTCCTCCTCCTCCTCCTCCTCCTCCTCCTCCTCCATTGCGTCTATGGGTACCTGGAATGATCTTGGTTTGTGTTTGTTCACATGCTTAGTGTCTCTCTCCTGCCAAGAACTTTTCCTCCTGTAGGAGCCAGAACTCCATCAGCCACATCCCTTGCTATCTTCTCGGATGGAGGCACATCAGTGAAGCTCAATAAATACCCATCAATAGATTGGAAAGAGCAGAAGCTTTGAGACCAAACCTGCATTCCCAGTTCAGCGCTGCCTTGGTCAGTTGGATGACCTTACTCATGTGCTCAGTCTCCTCGTCTGTCCAAGGGGAATAATAAGAGCCAATGTGGACTGAGCTTTTCTGTGCCAGTGCTGTTCCCAGTGCTGTGGAGGTACTAAGTCATTCCAGCCTTGCAAAACCCTGTGCTGGAGGGATGGTCATTATGCCCATTATACAGCAGAGGACACAGACGGAGTGACCTGCCGGCATTCACACGATCGCCTGGCATTTCGCTTGTTTTTGATCGACCAGGGCACCTGCACTTTAGCATTGTGCTCTGCTCTTGTAATGAAGCCCCCAAAGATTTTTATCTTGTTAGGTGGTGCTGAGGGCTGAAAAGCACACATGTCCTGCACGCAGACTGGCTCCTAGCCTATAATTAGTGCTCAAGGAATAGAAGTTGCCTCGGTTTTGTTGTAACTCTTCTTATAACACCCAAATGCAATGTTTTTGTTCCTATTTGCTACCTCCGTATTCAATGATCCATCCTTTATTATGCTCTATACTCTAGCCATAGAAGTCAGCAGGTAATTTTTCAGCTCCATAATTTGGCCCAGGTGGTGGGGGTCGGGGGAAGCTGGGAGGGCTTAATCTGTGCTGGGTCCAGCAGAGCTCAGCTCTCTTCAAGAAACTCCTTCTGGGCACCCATCCACGCCCCAAGCACCACGGTCCCCAGGATGCAGGGAATAGAGTTTCAACCTCCACCCCAACCCAGGTCAGTGGGGATAAAGGGAGAAGCCCAAATATAAAAGCACCGGACTACACACACCCCCACACACCCCTACACACCCCCACATACCCACACCCCCACACACCCCCACACCCCTGGAGATAACACACTTCATGGTAAAGGGACAAGCTCTGGACTGGAAGCCAGAAGACTTGGACTGCAAGCCCCAGGGGAAACTGGGATCATAAGAAACCAAGGGCTTTAGAGTCAGACAGACATAGGTTATACATCTACGGCTTCTTACTGGCCAATGACTTTGTAAGTTCCTTGCCCTCCCAGAGCCTGTTTCCTGATTGTAAAGTGAGAGCCATAATAATGCCTGTTTTGTGAGACTCTCTAAAGGGTTGCATGTAACATACATGTAAGCTCGATAACCATGGCTATTATCACAACTCTTATCAATAGGGTAATCTGGAGTAAGTCACTCACCTCCTTGAGCTCTGGTCTCTCATCTGTATAAAAAAAGATAACAATTCCTAATGTTCACAGAGAGTTTGGGAGACTCTAATGAGACACAGCTGGTTTAAAGCCACAAGCACCGTGGAGGTGGCAGCTACACAACATTACGAATGTCTTTAATGCCACTGAATTATGCACTCACAAATGAGGAAAAGGGGGAATTTTGTGTTATGTTTATTTTACCACAGTTTTTAAATTTTTCAATTTGAAAAAAAGCCATGCCAGTTGGGGCTCCTGGTTACAGACAATAGAGCCCACTTTAGCTGGTAAAGCCAAAAACACATTTATTGAAGAATGTTGAGACCCCCGTCCTCAGGTGGGCCAGAGACGCCCTCTCAGAGGCCGTGAAGCCAGGAGCAACAGCCCCATCGCGGGACAGACTGTTCCAGCAAAGACCCCACAGTGTCACCGGGGCACGAGCTTCAGACTCCACCCCAGCCGCTAGAACCTCCTCCGGGCTGCACATGTTTCCCATCACCTGCCGCTGAGCCGGTCCACAAGCCCCCGTTCTTTCATTCTTGCTTCAAAACCCAGGCTTTGCACACGCGTGTCTGACTGGCAGCATCAAGGTCACATGCCAGGGCCATGGCTTCCAGGAAGGCTGGGACAGCGAGCCTCCAGGCAGGACCTTCAGGAGGCAGGGACCTCCCACCATGGGAAACTCCCAAGTGCAGGGAAAGTGTGCAAAGATACTGGCCACCCAAGGTCCCCTTAAAAATTTACCTCAGGTGCTTTGAACCCCAAGCAAACCTGAGTTTTAACACCAGCTCTAGCCATCGCAAGCCATGTGATGGTGGTGAGTAACCTGTGATCCTGTTTCCTCACCATTAGAGGAGTATTAGTATCAACTGTCAGAGTTTTTTTGTAATATTGGAAATAATAGCTCTTAAATTCCAGCCTATATCGGTCCTGCCTCCCTACACCCAACATACCCAACGAAGCATTTGGACCCGAAAACTTTTTGACAACCTGCCACTACCAGTGGGCAAAAGACAGACAACCCCTGCCGTGGGGTACCGTCCCCTCGGCGACACCACAGACACCCTCTTCACGAAGGGAAGGGCAACGGTGAGGCCCTGCAGAGGGATGTCTAGCTAAGGGTGGCTCGGCAGACCCAAAACAGCACCCAGCTCCAGGATGGATGCCAAGGCCGAGGGGAGGGCAGGGCTGAGCGGGTAGGAGGTGCCTCTGTCGCAACGCCCAGGAGCAGAGGGAGTTCCCAGGCCCCAGACACACCTCGGCAGAGAGAGGTCAGGATCATGAGCTCCAGGAAGCACCAGAGCTCGCACAGTGACGTCTCAGGGGGTTCTGTGCTGGTTCCTACGGTGCAGAGGATTTCCACACGCAGATGTGAACCCTCTGGAGAAGTGACGGAGGACCCGCATCCTAATCCACAGCCACACTCGTGCAAGTTCCTTTCTCACTCCCTGGTCTGTGGTTCTCTCACACTCGGCAGTTGCCCCCAAAGACTCTCTTTTCCATCCGTCCCTCCTCCCGAAACCACCAGCGAGGGCTCCCCTCTTCCCACCCTTTCTCCCATTCATTTTCCTTTTCTTCCCCCAAGAGCCACCCCCAAACCTTTCCTAACTAAGTGTCCCCAGCCCAGCACCTCTGTTTTCTCCGCACAGCCAAGCAGAACAGTCTGCACAATGTGTCTCTGTGTGTCTGTCCATGTTTCTGTGTGTGTTTGTATGTTTTTATATGTCTCTCCTGTGTGTCTGTGTATCTGAGTCTCTGTGAGTGTGTGTGTGTGTATTTGTGTCTGTGTCTCTGTGTGTGCCCACGTGTGTATTTTGCCTGTGTGTCTGTGTGAGCATATGTATGGCGGCAGGGCAGGGTTGGAAAACAACCCGTTCGACAAGGCTACACGTTCCCTTGGCGTGCCGAGAGGAGAGCATGCCCATGCGTACATTCAGGATTTTGTTGTGCGCGTTCCACAGTTTGCTGATGATAATCAAACCTGTGAGTGAAGTTTGTCAAGGACAAGAGTCTGACATGCCCCTTGAGTTGGGGTTTGCATCTCAGAATTCTCTATGGGAGACTGAGAAAATGGCCACAATGCTTTCCAGCTTCCCCCATGAAGAAGAGGCATCTCTTCCTCACCTCCTGGTCTGGAATGGCCTTGTGCCTTGCTCTGGCCTGCAAATATGGCAGGTGTGGCATCGTGTGAGGGGCAGTCACCCCTCCCCTACGGGGGGCACTGGTGCAGTCACCCCCAGTGCCCAGGCGACAGCCAGCCAACCCCCCCAAAACAGAGCCACCCCGCTGACCAACAGCTGACCACAGGTACATGAAGGAGAACAGCCAGGATCGGAAGACATTAAACAACCACTGGAGCCCAGCCCCAAGTGCCACCCACAGAATCGTAAGCTAATAAATGGCTACATTTTTAAGTCACTAAGTATTGAGGTAACCGGCTACATGGCAAAAACTAAATGATGAGACATGGTACCGTAAAGCACAGCGTTCTGGTTCTGAAGAGGGCATCCGGGCCAGGGTCTGCCTGCCACAGGAGCCCCTGCCTGCTGTGGATGTGGGGTACCCACAGGTCTCCCCTGGCACCTGTCCCCTAGCCGGCCTGTCTGAACCTCCGAAAGTGGCAGGAATGATCTGTTTGCTGTTTCTACAGCCTAGTACAGTCCTAAGGCAGCTCTGTTTTCATCCCTCCTTCTAGCCGTTTTCCATTATTGCACAAACGTATCAAAAGGGAGAAGTGGTTCATCTCTGCGAGCCCAGCAAGTGCCAGCTTGGCGATTGGTACGGTGGTTCTGCAGCAAAGTCAGCTCCTGGGGCTGCTGGCTGTAATGGGGCACCCACGGCAGGACGCCCCTCAGATGGAGAGGCGGCCTGGGGGCCCCTGCGGGAAGCAGCCCCATCCTCACTCACAAACTTCGGGGCTCGGGAGTCAGGAGATTTTATAGGACTGGTGAGTGGTGTGATGGGAGCTTTGGGGAAGGTCCCAGCCCCAGAAACTGCACCCTCCTTCCTCCATCACCTGCTAAGCTGGTGCCTGAAATCCTACTGTTCGTTCCCTTCATGTTGCATAACGGAAAATGCTCTGGCGTTAACACGCACAGTCTGTGTAACAAAGTCAGAATAAACAAAGCGAAAAGGCAATTTACTGGGAGGTGTTTGCAAAGCACATGATAGGCAAAAGATTAGTGTGCAGAATATATAAAGAATTTCTGCCAGCTAATAAGAAAAAGACAAACAGCTCAGAACAAAGATGGAGAAAGGCCATCAGGAGACGGTTCACGTATGAGTTCACCTGAATGGCCAGTAAACGTGTGGCAAGGAGCTCGGCCTCACCGGGAGTCGGAGAGAGGTGAGCGAGAAGCAAGGTTAAGCTATCAACTCAGTCCCCCACCGTGTAGGCAAAAGTCGTTACAGGGGAGCATGAATCGGCACAGCCACTTCAGTGAGAAATTTGAAGATGCGCATTCCCTAAACCCCCCCCATTCCACACCCCAGATCTAAAACAAAATGTCTCTTCACACACGTGTACAGACAACATGTCCAGGGTACTCACTGTGACTTCGTTTGTAAGAGCAAAAATTGGAAACAACCCAGGTATCTATTTAGAGGGGAAATAATAAATAAATTATACCATATTCATACGGTGGAATTCTATACCAATCTTAAAACGAATCAATTAAATTTGCATGTGTTATCATGAATAAAATATGCTGGTATTAAAAGCAAATTGTAGAAGGTTAGGTATTCAGTTTATGTAAAATTTTGGAACTCCAGAACAATCCTGTATACATGAATAACAAACAAAAAAACGCTGCAAAGTCACAGACTACCCACCAACACAAGAATGCGGTCACCTCTTGGGAGGTAGGAAAGGGACAAGGAGTGGGGAAATCAACAAGGGCGTCTCCAACAGTATCCATGGCATTTAATTTACTTATTAAACTGGGTGATAAAACACAGCTGCTTGTACTTTTATTCTCGATACTATTGATTGATGGATTCATCCATTCATTCATTCCACATGCATTTATTGAGCACCTACTGTGTAGCAGGCACTGTTCTAAGGGCCGAGGACATGACTGCAAACAAGACAAAAGCCCTGATCTGGAGCTGGTATTAGTTGTCACAGGAAGACAATAAATAAATTAGCAAAATATATTAAATTGTTAGGTGATGAGATCAGAGAGAAAAATAAAGAGTAGAGGTGTCATAAAAAGGAGACATAAACCATCCAGCTGGCGACCAGAAGAGGGTGAGCCGGGCTGACGGGGAAGCCCTTCCAGGCAGAGGAACAGCAGGTGCGAAGGCTCCAAGCCGGGCCAGGGTCTGGTGGCCCACAGAGTGGAGGGAGAGGCAGGAGATGAGGCCCAAAGGTAATGGAGCAGTGAGTGGGACATCTTTTAACAGTTTCTGTATTCTTAACAGAGAGAGGAAGAAAGGGATGGAGAGAAAGAGGGGGCCCTAATAGTGTCTGGTTAAGTTCAAACAAAAGAAAACTACTATTTAAAAGTCAGCGAACACTTCAAAGCTTTGAAGGTGCCACTGAACCCACTGAAGTTTCAACACGAGGACGGAGCCCAAACTCCCACTCTGCTGCACACGGGAATGACCCGGGGCCTTGAAACGTCCACAGGCCCAGGCCCAGGCAACACTCAGGCTGCTTCAACCGGAATAGCTGGAACAGAGACCAGTGTGGGCACACACTACAGGCCCCTTGGTGGTCCCAGGTGGGACCACAGGGCAGAGTGTGCTGGGTGTCTCTACCCTTGCCGACTATGGAGCTGTCTCATTTTTATTTTCCTTGTCACAGGTCAAAGCACAGGAATAGGTTTCCCCACAGAACATCAGTTTTAAAGTGTGACTCGGTCGTCTTCATTTATTTAAAAACCTTGCCTTTAAAAATAAGGTAGCATAGTATAAGAGCTCATAAATAAACATTACTGTTATTATTTGTACCTTAGCATGAAGGAGTGTATCAGCCCTGTCCCTGAGCAGAGGTCTTGATGAGGACATCAACATATTTAAGCACACTGAGTACAGTCTTAGAATTTGGCAGGAACTTTATATGTTTGCAGTTCAAAATGTCTGTTTTTAAAGATGAGGAAACACCAGCTCAGAAAGGGGACACAACCAGTCCGAGGTCACGTGGCTAGTTAGTGGCAAAACCAAGGCTATGTGCATGGCTCTCACCCGCCACTGAAGTCCACCCTGACTTTATAAGATCTTTGTCCTTCCCTGACACCTAAAGGTCGTTTTGAATTTTATTCTTGTCTAAAGAAACACAAAAATGAGAGGCAGAGGCTTTTCTGGGCTCCCCTGGCAGAACCAATCTCTCCCTCTCTGGGCTTCCACGAGACTCCCTACATCACAGCCGGAGTGAGGGTGCGGGTTAAAGACAGGGAGTGAGGCGGCCCCCCCACCGCCCCGCTGTACTCCTCCGAAGGCCGAGGCACTGAATCGTGCTGTGTGCATGCGCGACGACAAAGGGACTGTGAGTTTCCTGGGACTGCTACCCACCCTCGTGGAAGGGACGAGAAGGCAGAAAGGCAGGGAGGGCGCCGCAGTGGTTAAGAGGGGCAGTCTGAAGGCGGACTCCCAGGGTTCCCATCCGGGGTCTATCTCTCGGTTATTGTGGGGTTTGGGTTGGCTTTCCGGACCTCTCTGCACCTCCATTTTCTCACCTGTAAATCAGGTAAAACAGAACCCTTCACGTCTGGCAGAAAGGATGAAATAAATGAATAGAGGCAAGTTCCGAGAATGGTGCCCAGCATACAGTAAGCACTAAATAAATCTCAGCTATTAGTGTCTTAGTGTGGTTAAAAACTGATCAGCCTGAATCCATAGAGACAGCACAGACTCCTGTTGCCAGGGGCTGGCGGGAGGGGGAAGAAGGAGGAGTAACTGCTTAATGGGTACAGGGTTTCCTTTTGAGATGATAAAATGTTTTGGAATTAAATAGAGATGGTAGTTTTACAGCGCTGTGAATGCATTAAATGTCACTGAAATGTTCTCTGTAAAATGGCTAATTTTATGTTATGTGAATTTCACCTCAATTAAAAAATAAGAAACACTGGCCAACCTACATTCCCATCCCAGTTCGCCATGTCTTAGCCAGATCTCTACTTCCTCGTCTGTCGAAAGTAATGATAACACCTTGCTCACGGGTCGCACGTGAGAGCTAAATTAGGTGATTATGTAAATGAGTCCATGCACCGAGAGCTCTGGCACACAGGAAATGCTGAAGAAAAGGCACCAATGATTCTTTCAGTTTAAGGCGGTGAAAGCGACCATCTCTGCCTTTTCAGGGACTGGCAGGACTCTCGCTGACCCGTAGGACTAGACGGCCACACACATGCAGGTCCTGGGAAAGTTACGTGTGCGGCGTTCAGTCTCCCAGATCGACCTGCCGAGATTCATCTGGGAAATGGCGTCTTTGCCAGTCAAACATGCTGGCCCTTCACTTTTTTAGAATGAGCAGCAAGTCACTCGGCACCTGTTTGGCATGCACTCATCCATGACAATCATGCGCTTTTCTAAATAAAAGGACTTCTGTCCACTTTCATTTGGATACCGGGAACCTGCTCCCCCTCCGACACTGAAGTCCCTACCCCCCACAACACCCTCCATGGAAGCCGCTGGCCCAGAGGAGTTTCTCGAACACGGTCTGTGCACCGTGTAGGGTTTTGTTGGAAGCAGATTCACCCAGAAATTGCTATAACACCTGCTCTGGGGCGGACAGCTTTAATTAAAGGGACAAACGTCTACTCTGCCCTTCTATCATCCGGTCAAATTGCAACAGAAGGAGGGGAAGGGAAAAGCACAGGGAAAGATTTGTGAGATATAAACATGAAACCAACCAAAAAAGACAGAAATGGTAGAAATGGAAGGCCAGGTGCGCTCTTTCCAAACGACGCCGAATTGAGTCTAAATCCCCAACGTCTCATTTTGAAGCGGCTCTCCAAACAGATGCCGTAGCCTTCAGGAAAGTAGTGAAAACAGAAGTACAAATCCTCACTGTGCCACTGTGCCCACCTCCTGCCACCGCGCTGATACCAGGCGGCTTTGAAACCGGCAGTGACGGAAGGAGCGAGGCGGAGGGAAATGCCAGAGAGCGACACTTTTCTTGTTCACCTACTATGTACCAGGAGACATGCTAGAAAAGTTGGCATCGATTAGTTCACTTAATCCTTATAGAACTCTGTGCGTTAGAACTTATTAGTCAGTTTTCTTAACATATGGGGGATTGGCAAAAATAAGCTTACAGTTGTGAGTATGTGGAACACATACTTTATTCTTGTATTATTATTTATTTAATAATTACTGTATTTATTATTATTATTATTAACCTGCCTTTGCCCACGCTTGTATAAGAAAACAAGCTCAAAGCTGACCACCAAGGTCGTGTGGACATGTGAGCTGGGCCGCCACTCAGGGTCTGGGCTTGGCTTCATGACCTGGTGTTGCTGTTTGGAAAATCTTAACTTTTGAACAAGAATCTTGCATTTTTATTCTGCACTGGGTCTTGCAGATTATGTGCCAGCAACTGCCAATAGCCACAGTGACAATTCCACTGGTCCTCTCCCTCCCTGTGCATGTCCAGAGGCAATGGAAGGCCAGGTGCGCTCTTTCCAAACGACGCCGAATTGAGTCTAAATCCCTAACATCTCATTTTGAACCGGCCCAAGGATCCCTGGGTCGCTGCTCTCGCTCCTGTACCAGAGGCAGGCTTGCGGTGAGGATAAGGGGAGAAGACGTAGGGACATTGACTGTCGGACGGTTTGCAGAGTGGCAGGCACTCGGGAGGGACTCCGGTGCCAGCCTATGCCCCTCAGGCCAAGTCGGGCTTCACTGAGGTTTCCACCCCTCCACCTAAGAATGGTTTTCACCACTTTAAATAATCGAAGAAAAGTGTTAATCAAACTTCATGGCACATGAACATTGCATGCAGTTCCAATCTCAGTTCCCAAAGTCTTCCTGGAACAGAGTCAGACCCACTCACTGGCATGTTACCTGCGGCTGCTTTCGCTGCGGTGGCAGGCTTGGCAGTTACAGCAGAGACCAAATAGCCCCAAAGCCTAAAATATTTACTAGCTCACCCTTCCCGAAAAAGTTTGTCAGCCCTGCTCCAGATGTTTGATGACTGAATGAATGTACAAATGAGTGAATGAACAAATCGTTTTAGAATTACACAATGTCAACAGAACTTAAAAAGTCTGAAATCAGTAATAACACCCAATCCTTCAGAATTAGCTAAATGTTCTAGAAAGCATAACATTTAAATTCCAGACCTCTTTAGTTTCCTATCTATGGTTGATGGATTACAAACATCCCTCAAATTCTTCCCCTCTCCACATTCCTGCCCCTTTAATGTAGCTTCGCACCTCCCCCCACTGAGAGGCGGGGTCTCTTTCCCTCCTTCTGGATCTCGTGACTGCCTTTAGCGAACAGGAGTGGCAGAAGTGATTGGCTGCCAGTCTTGAGCTTAAGCTTCAAGAAGCCTCATGACTCCCACTTGCTCTCCTGGAACCCGTTTGAAAGGGGCTCCCGGAGGACAAGTGTGGGCTAGCCTGCCACAGAATGAGAGGCCACGTGGAGCGGAGACAAGGCAGCTCAGCTGTCCCTGTTGAGGTCCCGCACAGTGAGAGAGCCCACCAGCATCAGCAAAGCCACTCCGCTGGCCTGTACTTGACCACAAACATGGAAGTGAGCCCCACCAAGCCCAGCCCAGATCTGCAGAACCTCCACGTCAAACCATAGTCTTGTGAGCAAAATTTGTGTAAAATATGGCAGAATGCCACTGTGGTTTGGGGACTGTGTGTTATGCAGCATCATCATGGCCGTAAGTAACTGATACACCATTCCATTTCTGTCCACTTACTTGCATTTCCCTTCTCCACTGTCATCTGCAGAAGGGCTGGAACAATGGCCATTTATCAAATCATAATCACAATGGCAAGACGGACAAACTGCCTCAGGCGTTCATTGTGCCCCAGGCAACGTGCTGAAAGTTTTTCCTGAATCTCCTCGTTGCATCCTCACAACAGCCTCAGCAGACTTCATGCAGCGAGCAGCTTCCAAAACAGCTGCCGACAGTGTCTGCTCTCCGGTGTTCACTCCTCGTGGGAACCCCTCCCCTGGAGAGTGGGCCCAACCTGGTGACTCCGTCTAGTGAGTAGAGTCTGCAGAGATGATGGGGGCCACTGTGAGATGAGGCTACCGAAAGATGGAAACCCTTTGTGCTCACCCTTTCCCACTCTTTCTGGCTCCCTGGGACAGTAGCCGCCATGTTGTGAGCCGCCCCTTGGAGCATCCCATGTGGGAAGGAGCTGAAGGAGGCCTCCAACCAAAAGCCAGTGGGAAGTGGAGGCTGTCAGTCCAACAACTCGTGAGAACCTGAACTCTACCAACAAGCACTTGAGTGAGCATGTCCCCCCCGGGCTCAGAGCCTGCTCACTTTGTCCCACTGCCGCCACCCCATGGGTTTCTAGAATGACACCTCAAACCTACAGACTACAACCGACATCTCCTGTGACCTGGCTTCTCAGTGAGTAGCCTGAGTGGCCAGGAATCGCACCTTTCACGCCACCTTTAGAGACACAGGTCAGAAATCTGTGACCTTAGCAGCAGCCCTCACCGGGACAGACAAGATAATCTTACAGACACACCGGCCAGCAGCTAAAGAGGTAATAAGAGCTGGGCTGTAATCCACTCAGTAACCACATGACCTTGAGTAAGTTACTAACTTTCTGGGCCTCAGTTTCCTCCTTTGGAAAATGGGGGTAATACACATGTTTAAACTCATAGGGTTGCTATGAGAATTCAGGGAGGTAATACCTGTGAAATGCCCCAGAGCAGCTGACACATAGTAAGTGCTCAATAAAACTTAGCCACAAGAATTAGTCTCATTTATCTTTGAACACCAGCCTCACAATCCACTTAAGTCTGCCCCCTTTTTAAGCATCAACAAACTGCCTTAGGAAATGTAAGTGGATTGCCCAGATTATACAGCGAAGCCAGGAGGAATGAAAGCCCGGTCCCCACCACCAGTGAATTCTGTCCACCTCTTCCCAGACCCTGCATGGCCTGACCACCAGCCCTTGCCCACCCCCTCCTTCTCTCACTCCTGCATCCTTGACCTAATCATTTAGCTTCACATTCCCAAGCTACACAGCCATCCTCGAGGTCACAGCAAGAGCCTTTACGGGTTGTTCAAGCTTCACTTCTGCAAGGAGCCTTTCTCAGAGAGGAGAATGGAAGCCAGAAAGCAAAACCCCAGACAAGGGGGCAAACTGAGCAGGAGACCAAAGAAAAGCAGCAGCAGGGTTTCCAGCAGGACCCCGTCCATCTTTACCATGCTCGGCACACCCATTTCCCCAGCAAAAGACTTATTAGTTGCAGAACGAAATAGGGGGCCCGCAGTAACGAGCCTTTAATTACGAAACTCCTTTACCTTATTGCTTTTGTGTGGCCCCGATGAAAATGAGAAGTGGCAGTTTCTATTAGAAATGTTAATTACTTTCCCGGGTAATTAGACTCACTGGGTACCGTGAGCACCTGACCTCACTTCATAACAGCAGAGATGGGAGGAAGGGGAAAAAAATGGTTGAAGGGGGAGGGGGCAGGGGCAGAAGAAAAGGAGCGTGTTTATAAATGCTGAGAAAGCAGCAGCATCCAAATCGGCTGAATGGCAAATGAAGCCCAAGGCCCTGGAGTAAGGCTGGGAGGAGAGGAGAGCTCCCGAGCAGGGGGCTTTTGAACACGGGGGACCTGTCATGGGGATGATGAAACCAGTGACAAATTCCTCTGGAAATGACAGGCCCCCAGAGAGGGGGCCTTCTCTTACCAATGAGGCCACTACTGGCACCGAGCTGCTCAGAGACGTCCTGAGGCCACACAGCAGCAGAGGCAGGGCTGGGACCACAGCCCGCGGAGCATTTCCTCCGTTGCTCCTTCAGGGAGCACTCACGGCTCAAGGTGACTTGGGCACGTGAGGGGCAGGAGTGACACAGTTCCAGTTCTCGAAATGTTTAGGGTCCGGGGCTCAGAGCAATAACGGAGCTGTTGCTGGGAGGGAAGCACGCAGGAGACTTGATAAAGAATAACTGAGCCAGAGGCCGGGGGTGTAGGTGGAGTGGTCAGGGAGGGTTTCTCTGGGGGGAGCTGGCTTTTCCCCTGGGCACGGAGGTTGGGAAGAGTCCTGCTGTTGGGAAAGATGCGGTGAAAGAGTGTCCTACCCCGTGCTGGGGGTGAATAGAGTGCCACCAAAATTCATGTCCTCCCGGAAACTCAGAATGTGACCTACTTGGGAAATACAGTCTTTCCTGACTGGCTGCCATTGGTTAAGATGAGGTCATACGGGAGCAGGGTGGGCCCTAAATCCAGTACGATGATTAGTCTCCCTATAAGAAGAGAAGAGACACAGAGGTGCAGACACACAGGGAGGAAGGACATGTGACAACAGAGGCAGAGACTAGAGCGGTGCAGCCAGCAGCCAAGGACCCCAAGGGCTGCCGGAGCCACCAGAAGCTGGAAGCGGCAGGAGGGATTCTGCCCCAGAGGCTTCAGAGGAAGCCTGGTCCTGCCGAGCCCTTGATGTGGAACTTCTACCCTGAACAAGGGGGAGAGTAAACTTCTGTTCAGCCACCAGGTTTGCGGGGTTTTGTTACAGCAGCTTCAGGAAACTCACACACCTGCCTGGCTGCTGCCATCCCTTATCTCTGGCACCAGGCACTAAGCCCCCAAAGCAAGATAGAACAAGGTCACACAGAGAGCACGGGATGACCAGTCCAGCTTTCCTGCAAGTCTGCCTTCTGAATTTGGGCAAGGCACTCCCAGCTTTTGGCCTTACCTAAGTCAGGAAGAGCTCGGGGCTCCCAAACACAGGGTCAGGGACAAGCTGAACCAGAATCCCCTCGGGACGGCCTGTTTAGTGGGCAGCTGCCTGGACACCTCTCCCCAGGCTTACAGAACCAGCCTCTCTGGGTAGAGCCCCCCGGGGGGGGATCCTGACACGCCACCCATTTTTCAGAGTCTCTGGGTTCAAACACACACCCAAAGGGCCCTTCTGGAGCAACGTGTGAGTATCACTCTAAGGGCTGTCCACTCTGGCCTTGGCCATGGGCCACTCCTGCCCTTCCGCACTGACTGCTCTTTAAAAAACCCAGACGTCCAAGATGCTGGGAGATGCTCGTGCTGGGTCGGCGGGGGGACAGGCTTGTCCTCAGAGTCATGAGAGAAGCTGTTCACAGAGCCCAGCTCTTCTTTTAATCTGTTTGTCTCTTCGATCATGGAATGGAATCCCAGCCACGGCCTTGCCAGGGAAGACAGAGAGCCATCGATACCCAGGAGTGACTGACAGGCACTTCCGAGGTGACAGGCTGTGCAGGAGGCAGAAAGGCTCGGACCCTCCCCTGCTTCTGAGGTCAGGCAGTGCGGTGCAGGGAGGGCGCCCGAACTTGGCCCATCGGACGAGCCAGGGATTGGATCCCAGATCTGTCCTCAGCCAGCTGTGTGACTTAGGGCAAACTTCTACACCTCTCGTCCCTCCGATTCTTCGACTGTGAACCTAAGGGTCCCACACCCACCTGGTTGCTGGGAGAATGACAAGAACAGTGCCCACGGAGGGCCCCACTCATCATGGCGCCTGGTCAACTGTGGAGTATTACCGTGACTATTGACAGCAGAAGGCTCGCCCTGGAGCCTGCCGGTCCATCGGCAGGGGCCGGCACAAACGAAGGGGCTGGAGGGGCTGCGGAGAGGGCTGCCTGATGACCCGGAACAGGCCCTTCCATCTGAGAATCCCAGTGCGTCGTCCCCCGCGGGGCCCTGGGCACGTCACTTAGACTCCCTAAGCACCAGTGTCTTCATCTCCCAAGTGGAGTCCAATCCCAATCCCACCACCTCCCTTGTCACAATCAAATAAGATGGCATATGTGATATTGAGTAAACCCCCAAACTTTGTACAACCCCCCCAAAAGCTGCTCTGATCTAGCCCAGGTTTGTAAGCCTGGATGCACATTGGAACCCCCCACCCTCCAGGGAGCTTTCAGAAACTACCAGTGCTCACACCTCTGGCCAAGCCAAATGGATGGCATCTCCAGGGCTGGGGGCTCAGCACAACCAGCAGCCACGAGAGAGCCGCCGAGCTGGCCCAAGGCTCTGATTCCGCAGGAGGGGAGGAGTCTTGCCTGGGTTCACACGGCAGGTGTTCCCCTCAGTGCCTTTCACCCTGTCTCTGCCCCAGCCCAGGACAGACCATTCCCCGGGGCTGGTCAGCAAGGTTTCCCTGGGTTGGGTAGGCCACCTAGGAAACCAGGGAGAACGTAGTAGGTGTTTGCCAGGAGGGCTCTCCCCTGATGAGCCAGCAGAGAGGTCCCTGTTCCTGGGCCCGTCCTGCAGGGGACACAGACATAGAGGTGAGGACACTGTGGAGAGAAGTCCGCGGGAGGACGTGCCTGGCAGGAACGATGAACAGGCCTCAGAGTCAGCCCACCTGGTTCCGAGCCCCCCTCTGCCACCGACTAGCTGCGCACCATTAAGCAGACAGAATAAATGAGAGTTTTGCTATTAAACACAGTGTTTCCCTGCCAGGCTGGCTCTGGCTCCTGCCTCTTACAAATTCATCTTTCGGCCCTGGTGTTTAGCCCACTCCTTTGTGGGCAAGAGCAATGGCAGGCGGCTCCTTCACCTGTGATGGCTGGGTCCCCAGGAGAGACCAGGGTGGGGGGGAAGGCAGTGAGGCCTGAGACTCTGAAAGGCCCCTGCAGCAGCGCTAGGACCCTAGGAGGAAGGCCCAGGGAGAGAGATTCAGCCCAACGGACAGAACCTTTGCAGGGTAAGTTGTGTAACAAAGGAGCCCGCTTGCCGGCGAGGTAGAGAGCTCCCCGTCACACCAGAATGACAGCAGGAGTGGCAGTATGTGCACTGGGAAGAGGGTATCGGTGGGACTCCTGTGTTCAATGGATGCAGGGACTGAATGAACTCCTCGGGCCCCTCCTATGCTCAGATTCTTTGTTTCAAGGACCCTGAAGTCCCAGTGATCAGATTTGCAAAAGAAGAGCCAGGCTGACTTTCAAGTCCTAATTTCACCACTCAGCAGTAAGTTACGTGACTTTGAGCAAGTTATTGAGTCTCTCAGAGGCTGCTCTTCATCTGCTATACAACAATAATCAATCCATTTCAAGTAGTGGGGGAGCATTCAACAGCGTGCTGTACACGGAGGACTTGGGCAGGCCTTGTACGAAGTCGAGTCTGAAACAGCAAAGCGCCCCCTGCCGCCCTTCTCATCGCCAGCAGGAGCCACCCAGGGTCCGCAGGTTTTCCAGGAGGTGCATTCATTAAGCAGATTAGTGCACAAAATCAACTATCGCTCCCGTTCTTGGCTGCCCAGCATTAAACGCTGGTCGCTTCATCTCCTCCCATTAAGCTCCTGCGTCCCAGGGCCCAGGCTATTTATTGCACAGGCAGGAAGGTCTTAATAGCCACACCTAAGGGGAAGCGGGTATCGAGAGGAGGGGGAGATAACTAGACCTAAAGGACCACGGAGAATGCAGGCATGGGGTTCAAGCCGAAAGCCCACCTCACAGGGTGCTGGTCTGCAGTGCGAGGGAGAAACCAAATTCCTTCCCAGGCCTGGGAGCGGGTGGCCAGGCACTCTCACCCCCAGGGCGCCTGCGAGCTGTCTCCTCAAGGCCTCCCAGGGCCCTCCCAAAGGTGATACCTGAGCAGTGGTTGCTGGGCAAAGGCCAGTCAAATGCAGAGTGACACCACACTCGCCTGCCTTCCTGGTGGGACCCGAGGAACCCAGAGCTTACCCCCACCTTGGTTCCAAAAGCATCTCCCCTGTTAATTTACCACCCATTGCTTGGAACTTAGGGCGTTTCCATTTTTAAAGGGCTTTATGTGTCTCCTGAAACAGTGCCCCGCTGCAAAGCCCAAATGGTCAAAACCATTGTCCACAACTAGTCAGCTTGAAAATCACCTTCAGGTTAATCCAGCCACCGAGAGAAGCTGGGAAGGGGCTAGGCTTCCTCCCTGAAAATTGAGAAGAAAATCCATAAAGTGCGCAGAAGCCCTTTCCTCCTCCCCTCCCCATCTCTCTCACACACACGTGCTTGCACATTTGTGCGTACACACACGTGGATCACCAGGACCCACGTGAGAGCTTCCAAGGCCCAGCTGGCCCTTTCGTGTGAGCTGATGGCAGCCACACTCTCGTTTTGCACATAAGGGAGGGGCACCGGCCGAGCCAGGCCCTCTACCGCCTGAGCCACAAATATTCTCACTGTGCTTTAAACTGTAAAGAAGTTTGTGACAGACCTTCCAACCAACACCCAAGAACAAAGGGTTCCTCGGATGGAACGAGTAAGGGATGGAGGGCGAGGATTCACTGGGCATCACCATACCCATTGTACGGATGAGAAGCCGAGGCAGTAGGCAGGGACTTGCTAGTTACCAAACCAACAGCTGGTGGAGCTGGCGTCCAATTCAATTCAGCCAAGCTCTGAAAGGTGTGTGATTTTCGGTACGTCATGTATGTCCTCACTCGAGAGCCCGCCTTTGCTCACTCCAGTGTTGGGAGAACTGGCCTGGGCCCTTGGGAAGCAAGGCTGCTCCCCAAAGTGTGCGTCTGTCAAAATTTAACGACTGTAAGAGTCACCGGGGAGCTGGTTAACCGCGCCTGTTAAAACACAAGCTCCGGTGGAGTGTCCATCGGTCCTTCTCAAACTCCCCTGTGCGCACACATCTCCTGGCATCTTGTTAAAACTCAGATTCCAATGCAGCAGCCCCAGGCTCAGGGTGAGATTCCACGTTGGTAACAAGCTCCAGATGACATGGATGCCGCTGGTCTGGGGACCACACTTCTGAGCTGGCAGGGTCCACAGTGAAACTGCCAGTGCTTGGACCCCAGCGTCGCCACCTCCTGGCCGCCCGATACCTGGCAACATGCTGAGCCTCCCTGTGCCTCAGTTTCTCTGTTTGTCAGAAAACGTGTGTCACTGCAGAGCTACCTCATGGAGTTGCTCTTTTAGGATTAAAGAAAATGATCCATCTAAGTCACTCAGCACAATGCCTGCATTGAAAAAAAAACTTAATAAATGATCGTCATTATTGGAGCTGCTGTTGTTATTATTATTATTATTGGTGAATTTGTGGTACATTATTATAAGCTTTCAAAAAGTAAATGAAAATTGTTAGTGTTAAATGTTCCCAGCAGGTCACATCTAGTCGGCTTTCCTGAGTCCTGTAGCCTCCCCAAACACCAGATTTGAGAGCAAGAGCGTGGCACTTGATGTTCCTATAATGCATCGTCACGTATATTTCCATCTCGGTTATTGGAGCTAACTTGGTGATTCAAACTACCAGGATTTACGACTTCTGCAGTGCTGCGGTTGACTGCGTTTGATGGGGCACTTCTGCCCCATTCTGCCCCACGTGGAATAGCTGAGGGCTCTCCCATGCACGCACCTGGGAGCTCAGCTGGGAGCAAGGTGGAGGCTGCAAGGTCCAGGGCTCCGCCCACGCAGCCCAGCCGGAGCTCCTACAGCACTACGCTGGCTTCCCGGAGTGAGGGTTCCAAGAGAAGCCCCGGTGTGCAAGAGTGTATCAATCCTTTACCTGAATTATGCTTGCTAATGTCCCATGTCACATGGGCACAGACAACACAGGGCGTGAACACCAGGAGTGTGGTTCGTGGGAAGCCACCGATGTGAAGTCCATCACAACTAACTCATTTGATTACAAGCCCCTGGAGCACAGCTCATCTGCAGCCTGCTTTGTTCTATCCCCGGACCTACAACATTGTTGACTACTTCTGACCCCACAACCACCCTGAGATGCAGTCAAAGCAAAAGGGTGATCTCCGATGGGGACGGCTGTGACGGCTTGGTGTCACGCAACTAGTTAGGGTCTGGTACCCAGGCAACAGGCTCCAGTTTATCACTCTCTCCTCTCCATTGTCCTGCTAACTTTGTGGCATCAAGTTTTTCTGCCAGCCCCTCCTGACCCCGGATGTCTCCGCCAGCTTCCTGGTGAACAGTTATTTATAAATGGATGTTTAAATGCATCAGAACAAGTGCTATTTAAAGGAATCCTGTGGCGACTCATTGAGTAATTAAAATAATCATTTATTCCATAAGTACTTATGAGTTTCTCAGTTTGCATCAGGCACTGCAGGGTGAAGGTGGGGTGCAAGGGTGGGGTGTACATTTAGGAAATATGGCTCTTGCCCTTAGGGAACTAAATCACTTACGCTTTCACAACAGGTATTTGTCAGATGCCTACTATGTGTCCGACTTAGTGCCAGGCATTGGAGGTAAACCCAGCACCCACAGATTGTCTGGGAGAACAAAGAGCCAACAAGCTCATACCACATGGTCCATATGTGAGAACTCTGTTTGGGACGGGTCTTCTGCAAACAGAAGTGGCCGGAACGCTGCCTGGCGTGGAAACAGGGGTCAAAGGAAGCTTTCCAGGGACAGTGACCCACACACTGTCCCTGGACACAGAAGAAGTTGACCCAGGAGACAAGACTCTGTGAGGGCCTTCGGGCCAAGACAAGAAAGCACAAGAGACAACACAGGTCACTGGGTGAAGGAAGAGGCCCCGCGTCCCGTGGGCAGAGCTGGTTTTCTAAGACACACAGCCCAAGGCTGCTCCAGACAAAGGTATCAGCAGCACCGATTGGCCAGGAGTGCCTCCCTCCTCATCCTTCAAGGCTCCAGTCATGGTCATGTGCTTGCGCAGTCCTTCCCCGAGGGCCAGAGTGGGTCCCTCCTTTGCTATCATGTCTGTGTCGATTACTAACACACTACTTATCACCACCTTGGCCTGCTTGCTGATTGTCACCTCCATCTGAATTAAACTCCGTGAAGGCAGCAATTTTGCTGTTCTCTGCCATCCCTATCTACACATAAGTTGCACAAAGACAAGGACTTTGGCTCAGGTTGCACCCCCAGCGCCTGAAGGAGTCCCTGGCACCTGGAAGGTGCTTAGACAATGAGTGAAGGTGAGGGTCCCTGGCAGGAGGAAGGGTGGTGTGGTGTGGGCAGTACTGGGGATAAGTACTAGGAGTACCGTGACTCCTAGTGACGTGGGGACGACAAGCCCCATCTGAGTTCTAATTCTCTAAACCCCGCGACAAGGTCTGAAGCTCAAAGCTAAGCTGAATGGGGTTCTGACTCCGGGTCAGGACGTCAGGTCCCAAGGGGAGCCTGCAGAATTCCACCCGGGCTGACGGAACACGGACAGGGGGCACCTGGCCTGAAACATGTGGACATCTGCCCCTGGCAGGGGTGTCTGAGAGGCAGAGGGAGGTGCAAGAGGGATTTCTCCACAGCCTGTTTTCATACATGCTCCCTCTTCAGGAAAGACTTTCTTGCCCTTCCCATGACGAATTCCTGTCCACCCTTCAAAACCCCACTGACATGCCCGCTTCTCTGGAAACTGGTTCTATTCTCCTGCGCTAAGGTAGCCACTCCATCTCTGTACTCAAATGGTAGCTGGAACTTGCCCCTACAAATGCTTTATCTTCCCCGTTCAATCAAGAGCTTTCCTAGAGTAGAGACTTGGCCTGATCTCTCCACAGCTCCAATGTCCCACACAGCACTTCCTACTGGCTCCTCCTAAGACCTACCATTTATTAGGCTCACACTGTTTCCTGACTTCGTGCTAAAAGCTTCATGAACATGACCCTTACAACAACCCAGTGACTTATGCTCTAATAGGACACCCATGTTACAGTTGAAAAAACCATGTGCTAGGAGCAGAATTCACTCCTTGTCCAATGAGTGTGAGCTAAATAAATGAGCAAACGAGGAATCGACTGAGTGAAACGATTAAGATGTGAATCATTTTCACATGCTGGCTGCCATTGCCTTCTAGAGAGCAAATGATCGCAGGGACACCCTATGAGACGGAAGTGCCAACATCCTGTCCTTAGACCCCTGGGTGCCCATCACGGACGGGAGGCTGAATAGAGGGTAGAACTAAAATCCCTGATTACAGGACATTTTCCAGCCCCCCCCCCCCTGAAATGACAGGCAGGTTTAGAAATCTCAGCCGGTGGGCAGGTCAGTATCTCTTGGGGACTGTTCATTCTGGAGTGTGTTTCCTTCCGTAATGCACCCACTGGACCACCTGCTCAGTCTTCCATCCCAGCCCCCTAGGGGAAGGATTTGTCTGCAACTGGCATTTCTCTTGGCTTGAGTGGCCTGTGCGTCTGTGCATGTTAAAGGACACATGTTTCCACTGACACTGTGGCAGATGTCCTCACGGGTTGAGACGGGTTTCCTCTTTTGTCATTCCTCTCTGAAGACTTGAGCTGGAAGATGTCTGGCTCTTGCCATTGCCGCCAATTCATGTGCTGGGGTCTGAGCGTAAGTGCTTCTGGGCTTAGGCCCGGAACCACGGTTAGGAGCTGTTGAGCTAGTTACGGGGCAGAGGTACAGGGAGTGAGGGGGAGCGCTCTGAGGCCTTGCATGGCCCTACCCCTGAAGAGACAGCCCCTGTTCAGGTCCACCCTCCAAACGGACTAACGGTTTTCTCAACCTGCCCGTTCCCCAAAGCTGCGCGTTAACTACCCCAGGAAGGCAGAAGAGATGCCCCCTCACAGGTGCCAGCTGCAGCCACAGAATTAGTTCCAATGGGAAGAGGCAAGAAGGCGGAGGATGCCCGTTAAGCCCTTCAGCAGATTTCTGCACTCATTTCAGATCAAGGTTGTAATTTGATAGCAATCAGTTTTCGGCACATTGTGAAGTGGTGCTAATTAAATTGCCCCCAATAATAGCCACTTACTGGGCACTCGTTGGGGTTAGACTCCATGCTAAGCACCTTTCAGACGTGATCTGATCTTCTCTTTCAATATCCCACAGAAGAGACGACTGTTGGTAGGACTCGAATGGCCCGTGAAGGGTTACACGACCAGTAATAGTCGGCCGCGGGGCTGACCCCAGTCTGTGTGACTCCCGAGTGTCCATGTCGTCTGCAGGAGTCGGAGTCAAGCCTCCCTTTGGTTGGCCAGGCCACCTCACTTGTTGAAAAGCCAGGAATCTCAGAGCCATGGAATGATGTCAGGGCTGCTCAGGAAGCCCAAAGAACGTGGGAGGCAGCCCCCACCGTGAGGGGAGCCATTCCCAACCCGGAGTCTGAGCAAACAAGCGGAGCCCACCCTCACCCGAGCAGCAGCCCCTCCCTCCCCTCTCTGCACCCATTGGACTCTCTGAGGTCTCAGCAGGAGGGGACGCCCTTCTCTTACAGAAACAGCCTGAGCCGCGGGCCCCAGCACCCAGAGCATTCACTGGTGATATTTAAGTCACTACCCGAGCCCTTGTAGCACACTGGACTCCAGCAGTGTGGTGCCTCTGGGCTTTGGTTCCTTTCTCGGCAGAACTGGGAGTCAGATGAGGTGGACTGCACTACATGGTCAGCTTTGTCATCTCCCCATGCGGCTGCTGACGCCAAGTGCAGCCCAGCGTGACTAAGCAATTGCATAGTTTATACAAGTTCAAATGATTTCCATTTAAATAGCCACATGTGTGTGTTAACAACATATCAGACACTGCAATTCTAGAATGAATATCAAGAAAACCTCTGGGTCCCCAAAATATGTCAGCCCATTCTGTATCACCACTGATATGACTGGAATAACCAGTAGGGGCACCCCGGGTCACTTGAGGGGCTACTAACTCCCCCATGACCTCCATCAGCCACCCGGCAAAGCCACCAGGGAAAAATGTCAATTTTCTTTTAAAAAATGCTTTCTCTACAAACAAGCTTTAAAATGATTCCCCCACATAACTGTGCTATGTTCCGGACTCTTCCTGTGCAGGCATTTTGCTGGCTCCATAGCCTCTTACATTGCCTCAACGTTGCTTTTTTTTAAAGATGTTATTTATTTATTTTTAGAGCAAGGGAAATGGAGGAGAAAGAGAGGGAGAGAAACATCCATGTGTGGTTGCCTCTTGTGCACCCCCTTCTGGGGACCTGGCCACAACCCAGGTGTGTATCCTGACCAGGAATTGAAGCAGCCACCCTTTGGTTCACAGGCCAGCACTCAATCTACTGAGCTACACCAGCCAGGGTTCAACATTTCTTAAAGTATTCAGTCTTTTTTTAATTTTTAACATAAAGTTTATTTTCATTTGGGATTCTGAGGGCTTGGCCTAGGCTGGGTTTTCAGGATTGTATTTTAGACCTAAAAATGTTAGAAGAGTCGTATTTACCTGTCTTTTGCCCACAAGCAACATTAATGCAAATCTCATTAGCACTCTCAGCCTGTCCATTTGCTTTTGTCACATTCTTTGGGAGACTTAGGTGTCACCGAAGGCAACTGTTTACCCTTTAAAGTATTCAGTCTTAACAAACCCATTACCTCCTTGATTTGTACAATGACTCTCTGAAGCAAGTATCATTCTTCCCACTTCATTGGCCAAAACACTGAAGCTCAGAAGACTTAAATGATTCCTTCTGCACCAGAGAAAGATTCCATTTCTGACAAGGAGACTCAAAGTCAATCGGCCTCCCTCCTGCACTTGGAGGTCACACAATCTCTCAGAACCTTCCTAGGTGTTAGAGACACAGCCACGCACCTCACAGGTTATGTGAGGACCACCTGGGACAACACACGTCAAGCAGTGCCTGTGCCGCTGAGAGAGAATGCCCACTGTCTGCCATGAAGCCCGCACCTCTGGTCTGCATTCACTGCGGCTCCCCACCCACCCCACTCTCCACCCCTAACCCGTGCTTCCAAGCCCCGCTGCGTGCCCAGAATGTCCCAACCCTGCCCTGTGAGGCAGGAAGCAGAGACGAGAAGAGAAATGCACGTCGCGATGATGGGAAGCCAGGGCTCCCACCCCAGGACGGATCCTGGCCCAAATCTTCCCCAGTATTGGCCCAGACAGGCTGGAGAGCTGCACCCTGAAGGTTCCACCCAAAGATCCCACTCACACGCCGCCCTCCAAGCAGGAGCAGCTCCCACAGCCACGGGGAGGAGCATCTGCGCCTCCCCTTCCCACCAGCCCCCAGAACGAGCCTAATTAGACTGCATCTTCCTCCAGCTGCCAGGAAGACTGGAGCCACGGACAGGCAGCCACAGGGCAGCCCCAGGCACAACGACTGGGACCTCGGCTGGAGTGGGGAGCGTGGGGTCCAACCACAGAGGCCTGCAGAGGGCAAAATGAGACGAGGCCAGGGTGGGGACTCTTTCTGGAAGAAAGTGAATATTTTCTCCAAACGGGCTCTGAGCCAGGCTAGCTTTTGAAATCTTATTCCCGAATTTTGGATCTCTAGTGGCCAATTGTATCAGGCAGGGTCTTGGCAGGAAGCAGAAGCTCACCCAGATGGTATTTTTTAAGGTTTCTTTAACGAAGCTACTCTGGTGGCCACACAGGTGTGGGCAGGGTTGAAAAAGCGCACTAGGGGTGTGCAGGCACCCAGGGACTAGCAATGGCAGGAAGCTGGGACCACCCCTGGGTCTGAGGGCCAAGGTGAGGGAGTTACTCTCAGAGTCTATTTGAGGGATGGGGCCCTCAGAAGAGGTCACCCACATCCACTGCCAAAACCGCAGCAAAGCAGAAAGTGGGATGTTTTTAGACCCCAGACTCCTCTTCTCCCAGCCTCTGACTCCCCCACCGGCAGAACCCACCCAGAAGTCAAAGGTCAAGGGCCCTACAGGTTCAGTTCAGGAAAGCGGACTCCTAGGGCCGGGAGCTGGGCGGGGCAGGGGTGAAGATGGATATGGGCAGGTAACGAGTGTCCAGATTGGAGGAAAATCTCTTGCTTTTGGCGATACTGACCTAGGATCAGGTCTCAGCACTTGCACACATGATCTAAGTGGCACTGAGCAAATTCCTTACCTTTTCTGAACCTCAGTATTCTTGTCTATCCACAGCACATTGTCCAATTTGGGAAATGAGAGATCCTGATTGTAAAGGGCTTTTATAGTGGCTGGCACAGAAGAGGGAGACAACCAATGACACGGGGGTGGCTGGAAGACTGCGGGCTTTGCCATCGGACACCTGGGTTTCTACCCTGGCTCCACCACTCCCCAGCTGTGTGACTTTTGTCAAGCAACTTAACCTGTCTGAACCCAAAGGTGTCACCTGCTAAAGGACTATTATAAGAACACGGGCTTCAGAGGGTGATGTTAGCTGCGCTGTAAATATAAAGTGTTTAGCACAGTACCTAGCACAGAAAGCGTCAATAAATTGTTGCTATTGCTGAACTAACTGAAAATTCTAGAACTTGCAACTTCAATGTCTGAAATGGGGAATTTGGTGAATGGACTGAACAACAAACAGGACTCAGCAGAAGACAGAATCAGCAAACTCAAGGAGAAGCCAGTTGTGACATACCCACACTGACGCAAATAGAAAATAAAATATGGGAAGGGGGACAGGGAGAGAGAAAAAGAGAGGAAGGGGTGGGGCTGTGACGCAATAAACCCGGTAATCTAACATAGGTGTAACTGAGAAGGTGAAGCGGGATTACTACCGGAGCATCTAACCACCAGCAGGTTCCCATCTCAGGTCTCTAAAGGGGCTGTCTCCTGAATCTGGAGCTCAGAGGAGCACAGGGACCCTTCCTTCACAGCCTTCAGGGGTCTGTTCTGATGCCTTCATTCCAGGGAGGCCTCCCCTGCCCCCCCCCATATAAAATGTACGTTCATCTTCTCCCTCTACTTGCTTTGGTTTTCCTTTAGCCTTTATCACCATTAAAAACTGTATATCTTAATATTGATCTTGTTGGTTACTACTCTCCTCTGCTGGGAAATATATGCCCTGATGGCAAGAATTCTTACCTGTTTAGTTCACTGTTAAGACTCCAGCACCTAGAATATGACGTCCTCAAAAAATATTAATGATCAAAGAAGAGTGAAAATTGTGCCTACTCTATAGTCAAAGAAGGTGCGAAGAAAGCTGTCACCGGAAACATGAGTGTATTAGTCGTGTCCTTCTTGAATGCAAGTGACAGAGATCTGACTCAAATGGCCTAAGCGAAACAGACAATGCATTGGTGCGTGTAACTGAAAAGCGTAGAGATACATGCCTCAGAAATGACTAGGTCCAGGTGCTGAAATGACATTGGAGGCAATGGTCTCTCTCTGTCTCCAGGTCCTACTTTCCTGTGTGAGCCTCATTCACAAGCAGGATTTCCTCAGGGAGTGGTGAAGAAGGGCCCAGAAGCTCAGGTTTTGTGTTTTTAGCTTAAGCACTCCAGGGGGAGAAGCCTTCTTTCCCAATAGTTCCAGGGAAAATCCAAATGCTAAGTTCATTGGCCACGCTTGAGTCAGAGTCCATTCCTAAATGGATTCCCTGTGGCCGGGGAGACATAGAGCACTGGTTAGTCAGGCCTGAGTCCTGTGATCAGGAATCGGGATGTGGGTTCACTCCTACCAAACCACATGGTCTGAGAGCAGGGGTTCCTCAAAGGAAAATCCAGCTGCAATTTCTGGAAGAGGGAAGAGCTGCTGGGCAGAGAAAAACATCATTTATGTGAACACCATCTGGAATGCGGAGATAAAGTGAGAGTGTCCCAAGCGAATGCTTGAGGCCAGGGAGAGTGTGAAGTATCTTAGGATGAGAAAGTCCTGTTTGGTTGGAAAAAGTGAGAAAGGAGTGATGAGAAATGGGGGGGGGGGGTAAATAAAAGTTTAATTTTGTAGACCCTTATAAACCATGCCTAGAAGTTTGGATGCGGTGCTAAAAGCAAAAGGGAAGCCCTTGAAGCATGCAAGCAGGAGATTTAAATGATTAATTTGTTTTAAAGAGATCCCATTAACTCTCTTACACAGATGGGTCAGACAGGAATAAACCTAAAGCTGGCCCCCCACCAAGTGTTACAACTGTCCATAGGAGAGAGATGATACAGATCTATGAAGGTGACTGTGGGGATAGGAAAAAGTAAAAGACTTGAGAGGGACAATCTGGAGATACAATTCAAGCATTCTCTAAACAGATCAGGATTTATCAATGCTTTCAAAGCCTTGTCTGGAAGATCTCCAAGCTGTCTACCCCTTCTCTACTCTTCCTTCCATGGGTTGTACAAATTCTACCTGCTTCCCTTCCCCTCTCCTTTTCCAGCCTCACTCTGGGCATATCCAGCCCAGCAGTGGACCCAGGCTGTGAGATCCGTATGTACCTTCTTCACACCTTCTTTGACTATAGAGTAGGCACAATTTTCACTCTTCTTTGATCATTAATATTTTTTGAGGACGTCAGATGAGCCACATAAATTAGTGTGGTTAATAAAGGTAAGTGAAGAGAGCTCAGGCTGGCACCACCTTGAGCAAGCATATCGCCCTAGAGTCAAACAGAGCCAAGTTTCATTCCTACCTTTGCCAATTAGTAGCTGTGTGTCCTTGAGCAAGTTACTCGACCTCTCTGAACCTCAGCTTGCTCAGTTGAAAAGTGAATGTGTTGCATTAGCTCACACAGCACTTAGGAGGTTTAAATGACTCTGTGCATCTAAAGGCTTAAGAACAGTGCCTGGCATGAGGAGCAAGCTCAGGGGGAGTGGGTTCTGTTCCCCTCCCAGTCCTTCTAGCTTAGGTGCCCGAGGACCTATTTATACCTAGTTTCCTTTCTGACAGCAATCTTTCATCGTGCCCCAGTTTTGTGATATAATTTTGATAAATTAAATGTAAATAGTCAAGAGTCATCTAATTCATTACGTTCAGCTTCAGTGACAATTACTCACTGCTCCGCGCCTCCTGGCAGGTCACTGCAGCTGTCGGGTCGCCTCGAGCTATTGTTAGGCCCTACTGGGCCGGGAGGTCACATGTTTGAGCTAATAAGGAGGAAATACATTTGTAAAGTAGAAGGTTAGACGTACCTCTCTAAACTGCTGGGGCCTTGGTTAGACCCCCTAGACGTTAGGAAATTATTGTCCTTTTCAGAAACAAGCAGTCCCCACTCCCCATTCATGCTCACAGACAAGTCTCACTCTGTGCTGGTCATCCCTGCTACAGCTGCTGATTGGAAAATATGGGGTAAATGAGAAAAAAATAACTCACAGCTCTTGAGTGGGGGTGTGACCTGTGACTGGGCTGTGGCCAATAGAATGCAGCAAAAATGATACAATGTATGTGATTCAATACAAATGATTACGTGACGGTGTTGCACTGGAGTGCGCATCTCACCCTTGCGGGTCTGGAGCAAGCACACGGCCGTATTAGGACATTCCGTAGGTCGAGGCACCGCAGACAGAGTCTAGGAGCTCAGGGCAGCCTTCACGAACAGCCATCAGGAAACAGAAGCCCTCAGTCCTGGAGCTCAAAACACCAATATCCACCAAGAGATGTGTGACTTTGGAAGTGGGTCCTTCTCCAATCCAGCATCCAGATGAGAACCCAGCCCTTGCCGTTGCCTCAATTACAACCTTGCAAAGGAGCCCCCTATGCCATGTCCAGACTCCTGACCCACAGAAACTGTGAGATAATAAATGTGAGTTGTTTTAAGCCACAAGTTTATAGTGATATTGTTACACAGCAGTAGAGAGCTGATATATATGCTAAGTGCTAAGTGAGTGAATTAATGACTTAATGAATCAAAATTAGAAAAGAAAATCTAATCGGCAAAGGGGCAGACCAAGAGTTTGATTCAACGCACACATACATCTTTTTTAAGCTCTATTTATGCAGAGGATCAACTAATCAGGCTGAGAGCTGGTGAGGACAGTTCGTTACTACAGGTAGGCCAACAACCATACATAAAACAAACAACCCTAAAAACTTAATGAGGATCCACACAATAAAGGTTTACTTTTCACCTATATCAGAACCCAGTATGGGTCAGAGGGGGGTGAGAAGGGAAGTGACCTCTGTGCCATGGAGTCATTAGGGGACCCAGGCTCCTGCCTGCTGTGGCTCCCCATCCCCTAGGCCTCGGAGTCTTCCTCTGGGTCCTCTGCATCCAGCTGGCAGACAGGGGAGGAGAGACCACGTGAAGAACCCTAGAGGGGCTGTCAAATTCGGGGCAAGGCCAGGAAATGGGAAGGTGACTTCCATCCTCTTTCCTTGACCACAGCTCTGTCACATCAGTTCTTTGGCTACAAGGAAGGCTGGCAGTGTGGTCCAGCGCATGCCCCCGGAGAACAGGAAAGGACTGGTGAACTCACACTTGTCTCTGCTCCAGAAAGAGAATCCATAAAGATAAAAGAATAATTAAGCACAGCCTTGACCTCAAGGAATGGCTGATGTACTGAGAAAAACAGGCAGTAGAACTAATTAGAACACGTGGTACAATATGACGTATTCTTGAAAAAGGTGGAGAGACCAAGAGATGGAGGTCACTTGATGTAGTGGCATTTGGCACGGAGACTCGGCTCAGACTTTTGTTGACTTTATGACCCTGATTGATTTACTTACCCTCTGAGCTTCTGCTTTCTTGCCTCTAAATTCAAGAAAACAACTTTATCTCCCAGTGCCTCACTGCCTTGCTGCCTCATCTATTAAATGGAAATACTATTGCCTCCCTCAAAAGTTTATTGGGAAGATGAGATAATGCATGTAAAAAAAAAACAACAGCATCTAACACATAGCAAATGTGTTTGCTATTAATGCTAATTATTATTATTGTCACTATTATAAGTTGTTGGGGCCCAAAAGGACTCACCAGTTCTTCACAAACTACAACAATTTTTTCTCTATGCAGCAGATGGTTGTTATATTGCCTGAGTGCTTTGGAAGCTCAGAATAAAAAGAGACTAATTCTTACCCTTGGGGATTAGAGTGGGCTTCCTGGAGGAGGTGACATTTCATCCAAGCTTTGAAGAATCAGAACTATCTTCACTCCGTGGCTTGCTGCCTGACACCCAGACCATCCTCTTCATCCCCAAGTGGTACAGACTGAGAGGCAAGGAGATGAAATCCACAGACAGGTGATAGTGGGCACATTTGTCAGCTCCCAGTTAGAGGCAGGGACCCTCCCCTGTCCATCTTTTCTGTAGCATAAATAATTTAAACAGAAATTTTAGAAGAAACACCAAATGATGCTTCCAGTGATAACCTTAGGAAATCACTTCCCCCGGGAAGCTGCTGAGGTGGGAATTTTAAATCATTTCCCAAAACCTTAGGTAAATTCACAAGCGGCTGATTCCTAGTGGATCATCAAAGCGAGTTGTTAAACTTTGAAGCTGAAGCCCCAGAAAACGGGTGTGCACTCTCCTATGATGCTTCTCTCTGCTCTCTGCACCCCTGTCATACACAGAATATTAGGCTGCGTGGATCTCTGGATTGACCCCCTGTGACAATTCAGTTAGAGAATCACTGCAAGGAGGTACCTGAAATAGCACTTTGGACCAGGAAGGACCAGTATCAGGCACCTACGCCATCATTGCCAAGTTCATGGCAGACATCACTAGTTGATCATAGCACTGTTCCCCTCTGCATCCCATTATAGCTCCAGACTGCTTCCCAGCATAGTCACTACTTGGCTGTCCCCAGCAGACCCCACGCAAACCCTGGGAGTGGAGGCGACTAGCCCCAGGTGTTTGCTCCAGGCTATCTCTTTAAAATATCCAGATAGGCCATCTAGTGTGAGATTCAAAAAAAATCTAAATGTTCATGCTGGTGTCCGTGCCTCTGTGCCATGTGACCAAGACCCAGGCCATCCTGCAGGCCCCTCCCTCCTTTGGTAAACCTGCTATTTGCTGTATACGGTGGAAGTGTGGACTTGGGAGATGATAGTGCATTCGAGTCAGAAAGAGGAGGAGGTAGGAGAGGAGAAAAATCTCTCATGTGTGCATTGCTTTTGGCATTTTACAAACGCCTGTATGTCTGTGAGCGTTATATTGAACTCACTATAACCCGGCTTCATAAAGAAGGGGGAAATGAGGTTCCAAAAGTGAAGCCACTGCCAAGGGTCACACAGCTCCGACGTGACAGAGCAAAGACCCAAACCAGGCCTCCTGCACCACTTGAGCTCATTTCGCACCCCCATGGACAAATTCGTTCAGAAGCAACCCTCTCTCTTTGTCTGGCCATCCGACTCCCAGGCTTCCGTGTGGATGGAGAGGGCAAACCAACTGGACCAGAATTCACTGCGGGTCTCCTGATAACATGACTTATCCCCTCGGCCCGTGCGCTTTCATCCCTGGCTCGCCTGCTGCCCAGAGAATGAAGATGTATTTGTTGATGCCGTAGCCGAGAGTATCATTCTGTGACAACTGAGACTAGCACTCGGGTACCAGATGTCCACCCCCTCCCAGGCCAGATCTCTCTGTCCCTCTCTAATGATGATATCTGTGCCACTGGAAATAACCTAATTTACCGACTGCCTATTATTGATCCACCCAACAAATATTTATTGTTTCCTATGTTCTGGGTACTGGGCCAGGCTCTGGGGATACAGCAGTTAAAAAAACAGTTCATGGAGCTTATATTGTATCATGAGGGGAAGATAAATAACAAACACGTTTATAAGTAAGTGAGGGAGATCATTTCAGAAGCGATGTGATAACCAGGGTCCTCAGATGTGGCGTAACTGGGGGACTGAGTAGGGCAGATCTACGTTAGACAGGCCTCTCTGGGGAGGTGACTTCTAAGCTGAGGCCTTAAGGATGAAGAGCAGCCATCCATGCAAAGAGAAGAGAGAAGAGCGTGGCAAACAGGCAGCACATCAGCCAAAGCCTCCGAGCGGGACAGTTCGTGTTCGAAGAGTAGAAGGCGAGCAGGAAGATAGGGCAAGAGCTGTCATCCCATTTGAAAGAGGAGCAAACTGAGGGCTGGAGAGTGGGAGCGACTTCCAAACTTCCCAGGAAGTTTGAGTGGCCTAAAGCAAACAGACTCGCACAACGGGACTGTGATGTTGTAAATGGTTTCTGAGCCCCCTGTCAGAAAGCAGCCTCTCGGAAATGGGCTCCATGCCTAGAGCCCAGAAGATACAGGCCAAGGAGGGCTCACCTCTACGTCCCGGGACCACGTTTATTGTAGTGTTCTTCACGCTGGTGCTCAGGTTGGGCACCATGGAAATGGGGCGGGGCGGGGGGCTGTGGCCAGGCAGCACGGACTGGGGAAAGCATGAGAAAATCAGGGTACGAAACAATGGAGTGAGTTCAGACAACTGGAAGTGAAAAAACTGGAAGGCATGGCCTCCCTTGTGAAGCTGTATGAGATGGGGGAGGTAGGCAGAGCAATGACACCGGCAGCTGCTTTGCCTCCCCCTTCGCTCCATGTGCCCTTCCAGTCACCCAACCCGCCAGGGAAGGAGAGATGTGGGTTGAGAGGGCAGGCAGGACCCTCCCCTCCTGGGGGCGGATCCTCAGACATTTAGAATGTGGTCTCTGCTGCACCAAGAGCACGCTGTACGTGTGCACATGCACTAACATGCACGTAAGCACTACCCACACACACTCTAAGAGGTTCTTCTACACAATCACCCCCATTGCCCTTCCCCCACTCCCACGCCCCTCCTTGCCTAGCTGAGGGCCTCTCCACGGGCCGGCGCTGGGACGCCATTTAGGTGCGGGAGCAACAAGCAGGGGTGGACTGAAAAGGAAAGGAGCTGTGAGTCGGCACATGTTTGTTCAGCCGCCCCAATGGGTCCCGCGCCCGGCTCACTTGTTTTACTCCTCTGACCATCTCCACAGTCAAGTGAGGGAACTGAGACCCGGTGACAACAAGCAGCCAGTTTAAGAGATCGGGGCCAGTGACAGAGGTCACGAAACCCACGCCCACTCTGCTCTCGGGACCTCTGAAGGCCGTTAAAAGCTGTCTGTTCCCTGGAGAGCTGAGCACAGGAATTAATAGGATGCATCCACACCACGGCACAGTGGAAAGCAGTAATGGGAACCCTGGGCTGGCAGATGGGGCCCCACACTTGTCTCCTGTCTCCTCCTGTAAGAGCCAGCGCCACCGTGGGCCAATCTCTTGGCTTCTCTGGGGGTTTGAGCCATAAAACTGGATGATGGGACATTGCCCAGTCCCATCTTGGTGCTGGGAGTAGTACTTTCTCTCCTACACCCTCACTACCCTTCTGGGTGTCAAGAACCTTGGCTTTTGTTTTGGGGGGGCTTACAGAAACGTGGGGCCATGGAAAAGAGGGATTTCCGTGCCGGAGGCTCTGGGTCGGGTCGGCTGAGCCCCTGGGCACTGGCCTGCTGGACAGTCCCTGGGGACCTGTGCCCTGTCAGCATTCCCGGGCTGTCCTCGTTTGAATGATGAGGGGTAGTCTGGGGTGTGGACCCGGCACCTCCTCGGCTCTGGGCTGCTGGGCGCAGGAGGGCATAGTAGGCATCTCAGTGCTGCCTCGGTGTCCTCCACACGGTCTTAGACGTTTGGCCTTATCTTGGCCACACCTCGCTTCTCCCACTTCTATTCCAAGTCTAGTGCTAAAGTATAATTTTTAAGAGTTAAAACATGGCTCTTGCACAGATACAAAATGAACAAAGACTTTATTTAATTCACTATTTAGTGGAGGGATGAGTAAGATATTAAAACCAGCTCCCCTCTCCCCGAATTAGGGATGTTAAAATAAATTTGCTAGCAGGTGCAAAATTAGTTAATATCCTACGGGACAGTAGTTCTCAAAATTTTTGGTCTCAGGACGCCTTTACACTCTTAAAAATCATTGAGGACTTTGAAAACTTTTGTTTTGTGGGTTATGTCTACCAATATTTGCCATGTTAGAAATGAAAGCTGAGCAAGTTTGGGGAGCCAAGCACACACAAACACACATTTTACAGGTTGTTCGTGCCATGATGGCAGCATCACAAGTCACGCAGTCTCTGGAAAACTCTGCTGGATGCTTGTGAGCGAGAGGAAATAGGCAAACGATACCTTAGAATTATTTCGAAAGGAGTTTTGACCTGACAGACCCCTCAGCATCTTGAGCAGTCCCCAGGTGGACGCAGTGGACGCTGAGCACCATTGCTATTGGGTGATAAAATGCAGCACCTGGGGTTGTCTCTTTCTTATTGGATGGAAATCAATGATATCTCTACCAGATGTAATTCACATTCATTGCCACAGACAACAATCATTTGTATTACCGTGAGTTTCCTGCAACTGCGCTCTATAGAACTGTAAAATAGCCTCATTGATGAAAATCTGTGCAGGATGCTCACCCTCCTAGGAGCAGATAATCCCTCCAGATCTACTAGAGAATGCTGAGAACTGCACCGAACGGACACCAGGTCCTTGGTTTTGCTCATTGCCAAGTCTTTGTAAATTTCTCCTGACAGCAGGGAGCCTTCCTCTGGTCTCCCTGGTGACGGGATGATCTGGCCTCTCTGTTCTTTTTCTGGCCTGTTGTTATGGTATAAGCTCCATGTCCTGCTTCCCTTGGGTCTGGGTTCTAAAAAGCTCACTGAAGAAGTAAAAAGAACTCTGGTGAAAACACCACCATAATGCTCATTATCCTCACGGCAATGCAGAAAAGTAGAAGCCGCAGGATAAACACACTGCGATTTGCTCTCGCTACAGCATGGTTCCTGGAAAGGCCCCTCTGAAACCTGAAGTTCCAAGAGTTGCGGTGTTTTCGGTGAGGCGGACAGAGCTGTCTGGGGCTGGGGACCGGAAATGGCATTACAGGAAAGCACGGAGGTCACGTCTGGGTGGAAGTCACGTCTGTTTGAGTCCCACCCCAATAAGGAAGTTCCTCCCTGTGCCCTACTCAGAAGGCCAAAGGAAAAACCTTGATCCCAAGGCCAGGGTCAGGATTTGGAAGAGATGCCTCACTGTCGTGTGGGCAAGGCCAGGGGGCATCTCAATGACTCCAGCTGGGAACTCCAGTCTAGAAGACTGGTCTAAGGAGAGGACGAGAGGCAGGGATGTCAGCAAAGGTCTGTGTGGAGCAGGACTGCCTGTGTAGGATGGCTAGCAAGTCCTTGCATGTCCTAGGATTGCTAGAAAACCCTCCTTACGCTATCACCTCGTAGCTGCATCGTGGCTGCTGCGTCCCCGAGGAGACACACAGATGCACATGCGCACGCACAACTTCTCCTAGAAAAGAGAAGGTCCCCGGGGGCTTCCGCTGCCGCTCACGGGCCGCAGCTCTGTGTAACTCTTCAGGTAGGTGGCAAATAGGTTGTTCTAGCTTTTCAACTTCTGTCGTAGAGGAAGACAAGGAGAAACTGGCTCTAAGTAGCCTTTGGGTAGACAATTCGCAATGCCCACCCCAGCGTCCTCGTGAGAAATGCCAAGGTGAACACAGGTGACACTGCACTAACAGGGAAGGCACCAGGTGGGAAGGGCAGGCCCTTAGTGTGGCCCACAGATCCTGCATCTCTGTAAAGATACTGGAGTACGCAAAGGGGGTCTTCAGAATGTCCTTGTGTTTTAAGAATATTCCTCCTGGGGGAAAAAGTACAGAGAATAAGTAGAATAGACGGTGGGGAGAAAAAAGACAGGCGGCAACAGTAGTGTGGGAAATGTAGAAGCTAAAGAACTTATGACCCGTGGGCATGAACTAAAGAGGGGGAATGTGGGTGGGAGGGGGTGTGCAGGGTGGAAGGGAACGAAGGGGGGAAATGGGACAACTGTAATGGCATAATCGATAAACTATATTTTAAAAAGATTATTCCTCCTGATGGACATGGAAAGCGGTGCAGGGGCTGACTGTGGGAGTGGGGGTGGAGCTGGGCAGAGGAGGGCAAAGGGGGGAGAATGGGGACGACTGTACTGGAATAACGAGAATGGTTAAAAACTATTCCTCACCAAAAGTCACTAATGTTTTTTGCTGCGGATACGAACGTATATAGTAGAAATACAAAAACATGTATGAGAGAGTAATGCCCGTGAAATTCAAGGCAGCGATTCCCTCTGGGGAGGAAAAGGGAAGGTGTGAGGGGAGGGGAGGGAAGCTCTCTGGGTAACCTGTGAGATTTGCTACAATTTTTTAAATGTGTATATCTGAAGAAAAGAAGCTGATAAGCAATAACAAATAAAAAACATTTAGTGATAGAGATGAAACCATAAAACTGATTTATTTATTAAGCTGTCTCTGGTATGCAGGACTGGAGATATGAAAGACCAAACAAGAGATTCTCACTGATTGGTCATATGCTCTTCCATACTTTTCTTTTGTAGCTATAATATGTACTACTCTGTGGCCCTGAATCGAAGACGTGCATTTCTTTCACATTGTAACAACGCTGAAACAAGGATGCATTTTACAATTGCTTGTAGAACATCATTAAATTGGAAGACTTATTTCTTCCTTGATGCTACAGAAAGCAACAATTTCTCTTATCACTTATAATCAACAGTATCTTAGATCCACTTCACAGGGACAAATAAATAGAGTGGATTCTCTTCATGGGCATCCCACGGGGAGACCAGGAGACAAACGAAGTACTGTTAATTTCCTTTAGGTTGTGTTAAAAAATAAACGAAGGCATATTTAAATGTTTTAAGTGCTTATTGGAGCAAAAAATTTGATTAGCAGAGAGCAACACCAAACAGGAAGTGGTTAGGAGCCGAGGGAGAGGCTTTTACGGAGGAAAGGCGGACGCAACACAAGGAAATTATGGACTGGCTATAGCCAGCGTTTATGGTTGGGAGAAGGCAGGGCTTGTGGAGGGAAGGGGGGGCAAAGATAGAAGGGGGAGGCCAAGCCTCCTGAGGCTTCACTGGTGGAACCGTGAGGTATTTACAGGCTCACATTTTGGGTTGCTTCCCTAGACCAGCGTGGCATTGAAGCCACCTCGGTCTGATGGCCTCCTTGTGTATTTAATTTCACCGTTGACTGGGGCTGTGCCCGGTGAGACCCAGCACTGAGGGTGGGCCACTTGTGGGGGCCAGGGCTTGGTCTAATTACCTGATGGGAGGCGGAGAGCAGGACAGCTTGCGTCAAGCACATTGGTTATGACTTTCTCTTCTTAGAAAAAGGAGGAATTAAAACCCACATCGGGTCCTTTTGATTTAGAAGATGTGATGAATCCGAGAAAACTTAGTGCTGGTCAGCAGAGCCTGACCTGGAAAAGAAATTGTCCTCATTTCTACGTGTTATTAAACTTTGTCTCTCACAGTAACATAAAGCACAGGGCCAGTAATAATCAAGCCGTCTTTCCTCTGGTTTGAGAATTAGGGGATTCTATTGGAATCAAGCCCCTACTTCCTGGCAGGACCACCTCCAGGGAGACAGGGCAGAGAGAGCAAAGCGTGCTTTGCTGAATGGAGGCGGGGTGGGGGAGGGGTGAAGGATCTGAGCTTTTGATCCGAGACTGGCACTGCAGAAGGTTAGTGTGCAAAGCCCATCCCGTTGGATGAAACCCTGAGACTCAACCCAGCTCCTCCGTGGTCCTTCCCACTGTGCAAGAAAGGTGAGCAAACAGGAGGCTGGCCGCTCCTGAGGCAGGCGAGGAGAGGCCATTCCCTTTATTGAAGGGCTCGGTTTAAGAATATGGAATTTAGTGAACCCACGTGGGCAATTTATAGATTCTTTCATTCGACAGACATTCTTTTCAGCAACTGCTCCTCACCGTTCTAGGCACACCAGTGAGATCTCACTCGTGGTCTGCATCAACTATGTCCCTTAATTCTCTCAGGAACTGTGTGACACAGGCCCTGTTATCACCGTCCCTGTGTCACAGGGGGTGAAAGCGAAGCTCACAGAGACTTAGTGACATGGCCAAGGCCACCCAGCTAGTGAATAACAGAGGCGGAACTTGAGCCCACAGTGCCAAGGCTCAGAGCCCATGCTCTTAATTTAACCACCATACTACATCGCTCTTCTATCTAGAAGTGAAAAGTGAATAGTGTGCCTGAAAATTGCTCTGTTCTCTTAGAAGACACGCTGAAACAGGGGATAAAGGCGTGGGTTTTGAAAATCGGACAGCAGTAAGAATTCCTTCCCAGCTGCTGACCTCCATCTCCATGAAAGCAGGGACCGTGTCTAGCTTAGCACCGCTGGGTACCCTAGCATCGCAAGCCTAGAATCAAGCCTAAATATTTGCTGACTGAATGAATAAGCAAATTTATTTACCAGTAAAAAGATCTTGGAGGAATCTCCTGATCTGGTGCCCTCTGGCTCCCCCCTGCCAGGCATCACTTGTCTGGGGCACAGGCAGGTGCTCTTAAGGCACATGGAGCCCGGCACCCAAAGACAAGTCAGCATATGCAGGTGACACTTGTTCTTTGGGGCTGGGGACTAAGGAGTAATGAGGATGGTTTGAAGTGCAAATCTCCCCGCTGTCCATGCCAGGCATGCACCCTGGTGGAGAGTGTTGGTGGGCGTTAGCACCCACCTGCCCCTGTGGCAGGCTGCAGAACCTATCCTCACTCTCCCAGCCCCTCAGTCTTTAGGGGACCCAGACATGTGACCCAGGTTCAAGTGAGTCATGTGCTCTTTCAGGGGAGAGGGGCCAGCCAGGGATCAGGACCAACCCAGGGCCGGGACTGCAAGCTCCCCAGGCTGTCCCCTTGGTACAACCTGTGCATCCCTGGGTGCTGTGCATCCCACTGATACTGCGCATCCAACCACCTATTGCTTACCTAACACGTCTCCTGATGTCTTTCCAACGATTCCCTTTGTGCTTCAAGGTAGCTATTCGGGGCTTAATTGTACTCCTCCCCAAATTTATATATTGAAATCCTAACCCTTAGTATCTCCGGATGTGACTAATTTGGAAATAAGATCTTTAAAGAGGTAATTAGTTCAAATGAGGTCTCTAGGGTCAGCCCTAGTCCAGCATGACCGGTGTCCCTAAAAGAAGATGGAATTTGGATGCGGAGGCACACGGAGGAAATACCAGAAGAAGACAGCATCTACAAGCTGAAGAGAGAGGCCAGAGCAGAAACCACACCTTCTGACATCTGGATCTCAGACCTCCAGCTTCCATAAGTCTCCATTGCCTGGGGCAGCCCCACTGAACTCTGTTAGCACACGTGGTCAGTTTCCACTATTTGCAATCCTTCAATGACGCAGCTCGTGACTTCCCGACTTGAGATGGGGTGGACACGCTATGCTGAAGAGCCCAGGCCTTGTGGCCAGGCCACCCAAGCTCAGATGCTGGCCCCGCCACTTCCACCTACAGGACCCTGGGCAACGCCCTTGACCTCTCTGTGAGCCTCAGGTGCCTCGCACGGGCTAATACTTGTATTTCCCTCTTAGAGTTGCTATGAGTAGAATTAATATATGAAGAACATTTAGAACAGTGCTTGGCACAAAATAAGGGCTATGTGGATGTTATTTATTATTTATTATCTCTATTATCCTCTTGGTGGAAAGACACAAGTGGTAAGAGAACCAGAGGAGTCCTGTCTTAGAGATGAACTTGGAGTTGGCCTCTACCCAGCCTTCCATGGGGATGTTCTTTCTCTTCTGGGGTTCTGCCCAAGTGAATTTCCCTCCCCACATCCAATAAATCGGTGGCGGTGGGGGGAGTTCATGAGTATCTATGGTGACAGGATTGTCTCTACAGAGGGAGAGCTGGAAGTTTCTGAGTTTTAAACCATGAAACCATATAAAAGAACTCCTCCTCCCTATCCCTTCCTCCCTTCTCCCACCCCCGCCCACCATGGAGCCCAGTATGAAACCACCATTTCTAGTCCAACCCACCCCTTCCACAGGAGAGAACTGAGGCTCAGAGATGGGAGGTGCTGTTCCAATAACCCACAGCCGCCTGGAGGCAGGGCTGGGAGCAGGCACCTGGCATCTGCTCTTGGTGCTGGGAATAAAAGAGCCACCAAAAGCACCTGTAACCCCCCACACCAGGGAGGGAAATGATGTGAAGAGAAGAGGAAATGGAATTTGCTGCTTCCTAGAGCAGCCCTGGGACATTGGCCCTTGGAGGAAACCAAAGGAACAACGGACAGAGTTGCCAGCGGGGCTGGCGTCCTCCCCCCTCCCCTCCCCCCCCCCCCCCCCCGTGGGCAGCCTGGCCCTGGGGCTGCCGGCCCACACTGCGCTCTCCCTAGCTGGCTTACCCTCCCTGGCCTTTCCAGCTAATGGTTTCCGTGGTATTTTCTTCCCTCACACCATGATTTGGTGCATTGTGGCTTCTTAAATGGGACATGACAAAACAGAGGGAGCGGGGTCCAGGGGAACATTTAAACTCTTCAACAGTGGGCCTACCACTGACCTGACCCAGAATTAAATTAGTAAATACACTAAAGCACTGGACTTGACTGCAGCTGAATCTAAAACATCCATGGCCCCGGGGAACTGGGGAGGGTTGAGGCACTGCCCTGTACGCAGCCTGGGCTGATTGTTAAGGGAAGGGGAATGTTAGGGCTACAGGGGGTGGGGCAGGATAAACTGGGGGAGGGGTGTGAATGGGGTGCCGATATAGGAAGGGTTTGGGGCTCTTTGAGTAGAAGCTGATTGCCTACAGCAATAGCAAAATAATTGATTTGTTACTTACAACCCCCTAGAGAGGTGACTCCTGGTGATTCCGGGGGTCTTCTGTCCCTGAGCAGGCCAGGGTAGCCTCCTAGGAGGAACCCAGGCTGAACTTAACTGCTTTGCCAAGAAAAGGGACAGAGATGGTGAGGTCCCAGGAGGAATTCTGGGGGAAGACTTCCAATTGTAAACACCGGGTCTGGAGCCAGGCTTTGCTCTCCCAGGGCAAGTCACTGTGCAACTCTGTCCCTCGGCTTCCTCCTCAGTAAATGGGGGTGCTAATCCTCCTTCGCCTGCGTGTGTTGTGGTGCAACTGAAGTGTGTTCATACACCCAGGGTGCCAGGAACAGTGTCTCGTCCATGGCAAGGATCCCCGAGGGTCTGGATTCCCCAAGGGGTATCATCTCCACTGAGTGCCCCTTTCAAAGGCTACACAGTTTTCAACCGCACTCCACATGGCAACTCCCCTCGCTCAGAGGCTTTCCTCCCTGAATCACTCTGGTGCCAGAAATACGGGTTGGCAGGAGAGGAGAACATTGTCCTGGAGAGAGGCACCCGCGAAGAACGCAGCCCTCCATCCCCGCAGCCCATTCGAATGCCAGAGCCTCTTTTGTAACAGGGGACAATGGGCCTGCACCAGAACCAGGGAAAAAATTAAATGAAACAAAATGGTCCATAATTAGAATGGCAATAAAAGCAGGGGGGAGGAGGAAGCCAGTGAACTCTATTAATAGTGCTAATAAATGTTCCGGGAGAATACCGCTGTGTTCTGAACCTGCCCGTGGGAGGTGTTGCTTATGCTCATTTGCATATTAATTTGGAAGGAAAATGCCGGGCTCTTTCTGCTGGGATAAATCAATTCCAGTGGAAGTTCTCAGATGGGAAGCTGCTAATTCTTCTTCCCTTTTCCTACCAGCAGGAAGACGCCCATTTGCTGCCAGGAAAAATATTTTTAAGAGCCACCATGGTGGGGGGAAAAGTAGGCCAGAAAACCACAGGCAAAGTGCAGAACTTGCAGATGGCTGGAGCCCCGGTGAGCCAGGGATGGCCAAGCTTAGTGGGGACAGAAGAGCCTGGCTTCTCTCGAAAACAGCACTGGAGCAAGGGTGGCAGGAGTTCACCTCAAATCCCAGTGTGTACCCATTGCTACTGGTTGTTAATGGAACATGGAGTTGAGAAGGATTTGAAATCCTGGACCAGACTCAGAGGAGAGAGTGCCAGGATCGATTAGTGATGTCTGCCATGGGAGAGGGCATGGTAGGATTGGCGATGTCTGCCATGCTGCCCTAAGCAGAGCCATGCTTTATAATGGGGAGCAGGGCTTTATAAATGGGTTGTTTGAGAGATAATGAGGCAGACAGGGCCAAGAATGGGGACAAAACTCCAGGGTGGCCAACCAGAGAAGAGACTGTCCGGATAATGTGGTGACAGAGGGCTTGACTGAATATCGATGTTTTTTGAGCAGCTCCTATGTTTTGGACACTGTGTCTGATCTGGGGAGCAGAGATGACCAAAGTGCTTTGTCCTGAGCAATTAAACCTAACAAGGGTGACAGGCACGAAAACAGCACTTTTGCTGTGGTGAGCTATCACTCCTCTGCTTCGTCCATTTACAGGGCTGTCCCTTCCCCCATCACCCATAAATCCTGTCTCTCCACTTCTCCTCTTGTTTATTAATATTCCCAGGTTCCCTGCTCTCCTCACTGCACACATTCACAGGGGAGTCTCTTTTGCCCCCCAACCTCAAACTTCCTCCTCTACACCAATGACCATAGGCATCTCCACCATTACCACCCCCATTTTACAAGGGAGGAAACCAAGGCACAGAGGGAGTTCTAACTTCTCCAATGTCACACAGCGAGCAGGTGGTAGAGTAAAAATTAGACCCCAGGTCTGGGCAACCCAGAACCTGTGCCCTCAATCCCCAGCTGGTTCTGGCCAGCTGATACAATGACCTCATGATGAACCCTGGGGGGGATCCCGCCCACAGGACAAGCACAGGACACAGAGTCCTCCCACTTCCATCAAAGCCTAGGCTGCTGACTAGGGACCTGAGCTGTTACCATTACTGGGCAGGACAGGACGAACCGGGAGAGGGTTGTGAATGTGGGAAGGGGTCCGGGCTCTGTGACTTCTTTTTAGTGTTGCTCTGTTACAGCTGTTCCAATCTTCCCCCCTTTGCCCTCAGGGTCCCCACAGAGCGCGCTCTGGCCGCCGTCTCCCCCACCCTCTGACCCCACAACGCTGCCTGTGCCAGCAGGTCTCACATTTGTGCTGCAGACCTGGTGTCCCCTCTGTGGTGGCAGGAATGTGCTGCTTCAGTTACACTCTTCGCAGGAGGAGGGAGGGGGTAAGCTCCTGTTTTTGTGTTTACAATGCAAAATTTGTCAACTTGGCACAGTTGACAGACTGCCTCTGTGTCACTGCACTGGTTCCTTTAATTGCCTTCCCTGCATGCAGGCATCTGTGTGTGTGTGTGTGTGTGTGTGCGTGTTCCTAAGAAAGGCTGGCTGGCTCGGACAGAAAAGTTGATTCCAAGAGATGGGCCTGTCCCCTGGACCGTCTGACATGACCCCAACCTTTAGAGACAGTGTTCCGGGGAGGAGCCACCTCTGAGAGTCAGGAAGCGGGGCTCTGGGCCACACCCTGCCCCTTACAGTTTAGTAATGGCAGAAAAATTTGTTAATAGTGAAACAGATGCTAGAATGGGGCTCGTTCTAGATCTATTTCAGTTTCAGGTTCCAAGACCTTCTGCCCTGCAAGCCGACCTCCTCCCCAGGGTGTATCAGGAGATACCCGAACACCTGTTTAGCGGTCCTTGGCTGACCGACCCCCCCTCTGACCCTATTAAATGCTGGAGCAGGATTAGATATTGAGGGGCATTTATTTGGAGCATCGTCAGGGGGCTATGAGCTTGCCCTTGCTTCTCTCCTCAAGCCCAGTGAGATGGGCTTCAAGGAGGCCGTTGGGAGACCTCCCTCTGGATTTGGGTGGTTTCACACCACAGACTGCTATGTGGCAGGTGCCTGAAGAGTCTACGGCTGAGAGGCTGCGGCGATGAGTCTGAGGCAGTGAGGCAGGAGGAGGGAGACGCTAAGTCAGGACGTAGCTGTGTGGCCACGAGGCGTTGGCAAGGCAGGGCCCAGCGTGGGCCACAGGGAATAAGCCTCCCTGAGGGGACCTGAAGAGGCGGGGGGAGTTCTGGGTGTGGAGGACAGCGATCTAAGCAGGCAGAAGGTCATCTTGTGACGCTGGAGGATGTGGGACAAGCTAAAGATGGGAGGGGGAGTGACAAGACGGAAGGACCCCGAGTCCCTGGTGAGACCCTCCAACCTCAGGAGTCCTTGTTCAGTGAGGCACCATGTTTTCCTCATTGCTTACACCATTCAAGGCTTCTGTCTCCAGAATCCAAGCCGACATGAGCAATTTACCCCACAGTATGGAGAGCAAGTGGAAGAGTTCAAACTTAGTGACAGACCTGTGAATCCAGTGCTTGTCACAAGTCAGAGTGCCTAAATGTCCAGGCAAAAAGGGCCCTGTGAGCCCAGGTCCCCGAGACATGAGCTGCATGGGAAACAAAAGGGAGAAAATGTCACTAGGCTTTTCTTCCTAAAGCAGAAGCTCTGAGCACACGTCAGGGTGTAGTAAGCAGCCCATTGAAGGGTATTCTCAGAGGCTGTTGTAGACCAGAGGGAGCGGGGGAGACGTGACCACTGAACACAGTGTGGTGGCCTGGACTGCATCGTGGAACAGAGAAGGGGTGTCTGTAGAAAATTGACGAACCCCGAATAAAGTCTGGAGTTTGGTTAATGGCAAGGCACCAATGTCGGTTTCTTAGTCTTGACAAATGGACCAAGGTCAGTGTCAGAGGTAACAATGGGGGAAACCAGGTGAAGGGGGCAGGGGACACTCGACTGTCTTTGCCACTTGTCTGTAAACCTGAATTTACTCTCAGGGACCAAGCCTCCTTTTACAAGTTTAGTGAATGAGTGATGGGCATATAAAAAGCCGAGGTCCAGGGAGGGCTGGAACACCTCTTTCATTACAATTGCTTAAGTAACTCTACCTGCAACCGGCCCCTCTCACATCTGTCTTAGCCCCTCAAGAGCCCTGTGAGGTGTGCATCACACAGTGCTTACCCATAACACGTTCTCAGTAAATATTCATTGACTGGGTGAGTTAATCCTCTCTGCACATAAGGAAGCTGAGCTTAGAGATGCCAAGTCCCTGCACTGAAGTTCATTTGCCTCCGAGGCCCAAGCTTCTTGGGCCTCGCCTGGCGTGAGGGTTAGAGCCTCATCAGAGCCCAGGAGGCCCCTGGCTTCCCTCTACCACCACGCCAACCTCCAGCTGCTCAACTTCATCCTTTATGCTTGGAAAACCTAAACGCAAGGCGCTATAGCCTCTCCATGCCCCTGAAATCAGCACCATAAATCTCAATTCTAAAATTTAATAGTATTTGCTTTTGCATTTATGGCATCATTAGTGCAGAGCAGTCTGTTCGGGCTCAAGGTGGCTGTAGGAAATGATTCGTTTGATGGATCCCCTCAGCCCGCCCCACCACGCTGCGATCTGGCCTCCCCTCACAGACAGACAACAAGGCCTGGAGGTGGGAACAGGCAGACTAGGAGGGGAACAGTGTCGATCCCTCCTGTAGCATCCATTCAGCCCGCAGTTCCCTGTCATCGGGATATCACAGCAACTACCTGCTCCAGGTATGGAGCAGGCTCCTCCTCATTCACCTCACCGCTCACCCCCAGGCCCTTGCTCACACCCCACAACCCTGACCTTTGTGGATGCAGAAAGCTAGGGCAAGATTAATAGCAGGCAAATGGGTGGGGAGCACATCAAAGGTTTGCAAGACAGGGAGGGTGCCCCGCGGGCCAACCTGGAGCCAACTGAGACGGGCGTGAGGGCGATCACAGCCTGTCCTACCTGCCCAACACTCAGGGCCTGGAAGGGGTTTGGCCGACAAACCATCTGGGGCTGATTCTCCTTGGATTCCCTCCTTCCCACAGTTCAAATTCTGTTCCCCCCGCAAGGAGCGAGGGGCTTTTGATTTAGCCCTATTGACCTGTTTCAGATCCAAGTAGACGTTGACTGATAGTGATTATGTCAACCTGGAAGGGGCGCTTCTGCTGCTGGGGTGCCCTCTGCATAGAAGTGGTCTTTGCGGACCTGGAATGAGAGAGAGGTCCTGCCTCATGGGATCTAAGGAGATGTTCTCCTATCTGATGGCCTGTTGGCACAATGGGAGCAAGGCTCTGGATGTTTCTCAGTGAGCCACAGTGGACCACAGTGAACTACAGTGAGCCACAGTGAACCACGGTGAACCACAATGGACCATGGTGGACCACAGTGAACCATGGCGAACCATGGTGGACCATGATAGACCACAGTGAACCACAATGAACCACAGTGAATCACAGTGAACCACAATGGACCATGGTGAGCCACAGTGAATCACAGTGAACCACAGTGAACCACAATGGAACATGGTGAGCCACAGTGAACTACGGTGGACCATGGTGGACCAAATTTTATATGGCATTTAAAATAAAACTTCTTAAAAAACCCTCATTGCAACATTTCATAGTCTTCGCCTAGTTCCAGCCCCTTCTGCCTCCATCTCCGAACAAGCTGCGTCCCATATTTGACGAGGGGGCACCAGGTAGGAAAGACCTTCCCCTCGGGCATTCTTTCAGGATTCATATCCTATGAGGGAGTCCCCAGCCTTTGATGCTGCCACTGTGTGCCCTGAAGAGTTTCCACATGTGTGAACTTGACATAGAGGAGACTGTTTGGGCCTCCCCTGACTCCCACTTCTGTGGATCAAACGGGCCCCTGAATTATATGACTTCTGAGTATCATCAGGGCACGGTCTCCAGGTCACCTGCCATAGGACCCACTTGGGTTCTTATCAAAACTGCTTTACCTGCCCTTCAGACCTACAGAACAGGGATCTGGGGTGATGTTGACCGTGTGCATTTCACACATCCCCAGGTGAGTCTGAGAACCATGGGAACCATGAAAAAAATGACACCCAAAGATGAACAGAAATGCCTCTTCGCTTTGGAGATTATGGGGACAGAAACCACAATACAGGCAATGGGGTCCTCACCACCCACCTTCAGACAGGAGGCACTCGATCTGGGCCCCTCTCACCACCCATTCTCGACTGCCCCGGAAGAAGCCCCAGAAGCTCCTGCCCGTGGCCACTGCGGTCGCCGCACTAGCCTCCTGCCTGGTCACCTGCTTTGTCCCTCCCCCTCTCTGACCTTCTCTGCACAGGGGGCTCATTTTGTAACCTAAGTCAGATCCCGTCACTTCCCTGCTTTCTCCCCTCCCCTGGCTTCCCAGCTCACTCACAACCCAGTACCACATCCTCACCGTACTCCACCGAGCCCTACATGACCCAGCCTCCACCTGCTCCCCCAAAAGGGTCTCGGGCCACTCTCTGTTCACCTCTGTGCCCCAGACGCACTGACACCTGCTGTTCCTGAGCACACTGGCTGCATGCTGACCTCGGGCTCTGGGCATTTACCGGCCCCTCTGCCTGGAAAGCTCTTCCTGCTCACACACATTGGGCTCAGTGCCTCGCTTCCGCTGGCTCACTCTCTGTCCACTTCAGCCACAATAACACCCTGTCACATTCTATCCTTCTGTCTTACCTCGTATTTCCCCACAATGCCTGATAGTATTCTAAACACTGGCTTATCACTTATTGTCTCTCTTCTCCACTAGAATAGCATCTCTGTGAGAACAGCGTGTCATTCAGGATAAGCAAGACTGTGCTGCAGTAAAAACAACTCCAAACATCAGAAGCACAGGGCTGATTTCTCACACCCCATCCACCGTGAGTCAGCTGCGGGGTCTGCTCCCACGGTGCCCCCATCCTCACTCTGAGGCCAGGCCGACGAAGAGCCACCACCTGGGACACTGCCGGTGACTTGCCAGATGGAAAAGAGAATGAGGCAAAGCATGAACTGGCCGGTGCACATACTTCCACTCCGATTTCATTGGCCAAACCTGAATTCAATGGGATGGGGAGTTATGATCCTCCTGGAAGAGGAGTGGAGTTTGGGAACAGCAACCAGGCTGCAGAGGCTGGGAACTTCCATTTCCCTACCCGAGTGCCTAAAACAGTGCCTGGCTCGATTAGGTGCTCAGTTTGTGATTGTCGTGTGGGTAGAGGGCCGGATCCCAAGCTGGGAAGGTGCTTGACTTCATGCTACGGCCCCGTGTGCTGGGCTGATGCTGCCTCAGGCTCAATAGACCCAGTGTTTTCCAGCACGCCTATAGGTCCGGCTGCAGGGCCATGAGCCAGAGGGAGCCCAGAGACCACGCCCCAGTGTCCCTCCCGGTGGAGGTACCCTCTGCCCTCTGCACAGAGTCCCTCTGGCTGTGGAGATGGGGTTCTGGGATTTGGCAGGACAGACCCCAGGTGAGGACCAGCAGCATGAACATCCAGCATCCCAGGGGCTCAGAAGTCAGAGCTCAGACAACCAGGCCAGGTGGCATCTCTTGGGAGTCCTGGGTCAGAAGACAACTGGGTCACCAGAACATCAGAGCCCCAGAAGGGACATTTTCAGGGAGCAGATGGTGGTTCTGGGACAGAGAGGGGTGGTGACTTAGGCCAGGTCACACAGCCAGTACACGGCAGAGCCAGCCTGCACACCAGGGTCTCCATCACCCTGTGGGGACAGCACCCTGGGACCAGAAGTGGGGATGGTGACAGTAGTGATGTACTCCTACTATGTGCCTGGCACTCTTGTCAGTGCTTTTCATGAGTTTCCTCACATAATCCCAGAATAACCCCCTGAGGTGATTGTTGTTATTCATTCCCACTTTATAGATGAGGACACTGAGGTCCAGGAAGGTTAAACAATGGGCCCCAAATTACACAGCTGCTGCGTGGCAGAGCATGGGTTTGATCCCAGGTCTCTCAGACTCCGTGTTCTCAACTGATAATGTACCAACACTGCATTACACTAGTGACCAGCCCACGACTGATCCAGCAAGAGAAACCAGTCAGCCACAACTGGAGTTGGATACCTACACCCGAGGAGCTAAAACACCTGGAGCCAGGAACCAATCCCTAGGACCCAGGGCCAAAGGGCAGAGCAAGGCTGGTGGCAGGGCCAAGGACGGAGGGCCAGAAAGAGAGGGCCCCAAACGGACACACAGATAACAGCGATGTCGTGGGAGCAGCCCAAGCCGGTCAGTCCCGGCTCTCACCGAATACTAACCCATCCAATCCTCACAGCAGCCCGGGGGCAGGGGCAGCGTTAATCTGTTTTAGTCTTGAGGAAACTAAGACACAGAGAGGCCAACCAATTTGCCCCAGGTCACAGAGCGAGTCCGTGGGGAGTTCAGAGTTTGAACTTGGGTCCGACCCCATTTTTCACCGCTGCATTGCAGAGAACAGTGACAGTCTGGGCACAGAGCTGTGTGGACGCAGAGACGGCTGGGCCCTGGGGCCCTGCTTGGATGCAGCTGGGTACAGCACCGCTCTGCATCATTGCATAGCCCAGTCCTCCAGGAAGTGAGCTACAGCCCAGAAGGTTCTGGCTTGTCTTGGATGGACACCTGCTTCTGCGGGTAAGTTCCCCTCATTGGTCCTATCTCTGCCCCCAGGGTCAACAGCGATCAAGTCCACCCATCCACACCTTGGTCAGACTCTCATCCTCTTTCAGCACCCGGTCCTGACCTTGGTGGGGACAACAGGCCCTTCACCGTCTCTTTCTCACCCTCTGGTGAAGGCTGGAATACCAGCACCCCTTCAAATCAAGCAGGTCCTGGTCCCCCAGATACCACTGTCCTGGCACACGCAGGCTGGTCAGTGTGTTAGCCATGTGGTCTTCTAACCACATGCCCTGGGTTTCCACAGAACAACTGCCAGATTCCTATCAGGTCAGGCAAATTAGGCCAGAGCTTGTTTTCCCAGCTCCTCCAAGAATGCCCCTGGGCATACGCTGCCTTGCTCTTTCCAGGCCTCATAAAATGTAATATTTGCACAGGTGCGAGGGAGGCATTGCCCGGCTGAGCCTTGCCTCCCAGCTGGCCAGCGTCCAGGCACCAGGCCGGGCGCCTGCCCATCTGGACCAGGCCTGGTGCCTGTGTCCCCACAGAGCTGTCCTGGTGGCGGTTCTGTCCCCACGACTTCATCCCAAGGCTCCCCAACTGTGCTGCTCAGAATCTTTGCCCTCAGACATCCCCAGGAGGGGACTGGGACAGAACGGCGAGGGTGAGTGTGAGTTCTGCAGGGTGAGCATGGTCGATGGAGGGGGGAGGGAGGGAGGGAGCAGGCTCCATGGTCAAGAAGACTGAGAAACCCTGGGGGAGACGGTGACACTGGCTTCTTTGCTGTCAGACTCCTCAGGGCCGTGTGTGTGTGTGTGTGTGTGTGTGTGTGTGTGTGTGTGTGTGTTACGTGCCATGGGTCGGCTCTGGCTCTTGACCACCCTATGAATACATGACATCCACCCTGTCCTGTCCGCAGCAGCCCTGCCCAGCTCCTGCAGACTCGGCCCTGTGGCCTCTTTGATGGAGTGCACCCATCTCATGTTGGGTCTGATGGAGTGCACCCATCTCGTGTTGGGTCTGATGGAGTGCACCCATCTCGTGTTGGGTCTGATGGAGTGCACCCATCTCGTGTTGGGTCTGATGGAGTGCACCCATCTCGTGTTGGGTCTGATGGAGTGCACCCATCTCGTGTTGGGTCTGATGGAGTGTACCCATCTCATGTTGGGTCTCCTCTCTTCCTGCTGCCTTCTGTTTTCCCCACCATCACTATCTTTTCCAAAGAGCCCTGCCTCCTTGTGATGTGCCCGAAGTAGGGCAGCTTCCGGTTGGTCCTTTTTGCCTCCAGTGATGTTTCAGGCTTCATTTACATTAGGATCTGAGGTTGGTGTGACTGGCGGTCCAGGGTATTCATAGAGATCTCCTCCAACACCGCGTTTCACGTGAATCAGTTTCTTTCCTATCATCCTTCTTCATTTGAGTGCATAAGAAATCTACTTAGGGGGCATCATTTAATTCAATGAATATTTATTGAGCATCTATTGCACAGGTGCAAATACGAGGCCTGCAGGCCGAGCCCGGCCCTGTACCTTGTGTTATGCGGCCCGGCACCGTGTTTGTACCCAGCAGCAGTGCCAAGCTCTCGCTTAGCTGTTAAGGAGTAGTTACATTTATACAGACCTAAAATTACCTTCGGCCCTTTGAAAGCAACCTCGAGGCTGATGTGGCCCCCAGGGAAAATGAGTTTGACAGCCCTGATCTATTGTCTGCCAAGTACTATTTAGGCACTAAGAACACACCAGCCAAATAAGATAAACCAAAAAAATTAAAAAACAATTCCTTGTTGGAGAGAGACAGTAAACAAGAAACAAAGGACATAAATAACATACATAGGGTGTTTGAAGGTTCTTTGTGCTATGGATTTATTTTTTAAAGCAAGGTAAGTGGAATTAGGAGGGCCACAGAAGAGGCGCAGGGCTACAATTTTTTTAAATATTTTATTTATTTAGTTTTAGAGAGGGGAAGCAAGGAAGAACGAGGGAGGGAAACAACTTGTGGTTGCCTGTCAAGCGCCCCCTACTGGTGACCTGGCCCACAACCCAGTCATGTGCACTGACTGGGAATCAAGCCAGCGACCCCTGGTTCACAGGTCACATTCAGTCCACCGAGCCACACCTGCCAGGGCTGCAATTTTAAATCAGATGGTCAAAATAGGTCTCACAGAAAAAGTAGCATTTGAGCAAAGATATGAAGCATGTGGAATGAGCGGTCTGACAGGTGTCTAGCCACAGGACCAAAGGGCCAATGACTCAACCTGGCATGTTGGAGAGCAGGGGAGATACGCAGTAGAGGCCATGGCGCTGTTGGCCCGTGGGCCAGATCACTCTCCGCCGTGGTCCTGCCCCAAGCTTCACAGGATGTTTAGCAGCATTCCTGGCCTCCACTCACCAGATGCCAGTGGACCCCTCTCCCCCAGCTGTGACAACCAAAAATGTCCCCTGGGTGCAAAAGCACCCCTGGGGAAAACAGAGGCACAGAGGGGTGAAGTCACTTGCCCCAGGTCCTATTGCCATCATACCATGCCAGTGTCACCCCCCATGAACTTGTAAGCAGGCAGCAGCCCCCGTGCAGAGCCCTGAAGTTCTGCGCAGGAGACCAGCCTGCACCGGCTGAGCTCCCTCCACTGGAACAAGTCCCTGGCCCACCAGCAAATTAGGAAGTCCTGGGTCTCGTGGCTCTCAAGGCGAGATCCTGGGAGACGGCCCGGCTGCGGGGCACAAAGGCAGGTAAACTGCTAGTTCGCCAGGAATGGATTCGGGCTACCCTGGGCTTGGACTTGGTTCTGCCACTTGCCAGCTGTGTGACCCTGCCAAGTGGGGCTGACCTACAGCAGGAGACAGGAGTTCGCTTCCCCGGCATTTCTAATTCTGGACTAGCCAAGACATTCCCTGGGGACTTCCAGAGCATGGTGGGAGTCAGTGTGAATGAAAGCAAGGTAGGTGGAGGGGGGCGTGTGCCCATCTTAACCGGATTCCTTGCGCCAGCATCAGCCCTAAAACAAGGCCGTCTGTCCCAAGGAAAACTGAGGCCACAGCGCCCCCTGGCGGTCGCTCTGAGGCCGCACCGCGGCTCCCCTGTTCTCAGGCAGCCATGCGCAGCGGAGGTGGCTGTAAATGAATTTAGCATCAGCACAGTTATTTAAATTGTTTTAATTAATCACAGATTGAGCAGTAAATGAACCACTAAGTGGAGAGAGCGCGCTCAGAGTGAGCGGGAGAGAGGTGAAGGGAGGAAGACAGCACTGAGGTGATAGTTTAAAGAAGCACAAAGAGCTGACGAGGGGGTTTGGGGAGGGGGCGGGGGACACAGATTACCGAGCTCTTCCTGCCACTGCTGGCACGTCGCCTGCTCAGTCCCTAGCGCCCTGCGTGGGGCAGGGGCAGCCCAGGGCAGGCGGGGTTGGGGGGTTGCAGCCTTGGGGTGCCTCCTCTCCTACAAAAAAGGATGGGGGGTTGGCAAAAGGGGACAGTTAGCAGGACGGAAGTGTAGCACTTACTTGCTAAGAGTGTAATCCGTTCCTTGCACTGTGCTCAGCACTTTCATACCCAGTGTTGTGTCTGAAGAACACAGTACAGAGCAGGAACACCATGACCCCGAGATCCCAGCGGCTCACTGTGGGACCTTCCCCGTGCCGAACGCACCTGGATCCGCAGAATGAGAAGGGGCCGGTGGAATTGGGGGAGACCACACCTAAACGCTTCCAGATCCAGGAGTCTCTCTCCCTGAGCAAGACGTTTCAACGAGGCTCCGGGCCTGGCCGCCCCGTCTGCAAACCAGATTTACCACCTTTCGCTGGGCGCAACCCCGGGTTCAACACACTGCAGCCCGTGAGCCAAGAGTGGCCTTTTACATTTTTCCATGATCGAAAAGAGTGTCAGAAGAATCATATTTCATGGCACGAGCAAATTCCACGAAATCTAAATTCCGTCAGTGGAGTACTAGTGGGGTGCTGCCACACTCACTCGTTTTAAGAACGGTCCGTGGCCAACGGCACCCCAGGGGCGGTGCAGCTGGGGCCGGATGGCCTAGGAAGCCTAAAATATTGACTGCCTGACCACTTGCCGACACCTGACTTAACACACCATCGTGTGTAAGGTGCACGATTTCTATGGACCACTAACAAGGAAAAACAACGCCAGGTTAAACTAGACCACAATGCTTTTGTATGACATAGGGTTTTCATTTTACTTTTATCAAAAGTCACCTTAAGCTGTTCAAACATATCTCGTGAATGCATGCAAGGGAAATGTATGCAAAATAAATTGGTTAAGGTGCACCCAAAACACCTGCACACCCAGAGACAAGCTCCTCTGAGCCACGTTCTGACGCAGAACCACTTGGGCCCTGGTGCACGCTCCATAGAGGTCCTCAGGGGGGGCCCCCATGTGGCGAGTGCAGCATCTGCGAAAAGCCTGCCTCGCCACCGTCCCAGGGTTTTCTTCCCAGCTTCTGCCCCCTGACCCGGAAGTTCTGACTAGGACACACACACTTGCTGTGAGAGCTACATTGTGACCGCTGCCAGGACAGCAGGGACTTTAAGGAATATCCCAATTTCAGAGATGTTCGAATATTTGGGAAGTGGGGGCGGGGAGCTCAGTATCGATAATAAACTTTTCAAACATAAGAATTGCCTGCTGGCGAGAAGTGGTCACGACATGGTGTGTTTTGAAAGTAGAGTCGACAGGATTGCAGATGACTAAGAAGTCAGTATGACAATCGGGGCTCTGGGGCTTCCAACAGGAAGAGCTCAAGGACATGAGAAGAAACCAGCAAAAAGGACAGAAGGGGCCCCCAGGGAACAGACAGCTGCGTCACTCACAGGTCCCAGCACAAAGTGCAAATGCAGGGCCCCGGGTTCAAAATTAGGAAGCACTTCAAGATGGCAGCAACAGAGACTTAAACAGCACTGGGGCTTTTCTAGCCGTTAGTTCCTGTGCAGATGCCCAGGCTGCAGGAGCACGAGCCTGTCCCCGTGCATGAGGCAGGACACCGGGAATGTGGAGTGCCAGAGCCAAGATAAAGAAGCCTTTCAAAGAGAAGAAAAAGGCTGGACCAAGGAGGAGAGGACTGAGGACTGACCAGAGGATGTGGCAACGTAGAGATCACCGGCGGCCAGGCTCGGGGCAGCTCCTGGGGAGGGGTGGAGGCGAGAGCCCGGTGGGGTGGGTCCAGGCAGAGAGAGACAGGGGAAATAGCACCCACAGGTAGACAGCTCTGGAGGGGGGTTGCTATGAAAAGGATCAGAAATAGGGAGCGATTCCCAGAACCCACCATGGAATCAAGGCAGGCACATTTGTGTCATTGTCCCCTGGAGAGGTGATTCTAGAGGACAGTTGAGAAGCAGGAAAGACCGGGGAGCATTTGCAGGAGACGAGTCCATGGGCAGCGAGCCGGTCGGAGGAGGTAGCTTCTCTGCAAAGCCAGTTCATGGATGGTGTTCGGAAGGAAGGCCTGCGAGTGAATAGAAATTCTCGTCAATGCAATTAGTTCTTCGGGGACATGGGACCCAGGACGTCCCTGAGACACCAGAGGAAGGGGGAATTTTTCGAGGTTGAAGAGAAGGGGAAACAGTCCTCGGGGAAAGTGTGTGGGGCGGAGCCCAGTCCTGTGCCCAGACGCCGTGGGGCCCCCTCTGCAGCCAGAAGCGCGCTCCGCGTCCAGCCCTGGCACCCAGCACATGGTGCACACAAGGGTGCGTGGCCTGACTCGACCCCCTGGGCTCCGGCCTTTTCTGCTCTACTTCAGCTCATTTCCTTAATGCGTGTTGGGCCCACTCAGTTGATTTCTTGACCCAGAAACGAATCTCAACCTGTGGCTTGAAAACCACCGGGCTGGGGATGCAGAGTTGACTTCCAGACACTCTGGGAGCTGGTTGAGTTACTGCTCATCCAAGTAAAGAAATACCAGCATGTGGGTGTGGAGTGGAGAGAAAGCTGGATTTGTCCCATACGGGGGTGGGGGTTGCCGAGCAGGTACCACCCGCTGAGAGCTAATGGGTCAGGACTGGAGGGGAGGGCGTGACGGGTGAAAATCGAGGAGAGGCTGGGGGTCTGAGTGAGGTGGCAGGACCGTGGAGACCCGGAACCACAGGGAATCATGGGGACAGTCAGGAGGTGCTGGGTACAGGGTGGAACTGGGCGGGCAGTGGGGAGAGGCAGCTGTCAGACGCTGACAAAGCCGTGTAGAACCATGAGGTGAGTGGCTGAGGTAGGGGTGAGGAAAGTTCCTGGGAGCAGAGGAGTCTAAGGAACCGAGAGGCTCAGTGGCTGGAGGGACCCTCCCTGCAGATACTCAAGTCCCCCGAACCAGGGCCCCAGAGTCCCTGTTGGAGACACGGATGGTACCCAGGGGCGACAAGCTTCACCCTCTGAGGCACAAACCCAGTGTCTAGAGATGACTGCGAGGAAGAGGGGTGGCAGAGGTTTCACCTCATAGCCCGAGGCTTGCCCTGAACAGCCAGGGAGGGCCGGGTGTCCCCAGGGTACAAGGGGGATGGGAAAGGTAAAAACTTCCTTGAAAGGCTGCCAGGTACTCGTGCTCAGGGGAGCTCCCAGTGTCCTCCAGAGCCAGAGGGCGAAGTGCCATCTGCTGACGGCACCACTGAGTCCTAAGGGCACAGCCAAAAGGTCCGGTCAGTGGTGGTGTCCCTCAGGCAGGAGGACGGGCTGTCTGCCCCAGCAGAGAGACGTGTATTCTCGCCGACACTGTCTGGAATCGCGGGTGCACGGTGACCCTGTGAAGCAGGCTGACGTTGTATGGTGTTATTCTGGTTTTTAAATTCTCTGCAGCCCTTCACGCCTGAATGGGGGCCCGCCGCCGTCTCTGACCCCTCGGGAGTGCTGCTGGTCTAGGGGGACCAGGGAGGTGTGAAACCGAGCTCTGGACTTAGCCCCACAGAAGGGGAGAGGAAACTGAGAGGCAGTGACAGGTACAACACGTGACGTGGCGGAGGGGCCACAGCTTCCAAGCAGGAGGGATGAGGCTCCCACCAAGGCCACTGCTCCAGGGTCTGCGCTGTGGCCCCTGGGTGGCCCTGCGGTGTTGGGTTTCCCTGCGATGGCCGGTGGTCGGTGTCTGTTGTGGCGGCTGCTGTGCACAGGGCTGTGAGCGTAGTGGGGTCATCCTGGGGGTCTCTGGGGCTGGGAGGGCTGGGAAGCGGGTGTTTCCTGAGTGCGTGAATCTCTGTGATCCTGCCCAAATCTCTCAACGTGTCCTTGAGCAGAGGACCTCACAGCAGCCTCAGCAGCTTCCCTCTCTAGGAGGCTGGAGACGGACAGGTTCCCACCTGCAGCAAGCGACTGCGGGAGGCAGGGTGGACACAGGATTCCACACCTGCTCCTGAAGGTAATGAATGAAGTTCCTTCTCTGAGGCAGGTTGAGTTGGGGTCTCCCCCACTTGCAGCCAAAAGCATCGTAATTAGGTTGCAGAGAGGGTCTGCCAGCTCTGGAACAGCCCAGAATCTAGGGAAAGCCAAGATCTGGAGAGCTGAGCATCATCAGAGAGGCCCAGCAGCCAGGCCGTAAGGGCCAGGAAGACCTGCGTAGTCCCTCGGGCAGCAGGGAGAGTAGGTGGGCCCGGCCTGGGAGAACTGAATGCAGAGCAAGGACTCAGGATGCGCCCTCAGGCCGTTTCCTGGGGTGCACAGGGCAGGAGAGGTAAGTACACCCGCCCCAGCCAGACTTGGGAGCCCGACCTCCACTGCGTTTTAGCTGTGTTCCCTCCCAAACAACTGAGGCTCTCTCTGTGTGTCGGTTCTTTTCCCTGCCACATGGGGATGGTAGAGCACCTGCCTCTGGGGTTGCCAGGTGCTTGGTACAACACATGACAACGTTGGGAAAAGTGCCATCTGTGTTATTCTGCTTCCCTAGGCTACTGCCTGGTGGCCAGTCCTTTCCACACTCCACTCGCATCCATTTCTGTCTGTCCAACTTATGCGCATCCTTGAAGATATAACTTGGACATTGCCTCCTCCGGGAAGCCCTCCCTGTTTTCCTCCCACTCCTGGCCTGTGTAGATGTCCTCCCTGTTCTTGTCCCTACTGAGCCTTGGAAATCTGCCTCTTCATCACCCAGTAGAGCACAGTGCACACAGTAGGTGCTCAGTGATGGTCGAATGAATGAGGACGTGGAAGAACAAGCTGAGGAAGCAGGGCCTAGGTTTCAGGAACAAGGGAGAGATTTATTGCCCAAAACTGGGACCAGGGAATGAGTGGTGAGAAGGGCCGCATTCCCTGGTGCCTCCTCCCACACACATTCCTGCCCCATTGGTCGCAGAGCTGTCTTTCAGCCCTGCCGCTAATCTCACTGAGCTCCTATTCCATTCCATGCCCAGCTCTTGGCACGAAAGATACAGGAGTAAACTTATCCACAATTTCTCATCTCTTTATGCCAGTTATGTTCTAGTGGCAGAGACAGGCACACAAGGAAGAACTTAAATACAAGATAAGTTCAGAACCATGTAAGTATTAGGAAGAAAATGAAAAAGTGCCAAAGTGGGGTGGGGGGTGGGCACTGGGGCAGAGACCTCCTTCAAACGGGCTTGTCAGAAAAGATACTTGAAGAAAAGTAGGCGTGAGTGATGAGAGGCAAGAAGCCAGAGCAAGGCCTGAGGAAGGACTTTCCAGACCCAGGGAACAAACAGCAAGTGCAAAGGTCCTGCGGCAGCACCAGGTTTGCTGTGTTGGCGGAACTGAAGGAAACAGGGAGGTAGTGCTTGGGGAGCAAGGGGGAAGGACGGCAGGGAGGCCAGTCGCGAAGGAGCACGTGGGCCAAGGTCAACCAAGCACAATGAGAGGCCTTCACAGGTTTTAAGTGTGGCCGGACGTACGTTATTGAACAGAGCCATCTGGCTGCTGTGTCACGAAATAGCTGGGGGTGAGGAGCCAAGGGGAGGAGTAGCAGGGGGAGGGGGCGTGGAGGCTTTCACGGTTGCCCTGGTAAGAAGCAATGGTGATTTGAACAAGGGTGGCAGCAGTGGAGAGAGAAGGAAGGGTGATTTGGGATTTATTTTGGAAGTAGAGACAACAGGACTTTGGGGGGCATGCAGGGTAACCAAGTGGTCCCAGCTGTGACGATGCAGGCCCCAGAGGTGGCCGTGTCCTTTCTACATTTGCCCTGGGTTGGCCCAGCCTGAGCTGCCCCCACTCTGAGCCTGGTCCTGGTGTGTCTGCCATTCGTCCCACAGCCAGCCACCAACGGTGGGTGGACGGCCCCTGCCAGGTATGCTTTTCCTTCGCCACCCTTCCTCCCCACCCAGCCTGCGTCACTAACACTGGCATCCAGAGCTAGTCATGATCCCCACCGAGCTCTTCCCTGAGGACTTTGGCAGCTTCCGCTTCTGTCTGAAGGTGCCTCTTATTCATACAAATAAAGAAAACACCAGTCACCAGCCATAACTCTGCCCACTGTGTTACCTTTGCAAAGGGACTTTGTGCACCTGGCCTCCTTTGAGCCTCAGAAGTCATCACAACAGCTAATATTTACTGAATACTTAGGAGGCATCGGCACCACGCTGAGAGCTTTACTTACTTCCCTGGGCTGAATTGTGTCCCCTCAAAAACAATATGTTGATGTCCTCACCTGTGACTGTGACCTTACTTGGGAATCCGGTCTTTGCAGATGTGATCAAGCTAAGATAAGGTGACTAGGGCAGGTTCTTGACTAGTATGACCTTCACGGTGGAGGTGAAGATGGAGGAGGTGCGTCTGCAAACCGAGGAACCCCAGACATTAAATGGCTCGGGGATAAGGTCACCTGCCAACCCGGACCCCGAGCCTGGACAGCCGCTCCCAGACCTGGGGGTTTCTGACGCCCTTGGCTACACAGGCTGGCCTCTCTCATGTTCTTGGACATAAATGCCTCGCGTCTGAGCGGGAATCACAGTTTATAAAGCCTTTAACTCTTTTCTGGGTTCACTGCTCCCAGTCAGTCTGGGAAGCCTGAACACATACCTTTCACAAAAGATGAAACTCAATCCCAGAGAAGCCAAGTGGGCTGGCCCTGCACCTTTAGACCTTCCTGGACCTGGCCCAAAACACTCATTTCACACAAAGCCCCATCCTGAGAGAGGGTGGCCAGCGCCCTCTACTGACAAGGCCTAATATTGCACCTGCTGCTGAACAAGGGGAACATTTTCCAGGGTCCAGCTCCGCTCCCACAAAGCAGGGCCACGAAGGAGCAGCTTAGAGCTGAGAAGCAATCAACCAATAACTGGCACACCTCCTGCGCAGAGGAACCAGATTGTTCCTCAGCATGATATTCTAAGCCCTTCGTGGTGTAGCCCCTCTTCATTCCCACCTCCCACCACACTCCTCTTCACTCGAATGTCTCATGCACAACTCACAATTCCAAGACCAGCTGCTCCATGCCTCTCCCCTGCCCCAGCTGCTCCCACTGCCTAGAATACCTTGACCCTCCACATGGCCGGCCCATCACACCCAAGGACACATTTGGAATACCTACTACTATGGCCCGGCCACGAGACTGTGCCCTCTTCATACACCGCCTCACTTAATCTTTCATGATGAGCCTACTGAGGAATTACAAGTAGCCCCGTTTTACAGGCAAAAACACTGAGGCTCTGAGGGGTAACGTAAAGGGCACAAGGCCACTCAGCGAGTAAAGAGCAGAGCTGGAACTCAGACACTCTCTCTTGCATCCCCACCCCCCGCACCCCCGCTAAGCTCTGCTGCCCCCACGTCCACCCCCTGAGCATCTAGGGAAGCTCAGGGAGAGACCGACAGGGACATGTGTGTGGCCCTCTCTCCAGTGATACACAGATGCACCAAAAATATTACCCACTTTCTCATCCTCCCCGGGGCCATGCCCGGAGGCAGCCAGCTGGCCCAGGCTGAGCAACCAGAGGCCTGCGTGGGCTCGACAGGGACAGATGCTCCTTCAGTTATTTCCTATTAGCCCGGTAATGTAACACACTGTGTAATTGGTACATGAATCCAGAGACACGCTCCCGGTATGTTCCACGGGGCTCCCCGTGACATCCTGCCTCACTCCGGAACATCTCCAGCTGGTCAACCTGACATTTCTGGAGCTGGCAGAGAAGAGACTTGTTGCGGCCCCTAAACTGACATATTCTCAGGCTTTTGTAAGTGGCAGCAATCAGATCATTGGAGGGCCATCTTCCCCTTTTGTTACTAGAGCAAGAGTCTGTTTCCAAATACGAGGACCCAGAGAGGCCAGGACGCAGCCAACGGCAGCAGATGCCAGCCAGCCCATCCAGCCGAGTTCACCAGGGTTATCTCACTTCCTTTGGGCCCAGCTTCCCACTTCCTGTCACCACCACCACCCTGGCTGCCTCTCAGCCCATCCTGGTCAGCAGCCCCTCAGCTAACCTTTCTGTAGCAGCAGGAAGGCAGGGCAATGGGAGCGGTATGGGTTTGGGAGACAGGCAAACCCAATGTTAATCTAGATCTGAGTGCCTAGGCCAGGCAACTTCAGCTCCGCTTGCCTCAGTTTCTCCATCTGTAACATGGGCGTGCCATACCTTTCTCTCTGGCTCGTGGTCAAGATTAATTAAATCTCCCAGAAGATCTGGCTCAGCGTTGGGGTCCAACAAATGCCAGTGTGGCTGTGCCCCATGTCACCCCAGCCCCACCCCATCAAACTGGTCAGACAGTCATGACCGGCTTTTCATTTGGTCAAAGAAAGATCCAGGAAACTGCCTGAGCGGAGGCCTGTGCTCTTCCCTCGAAACGCCAAGCCGTGAGCTTGCTTGTCTCTAAAGCACTTCTCATGCCATTCCTCCCAAATGTAAAAATCATCGACGAACCAGCCCCGCGATTAGAGGTGGCTGGAATGGCCCAGCCTATTCCACACCAGCATCTATCACAGCTCATGACACCACGGGCCAGTCAGTCATCAGTCAACCTCATGGACTGCAGGACAGTCGTATCCCATGATGCTCTGCAGGGGAAGTGCCATCTGATCTCATCAGAAAATGCAAATCTCACAAACCAGGCAGGGCGTCCTGAGCTCCGCGGCAGTGACGTGAGGGTGTGGCTCGAATCGCACACCGTGTTTTTCGACAAAGGAGTAGTCGAGTCCCAACTCCTCCACTAACTGGGTGTGCATGTGCAAGTTCCTGAACCTCTGCAGGCCTCGGTTTCCTCGTAACACACGCACAGTGTGTCCACACGGCACTGCGGCAAAAATAAATCTGTGGACGCGCACGAAGAGCCTGGTGCGTGGCGAGCACTCAGAAAATACTGGTTCTCCGTGCTACGTAAAGGGTAAGACCTGCTAATAATCAACAAAGAGGGAATCAATGGGGATGATGAAAAAGTACCTCAAAAGAGAATCATTTAAATATCAAAGTACTGAGACAAGCCCTTAGGAAAACTTACGAAGCCCTCCAGCACTTTTGCAAAAATGACCCTTTTTGTAGTTATGCCGTGAAAATCTAGTTAAGTGAAGGTTGTCCGAAAATCCCATTATATCATGTCAGAAAATTTCACCCAAAAAAGAACAGTGTGATGCTTCCTTTGCTCCTTTTAAAAATCAGCACATTATTTTGATTATAGTAAAATAGTGTTAAGCCCAAGATCAACTTACAAATTGAATCGCACTTAGCTTTGCGTCTCAGTGATGGGATGGCCCGACCCAAGGGGAGAACACAGGGGCTGACGCCAGGCAGCGAGGGAGCTGGCATCCACGTGGACGGTGCAGAGCTTGCCCTGCACCACGTGGACTCGCGTGGCTGGAGAGGGGACCCAGGTCAGGAGACACTGGGAGGAGGGGCTCTCGTCCCCTTTTTTGATCAATAAATACTCACTGTGCCAGACACTCTTCCAGATGGTTGGGATACAGCCATGAGCAAACACACACACAAACCCCCTCTTGTAGACTTGCAGTCTAACTGGCAGGAGGGATGGGCGTGGGCTCTTCGCCACAGACATACTAAATAAGTAATCGCACGTCAGAAGGGGCTAAGTGCTGCCCTGGCTGGTGTGGCGCAGTGGGTTGGACTTTCGTCTGTAAACCAAAGGGTTGCGGGTTTGGTTCCCGCTCAAGGCACATGCCAAGGGTGTGTGTTCAGTTGGAGCGCATACGAGAGACAACCAACCAGTGTTTGTCTCTTGTGTTCAGCTCTTGCAGAGTCCACAGATACGTGAGATCACGCAGTTTTTCTTTCTGTGTTGGCTGCCAGTCACTTTGAGCTTCGGTTTTTAGACCAGCGCTGGATGGCGGCGTGTAGAGGCTCTAGAGCAAGATGGGCCAGGGTTGCAGCCCCACCCCCGTTGTTTCTTTGCTGGGTGGCCTTGGGCGAGATACTCTCGGGGTCTCCATCTCCTCACTTGGAAGATGTCAACGACGTGATCGATTTCAGGTCCTGAGAGCTGTCTGCAGGCCGCCACCATTGGTTCGCCATCCTTTCTGGTCAGGTCTCGCAGCAGCCCCGTGACATGGCTTCTACCAATAAGCCCGTCTTCTAAAAGAGGACACGGAAGCACAGAGTGCCGACGGGACGCGCCCAGAGTCCCCTGGCTCCTCTCCCCTGCTGTGTGGCGTGGGTCAAGTCAACTGACCTCTCTGACCCTAGACCAGTTACTCTACTGCTTGTGTGCTCCAGTTTCCTTTTCTGGAAAATCTGACGTGCGCTCAAACACATAAACGCGTTGTTCTTTTTTCATCCTTGTCACCACGATCAAACTAGTGATACAATCACAGACTTACCCGAAGAAACGAGAGGTACTCAGTACGCACTCGCCAAAGGATGGAGGGAAGGTGGGCGAGAAAGAAGGAAGGAGTGAAGGAGTGAGGGAGTGACCCACCCAGGGAAAGCTCCAGAATGCAGAAGGTGAGCAAGGGCATGCGAAGCAATTTCAAGTAAAACCCCTGAGAAGACACGAAGCCTGTAGGTGTAGCAGAAACAAGGACCCACATCACGCAGCCACATGACTCTCCGCTCCTCGGCTCATGTCTCCCTGACACCCTCAGAGCACCAGGGCAAGAACTGCTTGCACCCTGATGCACACTGATGCAGATGGAAATGTCGCCTAGTTATAATTGGTCCATCAGTGCACCCCGTATCACAGGCTACCAACTCAAAGTCCAGGGACACCTTATTAACATTCCTAATTTACAGGCTTACTTGAGAACTCAGCAGGGACAGCAAACCTAATGAATTAAGGGTTAAAGGGACTCCAGATAGCAGCACACAGGGACTTCTGAGCAGTGGGTGGTAGCCCTTGAACTTTTGAGACAATCATAGCAACTGTCACCAGGGAGACGGGCTGCAAGAGGGAATCTGGAGTTAGCGACTGTGACAGCTGGAAGCGGATTATCAAGAAAGGACAGGGTTCCTGGTCCCACAGGTCCCACAGGGCTCGCAGGGAAGAGACGGCTCCCGGCCACGCACCTGACTGATGCCGGTGCTTTCTTTGCACCACCTCATTCGAGGCACCTCAAGACGCACCTGTGCAGTGGCTGCCCCCATCCCCATTTTACAGATGAGACAACCAAGGTTCGGGGGAATTAAGTCACTTGCTCAGTGAACACTCCGGCTGAGATTCAAAGGTGGGAGGTACCCACTCGACGGTCCATGCCACTCTTCCCTGCACTCTCCTGGCCACCAGTCCATTGCCCTGTTCCATGGAGGTGGACACTGGGACCCGTGGTGTAGCCACACACACACAAGTCAACAGCAGAGCCGGGGTGAGGACTCCGGCTTCCTGATGTCTATTCTCTCGTGCTTCCTGAGACACTTCCCTGACTCTCTGGCCTCTTCCCTCCCATTCTCCCCTTCTTATGCTTTCCCCCCCGCCCCACCCCCCGTATAGCATTCATTGCCCACCACGATGTGTATTTACTTGTTTGAATCCCTGCATGCTCACATGGCTGAGCTGAGGGTCCCAGCTTTTTAATTATACAGCAACTGTACCCCGAGATGGTGACATAGACTCAGGCTTTTATGCAGCTGGTTGCACACACTTACCTTGGGTGCGGTCCTCCCAGTAGCACCTAAATAACTAAAGTCCACTAACTGGAATTCTCTCTGTGGCCCGTCCCCCAACCCCAGTGTTCAGAAGGGAGCATGCCCAACATTTGCACCTGTGCACGTCTTCTCTCTGCCCCAGGGGCTGACCCACCTTTACACACTGGTACATCCTTGACAGGGCACAGGCTTTGGGCCTCGTTAAGTTTCTTTGCACATCTCTGCTTCCGTGTGTTGTATGTTCATTATTAAGTATGTCACCAAAAAGGCCATCTCACTCCCTCTCTGCAGGTTTTTTAAGGGACTTGCTCATTACAGCTCCCAACTCAGGCTATAATGAAGACTACTAGATTTTGTATTCATCCAATATTCATATTTCCTTTCTTGTTACGAATCGGTTGTGAGTGACTGTGCTCCCGGGTTAAAGACTACATTTCCTAGCCCCACTTTCAGCCAAGAGAGGAGGTTAAATGAGACAAAAGAAAAAGTCATTAGTTGAGGCTCCCTGCAGAAAAGCTTTTGAGAAAGGGCCTGAGGAAGCTGAGAGAATTCAAACCAATGTCTGGAGCTCCAGCAGCCAGCTTGAGCCATGAGGCGTCCTCCCTGAGGATGGAGCTGGTAGATAGATCCTACTAAGGTAGGTAGATCCTATGACAGTGAATCTGCCAACGCAGCTTTAGCCTGATAATCCAGGAGCTCCGTGTAGATGACAGAAAAAAATACATTTATATTTTTTACAACTTTTATTTCTATATTCTATGACATACAGTAAAACAAAAGTGCCAACTGATGTGCTAACATACACGTTCACTCAGCAGACCCTCACTGAGCACCTGCTACGTGCAAACCGCTGTGTCGCGGGTGAGCTGTGGAAAACGCCTTACCATGCGGGGGAATTCCACAAGTAAGCCATGATAGTGGTGTGGAAAGAAAAATGCAGAGAGCTTTGTTTGATATGAACATTTTATTGAGCAAGGAACAACCATCCGTGAACGCAGAGACTTCAAACCCACAACTGGCATGAAGTTCAGAGAGACATGCTGTTAACAGGATGGCTCATAAAGTGGAAGTGAGGACGTTGTCTAACCTTTGCAGTGATTGGTTGTTATGGGGGGGGGGGGATCCAGATGGCAGGGGATTGGTTAAAAGTGATTATCTTAGACCATCCTAGGAAGCTGACAAATATCTTTTCTGATTATCAGAGGCAGTCACATGAAATAATCTCAGTCAAGTTTCGCCTGTGTTCATAAAATAAGCTAGATTTCGTTTCGCTTCCATGGCTTAAATGGTTTTTGTCTGCTTCGGGGATTTTCAAGCCTAATCTCCATTTTATTTTATTTTGTTTAACAGTGGGACGTTGGGAGAGCAAAGGGACACAGTGGCGAGGACCTGACCCCGCCAGGGAGGGCAGAGAAGGCCACCTGAGGACATGGTGTCCGTTCAGGAAAGAAGATTCACTCAGGTGGGTTCGGGGCAGAGATAGAAGCAGAGGCAGAAGACAGATAAGGAAGAGTTTGTCGGGCTGAAAGGTTTGGACCTGGGCCCCACATCCAAGCATACTCCAACATGCATGCACTACACACATGCGTGGACATGTATGGGCACGCATGCATGCATGAGCGTGCACATGCATGAACACGCAGGCACATGCAGTGATCCCAGACCTCTTGCCCTTCTCCAAGCCTTCCAGGTTCCCTCCTGCCTCCACACCTTCGCCCAGGCTGTTCCCTCCACCTGAAACTCCCTGGCCCCTCCCCTTAGCCAGTTTCCGGGTGAGTGTGTTTGGAGGTACGCCTTCTCCTCTGGGCTGGGCTGCCCCCCATCCCTGGTGACCACATTGCATCCTCACGTAGTTCAGTTCACAGTGTTTTGCTAAGAGCTCACCTTCAGCTGATGTTTGTGCTCCTGGGCAGTGGAAGTGTCCACGGCAATTTCCTCTCTGCCTCTGCTGAGGCCCCTCGGGTTTTAGCAGCTCAGGTGTGACATTCACCAGTGTATCCAAAAGTCTGTGGTTACCTTTTCCCCAGGATTTCTGCCTGTTGGAGCACAAGGGTGTCGCCTCCACAACAGCATCTGCTCGTTAAACTCATGGGCTTTGTTCATGGTCTCAGAGGAAAACACCAGCTATGGTGTCAGGAGACCTGGGTTCCGGTCCTTCTCCATACTCATTGGTTGTTTTAGGATGGTGTTTTTGGATGGTGAATGGATTGTCCTATTTTTTTGTCCTGGAGTTTACTCACATCTCTGCCTCATCCCCAAAAAGGGTTGAGGAGTCTTATTTGAATACAGACAACCCAGCACATACTTCAAAAGAACAAGTGGATCGAGAAACAAGGGTGAGGAAAAGAAAGCCCAACAAAGTCCAGGATCCCAGAGGCCAAATGAGTTTTTTTTTTAAACAGAGCTTCCTAGGAGCCATGGAGAAAACAGAAACACAACCACCTACAAGTGGTCAGGATGACAGTGATTCTGAAACTTGGAAAACTGCCCAGTAGCTCAAGAGAACTGGGTCTTTCCTGGCTTGGCAGTTCTCCTAAGAGAAACAATACAGGAGCCTCGGGAAAATCCGACACCCTTCCTCAGGTGGTTCTGGAGACTGCATTTCTCTCCATCTCTTCCGGGACATCGTGTAGACAGCAAACGGTTTGAAGCTACAGTCTCTAGGAAGACCCAGCCCAACACACGAACGTTCTGCGTTACCAGCTGAGGGAAGACTATGTGCATTAACAGCCAGTTGAGCGGGTCAATCTCAGCATGAAAAGAAGCTAAGAATGCATCTGAGAACACCTGTGGGGATACCTGAGAGAAGCTGTTTTCCTTAAGAGAACAGCTCCGCATCTGCTCCCACACCAGGAAACAGCATCCTGGCCCATCAAGCTAAGCCTTGATCACTTAAGCTTAAAATTATTTTCTTCTAAGTACGTTTTACGAATCTCCCAAGAAGGCTTTAGGAAACTCCTAAAGCTGCACCCATAGACACCTGATGTTAAGCAAACATCCCCTGCTGATGAGTGCCCTGCACGGCTTAGTGGGGGAGTGTAGCCCTGGGTGAGTGAAAGCATGAACGCAGTTCACAGGTTGTTGAATAAAAGCCAATTCCACGCTGGAGGCCGTCTGCCTAGAGTGACAGTCCAGGCACTGGAGCAGTTGTCCTCAGCCACTTTCTTCTGAGAGTAATGAGGCTGTCCCGGTGGGTGACAGTAAAACCATGTCACCTGCATAGAAAAGACTTTTACAGTTCTGTTCCTCATAACAAAGGGCAATTCATTCAACTCATCCAAAAATGCTTTCAAGTCATAAAACATGCCTTAAAGGGAGCAGGGACCAAAGCCCACGGTTCTTGTGCTCTGCTTGAAACCGCCGCCTGCTTCATCAGGACGGTTTCCTCTGACTTCGGTCCTCGCCCTGTGCTGGGGGCAGGTTCTGTCTAAGCACCTGTGACTGGGGGGGGGGGGGGGGGGGGGGGGGGGGTAATACTGAGCGCCTGTCGTTCAGCCCATAACTGGTTTCTCTCCACATAACCAGCTCCCCTCCACTGAGTCAAAGGCCAGAATCAGCCATTGCTGTTTCAATTCTGATACTGTTCCTGACAAATTTTTGCACAAGGGGTATAAAAAGGTCAATAGCGTGAAATAAACATGCCAAAAACCCAAGGGCCCCTTCACACTAGATATCAGCCTGAGACCCTCGTCCTCGCACATTATAAAGGAGGAAAATAGATGGTTTTGTTGGACTGTCAAGTAAAATGGTGGGTCCATCACGGTGGGGGGGTGGAGAATGAGCCTTTACAAAGCAAGATAGTCTGCCCTTTGGGCCATACAGACAAAACCCCATGTGTAGAATTAACTAGAACTTTTCAAAATGCTTGCACGCACACTGTGGTATTCATCCCCAAGATGACTCCCGATGAGCCTCCCACCATCCGGGTATTCCCAGCCGTGTGGAGCACGCCCCCCACCCCGGGGGCGTCAGGTTGGTCTGTGGGGCCAGTGTCCTAGGTCAGAAGTCATGGAACGTCACTCCAAGGTTAGGTTACAAAAGGCACTGGAGCCTCTGTCACAGTCTGTTTCTTATTGATACTTCTCTCTCTGTGTCTCTGTCCCTCTCTGTCCCTCTCTCATCTCTTATTCTGGGAGAGTTTAGCTTCTGTGTTGTCAACAGCCCTGTGGAGAGGCCCCCACAGTGAGGGACTGAGGCCTCCAGCCGACGCCACAGAGGTGAACCGTCTCGGAGGTGGCTCCTCCAGCCGCAGTGTGACTGATGTTTTGATTACAGCTTCAGGAGACCCGGGCTCGGTACCACCCAGCTAAGCCACTCCCAGGTTCCTGATCCTCAGAAACTGTGTAACACAGTTTTGCTTTCTGACAGTCTTTATCGAACCAAGAATGACAATGACAAAATTCACATTTATCCAAATGAGTTTTAATTTGCCAGCAAGCACCCTGATAAATGGGTGAGGAGGTAAGTCCAAGGCATCGTGTGGCATTTCAAGAGATTTCAAAACCACAACTTGCACCAGTTTGAAGGGTTCATCCCTCCCTTCGCGATGCCCCCACTCTCTGAGGTGCGGTAACCACAAGTTCCAATAGTCTTGGGCAGGGCCATTCATACGGTCATGGTAGGAGGGTTATTATCCCTTTGTCCCTCCTTGCAAACCACTTCCTGAACACGGTGAAGAGCAAGACAGGCTAACCGCAGCACACTTTGCGGCACTGTGTCCTTCAAACGGCTTACCATGCCTTGTAATTATTTTATCTACTTGTCTGCTCGTTCACCTTGCCTCCTCCCTGACCTGTGACGCCATCAGGGCAGAAACCATGGTGGCCTTACTCAAGACTGAGCCTGGTGCCTGACACAGAGTAGGCACCAAGTGAACAGAGGATCGAATTTCCCCAAGTCCTGGCCACGCACTAACACCCAGAAATACTGGACTTCACGGATCTGTCGGTGAAAAATTGTCCTCCGGCTTCATAGAGTCGTCCATAAGGAGGCACAGTTCATGTATGTTACAGACGTATGAAACAGTTCTTCGACTGTGTCCAGAGCAGTGCCAGCAGAACCCCGCAAACTGTACACCGACCTGCTCTCTGCCTGACTTCAGACGGGCGATGTGACTGGAGGGTTTAATCGTCACACAGCCCCCACGGTCCCAGCAGACAGCACACACCAGACCGAGGCAAGTCAGTCAGCTCTCAGCCAGCTCCAGCCTCTGGCTACCGAACCCCAAGAAGAAAGAGCTCTGTGTTCTGCCCCGTGTGCTAGGTATGGCCACCCTCCACATAGGGTGCCTCTAGGACCTGCCGTCTAGGACCTTCCGTCTGCTTGGAAGTTCAAGTTTTCCTTCTCAAGTGAAGGGGCATAAGCACTTGGCAGACTGCAGGAGGGCTGTGAATGCTCTGGACAGAAACTAGAGTGAAAGAAAATCAAACACAAGCTCAGAATGGCAGGTCTAAGCGCCTTGATGCCCCCAGGAGACCAAGTCGAAAGCAAGTCTCAAGGGCAGCCAGTACAAGTACTGGGAGTCTACTGAGAACCCTGACCCTCTGAGCAGGCCATCTCCATGTCATTGTCCCTGATCCCTCAGCCCGCATAACCTAACCCACAGAGTGAGGACCCTCTTCTGCTCAAGCCAGCACCCCAGAATCCCAAATGCACAGAGGACTAGACCGATTGCTCTCAATGGAAGTAATAAAGTGGGAGCCCCCAGACCTCAAAGCTCTCAACCCCTCCACCACTGGAGTCTTACACGGATGCTGTCTTATGAGTTCCTTCTGGAGACTCAGAATTTTAAAACAACTCAAAGAGACAGGGTGGAATCATGGAAAGAGCACCGTACTGGGTGATAAAATCTCAGGTCCAAGCTGGGACTCTGCCTCTTTCTAGCAACGAACAGGGAACCTGAGTCTCTTCCCACACTGAGCCCGATCCCTCCAACAGTGTGACAGTGCTAATAAGTTCCACATCCTGCAGAGGCCACAGCCGGCAAAGACGGCAGTGGCGGCCAGGGCTTTGGGAAAGGTCCGGCTGGGGCTACGGAGGCACATTCCAAGATGACTGAAGAGGGGGAGGCTCTTGAGAACCGCACTTCCCTCCTGCTCTTCTTCCTCTCTTACTTATTTTCCAGAGTCACAGGAGAGAATCAGTCACTGCATTGGTTCCTCGGAAGTGCCTCCGCCCTGCCCACGAGGACACACGCCTTTCCTGACCCAGCACCCCAAAGCAAGACCCAAGTGTTCTGCTTGGCTCTGCAGGGCTCTATCCGGCCTCAGGGGTCAAATTCAAATCCGAAAGCACTAACCCGCCTTTCCTCACCTGGCAGCACTCCAGCTCACCGCCCTGCCTTGTTTTCTTCAGGGCTTTGTCACGAACGGAAATGGCAGTGGGCATTTATGTATCAGGAGTCTATTTTCGATGTAAGCTCCGAGAGAAGAGGGAGCTTCTTGTCTGTTTCAATCACCGCTGTCTCTCCAGCGCGGCGCTCGCGGTCTGGCACGTGGTCACAGAGGGAGCCTGAGAAATGTGTGATGGATGCAGAAATGAAAGATGGCTCCAGCCTACCTGTCCAGCGTGCTCTCCCTAAATACCTCTTTAGAAAATGAAATCCCCGTCCCATCGCTGAAACGAGAACAGTGCACCCTGCAGGGACTTGACATGCCTGCACGTCTCCCAGTGGGTCAAACGAGGGATGTGCCTGATGGCTCCCCTTTGACCTCCTCCACATCGAATGTTTCTTCAACCCAAAGGGCCACCCAATCTCTTACACCCGTGAAGTCCGACAAGGCCCTGTCACTGAGAGTGACCGTCCTCTCCCCTCCCCCCCGCCCTCGCCCCAGCATGGGGGTCCCTTGGGGCAGGGTCCGTTTCACACCCTTGTAGGGGCGGGCATGGAGGAGTTGCTCGAGAACTATTTGTGAAACACACACGTACGTGACAGCTGGGGCTGAGGCTAACTGTCGCAGGGGTGGTGCGGGGCAGTTTGGAAGAACAGTGAGTACCTAGGTCCATACACTGGAAGTGTTTTATGAATCTGCCCAGCAGTCCCGCTCAGCCCAGTGAGAGGCAAAATAACAGGAAATCAGACGAGGGGTTAAAGTGACAGGTGTGACTCTGACTCCGTGCAGTTCGTCAGGCACACGAGGCAAGTGTTGGGCCAGATGGTCTCTGGGGATTGTGGAGAACAGAGCAGAGGGTGGGTTTTAGAGCTGGACCACCTGGGCTTGAAGATGGCTTCTTTCACTGGCTGGCTGTGCAGCCTTACGCCCGCCACACGCCCTCTCTGAGCACATCTCCTCACTGTAAAATATCGGGGATGGCACCCAGTCGACACTGCTGCTGGTGCGTTAACTGAGGCAGGGGGTGTATCACCCAAGCTCCATGGCCTCTCCCCCCGCTCACTGTCTGTACTGCTGCAGCCCCTGAAGTCCCTGTCCACACTCCCTGTCTGTCGCAGCGTTCTCTGCTCCAAGCAGAAGGAAATTCGCCCCCTAAGGCAACAACTCCTTACGCAACCGACAGTGGTCCCGGCTCCTGTGGGACTCTGCCCTCCTGACACTGAAGGGTGTACAGCCGGCACTTCACTGTGCATCCATCACACTGGGTCGTGTTCCTCGGGGCCCGGAGGAGAACGCCACTTCCCAGCCCCCCTGCCTGGAGGCAGGGTCCCATGACTCAGCCTGGACACGGCATATGAGCAGACATTACGTGAACCACTTCCGACTTAGGAGATTCCCTCCTTCGCTCTTTCCCTGGTCCCTGAAAAACCTGGAGCCCACAACTGGAGGACGGTAGCATCACACTCTGGAAGGAGCCTGGGCCCCTGAATGTATAATGTCCAACTACAATTGGCTGTGACATGAGTGAGCAGTGACACTCCCAAGATTTTAGGGTTTGCTTGTGCCTGCGACAGAGCCCAGAGTCCCATGGCTGGATCCGGTAGCCTGGCACTTCCACGAGGAACAGCTCTTAAAAACAGACGGCCTGGCCTTGACCTGCTCCCCATCTCAGCGTGGGTCCCTGACTCGCGCGACTCCCCCTCTTCAGGGTGTGAGGGTCCACCTGCCCCACCCCCCACCTGCCACCCCCACCCTCTGACAGGAGGTCTAGATTCGAACATCCCAATTCACGGGCACCGTCTCCCCTGGGGCATCTGTCACTTGTGTCCAGCATGGCGCCCCGCAGCTCCCCAGGAGGGCACTTAGATCGGAGCCTCCTGACACCCTAGGTCCGGGCCCCAGCATCCCCACACACACTGCCAGGGCTCAGAAGGCCTCTCCCGCTCTGATTTGCAGGCACACCTGAGAGACTCCCTGCGCCAACACCTGCACCCTGGCCCGGCCTCCAGCCTAAAGGAGACCCATAAACTCTCCTGGCTGAGTAAACACATTTTATTGGTCCCGGGGACACTTCCTGGCCATCCAGCCACGACCTTGCCTTGTCCTGCTCCAGTCTGTCCACTTTCCCCTGCCCCCCCACCAGACCTCCCAACAGACCTCCCGTCCATTCTTTAGCTCCCCGCTGCCCCCGGCCCCTATTCCGAAACAGCTGCATCCCCGGCCTTAAGGAGGGTGGAGAGTCTCTTATCAGCTGTTTTACTGCCGCTCCTCCCTGGCTACACAGCCGCTGGGAACAGAATTCCTGGCGAGGACAGGTCGATGCCTGTCAGCTCCCAGCCGACGGCACACTGAGTGGAGAGACAGGTCTCCGCGGTGCCGTCTCAGGGGGCAGGCAAGGGGAGTGCACGCAGAAGAGAAGCGGAGAAGACGCCAAAGGGCACGAAGAGGCACCGAGGTCCAGGTGCCGTGGAGGGACTTACGAAGTGAGGCCGTGTGGAGAAGGACGGAAGGAAATCAGGACCAGACCAGAGACGCCTGGGAGGCTCAGCCCGGGGCCCAGCCCCATCACAGAGACATGGCCTGGCAGTGACCCGGTGACCGCTCCCTGAGCCTCCACCTGCAGGACAACGGAGGTGCAGGTGCTCCAGAAGGTACATTCTGGGGTCCGGAAGCAGCAGAACTGAGAGAAGTCCAGGAGGGTTTCTGGGAAGACCCCTCAGGTTGTGCTGTGGCCCAGGACGGAGTTGGCCACCTGGGACCCAAGCGTAGCATTGCAGCCTTCCAGAGGCCTGGCCGGAGCCAGCAGGAAAAGCCGCAAGCCAGAGGAAGGGCAAAAAGGCGGACACACTGCCCAGATCTCCTCTGGGAGCGGGCTTTCTCTTCCTCCCGGCTTTGTGCCCTGTTGCCCTCTGGCTGTGGCCTCAGGGACCCGGGCCTAGGCTGCCCACCTGGAGAAGACCCTTTGCAATAAGACTGAAGCCGATTTGGCAATGGCAATGCCCTTGACACTGAGCCAGCGAGGGCTCTGAGCCTGTGGGCACAGTGTACAGCCCCGTTCCAGCTCTTCCCAGGTGACTGGCCTCCTGAATCCCAGGGGTGGTTTTGAGTGGCCCACGGAAGTCCCTGGGGAGATGGAACGTGCCTGGCTAATCTGACATGAGGCTCCCCGTTCTCCACCTCTGCTTGCCCTCTTGATCTCAGGAGTTTTGGGAGAGGAAGTAGCCACTCTCAACCGGCATCACCCTGGGCACATACAAACAAAGCCCCCTCAGCCCCACTGGCGGCTGCCCATGGAGAACGAGGTGGTCCCTGCTCTCTGCCGGGCTACCGAGAGGCAGAACTCGGGATGCAGCGAAGTCCCCAAGAAACTGGGCCTGTCCTTCTCCATCGAGGAGATCTTAAAGAGGCCCACCGAGAGGAGCAACAGGGTCCCACGGGAAGGGGCAAGTGGACCGGACACCGGGAAAGCAGAAGGTGCAGACTCCAGGCCTGAGAAGCCCCAACAGGACCAGCCCCACGGTGAGTGCCTTCTGGTCATTTTTTATCCATTCCTGGGTCTCCAAGACCCAGCTGGGCTCAGGCAGAGAAAAGTCTACTCCATATCAGCAGAAGAGAGGACACTGGGCTGGGCCCTTGCTCCCTCTCTATCTAGCCCAGAATGGCGGTTGTTCAGGCGAGAAACCAAGGCTCAGCCATTTGCCGAATGCAGAGGCGGGGGACTTGGTCCTGTAGCCAGGCTCCCACTGAGAATGCCCCTACCGCTTATTTGTTCGGCATTTACCATATGATAGGCACAGTCCCATACCTGTGCGTGCCTCCTCTTTAACTTCGGTGGAAGGGTGTAATGAACATAGCCTGACAGAGGTGGAAACTCATCTACGAACGGGAGGGGTGGATGGTGTCCCCCAAGTTGCCCAGCTAGTAAGCAGAAGCCCCTGGATCGGGACCTTGCTCAGACCGCCCCTGAACCCTGCTCCATCCAGCATGCTCATCCCCTCCGCAAGCTGAGTCCAGCCTGCCCAGCTTCTAGTGGCTGGAGCTTTGCCTGGATCTGCCCACCCTGGTCACCCCCACACCCCCCAGACCAGTGGCTCATCCCAAGTGCCAAAGACCAGATCTGAGACCCCTCCCTGACAGCTGGCCTGAGGGAGGACCTGGGGGGGGACACGAACACCCTGCTAAGAGCCAGGAATTCCTGACATCTGTCTCAGTTCCCCCGGGGCCTGTGTGACCTCAGGGAAGTCCCTTCTCTGCTCAGGCCTCAGCTCTACCCTCGGTGAGCCAGTTGAGTGAGGGAAGGGGACACCAAGGTCACGTCCCAAGCGTCCGCTGGAATCTGACAGTCGATGAGCCTGGAGTTCTCACAGGAGGTTCCAGCTCTCTCCCCATGTCCAGCCCTTTAATCCAAGGAAAGGCTGGAAAAAGAGCTCAGGGGGAGCTGCGGCACCGTGAGGCCGTCTCTTACCACACACACAGCCCCACTCCATCCCCCCAAACAAGACTCCCGAGAGGGGGTTGTTTGTACCGGGCTGCAGGGGAAGACCCTGGAAGGCCACTCCTCCCTGGTGGGGGTGGCGGAGCAGGTTCCCCTGTAGCTGAGCTTATGAATGGGAAAGGATTCCCAGCTTCGTTTTCCTAAGTTCACTAGTATCTTCCAGTGAATCGAATGAGCACACACAGAAACAATTCTCCTGGGAGTCCAACCTCAGTCTCTTTTGCTACAACTGCATAAAATTCGTGACTGTCTTCCCTGAGACTGAGAGAGAGAGAGAGACAGACAGACAGACAGAGGGGGGGAGGAGAGAGGAAAGGTCCGTCCCCCCTGCTGGAGGGGCTTCTCCTCTCCTGGCCTGACCACTGCCGAGGGTGAACAGGCAGGCGGCCACTTTTTCTGAACCTCCTCTGAAGATCTACAGATGCCGGCATGTTCCATGTCAGCTGCCCTGCTACACCCAGAGCAGACCCCCAGTAAGTGGTCACCAAAATAGCAGTGGTGACATTAGACAGTGCCCCGGGCTCACGGCACTCTCACGGCCATGCTGCCTTCAAGCTGTCACCTCTGTGAGCCCCCACCTTTGAGGGTAAACCAAGAGGAGAAGACAGATCACCCACAAAAACTGCATGAGTAGTTAACCCTGGATTTGGACCCCGGGGGCCTGGGACCACCTGCTCTCGAATGTCCCCGGACACGGTTTAAACCCATCCATTTCCCTCCCACGCTGCGGGAGTCGGGTATTTCAGAACCCCCAGCGCAGGTGCGGCTGGTGTTTCTCAAGAAGACTCTGAGGGGTGCGCAGACAAAGATGGTTTACGTCACTAGTTCTCATTATTTCTACACTAAGCTTCTGTTCAGGACCCACGATACTGGTTGCTTATGGTGGGTCACCACGAGGTTTCATTTTAAAATAAGTTTACTTATTTGCATAAGCAAAAGAGTCTGCCTGGGAGGGTGCTGAACAAACAAGAATTCGGCTGGGAGGCCAGCCTGTCGGAAGCACCGAGGTGCCTGGCAGAAACCATAAATGAGCCGGAGTCTGTGAGACACTGGGAGGGCAGGCAGCTGGGATTCCGGAGGTCTGGTCTCGAAGCCCCACACCGGCACCACGTCCCAGGAGGGCCCCAGGCGAGCCTCCCCTCTTTGGGCCTCCATCTCCCCATCTGGAACATTCCTGAGGTCCCCGCCCCCAGCTGTGACACACCACGACCAATTCCACCACGAACTGGTTGCTGAACAACCTTCGCGGTTTCACTCCTGGTGATTTTCCACCGCAGAGACTCCCCCCCGCAGAGTTGGGGGGTCTCCTCGTCAGGCAGGCAGGGACAGGGTGACCGGGAAGGGTGGGCATCTCCCTGCCCTCCCGGGACCCCCCACCCCGCCTGTTTCCATCATGGCACGCAGGACCAGAAATGGTGTGCCCTGTGCCCTCCGTCACCCCAAGAATAACAAGAGGAGTACATTCCTCTTGGGCTTCACCTACCACTCACAGGGCTTCGTCGCGCGGCTCCGGGAGGTTGGCCAGCAAACGTTGCCTCCAGATCCCAATCGCCAGGGAGTTTGTAAAAATGCAGCTTTCCGGGCCTGGTGCCCAAGACTCTGACTCTGGGTCTACGGTGGGGCCCAGGAATCCGAAGTCTAACCAGCTCTCCCAAAAGGGGGGAAAGTGGCCCAAGGACCGCTCTTTGAGGAGGGGCCTCGGGGCCCAGGGAGGCAGCATGGCTTGTTCTGAGCTGTAGAACCTGTGCCTCCAGAAGCTGGGCCGGGCCGGTTGTCCAGGAGGTCCACCCCCGCCCCGGCCAGGTCCTTCCACTCTCCGGGGACCCTCATAATCTAAGGCTTGGACTCTCCCAGGTCTCAAGCTAATGGAAAACTTCAAGAGAGCCTCCCAGCTGAAGGGGATGCTAAACCCAGCTGACTGCTTCCTCTTTCTGAGAGAGGCAAGTGCCCCGAAGCTGGGACCCTCCCAAGTCAAGGGAGGCTCAGTCAGGAGGAAGCCACCTTATACCAGTCTCAGACCTCGGGGAGAGAGAGGACATGTCTGCAGCTGTCCCACTGAGGACCCTGTGCCCGGGAATTTTGACCCCTGGGGGAAAGGGCAGAGGAAGAGACCACTGCAGTGGGTAGACCAGTGTGGTTTTCTGGCCTGTGGGGGACCCAGACAGGTTCCCTTGTCTGCACAGGAGCCCTTCAGCCACTCAGCGAATGGCTGCTGAGTGCTCACTCTGGACCAGGCTGGGAGCTGGGACGGCAAAGGTGAATGAGCAGAACAAGACACAGTGACCACCACCTGGAGCTGGGGGAGTTCAGTGGCAATGAGATCCTGGGGCCACCACCTTGGGGCCACGCTGACTTCTGCCCACCTTGGTGGAGGAGACCAGGACGGTGGAATTCCGGGGATCTGAGGAATGTCCTAGAGCAGTAGTCAGGAAAGCTTGTCTACAAAGGGCCACATAGGAAATTTAAGCTTTAATGGCTGATGGTCTCTGTTGCAAATACTCAACTCTGCTGTCACAGCTGAACAGGAGACATGTGTAAGTGAATGGGTATGTTTATGTTCCAATAAAACTTTATTTATCATAACAAGCAGAGGGCTGGACCTGGCATCAGGGTGTAGTGTATCAACCCCCAACCCGTTGGTGTGGCATTCAGAGTCCTTCACAGACTGGCCCTGCTGGTCCCCAGGTCCAGCCCCCATCAGACCCTCCCTGCCCCTCACTCTCCACCCCCAGGCACATAGAGCTTCTCTCTGACTCCCGCTCCTCCCTGCTCCCTAAATGCCTCCAAACCTTTGGCCTTTAGAAACCTCTGCCCATACACACACACACACACACACACACACACACACACACACACATCTTCTCTCTCCTTTTCCTCTTCATTCTCTCTTCCTCCTCCTGGCTTTAAACAACAGAAATTTATTCTCTTACAGTTCTAGAGTCCAGAAGTCCAAAACCAAGGTACTAAAGGGTGGTTCCTTCTGGAGGCCCTGAGGGAAAATCTGTTCAGTGCCTCTCCCAGCTTCTGGTGACTGCCGGCAGGCCTTGGCCAGGTGTGGCCCATGGGTACATCACTCCGCTCTCTGCCTCCGTCTCACTTGGCCTCTGGGTCTCGGTCAAAACTCCCTCCTCATTCTCACCTGACGGCACCAGTCATTGGACTCAAGGCTTACCCTAAATCAGAAGGGTCTCATCTCACAATCTTTAATTAAATCTACAAAGATAAAGTGTGCAAACAAGGTCATCTACACAGGTACCAGAAGTCAGGACTTGGACGTATGTTTTGGAGGGAAACACCATTCAAGCCATTATGCTTTCCCTCACTTTTTCATTCCCCTCATTTTCCTCTTTCTCCCTTCTCTTCCCTGTTCCCCTCCTCTTTCCCTTCTTCTCTTCTCTTCCTCCTCCTCTCCCTCCTTCCCCTCACGCTCCTCCTGCTCCCCTGCACCACCTCGAACCAAAGGCGGGGGCTCTGCCATTCTCCTGCTGCTGGGACTAAGGCTGTGTCTGAGACCTGTGCTGTGTGTTGTGGCTCCTCGTGAATGGCTCTGGCCCTTAGATGGAGAGAGCTAGGGCTCCCATGGAGCCGACTGGAGCAGGGCTAAAGGATGCAGAGCTTAAAGCTTGCACTTCCCCCAGGAGAAGTGTGGTCTGGTTTCTCTCTTTCAAACACCCTTTCCTAGTCCCTGCCACCAAAGTTACAACCCAACATGGCCATGGGGACATTCCTACAGGGCTGGGGGCACCTGAAAACTGGTTCTGAAATGGAGAACCTGACTCCTTCTTAGGCCCTATGGGAGTACAAGGCACTATAAGACTTGACCCCTGCTTGCAAAATAAACAAAAACAAAAACAAAACAAAACCCACATTGTGTTAATTTTGGATCTTCAAACAAACAGACCCAAAAAAAGGATTTAATCACAAGTAGCTTGTGATGTGCAAGGACCACCAGCAATAAAGTAGTGCAACAAGACAAAGAAAGGAAGACAGTGAGCTGAGGGTGTGTGATGAAGCCAGTAACCACCATGAGAAAACGAAGCTTAAACCCTTTGAAATATGGAGCAAGAATACTTCTTGCTCCATATAGGAATTGTTGTAGATAAAAATCAGGCTCTTATATGGGACCACAAGGAAAGCATGCCAAGGACCCAAGCACGAGACATTGTGATGTGGTGAGTTCTATTCAGGAGGAACTCTGCCCCTGGATTTCCAATTTCCCACCTGCCTCTGCCCCTCCATGGAAAAAGTCCACCCATGTCTGCAGCAAAGCCAAAACAAAAGCCAGTGTCCGGAGTTTCTGCTTCATATTAAAGCTAAGTCCTTTAATATGAAGCAGAGTCTGTTATAGGCCTGGTAGCTGCTAGATCACATGGTTACATGCCCCTGGGTGAGAGAGAATACATTAATACACCAGGCGAGTGCATCAGGAAGGAGTAAGAGAGAGAGTGTTTCTTTGTTCCTCTGGTATTATATTAGCTTGGGTTTGGAACGGGACAGGTGCTTTTCTAAAACAATTTCCCAAGCTTGTGTGGGTATTGATAGGTCCACCTCCCAACAAATTCTGTCTTTCCCCAAGCTACACTGACAGGCCTCTTTGGTCAAGTACCACCCCTTGGGTCCCCCAACAATCCAGTACTGGAGGGGCAAAGAAAGGAGGGTTAATCCCCTTGGCAGGGCAATGCTGTGATCCCCTGGGGTGTGAGGTTGCAGCTTCCTGGTGAAGCAAACATGTTTAGCTCCCCAGTTCATTAAACTCAATGTCTAATTCCCTTTGCTCCCTTTCTTAATAATTAGCTAACTATCTATGTTAACAGAATTATCTGGGCCTTTTAGCCAAGAAATACATATCCCAGCAGTAGAAAGTTGTTCCAAGCACAAAAAGGTCTCAGAGATGCAAGCAGGGGGTGGACAAGATTACTGTAATAATGGGACCCCAGAGTGTCAGTGCCAGGAGAAATCTGAGTGGGCAGTGGAGGCTTTAGCATTCATTGGCTATAATTTAAATTCCATGTATCCATCATATGCTCCATTGAGGCATGCAACAAGAGCTACCGAATGGCCACTGAGTGGCAGGCACATCTATTGCTACACACACACCCCAAAAAGAACTGTCCCAAAACATAGTGGTTTCATAAAACCATAAACATTTATTGTCTCCCTCAAATTCTGTGGACCGGGAATCTGAGAATGACTTCACTGGGTGGCTCTGGTTCAGGGTCCCTGTGAGATTGCCGTAAGAGTGTTGTTTGCAGGCACCTGAAGGCTGGGCTGGAATAAAGAATCTGCCCCCATGGTGGTTCACATCCAGGTTGCTGAGTGGTGGTGCCAGCTGCTGAAAGTGGCCTCAGTTTCTCTCCCCATGGGGCATTCTCCATATGTCTTGAATATTCTCCCAAAATGGCAATGGCGTCTCTCAGCACGAGCAATCTAAGAGGGAGGAACCAGGTGGAAGCTGCACCTTCCAATGGCCCAGGCTAAGAACCCTCTTCGCAGCACTTCCATGCACTCCATTTGTTGTGGGAGTCACCAAGATGGCCCACGTTAATGGAGATAAGAATTCCAAGGGTCTGATCTCAGAGCCGTCACAGGTATCAGCTAGGAGTGGGGATGATGTAGCGAACAGAACACAAACAGCCTTGCCCCCCATCTAGCAGGGAGACAAATGGCCATCCAGTAATCACCACTGAAAGAAAGCACAATGACAATGGTGGTAAGTGCTGGGGAAAGGGTGACACAGTTCTTCAATGCCTGTTCTCAGGGAGGCCAGGAAAGGCCTCCCAGGGAAGGTCATGGTTGTTGCTAAGGGCACCAGGGAGCCGTAGGAAGTCCACGACTGGCCTGGAGAGAAGAGGCCAGTGCAAGTCTGCCCGGGGAGACTCCTGCCCCACACCCCACCCGCTGTGTCCCGGAGGCATCCCCAGCCTGCAGGAGGGCTCCCAAGGGTGCTTGGACCTTCTCCATGATGGACCCACTGCCTGAGGAAGACAAGGACAAGGACCACTCCCGGAGACTTTGCACGGTGGTAAAGCCTCCAGGGCCTGTGGCTGAGCAGCCAGGGCCCATTAGCAGACCCCAGAGAAGGAGCAATCAGGAGAGGGAACCGAGCACAGAGAAACATCGGTTTATAATTAGGCGGCCTAATCACCTGTGTAAATTGTGTATTCCTTATGATCGATGTGCTAAACGGCTCAGGTTTAATTAAGTTCTGCTGACGCGTTCTCTGTGAAGACCCACTGAAGTGGAACTCACAGCCTGCACAATGAATAACTGGGAGAGGAGCAAGTTGGAAGGGGGCCAGTTTCCCATCACCTTGCTCACCATCTCCCTGCCACCCCACAGGCCCTCCTGGGTCCCCACAGCCAGTACCGTGGGTGTGCCGCTCTGTGGCCACCAGTTTCTGGGCCTCTCTGCCTGGTCTGGTGATGCTGGGCCTGGAGAGGAACTCAAGGAGTTTCTCGCCCCCCCATCCAATGCTCCTTCCAGAGCCTGGAAAATGGGGCCCACCACCCCCATTGTCCTCTCAGACTGGGGCCCAGGAGATCCCAGCCCTTCCTGACAATTAAAACCCTTATCCCCTGCATGGGGCACTCTATCCACGAGCTCATCTTTCCAGCTTCTTGTGTAATGAGGTCTGAAATTCCATGGGATGAGCCCTGTGTTCCACGTTCTTCTCTGCTCCATACTCCATGTACACCGTTCTGCCTTCTCCCACCTGCTTTCTCTCACACACCACTGTGGTCTGCAACCCAGGCGTCAGCCTTGCTGACTCCCTCACCCCTTTTCTAGAGCAGCCTCACCCTGAAAGTGGTGGGAAGATGTAAGTGTGGACCCCCATGCCTCCAGAACCCCGCCCTCAGACGCTGCCCATCCCCATCCCAGGCTGCCCTGGGACCAGCAGGAAGCTCCACTTTGCTCTAAGTCACCACCCAGAGCTCCTGGGCACTGTCCTTTCTTCTCGACATCTTTCTCCTCCCCAGGCACCAGCAGAGCGATGGGCGTGTGCCAGTCCACCCTTCCTCTCACCTGCCCTGTTCTTCCAGCTTCTCCAGTCCATCAGGGTTGGCTCTATGACCAGGTCAGCCACCTCGCCGGGTCCGCCAGCCACTGTGATGATAGTCTCTTTGCTGGAGCTATGTAGCAGTTACGGGAAATTGCAACATAGGGAGAAAGTTTGCATGATGTTATAAAGTCCATTATTTGCCAGGGAGGGGAACAATTTTTTTAAACGTATTTTATTCATTATGTTATTACAGTTATCCCATTTTCCCCCTTTTATTCTCCTCTGCCCTGCAAACCCCCTCCCACCTGCATCCCCCCCACCTTTAGTTCATGTCCATGAGTCATACATATAAGTTCTTCAGCTTCTACATTTCCTATACTATTCTTAACCTCTCCCTGTCTATTTTCTACCTACCATTTATGCTACTTATTCTCTGTACCTTTTCCCCCTCTCTCCCCACCGACTCCCCCACTGATAACCCTCCATGTGATCTCCATTTCTATGATTCTGTTCCTATTCTGGTTGTTTGCTTAGGTTTTTTGTTTTGTTTTGTTTTGTTTTGTTTTGTTTTCTTAGGTTCAGTTGTTAATGACTGTGAATTTGTTGTCATTTCAGTGTTAATATTTTTATCTTCTTTTTCTAAGATAAGTCCCTTTAACATTTCTTATTAATAAGGGTTTGGTGATGATGAACTCCTTTAACTTGACCTTGTCTGAGAAGCACTTTATCTGCCCTTCCATTCTAAATGAAAGCTTTGCTGGACAGAGTAATCTAGGATATAGGTCCTTGCCTTTCAGGACTTGGAATACTTCTTTCCAACCCATTCTTGTCTGCAAGTTTTTCTGTGAGAAATGAGCCGATAGTCTTATGGGAACTCCTTTGTAGGTAATGCTCTCATTTCCTCTTGCTGCTTTTAAGATTGTCTCCTTATCTTTAATCTTGGCTAATGTAATTATGTGCCTTGGTGTGTTCTTCCTTGGGTCCAAATTCTTTGGGACTCTCTGAGCTTCCTGGGCTTTCTGAAAATCTATTTTCTTCGCCAGATTGGGGAAGTTCTTCATTATTTGTTCAAATAAGTTTTCAATTTGTTACTCTTCCTCTTCTTCTTCTAGCACCCCTATGATTCAGATGTTGGAACGTTTAAATATGTCCTGGAGGCTCCTAAGCCTCTCCTCATTTCTTGAGTTCTTGTTTCTTCATTCTGTTCTGACTGAATGTTTCTGTCTTTCTTCTGCTCCAAACCACTGATTTGAGTCCTGGTTTTCTTCTTGTCACTGTTGGTTCCCTGTAGATTTTTCTTTATATCACATGATATGACCTCCATTGCTGCCTGAGTCTTTTTTATGCTGTTGAAGTACCTATTGAGTTCCTGGAGCATCCTGATCACCAGTGTTTTGAACTCTGCATCTGATAGGTTGGCTCTCTCTTCGTGGCTTAGTTGTATTTTTTTCTGGAGCTTTGAACTGTTCTTTCATTTGTGCCATGTTTTGGGGTTTGGGGGGGTTTGGTTTCTCTTTTTTTGTGCCAACTCGCCTGTTACACAGCAAGGGGCGGAGCCTCAGATGTTCACCAGGGCGTGGCAACCCACCTAACTGTGTGGTGACACTATAGGTGGGGGAGGGGTCGAGAAGGAACAGTGCTGCTTGCTCTGCTCTCTGCTGGCTTTCGGTCACTTCCCCATTACCCACAAGCAAATTGGGCCCTTCTGGTGCAAATTCCCCAGTGGGTGGGTTTGTGTACATCCTAAGAAGCTGTGGGTCTCTCCAACAAACTCTCCTGTGAGGCTGGGAGTTTCTCCCGCTGCTGCCTCAACACCCAGAGGGGTTTTCAGTCAGAGATTTTAGGGCTTTATTTTCCCCGTGCTGGAACCCCAGGCTGTTCAGTCTGTCTCGCTCCCCAGTTGTTCCTCCTGGTTTATCTGCACAAGAATGTGGGACCACCCAGTCTGCAATCAGCCACCTCACCGGGTCCGCCAGCCACTGCTCTGCTGCAAGTCCTCTCCTCCCAGCTGCCCGACTCGCCCCACCCATCTAGATAAGTGTTTCTGTCAGTTCTGGTTATTTTTTGTTTTTAAATTTATTGTTGTCTTAGTTTGGGTTGTGCAAGAAGGCACAGTGTGCCTCCCTCTTGGCCAGAAATTGAAACAATTTTTAATGGTTTTCTCCTTTACAAAAACACTGGGAAATCTGCAATCCTGGGCCACAAATCTGCACACACTTTTGCAACAGGTCCCACAATGGCAGGACCTCTCGTTTCGCCTTCATTGTTTACTATGACCCCAAATTATCTTCAAAGTAAAGAAGCACGCCATGTTTTCTCCGGTATGACTTTAATTGTCAAATATTCACCAGTGGACATACCTTTCTTCTGAGCGCGGTTTGCCTTGATTGACTGTGGCCTTTGCCATGTGCCCCGCACCAGCAGCAGGCAGCCTCTTCAGCTGTCCCCTGAGCCCCTTCGCATAAATGACACACAGAGTTTGGCTCCTCAGTTAGCAGAGTTGACCATAGCTCCTACCTGAAGACCCAGGGAAATCAGAATTTTGCACCAGAGGACCCACCTCATCCTCACTGAGACATCTCAAATGCTGGAAAGGAACAGAAAGCTAATGTTCATTATTCTTACACCCCCTGGGCCACACACTCTCTCTCCAGCTGTCAACTGCCCTTCTTCCACATTCCCAGCAAACCTCTGAGCATTGCCTACAGCTGCCACCTCCTCTCCTTCACCTCCCTTCTCTCAACCACATGTGGCCCCCTGAGTCCCCACCATCTCTACTCTGTGGGAACTGCCATCATGAAGGTCCTCAGTTTGGTAAGGTCCAGTGACCATTCTTCTGTCCTTACTATCATTGATCTATTCACAGCATGGACACAGCCAAGCCTTCTTCCTTGAAACAGTTCTTTGACTGGGTGTCCATGTCACAGCCTTTTTCTCTTTCCTCCTGCCTCAGAGAGTTCCCCTTCTTGGTCCCTCCGTTGGCTTCTCTTGGCTCCCTCATTGGCTGCTGAACCCCCAGGTGGTGGAGGGGCTCAGGCTTACTCTTAGGCCATGACTGCAGAGACCAAATGTCTGCTGAGAGTTCCCGGATTTGGACTCTAGATATGTGCGCTGCATACCTATTGGATAGCTTCCTTTGGACAGTCAATAGGCACCTCAAATTTAACATGTCTAAATCGAATACCTGATCTCCCCAATATTCATGCACAGGCCTGGTGTCAAGGGCATGTGCGTGACCAGTGTGGCTGTCCAGGTCCCACACTCAGAAGGGGTTTAGTGGGGGTTAATGCTACAGTTACCATCTTGAAATTCTTAGTAATGTTATGTTTATATTTATGTTTTGTAAGTGAAGTCCAATGAGACCATGAAGTACCTGCCAGGTTCCTGGAGCCTCAGTTCATGCTCAGTCCCCTTTCCTGGAACGCGCTCTCAGCCGCCCGCTTTGCAGCCCCTACCCAGTGACTGCTGCCTTCTCTGTCCTGGGCTGAGGCGTGGGCTGGGCACTGGTGGGAGGACGGTGGTCTCTGTGAGGGTCTGTACTCCCTATGTCAATATCCCTGTGCCGGAGGAAGCCTAGGCTTAAATAGCAAATTTAAAAACACCTTACAAGTCCAGAGAAGACTGAGAAAGAAAGAAAAATGCTTTCTTTCTGCCTTTTGAACACAGAGTTCACATTTTCATTTTGTACTTGGCCCCACAAATGATGGAGTCGACTCTGAGTGGACGTGAGGCCGGACGGGTGGCGGGAAGCAGGCTGTGAGGGGCTCACTGCTGTGGAGATCAGTCTTTACTTTGTAGGCCAAGGTTGGCAAATTCCTTTCGTAAAGGGCCAGGTGGTAATTATGTTAGGCATTTCGGGCCATGTAGTGCCTGTTGCAAATACTCATCTCCACCTTTATAGCATAAAAGCAGCCACAGACACTCCATAAACCAATGGGTGGGACCATGTTCCAATAAAACTTTATTTACAAAAGCAGGCAGTGGGCCAGGTTTGGCCCACAGGCTTTAGTTTGCCATCCCCTGTTGTAGACAAGGGGAAGACGTTGAAGGCATCTGAGCAGCAGAAAAAGACAATCAGAGAAGTTTCTGGAAGGTTATCTTCATCTCACTGTCTATCTTGGTGGAAGAGGGTCAGCCTAGGGGCAGGGATTTTAGGAAAAAATATATTGCAAAGCTCTGATGTTCTAGGAACACTCGGTAGTGGCCACAGAGGTTGAAAGAGTGAAACGAGGCAACACAAAGCCAACACCAAGGTTACTAACACAACTTAATGCCTCTCTCTTCCATCCAGGAGAGAGGAAGAGCAAGCGGAGGGTCCGAACCACCTTTACCACAGAGCAGCTATGTGAGCTAGAGAAAATCTTCCACTTCACCCACTACCCAGACATCCACGTCCGCAACCAGCTGGCAGCCAGGATCAACCTCCCAGAAGCCCAAGTACAGGTACAACCAGCCCCACTCTCAGCCCCCACCTGTGGCCATGGGTGAGACACTGTGGGTCCTGGAGCCTCCGGGGCTGCCCTATCCAAGTCTTTCCATTGGTTTATGTCCCACGAATACAGTAATATTTGCTAAGTGTTACATCCCAGTTCTAGGATGATTTCTCTCCTTGGAGGGTGAAAATGGAGTGAGCTGGCGTTGGTGATGGCAGTTGACAGACACTCCTGTGCCCTTCCTGTCCACTTGTCTACAGTTCCAGAACGTCGTCCACCATGCGGCCCCATTCCCAAAACACCTCTTGACAATCTAGACCAGGGTCAACAAAATTTTTCTGGGAAGGGCCAGATGGTGATTATGTTAGGTTTTGGGGGCCATATGGTCACTGTCACAAGAATTCAACCATATATATTGTTTGTTGCATAAAAGCAGCCACAGACAATATATAAACAAGTGAGTGTGGCGGTGTTCCAATAAAACTTTATTGACGAACACTAAAATGTGAATTTTATATAATTTGCCTGTGTCATGAAACATTATTCTTCTTTGGGTTTTTGTGCAGCCATTCCAAATGTGAAAAGCATCCTTAGCTCACAGGCCATAGAGAAACAGGCAGAAGGCCCGAGTTAGCTGATAGCCCCCCCCCCCATCTGGACCACATGGCTATGGCTTTGAAGGCAGCACGGAGAAGCGGAAAGGACCCTGGATCCGTGGTCTGAGACCTGGTTCCAGCCCCGGCTGCCTAATCCGTGCTCTCTAATTTCTTCACCCAGAGTGTCTATGGCTTTATTCATGGCTGGGGACAGAAGAACCCCTTGTCACTTGGCAGGAGTATGTCCTGCCTCTTGGCACCTCTGCAGTTTTGCAAGTACAATTCTAGCAAACCCAAATCCAATTGTTCCACGGTGGGCATGCCTCTAACACAGTTTTCTGAGTCACCCATTTTTTAAAAAAACAAATATGAAGCATTTACTCAAATTCAAAATCTGAGCAAGGGCCCAGGTCAATATTCCACTCTTTATTTTATGCCAACCAGCTTTTCTTCAGCCAAGGACCACACCCACCTCAGACTTCCCCCCTTTTCCTTTCCATTTGGAGTCTGTCACCAGCTAAGTTGGTAGCACCAGCTTAGTGGCTCAGAATTCGGCGGCATCTCAGCAGAATAACCAAGTAAAATAGTCACATGTCAGGGACAATCAGAATGCTCATGAATACAGGAAACTGCTGATGCCCCTGTAGATGCCAAGGGGCTCCCAGGGGTTGCAAACAGGTGGCCTGCCAGCAGGAAACCGTCCACCAGTGGGTTTTGTTCAATCTGCACAGTATTTTAAACCTCAGAGTTGTCACATAAAAATCAAGATGTCTGTCTTAGAAAATGGATGAGCCTGCAAGGCAGGGCCCACACTGCATGCACAGGGGGGCTGTTGGCTGAAGCTGAGAGGCCGCCCCCCTATGTTCTGTGTACCACAGACCCCACCTCTCCCAACTATCTGGCACCCAGCTGCTTCCTCCCTGAATGAGCCCTGGCCCTGCAGGCATTGAACGTTGTGACCCTCCAACCCACTCTGAAGGCTGACTCCCAGAGCCAAAGAAATCCTGTACACCATGAGCTCTCTAAACTGCAAAGCCCCTCGGGAGGCGTTATTATTATGCATATTGGGGGAGGCACTAGATGGAGAAAAACCCTTCTGCTTATCTCTACTCTCTCTCTCCCTCATCAGATCTGGTTCCAGAATCAACGAGCCAAGTGGCGGAAGCAGGAGAGGACCGGTGGTGCCCCTAGGGCTTCACAGCAGCTGAGTGAGGCGCACTTGGCCCCGGCCACAAATCCGGACGTGACCGTGAGTGGCTGAGGCACTGAGGGGGTCTGGGGGACCCGCTCTCTGGGAACATCCCTTCCAGACCCACATGGGAGGAAATGTTTTTTTTTAGAAAGAGCATGGGCAAGGAGGTTCTGGAAGTCTGTGGCCCCTGGGACAAACCATTGCCTCTCTCTCTCCATGTCCTTATCCACTGAGTGACAATCACCTTGCTCGTCCCTCCTCCTTGTATTACTTGTGTAAGACATCACAGTTGACAGAATAGGGTCACGGAGTAAAGGGTGGTACACGGAGCTTGAGCCCTGGAGTCAGACTGCCCGGGCTCAAACCCCAGCTCTGCCCTTAGCAGCAGGGTGACCTGGAGGAGTCACTGTGCCCCTCAGAGCACAGTAATGGTTTTGATGAGAATGAACTGCCTGAGAAGTGAAGATTGCTCGGCACGGAGGACGTGCTCCCTAAGTATCACCTGTCCAGTGAGTCAGCACACAGGCGGCGTGTGTGCCGGCTGCTGAACTCTGGGACGCAGCACTACATACAACGCACAGTCCTGAGCTAAAGGTCTGTGCAGACCCACAGTGATGCTACGAGGCAGGATTTTTAAAATTTATTCCCCTCCCCCTCTTTTTTTTCCTAATGCAGAAACTGGGCTCTGAGATGCAAAGTGACTTTTCCACGTCAGGCAACTGCTATGAATGGCGGGGTGAGGACCAGCCTCTCTGGCCCGCAGTGCATGCGATTCTCCCCAGGTCAGACCCCCAACTGCACCCTGCACTGCCCAAGTCATGGGGGGAAGGTTGGGAAGCTACAGGCCAACCCAGGCTAAAGTGGAGGACTCACCGCTCTCCTGACCTCTCCCTGTGACAGGGTCCCCTGCTGCCACCCCCTGCACTGCCCAGGCTGGCTCCTCCCACAGGGTGTTATCCACCAGCTCAAGGTCAGCCAGCCTCTGCCTGGTTCCCTGCCTGGACATCGCCTCTCCCGGGGCCCCTCCTCCAGCAGACCTGCATCCCTGTCCTCTGCTTCCTTCCACCTCCACACCCGAAATGGGGCCGCATCTGCACCACTTCAACATAGGGACCGGACCGACACCCTGTCTGCAATGGAGCCACCCTCCTCTCCAAGTGAAGACGCATGGCGGGAAGCTGCCCAGCCCTCTGGGGGAGTTAGTCTCCTGATCCAAAGGTGGCCCACACCCCAGGAAGCCCCCTAGAGCTCGCCCCCTGGAAGGCTGCAGCAGACTCTGCATCAGGGTGGCCCTCCCAGCTCAACGACGGAGGTTTTTCAGACCTCGGGGTGAGCCGTGGAATGAGCAGGTCATTCTCTGCCACCTGTGCTTCCTCTCACTTGCTGTGTGGCCTCCAGCCGGTCACTCGTGCCATCTGGACCTCACGTGTAACATGAAGCAGTTGGACCAGATGACCTCTGAGGGCCTTCCAGCCCCTCTGTTGGTGAGGCGAAGCGTGATGTGAACAGAGACATGGAGGAGGCCAAGAAGAGGTTGTTTGCTCTTTCATTCATGACGCATTATTCAGCGCCTACTAAGTGCTCCGAGAATGGAAGCAGATACTGACGTGGACAGGCGAGGCTCTGCCCCTGTGAGCTCAGTCCGGGTTGGTCGAAGGGAGAGTGCTGACCTTTCCCTGCAGGCACAAGCATTCGCCCATGACCTTCTAGGTGGTCCATGTTTAACATTCTGTATGCCTTTGATATGACTGTCTTAAAGAGAGAAATACAGGAAAATTTTTTATTTTAAGCAGCACTTAGTGTCTTTGGTTATTCTGTTGAATTGAAGGGGGCAGGGGGTGTCATTTCTGGATCAAGTAAAGAGTAAGACAGAAAGCTCTTTGCAGAGTTTATTTCCTAGGACTTGTGCAAGGAGCCTAGCTGGAAGACCAGCTTCACTCTGTTCTGAAAAGCCTAGGGTTTCCTTTGACTGTCATTTCCTTGCAGTGAGAGCATGGGCAAACCACTTGCCCTGCCTGGGCCTCAGTTTTAGCATCTGTAAAATGGCCTGCTCCCCTGGCCTGCCTCACGGAGCAATCAGGAGGCTCTGAAAGGACATGGCTGTGTTTTGCAAAGTGGGAGGACATGACACACTGTGGAGTGATGTTGGCATAGGTCATCCCTGCTCACAGGGAGGGCGTCCCCTGAACTTCCCTGCTGCATGAGTATTGCTTAGATGTGCCCTGCTGGGCAGGACAGGGCCTGCTCCCCTGAGCTGGGCAGGCTGGACTGACCTCCATGTGCAGTCCTAGGAATAAATTCTAGGACTCTGCCCCAAGTCCCAGCACCTCTGCAATCTGCCCGATCCCTGACCCACCCCGGAGTCGGGCTGGGAATCAGGAAGCCTGGGTCTCGGTGCCACGCTCTCTCTAATGCACTGTATGACATTGCCATTTGATCTCTCCAGGCCTCAGCTTTCTCATCTGTAAATTGGAGGCAGCAAGGCTAGCTCTGCCTTTAGGCATGCAATGTGCCAAAAAGAGTACCACCCACTGTGTGAATGTGCTTTGCAAACTTAGACAAGCCAGATGACCCAGAGTCCTGACTGTTCCCATTGACATCTATCCTCCAGCAAACCCTGGGTGGAAGGAGAAGGTTAGGGGTTCAGGGGGCAAAAGAATTGATGAACAAAAACGGGTATCCCCTAACTTACTGACTCAGGTAGCAGGTACCCACTCCATAGCCCTGAACTCAAATGTGCAAAATGTCACTTTTGTCATTTTGCAGTAACTGGATTTACTTTCTATGTTGTTGGCTGAAATTTTATTCTAGTAACTTCTATGTTACCGATTCCTCAAACACCCAGGTTTAAACCCAGTCGTATCGGGGATATCCCCCTTTGTTCTCCTCCTTCCTACAGGGGTCTTTGCTAGGCTGAGGGTGGGGTTGGAAAAGTATTTACACAAATGCCACCGCGGTCTCTCGGGGGAGTGGGCATCCTCGCCCCAGCCTCTGTCTTTCTCAGCCCCTGCCGACATCCACTGAGTGTGTCTCAGCCGGTCTGGCCTTGGGCGGGACCCCCTCCACCCCACATCAGTCAGCCCCCTATAGTGGGCTCACATTACATTCTCTGCTGCAGCCTCCCACCCTGGTTGTAAGGACCCCCACCCCTGCAGCCTCTCTCTGCCCTCCAGGTTGTCCCTCATGAACAGGAGGAAAAGCCGACAGCTCCCCCACACACAGCCCCTGGGGCCGTGGAGGCCCTAGGCCAGGCAATGGGCTCTGGTCTGAGACCTGTCACAGCTGTTTCTGACATCCTGGTTAGAGGCAGGTCATGGATGCACCTGCAGATCTGCAGACCTCCCAGTGGAACGGAGAAGTCCCGTGACCTTCAGTCATCAGGCCGGAGACCGGGAGAGCATAAACTCCGGTCCGAGTCCAAAGTCAGGAGACCGATGTCCCAATTCAAAGATAGTCAGGCAGAAAGAATAAATTATCCTTTCCTCTGCCTTTCAGTTCTACTCAGGCCTCATGCTCACCCACATCAGGAGGGCATCTGTTTTACTCCGTCTACCAGTTAAAGTGGGAATCTCATCCAGAAACACCCTAGCGCATACATCCATATGGATATTTATCCCATTCTCCGGGTATCAAGTGACCCAGTCAAGTTGACATGTAAAATTAACCATCACTGTCCCCATCACCTGTCCCAGTCACATGTCCTCCTTCCCCCAGAATCCTCTAGAGACAGAGTTCAGCCGACCATAAGAGATTCCTGTGACCAGAATGTTACATCCGCTTCAGTACAGATGTAAACATTGGTTTTGGGGGGTCAGCTCCTCTCTAGGGAGGGATCTGTCTTGTCCCCCAAGAAACTATTTTATTCCCTTTATCACTTTAGAACTCATGCCAGCTGTGTGGCCTTGGGCAAGTGACATGTTCCCTCTGTGCACATGTTCTCTGCATAGCATCAGTTTCTTATGTCTTAGTGTTTCTGTGACAATTAAACGAGTGGGCACATTTTGGCATGTGGCAAACACTCAACAAGTGTTAAGAAAAGTCATCTTCTCAACCCTTTCTGTTACCCAGTAAAAGTGGGGTTCAGCTGCCCACCACCAAACATAGGCATATTCCAAAGACAAAAGTTGCTGGGGAAGAAAAGAGGTCTTTATTAAAATGTTGCACAATCTGTGGGAATGGGGGACTCCCCAATTCCAGGCCAATGTCCTCCACAAAACACGAACCCATTTGTTTCCAAAAAGAATGAAATCCAAAATCATGCCCAGAAATCCTGCTCCATCCTTATCTGTCCTTCAGAGCATGAAGCTGCGAGGAGGACAGTTCTCCAGCTTCAGGCTGCCCGGAGTTTGCAGGCGGGGCTGGTGCTACCAGCGCCACGTGGGCCTTTCGAATATCCATGCCATAGATCCCCGGGAAGAGAAGGGGCAGGTCTCTGCCTTCCTTCCATTTAAATCTCCCGGGCCAAACTGGCAGGTGCTCGGGAAGTATCCGACATCCCCAGCCGATCCCATCCTCTTCCCAGGCTTCACAGTCTGGTCTGCACCTCCCCCTGCCACCGTGTTAAGCTTTACAGTGCGTGTGCGGCTGGTTTCCACTTCGATTAGGAACCAGACGAGGGTAGGAGGGCTTTCCCCTTTGTCTATCACTCTCTAGCCTTGAGCAGACTCTGCACAATGACTTCCTCCTGCTGTGCCTCTGCCCAGGGGCAGGGAATCTGTCATCACATGCCACGCTAGTTTGTTTACCCAGGGAACACGGCCTCTCCCATGCTGCCTTGGGGCCCCTCCCCTCTGCTCCCAGCACCACGCCAGTATCATTCCTTCTACCCCTTTCTACTTCTGAACTTGAGCAGCTATTCTAATCCCAGATTCCATCCCAGTAATTTTTTTTAAATTTTTTATTGATTTTAGAGAGAGAGGGTGGAGGGAAGAGAGAAACGTCAATTTGTTGTTCCACTTATTTATGTGTTCATTGGCTGACTCTGACCAGAGATGGAACCTACAACCTTGTTGTATTGGGATGGTGCTCTAACCAACCAAGTACCCAGCCAGGGCCCATCCTAGGAATCCTTAAACCAGTCTTCAGGAGAGGAGCAACTCTCCAAAGAGCATGCAATGTTGTGTATCTGTTAGTGCGTTTGTTTTTCCCAGGGAAATGGTTCATTGCTTTCATCAGCTCTTCAAAGAGCACTGTGGCTAAAAATAATCCTAATAAAGCACCCCTGTCAAACACACCTGTGTCAGCTCCTGACAGGTTCATATTCTAGTTGTGTGGACCAGAGACTCGAGATCATTTTTTTCAAGATAAAATCATGCAAACGTAAAATGAACAAGTGCCGAAGTTTTACCTCACTAATTAATGAGGGAAGCAGTAAGGCATCATGGCAATTCCAAGGAGGAGTTCCAAGGAGAATTCGAAGAACAGATATACATCTAGGCAATCAAGAATGCTGACGTGAATTACAAATAAAGATCAAAAGGGTCCGTAGCCATAGGGAAACAATCAGTGGCATCTCCACCAGACACAACTCATTTGCATGTCTATGGACAAGATTCATTTGCATTGTTACCCATTTTCCAAAATTTAAAGAGTTGAAAAATAGCTCAAAGACAACAAAAGGTGCAGAAATCCTGGAAGAGTGGGCTACACAACACCCAGCAATCTTTGTATACCCATTTCAAAGGCTTTCACAGTTTTTCCTGACCTGAAGTTACTAATCTCTCTGAATGTCACTTTCGTCATCCACTAAATGGGCATAACAAGACCTGCCTTGGAAGCCAGCTGTGAGCTAACATCAGACAATGCAGGTAAAGTGTTTCATATTTGTCCAACACTAGGAATTTGGGAAACTATTACCCACTGCCTTTCAAACTCCTCTAGAACTCAGGTTTTAAAGTCTATACCTAGGTCGTATTTAGAAATACAGTAACATTTCTTTGACATCCCTTCCCTTTTGATAGTTCAATTTTTACAAAGGCTACAAGTCATAGAAAAGTGGCAAAGAGCAGAAATAAGAGATTCATAGGAAAAACATACAAACGGATACTAAACATGAAAATATTCAAAACCTCATTCGTAATTTTTAAATGTCAATAAAACAGGATGAAGTACATTTTTTTATCTTTCAGATGGGCAAATATGTAAAAGTATTGGTAGGGGGCTGATGAAATAGTCACTCATATTCCTTACACTCATAAGAAAGTGTAAATTAGTAAATTAAACAGGAAGATAACTCGACAACCGTTAATATTCTAAATGCAAATCTTTGACCCAGTAGTTGTATGTACAAGAACTTATCTGATCAATATACATGTCCGTAAATACTAAATGTAAGATTGTCCACTGAGGCTTCATTATAGTAAAAACTGAAAACCACCTATGTAGGACACTGGTTGAGTAGATAATAGTATATCTACCCAGGCGTTTAAAATAATGAAAGACTGAAATGTACCTCATGAGAAATTGTCATTAGAATGTTGTTAAATGGAGCAAGTGGTAGAACAGTATCATGACCTTGTAACAGGGTACAGCCAAGAGGGGGGCCCCAAATAGGGATTTGGTATGGGGTCCAGAAACCAAGGTGTCCAGGAAATATTAGAAAAATATACAGGATGTCCTCACCCACACACACAGGCTAAGCTAGGGGATGGGACACTTGGAATAGGGCCATTGGAAGCTCTGTTGTATAGCAACAGCTTTGCAGCTAACCTCTGGCATGGTCATTTAACATATCTATAACATTTAACTGGCTGCATAGATATGTTAAATAGCTGTGGCCATGCTCTGAGCCAGGGGGATGAAAGTGACTTCCGCCCAAGATGTAACGGGGGGGAGGGGGGGGGCAGGTCCCCTGAGTTACAGCACCTGCGTGAGAGCTTGGAGAGGATTGGCTCCACGCCATGGGGCCACACCTGCCCAGACTCATGATGGCAACCCCGTAAACTTGAAATAATGCAGGAATGCTGGCAGGTGTAACTGATTGTGGGAGGAGTCCGAAATGGGGCTGCAAAGGAGGACTGGCGTGAGGATTTAAAACCCAGACACGGCAGCCATTGAGGGAGAGCCACTCAGTTTTGGCAGAGTGAGGACCCCCTCTTGGCCAGGTAAAGAGGGAACCACGCAGCTTTGCCAGAGTGGGGATCCCTGCAGCCAGTTGAAGAAAAAAACCATTCACTTTTGGCCGAGTACAGACCCCCGCAGCTTTGGTAGAAGAGGCCCACGTGGCTTTGGAGTGCTCCCTTTGGCCACGTGGCCTGGGAAGCAGGAGAGACTTTGCCTAGAAAAATAGGTATGAAGAACTCTTGCCAGTGGACTGTGAGAAGGTGCCACATGACTTTGGATTAACTGGAGATCCTGCCTGGACGGCGACACAGCTGATGGTGCCAGTGGCCTGGAAAAACGGACGTGTGCTCTTTTCCTGAGTTACGGTACCCTGAATTAGGGCAGCGGGAGAAGGGAGCAGTGTGTGTGTGTCTGTGTGTGTGTGTGTGTGTGTGTGTGTGTGGAGGTGGATATCCTAAAAGACTTTGATATTTTAATGAAGACGTTAGGTTACTATGTTAGGTCTGTATAGCATTAAATAAACATTTCCTTTCCTTTTCACAAATCTCTGGCATTGAGAGATGTCTTTCCAATTGGCGACGGATGATCGGGCCCAGTGAGTGGTCTGGACGGTATTAGTATACCATCCTTCAGAGTCCATGCCTGGTGTGTCTGTTCCGTAACAGTTTTTGGCATCCCTGGGAAGGCCAAATATTGCCCCCTTTTGGACCTCTGTTCTGTAACAAAAGGACTCTTGCTGGTGGGCCACGAGAAGGAGCCAGGTGGCTTTGGATTAACTGGAGAGTGTGGCAGCCACACAGGTGATGGTGCCGGGAACCCAAATCACGGACTCCTACTTCTTTTCCTGAGATAAGGTACCTAGACTAGGGTGGAGGGAGAAGGAAGGACTGTGTGTGTCTGTGGGTGTCCTAAAGGACTTTAATATTTTAGTGAAGACATTAAGTCACTACTCGAAGTCTGTATAGCTTTAAATGAATATTTCCTTTTCCTTTTCACAAATCTCTGGCATTGGGAGACATCTTTCCTCTGGAGGTAGGTAGGCATAGAGGAACCTAGTGGGGGGGTCCTTTCAGTAACAGTTTACTGTACACCCACCTTGGGTCTGTTCTGTAACCACCTCATTTGAGTAAGAATAGGATAAAGATACTCTTACATGTAAAAAAACATCTTCCATATGCTGATGGTTTTTGCATGCCTTAGCTTTTGCTCTATAACAGGTTACTCCAAAACTGAGTTGCTTGAAACGATGTTTTATTTGGCTCTCAACTCTGGCTTCACTGGGTCCTTCCTGTGGTCTGGGCTGATTCTGCTGCTCTCAGCAGGGCTTAGACGTGTGTGTGGTCAGCTGGTCAGTCAATGGCCACTTGTGATCTAGGCCACTCACAGATAGTTCTGGATTTGGCAGGCTGTTCGCTGAGGTGACAAGGTGACTGGGCCATGTGTCTCTCACTAGGCTTCCTCATACAGTGGTCACAGGATTCCAAAGCAGAAGGTACAAGGGGACTCCCAAAATGCACATTCCAAGTAAACCACCACCAGTACCTAAGTGCTTATGAAGCTTCCACTAACATCGCTTGCTAATGTCTCACTGGTGGAAGAAAGTCACGTGGTCTCATTGGTCAAAGAAAGTCATGCAGGGCCCATGTGGGAAGGGACCACATAAGCAAGTGAAGACCTAGAACTGTGATTCACTAGGGTCACCAGTGTAACAGTTTACCCCCCGGTGCATGACCCAGAGCAACTTAACTCAGATGAAGAAATTTCTCTCTACTTACCTGTCATCATCCGTAAAGTGAAGGAATGCAAATCAAAGTTCTTAGAAGTCCCTTCCGTATCAGCCTTTGTATAGTGGCAAAATCTTAATGGAAATGAACCTTCAAGTGTTGTAAACAAGGTGAACTTCACTTTGAGTTATATAATATAAATATAATATATAAAATTATATATAATCTATAAAATATGAATATATAAATTTTATGCTATACATAAAATATTTATATATACATATATGTATCATATAGAAATAGAAGGTTCACTTGGGAATAGAAAACCAACTGGGACCGTTCATAAAGAAAGAGAGGTGGCTTAGAGATTGTCCATGAGAAAAAAAGCTTAGGTGATTTGCTGGAAGATGAGCTCAGTGGGAGTTAGCGGTGAGCTGCAGCCCCCACCTGAGTTGATGGAGCCTTCAGCTGCATGTAACAGAAGCATTAGGTAGAGATGCAGGAAGAGGACCCTTCTCTCTAGTTCAGCCCCAACTGGAGTGATACATTCCCTTCTCGGCACTTCCTCTTAAGAGCCAAGTGTAGACCAACTGGACTGTGTTCGGAATGATGACTTTTGGAGTAATCATGCTGCTCCCATCTGGACCCCAGCCAGCTTTCATCTCTCTAGGAGCCAGACAACCTGCCCCTGTGCAAATCCTGGCCGAAGGCAGGGAGGCCACACAGCACCGTGTGTGAATTGTTCCTGCCTAAGAACATGAACTTGACTCCAGCCGTGCTCCAGACTTAACTACCTATTTACAGGAAGTCTAGAAGACCGAAGAACAAATTAAATACCATGAAGAAGCAGTCAGCCATATTCAGAGGTAGTTAACAGGACAAATGATTTTGTTTCTCCGACAAATCTAGAGCACAGAGAAAATGGAGGCCAGCTGTTACAGAATAAAAGACACTTCAGTGTTAGAACAAGCACATGAAATATAGGAATCTTTTTGGATCTGATTTTTAAGAAATAATCATAAAAATTCTTAGATGCAATCAAAGAACTCTAAATATGGACTGAGTACTAGATATTGAAATTTTCTATTAAGTGTGTTAATTGTCAAAATCACATGGTCTGGTTTTTTAATGTCTCCCTTTTGTTAGCAATGCATATTCGAGTCTGTGGATAAAAGGAGGCAATGCCTAGGATTTGTCTAAAATACTCCAGCAAACAAACACGCAGACAAAAGGAGGGGAGAATAGAGGCTTGTTGACAGGCATGTGGGGGGTTCGCAAGCTATCCTCTCTAATTTTACACATAATAGAAAATTTCTATAATAAAGATATTTCAATCCAGAAGCCATTCATTCGAAGGAAAAAAAAAAACAGGAAAGAAAAAAACGATCCAGAAGACACAGCCAGGACTGCTGACAGGGGCATGAAAGACGAGGGACGGTTGAGATGCAAATGAGGAATTCCTGGAGAGCTGACCCTGTGTTCAGATGTCGGAGGGGCTCCTCTGAAGTAGCAGGGAACCTTGCTCTGGGCAGCCCAGAGGGCAGCACCAGGACCGATATGGAAATTAGAGGAAGACAGTTTAAGGGCAACGCAAAGACCTAACAGGCAAGGTCCTCCAAAGGCCCCTTCTCCCACTACCTCTCCAACTCCTTTTCTTCCAGAACCCTCCATGAGCCCTGCCTCCGCCACATTAAATCATTTGAGGTTCCCGGGACACACTAGGCACATTCCTATTTCATGCCCTTTGCCCTACACTCCCCTTGGCTAGGAATGCCCTCCCCTCTCCCCAGCTATTGGAATTCCACTCCTGCTTCAAGGCCCAACTTAAATGCTGCCCTCCCTCCACCCCTTGGCCCCCCACCTCCCCTTTGAAATGATAACATCTTTCAAGTGCTTAGAATATGCTGGTGGCTGTTACATGCACAACTTGGTGGTTAGAAAGAGCTTATATTATCTTCACAGATACATCTCAAAGACAAATTATTATCTTTTGTAATAATTCTTCCATTTCACTCCCACAACACTGGATACCTTTGTGATCACAGTAGCCCCATGTTTTGAAGGCCTACTATGTGTCAGATGCTTTGATTCTTACACCAACCCTATGACGTAGGCATTATGAGTGTCAAAGGGGGGGTCAGGAGACCAAGTGTCAGACAGCAGAGGTCTAAGATGAACTCTTAGAGGCCAAAGATTTCAACTACCACCTGTAGAATCTCTAACGTGGCTGTACAGGTGGTGTATGTGTGTGGTTCTCTCCATGTGAGTTGTATCTATTTTCTAGTGCACTGTCTAGCATATAGTAAATGCTCGATAAATATTGAGAATGGGTGGATAGATGAACGAATACATCCTGCATGATCACTAGTTATGATGTGCTTTCTCCCACAGTGAACTTCTGAACAACTCAAACAAACAGGACTAGGCTCCAGTATCCCATACAGGATGGGAGAGCAGTCTTGCAGATAGGTGTGAGAACTCCGAGAGTGGCAGGGCCTTGCCAAGGTCCCCAGGGAGCCTGCGGAGTGGCAGAGGGAGAAGGGCCCACGAGGTCCCTTCCCAGCACGGGCTGCTTTCAGGGCTGCCAGAGCGTGGGGCTCGGTTCCAGAGAAGGCCTCTCACCTCTTCCCCAGCTGCAGGGCCCTGACCGCTGTGTGACCCCTGGGGGTGGGGACAGTCCTCCCCAGGGGAGGAAGGTTACAGCCCTGTTATCTGCAGGAGGCAATAAAGTCATTTGGTGGTAATTAGATTGCTAACTTATTTAAGTCGTTTACAGCTCCCAAACAATTACCTGGTGATTCTTATCTCCCCAAGAATCCAGAGATGTTATTTGAAGGGGGTCATGAACTAAGAGCCTGGTTGGGGGTTAAGGAATGAAGAGAGAAGAGGAGGAAGAAGAATGGCTGCCCACGGCGATGGGGAAAGAGAAACGTTTAAAGCCAGTGGCAGCACCGTGTCTGCTCCCTCCATGGGCTGTGGGCAAGGCAGGCCTATCCGTGTGGAGTTAGTAGGAGAAAAATGTTCTCTCCCTACAATGTTCCTTTCCAGAATGACGGAATCCCAGAGGTAGAAAGGCTAAGAAACATCTAGTAAAGTACTTCCCACACTGGAGACCCTGGCAATCTGCAGTTGCTGAGATGTCCCTAGGGGATTGACGAGTTCTCCGGGGTGAGCCAGTCTGGGCCGCGCGTACTGTGGCTCCCTGGTGAAGAGTCACGGAGCCCCCTGCATCTCGGAGTTTCTGAGATGACCTGTGGGAAAGGCACTGGGATTCACAAGAACTTTTGACTCACAGAAACCAAGTGTGCCTCAGACTTTGACCACTGCCACTTTCACCCCCATGGGAAATCTATTAGCACAATAAACTTTTAGAAATACGGGTCTATTATCCCAGTTTCCTCGTTGTTCATGGGCTGAAAAACGAGTGGGTTTCTCTTCCATGCCACGTGACAGTAACCAGCCAGCCTTTGGTGGCTCCCTTTGAACGATGGGGGATGGGATGTAATCTCCATATTTATGTCTCACCTGACAGGCCAAGGGAAAGGGGGAGAAGGAAAAACAGTCTTTCAACAAATCCAAGAGGGGGCCACCAATGAAAGCTCACTTACAAAGGTGACAAGAAGAGACTTATTCTGTAGGTACCAAAGGGGCAGAAGCAATCTAGTTAAAGAAGGAACTTTCTAAGAGTCAAAGCCACAGACAACAGAATAGACGGCCTCAGGAAGCGATGAGCTTCCTGACGTGTGTATGAGCCAAAGCTGAACAGCTCATTAGGAGAGTACTATTCAGTCAGTGAGTAAATGTTTGAGAATCTATATTGTTGAAAGCACTACCTGAAAGTAGAAAAACAAAGATGAGCAAGGGAAATACATTTCCCTCTGTATTGCAGTTTATATTGATAGGGAGGGGAGATAAACAAGTAAGAACAGAGCAAAAGAAAAATAAACATAATATTTTCAGAGTACTATGAAGATCTCAAACGGGTGATATGATCATAATGGGACTGGGACTAATTAAGTTAGGGTGACCAAGCAAAGCCTCTCTGGGGTGAAAATACGTGTGCTGAGGCCTGAACCACAGGAGGAAGTCAGCCCTGGGAAGATTGAGGGGCAGTGCCCCGCACATGGCTCAGCAAGTCCAAAGCCTCTGTGGTGGGAATAACTTGTTAGGAGAGCTGGAGTCAGGTGTGTGTGTCGGGGGGTGGGGTGAAACATCATGGATGAGGGCAGGAAGGTACAGCACATTCCAGCACCCAAGCACCTGGGAAAACTCATGCACCCTTCCAGTTCCGGGAATCCATGACAGCTTCCCTGGGAGGAACGAGACCCCCTCCCTTGACAAATCATATCAACAATCTTAGGCTCAGTCCTCAGTTTCCTAATCTGATGACTGGAAGCTGTATGCCTGGTTGGCAAGGTTGCTGCATGGAATATTATTCAGCCATAAAAATGAAGGAAATCTTGCTATTTGCAAACACACAGATGAACTTGGAGGACACTATGTTAAGTGAAGTGAGCCAGACAGAGAAAAACAAATGCTGTGTGAGCTCACTCACATGTGGAGTCTTAGGAAGTCAAGCTCATAGAACCAGAGGGTAGAGCAGTGGTTACCTGGCGGACGGGGGAAGGAGGGGGAGCTGGTGAGAGCTCGGTTGAAGGATACAAATAGTCGATGATAAAATGATAATTACAGAAGTTCTGGGGTCTAATGTACTGCACAAGGACTATGTAATATTCTGTTGTACTCTTGCTGTTCCCTAAGGGATAGATCCTGTGTTCTCACTACACCAAAAATCATAATAATAATAACTGTGAGGTCATAGATGTGTTCATTAGTTTGACTGATAATCACTTCACAATGAATATCAAACTGTCACACTGTACACCTTAAATGCGTACAATTTTCATGTGTGGACGATACCCCCAGAAAACCGGGGGAAAAGTCTTGTGGTCCAAGAAGAGGAGGATGGGGGTGGCGCATACAGTTGCACAGGCCGGGTTCACCCTGTAAGACCTTGAGGGAACTCAGGACTGTTTGCCCTGACTTCATTCGTCCTCATCACAGCTCTGTGGGGTTCAAATTGCAATCACACTGTGTGGATTATGAAAAATGAGGCTCAAGGAGAAGTCTGTGGTCACCCACAATACATAGGAGAGCTCCATACTCCAAAGGACTTCCCCCTGATTCTGCACCAGGCAGACCCTGCAGGGGCTCCAGGTGAGGGGAGCACCTACATTCAAGACATCACTTTCTGGGGGGGGGGGGCGTTCTTGGACCTGAGATATGATGCATCCAGGTCATGAGAACCAAGCAGAGGGAGAAATAAGTTTATGTTCCCTGCTATGTTGGGGAAAAGTGATTTTTATTACAAAATATATATGTTTCACAATTGATTCAAAACACTACCCTCTTTTTTAAGCTCAGTTTCCTTATCATAGCCCCACCCCCCAAAGACGTGTGTATATGTGTTTTCACGAATATCTAAGATGCAGCAGCTACTTCCATTGTGACTGCAGACAACAAATCACACGGCGGTGCACTCACAGCACCTATGACTTCGTCCCCACAGACACACTCAGGACTTTACGGTTCCCGCAGATATCCGGGAATATTGAGTGTGTTAATAAAGAAGCCCATGCATGTGCCGCCGTATCGTGAATGCCTTATCATCAGGTAGCTGAATTTCAATATAATTGGCTTCCTTTATGGTCTCTTGTATTTTGTTTCATCAATTTAAAATGCATTACTCAGAACAAGGACCCATAGCATCCCCAGACTGCTAGAAGATTCCATGGTTCAAAAAGGCTGCCTTAACGCTCCTCCTGGGGCTCCGTCCTCTGGAGCCCACGGGGGCCTTCTGCCCCGGGGGCCCAGCCCCTCCCAGCCCCTCCCAGCCCCTCCCAGCCCCTCCCAGCCCCTCCCAGCCCTTCTGTGCTGCTCCTCTCTGCTGGCATCATTTTCACCTAAAGACATTGCCAGCCCACTGGGCTTGGTACTGCCCACAGCATTGACCTCTGGAACCAATTTTCCCCCATCCAACTTGCTCTGTCCATTTACCTTGTTGAAGAAAAAGATTTTCTGTGGCTCAAGTGCTGACAAATTGGAATTTTACACCCAAAGGGAAGATCAGGCTACACACCTGCACGGTCCCCTGGCAGCAGTGAGCGTAGCTCGCAAACTCTGCCGATACAAACTGTGCTGTGTACGTGGGCTCCCGGTCTCCTCCGCGGCAGTGGAAAATGCTGCCTAAAAGCACTCTGGTGAGTTTCAAACCGGAATTAAAGGTTGCTCGTCACATGCAATGAAGCCTCCCCTCCTGGAATCACTTGACCCAGATCTTCGAGCCCACTGCCCTCCGGGGAAGTTCAGAGGGATGCTTTATGACCTTGAAGCTCACAGAAGGCTGAGGGTCCCACATTTCAGGTCCTATGAGGGGGCAACCAAGTACCAGTTTTATTGTCCAGGTCAGGGTCCCCAGGCTCATCCTCAAGGTGCTTCAAAGCCCTCTGGGAAGATACAGTGCCGCACAGAGAAAAGAGGGCCCTGGGCTAGCAATGGAAGCTTCTGAACTCTGGCCTAGTTTTCCCTCACCTGCTGGATACAACCGGACAGTGGTCCTTACACCCCTGGGCCTTAGTGTCCGCATCTGAAGAATGGGAAGGAAAGATTGGATCTCCCCTCTCTTGAGGCCTTGGGCACAACATCGAAACCACTCAGTGAGTGACCACCTGGGAGGGTGCTGCCCACAGCCAGCGCGCCTGGTCTCACTCCTGCCTCTGCTCAGCCAGACAGGCAGCCCCATTCAGGCTGCAGCGTCCCCAGCCGCCTGACATGGTAGGAGCCCCTCCACGAAGGCAGGTTGTCCAGCGGTCTTCAGCCGACAGGGGTCCCAAGGCTATACTCAGTGACAAGCTCTGCCTCTTGCTGGAACTTAACCTTCTCTGCAATGAACGCTCAGGAGGGCAAGGGCCGGGTGGCATGTTTTGTTTCTTAAGAAACTACCGAGCTGTTTTCCAGAGTGGCTACACCACACAACTTCCCAACCAGAAGCAGATGAGTGAGACAGTTTCTCCATCGCCTCACCAGCACCTAATACTCTCACCGTTTTTGATTTTAGCCATTCTGTTACGTGTGTAGTGATAGCTCATCGTGGTTTTAATTTGCGTTTTCCTAATGGCTGGCGATGTTGTATGTCTTTTCACGTTTGTTACCATCTGTATATCTTCGGCAAAATCTCTACAAGTTATTTTGGGGGGTCATGTTCTAATTTAATGGTTTGCTTTTTTATTACTATTGAGTTTTGAGAATTCTTTATGTATTTTATTTTTTTAATTCCTTGAAAATTTTTTTCAGTTTACTTCAACATTACTTTGTATTAGCTCCAGGTATACAGCACATGAGGTAGACAATCATATGTTTTATAAAATGTTCCCCCCAGTATTTCCAGTACCCACTTGGCACCATACATAGTTATTACAATGTCATTGACTGTATTTCTCATGCTGTACCACCCCCATGACTCTGCTGTAACTACCAATCTGCTCTTCCCAATCCTTTTACCTGTTTCACCCAGTCCTGCAAGGCACCTCCCATCTATGTGTTTGTATCTGTTTTGACATTGTTCTTCCCCAAGTGTCCACCAATAGATGAGTGGATAAAAAAATCTGTGGCGCATATATACAGTGGAATATTACTCAGCCATAAAAAAGAATGGACTCTTGCCACTTGCAACAGCACAGATGAACCAGGAGGGTAGTATGCTAAGTGAAATGAGTCAGTCTGAGAATTCTTTATATATTTCAGATAATAGTCTTTTTTCTGATATGTGGATTATAAGTATTTTCCCCTACTCTTAACTTATCTTTTCGTCCTCACAATAAGGTTTTCCCAAAGCAATAGTATTAATTTTGATAAAATGTAATCTTTTATTTTCCTTGCATGGGTCTTGCTTTTAGTGTCGAGTCTAGGATTATTTTCCCAGCATAGATCCCCAAAATTTTCTGCATCTTTTTTCTAGAAGTTTTATAGTTTTTCACTTTACGTTTAAGTCCGTAGTACACTTCAAGTTAATTTTGGTATAAGGTCTAAGACACAGGTTGAGGCTCACATTCGGCCTATGGATACACAGTTGCTCCAGCAGCGTGTATTAAAGGCTGCCTGTCTCCATCTGGTGGTTTTTGCACCTTGGTTGAAAATCTGTTGGACATATTTGTGTTGGACTCTTTATGGGCTCTATACTTCTTTTCACTGATCATTGGTACGTGTCCATTTCTCCACTAATGCTATACGGTCTTTATTGCTGTAGCTATACAGCAAGTGTTCAAGTTGAGTAGACCGATTCCTTCCTCTCTATGCTTCTTTTCCAAAACCGCTTTATCTCTCCTACTTCCTTTTCCTTTCTGTACAAATTTGAGAATGATAAGCTTGTCTTTATCTACTTTTTTAAAAGCTTGCACATGTTTTGATTGGAATTCTGTTAAACCTGAGTTTGGGAAGAAGTAACAAGTTTACTATGTTGAGTCTTCCAATCCGTGAATACAATATGACTCTCAGTTTATTTAGATCTCTTTCGAGTTCTTTCATCCATGTTGTATAGTTTTTAGCATACAACTTTTTACAAGTTTTTTTCAGATTTACACCTAAGTATTTCTCGCTTTTTTTGAGAGATTTAAAGAATAGTTTGGTGTCCACATGTTCATGGCTGGTATACAGAAACACAACTGATTTTTATATGTTCATCTTGTATCTTGTAAATTTGCTGAACTCACTGTTTAGTTCTAGGAGTATTTTTATAGATTCCTTGGGATTTCCTAGAGGTAGGTTGAATAAGAGTGTGAGGATTTTTGCCTCGTTCCTTACCTGAAGGAGAAAACATTCATTCTTTTATCATTAAGTGTAATGTTAGCTGTAGAGTTTTTTATAGATGCTCTTCTCCACATTGAGGAAGGTCTCCTGCTTCTGTGTTTTTCAGAGTTTTTTTTTAGATTTTATTTCTTTATTTTTAGAGGGGAAGGGAAGGAGAGAGGGAGAGAAATATCAACGTATGGTTGCCTCTCATGTGTCCCCTGCTGGGAACTGGCCTGCAACCCAGGCATGTGCCCTGACTGGGAATCAAACCACAATCCTTTGATTCACAGGCCCACACTCAATCCACTGAGCTACACCAGCCAGGGCTCTCAGAGTTTTTATAGGAATTCTTTTTGCAAATGCTTTTCCTGAACTGATTGATATGATCATGTGATTTTTCTTATTTATGCAGTTAATTTGGTGGATTACATTGACTAATTTACAAATATTAAACCAGCTTTGCATTCCTAGAAGAAATTCTACTTGGTCATGGTATACAATTTGTATATATCACTGACTTCTGTTCACTTTTGTTGAGACTTTTTGCATCCACCTTCATGAGAAAACTTGATTTGTAGTTTACTTATGCACACTGTCATTTTTGTACTGGAGCAGAGAGTCAGGTATCAGTTGGGGCTTTATTTAAAAACAAATATTTGGTTATATTTTTATTTGCAGGACTTCTCAGAGCCTTGGGTTTGTTGACAGGCATGGGGCTTTCTAAGATGGGCCACAAGATGCAACTTCCCAACCTTATATGACTCCGAGGCTTGTTTTCAAGGCGTGATTGTGTACAGCACCACCACCCCCCACTGATGGATTTTCCTCACCCCATCCTCACAAATGACCCTCAGCTTCTGCTGGAATGCCTCTGTTCAGGGCATTCGTGACCCATAGAGCAGCCCATCCTCACTGCTGGGAGTGAGATTCTATTCAGAGCCCTTCTTTAGGCTGAGCTGAAATTCATCTCCCCGACCCATTCATTTATTGATAAGAGTAATAATAATAGCTACCCTTTACTGAACACCAACTATATATGTGCCAGCCTCTATGCTAAGTATTTCCCATATATGCTCTCAACAAAATCTCCCAAGCACCCTGTGAGGTCAGCACATGCCTTGTCTAAGGCTGAGGAAGTTGGTTTGGAAGAATTTGCATTGCTTTTCTGTGCTCACCCAGCTGGCAAAGAGTGAATCAAAGACTTAAACCCTGATGGTCTGACCCAAGGCCAAGGACTGCAACATACCCAACCATTGTATTTCCCTTTCCTACCTCCCAAAGCGCTGCCCGTGGGGCCCCATAGAATGATATTACCCACACCCATGAGTCCTTCCCGAGTGCCAGGCTCCATTCTGTTGTACACACACAACCAATCCTGACAGCAGCCTCTGAGGAAGAGTCTACAGTGACCCTCAGTGTGCGGGTGAGACACACAGACACGCCAGAGAGCAGGTAGCAGATGGGAGAGGAGACCAGGCCACCTGACTCCAGAGCCTGTGTATGGGCCACCACTTTGTGTGCCCTGTGTCTCTGCCCTTTCCACACCTTGTCCTGCACAGGCTGACCCTGTGTCCCCATGAGCCTTTGCCTTCCCCAGGTCAACGGTCCCCTTGTCCCCTCATGTTTCTTCCTAGGGCAAGATCTCTAGACTCCTCTCTCTACTTGCCATTCTCCTGTGGGACCATCCGAGGATTCTGTGCAAACACCCAGGGCATTTCTATGGCCCCAGAGAAGGGAAAGGTCAAGAAACCAGGTCTGAGGACAAGAACAGGAGCACAAACAGCTATCAAATGGGGGCTTGCTGGACCTTGAATCCACATGGAAGTTGCTGACCTCTGGTAGAAAATGGAGTACATCTAAGTTGGGCCAATGGGAAAATCCTCACTGTCCTTGTTTACAGATGAAGAAAGAGATACCCAGAGGTCTTACAGCAGGCTCAAGCCACGCGGTGAGTGTCAAGTTCAGCACTCAAGCTCAGGTCCACCTGGCTCCATGGCTTTTGTCCTCTCCTTCACCCCAACCTGCAACCCCCCAGAGAAACAGTTCCTCCCTCCCGCTGTGTCTTGGAGCCTTGTGCTAGACTGGAGCCAGGCTCCCTGTGAAAGGCACCCAGGAGATGAGCAAGGGTCCTTCAGGAAGGGTAGCCTCCCGAGATCGGAGCCTGTGAGCGGAAGGAGTAAGAGAATCCATGAGCCGGAGCTCTGGGGTCGGTGGCCAGTGCTGGCATACTTCTTTTACAACAGGATAACACTGTCAAATGACTCACTCAAGGAGGTGTCTACAAAGAGTTCTGGAAGACTCTGAGTGGGCATGAAGAGTGAGTAAAGACAATGTGAGCCTGGCGGGTCTACAGGGCAGAATCTCAAGCACAGAGCTTTGGGTGAAGGATTAGATCATAGGCTGGGGTCCAGAGCATCCTCCCAGAGGTGCTCAACTGGTCCCCGCCTGTGTCTCCAGTGCAGAGGGAAACCGAGGGCTCTGACCTGATGGAGAGAGAAGCCAGGAGGCAGCAGACCAGGACCTGATCCAAATCTGCCAGCACTAGCCATGGAACTTCAGCAATCCCTCTGACATAGACCATGGTGAGTCCCTTATGTGTTCATTCATCCAGCATTATCGACAAACGCAAATGTTTGCTGTTGGTAGCTGCTGTGAGTTCTGGGGATACAGACAGGGGACTGGGACCTGCTTCACCACCTGCAGAGTTTTTCACGCACAGTGGCACAGCTGTTGGGACTGGCAGAGCCATTCCACCCCAGCAGCCATGCCCACTCTCCAGGGTGGCCCCTGGGTGAGAACTGTACTGACCACATCGTACCCTGACCACGTGGAACCACCCTACTGTCATGTGGTGGTGGAAAGTCACTGACACTCAGCTTCCTTACCTGTGAAATGAAGGGTGGGCAGTGGATCCCAGCACAGGTCCAAGCCTCAGATTCCCCAGTTGCCAGGGCCGGGCTTGTAAACATCTTCTATAAAGGACTAGGTAATAAGTATTTTAGGCTTTACAGGTCTTATGGTCTCTGTAGCAACTACTTAACACTGCCATTGCAGATCAAAAGTAAGTACAGACATTATAGAAATCACTGGGTGTGGCTGTGTTCCAATAAAACTTTATTTACAAACACGGGCAGTGGGCTGGATTTCTCCTATGGACCCTTAGAGTTTAGGAGAGAAGAAGGCAAAAAATTGTGCCCGAGAGAAGGAAGGGCACAGGTGTGCTCCAGGGAGGGCGCGCCTGGGTTCCTTGTCTAGCTTCCACATATTTCCTTGGGTTTGAGAAAGAGCAGGCTTTCTTTTACAATACCCAATCTCTTTCCTAGCTTTTCCCAGGCTTGGGCTTGTGCCACCCTCAGCCAATATCTTTCTTACATTCTCCAAGGAGCTTGTGCCCTTCCTCTATCCAACATTTTCCCCAGATTTTCCCAGGCTTTGCCCTCCCCCTTGTATGGTCATCATTTCGGCGACCATGTGAGAACTGCGCATGCCTCATAGTTCTGATTCAACACTTGGCTTCCACCGTACATGTGCTTAGTAAAAGGCGCTGTCCTGTGCTGTCTTGGTTTCTACTGCGCACAGTCTCAGTAAAGGCAATTCCCCCTCACCATTTTCTCCCCCCCCCACCCATTAATCCAGCAAAACGAGGCCGGTTACCCCACACTCCACCCCCAGGTTGGCTGTAGCATTTGCTACCTCCTCTTCTGTTCGTTATCTAACTCACTACCCACTCTAACATTCCCCCTGTAGAACTCTGGGCCTTTGTAATCTTATAAGGGTAAATGTATGCAGGGCTCATCTTCTACAGCTTCCTCCAGCTATGGAGGGGCGTGGTCCTGTCTGTCCCAGGCCCAGAGACCTTGCTCTCTGCCGGAGAAAGAAGGGAGCCAAGAGAGGAGGGGAGCCTCTATGCAACAGCATGCAGCCAAGGAGGGACCCCAAATAGGGATTTGTAACGAGGTCCAGAACTCGGTGTCCAGAAAATGTTAGAAAAAATATATATATATATATACATATATATAGGATATCCTCAACCCCACAAGTCTGAGCTAGGGGATGGGATGCATGGGGCAGGGCCATTGAGAGTTGTTTTAAATAGCAACAGTTTTGCAGATAACCTCTAGAACGGCCATTTAACAGATCTATAACCTTTAACTGGTTTCATAGATATGTTAAATAGCTGTGGCCATGCTTTGAGGGGGGATGGGAGTGACTTCGACCCATGATTTAACTGGGAGGCAGCTCCCCCTGGTTACAGCGCCTGCGTGAGAGCTTGGAGATGATTGGCTCCACACCACAGGGCCACGCCTGCCCAGACACACAATGGCAGCCCAGTAAAGCTGGAAAAATATGGGTATGCCGGCAGCTATGGCCAATTGTGGGAGGAGTTGGAAATGGTGCTGCAGAGGAAGATTGGCGCTGGGATTTAAACCCAGGCGTGGCAGCCATGCAGGGTCTTTTTGGGACCCTGCAGCTTTGGCATCTTTTTGGGATGACACGTCTTTTGGGGACCACATGGCTTGGGCAGAGGAGAACCGTGGACTTCTATTTCTTTTTCTGAGATACGGTACCCAGACTGGGGAGAAGGGGAAGGAAGGACTGTGCATTTGTGGGTGTTCTAAAGGACTTCGGAGAAGTAATGTCAATGAAGACATTATTAAGTTTGTATAACTCTTTAAATAAATCATCTCTTTCCTTTTCACCAATCTCTGACATTGAGAGACGTCTTTCCCTGGCGGGAGGCAAGGTGAACCTAGTATGAGGTGGGAGACCCCCAGAGCACAAGGGTAGGTCCATTCAGTAATAGTATATCGTTCACCAGCCCCCTCCCGGGTCTGTTCTGTAACATCTACATAGGGGAGAAGGCTATCTTCCACTACCCCCTTGCCTAAAGTGTCCCAAAATTACTGCTGGATTCTTGTAATAAATGAGATTTGAACACTAAGGTTTCTGTGGCTGCCCCCCCCATCTGACCACTCTATCAAATCTGTCTTGCCATTAACACTTGATTCTGTTTTTTAAAACTTGAGTAGCCCCAGTTAAGACATGCAACAAGCACCTTCCTACTTCAGACATTGGGAAAGTCCCCCCACTCTCTGAGCCTCATTCCTCCACCTATAAACGTGCCTAATGAAAGCCTCCTCTTGGGCAGGGTCAGCAGCCAGTGGCGTGTCCAATGGAACAGCTTTGAAACGTGGTACCAAAATCTGCCTCCTTAGAAGGTAGAAACTGGGACTCAGAGAAGTTAAGAAACTTGCCTGAGGCCACAGAGCCAGGAAGTTACCAGGCTGGAACTAGAACCGAGTTCTTTGGGTACCTGCCTCTACCACTCACATCTTCCCAGAATGATTCCCAGGCCCCCATCAGGCCTGCTTCTCTGAATCCGGGGAAGGTGGAGGGCCCTGCAGGAGGAAACGGTGCCATGGCAAAGGAAAGACCGGGGAGTTTCACTCATGGCTCCGTTTTATACCAGGCTATGATCTCAGTTCCAGGGGGAGTCATCCTTCCTGTGGGAGATGAGGAATCAGGCCCAGAGAGGTGGAGAGACTGGCGCAAAGCCACACAGCCAGTAAGTGGGGATCAGGACGTGAACCTAGGCCTATCGGATGCCACAGGGCAGGCCGACTTGGTTGACTTCTCTGGCCATGCTCTGCCCTCCCTTTCGATGTTCAGAAGAGGACAGAAGCCAGAGAAGACGTCCTCCCCAGGTGGCATACAGGTGAGTTTGAGAAAGTGGCACCCCACCCCAGGGCCTGTCTTGGGGGCACCACCTGAGCCCACAGGTCTTCATCAGTCCAGTCTGAGAACCATCACCCCTGGCTCCTCTGGGCCAGACCTCGAGAAGCTGCTCTGTCTGACACCCCAGTCGGTTTCAGCGCCCAGGCAGGGTTATCAGCTGCCAGGAGGTCTTGAACTTCTGACTCGCTCACCTCTACCTGAACCCAACGAAATAGCCTCTTTGCTGTTATTACTTTATAGCCTCGATTGTAAATTCTTCCCTGATCTCACTTTATGGCTATAGAACAGAAACTTGTGCCTGGGGCGTAGCTCTGGGGGAAAGCGCCCAGAAGGCTGATGGCCCAGAGGAGGGTGATCTGGAAAGGCCCAAGCAGAGTGCCCCGGGGTAGGTTCCTCGTGCGGAGCCTCATGGGACCCTCCACTGTCCTGGGAGAGCCAGGGTCACCGTCCTGGCTGAGCAGACAGAGTCCTTTATCACACAGATGTTTATGGAGCACAGCTCTGTGCCCTCTGTTAATGGAGGACGCGTAAGCCTCACCCCGGCCATGGTCTCCCATGTGGAGGGACTGGGATCAGCACCCACTCTCTGGTCCACTGCCCCTCGCGCCCGTGGGCTGAGTTTGGGAGAAGAAGCAGGGCCCGTGCAACCCTGCTCCTTCCTCTTGCCTATCTCCTGGGAGCCACAGGCTTGCAGGCAGCAGAGCACCCCTCACTCCTTCCCAGGACCCCGTCCACAGAGGGAAGGGGCAGGGTGAGCACCCAGTGGCCTGTCAGACTCTGGTCTCAGACCGAAGCCACGTTCTCCATGCTCAGCTCCACGGGTCATAAAAATGCTATTCTAGCCACATCTGCTTCCCTCCATTATCTTCCTTCAGGGTACGGGAGATGGCTGGGAGGTGACAAATGCTGGTGTGTTTGGGGGACATAGGGCCCAGCAGGAGTGAGTGAAGAGTCCACCTTCCTCACAATGATTGTGCCTCTTATTTGCCATTATCGCCATGATTCCTTCGTTATGGAGTCTTCAGAGACCCTGACTGGCAACATAACCAAGACTGACAGGAATGAAGAGACCCAGGCCAGAGGACTGGGGCCCAGTAGGCAGCCAGAGAGACCCAGAGAGAGAATGATGAAGCCATGTTCAAGGCTGCAGCTGTGGAGGTGGGAGCGGAAGGAAGGAGCCCTGCTCTAGATTCCGGAGACCTGGTACTGCCTCCACTCCCATCCTGACTGCTGGCCCCTCCATCACACCCCTTCAGCTGCTGGGGCCTCAGTTTCCACCCCCATCTGTGAAATGGGTGGAGAATGACCCAGGGAGTCTTGTGAGACTGTTCCAGGGCTAAGGTCAAGTTTCTACACCTTTTCCTTCTGCCTGCAGTTTTCAACCCGGGTCTCACATCAGAACCACCCGGGGGGCTTTCATAAACCCTGAAGCCCATGGCTTTTGATGGCTCTGCTCTAACGACCCCCAGCTTCAGACTGGGAAACTGGACTTTGAAGCAGGACCAGCAGGACAAGAGCTGGAAGGTTACGCTCAGTGTTGCTGGGAGGCCTGAATACCTAAGGGAGAAAGATAAAACACATCGGCAGAGTGCGTCACAGTGGGGTTTTGGAGGCAGGAGACCTGAGTCCCACGCCCCACTTCCCAACTCACCAGGATGGTCAGACCCCTCCCAGTCTCAAGTGCCACGTCCGGGCCGTGGGCACAGTGAAAGCTCCTGTCTAAGACTGGTGCAGGGATTGCATAAAGGGCTCTGCCTGGCAAATAATAAACATCCAGAAATGTTAGCTTTTATTATTCATGATAAACTGTGCACACCCTGTTCCCAGAGCAGGTAAAAGTGCCGTGAAGCACATGGGCTCCGGAGCAGGTATGCCTGAGTCCAGAGCCTGTTTCACTCACCTGTTTGCTGTTTGTCCTTGGGGAAGTCAACTCCCCGGCTCCCTCCACACTATGGGGAACCTGATGAAGTCTGTCCTAGTGTTGTGTGGGTTGAATTAAGACGTAACACAGTATGAAGTGATGGTAGGTTTTCAGCACATGTTTATTTTCTGTCTCTTTTTCTCCAGCAGTGGGTCCCAGGGTGCTGGCTGTGTAGATCTGGGTGTCACCCCACCCCAGCGTGAATGGGCATCAATGGCTCAAGATTAGTGGTGGGTCTGCCTGTGGCTGGGCCCGAGCACTTGCTACCCTGCCATGCCTATGATGAGGGCTGAAAAAAGGGGCATGAAAGCACTTTGTAGACTTGGAATTGCTTTTCTGGGGCACAGGCCGAGGCCAGGGAAGAGACCAGAGCTCCCAGCGTGAGCGAGCATTCTGAGTCACAAACTCTTCGTACCAGATCCAACATCAGGAACTTCCTCTTTGAGGACGATTTCCTCTCACTGTCTGTCTCAGGATCCAGGGGGAGAACGACAATGGCCTTGAACTCAGACCCACATTGTCTCATGGTCCCACCAGTTACAAGTGTTGCCCTGTTCCTCATGGGCCACAGTGTTCCCACCTGCAGGAAAATGACAGGCCCCTGGGGCACAGGTTCATTTTCAGGATCAAATGATGGCAGATCTGCACCAAGCCTTCCAGAAACCCTGAGGTAAGGCTCTTCCCTTGCTGGGTATAGGACCTTGGGGAAATTACTTCATCTCGCACAACCTCAGTGTCCCAATCTGTGGGCATAATGGTATTTACCTCATGGGTATTGTTAAAATTAAATGAAATAATGTAAGTAGATATTTAGTGCACTGCCTGATACATAGTAAGTGCTCGTTTCACAGCAAGTAGTCTCATTGTCACTGCGGCTTGTTCCAGAGCACCTTCTCCCAGCTTTTGGTACAAAGGACCCAAGGCCTTCAGGGAGGCTTGCCTCCCAGAATCCCCCGGGGCAGAGCTCCCAGCAGCTGGGAGAAGCTGTTATAAGACAAGGAACGTGTGGTTTAGACTGACTCATTGTCCAGACTAGCTGGACATGAGTACCTCCATGGGACTTTTAAAAGAAATCTTTCCTTACAAATCAAAAACTGCTTACCTTGGGGGAGTTTTAATTAGTTAACACCTGCTGAGTGCTCTGCTGATAAACTAGCCTGCTATTAATGCTGTCTCCTTGTGGTTGCTATTTTTATTATTATTGTCGTTATGAAATCCTCATTTCCCGAGCCACACAGCCAGCTGTAGGAAAAAAGACCTTGGACTTGAGCCCCCTTCCCAGAAACCTAGGGAAACGGTTCTTCACACAGCCCAGCTCACCTCTTTGTCCCTACACTTCACGCCCTCCATGCAGCGCTGTTTCTTGCCAAACCAGAAAACCACCATCACCTTTGGCCTCTGGCTTCTGAAGCAACAGAAGTTGCCCTCCGAAGTCACTGGGCACTCGGACCCTGGTGCTGAAGATTGCCCTTCTTAAATCAGCCACCAGCAGGGAGAGCAGGAGAGAATATTTATGAAGTACCAACTGTGTACCAGCTATGATGCAACATGCTTACTGCTGGAACCGACCTCATCAGGTCTTTAGAGTGCCCCCCGGGTGCCAACATGGGCCCTGTTTTCCCGATGAAATAAATGAGACTCAGAGAGGTCAAGACACCTTCTCAAGGTCATGGTGTCACCAAGTAGGGATGCGTAGATCTAAAGGTTGGTCTGTCTTTCTGGCTCACACTCTGGTAAGCCCCTGGGGCAACTTTTCTGGCCTTGGCCAACTTCTCTTGCTCTTTTTATGGCTTTTGTCATAGGCTCCAGGATCCTAGCCCACCCACTTGTCTTGATCTCTTTCAGATGGCCCCCATCGACCCTGACCTCCGAGTTTCTGGCCGGCTGGTGGGTCAGGATGGGGGCACAGGGCATCATGGTCTGGTCATGTCCAAAGCAAACTTTGTAAGCAACACTGCAATGAAGAAAAGACAGACACAAAAAACAAAAATATCTACTTCCTAGAGGAAGAACCAATATGAGGGCTACGAGGTAAAAGTGGTTTGGAACCTGGGCAGAAGGAACGGGAAGTCCTGGGTTCAAATCCCACGTGCCTGTTACTTGCTGTGTGACCTTGTTGAAGCTTCATTCTTCTCCACTGTTATATGGCCCTCTGGGTCTCACCAGCTTCCCAGGGTAGTTGTGAGGACTGATGGTGAGAACTCCAGTTAAGGGCTAACAGAAACCCTGGGCAGCGTGGTCCTTTCTGTCATTGGGATGGATGACTGCGGACATACAACAAGCACCTTCCACGCGTCACGTGCTGGTCTGGATAATCACCTTGCTTTATTTCATTTTCTTGCCACAACACCACCCTGACCCTTGGGGATCTTCATTATCACCTCCATGTCCCAGATGGGAAAACCCGAGGCTAAGAGAGTGAACTTACCCAAAGTCATGCAGTTGTAATGAAACCTTTTATTCTGAGACAATTGCAGCTTCATGTGCAGCTCTAACAGTAGACAGAGAGACCCTCTATACCCTTTATCCCATTTCCCCCATGGCGATACCATCTTGCGAAACTCTAGTAAAATATTTACAGCATGTACAACCAGGATATTGATGATGGATGACACTTCAGGACACAGAACATTTCCATCCCCACAAGGATCCCTCTGTTGCCCTTTTAAACCAGGTCCACTTCCATCCAATGCCTAACCTTCCTTAAACGCTGTTCGGAGAGCTTCCCCCATTCATTCTTTAGGGTGACAAATGCTTTCCATTTGCCTTCACCTGCGGATGTGCTGACTGCCCCTTCACGCCTGAGGGACAGTTTCACTGGCACAGGAGTCTGGATTGACGTCCCCAGGGAGTGCCCCACCTCACTATTCCCAAAGTCCCTAGCCAGCCTGCCTTCTCTCCGCCTTCTAGAATCTTCTTACGTTAGTTTTCTATTTACCATCCAGGATTTTCATTTGTGCTTAGGAGGAGGAAGAGGGAAAGGTATGCCTGTTGCTTCCCAGAAGCCAACATCCCACACACATTTTAGTAAGTGACAGAATCTGGGTTCAAACCTAGGAACTGGAGGCTCAGAGCCCGTGGTCAGAACCACTGGGATTGCCATCCCAGGCCACCTGAGCTCATTCAGACGTGCTCCTCTGGGGTCTGTCCTCCTACTTTGATGTCCCCACTGCTGTGAAGCATCCTCAGAAGCCATGGGTTAAAATCTCTTCCAGAGAACGGCAGTTTAAAGTCCTGTTGGTCTGGCACAGACATCTTCGTAGCATGTGAGTGGAGACCTCGGGGTCGCATTCTATTAGCATGTGAGCTGAGCCACTGAAATATGCATGTGGCCCACTTACTAAAGGCCAGCTACTTGTTCTTTCCTTCCATTCATCTATTATTTAATTCATGTGAGGTGCTGGGGCTACAAAAATCATAGTGGCCTTTTCTGCTGGGCTCTAACTTTGTACCAGGCACTCTGCAAAGCACTTCGACTTTCAACTACTTCTGAGCGCCCTTTCCCGTCTTCTTGGCCTCATCTCTTACCCAGGCCACAGCCGTGGGGAGCAGGGCCTCGCAGAGTCCCACCTGCTTTCCGAAGGTTCAACCTCTCAGGCCCCACTGTGCATTGCTCACTTCCTGCCCCAGGTGCCTGGGGGACACCTACTGTGCCCTCACGAACACACGAACTTGAAGTACAGGACAGCTAACAGCCCATGGGACAGTTCTTGGCCAATGGGGGGCAGAAGCTGGTGACAAATTCTTCCCCGTCTTTCCTTGGGCAGATGATTCTTGAGCCTTACTCAGGGCCTTTTAGAAGGTACTTTGGGAGCAAAGCCTAGTCCTTCTTAGAGGCGGTCAAACTCTAATCAATGTGGTAACGGGTGCTGGTGTTGGCTTCCCTTCTTTCCTGGGCTTATGTCCCTTGGTCTGTACTCTCCTTCCTCAGTTACATTCCCAAATAAACTATCCACACATAGACCTTTGAGAGAACCAGGAGAGGACAAGTGGTCCAGGAAGTGGCCCTAGAAAGCAACCTTGGGTGACATTTGGGAACTCTCCACCACCCCGGGGATTCAGCAGCACACGCTCCCTGTGGCTGACTGGGGCAAGGTACAGATGGACAGGGAAATTTGAACTGTGTGCTGGCTGTGTCTTTTGACCTGCATAGGGGTGATAGTACTTATAAAGATTGTGGAGTGGACTGACTTTTTTCTTAACAGCTTGAGAAACTTTGAAAACAGCCAAATGCAAGCCGAGATCAGCCAAATATCAACTCAAAGCCCAGTCACGCTGTCTTTTGATACCATGTCTCCTGTAGGTGCCAGGCAGAGTGTGCTGGGAGCCAGGCCTGGGACCTCATCCCAGGTGCAGGTGTGCAAAGGAGACCGAATGCATGGCCCCAGCAGGCCTGCCTGACAATCAGGGCCCTGAGACCTGAAATGGGCAAGTAGCTGAGAGCACTGAGCCCAGTTTCCTCTGAACCCGCCAGGCTGATGGCTGCATCCTCCTCCCCTCTTTTGGAGGAGAAGCACCCCCTGGCCTAGAGACCCTGCAAAGCCCTTTCCTGAGGCCCCTCAGCTCGCCACTGCCTGCAGGACAATAAATAGCATCAGCCTGTCAGAGAGGTCAGGCTGCTGCTCCGTGTGGAGGCAATTTTCACACTGAAGGAGCTATGAGAGCCGGCTGAACAGTAGAGCATTGTGGGGTTTGACCGTGAAACATGAAGATGGACAGGAAGAACTCGCTGCCGTGGGGGGGGGCGCCCGCCTGCAGCCTGGCGTTCCTTGTTCTGGTGAGGATGCCCACAGCCACCTGACGCTGCTGGGCTGGCTCCTTGAGGCTGGAACCCAGAGATGATCTCAAGTCTGTCTCAGGCTCCACCCCCCTGGGGGCGGGGCAAACTAAGGTGTGAGCATCACCTCATTTCAGTCTCTCTGAAGGCCTCAGAGCTAAGAGAGCCCCTGCCCCATCTCCCACGGGTGAAGGAACAGAAGCTCTGAGAAATCGCCCGAGGAAGGAGACAAAACTAGCCTTCTAGCCACATTCTTCCCTTTCTCACCGCAGGGCTTTGTAGGACAAGGCCAGGGGCCTTGTGGCATCCTCTGTCCCACCCTACCCACTCACTCCTTTGTGGGTTTAAATTCCACTGCTGGCTGACAGACTTGTCACCTGCAGTAAGTGCAGAATCCATTACTATTATCAATAGCAGTAATGGATAATTAAACAAGAAATGCACTAATCTCATCAAGCCATTCAATTAATTAATTTTAATTCATGTAATTAGTTAATATGCTAATACTTTCTTTCATCCAAAGACAGCCCGCAGGCCCTCCAAGCTCCAAGTATTATTATTAATGGATTTTCACACGTTTGGAGGGAAGAAGTTTGGGGGTGTGGCTCAAAGTCGCAGAGCTGCCTGGGGGGCGGTCCCTTAGCCTGCGCGGGTCAGCCTGACACTGAACCCGTAGGCCCTTTGCTTTTGCTGGCTTTCCTGCCCTGGTGCTTAACCCTCTTCTCCCTGAAAGCCAATGCCACCCATCCTTTGGAACTCAGCATAGGGGTGACCACCAGCAGGAAGTCCCCCGATGTAGCTAGGTTAGGTGGCTCTCCAAAGGTTCTCGGCAGGACCCTTGTCACTCTTGTGAGGTGTCTCCTGGATTAGAATGCAAGTCCTTTGAGAAAGAGTCTGAGTCATGACGACATCCACAACCACACATGTAGTCAGTACCACCATTCCTTGAGCACCTGGTCTGTGCCTTTTCCCAAGCACATTGCAGTTGTAGAAATGCTCTCTCTCTCTCTCTTCCTCTCATTAGGAAACAAAAATATCAAGCAGAAAGGAAACTTACCCCAGGACCACCCACCAGAACAGGGATTCAAACTCATGTTCCACACGGGGCTGTCTTCCTTGTTCCTGAAGCCTCTGTCCCTAGCACGGGCCAGCTCACTGAAAGCTTGTGTGATGAATGAATGCCCTAGATGCTCCCTTAACAAATGTGTCTCGAATAATGAAAGACACAGAAGACCCCGTGGCCAAAGAAGGAGTGACAAGGACAGGTTTTGAGGAATGCTGTTCCTGTGTTGGTCATTCATGGTTGTTCAAGGACAATACAAATATCACCACTGTTGATGGGATTGCATTTTACTCTTAAAACCACAAACGAAAACAATAATTCCATTAGTTGGTGAAAATGGTGATAATCCTGGTAAGTATGAATTTCATTGCTATGGCAACACTGAAGTCCAGAGATAATAAATAAGAGGTTCCTACAAATCATGAGGAGTACGTTTTGTTGCCTACACCCCATCAAACATCATAATTCCATTAGTAGTTAAAAATTGTAATAATACCCTTGACAATACTTTTTATTGCTATATCTGTAAAACACCAAGATAAGAAATAATTTTCTCAACTGGAAAGTGGTGATAATAACTCAGCTGTATCAGCCTGTGGTTTGGTTCCAGTGTGACTAGCATTTTGATTTGTGGGGTAACACCTGAGACAGTGACTCAAAAGCTGTTTGGATGTTGAGACATTTCTCACTTCTTTTTCTTTTTTTTTTTCAAGATTTTAATTTATTTATTCTTACAGAGAGGGGAAAGGAGGGAGAAAGTGAGGGAGAGAAATATTAATGTGCGAGAGAAACATCTATTGGATGCCTCTCCCGTGCCCCCAACCAGGGACCTGGCCCACAACACAGGCATGTGCCCCAATCGGGAATCGAACTGGTGACCTTTAGGTTTGCAAGATGACACCAATCCTCTGAACCACACACATCAGGGCTTTTCTCTTCCTTGTGTAGTGTCTTCTCTGAAAAAAAAAAAAGAAGAAGAAGAAGAATGCACTGCAAAAGTTGAGAGTAGCTCTACCGCTATCTTATGAGCTACCCCGGGGCTCAGACTTCCGATCTGTTAAATGGGACAGTATGGATTCTATGTCAGTTTAAACTAATACCTGGGGATACAGCCACACATGGCAGAGGGATGGGGAGCCTGACCACCTGGCGCTTCTGGTTTGGTGGGAAGATAGATAGTAATAACCTTTGCACACTATTTATTGGTCAGGAATCAGTCACAAAAACAGAAGTTTCTTTATGTATTCCACAGGTAAAGAGATTTAATACAAGAAATTTGAGGCTTGCCCAACTGGAAGGCAGGGGAGTGAAGGGCAGGGAAGCCATCCCTGATGAGCTGGCTGTCAGCAGTTCACACAGAGGCCACTGGGACACTCCCAGGAGCCCCGCCAGCCTGCACCTCTGATGGAGGTTGCCTCTCAGGAAGCTCACCTGGAAGCTGCTTCCTGTCTCTTATCTGGCTGCCATGCCTGCGGAAAACAATGGCTCTCTTTCTCTTTTCTAGGCCGTATCTCCTGAGATCGCTTCTCATTGGCCAGTGCTACCTGGGAACCACCCTGCTAAGGGGGTTCGGGAAAGCGGCAGCTCCCACCCTCGCAGCAGTAACACTGGTGACAGCTGTGCTGGGCTGGCCACAGACAACCCAGCATGATTAGCAAGTTACGTTTGATTGGAACCCTGAAGGGCAAGCACAAGGGCCCTCGGGACCGTGTTAGGGGTTGCCTGAGAGACTTGAGAAGTTCTGAGAAGGCTTCTTGGAGGAAACGACATTTACCTTGAGAACCAGAGGATGAGTAGGACTGGGCGAAGTAAAGAGAAGGGCACAGGCCTGAAGAGGGAAGAACAGGGGGAGAATTCCAGGCTTGGGAACAGCTTGTGCAAAGTGGGGCTTTGCTCTCATTGGTCACCCCCTGGGAGCTCTTCCTGCAACACAGTGGCAGAAGCTCCCTGGGGCCCGGGTGTGGGGGAGGGGGCGGCCCAGGGGCTTCTCAGGTGCAGTGATGGAGTTTGCTTGGTCACTAAGTGTTATCACCCACAGACTGCACCATGGCGCTTACAGTTTTGGGGGGTTTTTTTTTGTCTTGATGAAACATTTGCCATGAATATAGCATCTCAGAGTGAATAGAACAGTGCCTCATGTTTCACAACTTATGTTCCTCCTTTAATTTCTTTTTGATGGTCTTGTCACAATTGTGACAATTAAATAATTCCCTCTCCCTCCTTAGGACTGAAGGTCATGTAGCCCTCCCCCCACAGCTGCTTTCACCTGTCACACCTACATTCATGCACAGAATAAAGAGGGCCGGGTATTTGGGGTGCAGAGGGGGCCTGAAGCTCGCGGGCTCAGTGTCGCATGTGTGGGACTCACGGTGTATACTGGAGACATCCCAGCAGGGATGGCAACTGACAGTTTCTGCACTGATCTGGAACCCAGCAGGGAGGCTGAGCTACAGAAGCAGATTGAGAAGACTTGGAGTGCAGGGGCTCACCGACGGCGTGGCCACAGGGGGAAACGCAGATGAGAAAGAACAGAGGGGTCGGGCCGGAGCTTTGAGGGGCATCGGCATTTAAACCCAGGAGAAGATGAAGGACAAGTATCCCGGAAAGTAGGAAGAGGTCAGGGAGGCGGCTGTTCCAGGGAAGGGAAGGGTCTGAAAAACACCCACAGCTGAGCAGCAGGGAGTGTTTTGGGGAGAGTGAGGAGGGGGCCACATGGGCGAGGGCTGAGGAGGGCTGAGGAGCGACAGGAACAGGGCTTATCTGACCTGGAACAGGTCTGACCCTGGGGGGAAGAAGAGCAAGAGTGAGGGGAGGGAGTAGCTAGAGGGGGCAGCAGGATCAAGGATGCGGTGGTGGTAGTGCTTTGTTCAGGACACAGGTGACATTTATGTGTATTTTAAAAATGCAAAAGGGGAAAATGCAGGAGAGGAAAAAAGGGGAAACTTAAGCAGAAGCTGGAGCTAAGCAAAGACAGGCAAGGTACCTAGGGCACAAGCTTAAGCAGACGCTCACTCCCTACAGTGCAGGGGCAATTGCCAGCCGAGGGCGCAGGCCTCCCTAAACCTGTACCTGAGGGACCTGGCTGGCTTCACGCTGAACCAAAGGCTTTGAAGGCTACAGGCTGCAGAGCGCAGTTGGGGTGACTCTCTGAAGGCCATCCTTTCCCAAAGAAGAGCTCAAAAGGGAAGTTGCCCAGAACTGTTAGGACTTGAAAGATCTCTAGAGTCCATCTACTTCTGTGGGTTTTCAGACTATCCTTAGTGGGGAAACCCTCCTTCAGTCTCATGCAGAAGCTGGATGAATGAACTGGAAAAGCCAGTGCTGGGCGGGGGCGGGGGGGGGGGCGCTGCAAGCCAGGAGCCGCGAGCTCTGGCCCCGGGGAAACCTTGGGGTACAGAAACCTGAGGCTCCGTGGTCACAGTTCACAAACCTCTGGTCTGGTTCAAGGTTCCCACATGTTCACCCGGGAATTCACCGCACCTTCCGGTCCAGCCACCAAGGGCCTGAGGGAACCCAAGAACGGGAGCCGGTGGGAAGCCACGCATCAGCAGCATCCCCGCTCAGCTGCATAGGTGGACTTTGCTCTCGGCTAACCTGACACATTGAAATTCAATTTATTTATCTCTGCCCTACCTTGTTCCCCAAAGGATTCATAATGTACAAAGATATATGGGAGACAAGATAAAATACCTAATGGTGAATACAACTGGGTAATAAAACAGCAGAGGGGAGTGAAAGGAAGAAAGTTTCCATCTCAGGAGTGCTCAAAGTCCTGGCCACTTTCCCCAGGAATCACAGGTCTGACTTTGAGCTTTCTAGCAATTGAGGCAAAGAAAGTGTCTAGCACACGAGGGCCAGATAACAAAGCACAGGATTGCCTCTTTATCAACAACACCGCCATCAACAAGACTTGAGTTAGAGCTCCTGAAATAGGCTTTGAGCCCTGACAGGTTTGGCTCAGTTGGTTGGGCGTCATCCTGCAAAGCGAAAGGTCCCCGTTCAATCCCCATTCAGGGCACATGCCTGGGTTGCACATTCGGTCCCGCACACAAGAGGCAGCCAACCAATGTTTCTCTCTTAACATCAGTGTTTCTCTTTCTTGTTTCCTCCCTCCCCTTCTCTCTAAAAATTAAATAAATAAAATCTAAAAAATAAAAATAACATAGGATTTGACTCACAGAATTTCAATTCACCCCCGACAGTCTTTGAAAACTCCCATGCTAGGAAGCAAGGTAACCTGTCATAAAGGAAGTCCTACCTGCTCTTGACTCTCAGGAGCTACTGCATGTTAAAAGAACCAGTAGCACCTCCTCAATCCTCTCTTCCAGAAAGTTCTGTGTCCTTGAAATATGAATGTGGAGGTCATCACTAGGGCAGAAGGTGCAGCTCAGGACAGCTGTCTCCGTGGTGACGAGAGACCAGGGCACGGTGCCCACTGTAAAAGCCCCAGCACTTTGCCCAGGGAGCCTGGGGCCTCAATCTGCTCTCCCACGTCCACTTCCTCCTGTGGATAAGTGTGCGCACTGCAGGTCATTATTCACGCATGGCTTTATGCATCAGACATTTGTCCGACGCCCGCCCTATGCCATCACCTCCGCTTGCTTCCCCAGCCCTCATACAGCCTGGTGGGGAAGGCGGGCCCGACCACTCCCATTCTGTAGATGTGGAAGCTGAGGCCTGCAGAACTTAAAGCAACCAGCCAAGGGTCGCACAGCCAGCAAGCGGCAGACCCAAGATGTGAGCCCGGCCTGGTGATGCTGAGTCGGGTGCCCTCTGCCCTGACCCAGGGAACCAGGTGAGCCGAACACCTGAGGACCGGGAATCAGAGACCGCTTGTGAGTCCCACGGCAGACCGGCGCTCAGGAACCGGGAAGGCCAGAGCAAGGGACCAACAGGCTGGGAGCCGCGGGGACAGTCTGCTGCCATAAGGTCATGGCAGTGGAATAGGTGTCCTCTAGTGCAAAACCCCACACTCATCTGTCCTTGGCAAGGCTGACGTTTAGACCCACCGCCTACAATGGTGCAGGCCGCGCTGCGTGACTCCAGAGGGCGCTGTGACTCCAGGGGGCACTGTTCACGGCGTCATCATGGGGGTTTTTACATTTATTATTTTCCGTTTATACATCATTTTCAGCACCAAATAAATTACACTTTATTCTTTAATGTCATTGTCCATCTACTTTTAACCAATTTTCAATAAATCTTTTAATCGCCTTAAATACACAATTACTGGTTCTGTGCACAATTTAAAATCAGCCTTATAAGCCCTGGCTGGTGTAGCTCAGTGGATTGAGTGCGGGCTTGCGAACCAGACAATCGTGGTTCGATTCCCAGTCAGGGCACATTCCTGGGTTGCAGGCCGGTTCCCTGCAAGCCAGTTCCCAGCAGGGGACACACAAAAGGCAACCATACATTGACATTTCTCTCCCTCTCTCCTTCTCTTCCCCTCTAAAGATAAATAAATAAAATCTTTATTAAAAAAAAACCTAACTTTATTTAAAAAAAATAAAAAATAAAATCGGCCTTATTGTTTTATAACTTTATTTCCCTTTAAGGCAGGTAATCGCTGTTCCAACATTTTCTTTTTCATTTTTATTTTTTTGTTTGTTAATCTTTTTTATTAAATCATTTTTTAGTTCGTATATTTATTAGTTTTCTGGCAGGTTGCAGGAACGTGGGTCACCCAATGGGCAGTGCTTTCTGATTCACCCGCAGGCGCCTGTGTGGGCAGCAGCGGTGCTGGGGTCGGCCTCCGGGAGAAGGTGGGAGCCTGGTGTTGGGCACAGAGGAGGCCTTTCATGGCCGCTCGTTCCGAACTTTCTCGTCTAACACGAGAGCCTCCCAACCCGCCTCACACTGCGGCTTTGAAACTCAAATAAGACGGTGAGCCTCCGAGTGTTTTCACAGCATGCGGGCCACTGTCCAGTGTCGGGGAGTGACAAGTTGGTTGAGGAAACTGAGAGAAGGCACCAGCACGAGCCTAGGCCCCATCCACCCAGGGAACACGATCTGTCACCCAGGCCCGGGCTGGCTGGGCAGGCGGAATTAAGTTGGGGGAGCAGGGACCCCGTGCTGAGCTGGGATCTGCGTGGCAGAGAGGACAGGGAGAAGCAGCCCCACAGGGGTGTCTCATGGACCCTCATGTCCAGGGTGGTTTGCTGAACTTCCATGGTGACTTTTGCAAGAAGGGCGGGAGAGAGGAGAAACACCGTGTCTGCAGCTGAGGAGTCACGGAGAGGACACAGGCGGGGGGGGGGGGGGGGGGAGACCAGGAAGCAGACAGATGCCAAAGAGAAACGAGGGAGGAAAAGGTGGGGAAACGAGGAGAGAGAGACAGAGCAAGGATGAGCAGAGCAGCCAACACACAGAGGACAGAGAGGAGAGGAGCAAACGTGAAACAAAGGATCGTGGGAAAGACACACACGGAGAGCAGTATGTGTGACAGAGAGAAAAAGAGGAAGAGAGGAGGGAAGGAGAAGAAAGGGGAGGGGAGGGGAGGGACAGAGTGGGACCGACATTCAGACAGGTCAGGCCTCACCCTGGATGCAGATGGGCCTATATTTTCAAATCTCAGCCCTGCTGCTCAGCACTGACACTATGGGCAGGGCCCCCAACGTGCCTTGCCTCAGTTTCCTCCTCCACGAGGCCCCTCCCTACCCCACCCCCAGGGTTGTTGCAGGCACCAGGAGGTGACAGGTGTCGCCTTTGGAGTCTGACTGGTGGAGGGATGTTGTGAGGTCGGGGTGACACTGGCAGGCCCTGGGCAGCTCCCTGGTTTGGCCTGGCCCCAGAAGGTCCCAGTGCCTGTATGGGGCGTGTCAGGCAGAGTAGGAACAGGGGGGACTTTGTTTGGCTCTGGGGTGGCCATCTGCCTCCTCTCACCAAATGGAAAAGCCGGTTCTGCCATGTTTTCTCTCACCCTCCCTCAGAAGCTCTGTCAGCAGTCAGGGCCCCCCCCCCCCCCCCCCAACCCACACTGGCCCCACCACCACCAGCCTTTGGGCAGTCGGGAGGGATTTGCAGGAGGCCGCTGTGGGCTGGAAGTCCTGGAAACCGGATCGGGGTGGCTGCAGGTGGCTGTATGTCTCCCCTCTTCTCCGAGTGTGAAAACCCCATAATACCATTAGAGCCGGCATAGCCCTCCTGCGGGGCAGGGCGGCAGGGCGGGCTGTTTGTGCTTTGTCAAGTGTAATCAGGGCAGAGATAAGGGCTCCCTGTGTAGCTGCAGGAGGAGATAGGCAGCCCCATAAACCAGGGTCGCCAGCAGGGCACAGGGTGAAAAGGTAAAGGGAGGACCGGGTGGCACCCGCCCTGCCCCGAGAAAGTCTCCAGCAGGAATTCTGATCTGGGGGTTGCAGGCAGCCTGGTCACCGGGCACCTTCTGGGGTTCCACCATGGGGCTCGCCCCATCTTGGGGAAGGTGTTCACCCACTTTGCACCAACAACAAGGGTTGACAGTGACCTGGAAAGACAGGGGCAGGTGGACCATCTGTCAAATATTAAAGCTTTTCTGTCCTGGGCCCACAACTCTGCCCCAGCCCCTGCCCCAGGGCCGCACCACCATCCAGCCCCAGGGAGCTGCAGGGTCTCCAAGGACCCTCTCGAGCTGCAACTGGCCTCGGTTCTGATCAGACAGCCCCGCCCAGGTGCTGCCAGTGGTTAAAACTCTATCTCTCCCCCCACCGCCACCCGCCGACACCCTGGCTCCCTATGTGTCTTAGGGGAGAATGGCCCCACTCTGGGTTTGAAAGCAGGTGGGCCAGGGAGAGGACAGAGGGAGGGGACCAGTCCCTTAGTGCCCCTGGAAGCTGCTGTGTGTTTCATCAAATGCTTTCTTTCATTTAATCCTAGCTGCAAAAAAAGACATTCGCCCGATGTCCTCCAGTGCATTTTCAGGAGAAACACTTTGGCTCAAACTCTTGGCCATCCTCAGAAGGAAAGGGAGTCAAGTAGCCGAGGGAGCCATCTACAAGCCAAGGAGAGCGAGGCCACAGAAAAACTCAACCCTGCTGACACCTTGATCTCAAACTTCCCGCCCCCAGGACTGTAAGAAAATAGATGTCCCCTGTCTAAGGCCCCCACCCCCACCCCCGCCTGTGCGACAACAGCCCTAGCAGCCTCACAGAGACCGCCAGTCCTCCTCTCCCCGCTCTCCCCTACCCGGCTTTCTCTCACCATCTCTGACAATCACCCCGTGGTTCTTCATTTTCCAAACGTTCCTGAGCACAGCATCATTGATCATAGTTCATACTAGTTCCTGGAGACAGAGACATGAAAAGATAAACTGTATTCATTCGACAAACATCCACTGAGCACCTACTGAGTACCAGGCTCTGTTCTAGGTGCCCATTTACGACCATACACAAGACAGGCGCAACCCTGCATTCGTGCGGACAGTCCGGGGTGGGGGCTAACAGGCAAACACCCGGCACATCTGGGTGCAGTTCCCTGGGGGCCTGGCCGCTCAGAGGAGGAAGTAACAGACTCCCAGGAGAGTGGAGAGGAACGGGCCCAGGACACTGGTTGGAAAGGGGATGCTCTTCCTGAGCCTTGAACGGTGAAGAGGAATTAATTCCCTCTCCCTCTCATTCTCTAGAAAGTGTCCATCAGTAAGCGGTGCTGCGCAGCTATTTGCTGAGCACAGAAATGAAAGGCTTTAGTTCACAGGTCCACACAGATGGAGGGAAGGGGGAACAGAGGTGGGGGGTGGGCAGGTAGCGGCAGAAGGAGGACACAGAAACTTGCCCCAGAGGTGTTAGCCCTCCCCAAGCTGACATCTGTTCTGATCTAAAAGTTAATTATGGTATTTGGATGTTTTATTTTCCATCCTGCTTAATAATTACAACAGAACCCAAAGTGTGTGATAACACTGAATCATAAAATGAGATTTAATTATTCTCCCAACTCGCAGGAATTAACGGGCTTCAGAGAAAACACATGCTTGAACGTAGCCATTTGGCAAAGGAGGAAGCAGGTGTCTCCCTCCTAATCCCTCCCCTCCCTCCGAGGCTGCGCGCAGAAAGCCGAGACGCCAGCGCCTCCCCCAGGTGCGTGAGCGTGTGCGTACGTGGTACTGCTACTGCGTCCAGGAAAGCTGGCTGGCTCTTTCTCCTGGGCTGGAGTATTCCCAGCAGTCAGGAGTGTAGACTTGTTCCTCCAACAGTCCTTCGTTCAGCAGAGCTTCATGAGTGCCTTCACTATGTACAGGGCACCGGTCGTCCAGCCGAGGTGAGTACCGCAGGCCAGATCCCTTCTCAACACTGATCGTGTCCCAGACGGGAGACTGAACTAAGAAACAATCGCAACATCAGGTAGACATGCTGCGCAGTGAATGCAAGGAGGGCTCTGGGCGGAAGTAAATGGCCGGATGGCTATTTTAGGGCAAAGGACCCGAGACAGGCTGTCGGATAAGGTTACGTTCAAACTGAGATTTGAATGAAAAGAAAAAGATAATGATGCCAAAAAAGAAATATGGGCTCAGGGAACAGAAATGTGGATGAAGAGGACCAGACCGTGTGAAGGTGGGAATAAGCGGTAGATGAGTCTTGTGGATCAGAGTATGGTTTTATTTTAAGGGCGAAGGGAAACTGTGGCAGGGTTTTAAGGGGTGAGGTAGGATCATAAACTGATTTTTTATTGGGGAAATAGAACTGTAATGGCATAATCAATAAAATGTATTTTTAAAAAATACACTCTGGCCCCAACTGAGTGGCTCAGTTGGTTGGGCATTATCCCGCAAACCAAAGGATCTCTGGCCCGGTGCCCCTCAGAGTGCATGCCAGGTCCTTGGTCCCTCTCTGTCTCCCTCCCTTCCCCTCTCCCTATGAATAAATAAATAAAATCTTTTAAAAGTTAAGTGAAATCCACTCTGTTGTGCAGAGAGTGGATTATGGGAGAGGAATGGGAGCTGGTGGAACGGTGAGGGGACCTCTGTACCCAGGACGATGTCCGTTTCGGTAACTATCTCCCCTGCTCCAAAAAACCACTCTGTCTCACAATGTCCCAGGTCCCCGTGACACCTCATTTTGTACAGACCTTAGTGCAGCAGCTGAGAAGGCCTTTTTGTTGTGTGATGACATTTGGTTTTGGTCCTCCTGACAGGTTCGGCCAACCCTGCCTCACAGATGAGGAAACTGGGGCTCAGAGAGGTTAAGTGACCTCCGCAAGGCCACACAGCTAGGTAGTGGCAGGGAAGGGAATGGAAGGCTATCACCCACCGATGAAAAAGATGGCTTTAAAAAAAAAAAAAAACAGTTAAGAGAGCATTGTTTAGACCTGCGATGCCCAGCAGCAAGTCTCTAGACAAAAGGCTAGGATTTTTTATAGCCTAATGATGCCCATGCCTGCATCCTTCAAAGAAGTCCCCAGTGTGGGTGGACACTTGTCCTAACAAGGCACTTGGTGTTCAGGACATTCTGGAGCCACAGCAGTGGGAAAAGTGGGTGTGGACTTTTGAGCCAAAAGTCCTCCAATGAGATTCCATGGCAGCTACTTCCTGCTGGGCCACTCAGACCCTCTCATCCTCAAGCGAAATTAACCGGCTTTCAGGACAGCGCAACACCTGGGTCGCCATCTCTGAATCTTCTCCGTGGGGAAATCTTTAATCTTAGGGTTGGTTGAATTTTTTGAAACCTCCCACAGCTGTGGGGAATGAGGAGCTGTGTGGGTGCTGGCAGCAGGGACACTGAAGTTCAAAACATCTGTTGCATTTGCAGCTCAAAGCCTGGCTGGGGGATCCCACAGTTCCATCTGGCCTTGGTCCGGACAACACCCCCACCTAGTGGCTACTTTCTCCTCTCCCCAGGACGGATGACGAGTGGGTAGAGGATGAGGCTTTGGACGGGAATCACGGAGCTTCTGGTTGAAATGCAGATTCTAACTCAGTAGACCAGGGATGGGGCCTGAGAACCTGCATCTCTAAGGCTCTCCCAGGAGGTCCTCAGACCACACTTTGAGTGGCCTTCCCGAGCCATGCTGACCTGGCAGTGGTTGGGGTACGCCCAGTCTCCTGACAGACTGAACCCAAGAAAGATGGTTGGATTGAGTTACACATGAGGAAACGCTTTGTGATGTTACCAAAAAAATGTGTGTATGGAGAGAGTGTCCACAAGTACCAGACACGGGACAGGGGCCGGAGATGCAGAGAGAAGGAGCTTACAGCTGCAGACCAGTTGTGGTCACAGGGAATGAGTGGTAAAAGCTGATTTCTTCACAAAGAACACTATTTCCAGAAAGCCCAGCAGGAGGCAGGAGAGGGCTGGTATAGCAGAAAGGGCACTGGGTTTCAGAGTTCAAAGACCAACGGCCAAATGCTGGTTATACCATGACTAGGTTGCATCACCACAGGCAAATAAATCCTCCACCTGCATTTTTGCAAAAAAAATTTTTTAAAGTAGGAGTTGGGGAGAAGGGGATGCTGATTGATATAATCACTCAGAAATTTTCCAGCAATAAGATGTCAAGATTCACAAGAGACTGTGTACACAGCAGTTGGGCACACAGACAACTGTACTGCCTGGCTTTGCAGCTTGCCTCTGCACTCACCAGCTCTGTGATGCACAGCAAGTTACTTAACATCTCTGTGCCTCAGTTTCCTCATCTTAAAAAAATAAGCATAGTACCTACTCCATGCGGTTCTTGAAGAGAATAAGTGAGTTGATCTGTAAGACACTGCCTGGTTCTTGGTAACTGCAACCTGAATATTTACTAGTATAACAGGAAGTGCCCTTAAGTCCTTATTGGGCCTTTACAAACCTCATTAAACCAGACAAAGTGAGAGGACATCTGAAATGGCAAAGATTCTAAATTATGAAATACTTTAAAAGCGGGGCTGTTTGAATATGCTGGGAATGCTCTTCCTGCCAACTCATCCCACACTTTTCAAGAAGTCTGCTTATGACGTTCTACCAATCACAGCTCACGGCACCCCCGGGGTCAGTGATTGGTTCAGGAATGGACACATGACCCAAGCCAGGCCAATCAAGAGAATCTCTGAAGCTGGATACTGGGAAAGGGAAAACTCTTTTCTCTGGGATCATTAGCTGTGAAGAACTAGAATCCTGGAGCTACCTGCCCCGTCATCTTAGCTGCCACAGGGGAAGAGCTGAGGGGCGAGAGCTTGCCTGACACTGGGGTCAGAACAGGAGAAATCTGAGCCCCCAGAGGGAGAGTTCTGAAGACACCCTCTGAATTCCTGACCCAGACACCCCTGGCTCCAGATGCCTGAACTTCTGACACTAATCATTTCTTTCATATTTCTTAAGCTGGGCTGAGTTGGGTTTACTAAAATGTCCTGTGACGGGTATTGTGGGGTGTCTCTCTTCGGTCCTTTGAGGCTGTAACCTAAAGTTCCTTTCCTTGAGGAGGAAAAGGAAATACCTGTCACCACAGTGCCTGAGGGGGTGAGTGTGCCCACTGTGCAGATGGGAAAAGTAAAGGCCCTGGGGTGTCTCAGTCACACAGGCGGCAGACCTTGGTTAAACCTGGTCTGTCCAGCTCTACAGGCTGTGCTTTCTGCATTAACCCTCCCCTAAGGCGAAGGGTGTTAAACGCTGATTGGTGCTTGTCAAAGGGATGGTTCCCAGATCAGCAGCCCCACCGCCTGGGAAGTGTTACAGTGCAGCTTGTAGGCCCCCATCCGGGTCCACTGGATCAGAGACTCTGAGGGCGCGGCCATGAATGCGTTTTAACAAGCCCACCAGGAGATTCTGATGCACGCTAAAGTATGAGCACTTCTGCCAAAAGTGAACAAATTAGCTTTATTTTAGTTTAATTAGGTGTTTGCTGAGCACTATTTGCTAGGGCTGGTAGCATAGAAAGAAGCCAAATGAGGCCCTTGACCTGGAAGAGCCCCCAGCCTGGTGGTACCAGCCAAATTCACACTCTGCTTCTACCAAACTGCCATCTCTGCCTTGGGGGCACCTGCAAGCAGCATCCCTGCTTTCTTGGCCGTGACAAACACTTTCGGACCTCCAGGCCTTGCTATGCTCACCCACCCTGCCTCCACCCTCTCCAGCTGCAAGGCTGCTGCCCTTGCTTCAGGATCCAGCTTCAACATCACCTCCCTGAGGCCTCCCAGCAGAGTGGATCGCACCCTTGCCTGAGAAGGGTCTCCCGGCAGGCCCTGCCGTCCTCGCTCAGGGCACGAATCGCATCGCATTAGGGGTGCTTACTCCGCAGCGGTCTCTCCCATGTGGTCTCTCTCCCAGACCCCAGGGCACAGGGCAGGGCCTGGCTCAGGGTGGAGGCAAATAAACATTTGATGAATGGGTTAATAAGGAAAGTAAAGACAGCCTTGAAAGATAGGAAAAACTCAAAAGCACAACCTGAGAGAGATGGTGGGGAGGTGGGGGTGGTCTACGCTTGGCTGTTCCACGTGTGGTCCAGGGCCAGCAGCCTCAGCAGCAGCTTCCCCTGGGAGACTGCAAGCAATGCACCCACTGAGTCAGAGTCTGAGTTTTAAGACAATGCCCAGCTGACTCGTGCATTTTTTAAAGTCTGAGATGCTCTGCAGCGGGCTGTCTCCCCTCTCCCTGCCGTTGCTATGAAGGAGCATTTGCCGGAGTGGATTTTATGCATATAGGACATGTTTAAGAACAGCTAAAGCTACTTTCTTCTCCTCCTGGAAAAACTTCCAAACTTGACACCTTCCAGAAAACGGAGGGGCCCAGGGACAGACAGCCTCTGATGTCCCCACACCCAGGCCAGAGCTGCGGGGCAGCACTGAGAAGAGAACAGAGACCCCACTTCCGCTCTTCACCAGATTCTTGGCACAGCAAAAATTTCCAAGAAACATACCCAGAGCTTAGTTCTGGTCGGAAAGGCTCCACTCATCTAAGGAGGCAATCAGTAATGGCCAGGGCCCATCCGTGGCGCCCGGAGATCGATCTCGGGGTATTTATGGAGCTCAGATCCCAGGCTGGAGGGAGGAGGCTTCAGCGGGGGTACAGAGTCTGTGCCTGCTTCTGGGAGACCCTGATTCCCCTCCCAAGAATTATGGGGTGTCCTTTGTCTCCGCTCGATAACACCCTGGAGTTACAGAGCCGTTTAGAAAGGGATTGTCTCGTTTTTCTCCCTCTCCCGCGCTGGAGAAGACAGGCCGCCCTGGCCTAGGAGTTATTAAGGGGACAGACAGGACGCTGTGCCCGTCCCTTCTGGCCCGTGTCCAGCTCCACTGCCCCCTCTGTCACCAGCAGGCCCTGAAGCTCTAACTCCTCGTCACATATGTAACATCTCAGGAAGAGAAAAGAGGGTAAAAAAAATGGGTGGGCATTTTATTTTATTCCAAGCATTTTTACCCACGTGGAGGGAAAACACAGCAATTTTTTTTCCTGAAAAACCTCCCATTTTTTCCCATCTCTTAAGATGTCACACCTGATAATCTCATGAGCAGATAAAGTGATGATGCAGGATTTATCTTCCCCCAAATTAGCAAAACTATCTCCTGAAATTAAACTTCCTGCAAGAGTAGGATTGAAACAAGGCACCTGACCTCTCTGGGCCTGTTTGCTCATCTGTGAGGACGATAATCCCAGCTGCTAAGGTCCCCTCAAGGAAAGAGCTTCATACAGTGGCTAGAGCACAGGATGACCCCAGAGTTGTTAATTCATATCCACTGATGACGTATTATTGTGAGAATATGAACTGCCGTTTACTGAGCATATGCATCTCAAGTTCTCTATGAAGTTGGATTCACTTATCACAAGGAGTGTCCTGGGCAGTGATTAAGGCTTTGTCCCCACTAGCTATTAGCTGGGGATGGGACATCGGGTGAGTCATGTAACCCCAAAGCATCCTCATCTGTGAAATAAGGATAAGAATATCACACCATTAAATGAGAGTATATTTAGAAACCCATTAGGAACAGGGCTTGGAATGAGGTAAACCAGCATCACATTTAATCTTCACAGGAACCTTGGTTGTAATTGTCACCGTTCCCATTGTGCCAACGAGGACCCTGAGCCTCACCAACCAGAAACTGCTCAAGGTCACACAGCAGGCAGGCGGCAGAGCCAGGAATGAAGCTCAAGGGTTCTGACTGCACGGGGTGGCGCTGCTCTGAGTTAAACCAGCCCGTTTCAGAGAAACCAACGATGGCTGCCCCCACGATTGCCCTTCAGAGTGGTGGCCCACCCCCATGCTTATAGGCCTGGAATAGAAGCAGGGTGACCTTGACCCAGAAACGCCCTGGCCCTCCTGCTTCCTGTGGGGTTCATCCAATGGGAGGCAGCAGAGGATGACTGGAGGACCGGAGGAGACACAGGGTGGAGCATTTAGCCTTCACTGCCTCCATGCTGGGCAATGAATGGTCAGGGATGGCCGTCTGCCTCAGCCCAAGAGCCAGCTCTCGTCAGCCTCTGCCAAGGCTACCACTCTCTTCAGTTCCTGAGGAGCTCCCTCCCTTGCAGCTTCAGGCCTAGGGTGGATCGTGCCTCCAGATGGTCTGGACGCAGGGACCATCCCGGGAAGCTTTCCTTAGCTCCGCCTACACCCTGTAAACAGTCCCTTGAGTAAGCTGTCCCCCGTGACCCCATAGATGGAGATTCTGTCTCCTGCTGGGTTTCCTGCATGGAGGAGGGAGTTGGACTGACTTTCCTCTGAGGTGCCTTTGAACTCTGGGGATGGTCCAGAGAGCAGATATGTCACGTATTGCCTGGCCTGGGATATCATTTCCTCATGCCCTCTAAGGTGTCTTGGTCTTTTTTTTCCTCATCTGAGGATCTATTGTTTTGTTTTGGTTTTTTTTCATTGATTTTAGAGAGAGGGGAAAGAGGGGAGAAAGAGAGAGACATAAAGGTAAAAGAAACATCAATTAGTTGCCTCCCATATGTACCCTGATTGGGAATTGAACCTGCAGCCTAGGTATGTGTCTGACCACACAACCTTTTGGTGTACAGGACAATACAGGACCAACCAACTGAGCCACCTGGCCAGGGCTGAAGTCCCTTTGGTCTTTGACACAGTTAACCACATAGTTCTCACACCAAAGGCAGGAGGGTGGGTCTAGGGCCTTGGGGACAGCGTGCAGTTGTCCTCAGGCAGGGTGGCTTGGCCTGGCCTTGGCCTGGTGGCTGAGGACCCTGTTTGGATCAGCCCCCCAGTGGCGCTTCCCAACTCATCGCAGCTCTGACTGGTTTTCAGCGTGGCCATGGATTCCCGCAGTCTTCCCCAAATCTCCCTCCTCACCCTAGACAGGAAATGCTAAGGCAGAAAGCCTGTGAAAGGGACCCAGAGAGGAGCACCCCCCGGAGAAATCCTGATCCCGAGGGGGGGCCCTGGAGACAGAGACACCTCCCAACACAGAGAGAAAGAGCCCCCCAGGGAAAGGGGCCCTCCCGGCAAATCCAACTGGCTCTCAGCTAACGCTGAAATGGACTTCTGGTCTGAGCCACGGCCTTAAGTGACCTCTGGGGTGAGCAGCACAGTGGGGAAGAGGAAGGGGCCTCTGAAGCCAGAGGCCTCTGAGTTTGAATGCCGGTTCCACATTTTACTAGTTCAGATAAATCAGTGCCTCCGTGCCTCAGTTTCCTCATCTGTATAAAACGAAACTAGTGAGAAAGAAGACCTCACTCAGCCTCTGGCATATTAAGCACTCACTCAGTAAATATCGGCTAATATTCTGAGCATGAGCCCCGGCCCACAGAGCAGGCCCCTTCATGCTTTTGTATCTTTGCACTTGCTGTTCCCTCCATTCAAAATTCTTTCTCTCTTTCTCTGCATCACCAACCCCTATTCATCCTTCAAGACCCAGCTTAAGTATCACCTCCTTGGGGAAGCCACCCCCACTCCCTCCCTACTCAGAGCAGCTATTGCCAACTTGGATGTGTTGGGTCCTAGGAGAAGTGGAGCGGGTGCGAGGGTCTCCGAGTCAAAGGCACACCTGTCACCCCCTAAGGGATGAAGAAGTACAATGCCCCACAGTACCTGGACAACTGGTCACTGCTGCTGTGATCCATAGGATATGAGGACAACCTGGAAGAAATGCACAAATTTATAGAAACATACAATCTTCCAAGACTGAATCAGGGAGAAACAGAAAATCTGAACAGACCAATTACTACCAGCGAAATCAATTCAGTAATCAAGAAAACTCCCAAAAAACAAATGTCTGGGACCGGATGGCCTCACAGGTAAATTTCACCAAACACTCAAAGAAAAATTAACACCTCCCTTTTCAAACCATTCCAAAAAATTCAAGAGGAGGAAGGCCTCCCTAGATCATTTTATGAGGTCACCACTGTCCTGATCCCAAAACTGTACAAAGACATTACAAAAAAAGAAAATTATAAGCCAGAGTCTTCTCAGTGTGCCCTCACACAGTGCAAGGAGGAGCTCTCTGGAGCCTCTTTAAATAAGGGCACAAATCCCATTCATGAGGGCTCCACCCTCCTAACCTCATGACCTCCCAATAACCCATTTCCTAACACCATCATATTAAGGATTAGGTTTCAAGCTAGGAATGGGGGGAACACAAGCATTCAGCCTACTCAGAGGGACTTTCCATTCCTTTCTGTCCTCGCTTCCTGCACTGTGGGGTCATCATCGAATGACTGTGAGGCTGTGAGTGGCTCCGTGCCCTCTCCGGCCTTGCTTTCCCCACACTGAAATGACTGGATCTAGACCTGGTGATGGACACTGTCCCGAGGCCATCCGCCTTCCCACAGTTGTCATCCCATGAGACAGGCTCCTCCTCCAGCCCGGAACTTCCACGGGGAGCAGGAGAAGAGGAAAAAGAGGTTCCGTTCTCTGATGAACAAGCAAAGGACCATTAAGCACTCACAAGTATAAAACGACACAAAAATACTTAGTAACTGCCAGGGATTATTTGTGAGCAGCAGCTAAGAGAAAAGAAATGGGGGAAATGAGCGATTTCCAGCCTGTAAAGTGGTTTTGCTCCCAGAAGACCTGAGAAAGACGCTTCAACAGCAACTCTCTTTGAAGACAAAATGAAAGATTTGGGAGCCGGGGGCTGTGAATGCAGCAAAGTGAGAGCAAACGTTTACCAGACATATTACAGAACAGGTATTGATGTCATTGTATTCAAAGATATCACACAAATAGATAAGAAACGTTAACCCCTCGTGGAAAAGGGAGCAAAGAAGAGGCAATTTATAAAAAGAAAAACTAAGTGGTTAATAAACAAAACAAAACAAAAAAATACAAACCCTCACTAACATAGACATGTACATCAAAATAACAATTAGACATAATTTTTTTACCCATGAGATAAGCAAAGTTGTTTCCTATTAAGAAATGTCATTAGAACGTATCAAAACCTGATGTGATGTATCCCCTCGACAGGTGTAAATTTGTCCAACCTTCTTTGAAATACCTGACATTGAAAGGTCATATCCTTTGGCCATTTAATTCTATCTCTTAGAATTTCAGCCTAGAAAATATTTTAAAATATGTACAAAGATTTATATACAAGGGAAGTCATCACAAGATTAATTAAAATAAAGAAGTATCAGAAACTGCCCAGGCACTGAACAACAAGGAAATGGGTTAAATACGCTCATTAAGTATATTGAGTGTGCTTAATAAGTTTAGTATACGATGGACATGTGATGGACATATAACGGAACATTCATACAATGAAATGCAAGCATGCCTGAGAAGTCATGTTTTCTAAAATCCTTTAATGACACAAAGAGTTGCTCACAATACAGTGTTCAATGAAAATATGAGACACAAAACTGAATAATACCCACAGATAAAAAGAAGTCATTTCAGTATACATAAACATGGGCACAGAAAGGAACAGGGCAGGAGGTCCATCGGAATGTTACCAGTGAGTTGCATCAGGAAAAAACTGTTTCAGATCCAAAAGGCCTTGGATAAAACCTGGGGTCCTATAAGAACAATGAGGCTGCAATCAGATTTCTTTTCAAATTACATGAAATAAGCCTTGAATCCCACTCTCTCTAAATAAAACTACACAAGAAGAAAAAAACATTATTAAATTGTTCATTCCACATGCACTTAGAGTGCTTTTGTGTCCAACGTTATAACAGGCTTTCAGGATGTGTAGACAACTAAGTCAGAGAGCCCTGATCCCAAAGACTTTGTGTGTGGAAAGCACCCACTAACAATCACGGTAGAGAGCAGGTGGCCCAGTCAGAAACAGGAGCAGGGAGGGTCTAACCCCCAGGGGCCCTGGAGTGCAGGGAAACTTCCTGGAGGCGAAAGGAGGAGGATATTTGAATGAGTCTTGAAACGCCCGCCATAGTTAGCCAGATAGACTGAGAGAAGGAGGAAATTCCACGTACAGAGAACTACACATGCATGTGGCAGGCCACCCCACAGACGTCCACATTCTTCTCCCTGGAACTTGTGAATATGCTGCTTTACATGCACAGCCAAGGGGCTTTGCGGGTGTGATCAAGGTCAAGGACCTTCAGAGGGAGAGATTCGCCCAGATTATTTCCTTGGGCCCAATCTAATCACGGGGTTGGAGGGAGCTGTGGCAACACAAGAGTGGTAAGAGGGATGCCACGTTGCCAGCTCTGAAGATGAGGAGAGGACGGGACAGACTCCGTCTAGACAGAAGCTGGAAACATAAGGAAACGAGCCTTCCCTGCAGCCCCCAGAAGGGAATGCGGCCCTGTCAACCCTCCAGATTCTTAACCCAGCGAGACGTGTTCCAGACTTCTAGCCTACAGAAATGCAGCGGAATAAATTCATGTTGTTTCAAGCCACTAGTCTTGTGCTCATTTGTTACAGCAGCAACAGAAAGCTCATACGTTGTGCCAAGGCATGGAGATGGGGGGTTGAAATGCATATGGAAGGAACTGCGGTGAGCTCAACGGTGCACTAGGCGGTACATACTGATCACCTGACAAACACCGTTTCCTTTCTTCTGCTTTGAGCAAGACCCTCTCAGAGCTCACAGATCAGTGGCAGAAAAGTGACAGAGGGCTCTGGGAGGCTCAAAGGAGGGCAAGACCAATGTGCCTGGGGCCCTCAGTCATGGCTCCATTGAAAAGGAGACCACTGGGTTGGGTCTTGTAGACTGAGTGGCCACTGGCCAGGGAGAAGGGCCTTCCAGACTGAGGAACGGCATGAGCAAAAAACATTAAAAACAGCTTAGCTTAGGTGGGGAAAGGCAAGTGGTCCAGGGCCACTCAGAGCATGGAGCTAAAGTGTGGAGAACTCAAGCTGGGCGGGCAGGAGTGACCAGCTTGTGAAGGGCCTTGAATGGTGAGTAAAGGAGTTTGAACTCTACCCTGTAGGGAAGAAGATGGGGCATCTGATTCTTGGCAAAGGATGAACCTGTCTCTCTCCTAAATTCCTGATGCACTGGGATTTTTCAGAGAAGAGGACTTCCGGACCTCAGCCAGTGGAAGACACTCAGATGGTGCCGAGCCAGGAGCCTGGGAGGCTGAGCCACCAGGGGGTCCCCAGGCCCCTGGGCAGCCCTCTAGTTCCAGGAGACATTCCAAAAAAGCAACAGGCTGTGCCAGCCTTTCTCCTGCCCGGCCTCCAGGCAGCCTCAGTGCTACCAGGAAGTTTGCCTCTGTACCTCCCCACACAACTCTCAATCCCCCTTACCTATGTCTTTCTTATCTACCTTGAGGTCAACAGCATGTACTCCGGCCTCTTCTTTGACAAATGAAGATTGGGAGAGATACATGAAGGGCATTTTCTAAAGTCAAGGAAGGCTAGAGTACATTAATCAGGGTACTCAGTCCTCCAGCTTTTTCTGCAGACCAGGTTGAACATCACCTCCTCCAGGAAGCCCTCCCAGACCTGCTCGGGCAATGCTAACCCTTATCTTTCATGTGCCCCCACAGTACCTGTGCACACCTGCTGAATGACACTTATCTGTGAAACACAGAAGACTACTGGGGTCTGTGCTGGAAGCTGGTCAGCTACTCACCAAACTTGTATCCTCTTCCTGGGTTCACAGCCCACCTCCATTCCCCAGCCCCTTGGCACCTAGGAGGGGCCATGTGGCTTGTTCCTCACAATGAAATGTGAGCAGAAGTGCCGTATCTGTTCCAGAACAAGGCAGTTAAAACCAGAGTATCTCCTCTAGGTTCTTCCTCTCCCCCTCTCCTCCTCAAGACTGCGTGCAGGGGGCTCGAATGGAAGGAGCCGGAACCCGAGTCACTGCCCAAAGGAGAACTGCCTGAATAGGAGCACCCACAGAGGACTGGGCCCGTCATGAGCTCCTCAGAAAGGTGCAGTCCAAGGGCCGAAATCCATAAATCCAGCGTGACCGTGCCCTGAGGTCAGGGTGGGGGTGATGAGTAAAGACCCTCGTAACCTGCCCAGGACCCGGGCTCTCCCCATCTCTGAATCTCTCTGCATTTCCACACTCGGGGTGCATCACCCCTCCTTCAGGAGCCCCAAATTCTGGGTAGTGGAGTGTAAGCCCGGACAACCGCTGCTTTTTTTTTCTTCTTTGTAATGGAAGTGCCTGCCTGACCTAAGCTTTGGTCGCTGAGGCAGCCACTCCACAGGTGGCCGTGTGCAGTGAACGGTCACCAGGTAAAGAGCCAGGCCAGGCCCCCCCCCCCTACAAAGGCTCCTCCGTGTTAAGTATTTGCGTAGATTTTGATAACTGATCATTCGAGCCACTTGTTTTTTCTGTTCTCCAGCTTTAAATTTCTTAATCTTACCACATTTTGAATTCACCAATAAAGAGGGAGCCCGTGAAACCTCAGCCTCCACTCCAGTAAAAGCAGAACCCACAGGCTCACTGTCCTTCTCTCTCCCTCCCCTTCTCTCTCTCCCTCAGTCCTGCAGCTGTGCTATGTGATTTCTGGGTCCTGCAAATAATAAACCTTTATTTTTTTCAAACATTGGTTATTGATAGGCTGGATCTGCAGAAAACAGGCTGTGTCTGTTGACCTTGGTTTCCCTGGAGCCAGGCATACAGTGACCTCACACACAGGAGTGCTGGAGAAAATCAATGGAGAGACAGATGGACAGATGGATGGAGGGAGGGATGGATGGATGGAGGGAGGGAGGGAGGGAGGGATGGATGGATGAATGGAGGGAGGGAGGGAGGGATGGATGACAAATGAGTAATTGTACAGAACTCAGGTGTAAGGCAGAAATACAGTCCCAGAGAAGAGACAGAAGCCCATCTCTGAGAGACAAAATCAAAGTAGCTGTAATGACAGGAATGAAAGGAGGACGTGGTGTCCGTGTTTTACCTAAGGCCTTGCAATCCCAGGAGAAGACTGGCCCAGACACCGGGACAGGCCTGAGCCTTCCCATCACCAAGCTGTAGCTCTGGGGAAGGAAGGCAGGGAGCAGGCAGGTCATGGCCCCAAAGTCTCCTTCCCTCCAGGGGTCGGGCTCTGCATGCCTGCGTCCCGAGTGCAGATAGAATCTGTGACTTTGGCCACAGGACCGGGACATGCCTTGCAATGCCTTGAGCACTGCGGTGAGAGGCAACTCCCTTTTCCGTCCTTTTGGGCCTGTGAGGCTTATCATAAAATACCCTCTGCTTCCGTGTCTATAGGAGAAAATGCCTTCTAAATCTATTAAGTTGCTAATGCGTGCGTTCGCAGACCAGAAAGAAAGGTGCGGGGTTGATGGATGTACTTGTCATATTTATGGTTTGTAGCCATGTGATTAATGGGCTTTGTGGTTTATAATGCAATGCTCGTTTCACTCTCCTCTTTAAGCTCCAGGTGATTTATAGGGCCTGGCACTGCTGTGCATTTCAATGGGATGACAGTGATAACATTTTATCACCCTGGATTATCAATTAGTCCCTTGGAGGAAAGGATGGCCCAGATTCAGGCTGGGAGCAAGATGGGGAGAGGGGATGCTCCCTGAGAGCGTCTGCCCCCAAACACCCGGAGATCACAGCCTTCCTCCCCGACAGCCGAGCCCCAGTTCAGCTCCAAGATAAGAGGCTGCAGGCGTTCGGAGACGGGGACAGAAGCTGGGCCCTCCCCATGGCAGAGCTTCCTCTCATCTGTCACCAGGCTATGCCGAGGTCCCTCCTCCTTCTCCTTACCCCCTCCCTGCCCATTCTGATCTAGTCTCCACATACGGCCTCCAGAGGAATTGCTGTGGGGGTGCCCCCCAACATTCATATGGCCCTAACCTGCACAACCTCAGAATATGACTATTTGGACATAGGGCCTTTAAAAAGGTGATTGATGTCCCATAAAGTCATTAGGGCGAGCCCTAATCCAGTGTGACTGGTGTCCTTATAAAGAGGAGGTGAGGACAGAGACACGCACAGGAGGAAGGCCACATGAAGACACGGGGAGACGGCATCTACAAGCCAAGAAGAGACCAACCCCGCTGACATCTTGATCACAGACTTCTAGCCTCCAGGACTGTGAGGGCATAAACTTCTGCTCTTCATGCCCCCAGTCTGTGGGCCTTTGTTGTGGCAACCCCAGGACACTAGTACAAGAGTCCCCCTTTCATGTCCTTTCCTAAAATGTCCAGGTCTTCACTACTTTCTCTCTGGGTGACCTTGGCCACACCAGATAGCCTGTCTGAGTCTTAGTTTCCTCATCCGCAAAGTGGAAATAATAATAATTACATTGCAGAGTGACTGAAAGCACTAAGTAATTGCCTAGCACAGTACCTGAGCACCCCTTGTGCTGCAAAAAACACTACTTACCACTGAGACACCCGTCTGCTCCCTCGGGACAGAATGCCCTTCTCCCCACTTCCCCACCAGGTGACATCACCTCTCCCCTTCGAGTCCCAGCCCAAGCGGCCCTCCTCTCTGAAACCTCTCTGATTCTCCAGCAGGACATTTTTCCCCTGCCACTTCTCTGCACTTCTCTCACTGCGTGTGAGCCCGCATCTCTGTTTCATGAGCCTTGTCTCAGTGTGGGACTGTGCCTCCTTCAGGAAGGGACCAAGTCCAAGCCTCCTCTGTTACCCACACCTAGTGCAGGGCCTGGCGCACAGTAGGTACTCAATGGAAGAACTCAGAAGGGCCAAAGGAACCTGGGGCATAGGCAGGAGCCTAGCACACCCTGGCAAGATCGTGGGAACCAGATGGGACACAGCCAGTTAAGAAACCCAGGTGTAGTCCTGCCTACTCACACACAGTCACCTATACTTCCACTTTCATCTCAGCCTCTCCCTGCCTCCCCATCCCTTGTTCTGCTTCTGACATTGGTCAGTCACCCAACAGATGTGAATCGATGCCCACATGTCAGGTGCAGATACACACGGGGAGGCAGACAAGAGAGTGCCTGCCCTCTGGGCCTCACAGCCTGGTGGGGGTCCAGTAATAAAACAGTCGGCACTTAAACGCACAGCTACAAATTGGACGTGAGCTATGGAGACCAAAGAGGGAAGTGAGGACCAGACTAGCAGGGGAGAGCTACTCTAGATAGGGCATTGAGGGAGCCTCTCTGAGGAACTGATGTTCAAGTCCAAGGGTGAAAAAGCAGGGCTGGCGATCAGGAGTCCAGCTGCTCCGTGTGGTGCCTTGGTGTGCATCAGACACAGCTCTGAGCACGTGCTCCCGATGAGAAGGGGACAGGCCGGGTTTCGGTCCCTCCCTGCCCTCATGGTAGGCATCCGCTTGTGCAGTTCACAACCTGCACAACTGAACGCATGTGCCCTTTCTGGGCTCGACCCATTTCTGGACCTGGCGACGCAATTGGACTTTCTGACTTTGACCTTTTGTGCTTCCAGGGTCCTATGTTCACATTCATCACCTGTTCTCTCCCACTTGGGGCTGCCCTGATGACACCCCACCCGACAGATCCAGCTCTTGACTCCGGAAAGCAGATGTTGGTGTGAGCTCCTGGCTGGTGTTTCTAGGGGTTCGTTGGCAGCCCCCAAACAAGAGGACACAGACAGCAAAGCAGAACACTAGTCAGGGAGTTAGAAGTTAGCACACGGAGAAAGCACAGGGGAACAAAGATGGGGAGCCCCTTGAGGACAGGGACCACAGTGCCATCACCTCTGGGTCCCCAGCCGCCACCCAGTACCTGGAAAGGAGGGTCATGCAGCAACATTGATGGGAAAGGGAAAGGAAGGTGGGCAGAGGGGGTGACAAGGAAGGACAGAAGGAAGGGAGAACCTCAGAGACAGAGCCAGACAGGCTGTCCGAGCAGCAGGTCCCTGGGACAAGGGTGGGAGAGGGACAGCCATTAAGGCTGCTGGTGTCATCCAGCTGAGAGATGACAGTGGACACAGAGGACAGAACAGCCACCAGCGGGAGAGTGGGCATAATTGAGATACATTTGCTGAAGGGCTGGATGGGAGTGATGAGGGACGAGGAGGAATTAAGGATGGTTTCTGAGTCTCTACTTTGGGAAAAAATTAAAATGAGCACATGTGAAACCGTTAGCGAGATGGGGAAGACGGGGAGAAAAGCAGGCTGGGGGCAGCGGTAAGAGGCAGTAGAATCGGGAGTTGCTTTGGGAGTTGTAAATTTGAAATCTTTGTGATACATACAAGTGGGAATAGACACTTTCGAGTAGACAGTTGGAGACACACACCCAAAGTTCAGAAGCCCATCGGCTGAAGATACAAATTGGAGAGGAATCAGGTCTAGGAGAGGTCCAGGGGCCGGTACTACCGCCTTGGGAAGGTAAAGAGCCAAACAGGAGGAGTGAGTGAGTGTGTACAGGGCAATCGGAAGAAAAGCAGGGAGGGTGCGGTTTCATGAAGCCAAGACGGGGGAGTGTTTCTAGAGAAGAAGGAAGGACCGGCAGGATGAAAAGCTGCTGAGGGTTCAGGTAAGTCAAGAACACAAACATCCACAAAATGAGGCCTTTCGGGAGAGGTAGGAGCAAATGTCTGGTGTGAGTCAAGAGCAAACGAGAGGAGGGGAATTCATTCAAGAGAGAATGACAGGGGTATAATAAACTCTTGCAAGGAGTTTGCCGAAAGGGGGGAATAACGAAAGGGGAGTGGTGAGCAGAAGGGAAATTTGGGGTCAAAGAAGGGTTTTGTTGAAGAGGGAAAATAATACGGCACACCTGTGTGCTGATGGGAACGCACTGAGTTCAGAAGCTGCAGGGGAGGGGGGAGTTGCCGCAGTGACGTGCTCAGGAAGACAGAGCCTAACTGGTGCACAGGTGGAGGGGGCGGCCTTGGAAGGGACAGCTCATCCACCGTACCAGGAGGGAGGCAGACCTGGACGGACACAAACCGCGCACGCAGAGATGTTCAGGGCATCTGAAAATTACCCCTTACCGCCCACCTGATCCCAGAGTGGCTCAGCTCCCTCTCCTTCTTGGCCCAGACCCACTGCCTGCTCTCTGCTTACTCCCGACAGACCCCTGGCTGCCCAGTGTGACTCCTGGCCCTTTCCAGGCCTGCCTCCTCCCGCTGTTTCTCCCCTGGCCTTGCCACGGCTCGTCTCCGTTCTCAGCCCTTCCATCCCTGAGATGTCCAGCCAGGTGCCAGCAAGTGGGACAGGCACTGAAGGGCGGAAGAACATGGCCATGCCCTTGGGGACATGAGGAAGTTTCAAGGAGCGGGCGGGCCAGGAGCTGGGCCACCTGCACGGCCACACAAAAGCAGGAACTCATTGCCAAATGTTAATGACATGTCTGAGTGGGAAATTAAAAGGCTGGGAGTCCCCGCTCTCCGCTTCCTCTCTTCCACGGCCACGTCCCCCAGACATTAGAGGAGTGAGGCTGAGCCGGGCGTGCCCACCAGAGACAGCGGCAGCCACCATTGAAAAGGGAAATGGGAGAGAAGTGTACGTCGCAGGAGCACCCAGAGGACACCAGGCCGTTGCTGCCAGCGTTCTGTGGGTTCCCTGGGCTGGGGCGTGCACCAGGCACTGCGCAGTGGTCCAATGGCTGGCAGAGCGGTGGACGCAGCAGGGGACGCTCCAGTGGATTCCTGGTCTCCTTTTTTTAAATTTAAGTTATATATTATTGTTTATGCTATTCCAGTTGTCTCAGTTTTTCCCCTTTGCCCCCCTCCACACAAACCCCCCACTCCCTCAGGCATTCCCTGACATCCATGTCCAGGGGTCATGCACGTATATGTTCTTTGGCCTCTTTCCTGTGCTTATTTCACATTCGCATGACTATTCTGTCACAACCAGTTTGCACTTCTCAACCCCCCTCACCGTTTTTGCCCATTCTCCCAACCCCCCTCCCCTGCAGCCACTGTCAAAATGTTCTCTGTATCTGATACTATTTCTGTTCCGCTTGCTCACTTATTTTGTTTTTGGATTTAATTATCGATAGATATGTATTTATTGCCATTTTATTGTTTATATTTTTTACCGTCTTCTTCTTAAAGAAGACCCATTCACATTTCATGTAACACTGGTTTGATGGTGATGAACTCTTCTAGCATTTTCTTGTCTCAGATGCACTTTACCTGTCCTTCGGCTCTAAACGACAGCTTTGCTGGTCTTCTTAATAGGGAGACAGCACAAATCTCTGCTGGCCAGGGAGCCAGGACCGAGGAAAAGCCGCAGCCCAGCTCTGCACCTCCCCGCCCACCAGGGACCGTCCTGACCTGCCACTGTCCAAAGCACCATCTCCCAGCTGGACGCCAACAGTGACCACGGTTAACCAGACAGTGGTGGTTCATTGGCTGGTAAATATTTCAAAAGAGTGAGCGATAATGTGAAGTCCTGCCTTTGATGAGTCAGAGAATATGACTTCTGACTTCTCGTCACAACCTTGTGGCTGTGCCCGTCTGCCCATCTCTGCCGCCCCTTCTCTGCTCTCGCCCTCATTTTCCTACTCCCGAGTCCACCTCCCTTTTCTCCTTCATCAGCCCCTCTTTCTTTCACTGTTTCTCTTTCCTCACTGCCATGCTCTGTCTCTGCTTACCCCCCCTTCTTCTAAAATAATCATAATTATTTTAGAAGAAGGCATTAATATTTGCCCAGGGACCGTAGGCATTAATATTTGCTAATTAGCCTTTATTCCATGACTGTTAGTACCAAGCGTTGAGCTGAAATCATTAGGTAACACTGTAGGTAGAGACAGATAGATAGGTAGATAGGTAGACAGACAGACAGATATATAGGTAGTTTTATATAAAAGCTATACAATGTGCCCAGAGCGATCATTAATAATAATACACTATGTACATACTGTGTGCCAGATGCTTTTCAAGGCAGTTTTACAAGCATTAAAACACATTTAATCCTCACAATAACCATAAATCCAGGTGTTATCTCTTTTTTGACAGGTAAGAAAAGGAAGTACAAGTAATTTGCCCAAAGTGGCACCATTTTACACTTCGCGGAGTCAGAATTCAAACTGAGGTAGTCTGGACTCAAACCCCAGCCACTGAGACTCAGAGAGGTTGAGTGACTTGTCCAGCATCACAGCGCTAAGAATTTGGAAGGCCAGGAAGCAGGCTGAGAGTCATCTGGTCCCAGAGGCCAGCTCCTGCGTCCCATTAGAGGGGTGGTACCCACAGTCCCTGCCCCTAACTTGGGATACGGAAGAGATGGATGGTCTACGCTTTCTTCTGTAAACTCCTTGTCCAATTTTCTGTTTCTTTTAATAAGTGACCCTTGATGAATCATCCCCTCCCTGTGGACTCCAGACTGTCACTAAGAATTTAAAAATTCCCCACCCCCTAGCCTACCTACGTCACCTCTCTTCCAAGGATAGATACGAAGTACCCTTCCAACGGAAACTGCCACGATCAGGCACTAAGCTTATTTTCCTTTGAGAATTCATAAGTGCCAGTGATTCGTGTGTGTTAGGTCATTTAACCAACATCTTTTGAGCTCCTGTTGGAGATGAAGGGTTTCCCAGCCTCAAAAAGAATGCAGTCTGAGAGGGCAGGCAAGGCGGGACCCTTAACTCTGAGTCACGGTGAAAAGTAATAGGAAGCTTAAAATTAGAACAGGTGAATATTACAATGGGAACTTGGGGGCCAGAGGGTCCTGGAAGGCTTCCTAGGGGAGGAGGACTAGATTTGGGATCCTAGGATGCACTGGATTTGGATGCTTCCCTCCTTGCAGAGTCTCAGCACCACCTTTGAAGACCCTGCAGGATGAGGATGTAGAAGTTTGTGGAGACTGGACAGACTCCATGTCGTGTCTCGAAGTTAGATCTTCATTGCTGTTAACTCCTCTACGCCCTCCTGACCTGTGTCACTTTATACTAGATAATTGGTCTCTTTGTTCTAAAAAAAGAAGAAAAACATTTTAATAAACTTTTTTGTTTTAGCTTCCTAGTTGTTTCAATACTAGAAAAATCAGGCAGGTCTTCTTAAAACACCACTTTTATTTCATCTGTCCTAGACTTAAAACTCAATGTCTGCTCACCCCACAGGCCTGACGAATCCTGCCCAAACTCATGAGCTTGGCACTGAAGTCTTCCATGACCTGGCTCTAAGGGGCTCTTCTGGCCTTAGTGCTTACACAACCTCCTTGGCGTTCACTCTAGGCATACTGCAGGGGTGACCCACATGCTGAAAAAGACCACAGGAGGTTCTGAGGTTTGATTAAGGAAGAGGGTAAAAGAAACGCTGAGCTTCCATGTCCTCACTGAGTTTTCCCAGCTGGCTCCTCCTCAGTGATGGGCTAAAACCACCAACCAAACAATGAAACAGCGAATGAACTCGGCATCCTGGAGGCAAAGAAGTGCACTTTGGTTGACCCAGTGTGCCAAAGAACTCAAGCACATGGTTCAGTCCCATGGGGCATCGGCTAAGTACTGGGTACAACATAACATAATGCAGTACATAAACTCGGGAGCCTTGCTTTACAGTCAGACAGGCAAAGAGGACTGGGGAGGTCCTAGGTGAGGTGAAGCACATGATACGCCCATAACAATAATGGCTGCCACTGCAAACGGAATCACAGTCAAAAAACTCAGGGCTGCAACTTCTTTGCCATCACCGAGTTTAATTCCTCTCTTGAGGTTCACTTGGTTTGGTGGCAGAAACTAAATCTCACTTTCTGGTCCACTCTTCTGTGCAGTACTCGTACTCTCCCGAAATTAAATAATGTCAAAGCACAGGTTTGTAGAACAACCCGATCTTCAGACGCCTAACCATGTGGCGACTTCAGAGAGTGCGCACCGTTGTGTCACCACAGCTAGGCTTCCAGGCTCTGTCACAGTTGCGTTCCACTCGGGCCTTCAGAAAACCCACTGGGTCCAGAAAAGTCATTCTCTGATCCCCAGGAAACTTACGAGACTCACCCAGTAATCTGTCCCTGACAAACACCTGGAAACATTTCAGCTGAATTCCTCAGGCCAACTGGGGCTCAGAAAAATCATGGGGTATTTCCATTTTCCTAAGTTTTTGCAGGAAAAAGGAAAAAATTCCCTCTGCTACCAGATACCAACAATAACTGGGAAATTCTGTCATTTCTCCTCCCCTTACCTTTGCCCTGGAAAGAAGGACAAGCAGAGCTATTTCTAGGGACTAAACATCTAAGCTCCCATTTTCACTGACTGTTCTTTCTCTCCTTCTTAATTCCAGAAGACTTGTCTCTCCCCCACAGGGGAGATAACTAAATCATAATGCATTCTTGCCCATATATTGAGTAGAGACTTTATGTGGTGAGTTACTCAAAGCTTTAATTTTTTTAAACTTTGTTTTAAACTTCATTTCTATATGAAATTCAAATTTTTATTTTTGGGCCACATATTCAATAAGAACAGTGAACCCTGAGCAGGACAAATACAAATAAATCTTCACCTAAGGACACCATAGGCAAACTGCTGGAAAGATAAAGAGAACATTTGTAAAGCTTCCAGAGAAGAAATGCCACACCATATATGGAGGGGACTGTGATAAGAATGACAGCTGATGTCTCAGCGGAAACAGTGGAACATCATCTTTGAAGTGCTGGCAATGGGGGGAATCTGTCAACCATGACAGCTATATCCAATGAAAATATCCTTCAAAAGTGAAAATGAAAGAAAACCATTTTCAGACAGACAAAAAAAGCTAAGAGAATTTGTCTCCAGCTGATTTTCACTATAAGAAGTGTTCAATCAGCCCTGGCTAGTGTAGCTCAGTGGATTGAGCACGGGCCTGCAAACCAGAGGATCACGGTTCGATTCCCAGTCAGGGCACGTGCCTGAGTTGCAGGCCAGGTCCCAGCAGGGGACACACGAGAGGCAACCATACATTGATATTTCTCTCCCTCTCTCCTTCCCTTCCCCTCTAAACATAAATAAATAAAATCTTTACAAAAAAAAAAAGAAGCGTTCAATCAAGTTCTTCAGGCTGAAGGGAAATAAATCATCTTGAAGCCTAAATATGTGAGAAGAAATAGAGAAATAAGAATGATAATGATAAATATGAGGGTAAATGCTTATGTCATTTTAGTTATCTTTGTTTTATACATTATATATGTTAAGAGACTGTTTAAAGAAAAATAAACGCAGTTTATTATGGGGTTTAGAACACATACAGAAAGATGATATGTAAAAACGAGAGCACAGAAGGCAAGAAGAGGTAAAATAAGGTTCAAGCATATTATCTTGTGAAAGAGTATAATGATATCTGAAGGGTACAGTGACGAGTTAAAGATGCATGTTGCAATCTCTAGAACCATCACTAGAAAACTCCCACAGAGCACAGCTAAAAGTAATCAAGGAGATTCAACTGAGTACTGAAGATGACTTGACTCACCAAAGCAACGGTCAGGAAAGGAGGAACAGAGGAACTAAAACTAGATGAGACAAATGAAACACACACCAAGATGGAAGATCACTGCTCTCATTAAATGTAAATGGACTAAGAATTGCAATTCTACACCAGAGACTTTTGAGTAAAGTTTTAAAAGACCTCACTACATGCTATTTGTAGTCAAAAATACTTTTAATATCAAAACTGATGCATTAAAAGTAAAAGTGTATGTAAAAGACAAACCCTGTAAACAGTTAAGCACAAGAAAGCTGGTGTGTCTGTATTAATATTAAGCAAAATGGGAAAAAGATAAAGTGGATGGATGTCTTGAAAAACACAACTTACCAAAGCCAATGCAAGAAGACCAGAAAGTCCAAATAGCTTTATATCTGTTAAAGAAATTAAATTAGTCAATATCTTTCCCACAAGGATGATTCCAGGTCAAGATGGTCTACCTAATGAATTATAACACTAGAAAACTGATTTTACATAAACTCTGTCATAAATTGAGTTCCCCAAGAAATAGACTTTGAGATAGAGTTTTAGTGAAGTCATTCACTGGAGGAAATTCTTAGGAGCAAGGCCTGACATATAGCAAAAGAAGAAAGACTGAGAAGGAGAAGTTGAACCATGATGGACTGGCAACAGGTGTCAGCCTCTTTAAAATTGTACCCAACAGAGGAGGGGTCCAGACCCTTTGTAGCCTTACATCAACCTAGTCATTGGGTGTAGGCTGGGCAAGAGGGCTGCCTTGTCCAAGTGCAAGTCCGGGGGAAATGGCATCAGCAGACACTTTTCCCAGAAGCAGAAAGATGGGCCCTTCGTTTCTGAAAGCGGGTATCCAGAGTGGATGGGGGTACCGCAGGAGCTATGACAAACTTTTTCAGAAAGTAGTAAAGGAAGAAACATTTTCTAACTCATTCTGGGGCCAGAGAAAAAAATCCAATAACAAAAACTGAAAAATATAGGACAAGAAAGAAAATTACAGGCCAATATTCCCCTGGAGCATAAATGCAAAATTCCTCCATAAAATGTTAGCTGCTTGAATCTGCCATATAGTAAAAGGATAATGCATCATGACCAAGTGCTGTTTATTCCAGGCACTTGAGATTGATTTAATATAAAGAGAAAGCAATGCAATTCACCACACTAGAATAAAAGATGAAAATCACATAATCGCCGTAAAAGATGCAGAAAAGGCATTTGACAAAACTCAATTCCCATTTATGATTTTTTAAAATCTTAGGAAACTGGAAATAGAAAGGAGCTTCCTCAATCTTATAAAGGGAATCTGTGAAAAAATGCACAGATAATATTCCACTTAGGAGGGAAATGTTGAACGTTTTCTTCCTAAGATTGGGAACAAGTCAAGGATGCCCGTCCACACTACCCCCACTTAGTATGGCACTGAAGGCCCTATCCAGTGCAAGAAAGCAATACAAGGAAACAAAAAGCAAAAGGATTAGAAAGGAAGGCATATATCTTTATACGCAAATAAAAGTATTGTTTATATAGAAAACTGTGAAGGAATCTACAAAAGCACTAATAAAACCAACAGGTGAACTTAACAAATTCACAGGAGGCAAGACTAGTACATAAAAATTAGTTGTATTTCTATCTACCAGAAAGGAACAACTGGAATATTAAATTTTTTAAAAGAACTTAATTAAAAACAGCATCAAAAATTAATTACCAAAGAATGAATATCATAAAAGATGCGCAAGGCTTCTCTATTAAAAATTAAAGCTCTAAATAAAAGAGGAGATGCTGTGTCCACCCCCTCAATGTATTTATAACTCAATGCAATATTAATTAAAATCAACCCAGCAGGCTTTTTTGTAGAAACTGCTACATTGATTCTAAAATATATGGCCATGTAAGAGACCTAAGATGGCCAGGAGAGCCTTGAAGAAAAGAACAAAGTCGAAGCACTTGGACTACGAGACTCCACAGTTCACTGTAACACCACAGTCATCGGGGTGGTGAGGTATCAGCGTCAGCCAAGGGCAAGGGGAACTTAAAGTGTGACAGAGAAACAGGAGATGCTCAGGATTACCAAGCACAGTTTTAAAATGGAATTATAGAAATAAAAATATAATTAAAACGTAAAACTCAGTGGATAGATTAAATCAGAAACAGCTAAAGAGATGGTCAGCAAAACAGAAAATAGATTTGAAGAAAGTGTCCAGAATGCCCATGAGAAGCGTAACAGAGAATGGAGTGAAAATATTGAACATATGTCTAATTAGACTTCCAAGTGAGAGAATAGAGTGAATGATGAAGAGGCAATATTTGAAGAGACAAAAAGAAAAAAAGGGAAGATTTTACCAAAATTGATAAAAGAAATAAAATTAAAAATTCAAGAAGGCCCCAAGCAGGGTAATTAAAAGAAATCCCTTTGTTGATGCATCAAAGGCAAATGCCAGTATACCAAAGATCCTCACGTGTGGGTTCGGTGACGGGAAAGAGCTCCGCCACATCTACAAAAACTTGTGCGGTGAATAAATGAAATAGGAGATGATCAAAGAAGTCCGAGAAAAAAGATCTATTGCCTTCAAAAAAATATTTAGATTGACAACTGACTTTGTAGCAACAATGGAAGCCACGTGAAAGTGAATCAAGAGTTTCAAAGTGCTAATAGTTAATTGCCAACTTAGAATTCTGTACCAAGAAAAAAGCTGTGTATAAATAAATAAGTGTGACATAAAGGCATTTGTGAAGAGAAAGAGAGAGAAACTATTAACCAACAAAGTAAGCTTTTAAAGGCCATACTTTGGAAGGAGAGGAAATGGTTCCAGAAGGTTTCAGATCCAAGAAGGTACAGGAACAAGTAAATGGTAAATGTATGGGTACATCTAGACAAAAGTTGATTTTATTAAACATATTATCTAATATATCAAGTTTTTAAAAAAGAATTAAAATACTGAACAATGCCAAATGAGTCTGGAGACAGGTAATAATATTCCTAGAAATTCACTTTGTTCGGGAGGAAGGCAAAGATGTTAATTAACTTTAAAATATTGTCAGATATAAAATATGTTATATTTGTATATGTTATAGTCTTATTTTTGTATAACATATTATTATATATACCATTATGTATCTGTATAATTCTAGGGAAATAAAATGGAAACATAAGTTTAGTATAACTTCTCAAGAAGCAAAGGAAAAAGGCAATAAGGATAAAAATATCTCAATCAAGGCAAAATAAAGTAGGAATGAAAAGGAAAAACACTGGAAAAATTGAAAAGCATAAAAAGTCTAATTTGATGGCAGAAATGAATCTAAATATATAAATCATAATAATCCTAAATGAGTTAAACTCTCCGGTTAAAAGACAAAGACTGTAACAGATTAAAACCTAATTATATGGGCTGCAGAAGGGCTCTCTGCCTGGTAGCCCGCAGGGGTTCTCTGTTCCGGTGCAGTCTCTGGGATCAGGATGGGACGGAACAAGAACATGGATGAGTATTTATTCACTGACATCCTACTTGATGTTCAAAAGGGATTAATATGGAATATTTAGGAATTACAGAGATGCATGCAGCAAGACAGATTTTTTTACGATGAAATTAAAGATAAAGGAAAACAGGGTGAAGATATAGATGAAGTCAGATGGGCTAACAATACACCCTCAAAGCCTCACTGGAAGTTGGCTGGTGGGTCAACTCTGAGACTCCTAGAAGCAAAAGCCAAGAAGAAAACGTGGACATTATTATTGCATTCCCAATGTCCAGAACATTAAGAACAAATCAGTGAGGAGACAGCAGATTTCCCTGGTGCAGAGACCTGAGGGAAATCAGCGCTCAACACAGGGAACACATGCAAGGTAATGAATACCACTTTCCATGTATCCCTATAACAAGTCCAAGGACCTATTTTTTGTTGTTCTACTTTTTCATGTCCTTCAGTGAAGACCAATAGGAAAGCCATTCTATGAGGGCCAAGAGAGTAAAGTCCAAATACACAACTCTCTGGTGTCCTGCTTGCTCCAAGGACAAATTTTTTAAGTATATTTTATTGATTATGCTATTACAGTTGTCCCATTTTCCCCACTTCATTCCCCTCCACCCTGCACACCCCTCCCACCCACATTCCCCCCCTTTAGTTCATGTCCATGGGTCATATATATAAGTTCTTTGACTTCTACATTTTCTATACCATTCTTCACCTCCCCATGTCTATCTTCTACCTAGCATTTATGCTACTTATTCTCTGTACCTTTTACCTATCACTCCCCCACTGATAACCCTCCATGTGATCTCCATTTCTGTGATTCTGTTCCTGTTCTACTTGTTTGCTTAGTTTGTTTTGTTTTTGTTTTTGTTTTTGTTTTTTAGGTTTGGTTGTTAATAGCTGTGAGTTTATTGTCACTTTAGTGTTATTATTTTTTATCTTCTTTTTCTTAGGTAAGTCTCTTTAACATTTCTTATTAATAAGGGCTTGGTGATGATGAACTCCTTTAACTTGACCTTATTTGAGAAGCACTTTATCTGCCTTTCCATTCTAAATGATAGCTTTGCTGGGTAGAGTAATCTTGGATGTAGGTCCTTGCTTTTTATGGCTTGGAATACTTCTTTCCAGCCCCTTCTTGCCTTCAAAGTTTCCTTTGAGAAATCAGTTGACAGTTTTATGGGAACTCCTTTGTAGGTAACGCTCTGGTTTTATCTTACTACTTTTAAGATTCTCTCCTTCATTTTAATCTTGGCTAATGTAATTATGATGTGCCTTGGTGCGTTCCTCCTTGGGTCCAACTTCTTTGGGACTCTCTGAGCTTCCTGGACTTCCTGAAAATCTATTTTCTTTGCCAGATTGGGGAAGTTCTCCTTCATTATGTGTTCAAATAAGTTTTCAATTTCTTCCTCTTCTTCTTCTGGCATCCCTATGATTCGGATGTTGGAACATTTAAAGATGTCCCAGAGGTTTCTAAGCCTCTCCTCCTTTTTTTAAATTCTCGTTTCTTCATTCTGTTCTGGTTGGATGTTTCTGTCTTCCTTCTGCTACAAATCATTCATCTGAGTCTTGGTTTCCTTCCCATCACTATTGGTTCCTGTATATTTTTCTTTATTTCACTTAGCATAGCCTTCATTTTTTCCTCTAATTTGCAACCATATTCAACCATTACTGTGAACATCCTGATTACCAGTGTTTTGAACTGTGTGCATCTGATAAGTTAGCTATCTCTTCATCACTTAGGTGTATTTTTTCTGGAGCTGTGATCTGTTCTTTCATTTGGGCCACTTTTTATTTTTGTTTCAGTGCACCTGTTACATAGTAAGGGGCAAAACCTTATGTGGTCACCAGGGCAGGGCAACGCACATTGTGATTCTGTTTGTGGGGGAGGGTCTGAGAGGGAACAGTGCCGCTTGCTCCGCTCTCTGCCAGTTTTCAGTCACTTCCCTCGCTACACACAATCAAATTGGGCTTTTCTGGTGCTGGTTCCTGGATGGGCGAGTTTGTATACATTCAAGGACCCTGTGGGTCTCTTCAATGAACCCTCCTGTGAGGCTGGGAGTTTCTCCCGCTGCCGCCTCAATTCCCACAGGTGTTTTCAGTCAGAGGCTTTATTTCCCCGAGCTAGGGACCTGGGTTGTGTGGTCTGTCTCACTCGCCAGTTGTTCTTCCGTGTTTATCTGCACTCAGATGGGGAACTGCCCAGTCTGCAGTCAGCCACCTCGCCAGATCCACCAGCCGCTGCCTTGCTGTGAGTCCTCTCTGCTCAGCTGCTAATCTCTGCCCCTCCTACTGGTCTAGGTAAGTGTTTCTTCTTTAACTCCTTGGTTGTTGTACTTCCATACAGTTCAATTTTCTTTCAGTTCTGGTTGTTTTTTGTTTTTAAATTTGTTGTTGTCCCTCCTTTGGTTGTGTGAGGAGCACAGTGTATCTATCTATACCTCCATCATTGCCAGAAGTCCTCTCCAAGAGCAAAATTGATCAGAACTGGATCATGGCTCCTGACTGTTTGGGGTTGTGGCCAGTCTGAGAATCCAATCAAAGCACAGGGGTGTCAGGAACACTTTCTGAAGGAAGTGACACATTTGCTGAGTCTCAAAGCCAGCCCATGAGGTCCTGGGACCTTGGTTTGTTACCCTCCGATTCCCCTAGAACTGAAAACCAACAACAACAATGATAAGCAACAATAATAATAGCATCATAAGCAAGTGCTTACATAGTACCATGTATTAGGCACTTTTTTAAGCACTTGGACAAATGTCTGTAGACTCCTTCCCCTTGCACACACACATGTCTTCAGCAAGCTTGTGTAGATTTTCTTTTCTTAGACAAGGAGTAGGTATTAAAAGGCCACAGTAAGTTGTTTTTTTTTTTTTAAGAAGTGGAATAAGACACAGAAACCCAATTTCCTCTCTTAGGAAGCTAAGCAACCTGAGATGAAAGAGGCAAGAAGCAGAAAGACCAGTGGGGAGGGGCTGCGGCGATCTTGGCATGAGGTGGTAGAGAAAGGAATATTTATTTATGTGAAGGGAAGAGTCAACAATGTCAGACCAATTTGGTGAAAGGGGCCACGGGGAGGGAAGAGTTAAATCTAAGTGCCCTTGCAGGTGGCTTTCTTCCTCTGTCCTCGGTCTCCCCGCCTGGAACACGAGGGCAGTCCCTGGTCCTGGGACCACGGGTGCTGGCACGTGGGCACAGCACCAGTGCCGTGGCAGGTGACGTGTAGGATGTGTGTTGATTGGGTGAAATGGATGGTCTTGAGGTGTTCCGGAGCCTTCTGAACAGAGGAAATGAAATTACAGCCGCTGCAGCTTCATTCTTGGGTGTCTTTTCTTCATTTGTCCAGAAGCTTTTGAAAGGCCACTGGGTGCCATACGCTGAGTGGGGGACCCTGAGATAAGAGACACAGCTCCTAGCCCGGAAAAGCACGCAGTCTGAAGCCCCAACGTGGGGAGGGGGCCTCTGCAGGTGCTCCAGGTCTAGGCTGGGAGACAGGAACATAAAGAACCAGGGAAGCCCACTGAGGGCCGGCTGCCTGAGCTCTGGGGACTCACAGGGGTGGGGAGAGGGGAGTTGGGTCCCGGGGCTGCCGCCTAGAAACAGAGCGTTGATGTCGGGGAAAACAGTGAACCCAGGAAGATGATTTTGTTCTCAAAAACACATAAATCTTGAAACCTTATTACATGGAGAGAAAAATGTCAGAGGGATTTGAATGTCATTAAAATATAATCAGGATTCTTGAGCACATTGGTTTTTTGATTGCCTATGAAAACACCAACTTTCATCCAAAAAAAGAAAGAAATAGCTCATTGTCAATGTCAGCCTTGAGAAGTGGCCTGGTGGGGCAGGAGGAACAATGGAGAGGGATCTTGTGCCATCTGTCCTCTACGAGTCATAACATCTCCGGGGATGTTCGTTTCCCCAAGGACAAAACACCTGTAGCTGTGTCCGCCGGGCTTTTCCCACGAACTGCAGAGCTCCGGGCTATGGAACTCCTACAGGGCGCCAGACACCCTACTGCAAGGTGTGCCACACACCCTACCGCATGGCGTGCCACATGCACTTACCATCTCAGTTCACAAGAACAGGCTGTTATTATTTCAAGGTGACCAAGGCCACCGAGGGTTGACATACCTCCTGAGTTCAGAGGGCTGTGCGGGATGGGACTACATTGCACACGGATGAAGTAAACTTGGGAGACACACGCCTGATTGTGAAGCACTGTGAACAGGGGGCTGAGGGACAAGGGGACACCATCCGCTCTTTGAACCAGGTCCTCTCCTGACCGAGGCAGCTCTGCACCAAAAGTAAGGATCCAGGTCTGAAGAAAGAAAGACACGGGTTCTTAGCACATGCCACTCAGGTGGCAGGCGCTGGGCAAGAGAAAGCCACAGGTGGACAGAGGAGCCCAAACCCTCGCCTCCCAGCCTCTGTCACCCTCCTCTCTCTGGCCTCAACCCCCTCCACTAGCTTTCTGCCCCACCCTCACAGAGCCAAGCATGTATGCAGACCCACACAGGAATCCCAAATTAGCTCACCCTGACTCCCAGCTGCTGGATGAGCCTAATTAGACCAAATTAATAATTTATTCAAGCAAAATGAGACATGCCAAGGATCTCCGGGGAGGCTGTAAAATGATAATGCCGACTTATTAGAAAAATGTGTCAACACCCCATACAGGCGCCTTGATTCTGGGATGGGAGCGGGGCGGCCGGGGGGGGGAGGCCAGTGTGATATAACTCACCTTTGCAGGCCAGCTCCCGGCCCTCCCACCTGCACGCTGCAGGCGTGACGTCTCCTGCCCCAGGGGGAGCACTCCTCCCGGCGCTCCGCTCCTTTCACCTGACACATCATTAACCTCAGCTCTCAAGATCACTCTCCCCCACCAGAAAGGAAAGCCGGGTGACAAGCTAATATTTCCATGTCACACGCTGAGTGATTCTTACATAAAAATTAACAGGCACTTGACAAAGTCATAATTACTAACTAATGATGCATTATGCAATCTCTATAATTAGTTGTGTTATTGATATTTCCTTCCGACCACAGAGCCGGTGGGGCCACCTTTATTTATAGCCAGAGAAATGGCTAGTCTGTGTGCAGACCGTTAAATGAGAACTTCGGGGAAACCCTTTCCTTCCAACGCCTGCCGTGGCCCGGCTCCTGCTGCCTGTGGGCCAGTCCCCGCAGGCACCCTTTTCCGTCTTCGGAGCAACAGGAACAAACCGATCAATGTGCACAAGTGTCCGTGTGAGGACACGGAATTTGTCAAGTGTCCCCGCTGTTTGAAACATGTTGCACGAGATGCGGACATGGAAGACTTTCACCGAACTTAGCAAGCAGCCTTTTTCATTCGCCAAGCTCACAGCGCCCCTCCTGGACATCGTGTCTATTGATCCATTTCACAGGGGAGAAGACGGAGGTTTGGAGAGGTGAGCCGACGAGCCCAGCACATGGCGAGCTCGCGAAGCCGGGACGAGGATGCAAGTCTTCTGATCTAAGGCCTGGGTGGCTGTGTCCCCCCCATGGGGTCAGACAGCAGGTTCAAACACTGGCTCATACTACAGTGCGTTGGGAGGATTAAATAAATTCCTACCATGATAGGATAAATTATACTATTGTGTGTTACACTGTATTCCCTCACCTTACACCTCGTTACAATCCATTGCTTTAGATGGTGTATCTTTTCGTAGGATGTCCCCATATTCAGTTTGCCCACAGCAGTCCCTGTTAGGACAGTTGTCCCGGGACTTGTTAACAGTGCTTTCTTCCTTCCTGGAAGTGTTGCAGGACAGTAATTTACAGGGACCCCTAATGTTAAGGCCCCTTTCAACCCTGAGTGTCTGTGACTCCGTCCCTGTTCATTGATCCAGGTGAGGCAGTGTCTGTCACTTGCAGAGGAAAGATACTAGGTCAGTCCGGCCCCCCTGCTCTGTGTCCTTAGAGTGTCCTGCACTTTACCTGTGACAACTCCTGTCACCCTTACTCACAGGTGCGGGCATTATCACATCTGACTCTCCCACCAAAACAGAAAGCCCACAAGAGCAAGACGTCTGCCTAAAACCTCCCAGCCCGGGGGGGGGGCGTGGCTCACTCCCTCCCATCCTTGGGGTCCCCACGAGGGTGCCCTCCTTGGAGAGGCTTCCCTCGACTGTCCCCTCTAAAACAGCCCCTCCCACGATGTTCTACTCTCCAGGATTCTCCCCTGAGTCTCTAGCCTGTCGCTCTATCACCTTTTACAGTAGATGACAGTTTTGTGAGCTCATTGTCTCCTGGCAAGAACAGAAACTGATGTAACTCCTCTGGAGCAGGGACCTTGTTTCTTGGGTTCTCCGCCCAAGGCACGGTGCCTGGCCCAACACAGCACCCAGTAACCGTGGTGAGTGAGTGCTGTGTTGGCTGGGAGTTAGATGAGATCATGGGTGCACCGAGCTAAACGAAGCACCTTGTGAGAGGGCTCGGGCTCGCTGACTGTTCACCGCTCCTTCTGCCACCACTTCAGCCACCGCTGTTTCTCCTGAGTACTAACCACAGCCCGCGCTGTGCCGGACGCAGTGAGTGACGCAGCTAACATTCAGAGAGAGAGGTATGTGCTTCTCCCACCTTATTCCACACGGGCTTACCCAGGAGGTAAGTATTCTTATTATCCCCATTTACAGAGAAGAAAACAGAGGCGCGGGGCAGGTAAGTTAACTTGTCCGAGGTCACACAACTGAGCGGCAGAACCAGGATGAGAACCCAGGGCGTCCGGCACCAGCTCCATCACTGAGTCACTGACTGAACAGCCTCTGCCTTGTAAGTAAGCCCGAGTCTGCTCCCAGCGAGCAGACCAGATACACCAAACAGAGTAAGTGCCCCGCACATAATTGTTCGATTAATTAATTAAGAATGAATTGCATTTAGGGAGAGAGGAGCCACCCTGGGCCACCGAAGCCACATTATCCTGCCTCCTCTCCGTGGTCGGCGTGGATTTACCCTCATTTAAGCTAAGAGGTCACGTAAATCATAATCTCAGCTTCCTGCAACTCCGGATGAATCAATAAAGGGGCAACCTTCCCTAAGATCTTCTCCTCCAAAGACTGGCGAGGGAAGAGGGGGGAGTGCATTGTAGTCAAGCTTAGAGTTGAAGTAATTCACAAAGTGTCACATGGAAAACTTGCCTTTGAGCGGACCCCGATGCCCCCTCACGTGGCTGTTCTCCTCTCCCACCCAGGAGAGGAGTTCTCGCTTCCCTCTCCTCTTCCTGCATGTCGGAGGGGCCACAGGTTAAATCAAAACTACATTTCTCTGGCTGTCTCGGTCGAGAGAGCCAGTCCACTGTCACTGGTGCCTGGCGGCTCGGGGGGCCAGGGGTGGGTTAACAATAATAATACTATGTATTCGTAGACTACTGTTCATAAGAAGCACCTGCAAACATTATCTTGCAGCAGCCTCTATTATTAACTGGGCACTGAGCTTTCGGTCCTAAGCCATGGGCTGGAAGGGGGCCCCCAAGGCTGGCGAGAAGCGAAAGCGGCTTCTGAGAATTTCTTGATCAAAGGGTTAGTGCTCTGCATGAGCAGCCAGCATTTCCTTGGCTCTCATCTTCCTGCCCAGGTCCACCCTCTGTCTGAAGGCTTCAGCACCTTTACCTGTAAGATGGAGCTCAACAAGGGGAAAGCAGAGGGGCTCTGTCGGCCCAAGATGCTTTCCACTGCCAGTAACAGAACATCAGGCTAACACAAACAAACAAGGGGCTGCCTGCACTAATTCAGTATCTCAGTGATGTCAGGGTTGTTACTGTGCAATGCTCGCGTCCCTTCCCTCGTGGTGCTAGAATGGCTGCTACAGCTCCAGGCATTGTACCCGCATTCCAGGTAGGATGACAGAAAGGCAGGGGAGAGTAAAGACAGCATTATCTATTCCTTTTACCAGCAAAGCAAAATCTTTCTCAGGACCGCTGCCCCCACACCCAGCAGATGTCCACTTACATATCATTGGCTAAAATGGGATCACGTTAACACACCTAGGTGTACTCTAGATTAATCATCAAGGGAGAAAATGTTTGGAGAGGGTGCTGGGTTCACCAGCTAACAGCCCAGGGCAGTGAAAAGAGCACCGTCTAGTCAGACACTCTGGCTCTTTTATCATCTGGGTCCGTGGCCTCAATTTCCTCACCCGTAAAATGGGGAGCACTGAACCCAGTGACCTCTAGCTCAGTCACTGACTCAGTTTATGACATCTACAGGAATGCCCAATGCTGACAAAAAGGCATGAGGCTGTAATCGCCAGCTCCTTACTCCCCTCAAATTGCCAGCCCTAAGCACCGGAGGCCCAAAGGCCTAGGCTGAGAGGAAGACGCTTCAGGCTGTGGGGGAGTCAGAGGCACTGGGGGGATCCAGACTCCCAGGCTCCCTTTCATTGGCCACACTGCTCACTCCTCAAATATTGTGTGTGTTCAGGTTAGAGTCTTTCAATCAAAAGCCATGTAACCTGCAATAACAATGTCAAAGATTGAAAGAAACGTCAGTATTCACCAGACATTATGCCGAGAGTTTTGCCTGTGTTATCTTATCAAACCCTAACAATCTCATAGTGTAGGTGTTATTAATGCGCCCATTTCATAGATGAGTAAAGCGAGGCTCCAAGGCATGCTCTTGCCCGACTTCCCACAGCTCATGAGTGGAGGAGGCGGGGTTCGAACCTGGAGAGGCTGGCCAAGAGCCTGAGTTCTTCACGCCACATAAACTTCTCCTCCACCCCTGCAGTGTCCTGCGTTTCCCATTCCCGTGGCAACCCCATGGCGTTTGCATTGTCCTCACTTTTTATAGGTGAGAAAAGCAAGTCTCTACAGCGTTGCACAACTGTCCGAAAGCGACCAGCTGTGGAGGGCAGAGCAGAATGGGCGCTCGCTCTGAGCTGAGGCCTGGCCACCGAGCCTTGTGTGCGGGAGCGCACCCTCCAGGCTCCTCACCTTGGGAGTGGCCGTGAGTCAGCCCTGCCAGCGTGGAAGCTTCCAGAAAGCCCATCAGCGCTGATCCGGCTTGGCCTTTCCTGCTAATTCTGGAATTTGGCGTCAGCGATAGCCCGGGGAAGGGCATCCTGAGTGGGCTGTTCCTTGGGGGTCCCCTGGACAGCAGGGGTGTTGGAAGAGCTGTGTAATGACCGGAGGTTGACTAACACCTCGGACCAGCCCCTGCCTCAGTCTGCTGCTCTGGGGCTCAGGGTGGGTGGTGATGGGGTACAGGAAGGGAGGTGCTGAGCCCTGCAACTGCAAACTGATGCTCAGTTTCTACGGGCGCAGAAGACAAATTAGACAATCGCCGTGGCATCTGGGAAGATACAACCCCATCACGTAGAACTGAGGACCTCCGGAAGCCTGACCCTTCTCGGGGCCCCGCGAGGCTCCCCAAAGTCCCACAGCAGACCCACCGCGGGCCTCACTCAGGCCCGAGGTGGGGGATGGGCACTGCCTGCAGCACAGGGCATGGCGAGGGCTGCCTTCAGCATTAAGGTGAAGCCCAGGGAGCTGGGCTCCACGCCAGCGCCTGCCTCCTTCCATCTACACACCCCCAGCAGCGAGGAAAGAGGAGGCCCTGGAACAAGGTGGGCTCCTGGCAGGACCCCGCCTCCATTTCCCCTGGCTCCTACCTACTCACCACCTCTCACTGCCAACTGTCCGGAGATGCCCAGGGTTGGTAGCACCATGCCCTTTATCCTAGTTTGCATTAGTCCCCAGGAGCCACCCAGGGCCCCCCGGGCACCCTCATCCTCTGGACTCACCCTCGTTTGGCTCTCTGAGTGGAGATGTCACCCTGCCCTCCCTTACTTTTCTCCACGGCTCTCATCCACATATGAAATTCTCCACGTCTTCCTCGTGGAGGTGTCCACTTTCTGCCTCCAGCATCCTGAATGTAAGCTCCAGGGAGACGGGTGGGTGTCCCTGCCTGGACCGCTGTGCCCTGCAGGTCTCGGAGGCCTGGCAGGACATGCACAGATGGCTGGGGAGCAGATGAACGAGTGAATGAGCAGTGGATGTGCACGGCGGTGGCTGCGTAACTGGGGGTGGCTTTCAGAAAGCGGGGCCTTTCTTATTTTATAATCACAAGCAGTGCAGAGGCACGCTGCTTCCATGGCGGATAAATGGCTGCTCTGGGACACGAGGGACCCAGCTGGTCTCTCTGTGGTTCTCTGGGCTTTCCCGGTCACGCCCATGAGATGGCTGTCCAGCCCAGTGCATCACATCTTCATGTGACAATGTGGGAAGCCAGGAAGCAGCAAGTCTCTGCCCTCCGCCCCATTGAAAGGAGAAGAAAATGTTTCAGAGAAGCAGCCAGCAGCCTCCCTGGGCAGTGTGGTTCACGGGCCCAGAGACGGGACTGGGTTCAGCCTGCACCGAGCAGCACTGCCTGCCCTTCTCCCCACCTGGGGAGGGCCCAGGGGCCACTGGGGTCCCCGTTACCGGAGCAAAGCCCAGATGCCGTCAGCAGAAAGGAGATGGGAAGGAAATGACGATGAGGGAGGCCGTGCCAGGCAGGCCTCATTGTCAGTACAGCCTCCTCCTTCCTCAGGCCTCGCACGTGGGCAGCACAGTTCACGCCTGTTCACAGTGGGCTCCTCCACGCCCTGCGGCCCCTTACCCTGCCCCATCCCTCACGAAGCCCACAGGACGAAGGCGAGTCACCCATTCATAGAGTAGGAAGCTGAAACACCACCAGGCAGTGCGACAAGACCAGAACTGATCTCCGCATGTTCAAGGTCCTTTCCGCGGGGTCATAGTGTCCCTGGACCAGGGCTCCTTTATGCAGAAAGCTCCTTTCCTTGGGAGAAGCTGAAGCCCATCTCTTCTCCTCCTTCTCTCTCCCCCACATCGTTACTGTTATTCCACAATCCCCTACAACACCAAGCTGCCTTCAGGTTCTGCCTAAACACAGGGCTGCATTTGCAGTATCGGATTCCAAACAACAGTCTCTACACTGTGCTCTTTTCTTTGGGGAAGCAACGTCCATCCTAACGTGAAATCTCTTGCAAAACTTCTAGCAAAGGACATTCTATTTGTAATGCACAACCAACGTCTCTCAACCCTCTTTCCGTAATCATGCAACCCCTTTCATGAACACCCCCGCAAATAAATCCCCTTTCCCTTCATCCAAATGCCCCCAAACTCTTCCCAACCACAGTCCGTTTTCACTGTTGTCTTTCTCCCATCTTCTCTCAACTTTCAGACGCGTTCTGCTTGCTTGGAGCAGTATCTCCTGCTTCTCTTCACACTGTACGTCAGAGCAGCCCCCGGCATGGCCGTGTCTGCCTGGCATTGCTGTCTCGGCCCTGCACACGGACCCAGGAATCCACTGGAGAGAGACGGAGGCCCCTCCGCAGCCTGGGAGGACAGGGGAGGCACCGTGACTGGTACTAATGTATCTCCTGTCCCAGTCACAAGTTCAAAGAGCTGCTCACACCAGTGCTGCCTCTAGGAGCCCCTGGCCAGGAAGGACACAGTGAAGGAGGCCACATCCCTAACCCGATCCACGTGCAGAGCACCTTTTCGGGTCTAAAAAGCAGTTCCCTGGCAATTTTCTCAGCACATGGGCGTCACGTAAATGAATGCGTGTGGACGTGCGCAGGCGGGGATGGGCGAGTGCGGGCCCGGTGAAGGGGTCCAAAGCCCATGTGTGTTTCATCATGTCACATTGTCCCCAGGGCGAATGCCACTTCTGAGGGCGTCCCCCAAAGGTCTCCTCTCCGAATTTCCTTCTCAGGTCACTCTCGCCCATGCTGAGGTGGTGGAACCGGATGGAAGGTGATTTCCTGATGGGAATCCCAGGGTCCACAGGGACAGTGGCACTGGAGTCACCCTCTAGTCCCACAGTCAGGCGGCCTGTGCCCTGCCCCCCGGAGCTTCCGCTCCCCACCACCGAGGCCAGTGGCATCCCTGCCCCCACTGTGGGCTCAGTCCTACTCACACACGGGGCAGGGACCGAGCCCCGGAGGGATGGGTGTAAGCACCCGACACCCAGAGTGGGGTCCCCAGACCCACAGCACCAGCATCCCCTGGGAGTCTGTTCGAAATAGGTCTGAATCCCCCACCAGGCTAAGAGCTTCCTGAAAGGGGGAAAAAAAAGGTTTCTCATTCACTTCAGTAGCCACAGGACATGGCACATACATGGTAGGTGTTGAATAAGTGTTTGGCGAATAAATAAATGATTGAGTGAATAAGGACAGGACTGAAAACATCAGGTGCCTTGCAGCAGTATCCGCACACCCAACATCAGCGTGCGGATTGGCTGTAGGTGAGTCTCGGAAGCGCTTTGGCTTGCTGAGGCGGTTCTGTGCCCCCACCTTCTGGGTCTTCCTCGGTCCAAATACGGGATCATGGCTAATCCCAACCCCGAGGGGACTCCAGGACGGTGAAGTTAAGACAAACCACCAAGTGCAATTCCAGTGTGTGGCCCAGAAATAAGAATGCAACACTATTTCTAAAGCGAAGCTTCAGAAATGGTCTCGGGGGGTTTCTTAGACCTGACAGTGGGGCTCTTTGACAGGAAGCAGGTTTGGGCTCAGCATCAAGAAGGACTTCCTTTCAAAGTTGGAGCAGCACAATAGGGCAACGGGCGGCCTCAGAGCATCAGGAGCTCGCCATTCTCCCAAGAGTCAGCAGCTGCTGGCCGAACGCCGACTGACTCGGGGGGTTGGTTACGACAGGGCACCCTCTGCAGAGGTACCTCCCCCGGGTGAGGCTGGGAAGGCCAAGGCAGAGTCTGGGCGATTCCGAGAATGCGGCAGACGACGTCCTCTCCGTCTAGACTCCGAGACCAGACGACTCCCAAACAGAAGGCTTTTTTTTATCCTGGTGACCCTTTCCCAGTTCATTTCATGTGGGGGCTTCTAGGAACCTCCTAGAGAGACCAGAGAAGATACTAGATGTCCACTGTCAAAGAATAGTGGGTAACTTCAGTAAACTTAATTATACCTCAAGAAAACGGGGGCGGGGGCACCTAAACTTGAACCTCTGCTCACCCTGCTCCCTCTGCACCGAGGTCCCTTTCCTGCACCACTCAAATCTCCAAACAAGCATCACCCCCCGAACACCAGGTGCTCTGCTACGCGCTGGTCACTTAATTCCCGTGTAGACTCTACTGTCTCCATTCTACAGACAAGGAAACTGAGGTTAAGCATCTTGCCCAAGGAGGTGGCAGGGCCCAGATTTCAACCCTGGCAGGCTGACACCCAAGCCTGCGACCTTGCCACTCTCATCACGTGCCAGCACTTTGTCACCTGCCCTGCCTGTTGCTTTGTCTCCCCCTACACACACACACACACACACCCCAGGCTCAGCTCTGCAGGTCTGCAGGGCTGGGACCTTCTCTGATCTGTTCCATCTCCGTGTCTCTGTGTTTCCAATGTCAAGCTCAAGGCCTGGTGCATCTTGAGCCTCACAGGGTCTCAGGGAATGAATGAACGAAGGCAGGAAGGAATGCACATCTCAACCTCACATGGCAGCCACCGTCACAGCAATCAGAGAGGCCGCAGTCCCTTCGACCGTGGTTATTGACAAAGAATCTCGGTGTGGGGTAATGCAAGGTGCAGCACGCACCGTCTGTCCACACAGCCTCCCTCGGTCTCGCACACGCACATCTGAGTGAATGGATGACTCACACTGAGGTTTACTAAAAAAGCATTTCATTCCGCTCACATGTCTGCCGACCAAGCCTATTACTGGAGTAATCTATTCCATGCATTACCCTTCTAATTTCCAGTGCAGAGAGACGGTGGTGGCTCTGTAGGATTTCTCTTTTCCCTCTCACCAGTTGAGTTACTGTCTACTTTTGTGGAATAAATTGCGATAAATTGAGTTACCAATGCTCTAAAGTGGGGAAATATATTCTCGATGCTGTATGGGCAGCTGACAACATTATGGAAATGCACGGAGTGTGTGTCCAAGTTCATGGGAATGACGATGAGTTGTGATGGGTGGTGGGAGAATGGGCAGTGACAGTGGTGGCCTCAGGCAGAGAGACACTCACTGCCTCTTTCTCTTCCCACTGCTTCTGAGTTCGGCCTCTCAGAGGGGAGCTGCAGAGCGGCCACTCTGGGGAGATTGAAGCCATGAGGATAAGCAAGGGGGCTGATCTCTGGGACCCTCTTCTTGGGGAATAAAACAAAAGCAGCCCAGTAAGAACGGTGTTGGGGACACTGTCAGTGCCCCACCCTTACTCCCTCACATGGCTCTCACCTGTCCTGTGTGCCCATCTCCCAGCCTCCAGGTGCTTCAGAGGTGTACACCTGAAAGCTCTGCTTGGAAGCCGGGCTTTGGGCTACTGGAGGAGCTGTGCAGCTTCGCAGCCCCCAGGGGCCAGCTTCTTAGCCAAAGATTGTCACATCTGATCAGAGTGAGAACCAGTGAGGACAAGCTCTGATGTCTCATACAAACACCAGAGCTTCCCACGGAATCAGGCTGATGCTGGGGCTCCGCCTGACTTTGCTCATTCGCTTGGCTTCTTGCCCTTCTCTGTCCCCCTTTCCCAATTTGCTTATTGGTGAGAGGTGATGTAGCCGAACCAGGACTGGCTACCCAAAGCCGTTTGCACCCTCCTTCCCCTTGCCTTTTTACCATAGAGCCTGGAAAGTGGAATATCTACCCAGCTCCCCGGCCAAGGGAGTCATGTGACCCTGTTCTAGCCAATAAGATGACAATGAAAGGCGGGAGGGGGGGGGTCCCTTCCCAAATAAAAAGGCAAAGGCTCTGGAACAATCAAGCAAGTGAAATAGAACCATAGAACCAGAGGCATTAACATTAAGAACAAACTGACAGTAACCAGAGGGATAAGTAAGAGGGGATAATGGGGGGAAAGAGGGAAGGGTTTTCAGGAACAACTAGAAAGGGCACGTGGACAAAACCAAGCAGGGGTGGAATCAGGGGAGCGAGGTGGGAATGGCTGGGTTTGGGGGAGTGATGGGGGGAAAATGGAGACCACTGTACTAGACCAACAATAAAAAATAAATAAAATAAAATAAGAGTCCCGGCCTGGAATGTGGGAGTGACGCCTGGAGGAGCGCAGGGATCCAGGTCCCGGATGACACCCTTGGGTGTCCCTCAGAGCATCCCAGTTGGGGGCTGCCTGCTCCAGGCTGCTTTTCACACGTGCGAGAAGCACCCTCCGCCTTTCTAGGCTGCTGAAGCAGAGTCCCCTGGCTCTCGGTCTGGCTGGTGTGAGTGACATGGTTCGGCCTGGGGACGACGCTGCGGAGGGAGCAGAGCGGGGAGCACAGGGGAGCTGCAGGAAGTGTCGTCAATGAGACTGGGTGTCTGGTGGGCCGTGAGAGGAGGAGGGGGTCCGGGATGAAAAGAGTGCCTTTCCCTGGATGAGGAACACAGGGTAGAAGCAGATTTCGGTGGGCAGAGGTGGGCAATCGTTACTTGTACAAGTTGTTCAGGGAATGAATTCCTCCCCCACCGATTTGTATGCTGGACCCTGATGTGATGGTATTTGAGAGGGGGCTCTTAGGAGGTGATTCAGTTTACTTTTTAAAAATTATTTACTTTTATTTTTTCTTTTTTTAATATATTTTATTGATTATGCTATTACAGTTGTCCCATTTCTCCCCTTTATTCCCCTCCACTCTGCATGTCCCCTCCTACCCACATTCCCCCCTTTTAGTTCATGTCCATGGGTTGTACATAAAAGTTCTTTGGTGTTTACATTTCCTATACTACTCTTGCCCTCCCCCTGTCTATTTTGTACCTACCATTTATGGCACTTATTCTCTGTACGTTTCCCCCCCTCTCTTCCCCTTTCAACCCCTTGCTGATAATGGAGGTGATTTGGTCCAGATGAGGTCATGGGGATGTGGCCTTATGACTGGAATGATGGCCTTGTGAGAAGAGGAAGGGACCCCAGAGCTGTCTCTGGGCCATGCGAGGACACAGAGAGAAGGCAGCCACCTGCAAGCCAGGGAGGGAGTTCTCACCAGCACCGCAGTCAGCCAGCGCCTTGATCATAGACTCCCAGCCTCAAGGACGGTGAGAAGTAAATACCTGTTCCGTAAGCCACCCAGTGTTTTGCTGTGGCAGCCCAAGCAAACTGACGCGTTAAGTGCCATGTATCTGCTAATGCATGGGTTTTTTCCTCCTGTTGTCCCACAATTGGGCATAAACCCATACTCTCATGTCCTGGAGGCGGAGCTAAGAGGGGGCAGGCACACCTCTGCTCCCCACCACCCGACCAGGCTCCATGAGCAGGACAGCTAGAGGAAGTCAAGGGGCTCCTCAGAGAAGACACCCCCTAAGAGTGTTAGCAGGCCAAGGAAGCTCTGGCCACATTAGGGCAAGGGCTGGATGGGGAACCGAGACGGGAAGAGAAGAAGGAATCAGATGAAAGGTGGCAGAGTCAAAGAAGGGACAGAGGGCAGGGAGCTAGTGCGAGTGTCTGGCTTGGAAGGAGCCTCGAAGATGAATCTGAGGACACTGAGGTCAAGAAACTGAGGCTCAAAGAGACAAAGGAGGGAAAGGTAAATTCAGGGGCCCTGTTGCAACGCTCACCCCTCACTCACTGGGCAACAGCATGCGGACAGCTCACTGTGGTCCACAGCCTGGGGGAGTGGGAAGGGGGTCAAGGTCAAATAGGGCATGGCCCATAGCCCAAAGGAGGGGCCAGCCATGTCCCATGAAAATATGCTCTCTGTGCTCCACAAGATTATCAGTGTCCAGGCTCCCAACACTGAGTTATTGAAGTATTTGTGTGAACTGGGGTGAATCCAGGTTGGGGGGCCGGGATGGGGCCCTGAAGCTTCCTCAGAGAGCCCTGTTATGAAAAAGTAATGCAAAATTTGGCCAATGTATATTTACATATATTCATATGGTTTTGTAGGTTTTTAATGTATATACTTTAGAAGGTTTCCATGCAGGTGACCCTGACGCTTAAACTCTTTTGGCTTTGGTAGCAAATCCTCCTCTGACACCACTTTTGAGGGGAAAGTACTTCTAAACTGGGCCAGCAGCGCCCTCTACTGGACACATGGAGGAAAGCTTCAGAGAGCCCAGAACTCGGACACACCCACCTGCGCATCAGAAAGCAGGTCCACCTGGCCATCAGCTGCCAGGAAATTCCTCATCCGCCTTTAGCCCCACCCTCCCGAGCCCAGAGTTGTGTGACCGTGACTAGAGGCTCAGACGTCAGCATGTACATGTGCAGCTATTTGTAGTTGACTCGAGGCAAGGAACTACCCTTCTGAGCTTCAACCTCCCTTTCTGTAAATAAGACGAACCTTAGTAAGTGCCTACTCCAGAAGGTGGCTCTAAGGGTCTCTAAGATGACCCCCGTAGAGGTGTTCTACGCAAGGGCACTTGGACATGTAAGCTATTTTTCGAGAAAAGTTTATCGACATTAACATGTTTTTCCACATTTGAATCAATTCTTCTGAAAAACATCACCTTCCCTGAGCAAAGCCCCAGTGACTTTTGCAGGGTGGAGAGGCTGTGCGTGTGTGTGTGTGTGTGCGCACCTCATACACTGCTCTGCAGGCCTCCGGAGAGTGAGGAGGGAGTTAGTTCACCTCCGGAGTCCCCACAATGCATCCCTGTCTCATGGGCCATCACAGACTGTTTACAAAGTCAGGGTGGCCCCAACTAGGTAGCTCAGTTGCAGAGCATCGTCCTGATACAACAAGGTTGTGGGTTCAATCCCCGGTCAGGGCACATACAAAAATCGACCAATGGATGCACCTAAGTGGAATGACGAACTGATCTCTCTCTCTCTCTCTCTCTCTCACCAATGAATACATAAAAATTTAAAAGTCAGGGTGAATGAATGACTGGAGAGGGTCCCTACACAGATGCAAAATGAATGGAGCTAAATGAGCATTTTCTTTCACTTGTTTTCCTTCTGACTCTGTTGTGACATAATTTCAGGAATAGAAAGAGGCTCCGAGAACAGTGCAGAGGCCCCTCAGGTGGCCTTCACCCCAATTCCTCCCACGTGCCCAGGTGCCTCCTGTGCTTTGCCCTCTCTCTGCCCTTCTCTTCCCACAGAGGTGAGCGGGTACGTGGTGTCTTCTGGCCCATCTGGGGTGGGCCGCAGGCATGATGCCCCCAGACCCTCAGGGCAGGATGTTCTCTTTCAGAGCCACAGCCCAGATTCCAAACCAGGCCATTGTCCCAGACACAGTACTGATGCCTACTGCACGGACCTGGGATTTCACCAAGTGTCATCTCTGCAGAAGAAAGTCCAGGGCCGCACCTCGCATTCATTTGTTCTGTCTTCTTGGCCTCTCGAATCCGCCAGCAGTTCTCCAGTCTGCGGGTGTGTTTGCACGCATGCACACTCACAATGTCCATGCACATATCATGGCATTTTTAAAGACTTTCCAAAGAGCAGTTTCAGGCTTACAACAAAATTGAGAGGGGTACTAAGATTTCCCATAAGCCCACGGGCACTGCCATTTTTTAAGAGTACAGGCCAGTCATATGGTCGAACATCCCTCATTTGGAGTTTGTCAGCTGTTTCCTCATAATTAGACTCAGGTTATGCATCTTTAGTAAGAATGACCTTGGATATAACACTTAACCTTTTTGAAGGTCACTCTCCTTATCTGAAAAATCAATAGTAGACCAACCAGGTACCAAAGGGAGAATATAACATGTATCTCAAACCACCAAGCCAATGTACTGATGTCCATGAACATGCTCCTCATTTTGCTGGGCAGCATGGAAAACTGCCCAATACGCCCACCATATGGGTGTCTCTGACACTGGACTTGACCAGGAGCCTGCAGCTGTGAGAATATTTTGAAAGAGTAAAACCAAGAGGGTACTTGTGTTATTTCTAGAGGCCTTGATGGAAGGGGTAGCATTGTTTCCATCACCTTAGGGTCAAACTTAATTAGTCATCTCCCACCTTCAAGGTGGGGGGGGGGGCAGAGAGAGAGGGAAGCCCCCAAATCAGACACAGCACAGAACTCAGGAAGCCAAGGCCACAAAAACTACAGGAGTCCATTCAACCACTTTGAAAAGCAACTTGGCGATACCCGGCCAAGGTGACGCTATGTCCTAGGACACAGCATTCCCGCCCCTAGGGGTCTCCGCAAGGAAGCTCTCACACAGTCCCACAGGGACCTTCAACAAGACTGGCGTGCTGCTGCTTATGATATTCCCTGAATGGATACAGTTCAAATGCCCATGTTGATAAAAATGATAGATAAAATCTGGTGCGTTGCCACAATAGAATACTATACAGCTGTGAAAATCAATTATCTGGATGTACATGTGGGTTGACAGCAAAGGCATAATTGTGTGTGTGTGTGTGTGTGTGTGTGTGTGTTTCATAGCTTGTTTCTGATGTTGCTGTTTTATGCCTTTTTCCCCCCATGATCCACTAGGAATTTATCACTTTTATTGATCTTCTCCAAGTGTGCCCTTTTTAAAGTAAATCTTTTCTTTGGAATAATTTTAGACTTACAAGGATATTAGAGAAAGTTCTCCTTTACCCTTCACATAGTTTTAGTTTCCTCGAATGTTTATCTCATATTACTGTTGTTTATTTGTCAAATCAAAGGAACAGACGTTAGTAAATTATTATTAACTGAACTCTAGACTTTGGATTTCACCTTTCAGATGCCAGACGAATAATATGAGAGCACAAGGACAACTCTATATACATCTGTAGGTTTGTGAATCTTTAAGGTGTTCGATACAATGTTTCGATATGCTCATATATATGTGTGTGTGTATATGTACATATACATATATACGAGTACATACAAGTATATATATATGCACATTGTGAAATGATCAAACTAATTTACATGTATATCACCTCCCATAGTCACCCGTTGATCAATATCTTCTCTCTCCCTCACTCCGCAGCCTCTGGTAACCAACCCTTCTACTCCCTGTTACTGTAAGTTTGAGGGTTTAACTTTCCGGTTTTCTGGGCTTTTTCGGGTTCTGCATATGACGTTATGCGATGCTGGCTTTCTGTGCCTGGTTTCTTTCACTCATCATAGTGTCCTCCAGGTTCGTTTTCTCCTTTTAAATGGTCGATCGCTGCTTCATTGTAACGTACACACATTTTTCCTTTACCCACTCATCTGTCGACAGACACTTAGGTTGCTTCCTGTCTTGACTGCTGTGACTTAGGCTGCAATGAACATGGGGAGGCAGATATCTCTTCGAGATACTGATTCCGCTTTCTCCAGGTATATACGGCAGTGGAACTGCGGGATCGTATGGTAGTTTTATTTTTAATTTCTTGAGAAACCTCCATACTGTGCTCCAGAGTGGCCGTACCAATTTACATTTTCACCAACAGTGTGCAAGAGTTTCCCTTCCTCCACAACCTCGCCGACACTTGTTATCTTCTGACATTTTGAAGGTAGCTGTTCTGAGGTGGTATTTCACTGTGGGTTTCTTTTTTAATTTTTTTATTGATTTTAGAGAACGAGAGGGAGAGAGAGAGAGACAGCAATTCGCTGTTCCACTTACCTTTGCATTCATTGGCTGATTCTTGCACGTTTTGCAGTTTGCTGATGATGGGGCGATGCTGAGCACCTGCTCTTGTGCCCACTGGCCATTTGCATATCTTCTTGGAAAAATGTCCATTGAGGTCCTTACCCATTTTTTAAATCAGGGACAATGGTCTTTAAAAAGCCCATTTTTATTTATGGGGTTTTGCTACAGAGTTATACAAGTTCTTTTACATATATTGGATATTATCCCTTTATTTGACATGGTTTGTGAAGGTTTTGACCAGTTTGCTAGATCGCCTCTTCATTTTGACTGCTTCCCTTGCTGTGCTGAAGTTTTGAGTTTGATGTGGTCCTACTTGTGTCTGAGTTGTTGGTGTCATGTCCCCCCACCCCCCAAAAAATCCTTCCCAAGACCAATGTCAAGGAGTTTTCACTCGTGTTTTCTTCTAGGAGTTTTATAGTTTTAAGTCTTACAGTTAAGTCTTTAGTCAATTTTGAGCTGATTTTTGTGTAAGAGAAGGGGAAGGCACATTCTTTGGGTTCCAAGGTCCCTTCTTCTCCCCAACATTCCATGTCTTCTTACATTTCTTTTATAGAAAATGTCAAGAGTTTTTATTTGTACTTAGCAGGCAGAATGGGGGAAAATATATCTGCATCTTCCCAGAACCAAATGGCTTCTCGAGCTTCTGTTTTTTTTTATCCCCAGGTTTCTACTTAGCAGGCTTGATCTTTCCTCTGCCTTCCTAACCATACGGAATATAATTAATGTTTTTAATGTTCCTGTCTACTAATTCCATTGCCTCTGTCTTTCCTGGGTCTATTTATATTGATTGATTTTCCTCCTCCTTGTGGGTCATGTTTTCTTGCTTCTTTGTATGCAGGTCACTTTTATTGATGTCGAATACTGTGGATACTGTGAGGGTTACCAACGGCTAGAGGTCTGTGCCCACTCCTGAGTCTGGACAGTGGTGTCTGCAGAGAAGATGTGAGGTGGGCTGAGCAAACCACACACAAGGCACCCATGCAGTTTTCCTCTCTGCCTCCCGAGGCCTGAGGAAAATGACCGGCCCCAGTCTTCATTCAACAGCATCTAATCAAAAGGAGTCATTGGATACCTACCATGTGCCTAGAGGGATAAAGGCACCTTGTTGCAACGCCACATGGGAAGTCAGTAACTGAAGCATATTGTCAAGTGTGTGGAACCCCAGAGGATGACTGGGAGAGAAGGCATTGAGCTACATCTTGAAGAACAAATAGGAGCTTTCTGGGTACAGAGATGGCAGCAGCATTGGGACATGGGGGACCACTACTGACAAGGAAATCCACAGTGGCATGGATGCAGGACGGGGCACCGCAAGCCTCAGAGATGGCGAGACAGTCCCTGTAAGAAGGGACGTGAGGGATCAAGGCTGGAGAAGACTTTGAAGCAGAGTAAGAGAGTTCTTGGCTTTCCACAGGAAAAGGTGTGCTCTTTATGGTATAGGCAACGTGGAGCTGTTAAAACCTCATTAACTGGAACATGACCTCGTCTTAGCTGTGCTTTACTCTGATAGCTGTGGGGAGATGGCCTTGGAAGTGGAGCGGGGGGCCTTGGAGAACAGGAATCAGCCAGAAAGCTATTGTACTAACCCAGTGAGAGATGAAGTTATCTATTGTGGAACACCTTTCTTTTCAACTTGCATCATGGTTTTTATGGACTTGTTTTGCATTTCCCACAACACATACACACAATAGCAGGCTCCTCAGAATCAGGAACAGTGTGTCCCTGCCTCACTATGGGAGATGTATGTTTGTCTTTCCAGAATAGGGTCCTCCATTCTTTTGTGGAACTACTACTCCCGCCTCATTCCAACTTTACAGTTCTGCCACAAACAGTGCAGCACAATCCAGGCTGATCACATGACCCCCAAGCCAGCCAATCAGAGTTCTTCCCTGGGATTTTTTTTTCCCCCTGAGGCTGGTATAGGGAAGCTTTTTTCCTCTCTCTGGCCAGGCCACTGTGAGGATGCAAGCCTGGGCTTCCTGGTCCATGATTCCAGGCCCATGGGGACAGCCAGTCTGAGAGAACAGAGCTAAGAGGAAGGAATATGAACACCTGGACCCAGTTGTCTAGAGGGCCAGCTTCTCTCTGGCTGTTTGTGCTTTTTCACACGAGCCATAGATTTGTTCTTGTCTCTTAAGGTCATTTTAATTAGGTCCCATCATTCCCAGTCAAAGGGGACTATTGTATTAATGTCCGTCACTGCAGTATCACTCACCAGGCCTAGCAGAAAGAAGCTGTTCAAAACGCAGCTGACAAGGGCAAAACACGAAAAAACGGTCTGAAGAAGAAAACGTCCAAATTAAGCACAACTGGATGGGCCATCCCCTACTAGTGCCATGCACTGGGCAGTGTCACTTGGGTCTGGTGGGCCAGAGAACAACCCCAGCCCAGGGAGTGCCCAGGCCTCACAGATCTCAGGTGCCATCCTCACTCACCATGGGACACGGCATCCTACTCAGAAAACCCACTGTGACCACATCCTTCTGCGTCTCAGGCTGCCACGAGAACCCTCCTTTCCCTCCTTCCGAGTCTCAGAAACAAAACCACTGTGATAGGATATTCAAAAGAGACTGTTTTTCCACTGAGGCTCAGAGGAAGACCTTGCATCCAGCCCAGGAGCTCTGACCTCTGGCTCCCTCCGCCCACCCAGCTCTGGCTGAGCTAGCTTCCAGCATAGTTTTCATCAGAGAAGCCTCCCCTGATTTTAAAGGACAACCCTTCCCACCTCCTGGCATTTCTCTCCACCTCTGATCATCACCGAACATGGTATCTATTTATTTTCTGCCCCCCAACCCAACTGAAATATAAGCTCCAGTGGGTCAAAGACTCTCAGGTTTTGTTCACAGTCCTATTCTCACCACCTAGGACAGTGCCTAATGTATGCTGTGGGTTCAATAAATATGTCTTAAGTGAATGGAGGAATGCACGTGCAGTGATACATAACCAAGAGCAAGTTATTAGAAAGAGCAGGGTGTGTGATCTCCCACCCTGGCTGGTGTGGCTCAGTGGATTGAGTGCCAGCTGGCAAACTGAAAGGTGGCCGGTTTGATTCCCAGTCAGGGCACAAGCCTGGGTTGTGGGCAGGTCCTCAGTTTGGGAGCGTGCAGGAGGCACAAAATTGATGTATCCCTCACACATTGATGTTTCCCTCCCTCTCTTTTTCTCTCCCTTCCCCTCTCTCTAAAAGTAAATAAATCAATTCTTCAAAAAAAACAGTTCTCTTCCTTCAGGTCTGCAGGAGGTTAAGATGAGCAACAACTGGACCGACCTATCCTCAGGGGGGACAGAAGGACGACTGGGACAAATGGGACTCAGGAGGCTCTCGAGTTCAAGCTAGTGACACAGTTGGATGGACAGCCATTGTTTCCTGCTTTCCTGGCACCCATTCACCCTCCTGACAATAATCCCTGGTTTTTCTTGAGTCCACCCTACTTTGGAGGCTGAGCATGTGGCCTGATCTGGCCGATCACATATCCCGCACTTTTGCTCATATTGACTGCTTTCTGTTTGTACACGGGATCCAATTCAGCGAGAGGAGTAATACCATGACATCCACCGAAACAAATGGGGAAAAAGACATTTTCTCTCTGGGGACACTGCTAGTCGTGAAGCCTGAAGCTGTCAGTCACCACCTGGAACCTGAGAGCAAAGCCAACTCAGAAGAAAGCACCCCAGAAAGATGCCAAGGGAACTGAGTGCCTCCCTGGGACCCGGCCACACCTGGACATTCACTAATGTCAACCAATACAACTCCTTTTCTGGAAAACCACTTTGAATTAGGTTTCTGTTGCTTAAAACTGAAAACATCCTGAGCAATACTGAAGAACAAGAGGGGAATACATTCTTTTTTTTTAATTGTTTTATTCTCTTTTATTTTTAGAGAGAGGGGAAGGGAGAAAGAGAGGGAGAGAAACCCCAGTTGGTTGCTTCTCACACGCACTCCCGCCAGGGACTGAACCCCAAGCCCTGACCCGGGAATCAAACCGGTGACCTTTTGCTTTGTGGGTTGACGCCCAACCAACTGAGTCTTCCCCGTTGGGACAGGAAATACATTCTTACCACTCTTTAAAAACTCACAGGGAAGCCTAACATCAGGCAAGGTGTCCCAGGAAGTGCAACCCCATACTTTTTGTTGAAACTCATTGCCTATCTTTTTAGTGAGAAGGATGGGAGCTGAGAAAAAGGAGGCAATGATGCTAGTTTTATTTATTATTTGTATTTATATTTTGGGAATAAATCCAACATCCTTGTCTCAGGTGTTTTAACATCTCAGCATCTCATAGTTGTAAGAGCAGCGGTTAAACAGAATCTGATATTCTACTCAGTGCAGAGGGAGAGAGACCATGATATATGGTGAAGGGAGCATTGAACCAAGATTCCAATAATCTGGCTTGTTCTAATCCTTATCTGATCGCTAATTAGCAGTGTGGCCTGAGACCAATCATCTTGCGTCTCTTGGTCTCAATTTCTAAGTATGTAACATGAGCCGTATGGCTACATTGCCTTCAGGCACCTGGCCAATTCTGGAATGGCAAGCTCACTAGGGCAAGGGTTCCTAATTTTTTACGGGACTGGAACCCCAGAAAAATACCCATGTGCGTAAACACATGATTTTTACATAGAGTTCCATGGAATTCACAACTGTAGAAGCCAGTCGATACCTCTAATCTCTCTGCTCTAGGACATTCCTAGCTCGGATTCCTCTGGTGAGAGGGAACTCACTACCTCACAGGTAGCTGCTCTATAAAAATGAATTTATCTTCATATTGAACCAAGAGCTGCACACTGTAATTTCTACCCATGGGTCCAAATTCTCCAGAGGAAGTCAGAGAAACCTATCTCTCTCCTGTGTTTGACATCTCTTCGTTTCTCTAAAGACTGTTTTTAACTTTTACATGCAGGTAACCTAAGAGAGAAATGCAGATGATTTGCCATGCAAATTATTTTCCAGTGCGGTGTTATTCTTCCACACCATCCCAAATATGCCAAACACCCAAATGTAGATGCTCAACTCCAAATAGGCACCATTGCTATTAATATGCATGAATCCAGGCTTTGCAAAGAGGGAAATTACTGCATTAAAATATCCTGAAGGAAAGGGAATCAGAAGGCTTGGAGCAGTATCCTGCCTCGCACTCCAGCTACCTGTGTATCATTAGGCAAATCACTCAACTTCTCGGAGCCTGTTTCTCGTCTGCAAACTGTAACAAAACCTACATCAGCAGGATGTGGTGAGGATTAGCGCGAATTCTCGATAAATACTAGTCCTCAAATTTAGCCAGCTCCGCAGTTCATTCGATGCGCTCGGCACTCTTTCACCTGCGGGATTCCCCTTCGCGAGCCGGAGTCTGCGCTCTGGGCTCGACTGAGGCTCCCTGGCCGCTCGCGCTTTTCTCTCCTTCTCCAAGATGGCGGCGGTCGGCTGCGCGGAGGCGGGATCCGGGCCATCCCAGTGAAGGTAGCGGCGAGCGGAGCCCCCACGAGGCCGGGCTGGGCCCCCACTCCGAGGCGGCAGCGGCCCCGCCCTGCCGCCACCCCCCACCTGGGGCCCGCGACACCGTCCGGGGGGCGCCCTAGGCCCGTCGCGGCCTAGCCCAGGGGCCGAGCCGGGGACTGGAGTAGCGGCCGCAGTCCGCCCCCGGGAAGGGGCTGGAGCGGGCCGAAGGAGGAGGACTGGCGGGAGCTGTTCAAACGGGGAAGGCGGGAAAGCTGCGGGGCCGGGAGGGGGCGTGCGGCCGCCCCGGGGGCCTGCGGGCTGGGGCCGCCCCTCCCCCTGCCCGGGCCGTCTCCGCCCTCCGGGGCGCCGGGAGGCCGCCTGGGACGCGGGAACCAGGGTCGGGGCTGCGGTGCGGCTGGGGACCCGGGATTTGGGGTCCCCGGGGCTGTCAAGGCGAAAGGGCCCTGGAACCGGGACGCCGGGAGGTCTGGGTCCTCGGCTGGCAGGAGTGGATGCAAGGAGCTTTCTTTTCCTCTTCACAGAGCTTTGTTGAACTAGCTGTTGCTGCAAAACTGTCGGGAGTATCCCATTGGTTTGCCGTGGGGACCACAAAAGTGGTGGCCCTGGGGGGCTGTTTGTGTAAATAACTGATGTTGTGTGTGTTCTCTGCGTGTGCCCTGGTAGGAAGGTGCCTTCATGGTGGGATCTTCTCCATAAGGGCCCATGTCCCCCCCACAGCTATTATTTGTAGATTCACTTTATTTGATATCACGCAGAAGAGAAGAAATATCTAACTCTCTTCTTTCTGATGGTTAAGCTAGTGGCTGGTTTTGTTTCCTCATTGCAGAATAAATTTTTTTTACAAAAGCTGAATCCAGAGTAAAGCCTGTTGATTGGAGGAGGCTTGATAAAATTTGTATTGCTGATGTTTTGGGAATGTGTGTTAGCCGGTCTGTGTGGTGGTCGTGGTTCCGTTTAATTGCACTGCGATGAGATGAGCCAATCCTCACCCTGGGCCGGGCCGCGGGCATCTCTGCAGATTCCAGAGCTGGCAGGGGCTGTGAGTGCTGCATTAGGTAGGTTCTCGGAGAAGGAAATGGCAATTCGGAGTCGCTCTGTTCCGAGACTGGAGGAAATCTCCACCAAAAAAAAAAAAAAGAGAGAGAGAGAGAAGACATCACTTGCCCGTACCCTAGAGGTAACAACAACAAAAATTCAGAAACTGACAACAGCTGAATGTGCATCTTCCTTTTCCTGCACTGACTGGCAATTTAAGTTCCTGAAAGGAGTTCTGGAAGACGAGAACAGAGTCTTCAACAAGGCTCTCAGCCCGGACTGGACCTGGATTTCAGGATTTCGCTGACTGCCTGGTTTCAGAGGCTTACCCTGTTCCCTGCTTCAAGACTCATTTAAATTCTGGGATGAAGAGGCCAGGGGCGTGCATTCCGAGGTGGCTCAAATTACCTCCAAAAAAAAATCACCTTCTGAAACTTTTTTTCCCCTCGGTATTTATAATTCGAACTTTCAAAATAACCAAGTACTACTGAGGATTTCGGGTTTTCCCTGATTACTCTGCTAATCCAGAAAGCTGTTCCTGAACATGATGGAAATACTTAACTACAAGAAAAAGCTGCTCTGCCTCCCCTTTTTTATATCCTGAAGAAAAGTCCCTAAAGAGGCATTTGATGATTTGCACATTTTATAAGTATACATTTTTTATGATGATAGGTTTCTTACTTCTATAAACAATATTAAATAACAAAGTTTTACTTATGTTGTCATTTAATAGCGCACTGAGAGGAACAGAATTGTAAAATCATGCCTGCCTCTTGAAGTTGACAACATCTAATTCTATAAACTTCAAAATTGTGGAATTCAGGAGAATGGGTTTTAACACCTGTTTTATATTTGCCAACACTTAATGTCATTGTAGCCTCTATTTTCTAATGTGAAAATCAAACCTAATATTTTTCATTTTCATTAATTCTCACAATCTGCTACCTAACCCTGAACTCTGAATTTATTATCACGGATAATATTCAAGACCCAGAAGGAGTATCGTGAGTCATCTGATCTTATATATGTTGCCCTGACTCTGCCTTTCTTCCATACTGTTCCTTAAGACTTCTTTATCTGGTTTCATCTTTCTCTGTGAGTCAGCCACCAAAACTAACCCCTAGACTTCAATAATATCCTGGTTTTAAGGAACCTAGAAATTCAGGATCCATCAGTTCCCTGGCTGTGTGACATATGGTAGTCCATGGTGTTTAATTGTAGTTTTTTTAAAGCTGTCCTGATTTTTTGATGAATCGGACTTGCCTTCAGGCCTCGTTCACTTTCTTTTACAGGTTATTTAATCCTGTCATTTATAAAATGCTCTTCAGTGTTTTTTATGACAATTTAAATAGTAGCTGGCCTTATTCTAATAGATAATGCTAACACCAGCACATGCTTTCTCTGTTGGCCTTGTGCCTTGGAGGATCAGCTCCTAATTTTCTGTTCCCTTTCACAACTTGTGAAATCCACTTGTTTTCCAAAGTGGTCAGTTATGAGACCATGAGCACTTTTCACAGTCCAGCACGTGGCCGTTGTTATCTCACACAGTCTTCAGAGGTACTTACTCCTGTTTTGACAGTTGCTCAACTCTGTTTTATGTTAGTTTTGGTGTTACCAGAGGGAAGGCCTGGTGGTAAGTCTCAGGACCCACCTCTGCTTCATATAGAAGTGCTTTTCGTTGTTGACAGCAGATGGTGGCCATATTGATGATGTAGGATATTTAAAAATATCTTGTTTATTTTTAGAGAGAGGGGAAGGGAAGGAGAGAGGGAGAGAAACATCACCTATCAGCTGCCTCTGGCACACCCCTCAACAGGGGACCTGGCCCGCAACCAGGCATGTGCCCTGACTGGGAATTGAACTGGCATCCTTTTGGTTCGCAGGCTGGTTCTCAGTCCACTGAGCCACACCAGCCAGGGCATGATGTAGAATATCTAACTTTTTTTCCCCATCTCTCAAACATTCTTTGTCAAAATTCATTTGGCAGAACACACTGAACTTGAGGTCTCAAGTTGCAGTATCTGTTGGCATTTGTCAGCCTTTGAAAACTAATAGGATCTGTGTATTTTTCTAATAAGCTCAGTATTTTAGTGCCAATAAGATAATGCGCTATTTTCAAATGAATGGCTATAATTTCCTATGACATTCCCACTCCACTTACCCCTTTTGGAGTTAGTGCCACTTGGGTGGAAAGGAGACGACAATAATTTCTATTTGAGAAAGCTCGATGCTTGATGCTGAATATGAAAAACTGGCTACAGTATGTGTCTTGCCTCATTATATTTGTACATGAGAGATGACTTTATTTCCCTTTTATTTCCTAGGAAAAGGCCTTTGAGCAAGCAGTCTTTCAGTTTATCTTTAAAGTAATTTAGTTCATTTTGTTTCTGTTCTTCACTCTAGCTTCTCTGACCTTGACCAAGTCCATTCCTCATTCCACTTCTTAGAGAAGTAAAGAAATACTTTTTTTATGTTCCTTAATCTTACTTAGCACTCATTCTGGGTAAAACTTTTTTTTCCTTTCTGCTTCCTAATTTGGTGTATCTGTGCATTGTATTTTACCTGCTCTGTGCGATTCTCTCATTTATTTCAAATGTGACTCTTATGGAAGTTTTCCTTGTTCCTTCATCCTTTACAAAAGTTACACACTTCAGTGTCATCTATACCTATTGAAGGGATTGGCAGTGTCTCATCGAAGTGCCCTTCAGCATTTCCAAATCCCATTATAGTAATGAAGGTAAAATAAGATTTCATAAATGACTGATCGACTTTCAGGCATTTCTCTAACTGGATGAGAACATTCTGAATATATTTAGTATATAATTTTTAAATGTCCTGTAGGAAGTATGACATTGCCTGTCCTTATGAAAAAATTTACTTTAGAGTGTAGATCATGGCTTGTCATCTTCAAAGTCAAAATGGACATGTAAACTTGAATGCCAAAAAAATTAACAAATTCAAGATAATACATAAAACGTTTTTATTATAGTCATTCTTCAAATCAGTGAAAATCTTAATAATCGTAAATACTTCATCACTGGCGGACAAACGATAACTGTGCCTTATTTTCACCCAGCCTGTACAAGGCTTAATGGTGTTGAAACCTGTCATAGGGCCAACTGATACCAGAAGCGCACCTACTCTTGCACTGCTCTGATTTGAGCAGGCATCACATGGCCCAACAACATGCAAACCAAAAAATGATCAAAGATCTTTAATATCCATGTAATGTTATCATTTCTGTCTTAAAGGCACTGCAGTAGAGTTTAGGCTGTTAATCAATCCAAATGATCGGATTTTGTGGTCTCGAATGTATGATGTAATCTGTCTTCCTCTGCATCCTGCTTTATGTGCATTTTGTAACCATGGCTGAACTATCCCTCTGACTTAATGTCGGCTTTTACTCTGTCTCAGTGTTGTCAGTCCTGTTGGCATTTCAGAAATTCTCATTGATTTTGAAGTGATTTTTATGTGGGAGGTATTTTATATACTTCCCCAAACAACAACTTTAATTCATGAATCAAATCAAATTAAGCCAAGTGCACTTCCCACAGTTTCAATCCCAATATATTTACAGAATGAGGAGGTGACAAGACGCTCCTTATTCCCTGCTGCCCTTCCAGTCCGCCCTTGGATCAGCACGCATTTCCATCGGGAAGGTTGCCTCTCCACAGTGATTCGCATTACAGGAAGGTTTTCCTTCTTTGTTCCTCAGGCCTGGTCCTGTAGACGGGAAGGAGCCTGGACACAGAGACACATTCTCAAAGGCCCTGCAGGACCGCCATGGCTTATGATGACGCCGTGAAGAAAGAAGGTATGACCCCTTAATCTGAGAAGCATTTCAAAGGGGGTGTCCTCTTCAATCCTTGCAGCCCGTGGACATGGAGACCAGGACTGGCCATAACAGCCTGGACTCCCAAGTGATGATCCAGAGCACTATTAAGCCTCTACGTCATCCCCAGACTGGGTACATGGAAACGAAAACCAAGACAGGGTTCCAATGAAAGAGTCTGAAATGTAGTGGTCTATTGGGGTGATCCCCGCAGCACTCGTGGTCCTTGCCAGCTCCAGTGTGCCGGAGTCTGGGGTAGGAATCACATATTGGACTCCCACAGAGCAGCACAGCACCTGAATCCTCATTCTTTTCAGCCTTACCTCTGCAAGTCTGTGTCCACCCGCCAAATCACAACTAAGAAACCATGTCTGAGGATGCACACTGGGAACTTGCATAGCATAGAAGCATTGCTTCTTCGGGTTTGATTCTTGTATTTACAGCCAAGTCATCAAGAAGTATTGTCCCCTTGGATCTAGCCTTGTATTCATTGGACTCACTGAAACATTATTTCAGTTTGGAAATGGAGGGACTTGTTGCATTACATACATGGTGGTTTCGTTGTTTCTTACTTGCCTCTCGTTTCCTTTCCTTTCCCAAACGAACCAACACCTCTACGCCTCTCAGATTGTTTCGATGGTGACCACAGCTTTGAGGACATAGGACTAGCAGCCGGCCGGAGCCAACGAGAAAAGAAACGGTCTTACAAAGATTTTTTAAGGGAAGAGGAAGAAATTGCTGCTCAGGTCAGGAATTCTTCCAAGAAGAAGTTAAAGGTAAATTCTAAACATTTGAATTAGGCCAGTTTAAACCATCAGTCATGTTTCCTAATATTTGAAGAAAGAAGTTTCCTTTAAAAACTTTTAAAAAGAAAAATAAATAGCATTTGTGTTTACTGTTTATTACTTTCTATTTTACTTTGTTTTCCAAAGTCAGAAATCATCAAAAAACAAGATTAGTTCCAAGCTGCTTTTGCCTCATCATCTTATTCATTGGTCAATTCTTCCTCGTTGATTCCAGGACAGCGAACTTTACTTCCTGGGGACGGACACGCACAAGAAGAAGAGGAAGCACTCCTCTGATGATTACTACTATGGAGGTGAGGGTGTGCCAGGGCCGCAGGGGGTAAACACATCACTGGTTCTTGGAGTCGGGGTAGGGGAAAGGGATCCAGATGTTGCTGACTCAGTGGCCTATTTAACAGGACAGTGGTTCTTGTTCTGAGTGCCGATAAACCAGTGTGAAGGAGGAGAGAGGTGGAGGGCTGGTATTTTGGAGGATTCAGCATAGAAGAACAGTCTCCATTTGTGATACACCAGGTACCAGGTTCCTTCTCTCCCCAATCATCCACTTATCTTGTGCCCATTTTACTGAGCATCCCTTTTGCCATATATAGCCCTGGGCCCTGTGGCCTGCGCCTGTGGGTTAATTCTCAGTCCAGTGCACCTCCACTCACAGACCAGCTTTTCTTAGCTATATTATGCATAGCTGACAAGACTAACTCTTTACTAGAATGGGTTTGTCCTGGACACAGAAATGAACAGTACTCTGTCTGCAGCGTGATCTGAGCTGTTGACCCTTGAGCAACATAGGGATTTGGGGCACCGGCCCCTGCACAGTCGAAATTTCACATGTAACTTTAACTTCCGCCAAACTTACCTAATAGCCCATTATTGCCTGGAAGCCCTACCTCTAACATAACAGTCAGCACATTTTATATGTTACGTGTATTATATGCTTTATTCTTACAATAAAGGTAGAGAAAAAAAACATCGTTATTAAGAAAATCGTAAGCAAGAGAAAAAGTCTACGTATAAAATGGATCTGTGCAGTTCACACCGGTGTTGTCCAAGGGCCAGCTGCACTCATAGTCCCACAGCCACAGCCCAGTCTTGTGGGTACACTCTCCTTGGTTGCGTGTGAAGACTCGCTGAAGAAAAGCAACTGTAGTGGCAGAACTGTCTGCAGGGTCCGAGGCGGAATCTACCAACCCAGGAAGCACGTGGGCATCGTCTGAACGTTAGGAGTCAGTTGAAGGGCCTCCCTTTAAACCATTCCTGTTAGCTTCTTCCTCCTGCCAGTTGGGTATTTGGGGCGAGAGAGGAAACTTATTGGAAGTTTCTTTGTCACATGGACACTGCTTCTCTTGCTTATTTCTAGATATTTCGTCTTTGGAATCGTCACAGAAGAAAAAGAAAAAGTCCAGCCCACAAGCTGCTGATACAGCTATGGACCTGTTGAAAGCTATCACTTCCCCACTGGCAACAGGGTCCAAACCCTCCAAAAAGACAGGGGAAAAATCCTCTAGTTCTTCGAGCCATTCAGAAAGTAGAAAGGACCACCACAGGAAGAAAGTAAGTGGGGGCGGCGGGGAGCTGTCCGTGGAGAGCAGCAGCTCCCACAAGTCCAAAAAAATGAAGCCGCTCTATGTGAACACTGAGACCCTGACCCTCCGGGAGCCTGACGGGCTAAAGATGAAACTCATTCTCTCACCAAAGGAGAAGGGAAGCAGTGCGGTGGATGAGGAGTCTTTCCAGTGCCCCTCTCAGCAAGCCACTGCTAAAAAACCTTCTAAGAAGTCAGCTCGGGATGAGCAAGGTGCTGTGCTCCTGGGACACGAGTTACAGAGCTTCCTGAAAACCGCCCGGAAGAAGCACAAGTCGTCCTCGGACCCACGCTCATCTCCCGGCCCTGAGGGCTGTGGGTCTGATGCCTCCCAGTTCCCAGAATCCCACAGTGCTAACCTGGATCTTTCAGGGCTCGAACCTGTCCTAGTAGAATCAGACTCTTCCTCTGGAGGGGAGCTAGAGGCCGGCGAGTTAGTGATCGATGATTCTTACCGGGAAATCAAGAAGAAAAAGAAGTCAAAGAAAAGCAAAAAGAAGAAGGACAAGGAGAAGCATAAAGAGAAACGTCACTCCAAGTCCAAGAGAAGTTCAGGACTTTCTGCCCCAGCGGCGGGAGAAGTCACAATGACACCTGGACCTCCTCCCAGCATCCCCTACACTGGAGCAGCTGCCCCTCCCCCACCACTTCCTGGCCTCCACACAGACGGACATAGTGAGAAAAAAAAGAAAAAAGAAGAAAAGGATAGAGAAAGAGAAAGAGGAGAAAAGGTAAAACGTTTCTTTGAAGTGTGGTGGGGTTAAGAAATGAAGCAGGTTTTCCTGGGCAGTAGTAAGTGGGCGTGGAATCGAGCAGCCCTGGGGTCACCCATTGGGAATGTAGCAAGGTAAACCTCTTGGAATGACACAGTATCAAATATTACCGAGGCTGGGTCTGTCTGGAACGACAGAGCGGGTTTTCCAACAGCCCTCCGTTCCAAGCGTGCATGGGTTAGGAATGCCGTGGCTTATTCTGCCTGGTCCCTAGCGCTCATGGGAGGAGCCGACTCAGCAGCAGCACTGTGTGGGGCGGTTGGGAGATATGAAAAGGTGTTTTATGAGTTCATTTTGAAAAATACATTTTTAAAATTAGAACCATGACCAAGCTAATGAAATAAGCTAATGGCCTTCCACTAACTGGCAGTGGCCCTTCCTGGTATTTTTGGTGTCCCGTGGGTGTTCTCCCTCCACGGGAGGGCTTACTGTTTGCAAGCCCCCTGCCGCCATAGGTGCCGAGAGGAGCAGAGGTGAGCGGGCGCAGCCCTTGACCTTCGGGAGCTCCCTCGAGGAGGTAGGGCTGGGAAATTAGGCACCCTGGTTTGATTTTTTTTTCTTCACAACTCGAGAAATTTTCCAGCACTTGTACTTCAGGGGCTGATAACTATGTGATTAAGATTTTGTTTTAAAAACAAAGTTTTCCCCCTAAAGTAATATAATATTTTTGTAGAAATTTACAAATTCAGAATAACAGTAAGGAAAAATCAATTACAGTTTTGCCACCTAAGGCAAAACTCTTCCTTAATCTCTCTCTATAAGCAATGAAAAAATGTCCTCTGTTGAGGGTTAAATAAATAGATGGAACTGTATAGTCAAAAACCACCAGGTCAGGTTTTATTCATTTGTTTATTTGAAAATTGTTTCATGAAATAGTATGTATTCTGTGTAACCTAAGAATTTCTATTCTAGTAGTATATGATGATGTCATAAACTAATTCCACAGTGCTGAATGGGGGAGGGCAGGGCGGTCAGAGAAAGCCCCAAGAAGAATCAGGGAGGGAGCCCCTGGAGGCCGAGAGGGAGCATTGCAGGGCAGCCGAACTCCGGCCCTGGGTTTCCAGCTGTCCAATGAGTCTTCTCCCAGGGTGCGGATGCTTCGGGTGCCTCACTCTCCCAAACCTGCACCTCCTCCTTTATCTCCTTCCCTATTCCCCGCTTTCTACCAGTCAACCCAAACTCAAAACTACTTGCTTGTCATTTTTCTCAACACTTCATTATGAAATTTTTAAAAAAGAAATTTGAAGCAATTGTATGGTAAACACCCTGCCACCCAGTGAAGTTCTGTAATTAATATTGGGTTGACCAAAAAGTCTGTTACCTTTTTTCCGTAAAATAAAAGACACATTTTTCATTTTCACCAATAGCTTTATTGATTCAGGTATTTTGAGTATGTCAGCTGTCTTTCGCTGTTGGCTTCTAGTGGGTAGAGGCCAGGGGTGCTGCTAAACATCTTCCACTGAATAAGACAGCCCCACAGCGAAGAACTATTTGACCAAAAATGTCAGTAGTACCAAGAAATTTCGCAGACCACTTTTGACACGTTCGATCAGTCACAGCACCTTCTCCATATACTGCACAAATCTTTTCTTGCATTTCAGTTGCATCTTTACCTTTCTTAATTCGAATAAAGCATCATATTTCAGGAATGTCACCTGTCTTCTTCCATCTTCAGTATTAAAGTGGCGGCACAGAAGTTCACCAATTTTTATGTGTTTTTTTTTTTTTTAATGCAACCCGATAAGACAGCTGTCACAATACAATCTAATGAAGTTGTTTCAGATGAAGTTAAAGACAACTAAATGCTACTAGAGCCATCGTACAGAAGAAACATGATGGACTTTCTGGCCAACCCAGTATTTTGCTGCTTGCTCTAGCATACATCCACCAATCCATCTTTTTAATGAATTAAATTTTAGATGTGCACTTCACTCCTAAATACTTCAGCTTCCATATCATTAACTTAAGCTCGACATCTGTTTTCAGAGCTTTTCTGTTTTTAGGTAAAACTTACCATGATACAACCAGCGCACTAATGTTAAGTACACCGCAGTGAGTTCTGGTAAGGGCAGCCGCCTCCGCGACCAAGCCTCTGTCCAGCTCCCGCCCCTTCCCATCCATCCCCAGAGACAACCAGTGTTCTGGGTGTTTCAGCTTCACGGTTTACTTACGTTCACAGTTACATTTCGGTCTTCCCTGCTCTGACTAGTCCCACGCAGGTGTTAGGCCTGGTGTTCTTCCTCCTCTAATCACTCCCCACCTTCGTGTCTTGCGTTACCACTGCCACTGTCTTGGAGGAATGGCCTCATTCCTCCCTGCACTTCATGGAATCGGTGGCCTCCTTTCCATTTCCTCCCCCATACAATTCATCTTTCATGTTGACAGGAGACTGACCATAAGCCCACTTTGATGACGACAGCCCTTGTCCACCCTCTCCAGTGGGTGCTCACTGCCTTCGTGTTAGACTGGAGGCGCCAGGAGGCCCGGGTCCTGGCTGGCTGGCTGGCTGGCTCTCCACTCCGTCCCCGGTACTTGCAGAATTCTTAAATATCGATGTCCAAACCCTTGGCCAGACATTCCTAAACGCCCCTGGTTTAGCCCTAAACCTCCCCTTTCAGGTTTGCCTCTTCTTCATCTGCTTTGCGTTTGCCGTATGGGCACCAAACTTGTTCTCAGACCTTCTTACACCGTCCCTTCACCTGTTATGTTTCCATCTTTCCGTGCCCTCCCCTCCCCCACACACACACACACTGAAGCCGTGCCTCCCCTTCAAGACCTAGTCACATGCTCCCTCTTCTGGGACATCTGACCCTCCAGCCAGAATTAACTGTTACTTTATTTTATTGATTTGAGAGGCAGACAGATGGACAAACAGACTCGTCAGTGTGTTGGGTCACTTGTTGGTGCGTTCATCGGTGGCTTCCCGTGTGTGCCCTGACCGCAGCCTTGGTGTACGGGGACGACACCGACACCAGCCACGCTGCCCGCCAGGCCCAGAATTAGCTTCTGACCTCTCACAGCCACCTGCTGTCTCTCTCTTCCTGCACTTACTGTCTTCCTGCTTGTTCCATTTCCCAGTTAAAAACTGTGAGCTCCTTACAGGGGTTTTAACTCCTCAGGGACCGTCGTAGTCACCTCAGTAGTGCCTTGATAAGAGCATTTTGTGATATTTGGCAAATGAGTGAGTATTTGGATGAAAGCATGTGTTGAAAAAGTAGGTTGGGAAGCAAATTATTTCAGAATTTTTTTAATTCTGAAATAAAGGATTAGGCAGTGGGCACTTGGGGCTTATGAGCAGGGTTTAAATTTGCTATAAACCATGATTTAAGAATAAAGTGATAGAGCTGCACCAGGTGGTTCAGACCGAGGGGAGACTTCAGACAGACAGCCCAGTCCAAGTTTATTATAGTCCAAGGTCGGTAATAAAAGCCTGATAGAAATCAAGTTGAAAGAGACAGATTCAGGAGAGGCTCTGAAGGAAGAACTGACACGCTCTGGCGTCTGGGCCTGGATCTGGGAAGACAAGCATGAGTGAATACAGAGATGTCCCTTGAGGTTTTGAACCTGAGTACTTTGGAAAATAAAATCATAATTTCCTCAAGGGTAGAGACTTATTTATAATCCCCCCCACGTGGCTAGCAGTTGCTAGTGAAAAAGAATTATAGTTTAGGGTAAAAGCCTGTTATGAATCAATATGAGGGAGAACCAAAAAATAAAAATGGAATTATCTTCTTGAGGGTAGTCCCCTTGTAGTATAGGCTTCCCCCACTAGGTGAGTGTTCTAGGTCCCATCTGTATCAGTGTTCCAGCTGGCATCGTGAGAGGCTGCATTTGGCTTCAGTGAACTTATTTGGAAGACTTTCAACGTGTTTGCCCATTTCCTGATGGGTCACTTACTGGCACACCTGCCCACACTGCGTTGAGTGTTCAGCAGCTTCTGAGCAAAAAACAAAACCACAGCCTGACCTTCGTTCCCCACCCTACCTATTCACCCAGTCTTGCCCCAAGCACCTTTTTTGTTTGCTCGTTTCCCTGGATGAAAAAAGTTCTCAAAGGGAAACTTTTTTGCATATGTAGAAGAGGTGAAATAAAAAATGGCAGAAGTGCTAAAAGGCATCAAAGTTGAATTCAAAACCTGTTTTGACCAGTGGAAAAAACATCTCGATAGGTGTATTGCATCAACTGGAGAGTACTTTGAAGGTGACTAAAGTTTAAACATGTAAGAATAAATACACAACTTTTTATAAATAAATTATGGATTTTGGGGGGGTCGCCCTGTATTTGACTGACCGTCCAAACCTGAAGTAGTCATACTTTGAATGTAGTCATTTATTATCCAACAAATATTTATGGGTTCTGTGCCTTTTAAACCAGGCGGGACCTGTGCAGAAGCCCAGAGGAGGAGGAAAGGAGCGTTTCAGGAACCGTGTGCCCTGAGCCTGCAGAGCCTGGAGGGCCAGCTGCTGGCACGTGCACCCTTTCTACCTTCGATTCTATGGCCAGGACTGTAGCAAAACCAGAGAAGCAAGGATGGCTGGTTTGGGAGAAGACAAGTTAGGTTTAGAGTATAAGATACAGCCATCAGGAGATTCAGCGTGCCTGAGTGGTTAATTAAGATAGTGAGCTGCAGAGCCAGACCACCTGGGTTCCAGTCCTGGCCCTGCCACTTCCACACTGTGTGACTCTTCTCCTCCCTCTGTAAGTGGGGGTGACGACAGACCCACCTAATAGGGTTCTTAAGGATCGAAAGAGGTAATACATGTGAATGTGTTTAGTGTGGCAAGACCCTCTGGGCGCCACGACAAACTAAAAGGGGCACCATTAGATATTTTAATGATATTAAATTCTCAAAAGAAACAGCAGTTCTCACATCCATCAGATATCTCATGAGCTACTAGCTTGCAGTAATTCACTGTTTCAACGTGCTGTCATGGACATTCCTTTTAGTAAAGCTGTATCTTTTCAAAGTTGAGTTTTCTGTGATGGCTCCGATGCAGACAGAGCAAGTACCACGTGAAGAACCAACAGACTTTGGGGACACTGGCTTTTCACAGCGCTCCGAACGGAACATTGCATCAATGTGCGATGCCATAATCTTCATCTCAGGAGAATTTCCGGTTAACCAGTGGGAATGTGAGGCCTAGAATTTAGTAGAACAGTTGAGACCAAGGTTAGAAGTTGGGTGTTCCGTGCAGCGAATGAGATACGCGAGCAGGTGAGAGGGAATAGCGCCCAGAGCAGAACCTCGTAGAAACTCACCTTGGGGCCGTAGCAAAGGGAGAGGGGCTGTTGTGTTGGAAAACCAGAGAGGAGTCAGTGTCCCGGAAGTGAGGGGACAGACTGTCTCAGGGATAGATGGTCTCATGCCAGAGAGGACAGATTGGTGAGGTGGGGAGAGTTGGCAGAGTTCACGGGACAGTGGGAAGTGAAGGCGGCAGGGGTGGAGCTCCTACTGGAGAATTTCGACTGATACAAAGAAGGGAAATTGGACTGTCTCCCTGGTGAAATGTAACATTTTTGGTGTCAAGTTTTGTTTGGGGAGTGGTGGTGGTTTGTTTGTGTGTGTGTGTTTGCTAAACCCTGCTTTCTAAGGAGGAGCAGAGAACTCACATACCTTAATGATTCTCCTTAAAGATCGTCCCACTGATGTGGAACTTTTTGTGATACAAAGTAGGATGTGGTAACATTTCAGAGATGCCTTCATTTTGGTTTTACTAAGTCAACAAAAGCCTATTCACTGCCACTCAAAGGAATATCTGTGGTACAGCTACTTCAGAGAAGTATGCCCTTTAATTATCTGTATGCTTTCAGAATGTTCCGTTTTCTCTAAGCAAACTAAAGCTGGCCAGGTAGGTGGCTTAGTGCCTGGCATACCTGGGCATTGTTGCCAGTGTACTAATAAGCTAGATTCTGAGCTATAACTAGACTTGTCGTGGTGTTACATTCTCTCTGGTAAGGCTGAAGTTGAAGAACAACAACAGGAAGTGGTAAAAGCTAGTAATAATTGAAAGGTTGCGGGCTCGATTCCCGGTGCACACATATACATTGCAGATTCATTGCCTAGTCCTGGCTCATGCAGAGGCAACCAATCAATACCCCTCTCTCACATCCCTTCCTCTCTAAAAACAACAATGAAAAAAATGTCCTTAGGTAGGGATTTTTTAAAAGGCTAGTAACTACCACCTGTTGAGTGCCCGCCGTGTGCCAGGGTTGCCCAGGCATCTCACACGTGCAGCAGTCTGACTGGTAGGGGTCATGCGCCCCGTCTGGCAGAGGAGGGAGCTGAAAAGGAAAGACTGGAGCCAGCATTTTAACACGGGTCTCTTCACGCCGCCACTCTGCCACTCGCCTTTCTAAAACTAAGAGAGGGCTACCTGGGGCCATAACGCATCTTTGACAAAGCTAAAAGTAGGTTCCAGGCCAGGGGAGACCAATGCAGTGTTCTGCTGACTGCCATCAGTCCTATTGAGACGTGTGTAGATGTTCAAAAATTAAAGAAGCGGAATATAGTGAAGTATAATGACAGCTCAGACTCGAAGTCAGCAGGGTTGGATTCTTCTTCTGGTCTGCTGCTTACTAGCTTGTTCTCTTGAGATTGCCTCCTCACTTCAGTGAGGTTATGTAGAATAAAGTAGGAGATACATGTAACACACTTAGCACAAGGTGTGGCTCAGCTGTTACCATTACTGCTGCTTTCATCCTAATGATGACATCTTTTGAAACTTTTTTTCAACCACTCATTTCACATTAGATTAAGCAAGGAAACCGCGTTTTTGTGGGTTTGTTTTTGTTTTGCTTTGCTTTTTAATGTAACACCCACATTTCAGGAAGCCAAGTCTGCATTTACCTCACCTATTTGGAAAACAGGGTCTCTAAGGAACAAGAGCAGATGTTCCAAAGCCAAGTGTCCCACGGCTCCTGAGGGTGCTTTGGGAAGGAACCTGGTTGGAAGACGGGTCACGTGACCGCTCTGAGTCTATTCTCTGTAAGGTAACAAAGTAGCACTCAAGGCTACTTCACCTACAGGGGTGTTGTGAAAATCGTGTGAGGTAATACAGATGAATGCACACTGGGCTTTTCACACATGCGGCTCGCGGGCTGTTACTCATTTCTTCTTTCTGACATTTATTCTGCACTTACATCGTGCCAGGCACTTGCCAGGTGCTGTGGACAAAGATGAATGAGACGGTGTCAGCTTCGGGAATAGTGAGAGAGGTCGGGAGGTATTCAGTGTGATGAGCCTCAGCGAGGCAGGTGCTGGGGGAGCAGGAGAGGCGCCGGAAGTGTGAGAGGAGGTGTCTTGGGGGAGCTGTCATCTGGACCGCATCTTGAGGTCGCACAGGGATTAAGGAGAGTAGAGCTGCGGAAGAAGTAGTAAGTTACAACGATAATAGCTATATTTGTAGAGGTTTTATTTTAGAGTGTTCTCAGCACTAAGTTTTGTATCTAAGGTATTCCAGTAAATTTTCATAAGAACCCAGCGAGGTGTGGATATTGCTGCCATTTCACAGAAATGAGCCCAAAGAAGTGAGACCACTCGCTACAGGCCACGCAGAACAGGAATTTGAGCCCTGACTATAGTTTTTCTGACTATAGGATCCATTCTCTTTCCACTCTGCAGAGAGTGTTTAAATTATATTCAGCGTTGTCTCATGAAAGAGATCAGAAATATAGAGTGTATTTTGGAAAGATTTCTATTCAGAGTGGTTAAAATAAAAGCTTTGGTGTGAAAACCTTACCTTGACACCCTCTCCTTTAGCCAGATCAGCCCTAGGGATCTCAGTGCAGTTCCTTCACAAGAGCATCAGATGTTGTAATAGTTGCGAGCAAGGGCCAAGGCCAGACCGTCGGAGCTCAGATGCTGGCCCACCACCCCTAGGGAGATGACGGGGGGAGGGGGGGGTCTCGTTTCCTTATCTTTAAAGTGTCAGTAATATGGCACTACCTAACAGTGTTCATATAAGGTTTGAATTAATTTCTACCGGTAAAGCTTCTATAACAGTGTCTTCTATGTAGTTTTGATATTAGGGAAGAGATTGCATCCTGTCACCAACAACAAAAAAGAAGCCCAGTTTTATCTTTAAGATTCCTAAATTATGTTTTGACATAACTCCCTCCCCATATTTTATCCTTTAAAACACATTCTTTTTTTTTTTTTTTGGCGGGTTTGTGGGGGTTCAGCATGACCTGGGATTATAAGCCTGATTCATGGACGGACTTGAAGAGGAATTTTCATCAGATTCCCAAAGAGTTCTTATAAAACCCCAGACAGGCAATTAAGTAGGACTACTCTACAAAGAGCATTAAGAAGTTGCTCTTTGAAAGATCTTGATGCTGTAACAAATTTCATCATACATTTAAAAGGATGTTCTGGCTATAAAATTACAATATGGTGAGTCACAGTGAGTGGACATGTTGCAAGTTATTTGCTACAATTAATAATAATGTATCCTGGTTTTCAAAATATTAACATTTTATTAAATTGTATCCTGACTAGTGTGGCTCCATGGGAATAAGAAAACTTAGTAGTTTTCTGTTGTAGCATAACAAATGATCACAAACTTAGCAGCTTAAAACCGCATTCATTTATTGTCTCACATTCTGTAGCTCAGATGTCCAGGTAGAGCTCAGCTGGGCTCTCTGCTCCCCTCTCATAGGACCCAGCCAGAGGCCCCGCTCCGGGTCTCACCTGAGGCTGGAGGTTCTCTTCCAGGGCGTGGGCAGCTCATTCGGATTAGTGGCAGCCTTCACTTTCTTGCAGTTGTGGAAATGCTGGCAGCTTGTTTTCTTCGAGCCCCAGGCCAGCAGGAGAGAGTCTAGTTTCCCTTAAGGGCCGTCTCCCAAAGTCAGGCCCACATAGGATGATCTCCTTTATGATCAACTCAGAGCCAACTCACCAGGGACCCTAATTCCACCTTGCAGAGTCCCTTTTGCCATGTAATGTAAAACAGTCATGTGAGGCAGTGTCCCATCATATTCACCAGTCCCGCCCATACCCAAGGGGAGGGTGTTAGACGGCCTGAGAACCAGGGGGTGGAAATCTCGGCAGCCATTGGGGATTTCTGTCTGCCCCATAAATAATACTGAGTACCTACCAAAGTGCCTAGCACTGACTAATTCCAACCTTTGAGTAAAGGTTGTATAGTATCCACCAGCTTTACCTGTCGGGAAACTAGAGCTCGGGGAAGTAAAGCGATTTGTAGACTGGGTAGTAGAGGGTGTGATCAGGACGCCAACCTAAATCTGCCGGCCTCCAAAGCCCCACCTCTCTCCAGTGTGCCACCCTGTCTCATCGGTCCTGTCACTTCTGCCTCCGTTCCCATTTATTCACTTTTTCCCAACACCCCCGTCATGACTGTAGGCCATCACCCTTCCCTGGCACCACCACAGCAACCCCAGCGGGTCTCCCAGGCCTTGTTCTCGCTCTTCTCGAGCCTCTGTGGTCCCGAAGTGCATTCCGGCCATGCCGCTTCCTGCTTCACACGCCCGAATGGAACACGCGAACCGCTTCTTTTGGGTGGAGTTCATGCCCTAACACAAGTTACAGAGCATCAGTCTGGGGGCTCTGCTCGTAGCTCTGACAGCTTCCTCTCTCACCCCTCTGCGTGATGAGCAGTGCCACGTGGTGCTCCCTCTCCAGAACACTCCCGACCAGGCTTCGGCTGGCTGATTCCACCCGGCTTTCTGGTCTGGATTAAGTGTCCCTTCCTCCAGAGGCTTTCTTTGACCCCCCGATTAGGTGAGGTGCTCCTATTACATGTTCCTGTAGCATCCAGTACTTCCCCTATAACACACCACATTTTATTATCATGGCTTATTTATCTGTGTGTCCGACTCTCGGCTGCATTCCCAGTGTCTGGCAGGTAGTGGATACTCCAATAAATATTATTAATAAGTGGATGGCAGAGTACTTTGATAGGTTACTTTTTTGTGTTACCTTTCAAACCCTATTTAGTTTCTGCTGTTTTCCTTCTTTGCCATTTAAATACTTTTAATACCACACATCGGAAGAGCTTTCTACTTCTTGTATTTTATTCAGGATCAAATGGTGAGTATAAGGTAAAGCTGGGGAAAGACAGTGGGCCTTTAAACTCTAAATTTCCACTATGCGTTTTCCACTATTTTGTGCGGCTTCACTGCCTTAGAATAAGATCTGGGCTTTGAGCTCATCCTCTTAACTACTCACTAGACCCAGTACAGGTAAATGCTAGTAACTACTGGTTTATTTTCTACATAATTTAATACAGGTCCTTATAACAGATCCTTTCTTCAGCCTGTGGATTTGGATCTAATATACAGGATCTAGCTCAAATAACACCCCTTCTTTATTACAAAATTTTCTATTGCAAAATCATAAGTATATATTTCTGTAACATAACAATATCACGCTTGAGCACACCATATGGCATTTTGGATGAAATGTTCAAATTAAAACTATAAATTATTGCACCCATATTATTACCCTACCAGCCACACTCAAGCAGGCCTTACTGCTGCCGGACCCTGTATTAGTCAGGATTTTTGTAAAGTTTTAATTTTATGTTATAGCTATAGAAAGCCTTGTGGAATAGGGAGCAATAAATCTTTCACAGTATTATATTGCATTTGAGAAAATTATTAAAACTTCTTGCAAATTTAATAATATGACCAAATAAGGTATGAACTCTCTTAGGCACATATTCTTTCTATTGGTCTCAATGTTTATAGTGAGATTGATTGTAAAACTGAGAAAGATTTGGCTGTGTATAGATTTCCACAAACTACTCTTTCATCCTGTACTCCAGTAAACGTCAGACCTGCGGGTAAGCTGATTCAGAGATTAGTTTAAAATTTTCGAAGCTGGATTTGTAACACACGTGCCACGATTCTTGTGTCCAGAGGAGCGCGGCTGCAGTCAGAGCACCTGCTTTGAAAGTGGTCAGGAACGTTTCCATTTCTCAGAAGGGCTTTGGGTTTTCTTTTTAATTTTTAAACTGCAGTCGACGTGCAATACTAGTTTCAGGTGTCCCGCATAGTGGTTGGACATTCATGTAACTTACAGAGTGTCCCCCGATAAGTCCGTGACCCACCTGGCGCCACACACGTACGGCGCTGCTGTGTTCCTTACGCTGTGCCTCAGCCCCTGGCTGCTTCTGTAGCAAGCAGCTTGTACTTCTGAATCCCCTTCCCCTTTCACCTGTCCTCCAACCTCCCTGCCGCCCCCCATTGGTCATCCATCAAAAAGCAGAATTCCTGTGGTGGGGGGAAATGGAGACAGCTGCACTTGGAAATGACAACAACCAATTTAAAAAAAGGTTAAAAAAATCAGAATTCCTTTTGGAATGAAACTCAGAGCTGTCAGCTTTTTTATTACCATCAGTCTCTGCTAGTCTTTGGCCTTTGAGGGCAGTTCTTTTATGAAAACAACATTAAGAACTAAGGTGAACAAAGTGTGCACTCAGACTTGGTTTAAAACAATATGCAGCCCTGGCTGGTGTGGCTCAGTGGACTGAGCACCGGCCTCTGAACCAAAGGGTCGACGGTTCAATTCCTGGTTGGGGCACATGCTTGCATTGCAAGCAGGGTCCCCGGTAGGGGTGGTGCATGAGAGGCAGCCACACATTGATGTTCTTCTCCCTCTCTTTCTACCTCCTCTCCCCCTGTCTAAAAATAAATAAAAATCTTTGGGGGAAAAAACAAACTATGCAACTCTGAAGTCAAGAGACGGGACTGTGGTGTTTGCTGGTCATGAAGTCTGACACTTAAGGCAAACAAGTTCCAGCAGCTTTTAAAGCACCAGGCACTCGTATCATGATAATTGCAGGACCAGAAAGGGCTGTCTTTGGGGAGATGGAGGACAGATCGTCACATCCCGGTGCTTACGGATAAGTTTTTAAAGGAAAAGTTTGCAATTTGCAGTTTATCAGATGAAGATTGCAAAGAGGTGGTCTTTCATTTTTAAGCAGTAACTTCTTCTGTAAGGAAGCAACATATTTTCCTTCTTTGGCCTGTAATGCATAGCCCAGGCTACCTAGGTTGTAGTCATTCTGCTTTTATCACGCAGCTTAGTTGTAGGATCCAAGTAAGTCACTGTTTTCCGAGGTTCCTTTTTCTCGTCCTCAAATGAACAGTCTGGACATGATAGATGCTATCTAATGTATGTTTTCAGGTAGGAAAACTTAACTTTTTCCCTCAGTCTATGGATAGTTGTAAAATGGGATGCATAATAATATATCTTTCATTTTAAATATCCATCACTGAACTGGCTGTTTCTCAAAAATCAGGCTTTGCTCTTGGAATTTTCATAATACGGTGAAGAACAAAGATGCTTCAAGCAGTAGAAAAGTTTGTTGAAGCAAAAGAAATTAATCTTATATTAACTACTGAAGAATTGCCGTTGGTCAGTTTATTTTTCCTCACCTCGGACTGTAAGAATGTGAGCGATCAAATAATGACAAATCACAAGTGACAGTGAGGGCAGGATCGGGAAAATTATAAAATTAGAAATCAAATGCACAGGAACCAAAAGAATACAGATTTGGCTCCCGGCTTTCTAAGTTTAAAGAGAAATCGTGTGGTTGTTATTTCACAGATGAGAAAAGCGACATCCCAGGAGAGTGAGTTTGCTAGCACTTGGTTCTGAGAGAATACGTCACATGGGGCTGTGTGTAGGGCGGGCAGGGCTTTGCACGTCACTGCTGCTCGGCTGCAACAGTCCGGGTCATCTGCAAATAAGTCGGTGTGTGTTCGTTGCCTTCTAAAGTCAAACTGACAGTCACGCTGAGTAACAAGCAACACGGACTAACTTAATGACCCCGATCGGGGAAGCTGGTGAGTAGTGTAGAACGCTCTCCTTGATGAACAGGTGTATCTCTTTCCTGTTTTGTAACTGTAGGTAGATTCGGGGTTAGTCCATTTGTGTTCTAATCAAGCCTTGCCCTGTTCTGTTCTTATGCGGCACTAGCCAAAAAAGAAGAACATGTCGGCCTACCAGGTGTTCTGTAAAGAGTATCGAGTGACCATTGTGGCTGACCACCCAGGCATAGGTAAGCACATTTCTCATCTTCAGTGTTTTTGCTTCCTCTTGTGCCTCTGAAGCGGTGCAGTTAGATTTTGTCTTAGTTTATCCCAGCCGTAAAAGAGATACGCTTTTTATTTGTAGCTCTTAAACTGAAAAAATGGGAAACTGAGTACAATTAAATGGTGTGAAGCCCAGTACATAACTATGCAGTCATTTCCAAGGCTCTGCAGTTGGCCTGTTTCCTAAAGTGCCCCGGGCGTGTGGTGACGGGACGACTTTCTGTTCCCGTGTGTCTCTGTCCAAAGTTGGCGCTGTGAGAAGGGCGCCGCGGCACAGACCCAGGACGGGCCGGGGCCTCTGCAGACCTCGTTCGCCTGAGACGTAAACTAGCTTCCCGAGGCTCTCATCAAGGTCTTGTGAAGCACACGTGAAGTACCCCGAAAGATAGAAACATGCCGTATAAGTCCATGTGTCTCATGTAAAAAAATTTTTAGTTAACGTCAATATTGAATACATTGTTATGTGAAATGTTAGTTTCCATTTTTACTGAAATGTGAATTCACATTTACAAATGCTGAGATAGTTAAAGAACTTAAAATGAGGCTTACATCATATTAAGCACTGTCTTGCTACAGTTCATCGTATCTAGATTCTAGGGAAAATAAATGACACTTGAAGTTGGGGGTGAGAAAACCAGAACTCACTACATAAGGCCTGACCCTGTCTCGCAAGTGGGAGGGCAGCTCTCCCACCTGGGGCGGCTGTTCAGCCGCTTCGCGGGGACCGTCTTCGGTGCAGAGCTCTCGGACATTCAGCAGAAATCTACCGTCCTTTATCAAATCTGCATCACACGTTTTCTCTAACCTAAGTTGCTAAGCCCTGTATTGTGGCATCAAATTAAAGACACCAGAAAGATACTTGATGAATAAATTCCTAGACAGTAGACGTGTGAGGACTTGAGCCTCCCTCACGGCCACCAAATTGACCCCTTCCTTGTGGGAGAGAACCCAGAAAGTTGGTGGGGTTTGGTCTGGTTTCCTGAAAGAATCTTGTGATTTTCAAAACCTTTTTCCAGTGTTTGCTCTCATCAGTCTTCTGTTTGTTTGTTTGTTTGTTTGTTTGTTTGTTTGTTTTTTATAATTAAACTTTATTTTATTGAGTTTTTTACTCTTTTGTGCCAGATTTTGGGGAACTTAGTAAGAAACTAGCAGAGGTGTGGAAGCAATTGCCAGAAAAGGACAAACTGGTAAGTACACTTTCCTACAAACACATTTTTTGATTGCTTTATGCCTTCCGAAATGCAATTCTCCTGTAGCCCGCCCAGCCAAAGAGTACTGAAACAGTGGGAAAAAATGGCAGATGAGTGAAAAATGGTTTTGTACAGGCATTAACACTAGTTGGTGCCCATTTACTGTAGCTGAGGATCAGCTGAAGGAAGGCTGTCTTTTCTAACCTCTTCTAATTTATTTTGCAACAGCTTTACATTTGAGCCAAAAGATGATCTAATGCGGGTACTGATTGAAATTATAAAAGTCCCTTTACCACGAACACCTACAAGTCAGCCATGGCCTTAGAAGTGAGGACAGCCATTCACTTAATAGTCACTGCAAGTAATAAAAACACAGGACTGTTTACGAGGTGACCAGGTTCTAGGCCATCATCCTCATCTGCCACTGCAGACTAAGGTGCCCTGCGGGGAAGACGCTGACGACGCCGCGGTCCATAGTGGGTTCGAGTCATAGTCGCTTTCCAGTCGGGTGGTACCGAGGTGGCGTGGGAGTTAGAATTACCGTCTCGCTTTAAGGTGTAGCGCATCTGGGTGAAGCGACTGAAACACTCTTCACCCAGGTAGTTTATCTTTAGTTTCCATTTTCCATGTCAGTGTCATCCTGCTATTGGCATCGCCAGCCAGGAGGTTAGAAAAAATATTCAGACCACATGGACATTACTCTGAGCCAGACGTTTATTCCAGGACTTTACAGTTCAACCTTAGATCTAAAAATTGCCGCTGAGGTCTGCCTTTAGCACTGAGGAATGTGTGTAGCCCCTACTGAGGTCTGGCTGCAGCCCCATCTGAAGCCTGCTCAGCGGCTCTCAGCTCGAAAGTCAGCGTTAACCCTCCGTCTGCCCCCAGTGCTCTTCCCTTTCTTTTCTTCATTCTACTCCTCCATGACTGCTTTCCCTTTCACTTTTTTTCCTTTGTAATTTATTTTATTTTGCTCTGATCTGATTGCAGATTTGGAAGCAAAAAGCTCAGTATCTGCAACACAAACAGAACAAAGCAGAAGCTACGACTGTGAAAAGAAAAGCATCCAGCTCAGAAGGTTCCATGAAAGTAAAAGGTAGTGGCCTTCTCCCGCTCCTGCTCTCTTTCCCTGGAGCACTGTAGGTTTGGCTTCCTAACTGCGAAATTGGGAGCGCAGCCTGTGTTAGCAGCAGATCTTGATACCCAGGCATTACTACTGAACATCGTAGGCTGAAAAAGGCATTTAGGAAATGTAATCAGAAGTCAGCAAACTTTTTCCTTAGAGACCCTGGCTGGTGTGGCTCAGTTAGTTGGAACATCATCCCATAAACTAAAAGATTACTGGTTCAATCCCCAGTCAGGGCACATGCCTGGCGTTGCAGGCCAGGTCCCCATCAGGGCACCTGCGAGAGGCAACTGATCAATGTTTCTCTCCCTGTCTCTCTCCATCTCCTCCCCTCGCTCTAAAATCAGTAAACATGTCCTTGGGTGAAGGTTTTTTTTTTTTAATATTTTTTTTTTCATTAAAGGACCAAAGAGTAAATATTTGAGGCTTTGCAGACCTATGTGCATATTCTGCCACATATTCTTTGTATTTTCTGCAATGATTTCAAAATGTAAAATTATTCTTACCTCACAGGTCATACAAAAACAGGTCATGGGCTAGATTTGTCCCATAGTCCGTAGTATTGCTAATGCCTGGCATAACTCATAAACAGAAAAAATCAGGAAGGATATTTTTGTGGTGTTCATGGCCAGAGCAAGTTTGATCTCTGTTCTCAGCTTCTTCTGCAGGAGTACTGTCACCCCAAAAGAAGTCCCCACCCACCACCATGCTATTACCAGCCTCGCCAGCCAAAGCCCCCGAGACAGAGCCCATTGATGTTGCTGCTCATCTACAGCTGCTGGGAGAGTCCCTCAGCCTCATCGGACACCGCCTGCAGGAAACTGAGGTGAGCACTGCTGTTGGCAGCATGACTCCGGTGTCTGGTGGAACGTGAATCCATTCACTCATTCCACGCATGTGCATTCAGCGGCTCCTCTGTGCTGGGTAATGCCAGGGGTTCTAGATGTGGTGATAAGCAAGATACATCGTAAGAGAAACACCTAGAGAGTTGAATTCAAAGTTCACACTAATGCCATCCTATTGAAACAACAGCACAAAAAGAAATTAGAATACCCTATAATATTTTCCCCAGCTTTATTAAATATGATTGATATATAACCCTTTAAACTTATTTTTTTTAATGCAATGGAAAAACCAAGTACAAATCCCATGGACGTTTTGATACTTGTACTTCTAAGACATTTTGGGTTTTCCTGCACATTTCCAGCAAGATTTTGAGCAGACAACTTAGAATGTATAGAGGATTAAGAGTTACTCTACTTTTGTGCAAATTGGTAGCAAATAGGGAAGTTGAGGTTCTCAAGCTCTTCATACTCTGCTCTGTACTTGAATTACACAGTGCAGTGTGCCCTGGGGTGATCTTTGTCCTTTTAAGCTGCAAAGTCACTTAACCTGCCAAGCTGTCATGTTCCATTTCTATTACCATATTTCATTTGTAATTGTATTGCCCCCTTGGCTAACTCAGCAGCATAGTATTTCAATTTTCCACTGGGTTCTAATAGGACATTTCAGTAAAGAAATCAGTCTAAACTACCAAAGCCATTTTAAGCTGAAAACCAGTGTAGGAATATAAGACCATTTATTTGCTTCTATGTAAAAGTCGAATTATTAGTCAACAAATGAAATGCCAGTGGCCACAAGAGATGAAGTTGTATGTAAGTAAGTTCTTTAGGTAGTTTCAGAAATTGAGCAGTTATAACAATAGTCTAGTCTCAATACATAAGAACAACTAGAGTACTGTCATGTAGGCTGATGTTTAAATGGATACAGATATTTCCAGAATAAAATATTCTGAAGTCCTTAGTCATTTTTCATATTTATATATTCTTACATTTCCTAAAAAGTTAGGATTTAAAATTATTTGTTTTATGCACCACCCATATTCCAGATTTTTCATCATAGTTCCATTTAGTTTAGCAAGTATTTATGAGTACAAGGCATTATTCCAAAGCCTCGAGGCAACAGAAAATCTGAATAGCTTCCTTGTTATTTGCTGTCATCAGAAAATGCAGTCTGGTTACAAAGGGAGAATAGTCAGCAAATTAAAAGAAGCCAGCTTCTTGGAGCAGTTGCTGTGAGGTCCATATACAAGGTAACCAAAAAAGGGAATTTTGCAGAATCTCTAGTCTTCTTTGTTTATACGTCTTATTAAGGTGTAATTCACATATCATAAAATGCAGTTATTTAAATGTAGGATTTAGTGGGTTTTAGTATATTCACCGAATTGTGAATTCCAGAACATCTTCATTTTCCCCAAAAGAAACCCCACATGCGTTAGCAGTCATTGCCCCTTTCCCCTCTGCTCCTCTTTTTCCAAGACTTTAGCATTTGCATGTATCCTCACAATTTTGCAATTTTTGTGTACCACTTAAACTATTACTTACTTTATATGTTTATGAAAATAAATTCATTCATGTTTTCACAATGAAATCCTAAATATCGTGAGTGTGATATTGTTTTTTTCCCTAATGTACATCAAAATGGATGTCTTTCAAAATAATTCATGTTCACTTATATGCCATCTGCAGTTACATACTGCACTTGTCAAACAGCAATTTTACACACTTTGCTCACTTAAAAATCGAGTACCTGAGCCTAATGAAATGTGACACAGTGACAGCTGGGGCAGAGCAGTGATGGAGGACAAACGAGTTAGGGGGTTGGAGAGGTGACGTACTGGGAGGCGCTCTTTGCCTTGGGCTGGAGTTTGTCCCTTGGAAGTGTTAGCGAGAGGCCTTGCAGACCTGGGGAGCCCTGCACGTCTGCTGCTCAGCCTTGGGGTCTTCTGCAAAATGGGTTGAAGGAGGTCCAGGAAGGAGCCCACTCCCCTGTAACCAGATCTTGTAGCTCTTTTAGGTATTGGGGTCTGCATAAGGCTTTATTTGAAAGTGGGTTTTACTGCTAAAATGATGAAAAGCTGGGCCATCCAGTGCATAGGTACAGGAAGGCTGAATAGCAAGGCTACAGCCCAAACTACAGAAGGTCTTAGTGGGCATCGTGGGGTGTCTGCACTTTGCAGCTCAGAGGCTGCAGGGGTGTCGAGGGGGAGGGATGTGATCAGAGCTCTCGTTTGGTTTTCTCTGAGAATAGCTTCTGTTCAGACTGAGTGAAAAGGGACCAGAACTGGGGAGAAGCTGTAACCATAGTCTTGTCTAGATACAACAAAGGTTTGAATTAATCCAGTAAGTGTTATTTAAGAGCTTACTGTATGTGAAACACCAGTAGTTACTGGGAGGCTGTGAAAAAGAATAGGACGTAGTTCCTGCCCTCAGGTTGCTTATTGTCTGTCAGGAGAGTCAGACATAAAATACTGGCTACAATTAACTGTAAGGCAAAAGTAACAGAGTAATATTACCAATAGCTCATCTTCTTCGAGTGGTTACTCTGCCAGCTTTGCTCCAGAGTGCTTCATATGGATCCTTTCATTAATTCACACTGCAGCCTTGTGAGGCAGAGTCTTTGATCCTCCTGTTGTATAGAAGAAAAAAGCAGCAGCAGAAACTTAGAGAGGTTTAATGAACTAGATCTGAAGTTCAGCCTCTGGGGGCTGAAACAGAGGCTGGAATTTGTGGCTCAAGGTCCCTGCTCTCAACCCCTCCCCGTAGTGCTACCCCTGGCAGTGGGAGGAAGGAGACACCAGAAGGGGGTGAGAGCAAGGCCTGGAGACTAGGTGGGGGTAGGAGTGGTGGTGACTTCAGTAGAAAGGAGGGGTAGTTCTCATTACAGCATGTCAAGATTGAGAAATATCCAAATGGGAGACCTAACAGGCAGCCAGAAGTGCCATCCCGAAGATGAAGGTGTTGGTTAATAGTAAAAATTACTGATACTTTTGAGCACGTACCATGTTCCAGGCACAGGTACCTCCTACCTATTATCTCACTTCATCCCCCCTGGGCTACAGATGCCGTGAGTGGTCTAGTCTGCAGGGGCAGCAGAGTGAGCAGCTCACCCCAGCACAGAGTTGGTGACGAACTAGCCCACCCCCGGCCCCAGCAGTCCTGACACAGAGCTCATTCTCTGCAGGACTCTGCTGTGCGGCCTCCCGAAGTGACCGAGGCTCACAGCACTTCCTGGTGAAGCGACTTCTTACCTCTTTGAATCACAGACATATAGACAGTGTGAATTGTATAAGATGTTAAAATTTGAAAGGAACCACATTTTCTACTTTTTAAAAAATTTTATTGATTATGCCATTACATTTGTTCTATTCCCCCCTCCGTTCCCCTCCACCCTGCACACCCCTTCCCCACCATTCCCCCCCTTTAGTTCATGAACACGTGTCTCAAGTTCATTAGATTCTGTATTTCCCCTACTATTCTTACCCTCTCCCTATCTATTTTCTATCTACCGTCTATGCTACTTATTTTCTGTACCTTCTCCCCCCTTCTCCTCCCACTCCCCTGTTGCTAACCCTCCTTGAGATCTTTATTTCTGTGGTTCACTCCTGATCTAGCTGTCCTTAGTTTGCTTTTGTTTTAGGTGTGGTTGTAGATAACTGTGAGTTTGCTGTCCTTTCACTGTTCATCTTTTTTATCTTCTTTTTCTTAGGTAAGTCCCTTTAACATTTCATATAATAAGGGCTTGGTGATGATGAACTCCTTGAATTTGCTCTTATCTGAGAAGCACTTTATCTGTCCTTCCATTCTAAATGAAAGTTTTGCTGGATAGAGCAATCTTGGTTGTAGGTCTTTGGTTTTCATGATTTGGAATACTTCTTTCCAGCCCCTTCTTGCCTATAAGGTTTCTTTTGAGAAATCCGCTGACAGTCTGATGGGAACTCCTTTGTAGATGACAGTCCCCTTAGCTCTTGCTGCTTCTAGGATTCTCTCCTTCATTTTAATCTTGGCTAATATAATTATGGTGTGCCTTGGTGTGTTCCTTCTTGGGTCCAACTTCTTTGGGACTCTCTGAGCTTCCTGGATTTCCTGGAAGTCTATTTCCTTTGCTAGAATGGGGAAGTTCTCTTTTATTATTTGTTCCAATAAGGTTTCCACTCGTGACTGTTCCTCTTTCCCTTCTGGTACCCCTATAATTCAGAGTGTTGGAGTGTTTAAAGATGTCCTAGAGGTTCTTAAGCCTCTCCTCATTTTTTTGAATTCTTGTTTCTTCATCCTTTTCTGTTTGGTCATTTTTTTCCTCTTTCCAGTCCACTCCCTTGATTTGAGTCCCAGTTTCCTTTCCATTACTATTGGTTTCCTGTGCATTACCATTCATTTCAATTAGTTTAGCCTTCATATGTTCCTCTAATTTGTGACTAAAATCAACCAGTTCTGTGAGCATCCTGATCACCAGTGTTTTGAACTGTGCATCTGAAAGTTTGGCTATTTCTTCATCGCTTAGATTTATTGGCTCTGGGGCTCTGAGTTGTTCTTGAGCCATGTTTTGATCTGTTTGTGCCTATTACATATGAAGGAGAGGCGCCTTAGGCGCCTTAGGGCGGGGCTGCCCAGGTCGCTGGTTTGTGACGCTGTATGTGGGGGCAAGGTCAGAGAGGGAGCAATGGCATTCCTCTCCGCTCGCCTGGTCCATCTCACTGCTCGCCCCCCACCTGTTTATCTGAGCGCAAATGTGCGAGCCTGCCGCCTTGCACCGCATGGTCTCAATGCTGGCCTCTTCACTGGTTTATCTGCGTGCAAATGCACGACCGACCACAGCCAGCCGCGCCTCTTCCGAGTCTGCCCGTAGCTAGCCCGCACCTGGGATCTGTGCCCTCGGCTGCCTGTGCACCTCCCAGGTCGGGGAATCTTTTTTGCCCGACCCGCTCCGCTGCTGGCTTCACCCCTCTCACTGGTTTAGCTGAGCATTTTGTTGTTTTCGGACTCCCTATTGTCGATTTTCTGTGTTGTTTGGTTGCGTTTATTGTTGTTAAAACTGTTGTTTTCAGATTTGGTCGTGTGAGGACACAAAGTGTTTCCACCTACACCTCCATCTTGGCAGAAGTCCATTTTCTACTTTTCAAGAATGAACAGAGCAACTTAGAAAAGTGATGCCATCAGTGCATGATACCACTTCTTGCCACATACATGGAGAAGTATGTGCAGTTTACATTAAATGTTAATGTGTGAGGCTGTAGCAGTCCCACAGTTGTCGCGTTTGTGCTGTATTTGAGGCCTTCGTAAGAAAACTACTTTTGCATACCTGGTCTCCAGAAACCTTCCCTGCGGCTGTCCCGAGTAGGCAAGGCATTGTTACTATTCCTAAGGGTAGGTGGTGTTCTACTTTTCATGACTAACCCAAGGTCACAGAGGGTGAGATGTGTAAGAAGTGTAGAAAAGAAACCTGGGACTGATGTAAAAGTTTTCTTTTTAAACAACCTACAGAGTTACCTTCCATTTCTGCTGCAAGTTTCCTAGAACTGCTTCAGACTCAGAATGTGAGGAAGTCAACCACGCGCGAAGGGAACATCGGGCGTGGGTTTCCAGTTACAACCGACTCCTTCTAACGCTCTCCCTTTCAGGGTATGGTGGCTGTGTCCGGCAGTTTGTCAGTGCTTCTGGATTCCATTATCTGTGCCCTTGGCCCCTTGGCGTGTCTGACCACACAACTACCTGAGCTGAATGGCTGTCCCAAACAGGTCTTGGTGAGTTTTGCTTGTTTTCCTTGGACTTGGGGGGCCAGAGTCCTTGGGAGCCAGAGAGACCCTGTCTTAAAGTTTGTCAGGCCCTGGCTGGTGTAGCTCAGTGGATTGAGCATGGGCCTGTGAAGCAAAGGGTCCCCGGTTCAATTCCTGGTCAGGGCCCATGCCTGGGTTGTAGGCCAGGTCCCCACTAGAGGGCGCATGAGAGGCAGCCACACATTGATGTTTCCCATTCTTTCTCTTTCCCTTCCCTTCTCTCTAAAAATAAATAAATAAATTTAAAAAAAAAAAAAAAAAAGTTTGTCAGGCACAAGCTCGTAAGGCTCCCCAGCATCTAGCCCACAGGCTGCATTCATGGTTCGGCCCAGGACGAGGTACTGGCCTGCAGAATGCGTGCCGTGCTTCCAGGGAAGCTAAACAGTCCGGTGGAGAAAACGCTCTAGCCCTTGAAGTACTGCAGCGCCTGTGTTTCCTGTTTGTTCTCCTACATGTAAAGAAAGTGCAGGAGCCTTCTGCCTCTTTTTTACTGGGATCAGTGGGCGAAGTGAGCAGAAAAACTAGCACGACAGACAGCAGGGTGCCATCTGCATTCTCCCCGTGCTCTCAGACTCTGGTTTTTCTTCCTTCTCTCTCTCCTGAACAGAGAAGCATGTGCCAGGGAACAGGGTTTGGGACCCTTCCACTGAACCTTCCCCCCTTGTTTTGCAGTCAAACACACTAGACAACATTGCTTACATCATGCCTGGACTGTGACAGCAGAGAATCCTGGGGCGGGAACCTCGTCCTCCCCCGTTGCTGGTGTGTGTGTGGGACTGTTCCAGATCTCTCCGCCGGCCGCTGGGTGTAGGTTTTAAATTTTTATATACATATACATATATATATATATATAATGTACAATATATACATAGGACTGTAACTATTTTGTTTTTAATAATCTTATGAAATGACTAAGGTTTAGCCAAGAGGAAGCCTTGGCATGAATATGGGCTTAGGATTTTTTCTCCTGTGGTGGATAAATCTGCCTTAAAAATCAGTGTAACTTGGGGGCTGGGGGCTCGTTCTGGGTGCCAAGTGCATCTCTTTCTGGACAGCTCAAATGTGATTTTCTTTCCAAGCTCAGTGGTACCTCCAGACCCATCACCGACCATTTGCCTTACCTGTCTCACAGTCTGAGATGTAGTGGTTAAGATTATGGGAAGATGTCAGTTGACTAAAAGTGCAAAACCTTTCAGCTTGAAGTGTCTTAGGTGGGAGGTGATAAAATCATTCCCATCTTAGAGTTATTGCAATGGCTTAGGTGAACCTAGTGGGGGGTTCATTCCACTCCCCGCTGTACAGGCGTCCATGTCTCAAGATGTGTTGCGATCATTGGCAGCCTCAGTAGGGGCCAAATAGCTCTGCAAGCCCTGACAGTATAAACACCTTGAAGAGCGTGAAGCTGTCGATGCTGGTGGCTTATATGTTGTGAGCTGGTCCCAAGTCTTTGCCTCCAGAACAAAGAGCTGGTATCTTCCATTGGCAGTGTTCACTTAGCCACCAAGTCCTCACAGGTTCCGCTTAGTTGCTTGGTGACTGTGGAAGATGAACTTTGCCCAGCAGGATTCTTGGGTTCATCTTACTGGCTCCCCTGGTGGGCAGATACACCATGTTCTGCATTCCACACATAAGTGAATTGCAAAAAAAAAAAGTAGTTGATTCTCATGTAGGTTTATTTATGTGCGCGTGTGAATGTGCGTTTTAATTATGTGTATTTAACTCTTTAAAATCTTAGATTTTAATTTATCCTGTAAATTTCTGTATATATAATTTAATAACAAAAGCCTCCACCAGCAGCAGCATGTGGAAGATACGGATGTGTTATTTTTTCCTCCCTTCCTTCCCCTGACCTCCTCTGACAGCTCCAAATCATCTGCATTTTAAGGTTTTGTGTCTCAGAAAGGAATCATTATGTCAGGATACTAATTCTTTATAATTGAATAATGTCAAGAAAGTAAAATAAAAAGGAATGTTTCCATTCCCAGCTCCCCTTATTTCCAAAGAACCAGACTTTTGCTTCCTAGTTCCAAAGAAGAGAGTTGAACCCTTCAGAAGGGCTGGTGTTGAACAAGTGATCTTCCCTGCCAGGCACCAGCACGGAGGTGACTGCTTCTTCCCCAGCTGGATGGAGCTCCGCCGCCTGAGCGTGGGGGTGTGAGGACAGGGCAGCGCCCTGTGTAACTTTTTCCTTTCTCCCCTCCCCTGTGGTCACGGGGCTTTGTTTCTTAATGGTGTTCTGGCTGCCAACTGCCTTTCTCAACTCAGTTTTGAGTTGAGCAGTTTTGAGATTTAACTGGGAAGCAGAAGGAAGCGGGAATGTTTGGGATCGAAAATCAAGAACCAGAAGTCTTGTTTTCATTCCGTGTGTGAGAACCTGTGCCATGTCTCATCCGCACCCATGGGAGTTCCCTGTTTGACACAGGGGCCCAGAAGGCGGGATCTGCATGGACGGAAGTCAGTCCTGCCCTTGTCATTCAGGAGATCCTGCGAGGACCTGCTTTTTCTGTTTTCCTTTCAAGTCCAATCCTATTGTATTTGTATTTAAAATTTGTACACATTTGTATAATAATCCGTACCTTGTGGTATTTGGTACTATTAGAGGGAAAACCTTTGGATTCAGACCTTCTTGCAGTTTTTATATCGTTTTATTTTTTTTAAATAAATCCTAGAGGTTTGATCCAAATTCCATTACAATTGTATAAAGAAATAAAGTTTTGTACTTATATTATTAAAAAAAATCACATTTTTAATATTTATGTCCAGTCTCAGCTATCTTTTCCCTGCTGCCAACCAAAGTTGCTCTGAAAGTGTAAAACCTGTTTTCCACACTCTGCGAACCTAACTTTCTTCAACAGAAAAACCATCTGGAATAGAGATCAGGTTCTGATCTTAGCCATTTTCCTAGCATACATCTTGCTCTGTTTCTATTAACTTTGACATTGTGGAGTCCCTCCTGCTCTCTCTTTTGCAGATTACAAACCGAGTGACTCTGATAAGTATAGCTCTGTTCATTAGCAAATAAAATTGTATGAACATTACTGTGTTCTCCTAACTCAAGAAAATACCAGTCTTGTGTAAGGTTCACATCTGCCTCATGTGCTTAAACACATTTTATTTTATGCTATTCCAGTCCTGTCCTGATGTGGTGACATTGGATAAGACACAGTTTGGTACCTATAATCTGTATAGGTACCAAAGTCCCATCTGTAAAATACTATTAATGTCACTTCCCTGTCTTGAAGCCAGCAGCCAGCCACACTGACATGAATGTTTAATAATACTGTGAAAATTTAATATATGGGCATTTGACCTTTCAAGGTGTAAAAATTTTGATGCAAACATAAGTTGTTAATAGTCATAAGTAGTGAAATATTATGATTGAAAGGCTCTAATTTCTTATGGAGAGGCAGCAAGAAAGAAACCATCATATTGCTGAATGACTATTACAGAGAATAATTTGCATATTTTTTATCTCAGTTAATCCTCCCCAAAGTCTTATGAGTATTATTTCCCTTTACAAATGAGGAGGCAGATGCAGAAAATTACTTTTCCTGCCCTGGCTGGTGTGGCTCAGTGGACTCAGTGGGCCTGCAAACCAGAGGTTTGCCGTTCGATTCCCATTCAGGACACATGCCTGGGTTGCAGGCCAGTTCCCAGCAGGGGACGCACGAGAGGCAACCATACATTGATATTTCTCTCCCTCTCTCCTTCCCTTCCCCTCTAAAGATAAATAAATTTTAAAAAACTTAAATTGTTTTTAAACAATTTAAATTGTTTAAAAATTATTTAAATTGTGTAATGGTAGTACTTTAAAAAAATCTGTAACTTAAAAAAAGAAAAAGAAAATTTCTTTTCCTAAGGTCACACAGCTAGTAAATTGCAAAGCCAGAACAAGCACACCGGGACAGACAACCCCACGGGCACTTTCAGAGTTAAACTATGTGTGTAACTCATCAGAATCCTACAGTATCATCTAGAGTACTGGGCAAATGTGATTGTAGCAAAACAGAATTTTTCACTGTTCAAATGTCCTTTTCTAGCTGGATTTTATGATACAGGCTTCATTTGTCATACTATTATCTTTGAACTTCAGAGGCAAAGTGTCTTAACTTTTGCCTAACAGTACTTAAAGGGTGTAATAGATTGTATTACATTTACACAGTATATCAGTCTTAAGGGACCTAAACATTGTTACCTTCATAAAGGCATTTGATATTAATATTGCTAAAACACTTAAAAATTAAAAGGCTTTCAATATCTGCCATTTATGTTCCTATCTATTGTGCTGACAAAATTCACACATTTCCTCATCTAACTGAAAAGCTTTGCAGCCCTGACTAGTGTGGCTCAGTTGGTTGGGTGTCATCCAGCAAGGCAAAAGGTCACCAGTTCGATTCCCAGTCAGGGCACAGGCCTGGTTGCGGCCCGGTCCCCAGTTGGGGCACATGCAAGAGGCAACCAATCAATGTTTCTCTGCCTCCCTCCCTCCCCCGCTCTCTAAAAAATAAAATCATTGTTAAAAGAAAAGCTATGTAGTGTTCTGTTTACATAATTAGATATGATTCCACTCCCTTTTTGGGGGGTGGGGGGGATGAGTTCTTTCTGCTTTTTTCCTATGATGGGTAAACCTTATGGCTGATTATTCTTGGCAGTAAAGCCAAGATATTCTGCCCATAATCACTTTAAACCAGAGCGATGCAGGAAGGCAAGAACTTGTGATAAATCCCACACCAACTAATGGAAGAATCCAAAGGACGTTCATCCTAAATATACTCCATATGACCAAGCAGTATTCTTAAATGAAGAAAAATATGGGTGGTATCTGACATGAAGCTCATTTTAAATATACATCCTCCCCTTATAGTCCAAGTAGCATTATTGAAAATGATTTAAATTTTCATGTTGGTTACTGTGCTAGACAACAGTGGGGAGCAAACTAGACATAGTATCCCAGCCCTCAAGGAGCATCTAGACTAGTGGGGGTGGGGGCATTTATACAAGTCTTACGTGCATTATTAAGACACTTCCAAAGCACAGCAGTACATGACTTCCATAAAACTTTTATACTGGACCATAAAGGCATCAGCCCTTAAAGGTTGACGTCTGTGAAACAGGTTAACACACGGAAGTGATTAAGTTATAATTAGGCTATTTTCCATCATCATACATTTGTGCACAGTCTATTTACTACTAGTCTTTGAAATTTAAGGATCACAAACAACATGATCGATAAATACTAAAGCCCCAAACTACCAAAGCAGTGGTTATTGTATCCTTTGGAGGCTTTAGTAGGGAAAAAAAAACATAACCAACAGATCAGACATCTAATGTTTCCCAGAGAGAAAGGTTGACGAAGATAGAATTACAAAGCCGGGGAAGGCCTTTGAGAGCCTTAAGTCTTAACTTGGGGTCAACGGCTGTACTTCAGGGCCCCCAGAAACTCCCTAAAATTATGCTGTATCTCTGCCTTTTCTCTTCAGAAAGGCTGTGGCTTCAAATTCTCAAAAGAGCCTGAGACCTAAAAGAAATGTTGAGAGCCCTTGATCTAATTCCAGTATGCAGAGAAAATGAAAAGCTGTTTGAAACACACAGTAAATTACTGGCACCACTCGCGACATCTGTGTGCTTTCTGCTACCCTGAGCTCTAACCCGTCCCAAACTGCAACTCCTCAAACTGGCCTTCAGTCAAGGGAGCTCAAACTCCTGGCACCTGACTCCTATTTGAGATAAGTGAATCTGGGCTGCAACCAGAACTCAGGTTGCAGCTGGGAGACCTCGACCTCATATAGGAAGAGTCCTATCAGGGCAGGGCGACACCAGGCCAGAGAGGATGTCTACCCCGGGGTGGGTGTGTACTCACAGTGAGGTCTCAAGGGCTAAGACGTTTAAAAACCAGAGCTGTACTCTGAGCATGCTCTGTAACCTTACCCAACTCATCTGGTATGAGACCCGGTTTTCCAGGTGTGTTACAAGATCGTCAGGCCACGCCCCTGAACTTTTTTTTAAAACTCGAGGGCGTGGCTTAAAGAGGCCCACGCCCCCAGACTCCCTACTGCCCTAGGTAGTGCGTGACGTCCGCCGAGGGTGAGTTAGCAACCACGTCAGGGGCGGGGCCTGTGGTCAAGTTCCAGACTCCCTCAGCTCCGCCCCCACCGGCACCTCCTCGCGGACCTTCCGACACGTCACGTGACGGGTCGGCGCTGCTGGCGGTTGCTGTCAGCTGATACCACGGATTGGTGGCACTGGCAGCCGCGGCGATGGATTTTCTTCTGGGGAACCCTTTCAGCTCTCCAGTGGGACAGCGCATAGGTGAGTCCCCGGAACCTCGCCCAGCCATGCCGCAGGGCTCCGCGTCCAGCCTTAAACCCCTCCGGGCGCCGGAGGTCCCCAGTCGCGCATCTGAGAGGAGGAAGGGAGGGGGGAACGAAGCTGGCGCGTCTCTCCAGCGTCTAGCCCCGCCCAGTTCCCCGCCCCATCTTGATTGACAAAGCCAGTGATCCATTACAAAGCCTCTGCTTGTGATGGGTGCGTACGGTAACCAATAGATAAAGAGAGGGGGTGGGTACACCCGTTTGTCAGCCAGTGTGCGGCTGCTGGGGTCGCGAATCCAGGGAGAAAGTTTAGAGGGTTAAAGGGACTACGTGGTTGTGCAGTCACCTGGTTGCTCGACTGTCTTCGTCATCGCCTCCTCAACTCGGGTCGCGCCGCCTGGGCTCTTGCCCTCTCTTTCTCGACTCGGTGGGCTGTCCAGACATGGTTACCTGAGAAGGGCTAGAAGTCTATTCTCCCAGGACCTAGACGAGGGCTTAGCGTCTAGGCGGCGACTTGATGGGTGGAGGGCAGTGCTTGGCAGCCCCGCCTCCCCTGGGCCCGGGCGAGACACTGGGAACCCGCTCGACGAGGCGGCCAGTCTTGGCGACCAAGGTCTGAGGACGTACCTTCACTGGCAGCCCTCACCCGCCAGCATCAGCTCAACACAGAGTCGCCGACAGTCTGAGCTGGACATGATCATAGATTAGAAACCACCCAATCATGCCTCCCTCATTCCTCAGTAGATGGAACAGCTGAGCACTTTGGCCCCAGACACTCTGAGGCTTACTCAGGGCCCAGGTCTGCTGACTCCCTTGTGCCCTGTTGACAAGAGGCTTACTAGTTCTGTGACGTTACCTCTCTGTGCCTGGATTCCCTTACCTGTAATTAGGGGGTAATAATGGTCCCAATCTCCATGAGGTTGTTGTGACGAGTCAACTCGTTAATAAATGTAAAGTAGTTACAACAGTGCCTGGCACGTTGCCAATGCCATATAAAAGAAAGAGGTAATATTTATTGTTATTGTTACTGAGATGCCACAAGTAAGGCTCGGAGTCCCTGCAAGTGGCTGGGACTCACGGGTCCTTACTCCCGCGCGCACCGTGGGAGGGCCGTGGACCACAGGGCCCAAACAGCTAACCCTGATCCAGGAATAGCCTGGCTGTGCCTCCTTGCCTCAGGAAACCGCAGGCTGTTGAGTGAAATTCTCTCTCCACCTTTTTGATGGGTTTTAGCCAGAAATCCAGACTGGGAAAATTCGGTCTTATAGACAAGACCTTCTTTCCATGCTTACTGTTTTGAAAGCCAAACCTAACTTAATTCTGTCGACCAGCTGTGTTGTAATCACCACCGTGGCTGTTAGGGGCTCTTCTGAAGTTTTGTAATCAGATCTGTCCAAAAGGGGTGTGGCAGTAGGATTTACACACCAGGAAGCTCCTGGACCAGGGACTGGGGGACCTGCCTTCTCAGGACCACCCCCACCCCACCCCTCTCCCCGTACATAGAGCGCACACACCCCAATGAGTCATTGTTTTGGAGCTGAAAAAAGAAGGCAGCTCTTCTTTCATCTTTGTTTCCCCAACTAGATACGACTGCTTTCATCACATGCCAAGTTTGAGACTTACTACTTAAAAAAAAAATCTAGCCTTTGCCAGGTTTCCTCAGTTGGTTGGAGTCTCACCCCGTACACCAAAAGGTTGTGGGTTTGATTCCCCATCAGGGCACATAGCTAGGCTGTGGGTTTGATCCCCAGTCGGGGATCATACAGGAGGCAAACAAATGGTGTTTCTCTCTCCCTCTGTCCTCTCCCCCCTCTCCTCTCTCTAAAAAATAAATGAACCGGCCCTGGCTGGTGTAGCTCAGTGGATCGAGCACGGGCCTGTGAAACAAAGCATTGCTGGTTTGATTCCCAGTCAGGGCACATGCCTGGGTTGCAGGCCAGTTCCCAGCAGGGGATGCACAAGAGGCAACCATACAGTGATATTTCTCTCCTCTCTCCTTCCCTTCCCCTCTAAAAATAAATAAATAAATTTTTTAAATTAAAATAGTTTGTAATGTAAAAACATTTTTTTAAATAAAAAATAAATGAACCTTTTCTCAGGTGAGGACCAATCTGTCCAAGCCAGCCACATATTCCAGAGGCCTTCTGGAAAAACTCCTCTGGACTCTGGGCCTCAGATGGTCAAAAAAAAAGCTTCACTTCTTACCCTGAAGGGTTGCCTGCCTTGGACAAGAAATACTCTGTCCTTAGACAATGCTACTTAATCATATCTTAGAGCAGGAACCAAGTGTTACTGCTGGAATGGCCCTTGCCCTGGGGCTCTTCTAACCCAGGATTCTCATCTAAAGCCCTTGGAAGTCTTGTAAAGACCGGGAAGCAGGGCCCTACCCCCAGAGTTTCCTACTCCACAGGTCTGAGGGGGAGCCCTAGGATTGGTATTTCCAACTAGTTCCACAGGGTTGGAAACCACACAATTGAAAACCTCTGTTCCAGCTCATCACCTTCAATTTACACAGGAGACTGAGACCCAGAGAGGGGGAGCTAGAGAGTGTGACTCACCCAGGACCCCAGTGAAATGATAGGAAAGCTGAGATGAACTCCCCAGAGCCACTGAGATCTGAACCAAAGCAGAAGAGGCTCTAAAAGTAAAAGTAAATGAAGACTATCTGCCTTTCGAGTTAATGCCCTCATTAACTCAATCAGGATTCCGAATTTTTTCTTTTAGATGAAGAAGCAGAGGTACCACTGTTGTCTTTGATTATTGATGGCCTAGTATTAGCTGCCTATGTTTCTGTAAGCTGCAGGAGTAAAATAATCTCTTCTCAAGCCTGCCGACCCACCCTGTTGAGAGTAGAGCCCCACAGAATGGCATCCCTGAGCCAGTTCAGTGGTTTCTATGTCCATTAGGGGTGTCATTCACAGAGTTCTGGTGCTGCGGCTTGGCCTGCTCCTGTGAGCGTCCTTCAAAGCCCCGGGCATCGCCACCTCCTCCCTGGGTTCTCTGGCCCCAACCCCTTTGGGTCGAACCATTGCTTTTGTGCTCTCAGATTCCCCCAGCTCCTCGAGCTCCCTCACTGCCTACCTCTGGGCTCTGAGCTTCCACCTCCTTCTCGGTGGAATGGTGTTTCTGACAGCATCTGCCCCTCACGGTGGCTGTGAGAATAAAGTGAGATACTTCCTGGAGAGTGCCTGGCTGATTGCCAGTGTGTGCAAACAGTAGCTCTTCTGTCACTATCTCACGAATAGGGCACTGTCCCATTATGTTAGTCACGTGCAAGTGCGTCTCATGCCAGTGCGTCTCCCCAGCACGACTGGACTTCCTGAGAGCGAGGGCTGAACCTTATTTACCCTTGGTATCTAGTATGAGGCCTGGCCCCTAGTAGGAGGGAAGGCAAGTAACAGTTTCTGAGCAAATATCACATGCCAGGGGCCTTACTTGTCTCCTAGGTAGGACTCTTCCCAGTGACCCTACAAGATATATGGCCATCTCTTAGGGAAGGTTTCACAGCTCATCAGGGTCAGAGCCCCTGGTGAGTCCCAAGGTCACAGGCTTCTCTGGCTGCAAGCCCTGCTCCTCTCTTGCACCCTCACCATGCTGCCTCTGGCAGACAGACCAATGCTTAGGTGAAATTTACCGCAGCCCCCCTCCCCCCTGAGAGCCACAGTTACTGTTCTGTTCCAGGCTGCGGTGCATTCGTGGCTCTGGCACGTCTCCAGGTCACTCACCTTTACCTGTGAGCAGGGGCGCTTCCCCGGGGCAGCAACCTGTGGCTGAAAGCATCCCAGAGAATTAGTACCAGGCAGTTTTGACACAGCTGTCTTCTTCCAAGAATTTCAAAACCCTTTCACAGTATTATTTGATGAGGACATATCTTACTGGCCACATTTTATAGACAAACGTTAGAAGATAACTCACCAATCCATTTCTAGCCATCAGCTCACCCCAGGCTCTTTGGGCCAGAGACCCAGCTGACTCAGGAAAGCAAGCTGCAAACCAGCAGACCGTAAATATGCGCAGCCCTGGGGACCAACCCCCAGTAGCTGTGGCGGGGGTAGCTGGATGTGATCAGAGCCTAAGGATGAGCCCTGGGGTGGATGGGAGGTGGGGAAAACTCAGGGAGAGCTGCCCTTGGGGCCACCAAAGCCACGCTACAGAGCCACAGGATGGAATCCTAGACAAGAGACCACACAGATGTCCACTGCAAAGAGAATACCTCAGGCCCTCTGGGGCACCATTTTGGGAGTGTTGAGCTGGAAACCAAACTGGACACTCAAGCCCTGGCCAGTGCACCTTAGTAGGTTGGGTGTTGTCCTGCAAACCAGAAGCTTGCTAGTTCCATTCCTGGTCAGGGCACATGCCTCGGTCGTGGTTTCGGTCCCCTGTCAGGGCGTGTACAGAACATAACCCATTGGTGTTTCTCTCTAACATCAGTGTTTCTCTCTACCTCTTTCTCCCTCCCTTCCCTGCTCTCTAAAAATAAATAAACAAACTTTATAAAAGAAAAACCTTGACACCCAAGCAGCGTTGTCCGGGGACCACCAGCCTGGGAGGCAGGAAGCCTGGTTCTGTTCCCACCTGTCACATTCCCTCTGCATCCCCACGCCCTCATCTGTGCTGCAGCAGCGCACCATTCTCCATGACCCAGAGGACCGGTGAGGGACAGCTGAGGGGACAGGTGAGGACAGGGCAGGGTTGGTACTGGAGGAAAGAGAAACTGAGGGCCATTGTCGGGTAATGATAGAACTGATTCCACGAGTCCGGGAGGGTAAAGTGCGATGTTACAACAGCAGCACCGATAGCTGTCCCTACCTCCTTTCAAAGGTAGAACTGGCTTCCTTGTCTGGCGGTGAGCTCCCCACTTGCTGGAGCTGTGAGAGCAGAGGCCAGAGGGAGGGAAGCTGTAATGAGGATTCCTGCATTGGCTGGTGGGGTGGGTGGACTAGACCAGGCTCTGCAGACTTTTTCTGTAAAGGGCCAAACAGTAAATACTTCCCGTCTTACAGGCCACATGGCCTCTGTTGCAGCTACTCAACCCTGCTGTTGCAAAAGAGGAGCAGCCTCATATGTCAGTGAATGAACTTGACTGTGTTCCAATCAGACCTCACCTAGGGGCACTGACATTTGAATTTCATGTAATCTTTACACTGTGAAACAGTGTTCTTTGGATTTTTTCCCCCAACCATTTAAAGATATAAAGACCATTCTTAGCTTGGTGAACCCTACAAAAACACGCTAAATTTGGCACACAGCTTCATAGTCTGCTTGCCAGAGGCAGAATGATGGAGGGCAGTGTCTTCAAAGTGGGGTCCCAGAGCACCCATATCAGGGATGCTTGAGGGTACCCCATCCCTGGGCTCCCCCAAGTCGGAATGAATCTCTGCCACTTCCTACAGTTGCCCTGGGGCACCCTCACCTCGTAAAGCTCCGGTTTCTTCACCTGTAAGTGCTGGAGCCAGGCTGGAGCCAGGCCGGAGCCCGAGTCTCTGTCTCGAGGATCACAGGGAATGATGTCTAGAAAGGACTTCATGACAAGGACTTATGTGTAGCCATGGCGTACACATAGGAGCTCTTGAGTCCGACCACAGTGTATGAGTGCTGGTGCAGCCTGCACGGGCTTTGTTACCTGGGGCAAGTCACTTAACCTCTCTGTTCTCCAGTCTCCTGTCTATGAAGTAAGGGTAATGATAGAGTGTATCAGTTGGGGGTTGTGGTGTTGGGTTGTGAAGTGTTTGCCATGGTGTCTGCCAGCTAGTGAGTGTCCCTAATTGCTAGCCATTGTGATTTTGCACTGCTGTGATCCCCACTGCTGGGGCGTGGTCTAAGTGCCAGCTCAGAGCTCTGACTCTCATGCAGCCTTTGTGTCCGGCTTGGCGTCACTGGGAACAGCAGTCCCTGGCTGGGTGGCAGCCACGCTCACAGGTCAGGTTTCAGGTTGTGGGGTAGAGCTGACTCTCACTTGGGAATGAAGAGCCTTTGACTGACCCTATGGATGGAACTGATGAATGGGTTTTGTTCCCTCACTGAGCTCAAAAAGTCCTGGATTTCCGCTCTTTTGGTTTTAGAGGAAAAAAAGAAAACAAAAACCTTCAGTGTCTTCTAATTAATTATCTTGGGGCCATCCCCCCCCCCTCCGTGAGAAGGAGGGGGATTCAGGACAAGTTAACTCTTTACTGCTCACCCAGGAGGTGTCCATCTAGGCCGGCACGCTCCCAGCCTCTGTCCTCTGGGCACCACCTTTGGGGCTTGTATCTGCCCTGTGCTTCCTTCATGCTTCTTTTTCAAAGTGTTTTCCTTTTGTTGGCTCACCTTTTATATTTAACTCTAAAAACATCTTTAAGTTTGCCCACAAGCCCCTCTAACATGATGGGCTTATTTTGGATGTAAGCAGCCTGAACAGGGTCTGAACTTGGATTTCTACCTCAGAAGGTCTGTGTGCAAATGTCAGCTCTGCCCCTTCCCAGCTGCGTCCCCTCAGGCAAGTGACAAAACATCTGTGGACACTCTGCAGTTGATGGCACACTGAAAAGTGTCATGAAGAGCCAAACTGCTGTGCGAGACCCAAGGAGGGGACAGAGGGGCCAGCCAGACCATGCATGGGAGGCCAAGCGCAGGAGAACGTGAGGCTGGGCAGAGGTGTCCCTATTGCATTGGAACTTGTTTGTGTTGGTTGGTGCACACCCCTGGAGCAGGTGACTTTGTGTGTCAGCTTGTCTGGGCCACGAGACCCAGACAACTGGTCAGACATTTACTCTAAAATGTCTCGTTTTGAGGAAGAGACTAATATTGACTACAGCAGATTGCCCTGTATGGCAGGAATGGGCCGCAGTCAGTCAGTTGAAAGCCTTAACAGAAAAAAGACCGGCCTCGCCGGGAGAGGGCATTGTGGGTACAGACGCCCTTTGGACCAGCCCGCATCTGCTCCCTGGGTGTCCAGCCTGCTGGCCTGCTTGCAGATTTTGGACTTGCCACCCACCCATGGTCACAAGAGCCAGTCCCTAAAGAGAGAGAGGTCAGTAACATCTTTCAGACTCATGAGTCCGGGGAGGAAAAAGGGTGCCGGGTGCACCTTGGCCGGCCACCTCAAGCCTCTGCTTGCACAGTTTTGTATCTTCCTCCCTGGATAAGTTCTTAAAACCCTCCTTCATCTAACTGAAACTCTTCAGTTAGATACTGTGGTTAGTTGTTACATCAGCTTGAAAATCGCGGGTCGTCTTCTCTAGTGTATTTTAGAGTTCCTCTTGCGGACTGTGGTTACAAAATGCCAGGGGAGAGGCAGCCAGGGTTTTGAAGAAAGACTGCTCATCAGCTTAGGAAACAGATGGAACTTTCCAAGCTAGGTTTGGGGAGAGCCGTTCATTTGAAATGTAGGCATCAGGACAGTTTGCTGGCTGGGGGGCGGGGGACAGGGAGCCAACATTTGTAGGCGATAGTGATTGTTTTGGTGCTCGCTTTGTGCTAGGCAGGGCCCACAGCATTGAACTTTGTTCTTTCATTCCCTCTCACACGACCCTGCAGGCTGGGTGCCTTAGTTATCCCCATTCCACAGAGGAGGAAGTGAGGCCCCAGCGTTCATTCCTGGCCACACCCCTGGCGAGTGCTCGGGTGAGGATCTGAACTGGGGCTTGGCTGTGGCCAGATCCCAAACTCCTAACTTTTCTACCTCATCGCTTCCCCTTAGAACTGAAAGGAACCCACTGGGCTTCCTTTTGAGTGAAAATGTCTGGGTTCACTAGAATGAAATTATTCATGATGATTCTTTCTATATTTCTTCCTCCTCACCCCCCGCTCACCTTTAGCCCATTGGTTTCATCCGGGCTTGCCCTCGGTAGCTAGAAGCACCGGCGGCGGCGTAGCACCAGCTGCAGTCGCCTCTCTTGTCAGCAGAGCAGAGCCTTCCCCAGGAGCTGCCCAGGAGAATTCCACTAATGTCTCCGTGCCAGAACTGGGTCACAGGGCTACTTCTAGCTGCAAGGGGAACTAGAAAAGCTAAATGCTATGGGCCAGTGGAAAGTATCTTCACAAGAGACTCTTGGAGTCTGCTCCATGCGGTGGAGTTAATAAATAGCTAATGTAAGTCCAGGTGCGTTAATACAAACACCATTCCAGCACGGGCAAGTAAGCGAGTAGAGCCCCACGCCACGTTTCCAGGTGGATGGCCCAGCTGGCCTGTGTCCCAACACTGTCGATCACAAAGGGTGGAGGCTCTGGAGAACATGTGCAGAGTGGTGTGTTCACAGGAACTGGGGGTATTAGCATAGGAGACAGATTAAGGAGGGGCATGATACTTTTAAAAATACTTAGATTAAAGTGTTAGCTCTGGCTGCCGTGGCTCAGTGGATTGAGTGCCAGCCTGTGGAATGAAAGGTCACTAGTTTGATTCCCGGTCAGGGCACACGCCTGGGTTGGCAGGCCAGGTCTCTAGTTAAGGGTGTGCAGGAGGCAACCGATCCATTTCTTTCCCATGTGTTTTTTTCCCTTTCTTTCTCCCTCCTTTCCCCTCTCTCTAAAAAAAAATAAATAATAATAAGTAAAATCTTTAAAAAAATATAAAGTATCACAGAGGTTTGCTGTTCTGATGAGTATGGCTTCATCCTTCTTTCAGTCATTCAGCAAATGTTTACTGTAGCTTTGTCACCAGCCCGGTCCTGTGGCATGTAGAGAATTAGCCTAGTGGAAGAGACAGACAAGGAAATCAGTACTGTAGTTACTCTGACAACTGCACTACGCAGAGTTTACAGCTGTGCTCTGTGCTAAATGCTCCCGGCCCGATGAGTGAGAAAGCGGGCCCTCTGGGGGGCCAGGGCCTGCTCCACAGAGACCTTACCTTGAGCTGGGCTTAGGATCTTGAGTTGAGGGGTGGAGGTGGGGAGGATCACACTCCTGGAAGGTGCACAGGAGCCAGAGGGAGCAGGGCTGACCCAGCAGGCCAGGGCTGGTGGAATAAGGAAGTGGAGAGGGCTGGGCCGGGTCTCCACCCAGTGTCTTGCCGATCCAGTACCTGTGACGCCCAGGGTAGCTCTGCTTCCGTAGCTCAGCAGTCCCATGGGGACGCCAGGGCTGCGGCACTTGGTACACCGTAAGGGCTATCATTTGGGGGTACCTCGGCTGCAAGTTGACAGGGAACCCAGCCACCAAAGGCTGAGCCTGCCATCACATGCTTAGGTGCTTTGCTTACCTAAGAAGAAGTCAAGGACAGTGGTTTCAGAGTTCGTGTGACAGCTCAATGATGTCTTTAAACATCCAGCCTCTTTCTCTGTCCTTAGCACGTTGAGTTTTTTTGTTCTGAGCTGGTCACCTCCCAGGCTCAAACCCTGGGCACCATGCTCCCATTGCTAGCCTCCCAAAAGAGAGGAAGGAAGGAGAAGGGGGGGAGCTTTCCCCTTCCTGGGCTGTGCCCCCTGTGTCCTGGGTGGGGCCTCCCAGCACCGCCGCCTACAGATATCCCTTCCCTCCCCAGGGATCAGAAGCAGGTCACTCGCCCGCTTCTGGACCAGGTACTGGACGGGGGGTGGCATGGCTGGTGTGGGTGGGTAGGAAGGAAGGGGCAGCCGTGGCTAGGCCAGGAAGGCGGCTGCCACAGTGGGGCGCAGTGGGGCTCTGTGCCCGGGGCCCTCTTTCCACAGTGAGGTTGTCTGTCCCAGGCCAGCAGCTTCCTTCTGCCGTAGCAGCCACTCCTTTCTGCCCTGGCTGCCTCACTCCCTCCTGGATCCGTCAGCGTCCCTCAGGTCACTTCTCCGCAGTCCCTGAGACTGACCCTCAAGCCCTTCTTCTCCCCTCTTCTTCCCGTCATCGCTGGTGACTCATCACTGATTCCGTCATTCAGCCAGTGCCACTCCTCTGTGGGAACGTTCCCCCTCCACCCATTCTAACCTGGCGACTCGTGCTCCATGCTCCGTGCTCCGCTCAGGTGGCACCTCCCACTGAACCTTCCCAGTTCCCCCACAGGTGCTCACCCCTCCTCGCAGCTCCCCCAGGATGCCGAACTGACTCCCGTCATCTCACTTCTCCATCTCGCACGGAAAATGTTTGTCCTGCCATTACCCTGACCACTCGAGGGCCTCCTCAAGGGCAGGGGTTCTGTTCTTCGTCTTTGCTCCTCCAGCACCTGGCCCAGAGCGGGACAAACAATAGCAGCCCAGCGAGTTTCGTGGGAGGGCAGAGGGGTGAACAGACGGGCGGGAGGAAGGCAGCTGGAAGCCACAGGGGTGAGGGGCCCTAGGGGTGGAGGCAGGTGCTGAGTGGGGAGGGAGTCGGGGCGTCGCTTACAGCAGGTTCCAAACATCACATCATTTCAGTCATAAATATTTCAGTGTCTAAAAGGTGTGGAATAGGGTTATTATTTTAAAACAAGCCATAACCACAATACCATTATACACTTTTAAAAACTATACAGATATAGTTTTCAAAGCCTGAAAACAGAAAGACTAGATGGGTATCTTCACAAAGACTCACTGTGGTTCCTCTGAGTGGTAGGTTCCTCTGTGCTGGAAGGATGGTGCTCGGTCACCGCGGCCTGCAGGGGAAAAGGCTGGGCCGCGCTGGCTGGTGCCTGGCCAAGGCAGCGGCTCTGGGAAGGGGGCCCGTGGGAGCCAGCTAGGCTGGCGAGGCATGCGACTGTTTTCTCTGTTACGGTCAGCTAGCTGCTCTTCTGTCTCCATCCCCTGGGCCAGTGAAACCTGCCCTAGACGTGCTTGCAGTCTAGGGCGGGACTAGGCCTACTCTTGGCATTGGCCTAGAAGGCACTCCCTTACTATTTACAAACCGTATTCCGTTGACTCTAAGACACTGTGGTGTATTTTTTTTAAGCTGCCAATTGAGCTCTGATAGGGCATCCTTTGTAAGAAACATCCCAGTGTCAGAGGGGTTCAGGAGTTGGAAAGGGGAGCTCAGGGTCAGGGAAGCAGGGAATGCTATCCAGGGAGGGTTGGGCAGGGCGGGCACAGTGAGCTGGAGCAGCGAGGCTGTCTGGAGGCTCCAAGAGCCCTTTCTCAGACATCGGGACCCACTGCTCTCTGTCCCACCGGAGAGCAGGGCCCGTGAGAAGGAGGTGTTCCCAAGAGCTCGGAGCCCGCCTGGGAGAGCAGCGCTGCCCTCAGGGGGCTGAGCAGAGTGGGAGTGTAGTTTAAGGCCACACAAGCATGGCTTTTTCTTTTTTTAGCCTCACCTCAGGAATTTTTTTATTGCTCTAGGAGAGATGGGAGGGAGAGAGAGAAACATCAGTGCAAGAGAGAAGCATCGGTTGGTTGCATCCTGTATGCTCCTGAACCCGGAGACCACACCTGCAGCCTTTTGGTTACGGGAGGACGCTCCAACCAACTGAGCCACACCGGCCAGGGCCAGGCCTGGCCTTGCCCCTGCCTCCACTCCTGGGCATTGGGCCAGCTGCCCCCACACAGATGGGTGGGGACTCTGGGAGGTGACACAAGAGGTACACTGAGCATCCTTACAGGCTGACGTTCAGTGAATGCTGGTCATCTTGTCACCGTTATTCATGATGTTACTGTCACAATGCGGGACGAGGAGTGACACAGTCTGCCCAGTTGAGGAGCTGACACTGGGGCGGGGCCTTATAAGATCAGCGGGGATGAGCCTGCGTGCGCACTTCCTCTTCTCTGTGATGCTCCAGATCTCACACCCCCGCGCTGTCTCAGCACCTGGTCTGTTCTGTCTCAGCCTTTTTGCCTTTTGCAATGTCGGTGGTAGCCTCCCACTAGAATGTCAATCTCCTGAGAGCAGGACCTGGTTGGTTTTGCTCACTGATGTCTCCCCCAGGCTTGGACACAAGTTCTGAGTGTGTTGGATGGTCACATAACGTAGTGGTTAAGAGTATGGATTTGGAAGCCAGATCTCTTTGGGTTCGAATCTCTGCTCTGCAGCTTACAAGCTGTGTGAGCGGGGTCTCTGGTGTCTGGTGCCCCTCAGAGCTTCCGCCCTCGGTCTGAGGGCTGTGGGGAGGGGTACCGGACTTGGCGCGCAGTGCCTGGTGCCCACACTGAGGTGCCTGGTGAGTGTGCTTCTGCCGGTGGATGTTATACTCTTCGTTGTCGCGGTCCTCTGTGAACCAGTGCCCGACTGAGTCGGAAGAAGACATTCCAAGTGGAGGCGTGAAGGAAGAAGACCCACGAAGGGGGGAGGACACAGGCGGTTGTGGCCGAGGTCAGTCCCACAGTCCCTCTCGGCCCCTGAAGAGTTCAGGTTCAACCCTCAGTCGGTGAGTGGAGGGAAGGCCTGGACAGTTTTTAGATGGAGAAAAGTACTGCTCGGATTTATGTTAGAAGAGTGTGGAGGCGATGGCCCAGGCCTGCAGGGGAGGTGACAGGTCCTGACCAGGGCTGTCACAGTAGTGATGGGGTGAGGGGGCAGCTCTGAAATATGTTGAGCAGCTGGAGTTCCTAGAACTTGGGGACTGTTTGAACGTACAGGACAGGGGGAAGGTTCTAGGCCAGTCCCCTCCTGGCTGACTTGGGGAATAGGAGGTCATTGTGGCCTGCAGCTGTGATGCTGACCATGTTCCCGCAGCAATGACCTTCTCCAAAGCAGCAGAAGGAGCGGGGCTTCCTTCCCCTGTGGCTGAGAAGGCCACTGTCCTCCAGCCATTCGGGCCCCCAGGGATGAACAGGCCAGGACCAGGGGCCTGGGGCTGCCATGTCTTTGGTGGCCACTCTTTCCTGCTCACTGCCATGTCATGGCACTTAGCAATGGCTGGTCACTGCTCTTTGCATGATATTGCACACACATTGTCTGGCTGAAAGGTCTCAGTGTCCTGCCAAGCCAGTAATCTTATCTTGGTTTGACAAACAAGAAAATGGACACTTAGAGGACTTGGGTTTTTGCCCATGGTTTCTGAGTGAAGAGGTGGGGCCAGACTTGTGCCACTCCAAACCTCTGCCACCGCCCTCCCTGACGGTGCTCGCCACCATGCCAGGCTGCCTCTCTGGAGCCCTCTGCACAGGCCCAACACGGAGAAGACAGGCTCCTGAGCAGACAGGCACCCAGTGGTCTGCACCCGCAGGCCAGCCAGCTCTAGGCAACCGCGTGGCCTAATGGCTGGTGGGGGGTTGCGGGCCTGGCCTCCTCAGGAGCTGGGGACAAGAACAGAACTGCTGCTGGGTCCTTTGAAGGTCACTGCCAACAGCTCAGAGGTCAGGAAGTCAGCTGTCATTCTCTTGGAACTGGTAACCACTGTCAGTTTTTATTCTCCCTTCTTAAAATAGCAGGCTGAGTTACATTTGTGGTTAAACACAGAAACAAAAGCAATGTGCCCAGATTCCTGTGGGTTTAAGTGTCTGCGCTGAATGGAGCACACCTGCCCCACGCAGTCTTGATTGAGGAAGTCTCCCCGGCCCTGCCGTCAGTCCGAGACCTGACGCAGGAAGTCTGCCAGTGAGGGACGGGCTGGGCCGTCCTGACCTGCACGCACCCTTCAGCTGCTGAGATTGTTCAGATAGGCCTTGTCTCTCTTCTGCCTCTTTTCCTCCCCCTTCCTATTTAGGAATTCCCCTTCTCCCACAGCCCCCCAGACCACTCCCTCCGAATGGCTCTGCCCGGTGCTGGCCCTGAGGACTGAAGAGTGTGCCGGCTGGGCTTGGGTTGGCACCTGACTTGTGCTCAGGTCCCTCTGCACCCACCTCGATTCCTTGGGATGGCAGTGCTGCCTCACAGATGTCCCAGCTGCCCCCTTACCTGCCTACCCACCTTTCCAAAGTGACCATAATTCCTTCTAAAACCTGGGCTTGTACCCTCAGGGGGAGGGAGGTATCGTCATTTTCAGGGCTCACTGGGCGGTCAGGAGGGATCTGATGGAGGGACTGCTTCGAGACTCGGTGCTGTAGCCAGGGGGCAGGGGGCCTGGCTGGTCCAGAGACCGCATCTGGGACAGCAGAGTTCCCTGGCCCCTAAAGAGAGATGGGGCCAGAGGCATCAGTGGCCGCTCCTCCCCTACTGCTCTGTGACATTTCTGCACATCAGCGCCCTCATCAGTGAGAGGAGGGCAGCCCCGTGCGCCTTGTATGTCTGTGAGGGTAATCACACTCTGCGGAAACAGCTAACAGCGCTGGGCATTATGCAGCGTATAACTCGGGGAGTCCAAGCATCGCTAATGGAGAAGGGCCTGGAGGCCTGGCTGAGGGCTGGGGGCCTGTGAAGGCTCTGGGGCACAGAAGGGCACAATCGCATTCAAGTCTCAGGAAGTTTACTCTGGGCAGGAGGGGGAATGGCAGGGGAGGAGCAGGGCAGGAGGAGCTGAGGCAGCGGTCCGAGAGGGAGATGGTGGTGGCCAGCTGACGCAGTGGCTTAGGGCAGGGTGAGCAGGGAATGGGGAGGATGGAGGGAGAGTCAGGGGCTGGAACGTGCCAGTCAGAGGCGGTCCAGAAGTCAGGGACGCCTCACCCTTCTGGCCCTTGTGACTGGGGTTGCCTGAGTTGTGGCTTCTGAAGAGGGAGCAGGTTCTGCATGGGTGATTAGCCACTGGTCCATAAACCATTCAGAGTAGGGTCAACCCCCTGTGCTCAGAGGTACTTGTCCAGTTCTCTGGTTCTTCCCATGTAGCTCAGTAAGTGTGTGAGTCCCCAAGGGTGGAGAGTGTGACACAAAGAAGCCACACTCAGGACATAATTGTAAGGTGAACGAGTCCATCTTTCAACCTTTCTAAAGGGAGCCCCTCCCCATCCCCTCCCTCAGCCATAATATAGGAAATAAAGCAACCCACCCTGCTGGCGGGCCCTACCTGGATGGTTCAGCTGCCTGGCATGTGTCCTGGGCCATCCTGGCATCCATCTGGCCGCAGGGCCCAAGGTAGGACCCAGGGTGGAATGAAGTCAGGCCAATTTCAAAACCAAGGTCACAGGAGCCGCAGTTCTGGGGAGCTGACTGTGCTGGCCCTGCCCAGGGATTGTCCTGTGGAATGGGCCTGCCTGCCTGGTGGGAAGGGGGCCCTTCCCGTGGAGACACCTCCTCTGTCCTGACAGGCCTGGGCTCAAAGCCTCAGCCTCTTTGGGCACCATGGGGTTGGGGCTGTGTGTGTCCGGTCCTCTGCTGCACTCCTAGCGCCCGGAGCTGCCTGTCGCCTCAGTAGCTGTACATCGAGTGAGGGGCCACTCAGCCTCTCTGAGCCTCAGCTGCCCCTGAGAACAGAGTGATTAGTGCCTCCCTCACAGAACATGGTGCCATTAATTACATCATGTTCCACATGCCCAGGCCATCAGGCACTCTTGGTCACTGTGTGACCGAGCGCTGTGCCGACAGGTCCATCGGGCCACGGGTGAGGGAGTACTCCACGCCCAGAGCCAGGGTCCGGAAGCCAAGGAGGCGGCCCTGATAGAGGGGGCTTTGCACGGTGCCCTGTGTCAGGACACCAGGGTCTCACTGTCTGAACTTCGAAACGTGGACAAAGTCCTGTCTTGTCACACACCTGTGTATGGTAGGAATGCATGCGCGTGCCCGACGCAGCAGCCAGGGGTTGTGTGCGTGATAGAGTTTTGCCTGGAAAAGCAACGCACAAGATTGTCGGTGCGCGCCGCGGTGGAACTTACTTAAAGACTGCTCTGTGTGTGCGTGGGACCAGAAGGGTGCAGCGGTCAGTGAGGACAGCGGCGGGAGCAGAGGGATGGCAAGCCGCTTTTTAAAGAACATGTGTGAATGTCCCCGCCTCATCAGTTCCCACGCTCCTTGTCCACCTGCCACCTCTCACACCACAGGAGAGGAAGGGTGGCCAGCCTGGGCCACGTGCTGGGCAGGTCATCAGCAGATGGCCACTGAGCCTGGCCTTGACAGGCTTCGGAACCTTGCAGCTGACCCTTGGCCTGGAAACCTTACCCTAAGAACCAGCACAGACGGTGGCAGTCATGCAGCATCGTGAATGTCCTGAATGACACTGAGTTGTATGCTTCATTATTTTAACTTTTATTGAGCTGACTGCATGACACTGGTTAATAAAATTATATAGGTTTCAAGGGTACATTTTTTTTTCTTTTTACTGAATCTTTTAAGCTGACACTGATTAACCAAATTACACAGGCTTCAGTCAAGTGTACAATTCTGTAATACATCACCTGTATATTACATTGTGTGCTCACCACCCAATGAATTGTACGCTCTAAAATGTTAGTTTTATATTTTGTTAATTCAGTTTTGACCTTTAATTTTTTTTTAAACTGTCACCCCCATTTACTGAGCACCTATTTTGTTAGCATCATCACCACTCAATAGTGCTACAGGGCGGCTGGGTGTCCACCCAGTCTGCACACAGAACCTGGCTCCAAGGCGAAGGCCAAGGCCAGGCCCCCTGTTGGTAACGGAGTCTGGATTTCCCTCCACTGGTAAAGAGTGCCTCCGGGAGGCTGGGAGGCTGGAGAGGAAACAGCTCCGTGGGGGCCTCTGGGAAGTGGGGGCAGGGGAGGCAGATCGGTTTACTCTGCACTGCTGAACCGTTGGGAACTTTGGAGCCATGTGAATAGTTACCAAGTCAAAAGAAGTATTTTATTTGCAAAAACCAGACAAAGTGCTCTCTATATGGCATGTCAGAAACAAGCGCTCTGAAGCCAGCCCCGCTGGACTCCCCACCTGGTCCTGCATTTGAAACTGCAGCCACCACTCCCTCGGCTATCCGAGGAGAGGGGCCCGGCCCAGCCTGGTGTGCCTCCTAATAAAAAGTGATGTAGGCAGCATGGTTTACACAACTCCTGGCTCTTCTTTGGTGCCCAGAGAGCATCTGTTGTCCCCCCTCCCCTCTACCTCTTCCCGCCCTCCCTGCTCACCACACATTCCCACGCCAGTGTTTGAGTTCGTCCTCTGGGACCTCACATGCCTTTGTAACTGGCGGTTCCTTCTCCTCAGAGAAAGCCACAGATGGCTCCCTGCAGAGCGAGGACTGGGCCCTCAACATGGAGATCTGCGACATCATCAACGAGACGGAGGAAGGGTAAGTCGGGGCACCAGCAGGACAGCCAAGTGCCACGCAGCATGGATTCTGCCACACCTTGCCTCCTGCCAGAGAGAGCCCCCCACACCCCAGGCCCACCACCACTTCAGTATGCAAAGGCAGACCCCTCTGTGACCTTTGCTGCCAGAAGGGGCTGCAGAGGGCATCTAAGCCCCACCCCAGGCAGGAACGTAGCACGTTAGAACCAAGGTCCCGTCAGCCCCTGGTCAGGTGGGTGAGAGGCCCAGAGTTGCCAGATGGGCAGCTGGGCAGCTGGCCAGCCGGCCCCTGCATGCTACCAGCCCCCGTGGCCTCCCAGCAGCACCCCAGCCCACCAGCTCTCCCTAAAACCTCACCTAGGCAGCATCTTCCTAGGACAAGACCCGCTGGCAGCTCAGAATTAGGAAGTGGCCCCGAGTACCTTTCTGCATCTCGAGAGCTGGCATGGGGGTGAAGGACGTCCCACTTTCTCAGGGAGCAAGGACAGGCTCTCTTTTATCCTTAACATGTGAAACCAGTGGGGAGGGCCGGGAAGTGAGGCAGCGCTGAGGTAGCCTCTGCCAAGCATTGTCAGTGCCCTGCTGTGTGCCCAGGAGCCCTGCCACGCACGTGGAGTGGGGGCAGCATCCTGGTTCTGGTTCCTGGTCTCTGACAGCCATCACTGACCCGCTCTGTGACCCTGGGCAAGTCATCGAACCTCTCTAGGTCTTCGTCCTCAAAGCAAAACTGTTTTCAGTCCTTCCAGCCATAAGTTCAGGGTCCCGAGGGGGCAGAGCAGGGATTCTGTGCCCACTGTCCTTCTCAGGAAGAGTCCAGGGAGGGTGGGGAGGGATGTGATGACCACCGCCAGCAGGAAGTGCAGCTGGGCGAGGCCACTGTTCTGGGAAATCAGGATCAACCCTTAGAGTAGGGTCTTGTTTCCCCCTGCATTTTTCACTGGGACATCTACTTGTCCTGTGAGGGGTCCCCCTCAGCCAGGCTGTTCTCTGTAGAGAGACAGGCTGACAGCAGGCAGTGGGCAGGGAAACCCAGCTTGGAGCCCAAGAGTCACTGTGGTCAGTTGCATCACCCAGCAGAGGCCAATCAGGATTGCCGCTGGGCACCTTCCATTGTCCCCAGCGGTGCTCCGAAGGCTTGCCGGGGAGCTGGGAGGGGACACTCTGACCTGCATCAGGACTCTTGAGAGTGGCGGGCAGATGGCAGGGGCTTCGTGAACGGTCTGAGTCGCTGCTGGGCCCTTGGAGAGTCAGGTTCCCACCTCCCTTTTAGATGCTGACATATCTGGGGCTTGGACGTGTGTGTTGGTTGGAGCACCTCCTGTGTTCCAGGCACTTCACCGGGCCTGAGGACCCAGCAGTGACTCAAGCAGGCAGACCCTTGCCTCACTAAGCTTGTCGTCTAAACTTGAGTCTCTTGTCCACTCCTCCACTGGGTGCCTCTTTGTCATCTACTTTGGGCTCCTAGCAGAGTGTTGGGTACACAGTAGGCCCACAGCAATGGTGCACACACCAGAACATCTAATGCCGTGCCTTTCCTCTGGACTCTGTAAGGAGCAGAGACAGGCCCTTTGGAGCTGGAGTAGCGCAGCCAGGGGCAGAAACCAGCCTCCCCCAGGAAGGAGCCTGCCCCGGGCACTGGGTTGAAAACCTGCCTCACACTTCTGGGACAGGCCTCCCCTCGGGGGTGGCACACCAAATGTCCTCTTTGTCACAGCCCTGCTAGGCCTCCATGGCTCTGTCCCCTCCCAGAGTCCGTCCCCAGGAGGCTCTCCCGCTGCTTCCTCTCATGCCCAGTGGCCCATGTCAGGCTCCTAATTTGCCCCTCAGCTGCCTGGTCTGGGCTCCTGCCTCTGTCTTCTCTCCATTCCCGCACCCACGGCTGGCCCACGGCTGGCCCATCTAGTCCTTGTCACCCAGCTGTCACCACCGCCTCAGAGAAGCCTTCCCTGACCCCTCCCCACACCCACTTGCTCTTACCACAGGACCTGCTGTTTCCCCAGCTGACACCCAGGTCCCGGTCCGTGTGGTCTTGTTCAGCAGGGTGTCCCTGGCACCCAGCAGGGGGCCAGCACTTGAGGGTTCTTACCAAGACTGAGGGAAAGGTAGGGAGCTGGCCACGATGGGGCACGAGGACTCTGTGCCCGAAGCTACTGGTTCTTGGAACTTCAGTCTGCATGAGAAGCCCCTGAGCATGGCAGTGAGCACGCAGACCCCCTCAGGGTTTGGTTCAGGGGGCCCAGGGTCCTGCATTTTTAGCAACCACTCTCCCCTACAGTGCTCTGGTGCAGGGTCCAGGGAACCAGACACTGGAAATCCCTGCCACCTACTCGAGGCCTAGCAAGAGGGTTTTGGTGGGACAGGCAGAGTATGATGTGATTAAAACCTGGACACACTGAAGACAGGGACCAGACCCAGGGAGGACGGTTACTAAGAGCCACCCCCACTTCCCAGAGCCCCCTGAGCCTAGGCAGGCAGCGCCATGTCAGACATGGAGGTCACAGCCCGTCCTTCTCTGTCCCTCTGCTCAGTCCCAAGGATGCCTTTCGAGCGATAAAGAAGAGAATTGCCGGGAATAAGAACTTCCACGAGGTGATGCTGGCTCTCACGGTGAGTGTCCTGTCTGTCCATCTGTCCATGGCAGGGCCCCCAGTCACCATGGGGCTCCTCTTCCAGGGGCTGGGTGGGAAAGGTCCATGGGCAAAGCGCCGTTCTAGCTCCACTCCTGGCAGACACGGAGCGGCAAGAGAGGCCGTTTGAAAAAGGTTCTCTCCAGCCTGCTGGCTTGCGAGCCCGTATTCCTCCAGAGCCAGTGATGGAGAGCCCAGGTCAGAGGGCCCGTGGGTGACAAAAGCAGCTCCGTGAGCCCACACTTCCCAAGGGCAGAAAGCCTGGCAGGCCCAATGGGCGCTTGGACGCCCTGCCTGGAAAATGAGCATAAAGCAAATGCTGGCAGCTGAGGACAGTCCTTGCCCACAACAGGCCAGGCCAGGCAGTGGCACCCTGGCTGTCAGGGCGGGTCTGAGAGTGGGGGCCCAGGGTTCCACGCAGGGTAGCAGGTTCTGCCCCTTGGCAGCATTATATCCCGGAGAATCCGGCCACACTGGAAGGCAAAGGCCTCTCCTGCCAGGGACGGGAACCAGGAGCCAGCCGCGGGGTCGCCACCCGACTGAAAGTTCTGTTTGAGTTCCACCTGGAGAGTCCCCTTCCATCCAGACTGTTCAGCTGAGAAACGGCATCAGGAACGGGGGCTGTGGGCACTGAGGCCATGTAGCGAGTGGCCTCTGGCCAGCACACCGCCCCCTGCCCACCCAGCCCCACTCCCCAGTGACCCAGCCCGAGTCCCAGCATCGGCCCTGCTCCTCCGAGTGCCAGGTCTCCCCTCAGGAAGCCCCTTTCTCCCTCAGGCTGCCCTCTGGGGCATGCACAGAGGGTGAGGGTGGGGCCCTGGGTGCTCCCTTCTTCTGACGGGTGCTCGTGGGCACCTCCCGGCCTCCAGGTGTTGGAAACCTGTGTCAAGAACTGCGGGCACCGTTTCCACGTGCTGGTGGCCAGCCAGGACTTCGTGGAGGGTGTGCTGGTGAGGACCATCCTGCCCAAGAACAATCCACCCACCATCGTGCACGACAAGGTGCTCACCCTCATCCAGGTGAGTGCAGGTGGGCAGGGCGGGGTGGGGAGAGCTCCGTGCCAGCGCTTTTCCCTGACAGATGTCTGGGCCCTGGCCCGGGGAGCGGAGCCCACGCCACTGCGGCCCTGCCCTGTGGCTTCACTCCGTTTCTTGTCTGGGCCTCCTTGGCTCTCTGCTGATGGGGAGTTCCGAGGGTGGGGAGGCCTGTCGGCCGTGGGCCTTGCGGGGGAGGGGGATGCACCCAAAGGCCCAGCAGTCTGGGACGGAATTGCTCTTCTCTGGGGGCAGGGGGTGAGCTTAAAAGGGCTTCAGCGAGCAGTGGTTACCGGTGATGTCTCTTGTCCCCTCTCAGTCCTGGGCTGACGCGTTCCGCAGCTCACCTGATTTGACAGGTGTCGTCACCGTCTACGAGGACCTGCGGAGGAAGGGTCTGGAGTTCCCGATGACAGACCTAGATATGCTGTCGCCCATCCACACGCCCCAGAGGGTGAGGAGACCCACGGGGCAGCAGTGGGCGGGGGAGGCAGGAGAGGTCACCACAGGGGCTTCCCCAGCTACTGCCTGGGGCCCTGACCAGTCCTTCCCTCACTAGACCGTGTTCAGCTCGGAGACACCATCAGGACAGAATTCTGTGGGCACCGACACGAGTCACCGGGGGAACCCCAGCCAGCACACGGCTCCTCCACCCACTCCCGTCGCACTCCCGAGCGACACGCCCATAGCGCCAACCCCTGAGCAGGTAATCGAGCCTGGGTCAGAGCCTCGAGGGTCGGGGTGGCGGGCCTGCCCCCCCACCACGTGCCAGGGAGGACTCCGAGCCAGAATGAAAATGGCTGTCCTGTGCCTCTCCTGGGTCCCCACAGCAGCCCCACAGTGTGTTATTCTTCCTATTTGGGAGACAGGGCTCAGAGAGAGACATTCACTTGCCCAGAGCCACACGGCTTCTCAGAGACAGAACTGGGATTCAAGGTCAAGTCTGTCTGGCTCCAGGCAGGCTCTGTCCTGTACATTGACTGTTCTGCAAACTGTGTTCTCTGAGGAGCCCTGTGGGCAGCACCAGGGAGAGGACGTGTCAGTAGGTGGCGCCTTCACCCACAGCAGCTCCGCTTTCTTAGTGTGGTTTGCTTATGCTCTCACATAAGGTTTCACTCGAGCAGGGGTTCTGGCTAAAAACTGTTCTAAAACATCCACACAAAAAGTAACTTAAAAAGCCTCTTGCATTGCATCCCTACGCTTCCCATGAGACCCCAAGATCTGAGGCAAGTGTAAGACTCCAGGGGGCGGGCCTGGGCCAGGCTTCCCAGGGCCCTGCGAGCAGCTCTGAGACTGCCCTGCTCGGATGAGGGGTCACACCGGGTTAGTGGGCCTCTGTCCCTCAGTTCTTCCCCCTAAAGCTGGAGGCAAGGGGACCTGCCCATTGACCAGGAGCGGTTCATGGCGTGCTGACGCGCTCTCCCTACAGGGGACACCCACTGCCGTGACCAGCCTTAGCCAGGTGCTCGGCCATGTGGCTGTCGGGGTGTGGGTCAAGGTCTTGCACTGTCAGGGTGCCCACTTTGAGGTGTTTTGGAAACTTTGGACCCATCACGTCAGCTAAGTGTAAAAGCTGACCTGCCAAAAGAGCTGGTGAAAAAGACAGAGGTCTCTGACGGAAACAAGTGAAACTTGACTTTCCCAGGTGTACCACTGATCTCGGGTGCAGTCTCTAGCCTTGCAAACCAGCCCACACCCTCACCTATTTGAAGAGAAACTTGGGTACTTTGCTATCTTACAAAATCACCTCCAGAATTACAGATATTGCTAGAGTAGTTTTCTTAACCGGACAAATAATTAAAGGTACATAAAACTTATAACGTCACCCTGTGATCCAACATTTATCTTACCTGGTTGATTTGAAGCCAGTTTGCCCCAAGTCTAGTATCTGTGTAGATTAAGACTCTGCATCCATCTAGTACAAGAAGGCTGTCCCTGAACAAAACTGAGTAGCCTCTGTTTAACTTCAGAGTCCCCCGCCGTCCCCTGGGACATGTTCAGGCTCTGAGACACTCAGTGGTGTAACCCTCAGACTCACTGTAATTGGGTCCCATCTGACTGGAACGTGCCGGGTTTGTGATCAGTGGTTTTTCCACTCACTTACACCAAGAGCGTTCATTACATAGGCCAAGCGCATCCCGTGTTTTCGGGTTCGGAAGGTGCCAGCGCGCCGTAGTGGGTACGTCACCTGTGCCTGCACACCACGTCTTCCTCTGTAAAGGCCGGGTTAGCGGTGGGGCCTGGGGAGACAGCGCTCAGGTTTAATTAGCCATGGACGCTCAACACCAGGCACTCCATGGGTGGTCAGTAGAAGACAGCCGCTGTCACAGGCATCGTGAGTTTCCATGGTGGCCCTCAGGTTCTGAAGTCAGCTGGGTCACCTGATTTAGAACGTGCGAGCATTTCCCAGGAGGTCAGCGCCTTGATGCCAGACCCATGAGGAGTTCCGTGATCAAAGGGTCCTTCAACCAGATGAGTTTGGGGACTGCCACGCCAGTCCCCTCGCAGCCATCCGCGGTGTCCACGGCGTTCCTGAGGGGACTCACGCCCCACAGAGCCCCACGCATCCGACACCAGAGCTTCCTTGCCAACTCACCCCTGGGAGAGCCTGTGCAGCTGGGCTCTCAGCGATTCCCCAAGCCAAGACTGCGGACCCTTTGGTCACTGAAGGCCTGCTGACCCCCCTTTAACAAGTGCTAAATTATCCCTCTAACAAGGGCTTGGTCTGAGTTTCCTACTCACAGTGGGGGTGGCCTGAGACTCATCCTCTGAAGAGCCTGGGACTCCAACGTAGAGCAGAAACAGCAAACAGACCAGGAGCAAGCCAAAAATCCTGTCATGGCCGAGAAGAGAGGAAAACCCCGTCACCGGGGAGGGGAGCAGGCCTGCTGGCTCTGCCCTCTCCCTTGGGGGCGCTGCCCTCCAGGGCCTCGTTAGCTGCCTGTGGCCCCGGGAGATGCTGGAGCCTTCTAGCCGTGCTCTGGTGCATTCACCCTCCACTTCTTTCCTGCTGGCTTCTCCTTGCACCAGACTCCCCAGTTTGGAAATGGTAATGGTCAGCAGAGCCTCGGTGAGGGAGGCCTGTGGGGCAGGAGCAAGCCCCACCCCCTACCCCCCACCCCCTGGGCCCTTAGTGCAGGGCTGTGCCGGGGGGAGCTGACCCAGGGTGCCTGCCGGCAGGCCAGCCCCTCTAGGCACCACAGCCGGGGCTGGTAGCACCAGGGTCTGTTCACGTGAACGGCATTGGCTTCAGACCCCTGGCCCCTCTAACCGGGCCAACGGTGTGTTTCAGATCGGGAAGCTGCGCAGTGAGCTGGAGATGGTGAATGGGAATGTGAGGGTGATGTCGGAGATGCTGACGGAGCTGGTGCCCACCCAGGCAGAGCCTGCAGACCTGGAGCTGCTGCAGGTGAGCGCACACCTGTCCCCAGGTGACTTCTTGCTGCTTTGACCACACACATCCCTTCCCACCCACACTTACTCTGAACTCCCTGGTCACCGTGGGGGATGTTAACACCAGGGACTTCGGACTCCATCAGATTGGGATTCAGAGTAACCTAGGTTTTCTCATCTGTGAGACTGCTGCAAGAATGGCCTTCATGGTACAAGTCTGACATGAGAGTTTCGTAAGCTTTTGCCCGCCCTGGGCCTGGTTCAGGGGAAGCTCCCAATAAATGATATTGAGAGAAAGCTGCCGGTGAGATTTCCTGCTTTCAGGCAGGTGGGAGCTGTGGGTTGTCACTCCTGCATGTCACACGATACGCCCACAGCCCTGTTCCCAGCTGGTGAGGGGCGGGCTCTGGGGCAGAGGCAGCTGGGTGTGGAGAAGGCCCCTTCCCCGTAGAGGTCAGTTCACAGAGGCACCAAGAAAGCCAGGGGAACAGTGGGGGGACGCGGTGCCTGGCGTGTTGTCTCGCTTCCGGTCTCTCTCCCACTAGGCCTCACACTCTTCGGGTCAGGGCTGCGTCCGGCCCACCCCTGTGTCGCCGTGTCTGACCGGGCTGCCCTGTGTACTTGCTCTGGGGTCCTTACCTTCGGGGGGCAGGGAGCAACGTCGGAGTCTCGGAGTGGAAAGAACACATGCCTGTGAGGCCCGTATGAGGGCTTATGGCAGAGGCTTGAGTGAGTCAGGGAGAGCAGGTTGCTCTTAATTTCCTGTGCCCCGAGCCAGGGCCCGCGGGTGTGAGCGACTGCTGGAGGGGACCGACTGCTGGAGGGGACCGGCTGGCGGAGGGGACCGGCTGGCTGACACAGGGGCAGCTCACATGCACTGAGCTCTTCCCACGTGCTGGGCTCTGATGTGGACGCTCCATATACATCCACCGAATCGTTACCGTCTTCCAGGAGGTGGGGACTCTAATCCCCACGTTCCAGGGCAGCAGACGGAGGCCGAGAGGTCATGCAGTGTGCCCTGGGTCACATGGCTGGTAAGCAGCAGAGCTGGGATTTGAACCCAGCGGCCTGGCTTCATCCAGCTGCTGCTCTTCAGAAGACGAGGGAGTGGGGACAAAGCCCTAAGTGTGGTTGGTCGTGGGAGGAAGAGAGGGGAGACACCCCAGCTGTCGACAGTCATGCTAGAAGCAGATAAGGAAACCCCAGGAGGAGGAGGGCTGACCCAGGAGCAGGCAGGTAGCAGGGTCCGAAAGAACCAAAGTCAGTATTGGGGCCGCAGGTGGTCCTGACGGCCCCTCCAGGAGAAGGCGAGGGCGTGGGCGCAGGCACCCGTCCGCCAGGTGGCGGTACCTGAACAAAGAAACACTCGGTCCTGCACGTGAAATATTTATAGTGCCGTGGCTTTCCATTTTCCTCTTTCTCCCAGTCACGTTTATATATAACACTTACTGATTAAAAGTCAGGTAGTGCCATGGTGACTGGGAGAACGCAGCGCACGACCCTGGCACAGAAAAGGGGCGTCAGTGGGAGGACTGGGGAGGCCGAGTCCAGACTGGAGGGGCTGGGCGAGGGGTTTCGGGACCTCTCTGTGTTGTCCTGGCAACTGTTCTGTAAATCTAACATCATTCCGAAACAAAAGTATTTGTAAAAAATAAGTCAGTGAGAATAATGAGACAAAAATTCGGAATCGGGGTTTGTGGATGATAGTTGGAGTCGTCTGGTTCATTTTTTATGTTTTGGTTTAAAAACAAAAACTGTACACCCGAAGCAGCTGCCGTGTGCTCAGGCAGCCGCCCGGCAGCCCCAGTTTTCCAGCTGAGCGAAGGTGGTGGCAGGGACTGTCTTCTGAAGTCGACGCAAAGACAGGTTCTGCCAGCGACACCCTTTAGCATGTCAGTTTAATGTTAGAACACTTGAGAAGTGAGATTTGGAGGCTCGCTTTTAGAACCCCTGAAGCTATTCTATGGAGCTTGAACCGTAGTCTAGAAACCTCTGGGTCCTCCAAGGCACCCCAGAGGCCAGAGTCTACCCGCTGGAGACGGCCTCCCTCTGGGCCCAGTGACCACAGCTGTCTCACTTGCGTCCTCGGCAGGAGCTCAACCGGACGTGCCGAGCCATGCAGCAGCGGGTCCTGGAGCTCATCCCCCGGATCACCAACGAGCAGCTGACGGAGGAGCTGCTCATCGTCAACGACAATCTCAACAACGTGTTCCTGCGCCACGAACGGTAGCCCACCCCGCTCTCTTCCTGTGCACCCCGCGCTCCTGTGCTCCCCCAACCCTCTGTCATCTCCCTTTCAAACTCCAGCTGGCTGCCCGGTGCACATCTTCCAGTGTGGGCGTGCGTGCCCAGCCTCCCACCCACCTCTCCTCTCCTTGCCAGAGTTAGCCCCGCACCTGTGTCCCTGCACCCAGCCCAGGGACGGCAGCGGTGCTGGCTGCTAGCACCAGCCCACAGCCGGGCAGGCCTGGGCTGCCCTTGCTCCCTCCACCACCGCCTGGCTCTGGGGCCTGGGCCCACTTGACTTAATTAGGGCTCTTTGACTACAAGCCACTTAAATCCTTTCTGCCTGAGTTGAACAGGAAAAGAATCGATTAGATGAATAGCTTCTATTAAACGCATAGCTTTAGAATCCAGAGTGAAATAGCGAGGCCTCCCAACAGAGCAGGCAGGACAGATCCTAGGGCTGCTCAGGGCCTCTGGGGCAGAAACTCCTGGACCTGGTCCCCAGGGTGTCACTGCCAATAAACGGGTGCTTGTATCTGTTCAGGGGTCAGATCCCCAAGAGGAGCTCTAGCTCAGCTTTGTCATGCCCCCCAAGGGGGACGAGAGGGCCCCTTGATGTCAGCCCCCCCAGGACCCTGGGAAGTGGGGCAGAGCAGGTCCCCAGGAAAGCACTCAGGTGCTGTTACAGAAGAACAGAGAAGGGTGCTGGGTCTGTAAAAACAGCATCCCCCACCCTCTTCTGTCTCTGACATGGGGGTCGAAGTGGGACCTGCCCTGTGGGGTAACTGAGAGTCCACGCAGTGATGCCCAGAAAGCTCTGATCAGTCAGTCAAGGTGTCTGTCTGGTCCAGGACACTGCTTATTCCTGCCTCCTCCACCCTCGTTCATTTTGTATCCTCATCCATCAGCAGACACGCGCTGAGCGATTCTAAATCAGTTCAACAGTGGGGTGGGGCTGCCACAGGCCACATCTGCTGGCCTCTCCTGCTTGATGTCCCAGTGGAATAAAAGGGCCCCCTCCCTGCCATTTTGCTGTGTGGGCTGAGAGGTGACTGGAACCCCTCTGACCCCCACTGGCATCAGGCCTGGCATTGCCTGATGGCACTTTCCCCGCTCACAGCCGCTCATGCGCAGTCTTTACTCGATCCTCTGATCTAGGAGGCAGGGGCCTCTGTCACCCCTTGTTAATAGACCAGAAGACTGAAGTGCAGAAGGGGCGGAATCTACCCACGGGCACGCGGTTAGCAAGTGACAGGACCAGGACTCAGACCCCAGACCAAGGCCTTCTTGGCCCCTCCTGCCACCTGGCCTGTCTGCGAGTGGGCTCCGTGGGTCAGTGCAGCGTGAGGACACGTGTCGTTCCTACACCACCACGGACAGCCACTGGTGTGCACAGCCCCACAGCGTGTTACGGGCGGACCCGGCACTCACCTCTGCCGGGGGCCGGGCGTGCCATTTCCTTCTCTCCCCTCGTCTGTCCTGTCCGCTTGTCTAATGCCGGTCGTGACTGGTGGCCGCATAATGGACAGTCCAAACTGGGACACTTCTGCAAATGAAAGAAGCGCCCGTTAATAATTCCCCGGGTGTCCCTGACATTGGGCGACAGCCGAGTCTGTGCGGGACAGGCAGGCTGTGTCGTCACCCCGAGGGCCTGCTGTGCGGTCTGGCCTTGAGGGCAGCCGAGGGCTCTCCCAGTCTGTCTCCTTGACTCGGCTCCGTCTGTCTCGTAGGTTTGAGCGGATCCGAACAGGCCAGACTGCCAAGGTAAGCCATTTCCTTCCTGTGGCTAGATCGTGGCCTTGTCAACTGGGAGAAGAGGGCTGTGCTCACCTACCCACACCTCCATGTCCTGGACAGGAGGTGCCTTTGTATTCAGGCGCCTAAAACAGTCCCCTTCTAACGTGTTATGTCCCTGTCCCTTTAAGGCCCTGCCACCAGCTGATGCCCAAGGGTCTTCCCACCCTTTCAGAGGGCACAGCAGAGCTAGAGGCCAAGGGGAGAAAGAAAAACTCCTAAGTCATAGCTGTCTGGGTCCGGGTTCTGGTGGGATGACAGCTCCTCGGGCAGGTGCCCGTGCTTCAAGCAGAGGGGACCTAGGCTGCAGGCCGGGAAATGACAGTGGCCTCTCCCTTCCCCCCAGGCCCCAAGTGAGGCCGAAACGGCAGCTGACCTCATCGACATGGGCCCTGACCCGGCAGCCAACGGCAACCTCTCGTCCCAGCTGGCAGGAATGAGTAAGTGCAGGCACCCCTGTTCTGGAGGTACCGTCCTGTGACACAGCTGGAGCTGGAGCACCAGCAGCAGAACATCAGCCCAGCCCTCACCTCACTGGGGCCCCAGCCTTGGCTCAAGGACAAAACCCTTGGGACTCTCCCTGCCACCATCCCCACAATGGCTGAGCCTTCTCGGGTCTCAGAAATCCCGCTGTCCTGAGATTGCTCCTCGACACTGAGTTCTCCATGGCCTCAGTCATCTGGGTGAGCTTGGGCAAGTCCCTTGAACATCCTGTGTCCCTCTTTCTTCTTCTGGAATGGCAGGAATGGGCCCTTCCTCCCAGGCCGTCGTGAGGACTGAGTAAGCTCGGGGTGAACCCGGCTTAGACCAGTGCCAGGCCCCGAGCGCACTCCCAGTCTGCACCAGCAGCCGCCGGTGCACACTGTGGTCAGTTTTAACGTTACTGATGGCATGCTTCGTGTCAAGCCCTAGGAGGTCGTTTCGAGAGAAGTGACTACTCTCAGTCCCTCAGCCAGCAGGTGGCCTGCCCCATCCATACATCCCGCCCTGTCTCACACCCCACCCCACCCCCCACCGTTCGAGCTGCTTATCCAGAGCCCACCCTGGGCCTGGCAGGAAGCAGCTTGGCCACAGCGTGTACAAGGACAGGCGGGTGGAGTCTTACGTGGCCCCTCTGTCCCTGCAGACCTGGGCTCCGGCAGTGTGAGAGCTGGCCTGCAGTCTCTGGAGACCTCCGGCCGGCTGGAAGACGAGTTTGACATGTTTGCGCTGACTCGGGGCAGCTCGCTGGCTGAGCAGCGGAAAGAGTGAGTGGCCCGGCCCTCCCCTGACCCTCTGCAGTCTGGGGCATCCCTGCCAGAGAAGAGTCTTTGTCCAGGTCCCTGAGCACCCCCTTGAAGGGTGGTCATGCCCTGCGGACAAGCACACAGCCCCCTGCCTGTCCCCTCAGGATGGCAGAGTTCCTTCCCCCCAAGTCAGTCCCATGTGGCCCAGAGAGCCTGTAGCCAGGTGGCAGAGCTGCATGGGGGGAGGACCACCTGTAGGTTCACGACCAGCTGTGTGCCAAAATCTTACATAAGCTGATCAGATGAGGAAACTGAGGTACAGAGAGGCTGGGTCCTTTGCCCTGGCTCAGACAGCTAAATGGCTTCCTGGGGTGGGAGCCCATGTCTGTCTGGGGAGAGAACAGAGTCTCCGGCCTGGCTCAGGTCCCCACCGCACTGTACACAGCGCACCAAGCCCTCCGGGGCCGGCAGGGAGGCTCCCGAGGGCCCCTCAGGGGCCCTCACAGGCGATTCTGTTGGTCCATACTCCCTGTCGCCCCTCTCAGGTCTGCCCACTCTGCCCCAGAGCTGGGTTTCTGTCCTCCCGTGGGGACTGTCCGTTTCCAGGGAGATGCTTTCAGCAGTCAAGGCCTGTGGCCGGCCCCTGGCTGCCACTCCCCATGACACACTGTCCGCGGGCGTGTCTGGAAGCAGCGTGCCGAGGCTGGTGTAGGACCCCGAGTCTCCCTGGTGGTAACTCTGCTGTCTTTGGAAACTGTTGGGGGGCCTCCAGAGGGCCCAGACACCCCCTCTCCACAGTGGCAAGTCCAGGTGTAGCCCGCCTGAGTCTGTGGGGTTGTCCACAGCCCTGCCTACTGGCCCGAGACAACTCTGGGGAAAGGAGGGCTGGTGAGCCATTATTCGGGCAGAATCTATAGTCCCAAGCCCAGGTGCCCTGGGACCAGCAGCCCACAGTTGCCATGGAGTTAGGAACACTGTGAGGCTGCTGTGCAGGCAGAAGCTAATGAGTCCAATGGGACTTAACAGCCAGGAGGGTGGCCCACCCCAGTAGGCCTGGCATGCGGCACACTAGCCATGTCAGAGAGCCCCGGGCACCTGGCCCAGCTTGCCAGCCTAGCCGAGGTTTGCTGTTACGGAAGCAGGGCCCTGAGGGCCAGAGAAAAGCACACCCGGAACATTCTCTCTGGGGCCTGCAGCCTCCGGGAGAGACGTGCACACGGCCTACTGCCGTGCGGTGCAGAGCGCTGTCCTGGCGGGGTGCACCAGGCCCTGCGGCCTGGACAGCAGGGTCGGGGACGTCGGGATGGGCGCTCCAGGCCATGGGAACAGCATGTGCAGAGGCCCGGAGACAGGAGAGAGCGTGCCAGCCAGGGGCAGAGCAGATGGTCCGACGCAATATCACGTACCTTCTCAGGCCTCGGGTTCTCCGCAGGCCCCCAGGGTTGGTCTCCACCCCCGCAGGAAGTGCCCCTCAGGGGACAGTAATGTGCCCTAGTTCGGAGTTCCTTTTCCTCTGTTCAGCCGGGCGCTCTCTGTTTTGGTCCAGCTGGGTCTCTAGCCCTGGTCACCTGACTATCCTTTGGCCTCCTCACCTTGTGCTGTTCTGTCTACCTGGGTATCTGGCCCACGCCTCCCTCTGAACTCTGCCAGCTCTGCCTGCCAGGAAGCCAGCTCCTTGTCGGGCCTGCGTTTCTGCTCCAGCCCTGACCACAGCTGCCATGGTCCCAGCCTCCCCACCTGACCAGGCCCTTCCACTTGGGGCTCCAAGGAGAGCGACGGGCGCATCTGGGTGAGCCGGTCAGGGCTGCCTTAGCCAGGCTTTGCCGGAAGCAGGGAGGCTGTTCCTCAACTTCTTTTACAGCATCGTTCTGAGGGCGCACTCCACTTCCTCCTGTGCCACTGTGTCACCCTAAGTGGCCCAGGTCCAGCCCCCGCCAGCAGTCTTCCCGGGACCTTCGGAGGAGTAGCCCTCCCTTCCATGCTGGGCATGGGACCACAGACGCCTGGCCCCGGTCTGCAGCCCCGTCTGGGCCATGTGGTTGTCCTCCGGTGGGTCGGCTGGGCCCTCCACAGCCGCAGGCCTGGCCCCTCGGGGTGGTCGAGCTTCGGCCTTCAGGCCGTGCAGGTGTGAGTGTGGGAGAGACAGACAGGGAGAGGAGTGGTGGTGATGAGCGCAGTTGGGGAAGAACACACATTTCGGGTGAAGGGAAGCATCGGCTTCTGTATGTTCCCAGACATGCCCTTTTCTGCCTTTGACCGCAAGGCACCTGCTGTGTCTTGGGCGCAGGGACAGCAAATGACTGCTTCCACACCCTGAGCGAGTAGCCCCTCCCTGGGTCAGGGCGCACTGCACAATTTTTGGCATCGCTTCCTCCTCGCCACTGCCCAGTGCTCGCTGCCCAGCATTAGCCAGGGGTGCTAAGCTCCTCTCCGGAAGGGCCTGAGCAAGCACACCGCCTGCCCCCCAGCTTCAGGTTGCTCCAGCAAGGAGGCCCTGCAGGTTGTCCCCGGCTCATTTGTCATGAGCAGGGGCCATGCACCCGGGGGTGAACTGGCTGGTGACTGCGCTCTTCGGCTGACTGCTCGTCCCATGGGAGGGAGGGGGCGACAGCGCTCTTCAGAGTGGCTGTGTGGGAATTTGGGGTGGGGGCTATTCAAGAGGCCCCTTGAAGTACCAGCCTGCCCCATCCCCAGGAGGACAGATGGGTATTGCCGGAGTTGAGTGTGACAGGGTCCCCATTCCCAAAGCCCAGAGCTGGTGCTGCCTCGGCTTCAGCAGAGTGCGGGGTGCGCCCCCAGCCCACACTCACCCACACTCACCCACACCTGGAGAAAGAGTCCCTCGTCTCTACCCGTGCAGGGATCTCCCTTTGTAACTGAGGCCCTGGGGCTCCCTTCTTCCCCACATGCCGCACTGACCCAGTGCCAAGGTCTCACCTCCCCTCTGCCGGTGGGTGGTTCAGAGCGGGGATAACAGCATCAGGGCTGTGTTCCTGGGACGTCCCCTGCCTCCCCTGGATGGCCCCTCTGTAGCAGCCAGGGGACACACCAAGCCCCCTCGTTAGCCCAGATTTTCCTCCCACTCCTGCTTTATTGTTCCTGCCAAGACTCCACCTCAGATCCAGCAGACCCTCCTTCCCTGTCCACGTCTGCCCAGGAGCCGCTGTGTCAGCCCCCATCCCTCCCAGCTCCTCCCCACACCCCACAATGCACTGCGGACTGGGAGGGATGGCGGGGACGGCCCGGTGGTGAGCCAGCTCTCCCTGTCCACTCCCAGCGGCACAGTCTCCATTCCTGTGCAGCTGCACACAGAGTCGCGGTTGGTACAGTTGTCACCCGGGACCTGTTCAGAAGGGACCAGAGATAGGAATTCTCCACGGGCATGGGCTCATTGGCCCTCTGTCTCACCCCTGGAGTTTGGTCAAATGTGTGACAGCCATTGGTGGTCTTGTTCTGGCTTTGGCCAGCAACACCCTCCCCCACTCCTCCAGCCACCCTGCTGCCGGCCGTGCAGCCCACCCTGGATCCCATTCCCAGAGGCAGCAGGTGGGGTCCTTCCTCCCGTCCCAGCAGGCCTGCAGGTCGGAGGGTGCCTGAGCCAGCCGTGCCCCGGCACGGCCCAGGTCCACACCAGGTGTGAGTCCAGCTTGTCCCTACCCGTCTCCCTCCATCTCACACCAGCTGGCATGCCTGGTGCCACAAGAGCAGCATCTAATGGCCATGGTGGCCTCTGTTTCAGGGTAAAATATGAAGACCCACAAGCTACGGACGGCCTGGCTGGAGCCCTGGATGCCCGGCAGCAAAGCACCGGAGCGGTGAGCAGAGGGCCCAGAGGGGGACAGGAAATGCTTGCCCCCATGTCCCCCATGTGCCAGGCACTGGATTGGCACACCTGCCACCCGTCCTCATTTGGTTGTCCTCTTGGCCCTTTGTAGCTAGTGTGAGTGTCCCCTTTCACAGCTGAGGAAACCTGGTCATCGGCCCAAGTTCACACGGCAAGGAGGTTAGAGCAAAGCCTCAGGCCTGAGTCTGAGACAGAACTGCGGTCCGGCAGCCTGGGTCCTCTCCCCAGTGCCACCTCACCAGCTGTGTGTCCTTGGACAGATGACATGACGACCTTCCCGGCTCAGCGTCTTCATCTGTATATCGGAGCTTACATGTGCCCACGTGATTCGTGAGGATGCAGGAGAGGGTGTATTTAAGGTGCTCGGCGCAGCCTGAGGGCTCAGCCAGCGTTCTAGCTCACCGCCTCTCTAGAGGCCTGTTACTTGCAGGAGCGTGGATGGGGGGGGGGCGGGGGGCAGCAAGAGAACAGAACTGGAGCTGCAGCATTAGCCGCCGCTGCCCTTCCCAGCTGCTCGCCTGCCTTTCCACCCTGTGACCACAGGGAGGCACCCTGGGCATCGTTTTGGTTCCATTTAACTGCAGAGTCTGTGTTCACTGACAGCCAGGTGCCAGCACTGAGCACGCAGTGTGGGTGACCCCTTGCCCCGGGCACGAGCTCCAAGTATACTTCTCATACCTTTGAGTTTGTTTCCGATGTTGCCGGGACTGTGACAGTTTCTGCCCCAGTAGGTGGACAGAGTTGCTCCTTGGGAGGCGTCGGAAACGGCAGGACCCGGGGCCGAGAGAGGCAGAGGAGAGGCTTGGTGGCAGCGCAGGGCTTCTGAGGCTGGGGTGGGACTCGCTGGTGGGGACAAAGCCTCAGCGGCAGCAGAGACCAGAAGGCCTCAGGGCCGCCGTGAGAACCCTGGGGTTCATTCTGTGTGAGGAGGAAGCAGTGGACAGTCTTGAGCAGAGGGGGACATTCGTCTGGCTTCCATGTTAGAAGGAGCCAGCGTGGAAGCTGGGAGAGCAGTGGGAGGCTGTGGGAGCCGCCCAGCCTCCTGTTGGGAGGGGGAGTCCCGGCTGAGTCCCGGCGACTTCCCCCGCATCTCAGGAGTCGCTCCCACGTCAGCGCAGGGCATGCCCTGGCCAGCGAGGGAGTCAGGGCGCCTGTGTGTGTTGTGTGGCTTGTCACCGTACAGAGCCCATCCCTGCAAGCCCCGTGCTAAGCTCTGTACCCCCTACTGGTCACCACATGGACCCTTCGAGTGTGTCACTGTCCCCTTCCATGGTAACACACTGAGCCCCAGAGGGAGCCAATGGCTGTGACATCCTTAGCGTGGTCCTGGCACACAGTGAAGTATTCGCTCTTCATATACGGCTGGTTTTTTCACTTACGGACAGAACACCGAGACTTAGAACTGTGAGGTGATTTGCCTGGGCTCTCACACCTGTCCGTCTGTCTGGCTCCAAAGCCCACTTTGGTAACAAAGACCCAGAAGGCCCTCAGAACTTGAAGGGGCCCAGGCAAGCGCCCTGCCCAGCCTTCCTTTCTGAAGGCCGGCCTCTGGCTGCAGGAGTCATGAGTCGGGCACTCGGGAGCTCTGTCTGCTGGAAGCGCTTCCGTCTCGGGCCCCTGGCCTCTCCTGGGCACGAGCTCAGGCCACAGCCCGGCGGGCAGCCGTCCCAGCGACCGCTTCCTGTGGCAGACAAGGGAGCTGCAGCCCAGAGACAGGCGTCACTTGCCCAGGGGACACAGCAGCTCAGGGGCACGCTGACAACTAGAACCCAGGTCTCCTGGCTCCTACACCTCCTCGCAGGTAGCCGCAGACGGAAATCCGTCTACTTGCAGAAAAGCAAAACTGATAAACGAAGGCTCACTCACCTCTGATAACTTGAAAGATTTAAGCCACTTCCACCAGATCAGGGTATGACTTTCTTAAAACCAGGTCAGTAAACGTCTGCTCCCAAGGTGCTTAAGTCTGGCTGGTGGGAAGGCTTTCTCCCACTGAACCATCAGAATGTGATTTCAAGCCGCCAAGTGGAGTAGAAGCAAGTGCCGGCTCCGTGGCAGCCGGCGTTCGCCGCCCGCCCGAGTCGACACGTCCTGTGACGTGTGGGTGTGTGTGCCGGGCCCCACGTGGGGTCTGTCCAGGGCAGGGAGGCAGGACTCGTTTCCCTCTCCCACCAGTCCGTCTGGGGCCAAGGAGCCCCTGCTTGTCATCCATAAGCCGGAGAGGATGGGATAAACCAGTGCATCCGAGCCTGAGAGGCCTGTCCAAACCCCCCGAAAGCCGACTGGCCGTCTCGGGGCTGCCCCCTGGGGTCTCTGTGGAGAGGGTGGGGGTGCTTTTCCCTGCCTATTCAGGGCTCCAGTGGCCCAGGGCGTTGTGGTTCACTCACAGTGAGACACCCTCTGCGGCTCCCTGTCCCTTTAGCCTGCTGCCACGCTCACCACACACCTGCACGAGCATGCACGCCAACCACACATGCGTGCGTGCACACACACAGGCCTCCGAATGGGGTAGCAGGCCCTCTGGCCTGAAAGCAGCATCCCTGTTAGAGAAGCTACCAGCACACAGTGGCCTGGGCCCTGGCCCTCCCACCTCCCTCAGTGCAACCCTTTCTCACCAGATGGGAGGCAGCAGTGAGAAGAGCCTCAGTGACTGGATGGTGAGACAAGGCATGGTGAGGAGGGGCGGTCGCTAGCAGGGGCCCTGCCCTGGAGGTGCTGTCAGAGGGAGCAGGACCGTAGACTCAGAGGAGAGCAAGGGGCGGGCGCCATGAGTGCCCGGGCAGCCAGGGGCCTGCTGGGCCCAAACCGGCACTCACTGCGGTCCTGCTCCCTCCCCTGCTGCTTCCACGGCCCCTTGGCCCCTTGGAGCACGAGGCTGGGCATCCCCTCTGGTGGCTGGAGGTGATGGGGGCTTGCCTGGCTCTGGGCGGAGCTCCAGCGGACAGTGGAGTGGGAGAGGGAGCTGGCGCGGGCAGCCCAGAGCTCTCGCTCCTGCCACCGGTGCTGCTGGGAAAGTGGCTCCTGCCTCCTCTCTGGGCTTCCCTGCCCACTCGGGGCCCGAGATGCTGAAGGCGCATCTTGGGGATCCAGTGGGCTTGGTGGGAGAAAGACTCCCTCTTTCCCAAAGTGGCTCTCTGGTGACAGGCGCTCTTAAATGTCCGCTTTGTCGGGCTCTGCACTAGGCTCTTTATAGCCATTGTCTCACGTAACCCTCACAGCCACCTGGACGGTAGGTGCTGCTGTTACCCTTGTAACGAGGGGTGGGCCATGCGAGGTTCAAAGGAGCAAAGGAACCTGCCTGAAGTCACGCTGGACTGGGGCTGGGCCAGATTCCAGGCTCTGACTCCAAAATCTGCCCAGAGCTTCCAGGCAGGTCCTTCCACTGAAGAGCATCCAGAGAAGGAAGCCCCCAGCCCCGGTCCAACCCGCAGCCCCCGGTCCCTGGGCAGAGGCCTCCGTGGCAGAGCCACGTCTGTGTGACCCAGAGAGAAATGTCCTTGTGCGGAGCTTCCACTGCCCCGAGTCCGCCAGCCTGGCCTTTTCAGGTCTTGGCACCTCCCTCACTTCGGCCCTTCCGCCCTGAACTCTGGACACACAGGGAGCAGAACCCGGCAGCCCCTTGCACATAGTCGTGCCCCCAGCCTACCCTTGGTAGCCGGCCCCTCCCTGGGCGGCATCTTCTGTCCGACACCCCTGAGCCCCTGTGCTCAGCCTCTCCCTGGGCCAATCCCTTTCCCCACAGCCTGGAGCCTCGCCCACACCCTCGGTGCATGGGAGCTGGGTGTCTCTTTTCCCCTGGCGGCCTTGCTCCAGCTGGTAGGGGCCCCTCGCTGGCCCACGGCCCAGCCCCAGGGGCAGAACCAAGGGTCCCAGGCAGCTTGGCAGGGGCGCTCCTGGAGGGGATGGCAGGGCCTCAACTCCCCAAGGGGCACGGCAGGTCCAACTGGCCCCAGTTCATAAGTCAGGAGGCTCAGGGCAGGGCCTCACTCTGCTCCCATCCTTCCAGATCCCCGTCACGCAGGCCTGCCTCATGGAGGACATCGAGCAGTGGCTGTCCACTGACGTGGTGAGTCGGGGTCCTCCCAGTCTGCCCTGGACAGGGCCCCCGTTTGTCTCACGAGGAAGCGACTGGTCATGGGGGCGGGGTAGACAGCTAGTGGGTGACAAAAGGGAGCGTTAGTGTGGGACACCTCAGCAGCTGGAAGTGTCCCATCTCCTGCCAGCCACCCACCTCCTCCCGGCACCACACCCCTCGAAGCTGCGGGCGCTGCCCCTCCCTGAGCATGCTGCCCCTGTGAGGTCCCACTGAGTGTGAGGGACCCGGGAGGCCACCACAGCAGTGCTGAGCTCCGCCCCTGCCATAGCGCCAGCCAGCGGGAGGGAGAGTTGCAGCACCCATTTCATAGATCGGGAGACTGATAAGCAGCTGAAAAGGGTGCCATATCCAGGAGGAGGTGGGTGGGGGTCCAAGCAGTCTCCCCGCCCCCCAGTAAGTTCCCTCCCCAGCATCTGCTACCCCCCTCTCTGGGGGCCAAGAACCACATGCCCTTCCAGGCCCAGAGGCTGCCACTGAGACCACATTTCCGCCCGAGGTCAAGCAAGGGTCCATCTGCTCTGTCTGCGGCAGAGGCTTACCCCTCCCCAGCCCCCAGCTCGAGTGTGCCTGGCCTCAGTCTCAGTCAGCCTTCCCCAGCATAGGGGTGTGTCTGTCCACGCCCCTAGACACAGGGAAGGAAGGAAGTAGCGTTCAGTGAGGACCCCCAGCATCACACCCTGCGCTGGGTGCTCTGCCTGTGCTGCTCCCTCTTATCTCCCCACCAGCCCCACAAGCTTTACCAAGCAGAAGAGCCAGGCTTAGAGAAGGCAGCCGACGCCCAGGGCCTGGTGGCTGAGAGGAGGTCCAGGCCCTCGGCGGCAGAGCCTGCGTCTGGGTCACTCTGGTTCCGCAGGCTGGGCCCTGCCTGCCCCGCTCCCCCTCACCCCTGCCCACCTGACCTCTGCCTCCTTCTGCCTTCTCAGGGGAATGACGTGGAAGAGCCCAAGGGCGTCACCAGTGAAGGTAGTGGGCTGCGGCCCTGACCACCTGCCTGTTCCCCCCCACCCTCCCACCCCACTCAGGCCTCAGAGCCCACCCCCAGCCCCTCTCTTGTCTCTCTAGAATTTGACAAGTTCCTGGAAGAACGGGCCAAAGTGGCTGATCGGTTGCCCAGCCTCTCCAGTCCCACGGCCGAGGGGCCCCCGGGGCCCCGTCCTGGCAGCGCCCCTCGAAAGAAGACCCAGGAGAAAGATGATGACATGCTGTTCGCCTTATGAGTGGGGGCTGCACCCTGCAGCCCAAACCCCGCCGCTCCCACACCCCTCGGCTGGGGCCTCTGTCCCTCCTTCAGTGTTAAGGCTGCTTTGGGGGTAGCTTGTCACCCCCTTCTCTCCTCGAGGCCGGGCCATACTGCTTGGGGCGTGGGAAGGCAGCAGATGAATCGGGGGGACGGGTCAGTTCTTCACTGGGACCCTGGCCACTCCTGCCTCCTTCCCCCTCTCCAGCCAACTGCTCTGACTTAGCTGAGACTTGGGTGGCCTGGGACAGACAGGCTAGCTGCTTGGTGGCCTCTCCTTGCCCTGGGTGATCCTGTCCCTGGACCCATCCCCAGGGGAGCCCTCTTTAGAGTCCACGCTGCTGGTCGGAAGCTGGGAGCAAGCTTCTGCTGCAGCCTCGGTCCCTCCCCCAGCCCCTGCCTCCAGCGGAGCCGGAAGACTCTGGTCCGCTGTCGTCGAGGACTGGGGGTGTGGCCCTCTACCAGGCCACACGCCGTCTGTCCAGTAGGAAACTGTGCAGTGGGGCCAGAGTGCCCCAGCCCCAGGCCACAGGGGCGGCTTCGGGGCCCGCCTGGAGCACCTGCGGCCCACAGTCTCCTCCACTGCCTTTTCCCCACCCTTCCTCTTCCTGCCGGGCCTGGGCCGCGGCGTTGATCCTCTTGTACTGGGAGAGGTGCCTTTATAATATCCCCCATTAAAGGCAGAAAACCACCCTGCAAGTGGTGTTCAGTCCCTAAGTGGGAAGTGACTTCTTGGTGTCACCAGTGGCTGGGACAGTCTGGGCACTCTGAGCTGGCGTCATCCAGGGGGTGGCATCTGGCAGTGGTACAGGGGGAGCAGTGGGCCTGGCCCCCAGCCATACCTCACCAGGTGCAGGCACCTCACACAGCGGCCCGGCCACCTTTCACCCCATTGCCGTTCCTCCGAGTGACGCCCCCTGAAGGTGCTCAGGGCACCTCACCACTGCCCCACCTGCTGCGGCGCAGCCACCTCCAGTGGGAGCTCAGTGTCATCAGTGTGGGGAGACGTTCCTGCAGGGAGCAGACAGCATCCTTGCTGAGCCCAGGTGCCACACAAGGGACTCTGTGGGCTTGTGGGACTGCCACAACGCCCCGGGCAAAGCAGTCACCATCTTGTCTCACAGACACTGGGGCTGCGGCTGTGACGGTCATGTGAGCCGCCCAGCTCAGCAGGAGTGCAGGTGCAGTTGTTTGTCATGTGCCAGGTCTCTGCTCGTGCCTCAGTGCCAAGTGACACCCTCATTTGTCAGGGGACAACACTGAGGCTCTTCGCATGACTTGGCACACAGCCCAAGGAGCCAGGTCAGTTCTCATCTCAGTCCCGGCGGCCAGTGGGCCTCACTCTTGGGTGCCACCTTTTCAGATCTAGAATGTCCACTTCTTCCAGCCTGGAATTTCCGAGAGGCACTGCTGGTGGCATGTTGGCACCTCCCGGCCCAGCCCTCTGTGGTGGTGGGGAGGGGACTGGTGTGGGCTGGGGCACTGACCTGCCGGAAAGGTCAGCCCACGCAGGAGAGCGGGACCCAGGTGGCTGCAGGGGGGCCTGCAGCTCCGTCAGCCACCAGCCCCCGTCAGCAGTGGACAGGCAGACCTGCGCTTTGAGGTGTGGCCCGGGGCTGGGCACACAGAGACCTGGACCAGCCAGCCCTCCAGGTGGAGTATGGACAAGGAAAGAAGCTTGGGGACAGATGCAGGGGACCCTAGGCTTGTCCATCCTCTAAATGGAAGGAGGCTCATTCTATGCAGGCTTCACAGCTTGCCCATGAGCAGGCCTGGAAGGGTGATGGCTGAGTCTACGTCCCCAACCTAAGCCACCTCTTCTGGGGGTGGGGGCAGCTACCCCATGCTCCCCTGGGCAGCCAGCCACCAGCCTGGCCTGACCCATTTTGGGGGAGATGGCGGCACCCTGGGCCCTTGCCCTCCAGCCGTACCACACTCAGCCGGTCCAAACTGGAGGTTGCCTGCTCCATCCTGTGTTAGTTGGATGTGCGTTCACCCAGGTCACAGGAAGGCTCTGGTTTTCACGAGGCAGTAAGTGTCCATCCAGACCCTCTGACTCTGGGTAATTTCAGGGACTCGACCTCCCAAGAAGCCTCAGCTCCCGCAAGCCCCGCCTTTGTGTTGTTCTCCTGGGCCTGGGCTGCTGCCCCTAAGGGGGCCACAGGAGCAAGGAGGGTCCACCCAGGCATCCTGGATCGCTCTGCAGATTCAGTGGGCACTTCTGAAAGCCCCTCTGTGGAGGTGGCCCCGGGCTCAGGTCAGTGTTCCACAGTCACCACAAGGTGGCAGCAGAGCTGCACGCACCAGATCCTGCAGGGGCACATGGCTGAGGCCAGGTGGCTATGAGCCAGCCCCTGAACTGTCCCTCTCTGCCCTCAGTGCCACTGACTGCACAGGGGTCTTTGTCCCCAAACCCAAGCCTCACGCAGACTCTGCCCTCTGCCTCCCCACTCCACTTCTCTGAGGGGTGGGTTTGGGAGCTCAAGTGGGAAGGGCCTGCAGGGAGAGCAGATGGGGACCCCCGCCCTTAATTCCCCCTAGGCGTCTGGGAAGGGTTCCAAGAGATGGGCCAGCAAGTGGGAGCTCTGGGTGGGCACTAACCAGCCCTGCCCCCCTGAGCCTCCTGGGCTATGGCGCGTTCCGTGGGGCACCCCCCACTCAGACATGCCGTCTCAGTGGACACAGCATCGGGTCCATGTGCACTTCCAGTCCCACTTACATTTGTAGAGGAGCGGACTTCGCTCCGGCGTTGGTCCAACACCAGGGCTCCTCCCAGCACCCCTTCCGCCTCTGTGACTTCCTGCTCCGCCAGGGAGAAGCGTGGGGGCTGTCGACCTTGTGTGTCTACTCACCTGCCCCGCCCTGCCGACGTCCTCCTCGCCTGGCCTGGGTCCCCACGCACCTGGACCGACCACCCTAGCCCCCGCCCAGACCCTCCACAGTGCAGGCTCCGACACCCCACGCAGGGCCCCGGCCGCCCACCCCCAGACGGCACCTTCCCTGCCTGGTCCCACCTAATGGCTCTGCGACAGACTCTTCAGGACAGGAGTGAAAGAGGAAGAGGAGGTGTCATTTTACGGGCGATCAGCATAAGCTGAGCTCCCCGAGGTGGTGTCAGAGTCCCACTGCCCCCACGAAGCACCCGACATTTCTGCAGCTCTGCCACCGAGGCCTGCGAGCTGCTGCTGCCCTTCCCTCAGAGGACCCTCGAAACCTGTCGCTCCAAACAGTGTCCCACGCCCCCAATGGCGGGGGCGGGGGGACGGGGGTCCTTAAACACCAGAAGGATGTTGTCTCTCGGTTCTGGGGACTCCAGGTCAGGGTGCCCGCAGGTAGCGTCTTCTTGGCTCACAGAGGGCCGTGCTCCCCCTTACAAGGACACCAGTCAGATTGGATCAAGACCTGGTCCACCCTAATGACCTTGTTTGTCCTTAATTGCCTCCTTCAAAACCCTGTCTGTAAATACAGTGGGATTCTGAGGTCCGAGCACCGGGACTTCACCAGATGAAAGGGCAGAGGGAGGCATCCTCAGTCCACAGTGGTCAGGAATACCCATTACCTCGGCACTCTCTGGCCGTTCCCCCAGGCACACCCGCTCTGCCTGGGGCACAGCCCCAGGGTGGCACCACCCCTGACCACCTCCACTCCCCTGCCGCCTCTCCACGTAGCGGTGAGGATAGTAGGTCCATCCTTGGGCCAGTCTGGCCTTTGGAGCCCAAGAAGGACCAGCCGCTGGGGCCAAGCACAGACCAGAACGGGAGAGAGTGAAGGGAAGGCCACAGGTGCCCGGAGCCTGGGCTGGAGGCTGGCCTCCCAGTCCCCCACTTGTGTTTGAGCGGACCCAAGTCAGTGAGCTGGCAGGGTTCACTTCTGCCCTCCCTGCGGCAGGACCATGCTGGCAGGCAGCCCCCACCCCCACCCGGGCCCCACATCTCCCCTCGCCTCTGACTCAACTCCGTGGCCTCTCTCTGCCCCTGCCCTAGGCCAGCCCGCACCCTCTTTCCCCACTATCCCGGCTGACTCCCTGCGAGGCTGCACCTCCAGGCCTGGCTGACGGAGGGGAGGAGCCCACACGAACCAGGGCCCCAGACCCCCCAGAGTGTCGGAGCCACCGCTATCAGAGGCCCAGGAAAGAAGGGGCGTCTTGGCCCGAGTGCAGCCTGTCCACCCAGGGCAGCGCCCTGGGAGGCTCCTTGTTCCAGCCTGCCCTGCCTGGGAAGAGGCACCTCCCCGCAGTCCCAAGAGCTCAGGGAGGACAGCGGGTTCCCCTTTGTCAGGCCAGGGGCCGTGAGGGCCCCAGCACTGGCTGGGAGTCGGCAGACCCGGCGTCTGCCCCACGCAGCCACACTCGCTGTTCGATTTGGGGCGAGCGCTTTCCTCTCCCGGGCCTTGGCTCCCCTAACCCTTAACGGAGGGGGGGGGGAATTCAGTGACCCCGAGGCCTCATCCCGCTCTGCCCTCCTGCCCGCTTACCCCCCCCACCCCGATTCCACAGCCCTGCCCCAGGGAGAAAAGAAACGAGAGGGAAACCATCTGAATAGCAGAGATGGGAACGCAAGGCCCCTGGGCTCTTCCCCCCACTCCGGGACCCACGAGGTGGGGGCGGGTGGGGTGGCTGTGGGTCCCAAGGCCCTGGGTGGCCTCCTCAAGGGCCTCCAGAGGGTTCTGGATGCCCTCTGGGAAGCCTGGCGGGCTCAGGAGGGAAGCGAAACCCCCGCCGGGAACATCCTGCGCTCGCCCCACCCCAGTCCCCAGCAATGGGAAGCGGGCGGCCGCCCACTGAGGAGGCGGGGAGGGGGCTGTCTGTGGCCCTGCCCTCTGGTGCAGGTGCGGGGCGGCGCCCTGCCCTGGGCTCCCAAGATGGAAAGAAAAGGAATCTCCATTTTACAGAGGAGAAGAGTGAGGGGAGGGTGGGCTGACCAATCCGAGGTCACACAGCCGGGAAGTGGGCGGGCCTCACCCGGTCCCCTCGTCTGGGAGGACAGGCCCTCATGGGGCTGCGGTGGGAGGCACTGTGTGTTGGGTTTGGGTCGGAGGCTGCGTAGGGCCAAAAAAGTCACACGGGTACAGGTACGCACATGTGTGAGAGTGTATATGTTTGCACAAGCAAATGTGTGGGGGAGAGGAGTCGGGAGTGTGAGCCCCCTCCCAGGGCGACCTGACTGGGTAAAGAGTTGAGAAGAATTACTCTGCTGTGGGGAGGGGAGGAGGCGGTGTGTCCAGAAAAATCTTGGAAGAACAGACCTCTCTGAGATGGCATGTAAAAGTGACTTCAGTGTGGGGCCTGCTGTCACCCCGAGATCTTCAGTAAACAGGCTCTCTGCTCACACAGGGGGCGGGTGTCGCAGAAAAGGAGAAGGGGAGCGGTTTGGTTTCTTGTTCTCGTGCGAGTCAGCACAGGGCAGCAGAGGCCTCCCCGGAAGCAGCAGGGGAAGTGGCAAACGCCCGGCCCTGGGGTCGCCTTCGCAGCCGGAGGGTCTGGACTTGCACCGGGCACGAAGCTGGGGGGTGAGGGCATCCACGCTGCCCTCCCCACAGTGCCTTCCTTCCACGGGCCAGAGCACATTTCAAAAGGCCCAGCTGACCGTGTTTTCCAGAGCCACACCCCCAAACCCCAACACTCACCGCTGAAACCTTTCCCTTGCTCTCAGGTTAAAGACCCACCTCCTGGCCTGGTCTCCAAGGCAGGAGGGGTCTGGGCCCTGCCAGACTCTCGCGCCTGAGAGTTCCACACCCGAGCACAGGGCCTCTGCACCTGTCGTTCCCTCTAGAACCGCCCCATCCTCCCCCATCCCCCCTTACTTTACTCACCTCTCAGGGCTCAGACGAGTGACTTCTGGTCTTGGTTCACACGCCCCGCACTGGGCCCACCCTCCCTGAATACATTTTCGTCTGCGTCATGAACAAGTTGGGGTCTGTCAGGGGGTGGGGGTGCACACTCTCCAACTCACCCTCCTTGCAGAGGAGGAGGGTGGCTGTCAGACATTTCTGGAAGGGGACGCGTGGGCAGGAATGGGGTTGGCACATGGGCAGGTTGACAAGACTGGGGCTGCGTCAGGCATAGCGGAGCCTCGCCGCACAGCTTGTTTTTAACACAGGCAAACCACAGGTCAAAAAACCGTCCCCCTGGGGCACAAAACCCCACATGGGAATACCTCCTGCCTCAGTTCGCAGCAGGTAAGGCTTTTAGTCTGCCCTTGGACAGAAACCTGGTGAAGACCAGTACGTGGTCAGACAAGTGGGGACATCCAGCTAGTCTCTGTATATCAGGTCCAGCCTTTGCTTGCACACCTCCAGTGGTGGGAAACTCACCACCTATCATGGGAGCCCATTTCACCTGGCCAGCCCCCCACCACTGACCAATCAATTCAGCTATGAAATCTAATTGGCGCATTGTTGAATGAGTCCAGAGTTTCAGTTCCAGAAGATGAAAAAATTCTGGAGATGGATGGTTGTGATGGTTGTACAACGATGTGCCACCAAACTGCACACTTAAAAAAAGGTTAGAATGAGGATTCTGGCCAAGGTGGAGGCACAGGTAGATAGGCTTCGCTTCCTTGCACAAACGAAAGAAGGATAACGACCAATTTAAAAACAGAAAAGAACCAGAACTGCCTGAAAATCGAACTGTATGGAGGTCCAATAACCGAGGAGTCAAAGACACCTTCATCCAGACTGGAGGAGGGGCCGAGATGGGAAGCGGGGCAGTGAAGACTCCCAACAAGGTGGCAGCTGGCGGGTTGGGATGTCCCACAATTGCATGCAGATAAAGCCAGAGGGACAACTGGGGAGCAAAACAGACCATGCCACCCAGGGCTCCAGCACAGGGAAATAAAGCCTGAAAACCTCTGGGTATAAACACCTGTGGGGGTTACCGTAGCAGGAGAAACTCCCAGTCTCACAGGAGAGTTTGTTGGAGAGACCCACAGGGTCCTAGAATATACACGAGCCCATCCTCCTGGGAATCAGCACCTGAAGGGGCACAATCCACTTGTGGGAAGCGAGGGAAGTGGCTGAAATTGGGGCGAGAGCCAAGCAAGTGGCATTGTTCCCTCTCGGACCCTCCCCCACATACAGAGCCACAACGCAGCAATGTAGGTTGCCCTGCCTGCTGAACACCGATGGCTCTGCCCCTTACTATGTGACGGGTGCTGTCAGACAAAGAAATATGGCTCAAATAAGAGATCAACCCTCTAGGAAAAATACAACTAAGCGATGAGGAGATAGCCAACCTATCAGATGCAGAGTTTAAAACACTGGTAATCAAGACGCTCACAGAAATTATTGAGTTCAGATGCAAAATAAAGGAAGAAGTGAAAGCTATACAAAATAAAATAAAGAAAAATATACAGGGAACCAACAGTTAAGGGAAGGAAACTGGGACTCAAATCAGCAATTTGGAACAGAAGGAAAAAATAAACATTCAGCCAGAATGTTTATTTTTAAACAACTAGGAGAGGCTTAGGAACCTCTGGAACAGCTTTAAATGTTCCAACATCTGAATCTTAGGGGTGCCAGAAGGAGAAGAGGAAGAGCAAGAAATTGAAAACTTATTTGAACAAATAATGAAGGAAATTTCCCCCAATCTGGTGAAGGAAATAGGCATGTAAGTCCAAGAAGCTAAGAGAATCCCAAAAAAGTTGGACCCAAGGAGGAACACACCAAGACACACCATAATTACATTACCAGAGATTAAAGATATTAAAGATAAGGAGAGAATCTTAAAAGCAGCAAGAAGAAAAAAGTTACCTATAGGAGTTCCCATAAGTCTGTGAGCTGATTTCTCAAAAGAGACCTTACAAGCAAGAAGGGGCTGGAAAGAAGAACTCAAAATCATGAAAGGCAAGGACCTACATCCAAGATTGCTCTATCCAGCAAAGCTTTCATTTAGAATGGAAGGGCAGATAAAGTGCTTCCCAGATAAGGTCAAGTTCAAGGAGTTCATCATCACCAAGCCCTTATTATATGAAATGTTAAAGGGACTTATTTAAGAAAAAGTAGATCAAAACTATGAACAGTAAAATGAAAAACTCACAGCTGTCAAAACTGAACCTAAAAATCTCACAAATGAACCTAAAAAAATAAAAAAACAAACTAAGCCCATTTTACAGATGAAGCGCCAGAGCTCCAGAGCTGGAGACGGTGGGGGGGGGCAGAGTCAAGATGCGCCCAGGGGAGGCAGGGATTGTGGGGAGGTGTGGGGACTGCGTCTCCTCGGTCTCCGTGCCCTGCAGAGGGGTAGGTCTGCAGTCGGAAGACTGACTGACCGCCTGGCTGTCCCCTCAGGGTTCCTGGTCAGCCTCGGCCACCTCCCCCACACAGGTGAGGCCACCTTGCTTTGCTGCCCATCAGCAGAAACACTTCACAGGTTCTTTGGGGGACTGGAGTGCCCTGCTGAGATTCTGGAGCTTTTTGGTCCCAGATGAGTTACTGGGAAAGTCACTTGCCCTCTGGGCCTCTCCAAGCTCCTCAGGGCTGCAGGGGTGTTCGGTGGGATGGCAAATCCCACACCCAGAGGCCTCTGGGGGCAAAGCTACTGCGGTGGGGAGTTGGGGCCTCCACGTTGCCCCCTGAAGGGAGCCGTTGGACCTCCATTCCAGCCAACTCTTACTGGGCCAGACATCCTCTTCCATTATTATTTTTAGAGAAATGAGATGCCCTGGTCACTGAGGGTCATAGTTTGAGTGTTGTTCGGTAAACCAAAAGCTTGCCAGTTCAGTTCCTAGTCAGGGCACATGCCTGAGTTGAGGGTTCAGTCTCCACTTGGAGAAAGTGCAAGAGGCAACCGACTAATGCTTCTCTCCCCCGCCCCCCTCTCTCTCCCTCTCTCTCTCCTTCCTTCCCTTCTCTCTAAAATCAATAAGCAGGTCCTCGGGTGAGGGAGGATTAAAAAAGAAGAAAAAGAGAAATGAGGAATTTCACATTTTCCATTAAAGTGAATTTTTAAAAACTCAGTCTGTGAGGCTCCATGTGGCAGAGGGGCTGCCAGGGGGAGACCTCTGGGCCAGCCGGGTGTCTGTCCCCCCCCCTCCATCTGATTGGCGGGTCTGCGATCCTGGGGTCAGGTAGGGTTGGTCTGGGATGGGATTTCAGAAGTGGCTGTCCCCGCCCATGCTGCCCCCTGTCACCTGACGTTCCCAGGGGGCCCCGGGCTGCAGCCCCCACACGTTCTGGGAGCTGAGAGCTCAGGGACAGGTGACATTCTGTGCTGCGTCTTCATCCCACCAAGCGAGGTCTTAGGGTCGGGTCACCCTGGGCCAGTCCCAGCGACTCACAGCTGGGTCTCATTTCGCGGAGACCGTGTGCTGCAGGTCACTACCAAAGACCAGCTGATTGTTCCCTGCGTGTCTGGGAGGACGCGGGCTGTGAGTTGTTCTCTGAAGCCCCCTCAGAGCTTAGAGAAGGTCACAGTGACATTTCTGCTGCAGGGACAGAGGCAGGGTCTGAAGCTGGAAACACCGAGCCCCAGTTTCCGAGCTGGGGAGGCCAGGCTGAGTCAAAGAGATGGGAGCACCTCGGAGTGTGCCACAGACTGCCCGTTCGGTTTTTGAAAAGTGACCTTTAAAAAGGTTACTTAAAGAGTACTCAAAACCTCACAAGCTTGTAAGTTGTGAATCCCAGAGGAGGTCCATTTTTTAAAATCATAGTACCAAACATAAAATTTTAACCTTTTTAAAAAAGTATATTTTATTGATTTTGCAATTACAGTTGTACCATGTTTTTCTCCCCTTACTCCCCTCCCACCAGCTTCCCCCCGCCCCTGCCCTTAGTTCATGTCCATGGGTTGTACATGTAAGTTCTTTGGCTTCTATTTCCTATATTATTCTTAACCTCCCCCAGTCTATTTTGTATCTACCATTTATGCTTCTTATTCCCAGTACCTTCTCCCCCTTCTCCTCACTCCCCCTTCCACTGATAACCCTCCATGTGATCTCCATTTCTGTGATTCTGTTCTTGTTCTAGTTATTTGCTTAGTTTGTTTTTTTATTTTTTTAGGTTCAGTTTTGATAGTTGTGAGTTTTTCATTTTACTATTCAAAGTTTTGATCTACTTTTTCTTAAATAAGTCCCTTTAACATTTCATATAATAAGGGCTTGGGGATGATGAACTCCTTGAACTTGACCTTATCTGGGAAGCACTTTATCTGCCCTCCCATTTTAAATGAAAGCTTTGCTGGATAGAGCAATCTTGGATGTAGGTCCTTGCCTTTCATGATTTTGAGTTCTTCTTTCCAGCCCCTTCTTGCTTGTAAGGTCTCTTTTGAGAAATCAGTTCACAGACTTATGGGAACTCCTATAGGTAACTTTTTTCTTCTTGCTGCTTTTAAGATTCTCTCCTTATCTTTAATATCTTTAATCTCTGGTAATGTAATTACGGTGTGTCTTGGTGTGTTCCTCCTTGGGTCCAACTTTTTGGGGACTCTCTTAGCTTCTTGGATTTACATGCCTATTTCCTTCACCAGATTGGGGGAAATTTCCTTCATTATTTTTTCAAATAAGTTTTCAATTTCTTGCTCTTCCTCTTCTCCTTCTGGCACCCCTATGATTCAGATGTTGGAACATTTAAAGCTGTTCCAGAGGTTCCTAAGCCTCTCCTAGTTTTTTTAAAATAAACATTCTGGCTGAATCCAAGGGATGGGTGTGGGGGGTTCGCTGTGCTATTCATTTCACCGTTTCAGTGGGTCTGAGATGTTTCCCAGACAAAAAAGGAGAGAGAAGGGGCCAGGGAACAGCTGTTGATGGGCCTGATGGTCCACAGCCCCTTCCTGGTTTTAGAGTCCAGGGCCCTGTTCCAGCGACGGGCGCGTCATCCCCAAGACCACAGACCGGGTGGTGCAACAGTTAAAACTTCTTCCTTCACAGTCCCAAAGGCTGGCAGTCCCAGCCTCAGCAGGCTCGGTTTCCCCGGGGCCTCTCCGTGTGACTCACAGGCAGCTTTCTCAGTGCGCGGTCCTCATCCTCACAGGCCCCCCCAGGGCCGTGTCTCCGAAGATCACTCCTGTTCCTACAAGGACGCCAGTGGCATTGCTTCGGGGCCCATCCCAGGGCCTCGCTTTAACTCCGTCACAGCTCCAACGGCCCATCTCCAGCACAGTCAAATTCTGAGGCATTGGGGGTTAGGGCTTCAACAGATGAATCCGGGGGAGGGAGGGGTGCAAACTGCTGCCCATAACACACCTACGGCTACCCTGAGCTTCACCCCAACGCCACAGGGGGCGCAGAGAGGCCTTTCCGGTCACTGTTTGCCCTTCCGGCAGAGCCCTGCAGCTGAGCTCCTGCTGGCGGGGTGGAGCAGACAACGGGAGGGAGAGCTGTACCTCCACCTTCAACACCGCGGAGCTTCCCGTCCTCACAGCGCCGGCTCCCGCAGCATCCTACTGCACCCGCCACACGCGACACAGGCACCCAACTGCCCGGCCCGCTGCTCGGCGTCCAAGTCCCGCCATGAAACCTGTGACCAGGCTCCTCCCCACCCTGGATGCAGCGTAACAGGCCTCTTCCTGGAGCCCTCAGTGGCTCCACTCAGCCGAACAGAACACACACGGGGGCCTTCCTCCTGGCTGTCACTCAAACTGAAGTAAGCTGCTCCCACCCACCCCCAGCCCACATTTACTATGGAAACGTAGGAAGTATGTAAAGGCATAAAAATTAATGATGTACTTTCACCTCTAGTTAAGTGAAATACTCCAGAAGCATTAAACAAACAGACATCTCCACTTGATCCAGAAACTCGGCTCTCAGGTTCTAGCTAAACCATCTTCCAGAATTCGTGAGGCAGTTTTTGCCCGAAGATGTTCCTCTGGTTGTTACTTACAATGACGTGCAGCCCCTCAGTCTTGAAGGAAACGCCCCACCCTTGAAGCTTCAAATGCAAAGGTCCTGATAGGGGACTTCAGAGTTGGAAAATTTTAGTTTGAGTGGTAGTTAATAAGCTTAGTTATCAATGCAAGTAAAAGCTGTGTTCCAGGAACCGAAGGTCTGACCCACCCCGACTCCAGGAGACCAGAAGCAGTTCCACCTTTGTTCTCAGAAGGACTGAGAGCAACTCCAGGTGATATCTGAGCTGTTGTGCTCCAGGGTGAGATGACCACCGCCTGGGGCACAGCTAAAGACCACCACCCAGGACGAGAATGCTAGTCATTTTTTAATCCAACTAACATTTCCCTGAATTTCAAAGGCCCTCACCACACCTCAGTTACTCCTTGCTATAAAAACCTTGGCCTGGAAAGAAAAGACAAGATGGTCTGTCAGGGTGTGAACCCACCATCTTCTCAGATGACCAGCCATCTGAATAAAGCGCCCATAAAGATTCAATCCCTGTCTCTGCTTATTGGGTCTGGTAGTGACAGACAGCCCAAACTCCGGTGTCTTTTCTGGTTTCAGCCCCAGCCCCGACTGCACCCACCAGGGCACCTGCCCTTGGGGGGAGCTCGCGGTCCCCTGGCCACCCCTCAGGCTGGCGTCCTGCTGCTTCGAAAAACTCCTCTTTTTTCCTCTGGGAGCCCTTTTCTTCCTTCCCAGAGACGTCCCACTGGAGGCTTCGGTTCAGGGCAGACTTTGACTGAGGGTTTGGGGGGGGGGGGTCTAAAATCTAACAGGGGCCATCGCTGTCCTCAAGGCCAGTGGCCACCTCTCTCTCACCCCTGCCCGACCACTTTCTCACCCTGACCGCAGCCTCCCGGCACGGCTGCACCTTCGTCTCCGAGGGCCCTTTCCTCCACGAAGAAACTTTTTCATTGCAGTGGAGAACTGCAGCAGGGTACAGATGCGCATGCTAGCATGGCTTCCTTGGTCTGCGTTTACTATTACTGTATTCTTTTTTTCTCCTGATTTGGAAAGAAATTTAAATGGAACGTTTCCGTGGAACCCAGGGCACAAAGGCTCCTCTCCTTCCCAGCGAAGTCAGTTCACCGGCCTCCCAGGGCCAGCGGGAGGCCCCTCCCTCCTCACTGCCGCCTCCTTTGCTTCCAGACCTGGGCAGGGAGGGGAAGGTTAAGTAATGTACTTTCAGAAATGAGAAAGGTAATTCTCTAGTATGAATTACACCCCTCCCCTAGTGGGTGAAAGCCACTGACCTTATTCTTTATTTGTTTGTTTGTTTGTTTGTTTGTTTGTTTGTTTGAAATAATCCTTCTCATCTTTCTCTTTCAATACAAAAAATAGGAAGAAACCATTTAGCAGCAGGGGCTGAGCACTGGATACTATGTGTTGAATGAATGTGTCCGCCGAATGGATTTTTGTGCAGCCTTTGAAACGGTGCTTACTTGCCACGGGCTTATTATAATTTTGGAAAACTGTCATGTTAAGGAAAAGGGAGAAAATGGTACAAAATAGACATTACAATGGTAGCCATAGTGATGGGGGACTCAGATGTTGAAAAATTTTAGTTTCAGGTAATAGTCAATAAGCTTAGTAATTGATGTGCAGAAAGAGCTGTTGTTCCAGGAACTGAAGGTAGGACCCACCCTGACTCCAGGAGACCCCATCAGTTCCACCTTTGTGCCCCAGGAGGACTGCAAGCCATCCAGATGGTATCTGAGCCATTGTACTCCGGGGGGAGATGCCCACAGCCCACGGCAGAGAGACAGACTACCGCCCAGGAGCCAGATGAAAGAATGCTGCAGCTTTTATCTGATCACCTTTCCTTGAATTCCAAACCCCTTACCTACACTTTCTTCTTATAAAACGAGTCAGTTGAAAATGGAATTTAAGACAGTCTCTTAGGGTACAAACTCACCGTCTTCCCAGATTGCCGGCCATCTGAATAAAGTGCCCCAAAAGATTCGATCCCCGTCTCTGCTTATTGGGTCTGGTAGGTGACAGGCAGCACAAACACCGGCTTTTCCTGGGTCAGTGGCATTGGCATAGAAAAAGACTGAAGAAAGACCCATTTCTTAAGCTGCATTCAGTTTGTTATTGTCCTTTATTATTATTATTGCCCTTTACATATAATCATACTGTATATATACAGCTCTGTGAGTATGATACAGCTTATCATTTTTTTAATCCTAGGAAATACACTAAAATCCTAACGGTTGTGTCCAGGTGTGGGATTATTAAACTTAAACGTAGTTAGGTGGCCACGCAGTATTTCTTAACTGGTGGATGACAAAGGATTATTTGAAAGTCAAGGATGATAACAGAACTATCCTATGGAACGTCATTAAGTGGAGGGAGCTTATCTTCGTCCCTCAGTTTTAAGATGGGGAAACTGAGGCCCCAGAGAGTCTCCAAGTGTGTCTTGAATTGGGCAGGACTTTGTCCCATCATTCCATCTGCCAAGGTCCTCCCAGGCTGCCACAGCAGCTCCCACGCTGCTGGTGGGTCTGTGAATGGAAGTCACTTGCTCCGCTTCATTTGTTAAGGTCCCCAGTGTCTGTCACTCCGGGGCTCACTTAAGCCTCCAACAGCCCTGCACACAGGTCAGAGAGTTGAAGGGGCAGAGGTCAGGGCCAGAAGAGGAGGGCTGGGTTCCCATCCCAGGAACCACCTGGAGCGCCGGATCATGCTGAGTAATCCTTTCCCCAGCCAGCTCGCGCTAGGTCTTTCCTGCTGAGTCATGGTCACCCGGCAGCTTTTCGCTGAGTCACGGTTTGGCTGAGTCAAGGTTTCAGCTGCTTCTCGTTTAAGCCCTTGGGCCAAAGTCCCGGCAGTCTGCGCGGCGACTCCCTCCTGCTGGCTCGTCCCCGCTGAGCGCTGAGTCCAGACAAAGCCAAACCGCCCTCCTCCCACAGGTCCTCAGCTTGTGGGCCTCCTTGCCCCTGTCTTAGGAAATTAATAATTCTCAGTAGCCTCCCACGGCCAGGGAGCTTCATTAAATGGAAGAGCCTGGTAGGTTGGCGTTGCGATCTCAATTAGAGGTGCGGATGTATTCAAACGCAGGGACGACGGCCAAGCAGGAACTTTTCCAAAACCACGGCGTCGCAAAACACCGGCTGCCTGCGAGCAAAGACAGGACCAGGGAATGCAAGGCAGGGTCTGGGCTGGAGACCCGTGGGCGGCGGGGGGAGTTGGAATAGGGGCTTGGTGTAATGGATTTGTATGGAAATGCAATTTCCTGGCGTTTATAACTATCCTGCTGTTACAAAAGAGTACTCCACCAAAGAATTTGGGGGTAAAGGGGATGTGATCCCTGCAACTTACTATTGAATAAGCCAGGAAAGCATGTATATACATATATACATATATACGTATGGGGAGAGTGGAAGAGGAAGCAAATGTGGCAGAACACAAACAGACATGACAAAACCGTGGTAAATCCAGGGATCCTCTGGACTCTTTATTTATTTTTGCCACATTCCTAGACATTTGAAATTATTTCCAAGTTTACTTTTTGAGGGGAAAAAAAGTAAAAATCAGGTATCTGAGATTCCAGACTCCCAACTGAGAGCAAGGTTTGTCAAATGGTAGTGACCCCACCCTACCCAGAATCATCCAGAAATTTCTAGGGAGGAAAAGGCTCGGGCAGAACCGTGAAAGGGGAACCGGATGCTGCTCTGTGACCAGACCTGACAGCTACTGCTCACTGAGGCTCCTCTGTGCCCGGTCCCCTTCTGACCTTCCTACGGATATTAGATTCATTTAACCCTCACCATATCCCCGGGACCCCATTTTGTCTGACGAGGAAATAAAAGCTGAGAGGGGTCAAAGTGCACCCACATAAGTCACAGGTACCGGATTGGACTGCAGTTCCTTTGCTAAGAGTTCACTGCTTTAATCACTCTGCCCGACTTACAAGTACCCTGACCACAGTGAACCCGCCCTAGAGCTGCGGTCAGGCGCTGTGTTGGTCAGGCCACCCTGCCGGCCCGAGCTCCCAAATGCCGGGCCGGATTGCTGCCTGGTCTGGCTGTAGGTCTTCAGTCGCTGGACCTGGGCTAGTGGATGATGGACAATGTTGGAGAAAGACATTGCTTTTTCTTTCATTCATTTTTAGAGGGGAAGGGAGGGAGAAAGAGAAGGAGAGAAACATCAACGTGTGGTTGCCTCTCATGCATCCCCCACCAGGGACCAGGCCTGCAACCCAGGCACATGCCCTGAGAATTGAACCGGTGACCCCTTGGTTCGAAGGCTGATGCTCAGTCCACTGAGCCACACCAGCCAGGGCTAGACATTGCTTTTTCTATACCCCTCATTGCCTCGAGCCCAGGGTCTCTCTCTCTCTGGGCAGCTGATTGTTGTTGAACTTGAGTGTGTTGTAGAGACAGATGCATCTGACCTTGAGTCCCAGGTAAGCCGTGTGACCATAGACAGGGAATTTAACTCTGCTAAGCGTCATCCATTAAATATGTAGGGGCTGGCTGCCTGGTGGTGGGCTCCGGGCACCACAGAATCAGGGGAAGGACCTCGGGAAAGCCTGGGTGTCTGTTTCACAGCTTTACTAAGATGTAATTGACACACAAAAACTTTACATGTTTAAAGTATATCATTTGAGTCCTGGCTGGTGTGGTTCAGTGGATTGAGTGCCGGCCTGAGAACAAAAATGTCGCCTGTTCGATTCCCAGTCAGGGCACTAGCCTGGGTTTCGAGCCAGGTACTAGGTTGGGGGCCTGCGGCAGGCAGCCGACGGCTGTTTCTCTCCCTCTCTTCCTCCCTCCCTTCCCCTCTTTCTAAAAGTAAGTAAATAAATAAAATATTTTAAAATAAATAAAATCTTTTAAAAATTGTTAAAGTATATATTTGATGAGTTTTAATAAGTACACTTGGAACACCATCTCTACAACCAAAATAAGGACCTTACTCACCACTCCCCGAAGTCTCCTCATGATCCTTTGTAATCCTCCCGGCCCCCAACAACCTTCCAGTGAGATAACCACTGGTCTGGTTAGATTTTCCAGAATTTTATAAATTCTATATACATTTTATATACAACTTTATGTAAATGTAATTAGACAGTAAGCATCTCTTTGGGGGGTCTAGCTTTCTTAACACAATTATTTAGAGATTCACTCATGCGTGGATCAGTGGTTCATTCCTTTTTATTGCTGAGTACCCACTGTATGTTACACCATAACACACACACACACACACACACACACACACACACACACACACACACACGGGTTGTTTCCAGTTCGGGACTATCAGAGATCCAGCCACCGAGACCATGCGTGTGCAGGTCTTTGTGTGGAATGTGCTTTCGCTCCATGCAGGTACGTAAACACCTAGGAGCGGAATGGCTGGGTCGTACAGCGGGTGTCTGTTTTGCCTCTTAAGAAATTTCCCAACTGTGCGCCACAGTGGTTGCACTGTAGGGGAGGGAAAGAAACTTTTTCCTCCGCCCTCCTAGGTTTTCCAGCCAGGGCCCCAGACATCAGACCGACAAACGGCAAATTCACAGTGTACGAGCAGGGGCAGTGGACATACACAGGGAGGGACTCAAGGGTTGCGCAACTAGAAAGTGTGGTCGGAACTGGAGCTTACTATCTAATACGATAACAAAGAACGATACGTGTCTATCTTGTAGGGAAGTGACAAGGCAAAGAAAAGGGAGCTGGTGGTGGCGGGGTGGCTACATGGGGGAGAAGAACACAGGTGAGGGCTGATTTGGGAAGGCTTGTTATGAGGATTGCTCTGGGTGCCCCCCCCCCCGGGCTAGTAAGAGTCTAGAGTGGTCTCGGCGATCAAGCCAGCTTCTAGGCAAATGAGGAGGAAGGCGGAGAGCCCTGCTGGCCCGACCTCAGTTCTACGGTTGTCTGCAGCTCAAAATAACCCTTATGCCCAAGCGGTGGCATATTCCGGGGTGGCCTATATCTTGGGGTGGCATATTCTGACCCCCTGCAGTATAAGTTTGTGTTCTTACCAGCAGTGAGATTCCAGTTGCTCTACATTCTCAGCAGAAGTATACAGTCTTCTAAATGTTAGCCATTTGAACAGGTGTGTAGTGGTATGTCATTGTGCTTTTAATTTGCATTTCCCGGAGGCTGGCACTCAACCTCTGAGCCACACCAGCCAGGTCATAACAGTGTCTTTGGAAGAGCAAAAGTTTTTATTTCCATAGAGTCCCATTGGCTGATTTTTTTCCCTGAACTTCTGTGCTTTTTTTGTGTTGTAGTTGAGAAATCTTTGCTGAACCTAAGATCACTATGGTTTTCCTTTATGATTTTTTAAGATGTAATCTTCATTGTATTTTCCCTGTTACCATGAAAAGCCCTTATACCACTCCCTTTCTTTATGATTTACTTTATAGAATAAATTTTACCGGTTTAGCTCTTTCATTGAAGTCCAGAGTCCCTTTCTGGGCGGAATCTTGAAAGATGACTACTAGCCTGACAAAGGGGTGAGAGAGGGCGTTCTGGGCAGGAGGGGCCACCTGAGCCAAGGCCCAGAGGGACGTGTGCCGTAACAGTTGTGTGAGGTGGTGGTCAGTGTTCCTGAGTCTGGCAGCAGGTATGGAGAACGGGAGCAAGTGGGCTGAGCCCCTCCGGCTGGTAATGCAGCCGGAGCCCAGGGCAGAGGGCAGGGAGCAGAGGTTAAAGAGCGTGCAATGCTTCCAGGGGCCCGGCTGTTGACCGGAGGAGTGGCGCAGTCACCTTAGCTGCCTCATCTGCAACACCGGGGGGCAAGAGGAGTGGAGGAGATGCAGACTGCAAGGGTGTCCCGGCAGTCGGCCAGCGCCTTCTTCTCCGACTCTGTCATTTCCCAGCCCTCTCAGGGGGCTCATGATAAGCACCCAGTGTTAAATGTCACCCTTTCTCGGCTGCTATCTCACTACTTTCGGGTGCTCTCTTATTAGGAGTGTTTGCCGTCTGCCTGTTGCACGTGGGAAACATTTTCTCCCAGTCCGTCGTGGGTTTACGGCCTTGCCTTCAATCCAGAAAGCTCCAGGGTCCAGTGTGGGGATGTGCTTTCTGATTTGGTTCGTCTACCATTGCTGAGGAGGGCTGCACTCCATTTCAGCTGCACTCCATTTGGGCCGCACCTCACCTCATCCCCGGGGGGTTGGGGGGGGGGTCCTGCCCTGCGGGGTCAAAAGCCAGTCCTCTTGGGTCTGCGAGAGGCGTGGGTGGGGTCCGGAAACTGTGTGTAACCTGGTTTATCCAGGGTGTCCCCTGCCTGAGGATGTTCAGGAGGGGTCTATTTTCTGGGACACTGTCCAGCTGAGACAAGAGACTCCCCCGTGCACCCCCAGCCGTAGCTGGGGCCTCGCCTCTGTGTTGCCCTGTTAGAACCTTGGAGGCCACAGCTCTGGCCCCTCCCTGCGGCCAAACCACTTCTGTTTTCCAGGCGCCGCCAGCACCGCCCAAGTGCTGAGTCCAGATTTCCTCATTTCCCCGGCAGCTGCGTTTCTGCTGTGTCATGGTTGGGAGGGGGGACTCGCGGAGAGGCACCGGCGGAAGCATTTTGCTGAGTCACCAGCTGCTTCCCCGGGCTCCCTCCTGGTGGTGGGTGAAAGGGCAGCTTTCAAGGCAGGCAGGAGAAGTGAAACTTCTAGAAAAGGACAAAAGCCTCCTGTTTATCACATTGTTTGCAAAGCCCTGTCCCATACATCTCAAATGGATTCCTCCCAGACAGAGCTGCCGAGTGTCCCCGCCATCACAGTAACCGGCAATCCTGCCTTCCCGGTCGGTGGAACCGAAACCCTCGGGGTTACCACCCTTGATTGCGGTTCTCCCTCGCACCCCACTCTGTGTTCTGAAATCCCTGATGCCTCTGCCCTCACTGTATGGCTGTCCTAGGGCACTTCTCGTCCCAGCTGTCCGAGCCTCCACCGTCTCTCCCCTGCCTCCCCGCAGTGGGCAGCCGTCAGCCCTCGACCTTCTTCAGTCCGGTCTCGCCACTGACCCCAGCAGCACCGAGGCGACATCCCATCACTCTCCGTTCCAAACCCTCCACTGTGCCCCACTCACAGAAGGTCCTTGCCACAGCCTGCAGGTCCCATGGGCTCTGTCCCCCGTCCCTCCTGCTCTCATCCCCCGCCTGCCCCTTCCCTCTGTCTGCTGCAGCCGCACGGACGTCCATGCTGCTCTTGTCCATGCCACCTTTGGCTAACATATCATGCCTGTCCCATCGGGGGGCCTTCACTGGTCCTCGATCTGGGGAACCTGTTCCCTGCTGGCCAAAACATGGCTGCTCCCACACCCCCCAGCCTGTGAGGTCTGCCCTGACCTGCTCCCCACTTACCGCAGTCTTAGTCCTTCCTCCACTTCCTGTCTCTCTAACTTCTCCAGCCACGTCTTTTCTGCCTCTGCCAGGGAAGATTCGGAACTTTTAAGCACTCATGAGTAGCTCGGGCCCACCCAGAAAGTCCAGGATGACCCCCCCTACTTTAAAATGGGTAACCTTGAATTCATCCGCAAAGTCTAAGTAATCTGTGACATATTCACAGGTTCCAGGTAGTAGCCCAGGGACAATCCTGGGTGGCCGCCAATCCACCCACAGCACATCAGCTCCCACCTCCTGCTCTGGCGAGGTTGACATGAAACCGTGTGTGGGAGGATGCTGGCTCAGGGCAGACCTCGGGGTTCCTTTCCAGTTTTCCAGGCGCATTTGTCTTCCATGCCCCCGGTCCCCTTTCTGGGTCATTTTCTCTACGCCCAGACGCCTCCACTAGGATCCTGAGCGCACATGCTCTGTCGAGGTGAGCTTCAGGCCTCTTCCACGTTCTATCTCCAGTGCTCACAAACAACAAAACAAAACAACAACTAGCGGATTGTCCTCAAGCAGATGACTCTGAAAGGAAAGACTAGAGGAGGGGGCAGTGGATTCTGACAGATCAAAGCTCTAAGGAGGGAAGGCCAGGCGTCGTGCTGGGAGAGGCCAGAAGAGTAAACATCCAGGGTCTCACTACCCACCCCTCTCCCCTGCACCCCTCTCTCTGCCTGGATGGGGGGGCTGGAGGGGGGCTGTATTCTTTCATACTGCTATCACGACATACCACCAACACACTAGCTTCAGACACGAATATATTCTCTGGAGGTCAGAAGCCTGGAAGTATGTTGGAAGGGCTGCGTTCCTTCTGGAGTTCTAAGGGGACGGTGCCTCGGCGTCCCCAGCGTCTGAGGCCGCCTGCTTTCCTTGGATCATGGCCCCTAACGCCACCTACAAAACCAGCCCAGAGCATCTTCCAGCCTCTGGCTCTGTCCTTGGCCTCCCTTTCACCTTCTTTGCTGTATCAGCAACCCTGCAGCCCCCTCTTTTAAGGACTTTCGTGATTACATTGGGCCCCGGGCGAGTAATCCAGGATAATCTCCCCATTTCAAGGTCGTTGATTTACTGACATCTGAAAAAATCCCTTTTGCCCTGGAAGGCGACAGACCCACAGGTTCTGGGGATTAGGGTGGGGAATCCTTGGGGATGGGGATGCGGTGGGGGGCTTATTTGGCCATCACAGGAAGCGAAGAATAGCATCTGGACCATTCCTGTGGCCAGAGGACAGGGAAGGGGAAGTCAGGAAGCTGAATCAGCGAGCTCCGCAGTGGGACAGAGGAGACAACCAGACCAGCTCTGACCCGGGGCCTCCTCTGCCCCGGGGTTGGCACCCGGGGTGCTGTTCTAGGCAAGTCAGGGGCTGTGGGGGTGGCTTCCCGTTGGAATGAGAAGCCAGCCTGGTCTGTGAGCTAGGAACCCTTGGTCACTGAAGGCTCTCGTGTTGCCCACCAGCCTCCACCTCTGAGACCCGCTTCTCTGGAACCCTCAGATTTCTGGGGTGCCTCAAGTCCTATCACTGGGTGGGGGGTTCTGGAAGGGGCAAAATCACACAGCTGCGCAGATTTCCAGAAGAGCCCTTCTTTCTTCTTTTTTTTTTAAACGTCGTATTTCCAAACGCTTTGTTTTCCAGGGCTCATGTGACCGCTTCCCGCTCCAGCCTCGCAGGCCCGGGGGCAGAGGCGGGGCGCGGGCGGGCGGGGGCTTGGAAAGGTCGGGCCAGAAAGTTGGAATCAGCTGTTTGGGCCGCAGCCACGTGACCCGCCCCCGGCGATAAATGGGCGGCGGGAGGCAGCTCAGAGTCACTCGCCCGGCCCTTTCCGCACGACTGCAGACGGCGGAGCCAGCCCCGAGCGAGCCGCGAACCAGCCCCGAGCGAACCCAGCGCCGGCCAGATGGAGCGCCCGCAGCCCGACAGGTAAGCCCTGGGCGGCGGGGCCGGCGACGCGGGGACCTGCCCTCCCGACCAGCCCAGAGAGAGCCGGGAAGCCAGGGGCTGGTTCCAATCCTGCCTGTACCCGCGTTACTTAGACCAGCGGCGATTCGCGTGCGCGGCTCCCTGGCAGGGAGGTGGGTGGTCCACGGGACGGAGTGTCGCCGAGGTATCCAACTTTGCTTTTAGTGTTGGGCGTTTGAATGTGCTCAGAGGTGTCCTCTGCTTAATCTGGGATCCTTCTGGCTGCCCGATCCTGGGCGTGGGGTTCTCTTATCAGAGCCCACTCTTAGTCAAGCCCACCGGTCTCTCGCTACCTGTCAAGACATCGCTGTGGCCGCCCGCCCCTGTTTTACGGATGAGGGAGGGAGGGAGGCAGCCCAGGGACGCTCAGCCAGCAGGTGTCAGAGCTGAGGTTTGAACCTTGGTCGTCTGTCCACATTCAAGGCTGGTTCCTTCCCTTCTCCCAAGAGCATGTGCAGAGCAGGGGGTGGATGTTTTTTAGGAAGGGGTGTGGCAGGAGAGAAAGGAGAAATGATCATTTTTGGGGAGGCAGAATGAGACATTTACGGCAGAAGTACTCCCAGAAAGAAACTTTTGCTTTGAGTAAAGCACAGCTTTATTCGGACATTTTAACCTAAATGCTTTTATAAGGAGTGTATTATGGGGCGTCATGAGAAACGCACCGGAATCCTCAACAAAATCAATGAATTAAATCCTGGGTGGAAAAGCTCACCAAAGCAGCTCCGCCGTGAGTGCGAATGCTCGCCCTGCCCACTGCCGCTCCTTCTGGGTTGTGCTGCCGCCTTCTCCGCAATCCCTGGGGCCAGACCCTCCCTCTAGGCTCTGGAGACAGTATTACAGTATCTGTTAGTGACTGAGGAGTGGTGATGGGCCTGCATCTTAATGTGGTTGGAAACGTGGCCGGTGTATTAGATGGGATGCCAGACTGATTTCTGCAGAGTAGCCTTCAGAAATCTGAAGGACCGCAGGCGAGCAGCCCCCGCAGAGGCTCAGCCTGGGGAAGGACCCTGCTCACAGCCACCCTCTTATCCACCCGCCCTCTGCAGCATGTCCCAGGATTTGTCCGAGGCCCTGAAGGAGGCCACCAAGGAAGTGCATACCCAGGCAGAGAACGTGGAGTTCATGAGCAATTTTCAGAAGGGCCAAGTGACTCAGGAAGGCTTTAAGGTATGTGGTCTGGTGGGACAGGCCCTGGCGGAGGGTGTGACAGGTGGGGGTGTGCCCAAGGCTCAGGCCAGTGTCCAGTGGGGACTGGGACCAAGGATGCTAAGGGACCAGATGGGAATGTCTGAGAGGGTGACTTTATAGATGATGACATTGAGGCTCAGAGAAGGGGGGTGACTTACCCGGGGTCACACAGCGAGTCCATGGCCTGCTATGTAGTATTGCGGAGGGGCTGGGGCGGTGGTGCCATCGGGAGAGCACTTATTCTAAGCTCGGCGTCTTACACACTTGATACCTGCTTTGTGCCTCAGCCCTGAAAAGGAAGATAAGGGGAGGCTCGGGGAGGTTAAGTAACTAGTAGAGGGTCCCGTGGCCCGGGAAGTAAATGGGAAAGGCCAGACTCAAACCACGGCCGGTCTCCTTTCAGAGCCTGTGCTCCTGACTCAGTTGTAATCTGCCTCTGAGGGTGAGAGGTAGGATGGGCTGGAGCCCTAGCTCCCCCATTTCCTAACAGTGAGACCGGGGACACCTCATCTTCCCTCCCTAAGGCAGCTTGTCCTTTACCTTCAACCTTCGCTATAAGCAAGACGCTGACTGTGCTCTTTGCCGGCCTGGTTGTGAAATGCATGCAAAGAGAAGGGAAGTACCTGACAGAGAACCAGACAAGAGCCTCATAGTAAAACATCAGCACGAGGAAAGGCTTGTCCGGGTTGGACAGAGAGGGTGGGGGAACTTTATCACAGCACTTGTGATTCCCCCCCCCTCCCCTTCTAACCAGAGAAGTGCTGCAGTGAAGGGAAATTTAACCTGCAGTTCTGGTGGGGTTGGGGCCCTTGGCGGCATCCTGTGGGGCTGGGTCTAGCCCTTGCTCCCTCTTCCTGGGCCCCCTTCCCCCTCAAAAAGATGACATACACCCAGTTGTTATGTGACTGGGGCATCGGGAGCAGAGAGGTGACTGCTGGAATACCCCCTCCCCGGCAACCATAGATTTGGATCTTAGCCCTAAGCCACCGAGTTCAAAGTGGGAACAAAGGTCCACGAGAGGACCCAGGGCTCACTTAGATTGTGCTGAAGGAGGTGGCGTTCATTGCCATGGCCTCTGATTTGAGTGCTGAGTGCCAGGCTGCGCCCAGGGCTTTACCTGGGTCACCCTCCCTGACCATCATACCAGCCCCGGTTAGTACATGCTTGGATTATTTCCTTTGCGGGGGATGGGGACCAAGGCTCGACTAGCACAGAGCCACTCAGACCACCAGAGAGGGAGCTCCCCCGTGGCCCCACAGCTAGAGAATTAATGTGTAACAGGAATTCCTCCCCAGCCAAAGTACACTGGATTCATTATCCAGCCCGGTCATCAGAGGTGGTGGGGTTCAGAGTGGGCCTCCAGGAAGGAGAGTGTGGCCCTGCCGCAGGTCACCCAGAGGTCAAAGGCCAGAGGCTCCCGTCTCTTGGAAGCACCTTCATGCGGGCATTCCCTTGCTCCAGAGCCGTGACGGCTTCCTAGTGATGCCTGGGCTTGACATCAGTTTTATTTCTTACTGGCTGTGCAGCCTCAACATCTCCTACCGTATGTGAGCCTTCATGTGCTTTTCTGTAAAATGGGGATAGCACCTGTGCTGGGTTTCTGTGAGTGTTTACCCAGTGTGGGGGTACAAGGGCTTTTAGGCTCAGAAAGTGCCGATCAGGTGTTTCTCAGTGACGCCCTCTCTGGCCACTGTTGTGAGGGTTGGAGGGGCCGCTGGAGGTGGGAGCCTGGCCTGGGGAGGCTGTGTGGGCCCCTGTGAAGGCTGGGTGGGGGCTCCTGTCCTCGGCGGCAGCCTGACCTGCTTGCTCCCGTTTCAGCTGGTGATGGCCTCCCTGTACCACGTCTACAAGGCCCTGGAGGAGGAGATTGAGCGCAACAAGGAGAACCCGGTCTACGCCCCCCTCTACTTCCCGGAAGAGCTGCACCGCAGGGCCGCCCTGGAGCTGGACATGGCCTTCTGGTACGGACCCCACTGGCAGGAGGCCGTCCCCTACACGCAGGCCACCAAGCGCTACGTGCGGCGACTCCAAGAAGTGGGGCGCAGGGAGCCCGAGCTGCTGGTGGCCCACACCTACACCCGCTACCTGGGTGACCTGTCCGGGGGCCAGGTCCTCAAGAAGATTGCTCAGAAGGCCTTGGACCTGCCCAGCTCCGGCGAGGGCCTGGCCTTCTTCACCTTCCCCAACATCGTCAGCGCCACCAAGTTCAAGCAGCTGTACCGCTCCCGCATGAACTCGCTGGAGATGACCCCCGAGGTCAGGCAAAGGGTCATTGAAGAGGCCAAGACCTCGTTCCTGCTCAACATTCAGGTGAGGCGCCTGCGGCCCAGGATAGCCACCACCTCCCTCAGCTGCTCCTCTCAGGGACATTTATATCAGGGAAGGGGGTGGGCAGAAGGTCACGGTTCAGTGCAGGGATGCATGAGCCAAGGTTCCAGTTCTGTCACTTAGTGGCTGGGTGATTTTGGGCAAATCCCTTAATCTCTTTGTACCTCAGTTTCCCCATCTGTAAAGTGGGTATATAATTGTACCTGCCTCTTAGAGTTGTGAGGGTTAAGTGAGTTTATATGAAGTCCCCACAGCAGGGCCTGGTGCAGGGCCAGCCCTCTGCTGGTAGCCCCTGTCCTTATGCGGCGTGAGTGTCACAGTTGTGGCTTGTCACCTCTGTGACAGCACGCAGGCTGTGTGTGCCCTTTGGGTATAGCCAGGTTGGCACTGTAGAGGTTATAGGTGCCGCAGATGTAGCCTTTGACCTCTGGGGCCTCTCAGCCCAGCCAGGAAGGTGGGATACATCTTTCTCCAAGTGCCTTAAGTTCAAGGGCAAGGCGCGCTTTTAGGAAGGCTCGGAAGGAGGCGTTCTCAGACACGCCTGGGGGCTCGAGGTTTTTTCTAACCCACGTGTGTGGAATCCTGTCGCCCTCCTCCCACCCGGAGGCACTAGGGGTCTGGGGCTCCCGCTCACAGCCTCCTGGCTCCCCCCGTTCCCTGCAGTAGTTACGGAGCGGTGCCCCCTCCCTTGTAGTCCCCTAGGTGACAACAAACCAAATGTGGTCGGTGGATCCTCTGAGAAAATCAGTCTTTCAGAGAGGTGTCAAAGACAGATGGGATTTGGGTCCAGAGTCCCGCTGGAGGACTGGCTTTTGCCTCTGACCCCTGGGTCCAGGCACTTAACCCTCTGGAGGCTGTGGCTCCCTTGTCACAGACCCCGGCTAATGTGTGCTCTGACACATGCCTCCCTGTGTCATTGAGGACAGGCTACAGAGGCTGCATGGGCTCGGGCACCACTCCCGAAACTGCTCTGCAGAGGGACGTGAAGGGCGGGCATGGTGACTGTAACCCCTGTGTCACTGAGGAGCACTTGGGGGAGTGCAGGTGGGCGAGTCCAGTGCACTCACAACTTCTCATTTCTTACACGGGGTGAAGGGTGCACGAGCGGTCAGTATTTTTCTGACGTGTTTTGTCACGTCCCACCTACTTCATGACAAGACTTCAAATCCCACTGTCAGCTGGCGCCTGGCACCACCCCTCCCTGAGACAGCCTGTGCGTCTTCTCTCTTTCAGCTGTTTGAGGAGTTGCAGGAGCTGCTGACCCGGAAAGCTGAGGACCAGCGCCCCTCGCAGGCACAGGGACTCCGCCGGCGGGCTGGCAGTGGGACACAAGGTGAGGGTCCGTGGGAGGGCCACCTGGCCCAGCTGGCTGGCTCCGGTATCTCTTGGCTCTTCTGTCTCCTGAAAGTTTTATTTATTTTTTAAAATTTATTTGTTTTTAGACAGAGAGGAAGGGAAGGAGAAAGAGGCAAACATCAATGTGTGGTTGCCTCTCATGGGCCCCCTCCTGGGGACCTGGCCTGCAGTCCAGGCATGTGTCCTGACTGGGAATCGAACCAGTGACCCCTTGGTTTGCAGGCTGGTGCTCAATCCACTGAGCCACACCAGCCAGGGCTCCCGAATGTTTTAAGTGAGAAGTGGGGTGCAGGCAGAAGGCATGAGGCCTCACCCTTCAGTGTGTGACCGCTCCCTACCTCAGTTTCCCCATCTCTAAAACCGAGGGCGGTCGAGTTAGTTCTGTGTCAATGTGCACACAGAGGACCCGGGAAGTCTGGGGTGAAGCCTTTCCTCTTTAATTTGGTTCGTTTAATGATTGCTGATGTGGGGCAGGGCATCTGGGGCCATTTCTAGCTGTTGCCCTGCTCTGGGCCTTGTTTTTGTGTCAGCCCCTCCCTCGTGAGCCTTGGGAGAGAGGTGTGGAGGCAGTGGCTGTGCTGAGAGAATGGCTGGGAAACTTCCAGAAAGACCTAAGTGTGCAGAGGAGAGACCCTCCCAGGCCTGGCCCCTGTGAGCAGGAATGTGGTTTAGGGAGTGAGGGCGAGTGGAGAGGTGACGGTCACCGCCTGCTTGGTGCCACCGTCACCCACCTGCCCTGTGGCTTTCCCACGTGTGCCAGGACCATGGGGGCCCGTCTGTTGGGACTGTGTCTGGGAGTCCTGGAGCGTGGCCAGTCCTGATGGGATCGGCTGTCTGGTGGGATGAGTCGACATTGCCTTACTGCAGCGGGTCTCAAAGTGTGGTCCCCTGGAGTCCCCCTGGAGGGCATGGCCTCCCAGTGTGGGCTGGCTGAACACGGACCAGTACACAGCTTGGAGCTGTAGTAAAGGAGTAAGCTCCCTGTCTTTGGAGGTAGTCAAGCAGTGGCTAGAGCGCCTCCCTGTTTGTGTTCTAGCAGAATCTTGGCATTGAGTGGGACTTCACCAGAGACTGCCGAGGCCCCTCTGCTGTGTTTTTTTTCTGTGAAGTCCGATGCCCCACTTCTATCCACCTGTTGTTGACACTGACCTCCTTTCTCTTTCAGACTTGACTCCCCCGGAGACTCCCAGAGGGAAGGCCCAGCCCAGTGTCCTTTCCCAGGCGCCCCTCCTCCGATGGGTTCTCACGCTCAGCTTTCTGGTGGCAACGGTTGCCGTGGGCCTTTACGCCATATGAATGCACCTGTGTTGGTTCCTGCGGCCGCGGACTCTGTCCAGCGGAGAGCCCTCTTTCTGCAGAGGGAGAGTCTCTTAGCTGGCTTCCTTCCCGTGGGCAGTGGGAGCTACCAGCTCGCCCCCACCCCCGCCCACCCCACATCCCCCTCTCTCTGGCAAGGAAGAAGGAGTCTGTGGCATCTCCCCAACCAAAAAGCACACCCAGCCAGTGACTTGGACTTCCAGAGTGGGGCGAGGGGTCCTGCCCGGCCCTCAGAGCGTCGCCTCCCTTGTTCCTGCAGCAGAGCCCAGAGGACGTGGCCAGAAGGAGCAACTGTCCGGACCCTCTAGACGCCCTGGGCTTGCTGTCTCCTGGTGGACGTGCCTTGACCCCTCTGTTCCCCGTGGCCAGTGGTGATTTTCACGCACATGTGCCAAGATGATGTGTCTTGTGTTTGTCTTGTTTTGTTGGGACCATATTGTTCCCAGCTTAGCCTGCCCGTGGTATTTTGTTGTGTTCTGCTGTTTTTATAGCGGGGTTGGGGAGGGTTTGGGGAGTTGGTTCGGTGCTGAGGGAGATCATTTTTAACAGCACTGTGGCCTTGGTCTCTAACTTGTGTGTAAAACAATAAACTGCATTTCCTGGTAGTAACTTGAAGCATTTTTCTTGGGCTCTGTGACGCTTGGGGAACTGACCTTTTTCCTCATTTGTTTCTTGGGTGGTGGGGAGAAGGGGTGAAGGTGCGGATGGCCAGAGCTGGTTTGGATGTTGTGTTCTGTTCTGAGAATGGCTTGGTAGGGCTGAGCTTCAAGCAGACGGTGGGTGAATCTGTGTGGTGACCCCTGCTTGATACGACCATGAGTCCACCCGTGCGATTCCTGGGTTGAAATCCCTGCTACTCTGTAGCTCTGCCGTTGAAAGGTTAGTTGTTAACCTCTCTGAGGGCCCGGTTCTGTTCCTTCTTGCAGCGAGGCCCACCTTGCCCGCCTGTCTTGAGAAGCAAATGAGATAGATGCATGGAAAATGCCACCATTGTACATTATCATCTCCTGTTACGAAACACCGGTGATGTGGGTGTTGTGTTCTTGCTAAGTGGTGGTTGTACTGCAAGTCACCTCACTGATGTCACATCATATAATTCTCACAGCACATCTGTGAGGGGTGTCACCCTCTCTGAGGGTGAGGAAGGACATCCAGGCCTGTTCAGCTCCATCCCTAACCCAAGTCTTTCCTCTAAGTCCCGAAAACCACTGCAATATTAAAAGTACAGCCTCCTGCCCTGGCTGGTGTGGCTCAGTGGATTGAGTGCCGGCCTGTGAACCAAAGAGTCCCTGGTTCAATTCCCAGTCAGGACACATGCCTGGGTTGCAGTCCAGTTCCCCAGTTGGGGCATGTGAAAGGCAACCACACATTGATATTTCTCTCCTAATCCTCTCTTCCCCTCTGTCTAAAAAGAAATAAAGAATAGCATTTTATTTTTATTTTATGTTTTAAGATTTTATTTATTTATCTTTAGAGGGGAAGAAGAGAGGGAGAGAAACATCAATGTACGGTTGCCTCTAGTGCTTCCCCTGCTGGGAAATAGCCTGCAGGTAACTGGCCTGCAACCCAGGCATGTGCCCCAACTGGGAATTGAACCTCGATCCTCTGCTCCCAGGCCTGCGCTCAATCCACTGAGCTATACCAGCCAGGGCAAGAATACCATTTTAGTTTTTAAAAAATATTTAAAAACTAAAATGCCGCCTCCCAGTCTGGGGAAGCAAAAGTCCTTTACTTGCAGGTATGTGTGGGAACCCAGGAGACAAGGTGGTTCCTTAGACAACTGGTTCAGAGGGCTGGGAGTCAGGAGGTCCTTCGTCCCTGGTCCTGGCTTTGCCACTCAGCCTGGGACCTTGGACAAGTTACTCCAAATCTCCTTTTGTTCTCTGGCAAGATGAGAACAAAACAACGACCCCCCCCCCGTGGGTGCCCCCCCCCCCCCCCCCCCCCGCACTGTCCCAACACCAGTCTCTGCCTGTGGCATCAGGACCCTGGGCCACCCACCCTGGGGAGGCCCTGATTTTGAACACCCAGGGCCGGAGTCTGCAATCCTGTTTGTGACAAGCTCCCTGGGAGGTTCCGAAGTGCAATGAGCTCCAGGAGCGCCGACGTGGGAGACCGGGTGCCGTGGGTTTCCTGTCCTGTGGAAGGGCATGAGGAGTCATTGTTTGCCTTGGCAAAAACAGGAAGGGAGGGAGGAGAAGGGAGAGAAACCTTGAAATCTACCAACCAGGAAATGGCTGAATAACTTGTATTGTATTCTTAGTATGAAACATAGTAGCTTGTCTGAGTCGCATCTATGTGCCCATTCAGAGAGACTTCCATGAGGTATTAATAAGAGCCAGTTTCACACTCATTTGCTATCTCAGTTTTTACACTGTAAAAATACACATTTTAAACACTCCCTGTAAATATCAGCATACGTTTGTGTGAAGCTGGAAAAGGGAATGAAACTTTTTTTCCATTTCGTGTCGGGGTTGGGATTGAAGAAGCAGGGAGATTTTGCAGTCCTTGCTGCTGCTTGAGCATGCGTCGATTTTTGCCAAACCTTAACCATTTTTCCAGCTAGTTGGGGAATCTGATCGTGAGTTCTCGCAAATTTTAAACATTTCCAAATAATTTTAGGTCTTCACTGTAACTCCCCTCCCCCCCCACCCCCCACCCCCCCACCCCAAGCATCTCGGGGTCTATGAAAACGTCGAGTTCCAAGTTTGGGACGACATGCGTTAGGGAGACCAGAGGTGACTTCTGCCTGATGACTGACTGTCCGGCTTTTGGAAGTGTGTTAACGGTGAGAACACATAGCCGGCCTGCAGGTGGCCTCCCAGCTCCCATGGGACCTATACCTTCTGAACCCTTGCCTTTCACCCCACGGCCCCAAAAGAGGTCCTTTTCTTACGAGACTTTCAGAAAGGCTTAAGAAGCGAAGACTACAGACGGCTCGGCACAACCCCGCCTACCCTGGACCCGAAAGCCCGCCCCTCCGCCATCTTTGCTCCGGGCCCCGCCCCTCCCCTCCTCCCCTCCTCCCTAACACCAGAAATTTCGCGCCAAATTTCCTGGCACGCAAAATGGAGTCCGGATGGAGGCCAGGAAGCCTGACGTCATGAGACCCAAAACCAATGAGCTTTGAATGCCGCTCCAAGAGGCCGACTCCAGGGCCCAGAACGGTCCAATTACTGGCCGCGGGGCCCAAGCAAACCAATAGGGACACAGCTGCCGCAGCGTCCGAACGCGGCGTCTCTTTTTTCCCGCGAAACTCGGCGGCGGGGCTTGTGGGTTGCTCGTGTCTCCGGGTCGGTCAGTGGAGTGCCGGAAGAGAGAGGTGAGCCCGGTGGGACTGACGAGTGGGGGCGCGGGAGCCGGCTCCGTGGGGCGTCGGCAGGCGTCTGCCTCTGGGCGTGCAGTAAGGGTGGCCAGGGGTTTGGCCCGGGAGGACTGGGGTCGGGATCCGGGAGTGGGAGCGGGACACCCTGCCCCGCGCTCGGAGCCGAGGCCCGGGCGAGGGGAGGCCGCGCGCTGTCACCAGTCCGCTCCAGCCCTTTGTCGCCGCACCAGGTGCAGTCATGTCGGGCTTCGACGACCCGGGCATTTTCTACAGTGACAGCTTCGGGGGAGACGCCGCGGCCGATGAGGGCAAGGCCCGCAAGTCGCAGCTGCAGAGGCGCTTTAAGGAGTTCCTGCGGCAGTACCGAGTGGGCACCGACCGCACCGGCTTCACCTTCAAATACAGGTGCGGGCTGGAGCGGGAGGGAGGGGACAGGCGCCTGCAGCCCCCTCTGCTTGAGGAGCTGCGCACACACCTGGGCCGAGAGCCTTTTGGTGTCTTGGTCGGGACACAGATGGGGAAACTGGAGGGGAGGCGAAGGAGCCTGTCCCGTTCTAGGGATTTGGGTCCCAGTGGTGCCTCATCAGACCCCCGCACGTGGTGGGATATGGTTTTGTGTATGTCATACCTGCAGTTAACTTTCGAGTGAGTCACTTGTTGAGTCGATCAACCCAGCTGGAGCCACTTGGGCCCTTTGGTTCTTTTTACCAGATCTCATTCCTGTGTCTTTTTATTGTTATCTGACACTCCACGTCAGATACCTGGGAAACGAAAGTTCTCTGTGGGTGCTGTAGGTGAAGAGGGGAGTTGTGATTTTCCTCACTCACTCATTCATTCATTCCGACTCAGCTCCTGCCGCCTGCCAGGCGCTGTTCCCGGTGCTGGGCTGCAGCACTGAACACGTTGGGCAAGGTCCCTGTGCCCAGCCATTGTGCAGCCTGTGATACCATAGCATGCCATCGCTGGCTCTTCAAACTCGGGGAATGGGGGTTTGCAGGTCCAGGCTCCGGTGGAGTGACGTCTGAGTGACAGTCTCTCTGGTCCTGCGTGTTTCTTGGTCAGTAAAATGGGCGTAGCTGTTCCTGCCTCCGCTAACTCATGCACCAGCCAAATTGGCCCTCCTGGGTGCCTGGCACTGGGCTGAACACAACAGGAAATGGTTGGTCCCACTTGCCCTCAAGCAGTCAGTGGGAGCGGGGCACAGAGACCAACAAATCATTACTTGGTGAAAGTGCCTTCAGAGGAATGTAAAAGCGGAGTTAGGGGAGGTCTCCAGAGGAGCCGAAGTTCAAGGTGACCCTGGAGCTGACAGAAGAGTTGTGTGGGAAGAGGCCCACACAACAGTTGCACAGGCAGATGTTCGGGCGGCCCGTCACAGTGAGGGCTCTCTGGGCGAGGCTGGCCATTTTGCGTGGTTCCCAGGCATAAGGTAGAAGGGGAGAGGACTCTGTGTAGGTCTGTGGTCCCCAAATGTGTTTTTGGGACGATAGTCCCATGGATGCTCTGTAAATAGTCTGGTGGATGGATGACAAGACAGACACGGTGTCTGCTGCCTTCGGTCCCCAAGCTCTGAAGTGTGTGCTTTGTCAGCCCCCCCAGAGAGAGTGAAAGGCCCCAGGGAGCTCTGAAACAAGAACCGCTGTGCAGTGAGAGCCTCCAACTGACCTGTGTCAGAACCCTGTCTGGGTGCTGAGACATCCTTCCACGGAGCTTTCTGTGGGGCATGCGTCTGCAGTTCCGAGTGTGTCTGGGGAGGGAAGCGGTGGGGCGGTGCTGGTGACGGGGAGGGCACGTTCAGGGTGCAGCGCGCCTCAGCCAGTGTCGGCTTCCTCTTCCCTGCGCTCGGCCCCACCTGCACCCTGCCGCCTGCCCACTGCAGGGATGAGCTCAAGCGGCATTACAACCTGGGGGAGTACTGGATCGAGGTGGAGATGGAGGACCTGGCCAGCTTTGACGAGGACCTGGCCGACTTCTTGTACAAGCAGCCTACTGAACATTTGCAGCTGGTGAGTGGGACCCCGTTCCTGCGCCCCTCAGGGCCCGCCCTGCTCCCATCACTGACAGCCTGCTCCTTTCTCCTCATCAGCTGGAGGAAGCTGCCAAGGAGGTGGCCGACGAGGTGACCCGACCCCGGCCCACTGGGGAGGAGGCACTTCAGGACATCCAGGTCATGCTCAAGTCGGACGCCAGCCCGTCCAGCATTCGTAGCCTGAAGGTGGGTTTGCTTAGAGGCGGGTTGGAGGGCAGCAGTGGCTGCTGCATGGTGCAGAGGGGCTTTGGAGGCGGGCAGCCTGGGCAGAACTAACCCGCGGGACAGGTGTCTCCTGAGGTCCTGTGGGCAGAGCATCAAGTCAGGTCCTGGAGAAACAACCGTGAACTGAAGGACAAGCTCCCTGTCCTCACAGAGGGTATCCCCCCCCCCCCAGGGGAGGCTGAGGAAGCTAATGAACAGCCCCCAGGATTGTTTTTAGGTGGTCGTCAATGCAGTGGCAGAAATTAATGAGGGTGACAAGAAGGTGTGGGGGCCTCTGGGAAAGGTGGAGATGGCTTCTTTGAGGAGGCGACACGGAGTGGAGATCAGAGGATGAGAACGAGCAGCTGGGGCAGAGCGTTGGGATGGGTTGGGGTGCACAGCTGGTGAGAAGGGCATGGGGCGTCTGTGGCCATGGTGAAAGCCAGCCGGCACGGCTACAGTGTAACGAGGAAGCAGGAGAGGTTGGCAGAGCCTGTCTGTCATCCAGCCATTCATCCATTTATGCAGCAAGTACTTGCCAAGTGGCTGCGGTACCGTAGGTGCTGGGCTAGACCCTCACTGCAGACAGGCAGGGCCTCTTTCCCAGGGAGCTTGCAGAGAGAAACAGGCGTGGAGCATTGAGATGACTCCAGGTGCTGGGACAGGAGTCACAAAAAGAAATCGGGGGCAGAGTGACTGCGCAGAGGGAGGCGGTGGCAGTCGGAGCAGGCTTCCGGGGCAGGGCTGTTGGAGCGGGTCTGAGGGCAGTGTGACAGCCCGAGGGAGGCGCAGCCCAGGCTCAGGGAGAAGCAGGTGCAAAGGCTTCACTTGGAGGCCATGGTATGTTTCCAGCAACAGGAAGAACCAGACCCCAGGGAGCGAAGGTTGGGGAAAGGATGGGAAGAAAGGGGTGGAGAGGCCAGAGGCCAGGCCTTTCCAGCTATAGAAAGGAGCTTGAGTTTTGAATCACAGTAGGAAACCGGGGGTGGGTTATGTAGAACAACAGACTGATTGCATTTTGAAAGGTCCCTCTGGCTGCTGTGTGGAAGGAGAATTTATAAAAGAGGCAGGAGTGGAAGCCTGAGAGCAGTGAGGAGGAAGGGGTGTCAGGGCGATAGTTCCATCACATGAGAAGAAGCCTGTGCCTGTGCTTGCTGAATGCTATAGTGGGGTCTTGGTATCCCCTGTTGGGCTGATAGCGCTTCTCATCGTGCACCGCACCCACAGGCCCTGCTCTGGGCTTTGCTCCAATCCCTGCAGTCCTACAGCTCTGGGGGTCCCTGTGGGGCCTTACTTGGTTAGCATGATGGCAGGTCTGCTCCAGAAGCAAGGTCGTGGACTCCGGAGGCTGTGGAGCCTGTCGGCTTCTTCTTTATTCCCAGTAGCAGGGATTCTCAGCAGCAGGGGAGGGCTCCAGGACCATGTTCAGAACAAAACTGAGTTCAGATGGTTTCCCTGTTCTTGGAAGTGGTGTTAGGCTTGCTCTGCGGGCCAGCTGTTTCATCAGAGAGGCCACCTCAGCTCTAGCCAGGGGCAAGCTTTCTGTTCTCAGACTCACTGGCAAACACATCGAATGGCCTGCTCTGGGCGATGGATTTTCTGTAGCAAGAGGACAGGCTGCTCTGGACAGGGCTCTTGTCAGGGGCGCCTTAGAGGCCCGGGCCAGGGCGCCCCAGTCCTTTCGAGCTCTGAAATTCTGCAGTGCCAGGATCCCTGCAGCTCTGTAGATTGTTTTCCAAAAAACATGCTCTCTGGTGGTTTGAACAGCCCGTCTCCCCGTGGGCCAAGGCAGGTGCGTGCGGCTCTGGCCTTGGTTACCAAGGGGAACTGGCCTCCTTTCTGTGTTTCTCCCCAGCGCTGGGCTTCGGAGGGAAGGGCATCAGCATGAACCTGCTGCCTGCCTGTCTGTCCAGGAAAAACTACTGGGGCTGGGGGAGAAAAGATAATGGAAGAAACTTTTCTTGTTTTTTATTGTAAAATATTACAAAAAGGTAGACTAGTGTAATGGGTCCCATGTATCTTCACCTAGACTTAATAGTGATTAATATTTTGCCTTGCTTTCATTTTTTTGGTAAAGCATTTTTAAAGTAAGTCACAAACATGGCATTTTACCCCTAAATAGTTTAGTGCTCATTAAAAAAAGACTCTGGCGCATAATCTCATGTGTGCCTGGCTCCCTTTAACCAGCCGCCCTCCGACGCTTCCCTTACAGTCGGACATGATGTCGCACCTGGTGAAGGTCCCCGGCATCATCATCTCGGCGTCCGGGGTCCGCGCCAAGGCCACCCGCATCTCCATCCAGTGCCGGAGCTGCCGCAACACCCTCACCAACATCGCCATGCGGCCCGGCCTGGAGGGCTACGCCCTGCCCAGGAAGTGCAACACGTGAGTGGGTCTTGAGCGGCCTCCAGGGGCTGTGAGGAGGTGACCCGAGTGGAGATGTGCAGGATGGGGACGCTGCAGCAGGGAGGGGCTGGGCAGGCAGTGCCCAGTGGGAGAGGCACAGCACTGACACACTGGGGGTCGGGGCTCTGAACCGTGGGGTCCCTCTGCAGTGGTGAGTTCTGCCCCACCAGGATACCTGGACGGCCCCTGTGGGGAGCCCAGGGTCGGGAGGGGAAAGCAGTTCAGAAAAACGAGTCTATCTGGAGTCTTCCCGAGCAGACTGGCGCGCTGGGCTGGATCCAAAGGCCCCAGGGGCACAGTCACTCACTGGTTCGTGCCTGTGGCCACGTTCGCACTGCCAAGCCAGAGCGTGTGGGCTCTCGGTCTTGAAAATACTTCCTGTCTGGCCCCTCACAGAGAACCGCCACTGAGCGCCTGTCTAAAGGCCCCACTCTGCCTCCCTGGCTGCTCTTTCTTGGCCTCCTGCGCTGTTGCCTTCAGCTTCTTACCCAAGCGTCGCAGTGCCCCAGGCAGGGCCCAGCCCCCCCTCTTTTTTCTGTGTCCTCCAGGTGACACCTTAAGAGTTTTAGATGTGGTCCACATGCAGAGGACACTCGGACTCAGATTTGGCTGTCTGCCAGGCTGCCCAATTCCCAGATTAGAATTGGTCCCATGTCCCACACGGAACTGATCCCGCCCCATGCCCACAGCTGCCTGCACAGCCCCCACCTGCCCCCAAAGGGAGACACCGTGGCTTCAAATGTCCAGGTCCAAGTCCTTGGTCTCATGGTGTTTGTTTCCGTTTTGCATCCAAATACACAGGAGTCCTTTTGGCTGTGCCTGTAAGTCTGTGTTAAAGACTCGGACCAATCCTGCTGCCTTTGGCGTGGCTCCGTGCTGTTGTTATCTCTCTCCTGCAGCCATGCAAAGCCTCCTCCCTGACCCCTGTGTCAACCCCCGTCCCCCAGTCACTTCTCCAGCCAAGTCAGGCGACCCCATGCTGCAGGTGCTGTGGTCGTCTCCGTCTGACCCAAAGTCAAGGCCACGCTGTGCCCTGCATCGCCCTCGACACTCTGTTCCCTGCTCTGTCCGGCCTCTCTCCCCCTCCAGGCCCAGCCTTGCTGCCCCGCTCTTGTTCCAGGAATACACTGAGCACGCTCCTGGCAGATAGTCTCAACATGCCCAGACCCTCAGGGATCGTGGACTTGAGTGGGGGTTTAGTAAGATCATTGGCACTCTGGCCCCTCTTTCCCTGTGGGGACACCGAGACCCTGTGAGAGGCTGGGAGTGACATGTCTGCCTCCCAGCCAGTTCATGGAAGAGCCTGGCCTGGAGCCGGTCTCTGTACTGCTGATGTAGTGTCCGGTCCCCACAGACCCGCCCTTTCAGGGCCTTTCCCAGCTAATGGAGACCCTTGATGTGCTGCTTGCCACGCCTCCATCACTCCTGGTGGCTGACTCCTCGTAGGGGCTCCTGGGGCTCTGGCTTCTCAGGGTAGCTCTGGTGACCCTTTCTTCCCCGGTGCAGGGAGCAGGCCGGGCGCCCTAAGTGCCCGCTGGACCCGTACTTCATCATGCCTGACAAGTGCAAGTGCGTGGACTTCCAGACCCTGAAGCTGCAGGAGCTGCCTGACGCAGTGCCCCACGGTGAGATGCCCAGACACATGCAGCTCTACTGCGACAGGTGAGGTGGGCAGGGGCTGGGGCGGCACCCGCGAGGACGGGTGTCTCTGGCTGTCCCTAAACTGGTGCTGGCGTGGACTGTCCAGCGTGGTGAGGGATGAGAGATGGCTGGTTAGGGGACTCCTGCTGTGTGCCTGGCACTTCCCGTAGTTTTGTCTTCCCATCACCTGCTGGGGCACATCAGCCCCCGTTTTGCAGATCGAGAGCATGTCACCGACTCTGAGTGGAGGAGCTTGGAGCCTGCGTTTTTCCGGGGAGACACTGTCCCGCCCTCTTAGTGCTGGGAGGCTCCAGGGGGCACTGCCAGATCTCCCTCCAGCTGCTGGGGGGGGCCTTGTCTCAGCCTGCCCCCTGCCACTGTGAAGAGTCTTCCTTGAGCAACTGGAAGGAGGGAGAGGGGGCCGAGTCGAGGCCTGGTCCCCTCGCGGTGGTGTGGGCAGACGTCTTGGAGGTGGTGGCTGGGGTTCTGAGCCGGGCCCGCACTGGTGTTCAGGGGTTGTCAGTTTCTCCCTGGCGCAGACCCGCAGGTTTCATTAGCTGCTTCAGGGGCGGTAGAATGTGTAGAAGTCAGACTCTTGAGCAAGTAGCCTAAGCTTGCTGGGCCTCAGTTTTCTTATCAGTAAAACGGGGATCAGTCCTGACACCCCGAATCTCTCATCGGGCTGCTGTGAGATTTAAACTGGAAAATGCGTGTCAGGAGTTGAGCTCGGTTTCTTACACAAGCTAAGTGTTCACTATATATTAGATTTCCTCCACGCAGTCTGTGACCCACAAAGCTTCAGTGGGGTACAGGAAAAGAGGACTCACGGAGTCCAGCGTTAACAGTGACAGTCTCTGGCATATGAAGAAGCACTTCGTGTCTGTTACCGTGCCTGATCCCACTACGGCTGAGGGGTCAGATAAAGAGTTAGCGTGCCCCCAGGCTCCGAGTGGCAGCGACCCCTGCAGTCACGCAGCTCCTAAGCGGCAGCGTGCGGGTACACGTCCCTGCATTTCCTCCACGCCACGCTGACTCTGGCTGGAGGGACTCAGCTTCCTTGTTTCAACATCTTTTTCAAAAGAGGAGGAGAAAGTCCAGAGGCCAAAGGACTTGGCCGAGCTTGCGGAGCTGTGAGGGGGCAGGAATGGACAGTGGCGCTTGCTGGGGGCTAGGGGCTGAGTAAGGCAGGCTTCCCTGGAGGCGGCGAAGGGGGCAAGGCCGACAGCCAAGAAGATGGAGCCTTTTGTTTTTTATTTTTGTTTCATTTTTGCTTTTTACATCTTCAGCTTTACGTTCGGTGTTATTTTGTATTAGTGTCAGGTGTGCAGCGTAGCGAACAGACAATCATACGTGTTGAGATGGGGCTTCTGAGGGCTCGGGTGGGCCGGCACTGGGCCTCCCCTCCAGCCCCAAGCAGCAGAGTGTGCGCCTGTGAAGGCAGCGGCAGCGGGAGGGGCGGGCCACCACCGTGACCAGGATTGTCAGCATCCCCCTTCGAGGAGGGGAGGGGCACCGTGGGGGTGGGGAGATTTGGAACCAGCTCAGGTGTGAGGCTCCGGGAGAAACGCCAGGCTGGGCCGGGAGATGAGGTGGGTGGAGTCGGAACACTGTCTCCACCTGGCCCTCACCTGCTTCTCCCCTTCTCCGCCATCATCCTCTCAGGTACCTGTGTGACAAGGTCGTCCCCGGGAACAGGGTCACCATCATGGGCATCTACTCCATTAAGAAGTTTGGCCTGTCCTCCAGCAGGGGCCGAGACAGGGTGGGTGTGGGCATCCGCAGCTCCTACATCCGGGTCCTGGGCATCCAGGTGGACACAGATGGCTCTGGTGAGTTGGTTGTGGGGCTCTTCCTGGCCCCGCCACAGGCTGTGCTGTGCCCTGGGCCAAGCCCAGGTCTCTGCTGTGTCATTGTTGGGCCTGCGCTCCGCTCCCTCCCCTCCCCTTCTGCACAGCAGTCAGGGCAAGTGGTGCTGTCGTAACCAAAGACACCATGTCAGTCCTCGGCTGAGAACCCTCCACCCCTCTTAGCAAGGCGGCAGACTCCCAGGAGTCCCCAAGGGCCCCCACAGTCTGGCCCTCAGCTCCTCTGACTCCCCCCTACTCTTCTCCTCACTCACTGGACCCTGGACCATGAAGGCCCACTCTGAGGGGAGAACGGGGCTCTGTCTTCGTGTTGACCCTTACGCTGTCTCGACTCTGAGGACCCTCCCTTCTGAGATGCCCTGAGCAGGGCCCAGGCCAGGGTAGTGGGCTGGAACTGGTTCCCCCTCACCCAGCTCTCATGCACCCCCTCCTCGCCCCACCCAGGCCGCAGCTTTGCCGGGGCCGTGACCCCGCAGGATGAGGAGGAGTTTCGGCGCTTGGCTGCTCTCCCCAACGTCTACGAGGTCATTTCCAAGAGCATCGCCCCCTCCATCTTCGGGGGCATGGACATGAAGAAGGCTATCGCCTGCCTACTCTTCGGGGGTTCCCGAAAGAGGTAGAGGTTCAGGTCCCCCAGGTCTGGGGCTGGGACGGTGACTCAGCCCGCAGTGGGAGAGCTGCCGGGTGGTCGGACACGGATGCTCTCACTGCCCAGGACCCTCAGCCCTGCCTGCTGCGCAGGCACATCCCCGGCTCCCAGGCTCCTTGTCAGCTGGCTGGGGACCAGTCTCTGATCTCCGTGGATTGTGGGGGACCTGGCGGGTACCGTGGGGAGAGCTCTGGGTGTGCAGTCTGGAGGCAAGAGATTAAATCTCTGCTGTGCTGCTTGTTTTCTGTGTGGACGTGAGAGACCACCTCTCTGAAGCCATGTGGACATGACAGATGACAAACCTGGCACTCAAAGGGCACCCTGTGTGTCCTGTGGGCACCAAGTGAGATGGTAAAATAATACAGGTCTAGAAAGTAGTACTAGCAGCTACTGTTTACTGAATTCTTACTGCGCACCGGGCCCTTCTCTAAGGGCTGATGTGTGTCTGAGACCCAGTCAGTCTTTATAACCCTGTGAGAAATCTGCAATCGTGCCCATTTTACAGATGAGGAAACTGAAGCGCAGAGACCTAAGGGAGCCTGCCTGCGTGGTGCTTGTTGGCGTGTACCGCCCACTGGCAGCTCCCCTGCTTTCCTTCTGTCCAGCTACCAGGGATGTTTATCAGAAGCTCACTGTGAGCACCCAGCCCCAAGTGCCAGTTCCTTTGACCCTCCCTCCCTGGGAGGCAGGTTACCATGGGTGAAGCTAGGGGTCATGGGGCTGTGACCGCGACTCAGGCCTGGGCCCCTGCCTCTCCCCTTGCTCCAAGGCCTGTAATAGTCGGGGGCCGGCTGCCAGCCCACCACTCCGAGCAGCCTGAGTCCCAGCCCTCCTTGCCCACCTGCTTATCTTCCCCTAGGCTCCCTGACGGACTCACTCGCCGAGGAGACATCAACCTGCTCATGCTGGGGGACCCGGGGACGGCCAAGTCCCAGCTGCTGAAGTTTGTGGAGAAGTGTTCTCCCATTGGGGTGAGTGTGGGGAGGGGCTGCTCTCCCTGGCTGCCACCTCAGGGAGGAAGGCTGAGGGCAGGACCACCCAGAATCTCTTCCTCCTCCTGCTTGGTCGTGGCCAGGCGGCACAGAGGGAAGGAACTCGGCAGGTGTGTGTGATCTTGGGGTGGTGGGCGGAGCACCAGAGGGGAGGCAGGATGGGGTTTGGGTTTCAGCCTGGCCCAAACCTCTTAAGCGAGTCACCCAAGCTCCCGTAGCCTCAGTGTATTGTCTGTGCAGCGAACCATGGCACTGGGCATAGTTGTGGCTGAGGTCAAGGGCCAGGCACTGGCTTTACGTAGGTTTACTCGTGTACTCTGCACCTCAGCTCTGCGGCAGGTGCTGGGGCCGCGTCTTACGGGCGAGGAGACGGACAGGACAGCGAAGTGTCTCGCTAGTGGGTGCTCGCACAGGGCTCTGATCATGAGTGCCTGCAGGGCCATGGCCTCGCCCTGAGTGACGGGGGTGTCCGCAGATCAGAGGGGCAAGGATGCCTGCCAGGTCCAGTGGGACAGGCCATACGGGTGGGAGGGCTGGACTCTGGACAGGTAAGAGGTGTGCCAAGTGCTCTGTGCCAGGCTGTCCCGTAGAAGTATGTGTGAGCTACAGGTGTGAGCCACGGGTGTGAGTTAAGTGTTCTAGTAGCTGCGTTAAAAAAGTGAAATGAGCCCTGGCTGGTGTAGCTCAGTGGATTGAGCACAGGCCTACGAACCAAAGGATCGAGGTTTGATTCCTAGTCAGGGTACATGCCTGGGTCGCAGGCCAGTTCCCAGCAGGGGACACACGAGAAACAACCATACATTGATATTTCTCTCCCTCTCTCCTTCCCTTCCCCTCTAAAGATAAATAAAATCTAAAAAAAAAAAAGTGAAATTAATGCTGGTGATATTGTTTAATGTATATTTAAAGTATTTCAACATAGAGCTTAACATAAAAAATACCAAGGAGACACTTTACTTTTTTAGTGCTGTTTGAAACCTGGGTGTATTTTGCGCTTAAGCATGTCTCAGTTTGACAGTTGGCAGTTGAAGGGCTCAGGGGCCTGCAGGTCTTTACAAAGATGACATGGGAGTCGGGTGGGGGAGCTTCTTCCTGGGAGTCAGAAGTCTGTCGTGGTTTCGAGGGCACCCAGAAGTGTGCCGCTCCTGTCCTCTGGGCCTCACCTTGCTCCCAGGGAGCCAGGCCCCTGAGGGCTGCCTCGTGGGGCTGTGGCAGGGGCTCAGCTGGCACTCAGGGCCTCGATGGATTAGAACTGCCCAGTGGGGACGACCTCCTCCTCCAGAGCAGGCTCCCTGAATCCCGTTCTGTCTTCTGTAGCCAGCTGTGACGTGTGGGTGGGGTCGGAGCATGGAAGCCATGCTGGGCCCTGACTGCCCCCCCACATGCTGCCCCCCAGGTGTACACGTCTGGGAAAGGCAGCAGCGCGGCAGGCCTGACGGCCTCGGTGATGAGGGACCCCTCGTCCCGGAACTTCATCATGGAGGGCGGAGCCATGGTCCTGGCTGACGGCGGGGTCGTCTGTATCGATGAGTTTGACAAGGTGAGGGTGACCGGGCAGGGGGTGTGGACTTCTAGGCCTGGACAGCATAGAATTAGACACTTATACTGTGCCCTGCCTGTCACTACAGGGCAAGTGGGAAGTAGCTTGACCTCTCTTCCACATCTGGGGAGAGGGGAGAGGAGAGCCCAGCCCACACAGTTCTCACCAGGCTGAGAGGTGACCAGTTCCTGCCGTTGGCATGGCGTGAAGCCGGGGCCTGGGGTGGTCGTGCCGTAGCTTTCCTGCCTGCACTGCTCCCCACCCCTCGCCTGCTCTGACGGATGCCTCTCTCCTCCGCCCAGATGCGAGAGGACGACCGCGTGGCGATCCATGAGGCCATGGAGCAGCAGACCATCTCCATCGCCAAGGTGCGTGGGCCTCCCTGCAAGCCCGCTCGGCCAGGACCCAGCCCGGGCCGGCGTGCCCCAGGGTGCCCGGAGCGCCGGGCGGAGTCCTGTCTGCCCAGGCGCCCGTGGCCGCAGCAGCAGGCCCAGAATGGTGTGCGCGTGTCCCGGCCTGAGAGCCGAGGCGCGGGGGCCTCCTCTCCGACCTGTCACCGCCCCTCACTCCCCTCTCTCAGGCCGGGATCACCACCACCCTCAACTCCCGCTGCTCTGTCCTGGCTGCTGCCAACTCCGTGTTCGGCCGCTGGGATGAGACGAAGGGGGAGGACAACATCGACTTCATGCCCACCATCTTGTCCCGCTTTGACATGATCTTCATTGTCAAGGATGAGCACAATGAGGAGAGGGATGTGGTGAGTCGGGGCCGCAGGGTGCACGGGGCTTAGCTCCAACCAGGCCCCAACCAGGCCCCAACCAGGCCTGAACCAGGCCCGGGGTTCTGGGGGAGGGAGGACGAGGGGTGTGGCCTAAGTCCTGACCATCAGCTGAGGCCCGCCCCCAGTAGCCATGGCGACAGCAGCTGGGGACTGCAGAGAGCGTTAAACTGGGGTGCAGAGTTCTGTCTCTCCTGGGAGTGATAATGCATGTGACTGGGGTTAGATCGCTCACTCCCCCTGCGTGCAAGTGACAGACCCTCACCCGGTTCTGGTTAGTTTCTGAAAGGAACTCGGTGGCTTATGTAGTGGACGAGCCAGAGGGTTGGGGCCCTGCGGGATCTAGGTCACGGTGTGGACAGGGCTCCTGCCTGCCGCTCTGCTGTCTCAGTGGGGAGTGAGTTCTCTGGCAGCTGCTGCCTGGGTGGCGGCCCAGGGTGTTGTCTTAGCAGCTGACAGCCCCAGGGAAGGAGGGGGCCGCCCCTATTCCATCCATCAGAGTCCCGAAAGCTCTCTCCCTGCCTGCCCAATATCCACTGGGACCCAGGCTTGGGAGAGCCTGCCCGCTGACCCAGGGTCCCCTCTGCCTGCCAGATGCTGGCCAAACACGTCATCACCCTGCACGTGAGTGCGCTAACACAGACCCAGGCTGTGGAAGGCGAGATTGACCTGACCAAGCTGAAGAAGTTCATCGCCTACTGCCGCGCGTGAGTCCTGCATGCCGGCCCCGTGGGCTGGGGCTGCCGGCTCCCCTGCAGAGGGGGAGAGGACCCCATTCCTTGGGCCCGCTCCTCGTGACGGACGCCTGAGATGATGCTGTGCCCAGAGTTCTAGCTCTTCGGAACCTGCTCTGCTGCTCTCTGACCTTACACAGGTCACTCCGTGGCTGTCGGCCTCAGCTTCTCCGTCTCCAGTGTGAGGGTGAAGGGTTAGATGGTCTCAAAGGCCCTCCCCCTGTGGCATTCAGGAAGGCAAGGCAGTGTGGTTAGTGTGAACACGGGCTCTGGGATGTGCCCGCCCCCACTGCGTGGCCTTAGGCCAGTCATGTGACCTTAGGCCAGTCCCGTGACCTTTGAGCCTTGTTTTTCCAGGTTGGTGTTTACTGGGCCTTTGTAAGGATTGCCCAAGACCATGAGTAAGTGTGTGGCACAGCCCTGTACCCAGTAAACACTCAGTAAGTGGCAGTTGTGACTTTAATTACTGTTGTTGTACAGGTGGTCAATAATAGCGCGGTAGGTAGGGTCATTGGTCTGTGCCAGGTGCTACTCTGAGTATCTTATGGACAGTAAACTGTAGCCCTTGCCCCCAAACCTACAAGACTGGTGTGTTACTGTTCCATTTTATAGATAGGGAAGCTGAGACAGGTTAAGTAACTTGCCCAAGGTCACAGGGAGGAGGTAATGGAGCCAGGATCTGAACCCAGGTACCTGACTCCAGAGGCTGTGCTTTAGCCACTGTGCCACGGTTCTTGACGTACACCCCGGCTGTCTCGTTGGAGCCAAAATCCCAGGGTGGAGGGGCCTTGGAGGGCCCCTTCAATGGGAGGTGAACACTGCCGTTGTGTGGGCCCTAACTCACCGCCTTCTCTGGGGTGGAGGGCCGTGTGGGGCCCAGTCATTTCTGGGTCTTCCTCAGCTCTGAGCTTCTCCTCGTGGCCCCAGGGGTCTTGGCTGTACCCCTGACCTTGGTCTCACCCTTAGGATGAGGGCTGGGTTAGGAGATCTGAGGCTTCCCCTAAATCACTGTCAGCCAACCTGCAGGGGGTGGGAGGGGCAGGACGTGGGTAGACCCCGATCGATTGGACATCCCCACTGTGCGCCACCCCCCCCCCCCGAGCTGGGAGGGTCCGAGGGCTCGCTGCCCCTGGGCAGCAGCCTCTAGCGGGCGTCGTTGCACATCATGTCCTCTGACGTGCTGGGTGGTGGCACAGTCCGGTGTCGAGGAGCCTGCCGTCCGGGGGGGCTGCGTGGTGCTGCCGGTGTTCTGCACTGCGGATGAGGCCCCCCCACTTCATGATGAGCCACCTGTCATCTGGCAGTACAGAGGGGTGGTCAACAGCCCCTGCAGATGGGCCTGACTTTTCTCCCCTGTTTTCTGGCAAAGGCACCTGTTTTTCTCTCCCACTGTTGGTCTCTGTGGCACCTGTTCATAGCCCAGATCTTACTTAAATCTTTCCAAAGGCTTTGTCCCATCTGTTGGGGGAGTGTGGGACTGTAAGCCGGCAGTGGGCAGGGAGGTTTCCTTCCTGGCCTCATGGCAGCTGCTCCGCGCCGTTCTGCAGGAGGTGTGGCCCCCGGCTGTCAGCGGAGGCTGCAGAGAAGCTGAAGAACCGGTATATCCTCATGAGGAGTGGGGCCCGTCAGCACGAGAGGGACAGCGAGCGCCGCTCCAGCATTCCCATCACTGTGCGGTGAGCCGGCGGGCTGCGCTGGGCGTGTCCTGCAGGGGGGTCACGGCCATTGCTAACCACACAGTGCAGGCCCTTGGCAAGGCCTGCTTGGCAGGGAGGGGTCCTTTCGGAGTGGCAACAGTGGTCTCCCTGGTCATTTGTATTTCTTGGTTTACGTAAGGTCAGGAAAACCTAGAACCTTCTTTTCTGGATTCTGTCTGGCTTCTTCCACTGCAGGGAAGCCCGAGGTGAGGGAAGTCCCAGGCCTGTGAGTCAGGAGACCTGGGTCCTGGCCTCTGGCCCACTGTGTTTACTGCAGGGAAATTTCTTTCCTTCTCTGGACCTCAGTTTTCTCAGCTCCTGACGCTCTTCATCCTTGTGAGTTAAAAGGTTGAGTAGTGATTAAGAGCTCGGACCTACCTGGTTGAAATCCTGCCTTCAGTGTTGATTAGTTAGAAGTAGGTTTGACCGTATATAATGGAAAACCCAAGGAAAGTAGCCCAGGTAAGCTGGAAGTTTGTTTCCCTCTCAGGTAAAAGTATCTGAGGGACTAGTGGTCCAGAGCTGTTGTGGCTCCTGTCATCAGTAGCCTGGGTTCCTTCAGACTCACCTCTGTCCTAATGGTCCAGGGTGGCTGCCGGAACCTCATCCATCACCTCTGCGTTCCAGGCAGTGGGAGAGGAAGGAAAAGAAGGGCCCACCTTTTAAGGACACTTCCTAGAATTCCTGCAGAATGTTTGGACTTGTTGGGTACACCTGAGTCACACAGACGTACTAGATGCAAGAGAGGCCAGGAAATGTCTTAGCTGGGTGTCACATGCTGAAGTAAAGGTTGGGGCTCATTACTGAGGAGGAAAGGAAGGCGGGTCGTGACAGGTCTCAGGACAGCCTGTGCTCTGCCCTGCAGTCTTACTCCCTCGGGCAGGCGTTACCTGGTATCAGGATGGGCGGGGGAGGAGGAGGGGTGGGCTGAGGCCACTACGTTGTCCCGTCGCCCCCGCACAGGCAGCTGGAGGCCATAGTGCGCATCGCCGAGGCCCTCAGCAAGATGAAGCTGCAGCCCTTCGCCACGGAGGTGGACGTGGAGGAGGCCCTGAGGCTCTTCCAGGTGTCCACGCTGGATGCCGCCTTGTCGGGCACTCTGTCGGGTGAGTGGGTGTGGGATGTGGGCGGGGGCTCCGTGGGCTGCCGCAGGCCCGGGATGGTTGTTGCTCTTCTGCCCTTGCTTCCTTTCTGCCTTCTCCCCCAGCCATCTTCCCCAGGGTGGGGAGAGGCAGCGCTTCTCTCCAGACCCTCAGACACAGCCCTCTTGGGCCAGTTCGTTGTGAACGGGTGCAGCTTCGTCGTGGGTGGAGGACAGCAGAATGCCCCCCTGTGAAGCCCTCTCCCTCATTTTATTCACACCTGCCCTGGAAGCCATGCTGACCACTTCGTCCTTCCTGCTTGCAGTTGGGAAAGCTGGCCCTCAGAGAGGTTCCCTGAGTGGCCTGAGGTCACTGCCAGGCAGGCACGGTCTTTCTGCCCCTGGGCCTGCCTGGGCCAAAGCGCCCTGAGGCCCCCTGCCTACTGCAGGCTGAGCCTGTCTGCAGACCTCCCGGAGCACTGATGGCGACTCCCTTCCCTCTCGCCACAGACAGGAGTCAGCTCCTGTGTCTGCAGAGCCCTCCAGTGGCCGCTGCTCTAACCAGAGTCAAAGCAAAACCCATGCCGTGCCTGCTGCGCCCCAGAGGACCAGGCTTTGAACCAGGCGGGCGTGTTCCTGCCTCTATGCCTGCGTTGCCTCCGCCTGGAGTATCCTTCCCCACGTGTTCACCTTGTCCCCTTGTCTCTTCAGCCGTGTCCTCAGCTGGGCCCCTGGTTCCCCAACACTCTCTGTTCCTCTGCCTCTAAATTCCTCCTCTGGCTCTGGCTCTGGCTCTGGTCGCTTTTCCTTGGGATAGAGACCTCCTTGGCCCAAGCCTCCTGCCGTGGGCTGACTGATACCCCTGGCACCCTGTCCCACCCACCCGCCTCTCTTCTCGTGCCCACAGGGGTGGAGGGCTTCACCAGTCAGGAGGACCAGGAGATGCTGAGCCGCATCGAGAAGCAGCTGAAGCGCCGCTTTGCCATTGGCTCCCAGGTGTCAGAGCACAGCATCGTCCAGGACTTCACCAAGCAGGTGGGCCTTCTCTGGGTCCAGCAGGACAGGGGAGGGGAGGGTGCCCATGGCCCAGTTCCCATCCACCGACACCGGTGTCCTGTTGTCTGGCAAATGGGACACCATGGTGGCGTGGCTGTGCCTCATCCCAGACCTGGGCCCATTGTGCCTCCCCTCAGGACTGCTTCAGCCTGGGGCAGTCCTGTGAGGGGGAGGGGACAGGTGGCTAAGGTTCTGGTGGAGTCACACCCAGGCTTTTCCCTGCTCTCCCATCTCTTTGTCCTCTCATCCCTGGCTTTTTTTTTGGGGGGGGGGATGAGCAGAGATGGCTGGGTGGGCCTCGCAGGTCCCTGGGGACAGTGCTCTTGACCCCATGGAGAGTCACTGGCCTCCCAGATGCTGTGGAGAACTCGTCACCATCTTTAAGTCTCAGGAACAGTCCTGGGCCTGTTCTCGGCTCCTCTGTCATGTACACCATCCCCTCCTGATCCATAGAGTAGTTTTATGCAGCAGGGAGAGCCACGCCCACTCCGTAGGTGAGCTCGCCAAGGCTGAGATAGCAGGTGTCAGGAGCTGGAGTTCTAGGGGTCAGGCTGTTCTGTGCCTCAGTCTGAGTGACGGGGCTGTCCTGTGTCTCAGTTTCCTCCTCTGTGAAGTGGGGGCGGGTATAGCGCCAGCTGCACAGGTGGCTGTGGCCATGGGGTGAGTTGTTTGTGAAGACTTCGAACAGCGCCTGGTGCATGGTAGGCGGTCAGGAAGCGTGAGCCCTCATGATCAAAGGACACAGGGTGTGGCGGAAAGTTCCCTGTGAGTGGGGGGTGCGTGGGCTCCCTTGCGGGCTCTGCAGGGCCTAGTGGGCGGCTTGGTAGGTGTCCTGGGGTCCCCTCGGGAAGCAGCTCCTGCATCCGGCCTTGTGTCTGCAGAAGTACCCAGAGCACGCCGTCCACAAGGTCCTGCAGCTCATGCTGCGGCGGGGCGAGCTCCAGCATCGCATGCAGCGCAAGGTCCTCTACCGCCTCAAGTGAGCCCGAGCCGCCTCCTGCGCACCCTCAGCAGCAAGCCCGCCGCCTCTGCCTCCCCACTGCTGTCTTCTTGAACTGCCCTCGAGCGCTCCTCTCTGTCCCGGAGGAAGGAGCCACCCTGCACTGCTCGCTGCCTCTGCACAGTGGGCCCAGACAGGTCCAGGAAGTGAGCTTTTGGAGTGTGTTGTAATAATAAAGTGTGTGTTTGGGTTTGTGTGGGCGTCTGCTGGGTTTCTGACCTGCATCTACCACTCGGGCTCCTGGGCAAGGCTCTTACTTCTGTGGTCCAGGTGCTCTGTGGAGATGATGAAGCTGGTTTCTCGCTGGTCCTGGTGAGAGTTCAGCAAGATCAGTGTGTGTGGGAAGTGCTGTGTGAGGCGTGTAAGCCTCAGCTGTCCCCCCGCAGCTTCGTGGTTGGGCAGGAGGTACGGTTTTGCAGTCAGACTGGCTGGATTCACCCAGTCTTTCTGTGCCTCAGTTTCCTAGTCTGTAATGGGGTAATGTGGCTGTTGAGGATGAGTGTGCTGCCGGGGAGGTGCCCAGGAAGGCCAGCCTGGCTGTGTGGTGGCCTCAGTGTGTAGGGACATGGACTCCTGCCGGTCTTAGAGCGCAGTGGGGACCTGCCGCGGCGCTGGGGTTCTGTAGGCGGTTCTCTCCCAGGGTCGCCCGCATGCTGGGGGCTTGGGCAGGCACTGGCTTCTCTGTGTCGGACTGGTGGTCAGTAAACCGGAGGCCACGAGTCCCGTCACCCTGAGCTGCGAGGTTCACGGGGTAGAGAGCACTAGCGGCAGCAATACCGGGGAAGGTGAGTGATGCCGTTGTTTAGTTCATAGTCTTTTTGCTAATACTGAAATGCCAACATGAGTGTCATTTAGTTCTTACAAAGCTAGAATTTACAAAATTAAAGAAATCGGTGAAATAAAATACGCTTAGTGATATAAAACCTCGAGCAAAACAGGAATTTAGAAATACACGTTAAATGTTTTGTTCTAACAAACTGTTAGCAGATGAAATGTTTAAGAATAACCACCATGTGAAACCTGACGGCAGTGAGGAGGAGCGCTGGAGTCCGGTTTCCGGTCTTCCTGAGAACGCGGGTGGGACGACGAGGTGCCTCCGCGCGGGTGTTTGAGGACTGACTTCCGGCCACTGCGAGTGACTGCAGCTCCCAGGCGGTGGAGAGTTGAGAGGCTCTGAATCCATTTCTCTCTGACTCACTTGTGCTTAAAGCCTGTTTCCTCTTTGATAACTTCGGGGAACTTTTTAATAGGGTTTCGTCCTCTCGTTTGGATGTTGATCTTCCTGAGAGCGTGCATGCATTTCTGGTTTCTTTTCGCCTTTCGTCTTGTCCAGATGGAGCCTCGGGAGTGTGGGCCCGTCTTTGCAGACCTGGTCCACGGGTCCTGGTTGGGGAGCGAGCCCTAACCCTGCCCTGGTGGGCTGCTTCTCTCTTGATGGAGCCGGCTTTCTCCAGGAATGTGCTCACCAAGGTCTCATATGGTGATGGCTGTTGCCCATCACCCCATGTTTGTACAGTGGGGTGCCTTAGTCCCCCAGGGGTCATGGGTGCTGGCACTGCAGTCCCCTCCATTTCACAGGTGGAGAAACTGGAGCCCAGAGAGCCACGTGTCTCCGTGAGTAATGGCAGGGCCTGCATTCAGGGTAGCTGGTCCCAGTTGTAGGAGGGGCAGTTCGAGGGAGGACCACCCTGCCGGGGTCCCTGTCTCCTGGTAGACGACTGGCAGGTGCTCTGTGGAGGGACCAGAGGAGGAACCCCCAGCTTGGCTGTGGCTGGTGGGGCGGGGCGTGGGGATCATAGGGGGGCAGCACGCAAAGCTACCCCTCCATCCCTGCAGAGGGAGCAGCAGGCAGGAACCTGGGGCCAGGAAGTACATGGGTATTTGGGGAAGCGTCTGAGCTCCCAGAAAGACCGAGTGAGGAGCGGGAAGGGGGTGAGCGAGTGCTGCTGCTCACCCGCCGGCTGCTTTGGGGGGTGTCTTCTGGGGCGAGGCCTCCAGAGTAGCCGAGCCCTCTCCTGGGTCCCTCTCTGGTGGGTGCCCTCCAGCTCTGCGTCTGGGGTCTGCTTCTCTAGGCCGTTGTCCCCACTGCCTGTCTAGCTGGATGTGTCTTCCATGTGCTGTCATCTTTCTCATAAAAGTCAGCTCATGTCCGGAGGGGACCATTCGGGCCGGGACTCTCGGAGGGGATTGCTCCAGGGACACACGTATTCCTCTGCTGGGCATGTTTATCTCTCTTCCTTTTCTCATCTGTAAGAAGGGGGTGCCTTCGGTCCTCTCCTGGGGTGGCTCCGAGGATTGACCGGGGTGATAAAAGTCAGGCGTCAGCTGGCCGGGCACAAACCGGGGTTCTCGGGACGGCCATGCCTCTTGTCCTCCAGCCGCATTCTCCATTCTCCTTTCTCCTGCCTCCCATGCCTTGGCCTCTCCTGGCACCCCTCAGCCCCAGGCCTCCCTGGGTCTTCACTTCCCTTCCCACGAAGGGCCACCCTGTACCTCCACGTCCAGCCTGGTGCAGGGAGCTCGTGACTGAGAAGAGGCCGAGGGGTTCACTCATGGCTCAGTCCCTCTACCCGTCGGTTCGGGTAATTTGGTTTTACCCGAAATTTGGGCAGCGTGGTTTTAACTGTAATTTGCTTAATGTATATCTCTCATGGCTTTAATTGTTTAATACTGTTTAATATACGAGTATTTAAGTAGAACATGCCAGTTTTGTATTTATTTGACAGTCAGTGATGTGATGGAAGCTTCAGGTCTAGACGAGCAAAAGCGGACGTGTGCTTTGAGACACGGTCTGGCCAGAGAGCGACCACCGAGGTTCCCGACAGCTCGTGGTGGTGCGCACGTCAGCGATGAGCATTCACACTCAGAACCTGGGGCAATAAAGCACAGTGGCCAAGATCATGGACTGAGCCCGATGGCCTGGGTTCAGATCCCAGCTTTGCCACTGTCTGCCCGTAACCGTGGGCCCTTACTGTACCTGCCTGAGCCTTGACTTCCTCCTCTGTAACCCGGGGATCACCCCATGGAGGGACGTGAGGGTGACGTGGGGTCGCGTTTCTGACGTCCACGAGACTGGCACAGGGATTGTTCCAAGTGCGTGCTAGTGTTAAAATTACAGAGAGCAAGCATTTCAAAGTGTGCTCAAAACTCAGGGCACGTGTTACTGTTTATGCACTAAAAAAGCAGGGGCAGTAGGTGCTTTTCCTGCCTGTGTCGTTCAGCTGTGTCCGCAGCTCGAAGATGGGCTTCCGTTTCCTGTGTGTACGGGGTCCTGGGATTGAGGTCCCTGGGGTGCAGGATTTTCGTTACTAACATTGCAGAAAAGCCCTGCCCACTTCGCAGATGTGGAAACTGAGGTCCAGGGGGATCCTGTGTCACAGGGCTATTCAGCGTGGAGCCCCGCAGTCCGACTCTGCAACGAGGTGGGGCCAGCACTCACAGAAGGTACCGCTACCTGTCCTTTCAGAGTGAGGGGCGAGGTCAGCCGGCTGGATGCTAATGCCGCTCTTTGGGCCTGTGCCCTGAATTGACTGTTTTTTTTTTCAATCCCCCAGTGTTTAGGAGGGTAGTGAGTGAAACAGAGCGAGGGGTGGAGGACAGTCGGGGTGTGCGCCTGTGCACCCGCTCGGCAGGCGGGGCCTGTGGCTGGTGCGCACGGTTAGGAGCTGTGGACCTGGGTGGAGTCCCGTGCAGCAGGGCGCTGGAGCAGCCAGTTTGCCTTTGTCCCCAGCCATGGTCCCTTTTTTGTCTTTTAACCCCCAATCAGATTTTTTAACAAAGATTCTATGTATTGTTAGAGAGGAAGGGAGGGAGAAAGAGGGAGAGAAACATTGAGAGAACCACTGAACTACAATACACTCGTTAGGGCTGTCAGATTTTTGATAAAAGAGGGTCCTCTAATTCTCCTGCAGGTGTGAGGCGGACTGTGTCCACAAGGGGGCGCCAGAGCACTGGGCACAGCAGCAGCCATTGCCCACCTGTGGCCCTGCCTGGCCATTGTCAGGTTCCCTCTACTGGCTTCCCAGGGACCCCCTGGCCCTTACCCTGAGAACTGAGAGACTCCCCAGCCTAGACTCCACTTGAAGAATCCTCCAGGGCATTTACCACTTGCCTTGTTTAGACAGAAGTTTCGCCAGGTGCCAGACCCGAGGGACACCTGACACATTCATCCCATTTAACCACACCGTCCCAGGGGAAGGGGGAGTCATCACCTCCATTGCAGGTGAGGAGGCAGGCATCTTGAGGTTAGTCGAACAGCAGTGGGTGAAGCTGGAGTCCACACCGGGGGGCTGCTGACCCCCAAACCTTGCCAGTGACTTCTGAGGACCACAAAACCTCAGTCTTGGAAGGGTCTTATAATCTTAGAGACTTAAAAGTCTATACTCATAGACATTTTATTCAAGTCAAATATATATCTAATTTTTTAAAATTATTGCTTAGATTGGAAAAAAGGTAAGACTCAGTCCCCTTTGCCCAAAGCTGTCCCCCAGTCACCCGCTTCCCCCCTTGGAGGCAGCCACAGCTACCGGGTCTCTTCCTGGACGCAGAAGCACTGGCAGGGTTGTCCAGGGTTGGGACATCTGGGGACCTGGTCTGGGACCCGCTGCTTCCAGCTTCAACCCTCAGTGGCCTGCTGCTGTCACGCTCACAGCCAGGGTGAGTTTGAGGACCTCTTGGCTGTGAGAGTCCCCCAGCTCCAAGCCCGCCTGTCCCTTCAGAGGGCCTGGTGGCACTAAGGGTGTGCCCTCTAGCACAGGGAGGCCGCATTCCCTCCTCTTCCTGGGGTCTTCCCCAGGACAGTCTGACCTGCCTCTGGTGGGAACCCACGTTCAGTTTGCGGAGGTAAGAGCAGAACTTCTCCGGAGTCCCTGGGGACCAGACCCCCCTGGGGTTGCCCTGTGAGATGGGGCTCGGGGCAGTGGGCCCCCCACAGAATGCTGCCAGCTCTCCCCGCTCTCCACCTGGGAGGGCAGGGTCCTGCACCCAGCCTTGCTCTGTGGACAGCTCCTCAGCAGCCTCCCCTGTTCTCCGGGTCCAGGTTGGGGCCCCTGCGAGCACCCCTCTTCTCCGCCAGAACCCTCGTCTTGCTGGGTTGCAGTGTCTTCTGTTCCCCACCAAAAGGAGCTCTCTGGGAGGGTGGGGCTCTGCTGGATTTTGTATTTCTTCCCAGCACTCAGCACAGAACACACTCCAGGAGGGAATCATTAACCCACTACTTTTCTCCAAAATCCACAGTTCCCCCTTCCGGGCCCCTTGAGCTAGCCACGTTCCAGGCCCTGGCCAATGAAACAGGAGCCGAAGGAACATGTCGCTTCTCCGTGGAAACCTTTCGGGACTAGTACATAATTCTTTCATCTCCCTCCCTCCCTCCCGCCTGAAATTCCGGTGGGGTCTTCAGTGAGGACAGCAGGGAGCACAGCCCTGTCCCCACTCTTTGAATGCACATGTGGCACAAGTGAGAAATAAGCCTCGTTTTCAGCCACCGAGGCCTGGGGCTGGTTTGTTAGGCAGTTTGAGATGACCTGTCCTGACTGGCACAGGAAAACATCACGCAGTGTGTCTGCCTGCTGCACCTCCCAGAAAGACTGTGACTACATCTGCAGAGTTGGGTGTCAGAGGGAGCAGATTGTCACCTGGCCACTTGCCCTCTGTGCTATGTGCCTCTTGATGGGTTTCCTGTCCCTTGGGCCAGTGCCTTCCCGCTGGGAGAACATGGCCTCTGCTCACGCACCCATCACGCCGTGGACAGGCTGGCAGTCCCCGCGATGCAGGCGCAGCGGGGGTTAAGCGCACCGCTGTGCGTAGCGTGCTTAGAAGAGCCTGCCACGTGGTGCATACTCTGGGTGTTTCTATTATTGTTATTGACTTTTTTAGTTCAGCTGAATTCTCTGAGCATCCACTCTGTTTCCTAGACAGTGGAATACAGCGAGCGGAGCTCATTTCCTCCTGCCTGGAAGGAGGAAGGCCCACAAAGAATGTCCACACCAGCATGTGGGGGGAGAGGCCAGTGCTCTGGAGTCTCTTGGAGGAAGGGCTTCCATGTCAGCCTGGCGCATGGGTCCAAGGGTGGCCTGGTGCTTTGAGATGGAGCCCTGGGCGTTGGTTGGGGTGGGGGTGGTGGACGTGAGCAGAGTCCCCCAGCCTGGGAGCTAGAACACTGCTTTGACAGCCCTGTGGGGGGGGGGGGTCCCCATGTGGAGCCCACCCCTCATGGGCAGAGCTGGGATGGGGAGCGGGGAGGAATGTCAGAGAGCAGCTGCTGCATCTTCCTCCCCTGCCTCTGGGAGGAAGAGGAGAGGCCAGCCTCCAGCTCCAACCCCTGGCCTCAGGTGGACCAGCCGCGGTCTAGGCCCTGGCCCACAGCATCTGCACAACCCTGTCCTCAAGCCCAGTCTAGCCTTAGCTGGCTGGGGGAGCAGCCTGGGCAGGCTGGGCTGTGGGAGGATGGAGGTGGCTGGTCAGCAAGGGAGACCAGGGACGCAGGCAGGCACTGAGGAGAGAAGATGGCGGGGAGGCGGGTGCTGGGCAGGCAGTGCCTCCTCCCATCATGATCCCCTCTGCTGGAGCAGGACTCTGGCCACTGGGGGCCCCAGGGGGCCTGGGCAGCGTGGGATTGCCAGTGCTGTTCCAGCTGGGGAGACCAAGGCCCAGGCGGGGCCTGCCACTCCCACAGACAGGCAGCCAGTAAGGGGCTCCCCGGGGCCAAAGGCCAGGCGTCTGGGTGCCTGGGTCTTCCTGTTTCCTTGGGAAGGCTTGGTCTGAGGGGTGGCCATGTTACTGTTCTTGCGGGTGTGTGTGACCCTGCACTCGGTTCTTGTCCCTGCCCTCCATCCTCCCCCTTCCCCTGGGCTGACCCTGCAGGGGAAGGGGCAGGAAATTGCGACTCTGAGAACAGCGATGACGATGAGGGTCAGACTTTGCCTGTGGCACATGCCACACTCGCCACTCTCTCTGCGTGGCCTGCCGCCTGTGCTGCAGAAGCTGGGAAACGGCACACCTCATTCCCAGACCCCCCTGCAGGCAGCCAGCCATCCAGCTGGGACATAAACTGCTGCGCAGAGCCTCGGACTGGACAGGAAGTTGGCACTGTGTGTTCTGGGGGAGAGACAGGGCACAGAGCACCCGTGAGCGGTGTGGCGAGTGGGCATGGCTCTGGAGCTGGCCACCGTGCAGTGACTTCTGATTCTCAGCTTTCTGGTGGAGGCAGGAGCCGCGGCCCCCGTGGTGGCCTGGTTGTGTGGGGTGTTTTGGGCTGTTGTTCCTGGGTGCTCAGCTACTGAATATGGCTTAAAAATGAAAAAAAAAAAAAAAAAAGAAAACAACCTTTCTGCTTAGATTAGCTAGAGTACACTCTCGTCTGACACTGGACTCTGACTGATAGTCACACCTTCTCCGCAGTATACGGACAGAGTCATTGGAATCCCAACCCACGGAGAAAGCAAGAGCTTCTCACACCTGGAAGACGGATGAGAAAGCTTGGAGCAGACTCAGCGCAGTGGCTGCCTGGTCTGTCTGATGCCACCTGCCACAGGGTGGCGCTGTTAACCAGTCCTGTGGGGACAAGACTGTGATGAAGCTGAGGGCGGGAGATCATAGCTGGAGTCCAGGGTCCCATCCTGCTTGTTCTCCTGCCCTGCCGCCACAGAGGGAACAGAACTATGCTTCGGGTGGGGAAGGAGTGACGGGCCCAGGAGCAGCCGGAGGCGGGAGAAGAGCAGGAGGCGGGGCGGGGAGGCGGGCTGTGTCCAGGCCCCCAGTTCCCATTCATCGCTGAGCCTGGAGCCAGACAGGCCAGGCGTGTGTGGCTCTGGCCAGGGTCTCAGTCCCCACCGCAGGGTCCCCATCTGCGGGTGGCGAACCCAGCGGTGCACGTGTAAAGCGCCCGCCCTGGGCCTGGCCGCAGGGGCTCCTCCTGGCGACAGTGGCAGTGACAGTGGCAGTAGGTCTTGAATCTGCTGCAGAGCAACTTTCTCGTTGCCGTGGTGACTCACCGTGAGCGGGGCTTATTTTAGAACGTGGTCCACCTGCCACAGCCTCTGTCCTGGGGGCCTGTCCCCTGGCGCACAGGCCAGGAGGCGCAGGCGGAAGGGTACAGGGGGGAGTTCCACGGGGCCCCACCCAGCCCTCCCCACCACCCTCCACCGGCCCCCTAAGTCTGGCCGCACGGGAGGCGGGGGTCTGGGTTCTAATCCTGCCTCTGCCACGGGCCTGCTGCCACCTGTCGAGCCCCCGTGTCCTGGAGAGTGGAAGGAGCGTGGTGTCTTTTCCTGGGTTTCCCCAGATGGAGGGAAGTGCCGCCTCCGGTCCCAATCCACAGGCACGACCTTTCTACAGCTGTGGCCGCACTGCAGATGCAGCGTGGGTTCTAGCACCCCCTCATGTCACATCCCAATATTTAGATACAGTCTTTAATGAGGCCCTGGGGTAAAGGACGCTCCTGCAAAGACCATGAGAAACAGGGACTCGGCTTGGAGGCAGAGCCCGAGCGAGATAACAGGCCCTTCTGGGGCTGCAGCGCCACAGGCGGCCCCTCGGGGAGCCGTGCTGGACGGGAACACTGACCTAGCTGACCTTGGAAGCCGGCTGGGGCTCTGAGGGTCTGGGGGCCTGTGACCCAGGGACTGACCAGAATATTCCGGCACACCGGGTGCTGTGGGGACAAGACGGGAAGAGGCGTGGACCTGCCTTCAGCAACCCACAGCCCGGCCACACGGCCCCACTCACCAGTGATGAGCCCTGGCCGGTGGCTCGGGTGGGGGGAGCGTCATCGTCCCGTGCATTGGGAGTCTGCGGGTTCCATCCCTGCTCAGGGCGCATGCCCAGGTTGAGGGTCTGATCCCAGTCGGGGTGTGTGCGGGAGGAAACCGATGGATGTTTCTCACATCGATGCTGGCCCTGGCTAGTACAGCTCAGTTGGCTGGAGCGTCATCCCATAGACTGGAAGGTTGCAGGTTCGATTCCCAGTCAGGGCACGTGCCCAGGTGGCGGGTACTGTCCCTGGCTGGGGTGCGTATGAGAAGTCAACCGACCCGTGTTTCTTACATCGATGTTCCTCTCCCTCTCTCTTCCTTTCTCTCTAAAAGCCATGGAAAAATGTCCTCAGGTGAGGATTAAAAGAAAGGATTATAAGGAAGGAAAACAGAACTCCAAGTACAGCAGTGCAGGCAACTACGCTTCAACCTTCTTACCCCGGCAGCTGGAGCGGGGCCCATGCTTCCAGAGGCTCTGGGGAGGCCAAGGGCTGCCCTGCAGGTGGGCAGGGCACCTTCTCCGTCTCGGTGTCCCCAGCACCCGGCACAGAGTCAGGGCCCGGTGAGCATGTGGTGAAGGGACCGTGTATATTCAAGGTGACCCCGGCCTCTGCCTTTCTCTGACCCTCTGATTCTGCCCTTGCACCTCCTCTGTCTCTCTCTCCCCTGCCCCCTCTGTAAGGGCCCTCGTGACGCCTGTTGGGCCCAGCTGGGAAATCCTGTTGGGTTTGGCCAGTCCGTGGCCTGGCTTGCTGGAGATGGCTGATGGGAAGGGGCTGAGGCTGGGGGCGTTCCTGGCTCCCTCTGGCGGGGCTGCCACCGTGGGCTGTGTCCCCACAGAGGCCACGTGCCCGCCCTGGCCTGCTGGAGCTGCGTCCTGCGCTGGCCAGCCGAGGGACGGCTGTTGCTCTCCCGGCCTGGTCCTCTTCAACCTTGCCCCACACCTTTCTAAGTCACCGTCATTACAGTCCCTGACGTTCCCGTGCTGGCAGGTGCAGAGGGCTGGCATGAGGCCGTGGCGAGCGAGGCCCCCAGGCTACAGATTTAAAGAGGCGCTCCCCCACAGGGTCCTGCCCCTTGTCCTTGCCGTCTTTCCCGCCTGGTCCCTGCGCACACCTGGGCTGTGCCCTCCACCGGGCCTGGCCTCTCCTGCCCGCCTGTTCCGATGCAGGATTTCACTTTCTCTGGCTTTGTGGCTCCTCCGTCCAGTCCTGCAGCCGCCAGCCCAGGGACGGCCGGAGAGGGCACCCATGTCCATGTGGGTGGCGAGTCTGCACTGCTCCCCACTGGACGAGCAGCTCAGAAGCAGCTGCTGCTCCTTTGGGCTGGCCCGTGTCCCTCAAGCCCAGCCCAGGCCCTTGGGGAGAGCCGGCCACGGGCATAGAGGTGAAGCAGCTGGTGTCTGAAGCAAAAGGAGTAAAGCCGTGGCGAGGACATGCCAGGCTCTCATGGGGCTGGGGGGTGAGCCCCTGAACCAGTTTTTGGCTGGGACATTCGAGCCCCTGGATTCCCCAATGAGTAACCCAGGTGTGGAGCCAGAGAAGTTCCTCCCTCCTGACCCCGTCACACCAGCAAGTCGTAGGGGCCCCTGTCATGCCGCCCGTGTCTCCAGCCAGAGCCACCATCTGCCCAGCACACTCTGAGTGAATGAACGAGTGAAGGGGTGGGTCAGACGGCAGCTCCAGGCACAGCACCACCGCCCAGTCTCACCAGGCGTGCGGAGGGGCGTCCAGGCTGCCTCGCAGAGGGGGTCCGAGGGAGGAGGAAGACGCCAGGAGCAGGAGCTTCCCTGGTCTCCGCCGGCAGGCTTTCCCAGACTGGGTGCCCCCTGAGATCCACCCCAAGCAGCTCTCCTCACCTGCTTCCTCCTCCTCTCGCCCTGTTCTCTGACCATCTTCTTTCTGGGAGTCTGTTGGGAATTCAAGGTTTGTTCTAAAGACCCTTGTTCCCTCCTTGGAGGCAGATCCCCTGGCACCTGCCTCCTGCCTGGTCCCCTGACCCCCTAGGGGGTCACCAGGCCCCAGAGTGGGCGGAGCTCTCACCCTGGGGCCCCTGCCAGCCCTGCCCCTCCAGTTCCAGGGAACCATCCCTGCTTCACTTGGTGAGCAGAGCAGACTGCGGAGGGGGGGGGGGTGTTAGACGGGGGTGCCACCCCAGCTCTGTCCCTGAGGGCGGTGTGTGCTCGGGAAAGTGACAGCCTCAGTGTTTCCATCTGTAGGAGGGGGATCGAACTCGGAGCTGTGTGGGAGAGCACTCAGTCAGCCACAGGGAGCGGAGGAGAAGAGAGTGGCCCCCTCCATATCGGTTTGGGGGCTCCCTCCCCAGATGAGTTTTTGCTGCCTGCACAGCAACCCCCTTCTCCTCCTGGGTTGCCTCACTGGTCACACCGGGGCTGAGAGTCTGTCACGACGGGTGTCTCTCTGCTTTGTCTCCAACCCTGGGAAGGGCAAGTGAGTGGCCCACACATGGGTCACTGAGTTTTCTGGGTCAACTGTCCGCACACTCTGCAAGGGTGGGGGGGCCAGGAGAAGGGGACAGGGGCTGAAGGGGCAGCTGCACGGACTGGGGACACCCCCGCCTCTCTGCCGACCCCCACCCCCACCATTCCACCCTGGGGAACAGGGCCTGGCGTTTGCGCCCGGTGAACCTCCCGAGGTGTGATACAGCAGCTTGAATTCAAGCACAGAACACAGCCACACTCTCCCTGGTTCCCTCCGGTGGTGAACCAGCACTTCCTGGCACACACGCTGGGGGTGCAGCCCAGCCCCCTCAATGCCGGGAAGTGTGTCTGGGGCCCACTGGTGTTTGCTCTACAGTGTGAGGCTGGATCACAGGGGCGAGATGAAGGGGTCGGTGGGAGGCCTCGGGGCTGGACTGCCGGGTGGGAAGCACCTTGACCTTCAGGCCCCGCCCCCGCCCTCTGCCCCAGCCACACTGCAGGATGACAGTTCTCCCAGCGCCCTCGCCTGGACACCCACTGGGCCTGTGGCCATGCTGCATCTTCTGCCTGGATACCCACCCACCCACCTCCCCAGGCTGCGTGTTACTGAGCTGGCAATTCAACTTAGATACCACTCCCTTCAGGAAGCCCTCCCTGCTGCCCGAGCCTGGGTGAGGCGCCCCTTGTGAGGGTCCCCATAGCCCCTGGCTCTTCTCCAACCACAGCCTGAGACTCAACACACTGGGTGTCGGCGCAGACTGACACATTGGCAACAAGGGGTGTGCTTAAACGTATGTTGGATGAATAAACGCAGAAGGCTGTCCTCCTCTCAACTCTGCACCGATGGCTGGAATGGGACCAGGCCCAGCCTCGAGCCACTGCACTGCTACTCTTTAGACCAAACCCGCCCCCTCTGGTGCATTTGCTTTTTTCGTGGACTTGGCAAATGCTCGTCGAGCGCCACCTGCCTGCCCAGCTTGGAGGCTGCAGATGTGAGTAAGACAGAGCCCCACTTACGGGCATACCCACGGTCAGATAGACTCAGGGCAACGTCGGGGGGCGGGGGGGGGGGCGAGATGCCCTGAGGAAAATGAGCCGAGGAAATGGGACGAAGGAGGGTGAGGGGAATGTTGATCTCCGTTATTATTTTTAAAACTTACCATGGAAACTATCGCTCATCGGGACAGGTGGGGAGAATGGAGCAGAGAACCCCTAGGCACTCACTTAGCATGGCCGCCTGGTCTCACGCGCCCGGCCCCCCACCCCCTTCCTCTAAAGCTGCTTATTTTAATCGAAGGGGAACGATCAGAGGAAGCCTCTCTGAGCAGTATTAGCAGCCATCTGGGGAAGAATGTTCTGGATGGGAGGGAGAGCAGGGGAGCAGAGGGCGGGGCTCAGGGAGAGGGGCCAGAGGGGCCCCGGTACGGATCCGCAGACCAGTCTGAGTCATCGTCAGCCTTGGACGTGTCGCCTAATGTCCCCCCGGAAGGAGGGATACGATGCCCATCTCCCAGGGTCACCCTTTCCCTTCCCTTCCTCCACCTCTAGTCCTCACAGTTCGAAGGGGCTCCTGGTCTGTCCTCCGCGGCCTGGACGATGGTGGTGACAGTTACAGGGAAGGAGCAGGAAACAGGGCCGTGCTGTTCCAGCCGCCGGCCTGGCCTCCCAGCCTGGTGTCCACCCTCCGTGTGGCCTTTCACCCCATCCCACACCTGACCACTGACCAGGCCCAGGTCCCCACGAAGCCAGGCTGTTGGAGGTTGAGGGCATTGAGGGTGGAGCAGAAATAACAGGTTTTTATCGGTTCCCCTCCTATCCCTCTTCCCATGTGACTTCTGGACCGGAAAGGGCAGCGGCTCTGGTCCCAGGCCTGGGTGTCCGGTGGAGCGGCCGCGAATGAGCAGTGCTCTCTCACCACGTGGCCTCAGCGGAGGGGCCCAGCGGTGCGCAGGCCTGCGCATGCGCACTGCACGCTCAGGCTGTGTTCCTCGCAGCTGCGGGACGGGGGTGCGGGAACAGGCCTCCCAGGGCCGCTGGGAGAATTAAATGAGGAGTTTGGCAGGAACGCAGCCCACGGTTGAATTCCCGATCGACTCGCCTACTTTCTGGGCCACCCGAATCCACCTCTCTGAGCACCGGTTTCCAAATTTGCCAAAGGCCGGGGGGGGGGGGGTGCGGGGGGAGAAGAAAACTCTCCCATGGGTTGTTAGGGTGCAGCGAGGCAGTGCCTAGAAAGCCTGGCAGGGAGCCCTCCTGGAACGCCGCCCGCCGCTCCTACCCTGTCTCTCCCTCACTTCCTCTGGGGCCTCAGGGACCTCAGGGGAGGAAGGGCTCTCTGCTCCTCTCTGTGAGCAAGCGGGTGAGGAGCTCCCGCAGCCCTGCCCTCCACCTTGGCCTGATCCCAGTTTCCATGTTGCCTCCCTGCTGGGGCTCAGCCCCTTCCCCACCACTGGAGAGTGAACCAGGAGCCGTGGTGGCTGCCTTCACCCCCCTCAAGTGGGAAGACCTGTGTCAATGCGTTGTTTGCCGCTCCCCGGGGTCCCGGAGCAGGTTCCGTTCTGTGTTCCATTTATAAATGAGCAGAGTTGGCTGTCTAAATGCAAACCCAGCTCCACCTGACTCCAAAGCCAGCGCCCTTTCTGTTCCTGCTCTTCCAGGTGGGCTGTACAACTGTGCAGGGCTCTGCCCACCCATCCACTCGATACAAAAGCTGGACAACAGAACAGATGCTGGAGCAGCCCAGGGTGCAGGTGACCGAATGAATGAATGACTTATAAGCACGTGAGGGAGGGAATGAATGAGTGAACTTGTGGATGCCCTTTCTCCCCCCTCCCCCCATGTTCTACCCCAAACATCTCCCCCTCAACCCCCATTGCCCTGGGCCTGTCCTCTGCCACAATGGACAGATCCCCACCCTCACCTGCAGCCTACCTCAGGGTGCTGTAAGAGGGTTGCCTTGGCAACCATAAGTTTCCTATTGAAGCAAAAAGTTCCTACTGCGGTTTGCAATAGAGAATGACAGGGGTAGAAGCAACGGAGAAGGTTGCCACAGCAACCGGAATATTTAAGTCAAACTTCATGGTCTCAGTGTGAGGGGATTAGCCTTAGCAAGTCAAACAGACGCGGCCCCCTTGCCAGGCTCCACTGTCACCAGCTTCCGGCATCCACATGGTGCTGTGGGGGCACAGCCAGCCCTGGCCTGGCCCCCGCTGTTGCTTCAGAAGACAGCCAATCGATCTGGCTTTGAGCAGGGTGGCCTCCAGGTGGACAGGTCCGCTTGGAGATGGCTTTTGCGTCCTTGTTCATCTTCATGTTGTGTTGCGCTTTTTGTTTACCACCCTCCTTGATGACTGGTCTGTCCTTTGTCCCCTACAGAACCTTGCCAGGCTCTCTGCCCGGATCAGGTGCTCCCTGGGCCTGGCTGGGTCAGCAGCAGTGCCTGAGCGGGTTCAGAGATCAGCTCTGTAGGGAGAGGAGAGGAGCTGAGGCCAGGGGCCCGAGGAAGAGCCGGTGTGGGTGAGGCACAGGCAAGGCCCCCGGGACGGAATCGGTCCCTTTGGCTTCCTGGGAGGCTGTCCGAGCACTCACGGGACCCCCTTTCAGCCCCTACTCTTTCAGGGCAAGGGGGGTGGGGTTGGCTCAGATGGGACTGGGCTGCACCCACTGGGTCCCACCTGCCCAGGGCAGTGTCAGCCCCTGGCTTCTGCCCTCTGTTGCCCCTGCCCCACTACATTTGTGTCCCCTAACCCTTGTGTAAAACCACTCAGGTCATGGCTGGACCTGGTCCCATCCTACTTGCAGAGTGGGCTGCACGGTTCACCCTGCCCCTGTCCTACCATGGTCCCCTTAACTACAGAGGTCCCAGCACCTCCATCCTTCTCCCTGATCCCCCAGCCTCCTGCAGCCCAGTCCCCAAGCCTTTGTACCTGAGGAGCCCCTGCCTGGACGGCCCTCCCTGGGGCCCTCCCTTGCCCGTCTACTTCACACGCTGTCCTGGGTCATACTACCTTCCTCTCCGTCTCTGGATGGTGTCGCACTCTGAGTCACTGTCCATCTCCAGGCGGCAGGAACTCTGTCTCTCATTGGCCCTTGGAGGGGGCCTGGCCCCTGGAGGGGCCCGAGGCTGTGCGTGGGAGGAGTGGGGCAGGGGTGGTGGTGGTGGTGGTGGTGGCTGCTGCAGGTGTCTTGGCGGTGATGGGGCGTCAGGTGAAATGTCACTCGGAGATGCTCGCACTGGGCAGGCAGGACCTCACTGTTGACGATCCATGGTTCTGAAGTTGCAGAACTGCATGGGGTGAATCAACTTTCTGGTCCGTGTTAGAGATGGAGAGAAGGAGGGAGGGGTGGGGTCCTGGGGGGAGCAGGCAGGGCCACAGATGGATCCAGAGAGACCGAGGCGTTCAGGATGGGGTGCAGGGGGCACTCGGTGGGAGGAAAGGCTGGGACAGTCCCACACTGATGCTCTACCAGCGGAGCTGCTCTGGGTTGGGGGTAACCCCCTACCCCCACCTCCCAGAGGAAACCCCTTTCCTCCCTGCCCTGGCTGCTCTGGGCGCCCAGCTGTGTGACAGCCCCTCTCTGGGCCTCACTTTCCTCTTCCGTCAAATGGGACAGTAGCACCTCCCCACGCAGGACTTTGAGGCCCCGGTGAGGTAGGGCTGTGGAAGGGTGGACAGCAGTGGTGATTTCTCGTCTTTTCACCCCTTCCCTTCCCCCTCTGTTCCTCCCTCTGCTCCACCCTCTCAACCTGGATGTTCCCCAGGACCTCCCCTCCCCCAGGGCCGGGGCCTCCTAGAGCTCTTGATGGGTAAATATTTACACCTAGAGGGTGTCCTGATGAATGTTATCGTCCTCTATTAAACAAGCAGATGTCACTGAAGGAAAAAGGGTGCCCTGAACGTCTCCCCTCACCCCTGCCTTGGCCGAAGCAGGGCCTGGGCAGCAGGCGCCGTGGGAGCTCCTTTGATGCTGCGCCAGGCTGTGCAGTCTGCTAGGTCCCTTTTCCGTCCGCCTGGTTCTCACAAGAACCTTAAGGCATTCATGCTGGTCTTGCTCCCACGGAGTGCAGGGAGGTCGAGCAACTTGGCCCGAGCAGCACAGCTGGTCACAACAGAGATACAATTTGAACTCAGCCTGTTGCGCACACTCAAACTTGAGATCCTTTCCTTGAACCCAGAGGGGCTGGGCGGGGAGGTGGCCTGCAGGCCAGCGAGCCGGAGGCGCTGTGCCCGATTCGTGAGCAGGTGCTGGGTGCCCGAGGAGACACCGTCAGTGGCCCTGGGCAGCCTGCCCACCCCTCTCATATTCCGGGATTGGGGATGGTCTCCCTCTCCTGACGGCAGCTCACACCAGGGGTTCAGATTCAGAAGGGAAGGACCGTGCCTGTGCAGTGCCCGCAGACCTGGGGAGCTGGGGCCTGGGGGAGGCCCAGAACCAGCATTCTGGTTTATTAGGACAGTTGACCCAGTGGCCACCCCAGGCACTCTGCTGAGGGGCCAGGGGGCCAGGAAAGGCCCTGGTGGCAGCTCTCACTCTCAGCCAAGTGTGTCAACCCTGCTGTTTCTTTGTGACCCAGCCCTACTGTGGCCGCCCCAGGGAAGCAGACTCTTTGACCAGGACTTCCATGAAAGGGAGAGTCGGGCGCTCCTTCCGGAGCCTGGGAAACTGGCGCCGGCAAACTGGGCTTGTAAATGCTGAGCCCAGCCCTGACCCCAGCTGTGACCCCAGCCGTGACCCCGCCCCCTCAATCTGCATAAGGCAGACACTGGAGGGCCCTCCCTGGCTTTGAGGGCAGAGGGTGGAGTCTTGTGAGGAGGTCTGGCAAGGCCTCTTTTCCAGCTCTGTAGACAAGCTCTCCGACCTTCCCGAGTGTGAACGTTGCCTCTTGGATGTCACTGCAGCCTCGTGAAGCTGCTGCAAGGCTGAAGCTCCTGACACCAAGTGTCTGACGCTGGCCGAGCTGGGGCAGCACCCGAACGGCACCGGCTGTCCGGGCACCAGCCGGCACTGCTGGCCCTTGAGGCCGGTAATTCTTCTTGTGCATCGTAAGGTGTTCAGCAGCATCCTTGGCCAGTGCCCACTCCATGCTAGCAAAGACTTCCAATTGTGACGACCAAAATGCCTTCAGATATTGACACATGTGCCTTGAGGACAGAATCAGCCCCAGTCCAGAGCCATGCGGATAATCATAGCTATTGTTTTTACCGAGGAATGATTTTTTAAAAGTGAAGGGTGCCGGGACGGGGTGCCAGCAGCCTGGGTGGGGAGACCAGCCTCTGCTTGCACAGCCTCAGAGCGCAGGGCGACCTCAAGGTGGGTGCTGGGCTGTTGGATCTGGGGGAGGGGACCCTGGGAGGACACCCACATCTGTCTTTGACCCAGAGGCCCCGCCTGCTGCTCACCGGGTGAAAGCCACAGGGACTCACCTCACACTCGGTCTTGCTCAGCCTCCCGAGCAGCCAGCGTGAGGCTGGGTCCTGCCGCTTCCCTGGGCGAGAAAACGAGGGCGTGGAAGGGGTGGGTGGCTCGGCGGAGGGGCCAGGGCCCCGGCGACTTAGGCTGCCATGTGCTCTTCTCTGTGTGGGCCTCTTTGTTTCCTAGCGCTGCTCTCACTGATGACCATGGGCTTGGTGGCCTGGACAGTGCACATTATCTCGCAGTTCTGTGGATCAGGGGCCTGGTGGAGATTCTTGGGCTGAAATCGAGATGTTGGCAGCGCTGGGCTCCCTCCGGGGAGGGTCTGCTCCCTCGCCTTTCCCCGCCGCCTGCCTTCCTCGGCTCCTGGCCCCTTCCGTCTTCTGAGCCAGGCATGGCAGTCGAGTCCCTGTCACTTTGTATCACTTGTGATCTCCTCCGCCTCCCTCTGCAACATGTGGGGTTCAGGTGGCGGAAGGGGTGAGGTGGGCACGTTGCAGCAGGGGAAACTTCTCAGAGGAGGGGCTGGCAGATGTGCCCCCTGGAGCTGTGGGTCTGTGAAGGAAGGGGCTCGCCAGCTGCTGCAGTCATTTGTGTGCCTGGCTGGGGCTTCTCACTTAGTTCTTCCAAGTAATGGGGAGCCACAGCAGGTTTTTAAGCCAGGCCAGGACAGAGACACACTGCAGGCTTCCTGTGGGAAAAGCACCTCTGCACGTGGGTCAAGGTGAGGCAAAGCGGAGGGAGGTAGGAGCCAGGAGATCCCCCTTCGTGGGGGGACAAGAGGAGGACACTGGTGGCCTGCTGCAGTGGGACCGAGCGAGGGCTTTGTGGCTGACACAGGGTGGCAGCTCCGTGCTGCTGCTTCCCAGCTGCATGCGTGGGGCATGCTCGGCCTCCCTTTCCGCACCTTAGCCTCCTCGTGGGAGCTGACATGGGAGAGCTGACATGGGGGCATGAGAACCCTCGGGCAGGGGCTTCCGGACACGGTGCTGCGGCTCCTCTGCTCCCTTCTCTGCTGATGGACAGTCCCCTGCACATGTATGTGGCCCTCGGATCTTCAGATGCCTGATGGCTCCATTCCTACACCCGTGTGTCACTGGGCGGGGGGCAGGTTACCAGCAGGGCATGGGTGACAGAAGAGGCAGATGACAGGACTGGGCCCTGGGACCCTGGCCACACCCACCGCTGTCACCTCCCCAGCACTGTTCTGGGCCCCAGGGCAGGTAGATTCCCATGCGCAGGTCTGACCGCCCGAGCCTCGAGGAGTTTTAAAAACTGCACGAGGTGGGCTGGTGCCTGGTTCGTCTGCAGGGAGATTCCTCATTCATGATCTCGGTGGGGCCCTCACTGGGCTCTGTCAGCTGCCAGTTCCCGGTGCAGAAAACGCAGTTCAGTCACACGCAGCTCCTGGGGGGCACTGAGGCTGTGTATGAGGGGGTCCCCACCTCCTGCATCTTTCTAAGTTCCTCCTCTTGTCAACACGAGCTCCAGGAGAGGGAAGGGAAGCCCAGTGAGTTCAGTGACTCGCTCAGGATCACACTGAGAGGAAGGCACAGGGCAAGACTCATTTCTCGTCTGCATGACCCCCAAACTCTCCATTCTCTGTATCGCTCTGCCTGGGGCCCCAGGTCGGGGTGGGAGACAGGGGACCCCGGGGTCAAACATCCGTAGGGAAAGGAAAGGACCAGAAGATGAGAGGTTCCCCGAGAGGGAAGCACACAAAAGTCCTGGCCACAGCCCGGCCGGCAGCACGTGGCTCCTCCCCAGGCGGCTCCCATCTCTGAGCCCGGGCGGCGGGCTCAGCTCTGCAGGCCTGGTGAGGGCGCAGGAACCTCCCGGGTCCCAGAGCCGGGCGGGGGGCAGGCGCAGGAGGGAGCGGCAGTGCAGTCTTTAATGTGTCTGGTTTGCAGTGTTTCTCCCTGCCCCCAGCCCGCGCTCTGCAGTGAGAGACAGGTACGCCCAGTCCACGGACCAGGAAACCGAGTGGGAGTGGGCTGCCGTTCCCTCAGGGTCGGGGTGGGAAGGGGAGGGCCAGGAGCTGTATGGGCCGCCGCAGGTCCTTCCGAGGCCGCACTTGGTGGCGGGGGACCGAGGTCCTGTGCGAGACCTCGTGCTGTGTCAGTGACCTGGGGCTGCCACGGCCAGGCACCCCAGTCCGGGGCTCACACAGCAGGGGTGCACTGTCTCGTCTCTCCATCCTGAGGCTGGAGGTCTGCAGTGAGGGCGTCGGCAGCGTTGGTTTCTTCGGGGCTGGTAGACGTGTCTTCTGGTGTCTTCATGTGGCCTTTCCTCTGTCTGTGACCTAAAGGCTTCTCATAAGGACACCAGTTGTGTTGGGGGAGGACTTGCCTCGAAGACCTCATTTTGCCTTAATTGCCTCTTTAAAGGCCCCGCCCCCAACTGCAGTCCCACTCTGAGGTGCTGGGTCCGGACATTAGCACAGGAACGTGGGAGGGGCACAGTTCCGCCCACAGGAGCTGTGTGGCAGCATCGTCCACGGGAGAGGCCAGTGCCCCCACTGTGCCCCGGGAACCAGGTGAATTTGGGGTTCCAGTGGACGCACAGGAAGGGGCAGAGACTGCAGATGCCGCCACTAAGGACTGCCTGCGACCCGGGGGCCTATCGGGCGGCACTGAACTCCATCCATTTATCGTTACAAGCACTCACATTCTCTCTGCACAGATCGCATGGACACATGAAACAGGACTCCCAGGGCCCTGGGGTTTTCCGAGAAAAGTCCTTCTCTTTCCCACCCCTGTGCCCTCTCCTGCCCCCGGCCGCCGGGTTGCACTCCCCAGGGGTGCTGCCCACTGTGGCCTGTCCCTCCGGCCTCCCTGCGGGGTCTCTGCCTTCCCCACATACACCCCCTTCAATCCGAGCCTTCTAACTCCCACCGTGTGCTCCTGGGGAGTCCGGAGGGTCCTGGTGGCCAGGTGCCACCCCATGTCCACAAGGCCAGAGTTTCTGGGGGCAGACACTGCGGAGGACCCTGTTCTGCCTGCCCCCAACTCTGTGGGCACCTGTCCTCAGTCGGGGGCAGGAAGAGGGAGGAAAGGAGTGGGACAGCCCTGCCTGGGTATCAGAGCCTCTCATATACACTCAGGTGTCCTTTTGTGACATCCCTGTCAGACGGCAGCATCGTCACCACCATTTGAGGAAGGTGACATTTGAGGAAGACAACAGAGGGGGCCACCCAATCTGCCAAGGTCCCCAGGCAGGGAAGGGAGAGCAGGAGGCAGGCGGGGGGCAGGCGGCACTGTTTCTTGGGGCCACGCTGATGATGGAAGGGTGACGATAAAGTGACCAAGGGGAAGCTGTGAGACTGAGCCGCGCTAATGGCGAGGGAGGCGCTCTGGGCGTCGGCCGGGCCGCTCTCACCCGCATGCAGGCTTGTCGCAGTGCTGAGAGGGACGCGGGCACCGTCACCCAGTGCGCCTTTCCTTCCACCAGGCCCTTCCCTCGCCTCCAGCTTTCCTCCTGCCCGCTCTCCTCGCCCTCGCCTTCCCTGCCACCTGCCGAGCCCCTTGTCCCCTGGTGTCCGCTCTCCCAGACTCCCATCCTGGCCCTGCTGCCCCCGCCACCCTCTCCCCCAGCTCTTCCTGCTCCTCTTGCCTTTGCCCTCCATCCAGTCCCGGTCTTTAGCCTGCTGCTCTGTCCCTGTCGGCGGTCTCAGGAGGTGGGGACACCGGTGGCAAGGACTAAGGTCCCAGAAAGGACCGGGAACAGAGGTACCACAAGTTCTCAGCCCTGAGCAGCAAGCAGGTGGGGAGGAGGCAAGTGGTTTCCCTGTGCCCCAGCCTCTGCTGGGCCTCGTTTATTCTATCTGCCCCCCCCATACCCACACTTATCCATCCATCTACCTCCCACCCACACCCACACCCACACTCATCTATCCATCCATCCATCTACACACCCATCCATCCATTCATTCATCCATTTATCCAGCCATCCCTCCATCTACTCCTTTATCCACCCATCCATCATCTACTTACCCCACCCACCCATGCATGCACTCATCTGCCCACCTATGCATCTACCTGCCCACCCACCCGTTTATTTACCCACTCACTCTCCCCCCACCCCTCACCCATGCCCTATCTGGCCACTCCCTCATCTTCACCTGCCCTGTGTGCTGGGCCCTGGAGACACGGCCATGAAGAAGAGAGGCACAGTCCCCTCATCACTCACTTTGCTGGAAGGCGGCCGTTCAGTAGCTGAATTGAGATGCTGCAGGACAAGTCTCTGCTCTGGGGAGGCAGCCCTTTGTGGCATTGCTCGCGGTCAGGAAGAAGACCCACCCTGTGTTAACACAGCGGCGACAGGACCCGCAGCAGGGCGGGTCACCCACCCAGGGTCACCCAGCTAGTTAAGATGCTTCCTGTGTTCTGATGTGTGCCTGACTCAGTTCCGAGCCCCGGATATTCCCCAGGGAATGTGTGTCCTCGGCTCAACACCCCAGAGGTAGGAACGATCATCGCCCCCATCATCTGGATGTGTAGACGGAGGCAGAGTGTGAGGCTCTCTCTTGCCTAAGGCCACGCAGACGGGTCAGTGACAGAGGCGGTGTTCAAACCCAACAGGGCTGCCTCCCAGGTCCCATTCTTGTCCAGGGTGGCCTCTGGCTCCCACACACCTTAAGCACCCCCCAGGTGAGTGGGAGTGGGGGTCTGCCTTATGGGTCACAGGTGAGGGGGGCAGAGTGAAGGACTTGGAGGGGCGTGAGGGGAGCCCTGGCCCCACCCCCAGCACAGAGCGACCTCCTCCCTCAGGTGGTCCTGCCCGGCTCCGTGAAAGTAAAGGACAGGTGTGGGGGGGGGGGGATCTTTCTTTCTCTCTCAGCACAAGTCCAGTCTCAGACTTTCCTTCCCTTTGAGGTTTTCAAGAACCAGCGTGATGGAGGACACAGCAAATGAGGGGAGCTGCCGACTGGTCCAGAGGCCCTCCTCCCTCCTCCTGGCTACCAGCCCCACCTGCAGACCGCCTCTGTCCAGCGAAGGGGACAGTGCAGGTTTGGGAAGCAGGAACTGGTCCCCATCCTGCGGGGGCAGGGGGTGCAGTGGGTAGGACTGTGGGCTCTGGAGTCTCACTGTCTCGCCTGCGATGCCGGCTGGGCACATGGGCCTCCTGGACAGGAGGGTGTGGGGCCGAGCATGAGGGGGGAGTACAGCCATCTGGGTGAGAAGGAGGGAAGGGCACGGTGTGAGGTCGGTCAGTCCTGTGGGACAGGGGCTGATGGGGGTGGTGGGGGTGGCTGGGCAGGAGCAGGTGGTGAGAGCCTGTGAGCCAAGGCCCGGGCGTCTGACCCAGTCCTGTGGGCAGTGGGGGCCACTGCAAGGTCATACACCGGGGAGAGACTGGTCAGATGGTGTCTAATCCACGTCCACTCTGCCGAGTGACCTTGAACGAGCGTTTCTTCCTCTCTGTCGAATGGGGCAGCCGGGCTTGCTGGTCCTCCGGTCCCGTGGAGTCCATATGTGAGGTTAGGGTGCAGGGCTGGGGTGTGGGCTCAGCAGACCACTGACCTTGGAGTGATCTCTTGGGGAGGGTATTGCTCCCAAAGCAAATGCCACGGGGCAGGAGATTCGTCCACAGGAGCTGAAACGCTCGAGGTGTTCAGCACACGAAGTTCGACTGTTGCATTTTTTGCTGCCTTCAGGCATCTAGGGTTACCCTGCCGATGCAGGCAGGGCCTTGGATGCTGGGGTGCTAGGCAACTGTGCAAGCTCAGGAGCCCGCAGTTCTGCACCCCATGGGGTGCCCACTGAGGGCTGCTTGCTTACGAAGGAGACAGGAGGTGAGGAGGTGGCTCCCATCGATTTGCAGCACACTCCCCACCAGGCCAGTTGCTGCCCTGTCACAGGGCCTGAGCACTGTCACTGAGCGGTGTCTTCACGTCATGTGCGTCCAGAGTAAATGCACTTAGTGACCTTGACCTGCCTCCTTCCATCTCAGCCACTCTTGGGCCTCCCTGGTCCTGCAGCCCCGTGGTTCTTCTGGAGAGGAAACAGTCTGAGTCCTCGCTGAGTGCAGCATGGGAGGCGGCGGCGGAGTGGCCGGGTGAGGAGCCGGAGGGAAGGGGCGCAGCTGCTCTGTGCTCTGCCTCTGCAGCAGGCAGCAGGGAGGGCCGGCAGGGACTGGGAGAGTGCCAGGGGTGGGGTTTTTTTTTTTGTCTTCATGAAAACACTTATTTGACCCGAATTACTCTTTTTCTTCCCTTTCAAAAATAAGAAATTAGTAATTAGGTGGATATGCTTAATTGAAAAATCAGAGAAAAACCATTGTGTAGCACAAAGATACAGAAAGTAACCAAGATGCATTCATCAGTGGACAGTGGCTAACTCCGTGTCACGTAACATAACTTTGAAGCCTTGAACACATCCAAGGGACTTGGCCGTGGAGCGTGGTGTTTTGAACAAGGTGGGGGCTGGCACCCACGGGCCTGCAAGCTCTGTGGAACCCTGGGCGCTGCCCACACTCGAGGGCTCCTTAGAGTTCATACTTGCGGTAGGGATCATATGATTTTGTTCTTTGGGCAGAATTGTTCCTTTGACTACCTACTGTGCCTTCCACAGGTGTCTTGGAAATAAGCATTTTTAACTTTGGTTATTAACGTTTTATTACGGGACTTACCAAGCATCCTCACAAGCAGAGCCAAGAGTGTGATGGGAGCCCGTCACCCAGCTCCCCGGTCTGTTTTTGTCTCCTGGCTCCATGTTTCCTGGGCAGTGTGGAATTTCTCCCGCACGCAGGAAGCGTCTGAGCATGCAGATGCCTAGTGTCCCGTCTGTGTCTTTCTGGAAACTTCCGTGTGGGTGGGTGGGGCAGGCCCAGAGGAAGCCACTGAGTGTCAGATGTTGGTTGAGGCTGTCCTGCACACCAGGCACCCAGAAGCAGGGTGACAACGAGAGCCCCTTGGGGACTTGCTCAAATACTGGTCTCTGCTGCCTCCTCTGAGTGTAGCACCGGGAATCGGTAGGGAGGAGGTCAGGAGGAGGTCAGGGCTGTTGGCTGTAGATGACTTTTTTTCAAGATTTTATTTATTTTCTTTTTAGAGAGGGGAAAGGAGGGAGAAAAAGAGGGAAACATCAGTGTGTGGTTGCCTCTCGTGTGCCCCCTACTGGGGACCTGACCCACAACCTAGGCATGTGCCCTGACTGGGAATCGAACAAGAGACCCTTGGGTTCACCGGCCTGCATTCAATCCACTGAACTACACCAGTTGGGGTGGGTGCAGATGACGTTTAGCTGGTGACCTCTGAATCACAAACCCCTAGACTGTGAGAGGTGAAGGCCCCTTTGCCTCCCCTATGGGCCCTCTCACTGGACAGAGGAGAACACCAAGGCCCAGGAGGGGAACCATCTTGCTCAGGGCCACAGGTCGCATCCTCCAGGGGCCGGTGAGGACCCAGGGACCTGCTTTTTCTGCCTGGTGTCCACACAGCGCCCCTGGAGCCCTGGAGCTCCCCTGGAGCTCACGCACAGCCGCCAGGCACCCTGTGTCTCCTGCAGCCGTGCAGGGGACCCTGCACCCTGAGTGGGTTGGGGGGTTCCTGCGTGCAGCGTCTCCAGTGGTCTGTCCACCTGGGAGTAGCCTGGGGACTCCGAGGCCTGCTCCCCAGCCCCGGGCATCCCATGCGAGCAGCCACAGGCCAGCCGAGGGCCTGCAGGGGGCTCTTCCTGGGCCATCAGAACCCCACGGGACTGGCCCCTGCCCCGGAGCCAGCGCTGCTCTCTCTCTCACCACACATTCTGGGTACTTCTTCCTTCAAATCTCTTTCCCCTTCTCTCTCCTGTCTTCTTTCTATCAACCTAAACTCCTCCCCCCCTTCTCTTCCCACTTCCCTCCCTCTCTTATAACCCCCTCCCCTTGCCTTGGGCTTTTTGCCAAAGGGCTGAATAAACAGGAAGGGGGCCAGGGGATAAATCACCCAGAATCTGTAGACAGGCTCTGGGATGCTTTCTGACTCTGGAGGCCGTCATCGCCAGGGAGCAGGGCCTCTGCCCTGGGAACCACAGGGGCGTGGAGGCCTGGAGGGCTGTGGGGAGGTGGCCTGATGAGCAGTGGGCGGCAGTGCTGCCTGCCGTCGGCCTCGGGCTGGGGCTGGATCCCACGACCTTCAGAGCGAGGCGCAGAGAGAGCCCCGGCTGGGTGTCTGGCTCCCCTGGGCTCCCCTGGGCGGATCTCTCTCTCTCTCTCTCTCTTCCCCTTGTCTCCAAGAGCTGAGCCATCAGGTGTGCTGTCCTCTGCTGGCAGAGGCTGCCAGCTGCTAATATGGCTCTGCTCTGTGCTGGAGTCTCCCCAAAATCTCGAGCATCGGTGATGATGGGAGGGCGTGAGTGTTGTTTTCTGAAAGCCGGACCATGTTCTCTTTCTATCTTCCTCTCTGTCCCTGGCCAGCCTGACTCAGCCCGAGGAGGGGGAGGCGGAGGAGTCAGGGGTTAGCCGGGGCCAGAAAGGGGAAGTCCAGTGTGGTGACATTAGCAGGGAGGCAGAACTGTCTGGCTTTTCCATTTCCGGACACAGGAGTGGTCATAAAACTGAGCAAATCCAGACCTCGGGCTGGTCCCTGGTGTCCCCGCCCCTGCCAGCTGGAGGGAGGCAGACCCCCCGGAGCCAGCCCAGCACCTGGAAAGGTCTGCTGGGTGCTGTCGGCCCTGGGGAGGAGGGGCTGTGGGCCACTGTGAGGAGAATGAGGGGAGAGAAGAGGGACAGGGCCGCTACTGCCCCGACTCGGAGGAGGAGATGATGGGGGTCTGGAGGCAGCGGTAGCAAAGAGGCGGGGGATTAAAACAGGGGCCAGGGCAGAGGTGACGCCCGGGTGGGGCTGGAGGTGCATTTGCGAAGCCCGTTCCCCCATGGCAGCTGCAGGGAAGGAGCTTCTCAGAGCAAAAATCAGATGCTGCTGCTTCCTGCTTAAACTTTCTCAGTGGCGCCCCTTCAAATGGAACCCAGGCTCCTTACCAGCCAGCTACGGGGGTCTGTCCTCTCCACTTCCTCAAAGGTGCTGCGCTATCTCCCACCCCAGGATGTTTGCTCAGCAGCTTATGCTGATGGACCCCCGCCCCCCTCTGAGCTGTACAAGCCCCCAGGGCTCTTCTCACAGGCCCCGCCTCTCAAAGGCCTTCCTTGATTACCCCACCCAAAGAGGTCGCCCTGACAGCCTGTTCCAGCACCACACTGTTTAACGTATAGCACCCATCGTTACTTAGAGTCAGCTAGGTTACATGTCTATTTAATTGCTTTTGTTTCTCTCCCCCTATACCTGCACCTAAAACAGAGCCCGACCCCATGGGCGCTCAGTAAACATTTGTTAATAGTCTGCAAACATTTGCTGAAAGACTGTTTGGAGGAGATAAGGGTTCACCTGGCCTCGGAAGGTTGAACGGGAACCGGGAACCGGGAAGGCGGAGAGAAGACGTGGTTGGTCGTACGGGCAGAAGCCGCTATCAGCAGGTCAGCCTGCAAGGATGTCCGTTGCTCACTCAGCGAGCTGTCCAGCTGTGGGCGGTCCTGAGGCTGATTCACGGCTTACAGCGTCATGAGCTCCCCTGGTTCTGTTTGTCGGTCTCAGTCGGTTTGGCCTTCCATGACCAAGTGCCACGGTGGGGCGGCTCACAAACAACAGAAATGTATTGCTTGTGGTTCTGGAGGCTGCAAGACAGAGCTCAGCGTGCCAGCCAGTTCGGGTGCTGGCGAGGCCCCTCTCCCGGTGTCAGACTGCCGACTTACCGCGTCCTCCCATGGCAGAAAGGAGGTGGGAGCTCCCTGGGATCCCTTTTATAAGGGTGCTGTCCCATTCACGAGGGCTCCACATTCATGAGCTAATTACCTCCCCATGGCCCCGCCACCTAATGCCATCACGTTAGGACTAGGATTTCCACCTGTGAAATTTGGGGGTCACAGACATTCAGTTCACTACACTGCCTTCCACTCTAGCACCCTCAGCATGTTGGTGCTCGCCCTCATGAGGTGGGGGGGGATGACGCTGACATCTTATGGTCACAGGATGGCTGCCACAGCTCCAGGCATCACATCCTCGAACAACCAAGTCCCAAATAGGAAGGGGGCAAAGGAGCTTTTCTTCTATGAGGGATGAATGTCTTTACCATGAAGCATACTTCCACTCATCACACTCTCTGGAGGGTCCTCTTTTTATTATCACTCTGAACTGGACCACACATCCACTCAAGACCAACTAGAGGCGAAGGACGCAGGCTGTCACATCACCTTAGACCACTGGAGATTCATCTTGCAGTCATGCCTGGGTGGTGTGCAATTCAACCCAAGAAGGCTCTGCTAGTGGGGAAGAGGGCAGACAATGGCGATGCTGCTTCACGGCCTCTTGAGAGCCTCCCAGCCTCCTCTGGCTCCGTTCACAGCCCCTAGGGCTCCCCTCCCCCCCACCCTGGTATTTGGAAAGCAAGGCTCAGAAAGGCCAAAACATGGGCTCAACAGGAAACACAGAAAACTCATGGAATAGAACTTCGCTCCCATTCCTCCCTCTCGTCCCGGAACCTGGGCTGTGCTCAGGCACCCATGTGTCTGTGTGCGGTGCTGTTGCTGGTTTCACTGGCATCTTCCCCACTGGACGGTGCGCTCCCTAAGTGCAGAGGCCTCGGACCTGCCCACCCCTGTGTCCCTGGCACCTAGAGCAGAGCATGTGGAGAGAATGAATGAATGAATGCCCTAGGCGTGTGTAACAGAGGGCTTCCTGGCAGCGAGCCCTTAGTGTGGAGCGCTTGGGCCCCTCGCTGGTGCGGGTTGATAGCACTGATGGTGAATGTTACCTGGGTAAATCCGCCACATGGAAGACAGCAAGCAACACACAGCCAGTACCCTCGAGGGGTAGAAGTTCTAAGAAGGGCGCCTCTGCTCTCAGTCAGAGCGAGTTACAAGCGGAATTGCCCGCTTTGTGAGGTGGTTGACTGCTTTCGGAGAAAGAAGCTTCTTCCGAAGAGAGGCGTGTTAGGGGAGGGGCCTGTGGCAGCCACGTTTGCAGAATGCTGACCACAGTCCTGTTCTGATCGTAAAGCAGGGAGACTGAGCATCAGAGGAGGTAAGTAACTTGCCTGAAGTCACAGAGCTAGTGCCGTAGGGGAGGCAGGATTCAAACACGGGCATGTAAGCGCCCTAACCTCTTCTCTTCAGAACTAAGCCAGCTTCCTCTTACTGAGGTGGGACGCCTAAGGCTCCGTGGTTCTAAGAATTTGACTCTAGCACCGTAAGAGTGTGTTAGTCTCAGAATCTGTGACTTGGAGCCAACTCTGGGATTTGAAGGTCCTTCGAGTGTCGGGTTCTGAGGGCCCAAGACACTGCCTGCTTTGTGGAGAGCCCACCTGGTCCTTCTCGGGATCTGGATCTGTCTTCCAGCCTGGCTTAATTAAAAATCCTTGGCTCATTTTGATTTCTTAGTTACTTTGCATGGGGAAAAAAAGCCTAACCCTGGCAGCCTCTGGCCCTGTTCCCCTGCCCGAGGACTCTCCACCCTGGAACCGGCTGCCAGTTCTCCGTCCAGCTTCGTAACAGTGACGCGGGGGAGACGCCAGCATCACAAAGCATCCGAAGCATCCGACCAGACTTCAGCCAGCGCTGTCCCAGGTGGGCTGGCGGCCTCGCTCGCAGCTGCCAGGCCAGGCAGTGATGGATGTGGGGGTGGGGGCTGGGAGAGCGGGTTGACAGGGGCTGGAATCAGCAGCGAGGGGTGGGACACGGTGGGAGTCACAGACCCACGGGAGGCTCAGAGAAATGAACCCACAGCAGGCTCCTGCTGAGGAGCCTCCTTCACCTGCCTCCCCAGCCACAGACGGAGAACAGACTGATCAGGAGCCTTCGACCTGCCAGCGCAAGAGGAGGTCCTTTGCGTTTTAATCGACACCCCTGTTTCCTGAGCAGCAGTGTCCTGACTCCCCCCACCCGACCCATGGCAGCCAGGCCCTACGCAGGGCTCCCATTCCAAGGGCCTTGCCTTCTAGCTCCCACATCATGAGTGACGTAGGTGGAGTTCAAACTCCCTCAGAGGCAGAACTCGGGCCTTTGAGCTACCTTGCCCCCAAGTCATTGCAAACACCCCCGAGGAGCTGGACAGGTGTTGAGAAGGAGATGGAAGAGCATTAGAATCGGAATCAGAAGGTTCTAATCCCAGCGCGGGCATAGACTATGCAGGTCTCTCGGAGTCTCATGCCCACATGAGCAAATAGGCCCTGCCCTTTCTCCACCACAGGCTGCTGCAAGGGGCCATGGAGAGGAGAGAGGCAATAAGCCTTCAGGGCAGAAGACCTGGCAGTGCCTGGGAGGGTCGGTTCCGATACCTGGGAGGGCGGGAGATGCTGGAGAAGGTGCACCGGAGCCAGGAGTAGGGCTCGGAGATGGTTAGGCAGCTGCCGCCCAGCCCGCTCCCTCCTCCCCTCCCCACGCCGGGCCAGGGTAATCAGGGCCATCCATCACCCTCCCCAGGGTGGCGGCAGCCTTCTCAGCTGCAACGGCACTGCCAGCTTCTCCATATTTCATCAGCCTGGAGAGAGAGGAGCAGGGGAGCCAGGGAGGGGGCGATGGAGTCAAAGGGCTGCCCATCAACCAGGGCAGCCCCTTTACCCCAGCCAGGCCCCCATACGCAGGGTCAGCCAGCTGTCTCCAGACAGGCCAGGGCTCTGCAGCCTGGGCTGGGCAGATGAGGCTCAGTAGAAATAGTGATGACTGCGATGGTGGCGGTGATGGGGACGATGGCGATAATGGGGATGATACTGATGATGGTGATGATGGTGATGGTGACGGTGATTTGTTATCACTGGGAGCCCTTGACTGGTGCCAGATTCTGTTTTCGGGGGTTGGAAGGGTGTGGAAAGAGGGGAACAATAGGTGTGCTTTTATCTCCCATTCCTCCCAAGTCCTGTGACCTTGGATCATATACTCGAGTCCTCTGAGCCTCAGTTTTGACCTTGTCTAGAAGCTGAGACCGGCGAAGGACCCTTTCCTCAGCTAACTGTTGGACTGGTGTGGAGGGCCCCTCATCCTTGGGGGTCAGGAGCTGCAGGGGCCCCAGTGGGGCTGCAGCAGGAAGACGAGCTCCCTTGGTTGGGACCCACGTCCTTTATTATCTCCTCCTTGGGCCCTGGCCCTGGGCGAGGTGCCTGGGAGGACTTGGCTGGTAGAGGAACACTCACTTTGTGTTTGGGGACCACCATACCTGTCTGGCCCCACAGCCCGCATCCTCCGCAAGGATGGGGACCAGTTCTTCTTCAGCTTCCTCTCCCTGACACCCAGCATGGCCTTGCCTGGAACAGGCGCTTCTAGAGCTAAAGAGCAGATGCCCGAGGCTCCAGGAGTGTGTTCCAGCCCAGGACAAGCCCCTAGAGACCATCGTCAAACACTGTCACCGCACAGATGGGGAAACCTGGACCCAGAGAGGGGGAGCGACATGCTGAGCTGAGGTGGTGGCACCTCACTGGGGGATGGAGAGATCTGGTTTGGGTCCGGTTCAGCTTCTGGCAGTGGGACCTTGGGCGGGCCCTTTGTGTCCCCGAGCCTCAGTTTCCCACCTGTGAACAGGGCTGACGACGGAAGTGGTCGTGAGGCGACTGCATCTGTGAGTGTGCATGCGTAACCTCACGCATGGTTGGTCCTGGTGAACACGTGTCCTTTTGCCCTCAGTCCTGCGTGTTAGTGCCAGGCCTGGGTGTGGTAGAGGGGGGGAGTGGAGAACCAGGTCACTCGGTCCCCCCTTGGCTTACCTCCCACCCCCTTCGAAGAGGAGACGCCGGCCAGTTTCCCTCTTAGCCGGCCCGGCCCCGTCCGCCAGCACCTGATGCCACCCCACACACCTTATCCGTGGAGAGGGGCCCCGGGGCCGTCCCAGCAGGCTCCGATCTGCAGCCAGAGGCCTTTCTGCCAATGTCCAGATCCGGTTTCCACACCTTCTCCATTTCACGGCATCAGAACCACCTCTCAAGTCGCTTCCAGCTGAGAAGCTGTGCTCCCTAAAAATCAGGTCACCACCTCGTGGCCCCCGGCAAGTGCCCCCTTCCCCCGTCCTTCCAGAGAGGCCTCCCTCCCCGCTCCAGGCATCCTGGGGAGGAGGAAGGGGCACGTTCTGGGGACACGATCGGGTCTCGATGACAGTGCCTTGTGGTAAGATGGCTCTCCCCCGGGGGCGGCAATGTGGCGGAGGGGAAGGCACTCTGTGGACAGACAGGGCTGGGTTCAAACCCCAGCCCAGTGGCATTATCAGTGGCATAGCTCCAGGCCGGTCCCTGTGCTTCCTTCCCTCATGGGGACCAGAATCTCTCCACATCCGCACTTTGGTGGATGACAGTGCGTGGTACCGCGCCGTTCTCACTTTGGCTTCTCCTGCCCTGCGTTCGGAGCCCCACCCTCCTCCCAGGAGGCCCGTTGTCTGGCCCAGGCTTCTCCACTGACCCAGGTCCTGCCTGTGCCAAACCCCTCCATCCGCCTTTGCCGACCTGTCACCAGGCTCTCCAGGGTCAGATTCTCCATGTACAGTCCCCAGTGTGGCACTCCACTCGGTGCACCCATCTGGGGACCGGGCTATTATCATCATCACCTCCATATGCAGATGAAAAGCCGAAGCACGGAGAAGCTAAACAGCTGGCTCAAGGTCACTCCGTGAGAGGTAGCGCTGGGTTGCCAGTCCTGGCACACTGGTTACCACCACCTTGCACTGCCCAGCTGTCCACCTCTCATTCATTTATCTTTCTTATCACCTACCTGTGGCCCTGCCCCCATTAGCCATGGGTCCATCTGCCCCTCTGCCCGCCCAATTGTCAGCCCTTGCCCCTCCACTTGTGTTTTACCTGCTGATCACTGCAAGGCCCCCGCTCCTGCAGTGGCCATGGTGACCACAGTTATGGCCACAGTCCTGCTGTCATGCATATCACAGTCTGGCTGGAAGACTGACAGTTACGCCACCGATGACAACCCATTATGATGAGTGTGTGGAGACCCAGGCTCTGGGGGCGCACAGAGAGGGCGCCCGACTCAGGCTGCGTGTGTAGAGGAGGCAGCTCTTGGTCTGAGTCCCGAGGGAAGGGGTGCCAAGAGAGGAAGAGCACCCTGGAGAGAGGGACAGCAGCGGCCGTGGCTTGGCCTTCCAGGAGGTTGTGGTACAAACTCTACATTCGTAGTTTGGAGGCCAAGCGGAGCCATTCAGGTCGCAGCTCCAACTTCCCAACACAGACTTTGAGGAATATCCACAGAAAATGGAGTTTTTAGGAATCCTAAAATACTAAATGGGCTGAAAAAGACCATCAGGCACCCCACAGGAAAGCTGGCTCCGGAGCTGCTGCCCACTCTCCGAGATTACTCATCTGGCGCGGGCTCTCTGCTGGCCTGGGCACCGGCCCGCAGCCCCAGCTATTCTGTACACAGAGCCTGGATCTGAACCATGTACTAAATGAAGGCTGGAACAAAATGTACCACATTTCCAACGCTGAACGTGTCTCAGAGTTGACGGCAATATATATGCTTTTTATTTTTACTCCACCGCAAAGTGAACAAGATTCCTTCTCGGATGCCCAGCCCAGTTAGCCAGTTGAAACCGGAAGCCTGATGTCCCAGAGAGAGCACGAGCCGGAGTCGGTGATGCCTGGGTCCCTTTGCTCTGGGAACCTCAGCTTGCTCATCGGTAAGATGGGGTGACTATCCGCTTTCCCTTCACCTCCCAGGTGTGGGGCGATGTTGGACTGCAAGGGGTATTGACAACTGAACGTTTTTTGGAGACGCAGGAAGCGGGACTTCATTCGTCATTCGTCAAACTAACGGACCTTTCAAAAGCCAGGAAATCCAGGCATCTTTCCAGCCTTTGTGTCTGGATGTACATTCATGAGCATTCCTGATCTGCTAGGGCTTCGTTCTCTGCATTTCCCAATCCACACAGAGAAGCTGAAGGGCTCGGCTCATCTTTTTGTCATAGGTGGTACCATAAGCCTCCAGCCAATGGGCTGGCTGCTTATGTGTGGTCACGCAGCCCTCCTCCAATCCGCTGCAGCCAAGGACTCACGTGATACACAGGCAGCCATGCTTTCCAACAGCCCTGGGTGGGTGCTGATATGTCCATGAAGAGGAGTCTGAGGCAGAGAGAGGTAACTTACCAAGGACAACAAGCTAGTAAAGTGTGGGATTGTGATTCATACCCTGGGCTTTCAATTGTTTAGGTCTCTCTTCTTGTATCTCCGGGGCTTAGCAGACTGCCTGGCACATGAAAAGATGCACCCAGCATGTGTTTGCCAAGGGGGGCTTTAGGCATTAGAACACTTATTTTACAAGCTTATTACAAAAAAGAAATAGGTTAGTATTAATGAAAGTGTCTGGCACACACCCTGGGATTGAGTGGTGGTGAATAAATATCGGTTTAATTCATGGGTGGATTCATTCATTCACCCTCCCTTACGGCTGGGGGCCATGGCTCCTGGCAAATGTGAGAAGTCAAGTCCTGTCTTCCCATCTTCCCTCCTTTGGCCGCGTCCTGCGAACTGCCTTGGCTGGAGAGACCTGGCTCTTTCTCTCCCCCCTTTTCCTCTGCTCATTCTGAGCACCTGAACCTCCCGAGTTTCCCCTCCCCAGGCCCACCTGCCAGCTCCCGTCACTCCGCCCTCCCCAGGGCCCTGGAGCCCTCTTTGGGACCTATCCTGGCCCCCACCAACACTCACACTCTGGCCACAGGACTTACACAGCCATCGGCCTTTTGTGTCTGCTTCCTTTCACTTAACACGGTGTTGGACTGTCATCCACGTGGCCACGTGTACCCACCCGCATCTGCTCCTATTGGTTACTGAGTAGTACTCCATTGTGTGTGCCACAGTTTATCCGCTTACCAGCTCATGGGCGCCTGGGATGTTTTCCAGTTTTTGTTGTTATGAGCGGAGCTGTTACGAACATTCACATAGAAGTCTGTGAGTGGACATAGTGTCATTTCTCTTGCGTAAATACGTATGAGTGTAATTGTTGGGTCAGTCAGTAAGCGTATATTTAACTTTATGACAAACTTCTAAACTGGAATTATTTTTTGGTTAGCGAGCTGTGTTCCTTTGTTCGTGACCATGTGACTCAGCACTTTATAAAGGCTGCTTTGTACTTTTTGTGAGTGAATTATAGCTTTGCATGTTGTCTCCTTGAGCCATTTGCATTCTAACCAGAAGTCAACTGTTCCATTCAAGACACACTCCCTGAAAACCTTAAATGGAAGGGTTAGCTTCTTGCTCCTGGAGGAAATGTTTCCCAAGAGCTAGCAGGTGGAAGGGGCAACCCTGGCCAAGGTGGGGTGGGAATGCCCTGCGGGACCCCAAGGGGCCCTGCGTTTGCCTAGAACTCCAGCGAGACAGAGCCCCTAAGAGCTCTGACTCCCAGAATTCCACAAGGGATGTTGACTGGAGAGGAGAGAGTTAAGACGGAAAGGGGCTGCCTAAGTGGTCCTCCGCTCCTAATTCTGCCCCTTGCTTTTTATGCTCACGTCCCAGGGTTGTCCCTCTCTGACTCCGCTTTTGCCCCCAGCTGCAAAGCACGCACGTTTTAGCCAAAGGAGTGACAGAGGAGAGCAATCTCTCCCAATTCGGATTTGGATTCTTGTTTTCCATTCAGTGGCAGATTGGAGCAGAAGGGCCCATGTAGGGAGTACAGTTTGCATTTCTCGGTGTCTCTGTGTCCCTCCACTTCTGTCCATCCCCACCCCTCTCCAGGCCAAGCCACCAGCTGGTGGTGGATGCTCACCGACCATTGATGTCTCCTCTCAGCTCATCAGCCTGTCCTTTACGTAGCAGCCAGGGAGCCACTTTATTCGCGATGTACTGCCCTGTCTGTCTACCTGTTTATCTAAGTCAAGAAACACACAGTTCAAAATTAAACAGGCACAAAAGAGTGTGCAGAGAAAAGTCTGCTTTTCACCTCCTTTCCTAGCTACTCGGCTTCACTTCCTGGAGAAAACTAACACACTAGTTCCTCCAGAATTCTCCCAGAGCTGTTCTGTGCATATTTGAATATGTAACTACGTAGTTGACCCTTGAACCACCCAGGGGTTGGGGTGCTGACTCCCACGCAGTCAAAAATTCACACATGAGTTTTCACTCCCCAGCAAATAAACTAAGAATAGCCTACCGGGGACCAAAGCCCGAGGGATAGCATAAACAGTTGATGAACACATATTTTTAATGTTATATGTGTTACATACTGTACTCTTACAGTAAAGCTAGCTAGAGAAAAGAAAATGTTAGTGAGAAAATCGTAAGGAAGAGAAAATATGTTTACCATATTGACTGAAGACAATCCACATGTGAGTGGCCCCAGGCAGTTCGAGCCGGGGTTGTTCTATTTTCAGCCACGGACACTTTTCCTCCCTGCTGTGTCTCCCGCAGCTGGTGGCCCCTGATAAAAACCCTGTTTGCTCTGGCCTGGCTCAGTCAGCATATCTTGGAGACCGTACCCTCTCTCTACGTGAAGAGTCACTCCCCGTTGCTCTTTTGAAAAACAGCCGTAGGTTTGCCGCTGTATGGGCGTACCATAGTTGTGCCCTTGGTCCCTTACCGATGGACGTTTAGGTTGTTGCCCCCAATCTTTGGAGGGGTTTCTTTTTCAAACACAACCGTGATGGTGTTATTACTGTGATGATAGCCACTCAGTGGCCTCCCATTTCTCTGAGAACAGCAAGTCCACAAGGCGGCCCCAGGGTCGGGTCTGGTCTGTCCCCCAGGGCCTCTAGGGGACCTGTCCTTGCCACTCAGAGGTCAGACCCGCAGGCCCTTCTGCAGGTTTGCCGGCACGCCGTGCTCCACCCCACCTCGGGGTTGGCACACGCCGCTCCCTCTGCCTGGACTCTGGTCCTGCTTCATCTGGTTCTCCCCCTTCGTCGTTCGGGTCCTGGGGAAGCCTCCCATGGTCCGCACGACGGGCCAGGTTCTGTGGCCATAGGACCCTCCGATTCTGCTTCAGATCTCTTACCACCATTTATTTATTCCTACTTTGGTTCCAGCGGTCAGCGTCTGCACCCCCCACTGGAGCCGAAGTGCCAAATGATAATTCTCCTGCTCTCACCACTTTGTCCCTGGTGTCCCGCACAGTCCCGTGGAACATCAGGACAGCAGCTAACACGGACTGAGCATGTACTCTGCTCCAGGCACTGCTGTGAGCCCTTCGCACGCAGTAATTCTTTTAACCAACACGAGAACCTGTGAGGCACAGGCTTGGCGATTGACTCCCTTCCACAGACGAGGAGACTGAGGCACAGATTGGTGAAGCCAGTCGCCCGAGATCATACCATCTCAGACACTACAGGCCTCCGCCTATGCAGGAGTTCAGTAAGTGTTTGTTGAATGAGTGATTAGTGAATGAGAGAAGGAGGACTCCCATTTTACAGATAGGAAAGCTGACACCCCTGTAGAGTAAAGTGACGGATCGGGTCCTTCAGCGATGCAGAGGTAGAAATGGGGGTGGTGGTGGTGCGGGTGCCTGCCTGGGGGGCTGGATTCTCCCTGCTGCCCCACCAGGAGGCCTGGACTCGGCCTGCTCAGGCCCAACCTCGCTGCCTATGGCCTTCTTCCATGTGGCTCTCCTCCCCCTCTTCCTGGAGATTTCCAAAGCTTGCCCCTCTGGGCACCTCCTTCTAGAAAACCAGCAGGCAGCTCCTAAATCCCCTTGTTCCTCTGCACTTGCTCCAACACCCTCGAGCACCAGCCCACACAGCCAGGGCTGCAGGCGCAGCCCAGGAATCAGGCACATAACCGTTCTCCCCACCCTCTCCGTTCCCCACATTATTCCTCTTCTCTCTCCAACACCCAGGTCTCTGTGGGATTCTGGGAGTTTCCACCTTGGATTGATTCTACTGGAGAAGCTTAGTCTGTGGTAAGTACAAATGTCTCTTAGCAACATCTTGTAGCTCATTTCTTCTTAGGAGGTATTTCTCTGATGATCAAAGGTCTATTTTTATAGATCTCCTCCTCCTCCTCTGAATTGCAAGTGTAATATTCCTGCGTCATGTTGGTACAGCGTGTTTTTGTTCGGTGGTCCTCAGTACAACCAGAGGTGGTAGGAATGGATTATCCTCATTTTACAGATGAGGTGCTACAAGGGAACCCTGGCTGGTGGCACTGGGGCATGCCCAGACTCAGGGGTGAATTCTGATTGGTTGAAACCGAACCTGACGTTCTGACGTTCTCATTCTCTTTTGCCAGTGATTGGTGTAGGAGTGGGCATGTAATGCAGTTCTGGCCAATGAGATGTAAGAAGAGTTTTTCCTTACTAAAACTCTGGGTAGAGAAGGCTGCCAGGGAGAAGGTAGTAGCCGCTCCCCCCCCCCTTTTATTTTTTTGGATTGCTGCTTCTAGCTTTGGATACTATACATAAGGACTTGATACCCAGAGCTGTGGCAACCATTTTGTGACACGAGGCAATAAGTTTGGGGCTAAAAAGCCATAATGCTCAGAAAGGCAGAGTGGAGAAAGCCTGAATTGCTCTTGACATTGCTGAGCCAGCAGCCCAACCCTGGGAGGATCTCCCTCCAGTCTCATTAAGTAAACACTAGCTAGCCCTTACAGTTGAGCAGCCCTTGATCTGGTTTTCAGTAACTTGAAGCTGAAAGCATCCTTTACTGATAACAGTGAAGATGCCCTCACTGATTCCTCCGAGATGCCTCTGCCTCCTTAGGAAGTGCAGATACGAGGTGTGGGTTGGGGGCGGGGAAGGGCCGGCCTGGGACTAAGCCGAACATGTGGCCCAGTATAGTCACCACGCTTCCATTTTCTCCTTAGTACAAAGAAGGCTTGGGCGACACCAGAGACACCTCCCAACAGTGACTCACAAGCCCTGAGAGCAGCAATTGTTAGAGCTCCATCATCTCCCGGCACCTGTGAACTCCGTACTACAGTTCTACTGCAGACCAACAAAGACATTTTTTTGCCCATTTAACAACAGAAAAAAGGTATAATTTTGATTCATTCACACTGGACGGCTGCGGTTGTGTTGGCCACTGTCGTTTTTTCATGTGACAGTCTAAGGGGAAAGAAGCCCATGCCCCTGGCTGAACAGACAGGTGCTGCATGGAAAATCCTTGCAGCACACAGGTGGCAAACTGCTGCCCTCGAGCCACACGGGACCTCTGGGACTGTGATTGGTGACGGTGACGAGTAGAGAGCGTCCACATTCAGCTCATGGTGAGTGTTGGGAGGTGACTCAGCGAGGTTTCAGATGGCCTCAGCGTCTTTATTTGTCCCTCTTCCCCATTTGTCAGCAATCCTTCACCATGCCCTAGTTTCAGGGTGTATTTTTAATGGAAATAAACTCGAACAGCTCAGGATGACACAATTCCTTCAGGGGTTCAGCATCATCTGCTGACGGAGCCAGGCGGTGAGCGGAGCACATGGAGGTGGTGAGGTCCCTGACCCAGCATTTCAGACAACGGGGCTAACCAGGAGAATCTTTGAACTTCGCCATAAAACCCCACAATCTCCCCTGGCTGCAAACCAGGGGTGAGGTGAGTGCTTTCAACCTGGGATGGAGAATCCTTGCATTCTGGGGAGTCACCCTGTAGCTAGGGGACAGCGTGTAAGAGGACCACAACCAGACCCCTCTCCTTCGGTGTGGAGAGACCCTGCCAAATGAATGCCCCTCCCTCCTCCATGGTGATGCTGCAACTTGCTCAGTGGTCGATTCAGTGGGAGGCCAGACTTGGGGAGAGTCCGATAACCCTTGAGATTTTCTTAGGCAGCATCTCATGGCAGCCCCGTAGACCATCTCTGATTGGACCAGCACGACCTGCTTTTCCCACAGTGTTGGTTCTGAGACCCATCTCCTCACCTCTGGCCAGATGGCAGGGTCCAGGTAGAATGAGTCACGCAGATCTGGATTCCAGCTCCAGGAGGGATGCGCAGGAACGGAGGTGGGCGGAGAGAGGGGCCCAGAGGTGCACTCACTCTGGGGGTGCGGGGGAGGCTCGGCGGGGGCAGGTCTGTGGCGCGCGTCTGCAGGGCTTGTAGTGCAGCTGTTCCCTCCCACTAAAGGCCAGTAGCACCGCCATCACAGTACGACAGAAATGGCCTCACCCACTTCGGACCGTGCCCTGGGGCGGGGTGGGTGCAGGGGAGCAGGACCTGCTCTCTCCCTGTCTCTCTCCCCAAAGGGTGGGGTTCCGTAATGCCATCCCACCTGGGGGTGCCTGCTCTCACCCACACGAACTCTAAAAGGGAACATTTATTTCACTTTCCCAAGGGCAAATTTTGTACTTATTGTTTGTGCAGTTTTTATAATATTTGGATTTTTAAAATCCTTCTATCAAAACAACTGTCTAGAAGATTGAAGAAGACTCAAGTTTAGTTGGCACAAACACACATACTTTCTGTTTTGCTCTTGGGTTCATGTGTTGTTCACAACTCTGAAAATCATTTCCATACCAGCGTTTGGGGTGGAAATCAGTGCCCCCACATGAAATAAGTTCAGTGGTCCCCTCGAAGGAAGCAAGCTGACGGGTGTGCTGTAAATGGGGGCTTGGGCCAGGGGTCCCCTAGGAGAGCAGCTCTCAAACCTGAGTGAGAAGCAGTTCTCCAGAGGGCTGTGGATGGGCAGGTGGCCGGGCCACCACACTCTCTGACTTGGTAGGTCTTGGGCGGGGCTGTGGATCTGCGTTGGTAGCAGGCTTCCGAGTAATGCTGATGCCACTTCTCTGGGGACCACCTCGTCCTCGTAGTAACTGCCCCATTCTAATTGCAGAATCTCTTTCCTGCTGGTAATTTAAAAACTAGGTGCTTAATATGTGTATTTGTTTCAACACATGGCTCATTCATTTGTTTGAAAAGTAACAGTGGGGCGGCCGCAGTGTGCCGAGGTCTAGGCTCTAGGGACTCAGAGCGGGGAAAACAAAGCCCTTGGCATCAGCTGAGAGGTGGCAGCCTCGTCATGCAAGAGCGCGGCCATGACAGATAACCGAATGGAAATAAAAATCAAGTGATGGCCAGGGATGCCTGCTACCGAGGGAAATAAAGCAGGGTAGGGGAGTGGGGGGAGATGCTATTTTATATACTTCCAAGATTAAAAACATATTTTATTGATTATGCTATTACAGTGGTCTCATTTTCTCCCCTTTATCCCCCTCCACCCTGCACCCCCCTCCCACCAGCATTCCCCTCCTCAGTTCATGTCCATGGGTCGTACATGTAAGTTGTTTGGTTTCTCCATTTCCCATACTATTCTTACCCTCCCCCTGTCTATTTCCCACCTACCATTTATGCTTCTTCTTCCCTGTACCTTTCTCCCCATTCTCCCCCTCCCCACTGATAACCCTCCATGTGATCTCCATTTCTGTGAATCTGTTTATGTTCTAGTTGTTTGCTTAGTTCATTTTTGGCTTTTTTTTTTTAGGTTCAGTTGTTGATAATTGTGTGTTTGTTGTCATTTTACTGTTCGTATTTTTTATTTTCTTCTTCTTAGATAAGTCCCTTTAACATTTCGTATAATAAGGGCTTGGTGATGATGAACTCCTTTAACTTGACCTTATCTGGGAAGAACTTTATCTGCCCTTCTATTCTAAATGAAAGCTTTGCTGGGTAGAGTCATTGTGGATGTAGGTCCTTGTCTTTCATGACCTGAAATAATTCTTTCCAGCCCCTTCTTGCCTGCAAGGTTTCTTTTGAGAAATCAGCTGATAGTCTTATGTGAACTCATTAGTAGGTAACTATCTCCTTTTCTCTTGCTGCTTTTGAGATTCTCTCCTTATCTTTGATCTTGGGTAACGCAATTCTGATGTGCTTCAGTGTGTGCTTTCAGTCTTTTCTTCCGCTACCCACAAGCAAATTGGGCCCTTCTGGTGCTGATTCCCAGGTGGGTGGGTTTGCGTACGTTCTGGGACCCTGTGGGCCTCTCCAACCAACTCTCCTGTGAGGCTGGGAGTTTCTTCTGCTGATGCCCACAGGTGTTTTCAGTCAGAGATTTTGAGGCTTTATTTCCCTGCTCTGGACCCCTGGGTTGTGCTCTCTGTCTTGCTTCCCGGTTTATCCGCGTGCAAATGTTGGACCACGCAGCCTGCCAGCCCCTGCCTCACCCGGTACACCAGCCACCTTGCCGTGAGTCCCTTCCGCCCTGGCTGCCTGTCTCTGCCCCTCCTAACAGTCTGGATGAATGTTTTTCCTTTAACTCCTTGGTTGTCAGACTTCTGGTCATTCTGGTTATTTTTTGTTTTTAAATTTGTTGTCATCCTTCTTTTGGTTGTGTGAGGAGCACAGTGTATCTACCTATGCCTCCATCTTGGCTGGAAGTCCCTATTTTTTAACAATTTTACTTATTTATTTTTAGAGAGAGGAGAAAGGAGGGAGAAAGAGAGAGAGAGAAACAGCAATGTGTGAGAGATACATCGATTGGTTGTCTCTCACACACCCCAAACTGGGGACCCAGCCCACAACCCAGGTGTGTGCCCTGAGCAGGAATTGAACCAGTGACCTTTGGTTTGCAGGCCGACACTCAATCCACTGAGCCACACCGGCCAGGGTGAGATGCTCTTTTAGAGAGGATGGACTGAGAAGGGCTTTTTAAAGAGGTGACACTTGCAAAGACTCCAAGGAAAAGGCTGTGAGCAGTGCAGACAGTAGGGGGGGAAGAACATTCCAGGTGGAGGGCGTGGCAGGCACCCAGGCCTGGGGGAGGGACACGCTCTGGGAGTTCAGGAACCAGCGAGGACATTTGCAGGGCTGGAAGGGAGGGAGCCAGGGGCAGGAGACTGGAAAAGAGGCTGGAGCAGGGGTGAAGCACGTGGAGGGGCTGCAAGGGCACTGGGAGACCTTGGGGTTTCAGTGGACAGTGTAGGGGCCATGGGCCGTGAACTGATTCCTGTTAAAGGAGGGTTCTGCTGCGGACAGGAGAGGGCAGAGTGCCCCAGGGTGGGGGCAGAGGGTCCAGTAAGTAGGGGCTGCTATGGTCACCCAGGCAAGAAATGATGGTGGCTGGGCAACGGGGGTGGTGACAAGTAGGCCAATTTGGGGGGGATTTAGGTGGACAGAGCCAGTAGGGTTTGCTGATAAGTTGGATGTGCGGAGTGAGTGAGAGGCAGATTAGAGCTGAGGGCCCCTCGTCAGCCTGGAGCCTGGGCAGGCAGGTGGTTGGTTGTTCAGCCGTTCTTAGGGGCTGGGTCTGATTCCTGGAAGGGCCACCAGGGAAAGAGATGACGAAGACATGTTGTCCACGCTCAGTATCTCAGCTCTTGTGAAACACTCAATGAACCTTCATCCAGGGACAGGGTAAGATGACCCGAGAAAGCAGGGAGGTCCCCTCCAGGCCAACTTTTGCCAGTTTATCTGACTAGAGACCCCTTTCTGGACTCCGCTTGTGTGCCAGGCATCCTGGGACAAGCTGCCTTGGCTTAGAGAACTCATCAGGTGGGCTGCCTGTAGGTTAGAGACGTCTGCTTTAAACACCTGCTAGAATTGGAAAGGACCAGAGAGATTAGCTGGGGGAATCGAAACAGCACTCCAGTGATTCCTGTGTAATGCAGTGTCAGATGGAGCCTTCCCTGCCCCTTGCAAGCTTCAGAAATGTTAGTGTGAATTCGCCAGTGCCATGCACTGTGGAAGCCTAAAGAAAAATTTCTGGGAGTTTGCGGGGCAAGGTTCCTGTGGTCCAGGCCACCTCTGTCTCGGGGCTGTTGCTTTCCCTAATACTGTCTTTGTGCCACACCAAGCTGATGGGACATGAAACTCCCGTCCTGCCATATTTTCTACTGAAACCTGATGGCAAACATGTGGCTCGGTTTGGGAGGGAGCTGGATTCAGGGTGCCCAGTCCAGCAAACACAGGCAATGAAAAAGTAATTCCAGTCTCTGTTTTTATCTTTTGAATCAAGCTGAAGAGGCTCTGAATCATAGTTCACAGTTTCTCAAGATGCCTCTTCACCTGGCCCGCACGCGCTGCCTCTCCCGTGTCCCGCTGTCCTCTTCGCCTGCCGGACCGTCCCGGCCTTCTCCCGGTCATCCGCTTCCCTGCGGCCCCTGTGGTCTCTGATCCTTTATTTCGGCCCATTCTTCAAATTAAGTATCACGAAAGGGCTGCAAAATAGAAAGCAGAAGATCAAACTTGTGTTCAAGGGTGTGTGTGTGTGTGTTAGAGGCAGGTTTTACCAATTGTTGTCGCCGCCTGTCACCCCGATCCTGTTTACTAGAGTAGTGAAGATAATTTCAGTCGTCCACCGAGCCTCTCCTCTTCCGCCAGGCTCACGCAGAGCCGTTCCGTGCAGCACCCTTCCCTGAAGCTCTGGTGGGAGAAGGGGAGCGGGAGACAGCCAGGGTGTCTGTAGCAGAAAAATGCAAGTCACTGTGAAGTGTGCATCGGGCGTCCGTGCCCTCCAAAGGCTGCCCAGGCCCCGGCCAGTGTGGCTTGGTGGGCTGGAGCGTCCTCCAGTAAACCGGAGGGTGGTGCGTGCCGCCGCCCCGCCCCCCGCCCCGTCAGGGCGTGCGTCTAGGTTGTGGGTTCGGTCCCCTTCTGGGGTGTGCACAGGAGGCAACCAATCGATGTTTCTCTCTCGCATTGATGCTTCTCTCGCTTTCCCTCCCTCCCTTCACCTCTCTCTAAAAATAAGCATGTCCTCGGGTGAGGATAAAAAAGGAAAGACCTCTCCGCCACCTGCCACTGGGGCTTCACCCCACGTGAGTCCACCTCGAGCCATTTTGGCGGCTTGTTTATATCACCCGTCTGCACTGATCCCCAGCGCCTGCCCGCTGCTCCTCCCGGGAGCAGGACCACGTGGACAAATTCCGGTCTATGTCTCATGCGAAACATTTCTTCCTGCCGGTGGGCCAGGGAGTCGCAAGCCTGGGCCCTGGAGCCGGCGTGCCTGGGTTTGAATCTCGCCTCTGCTGATCAGCTGTGGGGCCTTGGGGGAGCTCGACTTCCGGCCCCTTCGTTCCTTCACCTGCAAAATGGAACCGATACTCACCTTCCGCACGGGGTGGCTGGGAGGACTGGGTTCACCGGCGTGAAGCACTCAGGGAAGCTGCTGGCGCAGAGCAGGTGCTCGTGAAGTGGGACCGTGTGGTGGGTGAGGTGCTGGCCCCCCAGAACTGTCACGCCCTCCTGCTTCCGTTGAATCCATAGTCAGGGGGCCGAGCGGCTGGCCTGGTGGGGCTCGAGGACTGACTTCTGGGGGCAGCCGAGCGGTTAGGGAAGAGCAGAGGGCTGAGGCGTCAGGATGCTGGTGTTGGCATCAATAATAATAGCAGAGCAGTAAGAGTGGGGGTCGCAGGCGGCCCTGTGAGAGGCCAAGCGCAACCTCATGGGGGCTGGATTCTCATTCCTCCCATTTCACAGGTGGATAAACTCAGGCTCAGAGAGCACAGGCCACACATCAGATCAGTTCTAGGGCCCGGCTGATACTCGGATCCCCTGATCCCACATGGGGCCAGACTCTGGGCGGCAGTGAGAGGGGCACTGTCCCCATGTACCGGGCAGCTTGTGTGGATTGACAGGGGCCCCCTCCCCTTTCTCTCCCCAGAAGGTTGCAAACTAGCCGAGCGCTGCCTCAGACTGTCCTCAGGCCTCGGTGGCCTGTCATCCATGGAGTTGAGTTTAATGGCTATCAGGGGTCTAAGAGTCCCAGACCCCATCCCCTGCTTTCCTTGTCTGGCAGGGGTGGAAGGGGGAGGAGAGAATCTTCTCCAGTGAGAGGGGACTGCACCTCTTCAACCCTGGTTTGGCATTTTATATGCTGGGAATGAAAAACCCAGCGTTGCTATGGAAACTGCCATCCCCTGCTCCCTCTGTTATTCTCTGTGGGAAGCTCCTGTGTCAGGGGTAGGGGGTGGGTGTGTAGGGGTACCCCCTGCACAGGACGTGGGAATACAGCAGGACCGGTTGGGGGGCGGGGGTGCAAGGGAGGATGGGACCTGGGAGAGGCGCTCGGGCCACCCCACTTCCAGGAGGGGCCCCAGGGCCTCTGACTTGAGGGCAGAGTGAAGGGCAGCCACAAGCTCAGGTGACTTCTGGGGAGCTATCCTGGCAATGGTCAGTCACACTCGAAAGGCAAAGAGCACTTTGCAAAACAGCGAGATGGGCTGTTTGGAAAGGGCGCAGGCCCTACAGTTACCAGGACTCCGGCTCGAGTACCAGCACAGCCTGACTCCCCGAGCCTCCGTTTCTCCACGTCTGAGGATGTGCTGGGTGACAGCGACCTCACGGAGTGGTCACCTGGGATTGTGACTCTAGGCATTTGTCCCCTGCCTGGTGTCTGCATAGGAGGTGGCATCCAGTTAAGGAGGGCTCCTTCTCCTCCCTCCCCGCCCTTGCCTGATGCTGCTCAGGCAGACAGCATGAGCCCCTCTTACAGATGAGGAGACTGAGGCCCCAGCAGGGGAAGGAAGGGGAGCACAGGCCACTGGGAGGCAGGGCAGGGTCGGGGACCAAATCGGGAGCCTTGGGCTCTTCCCCCTTCCCTCCAGCCCCGCTTGCTTTTGGCTGCTGCCGGGAGCCAGCTTTGACCGCCAGCCCGTGCCCCACAGGATCCCCGCCCCAGCCCTGTGCTGGCCCCGGTGCATCAGAGCGACCAGCCTGCAGCGGTGCGACTCTCTTCTGGCTTTTCCTGTTAAAATAGAACGGAGTGCTGTGCTTTCTCCACGGGAAAAAGGTAGGGGTGGGGGAAAGCAAGCCCTAACAGTGCCGCCTCCTACCAGCACCCTCTCGGCTCCCAGAATGGAAAGAGTTCCTTACGGGTGATTTGTTAGCTCTTTCTGGGGCAAGAGAAGGTGGAAGACTAATTTTAACTTCTCAGGGATATTTTTTTAAGCTTTCGTGTCTATCAGACCAGGGGTCGGACATCAGGTGCCCTGATGTGGGTTGAGGGGAGAATTGAAGCAGGGGTCATCTGCCTCTGCCAGCCAGGTGCCGCAAACCCCAGCGGGAGGGAGGCCAAGACGGTCAAGGTCTGCTCGTGCTCACGGTCCCCGCTCTCCAGAAAACCTTCTGCTCTGCCTCCTCCAGAGCCAAGGGCGTGTCACCCCGAGAGTTAGGGGCCTGAGGCTGGAGGCATGAGTTTATAAAACCTGCATTCGCTGTGTGGCTTTGGGCAAGTCATCTCGCCCTGCTGGGCCTCAGTGGTCTCCTCTGTCATGGGGGAACAGTAACTGCTGCCCGGCCCACTTTCCAGGGTGGCTGTGGAGGCTCAAAGCATTGCTGGAATGATTTGGGGCCCCAGCATGGAAAGGGACGTAGCACGACTGGAAAGGGTCCCCAGAGGAGAGATTAGAATGAGGCAGGGAGCCCTGGACTGTCCCAGGGAGGGGGAGGACCAAGACATCAGGCCTCGTTTTCTGCCCAGCCCGGGGCCTGGCATGTGGAGGGTCACTAATACACATTTATGAATGATAAATCAGTGAGAAGCTCCCCAGAAATGGAGACAAAATTAGCCTGGAGAAGAGGCTTATGGGAAATGAGCTAGCCAATCTCCACGCAGCAGAATGGCTGTGAGGACACACGGGCTAGAGATGGTTAGAGACGGGCCCCGGAGACAAATGGGCAGACGCTGTGAGAGGACAGATTTCAGTCTGTGCAAGGACCGTGGGGAAATGAACTCGCGTTAAGCACCGGTTGTGTGTCTGCGTCCTGGAGACAAACAGCTAAGTTTTATTAAGTCCTTGCTGAGAGGCTGTGGAGGTTAAGGGGAGGACCCAGTGTCCGGAGCCGAACCACCTGCGTTCCAATCTCAGCTCCACCACTAAGCAGCTGAGTGGTCCTTAGAGTCTTGCTTCCCATCTCGGAGTCTCAGTTTCCTCATCTGTACACGGGGGACGGTCGTGTTACCCAACTCAGCGGTAGCTGTATGCATGACAGCACATGTACCTGTCCCTGTACACCCACCTGCCCCAGAACAGGGCCTGGTGAGCAGCAGGTGTTTAGCAAGTGCTGTGCAAGGGTTGGCCGTGACTTTCCACGAGTCCCGAGCTACTTGGTTTCATGTAATCTTCACAATGGTCCTATGAGGGTGCTGCTGTTATTCCCATTACCCGGATGGGGAAACCAAGGTCATGCAGATTCAGCGACGTGCCCGAGGTTACCAACCGTGAAGGTGGCAGTAGCCGAACTTGAGCCCAGCTCTGCCCTCTTGGAAGTCTACAGTCCTCCTCACTGTGATGTTCCCATCCACGTGGGAAGACCAGGCCCCCATGTGCCAGGCCAGGAGGCAGAGGCCCAGAGAGCAAGTACAGGACTGGAAGCCCCAGAGCCGCCTGCAGGCAGAACGCAGGCTTACCTCCCAAGCCCGCTGGCTTGCTTCCCTCGGCCCCACACCTTCAGCCTACGGGCGCCATCCCGGCAGGAACGGGTGGCCCTGGCTGGAGCGAGGAGCTGCCTGTTGCTGGCCACCAGCCAGTACAGGTGGGTTAGGCCCTTCAAAATGGCACGAAGTGACCTTTCTGCTCCCTTGTAGCCTGAGGTTGGGCGATCAGATGAGATGATGGATGTGGAGGCTCTTGAGGAGGCGAACGTGTCACACGTGAGACAGCAGAGCCAGCCCCGGGTCTTGCTGGGGGAAGCAGGAGATCCCACGCTGGCCTGGCTCACTCCTTCCCTGCCCTCACTCCCCCACCCCGTCTCCCTCTATCTCTCCCTGCCTGTGTTGCTGTCCCCTCCCTCTGTCCCTCCGTCTCCGGTCCTCCTTCCCTCCTTTTTGGGAAGATGAGTGGCACCCCACCCGCCAAGCAGCCCTCAACCGAGATGAGGAATCAACCCCCACCTTCCCGATCTGGTCCTCTCAGAGTTTGTTACTTTGGCCCGAAGAAGACTCGAAGATGTGTGATATCCGGAGGCAGTTACAGAATTTAACTGAATTTCTCTGCATGAAAATATGTGGCCCTCAGAGGTCACTTGATGAAAGGAGTCACCGGATCAGCGTGACACAGCCCCGGCCACGTCAGCGTGGGACACCGGGGCAAACGGATCATCTAGGAGTCATTTACACGTTTGTGTCAGACACACCCGACTCCTCTCTCCCTAGAACTGAGTTAGAACCGCTCCGCAGAGGCAGGTCCTGGCCTAAGGGGAGGAATGAACAGGGGAGACTCACGGGAAGGCGTGCAGGCCTCAGGGTTTCTGACACCGAGTTCCGCTGGACCCGAGGAGTTGGGAGATGCCGGCTTTCGTGCAGACCAGTGGACATCTTTCTTTCTTTCTGTCATTTGGAATGGAGGGTTTATTCTGTCTGAGGCCGTGGGAATCCAAAGGGGGTGGGGAGAGACACCAACAGCCAGCGGGGGCACGTCCCTGTCCTTCCGGAACTTGGGGCCCAGGGGAGGACAAGGCAGGCAAGCAGGCAATTGAGATGGAGTGTGTGAAATGCTTTGAAGGGGCAAATGGAGACCCTGGGGGCCGGCGGAGGAGCCCATTTGCTGGCACTCAGGGAGGCACTGGGGACATGGGCACAGCCCTAGACAGGCTTGGAGCTAAGGTGACCGATAGCACATGGGGTTCAGCTGACCAAACCCGGCCATGTGGGTGTAGCCCGCAGAATGGCCTGGGACCAGGGGGGGCTTTAGCGATGCAGAGGGGGCCCACTGGGGAGTGGATGGAGTAAGCAAAGCCGCGGAGCTGGACATGAGTGGAGCATGCTGAGGGACTGTGGGAATGTTGGGTGACTCTAGCAGAGGTTCATTTAGGGGAGTCAGGAGAAGGGGTTGGTGAGGGGTGGAGGCCACCTTCCGCATGATGGGAGTCCTGCAGGTCTCTGAGCTGGGAGTGGTCCGGGCAGAGCGGCAGGCTGCCGGGCTTCGAGCAGATCACTGCAAAGGTCGGCTCCAGCTTGGGAAACATAAGCCCGACCAGGTGGAAGGCTTGTCCCTGCTAGCCATCTGTTGAAGAAGGGTCACATAAGTGCCACCTGGCTTCCTGGGGGGAGATAGCATCTGGGTGGCAGAGAGCACTCCCTGGGGGGAGATGTTTGATGGGGCCTGACCATGATTTATTCAGCAGCATCAGACACCTGCGGTCTGGGGCCGCCGCCGGCCTTGGCCGCTCTCCAGGACTCATTCTGGGTGCGCACGCCTGTCTCTTTGGATGACCAGGGTGTGGGGGATGGGGCACGGAGGCCAGGCCAGAGGGAGCGGCCTCCTCCATCTTTAGGTGGGTGGCAGAGGGGACTGAGGGATGTGTCCAGCTCCCCTGGTGGCCTGCACTGCCTGCTGCAAGGGTCCCAGGGCCACTGCTCCTGCCCAAGGAGCTCCACTTTTGGCTCACCATTGCGTGACACTGTGTCCTCGTAATCCTAGACAGAACTTACCGCCCCCAACATCCTGCCGACCCCTCTCACGCCCTGTGTGTGTGCTCGTGCCCACATGTGTGTGCATCCATGTGCATGCTGTGTGCTTGCAACCGGGAGGTATGCCGTGTTTTCATGAACCCAAACTAGCTTTATGTTGGCACAGACTTAGAGTCAATCATCACTGGTAAAAACAAAGCAAGACAAAAACCAGCTAGCATTTGCGGGAGCAGGCGGCCCGACCCCAAGTTCATGGTTCAATTGCAGGGACGACAGTCTCATTCTCTGCCCCCAGAGCTATGTCACATACTTCTTTGGGTCATCCTGACAGTTTTTAAAACTGCAAATTTGATCGTTTTGCTTTTAGAAATTGTTTTTATGTAGCTAATGATTTAATAGTGATCCGGGCGCAGCAGCCGGTTAGCGTTCAGCTTAGCCACCTGATGTTGGTACTGGCCAATGCTTGAATTTTCACTGCGTGGGATAAAACAGATGCTGTTGCCCTACTACGTTCCACCCACTTTGGATATGTGGCCATGAAGGCTGAGACTGGCCGTGGCTAGGCCTCTCCCTGTCCCTGCTGGGCCACTCAGTTTCCCTAATGACAATGCCCTTGTATTTTGTTTTTAAGCAGGCTCTAAACTAAGCACGATGCAGACATGATCTCAACAAATCATGACCACAAACCTATGAAGCGAGTACCAGTATTATTCCATTTTGCAGGTGAGGAGACTGAGGTTCAGAGAGGCTCAGTGAGGTAGTTGCAGTTACACAGGCTGAGGTTGGGGCACTGATATCCACATCTGGGTGGTCTGTCCCCAGCGCCCAGGAGCGTCACCATTAGGCTGCACTGCCTCCCTCTGGTCCAGTCTCTCTGCCACAGCACGGCTCCTCCTCCACTGCCAGGAACCCACGGAGGACCGTGGACTTGGGCAGTGGACGGGGACAGAGGGGGAGCCCTGTCTTGCAGTGGCGACCCCCCAAGGCCAACTGGGTGACGCACCTGCGTTAGGCTCCCCATCCCTCTGCTCTCCTCAGCGCCTTGCTGCCATGCTCAGTCGGGAGCTAACCGCGGGCCCCCGGTGCGGAAGGGAGGGGAGGGTGGCCGAGCGAGCATCCAGATGGCCCTGCCGCTGAGCGTGGGCTTCATCTGGTCTTCACGTAAAAGTTGCTCCGCTTCCCAGATTGCCTTCGGTGCAGCCATTTAAACACTTGTTTTGTGTTTGTGATACAGAGGAAGAAATTAAAAGGCCTCCAGGGGAAAAACAGGAAGAAAAAAGAAAGCCCAGGAGTGATTCTGGGGGCTCGTCAGGCAAGATGAAGAGAGGAACCAGGTCTGGGACTGGTTTCAAGATTAGAGGAGCAGGTGGCTTCCCCGGCTTGGGCGGTGAGATCCAGGATTCCAGGAGCAGGGCGGAGGCAGAGTGTCCTTCTCGTGACAAAACAGGGCAAGCAAACTGCTGATGACTGAGGAGGGCCTGCTGTGTGCCAAGCCTTTACACACTCTCTCTAGTTCTCTCGACACCCCTGTTTTATGGACAGGGAAAGGGAGGCTTGGCCAGTGTCAGATGGTTGGAAGGTTTCCCCACTAGAATTGCTAGGACGCACACCTTCTGGTCTGCAGCCCAGGATCGCACCTGCCGTGACATTATCTCTTCGCCATGCACTCATGCACCCTCTCCTTCACTCTTTTCATTCACTCCTTTGCATGCTCATTGGCTTTCTTGCTTTTCTGCAAATGCACCAAGCACATGCCTGCCTCAGAGCATCTGCACTTGCTGTTCCCTCTGCGTGGAATGCTTTTCCCCACAGACATCCACCTGGCTCACCCCCTTGCCTCGTTCTGCTGAAGTACACCACCCCGACCACCTGCCTACAGTAGCTCCCCAACACTGCCTCTCTCACCTGGCCCGTGCCATTTTTCTTCACAGTACCACTCACCACTTGACCTTTTATTATGTTATATATTTATTATATTACAGTTGTGAATATTCCCCTCTCTCCTCTACAACCTTAGCTCTTTGAGAGCAGGAGTCTTTCCCGTGTGGTTCACCATTCTCCCTGAAGCAGCTAGCTTGGTGCCACATGTAGAACAGGCTTAAATAGATTTCTGCGTGCTGAGGAGATGAGCACCTACTATGTGCCAGACCCTACCCTGGGTGTGGAGGACACACGCATGGTGAAGACTATCTCTTGCTCTTAGGGAGCTCATACTAGAGAGACAAAGTGAGCAACCACAAGGGCATGGTGGGCCAGCATGGGTTCCCAAGCAAGATGATTCTCTTTGCCCTGGGGCAGAGCCTACTGAATGATGCTTCAATATCGGTTCTCCTCTTTTTCTTAACTGCAGGACCCCAAATTTAGCTGGGCATGAGGTCAGTCATTCAGAATAAAGGCCACCTTTCCCAGCTTCCCTGGCAGCCTGGTGTGGCTATATGACAGAGTTGTAGCCAATTTCCAGGAAGTATCCTTAGAGAAAGGGGGTATGCCCTTCTTTAGCCCTTCCTCTGCTTATTAGATTGTGATGTGATGGCCAGCCTTGAGCAGCCATTCTGGTCCATGAGGACAAGGCCATACCCCAGGGATTGTGGAGCAGAAAGCCCGGGTGCCTGACCCTGAGCCCCAGAATTAATTAGCTGAGCCAAAAAATAAAGCCTCTTGCTTAATCCACTTTTATTTTGGGTTTTCTGTGGCTGACCATTGAATGATCCCAATCCTAGCAGATGCAGCCTTGCATGGAATGGGCAGAAGGTGTCTGGCAGACCTGCTTCCCCACACAGTGTGAGGTGGCCCCATTGCCCACCCAGGGGCAAAGCTGTGGGTGTCCAGTGTCTGGATTTAGGCTGTGGAATGGGACAGGACCCATTGGCCCTGTGGGTGAATTAGCTGTGGTAGCATTTATTCGACCTCTGCTCATTCACCTACCTTGTCATTTATTTGTTCAATCGCACCATCATTTATTCATGAGTTCATTCACTCATCTATGCCTGTGTTAAAACTTTCTGTGAAGCAGGTACCCACAGAGCTGGGACTCGTGTTCAAGCCAGGCAGGGAAACAGTTTGCAACAGAAGCTCCCGTGAAGACAAGAGCAGAGCGGGACTGGCTTGTTCGCCAGGCCTCAGCCCTGACCGCAGGTGTCTCTGAGAAGTGGTCACATTCTGGGTTGCAGGAGCATGCAGTGCCTGGGGGAAGGGCACAGGGCCCTCCAGGTTCCTGAGATGTCCCCTCACCCTTCCTGTGGCTGGGCAGGGGCTTCTGCCGTGCCCCCCAACCCTGCACAAGAGCAAGGAAGACTTTTGAAGCACATTGCACATTCATTATGTCATGAAAGGTGGCTGGTTAGCAGGAGAAGGGTTTGTGTGTCTTGTGGCCTCTGAAAAACTTATAAAGCATAAAGCCTCTCCTTAGCGCATGATGCTAAGAATGTTCTAGAAGTGAGTCAGAAACTCATAGGCCTTGTACCTTTGCTGTAAAACTGAGCCAGGATCCCAGGGGAGGATGGTGTTTAAAAGATCACAGGCAGAAGGGACACCAAACGCTCTCCGAGGCATCCTCAACAGGAAACAGAAAGCAGCTCGGTGAGAAAAAGAAGGAATCACTGGGTGTTTGCCGATGGCTCGGAACGAGCCAGTGCTCTTCTTGGTGTTTGATGGGCCTGTCCTTGGAGACACTGTGGTCAAAATTGAGGATTGCAAGACAGAAGCAAAGCAAACAGATCTATTTTTGTTGTCTTTTGTTGAAACAAACCATCTCAAAACTTGGTGGCTTAAAATAACAATGGTTCCACAATTTCTCATACCTCGATGGTAGGTCAGACTGGGCTCCTAGTTCTTGTGGTCACGGCCGGACCCACCTGCAGAGTGAAGGCAGAGCTTCCATGCCTCCAGAGGCCCAGGCTTGGAACTGGCCCAGCGTCACTTCGGCCACATTCTGTTGGTCAAATCCAGTCACACAACATCCCAGCCTCCCTCGGGGAGCAAATACACTCCATCCCTTGATGGGAGGGATCGTGGGTGTCCCTATGGGCAGACAGACTCCTACTGGAAGCTGATAGGGATCATGGAGCCCAGGAGGGAGATAAGATGGGATTCACACAGATCTGATACATGCACCACATTACGAAATCACGTTCGTTGCATAAAGCGAAGCTCACCGCTCACCTGCATAGGGCTGGTGCTGGGGTTCTGCACAGCAGGCTCTGCCTCTCTTCCACCATCCCGTTTTCCTGTTCTTCAAATGTCCCCATGGGCTGGAGACCACTAAAAGGAAAGAGAAATGCACCAAGGCCATGGTCATTAGCATCCTGGGGCAGTGGACTCTCTCTATTCCTGGCAGATCTCAGGTAGTTGGCAAACCTCTCCCCAACCCGCCCCCGCCGACTTTCCCAGCTCAGGACTTGAAGTGATGAGCCCACTGTGTTGTGTGGCACTAGCAGGAGTGCCAGGTGCTGATCAGGAGAGGAAGTAGACCGCTCCAATTCAGTGAGGACCAGCCTGCGCGTGGGGCGTCGGGTTCAGCTCTGGGCTCAGCGGAGGGCGACTGGCATTGATTGGGTGGCTCTGTGTGCCAAGTGCTGCTGGGCACGCCCGGCCCCTGCTTTTTTCTTGAACTGTCTTGCACTGTGTTACCTCCCCCAGCTTTCCAGTCAAGACAGGTGTATTTCAGTTTTTCAGGTGGGCTACTCTCTCATCCAGGTCTTTAAGTGTCCTATTCCCTTTGTTTGGAACACTATTTCTCTGGTTAACTCCAATCCATTCCTTAAATCTCAAGAAGGCAAATGCCTTCTCTGCTTCACAGTGCTCTCTAAATGTTTGTTGAATGACTGAGGGAGGGAATGAATGAGTTCTCACAACAGCCCATTTGACAGATGAAACAACTGAGGCTTAGAGAGAAGTAGCTTGTCCAAGGCCAAGAGAAGGTGAGAACCAGGATTTAAACCCAAGATTGTTTGGCGGTCAAACTTGTGCCCTTTCTGCCGCACCTGGCTCATGAGGGTAAATGGGGGTGGACAACAGTGGTGGGAAGTGGGGGGACGGTGCTGGTGGCATAAGTGAGAGTCCAGGCACCTCTCTGTCCATTGCTCATGGGGAGCAGCCAGAGACAGAGGTGGGGCCTGGGCCAGGCCGCCGAGCCACACAGTGCCTGGCTGAGCCTGTGAGCCTGGCCTCCCTCAGTCTCTCTCTCTTTTTAAAGATTTTATTTATTTATCTTTAGTGGGAAAGGGAAGAAGAGAAGGAGAGAAATAGCACTGCATGGTTGCCTCTCGTGCGTCCCCTGCTGGGAACTGACCTGCAGCCCAGGCATGTGCCCTGACTGGGAATCGAACTGTTAGGTTTGGTTTGCAGGCCTGGTTGTTTGGTTTGCAGGCCCGCGTTCAATCCACTGAGCTACACCAGCAGGGCCTCCCTCAATCTCTCTTGAATTGAGGATTCATAGGCACTTCTCTGTATAGAGAGGTGCCAGGCCAGTGGCTCAGCTGGCAGTCAGAGCCCAGAGAGTTGGGCAGACTCCTGGGTCCTTGGCAACCTCTGGTTAAAGAAGGGCAGATTCCAGGTTGGAATCAGAGGTGCTTACCCCCAAGGAGCAGACAAATGCCACAGTGTAGCTGACACCCCACAGCAGAGAGAGCACGGGCCTCGGGCCCCAGCCGACTCAGGATCCCAACTCCACCAGTATAAGCTGCGTGGCCCAGTTACTTCACCTCTCTGAGCCTCGGTTTCCTTGACTGGAAAATGGAGATAATAAGACACTCCTTGTAGGGCTGCGGAGGAAGTTAAACGTGTGACTTGTGCAGCATGTTCGAACAGGGCCTGCCTGGCCAACCCAACCTGGCACAGGAAGCAGTTGGTAAATATTAAGCTAGAAGGCCTATTGTTCTTTCATTGTCATTGAGCCTCTCCTACCTCAGCTTCTCTCCTGTGTTATGTTTTTGTTCTGTGTGTTACCTGGGGCTGTGGGAGGACCAGATGTGATTGACAATGGAAAAGACACCTGCGAAGTCTTCTCCAAAGGGCAAGGCTAGAGGCAGTTGCATTGCCCTTGTTGTCTCCATCTGGACCATACCAGGCCAAGGCCAAGGTGCCTGATAAACATCTGGAGAGAAGCAGAAGCCATGAGCTTGGGAGATGATGATGATGATTTCAATGATAGATATGATGACAGAAATGATGATGGCAGCGATGGTGGAGATGATGATGAGGAGGAGGGTGGTGATGATGATGACAATGACAATGATGGCGTTGGATGCATGGATGAACGGGCGAGAGAGCCTGTCACAGCATGTTCAGGCCAACACTTCAGAAGACAACAGGAAGTCATCAAGAGACCAGAGGACTAGTTGTCCACAGACCCAGATGTTTTTCAGTCCAGGCTCTGCCTCTTGCTGGTCAAGTGACTTTGGGTAAACCACTGAGCAGCTCTGAGCTTTAGTTCTGTTGCCTGTGGAATGGGAACGAAAACCCTGCCCTGCTTACTTCCCAGGAAGGTTACGGCCGTGCTCATGTTCATACCACGGCTGCATCTGAGTGCAAATTCCACCCACAGGCAACCATTGCTGCCAAGACGACAAGATCTGTTACTTCCTGGCCAGGCGTCCTGAGGCCACTTAGGTCCCCCACCAGCCACAGTCTCCTCATTTACAAATGAGTCCAATAGTGCCACCCACACATGGTGTGGTGGCCTAGCCAGAGTGGGTTCTCAAAGTCACAGGGACCAACCTAGTGCCTGCAGGGAGTGGGGACTTCAGGGACAGTCCTCATTTGGACTTAGAGCTTCTGGTCCACTCTGGTTGTTTCTTTTCTGGCCGCACCCTCAGCTTGGCCCAACCTGAGATAATGCCCACCCCTTCGAGGTCAGCACCGCTCCTGGCAAAACTGTGCTGTGGGACAATCTTCAAGGACAGGATGGGTCCCAAAAGGCCACCCTGTGTGGCTGCGCAGGCTGCCTACCACTCTGGGGCACTCAGAGAAGGAAATGCAGCCCTTCCCTCCTCTCCCCAGGGCTGGGAGCCTCGGACAGGAGCGGCCTCTGCCTGGAGGAGGTGCCTTTCTCTAATTTGCATAAGGACTGCATATGGGCTGGAAGGCACCTGAGTCACCTGTGCTGGGGTTCATGCAGCTTAGAGATGTGGAATCAGGTGGGGCCTCAGAGAGGATCTGACCCAACTTTCCTGTTGCAAAGAAGAGGGAACTGACTGTTATTCATTCATTCAGTGAACCTTTACTGAACTATGTGACTAGTTCACTATGTGAACTAGTGATACTATGATACTATGTGATGAGTATCATCTCTATGTTCAGCAGGAGGCAGACAGGGTCAGATGAAAGGAAGGGCACAGGCTATGGCTGGTTCACCTGTACTCCTGCTGAACTTTGGCTGGGGGGCACGCCTCTGTCCTTTTTGCTCCGCCTCCAGGGATGTTTGGCAAAGTCCTATCATGCCAGGCATGGTGCCAAGTCTACTCCAGCCAGCTGTTCTCTGCACTGACTGGTACCTGACTCCATGCCCCTCATTCCAGCTGGGCTTGTGTAGCTGGTGACCTACTGACCCCTGACATAGGCTGAAGGCTGATTCTGATGACTGGGCTCGCTGGGGCTAGACGCCCGGTTAGAGGTTGCACAGCCCTGGATGGCGCATTCAGCGGGAAAGAGCACTGTGCTAGGAGTCGGGACCTGGGCTCTGGGTCTAGCCTGCCATTAACATGTGTTGAACTTGGTCAAGCCACAAACCATCTCTTGGTCTACAAAATGGGAAGGTCAGGCCATGCGACCTCTAAGATTTTGCCAACTCTGACCTTCTGATCAGGGGTTCTCAAACCTTGGCAGGTAATGGAATTGCTGGGAGGGCTGGCTCAAACCCACATGGCTGAGCCCCACTCCAGAGCTTCCAATTCAGTGGGGCTGGGGTGAGACCTGCACTTCTGCTGAGTCTTAGGTGATGCCGATGCTGCGGGTTTAGGGACCATACTTTGGGAACTGCTGTTCTAGCAGTGCTGGCTGCACATTAGAATTACCTGGGAAAGCTTTAAACACTGTTGATACCAGGCAGATTAAATCCCAGAGCAATTAAATGAGCATCTCGGAGCCGGAGCCTGAGCTTCGTCATTGTTAATATCTCCCTCAGGTGAGCCTTGCGTTCCGCCAGGGACAGGAGCCGCTGTAGGGGAAAGGTGGCTGGGGAAGGGACAGGGCACCGACTGGGCCCTTTTGGAGGGAGGTCTCTCGGATCCCAGCTCAGCTCTCTAGCTGCCAGGTTTGGGACAGCCTCCCCGGGCCTCAGTTTCCCCTTCCATAAGTGGGGTTGTTAGGAAGACCAAATAAAATCCTGCCTCTTTGTGTCTGCCCACCCCTTCCTTCCTCCTGTCTCCAAGGAGAGCTTGTGTTTCTCCTGCTCTGAGGCCATTCAACTGAGCAGAATTTAATAAGCATTTATTAAAAATTCACCATGCGCAAGATGTGGCCCCGAGTGATGTGGGAATAGAAAGATCAGTGAAGCTCACCCCACTCCAAGGAGCTCACATGCTAACGGGGGTGGCAGGCAGGCCTGGGTCCCAGACATGAGGCTGGATGTGACACAGGCCACACAGGCAGTGATTGTGACAAAGGCCACTGTGTGCGAAGGCCCCAGTTCGAGGCACCTGACAGCATATTTTCATCCTTCTAACAACCTACAAGAGAGCTACTGTTACAACACTGAGTTCAGAGGTGAAGAGACTGAGGCTTAAAGGGGTGGTCAGTTCCCCAGGCTCTGGTGCCGAGAGCCCAGAGGAGGACGAGAGTCACACCGTTGTGGGTAGACTGTGGACATCGGACTTTGAAGGATGTGTACAAGTTCAATGGGTAAATATAGAGGAGAAAAAAACTATCCTAGATAGAGGAATCAGCATACACAATGGCCTGGAGAAAGGAAATCCAGCTTCTTTGGGGACCTGCAGAGGGTCTGATTGGCTGAAAGGCAGGCTGATGGTGGGACATGGTGAGAATCAGACCCTGATGGTGGGAGGCCTTCTGTACTGAGCTAAGGAGTTTAGATTTTATATCGCATGGAGTGTTGGAGCCATTGAAAATTGCTGAGCAGGAGGTGGCATTTTTAGAAAATGATTAGAGTGGTCCTGGGCTGTGAGAGAGATAAGGTGACAGGGAGCCCAGTAAGGAAGGAGGTGGCTGTGACAAATGGGGGCGGGATGGGAAAGTGGGCACACAGGGGAGGGGCACTGTTGCCACAGGAAGCTTCCTGGGGCATTGACCCCGCATGTGCACCTGCTTGTTTACTGAGCCAGTCTGTGCTGGGGGTGGGGGCAAGGGTGGGAACACGGACAAGTGTGTCTCCCGGGGCCCCAGAGCTCCACATGCCGTGCTCTTCAATATGGGGATATGGTCAGTGGAGCGTGACCCTCTCAGGGCGAAGAACTCGGCTGAAGCAGCAGGTTATGGGTTCCCGGGCGGGCTCAGATCTGGCCACCTGCCACATTTCCAGGGTTGGGGATGGGGGAACTGGCCCAGTGGCCTGGATCCTCCTGACTCCAGCCTTCCAGATGAAGTGTGCCACCCTTTCTGCCTCCCACTGCCAAGTTTATGACCAGCTCGAGGCTCATAACCTCTTTGCGTCAAGCTGAGCACAAACCGTCCTGGGCTGCAGCCAGTTCCTAGAAGCAAAGTCTGGATGTGGAAAGAGCACTGGGCTGGGACCCTGCCACTTGCTGGCTGGGTGACCTTGGCCACATACGTCCCTTAGCCCCTCTGAGGCCTAGATTTCACTTTCTCTAGTTAGGGGATTAAACACAAGTAGGGCAAGTGCTGTGCCCTCTGACCAGTTCCCCCCCCACCTCCCCACACCTGCCCCATCTTCTCTGGTCAGTTTCCCTGGAGAATCTCAAGACTGCACAGGAACAAGCAGAGCAAGCCACTTTCTATAATCGAAGTCCAAGGCCATGGTGGCACTTTAGTTTCTCTGTGGACCTAGCATATCATACCCATTTTATGGAGGACATAACCACAGCCCAGGGAAGTCCCGTGACTGGCCCAGGGCCACATATTGCAGCGGTGACTGAGGCTTGAACAGCAATCTCTATTCTGATGGAGCTGGACCCTCAGTTTGGTGCCCCCCCACTCCAGATCCCCACTTATCAAGAAGTGGGAGGGTAAGTCTGTTGGTGGGGGAGGACCGGTAGCCGCCCCCCAATTCCTGCGTTCCAGAAGTGAGGGCTAGTTGTCTGGCAGATGCAAAACGTGGCTTGACAGACACAGTATTGGTCCCTTCACTGCATCACAGCGAGAACATTCTCTTTTCAGCCTCCAGATGACATGAAGGAGAAAGTCTCCACTGGATGCTAATAGGTCTTGACCGCCTCTCCATCACTTGCCACCCCCTGCCCCGCCCCTTTTCCAGAGGGCACATCTCAAGCCGTGGCAGGCCAGTTTCCAACTAGAATTTAATAACTTTGTTTTCACTGTGCTTATTTTTACTCTTACCTTCTATTTATGGCAAGTGATACTGGTTTCCCATTTAAGGTAGTGATATAACGATTCTCCGAAAAGCGTGTTTAAGGAAGGGGAACCTGGGTCTTAGATTTAAAGAAAATACTAATAAACAGTGTCTAGACATGGAACAGCAAGAATGACTGCCGTTTGCCCTCGTTCTAGGTGTAGGGAATGGAGGTGAGCGAGGCGCTGCCCGAGGCACCAGGATGTCCCAGGCAGGGCTCTCTCCGCAGACGCGCACGCAGCACAGACCTCCGTGCAGGCCGAGTTGATTCCACCTGGTGGCACGTGTGCGGCCCATGTGCCATCTCCTGGGGTCCTGCAGGCCACGAGACCTCGGGAGGCCGCGGAACAGAGTGTATAGCTGGGCACCTGGGGATTTCCACGATGGAGGAGGGCGCAGGAGTCATGGCCCGTGGGCTGTGGATTATCCCAGCGCGAGCAGCTGGGCCCCCCCCGGCCGATTGGCGGCGGGACCCTCGCAAGTCACCTGCAGCCAGGGTGGTGTTACGGAGCTCGTCCCCGGCCACCACCCCAGCGGTCACAGTCCCACGCGCCCCTGCACGCGGAGCGCCAGACTGCGGAGCCCGGGTGGTGGCGGGCGGGGCGGTAGGGGCGGGGCTAGGCAGCGGGACCCACCACCCATTGGCTGAGCGCAGTGCCAGGGGCGGGGCGCCGGGAGAAGGCGGGTGAGCGGCTCCCAGAGGCGGAGGCTTGCGTGGGGCTGCCGGACCCACGGCTCAGAGCTGCGGAGTGGGTGGGTGGGCGCCGCACGACGGGTCATCTAGGGACTCTCGCAGGGACTGCGGAGGGCGCCCAGACCGCTGCCGCTGGGACCGCCTTCAGGACCCTGGGTTCTGACCACTTTTCCGAGGGACCGTTGACCTTGCTCCGTGGGGCGTTCGCCTTCGGGAGCAGGAAGGAGGGAGGAGCCGGGAGCCCTGCAGACAGAAAGTTCGCCCGCCCTGGGGGCCATAGGAGGTGAAGTGGGAGGAGGAGCCGGTATAGGCGAAGTCGGAGCTGCGAAACCTTGGGGCGGCGTTCAAGGCTCCCTCCCACACTCCAGTGCGGAGCTCAGCGCCTTCCTCCTCCTTCAGCCGCCGGCATCGCCTGTCAGGGGTTCAGAAAGGAGTCCTGCCTCCCGCCGGGAAAGCTGCAGAGCGGCGGGCAGCCGAGGAGTCCAGGGCCGAGCTGGGCAGCTCTCCACCCCAGCGACCCCCTTTGGGGTGGGCCAGGACGAGTGTGCCCACCCACGCATGCACCCAGAGCTACCTCCAAAGGATCCTCCGGGAGTCTCTAAGGACTCCCTTTAAACCCTAGAGTCTCCCCTACCGCTCTCCCCCCAGCCCGGAGCCCCAGGCGGGGACCCCGGGATCCAACGTCCCCACGCCTCCGGGCACCTGGCTCAGCAGGAGTCCCCCGGGTCGGGGCAGGGCAGGGCCGGCGGCGACGAGCCGGAGCCCGCCCAGCACCCGGGCCCCGCCGAGCCCTCGGAACCCACCCATGGGACACCAGCACCTTGTATCCCCTCGCCCGGCTGCGCCCAGCCCGGCGCTCAGAGCAGCACAGAGGAGGAGCCTGGCGCAGTGACCCAGGGCCCACCGCAATCTCTGGAAGGCTCCGCAGCCGGGGAGGCAGGCTGTTCCCCGCACCTCCAGGCGCTTCCAGGCAGCCCTCCGAGCCGAACCAGAGGTCCAGTCCGCCATTCACAGGTAGGAGGAGACACCCTACAGAATTGGGGAGCTGGGTGAGGTGAGGAGCCAGGGGAAGAGGGTTGAGAATGGTCGGAGAAGGCTAGGTGAAGCTTTACATGACTACCATAGTGAAGCTGATCCAGCTCCTGTATGTATGTGTCGGGTCCATCCGGCAACTCTGCATATTTAGAGAGAATTAAGTTAGTTGAGCACCTACTGTGTGTCAGGCTGTGTGTGAGGCCCTTTACTCGTACCTGGTAAGAAAGACTTACTGAACTTCTACTCTCACTGACTGGGTGCGCGGAGCTTCCATTTAAGTATGAGGAAACTGAGTCTCAGGGAGGAAGAAGGTACTTATCTTCCCCAAACACTCCCACCCCCTTCCTGAGCCAGCTGCTGCCTACATGCCAGGAGCTGGGTAAGGGCTGGGATGTGGCCAGTTGGTGCCCTGTGCTGCCCCCCCCCCAGCCCCAATGAGGACCTCCTCTGAGGAGGGAGGATTCAGGAACACCTTCCTTGTCCGGAGTTCCTCCAGCTTTTTCTGGGTGTTTCCTGCCCAGGATGGGTGTCCTGTCCTCAGCTAGCCAGGGAGCCCCCCGAGTGCCTCTGAGGGGCTCCCTCTGACCTCTCCTCCCATCTCCCCCAGCCCTGGGAAGAGGATGGAGGATGTTGCCCAGGACCTTATGGGACGTAGGAGACCGGGTTGGGAAGGGCAGCCAGCTCAGGAGCCCATGATTCAGGCTTCCCCTGGCACCAGAGAGACAAGATGGGTCCCCCAAAACCTGTGCCTGTACTCCAGTCCTGCCCTACCTGGATGCTCCAAGAAGCCCCTCGACTGCCAAGAAGAGCCACAAAGCGAGGGGCCCACTTGCTGTGTGGCAGGAGCTGTATCAGCCTTTTGGCCTCTCACGGCCGCACTCGGGTCTGTTTCTGCGGTACCCCTCCGAGGGCGGACCAGCCACGCCAGCCTGGCCCGGCCATCCACCCAAGGTCGCTGAGCTGGTGGGAGGCAGAGCGGGTCTGCTGACGGCTGCCGCCTGCCTGCTCTCTTCCATCCTGAGTTGCCAAAGAGGGGAGGTTGGCTTTGCAAAGCCCTCAGGACTCATCTCAGCGTGGGCATGGAGGCCAGTCTGTCCGTGTATGTCCAGAGAGGCTGGGGTGTGCCCTCGTAGAAGAGGCCAGGGGTTGGGGTAGGGGGATGTTGGGGGGACAGTGCAGTGTCGCTGCTCTGGGGTGCTCACAGGGAGGAGGGTGCGTCCAGACTCGTGTTCTGCTGTCCTTGCTCAGCCGACCCCTCCACCTTCCAGGCAGGCCCTGGGGGAGGGGCTCAGGGAAGAAGAGGATGAGTGTGGAGATGCATTCACTGGGAGCTGCTGAGCAGAGTTTGGGGGAGAGCCCTGGGCAGGCTGCCCGCACCCAGCTGCCTGTAAGGAGAGAGCGGGAGTGAGAATAAAATAGGGTCATTTCCCTGCCTGACTCCAGCTGAGGCTTCAGGGAGTCAGACACTGTTTTGAAAGACTCTGGTTGTGGCCTGGGGGTGGGTCTTCACAGAGGTAAGAGCCCAGGCTTCCGAGCCAACAGCCTGAGTTTAATCCTGGCCTGGCCAGCTATCTGTGTGAACCCAGGCAAGTGACACCAGTGTCCCTATCGGTCCACTGGGTCCATGGTGTCCCCCTCTTCACAGGGCTGTTGTGAAGTCATGGGAATTAGGCACAGAGTACCCAGCGTGATGGAAGGCTGCCTGGCTGGGGTGACTATTCTCCCCGAATGGCCCCACCCCATCTCAGCTCCAGGCCCTTCTGCCTCCCAGGGGCCCTTAGAATGGCCCTGGGGTGGGGTCGGCCAAGTCACAGAACCTACATTGGGAACTGGTGCTGCTGCCAGTTCCTGTTAACTACCAGGGTGGCACTCCGAACTCTGAAAGAGCCCTTTGAACCCCAGCCCTTGTCTGCTTCTCACTGTGTAGAGTCAGCCTGGCTAAAGATAGGGAAGAACAGGGAATGCAGGAGCAGAGAAGCGATGCCCACGGTGCTGCCCACAGCACCTCCTCTGGGGGCAGAGAAGGGAAGACAGGTGTGGGGGTGGGAGGCGGGGCCCACAGAGGTGCTGTCACCTGGCGTCCAGGTGTCTGGTGCTTCACAGAGCCCCACATGGCAGAGGCCATGTGAAGACTCAGATTCTTCTCTCAAAGAGGAGAGCTGCAGATCTTTTTCCCTCCTTAGCCTCTCTCTGACTCTGCCTCCTCGCTGAGCCTTTGCCCGTTTGTTCGGTCATTGGTATTAGCGTGTCTGTACCAGGAGCCCTAGGGGTAGAGGTTGGGGCAGGCAGGGGTGGAGACAAACACTGTCCCTGGGGGCTGCTGGCTCCTTCCTTCTTGGTCTAGACAGAGGTGACCACCAGCAGAGGCAAGGTCCCTGCAGAAGGACTTGGGGAGGGGGACGTCCTGGTGTGGGGCCTCTCCCTCCCCCATCTCTGCTGAAGGCCCAGACTGGCTCGCCCAGGCCCAGAGGTGACTGAGAAGGGTTCGCTGCTGTTGGTCTTGCACCCCCACTGCCCACCTGTGAGTGTGCCCAGGGTGCTGAGTCCCTCCACATCACAGCCCCTGGGCCTGCCAGGCAGGGTGGGGCTGGAGGGAGGAGTCCCCAGAAGGAGGCTTCAGGGGAGCTGCAGAGGCAGAGGTATTTGCTTCATCCATTCATGGATCACTTATTGAGCGCCTGCTGTGTGCGTGGCACCCAAGTCTCATAGGGTACATTGAAAGATGGCTTCAGACATGGCCTGGGTGAGTGACGTGAGAGACTCAGGCTCAGGCTCTCACTGTGCCGGCTCCCTTATTAAACTCATGCACCAGTCACGTAGCTTTTAAGCACCAGGGGCCTTATTTGTGAAACGAGGAAGATAATATATAGGGAGGCAGTGAGGAGACTCCATAGCACAGGGCAGACTGCCCACCTGCCCCTCCTCTCCTGGGTATGGGCTGTGTAATCACAAGCAAGTTACTAAACTTCTCTGTGCTTTGATTTCTCCATCCGCGAATTGGGAAAATTCCACCTGCCTTCTGGGATGACTGAGGGGTGAAGGGGTTTATTATGTGTTCAGCACTTAGAACATTTTGACATATGTTAACTGCAAAATAAATGTCAGCTGTTACTGTTCTATACTTAGCACAGTGCTGGGCACACGGCAGGGGCTTGGATCGAGGTGATCATTATCCTGGCTGCAGGCCCCGGGTCACAGTGTGCTGAGCAAGCTCATTGTGTGAGTCTCTTTGTAACTCATTCACTGACATCGTCTTGGAATCGGCCGGCGGCGGTATGCACGCCGCAGGAATTGACAAGTGCTACCAATGAGAGCTTTTTAGAAAGGTATCTTTGAGAGCCGGTTTCTTGCCCAGCAGCTCCCGGTTGGGCAGGTGGGCAGGACGTGTGTCGGGAGACCCACACGGGAGCGGTCTCCACCTCCAGTCTCTCCGCACCACGGCAGATCCGACCGCATGACTGTGGAGAGAGCCTTGGGGTGAATGGGCCGTCGGGGGTGGGGGGGTGTCGGAGCTAGCACAAGTGGCCCTCTGTGCCTTTTCCGAGCAGAGGACCTGCCAAAGACAGCCCCCATTTCCCCACCCAGCCTGCACCACCGTGTGTGGTAGCCCCGGGGGTCGGTATTCTAGCAGGCCAGCCTGTATCCATTTCCAGCTCCTCTTCTCTAGAGAGGGATTCCTGCTGCTGTGGGTGGGGGTCAGAGGGGCCTTCAGAGAGGAGAGGGTGTTGAGCCAGACCCTGAAACGTAAAGGGAAGAGGGTCTCCGGGGGAGGGACTAGCCTGAGCTAAGGAGCGGAGGCAGAGCTCAGACTGATGGAGGGACGGGGGCCCGGGTGCCGGGGCGTTTCTGCTGGGTGTGGAGATGGGAGGGCTGGGGTGTCTGGGCTGTGAGGGGCCTTTCAGGTGGGGCTGATGGCCACGGCCCCTGGAGGTCACTTATGTCCACTGGGGGTTTGGGGCTTGGGTCCATTTCAACCTCTTTCTACAAGGCCAGGAGGCCCCCTCAGAAAGTTCTGGGTACATCCAAACCCGTGAAGCCTTGGCGTCATGAGGGAGTTGTTCATGGGTCATTTCTCCGACACCTCGCCCCCCTTGTCTGGGTCTCCGGGCCTCCGGAGGTGGCGAACTCCCAGGGCCTGGGGGGCGAGCTCTACTGGGCAGCCCCGGGCTCGGCCCGGAGGAGGCTGTCTGGACGGGCCTCCCCTTCCTCTGGGGGGGGCTGCAAGGCCGCAGCACCCCGCCCCGCCGCTGCGCCCACCAATGCTCTTGCGCCCTCCCCATGTCGTGTGCAGGAGTCACAGGCTCCTGAGAAGCCAGCCTCAGGAGGGGTCAGCGAGAAAGCAGGCTCTAAGAAGAGTTCTTTTTTTTTTTTTTTAAGAATTTTTGAAGTATAATGCAAAATTTTAAAAAAAAACAAATAGGAAGAAGCCCATTTTCTTTATAAAAATGTATGAGTAGAAACAAAAGCAAATTAAACATTACCACATGTTATACCACTGTCTAGTTCTTCACGTCGACTTGACTGTTTAAACAATAGAAAGCAGGCGGCAATCGAGGGTTTGGGAGAGAGAAAGAACAAAAGCCCTTCTATACCTCGTTTATTCTGTAGTGGGCAGAGCTGTGGCCGCGGAGACGGCTGCTTTTCCCCCCACCATGCTGGCGTTCAGCTGCGTATCAAGCTGAACCTGCTCCAAAGCTGGGAGACCAGGAACGAGGGGCCCATATCCTGCTTTACGTCAGACAGTTCGAGCAGTGGCACGGTCAGCCGCTCGTAATTTTAGGAGCAGCGAACAGGCTTTCTCTGGAAGTTGCACCATAAACAACAACTTATGCTCCTTCAGTTCTGTCATATGTGCAAGACACTGAGAAGGTTCAAAACGTGGTCCCCACCAGGGACCGATGCCGTCATCTGTGACCCGGTCTTGCAGGGCTCTCCCTTGACGACCTAGGGTCTCTGTCATTAAGCAATTTAGTCCTTCTGCGTCATCTTCTCTGGGGCTGAGGTCACCAGCAGGGAGTGTGAAGAAAGTTGTCCCCACTGTGGCAGGGACACGTGGTATTATTCAGGCACAACCAGAACCCCCCCCTCTAGACCCCCTCATTCCAATTTTACCAAGTGCCTCCCCCATGCATTGAAATCTGGCTGCAGGGGAACTGCTGTTTTCATAGAGGGGCTCTTTGGTGCCAAAGGTGTGACTGGCGAGAGGGAGCAGGCAGACTGTGCGCTCCAAGGGGAGGGGCGTGGTCTGCTGGAGGTACTTGCTGCCAGACTGGTGGACGCCCCTGTGGCACCGTTTAAGAGTTGACACTTCTAAGGGTCCGAGCAAGAAGTGAGTTTGTTCCTCAAAGTTTTGTATCTGACCCTGACTCAAAATAGGCCCTCAGAGTTCTTTGTTATCTACTGTTTGATTCTTACTGCCTGACAATGATTAATGAGCTTTACCTGTATTCCTGTGCAAAACGAACCCAGTAAAAGCCCACTGAGGAAAAGGCTCTTGGCCCTTCTCCTTTGAGAGATAGGCCACCTTTCCTGCCACACCCCCCAAAAAAAAAAAAGAGTTGACATTTTGGAGCCCTGGCCAGACAGGGAGCCCTTTAGAGCAGCCCTGAGAGTTGAGCCATTTTATAGACAAGAAAAGTGGCCCCCGGGGAAGTTAGGCTACTTGCCCCGAAGCAACAGTGAGCTAGTGATAAACACGCCCTGGTAGTCCCGTGCTGGAATACGTAAGGGGGCGAATGAATGAGCGAGTAAGTGGAAGAATGAAGGAGGAAAGACACAAGGGCACGGAGGAATGAATGGGCAGGACTCCAAAGCCCCCGAGAGAGACCCTGCTCCACTGTCCCCATTTTACAGAGAGAAACAGGAGACCCAGTCAGGAGCCAGGCAGAGGGGGCCAGTGCCTCCAGCAAGGGGCCTCGGGGCTGCTTTGGGTCTCCTGACGCCCGCTCCCCGCTCTCTGTTGCAGCCCCGAGCCATGATGAAGACCTTGTCCAGCGGGAACTGCACGTTCAGTGTGCCCGCCAAGAACTCGTACCGCATGGTGGTGCTGGGCGCCTCGCGGGTGGGCAAGAGCTCCATCGTCTCTCGTTTCCTCAACGGCCGCTTCGAGGACCAGTACACACCCACCATCGAGGACTTCCACCGGAAGGTCTACAACATCCGAGGCGACATGTACCAGCTGGACATCCTGGACACGTCCGGCAACCACCCCTTCCCCGCCATGCGCAGGCTGTCCATCCTCACAGGTGGGTGCCTGGGGTGGGCACGGGCGCCGCCTACACAGGGGTGTGTGCTCAGCACTTTACAGTTTGTACAGCACCTGCATCTCCGTCCTCTGAGGTGAAGGTTACAAGGAACCCCCATGCAGTGACCGTGAGGGGCAGAGGGGTGCTGCTGCTGGCCCGAGCAGCTGTGGGAGCCGGGGCCCAGTTTCCATCCTCCCTGACCCCGGGTCAATCACTCACGGCTCCCGGTCCAGCCTTACAGTTTGGGAGCTGACTGGGGCGGGCGCTGGGGCTGTTCCTCTCCCAGAAATGGAGGGGCTGCTGCCGCCCTCCTGCAGGAGGTGACTCAGCCTTGCTCCACAGCCCAGGGTCAGTCTGCTGGGCTCAGGTCTGTTGACCCCCCCCCCCCGGCCCTTTGCCACCTCTCAGAGCAGTAACAACAGGACTGGGCAGCAGGGCCCCTGCCCATGCCGGGGGCTCGGTAATAACTGCAGTAACGGCGATAGCGTTAGCTGACCCTTACCAAGAGCTGTGTGTCTGGACCCATTGGTTTCTCTAATCCTCACAACTAACCAGGGAGATGGGCGTTTGCCCCCCTTTTACAGGTGGGGAAGCTGAGGCCCAGAGAGCTGAAGTCACTCTGGCGGTAACACAGTTGGTACATGGAAGTCCGTCTCCCGCTTTGCCACTAGGCTGTCCTGTGGCCTCTGGCCCTGCTGGGAGTGGTGGGAGGCAGAGGGAGATGGCCGGTCGGTCGGGGACCACGCGGGCAGGTGCAGACGTGGGGCCTGGCCATCTTCTGCGTGACTCAGGCAGTTTCGTGTGGTAGCTCAGAGGCAGGCCTAGAAACCAGGCTGCCAGGGTCTGAATCCTGGTTCCCCTGCTTCCTGGTTTTGTCCCGGTCACAGGCTTCATCTCGGCTTTCTCGCCTGCTTGTCGGTGTCACACAGCAGCCATCCCAGAGGTCACTGTGAGATAAATGAGTTCGTGTAGGAGCAGTGCTCGGCGAGCAGGTATTAAGTGCTCAGTAAAGACTAGTCCTAAATTAAGGCCGCGTTCATAGTGTGCCTGCCTTGGGCTCTGCAGGCTCGCGTCCCGAGCCGTGCCCCTCCCATTGCTGGGCAGCAATGAAGCTGGGGAATGAGCACGTAACCCGTCCTCCAGTCACTGTGAAAATAACCCCCCAATCAGACACTTCTGCTCCCAGAAAACCTGCCGTGCCTGCCCCTCCCCAATATCCCAGTCCAGCCCCCCCTTGGGTAGCCTTGGCAAGCAGTCTCCTCCTGAGACTGTCCTCGCAGACCACCGGGCACAGATTGCACTCAGACCCCCTCAGCCCACGTTTGGGAGACGCAGTGTGTGGATAGAGGTGCCCTGGGTGTGTCTGGGCACGAGTCCTGGTCCCCCATCGCGTGGCCTAGACCTGGGACCAGAGGTCTGAATCCCAGTCTCGCCCTCCACCCAGTGGGCATGACAGAGCTTCCTCTGGGGGCGGCTGAGAGCACTGGAGGGAGACATGGGCATGGGGGGCACTTCCGGCACACAGTGAATATTGCAGGAATGCCAGCTCTCAGGGAGGGGCCTGGGAGCCCCTCCATGCAAACGAGGCTAATGCCAGAGGGAAGGAGGAGAGGGACCCCTTGCACAATTTCAAGATATCTTTTAATTACACAAATAATATACAACACACCCTCCTTTAAACACATAGACAAGGCTGAAAAGCCCCCTTGACACATGTCCCCCCAGGCTCTGCCCCTTCCTGGAAGTGGCCACCCCATCAGCCCGGTGTGCACCCTCTGGCCCTCCCCCGTGAGCACACCGACATTCATATTTGCATCCCCACAGAAGAGTATTTTTTTCTGTCTTTCTCTTGTGCATCTACCATTCCGAGCACATCTGTCTGCTGCTTGCTTTTCCACTCACCAACCCATACCTCATTTTCCAACCTGGTGCTGGTGCACAGAGCACTCTGAAGCCGTCAATTCCACCACCATCCATTCCCTCCAGCTGCCAGCCCCGCCGGCTGACTCTGCAGCTTGGCACCGCAATCGTGCATTTGAATGTGTCAGGGCCGCTGAACCGTCTGGGGCCCAGGAGCAGCCTAACAGAACGGGTTTGGCAGCCCGAGCTGATCTGGATGCCAGGCGGGTGCTGCCCACACCGTCTTTCATCCTGTCCCATCCGGTCCCGCCCACTCAGCCACTTTCACGGACACCCACCATGTGCCGGGCACTGGAGGCGAGGAGAGGACGACACAGGCCCCTCTGCTCCGAAGCTCACTGTTCAGAGCACACCACTGGCCGGAACACAGTTCCGCTTGTGGCATGTGCGGTTATGGGGACAGCTGCGCTCTGGGGTCATATGGGCCAGTTGCTGACACCTCTGAGCCTCGGTTTCCTTGTCTGTAAAACAGGGATCTTGACATCTTGCCAAAGTGAGGAAGGTCCTCTGAGCATGAGACTGTGATAAGATTGTAGGAAGTTGGGGGGAGGGCACCAGCCCTCTCTGCCACCCCTGCCTCCTCCGCATCGTCCCTGCTTCAGATCCAAAGGCCTTGAGAGACGCAGCGAGCAAACCGGGGAGACTGTGGGCCTTGCAGGCCAGCGTTCGCTTATTCTTCTGAGATTTATTCAAGAAGCAGAAGGCACCTACTGTGTGCTGGGCACTGGCTAAGCGAGGGCAGGCGTGGGCCCATGTCTCTTGGCCGGGCCACGTTGGAGCTGTGTGGCCTGGGACAGTTGCTCCCCCTTTCTGAGCTGCAGTTTGCTCTCCTCTACCGTGAAGATAAAGAAATCTCACACAGGTTTTATAGCGTCAGGGAAAAACTGGGCAGGAAGTGTGTGACCCGTGCAGGCTCCTGCAGGGGCTTGTTCTCATTATTGTTGATACCTAAGGCCACTGACCGGCGACACTGCTGTCACTGTCTCCTGTGGCGCTCAAGGTCACCCTACAAGGCAGTGTTTCATCCACATGGGACCGATGGGGACATGGGACTGAGAGGTTGAGGGAGGCTGCCGTGTGGCCTGCTAAAGGCCACGTGGTAAGTGGAGGAGGCAAGACAAACACCTAAGCCACCCGTTGCCAACAGCCTGGGGTCCTGCCCAGCATCAGGTGTGAGGTTCCAGGCCCTGGGGATGTGCCCCAAACAAGCTGGGCAGACCCCTCCTGTCACGGAGATTGCATTTATTATTCTTCTAATGCTGCCTCCACAAGTTCAAAGTCACACGTGGCCTCCAGCCCTGCAGGGAAGTGTAGGCTGAGGTAGCTGTGTCCCAACCAGGTTCTGCCACAGATAAGCTGCGTGGCCTCGTGGGGCGGGGGGCTGGCAGGAGCCGCCCAGGAACTCACCGCCGCGGTTTCTCTCCACCGCACAGGCGACGTCTTCATCCTGGTGTTCAGCCTGGACAACCGCGAGTCCTTCGACGAGGTCAAGCGCCTGCAGAAGCAGATCCTGGAGGTCAAGTCCTGCCTGAAGAACAAGACGAAGGAGGCGGCGGAGCTGCCCATGGTCATCTGCGGCAACAAGAACGACCACAGCGAGCTCTGCCGCCAGGTGCCCACCACCGAGGCCGAGCTGCTGGTGTCGGGCGACGAGAACTGCGCCTACTTCGAGGTGTCGGCCAAGAAGAACACCAATGTGGACGAGATGTTCTACGTGCTCTTCAGCATGGCCAAGCTGCCGCACGAGATGAGCCCCGCCCTGCACCGCAAGATCTCTGTGCAGTACGGTGACACCTTCCACCCCAGGCCCTTCTGCATGCGCCGCGTCAAGGAGACGGATGCCTACGGCATGGTCTCGCCCTTCGCCCGCCGCCCCAGCGTCAACAGTGACCTCAAGTACATCAAGGCCAAGGTCCTTCGGGAGGGCCAGGCCCGGGAGCGGGACAAATGCACCATCCAGTGAGCGGGAGGGATGCTGGGGTTGGGCTGGGGCTGTGCCTTACGGGAGGTGGCCCCAGACGCCCGCATCCCCCCATGAGAACTCAATGGCAGTCGTATTGGAAGAGGTTTGGCACCAGCGTGGAGGACCCCGGCCGTGAACCTCTCTCTGTACCTTCTCTGGCCTTCCTGCCACTTCCCTCCGATTCCATGCTCCCTGTGGTTTCAGCTCTCCCGTGTGGAGATGGCTCTCCGCAGAGCGGGAGACGAGGTTGGGAGACACCTGGACTCCTGTGAGGACCCAGGGCAGAGCCTCCTGTCCTTGGGTTATAAGAAGCACTGATGCCGCAGGGGACAGGACGCCTGTGGTGAGAGGATGAAAGCGGCCCCCGGGGCCAGGTGGGAGAGCACTCTGCTGTCCTGGCGTGAGACCCAGCTTGGTTTAGGCGGCAGCTAGGAGACTGCCCCCCACCCCCCCGAGACTCCCAGTGTGGAGACTTGCCCTCTGGCTCAGCTGCTTCCACCCTTGACCGCCCCACCCCACCCCACGTTGGTCCCTGAGTGTCCCTGACATCCAGCCAGGAGCATCTGTGCGTTTGAAGGGGAGGCAGCCACGTCTCCTAGGCCACGTCCAGCTCCTGGGCCACCTTCCTGGTCCGCCCCCTCTCCCAGGTCCCTCCCGTCTGCTGGGTGTGCCGTGCCGTTCCAGCCATTCTCATGTCCTGTGTAGCTGTAGTGTAGACTGGGAATCCTCGTACTGTAAAGCCCAGCGACCCCTCATTGGCCAGGCCCCCCCAGGTCAGACCCCCCACCTCCCCTGCTCCCCAGTGGGGCTCCCGCCTGGCCTGTCTGCAGCTGGACACTGCCCTCCATACTGACTTCACAGCTTACGCTCGCCCAGGTGGGGCCGGCTGCCGGGACCACCGCTGCCCCAGCCCCCTGCCCCCACCACGCGGCTCAGTCAGGACAGGGCTCCGCCTGGAGCCAGGCTCTTCTCGACTGTGCTTGTTCCTCAAGCATTTATTGAGCACCTGCTGGGTGCCGCGTCCCCTGTGTGCAGGGAAACCCGAGGGTGAGCGATGCACTTTACAACCCCAAGGCCAGGGCCTTCCCCAGGCCCGGCCTCCTCCCCTTCACCCAGCTGGCCTCTGCCCGCCCTGCTGTCCCTCTGCCTGCTGCACACGCAGCTGTCGGGAGGCTTGGAGGAGCAGCCTGGGGCCGGAGCTGAGCCTGGGCGAGGTTTGGGTGGTGTTTTCTCACGCCTGCCTGGGGATGGGGCTGTACTGGGTACGGGGCCTGGCAGGATTTGAACCTCTAGACCAAAGCTCTTGTCATCAGCTCTTAACAAACACATTTTGTATTTTAGTCTCCAGAAACATATTGATGTTTAGGGCCATAAGGAACCTTAGTGGTCATCTAGTGACTCTTCCCAAGGCCCAGAGAGGGTAAGTCGGTTGCCCCAGGTCACACAGCAAGTCTACGAGTGGCAGAAGCAGGGCTAGGGCTGGGCGCTCAGCACACACCGTGATGTGCATCCTTTCCTCGAGCTGCCCCTGAAGGCCGCTGCAGATTCTGTGTACGTGTGCCCATGTATGGAATGTACACACACGTGAACACACAAACACACAGGGCCTGGCCCCAGCTCTGCTCACCCTCCACCCTTCCCCAGCCCCTGCTGCTCAGGGCAGCAGTGCTGACCCTGCTTCTGTGTCCCCACCCAGCCCTACCTGGACCCTCTAAGCAGACCAGGTACCTTGGCCAGGACGGGTGTGTGGCCTGGTCTCACCCAGATCTCTGTGAGCATTCTCAATTAAAATGGGTTTGTTTCTAAGCTGTGTCCTTGACCCTGTGTCTTTTCTGTGTTTCCAAGGGGAGGGGCTGCCTCGTCCCCAACCAGAGCTGGCCTTTCCCTCCCCGAGTGGCCCCTGCCTGGGGCTCTTGCTCTGCCTGCCAGTTGGAGTCACTCTTCAAAGTGAAGTATGTGGGGGAGGTGGTAGAAGAACGCCCCAAGCCTCTCCCGGCCCCCACCCTCTGGGCCCTGTGGGTGTGGGTGCTGAGTGTCTGGGACCCTCTGGGGTGGCCAGGTCGGACAGGGGAGGCGCCCTGAGGACCAGCAGCCCTGTGGAGTCACCCTGTGTCTGAGTTCTGAGTGGCTCCTGTAGAGCATCGATTTCACCCCCAGGGACATTTGCCAATGTCTAGAAACACTCTTGATTGTCAAAACTGGGCGGGTGAGGGCGTGTGGTGCTACCAGCATCCCGTGGGAGAGCGTCGGGGATGCTGACCACCCTCCAGTGGCCAGGACAGCCCTGCAGTAAAGAGCCACCCTGCTCTGAAGCGTGGCAGTGGGCAGTCTCCTCACTTGGATAGTCAGCCCCCTGGGCTCGGCACCGCCCTGGTCTGTGTGTGCTTGACAACCACGTACGACTTTCTGGATGCTCCTTCACAGCACTGGGGGAGCAGCATGGTGGCCCTCCTGGGAAATGAGGGGGGCGTGGGTGCGGCGGCTGGTGGAGGGAGAGGGCGGTCTCGTCCCTGTACAGCCCCAAACGTGCCACCTTGGGCCAAGGCTGTCCCTGCACAGAGGGGAGGGCAGGGAAACAGCCACACGCCGGCTGCCGTGTTCCTCGCCCCGTTTCACGCCCTCTGCAGATCTGCTGCTCCAGCAGAAACACGCTCCTCGTGTTTGTCTGTTTGCAACATCGAGTTGGGGACAGCACAGCGGAGGAGGTGGCAGGTGGGGGACTCCAAACCAGAGGCCGTGGAGCTCCATGTGGTGAGAAGGGATTTACATCTGGGAGATGGAGACGGGTCCACTGACCAATCAGCAAAGGCCACAAGTGTGTAGGTGCGAGGCCAGAGGTGGAGGTCAGGTCAGGCCTCGCACCGGCACACTCAGAGAGAAGCAGGACAGGGCCCTGCGTGCCAGGGGCTCACGATCCAATGCAAGAAGCCCCTGCCTGCATATTCACAAAGCAAGGTGAGCCCCTTTACCTGTGGAGGCAAAACCAGGTGGACCTGGGATGGGGGGAGCCAGGGAGAGCTCCCAACCTCTGCCTACCTGGTGGGGGTGGGGGGCCCAGCTCCTTTCTCTGCTCACCTGGGAGCCCTGCTCCCTCCCACCTTTTGCCCACACCAGCCAGAGCAGGTCAGCGTGGGAAGCAAGTCTCTGTGAGACTTCCCCAGACCTGGGTTTTGTGAACGTGTAACCCGGCGGCAGACACTCCTGCTGCACCGCAGGTCAGCGCTGCAGCACGAGATGGGCTGAACGGGGAGGCAGCAGGTGCACAGAGCGAGCCTCCCACACGCCTCGGGCCCAGCCCAGCTCCTCCATGCGTGCAGGAGGACGGCGAGTCCTCTCCCAGTCCAGGTGGTCCGGCTCCAAACGGGAGGTGGGGGCCTTGCAGCCATGTGTTGTCTGCAGAAGAATTAATATTCTTATTACATAACCCACAACATTCCGATCATTTCTCAACAGAACAGGCTGGCTCCGGCCCCACTCCCTGCAGCCCACGGACTCGCCTGGAGTGGGCTAACCAGCACAGGGCTTTGGCAGAGGAGGAAGACTTCCTCGACAAACCTTTTCTTAGCCCAGGGACAGAGGGTGGAATAAGATTGTAGGGAAATTCCCCTCACGGGAGACCCTTCAGAGACAAGCTCGTCATAGCCAGTTTTAATTCCTGACCCTAGGAAGGGAATGTTGAGAATCTGATTTCAGAGAATTCTGCGCTGTGAATTCTAAGTACTTGTTCTGTTCCGCCTCCCTGAACCTGTCACTTAGTCAAAAGAAAAACTTCGGTCTGCGTCACGGCTTGGTGGGGGCTGACGGGTGGCCAGCCGGGGCTCAGTGACAAAGGCTGCTGGGAACCAGGGAGGGGAAGGGGGAGGGGACAGGCAGTGGATCTGTTTGAACCTTTACCGTGTGCCAAGCGCTGCGCTGGGTCCGCCACCTCTATCCCGTCACTGGATCCTATGGCAATGCTATGTATAAGGGCTATGAACCCCTTTTTTCACATGTGAGGGAAACTAAGGGTCAGAGAGGTCAGGCCACTTGCCCAGAGTTGCACAGCCGAGTGACAGACCTGAGCTTGAACCCATGTCTGATTACAAAGCATGTTTTCCCCTAGAGCTTTTGTAACTGGGCCAGTGGGGGGGGCTGCGCTCTGGACAGAGAGGCCAGTGGGTTGGGGTGTGATGTCCGGACATGGTGAAAAGAACTGGGGCTCACGTAAGTCACAGGGCAAGAGACGCCCTACCACTCACAGCAAAAGGCCCAGCCTCTGTAACGGGAGAACTTGATGTTTTTCCCACGGGAGAGTCCGAGGTAAATGTGCTAGGCCAGAGGGTGGCCCTGTTCCACCTGGTCATTCAGGGTCCTCCACCTCTAGGGCCTTGTCACCATCTGCAAGGCCAAAGCCACTGCCACAGTTGGTTTCTGCGGAGGGGCAAGGAAAAAGCATGCAGAGGGTACATAGCCGGACACATTTCTTCCACTCACGTTCCCCTGGGAAGCCTCAGTCACGTGACCTCACCTAGCTGTGAGAAGGGCTGGGGAGTGCAGCTCCTGGCCCGGTGACTCATTACTGTGGAAAAACAGGACTAGTGACCTGGCTGGCCAGCTGACGGTCTCCACCCGGTCACTGGGTCACCACATGCCAGAGGGCCAGCTGCAGGGCCCCACCTGCAACCTGACTTCTAACAGGCTGTGCTCATCAGAGAGCACTCTGACCTCCGACTGGTTCTGTGAAGTGTCTCTATTTTCCTGTTGCTACGGGAACGCCGACTGTCCTGTGATTTCTGTCATCTCTACCCGAGGCCCTTCGGGTGGCAAATACAGCCTCAACTGAAAACCCTTGACCCACATGACGAGGAACATTTCAGTCTTCAACCAGCAAAAAGACTTTCTCTTCTCCCATGGCTGAGGTCTCCTGTGCTGGATGCGCTGGAGTCCTGGGCAGTGGAGGCTGGGTGGGCCCTCTTTTTCACTGTCCTGCTACCTTCTCACTCTTGTCAGTTCCTCTCTCCTTCATTCTTGGGAGGCAGGTCTGGGGTGGGGGCAGAAGAGCTCAGGGGACCTGGGACGTTTCTCTTGCCTGGGGCCGTGGTATTGTGACCGACGGTGCCACGGTCAGAGCAGGGAGATGTGAAGCAATGGTGCTGCAATCTCAGGGATAATTTTGCAGATTTTTCTGAGACCATCTTGCCATCACTGGGAAGCTCCCACCTGTGGGTGTCTTGACGTGGTTCCTTGTGTCTCCGTTTGGGTTGTTTGCTGAGTCCTTCCAAAGCCACCGGGCTGGTTTTGACACCTGTAGGCCTTTCTGGGCTGCGGCCTCTTGCCCTTCCACGTGCCCTCCTGGGGCGGGGCTGAGGCACCCCCATGCCAGCTTTCCCTTTCGGTTATCCCGCATCTGGTCCACGTGAAACACACACCCTCTACCTTAATCAACTCCAAGAGTGTAAGCTGATCTGAGCTCCGTAAGGACCTTTTGCATCTGACCAGGTCGCTCTATCACCTCTTAGATTTATTAGACAGAGGGCAGACAGGTACATGGAACCCTCCGCTCCGGGGATGCACACCAAACACTAGGCTTGAGATAAGGGGCACGCTCTGAAAATGCTCTTTCCCAAGGAAGCCTCCTCCCCCTCACTCTTATGTATCTTTGACCTAGGAGAGAAGTCTGGGAATCAAGTAGCTGGTTTTGGCCATGTGTGTTGAAAATTTTGCCTTTGCCTCTAAAACCCTGCTTTGGAACCTGAGACCAATCTTGTCAGGGTCTCAGCAGAAAGGAAGGGGCGAGGGCCGGGGTCATCAGCCAGGTCAGACTAAGGAAAGGCTCTCGGGGAGGGGGGAACTCTAGCCTCATCTTGGGCATGGCTCGCCACTGAACAGGAAAGGGGGTCAGAGCCCAGTGTAAGGACTGAACCAGCCCAGGAATCCTGGACATGCACCTTAATGCACAGCCCAACAAGAGAGGTGTAGCATTTTAATGAATAACATAGAATCTGGTCTGAGCCTGCCTGGCTCTAAATCTCAGCTCTGCTGTCTGCAAGTTGCATGTCCTCAGGCAAATTACTTTTTGTATAGGTCAGCTATCACTGCAATAATGCTGCGTAACAAATGACCCCAAATTCAGGGGCTGACTGCACACATTTCTCCTTCTGCATACTGGTCCCCAGGGCAACTGCAGACACAATGGTCTGGGCTGGACATTGCCGGCCTCACATCAACACTGATCCTGTCTTTATGTAAAGTTTTAACCCTTTTTCATTGGAGAAGTCTTATTCCATTTAGGCTGCAATAACAAAACACCATAGACTGGTGTATTAACAAGGTATCCATACCATCACATACACTGAATTATAAACAACTCACATATTAACCACGTGAACTGGCTTATAAACCACAAGCGCAGTTTATTGTCACAGTTCTGGACGTCGGGAAGTACAGCACTCAGGTGCGGGCCAACTTGGCATCTGGTGCGGAACTGCTTCGTGGTTCATAGTTGGCTGTCTTCTCCCTGTGTCCTCACGTGAGGGAGGGGGCAGGAAAGCTCCATGGGGTCTCTTTAAAAGGTCACTCATCCCATCAATGAGGGCTCCACCCTCATGACCTCCCCAAAGCCCCACCTCCTAATTTCATCACACAGGAGGTTAGGTTTCAACATATACATTTTGGGGAAACACAAACATTTGAATTTTTGCATTCCTTTCTATTTTTTAATGATTACATGAAATATTATTTTGCTTTACCCCTGCGTTTTTTGGCATCTTCTTAAATTTTGCACCTGACGCAATCGCCACACTTGCCTCCCCCTAGTCTTGGCCCTGGCTCCAGGCCGTGGGTGGGTTCTGGTCTGTTCCACGTGTTCCACATGGACCCCCGGACTGAGAGCCAGCAGCCACCCTGGGTGCGCGCTGCTCACGATGAATCATCAGGACACAAAAGGGTGGGTAGAACCCAAGGTGCCTTCTGAGACCTCGGCTAAGAACTGACACTGTTGCTTCCGCCACATTTCATTGGCCAAAGCAAGTCCACAGTCAAAGCAAATCCACAGCCAGCCCCCCGCCCATGGGGCAAGGAAACATGTGTCCGCTCCAGGAGATCACCTGGCAAAGGGCTTCCGGGTACGTTCTGGTCCAGGGAAGGCGGGAAGGATTGTGGATGTGACAGTGTGCCGCACCTCGATTCTCTGTGACTCGGTTTCCACTTTTGTAAGAGGGAGACCACTGACACTGACATCTCCCTGGGCTGTGGTCAGAAGCAGACGGGTAAAGCCCCCAGAACCATGCCCGGCATGTACTAAGCGCCGGCCATTTCTGGAGCAGGGAGGGTCCCTGCAGGCCCATCTGGGGTGGGCACACGCCTGATGTGGCACCCCCTGCGCAGCACCAGCTCTGGCTGCGCGCCCCTTAGGAGCCGGCTGTGGACCTGTTGCCCCTCCCCACCCCTGCATCTGTCCCGAGGCTCAGCGAGGACCGACCAGAAGGTGCACATCACGACAGTCCGTGGCAGTCTGTCATATGGGGCGCGAGCATCGACTATTTGACACCTTCACTGAGGGCTGTAAGGCGTGGTCCCCAAATTCATGGTCTCATCTCCCTCTGAGAGGTGGGGTCAGAGACCCCCTCGATCTGGGTGAGCTTCTGACTGCTTGGACCAATAGAGTGCGCTGGCGACTTCCAAGGCTGGGATGCCTTCTCTCTCTCTCAACCCAGCTACCCTGCTGTGAGAAGCCCCGCCAGCACAGAGAGGCCATGGGGGCGCTCAGGGCACAGTCCCCCTGAGCCCGCCCGAGTGCCAGATGAGTGACCGCAGGAGCCTCCAGGTGGCTCCAGCTCTGGTCATTCGGGGTTTTGGACGGAATGGAGCAGAGATAAGCCATTCCCGCTGGGCTCCGTCCAAATCCCAGACCCCAGGATCTGATAGCAGAATACAGTTGCTGCTGTTCTATGCCACTGCATTTGGAGGCTGGAAGGCGCATTGAAAACATTCGCCAGGCCCCTTCGTCGTCCAGGTCTTAGGCACAGAGGTGAATCAGAGGCAGGCTCTGCCCCGCAAAGAGCCAACAAGCAGCTCTACACGGGCAATCGCAATGCAGTCCGTGACCTACTACGACGGGGCTGTGGAAGCTCGGGGGTGGGGAGGTCCCTTGCCTAGGATGAGGCTCTGGACTGGCCTCTCTGTAGGAGATGATGTTGGAGTGAATCTAAGGGCTTCCCAAAAGCTAACCAGGAGAACGAGGGAGCAGGTTTCTAAGTGGAATGTGCAAGGGACTGGAGCTCAGTGGAACTGGAGCATGGAGGACAAAAGTCTGCCTTCCCTGGAAACGCCCCAAACACCCCGCTGCCACAGGGCCTTTGCACTCGCAGTTACCTCTGCCTGGAATGGGCTTCCTCTAGAGACCCCACAGGCTCACTTGCTCACTTCACCCACACTGCTGCTCAAGTGCCCCCACTCAGAGAAGCTGCTCCTGAGCCCTGCGGACCGCCCCTCTCCCTCCTCTTTCCCAGCTTTGTCTTTCCTGACTTGACTCTTTGGGATGCGCCGGTTGACTACACGTCTCTTCCACCGCAGTGTGAACTGCAGGAGATGGAGGCGCAGGTCCTCCCAGCTCAGCACAGTGCCTGGCACACAGCAGGTGCGGGTGGAGGAATGCAGAGAGGGGCACGGTCGGCTCCCCCTCTCGGAAGCCCACCTTGGCTGCAGGAAATGGGTTGGAAGGGTGTGGAATGGGTAAGGAGAGCAGGTGAGAGGGGTTCTGTTACCAGGTGGGAGCTGAAGGCACGAAAGGGCCTTTTCTGAGACATGGTGTAGGGACGGCAAGAAGAGGACAATTCCAGGGGACAGAACAGAACACCTGGAATCACAGCTCTGGTGGGGTGTTGCATTGGGCAGAGGGTCCAAGGTAGGCACGTAGGCAGCTGGGTGGTCAGTGGCGCCAGTCACCCAAGCGAGGGCCCCAGGAGGAGAGGGTGCAGGTCGGAAGGCCGTGCATGTGGGGGACGGGAGGGGAAGACACGCTGAGTTTGAATCGTGTGAAGTTTGAGGTGCCCTCGGGACCTTCGGGTGCAATTTACTAGCAGAAGGCTGGACAGGAGGGGTCCAAGGGCAGTGCCAGCCACGGGGAAAATGTCAGAGCGGGCAGGAGAAGGGGACCAACAAGAGGAAACCCATGGTTTAGGAATAGACAAGGAGGGCAAGGAAGGAAGAGGAGAGGTGGGCGGAAAACCAGGGTGTGGGCCGCGGAAGCTGCAGACCAGGACAGATGGAGGGGGAAGAGGTGGGCTTCAGCGTCGAACACTGCCGAGAAGGGGCTCTGGGCTGCAGGAGCCTGGTAAGGGACAGGGCACTCAGTGAGGGGGAGGCGTGGCCCGAGAGCAGGAGACACACCTCTTTCTCTTCTGGATTTTTAAATCGGCAGGGAAGAGAAACCTGGGGCAAAACTAGAGCGGGGAGGGGTTCAGGGAGGATTGTCGTTCGTATCACTTTCTGAGCTGGCTTGAACTTGCTGCAAGGCTGTCGAGAAAAATCTAGAAAAGAAAGATGACACAGACGAGGTGGTTGTTGGAGAGGCGGGGCAGGCAGGGGAGGCTCCGGCTCCAGTGCAGAGGGAGGCAGGTCTCCAGGGGACAGAAGGCAGGAGGCGGCTGCCAGTGCGGAGCTGCAGGGGGCCTTGGTCCTGCCTTCCAGAGCAACATCCTGGTCCCCAGAGATCGCGTTCACTCTCTAACGTTTTCACAAGAAATTAAACCCAACGTGGAAGAGCCAGAATGAATTTTATCCCAATTGGGAAAGGAGTGGAGACAGCGGCTGCCGTCCAGGAGGGTGGGGAGCGGAGCTGGCCAGAGACACCTGAGAGGAAGAAGCCCCGAGACTTTGGGGAGTGGCATTCACTCCCCAAACACAGAGCCCTGAGGAGCTGGGAGTGGGGGCAGGTGAATAAGGTTCTCAGGGAATCGGGGTGGGCTGGAGGGACAGAGAGGCCGCTTAGTTCAGGGAACGGGTGAGAAGGCTTTCTCCGAGAAGGTGGCAAGTTTAGCTGCCTCTTGAAGGGTCTGTGGCATTTTACCAGGAAGAACTTCCTGGAAGTGAGGAATTATATTATTCTACTTAATATTAATGTAATTCTCCTTCACATAAAAGCCTGTAGCTCAGTGCCTGCCATATCACAGCTGGCAATATAGGCGAGTCATTCAAACATTCTTACTAATACTTTTTATGTGTTTATAGGTTTGACTTCACCCACTGCCCTTCTCCCCATTTTTTTCTTATAATTACTGTGAGCCCTTGGCATTGACAAGAAATCAGACGCTTCATCTCAAAGATGCCACCCTGGGAAGTACTGTCTCCAGCATAACCATAAAGGAGCAAAGTGTAAGTGACGTGCGAAGCCGCTGTCTTGGGCATTTAGTGACAGTGAAGCAAGGGCTTCTGGGTTATGTCTGCAAGTTCCGTGACTCATCGGCTGCGCCCCCCTGAACCATCCTCTCCCCTGAGCTGCTCTGTGCTGCTCAGGGGCTCCCTCAGGCCGGCTGACGGAGAATCCTTCCCCTCGTTTCCACTGCGAGCAGCGGCATATGGCTCACTGGGAGCTGCCAGGGCCAAATTAGACTCTCTCCTCGTTATCCTCTCTGCTTCTGTTTTACAGACTAAAAGCCAGTAATGGTTCAGATGTCGTCATCTTTCTTGCCATGATTAGCACTAGCAATTGGAAGTCTTCTGAGGCCATTCTCCTGAGAGACTCAGTTCTTATCTCGGGGGTGAGGGGAAGGGGGGTAGGCTCCCCTACTAGCTCAGCTCCATGCTGAGATATGTTTTGCCTCATCAAAACTATGAAGCATTACAAACCCTGGGCCTTTGGGCCTTTGCAATAAGACCAGACTGCATCCTAAGCCCTTCAATGTCGAGAACCTTGACATTCAAGGGTTGGAAAGGCTGGCTTTCCAACCTTTCCTCCTCCTGAAGGTAGCCTTTAAAAAAATTCTTTTTCTTTTCTATTCTTTTTTCTATTTTTTAATTTTTATTTTTCATTGTTTTCCCCCCTACTACTCCCCCCACCCCAACCATCCCCATGATGGTAGCCTTTAAGCCACCTGATATTCTACACCGCTAAACACACATTTACACACACATGTGCACAGGCACAGGAATTGATATATGATGCACACACACTTGCATGCACACACAGCACATGTGTTAACTCATGCACACACGAACGCACATGTACACACAGGCATATCACAACACACATAGAGGTTTGTGTGTATGCTTGCACACACAGACACTTGTGCTCACACATGAACACACATTCATGCATGAGAAACATGGGTACACACATATCTACCCCCACATGTGCATGCATCCACACAAATGCACAACACGTATACACAGGAACACACAGGCAATTACAACCATGCATGCATACAGACATAAAATGCTTGCACACACAATGTGCATGCACAGACACACCTACGTGCACAGGCAACCTGCATGCCTGCAAGACACCCTTGCATGCCCATGCACACACACGGCGCATGCACATGGACAGGTATCCAGGCATGCACATGCGTGCACAGCGCGGCAGGCACAGGCGTGCACAACCCTCTGCCAAGAACAAATGAGGAGGAGGAAGGTAGACACATCATTCTTCTCCCTCTAATTCGAATGACTTCTTCTCCTTGGCACCAACTTTTGTTTTGATGTCTTCACTATTTTTTTAGATCACGAAGACATGGAACTGGAACCAAATCCCAGTTTTACAGATGGGAGATGAGATTTCTAGCAATGAATCTTCTGGGACAAAATGACATAACAACAGAAGAACCTGGAGGCCTGTCGGAGCGTTTTGCTACACCTGCAGCACCCCAGGCTCCGGGCCCCTGCAAGGAGGCAGCTCAGTGGGGGGAAACCCACTGGGCCAGAAGCCTCGCTCTGCTTTCCAGCTGCTCTGCCGCCTCCTGTCGAGGGTGCTCGGTCAGTTCACGGCCGGTGCCTGGTCCTTCCGGCTTTGACATTTGAAGGTCCGGGTATCCCCTTACAACAGATGGGGAAATTGTGGTATTTCCTAGGGCCACATAATAGAACGCAAGTGTTGCAGTTTCCATCCAGGGTCTGCTACCACACACAAGGCTTCTCAAATGCGAACATGCATCTGAATCACCCGGGGCTCCTGTTAAAATGCAGAGTCTGAGTCAGTAGGTCGGCAGTGGCCCTGAGATTCTTTCTAACAAGCTCCGCTGCTGCTGGCCAGCACCTGCACCTGTACTAGAAAGGTTTTACACTCTTCCACAGCATTTTTAAAAAGTTAGCGTGAGCCCAGGATGGTGTGGCTCCGTGGGCTGGGTGTCATCCTGTAGACCAAAAGGTTGCTGGTTCGATTCCTGGTCAGGGTACACGCTCGGGTTGTGAGCCAGGTCCTTGGTTGAGGACGTGTGAGAGATGACTCACTGATGTTTCTCTTGCACATTTCTATTTCTTGCTTTCTCTTCCCTTTTCTCTAAAAATAAACAAATAAAATCTTTTAAAAAAAGGTAGGGTGAGGCTGAGGTTTGTCCGCCCCTTCCTCGTTGCACCCCAAACCCCTGGCTGGGACAGAGATGATGTCATCTTCCCTCAGAGCTGCTCCTTCTCCCTTTGGCTCCGGGTCCCCGCAGTGTCCCCTCCCCCCTCCCCTTTGGTGTCAGAAGATCTGCAGTTCCCTGGCTTTGGAGCTCCTCACTGCCAAGGGCAGGTCCCCTCCTGCTGTGGGAGCCTCAGCTTCCCCATGGCAGGTGTGGGCAGGGCTGTTCTCGGCCCTGGCTGCACTCTGGCAGAGTTCTCACCACGTACTCTGGCCTGAGTGCCACTCAAAGATTTTATTTAATTGGGTGGGGTGAGGCCATGCATGGGTGTTTTTAAAAAGCCGCCCAGGTGATTCTGACGGACACCAGGCCTGAGACCCATAGGTCCGGTGCTTGTCAAGGGTCAGCCCAGCGCTGTGAGCATGGGTCCAGCGGCCAGGTCTGCACACTGACCCCACACACTCGGAGACCCAGGAACAGACGGGGAAGCCTCAGGAGGATGTTGGCCGGCCTTAGACAAGGTTACCCAACCCCATGGGAAAGAGCTCTTGTGGTGATGCTCAGGATAATGACCCTGGCTTCCCGCTGAACTTTCCTTTCTGACTGGCACTTGGGCACATTTTAATTAAAGATTCAACCACACACATCAATCACCCGCAGACCTCCCCCTCCAACGCACCTTCCCACAGGAGGGCTTGCAGCAAGCGGCACCTGTGTATGGAAAGTGGGGGGAGAGGGAAAGGGGGAAGAGGAGGGGAGGGAGGGGGAGGAGAGGGCTGATGCGGGTGGCTGTTGTGCACTGGGTAATCTGACGTCGGGCCAAAGAGGGGCCCAATTAGCTGGAGCCCCCTTGGCTGCCTCCCCACCGAGCCCCAAATGGAGCCCTGAAAAGATTTTCTTGAAGCCAGCGGTGGCATGGATGTAGAGTCCCATGGTTTCCATGGCGATCTGTCTCTTCCTAGGGCTGGCAATGGGCTCGGTCATTGGGTGGGGGTGCTTTTAGTGTCTAAGAGGCCCGATGCAGAATGGGTCACCAGACTCACCTAATCTCTGCTCAGTGATGCCTGCTGGTGGCTGAGGGCAGGTCCTTGGGGCAAGGGATGGAGATGTCAGATGGGCAGCAGCCCAGTCGGCCCTTCGGAGGATGGGAAAGTGGTGATTAGAACCAGGACAGTCCATGGGTACCGGCCCACGGTCAAGGCCAGTATAGCGAGGTGACCCAGCACTGGATGCTGGAGCCAGGCCACCTGCGGCTACAGGCCTGGCTCTGCCCCGACCCCAGGTGCTCCGAGCTTCGGTCTCCCCACCTGTGAAGCTCGGGTAGTGATAATACCATCCCCTTCATCAGACTCTTCTGAGGATCATGTGAGTTAATTCAGGGAAATCCTTACCACAGCGTCGGGCACAGCGCGGCCGCTGGGTTTCTCCCATTGCCCTGCTGTCCTGCGCTGGGAGATGGTCTCCAGTGTCCAGGCTAGAAAGGGCTCTGGCAGGGCCCCAGGCTCGCTGCTGGCCAGGGCTCTGGGTCCGAGGCTGGCCCCGGGGACTTCTAAGTATCCTGATGACTGGGGCACACTAGGACCTCTGAGCAGGGAACTCAGGCACCAGGTTGGAGAAAACTCCGCAGGTGGTGCCAATGCTCAGCCAAGGTTAAGAACCCATAGAAACCTGGAAGTACTTGCCTGCGAGGTTTACTCAGCCCGAGCCCCCAGGGAGCACCTGAGGTCCCCCGAGTGGACTTAGGGGGCTGCACAGAACTCCTCTGGGACAGCACAGGCCCAGGAGTGAGGTGGGGGGACCTGCCTGGTGCCACTTCCTGACTGGTGGGAGGCAGGCACCTGTTCCCACATCACACAAACACCCTCTAAGTACAAGCAACAGTGACAGACGGCCACAAGGAGTGGCTGAAGGGGCCGGGGAAGGCTTACCGTTTGAGTCGAGGTCGGAAAAGCAAGGAGACGTCACCAGGTGGAAGGGGGACACATTCCAGGTAAAAAAACCTACACAAGTGGCAGATCCCGTGGACAGACCAAACAGTACCTTCAAGAAACCAAAGGGCAGGCGGGGCAGTTAAAGCTGGGAGAGGAGGGGATCGAGGTGAGGGGGGCCCAGTGAGCTGGGCCAGGCCAGGCCGGGCCATGCAGGGCTGGTGCGGTCCGCCTGAGGCTGTCTGCCTTGATCAGGCAGTGCAAGCCATGGACAGGCTCTAAGTACCAGATAACATCAGATTTGCAATTCGCTGGCTCCTTCTCCCTGCCATGGGAGGAGTGGACTGCCAGCCTCCCAGTGGCTGTCAGCTCAGTCCTTTGGGCAAACAGTGGACCTGGGGCCAAGGTTGCCCACTCACCTGCCAGGGTCCTGTGGCTAGCAAGCGACAAAGGCCGGACTCCAGCCCAGGGCTTCACGCCCGAAGTAGGGTCTTTCTATGCCTGGTCGCGCCCCCTGTTCCCCATCTGTCCTGCACCGTCCGCTCACCCGGCTGCATTGTCATCAACCCCCGTGGCCACGAGGCCCGCCTGGGTGTCCACCAGGTGCCATCCTCCCAAAGTGCAGAGCTGCATTCTTTGAAGAGCGATCTGATTCTGAGAAGTGGCCAAATCCAGCGGTAGCCAAGCTTGACAGGATAAGGTGGTGATCACATCAGTCGTCTGTTGCTGTGTAACAAATCCCCCCAAACCGGGCAGTTTAAAATAGTCCTCAGTGTTTATTACCTCCCACAGGATCTGAGGGTCGGGGACCCAGGAGCAGCTTCACTGGGTGGTTCTGGCCCAGCGTCACTCATAAGGCTGAAGTCACCTGAAGGCTGGACCAGGGCTGGAGGGTCTGCATCCAAGGTGGCTCCCTCACGTGGCCGACAGCTGGCACTGGCCGTTGGCTGGAAGCCTCAGTCCTGGCCACATGATTCCCTTCACGGTTTTATGTGTGCCCACACACACGGCAGCTGGCCAGTCCACCCGATACAGTATTACTCAGCCTCAGCAAGGAAGGAAATCCAGACACGGGCTGCAGCCTGGAGGAATCTTGAGGACACTGTGCTGAGCGAAATAAGCCATCACAGGAAGCAGTGCTGCGTGACCCCACTTCTATCAGGTACCTGGAATAGACAAGGTCATAGAGACAGAAGGTAGAAGGGTGGCTCCAGGGGCTGGGGGTGGTGTTGGACAGGGAGTTAGTGTTTAACAGGGACAATGTTTTGGTCTGGGAAGATGAAGGGTTCTGGCCATGGATGGCGGCGATGGTCACACAGTGGTATGAGTGCACTTACTGCTGCTGAACTGTACACCTAAATGAGACTAAATGATACACTGTAGATACATTCTATGTTATATGTATTTGCCACAATAAAAAAATTGGAGGAAAATCTCCCCAGGACCCCAATTCCAAGATAGCTCCTGGCCACCAGGTCTAATCCCTGGAGGAGACAGGACCTGCCCCTCCAAGGCAGGCAACTCATGTCTACTGAGTGCCTGGGAATTGCGGGAGTGGGGAGGACAGAGGTGAACCTAGCTCAGCCCCCTAAAGAGAGGCGGCTCTGATGGAACCCGTAATCAAGTGGGACAGCAGGACCACCAGAGGGAAAGGGGACACTGTGGCTCTGAAAAAGGCTCCTGGGGTGTGAAGTGGGGGGCACTAAGCGGGGGATACTCAGGAAGGCTTCCGGGGAGGGGCTATTCAACTGAGGTTAGAAGGAGACAAAAATGCCTTTGATTTCTGAATATTGACTTTGTAGCCTGCTGTTTTGCCAAATTCACTTATCAGATTGACTAGTTTTTTGGTGGAGTCTATAGGATTTTCTATGTACACTATCATGTCATCTGTAAACAGTGACAGTTTTGTTTCCTCTTTTCCAATTTGGATGCCTTTTATTTCCTTTCTTGTCTGATTGCTGTGGCTAGGACGTCTAGTACTATGTTGAATAGAAGTGGTGGAAGTAAGCGTGCTTGTCTTGTTCCTGATCTTAGTGGGAAAACTCTAAGTTTTTACCCATTGAGTATGATGCTGGCTGTAAGTCTCTCGTATACGGCCTTTATTATGTTGAGGAATGCTTCCTCTATTCCCACTTTGCTGAGTGTTTTCATAAATGGGTGTTGTACCTTATCAAATGCTTTTTCTGCATCTATAGCTATGATCATGTGATTTTTTGTCTTTCATTTTGTTTATGTGATGTATTATATTTATTGATTTGTGAATATTGTACCATCCTTGCATCCCTGGGATGACTCCCACTTGATCATGTCCCCTAGAACAAGGGACATAAAGGAAAGAATAAGAGGGACCTCATCAAATTAAAAAGCTTCTACATGCCTAAAGAAAACAGCATTAAAATGAAAAGAGAACCAACTATATGGGAAAACATATTTGTCATTGAAGTCTAGGACAAGGGTTTGATCTCCAAAATATGTAAAGAACTCACATGACTCCATTCCAGGAAGACAAACAACCCAATTTTAAAAATGGGCAAAAGACTTGAACAGACACTTCTCCAAAAAGGACTTACAGAGGGCCCAGAGACACATGAAAAGATGCTCAGCATCACTAGCCATCTGAGAGACACAAATTAAAACCACAATAGATACCATTTCACACCAGTCAGAATGGCCATCATAAAAAAACCAACAAACAACCAGTGTTGGAGAGGATGTGGAGAAAAGGGAACCCTAGTACACTTTTGGTGGGAATGCAGACTAGTGTAGCCACTGTGGGAAATAGTATGGAATCTCTTCAGAAAACTAAAAATGGAGCTGCCTTTTGACCTGGCAATTCCACTGCTAGGATTATATCTTAATAACCCTGAAACATCAATTCAAAAGAACGTATGCACCCCAATGTTCATAGCAGCACAATTTACAATAGCCAAGTGCTGGAAGCAACCTAGGTGCCCGTCAGTAAATGAATGGATCAAAAAACTATGGTACATTAACATGATGGAATACTACCCAGCAGAGAGAAAGAAGGAGCTCCTACCCTTTGCAACAGCACGGATGGCACTGGAGAGCATTATGCTGAGTGAAATAAGCCAGGCATTGAGGGACAAATACCATATGATCTTACCTATAACTGGAACCTAATCAGCAAAACAAACAAGCAAGCAAAATATAATCAGAGACATTGAAATTAAGAACAATCTGACAGTAACGAGAAGGGAGTGGGGAGGGGATAATAGGGGGAAGGAGGGAAGGGTTTTCAGGAACAAATATAAAGGGCTCATGGACAAAACCAAGGGTGGGTGGAAGCAGAGGAGGGAGGTGGGGTTGGCTGGGGTAGGGGGGGGAGTGGTGGGGATAAATGAGACAACTGTAATTGAACAACAATAAAATAATTTTTTTTAAAAGAAAAGGAGACAACCAGGTAAAAACAAGGAAAAGGAAGCCCCTTCCTCCCAGGCCCTCACTGGCTTTTTCGGGGGAGGGAGGGGTGAGGAAATGAATGGAGAGCTGAAAGGTCAGGGAGGAATGAGCTGGCAGAGGCAGCCGGCCTGGAGCGTGGTTAGAATCACACAGCAGTGGCCCCGTCATGCCGGGTAATTTTCCTGGGAGGCCAGCACTGGGAAGCATCCACAGCCCAGCCGGCAGTGGGGCAGCATCCCCACCAGTGAGGCCGCTCGGAGCCTGGGCAGCTCCACGGGGAAGTGAGCTGTTCAGCCATCAGTCGCTCCTGGAAGCTGGCACCACTGGGCTCCCTGGGCCCAGCCCCTCCTACCTGCAACCTCACAGCCTGCTGCCCTGGGGCGACAGTGTCCCCTGTCCTGACTCTCTCCCATGGCCACGCCTTCCGGGGAGTGGGGGCTGTCTGGGCCATATGCTGAAAGCAGGTCCCAGCCCCTCCAAGCCACCAGCAGCCCTGAAGACCATGGCTACAGCCCCTCCCTCAGGTCTCCCTGCGTCTTCCCTCAGCCTGTGCCTGGGCCACAGGGCAGATCAGACCTCTCCCAGACACAAACCATCTGAGGCTTCCGCTTTCCTCGGGAAACTCCTGGACTCTTTCCTGGAGCCTCTGCAGTTCGTGCCTCTTCTCCACCTCTGTCCCTCCAGACTCCTACTTAGGCCTTCTGCTGCGCCTCCCGCCCCCCGGGCTATACCCAAACTTCAGGGCCTTTGTCCCTGCTTTGCCCACTACCTCTTCTCCCAGACACACCAGGCCTCATTTCTCACTTCCCCCAGGTCTCCACTTAAATCTCAGCTATTTGAAGAGGCCTTCCCTGGCTACTCTGTCCAAAAGGGCCACTTCTCTGGCACTCTCCTCTCCCTCTCTGTTTTGTTTCCCTCATGGCACTGACCACACTTTGTCTGTACGCAGTTTCTGTCATTTATTATCTAGGTCTCCCCTAGAATGCACCTTCCACAGGGTCAGACAATTGGCTTTGTTCCATGCTGTATGCCCAGTGCCCGTAGCAGAGCCTGGTGTATAGTAGGCCCTCAGGAAATATTTGTTGAATGCATGAATAAATTAGAAATATAGTAGGCTGTCAAAATATGGACTGAAGAAAGAAGGATGCTATGAGAATCAAAATCTGGCCCCGAGTTTTTGAGTGTCGAGTGTTTGTTGAATGAATACGTGAACACATATTGACCGGACTGCTGTTTGAAGAGTTCTCCGGCAGGGTGTGTGTCGGCCCTGGCACTCACTGGCCAGCCTCATCCAAGTCTCCTTCAGAGATCTCAGTCTCCCTCTCTGTAATGGCGGCGGGGGGGTGGGAGGTTGTATTAGACCAGTAATTTAAAAAAAAACTCTCATAGTTTTTAAGGCAGCTTTCAAGTAAAAATGTATGTGGCAACTCGCTCGTGTCGAACTTGGTCATGTGACTTAACTTACCCCCCAAATATGGGCCTCGGTGATGGTGTGACAGTGGAGGAGGCCTTAAGAGGCACTGCAGGTTTCCCAGGCCCCTCTTGCGCTCCTGACCCTTGCTGTGAGAACAAAACATCCTGGGTTCTGGAAGGAGAGGCATGTAGAGCGGACCTGCCCCTGACTGCAGCCTGGACCAGGCCACAGCAGCTGGGCCCCTGCCGTGGACACGCAACACCGGTGAGAAACACAGGGGTGGGTATGAGCAGGTTTGCAGTCGTCATGCAAATAGATAACACAATGATTGATAAATACTAATACAAGAATAAACACTGTGTTCCACACACTCACAACTGTGAGTTGTTGCTGTGGGAAGCTGAGATTTGGGGTTGCTTGTTATGCAGTGTAACCTGCTGAAAACTGACCAATACAGGTCCCTTGTAGCACTAATATGATCTGCTCTCAACCTGGAGGGAGGAGCCCGAGTTGGAATTTCTTTGATCAACTTTCCAGCTGTTTCCTCACCTTGTGGTTCTCCCCTAAAAATCCTCCTCTTCCTCCTCTTCCTCCTCTTCCTCCTCCTCACTCACTGCAGAAGTCCCAAAGTGGTGGGTCCTGGCTACGGACAACTTGAAGAAATGCCTTTTTTGGACCCAAATTTTTCATTCATTTGTTCTCTCATTGGTTGGGTTGTTATTTTATTAATTTAACAAGCACACTACATGCCCATCCCCTACATGTGAACACAGAGCATCGCACACTGTGGTTTTTGGAGCTGCTGCTTGGGCGGGACCCCCTCTCAGCTCACGTCAGCGGTGCCCGCCTGCCGGGGCTGCAGAGATGAGAAAACAGTGCCTGCCCCCTTGAAATTCAGGGTAGTACACTCAGAGTCGGGAAAGAGTCTGAAATGAGTAAACCACCCTCAACAACATAAAAAAGCCCTCTTCATCTCAAATTCAAAGAGCACAAGCACCCATCATTTCTAGTTAGTGAGGCTGGATATTTTTCTGAAACTGATGGATGCTTATAGCATACACAAGAAGAGCATTTTTGCAACAAAGCCTTTTATCTGGCTTACAGGCAGCTAAAAACATCTCCAAACCATGCTCTTTAGCTATCTTTCCTGAGGCTAATTTTCACAAACATCATTTTGAAAGTGGGCCATCTGTGCCAAAGTGGGGAGAGTGGGCCTTGGGGTCTGACACACAGGTGGCTGGGTGAGCCGGAGGGAGTCACGCTCCTCTCGGAGTGGTGCAGGCCATGTGAACGAACGGGGCCAGCCCAGTGACCTCCTCTTGTTTTAAAGCTCTTAGGCTGGACTCAGAGTTTCCAGAGTGTGTTCTTGTCCCTCAGCTGAGTCTGAGCGCTCACTGCCTTTGGGCTGGGGGGTAGAGGTCTCAAGGGAGTGGTCCCAAAGGAAGCTCCCTGTCCCCCACCCAACAAGACAAGGCTGGGCCTGGGGCTCTCCTCCCCAGCTCCCCATGCACAGGACCCCTAAACAGCTTCCAGACCACCTCCTAGCTTTCCTTCTTCGACCCCATCTGCTTCCCCGGCCCTCTTCCCCCTCGCTGCCCTCGCTGCCCTCCGGCCCCAGGGCCTTCTTGCTGGCTTCTCGAACATGCCCAACAGGTCGCAGCCTCAGGGTCTTGCACTTTCCAGGCCCTCTTCCCAGAATACACTGGCCCCAGATGTCCACATGGCCCCCGCCTGACTTACTTCAGGCTCCTGCTCAAATGCCGTCACCTGCACCCCCACCGAGAGACCTTCCCCGACTCTCTACCTACAGAGCCTGCTCACTGCACACCTCTCCCCTCTGCTCCATCCCCCTCCACGGTGCTCATGGCTGCGTGGAACCTGGCTGCCCCCACCAGAAAGAACATCAGCCCCCTAAGGGGAGACCTGCAGTACCGCGGTACCCCCAGCCCCTACAGCGGGTGCACAGCAGGCATTTGTGGGAGGAGTGAGCAGGGGAGCGAGTATGCAGGGGAGGAGGAGGCTGCCCCCACTGCCACTCTCTCACACCCTCAGTCTGCCCAGGCCGACCCCTGGCCTGCGAGCCTGGAGGTACCCGCCCAGCCCACAAGACTGTAAAGCGGATGCCATTCTTGGGGACTCAGTTGTACAAAGGGGTCACCGAAGACTGGAGAGCGGTGGGGGGGTCCTACACTCAGCTCTGCAAGGTCACAGAGCAGGTTGTCCTGAGCCACTGTCCTGATGTCAAGCACCTGCGGCTTCTTCAGTCACACAGGCTGCCCAGGCCACACCAGGCCTCTGGCCATCACCTCCGCTAAACTCCTGTCCCTATGACAAGATGCCAAAGGAGGCCACTTCTGTCTCAGACCAGGAGTCCCTCTCTGCCTCCAGAGGGGATGGTTGGGAAGGAAGTGACTGGTTTACGTGCGTGCTCCTTCTCCTACCACCTTCACCGCAGCCCAGTGGGGGTAGGGGCCGTTGTCCCCATTTCATGGATGAGCCAAGCGAGGCCCAGAGACTTGCAGAAGCTTGCGCAGGTCGCACTAAGCCAGGACGTGGCCCAGCAAAGTGCTCTCCAGTTTCCTGGTCTGTTAAAAGGCACCTGGGGTTAGGGCTGCAGCCCGGGGAGCTCCCTACCCCAGAGGGAACGCTGTCAGTCAGCGAGAGCTCATCTCCTCCCCCCTCCCACGGCACCTGCCACCTGCCGCCCGCCAGTGTCACATGTCACATGGCACTGGGAGGGAGTGGAGCCTGCGGGGGCGTGTCCCCTGGGAGGCTGTGCAGGGAGCCCTGGGAGCTGCATCTGGTGGGTGGCAGCAGAGGACGAGCATGTGTTCAGGGGCACGCACGTGCTTGCTCGCTTGCTCGCCCCGCAAGTTCGGCAGCTCCTCCAGAGGCGGGGCAGCCTGCTGGGTCCACGGCCCCCAGCCTGGGAACTCACACGGAGAAGTCTCCACCAAGCTCCACCGTCAGAAACGTCAGGAAGACTTGCAGACCAGCCAGACCAGCCCCGCACTAGAGCCCCGTACGTCAGATTCAGAGCAGGCCTGGGGTGACGTCAGGGTCCTTTTGAGAGCACACGCCAAGCATATCTGTTAAACTCAAGGGCTCCGGCGTCAGACCACCTGGGTTGGCATTGGGCTGTCTCCCAGCTGGTCGACCCAGACAAGTCCTTCGACGTCTCCAAACCCCCATTTCCTCGTCTACTTTAAGATAAGATTGGTGCCAGGCATGGTTCCAGGCCCTGTGCTGGTATTTACTCCTCCAACCAACCTCACGAAGCAAATGTTTGTCATCCGATTTATATATGAGGGAACCGAGGCACAGAGTAGTTAGGTAACTTGCCCAAGGTCACAATGCTGTGGAAGCATTAGAGCCAGGATTTGATCCCAACCAAGGCGGCTCCCGAGTCCCTGAGCTACACCACTATTCCTGTCTAGGCCTACTGTCCCCTGAGAAGCACAGTGAGCTACTACAGTACATTAAACACTGAGCACTCCATAAGTAATAACCCACAGCAACAATGCAGTGGACCCGTTGAGAATCCAGTGAAAGAAACAGATCTTCCCCAGTAAAAGATGGTGCCTGTGCGCACAGAACACTGCGCACAACTTTGGGTGGTTCCTGCTCCCCCCCAGAAGCCCATCTCGGGAACCCCTGCTCAAGCCCAACACTGTTACTTACGCACCAGGGAGGAAGAGGAGGGGCAGTCGAGTGTGTTCCCGTCCATTATTCATTTCACTGTCCGAGGTGGGTATTACTAGCCCACGGTGCAGGTGAGAAAACCGAGGGAAATGTCAAGGTCCCATGACAAGCTGGCGGCAGACATGGCTCACCTCTTCTTGGGGGGCTGCCACCCTGGCTGTGTGTCAACTGGCCCTGAAGCCAAGGTGAGAAATGAAGTCCCCAGGCTCATGTCCTTGTGTGGTACATACTCAGCAAAGGGCAGCTGGGGAGGGAGTGAGTGAAATGGAGTCATGGGTGGGTCCACACTGAGCCCAGCCATGTCCAAGGCCAGGGACGCAGAACTCCCCTGCCCCAGCTCTTCTCCTGGGCCTTCGTGGCTTTTCAGTGAGGAGAAGGAGACAGGGGTGGGGGGCGAAATGGAAGAAGAGCCAGAGGAATCACAGGTCAGAAGCCACACCCACAGTCCTCTCAAAAGAATCCCGGAGGCCCCGAGCCTGACTGGGCACACACAGCTGCACGTTGTTGAGGTGGCGGCCAGCACTGGACATCAGGTTCCTGGACGCCAGTGGTGGTCAGAAGGAAAGAACTGCCGCTCACGGGTGCTGGGACTCTAGGCGCACCTCCTGGCCCCAGTTTCCACATTTGCAAAATGGTGACAGTATCTGCCTTGCAAAGCTGCTCTACAAATTTAGCAGTCTGACAACTTTCTCGCGGAGGCTGTCCAGCATTTTTCCCTCGTCAAATGGGGGCGGGAGGGCTCAGTGAGGGCGCAGGCCGAGTGCCTGGCGTGAAACAAGTGTTTGGTGGGCCGCAGCTACTGTGTACATGTTCCTGGTACGATGCTGGACACACGAGACCTGCCTCTGTGAATGTTGTGTGAACAGTGGAGGGACCAAGAAGCAGGCTGGTAAGTTGGTTGGCAGAGGAGTAGGAAGTGGGTGGGAGATGGATGGATGGACAGAAGGAAGGTGGTGAGTGCATGGGTGGGTGGGGAAATTGGTAAGAGGACAGGTGGATGGGTGCACAGGTAGAACAATGGACAGGCAGAAAGATAGGTTTGGGGGCAAACAATAGGTGAATGAGAGAGTGTAATGGATGGATGGATTGGATGGATAGAGGATGGATCAATAGAAACCAGAGACCGATGGCTGGCCGGCCAGATGGTTGGATGGATGGATGGATGGATGGATGGATGGATGGATGGATGGATGGATAGATGGATGGTTGGGATAATTGGGTAGATGGGTGAAAAGATGAAATAATGAACCGGGGGCAGGAAGACGGGGTGGTGGGTGGATGGAAGACCAGGGAGTGGATGGATGGAAGGTAGATGCTCCTCCCCCTAGAACTGAAGCTGACGAGCTGGCAGTGGCAGCTGTAGAACCAACACAAATATCCACAGGGCGGGGAAGAAACAGGTCAGACGCTTCTTGCTCCGTCAGGGCAACCCTAGCAGTGGGGCAGCGAGCAGCTGCTTATGTGTCCCACCATCTGCGCTGGGACAGAAGCCCTGTGGGGCAGGATGCCTGGGAGGAGGGCAAGCCCCGCGGCCCGGCCCGCACATGCACACAGGCTCCTCTATGCCAAGTGCGGCGAGAGGGCCATCCTCAGAGGGCACAGCTCCTGCCAGACATGGCAGAAGCTCCACAGCCTGGAGGGGACCCTTAGCTGGAGAGGCCTTGGCAAAGGCAAACCAGCATGTGCCCCTGGGGACAACTGGATCCAGCTGGAAGAACAAAACGTCCTGTTCACGGAGGGCTCTGTGGCGGGGGGACCTGCTCTGGGTGGGAGGAGCCCTGGGATTCGTAGCCAACAGCCTCTGGTGCACTGAGTGACCCTGGGCCAGCCCCTTCCCCTCGCCAGCCTCCCTTCCTCACCTGTCATTGAAGCCAAATCACCTCCAAGGTCCCTTTAAGTGCTGACACCTTCTGACCATCAGATTCCAGGAGCATCTTATGGAGGGGGCGGGGCCACAGACAGGAGCTGGGCTTCAAAGGCATAGTTGACAAAGTGGACACCTTGGGGTGGCTCCCACCTCCCTCCAGTGAAAGCCAGAGTCCGCCCTGTGGCCACCGTGGTCTTTGGCTCGGCTGTCACCCCACCACATCTCTGGCTTCTCGTTGCTTGCCCTGCTTGGGCCACACAGGCCTCTCAGCGTTGTGTGAACAGGTCGGGCAGTCCCCTGCCGCCCCCCACCAACCAGTCTTGCTCTGCGGGGAACAGCCCTCCCCCAGAGCACCACGTGGCCACTCCCTCCGGTCCTGCACCACCTGTTTTCATCGTACCCCTTGCTCCCTACTCCAGCATGCCCACCCTGTCACCCCAGCATTTACTACTGTCTGATATGCTCATTAAGGTTCTTACTTTGTTTATTGGTTTTCTTCCATTGGACCAGAGTGTCTGTTTTAAGGGCAGGGACTTCTGTGTTGGGTTCTGGGAAAATTAATAAGGAAATTTCAACTAAAATTGAAATCGGAGCTGGGACAGCCTGTAGGGAAAACTCCCGACCACTCATCATCAACCGCCCCACCCAGGAAGAGACAGACCCGGCATTCCCAACAAGAAGCTGTACCTATTGACTACCCCTGCAGGAGGAAGATTTTCTCCTTGCCCAGTAACAAGCCCAGCCAATAAAAAACACTGCAGCTCAGCCAATGAGAAGCCATCATCACCCTGAACTTTGTTCCAGTGGCTTCTTTCTTTCTTTCTTTTCTTTCTTTCTTTCTTTCTTTCTTTCTTTCTTTCTTTCTTTCTTTCTTTCTTTCTTTCTTTCTTTCTTTCTTTCTTTCTTTCTTTCTTTCCTTTCTTTCTTTCTCTTTCTTTCTTTCTTTCTTTCTTTCTTTCTTTCTCTCTCTCTCTCTTTCTTTCTTTCTTCCTTCCTTCCTTCCTTCCTTCCTTCCTTCCTTCCTTCCTTCCTTCCTTCCTTCCTTCCTTCCTTCCTTCCTTCCTTCCTTCCTATCTCCTTAACCCAACCTCCCTGTCCCACCCTTCTTTCTATAAAAACATTCCATTTTGTATAACTCCTCAGAGTGTCTCTCTGCCTGCCAGATGAGCTGCTGCCCAATTCATAAATCATTTAATAGAGCCAATTAGATCTTCACATTTTTCTGAGTTGAATTTTGTTTTTTTTTAAACAGTCCCTGGCACACAGTGCCACTCAGTATTACCTGCGGTTACCCAGTAACTGCCGTGGGATGGTGAGGGGGCGAGCTCTAATGGAGTGTCTCCCTGTGTGCCAGGCACTGGGCTCACCCACTCATTCCTCAGCGCACCCCCATGAGGTGGACACGGTTGTTACCTCCTAGTTTACTGAGAGGAGAGCAGAAACTCAGAGAGGGATTTTGCTGGGGTCCCACAACAGAACCGGGGGCCAGAACGTGCCAGAGTCGGCTCCAGGGTCATCCCACGAGAGCTCATGGGGTTAGCAGAGTCCCAGGGCTGCCACAACGGGACCTTGACTTTGGGCAAGTATTTCCTCTCTCGGAAGCCTGGTTTCTTCATCCGTAAAATGGGACAGTAGCAGCCTCACTTTTGCAGAGCTGTTGTAAGGACTGAGGATACCAGAGGGTGTGAGCGCCTTCTGTGACAAACGCGCCCTGCTCCACTGGATCCCGCGTCCGGGGGACTTCTCACCGCTGTCGGAGCAGGGCCGCTGGGAGGAGCCAGGGGGTGGGGGCGGGAAGGCCTGAGTGCTTTCCCAGGCTGCAGGCCACTAAGGAGCTGCTCTTTAATCCCTTCCCCACAGCTGGGCTGCTCCCGAAGTGGCTTTCCCAGACCCCGATGGCCTGTCTGCCGGGGATAATTACGGAGGAGCCCGCTCCCAAGGGGAGGGGAGAGCTTGTGAAGTGGAGGATTCTGGGGGTTCTGAGCAGGCACATCCTGTCAGCTTGGGTCCGGGGCTGCAAGTCTTGTGGACGACAACTCCAAGTCTTTGTTTCTCACCTCTAAAATGAGTTTGAATGGAACGATTTCGTCCAAGCAGCCCAGGGCCGGGGTCCAGAAGAACAGCTCCCTTCCCCCACTCACCTCTGTGCCATGCAGGCTGTTTCCGAACGCTGGCCTCAGGCTCCACAAGTGAAGTGGCCTGGTTGTGCGGGAAGATCTCGGAAATCCTCTCCTCCTCTGCCATTCTTTCACATCTGGAAGAGGGTTAGGGCTGGGGAGGAAAGAGCATTTAGTGAGTTCCAGCTGTATGCCAGCTGCTTTTTGGATGGTACCTCATTGGTCCCTGTATTAGCTTCCCATGGATGCTGCAACAAATCACTGCCAGCCCGGCGTCTCGGGAAAATGCACCCTGATTACCTCGTGGTTCCGGTGGTAGAAGTCCAAACTCAGTCTCCCTGGGTGAAAGGTGTCTGCAGGGCTGGCTCCCTCTGGAGGCCCCGGGGAGAACCCTTTTCCTTGCCTTTTCTGGGATGAATGCTGTCTTCACCTCTGCATCACTCAGCCTTTTCTCCCTCTCCTTCCTCGGTCCGCCTGCTTCTTCCCACTCTGACCCTCCAGCCTCTGTCTTAGAAGAATCATCGGATAATCCAGGATCATGTTCCTATCTCAAGATCCTTAACTTAATCACACCGGCAAATTCCTTTGGTCAAGTAAGTGTTCTGGGATTAGGATGTAGACAGCTTTGGAGGGCCATTATTCAGTTTACAACATCTGTCAATGCCAATCTACTGCGGCGCTGTTTTAAATCCCAGCACCTGACACTTTGTAGCTGCTGGTCTTGGGCAAGGCCCTAACCTCTCTGGGCCTGTTTTCTCACCTGTAAAATAGCGATAAGGACTCAGGATTGTTAGGAAAGGCTCTGAATGTAGTGCTTGCTACCACTGTTGAATGAATGTATATAGTAATCACGATGATAACAATAATAACCCCTCTGGTTTATTGAGGACTTACTATGCGCTGGGCACTGAACCGAGCGGCGAGTTTATGTAGGTGAGCTGCATAGACATGATCCAGGCACTTGTGGAAACTACGACAGAGCCAAGAAGAGAGACTTAGAGGAAGTAATCACAGATAATTAGTTAATTGCCATAGAGGCCCAGAGAGACCCACGGTCACACAGCGGGGAAGACCAGTGGGTGGAATTCACACCCAAGTCTGTCTGATTCCCAAGCCCTTATTTTCCATGACATGCCTTGCCTCTCAAGGCCCGCCGAGGCCAACAGAGGACCCGAGACGCCAAGTGACTTGCCAAATACAGACCCGGACCAGACCTCTTGGCACCCTGCCCAAGCTGCTTCCTAGGGGACACTTGGACACGTAAAGTAGTAATGACCAGTGACAGGCAGGGCTCATGGAGCCCCGCTCTGGGCCAGGAGGCAGCATGGACATTTTACACGTCCAATGTCACTGAGTCTCCACGATGCCCAGGGGAAGAGACTTGTTACCCTGTTTCACGGACGGAGAACCTGAAGTTTTAGGTCATAGCACATGCGCAGGGTCACCTGGAAAGTTCATTGCTGAGTAGAGACCCAGGACACTCACCAAGAGCAGGGCCCTGCATGGAACCTCCAAATTCAAGTTTGCCTGACACTAAAATCTGTCTTTACCTCTGGCACACACTGCCTCTGCCAGTCCGCCTGTATCGGGAGAGGCTGTTGTTCTGAGGGTTTAACCCCAGGGTGGATTCTTCCTGAGAACAGCCTTCAGGGAGGCAGGTGGCCCGCTGGCACCACCTACTGGTCTTTTGCAGACATGCCACTTCCCCTTGGGAGCCTCCAGTGCTCTCCCAGATAAACAGGAGAAATAAACAGAATTTCCTCCTGCCCCCCGCTGGATCCTTGTAGCAAATTGACGAGGCTGAGCTAAAAGTGATCCAGGACACCAGCCTCATTTTTCTTTTGAGGAAACTGAGGACCAGACAGAGAACGACGCACCCAGCTGGTTGGAATCAGGCCTAGGTGGCTGGAGGGACTGGGAGATGAGCTCGCCCCAAGCCGGCCCGGCCTCTGAGGCCCGCGTGGAGGGTAGGAACACTGAGGGCCAGGGGCAGAGGGGCGTGCCCGGGCTCCCCGCTTACGCCAGACACCAGGCTAGGATTCCAGCAGGCCTGTCCCCCGACCCCAGCTCCACGCAGGCACAGGAACCCAGATCCGTTTGTGGGCAGGCCAGGGGCGGGAGGGTTCGTTGCTCCAGATTTGGCCGCGGAGGGACTACAACTCGGGGCTAAGAGGGGGGTGTGGCCGGTAGGAGCTGACTGTGGGCGAGGGCGGGAGGGCAGGGATTCCTGGGGACAGGAGGAGGCAGGCTGGGGAGGGAGAAGGACTCTCTTGGCTGAAGTAATAACCACAGCTATCATCATTCTTAGGGACAAAAGCGACTGGAGAAATCCCATGATTCTTAGGGACACACATAGCTGGGAAAATTCCATGATTCTTAGGGACAACCTCAGCTGAGGAAATAGCATGACTACTTATTTCTTTTTCTGAGAGAGGGGAAGAGAGAGAACAAGAAGAGAGAAACACAGATGTAAGAAATATTGTTGGGTGGCCTCTCCTCCGCACCCTGACCAGATGAACCCACAACCCAAGCCTGTGCCCCCAGTGGGAGTCGAACTGGACACTTTTTGGTTTGCTGGACGATGTCTAACCCACCCGCTGAGCCACACCAGCCAGGGCAGAAAATTCCTAGGGACAACCTGGCTAGAGAAATCCTATGATTCTTTTTTTAAAATATGTTTTATTCCCTGGCTGGTGTAGCTCAGTGGATTGAGCTCGGGCCTGGGAACCAGACAATCGAGTTCAATTCCCAGTCAGGGCACGTGCCTGGGTTGCAGGTCGGTTCCCTGCAGGCCAGTTCCCAGCAGGGGATGTGCAAAGGGCAACCATACATTGATGTTTCTCTCCCTCCCTTCCCCTCTAAAGATAAATAAACAAAATTTAAAAAATACACTAAAAAATAATAAATAAAATATGTTTTATTCATTATGCCATTACAGTCGTCCCATTTTTTCTCTCCTTTGTCCCTCCCTGCCCTGCACCCCCCTCCCACCAGCATTCCCCCACCTTAGTTCATGTCCATGGGTTGTACATATAAGTTCTTTGGCTTCTCCATTTCCTGTGCCATTCTTAACCTCCCCCTGTCTGTTTTGTGCCTACCATTTATGCTACTTATTCTCTGTACCTTCTCCCCCCTTCTCCTCCCACTCTCCCGTTGCTAACCCTCCATGTATCTCCATTTCTATGGTTCCACTCCTGATCTAGCTGTCCACTTAGTTTGCTTTTGTTTTAGGTGTGGTTGTTAATAACTGTGAGTTTGCTGTCCTTTCACTGTTCATATTTTTATCTTCTTTTTCTTAGATAAGTCCCTTTAATATTCCATATAATAAGGGCTTGGTGATGATGGACTCCTTTAACTTGACTTTATCTGGGAAGCACTTTATCTGCCCTTTCACTCTAAATGAAAACTTTCCTGGATAGAGCAATCTTAGATGTAGGTCCTTGCCTTTCATGACTTGGATACTTCTTTCCAGCCCTTTCTTGCCTCTAAGGTCTCTTTTGAGAAATCAGCTGACAGTCTGATGGGAACTCCTTTGTAGGTGACTGTCCCCTTATCTCTTGCTGCTTTGAAGGTTCTCTCCTTATCTTTAATCTTGGGTAATGTAATTATGATGTGACCTCATACGTGCTTCCTTGGGTCCAACTTTATTTGGACTCTGAGCTTCCTGGACTTCCTGGAAGTCTATTTTCTTTGCCAGATCGGGGAAGTTTGCCTTAATTATTTCTTAAAATAAATTTTCAATTTCTTGCTCTTCCTCTTCTCTGGCGCCCCAATGATTCAGATGTTGGAAAATTTATCGTTGTCTCAGAGGTTCCTAAACCTCTCCTCATTTCTTTTTTGAATTCTCCTTTCTTTATTCTGTTCTGGTTGAATATCTATTTCTTCCTTCTGGTCCAAACCATTGATTTCAGTCCTGGTTTCCTTCCCATCACTGTTGGTTCCCTGTTCATTTTCCTTCATTTCACTTTTTATACCTTCACTTTTCCCCCTATTTTGCAACCTTACTCAACTAATTCTGTGAGCATCCTGATTACCAATGTTTTGAGCTCTTCATATGATAGGTTGGGTATCTCTTCATTGTTTAGTTGTATTTTTTTCTGGAGCTTTGATCTGTTCTTTCATTTGGGTCATATATTTTTTTTTTTTGTCTCAGCACACCTGCTACGTGGTAAGGGGCGGAGCCTTAGGTGTTCACCAGGGTGGGGCAACCCACAACGCTGCGTTGTGATGCCGTGTGTGGGGGAGGGGTCAGAGAGGGAACAGTGCTGCTTGCTCCGCTCTCTGCTGGCTTGCAGTCACTTCCTCTGCTACCCACAAGCAAATTGGACTCTTCTGGTGCTGATTCCCAGGTGAGTGGTTTTGTGTATGTTCTAGGACCCTGTGGGTCTCTCCGACAAACTTTTCTGTGAGGCTGGGAGTTTCTCCAGCCACTGCAACCCCCACAGGTGTTTTCAGTCAGAGGTTTTGAGGCTTTATTTCCCTGCACTGGAACCCTGGTTTGTGTGGTCTGTCTTGCTCCCCAGTTTTTCCTCCCGGTTTGTTTGCATACAAATGTGGGACCCCCCCACCCTGCCCTGGCTTCGCCAGCCACCACCTCGCCCTGTCCTCCATCCACCGCCTTGGCTCGAGTCCTCTCTGCCTGGCTGCCCATCACCGCCCCTCCTACTGGTCTGGATGAGTGTTTCTTCTTTAACTCCTTGGTTGTCAGACTTCCATACAGTTTGATTTTCTGGCAGTTCTGGTTAGTTTTTGTTTTTAAATGTGTCGTTGCCCTTTTGCTTGTGTGAGGAGGCAAAGTGTATCCACCTATGCCTCCATCTTGAACAGAATGAAATCCCATGATTCTCAGGGACAAATGTAGCTGGAGAAATCCCCTGATTCTTGGACACAAACATGGTCTCTGACCTCAAGGAGCTTGATACTATTGTTACCTTCCTCCACTCAGTAAGCAGTCGCTGGCCACCTACTCTGGGCCTGTCTTGTGAGGGGGGCTGAGGACACACAGACAAACCGGACCTGGCTCCTGCTCTGCAAGATCCCACATCCCAGAGGGACAGACAGACGGACTGTGAGAGCTGGACCAGAGGAGCCGGTGAGGCCCCCCAGGACCCCAGCTCTGCAGCCGGGCAGCTCTAGCTGTCGGCGCCAACACAAAGAGAGCGGCTAGCATTTATTGCATGCCTACTATGTGCCAGGAACTGCTGTAGTACTTCCCATATATTCCCAGGAGAAATCCTGACTCTCTCTCCTAGCTATTCGACTTTGAGCAAATTCCTTAACGTCTCTGATCCTCAAGATTCTTACCTGCAAAATGAGAGCCATAAGACCTACCTTGCTGGGTTACTGTGGGGTTTCGGTGAGATGATGTGCATGTGTATATGTGGGGTGTGCCTGGAATATAGTAGGGACCCCATAAATGGTGACCACCGTCGAAATAGTTAGTGGTATGGAGGGATGTGGAGGGGGCCCTGCAGTCTCACGCCACGGTGAATACTGTCTCAGGGCTGGGGACAGCTGTGTCTGAGGTCAGGAGAGGACTGAAGGGAACAAACGAGGGCAGACCCCTGGGAAGGAGGCAAGACCTGGCCCGGAAAGAGTGGGGGCCCTGTTTTCTCTCCCTGTTCCTCCTTTGTTTCCTCCCTGGCTCCTCCAGAGCAAGGGACCCAAGAGAGCAACACAATGTCTTTTACGATGTAGCCTTGGAAGTCACGCTGCGGTCACTTACACAATATCCTGTGGGTGACACAGGTCCCCCCTGCTCAGTGTGGGAGGGGCTGACACAAAGCTGTGGATACTGGGAGGCCAGGTACTCGGGGACTGTCCCAGAGGCTGGCCAGACTGTGTGGTGCTTCAGAGAGGAACCAGGGAGCAAAATCCCAGTGCCGGCTCTCACAGTTGAGCATGACTCTGTGTGTGAGTGTGTGTGAGCTGTGAGCGCACAGTGCAAACCACGACACTGCCAACCCCAATTAACGCAGCGAGACGCAGTCCAGGAAGCAAGCCAACACAACGGGCGTCCGAGGGAAGCCATCTTTCGGATGAGGCGTTGGGACTGAGGCTCGGGGGTGGACCCAGCTGGCCGGGGGTGGGCAGGAGGAAGGGTGTTCCAGGTAGAGGGGCACTGCCTGCACGGTGAGGAGCTGAGGCCTCCACCGGCAGCCAGCAGGCACTTGCCCTCCGTGAGTGGGGACCACCTTGGGAGAGGCTCCTCCAGCCCCGGTCCAGCCTTCAGGTGACCATGGCACAACCAGCGTCCTGCCTCGGGCCTCACGAGAATCCTGAGCTGGACATGGCCATGCAGCTGCCGAATTCCTGACCCACAGAAATTGTGTGAGATGACGTTGGCTGTTTGAAGTCCCTGAGTTGTCACACTATGTTAGGAAGCCCCAGGGGTGTCCCATTCGTGTCCCCATGCGGCCTAGGACGGCTGTGAATGCAGCCCAACTCAAAATCGTAAATTTCCTTAAAACATAATGAGATCGTTTTTGTGATTGCATGTTGTGATGTGTTTCATGTGTGGCCCAAGACAACTCTTCTCCTTCTAGTGTGGGTCAGAGACGCCGAAAGGTCGGACCCCCCTGGGCCTCGATACATGGGTATGACACTTACTAAATATTTGTACCGGCAGGTGGGCAGGTGGATGGGGGGACAGCACCAGCTGCCACCCGCTGGGCCCTGCCTCGGACCCGCGCCCAGTGTTCCATGGGTGTTGGTGCAGAGTTGTCACGGCAACCGTATGAGACGGCTCCTGCCCTGTGCACACTGTAGGGATGCAACTAGGTGCAGTGCGGTGAACTCATCTCCCAGCGTCACACTGGCCGAGCTCGGGCCCTGCCCTGGCAGTTTGGGGCCACAGGTTTCACTGCTATGCCACTGTTGCCTGACCCCGGAGCCGAGTGGACGTGGGCAGCAGAGCCGGGAAATGCCAGAGCTCACAGCCCAGAGCCAGCTCCCCTTGCCCAGCTGCTGGGAGGCCTGCCCTGTCCCCTACCTGTGGCTGCCAGCTGGATGGGACAGGAGAGAGCTTCTGTCAAGTCACCCCCAGTGGGACGGAGTCCCTGGGGGGTGGTGTGGGGTCAGAGAGCTCAGATTCTAGTCAGCTTGTCATCGCCGGGCTTCCCAGCCAAACCGCTCAGATCTCACAGTGCAGGTTGCTGGCTGGGCTCAGGGGGACCTCAGAAGCTCTGTTCCCTGGATTGAAAACAATACTGTGGGGGAAGAGCTAAAAATAACAGTGGCCAGCCACCGGCCGCCCTACCCTCTAAGAGAAGGAGGCCAGAAGGGTCTGTGAGCCTCATGGGAGAGTGGGCAGCTGCCGTACACACCGTCGCAGGAAGGGAGCGAGCCAAGCCCCGTGGGAGAGGCGTGGGGTGCGAGGGGCCTGGGCACCGGCGGCCGAGTGCAGGTCAGGCTCTACCTGTCACACTACAGTGTGACCTCAGGCAAGTTCCTCGGCCTCTCTGTGCCTCTGAAGAGTTTGTCTGGAAATGCTGGGGGGACCCCAGCAGCTGTGCCCCAGGCGTGATCCAGCCCCAGGTGAGACGAATGCTCCTGTGCGCCGGGACCGCAGTTCCCCGGGGGCTTTGCGAGGACCCCACGGCAGGTGCTGTGGCTGCCATCACAGAGGACGAAGCTGAGCTTAAGGCCCTCAGGGCCACGCAGAGCTAATAGTAGCTGGAAACTGTCAGGGCTCAGGGCTGCACACTGTTCCTGCCTCTGTGTCAGTCACCTTGTCCCTATCCATTGTTGAGACTTGAGGGCCTGCCACTGTGTGTGACACCTGTTAAGTGCAGTGACTGCTGTCAAGCAAATCGAATGGGTTTTGAGGGTGGAGAGTGAGCTCCCTGTCATTCCAGAGGTATGCAAGCACAGCCTGAGGTAAGGGTCTTTAAATGTTGGATTTGGAGTTGAACTCAGTGTTGTTTAAGGGTCCTTCCTGCCCCTAGATACTAGGGGTCATCGCTGTCCTCCCCTAGAAGACAAAGAGGACAGGGAGGTGGTTAGGCTTGTTTTTGTTTTTCACGTTTTTTTAAATCCTCACCTGACGACGTGCCCATTGATTTTAGAGAGAAAAGAGGGGAGGGAGGGAAGTATTTATGTGAGAGAGGAACAGCAGTCCGCTGGCTCTCGCATGCGCCCTGACTGGGAGTCAAACCCGTGACCTTTTGGTTTATGGGATGACGCTCCAACCAACTAAGCTACATCGGCCGGGGCCAAACCTGTTTTATAGTGGGGCGACCTGAGCCCAGAGCCAGCATGTTCCCAACGTCACGCATCCAGCCCAGGGCGAGTCCAGTTGGGACCTCAGTCGAGGCAGATGCTCGGCCAGCCCACCTTCCTCTCCTCTGGACCGAAGGGGGCACAAAGCAGGCGTGGGCTCCTGCCTCTGAATGCCGAAGAGGCACTGGTGGAATGAGGACCGTGGACAGGCGCGGGGCAATCCTAGAGCCCAGGGTGGGTGCCAGGGGGCAGGCGGGCACAGAGAGCCAGAAAAGGCCATCAAAAATTGAGGCCTTGGACTTCTTTGGTCCAGTCCTAGCGTTGGGCGGATGAACGATTGAGAACCCAGGGAGGAGAGTCTCGGATCCCGGTCCTGTGATGTCAGGGCACAGGGCTGCTGAGACGGTAGCAGGAGGGGAAGGGCAAGCCTGCCGCCCCTGCGAAGGTGGGTAATTCCAAAGGGGGGGGGGCAGGACCAGGTCTCCTGGCCTCACTCAGCCCCCCTCCCACTTCTCCATCAGACAACAGAAAGGGCCACTGTTTCCTCAGCAGTTGGGGTACGTTGAACCCTGCTCCTGATGTTCCGAGTGAATTCCCTCACTTATCCTAACCCAGCCCCAGCAGGTAAGGACTGGGAGTATCATCACCTCATTTCTTCTTAAGAGGAACCTGCAGCCAGAGAGGTTAAGTAACTTCCCCGAGGCCACAAAGCCAGTGAGTGGCAGAGCTGAGAGTTACACCCCGGCCCTGGCTGGTGGGTCCCAGGTCTTTGTCCCACACTTCTCTGGCTCTGACGGCCTCCTTCTGAGGGTACAGGGTGGCCCCTCCCTCCTGTCCCCCCTAGTTCAACTCACCTGACCTTCAGGGTGAGCCCCCCCCACCTCAGCTCCACCCTCTGTGGACTGACTCAAGCTCTGGCCCAAAACCGCAGCCCCTGCCCAGGACACGGCCGGGTGACAAAGCAGCCACAGGGGCGGCGCCCTGAGCCTTGGGCATCCACATCTGCCAGCACCCGCCCACTGGGCACCTTGTTTTTATTACCAGCTTTTTTTGGAGACAGAACTCACATTCTGTACATTTAGAGCACATGGCTGAGTGGTTTTAGGACTTCCAGAGCTGGGCAGCCATCAGCACCACGCATTCCAGAGCCACCCCACCCCCCCGAAGAAAGCCTGCACCCCTTAGCGGTCACTGTCCCCGCCCGCTCCCACTGCCCTGGGCAACCACCACTCTACTTCCTGTCTCTGTGGATTTGCCTCTTCTGGACAGTTTATAAATGGAATCGTGATATGTGGCACCTCCTTTTGAAGCTTAATGTCACCTTTTGCAGTAAGATGGTGTTCTTTCAATTCTACAGGTGAGGGAACTGCGGCTCAGAGTGGTCAGGTAACTTCCCCAAAGTCACCCAGCTCGGAAATGGTGGGCAGATTTGGGTTGTGTCTGTCTGGCTCCAGATGCCTCAGGTCACCCTCTTGGGCCTGGAACCCAAAGTTGCCCCACAGCATCAGGGGCCTGGGGCAGGGGGCATTTAAAGGGTGGGAGGAAGGCTGAGAGGGCGGGGGAGCGTGTGGTGTGAAGGACTCTGGGGGGGGCACTGGGTCCCATCATCAGATACCAGGGTCACTGGGAGGAAAGGAAATAAGCAGGGCAGGTGGTGGGGACAGGTGGGGGCAGGTGGCAGGGCAGGCAGAGGGGAGGGGTGGCGGACTGTCCCCTCCCGGCACCAGTCCTGGGCTCTCTGCCCTCCACATTGATTGGTTCAGTCCCATCTCCTGACCTCCCTACCCTGCCTCTCCCTCCGGGAACAGCCCTCCTGCTCCCAGCCCTGGCTGGGAGGATGACTCAGCCTGAGCCCTGGAGCTGGCTGTCCCTCTGCCACCTCCTCCTCCCCCACACCTGTCCCTGTCTGGCGGAAGCACCCAGAACATAATTATCACCAACACCAGGGTGGCTGTGCCAGGACCTCCCGGGCCGGCATCCTGGGCCTGGCAGCTGTGACCCTACGTCCTCTGGGTCAGCCTTTCATTAGAGGGCACCGTGTGCCCCTTACTGGCAAGCACCCTTTGGGGGAACAGGAGGACCTCAGGTCCTCTAGCAAAGCTCCTTGTATTTTTAAAAAATAATTTCCATATCTTGATCAAAAGAAATCAATGTTTAGAATGTGCTTTTTCGGGCTGTTCTCAGCTTTGGACCCCAATCCAACCATCCCACCGGCCCCTTAGGAATCACTGACTCCATGAACCCCTGACCCAGGGAAAGCTTCCCCTTGATCGGTGGGGAAACTGAGGCTCAGGGAGGGAAAGGGGCTTCCCCAAGGTCGCTTCCCCAGGTTGCTCTGCTGTGAAGGGGCGGGCTGGAAGCGGGACTGTGACTGTGTATCCTGGCTTCCGTCACCATGGTCCCATTAAAGTGTGATCCGGGATGCGAGGTTGTGGGCCCAGCCTGCCAGAGTGGGGACGGGGGCCTGTGTGGCCCTTGGTGGCCCAACTCAAATGGTGGCAGCAGCTGCTCCCTACACTTGAGCACCAGTACGTGACCCACTTACTCACCCACAGATGTGTTTAAAGCCTGGCAGCCTAAACCCAGTCCTCTGTGACTTCACGCAAGTCAGAACCAGCCTCCTTGGGCCTCAGTCTCCTCATCTGTAAAATGGGCATGAAAACACAGCCGCACCTTATATGGCTAGTGTGGGGATTAAATGAGTTGATAGGTGCACAGTGTGTGGCACAGGCTACTTGCTTCACGAGTGGTGAGCTGTCCCTGTTGTTACTATGCCAGGTGAGTGTGTTATGTGGGCAGAGCCCGATCCCACCCCGCCCCCAGCCTCAAGTTGCTCACAGGGAAGTGCAGGGGACAGTCAAGAAAATAGGGCTGCTGTGACCCAGAGAGGTGAGGCGCCTGGGATGAGGTTTCTCTGTAACTGGGACCTCGCCCAGCCTGGGGCCTAAGGAGGTTCATGTGCTGTGGAGGTGCCAGCTAGGGGTCAGAGGCCAGGATTCTGGCACCAGTTCCATTGCTCACCTGCTCCGTGACCTTGGGCAGGTCACTCGCCCACTTAGGCTGCAAGTTCTTGCTCTGTGTGGTGGAAGTGCTGGACTCTCTGCAGAGGCCCGGGCAGCCAGGCGTCGGGAGGTCAGCCCGACTCCCGGGCTATTTTTACCGGGCCTGTGGGCAGCCAAACCACTCTTCTTGGAATCAGAGCCCCACAGGTGCGAGGAGCCCGAAGGTCGTGCACCTGACCCCTCCTGGGCCTGAGGCCAGGCTGGCTCCCCGACCAGCCTCCCTGGGCCTCTGAAGTCCAACCTGGGGGCACAGCCGGACTCCACTCTGAGCCCCTGGCCTCTCTGTGCCCCTCGGTTACCACCTACCCTCACCTGTACTCTGTGCCGGTAAATATTTTTATTTCCAGCTGTCTGCAAAGTCGCCCAAGGGGGGATGGGACCAGGGAGAGAGGGAGGGATAGAGACTGCTCCTGAGTGACAGAGACACAGACAGAAATAAAAACAGGCAGAGACGAAGACAACAGTGGAAGGAGTGAGAAAGAAAACTAGGGAAGAGTTTAAAAGAAAGAGGAGAAACACACAGAGAAAAAAATAGTGAGAAGAAGAGAGAACACAGGACCGAGGAGAGAGAAGGACAGGGGGCAGGGGCGGCTGCCCCGGGACAGAGCCCCCTGGCGAAAGAGGCCAGGCCTGGGGCGCCAACCGAGGTTTGCATTCTCTGGGACTCAGTTTTCTCATCTGCAAAATGAAACCTGAGCCAAGGGCCTCCGGGATGGGGGGCTCAGACCCTGCAGTGTGGGGCATCATGAGGAGGCGCTGGGACAGACTCCGGGACTGCTGAGTGCACAGGCCTCTGCCACCTCCTGCCTCCTTGTGTCTGCAGCCCGGGTCCAAGTCTCCCTTGTGGCTGTGTTGTCGCCTCCTCTGCTTTGCCCCCTTTCTGGCCATCGGTGCTCTGTGGACAAGGACAGAGGTGACCCAGACACACACAGACACTTCGCACAAGGTTGGGGACCCTCTCTCAGGCACAGGGAGATGGGTCCACCTCCCGCTGCTGCCCACCAGCGAGGCTGCCCCCCACACTCACGAGTTGTGACCCATGGCAGACAGCACGCAGAAACACCGGCAGCTGTTCCAGGAGCTTGGTGAATGCTAATTCCTTCACGCCTCATGAAGGCCTTTTGGGTATTATTTTTACTCTGCAGGTGAGGAAACTGCAGCTTGGAGTGGTGGATTGACTTGCCCTAAATTGCACCCTGGGAAGGCTGGCTCGAAAGTCTGAGTTGATGATGACTGAGGGTGTGCCATACTGTCTCCTGGTTGTACCTTCACACAAGTGGCTCACCCTCACGGAGAGTCTCCACATCCCAGCACCGAGCCAAGTGCTGGGTGCTCCTAGGAAGTCCTCGTTTTCAAAGGGGGACATGAAGCAGACTTGCCTTTTCCTGCTTTCAGATGTTGGGTGGAGATGTGATGGTAGGGGCTGTGGCAGCCATTTTGTGAAGGGAAGGTGAGTGATGGAGAAGCAGACTGACAGCCGTGTGAGTGACCCTGAGCCAAAGCCCTGTGTCACTAAGCACTGTCAACCCCGAGAAGCATGAGAGATGAGGATGAAATACTGAACTGTGACATTTCAAGCCATTACATTTGGAGTGATTTATTATGCAGCAATAGAAATCAGACCAGTGAGTATTTCACAGATATTTGGTGAATTAAAGTACTAGGTACATAGCGAGGTGATTTTTTTTTTAAAGAGAAGCAGCTGTGTAAAAGAATCCAAGGGTGTCCATCCAGTGCCAGTGACCTCAGGTCCCCTGGAGTGGCTCACCTCTGCCCCCGAGAGTCCCTCCATGGCCTCTCACGGACACTCCCCTGTAAGGTGAGAGGTGAGGTATGAGCGACCCAGATCTGGCCAACCCAGTAGCCTCTGGAACATCACCCACGGCGTAGGATCCTCGCCAGCCCTGCCTGTAGTCACTTAGCGGGGGATTTGGTCACTTGTCTTCAACTGGAAGATTAGCGAGTCCTGCCTGGAGAATGTCATCGGCACTGCCTCAGGGTGCCGGCAGAATGGAGGGCAGGACTGTCTCCAGGAGCAGGTCCCTGGACAAGGAAGTGTTGGCCTGCCCCGAAAGGGTATCAAGTGCACACCCGAATGGCTAGCAACTCCTCCCAGCCCCCGGGCCAGTGCTCCCTGAGCCCTCTCTGCCTGCCCCTGAGCCCTCTCCCCTGCCCTCCCTCTGGATTGCAAAGGGCCTGAAGCTGAGGTTTTGTCTCGTTCATCTATTTGACTCTCCTTGTCGAGCAGAGGCATTCGATACGTGGTGCTGAATAAGTGGGACCATCCCAGGCCGTGGTCATGCAGTCCATTCTTGGTTGTGTCTGGTGGTGGGGAGCTCACTTCTCCCCAGGCAACCAGTTCCATTTTTAGAAGTCTAACCTGCTGCGATGGTACAAAAAGTATGACTGTGGAACATTCTGTCCCTCTCCTGGGCCTGGCCGAAGACCATCTTTTGATTATTTATCTATTTTCAGCCTTTCTTCTCATCTTCCTAAAGAAGAAGGCAATTAAAAATTTTTTTAATTTTTAAATTGCAGCTGACATTCAATATCACATTGGACTCAGGTATACAGCGCAGCGGCTGGGCATTTACATGCTATGAAGTGATTCCTTGATGAGTCTAGGACCTACCTGCTCCACACTCAGTGACTACAATATTATTGGCTATGTTCTGACGATTCCTACTTCTTACCCCGTTCCCCTTAGTCACCCATCCCTCCAGCTCCCTCCCATATAGCAAACAGCGGTCTGTTCTCTCTATCTGTGATTTGTTTCTGTTTCATTTATTTCTTTTGTTTTTAGATTCCCCACGTAAGCAAAACCATACGGTATTTTCCTTCTCTGTCAAGCTTAGTTCACTTAGTGTAATGTTCTCCAGGTTGTTGCAGCCTGTTATTTATTCCCTTTTGTTGCAAGTGTTCAGATTTCATTCTTTTTTCATGGCTGAGTCGTATTCCATTCTATTTCACATCTTCCATATCCATTTGCCTTGTGACGGCCCTCGGGTTGAAGAAGGCCACGTCTGAACTGCTGGGAGAGAAGCTAATCTGATGTACGTAATGATGGCGTGGGTGGTGGAGAGAAAGGGGAGAAGCTGTGGTGACAGAGAGCTTTAAGAGGCGAGGGGCTATAGCAGCCCCAGGCCCGGGGGGAAGCAGGTAGGAAAGGAGAGGCAATGGACATGGCCTCTCTAATGTCCTTCTGGACAGTGAAGAATGGAACTTGTCCTCAGCTACTTTGGTTGTTGAACCATCTTATTTAAGTGTGACGTCGCTCTACCACTGAGCCACACGGTCTCTGGTTTTTAGAGTTAGGCCCCCATGTCCTGTAAGCAGTAGATCAATTTGTGCTCAGGTGCAGGTTGTCCGTTGATGTTGCAGCCTTTTCTGGTGTGGATGCAGAGTCCCGGTAATAAAAATCTAGCATAGAATCAGCCTCTGCACTCTCTGAAATTTAATTGCTGTCTCTCGCGGGACTTTCAGGAATATCCTTCCCTACACCACCCCAGCCCTTATCCCGTTTGAATACCAGAGTGGGAGGTGGCGCCAACACGGAAGCCCCAAGGTCGGTGATTTTCAACGACATCGGACTACGCCCCCTTCTTTATATTAAATTCAGTAACACCCCTTCGCTATCCTGAAATGAAGCTCATTGATGCTCTAACCTTCCCCCATCCACAATTTTTAAAATTCAGTATCATATCCATATTCTGTGGATATAGATAAACAGAGTTTTTCAATCCTTACCTGAGGCTATGTTTACTGATTTTAAAGAGAGAGAACTATTAATGTGAGAGAGACATTGATCAGCTGCCTCCTATATACGCCCCTGATTGGGAATAGACCTCACAGCCTATGTACGTGGCCTGACCAGGAATCGAACACACAACCTTTTGGTGTGGGAGATGACATTCCAACCAGCTGTGCAACCTGGCCAGGGGAAAGTCTTTTTTAATAATAAAGTAAAATATTTTTCAATATTTAAATGCTTGGGATGATGGTACTGGAGGAGATAGGAAGTGGTTGAAGGCTTGTTACCTGTTCACAGAATTGCCACACAAGCCACGCCTACCTGCCCACGTGTGTCTGGTCAGTGGCCACGTAGTCAGGATGGGCTGGGTCTGCCGCAGTAACAAGCACCCGAGGCTTCTCACTACTCCACAGCGCATTTCTCGGCCACATTTCTTGTTCAGTGTGGCACGGGGGGCTCTGCTCTTCCTAAAGGGACCTGGCCACATCACAGAGGCGCCATCCGGACCTGTGTGGTCATGTTCCCTGGCCCTTAGGACATCCGCTGGAACTGGGGGGCCCATCACTCACATTTCATGGGCCCCAGTAAGCCATATGGCTGCACCTGACTTCCAAGGGTGGGGAAGAATGCCCTCCTGCCTGGAAGGAGAAGACACCCAGAGTGACTGCCACAGCCATTGAAACTTTACGGTGGCCCTGCCTTGGGGCGGGTTGGTGTCATTTTCTAACATGGTGACCAAATCTTGGTTAAGTTTTCAATAAATTCTCCCCCACTCCAAGGTCCCAAATAACCCAGTTTCCTAGTGCACTAGGCCCACGAAATGACCCCCCCCCTCGTCGGAAGCATGGGCGAGGGGGCCAGTCTGCCTGTCCAGGGTTGGAATCCGATAAATTGTGTGAAAACCTTTGATGAGCAGGTAGCAGCAACAGGCCCGGCGTGGAGAGAATTTTTACAGTCGTGGGCAACCTGGGGCGGGACACAGGCTGCAGAACTGACCTGGGTGGCGGTGCCATGGGAAACCTGGGACCCCGGGATGACCCGAGCCAGCTCACAGTGAAACAGAAACCGAGACTGAGTCCAAACTATCCCACAAACACCGGACGAGCGCGCGAGCCTGCGATACACTGCGTGCAGCCTGTGCCGTCGTGTTTTGGCCTCCACTTAGCCGAAGGCCTGTCCAGCCGAGAGCGCGAGCGACCAGCCCCGCCCGCTCAGCTCCTCCCGGGTGACGGCCCATGCAGGCCCAGGCCTTTCCCCGACCTCGAGGCCTGGCTGCGCCCAGGGAGCCGCAGCCCCGGGCAGGGTCATTTAACCTGGCGCTCAGGGTCCCGGACGATCAGGCTGACGGTGATGGGGGCAGGACTCCTGTGGGTTTCCGAGTGAGTGGACGGAGAGACAGGGGTGACGTTCACACCCTCTGTTTCACATGGACATGCACACATGCCCAGCATCTTCACGGACACACACACACACACACACACACACGGAGCTCACATTCCGGAACCAGACACTCAGAGCCCCGCCCACTGCTGCCGACACTGACCTGACATCGGGCCAGGGGCTCGGTATTCGCAAGGATGCGCAGCACCGAGGGGCCCTGCCCTCTCTGCCCAATAGGGAAAAACAAATAGATCCCAGACAGGCACAAAACCAAAACCAAAACCAGCAAATCCATAATTATGAACTGTGATAAAGATTTCCATTTCTGAAAGCAGAACAGGCAAGATATTATGACATACGCTCCACTCCTAACACCACCATGATTCAGGATAAAAATCTTTAACAAACTTTAAAAATGGGTGACTGAGCCAGCAAGGAAAGAAAGGATATCCTGACTCAGAATACGAAATAGCAAAGCGGCGCAAAACAGGTGGGAGTCACGAAGGACCGTGTGAGCCAGGCTGAAACACACCCCACAGGCAACACAGAGGCCGAAACAGAGGACTTTTGAAGAGAGATTTTCTGTATATTTATATAAAAAGTATATATAATATATCCTTATATATTTTATGTATGTATATGGTATATATTCTCATTTAGTCTATATACAAATTGTATGACATATTAATATATATTCTATATAATATCTCTTCAAGTGCAATATTTTTGTACATTTATTATATATATAAAAATCCTAAAGGCCCTGCCTCTCTGAGAGCCCAGGCTAATGCACCGCCCTCTGTGTGACTTTAGTCCACTGTTCACTGTGGCAACAGGGCCCCATCTCCCTGACCCCTCAGGGCCCTGGCATCCCCACCCCCACATTCCAGAGCCCCCTGCTCTGTGAGCGCCCCCAGAAGGCAGGGCTGGGCCTGTCTGCTTTACCATGGCACCCGAGAGCCAAACCCAGAGCCTGGCACGGTTCAGGCGTCGGTAAATGTTTGTCTGGCAAACGCATTCACCCACCACCAACAGCAAGGTAATTTTGAGATGCTCTCTCAGTGCATGGTACCCCTTTCTCCACTCAGCTCATCGAAATCCCCTGCTGTCCTTGGGCCCTTCCCCATTCCCTCACCGGGCTGGGACCCCAGTGAGTCCCAGTCTGGGGCCTAGCATGTAGCATTTGCTCAATAAATGTTTGGAAAATCAATACAGAATAAAAGCCATGGCAGGATCACATTTTGAGCATATTAGCCTGTATTTTCCCCTGGGATTTTCTCTCGTCCTTGGCTCTGTTTTTCAGAGAGCAGGCATTTCTGGGCCCAACCTCAGCAGAGGATGTGGCCACTGAGTGCGAGAAAAATGGGCCCCTGGCCTGGCTTTGCAGATTCAACAGCTCAGGCCCCGAGATGACCAGAGAGAAACACATCCAAGAGAAAAAGACTCGGAGAAAGTCCTGAGGTGTTCCTGCTTGCCTGGCTGCAAAACGATTTTCCGAATGGTCAGAAGAAGAGACTTGACAAGGAAACAGGTCGGTGGGCAGTGGCTCCCAGGGAAGGAGGATTTTCCCCTGCACGCGGCCACTGTGAGCTCAGAGAGTGCCCTCCGTGAGCTGGGAAAAGGCTCCCCTTCTGGGCGTGCAGCTTGGCACCTGGCGCCCAGGCTGGACCCAGCCTTCACGGGCTCCCTCAGCCAGGCCCCGCACGACGTGCACGACTCACACAACCCCACGGCAGCCCTGCCAAGCCCTGGAGGCGGTGCGAAGGCTCAGACAGGCCTGTGGGTCTGAGCAGAAGAAGCCTGTGCCTCGCATCCCCAGGGGGTAGGGGAGTCCCCAAGAAGAAGTGGCCTCGGGCAGGAGGAGCCTTGGGCAGCCTCAGTTTTTCAAACGTGTGATGAGGACAGGGTAGGGTGCGGCATCCCCGAGGACACACGCCACTGGGCACAGATGACAGCAACAACCAGACTGCCCCCTGCCTGTCTGTCCTCACCAACAACTTGGCACGAGGAAGCCCCTTGGAATGAGCCAGCACCTCAAGGAAATGTAGAACTGGGGAGAAACGTCGCAGGCACTGGGACTGAGCATCTGCCACCCAGCCGCAGTGGGGTTTCCAAGCACGGATTCAGTCGACTTATATGTCTTCTTAAAAAGTGCCGTTTTGTGCACATTGAAAGCATAAACTGAGTTTTTCTTTAACTCTCTCTGATCCACAGATATTTGTTGAGTGAGTGTGAACGAACGCCAAGCCCCTTGTACGTACTTCTCTGCAGCCTGGTCTCATGCTGCCTCACTCGACTGGCGTGGGGGTCTCCCTGATGACAGTGTCAGTCAACTCAGGGCAGGGCCGGCCCCTTCAACGTGGGGCCCTGCCCACTTACCCTGTGCAAAAGTGCCCGGTGCCTGGGGCTTGATGGAATTCCCATAAATGCAGAGAATATTTCTCCGGGCTCCAAGATCACAAAGCCCCCCCTCCTCTCCCACCTTCTCAGATACCCTCAAATTCCCAAAGCCCGGTGCAGACGCAGATGGGTGCAGAGTCCACCCACTAACGTCGTCTGATGCGGCTCGGCTGGAAAACGAGCCTGCTAGGATTTCAGACATGTCTACCTTCGGCGGGCAAACTCTGCCCTGTTCGGCAACCGTGGAGCCTGGTGTGGTCTGAGGTTCAGGGCAGTGAGGTCGGGCTCACTCCAGGGGGTTGGGCCTTGGGGCAGACACTGGGGCAGGAGGTATGTGGGTGCTTGTCCTGGGAGCCCCTGGAAACGGATGGGGCCAAGAACTTGGGGCTTCCCAGAGTTGGTGCCCTTCATCCCAGGTGCTGTTCAAGGCCCTCGAGGCTTGAACACCCAGATGGACTCAGACCACCAGGCTCTTTTCCACGGCCCCTGTGCACACTCTCCTCTCCAGCCTGCTTCCTGGCTGTCAAGGTCATATGCCAATCATGCCAATGTTTTATTCTGGGTCTTGAAGTAACGCTTAGACACCCTGCCCAAGCACTTGGCCTTTGTAGATACGGATTTGTCTCTTGGCTTCTGTGCGTAAGTTCTGTGTCTGTCCTTTCTCCACGGCCAGAAGGTCAGCACTTGTCGCTGGCTGGCTGTCTTCCTAGCTGGAGTCCCTCCGACCCCACACCACTCCTGCCTTTCAGGCCACCGTTTGAACCCAGCTCTGCCACTTGTAGCTAGTGTCCTTGGCGTGTTACTTGGCTGTGACCACCTGTCTTCCCCTGGTTCTGTGCCCCGCTCCGGGCACTGATCACTCCATGTAACGAAAGTCTGTTGACCCGCCCACTTTCCCCGCCAGGTGAGGCTCTCTCCCCCATTCCCAGTGCCCAGTGTCGGCCGAGGAAGGCAGTTCCCTGACCTGTCTCCCCTCCCGCCTTCCCGTGCCTGCTCCCAGCTTCCTCCTCTCCCCCCTCCTCCCCACAAGGCCCTCAGGGTCCTGGATTCCATTGCCCACCTTCCCGCCATGTCTCCCTTGAGTCCCCTTCACTTGCTCGAGGGGATGAAAAGCTCTGGGCAGAGACTGTGAGGTTACAGAGTCTTTTATTAAAACCAAATGAGTCACTCCATGAGCTGAGAAGGCACACTTCTGCTCCAGACACCCCACATCTCCTTTGGGCGGGGTACGGTGGCTTCCCTCCTCCTCCTCAGACCTCCTTCTCATTGCAAAGGGACATTTTGCAGTCCTCAAGGGGCAGGGAGGTGGACCAGAGAATTATGGTGGCTGGGGCTTAGCCTACAGCTTGGATGTGGGGTTAGAGGTGAGGGTGCAGATGTGGGTCCGTTTGGAGGTTGGGACGAATTGGGTGGGGATTTAGGTGAGAGGAGATTTAAGTATGACCCACCCTCTGCAGGCCACAGTGAGCTGAGGGCCACGCTCCTCCCTGTTCCCAAGATGATGACCCTCCACAAGAAGTCCCGCCCCAGGCACAGGAAGCCACCTTGACCATCCTGCTCCCCAGCTCCTCCCCTCTCCCACCACCTCTCACACACAAAACACTCAGAAGCAAACTCTACACAGCTATGTGAGGTTCAGTCCCCATCCTCCCCTGCACCTGGGCCCAGGTGGGTGGGGGCGGGGGCGTTGGGGGGCTTAGCCCTGGAACCCCAGCTCCTTGTACTTGGCAGCGATGTCGTTCCGGAAAAGTTCCAAGGCCTTCTTCATGGCTCCCTGGGCGTCGGCGCCGAAGTCCCCGGGGTGCTTGCTCTGCAGGACCTGGATGATGGCGTCGGAGATGAACTGCAGGGAGGGGCGAGAGGGGGCAGGTTACCGGGCCGGCACGGGCCTGTGGCCAGGCGGGAATCGGTCACCAAGTGCCGCCTACTCTTTCTTCCAGGGCCGTTTATCGAGCACTTACTATACACTAGGCACTGCTGGGTGGTCTCCATAGGTTGACTCCTCTAATCCCCATGAGCTGAGAGACTGGGACAGGTGGGGACACTGAGGCCCACGTGGCACAGATGAGGAAAGGTTAACCTGCGCGCCCAAGGTCCCCTAGCCAGGCGGGCCAGCTCACCCATCACCCTCCTCTGCTGGCGCTCAGGATGAGGGCCCCGCTGCTGCAGCCAGGCAGGAGCTAAGGCGCCACTGCCAGGGGTAGGGGGGGAAGGGCAATGCTCACACCTGTGACTTAACCCAGCGTTTGCAGCCAGGAAATCTAGACAGAAACGTGTATTTTTTCCATTTGCATGTATGTGATTTTTGCATGGATGGCTTAGTGTGGCCATCGCTTTAAATAGTCTGTGGGGGTGCGGGGTGCAGGGCATCATGTTTTCTACGCCAAGCACAGCCTTGGAGCTCAGAAACATTGGTGGGAGGGGAGGAGCGAGGGGAGGGGGAAAGGGAGCAGCCGTGCTCACCCCTGGGACAGTAAGTCACACACTGGCCACGTCTTTACATCTGCCAGTCCTTGCCCCGAAGTGCAAGTGGGAAAACCTACAGCACAGGCTGCATCAAGATTCGATGCCAGCCGCAGCGCTGGTCAGTGGGCCCAATGGGGTCGTTTACAGAGGAGAGAGGCCCAGCGGAGGTCACCTAGCAAGGGGGCAGCCGAGCTGGAGCTTGTACCTGGGGACTGTGGCCGGGCAGCCGACTGCCGGAGCCGGGCCAGAGACAGGACTGCGTGGCTGGAGCCAAGTCAGAAACCGGACCGCATGGCTGTCGTGTTCTCCCATTTTCTCAGGCCCCCCCCCCGGGGGGGGGGCAAGTGACTGAAGCAGGGGGTGGGGGACTGTGGGCTGAAGGAGGTCCCAAGGGGCACAACCCTCAGTAAAGACCCCTCAGCTCAAATGCCACAAACACCTACCTCTGGCCCTTGATTTGGGTTCATATGTCAAGTTCACCTTTAAGGTCATAGATGCAACCAAATGAAGTGGGGGTACAGATGCTCTGGAGCAAGCCCTGCCTTGGAGAAGTTGGGGGACCCAAGTCCCAAGCCCAGCTCTGCCCTGGCCCACCCCCAGGTGTGACTTCACCTGTAAAATGGGGGCTTCGATGGCCCCATCAAGCCCCCCAACTCATCCTTTCCTGAGTCTGTGGCAGAGCCACCGATGTCTAGAAAACTGTGGGATGGGGCAGCTGACACATGAGAAAAGACAGTCGCCCGTCCCCCCAGCACCCGGGGCGGCCCCCTCACTCCCAGTGGGAAGCAGCGATTTTGTGTGAAGAGCACAGGAGGAGGTACCTCAGTGAGGGGGGGTGTTCGTTGGGGGGCTCTGCCTTAACTGTCTGCAGTACACGACGTGTTTCCCTCGGCCGGGCTCTAGTCCACCCGCTGGTGGGGCTGCCCTGCCTTCCTGGCCGTCTCTCTCAGCCTCCCATTCCCAGAGAGGGGGGCGGTCACCCCAGTCACACCGTGAGCCCACCCCATGCCCCGGAGGTCAGCAATGGGAGTGAGCCAGGCACTGCCCTTGAGAAGTGCAGTTCCAGCCAGAAGGCAGCTGGGCAAACAAGTAAATTACAGCACAACCGGACAGACAGACGACGTGGTGGGATGAGAATCAAGCGCCTTTGCTGGGGGAGGGCTGGTGCGGTGGGAGCAGCTGCCTCCGGCAGAGGAGGCGGCTTCTGAGCAGAGCCTTGGCCGGTGGACAGAGATTTGCCCAGAGAAGACGGGGTGGGCAGGGGCTGCAGCCAGCGCAGATTGGCAGGACAGGCTCTCGTGTCTGTGATGCTGAGTGGGTTGGGCAGGCAGGACTGTGTGTGACTGAGTGGGTGGGGGCTGGCTGGGGGCTGGCTGGGGCTCAGGGAGAAGAGGATGAAGAGGGTGGTGGTGCTCTTGATGGGGAACATTTTGTCACGGGGATTGGGAGCTTGGGCTCCAGGCACCACAGACCAAACTTGACGTCCTGGCTTATTAGTTGTGTGGCCTCAGGCAAGCTGCTTAACCTTGCTGAGCCCTCAATTTCCAAATCTGTGAAATGGGGATAAAAAAATTACCTCCCTGGGGCAGAGACTGCTGATTGCCGGCCTAACAGCCATTTCCTCCTTCTTCCCTGGTAACAGAACGCTAATGTATTCGGGATGGTAATAGACCACATTTCCCAGCTTCCCATGCAAATAGATGTGGTCTCATAACTACTGGACAATGAGGTATATACAAAATTGTGGGATGAGATTTCTGGGGCTCCTTAAATTCCTTAAAGAGCCTTCCTCTCTTCCTCCTGCTTCCTCTTTGGAGTACGGACTAGATGGCTGGAGCTCTAGCAACCATCTCAGACTGTGAGTCAGCTTCGGAAAGCAGAACAGACAGAATCTGTATGTCTAGGGCTCCCATACCAGGCCTGGACTCCCTACCTCTTGTCTCCTTTTGTGTCAGAGGAAAAGAAGACACTGAATGCCATTCCTACCCTCTGGGGGTGATTGTGAGAATCCCATGCAGTGACTGGGCACACTCTATCACCATCACCCTTAGCCTCCTCGCTGCCCCAGCCTGCCTGCTGCTGCCTCCCCACCCCCAGACCACATGAGTCCTGTCTGTCTCAGACCCCAAATGGCACAGCAGCTGGGGTTCTGCAGGAATACAGACCTCATGTGAATCCCGGCTCTGCCATTTGCCACCTCTGGGACCCTACACAAGCTACTTCACCTCTCTGTGCCTCAGTTTCCTCATCTGTCGAGTGGGTGTGATAATAGTACCTACCTGTGGAGCGAATGCAGGTTGTGCACCCAGTACCCATTCTCCCCTCCCTCCTTGGTAATGACATACTGACTTGGGAGAGAAATCCATGTGTCATTGCAGTGACCCCAGGAGGGGACAAAGCCCCCTTCACAGATGAGGAGACTGGAACACAAAGAGCGGTGACATAGGTCACCCAGGAAGTCAGTGGCTGTGCTGGGTCCTGAACCCCAACCCCCTCCCTTCGAGGCCTCCCCTGCCTCCCTCCCGCCTGCCCCTGGCTCTGCTCCCCACCTCCAGGTACTTGACGGGGATCTTGTGCTTGGTGGCATGCGACTGGGCCAGGGGCTTCAGCTCGGCCTCGTGCTGCCCCTTCTTCTTGAGGATGCCCCCCAGGGCAGTGAGCACGGTGGCGCCGTGCTTCTTCAGGTCCTCGGAGGCCTTCATCTCATCCTCCGACTTCAGGTTCTTGAACTTGTCAAACTTCTCCAGGGTCTCGGGGTGACCCTTAAAGAGACTGGGCACAAGGAGGGCTGGGGTCAGGCACAGGAGTGTGCACAGTGGGGTCTGGAGCTGGCCAGACTTGAGTTCAAATCCAGACTCCCTCACTCCCCCAAGCTGCGTGACCTTGGGCTGTTCACATCACCTCCTCAGCCTCTGCTTTCTCGTGCAAGGGACGGGGTAACTGGTCCCCGCCCGTGGAAGTGCTGTCAGGAGTGAGATCACACACACTGAGTGCCACACAGTAAGTGCTGCACAAATGCTTGCTATTATGTTTTTAATTACTATTTTTAAAATTAAATTTATTGGGGAGACATCAGTTCGTAGGATCGTGTAGGTTTCAGGTCTATTACTATTTTTATCATCGCGGTCTTCCTCGTTGTTTCTGTGAGAGGCAGGAAGGAAAGACGTCGCTGTGTTGCAGCCTGGCCTCACCCCAGTTTTCTCTAAGTTGTTTGGTAGATGTCAGAGCAGCATCCAGGGAGGAGCAGGGGGGTGCCAAGGGGCCCCGGATGTGCTGAGCACCTGCCATGTGCCCAACCCCGTGCCCGGCTCCGCGTTCCCCTTGGGGTCGTGTTGTCCCCGTGTTACAGGGAGGGAACAGCAGCTCAGAGGCGTGGCGTTCTAGTTCAGTATTACGGGGCTGGTGTGCAGAGGAGCTGGATGGAAATCGGCTCTGAGTGACTCAAAGTGCAGTCCGTGCCGGGGACCACCTCTGCAATGTCATGCCAGGCATCACCTTTGGGCTGCTTGGATACTCCCAGCTACGGGAGGCTCCCCCCCTACTCTGAGAGCCATTCCAGCCCAGAGCAGCTCTCAGGCTCCAAAAGCTCCACGTTACTTTGAGGCCGAGCCCTGCACCTCCCACACCCTTCGCAGCGCAGATGGTGGGAGCCGCCAGCCAAAGGCCGGGCCCTTGCATCTGCCGGGACCCTGCGAGCTGGCCACCGAGGGGTTCCGCTGTGATCCTGGGCTGGTCCCTCTATCTGGGGGCCTCAGTCTCCCCTGCTGGTGTTGGTTACAGGGGGTCATCACTGGCTCTGGGTGGGGGTGAATTACCCCCATTTCACTCAGGGGCCGACAGAAGGCCACAGCAGTGGGTGACTAGTCCAGGGTCACATGGCCGGCCAGTTGGTGGCAGAGCCCAGACCCAAACCCCACCATTACTCATTCTCTCTCCCTGGGCCACACCCTGGATGTTTGTGGGGTAGTCCTCTCTGTCGGGGCTTTCCCCCCTCCTGTCTGATGGCTTCAGTTCCTCAAAAGGTTCCTCTTTTGCAGCTTCCTGGCTCTGTGACCCCCTTAAACCGGAGTGTGGACACACTAGCGTGCACCATTATCTTCCAGCACACACCTGCCCCCACGTGCACGCACACGCAGAGGTGCATGTACAGCATGCACCACACAGCACAGACAGGGGTGCACACCTCCCCAGAATAGTCCCCTGGGGCCTATTCTGTCCGCAGCACCCCCGCCCCACCCCGCCCTGCCGTCTTTCCTGGGAAGCTCGGGGCTGTACACAGCTGTGGCCAATGTCACCACCTCACCCCGGGGCCCAGGCCAAGCCTGGTGTGTCACTGACAGCTCATCTCTGGCACCTTTCACCCAAGGGTCCCTACATGGCTCCTGGTTATTATTATCTGGTGACAGCGATCCTGGAACACCTGCCTGACAGAAGCAAGACCGAGCGCCCACAGGTAGAAGCCCGATGCCGGGGCAGTGGAAGGAGACCGGGCGGAATGGGGCTGAGGACCCGGGACCCAGAGGGGCCAGAGATCTCAGACATTCCGGGAGCCGCCCCCCAAAGTCCCAGAGAAGGAACATGGGACTGAGAATTACAGAGGCTGAGTTCTGGCCCCAGTTCTGTCTCCAATGCGCTGGGTGACTTTAAAGAGGCCACTCAACCTCTCTGGGTCTTGGTCAACCCATCTTTCAACCACAGTTTGGTCCAGCTTATTTCTTAGCCAGCAAATTCTGAGGCCTGACGCCTGCCTCACCCTCTACTCTGCGCACCAGTCAGCCACCGAGGGAGCCCAGGTTTACTTCGAACAGTTCAGGAGAGTGCATCTGACTAGGGCCCACCAGCACACTCGGGCGACGCACAGCTGCCTCCCTCCCTGGCCTCAAGCCCTGCAGCTGCGGCCCCGGGGGCAGCCACAGCAGGCTTCACCCAGACTTGCCCGACAGCTGAACCCCCAAAGTGCGCTGACAGAGCCCCTCACCCTGTGGGTTTCAGAAACATCCCCCTGCCTGGTGTTTTCATCTTCAAGTCTGTCACTGGCCTGCCTTGTTCATCACAGGCCTGCAGGCAAGTCAGAGAGAAAGGAGGGCTGGTCCCAGCTGCCCGCTGAACTGACCCCAGTCGGACTGCCCCCCAGAAGATGGAGGTCTCTCTCAGGGCTGCAAATCTGCCTCTGTGCTCCAGAGCCCAAGAACCAGAGTGGGGTGGGAACTCCTCACTAACGCCCTGAGACCAGGGCCAGCACAGCAGAACGGCGGAGAGCAGACGTGCTAGAGCCAAGCCGCCTGGACTCCAGCTCCAGCTGTGTGACTTCGGGCAAGTCACTCAGCCTCTCTGTTGAAAACAGTACCGAAGAAAAAGTTGTGAGGCTTAAATGCGTTAATGTGTGTGAAATACTTAACACAGGGCCTGGCAATCAGTGTGTACTGGTTGAATATTTGCTGTCCCTTCCTCCTCCTCTTCCTCGTTTCTACCCCCATCTTCTCCTCCATCCTCCTCACCATCCTCATCCTCATCACCATCCTCATCCCCATCACCACCTCCCTCACAGCCGCGGTCTGATGGTCAGGGCCAGGAATTTGCGGTTCTGCCCGTGGCTGCCACTGGCTGTCTCGGGCTCTTGGGCCATGCTTCCTCCCTGTGAGGAGAGCGGGTGGCCACTGGGCACGGCTCTCAAATCTTTCATGACCTAGAAATCCTCTGTTCAGATGCAAAGAGGAACAAAGCAGGGAGAGTGTGGGCCAGAGAAGGGGTGGAAGGCTCCGGAGCCCCCATTCCTGGAACGAGAGTCTTCAAATGCCCTTCCAGTTTCTGTATTCTAGAACTTTACGACCAGCCCTCAGCATTTTATTAACAGACTCAGCTAGACTGAGGAACCCCCTTTTATGATCAGAGGCACAGAGCAATGACCCTTCCAGGTTCATGATCGGGAGCAGAACCAAGAGGCCAGGTCACACGGGGACATTGGCAGGCCTAGGAGTCAGCCTTCTCTCCCCTCCCCACACCCCCACACACTGGAAGGCAGGGCAGGGCCAGCTGTCGTGGTCTCTGCACGTCCTGAGGTCTAAGATGAGGTAGGGCACCGGGCCCTCTGGAGCCTTAAGGGGCCACCAGCCCCAGACATGACATCTTGTCCCTGGCACCTGGCCCGTGGCAGGACTCTCTGATCCACCCTAGGAAGGGAGAAAAGGTTTTCCCTGATGACACACTCCCTTGAGTCTCCTTCAAGGCGTCCAGTTACTGCCTCGGGCCTGGCAGCCCCGGGTCACCTTGGAGGGACTCCTGCTCTGCAGCCTGGCCTCCCTCCCGACTACCCTGCCTCCCCTCCAGGAGCAGGGGGACCACGGACGTGGAGAAGGCCCGGGCGTGCGGGCAGGAAGGATCTCAGGGAGCACAGCAGAAAACCCCTTCGCTCAACCAACAGGGAAATAGGACCCAGAAAGGACTGTTGCCCTGTCCAAGGTCATGTAGCAAACCAGTGGCTGAAGGGTTGATGTCAACTTGGCAGGGGGAGCCTTTTGTCCATTCTGTAGACAGGACCTGCTGCAGCCCCAGCCGCCAGACGAGAGCGACAGGAAGGGAAGGACATGAGAAGCAACCCTGAGCTGAGTCAGCAGAGGACTCTCCTGCTGTCCTTCTGCTGGTGTTCCTGGTGCAAGCCGCCAAAGGCTCGAGCTCCGGGTAGCAGAGCTTCCAGGACCGACCGTGCTCCCCCACACAGGAGCTGGAAATGAGGGAAGCCCGGGCCAGACTGCCAGGGCCCCTGAGTGGGGAGGAGAACCTGCTCTGGCTCAGAAAGAAGGAGGCGTTCGCCTGTAAATTAAGGTGCGGAGGACAATCCACCCACTTATGGCAACCCTGTGGCCCCTTCCTCCTGGTGCAGAAACGTCAATATGTGCCACATTGGGTGCTTGACCTGGGCTGTCTCAGAGCAGAGGACAAGGGGCCAGAGGTCAAGGAGAGCAGATCACTGTTTGGGGTGGAGGGCAGCGGGATGATGGGATTCTATTCACAAGCCACCAGCCGTCCTCTATGACAAAACTTGGGCTTCTTGCCCCCCGTGGTTTATTCTGGAATCCCTTGCTGTAGAAGACAAGATGCGTTTGGAGACCACGCCATCCTGAGCTCTCAGAATCAGACATACTCCAGGTCATCTGTTTTTTAATTATAATAGTTTAAAGGTCCCCAGGCCGGGCTTCATCCACAACAGTTATTAACATCTTCAGAACGCTACATGTACCACCACATTTATTCTCCCCCCTGCTCTGTCCTGTGTTAGCACCTCCCCGACTGCACAGGGGAGAGGCCGAGGCTCAGAGAGGGTGTGTGCCTTCCTGCAGCTCACACAGCTGCTCGGTGGCTAGGCCAGTCTAGAGCTACAGTCCCGTCTGGCAGGCCTGACCTTAGCCTCAATACTTTGCAGACCATAATGGACTTGTGACTCTGGGGAGACCTGTCCCCTCTCAGGTCCTTGTCGTCCTCATCCAATAAGCGAGGCGGCTGGAGGAGCTCTCTCAAGGCCCTCATTAACTCTGTCTCTAGTTCCCCTTGGGGGGGCTCTACGCCCTCAGGTTTGTTCATCAGGCGTCTCACAGGTACGAGATGCACCCCCTTGCCTTCTCTGATTCTAATCCCTGACCATTGATAAGAACGGGGAGAACCAAATGGGCATTTCACAAACCCAGTAGGAGCTCCAACTGGTCGGCCCCAGGAGCACCGGTCCATTTTGCTGCCAGACCCTTGGTCTTTGGGACGCAGGCGAAAGGGCAATGGAATCTCTTCCGTTTACCTGATGAGGACAGCTTGCCCGTGGCCCGGGATGTCGGTCTCCACCTTCCCCCAGATATGCAGCACGGCCTGCCACTCCCCGTCGCTGAGCCCCATGGCGTGCTCTGGAGAAGACAGAAAGAGGAGCAGGTGCGGGCTGACTGAGTGTCCCGGCCTTGACAGCTGGGGTCTGAGGCTGCCTGGCCCCCAAGGGCTTTTATACCTCCCCCGATCTGGACACGGATCACTTGACAGCCGGCTTGCTGCCCCCCCCACTCCACCCCCGCCTTCTCAAAGGGGTCTAATCTTTTCCTTTCTCTAGCCCTCACATGGAAGCTATTTTGGGGCAGGTGCCACATTGTGGGGAGGTAGGACAACTCGGGCCACATGCAGGCGGGGGTGGCTGTGTGTGCGGACAGAGTCGGGAGGAGACTGGACGCTTGGCAGCCAACAGAAAGGGCACCACCAAGGCCAACGCCAGCAGCCTGAAACCCAACTCTCTCTGCCGTCACGACCCCGAGAGGAGCCATCCTGTGTCTAAGCTCAGGCTGCAGGGACCCGGGCTGGCCCTGGGGCAGTCCTGGCCCATATCAGTGTCCTGGCCACATTCTTCCCACTTTGCCAGATGCCCCTCGCCCAGCTGGAACTGGCGGGAGAAGCCTAGAGGGGTTTATGCTCATGACTGGCAAACCCAGGCAAACCCATAACCTCTTGGAGTCTGACTTTCTCTCACTCCACCCAGAAAACTGGCTTCCTGGCCTTGCTCAAATATTTCCCTCTGAGAAGTTTTGCTTGACGTACCCCCTTTGGCACCTCCGTGTTACCTGTCTGTGGTCCTTTGGCGTCGCTCACCTCCCTGCATTGGATTTCTCTGTTTCCACCCGGGCTCCTCCGTTAGTCCTCAGAGCCGGTGCTGGGTCCCAGACCCTATTCCAAGCACTTTACTGCTGGTGACTCATCATGATGGATGTTGACATTATCCCCATTTAATTGAGGGGAAATTAGAGACACTTGCCATGGTCACGCAGCTCATCAATGGAGCTGGAATTTGAACCCAGGAATAGAACCCTGAGCTCCTTACTTTGATGTTCAAAGGGGCAATGCTCTGTTTTATTCATCTGTGTACCCCTTGGCCCTCACGCAGCATGAGATGTACCACTTTTGAATTGATTAAATGTTCATTGAGTAAAAAGATGGGTGGCCAAGGAAGGCCAGTGAAGGTGACGGGCCCCTGGGCCTATTCAATCCATCCATCATCATCCATCATCCGTCCTTCCATGACCATCCTTCCACCTACTCTGCCATCCACTCACCTGTCCATCATCCATCACCTGTCCACCGACCCATCTGTTCATTTACCCGCCCTCCATCTGCCCACCCACTCACCGGTTACAGAGCACCAACTGTGTGTCAGAAACCATTCCACATGCGGAGGCCAACAGAATCAAATAGAAACACACCTCTGTGTTCAAGAAACTCCCAGCATCTTTGGGGAGACAAGGAAGAGGAATGAAATCACGGTATAGTTTATCTAGCGCTGCGATCAAGGTACACACAAGCCCTTGTTTCCATGGATACGGGCTTTCACCCTTTGCAAAGGGCGCCGTGGGCAGGGTTGCCTCGAATCTCCACAGTGGCCTGTGGGGTAGCGAGCATCGCCCCATTCTACAGCTGCAGACAATGAGGCTCAGAAAGAATAAGCAAACGTGCTGACTGTCCCGGGCCAGTGGCGGACATGTCCGTTATGACCACCCTACATATGTAGTGCATTCTAAAAGTAACTGTCTTGCCCCAGCCCCTGCTGAGGGGCAGGCATAGCGGTCATGTTCTCCCTGCCACTCACTGCCTGACTCAGCTCATTGGACCAGAGCTGGCACCTGGCCCGAGGCCACCAAGTCAGGGCTCTGTCTCACAGCCAATGTCTATTAGCTGCATCAGTCAGGTCCCCTCTTTGAAATGTGAACAGGGACACTGGGAAAGAATTGACTAGGCAGTAGGACACACAGTGTCCAAGAGAGTCAGTTTCGTGACCAGCACTGAGTTAAGAGCCCCGACCCTGGAGCCGCTGCCTGCAACCTTGGGTCCCGAATGCCCTCCTCGCTGGCCTGTTACCCCCACGCCGGGCCCAGTTACCACTCGAGGATTACTGTGAGCTGCCTCGTGCTGTATGACTCCCCACCCCGGTGTAGCCTTTCAATGAGCCATTTTGTTTATTGAGTCAGCTGGTTCCTACCACCGAAAGGGTCAGGCGCCTGACCCCGACAGTGTGCTCAGAGGTCGCACGTGAGTCTACGCCCGGGACGCCGAGCCGGGCCACCTGCGGGAGCTCTCCAGCTTCAGCAGTGGAAGATGCAGTATTGAAATGAGTACCTCAAAGTGCCACAGGGATTTTCCAGGGAGCTATCACTCCCTCGCTTGTTTGTTCGCTCATTCGTTCCTTTGTTCAACGGCCTGGAACTCAGGGCCCGCTCCGTGCCAGGCCCAGGATCAAAAGGAAAGGCAGCTCTGAGGGGGTCTGTTCAGACCCTCCGAAGCTTCAGCCCTCACTTCTGGTCACTTGCCGGAGGGTGAGCCCAGCAGGGTGGTGGGGCAGACAGGGCAGGGCCGATGAGTACCCCACCTGGCTGTCGGGGGGACAAGATTTGGAGGTTGGTAAGCAGCAGAGCTGAAAAGCAAACTGGAGCCCTGGCTGGTGTAGCTCAGTGGATTGAGCACGGGCCTGTGAACCAAAGGATCGCAGTTCGATTCCCAGTCAGGGCACATGTGTGGGTTGCAGGCCATTTCCCAACAGGGGCCAGTTCCCAGCAGGGGACGCATGAGAAGCAACCATACATTGATATTTCTCTCCCTCTCTCCTCCCTTCCCTTCTAAAGATAAATAAATAATAATGATAATAAAAAGCAAACTGGAATCTACAGCATTCCTCCCATCTCCAGTCCCTGCGCTGTCCGGGACCAGCCTGGGCATTTAAAATCTCATCAACCCATTAGCAATGCTAAAGTGTTTAATAGGAAGCTGTCAGCCCTTGGCAGGCACCCGCATTAACGGGCACAAACGTGGAAACCTGTGGCTTTGAAGTTGATGAACCCTCGGAGTTTTACCGTTTGAGTTAACAGGCAGGCACCGACATCTGTTTGCACTTACACATCTCTACAACAGAGCAGGCGGCACCCAATGGTTGCTATGGCTACCTGGAGTCGCCAGCTCTGTTTGGGGTTATAATTATCCCTCTGACAGCCTTCAAGTGGCCAGAGCAGGGAAGCTGGAGGCGAATGAAGTAGGAAAGCCATGCTGCCTTGGCGTGCACGACCTCCTGCAGCTTGCACGCTCATGTCACACACGTACACACGGAGGTGCATTAATCTGACACCCGATGGGGCGAATGGATCCCACCGACTCAGACCCACCCTTCTCTGTTTCTGTTTCATAGCACAGATGCCTCTGAATGTGAAAATCTGAGACTTGTAGGATTATCCTCAGGCCTGCAAATTCTGGAGTCTCGAGACCCCAGAATTAGAAGTCTAGGGTACCAAAGTCTTCAACTTTCACCACTTTGGATACTTGAGTTCTAGATTCCAGAATCTTAGAAAGGTAGAGCTAGAGAAGTCTAGAATTATAGGGCTGTAGTATCCTGAAGCTTACGGGGGCCTTCCATGGCATCTTGTCCAAGTTTCCACTAAGGGCAGCATCTTCCTATACATCATCATGGAGCAGCTGCTTCAGTACTCCCAGGGGCCGAGAGCTCACCACCTACAGCTTTAGACTCTTCTTTATATTGAACCGAAATATGCCTCCTTGTCATGCTTCCTCCCTGGTCCTGGCTCTGCTGGCTGCCTGGGCATGTGGAGGACCAGCCGGGCCTCTCTTACGAGGGAAGCTGCAGCTGCTTCCTTCACCTAAGCCTGTCCTTGTCCAGACTCAGCACCCCCAGGACTTCAGCCGAACACCCTCCCCTGACAAAGTGAGCTCGGAGCCCGCCTGGTGGGGAAAGACCAGTCTGTGCTCTTCAGTGTCTGGCGATTCTCACCTCTTGTCACAAACATACACAGAGAGAAATTCCCAGCGAGGGGCTTCCACACCCACCGCACAGGTCTGCATCTCCGGGGGGCTGTGCGCCAGGCCCCTTTCTTTCAAGGGACACAGTCCAGCCCAGATGGCCTGGGAATGGCTAGCCCCTGGGCCTCCATCAGCTCCCCACAGTGACTCAAGGGGATTATGCTTTAAGATACTACCAAGGGGAGCCAATGATGGAAAGTGAGAACACTAGCTCTTCAAAGCCAGAGGTCCCCTCAACCTTGGCCACTTCCCTTCCTCCTCCTCCTCCCTGGGAGCCACCCCTTTGGAGGCAGCCCAGCTCAGCTCGCTCCTTCCTGGCAGGGTCTGCCCGCCTGGACCCGAGCCAGGCTGGACTCGGAGCAGGGCTGGGCCCGGAGCCTGCAGCACCTGCCTGGGGCCCTCCATGGGGCGGTGGGGCCCCAGCTTGCCCCAGACCCCACTCGGGCCCACCACCCACTCCTCCCAGCCCCTGGCAGGCTCCATACTGACCAGGTCTCCCCTTCTCCCCAGCTGTCCTCCTGAGCCTCCAGCCGGGCAGCAGGCCTGGGGGTGGGGAGAGGTGTCTTATAGCAGCCCGGAGAGGCACAGGGAACTAAAAATACAGTGCCACGGCAAGACTCCTCCTCTCCCTGGAGGCCCTGAGGGGCTTATTGGAGGGGGGCTGGTGGGGACACAGGATCCCAATAATATTCCAGTCAACAGGTGTAGCCTGGGGACACCGCCTCCCTCCCCCTCCTTCTTCCTCCCAGCCTTGGAATGGCTCCTCCAGCCCCACCTTGCACCTGTCACCTGGATGGGGCCCAGCCCCCCCTGCACAGCACCCCCATGTCCCCTCTCCCTCCCTTCCTGGCCCATTCCAGCTCCCCTTCCAGGAATCTGCCCCTGCCCCCAACTCCACCCCCTTCCCGGCAGGTGTGCCCCCTTTCCCCCTCTGGGCTCCAACGCAGGTGCAACCTTCTGGCCTTTCTCTGCTTTGGGGTGCAGCTCCCCAGTGCCGCCCTGAGAGCTTCCTTAGAAGCAGAAATGAAAAGGCCACAGACATCCACTGCATTCGCTGCACTCCAGGGGCACTGCCCTTCCTAGCAGTCCCTTTCCATAGACATTCTTATAAGCCCCGTGGAACACACAAGGAGACTGAGGCACAGAGAGGTTAAGTAACTTGCCCGATGTCCCACAGCTAGGAAATGCCACACATGAAATTAAAACCCAGGCAGAGTTTGCGCTTCACAACCAGAAACTGGTCTAACTTAGGGATCCTTCCTCTTCCCCCTCTCATCTTTATGATTGCAGCCAGCAAAGGGCAGAGTCAGCAAGCTCTTTGAATGTTAATTCTACTGAACTGAGTGGTCCAGGGTCTTGGCTTCCTGGGGGTAAAGGCAAAGACAAATGGAAGGCTGACAAATGGGAGGCGCTACTGCCATCTAGTGGAGGCAGAGAAAAGCTTCCACTGCTGGTCTGACCCTGCCTCCCTCCTTGGCTCACTGGCCTACCCTCCCAGCCAGCTAGGTATGGGATCGTTTTCATCTGTCTATTCATGGCATCGTCCAGAGATGGTTTTTCAAGTTATAAAAAAAAATGAACAAGCCATGGTTCTTGCTCTCAAAGGACTCAAAGTCGAGTGGAGGAACCCCTGCAAAGTGATCAGGAACACGCCCAAGATTTGAGCCAAGGACTGTGGGAGGGTGAGAAGGCACCGAGGTCTACAGGGAGAAGACCTGCCGCAGAGGGGCAATCGGCTGGATCTAAAAGTACGTGGGAGCGTTCTGCAGGGCCTTATAAGCAGAGGTAACAAACGGTGTGCACAATAGCCGGAAGGATGCAGGGGACATGTGGGGACAGGGGTGCTATGGGAGGTGAGACCTCCTGGGAAGGTCCTCCTGGACCAGAACCGGTTTGAGGTGCTGTGCTGGGGCCTGGGTCACCACGGTGAGCAGGACGCAGCCCCTGGGCTTGGGGAGTGACGGGAGGGAAGGGTTTATACACAGATGCTGGCAGCAGTCTGTGACGGGACCGGCAGTCCAGGACAGGGTTAAAGGCTCTGGGGCCAGACACGTGGGTTAGATGCTTGGCTAACTACCTGCTATTTTTGTGATCCAGGGAAAGCACTACAACTTTCCAAGGCTTGGGTCTTTCTCTCTGGAAAAGGGCAGCTTGGAAAATAATTACTGTCTCAACTGTGGTCATGAGGATTAGAAGGGGGGGAGCATGTACAGGACCCAGCGTGGTGCCCGGCACAGTGAGTGCTCAGCAGTTGCTCAGTGTGACATCAGGGGCAAAGGAGTCGTAAAAGAAGAAATGATTAGTTCCACCAAGGAACATGTAACCGAGCAGGTAATGCCTGGACAGGACCTTGAGGGATCAATAAAGGTTTGTTAGGAACAAAGCGAGGAAAGGATATTCCAAACACAAGGACCAACACGTTTTAAGGATGTGGAAGTTGATGTGTTAGGACTAGTTTGGTTGCGGGTGACAGAAAATCCAAACAACATGACTTCCACAGGAGAATATTTATTTCTCTCCCATATAGAGGTCCAGAGGTAGTGGTCCAGGATTGGTCTGGTACCCACAACGTCAGGGACCCAGCCTCAACTAACTAGTGCTTTGGCATATTACACACATGGCCTTCAACTCTTGACCCAAAATGGCTGCTTGAGCTCCAGCCATCGTGCCATTCTTCCAACCAGCAGGAAGGCAAGAAGAGTGAAGAAGGTTGTGCCCTCTATCTTCAGGGACACTTCGGCAAGTTGTAAGCAATACTTCCTCTCAGGGCACATCACATGGCCACACCTTTTTCCAGGGGCAGCTGTGAAATGTAGTGTTTATTATCACACAGCCATATCTCCAGGTAAAAACTGGGAGTCCTAAACAAAACAACAAAAACAAACTCTCCGATACAGACAACAGATGGTGGTTAAAAGAGGGGAAGAGGGTGGGAGGAGCGTAAAGTGGGTAAAAGGTGTGTCAATTATATGGTGATGGATGGAAACAAGACTTTTGGTGGTGAGTACACAGTAATGTATACAGATATCAAATCAAAATGCTACAGACCTAAAACTTATATAATGTTATTAACCAATGTTACCTTAATTAAAATAAATAAATTCAAAAAATTAAATGAAAACTGAAAAGAGAGGAAAGTTCCATTACTTAGAAGGAAAGGGGAAGACAGTACATTGAGTGTAAACTAGAAATTCCAGCAGCGGAGTTGAGAAAAGCACGATCCATGCAGCGAAGCACTCCTAGTTCGGAGCCTCGCTGGTGGATGGAGCTGCGGAGGGAGCGGTGGGAGATGCGGCCGACCCCGGAGAGCGGCGGGAGTTAAGGTTCCCAGGATCCGCGGAGGGGTTTCATGCAGGGATGGGCCGCGGTCTGGTTTGCTGTTCTATGTTCTAGATCCGCCACCCTAGGTGCAGAGGGGGCTGCGTAACGGAGGGGACACGTCTGCAGGCGGGAGAGCTCCCTGTCCGACAGTGCGTTGTACACATTTTCGCACACGCAGCAACGCCGGGAGTTGTGCAGGGAACGCCGCATACCCGCACTCCTTAAACTCTACCACGGACATTTTAATAGCGTTACCACATTCCTGCCCACCTTCCACGCAGCCATCGATGTTTCTCCGTTGCTGTGGCATTTCACAGGACATTGTGGGCTCTGTCTGAGCAGTTCCCCCTAAATACCTCAGCGTGCATTTTTATTGAGGTGCCGAATTTCCATCTGATGCAATGCATGTACTTGGCCAACTCATGCTCGTGAGTAAGCCAAACCTCCTACCAGGATACAGGACATTGTCATCACCCCAGAAAGTTCCCACGCGCCCCTCTGGCTGGACTCCCGCCCTCACTGCCTCTCAGAGGCAACCTCTGCCCAGATGTTTTGTTCTGTTGGGGGAAGGGAGACCTCTAGGAGCTGCTGTGGTGCCCACATCTGGGGTGGGGGCAGGGCATAGGGAGGGGGGAGGGGCTCTGCTGGGGAGAGGGGAGTGAGTGCCGGCTGAGGACAGTGGCGCCATTTACAAAGGCAGGAGGGGACAGGTCTCCCTTGGAACAGAAGCGTCTGGAGTGTGTGCAGGACCCCTGTCTGGCAGGCGAAAAGACGCACGTGTGTGTCAGAGGCTTGCGCCGTCCTCTGGCAAGGCGGCCAGGGGAGTGGCCGCGTTTCTCTGGCTTTGACGCCCTCCCCAGCCCAGCCCTAGTGCTCAGAGGGCCCCTGCCACCAGCAGGAGGGCCACTCCCCGGCTGTCCCAAGGGAGGCCACACCTCTGCTTTCCCCAAGGTGGGCACCCCTGCGTGGGCACCTAGATGGCGCAGGGTGTGGGTACCTCTGGTGTGCGGGGCACAGACAGGAGCCCCGTTCTGGGGGGAGCAGGGGGGCAGCGTCCACCTGCCCCCCTGCCCCCTCTTCTCTCGTCTTCTCCTTCAGCATCCGTAGGAGCGTTCCCTTCCCTGTCCCTGCACCACTGCCCCCCTCCTCCCTTCCCGTCTTGGCTGCCAAAAGCCCCTCCAGGGAGGAGGCCAGCAACTCTGTGCTCCCTGGGAGGGGACAGCGGGAGCAGGGACAAAAGGGGGAGCAGGGACCCATGGCCAGGCTGCAGCTGGGCTTCCTCTCATGTGCCTCAAATCATCATGGCACAGAGGACTTTCGTTCTCCAAACCCATCTGGTCCACTGGAGAGACTCCTGGTGTTTGCATTAGTGGGACTGGGTGTTATCCAACTCGCTGACCTGATTCTCCCAAGAGAGAACTGGCCCGCATGCAGAGTTGAGGCACAGAACACCTCGGATTTTATCTGGCAATTTGGAGAAGCCTCCGTTTACCCCATCCGCACAGGGCCAGAGACTGGGTTAGTGTAGAGGGAGGAGCAGAAGTCACCTAGGAGGGGACATCAAGAAGAAGAGAGGGACCCTGGAGAGCACCCCACACTGAGAACTGGAAAGGGGAAGTTGGAGATGGAGAAGGAAACCCCGAGACACCATCAGGTGCTGCTGGCATTTGGAGGTTGTGGGGAGGGAGCCGAACAGAAAGTGGGATTAAATAATAAGGACTCCTTCCCACGTTCTAGGCCTGGGTGAGGGCTGAAGTGCAAACAGATACGTCCGTATATGAGGTGAAGCACTAGCTGCTGTGACGAGCAATCCCCCAAATCTCGGGCGGCTTACTAGTCCTTACCAGTGACTTCACAGGTCTGGTTACGTGTGCCTCACAGTCCAACGCAGGCTGGGGCAGGGCTCTGCTCCACACAGTGATTCAGGGACCCAGCTCCATCCCCAGGGACCTCGAAGACCTTGGGTCCCTGCATACCCGGCAGGCAAACATTGAGAAACAGTTGATGAGTGTGAATGAAAGATTTTATAATCTCCTGGACATGTGAGAAAGGGGAATAAAATGTCCACGCAAATGACGTCTTTAGATCCCACAGAGCATGTGGTGCACACTCAGTACTTGTTCTATCTCTTCGGGTTGTCATTCCCCAGGTGAGTTCATCTGGGGGCGGGGACAGGCGAAAGGAGCCCGGGGAGGGTGATCACTCCTGTGAGTCCGGGTCTGTGATGATCAGAAAGGCATTATCAACAATGGGTCGTTGGAACTTGGAAAACGGTTGGAGAGTTAGGGCGACAAGAATGTACACGGAATATTCACCTGCAAAGGAAAACCTGCGAAGATCAATTTGGCCGGGTCAGAGGTATTCATGACCCACGCTGATCATGGATGAGGTTGGAACGCGGCTCAGGAATGACTTTGAACTTCGGAATTTGGGCAGCTCTTCAGGAAGCCCTGAGGCCTGGCTGTGGCTGTGGCTGTGGCCTGGGGTGGGGTTGAGGGAGGGTTTCCTGGCCATCAGGGATGGCTCCGCAGGGTCAGTTAAAATTAGTCTCAACGGCCCAGCATGGAGAAGCCAAAGGGAAACAGTTGGGCCAGCTCATGTGGCCACCAGCGTTTGCTTCTCTGGGGACTCTTGGACATCCTCTTTTGGACTGGGGGGAGGGGGCATCTCAGAATGGGGGCCTGGCTGTCCCAGGATTTCTGCTCCAGGCTGTGGGAGCAGCCCTCTAGGTTTTGACTTTGGCAGCCAGAGTGGGGTGAGGGCAGTTTGGCCCAACTGCCCCGTCAGCCTCTCCCGGGCCACGTGGACCTGGAGGGGTCTCCTCTCCACCCTGCCAGCCCCTCCTTCGGCGGGTCACGGACTCACTTCGTTCACCTCTGAGGCAATATTCAGCATTGTCGTTGCAAACTGAATAATTGGTGCACATTTAAAAAATGCTGTGTTACTCAGCGGGCTCAGTCCAAGGCCTCAGCCCACGTCCTCCCCTCCCTCCCACACATGCACCAGGCCCCGTCTTGAGGAGCAGACAGCGCGGTGGTGCCCGGGGCGGGGAGGGGCACCCGATGTACTGACCCCTGAGCAGGAAAGACCCCTCTAAGCCCACCCCACCCCACACAGATAGCAGTGGGGTTGCTGTCAACAGCGGGCAGTACGGCAGGTTTGAGTCTTTGTGGTCAGCGGTGCGACTTCGAGCAGGCCACCGGACCTCTCCTTTCTCAGTTTCCTCCTCCACCGCACGGCAGTCATAACAGCACTTGCCTCGGAAGGTCTGGTGTGTGGGGAGGAAGAATACCTGAAAGTGCGCCTGGCTCAGAGTGAGCCCTCAGTGTGTGAACACGCTCTTGGTTTCAGTTATAGCTGAGAAAGAAACCACGTGTTTAAAAAGAAACCACTTAAAAAAAACTGAGCTGAAATGGCTAGATTTTGACCCTGTTATACAATGAGTGTGAAACTGATGGACTGGGAGGCCCATGAGAGCAGGCCGGCCTGGTACGCGGCCAAGTTCATGCTGACAATCAGAGCTGCGCCAGCCACCTCGGCGCCACACCCTGAGCACGCGTCCTCCCCCCAAAGGACGTCCAAAGGGCGCTGGGCTGGCTCTGCGTCCTTTGCAAGCCTGGGCTCTTTCGGTTGGTCCCCCAAACACCTTCAGCAGGAGGTGCTTGACAAATACTTGTTGAATAAGGAAGTGCCCACTGGTGGGAACCAGGTGGATAAGGGATGGAGAAGTGCTTTGGAAACTGTAAAGTGCGTAGCATATGAGGATGCAACACACTTAGCGCTGCTCCCCGAGGGTCTAGCGTCCCATTCTGCTGCTGGCTGAGCTGCAGGCCTTGGGGGAACGTGCCCCGGGCCTGTGGCTGCGCCACTCCAGTCTCCACCTCCGACTTCACGTGGCCGCCTCCCGCCCCATGAGTCTCTGTGTCTGCTCTTCTGTCTCTTCTAAGGACTCTGTCCTTGTATTTAGGGGCACCCTGAATCCTGGATGACCTCATCTTGAGATCCTTAGTGTGATGACATCAGCCAAGAGCCTATTTCCAGACAAGTTCGCATTCACAGGTGCTGGGGGGAGGATGCGGATGCGTCATTTTGGGGTCACCAGTTAACCCACTACAGATGGAGAAACGCAGGCCCCGGGGCAGGAGGGATTTACTTAGGACCCTGCAGGGCAGCCAAGGGACAGCCTGGTCCCCCGATACTGGGGGGGAGCTCTGTCCCAGCCCATGCTGCCCTGGGCCCCCAAGATTCTCTGGGAAAGTCTTCAGCGAAAAACCATCTGGACCTCATCTGGGCTTGGAGGAGCCCACCCTTCCTGCACAGAATGGTCGGGAATGTGAAGGTGGGAGGGGATCCTTTCCCCTCTGGCTGCATGCCTGGGGCCGTGGCTGCCTGTGCTGGCTCTCCCCGCGGCTCCTGCCTCGGGGTCCACGCTCCCATTTCCTTCTCCACCGAGGACAGGGGCAGCTCTGGAGACCTGGAGGCCGTCCTGGTCCCTGAGGCTCCCAGGATGAGGGAGACCAGCAAGGGAGGCCCGGATGGCGTGGCTGCCTGGCTGGCCAACTCCACCGGGAGGACAGCCTCTGTTCAGAGCATCCTCAAGTGTGGGAGGCCCAATGCCAGCTCCGGAGAGGCCCCTGTGAATCCCAGCTCTGTGGCCCACCAGCCTGTTGGTCCTGCTCACAGTGCCCGGCCCCCTGCAGAGCCAAGACCAGCTGAGTGGCTCATGCCTCTTGCACAGCAACAGCCCCTGTGTGGCCTCAGGTCACGTCAGGCCAGAGAGAACATGGGACTTGTTCTCATGTTCCCATGTTCTCAGAGGCAGGTAACTCTGAGCAAACCACATGGCACATGGTCCCTGCTTGCACACACACGAAAGTGTCAGCCCCCGACTGTGCGATCGGCTCATGCCCGCAGACACGGACTCCAGACCAGGCTCTGCCATTCCTCAGCTGCAGGGACACTGGCCAGTCACCGCCCACCCTGAGGTCTCAGACTCCTGGTCTGCAAACTGGGTGCGTAGGGACCATAGCGGTGTCTCTCAGATCAGGGGGCCAGAGGTGTTTGGGAGACTCCGACTTCAGGGACCTTTGGACAGGTGCCGACACTGCGCACTGCGGGCACCTGAGTGGCCGCTCCACCGAACACGGTCAGTATTTCTGCAGAGAGACCATGAACACTCAAAGTAAGTGGCATATGTCCGACCTTCAACGGCTCCTTTCCAGGTCAAGTTTCACCACTCGATGAGCATGCAAACGAAGTTTCTGCTTTCAGAGTGTTTTGCATTTCACAGTTCAGACAAGAGGCATCGAGCTTTAGCATCGCCACCTCCGAGGGTAGGACAGATGTGGGACGACGGTCCTCACAGCTGCCCACGGCGGGGTTGCTGGGTGCTGGACGCACACAGGGTGCTGCGCGGTTGGCTCACGGCTCCTCGCCACAGCTCTCTGCCACCAGAGCTGCTTTAATACGCATTTCACAGACGGGGAATCCAGGCTGAGGCGCCAAGTGTCCTGCTCACCCTATGGTCCTTGCGTGATGAGTGACCACCTGTCCCTCACAGCCCTCTGACTGGTCTCTCCACCCACTTCCTCCAATATCTGCTGGACAAAGAAGCAAAAACGAAAGTGAACATAGAAGGCCTTTCTTGGAAAGCTCTGTTTTCTCAGAAGAGGTGGTGCCTGCCGTGTGGTCCCACACAGTATATATTGCTGCTCAGAGCAGAGCAGCAGAGCTGGGGACTTGGCCCTGGGCAGCCACACCGGCTGGAGACTCCCCACTTTCCTTTGTCCCCTGCAGGCCGCTGCTCAGCCTCCTTCGTGCCGGACCAGAGGCTCCCGGAGAGGCAAAGACAGAACACGTGGACCCTTCCTCTGGTTCTGGACCTGAGGCTGCAGTTAGAACAGGTAGGACACTGCACAGGACGGGGGGGGGGGGGGGGCTGCTTTCAGGCCCCTGGAGGGCGATGTGCCCCAGAGGTCGGCTACAGAAGGGGAGCTGTTGTCAGGGCTGGCCAGGGGTTCAAATTCCCATCCTGCCAGGGACTAACTTTGTGAGCCTGCAAAAGGTCTAAAGTTCACATTTTTTACTGCCCCATCAGGACAAAAATCTCTGCCTCATAGGCCACTTGAAATTTAAATGGAAACCTGATTAAGAGTATGGTGTGACCCACCAAGTGGCATCTCCCCTGGCCACCATGGCCAGGGACCGAGGGCCCTGGAGGCGGAGGGCCTGGCCCCCAGCGTGTGGGAGATTTCCAGGCCTCGGGCATTTCCCTAGACGTTCTCTGCAGAGAGGCTGAGGGCTGCTGTCTTTGGAGGACAGGCTGGGTGGCGGGGCTTGGCAGTGCAAAGCCAAGCCCCAGGGTGATTTCAGACGAAGCCACCTTTTCTTGCTTAGACTGTGTGTGTGTCGGGGCGGGGGGGGGGGGGGGGTTGAGTTGTTTGTGGGGGAGGAGCCCTTGCAGATCGCCAGGGACTAAAGCCCCCCAAGCAGGCACACAGGGACCGTCAGCAATAGGAGCCCTCAGCCTTGGCAGGTGTAGCTCAGTGGATTCAGTGGTGGCCTGTGAAGCAAAGGGCTGTTGGCCCGATTCCCAGCCCAGGGCTTGTGCCTGGTTTGTGGCCCAGGTCCCCAGTAGGGGGTGCAAGAGAGGCAACCACACATTGATGTTTCTCTTTCTTTCTCCCTCCCTTCCTGTTTCTCTAAAAATAAGTAAATAAAATGGGAGGTCTCACAGCAAGTAACTGCTCGTCCCTCCATCAGTTCCACTGTGTCCTGTCACATCCACAGAGGTCAGCAGGGAGGGGACCGGTTCCGACCAAGGAGCTCCCTGCCATCACCCTCGCACCGCTGCCCAGGACAGTCCTGTCACAAGGGCTCCTTGCGCCGCCCTTGGCCAGACACAGGCAGCTCCCCGCTGCTGGGACGGGGCTCTCGCTGCAGCTGCCACTTTCTGAATCTCTGCTTCCCACCTGTCTCTCGTCAGAAGTGCGTGTAGCTGGATTTCACTTTCTGACACAACCTATGAGTCTTTTCCTTTGGACAGAGGATCTTTACCCCGTTTATAATTCTGAGAAATGCAGAAAACGCTGTCCCATAATTTTTATGGAGGTAGGCACTTTAGCAGTTACTTCTTAGGTAAGTGAAGGGAAACTGAGAGAGTTTTCTAGAAGCCACAGAACTGGTAAGTGATGGAGAAGAGCCCTGATCCACTTGACCAAGCTGCCTCCACACTGACTCGGTGGCCGGCTCCTCCTCCAGCCCGTGAGACGTCAGCGAGACGCCCTGTCCTTCCCAGTGTGGGAAAGGGCAGGGGCGTGCTTTTGAACACTGCGACCAGAGACACCTCAGGTCTGCTGAGGCCAGGGCTCCTCCATCCTCGCCTTTTTAATGGAGGTCAACACAGAATCCAGTAAGTCTCAGTGAGGAAGGACAGAAAGCAGAAGGACCCAGGACACTTGAAAACACAAGGACACATACGAGGACACACAGAAACATGGCGCCACACACAAGCATTCCAGCAGCTGCCTGTCCTCTCTGTCCTGGCTTCACTGCTGGAGTGTCCAGGGCTCCGACCTGGCCCCCTCTTGGCCTTTATTGCTGTGTCCCAAGGGCTCACACGCAGTGCTGTGGCTTGAACTACATACACGGACGGCTCCCAGATGTAATCTCCCAGCCAGGGCCAGGCCCACCTGTCCACTGCCGACTCCACGACTCTGGACATGTAATCGGCTATCTCAAAGCAGAACCCCCCCTCGAACTGAGCTCTGTACCTGCCCAGAACACGTCCTGCCCGTCTCAGCAGCTGGGATCCTCTCTGTCGAAGGATCCCAGCTGCTGAGGCAGGCAGAGATCTGATGCGTCCCAGGGTCGCCCTTGACCTCACGTGCTCCCCCATCCCACAGGCGCTGACAGGCCCTGTGGACTTCTTCCAGCCCCGCTGTTCTTGTAACTCCTACCCACCGGGTGCAGGCAGCGGCCTCTCACTCTGACCACTGAGACAGCTTCCTGACAGGTCTGCCTGTTTGCTCTCTTGCAAACCTGGAGTCTGTTTTCCAGCCCGAGCGATGGACTTCACACAGGAGTGAATCAGGGACTCCAGCCCATGGGGCACCTTAGGGCTTACATGAAAGGGCCCGCCCACGAGTGGGTTGGCTGTGTGAACACACTGCTCCACAAATGGATGGCGCCTGTGTGCAGTCTATCACTAGTCGACGCATCACAACGTCCCCCTCCACACAGAGGCGGCACCGCCCCCTTCCCTGGCCCCCAGACGGTCCCACTTGGCGAGAGGACTCTGGGATGTGTTTCGGGGCCCCAGCAGTAGGCTCGGACGGGGCCACACTCATATGGTCTGGGAATATAGGCTGGACTTAGGGCCTTATAAATTGTTGCCTTGGGGTGGGATCAGCGGTGGAGGTGGGGATGGCTGAGGTCGGGGGAACAGGGTGGGAATGGAGACAATTGTGCTTGAACGGCAAGAAAAAAAAGACCAGAAAATCTTTAGATGAAAAAAATTGTTCCTGGTCTCGTGAAGATGATCTTTTAGTCATTTATAATCAATTTGTTTAGGATGGTCACAGGCTAGAAAGAACCCAAACATTATCAACTGATAGAAGAATAGGTAAACAAATGATAGTGTATTTATATGATGAAATACTGCATAGCAACCATTTTAGAGACATTCATACGAAGTTCAAGAACAGGCGGACTGATCAGGGGCTACAGAAGCCAGGATCAGGGCTTCCTTGGGGCGGGGAGCGTGGGGACTGAGAGCAGTCACAGGACCTTCTGGTCTGCACCTCGGTCAGGGTGGACCCCGTCAGGGTTCCCACGTGTCAGCATTCACAGACGCCGTGCAGATGCCAGCCTGTGTGCCAGCTGCACCTCGGGATGAAACGTGAAAACGATAGTTTGCAAATATTTAACACATCAGAGATTTTCTCAATCGTTCTGATTCCCCATATCTACTCAGTCTCTGCACAACTGAATTTTGTAAGGTTTCGTGATTCCTGCAGTGACCTTGTTTTCATGTTTCCAACCAGAAACATGGGTTGGACTCCCCAGGATTGGACTGCTGGGGACGCCTCTGACTCTCCCATGGACAAAATATACGAGGATTTGTGGTAAGAATGCAAGGCTGGTGTTGGTTTGCAGAGGTGATTCAGAGGGTTCTGTCCCTGGGGAAGGGCTGCATCTGCAGAAATGCTCTGGTAGTATGATCATGTGCAACTCATGTGTTCCGAAGGTGTCACTCTCGACTCGAGCCTGTCCCCCACTTAGGAAGGCATATTCTTCTGGGGGAAAAATACTCCACCAGGTAAACTAGATATTTTGGAGAGCACGTCAAGATCTAATCAGGTGCATGACGTTGAGCAACGGGACTGACCCTAAGAATATAACTTGTCCCACTGCAGGGAGTCGGGGGGTTAATTCTGTGAGGCACATGAAGCAGGAAGTCAGTCTTCCTGGCCCACGAGTCGCCAAGAAAACCGCGTGGCCTTGTTGCTGCGTTCGCGAATGAAGCCCAGTTCTCTGTGGGTCAGCAGACGTAGCGTCACCAGCCTCCAGCACAACGTGACAGTTGGGAAGGGTTCTCAGAGTGATTTAGGTGTGTGTTTGGCTTGTGGAACCTGGCTGCAATGTGACCCTAGGTCACTGGATGTGGTGCAGGATGGACTGGGGCCCGAGCATCTGCACTGGAGGCCTTTGGTGTAAACACAGGAAGCCGAGCTCGCCTTTGCCCTCACCACGTTAAAGACAAAACCCGAGAATTCGTGCAGCGTGGTGTTGTGCATACTTGCAAATCCATATCAGTTGTTGTTTCTTGGTCCCTGCACACCTGGGAAAAGCAGAGCTGAGGGTAGGCTGGGTGGTGGCACCTGCCGAGGTCCGGGTTCTGAAGCGGGCTCTTCCTCATCACCCAATGACCCGCCCCCTTCCCCACTGCAATCCCCAGCAACCTTCTGCTTGGCAAATCGATTTACAGCAGCTGATTAATTGATTATGGGCTTATAGTCATTCATTAATTCATTCACTCATGCTAAAGGGTTTCTTGGTGGCAGATTTCGTTTTCAACCTTTTCCATAGAGGAAGTGTGTGTGTGTGCGCAGAGAGAGGTACTAAAGGGTATGTCTACATATATCTGCCCCAGGGAGGGATTCCTGAGCAGTGGACATACTCCTGGTCCCGGGGCCGGTGCCCCATTCAAAGCCCCAAGTCTGTGGGCTTCCATTCTCTCCCCCCAAAATGAAAGCAGGCAGCTCAGATCCTCTCCGGGGTTCATTTCAGCTCTGACACTCCTCTCTGAGCCAGGGAACCTGTCCCCACCAGCCTCCCGATCTCACCCTGAAGAAAATATAGGGGGAAAGTGTCCGAAGGCGTAGGCTTTGCTCTTCGTGGTTACTGCTCTCCTGTGAAAGACACACTCGGCCAGGCTGACAATGGTCCCTTCATACTTCCTACTGTGACATATTAGGGGAGGAAGGACCTGAGCCCCACGGTCCCTGGCTTTTTCCATTAAGACCAATCCAGTCTACTTGAGGGGCCGAGGAAAGCTTGCCAAGTGCCAAGGAGAACATTCAGAACATTAGTGATCATATTTCTCTGGGCCCTCTCGGGGTACCACTCCTGATAGGAGCAAAGACTCACATGGGAGCCAAAGTCAAGGCCGTGGAAGTGGAGGATGCACTCTACACTATGGAGCCGCCCTCCTCCGACTCACCTGTACATACTCAGAACTCCCAACTCTGCCCAACACCTGGGATCCTCTTTCTCCTACGTTGTGGGCCACACCTCTCCCTCCTTTAGTCCCAGGTCCCTGCTCTTGAATAGCGTCTCGGCATTTCCCCGCTGCCTCTTGTGGGACCTGTTGCTGAGTCTCTCTGAACAGCAAATGTCCGTGAGGACCATTGTCCCTTGTCCATCTCATTGGCCAAGGCTGTGCGTGTCCCATGTGTCCCTCCGGATGCCCCTGTTGCGTGTTTCTTCTCTTCACGGAGGCAGCGGCCCCCAACGACCTCTCGGACTGTTTACAGTCAGGTTGGAGGTAGCAGAGGGGTCAGGGAAGTGCAGGGGGGATTCAGAGCTGGGGTGGCAAGAACATGTGAACAGCACTTGGGCCTACGAATCTGGCTTCCCATAGGGGAGACTGAAGTCAACTCCTTAATTCCCTCGTCCACAGGGACAACGATGACATTCTTCTGGGCGAAGATGTGGAGCAAGAAGGTAGAGATCTGTCTGATGAAGAAAGACAATTTTTGAAAGAGTTTCCCATCTTTAAAGAGGAACTAGAAGCGGCCATCACTAACTTCCACGCCCTTGCAGACGAAATGGATAAAGCCCACAAAACATTCACCAAGGTCAGCATGGTGTCCAACACTGTCTCTGTCGTCGCCGATGTCATGGGCATCCTGGGTTTGGTCCTCGCTCCAGCAACAGCTGGAGGGAGCCTGATGCTTTCTGCTGCTGCTACAGGTTTTGGGACAGCAGCTGGGGCCGCCAGCACCATCACCGACATCTTGGAATACCTTCGCAAGAAAGAAATCAAAGCTCAGGCCAACATCCAAGTGCCTGACTCTGAGCACCACTTGGCCACGAATGTTGCAAAATCTGCCATTAAGTTTGGAACAAATGTCAGGAACATCGAGAAGAATGTCCTTGCCTTTCAGATAGCCAAGAACCACCCACGCCTGGCTGCAGCTGCCAAGCGTCTCCTGAACGCTGGCCAAGTCTCGTCCAAAACCCAAAAGCAGGTGCAGAAGGCCTTTGGAGGTACGACGATGGTGATGAAGCATACTACTCGCTTGCAGAAAAGTGGGATGGCCTTCTTCGCCCTTGGCATAGACTTGATGGCCGTCATGAAGAACAAGAAGGACCTGGAGGAGGGAACCACAGAGTTGGCAGAAGAGCTGAGGGCCAAGGCCCGCGATGTGGAGACAGAGCTGACTAAACTCACCAAGATCTATGAGCACCTGAAGCAAAAGGTAAGGCTGTGGCTTCCCTGGGGGTGGGGGGTGCTGGGGGTGGGGATGTGGAGCTGGAGTGCCTGGGCACCCCAGGAGTTATGGGAAGGGTGTTGAGGAAGCCATTGTGTGAGTGAAGTTTGTGTGGTCCTGAGGTCGTGGGGCTCTTGGAGAAGAAGGGCTGGTCCCAACCGACCTGGTCGTGCTTCTGTATCTCCCTTGATGTTCTCTGAGCTGCCTGCACTGGGGAGAGGGTCTTCCCAGTGGCACAGAAGACGACACTGAGCCACAGGGAGTGTCAGGGACTGAACTGTGTCCCCATGATATTCCTATGCTGAAGCTCTACTCCCCAGTGTGACTATTTGGAGATGACACTTTGGGGAGGTAATTGGAGTGGAATGAGGACATATGGGTGGGCCATAACCCTATGGGACCAGTGTCCTTATGGGAGAAGAGAGAAGCACATGAGGGGTCTCATTAATCCAGTGCCAGCCCAACTGAAAGGCCATGTGAGGCCACAGCAAGAAGGGGGACACCCGCAAGCTGGTGTCCTTGAAGGGAGTCCTGACCAGGGACCATACTGGCCGGCCCCTTGATCTGGGCCCTGCAGCCTCTGGAACCGTCAGAAAATACCTTCCCACTGTAGAAGTCTCCCAGCCTTCGGTGCTCTGTCACGGAGCCTGGGTGACCAGGACCAGGGAGCTTAGGCGACCTGGCCAGGCCCCCAGCCAGGTTGGGTAGAGTCAGGATGTCGAGCTGGGGAGCCTGACTTCAGGGCTCGTTCGGATCTACCTGCCGTGGGGCCCTGGGGCCCCAAGAGCTGTCCTTGATGGCTCTTTCTGTTTCTTGCAGGAATGGCAACGGTATTGGGAAAAAATACTCCAGTCGAAAAATAAGGACAAAGGTAGGCGAAGCCCCGGGGCCGCTGTTGGAATAAGGGGGACAGGGTGAGGTGGGCAAGGTTGGCAGAGGAGAGGCCTGCAGACTCACTAGCTGGGAGGCCTGCTGGGTCCCCAGGGCACTGTCACCTAGGAAGTGCTGTGAAGGTCCTTCTGTGCCCTCCACTGCCCCTCCGACCCACTGCCCATTCCTGGGTGATGATGGCCAGGGCGGGCAGGGGCGCTGTCTCAGGCACCTTGCCCCTTCGGTCCCCTTCCCTGAGTCCCACAGTCAGTCCGCACCACCGTTTCATTCTGGGCTCCATACTGAGTGCTGATGGCAGGACAGTGGGGTCCCAGACATGGAGGGTGTCACCTGGAAAATAATAGGCCTTTCGAAGTGAGTGGGAAACAACTGTTGACTGGAGATCACAAAGAAGGCCTGCTATGCCATCGTGGATTCAGGCAGAGGCCCAAATAACACACTGCAGGGGTGCGTATGAGAGTAAAGGCAGGGGTGTGTCCGAGAAAGGGGGGCATTTCCATCCACAGAGGGACAGCTTTTCTGCTGGTGCAGGTGACCAACACAGGATGCTGAATGCTTTGAATTATCAGGCCAGGGGTCACAGTCACTGCTTTCTCCGCATGTCTGTAAACAGCTTTTGGGCACCATGCGGAGGCCGGGTCCGAGGGTCATTACAACATCGCCCACCCTGGGGGCCCGAGTCGGGCCAAGCAGTGCCTCTGGGAGGGCAGCGGCGCCTCCACGTCCAGGTGGCCCCGGGGGGCAGGACTGTTGTGGTTAAGGTGTGGTTCCTTCTTGGACTCACTGCTGTGCTTCTCTGCTCTCTTCCTCCTCGGTTTACACAAAAGATCAGGTCTCGGACCCTCTCCACCCCTGTGGACCCCAAGACCCAAGATCTGGGAAGTCCTTTGGACGTCAAATCTTAGAAATATGTGCTTTTTTGGTTTTTGCCTCACTTTTATTTAAATGTTTTACTTATCTCTTATATAAGGCGATGTATTTTCTTAGTCTCGCTTTGTTTTGTGTTGCTGTTTATGTTTTAGCTACTTGCTTGACACAATGCACTGACATGAAATACAATTGTTTGAAATTTGGGAAAGGAAAAAAGGGGTGGAAATCATGCGCCTTCCAAGGGTGACAGCGATGGGTGCTTGGCATAGAGTTTTCTTCCTGTGCTTCTGGCAGGTTGGTGTGAACCCACTGACAGGCTCAAGGGGCTGTGATTGGCTGCCCCAGGCGCCCTGCATGGGGCTGCAGGACGACGAAACAGGTGTCTGTCCCCAGCCCCTGGGTCCCCTCACTCTCCCCCACTCCTTTGCCTGCAGACCGGCTACTTCCCCGCACGCTGCGTTCACGAGCAACACCTGCTGCCATTGGGTCCCCACTCTGTTTCCCTGAACACTGCGTCTTAGGCTGTGAAACATTCTCTTGACTGTACACGTAGTCTTTGCATTAGACGTCTATTCGTCACCACGTTATCAAAATCTAGTCACCGGGCCTAGGTAGAATTTATTGCCTCACGTGATGAAAGACCTAAGGGGTACAACAGGGCTTCAGCTGTGTCTGGAGCCAGAGGATAAAAATGATGTCACCAGGCTCCTGTCTCTCCATTTCCCAGACAGCATCCCCCAGGTGCAGGCTGATGGCCCCAGCACTCCAGGGTGTGCCCCTCCCACCTGAAAGGGGGCGGGGCAATGTCGCAGTCCCACTCTGATTGGTTAGGGCTGGGTCATGTGCCTTTGTCTGCCCTGGTTGCTGGGATCTCCACGCTCTGTGGTCTGAGCGAGGAGCTGGAAGCTGAACTGTGACTCCTGGTGCACTGTACACCCTCCCCCTGCAGGAACCCTTCGATCGTTGAAGCCTTCTCGGCGTACTCGAGGGTGAAATGAGTATGTGTGTGCCAAAAGCGTGGCCCATTGTTACCCGAATGCTTCCCTAAACTCACAGTCCCTGAACTCGGATACCTAAAATAAAAAAAAACGACTTCATGAAGGAAAAGGAGGACTCCCCCTCCTTCCACATACATTTGTTATACACGTGCAGGAAATTTGGGAAAGATTTTAAAAGTGGAGGGCAAGAGCCCCACTGTCAACATCAGGGGTCACAGCCGGTCTTAAGGCCTCGAGGTTTGGGTGCCTGCGACCCCACGCGTAGGCCGTGGTGTTTCCTGCTTCTTTCGCTCTCGTGTCTTTGTCGTACTTTGTCACAAATGCCACTGTAAGGAAAGAGCTCCCTCCACTTTTCACAGCGTTCTCTGTGTGTCTGAGTGTCCTTGGAGTCCCGGATAAACGCCACCAATAAAAATACACTGCACAAACGAGAGAGTCGTCCAGCTTGAGTTGTGTTGTTTTGTGACGTGTCTGGGAGGGAAACAAAGAAAAGCATGAACTAGGCAATGGAGATATGAGACTCATCTCTGAGGCTTATGTGCCTCGTGTCATTTCTGAGCTCTGGTTTGTTCAGCCAAGAAGTGGGTGTCATGTGAATGAAGTCTCCCACTCTACTGGGGTTGGGGCTCACAGTGACCCACTCAGAGTACTGGGAGTCTGGCAGAAAACCCCCTTGCCAGAGATTCAAATCCCTAAGAAAGTGCTGGAACCCCCAGCAGAAGAGGTGGGGAGGTCACTGTCCCTGCTTCTCCCCTACTCAGACTGTCTTCCAGGGGGGCAGCGGCGCTTGACCTGCCTGGTTTTCCCCCATCTCCCGACTCTTCAGCCTTCCCGACTCCCTGCCCAGGCAGCTCCTCCACCCGCTCCCTCCCTGCCAGCCTCCAAGCCCACGCTGCTCCCTGGGCCAGGGTCTACTTCTCTGAAGCATCGTCTCCTCCACCACCTGGAATTCTGGTGCACAAATGCCTTCACCTCGTCCTATCACCCCACTGCTCTAACCTACCCCCAGCCAAGGGAAGCCCCGTGACTCTCCAAGCTACTCAGGGTGCAGGAACCGCCAGCTCTGTTCTCCTCTCCCTTCTGGGTGCAGCTGGGTTCTTCCTGGGTGCCCCCCGAGGGGTGCAGACCCCTCCACCACGGTCAGTGGGAAGAGAGTTCTGAGAAGACGGTTCCTTCCCCCAGATGTTGTGTACACATCACTGAGATGAGGGAGACGCACGGGTCTCAGTGAGAGGGGCCCATCTGTTCCCTGATACCCCCAAGATACCACAAGCACCACAGCGTGAGGTTTTTCCAGAGTGTTAGACCTTCCAAAGTGGCCAGCAAATCTGTCCTGCCCATGAGGACTCCTGTGACCTCAGGTGGCCAACAGTGCTGCCCATGACCTGCCCCCCGCCCCACACTAAAAGCAAACTGGGGATCTCGGTCGCCACACTGCACACCCAAGTGGCTGGTGAAGGGGTGTGGGCACCGATGGAGGTTGACAAGGTTCGCTATCGGGTTCCTTAGCGCCTGAGGACCTATGGGTGTCTCAGGGGACCTCCCTGTGTCATTCTGTGTGTCCCGATCCAGCCCCGCCCACCATGAGCTTCGAGTGGCCCTGCATTGGCGATGAAATGCATGTTGTTGTCACCTGGAGGTCAGTCACACTCCCTTGGGTCTAAAATCTCGCTTTCAACCAAAAGCAAAAGGCTGCTGTGTTCCCGTCAGTGCTCAGGGCTACGTTCCAAGACAGGGCGTTGCGAAGCCCACACACCCTTTCTCGGTGTCTCAACAAAAGAAGACATTAGTACGTCAGTGCGATGGGCAGGAAGGCAGAGATATTCTTAATCCACGGTTACAATCCGGATGCACAAAATCACAGACACAACAAGGCTTCCTCTCTCTGATGGCCAAGATCACGTGGAGCAGGACTGTTCAGTATGCTGGCCAGTAGCCATGTGGCCACAGAGAATTCGAAATGTGGCGAGTCCAGTGTATGATGTGGGGTGAGAACAAAGGACCCACTAGACTATAAAGGTTAGTATGAAAACATACATAAAGTGTCTCACTAGTAATTTTCATAATCACTTATTTTTAATATATTTTATTGATTATGCTATTACAGTTGTCCCATTTCCCCTCTCTATTCCCCTCTGCCCTGCACACCCCCTCCCACCCACTTTCCCCCCTTTAGTTCATGTCCATGGGTCATACATATAAGTACTGTGGCTTCTACATTTCCTATATTATTCTTAACCTCCCCCTGTCTATGTTCTACCTATTATTTATGTTACTTATTCTCTGTACCTCTCCTCCTCTCTCCTTCTCTCACTCCCCTACTGAGAACCCTCCACATGATGTCCATTCTGTGATTCTGTTCCCATTCCAGCTGTTTGCTTAGTTCGTTTTTGTTTTTGTTTTAGGTGCGGTTGCTAATAACTGAGAGTTTGTTGTCATTTTACTGTTCATACTTTTTTATCTTCTTTTTATTAGATAAGTCCCTTTAACATTTCATATACTAAGGGCTTGGTGATGATGAACTCCTTTAACTTGACCTTATCCGGGAAGCACTTTATCTGCCCTTTCATTCTGAATGAAAGCTTTGCTGGGTAGAGTCCACCTGGATGCAGGTCCTTGCCTTTCATGACTTGGAATACTTCTTTCCAGCTCCTTCTTGCTGGCAAGGTGTCCTTTGAGAAATCAGCCGACAGTCTTATGGACACTCCTTTGTAGGTAACCCTCTTGTTTTCTCTTGCTGCTTTTAAGATTCTCTCCTTATCTTTAATCTTAGATAATGTAATTATGATGTGTCTTGATGTGTTCCTCCTTGGGTCCAACCTCTTTGAGACTCTGAGCTTCCTGGATTTCCTGGAAGTATATTTCCTTTGCCAGACTGGGGAAGTTCTCCTTCATTATTTGTTCAAATAAGTTTTTTAATTTCTTGCTCTTCCTCTTCTCCTTCTGGCACCCCTATGATTCAGATGTTGGATGTTTAAAGATGTCTGGAGGTTCCAAAGCCTTTCCTCATTTTTTTTATATGCTCACGCTTTCTTGTTTCTTCATTCTGTTCTGGTTGAATATTTCTTTCTTCCTTCTGGTCCACACCATTGATTTGAGTCCCGGTTTCCTTCCTGTCACTCTTGGTTTCCTGTACATTTTACTTTATTTCACTTAGCATAGCCTTCAGTTTTTCCTCCAATTTGCCACCATATTCAACCGGTTTGTGAGCATCCTGATTACCAGTGTTTTGAACTGTGCATCTGATAGGTTAGCTATCTCTTTGTCACTTAGTTGTATTTTTTTTCTGAAGCTTCAATCTGTTCATTCATTTCAGCCATTTTCTTTTGTCTTGGCACACCTGTTATGTAGTGAGGGGCAGAACCTTAGGTGTTCTCCAAGATAGGACAACCCACATCACTGTCCTGTGACGCTGCATGTGGGGACGGGTCTGAGTAGGAACAGTGCTGCTTGCTCCACTCTCCTCAGGTTTTCAGTCACTTCCCCTGCTTCCCACAAGCAAATTGGGCCCTTCTGGTGCTGATTTCCAGGTGGGTGGGTTTGCGTATGTTCTAGGACCCTATGGGTCTCTCCAATGAACTCCCCTGTGAGTCTGGGAATTTCTCTGCTGCCACTGCAACCCCCAAGGTGTTTTCAGTCAGAGGTTTTGAGGCTTTATTTCCCTGCACTGGAACCCTGGGCTGTGCAGTCTGTCTTGCTCCCCAGTTGTTCCTCCCGGTTTGTTTGCCTGTGAATGTGGGACCACAGAGTTCACAATCTTTCACCTCACCAGGTCTGCCAGCCACCACCGTGCCATGAGTCCTCTCTGCCCAGCTGCCATGTCCTCCTCTCCGACCCGTCTGGATGAATGTTTCTTCTTTCACTCCTTGGTTGTCGTACTTCCGTGCAGTTCAATGTTCTGTCAGTTCTGGTTGGATTTTGCTTTTAAATTTGTTGTTGTCCTTCTTTTGGTTGTGTGAGGAGACACAGCGTGTCTACCTACACCTCCATCTTGGCCGGTGATTTCCTTATCATTTAAATCACAAATTGAAGTGATGACATATTGCCTTAAGTGAAATATAATGTGACTATAGAAAATGTACCAAATGTATACTTCTATATGTGGCTTGCATTATGATGCCATGGGACGGCACGAATGTGGACAAAAGAATTCAGAAGATGAAGGGAACTTGAACGATGTGTTGGTGTGTGTGGGGCTAATGGGTAGCAGGTCTTCTTCTCCCACCCAAGCTTAGAACCAGTGGAGAAGAAGGTCAGGAGTCAGGCAGGCGGAGGTCAAAGTACCAGCCTGAGTGAAGATGTGGAAGGAAGTAGCTTCGGGTGGGCTGCTCAGGTGGGCTTGCTCCTACTTTGCTCCTGATTGAGATGGTCCCAGCCTTGCGGCGCGTGCCCCTTTGGACTGTGTCAGCCAGGCCTGCCCAGCTTTGGAGCACAGCATGCTGAGTGCTCTCAGGCTGCGGACCCCAAGTCAATGTCAGTTCCCTCCAGCCAACCTCCCACCACGGAACTCAATCACGCTTCCTTGGAGCTGGTGAGCGAGAGAAGGGGAGAGGTCAGGAGTGTTGTTTGGATGGAATCCTTCCACATGGACACAGCAGTGAGGAGTAAGTATCCTTCCAATACTGCCCAACCTTCGTTTGATGAGGCATTGAACTTACTGCTGCGTCAGTCACCTGCAGGTGTCAATCACCCATCCTGCAGAGCAGCCCCGCTCTCTGCCCCCCAGCTGCTCGTCTGTGCCGATCGCTTCTGCCGTGTGAATCGTGCCGGGTCTGCTGCTGGCCAGTGTAAAATGTGCCACCAAGAGGTTTCAAGATGGGTCAGATCGGAACAGTACGAACCCCAAGGTCTCTCTTCTCCCATTTCCCCTCCCACGTGCCATCGAGGCCCAACCAATAGAGCTCTCCAGAGGCTCTGCAATGAGATCGAGGCTTCGTGTAAACATATACACGCAGTCCAATAGTAAAGGGCCAATGAGAAGAAAGCCTTCATGGCACAGAGACTCCTTTGCATTGCACACTTCCCTGGGAGAAAGACTGAAAGTCAGTTTTCTGGCCAATTAAAGTTTAAGGGAATTAGTGAGAAATCAAATTGTGCTGTCCTCATGAGTTTAAAGTTCAAAGAAATAACATTGTTTTAAAGCCCAAAAGAATCAAAGTCCAAAATCGATTCCTCTTTTAGAATCCAGTGCAAATCATAACATTAAAAAAACCACAAACTTTTTCTTCGAAGTCTTATTTTGTCCAGTTTCTGCAAAATTTTTAAACCTTGGAGTAATTCTAAACACAGAGAAGAGTTCGGGAATGGTACTGTGAACACCCTGACTCAGGGCCAGGAAGACCCTGTCCCCATGCCAGGTGTCCACTCATCGCACCTGGAGCCAGGGTGCCCTGAGCACAGGGCCTGTGACCTTGGAGCTGGATGGGCCTTCCTGACTTTTCCTTCGCCCGTGGCTCCAGGTTGGGCTTCCTCATTGGAGGACGCACTGCAGGAGAAGGAGGTTCCAGTATGAACCCCCTCCCTCCTCCTAAGGGTGCTCAGCCCTGGGGTGGAACAGTGTGGGGCATCACCTCCAGGGAGTTCACCGTCACCCCTGGAGGCGATTTCCTGGCGAGTGCCTTTCGAACTCCGAACTCCGTGGAACCTCCTAGCTGAGGCTTTCCCGGAAGGTGGCTTCTGCCCACAGGCCCCTAGGGAAGTCCCCAGCAGCTCCCTCCACTTTGGGAGTTTTGCTGGCCCCACCCCTGGGGGCAGGTTCCTTCCACTGTGATAGCCTGCAGGAGCTCAGCAAAACACTCTGACTCCATTCCTTTTCTTTTAAAAAGTATTATTTGTAGCATCTACCACCCTCATCTGGGCGAAGAGGCCACTGTGTGTGTATCTGAACTCTCAAATCCGGGAGAGCCTGTGGGCTGAGCACAGGGAGGCCTGCCTTGAAACCCGTGGACAGGCCGGTGAACCCAGGGTCGTACCCTCTGTGGGTCCAGAAGGTAGGCCAAAACAATATTTTAAGAAGAGGAACAGAATTTTGGGCAGCTGAATGACCACAGCCTACGCATGCGTGGCGCAATGTTTTTAAAATTGGGTAAATGCAATTCTCCTTCTCTCTTTAAAAACTGCTATAAAATATACATACCACAAATGCACCATTCACACCACATCTGAGTGTGCGGCTCAGGGACTGACAGTCCATTCACCCCTGTGCAGCCGCCCCGAGGTCCGTCGCAGCACTTTCCTGTCCTGCAAAACTGCAGCTGCGCCCGTGAAACGTGTGGGGGTGGCATTAATGTCAGGGGTCATCCAGCAAGGCAAACAGAGGCCAAGGCTGGACACAGTCTGGGGTCACAAGGGCCACAAAGCCACAGTGAAAGTCTGGATTGGAACTCGAGAGCCATAGGGTCCCGGGGAACGGTTTCTTGCCTAAGAGCTGCTCCAAGTTTGGTCTGGGACTGGCGGGCAGCGTGAGCGCTTCCTGGGAGTGTGGTTAGAAACGCAGACTTTCAGGCCTTTTCCAAGACCTATGAAACCAAATCAGCAATCTGACAAGATCCCCAGGCACTTGCGGACCCGGAAAGTGTGAGAGTTGCTGGTATGTGAGGAGCCTCGGGGTCATGGTCTCGCTTCATAAACATCACCATGATTGAAAAGGAAGAAGGAAGGGGTGGGTGGCTCTGTCCCAAAAGGAGGAAGGAAGGGGTGGGTGGCTCTGTTTCCAGTCTAGGCTCTGTCCCAAAGGAATATGCTCTACATTCTGAGCTGTTTACATTAACAGGCCTAACCGGGAAGCGAAGGCCAAAATGTCTATGTGCCCCCACTTCCCCGGTGATTAGCGGTTCCTTTCTTAGCAAGCTCTTGGTCCTCTGTCCAGGTGGCACGGAAAACAGTGGTCCGGAAACCTGACTCAAAGCTGCCTCATCTCATTGGCCTGAAATTGCAAACTTAGAGAGACCTGCCTTTAATTTGGGGGGCACCCAGTGCAGAAGCAAAAAGAGGACCAACTGAAGAGTGGTTCCCCATGTCCACATACCACGAGCACAGGGAGAAACTGAGTATGTACTTCCCTTGGACAAACCGTATTTTGCTTGGCTGTACAATGCAAGGGACATATCTGCATTCACCTTACAAGGCTATTTGGAACAGTGTGGGTATGAAGTCCTTTATGAAATAACACGCCCGTCACAACAGCAGTTTGTACGGGTAGTGCTGCTCCAATATCTGTGCTGTTCGAATCGTACTTTCCAGTTTTCTTTTTCGGGGATTCCAGTTGGCATGCTTTGGAGCCTTTATCCTGTCTATGCCAAACCTTCTTAGTATTTTGTTTTTGCTTCATTTTGCTCACTTTCTCCATCTCTGCCTTCAGCACTGCTTTGTTTCGTTTTTGTGTTTTATAGGGTCTCTTTTCCCTTGTGTGAACTCCAATAAGCGTGGTTTCTTGCCGGCTTTATTTGGCCTGCCTCTTCCTTCCTACGCTTCCCCGGGGTCTGTTAAATTCTCCCTGTTGTGTGGCCACATCCTCCTGGCACCTGCGGAGCTGCTCGGCCTTCTTGCATTGTCCAGGAAACTGCCTCCCTGACTAAGAAGAATTCATTGTCAAGTGAGTGCTTGCAACTTTCTTTTTTCATTTTAATTTTTTTTAAATAATATTTTTTCTTAGCGCTGGTCTGCTTGGGTGTCTTTTCTACCTTGTCTTCCAGTTTGCTAATCTGATCCTCCGATTCATCAAACTCACTGTTACTCCTTCCAGTACATTATTTATTTCAGACATTGCATTCCCTGTTTCTGCCTGGTCTCTTTTCACGTTTTCTAGGTCTGTTTTTCAAGCTGTTGAGTATCCTTATAATCATTACTCCAAACTCTATACACGATGAATGGCTTGCCTCCATCTAGTTCTTCTTCCGGAGAGTTCTCTTGTTCTTTCACCTGGGTCCGTTCCCTTGTCTCCCCATTACTGCCCTTGTGTTTGTTTCCATGTGTTAGGTAAATCCCCAGGGATTCTGCGGCAGGAGTCAGACCTGGCCTGTGAGTGGCCCTGGGCAATGGATGAGTTCGGAGCTCTCAGGGACCTACAACTCCCGGCTCCACCCACGGGCCCTCATGTGTGCAGAGAGGACCAGGTTGCAGACCAAGGCCGGCTTTTTCAGCACCCAGCTGGGCGAGGATCAATTAAAGCCTCCAAGCACCCAGAGAGCCTCTTGGCCTGCAGGCTTTCTGTTAGTTCTCATCAGTGAAATTGTTTCCAGCTCCACTCCTCTGGCGCTGGAGGGACTCCTGGGGGTGGGGCCATTGCTCCCTCCCAGGCTGAAGTCCCATGGAGGGGAGGGCTCTGCCGAAGAAAGATGGCTTCTGCAGTGTGGGCAATGACTCAGCACAGGGACCCTGGGCACTGATCGTTCAGCGCTCTCCCCAGAGCCACCAGCCCAGACACTCCTTGGGTGGCTCTAGTCTGCTCTGCCCTCCCTCTGCTGGAGCCCAGGTAAGTGGCTGCCAATGAAATTCTGTGCGTTGGCCCTTTAAGAGGCCCTCTGCATCTGGAGCCCTCTCTTCCTGGCAGACAGAAGCTCTGCTGCTTCTCCTGGCTCTGGTGCTGTGAGCTGGGGAGTCCAGCTTGGGGTTTAGACCTCACATTTTTCAGGGGATACCACCCTGCACCCCCAAGCCATGGAAATAACCCTCTAGAACTTCGGTGGCTGCCCCTCGGAACCCCGCAGCCCCCCAGCACCTCCTTGGGGTTGCCTATCACTTTTGTTGTGGTGAAGCAATTTCTTCCGCTTCTGCCTTGATTTCAGGCTTCTCTCCAGCCGAAGTTCAGTTGGTTATTCCGGATGATTTTTATGTCATTTACTTGTCGTTCCAGTTTGGTGCTGGGAGGGGGTTGGTGTAGCGCCCACTCTCGGTGCCACCATTTGGGGGTCCGTGTTCCTGGTTTCCGAGTGCTCGTGGCCCGTGATTCTCGGGTGCGTGTTCTCGACCTGCTCTTCTCCTTCTGTCGTTATTCTGTCTCCGTTTTCGTTTGGTAGCATAGATAACGAGAATCGACCACTCGAACCGTTTCTAAGTGTGCCGTTCAGTGGCGCTAGGCGCATTCATGTCGTGGGGCAAGCAGTACTGCCGACGTTCTCCAGAACTTTCCATCTTCCCAAACGGATTCTGTACCCATTCAACACTAACTGCCTGGGCCCGTCAGCCTCTGGGACCAGCCGTCTACTTTCTGTCTCCGTGAATTTGCCTTTTCTACATCCCTCATATAAATGAAACCATACTCTATGTGTCTTTTGTGCCTGGCTTGGCTCACTTAGTTATGTTAAAAGAACCTTCTAGGCCCAAGACAGAGCTGCTCCTGCCTGGGGTGCTGTGTCAGCAAAACTCGGGTAAGTTTTGTCTCCCGTACATGCCGTGTCTGACGGGGAAGGCAGTGTGTCTCGGCGGCCGATCCCCAAGGGGAAAGCCGGCCCTGGGCCTTCTCAGCCCAGACAACATCAGCTCTGTGGATCCACCAACCAGATCTCCTCTCTCTCTCTTTTTCTCTGAAAAACCACCTGTCAGCCACCTCCGGTGGCATTTATCTTCTTTAATCTTTTTAAAAAAACAGTTCGAAGAGTGTCTGCGAGGTTCATTCATGCCATGCGGTAGCATTCTCTGAATTTCCTTCCTTCCGAAGGTGGAACAGTGCCCCGCAGCACACACAGACCCCATTTTGTCCGGCTGCTCACCCATGAATGGACACTCAGCTGCTGCGGATAATGCTCTCTGACATGGGCGCGCACGCATTTGCTCTGGACCCTACTTTCGATCCCTGAGGGCGTGTAGCCAGAAATGGAACTGCAGGGTCATAGGGTAATGCTAACTTTCGTTTTTATTAGTTAACCGTCCCTGTTGGCAGTGGCTGCAGCCTGCTGCATCCCCACAAGCCGTGAACAAGAGTTTCCATCCCCCCACAATCTGGCCAGCACTCGGTACTTCCCGTGTTTTTTGTGTTCTGACAATAGCCACCCTAACGGGTGTGGGGGTGAGCTACTGTGGTTTTCATGTCCATTGCCCTTGATGGTGAGTGATGTTGTGCTTTCTTTGGAGAAATGTCTACCCAGTCCTTTGCCCACTTTTTCAGCAGGGTGGTTTGTTTGCAGTGATTATCATCTTTGAGTGGGCCTTGCGTTGTCTGCCTTTCTGCTTGGGCCAGCGATTTGCGTGCGATTGAAATGAGGACGAACGCTGGGCTGTGGCGTTCTAGGCTAGCGTTCTTTCGGATCCAGGGCCTTCACGAGCCGTCAGTCTGGATTTCTCCCCAAAGGAACCGGTGGGCGTGCAGACGGCTCACAGCGCAGCGTCCCTTCTCCCGTTGGTCTCAAGGACAGACTGCGTCCCACAGATACGGCCACTCTCGAGATGCTCCTCGCTCAGTCCTGCATTCGTGCATCTTGGAACCAGTCCAGACCTGGCACCAACCTGAGCAGCTTATTCTCCCCCGTTTAAAAAGGGGATTTTAGTTTTGCCTTTTGTGAAAGTCCCTCCCCCAGAAGAGGGGCTTTCCCCGCTGTAATCTTAGTCCTTGTCTACTGTTTCTGAAAAGGGCAGGTGTCAGCATGCTTGCCCCTTTTCCTCCCAAAGCCTGGCCCATTCCCACCCCGTCTGGCCTCCTGTTAAACTAGGTCCTACTCATTTTTTAATTTTCATTTCTTTTTAGTTTCTAGTAGGGGGTGCTTGTATAATTTTGTGTTACTTTTGGGTAATTGCCAAAAGAAGAGAAACTGATCATTTGCTCCATTCGCCGTCACCCCGAGAGTTCATACAAAGCGATCCGGGTGTCACCACGTGCCCGTGTGGCCAGGAATGAGACGGGACACCAGGAGAAGTGGACTTTGGGTTCCTCCCTCCACCTCTGCTGCTTCTTGGACAGCTCCCTCTGGCGGTCTTTAAAGGCTTCCTTTTACTCCTCCTCCCTGGTTCCCTATTCACTGATACCTATGTCTGGCATTTCCCAGGGTTCCCTTGTCAGCTCCCTGCCCCCCCCCGTGCTGGCCACCTTCCATGGACTCGACTTATGAATTCCCAGGTCTGAGTCCCTAGATCTCAGCTCTCTAGGAAGACACTGCTCTCTGGATGACTGTGGGGTCTTCTCTTCTCCAGCAGGCGAAGCTTCACCCCGTCTGGCCCAGAACCCATTGTCACCTGTACAGAGAGAAGCACCAAGGAGCTCTGAGAGGCACCATGGCCGTGGCAGCAGCTGGAAACTACTCAGGTGACCCTCCCCTTTCCTCAGTCCCAGTTCTTTTGACCCCCATTCACCATCTTGGCATATAGTGGGTGACACTGGAGATTGGGAAGTGACTCGAGACCCCGTATGTGGGTGACCCCCATTCCCGCGTGAAGGTGAGTGAGTGTCTAGGTCCCACCACGCCCCTATTTCCCATGAGACCCTGCTCATACTGCCCCTACAGTTACAGGCATAAGCTGGGGCTCCCTTAGTTACAGAGACCACATTTTAGGAGCCCCAGATCGACGCCTCTCCATGTCAGATACAGCATCTGCGTCACCCCTTCTGGCCCCTGTGACTCTCAAGCGGCTGTTGCGGTCAGTTTGGAGGCCGTCATCTGTTTGTACAGTGAGGGCCCCCAGAACTCCCTGAACTTGGTTTTGGTGCAGCCAAACCTCCTCACTCAGTGTCCTTGACAGAGACAGTGGCAGTGAGAAGACAGGACAGCTTATGTGTTTAATCCGGAGCCTCTTCCTCCCTCTAAACTCACACCCACAGCTCAGGAGACTGGCCTGATGATGAACTGAGAGGGCCCAAGTGAGAGATGGGGGGGCAGGGGGGTGGTGGCATGGTGGACGAGATGGGACAGGGGAGGACCAGCCTGTGCCGGAAGTGCCGCCCCCTATGACAGGGAATCTCGACCAATCACAGAAGGATGATGCTGTCTGTGGGAGGAGCCAGGCAAGAAGAGGCCAGAAGGAAGGTTATTCCTTCTTCCAGGTAGTGGGGGTGTTCTGCGCTTTCCCAGCAGAAGATACACTTTTAACTATGGAAATGTGATGAGATGTGAAACTAGCCAGAAAGCGATAAAACACAAGCCAGGGTTCTATTTTCCCTGTAATCGTAGGTATAAATATCACAGAGGCTCAGAGAGCCTTTACTAAAACTGGAAGGAAACCGTGACCCCAGGCCCACCCACGCCCACTGCCGATTTGACTCTGCTTTCCCGGAGCTTTGACTCCCACTCACTCCCCGCCCCCCTCCCCCCCTTCCTGCCCCCAGAACAGAGTCATCTCCCAGAGACCTACTCCAGGCCAGGGCAGGGGAGCTGGCCAGCTGTGACTGTAGGCGTAAGAAACTGAGTATCACGAACTCGGAGCCTTTGGTCTAACGTGTTGCCAGGCTCAGGGCAGATGAGAAAGCGTCCCATGGAGATGCAGAAAAGAAATCTGCAAGTTCTTTTCGACTTTCAGAAAACAAGCATTTTTTATGTCGTATTAGTTGTTCCAGAAACAGAAATGTGTTATTACCTATATTCAGTGAAGCAAATATAACACTAATAATAAATCTTGATTATAAGGAAATAAAACTATAGCTCAGTATCCCTTATGACTCTAAGATGAACATACTAAATATAATACTAGAGCACAGAGATCTGTAACAGACTGATACAAAAATCTGTAATGGTCAAGTGTGGCTTTCATGGAATATAAGGATAATTCAATACATGGAAATTTATGAACACAATACTCTATACCCGTGGGATAAATTTTTAAAAAAGGAAAATTATGACAATCTCATTAGAGTCTGAAAATTCAGTCCCTGATCCTAATAAAAATATGTCAATATAGGAATAAAACATACTGCCTCATGAGAAAATGGTTTGTGCAGACCAAATGCCAGCGGTGAACTACTGGACTCAATTTCATAAAATTAAGTAATTCAAGCATTCGAGCAAACCCAGTAAGGCACGGAGCCCAAACAGAAGAAATAAGCATTGAAAAACCAGGGAGGAAAATGAGCATTATGTATTTATGAGTTATTCATTCAATTACTACAGCAATTAGTAAAAATTCAGTGAAGCACAGAGGAGTATTAAAAGCGAATACTGTTTCTATAGAGTAAACCACAAACTGGAGAACACAATATTAAAAAATAGCAGGAAATAATGTTAGCATGAACTATGGAGAAGCAACAAATCTTACTTAAAAGGAAAAGGAGGCCTGGCTGGTGTAGCTCCGTGGATTGAGCACAGGCCTGTGAACCAAACAACAGTGGTTCGATCCCCAGTCAGGGCACATGCCTGGGTTGCAGGCCAGTTCCTATCAGGGGATGTATGAGAGGCAACCATACATTGATATTTCTCTCCCTCTCTCCTTCCCTTCCCCTCTAAAGATAAATAAATAAAATCTTAAAAAAAAAAAAAAAAAAAGGAAAAGGAAACACGGAGTCCCTGAGACGTCATGTCACATGGCCAGGCGGGAATGTGGCAGACCTTGCATTTAACCAGGGTGTCCCAAGGTCCATACTTGTCCATACGGGGACGGCAAAGAATGTCCTCCTTCCGGCATGACTAGGAACATAAGCAGCTCCCCAGGTCTTGCCTGCAGAGCCAAGAGCCGCCAGGACAGGGTCAGTCTGTTACATGAAGGACCCACGTGGGGGACACAGATGTGAAGACCCCGGTGTGTCACAGGAAGGCAGCATTTCTGTAAATGTGACGGCAGGTCCCCTCTTGATGGAACACAGGAGTCATCAGAAATAATCCTATGACGACTGGGTAGCAATATGGAAAAACCTGTCCCATAGTACTACAGTTTAAACACAACAGACACAGGTATAGTATGTTACAAAAGCCATGAGGAAGAGAACATGTGTTTGATAAGTAAATTGAAGTAAGGGAATAAAATCAAAAGTGTTGGGGTGATTTTGACAAATTGTATTGAAAATACGTTTAAAGTGATTTTTGAGCAAGAGAGTCTCTGCCGAGGGTGGCTACGTGGCATTATCTGTGTAGGGGAGAAAAAATAATTTTCCCTCTACCCTTCTGAGTTCTTATCTGAGACCCCTGCAATAAAAAACAGATGAACCAGAGAAAAAGAAAAGTTCATTAACCCATATTCCTCACGTACGACTGCGAGAGACCCAGGGAAAAACGTGTTACTACCCAAGGTGGCTTAGACTTCAGCCTTAAAGACCATTGAATAGAGGAAGGGGGGGGGGTGTAGTAGGCCTCTTAGGGGGGAGTAAATATTTTTACTGTTTTAGGAAGTAAGAGTGGATCCTTGGAAGAATAGCGGGGAGGAATGGTAACTTGTGACAGAGTCAGCCTGGGTGTGATGTCAGCTTCTAGTCTTCTCTCCGGTGACAAGAGCCAGTCTTCCCTGCCTGATGAAACTCCAGGAAGGGGCCCGTGGCATCTGAGGTCCTTTCGGGGCCCAGACGTCTGCGGGCAGACGAGGGCAGTTCAAAGGGGGCTCCGCGCACTGCCGTCTTTCCAGTGTGTACAGGCGCAAGGGATCAACATATCAAAGTGACATCTTTGTGGTGTCATATTCCAGTACCTGTCACCTACCTGGCTGAACAAACACCTGACCAACCGAGGGACTCCTCATCTCCAGGAAGGCTTGCACAGAGCCGGACAACCCTGTCGGGATTATAGGTGGTAGCGGGCTAGACAGCATGAGCACTCACTTGCTGTCGAGCTTCCTGTATTACCAGTGAAGGGGACCCGATCACCTTTGTGTCTGTTGCGGGGTTGTTGGACGGTCACCAGAAGATTCTTGTGACTAGATGCGTAACATCAACATTCCTGAAGCCCTTCACCAATCTGCTATGCTTTCAGAAATCTGAGATGACCAGTTTGGCTACCGCAGAGTTAGCCCTGGGTATTGATTATCACAGTTTGTTGGACTAAAACCATTAGGCAGAAATGTGCAATCTGTGAAACACTGTGATTTTTCATGTATTCCAACCTTGCCTGTTTTATTCCCAAATATTATGATTAGATGACCTTCACCAGAGCATCATTCAACGTCTGGCCAAGCTGACCACAGAGGACATACACTGGCTCTTCCAGAACCCACAGGCTTTGGACGCAGTGATGCAGGGACTCAGTGTGGAAAGGTAATCCCAGAGAAGGGGTGTCTGGGGGGAGTTGGCAGGGTGGGAGTCCTGTGAGCACAGGGATTTGGGCTGATATGCTCATCGCCCCAAGGCTGGCATCCAGAACGGGCGCCTGGGACAGACCTGGCGCTCAGAGTTGGAGTGCGGGAAGAAAATCTGGTGGTTGACATTCCCACCGAGTTCTGTGCTGGCACTGTCTGCATAGTAGGGGACCTGTGTGTGCCCACGGAGTTGGCCGGAGTCGGTGGCACTGCCTCATTTCCCTCCAGTGGCAACTGGAGATGTGCAAAGGAAAATAAAAGAGGGTTTTATTATTTTATTTGCTACACATCTTAGCAAAGTAAATTAAAAACCTTCAGTAAGCACATTCAAAGGTGCCCAGACACCCAGCCTGCTGCATGAGAGATTCTTAGCAGCAGAATTTGCTCCATCTTGCCCAGTCAGGAGCACTCCTTCCCCCGCCTTTCTCTGCCCTTGCCCTGGAGACCCAAATGCCTGGGACTCACCTGCCACAGCCTTCACCCGCCACCGCCGCTCTCCAGTAGAGCTCAGCTAGAGTTCTTCTCAGAACAGATTCTGCTGCCTGACATAGGTTGTACTTACTCCTGCTGAAGTGTCTCGAAGTTTCTGTTAAATGAGGTGCAGTGCCAGGCCAAGCTCTTAAATGATAAAACCTGCTTCAGTGACGCAGTTTCCTGCCCTCCTTTCTGGACAGAAAAAAGCCGTTCTATGTAGCCACATCGTTAGCCCAACCTCCCTCCACTGCTACCCGTCCCTCTCCCACTGCTACCCGTCCCTCTCCCACTCTTTAGATTCCTTTGCATGGCTCCTATTAACCCCGACACAACCCAGAGCAACATCCTTCTCTTCTGCCACTGGCTGACAGATGAACTTAGACCAAGTCAGGTAGCTTCCAGTGAGCCTGTGCACACATTTCTCTCCCCTCCTCCATGAAGGCAGAGAGATGGTGCTTCCTATCTCAGCAGTGATGGGGCAAACTAGAGGATTCCGCAAGGCTGGAGTCCTAGGTTCTGTCAACCAATGGTTGTTGGCGCCAATACAGCACCAACAGGAATCGCCAGTCTGGGGCACAGTGAAGAAGGAAACTTCACTGCCTGCAAAACAGCTCAACTGTGGTAACTACGCCTGGGAGGTGGACCTGGGGCAGGCCACTCTCTGGCTAGACAGCTCTGCTCTGTGCAGGTCTGTTCTGTTCTGTGGAGAGATCAGTATTTCAGCCCGGATAGGAAACAGTTGCAAAGGGAACAGTGTATGCTCAGAGTCAGACGGGGGCTGCCTTACGTAAACAGAAGTCCCCACTCCTGATCCCTGATTGGTATGTTCTCATGCAAATGAGAACTCCACATCCTTGTAGTTTGATTGGTCAGAATAGATCCGCTCTGACTGGTCAGAGCTGTGCAGATCCAATTGGGCGGGGAAAGCCTCGGTGCTATTGGCTGAAACAGGATCCCAGGACCTCCACGGTAAGGGCTGGCTCAGATGGCAGATGGCAGAAACACAGTGCGGGCCTCTCCCTGCACAGGGAGGTAGAAATGGCTGCTAGGCTCTGTTTTTGTTGTTGTTGTTTACTTTGAGTCCAGTTAGCCACCAGGAACCCGTTCACCTTAGTAAGTACCTTCTTCCTCAGTCCGCATCCTCTCCGTGATTCCACCACTAACTGGACTGTGTGTGTGTAAATCACCCCTTCTTGGGGCCAGCTTTTTCCTCTGTGGAAAGGGGGCTCGTGGTGAGAACATGGCAGGCTGTCACTCTCCGTGGTGCTGGGAAGCACTGCAGCCCAAACCTAGTACTCTTCCTCAGAGAGGCTGGACGCGGCCTCGCGATCCTTCTCAGCACAGTGGTCTCGACACCTTTCTACCAACATGGCGGGGGGGGGGGGGGGTTGCGCCTCTTTGCCATCTGTGTGCCCCATGGTCTCGGTGAACCGCTGGGTCTAACACCCCACACACAGCGCTGTCTAAGGTTTGGATTGGAGGGGGGCTGAACTCCTAGGTGTACGAAGGCGTCCCGAAGACAACTCTGGCTAAGCTTTTCTTTTTATAAGTGACTTGATGGGGAAGAATGTCAATTGGCTGGTCTACCTGAGGCTGCTGATGGCCTTGCCCAGTGTGCAGAGAACTCTAAAGCCATTGTCAACAGTTCCTTTGGCCCCTTGGGGCCGCCTGATCTCAGGAGGGTGGTCCTAGGAGCCCGCCTTCTTTCCCACAGACACGCCCTCCCATAGCCTTAAAGGCAGGCCCCACCCGTGGCAGATGCTGGGTTTGAAGAGAGACAGGACTGAACCCGAGGGTCCTGTCACTCCAGTCAGACTCTCCCCTGTCACAGGAAGTCGATGGCGGCAGCCTGTACAGTCCAGTGCCGTCCACTGTGGGAGCCCCAGACCCTTCCAGACAAATTGACTTAAGAACAGTGATCCTTAAACAAAGGCCCCGGTGTTCCAGGAGCAGGACCAAACTCGTTCCACAGGAAGACTAAAACATAATGGCCTTCTCTCCCAAAAGACAGTAGAAATCTCAGTTCAACGGAGAGAATTTCCTCAGCTGTACATTTTTTCTCATCTTCACCTTTTCTTAAAAGACAAGGCGCTTCTCCTACTGGCCTGTTACCACGCGAACAGAGTAGAACCTGTGGTTTCCAAGCACAGCCGCCCCCTGTTCGAAATCCTGTTCGGTTCCCAAAGCGCAGCATCAGGGGCGCAGCGGAGAGCAAACCAGGCGCCCTCCCCGTGGGAGGGGTGGCAGTCGGCCGTCTCACCCCCCACCTTTTCCTTTAGAAGTGTTGGTTACGTTACTAACATTTTTGGAACAAGTCTAATACATGCACAAGATACAAAACGTAAAAGAAACAAAAGGATGAAGGGCAGAAAGTAATGTCCCTCAAAGCTCTGTCCCCGGCCCCGAGGCTCCCCTCCCCGGAAGCAACCAGCACATCCAGGTGGATCCCCTTTAAACGTTTTTCTAAAAATTGAGACGTGAACTCTGTAGGCTCTCAGCACCCGACTTCCCGGACGGAAGTGCTCACGCGGTTACAGACGTGTACATCCTGCACGTGCGCACACAGGTGTATTTACTGAGAAAGGTTGGGTGTCAGAGGAAAAGGGCTCATGGGCCGGACAGCGGTGTGGTTACTTGGGTCGTGGTGGGGGTGCGTGTGGGGTGGAAGGGGGCAGAAGGGGGATAAGCGGTAATGGAAAAAACATGGTAAAAAGTAAATCAGAAACAAAGGCTTGGTGACAAGAGTCAGCAATGTTTTCAGTTGTTTCATTCATCACATGAGTAGCCACTTGACGAGCCAGTCTTGATGTTCGGGGGGCTGGCACGAACTGTGCTCGTCTGGAAAACTCGGCCCCCCAGGGGCCTGGCTGGGAGAGTGCTGTCCCCACATTCCTGGGCCCTGCTCCCTGGGAGGCAGGTGGCCGAGGCGTCTTTAGCCCCCCTGGGGAGCCCGTCCAGAGCTGGGGAAGTAACCCTGCGATGTGGCTTCTCCACAGCGACGAGGCCAGCACGCTGCACTATATCCTGGGACAGGAGCTGATGCGCCGCGAGGCAGGGAGCGGGCCACGGGCACATCTGTCGCAGGAGGAAAGAATGTTTCTCGTGAATTTCCACTGGAGGAAGCACAAGATGGAAAAGACCATCAGAGAACTGAGAACCATCGCAGACGAAGCCGACTCGGCCCATAAGACGCTCACCCAGACCAACCTGGTAGCCAGCTCTGCAGGTGTTGTGTCTGCAGCCATGACCATCCTGGGAGTGGCCCTGTCACCTGTGACAGCAGGAGGTAGTCTGTTACTCTCAGCGGCTGGGCAGGGCCTGGGGGCAGCAGCTTTTATCACCAACACTGTGACAAATGTCTTAGAAGATAGGAGCAAGTCGTCAGCAAGAGATAGAGCCAGCAGACTGGTGGCTCTTCCAGCAACACCAGAGCCGGAAGCTGGGGGAGGAGTGAGTCTGTTTCCAGTGAGAACTACAGTGGTTGTTCAGAGGTGCCGTGATATCCTGGGGAGCATCAGGGAACTTCGAGCCTACTGGGTGGCCCGAGCCAACCCTGGCTTCATGGGGAGGGTCAGGAATTTTGTGGCCACACACCGTGTGCCCTTCTTAAGGGCAACAGGGGTGCAGAGAGCCGCGGGCCAGGGCTCCGCGCTGGCCATGACCCGAGGTGCGCGGGTGCTGAGCGCAGCTGGGGCTGCCTTCCTGCTCGTGCAGGATGTGAGGAACGTCCTGCGGGACTGGCAGCACCTGAGGGAGGGGGCGCAGGCGGAGGTGGCCACGGACCTGAGGACACAGGCCAAGCAGCTGGAGCAGGAGCTGAACCAGCTGTCCAGGTGCTACGAGCAGATGTGTCTGAGGCAGAACAGGAGGCTGGAGGAAGGAGGTAGGAACAGAACCGGGAAGTATGAAGGAGGGCAAGGCTGCTGGGGTTGTGGGGACGAGGGGCTTGCTGAACAGGCAGGCACACAGACATGTGCGTAATCACAACTGCCCTTTTTCAGGGAGGGCCTTCCCACACCCCGCACTTCAGCTGGGTCCCTGTGTTCTTTCCAGCGTCCTGTGCTGTCCTCCCCAAGCACTGAGCAGACATTTCTGAAATGATGGGGTGTTGATTGGGTGTTTGCTGTCTGTCTTCGTACAGAAAGCACACCCTCCAGGCCGGGGGGTGTGTTCCCGGCATCTCGGTGTGCCCAGATGTATGCTGAACTTCATGGTCAAGATGATAACTTCAAAGGAGTTAGGAAAGGGCTTTTGTTTGCAAATGAGTTCGTACTTCTAGACTCTCTTATTCAGAGACATTAACTACAACTATTTGTTTAAAAAAAAATGAAATGAAAACTACCATCAGGAAAATGAAGCAGAATGTCAAAATTCCTCTTTAAATCTACAGAGAGGGCGGAATGGGACTGGGTAGCAAGGCCACTGCCTGAGACGCCGGAAAGGCACACGGAAGACTGCGGCTCGCAGATTCATTCATTCGCCCATTCGTCAGACAGACTTTAATCAAGTGAGGCTGGTGGTGGGGCCGAGGACTAAGAAAGCAGACCCACCCTGGTCTGCATGTTGAAACCACCTGGGAAACTTCAGAACACGCTGGTGAGTGGGCGGGCCCTGCGTCAGGACTGGGACCCGACCGTCTGCCTTAGGGCCTGGACCGTGGAAGTTTTAAAGCATCTCCTAGTACTTCCACTGCGTGGTGAGTCTGGGAGCCGCTGCCTTAGGCCGTGAGTGCTTTCTTCCTTTTCTCATGGATATACTTTCACCCCGAGGGTCCACTCGCTAGCTTCAAAATACCCAGGGGCAGGTTTGGGGGTGAAGTGTGAGACACCAGGGCTCCTATTCGAAAGGGTCCGGCCCGCCTCTTTCTTGCAGCGTGAGCTTAGACCGGGTGCAGGCGGGGCACAGAAGACCTCCCGAGAAAAGATGGTCTCTGCGCCAGTGGTCCTTGGGACAGACCCCAGAGAAGCCATTAATGAGGAGGAGGAGGAGGAGGAGGAGGAGGAGGAGGAGGGGCAGATGGTATGAGGAAGACAGGGCATTGTGGGAGCTCCTGATGGGTGCCCTTACACCTGAGGTGGGGGGCTGTGGGGGAAGGGGAGGGCACCCCACCTGGTGAGAGAAGCTGGTGTCTTCCATTTCCGCTCTGTGGACATTCATTCTGGGCTTGTGTCCTCGCCAGTCACCTCTCTGGTCCTGCACGCTGCCTGCGTGCATTTCCAGCCGGAGGGGCCATTCATTCAGTTCTTCAAAGCACAAGCGTAGCATCACTGACCACATCAGCACCGGGCAGCACCTGGGCCGAGCTGGGGTCCAGCCCAACAGGTGGGAGGACCGCCTCGCTCAGCCCCGAGGGAGCTGGGAACCTGCCGTGGGACCCTGGCTCTGCTGCAGAAGCGACTGCCTCCTTCTCCCTCTCACCCTCGTTGGTGAGGCCGTCTCCACCAACCCTGGTTTGGCAGAAGCAAACTGACAGCCTTCTACTATGAAACCCCAGGGCGGGATCCCTTCCGCTTGTTACGAGGCACCGAGCCAGGAGGCCAGGAGACCTGCAGCCGTTTGCTATAACCCCCGGGGACCAGGCCAGATTTGCAAGAGATCAGATTCTCTGTGTGGACAGATAGGGTTAGAGTCCAAGACCTAAATATTTGTGTCAGTTTCAAATGGGGCTGAGATACATTTAGAATATGTGTATTTTCCATTGTATATAATTACACAGTACAATTATAAGTCACTGGGAACCCCCCCCTTTATTTTATAATAAATGATGCTCTGTCCCCCTTCCACTGCCCTTCGCACCTGGTCCCCACCCCTCTGTCGTGGCGGCCACACTGCATGGAGTCTGTGTGACGGAGTCTGCCACCCACACCTAGACCCGGTCTATGTCCCCAGTGCCGGGAAAAGGCAGCGATTTGAGAGGCTGTGTCACTAGGAGAAAGTGATCCCTCTTATGGCCGCAGAACGTAAACCTGCAGAATGGGACACCGGGAAAATGCCGCAGCACCAGGAGACGGGTGGACCAAACCGCACCGTGCGAGAGACTGCTCTGTAGCCGTCAAAATGGTGCTCTCGAGAGTCAGTGGTTGGATTAACATGGAACATGCTGCTTTGTCCAGTTAAATGACAAAAGCAGCATGAGACTTGTGTATACGCTTTCTCACCTTTTACCTCGCAAAGGGAGACAGCCGCGTGTGGAGTACACACACACAGCTGCTAGGAAATAACAGCGGGGCCGGCCGGCCTGCTGTTATCTTGGAGTTTGGGTTGCTTTGACTTTCTTCTTTCTGCCTTTCTGTACTTTTCAAGTTTTCTAGTACATGAATTACTGGTTTTATAAAATGGAAAAAATACATAATAAATATTTACATTAAAATTAAAGAATTTTTACCCTGGTTGGTGTGGCTCAGTGGATTAAGTGCTGGCCTGGGAACCAAAAGGTTGCCAGTTCGATTCCTGGTCAGGGCACGTGCCTGGGTTTCTGGGCAGGTCCCCAGTAGAGGGCTCTCAGGAGGCAACCACGCATCGATGTTTCTCTCCCTCTCTTTCTCCCTTCCTAAAAAAAATTTTTTTAAATCCTTAAAAAGAAAGAACTTCTGCCTTTTTAAAGAGGACCAGCTTGCCCTCACTGGTGTGGCTTGGTTGGAGGACTTTCGGTCCTTTAACCGAAAGGCTGCAGGTTCGATCCCTGGTCAGGTATACACAGAAGGCAACCAATCAATGCGTCTCTCTCCCTTCTTCTCTCCTTTCTCCTGTCTCTAAAAGCAATGAAAAAATGTCCTCAGGTGAGGATGAAAAATAATAAATAGATAGATAGATACCAATTTATAGTCTGCTGGTGTTCATTTACTTCTTTAAAAAATTTTATTGATTCTAGAGAGAGGAGAAGGGAGGGAGGAACATCTCTCCGTTGCCTCTGCACACACTCCATCTGGGGACCAAACCTGCAACTCAGGCCTGTGCCCTGACCAGGGATCGAACCTGCGATGCTTGCCTTTGTGGGGCAACACCTAATGAATGGAGCCATGATGGCCAGGGCTTGGTTTACTGCTCAAATCACTGGGATGAACAGTCTCTTCCTCTTCACCGAATGAAGTCACAGGGAGAGAGGAATGAGAGTGTTTTCCTTGCAGACCATTCCTGTGATGTTAGCAACAGCTGACACCCGGGGGAGCCTAGTCTTCTGGGTCCGTGCACTCAGTCCCTATGTGTGTGTGTGCGTGTGCGTGTTTGCATATGAACGTGCACATGTGTGTGTCGGATTCCCCACACCAACAAGGCATCTAAGAATTCAATTCAGCGCGGGCACATCTGCCCCGGAACCCCCAGGTTCCGGGCTCCATCCCACGAGACCACGCCCACTTCAGGCACCATCGCCAGCCGGGGTTTCACCTGTGCTTCTGACCAGCTGACTGCAAACCAGAGGTTCCCACACCCTCCTCCTTTGATTTAACTGATTTGCCGGGATGGCTCACAGAACTCAGGAAAACCATTCACTCACTGCATTACTGATTGGTTACAAAGGGTATTAAAGGATACCAATCAACAGCCAGAAGAGCTGCAAAAGTGGGGGGGGGTTCCTGAACAAAGGGGCTTGGTCCTGTGCAGCTGGGGGCCTGGCGGGCTGCGCAGGCCAGCGTTCTGGGTCCCCAGCACAGAAGCTCTCTGAACCCCGTCCTTCTGAGGCTGGACAGACGCTGTATGACACAGGAGTGGCTGATGGACTCATTGGCCACCGGCAGTTGATTCAACCTCCAGCCCCTCCCCCCTCCCTGGAGGTAAGGAGGTAAACCCGAATCACCTGGTTAGTACTCCTGGCAGGTACCCCCCTCCTTAGATGCTTTGCAAAAGTCACCTCATTAACATCAACCATCATCCATCCATCCAGACGCCTGAACACCTGTCATGAGAAAGGGACAGTTCTAGGCACTGAGGGCAAAGCAGTAAACAAACCCCCGCCTTCACCGGGTTTGTGTTCCCACGGTGATGGCAGGGGAGACAGACGAGAAACATAATAAATTAGCAAACATAACTGAATTATGCCTACTAATTAGAAACATAAATTAGTAAATTAGAAACATAATAAGTAAATTATACAATAGTGCACAGGTGGCGAACACAAGGCCTGAAGGCCGAATCTGCCCTCCACCTTGTTTCCACCTGGGGGCAGCACTGAGCTCCTTGCCCCTGGGTAAGGAGGAGTTCCATTTACACAGCCCGAAAATTACACTTGGCCCTTTGAAGGCACCCGTGAGGCTGATGTGGCCCCCGGTGAAAATGAGCCCGACACCCCTGCAACAGAATGTAAACTAATGGGTGTTAGGGAGAGAAATACATTTGGGAAGGAGAATACCAAATATCAGGTGGGCAAGAATGCAATTAAAAATAGGACCAGACTTCCGCCAAGATTGAGATGTAGGTGGAGGGTCCACCTTGCCTCTGTGCACAACCAAATCTAAGAACAACTATTTTTAACAGCAGTCACAACCAAGCCACATGGAAAATCGACAATACGGAGTCCAAAGGACAACTAGATACTCAGCTGGACCGGTACGAGGAGCGAAGCCAGCAGCGGAGCAGGTTAGCAAGAAAAAATTCCCGGGTGGTGCGCGGTGCGCGCGCAAGCAGCCGAAGGCGCTGATCGTGAGCGAGCTAGCTACGGGAGCGCACAGGGAAGAGGCGCAGCGGGTCGGTCGCGCATTTGCGTGCGGAGAAACCAGTGAGAAGGGAAGCCTGCGCAGGACAGCAGCCTCGCACAATTCCTTTAGGATAAACAAGCCCGAGGCGTGTGGTGTGACTGGACAGGCTGGGCTAGCGGAGAGGGCCGCCATTGCTCCCTCTCTGACCACGCCCCCACACACATCGTCATAAACCAGCGACCTGGGTCACCCCGTCCTGGTAAACAACTAAGGCTTCGCTCCGCTTACTTAACAGCACGAATAGACCAAAAATGGCTCTAGGACAACTCAGAGCCCCAGAACCGATAGATCTAAGTGATGAAGAAATAGCCAGTCTTTCAGATGCACAGTTCAAAACACTGGTTATCAGGATCCTTACAGAACTGGTTGATTTTAGTCACAAATTAGAGAAACATATGGAAGCTAAACTAATTGAAATGAATGGTAATACAAAGGAAACCAATAGTAATGGAAAGAAAATTGGGACTCAAATCAAGGGAGTGGACCAGAAGGAAGAAAAAAATGACCAAACAGAAAAGAATGAAGAAACAAGAATTCAAAAAAAATGAGGAGAAGCTTAGGAACCTCCAGGACATCTTTAAACGTTCCAACATCCAAATTATAGGGGTACCAGAAGGGGGAAAGGCACAGCCACCAGTGGAAAACTTATTTGAACAAATAATAAAGGAGAATTTCCCCAAGCTGGCAAAGGAAATAGACTTCCAAGAAATCCAGGAAGCTCAGAGAGTCCCAAAGAAGTTGGACCCAAGAAGGAACACACCAAGGCACATCATCATTACATTAGCCAAGATTAAAATGAAGGAGAGAATCCTAGAAGCAGCAAGAGCTAAGGGGACAGTCACCTACAAAGGAGTTCCCATCAGACTGTCAGCTGATTTCTCAAAAGAGACCTTACAGGCAAGAAGGGGCTGGAAAGAGGTATTCCATGTCATGAAAACCAAAGATCTACAACCAAGATTGCTCTACCCAGCAAAGTTTTCATTTAGAATGGAAGGACAGATAAAGTGCTTCTCAGATAAGACCAAATTCAAGGAGTTCATCATCACCAAGCCCTTATTATATGAAATGTTAAAGGGACTTACCTAAGAAAAAGAAGATAAAAAAAGATGAACAGTGAAAGGACAGCAAACTCACAGTTATTAAGAACCACACCTAAAACGAAAGCAAACTAAGAGGACAGCTAGACCAGGAGCAGAACCATAGAAATGAAGATCTCATGGAGGGTTAGCAACAGGGGAGTGGGAGAAGGGGAAGGGGGGAGAAGGTACAGAGAATAAGTAGCATAGACAGTAGATAGAAAATAGATAGGGGGGAGGGTAAGAATAGTAGGGGAAATACAGAATCTAAAGAATTTGAGACACGTGTTCATGAACTAAAGGGGGAAATGGTAGGGGAGGGGTATGCAGGGTGGAGGGGAATGGAGGGGGGGAATAGAGCAAATGTAATGGCATAATCAATAAAAAAAGTTAAAAAAAATATTAAAAAAAAATAGGACCATCAGGGGCCCTGGCTGGCTGATGTGGCTCAGTTGGAGTGCTGTCCTGTACACCAAAAGGTTGTGGGTTCAATTCCAGAGCAGGGCACATACCTAGGTCAGAGAATCGATCCCCCAGTAGAGGCATGTATGAGAAGCAACCAATCAATGTTTCTCGCTCACATTGATGTTTCTCTGTCTCTCTCCCTTCCTCTTTCTAAAAGCAATGAAAAAATGTCCTCAGGTGAGGATTAATTAAAAAAAATACGATCACCAGGAAAACCTGGGTGAGACACTCGTATCTGAACAAAGGCATGAAGGTGGGGAGGCAGCCAGCCAGGTACCTGGGAGAAGAGCATGCTGGGCAGAGCGCTAGTAACAGTGACAGTGTGGCAGCTCGGGGGCTGCAGGGAGGCTGGCGCGCCGGGAGCACCTCTGGCTGCCCTCCCTCTCAGAGCTCTCCACCCTATCTTGGTCCCTGGGTGCCCCCCCCCCCGACACAGCCCGCTCTGTGTCACTCCTCAGTGGGTCTATGGCTCCACACGGTGCCCAGGCTCCTCTGCCACTTTCCACCTGGGCGCGGTGCACCAGGCTGGCTTCACTGCCTCTCCATGTTCTCTCTACAATGGAGATTCTAATGAAAGCTCAAGAATATGGTGGAAATTAAGTGAGATCTCATGTGGGAAGACACCCGCCACCATTCTCGGGATTGACATACACTCAGCAGACGCTCATTTGGCCTTTTTGGAAGCATTTACTGAGTGTCCCCGTGAGTGGCGCCCTGCAGCAGGACCTGAGACTGGCACCAGCAACCAAAAAGGCCAAATCCCCAGCTCTGGAGAACTTACCATTCCTCTGGAAAGACCATCTCGTGCCTCTGGTTTTTCCATCCATTCGAACACCAGCAAGACAGCGCTTGGTCAAGAGAGACTCCTCGGGTCAGGACCTGCCCACATCAGGCCGAGTGGTCCTGATCTTAGCCTCGCTGGGCCTGTTCCCATCGGTGCAATGGAAGGCCGGACCACTGGATCTTCAAGGCACACATACAACTGTACAATTCCACGACTTTGACTCTGAGGGCAGATGCAGAGTAAGCCCTGGGGACAAAGGCTGATGGCGCCCCCGTGGCCACTGGGTGCCCGACTCTGTGCGAGGCCTGGGGATGTGACGTGAGCAAAGCCGCTCGTTCTCACCCGGGTTCAATCCAGGCTCCGCCGCTCCCTCCATGTGTGACCTACCCCCATGACCTCTCTGCGTCAGTTTCTCAAGGAAATGGGGAGCACAGGGAAGAAGGGAATCGATCAATTATTATTGAGTGGTCAAGGGCACGTTGAGAGTTAAAGATGCCAAACCCAGGCCACGGCTCTGTCACCAGACCCTGGAGGACTGTCTGCGGTTCTAGGCTCTTCCCTGTGGACAGCACTATTAACAACAAGTTACTACAAAAATGATAAAGCACAACTTGAGCAAATACTATCTACCCTATATTTCTAAGCACTTGATATGCATTAACTTTTAAAATCCTTACCTCAACTCTATGAAATAGGGACTATTAACATCCCCATTTTACAGATGAAAATACTGAGGCATGCTAAGTAACTTGCCCCAGGAAATGGTGGGCCGGATTTCAAACCCAGAGAAGCTGGGTCTGGAGCCCAGGCTCTTAAATACTTCCATGAATACGGCTGCTACTCCGGGCAGAGGTGAGGGCCACCTCGAAGGGGGTGGGCTCTCCGGCACAGCCCTCTCCTTTTCTCGGTGCAGGAGCACCATCTTCCGTGGAACAAGCAGCTGTACGCTCAAGTCACTGTGCTGGGAGAACCCCACAGGGCTCTGCGGGCAGGAACGTCAGTTCTACGCCGGTCCTATGCCAGCGCTGTTAACTGCAGGCCCCGTGGACCTGAAGGGGTGCCGGCGGCTTCAGGAAGGGCTGTGTCTGGCCTGGAGGAAGAGCCGCACAAAGCACAGTCCTGACTCTCGGAAGTCACAGCGCTGCAGCCCAGAGCTGAGGACAGTGGGGACCGAGTCCTCAGAAGTCACAGTGCTGCAGCCCAGAGCTGAGGACAGTGGGGACCGAGTCGGGGCCAGAGCGCTCAGAGGTGACAGATGGCTGGGCTGAAGCACACTGAAAATGTCCACGGAGAAATGGCCTGAGGGAAAACACGGGTGGGGGCAGTGAGGAAGGGGACGGTGTGGAAAGAGAGGGGAGGAGGTGAGGGGATTGTGTGCACCTACCTTGAGTCAGACCCCATTCTAGGTCCCTGATCTTGGGGATCTCAGTCATGGTCTAGGTCACGGTGGTGGACAACACAAAGATCCCTGCCCCTTGCAATCCAGCAGGAGGACCTGTTTGGGTTTGTTATTGATTCTAAGCCTGGAAGATGGTTTGAGGCCAGAACTGTAAGGTGCCTTCAGTGCCTGCCTGGGAGTTCAGAATTTGGCTCCGTGAGAAAAGGAAGTTTCCATGGAGACTGAGCAGGAGATACTCTGAGAACAAACGTGTCAGGAGGTGCGATCTGGCCGAGCTGCAAGAAACCATGGCCCTCAAATGTAGCCTGTCACCAACCCTGTGATAGCCGGGCCGTCCCCTTCCCTGCATTTTCTTTGTAAGTCTTCATGTTGCAGCAGTTTTAAGGCAACACGGGGTGGGAAGCACAGAGTCCCCACACGCCTGTCCCCCCAACCCACACTGGTGAGCCAGCACTCAGACAGCAAGACCAGCCTTTTGAAACGGGCGCTTGCGTCCTCTCAGGAGACCTGTGGAAGCTCCTGGCCTTTGAGAAGAGAGCAGGGCCCGAAACAGTGAGCGTGGCGGCTTCCAGATGCTTGGCGCTCACCGGGCCAGCTGCGTGGGAACCTCTGGGCCCGCAGCCTGCCTGGCTTTGGAAATGGTGGCCCCGATTCCTGCTTTGGTTGAGAATCTCCAACGTGTGGCCTACCTAGATCTAGAACAGGCAGTTCCCAAGTCGATGCGTCATTTTCCCGGGTGGCGTCAGCTTCCAACACCACTGGGTCTGGGCGTTGGCCTCCCTGCCCACTGGGGCTTCTTCTCGGTACACAGGCCTTGTATTCCCTGTGGAGGAGGAGGAGGAGCTTTGCTCCAACGGGCAGATGGCCACTCGGGTGGGGATGCATGGCCAGGCCGTCCACACTGCTGGGACGGAGCATCGCCCGGGCCCAACTCTCACCTGGAGGCGAATTCCTCCACCGACAACTTCCGCACTGGGAGGGCCCCGAGGACTCTCTGCCCACTCTGAGCACCCCCGTCCGGGGGGTTGGGGGGCAGGCAGGCAGCTGGAGGCTTCACCAAGAGGGGTTTGCCAGGACTCAGCAGCAGAAGCCGGCACGACTCCTCTTACCATCCAGCGCCCACTTCAGAACAGGAGACATGTTGGTGGCTGCTACGCAGCAACGTGGGGGTGTGGACACTGCGGGCACAGGCCGAGCACCCTCCATGGAGCTGCCCTTCTGCCCGTCTCAAACCCGCCCCGGTTTACACAGAACTGCAGGGTTAAGTGTGGCTCCAGTCCCAGCACTGCTCTGACTGTGGTACCTTCAGCCCAGAGGGCGCGACGGGCACTCTGGCCGGGGCCGTGGCGGAGCGTTGGGGAGCCGGGCATGGTCGATCGGGATCTCCGACCTCTGGAAGCTCAGCTGGGCGTGTGGGGGGGCGCCTTCCCTCACAGAAACCCCGGCTGCTCTGGGTCTTGCTGCCGAGTGGGGCTGACACTCGGCCACGCGTCACTGGCCAGAGTTCACGGGAGGATCAGACACTGTGGGCCGGGGCTGAGCCTGGCTCAAGGACTAGACTCAGGGACAGCCTGCCGAGAGGAAGAGTTTTGGGAGTGGAAGGAGTTCGAGCCAACCAAATGAAACGTATACTCTGTGCTGAAGACAGTGGACTTGGGATGCCTAAAGGCTAGGCTGGCGGCCAGCCCTCAGCCCGACGGCGGAGGTCGGCGTGGCAGGAGCCCTGACAGGCAGGGAAGCTGAGCAGCAGGGGCGAGAGGTCCAGGTGACACCTGAGCGGGGCCCAGGCTGAGGGCGACTTCACCGGGGGCAGGGGCTGTAGGAGCAACGACAAGGGGTGAAGAGGCACAGCTTGTCTTGGGGCACAGGCTCTGGTGACGGGGCAGAGGTCACACAGAAACTGGGGGCTGAGGTGGTCTGAGACCATCGTGGGGAGGCCTTCAGTGCCTTCCTAGGGAATTTGGAATTTGAACGTAGAAAAATGGCAATTTCTCAAGGATTCTGAGAGGGAGGATAGGGGCATATTTATGTTAGGAGAATCCAGGTGGAAGTGCAGAGGCGGACTGACCAGAGGAAGATTCTGGAAGAGAGGCCAGGCCATTCTGTCAGCGACTTTGAGCTCTTCCAACACCTTAGGGCTCAAGTTACTGTTGCGTGGATTCTGGCAGAAGACACAGGACGGGGTCAGGGACGAAGGGCTGGATCGCTCGCAGCGGAGAGGGCAGTGCGGGTATCAGCACGCGTGACAGTGCCCCGGGGGCCCAAGCCCCAGGGGTGTGGGGAAGGGGACATGGGCCCGGGTGGGTGCTGGCATGCAGCTGAGTTACACAGGATCCACCTTTCTCAGCAGGTACAATAGTGAGTAAGCGTGTCCTCTGTCCCGGAGGGATGGATACCTCATCCCTCGGGGTTACTTGCTGCAGACACGAGCCCTGAAAAGGCGAGGCAGGAGCAGTCGGGGCCTGGATGGCTGCCCGCACGCCTAGCGAGATGTGCAGGAGCCAAAGCGACCAAGGGGAGCGCGCCACACACCGTACCTCAGGGCTGCAGGGACGGCTGGCGGGAGATATGGGAAGGGACCTCAGCAGTGCCCCGGAAGAGCCATGATGACCAGGGGCGCCAGTACAGAGGGAGGCAAGCCGGAAACTGTGTCGCTTTAAGAAATGTAAAAAAGTTATTCGACTAATGTCTATGGAACGCTTACACGTATGTGCGAGGCGCTGGAGACCAGAAGGAAGCCGCTGACCCCGGGCCTCCCGTTTGGTGCAGGCGGCAGGCCGGCCGGCCGGTGGGGAGCACGCGCCTGGGGCCTTGCCGACCCCGCTAAGCTCTGGGCGCTGGCGGGGCGTGTTCCGGACAGAAGCGCAGCACGATGCAGTTTTCGCTCTCACAGAGCGGACGGGGGCAGAGGCCAGCGAAGCAGACGAGGCCAGCCGGGCGGCGTCTCCGGCAGCAGCAGTGGGGGCACTCACACCCCACACCCTGCCACGGCCCGGCATGCCAGCGGAAGGTCTCGGAACACTGGGCAGGACTGAAGGCCACCGGCCACGGAAGTGCACCCAGCGTCCACTTGCCGTCACCACATGGGCTGCTTGAGGGTCTGGAGGGAGAAGCTGGACGGCAACAGGGGAAGAGCAGGTGCACTCGGGGGCAGGCTTGGGGTCTTGAACAGTGACAGTACTTGTTTAAATGTGTTAAGAGTTAAGCCTATTCAAATGCGGCAGGGACTAGAAGGAAGAGGTGAACCGTGCAGGGGATGGCAAAGCGAGGCCGAGAAGGCAAAGCGAGGCCGAGAAGGTGGGGAAGCCCGGCACTCAGAGCGAGCGCGCCTCTGCCAGGAGGAGAGAAGGCAGGAATGCCAGTAGGTGTGTGGATCTACCAGCCAAACAGCCTCCCCATGGGCTCTGGAGGGGCGGCCCCCCTCTTCTCCATGAAGTGGGGAGATGACCCATCCGAGAGAGTAAAGTTAGGAGTTGGAGATTCGTGGAGGTGGTCAGAAATTTGGGAATTTCTGGCAGGAAGGACGGCTGGGAAAGCACAGGTGGGGAAGGAAAGGGCCAGGTGGGACCTTCGGAGGAATGGTTCCCACCACCGGTAGGGAGAAGGCTCGGAGGCTGGTGGAGGCGGGCAGCTGGGGAGGGCAGTGACAGGGGCCGTGAGGCAGAAAGGTGCCAGGCCCCAGAAAGTCGAGCGGATGGACCGGGCCCCAGGACGTCCTGGTGAGGACGCAGGCCGGGCAGAGGCCAAAAGCAGCCCGAGCAAACAGCACAGGGCAGCTTCTGCAAAGCCCACTGCTCCCGAGGGGGCGGGAGCCAGAGGGCTTCACGTTTAGGAAGAGCTACTACTTGCCGTCGCCTCTTTTCAGCTTAAGTCAAAGGCAAGTTGAAGCTTTCAGCCTCCAGGAGCCACAGGCCGACGGATCAACACACACAGGCCAAGGAACGGTGTTTGTCTCTTTTATTTAAAAACAGTGCTTCATTACCATTGGCAAAGGCAGAGGCAGAGCTCTCCCTTCGCTTAGAGTTTATAAAAGCCAGCAACATGATCAATAATTTATACACATGGATAGTAATACAAAAAAAATAAGGAATAAAAGCTAAAGATCTAACTACTCCGACCTTCACAATTCCAGCTACTTGATAATAATAGGAGTAACCCAATGAATACTGTACGGTCTGAAAGCTACTATACAATATGATTCTTAACAAGGGGGGTGGGGATCGGAGACTGTCGCAAAGCCCTGGGGTGCTTCTCTGGAGTTGGCAGGGAAACAGGACCCTGGGCAAGCAGCTCGGGTGCCCCAGAAAGTGGTTCTGGGGAGGGGGAGGGAGAGAAGGTGAGGTGGTCAATTATCCAAGCGTCCCACGTGATGCCCCGCACCCGAAGGTACCTGTTTCCGCCATGGCAATGGGAAGGGCCGGAGAAACTGCGTGTTGCATGTAGGGATGGTTCAGTCCCTGCCATCTGGGGGGCGGTGACGGGTGGGGAAGAGGAGGAGAAGTTCTGTGGCGTGTTCAGCCTTGCAAAGGTTTGGGCTGAAGAGCCTGGAGACGCAGGCTGGGGAGCCTGTCCGGGTCGGTGCGCCCCGCTCTCGGCGCTCTGCAGGCCCCGCTCAGGGGGGTCAGCCCCGGGCTCGCTCCGGCTTTTCACAAGCAGAATTGTAACACAAGAAAAACAACTCATGTCCTTTAGGGGAAAAGTGGGTCAATTCATCACTCGATATATAATACAGCCAAATGAGCTGCCAAAACAAGCACACACACACACACAAATACTGTGAACAGAAAAATACAAGGAAACAACCGCGCTCAGGGTCTCAGTGGGGTCTGGGCACCGCTTAAAGCACTTAGGCCCCGGGAAAACCAAACCAAACGGTTTTTAAAAACCCAAAAACTCACGGCCCCCTGGGAGTCTGGTGTCGGTCCCGGGGAGCAGGGGTGGGGAGAGGAAGGAGAACTGGCGTTCCCTTTCTGCCTGCGGCGTGAGCTGAGCCCTCGCGACACCGGCACCCACGTGGCTGCCGGCCAGGGGCCTGCACCCCTCGCTGGCCGTCTCCTTAAAGGCAAGGTTGCGTGTTGGCTGACGAACAGTTCTCTCAGTTACCAATCCCTGCCAACCAGCACTACCATGGCTGAAGTGACCGACCGTTTTCCTGAGTGAACTGTGACTGGCTACAGTGCCGGTAACGTGGACGAGAACTCAGCTACTACAGCCAACCGCGATACTCCAGGATGCCTCCCCGTCGCGGCTCCTCGTGGGGTTCGGGGACCTAAGAACCTGCTGCAGCCTGGTCTGCAGGTCTCGTTTCAAAGTCAGGTGCCAGGAACTCCACCACGCTCACCGAACCAGAGGGCGCGCGCTGGCTCAGGACCCCCAGAGCCGACGTGGCGAGGGCCCCGCTTCATGCTCTAGCTCTCGGATGGCTATTGCCTGGTTGATCAGTGAAGCAAGTATGAAGGGAGTACAGAGGAAAGGGCAAACGGAGGGAAGAGGCTTTTAGATTGTAACATTTCAAAGAAAAAGTGTTTTATGCAACAGAGACTCAGGTCTCACGGGTGGGTACACACTACAAATGGTCAGACGTTTTCAAGAGCATGACAAAGTAAAAACACAAATTTACGCTTGATGTTCACCTTGCCCACTATATTCTTCCTACCTTAAAACAGTGCAAACAGGTAACTTATGCTTTTAAAACACCACTAACCCTTGCCCACCCCCGCAAAGTCCCTTTCCTCCTATTACCTGGGGTGGGGGGGGATCTGCAATTCTGCAAATGTCACTGTGCTAGAGGGTTGCAAGCAGCAGAGAGGCGGCTTGACTTGGGAAAGGGGAGGGTTGGTGTCCCTTCCCTCCTTACGCACCTAGGGCCTTCCAGACTGCCTCTCACTTGGCCCCGTTCTCCCGCCGGAGGGAAGAGGAGGGAAGAGGGAGGGACGAGCCCTCCTCCTGCAGACCCTTGGAGTTGCCCCGCCCCAGGCCTCCACCTCCCTCCCATCTGGAGGCTGTGTGCCGTCACAGGGTGATGGAGATTTGCGGACTTACTGCTGTATCTCTAGGAAAGTACAACCTAAACTAAGAGCAGTTTCAGCCCCCAAGAAGTCGCACTTTTGGGCAAAAGCCGCTATCACTCATTTCTAAGAAAGAGATCTCCACTCACTGGCCTCAGACTGAGAGCTCAGCCCCAGCCCTCCTCCTTTTCAAGGAAAAGTGAAGGTAGCCCAGTTCTGACCGTGGCTGTCGAAGGGTCATGGCGAGGGCAGCTTCCATAAAACCCGAGGGCCTGAGGGACGAGGCATCGCCCTGGATGATCCGGGTTAACAGAGCTGCGCCACGTAACACAAGGGATTCTGGGAGAGACCTAAGGGTGGCTGTCTGGGCTGAAAGAGGCCAATTCAGATAAAGGTTTCCACTACAGTCTCCTTAAAGGAGCCCAGCTTCTATGAGTAAGAAAGATTTTCAGTAAACAAAGTTCACACGAGGAGCTACAGGGAGCTGCTGGGATCATTCCTGTGCTGCGGTTCAGCATCAGCAAGTGTTTGGAATTCTCGCCCAGGGCCCTCTAACAAACTCACAAGACGCCTGCCTCTTCTGACTGTGGCTCAGTCGGGTGGGAACCTGAGTCAGGCAGCCACGAGCACTGACACTGAGGAACCTGCCTCTGATGGCGTCTCAACGATTCAGGCAGATGGGAGGTCGACACCGTCAAATCTGGGGCCTTCCAAGAGTCCCGGTTCTCAGTGCTGACTCGGGAAACCGCAGGCCCTTTAGGGATAAGCGGAGCTCTGTCTCGTCCTTCTCAGGAGAGGGGCCAGAGGATGCAGTATTCCCAGCACTCCAGGAGTGCAGCAGAACCCCCCCCCTCTCCGCCCGACACACGGAGTTTGCCCTCGGACCCTCAGCCAGAACCAGCTGAACTGAAATGCACAAAAGGTACCCCAGCTCAAGCTCTGCCTCTTCTAAAGGGGTGTGGAAGCCGCCTTCTCTCCACTTACCATCACCCTCGTTGCTTCCTGGAGAAAACAAGACCCTCAAACTCACTGCCTCACTCTCCTCCCTGCCGCGGGCATGACTGTTCAGAGCGTGGCCTTGTCCCCACCCAGGAATGTCTTGCCATTTTGTGAGAATGGCCCCTCTTTGAACATGACACAAAATTTCCATCAGTTTTTTTAGTCAGTAAAAGCTCTCCCTCAAAACAAAAGCGAAAAAAGAAAAAGAGAAAAAAGAAGAATTCCTCTCTGCCCCCATTCTGTAGAACTGTGAAAGCCCCACTCCCCCATTCCCAACTAAAATATTTATATACATACAACAAAAATTGTCTTAACAGCAACAAACCAAACTTTGGCTCGGGGAGGGGAACCCTTAAAAAGTGGCCAGTGGGCTGGGTGGTGGGCTGCCCCCATCCCACGCGTCCCTCTCCAGGGTCACTGAGAACTGCGCCGTGGCCTCTGCGCCCTCACTGTTCCCAGTTTCAGGGCAGGCCCCTCCCATCACCAGGCGAGACAGAGTCCAAGGGGCAGGCCTGCGTGTTCCAGCGACACTCCAGCCCTCGCAGATGCAGTGCCGTGCCGACAAAGAACGCTCGGCGCTGTCGCACGCCAGCCGTTTGAACTGAGACATGCACTGGGAACCCGTCAAGAACGTGTGGCGGCAGAAGGAAAAACACCAACCCAGACCAAACCCATCACACACACGAAGGTCCGAGTCTCTGAACTGCTCCCTTGAACAGCTCTCTCTTGGGTGAAAGGTCACCCCAGTACCAATGTGAACAGACCAGGGAGCCAGACAGACTGTGCACTTTCCATTTTCTAATGCCTTCACCTTGGAACTGCTGCAGGACCCTCGCCTTTATCATCAACAGCCAAGAGCTAGACAAGAAACACCTTCTCCCCTACCTTGGTAACACACACAAAGCTGAAGCCAGGAAGCAGGAGCAGCAACTCGCTGCCACGGCCACCTCATCCCTCTGCTCGCCCTGCAGTGTTCATGCGCACCAAGTGGTCCAGGAGCTCGGCGCGAGTCTTTGGAGGAGATGAGAAGCTGGGTGGGATGGCCACGAGGGCTCAAGACCGGAGAGAGAAGTGACTCACAAAGGCTCCGGATGACAAGAATTCCTATGGCTTTGGAGCTGGTACAAAGTACCTCTGCCTGTCCCCGCGTGCCCAGCTCCCACGCGGCCAGGGGCAGCTGGCCAGGACTCGGCGCTTTATCTTGTGCCAAGAGTCTCTGTTATATGTCTTACGCTTTGTACTGACTTTCTGATGGAAGAGAAAGATCGGGGTTACCAGAGGGCCTAATACCCTTTTTCTTTCCTTTACCCTCTGCACTGGCTCTCGACAATTCGTCCTTCATCCTGAAGCCACGAGAGTGAGGACATCTGGCCACTGGCTCTGTGGTTACTCTTCTGTCCCTGGGCCCTAAATTCCTGAATCTTGAGGACATAGGAGCAGGGTGTTAATAAAATGATAGATGGACCAAGCTGTGGTTCAACTGAAAGGGAAGAAGCCCGGCAGGAATGCTAGGATGGCTAGAAAGAAAAGAATCTTTTTCATACTCCAGAGTTCATTCTGAGATTGGTTTCCTAATGAGGTGTTTATTATCCCCAGTCTGAGAGCACGTTTGGAAATATTAATACTATAATTCCAAAAACTATGCCAACTCTCTCAGGCTGTGCGTTTAAGATGATTGTAAAAAGAATGGAGAAGACAGAGGGAAGAGGAGAGGAAAGTGTCTTTTTAATTCTCCTGCTTTTCAAGCACACATTCCTACCATCTTATCAGCATGTGGATTCCAGCCACAGCCACCAGAACTGCCTGCCAAAGACTGGAAACTCAGAAGACTAGAAGAATATCCTGTCGCAGAAAGATCTCTTCTGCTTCCGCTCGTGCCCCAGCCGTGCAGGAGCAGACGCACTTTGGTAATTCTGTCTGCTGATTTCTGATCAGATGCCTCCTCAGCTCCTAACATCTCTCCTCCATCATTAACTGCCTCTTCCGTGATGGACTGAATAAGCTAAGCACGGACATACAGACATGGAAATGCATTTTTTTTACCACAGTTGAAAAAAAAAAAGAAAAAAAAAGAAAAAATGCACAATCTTTGGAACAAAAGAATTAAAGGCAGAAATTTAAAGGAAAAATACATATTCAAAGAACATAGTGAGGTATAAAAAAGTATTCTCTCTTTTTTTGTTTTTTTTGTTTTGTTTGTTTGTTTTTCCTCTTCATCTTGCTATAGAGTTCCTCTACTAGTAAATATTGCAATAGCCAGGCCTCATGAACTGGGGGGCTGTCCCATTTGCAGGGGTCTCACGTCACTTCAGTAGGGGGCAAATCGGCTGTAGCCACCTCGGTATAAACTCGCCTGCAGTAATTAAAGACAAAAACAATTAAATGGTTGATGAGACGAGCATTAAAAATGAAGAAAACTGTCCTGAGAAGGGGTCTGGAACACCAGCTTCCTTAGAAGCTTCGAAGCACCTGATCAGAGGCTGCCCAGTACAGTGAGGCCGGGAGACCCACTTCTTGCTTCTCAGATGCTCAAACCAGAGCCCAGAACATTTTGCTAACCCCATATTCTCAAGGAGAAGGTGTGTTAGCTAATGGTTCATTTCACTGTTTACATGAATTAGCGAAGAAGGGAAAGTCGATCCAGATCGGAATCAGGCCTGTATACACTTTGATTTTTGAAGCCACGGGTCTTTCACCTTGATTATTACATCACTGCAGTCGTGACCCTCTTACACGTCACCTGCCGACAGAGGACATGTTGCTCTGACCACTATGTCTTCATATCCCACGTCTGAAAGTGTTGGATTTAAACCTGAATCAACCTTGCAATTAACAAAACCTCTCGCCTAGAATCTGTAAAGCGCACGGGTGAGTTGTCTCCTGACATGCCGAGTCCGTACGCATGTTCCATGGGGCCTTCACTGGGCTTCACTCCTGCATTTTCCCTGTACCCCCGGCTTCTCTTTTTCACAGAATATCCCTAGGAACACAGTGCTCTTTCGTTTATTCTTTTTAGTATAGGACTCGTATCATGTTGGTTCTAAAGAAGACCTTAGGAACTTCACCACTTTCTTTATAGTGTAGGTCTCTACCTCAATTCCCACCCTCTGCCCTCCACCCTCCACGCAGGACCTGTTACCTCCTCCCCCAAATCTCCGCCAGTGGAAACCTGCTGTGAGGCACTGACAGGCCCTCTCCCGCTCTTTAAGTCTCATGTCTGACCCGTCACTCTGCCTCCCTCAGAAGCCTCTGTCCACGCGCCCAGGCAGCACCCGCTGCCTTTTGGACCCCGCAGAGTTTCTGGCAAAGGCAGGTGTCACTGCAGAGAGGCATGGTCTTCACTGGAGCCAGAGTGTCCAGGCCGACACGGAGACACTGCAGTGGGGACTGGGTGTTTGCGGGGGGGGAGGGGGGGGTTTGAGAAGAGTCTGTACGTCTATGAAAAGACCGTTTTCCCACAGGTGTCACTAATGAAACGTCTCTGTGAGCCGATCGCCTGGTGGTTTCTAGGGCTATGCACCAGAAGACTTAAGAACAGCAGGGACAACCTTTGGCACCTGCATTTCAAAGTCATACAGAACAAGTTTTTCAAAAGGCTTATGGTGAAAACCGCAGCGTCTCCTGCCTTTAGAACTATGTCACTGGTACACACCCAACATCTGAGCTGATGGAAAACATCAACCTGTCCCTTCTTTCTCTCCCAAACAACGAGCAGACTGCCCCTACATAGTCCTTTCTGCTGTCCCTGACCAGGACATGTGGCTCGCACAATGATGCCCAGGGAAAGAAGGCACATGAACTTTCCAGAAAGTCCTGTGCGGCTTTAATACTCTGGCAGCGGAAGAAGGGCTAAAGGTGCCACCTCCCTAGATCTTTTCCAGTCTGCAGGTAAAAGTCAGAAGGAGTAAAATGTTTTTAAAGAAACTGCACAGTACTTACCACAGCGCCAACTCCATAGCTAGCGGCAGGGGCCAGGGCATGATAGGGGTCAGCTGTGTACACCCTGCCATAACTGGAAAGAAGAGGTACAGTCAGGGAGTGAGGGAAAGGCAGTGGCCCCCGAAACTGAGGGCTGCACTGTACCAGGGCCTGTGAGTGACTTGGTCTTGAAGTGTTACCAGGAAACTGGCAGAACAGAAAAATCCTTTCAATCTCTATTTCTAAACACAGTGCTCTAAAATTCTGAAGTACTTCTCCAAAATGGAAAAGACAGGGGCTGGAGGTGACAGGGGGCTGGAGGTGACAGAGGGGACTGGGGTCAGAGGAGCCAGGGCCACACGCTTTGGGCGTGACAGAAGCCACGAGGGGAAGGCCCGGTCTGCGGGCGGCCCCAGGCACCGGGCGCTGTTTGGGAGCGGGGGAGGCGGACGGCGGGGACACTCCGGGCGGCGTACGTACCCGTCGCTGTAGGCGGCTGCAGCGGCCGCAGCAGCGGTGGCTGCGGTTGCAGTGGCAGGCTGTGCGTACCTGTAGGCTGCGTATCCGCCCTACAGGAGAGAAGAGAACTGACTTTACAGCTACCTCTCCCCGGGGCAGCGCAGCTGAACACACACCCACCCACACGCAGACAGACAGACACAGGGGGACACGAACACGGACACACACGTGGGAAGAGGATGTTTCAAACTGCATCAGTCTACATGTTATTTCTCTAGTGTAAGAGAGTAAGGCCCGCGCAGCGCAGGGCCTTGCCTTCCAATTTGTGATGGTGACAAAAATAAACCGTCTTGGTAGAACCTGTTCTCAAATTTAAGAAATGAAGACACGGGTTTCGGTCTGTCTTCAGTCTCTGCTGGAACTTCCAACAGGGGAAATAGTTACAGGAAGTTGGGAGAACTTTGACAAAAGTATAAACTGCAGAATGAAAACACATCAGGCTTATATGTATTACCCTCAGACTTCCGGATGCTCACTCGGACTGACCAACCACTGAGGGACTGCAGACAGGACACAGGCCCACCCAGAGCTGCACTGCATCAACCTCAAGTGTCTGTCAAGAGGCTAAGACAGGCAGTCTTTAGAAGGGAAAACCAGGCTAGTCCAGGGCTGGCAAACTTGAGCCTGCGAGCCAATGGAACTTGGCGCCTGTTTCTGAGACCGTACGACCTACAAAACTGGAAATATTTACCACTCGGCCCTCTGCGGAAAAGTCTGCTCACTCCCATCTGTATTTCAGACTCAGGCAGACCAGACGACAGATGGCTGACGCCCCTCTGGCCAGATTCAAACAGACTGAGAATCCCCCACCCCAAGCATCTACTCTCCTTCCCTAAAGGATTCTGGACCCTCACATCCCGTCTGAAGAGCAGGCTGGGGGGCTTCCCTCCCAGTGAGACTCACACAGCCCCTCTGTCCTTAGGACACTTCGCCCCAGCCTCAGTGAACCGCACACTGCGCAGGCTGCGCAGTGAACCGCACACTGCGGTCGGCGGACCACAGGGCCTCCCAAACGCAGTGCACAGAAGGGAAACCACAGATGCCATGTGACAGGCTAACGCCAGTGGCAAGCCCTAGCTTTTGTTTCTTCTTCACCCTCCTAGAATTCATCTATGTCACCTGAACGTAATCCAGGTGTGAGTTTTTAGCACCGCCCTTCCCCATCAGACATAACTGCTCAGCCGCCTGCTCCAACAGCGTCTCCAGAGGGAGCGACAGCACGCAGTGGGGCTGCGGGCTAGTGCGTCCGCTGCTCCGACATCTGCAGCTTTCTGCCCTGCACTCGCTGCTTTCTATTCCTTCCAGTGTTCAAGTTCGGCTAAACTTATGCAAAGAATTTCTCATTCCCTTCTGTATAATGCTTCCCTCACATCTCCTGTGTCTGAGGAACAATAACAAACATTTTCTGGTGGGACCCCTGCTCTTCTTAGCCCCCAGATGTGGCAGTTTGTAGCTTGTTGCTTTCATTTCTGAAGTCTTATTTGAAAATATCTGTAATCTCTTGCTGGCTTCTCAAGCCTTTTGCTTCCTTATTATATAATTTATGCTTTCTCTAACCGTGGAAGAAAATTTACTCTTGCTTTTTAAATGTCATCAAAAGTAGCTTCTCATGCATTAAAAACTCCCTGATTAGCTGTCAGTGGTTATATGTTATTCCTTCGTTGTTCTTCCAGGGAAAGGCTTAGAGAAGTAAACATTTACTTCTCAATCACCAGTTCTTTTACGGACACTCACGGGAGGAGGACCACGCTCACTCGTGGCACCACACACTCGCACACTCGCAGTGACAGGGGGACGAACAGGGCCACGGCAGGGAGTGCACGGAGGCCTGTTCCAGCAGCGTGTTCCTGTCAGCTTTCGTCAGCACCGTGGGGGTGGCAGGCCGGACCGGCCAGGGCAAGGTGGTACGTGCATCCTGGCTGCAGCACGTACACATACGTATTGAACGTAGGGTTCCCTTTGTTTGTTTTTTAAATGTTGAAAGAGGAAATAAAGCAATAAAAGCATTTGTTAAAGCAACAAGCTAATAATTATAGTTGAAATTTTAAGCTTTAAGTGAACCTTAAAGGCTCCACTTTTCATTATAACAAGAGTTGGCTCCATTAATTTCAAGTTAAAGTTTGCTACCTTAAAATCCACAGCGGGGTTATCTTTGGAAAACCGTCTTTGTAAACCAGGTGAGTGCGGTAACCAGCCTCATGTGGTTTGTCTTTAACATTCCCTCAAACACCAAAATGATCTTTAAAAATACAAAAAGTTGAGGTAATAAAAGCAATTAAAGCCCAACTTCTATTTTCTCAAGGAAGACATTTAGGATCCAAAGCTCTGTGTTGTGGGGTGCACGGGCGCGGCCAGCCTCCCTGCGATGGAGACCCCGGGGAGTGCGGCACCCCAGCACGCCTCTGAGCTGCACCATGCAAGCTTCTGTCCAGGCCAGAAGGAAGAGGGCAGAATCCGTCTGTGGAGTCTCCCTTTGTTATATGTGAACTCTGAATTTGGGGGCTGAATTTGATGGCATTCTCTGCTGTTGGAATTCAGGAAAACAGGGCAGGGGCACAAATATTTTACAGACCAGAAAAGGCCCATGAAGAGTATTGGCTTTAAGAAAAACTACATCGATGCTTTTCTTTAAAAAAAAACCTAGTTTTTCAACATGAGTACTTTCCTAATTACCTTATGATAATGGTGTCACTGACAGGCCTTTCAAAGGGGGTCTGTGCGTGGGATGGGCAGGTAATAGTCTAAGAAATGAACTTGGTAACTCAATGATGACTAACCCTGAGTTAGGAAAACTAAGGTGTATGTCACAGATTTATTCTTCTTACTCTTTAGTCTTACTCCAAAGTATTTCTGCTCCTGCTCTAAAAAAATTTATTTATTTATTTATTTTTAGCTAAGGGAAGGGAGGGAAAAAGAGAGAAACATCGATGTGTGGTTGCCTCTTGAGCACCCCTACTGGGGACCTGGCCCGCAACCGAGGCACGTGCCCTGACTGGGAATCAAACCAGCGACCCTTTGGTTTGCAGGCCGGTGCTCAATCCACTGAGCCAAGCCAGCCAGAGTTCTGTTCCTGCTTTAAACTGGTTATTCAACAAACTACATTACATAATATAACAGAGAAAAAAAATTCAGATGGATTTATTTCTATTCCAAATTAGGAGTGACTAAAGATTCCAGGCTGAGAAACTTTTCTCAATTTCACTTTTGGCAAATCTAAAGTCTTTTTGTAGAACATGAGAACAAAGTGCAGTTTGAAACACCATGGTTTTCATTACTGTGTCTTAAGGTTTTCCAAAAGAACAAGGGTGGGGAAGGGGCTAGGAGAGACAGGGTTCAGGCGTGGGGAGGGGATATGGCGCCACATTTATTAATCACATTAAAAACTAAGCATGCCAACATCTGGAGCTAGAACAACCAGCAAAATCACCACGTTCAGACTCGTATTGGCTAACTCTATCTATCCCAGCATTCTCTTGGGACAGCGGTTCGCCCTAGGCTCTACCACAAGCTCGGTGAAGTACACAGCCTCAATTACTAGAGCGTGCAGCCACAACGACCTGGTATTACGGAAACAGTCAGTCACCACTGGAGTTAACATTCCATACCCTAACGACTGGCCCCTCCCCAGCCCGGAGAAAGAGGAAATCTCGCCCACCCTAGCCCTGCCCACACCACAATGTTAATAATTATAACAAGCAGTAACCCATCTGTTATATCAGAGAAGGGAACAGAGACTCCACTGAGAGATTTAGAGTGAGATGTTAACATTTCTTCAGCTGACTGCACAAACAAACAAACAAAAAAAAAAAGAGGAGAAATAATTCATCGGGAAATATGAAGTCATGAAATAGCTGATGTGTACTGCTTTGAACCATGCACCGATGCAAAACTGAAGCAACCATTAATAATAAAAATTAAAAAGGACATATGTATTTACACACAATCAGACCTGTTTGATCTGAAGCAGTTTGCAGATTCTATCTGTGTGTGATTTGAAATAAAACAAAAAATGGGGATTAGCATGGCCACAGCACACCCTAATGTAGGAGGGCACACACGGACAGCTTTTTGGAACCCTGATTGCCGGGTAAATTTGGCGTGGCTAAGCCTGATCCAAATATACACGTGCCCCTTTAAAGAGAATTGCTTTCTCATTCCTCTGAATTCCTTCTGAATGACTCCTCGGTCCCCACAGGGGAAGCCCCACAATGCGCCGCTCCCCTGCGCCACCTGCCGGGCCCTGACGGAACTCAGCCCCGCAGCACCCGCAGGCTGTCACGCTGGCCGCCTGTCAACACCCTGCATTCTGAGCACAGCGTTCTTCTCAAATGTTTCCTGTTGAAGCAGCGTGTCTTTTCACACAGCCATAGCATATCTCTGCCTTCAAACTCCAGGCTTTTCAAAGGAAAACGCTGTTACCTTTAAGATCCTTTTGTTGCTGTTAAAGTCTCCATTTCCCACGGCTCAGCGTCACCTCCCATGGACTTTCTACTGCCCTCGGCCCGACCTGTCATCTAATTAGCGCTGCCGCACCGGCCCCGGGACTTTTCAGCACACTCCTGCAGCTGCATTTCACACGAGAACAAAATGGAAGGGCTCCACGTGTCGCCCCTCCTGTGTCTGACCTGTGTCTGTCACTCTATTAGCTAATGTCACACTGGCGGACTGTCCCCTTGTCTTGATTTTAACCTAGCCTTTAATGTTCTATCCTTGTTTTCGGTTTACATTAAAACAGGACTTTGGTGAGCATGTGATGTCAAGACACCTTCGTTCTACCTGGAAGACGGTGACATTACGTGACGTTGAGGAGCAGTGTGGACTTTAAGACCAGCACACAGAATGAGAGCTCGTTCCCTCTCGTGGTGCGGGCTACAGAGCGAGAGAGCGGGGCGGGTGGGTGTGGACATGGCAGGGGCAGCGCAGGGACTGCTGCGGTGGAGCCCGCCGACTGCTGTGGACCGAGCGCGGGGCCTCTGAGACGCAGGCGTTTGTCCCGATCGGATCCCAGCCCCTCCGTTCCCTCGCCCCCCCCCCCACTGAGAAGCGTTGCTCTAGATTGTTCTCCTGTGAGGGGGCTCTTGAGGAGGGTTCTTATGTGGCAATATGGCACCTTTGCTTCAAAGTGAGCAAGACAGATGCACAAAAACTCATGAGAGTGGTACTTATGAAGAAAATTAAATTTAAAGTACTTAAATTTTCTCTTATTACTATTTAAAATTGGGGTTGAGAGAAGAAACTGCTACAATCAAAATGTTCTCTCTCACTTATTGCTTCTAAGATGGATGAGAGGTCACCTTTAATGCACTGACCCTTTCTAACACTCTACTCATTCACGTTTCCCCAAGTCACTCATTCCCCAAATCTCTCTGGTTAGCTACATAAATAAACTAACTGAATTACGAAAAGCTATCCTGGTATCCAGCTACCAGCAGCAGCAAACCTTCTGGTAGTGCACTGTTACCCAAATGAACTCGCTGACCTTGTTCAAGGGGAAAGGAAGTGGAAGGGAAATGCGTGTTTCCACTATAGAGTCCCAACATGTCTAGACGTTGAAGGCAACTTCACCCTCACGCAGCAGCAGCAGAGTCCAGTCCCTGCTCGGGTCCCGCTGCAGGGCCCGGTCTGCGAGTCAGGAGTCCCCTCTCTGCGCAGGCCCTACGTCCCCCCCTTTCTCACTTCTTTCACGGTAAGAAAACGTCCCCACCTGCTAAGATCTCCAAATATAAAAGACCAGTTTAAACACCACTGTCCGACGTGACTGACAGACTAGAAGAGGTGGCAGTGACGGACGGTACATTAACACGCCCGGTGTGGATAGGTGGCAGTGGGACGGGGCACTTAATTTTGGAGGCAGTGCCATCATGTATGAACTTGACTGCGCACTGCTGAGGCAGCAGGGCTTAGATCACACGCTCACAAGTCTTGATTGTCCAAAAAGCCTCTGTTCCCATCTCTAACGTGGAGCTGGAATGGTTAGTATAATTCAATTTTTTTCACTGCAATCCACAATCTGATTGATTGGCAGGTCACACTGGCACTCCTACCTGAGGTATTTTAGCGCTAATGATTGGTTCCTGTAAGACTATTCTATAACAGAACACAGGAAGAGCAGTTCAAAAACACAGCTGTGGAAGGAAAACAATCATACAAAAAGCCCACTACGGGGCCCACCAGCCTTTTCTTTCCTTTGGATGCAAGCATGCTTTTCAAGGATGAGCATTAGGAGCAGTTCGTTACCCAATGGAAAAGTGAATTAGGGTGAAATGTGCCTTTTCTACTGGTCCAAAAAAATGAGGGGGAGGGTGGACACACGATCTCCCTTCTATATTCCCAACCCTTATGGGGGGGGTCACTTTACAAAGCACAGGCACAACTGCTGGATCAGTTCTGCAGAGGAGAATGTGCCATAAAAGAGACAGGGAGAAAATGGCAACAGGGGTTACGGCCTAAAAACAGACACAGAAAAGAAATTTAAAAAACCTCCAAATTAACAGCCTAAATTAACACAACCAAAGCAAACCAGCAACTCAAACTCTTTCCCCTCACGTCACCTGCCAGGCCTGGCACGCGTTCCGTCCTAGACCAACCCTCAACTCTTTCCATGTCTCACCTGCCCTTCTGAGAAAACGAGAGCTAAACATACCTCCAGAGGACTCCACAGGTGGAAAAATGGACACAGAGAAGCAGAACAAACTCAAGGCAAAACAACAGGGTCTCCACGTGTGTGTTTTGAAGACACATCTTTGCTCCCTCACGTATGGAAGAGGGAATATAAAGTTTGAAGGTCCGGTTACGTCCAGCCTCACTCAACAGTTAACTGTCTCCTAGTGTGTTCTGACTTTGCATCAGTGGGTATTACCGCAGCCCTAGTGACCAACTTTTTCCTCCAAGTAATTGCTAAAGATTGGAACTAAAAGAATAACAACATTATTATTAATTCTTTTCATCAACAAGGGGCCATGGATCAAAAAACTATTTTGGTCACTGAATTACTGCCATTTAGCTTGGGGTTGTAATCCAGTAAGTAGATAAAAAACAATTCAAGGGTGTTTTCTCAGCAAGTACAGGAAAATCATCTCTCTTATTAATGAAATCGCATACTGTGGACTAAGGAAATGAGAGAACTACCAACAAATACTTGGTTGGTTGACTTAAAAAGGAGGAAGTAGGCAAACCCTGTATGTAGGGCAGAAAGAAGTAAGCCGTACTTAAAAAATGCCCAAATATGGAACATATCAGAGAGGAAAAAAACTTGATTTAAGAAATAATTCACATGGAAAAGTGTGCTCTAATAGACCAGATTTCAAGACAACAACTTTAATAACATAAAGATGAGTTTCATGAGAATATGGATACTAATGTATGTGGGAGAATGTATATGCTAAGACCACATGTAAATATGTACATTTAGGAAAGTGTAAGTTGGTGTAAGACTAGGATGTATTTTCCTAATCCTCAAGTTTCACTGTGAGCATGGAAAAGAACATACTTTGAACATCATCTGAAGAGAGGTGTGAATTTTAATTAAATGCTAAGAGAGGCAATGGAATGTGGATTGGCTGGGTCTTGAGCATGGCTACACAACCAATTTACATAATCCAGAGTAAGTTACAACCTAAGAAATGTATCTGTGAAGTGACAGGGCTGGGGCCAAACCACGGCTACGGTTCCTTGCAGCACCTGTTACACCAGAGGGCACGAGAAGGCCTACTCTGGAGAGGACAGGTGTGCGCGGCTGCTTACCGCAGGGCCGCTGCGTCCCCTCTCTCCTTGCGGCCACACAGCGCCTCTGAGTATGTTCAGAAAGTGCACAAACGTTTCTGGTCGCCTGGGCATTTTGGGCAGATTGCGAAAAACAGTTCACTAAAAACATACCCTTACTGATTTGGGGAGGTAAACGTGGAGAAAGCATTTCTAGAAAATTGTAGCCTAGGCCCAAGAAATAGTTTCACGGTGAAGAATTTATCTCACCATGAAATTGTTGCTTAATGACTGGTGTGCAGACTGGCCTTGCATTCAGGTAAAGATCACTTGGAGACGTTCCCCAATAACAGACTTCGAAACTCATAAACTTTAACTCTTTGTCATTAGATCGCCTGGTCCAGCTTTTAAATAACACGTGACACACTAATCAGAGACTGAGCTACGGACAGGTTAAATCACGGACTACACATTAGCACGGCTGGCAGAGCCAACAGGCAAGACAGTCCACTGTCTGTAAGGAAAGTCTAGGTCGATGGCTCTTAAGAAAAGAGACACACTGGTGCAAACCTTCTGACGAAGAAGGCCTTAGGCATCGAGCACCCGGTTTCCTCTCATTACCACCCCTCCTCCCTGACATCAGTTCCTGCTTTCACTCCCGTGGGCTAGTGCTCTCTCAATGCACATCAAGGAGGAAAACACAACCCAGAAAGCTTGCTGCCCTCCACGTCAGTCCAAGCTGTGATGGTCTAAAGAGGGATGTGAAATGAGAAGAAGAGCAGAAAAGGGAAGAACTAGCGTGGGGCTGAGCTGTCCTGTTATCTGTGTCCGCACACTGCACGGCAGCAATGGAAGACTTAACCTGCTGATGGTCTCGCAGATACATTAGTGACCCACAGAACATCTGCGGGGAGCAGGAAGGGAAAAGAATATGTCCAGTAGACTGACTCAGGCAATGGTCAGGAAGTCCGAAGGCTTAGTTGTTGCACCCAGGGGCAAGCGCAGTGGCAGAGAAGCATGCTTGCATTCTTAAATATATAAATATATATATATATCCACAAGGAAAAAGAAAACAAAAATTAAATAAATTATATTTATAAAAAAAAACCAAACCAAACCAAAGAAACAGAAAAAAAAAGGCTGGCTTGTCAGGGGGTGGGGTCGAGAAGGCCCCAGTGTGTGTACTTACATAGAGGTCAGCACCGTAAAATCCGTCCTGGTAAACCACACTGCAGAAAATTCACACAAAAACAAAAACAAAAAAACAAAAGAACAGAAACACATTCCGGTTATTGAGGACGGCAGCATGCACATGCGCTCTACACGGGCAGGTGATGTATGAATACGCGCCCTGGGCTCGGGGCAGGGCCGGCCGGTGAGGAGAGGGGAAGGAGGGCGCACGCTGCTGGGCCCCGGGCGTGCGGGCCAGGAGGGGAGGAGTGCCAGCCTGGAGTGGCCACCGTGTGTCGGGTCGGCAGAGCCGACCGGGAGAAACCAACCGGGAGCCTTCCCAGAGGGCCTAAGGTAGGTGCGGAAACTCTGCTGGACAGGAAACATCAACTTTTCACATCTGGAGTATTTTTAAAATGAGCTTGCCCTAGGAGGGAGTTTCTCTTTAAAGAGACTCAGAAGGTGCGTGTATTGTGGGTGGGGGCGTGGGGCTGAATGGAACCCAAAGAATTCCATCAAGGCAGGACCCAGTAAAAGTAAACTTCAAAATTATGTTTAGTGTTTTACTTTTCATAGTAATATGTGAATTCTTTCTGATATCCATACATCACCTGCTTTTTACCCTGCACATTAGACATGCGATAAGATTTGGCTGATCACACAAGCATGCAAAGTATTATTATTCAGCATTTTAAGAACCAATGCAACACCTCGGAAAAACAAGTCAATCAATTCTGACCAAAGTAAACAGAGAAATGTAATTAAAAAAAAAAAAAAAACACAACCAAAAATACCCACAATGCATTGCTTTCACAAGCAGAGATAATGAGCTAATAAAGGTTAAGGTGATTGGTCCAAGGTCCAAGAATTGAAAGGTGCAGTGGGGATCCCAGATAGTAACAATATAATCCAGAGTGGGAAGGAGTAACTAGATGATTTTAAGGGTTCTTTTTTGACCATAAGAGTATTCATGGAATTCTGAAAAATACAATTGTTAACTGAGGTTCTGGGCGTGACCTGTTCTACTTAAAAGAATAAAATGGAAAAGGTGGCTGGTTAGAAGCAGAAGGGTTTATTTTCCTGTTTAGAAAATTAATTTGTATCAAAGTACATGACTTTTTGTTTTAATCCTTAGCAACACTAAACTATTAAAATACAGATTTTGAGCTTTTAGAACTTACAGATTTGGGGAAATTACATACCCTTCCACATGTAATTTCCCCAAAACATTACTTTGGGACCAAGAGACACAGAACAGTGGCAAAGATAAAAGATAAGACTTTCTTCTTCATATTTGTTAAATCAAGATTTGGTTATTTTAAATGAGAAGATCTGTTTATTGTTTATTCAACTAAACACATGGTAAAATTTCACCACTATCTTCTCTGTTACGATAAACAAGATAGCAAGCGGAATCATCAAATTGTATGTTTAACTTGAACATGAAATCATTTCTTTCTTGTAGGTAGCAGGGTAAGTCTCTGAATTGTACTTCCAGTGGCATTTTGCTGTGTTTACAGGACAGCAGGGTCATATTCTGCATTGCCTCAAATATACGGTGTCTTTGAATTACACAGCAGGCAAACTAAACTCATCTGTGATGTTCATTTAGCTAAGTGTTATCATTTTCAGAGTCTGCAGTTGCAGTTAAAGAACGATATTAGAAAGTAATCCGCCTCTCAACTGCATTTTTGTAAAGAAAGAGACTTGTTCGTAACGAGAAGGCTGATAAAATGCGAAGCACTGATGCCAAGTGGTGATTAGTTAGCCTTCGACTATTTCAGTACAGGGACAGAGGCAAAGATTAAAAACATTTCTTCTATAGAGAAAAGTGGTGGCATTATAAACATGAGTAAATTTCACACTAAGCTGTATCACTTACTGGGCACATCCACCCAGGGTCTAAAAGAACTCCCGTACACCCTGTATTGAACGCCACAGGAGGCTAGAACACAATGAGTAATGATGGAATCAGTTTCCTCAGCCGAGAAGCAATTTTAGGCCATTCCCCATAAAATACTGGACTTATTCCTTGCCATCTTCCATGTAAACAGGCAGTTTAGTTAATACAAAAGAAAAACACGGGCAATTAGTGTTCAATATAATGTGCACAAATTGATGTGATTAGACATAAAGATAAAATATCTTTGAGCAAATATGTACCTGACACGGGCTTGGTAGTGAATGGGTTTTCAAGTTTGCCCAATATACTGAAATGACCTGCATTTAACAGGAACGAATTCAACCCCTTCACACAGTGACTCAGGAATATCACAAACACAGAAGTCCCGTGTTTCTGGTGAGCGGTATCTCTGTGCAAACAGGACGGTAAACTCTCTTGGATCGAAATGGAAGACGCTTCACGAACAATTTTCCTAGTGTAGCAAAAGGTCTGCTTTTATGTTTTTACTCGAGGATTTCTTGAGGAAACTATACTGCATCTTTGTTAATGTCTTTAAAAAGAGATGTCAGAGGTTGAAGGTCAAAGGTCAAGAAGAAGAAAAAGGATAAATTAAAAGTAATGGCAGAAGATGGAGATGATGGAATGCATGGGACTTAAACATCTATACACTGCAAACAGAAGTTTATTTCTAAAGCAGTTCCCTTCCACTGGCTTTTAGAGCCTGCCCACTTCAACATGCACACCTGCCTTATCTAATAAAAATGCTTGCGTTCTGTGTAATGGAGGGCCCCTAACGGCATGTCCATTTGGTCTACGGATGAATGCTAAATCAGCAAATCTGAAAGCCAATTTTGCTGGCAGAAAAGGACCTACAAAGGAGGCTCTTTCCTCTGCCACTATGTTTATTCCTCCGTAAGAATGTGGGAAAAAAACCTGTCACAGGCAGAGAAAAGATGAAGAACACAAATGTCACATTTTTGAGGAAGAAAAGTCCTTGACACCACTAACTTACAAAAAGTGCACTACAAAAATATACATTTTAGGCTGACACTGAGAAACACGTGAAAACGAAACCTGCCCTCTTCACTCCTTCTCCCCGTTCAATAACAAAGGATTCATTTGTTGCTATGGAATCATTCCACTGCGTGAGACACCTCCACACAAAAATCAGAGGGTGAAGGATGCTCGGCTGCGTTACTCGTTTTACCATCATTCAGAAGCCAACTGTAGTTTAATTCTTCCTACTGCTCCCTTTCTCCCTTGATTCAATTGGACTTGGTTCATCTTTGAATTAACCTCTTTTAATCTGTTTCCTACAAAGAAAGCAAATCCATTGTGGGTAACTAGCTCTGCTGCTCACCACCCAGGCGGTAGAACCCCGAGGGAGGGCGCGGGGCCGCCTCAGCCCCGGCCCGGGGTGGTGCCGGGGGCGAGCGCAGCAGAGGCAGTCTCGCACTGCAGCCTGGAGCTCTCGTCTCGGTCTCCGCGGCAGTGTTAATCCACGTCCGTCCGTGCGGTGCCAAGTGAGCTCCATGCCAACACATCGCTGGTACACACAAGGCAGCTCTGGCTACTGCCTTAAGCCACTACTGTGAGGGCTTAAGGTGGCCAAAATGAAGATTTATATAATAAATTTATATTTGTCATATTCTGACGATGGTATATTTTGGTTCTTGCCATAATCCATTAATTTGCAAATGTTCACAGGTCTTTTACTAGGTGGCACAGCAACGTCCCAGAAGTTACAAGAGAGCCATGGTATCTCCTTGTCCAGTTGCTTATTTTGGAATCTAACACTTACCCTGGATAGGCGGGAATGGCTGTTGGGGGCACCGCTCGCACGGCACCATACACCGTCCGCCCCCGGCCCCTCAGGTGGGCTCCTCTGAAAGCGGCCGCCGTGGTGGCTGCAGTTGGGTAAGGAAAGCCGGGAACTAAAGGGAGACCCAAAATAGGACGGAAATGTCAACCTGCATTCAACGGTAGGTGTGCAATCACTACGTGCTTTGAACCAATTATAGGGAAGACGAAAAAGTATGCACAGCATCTGTCTCCCGAGAAAGAACGGCAAGAGACCCAAGAGGCAGAAGCCAATGGTGCCATGCCTTGCCGATCACAAATCCCAAGTGAGTTTTCTCTGCTCCCTCCCAACGCCGGCGCCACAGTGCCGCCGGCGAGACAAAGCTTAAGAAGCCCTGAGAACTACTGTCACAGTAAGGAAGGGGACTTCGTTTCTGTGAGCAGTTTAAGTGGCTTGATTGAAACGCTTTCACTGGTCAATTATTCATTTGTTTGTAAACATTATTATGTACACATCAAAATTAATCATCACAGAAATTATTCTTTTGTGGTTTCAGAAGGTGCAAAACAACAGTCTTCAGACATTTCATCTCATTAGCCAACTTCAGTCTTTTAAACATAAGGGGAGAGGGAGACGACCTTTCCTTTAAAGAGGCAGGCCTCGTCTACGGGTCTGTTCTGAGCGTGCTCTCCTCTGGAAGCTGTGCAGAGACACTGATTCCAGGTCCCCAGAACTCTGTTTAATGATACCTTTTTCTGGGGCAAAATGGATCAGGCCAACAGAGCCGGGAATAATCCTGGAAGTGCTTTTAAGTGACGCTCAACCACAGGGCCCAAGCTGACTGAGAACATGTATGATGTATTCCGCAAATACTTCTTTTGCTTTATATCAAAAACATACTGAAATGTTCTTTACATGCCCTCACCCCCCTCTGCCTTTTCCAACTACTTATGCTTTGCGGTGATCTTCATACTTGGGCAGAAAGACTCTAGCACAGGCTAGAGCAGGACAGAGCACAGCGGCGGTGCTCTCTCCGACCACGCCTCCTTCTCAGGTAGGTGTTAATATACTCGGGAAGAAAAGACCTCTCACACATCATTGCTTCCGAGTCAAATTCCATGCCAGGCCAACATAGGCTACTTACTGATTAAAGGAATGTAAGTGTTGATGCCCCCTCTTCCTGACAGGGGCACTGCCGCGTCATTGCCTAGGGACACATCTGCTTGAAAGCTGGATGCTGATCACATTAGAAAAAAAAGTAAAAATGCAAAAAGATTACAAAGAAATAGTTAGTGCGAAACAACAGATATTGTTACAATTAAACAGCACACGTGGGAAAATCAACTTAAATGCTACCTGCATATAACTCGGGCCCATAAACAGCTCCAACTACAGGGCTCAATTTCCAACCTGAAAAACAAGAGAGGACAGTGAGCACTTAAGGGCAAAGGAGTGACGTACAAGTGGGCTGCAGACATCTGAGCTTGTTTTTGTTCATTCCCATCTTTTCTTTAGAATGCAGCTGGGGTTGATGAGAGGGTGACGACATTTCTAGACCCAACTGTCTTTAAGCAGGTCTAGCACAGTGAAGGGTTACTGAGGGGTGGGGGGAGAGGGGGAAAGGGGAGGAGAGAAAAAAATTGGGAGGGAGATAGGAAAATGGAAAGGGAGTGAGAAAAGGAAAAAGAAAAATAAGTCTTAGGGTTTGGTAGCATCTCACAGAACTGCCTAATGACCTATTCTTTGTTTAGGAAAAGGAAAAACGCAGACTATAATGCACAAGGGGAAAAGCCCCCAAACCCTGGGATTTATTTATAAAAATTGTGTATTTATTCTTACACGTTTAAACTTCAGGCACCTTCAAAGCACTCTCCTTCTGATGCAATACTACTATTGAGACATTTTTCCACTGCTCAAAACAGTATTTAAACTTACTGATTTTGATGCCTTTTACTGCTTCTGCCATTTTTTTGATTTCACCTCTTCCACATCTATGAAACATTTACCTTTGAGGACTTTTTTCATTGGGGAAAACAAGAGAAGTCACTTGGGGCAAGATCAGGTGAATAGGGACGGTGGGGCACGGGGGTCTTTGGTCAAACACTGCTACTCAGATGCAGTGTAGGTAAGTGAACTCCTAAATCACCCATCGCGAAATGGGCAAGAGCGCTGAGTTTTAAAGAAAACTCAGCGAAGCCAAACGCATCCTCTCAAAACGCCACCAGCTGGTACAACGCTCCTACAACACAGGGTTCCTACAACACTGACCCAGTGGGGGAAGAATGTACTACAAGGGGCCTGCCCTCCAGAAGATAATTCCAGTTTTTTTGGGGGTCGCCCCTCATATGTCATCCTATACCACACTGTGATAAACTTTCTTATAAGCTCATCTTAACACTATTTACTACTCTAGTTGTTTTCTACAGATATCCTTTGACTAATCTCAAATTTGACCTGGATCTTTGAACTCCATGTTCGATTATACCATGCTGATGGTACTCTGGGTAAACTGAAGCCTCCTTTCACTGAGATTTCATTGTCAACCAGAAGAAACACAAATAATAAAATTCAGGCTATAATACCAACTTCAACGTATGTCTTTTGAGATTTTAATTTGTAATGAACACATTTGAGTTAATCCGACCTTTCAGCTAAAGGATATTAGACTACAGTTGAACATTAGCTTAAACATTTATAAATTTTAATTATTTCCAAACATTAGGTTTGGTGTCAAAAGTATTTCATCATTCCTTTTTTATATTTATAGGAATATAACAAGTGTTAGAAAATGTACTACTGCCCAATGTTAATGATTAGAATTACATATAAAATTTTTAATCAATAGATATTAAATATTATACATAAATAAGCAAACGTGCCCACTATGCTTCTGAAAGACTGGCTCTTTGGTTTATCTCTTTTATATTAGCTTAAGGGCCTAACATTGTATCACTGCTACTCTATAAAATTATAAATGGAAAAAAGAAAAGGTCAATCATCAGATTTTAATGGCTACATTATTCAAGAGAACACCCATTCATTCTGAATCAATCCCAACCTCATTCATTATTTTATGTGCTCGCAGACATGCCTCTTCATTATTCTACCAAAAAATCTGGGTTCAAATCCTACTGGAGTTGTGAGAGCCCAAATGTTCTGCAAGATCAGGCAAATCAAGTGATTCCACTAACATAAAATCAATGCTGAGGATTCACCAAGAGTGGGCATCTAGCCACTCCTGTTAGGCCCTTTAACACCGCAGACACAGTTTCCTAAAACGGGGCTCCCTCAGACTTAGAGACTGATGTAGAATGGTATTCACAACGACCCTGGTCTTTCCGACCAAGGGCACTATTATGTAAGCACCACCTGTGAATGCATGCAGTGGACGCAGTAGTGTGCTGTCTATTGTATGTTTAACATGGTCGGTTGTGTACAATTTACAGTGTATGTTCAGATGTTTATGCCATTTTGACCCTCACAAAACCCAAGACAGGGACCGCTGCTGGGACGATGAGTACTCCACTTCCCTGGGCTCCGTTTCCCGCCGAGCAGTCAGCGAGAAGGGCTGGGCCCTGGAGGCATCTAAAGAGTGGTCCGATGCTCCGACTCTTGCACCTTACAGACAGGAAAACAGCCAGACAGGCTGGGAAACCGGCTCCCTGTCCCGAGTGAAGAGTCAAATCTGGAAGTAGGATCTGAATTCCAGTGGCTCTCTCTGCCACACACTTCTCCCTGGATCTAAAGGGAATCTGATGTTCTTTGACTCTCCCTCCCTTTATTTTCTTTTTGGTCTACACTCGATTTTTGTCGAAATTGCAGATATCTCCATTTTTGTGGTAGCAGTGAAAATGAGAGGTAGGGTGAGAGGTGGTGGTATAACATGATACATCATTGATGAAATACGTAGGAAAAATGCAAATTGTGCTGATTTGTATCATTGGAAAAGCTGGGTTACACCCAATACTAACAAACTTGTGTTTAATACATTCCCCAGCACTCAGTGCCACTCAGCAGTTCGATTCAAAATTTCACAAAACGCTAAGAAGGGAGAAATTCCCTCTTTTATTCTGCAGAACTCTAAAATATCAACAGGGAATGAATTGCTCAGACCAAAGTATAGCTGGAGGCCTCGGGACCCAATCCATTCAATTTCCTTTTCCCACAAGATGGTCTTGTAGAACACAAGTCTGCAAAACCACTCCTGCACAACAGAGTAGAACTACATCCCATCTTACTCAGAGAACACGAGTCTAGATTAAATTGGACAAATGATGTAAAATTTTGTCTCTGCTACATAGAATAGTGAACAGAAAATTTTCTTCTCAATGAAAAATATTTAAAACACTCACATGTAGTCATGGAATAGAAAATAGAAAACACCCACCCCATGGCTGTTACCTCTACAAAAAAGGAGAGCGAGGGGTCAACAACTACCCTACTCACGCTCAGACGGACAAGAACTGGCAGGGAGGGGTACCAAGGACAAGCGTGACGATGCACACAAAGAACTACAGCAGCCCCAGGGCCTGCCTGAGTCACCAGGTAGCCACGAACGACCCGTGCACACTGTGACTCAGAGGAGCTCTGCTGACACCACAGCACCTGAACTCCTAAAACAGTGAGCTGAATTCTAAGAAAAAAGTTTATTTCTAAAAATGAAGCACCCTCCTCGGTTAAGAAAATACTTTGATGTAAATGAAACAAGCTGCCATAAGACTAAAATTGAAAGAGATTCTTTGATGTCTATGGGAAGCTCATATGTACACAGAACAATAAATGGCGTCATCCTGAAGATGACGTGTAGTTACCATTTGCATACGGCGTGACCATCTTCTTGTTGGTCATCACGCGTGCTGTAGCGTTGTTCACCTAAAAGAGAAAGAGGGGGCGGGGGGGTGGACCACATTAAGGAACATGGAAGTATGCATCTAATCACATACTCAATTTAAAATGCAAATTTCAGAGTGCTGACTTAAATAATTAATATAGCGATATAAAATATTAATATACAGTATTTTAATTAAAGTGTTCATTAAATGAGGCTAACAAGAGTAAAATGTAGTTTCTTACTCTCCAAATGGAAAACTAGGGCCACTTCTCCACCCAGCCCTCCAAGGACAAACGGCATTTGCAAACTCTGGAGCTCTCTTAAACAGAGAAGTCTCCGTATTAAGGAAAATATAAAAAAACAGTAAATTAAAAACAACTGTTTTCACATGAACTCTGAAGTTCATTAGTAAAACAGAGGCTTGCCACATGGGTCAGAAAATAGATTTACAGGAAGGTAAGAAAATAAACCTGTGGATTCCACCTATTCTAATGGTCAGCATTCTGATGCTCTTATGTCCGATTTTCCTGTTTGAAGTTAGTTGACCAACACAGGGACTCAGACTTCCATGTTGACAGTCTTCAGAGCCGCTGCGAATTTTCTAGACTGCGTGGTCTACCTATCTATAAAGAAAGTTCTCAGGAGGCCTTTCAATGAGGCACTTAAAAGAACTGAAGAAAGAACTGTTTACAGTGCTGGCCACCCTCACCAGAGAACAGCATCACTTAAAGCATCTCAAGGTGCAGGGAAGAAGGGGAAGCAGAGTTGGTGAAAGTGGCCTGAAGTCAGGGCATGGCCACCCAGTGGCGGAACCAGCCTCTGAGCTTTGACGGGGGGAGGCCTCGCCAGTCTCATTACACTGTGTTGTCAGGCCATGAAACTGGTCAGTTTTGAAAAAAAAAAATCAGCAAACATACAAAATACAAATGTCTTATTTTGCCTCTGGGGAATTTACATTATTTTAAATTTGTGTAACAACAATAAATTTGTGTTACAAAAAGACCAATTTTTAGGTAGAATTGGAACTAAAAAATGTTTCAATATGTCTTTTAGGATTTATATAGTGGTGACAGGCCTATGTGAGGAAAAGAGCTTGAAACTCCATTTACTCTAGTTGACCCACCAAATACTATAAACATTTCACATTTAAAAAGAAAGAATGAGATACAACAATGATGAGACTGAGAGCATGCTGTTAAAAAACACACACACACAAATAAAAGAAAGGAAAACATAATCACTTCTGGAAAGAAGGGAGAAGTGAAGAGCGAGGTTCACAGACGGGAATGAAAATGGGGCAAGAGCTTATGGTAGCTGCTAGAGCAGAATGCACCCAAGCACTTAAAAGAAAAATGGCCAGAACCAATCAGAGGCCACCAGTCAGCAAAAGAGACCAATAGCTGCATGTAACAGAGAAAGGGTGGGAAAGGACGGCAGCAGAACTCAGGAGGATTGAACGAAAAGGCAGGGAAAAGAGAAAGTCAAGGAGGGTGTCACGGGCGGGAAGGAGAGCCATCAAGGGCAAAGAAAGAACAGTCGCAGCTCTAAACAGAGGTTTGGGAAAGAGGAAAAGTAGGAAAGGAAGCAGGGTCAGGAAATGCATTAATAAAACCAGCCAAATTGGAGTTCAGTAACTCTGAGTAAGATGTGCAAGGGGGAAAAGTCACCATGACGTCAGTATCAAACAGCTCAGACCGCTACAAAACAATGTACATACAAAGTCCAGGCGGCATCACTCAATAGCATTGAAAAGAAAAGGGGGGGAGGGAGAGGAAGAGGAGCAACAAGTCAAGTCACATTTCGTCGTGTTAATGTGAGATGGCAGATGGACTTTTTCTTTCTTATTTAATTGTTTTCTAATTACATTTTATAAAGCTTCTTCTCTAGTGCTTTGGTTTCACTTACCGCCAACGGGCACCATCGCCAGCTTTGTGTATAGTTACCATGGAAAGAGTGACTCAAGTGAAGGGCCCTAAATGCTAAACCATTGGAAAGGGAGGGGGGAAGAAAAGCAAAATATGCAGACATCTTACTCAAAATGGTGGCTTTTATATTTCATACTTTTCAAAACTGGGAGAGGGGAAAGGAGCCAGTTAACCTTCATCGCCTTTTTAAGAAGGGCTGGTGAGCACCAGACGGCCGACTCAGTTGTAACGACAGCACGCTCACCAGGCAACCATCAAACCCTCTGTTTGAGGGTTTCTTGACATTAAATATATTGGATGAGTTTTGGATTCTTTCCTTCCTCCCCACAACCTCTATGATCTTCTATTCCTTATTTATCACACACACATGGAGGCGAACTGGCCTCCCGAGAAAGAGAGAGAGAGAGAGAGAGAGAGAGAGAGAGAGAGAGAGAGAGGGCATTGGCTGGCCCCTTGATTTATTACAAGATACAATGTTATAAATTGGAGAGTGATAGACATTTTTAAAGTTTGTTTTACTTTGGTCTGATCACAGGAATTTGGAGTCTTGCAAACTGAAGCAAAGGAAAAAAATCAAGAGAGCAGAAGGACGAGCACTTTGGAAGAAAAAGGTAAACGAAAAGTACACACACACACACACACACACACACACACACGCTAGTAAACCAGACTTAAAACCCCCAAACAACAAAAAAGGCAGGGAAGGAGGGTAGAAGTGTTACTTTTATACATTTTAGTGCGAGGAGGTAAAGGACACAGAGACACGAACACACACACATGTGCCACACACACACAAAACAGGGTTCCAAATGTGAAATTAGTGAGGCAATACACAAAAAGAGAAACAAAAATATGAACCAGAAATTGAATTATTGAAGACATGCACCTCGATTTTACGGCCCTCTACCACGGTGCCGTGTAATTTCTCCCTGGCCCTGTCTGCATCAGCACTATTCTCGAAAGTTACGAACCCGAATCCCTGCATGCAGCGGGAGAAGGGGGGAAAACATGCACATCGTTATAGTGAAATACTGGTCCCGTGGTAAATAGAGAAAAAAATATCACAGTATGAAACTGACATCAGCAACAACTCAGCAATATGCTCCCGAAGTCACATTTGTGGACCATGCATATTTTGTAAAGGGAAATTAAATCCACTAAAAGAATAAAGAACTGTAGTGGTAGTAATAATAATAATAATGTAATTAACAACAATAATAATAATAACAAAATAAAACATAAAGCATGTGAGGCCAGACCAAAATTAAGGTACAGAGTTACTCGGGTCAAATTATTCATCCAAAAATTTGAGTAGTTAAAAAAAATGTTTCTACCTTTCTCTTTCAACTCATGCTGTTAATATTTGTGTCCCTTTAAGTAATATTAAAAACTACTTCATTAAATCAATTATTCCCTAATAACTTCTACATGAAACCTGATATTTAAGTATAATCATTATATAATGGAGATTTTTTTGCAGGTCTAATCATTTTAGCCCCATTTTGCCTCTTGCTCATACCACCATTAATTCCTTTGGAAACAGGATAATTTAAGACAAATCTTTACAGTTCTGTAGGCACCGTGCATGGTGAGGGAAAGCAGGCACGTTCATTTAAGCAAATGTAACTCTCACCACGCAGGAGTCAGTCACATATGACACTTCTTCAGTGCCCATTTTAAGTGACCAGACTGGCACGGAGTAAAAATGCAGGGTGGGCAAAAGTGGGCTGACGGTTCTGAGTGCACAGAACAGTTTATTCTGTGCTGCTGTTAAATTACTGTTTTACTTTCCATACAAACAACTCGAAGCCTACCTTCGCCCACCCCTGTATGTTCAGCTGAATTTCAAAAAACTGCTCGTCCAAATTTACCAAAGTTGTTGTACCTTTGTTGATATCTACATCTACTACTACATGTATTAACAACTTCCCACACGTAGAGAAAAAAGGAAGTCAAAAAGGCAATGGACATGGAATCTACAGTAGTGGCATCGGTTGCACACTATTTAGCAGGAAAAGAACACCATAAAACAGCAATATAGCTGCTACTCGAGTTAGGATTAATTCATCTGTATATTGTAGATACTGCCAAAAAACAAACAAAAAAAACCACATGGCTTTATTTAGTTCATTACGGGAACAAAGCAGGAGACCAAGGAGTTAACCCACTTCATTGCTCAGAGTATATCTGAAAAGACCGTCTGGGTTATAATACTACTGTTAACTTCAACATCAGCGGGATTTACAACATTCTTTTTTTTTTTTAAGGATTTACTATATTCTTATACAACTATTTCACAAAGTATTATATTAGTTTCCTTTTAGGTGCTTTGCAACTAAAATTTTCTCAAGCTATTTACATCTGTAGAGTGGTTAATTCTTAGTGGTTAATTCTGGGAAACGCCTCATTTCTCAATAGCTTCATTGTCCCTCTAGCATTCTTTGAACATTTTGTCCTAGAATAAGGATAACCTGGATTCCTTCTGTTTACTCATACACAGACCTTGTTCTTCACTGAGATGGCAAACTGTGCCTTGCCCAGTAAAGTTTTATAACAGCAACTGCATGATTTTGGAGGACCTGGCTACACAGAAGTCTAAACGCTCACATGGCTGGGGGAGAAGCACGGAGATTCTGAAGGACCGTCTCTACCACCACAAACGCCCTAGAGCGAGCAATGGTAAAACTTTAAACATGTGCTGCTTGGGATAGAACATTATGGGTAACTGTAGTTAGTATTTCCCATGTAAATGTGTTGAAAATTTCAATGGGAACACATTTGGAAAGTTAAATTTTGATGTGGGAACTCTGACAACTCTGGATATACAAGGGCAAGTTACTAATTATACCATTTGTTGTTTACACTGGATCTGAAGACAGGAAACCAATTCTCAAATTCTGGAGAATCCTCCAAAAAGTTAAACCTTTTAAGAGAGTTCACAGATAGCGATGAATTTTTATATCACATTTTAGGCCTTGGGTTGAGTTCCTAACACATTAGTACTTGTGTAACAGATTAGGTGCAGACTAAAGCCAGAACTTTAAGTAGCGTGTTATGACTGTATCTACATACATAGACACATATGTACATGTTTGTCTTTTAAATACAACGATGGGGCCGAAAGGATAAACCTGTGCGTTCCTCTAGAAGGTAAAGAAATGGAGTCAGCCTGAGGTTAAGTACTCGATCACCAATAAGGCTCAAAGCATCAACGAAGCCTTCTTCATTCCCTGTGGCTTCCTCCTGCAGCTAATGGTGAGGAAATTAGAAAGAAATTCAGCTTGAAATCTAAGTTTTCTATTTACTAAACTACATTAGTCCCAAAGTCCTTACAATTTTCTTTCTCAAACCTCACTGCTGACTGTGTTCTATGACCGTCCCTGCTGGAGTGCTGGCAGGACACCCGTGGCACACTGACCGCATGTTCTGCAGTGTCACAAATCCCGACACCACGGAGTCAGCAACGGCCAAGTTTAACATTCAAGTTTGCTTGTGTAAGATCTTTGTCAATAGTGACCTTAATATTCTGGAAAAACAAAGGTGCTTATTTCTCCAATAAAATGCTAATCAAGATACCAAAGAGAGGAGAATAAAGCCATCCCTATAGGCATCTGCACCTCGGGGAAGAGGAGGAAGGACTTAGTACTTTGGGAGACCTGAGGGGAAGCAGAGGTAAGAGGATTTCTTCTTCCCTTTGAAGATAAATGGACCTTGCCCCGCAGAATAACGCCTCCGACCCATGTCCTAATCCCCAGAACCTGTGAATATGTTACCTTACAGGGCAGAAGGGACTGTGCAGGTGTGATTAAATTAATGATCTCGAGACAGGGCAATCAATCCGGGATTACCCAGGAGAGCCCAGCCAATCACCAGGGCGGGCACCGGCCTGTGACAGAGGGAAGCAGGAGGGTCAGCGCTGGAGTGTGGCAGCCTGAGCAAGTCTGGCCTGGCCACTGCTGACAACGGATTTGGAAAGGGGCTGAGGCCAAGCGGCCACCAGAGCTGCAAACGGTGAGGAAGTGGACTACCCCTGAAAATCGCTGGAGGGAGCGCAGCCCTGGACTCTTTGACTGCAGCCCAGAGGGACTCATTTTGGATGCCTGTCCTCCAGAGATGTGCGGTAATGAACCCATGCGGCACTGAGCCACCACATTTGCAATAAGGTGTTCAGAAGCAACAGGACACAAGTATAAACCTCCCAGAACTAAGGTCTGATCAGGAAGGTGAGACACACAATCAGCATTTTAAACACACTGGTCTTAAAATACTCTTCTCTCATGTTGAAACTTCAAACAGGTCATTTCCTACCAACCCAACTGATACTTCCTTATCTATCACATTCACAGTTTGGTTTCATGAATATTAATTCATGAAATAATTATTTAATAATGTTAAATAAAGCCTGAAAACTTGTTTTAATGGACAGTGTTTTTCAATAAAATTTCACATTTTTGAAAAGGTGCCAGGAACTCATTAAGGATATTCAGATTGCCCAGGCTTAAAAAGTTACTAATATGAAAATATGCTCACATAAAGTTATGTTTTAATATCTCTTCATTCTCAAAAATCTAATTCTTACTACGTTTGGCCATTAACATCTCTTGCTTTCAAAAATTAATAAAATTATGTCTAATCCTGACACGTTTTCCCAAGAGCAGCTTCAAAATGAGCATTCAGTGTATCAAATAGGGAAACTAATAACCAGTCTGAATAGCTTCAAAGTCAAACTGAGATTTAATCTCAAACTCTTAACAAGGGTAAATGTACCATGTATGTAAGAAGATTTTAAAAAATAGCTAAAAAGTGAACTTTTATTTTTAATTAAAAAATGATATTAGCGGTGTCTGTCAACACCAAAGTAGCTACCAGATAGAAATGTAACATGATCCACATACATAATTTAAAATTTTCTCCCAGCCACATTAAAAAAGCAAAACAAGGTGATATTAATTTCAAGAACTTATTTTACTTAACCCAATATATACAACATACTGTCATTCAAATGGGCATCAACATACAACCATTACTAGTGAGATATTTAACTCTCTTTTTCACATCGGTGTGCACTTCACACCAAAGGCACATCTCAGTTTAGATTCACTGCATTTCAAGGGCTCAACACGGCCGCTGTACCAGACAGCGCAGGTCTGCACGCTTTATACTTTCACCCGAGGTTCCCAGTCCCCAAAGTCCTTCTATGGTAACAATGTAAACACACCAGTGTAACACTAGTGATTATCAGCTATCTTAGCTGTCTCTTGGAAACAGAGGAATGGTGTGTTTGCTGGTTGTGGTTAAAGCTTCTTGTGAGTGACAAAAATTTTATCACCTGCCTTGACATCATCAAGGGCACATAGGAGCCGAATAACTGTCACCTTTTTAGTCTGGCCTCAGGCTGCAATAAATAACAAGCAATAGGATGAGCATTGTAAATGTATTTTTTAATTTGTATAATCTTTGAATTTTTCCATCTCAGAAGAATGAGAAAGAAAATTTACCATGTAACTTTTTAGGGAGAAATCAAAAGCAGACGGTTCTCCTGGGTATGGCCAGAACACAGAAATTAAAAAATAAATAAAAGAAAAATAAAACTAAAACCCATAAAATGGTAACAAAAGAAAATAAACTAAGCCCTTTGTAAATACATGCATTGTTAATTCAGTTTGAAGTATAATGAAAAACATTTGACCTCAGCATTGCCTATCAAATTTTACTGAAAATCACAAAAGTCGACTTAGTACAATTTCAAAGACAGTCTTTTGACCACATTTTGAAAGAAATAAATATTATTCTTTTCATGAAATTGAAAGCCAGGGAAATAGGCAGGAAATTGGAGCACAACACTCATGTCTAAGGAACAGAAATGGAGATTCTATCTTTGCTAACTTGTAGCTTAAACTTAAGCCCAGCCCCAAAACGTATCTCCATCATTCCAGAAATCCACCCCAGAGAAAGAACACAGCGACTAACATTTGCTAAAAATCTCGGTAATTGTTGCTGTGCTCTACTTTGTAATCTTTCAGTCAACTTAATAATTGGCACTGTCTGAAGAAGTAAAGGGCTTCTACACATTTAGTATTTATAGTACATATATACTATATGTACATATATACTATAGTACATATATACTATATGTTGTCTCCCTTCAAGAGACAACACGTACCAGAGTATACTGAAAAAACTTTGTGAAAAATATAAATATTAGAATATATTTTTTAATTTAATAAGCCTGATAATTATCACAAATTGTTATGGGGCTGGGTGATGATGAACAGGATGGTGGAAAATCTGAATTTCAACAATGGAATAAACTTTGAAAAACGACAAGTTCTTGGGCACTAAAAGTGTCCAGCAGAGAATTCAAGGTCAAGAGCACTGCGTGGAACTAGGTGACACTTACTTAGGGTTGTGTTTAAGATTCTGTGTGAGAAAAGACTGGGAGGAAATACATGAGAATATTTGTGAATACTCTCTTTAATGAGCTAAGTATGCCTTTTTTCATTCCACTTCACCAAATACCACGTTTTCCTTTTATAATCATTTTTTTAAAAGTTCTTGCTCAAAGAATCTATATAAAGAGTGGTGATATCATTCATTGTCCAAACATGCATTTTAAGGGAAAAAAGGGACATCATTGATAATTATGCTAAGACAATAGGTATAAACTGGGACCACCCTTGATGAACCAGGACGTATGGCCGCGCCCCCTATATCTCCTTGTTTATATTAATACTCTGTCACGACTGGTGAAATCTGGAGAATCAACAAAGCTACACATGTCCGACTAATTCTTTTCTAGAATTGTTTGAGTACAATTAATTAATTTTGGGGCAGGGGTACCATTTTTTCATCCTATATCCTCACTGAACATTTTCAAAAGCACGGTCTATCTTTGTTTCAGTGAATCACAGAAAATTAAATACAGCTGCCTTCACGTTTACATAAAGGAGAACAAAAAGATTTTTAAAAAATGACAGGAAACAATTTCTAGTGTGTGTGTGTATGCATGTAAATGATAATACTCATTCCATAATCCAGGTAAAGCAAATCCAGAATATGAAGGTCAAAGAAGACATAGGGAAAACAGAACAAAGAAACCATCGCGTCCTGAAAGCACAGACATTCTGCTCTGCGGGCAGCTGCACTGGTAGGAGACTGGTGGGCGGGGAGGGGCATGGCCGCATAACAGTGTCCACTGATAACTTCAAGTGGGGATATTCTATTCCCCTGGGCTGAAAGACTCATTATTAAAAAAAAAAAAAAAAAAAAGACACGGTAAAGAGTTGTTTTTTTTTTTTTTGTTCTGGACCCATTTGGTTAAATACTGTATTACATGTAAGTACAACTTATCTCAAAATTAATTTGTGACTAGTTTTTCCATCACTGCTCCAAAAAAATTCAATAAAGGTAACTTCTATACAGAAAAGTACTCTTAAAAGACTGAACAACTCTTTTCTTTTTAAAATAAGATTTTATTTATTTTTTAGAGAGAAGGGAAGGGAGGGAAAGAGAGAGAGAAATGTCAATGTGTGGTTGCCTCTTGTGCACCCCCAACTGGGGATCTGTCCCACGATCCAGGCCTGTGCCCTGACTGGGAATCGAACCTGTGACCCTTTGGTTTGCAGGCCCGTGCTCAATTCACTGAGCTACACCAGCCAAGACTGACTGAATAACTAAACAATAGGACCACATATGTTTTCTTTTCTCAAAGGGCTCCTTTCAAGACATGGTGTAATTTTATAATCAACCCCAAACGTATTAGACATGAGAAACAAAACTTCCTTTAGAAAAAGAAAAGCACTGGTTAACTTTATCTAAGGTGGATTCCAGGAGAGGTGTCAAGGTTTGACTCCAACACAGATCTCTATTACCAAGCCTCAGAGCAGTGCCAGAGGAACCCACTCCAGCAAAGAACTTTAGGAGACCACAGTTGGGAAGTACGAGGATGAAGACAGGTTTTGTACCAGTCCTTGAGGGCAGACTGAAGACAGCCCCGAGTTCTGTGCTCTGTTTTAAAACACGCACCAGTCAGTAATAGTCTGCCTGCCCTTGGCCACCCCAGAAAAACGGGCAGCGAGGACGCAGCATCTGCTGACAGACGCGGCATATGCTTTTCGATTCCCCAAACAGAACAGGAAGGCTCGTGTCATTTAAAAATGAAAGGTACAAGAGAGAAGCCGGGTAAATTGAATCGGGTAAATTTAAAAATCCTTGAAGTCAATGAAAGAACCCTCCAGAAAGATCAATTTCCTTTGCTTCAAAGAATTCAATCAAATCATTTTGTTGGTAAGGAGCAAGTCCTCAATGCCTGATGAATACACTGGGCGTGTCAGTTGTTCGAGTCTCGTTAAGGACACTGTAAGTACATATACTTAAAAACCGAAAACATTTAAACTGCTACTTTAGATAAACAGTGTAGTCAACAATCTTCACATAATCATTTTATATTCATGTGCTTCTCATCTCTAAAGCAGTCACTTTTTTCACTTTGTATCTAAAAAGGTCACAAAAACAAAAGTAAACTATATGAAAGAAATAGAAATCCACTGTGAGAAAAATCACAAACATAAATAGTTTTACTGGTTACAGTCTGAATCTATTTCACTTTAAAAATACTTACCAAGTAAGTGCTGGAGAAAGTTCTGTATAGGCATAGTAATCGTTTTTTGTTTTAACTGAAAACTGGAAGCTTAGTGTAATTACCTCTTTAATATTAAAGAATAGTTATTATGGTCAGAATTAAACACTTTTAGTGTTGATGGATTCTATAAAGGAAGGGAATAATGATCAGGAGCATTAGAACAGTACATACATTTGTATTAGTACAGACGGGGACAGCCAGCATATATAATTCTGTAGATATGTGTTATTAATTACCAAAGATTGCTGAATTTGGAATAAGAAGTTAGATAGCAATAAACACTATGTTAAAAAAAAGCAAATAACTGAGATTTAATCATAGCCAAGGGCTATCTTTAAAGTTCAGTAGAGCCGAGCAGATGAAAATTAATTAAAAAACTGGTCTTACCTAAAGACACAAATAGAACTGAACAAGGAAGGTAAAAATTTATAAGCTTGGCCACAGCTGACTGTGTCTGTGGGGTGTATTTAACTTGCTGAGGAGGAAGAAAACTTTCAAATATAACTTTCCAAAATTGATTTCATCAAATCTTTTCTTAAAATGCCATTGTAAAACTTTGCCATTTGCTCATTCCTAAAAACACTACTGCTTATAAAAAATTCTAAATCATACAGATTGTGACATTAATAGTAAATTGTTAAGGAAAAGTTTAAATTAAAAATTTCAGTTCTTATGTATAACACATTTAGGAGACAATACACATATCAAACGGCACACTTTCATCTTTATGCAAAAAAAAATCCAAAACCCACCCACTGTCCTTGTGATTGAAGTGACTATATCTGCAGCTTGCCTACCTGCGTTTCACTTAAAGGAGGAAATCAGTTCACAGCGAAGTCCTGAGTCACTATATTCCCTGTATTTAAGCCTTGTTAAAATTCATTCAAAAGAGAAAGCAAGTCAACTGAATGACTGCAACATTACATTCATTCCTAAGTACATCATTTCCAAGTTCAATTTTTAAAAGCTGAATTGTTCTGAGAATTCAGAATAGCATTCTCAGAGTTTTACTTTCTCCAGTTTTCTCCTCCGTTCATGCAAGAAGCCTACTGAAGTCCATTGAAGGACTGGTGTCTCCAGTGTCCTGTCTTCCTGACCCCCACACTCGCCCCCAAACCTCTCTCACGTCTTCCCCATCACTCTCCCAATTTAAGTATTAAGATAAAGTTTGGCCACGTGGCAGCTTATTTTTAGAGATAATCTAATACATGCTAGAGAGTTGGGAATACTTTTTGCAGGCTTGAAAAACAGCTGCAGTTTCCTGCTTACTGTTTAAAATAAAACAAAACTAAAAAGAAACCACGCACACTTAATACCGAAATGGAGCTTACCTTAGAGCCGCGTTCATTAAAGATTATTTCTACATCTAGGATTTTGCCAAACTGCTGCAGAGACAAAAACAAAACATTTGTTTATTGTCAGCTTTCTATGCACATATTTTACTTTCTTCTACAAAAGAAACCACGCTCTCTCTCCCCTTTAAACCACCCATTTAGTGTCCACGTTCTATTCGTTGGTGAAGTCCCGATGCCAGTTTCGGAGTCTTCCTCATCACTGAGCGGATGATTTCTCCGTTTCCACTCCTTCTCCAGCTCACCTGCCCGCGCGCCACCCACCTCTTCGCGGCGGACGCGTCTTCAGAACCGATGCCCACAGTCCCCCGCTGCTTCTCACGGGCCAGAACCAGGGGTTTTCCCACAATGTTTCTACTGTTTTAAATGGGTCGGTTTTAAGAAGTAAATCCGAAGTAGAAAGATTTGAATGCTGTTTTGATTCCCCCCTTTCCCTTTAATTTATGAAAGTAAATCACGTTCATTGTAAAATTAGAAAACACAGATAAATACAAAGGCAAGGGGGAGCAGAAAGGGAGTACCACCTGCAACCCCACCACCTCAGTTCCGGTCCACAGCCTCCTGGGCTTTCCCTTCGGCATGTATTGTTAAGGAAATATTTCCACATATTACTCTCATTTTTTAAAATTCAATATACTATGAACAACTTTCCCAGTCAATAAATGTGTCTATTATTTCTATAGGTTACATGTTAATTTTCCATTACGCTTAAACATTCATGGACATTACGTATGATCCCATTTATCTGCCACTTTAATTTTTCTGCAGTGAACATCATCAAGAATATCGTAAGTAGAAACTTTGTTTTGTAATTAGTTAAATATTTTCACATTTGGAAAAATCAAACAATGCTAAAACCATAACCCGTGAGTAACTCTAGGTTGGGTAGCTGGTGCCGACAGGAGGGACACACAGAAAACTGGTCACTTGGAGAAGATGCGTACACAGTGGCAAGACGGTCTTAGTCGATACGCACACAGGCTGCATCGAAGGGATGTGTGGTAGCTCTCGCGATACCTTTTAGCTCACACTTCTCCGTCAGTACTAAACTCATATATGCTGCACCCAGGTACCTATTTCACTTAGATTTCAAACCAGACTCTGGGGAATGTACAGAAACTAAAAAATGAAAAGAGCAAAACAGAAATTGTGCTCTCTCTCTGGGCTAACACGTTACTATCGTTATTAAACACATGTATTAAGAGCCCACGTTTTCTAGAGTAAGGCTTCTGGGCTTGCTTCCTGTTTCATCATTTAATGGAAAGTTATAAAAGTCAAAGAAAGAGGAAAATGTCTTATTTTAGGTAGAAGACCATTTAATTTTTTTCCTATACCTATCCGATATTATATGGTATTTGAGAATTTGTTTCCTTTTATGTTTTCTAATGCATCCTTCTAGAGTAAGGACTGCCTTCCTTGTGTGGTTAAAAAAATTGAGGCTGAAAGAAGCTACTCATCATTTACAGAGCTAATAAAAATCGAGCGCGGAATCCCTGCTCTTTACCAATGCAACTGTCCTCAGTAACAGGGACTAACTACGTGGAAGAAGGCAGAGCAAGCAGGCACCCTGTGCGAGGAGATTTCATTTTTGCAGTTAATGCCTCGTGGGAAAGGGTATAATGCATTTCAAGAGACCACTGGTAAGAGGCCCAGGCAGAGTCTCAAGGGGCAGCACACCTCTGACCCGCGAACGCACTCCTTTTCACGGAGCTCCGGAAACTGAGGTGCCACGTTACCTCTGACAACTCAGTAAAGAACCTCATAGCTCCTACTCCCGGGAAGCTGCTTCTTAAATGCAACCTAAATTCTTTATGCTGCCCTTTGCATCTCCTGCCGCTCTCTTTTCTGTAGAGATGAGACCAGCTGGTTGCCACTGTCTATGTAAAGGCTCTCCAAGTTCTTTGAGAACATCCTTAAACCCCCACCCTGGCCTTGCCTTCTGGGTGCAGCACACATCAGGTAACAGCTGAGTGACAGAGCTTTGCCCCAGGGTCCTGTCACCATGAAGTGGCCAACTAAGACTTAAGGAACAGGATTTGCTTTTCTGACAAAGCACCAGGCTGTGATACTAATAAAATTTTTTTAAAAGCCCAACTATCTCTTTGTCCTAGTTTGAGGTAAGAACTTGCTCAAATTATAACAGGCAACAACACACAGCCCAGGAGCAAGTTAGGTTCTCGGCAGTCACCCCCTTTTCCAACAATGGAAATCTGTGCTGTTGCACTGTGTGTCTCGGGGCAGTGATCTCAGGAACAACTGAACACCTGGGAGAACACATCGGAGGCAGCAAACTGACCCCTGTACCTGATTTTAGATACTGGTCTTGACATTGTTGAGCTGTAAGCAAGGAGATAAAAACAAAACACAGGTACTACCTGCTGTCGCACACATTCATTTAATGTGTAACACTCTGAAAGGCAGGGTGTTTGCCCTGATTTTAGCACTGAAAGTCTCACGTCCCAAGCAAACAGTCACTTTATTTATATGAGAATTTGCAAGGCTGACGGCTAGTAGACAGGTGATAGGAAAGGTTTCTGGTAAAAATATTGATTTACCCCAGGATCTTTCTCAATCCATTTGTAGTTTTATCCTAAAGTACGAATGTCTAATAATACTCCTGGTGGATGAGATTATATTTTAATTGTAAACTCACAAAAGGACTTCCGAGACTTACCCCGAACATCTGCCGGAGGTCAGGGTCCCGGAAGCGGAAAGGGATATTGGAGACGTGCAGCCGCTTAGGGGTGGATTTACTCTCTGAATTCTCGCTGCTTTGCGTCTGTGACTGTTGGCCGTCTGTCTGCGCTCCGCCTTCCGTCTGCTAAGAGAAGAAACACACAGTAAACAAAAAATGAATACAGCTACTTCACAAGACTTTATGTACAACGAAGTCCTAGCCACCCCAATTGTTCTCAAACAGTGTCTTTAAGCAAAAATTAGCTGTCCCTTCTCTGAGGGGGAAAAAAAGATGCTGTGTTCAAAATGCTATAGTTTGCAAATAAAACTTAGGTCTTCTGAGCACCCACAGTACATTAAGCAAGGTGGGAGAGACAGAAACTCTAAAGGACTCGCCCAGGGTCACGTGGGGATACATCGGAATAACTGAGGACATAAAAATAGCACCATTACTCTTACATTCTTAGTAGCCCTTTCTACTAGTTTTGAGATGTTCCTATTTTGAAAATGAGTCTGTTTGTATTAGTTGTGAAGATCAATGCATTTTTGGTCTATCATTTCAGGAAATAAGGGAGTATTTTTGTATTTTATTCCCTCTATTAGTTCCAGAGTTTATGACTACTGGGTTCTCAAAGCATTATGATTTAGGAAAAGGAGACACTGGTGACAAAGGCCACTTCACTTCCGAACCGAGGAGGCTTCTCACTCTGAAAGCCGTCTGTACTCGCCTGCGAAATCCACACAAGCCCAGCTACCTTTAGCACCGAAGCCGACCTTCGCAGCCCAGAGCAAAGCTTTGTTGAGAAAATCGGCAAGGCTTTAAGGGAGCCTGACTAATCCACTGCTCACATAAATGACAGATCTGTGTACATCTATAGTGAAAGTGTGTGAGTGTGAGTGTGTATTTTTAATCGTGAATCTCTCCTGCAGCATCCCAGGCCTGCGGTTCATCCAATCTCTTTCCCAATAAATCCTCGACAGAGTTGCTATGTTGAGAAAAACTTTTGACATATATCTTACAGGTATGGTACATCCTAAGCATTCAAAAAACATTTACTTTGAAGCATTTGCCTGGCAATTTCAGAACCTTATGTTTGTATTATTTACTGTGGTGTGCACGCCAAACCCGACGGCTTGCTGAGCTAATTAAAACCAACCACCTTTTAAAACGCGAGTGGAACCTGCTGTTCTTATTATCTCAGTCGGCTTGGAACTGAGTCCCCCACAGAGTCTTCCTGGTGACACAGAACAAATGCCCTCCCGGTGACCCAATGTGCCAACTAAAGGAAACTGTAAATCAGAGATACTTTTGGTTCGGAAGATGTTAACAATCATCATGAAGTCTGAGACTTTAAAATACAGAGGATAAGCAGGAATAAACGCCGAATGAGTACCAGCTTTTCAAATGTCAAGCTGAGTGACAGCAGCTTTTCTGTCATTCCATTGAGGCCCTGCAGGTGGCTTAAATGTGCGATGATTCATGCGACACAAAAATAGCAGAACAGGGGAGAGCCACGAAGCCATGTTCTGCGAAAGTGTAAGGCTTTCTATCATCCATCTGGGCACAACGCAGACCAAACAAAACAAATGCCACCCAAAGAAGAAACTCACTAAGTTACTATAACAGAAAATGGACACCAAAGCAACAAGCATGAGCACTAGTTGTGACGAGTGCTAGTCAGTCACCGGCCCACGGGCCTCTGACACCTCACAGCTGGGTTGCCTAAACCTTGCTTCACGCCGACTTGAAAAGCAGCAGCTCAGGTCTGCAGGAGGCCAGGGTATCACCGCAGAGAAGTTAAAGAGACCGATTCTAGCGCCAAACCAGTTTCATATATAATTTACAATGGGTGGGCAAAAGGAGGCGTACAGTCATTAGGGAGGCAAATAACACAGCAATTAATAAAGAAACTGTTCTGCGAACTCACAACTGTCAACCCTCGTTTGCCCGCCTGTACCTAGCCCCTGCAGGATAAACGAAAGCGAACGAGCACCGAGAAGCATGCTATGCTGCCCAAGCCCCTTAGATGTTGCCAATGAGAGATTTTTTACAAACCTGATGACACAATTTAAGAAAAGGTTAGAAGCCAGACTGGCTCATTTTCCGGCACTGTAGTGAACACCTACATTTTTAAAAAGTAGGAAATCTTCAGTTCTAGGAAGATTGGCAAGTGAAAAAAATGAATTATCATTTCCAAAATTCTCAAGCTTTCTGACTTAATAAATTCTTTTCAATGGAAGCTTAACATATATAATAGATACAAATGCACAAATCATAAGCAAACAGATGAATGAATTTTCACAAAGGAAGTACATCCACAAAACCACCAAATCAGACCAAGTGATGCTATTGCTCCAGAAGCACCTCTGGGCTCCACTCCAGTCACCATGCCCCGCCAAGGGCCACCCCAACATCTGACTCCATAAATGAGTGTTGCCACTTTTGAACTTAGAAAAGGGGGGAGGGACCCATTCCATATGTACTCTTTTCTGTCTGCCTTCTTTTATACATTATATTTGTGTAATTCACATACACTGTTATAACTGGTCCACTCTTTGTCCATTTTATAAACGTACAGAATTTACACAACTGCTTCCAGATTTGGCTCTAAAGTTCTCTGTTACACTCTTTGGGTGCACACGAGCACGCAGTTTGTTGGGTGTGCATGGGTCCAGGAGTGGATTTGCTGGGTTAAGGATATATGTAAGTTCAGCCATAATAGATACTGTCAGCTTTTCAAAGTGGCTGTACTAACTTATACTCAACTGTGTATGAGTTCTAGTTGCTCTTAGTATTGGCATTCTCATTTTTTAAAAAAGATTTACTTATTTATTCTTAGAGAGAGGGAAAGAGAGGGAGTAAAAGAAAGACCGATTGGTTGCCCCTTGTATGCACCCGTCCGGGGACCAGACCAGCAACCCAAGCACGTGCCTGACGGGGAACTGCAACAGCGGCCTTCTGCGACGTGGGACATCGCCCAAGCACCTGGGCCCCACCGGTCGGGGCACCATTTCCATTTTAGCTGTTCTGGTGGAAGGTTGTGGCATCGTACTGTGGCTTCGCTATGCTTTCTTCTCTCTAAAACTATGATTTTTTCTTCTTTCCACTTACAGAATTTTGTTGAAAAATGGGAATTCTTGGTAAAATAGTAACTATTTCTTGAGTGCATACTATAGGACAGACCCTTCTCTAAGCCTTTTAATAACAATTAATATTTAAATAGTGTTTACTATTTGCCAACAATGGTCTACTTTTATTTATTTTAATAAATGTAATTCTTTGAACAGCCCTAACAGTAGGTCCTTTTTCCCCCCCTTAAACTTGAGAACATAGTAGGTATTATTTTTTTACCCTACTTTTCAGATGAGGAGTCTGAGGAATAGAAAAATTGCCTGAGTAATTACAGGAGCAGGCATTTGGCCACAGGCAGTCTGGCTCCAGAGCACGTGTGTGTTATACTGCACTTTCAATGTATTGTATTTTAAAGCTCTCACAATAACCTATGAGGCAGGTACTATTATTATCCCCAAATGACAGAGGCACAGAGAACTTAAGTTAGTTGCCCAACCAGCGTCACATGTTAAGTGGCAGAGGAGGAATTCCAAAGCAGGCAGCCCAGTGTCACGTGCTGACCCACCTCCCTCTCACGCGTTCCCGGGACACTCATCTGGAGGGGCAAGACTTCTCCTTGGTGGAGGTGGGCATGGGGGCGAGGGACAAGAAAAGCTCCACAAGAGGTGACATGTATTCTACACCTCGAGAGAAGAGGAGCAGGTCAGGCCACAAAGGGGAGGGAAAGCGAGGGGCAGGGTCACCCACCAGGCACACGACACTCACAAAGGAGCGAAGCCAGAGAACTGCGGAACATGCTCAGGGTGAACCGTAGATTTCTGCACTGAGTGAGCTCAGGACTGGGAAATATACATTGAATACTGAATGTAATTAAAGGACCTATTTCCCATTTGATATTCCCAACTTTAAGTTTACCTTAATATAGACTAATTACTGAAACAGACAAACCACTAAGAAAAGTAAAAAAGGTTTTAGGCTCTGTATTTGTGAAAAGTGGAGAGTTAAGCTGTTTTGAGAAAAATCTCACTTGGTATAGCACTGGTTTGCTTTGTTTTCTATTGTTAGCTGCTGAGCAGCTTCACTGACTGTATAAACAACCTCTGAAGGTTCTGTTCTTCCCTTCTGTGGTCATTTTCTGACCTAGTTTATTCTCTGGGCAGGGGATGAAACAGAAGAGGCTGGAGTCTGTGGACTGAGAGTTTACAGTGAGGCCTGACAGCCGCAGTGCTGGACGCGGCCCGGTGATGAAGTCCGAACGCCCACTCTTCAAACAACGCGGCCTCCCCAGCGAGGTCCAGCTCTGTGCGCACTGCAGAGGGGCCCAGGGCTTTTTACACTGCAGAGCACGTCAGATTTTTCAGTCTCAACAACTCATTCTAGAAATGAGGGCTACAAATATTTTGTTTTGGTAAACGCAAACTTTAAAAATCCTTACAACTGGGAAATGGATTAATTTTTTCTGACTTCTCTACAAAACATAAAAACATTTTAACTATGCACTGTGAATAAATGTTCTGTTATGGACTAAAAGAGAACTCTGGGCAATACAAGGTGAAGTATCGCCTTCCAAGTCGCTATCATAAAACCTCATACATAATCTGAGATACTAAGGAGTATCCTGATTAATTCAGGAATACTGTTTTGATTCATGAATGATCCATTTTCTTCAACATTTAATTTTCCTGTTTTCTGGGATGCTGTCATTCCTTATTTTTTCACCTCTATAAGGCTAAAGGGAAAAAGAGAAAATCCAATTTAGCATATTAAATTTCTAGGGAATCTGATTTATGCCTGAAACATCTATTAAACCAACCCGCTTTAATGACAGCTTGGGTTTAAACAATTCCTCTAGAATTCTGAAGGCAACATTCACCGGTCGCCCAGCTGCCGGTGTTGCCATTGAGAAGCCCACAGGCACATTGCCGGGACTTCTGCCTTCTTGTGCGACTCCCCCGTTCTCCCTGGGTGTAGACTGCCCGAACACGCCCAGTGGGTGAAAATCCCAGTGATACGCCTCACTGTGGGTTCCTTCCACTTTGATCTATTTTGCTGGGGAGTCTGTGTTCTCATAAGTTGGAAATTAATGTCTTTTAGCCCAGGGAAGTTTTCTTCAATGATTTCACTGATGATTCCCACCCTATATATTTTGTTGTTCTCTGTTTCTAGAATTTGTGTTATTAAATGTTGGATGTTTTGGAATGGTCCTCTAATTCTCCTACTTCTTTTTTTCTGTTTTCCCATCTCTCTGCCCTTTGGCTCAGTTTTCTGGGATGTTTTATCTGAAAACCTCGGAGGCCAAATATGTGTCAGAATTCAGAAAGTTTAGGATTTGGAAGGCAATGTAGTATAGACTGTATTTTGCTGTACAATGCACACATTTTCACCCAATTCTGGAGGGAAGAATAAGGGTGCACATTACATATAAGTAGTACCTGAAATACCTTGTATTTGTTCTTGTGTTTTGTAATGATTTGTTACATAAAATTTCTCATACCATAATATGTTTAAAAATAAATGCTAAAATTCCATTCTAATACAAAAAATAAGTATCTGAATATAAATAATAAAAGCCGAATGAAAAAATTAAAACAAAAGATTTTTTTCTGAAAGTTTGGGCCAAAAAATGTGGGTGCACACCACACACGGGAGCACATGACACACAGTGAAACCCAGCCACCTATGGCGTGAAACCCCCAGTGAGCCTGGGACAGTGACGCTTCTTTAGCAAAATGTACACACATTCACATATACAGGACGGAGACTACATATAGGTTGTTTCTGCTGTGAACTTATGAAAAATCATTTTATTTTCAGAGCTTTTGGGTTTCAGAAATGTGAATAAGGGACTGTAGACTGCTGGTTGGATTCCATGTCTTTTGAATGGAGGTTGGTCTTTGTTTTTTAAACATTATATTTTTAAAGATTTTATTTATTTTTAGAAAGAGGGAAAGGGAGGGAGAAAGAGAGGGAGAGAAACACTGATCAGCTGCTCCTCACACACTCCCAACCAGGCACCCAGCCCACAACCCAGGCATGTGCCTGGACTGGCAATCAAACTGGTGCCCTTTTGATTTGCAGGATGATGCCCAGCCCACTGAGCCACACCAGTCAGGGCTCGATGGGGACTGATCTTCAGTCAAGGGTTAAGTGAATCCTCCTCACCAGATGAATTAGGTATTTTCAGTGTTACAAAGTCAGTCACATATAGTATAAGGGACATGGTTCTGAAAATTGCCAGATTTGAGACTAAACTAACCAAAGGACAGAAGATATTTCTATTAACTGCTAAGGGTAGAGCTGCCATGTGAGTTGCCACCATATAACTCATAGGCTTTGACACTAGGCAATTATTAACAGAGGTTTCATTTAGGAAGACTCACATTGGTTCTGTTAAATGAACCAGACTGGGCTCAAAATGGAGTCACCCATGCTAAGTGCCACTTCTACAAATCAAAACCTAACTCAGTTTCTATGCTTGGCTCTCTCAGAAAAGACAGGCCTAAGTCAATCAACCAGCGCTTGCCCACTCGCACAAGTTACCTGACCCAGCTCCAAGATTTCCCTTTAAGGAAAGTAACCCTGCTCTAACCATCAGCAAATGTCCAGTACAACTTCCTTATTCCTGCTCCCTTCTGCCAACAAAATCTCTTGCTTTGTACAGCTCTTCAGGGCTCCCTTCTATCTGCTAGATTGGATGCTACTCAATTCATGAATTAATGAATAAAGCCAAGATCTGTATAATTTTCTTAGCTGCATTTTGTTCCTTAATAGTTTGAAAGTTACACAAAAGTAAAATTTCATTAATTTTACTCAATCACACCATTTCAATTCTGAACACTTCAAATTTTCATACAATAAGACTGTGATGTATTTTATACCCAAGAAAAGGTAAGGGAAAGTTCACTGCTCAAAGGAGCCTTAAGTGCCCCTAAAGGATGTGTCTGTGTGCATCTCTCACAGAGCAGTCGCTTCCTCAAGGGGGGACGGCCGGCTCTGCAGGCTGCTCATTGGTGTTTTGTAGAAAATGAGTTTCATGGTCAAGTAAGTTTGGGAAATACTAGACTAAACCAAGTTAATCGTTATCTTATGAATTATGAAGAGGGAAAACTCACTTTTCTCCCCAAATATGCATTACATAGTTCGTTCGTTCGTTCATTCATTCATTCATTCATTCATTCATTTTTGTAGAGCACAATATAAAATTCACTTTGGAAAACACCACTGTTATCAGAACAGCTCTTAGGGCACTAGCTCCCCAGAGGCGTGAGGAAAATGGCAAGAGAGAAAAGTGATATAATTCCGTGGCCTCATGTACAAAATCTGTATCATTTTATACATCAAGAGCTGGCTGTAACACTTTCTTTAAAATAAATTACAGTATACTAATAAGTGTCGTATCTAATATTTATTGAACATCCACTATGTGCCAGGCATTACATACTAAGTATTTACTATTCATTTTCCTCATTTAACCTTCTAAAAACAACCCATTATCATCAGCATCTCTATGAGATAGAAACTACTATCATCAGCATCTCTATGGATGAGGGAAATGAGCATCAGTTATGATTCTCTGACGTCGGAGTAACAGTTCTCATGTCCAGCAAACGAAAAGGGCTGGGGGCTAAACCCAACTCAGTCTGATTTCTAGCACTCAAGCTCCCGAACCACGTATTATATAATAAAAGTATGTGTTTTTTAAAATGCAGTTCCCCCCCCAATTCAGTCTTTCCAGATAATATTTTAGAAAGTGGACTGAGGTACTTTTCCTTATATCACTTTACAGTTAAAACTTGGTGGAATTAAACCAAATAACCCCCTTCTTAAAGAGTAAAAATGTCCTAACATTACAGATTATTTTTTAAGAAGTAAAATCTTGGCCCATAAGTTTATTTCCTGAAAATAAGGATATTTGCATTTCACAGTGCCAAAATAACATGCTAATAAAAACACCTGTGATATATTAAATATAAAACTACTTTGCCAAACAATTTTTGGCCATAGAAAATTGAATTCACATCTGTATAGAGCAGTGCCCTATTGAGGACAAGTACCTTCAGACAGAGTTATTTTAAAGAGACATGCCTAAGCATTTTTCCTGTATATCTGAATATTGCTATGACAGCCAAATTCTGAGAATCTTGCCCTATTTGGGTACTTAAATGTAACCTAACAGTTTTTTCAATAAACTAGTAATTTAATTTTCTTTAGAAAATGCCTAGTATCATTTTGTCATTGGGTCGAAGTGCTGTAAAACAGAATGACGAAAGACATCGTTTGTGTATGCAATACCATATACTGATCGTCATTATTACACTATGAAACGAAAGCCAACATCACAGGTTAAAAAAATCATAGCAAGTTACTTATTTTTTAAACCAGGAGTAAGAATTATAAAAATTATGAAACATACGTAGATCATCTCAAATTTTAAAAACTTTATACCTAACTGAATGATTCTTTAATATTTTAATGTACATTTTAATTTCAGAATGAAAGAAATCAGTATGTTCTAGCTGGAGTTCTTAGGTTTAAAGTTGAAGAGTAAATAGAAGCTAAGAAGGTAAGACTTACGGATGTCTTTTATTTTTTATAATTTGCAGAAGGAAGCTGGAAGAAATCTTGACTGAAAGCAAATTCCTGAGCCCCAGTCCTGTTCTGAGCGGACCTCTGCTTGGGAAAAGGAAGGCACGGGGTGATTTCTAAAATCCATCTTAGTTTTAAAATCCAGTGATTCTAATCAGAGTTTACTGGCTTTGAATGACAGCACAAAAACGTACAACTCTTGGAGACAGGCTAAGAAAACCGTGCCCCCCAATTAGCCAGGGCCGTTCCTTCCTGCTCGCCCCAACGGGGCAGGGCAGCACTTGTCAGTCTGGCTTCTCCCGGGGAGGGCGAGGAAGTAAGTGAAGGCAAGCGAAGGAGAAGCAATCACCACGAAGCTGACATTAATGATGTGCTAAACGGGTGTTTTGAGTCTTATGGGAACCAAAGGGCAAGTTTCTCTATTCAAAGATACCCATGCCTGGTTCTGAGTTGCATTTTCTGTAGCAACTGTTGCATTTTCAGATCAGGATACAGTTTCCTCAGGGATCCAGCTTTGAAACTGCCACGCTGCTTACAGGCATCAAAATTCCAGAGCTGGATGGTACGAGTAACTATTTTTTAGGGTGAACTGATAATGAGTGTAGACAGTGTGAGTAGAGTGTTGACAGTGTGAGTAGAATCAAGTCCTCTACTTTTACTACTTTGGAAAAAAAATGGGTCTCTCTTGGAAAAGCAGATGGTAGATGAATGAATTCCCTACAGTCCCAGGTCTCTAACTCTAGCCCGAAGGAGAACGTGCTGATGATAATCCCTATGTCTCAGGCTGAAGGTAATACACAGCCCAATAATATAGAACATCATAAAAGTATCTGGGCCCCACTTTTACTATTATGTTCCAGAGTCTTCATTTGGACAAATGGGCCCACAGTTAAGGGTTATAACTCCTTGGCTATGTTTTAATAGGTCACCAAACCACAAGGGAATCAGGGGGTAATTCCAAGGGAGCATGATTAAACTGATCTTCGGACAGTAGGAGTGTAAGAAAGTCTGGCTTCAATTCCGAGTTAAGGGTGTAACCAAGAAACTGAGGCTGGTGGACAGTACGGGGTCTGAGCTGGCTTTCTTTAGTGGTGTACTCAAAAGCCCAAGAAAAACACCTATTATGTACCAATGGGAGCACTAAGAAGAGGGTGATGATCCCTGCCCTCATGAAATGTATCATCTACTAAGTAGCAGAATATGTATACAAATATAAACCTCACATCAGAAAATTATCCACCAAAGCTCGTGGACTTCAAATACTTTGGTTGTTTATGCCTGCTGGTGTTTGGAAAGACATCTACACATAAACGGACTGATGTCCTTTCTTCTCTGCAGGCAGGCTCAGCGATAATCAAGGCCCTGCAGACCCAGGGGGGCCCTAACTGCTCTCCCCTGCTAACGCACAGTGTGAGGCCAAATGACTATCAAAACAGGCTCTCATCTTAGAGCACAATGCTGAAATCAATGTCCAACACACATTTCAGAAATAAAATGCCAGATTTCATTGCTTGTATTCTGCAGGAGAAGCCCTTCCGTTTGTTTTTCCCCCGTCAACAAGGTGGGACCCCCCAACATAAACAAGACCCGCATCAAAATGCAGCTGCAGTTCACACTGACAGAAAGCACACACAAGCAACATCAACCTAGACACCCTATTTTAAAAAGATGGTTAAAAGCAATTACCTTAAAGAACTATTTAAACAGGCAATTTCCAAAGTATTTATAATTTATTCTCACTACAATCCTGGCAGATAGGCATTGACTTCATTTGATGAGGAAACGGAAATTTCAGAGGTAAAATAATTTATTCAAGATACAGTTATTGCCAAAGGATCAATCTTGTGATCTTATACCATTCAATCAATCGGCTGTCCATTCCTGTATCCTTCATAACGTCTCTCTAATCAAGCCCTTCTCTCCAGAACCACTGCAGCCCCTAGCCCAGAACCGCACTATCAACTCCATGACTAAGACGCTCTCCTAACCAGCCTCCCGGTTTTCCTACTTGTCTTGTATACACGAGAGATTAATATTCTGGGAGCCCAATCCTGCTCACTTCTACTTCCTTGCTCGGACACCTTCAGTGAAGCCATTTCTCAGCCAGGTGTTCAAACACTCTTCCCAGAGTGTATTCCAGCAACCCTCCTCCCCATCAGTCCCCATCAGCACTGACACCCAAAGCTTCAGACCAGTGAAAACCCAGGCTTTTGGTCAGACGTCTGAATAACGTCTTTCCGGTCGCTGAAGCTTTGCTTTGAGAAATGCCTTTCCTATTCGTCTCTCCCCCGTCCGTACATGTTCGCATTCTGATCACTTAGTTCAAGGCCCAGATCAGCGCCATGCCCACCGAGAAGCCCCTGCTTCTTTCTCCTCAGCCATCCTCTGAATCTCCGTTCATTTTTTTCCCTCAAAAAACATGTACTGAGTAACTATTAAGTGTCAGGCACTGTTATAAGTCAGGAAATGCAAAAGTGAACAAAAAAAGAACTTTTTTCTCTAAAAGCTTACTGTTTAGTTAGGGAGACAAAAGTACAAAATAATAACACCTTCTAAGTTCCACAAAAAGTGGTCAACTCAGGACTCTCCTCGAGCCTGAACGGAGGATGCGCGGATCTGGCTCCGCATCGGCCAGGCCGCCAGCGGAGCTGCCCCTCGGGCCGAGTGGGAGCAGCGGCTCGGGGCCGCGCGGAGGCCCAGGTGGAGCTGCACTGCCTTCTGTCGGGGAGCGGGGGCTTCGGAGTCAGAGCTTCGGGGACGAAAGGAAGGACTTGAATTCCTCAACTGTGAAAACCCTAACATACCACCCAGGGCTATTTTATGAACCACAGTAAAATACTGTTTTAAACTGAATTAAAAAGTGTTACACAAATTTAAGGTATCATTTGTTTATAAACAACAATGCTTCCTAACTGGCTATGAGACACACAATTAGATAGGAAAAGTTTAACAGAGTAACTTACATGTTGTCAAATCTAGATTTTATGATACAATGCTCCACCTCTCTGTATGCACACGTGTCCCAAGGATACACACTTACACAACTTCCAAAGGCAAACCCACACTCACATTTAAAATGAACACTTAAACACGTAACAAGTATCTTCAACAGAGCTCCCTAATAACTTACCATTTTATTGTTAGCAACTTCCTAAAATTATACAACCTGTGCTAGCTCCGTTTGTAGAAGCAACTTGGAAGGGGATTTTCCACTTTCTCCTTAGCACCAATGAATTCGCAAGCTGTACACACATAGATTCCTAATATTATTTCAGTATTTCTCTAAGAACTCAAACCGCTCAGTGTAATGCCAAACTGTATGGTAAACAGCTGTCTTAACTGTACAGATTTATATTAAGGAAAGAGCGCATCCTAATACTGTCGTTGCGAAACATGCGATTTGGGAGCCGGAACCGGGAAACAGCAATGAGAGAAAGCGACGGGCAACGGTGAGGAGGTGCAGCGATGAACCGCAACCACCACCAACAATAATTTGGAGAAGGGGCTTCTGGCTGCGATGATGTGGGCAGGTCACCGAACCCTCTCCTCAAAACAAGACAACAAAAAGGAAACCGGACAAAATTGTCCAACAGTCATTTCAGGGTCCTAGAAATCAATGAAAGGCAAATAACGAACACAAAAAATTCCTGAAAAATTGCTGGAGCTGGGGTAAGACCAAGAGGACGCTACAAACGTACTGCCTGGGGCTATTCGAACCCACCAACCCCACCCCCAGCCCCTCGGCTGTGCTGGGGGAACCTGGTCTCATCAGCACAAGGCTGGGGCCACGAAAACCAGCCGACTCAACCTGGGGCGTCTGGAGGAGTCAGACAGCAGAGAATCCACAGCTTCGTCGGCTAGAAGTGGCAAACTTAATAAAACCTAACGGGAAATGCAGCTTTTCCTAGCTCGAGGCTGTGGTGTAATTGGGGTGAGCGGAGGGCCAGCCAGAAATCTAAAGGGGAGACCCCGGAAACGAGATAGTCAGAGAAGAGCTAGATCCGCCCTCCTCACTTTCCTCACTGACTACGAATCTGCACGGATGAAGGGGAGACATGTGAGGGCTCAGGAGAAAGAAAAACCCAAGGGCAACTGAGAGCGGGCTGAACTCGTAATGTGCTTCCCAACCCACAAACAGGCGGCGAAGCTTCCCAAAGTCGAGACGCCTCAGCACGACTTCTGCCCAAATGAGGGGTGAACCACTCAGCTATGGAGACACTGAGGTGGCTTCTAGCCAGGCGTCCGAGTAAGAACGAGTGCAAATCACTGAGCAAAAGCATCAGTGGTCGCACTCTGTGGGGAGCTTAAGTTCAGGCAAATTACTAAAGCCCACTCCGCAGGTTAAATCCAAGAAAATTACTCAAAACACACACACAAATCTTATCGTATGGCTTAAAGGCTGGACACAGTTCTGATAATCTGCTAGAGGAAAGGCAAAAAGAACCGAAAAACTAGGTAGATCTTTCTCTGTGGACTAAGAACATTCCTACCTTTGGAAATATACCACACGATCACAGACAACATGATTTCCTATAGGATAACACATATGTGATTCACATCTATGGCGAATGTAAGACATTTCCTTTACTTTAGCACGTTAGTGGTCAGCAGTGAAGTCAGACAGGTTTGAGTTTGGGAACAGTAAAGTACTGGGTTGGGTTTTATTCTGAGCATGTTGAGAAATTATTATTACAGTGAAGCAGGAAAATGGCATTATTTGCACTGAAAACCCCACTCGTGGCTGCTGTGTGGAGAATGGCAGCAGCAACACAGGAAATAAATGATGAGGTCAGACCTGGAGGATTGATGATGACGATAAACACCTTACGTGAATCAAACTCCTCTGAGTCTCCTAACAGCTACCTTAGGTTGGTACTATGGTCCTCATTCTAAAGTGAGCAAGCCAAGGCAGATGGAGAGTAAGTAACTGGCCCGGGGTCATACTGCTAAGTAGGGGCCACGTCAGGACCCAAACCCAAGAAATCCGGCAGAAGAGCTGAGCTCTGAGTCATGTACACTATTCAGCTGTACTCTTAAGAAGAGGTCGAAGTAAGAAAAGACTTTAAAGTTATGGTTGCCAAAGCCCTGGCCAGGTAGCTCAGTTGGTTAGTGCCGTCCCAATACACCAAGGTTGCAGGTTTGATTCCCTGTCAGGGCACTTATAAAAACCAACCAATGGGCCTGGCTGGTGTAGCTCAGTGGATTGAGCGCGGGCTTGCAAACCACACAATGGCGGTTTGATTCCCAGTCAGGGCACATGCCTGGGTTGCAGGCCAGTTCCTAGCAGGGGACTCATGAGAGGCAACCGTACATTGATATTTCTCTCCTTCCCTTCCTCTCTAAAGATAAATAAACAAAATCTTTAAAAAAACAAAAAAAAAACAAAAAAAAACCCCCAACCAATGAATACATAAATAAGCAGAACAACAAAACCGATGTTTCTCTCTCTTCCCCCCCCGCTTCCTTTCTCTACAAAAATCAATAAATATAATTTTTCAAAAAGTTATGATTGCTAAGACTTGCTAATGGAAGAAATGTAGAGATGAAGGCAATAAAGAACGACCCACAGGATTTGCTTGAGCAACTAGGTATAGTTAGTAGTATAATTATATATAGAGAGGATGTAAAATAAGTAAAGGGGATCCTAGAACCCAGGCCTAAAGGGATGCAACATTTGAAAGTTGAACAGAAAGAGGAACCGGCAAGAGACTAACAAAGGACCGGGTGCCGCAGAGGAAAGCCGGGGGGGTGTCACAAAAGCCCGAGACGAGCATTTGAGGAGGAGGAAGCAGGCTGTGCGCGATGCTGCGGGCGGTGCCTGAGAACAGAGAAGGGCCGCATCCCCTGGGTTTGGTCTCCCCAGTGCACTTACCTTTGGAACTGCCTGCTCCTCCTCCAGACTGTAAGGTCCTGGGCAGGGACTGTGAATCTGAATGCTAAATCCTTATCTTCTAATTACAATGTCTGAAGTAGAATTGAAGTGACAAAAGTGCTGTGCAGTGTAATGTAAATGCTAAGTTAATTCAAAGGGTTTCTGGTATGGCAACTAAGGTGCCGACTTCCAAGATGACCCCCCCCTCCGCCGTGCACCTCCCCACCCACGTACCGTGAGAGATCCGTTCTGTGTGCTGGGCGAGTTGCTGCTCTGTTCCCCGTGGGCCTGCGTACTCCCGTAGAGGGTCAGGTTATGCTCACTGGTCTGGCCGGCGTAGTCCTGAGTGTGTGGCACGCCATACTCTGCGGGAATTCCGTTCTGTGGAGGTGGTGGGAACGGGATGGTAGTGAAAGGCTGGACCATGGCGTCAGGAGTTGTTGTTGGCTCCTGGTTACCCTGCAAGAAACAGAGAAAATAAGGGGAAAGGGTGACTTTAAATTCTCGGTACGTGATTATTTTTCAAGGTGAGTGTATAAAGTTCTCTGCACACTCCCTCACTGCTCAGGTAAAATGTAAGGCTTACTCCCCAGGACTGGGGAGAACACGGCCCCACACACTCACTCGCACGCCTGCAGATGTGGCACACGCACAAACGCAGGCCTAACTTCGGGTGATCCGTGCTTACCAGACAGCTCTATGACCATAGTGAAGATGACCAGCTGCCAAAGGGTCAAAATTTTCCTTCAAGTTTAAAAACGCCAGCAAAGTTCTCACAAAGTTACACGAGGTGAAATTGATGCCACTAGTGTTTTCTTTAGGGCTTTCTCTATCCCTTTAGTGACTCTTAAGGGAAACAAATCAAATTCACTGAATTACCACTCACAGAAACAAGCAGAATGACATTATTAAATTAAAGTCTCAAAACCAGACAACAGAGACCTCCCAATTTTGAGAGCATGGACTTCAGGAGAAAGTAAATTATTAAAAATTTTTGAATCTGAAGGTACAGATTTAAGTCTTGGTTACTAGATTAATGTTAATACTAATACTAAAACCTTTCCTTAAATTAGAAATTAAAAAAAAAAAACAGACAAAGAGATGGAAGAACCTTCCGTAACCACTGCTGGCACTGCCAGGGTGACGACACAGCAGGACTCCGCCCCCCACGGAGCCCGTCTACGGGCACCTGCTTAGGATCCAGCAGGATATTTGTAATGTCGATAAAGCATAAGCAGTAACTACCAAAAATTGTTAGATGCCATTTTGGTTCCATAGTCCTTCTCTTACTTCTAATTTTTAAGTTCACATACAAAAGACAAGTTTAACACTTGTGTAACAGATTTGGCAAAGGCTTCTCAACAGCTCACCTCCTGACCTCCCATTTTATCCCATAAAAAGCAAAGCCACTGTTCTACTGAAGATACACAAGTCTGCCTGCCGTCTGGAGCCACTGTCCTTCCTGGAGGCTTTGGCAGCGGTGGCTTCAAGACGTCAGCACTCCGATAAACGCCCCGCCCCATTCTTTATACATTACATCACTGGGCTTATGTCACTTGGTCTTCTCCTACTTATCAGCATCACTTCCTTTGAACAAGAAATCACTCCTTTCTCTCTCAGTACCAATTAGCCTCCTTTCCCCTCAATTCCAGGAGGAATTCTCCATCCACTGGGAGCTGCGGGAGAGGAAACTCTCAGCAGCATTTGCTGAGCCTCATGCCAGGCTTCCAATGTTAACTTGACAGCTATTAAAACCCATACCACCCAAAACAAAATGCATCCAAAGCTACCAAGAGATCTCACACTATTTTTAAAGAAGAGTCCACCATCATTACTACAATCAGTTATTCTCCATAAAATAAAACAGAAAAAACCTACAAAGGCTGTTATTATAAGTGGAGAAACATGTGACTGTGGATTGGAAAGCTTGATATTCTTAAGATGATTACGTACCTAAACTCCACAAACCCAGTCAAACACTCAGCATGTACTTTTGCAGAAACTGACAAGCCATTATTAAACTTTACATAAAAATACAAAGGGCCTAGGATAGCAGAAACAATTTTGGGCATCAGAACAATGCTCTAACCAACTCAACTACCCGGCCAGGGAGACAAAACAATTTTGAAGAATAAAGAATATCGGAGGACTTACATCACCTGATTTCAAGACCTATCATAAAGCCACGGCAATCAAAACAGTGTGGTGCTAGCTTAAAGACAGACAGACAGACAGATGACCGAGACAGAAAATAAACCAGAGATGGACACATGCACACACAGTCAATATTAAGGCATCGGATCAGTTCAATGGGGGAAACAAAAGTTTTTTTTTTTAAAAACTGAGAAACTGAATACTCACTGGCAATTAAATAAGCCTCAACTCTTACCCCATCTATGCAAAAGTAATGTAAGAGCTGAAACTATAAAACTTTCAGAAAAAAGGAAAACTGTCACAACTTCATAATAAACAAGAATCCTTGGGATATAAACAGTGAGAACTATTAAAGAAGTTAATAAACTGGACTTCATAAAAATCAAACCGCTTCTCCTCCCTGAAAGATACCATCATGACAACAGACAAGGCAGAGCCTGGGAGACAGTATTCACAACACATACATCTGACAATGGACACGCACCCAGAATCTACAAAGAACTGTTACAAATCATAGTAAAGACACAACATTTTTCTAAAGATTTATTTTTCTTTAGAAAGAGGGGAAGATAGGGAGAAAGAAGGACAGAAACATTAATGTGCAGGAGATTTATCGATCGGTTGCCCTTCCCACACCCCCATCTGGGGACCTGGCCCGCAACCCAGGCATGTGCCCTGACTGGGAATCGAACTGGTGACCTTTCAGTTTTCATGCCAGCACTCAATCCACTGAGCCACATCAGTCAGGGCAAAATATTTCTTTAAAAGTGGGCTAACAACTTTTTTAAAATGTGCAATAACTCCAATTTGTAGTCATTAAATCAACAAAAAAATTAAGTTTCATTGAGGTATAATTTGCATATAACAAACTGCATCTATTCATAGTGTACCATTTGGTCACACTGACAAACATGTACACACATGAAATCATCACCACAATCAGAACAGCAAACACATCTACCCCAAACCCCCAAGTTCCCTTGTGCTCCTAATAATATGAATATATTACTTTTGAAATAAAGCCTACGGTGCATTTCTACGATACACAAGAGAATGAAAAAATAATCAACAGAGGAAGTCAGTGTGCTGAAGCACTGAACTGCTGTGCCAATCTTAAAAAGGTGGCCGCAACGTGGCTGACAGATAGTCAAACCCCCTTTCATTTCAAAGTTACACAGCGTCAAATGTCAGCTGTCTCCCATGTCCAAGGGTCATTTCTACGTGGGACTAAGGTCTGCTCTACATAAAAGTCTTCCCTTTGTTTAGTTCTTAGACATTATGCTATGAAAACCTTAAATTTTTACCCATAATTTTTCAGGGAATGTCTATCTTTCTCACTCATCCCTGTATCTGTTCTTTTCGTCATCATAAGGTTGGGGTCAGGGGCGTCCAATCTTTGGGCATCTCTGGGCCACACTGGAAGAAGAGTTGTCTTGGGCCACACATGAAAATACCTTGTGATATGTGATCACAAAAAACCCTCACAAAGTTGTAAGTAAATTTACGACTCTGTGTCGGGCCGCATTCACAGCCATCCTGGCTGCAGACTGGACACCCTTGTATGCAGATGAGTTCTCCGTAGCTGTTCTGGGCACCCTAAGAGGAAAAACAAAATTATCCTCTCCCTCTCCTTCAAATTGTTCAGTGCTATGTCTCAAATGATCTCCCCACCCACCTGCCTGCCCCCTCAGGAAGCAGGGTGCTTCAGAAGCCCTCACAGGATTGGCTGGCCTGAGAACAGATATGCAAGAAAACTTTCAAATTCACGTGGACGGACTAGTGAATGAAAGAAAGTAAGAGTACCAAAGGTCTCCACAGTTCTACACTTCAACTCCAGGCAGAAACATCATCTCACAGGACACAAGGGAGTGTCCACTGAACAACCGGCAAAGGCCAGAAGACACCCTTTCCCAGTTATGAATGACCTGGGACTTGAATGCTCCGCCCGGGCTCCTTTCACTGCCGCCCAGGCCTGCTGGGAGGGCCGCTCTGGCACACCAGTGCACAGTATCTGGGCTCCCACGGGGGCAGTCCCACGGAGCTGGCTCCACCAACAAAATAAACACAGCAATTAGCAGTGGGAGATGAGGGAAGAAAGGCAAAAACATTCTGTAGGATCCACTCACAGCCTCAGCACTCTGTTTCAAAGAGATGCAAGACAGAAAAGAAGGGAGGTCAAACAGCAATGCTGGGAGGTTCTTTTGTTACTTACAGGAACGCTTTTTAACTTTTGTTGAACAAAAACAACCACTATACTTACACACGGAGGGAATGAAATTGGGGAAGGAGTGACTTCGTATCTTATCTCATACACTCTGCAATGTCTGGAAACTTCCCCAAGTATTATTATTATTATTCTAAAAACATTAAGTGGTTGCTGATTTCTACTAAATTCCAGGTCATATTTCAGAGTTGTAAGTTCAGAAGAGAAGTACTAGAATATCCAGCAAACTATAAGACAGCAGTTCACATGATTATTTCTAGGCAAAAATTTACCTCTGGATTTGTATGAAAATGTTTTTAATACTAAAGGATAATAATAAGCAGCTTAAGTGTCTCTTATCTGAGAAAATGAATTATTGACTAAATACCTCCTATGGGTCTACAGCCGTGGCAGGCACTGAAGACATCATAACGAAAGTCAGAAATATGGTTCTCAGGGAGCTAACAGTCACATCAGGGAGATTTTCCAAATACGCAAAAACTTCAATACAGTTCAGAGCAGTAGGTATGAGTACTGACTTGGGGACACAAGGGCCACTGTTCCCTAACCCCATTCTGAACCCCTCTAGACCCTCCCTCACCTGGATTAGCAGCTTACTTGTAATGAGAGCTTACTAGTATCCAGCAATACACTAAGCACTTTATATATCCCTTAACTCACTAAATCCTCACAACCCTATAAAGTAGCTATTCCCATTATTTTCCTTTTACAGATAAGGAAACTGACATTTTAAAAGGTTAAGTATCTTATAAAAAACCACTCAGCCACTAACTAGCATGAGCAGACTCAAATCCAAATCTAAGCCAGTTCTGAAGCCAGTGGCCCCTGTGGCATCTCCAGTGGGGTCTTGAACCAGTCTCCCCCCCGTCCCACCATACATAACGGCTAATTAACTGTGTTGCGATGAGCCCAGGCCATTCGACACCCCCAAAGACGGTGCTCTCCCATCACAGCCGGACTGCCCCAGCAGGGATCGTCTGGCAGGCACGCACCCTCTATGAAGCATATCGCGCGTAGCAGAGAAAAACTTAGCTGGCCACCGAGGACCACCTCAGACAGCCCCTTCTCCCCGAGGCTGGTCCTTTTCCAGGAAGGACAGTGGAAAGCAGGAGTCAGCACTTTTTCTGTAAGGGCCGGAGAGCACATCTTAGGCCTTGTGGGCTATATGGTCTCTGCAGCAACTACTCAATTCTGCAGTTACAACACAAAGGCAGGCACAGATGTCTTTTTCCTTTAAATTACATGCAGGAACCAGCCATGGTGACTTGACACACGACCACACATACACTCTTTCAGTGTACAGTGTGAAACAAGCTAGCTGTTTTAATCTACATTCAGAGATCCTGCTGTGGTACAGAGGTCCCATCTGACAGGAAAAATGCACGACCAAGGACCAGTCTCAGCCCCTTCATCGGTCTAATCCCTCACCCACTGCAACCCCAGAACTTCAACCACAGGTGACTTCTACGTAGTTTGGGGGTCTAACCACGTCCTTCCTTCCAAGGTTTCACAGGAGCTACAGTACAAGGACGAAAGAGCACAGGCCTGGAACGCATGCCTGAGTTTAAACCCTAAACACGTCTCACCAGACATGGATGTGCTGCTCGCTTAACCCTTTCCAGCCCGTTTCTTCACCTGCCAAGTGGGCTGTCCACTTCGGAGAGGACCACTGTGAGGACTGAATGACAGGAGGTGAAACTCACCAACACGGCACAAGCCATCCTGAGTAATCGGGTTTCCCCCGCTTGCTTCTAGTTCCTCCAGGTGCACGTTTCCAGCTCAGACTGGATCCTTCCATCCTCAGTGCCCCACTGAACATTACAAACCCTGGCGTGTCCACAAAGTAAACGTATTATCTTTCTAGAGCTGCTGATCGAACCAACCACTTTTCCGGGTCCACTCAGAGTTACCTGGAACCTCTCTCTCCCTTTCCTTTATGATATTTTACTCTATATACTGCTTGGCGTAAATGAGTCTGCTTTGTTATTGTTTCTTAAGTATAGCTTCTGTACTTAATTATTCTGAGTGTAAGTGATACTTAAAGTGATTATTTGCTGACATTTAAACACCTACAACTAGTTGTAGGAGAGACAGGGAGACCCAAGGGCAAAAAATAAGACTTTGCTTTTGTGAGGCCAAGTTTACAAGGTGAGAAAGGCACATAAACTAATAATTACATCAATGTTATTTAATAAAGCTAAGCATGAAATGCCACGGAACATAGAAAGAATGGCCCAGTATTAACTGTCTTCTTCCTCTACGGTACTTAAAAAGTCTATGTAATCTTGGAGAGATGGGCATTTTTGTTTGTATCTTCCCATTCCTTTTTCAACTTCATTCTAACATTTTCAGTTTGATGACTCTGCATCCCACTTCTGTATCTGATCAGCTCTTGTGCTGCTTCCCAGTCACAGGCTGCCAATCCCATCGTAAGAGAAAAGTTTCCCAATCCCTGTATCACATCTGATCAGAATGGATCGCCAGCAGAAGTAAACAGTAATTTATTCACATTATCACAAAAAGAATCACTGCTATTCAGAGAGAGCACCTTCTCACCATTTCTCCGCCACTGCTCATGTCACTAACCATTTTCCTAAAAGCTGTAGATAAATAGAAATCAATTCTCTAGGTTTATAATAGGGAAGAAAAAATTTTGCCTTTAAGAATTTTACAAATTATATCATTTTTATCCCTTGGGATTTGCTTAGCTAGGCTCGGATTTTAAATTCCACCTGTCTGTATAAAAGTTTACAAGACGCTCTCGGTGGACTGTGCCTTAGGAAAAGCCTGCCATTCTCAGCTTGTACTACAAGCAGTAAAGCCTATCATTCTTCTCAATTCTCGTACTGAAAGCAGTAACTTCCGCCCAGATTATCTGTGATCAAAGGGAAAAAAGAGCTACATAACTGTTATTGCAGAGACATAAGAACAAAACACTGGATTTAAGATGATCAAAAATCAATTAATTTTTTAAAACTATGTAGAAGACCCAGAGAAATAAAGTGGATGAACAAACACGTACCAAGACAAAACAATGCCCGCCAGCTAGACACAAAGTGAAATTCATTCTAGAGTTTCAGTTTACCTACATATTTAAATGTAATACGGACAAAAGTAAGTTAGATAAATAAATACACTTTCTCTCTCACAGTGAATATAAATTACCCCCACAAGATGTTGGACAATCTATAGGTAACTTAGAAACTTGGAGGAAAAACCTCTGCAAGAATTTTCCCATAGTCTAATTTTTCTGTTCAGGTCAAATTCCTCCAGTTCATTTTTCATTTTGTTGTCTGTAATTTAGTGGTTCGCTAGGATCTCAAGGAAGCTCACAAAAATAGATCTAACGATTATAGTAATAAAAATCTAACCTCCCACTGAACTACTAACTTGAAGGGAAAGTCTGTCTGACTCCAGGAAGAGGCCAGAGACACGTCTATTCCTGCTGCAGTGTGAACGATGAAATCACTAACCGCGCGCAATGAGGACCTACTTCCAATGTTTCTACCCCCACGAGCTCCTCTTTTACCTGGTTCTCTGAGCACGGAGATTCCTACATTTTATAGTGTGTAACAACCACTCTGGGAATGAATATATGTACATATGTGATTTAATATGTACATTTAAATCAAGGTGCTTTCTCCACTGATTATGATTTGGTGAGTTGGAGTGGGGTCCTGGTACTCCAGATACCGGTGGTTTGGGTACCACCGGAGAGAAAGACTGCTTTCAGGCTTTTGGCAGGGCCGAATGGGAGAGGATCGTGGTGGTGGCAGGTGCCTCCAGAAAACGGCCCGAGGCATCTGCACTTCTAGAAGGAGGACAGAGACTAGGGGAGGAATAGGTTATAAGAGGAAGGTAATAGTGGGATAAAAGTAAATTACCTGAAAGAAGGGAACAGCCTTCTTACATGGAACACACAGATGAAACACAAGCCTAACAATGGGCCCTTCTTTTAGCGTAGGTGGGACTGAAAACCTGGGAGCCAAGCAGGGGCATGCTACAGCCTCATGCGAGGGAGATGGAGTGCAGGAGAGAACTAAGTGCGGTCTTCAGCTCTTTCTAGCAGATAATAAATACAACTAAGTAAGGGAATGCAATATACTTTGAATAAAAATAATCACAGAATCTGATACAAGCAAGTGTAATCTGATACAACCAAGCCTAGGCTTGGTCCGCAATACCACAAACTTGCCAGCAATCATTTGTGCTACACACACACACACACACACACACACACACACACCCCTACCTTTTTCGAACTGCTCAGAGAAAAGCCAGCCCGACCTCTCCCCTGGGGCTGAGTTTTGTCATCTCAAAGCAATGAATATTTAAACAGAAAAATAAATATTTCAGAACAAAGTCATTCAAACCAATAGTCTAGTAGGTTAAAAATGATGAACCCTATAATAGTTTTAATGTCTCCAACCTCTTAGAAGCTTTCACCCGTGTCTCCTTAAAGCAGTATCAGAACCTCAAGCATCCGTGAATCACGCTTTCTCCTGGCAGTAAGGGACGAGAGATGCCCTGTGTCGGCTACCTGCCTCCTTGGAAACAGAGGACCCCACACACAATTAACAAAGGGCTGTCTACTCTACTCAATTTAATGGTTGATTTATACAATGCAGAAATGACTATCCTTTTTCTCGACCAAACTTTTCACTACAGTTTAATTTACTCTTTATTTTGCCTTCATGAACAATTGTTTGCATTTTCTATATATTAAACTGAGATATCCTTGAACGTAGCCAATGCTCAGAATAAAACATTCGCAATATTTTTATAGTACCTCCTGAATCATAGAATATTTTAATTATGCTTCGTAGAATTTTACACGGGGTGTCCTACTTAGTCCCCTTCTTTCAAATGAGTGATTCAGACTGTTGCCGGACCGGGGCCTGGCCCTGAGTGGGTCTGCCCTGGGCCAGCTGCAGCGTGTGGGTTCTTGACTTCATGCAGGAAAGATTTCACAAGTCCAGGGGACAATGAGGAGATGTTTACTAAAGCTGGGGACAGTGACACAAAGAAGGGTTTAAGCACAGAAGAAGCAACAGGAAAGCTGAGGCTGGGCTGCATTAGCTCAGTGGCAAGTTAAAAGGAGGCTTTGGGGACAAGTTCAAGGACAAACTGCCAGCTTGCCCATTGCCTTGAGTTTAGGAGACAAGTGCCTGTGAAGAAAAAAGTGGGGGGAGGAAGAAAGGAATAGGAGTGGGTCCTTAATCTTAAGGCTTTTATCTTTCCCTTGCAGGCAGGGATTCTAGGGGAGGTCTCGTTTCAGTAGAACATTCATCAGTTCTCTAGGTGTGACGTTCAGGGTCATGGTCTCCTCTGATGGGCCAGGGTCTTTAGTCACTGCAGTTGGTTCTGGTCATCGCCCACCTAGTTTTGTTCCTCTCTTGGGCCTGGAGATGAAATGTAACTGAGGCCTAGATTTCAACTCCAGGGAGGAAGGGCCAGGGGAGGAGAGGTGACCATGGGGGCAAGGTCCTTATTTTCCCAGTTTACCCCACCAGATACTCTGGGGCCTTCCACCCTGGCGACCATCTGCACCTGGCTCTGAACTGCGTGGCCACTGTGTTCTGCTGTCTCGGTTCGCCCATTCCACAAAACTTTTCTCTGCACACGCCCCAGAACACAACTGCGGTTTGTCTGAACCACAGTTACATGATGACTGATTTCACAGGTAAAGCCCCAGGGTCTGAATCGTGTACTTCGGCACCAAATGATACAACGTCACTGCTGCTCTTTAGAAAATGCTCGCTAAATTGGATTAACCAGGCAGGAGAATATCTGCTTCTAAAGTGGAAAATCTGTTAAAAGATAGAAAACTTTCTGAACTCAACAGCTTGAAAAACTATGCAGGAAGTTTACCACACTATAATCATTCACAGATACTTACCACAGAAAATGAGTTATTACAGTTCTATTAAATACATCTATTAATTGAAAGGCTACATGTAAGAGTTCACATTGTGAACTGTGAAAAGTGGAAACTAAATGAGTCCTTGCTTTCATCAGCTCTCATCCAAAATAATTTTTTTTGAATAGTTCTCCTTTCCCCTAACTTAACCTCAACATAATCAATTTTCCAAGAAGCTGCTGGAATATTTCAAAATAAAATCTAATTCAGATATTAATTATTTCTCTTCTTAAAATCCTAGGCTCCTCTTCTGGCCAAGATGGAGGTGTGGGTAGATATACTTTGCATCCTCGCACAACCAAAAGAAGAACCACAACCAATTTAAAAACAAAAAATACCCAGCACTGCCAGAAAAATGAACTGTGTGGAAGTCCAATTACCAAGGAGTTAAAGAAGAAACATTATCCAGACTGGTAAGAGGGGTGGAGATGGGCAGCTGGGACGGAGAGGATGCAAGGCAAGGCGGCAGCTGGAGGACCGGGGTGGGCAAGGCAGCGACTGGTGGTCTCACATTTGTGTGCAGATAATCCAGGAGGAACAAGTGGGGAGTGAAACAGATGTGCAACCCAGGGTTCCAGCTCGAAGAAATAAAGCCTGAAAACCTCTGACCGTAAAGATCGCTGGGGGTTACAGCAGCAGGAGAAATTCCCAGCCTCACGGGAGTTTGTTGGAGAGACCCACTGGGTCCTAGAATGTAAACAAACCCACCTACCTTGGAATCAGCACCAGAATTGCCCAATTTGCTCGCAGGCAGTGGAGGAACTGACTGAAAGCCAGTTGAGAGCTGAGCAAGACCCCTCCCCCACATACAGCATCACAACCCAAGGATGTGGGTTGCCCTTTCGAATACCTAAGGCTCCATCACTTACAATGTAACAGGTGTGCCAAGACAAAGAAAAATGGCCCAAATGAAAAAACAGATCAAAGCTCCAAAAACAGAACTAAGTGATAAAGAGATAGCCAACTTATCAGATGCACAGTTCAAAATACTGGTAATCAGGATGCTCACAGAATTGGTTGAGTATGGTTGCAAAATAGAGGAAGGAGTGAAAGCTATGAAAGGTGAAAGAAAGAAAAATGCACAGGGAAGTAACAGTGATGGGAAGGAAATGGGGACTCAAATCAATGGTTTGGAGCCGAAGGAAGAAATAAACAGTCAACCAGAACAGAATGAAGAAACAAGAATACAAAGAAAATGAGAGGCTTAGAAACCTCCAGGACATCTTTAAACATTCCAACAGCCAAATAAGATTTGGAATAGGAATCATATTCAAATAGGAATGCCAGAAGAAGAAGGGGAAGAGCAAGAAATAGAAAACATTTGAAAACATAATGAAGAACTTCCCTAATCTAGCAAAGGAAATAGACTTCCAGGAAGTTCAGGAAGCTCAGAGAGTCCCAAAGAAGCTGGACCCAAGGAAGCACACACCAAAGCACATCATAATTACATTTCCCAAGATTAAAAACGTACGTTTCCAAAGAAACCTAGCAGCCAAAAAAGGACTGGAAAGAAGTATTCCAAGTCATGAAAGGCAAGGACCTACATCTAAGATTGCTCTATTCAGTGAAGCTTTCGTTTAGAATGGAAGGGCAGATAAAGTGCTTCTCAGAGAAGGTCAAGTTAAAGGAGTTCATCATCACCAAATCCTTATCATATGAAATGTTAAAGGGACTGATTTAAGAAAAAGAAGAAGATTGAAAATATGAACAATAAAATGACAACAAACTCACAACTATCAACAACTGAACCTAAAAAACAAAAACAAATACTGAGCTAACAAGTAGAACAGGAACAGAATCACAGAAATAGAGATCACACGGGAGATTATCACTGGGGAGGGGAGGGAAGAGAATGGGGGAAAAGGTACAGGGAATAAGAAGCATAAATAGTAGGTACAAAATAGACAGGAGGAGGTTAAGAACTGTATGGGAAATGGAGAAGCCATACATACTTATATGTATGACCCATGTACATGGCCCAAGGGGTGGAGGGATGCAGGGCAGAGAGGAATGAAGGGGAGAAAAAAAAGGGACAACTGTAACAGCATAATCAATCAAATATATTTTTAAAAAATCCCAGGCTGCTCGATGCCCACAGTCTAAGTCCAAATGCCTGCGGATGGAAGTCATTCTCCTTGCTTACTTCATCTGTTCGACACTTCATTCTAGATGCTGCAGAAACAACAGTGATTAGAAAGACAAAGTTCCTGTCCTTCGGGAGTTTGCATTCTAGCAGGAAGAGGCAGGCAAGCAGAACAAGAAACAGATGGTGTGCTATGGAGAAAAATAAAAGAAAGAGGACGTATGAGCACATGAGGCATATAGGACCACTATTTGATACGGGGTGGTCTTAGCAGGTAACATTGGAGCAGATGCCTAAGGCAATTCAGGAAGCAAGCCAAGTGTCTGTCTACCTGGGGGAAGAACACCTCCGACACAGGGAACACAAAGGCAAATGTGAAGGCTCAGAGGCGAACACATTATCAGCTTATTGTAGAACAAGGAAGCCCATGTGACTGACCTGGGATAAGCAAGGAACAGAGTGGTAGGGGATGGGGAAAGGTGGTGGTGGGGAAAGAGCCACATTGGGTAGAATTCTTGTAAAGCTTAAGGCCACTGCAGAGATTTGGGCTGTCACTCTTGAGAGAGAGTTTTGAGCAGAGAAGGGTGGTAGTCAGAGCTGGGTTCTAGTGAATCGCTCAGCACAGGCAGGTAGACCAGTCAGGAGGGTGTCACAATCACCCACCTGAGAGAGGACCATGGCTCAGCCCAGCTGGCACTCTTACGAGTATCAAACCCTGGAAGACACCTTGGCAGTCTCACCTTTCAGTTTCTTTGCACCTGCAATACTTTCTGCTTCGAGAGCCTCTCTCCTTTCTACCCAGCTGGCTAGCCTGTACATACTCTTTAATGTTTAGTGTGATCATCTACTGCTCCCTGAGGTTTCTCCTCTCAATGGAGAAATGGCCAAACCTGGAAGAATTTGTATGAGTTTATTTAAGCCAAACTGACAACAATTGCTGGGAAGCAAAACCTCAACAGACTGAGAAAATGCTCTGGAAAATGGCAGTTTTGCCTCTTATTTTATACATTACAATCAAAAGAGGAGGTGTAAGGGGGTCCATGAAATCCACTGGTGACAGATTAAGGAGGCGGGAGAAAGCAAAGAGGGGAAACCTCTGTATTGGGTTAAAATTAAAATTCAAGAAACACGTACATCTTCCATACAGGAGGTACAGACAACAATTAACACAGCAACAATAACAGGGGAGATGTCTGGTGACCGTTTTGGCGTGTTGGTTGTTCCTGAGGGGTCTGGAAACAGGGTTAGCTCGACATTCCAAAGGTCCATTATCACAGATGCAAAAGAACAATGGACCAGCTCAGTTAAGGGAAAGGCCGACTTTCATCAGAGAAGTTTCTAGCCCAGAACATGACCACCAGCCACGAACGGCTTTTAGTTAAAAGAGTTTTCATTTCAGACCATCCTAGGTGGTTACTTTGGGTCTCTGAGTTTGCAAGGACTGCTCTACGGCCCTCCCCCCGAGCTAGGCAGGATTAGCATCCCACTGGCCAAAGAGTTTGTCTTCCGTGAGATGGCTCTAGTAGCACTTAGTTATCTTTAAGTTCATTTGAAACAATTTTGACAGATCCCACTGTGACAGCGGTCATATAAAGCTACATTTAAAAAAAATTATCAAAATTGGTGAATTTTTGTGTAGCCATTTTAATATTGAAGATGGGCGACAACAAACAACATTTTCAGCATATTATGCTTTATTATTTTGAGAAAGGTAAAAATGCAAATGAAACATAAAAAAGATCTGTACAGTGTATGGAAAGATGCTGTGACTGCTTGAACATGTCAAAAGTAGTCTGCAAAATTTCACGGTGAAGGTTTCTTGCTACACGGTACTACACTGTTGGGTAGACCAGTTGAAGTTGATGCAATCAAATCGAGACATTAATTGAGAATGATCCACATTCTACCACTCAGAAGACAGCTGACATACTCAAAACATCCAAATCAATGAAGTTATTAGTGAAAATGAAAAAATATATCTTTTATTTTACAGAAAAAATGTGACGGACTTTTTGGCCAACCCAGTGGGGCCCCTTTTTGTCCACACAGGACATGAGGAAGGGAAGACACAGACCTGTTAGAAGGATACAGTGAACTCTGTAAAGGGACTTACATCAGACTCTGGACTACGGCAGAGGCAGAGGGAAGTAATTAGGGGATCGGTATTAGAGACTCCCCATAGGCAGAATCAGTGGGGCCTGGCAATGGACATGGGGGAGGTGCAGATGGACCACTACTAGATTTCAGCCCTAAGGGACAGTATGACAATGAGGAATAAGACAAGAATGGGTGGGAAAGGAGAAAGGACCAATTTTGGAAGTCCCATTTCCCTTTTTAAAAAAAATATTTTATTTATTTATCTTTTGAGGGGAAGGGAAGGAGAGAAATATCAACGTATGGTTGCCTCTGGTGCGTCCCATGCTGGGAACTGGTCTGCAACCTAGGCATGTGCCCTGACTAGGAATCGAACCGCAATACTTTGGTTCGCAGGCCCGTGCTCATTTCCCATTTTTTAACAAAAGATCATCCTGACATAAACTGCTAGATTTTTATCTTTTAGTATTCAAAGTTCAGTTTTTTAAAAAATGCATTCTAAAAATACTTTGATATTTCTAGGGTGTTTTTGGTAACTAATTTTCCCTTTATCAAATTTAATACATGTAAATAATAGTAAATCAAATGAATAAAGAAGAGCTTATAACAGAAAACAACAGTCTCCTACCCTTCCCTTAGTCCACCCTCTTGGGAGTGATGCTCTTCCAATAGTTTCTTAAAAGGCAGAGATTCTGGGGCCACAGGCTGCCATTAAGGGTTACTGACTGTTCCCCGAAATGCTCAGTAGTTGAGTTATCCCCCAGATATCAGGGGCTGCAACCTCCAGTGGAGGCCTGTTAGGAACCAGGCCACACGGCAGAAAGTGACCTTGAACATGATGGGCTTGAAGCATCCCTAACCACCTCCCTCCCACCAAAATGTCCCTGAAAACACTGTCTTCCAAGAAACCAGTCCCTGGTGCCAGAAAGGCTGGGAACCGCTGCTCTACCTAAAACACACAGAAATCCTGTTTTCTATCCCTTCTTCACTCCTGCTCTGAACGCAGGGCCTCTGGGGGGGTCCTTGCTGCGTGTGCTGGTTTCCACGCCCCCAGCAGCCTCCTTGGCCTGTCAGGCTGTAGCTTCTCCATTTCATTCATCAACTGGTTCCCACTGGCTTTTTCCAAAAATTTATTTGACTCGCTTGTTTATTAGTACTATCGTCCTTTATCCTTTTCTATTTCCTGTTACAGGTTTACTTCTTCTTGTACTTCTTTGTGGTCATTTAAGTGGGTCTCACGAGTGACAAGCAAAAGTATCTATCATCTTGACCTAGAAGTCAGAGTTTTTTGCAAAACAATTCAACCTTAAGTAAGCTCCAGAATTCCAGGTTCCTTTTTATTTGTGAGAAAAGATACGAGTTAATAAATGTCTGTTTTCTTTAAAATAACCCTTTAACAATACTAAGATTTATTAAAAGCAAATTAGAGAAGTTTAGAGGAAGATGAAAAGTGTTTACTACAATTCTTGAAACAGCCTTCTACTTCACACTTTAATAAATGAAGTGCGTTTTCATTGTCGGGAGCAAAGCGAAGCAGCCAAGTATCGGAAGTGAATGCACACTGCAAACCACAGTCCAAGGACCCCGCACCTGCACATCCTGCACTGCATGGTGCAGTTCATTCTGAGTCCTGACAAATACAAAAGACTCTCTAGGGTCTAATCATGCGCAGGAAATATAGAAGAAAACAAAAATCAAGTATTTACCAATCAGAATGCCTAACTCTTCACACCCCTCCTTCACAAATGCCACTGCGTCAAGATCGGAATGCAGTCCAAAGGGAGGAGAACATGTCCCGTCACCCCACGGATCGCTAACACATGGATCAATAAGGCCTGCCATGGACCCTGACCCTCCAGTCAGGAAGGGTCATGACATAAACACAAACTAGAGTCCCGTGTTGAGAGAACTCATCTAGAAGCTCTGAGGAGGAAGTTGTTATTGTAGACTAGGACGACCTGTCTTGAGAAAGGGAGGACATTCAACTTGAGAAAGGCGGCATGCAGAAAACTAAGAATGGAGCTCTAAAACCAGCTCCAAGAGCATTGAAAGAAGCGGTACTTTAATGGTTGCTTAGTAACGAAGCATTGCCTGATTTCACTCCACATTTCCTATCTTTCCGTGAGGAAAGCAAAGACGAAATTCTCAAAAGCAAAGACAAAAAAAACCCAAAAACCTTCAAGCATACTGAAAAAAAAAATCAGAAGGCATCTCTTTCTCTTTTCACTTAAAATCTCTCACACCTAGAACTTCATCATTATCATATCACATCAAGTAGACTAGCTTCATTCAAGAATAATTTTCCAGCAAAGAATGACAAAGATACATAATTTTTACTCATTTGAAGATTTTCCCTGTCAGGAATGGGCAGCATATGGACTTGGTATTTAAACACGCTAATTCAAAGGGTGAACTTCCTAGGAGGATATTCTGAAGGCAGAGACAGCACCAGACGGCAATTACAGGAAAATGAGCCAGCTCCAGTTCCACCAAGACTTTGCCCCGTGACCTTGGACAGCTTCACTTTCCCTCAGGTTCCATATCCTGATCTGTAGAATGAAGGCCACCCTCACTTTAAGGATCTATGAGCCTGTGCGGAGCAGAATACAGTGATAAAGAAGAAACATCAGGTATATTACCCCGTGAAACTAGGTATTTCCTTCTGTAGCAGACAGAGTCCATCAGTGCAGCGCCATTAACATCTGTTCCCCGCCTCAAAGCGGCTACGAGCTCCTCCAACAGCCAGTGCCCGGACTGCTCTCCAACTCGGCACAAATGCTCCCACGCGAACTACTGCGACATCGGGATGTGAAACTATGTGCTGAGATGCAGCTCCAGGAAACTAGAGTTGTGTACAGAATAGTCAACTCGATTGATTTTGCACTTATCCCAGAGGAACCTACCGCTCCAGGAAAATCAGTCGACATTTCTTAAGGTCCTGGCTACAGCTGAGTTGCAGAGATTTTTCTTATGTGTTAAAAAAAAAAAAAGGTAAGTATTGTGGCCTGTATTCTTCATATTATACTTAATGTAATACTTATCATTCCCAGTCCGCACCCCCAAAGGGAGGAAATAGCATAAACTTGGGAATATAACAATCGTGGGTTCAAACCCAGGATTTGCCATGTACAGTTACGTGACTCTGGATAAGTCACTTGCCTTCTCACTGCCTTATTTTTAAAATCTGTATGATGAAGAGGGTAGCTGTCTAATGGGTTATCTGCAAGAAAATGGAATCGTTTGCCTCTGGCTAAAAAAAAATGTGGTAGAGATAATAATCTTCATTATTGTGAAGAAACAAGGGCAAGCTATATATCCATATGTATGTACAGATTTTCAGCAATGAGACCTAATACCTGAGTTACAACCTTAAAGTCCTCCACGTTCTTTTTCATATAGACAGTCACATCAATACAAACACAGGAGAAAACGACATCTTCTTACTAAAGGCTTTATATAAAACATAGGCTAAGTGAAATTAAACCAACCAAAACACACATTCCCAGTTTCTCAAATATGTCTCCTGGTTCCGCAAGAGAGAAAAGTTTACTGCGTGTACTTGGACGAACTTTTGATGACAGTTGCTATGCTGGGAAATGACAGCCTGGTGACCACTTCACCTGGAGTCACGAAAGCTCTGAACAGTGCCATCCGCAGTCTTTAATAGTTTTGCGTGATCATCACATTACCTTTACAGTCTGAAGTGTCTCTAACTTCTTAAAGTGTCCCTACAACTTTAAGTGAGCAAGTAGTACTTTGGCTTTTCTCCTTCCTTCTCTGCTAGAATTGCAATGATACAAAATTTATAGGAGAAAAGGATCTTTCTCCTTTTCCCCAACAGGCCACAAATCAAGCTTAACTACAAAAACATGAAAGTTCTATTTCCCCTGTGATTTTGTCCACACATTTTTATTAAAGAATTATTTCCACCTTTAACTTGATCAGTCCTAGACTCTCCGAAACTATTCCAGCACTGAATCTTCTTGAATACTGAAGAATCTGGTTCCGGGCTCCGATGGCATCTCGTGTTAACTCACACACACAGCACATGCGACAGCCTTTCCTCTCCTGCTTTCTGCCTCAGCCAAACTTCCCAAACCAATTCTTTCCTCATCTGAAATTCTAATGACACTTTACTGACATTATATTCATGTAATTTACCACATTCCACCTTGTATTTTAAAGTTTAATGCATCTTATGCATTCTATTCCTTGAAATTACTGTTCAACTGATTTTTCATTCTTAAAGTAGAAATATGGTAAATGAGATACCACTTAATTTTCATTTAAAAGTAAGTGGTCTCAATTCTGCTTCCACTCATGATAAAGTAACAAGGACCATTTATTTCCTGTTGCCATCTCGGGCAACTAAAAACCAGGGGGGAAATACAGGAAACAACAGCACTATTGCACAGCAGGCAAAGAACAACAGTGATCCCCTGGCAGGAAACAGCCGAGGTGAGCTTTACAACTGCCCAGCTGAGCGCCTAGAGAAGGTTTCTGGGCTGTGACGCAGAGAGGGAAAAGCCGGGCAGGCCCTGCTGGTCTCCATGAGTTGAGATGAAGCTGGGAGTCTAGAGAAGCCAAGACAGCGCCAGTTCGAAGGAAGAGCACTGCAGAAGAGAAAGCTGACAGAGAGGGCTCTGAAGGCCTCTGAGTACTTGAAGGCCTGCCCTCAAGTGCCCAGTTAAGAGAAAGAACCACCTGCCAGAGGAGGAGGGAACAGTGCTGGGAGCTCACCCAGTCCCAGGAATAGAGCCGATTTTCAGTGAAGGTGGAATATTTGAGGAGCATCAGTTCACGCACTAAGAAGAATCTTGTCTCAACAGTGAGGAAAAATTAACCAGAGACCAAACAGAGCTCTCTTCATATCTAACAAAACTTAAAAACAAGGCCTAAAAGGATCAAACTACTTCTATGAAAATCAACTCAAGAATATTTAGAAATTTAAAAATACCTAGCATCCTACAAGGTAATATTTGTAATGATTGGCATCCAATTAAAAATTATCAGGCATACATGCCCTGGCTGCTGTGTCTCAGTTGGCTGGAGGGTCCTGTAACTGAAAGGTCGCGGGTCCACTCCCTGGTCTGGGGGCACACCATCCCACACACATTCAGTCCAGACACACACAGGAAAGAATTGATACTTCTCTCACTCATTGATGTTTCTCTCTCTCCCTTCCTCTTTAAAAGCAATGAAATGTTCTCGGGTGGGGATAAAAAAAAATTATGGCATACAAAGCAGCAGAAAAACGCAATCCATGATCACTGTGTTGATTAATTTTTTTTCTGTGTAAACAACTGTAAACCTGCTTCTGCCCATCCCACGCTAGGACACCACGGTGTGCCAAACCCTCAAACTTCACCACCGCCGTTCCACTTTCCCTTTGCCCTGCACTCACTTATTGGGTCCTACTCTTTTTCCCTTTCCCCCGCCTTCCCAGGAGGCTAGAGATCCTGTGCCACTTACCAACTGGTGTATTCTGGACACACACAGCCTTCCACTGAACATCTGCAGGAGATCTGTGTGTTCTCCTAAACAGCTATTAACTCCCAAATCCTTCTTACAAATACAGAGTGCACTTCCCCCAAAATGACCTTATATTTTAAGTATTAAGTGATTGAGTAATAAGCACTTGGAATGTGTGATTACTGAAATGAACTCTCCTGGTCAGCCTTCCAGGAGGCCCCTGTCAATGCATTAACACGCATTTATGCTGAAAACCTTTAACACAAGAAATTAATCTGTGGGGAAAGAGGCATTCTGGCCCAAAGTAATAATACATGAAAAATTACATACCAAAAATACATGAAAAGCAGCAAGGTGTAAATTTGGCCTATTTGGGAAACTGTAAATGGTCCAGATGTGGGGTGCGTGGAGGGAAAGTGAGGAGAAGGAAAGACTCGCTCTGCTTCCTGGGAGGCTGGGAAGAGAGGTCAGGCTGGGGTTCACACTGATCCAGGGAGCCAAGATAAACTGGCAAACCGTGTTCCTACCATCCAGCTAGGCAGAAAACCTTTCCGAGTAGAAAAGTAGGGAGGACCTGTAGTCCTCTAAGTGAGAGGCTGGCAAACCATGGCTTTGGTCCAAAGCCAGTCAACCTCCTACTTCTGTACAACCTGAAAGCTAAGCATGGTTTTAAATTTTTAAATAGTTGAAGAATTATTTGATAAATACATGAAATTCCAATTTCAGTGTCTATAAATAGTTTTACTGAAACATAGCCGACACCATTCATTTATGCATCAGCTGACTTCTTCCTGCCAAAAACAGAGCTAAACAGTTGGGACCGAGACAGCATGACCCTCAAAGCCAAAAAACATTTACATTTGCAGATACCCTCTCTAAGTTAAGAGTCTTTCAAAATCTAATCCTCTTCACTTAAGTGTCAGTTTGCTTCTTCCAAAGGACCCCAAAATCTGTATTAGTGAAAAGAATACAGTTACGTTATTTGTGGATATAAAAGTATCCTTTTATAATTTCATAAAATAATTACTGATTTGCGTTACCATTATTTGCTGCTTAAATATTCCTTTAGATTACAAATATTAAATTTTGGTTGCAGAACTTTATCCTGTAATTTTGAATGAATTAAGTCTCCCAGGTTATGTGATTTCAAGTTACAATTTTAAAATATAAAACTATATTTCTTTGTTAATATCCATCTAGCTAAACCTATCTTCTGAACCATTCATTAAATAAGAAATGTTATTCTAATATTCTGAAACTGATGGCCCTTTGAAAAATTCAAGAGGCATAATGAACAATAAATATGCCAAAGTAAGCTAATCTAACACTTTTTATGGTATCTGATTTATAATAAGTATTATTAAATCAGTAGTTTTCAAGGGCTTTATTAATTTTTTAATAGTTTATTTCTATTCTTAATAATGTTTTACTACTGTTTTGTTTTTTAACTCTTTTGGTACAGTTTTGAGATCTCAAGGGAAGTGATTAAATGTACTTTTTGCTGATTTTCGGTATGCCATTTGTTGGTCCAACTGGCATCTTTGAAATAGCATTTCTACAAAATAAGTTTTAAAACGAAAAGTTCAGTATTAGTGACCTTCGACGGGTCTAAGCAGGACCAAGACGTTGGAAGACGGGTGGATCTGTGCCAATTAGCAACAACACGGTTCATAATGAAGTGGCAAAAAGAATATTCTACTGAAGAATTGAGGGTCACTGCAGCATCAGTAAGTTTTGAAAACTGAATAAAGTCAAACATGCTGTCAAAAGCCCCCCTTACAATAAAGATATAATACTTAACAATACTCATGATTGGGGCTTTACTTAGTGATTAGAAATAAATGATAAATCATCCATATTAATTGACGCAATTAAATCCAGGACAGTACAGACTCTGGAAACCATATGTTTTCCTATCTGTGAAGAATAATTCAGGAAAGCAGATGAGCCAAGAGAACAGAAGAAGATTAAAGGAACCCTCACCCATTATCTTCACATATTTGGTTTTTAAGAAATTAAACTACCGTATGACTCTGGATGATGGAACCAAGAAGAGTAAGAAGACAATAATGAAAACAGATTTCGACTTACCATATGGAAAACTTTTCTACTTTTCAAAGGCCCCAATTAGAACTATTTATCTTATGAGGCTGGTAGTATAATAGAAGTGTGTACAAATCTGGAATTAAGTGGATCTCAAGTTTTTTAAAGATTTTATTTATTTATCTTTAGAGGGGAAGGGAAGGAGAGAGGGAGAGAAATATCAATGTATATTTGCCTCTCGTGTGTCCCCTGCTGGGAACTGGCCTGCAACCCAGGCATGTGCCTTGACAGGGAATCAAACCGGCAACACTTTAGTGTGCAGGCCAGCACTCAATCCACTGAGCTACACCAGCCAGGGCTTAGGATCTCAAGTTTGAAACCTCTCTCTCTGTATCCAGAGTTACCAGGCTGCTTGACCTCTGGAATCTCACAGTCTAATAATGTATGGGGAAAATAGGAAAAACACCACTAACCTCAAAAGGTGACTGACAAGTGATATATGATACAAATATAATAACTGTTATGTGTGTAAATGTGATCTGTATGGAAAATAGATGCAAAGCAGATATGCAAAAATCAAGTTATTTCAATAACAGTTACTGTTCCTTGTGGTCGAAAAGAGCCGACTCCCCGGGTTAAATCCTGGCATGGCCTCCTTAGGCAAGCTGCTTAACCGCCCGGTGCCCCGTTTCCTGATTTCCACACTGTGGACGCTAACACGTACAAGGCCGCTAAAAGGAATGAATGACATAATATGTAAGGCATCGACTCTGTAGTGTTACCTATTATTATTTTTTATAATTATAACTTTATTCAATAGTGAATTCCCTGCTATTTCAAGTGTTCCCTCAAAGCCTTGAATAAGCTGAGATGGAAATTCCAGAAGTGAATCAGAGAGTCTCAACTAAATTCATTTACGTATTCAACAAATATTTACTGAATATGTAATACCTACAAAGCGGCATAGAGTACAGTGGTCAAGACTATGGGTTCCCTAACCCCAACATCCCCCCACCAAAAAAAAGAGCACGAACTCTCGAGCCAGCCTGTGGATGTGACTCCCCACATCACTTCGTAGCTATACACACTTGGGCGAGTCACCCAGCCACTGATTATGCTTCAGGCTCCTCTTTTGTACTATGGGCATCACTCCAGGGGCGCTGGAGGACTCAATGAGTTAATGTTGGTAAAGTGCTTAGAACAGTACCCGGTAACTACATATATGCGTTAGCTAGCAAGCTAGTATTAGGACCACATTCTGGGCACAGTTCTAGATACCAGGAACATAACAGACTGCTGACAAAGTCCCTGACCCTTCTTGGCAGGGAAGGGGGATAAACAAATAAACCAACAAAGTAATGATAAGCACTGAAATCAGTGGTAAGTGAAGAAGACAGAGCAGGGCGCGGGGACAGGGAATGACTGGAGAGTTCAAGCTGAGATAGGAAGGTCAGTGGAGAGGTCTCCCTTCAGAAGCTGCGTGTGGATCTGAGGCAAGAGCATTTCCGGCTGAGAAAAGCCTAAGGAAAGGCCTTGAGGAGGATGAGGGGTGAAGGGAAAAGCAAAAAGGATGGTGTCATTGGTGGGAAATATGGGAAGAGGGGGACAGCAGGAGACAAGGCTGGAGACTCGGCCAGGTTCCTGATCAGACGGGGGCTTAGAGACTGGAGTAGGAACCCGGGGTTTTGTTCTGGGCCCAAAGGGAAACGAATGGAAGGTTTACGAGCACGAGTGACAAAATCAGACCCGCATTTGATATGGTTCACTCTGGCACTGACCTCTAATTAATTATTTGACGCCAAGGTTTCCTGAAGTCAATCATTCTAACAGTAACAAAGGGGCACTGAAGCCTCTGGAGAAAGGGAGCAATACAACCAGCCGGCAGGGGGCAGCAGTTCTGACTGCTTAGAGGAGGGTCTGGAGCCCAGCGCAGAGTTGCTACCTTCAAAACTGCAAACCACTTACGGCAGAAGAGCATTCCATGTGTTTGTTGGATTTAACAAGTGAACTGCTGTGATGAAATGTTTAAGATCTGACAGTAGTTTGGGATGTTGGGGGGAAAAGAGCACGAGGAATTATGACTCCAGAAGGGTATGCTGGGGACACCAACAAAGTCATATTCCGGCAGACCAGTCCGCCAGAAGGTCACACTGGTGGGCACAGGGGCCACACCACTGCTGTGACAGGTCCCTCCCTGTGAGGACCTGTCTGAAGAGCACACACTGACGTCCCGGAAACCGCAGAGCGTGGAGGGGTGTCATCACCTCTCAGCTGAGAAATGTCCTCTGCGGCAACACAAGCGTGAACAGCAGAAGGGCAAGCCCTAAGCTCACCTAGTCTCAACTGCAAAACTAAGGAGAAAGATAAAGGGAAAAAATAATAATGGACAGGGGCAACATGGTGTGTGCGTGCAATTGGGACATGTGACAGGGAAGAAAAAGTAGGTAACGAGTCAAATTTAATCATATTTATAGAATTCTAGGTATCTTTTCAGAAAAGCTAAATCATTTTTAGAATAGCAGTATTTTTGAAGAGCTGGTCTTGGCAAGGAAATGGTTATAACTGAAGCTATGGAGTTGCCCAGAAGAATTCAGAAAGAAACCAAGTTTCTGGAAAAAGTGAGGCCTTTTTTTGATCTACTGTAAAGGAACATAAATTAGGCTCCAACCCACAGTCTCCGCCCACCCCCCAACTTCCCAGAGTCCTGTGCAGCCACAGCGAGTGGAAGGGGTGCCAAAACAAACAGAGTGGGCTGAAGCTCTGTGGATGAAGGGTGGGATAAGGTTCGGTGGGACTGGCAGGCGACCGAATGGAATCACTTTAAAGCAGTGCCACAAAATGGAGACTAAAAAAAATCCACCGAGGACTCTCAAAATTCACAGAAAATGGGACATGCTTAGCAAACCATAGAACAGATTCCTTACTCCGATTGATTAAAAAAAGCAAAACCCAGAAAGGACAGGAAAAACTGAAACAAAGCGAAACATACCTGTTCTCTCATTTGTCTTTAATTAAAGCATAAAACACCCTCCCTCTCCTCTCCTCCCAGGTCCCCTGGACCAGAATAGCTAACTGGCAGCAGCGCAGGTGAAAGACTTCGGCCTCCCAGCTACAAAGAGGGGAGATAGCAGACAATGGAACTGGTGATTCATTACAAAAGAATACACTCGAGAGGGGCCTGCTGCCACATGGGCTTACTGCACTATTTAAAGGAACAGTAACTCTCTTTCCAACCTCCCTTATTCTTAACACCTTCCCTCCCCTTGGTCCTGATGGAAAACAGATTTTGAAGAAAATGCCAGCAAAGCACTGAGCTGTCCAAGAAAGGGAGGGCTTTGTGCTCCACAGACACTGGCAGCCTCACACTGCAGCAGAGCACGGAAATCTCCTCTCACATCCACACTGGAAAGTCTTCTCCTCTGTGCCCAGTATGTTTTCCCTTCCAACGACAAATAACGTAACTGAGTCTGAACAGGACTAAACATTTTGTTAATTAATAGGCGTCAGAGTCATGTGCAATTTTTTCCTGATTTCACACCTATTATGAGAATGATTGATTTTTCCTCTTTTCCTTCTTTCATTCTGCTCTGTTATTTTCATAGGTGTGAGAAGAAATAATAATATGGTTCAAATGCTCAGAAATAAGAGTTATCTCAGTGAAATACTCCAACAACATATACATGAGCTAGAGAAAAACCTAAAGTTATTTAAAAAAAAAGTAAGATCACAAGAGCATTCTACCATATTAGGATTTGGCAATTAACTTCCTATTTGCTTTTGTCACGAAGCAGTTTGCAAGTGGCACCAGAAAGAGGCCGTATGAAACTACGGCACATGTACTAGTGGAGCGCACACACCGAGCAACCACCGATATAGATCTGACCCGGCCGGTCGAAAGGTCAACCGCTGGGCGCCCTCTCCCCCCTTCACCAAGCGAGTGATGGAAACTAAGGCACACAGGAATGTTCAGATCTGAGAGGCAAGAACTTAGGTGACAAGTGGTAAAACCCCCTCTAAATACCTTCTTTAATATACGAATCGACACTACACACAGTAAACAACTATTTAACTTTGAAAACCAAACCCTAAACAGTGTGGTCATTTTCTATTCAGACACTTAGGTGACAGATCATTGTTACATATTCAGATTAGACGTCTGGCTTAACAAACAAAAAAACCCATAGGACGAGTACACATCTGGCCCATTTGGTTATTTTTTGCCTTTTTCCCCCTAGATTACCAACAACTATGTCATTACATTAACATAGAAAGTGTACACCCAAACAAGTATGCTGGAATAGTGAAAACTGACAAATTTGATAGTCTACACGTTCCAGGTGTGCACACTCAGGACAGGTAAAAACAAGTCACTTGTTTCCTCCAGCATTCGGCACATGCTGATAGATATCATGAGGATTTTAATTAATTTATTAGACTTCTTCACTACCAAGAAACCCCTTTTTCCTTTTTTTATTTATCTCTTCTGCTGCATTCCTAAAATTATAGTTTCCTTAAGCACCAATTGGTAAGACCACAAAGTATGGAGTGTTCATATGCATGTGTGTTCTCACCTGGGTTTACACATGCTTAACCAGCTCCTCTGGACACTGAGGGGGCATGTTCCAAGAGGTATAAAAAGTCTTAGTTTAAATAACTCTTTCACTGATTTAAAAAATATATACATAATAAAAAGTCAAGTAGTCAAAAAGCTTTCAGTAATAGCTAAGAAAGAGGAGAGCTGATTCCCTCTAATATTGCCAGTTAATGAAAATTGAATGAGCACTCCGAGGTTAAAAAGTATCACCTTCCATGCAACAACGAGAATACAGAAATAGGTATTCTCTCTTATGGGAATTTTTAAAAAGTAAAGCAATATTCCAAAGAAGTTAATTAGGCTAATGATGAAGGGATAAAGATGGAAGAGAAAATATTCCAAGGGTCTCTCTACTTTCCAAGAGAAAAGGTTTCTTGATAATCTCCAAACTCAGATCTGGCGAAGAATTACTTTGGAAAGAGAGATTCTTTGAAAGTTCTCTTTCCTCTAGGTCAGGCAGGGAGATCTCCCTAATGCTTTCCCTCCTTCCCAACAGCACTGCGGGGCATTATATAACGTTTAACGGAACAGGGTTCCAGCTCCTAAACCAATGCCTCTATCTGGATGGCCGGCCAACTCGCCCTCCGGTGGTGAGTTGGAGAGGCAGAGGGGAAAGAATTTAAAAAAAAAAAAAAAAAAAAAAAAAAAAAAGGAATAAAAAAAAGTCAACCTCCTTAAAAGGAAAGCACTGTCCAGTGATGAAATTTCCCTACAGAGCATAAAAGCCTGGAGTGAAAATGATCCTTAGTCGGAGACTAAAGGACGTGAAAGTTCTACAACACAAATGACTTCTCATTGATAAATCACAGCTTCACCATTCCCTCTCTCGCTATATATAAAGGAAAAGGGCTAAGGGGACACACGGAGGTTGCCAACAAGAAATGAGCACTGCCGGGGAAACCGCAGAAGAGTATTCATTCACCTTTCCATTTGTCGGGGATGACTTGCTAAAATGCAGATTCGACACTGGCAGGCTTACCCAAAGACAGCCAGAGAGAGACACACAGGGAGGGAGGGAGATCGCCCACTTCCACTCGCTCTCCTTCAAATGCCTTTTAATGCCCCCTGACTGTCAGCTATGCGTTTGGATCTGTTCTCCCGTGAGGGAGGGCTCTACCTGCCTCTGCTGCACCTGCATGCTCCTATGGTTCCTACTGAGAACATTCTTCGCCAGTAGCAAAGCCAGGAAAATGGAACGTTTTCCTAGTCTTCATTTTTAATAAGCCATTTAGAGTGAAGGTAGCAAAACTGAAATTCCATAGCCAATTCTGAGAAACTGCAGGGAAATGGGAATCGGATCTCCCTGTAACACAAATTCTTCTGCGATTCTTAAAAGGAAGTCAATCCCTCGCCCCTCTTTTTGGCAGTCTCCAAGAATCTCTTCCTACCTCTGCAGTCTCTCTCTCCCTCCCTCTTCTCAGAACCAAGACAAAGAGGTAGACAAATCCCCACAGGGTCTTTCCTGAGCTACAGCTGCAGAGTACAGGAAACAGGAATCTGCCACGAAGCGTGGAGGGGGGGCGGGGAGAAGGATACCATACCTCCCTCCCTCTCTCCCCTGCGCCCCCCCCCCCAACACACAGACTTTTCAGCTGATAACAACAAATCTGGTCTTTTCTAAGAAGATGAGAATAATTAAAACTCTGACGGCTATATCCCAACCCTGTTCCTTTATTTTGACCCCAGAAATGATAAAAGAACCACAGCGAGGAAACACAAACCTTACCTGAGTTACCATTTTCTTTTTCTCCATAAACCAATCGGAATAATAGATGATGAGCGCTTCAAAGCGGTCGTGCTGGGGCACACCTTCCACAGCTTTCTTTTCCACCCCCCTCCCCCCCAACCTAGCTTATTAAGCGAGGCTAATTGTTCTCCCTTTATCCTCTGTTCCTTCCTTTTTCTTTCTAGTGTTTCTTCCTTTCTTTTCTCTTCCTCTCTGGTAGTCTCTCCCCCTCCTTCCTTCTCCAGCTCCCTCCCATATCTCAGGCAGATGGCTGAAGGAAGCCCCACCCCTGAATGCCTAAGGCAATTAATCAGAGTAGAGAGCCCCACCTCTTCCTCCTCCTCCCACCCCCTCCCAGCAGGCTGACATCTCCCAACTCCAGAAACAGCCCTGCTGAAGAATGGCAGTGTGGTGTGTGCTTTGCGCACGCGTGCGAGTGTGTGTGTGCATGCGTGTGTCTGTGTGTGAGGGAAGGAGGGGGAGAGAGAGGGAGGGGCAGGCGCCATGTGCAGGCATATTTTAAGGAGTGAACATCTCCAACGGTGGCATTAACTGTACAGCACTGGAAGCATTCATGGCTTACCACAGTTAATGCAGATCTCAAATAGTCCATCTATGAATATATGATAATAAATAAGATATGAAACAAAACCCAATGAAAAACATTTCCACTGATGGACAGTTTACAGATGTAGGGGATTCAGTGAAACATGTGAAAAGCTGTTGGATGACCACTGACCGGAAAGGTTTTCAAGGAATGGGAATATGCAAGAACCTGCTTGCCCAGACCCAGTCTGATGACTGCCAAGGACTAAAAGAGAGGAGGAGGGGATTGTGAAGTGCTTTTTTCTACTGCAAAAAACCTGGGGGTTCTGAAAAAGGTGTCTACAAACATGGCTGCTTAAGACTTACGGCTTCATTAAAATCTGTGGTTAATAAGAATTCACCCTTTGTGTTCCTCATGCTGCTGTATGTTAGCCTCTGTTGAAAAACATAAACCTTTTCTCACCTATACACTGGACATATGTGTCGTCACTGTAAACAGTAACTGTCACTACAAAGTGCTGCAGATACACAGTTTGGGAGAATGCTTACTGGACGTAAGAGTGTCTTTAAAGTTCTCTTATTAAAAGGAAATCATGGAAAACAGCATCAAAGACGTGACTTGGCCCAGAAGTCCTGGTCTAAGTCCTACCTGGGCCTTTACAAGCAAATGACCTTGGAAAAGTTTTAATCTCTGAATATAAATTTTATAATCTCCCTACTTTACATTATTAAATATTCAAATAAAATAATCTATGTAAATGTTTAATGAGTTTATGATATTTATCATTTGTCTTATAAAATAGGTTTTCTAATTTTTTTAGTATTCTAATAAGATCCTAAAGGATTTTTCACATATTTTAGTTATGCTATATTTATTATGTTATAATCTAATAAATGACCCAAAGGGAAAAGACATTAATTCCAAAATTAAGCTTCTTTTTAAAATAAACACAAAGAAATCAAAATTAAAAACCACAAATCACACTGAGAATACACAGTCTTTCGCTGTCTCTGTAAGAACTGTTTGGCGAAATGTATAACCATGCTTTCGAAAAACCTACTGCACAGTAATGCCGGTTGGTGATGTAATGTTGTCATGCTCCCACTCAAATAAACAAACATGTACACAATTCTGAAACAGACTCAGGACTGCCAAACAACCTGCAGAACCCGGCACTCTCACAACTATCTGCTGGGAGCCACAGTACATCAGGCACCATCCCGGGCATTTACAGACATGGGTAAACTTTTGCTATAACCCATAATTTCTTAAGAACTATGTACCAAAGGACGGGATCTTTAAACATTAGAAAAATACATGATGAGGAAAGGAACAGAGCAATACTAGGCTTGTCCCTATTCAACATTTTGGAACTGATCTGGAAGACGGGACATTTTGCATTCTATGAATTTGCAACTGAAAAGATAATTAGAAGGAGATAAAATGCAGTAAGGTATTTCCAAAGAGAAAGTGAGTAAGTGGACAACAGGTGAGTTTTATGGAAGCAGGGGCAACCCTGTACACTTTTGGAAAAATCTAAATCGCATTTGCAAGATACTTACACTTTCAGTTCTAAGATAAGAGATAAGCCTGAGAATCACTGTACACCATTCCCCAATCCACCGAGTGCAAAGGACAAAAACCCTGAGGACCAAGACCAGAGACTCCCTGATGCCCTGCCACAGGCGCTACCCTGATGAAAGCCACAGCTATCTTGAAGCAGCCTCCACACATGCAAAGATGACGAGGCTCCAAGAAAAGAACTGCTTTTAAAAATAAAAAAGCAAGAGAGATCCCCACATGTACAAAAATCTAAGATTAGGACTAGGATAAAGGTTTCCTTAGGCCTGATATTCATGCCTCTTTTCTGTACTTGGGACCAACATTTAACATCACAAATAATAAGCTTATACAAGTCATTACCACAAGAGTAAGTATGAGCTAAAGTAAAGAATGAATGTTAAATGAATTTTATAAGCTCACTGAATCACAGGGTCATTGTGAGCACTGGACAAATTCAAGGACTTTTTGAAGTGTGTCCCTGACTTTGAAGACTGACACTAGAGAGGACAGTTTGCTCCCTGGTGCCCAGCAGAGAGAGATGAGCAACCAAACAGCCTGGCTCTGACCCAGCAGAGCCACCTGCACCCCCAGTACCTCTGCACCCAATGGTTTACAGGGAGTTTTCTGGGTGGAGGCATGGTTTGGGGAAGTGCCAGCTAAGCAGGGAGCCCACATCTACCTTTGCGGGTCAATCCCCAGCTGCCAGCACAGGGCCTGGTAGGTACTCCATAAACACTGGTTAAATATAGGAATTTCTCCTAGTTGTCTCGATTTCTTCATTGCTTCCTCAATGTTTCATGCAATCCCAGAACTCTAGCTTCCTTTCCCCCCTGTACCATTCATGGAAATTCTTCTTACTGAAGTCACCAAAGACCTCTGGAGGGTCAAATTAAATGGACATTTTATATCTTCTTTGACTTACCTGTGACATTTGGCATTCTCATCTTTAAGAAATTCTCATTCTTGGCTTCAAATGATACCGGTGTTTCCTGGTTTTCCTCTTTCCATGTTCACTCGCTTTCTCATCTCACTTTTCTCAGACCTCTATTTAACTGCATACCACAGATCCTTAACCTTGAAGGTGGAGCTCCTCACGCAGGCCCCGCAGTGGAAATGTGTTTTCTGGTGTATACTTCTGTGCAGAGAGGGTCCACACGCCCCACCAGAGCTCCCAAAAGGTACGAAGCTCAAAAAAGTTCAACACCGCCGAGCGTGCTTGCTCTCGGTGATGCAACCCACCCCACCACTTCGGTTACCGCCCGTTCACTGCGATGGCCCCCCGCGTCCACGTCCAGTTTGCATATCCCTTCTGAACTCCACCTGTCAACCAATGGCCAACTCCACTTAGATATCCTACCAATTTCTCTAACTTAAAAGTCCAAAACTAAATTCTCAAAATTGAATCATCAATTCATTTAACAAATGTTTGAGTGCCTTCTATATGCTGGGCACTGTTCTAGGCACTGGGGGAAACTAATACCGGGCAAAGGAGATAAAAATCCCTCTCGGTGTGAAGCTTGGATGCTAGTACCCCTTCTACCATATTTGTTTTCTTGGTGAATGGTTCAATTTCATGACCAGTAAAACAGCTACCATTTCTTGGGAATTTATTTACTCTGTGGTGGCTTACCACCAAGCAACTCCTTATCTTACTAGCTCACTTCGTCCTCAGGACAGCGAGATACTCTAATCTCCTTCTTGGACACGAGGGACTGTCCCTCCCTCGGCCTCCAATCCACTCCTCTTCCCATCCCAGCTTCCCCTACTGCCAGAGCAATCTTTCTAAATGCAAAGCTCATCGTGCCACTTCCCTGGTTACAACCCTCAGCTACTCCCCACAGCCTGAAAGGGGGAATCCTAACTCCTAATTAGGCACCTGACACAGAATCTGGCTTCTGCGCTCTGGTCAGAGTCACGGCCCACCCCTCGCTCTCCTCTGCCCCCCCAAAAGGAACACGCGGTTAGTTTCTCAACGACACCGCAGTTCTGTTCTTTCTGCTTTTACTTTCTGTTCTTACTCCCCTGAATGTGGGCTTCTAGCTGGCTAGTCCATCCTTCAAGGCTCACTTCAGGGACCCCCTGCTTCAGAAAGCCTTTCTCGCCCCTACTTCTCCCTTCTGGGCTTGCTACCCCTTATCCTTGTGCGCTCAGCACTGAACCCACAGTTCATGACCGCTGCAGTTCCTGTTCCCGTGTCACCGTGACTAGACTGTGAGCAACCTGAGGAGAGGCATTGTGCGCCAGTCCCCAACACAAAGCCTGAAGACAGAGTAGATGAGTAACTGTTTGCTGAAATCAAATGGTAATGCCTCGATTTCTATCATGAGCCATGTATTTATTTATCCATCCGTGGGTACCTAGGACTAAAGAGTATCTGTGAGTTTATCAAAATACTATGAAGGCATACTTTCTCCCAAGAGTACCTGGAAACAGCTTCAACTTCATAAATTTACTTCATTATCTTAGAAATCTGAAGCTGAGAAAAGATGTACAAAAAAAGAGTGAGAGAAAGACCTGTTTTCAACTTTATTATAATCGTTCAGAGACAAAATAACTCACTGATTTAAAAACTCCCAACATCAGGTGCTCTCGCTCTTCACATCTCACACAGATGTGACTCCACTTCCCTCCCTTCTGCCCACACACCAGCAACCCCATACACGCAGACCAGCAGTCTCAGACCAGAAGGCAGGTTCTGCTCTTTCTTCCCCAGGCTGCCTCTGACACCCAAGTGAAAGGCAACATTAAAGGGAAGGCACTTCCTGCCACAACAAAACCCTGTTAATATAGAAGCTCTTCACAGCACGCCCCCACACAACAATCCTAAGTATCAGTAACAATTTACACCTAATAGATATTAAATTCCTTCTCAGAAGCATGCCTACCACAATACCACTTTAATATCCTTTGCCCCAACATTCCCTGTAATACAATGCAGTCAAATTATAGCTAAACCTATTCTTTCCTAGTTTCTTTTCCCTAGTTTAAGCAGGGTTCACTTACATAGAACCCATTCTAGAAAATAAAGGTGAGAGAATTTGAAATCAACTGCTTTTGACTATATATACTTACAAAACCAACTACACTTATATTTATTTCTTGTCTTCCAAAAAAAATCAAACCTTTAGAAAAAGACCACAAATAAGACCACAGGTGAGGCCAGAGAAATTAAAAAAAACAACAAAAAACCATCACTTCGTATATTAGATTTGGGTAACACACTCTTACATCTTTAAAATATCCCAAACTCTAGATAACTAGTCATATATATAATTGAAAGTATGTATACAGTCTCTGTATTCTGCAAAAAATTAAGGAAAAGGTTCTTAGGCAAATATTAACAAGGAATGATATGTACACAAATTTATCAATAACAAGATTATTAAAAAGTAATACCTGACTAACCAGTGAAAATTGAGTGAGCTGTTTCCCCACTGCTAAACTATGCTGTGTCTCTCTTACTAAATTACTGGAGGTTCTGCTGTCTTCTTCGCCACAGAATCCTGTGCCTGGCACACCTTTAGGTGCTCAGAGCCTCTGGGCTCACTCACTGCAGGGCGTTCTGCAGACCAGAGCATCAGGTAGGCAAGTGTGTCTTTTAGATAGGTACTGTTCTCTCAGTCTGCCAGATGCCTAATATCCTTAAACTGTACTTGGCTATCTTAAACCTTCAAATCAGGACCCTTAGCTATACTTCAATAATGTAGACTCTGCTTCTTCTTTCTCCAAATGTCCCATTTTTACCTCAAAATGAAAATCAGTGCCAGTGTGCTCAATGAGTGGCATGTTAAGTAAAACTGCCTCACGAAAACTGTGATAACAGGTGAACCCCTAACTTACAAGAAGTTACATGTTTCCCTGTTTTTTTTATTGTGGCAAATTATACACACTATAAAATTTACTATCTCAGCAATTTCAGTGGCTATTATATACAAGGCCTGTCCAGAAAGTATCCATCCATGTAAGATGAAAAACTAGACATTTATTGAAGAAGATACAAGAAACATTGTACACAGGACCTCGGTCCCCTTCAAGTGGGCACCCTGGGACCTCACCCAGTTCTCCCAGTCGCCATCAGCTGCCTCATTGTATTTTCCAGAATCTCATCAACGGTCGGAAATCTCTTCCCTTTCCAAGGTGATTTTGGTTTTGGGAAGAGTCACAAGTTTCAGGGCATCAAATCTGGGCTGTAGAGGGGCTAAACCACCTAGGTGATTCTATGTTTCCTCAAAAAACTCTGTATGAGACGTGATGCATGAGCGGGCATGTTGTCTTGATGAAGCTGCCAATCACCAGCTGCCCACAGCTGTGGCCTTCTGACTCATCTGAATAGTTTCCGCAGAGGAATGTTCAAGCTTAATGCAAAATTTGATGCAGGTTCGCTGCTCTACTTGCTCAGTCATTTTGAATGTGGTGACCACACAGTGCACATGCTCACTCCACAGCGTCTACCATCCCCACTGACTAGTACAGTGAAGTCATCATTGTTCACACATGCACATGCCAGTCCACTCTCCTTGGCTGCCAAGTAGCACCAATGTCATGCAAACCATTCTCACTATGTTAACAACGGCTGGACTTTTCCCACACCAACCTCACCATCAACACCGTCCATCTCCAAAACTCTTCATTTTTTAAAGTCAAAACTCTACGCCCATCAAACAATAACTCTCCATTCTCCTTGTCCCCAGAGTTCTTGGAAAGCACTATTCTTTCTGTCTCCAGGATTGTGACTACTTTAGGAACCTCATCTAAAGTGGAATCACGCTGTATTTGTCTTTTTGTGGCTGGCTGTGACACGTAGCATAATATCCTCCACGTTTTTTCCATGCTGCAGCTTATTTCAGAATTTCCTTCCTTTTTTAAGGCCAAGTAATATTCTCTTATATGTACATGCCGTATTTTCACTGCCCATTCACCCACCTGCGGCCACCTGGGTTGGTACATTTACCTTCTGGCACTGGGAACAATGGAGCTATAAAGATGGGTGTGCAAATGCCTCTGGAAGGCCCTCCTTTCAATCTCTGGGTATACACCCAGAAGGAGAATCGCGGGTCATGCAGTAGTTCTACTTCTAAGTTTCTGAGGGCCCACCACACTGTTTTCCATAGCAGCTGTACCATTGTACAGTCCCAGCAACACTGCACAAGGGCTCCAGTCTCTCTGGGCCCTTCCTAACAATTTATATTTTAACCCTCCAGTCAGAGGCAGTAAACATTTAACAGAAAAGAATAATTTCAGAAACGGTTCCTTAAACAGATTTCTTTCTGGGCAGGGATACTATACTATACTCATTACCCTTTAAATCATATCTAGCAAGCTCCTAGCTTCTAACTCCACCTGTATTTTTAACTGATTTGGTCCAGGTTTGGTTCTGCAAAAATTCTAATAAAATAACCAATTTCCATTGCATACTCCTAAGACAGACATGATTTTATTAACAATAAGAGCAATAAATGGTTAAGTACCTACAATACTTTACTGGCTCATGTTGAGGAGACTCGCTTTGTTTCAACACTAGCAATTCCAGAAGTAGAACCGACTCTTAAAGAGCACAGGAGTTAGGGGCACAGACCCCGACCACCGCCCCCACCACATCTCAGTGTAATTTTTGACTCTACAGTCGGCCCTTCACATCTGAAGATTCAATCAACCGTGGACAGAAAACTATATTCTCAATCTGTGGGTGGGGCACCACGATGCGGTTGCAAAAACAGCGCTTTCCACTGGGGCTGGCTGAGTGCACACCCAGAGAGAAACCCACAGGTACGAAGGGGAGGACCGTATCCACTGGAAAAGCCACACGTAACTGGACCGGCACAGTTCAGACCCACGTCGTTCACGGGTCAATCTTACTTACCTTTAAAAACAGACACAAAACCTTTAATTGAAAAATTACTTTCCCAATAATATAATCATTATGTACAGCACCAGGTGGGTACTGGAAATATTGGGGGAAATACTTCGTAAAGTATGTGACTATCTAACCCCTATGCTGTACACCTAAAACTAATACAAAGCAAAATAAAATAAATACTTTTCTAGTCTTTAAGAAATGTTGCTCAATCCTGTCCTCAATAATTTCCAATTACATAATGCGCTGGTATAGAAGCACAACTGTTAGGCAGTGAGGCGTTTTGACTTCAGTGTAAGAATATAACAAGAGCTACAGAGAAAATTTTATGACCCAAGTTAAGAGTCTGCGTAGCAAACAGACATCTATCGCCCATGTGTAAAGGTACTAAAAGGAAACTGTTACCTTAACAGAATTAATAAATAAGATTATAAAACAGTTTTGAATCCTTCAACATAAAATTGTTTTTTCAATCCCAGTAATTTCCCTAATGTGGTGGAATGAAAGGCATACTCTTAAACTTTAATACCCCATTACTCGCCTTTCTAAGTTTCCTTAACTCCAGACAGAACAAACCTACCAAGTGGAGGGGAGTCAGGGGAAGCGTTGCCCCAAGTACCGGGCACTGAATTTACCAGAACTGTGTCCCAGTGACCGGAAAGATTTCTGGTGGCGAATTCATTTCATCAAAAATGAATAAAATTTTACTGCAAAAGATTTTTTAAGCATGCTATAATTTCTAAACAGAAACTCTTTAATCTACTCCACAACTTTTATTTGGGTGAGGGGAGTGTATAATTTTATACCTCCACAAATTTATTTACATATTAAAAGTATTTTCTCATATATTTCCAATTACTTTCATCTTCTATGGAAACACATTTACGTTTTCAGTTCTTTTCCTCAGATAATTTTGCTTATATTAGTTATTACAAGTCCCTTACTTTGCTGGATGGGTCTCGGAAAGTTACTGTTCACAAATGTTTTTCTTCAAAAACAAATCAACATTTACTTGTAAAAAGCTTTGCTTCTAATCTAGTCTCATGACATTACTAGCTTTAAGCTCTCATATAGCCTGATCTATTGTTTTATGCCAGCAGAGAAATAGTCCATAGATAAGTAAGACTCACAAATATATCAAAACCTCATTATGGTAAATAATATACTCTTAATTTGAATAACTCAAAAAGTGGAAACCATTCTGTAGTTAATACGACACATCCAGTACAGACCGACAGGTTAGAATGTAGTTAAAGAGACAGAACTACATCCCCCTCCAGAGTGACTTCAATTCTGGTAGCTTGACTTGAATGAGAGCTGTGAGTTTACTCTGGAGAGCTTCCTTGACAGGCCCAATTAAAAATAGCCTGCTTTAGCCTTTTGGCCTGAAATGCCCAATAAAAATGTACTGGTTAGTCACTATCTTTGACCCTATGTATTTCTGTCCAACCTAAAATTTAAGAGCTAATTATTAGAAAAATGGCCAAAGGGAAAAAAATAACTGCCAAGAAAACACAAAGAAACTAAAAGAAACTGAGAAACCAAGTCATATCTATAATTCAGAATTAACTGTATTAAGCACTTCACTTTCCTGTTCTAGGTTTTCAGCACAATTAATATTTCGAAGAATCCATGACAAATGAAAGGTCATCTGGCTCAACCCCTGCATTTCAGATACAAGGAAAGTGAAGGGAAGGAAAACGAAGCTGTTTTGAGCATGAACACGAAGGTGGTTAACATCACAGCTAGAATCAGAATCCGGAATGTCTGGAGCATGCTTGATAACGGCCTAACATTTTCTGATTCTAGATTTCAACAGGTTAATTAATAACTAAGATGCCACTAATCACATCACAACACAGTCTAAAATGTTGAGTGTGGAGAGTGTCCTCTACTGCATGTTACCCTTCTTAAAATACAGCAACAACATTTGGAAACTTCCACCTGTGCTTCTCATCTCCTCAAAACAAAGCCTAAAGTTTACTGTCATATGGGGGTTATGTTATTTATAAAGCCAAGCCCATTCTGTTTAAAACACTCAAGTACATGCCCACACCCATGAACAAACACACAAAAATCTCTCTGAAGTTGCAGAACTTCTGGAGTTGAAAGCAAGCACCTTTGCCCAGACACTATGCAAAACTCAAGCTTCCTATTACACAGAACAAATTAGCAAAAAACTTTGGGAAATCTACACCCAGGTACAAAGTCATGAAGCTTGTAAACATTTCATTCTACCACAAAACCTTCACATCAATCAAAAAGTACCTGAAAACAAGTTAGAACCCTTAGCTTACCTGGACAACAGGATATTGATAATCCATACAATATACACCATACATAGCAATGGGGGAAAAAATCTTCAGATAAAGACAGTACCAAAAAGTGCCTGAGCTTTCGCCTTGTCTGAACTGACTGTCCTGTCCAAAGGAACTAGGTAGCACCAAAAAATCCTTGGCTGACTTCCAGTCTGGGCGGATAGGTACGCTGGCTCCGATGATGAAGCCGGAGCTTCGTTCAGCCCACGCTTCCACTCCAGGAAGATTCAACACAACACAGAAGAAATGTTCAAAAAAGCAAAAAGCTGAAACTGAGTTACTACAGACTGAAAACTGCACTAGGGATTTGCTGGTACTGTTGATTTTACTGACAACTTGACCAGAAACTCAAGAGGCAGAGAATGACAGCCAAGTGAGGGAACAGGGGCTCCTTAAAGCGGTACACAGAAAAGATAGGAAGCACAAGGTGTCCAGGATCCAAAATGATGTATATGTTCCAGGCTTTAAGTGCGCCAGAGGGAACACTCCCAATCCAGGACATGGAAAGGCGGATGGAACTGGTATTATTTCTCTATTCCTTCTTGGGCAGTACCTCGCGCATGCTCAGACACACACACACACACAGACACACACACACACCCCCATACCATACCGTACCATACCACATCCCCCTTCTCAATGTCTCCGGCAGGGACAGGTGTTGGGATTAACAGTATAAAACCCTTGTGTCGTGGAAAGGAATGGAAGAAAAAAGGAGTCACACTGCTACATGCAGTAAAGGGATCCCTTTCATGACACTGTATGTTTGTGTATCATTTAACACCTCCTTCACTCGGCTTCCACAGAGGCCAGGACAGCTGGCAGGATCAGCACTAGAAAAGAGGAAGGTGGCCCCAACTCTGAGGCAACATGAGTCCACTGGAGACCTTCAGATATGCAAGACACTCTCTCAGCTGTTCCAATCAAACATGTAAGGATTAACTCTGGCTGCCTGCAAAAAAGGTGGGGGTGGAAAGGTCTTTTCAGAAAAGCCAGTTGCTTTTCCCATTTTAGGAAGCTGCTGCACCCAACCTACCATTATATACAAACACACATGTGCGCACATATTTCTCTAACAGTTATTAAAAGCACTAACGAGCATGGACAGGTGTTAACTCAGTTTGACAAAGCTCAGCAGGTTAAAGAGTAGGCTTTTAGAGCCTAAATGGCCGGTCTAAAAACCAGAGTGCTGCTAAGTAATTTTTAGAAAATAGGACATAGTGTGAGCGGAAAGTGAAAACAAATCTTAGTGAGAGACACATCATTTGGAACTGTTGCTCCTAAGAAATCCCCTACTTGAGCGATCTCTCAACAGTTCAAAATGGTAAGTAATTCCAAATCAGTTTCAGGAGTTACACTCTCCCTACTCTTGGAGCACTAGTGATAGTGTAACATGTTTCAGTGAGACTAAAGCACGGGGAGGAACCTCGCTGTGAGGCATCTGTGAGAGCTTACGTGTCAGTGTGCCCCCCCCAGCGTAATTCTTCTCCTTTTATCATCACTGCAATTTACTTCAGGATCATTCAGAAAATTGGTTTTTATGAGTCAAAATGCTTTAGTACACCCAAGATAGCTCTCTTGGTTCAACATTTACCTAAATCAGTTCTAGGACATTAAGAGGACCAATACAACACATTAAATTATACTCGAGTCTACATGTACTATACACAAGGGGCAATAATAAATTAGTGCACTTTCTCTCTCCTTTCTCTTTTCTCTAAAAACAAATACAAAATATCTTAAAAAAAAACAAAATTTACTAAACATTTACTACACAAAAAGTATTGTACTAATAAGCGCTGGAGAAAGGAACGGATGCAGCCCTGTTGTTAAGGACTTTACACGGGAGACATAAATGAGTGCACAGGTAAAACCAAGGGCAAAATGATGCTACAGCACGAAATCAAGCACTGTAAGCAACTCCTCATCCAGGAAGTAACATTTTTCAAAAGCTGCTCCTAACGAACCACTTCCATGACATCATGTTCTCACCACTAAAACTATGAGACTCTGCCTTGTATGAGTCACAACGCCGCCCTGTAAAAGAAAATGCTTTATTGTTTGGTACTTGTCAAGTGTCAGCACTTGTCACAAGTTCTGGAATGAATTAACGATGACTACTGGTGTGCCACTGTAATTTAAACCCAAAAGTGGTCTCCAAATAAGTTTTTGAGGGCCTAGTCAATTTCTGGAGCTTTAAATTCTTCTTGAGGATTGATATATATATATATATATATATATATATATATATATATATATATATATAGTGAAAAGATGTGATTGATACCTTATTAAGTAGAAGTTATATTGCTGAATAATGTGTAAAGCATGATTACATATTTATAATGCACATATGTACCTATGTCAATCAATAAATTATGGATATCATTTATAATCTTTATATATCTTCTATGTCATATTTGGGGTGGGCAAAAGTAAGTTTACAGTTGTTCATATGGAAAATAATATAATAATAAACAATAATACAAGGACAAACTGTTCCATGGACTTACAGGCATAAACCTACTTTTACTCGCCCATCTTTATGTATGCACACAGACCTGACTGGTCGGTATACCGGTATATGCCACATACAGCACACATCATGTTTACACACACACTTACAGTATAGGCACAAGACTAAACCAAAACCTCCAGGGAGTGAAATGGTGGGGAGGTAGGTGGTTTTCACTGATTACTTTAGAGATAAACTTCTCGTATGTTCTAATATATTTAAACTAGCACTATCACTCCTATAATTTATAAACTTAAGGAATCCAAACAAATTCTGAGTATAAGTACTGTAAAAATTAGTGACCTCTCAGTCTCTAATTTATATCACCACCTTTGCTTTACTAACATGATGGCATAGCTGTAAACTCGCATTTAAGCCTGGAGGATCCAGACAACACACAACTTTAGTCACGTCTTACCTATATTCTGCCCAGGTCTGGATGAAATAATGAGCCCTTCAGAAAAGTGGCAAAATAATGCAATACTTGAGTGACAACTTCTTGTCTTTTTACCTGCCTCTTTCTGTGATGTTTTCAACTCATATATTACTACTGATTCCCTCCCTCAGAGCACACTGGATATTTCTTTTAAATTTTAATTACTACTATATTCATTCAAAAATTCCAGAAATAGAATAGAATAGACCGATTCTCAACAATAGGCAAATTATTTGCTGATAATGCCAATTTACACCATTTGAAAAAGTTCACATTCTGCGACATTATAAATACCTTACATGGTAAAATTTTTGTGTACTGATCAATTAGAAATGTGAACACAGAAAACGTCCTTTTGTATACATTGCTATGTATCTTATAGCAGAAACCTGCAGATCCGAAGTTTCAACAGCTGGCACACCCAGCACATGCCTCTGACACAGAACGGAATGATGTCAGAGAGAAGCAGCCCTCATGACACTTAGGAGTGAGGTATCTGGAAATGATCTGGAGATTTAGGAAACGTAAGCGTTGCTAAGGATAAAGTAGATAACTTGCTGCACCAATCCTGTGCCAGAGGACATAACTGGTGGCTGAATCTGCACCATCCACAACCCTAGGGACCTCACGACTTACCAAGTACTGGATAAACAGAAAATATGTAAGATCCTCCTCTTTTCTACTCTCTTATTCTTGTTTTCTTATCTCCCTTTCCTCCCCTTCGGCCTATGACACAATCCTACCAAGTGTTCAAAGATACTAGCTAGGGTTCAAGGTAGAATACCTCAGCAAAGGCTGCAAAGACCACTGGTCTAAGGTAGGAAATTGGCTTTAGTTGCAATAATCTTAGAAGGTTCCAAAGAGTGCTGTGTACTGGGATAATATAAAAGACGAGAGAGTGTGAAGGGGATGGGGGAAATAAAGATATATATGTAGGCCAAATACGTAGTCAGAAATACGCAAGACTTACTCAGGATCAGTTTGACCTGTCCACGTGGCTGTGGGTGAAGAGCGGCAGATGGCGAGAAAAGCAGGTTGGAACAACTGCGGCGGGCTTAAGGACATGAGTCAAGCTGTGTGCTTCGGACCTTACCTTCAGAGAGTGTTTGAGAGAAAGAGTGCCACACAAACAAGCTCGTGGAAATGGTTTGGTGGCTGCAGAAAGAATGTACAGGGGAGCAGCCTGCAAGCAGGGAACTGGTTTGAAGTCACAGCAAAACACCCAGTAGGAAATGGCTAAAAAGTACTCAGAGATGCAGGTGGAAGACCCAGGAGAGAGAGGCCAGGATGAGAAAGGAAGATTCCACAGGAGTAAGGAAGGAACAGCCAAGGCCACGACGTGGTCAAGATTTTCTCCCACATTACCACTGCACAACATTTATTGAACATCAACTAGGCATCTCCAAAAAGAAAAGATAAATAGAGAAGAAAGCATAAGGAAAAGAGAAAGAGAGAAAGAGAGGGAGGATGAAAGGGAGGGAGGGAGGAAGGGGAAAGGAAGAGAGGAAGGAAGAGAAGAAAGGAAAGGAAAGGAAAGGAAAGGAAAGGAAAGGAAAGGAAAGGAAAGGAAAGGAAAGGAAAGGAAAGGAAAGGAAAGGAAAGGAAAGGAAAGGAAAGGAAAGGAAAGGGAACTGTAGATACAAGGCGAAGGGCTAAAAATAGAACCTTATGGAATACTTACCCCTAGAAGGCAGAAATAGCAACAGTGGATAAAAAGATTAAGCAGGACCGCACACTATTCACAAAAGCCAGGACACAGAGGACACCTGCTACTTTTCCTCAATCCTGTGTCCTTTACACTAGGGAAGGTATTTCATAAATTGGTAACAGAGATGAGTATATAACAAAATGTCGAGTAGAAATACAGGAAGGTTAAAAGGCATGAGAATTTAGAAAAGATGACTGAATTTGGCAAATGGAAAATCAAGGTAAGTTTTGAGAGACAGGTCTTTTAGTAGCATCAGTGAAAGTACAGCAGCAAAACTGATAAATTCATGATCAGAATGAAAATACACATAATGCTTCTTTGTCTTCCAAGTGGTGATAAAGTACAAAAATAATTACAGATACCCAACCATTGCCCCTATTAAGGTGGATTTTTCTTTTTGTTTTGCCTCTTTGCCTTTGATAATATTGTTTTCTTGGCCATTTGAATGTCCAAATCTTAGAGTGGACCCTTTCGAGGTCCACCTTAAATGCTACTATGCTCCACGAAGCTCTTCTCGATTGCATCGAAAATATTCATGGGAGTCCTACTGGTTCGAAGGTACTGTGAAAATTGAATTTTCTACCCCAATAAAAATGCCATAAATGATACCTACCAGAGAACAGCAAATCACAGTTAACTACATCAACACTCCTTTGTATGACACACGGTACAAAGGGAAGCATGCTTAAGCAATGCTCAGCTGAAATGCATCATTCTAATTAAAGTGAGAGACACGGCATGCAAACTGTGAGGTCAGAAATTAGTACTTTGTTATTAACAAAGCATCTCTCATTACTCTTTCACTCTAAATAAGTATGCCTGAGAAGTAACATGGCCCTGGCTGGGCAGTTTAGTTGGTTAGAGCATCATCCCAATATGCCAAGGCTGTCGATTCGATCCCCGGGCACATACAAGAGGCAACCAATAAATGCATAAATAAGTGGAACAACAAAATCCATCTCTCTCCCCTGCCCTTCCTCTCTCTCTCTAAAAAAAAAAAAATTTTAAGTAAAGTGTAACCATAAATAATAGGACAAGAGACAGTCACTTTATTTTTTAAATTTATTTATTTAATTGTTGTTCAAGTAGTTTTCTTTTACTCCCATCCCAGCCCCCCCCCCCCAATGCTTCCCACCTTTCCCTCACTGCCACCCCCCTTACTTGTTGTCCATGTGTCCTTTATACTAGTTCCTGTAAACCCTTCCCCTTTTCCCACGAAATTCCCTCCCCTCTTCCCTCTGGTCACTGTCAGCCTCTTCTCTATTTCTGTGTCTTTGGTTATATTTTGCTTGCTTGTTTGTTTTGTTGTTTAGGTTCCTATTAAAGGTGAGATCATACGGTATTTGTCTCTCACTGCCTGGCTTATTTCACTCAGCATAATGCTTTGCAGTTCCATCCCTGCTGCTGCAAAGGGTAGGAGCTCCTTCTTTCTTTTTGCTGCACAGAATCCCATTATGTAGATGTACCATAGTTTTTGGATCCATTCATTCACTGATGGGCACCTAGGTTGCCTACAACTTCTGACTATTGCAAATTGTGCTGCTATGAACACTGGGTTGCACAGGTTCTTTTGGATTGGTGTTTCCACGTTCTTAGGATATAATCCCAGCAGTAGAATTGCTAGGTCAAAAGACAGATCCATTTTTAGTTTTCTTAGAAAGTTCCATACTGTTTTCCATAGTGGCTGTACCAGTCTGTAATCCCACCAACAGTGAACTAGGGTCACTTCTTCTCCACAACCTCTCCAACACTTGTTGTTTGTTGCTTTGTTTATGATGGCCATTCTGACCGGTGTAAAGTGGTATCTCATTGTGGTTTTAATTTGCATCTCTCTGATAGCTAGAGATATTGAGCATCTTTTCATGTGTCTCTGGATCCTTTGTATGTCCTCCTTGGAGAAATATCTGTTTAAGTCCTTCACCCACTTTTTAATTGGGTTGCTTGTCTTCTTAGAGTGGAGTCATGTAAGTTCTTTATATATTTTGGAGGTTAAACCCTTGTCCAAGGTATCATTGGCAAATATGTCTTCCCAGACAGTCAGTTCTCTTTTTATTTTAATAGTTTTCTTCAGCCGTGCAGAAGTTTTTTATTTTGATGAGATCCCATTTGTTTATTCTTTCATTTATGTTCCTTGCTCTAGGGGACATATCAGTAAAAATGTTGCTGCATGAAATATCTAAGATTTTCCTGCCAATGTTCTCCTCTAGGACTTTAATGGTGTCACGGCTTATATTTAAGTTTTTTATCCACCTTGAATTTATTTTGGTGTAGGGTGTAAGTTGGTGCTCGAGTTTCATTTTTCAGTTCTCCCAACACCATTTGTTGAAGAGGCTATTTTTACTCCATTTTATGTTGCTGCCCGCTTTGTCAAATACTAATTGCCTGTTAAGACTTGGGTTTATTTCTGGGCTCTCTGTTCTGTTCCATTGGTCTATGTGCCTGTTTTTATGCCAGTACCAGGCTGTTTTGATTACAGCAGCCTTGTGATACAGTTTGGTATCAGGTATTGTGATCCCTCCACTTTGCTCTTCTTTCTCAAAATTGCAGCTGCTATTCAGGGTCATTTATTGTTCCATAGAAATTTTTGAAGTGTTTGTTCTATGTCTGTGAAATATACCATTGGTACTTTAATAGGTATTGCATTGAATCTGTAAACTGCTTTGGGTAGTATGGACATTTTAATGATGTTAATCCTTCCAATCCATGGAAACAGTATATGTTTCCATTTGTTCGTGTCTTCCTTGATTCTTTCTTCAGTGTTGTGTAGTTTTCTGCATATAGGTCGTTTACCTCCTTAGTTAGGTTTATTCCTAGGTATTTTATTTTTCTTTCTGTTATATTGAATGGGATTTTTTTAAAATTTCTGCTTCTGCTGTTCCATTGTTGGTATATAAAAATGCCTTTGATTTCTGGATATTGACTTTGTATCCTGCTGTTTGCCAAATTCATTTATTAGGTCAAGAAGTTTTGGGGTAGAGTCTATAGGATTTTCCATGTACACTATCATGTCATCTGCAAACGGTGACAGTTTTGTTTCCTTCTTTCCAATTAAGATGCCTTTTATTTCCTTTTCTTGTCCAATCGCTGTGACGAGACAGTCACTTTAAATCCAAAAAGACTATAAAGGATACGGGTAAAGATGTAACTTTTAAGCAGAAAATAATTGTAACTATTTTATGTCTATAAATATGTCCACATACATTATCTTATAATAGAGCCTTCTACCCGCCAGAAACTTTGACCTCAGCTCACTCCAAATATTTCTGAGGTAGATCACAAAAGTGGTCACAATAGTTCAGAGCCCCTTCAATAAGACATGGACTCTTCCCTCCACCCTTTGACTCTGGCCTTGGTCTTGTGACTTACATTGGCCTTTGACTCTTAGCAAACGTGATGTGAGCAGAGACTTGACAGATATTTGTTCACTGGGGCCCGCCCTCCGTGCTGTTCTCTGGACCTGAGACTACCGTGTGAAGAATCATTAAGGACGGATGAGAAACCAAGTGGAATGGAGATAAACTATTTAAGTTGAGCCCCAAAGACCAATTAGGTTGCCAACTGCCAGACACAAAAGTGAGGTCATCCTACACCATCCAGAACCAGTGAACCCAAACTAGAAGAACCTCCCTCATTCCTGACCCAAAGAATTGTGGGCAGGTCAATGATTAACATTGTTTTAAGTCACCAAGTTTTGTCGTTACACGGCAAAAGCTAACACAAACTCATTGGCTAATATTAAGAGGTAAGCTTACCTCACTGTGACTCCAATACCATACTGTCTCAATAACTGTTATCTTGAAATAAAGCTGTGTTAGGTCTCCAATTTTGTTTTCCTTTTTAAAAGTTGTTTTGGCTAATCTAGGTCCTTGGCATTTCTATATGGATTTTAGAATCAGCTTGTTAATTTCTATACAAATCAAAATGGATTTTGATTACCCTGAATCTAAAGGTTAGTTTGGAAAGAAATAAAATCCTAAGACTATTGAGTCTTTCAGCCCATTCACACAGTCTCTCTCTCCACTTTGTTCCATTATTCAAAAATAGGTTTTTAAAGATTATAACTACCTTTTCTCCAGGCATGTACAGAAGTCAAATACTGTACCTAAAGTCTGTGATTTGTGCTATCACGTTCTGAAGTCTACTAGATCCTATAAAGCTCACATGTCTGTAAGACAGTGTGGTGTTGGTGTCAAGATATAAAAATAGACCAGCACAACAGAATAAAATGGGCACAAAGATCCACAGGTGCAAAGGCGACTCAGTGGAAAAAGAATAGTCTTTTCAACAAATGGTATGAGAACAACTGGATATCCACATGCAATAAAAATAAACCTCGATCCATATCTTATACACATACAACATTTAATTCAAAACTGACCAGACCAAAAAAGGTAAAACATGAAACTATAACAATTCTAGAAGTACACATTTGTGACCTGGAATGGTAAAAAAACAAAGTAATAAAATGAACTTTATTAAAAGCTTCTACTCTAGAAAAGACAGTAAGAGAACAAAAAGACAAGCCACAATTGAGAAAATATTTGCAAAGCATATATCTGATTAAAAAAACTTGTACCCAGAATATACAGGAACTCGCCAGATTCAATCATTTAAAAAACTCATTTGTTTAAAATAAATTGGGCAAAAGATTTGGATATTAGACCAAAGAAGGCATAGGGATAGTAAATAAGCACTTCAAAAGATGCTCGATGTCATTATTCATTTGAAAATTAAAACCACAATGATATCACTACATACCTGCTAGAATGACTAAAATTTAAAAACTGACAGCACCAAGTGTTGGCAAAGCTATGGAGGAACACAGTCTTAGATACTGCTGGTGGGAATGTAAAATGGTACAGTTAATGCGAAAACAACTTAGCAATTTCTTACAAAGTTACATATACACCTACCATCCGAACCATCCATTTCACTTCTAAGTATTTACCCAAGAGAAACGAAAACACATATCCATATAAAGACTTGCACATGAATACTCCTGTCAGCTTTATCTGTCATGGTCTCAACCTGAAAACAACACAAATGTCCATCAACAGATAAATGATTAATAAGTTATGGTATATCTACAACTGAGTATTCCTTGGCAATAAAATGAACAAACCACTGGTATATGCAATAACACTGATGAATCTAAAATAACTGTGCTGGGTAAAAAATGCCAGGGGGAAAAAAGAGTATTTATTGTATGATTCCACTTTTTCAAAATATTAGAAAATGCAGACTACTCTACAGTGACAGAAAGCGGATGAGCGGTTGCTCGGAGATTTGTGGGGTAAGAGGAGAGCTGGAAGGATGACAAGAGAGTACGAGGAAACTCTTGGAGATGACCAATGTGGGCTCTGTCCGGGAAAAGTCCAGCCATTGTTAATGTAACAAGAACAGTTTGCACAACATCAATGTAACCTGGCAGCCAAGGTGAGTGGACTGGAAAACACATGTGTGAACAATGACGATTCCACGGCACTAGTCAGTGGGGGCAATAGATGCAGTTGAGTGAGCATGTGTACAGTGTGACCATTGCACTCAAAATGACTGAGTAGAACCATGAATCTGTGGCAATTTTTGCGTTAAACTTGAACATTCCTCTGTGGGAACTATTCAGATGATTCAGAAGGCCACAACTGGTGAATGGCAGCTTCAACACCACAACACACCTGCTCATGCATCCCATCTTGTGCAGAGTTTTTTGGTAAAACATAAAATCACCCAGATGACTTAGCCCCACCTCTATAGCCCATACGTGGTGGCCAGCAACTTCTGGCTTTTCCCAAAATTAAAATCATCTTTGAAAGGGAAGAGACTTCAGACTGTCGATGAGATTCAGGAAAATACAATGGGGCAGCTGATGGCGAATGGGAGAACTGTATGAGGTCCCAAGGTGTCTACTTTGAAAGTGACTGAGGCAACACTGTCCTATATACAATGTTTCTTATATCTCCCTTCAATAAATGTCTCTATTCTTCATGTTACATGGCTGGATACCTTCTAGATGGACCTTGTACATTTATTATCTTGGTTGTGTTGATGATTTTGTAGATGAATACATGTCAAAACTTAACCAAGTTATAAACTTTACATATCTGCTATTTACTATACACCAATTATACTTCAATAGCGCTGTTAAAAACTGAAAACAAATGAATTCCAATCCCACTCACTTCAGTGAGTTTGTGGAGGACTAGTTATTTTCTTTGGGGAGGTGAGTGGTCTGATACAAGTACATAGGAGGAAGTCACCAGCACGCCCTAAAACATTATGGAGACAATCTCATAAAAGGGAGGATTATGGGTATGGCAGCCAATTAGACAGGAAATGTGAGCCAACATGAAACGGCCGGTTTTCTGAAAAGTGCTTCTGGTTAGTCTAGGCTGGATCTCGGCTACAGGCCCCCCAGCATTTGCACACAGCGATTCCCGCCTCTCCCGCTCCGGGAGGGCAGGGACTATACAGTCTCTCTTATTCCTCCAAGTATCTGTAACAGCTGGCAGGATGCCTGACTCGTGAACATAAGCAGTGCTGTGTGCTTACGAGATCAGGGTTCTGAAGCCAGACTACCTGGATTCAAATCACAGGCCTGTTACTTAGCTGTGTAACTTTGGAAAGGTTATTTAACATCTCTCCATCTCCGCTCCTTCATCTGAAAAAAGAAGATAATAATACCTACCTCACAGGACTGATGTGATGACTGAATCAGTCAAGATATGAACAGGCCTGCCCTACAGTGCCCGTGAGATTACAACTGATGTTGTCATGGCCGCCATCGCCACCATCACGATCGCCAATAATTTAAGAAAAGAAGGGTGTTCAAAGGAAATTCAGGGTTATCTGATTTATAAAGCCAGATCTAATTCTGAGGAATAAGCAGACTCAAAAGGAAGCAGATGGTATCAAGGGCTCTGTGGTTGTGTTAGAGGAGGAAAGGCTGTAGTGGGGGAAAAGGGAAGAGCAAACTCCCATACTTACCCAGTGTTAGGGCTATACACTTCACTGCTGAGTGATCAACGCAAGTGAGAAGACCACGCTTGACCAAGAAGGGAACATTAATATGTAAAGGAGCAGAGAAAGTACAAGTGATTTTCATCCCAAAGCAAATCTCCACAAGTGCAGTGCAGGTAACATGTACAATGATAAACCATCCCTTGTGTTCAGATGTAAAAGCTAACCAACAGGCGGGGCCACGGGGTCTTGAACGTGCAACTGCCCCTCTTCCTGGATTGTGTTCACCATGCTGTGCCTTACAGATTAGCTGCCAGGCAGCCCCTGACTCTCATCTCGACAGGGACAGGGCTCTGTGACAGCAACAGTGCAGGAGTGTGGGAATCCTTGGGTTGGCGCCAGCCCCTTGCTCAATTCAGACCTATAATCTCTTCTGACTTTGATTTAATGCAGCAATTACCAGTAATGTGGTTTGAAGGCGATAAATGCCCAGTGTAGCTGGCTGTTGCTTACTCTACTCATGATGCAAGAACATTTTTTAATTAAAATTCTCTGTACGATAAAGGAGCTGCTTCACTGAGTATTTCTGTGCAGCCCTGATATGAAGCTTCCCCCAAAGAGGATTAGGAAACAAAGTCGCCTCTCCTTACTTCTGGCAAAGTGCACACAGGCACAATCACTCCATCACCTGGAGCGAGTTCCTTAACCCCAAACACTTCCCAGTTGTCCATCTAGATCCTGGTAGCAAGGGTCTTTCCAGTTCTCACCATACAGCAACATCAGCATCACAGCACTGCCAAAAAGGAAGGCATCTCTTATTTTTTGCAAAGAAGGTCCCTTACTTTTCATTTAAATAAATATGCAAAGTGAACTTCTACCAACATTCATGCATAAAAAGATTCTACCCATTTCGTTTGGAAAAAATAAAGGATAGCTGAATATAAAATATCAATAGTTCTAAACCAGCCTGATTTTAATTCATAATACAATGGTTTCCTATACTTTTTATATTTAGGAATCCCTGAGTAACTGTCGTAAGTGAAGTAAGCATAGAAAAATTAATGTAGGAGTCTATCAGGGTTGTTTTCCCATGACATAAAATCACCACGTTCTAGCAGTTTAAAGAATCTACGTTACTCAATTCTAATGCTAGTTAAACACAACAATAGTTGTGACTAGCGAAAGAAGAGTCAGTACACGGGGCACCGAGAGGGGTCATTTGGTGTAGTTTTACTGGCTCCTGAATCAATCAGTGAGAATTTTGGACTCAATTACAAAACTCCACACCTAAAAACAGAAATAAGTAAAAATATATAAACACACACATAGTTAGTTACAACCTATTATTGTGACTGCTTGGGAAAGGACAGTCACTAATATTATCCTTTAAAAATAAGAAAGGAAACGGTACAAGGTTCAAATCCGTTACAGTCCACAAAGTGGAAGCAAAGAAATCCAAGACCAAATGTGTATTCTTTTCTGAACGCACACAGCACAATTTCAATGTGAAGGTCAAAGTTAAGAACTGACACTCTGTCCCACTATAAAAGAGTGGTGTTTCAATGATAGTTAATTCAACTATCTTCCTTCCTTCCTTCCTTCCTTCCTTCCTTCCTTCCTTCCTTCCTTCCTTCCTTCCTTCCTTCCTTCCTTCCTTCCTTCCTTCCTTCCTCCCTCCCTCCCTCCCTCCCTCCCTCCCTCCCTTCCTTCCTTCCACCTCTACACTCAAAAAAATCCCTCTTCAAGAAAGGTGCCACACAGCTTCTCAGGAAATCCAACGTGAAGCCCGGATTCCCGCTCAGGAGGACTTGCCAAGACCTTCTCTAACCTTCGGTGCGGGAACACGAACTGATGTGCTCCTTGCAACGCCAATGCTCCTCTGGAGAAGTGCGTGTAAGCTCCCCGGTTCTTTGTGAGAGAAGGGATTTTCTTTTTCAGAGAGAAAGATGTCTTTGGAAAAGAAACTGTATGAATATACAACACACACACACACACACACACACACGCACACTGCCCCCCCCTTGGAAAATTGGTCTGGCATAATTAACAAGATTAAAGAAAGATTTAGGATAAATAAGATGAAAGTTAGTTCTGATCCTGACAGGATTAAACCCCAAATCCTAATATGAATCCAATGATTTTGAAGATCAACACCATATAACAGGATTAAACCAATAGCCGCTTTTGTTTTGATCCTGGAAACAATCACAGCTGGCCAATCCAGGCCCAGAGCACCACCTCAGCGGTTAAACTGTGCGGGGGCGGATTTCAGGGCTAAAAATAGAGGCCCCTGTCCAACTCAGCTTGCTGACTACCCTATTTCCACCGGCCCCAAATCCAAAGCGGTGGGAAAACACTTTCTTTTTCCTCCCCGACTCTGTGTGTGTGTGTGTGTGTGTGTGTGTGTGTGTGTGTGTGTGTGTGTGTGTGTGTGTGTTGGAAGAGGAACTCATTTGGTGATAAAATGTGACCTAATGGTCACTGGTGTGACTATTCAAGAATACTAGCTGCAAATACATGAGAGAGTATGACTACACGGTGCTACCTTAACGCAAAGTAATGTACCTCATTTCCTTTCTAAAATTCTAAAGATTCCACATCACAATAGATATCTGGCCTCAAGGGCCAGACTAAGAACTGTGGAATTTTATTAATTTTTCCAAAGTGTGGCTCTTCAGCTTAGAAAAGGTAACCAGGACATGAATGATGGCGAGTCAGGGACTCAGACTGAAACTGCCGGGACGGAAATGGCGGCGCATGGGAGAGGGGCGCGCTCAGGGACACATCAGAAGAGACAGAGACCCAGCTGGCGCAGGGCGTGCTGCAGATCAACAGTCACATTTTAATAATGGCCAGGAAAGCAGTATATTTTGAGGAAAACTTCCCAAAAGTCTGGTTTAGGGGTATTTTAAAACTTGCCGTCAATCAAAGACAAACAAAAACTTTTGGGTAGTATGCCAAAAAAGATGCCATGAAGTTTCTACTCAAATAGCACAATTAGATAAATATCTGTTTCCTGAAACCCTTTAGAGATATGTGGTTCTTAGAATTCTAATTCCTAAAAAAACCCTCAACACAGAAAGCAATTTGGAAGATAGCATGCATACCATTTATTTCTCTTGGAACATTCATATTAATGAATTAACTTTCAAACTCACACTTATATGGGCAAATTAATTTTTAAACACCATTTATTTTTCTTGGAACATTTATATTTATATGTTAATTTACACAGGTTTCTCTTTGCCAGAAATACTATCAATTAACAAAAGAAAAAAACAAACCCAAAAAGCAAAAACCAAAAACCCTAGTGACTTCTGCTTCCAGGAAGAAGGAACACATATACTTATGCCTGTTGCTCCCACTAAGGACAATTTGAAACCCTACACATTTTATATACTAAACTAACATAGGAAGACTCTTACAGGTGGAGAGAAGAAAGCAAACTGGATCGGGACCTCAGGACATGGTGGTGAGTTCCCTAGATTTTCTTTCTGACTTACATGGAGCCTAGACTTGGAGCTCAAGAACTTGGGAACGCCAAAGGTCGCAGACAAAAAGGTCGCAGACAAAGCCTGCTCTTGGCAACCACAGGGTTGGTCTGCCAGGAGAGGTTATTTTTTAGACGACTCTTATCCAGCCAAACCCAACCCCACCCCGACCCATGTCAGCAAGGGCCAAGTGCGGAGCCAGACACCTACCTTTACCAGGCTATAACCAGGCACGCCAACACCACTGCCCAAGTAATATTAGGAAGGAAGAAGAGAGCCAATATGTTCATCGAACAAAACGATAAACTTTCACATAGAACACAGAAGGAAATCTTTAGGACTCGCGCATACCCCAAAACCGGGGACCAAGCCGGCCTGGGAATTGAACAAGTGACCTTTTGCTTTGCAGGATGATGCCCAACACACTGAGCAACACTGGTCAGGGCTTTTTTTAATATTTTGATGCCACCACAAATGATTATATCTAATGTCTATAATTACTATATCATGTATTTCTTCTTATAAAGTCACCAAAACATTTCATGGACTTTACAATGTACTTTCTAAAAAAAAAAAAAAAAATCTTCACCTGAGGACTTTTTTCACTGCTTTTAGAGAGACAGGAAGGGAGAGAAACATTGATGCGAGAAAGAAGCATCAACTGGTTGCCTCTTGTACACACCCGGACCAGGGACTGGTGCCCAGCCTAGGGATCATTAAGTGTCCAGATCAGTGGGTTACACATGCTGGTGCCTGGAGCAGAACCCACAATCTAGGTAATATGTCCTGACTGGGAATAGAACCTGCAACCTTTCAGTTACAGGAGGACACTCTAACCAAATGAGCCACACCAACCAGGGTTACAATGTGTTCACTAAACACATAGTTTAGTTCACTAAAACAAAATCAATATGCAGATTCTTCCTCATAAGAGCCTTTTATTTATTACTGTTTCTTAAATATATTAACTAAAGGTTGCTGCTTTGGTAAGAGCTTATGAGAACCCAAGAGATGTTTCCTCTATTAATGTTTGATTAGTTTTTAAAATTAGCATTCTTTGAAATTATTTCATAGTGAAGAAAAGGCTCACACCATACATTTGGTCATCAATTTCAGAGTTAACGTTTCTTCTTTATTATTTCCAGAATAGGTTCCCATCATTCACCTTAGCCAAAAACAAAAAATAAATATCAAGCAAAGGACACAAATACTTTCAGGTAATTATTTTACCAATGGGATACTCAACATTGTCTACCACACTGCTTTTTAAAAACTAGTTTTTATGTTACTTACATAAACTATTAAAACTGACTGGAAACAAATAGATACACCCTTTTATCTTGGGTGTATCTATTACTTTCAATTTTTTAACAGAATAATGTTTTTAATTCTAATCAGAAAAAACCTTATTTGCTCCATCTCATAAGGACACTTTTTTGTGTAAAAACACACAAAAGTGGCTTGTGACAAGGTAACGGACTGAGTCAGGACCCAGATCGCGTGTGCCATGGTTCCCAGCACCCACAACAGTGCTTGGCCCAGTGTACTTGCTAAATAAGAGAAAATTTAAGAAATAAATGGTATCTAAAACCTATTTACTAGAGAGGCCTTGAATCCCTAGTGCTCAGGCACCTTACCCAAGAATCTTATCCCTAAAACACTGCCTGGGCTGTCTGCCTCAGCATCAGAATTCACCTGCTAGACTAGTACGCGTGGACTCCAGACTCAGACCCATGGATCTTCGGTGTCGCCTGGCCTTGCGGTTCTGCCTCAGCACCAGTGAGTGAACCCACTCTGACTCCAGTTCCTATACGTGCAAGCCCTCTCGCCAGACACATCACCTGGAACCAGCCTGCCATTCTTTGTATGTCACCTAACTACAAGGGGACATCTACGGGAACATCCAATTTCACATTGGCCTCTGTGATCTCCATTCCCCATTCATAGTTCTACCCTCCCTGTGGTTTAGGGTGGAAGTTATGTGTCTTGAAGCAATTCTGTGTTTGTTGCTTTTCAGAGCCCTACAATTATACTTTGGTAACAGTATCTTTTTATGATGTATCCTTTTATACAACAGGGTAAATGACCTGTTCCAAGTCACAGCGGATGACAACACCTGGACTGCAGCTGATTTTCCAGCATCTTCTGTCCGGCCCATTAAATAGCATACTTTTTATCTCAGGTGTATCTATTACTTTCAATTTTTTTAATAGAATAATGTTTTTAATTCTAATCAGAAAAAACCTCATTTGCTCCATCTCATAAGGACACTTGAAACATATTCATTAATAAAGACAACCAACATTCTGCTTTTACATTTATTAGCATTTACTTTACACTGAATTTACTCCCAGACCATATGTTTTTGTTTCTTCATTTTCTCCTGGGACATCTTTTCCTCTTCTGGCTGAGCAACAATCTGCTCGTTTTCAGTGAGGGTCACCTCAGTGTGGCAGGGAGAGCTCGCATGCGGGTTACTAGCCCACGAGCTCTGTAAGTTCAGTGTTGCATCTTGGGAGCCTTGTTCACCTATATGTGCTCAATGACCGGAGAATCTACGTCTAAACCCTTAAGTTCAGCAGCACTCTCTGCATTTTTAACCATGTGCAGCAAAAACCCAGCACTCTTTCTCAGGCCATCAACCTTATGTCCAGCCCCACTGTTTGGCCTCACCACGCCTACCAATCACCTCTACCACTGGACCGATGGAATGGCCCACAGTGTTTCTGTAAAGTGACATCCTTTAGATACTTGGTGACTTTTCGGATATGCATACCCTTGATGGCCTGGGCAGTTTTATGAGTGGTTTTAGAGTAAACACAAAAATTTGAACCTCCTGATTTGCATGATTTTCTGGGGTTTCCTGGGTCAAGTTGAATAGTGAACCATTTTCAAAGGTGAGTCACTTCTAACCACTTACAGGAAGAGAAGACATGTTCATTTTTTTTTAAGTACTAAGTAAAGAGACATGAAAAGAAATCAAGTTCTTAAACATCCAAACACTATTATTGTCTGGTACAAGAGTGCATGCCTAATGCACACATACATTTTTATTTTGAATGTAATCCATTCCTTACCCATGTGCCAAACTTAATCCTCTTATATTGTTCAAATACTTCCTTCGACACCAAGTTCTCTGTATTTTGGCTAAGTCTGGGAAGTAGCAGATAACAGAAGGGTTGATGCATTCTTAATATGGTTGGGCTAATTAATAACAGGGCCCATGATCCTCTCAAAACTGTGCAAAATGTTGTAAATATGTACATTGTTCCAGGGACCCAGTGCAGCACTTTCATTAAATTGTCAATGAGGTTCGAGGCCCAAAATAAAGATTAAGAACCAACAAGCCAGAAAATTAACAAAGTTATGAGGTAATCCTTCTTTAAGGAGTTATTCCATGCAAACACTCCTATTATTCCTTGGTGAATAACTAATATTTCTAATTTAGGTATTTTCCCCAAGCTCATGTCCTAATCCTACCTCTTTTGAATGTTCCCCTTTGATGAAAGGGGCTATACTTTCATTTCCAACCCTCATCATCTTTCACAAAAACCCCAACTCCCTCCTCTTCCAAAGGCCAGGCAGACCCAAGCCCCAGCCCACTGCAACTCTTTCAAGTCAGGGACCAGCGACAAGGACGCCCTCTAGCTCCAACACTCCAATGTCTTACCAGGGGCTGTCCACTGAGAGAGGTCTTCGTCCATTTGGTGCATGCTTTGTTTTTTATTAAGCAGTTACTTAAGCCAACCTGGCTTTAAATCCTCAAGGGGAAATCTGGGGTCAAGAATCTATTGTCTCTTTTTGGTCATGCTTTGGTCTTTTTGGTGAATCTTCAAGTCACCCCACATCTTTCAGTCTGAAAAACCTCTGATGACTGCAAACTGTCCAAAGCGAAAATTCTTTAGTCACTCGGAAAGTTAGAGACTCTGAATCAGTATCTCCTAACCATTTAATCCCTTTTTCTGTAATATTTTAAAATCCCTTGTTCTGTACTAGTTACCCACTCTTCTGAATCTTCCACCAGCTCAGAATGCTACCGTCTTGCTTTGTAAAATGTCCATTACGACTCACAGGTGTGAGTATTCTTTTCTGAACTGTGTGGCCTCTCTTTCCCCAGCCCTGCGAGTCTGGTTTCCACCCTCATCCCTGTCTGAGACCCTGGGTCTAAACACACAGAATGTAAACAGGGACTTTTCTGGCAAGATCTGTTTAAAAGGTTCAAAATACTAATCTATATACAAAACAATAAGGATAATAGAAAAGGGCTATTCAACAACTTCTGTGTCATTAGAGAAACAATGAAATCAAATAAAGAACGACAGGATTTTCTGGTTAACAGAACTGTCATATGTAAGAATCAACAAAGTAAAACAGAACTACACAGGAAATACATAGGTCACATTATGAACATCAATTATAATGCAGCATATAGGCAGACAGTGTGGGAGACTTGGCTGGATTTATACAGAACATGTGCTTCTCTGGATAAATGGCTGTTAAAAGCAGGTCTCAGTTTCCTTTCAAAATCATAGGTTAAGTTTTAGGCACCGAGTTCCAGTTCTTGAACTTTTAGGATTTGTCTGGAGGCAACAAGGAACTTAATGAGCTACATTCTTTTGACCTTTTATTTAGAGATGTATTAAAAAACACAATTTAGTTTACTTACCAATGCAATGACACATGGCCACATGGAATATGAAATTTAAAGAAAACAGCTCCTGGGGATTTCAATGTATTCTGAATTGCCTCTGTAACTATCATGTTTCAACCTTTTCCACATTCCAACCAGAGCACTTCCCCTTCCCCTTGCTGGCCTTGCTTCCATTAGTCCCCTGGTTCTGAAACTGTCCCGTTTACAGGCTTACTTTTCTTCTTTGCTCCTTCATGCCAGCTGGCTTCCACTCAGTGGCATCCTGGGGGAGTTGGGATGTTGCTACCTCCCTTGCTAGCTATTCTAAAAGGTCACTATTTTCATTTGTGTTAATTATCTGGGGGAGACAGAGGAAGGGAAACTGAACATGGACAGTATATAAACATGTTTCCAAGACCCACGCTCTGAAATATAACTGGGTTTCCCTAAGTAATGTGTTGTATGGCTTGAGGGGAAGAGAACAAAGGAAATGTGAAGAGAAGAGAATGATGCATTTTTTAAAGATTTTATTTATTTTTAGAGAGAGGGGAAGGGACAGAGAAAGCCAGGGAGAGAAACATCAATGTGTGAGAGAAACATCGAGCAGTTGCCTCTCCTATGTGCCTCAACCGGGGACTGAATCTGCAACCCAGGCCTGTGCTCTGACTGGGAATCCAACGAGCCAAGTAACCTTTTGCTTTGTGAAGTGATGCCCAATCAACTGAGCCACACTAGTCTGGGCAAATTTCTTTAATCATCATCTGAGGACATTTTTTCATTGCTTTCAGCAGAGAGGGAGCCCGAAGGGGCGGGAGAGGGAGAAACACTGATATAAGACAGAACATAACTGGCTGCCTACCATTCGTGCCCTGATGGGGGGTCAAACCTGCAACCTTTCCGTTCATGGGATGATGCTCCAACCAACGGAGCCACACTGGCCACAGCAGAGGGACAGAAAAATTTTTTTACAGTTGAAGGCTGTGAATACCCAGTGCAGAAGAAAAGGCATTCTAAACAATAGTTACAAGGGGCTTCAGACTGAATGTAACATCAGCACACAATGGAAATATAGGGAAATGATGAAGTCCTGGGAGCAAGGAGTTACTAAATTGAAAAAAGACCTGTCCAGGTGGAAGCTGGGAAAAGACGGACGGCCTGCAGAGAGGGGTCATGACCCAAACAACCAAGTCTCAAGGGCATATTGAACTGGCAGAATCTGAGCTGTGCTTGTTCTAGGCGTTCGGTGTGAGAGCACAAGGCCAAGTCTCACTTTTTCTAGTCACACAGGGAGGACACCATCAAACTCAAAGCCAGAAAAAGAGAAGCAGGACCCAATAAATGTTTAAAAGGCACCAGCAATACATGGTTGAGGGAACCCTTTGTTAGCTGAACTCAAGTTCCCAAGAAAAACTAGAGTGCCACCAGCAGCAGACGAAGAGACTAGCCAAGCCAAGACTACCAGGGTAATGTTTAACCCCTGGCGCATGGGTAATGAGGCATCAAATTATTTAAAGACCATGCTGACTGGTGGGAAAGTAGCTCTTTAACATAAGGGCAGCCCAAACTCTCTAATTTAAAGTAGAGAATGGAACTTGCAAGCCTTCTGTATCCAGAGCTGGGCAGGGCAAGGGCAGGCAAAGACTGACTACTATAAACAAGATGGTATGCTAGAACTCAAATCAGCTGACCAGCTACTACCTGGTGTGTGTTCTGCACTACACCAAGTGCTGGAACACACAGAATCCATCCCTGACTTTAGAGTTTATAGGAGAAACTAGAGGGGCGAGTCCATGACCCATTACCATGGATGGGGTTACTGTTAGAATTCAATGTGTTAATGACCTTAAAATGTTTAGTATAAAGCCTGGCAAATGGTAGGCATTCAAAAATCTGTAGCTGCTAATCAGCATCCTTATAATTAGTATCATCATCACTACAATATCTATTACCATGTAGGAACAACATTTTAAACTCTAGAACAAACAGCCCAATTTGTTTCTGAACGGTTTGTTGCTTAATACTGGGCCCATCCAACTAAGGATTTATATTAAATAGAATAGGTCTCTCCCCACTCATGATCTAGTTCCTACAACAGCCTTAGTGACACTGCTTCTGGCAAACTCTCTCGATCGGTCACGGAAATGTGGACACCAACACAGACTTGCACCCGTGCTGCCCACTCGTGTTATATCCGGTGCGGGTGACCTCGTGGTTGGCTGCTGATATTCACAAAAGGAGAAAAGCTACTGAGACTTCAGAAGAACTTCTTTCAAATGTCACAGACCAAAAGGGAGAAATTAGAGGGGAAAGCACAAAGTCTTTCCTTCCTCTCCTCAGGAGTAAAAAAATATATCACTGTCATCATCCATCCATACCCACTGATCTCCCATGATGGATCAGATGCTTTAGCACAAGTACAGCTGATGCCCCTAGCCTGGTCGGGCTAACCTCCAAGAGGCGATGCTGTGAGGAAACTCACCTGGCAAAGGGCAGTGGACCATAGGAGTACAAACCAGGTACTCCTCATGTGGCTAAAAATAAATCTAATTTAGAGTAAATTTAGTTTAAAGGTTTACAGAATATCTAACAGAAAGAAATATAAAACATTCTATCTACTGCCTAAACTTTAAAGAGTTAATAAATATAGTAAATTTATAAGTTCTTAGAAAATGTCCAATTTAGGGAAGGGGTAGATAGGGAGAGGGCAGAACGTGAGGCATTAAAAAATACAAAGAAACAAAAGGAGAGAAAAATAACAGTAAAAAACTGAAGGGGGAACCTGACAAAAAATGACCCTAAACATATCAGGGAAAGAGAAAAATAAGAGAGGAAAATGAAAATGGAACTACTATTGAATGAGTTAGAATGAATCGAAGCTAATGACTGGTTTGACACCTTCGTTTCACTGATACAGAAACTGTAGCCTACTGAGGTTGAGTAATTTCTTTGCACTTACACAGCTATATATAGCGGTGGGTCTATAAAGACGGTTGGTGCGCAGTAAATAATCAAATTTTTGATGAGTTAGAAAGACAAGCATGATGGTCTGGATGTTGGTATCCCTCTCCCCCAAATTCACAGAGTGAAGGCCCAACGCCCAGGGTGGCGCTGGTAGGCAACAGGGTGGGGCCTCTAAAGAGTACGTGAGGTTAAGGGAGGTCATAAGGGAGCCCCTGATCCGATGGGATTAGTGTCCTTATAAGAAGAGACTTCAGGGAGCCAGCCCACACGTGCACCAGTGCATTCGCTCTAGCTCTCTCCCCCAGCGCATGCACAAAGAAGACACGTGAGCACAGAGGGAGGTGGTGGCAGCCTGGGAGCCAACAGGAGAGGCCTCGGAATGAAACCTACCTTGCAGGCACCTTGATCTTGGACTTCTCAGCCTCCAGACTGTGAAAGAGAAATTTCTGTTGTTCAAGCCACTCGTTACGTGGTAATCTGTTACAGCCACCCCAGCAGACTAGGACAACGAGCACTGAAGTCCTTTGGCAAGGACTCAAGAGGAAAAGTCTTAACTTATTTACTGATCCTGAAATATGAACCTACTTCACCCCCTTTTTTCTGTTCTTTTCCTTCTGTTAGAGAATGAAAATGGGGCCACTAGCTAGGTTTAATTTAAGCAAAAATCCAGATAATGCTTCTAAAGGCAAAACTCTCCTGCAAGATACCTACGAATAATAAAGATTCAATAAATGCTCAATCAAATAACGAGTGGTCAAAACTTAATTCTAGATTCAGGAAAATGCAAATTACCAATATATAAAAGTAGAAATTCAGCACTTTCTATTACGCCTTACAGTACTGTCCCCAAAACAGTCGCTAGCACTGAACAGGAACTCACAGCTGATGAATGAATGGATTAAGTATATAACTGAAAAAGGAAGAACCAGGAGCTTATAAATATAAAGGGGAGACGCTTTTAATTAGCATTTCAACTGTCTTAAATTTGCTAATGAAATGGGACCAGAGAAAAGATTACACCAAGAAAAGACAACAAAAAGCCTACTGTTCTCTTTGCAACATTTATTAGGTATACCACAGCATACCTTACAGATGAAAGCCCCTGGGAGCCTCAAAATAAAATCTGTTTAAATGGATGCCTAATGGGGTCTACCTCGTCTGCTCTGAAAAGAATGTTATGGCCAACCAAAATCTGTCTAAAATTCACAAAATGTTTCATATTCTGAAAAAAAAATTATTTCAGTTGTCTAGAGTTCTGACCACACATCCCCACTGAAGGAACACACACAGACCAGCAGTGGCTGAGTCTGCAGACCAGGCCCCGAGAGCCTGGCGGTGCAGCGAGGGGCCTGCGCGGATGCCGGGGCCACTGACCGGCATCACGACCTGAGCTGCCGCGTATCCGAAATGAAGGCGAAGAGAAAACTAGTGAAAAGAGCCGCAAACTGCAAATAGTGCAATGTTTTTCAAATCACCCTTCATACTGGTTAGTAGAAGACACACTTGAATCACCGAGAAAGTGGGGACTTCTGTGGAGAGCTGGAGGGAGGAGTACGAGTACTTTCAGGGTTTTAGTGGCTGCTGCAGTATTTGGGGGGGGGGGGCTGCAACTTTTTAAAATATAATTTCAATTTTATTTCAATATCTATATCATGTGCATTTCCCCTGATTCAAATGTAATTCTAGTCAATTAGCCAGAAAGAAGGTAATTAAAAAAAATTTCTTAAAAGAATAAAGAGATACAGCAGAGACTTTCAACTAGTGTGTTGTGGCATTTTAAAAATATGCAGTACCTGGCTATTTAGTCAGAGGTAAAGACCTCTTTTCCTTCAGATTGTCAAATAAGAAAATGAGAGAACCAACACAGTAGCCATCCAGAGAGAATAAATCAAAATTACACCTATTTTTTGTCAGATCAGCAAAAAAATATATTTTTTGGTATGCTGCAGAATTTTAGTAATCGTGTGATGGAAAGGGTTGAAACACTGAGTCAGACACAAGGAAAGGAAACCACGGATTCAGAACAGAGCAGGAAGGGAAAAGCAAAAGCTTGATAAATACATGACAGGAGAGGAGGGGAGGGGAGAGAGAAAGGGAAGGGTGGGACTATCTCAGACTGCTGGAAGTAGAAGTGACTGACGTTCAACAGTAAACGAGAAAGATGGAGATAAAAGGTAGAAAAAGAAGGACCAAAATACCCACAATGCTTTTTAAAGGGGGAAGGACACAGGCACTAGGGAGAGCCTGAATCTGACAGTTCTCGGTACTGCCACTTGGGGACGTAGCTGACTCCTGACTCCGAACAGCTAGGCTGGGTCTGGAAAGGTTAACAGTCGTAATCACTAACACTTATTGAACACTTACTGTGTACCAGGAACTGTTCTGAGAGCTTTACATGGCTTAAAACAACCATCAGAGATACTACTTTCGTTCTAATTTTATAGATGAGAAAGCACAGTAATATGCCAAATGCAGCAGAGCCAGGTTTGAAACCTCGTCGGCTTGGTTCCAAAGCCTGCAACATGCAGCTCTCCTGCCCCTACACCATAAACCATCATCGCTAGGGACAAGGGGCCCCTAGTAAATGAGAGACAGTGACTGGTGACAAACACAGCAAGTTCCACGCACTAAATTCCTTGTTAAAGAAAGAGTAACAGGTAGAAAACCTCAGGAACGTAGCACCCACTTGACAAATACCTGCTGAACATCATTCACTATTTCAGACACCACTGGGGGTACAGCAACCACCAAACCCAGTCAAAAAAATCTCTACAGGAGAAGAGTCAAGTAGAGGGGGGAAAGGATGTTTTTAGCACATACTGGAAGATGGTAAGGGCTATGGAGAATTTAAAACAGAATGACTAAAGAACTAACTGTAAAGTTAACACTTGAACAAAAACAGGAAGGAGATGAAGAGAGACCTGAGGAGGTCTCAAGGAGAGCACTGCAAGGGGAAGAATCAAATCCAAAGTACCTGGCAAGGCTGGGGACCAGCAGGAGGATGAGAAAGGGGAAGAACAGGAAATGGACATAACGGAGGAACCTGGGAGCCAGCGAGACCGGGGAGGGTCTTGTAGGACCCCAGCTTCTCCCAAGTGAAACACAATAGTGGGTTTTTGAGCCTGACCAGATCTACATTTTGAAAGGATCGTGTCAGATGCTGTGTTCAGCGTTAAGTTATTTTAGTCCGTGGTAGGAGCAGGGAGACCACACAGAAGACTCTCACAACAGCCAGGGAAAGAGAAGACCGTGTGCTGACCCAGGAAAGAAGTAGTAGAGCAGGTGAAGACGGGTCGCTTTTAGGTTATTTGGGAAAAGCAGAGCCTGATGGAATTGCTGATTCATAAGACTAGAGTAAGGGAGAAAGAAGAATCCAGAATGACATCCATTTTTTTTCTGGTCCAAGCAACAGAAAGATGTCATTATCTGAGAGGGGGAAAACTGTAGGTTTTCCCACAGGTTTGGGGGTGAAGACCAGTTCACTCGGATGAGTCTAAAGTCACCACTACATGCGGGAATGTCCATCAGGCAGCTGGGTGCAAACTTCCAGGGAGCGTTGGCACCTAGAGTGATATATGTGAGAGTCACTAACACGCAGAGAGTGGTGACTCCTTGGTAGACCTGCAGAGTGTCCTCCAGGGCTGACTTTTCTTTTTTGAGCAGTTCTGTAAGTAAGGATTTGTATTTTATGACTTATTCTTTCTTAGCAGTGCTTCTTTAAAAGTTACTTTAAGAGAATAATAAATTCATTCTCTCTTGCAATTAACATATGGGTTCCTTGGACCCTTTTATAATAATTTACAGTGTATTATGAGAGTTTTAGGGATCTTGTGTTTCCTGCAACTCGAAACATTCTGGTATTTTACCAACCTTTGTTCATTAATTATTCCTAACCATGTTTTTAAAATGGTTCCAATAATAACATAACAAATGACATACTCAGAAGAATGATGCACAAGTAAAACAAGTCATCACTGACACGTCATCCTTCACTTTTCTCATTGTACTGTACAAAGTACTGCATCACCTTTCCAGAAGGCATTAAGAAGACTGGAGGCCCTGTCTTGATAGTTTGCTTCGTTTCCACTGAGTACAGTTTAGAATTCAGTTTTTCACTTCCCACCCATAATCACAAAGAAAAGAAAAACTAACACTGAAAAGTGTTCACAACTATTAGATGGATGCAAACATGGACAGCAGGATGCTGAACTTGAGGATGTATCCTAACCTAGGACACGGTCTTGACCAAAGTCAAAAATCAATATTGAACACACATTCTAAGAACTAAAAAGAACTATGATAACTTCTTTCAGTTCAACAGAAAGACTTTTTTCATCAGTATTCTGCCACAAAAACTGAGATTATCCAGTTTTGCTGAAATGACATGTGACAGTATAGTCACATGTCATCTCTTTCATCTCTTAGAATGTGACAAAATGTCTGGTTCCTAAGTGGTTCCAGGCTGAAAGTAGGTGTCTGTACGAATAAAGGTAACTGGGGCCCCGGCTGGTGCGGCTCAGTGGGTTGGGTGCCGGCCTGCAAACCAAAGGGCTGCCCGTTGGATTCCCAGTCAGAGCACATGCCTGGGTCAGGACACGGGCCAGGTCTCCAGCGGAGGCATGAGAGAGGCAACTAATCTATGTGTCTCTCGCACAATGCTGTTTCCCTTTCTCTCTCCCCTCCTGTGTCTCTAAAAATAAATAAATAAAATCTTTTTTAAAAAAAGATAACTGGAAAGAAGATGAAATAAAAATAAAAACTCTTTGAACTGATCATTCCAAATGTTTATAAATCTAAAAATAAAAACATTTTATAATTATGGAGCAAAGACATTCATCCTCTCTTCGACAAAATTATATATTATCAAACATTTAAAAAATGCTTTAAATACTGTTTTTAGACTATGTAAGTGCAAAGAGAACCTGAAGTATAAAAGGCAAGCACCTATTAGAGATGTATTTGGAATTTGGAATCAGAATTTACAAAATGCATGTGTTCCAAGTTGATGCACGACAGCTCATAAGCAATTAAATCACATGCAGAGAGTCGCCTTTTCAAGTATACATGCTTCCAAAAGCAGGAAAACAAAGAAGAACACTTTGGAGAGTGTGTCTGTGAGATATCACTTATTCGGACGGTTCAAACAAATCCGCATGGGTGGAGAGCGGCAAAAGCAGCAGCACAAGGCAGAGGGCCACAGCAGCACAAGGCAGAGGGCCACAGCAGCACAAGGCAGAGGGCCACAGCAGCATAAGCACGGGCACAGAACCGGCAACTCCGGGCGTATGCAAGTAGAACTGGGACGGCTCCAGAACGCATTCCAGACCACTGTACTACTCAGCAAAACTGAGTCTTGGTCTGAGCTATGAGGAAGAATAGGGTTGAATTTTAATGGATTTCCATGTGCACAGATGGAAAAGGAAGGGAAATTCAGAGTCCATTATTTAGATTTCACAAAGATTCCATGCTTTGTTCAGTCCTAAGAAAAACTCTTAATGCTCTTCTCAGCTCAGTGTTTTCTCAACTATTAAACAAATTCAAAACCCCCCATTAAAAAAAACCCAACACCTGCAGTGATCCTGTACTAACAAGGGTAAAGGAGGGCGGACAGCTGATAGACTCAGAAAGACTGGGAAGAGGGACTGCAGGAGAGCTTGTGTCTGTTTCTGCCCTTCTCCACTTTTCTGGGTGACTTCTAAGGTACCATCTCTGATTTTTCTCAGGTCTTAACAAGAGGTTTTACAGCCATGAGCCCAGATTCACCTTTGGACTGTCCTTTTCCTGGCCGTGCCCTGAAACTCTCGAATTGATCTTTGCAAAGAACCCATGTCTTAATATCACCGTCATCTGCCATGCAGAAAGGCTAAGCATTTTGAAAATCAAGTCCTGCTGCTTTTTTGTTTAACAGTCCTTTGCTCAATTTATGAATCAACTCTCACACCTTACCATAAGCAGCAAGGAGAAATGAGGGGGCACCTTCAACGTTTTGCTTGGAGATTCACATAGCTGGATCTCCCAGTTCATTAGGCGTATCTTCTGCTTTCTGCGACTACAAACAATAGCACTGCTGAACTCTCTTCTTTCTTCCCAGGTCCTTTCTTTAAGGCCTTATGGCAACCTCCTCAAAGTTCCAAATTTTACAAACAACATGTTCCAGGTACTCTTTCACTAAGACTCTCCTCAAAGTCCATTGCCCAGTTCCAAAGTCACTCACAGAAGGAACTCACTTCTGGCACCAAAATCTTTAGAAGCTTAGAGAGGGCAAGCACCTAAGATGAAAGCCACAACCTCTTAGTAACCAAGTCGTGGAAGTGACATCCCATCACTTTTACCATATTCTGATACTTCAGAGTGAGTGCACACAAAGGCAAGAGATTGCACAAGAGCATGCGTGTCAAGACTGCGGGGACCATCTTGGAGGTTGGCCGCCACAGACTGGTTGAAAGCATCACAGCATACTGGTTATGAGTGGTGGCTGAAGCAAGACTACTGGCTTGACTCTAGCTTCCACACTCTGAGATTACTTCGTAAGAATAAAATAATAGTCGTGAAAGGACCTGACCTGGGGCCTCATACACGGGAGGCACCCAGGAGTCTCTGTCCGTTCTCCCGTCCAATCCCAATTGTTTTTAACAATCTTGAAAATTTCTCTGGTGTAGGACAAAATCTGCAAAGACGCAGTACTGCAGCAACATGGTGCAGAGCAACAGGCAGAAATACCACTCTGACGTTCAGTAAGTACAGGAAACTTATTTTTGATACATTTAATAAAATTACACAAGAAAACAAAAGGATAAAAATAATCATCTGAAATTAATGAATACAGCAGAGGGGCACATACATGCAATAGTAACTGCTATTGTCTCCCATGCACTCTGCCATTTGTTTTTAAGTTGGAATGTTCAGTGAGACTTTCAAACTAATCTTGGCAAAAAATACTATGCTGCTATTGTTTTATCTAATTGGCAACTATAAGCACAATAAACAGAATAAACAACCCATTAAGAGTACTTTTGTTCAGATGTCAGTTTACCTGAAGAGCAACACTCAGCGGAATGGCTGTGCAGTGCCGACCTACAGACGAGCCGCAGAGCGCAGAGATCTCAAGACTTGTCGGGGCAGAGCAGGTTCATGGCTGGGCCGCGAACAGAACTGCCACTGCGCATAATGTAATGCACGATGAAGCCCCTGGAGAGTTATTTCTGATCCTCAAAAACATGGCAATCTGGCTAAAATAGCCAATAATTAAAGGGTTCATCTCACACTCAGGAAAAATAATTTGACAGCTATTTAAAAAAAATAAAAGCAGACTTTGATTTATTTTACCTCTGATTTAATGGTCTAGATTCAAATAAGAAAGCAACACAACATATGAGTGACTACACAAATAAGATAGTACAGAACCTATGGATTTCAGTGGAAGCAAAATACTGGGATATTTTAGTTGGACACTTTGCTATGTACGGTTCATTATATTAAGAATATTTAATTAACCTTTCAACTAGAATTTGTGGAGTGCCTATTCTATGCCAGTCTTTTATTAAAGTACTGTATGTTATCTCATTTCATAATAGTGAAGGATACAAAAAAGCATTTATGAAGATGAGCAGCAAGCTCTCGTTCAGAGGAAAAGGTTAACTACAGACAAGAAGGCAGTACTTAAAACCAATCACAAGTTTTAAAGGCAGCACATGTGTCTGGAGCAAAGAAGAGAAAAGGGCAGCTGGTGCAGGGAGCCTGTGCCTCCTAACACCTCCTTGACTCACTGCAGGAAGAAATGGAAGGGCTGGGGGATGGGCAGACGGCCCTCGGGACAGCGGAACCAGGCACCTCTTCGACTTTGGCACTCGAGGAGGAAGTATATGATTGCTTTTTTGAGGGACAGTAGTTTCTAAGTGATTCATTTTGATTACTGGCAGACATTTATTAAACATCTGTTTGGGACTGTACGTGAGGACACCAAGTAGCCCGCCCCTGTGTCCTCTCCCTTCACCGATGTGTGTGCTTTGTGCTTTGACAAGGCTGATTCTCAACCTCTCCCAAATGTACAATTTACAGTCTACAAAAGTGAGTATTTGCTTAATTGGGTGCAAATTTATTCCCTAATTTATAAATTTTAAAACAATGAAATTTCATATTCTGGTTCGAAACATGACAAATTATACTTGGCTATGGTTAAATGCCATATTAAAACACATGGTATTAAAACAGACATACCAAAAGAAGGCAGCTTTCTGGTACAACTGGAACCTTATCTTTTTGCATTCATGCAGGCTTTCAACTCCACTTAAAAACGGTATTCACTTCCAAACCCTGATCCCAAGGCCTTTTAACCACACACCTGAACAACCACAACAGTGCCTGCTATCGCTGCTTCTAGTCTGTCCCCAAAACACCCTATCCACGGAACCCAATTACAAAGCACTACTTCAAGAAAGTTAAATATTGGTATGCTAAGAATTTAATTCCTATTTTCTACAAAATAATGATCTAGCATTCAATGTCTTCTAGTTTATCCATCAAACCATTGGTTTCATTCCTATCTCTTCCAGTGAGACTGGCCTCTCTACTATTCCCCAAAGTTTCTTGCTTCCCTTCTTTTCACCCTACAAATGTCCAATCAGTGCCCACTATGTGCCAAGCACCTTTCTAGGCACAGAGGATACACCTGCGCCTTCACAGAGCTTACGTTCTAGTTGAAGGAGAACAACATTAAACAAACAAACATACACCAAGTCCAATGATGGTGGCTGCTATGGAAAAATAAAGATGGGGAAGGGGATGGAAAATGCTGCACAAAGGGGTAGGGAATTACCACCTACATAGGGTGCTCATGATAACATGACACCTGAGTCGAGGTATGTGGAAAAAGAGCAGGACAGTACAGGCATGTGCTAAGGCCCTGAGGCAAGGATGTGTCTGACAGGTTCACAGAACGGCCAAGAGTGTAGCAGAACGTGAGTTCAAAGACTTAGCCAGGGAAGCAAGTCATAGAGGACCTTACAGGCCAGGAGAGGGCATTCAATTTTTACTGTGAGTAGTGTAGGAAGCCCCTGGAGAGTTTTGGACTAAGGAACAATATAATGTGACATTTAAAAGGAGCACTCCAGCTGCTGTGTTGAGGACAGACTTTGGGGAGGGGGCTGCGGAAGAACAGAAGCAGGGAAGCTAGTTAGAAAATTATTATAATAATGCAGGCAAGAGATAATGGGGGCTTGGGCCAAGATGAAAGCAATGGGAGTCTTGAGTAGTCAAGTTTCATGTTTATTCTTGACACCACATCTTTGCTTATGCCCGCTCTCTATCTGGCTTGTCTCTCTTTAATCCTGCCAGAATCCAGCTTAAATTATACCTCCTTCAAGAGACCTTCCCCAACCAATCCCATCTCCAGTGAGTGCCCCTTTTTCTGAATTCCTGTTAAGAACTGCTCTTTCCTACCTACTGATTGGCATGTAATCTTTGCTACAATGCATTGTTTTTCATCAACTTTACTTCTGTGTCTGTCCTTTTACCCCATTATTCTTAAGGAAAAATGAATTTAAAAAAGTTACAACTCTTGGTATCCTTATCGTGCTGCATAAAATAAATATTCAATAATGTTTGATGATAATCAAATTGAATCACTTAGAAATGCTCTATCTCAAAAGAAATGGTCATATACCCACTTCCTCCTTAAAATGCCAAAGTCAGAAAGATGCCTGACATGGATGTCCTGAGGAAACCTCTGACCATCACCCACACCACATGTCACCTTGAGCTATAGGTCACCGCAGCCGCTGACCTAGCCACACTAGGCTCTCTGGACCAGTGGTTTCTGAAGTGTGGTCTCTGGACCAGCCGCAGCGGCATCATCTGGGCATTTATTAGAGATGTAGATAGCCAGGTCCACCCAGTTCTAATGGATCTAGAACTCTGGAGGTGGGGCTTGTAATCTGTGCATTCTGAGACACTGTGAAGTTTGAAAACTATTGCTCTGGCTTACAGGCTTAACTAATTACCCTGTTTTTCCAAGGGGCTTTCGGAACAATTCCATCCTGGCTTCTATCCTCATTCACCTCAATCACTACCAGGAGTCCATCCCCACTTCAGATGGCTCACCCCATACAGCTCTGCACATCCTCTCGTAGGATCCCTCCCCGGCTCTTCCTTGTCCTCCTGAGCCCCAGAAGCCACAGCGATGGATCCCTCAGCAAGCTCTTGCATACACTCCGCTCCCCTTCTGTGATGGGCCCCTCGCCTTTTTAAGCGAACCGCCTGGCCCTGAGAATACTGCATCTTCTGTGCGAAAGCTTTACTCCCACCCATCACATACCTCAGCAGGGACAAGCATCCTCCTTGTTTCCCATTAACATTTAGTGTCGGACCTTACACGGATCCGCCCTGTTCTCCAGCACCACTTCCAAACCACTTCCCTTCACGCCACATAACCTTGAGGTCCTTTGAAACAGGTTTCACCTGCTGACCTGCTCGGTCTGAGGATGGGGCTCCCCGTCTTCATCGTCCTCGTCAGCCTTATCATTCTCGATGACTTCAACATCCACGCAGATGATTTATCTCATACCATGGCCTCCTAGTTGCTGTCATTTTAGTGTCTTTAGCACCAACTACATGTTTAGCACTTCACCTGAACCGCCCATCTAGCATCATATCCCAGCGTGCCACCACCAAGAACCACGCCATCTCCAAAACTCTGAAGCATTTCAAGCATTCTGCTCTCACATCATCAAGTTGGCTTGCTCCTGTAGTTTCCTCATGCCAGCATTTCTCCAACAATCTACAAGCTGATCCTACCACTTTTTCAGTCCTCCTCATGTTCTGACTTCCCTCCTCAGCCAGCTTAGATTCTACGGTAAACTACTCTCGGGGGTGCGTGACCTGCAGCCCGTGGGCCGCATGCAGCCAAGGCTGGCTGTGAATGCTGCCCCACACAAAATCCTAAACTTATTTAAAACACCATGAGATTTTTTCATGATTACATGTCACGGTGTATTTAATGTGTGGTCCATACAACTCCCCTTCTTCCAGTGTGGTGCAGAGATGCCAAAAGGTTGGACACCACTGTTCATAGTCCTTTTCAAACATCTTGTTTCCCTTGTCCCTTTTTCTCTTAGTCTAACTTACTAGGTGAAATCTCAATTCCTAGTTAAATCCAACTGTCTACTTACTCCTGTCTTGCATCTAAGCAGAAGACTGCTAGATCAAAATCACTTAACTGACTTGCCGCACCACCCCCATTAAGTTTATAGGCACAGATCTTAAGCCTACTCCATCTCTGTAGTAAGTCCACTCTGTTTTCGGAGATGACCACTATTTCACACCTGTCCCCTCTCCTCACTGGGCACACTTCCTTCTCTACTCCCTGCCCGTCCAACGTCAGCTCTGTTCATCTTACGTGGCATAAAGAAAGCAGACACAATCAGAAGACTCACTGTTCTGCCTAAAGCCAACGCCGCCAGCCTATCTGGCTTTACCCCCACTATGCCCCCCTTCTATTACAAAGAAAAAAAGTGCTTCCAGCCCTATCTAAGGCCAATTCCTCTTCTGTGTGCTGCATATAACATAGTTTGCTCCTCTAATTAGCCTCTTTTTCAGAATCCTCAATTTCTTCCCCTCTACTGGATCCTTCCTGCTGAAATAAGACTCACCTTCACATCGCCTATGTTTTAAAAATCCCCCCTTGAACCCACATACCCATCATGCAGTTACTACCCCAATCCTTCACTCCACCCCACAACTAAACAATATTCACTGTCTCATCCTCACCTACCAATTAACAACTCAAACTATTCCGATTGGCTATTGATCCCAAACATTCCAAGAGAAACAGCTTTTAACATGTTCACCAGTGACCAACATCCTACGAAGGCCAACGGCCCATTACTTGGTCTTCGATTACACAAACCCAGCATGTTCTTCTCCAGTCTCTGACATCACACACTTGTCCTGTTCCCCTCCTACCCTACCCAATTCTAAGTATTCTTCAGACCTCTACTGAAATACCTCAGCCCTGTTCTCTTGTCCCATTTCCTCCCAAGGCTTTAAACATGTGCTGACACCTCTCGGCCTTACACCCAGCTCACATCTCTCTTCGGAACTTGACTTGTATCAAATGGTCACTGAGCTTCTCTACCTGGATGCCTAACAGACATCTGGAACTTTAACAAGTCCATACCGCAAACACTGTTGTTCTCTGCATCTGTTCTGTTGTAAGGAGACGGCCCCTCCACTCGAATTCCTCAAGCCAAAGGCTGAATAACCCAGGTCCTCTTTCACCTCACTGCACATGCACGCCCTCTTCAGTCCTACCAAACTGCCCTCCATAGTCTAGGCCATTGCCTCTTGTTCAGATACAGTAATAGCTTCCTGACCTCCCTTACCACCTTTCCTAAAGAATATCACTCTCCTGCTTAAGTCTCCCCAAACCTTCCCATTTTAACCAGAACAAAATGCAAATGGCTACCATGGGGAATGACCTGGCTCTCATCACATCTCCCGTCTTACCTTCCTATGTTCTTTCTATTCTCTGCACTCCGACCACAGCACCCCTCTTTTTGAGGACCCCCAATGTGTTCTCATCTGAAGACTGTATTTGTTACTCCTCCAGTCTGAAATGCTTTCCTTCCCTATTTTGACAAGATGCTGTTTCCTTATCATTCAGGCCTTTTTCACCCTAGCCAAAGCACTCAGGTTCATGTTACCTTGTCTTCTCTAGAGCACTAATCAGTTCCTGAAAGTACCCTGTTCGCTTAGGTGTTTGCAGTTAAAAAATACAAGCTATGGGAGAGAACTCTGTCCCACTCATGGTCTTTCCCAACCCCTTAGGAAGTGATCAACACAAAGTAGTCATCAATAAGTGTGCTGTTTGAATTTCATATAATGTAATGATTTGTTTAGCCCCTTACTGTTTTTTGAGCTTTTAAAATATGCATCAAACCAGTTTCACCCAAACTATAAATATAAATTCTGCAAGAATAGAAGCCTCTTGTTATCTTTCTAATATATAAATCTGATTATATCTGATCCTGCTTAAAAATCTATCAATGCCTCCTTACTAGAATAAACAAACATCTTAAACTGTTCAAATAATCTGGCCTCCAAATTTTATATTTTTATCCACCATTATTTCACTTATCCCACACATGCAAGCCACATGGAATTATATATGGTTCCCAAATATATATACCATACTTTTTGGACTATAAGATGCACTTTTTTTTTTTTACATTTTTTGCTTCAAAAATTTTCCCCTATTTTCCTTCTCTAATACCTAGATGTGTCTTGTGGTCTGAAAAACAGATGCACCTGGGTTTTAGAGGAGGAAAATAGGAAAAAAAATTGAAGCAAAAAAATGTGGTTTAGAAAAAAAAAAGTGCGTCTTATAGTTCAAAAATATGAGCACTTTTTTTGCCGACCAATGACCTTTTCCATACCTCATCCACAACTTTTGACTCCTAAATGCTGTTAGCTCATCTGTCCTCTCTCTGCTTTGCTTCCTGTTAAATATGGGAGAGTTCTCTCTACTCCTAGAACCAACACTACTTATATCCCTTCTCTTATATAGACCACTTCTTTTCAAATGCATTTATTCTATTAGCTTTTAAACATGATCAAATCTCTTTCATTTAAAATAAAGCAAATACATTTTTTTCTACCCTCTTCGTACTCTTCCAGCCACCCTCCACATTCCTCTGGAGTTGGACTTTTCCAACAACCGTTCGTACCCACTGATCCAATCTCTCCACTTCCTTGCCGCCCCACTAACTACACTCTGGGGCTTGTGACCTCATCAGTCCACAGAAACCACCCTTGCTAAGGTCATCAGTCACCTCTGTGTTGCTAAAACCCATATTTCACATCTCTCTTCCTGCCACTTTTATCTTAATTCCTAGTGGCCTAGTTTTCCTCCTGAAGAACAAGTTCTCTGGGACCCTGCTCCCTGCCGCCTTTGAGGGCTCGACTCCTCCACCGGGCACTGACCTCTCTCTGGCTCTACATTTTCTCCCTACAGGCTATTCTCTTAAGCCGTGACCACGCCTGCCTACAGCTTCGATTACTATTGCCTGCATATTTCTGGCAAACTTATAGCTGAAGCCTCTATCTTTCCCATATGTTTCCAGACCTAGGTAGCCAACTATCTAAACAGTATTTCCCCTTAATATCTCAAAGTTACCCCCCAAAAACCTAAATCCAAAATCAAACTCATGACCCCCTTCATCTTTATTCCTACAAACAAATAAATGCACAAACAAATGAACAAATGAACAAACACAACCCTTGTCCTCCTCCAGATCCTGGCAATACCTTGTCAGCTGTACCTTCTGAATGCCTCTCCTCTTTCAAATCACGACCACGTCCTGTCGCTTTCTATGAATATCTGTCATACAGTTCTAGTTCTCTCTAGTGCATGTTGTCATTATCTGTCACTTAGACTATTACCCAACAGTCACCTAACTACTCTCTGCATTCTTACCCCCCTCTAATCTGTGTAGAGAGCATCTTAAAAAACAAATCTAATTATAAACTCCACTTCAGCCTACTCCAATCTTACTTAAAATCTTTTAATGGCTTTTTACTGCCAAGTATCTAGTCACAGTATCTGGCCTCCAATGTTATCTGAACTAAACTGTTCCTACATCTTGGGATAACTCAATGTGCTATTAAGCCTCGTTCTCTAACTGTGCAGAACAATTAGAATGGCAATATAGCAATAAAGAATGAGCATCAAAAGGTCAGCCCAACCGTGACCTCAATAATAGCTGCTGTCATTATCACTCCCTTATATTTTTCTTAGTAGGAAATCCCAAAACCCTTCAACATAATCTCAGAAATGTGTTAGGTATTAACAGTCCCATCATAAAGAGTAGAAAAACAATGCTTGAAAGGTCATACCTGACAAATGGCACCACCAAGACCAAAAACTACCGTTATTTTGCTATATATAATGTGCACCCACATTTTTGGCCCAAACTTTCAGGAAAAAAATCTTTTTTCTTTTTTTTTTTAAGACTTTATTTATTTACCTTTAGAGAGTGGGGAAAGGGGAGAAAGAGAGGAAGAGAAACATCAATGTGTGGTTGCCCCTTGCACACCCCATACTAGGGGCCTGGCCCACAACCCAGGCGTGTGCCCTGACTGGGAATCAAACCGGCGGCCCTTTGGTTCATAGGCCCATGCTCAATCCACTGAGCTACACCAGACAGGGCAGGAAAAAACAACTTTTGTTTTAATTTTTGAAATTCAATTATTTATTTGTATTTAGACACTTGTTTTTTTGTATTATAAATAAATTTTGGTATTTACTTTTGAACATATTATGGTACAAGAAAATTTATGTAACAAATAATTACAAAACACAAGAACAGATACACTTTTAACACATAAGCATAAATAAAAGAATTAAAAATACTTAATGTAGAAATGAAATTAGGATTTTCCATGTATAATGCATATCCTTATTTTCCCTCGAAAATTTGAACAAAAAAGTGTGCATTATACACGGCAAAATACAGTGTGTCTTTTGACTCACATTTCACGATTTACACGTTTTGTGATAAAGCCACCAGTTACTTTATTTCTAAAATGGCTGACATACATTTTTCTAAATTTACTTGAGTAATGTTCTCCTAAGAACTATCATATCCTTTTTATAACCTGGAAAATCAAGGTATATACAGTTTAGTAACTTGTCTGAAGTAATTATTGGGTATAGAAACAGAATTCAGGTTACCTTAATTTTCACTTCTCTACTCTGCCTGTATCATACTACATGGCAGCAATGATAAATCTGACACCAGAGGAAGGAAGGGAGGGAGGGAGGGAGAGAGGGAGGGAGGGGGAGGGAAGGAAATGTGGTGTAATGAGCTCTGAGGCCAGACAGACCAGGGTTTAAATCCTGCCTCTGTCCATTCCAGACCATGTGAGTATAGCAAATTACTGAAGTTTCTCCTTTATCACCTGTAAAATTGAAGATAATCGCTATGCCCCAGGTGTGTTGAAGACTAAGTAAGGTATAGGCCTAATATGTATGTTTCACTCAATAAATGGTTTAAAGTAAATAAAACAAAACATTCGCTTCTCCCCAAAGAGGAGGACATTGTGGAAAGAAGTAAGAGCCACAGAGCTTTGGTTTGGTTTTGTTCTTTAGATGACATGCGCTTCCAGCACTGCCGTTTACCCACTAGCTGTCATGCACTGTGGGTCTCCTCCTGTACACAACACAGACGATGGCGGCCCTCGGCACTGCTGCGAGGAGGAGTAAGACAACATATGAAAGCACTTTCTGAACTGAATAGCACCACACAAAAACCATTATTATCTGTGTACATACACTCTCCATCCCTGTGTTATAAACTCTTGAGGACATGAGATATCTTAAATCACTTTTGTGTGTAGAACAGCTGGTAGCACAGTCTTCTACCTGTTATAGGCATTCATCAAATGTTGGCTCAATGGACTTACTAAGAAGACAGGATTGAACAACGACTTGAACAACAACAAACAAACAATTCAAAATGAAACCCCGAAGTTCATCCACACAGAAGTAAAGAAAGCCTGGTACCAGGCTAGCGAAGATCAACCCAGATGAGGAGAACACATCGTGCCTTCCGGGAATTTCAGTAAGCGGTCTGTAATTTCGTTTGCTGGGTATCAATTATATAATCATCAAATAAGTAAGTTCCCTCAGTACAGAAGCCGTGTGTGTGTGTTTCCCTCCTCCTTCCCACCCCTCCCTGGTGTGGACAATGCAGAGGAGAGAATAAACGCCTTAATGAATGCTGCGCAGTACAGCACCCCTCCAAAAAAACAGTTTAGAGAGAGACAACAGGGAGGTTCTCCATCAGGAAGCACTTTAATGAGGCTTCTCTAGTGACCAGGACTTAAAATGATTAAAGGGAGACATGTTTCACATAAAACTAGTCTGTCTTTATCAAAGTCCTCCTTACAGGAACTCAAAGACATCCTTACACTGGAGGAAATGCTCGGGGTAGTGAGCAGTCTGTCTGTGCAAACATCCGAAAAAGCAGAGCAAAGTGCTGGCCTGCACTAGTTACTAACTGGGCATTACGTGCCACCCACTACGTTAAGCGTGTTTCACAGAATTATCTTGGATCCTCACAATAATCTTGCATGAGAGGCATTATTTTCCCTATGTGATAAATGAAGAAATTGAGGTTCAGAAGGGCTAAATAATTTGTCCAAAGCCACACAACTGGAAATGGCAAGATGAAGGTTAGATCTAGAAAAGTGTCTTACAGCCACATTCAGCACCATACCATGCTGTCTGCTGACACTACCGAATTCATGAAAAGGAGGGTGACGCACGCAACAGGAGACTGGGGAGACCTGGTGCAGGGACACATACAGATCCCACGATGGCCTTCTAGCTCAGCATCCTACACTCGCACAAGCAAACGAGCTGCACGCACCTGACCATGCAAACTAATACCTGGATGAGCTATAACTCTACTCCCCAGCCCTACAAGTTCTAAAAACATCCACACCGCTCATAGGTATTGACACCTGAGCGTAGTTCAGTGCTTTCTCTAGAATACTTGGAAAAAGAACCTTTAACTCACTGCTGGTACCAAAACAAGCAGGGAGTGGAGGTAATAATACATGTCCCACAACTTGCTCACGTTTTCCAGGACCCAAACATTCTTGCACACCTGAGTGTTTTCCTGGCATGTGTACTACCATACAAAATTCATGTCACAGTATTTCAGAGTTAGAAGAGGTTCTACTAGCTCATGGATGTAGGAACTGAGACTCAGAACAGTTAAATGACTGCTTCCCGTCATGTGGCTGGGTACTGGCCTAGACAAACTCGAGTCTCCTATTCCTGGTCCACGAGTTTCTCCACAGCACCTCCTCAACGCCTCCCACTCAATGCCTGACCAGCTAGAGTCAAGATTACATCTGGGTGTGATGCAGCTCTGGCTCCTTCTGGACATTTTCACGGAATTCAACAAATGTCTGGGGTACTGGGCTAAAAAATGCAGATAATAAAGGCCTAACACACTTTTTACCTGCTAGACAGCGCTACCCAAATGTTCAGCTGTCTTGGCACACACCGAAAATGGTAACATTTAAATGGCACAAAGTGGCAAACGAACTAGAGGACACATGGCCCAAGTGACCAGGGGACCCCTAGGCCCCAGTGGGCTGCTCCGAGGGCTGAGGGGAATAGTCATCGTGGCACACACGTATCTCCATCAAACATGCGGCCCTCTGGCTGGGAGACTCTGCTCTAGGGTGAATAAGTGAAGGGGATTGAAACAAATTTACAAGTAACTGTAATATAAGCACAAGGGAAATAGCTGAGGAGGACTGCCACTGTCTACTTTCATTAAACATAAGTGAGTGAAAATGAAATTAATTCAAGTTGCTTTCTTTCGTAACTCATCTTCCAAACAAACCCAAAGACAGCAGACTCCATCCTCTGGCCAACAGAGAGCTGGACAGTCCCCCGAGGCTGCAAGGACCCTACACCCAGATGCCACGTTCACAGGGAGATGAAAGTACTCAGCACACACGTGTGCCAGAGAAGTCCTCTGACCTCCTACAAACACTACACAAATAAATCAACAGCGGGGAGGAAATTACATTTCAAGGTAATATCCAAATATGAAGGGAGAAACAGGAAAAGCCCCTCCCGACATATACCCCCCCCACAAACCCTCTGTGAACAAGCTCTATAAACCTAGTTAAAATTCAGCCTTCTGGTGTTTATAAATTTAGCCTGCCTGAGCCAAGTAGGTTTCTGCAATTCCAGACATCTAGGCTGAGGGGCAAAGGGCAAAGTGAAACTTTTCGAAAGCTGGCTAGTAGCCAAGGGCATCGCATCTAGGAGGCTCCCTTAGCAACACACAACAGCTGTCTGCTTAACAGAGGATACCGCCATCTTTGCAAGAAACTATAGATGTTCTTGGATTGAAAACTAGAAGTAGGGTGTATTTTTTCCCCTGCCTATCAGTCTTCTAAAAGTTATCACACTTCATAATTGAAAAACATCTCCAATCCCAGTTGTTTCCCTCCATTCCAAAGTACAATGCCATAGTTAACAATAAATTAAAATAATGTAAAATATAAAGTTCTTGGCAAATATAAAATGTTTAAAAATGTCTGGTTATTACTTTCTATTCTAGCTGCCACAGACCTGGTTTCTAACTATGAGCAAGTTACTCTTTGTGTCTTAATTACTTCCCTCATAAAAATTTGATAATAGTGGCCTACTTCACAAGACTATTGTGGACAATAAAAATGATTAGATAAAAACTTATTAAAGTTTATTCCTCATTAAGAATCACACTTCAGTATATAAAGAGCTGGTCTGCTTATCAAAGTCAGCGCCCCCAAAACACAGGTGGATCCTGACCAACCAGGAAGACTGCGCTGCTCAGGGGACCGGCTCGTCTCACCTGCCCAGTCGGCCCTCTCCGAACCGCCCAGCCAGCCCAGAGAATAGCACCGCGCCAGGAGCTTGCCCTTGTGCCTAAGTCTAACCAGATAAACAACATTTAAAAAAACAAACCATGTCACAATCACTGCCAGGCTTTTCCACCCTAGTGCCTGTGAGCAGAGGGGACGTGGCAGCCTGAGCTCTGCGGCGAGGGCCGTCTGTACGAGAGCGGAGCCTCGCAGCTTTCCACTCCTTATATGAGCAAGTGCAAACCCTCGCCCACAGCGCTGTGTACTCACCCAGAGGTACATCATGTCAGACCCAGCTGCTCAGACTCAGCGCTCAGTTGATCCTGGACTGCAAAAAGGCACTTTCAGCAGGAAAGAAGGTGCCAGAATGGGGGACTAGGGTTCAGGGTAGGGAGAACCCCCCCCCAAAAAAAATCACTGGAGTTTAAAAAACGTCTGATCTCCTCCCCCCTCCTCCCTACGCTGCAGCTGACTGTTCTGTTGTTCTCTCTCCTCCCTCTCGCCCTCTCTCTCTCCCTCTCTCTCTCTGGGAGTTCCCAGCCCCGTGTGTCTGAACTGGAGTGTACAGCACACTCTCTTTGTATTTGCCTTCAGGGAATCTCTCTCTCTCTCTCTCTCTCTCTGTCATTTTACTTCTAGAAACACAATCATCACTCACAGAGATTATTGCAAAAGGCAGGGATGGGTGGAGTTAGTAATAAACCACCAGCACCAGTTTCTAGAGCTAGAGATAAACTAGTTTAAGATGGGTTCTTTAAACATAAATGAAGCAATCAAAAAACTCTGACCTCCAAGATCAAGGGGAGTGAGCCAAGCTTCCTCTCTGGCCCAATTCTTCTGGAGCCCTTTGCAAAAGCCAGACATGAACACAGAAGCTGCTCCAGGCCTGCAACCCCTCCCCAAAATGTCAGCCTTGCACCACTATTCTTTATAAAGTTCCACCACTGATAATTCTGAATCTTAGAAGATTTTAAAACACATAACTATAAATATACACACATACACACAGAAATAGGTTTTTGTCTCTTTTTATTACTATTTCCCTCACTCAGATCAAGAGTCTCCCTTCTGCAAGGAGAAAGAATAAGGGTTTGAGTCAAGTGGATTTTGAGCCCCTCCATGTTGCCAATTCTTCACTAGGAATGGTGACCGAGCAAGACACAAAGCCTGGGTTTGCAACCTGGGTCCCCAGTTACTGTCCTCATGGTCCGGGGGAAGTTATTTCACCTGCCCGAGCCTCTGTTTCCTCAACCAAAACCTGGGCACAACACTCCTTTTGAACTTGCTGTAATTAGATCAAATGATATAACTATGTACCCTAACCTCTCTGCCATGTTCCTAGTGACCACATTTTCTAATTCAGCTCAGTTCAAACATTTATTAAGTGCCTCCTATATGCCAGGCATGTATTTATCCATTATGTTCAACGCAGAACCTCAAGTCATCTGTTCTAGTGGTTTTTAGTCAGAAAATAGCTGACTTCTCCACATGCCGATGCCCATGTGTGTTCCTTACTTGCCCACCCATTCCTGCCTGTTCCAATCCAAAAACTCAGCCCAGCTGTAACTGATCTATCTCTCCTCTGGGCCCCCGGGGTCTGTAACGAGAGAGTCAGCGCCTCTGCCCATTTCTGCTACAGGTGTTCGTGTGTCTACCAAGCTTGTCTCCTTTATCCAAGTCCTTCCAGGTATAGGTCATGGATTTTGGCCATAGAGTCTTTCACATAGTGCCAAGCACACAGTAGGTATACAGTAAGTTCTCAAAGGGGTCTGTGTTTTGAGAAATATTTCACTCCTTTAACTCATTAAACTGAAACAAAAACAAGAGCCTCACCACTTTCCAGCTGCCCCAGGGTTCTGTCTCCCTCAGACATGTTGGGGCAGCTCTCTCCTGCGCGTAAAATCTCCAAGTAAGGTCTGAAGCTCATGCGAGGCCGGCCGGCCCTGTGCAGGTGGCCCTCTGGTCTGTTACCTGCTGTGTGAAGTTCTTCTCTTAAGGTAGAAGTCAAGGCACTTTCCCTTTCCTTCTGCACAAAGATGTGCCTTTTCTGTCCTCCCACCTTCAACTTGCAGCTCATTTAAACTTGGCGGGATGGGACAAATATCCTCAGCCTCACCCAAACCTTGTCTTTTTTCTTCTGCACAACCTCTCGGCTTTCTCTGAAGGCAGGATTACCTTGTTTCCAGTACAAAAGAACTTATGAGACAGCCTTTTAAATGAAGAAACAAATCTTGAATTTCTATAAACTGTTAGAGTCTTCTATACGTGCATAATCCATTTTTACATGCAACTTTGCTGCCTAGTCTCCTGGCCCATGCCCTGAATCTTACCTCACCAGACCTCCCGACACTGGACTCTAAATAACTGTATTAAAACCACACTAAGAGACTATGGTCCTTTCGCGCTCCCAGAAACACAATTGTTCATCTTCATTCTTAAGCACATATCAAACTAGAATTTCACATATTGTCACTTTATGGCCTGATCTTTTAATCAAGTTCAGGCTAAGATACAGATGCCCCCACTTTCCCGCAGCAGAGTAGGGGAAAGTCAGAGAGAAGGGGGGCCTCAAAACGAACTGAGAAAAACTAAGTTATGTCGCAAAGACTCTGACGACCGCCCCCAAAACTCCCATGGGTGCCACCACCACAAACTTCCTCTGGGAAGAGTTCACAGGAAGAGTTCATAATCCCTACTCTAAATGGATCTCCTCCTTTTCTGGACATAATTTTATGCACTGAGTGGATAGGCAGGTCGAAAATCAAGTGTTTCTGAGTGTTTTCTTCATATACACAAAAAAACTCCAAAAACCCACAGGGAAGTTAAACAAATCTTTTTACTCAGGCTTTTGCATGTCCACATTTCCCTGCCTTAAAAAAGGAAAAGGAAAGATGAAAGGAAACAAAGAGGTAAGAGGGAAAAAAACGGTCTCAAATCATCAAAGTCAAGGAAAACAATGCTTTATAGCTACTCAGGAGTCAGATTAAGAGACAGAAAAATTGAATAATTCCACACTAGGAAGACCCCCTGAAAAGGATACAGTGTCATGCACACCGAATTCAGATGCACACAAACTCAATTCTATCAGAACATTTTATCAGACTGCCTGACTGTACCTGGAAGCTTATCAGCCGTTACCTTAGTTCAAAGGGGAAAAACTGTGGATTTGAGCATCGGAGAAGGGGCTCTTCTAGAGAAGGCCCACAGAGGAAGTCTGGCGTACCCAGTCCTGAGAAAGGAGACGCGGACCACCTGGGGCAGTAGTAAGAGTGCCCCCTAATGCTAACCCTGCACTGTGTCCTGAACCCCTGCTCCTGCGAGAGCTGGGTTCTGTGACGTGAAGTGCAGGGTGGGCAGAAAGGGTTTGAAGCTGTGTTTTAGACTCCCTGCCTCAAAGTCTAATAATTCAAGAGACTTAAGTTTTATACCAGTTTCTTGGTAGGTGTAAAAGGCTGGCAGGGGAAGTATGGACAACTGGGGAACCAACACAAATTCTCAGAAACACACCTGAGAAGTCAGGCACTAAGTATTTTTCAAAAGAAAGCTGAGGCAATCCTCTGTACATGATTTACACTCCTTTCACTTTCGGGCCTGGTGGAGACCATGCAGACTTACCACAAATACTGAGTTACAGAACTGGGCCAGATGAGGTCCGGATGAATGCAACTTGTAGAAAAAGTTGAAAGGATGGAGCTCTCTTAATGTTGTTTCCTCTCAGCTTAAAGTAGCAATTCCCACAGGGCAGTTCTATTAGAATCTTGCTACTGAAATGCCGACCACAGGGCACATCAATGGAGGAGCATCGGCCGGGGGCTTAGACATGAGGACTCTCAGGCCCCATCCAAGACTTACAGAATCAAAATGAACTTGGCACCAAAAGCCGCAGGTGGTTCAGCTGCACATTAAAGTCTGAGGAGCCGGTGAAGACAGAGCAGTCGGCTCACACAGCAGCAGGAACTTGAAGATGGGGGTAGACGTGGTTGCCACTCTCCAGTTAGGGGATCTGGAAGTTCACTAGCACCCTGCTTGCTGATTTCAACGTAACAACACCAGCTACCATTTACTCAGAACACACGTGCCAAAACGCCAAAACTCCGCATGCATCATCCCACTGCCTCTTCCCGTTATCTCTTTGTGCTCTATTTTATCTTTTTCACACATAAAAGGAAACAAGGGCTTAAAACGGTAAAATAACTTGCCCGGGGTCTCACGGCAGGTGAAGAGTCGTGAGGAGTTGAAAGTTGATCACAAGTTTGTAAGACCCCAAGACTATTTCAATTACAATGCACTTATTAACTGATAAAATCAAATCAGGATGACCAAAATCAATGGAAGTTTTACCCTGGACAGGAAGAACCCTGCAGTCCGCCTCCACCCATCGCCGAGACTGCAAGCACCGATGGTGGGGAGATGGTCGGGACTCCGCGCACACACACTGCACACTGCACAGGCCAGGCTCCGGTCAAGCACTGCTGTGCTTGCTGCTGTGGCCAACACAGCAAGAGAAGGATTCGGGGAACTCTGGTGGTTCCCTTCTATGACGTCTAAAGTGAGCTCTAGAGACACACACGTGGAAAAAGGTACACATCTCGAAGCTCACCTCTCAGAAAAGCTACAGGCAAACTGATGATTCATTAAAGCCCTTACCCTCACTTCTAGGGAAGCCGGAGCGACCACCCTTAAAAGAGGAGAATGTATTATCTTAAGTGCTCTGTTTTTCCTACAATTTTGAGGTCCTGTTCTTACGTCTCCACACCAGGGCCGGTGATTACGATCCCTCCCTTGTGAACACCCACAGTCGCCTGTCCTCTCCGGCACCACCACGCACCAAAACTCCACTCCTGGTCAGGTGCGATTACCTGCCTTCTCTGTGCCTGGGCACAGTCAGCTGAATGTTGCTAGAAATAAGTCACATAACCAAGTTCACTGACTTCATTATATAACCACGAAACAAAACTCAATTGGGCACTTGACAATGAATGCCAAGCCGTCCTACCAAAGCTACCCTTGTAAAGCCTTCGGGCACGCCAAAATTACTATCTCTTACCTTCTCCTCAAACCTACTCCAACCTCTCCCGACGCCCCAACTCTGAGCTGTTGCTCTATCTAAATATTTCATTTTAAAAGAGAAGCATTTGGACAGTTTCTTCTGTCCACAAAACCTACAATCCTCCCTAGAAATGTGCGCATCTCCTCCTCCTTACATCCTGTTAGAATGCAGGCCACCTCCCTCGCGTCGAAGGCCCCTTTCGCTCCTAGTCCTCACACCCACCCCCAGAGCCCATGTAAGGTGTGCTGCTGTTAACCACCACCGTCTGCCCTCCCTGCTCGTTACTGTCATGCCAGCAAATAAACGCATGCCCATCTTCAGAAAACCTTCGCTCTGTTCCCATACACTGATGAGGAACGTAGACACTGGAATCCACTTTGGAATACAGGTTGGCAGTATCTATTCAGTTCTGAAATGTGCAGAGCTTATGGCCCGGTGATTCCACCTCCAAGGAGCCTATCTCAGAAAATCCCCACTGAAGTAGAAAAAAGTACACTGTAACAATCTGTAAAAGGAAAAAAAAACTTCGAAGATACAAATGTCCAATAATAGGTAAGTGACTAAATGAACCAGGGTTTACAATTTTTTTCTTCAACCCCTCACCGCCTCCTAGCTATCTACCCTTTTCCCACTCACCACTCCACAGTAAAATTTCTTTAAAAAATTGTTTCCATCTTTTCACCTCCATTCCTTCAGCAATAGAGACTTCAAGCTCTCTACTCTACTGAACTAACTGGCCAATGTCAACCACGTCGCATTACTTAATCCAATGGATATTGTGTGGTCCTCAACTAATCTGCCCTCACAGCAGGATTCAGCAAAGTTGGCAGTCTTAAAACATTCTCTTCTCCTAGCTTCTGAGACACTACACTCCCGTTTTTCCCCCTGCATCACTGATTACTTCTCAGTATCTTTTTCTGGCTTCTCCCTCAAAAGACTTCTAAAAAAGGAAGTGTTCCTTGGGGCTCAACCCTGTGTCACCCTCGTCAACCTCGTCTCTCCCTTTCAGGTGTCTCATCTGTTCCCACTGCTTCAAATACCACCAACAGGCTGGGAATCACCAGGTAAAATCCCTAGCTTAGGGACCTCTTCTCATGCTCCAATAGCACTAAGTAGCTGTCTCACGGGCAAGGCAGACAAGTTGTGCACAAAACCAGGCTCTCCAATCCCCACCAGCCCCACCCCTGAAGTCTGGTTTACCCTCAACATTCTCCACCTCAGTAAGCAGTACTACCCCGCAACTGTGAAAGCCAGAGACCCTCCCCTCTTCCCTCATCCCGCACCCATTAGTAAGGCCTGTGTGTCTGATTTCTCTTGATCTCCACTGCCACTGCCTTAACTCAAGCTACCATCACCCTTGCCTGGAGCAACAGTGCCCCCACTCCTCTTGCTGCTCCCCTTCGAAACACTCATGACAGCAGCCGGAGGGGCTTCTTGAAACAAAAATCAGATCAGATCACTTCTCTGATGCCATAGCTTCACATTGCACTTAATTTTTTTTCTATCCGGAGTTCTTATAATGGCCTTTAAGGTCTTTTATGATCTGCCAAGTGCCTTCTCTCCAGCCTCATTTCTTATCATTATCTCCTTTTCAATCACTGTGTTCTAAATACACTGAGCTTGTGTCAGTTCCTGCTCTAGAGCAAGGCCACCTCTCCCCCTGGCACCTCTGTAACCCTTTTTACCTCTTCTTGAAATCGCTCCTTATCCCGCCTTCCTTCTTTGCTTGGCTGGCTCCTGCTTATCTTTCAGACCTCAGATTAAATAACACCTCAAATAAAGCTCTCCAGACCCCTCTATCCGGTTGGAGACCCTCCCCTACAAGTCCATATCCTCAATTATTGTGCTCTGTTTATCTCGCCCTAGCAGTTATAAAATCCATAATTCATTTATTTTTTTATTTGTTATGAATTCCTCCATTAGAAAGTAATATCCCATGTATCACATACAACTAAGATTTACTATGGAACGTTTTATCCCTTGACTTTTGTTAGGGAAGGTCAAAGTTATTTGTAGGAGTTTCTGACACTTAAGCAACTGTCTAACCAAGTCCTATAAATAAAGTTAGAGCGCTATTAATTTTTCCCTAGTTACCAAAAGCAAAAGGACAAGAGGACACAAAGTTTAACCCTAGCCACAAACCATAAATCCATGCTGGCACCAATGACTTTAGAATGCTAGTTTGAAATAATCATAATATTAGTATCAAAAAGCAGTCCCAATCTAATCTACTTAAGCTATTTGAACACGAACATTCCAAATTCTCTCCCTCCTAAGACTATAAATTTGCACAGCACAATAAAATAATAGTATCCCAATCTGAGCTCCACTATAATCAAACTTGCAGTAGAAACGTTAATTGTCTAAGGCCTCGACCCATGCATCCAACACCATGGCCCCTGGTTTGACTTTCACTTCCTCAGTCCTAAGAGTAAAATTTCAGTTCCTCAGCCACAATTAGCCACATTTCAAGGAGCACGTGCGGCTGTGGCTATCATAATGGACAGTGCAAAAATAATGCACTTCTGTGGACACAGAAAGCTCTATCAGACAGAGCTGCTCTAAAACATGGTAATGACCAGGAAGCAAAGGCTCTCTAAACACCCAGAATATCAAAATGCTCGTGCACTTTCATCAGCAGAAAAGCTGCACCAGGCTGTCTCTCTAAATCTATTTATTTTTGTTTTAGAAATATTTCTGTCCTGGTTATCTGGCTACTTGCCCACCAAATATTAAAGCAAATTAGGAAAGAGAGCTAGAAAGTAGTAGGGAATAAGTACCAGAGAAAAGAAGAATATTATATTAGAGACAGCCACATCAGAAACAAGAGAGACCAAAAGAAAATAATCTAAAAAGCAGATAAGAATCAAAAGGCAGACTTATGTCAAAATGAGGCCATGTCATAATGCAAAACCAACAAAAGCTCCTGAAATATGACCCTTTCACCACCCTAAATAATAACTGATGTTGACAACTGTGTTAAATCTTTAAGACAAATGTCTACTATTACACTGCTGAGAACATATAAATTATATAGTTATAGAGCACATTTTAGGAGGCTTTACCATCCATGGAATGGAACACTGTACAGCCCTTGGGGGAGGGGATGTGGATGCTCTTAAAATACTCATCGGAAATACTCTACTATATATTTTTAAGTGATTTTTTAAAAAGCTTCAGAACAACATATAGCACAGTACCATTACAATTTTTTAAAGGAGCAATTATAGTCAAAAAAGGTGAAACAACCCTTGCCTCCAGGGCAAGGCACTGGGAAACTCAAAGACACTGGGAAACTCAAAACAGGGACAGGGAGCAACTTTTCATTCTGTCACCGTTTTGTATCTGTTGAATACTGAGCCACATAAACCTATTATTTATTTGAAGATAGTAATAACTTTAAGGAAAAAGAAAAGCAAGTTCTTTATCCCCAAGGATTATATATTCTAATGACTTAGCCAGGCTTCCAAGAAACTAAAGGAAAAAATGTATACTTTTTTCCCTTACTGATGACTAGTCACCAAAATATTTAATGTATTTTATTCTTAATAAAGGCTAACTATACTATTTGAAGTCCCAATAAACCAACTGATTTTGAAAAACACAAAGTTGAACTTAAAACAGAAGCTGAAGCACTTCTTATCGTTACCTATTAACTTCTTTTTCTTAAATGTTTGCATGAAGATGTATACATTTCAAATAAAAAACAAATCATCTCACTGGGCAATAGCACAGAGGTGGGTTGAAACGCCCCCAGGAAGCTAACAGGTCTTCTGCACCACAGGGGACGGAAGCGGGTCAGGCCACTCTGACAGGCCTGAGGTTGAGGATGCTAGTGGTTTCCTGATAGCCTTTCTTTCCTTCTTCCTTACTAACAGAACCCCGGTTTTCATTCTAGGACACGACCATAAACAACCCCCCCCCCGCAAAAAGACTATATCTCCTAACTTCTGTTGCATTTCGGTGTGGCCATTAGACTACGTTCTGGACAGTGAGATTAGCAGAAATATTATGTGGGACTTCCTAGAAGTCTTCTTAAGTAGAAACTGCATTGTGGAAATGCAGGAATGATGGCCGGAGCTGTGGCAACCCAGCGGGCAGCATCCTACTGACAGAGACACAAAGAGCAGTAAGGATCCTGGTCCTGGATAACCACGAAGTGCACAGCAGCCCGACTGCCTGCTTCCAGATTTCTTTTTAATGGGAGACAAGGAAACCTCTCTTGTTTAAGCCCTTTGGGGTTTTTTCTGCTTTATGCAGTTGAACATAATGCTAAGTGATGATGCTTGCAACAGTGATACATAACTTACAAATCAAAATTCAATTTCATTTGAAACACCAAGCTCTGTATATAATAATAGTGTACGGACCTGATGACTAGGCCAAAAAGCGAACTAAGCCTATCCCCCTAAATCTTCTGACCTTAACCATTCCACCAAAAAGATAGAAGTAAAATGTTAACTTAACAATTCCTGATCACCAGTAACGAAAAAAGTCAAAACACACACACAAACCCCCCACACTGCCATTTTCACCATCTGTACAACGGGGCAGTGATGCCTACCTACATCACAGGGATGCTGTCAGCCCCCAGTGACACAGAGCATGTTATCTATTCAGTGGGCGGAGCATTATGCACCATTATGACTACTACAGTCACCAGTGTAACAGCCAATAGGTGAGTCACAAAACAAAAATCAGATGACAGCAATTAAAGAGATAGAAACTTGGGTTGGGGCTCAAAGAATGCTGTGAATTCTTTGAGCTGGTGCTCAAATTTCTTGCACCAACTTAATTACCGTTTTATCTTACAGAAAATAATCCACCAAAACTTCAGTTTCCTTCTTTTAAAGCAGTGGGGAAAAGATGGGAGTTGAGTGACTGTAAGAAGAAGCGTGATAAAAGGGTTAAGGCAATTAGTGAAATGATGGACATAACCTGTTTTAGCATTTCACAAGTTGTCAATAGTGTAAGGCAGTCCAACAAATTTTTAATTGATGCTAGCAGCATTTCTCTTATACAATTTATTCAAAATAAAAATACAAAACACATATACATAATTTCTACTGGGTACACAACAATCTATTGTTTAAAAGTGGAATGCTATTTTGAGGAATAAAGATAATACATGAGGTCCTCTGATGCAGGGAGACAATTCTTAACCAGTGCACTAAGGCATAGGCAGTACATTTAAAGCAAAAATGTCTTCATCTCTTTCATTTTGCACTTAAAAATGATTTAACTTTTCCAAAACATGCTTTGAAGTCTGAAGAAAAGCCAATGAATTCACTTCTTGCAGCCATTAACTCCCCTCCGCACCCATTCCTGGTGACTACTTTAATCCACACCCACATTTGTGCATGAGTCATCCTGCACCGCGTCCTTCAGCGCATTTTATTTTTAAAGTATTCCTTCCATGGTTAAATAACTTCGAGAAACATGCGTTGAGTGATTTTACTATCTGTCGAATATCAGCTTTCATAATCTTCTAACAGGATACTAAAATTAATAGATGCTTTTTACTGATTTCAAATATATTCATAGGAAAAAAAACAAACAAACAAGCTATCCAGGGCCATCAGAGATTAGCTGACAGGAAGACAGATGCCAAGAATTTGCCGCACAATTTAAAAGGCGGCAATCAGGATAACGGGAGTGTGAGAAACGACAGTTTGAGGGTTTCTGTCCCCCGAAAGGGATACTGAAGGTACTGCTGGTATATGTACCCCTATGCTCTGCATGGCCATGTTCAAGCAGCTTGAAGTACACAGCAGGATTTCTGGAGAATCAGAACTCTGCGCTTCCTAGATGATAACCTTACAATACCAATTTAGGACTCCAAGCGCAGTACTGGGGGCGGAGGGTCTTTTGGACTGGCAGGGAAACACTGCAATCACATTATCTTCTGAGAAGGGAATCTATCTAATCCACACTAGACTGGGCCAGACCATTCCATCACAGATCTGACGGCTTCAATACCAGAGTTTTCCCAACAGTCGGCACATAACAAACTCTAGACACTTATGTTCAGGCTATGACCACACTTTTAATAACATAAATGAGTTTAGTGGGACTTACTTTAATCATTTCAGAAACACAGTTTATTTTTAGTAAATAAAATAGTCCCCCACATGGGAAGCTCCAACATGCCAAAAATTTTTTGTGCAGAGATAAAATCCTATTTATAGACCTATCAGTTGTTCCTTGCTTAGGTTGTAACATAGTTTCCACTTTAATCCTGATATGACCTGCCCTGACTTCTCAGGTCGCTAATGTTCTCTTCATCCTGAAGTTGTTCACATTTATCTTTATCTCCACAGGGTACTTAAAGTTAAGCTACTATGGAATGGGGGAAGGGCAGAGGAAAAATCTCCTTTCCCCAAGCCTTCTCCCACTGAAGAGTTTTAATAAGTTTCAAGGAAAAGGAGAAGAGTTCTTCATCTGGAGAGCTTTTTGGGAAGGAGCTTCATTAATAACATTCAGCAATCATCCACAATACTGCCACACAGGTGAGCCATGCACATGGCAAATGGGACTACTGATGTCTTAGTAGGTGTATCCTTTAGCTTGAGGTTTTCCATCTTCAAAAAACCCAACAAGAGTAAATGTCAAGGGTTTTCTAACATAGAGAGCACTGTACTCAAAAGTTAACCAGGGCCCTGACCAGTGTGGCTGCACCCGTTGGGCATCGTCCCACAAAGGGAAAGGTTGCCAGTTCATTCCTGGTCAGGTCACATGCCTGGGTTGCAGGTTCGGTCCTGGTCAGGGTGCATCCGAGAGGCAACAGATAGATGTTTCTCTCCCACATCAATGTTTCTCTCCCTCCCTGCCTATCTCTCTAAAATTACTCACTAAAACCTTAAAAAAAAAAAAAAAAAAAGCTAATCTGAGAACCAAAAGATAAATATCAGATTAAATTTTCTTTAAAATTGTGATCTCAGAAATGAAGCTTTTGTTGTTTCACATTAGCTGCTGGCATCTTTACATGCCCCACTTAGAATGATAATTAATGGGATCTGTCTCCCACACCCCAGTTTCTGTGGATGACTCCCTCCATCTGTGAGTCTAAAGGGCATCTTACTCTAAATCGGTGAAAGAATTTCACTGTTTCCTTGCACTAGCAGGGCATGACCCATATCCCTATCACCCCAGCCCTGCCCCACCCCGCTCCACTCTGGATGGAACTATAAATAAACCCTGTCTTTACAGCTCTGGCAAACCCTAACTCCCTTCATCTCTGAACCCCAATAATTTGCTGTCCCTGGCTCACTTTATTTTTTTTTACAATCTTAAGCATATACTGCCTTTTGTTACTAATTCCTTGTTTGTAGGTCTTCCACCCTCAATGAGACTGCAAATTCCACTCAGTTACAAGCTCCTAAATGGCAATGACCATGTCTTCTTTGTCTCAGTATCATCAGTGGCATGCCAAGTCATGGGCATGTGCCAGGCACACAGTCAACACTGCTGAAACATGTTAGGCTGACCTGGATGGCAAAGACGGTATAGTAAGTATACTCCTCTTATGTGAATCTCTCACTGCACACGCTGGGAAAGCCCAACAGAACTGCAGAATTGAATCCCAAGCAATTCCTAAAAGGAAGGAGAAGCATGACGACATTAAGTAACACTAACCCGCCTTTCACTAGATTCTCATCATCTTCCTCAGGCGAGCAAAGACACGGTGAAGTCGGGATGTACCAAATAAGGGGCAAATGATAACATTTCCTGACCCCGAGAAAACTCTACCTGCTTTTTAAAAAAGTTTTAACTGCTTTTAGAGAAAAAGGAAGGGGCTGGGGGAGAGAAAGACATTCACTTGCTGTTCCACTTATTTATACATTCATTGGTTGATTCTTGCATGTGCCTTGACTGGGGATCAGACTTGCAACCCCAGTGCACTGAGGGCAACACTCCAACCAACTGTGAGCCACCCGACCAGGGCTCAACCTGCTTTTCTCCCATAAACTACTTACTCACCCTCTGCAGCGGACCTCCTCCTGCCACCCTAATCTACACTCCAGGGAAGCCCCTGACCCTCCAGTGCCTGGTGGTGAGAGGCTGCTCACATTTTCGCTTGTAACAAGAAAGGATGGCTTTAAGTTTCAGTAAAAGAAATCAATACTGGTGTATTCACTTGATTATAAAAGTTAGCAATCACCAGAAAACACTTCTTTAAAATATTTTTTTCAGCTGTGGTTTATCCTATAAAACGGTACTTCCCTTTTTAAAAGAAGACATACAGCTTTCCTGGGGTGATCAGGGCTGAGACATGGGCAGAGATGATTACATGAACTCTCAAGATCATTTTCCAGAGGCAGCATGGGAAGTACTGAAGAAAGAACTTAGATTTGGAAGTGAACTAGACCAGGAATCAAATTGCGAAATCTCTACTCACTAGCTGTGACCTTGAACAAGTACTTTATTTAACCTCTCTTAACCCCTGTCTCCAACTAAATCTGTTCACCTATAAATGCAGGGTTACTATGAAAATTAAAAATAATGTACATAAAACACTTAGGTCAGTGCCTGGCTTAATAAATTACAATTGTTAATAGATTTGCTTATTGTCATTTTTCTTAGCCCACAACAAAAGGCAGAAAATGATTCCTTGGAAAACCTGACATTTCAGGGCTACTATGATCACTTATTTTAAATTGGTAAAAACAGAATATCAGCATGACCCACCTAGAAGGAAGCTATCTTCTCTGTAAATTAAAAAAAAAACAACCCTGCAGAAAGAGAAACACAAAGTGTCCCACTGGGCACAATGTCCCTACTAAACCAGACCCAACGCGGAGAGAGCTACCACAGAGATTTGGGTAGGGGTGAGCCCATGTTGTGAAAAACTGAGTAAAGGAGATTTTTTTAATCTCCTCAGTATTCTATTCCCTGCCTTATTATTGTAAACACAAGGCAAAAAGGAAAGGAAGAACCTGCAGCTGTGTGAGGAAGGGGGTGGGAGATGCTGGCTACACAGACTGAGGACTTTCCCACCAAGGAAGGAGAACACTGCTGCCTGCACCGTCTTCTGCTGCTGCTTTCGGGAGATAGCAGGATTGGTAAGTCACTCACCTGCTCTAGCAACAGGGCCGTGAACAGGGCAACTATCATGTTCGGTCTTTCTACAGGGCAGGATAGAAAAACTATTAAGGAGTTAAAGCTTTCAGCATTAGAATGAAAGCGCTGGAAGAACTTCAGGTCTTTTCTAGCCAGCCCAGTGGAATGGAAGAAAGTCTGCGCATTAGAGCCAGATGGGCCTTCCTAGGTATTTGACCTTGGGCAAGTTGGACAGCCTCTCTAGCCGTCTCTCTTCTCATCTACAAAATTGGATGAACAGCATTTGCCCTGCAGAGGACAAACTGTAAAAAGCAAACTGTTTCAGAATATGCTCTCAATATAGGTTAAATGCTTTCCCCAAACCTCAGGCTAGCCATACAGTAAACACTGGTGGCTGGCATATATAGTCATATCATAAACTAACTCAGCACAAAGGGAATCGATCAAGCCCAAGTAGAGAAAGTAACTTTCCCAAGGTTACAATGCTGGTTATTAGGAGAAATTAGGCTTAAAATCAGTTTCTTCGAGCTCAAGGCATTATTGCACCTTGCCCCATTTGTAACATTTCCACGTGGGGCCACCGCAAGCTTAGCTTAGTACTGTGTGGGCTCACAGCCTCAATGCAAACAATAGAACAAACTAACTGCAATGTCAGCAGCTCCCTGTGATTCAGATACCCAAGAGTTAAACACTCCGCTTTAGCCAAGGCTCGGGAGAGCTGCGGTTGGGCACACTCCTTATGGGAGGAGGCCAGGGAGGCACTGAAATACATTCCTCAGTGTGATTGGTTGGTTCCCAAAGAGGGGGAGGGGGAAGAGGGAAAAGGAGAAGAATGTCACCCGATCCCAGTGGGTAAACAACAGCAGGAGCATCTGCTCAGGTTTTCAACTAAAGCTGTAAAATATTTCTGAACACTTGACCACCAAACTCTAGTACTGTAACCTCTGACCTTCACAAACAAAAGAGCCCTTGTTCCGCAATGACCAGATTCTTAGTAACACAATCTGGATGAGCAAATGCAAAAGGACAGTTTAATATTTCTCTACCACAAAATTAGTACCCGAGGCTCCCACTCCAGGTGCTCAAAACCAACTGGGCCACCATCCCTCTTAAACCTGCTGCGGAGAGGATCCGGCCTGCTCGCTTCTACTCTGCCGTGTTTCTCAAACCCTGCACCCTGCCGTTTCAGAAGCACGCCAAGACGGCACAGAGCAGCCCCTCCTCTGAACGGCTCTCCATCCTCTTCAGGAGGGGCCCCCTCCTTTTTAAAAAGGGTATCTTATTGCAAGATGCAACCTCTCTGTAATTATGTTAGCACACATGTGCAAGGCAGAAAGAAGGGAGGGTTTGGGGAGACAGAAACCCAATACCTTGCCAAACCCATGGGGAAGTCTGCCCAAGTTTTTAATACAAGCCAGGGCCACTTAACTGAATTGGTTGAGGCAATGCCCTTCACTCCTGGCTACATTCTTTTCCCCAGGGAAGAGGAGAATGCAGGAAGGGCCTGTCTCAAAATCTTATTATCCCCAACAGCACTTTTCCGCAGAAGTTTCTCTCTCCCACTTACCAGTCAGTCCAGGGACCAACTGCCGTCCGTCCACCTTAGTGTGGCCCCAGAGACCAGGACGAGGCCCACTCTGAACAGTCCGAAATTGCTGGGCAGCCACCTCTTTCAGGACTGTGTAGAGCAGGAATGCCCTGAAACCATGGTGGACTGACTCAAAGAGCGGGGACGCCTCAGCCCTGGGCCAGAGAGCAAACCGGCTTCAGGAAGTGGCAGAGGCTCCTCGCCTCTCCCCTGTGTTTCTGCTCTATAATCCCAACGCCAGATTTAATCTAAACTATGCTACTAATGCCCTTTGCTAAGGCAGATGTCTCATTTATAAATCTCGGGGAACAAAAGTGACTCAGCTGTCTTTTGCAGGAACGTTCAGCAAATAACTGCTCACGGAGGCTCCACATGGTCATTAAACGCAGGCTTCAGTGGCAGACAGGCCTGGGTTTAACTACCTGCTCTACCGCTTTCTGGCTCTGACCCACACACCTCTCTAAAGCACAGTCCCTTCATCTGTCAAATATGGCTTCTACTGTTCCCTTGCAGGGAGAGTTGTTAAGAGTAATGAGGGGTTGAGGATGTGTGTGTGTGTGTGTTTGTATACTTAACACAGTACTTGATGCATAGTACACATTCAATAAATAGGAGCTGCCACTATAAATTACTACTGAGGACTATACAACAACTCCTACAGAGAAATAACACTGCCAGCCAACAACTGTACTGGCATTCCTGCACCTTAGCCATTCCATCAGAGGGGTAAATGGCAGAAGAATGCCACAGGTTATTTAGTGACTCTCTACTGAGCAACATGCTAGGTGCTGGGGAAGAGCATGACAGACACATCTCCCTGCAGCAGAGCTCACACTGACAGTGGACACAACAGACAGAGGTCACGGACCGCGGGGTGGGGGTCTCAGCTGGGAAGCACTGCTCAGTGCGTGCTCCACTATGGAAGGGCTGCTTCTAACTCCAGTCCCAGCAGCTTTAGTCCTGCTGACCAGATCTGCAGGGTCCCGGCACATGGAGGTGCTGGGAAGTAAGGCCCTTCCTGGGGTTCCACACACCAGGAGTGAAAGGAGGGAGGGTGGGATTATGGACAGTGGGAGGGTTTGGGTGCTCTCACATTACACCAGGCAAAAATGACACCAAACATGGAGTGGGCAACCCTGACAAACACCTTCAGGAGGGCACCACATGATCACTGCTTGCTGGCTCACTGCAGCAGCACCTACATGTTTTTAACACACAGACGTGTGCCTCTCAAGGAATCACAATCGTGTAATCAAAAACATGCGTACTGGGAAGGCTGGAAGGGCTGGGTTCTGCTGGCGCCCATACTCACTCGGGTGCTCTTGCTCTCCTTCTCTTAGACCTTTTCATCATCAGTCCCAACCCAGCAAACCCTCACACCCTCCCCTTGGGGCCTGCACTGTTGATGGAGTTGGGCAGGGCCAGGCCCCATCTGCCAGGTAACAGTGCCACACGGGGGGAAGCACTGAGCCAAGAATGAAGGCTTGGCCTCGCAGACCCAGCTCTGCCCTAGCAAGGGCGCTAAGAACAGAAGACGGCAGCAGCCTTGGGGAAGTACCCCAACCTCTCCGGGACTCAGTTTCCCACCTGCAGAACTGGGACAGTGTGAGGAAACCCGCTCTGACATTCCACGCATGATCTAGGACCTGAGGGCCAAGCTGATGCGCCCTACCCTGTTCTTGTTTCAGTGTTAGGACAGACACACTACAGAGGAGCCAGAGTACTAAGACAAGGCGTTATAGTTCACTCTCCAACCCAGAGGAAAGTTCAGGCACAGGACAAAGCCAGCCACAACATTTCTGGAATATAAACTAAAAGGCTTTGGGCTTACAGGCTGGGTACAGACCATTCTTTTTATGAAGGTCAAAACTCTCTGTTCTTTGGATAGTAAACCAAGAAAGAAAGCAATGGGGACAAGAGTAAAGGACCAAGCACCTGGAAGGGCACATCATTTGCTTGCTAAAGGAGCCCTCCCAACACTATACTGAGAAGGACATACTGGGGCCTTAGAGTAAGCATCGTTCCAAAAATATGGGAACGACAGCGGTTATTTCTGGCCAATGGGTCAGGACCTGAAAGGTGGGTGTAATCTCCACCAAACCAACCATATAGTCAGAAATAATCTTGCAGCTGCCAGCACTCAACAAACTGGCAGCTCTTTAGAGAGAACGCTCTAGGGACCCAGAGCTGCAGCAACCAAGGGCAATGCACCCAGATTAGATCAGCAAAGGCCTCTCTGGTTCCACACGAGGAATCGCAGGGGCACCGGCAGTGGCTGACACACAGGACTCACACAATGAGCTCCCCGAGGGCCGCACGCGTTCGGGTCAGAGGAGCGGCTGCCTCCCTACACGCGCCCCACGGGCAGCCACGCCAGCGTCCTGTTTCCCATCTGTGCCTTTAGTCACGACTCCTCGAGAGAGCCCGACAGGGTTGCTGTTCACAACAGTTGCCCATTCCGTCCATTTTAAGTCACGAAGAATAATTCTTCTTTATTGTCTCGTTCATCCCCTTTCCCTTTGTCTAACCAAAATAAAAACCTAAAGAAGACATGGTGAGTCCATATAATGGAATATTATTTAGCAACAAAAAAGAACGATGTAGAGATGCGTGCCACAACACTGAGGAGCCCTGAGGACACTCACTCAATGAAAGAGGCCAGACATAAAGGATCATGGATTATATTGTGTCCACTTATATGAAATATCCAGAAAAAGCCAATCTACAGAGACAAAAAGTAGATCAGAGATCTACTTGCCTGGGGCTCGGGGGGCAAGGAGGGCAGAGGAATGGGAACATGATGATTAAGGGGTAGGTGGTTTCTGTTGGCAGCGATCAAAACGTTCTCCAGTTGGTCGTGGTGATGGCTAAACAACTGCAAATGTAACAACTGTGAACGCACCGAAAAGCCAGGGAACTGTATGCTTCAAATGAGGGAACTGTACACTTTAAAGGGGTATATTATGTAGCATCAACTTATATCTCAATAAAGCTGTAAAAAAATGCCCCAGAGGATCACAACCTCCTCTAGGGAGGGAAATCGCATGAGGGAGAGCTGACTCTCCTGGCAGTGCCAAAGCCAGATCTGCTTCCAAAGGCCTGCCCTCCCCCGGCCCTCCCCCGGCCCTCCCCCGGCCCTCCCCCTGCCCTCCCCCCGCCCCACCGCAGTAGCCAGCTCAGGCCTGCCCTTTCCCCAAGACAACTGCGCTGGATGGCAGCTGTGCTTGGGTCTTAAAGTCTACCCCTGCTCTACCTTTACTTGGTGTGCTTCTTCCACTACAGTTTCCCTCGGTCCCTGAAGAGGCAGCAAAATCACCTCCCAGCCCCAGCAGTAACTAACAACATATGATAAAAACAGAACAGAGATAAATGATACTACAGAAGCACAGGTTTGGCAGTTTCAACAAACCTGGGTTCCAATCGCAGCACTTGAACAAGTTACTTTAAGTCTCACTCCCAGTTTCCACTTCTGGAAGATGGAAACACACTACCGCATGTGGCTATTATAAAAACTAAACAGGAAAATCTATGTAAATGATCACTATGACGCCTGGCACACAGAAGGTGCTCAGTAAATAATAACCATTATTTATAAAAGCCTTATGCCCAATCTTTTCATACAGCCATCCAGCAGATCAGCCTCAACATCAAAAGACAGCAATAAAAGCAGGCCGTCGGCACCATCAACTTGTTCATAATCATTCTTCCGACTACTTGTCTCAACACATCTCACTCGCACATCCCTAGTCTATTCCCAATACTTTTGGAGTTTTGACTTCAATTATTTTTCTTGTTTCTCAACTCACTTTAACCTCAAACACTGGGCTTAGTATTGTCTCTCCAGCTGCACGTTCCCTCCTCAACCCTTACCGGTACGCAGCACTTTAATTATAATACTTAAGGCCACTCTGGGTAAATGGTTTACCTGGAGGAGCACAGCACTCAGCATCCCAACTCTCCCAAAAGCCAAGCATGGAGTCGAAACAACTTAAGATGGACTTTAGGAAGAACTGTGACAGGATCTTACAGTGCAGCCCTGTAAGAGCTTACAATTTAGCCCTGGCTAAATTCACATGCCTGGGCTGTAGGCCAGGTCCCCATGTGGGCGTGTGAGAGGCAAACATACATTGAGGTTTCTCTCCCTCTCTTTCTCCCTCCTTTGCACTCTATATAAAAGTAAATAAACAAAATCTTTTTGTAAAAGATTGGATTTAGCCCTGACCAGCATGGCTCAGTTGGTTGGGTGTCATCCTGCAAAGCAAAAGGTAGCTGGTTTGATTCTTGGTCAGGGAACATGCCGGGGCTGCAGGTTCTGTCTCCAATTGGGGTGTTTACGAGAGGCAACCAATAGATATTTCTCTCTCTCATCAATATTTCTCTCCCTTTCTTTCTCCCTCTATTCCCCTCTCTCTAAAAATAAATAAAATCTTTTACAAAAGTGAATTTCATTAGTACAATGCCTCTTATCACTTTCTTAGCAGACAGTGTAGCATGGATCTGGAGTCAGAAAGACCAGGATTCCGGCCGCTCCGTTACCGCTCACTACAGCTGTGACTGTGGCGGTCACTGAAGCCTGGAGGCCTGGGGTTCTCCCTCTGGGAAATGCAGACGGAGACGAATGTCCCAGGGGACCATCTGACACAGAGCCTTCAGTAGGTCTCAGTGTCCTACTCTCTGGCACTGTTCTCCACTCAGTGATGCATCAGAACCACCTGGACAGCCTGCTGCAACAGACGGCTGGTCCCCTCCCCAGTGCTCCTGATTCACTAGGTCCATGGGGAAGAGAGGCCGCTAATTTGCATAAGTTCCAGGGTGATGCCACTGCTGCTGGTCTGGAAACTACACTTCGAAGACTACTGGTCTAGGTAATAAGAGCAAAGTCTTCCTATAACATGCTATGCAGATATTAAGTGCTCTTTCAGAACAATAACGTTTCAGAAATATTTACTCAGTGGACACCAAATTAAACTGGAGCCTAATACTGCTCATTCACCCCAAATCCCAAATTTTGCAATATGGGATAACTCGCTCCAAGACACTGAGAGAACTGATTTGTACTTACATTGGAAACAAATGGTAATTATTAGGACTGAATTTAGAATATTTGGCTTGAGCATGGGACAAATACCTTAGAGTGTGGACGTGGATAAAATAACATGCAAGAGACAGGCACAGAGTGCGTCTGCTGCACGAGACCCTGTCCTGGGAGCAGAGCAGTCTCCAGACTGCTCAGACCACGGAGCACTTGCTTTGCTCCGGGTGCCCTCTGTTGACAAAAACGGACACAGCCACTTGCGCCATTGCTCCCTCCCTTTTCTCCTTCTGTCCCAGGAGAGCCAGCAGCCCTTGAGTGTGACTCAGACTTGAGGAAAGGGTTCCAGTTACGAAACTTCCCTAAGCCCATACACAGTCACGACAGACAGACCCTTCCTTCTTCCAGTTTTCCTAGTCCCCTTCTCCTTGTGTCCGCAGCTTATCTCCACACAGTTTAGCTGCTTCGGGACGGCAGAACAAGACGTGAACAGCATTTACAGCAAATGTGTGCAGAATGTACATCACAATTGCATTTCACTTCAGAAATAGTTATCCTTTTGTAAACAGTCTCCAAAGCAATGTGAAACCATGTTGGCATTCAAAAAAAAAAACCTTAACTCGTGAAGTACTTACAGTTTCTATAAATGAAAACTGTTTAATAGATCATTCCAGACAAGTTAAAAGCACACAGAAAATTTTAGAGCTGGCAAAGACTTCTTACATTATCATCTCCAACTTCCTCACTTATGTGAGGAAACTGGAGAACCCGAAGAGGAAAGGTGACATGTACAAAGTCGCAGAATTAGTGACAAAGCCACATTTCCTGACTCCCACATGACTCATGGTCTTTCCGTGAGTCTGTATTATACAGTCTTTATTTAGAAACCACTTTTACTTAATCACTGCCAAGGCAAGGAGAACTGCATTTTAACCACTTCATAGAGGGCAACGAAACTCACGAACATGTAACTAGTCCTGGGGGTGGGGGGTGGGGAACAAGCCTACTGCGTTCTGCGGTGAAGAGTAAGCCTTTCCTACCATCCATACTTCCTTAGCAGCAATCATTTTTAAATTAAGTTCATCTTCCCAGGGTCAAAAACGGCACTGGTGATCAACAAGCAACGTTTAAATCGGGCGCTGGCACACCACGGTCATGGCCAAATCTAGCCTGTGGCTCCTTTTTATACCCACATACAGACCATAAGCAAAGGGTTTTTTTAATAGTTGGGAAAGGAAATCAAAAGAAACACAGTATTTCCTGACATGTGAAATGTTTATGAAATTCAAATTTCAGTGCCCACAAGTACAGTTTCATTAGAACACAGCCACGCTCCTTCCTTCATCTGTTCCTTCACACAGCAGCGAACTGCGAGACTGTACAGCCCGAAAAGTCAAGATATTTCCTCTGATCCTTTACAGAAAATGTGTGCCCACCCTTGTTCCAAACTACTGATAGTGTGATGTGTGCGCCCAGGCTCGGTAGTGAGCTCCCCGCACCGTTCAGCAGTCCTGACAACCTAACCTCTCCTCCAGAGAAGCGGAGGCTTCTCTGTGCGGGGCTCTGACGTGTGCCTTGGCCACTGCGTGTCAGCAGTCCTGCAAAAGCATTCCCATTTTATAAGGGAGCCTACGAGGTAAGAGGCTCATCCCCGGGCCCAAGCTAGAACCGAAGCTCTCCGATCACTCCCCGGTGGTGCTCAGGTCGGCGAGCGGCCTCACGGGAGGGTGGGGCTGCAGGCCTCCCACATCTTGTCCATGAGGACCACTCGCCCCACTTACACTTCTAACATACTGTATCGATATGACTCGTTGGAAAAGAGAGTTGCCATTAAAAAGTGTAGTCTGATGGTCAGTGTACATTTTCAAAACAAAAGCTAAGCTCTAGCTAGCCCTGGATTCAGGGATCCGTGGATTTAGCCCCTGGCTGTGAAGGGAAAGGTCACAGGGTTCAATTCCCAGGAGGGCACGTGCTTGGGTTGTGGGCCAGGTCCTAGCCTGGGGTGTGCGAGAGGCAACTGATCTACGTATCTCTCATGCAGGTGCACTGATGTTTCTCTCCCTCAAGTTTCCCTCCCTTCCCCCATCTCTAAAAATAAATAAAATCTTAAAAAACAAAAAAAGCAAACTAAGCTCTAGCCACTGATTACCCACTTCTGGAAAAATCTCTCACAAAACTGGAAACTCTCATAAAAACGACTTAATACCCTCGCCTACCAACGGAGATTGAAAGTCTGACCCCCACATACAGTCCACACTGCCGTCTCACTGAGACCAAATGAGAACGAACATGAAAACGTTACACAAACTACTCAGGATTACAGAAATGCAAGACAGAATTACCATCTCAGGAAAGCACTGGGGAGGGGAGCAAATAGGGAAATATTTGTTGTTGACCAAAGAAAAATCAAACAAGCACATAAAATGTGAAAAAGAAATGAACGTTCAAAAGTAAATACGTAAAAGACATGTGCACAGAAGGAATATTATCAACTTTGCAATCTGGATGGTTGCAAATGGGAGGAGAGTTGGGGGGATGGGTAAAGAACAGGAAGTGATTAAAATACAAATTGCCAGTTATAAGAACAGTCACAGGGATGTAAAGTACAGCATAGGAATTATAGTCAACAATACTACAGTAACATACATATACCATACATAAAATATTGTAATAACATTGTATGGATAGTATCAGAGTGATGACTTCATAAACTATATAAATACCTAATCCCCACGTTGTACACCTGAAACTAATATAATACAGTATGTCAACTGTAAATGAAAAATTAACAAATTATTTTTTAAAGATTTTATTTGATTATGTTTTGAGAGAGGGGAAGGGAGAAATAGTGAAACATCGATCACTATTAGTGTGCCTCTTGCACACCCCAACTGGGAACCTGGACCCAACCCAGCATGTGCCCTGACCGGGAATTGAACTAGTGACCCTCTAATTTGCAGGACAATGCCCAACCCTGTGAGCCACACCTGTCATGGTGAAAAACTTTTTAATTATTGAAAAGATAGTAATAAACTTTGAAATCCAACACATTTAGATTTAAAACCCAGCTTCCCCAATTAATAGCTACACAGCCTTGGGCAATGACTTAAGTCTCTGTGAGCGGGTATCCCCGCCTGCAGACGGGGTGAGATTAAATAATGCTGGTGAGATGCTACAGCCGGGCCTGGCATGTGATCAGTGCTCAGTTCACGTCAGTGCTCTGTTCACGGGGACACCCCCACTTGTTTCGCTGCAATTAAGACACAGCTGCTAGAATCAATGCAGGAGTTCCCTGTCCCAATAACAAAATGATAAAATTAAGAAGCTAGAAGCATTTTCAGCTGAAATGATTCTGTGAGCCACACGTCACCAAAAAGCTTGTGGTAACATAGGCTAACAATACTTTAAAGAAACAATGAAAGATCCTAATAATAGGAAATACACAGGCAGTCCCCTGCTGAGAATTCTACTATTTCAATAAGAATATTTATTGAGTGTTTCAAGTGCCTTTTTTGGCTCTGTAAAATGACAGATTAACATTTACTATCCACTTGACCAAACCCATTAAACTTGTAAGAGGCCCTCTCCTGCTGAAGATCAGTTACCTAGCTTAAGTTTTAATGTTTCATATCACTCTGGAAAAGCAAAGGCAATAAAAACCTAGCAAAAGTCAGAACAAAGTTAATTTTCCTTTGTCCACAGGAAAAAAACCCCAACAGAGTAGGCTCTCTATTTCAAGAAGGCTAAAGGTAAGTTTACTTTTTAATTTATCCCTTTACCAGATTCTTACTAGGCATCTCGTCTGTGCCAAGTGTAAAAGAACCTGAGCCCTGGCTGGTGTAGCTCAGTGGACTGAGTGTGGGCCTGTGAACCAGAGAATCGAGGTTCGAATCCCAGACAGGGCACATGCCTGGGTTGCAGGCCAGTTCCCAGCAGGGGATGCACCAGAAGCAACCATACATTGATATTACATTAATATTTCTCTCCTTTCCCTCCCTTCTAAAGATAAGTAAATAAAATTTAAAAAAAAAAGAAAATTCTTAAAAAAAAAAAGGAACCTGAAGCAAGCACGCGGGGTCCTTGGTCTTGGAGCATGGTGCGGTCCTCACACCCGCTTGCCACACCCCGACGGGCGGGGATAAACCATCAGTGCAGGGAGGAAGAATGTGCTTGGGGGCTCAGCAGACACTGAGTCTGTTTCCAAATTAAGTGCACCAGGCAAGGCTTCAGGGAGGAAGTAGCATTTAAAAATGGGATTCTGCCCTGGATGCTGTGGCTCAGTGGATTGAGTGCCAGCCTGTGAACCAAAAAATCACCAGTCCGATCCCTGGCCAGGTCCTGGGTTGCCTGGTCCCCAGTTGGCCTGCAAGAGGCAACCAATCCATGTTTCTCTCCCTCTCTCCCCGCTTTCCCTCTCTCTAAATATAAATAAGTAAAATCTTTTAAAAAATTGTTTGAAAATGGGATTCAAAGGATGGAGTGTGTTTAAACATGGAAAATACCACAAGTAAAGAAATTAGGATTGAAACCCCTATCTGATTTCAAAGCTGAAACACTGAATACCTTATATGATACAAAAGGAAAAAGACTGGGGTCAGACTGTGGAAGGCCTAGAATATCCATTAAAGGGTTTTCAGCGGATAAAAGCTAGGCAGAGTAATGAGGCCCTGGTGGGATCAGAGCTGTGCCGGTGTCTAAATGCATGCTATTGCAGAATTCGCTGAAATTATTTTCTGGTGGCACCAAATTTTCTAACAAAAACTTAAGTCATCTGTTGTAGCCCCCTGCCTCTCTACACCAGCCCTCAGTCGGCTCAGTACAATGGTCTACAGCTAATGCGACTAACAAAAATATCTGATTTACAACTGAAACACATAACTATATTGCCTGCCAACTATGAGGCCTTTTGCCTTCTCTTTTACTTAACTAGTTGGTTTCATTCCAAATCATCTGTTGAATGACTTAAGTTTATGTTGAATGATTTAGATGGTTGTCTGCTGAAGAACGAAGGGTCGAGGAGACGTACTGCGTTCCTTCAAAGGAAACACGGAAGAGCAGTCAGGGCTGCTGGGAGAAGAGCGCCTGCTGTTTGCTGGCCCTGGGCGGGTGGTGCGGGGAGAAGGCCCACCAACTACTTGCTGCCCTAAGCAATGCTAGACAGATAAAGCGCCTAATTTTGAAAACTGCTAATAAAGGAAATTCTCATTTTCCTTTGTACACAGTTCTAGTGATTAACAAACTTTGGTCAGATAACTCTTTTTGATGGCCACAGTAGAACCTGTCATTATAATATAAATCAAATGCCTATATAAAAAGCTTTAGGTCAATCTACTAGAAAGCTAAACAGTGAAGTTATGATCCATCCATTTACAAAACACTTAAGCAACTGGATCAAGAGCTGAATACAGACTGTTCTGACAGCCAAAACCACAACAACCCTAAACTGAGTAAAATGAGGCAAAGACAGGGGGGCCGTTGAATGCAACATACGAGACCAGATGTGTCCGAGAAACCGGGTACTGAGAAGGGAGGAGAGAGGAAAAGCCAAACCGACTTGTGTGCTCCTGGCTCAAGTCGCTCAACCATCCCCGGATCCACAGTAGCCTGCTAGGTCCAGAGGTAGGAAGTAAAGTGATAAAAGTGCCTTTTCTTTCCACAATGAAGCGTGGCGCTCCGAGAACCACAAAATCAAACCCATTAGAGCCCTAAGGAGCTTTCAAAGTCAAAAGAAGAAACTTGGGCCCAAAGGTTAGAAACTTTCTAGAGTACATGGAAAGCTAAAGGCAGAGATTAGCACATAACAGTATCAGCTCATAAGTCACTCTTGACCTATCAAATTTTGAAAAATTTAATCCTTACAACCACCTTACAAAAGTACATACTACCATCCTCGCTTTCACAGATGAGAAAACAGAGGCTTGGAGAAATTAAATGATTTGCTCACGGTCTTAACAATATTTCCCAAACTCACTTGACCTGACCTTTATGGAAACGCTCATGCTATAGACAATGTGTTAATGTGTTCGAATGATTGCAGGAATTAGGAAACACTTCATAAAAGAAGTTAAGTTGTGGCCAGGGATACTTAGAATTCTGCCGGGAAAAGGAGAAACATTTCGAGCAAAAGGAAGAAATAAATATTTAAGACAGGTATTTGAAGGACTGTGAGGAGACATACAGAACAGAAGAAACATGCAAATAGGGTAACAACGAGCCAGATCAATTTGGAGAGACCTGACTGCCCGCGGTTTGGACGGGATTGTGTTCAAGTCCTAGAGCCATCGACAGAACTGACATTGCCAAGACCTGTAATGAGTCAGGCAAATAAACTTACCCATAAATCATTTATCTCACAGCAGATTTTTTTCAAAGATTTTATTTTTAGAGAGAGGGGAAGGGAAGGAGAAAGAGAGGTAGAGAAACATCAATGTGTGGTTGCCTCTTGCGCACTCCCTACTGGGGACCTGGCCCGAAACCCAGGCATGTGCCCTGACTGGGAACTGAATCGATGACCCTTTGGTTCACAGGCTGGCGCTCAATACACCGAGCCACGGCAGCCAGGGCAGATTTTTCTTGAAAGTATGGCAAAGCTATGTTCCTGAGCTAGACATTTCAAATCTACAGATAAGTCATTTCAGGTGGTAAATAACTAAAAATCAAAACGAGGATGAGGAAATAGACGTACACTGTGACAACTAATTATTTCCTCATAAAGCTCCGCAAAGGGCTCCTTTCTGTAAAATACATGAGGAAAAAAGATTTGCTGACCCTATCGCATGCCCAGAAATTCCATACGTGATCCCTAACCCTGCAACGACCTTTCTGAGCAGGTGCTGTTCCTATTTTATGCATGAAGGGACGAGGGCTGAGAGAAGGCGGACCCGGCCTGAAGCCGCCCAGCCTGCAATGGCGGAGCCCACACTCAAACCCACAGGCCCTGCAGGGGTGGGCGGGTGGGTATGTGAGTGTGGTGTGCATGTGTCTACAGAGATGTCTCCATGAGACAGCCTTAAACAGAACCTACAGTGTCTTAAAGCCAATAAACCTGGCTGATCCTCTACCCTGCCTCATCCCTCAAGACACCTGGAAAGCAGCATAATTTGTCTTGACCACGTGAAGAGCTTTCTTGCCCAGACATGCCTGTCACCAGCTATCTGGAGAAGGTGTGGCAGCCAAAGGCAAAGTCACTACAAACCAGCCCATCTCCCTTGAGCAACCACTAGGCCTGAACAGAAAGTCGATGCCTGTGCTCAGTCTCTTTCATGGGACAGTTATGCAGAGTTTACCCAAACTTAGCAAACAGTCCTGTTTTCCTTTATTAGGGCAAGGAAGGAGGATGTGTCTTACAAAATTTGGTAACTGAAAAACAGTACTTTCAAACTGCAAATCTGACCTGTAAAGAACCTGTAACTAAAAAACACTTACAACTTTGTCAGTAGTAACAGGACAAACCAAAAAACAGTGGACAAAAGACTTGAACAGATGTCTCAACAGAGAATATATCTTAATGACTAGTAATGAGCACATGAAAAGGTACTCCTAAATTGTTAATCATTTGGAAAATGTAAAATTAAAACCACAGTGAGATACCACCACATACTACAATCAAAAAGGTCGATAAAAGCAAGTGACTTTGGAAAAGAGTTTGGCAATTTCTTTAAAAGTTAAGCATGAGCTGCCCTAGCAGAGTGGCTCAGTTGGCTGGGTGTTGTCCTGTATAGCAAAAAAGGCAACCAATTAATGTTTCTCTCTCCGTACCCTCCTTCCTCTCCTCCCTTTCCTCTCTCTCTAAAATCACTAAAAATATGCTTAGGTGAGGATAAAGAAAAAGTTAAGCATGAACTTACCATAAACCCAGCAATTCTACTTCTAGAAATCTACCCAAGAGAAATTAGAACATGCCCGCACAAGACTGCATGCAAATGTTCGTAACAGTATCATTCATAACAGCCAAGCTGGAGACAGCCCATGCATCTGTCAGCTGGTTAACAGGCTGACGAAAGAGGCGACCCACACAGTGCAGCACTACTCAGCAGTAAAGAGCGGTGACGTGGTGACATCTACACTGTGACATGGACAAACCTCAAAAACATGCTAAATAAAAGGAGGCACACACAAGACTACATACATACATATGACTCCATTTACACAAAATGTCCAGACGAGACGATTTTATGGAGTCAGAAAGCAGGTCAGGGGTTGCCTAGGGCTGGAGTGAAAGTAAAGACTGACTGCAAAAGAAAGCCAGGAGGATTCGGGAGGGGGGGGACGACACACAGAAATGTTCTAAAGCTGGGTTGTAACAATGGTGACCCAACCCTGTCCATTGAGTAAAATCACTGAAAGGGTATACTGACAAGAGGGAATTTTATGATGTGAAATTCATATAGTGCCTTTTTAAAAAGTAATTACTAAATATATATATATATACTTTCCTATATATTTATGTATATATTTAATAACTCCAGGGAAAACAAAAAAGTATATAAGGAAGGGAATGTAATATATTATTTTATGATTCAACTATAAAAACATTTAGTCACAATAATATATTATGCAATCACAAATCAATAATGAACCCTAATCTAAATCTAACAAAAAAAGATGTCTTTATTTGAAAGGAGGGAGTATCTATAAAACTTCATTTCTCATTGTTAACAGCAGGAAGCCAAAGGACAGTGTCTCAAATCAATAAATCAAGAAATAGCAGAATAAGTGTGTTATTTACAAACACAGTGGGAAGCAGCAGAGGGCATCAAATGGTCCTTCCCAGGAGGGAAGATCTCCTGAACCATCCACAGAGCGCACCTGTAAGCCCGGGCCGATGACATGGTTTGAGAGCATGAAGCTCACACAGGCACAGCTACCGCCTCTCATCCACTAGAGGGCGGAAGGCAACGCCGCAGGAGGACCTCAACCACTGCGGCAGGCACTGGAGAGAGGCAACCTTTGGAAAAGCGTGGCACGAAGCCTGAAAGTGGGGTTCTAGACAACCTAGTAGGAAAAACAGAGTGGTTTCATACTTTCTGTAGTTTAAAAGCAAAGCAGAAGCATTTTTAGTTAAAAGGGGGAAAATGATTATAGATTGTAAGATATAAAAGGGGTATGAAACATTTCGCTTCTGAACCAGTCATTTGAATCCAGTGTCCACCTGGGAGAGGGAGGTGAAGTAAAATTTCTCATTCAATAAATAAGTTCTAGCTGGAATCGATATTAAATGTGGCAAATGATAAATTTATTGCTAGAGAGTCTAAGGTTGCATTTGGGGGGGGGGAGAGCTCCCAAGATTCATTCTTCACAGCAACCAGAATGTTGTTTTCAAAAACGTAAAACAGATCATGTCACTTCCCTGCCTAAAACCTTTAAAGTCTTATTGGCAGTAAACTGAGGACAGTATTCATTTATTCATTCAACAAATAATTATTGATCTTCTCTTACATGCCAGGCTCTGCTCTAAGCCAGGTCAGAGCCCATGCAGAATTTCAACGTTAGTGGGAGAGACGGACAATAAAGTACCCACATCAGGTAATTTCAGATAATATATAGAAATCTGAAGGAGAGACAACTGAACAGTCAGGCCGTGTACATGGACAACTGTAGACGGTGCAGTCAGACAGAGCTTCCTCTGAGGAGTACACTTTGTACCTGTGACCTGAATGAGGTGGAGATTAGGATCTGGGTGAAGGTCACTGCAAATTTGAAAGTGGAGGAGACAGTGATTCCACTGGCCTGAAGCTGGGGATCAAGTCTGATGAGTTCAAGATTGAAAAGAATGGCTAATGAGGCTGAAGCCAACTAACTGTAAGAGCTGGAAGAGCTGGAATTACAGAGGTAGGCAGTCGGCCCCACTACGAACGCTCCTATACCAACCCATATGATGGGATCATGTTCTGGAAAAAAAAAAGGAATGAAGTACTGACTCGTGCTACAACATGATGAATCTTGAAAACACTACACTGAGTGGAAGAAGCCAGTCATGAAAGACCGTATGTTGTATGGCTCCATGTATTTGAAATATGCAGAATAGGCAAATGCACAGAGAAAGAAAGATCACTGGTTGCTTAGGGCTGGGATGAAGGATAGAAAGTAGAGAAGCGACTGCTGAAGGATATGAGGCTTCCTTAAGGCTACATTTTTGAGGACAACAATATTAGACTTTCGTCTGGACAAAACTACACAGTGCAATGAAGAAAATCAATTTTGGTCAATCGATTGTTGCTCACACCAACAATTTTTTTAAATGGAATGAAACAGAATGGAAAATATCACAGTGCTCAGAGCATAATAAAAATAAGTATTTCTTGGTAAAACTAATTTTAAGTTATGCTCACAGAGATGTGTGAGTATGCGTACAATGAATCACGATGGTATTGCTTACTAGTAGATGCCGTCCTGTTTTAGATTAAAAAACAACTTGAACATCCTCACTGTCTTTCACTCTAACTCTCCCCAAGGGAAGAAAAGGAGCCATTATTTCTTTGCCATCAAACCAAATGAATATAAAAGAAAATGCATTTGCTATTGTCCATGGCTCTCAATCAAAAGAACTAAAATCCCTGAAGGTTCATTTATAAAAAAATTGGACTAAAATAAAGTCCTTTCCAGGGATCAAGTGAAAAACTGGTTAGAAAAAGAGAAGTAAAAAAATTCTTGAGAGGAAAATATTTTGGGAAAAAATATTCCCTTGTCATTTTAAGTCTACCCTCTGAGTTAAAGGCTGCCACTCTGAATTGGAATCTCCAATAATCTGAGTAACATCTGTCAGCTGGAACCTCTCCTTGGGCACGCCCACTTTGCTGCAGTGAATCATCCGAACTTGTCCCTGCTGTGCCTTTTCAACAGAATTTTAGAATACTGAAGAGAAAAAACTTTAGGGAGCCATGGACTTAGCATTTAAAAGATCAAGTAAAGAGCTTGACACCATGGCATTAATTTTTCTTTATATTTAAAATACAAAAAGATAAGCTGTGGACCATAAACTATTCTACAAATCAGAAAGAAAACTTGACAGAAATAAGTTGTTTATGGGACCTCCAGGTCATATGAAAACTTTTTAGACTGCCATATTCTCCAAAGACTCCATAATGTCTCGACACACTACCAAGAGAACGTCCCCAGTTCAAAGAATGAACAGGGACAGAAGAACACAAAAGGGAAATAAGAAACATGGAGGCCGAAAGTCCGAGGTGCAAGTCCAGTTTTGCCACTTACTATCTATGTGACATTTGAGATTCATTTAAAAATCTCTGCTTGGGTTTCCATACCTATAAATATGGGTAAAAAAAACCAACTTACCTGGCAGAGCTACTGAAGATCAAAACTGATTATATATGGAAGGAAGCACACATTATAAACAATAAAATCCTTTCAAACATTCACTTTTATTAAATATAACTTACTAACACCCCCAATTCCACGGCTGACTCAACACCTGAACCCAATGAAGAACCTGTGCTGTTACCTCTCACCTTGAACGTGGGCGGCAATGTGGCATTCCCACAGGGGTGGGCACCACACCACAACCCACATGCCGACTACCTCAGTTAACAGGAGGTTCACTCATTGCTTTGTGTATAGCTAGAGTGACCGTACATCCCATTCGTCCAGGTTTGCCTAGGACTGTTTTAACAGCATCATCCCTTCTCACTCTCAGAAGTTCTAAGTGCCCCAACTTAAATGATAAATTGTAAGGTCACCCTAATAACATCAGACATAAAGTTGTGGCACCAGGAGGTGGCAAGGGGCTGGCTTTAGGATCCCCGCTGTACATTCCAGGAGCCCCCTGAAAGCCATCACAAATAAACAAACAACACTAGCAAAACAGTATGCTTGCTATGCCGAACGAGGGCTGATCAGACTGCTGCTCCTAAGCTCCTCCTATATAAAAACTCTGGAGCTAATGCACACAAATATTCTCTCATTTAAAACATATTACACAAAACACTCCAGCCTTAATCAACACTTGAGAACTCACACACACATGAATCACAAAGAAAGCCAAGTAGCAACCCAAAGCACTGCATCACACCATCAACCTAACGCCCTGCGCAGCCTCAGAGCAGACACCCAACCTCCTGGGCTGACTTCCACCTCGGAATGTCCGGGAATGATGTCTGTCTCCCCGACTTCCACAGGGAGACCACATCAGCAAGCACAGTGAAGTGCTCAGAGTGCCTCATAAAAGCAATGGACTGCCATCCCATAAAGCCTGTTAACTGGACGGGAGAGAAGGCTAAGAGGACCTTCCATAACGAAGCAAAACCTCCACAAGGCAGCAGGTGCCTTTTCTCTCTCCTATCTACCCTTCGCAGTTTTTTAATTCAAATGTGTTGCCAGGAACTTCAGTACAGAATGGAAAGGGTCACTAAAACAGTGAAATGTTAGTCTTCTTCATTCTGGGGAACTTGGCTGTCATCATCTGTAACCAAGGGTAATAGACTCCTAGATCTATGGTGGAATTCTAAAGGGTCTACGAAGCCCCCAAGTGGTAAATCAAGTACAACGGAGTGAGCAGGCACCCACGCACACGAGCACCTTTATCCCTGGGTGAGTCACTCATTCCCAGGATACAAGAAAGAGCCTTCAATAAACTGAAGACACATTTTACTTCTTACTCAGCTACTAATCTGTATTGTTACCGTGGATAAACCATTGTAATCCCTGTGTGCCTCAGTTTCCTTATCTTTCCAAAGGGAGTATTTGCATACCCTACTTCAAAAGATGGGTGTGAGGATGAGATGAGAAACACTGATGTGAGTGTTCTGCACCAATCAAAACACCTGTAATTTTTACCTCTTTTAAAATCACCGGTAGATGCGGATAGGAATCCTGCCCGAGGATGGCTCCTGTCTATTTACAAAGGAGCACCAAAGAACTTTAAAACTAAAACAGTGACACAATTAAAACTCACCCTTACTCCACTCCCCAGTTCCTGGGTTCACCGAGCCAGACCACTTGGGGAGAGGTAAAGACCACAGGCTCTGTGTCTGCCCAGCTCAGAGCGCTCAGTGACCGGTGTCCCACACTGACAAATCCCTCCCAAATCTCAGAGCACAGAGTGAGAGTTCACAAGGTCAGGCGCATGAACTCTGTATTCCTCAAACGCAACAAGCAGCTATGCAATATTTGCCTATTTGCACCACTCTAAGATCACAAATTCAAAGATTTAGCCATAGAACAAAATAAAGCCCCGGAAAATAAAGTAAAATAAACCTGTCACCATCAGAATGTACCCCAAAGTAAACAAACAACTTTAAATCATAGCCAAGGGTCTGCACAGGCCTACAGGACAGTACGAGTAATGAGTGTACAGGTTACGGGGATGGTTCCCTGCTGCAAACGAAAGGAGAAATAAAGTAGTTCCATGCAAACACTCTACTTTTTGAGCTTTAACAAATTCCTCTTAATTCCTCGTGCTCGGGTCCTTATTGATCAGTAATCCCCGCAGAAGAGCTGGCATTTTACCATACAGTACCCTCTTAGCGTCTCTGAAACTCAGTAAGTCTGTTCCCATACTTCAATTAGTTCTACCTTCCTATATTTAAAATCAGCCTACATGTAAAATAAGCAACGCTTCATAAATAATTTAATACTTGTACTAGTATGCCAACTAGGTTAAGAGACTGGCCCTGATCCCTGATACTTCAAGGGTCACACGTGAAAAGCACAGAACCAGGAAACGTCGCTCCCTCACGGCGGCCCACACGCCTTGTCTGCAGCACCTGGGTGAGCGAGCCTGCCCTTGGACCTCACTCCACCAGAGCCCCGAGGCCCGGTTTCCAGGCAACAACACTTTTCTGAGGTACACAGAACTAGTGTTGACATAGAACTACTATCAAAAGGCATAAATCTCACAGCTCACAGAGGCTCTAAGGCAAACCCGCGCTAGAAAGAAAGAAAGAAAAAACCTAGATCTTCTCTTTAGATTTGGGGTAAATGGCCAGATCTTTCACCAAAAACTTCCAGAGACGATCTTAAGTTCCAGTGCTGATGATCCCACAGGGAGATGAACAACATACTTTCTCTTCCTTTTTGTTCTTATCTGACCTAGGGCCATGCTGATGCCAACCCAGTGTCAACAGTGCAAGAACTGGGCAATTACTGTCAAGTGGGGAGGCCCCCCAACGAGGTGACTGTTGATTACAGTGCCATGCTAGTTTTAAAAGTCAGCTTCAGGGGCTTTGGAGAGATTCTATTAATTTCTGGAAAAGGGAACTATGTCAACTTTGGTTTAGTACTCACATATCCCTTGGACAAGCCTAATAATGGTGGCACTTTCTTTTTTGACAACTCTACAAGGAATGGTAGATAAGCATTCAAAGACATTCCTAGGAACTACGCTTTCAACTCTCCTAAAGAATATCGGTATCCCCAAACAGCAAGAAGGTCAATTCAGGGGCCTGCTGTCTGAAGCTGCGTGCCTCTGACACAGCCTTACCTGTTCTTCTACCCTAGCTCCGCTTCGGCCTCATCTGCTCAAAGCTTCAATAGCCAAAGATAGGGGAGGCATTTTACACACTCACCTAAACCATACGGAGGATGTCTTGCAGGGTGCAGTTCTGCCCTAAACCACAACAGGGCCTGGGCTTGCTCCAGTCGTCCTTCCTATCTAACAAAGAGAGAGAGCAGAAACTTCCCCCTCTCCGGCAAGCCTCCCCTGATTAAAACCATAAGGCTGATTCCCCCAGGGAGGAGAATGGAATTTTCTTGTTGCAGATTATTGCAGAACTCAAAAAATCTGTGCAAGCAGGGATAAAGTGACAGAGAACAAAGAGACAAGTCCAATATTTAGAATTGTGAGGCACCAAGAAAACCTGGTTTAAAGTGATTACATAGCCTGGAGAAGAAAAAACAAAAGCAATTATGATTGCATGTGAGTGGTTTTCCCCTATAATGTCCACCAATTCAATATGATGATTACACTACTGTTAAGATTAAGACATACAGGGTGGGGCAAAAGGAGGTGTGCAGCTGTTCATATGGAAAATAATATAAGAATAATATAAGAATAAACTATTTCACATACAACTGTAAACCTACTTTTGCCCTACAGTACATACTTTATTTCTACCTCTAAATATAAATTGCTGAAATTAACCATATCACTTTCTAAAATAAACAATTTCAGTGAATGCTCTCTATCACAGTATCCTTAGATAAACACGCACCCACATACACAAACATCATCTGAGTTGTAAATGGCAGATACCAACCTGGCTGTCCCGTGCTGGGAATCCATGATAACCTGGGGTCAGAGGCTCGTTCTAAGAGAAAGAAAAGAAAAGAAAACTGTAAGACAAAAGAAAATGTTAACAATAATTCAAATCATCCAAATTGGTCAAATACAAATTCCTGCACCAGATCCTGAGCTGCTCTGTTGCTATATTCCACTCTACCTTACTACACTTTTCCCAGTTCACCCTCTACAATGGCAAAAACAAACAAGGAAACCAGTGACTGCTGACAAACACTATTTTCCTCTGTGTACAGCTAAATCTATTCCCTTCCCAAGTATATATTAACAAGGGAGCTCCTAGGATTTGGGATTTGGGGCAAAACCATTCCTATACTCACACTGCGGGACTTCAGCATCCCCAGCCCCTAACCACTAAAAGCCAGTAGCTGTCCTGAACACCAGGTCAAGGCAAAATGTCCACACATTTCCCAAAGTCCCCCGGTTGGAAGTGGGATAGTACCACCCCTATGAGAACTACTTCTTGACCTGGAGAAGTTTTAGCCCCTGCCCTCTACCAATCTGCTTTTCTTCTGTTCTTTTAAAGTTTTAAAAATTGATTTTAGAGAGATCAACATGCTGCTCACCTAGTTATGCATTCATTGGTTAACCCTCCAACTGTTTTAAACCGAGATGAAATTCTCCCCCTGCCCCAGACTTCCTCTACCATTCTTCATCATCTTACAGACTCAAGTAACTCCTAACATGTATATATACAAGGCCTGCCCAGAAAGTATCCAGCCATGGAATATGAAAGAGACATTTATCGAAGGTACAAGATACAAGAAACACTGTACACAGGACCGTGACACCTCAGTCCCCTTCAAAGTGGGCACCTTGGGACCTCACACAGTTCTCCTGATCACTATCAGCCACTGTCGTATTTTTCTGAATCTCACTGACAGTCTGAAATCTCTTCCCTTTCAAAGGTGATTTTAGTTTTGGGAAAAGCCTGAAGTCACAGGGCACCAAATCTGGGCTGTAGGGGGGCTGAGTCAGCTGGGTAATTTGATGTTCCACCCAAATACTCTGCACAAGACGTGATGTGTGAGCAGGTGTGTCGTGGTAACGAAGTTGCCAATCACCAGCTGCCCATAGTTGCTGTCTTCTGAATCATCTGAATAGTTTCCATGAATGAATGTTCATCTGATGCAGATTCGTTGCTCTACTCACTCAGTTATTTTGAATGTGATGGCCACACAGCACACATGCTCACTCACCGGCATCTGTTGCCCCTACCAACCAGCACAGTGAAGTCACTCTTGTTCACGCATGTGCATTACAGTCCATTATCCTTGGCTGCCAGGTTACATCAATGTCACACAAACCATTCTTGTTATATTAACAATGGTTGGATTTTTTTCTGGACAGATCTCATATGTTAAAATTTGTTTGTTACTTGTACAATTTACTTTTCATATTACTTATGACTCTATAAATCTTATTTTTGTATAGATGTATCATATTCACATTAATCATTAAATCTAGATCTTTGAGGGCAAAAATGATAGCTAATAAAAGCTATACACCCCTAGTCAGGTAGCTTAGTTGGTGGAGCACTGTCCCAGACACCAAAGGGTTGCAGGTTCGATCCCTGGTCGGGGCACATGCCTAGGTTGTGGGTTTAGTTTACTCCATGGTTGGGAAGCAGGCAGGAGGCAAGCAACTGATGTTTCTCTCTCACACTGATGTTTTTCTCTCCCCCCATTTCATTCTCTCCCTTCTTCCCTCCCTCCTTCCCTCTCTCTCTAAAATCAGTAAACATGCCCTAGGGTGAGAATTTAAAAAAGAAAACACGTAAGTGACAAAATAATCTTGAGAAAGGAGGACAAAGTCTGAAAAGGACTCATACTTCCTGATTTTGGAGTTGACCACGAAGGTCAGGAACGAGGGTCCTGTAACACTGGCGTGAGGACAGACACACAAACCAATGAAACACTAGGAAAGTTCCCAAATAAACCCCTGCAGTTATGATAACCTGATTTTTGAAAAGGTGCCAAAAAACCAAATGAATGGAGGAAAAAATGACTATTCTCAGTAGGCGGTGCCGGGACAACTGGAATCCACACGCACAGGAATAGAAGCTGGTACTGTGTCTCACATCATGTACAAAATTGACTCAGAATGCATCACAGACTTGAAGCCACAAAACTCTTAGAAGAAACATACAAACAAATCTCAACCTTTGATGAGGCAATGGTTTCTTCAATATGACACCAAAACACAAATGACAAAGGAAAAATTAGATAAACTGAACTTCATCAAAATTTTAAAACATTTGTTCTTCAAAGGACACCACCAGTTCTGAGGATCTAATGAGCAACACGGTGATTATAGTTAATACTGTATTATATACTTGAAAGTTACTAAGAAAGGCAATCTTAAATGTTCTCACACACACATACACACACACACACACAAAGAGAAAGAAACAATTACAATAACATGCTGCAGGCGTTAGCTAAGGCGATGGTGGTAATCACTTTGCGATATGTAAGTATATAAAATCAACACATTGTACACCTTAAACTGACTGATGTTACCTGTCCATTTTAATTTGACGATGAAGCTGGGGGGCTGGGGGGGCTCGGGGGAAACACAATCAAGTGAAAAGACAGCCCACAGAATGGGAGAAAATATTTGTAAATTTTATGTCTGATAAGGAACTTGCATTTAAAATATAGTCTAAAGAACTCTCTTACAACTCAACAACAAAAACACATCCCAAATTTTAAAATGAGCAAAGGGTTTGAACAGGAAGCTCTCCAAGTAACATACACAAATAGCAAATAAGCACATGAAGCAGACGCTCAACATCACCAGTCGGTAGGGAAATGCAAACTAAAACCACAGTGAGGTAACATTTCACAGCCAGTAGAATGGCTATAATAAAAAAGTTGGCCAATAACAAGTATTGGGACGAATATGGAGAAACTGGAATCCCACACATTAGGATGAGAATATAAAAAGTACAGCCACTTTGGAAACAGTTTAACAGACCCTCAAAATGTTCAGAGTTACAATATGACCCAGCAATTCTGCACCGAGGCATAACTAAGGAAACGAAAACAATATCCACCCAAAACCTTGTACGCAAATGTTCACAGCAGCATTATTTCCTATTGCCAAAAAACAGAAACAATTTAAATGTCTATCAACTGAGGGATGGACAATGTGCTATATATCCATAATTGAATACTATTCAGCAATAAAAAGGAACGTACTTATACAAGATGGGTGAAATCTTGAAAACATCAACACTAAGTGAAAAAAGCCAGAGACAAAAGATTACAAATGGTATGATTCCATTTATATGAAATACCCAGAATGGGCAAATCCATGGAGAAAGAAACTAAATTAGTAGTTCTAGAAGCTAAAGGCAAAGAATGGGGGAAAACTGCTCACGGGCAGTAGATTTCTTTTTGGTGATATTCCAATATCTAATTCCAATATTCTGGAATTAGACAGTGGTGATGGATGCACGGCTCTATGATTATTACTAAAACCACCGAAACATCAACCACTACAAATACTTTTAAAGGGTGAGGTTTATGGTCAGTGCGTTATATATCAATAAATCTACTATTTCAAAACAGGATCACAGGCAACGCTGGCTATTTTCACACTAATTTTCACAGGGGAGACATACACAGTTTAGACTGTAGCCAAAGAACAGGGTTCCTTCTGAAACCCACAGTGCCTTGTTTTTTCCGGACTCTACAAATTTATTTCAGCACCACCCCCTATAGATTTTTAACAATAACGGTGACAAAGATGATAATACTAGATACTGGACAGCTGATCAGGTATAGCTTCAGGATGGGGGGAAGGAGGAAGAGAAAGGAGCAAACAGGAGATGATAAGCTATTCAGTGGGAAAGTCAAACTTTTGAACCGAGTCTACTGGGCTCCAAAGCCCCTGTTCTTTCCATTTTATCAGGTTCTCTTCTCTAACAACCGTTCCACATTATTCCTTTACAGTGACTATTTCAAGATTGTCTGAGAACAAAGAAAGTCATCAAAAACATCCCAAAGTATCATTAACAGAGATGCATCAATCCCGGAAAACATCCATATTTAAAACATATTCTTTGGTTTAACAATGCAGAAAACTTTTTATAAGGAAAAAAATAACATTCCTACAAGCCAACACTCTCAAACACTTTAATAGCAAAGACAGATATGACGGGCCACACAGAGATTGTACCAGAGGAAAGGGATCCATTCACTCCTTTGCTGCCTTAGCAAAGCAGTGCTCTCCTGAATCTCCATCTCTCAAACAGGCTATCTGGAACTCTCCAGCCCTCAGACACACCCTCTCTGAAGGTGGCCTACACTTAATGCCCACTTAATGCTTTCCTTTTCTTCCCCTCTTCTCTTATTTATTTCTAGAGAGAGGGGATGGAAGTGAGCGAGAGAAACACCAATGTATGGTTCGCATGCCCACAACCCAGATATGTGCCCTGACTGGGAATCAAACTGGCAACCCTTTGGTTCACAGGCTGGCACTCAGTCCACTGAGCCACACCAGCCATGTTCGCTTGCTTTCCTTTTTGACTTTACCATGCATATATCTCTCCTCTCAAAATACATCAACTTGGCATGTTTTTGAAGTTTATAAAACTGTATCCTGTTTAATGTATTCTTTAGTAATCTCCTTTTTTAACTCAATATTGCTCACTAATTTTGACTGTTTAGTATTCTAGTTTATGAACATGTTACAGTTTATTTACTTGTCTTTTTTCCTTTTAATATATTTAAATTATTTCCAGTTCTCTTTGTTTGTACTCACAAACCATGCTGTAAACATTCTTTCGTATTTGTGATGTTTTATTCATGAAATTGGTGAAAAGAGTATCACAAGTCAAATTAAAAAGCAGAATAAATAGATATCTTCCCATCTAGTAGTAGAAATTTCAGTATATTAGGACCAATGTGTTTTGGAAAGCAACTTGACAATAATTACTAAAATATTAAGTGCACACACCTTGTCACTGCACATCTCTGGTCTCTAAAGAGTCACTTGCATGCGCCCAAAAAGCACATGCAAATTTTTTCAATAGTTTGTAATTGTAAAAAAGTAGAAAGAACCTCAAGTCTCCATTAATAATAAGAAAGCAGTATTATCAACTATTATATTATTTGGACATCCTCTGTGTAAGTTTTCAAAAAGTAAAATCTCTGAATTACCAAAGTCATAGTAAATGATAGCGCAACACTGGATTTTTTATTACAGTATGAGAAAAGGCATTTCTACACCATATAAAAAGTAAGTAAGTGCACAGACATGGAAGGACAAACAAGAAACCTGTAATTTCTAACAGTGGCCTCTTCTAGGGAGAAGAATAAGATCTGTGCAAGGTGGAGAGGGCACGCTTCATCTGAGCTGGTTGAGTTTTACCAACCGTAAAAGCACTGCACTACTTAGCACACTGAAAAGAACCAAGAGTCACTACTATCAACGTTTCATAATGTTTTAAAGCTTACCAAAACACCTCCACATCATCTCATTTAACCTTCACAATGCAGAAACTAGGTTTTATAACCCTCATTTTACAGATGAAAAAACTAAATTCCAGGAAGATTAAGCGATTTACTCAAGGACAAATATGATAGTGGCTAAGCTGCCTTCAGAGTTAGGTGTTAGTTAACTCTATACCCAGCACCTCTGCTGCTTCATGATAACTAGTAAAACGAAAACATTCCGCTGGTCCATGTATGGATGCTCATAATTGTCTAAACACAGGCAGATCTGAGTTTTTAATCAGTGTCAAAAAATAACTGACATTTAAAGCACAGATGGACTCACAGACAAGCTAATGGAACAGATGGGACAGAAATCCAACATGTTAAACTCTCGAGAAGAAAGCAAGCCTTTAGCAACCACATGCCCATGAACGACAATGACTGGCCTGGTAATACTGAGAGGGTTAGAAACTGACTGCCTGGGCAGGGAGACAACTCAAAAATAAGGTGAATGCATAAGAAATAAAATACCACCCTGGTTGGTGTGGCTCCGTGAACTGAGTGCCAGCCTCCGAACACCAAAGGGTTCCCAGTTTGATTCCCAGTCAGGGCACATGCCTGGGTTGCAGGCCAGGTCCCCAGTAGGGGGCAAGCAAGAGGCAACCACACACTGATGGTTCTCTCCCTCTATCTCCTTCCCTTCCCTCTCACTATAAATAAACAAACAAACAAATAAACAAACAAATAAATAAATAAAACCGTTAAAATTTTTTAAAATACCAACCATGAGAGTCCTGGTTGACTACAGAGGACAGCAATTAAACCAGTTTATAAGCTTCCGGTTAGTGAACATGTGAAAGAGTAACAGAAGGATCCTTCAGTAACTGCCCAAAATGGCAGCTGTGATGTGCACAAACAGTGGATGCAGAGAAGTGAAGGAAAGTATCACCTGACTTTTGTGTTCTTCATCAGCTGCTTAGGAGCTCCCACATGCACCTGTGTTTGAAAAATTCATTTAAACAGAAGAATCCTGCATCTATTCAGTAAGTGTGGACTGAACACTGGCTTTACTGCGAGCACTGTGCTGGTTTACTTGCCCTTGAAAAGTCAGAGTCATAATAATTATAAGAGAATGTGACTTATGCCATAAGTAGTCTATAAAAAGAACTACAGGACTCCAGAAAATAACAGAAGATCTTTTTTAAAAGTGTGTATTGGGGGCAGGGGATAATAACCTCTAACCTCTTATTGGAGGACATGCTCTCCATACTGCAGTGGGTTGATGCACACTGAAAAGATCATTTCAAAGCCATTCATAAATGCACTCTGAAAATCACCAATATCATTTCTAAACAATCAGCCAATATATTTGCCCATTCCAATTTAAAATTACCCAGAATACTGTACCTGACAAGAAAAACAAAAGTATTGTTTCCTTAAGCATTTTTAAAAACCAGTTAAGAGAAAGTTGCTGAGAGGGACTTAACAACACAGAAGATCAGAAAGCCCTGCTTCTGTTACAAGACAATTTCTTACTGGTTTCTGTCATTAGGAGAAGAGGGACAAGCACAGTGAAGTTACACCAAGCAATTAACAAATATTTTTAAGCCCACTCTTTCATCTTTTGTGTCTAACAAAATCAAATCCATTTCACAAAATGGAAAAGGAAAAAATATTGAGCAATGGAACAAAATAAATTCTTGCCACCATGCACTGTAGTGAAAGGAAAGGGAAAGGAAGCAGAGGAAAGTGAGGAATAAAGCTGCCCTTTATAAACAAACCTCGGGCAGCGACACAAACCCAGATTTTTCACTGACTTAATCCCAGTTGAAAGTGGCTTTCACATTACCTTATACACATTTAACAATGGAAGGAAAGATTGATTTAGACCATACTGGCTGGAAAAAAAGCAAATCAAGTTTCCCAGGATATTTCACTAACCTTGTTTTGCAGCCAGTTACTGGTTTTCAAGTAGTGGACTTACTTTTTTTTAATTTTTTTTATTGATTATGCTGTTACAGTTGTTCTATTGCCCCCTTCATTCCCCTCCACCCTACCCCCCCACCATTACCCCCCCTTTAGTTTATGACCATGTGTCTCAATTCCTTTAGATTCTATATTTCCCATGCTATTCTTGCCCCCCCCATCTATTTTCTATCTACTGTCTATGCTACTTATTTTCTGTACCTTCTCCCCCCTTATCCTCCTCCCACTCCCCTGTTGCTAACCCTCCTTGAGATATTCATTTCTATGTTTCCACTCCTGATCTAGCTGTCCTTTTAGTTTGCTTTCGTTTTAGGTGTGGTTGTTAATAACTGTGAGTTTGTTGTCCTTTCACTGTTCATGTTTTTTTAACTTCTTTTTCTTAGGTAAGTCCCTTTAACATTTCATATAATAAGGGCTTGGTGATGATGAACTCCTTGAATTTGATCTTATCTGAGAAGCGCTTTATCTGTCCTTCCATTCTAAATGAAAGCTTTGCTGGATAGAGCAATCTTGGTTGTAGGTCTTTGGATTTCATGACTTGGAATACCTCTTTCCAGCCCCTTCTTGCCTGTAAGGTCTCTTTTGAGAAATCCGCTGACAGTCTGATGGGGACTCCTTTGTAGGTGACTGCCCCCTTAGCTCTTGCTGCTTCTAGGATTCTCTCCTTCATTTTAATTTTGGCTAATGTAATGATGATGTGCCTTGGTGTGTTCCTTCTTGGGTCCAACTTCTTTGGGACTCTCTGAGCTTCCTGGATTTCCTGGAAGTCTATTTCCTTTGCCAGATTGGGGAAATTCTCCTTTATTATTTGTTCAAATAAGTTTTCCACTGGTGGCTGTGCCTTTCCCCCTTCTGGTACCCCTATAATTCGGATGTTGGAGCATTTAAAGATGTCCTGGAGGTTCCTAAGACTCTCCTCATTTCTTTGAATTCTTGCTTCTTGACTCTTTTCTGTTTGGCCATTATTTGCTTTCTTCTGGTCCACTCCATTGATTTGAGTCCCAGTTTCCTTTTCATTGCTATTGGTGTCCTGTTCAATTCCATTCATTTCAATTAGTTTCGCCTTCATATATTTGTCTAATTTGTCGGTATAATCAACCAGTTCTGTGAGGATCCTGATCACCAGTGTTTTAAACTGTGAGTCTGAGAGTTTTGCTATTTCTTCATCACTTAGATCTATGGGCTCTGGGGCTTTGAGATCTTGTGACATTTTTGGTCTGTTCTGGCCCTTTAAGTGTGAGAAGCAGTGCCTTGGACTCCCAGGTCGCTGGGTTGTGACGCTGTACGCAGCACCGCTCCCCCGCTGTCTCCCCCGCGGTAGCTCGACTGGTGGCTCGCTCAGTCGCTCACTAGGTCCAACCCTGCTCCTGGATTCCGCACCTGGATTCCGCGCCTGAGTCCGGCTGACCGAGGCCTCCTGTGCAATCCCGCTTCACCAGCTGCTGGTTTCGCCCCCTACCGGTCAGGCTGAAGAATTTGTTGTTAACGGACTTCCGAAAAGTTCAATTTTCCGTGTTCTGGCTGTGTTTTCTATTGCTAATATTTAGTTGTCTCTAAACTTGGTTGTATGAGAAGGCACGGCACATCCACCTATGCCTCCAACTTGGCGGAAGTCCTGGACTTACTTTTGAATTGAGACATGGAAGGAGACACAATGGAAACTTAAGTGGCACCTAAATTCCATAAGCTATTTATTACAAGCAAATACCAATTTCAGTCCTGACCAGACGGCTCGGTTGGTTGGTGTGTCATCTCACACACCGACAGGTTGCAGGCTCCATCCCCAGCCCAAGCACACACACCTAAGTTGCGGGTTCAATCCCCAGTTGGGATGCACACAGGAGGCAAGTGATCAATGTTTCTCACATGGATGTCTCTCCCATCTTCTCTCTCAGATCAATAAACAGATCCTCAGGTGAGGATTAGAGAAAAAAAAATCCCAGCAAGTACCTCTGGCCCAGGAAAAAAGATTGCTAAAAGACCAGAGCATCACTGCTTCCACACCATACAGGGTGCGAGGTACCCACAGATGAGATAAAGGCTTGTGGAGGAGACAGATCTGGCCACATGTAACAACACAGTCCCAGTACAAGGGCCACCTGGCGGCTGGAAACTAAGCTTTCATGCTCACTCTTTCCACCCCCCCCCCATCAGGACAACTGATGACAACTCCCCGTGCCACTCACCACTCCCTCCCCAACTCCCTCCGGCTCTTTTTTTTTTTTTTTTTTAGGTTAAAAATGCCCTAGCACAAGCACTGTTTTGTACATCTGACACAGGAATTTATCGGGTCTTCAACACCCACCTTTGGTCCACACTAAAGTGCTCCTTTTCAATAACAGTCACAGATTCCTAAGACAAAACCATTAAACCCCTTGTCTATGTAAGTGAGGAAACTGAGACTTCGAGGACTGCCCTGTTGATGTCAGTCAGCTAAGCAAGGGTGAAAAAGGACTAGAACTCAGAAGTCTTGACTGAGGTGATATAAGCAGCTCATGCCCCAGGCTCTGCTAACTGCAGACACAACCTGCTCTTTCCTGATGCAACAGAGAAAGCGTGCACTTGGGAGTCAAAGTGATGCAGATCCAAACACTGCTGTATCACTTCCCACTATGGGACTCTGGTCACATTACTTAATCTCGCTGACCCTCAACTTTGTCGGCTGTGTAACAGATAACGTCTACCTCACAGAGCTGTGCTAATTAAATGAGAGTGCAGGCGATGTTTATCTGGCATGGTATTTAACATACAGAAGCTCCCTAAGAATTCCTTCCATACCCCTATGTCTGTCTGTGCCCAAGGACTTGAGAAATTGAATTGATCTAAGGACTCACTCCCCAAAAATACCTCATTTCCAAATAACCGACCTTCTCTTTTTATTAGCTTATTCTGAAGTCACTTCTTTAGAAATATGTGCCAAAATGGCCACCCAGCCCCATGGAAGGTGTTCAAAGACTAGATAAAAATCAGTGGTGTGGGAAGTCGATTCCAGCAGTCAGCATGCAGACGAATGAGGTTACCTAGGAGGTGACCAGAGCAACCTGGCCTTTTGTGACAGCGAAGCAGTCCCTTCCGCTGGCCCGAGTCCTACTGGCGGCCAACACTTAGTTCCCTAAACTTCCTTTACAAAAATCCATTCTCTTCCTATTTTTTTAATCAAAATTCAGTCATGATAACAAAACTGTATTTTGAAGTACATAAATAATAAATAAAACTCCCCAATATATCCCTTCCAATACTAAGGTTTGAGATTCTATAAATACCCTTCAACAGTTTCCTTCTGTAAAAAATCATGATTATATATATAAATAACATAAAATCCACCACATCAACAATTTTTAAGTGTGCAGTTCTGAGGCATCAAGTACATTCACATCACTGTGTGTCCATCTCTAGAACTTTCTCCAACGTGAAGTCCACACCAGTTTAACTCCCCAATGTAAGGGAGGGCTGCCCCCCCCAGCCCTCGGCAGCCAGCATTATTCTACCTTCTGTCTCCATGAACCTGACTACTCTGGGAGCCTCATATGGGTGGAGTCTGTTGTGACTGGCTTATTTCACTGACCATGCTTTTGTGGTTCACCCACATTCAGCATGAGTCAGAACTTCCTTCTTTTTAAGGCTGAATAATAATATTCCATTGTGTGTAGAGTGCATTTTTTTATCCATTCACCCGTTCACGGACACTTGGGTTGCTTTCACCTTTTGGCTATTGTGAATATCGCTGCTTTGAATGTGGGGGAGTATCTGTTAGAACCCTGCTTTCAGCTCTTTCAGGTACACGCCCAGAAGCAGACCTGCTGGGCCGCAGGGAACCTGGCCGTAGAGTGCGGAGGAATCGCCACGCCCTTTCCACGGCAGTGGTGCCACTTCACATTCCCACCCTCAGCTCACAAGTTCCAGTAACTCCACACCCTCACCGACACGTGTTGTTTTGGTTTGTTGGTTTGTTGGTTTGTTGGTTTGTTGGGTTTCATCCATTCTAATGGATGTCGAGTGTTTTCTCGTTGTGGTCTTAATTTGCCTTACCATGATTACTGATGTTAAGCATCACTTCATGTGTTTATTGGCCATGTATATGTATCTTCCTCAGAGAAATGTCTATTCAAGTCCTACACCCTTTTTTTAAATGAGCTGTGTTGCTGATTTGTAGGAGTCTTTTATATTTTGATTATTCATCCCTTATCAGATATATAATTTAAAATGATTTGTAAATATTTCCCCCCATACATGGGCTACCTTTTCACTCTGTTGATAATGTCCTTTTGTGCATAAAAGCTTTTAATTTCATGAAATTCAGCTTATCTATATTTTTGTTATATGTGCTTTTAAAGGTGCCATATCAAAAGAATCCATTGCTACATTCAAAGTCATTTTTTAAAGATCTGATTTTATTATTTTTAGAGAGAGGAAGGGAGGGAGAAAGACAGGGACAGAAACATCGATGTGTGGCTGCCTTTCGCACAGCCCCCCGTCAGGGACCTGGCCCACAACCCAGGCCTGTGCTCCGACCCTTTGCTTTGCAGTCAGGCACTCAATCCACTGAGCCACAGCAGCCAGGGCTCGAGGTCATGTTTTAAGCCTACATTTTCTTCTAAGAGTTTTATAGTTTTAGCTTTTATGTTTGGGCCTTTGATCTATTCTGGGCTGATTTTGTATATAATGTAGGATCCAACTTTTTTTTTTCTTGGCATGTGTCTTACTTATATTTGAAGTTTCTTATATTTCCATTTGCCATTTTCTTCCTAGTTTCTGAGCATCGAGAATTAAATAGCCATTCTACCCATACGCTGGTTTATCTATTAATTGACTCAGCTCCAAATTCACCCTTTCTGCCTGCTCTGTGAAAGTGAATCTGAGCCCTTTAAAAATACGTTTCCTTTGACAGCTGCCATGATGTCAAGCTTTGTTGGTAGAGAGCACAGGAAAAACATCTGAGGAGAGAAGGGTTCGCTTCCTGGTCCCAGTGTGCTTTTCTCAGCAGCCTCCTCCCTCCCAACCCCTGCAGAGCAGAGCAGAGCAGAGCAGAGAAGCCGGCAGTGGCCAGCGGCCAGTGTCCCCTGGAAACCCTCTTTGGGCGGTTCTGTAGCAGTCTGGTATCACAGGGACTCATTTCTCTGCTACTCAGACAGCCACAGCCACGCCCTCTCCGACGAGGTCTAGATTTCAGGTGCTGGTGCAGAGGATGCGAAACAAGAGAGATGCCTCTCTTTTGGGTGCTCTATCTCTGTCCTGGAGTAATAATAATTCTATATTAATTATATTATTGGTATTTTATCACCTGACAACCACAGTATAGTACATTTGCTATTATTTAGAGTTCTATTTCTTACAAGCCAACTCCTCACTACTTCAATCTTCTGTTGTAGTTAAGTAATTCTTTGTATCACATTCTGGGTCCAGATTACTTGTAGCTTCTCTCTCCTGACTGAATTCAGACTAATACAGGTGAGCTGAAAGAAAATATTAACAGCCACTTACTACATACAGGACACATATCATTATGCTTAAGTGTTTTCTAGATGTTATTACTTTGCACTCTCTGTGATGTACCTCCGTATAGTAAGAAAACTGAGGCTCAGAAAACCATTCAATTGCCTACAATGACACAAATCCAGGTCTGTCTGATGCTAAAGTCCCTGCCGCTTCCCTGCTATGGCATTTACTTTTCTTCAGAGAACCAAGCAGTTCTTTGAAGAATTAAACATCCATGCAGAGGGAAAGAACAAACACAGCAGGCCTGCCTGCAATCCTTAGGAAGGGCGGCTTGCAAAGCTGGCATGGCAGGTGTCTGGAAACTCAGATCTCAGGATGATCTATTCCCAGAACAGTAAGAGGAGCTCACAGTGCAAAGAGTATGGTTTGTGCTAAACACCTGCTTTCCTCCCAGGAGTCTGGACTTTGGTGTGTGCTAGGCGGAGGGTGGCTCTGAGAACAACCCTGCTCACCCGCCCCCAACAAGGAAAAACCTGAGCACTAAGTCTAATGATTTCCCTGGTAGACAACAAATGTCGCATGTAACTCCACCAGGAGAGAACTCTTGGAAGCTTGACCCTGATTTCTCTAGACCTCACCCAAACCCATTTTCTCCTCCTGATTTTACTCTTCATCCACTCATGACCATAGCCATGTCATAAACTATAAACCATAGCCATGACTATACCGAGTTCTATAAATCCTACAGAACTACTGGTCCTAGGGTAGTCCTGGGGAGTCCCAGCATGACCCGTGACATGCCGAGCATTTTATTAAATGTGGAGGACACAGAGGCGAACAGGGCCTTTGCCCTCAAGGAATTTGACAGTCTATTTAAATTTCCCTTCGTTCACTTCTCTGATCTTCACTTCTTAGTCTGTTCACCACTTAGAATAGATTAGATACATTTCCCTGAGCTAAATTTCATTCTTAGTGCTGAAGTGGTGCTAAATATTTAATAAGTCCATCAGGCAACAGCTGAGATACAAAGCTCTAATAAACTCAAAGGCCACACATTATTTTCTCTTTACTTTCCCCATTTTATTGTGTTCCTCATTAAAAATAAATAGACAAACCCTTGCACATTGCCGGTGGGGATATAAAATGACGCAGCTGCTATAGAAAACAGTTTGGCAGTCCCTCAAAGTTAAATATAAAGCTACCATATGGCCCAGTAATTCCACTCCTAGATACATTTCCAAAAGAATGAAAAACAAATACTTGTGCACACATGTTCGACATGGCACTATGCACGACGGCTGCAGGATGAAAACAAATGTCCATTAATACATGAACCGGCACACAAACCGTAGTGCACACAGGCCAAGGAGTGTGATCTGGTTACCAAAAGGAGCCGTGCATGGGCATCCGCTGCAACGGGTGGACCTGGAAAACATCACACCGAGTGAAGGAAGCCAGATACACAAGGTCACCAATTGTATGGTTCCCTTTATGTGATATATTCAGAACAGGGAAATTCAGAGCCAGAAACCAAACCGGTGGCCGGCGGGGTCCAGAGAAAAGGGGAAAGGGAGGGTGACTGCTCACCCATCAGCCACTGGTAGAGGTGATCGTTTTGGGGTGATGAAATGTTTTGAGTTAGACAGGGATGTCAGCTGCATAACACTGTAAGTATACTAAAAACCACCAAATTGTTTGCTTCAAAAAGGTTAATTTCATGTTATATAAATTTCACCTCAATAAAAAAACTTCTTGAAAATCAACGCAGTATACACTATGATGTAAGTGAAGAAAACTAGACCTTCTAGATGTTATACGAATTGGTGCTCACGGCTTGACTTGACTGCAGCAGATAAATAGTCAAAAAGAAGTGCTGCATCCCAGTGTATGCCCCGTAAAACCGCTTAAAGACTCAAGGTGGTTCTTAGCATTACAGACATGATGCAATAGAACTGTGTGCATTGCTCTTCCAAAACTACAGAAGAAAACCTGCTTCTAAGTTGTTATGTAATTCTGTGTGTAGCTTTAAATATGCATGCATAAATAAACAAAATCAGTATTTTAAAGGCACTTACCTATTTCATAACATCCCTAAAAGTTTATACATTTAGGTTGGCCTCTCCTTTCAGTGCAAAAACAGAATAAACCATTATAGTTGGGGTTTCCTCATACTCAGACGAACACAGCACATATACATGCCCTTTTTTATTTTTATTTTTTATGGCTAGAAGAATATATCCCATGACGTTTCATGATTAGATGTTCCTGGTGTTGAGTTTGGGTATATGAGTGAGACACACTTTTTTATTTTCCCTATCTGAGTTTCCTAATTTTTCAACAATGAATGTGCATTATTTTTATTTAACCATCAAAAGCATGGAGATAACAGTGCCTCCTCACGGATGCTGTGAAGAGTGAATGAGATCACACACACAAAGCCCTTACTACAGTATTCAGGATGTCATATGCACGCAGTAAATGTGAGCCAGTATGTTTATTACTATGTTTATGTTTTTGTAACTGATCCTCAGGATACGTGCCTTTCGTTATCTATGATAAATGCACTCACCTTAATCCAGGCCTGTGTCACCAGAGCCTAAACTGGTGTAACAATTCCTTAGCTAGTCCAAGAGCATCTATCCACCTCTTCACAATTTTCTTACCAGGACCAGGGTTAAAGTTGACAAAACACCACTCACATCTCTCCCATTCCAACGGCCCTCCACTGCTTATATGATCAAGTTACAAACGTCCTAAACGGGACCTCACCTGGTCATTCATTCCCTTTTTCTACCCATTTGTCGATGCCTTCAACATTTACTGAGGACTTTCATGTGTCTGATACTATGGTAGAAATAGGCAAATAAGATATTAGTTCTTCTCTCAAGAAGCTCAGAGTCTGTAAGACACTAAAGTTCAGTATTTTTCCCACACCGTGGGTCAAGACCCACTCATGACTTAAGAGGTCTCAACTGTTATTTTAAAAAATAAAATAAAATAAAGCAGCAGTTGTCAAACATTTTGCTTGGTCTTGGAAGTCCTTTTACCTTAAAAATTATTAAAGACCCCCCAAAACTTTTGCTTATGTGGGTATAAGTATTGATATTTGCTCATTAGAAACTAAAATTGAGTAATTTTTAAATGTTTGTTAATTCATTTTAACATACCAATATAAACCATTACGCTAACAAAAATATTTTATGAAACTTAACTATATTTTATAAAACAAACACAAAATTTAGTAAAAATAGTTTTGTCTTAGTTTTTAGAAATATCTTTCACATCCAACTTAATAGAAGATGGCTAGATTCTCCTATCAGCTTCTGCATTCCATTCAATCTGTTGTGATATTATTTTGGTTGAAATAAATGAAGAAAATTTGGCCTATATAGACACACATTTAGAAAATGGAAAAGTATTTTAACAGTCTTTTCAAATACCTATGAATAATACTTTTAATATTGTACAAAACTTGTAAAGTGAGTTTTTTTTTTTTTGGTTTTGATTAATGCAATTTATCTTGCAAACCAGCAGCAGACAGCTGAACCCCCGCTAATGAGTGTTACATGCATTTACGTACACACTATGTACGTGCAGCCTCTTCCCCGAGAACCGCACTTCTCCCCTCTCCGCCTGCCTGCGCCCCTGTCCTGGAGAGTCTGCATGGCTCCACCTGTCCCAAACCTCCCGCCTAGGTTCCTTTTTTTTTAAATTTTATTGTATTTTTTCCATTACCATTTAGTCCCCTTCCCCCTGTAATCACCACACTGTTGTCCACGTCCATGAGTCCTTTTACCTTTTTGCCCGATCCCTCCACTCCCTGGCCCTCCCCCCATGCCTGCCATCCTGCTCTCCATCTGTGAGTCTGTCTCTATTTTGCTTGTTAGTTCAGTTTGTTCATTAGATTCCACATATAAGTTAGTTGCAACATGGCATCTGGAACAATATCAATGAATTTTTCATATGTCCTGTTATGTTAAAATTTGTCTATCTTACATTTTCAAGAAATTTTTACCTATCATGATTATGTAACATTAAGCATTGTTCATTTATAAAATACTGGTTCACTAAGTTATTAAGATCTAAATTTTGATACATTTCATTATGTAATAGTAAAAGAAAACCACATAAATCACCATCAATCTCATCAGAAAAGTCTTTTCATATTGGAGCCGTCAAGGCCACTATCCGGAACACACACACGCTTTCCAAAATTCTAAGTTTGCTTGAAAGCTCAAATTTTGTCATTGGGAACAAGTATTGTCCTTGTATTCCTTAAAGTAACTGGCTCACTTCCTTCATTTTTAATAAAAGGTCTGCCAAACAGCCAAGTCCGAACAACCACAGTGAAAACGGTGTTCCCTGGAAAGAGCGGCCAGCGCGGCTGGAAACACACACTCAGAAGTGTGTTCCTTGAGGCAGCCTCACACTCAGTGCGCAGCAATGCCTCCACGACTCACCCGCTTTGTCACACAGAATACTGAAAAGAGGAGTAATCAGAGTAAGGGCTAATACTACTATTAATCTGTACTGCTTCATCAACAACATTCTTAAGTGAAACTTTTCTCCTTTTTTCACTGCAAGTGTGTGTGGCGAACAATGCGACCACTATACATTCGGCCACTGCCTGGACTCTGGCCAGGGTGTGGGCAGCTTCTACCCGTCGCTGCTTATGTGACATCGGTGCAAAGGCCGCCACAGCAGGAAAGGCAAACAACATCTTCATGTTATGAAAATTGTTCTGACCTTGAAGACCCCCTAAAAGGGCCTTAGATACCTTGGGGAGTACACTTTAAGAATCACTGTACTAAACTACAGTACAATTTTTTAAAACATAAACAAGGAATCAAGTACCTCACATTTAGTAAGAGTATTATTTCATGAAACTTGTTTTAGTCATATATGCACAGATAAATATTTAACTATGTATAGGTTGTCACATAAAATCTCTTATCATGAATCTGAAAAGCTCACAAAACAGGCCTCTCACCCACAGCAGTCACTCCCTTCTTAAAACTGCTACCGCATCCACCGCGTACTTGAGTTTATTCCACTACAGACCAGCTTCTAAATGTATTACGTATATGCCCATGCCTCCTATTTCCAAAGAGATCATAAGTGCTCAAACCACATCTTGTATATGCACCCAATGATACTACACATATCACAGTTTCTCAAAAAAAATTGTATTGCAGTTCCTCATTAGTATATACTGAGCCTAAGAAGTAACTTGTCTATGGCATGCTCAGCCCTCAAAAACTCCCTACTTCTAACATGTCACGCACAGTTCATGCGCAGTGAGGTGCAGAGGGGAAAGGACAGTCACTGGTATCACGCTGATCCGAGACATGCCCTTGACACTTACTAGCTCCACGAATGTTACTTCATCTCTGAGCCTCAAGTTCTTCACCTTCTAAATGAGACCACCACCTTCCTCCTTGGGTTGTTACAACAATTAAGTGAGGTAATATGGGCAGGTGACCTGTCCCTTAATGGGAGAGCACTGCTAAAGGGTAATAATGATAGTAAGAAACAATGACTTCTTCATACCAGATACTTCACCACATACAACACAGAGGCAGGTCCAACAGTGACGGGATCACAGATTCCGAGGGGACCGCGGAGGTCACCTCACTCAAACCCAGTCCCTTCGCCTGCACTCCCCTCACCCTGCCCCACACAGGCCTACGCCCAGACAGGCCTTCCAGACAAGCAAACCAAAGTAGCGCAAGGGTTTAAATGTCTTTCTCATGTTAGAGAACCTGTGGGGAGCAGAACTTGGTGCCCCACACACCCTCTCGTTCATAACGATCTGCGAAATAGATAACGTTACTCCTTGCCGATTGATCCTTGCTGATTGATCGGAGAAACTCGGGGTCAGCCTCACTGAGGTGAGTGCCCTGTCCAAGGCCTCATGAGGAGCGCATAACAAAAGGGACATGGAGCCCACGTCCAACTGCCAGTTTGGGACTCTTCCAACTGTAAACACTTAGAAAGCTACCAAAGAATATAAAATTCACTTTGTGTAATCATTGGTGCTTGCCTGCATTTCGATCTAAATAGAATAACTGACATGATTCTGTGAATATTTACTATGACAACTGACAACCACCATCAAGTTAGTTTTGTGCTGTGATATTCAATTCAAACTGGTGTTTCAGTGAACTTCACAAGCTTTGGCATTAAAAACAAAAAACAAACAACCTCTTCACTAGTCTCAGAGTATAAAGGAAATATACATATCTCAAAAAGATAAAAGAAAAAGCAACATTCAAAAAATCCCTCTGAGATAGACTAACATGTTGAATACCAGTCTTAATTTAAATCAACACTTGCACCACAAAGGTCAATACAGACAGTATAAATTTTATTTTAACTGTGTATATTAGCTATTTCAGTTAGCTTTTGTAATAGCTGCATCACTCACATTGCTACTCAACACAATATCAAACCAGCTCTGTTGCTTCTTAGCCGAGTGACTTGGGACAAGTTACTCAACCTTCCTCATCTGTAAAACATGAGATTATGCCTGTACCTGGCAGGGATGTTACGATTAGGCGTAAAGTATACAAAGCACCCAAGAGTTCTAAAGCACCCTGAAGAGAAAGCTATTGCGACAATTATTACTCTATGCTTTGAGCTCACAATCCTCTCTTACCCTCAGTTCTGAGCGAAAATGGACCTTTCCTTTTCCTACCGTTACTTCCAGTGCCCATTGGCTATGCCTGCCAATCCCCTGACCCAGACTCTGCTCTCCACCTCTGGGTCTCCACAGCAAGTCGCTGAACTTGTTTTTATTCTATTAATTCTCTGCTCAGAAAAAAGATAATACTTATCAATCCAATGATAATGCTATGCTAGTTCCTACTCGGGACTAGTTTAAAAGACTTCAGATGAAACCATATGAATGTATGGTTCTTTTTTTCTAACACCAATTTAAAAAAAAAACCACAAACTTGTCTTAAACATATGGTCAACTATTGAGAATTCCTAATACAGCTGCCTCTATCAGATCTCATCATACCTTGATGCTGTACCAGCTCGACTATTCAACTCCTATATTCTTCTCCCAGCCTGCTGGGATAATAGTCTCCATTAAGTGAAAGGCACTTTGCAGAAAAAGGTGGCAAAGAAAATTATATATACAGTTCTCTGTATTATAAGTGGATGCTCGAGATAGCTAGGAGAAGGGCAAGAGGCAAGGAACCTATGCAGACAGGATGGCGATGGGCGTCCACTGGCAGCCCTTCTGAGGGCAGAGAACGACCACACAGAGTGTCACTGAAAGGCTGAAGGGAGGGCGGGGAAGGCACGAACATATGCAGGGACTGCAGTGTAACAGGTACCTTATACATTGCTTCACCGTCTAGGCATTACTTCCACTGTCAGGTGGGGAGACTGAGACTTGAGGAGATGAAATGACTGAACCAAGGCCAAAGAGCCAGTAAGTAAGTGGTGGAGGCAGAGCCGCAGTTTTAGCTCCGCTCCTTCCACACAGGGACTTAGTCCAGAGAAGCGTTTGTGCCGAGGCCGAGCAGTAAGCAGGGAAGGTAAGTATGTACTTGCTATACACTGGCTTAGCCAAACTGCTTCTCTTCCACCAGTGGGAATGATTTTGAGAGACAGTTCATTTTTAACCTGCAGTTACTGCCCAGTTACTCCTACTGCTTGAAGAAAAGTAGTGTTTCTGAAATTTTAACAGGCATGTGGGTCACTGTAGGGTATCTTGTTAAAAATGCAGATTCGGATTCAGCGAGTTTGGGGTGGCAACCAGGATTCTGCATTTCTAACAAGCACCCAAGAGATGATGAAGCTTCCGGGACTCGGGCCATAGTCGAAGCAGATCATACTCAGAGGCATCCAAACCTGGCTGATTATCAGAATCATCCAGGAGTCACTTAAAAACTATAGATTCCTGAGCCCCTCCTTCCAGGACCCTCCAGTGAGTTCTGAGACCTACTACCTTGTAATTCTGTAATTCAAGGAAATGTGTAATTATCCATGACAATAAGCAAAGCAGGCAGTGACTGAGAACATGCCAAATGTCTACGTGCTTGCCATATTAGCTTACGCACCCCTCACCGCCACACTCCACAGCTGGTCCTCACAGCGCCATCGTTCCCATTTTATATACAAGGAAACCAAAGCACCAAAGGACAGTTACTTGTCCAAGGTCAGTCGGAGAGCAGCAGAACAGGGGTTCAGCCTTGATCCAAATTGAACCCAAAGAGTCTGTGCTCCCACACACACCGCTAACACTGCCTCCCGCGTTACCCGGTGGTAATGCCACTGACTTTAACAGACATCCTTGAACAAATGCATCCAAATGGGTCACCTCAGAAGATGCCACCCGGGGAAGGCTCTGCTCTTATTCCTCAGATGCTGCCATCACCACTCAAAACATCGCCGCTGCTAAACCAAATCATCCAAGAGCTCTTGATCTGAAAGTGGAAATGCCTTCAGAATCTGAACCTAGGACTGTAGCCGGGATAAAAGCTCACTGTTGAAACAGAGATTTGATTTTTGATTACCCCAAGTCAGCAAAAGCCAATTCAAAGAAACCTAGTATCTGATCAAGCAAGGTGTTTTTTAAATAAATTTTAAAAAAAAGTGTTGGGTACTGCAAATGTTTTCCTCACGATTCATCTGTGAAGCCGACTGTAAAGGAGAAGAAGTCTTTGTGTTTTTGCGCAATGGCTGTATCACGGGAGCCAAAGTGACTATTTTGAAAGGTAGTGCTCATTTGGATGCACAGAACTGTTACATCTGTTTAAAAAGAAATTTAGCCTCTCGGTCATTCTAGAAGAACTACATTTGCCCTTCATGATCGGTACAAACACACACGCATATGCTCAGAACAACTGCTTGAAGCATGCAGCTTTCCTGTCTGCTGCAAAAGCAACTGCTTTAATTTTCTTTCAGATTTTTCTAATAAAAAGTTGTATTTCATTTATACACATCCATCCACAGAAAAGTAAATACGATAATCAGGAATTAATGAAGCACTTAACTGCATGCAGCACCATAAAAGGCATCACACAAAGGCAACTATATATCCAAAATGTATGCACAAATACCCTCACATACAGGGATAAAGGCACACACAAATATTACAGGGAGTATAACTATAAAAAGATATTGTAGTCTTCATCTAGATTAGCGCCTTTGTTAAATGAATGCGTCCTTTTTCAACAAAGAAAACATTCTGCAAATTCAGAACGATTTACGGATTTTTAAAAGGCAGGCATTAATGCAGATCAGCACAATTCCACACAACCAACCTCTGCTTGAACTGGACTCTCCACACCTTACTGAAGCCACAAATTCCCCTGCACAAACTCCCACTCCACCACCCCCCACGCACACCCAACTCCCCACCAACCTCACAGGGGTTCCTGGGCTGGTCCATGGAATCTGATGACATCACTCTCTCTTCCTTCCTGGAATTCTAAACCCTGCTGCTCTCCCCTTGCACACAGCTACCATCTCCATGGCAACCTCACCTCCTCCTGCTTCCCTATTGGCTTCATAGAGCAGGATACACAAAAAGGTTTTCCGTCCCCCCTCACTACCCGCCCCCCAAAAATGATGCTTTCAACAGGAACCTGAGCTAAATTTAGCTGCTTGGGATTCAGAGTCCTGTGACTAAGAAAACACAGAAAAATGTCCTTCTGACATTCCACCCTCCTTTCAACGCCACCCAAAGTAGCTGTTTCCTCTCCTCCATGGCCCCCAACCCAAAAGCAAGTGACAGTATCTGCTGAGCATTAAAATAGCTGGACTGCCCCCATGGAGGACTGGCACACAAGAAACCTCACACCCGCCTCTTCTGACGAGAGGAAAAGGGAGAGCAAAAACAAAAGTACGCACCGGTCGAAAAACATTTCATGTGCTAAGCATCAGTCTTCTGCCACTTCCTTCCATCCCAAGCCAAGGATTGGGAACTCCATGCCTGAAGCCTTAACAGACTCTAACCTCTTAGAAGACCAGATTCTCTTGCTATTTGCTTGATATTATTTCTCCCACCACAGGGGGAAAAGGAGGAGAAAAGGGGAAGGAAGTGCGGTAGAAACAGAGCACACTTCAGTGCCCGAACACGCAAAGCCTGGAACCACGAATCCTGAGTCCAGTTACTCACCCCAGGGACTGACCTGCTTATATACATCATTGGAGCAACCTCTCACATCCCTTATCTAAACAGAAATTCCCACACAGAGATGGTATAAGAATTACTACTAGTGCCCTGGCTGGTGTGGCTCAGTGGACTGAGTGCCGGCCTGTGAACCACAGTGTCGCTGGTTCAGTTCCCAGTCAGGGCACATGCCTCAGCTGTGGGCCAGGTAATCCCGTAGGGGGTGTGCAAGAGGCAACCACACACTGATATGTCTCTCTCCTTCTCCCTACCTTCCTCTCGCTCTAAAAATAAGTAAAATCTTTTTAAAAATTACTATGGGCAAATTAATGTAAAGTAGTTTAAGCCCCTGGGCCAAAGAGACTAAATAAACAAAGTAAGCTGACATCATTAGTAGTGAAACTGCACAGTATACTAACAGAAATTAATAATCCTCAAAGAATAAACATGAATTTACAGAAAATTATCCTTTCATAAAAATAGATATACCATAAAATAAGGATAATTTTTTGAACCACAGACAACTCCTTAAAAGGTATCTGCTTCCAGTAAACTCAGCTCTGTATGTACCTCACACACCGGCCAATTTTTGACTAGGACTCAATTTGGGAGCTGGCCCTATTTTTTCTTTGCTTAGTTCTGATTCTAATTTGAAACCACTACTCACTGTCCCTGCATGATGACTGAATATGAACCAGGGATTCATTTTCTAGCTAAGCTGCCCGCCTCCCATTCTAGCAAAGAAATTTTTTTCTTAGCACCGTATGTATGTGATAGCTGAACACTGAATCAACCCAGTGGCTGTGTCCTATATGACTCTAAAGGACAAAGCACCAATTGTAACCAAGCAGGACAGGATCCAAGGAGGTCAGAGCCTTGCAGTATGAAAGAGAGTAGATTAAAATAAGACACACCCAAAGAAACTATATTTTTGGTGTGCAGGACAAAGATTCAACTCCAAGGCACCGACTCCCCAGTGAAAAATATAGACATGAAAGGAAAATGACTTCATATAATAAAAGATAGTCATTTACCCCAAACAGAATTTGAACAATTTGAAACATTTAGCAAAGTCACAATGTCCCCCTAGTTGACACACAGGCATCCAGACTAAGCTCCACGACTGCTGTGGAAAACAGCAGAGGGGGCAGTATTTATTAGCTAATAAACGGATGAAACATTCTAGGGGCAGGAGGAGAGGAAGGAACTTGGTCTGAGATACATTCTTTCTTATCTCACCCCTGTGAACTCTTCACAAGCCGTTTCTTGCATGATACCTTTCCTGTGCACGACCTTCCCTATGTACAGCCCTGGTCAGACAGTTCCACAGCTCACAGCGACGAGCACTCTTCTAAAACACCTTCCTAACACTCTTAAAAACGATCACATCGGTCACCTTTTTCTACAATGGGAAGGCTGAAACACAGTTTCCAAGACGGCCCATCAAATCAAGACTGGCCATCAAATTACTGAAGTCTGTTAGTTGTCTTTTGAAATCTATCAGCAATGACCTGGACTAGTGGACCTGCTGCAAATAAAGCTCAACTTACCCAGTCCTTTCATTCAGATGTGCCACTGGGCACACTGACTACACGCCAGGGTTCTACTGATATATGGGCTGTCACTATTTCTTGAAAATAAAACCAAACACTGCAAGTTGTGTATATTCTTACCTCACTTTACTAGTGAAGAAACAAGAGTTCCAAAGATATCAATGTGACCAAGGTTATATAACTCATTTAATATTTTAAAAGCAAGATTCTTACCCAGATCTGTTTGGACTCCAAACTCTGCTTGCTCTATTTAGCCTTCCATGTACAACTGCTGGGGTTGGAAAGTATTATTTAGAAATCACTTTTCACCTGTGTTTTCTATGTCATCAATAAAATTTAAGTTGCTCAACGTCAAGGTCGAAGTCATACTTATTACATATTACTAACAGTACCAAACCCTAAGCAGGCACTCAATACTTATTAATTACTCTAATCCTGTTTTTCTAAATTTATGGATAAATGACAATGATTCTACTCATCTTTTTAAATTAAAGCTGGCTTGAGAAGTTACATGCTGAAGTGAAATGACAGAACTTCAGATAACACATTCTGGAATTTAATTTTATAATACTGGAGATGAACAAAATCACCACTGTCGTAATGCCCTACTGCCTACACAGGCTCATCTGCTGGTTAAATCCATAAACCCTAATGCAGTCAAGATCTATATATTAGATTTATGATTTCTAAATTCTGCATAAAGAACCAGAGCATTTCAAAGTATTTCTCCAGGGATTCCACTAAAATTAAATCAGCTGATTAGAGGACAATGTTAAAGAGGCCAAGGTCATGTGTCTGATACCCATATGAACCAGTTAGCATTACTCTCTCCTACTGCCACAGTATATACCCTGCTGTAAAATTGCACACCAGTTTTACTGAGAAATTACTGCAAAGTATAATTTTTTTCAAAAAAAATTTTAAACATGTGTCTTCTCATGTAAAACATAATAGCTGGCTTCTATTCTATTTTTTTAAGATTTTATTTATTTTTAGAGAGAAGGGAAGGAAAGGAGAAAGAGAGAAACATCAGTGTGTGGTTGCCTCTAGCACGCCCCCTACTGGGAACCTGGTCCACAACCCGGGTGTGTGCCCTGGACTGGGAATCAAACTGGCGACCCTTTGATTCACAGGCCAGGACTCAATCCACTGAGCCACACCAGCCAGGGTATTCTTTAAAAATAGCTATTGTCATTCAGAAAATATGCCCATCATTAATCCTTTCAGTGTTAATCTGAAAAACCTCCCACATGCCAGTTGAGTCTCAAAAGGCTAGCACTGGAGGACAAACATGTTTATATGTGATGCGTGACACAGCAGAGGTGTGTAAGCCTGCTGCGAGTACACAAAGGGAAATGGCTGACCCTGGAGGTGACATGGAGAATGACTCCAGGAGTTCACGTACGTGTTTTTCGGACTATAAGACGCACCCCCCCCCCAAATTTGGGAGGAAAAGGGGATGAGTCTTATAGTTCGAATGTAGCTTACCTGGCTTGATTAGGGTGGGGGGGGCGGCGGTGAAGTGGGGGTCACAGGTTATTAAATATTTTGCCAAATTTTTTGCTTCAAAAATTTTTTTCCTATTTTCCTCCTCTAAAACCTAGGTGCATCTTATGGCCTGGTGCGTCTTATAGTTCTAAAAATACAGTAAGTAAATAAGGCAGGTAAGGGGTGTCCAGAGAGAGAACAAAAATGTACAAAGGTATGCTCATCGGGCAACATGGCAAATTTAAGAGAACTTTCAAGTACGTTATTTACTAAGGCCAGGCTGAGATTTGAGAGATACGGCCAGGTGAGAGAAGAAGGCAAGCCAACACCCTTTAGACTTCCTGCCTCGAACAGGTTAAGTTTTCCTAAAATGCCTTACTGTGAGTTAGAGTTCCATAGAGTAAGAGGAAAAATATTAATACCATGTGGAAATTTCTTCTCTTTATACTTTCCGTAAGAATAAATGTCAATAAAAAGCTTCTGCACAGCAAAAGAAATCATCAACAATATGAAAAGGCCACCTACTGAATGAAAGAAAATACTTGCAAATCATGTATTTGACAAGGGATTAATATTCAAAATATATAACAACTCAATAGCAAAACAATGATCTGACTACAAAATGGGTAGAGGCTATGAATAGACATGTTTCCAAAGACACACAGATGGCCAACAGGTACATGAAAAGGTGCTCAAACATCACAGATCATCAAAGAAATGCAAATCAAAACCACAATGAGATTACTACCTCACACCTGTCAGAATGGCTATTATCAAAAAGAAAAAACAACCACTAGACAGGATACAGAGAAAAAGGAGCCCTAGTGTAACTATTGGTGGGAATGTAAATGGTACAGCCACTACGGAAAACAGTGTGGAGGCTCGCTGAAAAACGAAAAACAGAACTACATACGACCCAGCATTTATACATCCTGTATTTATCTGAAGGGGGAAAAACACTAATTCAAAAAGGTATCTATGCTCCCATGTTCATTATAGCGTTATTTACAATAGCCAAGTGTCCATCAGTAGATGAATCGGTAAAGAAAATACAACATATATATATATATAAAATATTCATATTTATATATTTTTTATGGCTGAATAAGTATTATTCAGCCATAAAAAGGAAGGAAATCCTATCATTTGCAACAATATGGATGAACCTTGGGGGCATCATGCTAAGTGAATTCAGACAGAGAAAGATCTAACCTATATGTAGAATCTAAAAATAAAAAATAAAAATAAACTTATAGATACAAAAAACAGACTGGTGGCTGCTAGGCGTACGGGGGTGAGAGAAACGGTTGAAGAAGGTCTAAAGGTACAAACTTCCAGTTACAAAATAAGTAAGAGATGGAGATATAATATACAGCATGGTGACAACAGTTAACAATACTGGATTGTAGATTTGAAAGTTGCTAAGAAAGTAGATCTTTAAAGAATTTTTTATACTTTGGGCATAAAGAAGGAGAGAAACATCAATGTGTGAGAGAAACATCGATCAGTAGTTACCTCTTGCACATGCCCCGGCTGGGGACCAGACCAACAACCTGGGCATGTCCCCTGACCTGGAATGGAACCAGCGACCTTTCACTTTGCTGACCTGGATTGGAACCAGCAGCCTTTCACTTTGCGGGAAGATGTCCAACCGAGTGACACTGGCCAGGGTAGAAAGTAGATCTTAAAAGTTCTCATCACAAGAAAAAATCTGTAACTATGTGAAGTGATGGATGTGAACTAGACATAGTATGGTGATCATTTCATATATATATGAAATATATATATGTATGTGTGTGTGTGTGTGTGTGTGTGTGTGTGTGTTCTGTCCAGAAACTATCCAGCCATGTACTATGAAAAATAAAGTTATTGAAGATATGAGAAACATTGTACATAAAGATAATGACGCCTCAGTCCCCCTTCAAAGTAGGCACCTTGGGACCTCACACAGTTCTCCAGTGTCTCTTCCACTATTCAAAACACTGCAAAATCTTTTGTTGGAAGTACCACAAGCTGCCCCATCATTATTTTCTGAATCTCACTGATGGTCTGAAATCTCTTCCCTTTCAAAGGTGATTTCAAGTTTTGGGAAAAGCCAGAGATCACAGGATGCCAAATCTGGGCTGTAGGCGGCTGAGTTGCCTGGGTGATTTGATATTTCACAAAAAAATTCTGCACGAAACATAATGCATGTTGTCATGATGAAGCTGCCAATCACCAGTTGCCCATAGCTACATCTATCAAAATCTCAGACACAGTAGTTTTTGGAGTCACCAGATCAGCTTCCAGTTCTCGCACTGTCAGTCGCCGATCTTTGTTGATTGCAGCCCGTACAGTTCAGCGTTCTCAGGTGCTCGGCCTGTTGCAGGCCTTCCAGAACATGGCTCACTTTCAAGAGTCTTGACCACCTTTGAAGCATTTGTACCACACTTCTGAGTTGCACGCATTGTATCATCCCCAAAACCCTTCTGAATGCATCATGTGAATAGTTTCCAATGGAGGAATGTTCAAGCTTAACACAACATTTGATGCAGATTCCTTGCTCCACTCACTCAGTCATTTTGAATGTGATGGCCACACAGTACACATGCTCACTCAACAGTGTCTACCACCCCCACTGACTAGTACAGTGAAGTCATTGCTGTTTCTTTTTCCACTTTTCTTTTAAAATATTTTATTACTCATCAAATGTACTACAGGGTATTAATAGTAACATATTAATAACAACATAAATTTATAAATTGCAAAAATTGGGTCATAATTTTAAATAATATAATACTTTATCAATAGAATTTTTTAATTGAACTTAAGATTTTTCTAACTTAACTTTTTTAAATTTTTATTTATTTAGTTGTTGTTCAAGTAGTTTTCTGTTTTTTACTCCCATCCCAGCCCACCCCCTCAAGCCATCACTGTTCACACATGCGCATTCTAGTCCACTCTCCTTGGCTGCCAGGTTACATCTATGTTACACAAATCTTTCTTCTTATATTAACAATGGCTCGACTTTTTCTCTGGACAACTTTGTGTGTGCATGTGTATGTGTGTGTGTGTGTGCGTGTGTATAAAATCTTTACCCTTGAAACTAATATAATGCTCTGTATCAATTATATTTCAATTTTTTAAAAAAAGAATAAAGATCAGATGCGGTGTGCTCTTCTGAACATGAAGCCTTCAGTGGCTGAGAAGCCTTAAGAGAGGTTCTTCTGTCTGTAGAGCAAAATCCACATTTGCTGCTCTGTGAGGTAGAGTGAAAGTTTCCTTATCCTACTCAGAATTGCTTTAACAGGTGATCGGTGGAGTTTATTCATCAATTTTTCTTTCCTAGAGCTGTCTTATATGTATCAACGACTTGAAAAGTAATTTTATATTAATAAAAGAAGCATCTTCATGTACACACAACAACCCAAACAGATAAACAAACTATATGCATACCCACATCCTACCAGCTCACACAGGTAAAGGGTCAGCACATGTACAAACAACTACAGCAACCATAGCACAAAAGAAGAATCAAATTTTTAAGTAAACTTTTTTATAAAGTGGCTAAATGTATAGAAATGAGGAAAATCATAAGTGTTCAAAATAATAAATTTCCACGAAGTGACCCACCCATGTAACTAGCACCTGGTAGTAAATAAATGCATACATACCAGAACTCCAAAAGCCTGTCTCAGGCCTCTGCAAAGTCACTCCTACCAGGCCACAACAATGACTTTTAACACCACAGGTCCATTCTCCCCATTTTGAACTTTATATAAATGTGGAATCACACGTTATACACCCTTTTGTACTGGCTTTATTCCCTCCAGGTTGTACTTGTGAAATCGATCCATTCGTTGAGTATAGCAATAGTTCATTCATCATCATTACTGTACACTATTTCATTTTATAAATATATCAGTTTATTTAAAAACATCTGAGTAGTACTGATGGTCCTTTTGTGTTATTTCCAGCCTGGGGCTAGGAATAAAAAAGCTGCTACATACATTTTTATACCTGCCTTTTGGGGCATGTATGTGCACTTCTTTGTTGGATACACCCAGGAGTGGGGCTACTGGTTACGGTGCACCCCGATGATCGGCCTTGCGAGTTACCATCTCACTTTGGCAGCTACTATCAAGTGCCAGTTTTCCAAAAGTTGTAGGAGTTTCTGATCCCACTAGCAGCGCTCCAGAGGTCCTGGTGCTGCACGGGCTCACCAGCACTTTCGAATGTCTGCCTCTCTCACTTGAGTCTAGAGTTAGGGCAGCAATAGCTCACTGTGGTGATCTGCTTTACCCTGATGATTAATAATGTTGACTACTTTGTGGCCATTTGGAGATCATCTTTTGTGAAGTACTTATTAAATCTTTTGCCTGTTTTTTTACTGGGTTGCTCAAAGGTTGATTTATAGGACTTCTTTTATATATTGATTTGCAGGAGTTATTTTTATCTATTCTGGATACCAACCAAATACCTATATTGCCAGTATATTCTCCCACTCTGTGGCATGCCTTTTACTTTCTTAGTGGTGTCTTTTAATGAACAGATATTCCTAATTTTAATGTAGCCAATCTATCATTTTCTCCTTTGTAGTCAGTATTTAGGTCCTTGTTCAAGTAAAGGCTTATCATGAAGATACTCTTATATGTGTTCTTCTAGAAACTTTAATAAAGTATCATTTAAAATGTACTATTTTTATAATTTCCAGGTACATCATGTATGTGTCTACAATTCTTCCACCAAACAGATCAACCAACAACCAACTCAAACAATCTGTGAACTGAGCAAGAGCACACTAAATTAAATGAAGTGCCTCTTATGTGCCCAGGACTGTATTAGGTACCACAAGAGATAAAGGGGATATCTAAGAGGTGATCCCTGACCTAAGTAAATATTAACCTCGCCTGACAGTATGACACAAATATTAGTTGTGTCTAGTTTTTAAGTAAAACTCACTGAGGATTTCAACCTCAGAGGTCAAAAATCATAAACAATCCTCCACCATCCTCAGCTCTCCAAGCAAATTTCTAGTTCAATGAGGAACAGCAAGGCAAATGCATTCCTTTGTTACTGCTTCTGCTTCTTCAATACACACATCTAAGAAGCGTATCATTTACCAATTTTCCTAAGAGTACATCAAAGATTGAGAATAAAGTAACAACTAAAAATTCAGTATTATAGCCCAACAACCTAAAAGAAAAGCTGAATCTGAAAATTATGCACTTTTTCCCAGAAGAGAAAAAAAGTGTGTCTGTGTGTGTGTGTGTCTGTGTGTGTGTGTGTGTGTGTGTGTGTGTGTGTAGACAGAGGTTACCTAAAGAAAAAAAGAGAGAGAGAAAAAAAGCTTAAGAAGCCCTGGCTGGCGTAGCTCAGTGGATTGAGCACAGGCCTGCGAACCAGAGTACTGTGGTTCGATTCCCAGTCAGGGCACATGCCTGGGTTGCAGGCCAGTTCCCAGCAGGGGACACATGAGAGGCAACTATACATTGATATTTCTCTCCCTCTCTTTCTCTTTCCCTTCCCCTCTCTCAAAAAATAAATAAATACAATATTTTTTTTAAAAAAAGGGTTGAGACGTGGAAAAAAACGGCTTAAGAAAGCCTTAGTGCATTAGGGATCAAATATATACATGACCCCTCTATAAAAGATAAATTTAGAAAAAAAACAAAAAAAAAGGTAAATTTAGGAAGGTCGATTCTGAGATGAGAAGTTAGAAGGGGTTAAAGGACAGAATACTCATTAAACCAATTTCGATGAGCAGAGTTTTTAAGCCAAACGCTCACTGAGTTCTCTTTATTCTACTATTTTGTAACAAGCCTCAGAACAGAACTGTGCTACTCTTCCAAACATGTAGAAGAGGAGGGAAGAGAATAAGTCTGCTATTTTTAGAGGTCAAGGTGGACCAAACGCCTCATAGCCTAGGCTTCCAGGCCTCAAGCACGGTGTCTGAAGTGGAGCAAGAATCCATTAGCAGAGCTTAAGGAATGACCTCACACTAGGGTAGTTTATTACCTTATTCCAAAAGAAAAGAAGCCTATGGATTTAAAACTCTTCAATCAGAAAAATTTTCAAAGTCAGTACTCTGACCCAAAATAACAGGCAAAGGCATGACCAATTAAGAATTAAGCTCTTCAACAAAAAACATAAATCCCACGGATTTCACTTACTCAACAAGCTTTTATGATTATGTATACCTACTATGGTCCCATAGTCTAGATGCCATGTATATACAGTGTGGAGAAAAAGATACAGCACCTGCCCTAATGAAGTTCAGTCAAATTGGAGAGAAGACATTATCCCAAGTAAATAAGCAAATATTTAGCTATAAATCATGGTAAATATTAAAGAAAATGGGAGTAAATGTACTTTAGGTTAAAAAGGTCATTTTAGGCCCTGGATGGTGTAGGTCAGTGAGTGCCAGCCTACAAAATGAAAGGTCCCGGTTCAACTCCCAGTCAGGGCGCATGCCCCCAGAAGGGGACACACAAGAGGCAACCAAACATTGATGTTTCCACTTTCTCCTAAAGAAGAGGACATCTAAGCCCATGGGAAAACAATGAAAGGAATCTTCAGAGTGATCACAACCAAAGATGTCTGGTTAATTCACCTCTACCAATTCAAACTCATTTCTTCCAAGGTCTGCTATTGTCTCCATCCCCAAACTAACCCTACATTCTGAATGTTGTCTCTGCTCAAGCAGATCAAGATTCCCTGGTCAGGCCTGCCTGAACTGCAACTGGGTGCCTCTTGTGGCGTAGCACTTAACGGTGTTTGGTAAGCACACGTTCCAAAGACAGCAGAGCGCTGCAAAGGTTAGGCGAGGTCTCAAGAGCCCCTCATACAACCTCCTCCCACATTGCCTTAGAAGATGAGCAAAGGTGTCTGTCTGCCTCCACATCAGAGCCTCTGCCTTCCTGCCATTTGAAAAGCAGCTTTTGTGGCCTCAAACCTTCCCTATAAACAGCAACTAAATGGTTCACCTCCTTTCTCCAGAATCAGCTTTTTCTACATCAGAGATATGAAGTAGGCACACCTAAAAGGAGATGTGGGTGACAAAAATAAAATTTAAATGATCTTTAAACAAAATTTTACTCACTAAACTCCTCTTAGAAAAGAATTTCTTCCTGAGAAGAGTTTAGGACACATATATGACCAAGGGTGTGGAAGAACGCATGCCACAGCTTGGGACCCAGAACATCACAGTGGGTCGAACCTGTCTGACACTTACCAGTTGTGTGACACTGGGCAAGTGCAGTCTCCTCGTCTGCAGATGGGAGTGGGGCCACCTCATATTAATATGAGTCTGAAACTTGGCAAATAACAGCCACTCAAAAACAAACAAGCAAGCAAGCAAACACACACCTTAGCTGCCTTCTTTTCTTCACATCTAAAGGTGGGGGGTGGAGGGCAGGGAGGTACCTTAAAAAATAAAGGTAAGAAAGATCCTACTAGTAAATTATCACAAGCAGCTGATGGTCAAAATATCAGATAATTCTGCCTTAGCCTCAATGCTATATTGCTATGAATCACTCCTAGGAAGAGTGACCATGTGACCTGTCTTAAGAAATCCCTATTTCAGCCCTGGCTGGTGTGGCTCAGTGGAGTGAGTGCCACCTTGTGAACTGAAAGGTCACCGGTACAATTCCCAGTTAGGACACACTCGATCGATGCTTCTCTCCCTCCCTTCTCCGCTCTCTAAAACTAAATAAATTAATTATATTAAAAAAAGAAATCTTTATTTCAAATACTCTGTCCCATTATTCCCACTAACATCAAAATATCCCAGAAATTCAAATGTTTCCACTTCCAAATTATATCTCCCAGACAACCTCGTTACCTAGAAACAGCACAAAAGTTTCTCATCAGACGCATATTCCACATTTGGCTCAAGAACTGTGTGATCACTAGGATGAGAGGGCGCCACAGTAGACAGGTCAGAAAAGCAAACTGATGTTGCTGGGAACTTTACGAATATATAGTGCGTTTTCCACAGTCTATCCTAATAAATTCACATGTATGCAACAACATGAACACAATACCCAAATGGACCAGAATGAAACTGCAAAGACCCAGATGAACCCCTGAGACTGCAGTTTCTATGAACATCAGTTAGTTCAAGAAGACTGAGAACTGAGTATCAGGCACACCCTCAGTTTAACAGGCATCTGGCCCAAACAGAAAATAAAGCTTATACATTAAATATACCCCTGGAAGAGTTGGGAAGGCCCAAAGAACAAGTCACAGTCCCTGCAGTTGAGCATCACCACGAAATCCTCTTGTAACCTGTGCAGAGTGCCTGAGATATTGTGCAACAGTTGAGCAGTGTGCCAAGTTCAAGCCTACATCAGAGCACAGAAGGTATGCTCCCCTGGCAACAGTGCTACATGAAATCTGATTGCAAAACACCCTTCTACCTCTCCTGGGTTTAAAGTCAGTGTCAAACTTGCCCTTTGACACAGCCAGAAAGAGCCAGTGAGACTCGATTTATAATATAAATAAACCATTCCCTATGCAACATTCTGAACAATTTGGAAAGGGTGCCAGGATTGAGGAAAAAAAAATAGTGGCTCGGTTTTCCAAGTTTCCTTCACATTTTCATGTTCCCAATACCCACTTCCAGCAAACATCTGCCGGACTCAGAAAAGAAGTCTTTCAGCATCTGCCTTTAATTTGGCCATTCCTCCCTTCTCCTTCCTCCTCCCTGCTCCCACCCCCCATAAGGAATAAGGAAATATATAGATATATTCATATTCATACTTATTTTTAACATTCCCTGAAAACAAATGGAGAAGAGATTAGAGAGGAAAGGAGACAGAAATGGGGAGAAAAACTGGGCAGTCACCGAATGGGGCACGAAGAGCAGACCCCGAGGTGGGCTGCTCGGGAGCTGCTGCAGTGCGGGCTGTTTCTGATTAGGCGATAGCATCGCAGGGCTGCGCAGGAAGTGCTGCGGGGGCCCTCGGCCAGCCCCCACCCCAAACACTGCAAACCTTTGTACTAGAGCAGGCCCATCTGGAATCCGTTAGGAGAGGCTCCTAGCAGGCCTTTCTTTTGGGGGGGATCAAAACCTCTAAAAACACTAGGCTGGGCTTTCCCCACTGTGACTTTCTCATCCCTTCCCCCTAAATCACTCTTCAGAGCACATTTTTCCACCTCCTTTTCTAGGGTCACCACAAACAAGAATCACATTTAAAAACATGAAGCATTCAGAAAGCTAGCCTCCAGGCCCAGAAACCCATAGAAAATCACAGCATTCGTGCAACTGAAATCCCTTTTTACACAATTCTGGGATGTTTTAAATCTTATTTTTAGAAATTCAAAGTGGCCTACTTTGTTCTTTAAGCATTTAAATGAAGCAGATCCTTCATGAAACTTTTTTTGTTGTTGTTCTGTCTTCTAAACCATGCAAAAAGTAGAAAAAGAGACACTTTGGAACAGTTCTCCTAGCATCCAAAAGGAAAAAAATTTTTCCACTCACATTCCTCAGTTAAATTGCCAATATTCGTTCCTGCAGGAAATAAATTTTTACTGATGCTTTCTATAAAAACAGAACTGCTCTGGTAGCAGGGTAAATGCCTAGAACTAAGACTCCGAAGCCTCGAGAACAGTCCTGACGGTCGTTAATCAGCCATGTGGCTAGGGGAGAACTACTTCACCTTTCTGGGTCTCTGTTTGTCCACGAGCAGAATGTGGAGGTGAGACAGATTCTCTAGGATTATCTCCAGCACCACTACCCGCTCAGCGTCCACCACCCAACAAAGCAAGAGCGCACATGCAAGTAGTCTCCTGCATCACCTAGGAATCGCCATTTGAAGGCGATTTTCTTATTGCCCCCCACAACCTTACAGAAGGAGTTGGTCCTGTCTGGTAGGGAAGACAGAGCAGAGCCTGCCACCTAGTATGACTCTTCTGTTCCCTGTCTTCACACTGCTTAGTGAGATCACAACCAAGGCAGGGCGTAAAATGCTCATAGACAAGTACCAGGCTAGCCATTCGGGCCCAGCCACAGAAGACGGGAGAGCAGGGGCCCCCAACCTCCGGCCTAATGGTCCAGGCCTGTTAGGAACTGGGACACACAGCAGGAGGTGAGCTTGAATGTAAAGCACTTGAATTATCTCGTAACCATATCATCCTCCACCTCACACCTCCATGGAAAAACTGTCTTCCACAAAACCAGTCCCTGGTGCTACAAAGGTTGGGGACCACTGACCTAGAAAATTAAATTCACAAATAAACTACTTCAATATGACTCTGTCCTTTGTGCTCAGTTTATTAGAAGCTTCTAATTTATGTAATTGATCTCAACAAATACTGACTGAATCTACTAAGGCAGCCAGATTCTCTGGAGAATACAAAAAAAGAATCAGAAACTGCTCTATCCTCAGGAAGTTTATAATCTACAGGAGAGACACAGGGTGAAGTTCAACTGCAAACTTAGTTCAAGCCTTGATGACAGTGAGGTCATTGTAAAGCACCGTGGAAGTCTCCTGACTGCTGCTTCTCCCAGAGCCGACCCTGAGGGCCTATTACCTTTCCAGGGCTCTTTCTCTTATCTTCTTCCTTCTGTTAAACTGTCAGGGTTCTAACTAATCTAAAAATTATGTTTCACCATGAAATGTAAAGGCTGGCATTATAAACACTCAAACTAATCGAAGGATTCAACAATGTTAAATAAGCAGTTTACACCCATAAAGAGAGGCGCAGACCTACACAAACCATCCCCAGTCCACAGCTGCCTCAGTACAGGAGCCCTTGGAAACTGTAGCCACAGTTACACTAGGGCCACGGGAACCGATTCTCAACCCAGGTTGGGTTCTAGGGACTACGAACCAGTCGAGCAAGGGAGAGATGCGCTGATGAGAACGGGATCAGAACTGCCGTTAGTGTGCAGCCTTGCCCTCAGCCACGGCCAGGATGTCGGGAATTCCTGCTGGCCACTAGCAGGCTTTGGGGCAAGTGGTGCTCGCCACAAAACATCTGCCTTTATCTCGGCCGTGATCCGTGCTTCCCTCACAAGTAAAATGGTCAAACGAGGGTCTAGTTCTTAAAGGTCCTGTTTCACCATTTCATATCTGGAAGTAGAGAGAAAAATGATCCTACGTAACCGACACCTGCTTTCTTAATCTCCTAACCTACGTAACCTAAAGCCTGAGTGGGCCCCTTTTCCTGGACCACTGCATAGGCCAAAGGGTATCCCCTTCTGGGTATACTCCCTAAAATCATCTTCCCTTCAGTGAGATGAACTCCCCCTCCCTAAAATGTCAAGGCTTCAAACAGAGAGAGAGAAGTAAGACTGTAACATACAGTTCCAGAAACAGCAGGGTCACATTTCCTGCTGGAACACAGAAAGTTGAACTGTAGGGGGCGCACCCGAGGGATCTGGCCCCTCCCTAAACATGAACACATTTCAGATTAGGACATTGAACTTGGCAGTTCAGCCGACTCCCAAACCAGCTCTGAACAAAACTGGACTGGTCAGGAGTCCTCGTGGCAAACAGCAGTAGAGGGGCCAATCAAAACGTTTGGCCTTGCCAAAGAATTGCAGCCTTTTCCTTAAAGGGAAAACACTTCAAGGTGAATGTTCCCTGTAGTTATGAGAAGAATTTTCAGACATTCTGAATTCCAACCCTTAGGTAACTTTGCGTCCATAAATTCCTTTTCTCATATTCGTTCTCCTCCGCAACAACACTAGCATTGCCGCAGAGGGTAACAATAACAGGACAGGAATCTACAGAAAGGCCACCACAATCCAAACACTATGTCTGACCAAAGGAGGCAGGGTGTCTGCCCCTCCCCGTCTTAGGAGAGAACTGGGACTCACTCGTACTGCTGTGCTGCCACTTGAGGGCAGTTGGGACACTTCTCCCTTCCCTTACCCAGCCTCACCTCTCCCCAATGGCCTCTTCGGCTTTCTCTGCCTCCGTCTCCCTGCTGTTGGAACCCAGGCTCGGCAGGCAGGCAGGCTGAGAGGAACCGCACACTGGTGCGGGGAGCAACGCAGCAGAGAGGCAGCGCGGCTGAGACAGGGCTGTTCACGCTAACTGTGGCAGCCCTTTCCTGTTAAATTTCCCACCCATCATAGAACGTTGCTTTCGTAAAATAATTTGGGGGGGGGGGAGTGAGTTGTTTTACTTTGTTTTTTTATTATTCCAGAGAGAGAGGAAGGGAGTGAGAGAAACATCGATCAGTTGCCTCCCATACATGCACTGACCAGGGTCTAACCCTGCAACCCAGGCAGGTAACCTGACTGGGAACCAAATTCAAGATCTTCAGGTTTATGAGATGATGCTCCAACCAACTGAGCCACCCCAACTGGGGCAAAAATTTAAAAAAAAATTTAAAGCACATAGTATAAACTTTATTAGATTCAACACTCATAACATTACTCCACTGTGTTGCTGTAAGTCTCTAAGGGCTCACAGTCAATTCCTATATCTGTGTTATAGTCAGCAGTTAGTGAACCAACATGGGCCCACTAATGACAGCCACTAGGACTGTCATCAGTGTAGTGAGAGAGCAAGCTTTGACACCACCTGCTCCTAGGGCAATCCCAGCTTAATCATTTACTAGTTATATGACTTTGGCCATATCATTTATGTTTTCTTTTTTGTTGAATTTACTGGTGGCCATATCATTTAATTTTTCAGAATCTCAACTTCCACATTTATAAACTAGAAACATACTATCACCAAGTACTCTACAGGGTTATAGAAAGATTAGAAAAACAATGGCAAGGAGCCTAGCACAGTGCCTGGATGAGACTAAGAATCAATAAAATAATAACTATCTGTTTTTTCCAGGTAATTCATCATTCTCTTTTAATCAAAGGCAATTACAATTGCAATAAATCCTAACCTTAGGAGTTAGTATTTTCACAGCTAATGATAATTAGGCAAAAGCCAGACCTATGATCTCTTATTGTCTTTAGTATCCTCTCTTGTTTTGGCTCAGGAAGAACCAAACATTCTTCTTGTGCCAAAATGCATTCCCTTTGACTTCTAGTGTTTTCTGTTTAACACAAAGTATATTTCAATTTGATTTATAGTCGAACTCTTACCAGTTAAATCACCTATTCTGCTGTCATTCCAGCCTTGTTTTACTAAATATTGAAGAGATACAAGAAAATTATTTATAAGTCATGTAAAGGATATAAAGAATAACCAAAACACGTATCACCCTAGCTTAGAATTCACCTTCTCCCTCTCCTCCACTCCCTCATATTCTGCCGAGGCCTTTCTTCACAGCTGTTCTTAAAGATCTTAATTTAAGCCCCAGCTCTGCCGCTTTGTGACCCATATAACTTTCAGTATGTCGCGCCCTGAGCAGTGTGGCTCAGGTGGTTGGGTGGTGCCCCACAAAGCAGAAGGCCGCCAGTTTGATTCCTGGCCAGGGCACATGCCTGGGTTGCGGGTTAAGTCCCCTGTTGAGGCAAACACAAGAGGCAACTTGATCAATGTTTCTCTCTCGCATCAATGTCCTTCCTCCCTCTCTTTCTCCCTGGCTTCCCTTCTCTCCAAAACTAAATGTTAAAAATAAAATATTTTCAGTAAGTGGCATCCCCTCTCTTACATACCGACCGAAGCTCCCTGTTTGATTGCACCTACGTTCAACGCACTGCATGTTAAACTCCTCCCCCCAGCTCCTCTCATGCTCCTTACCTTTCTATTGTAGACAATTCTAGCAGCCATTCTTCCACCCCAGAATTGGCTAGATTACATCCTCCCACCAAAGACTAGCTACCACCAGCACGCCTCGTATTTTCCCGCAGTCCTTCCTGCCCTTTCTCAGTGAGCGCCCTTCCGCTACGGCAGAGAGGCAGTTCCACCCGACCCTCCACAGGCCCATCCTCCCCTCCAGCCTACATCCATCCTCGCACACACACTTCTCTCGGGCACTCACAGCGTAAAGGCTGTATGGAAAGCCCCAGAGAATCCAACCCAATGTTCTTATATACTAAAGAAGCTATGTTCACAATTTAAAATGACAGAATGGGAGAAAACACCTGCAAACACACACCTAACAGTGGAATAGTAACAAGAATATATACGGAACTCTCAAAACTCATTAACAGCCCAATTTTTAAAAAGAGGAAAAAATTTAACAGACGCATCATAAAAAATGAATGGCAAATATGCAAATAAAAAGCTGCTCAACATCATTAGGACTTAGAAAAATACACATGAAAATCACAAAGAGATACCACTACACACCTACTAAAATGACTCCATTTCAGGAAAGAAAAAACTGATAATACCCGACAGTGAAAGGATGTGGAACAACTGAAACCCCCTCGTACACTCACTGCTGATGGGAGTGCAAACGCGGTCAGCCACTTTGGAAAGCAGTCGGGCAGTTTCTTATAAAGTTAAATACATGCTTGCGGTATGATCCAGCAATCCCACCCCCAGGTATTTATCCAAGAGAAATGAAGACATATGACCACACAAAACCTATATGCAAATATGTATCACAGCCTTATTCATAATCGTCAAAAGCTGGAAACAATGCAAGTGTTCATCGAGTAACCGGTGAATGGAAAATTAAATTGTGGCACAGGCATAACTAAACGACTACTCAACAATAAAAAACAAGTTAGTAATACATACAATAGCATGTACGAGTCTCAAAAGAACACAAAGTGGAAAGATGCCAGACTCAAAAAGCTACACAGTACATGATTCCATTTATATGATATTTTAGAAAAGGAAAAACCACAGGAACAGAAATCAGATCAGTGATTGCAGGCAGCTACTGACTGGCAGAAGGGCAGACCAGAAAGGGCCGCAGAGAACTTTCTGTGGTAACAAAAGTATTCTGTATCTTTATTGTGGTAGTGGTTACGTGACTGTTACATTTGTCGAAATTGGCAGAAATGTGTACCTTAAAAGGATGAATTTTACTGCATACAAATCATAATAAACAAACAAAAAATATATAACCGCCCTAAAAAAAATAATGATAGCCTCCTTCCCTTTCCGTCAGAGAGGAGGTCCACACAACAGCTCAGGGCACCGGGTGGGGAGCGGAGGGACTGGGAGGCGACACAGGCCGGCAGGCCCAGAGGCCAGGCACACAGAGTGGCTGGGGAGGTGGGACTGTGAGGAAGGCTAGGGGGCCTATGAAGATCGGAACAGAGGGCCCACTGGCTGATTCCAGGCCATGAGGAGTGGGGTACAGAGGCGGGGGAGACATTGTGGTTGAGAAACTGGTTACATTACGCAAATACATAAAATAAGTAAATATACTGAGGGTAAGAGGAGCCAAGTTTCTCCCTACTTGAGAATGCTCATATATTTACAAAAGTGGAAAGAGACTGCCTGAATTTAAGGTGGAGTCATTCACATGAACTCTGGTTTATAATATAAAATTCAATGTTTTCTCATATATATAACCTACTCACACACATACACACACATGCAAACACTATGCATAAATTTGTACACGTATATACATAAACACGTCTACACACATACAGAAATACGCAGAGTTATAGATGTGCATGTTGGTATATGTATGTATATGTGTGTGTGCACACATACATACTTATGTACATTTTCTAGCTCTGTCTCCTCACGGAGCCTACAGGCAGTGACACCCCGAGAGCAACGTGCACACCTGGCACTCAGACTTGGGTTTCTAATTACCACCGTCCACTAAAATGAACTAGGGCCCTTTGGAAATGGCTGATTCCAGGGCTTCAGCAGGAAAAGAGCAAAAATGCTTGGAAAACCTGTGCCAGAAAGTCAAGAAACACCCCATGAACAGTAGGGACGCCAGTATAAAGCAGGTCCCGCTGGCCAAACTGGGGAAAGCTTGAGGATCAGAATAATCCTGGAAATTAATTACAAACCACTGACTGAAATAAGAATTCATGGGTCCCTACTGACAGAAACCAATGAGAAGGGAAAACTCTTCATTACAGCAGAACGGTAGCTAACAGACAGACAGACTGACGGAATCACAGGTGGCAACAACAGAAGGGGCTGGTGCAGGAAGAGGCTGTCAATGGATGTCGGGCAGAGCTCTGGGGACGAACAGACTGGTGGTATCACCTCAGAGCATCTTTCCACACGACAATAATAATTATACAGGGGAAATGGAGGACTTCCTGTGGAGAGAGCTGCCAAACCCCAAATGAAGCAGGTGATGAAGGCTGATGTCACCAACAGTGGGGCAGACAGACATCGTCCGCCATCATGCCAACACTGAGAAGAGGGCGGCACCCTCTCTGTGACACTCCTGTCACAGTGCTGTAACTGTTGTCATGAAGGAGCAGGCAGACACAGACCTCAGACTGCAAGGACGCAGAAGAAAGGCGAAGACTAAGGAACCGTTTCAGACAGCAGGGTCTGAGGAGACGTGCAGCTAAACAGTAACACTTACTCCTAGGAAGGACCCTGGACCAAAAGAAGGAAAAAAGAGACAGCAAAGGACAGCTGGTAAAGTGTCACAGGCTCTGGGGATAGACCGCAATGTGGTACCAACACCGATTTCCTGATTTGGAGAGTGGCGTGCTGGTTACCAAGGAAAGCCCTGTTTGGGGGAATACAAACAAGAGGGCTTGCTCTCAAAAAAGTTCAGGGAAAAAACCGCAAAGGGTATGTATGTACACACACACAGAGTGGGCATGGAGGAAATGCAATAAAAGATTAACAACTGGGGAATTTAAGTGAAGAGAATATAGGATTTTAAGGGGGGGGGGGGTTCTGTTTGTTTTGACTTGTTCTGGCAACTTTAATTGTGAAATTATTTTGAAATAAATTGTTGGGAAAAATAATAGCCACCTACTGCCAGGAATATGCAGGCCACAGCATCTTTTATCCTCACAACAAGAGCCCATGGTGGTGCTCAGAAAGAGAAAGCCCTGACCAAGCTAAAGGTCCTCCAGCTACCGAGTGGGGACGGACCCCATCACAACTGAGGTCTGTCAACTCCAGAACTTTCGATCTTCTACCACACCCTGCTGCCTCACTCAACAAACAGATAGTCATCGTCAACCAAAGGATATGTCCACATCTGTACTGATCCCTGAGGACGTGAAATAAATCAGAACATCTCTTCCCTCAAGGAATTCAGTCTAGCAGAGATAAACAGACTTGCAAAGTAGGTGCTATGGCTTGCCTTCACTTCACAGGGAATGCTGGCCCTCGCTCTACAATTCAGTATAACCCATGAGCAGGTGAAAGGTCACTTCTCAGATGTGTGGGACAAATAGACCAATGGCCACAACGGAGCGCGCTCAGGTCATGGAAGTGAAAGGTGCCCATCTCTCTCTCAAACACACCCGCCCTCCAAGGTCTCAACAGCGTTAAAGCAAATGAGAAGAGAAAGGACTATGAACAGTATTTGAGGAGTCTCGAAACTATTCTTTCCCCTGGGTTTTCATCACTCCCAGAGATATTCTGTATTTTGTTTAAATGGGGCCTTTTCTAAAATGTAGCGGATATGGTGGGATTAGAACTGTTTGACCCAATTACTAAACTGGATTATTGCCAGAAGTTATACCCTTGTTTTCTAGTGGTTTTTCTATGCCGAACAAAAAAAAAAACAACTCTTGTGTAGGAAAGAGAGCAAAGTCTGAATCTCTACCGCTCAGGGTCACTAGGCTCCCTGCTTCAATGACTCTAAGAGCTAAATTTACCCCCGGAGGAAGTGGGTTTTACCATCAATTATGTGCAAATTCAGTGGTTTTCTTCTGGTTATAAATCAGCTAGGGACAGATGGGGTGCGGTGCCTCTAGGGATTGTCCTGAGCTTTGCGAGCAGGTTGGTTCAGTCCATACACCATACATCATTTAAGTGAAGGAGGAAGACCCAGGAAGACTATTTATTACACAGTGGTAATAAATAGTGCACGACAGTCACTACTCACCAAAAACTTAAGAGTGCAGCCCTGGCTGGTGTGGCTGAGTGGACTGAGCACCGGCCTGTGAACTGAAAGGTCGCTGGTTCAATCGATCCCCAGTCAGGGCGCAGGCCTGGGTTGCAAGCCAGGCCTCCAGCTGGTGGTTTGGGAGAGGCGACCAACCGACTGATGCTTTGCTCACACATCCCATGTTTCCCTCTCTACCTTCCTCTCCTTCAATAAATAAATGGATTTTTTAACTTATCGTTTAGCAGGAGAGACATAAATAGAGTGCTAGGGAACATCTAGTAAGGTCACCTTCTACACTGGGGTGGAGCCGGGGTCAGGGAAGGCTTCCTTCAGAAGGGGCCTAAAGAACAAGAGAACATGAGCCTGCAAGTGCCAGGTCTGTGTGTTTTATTGGGTGGAGAATTTTCTGGGAGAGCAGGTAAGAGGCAATATAAGAAAAAATATATACAAAAGCAAAGGGGAGAGAAAGGGTAAGTGATTTCATCTTGCTGAGACATGAATACTGAGAGAGAAGCCTGTGAAAGGCTGTAAGTAGTGGAAAAATAACTGTTTGACCATTACAACAATTCTGAGGTAGTTATTATTCATTTTGATTTACTAATGAAAAAAAACTGAGGCTGGAGAGAAGTTAAGGCCATTAGACAAGGTCACAACAAAGAAATGGCAGGTCAACAACAAGGCCCACCCCTTCTCTCCTCCGCGCCCCTAGAGTTTAGCCACAATGTGACCAGCTCCTTGGATGCCCAGACAAATCACCTTTTTCCTGGATATTCAATTCTTAGTGTTTAACACTCTCAAAACCCAAGCAGTCACCAAAGTGAATTTTAGCTCCATTAAAGGGTCAATCCCTCAGTAAAATCTAGTATATTAATTTTTGTGTCTTTACCAATACAAGTTTCCATACAAAACCAAACTTTTTTCCATATGCTACAGAGGCCCTGGCCCTAAAAGCTTAAGGCCGTGGTAAGAAGACAGCCCACACAGAATTCACTGTACACTCGGCAATGCGGGGCACATCACCTTCTATTTTATCTGGCAGCAGGAAGAGGAAGTTAGGACCCCACAATTACCCCTGCAGAGAGGCACACCAAAGGGAATGCAGGCATAACAGTTACGATAATGGTCGCGCAAATAGCCATCTGTACTTACAGCCAGTCACGCCAAGAGCTTTTAAACACCCACATCCCTAATGCCTCCCTCTCCCCATGCAGGTGGGCCGACTCCTTTCCATTCTTCTCCAACCCACACAATTCCAGAGGAACAGCAAATCTGCTGCCAGGAGTGGGAAGCAGAGAAAGCTGCTGTACTTTCAACACAAAAGACCAAAAAGGAAGGGTCCTAACTCCCCAACCTGTATTCCATCCATTAAACCAGCATTTCCGTATTCCTTCTACTGTCTAAAACTCAAAACAATGTAGCTCCCATTCCCTGACACCCAGCCTGCCCGGCTAGATCAGGTGCCCTCTCCGCCATCTGCACATCTACTCGCCTCCCTCATAGCACATACCACATTATCTACCTGCTTGGTATCAATCGGTCTCCCCACTCTCCTGAGAGCTCCTGAGGACAGAAGCAATCTTGCACTCTGCCTCCCTCCACATCCTCAGAGCCAGCATGGGGCTGGGCCTGCAGGTGCTGAATTAAGGTTCGCTGGGTGAATAGGAGAACTGCCAGGTGGAAAGGGAAGTGAGCAGTGGAAAAGGAGAGGGTTGCACAGCAATTTCAGGTCTGATGGTTCAGGATATAGGGACAGAAATCAAGGCACAGTCTGTACACTGAAATAATATGTTGAATGCAATATTTACCCAAGAATATCATCCTTTAATAGTCACTAGTAAATTTAGAACAAAAGATGAAGAGTATCATTTTTAAAGAGCCAGCCATAATTTTTTGTATTATGTCCCCCAAAGCAAAACAGCAACAAAAGAGTAGCCTACAAAAAACTATTACAGCCTTACCACACGTTCCCAGTTCCCAACACAAACAGCTTTTCAGGGTTCCTTGCAGTGGGGTCGCGGGGGGTGGGGTGGGGGTGAGCTTTTTGCCCACCACTTCTCCTACCCCCTGCGCGCTCCTTTCCCCCTACAACCTGCCGAAGAAAACAATGTATGTATTGCACTGTCCGACAATTCTGAGAGAGGTCTCCCCAGTTCTCCCAAGTTTACCTTGAGAGCTGCGAAGAAGATAAGCAATTTGTTCCCAGTTATGGCAAATTTCATTGGAATGATGAACGCGGTCAACAAACAGCTCCCTGACATGGTGCTGGGAGCCATAAAAGATCTCAACAACAACCTCTGGGAGCAGCATTTCCCAATGTGCCCGCAACTCTTTGACCACCACGCTTTTTTCCAGGCTCTTCTTTTGCTCCGATCCATCATCATCTACTTCCTCCTTCAGGGAGGTCTGCTCTCAGATCCTCTTTACCAATTCTATCAGCACATGTCAAAACTGCTACACATCCAAATTAAACAGAACCTGGTAGAAAGGTAAAGAAAGGAGGGTCCTGGGATTGTTTCTGGGATTGCTTCAATTTAAACCCCTTTGGTTGTACTTTTTCTTGGATTTGTTTTTCTGAAGAAAACAACACTAATTATTTTGGAAAGGTGCTGATTTTTACTAGATTTTACTTGGAATCATTATAATAAAGATGTCAGAGCTAAAAATAACCTCATCACATCCCCATATTTATTTCACAGATGGGAAAAGACCCAAAGACATTCAGAACTGCCTAACTACCATTACAGAAAGGAATTCCTTAGAATGTCGGATCCTAAATGGCAAGCATCCTATCTAATGCATCCCCGGGGTGCAGTACAGTGTTCAGCACTTGATAAATGGCTGGTGAACTGAACTAAATGAGCACCACTAATTAGAGGGAAATGTAGGACTACGACCCATGGTGTTGCACTTCAAGTACAGCATTGTTTCATCACATGTGACTACAAGCTGGAGTCTGTGGATGGTGGGTGATCCGTGTATAAAGTAGACCGCGTGGAACTCAGGCTCCCCCCCCCCATCAACTAGGCACACTCCCTTTCTCTCCCACGTCATCTAGGACATGTCCAACCTCCATGTTCCCACTGCTCTAAAAACCGTACAACATGTCTAGACTTTTCCCCTAAAATATCCCTCCTCTTCCACCCAGATACTATTTTAATCATTCTCTTCAATCCCTTCATCTTCTTAATGTCTTTGGGGCTGCCTCCTAATACCTCAACTCACAAGGACCTGTTTCTCTTCCCATGTCTGCACGGCCCTAAGCCAACGGTTCCCAACCTTGGCTGCACACTGAAATCACCTGGGCACATTATCAAAAAACACCGATTCCTCACTCTTACCCCCAGAGTTCATAATCTAATTCTGGTCTGGATGGGGTATGGCCAAGGAACGAAAATTTCTGAAACTCCCTAATGTACAGCTCGCTAACACTGAGAACCTCTGCCCTACGCCCTCAGGAATTCACCAGTCCATCCATCATACACTCTAAAAATAACTCCTGCCATTTGTTCTGGACTTGCTCTGCACCAGGCACGTGTGTTGCTAGAGCGCAGGCACATACAGTCACACCCTGGCCTCACATCTGTCATTTAACAACAATACTCTGTAAGTGCATTCGTGAGCTGCATAAAAACAAGTGGTGAGGAATGGCGGCGGCCTGCTAGAAGACTGCAGAGGGGGCAAAAGACCGCACTGGAGTTTTCTGACTCAGAAACTTATTTATAGTTTCTGATTTTTTTTTCACCAAGGATCTAGAGTCCTTCAAATCCAGATGGTCTTTCCGTGTCAAAAATAGCTTTTTGCGACCAACCCCAAATAAGCACAAGAACAAGCAATGCATTTCCATGCCTCCATGCCTCAGCACATACCAACATCTCTGTCTGGACGGAAAACTCCTATCTGTCCTTCAAAGCCCAGTTCAAATGCCTCCTTTAGTCCTCTCGACAAATACTGAGAATTTACTACGTGACAGGTATTGGTCCAGGCAATGGAGATACAACAGTGAGTAAAACACAGTCCCCGGTCTCACAGTGCTTACATTCTACTTGGGAAGCTAGACAGTAAACAAGGAGACAAATTAAAATTATTCCAGATGGTGATTAAGCGATACGAAGAAAATGAAACAACATAACAAGACACAGTAATGGTGGGTGGTAACTATCCCCCAAGGCAGACTCATCAGTTCCCTCAAGATCAAATCAAGAACAGGAGGCCTTCCCATATTCCTTTCTACACTCCCAGTATTCACTCCTAGGGCACACACAGTGAATATTCTGAATGAATTAAAGGACAAGCGTAAAGCCCTGGCCAGGTGGCTCAGTTGGTTGGAGCATCGTCCCGTAAACCAAAGGTAGCAGGTCTGACTCCTGGTCAGGGCGCATGCCTAGGCTGCAGGTTCGATGCCTGGTCAGGGAGTGCACAGGAGGCAACTGATGTTTCTTGGACATCGATGTTCATCTCTCCCTTTTCCTCTCTCCCCCCATCCCTTCCCCTCTAAAAACCAGTAAAAACATATCCTCGGGCGAGGATTCAAAAAAAATTTTAAGGGGTAAGAAAAAAGGAAGAAGTAAAAAAGAAACAAAGAATCGTCATAATTAACTAAGAGTCAAGAGATATGAATCCTCACCAAAGGCTTCCCGCTGCCTACGAGGTTTTGGCCAAACCCCCTCCTCCCTTCTGTAAAGTAAGTAGACTGGATGAGAACGAGACTGTGATGTCAGCAGAAGTAGCACCAAGAACGAGTGCGCAGGGAGAGGCCGCGCGGCGCTGAAGCCAACAGGCCCCTCCTGCAGGGAACAGGCGCCCCTCAGCTCCCAGGAGTGCTGTGCAGGAACGCAGGCCCGGGGCTGCTGAGAGGGGCCCAGAAGCTGGAACTCATGTCCGTTCTCCCAGTGCTCAAATATTAAATCCAAATGTCTTTACAATACTGTGTTAGCCAAACAAAACCCCTGTATAAGAGTCAGACCACTGCCCTACAGTGTGCAACCTCTGGACTCGATCATCTCCAAGTCCTTCTGAGTTTTAACAGTCCAGGGCGCTACAGTGAAATCTTCTCAAAGAAAAGTACTGAAGAAGGCACAACAGGATTCAAGAACAAAAAGGGAAAAGAACAGCGTCCTCCAGAATTCCAATCAGACCACGGGAGAGTCTTCTTCGCACCTTACCAGGCAGTAAATTCTTGTTACCTGACAAGAAAATGATGCATCCTATACAATAAGAAGACCCATCCACTATCTCCTTTAAATTACAACAGCAGCAGTCCACTACATTTTCAGTGATTTGAAGCTGAAGCGTGTTTCTTTGGCCCAAATGCACTCAATAAATGCTCCTATCCCAGACCGTCAGGAACACTCGCAGAGACACAGCTCACGGCAGACACACACAGACCCCCACACGCACCCGACCTGCTAAGCAAGGAAATCAATTATGCTGAAGACTGGCGAGATGCCCCAAAGACACAGCGGGAATTTGATATGAACAGCAGGATGAGGAAGAAGAATGAATAATTCAGACCCCCTGATTCACTTAACAAAGTTCTGTCAAGCACAAGCTGAGACCCGTGGTTTGTGGGCTGAGCTCTCTCCACTGAAAGGCAACACCAGCTCCCTGTTGAATGGAAAACCAACTGTGCCTGCTCTGAAGGTGGGAGATGGAAGAAGTGACAAACCTGCACCTCGAACACGTCTGACAGCCAATTCATCATCAAAGACCAAACTTGAAAGCAGACAATGTTTTCATACTGTCATTAGCAAAGGAGAAAGAACATGCATATTTTATTTATGCCCACCCTCTTTAAGGAGGCCTGAATCAGACGTTAAAGGCAAAGCAAAATGAGATAATGGGGAAGGCAAAAGAAAAAGGCATCAGCCAGAACTGCTAAAAGTGTGCAGACATCTTCCCAACCCCGAGTGTCCTACTTCCAAAGCTGAAGAAAGTACCAACAGTAATTATCTATGAACAAGCAACGGTGGCCAAATGATAAACTTTTCACCAGCTGCCTAGCCTAAGTTCCACATGACTTTTAGACACGGGCAATCCTGAAAGCAGATCCACCTTTATGCCGGGCAGTAATCAGTCATCATAAACTCTTGCTTTGTTGGAAATCTGAGTTTCTTATAAAGGTTTGTTTAAAGCTGCTCCATAAATGACCTCAGGAAGAAAAAGAAAGGTAAACAGCCCCACCTGTTCTCCTGTTTGTCTATGGTAGGTTTGGTGTTTTATCTTCCATTTTTGTTTCTTTTTAATGACAGGAGTAAAATACTTGTAATCATTCAGCATTTAAATCTCTCAAATCTACAATACTTACTGGTGCAAGTAATTCAGTCTTGTATTTGTGAAGTACAACTGTACACAAAAAAAAAAACAAGAATGTGTCAACTTCTGAACACCACAGCACTCAAATTGTGTTGGTATGAAAGTCAAGGGAAGAGAGCAAATTAAGGTGTTCCTGAAATCCTCCTCAGGCTCCGAGGAGACCGTCTCTGTGCAGTAAACGGATCCTAAACATTGTACCAGTGAGTAGCAGGAAACGATTTCACCAAGCAATTAATACCACATACAGGTGCACTCAAGAATGAGCTCATACTTTTAAAAAGCCATTTTAAAAATTAACCTGATTCTTCAAAGTTAGCAAAAGCAACACACGACTTCTCCAAAATTCAAATGGCTAAACAGGGGATATTTCAGCCCTAAAAGCAAAGAAGAAATAGCACTTTTTCTTAAAGTAATTAGATAACAACCAGCTCCTTCTGGTGAAAATAACCAAATTTTCTCATTTACACAAAGTTGGCCCATAGGAAATTAGTCTGTCTGCCCATCATAAAGAGGCTGGCAACGCAGCGGCGGTGGCTCGAACCAGAGACGGAGACAGAGGAGCCAGCAAGCACACCAGACGGAAACTCTGCTCACGTCTCTGTTACAGACCGCGGCCCAAGGGTCTGTGCGGCACGTTCCCAAGGGCCACAGACAGAAAAAGGCCCCTAACTTCCAAATCCTTAACGAATGATGCTTCTAGAAATTAGATAACATAAATTCTCACCTGCCGCTTCTTTTGTCAAAGAGCAACAAGGCTGCTGTGGATCAATTTTAACAAGCTGGAAACAGGTGACTTCCCAGAATATGAACAAACATTAGTCTCTTATTTGGGGAGATGGGATTTTTTTTTTAAAGCTCCCAGATGATACTACTTGGCAGCCAGGATTGAGAAGCCTTGGCCTAAGTAAGTCTTGAAACAAATCAGCTGGGGTTACTTAACCACTGAAACCAAGGGCGATACATTCAAAGGAGGTTTGGCCTTTGAATATGACTTTGTTTGAAATGATTATCGCTAACAAAAGAACCAAATGCCATGGAGTAACCGTTCACCTGGAAATTTTGGGACCTCTACGCTACACAGATAGGGTTTTTTCAGTTCTAAATTCCCATAATCCATCCAGCCATTACATACCCAATAAATACTGGCCTACACTATATATCAGGCACTGTGCTAGATAATGGAAATTTTAAAAGAAAAAAGATGAAAGCACAGACCCTTCCCTCTAGGAACTCACAGTTTTGAAGAGCAAAGTAAATACACACTTAGAATTCAACGAGGTTACACTAGAAAGGGACAAGTTCAAAGTGTACGACAGCACTTAGAAGAGTTCCTACCTCCAGATGTCCCAGTAGATTCCCAAGGAAAAGTGACCTCTAAACCGAAATCTCAAAGGAAAAGATGGGGGAGGAATACAATCAAGGTAACTTCAGGGTGAGCAGCATGTCTGGCGGAGGAGAGGGTCCAGGGACAGGAGAGGAAGGAGGAGCCGGATCACCGATGTGTGTTAATGGGACTAACGGGCAATGGTGTGAGAGAGCTGTTTCAGAGGGCTCACTCTGAGAACGGTCGCCGCAATGCAGCAACGGGGAACAGGGGTGACAGAACTAAAGGCGGACACTCACTAAGCAGATGGACACGGGTAACTGAAGTGCAGAGGACAAATCTAGGCTAGAGACAGCAATTTGGAAGTTGTTAGCATACAGGTGATAAATAAAAAGCCTTAGCAATGGGTGAGCTTGCCCAGGAAGAGCACATACAGTAAAGAGAGAAAAAGAACTAGAGCAGAGTCCTGAATAACAGCAACTTTTAAGTGGTAGATTGAGAAAGGGACTGGACACAGGCAGAGAAAGGGGAAAATTTTTCAAAGGATGGCACCAGAAAACACGGGAAGAGAAGTGCTTTAAGATCACAGGAGACAAAAAAGGAAATTCATTGTATTTAGCCACAAGGGGGTTATTGGTGACTCTGGGGGAGGTTTCAATGCTGTAGTTGAGGAAGAAACCAGATTGCAATGGGTTCAAATGGTACAGACAATTATTTCAAAAAGTTGATTTGTAGAAGGGAGAGGAGTGAAAAAGAGCTGGAGGGCGAAGGAGACTAAAAAACAAAATGTGCTAGAATTTATTTAGTTTTAATGAGATGAGCATGTATAAAGTTGGTAAGAAAAGATACAGAGCGGCGGATCTAAAAGTCTAGGAAAGAGACACTGCAGAAGCTACAGAAGAGTGGGAACATATACCATGTTCATGGAGAGAAGAATTAACATGGTTAAAATGTCCTCGCTGCACAAAGCAATCCATGGAGACAACACATGTCCTATCAAGACACCAATGGTGTATTTCACAGAACTGGGACAAATATTCCAAAATTGTATATGAGAACACGAAAGACCCCAAATAGTCTCAGCAATCTTAAGAATTAAGATCTTAATTACAGGACACCAGTCTCCCACAGTGACGGCCACGCTCAAGGGAGGCGGAAACCCACGGTCCCAGGGCCCACGTTTGCTGTTGTTTTCAATGAGGAAGAGAGGCAAGGCGGTGAACGGACAACAGCACTGAGTGAGGGAAGAGGGCAGAGGAGCCAGGTTATAAGAGCTTAGTTTGTTGAGAGGCAAACTAACCAAAGAAAAACAAGGTTGGAGGAATCACACTACCTAATATCAAATTATGCTACCAAGCCATAGTAATCAAAACAGCATGGTACAGCACACAAACAGATGACTAGATCAGTGGAACAGAATAGAGAGCCCAGAAATAAATCCAGACCTTTATGGTCAATTAATATTTGACAAAGGAGGCAAGAACATATGATGAGGTAAAGATAAGTCTATTCAATAAGTGCTGTTGGGAAAACTGGACGGATATGTGCAAAAAAAATGAAAGTAGACCACCTTCTAGACCACACACAAGAATAAACTCAAAATGCATTAAACACTTAAATAAATGTTAGACTCAAAACCATAAAAATCCTAGAAGAAAACATAGGTAGTAAAATCTCAGACATTTCTTGTAGCAATATTTTTTGGATATGTCTCTTGAGCAAGGAAAGATAAACAAATGGGACTACATGAAACTAAGAAGTTTTAACACAGCAAAGGAAATCATCAACAAAATGAAAAGACATCCCACTGAATGGGAGAGCATATTCACCAATGATACATCTGATAAGGGGTTCAAAACCAAAATTTATAAAGAATTTATATAACACCACCAAGAAAACCCAATTAAAAAACTGGTGCCCTGGCTGGTTTGGCTCAGTGGATTGAGTGCCTGACTGCAAAGCAAAGGGTTGTTGGTTCCATTCCCAGTTAGAGCACATACCCGGGTTGCGGGGCCAGGTCCCTCGAGGGGGCATGCAAGAGGCAACCACACACTGATGTTTCTCTCCCTCTCTTTCTCCTTCCCTTCCCCTCTCTCAAAAAATAAATAGAATCTTAAAAAAAATTGGCGAAGAACCTGAATAGATACTTCTCCAACGAGAACAACACACAGATGGCCAACAGACATAAAAAGATGCTCGGCATCACTAATCATCACAGAGATACAAATTAAAACCACAAAAAGACATCACCTCACACCTGTCAGAACGCTATCACGAATAAATCAAGCAACAACAAGTGCTGGCGAGGAGGTGGAGAAAGGGGAGCCCCCGTGCACTGCTGGTGGGACCGCTGGTCGGTGTAGCCGCTGGGAAAGGTGGTAAGGAGGTACCTCAAATAATTAAAACCGGACCTGCCTTAGACCCAGAGATTTCACTTCTGGGCATATAGTTAAAGAAGCCCAAAACACTAATTCGAAGGAATATATACACCCTTATGTTCATTGAAGCATTATTTACAATCACCAAGATTTGGAAGCAGCCCAAGTGCCCACTGGCAGATGAGTGGATAAAAAAGCTGTGGTACATTTACACCATGAAATACTACTTGGCCACCCAAAAAAAAGAAGTAAATCTTATCCTTTACAACAATGCAGATGGACCTAGAAGGTATTAAGCAAAGTGAAATAAGCCAGTCAGAAAAAGACAAGTACCAGATAATTTCACTTATGTATAGAATCTAGGGAACAAAATAAACTAGCAAACAAAATAGAAACAGACTCCCGGACAGAGAACAGATGGACAGCTGTCAGAGGGAAGGGGGTTGGGGGCTGGGTTAAAAGGTGAAGGGGTTAAACAAAGAAACAAAAACTCACAGACACAGATAACAGCACGGTGACCGCCAGAGGGGAAGGAGGGGTGTGGGGGGATCCGTGTGATGGGAGGAGACTCGACTTGGGGCAGTGAACACACAACACAATATACAGATGATGTGTTACAGAACTGTACACCTGAAACCTATATAACTTGATGTGAATAAAATAAAATAAAAACAAGAATCTAGGAAAGAGACACAAGTAGGATTCACCACAGGAAGGAAGGCACGACTTCCACTGTAACAGATAATGTTTGTAGGTTTGGCGGCAGGGAGTTAAAAGAGTTCCAGTCTGATGGCTTCTATCCTGTCTATAAAGTAAGAGGAAAGGTTCCTGGCTGTAACTGAAGGGAAAGTGAAGTAGGGCAATGAGACACGTCTGACCAGCCACTGTGGCCGCCCCCCAAGGCAAAGGGTCTGGGGACGGTAGGAAACCACGAAGGCAGACAGCTGTACTGACTGGGCCTGGGGTCTTGCTAAGTAGGTAAAACAGAATGAAAAGACAGGATGTTGGCCGAAGATCCGGTTCAGCGAGGAACCATGAAGTCTAAACAAGGCGGGCAGGGAAGCGAAGACGGGGAGTCAACCAAAGGGAGAGAGCGCAGAGAGAGCTACTGCAGCGGGTTCCTCCATGGCGCTGGAGAAAAGATGCGGGGAGAGAAAGTGAATGAGAGAACTGGAAGCGTCTTCAGGAGGAGACAAGATGCTGGTCTTTAAATCTTCAGAAGAGAAGAGTTTCAACTCTCAAGACCCAGGCTGTGTCCTCAGAACACAGGGTGAAGAGTGAAGGCAGCCAGGGCAGCAGGCGGAAGAAAGAACTGAGAGGCAGGGCCAGCCAGACACCAGTCTCCCACAGTGACGGCCACGCTCAAGGGAGGCGGAAACCCACGGTCCCAGGGCCCACGTTTGCTGTTGTTTTCAATGAGGAAGAGAGGCAAGGCGGTGAACGGACGACAGCACTGAGTGAGGGAAGAGGGCAGAGGAGCCAGGTTATAAGAGCTTTGGAAGAGCAGGGAATTTCGTCCAAGGGTAGAAGATCGGATAGAAGTACTGGAGAAGGGAGAGAGAGGTTAGAATACTGAACTCCCCAACGCAGGTGGACAGATAACACCCACTAGGAGGGGAATGTGATGTCCTAAGAAAGAAACCCAATTTAGTTAAGAGAAAGGGGAAGAGGGGATAGTCCGTGAGGGAAGGAGCCACTGGCAGATCAAGTCAGGAGAAAAAAGCATCGTCAGGCCTCGGATCACAGGAATATCAGATGGCTGTAGGTGCTTACATCCTGGATGCTCCAAGGAGCACAGAGCTGAATGGAATGATGTTTGGCTGCTGCTACACTTCTTTTAAAAGAAGAAGGAGAAGGGGGAGAAGAAGGAAGGGGAGGAAGTGGAGAAGAGGGAGAGGGAGGTGGAGGTGCGGGAGAGGGTGGGGGGGAGAGGGAGGAGGAAAAAGGGGAGGAGGAAAAAGAGGAGGAGGAGGAAGAGAAGGAGAAAAAGGAGGAGGAGGAGGTGAAATAAGGAGTTCCAACAATTCCTTAACAGAAAATTGGATGCATGCCCTTGATGTGAGACAGCATTAGCCAGGTTTAATCGAGCTTCTGGAAGAGTCAAAGCCCAAGCTGAAAACCAAATCAGGATAATTTAAATCCCACGGGACCTACCATATAGTAAAAACAATGGTGGCCTCTCTCAGTGGACACAGCAGCACCCTTAGGCTCTGCAAGGAAGACACCATGGCCCAAGACACCCATTCTGTCACAGCACACAAGGAAACTCTCTGGGTGGAGTCGGTTTTAATCTGTACCCCTTTAGGCTGATAAGATCAGACCCCAGATTCAGGGTCCCAGTACCTCCAACAACAACGACCGATCAACTATAAAATAATGTGAAATAAACAATGAGACAGTCGAGAGTCAAGAATGTCGATGCCTCTAATAAAAAGCTAAACAATTTTTTACAATTCTAACATATGTAACTGCTCCTGTGTAAAGTGCTTTACTTGCAATATCTCATGAGTTTTCACAACTGAGATGAAAACTATTATTATTTTACAGATGAAAGAACTAAGCCTCAGAGAAATTAAGAAACTTGCCCAACGTTATAAGTTTATTAAGCAGCAGAGCCAGCTTAATCATTGAGCTCCATGCCTGAGTCACCGCACCAGTAGCTACTGCCAAAATATCTGAGTACACATCCTCTTCACTATACAATTCAAAATACAGTCATTATTAGGTAGAACACAAAGAAATAAAAGGCGTGGTCCTTAAGAAAATTAAGTCTGGCTAGAGAGACAAGAGATAACCACACACACAAAAGCAACAACTCGAAAACATACTCAACTGCAGCAGGTCCTAGAAGAACGTCATCTTGTCCGATGTTGCTTTCTTGTAACACTGATGGCCTGCAGCAGGACCTCAACTCATTTGGACCAATTAACCTGTGGTAAAATTGGTCTCACTACACATCATTCCACTTACGGTCACAGAACCACCAACCACGTTAAGTGAGGATATACTGTACCAAGATTATAATGGTAATAAAACTGTAGAAGATAAAAATTTTAAAGATAGTTAGATTCAATAGATTTTAATTCTCTATCCAAGGCAACCAACTTTCTAACGACCCATTTGGCCAAGCTTTCAGACTTCTCAAATGGAAGAGATACTGTAAATTTCTCAGGAAATACCTAAGTAAATCATACCAGGACACCAGAAAAAACTTAAGTGCTCTGAAATGAATATCAGTTCTCCTGAGTCTTGAACCATATCCTAACCCAACTACCGTCCCCTAGTATACCTAGTGTATCGAGTTTACTTGTACCAAAGCTCCATTTTGACCCAGAGCAAATGAATATTGACCCTTAGTAATTTGTCTACTGAGACATTCATCCTACAGGTCTTGCCTCTTGCCTCCAGTTAAATTTCAGAAGTCTGAGGCTGAGCCAAAAACAAAACAGCCAGAAGCAGGCCGGGATGAACCCTTGCTTTGCACACGCTGGTTCACGTACACTCTTAGCTCCCAGACTACACTTCAAGCTACCTTAAGAGGGCATCTACATGTCTCTGCCTGACACACCCTCACCCAGCCTCTCATGGAAATCAATTCACCTCCATTTCCCTACCTGTAGAGTAGAAAACAAAATGGTAATCTTGCTTTACTTTCAAACCTCTCAGAGGCAGAATAAGATATAGAATATTTCTTAAGTACTCTGAATCTTAGTTCAGAAAGTTCACAACAATACATAATAACACGCTGACCATGCATGCAGTGCCCCAGCAGCCCGTTCCACTAGTAAAAACCGACCAAGGCACAGGCGCAACGCACATACACACAGGTGCACACCAGGGCTTCGAGCTCGAGCAAAGCTAAACTCATCTTTGCCGCCCCGCCACCGAAGGGCCGTTCTGACCACAGCAGTCCCCTCATCAGCAGTTTCGCTGTCGGCTGTCTCACTTACCCACGGTCCACCACGATCCAGAAATAATAAATGAAAAATTCCAGAAACAGACAATTCATATGTCCTCTGAACTGCACGCCATTCTGAGCGGCACGATGGAACCCCATGCCACCCCACTCCACCCCACCCAGAACGTGAGTCACCCGGTTGTCCGGTGCGCCCCCACTGCACACACTCCCTGCTCCCTAGTCACTGAGCCGCCTTCTTGGTTATGGGGTCTGCTGCTGTGGTGCGCCTCAGTGCTCCCAGCCCCCCGACCTTACTTCTCATGTCTCCTTCACCTCACTCCACCTCACACAGGCATTACGTCATCCCACATCATCGCGAGAAGGGTGACAATGACAATCAGATACTGAGAAAAACGATACTCACATACTTTCTTTAAAGTTGATTTTAGAGAGGGAGGAAGGGACAAACAGACAGACACTGATTTGTTGTTCCACCTATTTACACCTTCAACAGCTGCTTCCTGTGTGTGCTCTGACCAGAGACCAGAGCCACAACCTTGGTGTACTGAGATGACGCTCTAACCAACTGAGCTCCCTGGCCAGAGCCTCCCACACTTTCATTACAGTATGTTATCATAATTGCTCTATTATTAGTTATTATTGTTAATCTTACTGTGCCCAATTCACATGTATGTGCAGGAAAAAACAGCATGTACAGATATAGGGCACCTACCATCCGTGGTTTCAGACCTCCACTGGGGGTCTTGTAATGCCTCCCCTACAGATAAGGGGGGACCACTGTATAGGTCAGAGTCTGCGTCCTCAGCATGAACATAACTGTTCCAAGCGATGCTGCTGCCGCGGCAGCCGAGGGTGAAGTGGGCCTCAGCCGCTAGACTCTGACCACCATCAGAGGTGGTCAGTGACATGCGGACGTGCAAACGGGGAGAGAGCAGGGAAACGGCGGGTGTGGCGGTTTCGAAATGTGTGTACGATTCTTTGTTACCACTCCCTTCAGGAGGTGAAGCCTAATCCTCCACCCCACGAGAGGAACCAGACGTAAGACGCTTGCTTCTAACCAATGTAATAAAGTAGAAACAACAGTGTATACTTCGGGGACGAGATCGTAAACAGCACTACCACTTCTTCACTTTCTGTCAAGTAAAGAAGTCACTCGAGGAGCCTAAGGAAAGGTGCACGTGGGAAGGAACTCAGGCCTCCAGCCAACAGCCAGTGAACACTGACAACAAGCCAACAGCCATGGAATGAGCCACCACCTGGAAGTGGATGCTCTGGCCCACGTGCGGCCACAGCCAAGAGCTTGACTGAAACCTTACGAGAGATCCTGAGCGTTCACCACCCTGCTAAGGTGCTCCCGAATTTCTGACCCAAGGAAACTGCGAAATAATAAACATTAGTTGTTTTGAATCAGTAAGTATAGGGGTAATGGGTTACACAGCAATAGAGATACAGGACATGCTGTCTAGCGCACTGGGTTGTGAACTGCAAACTATCCGAAAGGCCCCCTGAGGTCCCGGAAACAGACATGACCAGAGGGGAGCACACCAGCACTGCAGTCACCTCCTCTTCTGCCTACAGCAGCATCTGACACAAGTCCAATGAGAGCCAGAAATGTGAGCCGTGTGGGGGATTTAAGATTTTCTAGTAGCCACAAAAAAGTAAAAAGAAACAGGTGAGATTAATTTTAATAATATTCTTCACTGAGTCTAACATATCTAAAATATTAGCATATCAACATGTCATATAAAAACATAGCCAATATTTTACAAATTTCAAAGAAGTGTGTTTTTGTCCTAAGTCTCTGAAATCTAGCGTGTATTTAACCCTTCGGAGCACCTCACTCGGACTAGCCACACTTGAGGCCCTCAACACCACGTGGCTGATGGCTACCGTATTAGAGCAGGTCTAGAGGATTTCTTCTGCAGCTTGTTCCCCTTTTAGAAACCCGAGGGTAGAGCCCAAAGAGATAAAAGTAAAGAATTTTTAATACCTAAAGGATCCTTTTTATTTTCTTTACTGAGATGCCTCATTTGCATAGGTTGCCAAGATGGGAAGAAGTGGCCCTCGTGGAATGAAAGAGGGAAAGGGCAGAGCTTCAAGTTGGGAAGAGGGACCAGTTTGGAAAAACTGGTGGAAACAAACAAATAAATTCTACCTACAGAACACCGACACCAAGCATCAGAGTGAGCACAAAGGACATCGCCCCCCTTTTAACCGAAGTCTCCCTCGGCACTCACTCGCCTGCCCATTTCACACACAACTCCATGCCCATATGAAAAGCAAAGAGGCAGCTTGTCCTGAAGTGGGAGGTTTGGAAGGACATGGAGAGGGGAGAAAAAGCAAAAGAACATTTGCTTTCTCTGAAAACACTTCTTCCAGTGAACACATCTGCCTAGCCTCACCCAGCAATGTCATCTTCTAGGATTGCAGTTTTCAAGGAAGACAAATCAAACCCAGAGCCCTCAGCAGACAGTAATCTCAACATGAAAATCCACTCCAGCACCACCAGGGTCACCCTTTTCCTCCTCCCGGTCCTACTTCTTGAGAAGCCAGATCCAGACCAAAATGGGAAAAAGCCCAGTTGTGTGAATCACTGCCCCACCCCAAGGGGCCTGGGCCCAAGCCAGAGGACAGCTGGAAACAGCTGCTGCAAGATCAACTGCACCGGCGGCGGGCGGCGGGGGGCAGGGGTCGGGCGTAGGGGGACTCGTTGTTTATTACATGTGGTCCCATTCTCGCCTCAAAAAAGCTGGTTTTCATTTTCTGTCCCAAACAAAAAGTTTCTTTCCCTTCTTAAGATTCTTCTCCTAATGAAGGCTGCAACAACTGACTGGCCACTCAAGCCCCGCTTCAGACGGGTAGGTACCCAGTGGGGGAGTACCACCCCACCTGTGTCTCTCACAACATGGGACAAACCAGATCCACCAGGTAAGGAAAGGCATCTTTGACTTGAACGAAACTCTTTTTAAAAATCCACCAGGAAATACGAGACTGCTGAAATCTAGCAGAAAAGCAGCCCCCAGGGAAAGCGGGGTTCCGCTCGCCTTCCTCCCACGATGATGATGTTATAAACACCACTGATTAAGGAAAAGGGAAGAAATGCCAGAAGAGCACTCCTCTGCACAACCAGAAGGCCACCAGGCTCCATCCACACTTTTCATCCACTTTTCCATTAGCAAAGAGGATACGTGCAGATCTTCGTACATCAGTCCCTGAGGTCCTGAAGAAAAGGTGGCTGATCCTGGTTCAGAGGGCATACTAAAGTAAGCAGCGTGTCAACAGGTGCCTCCCTACCTGTCCTAAACAAGAACCTCTCAGAGTGTGATAGGGAAGGGAAGGAGCAGGATTTCCTGGCCTCTGGCACAAACTAGTATCGGGGTTCTGGCAATCTGCGTCATGGGGTGCGCATGAGCACTCTCTTCCACCGGGTCTCAGTCTGCCCAGACAGCCATCCCTCAAAGGGATGTCAGCTCAAATGGCTTTGAGCAACACACACTCCTGGGTGGTCAGTCTTGGATTCTTCTGCCATTGTAGACATTCACATGATGGAAGTCCACATCCTTCAAATTCACCAGCCAAACCATCCCTGTGAACAGAAAAGCCGCTGCCTTCAGAAGAGCTCTAGGGAGATCTTTTCCGCCAAAGAAAACCCCCGTCAGCTCTCCCAAGTTCACACCCAACATGAGTAACACTGTTCCGAAAGTAAGGTACAAAGATTCAAAGTATCCCTATACATTCCCTTCTGTTTCACTACAGAACTTTAGTTATTTCTTCGGCCAAAAATAATAAATAAATAGGTATTTACTCTATTACATCATGTATCTTGCAACTAATTTCCAAAGACAGCTGTTGGAGATCCTGGAAGGAACTGAGGTGGGGAGGGAGTATGGAGGAAAGTCTGAGTCAGCTGCCAGAGCCAGAGGAAAGTTTCTCTTGGCCCCCAGGTTCAAGATGAAAATAATGTCAACTTCGTGGAGAAGAGTAAAAACTTTCTCAATTGCTGCCACTTACATTCTGGATCCCCCCTTTTTTTCTCCCTTACGTTGCACCTTTCCAAGAACAAGCAAATCTAGAAAAACAATTGTGGTACACTTTTGTACTAAATACAGTCTTTCTCACCAACAAATCAGGGTGAGAAAGCTGGGTATATAACCCTTTACCATGTTTTACACCATCAATTTCAGTTACTTAGTTCTAGCCAAGTTCACACATCACCACTCAACTCAATCAGAAGCCTTTACAGACCATTCCTGGCTCCCACCTTCCTGCCCACACCACCTCACACGGAGCAGGACCTCACACGACACCCCGTGATGTTTTTTCAAATAAATAAAACGAGTGCAGAGGTGAGATGGAGAGACTAGATACAAAGTGCCCAAAATGAGGGAGCAAGAAAGGTGAGCCTTTCTAGAAGAAGCCGTCCCCCAGAACTGGAGAAGAAGAAAGCTTTTAATCGAATCTCAGGACAGGACACCACCTGAGGCCTCTGCATGTCCCAGCAGGGACTGAGCACAGCTAAGCAGTCACAGCCACGTACCTTCCATCCCCTTCCCTCTCAGTACTTCTGATAACCACAATAACTTCCTTTCCAGTTAGCCCGCAGTGACAGCCACCGCCGTGGTAACCACCAATGACTTTAATAAGTTTCACCATCTGTTTTCAGGGGCGACTGGAGGAAACCAAACTATAAGAATCTCCCAGGCCAGCTCTGGGGGTCCGTGAGGCTGAGACAGTAGGTTTGTGGGAGAAAATTACTGGGCTGGCCCAGAAGTCCACTTAGTTTTCCCATAGGGCGGATGGCTCTAGTAGAGCTTAGCTGTCTTCAACCTCGTTTGAAACTATTTTGTCCGATTGTATTATGACAGCACGCATCTTTATAAAAAACTTAACAAACTGGTCATTTTTTGTGCAGCTATTTTAATACTGAAGATGGAAGAAGGTACACAACAGTTTCAGCGTATTATATTTTATTACGTTAAGAAAGGTAAAAAAGCAACTGAAATGCAAATAAAGATTTGTGCAGCACATGGAAAAGGTTCAGTGATTGATCGAATGTGTCAAAAGCAGTTTGCAAAGTTTTTGGCAGTACTGACATTTTGGCCACATCACTCTTTGCTGTGGGGCTGCCTTGTGCACTGGAAGATGTTAAGGAGCACCCTGGCCTCTACCCACTGGAAGCCAGTGGCGGGAGATAGTCTACATACTCAAAATACCCAAATCAATAAAGTTATTGGTGAAAACAAAAAAATGTGTCCTTTATTTTATAGAAAAAACCGTATGGACTTTTCAGCCAACCCAATATCATCAGCTAAAAGATCAGAGGGTGCTGAATTCAAATGTGTGTGTGATAAAAGCCCCAGAATTTTTTGTGCCCATCCCCCCACTCCTCCTCCACAATTTTTTTTAAAGATTCCCCACTCCCAACCCTCAACCAAGACGACAAGAAAAAAGCATCACAGTCAGGGTCTAGGGGCAAAGTACAAATTAATTTTTAAAAAATAACTGAACATTATACTTCAGTGGGATTTGTCATATAAAAACTTTGGTTGACTGTACAACATTGTAGGAAATATTACCTGTACTATTATCCATGCTTAGCAGACAGGGAAATGGAAGAAATTCAATATCTCAGCTCAATTTCACAGAAGAACACAGGGATCCAAAAAGAGAAACTGAATTTCTAAAGACCTAATTTATGGCAATAAATCTGCCTTAGACATGAAATACGAAACATACAGGAATGCATTGTTAATTTTATACATTTAGTATCTAGAAACAGGAAGTTAAAAGTCTATATAATTCTTATAACAATGCTAGAACATATACATTGTATTTAAACAGAATTTGAGAGCTGGAAGGGATGGCTAGACCACAAATCAATGTAATTACAATTCAACCACACTTGGCTTTACGTACCATATATATGCAACATGATTAAGACTTTCAAGCTTTAACTTTTGCACTTTATGATTTGTGCCAATCCACAATCTTCGTATTAAACTTAACTTTATTCTAAGAAAAGGAAGGAAGGAAGGAAGGAAGGAAGGAAGGAAGGAAGGAAGGAAGGAAGGAAGGAAGGAAGGAAGGAAGGGAGGAAGGGAGGAAGGAAAGCAGGGAATGATGGGAGGAAGACAGGAAAAAAGGGAAGGAGAGTGAACCTAAGTACCCAAAATGTGTCGTAACTCCTGTGATACAAAAAAACGCATCCCACCCAGGTCATCTACACCTTGTGCCTGCGTCCCTGATTTCCTCTATCCTCTCTGGGTTTTTGTTTGTTTTCTGCTTTTTGTTCACAGTCCTGGTTTCGCTCCCATCATCCTGTGTGCTTTTGCTGAGCTTCCTCCCCTGTGCACCTGTCCGCTTCTCACATCTCCCCCTTCGCCTGCCTCCAACACCACGTCTCCACACCACACGAAAACCCCGCTCTCCCGCACCCTGTGCACTGAAGATCTCTGTCCCTTCTCAGCCCCTTCTCTGCCTCGTCACCAGATCATCGACTGCACCCCTGGGTCCCCTCTCTACACTTCTACCGCTCTGAATTTTCCTTTACTCTTTCAATACTTCTATATCCTGACATCAGCTCATGCTTCCATAAACATACCTCACAGCCTCCCGAGGCCTAAAGGCCATCACCAAGAGTTGGCGTTCTTTTGCTCCCACTGCCGCTTTTCTATCAAATCATGTTATCCGTTACCCAACAAACGTTTATGGGGACACAACTATATAACACATATCATAATGTCAAGTCAAAAAGAGAAATCACACCTGGCGCCTGTTTTAGGAACCTAGCAACTCAGGACAAATTTTCAAAATTAAACCTCTCGGCACAGCATGCGAGAGAGGGCAGGAAACTAGAGGCAGGGACAGCACCTGTCTACTGCTCAGCAGCACACACCAGACCCAGGGCTCTGGGACGGCCGAGGAAGGACAGAGATGGAGGTGGGAGTCAAAGTGGCCACGGCCATGTGTTTGAGGTGCCAGTTTTGTGTTTATCAGAACATACTGAGTATTAGCACATAATTTATTATTAACATAATTTAAACACAAACTTCACAAAGATACTGGCTAACTAATCTTTATGTTCCTAATGCCTGGCACACAAATGGAGCTCCAGAAGTGATCGCTGAATGAAGACCAAAGGCATGTGCAGCATTCTAGAGAGCAGAGTGGGAGGGGGAGAAACAGTCACTTTGCTGCCTTGAGTTGACGGCTGTTCTTTTAAAGTTAATGAAGAGATTAAAAAAGATGAAAAAAGAGGGGGGGGAGGGGAGGGGTTCAATGCAGGGTTTCTCACCCTCGGCACTACTGACATATTGGGATTCTTCATTGTGGGGGCTGCCCTCTACATTTTAGGGTGTTAAAGTCTAAAGCCCCCCCCCCCCGAGATGCCAGCAGCACCTCTACAGTTACGAGAATAAAAAATGTCTCCAAACATTGCCAAGTGTCCTTTGGAGGGCAAAACCTGCCCCAGTTGCGAATCAGAGTTTATTGCTTACATACACCATCCTCTCCACATGCTCAACCACCGAGACTTTCTCTCAACTTGCCAGATGATTTCGATACTTGGTCCTCAATTATTTCAATACTCCAGTTAATGACCCTTCCAAAGCCTCCAAGCTCTTCGACTTACTGAGTTCCAGGGGGCAACACAATCACCCATTCAATAGCCACTCTTGAGGAATCATCACTATCCAAACTCTTCTAATGTCCAAATCTCAAAGCCGCACTGCAAGAGCCTGTGCTCTGCCTTGTTCTACCCCCTTGACCCATCTGAGCCTGTCCGTCCCAGTCCTTCAACACTCAGCCCAGCACGCAGCGCTTGGCCACCTTTCTGGGCTTCTGAGCACCGTTCGATAAAGGCAGGAAACCAGGTCTGCCCCAGTCCAACTGGCACTTCAAAGAGTTAGCAACCCTTTATTCTACTTTTTGATGAATCCTCATTACAGTGAAGGAGCCCCTACTTCCAAACTTCTACTCCCGTCAAAGTGTCAACATCACCCCTGCCCACAGCCTGGCGCTAGTCCCCTCTCCAGTGGAAGGAGAACAGAGGTGCTCGTGAGGTCCTCTGACAGGAGCTCCGTCTACTTCCCTTCTCACTGCCTTAGACACACTGGGTGCTCGATAAACAGGTTTTATATTTACTAAGGAATAACAACATGGCTTTATGTTGGCTACATTTTAAAGAGTGACTTTTATGAGGAAAATTTAAAGGCTCTAAATTTTATTCTAATTCAAAATGTTCTCTACAATTCTAAGCAACCCTAAGGGAACGTCAACAAGCCTCTCCAGTTTCTCGCAGAAGCCCCCCCAAACATGGCCCATGTGGCTGCTGCAGGGGACCCTCTGGGTGATCACTGGAGCACCGGGTGGGGGACGGGGGTTTCGAATGAAGTGTCAGATATGAACTCCGCTGACAACTGGCCATACTGCACATAAAAAGTGCTCCCCACCACTGTGAGTGGCTCCTTGCCCCACGATTCGTGCAGCACAGAGGCGGCGTCCTGGGCTGCCGGTATCACTGGCAACCCCACACGCTGCAGACCGGCCCCGCAGACGGCCCCTTGGCTCCCAGCGGAGACTGCCTGCCTTCCCTGGGAGCACAAACTGCTCTGCAGCAGGAGACGGGGTTGGAAGTAACCAACTCGCAGAGGCAGCGGCCCGATACCTGGAGAACCAAATGCCCCCTTTTCGCCTAACCCCCTGCCTTCCACAGGGAAACAGGCAGCTCTGGATGTGTTGTTTACGGAAGCTCTGGGTCCCCACCAAACCTACGGCGGAACACTTCCACCAGCTTCTGCCTCAGGAGGTAGTTACAGAATGGGAAGCTTGGCAAAAGCTTTGGCAAAATAGAGCCAATCGTTTCTCAAAAGTGTTCTCAACTTTTTCTTGACCTTCAGCTAATGGTCGCTAAGACAAGTGTCTTAAAAGCATCTGTAGTCAGCCATTTTCAGTAACTTGTGAGCAAAATTATTTTTAGCTGAAAAATGTATTCTGATACAGTATTCTGAAAAATGTACTCTTCTAATAACTCAGAGGCATCTGATCAGGTTTGGTTCAAGCGCTCCAGAATAATTTATCTTTGAGTGGATTGAAAACACAGAACATTTCAGCTTCAAAGAAGAAACCTTCTCCTTAAAAGCAAAAACCCCAAAATGTGCCACCACACAAGACACGTGAAGAAACAGCGTTTGCCTATATGCTGCCTTCCCTGGGACACTGTGCAGATTAAGCACATAAATGTTCAGAACGTGTTTTGAAAGCCTTTGATGGACAAAACACTGGTATGGCACTTCTGCCATGAAGAACAAAACCTATGCCTCCTGTGTGGTGTGGTACAAAAGGGCTTCACCTAAATTTAAACATAAAGAAGTGGAGCATGAGGTTTAAGTTATTTCCATGCAGCACTGAAATGGTGGTTCCAAGTGCGGGGAAAAGGCAGCTGAAAAAAATAAGTAATTCTGCTAGAAGGCTGAACAACTACATATATACAACATGATCGAATACAGGTGTTCTCTCTCTCTGTTTTTCTGTGTTTTCGTGGGGGGGCAGGGGGTGGGCATTTTTGATGAACAAAGACAGTGTCACCAAACCACCTAACGCTATGAGGCTGTGCTCCTTGAGTGGCAGGATAACCCAATCACCACCACCCAGGCAGCTTCGAGAAGCAGGTACATGGCTGCAGGGGGATGGCAGCTAGTGGGTGAACAAACCACCAAAGTCACCGGGAAGACCCCCGCCTTCGTGCGCTCCATCCCAAGCCCACTGACCCACCTGCACCTCCTCTCTGCCTTGTCCTCACACACAGACTGCCGCCCCCTCCTGCAACGGCTGCCCCTCACTCTCCTTTGCCTGCCTTAGCCCCACTCACTCCCTCAACACTCAGCAACACCTCCTGCAGACTGTCCTCCCTGTGGTAAGAATCCTTCTGTTATTATGCTCCCATGGAAACGCTGCCCTCCTCTCGGGGTACAGAAGCTCCTCTCTTTACCATCAGGTTAGGTCTGGAATGAAGGACAGCTCCTAATCTCATTAGTTCAAAGAATTCCAATGTGAACAAAATCCAAGGTGCATATCTAGTGAGAGAACATTCAAGAAAACTGCAGAGGCTTATGGGAGTGGTTCTGACTTGTTTTGTTTCTTCTCAACTCACTTTATGATTTGCACTTGACTCTCTATAATCACCCAGGCTGTTGCATCATTCACCCCGTACACGTATCCAACACTGCTTCCATTTTTAATCATCTCTACATTTATCCCACCCTTTGTGTCAGCATTTTCATTACAATCAGAGTTCTTTTCCTTACTGAATATTACAGTAATGTATATAAGACACAGTTAATAAGTATAAGCAATGAAACACCCTATATACAAGTAAACAATGTGAGAGACAAAATTAAAATAACCTATGCTACCATTAGCTCCATTTTTTCCTTTGTGGTATACAGATGGCACACCTTATGTGCTGGAGAGCACATAACTCTATTCATTATTTTATGAAAATCAGCAAGTTCAAAGATCATAATAGCTCCTGTATTTATTCCCATGTAGCTTTAATAAATTACTTTTAAAACAATACATGCATGTAATATAAAACTCAAAAGGCACAAAAGGCACAGCAGCATGAAAATCGAGTCTTCACCTGTACCCCCATTCCTGACACTCAGTCCTTCTCCCCAGGGGTGCCCACTGTCACAGAGTCCTGCATTTCCTGCAGAGAGGCTACACGCACATCAACATATACTTTTTTCACTCCATAAACACTAGCAAACTACACGCTATTCTGCATCTTGACTTTTCACAGGGTATAATTTAGAATCTTCTGTGTCCATTCACACAAAGCTAATTCTTTTTGATGGCAGCATGGTATTCCATTATATGAATGTAACCTATAGGAGTTCATAGATTTACTGTCAAAGACATTTTGGTTTTTCAATTTGTTGCTGTTTCAAATAATGCTGTAATATATATATCCTATTATACACAGATACAACAGTATCTGTAGGATAAATTCCTAAAGATAGAACTGCTGAGTGAAAAATATATATTCATATTACATTTTTAACGGGTATTACTAAGTAGCTCTCTCTTCATGGGGGTTATGGGACTTTCTACCCCACCAACAATGAGTACCTTCTTCTCTACCTACACCCTCATCAGGATCTTTTCTTTTACTGATTCTAGAGAGAGGGCAAGGGAGAAAGAGAGGGAGAAAGACAGGGAGAGACACATCTATCAGCTGCCTCCTGCACGTGCCCTGACCGAGACCCCACTGGTGACTTCGGCGAGCAGGATGACACCCAACCAACTGAGCTTCACCAGCTGGGGCCTGTGACCAAGTTTTTATTCTAATGTATAAAACCACCCCAAGAGACCTCGTAAGCTCCGTAAAAACACTCCTTTAAGTCTATAACCCTGGAGTCTAACATGGCCTAAGCATTCAAATACCGCTGAAAAAATGAACGACCAAGCAAAAGGGTAAGGAATTTTGCACAACATGAGAAGTTTACTTCCTTTTTAAAGATTTTTAACTATTTACTTTTAGAGAGAGGGGAAGGGAGGGACAAAGGGAGAGAAACAGTAATGTGCCAGAGGAATAACAGTTGCCTCTTGCACACCCTGAACCACAACTCAGGCATGTGACCTGACCACGAATCGAACTTGTGACCTTTCGGTTTGCGTGTGGGTTGACGCTCAACCCACTGAACCGCACTAGTCAAGGCGAGAAGTTTACTTTTAATATAAAGAACAATGAAACTGATTTAAATATTAGTATGTTTTCCCTTTTAGAGAAGGGAGAGAGGGAAGGAAGAAAGAGTAGATGGATGGATTGATTCTGATCTAAGGTGGTTCTCCTAGAGGTTTTAAAAAATCAGGAAAGAGACTTCTGGCCAAGATGGAGGCATAGGTAGACATAGTGTACTTTCTCACACAACCAAAAGAAGAACAACAACAATTTAAAAACAAAAAACAACCAGAACTGACAGAAAATCAAACTGTATGGACGTCTGACGATGACCAGCAGCCAGGTGGAGAGGACCTGAAGCGAGGTGGCGGCTGGAGGACCGGGGCAGACAAGGCACCGGCCAGCAGACTGGGCAGTCCCACATTCTCGGGCAGACAAACCAGGAGGAACAACTGGGGAGTAAGACAGACCTCGAAACCCAGGTTTCCACTGCAGGGAAATAAAGTTTCAGAGCCTTTGATTGAAAACAACAGTAGGGGTTGAGGCAGCAGCAGAAGAGACTCCCGGCCTCACAAGAGAGTTCAATGAAAAGACCCACAGGGTTCTAGAACATACAAAAACCCACCCACCCAGGAATCAGCACCAGAAGGGCCCACTTTGCTTGTGGGAAGCAGGGGAAGTGACTACAATCTGGCAGAGAGCTAAGAAAGCAGCATGGTTCCCTCTCTGACCCCTGGCCCACATACAGCATCACAACGCAGCAATGTAGATTGCCCCGCCCTGGTGAACACCTAAGGCTCCGCCCCTTACTATAATACAGGTGCGCAGAGACAAAAAAAAAAACAACAGCCCAAATGAAAGAACAAATCAAAACTCCAGAACAAATAAAACTAAGCGACAAAGAGATAGCCAACCTATCAGATGCACAATTCAAAACACTGGTAATCAGGATGCTCGCAGGATTGGTTGAATTTGGTTGCAAATTAGATTTTCAAAAATGAAGGCTATGCTAAGTGAAATAAAGAGAAATGTACAGGGAACCAACAATAACAGGAAGGAAACTGGGACTCAAATCAATGGTGTGAACCAGAAGGAAGAAAGAAACATTCAACCAGAAAAGAATGAAGAAACAACAATTCAAAAAATGAAGGGAGGCTTAGGAACATCCAGGATGTCTTTAAACATTCTCACATCCGAATCATAGGGGTGCCAGAAGGAGAAGAGGAAGAGCAAGAAATTGAAAACTTATTTGAACACATAATAAAGGAGAACTTCCCCAATCTGGCAAAGAAAATAGACTTCCAGGAAGTCCAAGAAACTCAGAGAGTCCCAAAGAAGTTGGACCAAAGGAGGAACACACCAAGGCACATCATAATTACATTATGCAAGATTAAAGGAGAGAATCTTTAAAAAGCAGCGAGAGAAAAGGAGACAGTTACCTACAAAGGAGTTCCAGTAAGACTGTCAGCTGATTTCTCAAAAGAGACCTTACAGGCGAGAGGCTAGAAAGAAGTATTCCAAGTCATGAAAGGCAAGGATGACTCTAACCAGCAAAGCTTCCATTTAGAATGGAAGGACAGATAAAGTGCTTCTCAGATAAGGTCAAGTTAAAGGAGTCCAACATCGCCAACCCCTTATTACATAAAATGTTAAAGGGATTTACCTAAGAAAAAGAAGATAAAAATATGAACAGTAAAATAAAGGCAAACTCACAGTTATTCACAACCACACTTAAAACAAAAACAAACTAAGCAAACAACTAGAACAGGAACAGAATCACAGAAACAGAGATCACTTGGAAGTTATCAGTAAGGGAGTGGGAATGAGAGAGAGGGGAAAAAGGTACAGAGAATAAATAGCATAGATGGGAGGGGAGGGTAAGAATAATATAGGAAATGTAGAAGCCAAAGAATGTATATGTAGGACCCATGGACATGAACACTACAAGGGGGAAATGTGGGTGGGAGGGGGTGTGTAGGGTGGAGGGGAATAAAGGGGGTGGGAAATGGGACAACTGTAATAGCATAATTAATAAAATATATTAAAAAAGAAGAAAATCAAGGAAGAGTCCTGGCTGTAACCCCCATCGTAACGAAAGACAGCACTTCCACAGTGCCCATCATGGCGCAGGCACTCTTCCAGGCACATTGTATTTACTACAGTAATGCATTCAATACTTACGATAATCTAGTGAGGCAGAAACTACTATTATCCCCATTTTACAGATTAAAAAGTGAAGCACAGAGGCAGTAACTCGCACACAGTACACAAAGTTACGTAGGTAGAGATACAGTACTTGAATCTAGGCAGTCTGATACCAGAATGGGTCCTCTTAACCCAATATTTGAGTACAGTGTGCTAACTACTCTGATAAAGTTGTGGTCAAAGGGTATGTTACCAAAACACTAGGCTTTGACATATACTATGTATACACCTCCCTCAGAGCAATGACCACATTGTATTCAAATTATCTGTGTACCCATGTACTTCCCCATTGCAAGTTCAAGTCTTAGTCATCAGTGTTCCTAGCACTGCCCAACTCATAAACTCTTCAACTGGGTTTTAGGGTAAGAGAATACCATTTCTATTTCTTGGGTTTGCTCTTCATGTTTTCAACGTGATGCTTCTGCTGTTGTGTGCTACCATCTCCTAAGACCTATCTCCTATAAGACAAGATCTCCTTCTCAAATTGCGTGGCTTCCCTGGTAATGCTGGCCAGACCTCTCAAACGGCCTTGGGTACATTCTTGGAGTCCTGGAACACTACACGGACCCACACCACCACTCCTGCTGGGCAGGGCACTGGTAGTGCAGCTCCCACCCCCAGCAGCCAGCTGCCTGGATCGGTGGCTCTTATCAGGAAGATGGGAGTAATTTGAGCCACCTGCCAACCCATCTCTCAACTGCTAAGACAGGCGCTTTCTGCTATCAGGTTGCGCAAATGCCTGGAAACCTTATACCCAGTGCGAAGGAAGAAGCAATGGGGGAAACAGCACAGCATCTGGTGCCCTGCCTGCTTCCATTCACTTGTTGAGATCAAGTAGACCCAATTTACTCCGGTGAGGCCTTGGGACCATAAAGATTGCATGGTGGGTGAGATTAACATTACCATACAACAGAGGTCAGCATTCACCTAGAGTGCAAGGCACATCCCCGCTGGCGTAATTCTCCAGAGTCGGAATGCTACCTGCTCTATAATATTCTTGTGGAGACAAAGGTCTGTTGCAGAAGCCAGCTCTGAAAAGCATAATTTTACTTCATAGCTTTAATTGTGGAAGTCGGTGAAGGATAACCAAGCTAGAGACAAGCCTAAGCTTGAAATCTTTAATTCTATGTCTAAGTCAGAATCCACTACTGTTCAGCAAGCAAAGAATAGTCTCTGTTTGTTGAACCGTATCTATTTACTTTCTATTAGTCTCAGTGGCAGAGAGAGCATATCTCAAGGATGAAAAACATCCATTCAATCCTGGGACTCCCTACAAATACAGGGGCTAAGTGAAACTAATGGCAATCGTGGCTGCCAAGATGCAAACCCCTATTAGGGACTAAACCTTCCTATTTCACAATTCAACACAAAACCTGGCTCACTGAGCAGCCTCCTGACAGCACTGATGTTCCATAAGGGCACACCTGGGCATTCTGGGTACGTCTGGTGTAAAAGGTATCACACTGAACACAATCACACTGAGGTCAGAGTCTGTGTGCAATGACTCAAGGCAGATTCTGAGGGTCATTACTAGCTCAACAACAAACGAGGTATCTGACCCAAAATGGGCCCCAGTGGGGCAAAAGACCACCAAGAGCAGCTGGCGGAGGCAGGCAGAGAGCTGAGGAAACCTCTATTTTACTCACACATCTTTAGAAGGTATCATGGGTCAGGGATTTGTAAGTTATTCATATGAACGAATGGAGATGCAAATTAGGTCTCCTGCCCTGTGATTCCATGATTCAGAAAAAAACCAACAAAGCACACAGACTCAAACCTGTGAGATCCTGTACTAACCACAGTCATCTTACCAGAGACCTTTAGATCTAATTATTTCACTAGACCAAAACAGGATGATCCCAACTTCAAAAACCTAAATAGAGAAAAATATCTAAACTGATATAAAATTGATGTCCAAATACACAGAAAAGCAGAGCAAGGAATAGTATGCATATTACTATGAACCACTTAAGGTTTTAAAAGGAGACAGAAAAAGTATTATTGCAGGTACTATCTCTGGAAGGACACCCAGGTAATTAAACACACTGATCATCACCTGCAAGGAGACACACTAGGTAGTTGGCAGAAGGCAGAAACTTTCTACTCTTCAGTCTTTTGTAGATTTTGAATCATATCCATGTGAATATGTATGTTTTAAAAATAAATGTAAAAAAAAGGAATAAAACTTCACACACAGAACTCTCAGAGAAATCACACTAGTAAAAAATAGTAATATTTTTATATTAGTAAATAGTAAAAAAAAAAAAAAAGCTAAGAAATGAAAGATTCTATTTAGCCCTAAGGCCAACTGTTCACTCTCACATCCTCTCCCTGAGCCTGAGATGAGCTGCCCAGTAAAATGAGCACATGATCCACTTTACCGGACTGAGGCAGAGAGATGGTCCAGATAACGTCCAGATGCCCTCAGCTCCTACAATTTCATACTACTCACCATTATCAATCTGTTCATTTATCTACTATGAATCTACAATTTGCTCAAATCAGAAGGAATAAATTTGAGGCAAAAATACAAATATACAACAACAACAGACCATCATACATACAATTATCCCATTCAAATCCCCTGACCACGAACAACAGAAAAGTGAGATGAACACATAATGCCCCTAATACAAGGCTTGGCACAAATAAGTACACAATAAATTTTAGCAAAATCCCAATTTGAAACACCAGCTAGATCCAAATTACTGAAGAAACTGGGGTTCAGTGTTGACTTCAAGTTCTACACAAATCGGCTTTCAGGTAACGGGTAAAATGTTTTCAAAATTAAATACACGGCAAGGGAAGACAAGAAAGTACTTGTTCGTTCCACTCCTCGGCGATCATTCTCTTCAGTCCGAGGGGCCTGCGGCCCGAGGAAAAGCACGGGGCAAAGAGCCACAAGATCTGGGTGGAGCCGTCAGCTCTGCAGGGCCCCAGCCGCGAAACTTAGCAAGGTCCAGTTTCCCTATCTGAAGAATCACTTTTCTTTCGGGATTGTTGCAGGGAATAGAGACCTGCACTGAAGCATTTTATAAACTGTAAAATATAATATAAACTTAATAACTGAGTAGTACGTGCAATTTAGTTGCTATGCTTCAAATCCAGAGATGGTGACTAAGGAAAAAGCAACGAAAATCATTGAGATTTTTAAAACTAGATTATATAAATGTTTTTTTTTTTCAACATTTACTGAGTTCTCATTATCGTATATCCTTGGCACTGAAGGAGCAGTCAAGGATACAAAGATTAAGAGACTGTTCCTGCCCTGGCCAGTATGGCACAGTTGGTTGAAGCATCATCCCATACACCAAGTCTGAGAGTTCAATTCCCTGTCAGGGCACATACCTAGGTTATGGGTTCGATCCCTGGTCGAGGAGCGTACAGAAGGCAATCAGTCAATGTTTTTCTCTCATGTTGATAGTTGTCCCTTTCTTGCTCTCTCTCCACCCGCCCCCTGTCTCTCTAAAGTGCAATGAAAAAAATGTACTCAGATGAGGATTAAAAAAAAGAGAGGGAGAGGGAGGGAGAGCTGGAGAGACTGTTTCCGCCTTCGAGGAATTTAAAAAGCACTAAGGTACAAAAATATAGGAGTGGCTAATAATAATAAAACAGCTATTATACAGGGTAGGACAAAAGTAGGTTTACAGTTGTGAATACATGAGTTTATTCTTGTATTATTATTTATTATTGTATTATTTTTCTATACAAACGACAGTGAACCTACTTTTGTCCCACCCTGCATATTAAACAGCTACTATGTGTCAGTCCATGAACTAAACACATTACATACCTTATCTCTTTTTATTCTTATGCTAATCCTTTTTAAATTTTTATTTACTGATTTTAGAGAGAAGAGGAAGGAAGCAGAGGAGAGAGGGAGAGAGAAAACACTGACTTGTTGTTCTACTTATTCACGCATTCACTGCCTGCTTCTCAGTATGTGCCTTGGTATATTGGGTTGCCCCTCCCAGCAGGGCTACGCTACCCCTGTAACACATTCTACAAAGTAAGGACCCGAGGCTTGGTTACTTAACCGAGATCACACAGCTCTGAAGTGCTAAAGCTGGGATTTTCCAAGCCAGGTCGCTTTGCAAGCCCATTCTATTTTTCATAACTTTGGAGTGGGAAAAGCTTTTCTAAGCATGGCACAAAGCGACAGGAAACACTCATGAAAGCATTAACAGACCCAGTTACACTTAAAAATGCAGACCTCTAACACTGTAAATGAAAAAAAAAAACACAAAGGGCAAAAGAAGTGGCAAGTATGTGACTGTTTGGGTAAAAAGAACAGAGAAGTAGCACAAGAGACGACGACAACGGTGCTTGTCTGTGAATGGGGTGCAGGGCAGAGGGGGAACAGGGATAGAAGGGCGACCCTTCACTAAACACCTTTTCATGAATTGTGACTCACGACACCTGCTTATGAAAAGTCAACTGCAATAGTTAAGAAAATTTTGCTTAACTTTCATGTCCAGTTATTTGACTTTTTCTGTGTGTATGAGCAGAATAATAACTCTTATTTCTCAAAGAGTAATCAATGGAAGACAGGTCAGGATAACCTGAATTAGACAATTTCCTTGCTTAAAACAAAATGCTGGACCAGTCAAATTTTTCATGTTTCTTCAAACTCTAAGATACTGGTAAACCAAACAAGCATTTACTATTATCCCAAAACTAACAGCAGAAAACAATTCATGGTGAAGAAAAAAATCCAGAAAGGGTAAATGATCCCTACACCAAGCTCAAGAAAGTCAAATATAAAGGCTTCTTGCAACAGATTTCCCAGGATTACAAAGCTGAATCCACAGGATAACACTTACTTCAAACCACTCAGAGAGAAATGCAAAGGAAGCATGAGGGAAAACTGCACAGACAGACACACGGATGTCTGTTAACCACAACATTATTATACGGTTGACAAAAACCCCTCATGGTCCCTAAAGAGCACCTATTTGAAAGGCTTTGTAACATGCCAACAGTAACCAACTGCTCTCCAAACACTGCAAAACACAGCCAGTTCAAGGTCAAAATGTTGCTGTGGAAAGTGATGTCTAGTCTGACATCCAGCAGCTAAAGACCTACAATAGAGTAGGGGGACAAAAGATGTGTCTATAATGCATAATAAGCAGCAGCTGGGGGTGGGGGGTAGCCAACAGAAATCTTAACCTCTAAGCCCAACACAGGCCTTTTAAATAGGACCAGCATCACTTCAAAGTCAAGGATGACATCAAAATTAGCCAAATCAGCTTATTGAAAGTCATGAGTCAAACCACGAATACAATATACGAATCACGCAATAAGATCTGTGAGGACAGCAAACACAGACGTCTATGCAGTGGACCGCGTAAGTGATAGCTGTCCAGTGCCTCTCCTCGCCCTTGAAACAAATGTGCCTCTACCTCTCTCACAGAGATGTCCAGCATAAGACCTCAGTCACACTTTCAGAACAAGTACTACCAACCCCTGTGAGCTCTGCCAAAGCTCCCACTGTGAGAGGCAGCCATTGTGCAGACTTCCTGAAGTTCAAACAGAGTCCTCAAATCCATTGTGCCAGCCTCTGACAGTGACAGTGTTCCTGGAAGCTTATATGAGGTGCAAACCAATGAGTTAAGCTTTGTGGGTGCTGGGAGCCGCCACAAAACGTCTTCCACTTTTGCCAGTTCTTGCTTTGGAAGCACACAGTCCTACTATCCCATTCCCTAGAAACCAAGAACTAGCAGGTGAAAACTGTCAAAGCCACATTCATATTCAGGCTGATTAGGGGACAAGCTAGTGAGAATAGCAACCTCATTTGCCAGACTCTTTTTGCAAAGACTGGGGGAAGGGGTAGAGGGAGTTGAGTAAGAAAGTGGTGGGAAGAGCAAAACAATTCCTGCTTTCTACCGAAATTATTACCTACTCTTCTCAGAATTTTTGTGGCACATGAAACTGCAGAAAAAGGGAAGAAAAAAAAGAAAAAGAAATTACTTAAGGCTGTAACTGTGACTGTATAAAAATCCCCAAGGCAGGATGATGACCTATGAAACTAAGCTCCGTGCAACAAGGGCTAACTATGCAGCTGCTTCTCTACTTGCTAACAGTCCAAGATAAACAGAGCAGGCTCGAAGAAGCCCACCAACTTCCAGGAAAGGGGAACCAAAATCCTCTTGACTCAGGACAAGCCACACACCCCTGAAATAAATCTTTAAATGAAATCCATATAGGTCTGCTGTGGAAATCATCTGGCTGACAGCACTTAACACCCCCTCCTCCAAACGGCTCCAACTGGCAGAGGAAAAAGCTGTTCAAATAAAGCATTTGGAAGAATTTCCCATGAGCCTCTGTTCCAAAAGTGTTCCAACTCAAGCAGTAGCTGGAGCTCACATTCAGACCCCACAGCAGCCCCAACAATGTCTGCAGTTCCTCTAGTTTCACTAGTGCAGATTCTGCCCCCACCCTGAGCCCCAGGGCTGAGAGGGTCCCACACAGCTACCCTGCCTGTTCCTCCCAATAAATCATGCTTTGCTTGTGATATTCCCAATTAGGAGCCAACAAAATTGATGCAGCCAAAAAGAAAAATAAACGGTACACCTCCTCAAAAACCTCATGCCGGAAGTAAAATATCCAATACTCAGTGCAAAATCTTTTCCTCAGCAAAGGAGAAACCAAGGAGCCAGACTCTACGTGGGAAAAATCCCACATACAGGGTATTATCTAGGGACTTAGGTCCCTAAAAACCCCAAGTATTATGGTTGAACACACCCGTGTGGAAGTCTAAACTTCAAAGGCTCTGTTCCCACCCTCGGGAAAATACATTTTTAGGCAGTTACTCAACCATTATCATTTGGCAATTCAAAATTGTCATCTACTTCAAAGGTGATATTTATCACGTGTCCTGAGCCTTGAATCCTCAGCTGAAATTTCTAGATGCCACGTTACACGCAGGACATGACAGAGGACGTGATACTGCAGGACTCTCTCATTCCCTTCTCAAAACTGCTTTACTCGTTCAAATCCAAAAAGCCAGAGGCAATACAAAGTATACCCGTTTGCCTTTAACGAGGCCCCAGCTAAGCTAACAAGGAAAGTCTTGAGGCTGGAGAACAGGTTGAGAATTATATAGGAGCACGGATCAGAAGCTGAAAGGCAAGGAGGCAGGGAGAACAAGGGCCAGTAGAGATGGTTTCTATAAAATTCTTTTATGGGCCTATCTCCAAAGGCAAGATTTGAAAGAACTGTATCAAGCTTCCTCCTTTTCAAGAATATCCAGTGAGTAACCTGAAAAAATAGCATGCATTTTGTGAGGCGTCTCAGTTTAGCATCGTTCCCACATTCATAAAAACAAGCTATAATAGCTTAGGAAATTCACGATTGAGAAGGGAAAGGTGAAAGTCCACAGTCGACCAAGTGGGTTTGGTCTCACATGGTGATAACACGGCCGACTGCAACACTCCAGGATCTCTCGGCAGCACTGCAGAGGGGAGATGGACAGACGGCTCTGATGAACGGGAACAGCTCAGCTCTAACTGCCCCTGACTTGTGTGGGTCCTCTATGTTCCCTAACCACACCATCACAAAGGCACTTTTCACACATGCACACGTGCACACCATTAATATCTGAGCACGGGAAACTAAACATCAGGTTGCCATGCCCACCCAGCACACCCAGCAGTGAAAGTCCACCCCAGCTTCTGTTTTCAAAGACCTTCTCTCTCACCTTTAACCCGAAATCAAAGAAAAGCCCAGTTCCTATTCACAGATGCCACAACACACGGACTTCTCTCGAGCTGGAAAGCAGTACACGGGCCAGACCCCCCCAGGGAAAAACTGGAGAAAAAAGTAAAGCCATCTGCAGTCTCCAACTGAGGGCAGGAAGACAAAGTTCAACTCAACAAGAACCACAGACCAGGGCACAGTGCTTAATCCTTCAGAACCCCAAAGGATCCCTTGACCTCACAGTCTGGCTAGGGGTGGAAGAGCAGACGTTTGAGCAAATGTTAATCTTAAAAGTCCTAAAAGAGAGCTATGGGCATTACTATGCTTTGGAAACCAGCAAAACTGTGGGAGGGATGGGAGCCAACACAAAAGGCATCCAGGAAGAATCAACATCCCAAATGATTCTTGAAGACTGAGCCTCACGAGTGAGAGACGTGAGCAGGAACTGCGGGCTGGAAGAAGAGAAACAAGAGGCAGGGACCGGCAGGGCACGGACGGGCCGGGCGGCAGTGTGCTCAGGAAACCACAGCCTCTGAACTTGGACTCGGAGGTGGAGTGCAGAGAGAAGTAAGGCTAGGAAGTCGGGCAGAAGTGTGGACTGAAGGGCCAGGCAGGCCACATGAGAGAACGGACTTTACCCTGAAGTCGAAGACAAGCAAGCTATCAAATGACTTTAAGCTCTTTTAGATGGATGACTGTGTTAACAGTTTGGAGGGTCGGTTTAAAGAGACCATAGGAGATAAAGCATCCCAGGTCAATTTCCACAAACCGAAATGAGAACAAAGAGTAGCAGCTATTGGATGCAACATATTTAACCAACAAACCCTATAAAATGTGAAATGCAAACATTTTCCTGATTCCTGCATCTATGTGGCACCAAACAGCCAGTGTACATCTGTCACCCATAGTCCCCGTGAAAGGCCCGCACGCCTGAGGCAGGTCCTGTGGTCCTGTCAGTCCTGAGCCGATGTCTCCTCTTCCTCTAACTAGAGAGACATGACCAGATCCATTTTCCTTCTCCATCCTGATGACCATCCTTAGGAATTCGGTTTCCCAGTTTAACACACTGTTCATCTCTAGTGCTGAATAGTTCCCAACTCTGGCACTGAATCAAAAGAGTGTTACCCACTCCACACTAATCTGGAAATCAGCAGGAACTCACAGAGTACTGTACTGCAGGTTATAGGGAGGCAAGATATAAACATTCGAGGCTGGGTTCCACGGCAGCCACTTTAAGTAGTCCCAGTTATTCATTACAGCAGCTCACTGGAGACCTACTAATTCTCCCAGTTCACAGGAATGTACACAGGAGCACGGGTGGTAAGTACCTTGCCAAAGATCATCCAGTTGGTAAGCAGAGGAGCCAGAATTCAAACCCCAACAGGAGAGATTCAAAAGGGTTTCCTTCACTACACCAAACTTCAAATCTGTATGTATAACAAATGTAACTATACATTAAGGTTGGTAATAATAATAGTAATAACAATATCCTCTAAAAATTGAGAGGAAACCCATATCATATCATCTTTGATTAAAGGATCACTCAAAGAAGTCACAACAGAGTGATCACAACTGGAATCTCCAAATGCTACTAAAAAAGGTCATTTCTGAGCTTCAGTGACCAAAAAACGTTCCGACTCCAATAATAAGAGTAACTTGGCTGGACTCCAAAGAAATACAGCAAACCCTCCCAGCACTTTCGCCTCAGAGTCCCTAAGCCAACATTTGGAAAAATGTGTGGCTGACGGCTTGCTTGTCCTCCCTCTCTCCCCCACCCCCAAGTTATTTCCTAAACTACTTTCTCCACCCAAATTACAGAAATATGTCCAGGATTCACTTGGCAGTTCTGATCCGATTTGCCCCAATCCTGGCTCAAGCAGCTTTGCATTACCCTCCTAACTAGATCAGCGCCAGCCAATGGGTTTAGTCAAGCTGATCTGTGATGGATTAGATAATGAAACCTTAGCCATGTAAGCTGCCTGCTTGTATTGGGGCTGAAGGGGAGAAGAATGAGAAACCCAATACTCCTAGGGGCCACCTAAAACACCAAATGCAGCCGCCATCCCTCGCTCCATCTGTTTGCTCCTGCTCCAATTACTGCCACTTCCTTTCCATCAGCTCTGACGCTCTTCCCTCTCGTCTCTGAAGGAAGTGCACATCTGCCCTGGAATGAAGATGTATTATGCTTTGCAAATGCATATCAACAAAAACTCACACAAATCCACTCACTAAAATGACCGTCTTTATTGTTTCTACAATTAAAGCCTGACATCAAACTGACAGCCTGAAAGATGTCAAACTAGTCATTCACGAGAGCAACATTCTTGTTTATACTAAGTAGTATGGAGAATTTCGTTCTCCACAGTACTGTAATCTTGAGGCCTGTCTGCACCAGTCTGCTTTATATCAAAACGCAAGTTAAATCTCTACTTAATGTCTGCTGTGTTCACATGTCAGTGAGAGGGAGAAAAAATGACAAGGTGGGTAGGAAATGGGAGAGCTGAGGAACAACTGCGACTCGGGCTAATTTCTTGAGTCACTCTGAATTCAGACAGATCTGAATTTCTCCTTCTCAAAGACATTCCCAGTTTTACATTCGCAGTCTTCTTTGTGAGGTTTTTTTAATAAAGTAGTCACTTCTATGAGACTCTGCCTCAGTTTCTGCATCTGCAATACTATTTACCATATACTATTGTGGGCTGAATGTCTGTGTTCCCACAAAATCAATATACTGAAGACCCAGCCCGTAATGTGACAGAGGTGAGGCCTGTGGGAGGTAATTAGCTTTAGATTACATTATAAGAATAGGACCCTCATGACGGGGTCAGTGCCCTTATCAGAAGAGGAAGAGAAGTATCTTTCTCTCCCTCCCCAGGATCTCACCCCAGGGAAAAGCCACATGAGCACACAGCAAGAAGGCAGCTGTCTATAAACCAGGAAGACAACCCTCAGCAGACAATGAGCTCACAGCACCTTGATCTTGGACTTCAGCTTCCAGAACTGTGAGAAATAAATGTCTATGTTTAAGCCATCCAGTCTGTGGTATTTTGTTATGGCAGCCCACATGGACCAAGACAAGTAGAGATGAAACAATTTTAGTGAGATTGTTTGTGATTGTTACTTGGAAGAAAAGCACATTACTTTTATAACTCTACTCAAATGGTAGCACCATGCTTAGTTTCAGCACCTAATACCCAAATGAGAATCCAAAGAGGTATTCATCTAGGAGAGAAAACCAGAAAAAAGCAAATGGGAAATAAACTATTACAAGAAATACAGTGTCCACATAGCAATTACAAGCTACCTGGAGCCCTTCCCTGGGACCAAGTAAAAGTTTTCCTACTACCAGAATCAACAACTAATATGAACTGCTGAACCCACTTATCTAAATTGGATTTATGAGTCCCTGGTCAGAAGCAGTTAGTGGGCCATACAAAAATCACATACCAACACTTCACGGCTATAAAGAATTTTGCTGGGCCCTGACCAGTGTGGCTCACTTGACTGGGCATCATCCCGCGAAGTGGAAGGTAGCAGGTTCGATTCCCAGTCAGGGCACATGCCTGGATTGTGGGTTCGGTACCTGTTCAGGGCACATGCGAGAGGCGACTGATCGATACTTCTCTCTCACATCTATGTTTCTCTGCCTCTCTTTCTCTCCCCTCTCCCCCCTTTCTCAAAATAAATAAATAAATTTTAATTTTGCCAGAAGCTATAAATAAGTAATAATTAAGATGTACCTGGCCTTATACAGCAGCTAAGTTCCTGGCAGGATGCACAAAGATTGAATTTTTGTTAAATTGTTTTTATCCACTAGAACAGATAACAAAAGAATTCGTTCATCAGTATGTTTCAGACAGCCCAACTCTCATACATATGAGACTTGTGTACGTAAAGTGAAATGAACCTCTGAAATCTATACAGTTACCCTTCCGCCAGGTTAGAGTAAAATACTGCCAGGTACCCTCTTGAATAACTAACTTCATTCCTCAAACAGTATTCCCGTTTACAAGCTGATCTGCCTCTTCCCTCCTGCTCCATGGCTCAGGGCTCTCTGTCTCTACACCATTTCCAGGGTAGTGCTGACTCCTCTTCCACCCACATAAAGGTCTGGGTCCCGTCCTTGAAAGGACCGACCCTTCCTCTCTGTCCATGTGAGCCCAAGGATCACAACGTAAGTACCACAGACTCCCTTGCATTCGCTACAGTCCACTTCAGGCAGTAATGCTCCAAAAGCTTAGTGGCTGTAACTCAACAGGGTTCGGCTTTGGAATCTGCAGCTTAGAGGTACAGCTACATTTCATAAGCAGCCTTGGGAAATTAACCCCAGGAAATAACTTCCGCCTGTAAAAAAGGGTTAATCTTTTTCTTTTAAAACAAAAAGATTTTTTTAATTTATTTACTTTTACAGAGAGGGGAAGAGAGGGAGAGAAATATCAATGTGTGAGAGATACATGGATTAGTTGCCACTTGAACGCCCCCAACTAGGGACCTGGCCGGCAACCCAGGCATGTGCCTGACCAGAAATCAAACTGGCAACCTTTCGGTTCCCAGGCCAGCACTCAATCCACTGAGCCACACTAGCCAGGGCAAAAAAAGGGGTTAATCTTTTGACACTCAAAAGATTGGGGAATTTCACGAAGGTACTCTTACCCCTGAATTTCATTCTTTTCTATCCCTTAATTATTTGTAAGAAAGGTAAATTTCAACCTCAACTTAGCAGGCATCAAGCACATACCATTTACCCCAAAGCGTTAGGTATTAAGAACGAATACCAAGAATCCTGGTCCGTGAGGCTCAGCTGGTTGGGCATCATCCTGTAAACCAAAAGGTTGTCAGGTGGATTCCCAGTCAGTACACATGCCTGGGCTTCCGGTTCAGTCCCCGGCTGGGGCGTGTGCAAAAGGCAACCGATCAACGTTTCTCTCTCATATCATTGTTTCTCTCCCCACTTTCTCCCTCCCTTCCCTTCTCTCTAGAATCAATTTTTTTCAAAAAGAATAAATACAAAGAAAGTATCGTTCCCATCTTATAGAAGCTTACGGTCTCACTAAGGGAACAAGAATAACAACACAATTAAGGGACAATACATGTGATGCATAATGAAGCATCAGTGTAAAGCAGCCAAGGGAAGGCTGTGGCTACTGTGAGCTAAATTGTCAGGAGGCTTCCCAGAAGGAGCTATGACCTCAGAAAAACTCTATTTGTGTTAAGCTGCAAGGAAAAAAAAAACACACTTGCTTTAAGACAAACTCATATGTAGAGAAGGCCATGTTGCAATGCAAGCAGAGACCGGCGTGACACGGTCACCAGCCAAGGAGCCAAGGGCTGCGGGCGGCCTGCAGGCGCTGGAAGCGGCAACAAATGGACCCTCCCCCGGGGTCCCCAGGAGCAACCAGTCTGCTGACATTAACTTGAGATCCATGACACTGATTTGGGGCTTTTTTTTTTTAATGATTAGGAAATGATGAATTTTTTTTCAGTATTTTACTTATTTATTTTTAGAGAAAAGAGAAGGGAAGGGAAAAGAGAAAGAGAGGGAGAGAAGCATCAATGTGTGGTTGTCTCTCCCACACCCCTTACTGAGGACCTGGCCCACAACCCAGGCATGGGCTCTGACTGGGAATCAAACCAGCGACCCTTTGGTTCGCAGGCCAGTGCTCAATGACTGAGCCACACCAGCCGGGGCTGATTTTGGACTTCTGATCTCCAGATTTCTAAGGTAATAAATTTTTGTTTCCCTAAAAAATAAATAAATAAGTAAAAATAAAATAAGCCCATACACCAAAAAGCTCAGCTACACTAAGATTTTTAATGTGTACACTTACAAATAGCCTATAGACATTTCCACACCACTAATACCCTCTCCTGAGGTTCCAAACCTCTGCTCTTTCTGCTCCAGCTACAAGGGGTCTCTACCCCACAACATTAAAGAGGCAGCTGGTGCCCTAGCTTCAGAAGCTGCAACTGCCTCAGTACCCACAGCTCCTCTCTTGAGCCCTCTTCCCTGGAATATCTGAAAGACCCATTCCCTCACTCCATTCAAAGGTCACCCATCAGAGAAGCCTTCCCTGACCACTACCATATCTCCTAGGCTCTAAAACAGGGCCTGGCACATTGCAGTTGTGCAATAAGCACTAGTTAAATGAATATTAAATATTCTATAATTATTCTCAGAATGATACAAGAACATCCTAGAAGTGAAGGTCACGTAGGCTTAAATTTTATCTTTTCATGAATATTATTTCTCTTTTACTCCCAATTACACCTCAAATTTCAACTCCCCATAAAGCCTTCCTTGACCATTCCAGCGGGAATAATCATCTCCATCTTCTGGAACCAGAGGCACAAATAACCAGCATACTTTGTCTCTAAATTACGCAATGCCTTTGATACGCAACTACTCTGCTGTAACTCTATTCCTATTCCTCTGAACTTACATTTATATATAAATCATTTATACATAAACTTTTTAAAACTTTCACCCATGTTGCCTCCCCCCCGAAATTGTAAGCACCAAGTACCTTACAATCAGAGAACTTGACGTATTTTTTAGGAGGTAACTCAGAAATCATCTTGTATAAACACTTTATCTTACAACTAAGGAAATAGAAGCCCCAAAAGAAGGGGTTTTCCCCACAACCACACAGCCAGTCAGGGGAGTAAATCACCAATGATACGAACACCTGTGACAAGGTGTGTTGGAGCTACAACAATGAAACTACATATAGTGAAAAATAAACATACACAAATGCACAGAATGAAAAAAGCATTCTCTGTAGGATACTTCTAAGTTTGCAATTTTTACCCAAAGGACCTAATCCACTCCTTCCTCTGAATACCCCAAAGTCCCTATGCACTGCTCTGCTTCCAAATACTACTCTCCTTAGCCAATTGGAAGGCAACCAGCAAATAATGGGCCCCAGGAGTAAAGGGCGGAGTCTGTTAACTATGATTGACAGAGACAACAAATGAATACAGACATACACAGGTATATGCACACACCAAGCAGAACATGCTCACCAGCACCAACATGCAGTCTTTCCTCCTTACCATCCAATATTAACCCATCTCACCTAAAGTCCCCCTAGATTCTTCCATATTTTTTCCATGGCCCCAAGTTCTTACTTCTCACAATCCCTCTGCCTAACAGAGTTCTAATGGAGAACAAAATCAGGCACACAAAAGAATTCAAAAATAAACACAAAGAGGATCACTTTACCCAAATCAACAGAAGTACCCAAGTGGCCCCGGCCAAGGAGACCGAGATGCACACAGCAAATATGCCAGGCTGAACCACAGCTGCATGGCTCACACAGGAAGTCAGGCAGAGCCTTGGAAAGCAGGAGCAGAGCACAGGAAGTCTTTCAGCACTGCAGAGATTTCCAAGAGTGGTGTAATGGAGAGAGCACAGCAATAGGAATTCGAAGACTGGGCTTTCAGTTCTAGTTTTACTACCAACTACTTGGCCAGCCTTAGGCGAGGTACCAGACTTCTTTGGGCTTTTGAGTCATCTATAAAATGAGGCGGTTAAAACATTTAGGGACTTGAGTCCACTCCAAAAAGAAAAATAAATAACTATCGACTCTTTCCCACCAAAAAAGTGCAGGTAAACTACTATTCTGCCTAACACTCTTCTGAGTCTATCCAGGTTAAGAACTCCTGGAAAATGTCTCATCCCTTCTAATATTCTATGATTCTAAGAGAATTAGACAGATGTCTAAACAATTGCTAGTAAGTGAACCCCTCACCACTCCACAGCGACGATTAACTGAACAGAGACCAAATCCTAAAACCTACAAAGACTTCACCTTCTTCCTCAAATTACAAAGGCAACTGACATCATAACTACAATTCCCCATTCCCTACTCAGAATCCAGTCTTCTAACAGCCCTGTAAATTTTCTTTTATATCCGAGAACATTAAAGAGCCAGTCGATGCTTTAGCTATGTAAGATGCAACTGACAAAGTGCAGGAGGGACATGTCCTGGTCTCCCTTCAGACCCACTCGCTAGCTCCACAAAGTTAATGCATCACGACTGAGCACCACGCTGTCCCCACAACACTACCAAACTCCTTGTACTTCTCACACTCCTTGTGTATGTAACTGAGTTAACCCACAAACTAAGCCACATCCCCTTTGGGCTCTCGAGGAGTTTTCTCGCTTTTCATTCCTCTCCTTTATATGCCACACCCCTTCCACACCCCAGTGTGTGTCGAGGGCTGCCAAAAAGGTACTCCTTCGTAGGGGGGTTCCCACCACTGTCCCCTCGTCCTCGACTCAGTCCAGTGGCTCTCTTGGGCAGGATCTCCTGGCTTCCACTCCACCTCAAGGAACTATGGAAGGGTTTGAAGAAATGGAACCCATCTCAACCATGTTCGATTTCCCCAAAAAACCTATCCACGCGTCGTGTCTCCTCATTCCCTCCGAAATCGGGATCCTCGTGGGCACACTAGGGTCCTCCTGCACCCTTCGCCTCCCAGCCGGAGCTCGCGCTACCTTTCAACCAGGCCCCGAACGGCCCCCTCCCACTTCCAAGCCAGGATCCCTGGAGTCCACCCCTCTCCAAGCCCCGGGAGCCCCAGGCCGCCCTCCCGGCCCCGCGCCGCACCCCTGCCGTAACGGGGCACCCGTCCCGCGCGGTCACCTGCATCCCGCCGCCGTCGTCGGCGGCGGCCTCCGCCTCCTCGGTGCGCGGCCGCTTGCTCAGGCCGGGCTCGGCTCCGTCTCCACCGCCTCCGGGCACCGGCAGCTCCAGCTCCGACTCCCGCTTCATCCCCCGGGCAGCGGCGCCGGGCCCGAGCTGAAGCGGCTGCTGCGGCTGGGCGCCTTCGGCCATCCGCCCGCGCCCCCCTCGCCTCCGGGAGCCGGGCGACCCGCGACAGGCCACCTCCCCCTGGGCCTCGGCCCCGACAGTCGCGACAGGCGGGCGCGCGCCTGCCCCCGCCCCCGCCCCCGCGTGCGTGCGTGCGTGCGCGCGCGCGGGCCCAGTGCCCCTCGGCGACTGACGGTCGTCGGTCCCCAGGTCCTCGGCTCGAGACGGCCGGCGGGTCGCGACGCGCAGTCGTTCGCACCGCCACGCGCACACGCAACCCCAGCCTGGCCGCCGCGGGCCCCGCCTCTCGCACAGACGGAGCTTGCCCGCCGGCTCGCGCCCTCTCCCTCACACTGTCCCTCACAACACGCCGGGCCAAGGGAGGAAGGGGGCGGTCCGGCTCCCGAAGCGTGGGGAGGGGTGTTTATTTGGGGGGAGGAGGGGCTCGAAGCAGGAACGAGCTGACTGGCCGGGATCCTCCGACCCGCCACAGTGGCAGCACCGGGAAGGCGGGGAGAAAGAAGGAGGGAGGGAACGGGATCTGGGACTCCAGCCCGCGCGGGAGGCTGTGGCTGGGGGTGGGGCGGAGAGAGCGGAGCGGTGGTAGCTACCGAGCCAGTGGGGCGGGGCCAGAGCCCCTCGGCAATCTCCGTCTCCTCCGTTTCGGGAGCCCGAGGGAAGCCGGGAAGAGATCGGGAAAGCTCGGGAGTCTCCGGTAGTGGGGAGGGATTGTGGTGGAGGACCTGCGCTGCTGGTATTCCAGCCAACGCGGAGGGGGCGGTGTCTTCTCCTATAAGGGCAGGGCCACAGCCTAGGACAGGCGGAGCTTGAGAGGCCCAAGGACGTGGTTGGTTTCTAGAGAGGAAAGGGCACTGTGTGGGAGGGGTCGTCGTTACTCCCTCTTTTGCTCCCGGTCCCGCAAAAGAATGGGAATATACAGTTGGAAGATCCAGGAATGAAATCACCACTCCACGGCTCTCTCCCATTCTGAAAAACTTTTACTCTGATCATCATAATTATTTTTATCACATTTCTGATCATATTAATAATACTTGATGTTTGTAAAAGCTTCACGGTTTGCACAATGCATTCACAGATCCGTTTTGAAACGGGTGGTATAGGCAGAGCGCATATCAGGAACTACTTAACACTAATGATGAGCGTGAAGCTTGTTCAAGTCCTGCAAAAAGAAGCAAATCCAGATCTCGGGACACTAAATCATATTCTATGTATGTACACCTTGCTGTAGTGTAACACTTTATTATCGACTTCGTACAGTTAGAGATATTTCTGCAAAACCTTCTTTCTCTTAACAGATTGTAAGGACCAAGAGGGCATCTGTTTTTCTCTGGCTTCCATATTGTGCCCTGTACATTATAGGGGATACAATGATGTTGCATGAAAGACCTGAATTCTACTTGAACAAGTTACTTCATCTCTTTGGACGTTTGAGTCATCATTTGTAAAATGAAGAAGTGGTTTACATCAGTGGTTTGCAACCAAGGGCGATTTTTGCCCCTTCCCCTCTCCCCCAGGACATTTGTCAACATCTGGAGACATATTTGGTTGTTACAACAGGGCATCTAGTGGATAGAGGCCAGGTATATTGTTCATCATCCTGTGATGAACAGGGCAGTCCTCACAACAGTTGTCCAGCCAAAAATGTCAATAGTGCTGAGGTTGAGAAACCCTGAATTAGATGATTTCTAAAATCATTTTCAGATGGGCCTATTATTTGACCTTTGAACTTGGGTTTAACCTAGCTAGGGCTGGAACAGTACAACAGTAAAGATCCTTGCTTTAGAGTCAGACCAATCCGGGTTTGAACCCAGGCTTTAACAACTGTTGCCCATGTGATGTTGAACCAGTGAATACTTAAGAATTTCTGTATAGAAGGAGTTTAGGGCCTGTAGACCAATTGAAAGAGAGGGCAGAAGGATTTGTCTTCAAGCCTGGTCTTAATAGCAAGCACATTTTTTTTAACCTGGGCTGCATCATAAATCAATAAAAATAGCCGAGTTTTAGCTCTGCCACTTACAAGTCATGATATCTTGTGAAAAGTGCTTAGCCTGCCTATGCCTGTTTCTTCATCTGATAAGTAGGATGATATTATCTTTCTGAAAGGATTATTGTGAGGATTTAACAAGTTACCACACATTAAGGTCTCAAACAGATTGGCCTATTGTAACCACTCGATAAAAGTTACTTATTGTTATTATTACCATTATCATTTTATTCACATTTTAAATAAGAGTGAGAAAAGTGTTCATGGTCGAGATAAAAGAATATCATTATCACTACTGTTGAATTTTTTTTTAAATTATATAAGGTCACTTGGGTGGGGCCACTGGAGAGTATGATGGCCAGAGTTCCCCAAGTCACCGTTTGGGGCAGCCACTGTGTTGAGCCAGTCCTTTATTTTCACTAAGCCTCACATCCTTTGCTGGTAATGTGACAATAGTCACCATGTTGTTCTAAAAATTAAATGAGACAAAATAAAGCGCTGAGCACAGAGTCTAACATATAGTAACAGCTTAATAAGTAAATATATATCATCTAACATTGCTACCTGGGCCATCAAGTTGGAAGTCCAAGCGCCCGCAAGCTTGTTCTTGAGCTAAATGAGACAGTCTCAACCTAAGTAACCTCCCTACTGCCAGTTGGCGGTACCCCATAGCAGATGAGGCTTAATCCTGTGCAAGTGAGCGCAAATATCACGGCTTTGAAGAAAAATCAGAATGTCTCCTGCTGGCCTATGGAACCACAATGGGTTTGTTTATTTGTTTGTTTTTTAACCAAACACTGGAGTCTAAATAATGCTAGGTCCTTCCTGGGCTGCTCCATGACCCAGCAAGAATGAGATTTGGGATCAGTCTGCTTGTGACTAAAATTAGTATTCAGGTATTTCCCCAATAAATAGAGCAATGAGGTATAGGAATGTTTGAATGACCAGGCAGAACAAAGAGAAATTGGACCCTGCCCTGTAAATAAACAGTAAGCTTTGGGCTAGGGGGGTAGAACAGAAGCCTCTAAACAGTTGAAGAGACCAAATTGCACCCTCCACAGCACAAAGGCCAGGACCATTTCTTTCACGTACCTCTGCAGCTAGCCCTGTGGGGACAGGCGATTATAAAATATTACAGAGAAAGAAGAAATTAAGGAATATTTTCCTAGTAAGAATTTTACCTGCAGAAACTACTGAAGTCCTAACATTTATTCATTTATCCATTTGACAAACTATGAGCAAGAGTCTGGAATGCCAAAAAGAATAAAATTAGTTCCTGGTCCCCTGGCTGGTGTAGCTCAGTGGATTGAGCACAGACTGTGAACCAAGGGGTCGCCAGTTCGATTCCCAGTCAGGGCACATGCCTGGGTTGCAGGCCAGGTCCCTGGTACAAGGTTCACGAGAGGCAACCACCCATTGATGATCCTCTCCCTCTCTTTCTCCTTCTCTTCACCTCTCTCTAATAATGAATAAATAAAATCTTTTTTTAAAAAAATTAGTTCCTGGTATCAAGGAGTTCTCACTCTGGGAAAGAAAGGGGGAACAAATTAAAAACAGTTACGATCAATCAGGATAGGGAGGTCATCTCTCATAGTGGTCAAGAGCATGGACTCATATCAAACAGGCATGGGTTGGGATCTGACTTGGCCATATATTTGACCTTGAACGAGATCCTGAACATCTCTAAGGCCCAGTTTCTTCATTTGTGTGGCAGGCACTGGTAGTTTCCAACCCAATGTCCATTTCTCCTCTTATTCCTCACTAGCAGAACCCCAACTTTGTTCGTGGCGGAAATCTTCCTAGCTTTAAACAGAGGGAGGAAGCTCTCTCAGGCTCCTTGACAGTTAAGGGTGACCACATAACACAGCCCTGGCCATCAAGATGTAGATGGGGAATAACATCACTTCCCGATAATAAGACAAAACCACAAAAAGGAAAGGCTCTTTGCCCTTCACCCTTTGCCCTTTCACCTTTACCCTTCCTCCTGCTCAGAACACAGATGGAGGAACAGCATTCATTCACCTTGTCTCCACTGCAACGAAAGCTACATGCTGAGAAAGGTATTGTGCAGCCACCAGCTCTGGCCTCTCTACCTTTAATTTATTGTTATTTGAGCAAATTAAGTTCCATTTGGTTAAGCCACCATGGACAAGTTTTTACAAGCAGCCAAACTCAACTCTTAACTGAAACAATCTGTGAACAGAGGACAATAAATTATCTCTCCCCCCAGGGTTCTTTTGAGCATTCAATAATGCATGCACAGCACTTAGCATGGTATCTGGCTCTAGACACACTCGATAATGGTAACTTAGACCTTTTTACTACTATTATTACTCCTGTTATCCTTATTAATATAACCATTATGTGTGCCAAAAGCTATAGGAGCACATAGCTTCTATAGGAGCACATAACTGCCCCTGTCTGGGGAAGAGAAGACAAGCTACACTGAGAATGATGTGTTTGATCTGGGTCTTTAAAAACGAGGAGTTTCCCAGGATATCATTTCTACTAAAAAGTGAGCAGATTCTTGTGTGCCTGCAGGCGCTTACAGGGAGTTCGGCACTGTTCACAAGGAGAAAACTCTGACAGGCTACAGCCCTGGCCTTGGGGTCCCAGGACCAGAGTGGAGTTGGGACCAGCTGTGGTCCTCGTACTGAGACTGAGAAAGGTAAGTGGGTCCACCTAGCCACAGGGCTGTTGTGGGCCCACAGGAAAGAGAAGATCTTATGAAAGATCTGTTCAAACATCATTTTTTGTTAACCCAGTTACCTGAGCTCTGGTTACCTGACAGCCATCAGATAACCTGGTGATGTGCTCTCTCTATTTTATAAGCTCTTTTGGACCATGAATGCTTTCTTAGTCCCTTCCTTGATTTTTGTGTCCCTGGCAGCAAGCACAGAGCTTGACACAAAAGATGTGGCTATTCTAACAACCCTAGAAATATTCAAACACACAGTCTGAAACCTCACACTCCTGCTGGAAGAACAGATAAAGACCCAGAGCAGAGCAGATGACCTTAGCTTGCTGTCTTAACCATGAACTCTTCTAAATAAAGACAGAGTTCTCAGGGCCAGGCTCCTTCCCCAAAATTTATCATCTCTCCAATCAGAGAGAGAAAAGTAGATATAAATAGAAGACAGCACTTTCTACTCCAAAGCTTTCTTTTCCCAAAAAAGAAAGGCAGAGAATACCCTTGATAATTCATGGGCCAGAGGAAGTAGAAGGGACTCCTGGCATGTGGCTGGCGGATCCGGGAGCCAATACAAAGCCTAATGAGAATCTGAGTTCAGCAAAAGAGGAATGTGTGGTGTTTAAGCCTCATTAGTACTATAAAACCAGCCTTTTGACATAAGCCCCGCCATTAACTTTGGCCTCACTTCCCTACCTCCCTCTGCTCATGGCATTATTGAACCTGGGTTTTTCCTATGGGCCAGAACCTTGCCAACCCTTTTGCCCTTCACATAATGTGTTTGTCTGGTTTCTATTTCTGTAGCTTGATGAAGGATGATAGCAGGGTATTGAGTTGTTTTTCATTTCGTGCCGTCGCCGCCCTCACCCTGCCCCCTACCCCCACCCTGTTCCCAAGTTGAGTTTTCATTGTCTGTTTTGTGCCTCCTCCTAGGTTTTTATTGCTTCCTTACAGAGGAGGGAAGGCATTTTTTTTAAATTTTCCAGGCCCTGGCATATATAAGCTGTTGTATCCATCTTTTCCACAAAGAATGACGGAGTATTGAAATCGGAAGTGGCCTCAGAGGAAAAGGCAGGGGAGGGTCAGCCGTTCACCGAGCCCCTAATAGGAACCAGGCCGAGAAACAGGCCCTTTCTTTGCACTCACAGCCCACGGCGCATCTGCGAGGTAGGCAGGGTTAGGTCTCCTTTTACGGATGAGACGACTGAGCCCCAGAGAGATGACCCGAGTCTCAAGGTCACACGGAATGGCTGCTGACAACCGAATGTCCCCTACTCCAAGTCCACTGCCCCTCCCATGCTTCCCCATGCTACGTGGACTTTTTAGGGTGTTTTATTTCAAGTGGGTACAAATCTTCTAAAGAGGAAGGAACAAAAAAAATTCCAACTTCTTATTCTCTGAAACAACTTAGCTCTCCTAACCCTGCGTTCCCTCTGGGAAGGGCAGCTCCTGGACCTTTGCTGAATCGAGGCGTTGGGGCTTCGTCATCCCTGCCAGCACCTGCCCGGGTGTCTTTCTCCAGGCCCCAGTCTGGCTGTCATATCCATCCTAACTGACCTCCATCCACTAAGCTGTCCTGTCTGCTCCTAAGTCATCGATTTACCCAGAGTACCCCTTGCCCAGGGCTACGCCAGGAAAGGCTTCGTCTCTAGGGCCTCACAACTCTGTGAAGCACATGGGATAACCTGGCTGCTGGGCGTCTCTGAGCGGCTCTCTCTGAACCCTGCTGTGTAAACACACTGAGGCATCCCTACTCCTCAAGCTCTTAGTAGAGGAGAACATTGCAAATGTGCCCCCCCAAGGCTTCTGATGGGAGGCAAGGCACAGACCTCTTCTCCTCCTACAGCTTTGTCTCCCCCTCTCCCCCCCCCCAGGCTCCAGCTACAAGGAGGCAGTGGGCAGGGGTTCCCCAGAGCCCCCCAAAAGGCTCCAGCTCTTATTCACTCTCTCTCTCTCTCTTCAGACCTTGCCACATTGCCCCATGTTTGCTGGGGTGGGAGGAACGCGAAACTGGTCCCAACTGACACTGTTTCTGGCAAAAGTCTCTAAATTTTGTAGGGCGTGGGTATGATGACCAGGGTCATGCAGGGTTGAGACTGGTAGTTCAAAACACTAGGCTTTTGAAACACAAAGACTTTTCTCTCAAGCCATGTGTTTCAAAGTCTATTTGGTAATTCAGAAGCTCAGTCCCACCCGGCTGGACACTCAGAGCGCCATCCCCATATGCCAAGGTTGCGGGCTGAGATCCCAGTCACGGCACATACAAGGGTAACCAGCAAATGCATGAATGTGTGGAGCAACGCAAGTCAATGTTTCTCTCTTTCTCTCTCTCTCTCAAATCAATTTTTAAAAGCTCAGTCTCTCTGTTTTTCCACTGTTACAGTTTTAATCCTGAAAGGGAAGATAGGGATAGTGGAAGATGCTCGGAATGTACATTAATATTTCTGTGCCAAAGATCACGTCTGTATTTTTTCCTCCTCCTGCAAACATAGGGAGACAGTTCTCAGCCTTCCTGGCAGTTAAAATGGGGATGATGTGACAACACTGTGGCCAATGGGACGTGGGTGAAAGTAATGGAGATGACTTACAGGCCCAGCCGCTGAAACATTTCTGCCCATCCCCTAGCCCTCCCGTCCCGCCTTCCCCCAACAGCAGCAGGGGAGATCATGAGCCACAGATGCGAGGGAAGGAGCCTGGATGCCTGAGTCACCGTGGGGGAGAGCTGCAGTGGAAGCTGCATGAAACGCTGCCCTGCTGGCCACAGACCATGATGTGACCAGGAAGTGAAACTTAATTGTGTGAAACCAGTGAGGTTTAGGGGTGTGTGTGTGTGTGTGTGTGTGTGTGTGTGTGTAACAGCAGTTTATGCAGTTTATGTTACTTACTCTGACTGATAAATACCTAAATATAGTTCTACCTCATACTCAATGCACAAAAGGTCAGGGATTTGGAATCAGAAGCTTGATCATTTTGATAAAAATTTATGAAATTGAAGGTGTATACAATGACACCAATGCTAAGAAAATACTGAGGATTATCTCTGGACAATATTCAATGCTTGGTGTTGAAGGAGAGTCATGGGGGAAAAAGCAAGAGTGATATGTCAAATCCTGCTCTCAGCCTGCCTGGCACAACCTCTGGTGTACTGAGAGGCTTCATGAGCAATGACCAACTGAATGAGAAATCCAGTAACCTATCAGCTCTGGTTAAATCCAGGACACTCCCTTTTTTCCTTTTTTTTAATTCTACTTTCAAATAGTTCTTATTTATAATCCCCTATAATCTACACCCAAGGCATTATAATTGCCTTGCTCCCAGCAATTATAATGACTACTTTCAATAACTTTTAAAAGTTTCAAATGTATTTTAATTTTTTAATTATGCTATAGTTAAAGGAGCAGCAGAGTGCTTCAATGACGAGTTGATTTTAAAACAACTCTGTATTACAGCAACTCTGATGGTTGCTCATCATTCCACCCTTTTGGGGTGGGTCGGCCAACAGCAGACGGGCTCTATTCTATTCCAGTCTGTGTGGTTGCAAATATCCATGCAATAACACAGAAAGTGGTTCCAGTGGCCAGCAGAACATTACCATATTTGTCATGAAAATCTGGGGAGAGTTTTCTATGGCTCTGTCTTGCCCTAATTTGCTGAATGCTTCAGATCTTGAGGCTACTCGATATATTTCTAGCCAAGGGAAACATCATGAAGGTGCAACAGGACTGCAGTGACTGGGCTGTTTCCTTGTAAAGAGACAGTGCTTGAGGCTGGAAAGACTAAGAACTAGGCACTGGCTGGTTCAGTTCCTGGTGAGAGCCATATGCCTGGCTTGCAGACTACTGCCTGTATCTTCACATGTCAGAGAGAAAGAGGGGGGGAGAGAAGAGAAAGGACGGGAAGGGAAGAGGATTGAAGGGGAGGGGAGGAGAGGGGAGAGAAGAACAAGGCAGCTCTCAGGACCTTTACTATTTTAGGTTTTATGGGGAGGAGCAAAGGAGGTAGAGATAAGGGCGGAGGGTAGGGGAGAGGAGGAGAGAGAGAGCAAGAGAGAGAGAGAAGGGAAAAGTGAGAGGCAAGGTGGAAATAATTTCCAGAAGGCAGGTACCTTTACCTATTCCCACTTTTGTGACTTAAAACAGTGCTTATCAGCCAGAAGCCTCTGTAATTTTGCCCTCTGCGTGCTCACAAACATACAAAAGTAAAGTTATAGCTCCTATTTATTATTGATGTTAACATACAAAATGAAGCTGAGCATGGAAACTGAAAGGCAGGCAGAAGCTAATAAACTGGAAAAAGCCAATCTACCCCTAAGCCGTGGAATCATGCAGGAACAGTTCTGGGGTTTGAAGGGGCTCAATAAATACCACCTCTCTTCCCTATCAAGTCAGGAACCAATTTAGGGACAGACACCAGAGACACAGAGAGGAAGACAAAATGTTTGATTTATTATTGATGACCAAGAGGTTTGAGTGTGCAACCAAAAGGATCCGCTATGAGCCTCCACCCTTGAGTTAGACCAACTCGACTACCAAGCCACTAGCATAGCTGGAAAACTGCAGATTGCCCCCAATGGGGATCAGTCCTTCCTACACAGCAGAGAGTTCCTCAGAAATGCCCCTCTCAGAGTCAAGCAGATTAGGAGGAAGAGTAACGAAGGAGCTGAGCCAAGCCATGTCCAGTTCTTCTTCCCAAATGACCCATCAGATAAGTCACCTCTCCTGTTAGTCAGCTAAGGTATGTGGCAAGATCAAACACCTTCAAGTTCTCAGTGGCTTACAGCCACAAAGATTTCTTGTTTACGTATCTGGTATGGGCCATCTTTTCACTCTGGTACTCGGGTTGATAGGCTGGTCAATAATTTGATCATTACAGCCATGTCTCATCTTTTGTTTGCTTGTTTGCTCTGCTTTATTGTGCTTCACAGATACATTTTTTAATTATTATAAATTGAAGGTTTGTGGCAACCCTGCTTTGAGCAAATCTATTGGTGCTATTTCTCCAACAGCATTTGCTTACTTCATGTCTCTGCCACATTTCAGTACTTCTCGAAACATGTCAAACTTTCTCCTTGTTATTATATGTGTTATGGCAATCTGTGACCAGTGACTCTGATATTACTGTTGTAATTGTATTGGGGCACTGTGAATCATGTCCACATGAGGCAATGAATTTAATCCATAAATGTTGCATGTACTGACTGCTGGTGACCAGCCATTTTCCTGTCTCTGTCACTCAGGTTCCCTGAGACACAATAATATTGAGATTGTAATAACCCTACAGGGTTCAAGGGTCTCTAGGGGTTCAAGTGAAAGAAAGAATTGCACATCTCTGACTCTAAATCAAAAGCTAGAAAGAATTAAGTTTAATGAGGGAGGTAGGCTGAAAACCAAAACTAGGCTTCTTAGACAAGTTGTGAATGCAAAGGAATACCTCTTAAAAGAAATGAAAAATGTTACTCCAGTGAACACACAAACGATAAGAAGGCAAAACAGCCTTGTTGCTGATATAGAGAAAGTTTTTAATGATCTGGATAGAAGATCAATCAGCCAAAACATTCTCTTAAACCAAAGCCTAATCCAGAGCAAGGCCTTAACTCTTCGATTCTATGAAGACTGAGGGAAATTGCGAAAGAAAAGTTTGAAGCTAACAGGGGTTTAAGGAAAGAAGCTATCTCCACAACATACAAGTACAAGTGAAGAAGCCACAAGTGCTGATGTAAAAGCCACATCAAGTATCCAGAAGATCTAGCTAAGATAATAACTAAGGTGGCTACACTAAACAACAGACTTTTTTTTAAAGATTTTATTTATTTATCTTTAGAGGGTAAGGGAAAGAGAGAAGGAGAGAAACATCAATGTATGGTTGCCTTTCGTGGGTCCCCTGCTGGGAATTGGCCTGCAGGGAACTGGCCTGCAACCCAGGTATGTGCCCTGAGTGGGAATCAAACCTCGATTGTCTGGTTTGCAGACCCCCCCCCCTCAATCCACTGAGCTACAACAGCCAGGGTAACAATAGACTTTTTAAATGTAGATGAAGCAACCTTCTATTGAAAGATGATGCCATCTAGAACTTTCACAGTTGGAGGGGAGAAGCCAATGCCTGGCTTTAAAACTTCAAAGGACAGGCTGACTCTCTTTTTAGAGGCTAATGAAGCTGGGAACTTGAAGTTGAAGCCAACGTTCATGGACCTTTCTGAAAATCCTTAAGGACAATGCTAAAGCTACTCTTCCTGTTCTCTCTGACTGGCACAACAAAGCCTGGATGATCATGGTTTACTAAATATACGAGCCCACTGTTGAGAACTACTGCTCAGAAGGAAAGATTCCTTTTGAAGTATTACTGCTCATGACAATGCACCTGGTCACCCAAGAGCTCTGAGGGAGATGCACAATGAGATTAATGTTGTTCTCATGCTGCGGACACAGCATTCATTCTGCAGCCCATGCATGGATCAAGGAGTGGTTTCAACTTCTAAGTCTTGGTATTAAGTAAATGCATTTCATACGGTTCTAGATGCCAAAGATGGATCTGGGCGAGGTAAACTGAAACACTCTGGGAGGATTCACCATCTAGATGCCATTAAGAACATTTGTAATTCATGGAAAGAGTTCAAAATATCAATGCCAACACTTTGAAAGAAGTAGATTCCAGCTCTCATGAATGACTTCAGGGAGAAAGTAACTGCAGATGTGATGGAAATAGCAAAAGAACTAAAAGTATAAGTGGAGCCTGAACATGTGACTGAGTTGTCGCGGTCTTATGATGAAACTTTAATGGATAAGGGGTTGCTTCTTATGGATGAGCAAAGTGTTTTCTTGAGATGAAATCTGCCCCTGGTAAAGATGCTGTGAAGACTGTTAAAATGACAACAAAGAATTGAGAATATTACATAAACTTAGTTGGTGAAGCAGTAACAGGGTTTGAGAGAACTGACTCCGATTTTGAAAAAAGTTCTCCTGTGGGTAAATGCTATCAAACAGCATTGTACACTACAGAGTAATTGTTCAAGAAAGGAAGAGTCCATCGGTGCCTCACACTTCATTGTTGTCTTGTTTTAAGAACCAGCCAGAGCCACCCCAGCCTTCAGCAGCCACCACCCTGATCGGTCAGCAGCCATCAACATGGAGGCAACACTGCCCCCTGACCCAGGCTTAGATGATGGCTACAATGTTTTAGAAAAAAAATTAGGTTAATATACATACATTTTTAGACATAAAGCTTTTACACACCTAGCAGACTTCAGTGCAGTGCAAACATAACTTTCATATGCACTGGAAAACCAAACAATTTGTGCAACATGCTTTATTGTGACATTCACTTTATTGCAGTGATGCACAACAAACCCATGTCATCTCAAGGATGACACATCCCATGTGCTGGTCTGTGGCAGAGGGAAAGGAGGGAGGGTAGACACACCTGTGTTCTCTCATTCCATGGGCCAAAGCAAGTTACATGGCCAAGCCTGCCCTCAACAGAGTGGAGGTGTTTAAACCTCCTGAAGGGAGAGGCAATGAATATTTTTAAATAATAACACAATCTATGACATTCCTTCATCCAGAAGGAAAATAAAAATATGGGATTCACTTTCCCCAGCCTGTACCCAAAGGCCCAAAGGGTAACAGCAGCAGGTGCTGCTCTTGCCGCATGAACATCGCCTTGGCCTATCGTGGAAGTCATCCATGCGTTCTGCAGACAGTTCCCACATGTTCCACACATGTCACCTGTCTCCTAACCTGGACACCAGCCTGAAGGGCTTTCTTTGGCTACAGGAGCACACTTGGCCATGGAGCAAACGATTCCAGGAGCACCCCCAGGTACACCCCTTGACCAAGCAGGGAGAGAAGTTGGCACTCAGTAGAACAACTCTGAAGTATTTCTACACAGTCAGAGGACCCACAATGGGAGTGAGCCAAGGTTACCCACAATGATAACTAGCTCATGTGAATGTACCTTTTCCCCCTTCCTCACAATGCTTGCAGGGCTCACAACCCAAATAAAACACTGCACTCAAACCCCTGGGTCAGAGACTGTTTTGAAGAAACCCAACTACAAGAGGGATGGACGCTCCTCCTCCCAAAGACCTACTTCCTCGCCGCCCATCATTCTCCATCAATTCTTCTTCTGCCTGCTCAGACCCACAGCAGAGAACAGATGGTGTGGGTACAAAATTCATCTTAAATAATCACCAACACTTCCTCTTGGCTGGAACTGGCATCTTCTAGAAATTCACCCAAATGACTAACACGAGTGGGAAGAGCAGAGGCACTGCTCTGGGCGGGCTCTCTGGGCCTCTTAGGAAACATGGAGCTGTTCCTTTGGCCCACATACATGCAAACCCACAAGACAGGTGACGTTGTGGACATCAAGACGATGGGCCTCATTCAAAAGGAGTGTCCTCCCAGTATTCCCATGGCAAGCTGGGAAGAGTCTCCATGCTTGCCCAACATGCCATTGGCATTGTAGTAAACAAACAGGTTAAGGGCAAGATTCTCGCTGAGAGAACTGAGGTATCCCTTGGGCATGTTTAAGCACCCTAAGAGATGAGATAGTCCCCTTAAATGGATGGCGAGAAAAGGGTCAGAAAAAGAAGAAAGCCAAAGAGAAAGGCACTTGGGTTCAACTGAAGCACCGGTCTGCTTTACCCAGAGAAGCGCACTGTGCGAGAACCAATGGAGAGGCCCCCGAGTCACTGGGACCCGTTCCCTATGAATGTCACGGCATCATAGGTATAAAAATCATTAAATAGATAGACAGACAACCTCTGGCCTTAAAAAAGAAAAGTAAATAAAATAGCAAACATGTATATACTAAACACCTTCCCTCATTATACTGAACCTCGTTATTTAATTCTTGAAATCACCATGTGAGGTTGGTATCATCATCACCCCTGTTTTATGGCTGAGGAAACTGAGGCCCAGACAGGAGTCTCCTCCAGGCACTGACTCTGGCCCTCCAGTGCCAGCTCCCCGACACTCGTGCCAGGTCTCTGGCTTCTTGTCAAACCCCCTTGACTTTGTGGCCATCTCAGCCGGTGTTAGCCAGTCTCCACCTTAGACATCTTGGTGCCTCTTTCTTTCCAGCCTGTAATTTAGGGGTTTTAAACTGTCCCCTTGTGTCCATTGTCATGCCTCATACACAGCTCATTCATATTCAACAAATGTACCGCGACTGCTAAGTAGCAGGATTATTGTAGGCACGAATTGTTGCAGGCAGCAGGAATACAACAGCGAAGAAGACAGATCAGCCCCGGCTGCTTTGGCTCAGTGGACTGAGTGCTGGCCTGTGAACCGAAAGGTCGCTGGTTTGATTCCCAGTCAGGGCACATGCCTGAGTTGTGGGCCAGGTCCCCAGTTGGGGACATGGGAGAGGCAACCAACTGATTCCCCCCTCCCTAAAAATAATTAATTAATTAAACCTTAAAAAAGAAACAGAAGAAGACAGACCAACTGCCTGTCTCCATAGAGTTTGCTTCCTGGTGAGGAGATAGGGGAGATAAACGTTTGATAACCACGAGTGCTTCTCAGAGAGTCAGAAGACGGCGATGGGATTGAGGAGGAGTGGGTGGCAATTTTTATTTTTAATCTTTTTTTTTGTTTTTCCTTCTTTTTTGCTTTGTTGCCATTGTTTGTTTCGGGGGTGTTATTTTTCACTGGGAAGGCAGGGATGGCTTCTTCTCCGAGAGAGGGTCACTGTTTTTTTTTGTCCCCACCCAAGGACTTGCGTAATGATTCTGAGAGAGGGGAAGGGAGGGAGGGAGAGCAGGAGAGCGACGTTGATGCCAGAGAGAAACATCAGTTGGCTGCCTCTTGTACGTGCCCCAGCCAGGCACCAAAACCTCAACCTAGGCATGTGCCCTGACAGGGAACTGAACCCGTGACCTTTTGTTTTACTGAACGATGCTCCAACCAACTGAGCCACACTGGCCAGGGCTGAGATGGTCATTTTTTAAAAATATATATATTTTATTGATTATGCCATTATGGTTGTTCTATTTCCCCCCTTCCTTCCCCTCCACCCTGCACACCCCCTCCTCCACCATTCCCCCCCTTTAGTTTATGACCACGTGCCTCAAGTTCTTTAGATTCTATATTTCCCCTACTATTCTTGCCCTCCCCCTATCTATTTTCTACCTACCATCTATGTTACTTATTTTCTGTACCTTCTCCCCCCTTCTCCTTCTCCCACTCTCCTGTTGCTAACCCTCCAGGTGATCTTCATTTCTATGGTTCTGCTCCTGATCTAGCTGTCCTTTTAGCTTGCTTTTGTTTTAGATGTGGTTGTTAATAACTGTGAGTTTGCTGTCCTTTCGCTGTTCATATTTTTTATCTTCTTTTTCTTAGGTAAGTCCCTTTAACATTTCATATAATAAGGGCTTGGTGATGATGGACTCCTTGAACTTGACCTTATCTGAGAAGCACTTTATCTGCCCTTCCATTCTAAATGAAAGCTTTGCTGGATAGATCAGTCTTGGATGTAGGTCTTTGGATTTCATGACTTGGAATACTTCTTTCTAGCCTCTTCTTGCCTGTAAGGTCTCTTTTGAGAAATCCGCTGACAGTCTGATGGGAACTCCTTTGTAGGTGACTGTCCCCTTATCTCTTGCTGCTTCTAGGATTCTTTCCTTCATTTTAATCTTGGCTAATGTAATGATGATGTGCCTTGGTGTGTTTCTTCTTGGGTCCAACTTCTTTGGGACTCTCTGAGCTTCCTGGATTTCCTGGAAGTCTATTTCCTTTGCCAGATTGGGGAAATTCTCCTTTATTATTTGTTCAAATAAGTTTTCCACTGGTGGCTGTTCCTTTTCCCCTTCTGGTACCCCTATAATTCAGATTTTGAAACATTTAAAGATGTCCTGAAGGTTCCTAAGCCTCTCCTCATTTTTTTGAATTCTTGTTTCTTCATCCTTTTCTGTTTGGTCATTTTTTTCCTCCTTCTGGTCCACTCCTTAGATTTGAGTCTAAGGTTTCCTGTGCATTGCCATTCATTTCCATTAGTTTAGCCTTCATTTGTTTCTCTAATTTGTGACTAAAATCAACCAGTTCTGTGAGCATCCTGATCACCGGTGTTTTGAACTGTGCATCCGAAAGTTTGACTATTTCTTCATCACTTAGATTTATTGGCTCTGGGGCTCTGAGTTGTTCTTGAGCCATGTTTTGATCTGTTCGTGCCTGTTACGTATAAGGAGCGGAGCCTTAGGTGTTCACCAGGGTGGGGCCACCCAGGTCGCTGCTTTGTGACGCTGTATGTGGGGGCAGGATCAGAGAGGGATAACAGCAGTCCCCTCTGCCGCTTCCCGCCACCGGGGCCTGCACGGTCTGTCTCACTGCTTGCTCCTTCACCGGTTTATCTGCGCAAGAATGTGTGACCATGGTCAGCCCTCAGTGGGCCCAACGCCTTGCGCCCTCAGTGGGTCTGCCCGCTTCTCCACACCTGGGATCCGCCCACGGCTGCTGGCGCACCTGGGTTGCGTGCCCTGGTCGGTCTGGTGGATCTTTCCTGCCCGACCCCGCTCTGCTGCTGGCTCTGCCCCTCTTACCGGTTTGGAGGGTTCGTTGTTATCAGACTTCCATATAGTTCAATTTTCTGTGGTTTGGCTGTGTTTTTGTTGCTAAAACTTTGTTGCTTTTAAACTTGGTTGTGTGAGAAGGCACAGTGCTTCCACCTACACCTCCTTCTTGGCGGAAGTCTGAGATGGTCATTTTTAAGCTAAGAGCTGAATAGCAAGATCATGCCAGCCATGGAAAGATGTGGGGAAAGAACATTCTCCCCAAAGAGAGCAGCATGTGGGAAGGGCCTCAAGGGAGTACTGGCTTGAAGACATAAAGCTACAGGGTGTTACCAATCATGCCGGCCCTCAGGTGGTGTTCATCTATTAAAGGCCGGCCGCACTTGAGTCCTGCAGCCTCCAGAAGGTGGTCTCCCAGTTTGATCTCTCATAGGCCGTCCTCACTCCCTCACCCACTTTAGCTTATTCTTTCTCAACACGGCTTGGAATCTGGAATCTGCTCCAACTCCCAGCCTCAGTGGAATGAACTGCTTCTTCGCGATGGCAGCACACGCCACCGCCCGGCCCTGCGTTCCGCAGTAGCTCTCTGCCTGCCTCCTGGGCTAGGAGCTCCTTGGGGGCTGGAATCTCTCTCTCTACCTACCTACCTGCCTGCCTACCTATCGTTATATCTGTCTCTGTCTCTCTCTCTCCCCTTCACTCCCTCCCCCAGCTCCAGGCTTTAGGAAGGCACACAACACACAGCAGGTGTGTCCCACAAGGCTAAGTGAAGAACTCCTGCAGGTCCGTTTGGTTCGTTAACCTTGCTCTGTGAGACCTTGCCTGATGCCTCCTTCTGCCCACTCTCATCTGCTCCCTGAGCACCTGCGACAGTTCCGGTTCCACACCCAGCACAGTTACTTACTAACCTTTCTATCTTCCCCTCCAAATCTACATCAAGGCTGGCAAACCCAAAGGGCCACAGGTCCAGGCAGGGGACATGAGTGGTTAACAAGTGAAGGCAACAAGGAGGCCAAAGGCAACCTCGTTTGCATGCAATGCTGGAACTTTGGATTTTTATGTGAAATCTTCAGATTTTTAATTGTTAGCACTTACTTGTTTGGAAAAGTGAAATCAGCCCTCAAGGGTAGGGGTCTCATTTTACTCATAATGTCTCTCACATAAGACGTGACAAAAAGCACTTGCTCAGTAGTTCTTGGTGAACGAATGAAGTGAACTTTGTGGAATTGATTCGATCGCCTCTTCTCCCTGAAGTCCACCTGAGACTTCAATTGTCATCATGTGGCTTGGCCAAAGCTGGAGTCCCTGTGAAAAGTAGGGGCACTTGGTCTTCTTTGTCACATCATGCCGTGACATTCCGGTGTGACATGTCCTCACTGCTCCTCTATCCCAAATGATCCCAGTGGCCCCGGGGTTTCTGGACAGGAGGTCAAACGTCTCCAGAGCAGGCTGATTTCCACAGGGGCCCACACTGCTCGGACAGACCAATATGACTAACTGCTTAGAACCCAGAAATGCGGCCTGAAGTCAGCAGAAGCGTAGCCTCCCCGGGAAGCACTCAGCCCCGGCCAGCACAGCCCTGATCAGCAGAGGAAACGAGAAGGGGGTTTGGAAAGCACCCCACCCAGGGTCACGTGACTCGCGGGCCCACGTCACCTCTCCTCTCCCCGCTTTCTTTGGCTTGGCTGGGGAGGAAGCCGCACATCCTCATCTCTGAGGCAGCGCCCAGTCTCTGTGATGCACACCCAGTGGGTCATAAAGCCCTCCAGACCGCTTCGCGGAGCGGGCTGGCTGTGTTCTCCTCTTGGACTAACCCCAGGGCTGCTGCCGTTAAAGGGTTTCTTGAGAAACATGGAATTAGGCTCAACACAAACATTCTACTCCCGGAAGCACCAAGGGGCTCCTGGGAGACGTGTGAGTCAAGGGGAGGGACTGGGTTTCTTTCTACTTTTGTATCACCACTAGCAGCTAGCAGAGGGCTTTCTGGCTAAGTCCATATTGGTTGAGCAGTGCCCGCTGTGTGCTGGGCATTGTTCTAAACAGCGGATGTCAAAGTAGAACCCTGGGCACTCCGGCGGCCCCCCAAGGCCCTTTCAGGGGGTCAAAACATGTTCCCAGCGACACTCCATATTATTGCCCTTTTTCACTCCCAGTCTCTTATGAGCATATGGTGGGGTTTTTCAGAGGCAACATGGTGTCTGATAGCGCATAGAGTGTGTGCTTAGGATTTCTGTTTTGAAAATGTCTCGGTTTTAATTTCAAATCTGGTCGATATCAATAGATATCTCAATACAACCCACATCACCAGAGGGGTTTTTGGAAGTCTTCAATAATATTTAAAAGCATGAAAGAGATCCTGCAACAAAAAAGTTTGAGAACCACTATTCTGGAGGATGTGAGAAGCTAATAAATACTCTATTATAGGGGGGAGGGGAGCAGGTTAAGGGGAGCCTGAGGACAGGAGGCAAGTGATGGAGGCAGGGCAGCCTGACTGATCAAGAAACTTGCACATCAAATAGATCTCTGACTTGCCATTTAAAATGCCCTTATTTATCCTAAATTTAAGTCTTGTATTGTAAACTAAATCCTAAATATATAAAAATCTATGGTTATGTGTGTCCCATCTTTAAACAATTGGTTAAGAAAAAAGGCTACTTCGGGTAGCGTTAGCATCCCAGGTGAGCCGCTCCGAGAGAACGTCACCCTGCTCACGAAGACACGACTGGTTCTGAGTCTGCAGTGAAGGATTCCCTGGAGCCTCTTTGCAGTTTACCATCTGCATGTAGATGTGTGTGTATCCATAAATGGCGTGTTATTTAGTCTTGAGTAACCAAGAAGCAAACCCAAACCACTGTAAGAAAGGGACAATATTGCTGCTAACAGATTTTCTCTCCCAGGAGAAAATGAACAGGACAGACTGGGGGATCCCCGAGTGGCCCCAGCTGTTCTATAAGGGTTTTTTCTGCGAAAGTCAGTGGGTGCCAACAGGGCGTCTGAAAGGGTTGCCAGGTGAGCCCCATACTACCCTCTGGAAGAAATACCTTCTTGGGAGAGGGCTACTCTGTACTGTCTGTTCGGGAGCCCTGTTCTGCCTTTCAGCGCCATGACCTGTCTCTAGGTCATGGGTCGAAGCTGAACACGTTTAGAGCTGAAGCAGTGTAGGGCACCCTTGAGAGAGCAGGACTCCATGAGCACCTGGTCAAGGCGAGTCAGACCTAGACAGGAATCAGCGCTCCACCTCCCCAGGCATCCTCTTCCCTGAGCTAGGAGCCCAGTGATAATGCCCCAAAACACGTCTGTCTATACGCGGAGGCCCAGGACGCCCTCTGAACTGGCTGAATGGGTCACCCTGAGTCTGGGGCACCATTGGCCCTCTCTCCCGTTCAGGGACTGACATTCTTCGTTTAGGTGGAACTTGATTGCCCCCCAGCAGCTTGCTGAGAAATGCTGCACAGGAAAGTATTTGGGAGTTCTGGATATCTAAACACGTTTTTTTATCAAACTTGCACAGCCATTTAACCCCTTCGCTGAGAGTAGAATTCTAGATTAAAGATTATTCTCATTCAGACTTTGAAAGCATGGGGGCATCTTCTAGTCCTCCGTGTTGCTATGAGAAGCCTGGAGCTGTTCAGATTTTCTCTCTCTCTCTCTCTCTCTCTGGAATACTGTAGAATCTTCCTTCTTTCCCTCAGTGCTCTAAGGTTGCAGCAAGGTGACTCGCTTTGGGTCTATTTTTAGGCATCGCACTGGGCATTTGGCTCTTTCAGTTTGGGACCTTGCATTCCGCAGAATTTCTTCTGTATTCCATTGGTGATTTCTCCCCCTCTGTCTTCTCTGTTCTCGTCTTCCGGAACCCCTGTTACTCTGATGTTGGGCCCACCTCTCTGGACCTCCAATTATCCTTCTCTTCCTGTTTGCAATTTCTTTGTCTTTTTGTGATTTTTAAGATGTGTTATCAACTGGATCTTCCAACTTTTTGACTGGTTATTTTTATCTCAACTATCGTATCTTTTCTTTCTTAAATCTTTGGATGTGTTCTGTCGGGTTTTTTTTTTTTCTTTCCATTTGGAGATGCAGTGATCTTTTCTTATCTCTTTGAAGACAATGCTTTTTAAAAAAAACTTCCTGCATAGCTCTGTGTCCTCCAGGTGGCTTTTATCTAGTTTGTTTTGGTCTCTCTTCCACGTTCAAGGCTTCCCCCAGATGTGAGCTATTCCTTAGCTCTATGGTCAATGAAAAACTAAAAAGCTAAATGGAAGCTTTTAGTACATGGAGGACTGTCCACTTGGAGCTTCCAAGTAGGATTCTCTGGGGACCTATTTGTTAGAAAAACCCCAGATGTCAGTGTTTTAAAATATTTCCTTTAAGCTAGACATCTTCCACCCCATCCCTGGAAGGTAAGGGTTTGGTTGCCAGAGTTCCAGGAACCAAGCACAGGGGTGAGGGCTGGAGGAGTGGGGGTGTCGTGTTTCCACATTCAGTATTAAAACACATATGGCTTCTTTATCCCTGTTTTCTGGGCCATACCCATGTCCTCGACTATCCCCAGAGAAGCTCTGCTTCACCCCCTCCTGAGAATAACCTTCCAGACTTCTCCCTCTGGGGGGAGGACCAGTTTCAGGGGAGTGCGGGGAGTATAGAGGGGGAGTGAGGATTTGAATCCGATCGCTCCCTAAACAGCTAGTTCTTCATGTTGTTGCACCACCCTCCACCCCGCCCCTCCCGCCCTCCCACCCCCATGCCCTTTGCTCACAGAGGCCTCGGGCTGCCAGGCTCTTCGCTGCACAGATTCGGTCTGCGCTCAGCCCTTCCCACAGCTGCTCCGGACCCAGCGTTCCCAGGCCTCCCAGATTAGTCGCCCTGTCATTCTCCTCTTGAGGCTGCGGTTTTTTCCCATCCTGTTTTCTCAACATTGTGGGTTTCTGTTTTCCAAAAATCCCTCTTCCAGAAGTTTCAGGGTTCAGGAAGGAGCAAAATTAGATACATACACTCAGTCTGTTACTGTAACCTGAACACTACCCTAAAACTCTGAGCCCCAATCTGCTCCTTAAATTCCCGTGGCTCTGCTGGAATCTGGGAACACAGATGTGTTTATGACATGGTCCCCATCCTCATGGATATCGGTTAGGCAGAGGAGGTGGACACACTCAAGGGAACCAAATACTAGTCCACAATCCTTGAGGGTCAAACAGACCTTGGATTTTGGAAAAATAATATGAGGCAGACACCATTATTCCCATAGCACACCACCGGGGTCTGCCGCAGCACATGCGAATGAGGGATATTTATATTGCTGGTGAAACTTATGAGTATTTGCAGTAAGTAGCCTTAAAAAAAAAAAGACTACAAATTCAGGGAAGGTTTTAAAACCAAATGATTTAACAAACCAAGTCCAGTTTCAGCTTGGGGACTCTGAGTTGTTCATCAGGCCCTATAAACTTCTATAATACATTAATTAAGTTTATAAGTGAAGTTTGTACAAAGTACTGTGGGTGTAGACTGGAAGGCTTCATGGAGGAGGTGCTATTTGAGCTGGACCTTGAAGAATAAATAGGAGTTCACCAGAAAGGAAAAGGAGTTGTAGGAAGACCTCAAGGTCAAAAATATGCTCAGAGGGAGCAAGCAGCTCAAGCAAAGGCCCAGAGGTTTGAAGCAGGAAAAAGGTCACTTGCTTTCCTGCTCCTGGAAAATGTGAGCAACTAGGCAGCCTGGTTTGGGTTCTAGAGTCATGTCTCTCCCTATATGGTGAGTCCACTCTTTCCAGCTGAAACTTGAACTTGAGTAGGGATGGAATGGTGTGCGATCTGGAGCTGGGGAGGTTGGAAGGGGCAGGTTGTAGAGATCTGTCTGAGCTGCAGCAAGAAGCTTGGGCCTCACCCTGTAGGACAGCATTTCTCCAAGTGTGGTCCCCAAACCCCAAGTGTGACCTCAAGAGGTCAAAAGCATTATCACATTACACATTTGCTTTTTAAAAACTCTGTTGACATATGCAATAACACAAAAGCAAGGTTGAGTAAAGCCGCTGGCACCTAAGCAGGAATCAACCTGGACAGGTAGGTAGTCATTTATGCTTAACCACCAGGAGCTTACATTTTTTTTAAAAGCTTGCTTTACTTAAGAACATCCTTGAAGATCTCCTCCCCATGTTCATTGCAGTGTTATTTACAATCGCCAAGATATGGAAGCAACCCAAGTGCCCATCAGTACATGAGTGGATAAAAAAGTGGTGGTATAGCCCTGGCTGGTGTAGCTCAGTGGATTGAGTGTGGGCCTGCAAACCAAAGGATCGTGGTTCAATTCCCAGTCAGGGCACATGCCTGGGTTGCAGGCCAGTTCCCAGCAGGGGACCCACGAGAGGCAACCACACATTGATATTCTCTCCCTCTCTCCTTCCCTTCCCCTCTAAGGATAAATAAATAAAATCTTTTTTAAAAAATGGTGGTACATATATACAAAGGAATATTACTTGGCCATAAAAAGAATGATATTTTACCATTTCTACAGCGTGAATGAACCCAGAGTATATTACACTAGTGAATTAAGTCAGAGAAAGAGAGATACTGTATCATTTCATTTATATGTGGAATCTAATAAAAAATAAATGAACAAACAAAATTGAAACAGACTCATAGACACAGGAAGCAGACTGATGATTGCCAGAGGGGAGGGAGGTTGGAGGACTGTCTGAGAAAGGTGAAGGGTTAAGAAGGACGGATGGATGGTTACAGAGCAGTCACCGGGGTGCGAAGTCCATGACATTGTAATAACTGAGTGTGGGGCCAGGTGGGCACTGGCAATATCGGGGGTCACTGTGTAAAGTATATGATTCTCTGACCACTATGCTGTACACCCGAAACCGATTCAAAATAATACTGAATGTCAATTATAATTGAAAATAAAAATTTTAAAGTACTGTTAAATAAATGTTATCAATGAAAAAAATATGTCCCTGATGAAACAGTAAACTTATTGTGTTTATTAACCCTTGACCCTGGGGCACGTGACTTTCTAATGTTCTGCGTGAATGAATGGGAAGCAGGCATAGAGCAATTCTGCCCAGGCCGGAAGTGCCTGGTGGTCACCAGGAAAAGCGGCTTCGCAACTGTTTGAGTTACAGGTGAAACCAGCTGTTTTCATAGAACACCAGTTTCACTCGAAAGAACAACTGCTAAAAAATACATGGTTACTCAAATGTTGGCGTCTTATTGACAATGAACACAGTGAGCCTGTCACTTCAGGGAAATCTGCTCACAGTTATTTGTTGCCAATAAAATGTGAGTTTTTGAGCAAAAACTAAAATGTTGGAAGTTTTACACCATGGATCTGACAGCTTCTCAATACCAAAAGAAATTTTCTGATGAGATCAATGACAATATCAGTAGTAATATTAACTAATGAGAGTTGTCATTATAGTAAGGAAATGGGTCAGCATTTTAAAGATCTCTGTAAGTTAGGGGCTCGATATCTTTTAACAAGACTAATGAGTGAGGCTCCAAAATCATGCACGGATAAAGGATCTACTAAAATGCAAGATAGATCGATGGATTTTTAATGTAACAGAATAAAAAAAATCAGTGATATGGTTTTAGACTCCACATTGCAACTAACCTTTTGAAAAAAACTACCATTTGTTGAGTTTGGGTATAGTATTAAAGAATATTCACAATTATCTGAAAAGGCTATTAAAGTACTCTTATTTTACCAAGTGGATATTTGTGAGGTCCAATTTTCTTCATAAACCTCAACTAAAACAATATATTGCAACAGACTGATTGTAGAAGCAAAGATGAGAATCAAGCTGTTTTCTACTTAAGCCAAACAATAAAAAGATTTGCAAAGCTGTAAACGATGCTACATTGGTTGTTGATTATTTTTGTTTTAGAAAATTTAGCTATTTTTCATAAAAATATTCACATGCAATAGGTTTCCTATTTCTATTTTTTAATTCATAAATAATATTTAAAACACATATTCTCACTTTCAGTTTCTAATATGGAAAATGTTGATAGCTACAACCCACATACACAATAAGTCTTTGGGGTTCTCAATAACTTTTAAGATGGCAAAGGACTCCTCAGACCAAAAAAAGTCTGAGAACCATTGCTGCAAGCTAGGATCAGTGGGTGGCAGATTTGAACAAGAGACTTTGCTCCAGGAAGATTGTTTCCAAAGCAGTGTGGAAGCCACACTAGTGTGGAACCTGGTTGTAGACAGGTGCTCCGGTCAGGGAGTGAGAAGTGATGGGGGAAGATTAGAACTGGTAATGGGACCGGATAGGACTGTCGCAAGGAACATCCCAGAAGTAGGAAAGTGAAGACTGTTGGCTATTGCCCCCCTCCGGCCCCACCCATTGCTCCTACCACAGAAGCGTTTAGTCTACTTCCCTCTTACGCTTAGCTGACCTAACCCATACCAACTCTGTCCCAACACAAACCCTCCTTAAAGCCTTCTGCACTTAATAAATAAGAACTCCATTCGCCCAGTTGCTTGGGCTAAACACCTCGGAACCCTTAAATCATATCAGCAAAACATTATAAATATTTTCATCATCCAACCACTTCTTACCACCTTGGCTACATCTCCAACCCCACAGGCCACCACCCTCTCCCTTGCTCTTTCTCCTCCAGTGAGGCCAGCCTCCATGCTGGCCACTGACCCTGCTCAGCACACTCGTACCTGTGGGCTGCCGCACTGGCCACTCCCTCTGTCTGGACTGCTGTTCCCCCAGGTAGCTGCACGACTCACTCCTCTACTGGCTTCAAATCTCGGCGCCAATGTCTCCCTACCAGAGAGACCTTCCCATAGACAAGTCTCCTCCCCACATGTCTCTGTAACCCCCTCGCCCCGGTTACGCTTCTGTTTAGCCTTTATCACCACCTGTGCTATGGATTTATTTTTGTTTTTCGCACATTGTATGCTTCCCTTCAGTAGCATATATGCTTCTTGATAGCAGAGATGCTCGAAGTCTGTATCCCCAGCACCTAGAGGAGGCCTGGCCCGAGTAGACACTCGGTGTTTATTTTCTGAACAAATGAATGAATGCATGATTGGACATCTATGTAAGTTTTTGTTTAAAAGAACCCACAGTCCTTTGGAGACCACTCATTCTAGATGAGGTCATCCGTGTGTGACACAGTCCCTGATGCCACCTGACACAGCAGTGGACATTTGCTGAGCCCTTGCTAGAAACTGCCCCAAAGGTTTTCCAGGTATTCTTTCACGTCATCTTTTCAGCAACGGGTGAAGTAGACGCCCTTATGCCTATTTTACAGATGAGGAAACTGAGGCAAAGAGAGATTAAGTAACCTGCCCAAGATCACACAACTAGTTAGTGTCTCAGCGGGAGTTCAAACCAAGCGGTTTGGCCCTATAGACCACGTCTTCCCCACTCCCACTTGGTAGTGGACCTGGGAGGCCCTAACCATCTAGTGTGAAGGGGATGGGCCAGCGTCCCCTGGGTGCTCCCAGTTCTTTGGGTCTCTGACCTTGAGATTCTATTTATCTACAGTATTAATCAGTTACTTAATGTACACATAAATAAATGAATAGTCTAAGTTAAAGTTATATTCTAAATTAAATATCTAGATATATAAATAAATTATTCATTCAAGCAACAAATATTTATTGACCACATGCTACATACAAGTCAGGTTCTGCATTGGACACTTCACATACAACTGTGATCCTTTATAAAAGGTAGGCATTAGGATGCCCCGCTAATAGAGGAGAAAGGTGAGGCTTATAGAACTTAGGAACTAGGGCCATGATGTTATTAGCAGAAACAAGACTCCAGCCCTGGTCTCAGGTCTGTTTGTTTTCAAAACGCAAGCTCCTTCCCTGTCCCCAACCTTCCCCTCTTTAAGCACGGAGGGGGCTGTTGGAGCCCCGATCAGCAGGAGGTCGGAGTGAGCCCACTGAGAGACCTGGAGGGTCAGAGGATAGGAACTGCGTCTTGACCTCCCCGGCAGGGCTGGAGTGGGGGGAGGGGCACCAGCTTGGCCCAGAAACCCTGGCTGGAAAGTCAGGGAAGGAGCAGGGGGAAAAGCATTTTAACAAAGCCCCACGAGGTGTCACCTTTTACCCTCACGTTCCCCTTTCCCTCCAGCCTGCTCTGGCCAGTGTCAGTCATCTGGACATAAACTAAGCCTCATGAGAAGAGCGAGTAAGCCCGTGATCTCCGGGTGGTTTAACCACAGGTTCTTTAACCGTGGGCCTCTGCGTCCTCACAAGGGCTGCCTTCCACTCAGGCACCTCAGAGCAGTCTGCAGAGGCTAATTAGAGCTCCCTCAGCTACATCAGGGAAAAGCAAGACAGGCACAATCAAATCTAAAAGCCTTGCTCATTCAGGGACTAAAGTGACGGGGGTTGGGGGTGGGCAGAGGTAACACAAGCCTGGCTCCAACTCACTGCTCTCCCGGGAAATGAGACAGGATCACATGACTTGTCCCCAAGCAGGTAGAGCAAATGAAGTCACAGCTACAGTACCCTGAATCACAAACTCTCGAGATTCCCCACCCACTGCATTACAGGAAATGCAGTGTTTTCCTCGGGTTTTCCAAGAACGCACAGGGCTGTAGACACGCGCCCGAGTCCCCAGTGGGTCCAGGGCGAGTCCAGGGAGACTCACCGCCTGCGAACAGAAGCAGCTGAAGCTCAGCCGCGCCCCCTAGAGGCGAGTCCGGCTGTGGGCGCCTTTCTGCTGTGTGAAGGCCTGCTGGGCCCTCCACCCCTGTTTAGAGCGTGTTGAGGGCCCAGGAAATACCTTAAAAAATATCTTTGGAAGCGAGAGAAAGAAGAAAACTTCTTCCCTTCGTGTTACACTCAGCAAAGCTGCCAGAGTCCTAAACAACATTTTCCTATTATTTCCCCCTATTTCCCCTGGAGGGCGCATGTGAGCACTGCCCGGACGGTTTTGGGTGGGCTGACCGCGTGCTTAGCTGTCTTTTCTCCTTGCCACTCGGCTTGCCTTGTGAAGCGCTCAACAAATGGAATAATACACACCCGCCTCGTAAAGTTGAAGTTCTGAGAGCAGCCATCTAAACAACGCTGGGAGACCCCCTGCGGAGTCCCTGTATCCAGCGCAGGGTGGGGGCAGGATGAGAGAATATTTCTGTTGCCCTTTGTTCTAAGAACTTTTCACATGTTCTGAGGACTTACTATGTGTTCTTGCTCATTTGATCCTCCAACAACCATAGGAGGTAGATACTATTATTATCCCCATTTCATGGCCTGGTTTAGGGAGGTTAGGCAAGCTGTCCAATGCCCCACTAACGGCAGAGCAGGATTCAAATCCAGGCGACCTGGCCCCCCAGGCCATGTTCCTTTGGACCTCACTGCTGGACTGTGAGGACCCGACTGGCCTGAGACAGCCCAGGGACAGCCCAGGGGGTTGGCTGCGAGGACAACAGAGATTGGGGCTGATGACAGGGACAGTGGATTTTATGTGTCGTTTTGGGTAGACTATTTTAGGTCCCCAGGTACTCAATCAAAAGTTCGGTGTTGCTGTGAAGGTATTTTGTAGCTGTGATTAGTCTACATAATCAGTTTAAGTAAAAGAGGTTACCCTGGATCCTCTGGGCGAGTCTGATGAATCGGTTGAAAGGCTTCAGGAGCAGACAGACCTGCAGCTCACCCCCCCCCCCCAGGAGACATGCCGCCCCTGGACTGCAGTTGCAGCCTCCTGACAACCTGCCCCCAGATTTCGGGATGGTCTAGCCAGCTCCTTGCCACAAGCCTCTTACAATCCCCTACTAGTTCTGTTTCTTCAGCAGGACCCTGACTGATACAATGACCAAAGGCCAGGCAGATGCCTGCGTGTATGGGGCGGGGGAGATGACCCCACTCCCTAGGACTTGGTTCAATACGAGTCCCCTCCAATGGCTAGCTGCCACCCCGGGGAGAGTTGGAAAATCTCAGATGGACCGAAGCAAGTTCCCATCATCCAAGGGAATGGAGAATAAATAAATTTAGTTCAGATATCCAAAAAATGAAGACAGACCTTGTTGCAGTCCCAAGTTTATGGGCTGAGTAGAGTTGCATGTACCACCTCATGTTAACACCCTATACCTACTTCAGGAGCTGACAGAGCAGAGATACAAGAACACTAACCAAACCACAATAATGCGAGTAATACCATCCTATTGTAAGAGATTATCAGGTGTCCGTCACTGTGCTTCACTTACACTGTCTACCAACAGCCTTGGGATGGACCAGTGGTCATTGGCCCCTTTACAAAAGAGGACCTGAGACCTGGGAAGACAAAATAATTGCCCCAGTGTTCCATGGCTGGTGAGGGAGAGTCGGGGTTCAGGGCCTGCCCCATTTGCCTCCAAAGCTGTACTGTAACAACTACGCTATACTGGTCTCTGGCAAAACAACTGAAGTTCCCCCTTCAGACCCACCATTTCTTCCCGAAAGTTCCCAGAGAATCTCATGTGTTCCCCTCAGCTACCATCAGAGACCTTTCTGGCATTTGTCTCATGTCCTTTGGTCACCCCAGGATTCACTAGGAAGCTCCCAGTTCCTGTCAGTGTCTCCGCTCCAGGCTGAAGATGTTGTTAGTATCAGCACATCAGGGCTGGATCACTGATGCTGCGCCACTAGACTCCAAGAGTCCTGCCCTGCTTTTCCTGGCTAGCAGCACTATTCACAATAGCCAGGAGGTGAAGACTGTTCAAATGTCCATTAGCCAATGAATGGGTGAACCAAACTGTGGTATGTCCATACAATGGAATATTATTCAACCATAAAAAATGAAATACATGTGCTATAACCTGGATAGACCTCAAAACCATTATGCTAGGTGAAAGAAGCCAGACGCAAAGCTTCACGTATTATATGATTCTTTTTATATGAAATAACCAGAATAGGTCAATCTATAGAGAAAGAAAGGATACTCATGGTTGCTAGGGACTAGGAGGAGGAGGAGGAGTGGGAAAAGACTGCTTAATGGTTTATGGGATCTCCTTTGGGGGGTGAAAATGTTTGGAACTAGATAGAGATGACAGTTGCACAACACTGTGGACACACTAAATGCCACTGAGTTGTATCGTTTAAAATGGCTAATTTACATTATGTGAACTTGCCTCAATAAAAATGAATACATACATAAATAAACAGCGCTAAGTCATCTGTGTACATCTGCCCACACTGCTTTTTCATCTGACTTGGTCTTGTCTTCCTGTCAGCCATCCTCTCCCTAGGAAGTCGGTACAAGATCTTGGGGCTGGCGTGGGACTAGCAGGTGATTTGACAGCATTGCCCCATTCTGCCTAAAGTTCCCCTGCCTTTCAGGTCCATGCTCGGTCTTCCCTGGCAAGTGGGGAACACTGGCCCTCAGTACTTGCTGGGGAGGATTAGAATATCTACTACCAAATCAGGGCTTTTCATTACAAGTATCAGAAACACACTCTGGCTGATTAAGCAGAAAAGGAGCTTATCAAAAGGATATGCACTCACAGAATTGGTTGAGAGACTGATGGGCTTGGCTTGAGGCTAAGCTTCAAGATCAATGCCCTGAAATGGCCACAGAAACAGCTGCATGAGCCAAGTGCTGCCACTACTGAGGCTCCGATAGAACATTTCTTCACCAAGAATTTCACCCTAAACAGGGTGCCCACAGCTACTCTCACCTCACAGAGCTCCTTTCCTTAAATTCTCACTTCCTTATCCAAGTCACCCTGGACGAGTCTGATTGGTGGGTCGGGGGTCACCTGCTGGTGCCTTAGCTGCAAGGAAGGCTGGGAAGGTGAGGTTCCTGAGTCCTGTGTCGAGGGAATGGGGCTCCTGAGGCTGGAGATTTCTCAGCTACTGCAAGGTGCTGAAAAGGCGGTGGCATGTGGAAAACAAGACAAACTGCAGAGGCAGCATTTCCTACTCCTCCACGTGTGAAGGACCACATGGCAGCCCCAGCTCCTTCGACCCTGTCTCTCTCAGTGAGGTGACGTGGGCCTCCTGCAAACCGAGACCCAGCCTGGCCAGCTCTGGTTTCTGACTGTCCTGCCCCTCCCCTAGACGTGTAGGTCTCCTGGGGCTGTCGGTCACAAAGTCCATCCACCCTACCACCCCTAGTTAGGGGGTAGGTAAGTAACTCAGACTGGATCACTTCTTGTCAGCAGCGATGGGGGACGCACCATCAAAATGGTGCGTTTAGAATTTTTCCTGGGATCCATGCAATGATGCATGTGGTGGGGGTGGGGAGGGTCTCTTTTGCCCTGGAGTTGATAAGCGAGGAAGAAATGTATTTATTGCAATTGGTGGCCGTCGTCCCTGGCCACCTGGGAAAAACTATATGCAGTAGGAGAAAATTGGTTGAGCCGGGATGAAGCAGATGTGAGAGATGGTGAGACAGTCAGAAAAATATGGTTTCATTTCCTGGATCCAGCTAAGCCTGAAGTCACTTCATCTCTGATTTTTAATTACATGACCCAATAAGATCTTTTATAGAGCCTCGGCTTGTTAGAGCTGGACTTCTCTCATAACTCTCTAGTGGGACATTTATTAGGAAGCACTTTATCCATTATCTCATTCAACAGCAGATTTTAAAGTAAGGAGGGAGCCTGAATAATAAAAATAAATGAGCATTATTATCTCAATTTTACATAGAAGAACATTTGGACTCAAAAGGGTTAAGCATCTTGGCCAAGGTCACATAGCAAAGTGTGGTCTGGCTTGCATTTGCTCAGTGCTGTCCACCTCCAAATTCAGCACTGTGCTAGAATTCTATAGCAAAATTTTATTTCCAGAACTAATTCATAGTTTTCCCCAATTGTTGGTATATTCACGACTTTCAAAGCCAGCTCTCCATTCCTGATAATGTCATAAATGACTGAAATGGCCGATAGAGTTATGCTTCCTGGCATGTTTTCGTTTTCAAAATGTGTCAAGGCCAAGGTATAAAGCTTTGAAGGAGAAACTCTGGCTGCCAGCTTCAGATGTGAGGCACTCAGGAGGTCCTGGAACCTCAATCCTCGATGCTATACTGTGGGAACCCCTGGCCTCTGGGGGGTACCTTTCTTTGACTGCAGTGCTATTTCTGGGAAACCCAAGAAATTCTAGATGGCGGGGGGTATAGTGTCAGCACGGCTTTGGGGCCCTGCAACTCCAGCACCACCTCTTCCAAGTGGAACGCTCACCAAACCAGTTCGGCACCTGGCACTTATTCGGGAAGGAAAGGTGATGGGAAGGGCCCGTGGGAATGAACATGCCCTGAGCACATGCCAAGGGTGGAACACGGAGCTGCTCATCTCCGCCCTCAACCACACTCATGCATCGACGAGAATGCAGAGGCGGCCTCCCCGACGAACGGGTAACGTCTGCCCTGGGTGCCGGGAGAGCCCGGAGCCAGAGGGTTCCCATCATCAGTCCCACGTTTGAAGTGAGAGTGACTCACCTCGCCTTCCAGAGGGGGAAACGGAGGTTTAGAGGGGATGTTACTTGCCTCTTGTGAAAGCTGCTAAGTGGGTGAGTCTTTTTTTAAAAAAGACTTTATTTGTTTGTTTGTTTGTTTGTTTGTTTATGCAAGAGAGGGAAAGGGAGGAGGAAAGAAAGGCAGAGAAACACAACCTCCTCACTCAACGGAGGGGCCTGGCTCTCAAACCAGGCATGTGTCCTGACCGGGACTCGAACAAGCCACCATTTGGTTCGAGAGAGGAGCCCAACCCACTGAGCTACCACCGGTCAGGGCAGAGTCTTTAAGAATTAATAAATAAGATAAACAACACAGGACCACAAGAAACAGCAACAGTGCTCACCATTCACTGTGTGTTGGCCCTGCGGAAGCCAAGAGGGAGCCAGGAAGGGACCCAGAGCTGTCCGGGCTGGGGCAGTGGCGGCGTCTCCAGAGCTGAGGACCGCAGCCTGCTGAGTGCGCAGCGGGCCGAACATCGGCGCTGACTTTGGCAGTGGAGAGGGGCCGCGCCAGGGGAATGGCAACGACGGCCGAACCCCCGAACGCCCCCGCCTACGGTTGTTAATCAAGGGTTTTTAAAGACGAGGATAGACGGTTTGGGGTCAGGTTGCGAGCGAAGCTGACTGGTTGGTGCTCGTGCTTCCGTGGTTTTCTTTGGCCTGATTAACTTAGTTCCCGATGTCATCTTGTCTGGAGCCTTTGTCTCTGTGGTGGGGATCTCAGTGGCTCAGGATTGTTATCTTCAAGGCAAAAGGCAGGAACTAAATAAACCACTAGGACCACTGCTGTTGTTTAAGCTACCGTTGCTTTGTGCTTAACTAGCTACATTTCTTTATCATCTCAAACGCCAAGTGTACTTTTAAAGATTTTTATTTTATTTTTTTAGACAGGGGAAGGGAGGGAGAAAGGGGGAGAGAAACATTGATGTGAGAGAGAAGCATCAGTCTGTGGCCTCTCATTCATGCCCTGACTGGGGACCGAACCCACAAGTGAGGTATGAGCCCTCACCGGGAATCGAACTGGCGTCCAACCTGGCGCTCTGCAGGACAATGCCCAACCAACTGAGCCACACTGGTCTGGGCAAGCCAAGTGTACTTTCAAACATTCCTTCTGGAACTTGCCTTACGGGCAGGCCTATAAGACACGCCTAACACACTTTCTTAGACTCCGACACTAAGCTACACGACAACCAAAGCAAAGGAAACGTTTAGTGACAGGCCACACCTGCACCTCTAGACCCTACGATCTAACACCCGAACCTGGTCACCTTTAACTTTCTGGTTCACCAGGCCAGGCACCGCTGACTTGCATATGACCTTGGCCAAGTCCTCCTCTTTCTGAGCTTTGGGTGTCAGGCTGTCGTTCTGTTGCCGCTCTGAAGTTGGCCACAGTCCCTGCCGCTCCCCTGCCTGCAGGTGGCATTATCTCCAGGTCTAGAGGAAGCAGCAGAGAATCAATATCAACTCTGGGGAGAATCCCAGTGACCTTGACCTCCTTCCCGTGTCTTAGTGTCCAAAACACACCAGAAGCGCCCCAAACAATATTGACAGCTAAACTTAATGAGCATGTGTCAGGCATGACGCTGGGTGTTTTCTGTCAACAACTTTATGGGCCGGGTCTTTTGCCCATTTTACAGATGAGGAAACTGAGGCACAGGAAGGTGAATTAATTTGCCTGAAGTCACGCTGCTAATTCATGACAGTGCCAGGACCCAAACCCAAGCCTTTGGCATCAGTGCTCATGTGCTTAACCACTACCCACCCTGCCTCTCGACCACAGGGTGATCATCCAGCTATCTCTTCTCCCAGAATTGGAGCGTGTGGGCGAGGGAGAGAGGGTGACGTGCCCACTGTCACTCAGGCAGTGGGAACAGAGCCTAGTTCTCCAAAGTGCAGGCACCTGGAGCCACTGGGTCAGCCACCAGTTAGGACCTTCCTCAAGGGAAGTGACTGCTCACATTGGGTTTCTCCACCCCCTGGCTCAGAGGGTGGGTGAGGGAGGGATGTCCCCTTCTGTGACAGTCCATCTGAGTCTGCAGGGGACCTTCTACCTACATCAGACATTTGCACAGTATGTCCCCAGCCTGTGGGGGACAGCAGACCTGTCTCCCTCTTCCAGGTGTCTGCGTTTGGTGTATCTGCTATGTGACAGGCAAGTGACAGGTTGTTCTTGGGAGCTCCCTTGCCTTGGCAGTTTGGGGTTGGGAAATCTAATGCATCAGGGAACCCAACTGGGCAAATTACCTTGGAGACCAGTGCGCACATGTAGACACAGAATTAAGTAAGAAGCACCCACCACAGCAGCTCCTGACCGGCTCCCATGGTTTAGACACTCACCAAAACGATGAGGTCCTTCACTAGCAGTGAGAATCAGCACAGTATCATTTACACAGTGCCGTGAAGAACTGCATGCCAGGCAGTGCTTTGTCAGGAATTCTAACCCTTACAGCGAGCGTCTGAGGAAGGTACTTATTACCCCCGTCTCACAGAGAACTCTGAAGCGCAGAGAGGCGGAGCGACTTGCCCAGAGTCACGCAGCCAGGAAGCGGCTGAGCCTGCAAACACGCCCAAGCCACCTGGCTCGGAAGTTTGGGCTCTGAATCACGAGATGACACTGCCTCTTCATAAGTCTTTGTCCCTCTGTCCTGCCCTGCATTTCTGTGTACTTTCACAAAAACCGTCTAGTTGGACTAACAAAATGTGTGAGGAAGACACGTGGAGATCAGTGTGTTAGCTCTCTCTCACTCCAAAGCAACAAGCATCGCGGTTTGTGTGGATCAGGAAGCTGGGGCCGCTTCCCCGGGCACTGCAGCTCAGGGTCTCAGCCAGGGTGACAGCTGGGACCGCAGATTCAGCTAGGGCAGGGTCCCCTTTCAAGCCCATTCAGTGGGAGGATTCAGTTGGACAGAGGCCCCAGCTCCTTGCAGTGTGGGCTTCCCAGCTTCTTGCCATGTGGGCTTCTCGGTGCAGCAGCTTCCAATGTGACTGCTGCTTCATCATGCAGTGGAGTGGTAGAGAGATGTCACAGGCTTCTAAAAAGTTGTTATTAATTTTGATTATGCGCTAAAGTATACATAAGACAAAAGTCACCACCTAACCACGTTAAGCGTACCATTCAGTGACATCAAGCATGATCACGGTGTACACCCATCACCATCCTCCGTCTCCAGATTTTTTCATCATCCTGGACACTGACTTGGTCCCCATGAAACAGTGACTTTCTGTTCCTGCCTCCCCATACTCCCTAGCAACCTCTGTTCTTTCTATCTCGATGAACTTGACCCTTCTAGGCATGTCATGCAAGTGGACTCATAGTGTATTTGTCCTTTTGTGACTGGCTTATTACATTAGCACAATGTTTTCAAGGTTCATTCATATTGGAGTTATGTCAGAATCTCCTTCCTTTTTAAGGCTGGAGAATATTCTATTGTGTGTATATGCCGCATTTTGACGATAAACACGGGACTGTTTCCACCTTTCGGTGACTGTGACAATGCCGCTGTGGCTGTCGGTACACAAAGACGTACTTGGGGCTCTGCTTTCCGTCCCTGTCAACACCCGGCCGTGCAATTGCTGGACCGTGTGGCAGTTCTGTGTTTGAGCGTTCGAGAAACTCTCGCACTGTCTTCCACGGTGGTGGCACCGTGTCTCCTTCTCCCCAGCGGAGCCTAAGGCACCTCCTCGCCACACCCTCATCAGTACATACTATTTTCCATGTTTCTTTTTTAATAACCATCCTAATGGCTGTGAAGGGGTATCTCATCCACGGGATCTCTTTTATACCTGATCTCAGAAATGACATCACATCAGTTTTGCTGTATTCCATTTATAAGAAAGTCACGAGGTCTACCCTACACTCAAGGGCAGGGGTCTGTACAAGGGCACAAAGTCCATGAGGTGGGGTCAGTGGGAGCCGTTTGAGAGGGCTGACTATAACAAACCCTATTACTATCCTGTTTATACATATTAGTATAGATTTATATTATTTTAAATGTAAGGCGGCATCTTGATGGGGTTGGCACCATTTCATAGTGGCAAATATATGAGCTTTGTGGCCAGAAAGATCTGGGTTCAAATTCTGGATCCTTATGTTCCCAGCTGCATGACCGTGAGCAAGTTACTTGCCTTCTCCTCGGCTTGGCTTTCTCATCTGTTAACCGGGAACAAAATACCTGTCTTGAAAGATGATTGCAAGAGTCACGTGAAGCGATGCTGTAATGTACCCCACACGTGGTAGGAGCTCAGTAAACGATGTCTGATCATCCTCACTACCCCAGCGGAAAGAGAGGAAGGTAGGCCCAGGTGGTTTTCCCTGAGGGTGTCTTTATAAATGTCACCACAAGGTGGCAGCTGCTATCACACTGAGTATTTACCGCTAGGTACAAGAAGGATGTGTGTACAGTAATCTCTAAGGTTTATTCTGGGAATGGGGAGCATAGGAGGAAATAATCCCCCTATACTGGGATTAAGATATTACTTCATCCTTCTCTGCTCCAACTTCCACGAGGCCTCTGGGGCTCCCACCTCTGACCGGGACCTCCCTTCCCCACAGCCCCGGGCCCGCGGGCTCCTGCCAGCCCCTTTACCCACAGCTCCCAGCTTTCTCAGGCCTCCCTGCCATGCCACTGCTTAAGGGGACCTCTGCTCCCAGTCTACCCCTGTCAGGTCCCATCTCACTCTAGAAGCCTTTCCTGACCCCTCCACCCAGTCCAGGTTGCATGGACCCCCTCAACCCTGCTCTCCACTGTCCCAGCCCTTGGCCCCACCCCTGGCACCCCCCACAGACTCTGATCTCCTGTGGGCACAACAGGGCCTGGCCCCCAGTAGGCCGTGAGGGTCATCCTACAAATATTTCCCGATTCCCCCTCTGGGCCAGGTGTTAGGTGCTGGGCACCTGCTGGCGATCTTTCTTGAATAAACCAACCAGAATCCTGAAAGAGAGGGCCTCTGCCGAGGAGATCACCGGCTCTGGAGCAATCAGAATATCCTTGTACCATTTTTCCTTTTTTAAACAAGATTTTATTAATTTATTTTTAGAGACAGGGGAAGGGAGGGAGGAAGAGAGGGGGAGAAACATTGGTGTGAGAGAGAAATACCAGTCGGTTGCTTCCCACACGCCCCCAACCAGGGACCCAGCCTGCAACCCAGGCACATGCCCAGACTGGGATCAAACTGGCAGCGCTTCCCTTTGCAGGCTGACACCCAACCCACTGAGCCACACCAGTCAGGGCTTCTTTTTACTTCTTAATAGCGTTGCCCGGTAAAATACAGGATGCCCAGTTTTGCTTTGAATTTCAGATAAACAACAAAGAATTTTTTAGTACTCATACGCCCAGTTTAGTTCAAATTGCAGATAAACAACAAAGTTGTATTATTAATATATCCAATGTAATATGTGAGACATATTAAATAATTAAATAATATGTCCTAAATATTACATCAGGTGTATCAATACTGAAAAGTTATGTGTCGTTTATTGGAATATCAAATTTCAGTGGGCATCTTGGGTTTTGCTGTCTCCTTTTGGTTCGGTTCAGTTTTCGGTAAATCCGGCCCGTGGTCTTGTCTGTGCCGAGGAAGTTCCACGTGGCTGTGGGACCGCATCTCCACAAAGGGCCCAGATGACATGAGTCCACTCCTGTTGGGAACCAAATGCATTTTGATGTTTAACTGGAAACCCCTCTTTTCAGCTGATTACATGTTTTCTGACCTGCTTGGTGGACCCCTCCAAAGAATTTAGATTCCCCTCCCAGAAATATTTGGTGCCATTTACGGAAAATGCTTTGGTCTTAAAGCAGAGTCATGGTGGAGGGTAAGGATAGGGTGGGAGGTAGGAGAGAGTGGCCTTTTGTTTGCTCCCTTTAGACAAGTTTAAATTCCTGATGGTCAGTCCTGTCATCAGACAAGTCCGTCCTGATGGTCTTCAGTGCTGGAGGCTGGTACAGGATGCTCCTCTCTGGGCTTGATAGCTGCATCCCAGGCGCCTGATTTGATGGGTGAATTGAGCCAATCAGAGGCTGCGCACAAACCACCCTGGCCAGGTGGGCTGTCAGGTGATCCTGGACTCTCCTGGGGCACAGCAGTGGAAAGCGCCCTGGGTCCAGAGGCCAAGACACGGATCTGAGTCCAGCTCTGCCACCTGCTAGCTGAGTGACTCACGCAACTCACTAATCTATTCATCTGCTATTAGAACATTGAAAACTTTATGCTGAGTGGATGAAGCCAGTCACAAGAGATTATTACATATTGTGTAATTCTCTTTGTATGAAACAGGCCGAGTAGTTGAATCCATAGAAACAGAAAACAGATTAGAGGTTACCACGGGTCGGGGGAGAGGGAATCGGGGAGGGACCGCTCTCAGGGGCAGGGTTTCTTTGGGATGACGATGATGTTCTGGAGTTAGTGGTGATGGTTGCATAGCTCTGTGACGAGACCGAAACCTACTGAATTGTACACTTTTACAAATTTTAGTCGTGACTGGCATAGCTCAGTGGAATGGGTGCTGTCCTGCAGGCCAAAGGGTCACTGGTTTGATCACATGCCGGGGTTGCGGCTTCGGTCCCCAGTCAGGGCACACACAAGAGGCAAACAATCGAAGTTTCTCTCACATGCTGATGTTTAGCTCCCTCTCTTTCTCCCTCTCTTCCCCTCTATCTAAAAATAAATATATATAAAAATAATAAAAGGACAACTTTTAGGGTCACGTGAATTATATCTCAATAAAGCTGTTAAAAATTTATAGCCCACCTTAATTTGTTTTATATCACTTATAACCAAAGCAATCCATTAAAAGGAAGTCAGGAAGATGAGTAATGAAAGGATTGGTAGAAGCCAAGAAAGACATTCCCAATTCAATATCTTTTTAAATTATAAAAGTAGAGTATGTTAGCCAAAAATGATAAATAACATTGAGATATAACTTAAAAGTCTCTTTAACCCTCACTCCTCAGAGTTAACAACTGTTAAAATATTGTGAGCCTCTGTATCTATTAGGGGGTTTGGGTTTCAAGCAAAGATACCAGCCCTGGGGAATGTGAGCAACAATGGAACTCACTGGAAGCCTGTGAGTTTGCTCAATTCTGACACCCCCGAAGTCCAAGGTCAGAGGCTGAGCTGCAGCTTGCCCAGGCATTGCTGTTGGAAGAGGCAGCACTAATCCTGTCTCCTCAATCGCTGAGGCACTGTACCCCAGATTCAGAGCTCCCCAAGGCAAACAGAGTCTTTTTTGTAATGCCCACTTGAGGCCTGACTTGTGATTGGACAAGTGTTGTGGTCCAGAACCAATCACCGTGACTGAGAAAAGTTGGTGCTGTGATTGGCCAGACCTGAGACCCACGCTCCAGCCCTGGGGGTGGTGGGAGGAGCAGAGTCTTACCAAACCACAAGGACTGAATGTGGGAAGAGATATCTCCCCAAAGGAGATCTGGGTGGGTACTCTTTCCAGGAGAAGGCAGAATGAATGCCTTTGGACAAGCGGAAACAATCAACGTCCACTATAGTATCCTTCCAGATAGACAGACGGATGATAGACAGATGGTAGGTAGAGCCGAAACTGGAGCTGGAATCAGATGCAAACATATAGAGATAAATACTTCTGTATATAAGCACAGGGATCTTTATTCTACAACAATATACAATCTATAATAGAGCTAGAAAACTGAGTGGTATCAGAGGACCACTAATGTTGAGGCATCTCAGGACAGAAAGCGGATGAAATAGATTTGTTGGAGGAACCACAGCTCAAAACACGTGCAGGAGGGGAAGGCTATGAATGGTGGGGGTTTGTGGAAGTTTTCCAGATCAGAGCCAATGGATCTGAAGGTCTTGGGGCGGGTTGACTGGCATCTAGAACAACAAGCGGGCTGTTCCTTTTCTTTGCCTGCTTTGCCAAGCCGCAGGCAGCAAAGGCGCTGGGCCCTGGCCCAGAGCCATGTGTCTGGGACTGAGTGGGAAAAGCGAGAGACAGGACAGCGCCCCTGGCAGCTGGTAGAACCCGGGCATGATCTGAGGCCCTCTACTCCCATACAGCGAGTTCAAGTACATACTCCCACGGCTTTCTTCTTCCCCATTATTGACCTGTCATGAGACAAATTTCCCTCAAATCAATAAAAGCAAAAGCATGAAAGAGAAGCACCCAGCTCTACAGAAGATGGACCACATCAGGAAATAGATGGAAGTTTAATAACAGTTGTTCACTGTCCTCAGTGGGATGTGAGCGAGATAACGCGACCGAGAAGCAAGACACAGTAGATGGTCGGCTCATGTCCCCTCCCCCTCCTCACTCTGGTTCATGGCGAACTGATCCCAGTTGCATTTCTTTGTCTAAGATGTTGTTTGGTTTTGTTTCTGGCTTCCAGTGCCTTCTTTGTCAGCTGTGCAGCCTGCTTGACATACTGAGGAATTATACTAGAAGAGCCCTCAACCAATGACCGTGGGGACTTGGTGGTGTAAACGCCCCAGGCCCCTCACCCCTGGGGGGCACAGCTCTGAGACATGTTTGGCACTGGCTTCCAGGGCTCAGGGCACAATGACCTGTGATAACTGGCTGATGCCACACCTTTCACTGGCTGCCTCCCTCCCCCGCGTCACTTCCCCAAATAACTGCCTGGCATCGTGTCCCAGATAAGTCACTTGAACTCAAATTGTTTTTTAGGGATTTGCTTATTAGAGAACCCACACTAAGCCTGAAAAACAGGCAGTTATGAAAAGAAGACAGGTAATAGACTGGGTAACGTCATGAGCATAGATGGATAAAGAATTAGGAGAATATGGAAAAGGTGAAAGAAAAGTTAAGTGACATGAATGATAGATTGAGAGGTCTCAGACCCCGTCGAATAGAACAGAAATAAATCAAAGGAAGAAATAACCCAAGAAATAGTAGAAGAAAATCTGCTGTGCCTGAAAAAACCCACAAATCTTCAGGGTGAACTGGCTATAGATGAAGAACAACCCTCCTGGTAGAATCTGCAACCACTGAGGGTAAAAGAAGGCCCAAACAGCTTCTGAAGATTGAAAAGCAGGTTCCCGACAACCTGCACGAATGTCTCTCCACTGTGCTGTACACCTGAAACTAATACAGAATAGGGTTGAATGCAAGCTACAATCCACAAACAAAACAACAACTTAAAAAAATGCAGGTCACCTACGAAGATGTGAGTTTTGATATGGTCAGAAATTTCACTGGAATCCTATGTCTAGCCAAAACCCATTTTATAAGAGAGGGGAAATGAAGACGTTTATGAACATGCCAGAGCCTTGATCAACCATCATTTTCTACAAAATGGAAATGAACCCAAGAGCAAAGTTTGTTGTGTAAAAAGCAGAAACCCAAGTCCTAACTGTTCCCCAGACCCTGTATGTCCCTGTTCAGGTGGCTACGGCCGGCAACCACAGAGCTCTGGCCCTCCTCTGAGTTCTGTTTTATTCCCCATCCCCCCCGATTTGACCTTCAATCACGGCTACCTTGAGAGATGGCGTAATGTTACAGCAGCCATTTCCTGCTGGCACCGCGGCTCCACCATTCACGTGTTTGCTTTGCCTTCTTGCCCAGATTATAAACTTTCAATAACGAGGACCATGTCCCGTCCCATGCGTAATCAATAAATATTCACTGAGCTTTAACAAAATCAGTCCCTCACTTCACATAGTCTAGCATCCCGCTGGACTTCCTCTAAATTGCTCTAAACCCCCTCCCAAAATGCAGTCAGCTGGCTTTTCTCCTCCCTTCGCCCCTTACTCTCCCTTTCTAGCTCCACTGTTTACTCTCCACCCACCCCTCCCTGCCCAACCCTTTTCCCAGGCCCTCGTGCGTGCCTCATCTCTGTGCTTTTCCAGATGTTCTGTATTCAGTCTCCCAATGAAAACAATCAAAGTCAGGAGCCCGCCCTGTGCAGGCGCTGTTCTCAGCCCTTTGTGTGGATTGGTGAATGGCCTTCTCAAAACTGTGCTATGGGATAAGAGCTGTTATTTGTCCATTTTTCAGATGGGAAAACCAAGCCACAGAAAGGGGAAGTAACTTGCCTAAGGAGCGAGAGCAGTTGATTGGTAGAGCTGGGATTCTCTCTGGGGCAGTCTTGCGCCTGCTCTTAACTGTAATGAACTTCTGAGGCATTGCTACCTCCCACCCCTTGTCAACCAGTCAAGGCCCAGGGACTGGAAATCGAGTAGGACACATCTGGGGGTGGGAGGGGACGACGGCGCAGAATTAGAGAACTGGGATTGGAGTTCAGGGGAGACGATAAGTGCAGATTAGTTTGGAGGGTGGGTGACGCCCCAGAGTGGCGGTGTGCACCGTGTATGAAGTCATAGGGTTTACAAAGCCCGTTCCTTGCTCTTTTCACAGGTCAATTGATCAGGATAGCAATGCTTGGAGAAAAGACTGAAAGAAATCGTTCCTCCTGACATTTTACACATGAGGAATCTGATGCTCAGAGAGGTTAAGTGACTTGCTCAGGGTCACACAGCCAGGAAGTGGCAGAGCAGTCCCTTGAACACCAGAGCCACCCGGCCCCAGGCACGAATGATGAGAGCGCAGGCGCTGAGTGGAGGCACAGAAGGCCAGGCACTGCCGAGGCTCCATCTGCAGCTACAGAACGTGACGTTTCTATCAATACACCCACCACCCTTCGTCTGCTGGAGACAGACCAGCAGTACTCCTGGTCGGGGTTCCCAGGGAGAGAACTCCCTCCTCCACCCATTTAAGTCAAGTCACGGCTGCCCGTGCAGCTGCCCTCCCCACTGCACACAGCCCCGGTCGGGCGGAGACCAGCAGCAGGGGCTTGGCGACTGATGGGAAAGCAAGGGCAGCCTTCGGGGAACTTGCATTTTCCATGACGCAGGAGTGACTTCCACCCCCTTCATCAGATGTTTTTAGGATGCTCTACATCTTTCTCTAATTACCTGGTGGTCAGGGCAGGCTGGGGATGGGGGGAGGGCTCGGGTGGGGTGGGGGGCAGGGCCAGGGCCCACCTGGACATCGCTAACTAAACACACCGCCGAGGCTTGTATGTTTCACAGAGACTTTGCTGGGGAGAGACCCTGTGCTTTCATTGCCCTCTGGGTCCACAGGGTGGGCTTGGGCCTCAGTGCTTCCTGAGACAGCCCCCCCGGGGTGCCAAGCAGTTTTCCAGCCCATGTTCCTCCAGAAGGAAGGTCCCTTCGGATAACGTTTTCTGAGTGTCCAGGACTTCCTTGCCTGGCCCCGGGCAGGGGAGGATGGGCAATGCCTGGTCCTCTTCTCAAGGACTTTCCCATTGACAAAGGAGCTACACATGTGTCTCATGCATCTAATCTGGCCACGCACGTGAAGCAGGGCCTCCCAGGGGCTTGTGGGGCTCAGGGAGCTAGGGCCCTGCTTCAGGACAAAGACTTCAACTGTTGGCCGGGGCCAGGCTCTTTCTTGGCTTGACAGCTTCCTAACCCTGTGGCCCCAGACAAGTGATTTGACTTCTTTACATCAGGGTTTCCTCGGTTGTGAAATGGGAAATGTAGTAACACTCACCTCGCAGGGCTGTTGAGAGGAGGAGCGGCGCCACAGGGGCGGGGCAGCTGTTCTCTGACCAGTCCAGACCTTCGTTACCACTACTCGGAGCAGAAAGCTGGAGCTTGGGAGGAAAGGGTGGCCTGGGAGGGGGCCCGTGCGGAGAGGAGGGCTGGGGTCTGGAAGAGGCGGGAGAGAAGGGTTAAACCAACAGGAGCGCCCCTCCCCCTAGTGGTCAGGAGCTAAGAAAAGGTGTGGAAGGGGGATAGGTAGGTGGGACTAGCCCAGAGGGAGGGGGATGAGGTCAGGGTGTGTGTGTGTGTGTGCCCGCGTGTGCGCGTGTTGGAGAGACTCTGGACCTATCTCTGGGCCCAGACTGCCTTCCACCTCTGCCCAGGAGGCAGCTTCCTGCCAGGTTGGGAAATTGCTTTGGCCTGGAATTTTTCTGCCTGGGATGTTGTTGGAGCCAGGTTCAATGTTAAGAATTGTCCAGCTAGCAACGTTCTTGAAACAGACGCAGAGGAGGCAGACACAGACTGCACAGGCCCCGGTGGTAATGTGGGGGTGGGGGTGGGGCAGGTTGTAGAGGAGATAGAGATGCCAAATGCCTCTGCCCAGCTCGGAGCCACGCCTGGGGCCCTCCTCTGGGGCTACTGCCTCTGCTCTCACTGGGCGTGCCGGCGAGGAGGACGCTGGGATGGAGAGGGACTGCTCCCGTGCAAAGACTCCGCTGGGAAGGGCCCTGAATCCTGGTTGGGAGGGGCCCGAGAGCACCCTGCGCAGCCACGCACTGGACCGATGAGGAAGAGGGAAATGACTGTCCTAGGCCATGCACCCACCAGTCCCCATAAAGAGCTGGTCTCTGTGCCCTGCAGTGGGACAGAGAGAGCCAGCCACCTGCCCCGTCCCTCCGCAATCTGGCTGCAGATCCCAAGCGCTTCCTGTGATCTGACACCTGTGGGGGGTTTGCTAGAGTCACCGCTGACCCATAGGTTAGGGAATATTCTCTTCCCCATTTTCCCGAGGAAGGCCCAGAGACATTGGGTGACCTCTTCAAGGTCACAGCCATAGTTTACAGGGACCTAGATCCTTTTGCCCCAGGGATGGAGCTCGTCCCACTAGCTCAGGTGTCTCTGTGAGGTGCGCCGCCGTGCTGCGACCTCAGAGAGCTTGCTGCCTTTTGAAAGCAGCTCAACTCTCAGCAGGCCCCTGAGCCTGTCATTTCTGAGACGCTGCAGGTGCAGGCATCTGTGTCCTCCCTTGGACTTAAGCCACTCTTTTATGTCCCAGCAGTGCGCAAGGGGGTCGATTTAGGTTAAAGTGGTGGATTTACGTAACCTCCTCAAGCTCAGGCTCATGGTTGCAGATCTGGGTTTGAGTCCTGTCTCTGCCTCCTGGTACTGAGAGAGCGTGGTTAGACCAACTCTAATCTATGTATTTTTGACCAAGAAGTAAAAATCCATGCATAAAATATTGAATAAATGTCTTTCCCAACTTTGCTCACTAGCCCCCCAATTTCCCTCTCCAGAGGCAACGCCTTATCCAATTCTTGTGTCTTCTGCAGATTCTCAATGAATATGCAGGTTTTGTGGGGCTCACTTGTAAGGTGAGAGATGAAGCTGTTTTAAGGAGAAAGGACCCCTCGAACACCCAGTTCCCATGGGCAATGGGGAGAAGGAAACCTCACCACCCCTGGGCCTGTGTTCTGGTTCCTTCCCTTGCCTTTTGCTTCCTGAGATGCCTGGGAGGGAAGTCTGGTGAGGTCTCCAAACCTGCAGCCCACAACCGGCCCCTCCCTGTGCGTAAGGCTGCCCCTCCCATTGAAAGCAGCCTGTTCCTGGGGCTGGCTTAGGAGCAACCCAAGAACTAAATGCAATCCTGGACTAGAGGAAGCGTCGCTTGAATGTCATTATTTGGGTCAAATAGCAAAACTCAGGTATGGACTGGGCATCAGAGAATAATACAGAGTTGTCAGACAACAGGATGCCCAGGTAAATGTGGATTTTAGATAAGTAACAAATAACTTTTTAATGTAACACATCCAAGTAATATTGGGGACTTACACTAAACATGTGTTTGCTGTTTCCGTGAAGTCTACATTTAACCGGGTGTCCTGTATTTTAACTTACGAAATCAAGTGACCGTATCATAGTATCACATGATGTGAAATCTTTGATGATTGTCCTGGAAGTATCCAAGGGGAGGGCCATCGCCCCAGGAGACCCGCATGGAAGCGCTCGTGCGTCAAGGATCAAAACGCCTGTGATTCACTCTTAAATGGTTCTGCAAAAATGCCCAAGGTAATAATAAAAGTAACAATAAGGAGCGACAAAGCCAACGTGGCACAACATTGACCGGTGATGATCGTAGAGAAAAGGAGGCAAACCGTTGGCACTCAGTCGGTTAACAAAAGTCACCATTTGCCAGAAGCAGCGTTGCTGACAATGGAACCCATGACAAGTTCCCATCAGCCTGTTTGTGTGCCCTGATTTTCTACGACTCCGTCCGTTTCAGCCACGTGGCAGCACTCCTGTGGGCTGCGACCATCTACTCGGGGTCTGGTTAAGTGCATTACAGCCCACCCACAGGACCAAATACCAGACAGCCATGAAAAAGAGGGAGGCAGCCCTGACTGGTGTGGCGCAGTGGATTGAGGGCCGGCCTGCGAACCGAAAGGCCACCAGTTCGATTCCCAGTCACAGCCCATGCCTGAGTCGAGGGCCAGGTTCCTGGTCGAGGTGTGCAAGAGGCAACCAATTGATGTATCTTTCACACATTGCTGTTTCTCTCCCTCTCTTTCTCCCTCTCTTCCAGTCTCCCTCTCTAAAAGTAAATAAAGAAAATCTTAAAAAGAAGGTGGCGCATTTCTTTCTTTTTTTAAATTTTATTTCTTTATCTTTAGAGGGAAAGGGAAGGAGAGCAGGAGAGAAACATCAATGTATGGTTGCCTTTCGCGCGTCCCCTGCTGGGAACTGGCCTGCAGGGAACCGGCCTGCAACCTAGGCATGTGCCCTGACTGGGAATCGAACCCCAATTGTCTGGTTCGCAGGCCCGTGCTCAATCCACTGAGCTACACCAGCCAGGGCAAGAAGGTGGCGCATTTCAACCAACCAATTAAAAAAGACAGAATGTTATGAATAGGATGACACAGGTGTGGGGCCTGTGTAAATGCTCTGAGGCCATATTGTAAGGATGTTGCACAACACGTGTGAGGACACACACACACACGTGCTGCTGTCTGCGTGGGCGGTCTCCTGTGAGGGTCCGAGGGTCCTGCCCACATAGATTCCCTGGGGGGACAGGGCCCAGTGGGGCAGGTAGGCTTTCGCTTTTCTTTTGCCTTTCCTGTGCACTTGACATTCGAGGCTAACGCTGATTCAGTGCGGTTCTATGGGGCCTGGGTCTCAGCGCTGCCCGTGGATGAGCTCCACCTTCCCCCATCACCGCGTGGCAGGCTCCAGTGCTATCCCCGTGTTACAGGTCAGGAAAGTGAGGCACAGAGGGGTTAAGTGACTTGTTCAAAGACACACAGCGAGTCAGCAGTGGAGCTCCACAGGCGGTAGAGTTCCACAGTCCCCACTTCTGCTTGCTAACTGACCCTGTCTCTGAATGTATTATTTTTTCATCTATTTAAAAAGTTCACAGTAGTTTTCTGCTACAGACCATATTTTACTTCTTTATATGCTTCTAAAAAACCAGGAACAACAAATGGCCTACAATAAATTGTTTCATTGCCTGTGATTCTTATTGTCCACTGGTTGCTTCCATCCCTCCCGGACCACAGCCTGAGAGGAGGCACAGGTGAGGGAAGAACATGACTTTGGGAGTCAGGTGACTCTCGTTCATGTCTCAGCTCTGCATGAACTGCAGCACGACCTTGGCCGGGCCCCTTCCCCGCCCTGGCCTCAGCCTCCATCTGTAGAGTTGGAACAGCCCTGGAGCCGATGACCTCCACGGCCTCTTGCTCAAGGAGTCTTTGGCTCTTTCCGGTCTATTTTTGCCTGATACCTCTCCTGGGGGCCTGTGGGCCTGAGCTAATTTCCCTGGCTGGCCCCAATCCAGGCAGCTCAGGTGGAGAGCACCAAGCTAATGAGGCCAAGGTCATGGGCCAGTTAGCAGCTCTTAGAGGAAACTCAGCTCTGCAGCCGGACTGCAGCGCCCAGCCAATCGCTGGGCTTAGCACGGGCGGAGCCCGGGGGGATGGGGAGAGCAAGGCAGGCTCCTGCAAGTCATCACTTCCAGCAGGAGTCACGCGGGAGCTGGGGTCCCACTTACCCTCTGTGGCTGCTCTGTGTTCCTGAGTCTTGTCGACCAGCAGGGGGACTCCAGGAGTATGAGGGTTGGGGCGGGGAGAGGACCAGATGGTTTATCAGGTGCATCCCCCTGCCTGCAAGCTGACCCCCACCTGGTCGAGCCAGGGAGACAGGAACCAGTTCTATTCCTGTAGCAGAGGGCACATCCACACTCTCCCGGGGTGCCCGCCGCCTGCCTTCCCCCCTCTTTCTGTGTCGGTCACGTTCATGCCCCTACTCAGGGGTGACGTAGAGAAGGTCTTCTTTCACCGAATTTATCAGCCGTGAGGATGGGGGTTATCAATTTTGTTCACTTGCTGCATCCCTGGCGCCTGGATTAGCACCTGGCATGCACGCAGTCAGACCTCAAATAATATTGTTTGAGTGAATCGATTCATCTTTGCCCCAGAGAGAGACTGTGGACTGCGTTTGAAACAACACAGCATCACTGACGAGTTCTGCTTGGTTGTGTTCAAATAGTCCGAGGTGAAAAATAAATAAATAAATAAAATGCATTCAGACACTTAAAACAAAACAAGGGGCCCAGGGTCACTTGAAACTGTGCGAAGGCTCCGGAGGGAATAAGGACCCTTTTAGAGCGTGCCGCCACACCTACTTTCCGCATCTCGCGAGTTTTAATTTTTTTTTGGAGAATATTTAGAAGAGTTTATTTGAGCTAAATTGATGACATCGTGGGAAGCAAGATCTCAACTGCTTTGGAGAACAAATTTCAGTTTTCTTACTCTAGGATTTTCCATTCAGTCAATGTTCATGATGAGTTACAATGTTGTTAGTTTTTAATTCAGTCCTTACTATCAGCCAGGCTTTGAGCTAAGCACATGCCAAATACTGATTCATTTCGTCTTCATAACAACCATATAAGACGGGCACTACCATTCCACCCATTTGACAGGTGAGGCCACTGAGGCAGGCAGAGGTCAAGCAGTTTGCCCACACGCACATGGATGGGAAGCTCGGAGCTGGGAGTCGACCTCCAGAGCTCACACTCCTCATCACGACTAAGGTTGCTCTTTAGGACTCACTCTGCCCGCAAGCATCTGTCTACGAGGTGCTGGCGAGTGAAAAATGAGCGAGGCTGCCCACGGGTGCACGGTGACACCCATGGTGGCCCATCCACACTGTAGGGAACTGCTCCAGAGCAATGGAAAGGAACAGACACTCCAGGGAACGATGCCGAGCACCCAAAGGCCAACGCTCTCTGATTCCTTACGTATCGCACTCTTGAAAGGACAATCATAGAAATTAAGAATAGTAATGACTTAGGCTCAGGAGAGGTGGAGGTGGGAGGGAAGAAGGTCTGGCTAGGAAAGGCCACCAGAGGGTTCCTGTGGTGACGGCATGCTGTGCCTTGACTACATGAGTGTCCTGGTTGCGGTGTTGAAGAGGGGGCTAAGGAAGCAGCATTTGGTTCAACAGAACACAGTTGGCAGCCTCTTACCCCCAAGGAAGAAAGCCGGCTGGCTGCGTGCTAAGTCTGTGTGTGTGTGTTTGTATATACAGCATCTGAATGATTAATTTATCTGCCGACACTTAGTTTTTGCAAAATGTTACCATCGAGGTAAACTCGTTAAGAGAAACCCGGGATTTCCCTGTATTATTTTCTACAACTGCCAAATGAAAGGTGTAATTCAAAAAAAATAATAAAGAAAGAAGGAAGTACATTCCTGTCCTCAGCAAGTTCCTGTTTAGGGAGCGAAACCCCATCACACATCACACCTCTGTGGTGACAGAGGACAGCCCAGTCGGGCAGGACAGGAAGGCTTCCAACACAGCAAGGACATGGAAGCTGGGTCCCCCGGGGTGAGCAGGTCAGAAGCGAGGGAAGGGCGTCCCGGGCAGGCAGGGCGGCCTGTGGGTGAGTGGGGTAGGCCCATGAGCGTGATCTCAGACCATTGCACCGTAAAAGCACATGATGCGAGCTATTGCCCAACTTGCGCATAAACGTTTTAAGTGGTGGATAAAATTATCCTGTTTTCTTCTTTTCCACCCGTCGATGCCTGCTGCAGCTTATCTGTAGAGAGCCCAGTGGAAGGGGTAAAAGCATGAAGATTCTTTCGTGAGACATCACGCCAGGGAGAGGGCGCCTGTGTTCAGCCTGCCAAGATCATCTGTCACGTTCCAGTTAGTAAAAAGGCAGCTGTTAATGTTTTTCCCACCGAGATCATCTCTTTTTAAAACTTACAGTTTTTTTCTTCATAGGCATAGTCCTACTATATATATATAACAGCAACTGAGTGATAGCAAGAGTGAGAATTTGGGGCTCAGAGGATCCTTGCATTTGAGTCTCAGTTTACCATTTACTAGCTGTGGTCTTGACCTTCAGTGTCCCTTAGGCTCAGTCCCTTCAACGCTGTGGATGATCCTGATTGTACTGTATTGGTCAGTAATACCGAATACACAGCCCTGTGGTAAGGATTAACGAGAAACCATTTGCCAAACAAGACTAATATGCCTGATGCATAATAAGTATTCAAAAATGATATTTATTATTATAAGTAATAATTCTAGCTTATGAAAGAAATTAAAGATATGCACCTTTCACAGTGCTCCACAAACACTAGTACCAGGTTTCCAGGGGCTTTGCTTGTATTGGCCAGGATAGTCCAGGTTTCGCTGCAGTAACAAACACCCCCCTCCCAAATCTCAGTGGTTCACAGCAGCAAAGGTGACCTCCTGGTCACGATGCATGCCCATCAGGGGTCAGGTGCAGCCTGCTCCCGCAGTCCTCCCTCCTGGACCAGGACAATGGAGTGGCCAGTTCCTGGCATGTTGTTGGCAGAGGAAAGGGGGTTTATATCAGCATTAAATGCTGTGGCTTAAAATTGACACGTATTATTTCTATTCAACAGTCAGTGGTCAGAGCTCTGGTTACAAATTCCCACCCAACCATAAGGTAGACAGAAAGAAGAATCCTACTGTGTATCTAAAAGGGGAGGGGAGAATATAGCCAACAACCCTAGTAACTACCACAGTGCTTGTGAGAACCATTGGCCAGCCCAGGGGGATGGGGGTAGATGACAGGAGGGACGCCTCAGGCAGAAGGGCACCAGGAGGGCACGGAGGGGCCTCATGGAAATCCTAGGTGAACATGCCCGCTGAGGCTGGAGGAGCACTCGGCTCCTTTCTCACGTGGACCTGCCACCAAGCTCATCCTGGCCCACTGTGTTCTGCAGGCAAACAGCCGGCCCTGCTAGGAGGTCGGAGTCCCCGCTCTCAACGTGGACGGTGAAGGTAGATATGACCTGGCCCTCCAGCTCATGGGCAAAGCAGGATCACCCTGGGGCGTTTCTCTGGCTCCACCCCTCCTGCAGGTTTCCGGGACCTGCTGGATTCTTAGCCTGTTTCTGGAGCCGCCTGGGCGGTGTGCCCTGGCCCCTGCCCCTCCCTGGAGGGAGGTGCAGCGGTAGGCCCCTCCCTGCCCGCTCCGGTCCACTGGTTGGGTCTCCTGTTACTTCTGACGTCAACAGCAGCAGCTCTGACGCTTGGTCCTCTAGGTCCAACAGCAGTGATGTCTGTGCCCACAGTGCCACCTAGTGTCCCTGCAGAGGCTGCTGGCAAGGTCCGGGCTCTAAGCCCCAGATTTCTGACCCACAGCCCTAGCTCTGGGATTCAGCATGAGTCCCAGCAGGGGAAACCTGAGCGGCCCCACTGGAGCTCCATCAGTGTCCTGTCCGCCCCTCGCTGGCCTCCTTTCAGATCCTGACCTCAGGTCTCCTGGGGTCCCGCTCGACCCCAGGCCTCTGCAGATGCAGGTCCCCTGTCTCTAGAACTCTTACCACCACTTGGCTCCCTGTCCTCCTCACCGTTCAGGTGTGACCTCAAATGCCACTTCTTCAGGGAAGCCTTCCTTGACTCCTCAAACTCAGCCAAGTGCCCCAATATATAAGATCTCTTTCCTCAAGGTCCTGCTCAAATGGTCCGGGGACCCATGCAGAGCCTGGAAGCTTCAATCTCCCATCCCCCGTTCATTCCTTGGGGGCCCTGGGACACAGCAGGAGAAGCCAGAGGACATTCAAATCCAGGCTCTGCTGCCTTAGCTGAGTTACCGCAACTTCTGGTGCCTCAGTGTCTCCATCTGTCACGCGGCGGCAGCACTCCTGTTTTCAAAGGGCTGCTCTGAGCCCGAGGTGAGAGGACGGCCATGCCCCTCCTCCCCGTCCCCACACCCCCAGGAGCCCTGTCCAGTGAGGCCCGGCTGCTGTCACCTCTGCCGATGCCTGTGGCCACCCCAAGGACCCGTGTTACTGAGTCACAACCACCCGCAATTCCACCAGCTACGATGCACCCCAGAGGGAAATGAAACCACACAGAAGGATGTCGGCTGGCACCACCCTCCCGCTCAGCGCCCCCACTCTACTGGCCCAGCGCAGACGGGCGGGAGTCCCCTGGGGTCACACAGGCCTGGCACCAGCAGGCTGTGTGGGCCCGGTCACTCCTCCACTCTGGGCTCTCTCCCTGCCACTCCGTCCGCCGCCACCCCACACCCCCAGCTCTGCCCTCTGCCCGGCAAGGGGATAGGTACGCCGAGCCCAGCGCACAACTTCCGTTGTTCTCTCTCTGCTTCCCTCGAACCCCAGTGGTGTCGAATAATGCGGGTTTCTGTTTGAAACAAAGCTGGGGAAAGCTCCCACACAAACAGAAACCCTGGTATCCGGAGACTCGGCAGAAGCTGACCATCTGCGGGACCGGCCGGCCCACCTCGCTCGTCTTCCATCGCCTGCAGCCCCGAGGAGCTTCCGCTGCCCCTTCTGTGCCGTCGTGGCTGCATTAGTGGCTTGAGACCCCGTGAGTTGTCCAGGCGGGTAACCTCTTCCGTGACGCCGTGAGCACCGATGGGGAAGCTGCGGAGTCATTTCCCGCTGTAGTAACATGTTGGGGTGCGTTAAGGCCACGCCCTCCGCCTGCTTTCAGCTTGAGTGCACACAGTCTGGGGAGAGCACAAGCTCACCTGCAGTGACGTCTGGAAGGAAGGACCACGGCCCCGGGCCCGAGGCTGCAGAGCCTTGACTGGCCGAGATGCCAGGTTCGAACAAGTGTTGGAGGTAGTCGAACGGGAGGGGTGTCTGTTCGGAGCACGGTGGTGCGGGGTAGCACTCGAGCTGCGCTGGCCGCAGGTTTTGAGGGGTCTTCTCTCAGCCCAGCTTTCCCGTTCGCCTTACTCGTTGTGGCGCCGGGTCCCTTGGAGCGTGAGGCTTCGGGAACACACCTGTGCTGTCAGGTGGGCAGCGGCCGGCCGACTGCCCTTGTCAAATGCCCTGCACTGACTGTGTGCGCCCTGGTGTTTATCCTATTCCCACTACCCAGGCCACCGGACGCCACCACCTTGGGAGTTCCAGGTCATTCTGCGAGGCCCCAAGCAGGGGAAACCTCCTTGGAGGACCCCCTCCCCCCGTGAGTCCTCCCTGACAGCGCTGACTGTCCCCAGCCACCTGCCCCTTTCGGTCTGTTCCCTCCTACCAGACAACGCTGACTTGACTGCGGGTTTCCCGAGTGCATCTGCGTCCCCCGTGTCCTGCTGAAGGCCCAGACGTGATCGAGTAGGCAGAGGTGAGTGGCTTTCAAATAAAAGTAGAAGTGAGAGGGCACGAGCTGGTGGACAGCTGGTGGACAGTGGGGGACACGGGGTTGTGGGAACTGGTTCACAGAAAACCTGGCTTTTCCGCAGCAGCTCATCTCTGCTCGATTGTACATCTTCTCTCCCTCCCTCTCTCCCTTTCTCTCTTAAGATCTTTTACTTGTTTATTTTTACAGAGAGGGGAAGGGAGGGAGGAAGAGAGGGAGAGAAACATCTGTGTGCAGCAGAAACATCGATCTATTGTCTTTCCCATATCCCTCCACGGCGAACCTGGCCTGCAACCCAGGTGTGTACCCTGGGAATCGAACCAGCAGCCTTTCGGTTCGTGAAGCAACACCCAAACCACTGAGCCACACCAGTCAGGGCCACATCTTTTCTCTTAAAACAAAGAAGCTGAGGGAGGGGCAGGCATTGCAGAAACTCAATAGCCACCCGGCGCGCCTGTGCTGTGCTGCCGGTGTGGACAGCAGCTGTCAAGGGTTCGAGACTTGTGCTGAGGGCTTCACAAGTCCTCGGGTTCGATGCTTACAGCCGCTCTCAGGGGGAGGCACTCGCTTTACAAACAAAGAAATCAAGGCTCAGAGAGGAAAACAACTCACCTGAAGTCTCAAAGAGAAATAGAAACCCGGGTGGGACTCTGGAGTTGGTGGTCTCACGATTCTGATTCACCTACAAAGGGAAGGGGTGGGAGTGGGCCCGGAATACAGTGGCCTGGACTCAACGTCCCCAGAAGGGCCTGTTTCACTAGGACAAATGTCGCGAAGCCCCCTGGACCTCGGACAGCCTGTGAGGGGACAAAGAGATGGGTGCCACTGCGTCAGGACAGCCCTACAGTGTGCAGTTCAGTTACTTCCTTCTCATGTACTTCTGAGGAGGAACAGGACGCTCGCCCCATGACCTAGGTGGGAAACTGAGGCAGAGCAGGGACGAGGACTGGCTCAGCGTCACACAGCAAGTCAGTGAAGGAACGAAGGCTCAAAAATAATTTCAATGGGACTTCCACCAAGATGGAGGCATAGGTGGATGTGCCGTGCCTTCTCACACAACCAAGTTTAGAGACAACTAAATATTAGCAACAGAAAACACAGCCAGAACACGGAAAATTGAACTTTTCGGAAGTCCGTTAACAACAAATTCTTCAGCCTGACCGGTAAGGGGGGAAACCAGCGGCTGGTGAAGCGGGGTTGCACAGGAGAACTTGGTCAGACGGACTCAGGTGAGAATCCAACGCGGTGCAGGGTTGGACCTAGTGAGCGACCGAGCGACCGCGGGGAAACAGCGAGGGAGCAGGGCTGCGGGTTGACTGTGGTCGCGCATTGATGCGCGGATAGACAAGCGAGGGAGTGGGCGATTGGACCGGAACCCAGCCGGTCCCCGCGGCAAGCAGCAGGGAAGGCACTGCCATTTCCCTGCTCTGACCCCACCTCCACATACAGTGTCAAAACCCAGCGACCCGGGAGTCCAAGTCGCCGCTTCTCACACTTAAAGGGCACAAACAGACCAAAAATGGCGCAAGAAGATCTCAAAGCCCCAGAGCCTATAGATCTAAGTGATGAATAAATAGCAAAACTCTCAAACGCACAGTTTAAAACACTAGTGATCAGGATCCTCACAGAACTGGTTGATTATACCCACAAATTAGACAAATATATGAAGGCGAAACTAATTGAAATGAATGGAATTGCACAGGACACCAATAGCAATGAAAAGGAAACTGGGACTCAAATCAATGGAGTGGACCAGAAGAAAGCAAATAATGGCCAAACAGAAAAGAGTCTAAGAAGCAAGAATTCAAAGAAATGAGGAGAGTCTTAGGAACCTCCAGGACATCTTTAAATGCTCCAACATCCGAATTATAGGGGTACCAGAAGGGGGAAAGGCACAGCCACCAGTGGAAAACTTATTTGAACAAATAATAAAGGAGAATTTCCCCAATCTCGCAAAGGAAATAGACTTCCAGGAAATCCAGGAAGCTCAGAGAGTCCCAAAGAAGTTGAACCCAAGAAGGAACACACCAAGGCACATCATAATTAAATTAGCCAAAATTAAAATGAAGGAGAGAATCCTAGAAGCAGCAAGAGATAAGGGGACAGTCACCTACAAAGAACTGCCCATCAGACTGTCAGCGGATTTCTCAAAAGAGACCTTACAGGCAAGAAGGGGCTGGAAAGAGGTATTCCAAGTCATGAAATCCAAAGACCTACAACCAAGATTGCTCTATCCAGCAAAGCTTTCATTTAGAATGGAAGGACAGATAAGGCGCTTCTCAGATAAGATCAAATTCAAGGAGTTCATCATCACCAAGCCCTTATTATATGAAATGTTAAAGGGACTTATCTAAGAAAAAGAAGTTAAAGAAACATGAACAGTGAAAGGACAACAAACTCACAGTTATTAACAACCACACCTAAAATGAAAGCAAACTAAAAGGACAGCTAGATCAGGAGTGGAAACATAGAAATGAAGATCTCAAGGAGGGTTAGCAACAGGGGAGTGGGAGGAGGAGAAGGGGGGAGAAGGTACAGAAAATAAGTAGCATAGACAGTAGATAGAAAATAGATGGGGGGGCAAGAATAGCGTGGGAAATATAGAATCTAAAGGACTTGAGACACATGGTCATAAACTAAAGGGAGGGTAATGGTGGGGATGGGGGGTAGGGTGGAGGGAAATGAAAGGGGGAATAGAGCAACTGTAACAGCATAATCAATAAAAAATAAAAAAAATAAAAAAAATGAAATAATAATAATTTCAATGAAGCTCCTAACCTAGGACTCTCAGACAATAGCCACGCGCACTGGACAAAGTTCAGGACTCGGGAGAAGGAGCTAAAGCAGGAGATTTTGAGGGGAGTCAAAATGCAGGTGAAATGATGGGCAAAGAGTGAGGCTCCGTTTTTACAGCGTGGCCAAAAGTCTGGAGAAAAGCCACCCCCATCTTTCTGGCCTGAAAAACCAGAGGCCAGAGCCCAGGGCAGACTGCTGGAGAGGGCGGGACGGGCAAAGCTCCGGGAGAGAGACAAGGGGGCGATCCCAACGCATCATTTAAAGATTCATCAAAGCTGAGGCTCTGGCCACCTGGACCAACAGGAAGAGAATTCAGAAAAGACTCAAGCAATAGACTTGTGAAATTCACTCTTAAGGCAGAGAGAACTTGGCAAGGGGAGCAACTCTGGTTCAGGGACCGTGGCTCTCCCAACAGCTGTCCCTTCCCAGGGCCATGTTTCTGTGGCCTTTGAGCTCCCAGGCCTCCGGGGACCTGTGGCTCCCACGGCAGCAGGGATCTTCCTCGCTGCACCTCCTTCCTGGCAGCGATGGGGCAGCCCTCCAATGCCTGATGGCCTCCATCTCCCCTTGTCTCATTCCCTCGCCCCACCTGTCTCCTCAAGTTGATCCTGCTCCTTCTCAAGCTCAGATTGGGTTCCCCCTGTTCTGTTTGAGCACCTTCCTTCTTTGTCATCGATTTTTACTTTGGGATAGAGAGAGACTTCTGGGGTCCATCTTGCCAGCTGACCCTATGGAGAGAGAAAAAACCAAGAAGTTCGGGATCTGCCAGAGGCTTCCACTGGGGAAAGATGTCCAGCCCCCCTCACTTCCTAGAGTGGGGTGAGTCCATCCAGGAGGTCTTTTCCCACCAACCTGACATTTAACTTTGAACTGAACGCCATGCCCAGCTCCCGTCCCTGTGCCCCTTGGTTGTGCCCCATCGACTTTTACCTCCTTCCCTCCGAGTCCCATCCCACTCTCCTCCTGCGTGTACTGCTCCAGGTCCAGGCTAGTCTTACCCCCCCCAACCCCGCATCTCTGTCACCACGAACTGCACAAATTTACTTCTGGAATACTTTATTCTGATCTCCCTACTCAGGTCTGCTCTGAGCTTAACTGTCCCTCTGTGGTTCTTATTAAGCCTCTATCTACAGCCTTGAGAAAGTGCCTTTTGGTCACTTTCTCTGTCCCTGCTCCCTTAGTGGAGTTAAATGTCCCCTTCATCCTCTCTGCACCCTGCCCCTTCCAAGATCTAACAGCGAACGCCCCGCTGGCAGCAATGGTCAGTGGTGGTTGTGGTCTCTACTGTACCTCGTTGTTTCATGTCTACACGTGCAAAATAGTGAGAAAGGAACCCACTGGAACATGAGAAACACGGACGCTGGGCTGAGGCCCTCTGCCCCACCACACAGCTCCCAGATGAAGTGGTGGGAGTACGTGTGTCTCCAGCTGCAGAAATGGTGAGCACACTTGCCCTTGTAAGTGGAGTCGTTGGATCCGGAACAGGTGAAGGAAGGTCGTTTATATTTGTCTGAGAACGAGGCACGTGTGTGTGTGATAGTCAAGGGCTCACCGTCCATAGTAAACACAAAATCAGGTGGGTTCTTGACCTGAGACATTCCCCCCAGGGTTTCTGTCCCTACTCCCCATTCTCCGTCTTCATCCCTTTGAGATGGCCACAAGTCTGAGAGATGGCTGTCGAAAAGCCCATCCCGTCACCTGTCCTGATGACCTCTTTTCCAGGATGGCCTGTTGCTGGGCCTCAGATCCCCAGGAGAGGAGAGGCCCAAGTCCAGCAGCCGGTTCAGTGGCTGCCAGAGTTCCCCGCGGCCCTGGGGGCCGAGGTGCGAGTCTCCTCTCAGCCCCACGGCATCCGGGGCAGGGGCCTGTGGGGCTCCCTGGAAGCTGGGCACGGATGCCCCCGTCACGTCACGCCTGCAGAGCCCATTTGTCTCCCAGATCACTGTGCCTTGGGAATGCTGTAGAATCCGAACTCATTAAACCAAAGGCGATAATACCAAATATTGTCTATGTATCACTTTTATTAGGTTCAATGGAAAAAGTTTTTGTAAATTTTTTGCCAAAGATTTTATTTTAAAGATTTTTAAAATTTATCTTTAAAGCGAGGGAGAGGGAGGGAAGAGAGGGAGAGAAGCATCAGTGTGATTGGTGGCCTCTTGTACTCCACCCCAATCAGGGGCCAGACCTGCAACCCGGGCGTGAGCCCTGACTTGGAATCCAACCGGTGACCTTGCACTTTGTGGGATGATTGCCTAACAAATGGAGCCGCCCCGGTCAGCACAGCCAAGAACTTTTAAAAACGTAGTTGCTTTGGTCTAGCGGTGCATTCTTACAAAATAAATACACATTTTCTAAAAATTTAAAAAGAGTTTATTTATGTATTTTTAGAGAGAGGAGAAGGGAGAAAGAAAGGGAGAGAAACATCAACGTGTGGTTGCCTCTCACGCGCCTGCAAATGGGGTCCTGGCCTGCAACCCCAGCATGTGCCCTGACTGGGAATCGAACCAGCGACCCTTTGGTTTGCATGCCCATGCTCAATCTATTGAACCGCACGAGCCAGGGCCAGCTTTTAAAATTGTTTAAACACTTAAAAGAGCCATCTTAGTGCCAACTGGTTTTTATTTTTGACTTAATCAAGGTAATGTAGGTGATTCATCTTTAAATTTTTAAAAATATTTATCACTAGTCTTGCAAATGTTTAGTCTTTAAGCTGCAGTACTTTTTTATTTTGAGAAAAAGAAAAACAGCATAAAAAGATATCTGTTTTGTACAGGAAAAGGCAATATCGGAAGGAGGAGACTTAAAAGCTAGAGGGGAAAAAAGAAATTTTAAAAGTACTTATTAAAAACAGAAAATGCCCTTTTGTGGAGAATTGTTCCTTTTTTTAGTTTTTAACAACAAAAAAAAAAGAGTTCTGCTCTTCTATGTTTTAAGGAAATGGGGGTTGAGTTCACTGAAACATCCTGAATTGGGCAGGAACTAGCTTTTCCGTGAGCCAGGGCGAGTCCGGGGCAGGTCAGCAGTAGGAATGGCCACCATGTGCCCGGCGACCATGTGCACGTCTCCTCTCTGCACGAGGTGGTCTGACCCTCGGGCAGCAAAGTCACGGTCTGAGTCCGAGCCTCCCTCTGCTCTCGGCTGGCAGAGCACGCCGCCTAGAAGTGGCGGCTCTGGTGGCCGTGGTTAAAAAAGTGAACCGGTCAGTTTTGTGCTTATCTTTGAGGCTGGCTTAAGTAAAAATGGTATTTTAAAACACTTTCAAAATGAAGGATTTCTTAAAATTAGAAACTAGAAGAAGAAAAAAAAACGAAATGAAAGAGAAGAATAAGAAGAAGAGAAAGAGCAGCCGTCTTGGCAAACAGGGCCAAGACGGAGGAGCGGCTGCAGGGAGCGGCGCCCAGGCCCGGGGGCTGGCAGTTGCGCTCTCCCTCCTTGAACTTCACCTGCAGCGCCTGCAGCTGGGCCTCCACTTTCTGCCACTTGTGCTCTGAGTCCCACTTGCCCTGCAGCAGGACCTTCACCTCCTTGGCCAGCTCCCCTCGCTCATGCTCCAGGGTCTGCTTGGCCTTTTCAAGGTTGGCTTTTACCTGGTGGGGAGGAAGCAAAGGAGTGAAGAGGGGCATCCGGGCCCTTCCATGAAGCTGCTCTTTCCAGTGTCCCAGGAAGGACGGCAGCGTTCAGATCCTGACACCGCCACCTCTGCAGCAAAAGGGATGTTGGGCAAATTTGGGAGGTGGCTTGCTAGCAAGTGTCCTGGTCTCAGAAGGCTCCCACCTGATCTGTCCCCACCACTCTACTGAATAATGACACCCAGTAGGTGTCCTTCTCTCTGAGGGCCTCAGAGTGAATGGGAACGTGCCTGGATGTCTGGCCACGGAACTCACTGGCTATAACCTCACACTGCAGAAGGCTGCCTGGAACACAGGGACCGCCTCCACATGTGCCTCATATGTGACAGGCAAGGGGACACTCAGGGCATAGGCGTCTGGGAGGGACCCCTCCTCTCCAGGCCCCAATTCTCAGCAGCAGGAGGTGGTGGTGACACACAGTGTCCTTTACTCCAGGGAGCCCTGCCACTTAGTGAAGCCCTGAGGGGACTTCTGTCACAGAGAGCCACCCCCACTCGTCCACGGCATTCCCCTGGTTTATTTCCAGTGCTGCCCAAGGCTGTCCCATGGGAGGCCTTGAGCTGCCTCTGCCAGCCAGAGGGCAGTGACCCTGAGTGCCCCTGGGCCCGGCCACCTCCTGCAGCTGAATCATCTCGGCTGCCATGCTCTTCAGCTTCTTCTCGTTCTCCTTGGCCTGCGCCAGGATCTCCTCGCGGAAGGTGCGCCTGTCCTCCAGCTCTCGAAAGTAGTTCTTCTCCCAGACCTGGGCGTGGGGAGGAGATGCTTGACGCCCCCATTCCAGTGGCCGCCCACCTGCCCCTGCCCCAGCATGTGCCCTCCCACTGCCTCCAGGCCCCTCGGGTCCATCTCTAGCTTCTTCCGAGCAGCCACAGCCATGGATCACTGCTTCCAGCTCAATGTCCTGCCACCCAAGGGAACCCGAGTCAGGAGCAGAGGGACAAGAGGTGCCTGAGGTCCCTGCCTCAGTGTCTGTTCACCTGCTAGTCCCCTTTACTGTCCCTGTGGGCCCCTGCTGGTACTCACCCTCTTGTCCACACTGTCCAGGGAGCTCATGAGGCCCTCCCTCTGAATGTGGAGCTGCTTGTTGAGCCGCTCTACCTCCTGCTGATTCTGAGTGAGTTTCTTCAATTCGCTCTCCAGCTCCCAGGCCAGCTGCCTCAACTCTTCAGCCAACTGTGCCTTTGCCCCGTCATCCAAGTGCTTTGCCTCTCGGGCAAGTGTGATCACATCTGCCACAAATGAGTGAGCTGCATCGACTCTCACAGACTTCCTGGATTCCGTGTCCATTGCCAGAAAGGTGCCTCTAAAAGCTGCCTGCAGTTCCTTGTGGCTTTCGTCAGAGGTGTTTCCAGTGGCCAGGAACACCCTGGCCTTGGCTACTAAGCTAGGGTTGTCTTTGGCCTGGTTATAGGCTTCCACATTCTTCACAACGTTTTGCAGGGATTTAAAGCAAGATTGTGCTAAGGACTCCAGTTCGAATCTTCTCTGATCTCCATTCTCCTTGACCATGTACCACTCCTTGATGCCAGTTGGCACTAGCCTTCTGACTTTGTCCTTTGCGGACTGGTTCTCTACAACCTCTGCGATGCTGGTGAACAGCCTGGTCACAGCTGCTGCTGCCCCCAGTCCTGCCCCAGTTGCTGCAAGCACCAGACTGGCCCCAGCTGCCACAGGTGCCAGGGACAGGCCAGCGATGGTCAGAATGCCAGACACGGCGCCGGCGGAACTGGACACCACGTTGGAGATGGCACAGTGCCTGTGCACCTTGTCCACCTTGTCAGCCAGCGCGTGGAGCTGCGCTATGCACTCCTCCAGCTCCTGTCTCACCTGAGGAAACTCCTTCAGAACCACCTCCCTACACTGGTGGTCTGTGTCCTCTGTGGCCATGAATCTTTTCAGCTGGGGCATCTGCCTTATCCCTGTAATAATAAAGGTCAAGTGATTAAGAAAGGCAGTTTTCTTACCTGCGAAATGGGCAAGATCCATCTTGCAGAATTCCAAAGTTTTGACTCTAAATCAAATGGCAAAGAATTTTACAAATGTAAAGACTTTTCTCATTCAGTGTTAAACACATACTTCGTCCCTTGTACGTGCTTCACAGCACTGGTTCGGTCAGGGATAAATAAGGACAAGTCCGCCTCGGTTGCTAGGAAGTGGTCAGTATTTGATGAAGACGGCTTCTTGCTCAAGGGCAGGCCAACCCATCACCACCCTGGTGTGTGTGGATTGGAATCTCTGAGAGTAGACAAGGAAGAGTGGGGTTGTAGCAAATAAAACCCTCATACGGGAAATCTTAGAGCACCGATTTTCACTGGTGTGCTGCATGAATTTTTAAAACATTCCACACCTGACTCTTGAGTAAGGCACACACACTTCTTTTCCCATACATTGTGAAAAAAAACCCACAAAACAACAGCAACAGCAGCAATAAACATAACAATAATCACCTGATGCGGATGGATTAACACTATACCTATATCTTTGGTTAGACTGACAAAAAATATAACATTTTTTGGCATGCCACAGACTTTCAGTAGTTCGTGTATGGGTGCCATGAGATGAAAAAGGCTGGAAATTGCATTCAGAGTGTGGTGCAGACGGAACCCAACTGCAGAGAGGCCTGCCCTTCGCCTTAGACACTGGGACGTGCTCTCTGGGTCCCTCCAGTGTCCTGACTGGTGGGAGCTCTTGTTTGCCTGGCACGTGGCCACGGGTCAGCCTGACAAGGCGACGTATTATGGGGGATTTGTGTTATGTGGTGTCACTTCTGGCCTGTGAAAGAACTAGAAAGTAAAGGCATGGACTTTTTATTTTGAATGAAAAAATTAATTTTTGATGTTTCTAAATGTTTTAATATTTATACTTTTTAATAAAATATTCTTTTAATTTTTAAAAAGATTTTATTTATTTATCTTTAGAGGAGAAGGGAAGGAGAGATAGAGAGAAATGGCAATGTATGGTTGCCTCTTGTGCATCCCCTGCTGGGACCTGGCCTGTAACCCAGGCATGTGCCCTGACTGGGAATCGAACCACAATCCTTTGGTTCACAGGCCCGTGTTCAATCCATTGAGCTACACCAGCCAGGACTCTTTTAAATTTTATTTGTTAATTTTTAGAGAGAGAGGAAGGGAGAGAAAGAAATGTGGATTTGTTGTTTCACTTATTTATGCATGCATTCATTGATTCTTTTCTTCCTTTTTTTTTTTTCACTGGTTGATCCTTGCATGCGATGCGTCCTGGCTGGGGAGGGAACACACCTTGGCATAACCCAGCCAGAGCAAATGAAAATGGTTTTAAAAGAAAAATACAAACAAAATCTGATTCTACAAAGATCAACTTCAGTTCCTAGAAGATGGAGACCAGATTACCTTTTAGAACCCCTGAGTAAAATATTCAAGGAAAGATAAAAAGACTGCAAGAAAACTTACAAATAGCACAAAAAAAAAACAAATAAAAAACAAAAACCTAGCCCAGTTGCCTCTTGCACGACCCCAACAGGGGACCTGGCCTGCAACCACGCATGTGCCCTGACCAGGAATCAAACCAGTGACCTTTCCATTGGCGTTACAATGCCTAAGCAACTGAGCAACACTAGTCAGGGCTGAAAAATGGCTTTAAAAATTGGGTTTTAAACACTATCCAGAGTTAACTCTACTATATTTCTTTACTACTTTAGACTTATTTCACCAATGTCAAATAAAAGGTACTTTTTTTTACTTTTTGACCTTTATTTGACTTTTCCTAGTGCTAACGTATTAAACCTACCAAGTCACTAGTAACATTTTTTTTTGCTAATGAACCTCAAGGGTATAAACACTACAAATGATACAATTCAGATAAATGTATTGAGTATAATATTTGACTAAAGGGAACTGCCATTTTCATGGTTATACATGGGTAAACCATGAAAATATTTATGGTTTATAAACCATAGGTAAAATATTTATCTACATCTGTGTCTATAAAGACAAAATAGCATAGTGAGGGGTGTCATTTAATGAAATTAGAGAAGCTACTGAAACCCATTGCTGGTTTTGTCTAAAGTGGGTGTTCATATGCTTTCAAGTTTCAGCCTAGAGTTTTCTATGAAGTCAGCACTCAAAAAGCATCTGTGGCTCATTTGGGAAGAGGAAGCTGTCTTCATCTGCACCATCTCTCTCTCTACTTGCCTTTGTGTCCTAAATTCAGACGGGCAAAAAAATTGAGAATTTTCTTCTTTGAAAGATGCTCTTTACAAAATCATGACATGTGCCCCAGACTGGGAAAACGTGTTTGGAAAACAGACATCTGATGGATGACTGGCATCCAAAATTTTGAGACTATCATAATTCAATCAGAGGGTGTACAGCCCAATTTTTTTTAAGGGAAAAACAATTTGAACAATTTGCCCAAGGTTTCTGGATGGTAAACAAACACATGAAAAAAATATATACATCTCTAGTCATCAGGGAAATGCCAATTAAAGCTACGGTGAGACAACCCGACAAACCAACCAGAAGGGCAAAAAAAGGTAAAACTCTCAATGTCAAGTGTCAATGAGGATGCAGAGCAACTGGACTTATCATCTGTTGCTGGAATGTAAAATGTTTCAACCACTTCGGACACCAGTTTGGTCGTCATAAAGTCAATCGTGTATTTACTGTGTGACCTATCGATCCCACTGGCAGGGATTTGCCCAAGAGTAATGAAAAGGCGAACAAAGACCTGCAGGCTAGTTTTTATAGCAGCCATCTGCATAGTTATTAAAAACCAGATAGCCAAATGTTCATGAACTTGGCCTCTGGACAGGATGACTGCACTTGGTCCCTCTCCCTTGACCCCACAGTGCACCCTACAGCCTTCACCACCATCCTATCACATGACCTGCTGTTCCCACTGAAGACAGAGGTGACAAATCAGCGCCTCTAAGACATATAAGCCCAGACCCCAGAGCTGGGCAGAGACAGAGTCAGGATTCAACCAGCCCGGCCCAGCTCCGTCCAGCCTCTCCGCCTCCTGGGCCAGCAGGCCCTGCCGTGTGTGTCCACATCCTCACTGAGGGAGGGACAGCCCTCTGGCCAAGTCCCCAGGGACTCCACAGGTACCAGGATGTAGAAGGCTTGTCCCCAAGCAAGTCCTGCTTGCCTCTGGTCTCCAGGAGGAAGACTCTTAATTCCCGTCTTTTCCCAACTATCTTTTTAAAAGTTCGTGTTAACTGAGCACCTACTATGTATCAGTCCTTAGGGTAAACAAATTAAATACATCATCTTATTTTCCTCACCAAAATATTGAACAGATGAGTAAGACAGAGAGTGGTTAGGTAACTGTCTTCCTGGGGGTCCATCTCTTCTCAGTCTGAGGCCATTCACTGCCAAGGAATGACATGAAGGAAGTCTTCCTTATAGGTTGTTGAGAGGATATTCAACCCCAACCACAGGATCCTGCCTGGAGGAGGTGTGCCTGGCAGAAGCAGCTAGATCAGGGGGGGATCTGGGTGACAACAGGGGCGTCTCCCAGCGGTTACCTGGGCACACGGGCCTCGGCCACAGATTTCTTCCAGGAGCTGTCTTTTGGGATGATGAGGACTTTTGAAGACCACGCTCTACTCTTAATAGACCAAAATGATCACTATGTGCATCTGTCAGTGACGCCTCTCCTTTCGAAACAGTCTCGCACCCTACGCCCACGTCTCTCTCTTGGTAAATTTCCTGGTGCTGTTGCTTCCCGAAGACTGCACCCTCCTTAATTCTGAAAGAGCCTCGTCTGCTAAGGCAGTGGTCCAAAACCTTTTCGGCACCAGCGACCTGTTTTCATGGAAGACAATTTTTCCGTGGACCTGGGGGTGGGGTGGCGGACGTCGGATGGTTTCAGGATGATTCAAGTGCATTACATTTATTGTGCACTTTATTTCTATTATTATTACATTGTAATATATAAGGAGGTAAGTGCGTCACTCACCACATGCTGTGGTTAGCACGCAGGCTACCCAAACTTCTGCAGTGTGGGAAACTAGTGCAGACAGAAGCGGTGAATGAATGATGAGCCACCCACAGACTAAAATAAGTGTTGGATTCTGACTTAAAGCCTGACACCAGGTGCGGCTGTACAGCTGAAGTATGTCAACTCACTGGCCACTGTAAAGCCTGCCGCCAGGTGCAGCATAACTGTCACTTGCCCAACTCACTGATAGGGTTTTAATATGCATCTAAACGCAATTGGTTTATTACGGTCTCTGCACAGTCCAACCTCTCTGCTGATGATAACCTGTATTTGCGGCCGCACCCCAGCACTGGCATCCCCGCCTCAGCTCCACCTTGGTCATCAGGCATTAGATTCTCGTGAGGAGCGTGCAGCTTAGGTCCCTCGCACGTGCAGCTCACAGTAGGGCTTGTGCTGCTATGAGACTGTCATGCCACCGTTGATCTGGCAGGAGGCAGAGCTCAGACGGTGATGGGAGTCATTCGGAGTGGCTGTAAGTACTGATAAATCTACACTCCCTCACCCACCACTCACCTCCTGCTGAGACTGGGGACCCCTGCCGCAGGGGCCTGGTGTCCTGTCACCCTGGCCCCATCCCCGAGCCCTGCTGTCCGAAACCAAACCGTCCTGAGGGTGCCCAGTCCCCTCAGTTATACTCCCCCAGATGCTGAGTCTTACTTTCTTTATAACTCTTGATGAAAATAGTGTAAAAACTGTCTTCTTGCATAAAACTTTGCCAGCATTTAGACTGTTTCCCTTAATATAATCCTAGAAGTTGAATGACTGGGTCAGAGCGTATCAACATATAAACATTCTTTTGTACCTTGAGCCACATGTTTCTGCAAATGGTACCAATTTACATTTATTCTCATAGGATATGAGGGTGTCTGTGAATCGGATCTTTCCAGAGAGGATTTCTCTCGGTTCTGTGACTATCTTGCTTTAGGAGATGAGGGAAGCAAGCAAAGTTCGATTAAGTTTAGGCATTTTTTTAAGAAGGGCAAACAGCATTTATCAACCCCTCCTGACACCTGCCTGACTCAAAAGCAAAGGGACTCATAGGCAGAATAACAGCTAATGAGAAGGGAGACTAACAATGTGTGCGGTCTTTGCTCTGCCCCCACAATGCTGTAACCTCACGTATAATAACTCACATTCTTCCCGACGCCCTTCGAGGTGTGCAGTGTGTACCGACTGCATCTGCAGACACGGGGCCTGTCTACTCCCTGCGGCCCCTCCTGTCCCTGCCCCTCTGTCCCCCCCCCCCCCCGGCAAGGCCAAGCTCAGTCCCCAGGTGAGTCCCATCAGTAGGACTTAGAGCAACCAGTTTCCCTGGCAGTTGAGAAATTCCATTTGTTTTTCCTGTCCATCTCAATGAAAAGCTCTTTCTGGCAGAAAACAGATAAAACTGGGACTCAGATTTCACACACACGACCCCACTGCTTTAATGTACTCTTGACAGTTCCGTCACATTTCTGGGGCTTCCATTTATCTCCCTGTCTCCTTCCTGTAGCCAAGATATTTTTATATGAGGAGGAAGAGGAACAGCGGAACACAAAAAACAACACGGGTCCCCCTGTTAAAATGTGATGACAATGGCCAGGCCTTGAGCAGGACACTCCGAAGCCTCCTGTCCCCCGGAGTGGCCAGTCCAGGTCTGGGGCTCCTGCCCGGGTCCCTCCAGCCCCCTGCTGTAATGGGGTGCAGAGTGGGGTCTCCCAAAATAGCAGAGCATATTTCCCGCAGCCCTGAACTCTAGCTCAGACTGGAGATAGCAGCTGAAAGAAGGTGAAAAAAACACGGGGGGGGGGGGATGGCAAAAATGGCACATCATGGGAGGGGCCAGATATAAGGTCACACAGGAAGTTCCTGGCCCAGTATTTAAAGGAGGGCGTGCTGAAAGAGAGGAAGAGGAAGGCACGGGGTCTGACAGGGTGTGGAGGGGAGTTGGCTACAATGCCTGGCATGTGAGGGGGAAGCCACACGGTTTGGAGTAAGAGCAGTCCACGGGGTCTGCATTAACACGGAGAGGACTGCAGCAGACCAGATGGAGCTGGGCGGGGACCTGTGAAACCAAGCACCGGTTCGCGAGGGGTGCTCGGAGCTGAACTGTGACCCAGAATGCTGTGCTGCAGACTCCTGCTGTTCTGGACAATGCTACCTCTGACTGGTGTGTTCTGAACCTGGTCTGGTTTGGCAAAGGAAGGCAGGGTTATGTGTTGTAAGGTGTTTTCAAGGGAGTGGGACTTAAGGGCAGAAATCTGCCGTCATTCAAAACCTGCATCAACTTTAAATAAATAAGCCCTTCTCTTGCTCTGGGAGTCATGCTTCCTGGAGGCGGGCAATCAAACCCAGAGCTGTCCCAGAACAGCATCGGGTGTGCTGCACCACCGCTGTGGCTCACTAATGTCGCCAGGACTGCGCTCACTGCCTGAGAGGCCCCCGTGAGGCACAGCAGTGAATTGCGTTCCTTTTGGCCGCTGTCGTAACCTATCCATTATGTCCTGCGTGAGGAAGAAGAGGAAGATGGAGACAAAGAAGAGGAGGAGGAAAGGAAGAAGCAACAACAAAAGTTCTAAAAAAATCAACCAGTAACTCACACAGTCGATCCCAAAGCGATCTTCATTTAAAGCAGAAGGAATAAACTGTAAATGTGGGGGAAGAAATGTTCAAATTAATCCTGAGCTGCGGAAACATTCCTAATCGAGACACAAATCCCAGATGCCACAAAAGGACAGTTTGATTGATGGGACCTCTAAACATTTAACACTGCAGCGGCTGCCACAACCCAGTCAGACCCACGGGCCACTGTGTGCGACATGTACATACATCGAAGGTGACTGACCCCCACCCGCAGGAGCCTGCAGGTCAATGTGAAATGACTGATGCCAAAATTTTATCACGGGTGACAGTGTCGTCCCTCAGCAAAAAAGGTTGCAGGCTCGATCCCTGGTCTAGGCGCATACAGGAGGCAACTGATCTATGCTTCTCTCTCACATCGAGTGAATGGTTTTACCTTGTCTCCCCAACCAGAAAACACAGACCTTCAAGGGCCATAAACCCCAGGTGTCGGGGGGAGAGGGAATGTTAAGGCAGATGGGGAAGTAATGCTGGAACAAGGGGCAACTGTAGCAGGTGTGGAACGAGGTCCAGAACCTGGAGGGTCCAGGGATACAGGACGTCCCCCACGAGCTTGGCTGGGGCATGGGAATGTGGAGCCCGCTGTTGAGCCACTTTGCATAGCAGTACCAGGAGGTTGGCTTCACTGCAATGCTGATACTTTGTGTAGGCCAGGGGGCGGGCCTCACTTTGACCTGTGATGTAGCTGGAATGCGGTTGTCCAGGTTACAGCACCTGCGTGAGAACCGCAGACAGCTTACTCTGCACCACCCAGACCACGCCTGCCAGGCTAACAATGGCAGCCGGAAAAGGCGGAAAATATGGGGGTGTGGTGGATGTAGCCGATTGTGGGAGGAGTCGGAAATGGGGTTATGGAGGAGGGTCCAGGCCGGGTTTAAACTAAAAGGCAAACAGTCATGTGCAGCAGGACAATGCGAGACCCTGTGGGACCATGTGGTTCAACAGGGAGTGGAAGGACCCTCGCTGGACAGCCATGAGGTAGAGCCACTGGGTGTTGGATTAAGAACCGGAGATCCTAGCAACATGCCTGCTGGTGCTGGGAACCTCAGGACACCCGCCCAGCTGAACACAGACAACTGGGAGTGAGCCCCGGACTTCCGTTTTTTGTTTTTCCTTTTTTCTTTCCGAAAGTTGGTACCTCTGACTGGCATGCTCTGAGACAGGCCTGACTGGGGAAAAGGCAGGGGGTGCATGGAGAGGCTGGACTGTGTGTGTCTGTGGGCGTTCAAAGGGAGTGAGACTGAGCAGCAAATTCCACCATTACTCTAAACCTATACAACTTTTCATTAAATAAGTGCTTTCCTTTTTACCAAACTCTGGCATTGGAAGCCACAGTTTTATCGGCGGCAAACATTAGAGCCCAGAGTGACAGAACCCACAGGGTTCTGCTGCAAAGGGAGTGAGCTTAGCAAGAAGCTGAGTGACTCCCCTTTCAGCGCCGCCTCCCCAGACTCCCAGGAGAAGCAGCATCTCTGTGCTCCCCCTTGAAATACCCCCCCAATTCCCACATTTACCCTATATAAACTTTGCTTCTGAAAGCTCAAGGGAAGGTGGATGGTAGGGTTTTTACCTGCCAACTTCTCAGATTGCTGGCACCTGATATCAGTAAAAGCACAATTTTAACCCTGGCCTTGCCTCTGCTCTCTGGCTGAGCAGTGACACCAGAGCAGGAGTCTGGACTTGGTTGCCCTCTGGTTTCAAACTGAGGGCCAGCCAAGGGTGGGGAGCCAAGCCCGGCCATCTTCCTGCTCGGTCTCCATCCTGGCACCCGGGCAAGTCACACACACATCCCCCACCCCCGCCCCATCAGGGCCCCAGTGTCCCCACAGGGCCCAGCACTGCCCTGACAGGGTGGGAGAAATGACCTCTCAGATTCCCGAAATCTAACACTGAAATAGAGAACAAGGGGACAGTGACCAGAGCGGAGAAGGAAGGGAACTTAAGGGGAAAAAGGGGGAGGGATTTGGAGGAACAAATAGGAAGGACACAGGATGAGAACTAAGGGGGGTGGAAATGGGAGGGAGGTGGGGAGCAAGGGGCGGGGGAGGCTGGGATGGGAGAAATAGACAAAAAAAACTGTACTTGAAAAATAACTAAATAAAATTAATTAAAATTAAAAAAAAAAAAAAAAGATTCCCGAAATCTCAAAAGAAATCCTTGGCCCCCATCAGCCTCGGCATCAGGCCTGGCCTGAGGCAGCGGCAGCCAGGCCACCAGGACACCTCCTGCCCTCCTCCACCTCTGCTTTGAGTAACGCACCCCAACATCCATCTTCTTTCTAGGGTCCCTGGCCCATGTCTCAGGTAGCCCAGGTCCTGAGCTGCGCTGGGGGGAGTTTTGTGAACCCATCGGAGGTATTTCCCCCTCCTGCTCCACCGTTCGGGGCCACAGGGGAGGAAGGAAGCCGTCGGACACACCTGGGCGCAGACCCTGGCTCTGGCACCGCTAAGTGTGCCCTGGGCTGTTTCCCTAACCTCCCGGAGCTCCGGTTTCCCCTCATCTCTAGAAGAGTGACAAGAGTCCCTGTCTCAGGGGGTTGTGAGAACAGGTGGGTGGGGGCTCCTACCCTCCCCAGCTTACCAAGGAGCCCTCCTCTGGCTGAGCTGGAACGAGATCCAGGTGCTCTTAGCCGTGCAGATCCACTGGCCATCTGTTCCTGGGCACAAAACCAACTTCTGAATCCCAAGGTCCTGGGAAGCAAAAGTGAAACAAAAGCCACAATTCTGAGAAGCTCATGACCGAACATATCACCCATTGGCTCCGCCCTACACTGGTCCCAGCCCAGGGCCTTCCTGGCCCAGCCCGCCCTGCCTCCAGCTTCAGGGAGGAAGACCTGCCCCTGACGGACTGTGGGATCCTGAGCATATTCCCCCTCCTCCCCGTGGGCTGGTTCCCAGACCCCTGCCCTCGCGTCCTCCCTCACGTTCCCCAAAAGCACCATCATAATCCAGTCCCTGTCTCCGCTTTTTCCCCTGAGTGGTGACAGGCAGCTGGAGCCCCAGACTGGTTTATCTTAGATTCAGTTTGAATCTAGAAGGCATATCCTCATCATGGCGCTGGGATAAGTCACTCCCTGCTCAGGGCCTCGTTTCCCCACAAGACCCAGCACTGAGCTGACAGGGTGGGAGAAACAACCTCTCAGACTCCTGAAATCTCAGAAGAAACCCTTGGCCCCATCAGCCGCAGCAGGCGCCCCAGGGAAACCGTGGAATGAGAAAACTGAAGCGGCCGGCCAAACATAGCACCCGAGCAGTGTACAGCCAGGTGCAGACGGTCACCAGGCAGAAGGCCCCCAGTGCCTGGCAGGGACCAAACCTGGGGGGCCAAAGGACCGCATCTCCAGGGTAACCTCTCCTCCCCTGGCCTCTTCTTCCCTGGAGAGAATATCCAGATTTCAGTTTATTTCATTTTCAGGCCCAGAAAAGCAGCCAGACCAGGTGAGCGATGGCCAGAACCAACTGCAGTGAGTAATCACGGGAGACCATGACGCTGAAAGTCACACCTGGAGAACTGGCGATTGTGCTACTGAAACCCTCCCGAGGCCTCCCCGAGGATTTCCACCCGCAAAGGAGAGATAAAACCTCGACCCAAGGGCCCAGTGCCTGCCATCCCTTTCCTTTCTTCTCCTCTCAGCTCTTGTCTCCTGAACACTAAGGCAACAGGCCTCTGGCAGCTTGACTCAGGCTTTACCCTGAACCTGTCCCTAAAGCCCCCTTTTCTCTGACTTCCCAGTGGCTTAAGGCCACCCAGCCTCGGCTCTCTTGTTGATCTTCTATGCTAAGCCCTTCCTTGTTTCATGTGTGTCCTCATAGTCCCTTGGACTCCTGTTGTGACATCTTTCCTACATGAAGTCCAGAACCCACACGCTACAGTGGGGCCTGGGCAGACCCACCCAGGGCCCAGTCCCTGTCTCCTAACACCATGACTTGTCAACATTCATCAGGAAGGAAACACCAGGTGTCAGCTGGACACTGGTGATGATAAGGATTTCAGTCTCTTCCCTCCAAGTTCACGGATTCTTGAATCCTACCTAGGGGCCCAGGGCTAGGAATCCTGGGCTGGAGATGATAGAAAGTCCCTGAGGAAGGGCGTCCAGCTCAAGCTGGCCAGGGTGGACCCAGCCTGCAGAATCTGACCAGTGTCCCTGAGCCACCCGGCAGTGCGGGGATCTTCTGGGGCAGCCAGCACTGAACCTGGGCCAGCAGGGTGGCAACCTGCCTCTCCAGGTTGTACTTGGCCTCCTCCTCGCACTCCTCCAGCTGCTCCTTCAGGGAATTCTTCTCCTCTTCCACCTGCTGCAGCTTGGTGCTCAGGCCCTGCTTCTGCTGGTCCCGCTGCCGCAGCAGCTCCTAGGGATGAGGGACCACAGCACAAAGTCAGGGGGCCTCTTGACCTGAGACCTCCCCCCAGGGTTTCTGTCCCTATTCCCCATTCTTCTTCCTCATCCCTTGGCCTGACTGATTGGTCCAAAGATCCAGTCACCTGACCCACGCTATTCTCTCTGCTGAGAACTTGAAACTTGACTCAGAAACACTAGGGTCTAGGTGTTTGGACCTAAGACACCTGAAGGCAGGGACCCCAGAACACCGACACAAGCTCCTGACATTGGCTCTGCCCGGGCCTGTCCCTCCTGAAGTGTAGGTTCTGGGCTCCTTGTCATCCTCTGAACCCTAGCTCCCTTCCCACAGACACTCCTTTGTGTTTGTTGGCCAGACTCAGTCTCTGGTGCTTATAACCAAAGGGACCCAACTGACACAGTCCTACAGTGGAGTTGCCTCGAATGCACATTTAGCCAAGTGCATTTCCACTGTGAGGCTTCAGGGGCAGGGTTGAGGGACTGCTGAGTGGCTCGCTTACCCAGTGCCTGAAATGCTCCAGCAAATGCCCAGGTGCATCTGTGCAAACGTGAGAGCGGACCAAGAACTGATGGAGAATGACAGAGAAGGGAAGCACCTTGCTCAGGGCCTGGCCAGTGGGCGGGCTCCAGGAACAAATGGAAGAATCGACTGAAGGTCTCAATAACGTTGGCTCACAGGGAGTTCGAGGGACTGAGAAAAGGCTCCCATGGGGCAGTACATCCAAAAGGACGTAGACTGCACTGCACACCCTCGGTGAGTGGCTTAGGAATTGTCAGGGGTCATTGTGCACGTCCTGTGTCTCTTGCTCCCTGCCCAGGCCCCAGTCCTGGAAGCCAGTTTGGCCCTCACGTGCTCCACACAAGGAAATACAGACTCAGTGGCCATGGAAACAAGCCCGAGGGTGATAGGAGCAAAGGTCAGATGCTGCTCTCATTTCTCCCAGCAGAGTTTGAATCTGAGGCCACTCCATGGAGGTTCAGGGAAGGTCTGCAGACTCAGTCACCCACACAGGCGACCAAAGTAAGATCATGTCTTATATCAACTTTCCCTCCCTCTCTGCTTCGCTTCCCTGGGTCCCTCAGTCCCAAATAAATCCTCTCTCATTGAGCTTTGCCTCCAGCTAGACACTCAGGGAACCCCAAGCTAACACGGGTTACATTAGGCTGTGTGGAGGCTTCTAGCTGTTGTATGGAGCAAAGGGAAGCCATTGAGAAGCTGGAAGCAGGTGTTTGATAAGGTCTGTTTTCCTGAGGGCTGTTCTGGCTCAGTGCGGAGAATGGGCTCGGGAGCAAGGCCAGGGTGGGCCTCAAGGCCCAACACAGGAGACCATTCTGGAAGCTCTTGCAGGAGGTCTCTTGGAGAGGATGCTTGCTGTCTGTCTGGCAGTCTCTCTCTGTCCTCTATTGTTCAATAACCCTCCCTCATACTGCAAACAGTCCTTCCTGTCAGTCAGCCTCCTGTGCCACAGTCACTCCGGGGTTCCAGCGGCTGGGTGATGCACACGCCTGTGCTTAGTCCAAGCCAGATGTGCGCAAGCTTCCCCAAGGTGTCCCAGTGGGACTTTCGGGGTCCCAAGATCTCAGGGACATGACTGCATGGGAGAGTGGGAGCCCAGTGAGCGAGCAGGAGGAGCAATGGAAGGTTTGTCCCCTGAGATCCTGGGGGACAGGCTCAGGTGGGAAGAAGTCAGGCATTCAGATCCGCAACGAGCCCACCAGTCAACACGACAAAGGTTGCGTGTGTCCGTGCAGGTTTATGGGACCGAAGTTGACCGAGCACAAGGTGGGGAGAGCCAGGCTGATCGGAAATATCACCGGGCACAGCCCCCACACCCCGCAGCTGATGAGGCTGAGGCTTGGACAGGCTGTGTCCATGGCCTCTCTGAGGTCACAGATGTCCCAGACACACTGAGGGGCTCCTTGACCTGTCACTGGCATCTGGTTTCACTGTTCTTTCTTTTTAAAAAAATCAACCACTGTTCCAACACAGCACTTGAAGGTTCATGGGGACGTCACTGGTCTCTCTGAGCTCCCCAGACAAAGAGCGCCAGCAACTTGTCAAAAGTTTCACCCACTCTGCTGTCATTGCCACCACCGCCAGCATCCCATTCTGCACCAGCAAGTCACTGCTTACAGTGAACAGCATTGTGATAATGGTGTATGGTGTCAGATGGGTACAAGGGTTACCAGGGAATCGCTTTTTAAGTTATGTAAATTGTTAATCACTGTCTTGGGCTCTTGAAACTAATATAATGTTATATTATTGCAATAACTGAAACATAAAAATAATAAAATATTATTTAAAAAAGAAGTTGCTGCCTAGCTAAGATAGACCTGCTGGAAGACAACGGTGAGTTCATACTGGAAAGCAGGTCTGGAGACCACCCCCAGGGGAAGACCCCATTCCTCCGGGGACCGCGGACCATGGGAGGGTCAAGAGATGATCCCCTGTTGCTTCCAAATGTCAGCTCTTCCCACTCTCCTGCTTTCTTCATTTTAAACTTGTTAGTATTTCTGGCCTTCTCATTGCTTGCTTCTCCGCTTCTCTCTCTTCATTCACAACCCCCCCTGTCTTCTTTAGTCCAAAATAATGTTCCTCCCCATTCCCTCGCCCTCTTGTCCCTTCTTTTCCCTTATTCCAGGCTCCACGTTCCTTTCTTCTCTGTGATCCACCTGCCATCTGCATTAACCCTCCCCTTGCTGTGTTCATCCCTAGCAATACTGAACTCAGCGCCCAGTTCCATAAATGTTATCGTGCCCTCTCCTTCCCTCTAACAAGCCACCTCTGCGCCTTTGTCCCACACGCGCCCCTGCTCCCTGACTGTCTGGGGGTCACAGAGTCAGGCCTCCCTGCAGAATCCTGGGAGTCCAGCTGAGTTCCTTGAGCCTCCTCTCCAGCCCCTGGGCCTGCGGCCTCAGCTCCTCAGCCGACAACTGCCTTTGCCCCTCAGCCAGTGGTTTGACTCCTTCCCAAGGCTGATCGCACCCACCAGAAGGGAGACACCGGCAGTGACCAAACCAAAGACCTGGCGCCTTTGGTCATTGCCAGGGCAGTGCCCCCAAAGCTTTCTGCAGCTGCTGGCTTCTTTGGGCTGACATCATCCCACTGGTCATGAGAACACGGGCCCGAGCTGCTGCTCAGAGGAGCTGCTTTGGCCAGTTTGCCAGCACGGGCGTTCCCCCCCAGTGCCCAGCGGGGACTGACCGTGCGGGGACGTGGAGCACTGAGGCCGTGTTCCCTTTGCTGTCGCCAGTTGACACTAGACAGATGGCATCTGCTTCCACTGATGTGTTCTTTGAGTGTCCCACGATGCTGGTAGGTGCTCTGGTCACAGAAGCTGCTAAACCCGACCCCCTCCCAGTTGCCGTAAACGCCACACTGGCCTCTGCTGTCGAGGGTGCCAGGGACAGCACACAACGGTGAGAATGCCAGACACGGCTCTGGTGGAACTGGCCACCACTTTGGATGGGACGCTCCCCATCCACCTCGTCACCCTTGTCTGCCAGGGGCAGAGCTTCCCTGTGTGCTCCTCACGCTCCTGTTTCGCCTGAGGGAGCTCCTTCCTAAGCCTCTCCCTATGCAGCTGCTCAGGACGTCGAGGGTCAGAGCCTCATGGCCCCCACCATTGGCGGGAGGAAGCAGCTGGTCCCCCTGACTCAGGGCACAGTGGGTGAAGACCTGGTGGAGGCCCAGGGGACCCTGAATTCCCGTGGATGCAGGGGAACATGTGAAATCAGAGCAGCCCCGCAATGGAACACCCAGAGGTCTGGTAGGGGGTGCCACCTAGGCACTGCACCTTCCGAAGAAAGTCCAGCTGTGCAGCCCTGGTGCCGCCCTTACCTGCATGTCCTGCAGCTGGGACCCCAAAGTGGAGAAGTCCTTGGTGAGCTTGCTGCACTTGCTCTCAGACTGGGTGAGAGACCCATCACACTGTTCAGCTCCACCAGCCCAGGGATGGGAGATGGGCAGCCGGACGGAGAGGACCAGGAGCACAGTGGCAGCGGAGGACCCAGCAAGGCAGTGGATTGTGGGCTGGGGCAGGCAAGGCTGCAGCTGGCCGGCAAGGTGGCGGCTCGTGGACTGGGCAGTCCCACACTCACGTGCGGATAAACTGGGAGGAACACCTGGGGAGCGAGACAGGCCGTGCAACCCGGGGTCCCAGCTGGGAAATAAAGTCTCAAACCTCTGACCGAAAACACCTGTGGGGGTTGAGGCAGCAGCGGGAAAAACTCCCAGCCTCACAGGAGAGTTCACTGGAGAGACCCACAGGGTCCTAGAATGTACACGAGCCCACCCGCTAGGAATCAGCACCAGAAGGGCCCATTAGGTTGTGGGTAGCAGGGGAAGTGACTGAGATTCAGCAGAGAGTGGAGCAAGCACCACTGTTCCCTCTTGGACTCCCCCCTCCAAGTACAGCGACACAGCACAGCGATGTGGGTCGCCCCGCCCTGGTGAACACCTAAGGCCCCGCCCCTTACTATGTAAGAGGTGCAGAGAGACAAAAAAAAAAAAAAAATGGCCCAAATGAAAGAACAGAGCAAAGCTCCAGAACAAATACAACTAAGTGATGAAGAGATAGTTAACCTATCAGATGCATAGTTCAAAACACTGGTAATCAGGATGCTCACAGAATTGGTTGAATTTGGTTGCAAATTAGATGAAAAATGAAGGCAATACTAAGTGAAATGAAGAAAAATGTACAGGGAACCAGTAGTGATGGGAAGGAAACCAGGACTCAAATCAATGATTTGGAACAAAAGGAAGAAATAAACATTCGACCAAAACAGAATGAAGAAACAAGAATTCAAAAAAATGAGGAGAGGCTTAGGAACCTCCAGGACATCTTTAAATGTTCCAACATCCGAATTGTAGGGGTACCAGAAGGGGGAAAGAAACAGCCACCAGTGGAAGACTTATTTGAACAAATAATAAAGGAGAATTTCCCCAATCTGGCAAAGGAAATAGACTTCCAGGAAGTCTAGGAAGCTCAGAGAGTCCCCAAGAAGTTGGACCCAAGGAGGAACACACCAAAGCATACCATAATTACATTACCCAAGATTAAAAATAAGGAGAGAATCTTAGAAGCAGCAGGAGAAAAGACAGTCACCTACAAAGGAGTTCCCATCAGACTGTCAGCTGATTTCTCAAAAGAGACCTTACAGGCAAGAAGGGGCTGGAAAGAAGTATTCCAAGTCATGAAACGCAAGGACCTACATCCAAGATTACTCTATCCAGCAAAGTTTTCATTTAGAATGGAAGGGCAGATAAAGTGCTTCTCAGATAAGGTCAGAGTAAAGGAGTTCATCATCACCAAGCCCTGTTATATGAAATGTTAAAGGGACTTAGAAAAAGAATATTAAAAATGTCAACAGTACAATGACAGGAAACTCAGTTATTCACAACCACACCTAAAACAAAAACAAAAGCAAACTAAGTAAACAACTAGAAGAGGAACAGAACCACAGAAATGGAGATCACATGGAGGGTTATCAACAGGGGAGTGGGAGTGGGAGAGAGGTGGGAAAAAGGTACAGAGAATAAGTAGCGTAAATGGTAGGTAGAAAATAGACAGGGGGAGGTTAAGAATAATATAGAAAATATAGAAGCCAAAGAACTTATATGTATGACCCATGGACATAACTAAAGGAGGGGAAGTGGGTGGGAGGGGGTGTGCAGGGCGGAGGGGAATAAAGGCAAGGAAATGGGATAACTGTAAGAGCATAATCAATAAAATATATTTCAAAAAAGGATGACAGGTCTGTGGACCCGTTAGTGTACAAACAAAGTTAATTAGTGAGTGGGGGAGCAAAACAAGGGTGGCTAGAGCAAGGTGGCCAAAGGCCCAGGTGGCCAAAAGAGGGGTTGCCAGGAGTTTTGTGGACAGAGGCTCCCATGTGGCAACGAGCCTTGAGCCGAGAGAAGAGAAGAAGGCCCTCTGTTCTGAGGACTTACACAGTGGGCAGGGCGGGGTGAAGAGGCAACTTTTGATTGGCGGGTACAGGTGCAGCTTTCCCAGAGAGATGGGACTGCCCAGACGTAGGTACGTGTGGGGGTCTGTTAGCCCGAAATCTTATCTTGCTCCTGACTCCATTTGTTCATTTGGCACACGTGACAGGGGGCAGACAATGAGCCAAAATGGTTTCTGGGCCCTTTCTTTGGACACCTCAGACCCCTCCCCTACTCCCTTCTAGGCCTGGGGCGGATCCACAGCCTCGAGGTTTTCCTTTGCCCACTAAAGATGACGCACACAGACTTTCGAGGGCTCCCCCTCCCCACTGTCACAGTCTCTGTGTGTTGCTCCCAGTGCCTGGCAGCCTGATGGAACCAGGCTCAGGACGGCTGGGTCACGGGCGAGACGTGTCTTCCTTCGCTTGTGGCCTCCTGTTTGAAGTTCTTTGTTGGACTGCAATGGCCAGGGCCTTGTCTTTATCTCCCTTGTGGCCCCTCATGCCTATCGGCCACCTAAGTGTTAAAAGGTGTTCCCTGGCAACCAGGGACCTATCTTCCCTGGCCAGGTCTCAGGTTCCTTCCTGTGGACTCCCCTGTGACACATGGAGGGAGAACTCTAACAATGTACTTCAGGAAGGCACTTCGGGGTGTATTCCCACGGGATTTTAATAGATGAAAAACATCCACATAAAGAAAATCAAAATTTCTAAAAGCAGATAAAGGCCAAGCCTCTGGAAATCAGGGGACAATGATGATACTCTCCGAAAGTTGGAAGCTGCCAGATCTTCATCTCAGAAATCTTCCAGTTCCCCATGCGTGTGTAGAAGGACGAAAGCCCGCGGGGACGTTGCCTTACATGCACTGGGGGGAATCTACAAGTGTTTCTATAGCCCTGGCTGGTGCGGCTTAGCCACACTTTTCGCTCACTACATCCTTGCAGTACATGACATCCTGCAGATTCCCGTGAAGCCGTCTGAGTTCCTTCAGCCTCCTCTCCAGCCCCAGGGCCTGCTCCCTCAATTCTTCAGCCAGCTCTGCCTTTGACCCCTCAAGCAAGTGCTTTGACTCCTTCACAATGGTGTACACATCTGCCAGAAGGAAGGCACTTGCAGTGACCAAACCAAACACCCTGGCTCCTTTGCTCATTGCCAGAGCGGTGCCACTAAAAGCTTTCTGTACCCGCTTGCTGCTTTGGATTGAGATCTCCCCTGTGGTCATAAAAACCTTGGCCTTCGACATTAAGAGAGGGCTGGCTTTGGCCAGTTTGTAGGCACGGGCGTTCTTCACAATTTTATGCATGGATTGGATGCACTTTACTAAGGAAGCAATTCTGGGTGCGCTGTGACATAAACGCTCAATGACCAGCTCATCATTGTTGTTGATGGCATCTGACACTAGGTGACTGGCTGTGGCTTTTGCTGACTTGTTCTTTGCAATTTCCACAATGCTGGTGGACACACCGGTCACGACAGCTGCTGCCCCCAGTCCTGCCCCAGTTGCTGCAAGCGCCAGACTGGCCCCAGCTGTCACAGGTGCCAGGGACAGGCCAGCGATGGTCAGAATGCCAGACACAGCGCCAACGGAACTGGACACCACGTTGGAGATGGTACAGCGCCTGTGCACCTTGTCGACGCTGTCTGCCAGCGCGTGGAGCTTCCCTATGCACTCCTCCAGCTCCTGTCCCACCTGAGGAAACTCCTTCAGCACCACCTCCCTACGCAGCTGGTCCTTGTCTTCGTCCTCCACGGCCATGAGTCTCTTCAGCTGGTTCAAGTCTTCATATAGCACACCTGCATCCTCCCTGTAATGATGCAGGTCAAGTGAGTGAGAAAAAGGCAGTTTACACATCTGCAAACTGGCTCACTAAGATCCATCTTGCATCATGACAGAGCTTTGACTATAAATTAAACAGAAATAATTTTACAAACACAGCGATTTTTTTCTTTCAAAATTAAACACATACTTTATCCCTTGTACACCCTCCACAGCACTGGTTCGATCAGGGCTAGGTAAGGGAAAGTCCTCCTACCATGCCCCGAAGTGGTCAGTGTTTGAGGAAGACGGCTTCTCTCTCAAAGGCAGGATGACCCCACCCCCACCATCCTGGGTGGGGACCGAGAACTCCAAGGGTGAAGGAGGGAGAATGGGGTGGGAGCCGAAACACCTTCCTTCACAGATCCCTGGACTGTGGTGCAGATGGAACCCGGCCACCCAGAGGCCTGCCCTTCACCTGAGGCACCGGGACGTGCTCTCTGGGTCCCTAGAGTGTCCTGACTGATAGGAGCCCTTGTTTGCCTGGCATGCGGCCACTGGGCAGTCTGACAAGGTGACATAGGACGGGGGTTTGGGGTTCCGTGGTGTCAGTTATGGCCTAAGAAGGAACTAGAAACTAAAGACATTTATTAGACATCCAGGAGGGGCTGGACACCACAGGTCAGCCATTTGGGCAGTATGGGACCCACCCCAGGAACCCTCTGTGCACTGAGACTTGGGGGAGAGAGACTCTGCAAATGCACAGTGAGCCCTTCTGAGCCCTCTTCTCAGCTAGGCCTTGACCTTGGCCTTCCATGTTCAGTCCTTGGCAGCCCGTGCCTTGCAACCCCAGCAAGAATCCTGACGAGTCAGGTCAGGGAGAGTCTCCCAACTGTGATGACGGACACCCTGTGACATCTGATCAATTGCTCCTCCCCCAACTCTGGTGCCTCAGTCCTTGACCTGCCTGTAGCAAGGACCCTGTTAAGTGAGCTTAGCAAGAGCCCCCCAGCCCCGTGGCACCCCGTCTTAGTCATTTCCCACCCACTGTCCCCCCACTCTGCTCTTTGGCTCCAAACCCCCAGCGGTCTTTGCTGCATTCAGAGTGGAGCCCGTCTCTCCGTTGTAAGAGTCCGCACAGGTGCTGCCGTCGGCCTGGGTGGGAGCTTCCTTGCCGCGTCTTCACAAGGGTCGGGCAGTTTTTCCTTCCCAGGGTGAGCTCCCCTGGCTGGCAGTGCTTCATGTGCATTGTCACAGTTGAATGCGGGACAGCGAGGTGTCAGGGGACGATGGAGGCTTCACATTTTACACCCTCCCTAACTCTGTCCTGGGCTTCTCTCCTGTGGCTGGCTGTGACCTGTGTTCTTCCCTGTCACAAACTGTAACTGTGGGTGTGACAGCTTTCAGTGAGTGCTCTGAGCGGTGTCAAAAGGGATGGCAGCACTGGGGACTGTGCCCTCACATGTGCATTGTGGCCATTGTGGACACTTTCAATTAATCACATTAATGGTCATTTTGGGTGGCATCTGCTCTCTGCCAAGCCTGGTGCCCTTTGACCTCCCCAACTGAAGGTCACTGGGTCCAAGCACAGCCCCAGTTCACAGGGAAGTGGGGGATCTCCTACAAACCTTGGTTCCCTGAACTCTCCATCCCTCCAGCTAGCACCCCCGACCTCTCAGGTGTCACCAGCCAAACTCACACCTTGGCTGGCGACAGCTTCCCTTGTGTGCACATCAAGGCTGTGTCCAACTTCATGGAACCTCTTAGAGACACAGGCCACTTTGCTGACCATGAACATGACTCGCTGGGCCTGAGACCTGCATCAGGACGAGTGGAGCAGGAAGCACTTCCCTCAGACTCAGAGGGTTGAGGGCATGCATTGGAATCCCCCAAGTTACACAAAATCCGCAGCCACCCACTCTGATGTTGGAGTCTGTCCTAAGCCACACATTCTGCCTTCACCCTGGTCAGGGATGATACAACATAGAATGGAAGAGGGTCCCAAATGGCAGGCAGGACCCCATCTCCCAGGCAGAGTAGGACAGAGTCACCCATGCTCACTACTCCCAGCAGTGAGGGGATAAAATGAGGGAGGAGAGAAACGTCCCCTCCCACACACAGGACAACCACCAGGCCCCCGGCCTCCCCAGTCTGTGCCCGACCAGCCGTAGTCCCAGCCCTGCTCCCCAAGTCTTCCTACTGGTCCTCCAACCATGACCCAGTCCGGCTGCGTCCTGACCCCTGGCTCTGAGCCTGGTGCAGGCCTGTTGGGCCCCTGGACAGGATGACTGCACTTGCTGCCTCACCCTTGACCCCACAGTACATGGGGTCAAGGGTGAGCCTTCACCCTACAGCCTTCACCACTGTCCTATCACGTGAGCTGCTGTTCCCACTGAAGACAGAGGTGACAAATCAGAGGCTCTCAGACAAATAAGCCCAGACCCCAGAGCTGGGCAGAGACAGAGTCAGGATTCAACCAGCCTGGCCCAGCTCTGTCCAGCCTCTCCGCCTCCTGGGCCAGCAGGCCCTGCCGTGTGTGTCCACGTCCTCGCTGAGGGAGGGACAGGCCTCTGGCCAAGTCCCCAGGGACTCCACAGGTACCAAGATGTAGAAGGCTTGTCCCCAAGCAAGTCCTGCTTGCCTCTGGTCTCCAGGAGGAAGACTCTTGGCTCTGTGTTTTTCCAACAATCTTTTAAAAAATTCCTGTAAACTGAGCACCTACTATGTGTCGGTCATTAGGCTAGATAATGTTTACATGCATTATCTTCTTTTCCTCTAAAGAGAATTGAACAGAGGAGTAAGATAGTGAGTCATTAAGAAACTTCCCCTGCAGGTTTTGTCTTCGCAACCTGAAGTCATTCACTGCCTACTAATGACGTGAAGGAAGTCTTCCTCGTGGATTGTTGAGAAGAAAACGTTCGACCCCGACCACAGGATCCTGCCTCGAAGAGGTGTGCCTGGCGGAGCCAGGTAAGTCTGGGGAAAGATCTGACCACACAGGTGTGTCCTGGAGGTTACCTGGACAACTGCGCCACAGTCACAAATCTCTCCCAGGCGTCACCACTCAGCAGGTGCTGCAGATTCTCCATGTTCGATGGGTCCTGTAAAAACTCAATGGCAGGAAGAATTTCTTCACTGTCTAGATGGAGAGAAAATAGAATAGGTGAGAAAAAATCATGGGAGAATGTAAATGGTATTGAGTAGAACTCAGGTAGTTAAATGTTAACGGCCACGTCCTCTTCCAACCATGTTGTCTGACAAGGTCCGGGCATGGAGGAGTCAAGTTCAAGGAATTCGTCTCCCCGGAAGAGAACGTGGCATCCAAAATGGGTTAACAATTGGCTGTTTTATTTTAATTATTTTACTCTTGCTACTGAATATAGACATCGAACTGTACTTACTTATTCCTGTGAAAGTCACCCAAGAGGAGGGAACAGTTCAGGGGAAAACATTAGTATTCCCCACGGAACTGCCTGAAAGGATGGTAAAATCCCCACAGATTCCCCTCTCCCTTATTCAGGGGAGTACAACAGCCAGGGTGATATAATTATTAACCACAAGGGAAAACATGTCAAGTTGTATAAATTACCCTGGTCTGAGCAACTTAAAGCGATCAGGACCACCATGATGTACCAGAAATAAGAAAAACCAGTTACATGTTTGGGTGATCAAAAGGTGGTGGGATTGTTAGACACCTGTATTTCAGGTTCACTGATTCACACAATCCCAATGAAGTTGTACAAAATAATTTCTTGACCAGAGAACAAAGTCCCCTCTAATGAAATAGTCCCTGAATGTTTAGAAATTGTTGAAGTAACAGCCCCTCCTTTACCTTGAATAAGAATATGTATCAACTGGACAGGCAAAGAAATTAAAAAAGGGGTGGTTAACTATTACAAACTAAACACGTAGAAATAGTTACTAAAGAGTCAGAGTTTATAGTACACAGAGAAACGTTTTAAACAGAAAAGGCTAGATAGCTAAGTTAGACATCACAAAGGCCTTATAATAAATTTCCTATTACCTCTACTCAATCTAGCGTATCCTTTTGCCCCACCCACAATAAATGCTGAGAAACTTTAATATACAATTAAGACATTCAAATTCTGTACATACAGCTTCTTCTAATTGTCTGATTAATGGCTCTCCTGGTCAAAACAACTTTTGTTTAACATAACCGAATCTATGGGAACTTCCGTATTTTTCCTGGTTACCTTTGTATTGATTTTTTCTGCTTAATTGATCATGCTATACTGCAAATGTTAATCACTGCCTAAAATGAAAATATAAAAACCTGCTTGTACTTGCAATAAACGGAACAGAGCTTCACTGTCCTTTGAGGTGTGATGCTGTCTGTTACCCATCGCCGACACCTTAACCACCTTTGGGACCCCTGGACCCTGCTGCGGCTGGTCTGCAGCAGTTAACCTTCCTGAACAGCTCTCACTTAAGGTACATTTGATGGCTCACGTGGTGTTATGGCCTGAACTGGGTCCCCAAAATCCTTATTTTCAAGCCTGGACCTACCCGCCATGTGACTATGTTTTGAGATTACCTTTAAGGAGACAGTTAAGGTTAAACAAGGTCATATGTGTGGAGCCCTAAACCGATGTGACTGGTGTGCTTACGGAAGACAGAGACACACGGGAACCCTCCCTCTCTCTCCCTCCCCCACACTCCCTCCCCCTCCCTGCCCCATGCACACAGGAAAAGCGTGGAGCATTTGAGGACAGAGCCGCCCTTTGCAGACCAGGAAGAGGGTGCTCCCCAGCAAACAGCCCTGCCAGCACCGTGATCTGGGACTTCCAGCCTCCCGGACTGACTATCTGATTTCTGGAATCTCTGTGTATTTGGGAATTCAGACTTGCCGGTCTTGCAGAAAGAGAGTCCAAGGCACACGTGGAGTGTGACCTACCACCTCCAGCAGGGCCTGGGCAGCACCCCGTAACAACTGAATTCCTGCTTTGACGGGAAACAAGTGTATTCACCTTAAACGGGGTAAATCCTGTACCGACTGTACAGAGTCTCTCGTCAGTGCAGAGCAAGCAAGATGACTGCCCAGCTGAGTTGCCAAAAACACGTGACTCTCAGGAATTTGGAGGCCGGGGAGTGGCCGCTGAGGGGCGGGGGACTAGTGTGTGCATTGTGTGTGCAGAGACGGGAGGCGAAACGTGTTTCCTGCTATAGACACACTAGACACATTATTCTTATTCCAAGAGAAGGAAAGTGAAACTCTGACGGGTGATGATAGCCCAGCACCAGCAGGCAGGAAGTTCAGCGGCTGAAACAAAACCCAATGTCAGACATTCCTTTACGTTAACTTACTGCCTCCTTATGGTTTAAAATTCATGCGATTTCTTCATTCTGCGCTGTACATTTTTAATTTCAATTAAAAAATGTTTCAGACCACACACCACTGATTTCAGTAAAACTGCCCTGCTAACCGGATTCCTCCCGCTGCTCCCAGAATCCCCAGGGTGGGCAGAGGTGGGCTGTCGTTTCCTTTCTGAGATTTTATTTCTTTAATTTTAGGGAGAGTGGAAGGGAGGGAGAAGGAGATTAATGTTTCTCTCAAACAATAATCAGACGCCTCTCACTCACAAGGGACCAAGGACCGATTCCACAACCCAGCATGTGCCCTGACAGGGAATTGAACCTGTGACCTTTCACTTTTGAGACGACCCCAACCCACTGACCACATGGGTCAGGGCTGGAAGGGGGTCATTGGGGAAGCAGGTGTTTGGACCTCGGCTCTAACGCTGTGCTCAATCAATGTCACCTCTCTCCCCTCCAGGTGGGTCCCAGGGGACACTTCTTATCGGCACCCGTGACCTCAGGCTCACTGATTTCTTCAGCAGGGGATCAACTGGTTCATCCTCAGGAATCCGCCAGCTCTAGCCCTCCCTCAGGGATCCCAGAGCCCCCTCGGGAGCTCCTGGCTCCTGATCTGTCCTCCCCTCCCTTACCCTGCAGATCAACAAGAAATTTTTCTCCTGGGGGAGGGTGGTTTGGTTGCCAAGGCAACGCAGTCCTGATTTAGGTGGGTGGAGGGCTGTTTGTTCTTTCCCTTGGTCCATTTACAGGGAGAAAGGAAACCAGGTCTGGAGGGAGGGAATCAGTACTCATTCTTCGTACATACGGATGGTGGGGGCAGTCAGGGGGCAGGTGGAGACAGCAAAGCTGACCTCTGTAGGCACATTCGTGATCCATATAAACAGCTCCTGCCTGAGACGGTCGAACCGGTAAGCAGGTGTTTATAACTGGGAGCATGGGCTGGGCCCCAACACAGCTGCACAGGTAGAGGTGCCGCAGACAGGGAAGGTCTCCATCTGGAACTAGCAGGTTCCAGGTAGAGGGGACCAGGGACTCCTGTCTGCTCACGGGCTGCCCTGGCCTCTTCTGCATCATTGTGTGGGTGGGAGGGCAAGAGAGGCAGTAAGCATCCTGAGGACAGAACCAGGGAGGGGTCTTCCGCAGGTTCTCATATGAGGGAGCTCCCCTTGGGCCCTGTTGGGGGCTCCGGGACCCTCATCAGCCCCCTTCCAGGTTCCTGATTCCTGTGCGGTTACACTCAGCCTGGAGGCGCCACCCTCAGTTCTAGGTCATGAGTAGGAACCAGCCGGGGAAGAGGACGCTGACTACCTGGGTCGACGTTGCCATCTTCCGAGGCCATGGTGTCAGCGGTGGGATCTCGGAGCTTTGCCCTTCAGCTCACACTCCTGTGCCCGGCTAGAAAGAGGCAGCGCTTCACCCCTGGGGAAGAGAAAACAAAGTGTGGGTGGAATGGGAGCCAGCTGCGGCCACAGGGAGCAGCCAGGGGCCGGGCCCCGGGTGGTGCCCTCTGGGATGGACGCAGGTGCCAAGTGGACTGAACCCACGCGTCTCTCTGTGTGCTGGGCTCTGCCGGCTGCTCTTCCAGAGAAGTGGCTCATTTCCCCCCAGCGCACTCCTGTTGTCCTGTAGGGACAGAAGGAGAAGACCACCAGACAAGGAGACAGACGGCTGAGTCATGAATCCGAATGACCAATAAAACTGACCCCAGAAGAAAAGACGGGAAGGCATGTTTTGGAGACTTCTTGAGGCTGGAACATTTGTGTTACTAATCAGTAAAGCCAACACTGACCGTGATCTACAGCAGTGTCCCTTCACCAAGGGCTCGCACACATTTCGTGGGGTGGGCCCCACGGCGGCTCCCATCTGACAGGGAGGGGAACAGCAGAAAGCCCAGGTTTTCACCCGAACTCGAGTTAGGGCCAGTTTTCACAGCGGCGCTGGAGCTGGCACTGGAACCGCAGTCTCTCTGACCCAGATCCCACGTCTGCGAGGACCATGCTCTGCTCTCCAATTCACCACGTGCTCACTGGTGCGCGTCAGTGATGCTTCTCACTCCCAAACTGTCTTGTGCCGCATGCCCACCTCTGTGTCTTGGCAAATATCCTGGTGCTGTCACTTCCCAAAGCCTGTCCCCTCCTTGCTTCTGCAAGATCCCTGTCCCCTAGGGGCCTGGGGTCCTGCTGACCCAGCTCCATCTCTGAGCCCTTCTGTCGGGGGCCAGGCCCCCCGAGGGTGCCCAGTCCCACTGGCCGTCCTCCCCTATCTTCTGGGCCTTAGCTTCTTTCTAATTCTTGATGAAAAGAGTGCAAAAACATTCTTCTTACACAAAACTTTGCCTGCATTTGAGATTCCCTGCCCTAAGATAATTCCAGAAGTAGAACCACTGGGTCAGAGCATATCAGCATACAAACATTTTTCATACCTCAAGCCACACTTTCATGCAAACGAATGGTACCTGTTTACATTTATTCTCACAGGACAGGAGGGTGTCTGCCTCTCCTACCTTCTACCTCCCAGTTGTCTTCTTAAATAAACAGATCTATCTAAAAACCTTTCTATTTTTAAAATTGTAATCTATTGATTGTAGAGAGAGAGGGGAAAGGAGGCAGGAAGGGGGGAGAGGGAGAGAAAAGGAGAGAAAAGAATATCGCTTCACTGCTCCACTTATTTGTGCATTCATTGGTTGTTTCTTGTATTTCGTATGTGCCCTGACCAGAGATCGAACCCACGACCTCAGCGTATCTGGATGATGCTCTAACCAAGAGAACTAGCCACCCAGTGCTATACATTAGATCACTAACCATAAACTAAAAGGTAGTCCTAGGCACTGTTAGAACTACTTTCCTGTAATTATCATCCAGGGGATAATTCTTACAAACAGATCTGCTGCACCCGTAGCTTTTGCTAACACTGGACTTCTTTACATACTGGTATATATTCTGTTTTGAATACCAGTGGGGCAGAAATCTGCCTTAAAAATCTGGTAATGCACTGAGCATCCTAAGAGGTAAAAAGAAACCCTCTTGCAGCCTTATGACATAAAAGCCAACCAAGATGAGCGGGCTAAGCACATTTGATAAGACTTCCCCTCAGAAAAGTCACACATTTCGTGGGGTGGGCCCCACGGTGTGTGACTTTTTCAGTTTGCTTGTTCTTTCATAACAAGCGAACTGAAGTGCTGACTCTCTGAAGGAGAGCAGAACAGGTCCAGTCTGGCCTTGACCCAGTCCGAGCCTTCTTCACAGCACATCCGTTAGAAGCCTGCCCTGCCAGCCCTGTGTCTGTTCACGTTAGTGTTCCCCAAGACTCGCTGGACCCGCTGTTGGCACTCAGCTATTTCCTGGAGGGGTCCCCTTCCACGGCCAACCTCGCACAGAAAAGCCCGATCTTTCCCTAGGACATTCAGACTCAGCCCCTGCCCGACCACGTGTGGCGGTGTGAGCTCTTTTCGCTGGGGCCTGTGGCTCCAGTAGACGCTCAATGTTGGCTTTTAAGACATTAGAACCAATGCTGCTTGAAGAAAAGTCAAACTGCGCTTCCTGTGGCTTGGTAACCCAGGGACCGCCCTTCCTCTCTTCCTCTCGCAGGACCCAAGCATGTCACCCTCTTACTAACCCTTCCCCTCAAGGCTCAGGCACTGCTCCCCTGGGTTTCTCTGCTGCTGAAACAGAAATAGGCAAAGCTCGTTCCCGATCCTTCCTTGCAGTGCACGACCACACCAGGTCGGAGGTGCCTGGCAGTCATTTCAGGGAATGTGCAGGCAGCCAACCCTCCCCTCTCCCAGCCCCTGCCCCATTCGCTGTGCACATGGGTAGTTATCCATCACATTAGGCTTGGGACAGAATTATAATGAAGAACTGTCTAGTTTCTCATGCCCCTTTAGGGCAAGAAGAGCTTCTTGTTTTGATTCTAGGAATAAGATCGAAAATTCCTCCACGTGTCGATGTGGGGGAATCGACACACACAGAGCTAGGCTGGGGGTACTGCGGTGACCCCGATGAATCAGGTCTTTTCTTCTTAGGAGGAAAGGGCACCTACATACCCTACAGAAGGGCTTCCATATGCGAAATAGGAAATAAACAATGTGATGTCATTTAACCTTGTAATTCTTCTAACAAGCAATCAGAGCTCCCAAATCGGCATACAAAGTGGGGGGGGGGCCCAAAACCAAAGCCCCAAAACAGTACATTACAAATGAAGCCATTCCACTCCTTAATTCACTGTAGGTTTGAGTGAATGTGTCACCTAATGACATTTTCTCTGAACCGTCCAAGGATTGTCCCACTAAAACCATAGAAAAGATCAGTATTGCTTTGTCCCGGGCCTCTCTGGCTGACAGTCCATGGACAGACAGATAAGGGGGGCAGGCCCTGAAGATCTATTTCTCAAGTCCCTACACAGTGGCCCAGGCACGGGTGCCCCACCACATGGCTGCTTGCCTGCCTGCATCTTACCCACCTGGCCACTTTGTGTGTCCCTCCCACTCAAAGGGACCGTCCCTCTGCTGTAGGTCAGCTCAGCCCTTTGCCAGGACCAGGCCTGTGACTTACTAGTCCATTCCCCTCCTACTGCTAATGCTTAGGAAGCAACTTGGAAGTACGGTGGGCACAATGAGTTTCTTTCTCCTTTTGCCCTGTTTACTTCCTTCATGTCTTTTTTAACCCTCACCCAAGGATATGTTTAGAGAGAGGAGGAGGGCAGGGAGAGACAATACAAAGGAGTTCCCATCAGACTGTCAGCTGATTTCTCAAAAGAAACCTTGCAAGCAAGAAGGGGCTGGAAAGAAGTATCCAAGTCATGAAAGGCAAGGACCTACATCCAAGACTGATCTATCCAGCAAAGCTTTCATTTAGAATGGAAGGGCAGATAAAGTGCTTCTCAGATAAGGTCAAGTTAAAGGAGTTCATCATCACCAAGCCCTTATTATATGAAATGTTAAAGGGACTTATCTGAGAAAAAGAAGATCAAAAATGCAAACAGTAAAATGACAACAAACTCACAGCTATCGACAATTGAACCTAAAAAAAAAAACTAAGCAAGTATCTAAATGAGAAATAATCACAGAAATGGAGATCACATGGAGGGTTATCAGGGGGGAGGGGGAGAGGAGAATGATGGAAAAGGTATGGAGGATAAGAAGCATAAATGCTGGGTAGCAAGTAGACAGGGGGAGGGTAAGAACAGTATGGGTAATGGAGAAGCTGAAGAACTTAGATGTACAACCCATGGACACGAGCTAAGTTGGGGCGATGCTGATGGGGAGGGGTGCAGCATGGAGGAGAATAAAGAAAAGAAAAATGGCACGATAGTTGTAATAACATAATCAATAAAATATATTAAAAAAAGAAAAGATGCAAAAAAAAAAAGAAAACAGATAAAACTGGGGCTCAGATTTCACACACATGACCCCACTGCTTTAATGTACTCTTGACAGTTCCGTCACATTTCTGGGGCTTCCATTTACCTCCCCGTCTCCTTCCTGCAGTCAAGATATTTTTATATGAGGAGGAAGAGGAACAGCGGAACATTAAAAAAAACACAGGTCCCCCTGTTAAAATGGGATGACGATGGCCGGGCCTTGAGCAGGACACTCCGAAGCCTCCCATCCCCCGGGGTGGCCAGCCCAGGTCTAGGGCTCCTGCCGGGTCCCTCCAGCCCCTCCCACTGCTGCTCCCCGAGGCTGCCCGGGGCGGTGCCTGGGAGGCCCCGGTGATGACACATGGAGGGTCTGACCACCGTGGGCACCCACTGAGTGTGTCCCACATTAGCCGGAAGATGAAGATGGAGACACAGAAGAGGAGAGGGAGAGGAAGAAGAATCAAAAAGCTTCCACAAAATCCATCGATGGATCCATCAATCCCAAAGGAATCTAAAGGTAAATCAGAAGGAGCAAAGTATAAATGTGGGGGAAGAAGTGTTAAAACGAACACTGAGGTGTGGAAGCATTGCTAACGGAGACACACACCCCGGAAGCCGAGGAGGGAGAGTGTGACTGATGGGACCTCTAAAGAATTAACACTGCAGCGGCTGCCACGACCCAGTCGGACCCACGGGAGACCAGGAGCTGCTGGGGGCACCACGCCCGAAGACAGATGGTGACGGTCCCCCTTCCACGGGAGCCTGCAGGTCAATGTGAAATGACTGAAGCCAAAACTTTTAAGGTGGCTGACAGTGTCACCGAAAAGGTTGGGGGTTCGATTCCAAGTAGGGCACGTACTTATTTTCAGTTGGATCCCTGGTTGGGGTGTGGATGGGAGAAAACTGGTCCATGCTTCCCTCTCACATCACCGCTTCTCCCCCTGCCCACCGCCACCCTTCCTTTCTCTCTGTAATTAATAAGCATATCCTCGGGCGAGGATAACGAACAAATAAATAAGTAAATAAATGAATAAATAAAATGGGTGCATGATAGGAACAAATAATCCTTAGGGAAGTGAGTTGCCCAGTGTCACCCAGCTCTTGGAGGGCAGGGTCAAGGCCAACACCCTCGGACGCTGGTATTTCGGAAGGGAAGTGTGGTCTTAGTGATTCGATAGGTTCCAGGTTTGCCTCCACCCGTGTAAACACAGAGACTGAAGTTCACACTCCTCCATCGTGGTCACGTCTCCACTTGGTTTGTTAAGATGACAAAGCTGGTGTCAAACAACACGCCCTCCTCGACCCCTACTCCTGGGAGCACCTCTCACTTCTCCCCTCACTCCGCGGCCATGAACTGAGTTCCAGCCAAGGGCAGGGAAGCAAAGGCCCGGCCATCTTCTTGCTCGGTCTCCCATCCTGGTTCCCCGGGCTGGTCGCTCCCTGCTCAGGGCCTCCGTGTCCCAGCAGGGCCCAGCACTGAGCCGACAGGGTTGGAGAAACAACCTCTAGGGTTTCCTGAGTCCTCAGAAGAAATCCTTTGCCCCCATCAATCTCAGAGCAGCCCCAGGGGTCAGACTCAGGTCAGCCAGGCCACCAGTAAGGGAGACTCTGACTCACCTGCCTTCCTCCATTTTCTTTGCTTCCTCCCAGTCACCCCAACACCCACCTTCTTCCTGGGGTCCCCAGCCATGACTCAGGTAGCCCAGGACCTGAGCCGAGTTTTGTGAACCCATCCCAGCCATTTCCCCTCCTGTCCAGTGTTCAGGGCCATGGGGGAGGGAGGAAGCCATCGGACACACCTGGGGGGCAAAGCAGGGCTCTGTGCTTCGGGATTTCCCTCATCTACAGAGTAGCGACATGGTCCCCGTCTTGGGGAGTTGTTGTGAGGATGGAAGGTGGGGGGGGGGCTCCTACCCTCCCCAGCTTACCAAGGAGCCCTCCTCTGGCTGAGCTGGAACGAGATCCGACTGCTCCTGGCTGTGCAGACCCACTGGTCAGTGGTCAGTGCACAGCCCACGCACGTCTGGTCTTCTCAGAAACGGCAGGAAGCGAAAGTGAAAGCAGATGCCTCAGTTCTGAGAAGCTCACCACCAAACCCACCGCCCGAACGCAGGAGGGCCAGGGCCCGCCGGGCACCCTGCAGGAGGCTGCATGCTCTCCCCTTCAATTCGCACACCGGCTCTAGGAACCATCCACCCCCTTCTACGGCTCAGGTGACTGGAAGGACGGTGACCCACGGGCAGGGTCATCTGTAAGTCCTGCAGATGTCGGGCTTTCCCGCCCTGCCCCAGGCGGGGGCGGTGGGGCCGGGAGTGCACAATGGTCAACCCGGCCCTTCCATCGGGGCCTGTTTTCATGAGAAACTGTCTATGGGCCACCACGGCCACCTGTCCCCTGCTCTTTAGGGAGGGACAGCAGACTGACAGACAGTGTTGCGTGAGGACACACACCCCAGTCTGCTCTCATATGCACCCCACAGACTGTGCCAGGAACGTGGCCTGCTGTGCAGAAGAGGAAGCCGAGGTGGGGGACAGGCCAAGGCTTTGACCAGGTAGCTCAGGGGAGGAGCCAAGACTCAAACCAAGGGTCCTATTTCACCTTTGACACCTGTTTACAATTACTTTCTGCCATTTTCCCCCCTGTAACCTCCCTGCTTCCCAGTTCTTCTCCCTCTAGCACGATGTCAGCTTCACATCCAGACAATGCCCGTGTGAGATGCGGAACTCAGTTAAACCTTCGTCGGAGCTGCGGTCCCGTTACCGTAGACATCCTCTGCTGAGAATGCAGAATGGACTCCCGACAGACACCCGTGACCTGGCAGACACAGTCTCCTGGTGGGATGACAAAGGTGGAGACTCCAAAGCCAAGCTGAGGTGAGAATTAGGCCTCTCCTGACTCCAGGGCCAGGAGCGGAGATCACCCCACTTAGGGACCAAAGACACGGTGACTAGTAAATGGGACTCAGCTGGACAACCCACAGCACAGAAGGCCACCTGGGATGGCGGCAATCTGAGTGGGGGATCTTGGCCAAAAGCTGTGGTCGACAGCTAGCAGCTCTCAGCCCACCATGAATGAAGGCCCAACTCGGTGGAAAAGTAACCCCAAAGTCGCTTAGAAAGGTGTCTGGCCTGTGCCCCCAGCATCGCCCGGTGGAGGCTGGAGGAGGCGCCCAGCCAGACACCCACCTCGCACCCCAGCCACCCTGGCCCACCCAGGCTCTCCCACGTGAGGGGAGGCACGTGTGGCTCTGACTCGGTGGGCACTGCAAGTGCCGTGCTCCAGCAGAGGGGCCCTACCTCCCTGTCACCGTCCCTTTCACAGGGACGGTGGGGTGGGCAGGGAACCTCACACTGGCATGGGACAAAGGGGCCGTTTGCAATCATCCGAGTGGCCAGCAGAGACAGACACCTGGGGCTGCAGACTCAGGCCCCGCCCCCATGCCAGTGGCACCTGGGGACCCCATGGGGAGTGCCCACCCGTCTCGGCCCCTCGTTGCCCAGCTGCCAGCATCATCCAGGGCACAATCCTAGTCTTTGGTCAGGTCGTGAAACTGGGCCCAAGTGAGTGAGAATGGTCAATTCAGGAAGGGTTGGGACTAAGTGTAAATATGACAGAAATCAAACCCATGATGTCCAGTATTTTTATGTTGAAGTCAATACAAATACTGTGTGTTTAATTGTAATGTACATGTGTGATCAAGAGAATTGGGCCCACACTCACAGATAACAGGTTTTGGATTCCAATCTAAAACAGGGTATGGAGCGATTTATCTAGATGATTTCAGTTGGAAGACTGAGTAGTAAGAATGCTGCACACGCGCCTCAGGCCAGGTCCCCAGAGTCCAAACAGGAGGGGCGAGGTGGGGCTGTGAAAGCCACACCCCCGGGCACCTCCAGCGCAGATGCCCACCTCTGTGGCGGCCGTCGGGAGACCCCGGCGGCTCCCCTTGTGCTCGAGTGCGGCCTCAGAAAGAAGAGCCCCAGGCCTCCGAGAAAAACGGCGTGGCCGGTGCTCTGCACAGAGAGCACACACAGAAGCACACTGTGCCCCGCAATTCCACTTCTGGGCCCCACCCCCAACACCGAAAGCAGGGTCTGCAAGGGCTATCTGCACACTCACATGCACGGCAGCATGAGTCACCGAAGACCAAGGTGGGCTCGGCCTGTGCCCACAGTGGCACACACACACACGCATGCACGTGCACATGCGCGCACACACACACACACACGGAGTGTTGTGTTCACACAGAAAGGCAGCTCTGGCACATGTTCCCTCCCAGGAATGAGCCCCAGGGACTCAGTGCTCATGCATAATAATCCAGCCACCTGAGGCAAAGGCTACGTGACTCCAGTGACATGAGGTGCCTGGAGGGTCAAGGTCACAGACAGTGGTCAGGGGCTGGGAGGGGAGGGGACATGGGAAGGTCCTGTTTCTTGGGGACAGAGCTCCTCCTCTGCAGACAGCGGTTCTGTGGGGGGCGGTGGTGACAGCTGCACAGCCACATGAGGACCTCCTGGCCACCGAGCTGCCCTTCAAGATGGGTTGGATGGCAGTTTGGTCCACACCCCTTGGTGATCTTCTACAGTGTAAATAAGCCCTGAAAAGCCCAACTCCTATGGAAAAACGACATGGCCCGAGCCCCTGACACCTCCTGAAGCATTTTCGCATACGGAATCCTGACTGCTCCAACTGCCGGAGAGGGGAACATTCATTTCTCGTTTCTGAAAGGAAAGCTGAGGCTGAATGACTTCCCCAAAAAGTGGGGAGCTGAGCTGCTGTCATTTCTGTTTGTTTTTGAGACTGTGCCGTGTCCCCAGAGCAGAAGAAACTCTTAGAACCCTCAAGTATTCTGGAAATGTAATGTAATTGTCTTCCCTGTCTCTCCCTGCTGGCTCCAGACACACCAGAAAGCTTCCCGCCCCTTGTTGAGGATCACGATGAGCTGGGGAAGCTGGAACCCAACCCAGGATGATGTGATGAGGGCGAAATGACAAGGTGGCTAAACCTCACAGCCTGGAAAACCCAGTGCCCTGAGAGCTGGCAGCTGCCCCCGAGGCTCCAGGGCCGGGCCCCGCCCACCTCCCAGGGCAGCCGCTGCTGCTGCCTCCCCAGGGGAGAAGGGCGCCTTCCCTGTGGTCAAACAGGAGCCCAGGGATCACTGCTGGCGTCCAACCTTTGGGTAAGTGGGTGCCACATCCCTACTCTAAGGAGAAACGCTCCTCCCTCCCCCACCTCTTGCCACTGTGGGGACATCAGTCTTCCCAGGCTGTGTCTCCACCTTGGGCCAGCTCGGTGTCACACAGAGAGTAGGTACCCAGTAAACAAGGAGACCAGGCTGACAGGAGATGCTCTCAGTGTCCCTGATCCAGGCCCCGCCTGCCTCTCTAGCATCCTCCCCACTCAGGCCCGTGTCCCAGCCACACCCCACCAGCGGAGGCCTCCAGGAGGGACACAGCAGGTGCCCGCTGCCTGCGGGCCGCCCTCTGCGGCAGACGGACACCACCAGACACGTGGCGTGTAGCACATGGTACTCTTTATTGTGACGCCCAGTGGAAAACACCTGTAAACCAGCTTCCTGTAGTGGTGACGGCTGCAACACACGCTAAGGCACTTTTATTCTATGAAACAGGGCGGGCTGGGAGCGCCGGTGCTCCTTTGTGACAGCAACTGGGACCTGGATTCGGAGCTCTGTAGGCACATGCAGCTTGTGCACAGCTTCATGATTTGTTGGGTCGGTTTTCCTTAAAAAGAAGGCCTTCTTTGCCGTGAGTAAGTCCAAATGCAGCATATACAAAACAGTTAGGAACACAGGTAAATTCAGCAACCAGTGCAGGCCAGTGTAGGGCACGCTACTCTCTTCTAGACGTGGTTCCAAAGGCAGGCAGTGGCGAAGACTGGGGATGTGATCAATTATCACAAGGGGGGGAGAGAAAACCTTTTTTTTCTCCTTTCAAAAAACCATCTGCGCAGGTGGCGAGTCCTTCCTCGGTACTGAGCCGACGGTGCAGATGCACTCCCCGGCCCTGGTCCTGGAGCAGGTGCAGGGTGGCGAGGGAGGGCCTCTGGCCCTGTCTGAGGTGCTGGCTGTCAGACTCGGGACAAGTCCCTTAACCATTACAAATATTTGGTCCCCAAGAGTGTTGGGAGAAGACACCACTGGCCTTTCCAGCTTCGCCCCGAGGCCCTGTGTGCTCAGCCCAACGACCTTGTGGTAACAGGACTGGCTGCCCTCAGCAGAGGAGGGACAGGGTCATCATTGCACTTGAGACGTCTTAGGATCGGGAAGGGGACGGGGCGCTGCCCAGTGTGAGCGGGGAGGAGCTACCTCCCTGGTCACGCCCGGCTTTCTGTGCCCTGCACAGAGGTGGCGCCCCTGGGCCTGCCCTCACCAGGCCACCCAGAGCCCACCGGAGGGGGGCCAATGGGGCAGAGGGGGTGAGGTCACCGCATGTGATTGCCAACAGCAAAGACGGGGGTGGGGGTAGAGCTGGTGGCGGAGGCAGGAAGGTGACCGCTCTTCTGGGGTGCTGGGCTCTCAGAACGCCTTAGGGTCAATAAAAATAGATTGTAGAAAACTCTCTGGCCCGCCCCAGTGGCCTCCCTTCTTGCCTCACTGCCTTGTGCTTTCAGCAAGCGAGGGCCGGAGGTCCGCCAGGCCACGCATTCCTGAGCCCGGGACCCAGGACCCTGACTCTTTGGTATCGGATTCTGGGGCACAGGGGAGGGGAGGGGAGAGGCTGCAGCAGAGAAGCCTAAGGCCCTCAACAAGGCCTGTGGGGCCGGAACGAGAGCGCAAGCCTGAGGGCCCCAGGCCCGGTGGGAGGGGTTGAAAGTTTGGTCACAGCAGTCCCAAGAAGGTGGGGGACTAGGAAGGGGAGGCGGAGTCATCCCTTGGTTGGTCGGTAGGTCTGTCTGTCCTTCCTGGGCAGGAGGTTACTCGGCAGCTTTGGCTTCAGCCCCGTCGGCTTTGCCGTCCACCTCCTCGTCTGAGCACTCGCCAGCACCTTTTCGGGCCATTCGGCGGGGCACGACAAATGGCAGGTCCCCACGCCTAGGGACAGAGGCAGAGGTCAGAGGGCCAGCCAGGGAGGCACAAGCACAGCTCACACACGCCACAGCGACCCCTAGAGGGAAACTGGTGTCTAACATCCCATGGGAGAAACTACCCAGAGCCTCAGGGCCACTGCCTCCAGGCAGGACAAGGCAGCAGGCCACCAAACACGTCGGGGAAATCAGTACAGATGAAAAGGGGGAAAGGCAGAAGATTAGATGGAGTCACCTTCCAAAAAATGCCTCCAGTAACTAAGTATAAAACAAGGAAAACCAAGAGCTGCAGAAGCAGTGTGCGAAGACCCGTGCCCTCTCCCATCACACATAGAAAATGAACATTAAACCCTCGCTAGGATGTCTGCTTGTGTTGATTTAATGCTTTAAAAGAGGACTGTCATGGAAAGGCGGCAGAAATGAGGATGGGTGCTGGGGAAGACCCCTGCCTCAGCCATTTCCCACTTCTTGGATGTCAACGCGCCCTGGAGAAATGAAGGCGGCCCCTCTCTGTCCCCAGGCCCAGTGCTGATGGCAGGCAGCCTCTGCCAGCGAGCGCTCTCCGGGCACCTGGGATGGGACTCTCCAGGCACCACGGTTTATGCCACAGGCCGGGCCATGTCCCCAGGAGGCAACAAGATCCCCGAGGGGCAGCAGCCCCTGACCCAGCGCTTTCTCGCCTCAAACGCTGTGCTGCCCGAGGACCACTGAGAAAGGGCACCACCGCCTTCACAGGAGCGTCGCTGCCTGCACAGCGCCCTGCACGAGTGAGATTTTGGAGGGAGGGAGACGTGCGGTGGAGGCAGGGCTCACCTGAGCTTGTTCTTGAGGGAGCTGACCTCGCGGTTCATGGCGTCGGCAGTCTCAGTGGCGTCCTCCAGCTCTCGCTGCAGCTTCCTGCGGGAGGCGTTGGCCCTCTGGGCCTCCTCCTCAGCCTCCTCCAGCTGCCGCTTGAGCTGCTTCAGGCGGGTGGACGCCTTGTCGGCCTGTGCAGAGAGAGGGGTGGCCCAGGTCAGCACTCTGGGAGAGGGCGGCCCGCCCAGCCCCTGCCAGCCCAGGGCCCCGGCGCTCTGCCCATGAGCACACCTGGTCCTTGAACTGCTCTGCGTTCCTGCGCTCGTCGTCCACCTGCAGCAACACGTCCTTCAGCTTCTTCTCGGCCCGACGCACCTGCTTGCTCGCTGCCTGGCGCTCCCTGCCAGGTACAGACAGAGTAGCTCAGGGGGGCGCCCTCCTTCAGAGGGCCTGGCCCACAAAGCACAAGCTGGACTGCCCATCCCAGGGCCTCACTGGGATTTGCCCTCCAGGGAGGCCTTGATGCCCAGGTCTTGATGCCTCTTTTTTTTTTTTTTTTAAATTTTTAATATTTATTTATTTATCTTTAGATGGGAAGGAGAGAGAGAGAGATGTTGGTTGATTGATGCCTCTTGACTAACCACCCACTATGAGCTTGTCTTTCCCAGAGGCAAGCTAATCGGCCCCATTTCTCAGATGGGGAAACTGAGGCTGCAGGAAGGGAAGTGACACCTCACAGCATGCTACAGCTAGGAAAAAGGGACGGCGAGACTGGGCTCCAGTGTGGCCCCTGTTACCTGCAAACAAGTCTCTGTCTTGCTCAGCCCAGTTATCCCCCAGGTGGCTGGGAGCCCCCTACCTCTCTCTGTGCAGCCCTCAGACATGGTCCCCAAAACCCCTCTCTTGGCCATGCCCAGATACTCCAACTCCACAAGGCCCCAGCGGAACAGAGGACAGCCCCGTCGGGATGGGGGGAAAAGCTCTGGGACTCGGGGACAGAAAGCTGGTTCCCGACTGGACTCAGGGACAGGACTGCAGATGGGCTTGAAGACTGTTCCAGGTGACAGGACAGGGACACCTACTTGGTCTCGTTGTCCAGCTGCTCTTCCAGTTGTGCGATCTTGGCCTCCAGGGCAGTGATGGAGGCCTTGTACTTGGACTTGACAGTGCCCTCCATCTCCTGCAGCTTCACCTTGAGCTCCTTGTTCTGGCGTTCGAGCTGCTGCCTGGCGTTCTCGTTCTTCTGGGCGTGGCTGCGCTCCAGGTTCAGGTCGGTGTTGATCTGGTCGATCTGTGGGAAGAAGGGCCGATGACCTTGAGGAAAGCTGGGGATCCTGCTGGGGACAGAGGTGGGACAGCCGGATCCTGCAGAGCTCCTTATAATACCAGGTTCCCAAAACCTAACGGCAGCTAGGACCTCCTTCCCTAAGCAATGCAGAAGCTGCTGGCTTTGCCCTGGTGGTGCTCGGAACCTGCAGCCCCGAGCCTGGAGCAGAGGGACTTCCCGGGAGGCCCCTCCCCGCGCACCTGCAGGTTGGCCTTCTTCAGCCTGTCGTTCACCAGCTCAGTGTTGCCCTGCTCCTCCTCCAGCTCCTCCTCCAGCTGGGCGATGCGAGCCTCCAGGCGCCGCTTCTCCTCCAATGCCAGGGCCCTGGGGGAGGCCGGAGGAGTGAGAAGGGGCCCGTCCCACAGGAGGGCTCCCCCATAACACTCACCGCTACTCACCCTTTGCCGCTGCTGTTGGCAATCTCGTCGGCCAGCTCGTCCCGCTCCTGCTGGGCCTGACGCTTGGCACGCTCGGCAGCTGCCAGTTCCTGCCATGAGAACCCGCGGTGTCACCTGCTGGGCAGCCCACACCCTGAAAAGCCACCTCTTCCACGCTGAGCCCTCCGCACTGCCATCCTGCCCGAGCCCCCGGCCCTCTCCTCCACGCCTTCCTGGGCCTGCCTCCTCCATGAAGTCCTTTCTCACCAGCCCCTCTGCCTCACAGACCTGACTCCTCCCTCTGAGGTCAAAGCTGGGGCGCCACATGTTTACAAAGCCCACACATCTGAGTGCTAGGAACCAGGCCCGCTACCGGGGATGTAGAGATAAGTAAGAAACCGTCCTGGCCGAATGGGGCGTGCTGGACCCTCTTCACCCCAGGCAGACCAGGCACTGGGAGTGACCAGAAAGGGGTGTGTGCTAGGACCTGGGAGTGAGGACCCTGAAACCCAAGCGAAGGAAAGGGCCTCACCCCCAGGGTGAGACACCATGGACAAAGACCCAAAGGTGACCAAAGGAGAGCACAGCCAATGTGGCAGAGGCAGAAAAGGACATGCCTGGATGTCGGGACCAGGGAGAAGCAGAATGCTTCCACATGTACCTCGTGTGTGACAGATGAGGGGACACTCAGGGACAGGAGTCTGGGAAGGACCCTCCTCTCCAGGCCCCATTTCACAGCAGGAGGTGGTGACACACACAATCTCCTTTCCCTCCAGGGAGCCCTGCCACTTAGTGAAGCCCTGCAGGGACTTTGTCACAGACAGCCACCCCCACTCGTCCCTGCAGCTCCACTACTGTGTTTCCGCGCCCACCCAGTGCTGGCCCCGGAGAGGCCCTGAACTGCCCTCCCACCGCAGGGCAGCAGCCCCGAGTCTCCCGCCCCCTGGGCCCGGCCACCTCCTGCAGCTGAATCATCTCGGCCTCCATGCTCTTCAGCTTCTTCTCGTTCTCCTTGGCCTGCGCCAGGATCTCCTCGCGGGAGGCACGCGTGTCATCCAGCTCACGCATGTAGTCCTTCATCTGGGCCTGGGGGCGGGGAGGAGACGCTTGACCCCCACCCCAGAGGCCACCATCCAGCCCCTGCCCACTGTCTCCCCGCCCACCTGCTCCAGGGACCACATGGAGCAGGACCTTGGGGCTGCTTTTCACCCTGACGGGACCATTAAAAAGGGTACAATAGTTGCTAAAGTAAAAAGTCCCTTTGCCCCCCACCATTTGTGCACTTCTGGGCCCTTAGGATCCACAGACACACTCTGGGCGTGTGAGTCAAGGCTCACGTACTAGTAGGAGCCAGCTGCGTGGCCTCTACTTCCTGCAGCCCCCCGGGCACGGGGATCCTGAGCTTGCCCCCCCCCAGAGCACGCCTCCTCCCCTGCCAGGTTGTCCCGACCACAGGGAGGGCGGGACTCCTTCCTTTTCCATCTCATGCTGTGTGCTTTCATTCTAAAGATTTTGTGAAGTAGCTATTTTTCTTCTTGGGAAGAAAATCCCAAATTGAGACTCCCCATGTCAAAGGGTACGTCTCCTGTTATCTGCACCCAGGTGCTGGGAGGAGAATGCCAGTAGCCTCAGGGCATCTGTGCCTGTGCCCTCACCAACCACGGACATTGAAATGTGTTCTTGTTGCTGCCAGGGTGCTGGGTATGATGCAGCAACTCAGAAACCTTTTAAATTTGCTCCCTCTTAACTAGGGGTCAGGAGAGAATGTCCCAGGTGTGTCCCCGCTCTGGCTGCCCCTCTGAACCTGCAGCCCCAACCTTCCATCATCACCCATTAGGCTGCAGGGGGTACCCGGGGCCTCAGCAGGTTTGTTCAGAACACGTGCCACTGGGTGGCCGCCTCCCCTGACCCCACTGCAGAGCTGGGTGTGCACACTCTGTCCTCTAACACACTCAAAGGCCTAGGCCATCCTGCAGGTTTGCTCTCAGATGGTTTCCCTTCAGCCTCTGGGCCTGAGTCTCCATCTGTGAGATGGGCTAAGGCTACCAAGGCCTTCCCCAGCTGGGGGAGAGCGGCACTCCCCAGCATTCACTGAACACTCCACTAGTGTCCCAGCCCCACGCTGAGCCCAGGGCCACCGAGCCTGGCCAGATCTGGTTGGTCCGGCCTGACCTCACCTGCAGCTTCCGTAGCTGTTTGATGGCTTCGTCGCGGTTCTTGTTGGCAGAGTCGATGTGGGCCTCCAGGTCCTTCAGGTCCATCTCTAGCTTCTTCCGAGCGGCCATTGCCATAGAGCGCTGCTTCCTCTCGTCTTCCAGCTCTGCCTCCATCTCCCGCACCTGGGGAGACACGGGCAGCTCCAGAGGCCGGACCCACACACGCACCCGACTCCAGCTCTGAGCCCAGGTGGCTTTGGCCCAGTTCTGGGATCCGTGCAGTCTCCAGTGGCCAAATGGAGGGTTGAACAGATACCCCTGACAGAGCCACTGACTCCCCACCCTTCCTGAGGGCAGAGGCCTGGGAGAAATGGTCCAGGGGCCCTGGACAACCCAGGTAGAGGGACAGAAGAGAAGCCTGCCAGGAACATGGGGTCAGGGTGAAGGGCAGAGTCCCTGTCCAGGGGGAGCGGGCGGGCCTCACACACCTGTCTGACCAGCTGCTTCTTCTTCTCCTCACTCTGCTCATCCCGGCCCTGCAGGTCCCGCTCGAACTGGGCTTTCATGGCCTGCAGGTTCACTTCCAGCCGAAGCTTGGCGTCCTCAGTGGCCTGCAGCTCGTCCTCCAGCTCCTCGAGCTGGGTCTTCATCTCTTCGACTTGCTGCTCCAGGGCCCGCTTAGACTTCTCCAGCTCATGGACCTGCCCCCCGAAGGGACCAGATTCATGAGCAGAGGGACAGGAGGCCCCCGAGATCCCTGCCTCAGTGCCCGCTCACCTGCTCGTCCTCTGCACTCCCCCCCTCGGCCCCTCCAGGACTCACACTCTTGCCCACGTCGTCCTTGGAGCTCATGAGGTCCTCCATCTCCGTGCGGAACTGCTTGTTGAGCCGCTCCAGCTCTGCCTTCTGCTCCATGGCCTCCTCCAGGGCCCGCGCCAGTGACAGCGCCTTGGTCTCCTTCTCTCGGGCTTCTGCCTCAGCCCTGTCGCGCTCCTCCGCATACTTGGCCGAGATGGTCTTCTCCTCAGCCAGGAGCTGGAAGAGATGTGGGGCCATGAGTCTCGGGCAACGAACTCCTACAAGGAGCTGCGTACCTGCTGACCTCATGCAGGCACACCTTCCAGACCCAGCTCCTTGAGGAATGAAGGGCCCGGTGCCAGGTCTGAGGGGTGGGCCCCAGGAAGAGCCAGCACCAGGCAGCTACCAGGGGAACCCAGCTGTTCCCAGGGTGACATGCACTGCTCAGTATGTCCCTGTCAACGGACGAGGGTGGAGATCGTCCCTGCCACTTTGCAGACCTTTCATGGGAACCCATAGGAAAACTGCACGTTCCCAACGTGGAAAGGCTTCAGAAGTTCTCCTGAATGAGTGGATGGCGTTTACCATGAAGCCTGTGGCTCTGGCTGCTTAGAAGCCCAAGTGCGGCTGCCCCCAACTTTGTGAGTTTAAATCCCCCTGGTCCACTCCTTCTGTGGACCGCCCCTCGTGCAACCTTGTATTCCAACCTTCCAGTTCCCAATGCCTGGAATTCTTCCTTGAAGGCCCAGGGAGTGAATGCTTTAGACCTTGCAGGTGGTGTCAGCATAGCAAGCACGTGACTCTGCCCTGACGGCGCGACAATGACCAGAGATGACAGGAGAGGAGGCAGAAGGGCCAACCCCAAGACACCTCCTTCCAAAATAATGGGCACCGGGTGGTGGGAGCCTGGGCCCCGAGTCCCCACTTACCCTAGTTTGCTATCCCAGTCCCGTGTCGGCGTGACTGCAAGCTACCTCAGATTTTTTACAGTGAGGAGGAGGTATTGACACATGAACCACAATTCAAAGTAATTAAAACCGGATCATTAAAAAATGTAAAAATTATAAGAAACAGAAAGCCGAACACTCCGTGCTAAACCTGAGTATTTAGGTTCCCAGCACATCCCTGCCAGGCCCCTCGACCAGCAGGAAACCCAGCCTCTGCTCCCAGCACCTGCAGGTGGTGATGGGACCCCTGGGCCCGCTCCCGGTCAGTGGCCTTGGCCGCAGGCCATGGCGCTAGAGGAAGAGAGGGAATGAGGAGGAGCTTGCGGGAGGCACGCACCTGGTCAAACTTCTTCTGCTTCTTCTCCAGGTTGGAGACGCTCTGCCGCTGGTGGTCCAGGTCCACGAGCAGGTCGTCCAGCTCCTGCTGCAGCCGCGTCTTGGTCTTCTCCAGCTTGTCGTAGGCGGCCACCTTCTCCTCGTAGCGCTGGCTCAGCCCCTCCAGGTCCTTCTGCAGCTTCCTCTTGGCTTCTTCCACAGTCTCGAGACATCCCACACCATCCTCCATCTTCTTCTTCATGTCGGTCACCTGGCCAGGAGCAAGGAATAAGGAGACACCCACGATGGCACCTGCTCAGGGAACACACCTGTGCCTGAGGCAGCTGAAGCTGGCCTGCTGCTCATGAACACAGACCAGGGAGCCAACCTAGGTGTGGACACTGCCCCCTTCCAGCAGGCTAGAGAGACGAACACTGTGCCGAGGGCGTCTCTGTTCCATGGAGCCGAGGGCAGGTCAGTTCTGGGGGCCTCTCTGCTGTGACCCTCTCCAGGCTGCTCATTTACAAAGACCGAGGCCCAGGTGGGCATGTCTGCCAGTCACCTCACCCCACACTGCAGGGCCAGTGCCCTCTGGAGAACTGGCTGGGGGCACAAGGACCCCGGGCACCTGTCCTGCATCCTCCTTGCATGTGGACAGAAAGCTGCCACCTTGCCCACGTGCTAACTCCTCCTACCCAGACCGGGGAGCGGACTGTGGGCCCGGCCTGTGCAGAGGGCACACCTGGCCGGCCCCGCTGAAGTCCCAGCACAGGATCTAGGATGGGCTCTTGGTCCACTTTAGGCCGCGGATCCCGTGACAGCACAGAGCAGACTGGGACTCCTTCTCCTCACCCCGAGTGGACACACAACACACTCGGGGTGATCGGGAAAGTCAATGTGGACAGGTTCGGTGTCACATGTCACACTGAACTGGTGCCGTGACCACAAGCTTCTCTGTGAGCACCACAGAGAGTGGCCTCCTGAAGTGCAGGGAGCACAGGGACACCCCCAAGGCCCTGCCATGTCTGGACATGGTGACTGCTGGTTTCTAGTGACCTGGACGACAGGCACTGGGACCGCCGTGACTTGTGGTCTACATTCACCAGGAAACAAATGCTAGGCGTCAGATGCAGACTGGTGAGAGCAAGGATGTTCAGTCTCGTCCCCCAAGTTCACGGATCCCAGAATTCTACCTGGGGACCCAGGGCTGGGAGCCCTGGGCTGGGGAGGATGGGAACTCCCCACAGAGGAAGGGCGTCCAGCTCAGGCCGACGGGCATACCCAGCCCGTAGAATGACTAGTGTCCCTGAGCCACCCAGTAGCCTGGGGGTCTTGCAGGTCACCTATCACCAAACCTGGGCATGCAGGGAGGCAATCTGCTTCTCCAGGTTGTGCTTGGCCTCCTCCTCTTCCTCCAGCTGCTCCTTCAGGGAATTCTTCTCGTCTTCCACCTGCTTCAGCTTGGTGCTCAGACCCAGCTTCTGCCGGTTCTCCTCCTGCAGCAGCTCCTACTCCAAGGACAAGAGGGACACAGGGATCAGGAGGGGCAGCACCAGAGCTTTAGGGAACCCACTCCCATGCGGGAGGGAGCAGCTGGTTCCTCTGTCTCAGGGGACAGCTTAGAAAGACCTAGTTGGGAGCCCAGAAGACCCAGATACCCAGTGGATGCAGGGGAAGACGGGTAATCTGAAAAGCCCTGGGACGGGACACCCAGACGCCTGGCGGGGGTGCCGTGTGGGAACTGCATCCTCGCAGGACATGGTCCAGCCCCAGAACCCTGCTGCCGGCCTTACCTGTGTGTCCTGCAGCTGCGACTCCAGAGTGGAGAAGTCCTTGGTGAGCTTGCTGGACTTGCTGTCAGACTGGGTGAGAAGACCTGTCACGTTGTCCAGCTCGACCTGCACGGGGATGGGAGAGACAGAGCCCAGGAGCTCCACCATGACCGCTCTGGCCCCATCTGGGTGATTCTAGGGTAACCTGGCCCTGAGTCACAGGCTGAACCCAGAAGCCTTGCTGAGGAGCCCACGTGAGGCACTATGAAGAGCAGGAGTCCCAGAGAACTGGAGGCACTCCAGACCGAGGAGCCCCTGAAGGGACCGCCGCCCAACCCCGGGTCCCAGCAGAGGCCTCACCTGCAGCTTGGTGACCTTGTCGGCCAGCTCCGTGCGCACTCGCTCTCCCTCGTTGAACTTCACCTGCAGCTCCTGCAGCTGGGCCTCCACTTTCTTCCGCTTGTGCTCTGAGTCCCCTTTGCCCTGCAGCAGGACCTTCACCTCGTTGGCCAGCTCCCCTCGCTCATTCTCCAGGGTCTGCTTGGCCTTTTCAAGGTTGGCTTTCACCTGGTGGGGAGGAAGCAAAGGAATAAAGAGGGGCATCCGGGCCCTTCCATGAAGCTGCTCTTTCCAGTGTCCCAGGAAGCATGGCAGCGTTCAGATCCTGACACCACCACCTCTGCAGCAAAAGGGATGTTGGCAAGTTTGGGAGGTGGCCTGCTAGCAAGTGTCCCGGTCTCAGACATCCCGCACCTGGTCTGTCCTCACTCAACTGGAAGATGACACCCACCCAGCGTCCTCCTCTCTGAAGGCCTCCGCTTTCCCATGTTTAAAACAAGCCCACCCGGCCCCCTCATAAGTAGAGGGAACACTCAAGTACAAGGTGTTATAACTGCAGATATTTATAACTTTAGTTATGACCCTATAAATCGAGGGAAATTACAATTTTCAGTTAGACACCCTGTGAAGCCTGTTTGAAATTTGATATTCGAAGTAATAATGTAATGTTCTTCCCAAAAATAAAATGGAGTTTATAGAACCAACATGACAATCCTATTCTAATCTGCACCAAGGGGGCCCCAGGGTCACAGGCAAGTTCAAGGGTAAGCCGTGAATGCAAAGAATGCTGGGTAAAAACAGCTAAAGAACAAAGAAAGGTTTCAACCTGCACAGAACTGAGTGGAAGTTGAAGGGAGATAGTTGAAAAAGGCTTGTTTGTAAAACATTTTATACGTTGCCACATGGAACAGCCTTTGGCCCCTTGAGCTGCCACTAAGAGTGTCTGTGAGCTGGGAGCCAAACGAGGCAGGACTTGTCCTGCGAAGGAACTGCCGGGCTAACAGCTGCCAGGCAGAGAATCCTGCTGGGATTGATATCCACAGGGTTCTCCCAAAAAGACTCCAGCTGACCACCTTCTCTTGGGGATGTTCTAGAGAGGACCCAGGTTTCAGAAAAGGGAACCTAAGGCCCTATGAAACTCAGTTTCAGGGGAACCCCAGTTTCTGGAAGCTCTATGGTCTGGCAGGTATTCTGATGAAACAGTAACAATGATGGTGTTGAACAACTTACTGAGCCCACGCTACCCAAGTGCTTCTTCACACGTCATCAACTCCAGCTCAGCTCGCATGCATGTGTAAGACAGACCTACCGCAGCCTCCTTGACAGACGGGGAAGCTGACGCACAGGGGTGCTATCTGTCTAAGTCACTCAGCCACTAAGAGCTGGAGCTGGCCTCTGACCCAGGTGGTCTGGCTCTGGAGGCGCTCTGCCCTACAGGACTGGCCTGGAGTGGCGGCGAGTCTCCAGGAGGGCCCCACCCCTGCAAGGAGCAAGACCCGCCCCCTCCTGCCAAAGTCCTGGAACAGGTCCCAGGGAGAAGCCTGCACACCCGTTTTGTCTGCTCCAGCTGCTCGGCCAGCTCCTCCACGGCCTGGGAGTGCTTCTGCCTCATCTCCTGGATCTGGGCCTCATGTGTCTTGGCCTCTTCCTCGAGGGTCTTCTTTAGGATATTCACTTCCTGTTCACGTTTGGACCTGGGGAGAAATGCCCTCGGAATGGAGGCCAGGGACCCTGGAGCAGTGCTGCCCCTGGGGCTCTCCCCCAGCTGCACCTCAGGCAGTTCCTCTGCCAGGGCCCCTCCCTCCTCAGCTGTCCACTCTCAAAGACACTGTGGAGGCTTCTGTGCCCTTGCAGCCTAAAGCCCACCCTGTTTCACCCAAACTTCAAGCCAGGCTCTTGAGTAGGTCTTTTCAGTAGAGAGAGATGCTGAGCAACTGCAGCTTTCTGCCCTCTGGTACGTGGCAGTAAGGCCGTCGTGTGGGTTCAGAGGCCTGGGACCCACCTCTCGAGGACAGGGCCTCCTTTTTCGCGCCTGCCCCTGGCATACCTGAGCTCCTGCTGGGCAGCCGTGGAGTCCAGGGTGTCCTCCAGCTCCGTCTTCAGAGCCTCCAGCTCCTCCCCGAGGTCCCGCTTCTGCTTCTCAGCTTTGTTCCTCGAGGCTCGCTCCGACTCCAGGTCCTCCTGGAGCTCAGAGATCTGAGATTCCAGCTCACGGATCTTCTTGAGGGCCATGTTCTTCTGGGTGGCTTCTTCCTCCACTCTGCCAAAGACACAAACCTCAGGACATGGCCGTCTTACCGTCAAGGGATGGGGTAGAGTGTGCAGAAAAGGTGTTGGAAAGAGGCAGCCAAAGCTACTCCTGGCCGTTAGAATCACAGCCCCTAGGGACTTCACTCAGCAAAAGTGGCACGTGAGGCGTGCCACGCGGGAGAGCTAAGGGCAGGACCACCGCCAGGACTGCGAAACGTCCTATGGAAATCATTTCATCTCCCAAATTAAAAGTCAGTACTTAAAACATAGTAAGTTCCATGTCAAGTAAACAAATAAAAAGGAAATAAAACGTTACAGTTCATCAAGACTGCAACGAAACAAAAATGCAAATATGCCACAGATTTGGGGTGATGGTGCTGTGTCGATGCGGGTTCACCAGCTGTAACAAATGCACCCCCGCCCCCGCCAGGCTGTGAGGGCTGGAAGAGGCTGTGTGTGGGGCTCAGGGGGTCCACCAAAACCCTCCACACCATTGCCTCAATTTTGCTGTGAACCTAAAACTACTCTAAGAAACAGCCTATTAAAGAGGGGAAAATGCCTGTGGCCAATAAATTTTAAGTTAAAGAAATGAAAGGATTGTGGGTGGTTAAATGCCTTTTTAAGGATCACAAACAAGTGACAGGAAACGTGCCTTTCGTCAACAGAAAATGTTTCGCTGTGAGATGGCTTCCACGACCACAGCAGTAGAGCGCATGCTCCCCGCCCACTGATGTACCAAGAACCACAGCAGGACGCTGGCAGGCAGCGCTGGCTCTGGCCGCCTGGCCCCCAGCTGATGCTCCGGCTCTCACCTGGCCAGGGCGGCCTGAAGCTCCTCCTCTTTCTTGGCCAGCTGCATCTTGAGCTCGGCGATCTGAGCCTGGAGCTCAGCAATCTGGTCGTTGAGGTCTGTGGAGTCTCCCTCCAGCTTCCGGCGGGTCTTCTCCAGCTCCTGACGCTGCTTCTCCTCTCTTCGGAGGCGCTCTGGGAGGGAAAGGTGGGGAGAAGCTGATAGAGCTGCCAGCGGCCGTAAACTTTGTCATCTTTGTTTTTAATTCTTACATAAACACTGCATCCTTATTACAAGACATACTGAAGGTTTAAAGAACCAAAGTGCAGACTCTCGTACCAACTCCTAGGTGAAGGAAGAGCATCTCCAGGAGCTGCCAGGTCCCGTGTCCCTCCTACTCCACCCACTGCCCTGGAGAGAGCGCGCTGCCCCGCATCTCCATAGAGGACACGTGGCTTCTGGCACAAGCTCAGAGCTCTGGGAGTTCACCTACCCCCCGTGTCCACTCCTCTCAAGGGGCAGGGTACAAGGGGCCCACAGACGACTACAGACCTGCACTGCCACCCCGTCCTCCTCACCACAGATCCCCAGGGAGACGTAGACATGATCTGTCACCCTGTCCCAAGACAAGCAATGGCCCTGAAATATCTATCAGTCTAGCACTTAACAGATCACGTGGCATGTCCGCAAGCATGAGATAGTTCAGCCCTCACAAATGCTCTTCCAGTGTGTCCCTTAGAGGTACGAGAAACTAAAGCTCATGGAGATGAAGTGACAGGTACAAGGTGACACAGCTAGTAAGCGGCAGAGCCGGGGGCCACCCCGGAACCTGTTAGGAAGTTGCAGAGGCTGGTGAAATGTGTGGTCGCAGCAACGGAGGACCACAACGGCTTCCCTCTGGGTATTCTTCGCTCGGGAACCTCCCTCCCAGCCACACAGCGCTGGGGCCTGGTGCCCAGCCAGAGTCCTACGGGGACTGGGTGCTGAATCCTAGGTATTACGGCAGCAACTGGCTGCCAGGGACCCTGAGCCTCGCGCATGTGGAAATGAGCGTGACTCCCGCCTGGTGCACCCACTCCCGGTGGTGTCGACCCTGGGAGGTGTGCGCCTCTGGCTCCCAAGTCCGCTCCTGCCCATCACCCTCTTACCCTCCAGGTCCGTGATCATGGCCTCGTGTTTGTTCTTGAGCTTGGCCAGGCTCTTCGATTTCTCCTCCTCTTCCGTGAGATTGGTGGTGAACTCAGCTATCCTGTCTTCCAACAGCTTCTTCTCCTGGGGGGCGTGGAGGGTGTGGGGGGCGGTGTGAGGCTGGGTCAGGGCTCAGCGTTAGCTGAGCAGAGACACTTCAGCTCTCTTCAAAGTACAGCTTGTCCAGAAATCCACCACTGAATGGAGGGACGAGGACTTAAATAACTGATTCAGTGGGACTTCCTGGATCAAAGGGGTCACTTTGGAAGGCCACTTAACTCCCCTTGAAGAGCAAGCAGGTTGCCTCCTTGACCTACAGATGTGGGTACTGAAGCCCTTCCTGGGCCTGTTTTATCCCCTCGGGGCACCCAGGGGCAGCGAGTGTCCGGGAGGGGACTCGGGCACCGTCTTCTCCAGGCCCCATGCTTGTCCACTGCGGGGCTGCGGCCTCCCACCCACTCAAGCCCACAGAGTCCTCACTGCCCGCGCTATGTGGCCCCCGCCACAGAGCTAACCCAACAGGGTCTCCCCACGATAGCACAGCCACTGAGATAAACACCCTCTGTCACTCAGCACGAGCGTCCCGCTCCCCGAGCCACAGAGCTCCCGGGCCGTCACCCTGCCGCCCCAACCCCGCATCCTGCCCTCAGGGTCGGGGACGCCATTCTGACCGAGTCCTTTCTTTTCTCCAACACACCCTCAGCTTCTATTTGCCATCTAGCTGACAGAGACCCAACTTGGCTCTCAAAAGAAAGAGCCGCCCCCTTGGGGAAGGCTGAAGGAGAGGTGCCTATACCTCAATACCAAGCCCCCAAGGTGCCCAAAGCGCCACTGGTGACGAACATGCAATGCCACACAGACGGTTGGTTCAGCTCTGCCAAGTCTCGGGTCTCGAGAGCTTCTTTACTAAGATACGTCAGACCTTCCCCTTGGGCCCCACTCAGGTATGACAGCCATCCCTTCAAATGACCCTGGCGCCCACAGGCCATGGGACACCCAGGAAGAAGAATCTGCTACTGAGCAGCAGCCACGGCGCTTCAGGCCCACGTCCGCGCCTGCCGAGGGCCTCACCTTGGCCAGCTTGCAGTTCTGATCTTCCAAAATGATCTGGTCTTCCTCCAGCTTCTTCAGCTTGGCCTCGGTGGTCACCTTCTCCAGCTGCAGCTTCTGGCGGGCGCTCTCCTCCTCCTCCAGCTGCTCCTCCAGTTCCTGTCACAAAGCCAAAGGGACTGTGAGGACGGCAGTCCACGCAAGCCCAGCGGTGGAGCTGAGATGTGGCCTAAGCCCTACTTGTGGGGTCAAATATTTAAAACTGGGGTACAGGGACAAGAACCCAGGTCCAATCACGTGGTCGCTTGTTCTGAGGTGCTTCCTTTAGAGCAAGCTTCCCGCCAGTGACAACGTGGGCAGAGAGCAGAGCGGGCCGCCCTCTGCTCCTCCTCGGACCAGCCGGGGCAGGACCGAGGGAGGGAACCGGAACCGACTTCGATGCTCAGTCGGGCAGGGCACACAGAGAGCTGAGACACGCGTGTGAGAAACCACCGCCCCACAGAGAAAACTTCTCAAAGGCGGCCCCAAGTAGACGAAAGTGGGAGGAGCTGGCCCACCCTGGCACTCCCATTTCGGTGTTCTCTCCAGTCCCTGTGTCACTGCTCCTCACCGCACCCTGTCCCCTCCTCCCCATGCCTTATGTCCGGCCCTTCCTGCCCCGTTCTCCAGGGGGCAGGAAGCTGGGTTACCTGGATATTTTGCTGCATTTTCTTCTTCTCTGTCTGCAGGTGCTGACAGCGCTCCTCCTCCTCCTCCACCCTGGCCTCAAGGTCATGGCAAATCTCCTCCAGCTCCTGCTTCTTGGCCGTCAGGCGGGCCCGGAGCTCCTCAGCTTCGGCACACAGCTCTGTTTCTGCCTGCAGCTGCTCCTGCAGCTGCAACTTCTCCGCCATGAGCTGCAAACAACAGGTGCAAATGCAGGTTCCTGGCAGCCTCCGCGGGCCCCTCCGGGCCAGGTGTTCCCTAGCTCTGGCTTCCAGAGAGAGGACCGTGCTGACAAAGGAGTTTCATCTGGGGAGTGCCTACACTCCCAGGCATTCTCTATACACCACGTTCTTTATCCTCCATGACTGTGTCATGAGCTGTACACCAACATCCCTAGGAAACAGGCTCAGAGAAGTGAAGCGCTGGAGATGGGCCTCGAAGCCCACACTCCTAAACTTTCCATCCCAAGAGGCGGCCTCCCTACATCACATAACCCTGAATGAAGCCTACAGAAAAATGAACCATTTTTCTAGTGAAGTATCCCCTTCAACTCCAACATGCCTCGCCTGCAGATGGCCAGCAGGTGGCAGCACCGGCACCAGCTGTAATACCCTGGGACCAGCTGTACTCACCTGCGACTGGAGGGTCTCCATTTCCACCAGCCTGTTCTCGGCAGCCAGCTGCTTCTCTCGGACTTTCACCAGCTCCTCCTCCTTGGCCATCATCTCCTCTTCCTGGCGGCTCACCTGCAGCAGCGGTTTGACCTGGGAAAGGAGATGGAGACAGACATGCTCAGCTGAAGACACCTGTCCCAGACGACAGCGATGAGGCTTTTTCAGCTGTGGACATGGGAGCTCTCCAGTCCCTGTGTCACTGCTGCAGGGTAACCAGGCACACTGCGGGGTACAAATGGGTGCAACCTTTCTGGAAATGAATTTGGTGCCTTGTGCCACAGGCTTCTGACCTGCTAACTACATTTCAGAGAAACCGCCCCTCTGTAGGCATGAAGATACGCACGGCAGCATTGTTTATAATGATGAAAAACTAGAAACTAGATCAAAGCCCTGGCTGGTGTGGCTCCGCCGGCTAAGTGCCAGCCTGTGAACAGAGTCAAGGGCACGTCTAGGGTGTGGGCCAGGTCTCCAGTTGGGGGCACGCGAGAGGCACCCAATCAATGCTTCTCTCACACACTGAAATTTTCCTCTCTTTCTCCCTCCCTTCCACTTTCTCTAAAAAATAAATAATAACCTTTCTTTAAAAAGAAGAAGTTAGATCAAGACGCATCATTGATAAAGTAGCCAGATAAACTGTGACTGTCTCTAGAGAAACTTATTCTGCCTTTTAAAAAATGATGCTCGCCCTGGCTGGTGTGGCTCAGTGGCAAGAGCATCAGCCTGAGAACTCAAAGGGCACCAGTTCGATTCCCGGCCAGGGCACATGCCTGGGTTGCAGGCTAGGTCCCTGAGTGGGGGTGTGCTAGAAGCAGCCTATCGACATTCCCCTCTCACACACTGATGTTTCTCTCCCTGTTTTTCTCCCTCTCTTCCCCTCTCTCTAAAAATAAAAACTTTAAAAACTGATGCTCATAAAGGAATTTTAAGTGAAAAATGCAAAATATAAGACTTTATACAAGCCACAGCTCAGCTATGTGAGAATATGTATGGTTCACACAGCAGAGACTTACGGGAGTAAAAATATGACAGCAATAATAAATATTGAAAAAACTACTGAATGTTGACATTGGCTTGGCACTGAAGAGATTACAGGTAAATTTTCATTTTCTTCTTTATGTATTTTGTTCGCCTAACTTTTCACAATTACTACAAATTAGTTATTGTAAGCAAAAACAGATTAAGTGACTTATTAAAAGGGGTTTGTTAAAGGCTGGAGAAGGCTTGTCAAGCCGCACACAAAGCTTCTGACCGACTGTCCGTGGGCCCCTGGGAGGGCAGGCCCGAGACGTGTGCAGCCGTGGCAGGCGGGGCCTTCACATCCTGGAAGCTGCTGTTTGAGCCACCCTAGCCCAGCCTGACAGCAGGCTGTGGCCTTGCCAACAGGACAAATCCCACAGCTCACATGCCCCTAGGCCCCGCGGGCAGGACCACCCTGGAGTCATGCTGCCAGGCCCGGGGAGGCAAAGGCAAAGGCAAAGTGTCCTTCCCAGGGACATGAGCCCCACACAGAGGCCCACTCAGCCCCTCAGCCATGACAGAAGCTGGCTGAGCACGGGCCGGGCAGTGGTGCAGGGGGGGCCCTTCTAGGACCCACCTTGGTGAAGAGCCGCCACCACTGCCAGTTCCGCAGCTTGAGGTAGGCAGCGCAGTTCCTCTGCAGGACCTTCATGGCCGTCAGCTGCTGCTGCCGCTTGGCAAAGGCCCTGTGAGGGAGGGGCATGGTCAGCACCTCGGCAGGGGGACGGCGACCTCTAAGCTGTCGGTCCTGACCTCACTCCTGGAGGCTTTTCTGGAGGGATGGCCCCTGCCGGGGGCACCTCAAGACAGAAGTGGAGGGAAAGAGGCTGGCCTTGAGGGAGAAACCGTGCAGACAGCGGCAAGGACCCAGGTCACAGGCCCACCCTCCCGCACTAAGGGGCACGAGAGTGCACGAGGTGGAAGAGCCTTGTGCAGTCCCTGCAGATCCAAGCCAGGCATGATTGCCGGCCATTCAGTCGATCTACAGACATTGGCTTCCCACCCCCGACAGCCGCTCATGCGGCTTCTAAATAAACGGAGGCTCTGGCTCTCAATGCTTGGAGCTTAGGCCGCAACGTGTCCCTGAGCACAGACACAGGGCTCAAGAAACCAACGTGCAGCCGCCTCACCTGCCGCAGGCGAGCCCCTGATCCCAAAGAAGCTGCTTGGCCTAACTAAAGGGCAGCCTCCTCCCCTGGGAACTCGGGGTACTACTCTGGGGACAGGGAGGAATATCAGTGAGCGGGAGACTTCAGGGCAGACAAAACCAAGCACAGTCACCTCCTGTCAACCCAGTTACTTTAAACATCAGGCAGAAATCCAGGAAGCAGGGGATCAGGGAGAGCCACGTGGGTCTCCCTCAGGCAGACACCTGACTGGCATTAGGACTCCCAAAGCCACAGCTTCCCAAAATGCCCTTCTGCACGAGGAGAGCTCGGAGGGGCTTGAATGCGGGGCCCGTTAGATGGAGGCCGGTGTCTCAGGAACTCACTTCCTGGCCAGGTAGCCCCTGCAGCAGGCCTGGAACCCGATGATGACGTCGGTGATCTTCAGGTCCCTCTCCTCCTCCAGGTGGGCCAGCACGCCGGCCCGGAAGAACACCTTGCTCTGGCCGATGCGGTAGAGGTTGCTGTCGAGCTCCAAGGCTTTGATCTAAACAGAGGAGACCAGGCCATTCACTGCACGAAACCCAGAGCCCACAAACAACGCTGGGAGCCTGCTTTGGTGGGGGGTGGGGGCAACAAAGGGCCAGTCCTGCCGCTGCTGCTGCTTCTCTGCTGGGCAGCCTGTCTCCTGGAGCTCAGGGGGGACACTAGGAAGAGGGGCCAGTGGGTCCCAGCATGGGGCAGGGTGACAAGTCAGACTTGAGGAGAAACACAGAACCTCAGCACTAAAGGGAACTGAAAGGCCCTCTCTTCCTTCTGCCTCCCTCCTCTGCACACTGCAGTCACACTCTGCAAATGCCTGGGGTGCCACCCTCTGACAGCACCATCGCTGTGGTCACTAAGAGCAGCACACCCCCCAGAACAGGCCAGGGCCAGGTTCAGATAGGTGATCCTGGGCCTTAACCCCCGTGAGCCCACATCTCCTAAGCCATAAAGTGGGAATGACTTAACTTTTAAAAAGTTGACAAACAGAACAAATAAAATAACAACACCCCCTCCCCAGCAGAGCTGTGGGAATTCACCGAGAGAATGCAGAGAGCGCAAGCACAGGCTCCGGCACACATCGAACACTGAATACATGCTGGCTGTCATTATTATTAAGCAGTTTCAGAGCAGGAACGAGGCTCTCTTGTGAAGCCCCACTGGCAAGTGTCTCTCTGCTTGGCAGAGAAGGGATTTAGAGCAAGCTCTGACAAGGCAGAGCCTTGACTGGGGTCTGGAGAGCCTCAGAGACTACAAACAGCCTGGCAGGCCTGCACGAGGCCCTGGGAGGAGAAGGCAAGGCCAGCGTGGGCACCTCCCCTCCCTGCACAGTGAGCCTCAGGAGACTCCTCCCACGGTCCCTGCAGAGAGGGGAGCGAAGGGGAACTGCCTGTGTCTTAAGGAGGGACACACCTCGCCTGCCAGCAACAAACCAAGTCTCCTCCAGGAAGGGTGGCCCAGACGCCAGCTGGAGGCAGCCCCCCGTGCTTCACGCCTTCCTTCCCATCAGCCGGTAAGCATCGGAGAGCAGACAGCTGTGTTTTATCCCTCAATGGGGCGCTTTGCACACAGTAAGTGTTGAGTTTTTCTTCCCTTTTTTTTTCTCACCAACTCCCCGCCCACCAGGGAAAGAATACAAAAAATACTGCTCCCCCCACCCCACTCTTTGGAAAGAATACAAAGCAAAGCAAAAGCAGTAGCTGCTAACCCTGGACATGTCGGAAACAACAGGATGAATGCAAAGCAAGAAAACTGACAGGTGGGCACAGCCCCAGCTTGGCTGCTCAGTCACCGCAAGGCCCTCGCTCACTCCGTGGAGTTCAGTCTCCACTGCCTGTCAAGCTTTGCTCCAGGGGTGGCGGGGAGAGACGAAGGTCTAAAAGCGTGGACTTTGGGGGATCTGGGCTGGTCTCAGTGCTCTAGGCCGGCTGCCCCAGTTGCAAGCTGCCTTCCTGAGCACACTGGACGTGAATATCCGAGACATGAGCAAGAAAGCATAACATGTGCCCCAAAGGGAAGGCCGTGCCTCGTGCCACAGCCCAGCCTGCCACAGCTCTAGTGTCCTCCACGCCGCTCTGGCCCCCCGCGCCATCCCTGACTATCCAGGGGCCAAGGAGGCTGCCACTCAGGGAAGCTGGCAGAACCAGACCTGGAGCACCGGAAGGCCAAGAGAGCATGGGTGTCATCTGACCCATAGGGCACCCATGCAGCAAGACAGGCACTGGCCGCGCAGGTGTGCACCCGCCAAAGGTCCTTCCTACCACAGGGAGCGCAACTCACCATCAGCACACACGCCTGCTTCCCATCCATGAAGCCCTTGGGGATGGAATTTGGTGTCAGGATTTCGTACCTAAGGAAGAAAAGAGAAGCTGGGTCAATTCGTCCCTTGCTTCAATCCCACGTGACCTGGAACATACATGAAAGAGGACCATCCCAACAGTGTAGCAGACATAGAAGGCCTTTCGTGTCTCTTCAAAAAATATATATATTTGGCCAATCCCACCCTGCTCTTAAGCTGAACAGCGCGAGGAAGGCTTGGTGTTTTCCAGAATGGGAATGGAAACCTGCATCGGACTAACTCACTCAAGGGTGAGCTTCAGGTTGGGCTTACTAACTGCTAATTGCCCAGTATCGTGTCTGTAACCCCGGAAGGCCACGCGTCTCTCCCAGACATGCTACTGGGCACTGCTAATAAGCAGATGGTCCAAAGAGAGGGCTGGTCATGACAGCAACTGGCACTAAACACAGCCATTAGACAAACGGGAGAGTGTCATTAATGTCCCTCTCTGCACACGTGACAAGAAGCGGCAGTATTCAGTGACTTCTATTTCTATAAAGTTCCCTCAATGCCCAAGTGCTCCGGCTGATCTTGGTAAATTTCATTAACTCCTCTAACTGTAGCAAACATTTGCCAGGCCCCAGAGTCACTAGGCATGAAAGCCAACAAGATTACTTTCATTCCAGTTTATAAAAGGAGGGGCCCTGGCTGGTATAGCTCAGTGGACTGAGTGCCAGCCTGCAAACCAAAGGGATGCTGGTTCAATTCCCAGTCTAGGACATGTGTGGGTTTTGGGCCAAGTCACCAGTAGGGGGCACACAAGAGGCAACCACACATTGATGTTTTTCCCCCTCTCCCCCTCCCTTCTCCTCTCTAAAAATAAATATTTTTTAAAAAACATATAAAAATAAAAGGAGGGAAACCCCTTCTTTCATGTAGGGAGAGAAGGAACATGTGAGAGAAGCCGGCCAGCCCTCAGCTCTAGGTGGCCAAGGAAAAGGCTTTCTTATTGGAGGTCCCTACTGGGAGAGGCAGGCTGCAGGCCTTACTCACCTCTGCCGGAACTCCTGGAAGACCACCCGGTTGGGGAAGCCCTGGCGGCAGATCCGAATACCCTCGAGAACCCCATTGCAGCGCAGCTGGTCCAGCACCAGATGGGGATCCAGTTTGCCAGCCTAAAAAGAAAAGCAGATGTGTGTGGTCTTGCTTCGGGGCCTAGGAATTCATGGAGCCAGGTTGGGTAGGCCCCAACGGATTCAACAAGGCGAACGCCGCGGGAGTCACGGAGGCCCACAGGCTTTGATGCCAGGGTGCATGATGCAAGTCCTAGAGAGACTCTAAGACAGCATAACCACGCAGAAACGCGGTACAAATATAGCCTGTCTCCGGGGGGAGGCCCGGAGACAGGCTGCGGAGGGACTGCACTGAGGGCGCTCAGCGTGCCGTGGGGGAGGAATCACAGACAAGGACAGATGCCCGCATGTGCGGCCGCACCTTCTTCTCGTGGTTGGGGATGATGCAGCGGACGAAGTTGGGGTTGGTGTTCCTCAGCGTGGCCATCAGCTTGGCCAGCTGCTCCTTGTAGAGCTGCCCCACAGTGCGGAACATGCCCTTCCGCGTCTTGAAGGCCCCAGGCAGTGCCGTCTCCGACATGCCAGCCACCTGGTCCAGGCCGATGATGCGGTCCACTGCAAAGACCATGCAAAGAAAAGCACATGACCACCCAGCAGGCCCAGCAGGGCCGGGCGGAGACAGACATCTGGACAGAAGAAGGTGTGAGACCACAGAACAGCAGGACCTTTTCTGCTCAGAGTCAACAAACAGCCAACTGCAAATGTTGAGCACACTTGACCTAATAAGCAGGGAGCAGGACGGGGGAAGACCGCACAGCCACCGAGACTGCAGTCTCCTGAGGAGCGGTCCCTAAGCCTGTTCACATCACTGGTATTCAGCCCACTTTAGAAGCTTCTATTCCCAAAGAGACACGGTAAAGCTAATAACGTATTTTGGAATAGTTAGCCTAGCCATTCCACCAGCCGGGCTCCGAGGAGGGGTTAAAACCTGTCTCACAGAATTCTGTACTCCCGTGGGCACTGATGGAAAAAACAACCCAGGACCCTGAGCTCCCACTGCCCCTCCCCCAGAGCTGGGGGCAGCAGTCAGAAGTGGGAGCACTGCGGCCACCCTGCCGTCCTCGTGCTCTGGGCTCTGGCAACCCCCCATCTGGGACCCGCCCAGGCTGCGCTCTAAACCAGTGACTAGAACAGCTCGGGCTGGTGTCAGAGGCGGGGGGCTCCGAAGACCACCCCCAACGGTGAGGTCCCAGAGGCAGGATTCCTAGCGCTCTGTAACTTGCTTTGTCTCTTATCACAGACCTTTGCCATCTAAACCAACACTCTGAGGAAGCTGCCCTTGTCACCATGACGCATGCCCAGGGCAATAAAATGAACCGCTTCCAAGGCGTCAACAAAGCAACAAACGAACCCACAGTGGGCAGCGGTTTGAGGTCGGTTTGGAGCAGGAGCCAGTAGTAAATGTGAAGCCTTCCACTGCTAGGTGCAAAAGTTAGGAATTCCGTGACAGTCCCTTTCATATTCCTTTGTGGCCAGATCTCAATTATTTATTGGAAGACAGCAAAAAGGACAGAAATTCAAGGCAGAAGCCAGGACTGACGACAAACCCAGGTGAACCAACTAAAACGAGAGGTTTTTTTGCGCTTCTGCACCCAGGGCCCGTTTTAAGGGCCACCAAAGGTTTCCTGGGAATGGCTTGGCTTGTCAAGGCCGCTCAGCTTGCCCAGAGGAAGATCAAATACTCCCTATAATAACCGGTCATTTTGCGGGGGCCTGTCCTGCCCCCAGGGACAGGGGGATGGACACACGAACGACATTTCAGCTCTCCAGTGCACACACAAGGCAGCGTGCAGAGCGTCCGGTCCTCATGCTGGGACACCCACAGCCATTCACACAGTGAGACGGCGCCTCTGCCGAGTGGAGATCGGAAGACAATACGGGTTTTTTAATGACTTTTTTTCCTTTAAGGATCTATAACGTGAAGTTTCCTGATCTGGCTGGTTTTCCACCGGAGGCCTGCAATGGGTCCAGCGGGGAGGAGCGCCCCACAAGTCGGGGGCAGACCAGGGCAGGGGCGAGGTCCAGCAGGAAGAGCCCACGGTAAGAAACACTCAACAGAAGCGTCTGTTGCACAGGCCTGGATGCACCACACACGAGGGACGCCACTCTGGGTGGCCAGTCACCTGGTTCTAGGTGAAGGATGGGAAAGCGTTGGTAGAAATAGGCTCTCTGAGTACTCTGCATCTCTGCAACAGAGAGGTTAGAGCAAAACCCAGGCAGAAGGGAGGAGAAACCGACAGAAACCGTGAGAACACACAACCGCAAAGCCACCAGCCTGCCGAGGGGAGGCGGGAGCGCAGTGAGGCGCAGGACAGGGACCCGGGCGGCCAGGCTTGGGGCCACCGGTGACTTTCCACATGTGGAAAGTGCCATGGCTTGTCTGTGGATGGCAAGGCCCTGACAGGAAGTGGCTATGCGGTACACATAGGGGCTGCCTCAACCCTCTGGATCAAGGAGATGCCATCGTGGGAGCTATGGCAGATGAAAGCCCCCCACGGACTGTGTCAGGTGGAGATGTGCCCTTTGTTTGGTGGCTCAGCCACCGCGAAGGTGGGGAGAGGCCCAGCTGCAGCCACGGAGACGGGGGTGGGGCAAAGGCATACCATCCTTCCACAGCTCTGAGACGAACTTGTCAGAGGACTGGTGCAGGAGCGTGGCAATGTTGTCGTTCAGGGGGTCCATGTTCTTCATCAGCCACTCATCGGCTTTGTAATCCACCTGTGAGACCAGAGTTCCAAATCACAGGCCGCTCTGGGGCCATGAGCATGCACCAGCTGGCCCCGTGTGTGGCAGAGTCAGCACCCCGACCCAGTGTTTCCATCCCTAAGAAGGAAACGACCAGTGACAGGCAAAGGGAGCGGCAACAAGGAGTCCGCTGCAGTGTTACAAAGACAGCGAACCAGTAAAAACAACAGCACAAGTATCTAGCCAACCAGACTAAGAAACTATGTTGCAGCAGCTACACAATAAGATATTCTTGGTGGTTCTTTATTATTTTTAGGTAATATGACAATGAAGATATAGCGTAGGAAGACACATACCAAAATGTGATAATATTTCTTTTCAGTAATAGGACAAGTAGTTTTTGCCTTTTCTTGGTCTTTCAGGGTGTCCAAGTTTTCCTAATGAGCACGTATTATTCTTATCTTTTCTGAAACGTGTTCTTAAAGATACAACGCACATGTTGCACATGCACTGCAAAGACCCCAGAACGACACAGAGCAGCAGCCGCCCTGGTCTCTGCCCAGCCCACGCCGCGGCCCGGAGGAAACGGCTGCCACAGGTCCTCATGCGCACTCCTGTTGATGGCCTGCGTGACGCTGGCTTTTTTCCCTAGGACCAGAGTCACATTCTGGGAGACTAAAAGCCCAAGAGCGCAGCCAGCCTGCTGACCCTTTCAGCCGCAGCAGCGCCACCCAATGCCCAGGTGTGGATGCACACAGCCAGTTTCATCATCGCCCAGACACCCTTCAAGGGCTTCGGGTGCGCCCCATTTTTTTGCATCATAAACATGCGATACAGGCCTCCTGTGAGCTCTCTCTGCATGTGCACTTCTAACAAGGGCAGAAGTGGAGATGCACGTTCAGGGGCATCAACATAAACACTTTTTCTGATGAGTAAGTCAACCCTTCCTTGGGCAGCCTTAGGAAGCCAAGGAGCAAGGTGGGAGAGGTTGGGCAGTGTGCGGCCACACGCAGGAGTGGTGGGTGAGGACGGCATGTCGCTCAGCAGTGCTGTGACAGCTGGTGGCTCTCCTCGCCCGGTTGCCTTGGTAGTAACAAGGCGACTGCTGGTGGTGGCTCTCAACCAGGGAGGCTGCGCCACACCCCTAGCCCCACCATATAGTGACTGTTTGGCAACATCTGGAGACATTTCTGGTCAGGAGAGGGTGGGAAGAAGCCAGAGATGCTGCCAAACACCCTACAAAGCGCAAGCCGGTCCGTGACACCAGCAGTGTGGAGGTTGCGAGGCCTTGCCCTGGAGCACAGACCCACGCCCAGCACTGGGCTTCACAAGCTCATTGGATAAATGTAACCCTGTACAGTGTGGTCAGCCCCATTTTCCCGATGAGGCAATCAAGGATCAGAGAAGTTCAGTGACTAGTCCACAGTCACACAGCAGCAGAGCTCTAATTTAAAACCCAGAGCCCAAGCCGTCAGCATAAATCTCATTTCCGCACAGGGGAATGCACCTGGTAATACTACAGATAACACTGTGCCTGAGCACCTTACGGGACAGCTGAAGGCTCCTCATGAAATGACAGATGGGACGGGGCTGCCCAAGGTGGGCAGTCGTGTGAATGTTGATTACTGCCACCAGCCACGTTAGGGGATGAGTTACTGTCCCGTGCCTTGTGGCCGCCCAGCTCAGGACCTGAACATCACTTTCACCTCTCCAGGGAGAAGGCCCCGGGGGCACCTTCTGTGTGTGCCCTACTCACCTTGCCAGCATAGTGCATGATGCAGAAATCGGCTTTGTCCTTCAGCTGCTTGGGCTTCTGGAACTTGGGGTGGGTGCCCTGCTCCTGCACCACCTTCTCCACGAAGCTCTTGTCCGTGGCTTTGGGGAACCAGCACTCCTCATCCAGCAGGGCCAGGATGCCGGGGGGGCCTGCCTGCGGGAAGCACAGCGTCACGCAGGTGAGTGTGACCTGGAAACCCCACCCCACCCTGCCCTCACAAGAGGCTGAAGCGTGGGGGTTTCTGGGAATTTTCAGAACCAGAAGAATCTCACCAGAAGGTGGGTGGCACTTCCCCCATAGGAGGAAGAAAGGAGCATGATGGAGAACACTCAGTGTACGAATTCTAGTTTAAAAAGAAACTTCTGAGGTTCAGGCTGTGGCCAACGCACCTTAACCCAATGATCCATCATGAGGATTCTCCAACATCGGTGCTCTGAAAATCACCTGGTGGGCTTGATGGACCGTGGAGACCCTCTGACCCATGCGCTCGGAGGCTCCCCTCAACTGGCGCCCCTGCCCCTGGAGTCTCTGTGACATTACCCCACACACTGTGTGTCTGCACTACTGTGTGGTGAGACAGGACACACAGGACAACCTCCGAGGGAGGGAAAGTTCGCGGAGCCCCCGGAGCCCTCGTGCACAGAGTTGGAAAGAAAGCAGATTCAGACTCTGCTGAGAGTGGCTGACCAGACTCGAAGCCAGGTGGGCTCTTGTTCACTGGAACGCCCAACTAATTACCACAACTCATCACAAAAGTGCATTGTTTCATGTTAGGATTACGGACGGTTTCAACCTCCCCCCTTTGAGTGATGCTCTCAAAACGCACAGACTTCTCTCTAGGCCTCAATCGATGAACACCTCAGTGTCACTCCAGTGTACACATTCTCAAGCAGCTCAGGGTTCGGGGAAAACGTGAGTTCAGTGAATTTAAATTCAACCAAGACATAACCCAGGGCCCTGGCTGGTGTGGCTCAATGGGTTGAACGTCATCTCGCAAACCAAAAGGTCGCTGGTTCAATTCCCAGCCAGGGCACATGTCTGGGTTCTGGGCCAGGTCCCTGGTTGGGGACGTGCAAGAGGCAACCAATCAATGTTTCTCTTGCACACTGATGTTTCTCTCCCTTTCGTTCTTCCTACCTTCCCCTCTCTCTAAAAATAAATATTTAAAAAAAAAAAAGACATAACCCAGAAACAGAAACAGCTCAGGCTCTGAAAGAACACCGCCCCCAAACCTAACACAAACTGCTCCAGGCAAGAGCTGCCAGCACAAACTGACAACCGAGGGGTTCTAGCTCCCGCACCGCCAGCAGTCGGTGCTGTGGCTGCGGGACAGAGAAGCCCAGGTGCCGAGTTACTGATAAGCCAGGACAGGACCGACAGCTTGACCACACGTACCAGAAACAGCACTCAAGGCCCCGGCCCGCAGGCCCACACTGCAGTGACAGAATCTGGGCCAAGGATCTCCCTACATGAAAGCACGCCTGCTTCTTTAGGACAAAGACAGGCTTGCTGAGCCCATGAGCCTGTCCCTCAGGTAGATGCTGGGTGGTCTTCTGGGACTGAAGAGAGGAAACCCAGGCATCAGCCACATCCCCACCTGTCTGCAGCTGTCCGAGGCTCCCAGGCACCGGATCTAAGCCCAGAGCTTATCCCTCCAGGTGGCACCGATGGGGGAGGAACTAGACACCCACAGTGAACATGCAGTGGACAGTGAGAACGGGGTCCCCAGAGGGGACGAGCGAGGCTGGGCCAGGCCTGAGGTCTGAGCAGCGTTGGCTCTTACTGGCTTTTCGATGAGGTCGATGCAGGGCTGCAGGTCGAGGCCGAAGTCGATGAAGTTCCACTCGATGCCCTCGCGCTGGTACTCCTCCTGCTCCAGGATGAACATGGTGTGGTTGAAGAGCTGCTGCAGCTTCTCGTTGGTGTAGTTGATGCACAGCTGCTCGAAGGAGTTCAGCTGCAGGGAGAGAGCAATGTCAGGAGGCTGCCACCGCGGGGCCACACCCGCCATGTGGCCCCACGGGACCCAGAGCCCCTGGGGAAGGAGTGGGACAGGGACTCGGAAAGGACCTCCGGGGCACCTCAGTGCTGCCCCCTGTGGAGCCTAAATGTCTAGGGGGCTCCCTTATCACACCAGCAGCAGGGGCTCTTCACTTGCTGAGGCCCGCTACTAAGAATGTTTTAAAACATACAATTACAAACAAAGAAGTTATGTTGAAACATAATTATCAAAATATCGAGACATAAGAATACATTATGCTTCTTTATTAACAAGCTCGAGCCATGGGCTTAACTTCTAAAATTTTGAAGTTAAATTGTGAAGCAGAGCCCTGGCTGGTGGGGCTCAGAGGCTTGAGCTTCATCCTGCAAACTGAAGGGTTGCCAGTTCAATACCCAGTCAGGGCACATGCCTGGGTTGTGGGTCAGGTCCCTGGTTGGGGGCGCCCAAGAGACAAATGATTGCTGTATCCCTCTCTTTCTCCCTCCTTTCCCCCTCTCTAAAAGTAAATAAATGAAATCTTTAAAAAAATAAAGTTTTGAAGTGGAGATGAACACAAACAATGTTACATCTCTGCCACAGCACATGGAAACCCGGTTTCTAATGCAACTGTGGGTTGTGCAGTTTGCTCAATTCACAGTAAAAAACAGCGTGGGATTTCAATGTGGGGCTAGTGAGAAATAAAGAGGCATTGTTAACCCCACCTAAATCCATGGCTCCTCTGGAACTACTACCATAATTAGCAGTTTTTTCCTACGAGGCCTCAAAGTCGTTATGGGCAGGGGCAATGTTTTGTCCCCGTGCTCAATCAATATTTGCTGGAAACGTAAACCCACAGGAAGACCTGCCCAGAAAGCCTCCCGAGATGCCATCTGAAAGTCTGATTCCCTCCAGCATCTCTGGTTGGCAGTGGGCAGGCTTAGTTCAGCTTAAAATGCGCCCTGCTGCGATCTCCTGTCCCCATGAAAGGAAGATGGACAACCCAGGCGGCTATGGAGCCACTGGGAAGAGGACTCGGGGACAAGGAGAAGACAGTGACGAGGACACGGAGGTAGAGAGGGGGCCTGCGGGCAGGCGGGAGACGCTCACATCGAAGATCTCGAATCCGGCGATGTCCAGGATCCCGATGAACGAGGCGCCCTGCCGCTTGGTCTTGTCCAGGGCCTTGTTGATGCGCAGCACCAGCCAGCGGAACATGCGCTCGTAGGTGGCCTTGGCCAAAGCCTCAATGGCAAAGTCAGCCTGCGGGGGAGGAACACCCAGAGTGTCAGGTTCAAGGAGCCTTTAAACCTGTGCCCTGAGCCCCAGTCATTTCACCTGCGGGGCGCTCCCCCAGAGACACAGCCCTAGGAATGGGGGGAGAGCCTCCAGCACAAACATGTTCGTGGCAACCTAACTATCCAACGACTCAGGAACAGGAGGCTTGGAAACCGACATTTGCAAAGACCTTTTTAAACTAAATGGGGACACACTAAAGTCCCAACAGAAGAAATGGCACGACATCTGAGATTTACTTCAAATAATGCAGTCAGGCGGGGGCTGGGCTAGATAAGGTTAACGATGGGCTGAGACTGGCCATGAGGTAGTCACTGTTAACGACGCCTGTGTGGCCCTGGCTGGTGTGGCTCAGTGGATGGAGCGCCAGCCTTCGAACCAAAGGGTTGTGGGTTCAACTCCCAGTCTAGGGCAATGCCCAGTAGGGGGCAAGTAAGAGGCAACCATACATTGATATTTCTCTTCCTCTATCTCTTCCGCTCTCTAAAAATAAGTAAATAAAATCTCCACACACACACACACACACACACACACACACAAAAAGCCACCTGTGTGACAGGCACGCGCGCTCATTACACCGTCCTCTCTGTTTTATCTGCCAGTGTTCGGAAAGCTCCACAATACAAAGCCAGGGTGACAATTAACTTTTTAAAAAAAAGGAGAGCCCTTGCAGGAAATAAAAAGTGGCCCAAAGACTGTCACGGGGTAGGACCACAGCACTGTTCCTTCTCTAGCTTTCCCGTATTTCCCAAGTCTAGTGTTTGTCTCTGTAGCGTTTTGTAAGGAAAAAAATAAAGGTTCTAACTAGTAGGAAAATGAACAGTTGGGAGTAATCATGCACGCCGTCTCAAGAACAGTGTCCCTGGCTCTGGTGGGACGGCTCTGCACACAATCACCCGCGGGCTATCGGCCACCAGCGTGAGAAAAGGAGGATGACCCTCTGGAAAAGACTCATCACCTTGAACTTGGAAATATTTTTGAGACATGAGGGTAGCACCCTAAAAACGCCCCTTGGCATGACAGAAACCAGAAACCACCAACAGAGGGGAACCTCGTGTTCTCACTTTAGACCGAAACGGGGCAGGCCCAGGCCCTCGCTGGCCAATCGGTCTGGACACCCATTCAATGCAGCAACGCCCAACACGGCCTAAAGAGGCTCGACCTGAGGGCGGCCCTTCCTGGGCCGGTCGCCTTGGGGGTGTCACCGAACTTCGCGGGGTCAGCTTCCTTGGGTTCTTAATGGAGTAAACACCATCTTGCTCTCAGAGCTGATGTGGGGACTGAATGAGGGAACCCACACACAGTGCCTAACACAGTGAGTGCCCCCCAACCGGCCACTGCCATGGACCCCCACTGAGGAGCAGCGCTCTGCCAGAGGGGCTGCGTACCTGTTCCTTAGTCTGCGCCTTCTGGACGTAATCCCGTCCCACCTTGATGCGAGGCGTGAGGATTCCTCTGGTGAAATCGGTCACATTGATACCCAGGAGGTGGGACACTTTTTGGGCAGCTAATGTACAAAGAGAAGGAAGGGAGTAAAAAGTTTTCATTAAACCCAAGAGAACAAGTTCCTCTGCTCAATCGGGCCGTGAAAAAGCTCCGACGGTAACTGAGCAATCACTCACTACCAGGAGGACTGACTCTGGAACGTTCTCAGCAGGGCAGACCCCAGCTCTCCCTTCAACCCGGCGGGCAGGGCAGGGAGGAAGGCGTCCTAACCGGGGCCCACGTTGGCTCCTCTGCACAGTCTCGGCCCGTCTGCCGAGTGTGCTGCGGGTCCCACCCTCAACAAGGACCAAGCAGAGGCGGCCCCACCAGGCCCCAGTATGAGGGGACCAAACACGTCGCACAGAAACACCTTTTAATCCACACACCCACACCTTAAGATTTTGTCAAAAGCCCCTAAGAAGGGCACATCAAGGCTGGTAAGTTAAATGGGGTCATGTGCAGTGACCAAAAGGAACAGCAGTGGCCAAGGCAGATGGAGTGACAGCAGCGTCTCAGGGCCCTAAAGTGCCAAGGGGAAGTGCGCACCGAGCTGGAGTGGCAACATGGATCGCTGTCTCACCAAGACCACTGGTGTGGTCTCGGGAATGAGCGAGGGCGGCCCTGGTCCCCAGGACTGAGGGCTTCTGACTCACTCTGATGCCTGCTCTGTGAGGAAGGGTCACGCTCCTGTGTGTTTTAGACCAAGTGCGGTGACAGCCAGCCACACACACACACACACACACACACACACACACACACACAATGTGACAGAGAGCGTGGAGTCTGGGTCTCTCGACAGGGCTCTGTCCTGAGCTGATCCCAGCCCAGGCACCTGCCCCGAGTCTCGGGGGGACCCCGTGTTACCTGTGTTGTCGGGCATGGATGCCTGGTCGGTGTTGCGCTCCTTCTTGAAGACGATGTTGCCAAGCTGAAGCACCCCTGAGATGACCCGCAGCAAGCCTTGGGATGCAATCGAAGGCAGCTCAGAACCGGGCGGAGGGTGGAATAAGGCCCGAGTGGGCCTTGGCCTAGTCGACGCAGAGGGCCCAGCACCCTGCGGGGCCACACCGCCCCGCCCGTGCCTCTGGCAGACATCGGCCTGTGCTTAGACACAGGCTCTGTTCATCTTCCCAACTCGTCTAAATCCAGACCAAGGATATGCCTCTAGGCCAGGGGCCACTGTCTGTTTTTATGACTGAAGTTTTATTTGGGACACTGCCGGCCCATCCAATTTGGTGTTATCTGCAGCTGAGCGAAGGTGGCTCCGACCTTCAGGTTAGATAGAGTGGGTGCACTTTCTACAAGGAAGTCTCCGGGCCCTCCGCCCTCCCCCAGGGAAGTGAGAAGTCGGAGGCAGGTTTCACATCACGATTCATTTCAGGCCCAGCCCCTTCCACATTCCACCAAAACGAGGCAGGACGATTCCACTTTCAGCAGATGACGAGGACCACAGCGGTGCACCCAGACCCCGGGCAGGGACGCACCTGTGCTTTCTTCCCCTCTGCGCAAACGCTGTGGGGAACCGAACCGCCCTGAAAGCCAAGCCTGAGGTACCACCTCCCACACACTGGAGGCCTTCCTCCTGGCCTCAACAGGGCTTCCCGAGTCAGAGACAACAGGACGCTCTCCCCAGGCTCGTCGGCTGCCCGAATAGCCAAGAGGACGTGACGACCAGCCCCCGGCCTTCCCTCCCTCACCCACAAGAGGGCCAGCCCCGGACCTATTTGCTCCTCTTCTGGGATGCCCATAATCCTCATGGCCTCCATGGTCTCCTGGAACATGTCCTTGTCCTGCTGACCCGGGATGGTGACGTGCCCATTGGACAGGAAGCGGTATTTGTTGTATGGCTCCAACAGGAGATCCGCTGTAGGGGGTGGGAAGCAAGGGTGGTCGGTGAAGTGCTGAACCCAGAGGCTCCAGTCAACACTGACACGTCAGCAATCTGGGAGACTGGGGAGTACCCCAAAGCCCCACGACACCCCAGGAACTACAGAGTAGCCAGGAATGCTGCCTTTCCTCAGGGTGAGACCGGACTGCGCGGAGCCCGAGAGCCTCAGAGGCCCGTGAGTCACAGGCACACATGTGACCTGCCCTGGCTTTTCTCTGGTGGTGTCAGAAACAGGGGCCAGGTTCTCAGGAAGGCCTGGAAAATGGAACTCATCTGGCTTCTCTGCAGCCCAAGGCCAGAGTTTTCATTTCCCAGAAGGAGTCTGCGACTCAACTGTGGCCAGAGCCCCAGGGCCTGGTGGCCCTCGTGTCAGGCAGCGGGCCCTCTACTCACTCTTCAGGTGCTCTCCAGCCCCGGACAGGAGATAGTAGAAGATGTGGAAGGTCCGCTCGTCCTTGGCTTGGCGGATAGCACGAGACTTCTCCAAGAGATCTTTGCAAACATTGAGGAGTTGTGCGAGCCAGAAGGAAGGCAACCCTCCACGTTCCTCTATTCCCATCAAAAGCCACTGAACTTCACCAGGTGCCAAGAATGGCATAAAATGGCCAAATAAAACAAAAGCAAGCTCCCTTGGCTCTATCCTTCCAGGGGTGCAGCGTGTCCCAAGAACAGCACTCACACTTGGGTCGCTTCTCTATTTCAAGAGCCCCCCCTCTCAAGAGCCGAAGGAGTTCAGAAGACTCCCACTGACGAAGGCCAATAATGCTGGTGTAGCGGAGAAACACGTTAGTGTTCACCCCAACTCCACCTCTCTGGGTACCACACCGGAAGAGCATCAGTAGTCCCGCCCACTCTAAGCTGAACCTCATCCTGCGAGTGAAGAAACTCCCAGCGCTGGCTGGGTGTTCAGCGAGCCTCTCCTGTGCTCTTCCTGATGCCGCAGGGGCGGTGTCCTGACAGGCCCAGGAAGGGAGCCCGCTGGAATCGGGAAGCAGCTTTTCCTCCATCAAAGTCATCCCCCCCCCACAGCATTCTTATTCCAATTAGCCACAAGGATACAAGTCTCAATATTGGCTCCCACGATGTAGCCATTGACATCAAAGTTGATGCGAATGAATTTGCCCTATGGAAAGAAAGACAAAGATGAGACCAGAGGCCCCACCCTCCAGGCCCTACCTCCAGGTGGTACAGTCAGGAAGGAAAAAACCAAAAGACTAGGCCCGTGTGTCTGGTGGCCAGGGACCCCGCACCCCACACCGCACAGGTTCCCAGGACTCAGAAGTGCCACACTGCTTCAAGCCTGGAACCAGGATGAGGTCCAGTGGTATCCAAGTTCCTCAGCAGGGGCAGGGGAAGAAGAGTTCACTGCCTGATTGGGCCTTGGGTTCTAAGTGGTTACTGGCTACACGGGGACAATCGGAGGCACCAGCAGTGAAGAAACCATGCGCGCTGATGGGAGCATGATCCACACTGCCCCACGCAGCGGGCCCGGGAAGCACTAAGTCTGAATCTCCCTCACTCTTAAAGCCAGAGCACCAATTGGAAGGCACCATGTGCCAAAGCTCTGAGTAGGAGCTTCTGCCCCACGAGCTGGGATGCAGTTGGCTACTACTCACAAATCGCGAGGAGTTGTCATTCTTCACGGTCTTGGCGTTCCCGAAGGCCTCCAGGATGGGGTTGGCCTGCAGCAGCTGCCGCTCCAGCTCACCCTGGAAAGGAACCCAGAGGTGCAGTGAAGGCCACACAATGGCCTGGGCTGCCACACCTGCTCCTCCAGGCAGAGGGGACAGTGGCACAGCCATGCCTACAAGCCCAACAGGCCTGGAACAGAGGCTTCTGGTGGTCCTCCACGCCAGCCTCAGCCTGGTCCCTGTGTCACTCAGAAGCAACCTTCCTGCCAGGCCTCCAGAGACCTTGACCGATTTGAACGTAGTTCCCTGGACTGACCGACCAGCAACCCTTAGCAAGAAAGGGAAAGTGCAGCTAACCCAGCTCCAGGAACCTGGTACGAGGACCCCAGATCAACCAGGAGGATGCGTTGGAGACACCACGTGAACCAAAAGAGAGACAGGGAGGCACCGTCCTTCTCCCTGTCCTCCTTGCCTCAGTCCCCACCAACTCGCCACATTTTTCTCTGCTTCACAGGAAAGATCCACAAAAGACACAGTCTCACCTCATCTGTGTCCCACTAAACAATGCATTTTCCCTGCTGGTCCCCTGTCCTGCCACCCCCAAACCTGCGTCCCAGCACATCAGGTATCTAAGCTTGGGACCAACAGAACTCTGAACTGCTCATCAACACCAATAAACTCTACTTGTGGCCTCATGATGCTTTGTGGTTGGCAAAACGCACCCTACCCTTATGCCTTCTTATTCTTGGAGTCTCGTGATACCCAGGGTAGGCAAAGCAGAGTAGCCCCATTTCAAAGAAGAGAAAACTGAGGATGAAGGAGGAAGAATGATCTGACTGAGGTCATGCACTATCAACCAGCAATGCAGGTATTGCATTTGAGTCTTCTACCAACTGCTGTTGGTCACTGCCATTCTCCTGCCCTGCCCTGCCCTGCCCCATCTGGGGGCTCTACCTGTCAGGTCAGGTCAACTTCGGAAGCAGCCATTGTCCTCCCAGCAGGCCAGATAATACCTGACACTGGCCGAGGAAAACATGGATCTTGTTCACCTTGATACCTGGGTACCCTCTATGGGGAAAAAAGATCCTGCACGGGCCAAGCAGGGCTCTGTATTTATTAGCAAGGCTGGAGTCAAGCCAGGACTTTACAGGAATAAAGGCTGCCGTGAGTGATGAAAAGGAAGACCAGTAGCAGCAAGCGCTCCCAGGAGAGTCGTGAACTACAAACTTCCAGGCACACCTGCCGCAGATGAGACCTGCATGCAGAGTGCTGAGCATGCAGGAAGTGCACCAGAGACCAAAAAGGGCCCAGCAGACCCACCCCCTCCCGGGCCTGGGGGAGTCTTCTATTCTCAGACCGTATGGCTAAGTGAAGGAGGACCAGAGCAGCCAGGGCAAGGGGCAGGAGTCCAACACCCACAGAGCAGGCTCTCCATATGTACCTGGCATCGGTGGTCACAGTACAACGGACTGCCTGCCACTCCTGGGACTCAGGCAGACTGGGAAGTCAACAAGGCAGCCCATGGGGCCGGATCTGGACGAATGCTGCTCCCCCACCCACCAAAACGGCCTCTCAAAACACGCGCCAGGCGGCCGGGTGGCCTGGCTGGCTGAGCCACTCCCATTCCCACAGACAGATGGGAGCGTGGTCCCGACTAGAACCTGCCACTGCTCGGCTTGGAAGCAAACCTAAGGCCTCTGTCTTGGGACCACATGTTGTTGCCATGGAACACAGGATTGCCAGACCAAACTCAGAAGCAACCATTTGGGATTCCAAAGGCTAGCTCCCTGCTGATGATGGTGATGGCTAACCTAGGGGTTTTTCTTTACTGATACCTATGTGGGCACAGAGGACTCACTTTTTCAGTGAAATGTGCATAATATGAAATTAGGAGGTACTGTGGGCAGTGTATTCTCATAAGGTTTGGGATTACCCATTTGGTTTCTGAAGGGCTTCACTGGGGGGCGTGTTTTTGGCAATGAAATACAACTGGTACATAAAAAACAGAGGAAGGAGGGGAGGTGGGGAACAAAGGTCACTGTTCAGACTATGGAAGTCCACCTGGGAAGTCCCTTTGCCAACCTGCAGCCCTGCCAAAGCCCAGCCTTCCCACAGCAAGGTGAGGCCGGGGGCGTCCCGGTGGGTGGTCTTTGGGATGAGCAACTGAGTCATTCACTGCAAGGGGGAGAGAGCTCTGCCACAGCATGCCACGAAAGGCCTCAAGTACAAGAGCAATAAACCACATTCAAGAGTGTCTTGTAGTCCAGCCTGTGTGGAAAATCACCTTACAGCTTCAGGCAGAGAAACTAACAAACACAGTCAATGACCTTTGCAACCAGGGGCCTGGGCAGTGATCAGAGACCAGAGGAAACCTGTTCAGTCACTGTGGTGGGATGTGGAGTCGGCTACAGGGCGCCCAGCACACACCAAAGCCTAGGGAAGAGGAAGTGACAAGTTTGTGTTCACTTATCACGCCCCCTCTACACGCCATCTTACCTCGGGGCTGGGGGCCTGCCTTCCCCTCCGCAGCTGGAGTCCCATAAGTAACGCAAATGGGCCTACGTTCCTGCTCTCTAACTGTGGTCTCATCTCAGTAAGAACTCCAAGGTCACCCTCCAGAGCCCCAGGCACATACTAGGCATTCGACAAATAGTTGGGAAGTGGATTCTACAGCAAATTCAGAGATGGAAAACCATAGCTAGAGAACGCCTAACCTCACAGCCCTGTTTTTAAAATAGGCCTCCTAAAATGAATGGAAAATGGGGCGGGGGAGGGGGGATGGAGAGAGGGAGCAAAAGAAACTTTATTAGTTTCTAAATATAACTCCTGACGCCCCGTGGAAAAAGATTCAGAATGTCTTGAGAAGCTTGGCACGTGAGAAGTTACTTTTGGTTCCATTCCAGAAGACTGCACTCATCGGGACATTGTGCAGCACACGCCCAGGCCCGCATGCACGGAGACGCACACCACTACTTACTTCTGTACACTGTGCACGGCACCCTGCCGGGGTGGGGGGCGCCCAGAGGGCGCAGTTCCCCTGGCAGCTTGAGGGGACACCGCGGACACTCAGATTGCACAGGAAAGTTTAAGGGTGCGTGTTTGAGAGAGAGAGAGAGAGAGCACCACCCGGGCATGCTTAAGACTGATCACCCCGCCCCTCTGCGAAAGTCCATGTAGGCCTTCGGGGCACTGCTCTGACCAGCACAGTGGGGGCGGGAAGCGGGGCCAGCCATCTCCTCCTGTCCGGACACTGAGCGTGTGGGGCTCCGGGGGAGCAGATCCCCGCCCGCTGCGCCGAGGCCCGGACTCTGCACAGGGCGTTGCGGCCGTTGTGCGCATGGGGAGTTCTGGGCAGGACTGGAATTTCTGAGAATAGCTGGGTGATGAGGCCCACAACCATCCTGCAGGAACTGTCACTGCAGGGTGCACGAGAGGTCACTGTGTGTCAAAACCAGCCCCCCTCCTCACAAGACAGTCAGTGAGCTGAGCCGAGGAGAACAGTTCTAGCCGCAGAGAGTGACCATGGTGTGGAGTGAAAAGCTGCTTGGGAAAAATACATAATTCAAGGGCACACGATGATCAGAACACGCATTCCTGGTGCAGAACGTGCAGTAAACGTGCAGCTCACCTAGCGAGGACACTGCTGGGTTCGACCATAATCCACCAAGGGGGAGAGGGAAAAAAAGGGAAGTGAGAAGACTTTTCGATCGCCCTTTCTCTCTTCGCTGAGGGGTTGTCCACCCAGAGGCATGTCAACAGCAGAGAGTCGAATGCAGACCTGCCCAAGGTCCTGCAAGACTCCATCAGCTTGAGAACCAAGTTTTGGAATCTCTCTTCCAACCTCAGAGGTGGAGGCCACACAGCAATTAGCTGCCAACCCCCAGTGGGCTCCAGTTTCCATAGCGACTCAGAAAGTTGGGGGAGGGGGGGGCCAAGGGAGAAATGAGCTGGCTACCAATGGACGCTCCCAAGACGGCCACACTGCAGCTTCGATGAAAGCAGGCCCAGCTTCTGCCTCGTTCCCCAAATGCTCTCATTTTAAGCCGAGCTGTGAAGCATTAAGTGATTTTCCTCGTGGGGAGGAAGGCCTCACTCACCTGGTCCTTCTTGCTCTTATGTGAGGAGGCCACGTGAGCCAGGTACTGAATGACTTTCTTGGTGTTCTCCGTCTTGCCGGCTCCAGACTCACCCCTGCCAAGAGAGCCAAGAAGTTCTCAGGGATGAGGTGGCCAAATCCTTGAAGCCCGCCCCTTCCCCACTGTATGCGCTACTGCCCACCTTTCTTCTAGTGTTAAGAGGCACCCAACACCTAGTGGCAGAAAAGGGGACAGGCAAACAAACGCTATTTCTGGAATCTTCACTTAGGCCATTTCCCATGGCCCCGCTGCCTGCCCTGGCCACTTGGCAGCCTCTGCATCCAAATGTCTTAAGAATCGGTTAGAGGCAGCTGTTGACCCAGGGGTCACAGGCGCTCATCCATGTTCCTTCAAACTGCACTTGAAGGAATGTCCTGTACCACTAACTCCCTCTGCGACGGGGTTTATTTATCTCCTTGTTAAGTGCAGAGGATGGAGGGAGAGGCCCAGGGTACACTTCCATCCAGGTAAAGAAAGACACTGCTCAGAGCCAGAGGAGATGCGCTCCGGAGGGGCCGACAGCTGCTGGCCCTGCTCTGGGGAGATGACTCTTGCTTCTCCCCTTTGCTGTCAACCCGCCTCACTGTCCATCGGCTCCTTTGAGGGAGGCAATTAAATCTGGGCTCATGAAACAAAGCTCATCCCTGCTGTGGGACCACTCAGCAGCCCGTCCCTTGGGGAAGGGCCAGGGCTTGAGTTGGGAACAGAACCCATCAGCCTGGGTTTGGGTAGGCACCCTCGAGGGTCAGGGCAGATGGGACAACACACCCGCCACCCTGACAGGAACACTTACGTGCACAAAATGGACTGGTCCTCTCGGTCTGAAACAGAGAAGGCATCGGGTTAACTTCTACCAGATACGAGAGCCTCCCCCCCCCCCCGGCTTCCGACGAGCTGCCCACACACACTGCCCCATGCCTCACTCAGAGAAGGGCATTCCTCGGCAGCACCATGAGGCAGCAGCAACTCCTCCTCCTCTGGGAGCTCCAGCTGCCCACGCTCCCTGCCTCCCCGCCCCACGACACCAGAAATAGCTCTGGCTCTCTCACTTTTAAGAAAGTCAGTCTAAGAAAAGCTCTCCAGAAGTCTGCTTTCTGAGTGCAAAGGTGGGGCGTTCCCTGTGTGTTTATAAGCAGGGGTTCAGGCTGCTGGAAACCGGGCCTGTGGCAGGTATTTTAAGTATTGTGCACATTTAATTTAAGTAAGGAGTGCCGGTGAAGAGGCTTGGAGAGGTGTGTGGTAGATGGGGCTGGCTTTGCATCGGGACAGCCCTGGGGAGAGGTGCTGCCTAGGTCACGTGCCCAGGCTCCCAGAGCCCACGCCTCCTCCCGGGATGGGGAGTAATCGTGTCTGTGCAAACAGCACTCATGAAAGCACCAGCGTGGTGCCTGACACGTGGGAACCGCTCCGTCCTGTAAATTCAGAGACAACTTGGGAAAAAAACAGAAGCTCATCAGAATCTCAGCTTCTGACCAGTCCAGTAACAACTATGTCTCTAGACCTGGCTGGCAGAACTTTCCGCAACTCTCCCCAGCTTGTGAACCTCTCCGCAATAAAGATACAAACGACTCACTTCCTGTGGGCACAGGCGGGACAGTGATACCCACGCTTCGAAGCTGAGTTTGACAGAAATGCTTTAAGACCTTCAGGCTGGCCAGTGCCAGTGCTGGGTGTCTAATTTTAAGCAATGTCTGAAAATACAAACTCATGTTTTTCCTTTTCGCCCCACCCCATGTAGGACACCCAGCCCAGTGAAAGTGAAATCAGCCTGAACCCAGGACCAGACCACTTACTAATACTTGAGCTGTGGGGAGTAATCCCTCCTCTCAGCTGCCTCATCCATAAAGCAAATATGGCCCAACCCCCTGGCAGGACTCGTGTGCAGGACAGAAACAACACAGGAACGGGCCCACGTGGCACCCTGAAAGTGGCTGCCGCCCGCGTGCTTCCCCAGCAGGAAGCCGCCCGGACGGGCTGGCAATGGCGCTGTCAGGCCAGCAGGAGCGCTTCTAGTTGTCAGCACAGCTACTGGGTAGAAACCGACGCTGGCCATCTGGAAAGACACACTCACTGGCCCCCACTGCCGGCCAGGCCCTGCAGGACAGGGCCCTGGGAAGTGACTCATGCCTTCCTGTGTACATGGCCTCAGGAGACAGAGGTAAGCCTCCAGCACGCCTGATCTCTCAGTGCACTGGGCTGGGCACTCACTACCGTACCTCTTCTGGTCTGCAGGTCACTGGGGGGAGGGGGGCGGCCGGGAAGTGGGACAGAAAGGAGGAAAACTAGACCTACTACTCAACACAAGGACCAGCTGCCCATCCTCCTCCGCAGCCTTCCCCTGCCCCCACTAAGAAACAGCAGGGTGGGGGTATGGCAGGAAGTCAGCCACTCCCCTTCGCACAACCCCACCCCCATTCTGCTCCCCACCGAGGCTGCTCAGAGGAGGCCCCAGAGAAGCTGGCAACCTTGCCTCCCCTGTCTCGACTTTCCCACAAAACAGGGTCGCTCAAGGCTGCAGCCAGGGCTGAGACAGAGTCTCCATAAGACAGGCAGAAAGGCAGTGGAATGGAGGCTGGGGGCTAACGGTTGGGGAAGACAAGCAGCTTCCATCGCCTGCCTGCTAAGAGCAGCGAGGTGACTGAGAAGGCTCTGGGACAAAAACGGCTGTGATCTGGGGCCCCGGCTCCCCCACCACATCTTCCTGGGACAGCCCCAGCTCCAGGCATGTTTAGGCACCACTCACAAGGGGGCAAGACTGTACCTGCAAAGTGCTGGCAAGTTGTGAGACAGCAGCGGCCGGCACTACCATAAAAGGAAACGTTCCCATCCCCTCCCAAAGGAACCGTTTCCCAGAACTGTCTCGGCCTGGTCCCTGGGATGGCTGGAATTCCTCTAACTGTGAGGAGTCAGATGCCAAGCTGCTGAACAACAGGAAGCAGAGCCCTCCCCACCACACTCACACACGTGGGTTCCAGCCCATAGGTGCATGTTCACACACACACACACACACACACCTGCACACACAGGGACATGGGCAAGCTGCACGTGGACACACATGCACAGGCACACATAGGCACATGTGAGAAATGCACATGGGTACACGCACACACATTCCTGCACACATCAAATTCCAATTCCAATCCAGCCTCATTATGTAACCGCCATGTACCCCACTCCCTGACCCAGCTCTTCCTCTCTTCTCACCGTGCACCTCCAATTTCTGGACCCAAGATAACATTGTTAACATAGGCTAAAAGAAAAGACTCCCAAACCCCCATTTTTCACTTTAAAGAACCCTTAATTCGCCGTACCAAAACATTCCTTTGGGCAGATGCTTTCTCAGAGGAAAACTGGTGGGAGGCCTATCTCATTTCCTCAACTCTTGTCCCCACCACCTGGTGCCCCAAGTCCACCTGCCTACCATGAATGACACCACGGCCCCTACATCATCAGGAAGGTCTTTCCAGTTCTTACAGTAGCGTTGGGTCCGTTATCTTGTGGCCTTACAGTGACCTGAGGGGGCCGGCGAGGCAGACAGTGTCCCTGTTCTGCAGAAGCCTCCTTTTGCAGCAGTTCTGTTTGGTTCCCGAGCTGTCTCCTGGCTTGCAGAATGGTTAGAATTCTCAGCCACCAGTCAGCTGTCCACCTGCCTCGGTGGCTCTGCATTCCAGTGAGGACCCCCTGCTTAATACTCACTCCATAAGCCCTTCCCCACACCTGAGAGTCCAGCAGCTAGGTTGTTTTGGCTCAAGTCCTTATTTGGGCCTGTATGGACTTATTAATGGCTTATTTGAAAACACCCTTCCTTCCTTCATTCACACCAGAGGAGACAGGAACCCTGTGGCCCAGACCAGGGAAAAGCACCCCCAGAACAATCCTGTTCTGGGAAACAGGCTCCCCGTGGGGATGAACCTCAGCCTCACCCCAGAGCCCGACCCCGCTCCTGCCCAGCCTTACCTAGGTGGGGATGGAGTACAGAGGCCAGATTATGACCCTCTGCACTGCACACTTTTAAAAGAAACAGCAGCCTTTCCTCAGATGAAATCTTCCCAGATCCCCACTGTGAAGATCAGTTATAAAATCCAGAGCTGCTTGGGAGGTGGATACAGGGGTTCCTCAGAGCACACTTTGACAACCCCTGGTTCCTGAGGCTGGGGTGGTGCCACAAGGAGAAAGCCACTGGCCGGGTGCTCCGGGGCTCTGGTTCTAATCCTCGCTCTGCACCCCCCACTCATGAAGCCTGGCCCTGGTCCTCTCGGGGAACCGGGGGGTAGGCCTCGCTGCAGGGATGCTCTGAAGCCTGAGTGCAGTGGGTGCCTGGTACGCGCAGCACAGCACCAGGGCTCATCAACCCTGTCCTTCCTTGACCAGTGTGGCTTGGGTGGGCTTAGCGTTGTTCTGCAAAGCAAAAGATGGCCAGTTCAATTCCGGGTCAGGGTGCATGCCTAGGCTGTGCGTTTGGCCCCAGCTGGGACGCATATGAGAGGCAACTGATTGATGAGGGTTCTCTCTCACACAGGTGTTTCTCTCCCTCTATTTCTCCCTGCCTTCCTCTCTCTCGAATAAATAAATACAATTTGGAGAAAAAAAAGAGAGAGAGAGAGAAACGCTGTCCTTAACAACCTGAGCCCTCTGCGCCTCCCAGCCCTCTGCACCGCACACCCTTGGAAGGACAACAGTAAAGGTTTTCCGTTACTCGTTCAGAGATGAGGCCATTCCCTCTCCTGATTTTGTTTTAGACCCTCAATGCCCTGAGGCCCTTTGGATCTGAAGCACATATCCAAGGGCAAGCAAGGGTTTCCAGGCAGCTTAGAAGACCCTGCTCAGGTGGATGGAGGGGGACACCTGACCACAGGTATTTTAACCCAGGTTCAGACAGACTTCGGCTCGGGGCCTTATCTGTCACTTCCTGTATAAGAGGAGCTGCTGGTTCTTGTCCATAAAAGGCCACGAGGATCACACGGCGGTGACATCAGCCCCCACAGGAAGTACAGAGAACAAGCCTGGTTCACCAACAGTCTCGGAGGGGCTGACTCACTGGAACACTCACTCAGATAAGGCCTCTGGAGGCTCAGCCAGAGCCGTCTCTCAGGAGCACACCTGGAAGAGCGTCCTGCCCCCAGTACCCAGTCTTGGGGTTGACCGGGTTTCTTGAAACAAGAAACAAAGACTCCAAGGGCAGTGTCAAGTTGGGCGACATGGCTGCGTGGGGAGAGATGTTGAGATGACCCATGACAAACAGGCTGAAACTTTCTACCCACAAGGGATCCGTCTTTCACAGAAACTGCAGAGCAGACCCCGGGGCCGCCCGCTATGTGACCCCCCCACTGCATGTCACCTGGGCAGCAAGCCTCGGGCTGCCCAAGGCTAACTCCTGGGCTGCAGACTTCCTTCCCCCAGAGCCTCTCGTGGACAGCATCAGGGGCTCAGTGGGCCAAAGTGCAAGTACACTTGGGCCAAAGCCAAGTATAAAGCGTGGAGAGACCCGTGGGTTCAAGCTCAGAACCTGGGGGTGGGAAGGCCCTAGAGGGCATCTGGTTGCACCATCTGTGTCTAGACGTCAGGACACCACGTCCTGAGAAACCCAATGACTTGATCAAGGTCACACAAGCTGGGCCAAGAACCCAGGCCTCAGGATGCCTAGCACTTCCCCGGAGAGGTCCGACGGGGCAGGGCACTGTGCCACCAGCAGCCCCGTCCCAGCACTGCACAGAAAGGGTCATCCACACTCATCAGGTGTCACATGGGGCCTTGCAAGCCGTCTACTGCTTTCTCCAAAGCCAGCCCAATTCATGAGCGTGGGTTACAAGCACTTGGGAAGCAGAGAGGTGAGAAAAAGCAGGTGCAAAAGAACACTTCACGTTAGCGGACACTGCAGGTGGATGCTGGACCACAGAGGCCTGTGTTAAGGAGCCTCTGCCTAGCAGGCAGCCGGCGAGACGGCAGTCCCTGCCGAGGGCTCCCAAGCACACAGTGTGGTCACCGGCAATGTTCTCTCCCAGACACAAAGCTAGGCCCTGACCAGAGCAGCAAGCCCACTGGAACTGGCCTCTGCCTACCAACTCTGCCATGCAGGGCCGTGGTGTGAACCCTGCTGAGGAGGCCCTAGTCCCCAGTTACAGGAGGCAGAGAAGAGACAGCCCTCCCCACCAGGCACCCTTGGTAACTAGAAAGCAGCCCAGGGAAGTGCACTTAGCTTCCATTATGTGGGAGGGCAAGCAAGGCCCCAAGCCAGCCTTCTCTCAGCCACCACGCACCCAGCAGCTCACACAGGTGAGCTCCCAGAGCACAGCCAAACCTGCCGGAAACCACTGTTTATCCACCTTACTCCTGGGTGGGGCCGGAAGCAAGTGCCCTCCCCTGGGGTTGCTGCTCTGACAGGTCTGTCAGGGTGGAGGGAAATTCAAAAGCCACACGAGTGCTGCCGGCCCACAGCAAACCCCACCAGGACACTGGGAGGCAACTGACACCCCGAGGTCAGGTTTGCCCTGCTCTTCAACAGCATTCCCCTAGGAGAAATGGAAAGCCAGGCAGGACCCTGGGCAGGAAGGACTAAACCAGGACCCCAGGTCTGCAGAGGGCTGGGCTCTCAGTGGGAGAGAAAGGGGAGGACAGGAAAGGACAACAGGCCACTGACAGGGAACGAGACAGACACTGCCAGGCAAAGCTCAGGACACACGTGGCTCAACCCTGGAGCACACACAGCCCCGCAGAGAGAACAATGGACTTTGCAAAAACACCCATTTGATGAGTTGGGTCAACCTTGCTGGAGAATACCAGGAACTTGAACGCTAGGAGATAAACAATAATGGCACATGAAGATGCTTCCTGAAGAAATCGGGGCCCCGGTCACCCCAGAGAAGGGGCAATCAAATGACACAAAAGGCCCAAATTGACTTGCAGAGCATGGCTTCCTTCCTTGGCTTTCGGCTTAGACCTCTGCCCTATTGTATTTGTGAACCAGCTTGTGCTGGAGAAACAAGATCTTCACCCAGAGTCACGAAGCCCAGTTGGAATGGCATCCAGAGCCCCGACCACACTGTTCACTCGCCTACAGAACATCTCAGGTCCTCAGAGTTTATTGCAAAGGACCAAATCCTTGGTCAAGACAAGAGGAATTTTTTTAGAAGCCACTTACAGGATCCTTATTTTTAGCCCTGCAACTTGCAGCTCTCTTTTCTCTTTAAGTTTTAGGGAATTTTTCTCATCTGATAACTTAATTACAGAAATTGGGCAGGGACGGAAAGCAACCCTTTCCTCCGAACACGTCACTGTTCAGCCCTGACAGTATACCACGGCCCTCCAAGAACAGCAGAAATGGGCTGGTAGGCAGCGTTGCCCGGGCAGGAAGAGAGGAACTCGTCCAGGGGGCGGAGAGTCTGAAGCAGCCTCACCGCTGGAGCCGTCGCAGGTGAGTTTTTGTTGTTTGTTCTGGGGGAGCAGTAACACAGACACTGGGCCAAGTTTTCAATCACCCCCAAAGTTTCAGGTCCCAAGAGGGCACTTCTTTCTTTTCTTCTACTTCAATCAGCACAGAGCAAAGCACAGTGGGCCTGTCGGGTTGGAATAAAAACAGAACAAATGCACAAGCCCAAAGCTAAAGGCCTGAGAAGGATCCGTTAACCACAGATTCCTCTTGTAGAAAGAACGTTTTACAGAAATGAGACTGACAGGCATGACCACATTATAATTACGCAGCCTCTCGCCAGGGGCTGGGCTTTCCTTCTGGGGGGCATGACAACGCAGCCTCCTAGGGCTGGTCCTAGGAAAGTGCCTCCTGATCCCCCGGCTCCGAGTCTGGGAGAGGGCCCAGGCTGCTCGTCACAGAGCCCCACGAGACCCACACAGTACCTCACTTCACTGAGGCTAAAGAACTGTCTCCACAGCACACATGACATTCTCCAAAAGCCCCAGCACGCTCTCCAGAAGCCCCACGGACGCCACGTTGACCCAAAGGTCCTCTCTGGGTCTGTGGACTAGATCAGACAAGTTGGAGACCCTGTGTGCCGGCACACGCCTGTGTATTATGGGGTCACCGCGGGAAGGCAGCTTGACAAGCCACTTCCTGTGCGTGCTGCTGCCCAGAGCCGGGCCTCTCAGGGAGGGCTCTTTGAGGAGGGTAAGACGCCTGCCTGGAGGAAGCAACTGGTTATCACCGCCACTGAGCAGCGGGAGAGTGGACTGAAGGTACTTGCAGACAGCTTCAATTCAGTCCAGAATCTGCACTGCTACCGACTCCTCCTGCTACCTTCTAAGGGGCACTTACCGCAGGCCAAGAAGCCTTCTTTAATTCTTACAATAACCTTGCCAAGTACGTTTTATGAAGCCCAAGAGGCAGACGAGAAACCAAGGCCCAGTCAGAGTAAGTGGGCTTGCCAGAGCCTGGTCACGATCAGGGAAGTGACAGATTCTGACACAAACCCAGCCCCAACCCCACGCTCTCTTCTCCACACCATACTTCCTCTTCACAAGGCAAGTTTCTCCCTAAAGCTAAGGTCCAGCAGACCCTTTTGGTGACCTGTCACAGAAGGCTATGTGGTTATCAAAGCCCCCCACTACCCCAGCACCCTCGAGGCTAGGTGGGGGGCCCCTCTGTGCTAGACTCCCACTTTCCTCCTAAAGTTTATTTACCTGCCTCTCAAGACTGGCCCTTACCTCCTCCACGAAGGGCCACAACTAGCACACAGTAGGTGCTCAGTTAATATGCAGAGCCATGCACAGGCACAGAGCACACCCCTGAGGGTGAACCGAAGCTGTGCCCACGGCACATGTGGGCGAGTGGCCCGCCCCGGACCTCCCTGCAGACAGCGAGCCTTTGTGTGCAGCGGCTGGCTGGCCAAGCCTCCTGGTTGGCACATTCCTGCTTAAGTGGAGTCATCGCATCTGCGGCTTCCTCAGCCGACCAGCCTGGCGAGTCTGCTCCAAGCCATCCTTTACTGTACCTTCGAAGCATTCCCCAGCCTCTCACCAGCTCGGCGCTTTTCCTCAGAAAGACCCTAGAGAGCAGAGCGCTCCTCAGGGGCAACCACCAGGGCACACAGACGCAGACAGGGGGAAGCAAGGCTGCTCCTCCTCCAAACCGGCGGGCCAGAGGGGAGAAGCCCTCCAAACAGCAGCCCTAGAAATGAAGGGCAATGCCTCCCTGGGGAGCAGGCACCAGGACGGAGCGTGGAGACCTTGGCTTCTGGAGCTAACCAGCTTCAGGCCTTTGGACAAGGCAGTTATCATTTCCGGACCTGTCCCTATTCCTGGGAATGACAAGCGTCGTGCTCAGATGTGAAGGCAGTGCTGAAGTTCTACCTTTCACTGCTTCCCCAAAGGTTAGGCAACCACTGTGAGGAATGGGGACACCCACCGGGCACTTTGAGCAATGGCCTGGTGACCAACCACCTCCAGAAACAGAGCAAAGGGTTGAACAGCTTAGGTTGGTTCAGGCCAGGAATGAAAGCAGCCCCTGCTTCCACTGCCCCAGAAACGCTGGGAGCTCATTAAAATACCATAAAGCCACGGAAAGTGACCGGCATTCTAAGGAACAGAGGAGGGGGGTGTTTTTTCCCTACTCTTACTGAGGAGATAACTGGGCTCGAGTCAAACTCCTTAACCAGCCAGTTCGGTAAGAATGCAGACACTCGCACGCAGAGGGCAGCCCCCGTCCCCGAGCCAGTCGGGCTCCTCTCCCCGTCCAGGGCTCACGTCTGCCGAGCAGGAGGCAGCTGCACAGAGTTGATATTCCCTCCTCCTCCTGGCCTCAGACAGTTGGGGCTTCCCAGAGTCCTGAGGATCGGTTCAATCCCCCAGATGGGGAGACCCATTAACGACCGTGACAACAAATGAACCAATCAGGAAAGCCGAGGTTGGGAGGGTGAAACAACTACGTCACCACAACTTTAATTAAACGCAAGGCTGGGGATTAAAACAACAAACAAAACTGCCAGGCGCGCCTGGGCTGCACTATAACCGCTTATTGACACAAACCTGCCAGCGTTTCCGCAGGGCCCAACCACCATGGTGGCGTTCCAGCTGTCCCAGGCCTCAGTGCCCACACCCCCCTGAGTTCCCCAGACACCTGGCTGCAGCTGTGTAGGCACCAGGTGTAGGTAGCAACCTGTCACATAGCCATGGCCACAGATCTCTGTGGACAAATATGTCTTGTCTCTCCACTTAGAATGCCAGAGCCTCCGGGGCCAGTATAAAATACTAAACCTCTTGGTATTCTAGGACTTTCCATCTCTTATCTCCAAGGCCTAATGCAGAACACCACATGCTGCCATGCCCCATCCCGTGCCCACGGCAGACAGCACTAATCTATCCCAGCATCCCTTGGCACTCAATCTCAGGCCCTTGCCCACACAGGGCGGGGCGAGCAACTCCTCATTGATGGGAACTGATGCTCAGAGTAAAACAGTGGGTAAAAGGTCAAGATGGTGCAAACAGCCAGCGGTGCACAACACGAGCATCCCAAAGAGAATGATCTGACCCCAAACGTCCAGTGTGCCAGTTTAAGAAACCCTGACTTAGGTAGAGTAAGCACACACCTCATCATCTAAACCAGGATGCTTCTCTAAGTGACAGGGGCACTATTAATACCGACTCCAGGATGACAGGCATGCACCAGGGCTCACAGACAAACCAGAGCACTTTCAAGAGGAGAGAGAGAGGGAGGTCCCTTGAAAGGGCCAAACAACTCATCTCATAAAAGTCCCCAGACAAAGCCACCAACTACCCTACTTGCCAGAATAAATGCTAGTCTGTCATAAGCCACAACCAGCAGAGAGGAAATCTTTTTCTACTTCTTGTTTAGAGGACAAGCAGAAAAGAGACTGTCTGGTGTGCCTTTTAAGATGTGAGTGACAGAGAACAAACCTGCTCCCCTCAAATCCAGGGGGGCAGCTCTTGAAAAGAAAGGGGTTCGTTCTAACAGCTTGCTGACCCCGAGGCCCCCTACTGACACACACCTCACTTAGGGTAAGAACCAAAGGCAGGACCTCCCTCAGGAACCTTCTTTACTAATGAACCATCTTGTCATAACAGGGGCAACTTCTGTTAATTAACTTCTTCCCTGCCCCAAGAACAAGAGGCCTACTGCTAATTGCTTTGCAGGTCAACTGTGTATAACAAGAGGAACTTGGAAATATCTCAGTCGGTCAACATGGGAGTTTAAGAACTATGGCAAGTCAAAAAATTAACTGAAGGTGAGAGCCTCTCAGACGGAGGGTCAGAGTACATGGACCCAGCACCTGCATGGACCGTTAAAGAGAAGCACCAGGATCTTAGCTGCCTGTGCCCATCAGTGCATTTCCTGTCTCAAGCACCCCACGCACTTGCCCTCATAATTTGGGGCCACTCCTTGGTTAGTATCAAGGCCATTCCTTTATGGCCAAAACTTCCTGGTCAGCACAACGGAAAGTTCCAGTCCTCTGCACAGTTTTATTTTTTAAAATGATCTCCAACCTGTAGAGCTGACTTTTGCCCCTGTATTTTTTGTTGTTGTGATTGAACAAACGAAACATGAATGAATCTCTTTGGGAAGGGATCGCACAGGTTGTCGGGGAGGTCCAGTTCCAAGAATGTCAAACTCCTGGGCCATGCTTTGCATCATTACTTTTGTCATAACGGCTTGTCTGAAAATGAAGCAAGCCCATCTGATAAACACGGTTCAAGTCCAGCACCCAGGTGTGGGAGCACTCCCGATTCAGGAGTGCAGGGCGCAGACTCTGGGGTGCATGTTCTGTACTTGGCCAATTACAAGAGCTAGGAGAAAACTGACGCACGACGTCTAGAGACAGGACTCAGGCTCTTCTGGAAACTCACGGAACATTCTTCTGCCAGGCTGCTCTAGTTAGCACTTTGAAATAGACACACTACTTTAACACTGAAGGGCTGGCTTCCGTGAGGAATTCAGATAGACGGGAACGGAAGCCAGAGGCCCAGCCAGCGCACCATTTGCAGCTCACCAACCTGGGAGCCAAATGCCTCCCCCACAGCGCTGCCTGTGCAGTACAAACAGACCGACATGCTACCACTGCATTTATTTTTAAAGATTTATTTATTTACTTTATTGATTTTGGGAGAGAGAAAGGAACGTTGATTTGTTGTTCCACTTTTTGTGCATTTATTGGTTGGTTCTTGCACGTGCCCTGCTAAGGGACTGAACCCACAGCCTTGGTGCAGCAGGACAACAAACACTCTAACCAGCCAGGGCCATGCTACCACTGTAAACCACTAAACCAGAGACAAAGCTGTTAACACCACAAGATGCATTACTATCACTGCCTAGGTTAATTACAAAGTTTAAAGAAATAAAGGAAGCACATGTAATAGGACATGAAAAACCACTATCAATATAAGATAGGAGAATATGGCCCTGCCTGAAAGTTGAACTTGACTCCAAGTTACAGTAAATGCAAACATATGCCCGTAGCCCAGCTAAGCACTGAGAATATAAAGGCAACACAAGCCCTGTCCATGTCTAGGAGAGAAAAACAAATATGTAAACATCTAATTCAAATAAAGTATTACCAGGGCACTTATGCAAACCTAGCCCACACAGCCTCCCTTCAGGGCAGTAATGCTTCAGGCAGTCGCATCTTTAACAAAAGAACAGGGGCTTGCCAGGTGCTGCAGGCAGAGGGAACAGGTGAGGCGGTTTGAGGCAGAGAGGCTGTTAGAGAAATGTAAGGGGTTCTGTGCCACTGGGAAGCTGCAGAGGTTGGCAGGGGCCAATGGCAGAGGGCACTGTGTGTGCTGGAGGGCTGGAGGGGTATGCTGGGGGCAAAACAAGGAGCCTGTTCAAGATTTTTCCAGGTTTCAAATTGGGATATGATCAGATTTGCACTCTAGAAAGAGGCCTCTGGTAGACACAGAGAAAGGGACTCTATTAAAAAGTGAAGGTGAGGAGGTCATAGCAATCATGCAGATAAAAAATTATGGGGTCCTGCACTAAGGCCAGGACACGTGGATAAGGAGGGGCAGGAAAGCAAAATGAGACGAGATAAAATCTGTAGGAAGTGCTGAATGGCTTGGAAAAAGAGGCGAGAAAGAGAGGAAAGGGCAAGATGAGCCAGGTTCCAGGCCTGGAGGAATGGCTGAGCGGAGAAATGGCAGCAGGGAGCACATGGGGACCAGGTGCCAGTGCCAGTCTTCAGCCAGAAAGTGACAGAGGAGCTAGTTGAGTGAAGGGCGCCATCATCTAGAGGAAGACGCAGAGTGAGTGGACAAGACCTTGAGCATAAACATGCAGGCGGGGAGAAGTAACAGGAAAGAACTACACAGATGGGGAGGGCAGAGATTAGGAGAACCAGAGAGAAGGTCACAGGAAGGAAGGGCTTTCGAAAGGGAGTGGTCGACATTGTCCAGGGCCGGGGACAGGGCAAGTGAAATAAGAACGCATCAGTACAATGGATTGCCCAACACGGAAGCAAGGGTGACCTTTGTGGGGCAGTCTCAAGAAGTGGTGGAGCCAGCCATGCAGACACTTCCCCTAAAGAACTCGCTGTGATGGGACAGAGGGAGCAGAGGCCAGCTAAAGTGGGGCACAGAATTCAGGGGAGTCTTTCCATCTGTTTTTTAGTGGGAAAAACTCAAGCATGTTTCCAGAGCATGGGGAAGTGAGTGAGAGGTAAAAAACACGGAGGTAAGGGAATAACAGGCAGAAGACGGGGCCTGGCAGTGAGAGGACTGATGCAGGAAGAGCTTTGGACAAGAATGAGAAATTGGGAAATTAAAGCTTCTAGAACTTCCTATCAACATAGAAGCATGCCCTTTATAACTGTGGGTCTTGACTCTCACACAGTGGCTTACAGACCTCCACAATGCACAGCCCCGTCACCAGTCCATCGGCCACCAATCTGGCCACTAGGTCACTGGGACTAGTGAGCGAGTCCCTGGGAGGGTGCCGGCCAGCTGCAGGTGAGGAGGGCCACCGGGAAGGCTGCGGCACTCACCTTGCATCATACTCCTGTAGGCGGTGTCTGTGATGGCGTAGATGTGAGGGGGCATCTCGTGCCTCTTCTTGCCCTTATACATGTCCACAATCTCTTCAGAGTAGATGGGCAGGTTCTTATAGGGGTTGATGACCACACAGAACAGGCCTGAATAGGTCTGAAGAAAAGAGCAGCAAATAGGAATGGGTTAGGAAGTGTCATTCTCAGTGGTGTGCAAACTTGCAGCAAAGATCTGCTGCCTCCGAGGCCCCTGAGTCAGCCTGATGGGAAAGCACTGCCCGGGCCCTGCTCTGCAGACCTGCTGCCTGTCGGGGCACCAGCAGCATCTCTGGTCTCTTTAGGAGAGGGTCCTCCCTCAACGGCATGATGGCTGCAGGCTTTGCATGTGGATGAGCGTGTGCATTGGGCAAGATCCGTGGCGAGTTTCAGAGTGCAGAAGTTCAGTTACAAAACTTGGTTCCAGGGACAAAAAGAGGTATTTGTCATCGTGAGATGCACAAAGAAAAAAGGATTCAGCTGCAGTGAGCAAACTGAGTAGAAACACAAATTATTCTACCCTGAAGGCATCTCAGAGACCCCCCAGCCTACACCCTCCTGGCACTATGCTCCTTGACCAGCAAGATCTTTTGTGGGCTAGCAGACCACAGACAGATACCCGCCTCCCTGGAATCTTCTAGAGACAGTCACATGAAAACCTCTCCAAGGCTTAGACCACCTTTATGGCCCCTGTGACCTTCTCCAAGACTCAAGGTCTTCTCTTCAGGGGAAGCCGATCAGTCAGTACATTAACGCGAGGCGCCCAAACACACTCTCAGTGCTCCAGGTTGACCTGACCAGGTTAAAATCAGGCCCTGGGGTCATGTGTCCTGAGTTCAAGCCCCAGCAAGGGCAAGTTTCTGAACCTCTCTCCCTCCATTTCAATTTGTAAAACAGGGACAGAAGGCAGGTGAAGTGAGGCCCAGGTCACGATTCACACATACCTGCAGCCCTGCACAGTTAATGATGGAGCTGGGAGCAGGCCCCGTTTCACACCCTCCAGTGCAGACCCCCTTGGTCACGGAAGCCAGTTCTCTGAGTTCCTCATATCTTCTTGTTGTTCTCATTACAAGTTGCCTCCACCCTCACTGTCCATGGCTTTGGCCCTTGACCCAACAGCAGCCAGAGTCTGAGGGGCTGCATTATGGGTCAACCCAGCCCCTTGCACCTCTGCGCTCTCTACTCACAGCAAACCTAAGGATGGACTTTGCGCCTGAACCCCCAGACAAGGTCCACCCAAAAACCAGTCATGGGGACACAGGTTCTGCCCAACATTGGCCAAGGGGGGCGGCACTTGGATGTTCCAAGCAGAAGTCAGACTGAAAGCAGAACTCCAGTGGGACCCACCAACCACACACTGGTCCGCGTGCAGAAGAGCGGCTGAGTTTGGACATGAACAAGTGGGCCTGGCTGTCTCTTCTGTTTCAGGGGCAGGAGGGGACGGAGGCAATTGCAGAGCCCTCCATTTCCTTTTTTCCTGGGATAATCAGTCATTTGTTTCCCCTCCAACTATTCTTTACATGAGGAACCAGGAAAAGCTCTGAAGCAAAGAGGTCTGAATGTGGTGTTGGCGAGCGGAGGCTCAGGTATTATGGGAAGGCGGGAGTGCAGCGGGGACTCCTGTCTGCCCTCCCTGAGACTGGAGGGTAGGGACGAGATAGAAGGCAGGGAGCAGCAAGGTCCTCCCAGGAGCTCCGAAACAGTCCAGCTTCGTTCCCGGGGTTTGAGAAAACCCTCACTCCAGGGAAATGCAGCCCGAGGAAAGTGAAGGACACACAGCCACACACTTAGGGGGTGCCACAGAGCCAGATGTTTGGGAACAGCTGGCGGTGACAGCAGAAAGGGCTGGGGGTAACTAGGACAAGTCTCTGACAGCTGGGTGGGCAGATGGCCCTGTGGAGAGTTCTACGGGGCCCCGAAGTTCTCTGGGCTAATCCCATTGAATCAGTGGGTTTGACCAAACTGAGCCCTGACGAGTGAGTGCAGCTCAGGTGGGAGAAGGAGGCTCAGCTGAGAGCCACCCTCTCTGGATGCTCTCGAAGGCGCAGACACTGAGCAAGGGGCTCCGCTCCCCCACGGGCCGGGCCAGGAAGCGGCTCCATTCATGGGCCACAGAGGCTCTTTGTGCCTGACCACCCCCATCCCAAGGCCTCGCCCTCCCCGAAGCAACAGGCAGAGCAGCTGTGGTGCAGAATTAGCCACACCGCCCACAGAGCCGGGCAAACACGCTGCACAAAGGCTCTGGGTGTCGTGTGCAGAGAGGTGGGCCGCCGTGGGGGTGGGTGGCCCCTGCCCAGGCAGCCCCACCAAGCGACTCTGATCTCCCCACAGCTCCGCACCTGCCGGGCTCTCCATTAGGGCAACCATAGAGACAATCAGTTCCCCTTCTGGAGATGACACTTCAGCAGAGGCTGGTCTGAGGCAGGAGGACCTGCACACGGGAGGTGACCGCAGAGAGGCGAAAGTGGGAGTCTGTGCCTCTAAGCCAGAGAGTTCCAGAGAAAAGGCGCGGGGCCACCCACCGTGCCAGCCTGAGTAAACCCACACTTTCAGAGGAAGGATGAAGCAACTGACGCTGAATGCGCTTGGAGAACTAATCTCCCCGTGTGTGGCAGGGACAGACCGTTTGCAGCCATCCGACGCAGGCAACTGCAGGCAACTACTGCTCAGCTCCCACTCGGCAAACCTCTAACAGGGCCCAAGGTGAACGGTAACACCCATAAAAGACCCAGCAGAGGGAGGCAGGCGATGCTTCCTTAGAGTCCCTTCGTTTCTTGCAGGTCGCCAATTCTGAATTTCACTGGTTAGTATCCCTAGGGACAGGGGTTTTTAATTAGGTCCAGACAATATTCTCACCAAGGAGCAGAGATAACTGGGTGGAGGGTCAGGAAGCCGAAACTCCAGTCCCAGCCCTGCCAAGCCCCCAGTGTGAGCTCTGGGCCTTAGTTCTTCCCGCCTGCCTTCCCAGAAGGTTGGGCTAAGCTGTCTGTACAGACGGGCTTTTCAAGGTAGATGGTTCCGAGTATCTCCTAACTGACAGGTCCTTGACTAATCAAGCTCATCCCCAATAGGTTGGTCATCAAGAGCAGGAAACGAGGACCTCATTATCATAGTCCAATTTAGCAATCGGCAAGGGTAACACAGCCCTGGCACAGGGTCCAGCCCGGTCAGGACTTCTGGACAATCCCAAATGGCCCATGGCTCAACAGAGGGCCTTGGCACATTGCAGGGCACTTAGAAATACCAGTCCAGTGGCTCAGTGGATTGAGTGCCGGTTTGTAAACCAAAGGGTCACCGGGGTTTGATTCCCAGTCAGGGCACATGCCTGGGTTACAGGCCAGGTGTCCAGTAGGGGGCTCTCGAGAGGCAACCACGCGTGTCTCTCCACTTTCTCCCTTCTCCTCTCTCTAAAAATAAATAAATAAAATCTAAAGGGGAGGGGAGGGGAGGGGAGGGGAGGGGAGGGGAGGGGAGGGGAGGGGAGGGGAGGGGGGGGAGGGGGGGGGGGGGGGGGGGAGGGGGGGGGGGGGGGGGGGGAGGGGAGGGGAGGGGAGGGGAGGGGAGGGGAGGGGAGGGGAGGGGAGGGGAGGGGAGGGGAGGGGAGGGGGGGGAGGGGGGGGGGGGAGGGGAGGGAGGGGAGGGGAGGGGAGGGGAGGGGAGGGGAGGGGAGGGGAGGGGAGGACCAGTCCAGTGGGGTAAGGGTAGCACCCGGAGAGTCGTGTGCTGAAGTCAGCCTGAAACTGTATGGAAAAGGAAACGGCTGGCTCCTTGGGAGCCTCTCACCATCCCTGCAGCAGGACGAGCCCAGCGCCTCCTTTTATGACATGTGTGGTCACGGGCGAACCCCCTCGGGCTGAGATTTAGTATTTTTATCTATAAAATGATAGGGTTGTAATGACCGAAATGCTTTCTTCCTCCCATTCAAAAAAATGTTGAGAACTGTTTTATTCAGCTCCAAGACCAAGAGAGCCAAGGTGAATATAACAGCATAATTAAATAAAGAGCTATTTTAGGAATAATAAGAACCAGATACTTCTTCCCTACTGAGGATAAAACCAGAAGGAAATGTATTTGAAGTGAACAGAAGAAATTGGGGTAGATATTACAGAAAGAATGTTGGGACCCTAGGGCCATAAGAGCTCGGAGCCCATTACCAAGGGAGTGGGTAACGCTCACCTCCTGACACTTCCTGCAACGGCGATGGGCCGTCCATCTGCAACTGTGGCCCTGCTAGCTAGTGGAAGGCGAAAAGGCCGCTCCTATCTTTTGCATGCTGTGCACCTTTGTCCATGCTGTTCTCTGCACTCCCAGCCTGGCACAGAACCAGCCTAAAAAGTGCTGAATGAACTGGCAGTCCAAGCGCTCCTCTCCGTAGCCTGCCTCTGCTCAAAGCACACTCCCCAGGGAAGTAAGCCGTACTGACAGATGCGGGGGGTGAAGGGAAGGAGGACGGGACCAGGGGCTGCAGGAGGAACGAGGTGGGAAACCAGGACACGGCACTCCCCTCTTTGAGAAGGAACCGACCACACTGGCCTGACGCTTCCATCTCTGCCAAGACTGAGGACCAGGGCCAGTGCCTGAGCACACCTCACACACGTCACTTTCTGCCTACACCTGGTCTGAAACAGATTCCTGTTGTGTTTTTGGCTATGTAGAGAAGGGATCAAAGGAATGCTATCGGAGTCTTCCATTAAGATGTTCAGGTGATAAAGTGTGAGGATGTCACCCCAGCACTTCTTTATGCCCCCTTCTCTCTGGCAGGGTCAGCGCCCAGGGTGGAGAGGGCTGGGACAGACCCGGAGCCCCCGCCCTGGCTGCACTTACGTAGATGAGCCCTGAGTAGTAGCGCTCCTTGAGGTTGTGCAGCACGGAGGCTTCGTTGAGGCACGTGAGCTCCGCCATGTCCTCCACCTTGGAGAACTTGGGCGGGTTCATCTTCTGGATGTCATCCTTGTTCACCTTCACCTTCTTCCCATTCTCTACCAGCTCCACGATGGCCTCCTCGCCCACCTCTTCCTTGAGGCTGGCGGGCTCAAAGCCGCTCTTGTCAGAAGGCACCCACACCAGCTTCTTGGCAGCCCAGTCAGCCTGGGCCAAGGGGTTATTGATGAAGTTTTTATCCACATAGAGATATTTATCAGCAGCTTGCTGCGCCATGGTGACTCACGGCCAGGAGCTGCAAGAGAACACAGGACAAACGTTAGATGTACCCAACTCCGTGAGCCACACGAGAAAACCTAACATTCACCTCGTATCTTTGCAAACCGCGTTACATTACAGTGCAGTAAAACTCTATCAAACCAGGCTGCACAATGTGCCAGAATTTTCCTGCTTCTACTTTTGGGAGAAAGATGTACATCACTGAGAAAGCAAGTTGGTGTCGGGGGTGCTATAAGAATTTAATGGTAAGGTATAGCCCAGAATCAACACACAATCAAACTAATTATACACAACCATTACGCCAAATGATGCGCACTAAGCGTCTCAAACACAGATGCAATGACACTCACTCTGCTACGCCTGCGAAGGCAGGAAAGTGACCGTACCATTGGAGAGATCTTCCAACATAAACAGGTTCCTAATTAGCCCAAAAATGGCTACTGGCTGTCATCACACAAGATGGAAGTTTCCACTTCAAAAAACTTTTTCTTACTTGAAGGAGTCAACCAAAAGAAAATAATACCACACGCTGAAAGAAAGAACCACTATGTTGCCAATAGATTTTACTTCCGTCTTGAGAATACAGCCCCAAGAAGCAAGGTGAGAAGAAAAGGAATGGGCTCAGTAAACCTCACAGAGAACAATGAGAACGCCTCCCTCTCGGGGGCACTAATGTGAAAAGGCAACCCTCACAATTAGGGGCCAGGAAAACTTTAAGCACACGTGTGTTTGCTTTTTTTTTGAAACTCATTTGCAAAATAAAGATGATGAAATAATAATCCCTTACACCTGTGTGGTTTTAGCGCTCATAAAATGTTTTCGCACATATTGCCATCTGGAAAGGTCCCTGTCACAACCACCCTGAAAGGTGGGGAAGCTACGTGTTATCAGCCCACTTTACAGGTGAGGAAATAAAAGCCCCTGGAGGTAATAAGGGGCTTGTGCGGAGCTGCCCAGGAAGCACGCAGACTCCTGGTCCTGTGGCCTGTGCACAGTGCAACCACGGAACTGATTCCCATTCAGAGGCGCAGGCTCAGATCAGCTCAGAGGACAGATGCCCCAAGTGAACCAAAAGCAGGACTCGGAAACCCTGAGACTAAGCCAGAGCCAGCCCTCGGCCAGCAGAGGCCCAGAAGCTCACTGCCAAGCTCACAACACAGGCTTTTCCCTTGTGAGATCAAGCCCCCTCACCCCACACCCAGGAAGCCAGGAGGAACCCCAAATCCAAATCCAGAGTCACACAGGGTTTCACGCTTCCAGACTCCAAAAGGGACTCGGCTGCCAAGGAAGTTGGAGGCTGGGGAGGGAGAAAACAAAAGGAAAAGTCTGGGCTGCCCAGGCCTTCTTATCTGGGCTCATTAAATGGTTTCCAGATCAAGGCTAAGGGGCTCCCCTGGACTTGCTCCACGAAAGGCCGTTTTCCAGGAAATCTGCTCACTGCCCCCATGGAGGGGAGGCAAGTCCACGGAGCAGAGCCTGGCAGCCTCCCCAGCTCCCCCAGCTGGTGGCTTGGTTTACATTCCCAGCACAAGCAAACCCCCGGCAGCCCCTCTCAGGGGACCAGGGCCACCACCCAGCTGCAGGGACCACCCCCAAGAGAAAGCAGGGTCCAGAGTCAGGCAGCAGCATACAAGGCACGAACAGGGCAGCTGTAAACCACCTGGCCAGCCCTTGTCTTTTGTGCGGGCCTGGGGTCGCGGCAGGTGGCAGCACCCAGGGCACCACCCGCTTTCTTCCAGCTGGGCTGGCTTCCACACTGGGCAGTCCGTTCAAGCAATCAAAGGCCTCCTCCTGCCAGCGTGAATGCCAGTTGTCCTCTGCCTGTCTGCTGTTTATCTGACCACAGGCCAGCTGACCTCTCCAGAGCCTCAGTTCTCAGACTCCCCCCGCTCCCAAAAAACAGTTTCCCCATCATGTCACTGCCCCGCCCAAGAATTTGCAACAAGCCCTGCCAGGTAGCTTGGTTGGTTGGAGCATTGTCCCAGTGCACCAAAGGTTGTGGGTTCAATCCCCCGTCAGGGCACATGCAGGAACTACCAACGAACGCATGAAGAGGTGGGGGCAACAATTTGATGTTTCTCTGTTTCTCTCTCTCTCCTTTCTTCTCTCTCTCTAAAATCAACAAGTAAAATTTTTTAATTTAAAAAAAAAAAAAAAGAACCTGCAATGATCACAGAGCCTTACAGGCTGCTGCTGGTTCTCAATCTTTTTGCAAACTTCAAACCAATCTCCCATCAATATGCTAAAAGGGAGTCACCTGAACCCTGTCCCCCCCAAGCCCCAAATCTGCTGCTGGATGTGAGTTCCACTGACCCAGCTCAGTGAAAACCCCTGAGGATATCCCACGCCATTTACGAGAGCCCTGCAAGAGAAGGAAGAAAAGGGACAGTCATCAAGTACATAGCTACTACCAACACCAAGCTCTTTTTATTCTCAGCCTCACTTAACCATCAGTCACCCTGGAAAAGAGCTTTTATTACCCCAATTCATAAATGAGGAAACAGGCTCAGAGATAGCAGGTCTTTTGTCCCGAGTCTCCCAGCCCAGTCTTGACGCAGGATCTTAATCCAGACCCGCCTGGCCCCTGGGCCTGGGCTCTTCCCAGCACACCTGCGCCTGCGGTCTCACAAAGAAGTTGGGCTGGCGTCGGAGCTGGCCCGAAACTATTGATAAGTTGAGTAGAACCTGGGGAGTAGAAGCAGGCATTCCACAGCTTTCAACAAATATTTACTGAGCAAGCAGGTGGGGAGGCTGAGAATGCGCCTTCCCAGAGTGGACCACGCGGCCAGTCAAAAAGCAGAGAATAATGAAACAGCATTCTCACTCCCCCAGCTGGTGGGCTCCTCCAAGCAGCCCATGAGTGTTGGTGGAGTAACTCTGATCCTCATCAAACTCCATTTCATCCCAGCAACACCACCCCTGGTGGGACCCACAGCAAAGAGCCTGTCTGGGAGCTTGGCATCAAAGCAGCGCCTGGGCTCCCCTCGGGCTGCAGGCCCTGGGCACTCGGCCTGCCCTGGAAATCAGTGCTGCAGGGCCACAAACAATGCAGTAGCTGATGGGGAAAATCCACCCAGCCCACCACCCCCCTCAGCTAGTTCCACCCTGCCTTCAGGCTCTGGAAGGAGGGAGGGGGCAGTCACAGGCCAGCACAGTCTCCATCTGACGGCTACCAGAGACCGGGGGGGGGGGGGGGGGGGGGCATACTTCCTGTAATAGGGGACACACTGCGTTCCCTCAGAGCTAGACCAACACCGAAGGCCACAGTGACAAGGCACCCATGGACGGTGGGCTTGAGGAGTGCCCACTTGCCTCAGAACCTCTCTCTGAGCAGAACTTCTCATCAAACACAGAAGGGCCCCTGCTGAGCCAGGCCAAGGACAGAGATATCTGGTTTCAGCAATTCTGCTGGAATGACGCAGAGGAGCAGCAGCACCAAGATCCACAGGCGGGTGGACTGATGGGGAGGACCACAGAGATCACCGTACCCAGCAAGACCCAGCCCAGACAGGAACTTCCACATCCAAGGATTCGGAGGCCGCAGGGCTGCAGCTGTGCTCCACCTGCGTTAAGGTATAGAGGCTCCCAGACCCCAGCAGCTGCCGAGTCGTGTATGCCCAGTGGGGAGGCCAGGGATGCAGACAGGTTATCTCATCTCTAAGGATGCAGGCGGACTAAGCCGCCACTGTCAAGAAGTGTTAAAAATGAAGGGGCACTAGGGAGAGGTAGTAAGGAGATGCCTACTCAGTGAGGCAGCCAGCATGCAGCCATTTTTCCTGTCCCACCCAGGGACCCTACTAAGTGGCCCCTTTAGATTCTTTTTAAAAATGAACATAACATAAAGGTTTTCAAAATAAAAGAGAAATATCTCCCTAAATTCCTGACCCTCTCCCCCCCAAATCAGTGTTCTCTCTTTTAAATGGTCCCTTCCAGTTCTGGTTCATAGAAACACTTGATTTTTAACTATCTTCAGCAAGGAGTGGAGTTTCCTATTTTACATTTTCTCTACTTTTTATGATCATTTCCCTGTATGGTCACGGTTTGTTTGTTAATCACTTTTTTAAAGATTTTATTTATTTATTTTTAGAGGGAGGGAGAAAGAAAGGGAGAGAAACACTGATGGGTTGCCTCTCACACTCGCTCTGACAGGGGACTGACCCAGCAACCCAAGCATGTGGCCCGGAATCGAACCAGCGACCTCCTGTGTTGTGGGACGGCACCCAAGCGGCGGTCAGGGCTGCTCGCCATTTTTACCCAAAGGCCTCATTTTACAGGTGACGATGCCCAGACTCTGGGAGGGAAGCACCTCCCTTCAGTCACACAGCAGACGGCGCAAAACCTCCAGTCCAGGACCCCTAACTGCAAGGCCTGGTTACCCGCCACTTTTAATGGCTACATTAGATTCAAAAGTGTGTTGGGTTTTTTTTTTAATCACTACTTACTAGGCTTTTTGCCCCCTATCTTGCAGACCACCTTGAGATCAATTCCCAGAAAGGGAGTTATTACTGGACCAAAAGTCATCGGGACATTTTTATGGCCCTGAGATGTGTTATTGAAATGTTTGCCAAAGGGTTCGTTGCTGTACACACCCACTTGCACAGGGTATTCCTGTGGCAGCAACCACACCAGCACATAGAACACTGTTAGCAGGAAAGGACTTGGTGACCCAGGTTAGGGGCCCTCAGGAAGCCCCAGGAATCTGCAGGACTCGGCCGGCCGGCCAGGAGTTAAGGAGGAAGAAAGCAGCCCTCTCCCATTGGAGATCGGATCCGGCGGAGGCAGGCCCTTCCCATGCGGCTTCCTGTGGGTGCCAGTCCAACTCCAAGAAACCCAAGTAGTTGCCTTTTTAGGCCATAATCGAGAGGACACAACCAGAGGCTAAATTAGGACACTCAGGAAATGATGAAACTGAAAGTAAATAGGTTAACCAAAAACCTCTGCTTTCAACCCAAAATGTAATTCCTCGATTATTTGCCTTCTCCCCTTTCCCCCCAAACATCCATTTGGACCACTTTACCCCTTCCTGTTTTCCCAAAGAATCCCCTCCCTCCCTCCCTCCCTCTGGTTCTTTTACTGACTTGTGTGCTTGCCTGGGAAAGAAACTGCTAGCCCCTTAAAGACAGAATTCATTCTACACGGACAGATCATTGGCCCAAAGACTGTGAGTGCGTCCAATCCTAGACAACTAGGATTATGTGAAGCCTTCCTTCCATGGGCCAACTTCTAGGCTTAGAGCTAAGTCAGCCCAAGTCATCTTAAAGACACCAAGTACGAGGGCCTGCTAATAAGCTCTGTCTTCTCACTCAAGTCTCGCAATCATTTCATAAGGTGTATATCATCCTATTCATTTTACAGGTGAGAGAACTGAGGCTCAGACAGGTCCTAAAACCCAGATTCAAACTCAGACCCATTCAGCCCCAAAGCCCTACTCAGTTGTCACTTAAACTGGCCATGGGAAAAAAAACTGAGAACACTCTGGTTAAGCAAACCAGTAAAACAGACATTAATTTGCCAATTTAAAGCTGCAGAGCCCATATTCTCCTTGTGCTGATATGTACAAGGAACTCTTCACACTTCCATCTTAAATTGTTGAGCTAAAAGTAAGAGGGTGCGGGGCATGACCTTGGGCAAGCCTTTTAAGTTCTCTGAGCCAAGGTTCCAGCACAAAGACCCAGGTGGCTTCAACCTGGACACTGAGCCCTGTTCCAGCTCAATCACTGATGGCGGTGAGCAGGCCCCCTGACTGTTCTTCATGCGACCCCCATTCCAGAGAGCACAGGTGAACACATCCCTTCTCTTTTCTTTACAGCCGTTGCTTTTAAGTTAAATGAACTATTAAGGAAGGTCCTATGAAAGCAGCTACTAAAACATTACAGAACTTTTCAAACCCATGAGATTGACCTATTCAGTCAACCAAATCACACTGTGGATCTGTGTACCCCAATATTGTGACGAAGACATAAAGGACTCGAGGGATGACATGCACCACTGAAGTGCCAATCTTGGACTTTATTATTGCATGTAGCAAGTTCATTGCATTATTGCAAGAAAGCAAGTTCCTTGGTTCTGTGTCCTGTTTCCTTGGTTCTGTGTCCTGTGAACTGCTGCGTCCAACACCAACCATGGTGGGTCCAATAGACAGCCACCGTGTGGATTAAGTGCTTCCTTGGGACCTTGGGCATGTGCCCCCTCTGTGGCTCAACTGTAAATGCAGCTAATATTTCGAGCCATCTCCCCTACCTCACGGGGCTGTTTAATCCAACGTGAAATGTATGTGACGAGGAGACAAAACACTTGTCTTTGTGGCACACTCACTGCAGAGGGAAGACCACGTAAACAACAGTTCTAACATGGCACTCACAGGGATATAGGAGCAAGCAGCCTGCTGAGAACAGAGAGAAAGGGGCAATTCAGTGGAAAACTTGGAAGCTCGAGGGACAGTTTCATGGAGATGACATTTAAACTGGGTCCTGGAAGATGAATGGAACATTGATGGGGGCGGGGGGCGGGGCAGGGGAGCGGGGAGGAGATAGTAGAAAAGTATTCCAGGCCAAGGGAGAAGAGAGTATGGTTTTTCAGGAACCATAAAATGCTGTGATCAGTTAAGGCAGGGTTTCTGAACCTCAACACTATGAACATTTCAGGCCAAAGAACTTTTCATTGTCAAGGACTGCGCTGTGCATTGAAGGACATTTAGCAGTGTCTTTGGCCTGTACTCACTAGTCAACAGCAGCACCCCAGCCCAGATGTAAAACCAACGTCTCCAGACATTGCCAAAGGTGGGGACTGGAGAATGGGGGTGCCAAGTCACCCCCAGTTGAGAACCACTGATTTAAGGGGTTAGTATGTGCAAAGGTTGCACAGAAGCCAGAGCTCAGCTTAGGAAATACTCTCCCAAGTGTGAAGTGCACAAGCTAAATGTCTTTAAAATGGAGAAGTCCTCAGAGTGAAATGATTGCCAGGGCCCTCACAATGACCATGAGAAATGACCCCATCACCAAGGAGTGACTGCCCCTTACAATACACTGCATTTTAAGGGATCTGCCCAGAACCCACTACTGGACTATTCTTTAAAGACTCCTAAATGCTCAATTTTTTAAAAAAAGAGTCAGGCAAAGGAGGCAGGGCACGGATCTCCAGAGCTTCCGACACAGCAGCTCAAACTGTGGCTCCCAAGCAAAGTTCACCAACATCCAGGGGTCCAGGCGACTAATGGGAGGCAGCAGCTCACCATCAGATGCTATTTTTTTAACAGTTTTGGCAAATCTGTGTTAATCCCTGGGATGATACCCAGATAAGCATTTCCCACCCAGAACTCTCCTCCAAGCCCCTGAGCACCAACCAGGCAGATAGATGTCTCCACCTGGAGGACCCACAAGCACCTCCTACCTGCCCGCCCTCCTCTCCCCCAACCTACACTCTCTTCTGGGTCTCCATCTCTGAGAGGGGCTGTCACCCGAGACAGTCATTGTAAACATCTCCCTGGTGGATTAGAAGCGCTCTGTGGACCCCATCGCTGGGGCCCCGCTCCAGTCCGCATCCACTCCTTTCTAAGCCACACAGCTGCCTCCTTACCGCTGGTCCCGATGCTTCCACCCCCTTCAAGTCCATCCCCCTGGGTACCTTCAGGATGACTCGGCAGCTCCATTTCCATTCATGCTTCTTCCTGTTTTATTGATACTACCACCAGTTCAAAACAGTTCAATGGCTCTCCATCTCCAGGATGAAATCTAAGCACCTTGCCTGGTGAGGAGGCCCTTTGTGACTGCCCATTAGTCTCCAACGCTCCCAGCCCCTCCTCTGCCTCTGCCCTTCTACTCCGCTGCTGAATCGATCCCTGTTCACATCCCTCTCTGCTCCTGCCTCCAGGCCTTGGGAGAAGCTGGTGTATCCCCTGCGCCAGGAACCCTCTCTCAAAGCCCAGCGCAAACCCTCCTCCCTCCTCGGTAAGGCCCTCCTTGATTGCTGCAGGAGTACTTCCCCCTCTCTGTGCTCCACACTGCCATAACCAAGCAACTCAACTGTCATTATTCGAGGTTTTACCTGAGGACAGGAGTGGGGTCTCATTCATTTTATTTCAAATGTCTAGCACAATGCCTGACCCAGAACAGGGCTCAGTTAAAGTTTCCTGCATGAATATTATTAACACATGAGGAACAAGGTGAAAACGAGGAAGGAACGATAGGGAAGAACTCTCAGACTGGAAAACCCCCTTGGGCTGGACAGAGGCCAGAGAGGTGGAGCGCTGAGGTGAACGAGGAGGGCCAAGGTGAAAGCCTGCACAGGTCACAGCCGCCTAATGCTATAAAACACATGCCATTTATGGACTAATTTTTATATCCCCAAAACGATAAGGGGGGAAAAAGTATAATGGAGGTTTTTTTCAATCCCCAAAAAGAAATACGAGTATAAGTAATTTACTGGTCCCCAAGAAGCTTTTCATAGGTTGAATAAACCTAGGTTTTCTGGAACCTTCTAGTGTCCCTTGATTAACTAATGTGGAGATGCCCACCATCTACCAGCAGACACACCAGACAGGACCGCAGCTGGCATGGCCTAGCCGGCGGGCCGCTGCCCTTGCCGGGGCCCATGCAAAGGCCTCAGGCTGCCCTTCCAGCTTCTCCCGGAGCACTCGGTCTACAGATACCAAGCGAGTGCCACAGACACCAGTCTTTGGTATCAACTCAAAAGAGAGTGACAACTCAGGAAAACCAATGCCGGTGGGGCACCGATTCTTCAAACCCCAACCTAAGTGCTTGTAACACAGCCTCATGGAATGGAACGGGGTTGAATTTGGAATCAGGCATTCTTGGGTTTGAATCTCCCAGTCACAGTTCCTATGATCTTGAAGCCATTGACACTTCAATCTCCTAGCTCTGGAAAGAGGGAGAAATGCCTACCATCAAATTATTGCAACTCAAGTTCCCAGCAAAGAATCCCACACATACCAGGAACTCCTCTCCCAATTCCTCTCCTGTCCTCCTGATCTAATTAGTCTTAATCCTTCCTAGAATGACATCTGGGGCCTATGAAAAGCTCCTAGAAGTCTGGTGACTCTCCAGTTGACATCATCAGTCCACAGAGAACAATGTGGCACAGCACGTGACTCCCAAACACAGTGACTTCGCATGAGGAAAGAGGGCTTCTTGGCCCGGTGAGGTGGGCCTCGCTGCCGCCTCATGGCCCTCCCACGGAGTCACAGCACACACGGAAGGTTCGGAGAAGCCTGCAGTAAGGGAACCACTTCCCTTTGTCCATCTAGGCTTAAGCGCTCAGGAACATTCTGCGGGAAACCATTTCTCAAAGCTGACCTGGGAAATGCAGGTCTGGAGGGGTGCGCGTGAGGCCAGCCACAGCAGCGCTGGACTTGAGTCTGGCTTGGCACTGACCAGCTGTGGGACCCTGCACCAGTCACCTGCTCGGCATTCAGATGCTGCTGTCAGGCTCAAACAAGGTAATAAATGCACAGGCACCCCTGTATAAACACCAGGGCCATTAGAGCATTTATCTAAAGGGAGGTGTCTGCCATTCGGCACCCAGGGCCAACCTTACAGCAGCCCCCCACCCTAAGGTGCTCATTCTCCCCAAGCTATGAAGCGGGGAGGACCCTCCCAGCTGCCCAGAGGCCACAGGCTGCGGAGAACTGGGAGGGCTGCAGAGGGCCCCTCCCTCCTGACCTCAGGAATGTTATTTGCTTACAGAAGAAGCTGGGGCTTGTTTCCCTTAGCAGTATTCCAACCCCAGCCTGTGCCGATGCTTAGCAGATAAGAAAACCAGACCAGAGACAGAGCAGAGAGGAATTTAGCACGAGAGCCCCCAAACCCACCCGGTTTTGCCCTTCCCCCCTCTGAGGCCCAGGGAGGGACTTTTCAGAATCCTGAGTCCCAGGAACACTGAGAAATGCTGGAACTCTCCTGACCGAAGAAGGCGAGACCTATGGTCATCTTGACTTTGCCCTGGCCCCACAACCCAGATCATCGGAAATGACACCAGAATTGTGTGCACAGGTTCCCCTCCCCCCAGGAGGGTAAGGAACTGGGGGCGGGAAGGGGGAGGAGGTAAAGATGAGGCTGGAGGGGATAAGCACAGCAGCTGACCCAGGATCTTATCAGCCTGGTGGAGGAATGTGGTCTTCATTCTAGGGACAAGGGGAGGGCACCACGGGAGGTGGGACTAGGGGAGGGTTACATCATCGGATTTGTATTTTAAAAAGATCACCCTCCCTGACCTCAATTTAAGGGGGCAAGGTCAGCAAGTACTCGGACTAGCCAGGAGGCAGGAGGGTTTCTAATCTAAGAGAAGAAAGAGAGTCCTATGAGGAGGCTGGGGATTAAATACCACACAGAGGGGGACAAATGAGGCAGAGACTTCACCCTTTTTTTAAAAAAGAGTTTATTTATTTATTTTTAGAGAGGGGAAGGGAGGGTGAAAGAGAGGGAGAAGAACATCACTGTGTGGTTGCCTCTCACATGCCCCCACACTGGGGACCTGGCCTGCAACCCAGGCAGGTGCCCCCCTAGACTGGGAATCAAACCAGCAACCCCCCTTGGTTTGCAGGCCTGCACTCAACCCACTGAGCTACACCAGCCAGGGCAGATTTCACCCTTTGATCTGGCTCAGGAAGAATCCTGAGAGTCACTGCCCCACCCCCATCATTCCCTCCTAAGTAAGAAGCCCCGGGCATCCCAGGAGCTTTCCTGTGATTGTTAATCTCACGCATCCCATGTCACAGACCAAAGGGCCCAACTCAGTCTCCTCCACTAACATACCGCCCCTGTCCTCAAGGCCATAGATGCAAGGCTTTGGGCACTGTCGGGGCACAAAGCAATTAGAGCTTGAAGACAGCCCCATTCAGAATGACACTCCTTGCCACCTGGACAGAAAGATGCCCACGGACTTCAAAACACAACTGTCTCTCCAGCACCCCCTCTCTTGCCAGCTGCCAGGCACCCTCCATTCTAGCCACAGCTCCCAGAGGACTACCTTTGCTCCCAGATGGCCCAGGCAGCTGTTCCTACACCCCTCCCTGACCCCCCTCCGCCAGGCAGCTACAGTACAATCTGCCAGACACCAGAACCACTGCTCTCGGTCTCACCATCTTCCCCAGAACTGTGTGAAGGCAGGGACTGTCCCCAACTCCTTACTCAGGGGCCGACTGAGCGCAGGGCACTGCACAAACAGGGTCCTCAACCAGTGCTTGCTGACTCGAAGTGAATGCTCCAAAAGTTTGGGTTCACACGGAGAACCTGGCTGTCCAAGAGATCGTCATTCCACAGGTAACCCCTCCTCACCCCGTCATGTCAATGTCAAAGGTGAGAGGGAGAGGCAGACAGGTGCATCAGCAACAGGTAAAGCAGCCTACGCTCGGCAGGAAGAGGCCGGGCCACTGGCTGGATTTGTGGGTCTGCAGGGAAGTCACCTACACTGGATCCCTGACTTTGCTTTCAAAGTCGTTCAACATTTGGATGGTGAGGTCACACCTGTGTCTCACCCGCCTGGTAATGAGTTTTCACTCAACAGTCCAGGAGAAACTGCAAAGAGAAGCAAACAGTTTCAGGGGGCGACGTACCCTCCCAAACAGCCCGGATTCTGCCCCAGTCTGACAAGGCTGCCAGCTGTCCGGCTGCCTGCCCCTTAAGGATGTTCACCCAACTGCTGTCCCTCAGACCGCGTCTCTGGAGCCTGCTCGAGCTTCCCACACCTGCATGAGGGTGACCTGGACCCTTCAGGTTCCACAGTGAAGTTGTTTCTTCCCTTCGGTTCAGCTGAGCACAGTTTTCCTTCCCCTGAGCATGCAAGCAGTTTGCTGAAATCCAGCACAGAAAAATAACCACACCACAAGGATTTAATCATCCGGCCACTGTCTCAGAGGGAAAGCGCTGGCTTCCTGCATCCACATCACGACAGCTGAGAAACCCAACGCAACACCCAGAACTAAAGGCAATTTTTGAAAACTCCTCAGCCCAGAACCCACCCAGCCTTTGGCAGCTTGCTGTTCTGAGTAATGTTCAAACAATACTAAAAAAGAACAGTGAAGCCGCTCGCACCAACAGCCATCCTGGCCCTGGACCTGCTGCGCTGAGAGCTGACAGCTGAGGCCCCAATGGCTCCCGGTCCCCACTGGGTCCCCGCTGCCTGACATGTCAGTGCTGGGTTACGTCTGGTCAACTAAAGGGTTAGGTTCCAGCCTCCCAAAAGGTCCAAACTCTGCACGCTCTCCGTCATCCACTCTTTACTTTTGTGTTTAGTCCTCTCCTAAGGATATATTCACTGATCTTAGAGAGACAGGGAAGAAAAAAGGGTCTGAGGGAGAGGGAGAAACATCAGTGCGGGAGAGAAACATAAATGGTTGCTTCCCATTCGCTCCCCAACCAGGGATCGAACTGGCAACCTAGGTATGTACCCTGACTGGGGATCAAACCTGCAACCTATTCGCGTGGGGGACAACGCTCCAACCAACTGAACCACCTGGCTAGGGCTCTACCACCCATTTTAAAGCGCCTAATGTTAAGCCCATTAGTCCCACACCTTATTTCAAAGGTAAGTGACCCTCTGTGGTTCGTTTCCCCCTTTCGTGCTCAAGGCAGCGAAAGCCTGGAATGGACCAAGGCTCCCCTGTGACCATCCAGGGCCACCACGTCACTGTCCTGTTCTTCTCACCGACCCATCCAGCTAAACCTGATGTTCACAACCTTGACTCTGTTTCTAAGACACGGACGACCAGCCAGGCAGTCAAGAACAAGCTTCCTGAATCATTCAAGTGGGGCATTCTGGTCACTCTGCTCATGAACTTCATCACCGAAAGCAGAGAGACCTTCCAAATGGTGCTAAACTTATTCATGGCCTCCACAGAAGGCAGCTTAGAAAGAGCCACACTCCCGAGGCAGCCAGGCCGGCTGTGGAATTCCAGGCCCATCACTTAACAGAGCGAACATGGCCCCTGGGCCTCGGTTTCTCCATTCAGAAAATGGAGGGGGGAGGACAGCTGTGGGGAGCGTGCGGAGCGCCAGCCCCCGTCTCTGCCACGCGGTCGTCTCTGCCATGCGGTCGGTCGGAGCGTGGCGACTCACAGACCTATTGTGAGGAACGGGGGAGCGGTGCTTGGCGGCGCCCCGGGCCTGCCAGCTCCCCTCCCCCACAACCTCTGCCTCTTCTCTCAAGAAGTCTGTGTCGCCACCGAACTCATAATGAGTCACTCACAGGCGCTGCCCTCACGCAGCCCACTTCGGGGGTTTGAAGTCACATCCTGCCTAGCCTAACTCGGCATGATTTATTCCACCCCAGGAATGTAGCTCATTTCCCAGAATTTTGTAAAGAACTTCAGTTAAAGACTTTGATTTCCAAGGCGCTCCATTTACAGGCTCGGCTGGAATGGCGGGAGGAGACCCAGCTCGGCTCAGACCTGCAGGTGGGAACCAAAGTTTGGGCGAAAAGACACCCTCCCCGGAGCATCTCATCCTAGGGGTACCAACATTTCCCTTTCAAATTCAAGCTGCAGGAAAAAAAAGAACTTTTTATCACAAATACACACAAACATGTCAAACAAAATACATTTCACAAATATATCCTATGCACTCTGATATTTTCCATTCGAATCTATTTTATTTCATTTCTAAAAATGCTGCTTGCCACCCAGTAAATTTCACAACCCACCAACGAGTCTCAGTTGGCAGACTGAAAAGCACCAGTCCGGCTCAGCCCACACTGGGCAGATGAGGCTCAGACGGGTCCGGCGACCCCCCCACGATCACACGGGGAGTTAGGCCAAGCAGAAGTGCAAGTCCACAGCCAAGGCAAGACTCTGTGGGGGACACATCCCCCTCTCGGCGCTCCCATCATTTGGTCCCGACCACCTCAAAGGTGGTCTCCCCGCCCTGTCTCGCCCTGCTTCCCACCCCCCTCCTTAAAAAAGAGAGACTCAGAGACTGGGAGGAGTGTGCAAAGGGACCTGCCCAGATGCGGCTGAGGAAACGCCCTGTGAGCACCTGCAGTCCAGGTGGAAGAAAGATCACAAAGACGGAAAGGAAAAGAGCCGGGTTTCCTGAGTCAACAGAATAACAATGGGTCAAATGTCCTACAATCAAAATATCACCGTTCAAAGTGCCAGCCCCAACCCCAGGCTGGAGAGGCACCCGGAAGTGATACGTTACAGTCCAATACAAGAAGGACGGGATGGGAGAAGGGCTCTGCACAGAGATGAGACTGTGAAAGGTGCGCCCCACATTTTTATCTGCCTGGAACAGCGGACCTAACCCTGTGATGGACAAACCCTCATGCACAATAGCAGCCTGCTGATCTGTTTACACACACAAACACACACACACACGCACACACGCACACAGAGACTAGACAGGAAACCCAAAGTTCACGTCCCCCCAGATCAGTGGTTCTGAACATTTTCAGCCTGATCAAGGGCACCTTGAAGGCTGTGACCCCTTGGCACCCCATCTTAGGGGGGCTCACAGACACCCTCGACTTCAGTCTAAGGACTTTTAGAAGGCCCTGGTTACAAGCTCAAAGCAAAGGCGCATGGCTGTAGCCTCCTCTCCACCAAGGCAACGTGAACAAAGAGGAGAGGATTCCTCCCTGTGTTACCTCCACAGGTGAAGCAGAAGCTCACAAAAGAGGTCTGAGAGCAAAGCCGCAGTCAGGACAACCCGGCAGCGCCTCTGCGTGGGAAGCAGAGGTCATTTCCCAGGGGCAGCTCTGGCTCACCCTGGACTGTGGGAACGAGAAATCCAGAACTACACGGCAAACCACCTCTCTCCCTTTCCATCCCCTACACTTCCATCCCCTGGGCCTATTCGCCCAGTGCCAGCCCTGGGCACACAGGGCACAGCCAACTCTCCAGAGCAGCCAGGGTGGAAAAGCAGCATCCCAGAGCCTGCAGCCTCCCTGGGGAAAATGACCCCAATACAAGCCACTGAGTGAAAGTAAAACCCACTTATTTCATCCTTTATAAAAAAATGAAACTGCAGTTTCCTAGAGCAGGCTGTAGTGGAACCCTGGTCTGAAAAGCTGGCACACTCTGCTGTCCCTGAGCTGGGAGCCTGGCCACAGGGATGACCTCACACTTCCCTCACCAGGAACCTGGCCGCTGCTTACTTTACCACCCGACAGAGTCACGCCTTTGCCAGAGCCACAGCCAGGTTCCCAAGGGGCCAAGGCTGAAGGGGCAGGTGAGAGAAGGAAGCAGCCACAGCACCTGTCCTAGAGAGCTGCGGGTTCAGGCCACACTGTCCCACCCTGGACCCCTGCATCCCCCCAGATATGTGTGCACACAGACACATGGACATGTATACACAGACACTGTGTGGGCACGTGCACACACACACACACACACACACACACACACGGTGCGAGGTCAGGACAGAACGCAACACAAGCCAGGCAGACCTGGATATGAGAGCCACGGTCTCTGCTCACTGACAAGGAAACCTGCACGTGTTGTGTAAAAGCTCTAAGCCTCCCTTTCCTCGCCTGACAGGTGGGAAGCCCGCCCCACAGGACTGCGCTGACGGACAACCGCTGATGCTTGGTTCCGGGTGCTTGTCGCCTGGATCTCACTCACCCACACGACAACCCTGAGAGGTAGCTTCTATTAGTAGCATCCCACTTGCAGACCAGGGCTGCTGGCTGCTGGTGGGGTCCGTTCCCTGGAGGGAGCATCAGGCTCCGAGGTCTCTGTGCCGTGCACTTGGCCCACAGCCTAAGAGCCGACACAGGGAGGCCGCCAGCACAGAGCGTCCAGCAAGGAGGACGGGTCAGCAGCCATCAGCCATCACTCAGGAAGGGGAAGGGACCGGAGGTGACCCACAGCGCTCCCTGTCACCCAAACCGAAGCGGCAGTAGCAGTCCTCCTGGCTGACACCAAGCTCCTCAGCAATCCCCGCTTCCTCTGCAAACTCTTTTTAACCTGATTTCTCTAAGATGAGAGTGTTGGGATAGGGAGTGTTTGTCCCCCCCACCCCCTCCCAGCTGTCCCCCGTGGTCCCTGCTGAAGAGCTAGGACCCACTGAAAAGCCAGGAATTCAATGCTGCAGTGACTCACAACTCCTGACCAGAACCAATTCGGAAAGTCCCGGGCCCAGGAGCACAAAGGCTGCCGGGTAACGGCCCAGGAGAGCCTTGAATCCTGCCCTGGCCCCTGCTCTGTGCTCAGGTCCACGATGAGTCACATTCTGCAGATTCTTATTTGAAAGCCAGAATGGGGGGAGGGCAGGAGAGAGGGGGAGCCCACTATTTCCACCTAAGGATAATTAAAGCAGGGACTTGTTTGACTTACAGGAGAAGGAGGCCATCCTTTTTCAGCCTCTCTTTAATACTCAGCTGGTCTGCTTGAGGTGTGTGATACCACAACGTTCTGCCCAGAGAGCTTTACAACCTGGAAGTACCCCTGGCCCAGTGTCCCCAAAGTGTCCTCACCTGGAGAATACCAAGACTCCAGGGCACACAGCTAGTAAGTACCAGCTCTTCAACCTCAGCCTCGGAGGGCACTGTCTGTCCCTTCCTCTCTGACATGACGTTCGACGTGCTGGCCAGAAAGTCAGCAGAACTCAGGTTCGGAGGAAGGAGGACAGACAACTGGACGTGAGAACGCAGCGCTGATGGGGCCTTGTGAATTCCACAGGGCTCGGCAGCAAGTAATTAATCCCATAACAAGGCAGTTTTTACGAGCACTTGGAGCAGCACAGCCACCTCCTCCGCACCCTGGCAAATGCAGGACGCAGTTGGTGGGTGGCAGGGCAGGCTGTAGGCAGAAGACGGCCGAGAACAGCATGCTGGTGGGCTGGGAGGCTGAGGGGGAAGCGCTGACGCCCCTGCAGGAACCGGGCCGCCCGCCCCCACCTGCTAACTGACCCCTGGCAAGTGAACCAGGATGAGGACAGAGGGTCTGACTCCAGAACCGTCAGTCCTCGACAGACACATCGTGGTGGTCAACCTCAGACCCCAAAGAAACACGCACAGCCTTCTACCCAAAGCCACGCCCAGCTAAGAGACAGGGCTGACGTTGAACCAGAGTCTGTCTGACCCACGCTCAGGCATGAATACGTTCACCCATTTCTCAAGCACACAGTTAAGTGCCTACCACGGGCCAGGCCTGCTCAAGGGGCCCGGGGGCGACACCTCCAACAAGGGAAGCGAGACCAGCACAGGGAAGTGGGAGCCGCCGCCCGTGCCGGACAGGGAGCTCTCCCTGGCAGCCATCCCACACTCTGGCCTGCAACTGGCATTTCACGTTTGTAGCCCTGCACACGTTTTCCCCAAGTGTCACTCCCTGCTCACGTAGAAACCCTGTTTAGGGCTCCTCAGCGGCAGAGCCGCCTCCAAGGGCGCATGGTCCCCAAGAACTGGGTGAGGCTGCCCTCACCCCTCTGAGGATGGCAGCCCGGGGCCCGGTCCCCCCATGGGCCCACTCACTGAAGCACCCTGATTGGAGAGGGATGGAGGCACAGGTGCTGGTGAGCCAGGCACAGGTGGGGGGCGGAAGGAGAGCCTCTGAGGGCTGACAGTTACCGGGGGCCGGTCATGAACTGAGTTCATGGAAGACTCGGTGCCTTCCATACATCAGCTCCCCAAAAAGCACCAGAGGTGGGTTTCAGAAACCATACTTTGCAGGTGAGGAAACTGGGACTCAAAGCGGTTAAGTGCACGGTTAAGCTGAGCAAGGCCTGCAGGGCTCCTCCCCATACCTGGGGAGGAAGGACAGAATGTCCCTGACTTAGGCCTCCACTGACACCCACCCCCCACTCCCTTTTCCCCTGTTGTGGGATAAAGTGTGTCCCCCCCCCCAAAGAAAAATGCTTATGTTGATGCCTTAACCCCCAGGGTCCCAGAATGTGATTGTATTTGGAGACAGAGTTTTTAAAAGAGGAAAGTGAATTAAAATGAGCTCGTTAGGGTGAGCCCTAATCCAATCTGACCACTGTCCTTTTAAGAGGAAATGTGGACACCAGGGGGGCACCAGGGATGTTCATGCACAAGGGAACACTGTGCAAAGAGGCAGCAAGGGCACGGCCATCTGTACAGCAAGGAGAGGCCTCAGAGGAAACCAACCTTGGACTTGTAGCCTCCCGACTGTGAGAGTGAATTTTGTTGTTTAAGCCTGTCCCTCCTCCCCACCCCCCGCCCGTCCGTGGTACTTTGTACAATGCCCTCACCTGTGCGGTGGTCTCTTCAGCACCCACCACCACCACCCTGCCCTGCCGTGGTGAGCTTGCTCGCCTGACTGCTGGAATGGAAACTCAGAGACTTTGGTTGTTTCACCCAAGCGGGTAGCCCCAGCATTCGATGCACATTTAATCAACTTGCAAACAGAGTGAAAATGGGACTTAAACCCAGCTGCTGCTGCTTCTAAAGTCTCCCACTCCCTTCCCACGCCCGGCAGCCTCCTGCTGCCTTATCTTCTTCCCCATTCCTTGCACCCACCTCTCCTCCTCCAATATAACTGGTCAATAATTTAAATTAGCACAAACTCAAAAGATAATCTCTAGCCTACAATCACCACCAAATAACAGTGTAAACAAGGTGATAGGAGGTAAACAAAAAAGTACACAAAGAGCCTCACACCTCAAGCGCCAGGGAACATCTACCAAGTGCTGAAACCCCCAGCTTCTGTGTCACCTCCTTACTAATTTTAAGTCAATATGTAAAAAATAAAGTGAGGGTAAGGCGCAGGGCTTCTTTTTGGTTTTCTGAGTGAGCACGGAATGGGGGGCATTGAGGACCACGGCAGACAGGGCTCTCCTAGTCAAACCCCACCCGAGCGGCCCAGAACTGAGCCAACCCCCAGTGCAGGCGGGAAAGGGGACTCGGAGGTTGATAAAACCTGAAATACAAACCAGACTGTGCAGGTGTCCCAGTGACCACGACTGGGGCCACGTCCAGACCCCTTTCTCCCTAGGTGGGTGGGATGGGTGACAATAAATAACCTTTTGGCTCCTTTCAAAACAAGTGACTTCGCCTGCTCTCCAGGAAGACAGCAGAATTCAGGTCAGGCTCCCTCCGGCCAGGAGCCGGGCTGAGGAAACAGGGACAATGAGGGCTGCAGAGAGGAAAGGACTCAGGCAAGGAGGCCATATAACTGGAACGACAAAAATTCCAGAGCAACGGCACTGCATTCCAGTTTCTAGACCTCTGACCACCCATCTTCTCCCTTCCTGCGCTCCCAGCCCACCCCCAAATAACTCCCTTACTACTGTAAACATCTATGTAACTGCTCAAAAGTAGCCACTAGGATTCTGAAACTTCCTCTTTACAACAAAACTAAACTGTTGCAACTTGTTGCTACAATCCAGCAGACAGGAGCCACAGCACCACGTAGGTGGCCTGCCAGTAGCTTTTGGACATTTTGGAGGCCACCCCACCCCCCCTCACCCCCAGCTGCTGCCTACCGTCAGGGAGGGGTCTCTCTCAGTAGGGGCAGGGCTTATTTCCCCAGCCTCCCTGTGACAAGGGCCCTGCAAGCAAGCCTCTATCCCCTCATGTCCTCCCAGCTTGTCTTCTGGCCCAGACCTGTGCAGGAACTACTCAAGGAGGCGGGCAGGTGGTTGGAGATCTTCCTCCAATGAGCCCAGAAAGATCTCCCAGATCCACATTCCTAAGCTTTCTCACTACAAATGACAAAGTGGTTTTACCTGTTTTCCATTGACTCAAATGGGCATCCAAGTGGCCACTTTCTCCCGGACCCACCTCTACCACAACCCGCTACACCACAGTGGCATGGTTCTTCCCTGGGTCTAGACCGGGAGCCCCTTGAGGGCAGGGCCTGTGGTGTCCCATTCATTCTACATCCTAACCACCTAGTGGCTTCTGACCTACAACAGATGCTCAGGGTATATTTGCTCGACGAATTAATTTCCAAGAGTCAAATAAAACCTATAGAACTTCAGGGCACATGCCTGGGTTGCAGGCCAGTTCCCAGCAGGGAATGCACGAGAGGCAACCATACACTGATATTTCTCTCCCTCTCTCCTTCCCTTCCCCTCTAAAGATAAATAAATAAATGTTTTTTAAAAATTTTTTAAATAAAATCTTAAAAAAATTTTTTAAACCCTATAGAACTTTATGGCAATGTAAACAATGGTGGTTCTTCTCTGTGGACTGTAACATGGTCATGAAAACACTAACTGTGGCAATATGGGCAGGAAGCCCAGGAAGATGCAAACTGCGGAGGGGATATGGGGCAAATCTTCTTGCCAGCTTTGTTGTCATTTTGTTTGTGCTATAAACAATGCCTCCCTTTTTTAAACTTTAAAAAGGAAACTGATTCCAGTAACAACTATGTCTCTCTCAACGCTCCATAAGAGTCTCATCCCAAGTCCTTCAGCTGGGAACAGCCTGCTGACCACACACCCGGAGCACACACAGGCAGAATTCCCAGCAGCCACGCAGGGGATTAAGGACCTCAGTGTGGAATCCTGCATTCCCACATTTCCCAGGAAATGGCCCAGAGAAGGAGGTCCTAATGGCCATTTGGGCTCCTTAAAAGGCTGGGAGAGGGGCTCCCGAAGAGAGAAAATCTTTTATCAGCCCCAGTGACTCAGAGGGCCTTGGCAACCTGAATCATCCCTGAACAAAGTTCCTCCAGAGTCTGAGCAACTAAACAAGACCCCAGACCTGCTCCCAGGAAGTGCTGTGCCACACCCCTAACTCGCAACCAGCTCAGATGCCGTCTCCTCCAGGAAGCCTTCTCAGACTCTCCTGGGCCCCCAGCACGCTGTAGGTGGCAGGACACCATCAGCTCCTGGAGCCGCTTCCTTCACCTCCACATCCCTAGCAGCCCAGTGCCCAGCACACAGAGTAAGCTCTGAGGAGCAGTTACTGAATAGTGATGGACAGATGAATGAATGAATGAAGAAAGGAAGGAAGGAATGCCAGTTTGTTGGATGCGAGCAGGCTGGGGTCAGGAAGAGCCCATGGTCAAGATGGCAGCAGGCCCGCTGGCTGGCTGGCTCTCCAGTGAGGACCAGGCAGGGCCCAGCCACCAGCAGGCCAGCACAGCAGCCAGGATTTACACTGCCTGGCAGTGGTCTGGTCTGTCCACCTGCCCTCCCTTAAGATCTGCCACGCACATCTGACAAATGGCCAGTTGAGGTTGAAGGTGAAGTCCGTAGCCAAGACAACACTTGCAACCTTGCTATGAGTAGCCAACTACACTGTAGAACAGGAGGCCCCATTGTGCCATGGCCCAAAGCTCTGCTTCTTTCACCAATTTTCAGTCACGATGAGGAAGGACGTCCCAGGGACCGGTCCAACCCCTCGCTATCAAGCCCAGGAGTGACGGCCATCTACAAGGTCACCCTGGGGTCTGGAGTCAGAACACCTGCGTTTGAATCCCTGGTCAGTCTCCATATCTATAAAATGGGGGCAATTTCCTCCCTCATGAGAGTGAGGGAGGAAATGAGGTAATTCATATAAAAGCACTGGCACAATAAAATCTGTTATTATTACTATTACTATTATTAGCAGAGCTAGGAGGCCTTCGGCCCAGACATCCTGATTCCCACCCAGTGCCCTTCCACCAGAGCCTCTTCCCTTCCTGCCCACCATCCCCATCTGCCCTCCTCCTGCCAGGCAGTTGTAGTCTCCACTCAAGAGGCTCAGAAATCCCCAGCCACTCAGTGCAGCGCGGGCCTGCCTTGTGGGGCAGGCTGTGTCCCAGTGTCCCTGCCACATCAGAGGGTAAGGCTCCCGGCACGAGGGTGGCCCTCTGCGCCCCATCCCCTGAAGCCCCAGCAAGCAGACCCAGTGCAGGCCACACAGCGGGAGCCCAGGGGGCCTCAGTTACTGACTTGGCAAAGACATGTGAGGTCAATATTTGGCTCTTAAATATTTAAAAAATAGACAAAAACTTTAAAATGGCTCCCTGTCACCACCTTTCTCAGCCCAGAGATTTCCAGACAAGTTCCTTGCATCCGCATTTTCTGCAGTGGAGACATCGCTAGCTAAATGGCGTTCTAAAGCTTCGCCTGGGCCTCCGTGTCCCCAGGCTTACAGGCACCACTGAGAACTAAACTTCACTCACGCAACAAGGATGGGGGGGGGGGGGGCAACTCCGAGCCAGGCACTGGACGAGAACCTGGGACCCAGGAAGGAAGAAAGACCCCACCTCTGACCTGCAGGTCCGTGGGTTCTAAAACCTTCTCCCCCTTCCAGACTGGTTAGATTAAGTCCCGAGACTGTTCCAAACGCCTCATCTTTATGTTTATCAGACAGGAAGCTGCCTTCTCCAGCTCAATGACTTCATGCAAAACACAGGAAACGCAGTGGCTTTTGAACACGGATGACTCTAAATAAAGGTGCCTCTGCTGCTTTGTAACAGACTTTTTAAAGATGCCTAAGCCAGCTCATTACCGGCTCAGACGTAACAAGTTGAGTTGTGTGGTCAGAAGAATGCAAAAGTTGCACAGCCCTTGAAAACCTCAGCATCCAAGCCCAGAAAATCTTTTGGCAGATTCCTCGGTTATCTTAAGTCACCACACCTTTTTTAAAAAAAGATTTTTATTTATTTATTTTTAGAGAGAGGGGAAAGGAGAGAGAAAGCAATTGGTTGCCTCTCTCATGCCCCCAACTGGAGACCTAGCCCACAACCCAGGAATCGAGGTCCACAGACCAGCACTCAATCCACTGAGCCACACCAGCCTGGGCTAAGTCACCATACCTTTGTTGGAGGTATGGGACAGGCTTGCTGGACAAATTTAAAATCTTTAGAAGCTGAACATATATTTTCTACTGTCTGATGATGGTGATAACATTAAAAATAAAGTAGGAGGGGAAGAGAAAAAAGGAACTGCACCGCTTTAGACACATTTCTGTGTGAATTCCAGCAAGCCACGCTGCAGGCGACACGACTGAAGCCCCTGCGTAGCAGGAGGAAAGGCGAGGCCTGGTCCCAGTTCCACCTGACCCAAGGCTCTTGTTTTGTCCCTCTGCTGTAGGTCCCACACTGAAAATACAACAAACCGATCATCCAAGACAGCGATTTTCAACCTTTTTCATCTCATGGCACACATAAACTAATTACTAAAATTCTGCAGCATGCCAAAAGATGTATTTTTTGCTGATCTGACCCCGAAAAAAGGTATAATTCTGATTCATTCACACCAGATGGCTATTGTGTTGGGTGTTGTCTTTTTCATTTGGCAATCTATGGGAAAAGAGGTAGGGCCGCTGACTAAATACTCGGGTACTGCATGCTTTAAAAATTCTTGCAGCACACCAGTGTGCCTGAGCACACCGACTGGAAATCACTTATCCGAGACATTAAATGACTTAAAGTTACTAGAAATGAGGACTAGCTAAGGAACACTGGGAAGCCGGCGTGGCTCCCAGCATGGCCCACCCTGCTGCCCCGCACTCCCCCCCCCAACCCCCGCCCCGCGTGAAATGCTGATTTTTGAGCTGTGGGAACTTTCGGCCTAAACGGCCCTGTCCAGCTGGAAGAAGTTCAGAGAAACCCAAAACACCTCCCACCCCATTTCTTAACCCTAGGGCTCACCCCGAAAAAGAAAAAGACTAAGGGTGTGGAAGAATAGACTCTTGAGGAAAGATTAAAGGAGCTAAGTATGTGTTACTTGGCTAAACGGCACAAAAAGGGATGATAACAGTTCAAAACTACTTTTAAATGAGGCCACATGATTGTGAGTGAAAGGCTCTGGGTGAAACCAGGGGCCAAAGCTTTCTTCTGCCGGTTCACAGAGAGCTTGGGCAAACCACTCCTTCCCTAACGGTGGGGGGAGGGGGGTGTGGGGGGGGGAGGAGGGGGTGCACGGGAAGAATTACACTATCCCAAAGATCCCTACCAGCGTGAACATTTTCTAATTTTCAGTCAATTCATAGGGAGATTTTACTGTTTTGCTGATTTTTCTTTTAAGCAGGGTGTCATTTAGAATGAGTTAAAACGAAAGGAAATCTTAAGGCTCAAGTTCCCAAAATGTAAATACCCATGGAAGTAAGAAAGGGACCTGCTTCAGAGGTCCCTGTTCCTCAGGGTAGTACTGCGGGACCCTAAGGACCAAGCAAGGACCTCTGACAGGCACCAAAGCAAAGACTTGAGGTTGGGGGAAGATCAACTCCACCTCCAGCTTCACTGGCCCAGCCTAACCTGCCCAGGCAGGAAGCCACACCCTTCAGTGGCAACTTCTGGAAGGACCTGCAAGCCTCCCTCCAGCCTCAGCCTCAGCAGGAAGGTCCCTAATGAAGTAGCCAACAGGGCTGAGGAAGAAGGTAGCTACAGAAGATGTCAACATGAGAAATGCAAGGTCAGGCTGGGGAGAAGCCCCAAGAAGGCCTTGCCCTCAGCCAAAGGCCAGCCAAGAGCCTTTTCTGGGCCCCCCTGCCCAGGGGCCAGGATGTTGTGTCCCATTTGAGGAGCTGAATCACCTCGGGCTTGAGAAACTAGTCAGCAGAATGAGGGCCCAACAAATTCCAACAGAGACACCAGCCTAAGTTACTTTTTAAGGAGACGTGCATCAGACACAAGAGGGCAGCTCCCCTCCTGCCTCCCAAATATCTGGTACCATCAAAGCACCAGGGGCAGGTGGGGGCTGGGGGGGCAGTGAGGGAGGGCAACACATGCCAGCATTCAGCCTCCAGCCCCATGTGGTGGCAGGCCCATTTTAGACCCAGGCTCACTCTGTATACTCGTGTGACTCACGCCATTCCTCCAGGAGGCCCAGAGGATGCCTGGCAGGGGCACGGGCCTGGCCGAGACCCTGAAGGGGTCCTTCCGCTGCCTTTGCCATGGAAAAGAGCCAACTCTGCAGCAAGCTGGCAGCTCTGCTCTGGCAGTCTCTCCAGAACCCACACCATGCAAGACCAAGATGCTCTTCACTGAGAACGGGATGGGGTTCAAAACACGCTCCTAATCACAGTTTCAAGAATTTGGGCTTTTCCACTGTTAATACAGCAGATGCCTGGGGATATGCCTGGGGGATAACTGGAGAAGGAGCAGGAAGGGGCACGCTAGTGGTTGCAATGACCCCAAGTTTGGAGGACCCAAGAGATTAAAGGCCTGGTGTAAACTTCTGGTCAGGGTGGACTCCCCAGGAAAGGACCCCAGGTGATTGGGTGCCAAGGAAACTGTGGGAAATCTGGCAAAAGGTCACGCTGAATGAAATACTTTCCAGACGCATACTGTGGGGTTCCTTTTCCCATCCAGCAGAGAAAAAGCAATCATCTACCATTTTCCAGACTATGAGGGAGTGGATCAGAGTAGACATTTGTTTAAGGGGTTGCTCTGGTGACAATGTGACATCATGGAGAAGAAAACAGTACCCAAAAACGTTCCAACCACAAGAGTAAGTCAGTCCATTTTTAAAACCTTTCCTCCTTCCTTGCACACAGTAGGCACTCAATGCAAAACTTGGAATCTAGAGCAATGCATGTTAATGCTGAGACCTAGAGGATTGGCCAGCCAACCCCCTTATTTTTATAGGTAATAAAAATAAGAAAAGTTTAAGTTGCTGACGATTTAAGGGCAATATACATAAAAAGGCATTTAGTGAAAAGGAATACTCACTCCCCACTCCTACTTCCTGGGTCCCTCCAAGAGGCAACCACTATTACCAAAGTCTCAGTATCTTCACAGGCACCAAGCCAAAGCAACCTAGCATGTTTCACGCAGAGGGACCACTATGCATACTTGTCATCTCTCTAGTTTTTCCTACTTGTAACATTTACTGGAGAGCATGGCCTCTCCGTACATACAGACCAGCCTCATTTCTAACGGGCTGTGAGAACTGCCACTGAACAGCTGTGCCACGATTTATTCGACCCTTCGGATGGACAGTGACCTTGCTTCCTGTCTCCGTCTATGGCAATGCTGCAAACACTATCTTGGACATTTCCTTTTGCACAGGAGTTTATCTGTGAGGAGCATTACTAGAATTCAGAAAGAAGGACTGACTAGACTTGGATAGACACAGCCAAACTACCTTCAAAAAGGAGAGTGGTTACAACTCATGTTCCCATCCACAGGACATGAGAGTACCTAAAAAACTGGACCATCTTGGAGAAATTACAAATTACTGGATTTTTCAGTTCCTCAGACCTCTTGTGCATAATCAACGGTCTTGTAAACAGGTGTGATGTCTCTGTAGGTGATAAGGGCACTTTCTAACAAAACCAAATGTTCTTGCAGTTACAGCTAGAAGCCAGGTCTCCAGACACCCAAGGTTCTTCCTGTGCCAGACTTTAGTTACATCCCAGATCATGAAAAAACATGTTTTAGAGTTAAAACAGCAGTTACTTTGCACATCTCCTGCCCAGGCCAGGGCCCTGAAACAAGACTACTTAGCACAAGTGCATGACCAAGTGCATCCAAAAGCATCAGCAGACAGGCCCCCAGAACCACTTGCATTTTTACCACTTACGTTTCACACTGCTGTACACACACATACGCACATGCACATATGCACACGCACACACTTGCACACATTTTTAGAAGTACAAAGAGCACTGGCCAGGAAAACCATCTACCCCTCCTCCTCTTTCCAACCCTGATAGCCCAGAGAATGAAGACTGAACATTTACATATTTTCTTAAAAACTTCACAAAGCCACTTTACATTCCTTACGTGGGCCCTTCGAATACCTTGCTTGTTTTAGTTCTCACTCCTAACCCTGCAGGGTAGATGTCCCGATTCCCACACAGGTCATGTGACTTGCCTACGGTCATAAAGCTAGTACCTGGCAGGTTCAGGGCTGGAACCCAGTTCCAAAACTCACAACCGCACAACTCCCAGCTCTGAGGGTGGGCATTCTGAAACCCACAGAGGGCTCCACCCTGTCGTCGCCCAGAAAACCTGCGCCCAGGGGCTCAGCGCACCAAGGGTTAAGGCCTGGCTGAGAGGCAGTGACTCTGGGGCTGCACAAAGAGAAAAAGCACTTCCTGCCCCTGAGGCAGAGATGCTGTGTTGTGCTCAGCAAATTAGGACATTTGTTTAATTAAGGCGACACACAGATTTTGTTATTCTAAATATTTCTGGAACATGATGCTTGAGAGGAAGCCGTGAAGGCTTAGATTTTTTTTTTTTTTCCTTTGCTTTGGGTTTCTTTCTCCCCCAAGAGAAGGGTAGGGCCTGCCTCTGAGGAAAACAACAGCCAACCCCTCCTCTCCTTTTGAAATAAAGATGTCAAGCTGGTAAGGGCTGTCTTAAGTACTTTATTGCAGGATTAGCGACAAAGAGGAAGTGAAGAAAGCACAGCTAGCCTGGCTTCTAGCAATACCCTACCAGGCCACACAACAATGCTGCATTTTTCAAGTGTGCTTCTCTCCTTTTAAAAAGCTAACAGATCCTTGTTTTGTTTTTTTCTGGAGCAAAGAACAGGCGAAAGGCAGGCTGTGATTAACATGCACCCTTCATCCTGCAAGAGGGAAGTTGTCCCATCTCCAACCCTAAGGTTAAAAGTTTAAAAATAAAAAGCAGAATTCCAAGGCCCTGACCCTCTGTTTCCTCTCCCATCGCGTGCCCTTCAGACAGGCAGCCCCACTGAGCGCACCTCTCCGGCGGCCCTTCCCCGAGCAGAGCCTGCCAATCCGGGCGCCTGCATCTGCCAGCACCTGGACCTGCCCACAGACACTGCCAGGACTTGCTGAATGTGAAGAGTAGAGCTCTTTGGTGTCACCCTGCAGCCATCCGGGGGGCACAGCGGCTCTCAAATTACACTGAGCAATCTCTTGACGCTTTTAATTACCCCTCAATTACCCACTAAATGAGTCCTCGCTTTCCAACACCCAGTGCTGGTCCTCCGTCTGCAAACCTGCAAGGTGCTCCTTCCTCCAGGCAGCTCCCCTGCTGGCCCCAGACAGAAGTGGCCCCTCTCGGAATTCCTGGAGTCCTTTGTCTATGGCATGCTTGCTACACGCATCAGAGGCTGCCTTTGTACTTCAGTCACTGGGCCACTACTTCCTCTTGAGGACTGTAAACTCCTCAAAGGCAGAGGCCTATGATCTCCACAGGAAGGGCTGGCTCCTTTCCCCCAATCCCCATGACTCACAGCACCTTTCTGGGGTCTCTGTCATCTTCGCCTCACACTAGAGTCATCTACGGATTTGTCTCGGCTCTCCCCTAAGCGCCCAAGGGCAGGGACCAGGTCTTACTCAACCTCCCCCACCACCTGGCAGAGTCCCTGGCACAGAGAAGCCAGTTAAATATTTGTTCAATTACACATCTGTGTACCCTCCCCCACCCGACCCCTAGCAGCCTTGAATATAAACTAATATTAATCGAGTGATTGGCCAAATAAGCCTTAAAGCAGCCTCTCTCCTTACCAAAAAGGGAATAACCCACCAGGTGAGTTACCAGGCGGCCCTCAGACAGTGAAATCAGAAATGGCCACAGCGCTGCAGGAAGGAGCCAAGGCTCTTTCCCTCCCACAGTTACTCAACAGTTACTTAGAAATCCTGTGAAACCCAGAAAAGAGTGCGGTGGATGGAGAAGTGGCCCAGCGAGGGAAGCCGCCGGTCTCCAGGACCTGGGTGGGGGCTGGGTGGGGCCGCAGACAGTAGCCCTGGCACTCACCCCGCCGCCACCTCCAGACAGCGAGCAACCTTGTCCTGGAGGACTCTCCATTTCGAGGGATGAGGGACAGGAGAGGGATACAGTCCTGCCCTGGGCGTGGTCCCAGGGCTGGATGGGGTGAAGACCCCTGCACGGGGACGAGGGGGTTGAGAGGGGTGTAGAAAACCCAGGATCTGACCCCAAAAGAAAAGATTAATAGCCCAGGCCTGCCTAGTGCTAAAGGCACAGGACTCAGACCCCCCAGGTGCGGCGGAATCAGGTGCGCGCCTGGGCGGCACAGATGGCTGCGGGCATTCCGGGGCCTTCCTCTCCCAGAAGGAAGTCCCAAGTCAAAGGCCGAGGGGCTACTGGAGAGCAGGGAAGTCTTTCCTGCCTCGCAGCCCGGTGCCCGCCTTGTTCCCCTCTTCCACGCGCCCACTCGCACCTCTCGGGTCCCCTCCTCCGCCAGACCGCTCGCAGCCGGGCGAATGAGGAAGTCTTGTGCGGAGGGCGGAAACTGAGCCGAGAGCAATGTCTGCGGCAGGATCGCCCGATTCTGACTCAGGAGGACGCCCTGACAGCTGCCAAACGGTCCCCGCCTGCCCGTTACCTCCTTTTTGAAAAGGCCTAGAAACTTCCAAAGGAGCCGCAGCCCCGGGCGCCCCACCTTGTCCTCACCCCTTTGGGTGCAATAGACACCGGCTCCCCGGAAGGGGTTAAAAAGTTTGCCCAACTTGGGCACTGGGCGAGGCGAGGGCGGGGCGCGCGCCCCGGCAGCAGGGGGAGGTCGAGGCTCCCGGGTGCCCCGCTGGGAGAGTGAGCCGGGCAGGGGTGGGGGTTGGGGAAGATGAAGGGTTTCCGGGGAGCGCTGGCCACGAAGCGTTCCTCTGGTCCCCAAGGCCGCGCTTCCAGTGGCGCCTTCCCGGAGCATCCGCGTAGGGGTCCCGGTGCCCCTCAGGAAGGATGCGGTATCCCCGCCCGGCCCCGCAGCGTTCGCGCCCGCCCGCGCCTGTCGCGGGCCACGCCGGGGCTGAGAACTACACGTCGGCCCGCCTGCCCCAGACGCCGCGCGTCCAGTCCCCGCCGTCCCCGCCCGCCTGCCTGGGTCGGGACAGGCTGATGGGGCTCGCTTACCTGAACCTGGATCTGCCCCGGGGAACAGGCGCTGCTTCTCCCGAGAAGGCTTTCTCGAGCGCTCGGGCGACGGCGGAGTGGGGCGAGCGCGCGAGCGGGAGCTCCAGCAGGTCAGCCTGGCTCTGTCTTCGGTGCCCTGCCCAGGAACCGCGGTGATCTGCGCGCCTCACCGCACCCAGCACCACCGCCTTCCCGCCACGCCCCGCCCTCTCAGCCGCCAGCCCATTCCGCGCCCAGCACCGCCTCCGAGGCGAGGCGGAGCCTGGAAGGACAGTGCCGCCCTCCAGGATGTCTCACCCACTCCAACCCCCTTCAGGTCTTGATGGACAGACATCTTGACCTATGGAGATAATAGGCGGAGCCTCTGTGCCCAAAGGGGTGGAGATTTATCCTCTCCAACCCTCCACCCTCTCCACCTTCCCTCCCGCTTCCTAGGCGGGAGCCCCGCCTTCAAGGGCGGTTCCAACGGACAGCCAGGTTCCAGGAGAGGATTGACACAGAGAGAATCCAATCAGGAGGAGAAAACTCTCAGGCACTTGAGGGCCGGGAGGTTGGTGCATTGCCTGGATGCGGGTGAGGCCGGGCGGGAGCTGCCTGGGAGCGTCTGGGATTCTGACACCCCGCCCTGCGAACTCTCTTCCTTGATGCATGTCATCCCACCAGAACAGATTATTAAGTACCATATATGGAAAAAAGTACTATTTTACATGATTATGATGGCTGTGGGACGGACCAGGATCCAGCCCCGAATTCTCTGTGAGCTCCCTGAGTTCGACTCCTGACCCTCTCCATAGACTGGGCACACCTGCCTTCCTTCTTTCAGCCTCCAGACATTTGCCCAGACGGGTTCCCTCTGCCTGGAATGCCCTTCCAAGCCTCACTGGCTCTCCATGTTAACTCGCACATTTCTCTTTAGGTATTTGTTACAAAATGTTTTCTTGGGGTTTTTTGGGTTTGTTTGTTTTTGTTTTGTTTTGTTTTGTTTTTTTGAGGGGAGTGGCAGGCAAAGAGCATTATTTTGTTGTTGTTACTGCCCACTACAAGAAGTCGGGGTTTTTTTCCCGCTTATCTTTTAATCCATCTGGAATTTATGTTGTTTTTGGAGGAAGAAATCAAATGTAATTTTTGTAACAGCCAGTACATCATTTGCTCCACTGATTTCAGGTACCGCCTTCATCACCTACCAAACTCTTAAATGCTTGGATCTGCTTCTGCATTGTATCCATTGATCTTCCTGTGTGTTCCATGATACTTCAATATTGGTAGTTTTTTTTAATACATTTTATATCTAAAAGGGCAAAGTTTTCATTAGTCCTTCCTTTTGAAATGCTCTTCCTATCACAACTAAACTACTCTTCCAAATGAACTTCAGAAAAAAGTTTATGATCTAAAGGTAAAAGAAAACTGGAAAAAAGATTTTGCAACTCTGTAACAAAGAATTACTATTAACGATATATCGAAAAGCTTTTCTCGGTCCATAAGAAAAGAAACAGTGCTAGGTCAGTGGTTAGGGTTAGGGTTAGATCCACATGTGGAAACATGAATCTTGACCTTCCTACCGTTGATAGAAATGGATGAATCAGAGGCATAAATGTGGAAAGCATACAATAAAACTTCTAGAAGGAAGCTTAGGAGAATATTTTCATGACCTTAAAGTACACACAAAATTTCTCAAATAAGACCCAAAAAGTATAAACCATAAAAGATTGTTAAGTTGAACTTTACTAAAATTAAGACCTGCTTTTCATCAAAGACACATATGTGAAGGCAAGTGAAAAATCAAACCATAGGCTGGGAGAAAACATTTGTAATACAGAGATATAACAAAGGACATGTATCCAGAATTTATCAAAAGCATCATTAAGAAGAAGACAGACAACCTGATTTTTTCCCAATGGGCAAAGATTTGAATGAACACTGTATAAAATAGAATAGCTAATTAGCCATTAAACAAATGAAAAGGTACTAGATATCATTAGTTATCACAGAATGCAAATTAAAACTGCAATGAGATAGCACAATCAATCCCCCACCAGAATGACTGAAATTAAGATACCATGTGTTGGTAAGGGTGGGGAGCTAATGGAACACTCATAAATTGCCTGTGGGAGTGTATGTTCCTAAACCACTTTGGAAAGGTGTCTGGCTGTACCTACTGAAGTTGAATGTACATGTGCGCCCTATGACCCGGCAATCGTGCTCTTGAGTAATACACAACAGACACGAGTGTGGAGGCCTAACAGAGGCATGTACCAAAATGTTCATAGCAGCTTGACATGGCCAAAAATTAGGAGAAATGTCTATAAATGATAAAATGGATAAGTTGATCATGTCCATGCCACTGACTATGACACAGAAATACAAAAGAACAAAAGAAAAAGAAATACACACATTTCTGTGTGACTATCACACGGAAATACAAAAGAACACAGAACTACATTAGCGTTACATGGGAATGACAGGATGACTCAAATGTCCATGAACTGCTGAATGGATAGATAAACAAAATGTAGCACATCCATGCAATGGAATATTATTCAGCAATAAAAAAGAACAAACTACTAAAACAGACTACAACATGGATGACTTTTAAAAACATGCTAAGCGAAAGGAGCCAATCACAAAAGGCCACATGCTGTATAATTTTATATACATGAAATGTCCAGAACAGGCAAATCTATAGAGACGGGATATAGATTTGTGGTTGCCAGAGGCTGGGGAGAGGAGAGGATGGGAAGTTACTGGTAATGGGTATAAAGAGTATTTATGAAAGTGTTCCGAATTTAGATCATGGGGATGATTACACAATGCTGTGAATATACGCTAAAAAACACTGAATTGTATTTTTTAAATTTTTTATTTATTTAATTTTTATATTTTATTTATTTTTAGAAGGGAAGGGAAAGAGAGAGGGAGAGAAATATCAATGTATGGTTGCTTCTCGTGTGTCCCCTGCTGGGAACTGGCTTGCAACCCAGGCACATGCCCTGACTTGGAATCGAACCACATTCCTTAGATTTGTAGGCCCATACTCAATCCACTGAGCTACACCAGCCAGGGCTTGAATTGTATATTTTAAAAGGATGAACTTTACGGTCTATGGCTTATAGCTCAATAAAGCTATTCTTAATGGCTAAATCTCATAGACGTACTGTTGAGTAAAAGAATTTAAATACAAAAAAAGTAGATACTATACTATTCCATTTTATGTGAAGTTCTAGAATAGGCAAAATTGATCTCTAGTGACATAGTCAGAATGGATGTTCCCTTCGAAGAGAGTTAGCAACCAGGAGGGGACCCAAAGGAACCTTCTAGAGTGTTGAAATGTTCTATATCTTGATTTGGGTGGTGGTTTCTGTGGGTGTGCACATTTGCGAAATTCACTGATTTGTACATTGAAGATTTGTGTGCTCTACTGACTATAAGTTACATGTCAAAAAAGGGGGAAATAATAAAACTGGAGTAAAATGTAAAATGTAAACTATTGGGAAGATAGATAAAGTGTATATGGGATTCCTTTGTAGTACTCTTGCAATTTTCTGCTAAGTTTGCAATTATATAAAATTAAAACATAATTTTATGTTTTAATTTTATATTAATAATTATGTTAAAATATATAACAAAGAAAGAAAATTCAGAGCATACTATATATAAATATATATTTATATATATGGCTTTATATTTCTGCTACTTTTCTTTTCAACATCTTAGCAGCTCATCTGCCTACAAATGTATTTTGGGTTTCTCTGTCTTAAAAACAAACCAGAAAAAGGACTGTTACCCAAAATATACAAAGAACCCTTAAAATTCAACACTAAGAAAACAAACAACAAGATTTAAAAATAGGCGAAAGACCTTAGCAGACACCTCACCAAAGAAGAAATGCTGATGGGAGATAAGCATATGAAAAGACGCTTCACATCATATGTCACTGGAAATACAAATGAAAAAGTAACAAGACACCATCACGCACCTATTAGAACGGTCAACCCCAGAACACTGACAACATCAAAGGCTGCCGAGGATGAGGAGCCACAGGAAGGTGAGTGGGAGCACAAAATGCCAAGCCACTTGGGGAGACAGGCGGGTGGCTTCTCACCCACTGAACATACTCTCTCCATAAGACCCAGCCGCTGTGCTCCTTGGTGTGTGCCCAAAGGAGCGGCAAGCCTGCAGAGGGACGTTTGCGTCAGCTTTGTTCATAATTGCCAGAACTCGGAAGCCCCTGTAATGTCCTTCGGTAGATACATGGATAAATAAGCTGTGAGACATCCAGTCTGAAGATGTCACACACTGTTTGTTTCTAACTGTATGAGATTCTGGAAAAGGCAAAACCGTGGAGACAAAAAAAATCAGTGGGGGAGGAGAGGGCCAGCTGAAGAGGTGGAGCACAGAGAGTTTTTAGGGCAGTGCAACTACCCTGCACGGTGCTCTCCTGGGGAATGCTGTCCCCAGTGTCCCCTCCCCTCTCATCGCCAGACCCCTCCAGTGAGTGAGCAGTCTGCATCGGACCCTCAGACATCTCTCTTGCTCTCTCACCCGCCTCCCGCCTCTAACTCTCCAGGATGCAGCAAGCTAGGCCTTGCCTTCCTGCACGGCACTGGGAACTGCTGGACATTCCCTTCCGCCAACACAGGCTTTCTCAAAACTCCCTGGGGTGAGGACCGGTCACTATCATTGTCCCTTCCATGACAGCTGCCCAGCCCCGGGGCCAGGGTGGATGCTCACCAGGAACACGCAGGTTTTATTAAAGGCAGCATTTCTTCCAATTGGTTGGTACCTATGTTATAGTTGTTGTTAAATATTTTAAGTATCATCTCGACCAGAGGCTCACAGTTATTGAGTGTTTTACCAGGTGGTAGGCACTGTGCTTCAAGTTTTGTTTAATGAAGCATTATCGCATGTAATCCTCACAATGACACTGTGAGGTTAGATAAGAAGATTATCCTCTCCCTCCTCCGTTTTACTGGTGAGGGAGCTGCAGTTCAGAGAAGTGACTAGACGGACTCCTATATCCACTCGGTGGCAGGGCCAGAATTCGGCCCGTGCGCTTGGAGCTCTGGAGCCCAGGGCCAACACTGCACCACCGTGCCCACTCCTCTCAGCTCCTCTCTCGTCTCCTCTCCGTCTGAACCCTCTGTCCTGGGCTTCTAACCCACTCCCCCACTTTCAACTGTCATACCCATGTGAGTGACTTCCAAATTCATACCTCCGACCCCAGCCTCATCCTGACATCCACTAGTAGTTTTAATATTTTTATTGTGAAAAGCTACACATATAATATAAAATTTACCACCTTCAACCAATTTTAAGCGTACAGTTCAGTGGCCTTAAGTACTTTCCTCCAAAACTCTTTTTATCTTGCAAAACTAAAACTCTATACCCTGAAACACTTATTTTCTACTTCCCCAACCCCTCCACCCCAACTCAGCCTCTGGAAAACCACCTTTCTACTTTCCTTTCTTCTTCTTTTTTTTTTTTTTATCCTCACCCGAGGACACTTTTTTCATGCTTTCAGAGAAAGAGGAAGGAAGCGGTAGGTACATCCATGTGTGAGCGAAGCATTGATTGGTTGCTTCTCCTGTACACGCCTGGGTCCGGGGATTGAGGACCAAACCTGCAACCTAGGCATGTGCACTGACCAGGAATGGAACCCACCACCCTTCATTTACTGGGACAGTGCTCCAACCAACTGAGCCACACTGGCCAGGGTACACCGTGCTACTTTCTGCCTCTATAAATTTGTCCACTCCAGGTTCCTCACATAAGTGAATTCATAGAGTGTTTGTCTTTTTCTGACCCGCATACTTCACTCAAGATTTGTCCATGTGGTAGCATATGTCAAAATTTCCTTCTTTTTTAATGCTGAATAACATTTCATTGCACCGCGCCCCACAATTTGCTTGTCCGTTCACCCATTTATGGACACTGATGTTGCTTTCATGTTGTAGCTGTTACAAATAACACCACCATGAACATGGTGTACAAATATCTCTTCCAGACCCCACTTTCAATTCTTTGGGGTATACACCGACAGGTGGGCCATACAGCAATTCTGGTTCTAATTTTTTGAGAAACCACTATATTATTTTTCCACAGCAGCTGTAACCATTTTACCTTCTCACTAACAGTGCCCATGGGTTTCAGTTTTTCCAAATCCTCACCAACGCTTGTCTTTGGGGGCTTTGTTTAGCTCTGTTTTTGACAATACCCATCCTAACTGATGTGAAGGGGTATCTCACTGTGTTTTTCACTGGCATGTCCCTAATGATTATTGATGTTGAGCATCTTCTCACATGCATATCGGCCATTTGCAGACCTTCTTTCGAGAAATGTCTGTTCCAGTCCTTTCCCCATTTTTTGATTTTAGTTGTTTGGGGGTTTTGTTATTGAATTTTCGGAGTTCTCTATATACTCTGGATACTAATCTCTCATCAGATACGTGACTTGCAAGCACTTCTCCCGTTCTCTGTGCTGCGTTTTACTCTATTCCTACTCTATTCTGATGCACAGAAGCGTTTAACTTTCAGGAAGTCCAATGTTTTTTTTGTTGCGCATGAGCTTCAATCTTTTTTGTTTTGATCCACATAATGTTTTATGATAAAGTAATACATCCTAGACTAGACACAGAATATCTTTGGAAAGATATACAAGAAGCTAGTAACTGGCTGTTTTCAGAACTGATTGGCTGGGAAATAGTGGTAGAAGAGGGGCAATTTTCACTGAATAAAAACCTTATATCTCTTAACTTTAGACTCATATGAATATTTTCTTTACTTAAATGAATGTGATTTAAATATGAAAGCACAGGCTACACATTTTTTAAATATATAAATAATATACATTTTTTAAGTTAGAAAATACTTTACGAGCATGAAAAAAAACACCGAAGTCATCTCTAGTTCTATTACTAAAGATTCTGAGTGTGGTTCCCTCTTGTTCAGAGTCCAAGGATGAACTCCCACCTTCCCAGTTCTTGCCAAACCCATTTGTGTGCCTGACTGCGGTTCTGCTCACATTTCTGGCTTCTCCCTGCCCATCAGGCTCAAACCCAGAGGCCTCCCCATCCTCCCTCTTCCCTGGACCGGTTGCCTCTCACCACGATCTCACCCTTTCTTTCTTCCTCCTTTCTCCTGGCACTCTCCTCAAACCATCAAATTCCCGTACTTGCCCTCCCTTCCTCCCTCCCCTCCAGACCATGAACTTAGTAGCTTCATCACACCCCTCCCCACCCCCACCCCGTGTTTTCTGCACCCTCAGATTGATTGTCCTGAAGCTCAGCTACAAGGATCAGCTCGGCACCGATTTACTGAGCTCCTATTATGTGCCGGGCATGGTGCCAAGCACGTGGAGCACACCTTGCCTTATTACATGCTCGTCTCAGTCCTTTGATGTGGATGCTATTATTCTCCCCCACTTCACAGCTGAAGGGAACTGAGGCTCAAAGGAGTTAAGTAATTTGCTCAAGACCATACTTGATCTCTTGGGTTCCAATAATATGAGGATTAGTATTGCTTCATTGCTTTCAACAACCCTATATTTATCACCTCTTTCTCCTTGTTTTACAGAGGAGAAAACCAAAGCACAGAATGTCAAGTAACTTGGTCAGGGTTGTATGGCTAATAAGTGGCAAGGCTGGGATTTGAACCTAGACATGCTGGCTACACAAAAGCCAAACCTCTTCCCCGGCACTGTCCCGATAGACTCAGCCCCCACCCTGAAACGTCCTAGAGCAGGGGCGTCAAACTCATTTTCACAAGGGCCGCATCAGCCTCACGGTTGCCTTCAAAGGGCCGAGAGTAACTTTAGGACCGTGTAAATGTAACTACTCATTCACTAGGGGCAAGGAGCTCGGTGCTGCCGCTGGGTGGAAACAGGTGCCAGGCAGGCCGGATAAAACAAGGTGGAGGGCCGGATTCAGCTTGCGGGCCTTCTGTTTGCCACCTGTGCCCTAGAGTACGTCCTCCCTTTCTCCAGCCCGAGAATTTTTCTGGCACTCTATGTGCGAATCCCAAACTCCTAGCCTGGTATCCTGGGCCCCCAGCCATTGCCTGCAACCTCCCGGCAGCCCTGTCTCTCCCTGGCCCTCTGCACGGCAGCTCACTGCCCACTGAGCCTGCAGTTCTACCCCTCAGCCACTGTCGCCCCACGGCTTTCACACCTTCTCTGAGGACTCTGCCCACTGGGCCCCACCCATCCTTCAAGACCCAGACCCCACAGAAAGCGGCTTCTCCCCCACCTGCCCTACAGCCTCTATGCGTTTCTCTGACAGCACCGTCGTGTGTCTGTCTTGTGCCGCCTGGTCAGTCTAGACTCTGCCACGCAGACAGCCTGCCTGGGCCTCAGAGTACTTGTTGGTGAAGTGGGGATGACAGTAGTCTTTGCAAAGCTGGGATGTTGTGAGAATGAAATGGCTTAACGTGTGTCAAGTACTGACAACAGAGTTAGTACAGAGGAAGCGCCAAAAGTGTTTGCTAATACGACGGTGATTATGCCTCTTCTTATCTTATCTCCTCTACAGGGTTCATTTTTCATTCCCCAAATACTCCTAAGGGCTTATTCGTTGCCAGACCCCGTGCCAGTGCTGGTATTCGGTGGCAAATGCAGTCTCTGCTTTGACAATGCCCATGCAGGACAGAGGACGTCATCAGACAGGGCAGCCTGGGAAGAGCTGCAAAGACATAAGCACCGGCCGGTGCTGCAGGGGCAGAAGGGCGGCATCCAGGTGCAGGTGGAGGAGAAGCTCATTCCAGGCAGGAAAACAGGGCGCAAGACCCAGCAGGGAGGAGACCCAGGCTGCACAGGACTCAGAGCAGCTCGCTGTCCAGGTGGGAAGCGTCAAGGAGACAGGATGGGGAGGGCAGGGCAAGGGCACACTGCTGTCCCAGGACCAGATGTGTGGCAGCCTCAGCCTCGGCTTCACCTGGGAGCCTGTTGGTGAGCAGGGTCTCGCAGAACCGACCCAGTGCTGACTCCGCCTCTATGTGTTGAAACCCTCCCCCCCAGGAGGTTCCCAAGATCTTAAAGTGTGACCAACACTGGGCTTCAGCAGGAAGTGTCCGGGAGGTCAGGCGGAGGAATTTCCACTCCATCAACTTTAGAATCCCTGGAGAGATTTTCATTAAATCAGTATCTCCAGGGGCATCCGGAACACCCGTATTTTATAAATTTGTTATTCATTTCAGCGAATGGTCACTGAGCACAGGGCCACGCCTTCCTTCCTGGAATGGCATCCAAGGTTCTCTGTGAGCATCACACAATAAACATTATTCACGGATTGGGTGCAATGCCTCTGAGCCCAATTTACATCCTCCTTCTAGGGCCCACCCTGGACTCCAGGCCTTTGTCCAAAGAGCCTCACCTCCTCCTGACTCTTGGGTCTCTGAGTGTGGTAGCTCCTTCAGGAGGCCACTCAGCTCCTCCCACCGGTAAGGATGCCCTCCCTGCTCCACACACCCTCCCGCTGCCTCCCGACAAGGAGCCAGGGGCTCCCTAAGGACAGATCATCGTCCTTATTCGTGCTTGTAGCCCCAGGACCTGGCATGGTTAAATGTTTGTAGATTGAGTAAACAAATAAATAAGCTAATAAAAATTAAAATAGGAACATATGTGAAAGCACCGCACCGTTGTTCACTTGCATTTGCCCCATGGTGTCTTACCCCAGACACCACGGGGTTGGAGAAGAAAGAACCGTGCTTCTGCGTTTTTTTAAACAGCTATTTTGAGATACAATTGATGTACCATACATTTCACTCATTTAAAGTATACAAGGCAACTTCCACCAAGATGGAGGCATAGGTGGATGTGCTGTGCCTTCTCACACAACCAAGTTTAGAGACAACTAAATATTAGCAACAGAAAACACAGCCAGAACACGGAAAATTGAACTTTTCGGAAGTCCGTTAACAACAAATTCTTCAGCCTGACCAGTAAGGGGCGAAACCAGCGGCTGGTGAAGCGGGGTTGCACAGGAAAACTCGGTCAGACGGACTCAGGCGCGCTGCAGGGTTGGACCTAGTGAGCGAGCGACCGCGGGGAAACAGCGAGGGAGCAGGGCTGCGGGTTGACTGTGGTCGCGCATTGGTGCGGGGATAGACAAGCGAGGGAGTGGGCGATTGGACCGGAACCCAGCGGGTTCCCGCAGCAAGCAGCAGGGAGGGCACCGCCATTTCCCTGCTCTGACCACACCCCCACATACAGCGTCACAACCCAGTGACCCGGGAGTCCAAGGCGCCGCTTCTCACACTTAAAGGGCGCAAACAGACCAAAAATGGCGCAAGAAGATCTCAAAGCCCCAGAGCCTATAGATCTAAGCAATGAAGAAATAGCAAAATTCTCAGAGGCACAGTTTAAAACACTGGTCATCAGGATCCTCACAGAACTGGTTGATTATACCGACAAATTAGACAAATATATGAAGGCAAAACTAATTGAAATGAATGGAATTGCACAGGACACCAATAGCAATGAAAAGGAAACTGGGACTCAAATCAATGGAGTGGACCAGAAGAAAGCAAATAATGGCCAAACAGAAAAGAGTCAAGAAGCAAGAATTCAAAGAAATGAGGAGAGTCTTAGGAACCTCCAGGACATCTTTAAATGCTCCAACATCCGAATTATAGGGGTACCAGAAGGGGGAAAGGCACAGCCACCAGTGGAAAACTTATTTGAACAAATAATAAAGGAGAATTTCCCCAATCTGGCAAAGGAAATAGACTTCCAGGAAATCCAGGAAGCTCAGAGAGTCCCAAAGAAGTTGGACCCAAGAAGGAACACACCAAGGCACATCATCATTACATTAGCCAAAATTAAAATGGAGAGAATCCTAGAAGCAGCAAGAGCTAAGGGGACAGTCACCTACAAAGGAGTCCCCATCAGACTGTCAGCGGATTTCTCAAAAGACACCTTACAGGCAAGAAGGGGCTGGAAAGAGGTATTCCAAGTCATGAAATCCAAAGACCTACAACCAAGATTGCTCTATCCAGCAAAGTTTTCATTTAGAATGGAAGGACAGATAAAGTGCTTCTCAGATAAGATCAAATTCAAGGAGTTCATCATCACCAAGCCCTTATTATATGAAATGTTAAAGGGACTTATCTAAGAAAAGGAAGTTAAAGAAACATGAACAGTGAAAGGACAACAAACTCACAGTTATGAACAACCACACCTAAAACAAAAGCAAACTAAAAGGACAGCTAGATCAGGAGTGGAAACATAGAAATGAATATCTCAAGGAGGGTTAGCAACAGGGGAGTGGGAGGAGGAGAAGGGGGGAGAAGGTACAGAAAATAAGTAGCATAGACAGTAGATAGAAAATAGATGGGGGGGCAAGAATAGCATGGGAAATATAGAATCTGAAGGACTTGAGGCACATGGTCATAAACTAAAGGGGGGGTAATGGCGGGGATGGGGGGGTAGGGTGGAGGGAAATGAAAGGGGGAATAGAACAACTGTAACAGCATAATCAATAAAAAAATAATAAATAAATAAAGTATACAAGGCAGTGGTTTTCAGTGTATTGACAGAGTGGTGCCTGGCTGCTGTGGCTCAGCAGATTGAGCACCAGCCTGCAAACTGAAGGGACAGACTGGTGCGACCATCACCACCAATTCCTGAGCACACTCATCACCCCAAAGAAATCATATCCATTAGCAGTCACTCCCCGTTTGCTCCCTCCAGCAACCACTTATCTACTGTTCACAGGCCTACACTCAATCCACTGAGCTACACCAGCCGAGGCTGGTCGATTCTTTTATGTGCCCTCATCAGGGATCAAACCTGTAAACTTAGTGTATTGAGATGATGCTCCAACCAACTGAGGCACCTGGGCAGGGCCACCTGACAAGGTCCACCTATGTTGTAGCACCTCTTTCTATTGTTGAATGACAATCCATTGTGTGAATATACTGCATTTTATTCATTACTCATCAGATGACAACCCATCTTCATGCAGGTATATAGCATTTGGCTTTGCAATTTCACATTATTTCATTTCATCTCGGCATTTGCTATTTGAAAAACATGTCTTTTTCCCCATGCATGTTGTAGATGAGTAAACGAGGGCTAGGGTAAGCAGCCATGACCTGCCGGAGGTCACAAACTATTAAATGGCAGAGTCATCACTCAAAGCCCTTTTCTCTGCACCACTCTGCCTCCCTCCCCAATCCAGTTTATGTCACATGCCTCTCTTTCCCTCGTAAACCCACTCTCCATGGCACCCACAGCGCCCTATGGCCACCAGGCCTTGCAACACAAGGTTTGAGTGTGTGCTCAGGGAGGGTGTTGTTCAGCCTTATCTTATCTGGGTTTGAGCCAAAGGTCTGCCCTCTTTCCAGCCTCAGTGCAGACAGGCCATTCCCAAGCCCTGCATGTGGGTGTGTGAGGGTAGAGCTGAGATGAGACCCTGTCCCAGGAGTCCTTGACCTGGCTGTCCCTCTTGCAGAAAAGGGGCCTCTCCCACTGGCCTCAAGGCCCCCCAGACCTGTCTGTGCCCATTTCCTCCTACTCGCCACACCCCTTCCTCTTTAATCAGAGAACTTTAACCACCTCTCTTACAGCTCTCATCCGCTAGGACACAATTAGTTTTTGTTCATAAACCTGCTCCCCCAAACCTGTGAGCTGTAGATGTGAAGGATCTTAATCACCTTAGAATCACAGGAACTGACACTGCACAGGAACTTGGTCGGTGTTGGTGGAATGAATGGGTCCTCCTGGGTGTGAGAGGAGTGTCTGCCTTCTACAGTGTACTTACCACAAGACATTTTACCCTGACAACAGCTCCGTGATGTAGAAGAAGAACTGAAGACACAGAAAGGGTTAGTTTACAAGTCCAAGGCCTCATAGACAGTAAGAGACAGAGCTGGGATTTAACTCTTGAGACCCCGTTGTTTCCCAGGAGGCTGCCTTCCACCACAAGTGGGCCCCTCTTAGGACAAGTGTGAATTTAGGATCATGTATAGAATTAGGAGCGGATGAGAAAAGAAGAGAGAGAAAGAGAGTACAAGGTTGTTCAAAGCTTCTCAGACTCTGCTCACCTGTGATTTCTACTATCAGATCCCACTTCAGGGCTCAAGAGGGAAAACCAGCTCAGAGAGGTTGACTGACTAGCAAAAACACGCAGTTCAAGGCCAGGCCCGCTTGTTTCCCAGGGCAGCCTTGCTTCAATAAACCAAAGGCACTGCGTATTTATTGCATTTTGCATTGCTCAGGCAGAAGTCTCGGTTCCCATTGAAAAGCTTCCAAAGGGAATGAATAAATACAAATAGTGGAGAAATTGTAATCCTCCCATATTGCAGGAGGGATTGTGAAAAGGGGAAGCCACTTTGGAGAGCGGTGTGGCAGTTTCTCAAAGTACTGAACAGTGTTGCCCTCTGATCTAGAAATTCCACTTCTAGGTGTATACTCAGAAGTGACAACAAAGGTCCTCACAAACACCTGTTCGTGACTTTACGTGAATGTCCACCACAGCACGATTCATCGTAGCCCCACCAGATGGAAAGAACTGGAATGAATGTCCATGGACCACTGGATGGATGAACACAATGTGGCCGGGCCATAAATAAGATGTTATTTCACAATACAAAGGAATGACGTTCCAAGGCAAGCTATGACGTGAAAGGATCTTGAAAACATTACACGAAATGAAGGAAGCCAATCACGAAAGGCCATGTATGATGCGATCCCATTGACGTGAAATGTCCAGAACAGGCAAACCTTTGGAGACAGAAAGCAGACTTGTGGTTGCCAGGGGCTGAGAAAAAGAGGGAATGGGGAGAGATTGCTAATGGGTACGAGGTTCCTCTCGGGGATGATGAGAACGTTCTGGAATTAGGTAGTGGTGACAGGTGCACAACTCTGTGCCTATACTAAAAACCTCTCATTGTAAAAAGGGGTAAATTTTGTGGTATGTGAATCATACGAGTATATTGAGAAAGCTGTTATGAAAAGAGTAAAAATAAATAAAGATAAAACGAACTTTGCCTTTTCCAGTTCCATGGAAACAGGTATTTGAAGGTGAGAATCACCCACCCATGGGGTGTCCCCCGCCCACCCTGTGACAGGGGGCTTGGCCTTCTCTCATGCTGCCCAGCAGGCACCCTCAGCCACGCTCGGCATGTTGGACTTGGTGTGGGAGTGTCTCTCGGCCCCTCTTCCTTTCACGGGTGCATTTTTAACATTTGGTCTCCTGTTACTTCTGTGTGGCAAAGAACGTTATGGTCATAAAGAATCCCTTGCTGGGAGGTCAGGCCGTGTGGTGTGAAGTTCATTCCAAGATGGGTTATCCATCTTAGCAGCCCATCCCCGCAGGGCGGGGGGAGGGTGATAGAGTCCAGGTAACATGACAGGATGACAGGGGTTTGGAGCAAATGCAACTTGGACCCCCAGGGTCAAAGCAGCTGGGACATAAAGGCAAGCACCCTGGCTTTGACCCCCAGACCTCTGAGTAGGAATCTCAGTTCCACCACCTACCAGCTGGTGGTCCTAAGCAGTCTCTTAATTTCCTGGAGCCCCCGTTTGTTCACCTGAAAAAATGAGCGTGATGATTCCCGCCTTACAGGACAGTGAGAGGATCCCGGCCATTCAAACTGTACCAGGGTGTCCAACCTGCAACCCACAGGCCACATGCAGCCCAGGATGGCCGTGGCTGCAGCCCAGCACAAAATTGTAAATTTACGTAAAACAATCTGAGACTTTTTTGTGATTACGTGTCGCAATGTATTTAGTGTATGGCCTGAGACAACTCTTCTCCTTCCAGTGTGGCCCAGAGACGCTGACAGGTGAGACGCCCTGCTTGCAGGCCACGGAGCCCAGGGAGCGCCAGCATCCCTGAGGAGGAGCCTGTCGGAAATGCAGCATCTCAGCTCCCCTCAGCCTTGACCTGCAGAATCAGAGTCTGTCTCTTAACAGCACACCCAGGGGATTCATGTGCACACTCAAGTCTGAGAAGCGCTGGGGAGAATTGAATGAGATTGTGCAGGTGAAAACCTGGCACAGCGCCTGCCACACAACTGATGCCACACACATGGATGTTAGGGTGTTTAACTGTTACCTAGAAAGAGGGCTGGCACGGGGGCCCCACTCTGCCACTTCTTGGCTGTGTGATCTTCAGCTAGTCACTTGACAATTATGGTGGTTGGCGTTTCCGTGCAAGATTGGTTTCATGAGGCTCATTTGATAAAATGTGTGAGAAAGTGAATTACAAATGCAAGCAGCCTATGTGGGCACTGGTTATCTCAGCCAGTGTGGAGAGTGACTTGCAAGACTGTGGAGATAAGAGCAATGTTGAGGCGGGGCAGACAGAGGGGCAAAGACTGTCTGTCAGCCGGGGGAGTGATTGCAGAAGCACTGCTTTTGCCCAAGAAAAGTCCCCCCACCTAGAAGTCATTTCATCAAAGGAAATGGTGACAGAACTGCAAAGTGCTGTTGGGCAGGATGAGGAGGTGCCAGCCCTCCAAGGTGGAGGCTCCCAGCTGGGGGCCTCCTTGTAAACAGAGGGCACAGGTATCAAGCTGCAGGAGACATGAGTGCAGGGGACAGAGGCAGCCCTTCTGTAAATGCCAGAGTCCGCATTTCAGGTGGTCTCTGGACATGCCCGCTCTGCTCACAGTCTCTCCATCAGTGGTTTCCCAGGGCCTTTGGGAGGACCTGAGCCGCTGACATTCATCCAGCACTTAGGATGTGGCAGGCATTTTCTGAGAACACTTGCACACGTTCACGACTGTGACCCTCACAACAGCCCTGGGAGGCAGGTCTCTTTAGATTTCCCATGTTGCACACGAGGCCACTGAAGCCCAGAGAGGTTAGTGACTTGCCCGATATCACAGAGCCAGCCTCAAGCCCAGCACAGCTGGCTCCAGGGTCCCCTTCCCCGCAACTCTTTTCTCTTCTCTTTTCTTCTTTTCTTTACTTTTCTTTTTTTCTTTTCTTTTCTTTACCAAGACTTTATTTTTTAGAGCAGTGTTAAGTTCTTAGAAAAATTGAGGTGAAGGTACAGAAATCCCCCCTTTACCCCACACAGGCACAGCCTACCCCATCAGAGTGCTTGTGATATTGTAATTTATAAGAAATATATATGGTTTGACATTCATATGACCAAAATATGTTTCTCATATACAAAGTCTGACACAAATAATGCGCCCCTTTTATCACAAATCTTTTACTACAATATCATAATCATGTGATTCTGTAACATAACAGGATCACACTCAAGCACACCAGATGACATTTTAGGTGAAATGTTCAAATTAAAGCTATAAATTATTACACCCATATCATCACCCTCTCAACCACACTCAAGCAGGCCTTACTTCTGCCGGACCCTGTATATTTGACCTTCCTGGATCACAGTTCCTAAAATGTTTGGAATTTCCTAAGCTAAGAGAACAACAAGGGCGTCTTTTGTCATGTTAATGAGGTGGTTTGGGGCCCGGAACCTAAGGATGGGGGCTGGTTGCCAGGGGAGCCGACCAGGTGGTTGGAGGGCTGGAGCTTTCAGTCCACTCCCTGACCTTGGGGAGGGAAGAGGCTGCAGGTGGAATCAATGGAATCAGTCGCTAATGGCCAGTGATTTAAACAATTGTGCTTGTAAAAAGAAGCTTCCATAAAACCCCAAAAGGATGGGGTTCGGAGAGCTTCTGGGTTGGGGAGCGACCACGTGGCGATCTGGAGAGCTGGCTTCTCCAAGAGGCAGGGAGGTTCCACACCACTTCTCTGTGCCCTTACACATCTCTTCCCTCTGTTTGTGAGTTGTATCATTTTATAATAAGCTAGTGATCTAATAAATAAGTGGGCTTCCTGGGTTTGGTGAGCTGCTCTAGCAAGTTAATTAAACCCAAGGAGGGGGCTGTTGGAACCTTCGCTGTCGAGCTGGTGTGTCAGAAGCACAGGTGACAACCTGGAGTTTTGACTGAAGGGCGAAGTGGTGGGAGGGGGGTCATCCTAAACCCAGAGGTAGCGTCAGATTGGGTTGAACTGTAGGGCACCCAGATGGTGTCTGTCTGGAGCACTGCTCGTGGTGTGGTAGAAACTGAGGCTCAGGTCGGGTAGACAAGGGCCCAAACCAGGACTGAACCCGGAATCGGGTTCTCTTCTCCGGAAGCATGTGCTGCCCCCCCCCAGCCCCTCCCAGAGAAGCCTAGCCTGTTGGCTGCGGCTGCTGAAGGTTGTGCCACTGCTGACAGCTCAGTCATCTGGCAGCGGCCGGGTTCCCCACCCCTGGACTCGTATCCATCTTCTCCTCCTGTCTCCACTGCCCCATGTTACTCACCGCACACTTGCTGGGCACCAGCTGGGCACATGACCATTCCCTCTCCCTCCGCTTGGAACACCCTACACATCCCAGGGTGCCCTTTTTGCTTCATGCAGATCACTCCTGAAAGGTCACCTCTGCGCTGTCATCCTTCATCCCCTAGTCCAAATGAGAACCCGCATCTGGTCGGTTCGGCTGCTACCGTCCCCCTAAAGACCTATCCCTCTCTAGGGCTGCCCCTTTCCCTGCTGTAGTTTTCTTCTTGAGTTTGTCACCAGTGATAGGCTACACACTGTGTGGTTTATCCATTTACTCTTTTTGTCTTTACCAAAACATAAGCTCCGGGAGAGCAGGGCTTAAGGGCTTGGTTCCCTGCTCTACCTCCTGTGTCTAGAGCAGTGCGTGGCACACAGCAGGTGCTCGATAAATGTTTGTTGACTCTATAAATGGCACTGGGCCAAGGCTGTGGAGCCGGGCTAGTGAACGAGTGCAGCAGGCGCACTGAGACTGGTACACACCTCAGGGCCCAGGAGCAGGGAGAAGGCAGAGATCTGCTCCGGCTGGGTCTGCCAGGCCTCCAAGGGATCCCTGAAGACTGGGTGGAGCTTCAAAGGTAGGGCTGCAGGGAGAAAGCATCCGTGGGGAGGGAAAGGCAAGGGCAAATCAAGGGCAAAATTGTAGAAGCAGGAGGTGGGTTGGGCACAGAGACCAATCTGTAGGTTTGTAGCTTTGGGTTCGGGTTGGTGGGCAGGTGGGAAGAAGGCTGGGGCAGATTGTAGAGCACTCTGAATGCCAGGTTCAGTCTGAAGTTTGTAACATCCGATAGCATCCTGAGATCTGTATCATCTATATCTATGTTTATCTACACACATAAGTGCAATACATATACATACATACACTATGGGAGCCTATTCACTTAAAAAATACATGTAAAAATCAAAGTTAGGCCCTGGCTGGTGTAACTCAGTGTACTGAGCACAGGCCTGTGAAACAAAGGGTCACTGGTTCGATTCCCAGTCAGGGCTCATGCCTGGGTTGCAGTCCGGGTCCCCAGTATGGGTATGCAAGAGGCAACCACAAATTGATGTTCCTCTCCCTCTCTTTCTCCTTCCTTTCTCCTCTAAAAATAAATAAATAAAATCTTTTAAAAATCAAAGTTAAAAATAGTATATATTTTAATTTTATGTTTTAATAGACTTCCAGAGTTCACAGGCTGGCCATGAAAGGTTTTGTGATGAAAACCTGCCTCCCACTCCCGGCCTCTCCAACACCCCACCCCCATGCCCCCAGGAAGTGTGCCCTACTGCAGAATTAACCAGTGTTACTGTGTTTTGTGTCTCTCTCCAGCAGATGCACACTTACAGTGAGGCCACACTAGCGGAGCGGCTGTGATTGGGGTGTAGATCTTTCACGCCTTTGACCTACTAACAGGAGGTCTGGCCTCATTCACAGCTGCCAGGTAGGTGGCCCTTCCGCCCCTCCTACCCGGAAGTCCTGGGCGCTCCACCCACTGACAGGTGTATTTGGTTGAGCCCGCCCACTTCTTTCACAGGAGCCAATTGAGTGTATTATGCAAATTTTCTATTCCCCGCCCCTTACGACAATGAATGGTTGCGGAGCTGCAACAACAGGTCAGCCAGGTTCTCATTCTGATTGAGCTCAGAGAAGTCTGTAAAATTTCTGCCTTGAGCATAAAGAACTGGGAAACTTCGGGAGCTGGAAAAAAAAGAGGACAGGCTTAAGAGGAATGCTGAACCGAGACTGACAGCCCTGAACCTAAGAAACTGAGGCTTGAACTCTTGCTGGAGGTCCGATGCCTGACCTCCGGCTGACCTTCTGCCCCTCTCACGTCATTCCTGGCAGGCACTCACAAGTCTGGTGAAATCACTACCTGCAGACCTGGCCTAGCTGACAAAACAGGACACAGCTTGATCAGAAGGAGCAGGTCCAAGTTCTGGCTACTGAGTGTGGGGGGAGGAGACCCACAGAGAATCAGAAGCCGGTTCAAATCCTGCCCCTACCATTCATTAGCTGTGTGTCTTTGGGCAATCCGTGTCAACAGTCTAGGCCTCAGTTTCCTCACCTGGAAAATGGGAGAAATCGCACCGCTAGCCCCATCGAATCTGCTCCAATGATAGATTTGCTGGGCCTAGTCAAATGGAAAACAAGTGATTTCTCTCACTGTGAGCCACAGTGCTTGATCATTGAAAGAGTATCAGTTTGTGGTTAGAGGGACCAGAGTTTGAATCCTGGTTTTCCCTGTTACTTGAGGTACATAACTTAGGCAAGTCACCTTTACCTCTCTGACTCCTACTTTCTTTAAACTCTAAAGAAAAAAATTGCACAGACTGTTGTCAGAATTAAATGAGTGGGGCACTTGGCTCAGGGCCAAGCCCTGTCTGGGGGGGTTAGAACCGTGGGAACCTCCGGACCCTCAGTTTTATCACCTGTTTTCTGGATACAACAGCAGTGTTCCCCCTGCCTGCCTCCCAGGGGTGCCATGAGCTGGACATGTCTTGTGACACGGTTTATAAATAGAAAAATATTACACCAGTGTTAATTGGTGACATTGTGAGGCAGCCAGCGCCCTGGCAAAATCATGATGTTAGCCCTGGCTTTGCCTTGTATTCTCTGCGTGACCTTGAACAAATTGTTTCACCTGTCCAAGGGTCATTTCCTCTCCTGTGACATAACACCTCCATAGGGCCATTCATTGCTGACATTGGAAAGGTGGTGTACTGAAATTACCTGCTCTATGTCCAGCGCACAACACATTTTAATAAAGGGTACCTGTTATTACGGCAGGTTTTTCTTCACATGTCCCTGGGTTCTGCTTCCAGAAATGAGGGGCTGGGAGAAGGAGATAGGACAAGACTTGCTTCCCCTGTACCTTCTTCTGTACATTTCAATTTGAATTATGAGAATGCATTTTTTACATAAATACATTTAAATGTAAAAAGGAAATGTCATAAAGTATGTAAAGATAGCAAATTGAAAGCAAAACACAGTAACTTGAAATTTAAACTGAATATTTAATCTCATGGGTAGAGGCCCTTGGCAGGGGTCAGCCGCCAAGCATAACTTGGTGCCCGCACATGCCCGAATTCTCAATGGAAAGGCAGAGTTGTGCTTTTTCTTTTCTAAGGTCAATGCGGACAATTTCCAACCCCCAACCACTGAAAGGAGCGATCATTTGTTGATATAAACATTCTCCAAGCCACTCTGAAGTCAGTTCTATGAAAGGAGATGACCTCGACTCAGAAGCCCTTGCAGTGATGGATTTCCCTCAGCATCAGAGGTATTCAGGGCTCTGGGTGAGTCACAGCTCCCCACCGGCTCGCCTCCACCCCCAACAAGGATGAGTACCTCATTTAGAAGGGATAGCCCTCCCCGCACCCCCTGCAGTGCCTTACATGGGTATCAGGTAGCCCTTGGCCGTCCAGCCAATCCACACCCAGACTTCTCCCGCAGTCCCAGGATGCCTGTGGCTTTGGACGCCTTCCTGTTCTTCCTCCCCTGGGGCCACAGTCCCAAGTGACCATTACCACCCTACCCTGGAGGCTCCCGTTTAGCTGGAGAAGGAGGGAGGAAGATCATCCAGGCCCAAGGCCGCTTTCTCTCCGGTGTCCACTGTGACATTTTTGCTGCACGTGTGGCAGATCAGGCAGGCAAGAGAGAGACTGACATCTGGGGCATGGGCTTTGAACGGCCTCATCCTGGACATGGCACGTGTTATCTTCACACACCTCATGGACCAGATCTAATCCCAGGCCTCACCCAGGTGGAAGGGTGCAGGACGGTGCCGCGGGGTGGAGGGAGTATACGGCAGGCACGGCTGCGTCTGCCAGAATCTCCCTACTCAGACTTTCCGCCAACTTTCACTGACTCTAGAATCAGAGGACCTTAGAGTGGAAGGACCTCAGGAGTCACCTCATCCAATGAATTCTCCAGAAGCAATAAAACACTGGTATCCCCTGAGGTGGTTGCAAAGAATGCAGAGTCCTTGGTTGTACCCCAGAGCGACTTAATCAGAATAGTCTGAGACAGGGGCCAGGAGATGCCAGCAGCAGCCAGGCTAGGGAATCAGAGAGCCAAATAAATCCCTTCTTACAGATGAGGAAACTGATGCTCAGAAAGGGACAGTGACTTTCTTATGGTCACACAGGGGGTAAATGACAGAACTTGAATAGAATCTAGGCCTTCTGGCCAGGTGACACGTACGGTAGTCACCTGCAGTCTCTGCCTGCCATAGCGTCTGATAAAACACCTCAGCTCTCCTTTGGGGAGCCACCAGTCCCCCATTCTCAGTCCCTGTGGTTCAAGGGGGGCTGACCCACTTCTCAAGCCCGGAGTGGGCGCATGTCCCAGGATGTTTTTGGAGAAAATCTTGACATCAAGTCTGGCAGGTGGGAGGTCACCCCAGGGGGGTTTCTCTTGAGAGAAAGAAGCTCTCTGTCCACTGAGGCTGCTGGTTGATTTGACACGTGCCTGCGGCGGCTGGCTGTCCCTGCTATCGTGTAGGAGGAGCCTGCCTGAAAATGAGCTCTGAATGGAGGAAAGTGGAACTCAGGGACAGAGACAGGGTCCTGACAGCGGCATCCCACACCTGTCTCCTCACTTGTACAACGAGGACAGTCACAGCACCTGAACGCCGAAGTCAACCAAATTGTGGTGAGGTTTAAATGACTTCATGCCAGTAAAGTGCTCAGAGCAAAGGACTCAGTAAAGTTAGCTATTATTTTTCATACAGGTTACCGTGGAACGAGACTGGATAAGGAGAGGAAAATTATCATTCTTCTCTAGGTTCTCAGCCTCCTTCCCTCAGTTCCACCAGCCTACAGATGCTGGGCTGTCCATGAACCGAGAAGTGTCACAGCCAGCCAGCGGGGGGCTTGAACCCGGCCCCTCCCAGTGCTGCTGTGCAACTAGGAGCAAGTTAATGTACCTCTCTGTGCCAGATCTCCTTCATCCAAGCCATGGGTCCATTACTGCCTATCTGACAGGTGGAAGTGTGGATTAAAAGAAAGAACAGAAATGCAAGAGCCTGGCCCACAGCAGGCACCCCCTCAACTTCTTCCCCCCTTCTTCCATGAAACCACTGCCAGAGGCAGGCAGTGTTCCCTCACTTCTGAGGCCGTTGCTGGTCTCTAGAAGACCAGAGAAATATTTCCCCCAACGACTCCTGCTTCAGGTCATGTGACCAGGATGAGTGTCCTTAATGAAAGACCACCCACCCTCCACGGTCTGAGGAAGAGCCATTGCCTCCCTTCCAGGGCCTCAGATGGGGGTCAGGAAGATGCCCAAGGCAATAAGTAGAGACGGAGCAAAACTAAAACCAAAACAGTATTTACTCTGAGATGAAAGCGCATCCCAAGGACTTGTGGACAGAAACCACATGTTGGGGATGCTCTGGAATGTCACAAGCTACAAGGGGAAGAAAAAGCTTCTTGGGCAGGAGCAGGCGGGGTGGGGCCCAGGAGGCAGGGCCAGGCAGCCCTCTGGGCACCCTGGCACCTTCCAGTTTTGGAGCCCCTGATCAGTCACACCCGACCTCACACAGCGCTGCCATCCTTGGGGCCCCCAACCCACTCGCCATTCCTGCCTCTGCCCCTCCCCTCTGCAGGGCCCCTCTGCCCACCTGGCCTGCCCTTGCCCATACCACCCACCTCAGTCTCATTAACTCCAACTCATCCTGCAACACATGTTCCGACATCTCTGCTGGCAACCCTCTGCTGACCCCACCGGGACCCCCAGATTCCCACAGCCCCGAGTTCATCTCTCACTACAGTGCATTGCAATTACTGTACTTGCTCCTCTCTCCTAGTAAGTGAGGGTAGAAGAGTATGAAAGGGAAGGATGTGGACTTTGGAGCCGAACCGCCACGGTTGCACGCTCGGCTTCCCAGCTGTGTGACCTTGGGTACGTTAATTAGTTAATTAGTTAATTACTCTGTTATGCTTCGGAATCTCTCCCTGTAAGATGGGGATGATCCAAATAAGAGTATCTGCCAGTTGCTGGAGGTGTCTATCCCAATTATCCTTTCTGGACCTGGGGGAATAAGACCACGGGGTGGTCTCAGGGACGAAACTTGGCCAAGTGTGAGGCAGGCGTGCGCTACAAGTCCTCTGGGCCCCGGCCTCTGTAAGCACTCACTCCAACGGGGGGGGGGGGGGGGCGCAGTGACAGTTTGGGACCTCCTGGAATTAGCGTTAGTTCAGGCCGTAAGTGTCGGACTATTTCCCTTTCCATCAAGTGCAGTCACCCTGGTAGACGGCTGAAGTCCCTTCGGGGAGCGCTGGGAGAGGGACCAAGTGCAACTTTCTGGCAGTGCCGCCCGGTGTCTTCTACAGGCGAACCGGCCTCCCCTCCGTGAGAGGCGTCTGGGTCTATTAACTGGTTCAGGTCTGGGAATCGACTGAGGGTGGCGGCTCTGTTTTGGCGAGTGCGTTAGTCCCTGTGCATTTGCCCCAGCGTTCTCCCACTTCCACAGGCCAGTTAATCTGGTAGACCGCCTTCTGTTCCTTTTCTAGGGTCCCCGTGATCAACTAGCCAGTGCCACCAGTCTCGGCTGGCTTAAGTGGATTTCAGCGGGCTGGTGTCCGTGCAGCTCTAGAACACGGCCCGCCACACGCCTGTAAAGTCCAGTGTTTGGTCGTCGTCTTTCCTCTTTATGCTCCCAGCGCCTGAAAACGAGAAGCTGGTGCTCAACACAGGGTTACAAAATGGGGGAGCGGAGGGTCCGTGATCCGGGGGCACCAGAGCCTCCTCCTCAGACACAGCAGTGCCCGCCTGTGATTCAGGTGAGCCCGGGTCTGCTGGGACATCCACCAGGGGCCTGGGTGTGTGGGGTAGGGAGACTTCTGGGAAAGAACTCACGGGAAGGTAAATGAGAGTCCAAACATGGAAGACTGGTTTGAGGCCGCTGCGCCAAGACCAGAAGGGAGTATTCTGAACAGAGTAGAACAGCCAGGGACAGGACTGTCAGGTTACATCCAGGGGGGTTAATCACTTGTTTTTGAATATATATATAAAGATTTTATGTATTTATTTTTAGAGAGAGGGGAAGGGAAAGAGAAAGAGGGGAGAGACACATCAGTGTGTGGTTGCCTCTCACGCACCCTCCACTGGGGATCTAGCCCACAACCCAGGCATGTGCCCTGGCTGGGAATCAAACCAGCGACCTTTTGGTTTGCAGGCCAGCACTCAATCCACTGAGCTACACCGTGGTTATATATTTCTTTTTAGAGAGAGGGGAAGTAAGGGAGAAAGAGAGAGAGAGAAACATCAATCAGTTGCCTTTTGAGCCCCAGCCAGGTGCTGACCTCGAACCCAGGCATATATCGTGACCAGGAATTGAACCAGTGACCTTTTGCTTTGTGGAATGACGCCCAGCCCACTGAGCCGCACCTGTCAGGGCTGCAGTTATATGTTTTTCTTTAGCTTCTAAGAACTTCCAGCTCTATGAACTTGAGTTGACATACTTTCAGGGTATAGCAACCCCTGAGCTTTACACGATGATCCTTGTACGTTTATGCAAGACCCCTTTCTTATTTGTTTTATGATTTTGTCTTCCTTGATACCCACTCCCTCTCACCTCCCCAGACGTGCAGGAATCTTGGTCAATTTTCTTTTAAGGATTTCGTGCGTGTGTTTTGAGTTTCCAAGATTAAATCTCTCCCTGTTGACTACTTTGAGACAGACCTGTCCTTGTTGCCACACGTCTGCGCCATTCGTTGGCTCCCGCTCCCCTAGCACGGACCTGCGACATCCGGCCACTGGCCACCCTGCCATGAACAGTCCGGCCCGAGTCCTCTCAGGGATTTTTATGAGTCTCTCTGAGATGATGACCTGACGGTGAGGTTTCCTGGTCACAAGGCCTGCCCGGACTTCACTTGGCCAGATACAGCCTGGCTGCTTTCCAGAAGGACGGTGCCAAGTCACAGGTCCACAGCACTGCTCGGGGTCTCCCTTCTTGCCACTCTGTCACCAACACTTGAGAGCACTGACCTTTCAAATGTGTGGTGAGTCTGAGGTGGTACCTCACTGTTCTAACCATTAGCTGAACGTCCGTCTTCCCTGCTGGACTGTGAGTCTGGGAGGGTGGCAGGCCCACACAGCAGGGACATGTATGTCCTCTGCCGTGTGCTCAGTGCCTGCCACGTACCACGTGCTTCCTTCTGTACTGCTGAACTGACGGATGACCGGTGACTCCCTCCTGAGCCCCAGCTTGACTCCTGGGGAAGGGAGACTTGTCCTAAGTGAGCAAACAGGAAGAGCTGCTCCACTGAAGTCTCAGAAAGCCACGGCCAAGAGGAAATTCCTGAGGGACTCCCAGACGCAGCTGGAGAGAATGTCAGGGGGTGGATGTTCCCACAGAGCCAAAGGAAGGCCACTGGGTTGCAGAGACCTGCGTGTGCCATCCTGTAGAAAACAGGGGCTCTGCTGAGATGGGGGAGACCCTGGCGGGGGCAGTGGCAGTCTCCACAGACAGACCTTGGTGTCTCAGGGGAGCAAAACACCTGCTGCTGGGAGTTAGACCGGAAGGAATTTCTGCACTCCTCCTCCTCTTCTTCCTCCTCCTCCTCCTCCTCATTATTATTATTATTAAATTTGGGGATCAAACAGAAGCCACATGTCTCTGAACTACACAGACCAAAAGTTTCCCAGTGGGGTTTGCACAGAATCCCTGACTGCCAAGGGTCTTGGAAATGCTTTTCTGTGGGTGGCCTCAGTTTCCTCATCTGTGAAGTGGGGACAGTAATGGAGCCTGCCTCATTGCCCAGCGTGCAGTAAGCACTCTGTGAACACAGCCTTTGAAAGGCCTTCTCATGGGCGTGGCGGCCATGAGGGCCGGGAGCGCGGTCAGGGGCAGGCAGCCTGGCCTGACTCGGGTTGGAAATGTTAGCTCACTCTTCCTGTGACCTTCCTTTTCTGGCACCTGTAGGACTGTCTTGTCACTTAGGTACCCACATACCCTCATGCATTCGGTCAGCAAGGCTTGTGGACCTGGTAAAATGTGAATACGCCCTGTGGATTGTACTAATGCCGATTTCCTGGGTTTGATATTATACTACAGTTACACAAGATGTTAACACTGGGGGAGACTGGGGGGGCTCTGTAATGATTTTGAAATTAAAAGTTAAAAAAAGAGAGAGAGAGTGCTGTACTCCCAGACTGGAGGCCTGGGGTTCTGGGCCTAGTCTGGGTCCTCTCTTAACTTCCTGAGGCGCACGCCCTGCCTCCTTTTGGGCAGCGCGGGCCCATCTGTGCAATGGGGGTCTTGGCTCATGTCGCTGGTTTCAAAATTTCGTGTTTAACAGCGAAACCCTTTGTTCCAAAACAGACAGATCTTCACTGATGCACACCCCGTTAGCAACTCAATATTGTGAACCCCAGTGGGACTCCTTTTTTTTTTTAAGATTTTATTTATTTAGTTATCTGTTTGTTTATTTATTTATTTATTTTAGGCAGAGGGCAAGGGAGGGAGAAAGAGAGGGAGAGAAACATCAATGTATGGTTGCCTCTCATGTGCCCCCCTACTAGGGACCTGGCCCGCAACCCAGGCATGTGCCCTGACTGGGAATTGAACCAGCAACCCCCTGTTTTGCAGGCTGGCACTCAGTCCACTGAGCCACACCAGCCAGGGCCCCAGTTGGTCTTCTAACAGCATCTGTAACCCTTCACTGGAGGGCTGTACCTGAGCCCAGGGGATGCTAGATGTGCTGAGAAAAGAATGCCCATTGAGGGACATTGGCAGTCACCTAGCCCAACATCCCTTGCCCTTTGGGCTGAGTGACTGGGAGGTGTGTGTTCTACACTGGTCCCGGGGGTCCCCAGTTGCGGACAGCGGGATCTGACCTGACAGCTTCATCCACTGCCTCTCCTCACTTGCCCGGCCCCTTACCCAAGTCGCCTGGGAACACCATCCAAATTAACCACCTGTATTTGGATCCTTGTCTCGAAATCTGCTTCTGCTTCCAGCCAAGTTACTACCCCAAAATGCAAAGCAAACAACAGCTGTGACCCCAGGGGGAGGAGGGGGGCGAGCGCCATGTGGAACCCTTCCCGGAAGGGCAGGCAGGTAAATCTGCACGTCAACTTGGAGCAGCAAGTAGATTTTGACAAGAAAGGGATAAATCGAAAGGCACAACTGGAGAGGGGACCTCATGAGCCCAGACACTAGGAGGTAGGACCCTGAGACCATAATTTGCTGTCCCTCTGTATCCTCTGTGTTGACCAGTTCGCTCAGTGGCAATTCTTTCCATATCTTTCCTTTTCACTCAAGACCATGTTCCTCTTTTGACCAAGAAAGTGACCCAAATAGGATTGTGGTCACTTTCTTATCAGGCCTGTGGTGGACACACATCAGGCCCTTTTCCCAGGTCCCATGGCCTCAAGTAACTTCAATAAGGGACACCCAAGTCCCGATGTGGGGGCTGGGCACTGCAGGACAGCTCCCAAACTCTGAGCCAGATGAAGGGGCGTGCCCTGTGGTTAGGACCCAATGAGCAGGGGCAGTGCGGTGCCAGGAGAAAGCCCTGGGAAGGGAGTGCAGCTGCCCGCTGTAGGGCGGCCCCACGCAAGTCCTTATCCTGCTGAACTTCTTTCTCTTCGACAGCATCCACATACCCGGATCACGGGACAGGATGTACGGAAGGACCTCACAAACCACAAACCATAAACAGGCATACTGTTCAGCTGTGAGCTATCATTCCAATGAGAGCAAAGCCCTGTCCTTATTCCACACTGTGTCCCAGAACCTGGATCAGGACCCGGCGTGTGGGAGGCACTCAGTAAAGGGACGAACGAGCGAATGAGAGTTTGGATGTTTTCTAGTTCAACAGTTCAATCCAACAAAGTATTGCTGAGGGCCTACTATGTGCTGGGAACTGGGCTGGGTGCTGAGGAAAATCACAATAACAAGATGAGATTTCTGACCCTCAAGAGCTTGGGGCCTAATTGGGGAACAACCTCTTCTTGAGGCCCATGTGTCTCCTGCTGGGTATCCTCTGCCCATCCAACTTGAACCTCAACCGCAGGTCACGGCTCAGGCTGTCTGTGGTGGCAGAAGTCTAGGGCGGCCGCACAGCCCCACCTCCTGGCATTGATACCCTGGTGTATTCCCTTCTCCTCGAGTGTGGGGAAGTTACTTCTAACCAACCAAACGTGACAAAGGTGATGAGAATGTACCTGGTCACGTGCATGTGACTCCATTAGTGACGCTGTGACATTCTTCTCCTGAGGAGGCTCTGTCCCCCTCGCTGGCACTGATGAAGCAGGCAGCCACGTTGGGGAGCCCAGTGGTGAGGAACAGAGAGACTCCTCCCACTGACAGCAGCAAGAACCTGAATTCTGCACACAAGTGTATGAACTTGGGAGTAGATCCCTTCCCCGTCAGGCCTCAGATGAGACTGCAGCGCCAGCTGATACTCTGTCGCCTGTGAGACCCTCAGTGGAGGACTGAACTAAGCCATGTCCATTTTCTTGACCCACAGAAATGGTGAGGTCAGAAATGTCTGTTGTTTAAGCCTCTAAACAGATTGTGGTAATTTGTTATGCAGCCGTAAATGACTAGTACATCTGTGTTTCCTCCTAAAATGCCCTTGTCCCTATTTTCCAGCGGGTCAGTTTTCTTTGGAGTAGGCACATCTTGCTTTTTGCCTTCCCAGCATCCCATTCTTCTCCCTTGGGTAACACAACTCAGTTTTCATGGGGGGAATCCACTTCCCTCCCACTGTTGGTGCATTTCTTTCCTGTGGGGCTGACTCCACCCTTTGGCTCCAAGGTTTGACACATGACCCTGGATTCAGCCAATCAGAATTCTCCATTTATCTGGCCATCAGTGATGGGTTCAGAGAAGAGCACGTGGCCTGAAGTGGAGCATCAGTGTTAATGGTGGACTTTTTCCAAGTTTGCTAAATTGACAGAATGCAATATTGTACCTCTAGGTGCCATTTGTACCACTGTGCAGAGAAGACCTGCTTTGAAGTGGGAAAACAGTAGTAGGAAAACAGATTTGAGATATGAATGGAGACAAAGCCTTCATGATATTGCTCCCTTGAGCCCCTGGATCCAGCCATGCCTGAACCTAGACATCCACCTCTAGACATTCTGCTGAAGTGAGTGAATAAATTCCATTGTTTCTTTAAACTAGCTGAGTTGGGTTTCTGTCGCTTGCAAAAGAGAAAGTCCTAATTCACACACTCAACTCTACAGATAAAATTCAATAACCTTTCTCTTCCAGGAAGCCTGCCCTGGACACCCCCAGGGGCTTTTCCCTGCTACAGCAATGTCCCCACTTAGCATTTCATTTTATCCTCTCCTGTGATTCTTCAAGATCTTGACTGAGTTGTGACACTCCGACAAGATCTAAGACATTTTTAAAAGATCTTTCTCTCCTGCCAGGCACATAGTAGGTACCAAAACTAATCCAAAAAACACCTTTTGAGTCAAAAATGCAATGTTGTATAGTGGCTAAAAGAACATTCACAAGTCGACAGTGAGCAATGGAGCGCATCTGAAACTTTCGAATAGGCTGTCCTAGCAATTCCCCAGAGCGTCAGAGGCAGCGGTTCAGATAAGGGACCAGATGCAAACAGTGGAAACCATGCTGTCACGAAACCAGAGAGGGAATTTCCAAGAACAGCGGTTCTCAGACTTGAGCGAGCATCAGAATCCCTGGAGGGCTTGTTGAACACAGATAACTGGGCCCCGCCGCACAGCTTCTGCTTCAGTAGGTCTCAGATGGGCCCAAGGGTCTGTGTTTCTAACAAGGTGCCAGCATTGCTAACGAGTTCCTAACTGCAGGTCCGGGGCCCCACTTTGAGAACCACTGGATTCAAGGACATTAAAACAATGACTGAACCAGTAGGGAAGACCAGATGGAGAGTCAGTGGGGGTTGCACAGCAGGAAGCAGCCCCAGGCCACACAGACAGACAGGTGGAGGGAAGAGGACCCACCCACCTTCAGATGGCCACCCTGGTGGTGGGCGCCTACCACACCACCATCTGTCTCTCGTGTCCGAGCACGGATTTGGGGTGCCCCCGCACCCTCGTCTGCAGCTCAAGTCTCCTGGACGTTGTTGCTCTGGCATCAGACCTCGCAGAGCTCCTCCTGGGTGAGTGCAGGGATCAGAGCCACAGCTATTTCAGGGAGCTCAGTTGCATTTGGAGGAAACAGCCCAGAGAGGGGAGGTCATTGGCCTGAGGTCACCCAGTAAGTGAACAGTGGGTCTGGATTCGAATTCCCATCGGCCTGCTGTCCAAGTGCAGGCTCTGTCCGAAATGAAGCCTGAATGGTTGTTGCAGGGGTGTCTGACCTTCAGGGTCTCTGGGCCACACCGAAAGAAGAAGAACTATCTTGGGCTACACATTGCGACATGTCATCACAAAACCTCTCGTAATGTTTTAAGTAAATTTATCATTTTGTGTTGGGCCGCATTCGTAGCCATCCTGAACTGCATGTGGCCGGCTCAGGGGCAGGAGGCCGCACTTCTGGAAAGTCTCCTGTTCCTCCTTGAGAAACTTCCCTTTTCCAGAGGCACAACTTGAAACCCTTACCAATTTCTGGACTGACTGGGGGAGAGCAGGCTGGGGCACTCCCAAGAGTCCGGCACAAGTCAGGTTCCCAGGGGACCTGTCTCCGTGTCTTGGCGGAGCTGACCGCTTCCCCTCTGGGCCCAGCCAGCTTTCTCCAGGTTCCAGTGGCTGGGCTGATACCAGCCAGGGGCCATGACAATAATAATTATTGGTCAGTTTGACATGCTGCTGACCCCAAGCCAGCAGGCCTCACAGCCCAGGCACAGAGAAAACCTCAAAGAAAATCTGCAAGCTCTGGGAGCTCAGGTGTTTTCTCTGGGAACTCCCGTCTGTTCTGTCCCTGTCTCTGTTTGTCTATATATCTCTCCATTTTTCTTCCCGTGTCATCTCTGGGTTCTAACCTGAGTTCCCCCTCCTGTTTTTCTGCCCCTTGCCTCTTCCTCCCCGCCTCCGAGCCTCTCTATTCTTGTTACCTCCGGCTGTCTTTCTTTCCTCTCCCGTCACTGTCCCTCTGCCTCCCTCCCCCCGGAGTGCACGCACAGAGACCCGGCGGCCTCTCTGAGAGATGAGGATCCCCAGGGGCCCAGCAGGAAGTGCAGTTTCCCCTTTGACCCCGTCAGCTGGCCGTAGGAGCTGCAGCCTTCCTCCCACGCCATCACTCGGGCAGGATGTGTGGTGTCCCTGAGGCCCAGGATAGCATGTCCCGCCCACTTCTGAGGGGCTCAGAGAGTAAGTGGCTGGTGGTGGCCAGGTGAGCAGGGGTGGGGAGAACCCCACTTTCACTGAGCTCCTCCTGGGTGTTGGCACTGGACCAAGTCTAAGGGGTTAGACATCAAAGGCCAGAGTCTTTCCTGGAAGACAGAAGGACATATAAGGGCAAGGAGCTGGGGGTGAGGGGTGGTAAGAGCTGAGGCTTGGGAGGCAAGAGATCTCTGCAGAGGCGGGGGCTTCCGGGCAGTCCAGGAGGATAACCAACCCCCACAAATTTGCAGGGCTCTTAATAGGGTTTTTTTTGACTCAATATATTTTCACATCCACTGGGTGACCGTTAAGACAGGCAGTGTGGTTGCTGTGTCAGAAAGCGTTCAGGGGTCAGAGTCAGAGGTCTGGCTCCCAACTCCATTTCCTCCTTGTTCTGGGCATGACCTTGGACAGGTCACATCACCTCTCCTGGCCTGTTTTTTCCCATATGAAGTAGGTATAGAAGCCCTGTTTATTACAATGCTACCCGGAGGGTGGTCAGGGATTAAAGGAGCCAGCAGACAGAAAAGAAAACCTACTGTTGCTGTAACAAATGACCATGAACTTGGCTTAAACCACACACATTTTTTATCTTACAGTTTTGGAGGTCTGAAGTCCAACCCAGGTTTCACTGTGGAGACCTCACTGCAATGCAAAGCCAAATGCTGGACCCTCTGGAGGGTGTTCAGAGGACTGAGATATGAGATCTGACTCCAGAGGAATTTATCATCTGCTGAGAAGAGGAGGGGACATCCCCAAAAGCAGAAAGGAGAATGAGGGGAGAGAGAGAAAGCGGGTGACAGGAATGGCTGCTTGCTTGCTGATTAGGGCCCTGGTTTGGGAGGGCTGGTTTTAGGCTCAGAGTCCAGCTCTATTGCTTCCTCGGTGTGGATTCAGGAGCCAGTGAGCCTCTGTTTTTCTCATGGGTAAAATGGGGTCAACGGTTTTCACTATTTCTTACACTGAATCAGCACGAGGCCTGAGATAATGTTTGTACAGCGTTAAGCAGGTGCTGGCTGGACTCCATAAAAGCAGCTCTTGTCATCATTACTATCAAGATTCTGATCAGGGTTCAGGGGCAGTGCAGCAAGACAAATGACGCCGGGCAGTTGCAGATGTGTTCTTTGGAGAGGAGCAAAAAGAGCACCAAACGGAATCAGAAGCCCAGGGCTGGAGTTCTCGGTTGCTCTTCAGCGACAGGAATCACGGGCAGGTGACTTTACTCAGTGCTTTGGCTTCTTCATCTTGAAACTGGGTGCAGTGAACCCACAGACCTCTGGGTTTACGTGGCTGGAATCGGATTAGGCACGAGTGCATTTTGCAGGTTGTAAAGAGCCTTCATTTCCCAGGAGCCATCTGCAGAGCCGGGTGGCTGATGGATCTCTGCGGGGAGGCACTGAAGTCATGCCCTATCGAGTGCTGGATAAATGGTTCCGACCATGTGGGCCCAGCGACACTTAGGGTACACAGGTGTATTGTCCTTTAAGGCTCGGGGAGCTTGGGCGATGGGTTTGCAGAGTGGGGTTCAGGGCCTAGGTCAGGACTCCCTGACCCTGCAAGTCTGCCTCTCCTCCACCTGCCCCACCCCACGTCTGGGGTAACTGAGCAGGCCTGGGGTGGGCCTGAGTGCCCACTCACCCCAGCCTCATTGAGGCAGGTCTTTCTAAAACCTTACCGCCAGGAGGGCTTTTCAGGTTCGAGACTCCTGTGGTTTTTCAATGTATCTATTATTAGCAAACTGTTTCTCCAAAGGACGCCCTGCCTAGAAGCCCAGTGGACAGAACTCATGAAAGGGGACGCTCAAGGCCCCTCCTGACCTTGCCTACCTGTTCAGCCTCCTACCTTCCGGTTCTCTACCCTGTGCCCACCCTGTGCCCACCGTGGCCCAGGGAGGCAGAGCTTGTTTTCCTTATTCACCCCCCTTCCCAGAACCTCACTTCTCTTCCTCCCACCCCTGAGGCTTAAGGTGAAGGGAGGAGGCTCTGACATCTACTGGCCCCTGTGCTTCTCTGCTGGGTGCCCTTGGGCAAGTTCCTCACCTTCTGGGCTTCAGCTCTCCCATCTGTGAGGTGGGTCTGTGAGAACGGTACAGCTGCAGGACTGGGAGCACACCTGGGCCCTGGGGCACACCCTCTGAGTTCCCCACCTGCTTCACGCAGGCTGAGGCAGAAGCACAGGTGCCTTCTCGGGGCAGGGCCAGGCTGGGCACTGTGGGGAGAAAGGCAGGGCCTCCTCTGGGCAGCTCTGAAGATGGGAGCTCAGCCTCCAGGGTGGGAAGTCCCAAGAACTCACTCCCTAACATTCTAGGGCTCCCCAGGGCCTCCCGCTGGGGAACAACTGCAGAGGTCAGGTCTCAGCCTGCCAGGCCCCCGGTGGCCCTGTGAAGACTCGAGGAGCCCTTTGCCAGCGCACCCGGTGGGCACTGGCCGCCGATGGAGCTCTGAAGCCTGGGCGGGGTGTCTGGGTTCTGACTTCATGTGGCTCCTCTGGGGCTGCCCTGTGCTGAGCAAGAAGAATGGCCCCTAGCCTCCTGACTCAGGAATGCAGAGCATTCTTACCACCACTGAGAAGGAGGGGCCAGGCCTGCTCTGCGGGCTCCAGAAGGATCCAAATTGTTTGCTAAAACCACAGTGCAGGAGCGGTCTGAGGGGAATTGGAGGTCGGGGCTCGGGGCAGAGATCCTGGCTCCGATTATCCTGTGAGCGAGGCGGGGTCTGCCCTTAAAAGGAAAGTTATCCTGCGGTGGATGGATGGGGGGGTGGGGATGGATGGATGGAGGGGAGGCGGGAAGAGAAGGCTCTCTCCTGCACTGCAGCCTGGCTCTGGAAGACAGGGGTGTGGGCAGCTGGTCCTCCCACTGGGAGGGGTGGGGCGGGTACCCCACCCCTCCCAGCCCAGGCCCCTTCTCATCCCAGCTCCCTCCTCCAGAGCCTCTGCAGAGCCATCCTGTCCCATTTTCCCAAAACTTGACAAATTTGTATTTGTCAAATGCCTCCTCTCAGGACCCCTGTTGGCTGTAAATATTCATTATGTGTCATGCACTGCATTTACCGGGCATCCTGGGGAGGGAACAGTGTGCCCCATGAGGGCAGGGGCTGGGCCTCGTTTTTTTGGCTGTGTCCCCAGACCCAGCCCAGCCACATGGCTGGACTGGTGAGCATGATTTGGCACTGCTTGGCCTGGCTTTTCCAGCACCTCTAGGCCCTCTCTCTCCCCTAGAGCCCTCACCAGAGTTCTGAGCCGCAGGCTTTACCCCCTACTGCTCTCCTCCACCCCTCCCCACCCCCCTCAAGGTCCGCAGCCCTGCTGTGGTCGTCTCCCTTCCCCCACTCGAGTGTTTGCTCAGCTGTCAGTGGGATCTGCACTCCACCTCCGCCCCACCCACAGCCAAGGTCAGTAGACCAGCCTCCCTGGGGAACTAAGCCAACACAGGTCCCAACTGGGGGGCACCAGACCTTCTAGATAATTCCTGGGTTGGCTCTGTTCTGCCTTCTATGACCCCGCCCAGAGTGGTATCTCAGATACAGATCTGGAGACCAGTTTCCATGGGCTTCTGTACAATTCAGGCTTCCGCTGGAGACACAGGACCAGCAGAATACAGATACGTATTGAATGATTGGTTGGTTGACTGATTGTAGGGAATTGGCTAATGCAAGTTTGGGGGCCGGCTTGGTGAGTCTGAAATCTGCAAGGCAGGCCTTCCGGGAAGGGCAGGCTGCACTCCCATCCCCAGATCCTTGACCTGATCACAGTTCCTTTTGCCATATAAGGTAAGGTATCCATAGGCTTCAGGGATTAGGAAGTAGACATGCTTAGAGGCCATTATCCTGCCCACCACAGCCCCCACCAGCCCTCATCACCCCTCCCCATTCACTCATGCTCTCATTTTTCTGAGCTTGGCTCACCTACCAGGCTAGGCCTGAAGGCAGTAGCCTGCTACCGGGCCCTGGAGAGAGGCCCCTGTGGAGGGGCAGCCCCAGAAACAGGTGATCGAATTACAGAAAGAGGAGTGACTAATGATGGTCGAGGTTCAAAGGACTTCGGTGACATAAGGGGGTAAGATCTGAGAAGAGCGGAAGGAAAGACTGGCTTGTGTGGAGGGAAGAGACCTCCACACAAAGGCCTTGTGAGGCCTTTCGTCCTGGGGACCCCTCACCTGGGGTCCGAGGGGACATGGCTGTGCCAGGGCACGAGGGGAAGCCACGGTGAGAAGAAGGAGGTCCACTCTCTGGTCGGATTTATTCTGACCCTTCCTGGCAGGGGGAGAGGGACTGTGTTATAGAAAAACACACACGCATCTGCTGGGCAGGGGAATGCAAAATTCACAAGGTTTCTTAAGAAAGCAATGAAGACTGCCCTGGCCAGGTCGGTCCGTTGGTTAGAGTGTAGTCCTGATACACCAAGGTTGTGGGTTCGATTCCCAGTCAGGGCACATGCAGGAATCAACAAATAAATTCATAAATTCTCTCTCCCTTCTCCTCTCTTTCTAAAATTGATAGAAAGAAACTCCCAGAAACTCGGTTCTTCTTGCCAATGCAATAAAGAATTAGAGGTCAGTGAGTCTATTAGCATGCAAGCAGGGTTTGTTTGGTGATCTGTTCTCATAGAAGAGAAGGTGGGGGTGGGGGGCTGAAAGGCATAAGTTCAAGGTGAAGTGGGTAAGGGCTACAAAGGCAGGGGTGGCCAGCTCACTGGTGGCCTGAGGCCCAGCGGCCTGGCCCAGAGGCCAGAAAACCAAGAGCACCAATCCCAGAGTCATTTGTCCTGAGGACTCAGATGGTTGGCAGGATGAGGGGGGAGGCGTTACATATTGACTGACAGGTAAAGGTGGTGCCAGCTTTCCAGGATCGGGGCCATGACACCCAAAGGTGTTAATGGGCTTCTTCCTTTAAGCACTACGGGCCCTTTAGGGCCTTTCAGGCCTTGGGATGAGAGTATAGTTTCCAAGGACACATAGAGTTTCGAAGACTGCTGAGTCAGTGGCAGAGAGTGTCTCCCTCCTCCTCTCTGCCTTTATTTCCCCTCTGGCTCTTCATCCTACCGTAATGAAATGAATAAATAATTTTTTTTTTTAAAAATGAAGACCTGAAGGAACTGTTGAATAGGCCTCTGGTTCCGTTCCCGGCCCTGCCTTCTCCCTTCTCCCATTTCTGGCTCCGTGTGCTCCCGGCTCCCTGCTCCCACCAGCTCCTTCTACAGTTAGGCAGGCACTTGGATGCTGAGAAACCCTAGTGGAGTGCAGAGCTCGGGATGAATTAGACAAACAGAGGTGTGTTTGCTCAGTCATTCATGGGCAGCAGGCAGGGTGGGGGATGGGGCAGGAGAAAGGCCCAGCTAGGTTCTCCCTGCCAATGGGAGCATCTGGGGCGGGGCACCACCGAGGGCTGCTGGGCTGGGCTGTATGTTCGAGGGCCCCAAAAGGCCTACCCTTTCACCTGCGGTCTAGTAGGGCCCCCGATCTCTCTTTCATGGGCTCCCTCCATCTGCAAAGTGCTGGAGGCCTAAGAGAGAACCAGGTGGCAAAAAACAGGCCCCAGTTTAAATTCAGGCTCCAAGTACTGAAAGCTGAGTGATATTGGGCAAGACTCCTTTCTTTTTTCTGTTAGATTAGGGTAATTACCCACCGTCATTCCTGGCTGAAGTCCACCAGGCTCAGGAGAGTTCCCGCCTAGTTACGAAGCCCCAGGTGCCTAACCTCCGGCTGTAACTGAGTCTGAAGCCCTTCTAAAAAAATCCAGAAAAGACGCGACTGTGTCTGCCTGTTCACCACAGTGTCCCCAGCATCTTCCACGGAGTCTGGCACCCAGTTGGGGCATAATAAATTCCTTCCTTTCTTCCTTCCAACAGCACATGTTAGTCAATCTACAATGTGGAGGGCAAGTGCTAGGCTAAAATTTAGGCATAACCGTCTTCACTTTACAGCTGAAGAAAGGGAGACTCAGAGAGGTGAAGTGACTTGCCCAAGGTCACACAGCAGGGGACTGACTGAATCAATATCTGGATCTAGTTCTTCTACTGCAGTTTTTCCACTTGACCCAAAGTGTGGAGGTGTGGAGGCAAGGAAAGGAGGCCTGTTGGGGGGATGGCCAGAGCAGCAGGCCATGAGCTGCTGGGAAAATGGACTGGGGCAGGTACACCAGGACCATCAAAGGCCAAGTGAGGGACTGGTGAGGTCTGGCCTTCATCCTGTGGGCCACAGAGACTGGCATTTTGTTCCCACTTTGGGCCATTGTAAAACTAAAGGGGTCTCAGGCAGCAGGCCAGTTACAAGTACTCAGTTTCCTTATTTGAAAAATGGCACAAATAAACTGATAAGTCTTCACAAGCCCGAGGCTCGGGCCGTGGAGTACAACATGAGATCCTGCCACTGCCCCTTCAGGGATGCGGGAGTCTAGGCAAGAGATGAGCGTATTCACCTTTTCTGACCCTCAAAGTCCGGCTGCGGGAAATGGGGCCCAGCACCCTCGTGTTGCAGGGCCCTTGTGAGTGTCAGGAGGGACGCGTCACATAAAGCACCAGCGAAGTATCAGCACAGTGGTAGCTGCCATGATCATTATTACTATACTATTCTTGTTACTATTATTTCCATTAGCTGGGTCTTATACTGAGCACCACTTGCTGGGGCGTGGGGAGCCCAGCCTCTCCCCACAGAACTGGGAGCCCTTTGCTTCTGGCTTCCTGGGTGTCTGTACATGTTCTGAAAGCTCAGGCTTAGCATAGTCACTGCTGAGCCCAGGAGTATTTCATGCTGAGGAGCATAAGAGGGAAGAAGAAGAAAAAAAAAAACTGGCTGGGAGACAGGAGACCCAGGGCCCAGCCCCAGGCCTGCCCTGACTCCTGACTCCTGACGGGCTGTGTGACCCTGAGTGAGTCATTCCCCTCTCGACCTCATACACCGAAGGACTCTGCGAACCTTTCAGTTCTGATCTCAGGAACTGGGCTGGGAGATGGAAACCCAGCCCTGGGTGCAGACCCTGGGGCGGGCGGGTCCAGTTCACAACCAGGACAGGGAGTGGATGCCACCGGCCAGGTCCATGTGCCCACTTCCCGAAGCCTCAAGTAGTTCATTAGAACTATAAAGAGTCCCCTGTGATACAGCAAAAGGGTCAGAAAAACAAATGAAAACACGAGGTGCCTAGTTAAATTTGAATTTCAGATCAATAACAAATCGTTTTTTAGCAGAAATAGTCCCAAATATTGCATAGGACAAATGTCTACTAAAACGTTTTTGTTCTTTTTCTGAAGTTCAAATAATTCAAATTTAACTGGGGCTCCTGTATTTTATCCGGCAATCCTAAATGCTGCCAAAGAAAAGGACTGGAGACAGCTCCTTAGGTGCTAATACGAAATGCTCGTGAAGATCCGTTAGGGGGAAAAGCAAAGCGAAGAACAGCGTGGACGGTATGCTTCCCTGTGTTAAAAGGGAGAAAAGTTCAGAAGGATTGTGCAGAAGCAGCCAGAAACACAGGCTGCTCCCTCGGAAGGGCCTGGGCAGCAGGAACAGGAGGGTGGGCAACTTGTCACTGTGCCCTCTTTGTACCTTTTGTATTTCGCAGCATGTGAATATTTTATCCAGGCAAAAAAGAAAATAAATCGGTAAGGAACACAATCAGGCTGCTTTGCTCTGACCCAGCTCCCTGCACCCTTAACCTCCTGCATTCTAGAAATACTCCAGGGCTTGTGTTATCCTTATCAAAATTCCTTTAGGCCTTTGACTCCTGTCTCATCCCGTCTGCAGCTCCTCCTGCCTGCCTGCGGGAGTGGATGAGTCACAGTCACACACTCACACACTCACACACACACACACACCACCAGCTGTTTGCCACTGCAGGCCCTTCTGGGGAAGTTCCCTTTCTAGTTGTGGCCCCCATCTCTGCAAAGATTCAGGTACACTCTTCTCTCTCTCTCTCTCTCTCTCTCTTTCTCTCTCTCTCTCTCCTCTGTTCTCCCCTTAGATTATAATTCAAGTGCATTCAACCCTCATATACTGGGTGTGCCAGGCATTGTTCTAGGAACAATGAAAATCTCCCAACAAATCTGCATGGAGGGATTACTAGAGCAACAGAAGTGTGGGGTGGATGGGAAAGTGATTCTGTACATGTGTCTGCAGGGAGACAGCATCTGGGAAGGCTTCCTGGAGGAAGTAGTACTGTGGAAGAAAGGTGCTTTCCTGAGCAAAGCCAGGGTCTTTGGGAGTTAATCAGCAGTTCTTTACTGAGCACTACGGTGTGCGGAGTTTGGTGCTGAGTGCAGGGCTGAAGACAAAACGAGGAGCCACGAACTCCAGAGCCCTCCCTGGAAGAACTCGGTCACGCAGGGGGGAAAGCAGCACGTCTCACAGAAGGCTGTGGGGGCAATCCCAGCAGGATGTGCTTCAGCACCATATCCAGGGTGGTAGGGTAAGGGGCCTGGGAAGGGTTACCAAGCTCGTGTGGGAAGGCCCATATACATCTATCCTATCTCATTTCATTTTTCAGGTGAGGCCTTAAGCCCAGAGAAGGACGGGAAATTGTTCAGGTCACACAGTGAGTCAGCAGCAAAGCCAGGACCAGACCCCAATCCCCTGGCTCTCAGCCCAGGGCTCTCTCTACATGACCCCCCTCCTCCCGCTTCCCATATGGCTGGAGCTCAGCACAGCTTCAGGTGAAGCTTCCAGAAGCACTCGGCCCCTGAGCAGTCCTTTGGCGGGTGGCCCGGATGGGCAGCACAAGGTGCTGTCCAGGAAGGGACCTACCTACTTGGTAACCTAGGGTGGCGCCACACCTGTCGGGCTCAGCTTGCCAGGGCGGTTTGGGGAGGAGAGGGCCACCTGCTAGAGGATGTCTCACGCAACCCTGCCAGCGGAACCTGGTGTAGGACGCATGCCCTGTTCCAGGCAGGCAAATGGAGGCTTAGGGAAATGAAGTGGCTTGCCCCAGATCCCCACGCAGGGGGACCCAGGTACAGCAGTGCCCAGTGCCGTTCCCATGAGACCACTCTGCCTGTGCCCAGGGGGGACCCTCTCGTCAGAACTTGCACGTTTCCTCCATACTCTTCTAACAGGCGCCTGGAACCCCACCGTGCACCCCTTCCCTTCCTAGTCAGCACAGACGTCCTCTTCAGGAACAGGCAGCCCCTGAAAGCTTTATCAGCCGTTTACAGAGTAAATTAGTTATCAGACCCTGAGCTGGGGCTGAGCGCAGAGCCCTGCCCAAAATGACACATGACAGGTGAGGAGGGAGAGGTCCCTGGGCAGGGCCGTGCTCTGAGAGTGGCTGGGTGGCGCTCCCTCTGGTTGGCCTGGGCACCGGGCCCTGTGTCTAGGTGGCACTGTGGAGGCAAGTGCCCCAGGGAGGGGCTACAGGGTGACATGGAAAGAACGCCCACTTTGCTCAGTTTCCAACTGAAGCTCGACCACCTCCTACTGCCTGGCCGTAAAGGAGCCTCCCTGAGCTTCACGGCCCCATCTGGGCCGAGTGGGGACTACCGTGCTGCACCTACCTTGCAGGTGGGGCTCTTGATAAGGTGCTCAATTCACAGGTCCTCAAACTTGAGGGAACGTCAGAACCCCCTGGAGGGCTCCTTAAAACTTTAAGGCCTCACCTCAGAGCTTCTGCTTCAGCTAGTGTGGGGAGGGGACTGAGTTCCCTAGCAAGTTCCCGGGTGTTCCGGGTGCTTGCTTGTGCTGGGGCCACACCCCTATCCAAGTCAACGGGTTCTAGGAAAGCTGGGGATCTGGAGCGGTGGCTGGTGGGGGGTGGGCAGGAGAGCCTAGAAAAGATGCTAAATACAAACCTGACTCTTTGCAGTGATCTTGCACCCCCATCACCAGGTTGGACAGAAGGTGTCCAGAGCAGAGGAAGAGCAGAGGTGGCACACGGGCCAGGGCTCCGAGCTGTCCCCAATAATCCCCTCCGGCGACACAGAAGTCTGCCCCTAACTGCACAAGGGCAAATGCTCCCATCCACGCCAGGCTCTCTGCTCGGGGCTTCACGCGAATGGTCTCACGACCCTCCCCATGAGCGGGCTATGAGTACCCCTGTTTTATAGATAAAGAATCTGAGGCAGACAGAATAATGACCCCCAAAGATATTGCCATTTCCATCTCCAGAACCTATGGAAGTCAGTGTGCAGAGAAAAAAGGCTTTGCAGATAAGATTTTGGCCTTGGTGGGTGTGGGTCAGTGGATTGAGTGCTGGCCTGTGAACTGAAGGGTTGCATGTTCCATTCCCAGTCAAGGCACATGCCTGGTCCCCAGCTGGGGGCATGTAACTGACCCATGTACCTCTCCCACATCGACGTTTCTCCCCCTCTCTTTCTCCCTCCCTTCCCCTCTCTCTAAAAATAAATAAATAAAATCTTAAAATAAAAAGATTTCAATTGGGATCTTGAGATGGGGAGGTTATGGTGAGTTGTCCAAGTGAGGGATGATCCCTAATCAGAAAGGCGCTGAGTGTCTCTCAGCCTGTTCAGACCACCAGAACAAAAGGCCGCAGCCTGGGTGCTTTATAAAAGACAGGAATTTGTTTCTCACAGTTCTGGGGGCTAAGTCCAAGATCAAGGTGCCGTTACTGCAATAAAGGTAACCCTGGTTACTTTCTGATAAGGGTCCCCTTCCCCTTCCTGGTTCACAGCTGACACACCTCCTCACCGCCCTCAGGCACAAGGCAGAAGAGGCCAGGGATCTCTCAGGGGCCTCTTTTATAAAGTCACTACTAATCTCACACATGAGGGCCCCACCTGCGTGACTTAGCACCTCCCAAAGGCACTAAGTCATCATCCTAATCCCATCATCCTGGGGGGTTAGGATTTCAGTGTATGAATTTGGAGGCAAACACACATTCAGACCTAAGCTGTCAGTCAGAAAGGAGAGGAGATGATGAAGCGGAGGTGGAGCACCCCACTTGGGAGAGGAGATGGAGGGGGGCTGCTGGCCCAGGAGTATGGGCGGGCTCTGGAATCCGGAAAAGCAAGAAAATGAATTCTCACCTGGCGCCTCCTGATGACCCCTTGACTTCCGCCCTGCACATCATTTTGGACTGCGGACCTGCAGCATTGTATTAAATAAGATAATAAGCTTGCCTTATGTCAAGCCGTTCGGCGTATGGTAATTTACTATGAGAGCTGTAGGAAATTCATCCAAAACCCAAGGCTCAGAAGGATACAGTGGCAAGGATAGGACTTGAATGCAGTCTTTCTGTCTGATAGAATAAGCTCAGACACCTAACCACCAGGCTGACTCAGCCGCCGCCCCAGTTGAGGAGTTGAAGGCACCAAGCCATTTTCCCTTTGGAGAAGACAGGACCTGAGGGTAAGCAGCGGGGAATTCTGCTGTTGGTTGACGTCAGAAGGATTGTTATGGGAAAGAGGAATGTTTCTCAGGAGGCACAGCAAGGAATTTCCATCTATTGGACAAACTCCAGTGGAGGACAATGGCTGCCTGAGCTCTGCGTAGAGCAGAATCTTAAGGCTGAGCCCGAGCTCCAGGGAAAGTGCGCTGTGATTGGCAATGCTGATGTGCTCACTCCTAGACTGAGCAAGTAAGTATACGAATAGGCTGGTTTGGATTGAATTCCCCAGGGCCGGCGCTGAGTTTGACTCATCTTTTTCTTCCCAGGGTCTAGCAGTGTGCCTGAAGTGAGCAGGCACTCAGTATATGATGGAGGGAGGGAGGGAGAGAGAAGGAGGGAGGGAGGGAAGGAGGGAGGGAAGGAGGGAGGGGGAAAGCAGGGCAAGAGAAATTATTTTCAGGGAGACCAGGACCAGGAACAATGGGAAAAGTTCAAGGCCGGAGAGCTTTGCTCTTTCCTCCTAGTTCTGATCACAGCAGACCCTTCCTTCTGGCCTCCTCCTCGTACCTTCCCCCTGGTTATAGCATGACTGCCAATCAGAAGGTCCTGTCCCTCCTACCCAGGGGCAGGCCTGTGACTCGAGGCAGGCCACCCCACTCCATTTCACAGAATCTGAACCTTCCCGAGCCTATGATGGCCGCATCCTGGAGGGCTGGTCCACACCCCCAGCCCCTAGGCAGGGAAGGGGAAGTGGCGGAGCTCAGAGGAACCCAGATCTGTGGGACTCCAGGGACAGCTCGGATACTGCTAACCTTGAGGTCGTCTCCTTCAGGATTCACAGCCCTCGGCACAGGGATCAGGAGGAAGCCTGCCTGTGAGGTCCAACCCTCTGGCTCTTCCTGCGTTCCAGCATCTTCGCTGGTTGTATTCCAATAAATACATCCACCTCCATCTTATTTTTTGTAAGATTTTTACTTATTTATTTTTAGAGAGATGGGAAGGGAGAGAGAAAGACAGGGAGAAAAATATCAGTTGGTTGCCTCTCACATGCGCCCCTAGCAGGGACAGAGCCTGCAACCCAGACATGTACCCTGACTGGGGATCGAACCATTTACAGGATGACAGCCAACCGACTGAGCCACACCGGTCAGGGCCATCCACCCCTATTTTAATTCTGCCCAATTATTCAGAGTTAGTTCCCATGTCTTGAAACCCAAGAACCCCCAATCAACATTATACAGTCTCTCTAGAAGGAGGAGCTGGCCGACAATCGGAGCTGTTCGACTCTGGGAAAATCTCTTTAGTCAGGGACTTAAGAAGAGAGGGTACACACTGAAAGGCTGTGTCCCCTGAAGTTCTTTCATTGAGGTTCCCATCGGATGGTGTTCGGAGGTGCCGCCTTTGGAAGGTAGACCCCTCCATGGGCGTAGCGTCCTTCGGAGGAGAGGGGGAGAGCTGAGGCCTCTCTCCCTCCCTCCCCGGGGAAGGACAAGGTGAGAAGACGGGCACCTGGAAATGGGGGCGGGGGCCTTCAGCGAGCACCTGACCCTGCCAGCACCCTGATCTGGGACCTGCAGCCTCTGGGACTGAGGGGAACGAATGTCTGTCGTTTAAGTCCTCGGCCTGGGGAATTCTGTCGCAGCAGCTGCACCAAGACACAGGGACTGGGATCCACCTGGTGGGAATGTCGTCACGATGGGAGGGAGGGTTGAGACCCCCATGGACAGTGAGGCGAGCGTCAGATTCCCTGCCCGTGGGCTGTAGGGCCTGGGCAAGTCCCTGCTCTCTCTGAGCCTCAGTGTCTGTGAAAGGAGGCGATGAGCATGTTTCTTTCACTGGGTCCCTCCGAGGCACACAGGGACAGTGCTGTGAGGCACTTACAGCCGAGGGCTTCTCTTCTCTCCAGGAGCCTGCACTGGGTGGAGTACCAGTCTGTGAACACGCCCATGCAGCAGCTCATTAGTGAGTGCCTGCCATGTGCCAGCCAAAGCGCTAAGGACTCTAAGAACGTCACCTATACTCCATCTAATCACAAGACGGTGGCAACTATCTTCGATCCACAGAGGAGGGCTCTGAGGCACAGAGAAGTTAAAGACGCGACCTTCAAGGCCACTCGGCAGGCCAGCAGGGGCTGGAGCTTGAACCCGGGCATTTTCCATTGTGAGCCCCAGATCTCAGCCAGGATCCATGCTGCCCGCCATAGGGGAGAGGCCCGAGCCCCTCCCCCGCACTCAGACTCCCGATAGCAGATATAGGGTCTCAAACTTTGCCCCAACAAGCTGTGGGGCCCACTGGAGAGGAGACACCCACACAGAAAAGGAAAGAGAACTGGAAAGGCAAAGCGTGCAGGGAGGGAGGGCCCAAGGAGCCAGAAAGACTCTGGGAGGGGGAGGGCCCCTCCACCGGATTTCAGGACGTATCCAGTGTCTCTGGAAAGAAAGGACTAGAAGCCACCACCCTAATCCTGAGGCCCCAGGGGAAGCGACAAGTTCATGGGAGAAGACAGGCTCTCACAAGTTTCCTGCGCCCTGTCACTGCTCCAGGTGCTCAGGCTCAGGGGAAAGAGGAAGAGAGGGGCTCCCCCTATGTTGGGGTGGGGCAGGAGGGCTCCCCCACCTGCACACACATAAGAGAGGGCAGCGCGGCTCAGGCTCAGAGCCACGGGGCTAGAGTGACGCTTGGGTCAATGTTTTCCAAACGGCAGGTCACGACCCACTGATGGATCTTGGAATTAATAGGGTGAGTCCCACTCCGAATGTAGAAATAACGATGATGGTAACAGAATAGAAGAGAAAACATCAGAGTGAGTCTTGGGAGTCCATCGTCTCATGAAACTCTTGTTTCAATTTTGTGTGTTGTACCCTGTTATGATTTACATAGATCTCACTCCTAGTCACACAAAAAACCTCGAGAGCCACTTCATTACGCACCTAACCCTTTGTTCACCAGCAGCGGGAAGTGAGCTGGCTGGCGAGACTGCTTTCCAAAGGGCCCCACCTCCCCGTCTCAGCGCCCCACGCCCGACCACAGGTTCCTGCCGCACCCAGCTGGGGGCCCCGCCCTGGGGCTGCACACACTCACACCTCTGCTCCCTTCAAATTCCCTTTTCTCTCCGCCTAACACCTACCCTGCCTTCCCCCAAGGAGGGCCTGCCCAGTTGGCGATCATCCCCCAGGGGGCCAGCCAGGATGACCCCTTCCTTGCTGGCCGTGCCAGGATCTGCCGCGACATCGCACTCACCCACAGTGCATCAATCAGCTGGGCCACATCAGGGCAGCTCGACACATCTGATGGATGAACAAGCTCAAGTTCATTTGTAACGAGTGGACAAATAAGTGGTTGAAGGTTGAAATGCTCTGGGTGAGGGTTCTGTTTCGGAAGCTTGATGCTTTAAGTCATCCAACAATTGCTGTGCACCTACTGGGAGCCTCGTACCCCACAAGCTATGAGGGACACTAGACCAACGAGAGTAAGGTGACTCTCCTTGAGGAATTCATGGTCCGGTGTGAGAGACAGGCGTGTCGAGCACTCCCCAGCGTGATAAGGGACCCACAAAGGTATCTGCAAGGGGACCCCATGCAGCCAATGGCCCTGTCCTGTTATCTAGGAAGGGGAGGAGACCCACCGCCAAAGGACTGCAGTAGGGCAGGGCGAGGTGGGGGTCTTCCCGGCAAAAGGCCAAAACTCTCTTGGTCCTTTATAACACACGCTTTTTAAAAACATGTATTTTATGCCCTGACTGGTATAGCGGTGGGGAGGGAGCAGGGGCGGCAGTCTGTTTCTTGCACTGATATTTCTCTCCCTCTCTTTCTCCCTCTCTTCCCCTCCCTCTAAAAATAAATCAATAAAGTCTTTTAAAATGTTACTCTTAATTATTTCCCTCCTGCACTAAATAGTACACTCCAGGAGAGTGAGCAAGGACCATGCCTGCCGAGCTACCCCCCACTGCTGAGCCCCATCTCTGGGGAGGCGCCCTCGCCTGAAATATTCGCTGCAAATGGCCCACATTGGCCCGAGAGTGAAATGCAGGGAGGGAGAAGTAGGAAAGGGGGATGAGAGGTCTGAAGACCCCCGACGACGACGACCGGCGAAAGGCACCTCTGGCCCCTGCTAAAGGCTGGGTCTTCTTCCTGCAGGCACTCCCCAGGGTTTAAATGGGAAAGAGACAGGAGGTAAGACTCGTGGTTTAGAACATTCCTCTGGCTCCAGGGTGCAGACTAAGTAAGTGCCTGGGACCCAAGCGGGCAGCGGAGACAGCGAATGCAGAAGTAACCCAGGCGAGGGGACTCGAGCCCAGAGGCAGCCAAGTGGGGCGCCCCGGCGCTGGGGAATGTGAGAGCTGCGGGTGGTCGCAACTGAGGCCCAAGCCAGGCTCTGGGGGAGAAGGCGGTTCCGGCGGCCCTTCCTCCCGCCTCAGGTGGGAAGGCGAGGCCCCGCCCACTGACTCGTGGGCTCAGCGCTGCGCACAGCGCAGCCCCAGGCGGTCCACACAGAGCTCGGGCCCCCCGATTTGCCCTTTCCTCCTTTGTACTTTTATGCTTCTCATCCTAAAAACCAGCTCACATTTTAACACCTGTCTATCTTTTAAAAAGGGCCGTGTGATGGACAGATGAAGGGGCGTTGTGCTGCTACCCCCCCACGCCCTTGTATGTCTGAACATGATCATACTAAAAACATGGAGGGAATGCTATGTCACGGCCATGTATGGAAAGCCGAGTGCCACGAAGAGTCACTCTAACTCTCCTTGGAAACTCTCGAGTCATCCAACACGAAGTCACGCTGCTAAGTCTGCCTGGCTCCTGCCTCCCGCCCAGGGCCCCTGTGCGAGGCCCGTCTTCCCTTCGCTGAAAGGAACACTGCTGTGGAGGTGTTAGAGACACTCTCGCACAAGATGTTCTCCCGGCCCTGATCAGGATTTACTGGAACGTGAAAATAAGTGCCTCGCTGTTATTTATTTATTTTTTAAAAGATTTATTTATTCATTTTTAGAGAGAGGGGAAGAGGAGAGAAATATCCATGTGTGGTTGCCTCAGTTGCCTCTGCTGTGCCCCCTACTGGGGACCTGGTCTGCAACCCAGGCATGTGCCCTGACTGGGAGTTGAACTGGCGACCCTTTGGTTCTCAGACAGTGTTCAATTCACTAAGCTACGCCAGCCAGGGCTGTATTTTAAATTTTAACCTGCACATATACTCCCTCAACACTAGCCAGCAACACCGGGGGCTCCTGCTGAACTCAGAGCCAGACGCTGGGACTTGGGTCTCACCTCAGACCCTTGGGGATGCAACCTTTCAGGGTCAGCTATTTATCCGGGCCCTGCAGACCATTCTACCAAAACCTCTGAAACGTGCTATCTTGATATCAACACATTTTGCACTCAGCGCCGTCCTGAGGAACGGGGCCATTAGCACCCCCATTTTGCAGATGAGGACACTGAGGCTCGGAAAAACTCCAAAACTTGCCCACAGTTCACACAGCCAGTAAACAGCCTAGCTACATTCGAACTCAGGCTGTCTGTTTTTAGAAGTGCTGGCTCTTAGCAAACCATACCTCGCAAGTTGGCACAGGTGATTAATTTTTTAAAAATTGGGTTCAATGCCAGACATTGAGCAGACACAGGGTGGGCTGGGACGTCCTGGGGGGGGGGCTGATTTTCTACCCACCCACCACCGCTTTCGGGTATCCCAGGGTTCCCCCTAACCCCGTCCTCCCCACCGGGGGCCCCACCGCTGGCGCCGCAGGTCCAAGGCTCGAATGCAGAGGGATGGGGTCGGGCACACAGGTACCGGAGACCCGGCCCCAGCCCCGGCATGGTCGGGGATTGCGCTCTGATGGGAGCAGGCACCCAGCAACCCAGGGCAGCTCCCCGGGTGGCGGGGCGCCGCTGTTCTTCCTGGCAGGAAAGCACTGAGGGGTGCGGCCTTGGAAGGGTTCCCCTCTTCTGGCGGATGGCGGCAACCGTTAGACTCAGGTGACGACTCCCCGAGGGCGCGCAGCGCTGTGCTCACCTTATATGGGCAGGCGCGGCGCGGGAGGTCTGGCCCGGACGTGGGGCGGGGTGTGGGCGGGGCGTTCCGCTCCCGTGGACCCAGCCCGGAGACCCCAGAGAAACTCTGCGGGGGGACTTCTCTGCAAGGGCAGCGTCTCCTCAAAACTGCCTCCAGGTCCCCCGAGCCTTTTCCCCTTACGCCCGTCTCCAGGTGGAGACCCGTGCCGGGCCCGCCCTACAGGGGCTGAACTTGACTGTGTGTTTCTTCCTTCACACCACGCAGCTGCGGCCCGCAGGTCCACACTAGGTAGGTGGGGGAGGGAGACCCTTAGTGCCTGCACCTTAAGGCGCGCAGTTCCCGAGCCTGTGGTCAGATGGTGAACCTTTTGGGCCCCTAAGGAATCTCCGTAACCCCAAGGTCAGCCCAGAGCCTTGCAAAACAGTAGCATTAATCCCTCAGAAGTGCTTCGTTGCCCGAACCCTTCTTGGTGACACAAGACTTTAAACCTAAGAGGAAGTGTCTAGCAGGAGTCAGCCCACTGGTCTGTCACCTGGCCTCATGTTCTCCCTGCAAGCTCTTCTTACACCCCAGACCTTGAAATCCCTCATCTGTGCGGTGCTTCGTCCTCCACCCCACTCCTTCCAGCCCTCACAGCCTCCCGGTTTCCAGCTCACAGAATGCGCAGCTCAGCACAGACCTCTGGTTCCCCGTGTGCCACGCAGTTCCACACTCCCAACCCGTGCACCTGTCACTCCTCCTGGGAAGCCCTCCCCAGGTACACACTCAGACAGATGCTCGCCCTTCAAACAGAAAACAGAAACCCCTCCCTGACTTCTCTACTGGGTATTTAACCTGTCCACACCTCGATGTCTTCATCTGTAAAGTGGGAATTAAATAATCATCTCCTGGCTGAGAATCCAATGGATTCATGTCTGTACAATGCTCAAGAAAATGCTTGGGCCCAGGCTGGTGTGGCTCAGTGGATTGAGCACTGGCCTGACAACCAAAGGGTCATTGGTTCGATTCCCAGTCAGGGCACATGCTTGGGTTGCGGGCCAGCTCCCCAGTAGGGGGTGTGTGAGAGACAACCACACAATGTTGTTTCTCTCTGTCTCTTTCTACCTCCCTTCCTCACTCTCTAACAATAAATAAATAAAATCTGTTTTTTTAAAAAAGCATTTGGCACATAGTAGGTGCTCATGAAAATTTTTGTTGAATGCATTCATCCTACTGTGCTCTGACTCCCCATGCAGGTGCTGATTAGTGTTTGTTGGTGAATGAACGGATTTCAGGTGGTGGGCAGGACGAGAGGAAAAGGTCTTTCACCAGGATGGCCACTGCCGAGAGTGACAAAATAAACCTGAGTGAGGTCTGCTGGGGTCTAACTTTCTCCTCACAGTCTCCTAGGAGCTTTGTGGCAACCCAGGGGACGTGGGACAGGTATTAACCCCATTTTCCAGGTAACCCTCTGAGATATGGAGAGGCGAAGTGACTTACCCACAGTTAGACAGTGAGTGACAGGGTCAAGGCATGTCTCACTTTTACCACGCAAAGCCCCATGTCCCAGAACTCCCTTAAGTCTCAGGCAAACCCGGGTGGTTGGTGACCCTAGATCAAGCTCCCAGTCCCGGAGGACCCCACCCTCCATCCCCTCCTGGGGCCGTGCGGTTGTCCCCGAGCTTTCCGGTGAGTTTTCTTAAGAGGAGACGATGCTCTCCAGCCCAGAGGGTCTGGGTGTCTAAAAACTCACTCTCTGTCTTACTCCCCCCAAATCAGACTCAGGGCACATGGGGGCAGGGGTGAGGGTGGGGGGTGTGAGGGACGGAAGCAGCAGAAGGACCCAAGCCTGGTGCAGGAGTTCTGTTCACTTTCACACGGGCCACTCCCGTGCTGGAGAAGGAGAAGCCAGCCTTGCCCGCTGGGGCTCTGGGCCCGGTCATGGAGATGGACGTATGGACAGGCAGCAGCCTGGTCGACAAGCAGCTGGAGAAGGGAGAAGGGAGCTGATGCCTCTGTGTGGGGTTTTATGAAGAGTCACCTCCTGGTTAGCCACTCCCCAGCGGGCTGCAAGCTCACCATCCCCATCCCCCCAGCCACCGCCCCTCCCCTGCCTGATTTCCTCTGTAAACCCAGCAGCAGTGGGAGCTGGTCTCTGAGGGCCTTCCTGCCCTGAGGTTCATGACTTGGGGACAGCAGAGTTCTGGGAAATGTGGCCTCTGGAGGGGACACATCACAGGCCAGGCACATGCACCCAGGCCTCATATGCACAGACAGCCTCCTCTTCCCAGGCTGCCAGGGCCTGAGCAGACCCAGCTCTGGCCCCTCCTGCCTCATCCTCCTGGGCCACTGTCCAGGGAAGCCATCCTCTCTGCCTGTTCCCAGAGTCCGTGGGGCCGGTGCCCAGCCCAGCAGGGTCTGCTTCCCTTGGCTGAGGAGGAAACTCCACTCTTGTGGTCTGAGAGCTGCAGCCCTGGCACCGGCCTGGTTGTGGCTCTGTGGTCAGAGCCAAGTGCTGAGCAAACACCAGGTCCACCAGGCAGCCAGTCCCCCACCTCTGGCCACTGAAGGGTCTTTCCTGGGCTGAATGGGGTGCTCAGCTGGGCAAGCAAGTGCAGGCATGGAAGGGAAGGCCGTTTCTGGGTCCAGGGGCTTGGCAGGTAGAAGGGAGCCCTGAGGACTAGTTTCTGCCCCCTCCCCTCCTTCAGAAATCATCTTTCCCCCTCAACCTCCCTGCCAGCCTCCATCAAGAGCAACCCCAAGACCGGCAGTGGGAGCCCAAAGCCACTTTCATAGTCTCTCCTCTTGCTTGCTGGCTGACCTCAAGCAAGAACCCTGCCCTCTCTGGACTTCTGTTTTCCTCTCCTCGTCCAAACATGGCAGTGTCCCTCCCTTACCTCCGCAGCATAGCAACCCACAGAAAATGATAAGGGAACAACCAACACGTCTGTTTTATGGGGAGGAAGGATACACGGTGGCTCAGGGACACAGAGAAGTGCCCAAGGTCATGTGGGAAGTGGCGGAGGTGCCAGAGCCCAACGAGGCCTCCTCGGTGAGGAGAGAGGGGCCTTTAGAATGGGGTCTGGGCAGTGGAATCAAGGTGCGGTCCAGACCAGCCATGGGGCCTGGCACAGAACACCTCCTTGGTGAGGTTACACACTCTGCTCATTCATTCATTCCTTCATTCATCCTGCAGATTCCTGCGCCCTCCTCTGTGCCCAGCCCCAGGGTCAGGGCAGGGCCGTGGAAGGAAGGATGCTCGAGGAAGAGGTGGAAGAGGATGGGCTTGAAAAGGGCTTTAGTCTGAGGAGCTGCATTTTCTCAGAGTGTAGTTCGGGATCCCCTGCATTTAAATCATGAGGGTTTTAAGAACGCACATTCTGCCCCAGCCAGTGTGGCTCAGTGGGTCGGAGTGTCGTCCCACAAACTGAAAGGCCGTAGGTTTGATTCCTGGTCAGGGCACATGCCCTGGGTTGTAGGTTCAGTTCCGGGTCCAGGCACATGCCAGAAGGAAATGATTGATGTTTCTCCCCCTCTCTTTCTCCCTCCCTTCCCCCCTTTCTGAAAAAAATTAATTAAATATTAAAAAAAAATGAATGCACCTTCCCAGGTCCCACTGCAAACCCATAAGCATAACCAGATCCTCCTATAATGGTTGCTTTGGATTCAAGATCTCTGAAACACAAGCATTTAGGGCCTGGGACTTTCTAAGGCAGAGGTGGCTGGAGGTGGGACAGGTCCGATGACATTCCTGCTGCTCAGCCTCCCCTCCCCCAAAGTAAACCAGCCGGTGGGAGGTGCGGGTGCTTGGAGGGAATCCAGCTCTGTTTTCACGCTTGGGGACACCCTTCCAGGCCCTGAGGGACAATAAAACCGCTCCCTCGGCCCTGGGAATCCCCCTCTATAAAATCCAAAAGAAGAAATAAACTCTATGCCCAAATATGTTCATTCCAACCTCACTTATAATGCACAAACATATCACCTGAAAAAAATACCTATATATTGGAGAATGGGGGAAAGGTTAAAGGTGTGACCCTAGCTGAGTGTCTTCCCCTGGGCTTCAGTAGGCTCAAGGCTGGTTGTGGGCTTGCAGGGAGGGCACGGGGTGGGGGAGAAGAGTAGGGACCCTGGAGCCAGACGGGCAGCTCTACATCCTGCCTCTGCCCCTGGCCAGGGTGTGACCTGAGGCCACAGCAGTCAGGGCTATTTACTTATTCTTTATCAAGTTCATTGGAGTAACATCATAATAAATTATATCAATAACATGTAAATATTTTATCACATTAATAACATCATATAAATTTGAGGTGTGCAGCTTTATAATACAACATCTGTATACGCCATTCTGTGTGCCCCACCTGAAGTCTAGTCTCTTTTTAAAAAAATATTTTATTTATCCATTTCTAGACAGAGGGGAAGGGAGGGAGAAAGTGGGGGAGAGGAACATCAATGTGTGGTTGCCTCTCGAGCGACTGGAGACAGGGTCTGCAGCCCAGGCATGTGCCCTGACTGGGAATCAAACTGGTGACCCTTCGGTTTGCAATCTGGTGCTCAATCACCTGGGCCACACCAGCCCCTCTTACTCTGTCCCCCTCCCTCCACCATGACGAAACCCTTCTGGAATGTCGCCTTGTCTCAGAGGCTCACCTGACAGCCCATACAGATCTGCTCCTCTTGAGGACTTCCAGTCATTCTGTGCTTTACCTTCCTGATGGTAAATGGCATTTGTTTCTGCTGTGACATTTATACTTTAGATTGTACCGGCATGTCTGCTGTGAGCTCCTTAGTGTGGGACCGTGGCCTCCTCCCCTTTGAAATCCTGATTCCTAGCACCAGACAGCCCCGAGGGGTCTGGTGGTCACATACCAGCCCGCTGCCGTCAGGCGCCATGTGAGGACTGGAGAGAATATTCCAGCCTGAGGAATAATAGGTCCTGAGCACAGGGAATCTCCTGCCTCCTGCAGGACTCAGGGTCGGGGAGGCAGATGGAAGCGAGAGGCTTGAAGTCCCCACTCTTGGCATGAGAAGAGGGTGTCTTTGAGCGTCCTCGGGGTCACAGTGTGGCAAAGGGAAAGTCTGAGGGACTGGTGGGCTGGCCCACCCCAGGCCTATTTCCCAGCATGCATCTCGGGCATTCCACAGCACCTCTTGGGGCCTCAGTTTCTTTGTGTGTGAAACAGGAACAACAACCGCTACCTCCACGGGTGCTGGGAGGGTTAGATGTGGGTGGAGCATCGGGCAGCGTGGGGCACCGGGGAATGGATGCTGAACTGCCTCCCCACTGGGAGGCTGAGGGAGGCGGCAGATTGGAGAGAGACTACCACTTGCCTATGGTTACCCAGTAATCTGGCCGAAGGTGGGGAACCAGCTCACCCCCGATTAATAATTAGCACCTGTGTTACACAGGCGCTCCCATCGGCAGCTGTGTGTGGTGCACTGGCTCAGAGCGGGAGGCATGGAAGATAGTGTATCGACCAGACAGAGGGTGAATTCCAGTAGGCACCGCCTCTCAAGCCCAGGGCCGCCTGAGTCACAGGCGCCCCTAGCCAGCTCTAGAGCAGGAGCGGGTGGGGGCAGGGCCAGGACATGGAGCCAAAGGTAGAACACTCAGCCTGCTATGAGGACGAAGCCCCTGGCAGGGTGGGTACTGCGGTCCTGACCTTGGGAAACTCGGTATTTCCTGTTTAAGATTTCACTTCGAGTAGGGGAAGCTGGGGGCAGGGGCGAAGCAAGGTGATGGACACTTCTTGAGCGGCCACCAGGTACCAGGAGGCTTCCGTACGCTTTGCCATTTCATCCGCACCATGATCTTACTCAGTAGTGATTAGTACCAACCCCAGTGTGCAGATGGCACTTGAAGTTCACGCTGGTGAAAAGCCTTGCCACAAGGGGAGGGCAGCGTAGCTCCTGAGAACACAGAGACTGTGGCATCGGACACAGATGAGCTCCAATCTGAGCTCTGGCGCCAGCTGACTGCAGCTCCCTGGGTCTCAGTTTCCTCGTCTGTGAAATGAAAACAATAATAGTCCCCGCTTCTTGGGGCTGATGTGACACTTCAGTGAGATGAGCTATATAACACGCACTGGCCAGGGCTGGCCATCATCATCCCCATTTTACCAGTGTGACAGCTGAGCCTCAGAACGGCGAGGCAACCTCCTGGAGGCCAAGTAAGGACTTGAACCCAGATCTGATCCTTCCCGCACACCACAGTGGAGTTCCCAGGGGTGACCCCCAGCTTCCAAAAGGCTGTCAGAAGGTGGCTGGAAAAGCGAGGCTCTTTGGAACAACCCGAGGACCAGATTTCTGATAGACCATGGGAGCCAGCCCCAGGGCTGGGGGCTCAGGGTCAGGCCTTGGGGCAGCAGAAAGTGCGGCAGCTGCCTGGAAGCCTTGCGTGTCTCACGGCGTCCTTGCCAGCCACCAACACGGGCCCAACATTGTTCTCTGGACACTCCCAGCCCAGGACCCACACATTAGGGATTTCCGGAGGCCTGGCCAGAACTACATTCACTTTCCGGAGAAGCTTACCCCCCGCTACTGGAATGGGGACTGAGCCGGCCCTGGGCCCCCTGTGCTGGGCAGGGACTGCTGGGAACAGCACTGGCAGCAGCTTGATCAACATCCCTTTGACCCTCTGTGTCCTGACCCCAGAGGCTGCCCTTCTCACTCACCTCTCCTGAAGCTGAGGGCAGAACAGGCTGTGACTCATTTCACTTTCAGGCTGACTGAAGTCAGGGCACCTGGGTTCAAGTCCCTTTCACAAACACACCGTGACCTGGGCATGTCCCCCCCTTTCTGTGACCCTAGGAGGGAGCCTGGAAGAGATGGAGGTCCCATCAGGCTCTGTCGTTGGTTCAGGGGTGCCCGCAGCCCCCTGCTTGGCTGTCTGAGCAGCGCCTTCTGGAGGCCTGGTCAGTTCTCCTGGAGCTCCCGGCAGGCGCTCAGCCCTCGCACCAGTGAGGTGGGGAAAAGGCCTGCCTGGCAGGGGCCTGGACGGGTGAGAGCGGAGGACCCCAGTGAGGGAGCCAGCACAGCAAACTCAAGCGCCCATCCCCACCCCCCGCCCCCAGACCAACTGGGTCAACTCTGCATTGGGATAAATGTCTGGAAGCCACACCCTAGGATGTCTGGAAGCTCAGGGAGCCTGTGTCTGAGACCCCTCTCTGCAGCTTTCACAGGTGTCTGTGCTGCAGGGGGTGGAGGCTGGACCCCCGCCCCTCCCCCAGCAGACCACCAGGCCCTGCGGCCGCACTGCCAAGCCCTCTTCCACAGGCCAGGGGCCGGGGTAGCACCCGCAGGGCGGCAGTGGGGCAGCGCTGCAGAGCCAGCTGCGTGTGGCGAGTCCAGCACCGCGGAATCGGTCCAACGGGATCACCGGGGACTCTGTGCGCACCGCCAGTGACTCACGCCAGGAGCAGCCTCGTGGGCAGCGGCTGCCAACCTGGGACCGCACCGCGCACACCTTTTAAGGAGAGGGAGCTGGGGAGACCTGCCTCTGGCTGTGTGCGAGGCCTCTGCCAGGCCTCCTCTGCACCTGCCCGGGGGCAGAGAGGCCCGATCCCCACCTGGGTTCAAATCTGGCATCATCACTTTTTAGATGTGACCTTGGGCAAGTCAAGTTCTCTGAACCAGTTTCTTCACCTGTGATATGGAAATACCACTTGCCTCACAAGAGAGGAATTAAGTGAGGTAATGTGTGTAGAAATGGCTTGGCAGGAGGCACCTTTTAAGGAGTGGCCGTGGGGCAGAGTGGAAAGGGCCCCGGCTTGGGAGTCAGGGTGCTGGGCTCTGGCCCTGCCCCTTCCTCCTGGCGTCTCTGAAAACTTGGCCTCGGTGCCTCTTCTGTAACGTAAGCCAACACTGCCTTGTCAGCTAGTTGTGGGATTAAGGCCGCAGGTACGCTACATTTTGTAAAATGATGGGGTGGGGGAGGCTTAGGAGCAGGGGCCAGCTTGCCTGGCCTTGAACCCCAGCCCAGGCACCTGTGGGCTTCACGGCCTCAGACAAGGTGTCTGAAAGGGCACAGTGATGGCAACACTCACCTAGGCTGGCTGCAGGGTGGGCTGCTCCGAACAGGGCCCGGCACACAGGACGTGCTCACTCCTCTGATGCACGGCTTTCTCCACTACCACTGCTGGCTGGCTTACCGCCCCCTTCACCATCACCTTTGAGAGCGCCCCGGCCCGAGGCCTTTCAGAGGCCACAGGCCCCACTTTGGAGGCAACCCCCCTCCGGTCACGGCAGCCTTCCCAGGCAGTCCTTGGGTGGGCCCCTCCCAGACCCAGAGTAACGCAGGCAGTTCCAACAGGAACAGGCAAGCCACCGAGATCGCTGCACATGGCAGTGAGCCTGGCACCCCGGGGCTGAGGGGCAGGGCACCAGGATACCTGTTGTCCAGTGCACGTGGCGCCCAGATGGAGGGCAGGCTCCTCACTGGTGAGCCCGGCCCCAAGGCCGGCTCCCTGAGGCCAGGCTCCACGTGGGCAGGGCCTCATGCCAGGTGGGAGAGGAGGACCAAAGGGAGCGGCTGGACCAGCCCGGGCGTCAGAGGCAACCCCACCTGGGCAGAAACCCTGGCTTTGTGCCCCGAGAGCCCATGTCATCTGTGTGACGGGGAGAGCAAACGCCCTCTTGCCTTGCGTGCGACGGTGTCCCCAGGACAGTGGCCAGTGCTGACAAGTGCTAATGACAAGAGGGCTGGTCACGGGCAAGCAGGTGGTGGGAGGTCAGGGGACCGGGGAGAGAGCGGCCTGGGAGGGGTCACAGGGCCCCGAGCCCAGATAGAACGGAAGCTGCCGACAGCACAAACCCCGGTTTTATTGGTCTGGTTTCTTCAGTGAGCCTCCTGCTCAGAGAACCCAGGCCCCTACTGGGGAGGGAGGGGGGCGCCCCCTACTGGGGAGGGAGGGCGGCGTCCGGAGACGTCCGCAGTCCAGAGTCTGCAGGACTCCCCCGGCCCGATGCGCGCAGCACGCTCACTGCCCTGGTGCCTGGAAGGAAGGAAGGGAGGTGGCTCTTTGGGGGTGGGGGTGGCTCTAGAGTAATGCAGTGTGGGGCCCAGGGTCCATTCTTCACAGCGGGAGGTAGAACGGGTCACATAAAGTCCTTTATTACAGACCTATAAAAAATGAGAGAATTATATATTACTCTCATTTGTTTGGGTTTCTCTTTTCCTTTTTACAAAACAACAGCAGGGAGGAAAGATGCAGGAGGCAGGTGAGCCAGGCCCCGGGATTAGGATGAGACCCCAGGACCGGGGAGATGAGGGCCAAGCCACTACTGCCCGACAGTAATGCCGTGGCCTGGCCCGGGCCTCTCCAAGCCTCTTGGGAGAACGACGACAGCCCTGCAGGGGGCGGACACGGAGAGTGGGTGGGGGACAGCCGTCCCCAGACCAGCAGCAGCACCATTCTTCTGGCGGCCACACTGGCAGTCAGCCAGGTCGGAAGCGCTGGAGGAGGACCTATGCTTGGAGGCCTGGTCTGCACAGCACGGGCCCTCGGGGCCAGACGGAAGGGGGGAGGCGGGGAGGGCCTACACGGAAGGGTCCCTCCGGGGACCATGGGCCCCAGCGGGCAAGGGCAATCAGGGCTCTTCCCTGCTGGTCAGCCTATCAGCTTCTTCAGGAAGGCCTCCAGCTGGTCCTCATCCTTGATGCCCACGAACTTGTCCACCACGTCCCCATTCTTCATGGCCAGCACGGTGGGCACAGCTGACACCTAGATGGAGGCAAGGGAGGCCAAAGAATTCAGAGGTGACGCGAACTCTTCAACTGCCATTCCCAAGCCTTCGTGGGGAAGGCTGGTGGCTTATGTAGGGCAGTGACTGCCCAAAGCCATGGGCGGGGCCCTTCCCCTGGTGCAGGGTACTGCGGGGCCCGGAGGTCCAGCCCCGGAGAAACTTTTCCACTGTGGGCTCCCAGAAGTACCCTGCCTCCCCCAACCACATGGCTGACTCACTGGCCCAGTGGTTTGGCTGGAATGACAGGAGATTAAAATAAAGCATGCAGCTGCAGGCTGGGCTGGGGGCAGGGCAGAGACCGGGAGGCGGGAGTCTGCCTCCTGGCTCTGCCACTCACTGGCTGGGGGCAGTGGCCAGGCCACACCTCCTTCAGAGTCGCACAGCCCTCTTCCATCGAACAGGTGGCAGTACCTACCTACCTACCTACCTAGATGGTTTAGGACAGGGATTGAAGGCTCACATACAAAGCTGAGTGTTTAGGAGCGTGGGCTCTGGAGCTGGCTGACCCCATCTGGGCCGCCATGGGCGAGCCACCTCATCACTGTTAAGTATCCGTGTTATCATCTGCGAACCTGAGATACTGATGGCACTTATATCAGAGGGTATACGGGCCGAACGGAACCAGAAGTGTAAACTCTCAGCACAGCGCCCGGCACCTGGCAGGGCCGTCAACAGTGGTAGACCCTGGCATGGCGCCCGACACACGGTGGGCACCCTGCAAACGGGGGCTGCAGGGGGAGGGCAGGAAGGTCTAACACAGGCTCCTTCGGAGCCACTTTAGCTCAATGCCATGACAGTTAATGGGGTCTAGAAAGCCACAGATTCGTTCTGGACAGTGTGGGAAGAAGGCCCAGCCATGTAGGATCTGCTAGTTATTTATAGTGGGGGTGGGAGACAACATTCCTGGCCTACGAAGTGTCTTCTCCAGCTCCCGCAGGGGACACGACAGATCACGTGCTACGTAAATAAGGCCCATGGCTCTGGCACCGAGCATTTTCTGTCCCCTGGGCTCCCTGCCTGACTCTGGTGGCCACTTGAAAAAAATATATAAACAGAACAAGATAAACACACTTTTCTTACACACACGTTAACTACAAAGTAACAACAGTGGTTTAGACAAACATACCAGGCCTTCACTATCCTGAGTGCTGTCCCACCCATGAGTCATCTTGAGGAGCCGGCTTAACATTTACAGTGTTTCAACTCCACAGTTACAAAAAAGGACAGCAGGCCACCCAGAGGCAGGCTTGTACCCCTCCCCCCATGGCCTTTGGGGGACAAAAACCTCAAGTGAGATGACGCAGCCTCTGTCCTTGTCAGTAGTATCTTCAGGCCCTTCAAGGACCATCCTGGGGCTGATGTGGGTGGCAGGTGTGGGCAGACCCACCAGGCAATGGGCTCACCACACACGTCCCTGGTTCCTGCCCCTGAAATTCTCTTTTTTAAATAAAGATTTTATTTATTTATTGTTTTAGAGAGAGGGGAAGGGAAGGAGAAAGAGAGGAAGAGAAACATCAATGTGTGGCTGCCCCTCACATGCCCCCAAATGGGGACCTGGCCGGCAACTCAGGCATGTGCCCTAACCAGGAATCAGACCAGCGACCCTGTGGTTCAGAGGCCCATGCTCAATCCACGGAGCCACACCAACCAGGGCCTTGTCCCTGTAATTCTTGACTCTGGCTGGCGTGGGCAGCTGCATGAATGCAAGGGTCCAGCACGTGGCTCACTCTGTCTCTAGGCACAAACTTGCTCTCAGATGCACCCGAGGCCGAGGCGCTCAGTTTGATGGTAAGATTTACAGGGCCGGTGCTTTGTTCTTTTGCCCCCTCTAGTGGTCTGTGAGGGGAGCGGCCTCAAATCTGGCAACTTTCAAGTACCAGTCAACTCTGCCCTTGTTCAATCCCACCCTGTGCTGTTTCCTAATAAATACAAAAGCTGTATGTCGTTGTATGAGAAGCGACCTAGTTGTCTTTCCGTGTCCTCTAAGCAGGACTGTGTGTGCACTGAGGCGGTATGGAGTGGACTCAGTTTTCCTCAAGAACTCCAGACGAGCGAGCCCTGTTGTGATCGCGCTGGTGCACTCCCACACGCACTGGCACACGGGGACGTGTGCAGCAGCTGGGTGTGCAGCACCCATGCCATGACTGCATCTGTATGACGACCAAGGTCGTCATTCCTGGCCACAGGCGTGCCAGAGGCCGATTCCCCTCGCTGCGGGGTACCTGGGCTTTGATTAGACTTCCCTCACCTCCGGGGAGGGGCACGTGGCTCTGCTGATGGCTCCCAGCCAGGAGGGGTTGGTCCCTACAAACACTGCCTTAAACGGACGTGCACAGGTGCCGGGCACACTCTTCCGGGAACAGAGATGTAAGCATAAGAGGGGCCTCGGTGAGGCCAGAACTCGGCATCCTCCCAACTCTGGCAGCGCTGAGGCCAGAGGGGCTGGAGGGAGAGGGAAAGCTGTGCTGGAAGTGCTGCCTCTCCTGTGCACTGTGCAGCCACCGGCCTGATGCCTCCCACACTTGGCTAAAGGCCCCCAGACCTCAGGACAGGGGGGCTGTGTGGGGCCTTCCCGCTGACCCACAGCCCACCGGCCTGCACTGCTGCTGAGCTCACTGTACCTGCGAGGCCTCCTCCTGTCTCACCCCAGTTCCCTCCATTTGTGAGTTAAGGGTCTACCAAGGGACAGGCACCATGCTGGGTTTGTAAGAGACTAGCAACTTCCTCCTGACTGACTGCAGAATGAAGGCAGAGAAAGGTCACTGTCACCCTGGCTACCACATCCTGGCTGCTTTTTACGTGTCAGGGACGACACTAATCGCTTGTGCCAGACACCTCAAATTCTTGCCTCTTTCAAGATCAGAAGACTGAGTGACGAGGGGTGGAGCTGGGATGTGAAACAAGATCTGTCTGACTTTGCTGTTGGCGAAGCAGTGACCAAAGTACACCATGGTCCAGCCGAACAGTGAGGAACTGGGGGTAAACACCGAGTTCCCGCAGGGCCGAGGAGCGCGTGCAGAGGAGAAGCAGTAAAGGATGCCACGCTTCAACTGAGAAATGCCAAATGCCTTGAAAAAGCTTTTAGATACAGGAGGCTTCTTAGAAAAACTATTATTAAAAATAATCAAGTCCAGCTACAGGACATTCTGGAAAAGGCAACAGCATCACAGAGGCAGCAAAAAGGTCAGTGGTTGCCAGGGGTTCCTGGGGAGGAGGGACGAAAAGGTGGAGCCCGGTGGATTCTTAGGGCGGTGAAACTGTTTTGCCTGATGCTGCACTAGGGGATATAGTGACACATGTCTGTCCCTGCAAGTGAGATCCTCTCGCTGACAGGTAGCCTGTGCCGACAGCAGGTGAGATGGGCCTTCACGAGAGCACCGCAGCCCCAAGGCCAGCCCAGGGCTTTAGAACTTTTGCCCTTGATATCCGGTTTCAGACTCTGCAGTGGCATCACCTGGAAGCTTGTTAGAAGTGCAGAATGTTGGTCCCTTCTAGACCTGCTGAATCAGTCTGCTGTTCAACATCCCAGGTCATGCCCCAGCTCAGTACATTGAGTGCCAGTTGGATTCCTGGCCAGGGCACATGCCCAGGTTGCTGGCTGGGTCCCCAACTGGGGGTGTGTAACAGGCAACTGATCAATGTTTCTTTTGCTTCTTTCACATGTCAATGTTTCTCTCCCCTTTATCATCTCCCCATAGACAAACAAACAGATAAATAAAATGTCGAGAAGTACCAATTTAGACGATTCTCAAAACAGCGGGATATAGTAATGACTGAAGTATATAGTACCTTCCAACTATGAAATATTAGTCGAACTGTCTATGAAGTTATATGGAACATTAAAAAGAAAAAAACTAAAACAAAAAACCCAAACGAGGTACTTCAAATATGGACAGTCACTGTGCTTGGGTGGTAAAACCACAGGTGACCTGCCCGCCCCTGTAGCTGCGTGGCTATTTCCCAATGCTTTTAAAAGGGCAGCCTGTACGATGAGGAAATAGCCGGGTAACACTCCAAGGGGGAGGTCAGAAGCAGAAGCCCTAGAGGACAGCATATGGGCTGATGGGCCACAGCCACATCCGGACCCAGGTGCTCCCCTGGCTGGCAAGGCCTGAGTGCTTCTGAATGCCCAGCCGTTCTGTGGGCACCCCAGGGGCAGGGACAGCAGAGAGCTCTCCTACCCCCAGGCCAGGGCAGCGAAGAGTCAGGGCACAGGAGTGCCCACAGACACCAAAACCCCATGGCCCTGGGTGACTTTTCCTTCCCTCTCCTTTGGGAGACAGTGAAACTCCAAGGTGGGCAGCTGAACTGAAGCATAAAACGTTGGAGGTGAGGGCAGGGGCATTTGTGTGAGGGAGGAGACCACCCATCCTCAGGGCGTGCTGAGCTGGGCGGAGAGCTCAGGAAGAAGTGCCTACTTCCCTGCATAGAATTTCAGCATTTTCTCCAACAAGTTATCCAACACATAGAAAAAGCACTTTGGGCCTTGGAGGAAGCTATCCTAGGAGGCACTATGGATCTCTTAGCTGAAACTTCTTCCTCAGGCTCTTCCAAAAGAACAGGTGTGAGGGAAGGAAGAGAAGGGCTGGGGGAGGGGTCAGGAAGCATCCGTGCTGGAGCATCCTTAGTCTGCAATGGCGTCTGCCCAGAGCTTGGCAAGACAAGGAGGTAGGGATCGGGCGCTGGGCCCGGCAGCCTTGGGGGCTTTCTGCGGGACCCGTGCATGCGACCTGGACAGCGGACAGGGAAGAGGGCAGAGAAGATCTCATAAGAGCCCTCTGCACTCCACATGCTTTCCAGGATTAACCCAGGACTTTGGTGCCCAGCCCTACGTCACCAGGACCCCTGAAATGCAGGCGGGTGGCCTGGGGAACTCTCGCCACTACCCTGACCACCGTCAGCAGGGACTGGGTCACTCTTCTTTGCATCTGCACTGGCTACCGCGGGTCCTGGCAGATGGCTGGCACTCTGGCTGTGTCTGCCGAAGTTCCACTGGCTGGGGGGAGCCTAACCCACTTCAACCCGCCCATTACCCTGCTGGATCCAGATATTTCAAGAGAAAGAGAAATCTGGATTTTCGTGGGAAATCTTCTGAGTTTTAAATAGCAACATCTGGGTTGGTATTTTAAAAAAGCACTTGGAGAGCCAGTCCAAACCTGTCACCGGGCTGGATCTGATCCACAGGTGCCACCAGGGCTCTGTAATAACACGTTCCTTAGCATGGTTGTGCAGACCCCTCCAATATGGTCACGGTGGCTTTCCCAGCTGCCTGCTCCTTGCTCCACCCTTCACTCCAGCCACCCAGCCACGATGAACACCTCCCCTTGCTCTAACTACAGTGGTCCCCAAGGCCCAGAGGATGCCCCCACTTCCCATACATTTCCCATTCCTTTTCCTCCAGCATGCTCTGCTCCACAGGCCCTGCTGTTCTGTGAGCATGCCTGGGAGACCCTGACCTCAGGACCTTGGCATGTGATGTCTGCTCTGCTCGGACTGCTCTTCCAAATAGCTGCATGGTTCACTCCGCACCCCCAGGTCTTAGTCAGATGTCAGCCTCCCATGAGACCGTCCCTAGCCCACCCTTTTAAAAAGGAAAGCCTCCCCAACCCCACACTCTACGCTCCTGCCCCTTCTTCTGGATTCGTTTGTTTCTGTACTGTCTACGGCCACTTCAGTGCTACAATCACAGGATTTGCAACAGTGACCAATGCCTACGAAGCCTCAAACATGTACCACCTGGTCCTTTAGAGAAAAGTTTGCCAATGATGACCTAAAGTGCCAGAGTGTAGGCTCCATGAAGATTGGAGTTTGTCAGTTTTGTTCACTGCCACATCCTTGGCACCAAGCAACAGCACCTGGCATCCAAGGGACTCTAAGTAAACAGCTGTTGAATGGACACATGAGCAAACAGAACACATCAGGTGATGCCACGTACTTGTGTACGCTGTGCTCCCGACCCCTCCTGCTTCGTGCATCATTCACGGCACTGCTCAGAGAGTCAGTCCCTCTAACGGGACGCCTTCCCTGTCCCCTCCAGCCCCACCCCATGTGCAACTGGTTTCTTCTTTTGTGCATCTCTTTTCTCAGTGCTTCTCATCCTGCACTGAGACCATCTGTCTACTTGTTCCTTTCCACCAGACTAAGAGCTGCTTAGGGACAAGGAGCTCATCTCGTCTGCGCCAGAGTCATGAGCAGGACTCGCAAACGACTGCTGGCTATACATGTGGATGAATGAGTTCAGGAAGGAAGAAATGCACCCGTGTCCTGAAATGCACAGAACCACCTGCTGTTTGGGGTCATGTATTCTAGTTCCTAAAGGTGGTAAAGAGAGACATGTGGCTCACAGATTCGATGGACTCACGTCTGTCAAGTGCTTTGAACCCCTGGGAACTCTAAAACACCCACCAAGACACCTCCTCTTACTGGCTCTCTGGTGGTCCCCAAGACACCCATTGGCCTCACCAGCTATCCTGTGGCCCTAAGCACCCCCAGACCAGCTGCCCTGGGCGATCCCCTGCCAATCCATACCTCATACTCTATGGCGAGGTCTGTGTGGTCGTCAATGTCCACCTTGGCCATCACCACCTTTCCATGCTGCTTGGCCACCACCTTCTCTAACCGTGGCCCCAGGATCTTGCAGGGGCCACACCACCTCGGAAGGGGAGAAAGGAAGCATCCCGTCACAAAAGCGCTCACCAGCTGATCTCCATTCTCCCCAAAACATGCCCTGGACCCACATCTTTCTGGGGGACCTTTTGTCCTTATTACCTCTGTTTACAGTGTTTGAATATTAACCTGTAATGTCGACATGCCAAATGGAAATGATAGGAGATTCGGCGGCAGGGGAATTCTCATAGGTCCCTAAGTTCTAAAATACAGGCCTCGGACTCTCACAAAGGTTATTTCACTTTCTTCACCGTATCGAAAAAAGATAATATCACTCTGGCTGGTGTAGCTCAGCGGATTGAGCGCCAGCCTGTGAACCAGAGGATCGAGGTTCGATTCTCAGTCAGGGCACATGCCTGGGTTGGAGGCCAGTTCCTGGCAGGGGACGCACGAGAGGCAACCATACATTGATATTTCTCTCCTCTCCTTCCCTTCCCCTCTAAAGATAAGTAAATAAAAATTTTAAAAAATCTTTGTTATAAAAAAAAGAAAAACAAACAAAGAAAAAAGACATATCATCACGTGGAAGGATATGGGATTTGAAGTTAAAAGGTTTGGGTTCAAAGACAGGTTCCTCCTCAACCAGCTGACTGTTCTGGGGCCCAGTTTCCTCACTGGAAAAAGACAGGCCACGCCTCTCAGAGCTGTGATGAAAAGTCAACTAAGGCACCATGGATACACATGCTTCGTAAGATACAGAATTCCTTCGAACACCTCACTGACAGAACTAAAGGTGAAGAAACCAATGGCTAGAGAGTGTCCACAACACGCCAGTCACTGCACCGGGACCTTCTCAGCTTTTCCTACACAGAACCCTCCATGCAGCCAAGGAAAAGAGAACTAGGAAACTGAGGCCCATACAAGTTAAGCAACTTATGCAACATCACAGAGCTGGTGAGAAGCACAGCTGGCATTGCAACCCAAGGTTGTGTTTCAAGTGTCTCCTTTCAGCCCCAGGCCACTCTGAGATTCCCAGGCCCCGAGACAGCGGCCAGCACTGCACTGAACACAGGTGTTTCTCTCTATGGGACGAGCTTTCAAGAACAGCTCTCTTCCCTAGGCATGTGGCATTAAGGACCGTGCCTGGCACTGAACGAACAAACTCACACCCTGCTTCTGTGCTGGAGAAGAAAATGAAGCAGCATCCCATTTACCAGCCACTTCGGAAGCCCCCTCTGGAGTGTGCACTATGCCAGCAGAGCACAACAGCCCTGTGTTCCACGACTCCCTGGCTCATGTCTCCTATCTTAGTTTCAGCCTTTGAAATGCTTTCCATTCAGAGATTTCAATGAATGAACTTACCACACCTGAAAGCCCAGTCTGCAAGACCTTATCTCCCACTACAAGTGAAGAAAGGGAAGCACAAGGACATCCACTGGCCTGCCCAGGGTGTGTGGTGCGTCAGAGAAAGAACGGGAAAGAAAGCAAAAGAACCTGCCAAGATTTGCACAGAAAGCCTCCCAATTTGTAACTCGGGCAATAATGGCTCCTTCTAGAATGTCTCCTTCTGAGGGGTTCGTCCAGTTTTTCTGTAGCCAGGCATCTAGCCAGGTCCCAAAGGTCTGGAAATGAAGAAGGCCAGGCTCAAAGTCAGTAGGCCACAGGCATTTAAATATTCTGAGAACAGACTCACGCAGCACTGAAAAGAAACTCCTGCCCACTCTCTGCACGCTCGGGCGCCGCTGGGGTGGCTCTGAGACCTTTTAGCCACCCCTTTCCGGTTTGGGTGGCAGGGTGTTAAAACCAAACCAACTTATCGGCAGGGCCAGGAACTGGTACACACCAAAAACTAGATGATGCTACAGTTTTATCATCCCTGTTTTGGTACAAGCTGAAGACGACTCTCAGCCATTCGGGCAGTAGATACAGGACACAAGTGTTTCCCAGCACCAATAAGAGCTTGAAAGACTGTTTACTGGTCTGTCTCCTACCCGACTACACTCATTTCTTCGAGAGCAGGGATTGGGCCTTGCCAGTATCTGGAGTGAGTCTGTGTATGAGAAGCATCCAACGTGGTGCTGAGACAGAACTGGCTCTCAAAGATATCTGAACAAGTGACACCCTAGTCTTCTCCTGGCCCCGAGCACTCACTGCGCATGAAAATCCACAACCACTGGTGTCTCACTGTTGACAACTCGGTCTTGAAAGTCAGTGCCATCCTGGATGTTAAAGGTCGTTGTACAGACTCTGGTGGTATACAATGGCCGGGCTTGGCTGGCTGTCACTGTCCCATCACCGGAATTGCCTTGCAGGGGCTGCAGAGCCCTGGAGGTGAGCGGTGCCCACCGACCTTGAGGGGGCTTCCTGGAGATGACGGAGGCCACAAACCTCCTCAGGAGAAGTCGCTGAGCCATCTGTGAGGGGAAGAGGCAGGAAGAGCTTCAGCAGACAACAGGACGTCAACACACCAGAGGAAGAAAGGTACTGGGAATACAGGTGAACTCAAGATGCAGGGTGGAAGCAAAGTGCCAGGAACTGAAGAACCCTTCTAGAGTAGAGGTGAGTGAAGAAAGAACCAAAGGGTAGAAGGAACTGCAAACCAAGTCAGAAACACTGGGTTGACGGACGACCCAAAAGGAGTCAAGATATCAGTGGAATTACAACAAAAGAAAGGGAGGCAGGACCGATATTTACCAAGCACGTGCCAAGGGCCACATGCCTTCCATACATTATAATCCTCCCAGATCAACTTTGGAGAAAGTTTCTATAGTACTGCCCGTATTACCGATAAGGAATCCGAGGCTTGGTTAAGTTGTGGCACGCCCAAAGTAACCCAACTATCACAGGAGAATCAACATAGAAACCCTAGGCTGTCTGCAAAGTCCTTACTCTATCAATTACTTTTAAAAAGGTATTTTAACGGGACGTTAGTGAAAAAGGGGGGTTGTAAAAGATCAGGCGAGAGGAACCACAACAATTCAAGGAGGAACTAAAAACCACAGAAACAGGTATGTATGTGTGGGGTAATTAAAAAACAGGGGACGTGTGTGTGGGAGGGAAGTGGGGAGATCGGCTGCCGCCAGGGACCCCTGCTCTCCCGCGGGCAGATCTTTCCGCCCCGTGCCTCGGCCCGCTCATCCGCCAGCCCCCCGCAAGAACGCGCCCGCTGCGTGCCTCAGCCGCGACGCCACCTCCCTCCACCCCCATGGGCCTCCTACCTCCCTGCAGCGCGAGCGGAGGGACGTACAGTCTGGCCCGCCCCGCTTGTCAAGGGCACTTCTTCCGTCACTTCCTTAGAGGAGGGTCTTTATCGTCACTTCCGGGGGCAGGCAACCTGGAGCACATCTCTTCCACTGGAGGGTCGGCCCGGATTTCCCGCGAATGGGGAAGGCGGGGAAAGACCGCTAAAGGGGCGGAGCCTCAGTTAGGGACCAGAAAAGGAGAGCACACGGACGTAGAGACCGGAATAGGGAGGGAGGACCCTTGGGGAGGGACCGGAAACGGTGGTGGCTGGGGGGTGGGGTGGAGGGAGGGACCGGAAGAGGCAGGCGGGTCCAGGAGGAGGGACCGGGAGAGGAGGTGAAAGGAGGGGTAAGCAAGAGGGAAGTGCTCTCAGGAGAGAAGGGAGGAGGCGGGGAGTGATTATGGAGTGTGTTAACTCAGTCTGTTTTAAACTCAGCCAGCACTGGCCATCCTTGTGCCCCATTTATTGTCTCCCCAAAACTCCTAGACATGCTGGGAGGTTCTTTCTTTCCATTTAGCTAATGAGGAAGCTACGCTCCTGAAAAGGTATAGTTCCCGTCAATGGGCAAAAGACCCTGCCTACGAGTCAAGAGACCGCTTTTTGTCCCATGTCTGTAACACACGACTGCATGACCTCGTGGTTTTGGGCAAGTCAGCCCGGGGCCTTCGGTTTCTCGTTCTGTGGCTTGAAGGACTGGGCTTGCCATGCACGTCTTCGAACTTGCTGGGGGATTGGGCACCAGAGGGTGGTGATACTTGGAAGGCCTGCCTACCAGGCCTTGGGTCAGGTATGGTGACCTGTGAACCTTGGGCCTGGGCCTTCCTTTCACACTCTGGAGGTTCAGACCTAGTCACCCCAAGGTGTCCTTTAGTGGTATGTGAATTGTTTTGAGCTAAGGACAATTTTAACTTCAGGCTCAAAAGTAACAACTGCCCCTCCCTTTAACTACCTAGAGAAACTTGAATTAGGGGCCTTGCCCATAATAAGAGATTATCAGGGACAATGTCTTTGACTCATCTGCAGGATAGGGCAAACTTCTATTTACTGAACATCTATTCTTACCATTTTGCAATGACCCTTTGAAGCCCCCGAGGTACCCTAACTCATCCGCAGCTCAGAATGTTTTATATATTCATGTTCTCTCTCTCACAACTTCTCCTGCATGTGGGAGTCTGTGACTCTCGTGTATGTGAGGTTCCCATGCAAATGTAGGAAATTTGGTTATTTTATCTTGATAATCTGTCTCATGCCCATTTGATTAGATCAGCTAAAAGAACCTTGAGAGTGGAGGAGAGTTTATTGCTCCCGAACAACACCTGTTGTCACTGTCATGGACAGTGGGAGTGCAGACACCTGTGTGTCCCAAGCTGGGGTGTTCGTGCTGCCTGTCACCTACCGAACCCGATAAGCAGAGACAGGGATTGAATCTCTTCGGGTGCTTGATTCAGACGGTCAGCAATCTGAGAAGACAGTGAGTTTGTACCCTGACAGACCATCTTAAATTTTATTTTCAACTGACCTATTTTATAACAAGAAAGTGTAGGTAAGGGGTTTGGCATTCAGGGAAAGGTAATCAGATAAAAGCTGCAGCATTCTTTCATCTCTGTCCTGGGCTGTGGGCGTCTCCCCTGCGGCGCAATGGCTCAGATACCATCTGGATGGCTTGAGTCCTCCTGGGGCACAAAGGTGGAACTGATGTGGTCTCCTGGAATCAGGGTGTGTCATACCTTCAGTTCCTGGAACAATAGCTACACCCAAGATTGCTCTATCCAGCAAAACTTTCATTTAGAATGGAAGGACAGATAAAGTGCTTCTCAGATAAGGTCAAGTTCAAGGAGTTTATCATCACCAAGCCCTTATTATATGAAATGTTCAAGGGACTTATCTAAGAAAAAGAAGATAAAAAAGATAAACAGTGAAAGGACAACAAACTCACCGTTATTAATAACCACACCTAAAATAAAAGCAAACTAAAAGGACAGCTAGATCAGGAGTGGAAACATAGAAATGAAGATCTCAAGGAGGGTTAGCAACAGGGGAGTGGGAGGAGGAGAAGAGGGGAAAAGGTACAGAAAATAAATAGCATAGACAGTAGATAGAAAATAGATGAGGGGGGAAGAATAGTATGGGAAATATAGAATCTGAAGGACTTGAGACACATGGTCATAAACTAAAGGGGGGGTAATGGTGGGGATGGGGGGGTAGGGTGGACGGGAATGAAGGGGGGAATAGAACAACTGTAATGGCATAATCAATAAAAAAAAGATTTTATTTATTTATTTTTAGACAGAGGGGAAGAGTGAAAGAAAGAGAGAAACATCAATGTGTGATTACCTCTTGTATGCCCCCTACTGGGGACCTGGCCTGCAACCCAGGCATGTGCCCTGACTGGGAATTGAACTAGCGACCCTTCGGTTTGTAGGCCAGCACTCAGTCCACTCAGCCACACCACCCAGGGCTGAAATGATAGCTTTTTCCATACATTCATTACTAAGTTTATTAGGTATTACCTGAAACTAAAAATTTCCAACATTTGAGTCCCCAGTCAGGGTCATGTTATACCCAGCTAGGAAAATTACAGCTAGGGCATTACTCAACCCTAAATCTGCAGTTCCTGGAACAGGGTAATGAACAAACATCAGGGAACAATTGAGTTTAAAATTCTAGCCAAATAAGGTAACTAACCCGGGCCGCCAGAAAGTGCCCGCCAGCAGTAGCACCCACCAATCAGGGGCCCTCGCCGTTTTTAAATAAGCCAATAGCTAACCGCCACCTCTGCTTCTGTATGCCTTTGCTTGCTTGCTAGAAAATATAAATACCCAGTAAGCCAGGCGCGACTTCCATTTTGTAGCTCTGAGTAGCTACGTGACTACGGTCACAGTTGGGGAAGTTCGCTCCTGCGCAGGAAAATCTTTGGCCATTAAAATTTTTATCAATTCGGTTCCGGACTCCGAGAGTGTGTATTTACCCGCCGATCGTCTACAACAGGTCACAGCCACCTCTTGTGTTTCCTGTACGGTGTGCAACCACTCATGGCTTTTTATGGTTCTATGAATACATCAGTGTGTTTTCCCCCCCTTGTCTTTGCTTTTTTCTCTCTCCACTTGATACAACACCTAGATTACTCATCACTGTTTCTTTGAGCAGCATTAATTGCTTCCTTCTCTGTAGTGCTTTGTTCAAAACTCTCACATAAAGCTAGAGCATATGTTTCCTAAGAGTAGGGATTTGTAGCTTTTATCTGACTCCATGTGCCCAGCACCAACCTAACACAGTGCTTCACTCACAGAGGATGTTCAATAGATGCTTACCAAGCCCTGACTGCTGTGGCTCAGTGGGTTGGCAGGTGTCCTGCAAACTGAAAGGTTGCTGGTTTGATTCCGGTAGCCACAGCTTCTCAGGGATCTTCTTCTGGGATGAGGTGAGGGAATATGCTTGGGACAGGTCCGCTTCCCCTGGCCACCAGCAGCCATGTCGGCCTTCTACTTAATAAAGCTCTTTGTTCATTGTACGCAGGAGACTAATTGAGGACATGGGCAGGCATGGCCTTCTCCATCCTATCCGACCCCTTGCTTTTGTCTCTGTCCCTACCTAGGACCAGAGCCCACAGTGGTGATCCATAGAGGGACCCCAGTATCCCTGGCCAGGTGGTTCAGTTGGGTGGAGCGCCATCCCGTACACCAAGAGTTTGCAGGTTTGATTCCTCGTCAGGGCACATGCTTAGGTCGTGGGTTTGATTTCTAATCAGGGTGCATAGTGGAGGCAGTTGATTGACGTTCCTCTCTCTCCTTTCCCTCCCCACCCCAAATCAATAAACATCCTCGAGTCAGGATTTTTAAAAAAATTATACATATTTTTTGTTAGATCGGCAAAGTATTTTTTGGTCTGCCAGAGTTTTAGTAGTTATGTGTGCCATGAGGTGGAGAGGTTGAAAGCTGCCGCTCCAGGCCGCTGCCTCTTCCAGGCGTAGCCCCAGGGAACGGCCAGCGGATCTAGGCCATCGGAGGGCACCGTGGGCTCCGACACTGCAGCTGGCGGCAGAGCAGTCAGCAGTGGCTGTGTGCCCACCGGGAGGCAGTGTGGTTCTTTCAGCGTCCTCCACAGTGGGCCCGGCGAGCTGGGCACGTCCTCGTGGGCTCCCTTTGGACCTCAGGGCTGATCACAGGACGAAGGGTACTTCTCTCTGACGGTGTCAGAGGGTTTTGTGACTGGAGGGAGACACCTAAAAAAAAAATAAAAAGAGAGGTGATGAGCCACCCAGTCTAAGCTGACAGTGAGTTCCTCTCCACAAGGTATTGCTCCTAAAGTATCTTTGTTTTCAGTTTCCATTTGGATAGTAATTTTTTTTAACGCTGTTGCAGAACACTTGGAACTATGACTGATGGTTTGCGATTCATCAAGTTGGTTTTATGTTCTGGTGTGATTCATGTTCTGTTGCCTTCCCAGCAATGCCCTGCCTCCCTTTCTGAGCTTGAAGACCTGGCACGGGAACAGTAACATGACCCTTAATTCATAGACTGGAGATGGCTTTGTCCTGCAGTGGTTCATCTGGAGCAGCGTGGCTGTGATGGAGGTGGAGGCTGCAGTGGAGGTGGGCATATGCTGTCACGCACACTTGCCCACCCCACTCTGAGGCCAGTGCCCTCAGGGGACACGTGCAGGCCGGGGCAGCAGTAGATAGGGCTCATTCCAGATCCTGCCCCCTGTTGCAGTGGGACTCCTCACATGTTCCTGATTCTGGGGTGGCAGGTTGGGGAAGAGGAGGGAGGGGCAAAGTCTGCAGCTGTGAGAGGCTGGGGAGGGGAGGCAGGAAAGGACCCTTCCTCTTTTCATCCCTCACCCTTTGGCTTGCTTCTCTTCCCCATCCTGGAACTGGAGGCAGCTGTGGGTTAGAAAGATGAACTTGGGCCCAGAACTGGAACTGCTTCTTTCACAGGCTCAGCAACCAACCCCCTGAGTGCCCTCGGGCACATTGGCCAGCCTCCGGCCTCGTTGCCCATTTGTATGAGGCTCTAACATTCATGCTTAATCTGCAGAAAGGCTAGGAACTTCCCTTACAGAGAACCAGTGGACGACACATCTGTGCCCCTTACCATGTGCCCCACTGTCCCAGCTTCTCCTGCTATTCCTCACAGTAGGCAAAATACCGTTATTAGTCACATTTCACACACGAGGGAGACTGAGGCCCTGAAAGGACGGATAACAGCCTAGACCGTGGATCAAGCAACAGGCAGGGCTGGGACTCAAACCAGGCAGACTGGCCCCAGAGGGGGATGCCTCGCAAATCAGCGCTACTGAGTCTTTTTAAAAAATATATTTATTAATTTTTAGAGAGAGGAGAAGTGAAGGAGAGGGAGAAAAACATCAATGTGTGGTTGCCTCTCATGTGTCCCCTATTGGGGATCTGGCCTGCAACCCAGGCATGTGCCCTGACTGGGAATCAAACTGGCAACCCTTTGCTTCATAGGCCCGTGCTCAGTCCATTGAGCTGCACCAGCCAGGGCCCGAGTCTTTGACATTATCATACGTACCCTTTAGTGTAGACTCTGGTCGTCTTACAGGCTTTGCTGGGGGTGCAAATCACAGACCTGTGCAGGGGAGGCAGGTCTTGGTGGGGAGCCCAGGCTGGTGACCACGTGGCCTTGGGCGTGAATGGACCTGCACACGAGTCCCCGCTCTGCCACTGCCGTCCGTGCAGGGAGATGTGACGGGGCTGGCTGCCTGGACCAGAACGCCCATTTAGTTGTTTCCGTAAAATCAAAACCACAATTTTCATTTTCATCAATAAGGGTATTGACTTGGGTATTTTGAGTATGTAGACTATCTACTGCTTTTGGCTTCCAGTGGGTAGAGGCCAGGGTGCTGCTAAACATCTTCCGATGCAGAAGGCAGCCCCACAGCAAAGGATTATTTGGCCAAAGTGTCGGTAGTGCCAAGAAACTTCGCAAACCACTTTCGACACGTTCGATCAGTCGCAGCACCGTCTCCATACACTGCACAATTTTTTTTGTGTTTCAGTTGCAATTTTACTTTTCTTGGAATAATGAAGCATAATATGCCAAAAATGTTGCATATTTTCTTCTATCCTCAATATTAAACTGGTGGCACAAAAATTCACCAATTTTGATAAGTTTTTTTGAATGTGCACTGATATGACAGCTGTCACGATACAGCCTCACAAAATTGTTTTGAATGAAGTTAAAGTCACCTAAGCACTACTAGAGCCATCGTATGGAAAAAAACTAGGTGGAACTTTCTGGCCAGCCCAGAACCTCCGACACTTTACAGATGTGCAGTCAAGCCTCAGAGCGGTCGCGTGACTCACAGGGGCACTCAGCTAGTCAGAGGCAGGGCAGGCTCACAGCAAGGTCTTCTGGTCACAGGCCCTGAGTTTTCCTCATTGACCTGCAAGGACGTCGTGGGGCCAGGCCTGAGGATGAGCGTTTTTGTCTTTGGTATGTGAAAGTGTCACTGGCAAAAATGACAGAGAGGTCCGATGAATAAAAGTGAGTTTTATTTTTGTAAGCCTTTGTTTCTTCTTCTTTTCTTAAGATTTTATTTATTTATCTTTAGAGGGGAAGGGAAGGAGAGAAATGTCAAATGTATGGTTGCGTCTCGTGAGTCCCCTGCTGGGAACTGGCCTACAACCCAGGCATGTGCCCTGACTGGGAATCGAACTGCAGTCCCTTTGTTTACAGGCCCGCACTCAGTCCACTGAGCTATACCAGCCAGGGCAGCCTTTGCTTCTTTATGTGTAACATTGAGCTAAAATTGGAATAATTCTTACCAATATCCTAGTGTTATTGTGAAGGATTAAATGGACTAATGCAAGTAAAGGGCTCATAGTAAGTGCTTTTAGATCCCAACCTTGAAATTCACTGGGGCTCGCCTTGTGGCCCAGTCCGTGATCGCTCTGTGTGGATGCACCACGTGGACCGAAAAGGACAATTCTACGGTTGCTGGTGGCTTGTTCAATAAATGTCAGTCAGGTCCCATTGCTTGGGGGTGTGTTGTTGAGATTGCCTGTGTCTTTACTGATTTTTCTGTCCAGCTGATCTATCAGTTGCTGAGACAGGGACGTTAAAACTAAGTGTGATTGTGAATTTGTCTCTTCCTTCCATTAAGCCTGTCAATTTCTGCTGCATCTCTTTGGAAGCTTTGTTATTAGGCTCCGACACATTCATGATTGTTATGTCTTCCTGCTGTATTGACCGTGTTGTCATTGTGAAAGGTCTCTCTTCAACTCTGACAATGCTCTCTATCTTGAAGTTTACTCTGATATTTACTTTTTATTTAAAAAAATATATTCTATTTATTTATTTTTAGAGAGAGGGGACGGGAAGGAGAAAGAGTAGGAGAGAAATATCAGTGTGTGGTTGCCCCTCATGTGCCCCTTACTGGGGACCTGGCCCACAACCCAGGCGTGTGCCCTGACTGGGAATTGAGCCGGCGACCCCTTGCTTCACAGGCCTGCGCTCAATCCACTGAGCCACACCAGCCAGGGCTCTACCTGATATTTATAGAACCATCCCCACCTTCTCATGGTTACTGTTCGTCGTCTGATAGATCTTTTCACTCCTTTCACTGCCAGCCTGTCTGGGACTTCATAAGCAAGCGCATCTTTCATAGGGGGCACGTGGCCAGGCCCTGCTTCTGTACATTTGGACAATCTCTGCCTCTGTATTAGAGTGTCTAGTTTCTTTACAATAATGTACTTATTGATATGCTTTGGTTTAGGTCTGCTTTCTCACTATGTGTCTTCTGTTTGTTCCATATGTTTTTTATTCTTCTGTTCTTCCCTTTCCAGATTTATTTTGTGTTAATTGAATGTGTATTTGTAGGATTCAATTTTAATTTATCTGTTGGCTCCTCAGCTCTATACCCTTGTGTTATTTTTTCAGGGGCTACTCTAGGAATTACAATATACCTTCCTCGTGTTCCCGAGTCAGCGTAGACACTGTGCCCGTGAGGTGATGTGAGAGCCTTGCGACTCGAACCTCCTGTCTTTTATGTCGTGTTGTCAAATGTGCTACATTTAGAGGCTAAGGACCCTATACTATAATGTTGGTATTTTTGCCTTAAACTGTCATATATACTTTAAATGTATGAAAAGAAAATACAGTCTTTAATAATTAGCCATATATTTGCCCTTTCCAGAGCTACTCTTTTTTTTTTCTTTGAACTCATGAGCATGTAATGAACTTCCCTGTGTGTGGCTTCATGTTGCCAGGGCACAGCCCCGGCCGGCCTCCAACGCCCTTAATCTTCTCCTCAGCTCTTCTGCTGAGGACCTTGGCCTTCACAATGACGGGCTGCTCCAGGCGCCTCCCCTTCCCCAGGACTTTGTGTGGCCCGATCATACCACATCAGTGATGGGAGCAGCTCCGGTCTTGTTTGGGCAGCTCACCAACCAAGGGCCGCAGCTCGTCAGGGCTGACAGTGGGGCAGAAGACCTGGTTCCTCTTTAAGTGGTCGTGCCTCGTGCCAACCTTCCCGAAGTGACCTGGGGGTTGTTTGTCAAAGTTGGTCCTGTGTTGATTCGAGCCGCCAGCACTGCCTCGACCCCCCGGGGGCTCCCTGTGCTTGCCGATGCGGCGGTGGCTCACATGGCACCGAAGTTTCTGAGTCTTCCTCAGTCTGGATGGCATGTTGGTGGCCAAGGTGCAGGCTCTTAAGTTCTTGAAGGGATCCAAGTTTTCATCTGATGGCATTTCCTTTCAGTCTAAAGAACGTACTGTAGCATTTCTTATGGTTCAGATCTGCTGGAAACCAATTATCTTCATTTTCATTTATGTAAAAATGTCTTTATTTGCCTGCATTTTTGAAGAATATTTTAATCAGATACGGAATTCTGAGTTGATCGTTTTCCCCCTTTCCTGGTATGACTTTAAAGGTTTCATTCCACTGTGCTCTGGCTTCCTTTGCTTCCAGCGAGAAGATCGGCAGTTTTGTTGTTCAGTGCATGTGGTGTGCTGTTTTTCTCCAGGAGCTTTCAAGGTTTTTTCTTTCTTTTTGATTTCCTGCATTTTATATAATGTGCTGGGGTTGCTTGAGGGTCACTGAGATTCTGGAATCTAAACCTATGTCTTTAACCGAATGCGGGGAAAGTGAGGACATTATCTCCCCAGACATGTTTCTCTTTTCCACTGGCTGCTTTTTCATCTGGGACCCCGACTGCACACGTAGCAGAGCTGTTTACATTGTCCCACCGACCACTCGGGCGCTTGGATTTCTCAAACTATGATTCTGTGTTTTTCAGACCAGGTCATTTTTATTGGTATATCTTTAAATTCATTGATATTTTTAAAAAATATTTATTTATTTTTAGAGAGGGGGCAAGGGAAGGAGAAGAAGAAACACCAATGTGTGGTTGCCTCTCACACGCCCTACCCTGGGGACCTGGCCCACAACCCAGGCATGTGCCCCAACTGGGAATCGAACCAGTGACCCTTTAGATCACAGGCCTGCACTCAGTCCACTGAGCCACTGATACATTCTTCTGTCATCTCCTACATGCTGTTAAACCCATCCAGTGAACTTTTCATTTAAGATACTGCATTTTTTTTTGTTCCAGAATTTTTATTTAATATTTTTTGAAAGAGAGAATCGACTCTGATTTGTTGTTCCACTTATTTATGCCTTCACTGGTTGATTCTTGTCTGTGCCTTGACCAGAGAGTGAATCCACAACCTTGGCGTATCTGGATGATACTCCAACCATCTGAACTATCCAGCTAGGACATCACTCAGTTGTTCTATGAGGGGTAACTCCTCAGCTCAATAAACAAGCAGAAGTTGGGAACAAACTCCATGTCCCTTATTTTTACTTTTTGCTCACATATGTGCACACGATACATGTCTCCTCTGCTTCATGTTTCCTGAAACTCATGGCTCTTGGAGGACAAAGTTGTTTCTTTCTTGGAATTCAGTGAACTGTTTTTATGTTGGAACAATAGTTAATTTTCTTTGTCTAGAGCTGTCTTGAGGCTTCCCACTGGATCCGAGTTGAAGCCGTGTTCATCGGCCCTTGGAGCGCCGAGCCGCAGTCTAAGGGTGGTGAGGCAGGAGGGGGCAGCTGCTCTGGGCAGTTAAGATAACTCAGGGTATCCTCAAAGGAATCAGTGACCAGGTTTTACAGAGATCATTCTAGAACCCAGGGCTTGGCCCAGTTGTTTTCATACACAAGGAAGACTTATTGATGGCCTACAGTCTGTAAGGCATAATATGTTTGACAGATGCAGTCTGTTATGGGCTGAATGTCTGTGTCCACCCAAAGTTCATAGGTTGGAGCTGTAATCACCATTGGGATGGTGTGTGGGGTATGGCCTTTGAGTGGTGAGCAGGTTTAGGCGAGGTCATTCAGGTGAGGTCCCATGACGGGACAGGGGGTCAAAGAAACAGGGCAACGACCAGGCACATATTTCTTGTTGTAAGTCACAATGTCATCAGTGGGAAAAGAGGGGAGTGGACTAGGACGTGACATGACATCCCTGAGCACCTGCCTGTACCCTGAGGCCTGGTTGCTGTCTGATGTCTGTGTCCTCTGCTGGACTGCAAGCTCCATGAGAAGAGGGATTCTGGGGCTCTGTCTCCATTCCAGCCTCCAGATGCCCAGCACAGACAACTTACTGTTATTTTTAATGTGTTGTGAAGCTCCGCCCCCCACTGATGAAGTACCTAACCCTAACCTGAACATAATGCGTGTCTGATGCACGAGAAGAGAGAAGAAAGACTGCAGTGAGAGGTGGCTTCAGTGTTGGTGTCTGTGAATAGAAGCCCCTTAGCCTGCCCCCAAGAATGTCCCTCCTTGAGGCTGTGTAAGTCAGGTCTCTTCTGTGGTGTCGGTAACCAACTCAGATCAGTTCATCCAAGTGGACTTACTAGGCCATATAACTGCCACGTTCAAGGGTGCCACTACCTTTGGCCCTGACGGGATCAGGGTCCAGGGAATGTCACCTGGGAGTTTTTGTCCCTTGTTTTGTTTTCTGCAGCACGTTGGCGTCACTCTCTATGAGGTGGGAAAGATGGCTGCTACCAGTCACAAGGAGACAAGCTTTGGTTTTATACTCTGAAAAGAGGAACGTTCTTCTCCCTCCCTGGGTCCACATATCAAGTCTCAGGCAAGACTGATTAGGCCTGTTCAAGTCACATGTCCAATGCTGGCTGTCACTGAATGGCCAGCCTGCACGTGTCTGTCCCCATGGTGGATGGCCCCCATAGAGTTGGGTGGATTCTCCAAAGGAAGGCATGCGTGCCAGTCATACACATGCACGTCACACAGGCTCTGGCAAAACTGGGAAGTCTCTGATGCTGCGGGAGGGTCCTCCGATCAGTGAAAGTCGTGCTGGGCCAGTTCAGTTTTGCACAGGTGTGGACCCTTTTGAGTGCGGAGCGTTAGAACTCGGTGAGACACCTGTTTGTCTTGCAGACTTGTACGTGCACATGGCAGCAGCTGCTGTGGCTCACCTGAAAGGGGGACAGACATCAGACTCCCCAGTCTCCACCAGTTGATTTCGGGCAACCACATAGTGTATACCGAGTCTCCAGGCATGGCTTCCTGGATGTGGCTTGCTCATTCTTCTTTTCTTTTCCCTTCCTCTGTCATTGATCCCTCAGTGTAGGTACACCAAAGCGGGCGCTACCATAGCTATGTTGTACATAGAGTGCCCTGATGGGCGTGTTCTGCAATTATCTTTATAATACGGTTATTAATAATAGCTAATGCAGATATTATGCCTGCTCTTACAAGTTTACCCTCGCTAATCACCTCATATTTTGCTCCATGGTACCTATCCCACTTAACCTATTGTTGTATAAGAAGCCACCCCAGAATGTATTTTGCTCATAAACATGAAATTTGGGTGGGGCTTGGCTGTGGCAGCTTATCTCTGCCCCACGTGGGGAGGTCACGTAGGGCTGCATGATCCATTTCCAAGATGGTGTATCCACGCGGCTGCGAGTTGGTGCTGGCTGTCACATGGGCCTCTCTCCCTGGAGCTTCCCCACCGGAGGGTGGCTGGGTCCCTGGAGAGGTGATGGCAGTCTCCAGTCTCTAAGGGCCTGTGCCCAGAAACAGTCATGGCATCACTCCCACCATTGGTGTGGTCGAACAGTCCCAGAGGGCCCCTAATTCAAGGGTGTGGGACATAGACCCCATGTCTTGATCGGAGTTGTCATAGAATTTTTGGCCATTTGTTTACCTACTACAGTCCCTACAATAGAAGCTTCTGGGCTCCTTTTCCCAATAGACTGGTTTGTTTAGAACCAAAGCCCAGTTGGTGTCTCCTGTATTTTTGCAGTTGCTTTGTTCTAAACCACGATGGTGGATAATGACAACCGAACATTCTGAGAGAGTGCATTGTTGGCTTTTTCTGTTGGTAGGATTTTCTCCACCTAATTAATGTATAGCGATTTGGAATGATGTGAGAAACTGGTCTGGGATGGCAATGTCTCAAAAAAGAATGAAAAAGCAAGTGACACAGTTTTAAAAGATTTTGCAGTTTGCTCTAAGCTTGGGGCTTTCTGCAGAAGAGCGGGCCAATCAACCTCATTTATGCAGAACTGACAAAGGAGTGAGACGCTCCGCTGGGCCTTCCCTCCCAGCTTGAGTACATCTGTTGCAGCTATTTTTCATCTCAGGCTTGATGGCTTGATGGTGTGATGTACTCAGATTAAATACTTGGGCGACAGCATCTCATATATTTGCCCGTCAGCTTCAAATTGTAGCAGATTTACATTCTGTCTGGCATGGCAGATTGAATTAAATGCTTTTTTAAAGCCTGCAGTCTGACAAAAACCATACCGCAGTCGGCATTTTGACCATGCTAAAAAAACAAGCCTCTGCAGCGAAACGGTGCAGCCTAGGTTTCTTCTCTGCGGAGGAATCCAGGCTGGTCTGGGGAGGACGCTGCGATTGGTCAGAGCCGGTGTCCTGAGGCTGAATCCTGGTGAGGGCTGATGCACCAGACTCAGAGCTTTCCTCTTCCCATCCGGGGTCATCCGACCCTGCCTGGGTCACAGGGCGTCTGGGTTGGTGCAGCGGGGTAGTACTCTTTTTGAGGGTACGTTTCGTGTCATTTCAACATGTTTCTGCCTTCCCGTGGGAACCACACACTTTCTTAGATTTGGTCTCGATATTTTGTTACCCAGTGTTCACCTGAGGGGAACTTGTATGGATGGTGATGAGGAGGTGGTTGCTTTAATGATTTAATATTTAAAGGATGGCTCGAAGGAGGTGGATTTTCAAGCACCATACCACAGACTTGCTGTGTAATCATTCTCAGCCTCGTGTTCCTCATCTGGAAAATAGGAATAGTAATATCTACCTCTTAGGACTGTCATGAGAGTTAAATTAATGTAGGTATTTAATGCATGTATTGGTTATCTATTGCTGTGTAACCAATACTCCCCCCCCCAATTTATCAGCTTAAAACAACAAAGCGTTATCTCCGAGTTTCTCTGACTGAGGAATCAGGCAGCTGCTTAGCTGGGTGGTGCTGGCTCAGGGTCTTTCATGAGGCCATGTTCAAGGTGGTGGCCAGGGTTGAGGTCATCCGAAGCCTGGCCTGGAGCATGGCCCACTTCCAGGCTCACTCACATGGCTGTTGCAGCTCTTAATTCTTTGCCTTGTGGGCCTCTATGTACTGGATGTCCTTTCGACGTGACAGGCGGCCTCCCCCAGGGAGGGGCCCCAGAGACAGAGAGGACTGTGGGTGAGGGGCACCGCCTCTCGGTGGGTGAATGCGACTTTTCAATAACTCAGTCTTGACAATGACATCCCATCATTTCTGACGTATTTTATTTGCTGTAAGTCAGTCCAGCCCACACCCAACAGGAACTAAGCTCCTCTTTGGGGGAGAAATATCAAAGAATTTGTGGACATAGCTTTAAAACCACCACAGTGCAGTTCTGGGTGGTGTAGTAGGTACCTAATAAATGATTAGATGTTACACTTGGCTTAGCAGACAAATTCCCTTCTTTGGGGCTCTACAATGGATTGGGGGTGACACCCAGGAGACTTCCACAAAATGAGGATTCTAATCCTTCATTTTCTATCTCTGGCGTGACGACCCTTCCAGAGATCTCTATTGTGCTGGGTCTGTCAGGCTGGAGACTCGAGAAGAGGAACACACGCCACCTAACATTCATTGCCCTGGACTGAGGCCCCGCACTTTTTTGCCCCGCACTTGGTGCATGTCTGCCCAGCTGGGAAGTGGGGTGATCCCGGGGCGGCCCCACCTGGACCAGCGGGGCAGAGTGTACCCTCTGGGAGGGGCCCCAGCTCCACTCACCCCCAGTGACTTTAAATGCCAAAACCGATGCCATTTTAAAAATGTATTTATTTCACTGTAGAGTATAACCACACATTTGGACAAGAGGAAAAAAAGCAAAATTAAAAAGCAAACAAGCTCTGCCAACCTGATACAACCACAGATGACATTTCCCGATGCTCCCCTCCCGTGGCTCCCGTGTGTGGTTTCCGCTTTCGTGCAGTGAGAAGTGGCTGCAGCTACAATGTCACGTCCCGCTCCCCTTCACTTAACTTCACTCCACGTGTCGGTAGTGTGTTGTCTTTCAGTCTACAGCCGAGAGCTGTAAAATACTCATTTGGGTGAGTGTGCTGTAGTTGACTTCATTTTTCTTCTAGTTCTTTCAGTTCTACATATAATAGATATATTTCTGTTATAGTCTGCTGTGATTTTTTTGCCCATGTTGTTTTGCCTTTTAACTTTTACCATTTTCTTTAAAGTAGTCCCATTCATTAAGTACAGGCCAGATGAGTATACTTAGAAATGTTAAACCTTGTCATCTTGGAAATTGCTTTGTTGCTTCTAAAGACTCAGAAAAGTGTTTCTTTTATCAGAGTGCTCCCTCTCCATCTTTAGTTTCTAAATGGCTTTAAAAAAATTCATCTGGAATTGGTTTTGAAGTATAGTATGAAACAGGCTCTAAAATGAGGTCTATTTCTTTTTTGAATTACTAACCTGCTGGTCCAGCATTAGTTCACCGCATGCTTCTGCATCATCTTCTCCGTTGGTTTGTGATTTCTTTTGAAAATCCTCTCCTTCTTACTTAGAATAGGGTCTGTTTCTGACTTATTTCACTGATTTGTCTGTTTTGCACCAATGACTTTGTAATATTAAAAAAAAAAAAAAAGAATCAATGAAGCCAAGCTTTGGCCAAAGGAGGAACTTGGCCCAGCTGGCAACAGCAAGAACCGCTGGGCAGGAGGTGGAGGAAGGAGCCCCAGAAGACGCAGCGATGGTCTCCACGGGAGAAAAGTGTTCCTCTGCTTGAAGCCAACTGTTGATGCAGGAGAACATCGGGGATGTTTGCTCAGACGTCTTAGCTGAGTGAGAACGGAGCCATGTCTTATTAAACGCCAGTTTAATGGCTGATACTTGATGGAATTAACGATTTGGCAGATGATGGGAAAAGCAGCAGATGTCACATATTCAGGCATCAGTAAACTGTTTGTTACAGCACCTCGAACTTTTATTGGAAAAGGGGCTCAGCCACTCTTCAGCAGTTGGGGAGGCAAGATATGTATGACCAGAATTTGGTATTATAGGTACAGTACTAGTTAAAAGATTCATTTAAAAAAAGGTTTTAGAGCCCTGGCTGGTGTAGCTCAGTGGACTGGGCACCGGCCTGGCAACCAAACAACTGCAGTTTGACTCCCAATCAGGGCACATGCCTGGGTTGCAGGCCAGTTCTCAGCAGGGGATGCACGAGAGGCAACCATACATTGATGTTTCTCTTCCTCTCTCCTTCTCTTCCCCTCTAAAGAGAAATAAATAAAATCTTAAAAAAAAAAAAGGTTTTAGAAAGGAAAGATGGGCTGATGGGCTCAATTTTGGTTTAATTGTAATCTGTACCAATGCCCTGGGATTAGAAAGACACCTTAATTTAGTTTTAGCTGCGTGCAAACTTTGCCAAGTGTTGTCATGGAGTAAATATCTGCAGCAGGCTAAGGCGCCTGGAGTTTCATTGTTCTAACTGCAAAAGACTGGAGGGAGAGGCATCTGCAGGCGGGGGTTTGGTGCAGGGAAGGAAATTTGGATTTAACCAGGAGAACAGTCCCAGAAAAATGGCTTCGGAGCAAGCAAGGTGGGGCCCCTCAAATTCCGAATGCTTTACATGAAGGGCCAGTAAGAACCAGAGAGAAAGCAACCACCTGGGATCCCGGGTCTTGAAAGATGCCAGGATTCCCTTGTGTACGATGCTTTCCTGTAGCTCATTCATAAACAGGCTGAAGTGTCTGATGGGAGGGTAAAGAAGGGAACAGGTTCCTGGTGAGGAAGGACAATGGAGAAGAGCCAGACCAGCTAAGGGGACCAGGAACTCAAGTTCATCATTGTAGTCGTGCAAATGCACTTAACAAATAAATGTCTCTGCACAAGCTGAGGGGGAGCTCTGCTCAAACAGGAGTGAATCGTCTCCTAAGAATCCCCGCCAAAGGACAGTATGGTGCTGGTTTTACAGAACTTGATCGGCCAGAGGCAGGGGGTGTTCAGAGTGTCACAGGATGAGATGAAAGGAGACAGAGATTGAAGGTAAGTCCAGGCGTGCAGCCTTGGGAAGGCCGCTCCAGGCTCTGCTATGCAGGGAGAGGCCTGCTTTGATAAGGTGGCTCCTTCTGCCTGGTAAGAGCCGCGGGGCCCATAACCAGGAGCCCAGCTCCTCCCCACCCCTTTCAGGAAACAGATGGGGTTGGTGTGGTGTGGCGGGACAGGCTGTAGAGCCACCCAGACAGGGACTCCTGGGAGTCACCTAACCTGAGCTGGTGTCTTCATCAGAGGTACTACTTCTACCTGCCCTAGATGGTTGAGGGTATTAGAGCTCTTGTGTAAAAGAGCCTGCTACAAACCCTTATGAAGATGATGGGTCTAACCTGTGAAACGCCCCCTGAAGGGTGGCATTTGGGCCCATTTGAAGAGCAGACCAGAAGGAAAAGGAAACCCCGGGCACTTGATGGAGACAGAACTGAGGCAGCCTGGTGCTCAGCGACCATTCACTTACAAGCCCAGCTGTGCAAGGCTGCTCCTACCTGGCAGAGGGTGCCCTTCTGTGAGCCCCACCTCCCAGGCACCTATGGATGCCACAGGAGGGGAGGAGACTGCTGCATGGCCACCCTTAGCCTTTATGTGCCCTCTGTGTGGCTGTGGTGCAGCCCCTGCTATTGTCCGAGTGGTCTTTGGCAATCACATCGGTGGGGGCATGAGGCTGCGGGGAAGGAAGGCTGACTGTGGGCCTAGGGTGAGGTGGGGAACCTGGGCATCACAGCTCCTCCTTGTTGCTGTTGAGGGGCTGGACCAAAGGTCCTGGAGCCTGGGGCTGATCTCCTGGCCTGTGGTAGCCAGGCCACTGGCCACTGTCCTCTGTGCGCCTGCCCGCAGTGGCAGAGTCCCGCAGCAGCCCGCTGTCCACTCTGTGCTGCAGGAGGCTTCTGGTTCCCACCAGCCCCTGCATTCTCAGGTACCCCTGCTGGCAAAAGGGCGGCAGCTTCTGGCGTGTTAGGGCGAACAGGAAACAGGACTCTACAGAAAAGCCAAAGATGAATGAGTCAGGCTGAGAGGTGTGGGGAGAGGAGCAGGAAGGAGCTGGCAGGGCCCCAGGAGCCTCCCCCAGGGTCCTCCATCCCTGAGCCCGAAGCCGACTTTTCTGGGTGTCTCACTCGGACCCGAGTGGCCACGCAATCAGCCCCTTCAGAGGTTCCAGGAATAGGCTGCCCCGACTGTGGGAAGAACAAGGCTCCAAAATGAAAGCAAACCACAGAAATGACTCAGCTTCCAGAGGCTGGTTCCAGCAGGATGCTCTGCCTGGAGCCGGCCTGGGGTGGGGACTCAGTAGCTAGAGAGTGGCCCTTCATTCCATTTTGAGGTCAGAGCTGCCTGCAAAGATTTATTCCCTCAGCAACATCAGAGTGGCAAACGCTGTGTGTAAGCCCTGTTTTCAGCACTGTGGGGGTTATGGACTAAATGGGTGCTTGGGTAGTGTGGCTCAGTGGCTTGAGCACCAGCCTGCAAACCAAAAGTTCGCCAGTTTGATTCCTAGTCAGGGCACATGCCTGGGTTGCAGGCCAGGTCCCCAGCTGGGGGCATGCAAGAGGCAACTGACTGCACATTGATGTTTCTCTCCCTCTCTTGTCCTCTAAAAATAAATACAATCTTTTAAAATAAAAAAGACAAAACAGGTCCATCCGCATCTGTGGTTTACCTGTGTCTGCCCCACAGCAGTGGGTGCATAGGTCGAATCTGACCCATCAGGAACGCACGTGGTTACTCACTATTTAGAAATAGGAAGACGCCACCAGAAGAGCTGGAAGCAGCTGCTTCTGGAGATGAGAACGGGTGGGGGAAAAGCCTTCCCGCCAAGTATTACGTAACTCTGATTTAAAAAGTAGAAAAGATGAAACGGAGAGAGGCTCAGTCTTCTGAGGGATCAGAAACAAAGAGGGAAGATGGAGTGCGTGTCAGAAAACCAGCCTGAGCCTTTCATCTCAGAGAGTGGGCACGCAGGGGTGGGCACCGTGGGTTTGCAGCTGTTTGTGTGGGAGAAGGGCACGCAGGTTATGCTACCGCAATAGCTGTATTAACTCAGAAGAGTGTCACAGTGCAACTGTACACCCGCTTTTGCCCACCCCTGATTGCAAAGGATGTTGTGAGGCTTTCACGCTGCTGCACAAACACGTATCATTCCCCACTTCTGTTCTGACTCACAGCACAGAGGGTCCCTGGCAGAACCGGCCCCCACAATCCCTCCGAGTGGGGAGGACAGCAGGTGTTGGGGGGAGGACGGTGGAGGGGCAGCAAGGTGGCCTTTCACAAGCATGGCCTTCTGCAGAGGCCAGGGGCAGGGGAGCCTCTCAGAACCCGGGGCCAGGACTGGCAGCTGCACGTCAGCTAAGGGGGTGGAGATAAAGCCCACCATCTGGCAGCTGGCCCTTCTCCAGGAAGGATTCTTCCAAGTTCAAGGCAGTGACACACAGTGGTCCGTATTGTTGAGTGTTTGCATGTGGGGAGCGGGAGCCAGGAAGCTGAAGGGCCTGGACGATGCACTGGTAGGAGCCAGACCTCGGGGTGGGAATAGAGCCCCTAAGGCGTCCTGGCATCTTTGTGTACACCTGAAACCTCCAGACGCAGGCGGGGATTTCGTAGCTGAGGTTTCTAGACCTCGTGTAATTTTGTGTGTAAGCTGGGAGTTTGCAGAATGCTAACTATGAATTACCTTGATTGGAACATCTATATGTATTTAGGCTACTAATTTAAACTACTGTTTTAAGCCATCTCCCTTAATACATACATTTTTATTTCAAAGTGTGGCCTGGGGGTGTCACCCAGGGAGGAGACAAGGGCACTGCTCTCTGACCGGCAGGCCTGGCTGTCTCCGGCCTGATCGGATGGGAGTAGGACCCTAACAGGTGTTTGCTGAACAGAAAAGTGTGGCTATTCTAGGCACTTGGGGGATAAAAAAGGCAAAATCTTGCCTGTTTCCATCAGTTCTCCTTCTGGATTATCAGACGGCTCTCCCCAGGTCCCTCTTCGGGTTTGGCTATTGAACTATCTTCCAGTTTACCAAGTCTCTCTTCCTCTCTGTTTAATCTGTTACTACATCTCTATGTTGAGTTTCTAAATGCTAATTTTTCCCATTTCCAGAAGTTTCATGTGAATCTTTCTCAAAACTGACCCGTTGGTTGTGTTTTCGGCCGTCTTGTTTCCCTGGCATCACCTCTGTTGGACGGACTTTGCGTCCTCTCCCTGGCCACCCAGTCCCCACAGTCGGCTTGCTGGGGGCTTGGTGGGAGCCCGGCCGCGTTTCTGCCGACACTACCCCCCCGGTGGTCTGTGTCCGTGTGTGCTGAGCGACTTGCTCCCCGGAGTTCCTGTTCCTGGGACTGGACCTGTGGGAGTTTTCTGAGGCCTGGCTTTAAAGTGTGTCTCCACACAGAAGGCTCTCAGTCACTTCCGTGGTTTCTGAGCCGCAGTGAACACGTGTGGGTCGGCCCCAAACTCCCACAAGCGAGGCCCGGCAGTTGGGACTCGCTCAGGGGCAATTTCTCCCCAGTCGACCCGCCCAGGGCCACAGTCTCCACCATCTCGTCCTGGGCGTGTTCCCGCCTCCTAGCTTTCCCACTGCGGTCCAGGCCTGTTAGATGGTCTCCGAACAGACCTGTCTCCCTGCTCCAGCCTCGCCTTCCCATCTGCGAGTGCTCTCAGCTACCCTGGCCCTACCCGACTGACGGACAGCAGGCAACCCACACCTGGCTTCGGATTCTGCTTTTCTGAGTATCTGGACCCCGGAAAGCTCCCTTATTTTCCTGCCAGTTCTTTACGAAAGCCACGTTATTCGGTGTTTCCACGCGTGCTGCACCGGGAGGGCTTTCTGTGACGCCTAGTCCACCACGCTGCAGGAACTGGAGGTTTGGGCTGACGTTTCCCAACATGCATCCCAACATGCATCCCGAAACGTCCCAGGGCACGGACCGATCTGGTCTCTTTCCAACACCTGGCTCAGGCCCTTTGTTCCTCTGGGAACTCGAGTTACCTGCATAGAAGCTTCGCAGGTCGGTGTCCAAACAGTTCTCCAGGAAGCGCCTCAGAGGTAAAATGTGGTTCACAGGGGCGGTCCAGTCTGTCAAGAAATCTTCCACGATGTGATGGATGGCCGTGGGCCGAGGCAGGGGCCACTGAGGGGGGCGGAACCTCACGTCCTGCTCTGTGGGGGAGAGGCAGGGCCACGTCAGAGCCCAGCGGCCGGGCTTCCCCTGCTGGACCCCACAGTGCGGTCCCTGCCCATGACCTACCGTCTACCTCTCACTCACACTCGGCCTGCCCGTTACACCTCTGCACTGGCTGTGGTCAGCTCGTTCCACAGCCACCTCTGAATGTTTGGGACGTTAGCATGAGGGAGCAGGACTAAACTAGACTTGTCCCTTGTGGTATCAGAGGGCAGGACTAAGACTAATCACTTGACCTTGATGTTTTTCTAAGGCTCACATAGACTGAGGTCTATCATGGATTCTTCACAACTGGTCTTTCTCTAAAGAGGCTCAGGTCCCGCCCCGAGGGGTCTTAGGGCCCATCTAGTCCATCTCTCACCTGTTGTGGATGGCCCTCTCTGGTGTCCCTGTCAGAGGGCTCGGGCCGTGGCCCCGCACCCCCGAGCTGGGGAACCTGACTCGAGGAGGCAACCCGTTCTACTGCAGGGCGGCGCTGTCAGTCGCTCCCGCGTTCCTGTCCCCTCCGCCTGCTGATACCGCCTCTGCCCTTTTTTGGATCCTCCTCCGAGTGACGGCCCTTCCAGATCTGAAGCAGCAGCCGGGTTCCCTGGTGGTTCATCTCTTGGGAGCTACTCTGTGCTGATATTCTGTGTATGTTGCCTCATTTATCCTCATACAAGGAAGGAAGGTACTGTTTTTATCCCCATCTGACAGATGAGGAAGCTAAAGCTCAGAGATTAAGGAATGGTTCAAGTTTACACAGCAAGGAAGGGACAGCCCCGGGAGCACTCCCCAGCTGTGCTGTCCTCCACTGCTCCACTCCCACGTTAACCCCTTCCGGTCCCTTTCCCTGTTCCTCCCAGCAGTCTCCGAGTCTCCCCTTCCCACTCCGTGGTCGGCCCCCTTTGGAGACACACAGCAGGACAGTGTCCCTCTTACTGTGTGCTGCCTGGCGGTCACGCCACTCCAGGTGTGACCAGAATCTGGGAACATCGCTTATCATTCTTGGACCTTGTGTCCCACTTGGCCCCTGGACAGAGTCCCCATGGTCCACTCTGTCAGCTGAGTGTCGTGTGAGGGATTAATGGTGACAGCTCCACACACGGCAGGGCCCTGGGAGTGCCACCTCAAGACAGCCCACGTGGGGGACAGCAGGGACCCAGCTCACCGGTGGGGAGGCGCCTGTAGTAGTAGATGACAGGGTGGAGGAAGTTAGACCGCCAGGCGTCTTCCGTGTGCCCCACGGACCGTTCATAGAAGAAGACGTCCTTGTCAGGTCCTGAGAAATTTCTGCCGTACTCCATGTTGACGACGAAGAGCCCGTGCCTGGCTTTCCTCCCTGTGATTGCCTCCAGCTGGGCCACCATCTGCACGGGGAACTCCTCTAGGTACTCGTAGGCTGTGGCATTCCTGGGGATGGGGCAAAGCGAGAGGGCGAGCCCTTCAGTGCTGCGGCAGAGGTGAGAGGCGGGTATGTGTGGGCCCGTGTGCGCACACTCCTTCCCCCAGAAGCGATATCACACCGTACACAGGCTCCGGTCAGCCTGGACGCCCCATGTTAATGCTGCTCACAGCTGAGCCCTGACTCACGTGTGGGGCGGGTGCAGAGAACTGATGACCTGACGTGGCTGTTGGGGAGAGGGGATCCAGGCCAAGCGAAGAGTAACAGAAACCCCTGGGGGAGGTGAATGAATGCCCTGGTGTGTTCCAGGGACAGGAAGAGGCCGGGTGGCTGGAGTGGAGTTGAGGGGGAGGGGCAGCGAGGGGGGAAGGGAGGTCCATGGGGGTGGGTTAAGGAGGGCTTGTGTGTGCCGTGAAGGGAACTTCTGGTTTCATCTGGCCTGAGGGAAAGCTGGCCCCTGGAGAGTACTGAGCAGAGATGAATTTGTGTGACTCATGTACTAAAAGAACCCCCTGGGCCACCATGATGAGAGTGGACTGCTGCTGTACCCATGCACGTAACAGATGCTGGTGGGCCAGACCAAGGGGGCAGTGGCAAAGCCGCTGTGAGGAGGTCGGATTCTAGGTACCTCCAAGGCGGAGCCAATGGGACTTACGGAGTCCGAATGTGGGGAAGGGGTGCGAAAGAGCGGGGGTGAAGGATGATGGGAGGCTTCTGTGCTGAGCTCTGCTGAATTTCTTGTCCCTGACCTTGGTGTGCTGCCATGCTCCCTGGCTTTGGACCAGGCTGTTCTTCCTCTGCTTCTCACCTGCCACCTGTCCTTTGAAGTCCTCGCCCTCCAGCCCTCTACACTGATTCCTGCTCAGCAGGGTTCCTCCATCACTTGATCGATAAGGAGCCAGCTGGGTCCTGGCCCCAGGGAACTCTTAAATCACACTGTGTTACAGCTTACCGCTGGTCTAACTGGTGCCAAATGCTTCCTAGAGTTCCCTCTGCTCCTTCCTACAGTCCTGCAAGGTCGGCGCTACACTCTCCATTTGGCAGATGAGACAAAGGCTCAGGGAGGCTAACTGATGTGCTCCAGGTCACACAGATTTGCACTCAGGACTGTCTGTCTGTAGAGCATGTGGTACTGATTTCACTGGTGGTTTTTCCAGAATAAATCCATCTCCCTACCCCTACCCCAGGCTTCATTGTAGGAGGGAACCCCTGGGCTCTCCCCAAACTGGAATAGGAAGAGGAGGGGCATGATGAGTGTTCAGTTAGTGGTGAGGCGGGCAGAGGGGAGAGGGGGGGGGGGGTGGGCGGCTCACTCCTTCAGCAGCACGACATCGGCCAGCACGCTGAACATCTGGTAGAGCCCAGAAGCCTCGTTCACGCGCCGGAGGATGGAGCTGGTCAGCTGTGTGATGGGGTGCTCGGTGGAGGGCCAGGCGGCGCCGTGGTGGCGATGCTCCAGTAGCCGGTGAACAGCACGCACTGAAATGGCCAGAGGAAGAAAGAGCACACTGTGCTGAAGAATTTAATTTACCTTTTGTGCCCTGGCTGGTGTAGCTCAGTGGATTGAGCGCGGGCTGTGAACCACAGGGTTGTGGTTCGATTCCCAGTCGGGGCACATGCCTGGGATGTGGGCCAGGTCCCCAGTGTGGGCCATGGGAGAGGCAACCACACATTGATGTTTCTCTTCCTCTTTCTTTCTCCCTTCCTTTCCCCTCACTCTAAAAAAAAAAAAAAGTTTAAAAAAATTTATCTTTTGACATCGGGAGGGACACAGGTCCCCATCAACTCTGTCCACACTGCGTGCGTGACGCCAAGCTGCCGAGTGTGGTCGGCCAGCGGTATCTGTAGAGGCCAGAAGGGGGCGCCTTCGGCTGTACAGAGTCTGCCGCACCAATCGGCTCTGCCTCTGGTGCGGAAGCAGCAGCCAAGGACAGCTAAGGGCAGGGGCGTGGCTGGGTTGGGTGCCCAGGCCAGTGTTTCCCCGCCCCTCACCCCCCACCTTCCGCCACCTGCACTTGGAAGTCCCATGGCTATCACTGCCTGTGCCTGTGGATGTCACAACAAGACCAGAGCCTTTCTCTGCATCTGCGCCCCTTGCCTCGTCCCTGCCTGTCAGATGCCCACGTGGGAAAACTCTTGACTGCTTGCTCTTCCCCGCAGCCTAAATCCCATCTGTCGTCAAGTTCTATTTCAAGGTGCTCCCTATATTTACGTGAGGGGAGATGAACCTGGGGCTGCCACATAGAGCTGTAAAATTGGGGCGCCACACACAGGCGCCTGCTCCTCCGAAATGCATCAACACAATGCCCAAATGCAATAAGGGCGAGGACGCAGACAATTCACGCGACAGGGACTCTGCAGGCCAGCAGCCACAGCAAGACGCACAGCCTCACTAGACAGCTGGCTCTCTGGAGGAAACCGTGGTTAAGCTGAGTTTTGCAAAAGGTTGAGAAATTACACAGCTAGGGGTCTGGGAATGGTGCCGTGACAAAAGGCGCACATATGTCAAGCAACAAAATCTCGAGAGAGTGTGGCACATTGTGAGGCGGGCGAGGGACCAGGCTGGGAAGGCAGGCTGGCGTGGGCCAGGGCAAAGCTCGCCCTGTGGGGATGGGGAGCCACTCAAGGTCTGTAAGCAGAGGAAGGATTGTTTTTTTAACGAAAGGTTGCTTTGGTGGATACTACAGTGTCTGGATGCGATGGGAAGCCAGAAAGACCAGCGGCAGGAAGACCAGTCAGAAGAGACAGAGAAGCCCCAACCCAGGAAAGTGAGGCTGGAGGGACTGGAGAGAGATGGGGGTGTGGGCGGGGCTTCCTGCCTCTCCGCCTCTGCTGGGGTGGTCTGTGCCCGGGGGTCTTTTATCTCCTGTGGCTTCCCTTTGCCTCAGCTATTTCCTGTCTCCCTTGGGACCTGCTTCTAGCTGAATGATGAGCAAGGTCCTGGTGGAATGGGCTGTGTACAGCCGCCCTGTCCCCTTCCCACGTGGGCCCTCAGCTAGCAGAAGTGGCCACAGCAACCTGTGGCCTAGACTGTTTCTCATTTGCTTGTAGCGGTGCGGTGAGCTGTGAGCCTTCCGTCAGGCAGGTGTGGACTCAAATCCCACCTTTGCCATCCACTGGCTGGGTGCCTTTGAGCAAGTTACTCAACTTCTCTGTGCTCCAGTTTCCTTAACTGCAAAATAGAGTTGAAATAACAGAACCTGCCTTATGGGGCTGTTGTGAGGATTAAGTGTGAGCTGGGAAAGGGCAGAGGACAGCAGGGAGCAAGAGGGGTGGGGCGGCGTGTGCCAGGGCAGTTGCAGGGAGGGTAGCGTGTACTGAGCGATGGAGAGGGTGTCTTACTGGGGAGACTCGGCTGAGGAGCCCCTCTTCCCATTGTGTGCGCATGTGCATGTGTGCACACACCTATCAATTCGCAAATATTCTGAGGTACGGACAGCTAACACTCTCCCTGGTATCTGATGGCACATGTGAGGTGCAAAAATACTGCCTGGAAATCAACAGTAAAAGGTGATTATCTTCCCCTGCCGTGCTGGGAGGGCAGCGAAATGCAACAATGAGCATCAAGACAGTGCTAGGCATCAAATTAAACACAGAGATGCATGCCGGAGTGCAGGATGCAGGACCTTTATGGTGTTTGTGACAGAATTACCTGGCCCACACAACACTCACCAGGCGATAAAGCACCCACCCGACAGCCCACCCAGAGGACAGAACGTTTACATCCTCAGTACCTAGTGTTCTGAAAAAGAAAGAACATAATCCGATTGCAATTCTTATTGGAATATGTTGGTACCCAAAACCGTGTGTGTGAGCTGCCTCACAGCTGCACGGTCCCCAGGTATGACCTTATTTAGTCCTCACAGCAGCCCATTGAGGGCAAGGGTTCACCTCATTCACACCTTGGATGTTGGGGTACCCCACGAGGCTTAGAGAGGTGGTGAAGCCTGACCTATGAGGCCAGCCTGCCCGGGCGGAACCCAGGTTACCTTTCCTCAAGCTCAGGGTTCTTACCGGTACTTGGTGCCTCACCCGCACAGGGCGGAGGCACACAACATGCCACCCCAGATCACATGCTTTTTTATCTGATGCCTTTTCAGACAAATCCTCAGACCACGGAAACCCCTTGCCATCTCCTCCAGGCTCAGAATATATAACAACTGACTACTAATGAGCAACCCCTTGGCAGCTGCTGGAAATCGCAAGAGTGTTTACTGACCCCGGGGATGGTTCTGTCCGGGCTCACCTGTGTATCGGAACCCATGGATGAAGCCCCCAGCAGATTTCCGGTAATCCACAGAGTGGCTGGCCGTGCCCAGGACAAAGAGACCACGGCTTCCTTTGGACTCATAGCTAGCCTTGATCAGTGGGTACTTCTTGCTGAATTCACCCCCTGAAGACAGCCTGAGGGACCTGTGAGCAGAAAGCGTTGTTAACATCACTGCTGCGCATGAAACACATTACAGGCCTAGTACTGAGCTAAATGCTTTATGTTCCTTATTGCATTTAAATCATACCAGGACCCAGGAAATGGGCATAATCATCTCCACTGAATAGATGGAGTAACTGTGGCTCAGGGAAAAGATGCAGTGGGTTAAGGCCAAGGTCAGGATTCAAGCCTGACTTGAGGTTGGGCTCTGGGATAAGACTAGGCTCTGTGTGTGATCAGATGGGACAGGAGGGTCTGGTTCAGACCCTCTAGGTTCTTGCCCACCTGTGCCTTGGCCAGAAGGAAAGTGAGACCCCGGATGGATTCTCTGACCCTAAGCCTTGCCAAGGTGCCAAGGCAGCAATGTCTAAAGATGAGGAGCCACAGAGCAGTTCTTCAAAATAAAATTACCAATAATTTCAGCAGCTAACATTTTATTAAGCATATAGTATATGCCAAGTACTTTTCTATATTTTTCTCCACAATAGCCCTATTGAAAAAACAACAACTACGACCCCCATTTTAGCAGTGAGAAACTGGGGCCAGGCGTGCTTGGTAACTCTCCCGGAGCCCACAGGTCTGGTAAGAGAACCACAGACCGACCCCAGAGCCCGGGCTCCTGGCCGCCACACTGCCTGTCAGCTAATCCACCCCTGGTCCTCGCCTTCCCATCTCTTGGTGCAGGAGCCCAACACACCCAACAATCGAAGGCTCCCTGCTGCTGCCGCTCCAGTGGGGGGGGGCCAGGACCACTGGGACCCTTTTCAGCAGACAGGGAGCTCATGCCTGTGGGGGACACCGGGCAGCATCCACACCCAGGCTGAGGGGGGAGCCCTGAAAGCGCCGGTGCTGGCACTGATACCAGTGGTGCCGGCATCACCGCTCCCCCAGGGCGGTCTCGGACGGGTTTGCCACGGGGTCCCAGCTCCCCCCAGACTTGGACTCACTCATTGAAAATGGAGAAGTCGAAGTTCCAGCCCAGGCAGCGGATGACCCGGTCATAGGCCACTCGCATGGCAAAGTTGTCATTGTCATCCTGGGGGAGGGTGATGGCTTCGGCACTCTGGTTGCTCTCCTCCACATAGAACCGCAGGGTGATGTGGAACTTGCCCTTGTGGTCCTTCACCACAGCCAGATCTGCCAGGTCGGACTCCAGCAACCCGTCCAGGGACTTCAGCTGGTAGGTGTCCAGCAGGCCATTGTTGACAGCCCTGGGGCCCGCGGGACATGGCAGGAGAGAGAGAGGGGTCTGTGTTGGGTGCAAGGAGACTCAGAGGCACAGGTGGTCAGTCCCGCTGGGGTCAGGAATGGCTTCAGAGGGGCTAGAGCACACCTTGTACTAGCCATAGCCACGTGCCATACCTGAGGTCTCCCACGTAGTGCGTGGCCCAGGAGAGCCGGACTCGGGAGCGGCTTAGCATGTGGATAAAATTGGTCACACCCAAGATGTTCTCTGAAGTCTCAAAGGCTGAGTTCCCTCGGCCCAGGATCAGCACATTCTGACCCACAAAGTCCTTGGGGTCCACGGACACAGACTCGTAACCCTCTGCGTATTCAGAGCCGGGGAAGTCCACCAGGTTGGGGACTGACAAACCGGTGGCGACAAGGAGGACACTGCAGTGGGGGACAAAGGGACGTTGGCTCAGTCTCTCAGCTGTAAGACACTAAGTGACAATCACTCTTTGGACCTGCCACCTGGCTTGCCCACATGACCCAGACCTTGGGCTCCTAAAAGGAAACAGTACATTCACTCATCCATTCATTCACTCACTGACCCATCCCAGTGAATGTGAGGCTGCTCCCGCCCCTCACTGAGTTCACTCCCGTGGACCTAGTTCCCCACAGACACAGTTTCCTTCAGCCCTCACTGGGATTATACCGAATATGAGAATTAATCCGATGGACAGGAGAAGGTGGCACCATGAAAAATCAAGTAATTCATCCAATTCTAAACACGCAGTCAGACCAAGTATCACCCTCGGCGATGAAAATGAGACTTTTCGTTTCACTTTCCTGTTTCTGACTTGCTTGGTAGATGCAGACATCTGCTGCAGCTAATTCTCTACCAGGCTCTGTGAGGTTTTGTACACCATCTTTCTGCTCAAAGCGACCCTCCCTGGTGTTATGTGGCCAGCTTTACAGGTGAGGAGACAGCCCACGGCCGGTGTCCAAAGCTCCTGGGACAGCAGAGCCAGACTCTGACCCCAGATCAGCCTGATTCCGAAGCCGTACTCTTTATATCGGGGGGTCTGCAGGGCTGTGGTGGGCGGCTGGGGAACTGGATCCTGCCACACTGCAGAATGATTTGATCACAGGGTGGTTTCAACAGACTGTTTGGCCTGGAGAAGGGGCATGTGCAGCCCCTGTCACGCCGTATCTCGACTCTTGTCCATTCTGCTCAAATCTGACTCCCCTGCCTTGTAGCACAGCTGTTTAAATAGCGGCTCACCCCTTCTTTCCCTGGGTCCACGGACCAGCAAAAGACGGGATGATGAACTCTGAGCACCTGCCGGGAGCCAGGTGCTTGGTTAATGGCCAGGAAGTGAGAGGCATGCTGGTGCAGCGGGTAGAACACAGGCTGCAGGGTCAGTAAGATATGAACTCAAATTGCGGCTATGCCACTTAAAAAGCCGTGTGACACAGCCCCAGTTACTCAACGTCTCTGAGCCTCAGTTCTTCTTCTGCAAAATGGGTATCAGTGAGCCTCTCCCATAGGGTTTTGGTGAGGATAAAAAAGTGCAGTTTTGTTTGCAACTCTGAATTTGGGTTGTCTGCACGACACTGAGCTAAAACTAAATGCCAGAAGCCTGGACTGTAGGGCCATCTCCCTCCTGTGCAGTTTCGAAGTCCCACTGAGCCCCTCTAACACTTGCCAGACTCAGCGTTTCTCAGGATGTATTCTGGGGGACACTCATTCTTGGAGATGTTCTACAAAAAGGGTTCTGTGGGCACATAAGCTTAGGCCAAGGGTGTTAAACTCATTTTCACCGGGGGCCACATCAGCCTTGAGGTTGCCTTCAAAGGGCTGAGTGTAATTTTAGGACTGTATAAATGTAACTGCTCCTTAACAGTTAAGCGAGAGCTCGGCGCTGCTGCTGGGTAGAAACACGGTGCCAGCCGGATAAAACAAGGTGGAGGGCGAGATTGGGCACCTGTGGCTTAGGCAATGCTAAATACCCAGCATTTCTGGAGGGCAGCAATGAATATGAAGCTATTAGACTGACAAATCCTGGAGGAAAGAATTGGTAGTATTTTCCAAACATATTTGAGCACAATTTTTTTTTAGGACACAAGTGGGAAATGGTGGCTAAGCTAAACCTCTTAGCCCTGAATTCAGTGGGAGCAAGAGGTGGCAGACTTCTCTCATTCCCCCCACCCCAACCGGACAACCACGAACTGCCAGTTCCTCCTGGAAAGGGCCCAGTTTCAGCAGGTGAGGTCTGGGACCCCATTCCTTACCTGCATTGGTACGTCTGACCCCTCTGGTCAGTCAGGATGAAATAATGGCCATTCCAGGCCTGCCGATCCTTCTCCAGAGTGACGTGGGCAATGGTTGTATTGTAGAGCACGCGCAGTCCCAGCCTGGCCGCGAAGTCGCCCAGGTAGCGCACCATGTCGCTGGCATCGGGGAAGTAGGCATCGGAGTAGTGTCTGAAGAGCAGCCGGGGATCGTGGCTGAGCAGAGAGTTCCAGTCGTGGCGGAGGTTGAACTCGGCGTTGGCCCTGCCTGTGTACCGCTTATTGATGCTGATGAGCTTGCGGTGCCGTGGGTAGCGCGTGAAGAAGCTGCCTGGCTCCGTGGCGCGTTCGAACACCAGGTAGTCCCTCCCTGCCCGCTGCAGGAAGTAGGCCATCTGTAGGCCCGCGGGCCCGGCGCCCAGGACACAGTAGTCCAGGTGTGGGGGTGTGAAGGCCTTAGCAGGGTACAGAGTGAGAGTCGGGTAGAGGGCGATGGTTAGGAGCAGCCCTGGGGGACTCCACACCGGGGCCAAGGTGGAGAGGCCCATTCTGCGGCAGACCAGGTGAGTGCGGCCTCGGCCCAGGATGGCCTGAGGCCCCCGGGGAATGAGTGAGGAATGGGGCCTAGAAAGGGGCAGAGGCTTGCCTCAGCGCTCGCTGCTATTTGGGGAGGAGGCAGGACCAGAACCCAAGGCCTTCCGAGCTCATTAGCTAGGGAAGTGTTTCCAGCTTGGATCTGGAGCTCCCTCCAGGAACCCCCAGCTCCTCCATCCCCTTCGGGGCCTCGGTTTCCGGAGCACCGGCCCTCTTATCGCCATGGTGGTAAGAAGGTGGGTGCTCCCCCATTTTCTCCCCAATTTGAAGGACCTCCAACACCCCTTGGAGCCCTCCGCAGACTGGAGGAGCCTCTAGCGGTGTTAAGTCTCTTTGGCCACGCCCCCGCTCTCAGGCTGGAGCCTGAAGGAGGTGTGGCCTGCACGGACCCCAACCCAAGTCAGGTGCCCGGGATTCTGCGGTCACGAGACAGAGATGCCCAGCACACCTGCCGTCACGCGGGCGCGAGGCCACCCTCCTGCGGGCGCGCCCTCTCTCGAATCCGCTCCCCGCGCGTGCGCGGTGCCCACGCCCGCAGCTCGGGCCTCCCTGGCCGACCGACCCTCTCCCCTTCCCAGCGTTCGCACCTCGCAGCGGCTCGGCAGGCAGCACGCAAAGAGTGAGGCCCCAGTGGGCTGAGCGGGTTGGCGCCGCGAAGACTGCCCCGCCTCCTGCCCGGCCAATGGCGGGGGGCGGGGTCACGTGCGTGACGCGCAGCACGCCGGGCGGTGGGCCTGCAGTGGTCCTCAGGCCGCGCTGGGGGGGCTCGCAGGTGCGGCCCTCGGGGCTGGGGCTGGGGCTGCGGCTGCGGCTGCGGGAGGGAGCGGGAGAGTTGATTCTAGCACCCTTGCGGGGATCTTGTTTGCACCCAGTCCTTTTTCACTTGTGAGCGAGGCGCAGGAGGAGCAGATTGTTTTTGGAGGTAATTCCATCTCTTACACTCCCGTTAATGTAAGCAAAGACAAGTTGCCTACCCAGATTCCAGGGCCTGGAAACCAAGTTGGTGAAGCCAGGACAGACAAACCAATTGACGAGTGTTTGCCAAAGTGGACTAGGAAGGGATTCTACAGAAAGTGACCTCACAGGCTGATCCGATAAATTCCTAACTGGGTGGGTCATGGTAAGCAGTCATGCCCCAGGCATTTAAGTTCTTTAGTAAAAGGTTTATCTTTGCCTTAAGCAAGCCCTGCCCATTGTTCCTGTGCACCTAGGTTAACACACCGTTGAAAGGCCTGTGTTCAGACCGCTCAAGCGAAACCGCCTTCCAGAGAGAGTACTTTTAACTCATCTGGTGAGCCCGGCCTTACTCCTCCCACCTTCCTGTAATCTTACTGTCCCTCCCCATCTCAACACCAAATGCATAGAAGCTGCAAACTCATTCCGAGAAGCATTTTTCTCAGTCTGTTAAGATCTCGCTTCCAGGCATATTCTGTTTGGCTCAAGTAATTCTTCGCAGGTTTGGAAGTTCTTACTTGGACACAACGGTGATTCGGTCTATTCGATGATTCAGTCTAATGTTTATTAAGAAACATTCATGACTGACTTGATCTTGCGCCAGCTGTGAGGTAGTCAATGATCCTGTTTCCAACTTCGTAGCCATTGGCCAAAACCTCCATAGGTTTGGGGTGATTTACGTAATATCACACACAAAGTGGAGCCTGGAATTAAGTCTCCTTTTTTTAATACTCAATTATGAGCTCTTTGCAAAATGTTTTTATTCATTCATGAATCACATTGTAAACAAAGTGGCCTATGGTAGGCCAGGATAAGGACACATAAACCCACTGCTAACACGTAGCAGCGGTGTGGCTGGAGTGGAGGCAGCGTAGATGGCAGGGTGATGCTGAACTGCCATTCAAGGGAGGACCGCAGCTGGCCTCGCCGAGGTGGAGTGTGGGGCCTGCATGAGACTACACTTGAACACAGAACCAAGTAGGGAATTCCTCAAAAGGATTTATGAAAAATGTGGCAGGCCTTGTGCACACACTGAACCAGACTAAAATGGAGGGGCAATTGATAGAGGTAAAGAGGAAGTTAAGGGGTAGGGAACAGTCACCACCAAAGAGCTCTTTCAGTATAGGGTGTGGTAAGCCCTATAAACCCAGTTCCTCCTACAGACCCTGACCGATCATGGTAAAACCTGTCAGCATTTTTATTAAGACTTACGAGGGTAGAACATGGTGCATTTATAAAGGAAGTATAGGAACCTTCGAGAAGCATTAAGGAGTGCAGTGAAATGGAGCTGGGGGTTCTCATGGAAGGGCAGCCAAGCCTAGTATGGGATGAACTTAATAGTCTCTAGCTTTGCATGGCTGGAGCTTCTTTTCATTAAAAATAGTAGCTGGTCCTGACTGGTGCGGCTCAGTGGGGTGGGCATCATGGCATACACTGAAAGGTCGTGGGTTTGATTACTGGTCAGGGCACATGACTGGGCTGCAGGCCAGGTCCCCGGCTGGGGGTAGGCTATAGGCAACTGATTGGTTTCTCTCCCTTTCTTCTGCCTTTCCCCTCTCTAAAAATAAATAAAATCTTAAAGTAGTTGAGCCTTGGCTAGGTAGCTTAGTTGGTTAGAGTATCATCCAGATATGCCAAGGTTGTGGGTTCAATCCCAGGGTGAGGCACATACAAGCAGTAACAAGTGAATGTATACGTAAGTGGAACAATGAATTGATGTTCCTCTAAAAATCAACTTAAAAAAAAAGTAGCTAAAATCTCTCTAGTCTTCCTGACCCGTCAGACCAGAGATCACTAACAAATGTCACTTACCTGTAATTTTCACAGCCTGTGTCAGCATCAGAGAAAAGCGCCATTAGAGCAGAAATGACCTTACTATGATGACCTCAGTGCCTTCTCCAGTATGAGCATTTTAAAAATTGTAATGCTGTCTTATTTATTTACTTTTAGAGAGGGGGAGAGAGGGAGGGAGAACACTGATCCATCGGTTGCCTCCTGCATACCCCCAACTGGGGACCTGGCCCACAACCCAGGCGTGTGCCCTAACTGGGAACGAGCCAGTAACCTTTCAGTTCCCAGGCCCCGGCTCAATCCCGAGCCACACCAGCCAGGGCAGGCGAAATACCTAACCAAAAATGAAGTAGGGAGGTCTGCTTAGCAGTTGTGAAGATTCGAGAGTGGGAGTTAGCAAATAATTGAGTACTTACAATAGTTGCTGGTCTTACTTGGTGGGCGGTGGGACATCTGGACTGCTGAGTGTGGCAGGGCCTCGAGACCAGGCCCAGCCTCAATGGTGGGCAGCAGGGTGCTGCGGAAGGTTTTGGAGACAGGACTCTTCGGCAATCAAGTTGGTAGCCCAAACAGGCCAGAGGAAAGCGGGAGACAGATCAAAGCAGTGAAGTATGTGAAAGCTGATGCAAAATGTTCTGAGTTCGTGTGAAGCTAACTTCCAACGCTCACTTGTCCCAGCTCACACTGCTGGGCGGCATCGGAAGCGGCTGCAAGTGGCAGCTTGGTGTTGGTGACTCTGAAACCGCTCAGTCCTCGTCACGCCTCTTTCATACACAGTTTTTGCTTTTCAAAATAGATTTATTTTTTAAAGAGGGAGAAACATGGATTGGTTACCCCCTGCACGCCCTAAACTGGGAACCTGGCCTGCAACTCAGACAGGTGCCCTGACTGGGAATTGAACCGACAACCTTTTGGTTCACAGGCCAACGTGCAACCCATTGAGCCACACCAGGCAGGGATAATTTGTAGTTTTAAACACTGTACCTACATGAAAAACTCCTTAGTAAACATGTTTTATGCTCTACCTTCCTAGTAACTCCAAATTTTGCTTGGTTTCTGAGGCACAATTATTTTGATTAAAATAGTAACTTTAGAAACGTCAAGCAAAAGCTGAGCCTGTCTCATCTGCACGTTCTGTGTCAGGCTCAGATATTTCTGGAAAGCTTAGTGCAACACCTGGCAGGATAATTACTTCATAGTAACTAGTGTCAAGAACAGAACACTATCCTTTTCATGAAAAACAGTGCTCTTAATACAAATTAAAGTTTACATTTCCTAACACCTGTAGCTCTGATTGGTAAGGTACTGCTCTGAGGGTACCATCTGGAGACCATCACCAGCCCAAGTACAGCCTGAAAACGATTTACAGACCGATTTACAGACCGCCGTGAGTGCCACCGAGAGGCCCCCTGTGCAGTCCCCCTGAGCAGCAGTCCCAGCTGGCCCTCCACGGGCTGCCCTGCCTCACCTTTTACTAGTGACTTGTGTCTTGAAGGGCAGTAGCTGGCTGGGCACGTGACGAGCAGGCCCTTGTGCCTGCAGATGTGGACTTCTTATGGGGCCTCACAACTGACACCGCTCTCCAGGAAAGAATACTTTCACGGGGTTCCAAGAACAGGATGGTAGAACAAAAAATGCTCAAGAACAAGTGACAGAACCCAGAGAACTCCACACAGAAACTTCTGCCTCCCACCCTCTCCTACGGGCTTCCCCGGGGAAGGAAGCAGGGCTGTCAATCATAATGGAGGCACGCGACGAGCGTAAGGGACTAAAGTGACAAACTTTATTCCACCAGTCTAGAGAGCAGGCATCAGATGAATGTTCACCGGGTACCCCAGGCCCGCCCAGGCTCGGCGGGCTTACGAACTCCAGCTCCGCATCACTGTCTGGGTTAAGTTTCTTCCTCTGAAAGACACAAAGTTTCTTCCTCTGAGCCACATCAAGCTGGTGATCTGCTTCTGCGTTCACCACCTCCACCCAGAACTCAAGTCTTTCACATCCTCACAGGACTAACAGATACTTCCTTCTATCCCAGCTGGTGAAGACAGAAAGGGACCTTTAAGCCCGTATAGCGGCCCTGGAGCAGCTTTTCGCCAGTAGCCCACCACTAGCACAGGGGACTTGCATCGCTTTTCTCCAGATGCTTCTTCCGCACCCTAGCCCCTAACAGGCCACCTTCCTCCCCATCCCCTTCATGTGGCCTGAAGGCTCTTGAAGCAGCTCCCGGAGCCAGAGCAAATGCCACTCCAAATTCCGCCAAGTCTCCGGCAACTCTCAAAGAGTTTTACATCAACCTTCACGGGCATGGTGGCCACAGAGCTTGGACCCTAGCCAGCCCACTGCTCACGAGAGACTTCACAAAAGACTTATACAAACCTTCTTCTTCTTCTTCCTCCTCCTCCTCATCCTCATCGTCCTCGTCGGAGCTGAAGGTGCCGTCGGGCAGGCTATAGACGCGGATGACCTGCTTGTTGGGGTCCTTGAGGATGAGGTACTTGCCCTCCTCCAGCTTCATGCAGATGTCGATGACGCAGCGCAGGATGCCCCAGGCATTCTCGATGCTCAGGTTGATCTGGCTGGCGAACTCATTGGGCTTGAACTGCTGGGTGCCCAGGATGACGTGGCGCGAGGAGTCTTTCACATGGTACCGGGACACGTAACTGTTGGGGGAATGGAGTGTAGTAGGTTGGCCTAGGGACTTTTGGGGGCACATAGCAATTAAATGGGGACGCCTGGCCTCTGCTTTTCCCAAAGGAAAGAAAACGATGAGCCCTCATCTCCCGCCCGAAGACACCTCCTTCCAGGAGATGATCAGTTCACAACTCCCAGACGAGACTCTCACCCAAGCTTGAGGTACTCGGATCCAGCCAGCAAAGCGCAGCAGGTCCATCGGGCCAACTTGTAGCTGTTGTTCTTCAGCTCAGTGGCAATGACGGCCCCTCGCTGAGAGTCCAGCTTCTGACGCCAGTCAACGCCATTACAGTGCTGTGGAAGGAAGGCCCGTTAGAGGGGCGAGGGTGAGCCCTGGTGCCTCCTCTGGCAGAGGGAGGACTCCCTGCTGGGCTTGGCCGGCAAGTGGGCGAGGCCACAGGGAACTCGGAAGTAAGACTCTTATAATTTAAGAGGCAAAGACGTGGTCACTGCCTTGCCTGGCCTGCCACACAGCAGGCACTCAACGAATCGCAGCCTCTCTCTTCATAAGAGTTCCTTTAGACGCAGACGCACGCGCAGAGGCTAAAAACAAGTGCCATGCAAACGGCAAGAGGCAAGTGCTTATCACACGGTGTGTGGTAAGGGGTTCGCAGAGGGGGAGTGGCGGCTAGCTGGGCGAAGAGTGCCGGCAGAGGTGAAGGCGGAGGCCTGCAGGAGCGGGGGTCAGTCTGGCGCTGCATATCCACATCCGTACACCAAGTGGAGGCCCCTGAGATCGCCGCCTCCAACCACCTCTGTTAGAGATGTGGGGACTCAGAGTCAGAGTGCAGTGACTAGTTTTGAAGGTCACATGGCCGAGAGTCCCAAACTTAACTTGCTTCACGGCAACCGTAGACCAAAAACACCGGAGTCCCTCTTATGAGCTAGTTGATTCCAAACCACTTGGGGGGAGTATTCTGACAGATGTCTCTGTGCTCCACTCAAAAATCAGAAATACCCTGCAGTACCCTTGTGAGTGTGCTGTGGCGTCTGAAGTCTTTCCACAAATCTGAGCTACATAACGGAAGCAGTGTTTGGGTCCATAAAGTGGCAGAGACACGGAATGGGGGAAGGGAGGAGGGAGTTAGGAGACAAATGGAACGTCACAGGCATACTGAACGGGGCCTGAAACCAAGGAGATGTCAGTGAGCTCCAGAACTGAGTGAGCAGACAGACCGCACCTGACAGCAAATAGTGGGGTGCAGGGGTGTTCGGGGCTCTGAGTGAGCAGGAGAAAAACAAAGCTGATGTCAGCTAAGCCAGAGGTAATGACAGAAATCCAGATCTGGAAGGGGCAAGGTATTTTAGCAGAAGACCAACGGAATGGGAAATCAGAGTAGATTCAAAGTTGGGGCCTGGGGTGGGCGGAATTCTTGGATGACCCTGATGGTCCTGCCCTTGAGAATGGGTGCAACCTGTGGCTCTGAAGGAGTATCACTCCTGTTCTTAGGCTACCTTGTATGTCAAAAGGATTTTCAAGTACAGTGAAGGTCCCCTAAGACAGGGAGACCACCTGGGTGGCTCCGCATAACCCTGTGATTATGCTGGGTGCAGAGCTCAGAGACAGAGGAAGTCCGAAGTTCAAGGCACAGAAGGATCTGATGTGCTGTTGCTGGTGTGAAGATGGAGGGCACCACACGGCAAGGAACGTGGTGGCCGCTAGGACTGAGAGGCCCCAGGCGACTGGTGGCGAGAACGGGGACTGCAGTCCTGGAACTGCCAGGCCCTGAATCATGCCGACTAGAAAGAGCTCAGAAGTGGCTTTTCTTCCAGAACCTCCACATGACAGTTCAGTTCTGCTGACACCTTTGGTTTCATCTGATGTTCTGAGCAGAGAACCAAACCACATGATGTTAAACTTCTGGCATATCAAACTATGAGCTAAATGAATGCTATTTAAGCCTTCAAGTTTGTTACTTTGTTATGGAGCAAAATAAGACTAATACAGAGCTGTATGAAGAAGTCATTATGGGCCCTGGCTGGTGTGGCTTAGTGCACTGAGTGCTAGCCCGTGAACCAAAAGGTCACCAGTTCGATTCCATCAGGGCACATGCCTGGATTGTGGGCCAGGCCCCCAGTACGGGGTGCTCAGAAGGCAGCCACATGATGTTTCTCTCCCCCTCTTTCTCCCTCCCTTTCCCCCTCTGTAAAAATAAAATCTTAAAATGGTGAAAAGAGCTGTATAGGCAACTGACCTTAAGACAAGGGTCCACCGCAGATCAAAGGGGGACCAACACGGAAAGGGAGCTGAGAAGTGTGAGACCAGAGTAGTGCATGCGGTGACCCCAGGAAAAGCCACATGGATACGACGACGCCAAATGCTACGTACAGGGAGGCCAGGGTGGCAAGTCTAAGGAAAGGCCACGGGCCCGGAGCTCAAGGACCCCTGCGGGTGACATCAGCAGCACTAACTGCTGGCCCTTTCCTTCTGACGAAGGCCGAGCTTGACGGCCCTCTGTGCTCCGTCACTAGCCACTCCTTCCACTCTGTCAGCACATGCCTGGCCTTGGCACTGTCCTTCCCACCAAGGACTCTTCATTCGGTACAGCAGCACCCAGGGGCCCTGTGACCCGGTTAGAAATCGGGCACATAAGCCCGGGCAGCTTCAGAAAGGCTAACAGCCCAAGACCCATGGCACCCCAGCACGAGAGGGAGTGGAAAGAGGAGGAAAACGAGGGAAGCAAGTTTCACCTGGGTGTCTCCCGAAGAGCCAAACAGGAGCCAATCTTAGACTGAGGTCGGTGAGTGGGGCTGGGCACTCACCGAACTCTCTGGGAAGCAGAGGGTAGAGGCGGCAGTGGCTCCCGTGTGGAAGAAAGGGTCTGGAATGACCTGCCAGGCTCACGGGACCCTGCCCACCTAGACCCCAGACAGAGATCGCAATCAGATGCTCAGAGAGAAAAAGTCCTGGAGGAAGGCAGTCACCCTCACATACAGTCTCTGTCCCAGTGAGGAAGTACGTGGAGGAAAACCCGGAAGACGAAGTCTCAGTGGCTCTCCGTGTACTGCAGGGGAACCTGCACTGCACACCAGGAAGACAGATGCAGAGCCCCAGGAGAGTGACAGGGGCGTGCCTCACCCTGGAGTCCCACTCGTTGAGGGTCTTGATGTTGATAAAGGACACTTCCCCATTGGCTCCTGTCATGACACCGTCATGCTCACAGCGGACAATCAGGTCAATGTCATCTCCAAGCTTCCACCTGCGATACCTGTGACACAGAACAAACTTAATGGGTTGCCGGAGACCCTCGATGTCAGGCGTGCCACCTGTACGGGGCCAGGTCTGTGCACACCCACAGTGACATACCGGTATGCAACAGAGGCAATTTCGTTCTTATCCATATCGTCCTCCACAAACGGGTTTGGGTTGGGAAAGTTGTACCTTTCTTTCCCCTGTAAAGATGACAGGTGTTATTAGTGCCAACGTGTCGCCAGACCCTGCAACTTCGCTAATTTACGCCCAGGCTGGGTCCCTGGAGCCCCTGAGGGGCTCCGAGCCCACTGCGTGTTCAGCCGCCTGCTCCCCTCTGAGCACAAGCACTCCACGAATCACAACAGGCAGCTTTCACCGACGGCTCACACGTCGACTGTGTGCTCCACATGCATGCTCATTTAATTACGAACCACACCCCTCCCGCTTCCATTTTTCTCTGTAGCAACACTGTGTAGTATTTAGGGTTTATTGCTTTTCCTCCTCATTATAATAAAGCCTCGCAGGGGCGGGAACTTGCACCCGAACAGTGCCTTTGCACACGACAGTACAGCTGTCGAACACCCGAGGGCTCTGTACGACGTGCCTGTGTGAGACCAGTGACGTCTGTGCTGCACTTTTCTGGAGAAGAAACAAGCCCGGCACCACAGAGCTGTGAAGTGGTGGGTCCAGGGCTGCGAGCCCGGCAGTGCGGCCTCCGAGCCCAAGCTCGAAACTCCTCGGTGACAGGGAGGGATCCCACCTGTCCCGCTCCACCCCACAGGCCCAGAGCCTACTCCAGAGCAGGTGCTCAACGAAAGCAGCGGCAGCCGACCAAGGCAGTGCGCGCCCGGACGCTGCCCCTCCTCACCATCCTCAGGCACTGCTGCGAGAAGTTGTGGTTGATGTAGGTCGCTTCCATGGCCAGGTTGCGGGGTGAGTTGAAGGAGTTACCTTCATCTTGAGGGGGCTCGTTGGCCGTCTCACTCACTGTCAGGAGGTCTGCAAAAGTGGCAGCATGTCACCCACCCACAAAACAGTCACTGATGACGAGCAAAGCACTATGGGGACAGACGGCCATCCAACGACACAGGCCCTTCCTTCTGGGAACTGCCGTCTATGAACGAGGGTCTCCAGGTGGGACAGGAGGGGGACCTGAGGGGTGTGATCTTGGAAAACCGTGGATATTCTCTAGTTTCATTCAGCCACAATGTGTGCAAGTCATCCCTCTTCAATCACTCCTCGACAAAGTGTCCGATTTTACTAGCTTTCAAACCAAGACAAGGCCTGAGGCACGGAGCGTAATTAGTGTTTTGTCTCATGGCTGTCGGTGTCAAGTGACCTGGTTTTCAGCCACGGCATGTGTGTATACGCATGTGAGTGGTATAAAACATGGGCATGCGTTTTTTCCTTTATAAATGAATAATGGTTGGAAGCACAGTTTGGGGCGCTGTGAGGATGCAGAAAGCTGACGCCCCGAGGAGGCAGACAGCCACAGCGCCTTCTCCAAGTCTATGAGGAGGCTGGCGGGTCTCACACAGCTGTGGATGCTGCGGGGAGACGGACCTGCTGCTACTCACTCCCTAGTGCTGCCGGGCTGCTTACCAAAGTCAGAGTTGTCCCTTTTGTCAAAGAAGAGTTTGGACCCAACTCGCTGGACCACAATGTCCCAGGAATACACGGAGCGGGTACAGCTCATCAGCGTGGCCAGAATGGCGTCGGTGGCGAACACATTCCCCTGGGTTTTCGCCAGCTGCGCAGAGGACAGGAGGTGTGAGGACACCCTTGGCTCTCACTGCCCATTCACACAAGGGGAGAGGACTCCCCGGTAAGGAGCTTCCACAGCCACGCCCACACGATATGTGCATGCCTCTAGCTGCCTAAGGCTGCAGCGAACCACCCCACGAGCCTCTGCCGGTGGTCCCCACCACGGGGTCCCCACCGCAGGCTGCATGGGCCTGCTGCTCACCGAGCACTTGCCATGTCCCAGGGGAGCGCCTCCCAGTGCTTTCTTTCACCCTCCCCGGGGGCCTGTGGTCAGTGCATCTACCCCACCTAACAGGTAAGAAAAGGAAGGCCCGGCCACAGGGACCTGGGAGGCACACACAGCCGGGACCGGAGTCCAGATTTACTTCACAACACTCATGGTCCAGCCAGCAGAGCGCCTTAATTTTCATCTCATCCTAAGTCTGACTTGGAAGACTTATCTACAGGGCTTCCCAAGGCTCGACCCCCTGGGTCCCCTGGGTGGGCTGGTGGCAGAGGGGCGCACACCTTTCGGATGACAGGGTCGTCTGTGGTGGTGACGGTGTGGAAGATGCGCTTGATGCTCCGCAGGGGCTTCTCGCTCCTCGTGGTGATGCGGTCAAAGGCTTTATCATAGTATTCGAGGGCCCCACAACACTCGCTGTGGGGAGAGAGGGTGAGACGTGCCACGGAAGGGGAAGACCACCCACTTTTCCTTTCACGCCTTGGAACTGGAGTCTTACCCAGAAGTCTAACGTGGGAGAGGTGAAGGGAGTCTCCGACGAGAACAGGAGAGAAGCTCCCAGAGTCCCCGCTCCCTGTGCTCCCAGTGTGGTTCCACAGAACATGGGAACACAACCGCCTCAGCTCGGCCTCCCCATTTTAAAGACGGGAGCTGCAGAGTGGCGGGCGGCCCGGCAGGCTAGCTGTCATCTGGTGCTCTCTCCGCCCGCTAAGTTACTCCGCTACTTGCCCCCCCAGGTAAGGGGCTCTCTGAAATGCTCTGCTTTTCCTGAAGAGCCACTGTCTTTCTCCTTCTGCCGAAAGAACTATATAACTTATTTTCTCTTTTGCTCAGGATTCCAGAAAGCTGAAAGAAATCTGGAATTTGGTATCAGCAAATTTCTTTCTGCTTTTGCTTTGTTGCTATTCTCCTTCTGCCAAAAAGAGCTATACAACTTAGTTTTTTCTTTTGCTTACAATGCCAGGAACTCCAAAGGACCTTAAGTTTAAAAGAAGTAAACTTCTGTCCACCCACCTTCCCTGGCATTGTTTTTAAACTCTTCTGTTATGTAATGTCTTTTGAGTAAGTGGCTTTTAAGTCCTTTTTGGAAATACTAGGGCTTAGGAAAGTATTCACCACCAGATGCTCCACCCACGAGAGCACAGTGGAAGGAGTACAAGATGCCACTCACATGTCCTGCGGCTCCGAGACTTCCAAGTAGCGCATCTTCATCAACTGAGGAAAGTCCATTTCTTCCTTCACCTCCCAGTCACTCCGGACTTCAACCGAAGAGTCTCGGGGCTTCTGCAGAGGGAAACCATTGCAGGGGAAAGTCACGGCCAGTGCAAAACATGAGCAAAAGGCAGGTCGACACTACGAAGAACTTTAACCCAATAAACATGCCCGGAACACTCACTATATGCTGGCCGTTTTGTAACCCAGAACCCCCGACTCTTAGGAGCTTATGATCTAGAGGAGGACGGAAGGGATCCAGAGGTCAAAAACAAGTGGGAACTGCACCCCCAGCTAAGGGCGACACCCAAGGACACCGGCTCTTTGTATTTCTGTACTTTACAAAGGACCTTAGCAGCCCCTGTAGACTTCTCTTGGGACCGTGGCTCTCAGTTCCTGACACAGTAGGCATTGCACCCAGCAGAGTTAACGTCTACAACTGTCACTTTGCTCTTACACGTGTCTTCTATTCTCACAATGTCCACACAAACACCTATACAGGGACGTCCACAGCAAAAAGTGAAAACAACCCTGATGTCATCAACTGGTGAGTGAGTGGGCAAACAAGATACGGTTTATCCATACAGTGGAATTCAGTGATACAATAAAATGAAGAACTGATACAAGCTGCAACGGGGACGAGCCTTAAAGATCACATCGCATGACTCCATTTATATGCACGGACAGAACGGGCACATCCAGAGACAGAACAGATTAGTGGTAGCCTGGGGCTGGGGAAGAATAGTGGCTGACTGCTGAAGGGTACAGGGTTTCTTTTTAGAGTGATGAAAATGTTCAGAAATTGACTGTGGTAACGGTAGCACGATTCTCTGAATATACTAATTTGTGCCCTTTAAATGGGTGAATTGTACAGTACATGAATTATATTTTGAAGCTGTTACAAACCAAAAAAAATAAACAAAATCAAACACCTAGACAGAATTCTGGTACGAATACGCTACCTGTGACTTTTGGTCCCATTTCTGCCTCACTCCAAATTGTTTCTGGAATTTTTTCTGCAGTCGTATGCGTTCTCTGGAAGACAGGAGATGTGCTTTCAGGGCAGATTTTTAAGAAAAACGAGGCTTCATAAAAAGGAACAGAAGAGGCATACTGCCCTCAAATACCGACCAGCTACATTTTACTGCATCTATAGAGACTGTCCACTGGCAGCCCCAAGCTGGGCCAGGCCACTGTGCTGCACAGCTCCAGGGGGCTCACAGGACCAGAGCAAGTGGGGACCCCCGGACTTGTGCCCTGGCAGGACTGGGCCTAGGGAAGCTCCAGAGTCTCTTATTTGTTTTTGTTCCCTCTGGTGTGTGTCCCCAATGCAAACAGTTTCTCGCTCATGCCATTTGCCTTGAACTGAAATTGGCCCTCAGAGAACAAGGCCAAGCTTGGAAGACGGGCTTCATCGGCTGTAGGGAGGTGTTTGCTTTTCTCAGTGGAGGGGTAGGCAACCGTTGTCCTGCTGCAGCTCACTGATTTCAGAGTGTACTTAGTCCCGGAGGAATACCGTGTTCTGGCGGGATGGGCACCTCACCTCTCTTTCTGCTTGGCACTCTTAGGCAGGGTCTGCAGGTTGAACTGCAACATGTTCCGTCGATCTTTGTCTCTGCGGAGGTTCCGCTGGGAATCAGGAAAAAACATCAATGTTAAAGCTTTGGAGACTTGGCTTACAGTAGGCGGTACTCAGTGAGAGCTCATCAGTGCAGGTTCAGGATGCAAAATCCAGCTGCATGTCTTACTTTACATAACCAATAGTCTGGGGATTTTGTTGAGTGTGTGCTTGGAGTTAGCTTAAACTTACATTCACATACACACTTTACAGAAGTGGGTTTACTGGCCCTTATTAGAGTCCCGAGCTTGCTTCTTTATGTAGTAAGAAGTCCGACTAGACCATCTGCTTAATAAAGCCTGCAGCCTAGCAATTAAGTCAGGCAACAGGCACAGGAGAGCCCTTTTGTCTAGCACAAGTGCACTTAGCACAGGGTATGGTGTCCCACCTGCCGGTCAAAAGAAATCTAAACTATCTGCATGAACCCCTGGACCCGGTGAAGTTGACTTTGGTGTAGTGTGTCACTGGACGGCTCCTTGGGGTTCATGGAAGATCCGGACACGTGTTCCTCCATCAGGACTCACTGGGCTGTATATTAGGCAGCAGATGACAGCCCTGAGATGCAGCCCCCCTGAGATGGTCTGGCTTCTGGCTCTCTGCCTACCTGTGCAAATCGCATCCGATTCCGCTGGTACGCGGTCTTCTGTGTGCGTGCTGTATCCACCAGCTGGAAACTAGTTTCATCCTCCTCGTGGAAATAGGCATACTGACTTCCACCACCAAACTGAGAGGAGTATTTATCTGGAGGCAAAGGTGACAGGGGTCACAGCTGCTACCTACAGACTTCACAATACACATCAGCTCAAAGCCTTGTGCTTTAAGTGTGGTCTTGGGGCGCTGAGCACTGGCCAGGAGCATCTTAGGCGTGCACTCACAGGCTCACCGAATCAAACCCAATGTTCAAAAAAGGGTCCCTAGGTGACTTGTCGCACATTTAAGTTTGAAAAGCTCTGATCTAGAGAACTTTTCTACACCTAGATAGAATCTGAGAAACTCAAGCCCATTCCACTCTCTATCTTATTCTGTAAGAATACAAGTTAAAGTTTCTTCTTGTGGGACAAGCAAACACAGGGTTTCTACACTATCGCTGCCACCTCCTGGTGCCCACGGCAGACGTGTCCAATGAGCTGGAAGTTACTTTCTTACTGACCTCAGACTCAGGTCATCTTAACTTACTATTCCAGACAGCCACTTCCAACTATCTCTAAGAAAAAAAAAAAAAAAGCCCCAATTTACTGTATTAGAATCTTAAAACCAGGAATTTAAAACTGGGGTCCAATGCTTGGCTTCATGGGATTTACTATCCCAAACAGTAAAATGTAAATATGTTCAACCGATTTGTAAAAGGGTTCACGGCTCCTCGAAAGTTGGGGAAAGTCCTGCTGTAATAGAGAAAACTATTTTAATCAACAGTCTAACACCATTTCCAAAAAATAAAATTAAAAATGCGGTGGTATCCAGTCTAAAATATGCTCCTAAAAACTATGAATTATAATCAGCATTTTGTCCTCATTCTAGAACACGTTCAGGTGAAGGTTACTAAAAAAAAAAGGAACAGTTTTTCGAAGGCCCTGATTGGGCAGCCAGTCAGAGAACACTTACTTGTGTACCTCTTATCTTGGTAGGTGGTCCCCGTCCAGTCTGCAACCTAGTGTGAGCAATAAGGGAAGACAAAGCACACAGGTCGAGCAGGCAAATCTTCTGTTGACCCAGAAAGCCCCAAAAGTGAGGACACAGTGGGGGAAAGCAGCAGAAGGACGGGCTCGCGATGCCTTTGTGAGTACCCCGCTCTCCTGTGGCTATTGGAAGTATCCAGAGGTTACAGCCCTTCTCAGCTGGTGTCCCTATAAGGAACACTGGAGTTATGCTTTTGAGAGAATAAAATTAAAATGAACTCATAGAGAGCAGAAGCCACAGCTTGGAAGGTTCAGACTCCCATGGATAGGCAAGTACCTTTCCCAGCCGATCTCCTTTGCTGAATGGCTGGTAGGGCATGTCCCGAAACTGCTCGGGGACTGCACAGGGACCCCAGCCTGAGGGGTTGTCTTGGATCACGGGTGTCATGAACTTTGCCATCTTCTAGAACCTTAAATATACAAATTATGTAAGTAGCTGCTTGAAGAAAGCTAAAAAAAAACAAAACAAAAAAAACCAACACAAAACCTATTTGAGGGAAGCTAAAACATAAATGACTAAATTAAAAAGCAGTACACAAAACAGAACCCTCGACTCTTAGCTACTTTCTTTTCTTGTAAATAATATAGTGAACACTTATAACTCAGAAGTCTGCTAACAAAACTAATTTACCACATTTCATTTTTTTCCACTGTAACATCTTTGAAATGAGTTTACACCTCATGCTTGATGGGGGGGGTTGTATCTTAGTTGGCAATTTCTCTTTCTTAGTGTGAATATGAGATAATGTTGTTACATAAAATAATAGTGCTTCTTAAATTTGGTGATGTATCAGATTTGATAAAATGTAGTAATTTTTTTCAAGTGTAATAATCATGTTCAGGTTCTTAGAAAGCCCATCACCAAGGCATAAAATATTTAGTTTCCCGAAGCCTACTTCTTCAGCTGTACAAATAAATAAGTTTCTTGTGTTATTAGTTAACACTAATGAAAATGCTTTCATTCTTAAATGCCACACAAGATACTACTCAGATTCACAAAAATACATTTACAAAGAGTGCTGAGAAAAAGAAGTCTGTTAAGTGTATCGTGAAACTCAACTTTCCTTTCTTATACTTCCAATTTCCTGTTGCCAGTGCAAATCCTTAAGCAAGTGGACACACAGCCAAGCAAAAGGTCTACAGAAGGCTGAGGTCACCAGGAACCTTCAACCATAGAAGTGGCCGTACATCACTGTTCATGAGTATTTGAGTACCAGGCATTACATTTAGTGCTTACCCCGCATATTCATTACATCCCCCCCCAACAATCTGAACTAGGGGCCAGTATTATCCCCACTTTTCAGGTAAGAAAATCAAGGCACAGAGGAGTTAAGGCATTGCCCAAAGTCACAAACAGTAGTTGATGAAATATTTGAACTCTGGCAGTCTGGTTCAAATCCATACTCTGCCTAATGCTATAGGCTCCTCTCAGGAGAGAAAAACCAGGGCCTCCCAACAGATGCCTGACAGATCCTATCAAATCTACCCCATCCCATGCACTATGCACGATAATCCTCTGGAAATGCTCAGATGGTGAGTTCCCAGAGGAAAATGCACTACACAAGTACTTCTGGAGGCTGGAGAGCAATCCAAGAGCACACGGGCTTCTGAACTTGGTGAACTCTCCTAGGTGTCCTACCATGAGCAGACTAGGGCTTCAGGGAACAAGGTGACAGCAACAGAGAATGAACCTGGGTGCTCCATCCGCCACCTGGGAGCTTGTTACCTTATAAGAGGACGGAGGGAGAGGCAGTCGCAGCACAACGCATGTTAAAGGTGTACTGAGCACCTACTGGGTGTCGGGCACAAGCTAAGATACTCAACGCCACTCACTCCTTCAGAGAGAGAATATTTTGCAGCTCAGCCAAATCAAGGAGTTGATCTACCCATCATCTCAAAATAAATTTGGTCTCCAAGGTTGTCTGCCCACATCTAGCATCCTTCCCATTATATTCTAGCTGGACAGCAGCCTGGAAAGGCCTGGGGTTCCAGACCGTATTTAATAGCACAATATTGATACCTCGAAACACGCTTTTAAAAAAATGACTTGCTCTGCCAAAGCTCAAGGAGGAAACAGGCCCAAGGCTTGACAGGCGTTCTTCCTGGGGGTGGAAGCCCAGGTTTCCATACATGTAAAACACGCAAGCAGGATGCAACCAGTAGGAGAAACTGAGCCCTTCAGTTAAAACGCTGTGACAGCTGTACTGGCGTCAGGGGCAGGGCGGGGGCGGTGGGAGGCACCCACAGGACAGTCGGAAGGGCCTTGTTGCTGGGGTGGGAGTGTTGTGGACCACAGCTTACAGCTACTCCATTCTAGCCTTCCACCTCATGTTTAAGGGAAGAAAACCTGCGGACTGTGAACTCCACAGAGCAGGGCCGACACCATTCAGCTTGGCATTCCCCTTGCCTCACTCGTAGAAACTCAAACTTTGGCCACTTAAACACAACTCTGAAACCCAGCTGGGTTAAGTGACATTACTAAACTCGCTCAGCCTTTGGCAGCTAAGCGGAGCTTAGGGCCAGGGACCTCACCCACAAGGCCGTGCCACGCTCCGCGCAGTATACAAGACCTGGGGCCTGGAAGGCGGATTCCGGCCCCTTCCAGCGGACTGACAGCGGCAGCAGGAGGGGACGTCCGAGGGTCTCTTCCGGGAGCCCTCTGAAGGCTGGACCCCGCCCACGCCAGCCCCGTAGGCCCCGGGAACCCTACGGAACACGCCGCTCACCTGCAACGGCCTCAGCTGGCCGGGATGGCGAAAGATAGCCCCGGCCAAAGAGCTTGCTACCTGCTGCACTCCAAGAAAATCTGGAAGGGAGGGAAGGTGCGCGCGCAGCGACCGGCGCCGTAAGTCCGACAGGCGCTGTCGTAAACTGCTGTACCGCCGCCTTTGGGTTCGGCGACAGAACGCGAGTCGTAAAGCGGAGGCACGCCGGAAATTTGTCACTCCTCTTTGCGAGGTGGCCTTATTAGCCTTTTAAGCGGAGCCTTTATACTAGGAGGGTGTTTACTTTTACATCATGGGGCGTTCGGCGACGCTCCAAGAGGGCGTTCAGGTTTATTGAAACGTGGTGGCCTGTGCAGTGTAAGTTGGAAGCGGGAGTGGCCGACGGCCCCCTCTGTGTCCCACAGTGACAAGAGGCTTCTGCCTTCTCTAACCAATCATGTGGTTTGATTCTCACAGAGAGTGGGAAGTCGAGTGTCTCTGGTAGATTTTATTGTCACTCCCCCGCCGCACCCCCCTTCTTTCACAGTTTAGGAAACTGAGGTGTAAAGTGATCTGTTCAGCCATCTAATGTAGGGGGTGGCTGGCAGGGTTCAAGCCATACTGCCACAGTTCTCAAATATACGTCGAAGATTTTCGAGCCCTGATTTGAAAGATGCAGATTCCGGGGTTCACTTCCGTCGGTTGTTATTCGAGTGTGTCTAAGCTGGAGCCCAGGAATCTGCCTTTTAAGTTAGAAACTGATTCCGAACCCGGGAATCACTTCCCTACCACAGGCGACAGAGCTGTCCTTTCTGTAGTTCTCCGTCTTCGGAGTTTGTCCTGGAGTCTTATTGGGGAACGTCAAAACATTGAAAGTGAATCTGAGGGCGTAATTTTATTCAAACCTCAGATTCACTTCTACCCTGTCTCCTAGGTTTTCTTTCTCAACCTCCCAACCTGTCTCCTTTATTGTAAAATACATCAGCTATTAGATTTGATGCCTGCTCTTGACTGCCACCTTCTACCTGGGCTTCAGTTTCCTCAATTACCTGCAAATTGGAGATACTACCAAGGGGGTGCTGTGAGGATAAAAATAAAGTTATGTGAAAATATTTAGTAATTCCACTTACCATTTGGGTGAACTTGGGCAGGTGATTTGACCTCTAACACTGCTTACTAATCTGTAAAATGACTATGCTAATAGCAGCATCTGTTTCCAGAAATTCCCAGTCTGCCCATCTTCCAGTTTTCCTAATTTTTGTTCGTGGTACCCAGTGAATGGTGCTCCTTGCAAAACATCATAGTCATCATTGCTAGTTCCTTTTCCCGTTCCCACGACAGCCGGTCCTGTACTAAGTCCTTTGTTCTAACTTCAAAACGCATCTCAAGTGCCAGTCCCCCACTCCCCACCCCCATCTCCAGCTCGTGTTTGACTCTCAGCATCCTCTCTTGCTCCTCTAAGGTTCCTTCTCACAGCAGTGGTCAAAGCAGTCTTCTCACAGTCTTCTGGCAGCTTCCCATGATGTGCTTAGAGTGAAATATGAGTGCCTTCCTGTGGCCTGTCTGGTCCTTGGCTACCTTCCAACTTTAGAATCCTGCCATTCTGTGCTCACTCTGCTCTAGCTACTACAGTCTTCTTTTCGTGCCCCAGATACACCAACCTCACTTCCACGGCAGCAAGGCGCCTGCAGTTGCTGGTCTTTCTGCACAGCACCCTCCTCCCCAGGTTTACCTGTGTCTGGCTTGATCTCACCTTCCCTGTCTCCGCTCCAGAGTTACTGCATTTCATTGTGTGTAATGTGCACTTTTTCACCCAAATTTTTGAGGGAAAAAGAAGGATGTGCATTATACACGTGTATAATGATTACATACTATGGGTATAATAATCCTGTGTATAATGCACACAAAAACGCGGGTGCACCTCATACACGGCAAAGTATGGTATCTCCTCAAGGACATCTTCTCTGACCACTGTTCCCAAACACCGCTGCTCCTCCCTCCGTCCCTCCTCACCCATTCACTCTGCCCGGTTTTCTTCATAGTTCTCTTCACACTCTGAAAGATTTCCGTTCCCTTGTTTAGGCTGTTCCTCTGCCTCTAGAGTGCAAGCGCTGTGTGGGTAGAGGCTTTGTCTGGCTTCCTAGCACAGTGCCTGGGAGCTGACATTTGTCGAATTGTTGAATGAGTGCGTAGAAATTTTGTGAGAATTGAATGATGACATGAATTTAGTGCGTTACCCTGGCGTATAAATAAGCACTCAGATAATGTTAGTGTAATGAGTACAACAGTAAATTGTAGTATGTTGTAAAATATAAGGGAGATGTATTTTTTTAGGGGAGAAGTATTTCTGCTAAATTGCTTGGATCATGTCTTTTGTCTTTTTGGTTCTTTCTGCTGTGGGAGCATGGGCTGTCTGCCGCAATCCCTTGCTTGTGTCACAGTTTAATCATCTTTCCCACATTTTGGCCCAGACTCCTTTCCCATCCCAGATGGAGGAGGCCTTGTAGTGTCTTGTCTCATTGTCAATAGTGGGCCCCTTGGCTTGGGTGGGAGATCTTGCCTCCATTCCTGCTCCCAGCTGACACCTGCGCTGCCTCTTCCTGCCTGTCTCACTTTCCTTTGTCCACACGTTGCAAAGTTGGAGTGACCCTTCTTTACATGAAATCAGAGTGTGCCTGACCTTCCTCTTTCCTCTGCACTACACCTTTTAGCGGCGAGACCTGCAAAGACTGGGCACACACATTCATTCTTGGACGAGCACTGAGGAAGTAGGAGATGGAAAACAAATTAGGCCAAGTGAGAAATTCAGTAAATTTACCAAGGTCTTGAAGTCGTACCATGCGTGCTTGTTCTGCTTAGTGGGCACTGAGGACTGGAATGCAGTGTGTGGGGCCTATATGCGTATTGACACATGGACTACGGGGAGGCTGACGCAGAAAGGTTGCTGCACATGGGGCAGCTGAGGCAGCCCAGGTGGCAAGCGAGCAAGGCTGCGGCTTGGCCCTGGGCAGGCAGACTGCAGCACCTCTGGCCTCCGCTCAGCCTCCCTGTTGAGAACCAGGTAGAGGCTCCCGGCTGCTCCAGCAGAGGAAGTACTTTCCACTGTGTAATGTACTCGACCCACTACATTGATGGTCAAAAAGAAAATAACCAAATAACTGGGTAAAATGGTCAAAAGAACCGTCAGTTTCGTTACTTTGGAAAGGTGATGTCCTTATTGAGGAACAAAGCAAGTGCTGAAGCATTTAATCTTTTAAAAAGTGAGAATCTTAAAATCTGAAATAAAGTCTAGATTAAAACTGGAACCTTTCAGGGGTTTGCCTTGGTCCCGAGCCCATTCTGTTCCATGGCCTGCGTGTTTCTAAATGACAGCTTCCCCCTGGCTGCTTCCTCTTTCTGGGTTGCACCCGGCTCCATTCCTGCCTGGAGACCTTTCCCCTGCTGTTCTCTGCTGCCTGCCAGCTTTCCCGACCCGCCCTCTGAGCAGCCCTGCCCTGTCTTCAGTCACTCTGTTACTCCCCTGTGCACCTGGCACTGTGCCAAGAACTTACTCAGTCATTTAAGGGTTTTTAAAAAAATCATTTATTAATTTTTAGAGAGAGGGGAAGGAAGGGAGGAAGAGAGGGAGAGAAACATCAATGTGTGGTTGCTTCTCACACTCCCCCTACTGGGGACCCGGCCTGCAACCCAGGCATGTGCCCTGACTGGGAATCAAACCAGTGACCCTTTGGTTTGCAGCCCGAGCTCAATCCACTGAACTACACCAGCCAGGGCCTTACTCACTCATTTAGTTCCCACCATAGGCCTGTGAGGCAGGGCCCCTTATTCTCTCTGTTTACGGAAGGAGACATGGAGGCCGGGAGGGGTGCTCTGGGTTGAGCAGTGGGCGGTGAGGCTGGGGTTTCAGACTCAGGAGGCAGCCTGGCTTCTGCTGCCTCTGTGCATCCCATCTGTGTTTTATTGGATGACTGATATTTATCTCTATTAAAGTTGTCTGGTTTACTTGTTTACTCCTTTATTGTCCCCTCACTAGAATGCAGGCCTCATGAGAGGTGGGGTCTTACATGTCTTGTTCGTTGTTGTAGCCCCAGCACCTAGAATGCTGCTTACCACATGGCCGGTGCTTGGAAGTGTTTGTTAGATGCGTGAGTGGCCTCGGAGGACAGGTTCTCTTCTCTGGGGTCCACTTGGTGGAGCCCTCTGTGGCCACACGTCCTGTCCTGTTGCAGTGTCCGCACCTCTCCTGACCCAGACTCCGGTTCCTCCAGAGTGGGGCTGTACTGTTCCCGGAGGAAGCTCATGGCTCAGCACAGTGCCTGGCAGACTGTGCCCTGGAAGTGCTTAACAGATCCAGGGCCTTCAGATTCTGATTTTAGAGGCTGTAAAATTAAAAACTTAACATTCTTGCCAGAAAAGTGTGGGTTTGGGGGCAGGTGCTCTTTTCTCAAAGAAGCTGGGGAGTTCATAGTACCTTCCCAGTCTGGAGCGGCTCAAACACTGTTTTTGGGCGATTGAATGACCAAATTTCCATTATTGCTAATAGTGGCTACAATTAGCACAGCAGTTTATAGGTGAGAGATTCCTTAATTTCGTTTGGGCCTTATGACTATGATACTTTAATACCAATTTTACAAGATGGTAAAGTGAGGCCGAGAGAGGTGAAGTCACTAATACAAGGTCACGCAACTAGCAAGAGGCAGAGCTGGGACTTTATTATTTACAACAAACATTCATGAAGCACCTTCTACGCATCTGGCATGGGGCTAGGTGTAGAGGATGCAGCGGGGAGCAAACCGGGCAAGGGTCTTGCTCTCCGTGAGGGTGCTTTTTCAGTGGGGAGGTAGGGCATGAGCAGGTGCACAAAGAGATGTGAGACACGGGTGAAGATCCTGCAACAGGGCTACATGTTAGAGAATGATTTGGGGTGCAGCACTTTTAAGGTGGGGGGTCAGAAAGGCATCGGTGAGGAGGTGATATTTGAGCAGAGGGAGGACAAGAGGAGCAGGCTGGGGGAGACCTGGGGCGAGAACGGTTCAGTAGAGGGAGCAGGCCCTTCCTGTCCCCACATGTGGCCTTCTGAGGAGGGAAGGATGAGTTCTTGGGTGATCTGGTCCAACCTGCACTCCAGACGGGTGTTTCCTTGTCACCTGTCTGGCTGGTTGCTGTCACCTCTGTTTGGATGTGCCTAGTGCTGGGAAGATCACTCGTTTAATGATGCTCCTTTGCCTTCTCTGGATTTCTTGCTGGTAAACTTTCCCAGTTCCTTTGTTTATGTCTTGGTGTCCACCCAAATCCCACTTGGTCCCCACTTCCCCATGCCTTTCAGCTTATCCGAATTCCAACAAAATGGCCACCTCCAGAATCACTCCTCTCCTCCAGGACCTCTCTGTTTCTTTCTTGGTTTCTAACATCTTTTTGGGGTCTTTCTTAACCTCCTCCCACACACCTCCCCTTTGCATGAACAAATTCTCGCACCCCTCACTGCCCCAGCTGATACTCTGGTCCTCTCGGATCCTCTGTCTGCCAGGCAGGTGAACTACCTCTGAGCTGTCAGCTTGGGCACCTTCCTCCAGCTGGCCACATGCTTCCTGGTGCCTGGATTTTGCCAATTTGCCTCCCATGGCGCAGTTGTCTGTACTTGGAAGGCACCTCTGTTCCTTGCCCAGTCTTCAGCTCTTGGCCTAATGTCGCTTCCTGGGGTACGTCTTTCCTCCCACCCCACTCCAGGCTCCCTGAGCTTCCCTTTCCTAACACAGCACGATGATGGAATGATTACTTGTGTACTTATCCATGTAAGTCTCTTCTAGTACGTGGAGCACCTGATGTGGTGGCGATGGGGCCAGTATTCCCAGCTGCTAGGACAGTGCCTACATAGAATAGGTGTCCAATAAGTATTTGTTGATTTAACTAGTCAATGAATAAATGAATCAAAGTCGGTATGAGATCATTCGTTCAAGTGGCGTTACCCAGAGCCAACCACTTGCAACAGGACCCTGCGTGTATAAGGATATACGAAATTCTCGTCTTCAAAGATCTCCCCGTCTAGCTGAGGGAGTGACTGTAAAATCATTTTCTAAGCCAAAAGATGGAGACCCATGGGGGCCTGGCAGCGCCCCCCATGTGCATCTCCTCATGTCATGTCTAGAAGTGAGAGGCACCAGTATTGCTGATTTCTTTTTTTTCTTAAAGATTTTATTTATTTATTTTTAGAAACAGTGGAAGGGAAGGAGAAAGGGAGTTAGAGAAACATCAATATGTGGTTGCCTCTTATGTGGCCCCCACTGGGGACCTGGCCTGCAACCCAGGCATATGCCCTGACTGGGAATCGAACCAGTGACCCTTTGGTTCGCAGCCCTCACTCAATCCACTGAGCTACACCAGCCAGGCCAGTATTACTGATTTCTGATTAGACTTTTATGCTATTCTGCCCTGTCCTGCCCCTTCCAGATAAGGCAAATGCACTTTCTAGGAGGAATCTCCAATGTCTTAAAAAGGGAAGTAACATTTATTGAGTGCTTACCATATGCCAGGCACTGTGCTAGAGCTTTACATAAACGATCAACTCTTTATTTCTTTCTAAGAGTTCTCAGAGAGGCACCAACCCTGCCATTGACATGGGGGTAGGGTCGTTGGGGAGAAGCAGGCTCCAGGTGGCCAGGTACTTGGCCCACTGAGGAAGCTGCTGAGCCAGGAATTGAGAGCAGTTTTGTGTCCTCAAAAGCTCCCACCCTTAAGGGTGGTGGTGGCCTTTCCTGAAGTTTGAAGAGCTCTCTCTCCCCCTCTGGGATTTTCCCGTGAGAGGGGGAAACTCTAGAGTTTCCTCCCCGGAGGGGCTTAGTGACAGCAATCGGTGAAAAGGGGAGCCCTGGGCTTGTTTTGAAGCTGTATTTGCATAAAATGGCCTGTTTTTACTGAGGTGGTATGTCTATGGGGGAAGGCGTTCTGGAGATTGTGAGGGGATGGAGCCATCCAGACAACAGCCTGAGCCTGAGCCTGAGCCATCTCATGGGGAAACTGCTGAGCATCCAGACAACAGAATTGGCAGAAGGAGCAGGGACAAGAGAACAAGCATCAGTTTCTCGAATGCTGTCTGTACACAAAGCATCCCATACATATCGATTATTCTAGACTCTGAGGTGAAGGAGTGTTGCCGGGATCTATAGAGGGCTTGAAGGACTTGGCCGAAGGTAGGGTGAGCATATAGTTTACTAACAAAATGGGGGAACTTCTGGGAGAGAACGGGGCAACTATCAATAATTATGCCAGACACAAGGTGTAACTGGGACCGTTCATGCAGACCGGCAGGTATGGCCACCTGAGGAGAAGGGAAATGAAGTTGCCCCTTGTTCTGGTTCTCTGTTGCTGTGTAACACCTCCCTCCCAAATTTGGCAACTTGAAATGACAGCCGTCCTTTTATTATTATCTCGATTTCTGTGGGTCAGGAATTTGGGAGGGCTTGGCTGGGTGGTTCTGGCCTGGGGTCTCTCATGCCACTATGGCTGGCTGTGGATGGAGCTGGAGCCGCTGGGGGCTCACGAGACCTCTCTCCCCCTCTCTCTCTCCATCTCATCTTAGGGCCTCTCTCACGGGGAGTTTGGGCTTCCTCAGTGCATGGCGCCCTCAGGGCGGTCAGACTACTCACCTGGGAGTTAAAGACTTCCAGAGCACGTATCCAGCTAAGGAGCTGGGAGCTGCCTGGCATCCTACAGTCTGGCCTCAAAAGGTAAGCCATCAGTTCTACCCATTCTGTTGGTTACCGGCAAGCCTCCAGCTCGCTGCAGTTTAGTCCCAAGGCTCTAGAAGAGCATGTGGGGGTGGGGGGAGGTGTGATTGTGGTCATCTTAGGAGAGTCAGATCTGACACACCTGTCAGCGGGCCTTTGCTAGGAGTTGGTTGTCTGCAAACGTGTGACTGAAGAGTGGAGCAATCAAATGCCAGGCAGTTTCTCAGGAAGCCTGGCTGGGGGGCCTGGAGTGAGGTTGTGGTTTATCAAGGGAAACTGGGTGGAGGCATGAATGGAAGTGGAGACAGGGGAGAGTCCCAGAGCCAGAGCTGGCACTGTCTGGGGCGCTGGTTCTTGGCTGCGCCGGCCCAAACATCGTTCCCATTTCCTGGGCAAGCTGTCCCCTCAAGCTGCCTCTGCTGAGGAATGCTTCTTCAGATTCTCGCTGTCCCTTGTTCTGACTCCCTCCAGCCACGGAGCCCCAGGAGAGCAACGAATCGGCCGGGAGCTTGTGCTGCAGGGAATTATGTGTTGGCCAGGCTGACGGAAATGCCCCGTCCTGCTGGCAGCTGTATTTCTTGTGCTCTCCTTTAATAAATAGATCTTCTGCTCATGCGGCAGCCTCACGAGCTCCGTTACAGGGAGCCTGCCCCTGCCTCGTGTGCAGAGAAACTGTGGTGCATCCACCAAGGTCTCCTCCTGGGGACCTGTCCTCGCAGCCAGCGACCCTTCCGGTGCAGCAGCCTGCATCTGCTCCTGGGCCTTCTAAGAACCACCATAGGGACTATAACCCCATTGCACAGCCGAGGAAACCTAGGCACAGCGAGCGGGATATCTGCTTCAGGGTCAGCCAGCTGGTAAGGGAGCGGTGGGAGTGGAAACCCAGTGCATGGCACTCATGCACGGATTTGGTGGCAAACCCAATGTGAACAGAAAGTGAGGTTATTTATAGTCTTCATTTTAACCCACTTAGTGTGACTATCTATATATTTTGTTGTGAAAAAATTAATGTGTTTAGGCAGTACTGCCCCGGAGCTCAGTGGACATGTTACCATATGGTAGACCTGCCATGAAACCTGCCGCTGTCCGAAGTTATCGACCACATTGAGCCCCGAGGTTTCAGATGAGGAACTGTGGGTTTGTATCAGATTTTCCCTTCTCAGCAATGTGGAGATCACTGCTCCCATTTTATAGACGAGAAAGACTGAGGGCGGGGACCAGGCGTCCCAGGCGAACTCTGCGGAACCGCAGTACTTTGCCATCCTGTTGGAGGTGTGCCGGTAGGACGGGAAGCCTTTGAGTCACCAGCCCATCATGGCTTCCCAAGAGCCGTGTTGCCCCAGTAAATCTTTAAAAATAGCAAACCTTTAAGGATTAAAGCCCCAAAGGATGCTTAAAGTGCCCCGGAAGAAAGGGAGGCTTGCTGTATATTCCAATGGTCGGCATCCAAGTTTATTTTTTATCTCAGCTGGATGTACACTCACCCATCACAGGATCAGTTCTCAGAATAGAGAGGTACCTGTTGAATCATCCACCCCACTTCCTGCCGCGTGCAGGCATCTCTCCAAGTGCTGAGCCATCCGCTTCTCTCTGCGGCCTGAGATATATCAGGATTTGCAGCCCTGGTGACAGGAGACAAAATAGGCTCCCGTTTCCTTTGGAACCATGTAGCTAGTTTCCAGAGTGTTTGGCTTTTCAATGGAGTGAAGAGATCCCCAGGTCTCTCCTTGCCTTTTTATTTCTGCTCACCACATTTTCTTCTGTTGGAAGGTGGGGTTTGGTGCCCTGGGGACAGAGGTAAACAGAGATTTTGGCTTGGTCAGGCAACGCAGTCATGGGCTGGTAGGTGCCCTTCCCTGAACCTCAGGTCCACTTTCTGCAGCGCAGATGCTGTTCTCCTGTGTTTGTGCCTTGTGCCCTGGGTCCCACTGTCTTTAGGATGGGAAACCGTGCCTGGCAGGTGCCCGGAGATCCTGGTTGGGGCCAAGTGACTGCAGGTGATATTTAAGGGGGTCTTGTGGGGAAGAATGACATCTTGGCAATAAAAGCAGACATCCGTGGAGACAGATTCCCTGAATTTGAACCCTAGTTACCACTTGGCTTCCTTACCTATAAGATGAATGGGCTCATAGTATGTTGTAGTGAGAATTAAGTCAGTGATACACAAATGCTTAAAGCAGTAAACCCTTAATCCACACTGGTTGGATTAGCACAGTCACAGGCTTTGACTAGGAGACAGTCTACAACATTTCAAAAGCAATCACTGGCCACTCGTGGGGATCAAGGCCCTGAGCTGGTCACTAAGGGTTAAGAGAGACCCTGTGATATGCTCAAGTAGTTTGAAGTCTAGTGGGAAAATAGGTGTGGCTAATCCAGGGGCTGCTGTACCTACGAAGTAGTTAACGAAATACATATTAGCTGCATTTAGAAAGCAGATCCAGCAGCAACATGGGGCTGGCTCCGCCACATGAGGATGAGACGCTGAGTCTGGATAGGGGCTGCCCCCCAGGCCAGGGGCTCTGTACTTGCCATGGTCCCCACTGCTCTCAACTGCAATCACATCTGACCTTGGTGTTCACGTGTGTTTGCTGCCTGGCCCTCTGGGGATTTGCAGATAAAACACAATGCGATGCAGGCGCCCTGGGAGCGCAATGCGGGATAATCGCTCAGCCGCGGGCAGTCAGGAAAAGCTCCCCGAGGGAGGCAGTCACAGCTGCTTCTCTGTAAAGCCTGTGGATGCTGCGAACACCCTCATCTTTATGGCTCAAGGACGTGCATAGAGGACAGAGTCAGAGCTGGCAGGGATCTCCCAACATAAAGTGACCAAGGCTCAGTGGCCTGCCTGAGACCACGCAGCTAGAGCAGCTGGCACAGCTAGGTCTCAGGAACGGGCGCAGTCAGGGACTTTGTACCCCAGAAGCTGGGACTTAGTTCCGCTGCTGCCACTCACTGCCACGTGACCTTGGCTACATTATTTAATCTTTCGAAGCTCAGTTTCCTTATGTGTTACGTAGGGCTAAGGATTCTACTCTCAAACGAATGCTCTGAGGGCCAAATAATGAGAAAATGGTTAGGGGACCCTCATCAGCCCAGGAAGACTCCAGACCTGTGAGGGTCAACCACCTTCTCCCAGCAGATTCTGGTGCCATCTGCTCAACAGAGGCCTTGATGGGGACCTGCCTCCCGACCTGGCTTTGCCAGTCCTTTGGGGGAACGTGCACGACCCTTTCCAGGTTTGGGCCCAGGAAGGGAATGTTTTGGGATTCTCTGACCTTGGCTGTGAGCAGGACCCTGTTCCTGGAGGATCCAAGGTCAAAGGAGTTGCTGAGATAGAGATGGGAAGGAAGTAGGACTTCCCGAGAAAAAGAGGAAAAATGTCAACATGTCTTTTGTTTTCTTCACGACACCCACTACTGTGTATTGGGAGCCACCTTCTGAGATGATACAGCAGTGTTAACTGCTCCTGTTGTGGTCCCTCTGTCCTGAGTCCAAAGTTTGGCTTTCTTCCGTATTGATTGAGTTTGTCTCTGGGCAAAACCTCACACTTCTGTAAATCTCAAAGTCCTCATTTGTAAAATGGGCTTCCTAAAAGAACCTATTTTATATATCTTTTGGGGGCTCAAATAAGATTATATGGTAAAGGGTTTAGCACTGTGAGAAACTCAATAAATACCACTTATTACTATTATTGAAAATACTGTACTAATAACCTTTCCTCATGTTTTTACAGCATTTTACCATTTATGAAGTAGTTGTGCTTTTCTTTTCCTTTCCTTTTTAAAAAATATATTTTATAGATTATGCTATTATAGTTGTCTCATTTTTTCTCCCCTTTATTCCCCTCCACCCTGTACCCCTCTCCCTCCAGCATCTCCCCCATCTTAGTTCATGTCCATGGGTCGCACATGTAAATTCTTTGGCTTCCCATACTATTCTTAACCTCCCCCTGTCTATTTTGGGCCATTTTTTTAAAGGTTTTATTTCCCCTGACTATTTTGCATCTACCATTTATGTTTCTTATTCCCTGTACCTTCCTCCCATCCTCGACCTTCACCCCCCCCCCGATAACCCTCCATGTTATGGAGGACAGGTTTCTGTGAATCTGTCCCGTTCTAGTTGTTTGCTTTGTTTATTTTTATTTTTGTTTCTTTTAGGTTCAGTTGTTGATAGTTGTGAATTTGTTGTCATTTTACTATTCATATTTTTTATCTTCTTTTTCTTAGATAAGTCCCTTTAACATTTTATATAATAAGGGCTTGGTTGTGATGGACTCCTTTAACTTGACCTTATCTGGGAAGTACTTTATCTGCCCTTCCATTCTAAATGATAGCTTTGCTGGTTAGAGTCATCTTGGTTGTAGGTCCTTGCCTTTCATGACTTTGAATACTTCTTTCCAGCCCCTTCTTGCCTGCAAGATTTCTTTTGGGAAATCAGCTGATAGTCTTATGTTAACTCCTTTGTAGGTGACTGTCCCCTTTTCTCTTGCTGCTTTTGAGATTCTCTCCTTGTCTTTAATCTTGGGTAATGTAATTATGATGTGCCTTGGAGTGTGCTTCCTTGGGTCCAACTTCTTTGGGACTCCCTGAGCTTCCTGTAAGTCTATTTCCTTTGCCAGATTAGGGAAGTTCTTCATTATTTTTTCAAATTTTCAATTTCTTGCTCTTTCTCTCCTTCTGGCACCCCTATGATTTGGGTTTTGGAACATTTAAAGTTGTCCCTGAGGTTCCTAAGTTTCTCCTCAGTTTTTTGAATTCTTGTTTCTTCATTTTGTTCTGGTTGAATGTTTATTCCTTCCTTCTGCTCCAAACTGTTGATCTGAGTCCCAGTTTCTTTCTCTTCACTGTTGGTTCCCTGCCCATTTTCCTTTTCATACCTTTCACTTTTTTCTCTATTTTGTGACCATAGTCAACAATTTCTGTGAGCATCCTGATTACCAGTGTTTCGAACTCTGCATTTAATAGGTTTGCTGTCTCTTCAAAGCTTGGTCGTATTTTCTCTGGAGCTTTGATCTGTTCTTTCATTTAGGCCTTTTTTGTTGTTGTTTGGTGTGTTTTTTTTTGGTCTGGGCATGCCTATTACGTAGTTAGGGGCGCAGCCTTAGGTATTCACCAGGGAGAAGCTAGCCACATCTCTGCATTGTGGTGCTTTCTGAGAGTTCGGGGTCTGAGAGGGAACAATGTTGCTTGCTCATCTCTCCCCAGCTTTCATTAGCTTCCTCTAGTACCCACAAGCAAATTGGGCCCTTCTGGTGCTGATTCCCAGGTGGGTGGGTTTGTGTACATTTTAGGACCCTGTGGGTCTCTCCAACAAACTCCCCTGGGAGGCTGGGAGTTTCTTCTGCTGCCTCAACCCCCACAGGTTTTTTCAGTCAGAGATTTTGAGACTTTATTTCCCCACGCTGAGACCCTGGATTTCTTGATCTGTCTCGCTCCCCATTTGTTCCTCCTGATTTATCTGCATGCAAATGTAGGACCCCCCCCTCCACCGGCCACCACCTATTCCACCTGGTCCACTATCTGCCACCTTGCTGCGAGTCCTGTCCACCCTGCTGCCCATCTCCACCCCTCCTACCGATCTGGATGAATGTTTCTTCTTTGACTTTCTGGTTGTTGGACTTCCATACAGTTTGATTTTCTGGCAGTTCTGGTTGTTTTGGTTTTTAAATTGATTGTTGTCCTTCTTTTGGTTGTGCGAGGAGGCACAGTATGTCTATCTATGCCTCCATCTTGGCCAGATAAATACCCATTGCTGATCTAGTTGCGCTTTTCTTATTCCATTTGACCTTCACAGCAATCATTCCAGGTGGCCAGTGCAGGGATTATAACCTCATTGCACAGATGATAAAACAAGCCGAGAGGGCAGTGATCTGCTCAAGGTCACTCACACAGCTTATGAGTGGCCAGGTGAAGTTCAAGTCTTAGATGAAGGATGAGCAGTGCATCCATAACCACAGGGTCAGGCGAGACCACCCGAGCACCAGACTGGGCTGCTCCTTGGGTGCTCCAGTTCTGCCAAAGACCCCTTTGGGGGAAGTGATCTGGAGTGCTGCTTCCAGGCCTTCTTGACCCCAGTTGTAACCTGAGCCTGTGCCACCTCTGGGGGTGAGGAAATTTCTCCTTGTTCTGTGGCATCAGATTGACTTTGCATTTGTCCTAAAAAATACCTCTAGGGGGTTCTCAGTAGCCCCTTGCCAGGCCTGGTTGCAGTTTACCAGGAGCCCCATGTATTCTGAATTCTGGCCACAGGATGGCGCTCCTCCCAAAGGCATGAAAAGCCATGACCAGCATTTGGACCGAATTTTAATGCCTCAGAAGTCAATGAAACACCTACTATGTGCAAATCACCATGGCAGCTGAGGAGAGGCCTTCAGTTATCCATTAATGCTTTATTAATATATATAAATAACAAGAATAACATTGGTACAGATTTTCATAGTTGAGCAATTCACAGAGATTATCTGGCTCATTTTGCAAAACAGTCCTGATACACTAGAGGATGTGGGTATTTCCACTCTCATTTGAGGAGGAAACTGAGGCATGGAGAAGTGACAGGACTTGTGTAAAGGCGCAGAATAGACTGGCACCCCGGTAGGCACTCAGTGAATCACAGATGGACAGAATGGGTGAGACCAGACACCTGTCTCTTCTATGCCATTCTTTGTCCACGAGGGCAGGGAGTGCGGTATTTGCCTTTCTGTGCCCACTCCCAGCACAGCCTCTGGTTGAGGGCTTCAGCAGACCTCTGCAGCAGGGAGGAGAGAGGCAGGGGCTCCCTGTAGGCCGCTCGGCCTCCCTGAAGCTGCAGTGCTGCACAGCGCGCCAGCGGCAGCTTCCAGGCCAGCCTGGAAGGCTCTGGGTGCACTCAGGCTGAGAGATGCAGCCTTTGGGGTGGAGCTGGTGGAAGAGACTGCAAAGAGCGGTCACTGTTTTCACCAGGAGGCTGGGCAGGCAGGAGTGACTCACCACAATTTGACTCCAAAAGCTGCCAGGTGGCCAAGTGGTCAGGAGTAATTTATTTGTTCATTCATTCATTTATTCATTTAACAAACATTTTCTAAGGTCCCGCTGCATGCTGAAGGCAAGGGATACAGAGATGAAAACACAGCCCTGTCCTCCCTGAGTGTTCAGAGAAGAGGGGGGACAGAGGGTAATCACTGAACAATACAGGCCTTGCTCGGAAGCCCGTACTGAGTGCCAGGGGGTGACTGAGTCTGCAGGGGCGGGGGGGGGGGGGTAGGTTACACAGAGGAGGGAACTTCTCAGGCTCTTGAAGGATGAGACAAGTTTGCAGATTACCAGGCAAAGAAAGTAGTGTGGAGGTGGAGGGAAGGAGAGTCGGGGCAGTGTGTGTATGCAGGGTGAGAGCTGTCAGAGGCCCCTGTGCATTTGAGGGATAGGCAAGAGGTACAGCCTGGAAAACGGGGCAGCCAGGGCAGGGCCTTTGAAGCTTCCCTGAGCACTGTGAAGCATGTCCTGTAGGTGTCAGGGACGTTTCAAGACTTTGGAGCTCTGGGACGCAAAGTGAATGCTGTGGCTCCTGCTGCCAGGGAGCCCCGAGGTTCATGGTGAAGACAGACAAAGAGAAGATCCCCTCCCACGCTTCCTGAGCCCTGACTACTTGTCACGTGTGGTGCTGAGTGCCTCCGGAGCGCTGGCTTCCCTGCCTCACGAGGCAGGCACTGTCATCACTCCCATTTTGTTGCTGAGTACACTGAGGCTGGGAGTGTTTATGTGAGTTGTCCAAGGTCATGGTACTAGTAAGGTGGAGTAAGGACTTTTTCTTTTCGCTTTTGAATAACGACCTTTATGAAAGCAGATTCAATAACTTTATATAGATCTTTTTATGCAAATGCTGCAAAATTCAAAAGGTGTAGCCAGTGAAGTTGCTCTTGACATCCCTGCTCTCAGGCCTTCCTCCCCAGAAATGACCACTCTAACTAGTTTCTTACTGTTTTCTTCTAGATAGAGATCTTCTATCCAGACTCAAGCACAAAGGTAAGAAAAGGAAGTGCATGTGAATCACCAGTGTGGGCTTCAGGAACAGCCTGCAGAGGACTGACCCTGACTTTGTGTGTGTGCGTGTGAGCTTGAAAAATGTTACCACTAAATTACAGTTTGAGCAAGGGGCAGAAGGGCTTGGCGGGTGGGAAGGGGGTGGGGTGTGTGCGCCATGATGGAGGGCTGCACTCAGGGTGGGGGTGGTGTCAGGATGGAGAGGAGGACCAAGAACCAGTGGGGCCTGGAGAGAGATGGAGTGGGGCTGGCGGGGGGAAGAGAGGCTGCTGGATGGCTGCCATGATGGGCTGGCGCCTGGCAGGGTAGAAGTGCGCAAAGAAGGAAAGAGGTGGTCCATGGGGCTGGGACAGTCCCTGCCTGGGGCCTCCTGCTGGCCCCTGGAGCCCTTCCAGCCCATTGGGCCGCACACTGGAACTGAGCTGCTGGCACTGGGCAGACAAGGAGGCCATAGGCTCAGGAGTTCAGGAGGTGTGGCCCGAGTGGGGGATTCTGGGCAAGTCATTTCTCTCTGTGGGCTTTAGTGCCAGGCAGTGCTCACAGAGGTTCGTTCTCCCATTTGATCTTCCCATGGAGGGAAAGGCAGGCCGTGGGGAGTGGAAGGGCTTGGGAGAGGCCCTGGTGGGAGGTTTCCAGGCTGCATACGAGCAAGTGTCCACAGCAGAGCTATCCTGGGCAGGGCGGGCGGCTGATATGGGGCTATAGCATCACGTGCTATGCCTAACCTGTATTGTGCTATATTACACATGTAATAATGTGTAATGTAGATGTTATTTCATTTGATTGTTACCTCCCCCTGTTTTGAAACCAGTTTCCAAAACAATGACTGGGTTCCCTGCCATCCTTCCACTCTCTCTGATGATGCTCAGACGGCTTCCTCTCCAGCCCATGGGAGCCCCTTTAAATTGGACACCGAGCCTTGTGACCCAGGCCTCGTAGTGTTTGGTAACTTCCTGGCTTTCTGGAAGAACACGATGTTCCAGATTCATCTTGTACTTTCCTTTCCCAAGTCCTGGAATCAGCCATTTCTTCAGGGAGTCCTGGTTCACTTCCATGAGAGATGCTATTTGGAGGCCACAGTCCTTGGGTTGGGGAACTGGAGAGAGGCAGCAAGCTCCAAAGGATCTGAGCTGCCCTTTAGCTCTGGTGACCTTGAGCAAGTCCCTCTATTTCCCCTGGGGGTAAAGGATTAGAGGACCAGTGAAGTCCTCTCCAGACTCATCTGAGGCCAAGAACATCAGAAATATTCGTGCTGTGTGCCCCATCTGCAGGGGCACAGTGGAAGCCCATGGGCCTGGATTCCAGCCATAGCTCTGTGTCTGAGAGACTCTGGGCAACTTCCTTAAGCTCTCTGAGCCGCAGGGTCCTCATGTGTGAGATGGGGAGGATAACACCTGCCTCGCAGGACATTGGAGAGAATTATGTGAGATGGCGAACGGAGATCTCTGATGTACCTCACCTAGACCACGTGTCTAGTGCATATACTTCCCTTCCTCTCCCTCCTCAGTCATGTGACTGCAGCACCCACGAGGTGAAGACTGGGTTGCTGGTTGGTTTGGGAGAGGGGAAGGGAGGTGGCTAGGAAAGAGGAAGAATTTGGAAAGTCGAAGTTCATGGACAGATAAAGAGGAGAGGAGGTTAAGTCAAAATAGGGGAGATTTTAAACATTTTTTAAAAAGATTTTATTTGTTTACCTTTAGGGAGGGGGAAGAGAAAGAGAGAAACATTGATATATAAGGGATATATTGATAGGTTGGTTGCCTCTCGCATGCCCCCCACTGGGGACCTGGTCTGCAACCCAAGCATGTGCCCTGAATGGGAACCTTTTGGTTTGTAGGTTGGTGCTCAATTCACTGAGCCACACCAGCCAGGGCTAAAAATTTTTCAGATGTAAGTATAGTTGGTACGTAGTATTATATTAGTCTTGGGGCCCAGTCTAGTGATTCGACACGTGTACCTGATGATGTGAGCACTGCATTATGTCTGGTTATTGTCTGTCACGTTATAGGCTTATTGCAATCTTTTTGACTCTATCCCCCTTCACCATTTTCCATGTACTGTCTCAAACCCTCCCCTCTGGCGACCATCAGTTTAATCTCCATTTCTATGAGTTTGTTTTTGTTGTTTTGTTATTTATATTTCACATATAAGTGAAACCATATGATATTTATTTTTCTCTGTCTGACTTACTTCACTTACCATGATGGGAAGAAAATTTTAATCATCATATTAAGAAAGGCTCTGTTTGCTTGGGGGAGATAGAGAGCCTCCTGTCGCTGGAGGTATGCAAGTGGAGGCTGAGGGACCATATGACACAGAGATATTCTTGTGAGGATTCCTGCTTTGGCTAGGAGGTTGACTGATTCACTCGGCAAACTTTTGAAGAGGGCTGTCCTTGCTAGGCCCTGTGATGGAACAGGGAATGCCAAGGTGAGCAGAACAGCACACCGTCCCTGGCCCAAGGAGCTCCCTGTCCGGGGGATGAACTGATCCCTAAGGTCCTTTCTACTCTGCGGTTTTGTGCTCTGACGCGTCCAAGCCTTGGAGGGAATTGGCTGGAGGTTTCCAGTGTGCGTCTCTTGGTATTGATCCACTGGAGCTGGAGCTGGCTGGGGAGCGGCGGGAGGAGGACGCCGCAGTGTTATTAGTGCGGAGGACACGCTGTAATCTATCAGTGTCACCCTGGTCGCAGCTGGCCTGGGAGACGTCCTGCAGTTAACTCCTCCCTTCCCAGCAGCCGTCAAGCACACAACTTGTATGGCACCCACCCCAGCACCTCCATCTGTCCCTAGGGGAGGGCTGGTGGGGGTGTTTACTCTCTTTTTCTCCCTGGCTCGAGCTCTCTGCCCCAGTCACAGCACTATTTTCAGTGCTTCCTTAACACACCTCGGTCATTCCTGCCTCTGTGCTTTCAGTTACCAGGCTTTCCTACCGGCCAGGTCACCAGGTCTACTCCCACGTACCCACCCACCCATCTGTCCATCCATCCATCCATCCATCCGTCCATCCATCCAGCATCTTAGCATTTAAAAATCCATTCATTTTTCCATTTTTCAACCAACTATCCATCTATCTACCCGTCTAATCATCTATTCTTTGACCCTCCATCCATTCAACTTTGCAATTCAGTTCAGTACAATTCAATTCAATTCAATTCAATTCACCTTTATTCAATTCATAAGATTATTAGGCCTTGCTGTGTGCCAAGCAAGTGATAAGTGAGTCATGTCTCTGTTGTCAAGGAGCCCATGGGAAAAATCCTCCTCATCCTCTATGGCCACTTTTGAGTCTCGCTTCTGTTAACCCTTTGCCAGTGTCTCCAGCAGAAGCAGTTGACTCTAAAGGGCTGTTTCTTAGAAGATGGTTTAGTGTGGTTTTTGCATGCTTCACAGGACAGAGCTAAGACAAGAAGAGAGGCAAGGTGAGGGAAGGAGGTGAGAGTGAGGCGAGCCAGTGGGACAGGAGTTTTGGCTCCATGCAAGGTGCTCCCATTCAGTGGCGGGTGCTCGGACTGAGTGGGTGTGTACTGGGGGTGAAGATGAAGAGACAGGGGCAACGGGGTTCTGGTGGAGAAGTGCGTTAGTACAGGTGAAGATGTGAGCGCTGGAACCAATAGGCTGCCTGGCTGACCGCCCTGCTCCACCACATTCTTGCTGTGTGACCTTGACCATGTATGGTAATCTCCCTGAGCCTCATTTCCTCATTTGTAAAACGGGGATAACAATAGGATCTATCTCATAATGTTGCTGCTAGCATTAAAATGTAAAGTGCTTAACTAATGCCTGGCACAAGGGGAAGCTCAGTGGACCTTAGCTATGACCCTTGTTGTTCTCCACTGGGCTCCAGCTCCTGGAGGCTCCATGCTGGGAGCTTTCACAGCCAGCATCTCCTCAGCACCACAACCGTGAACCTCATGCAGGGGGCCATCTAGCCCATGGCACCCAGCTGGCGAAGGGTGAAGCTGGGCCTCAGACTCGGCCTCTCTAACTGCACCACCCGTGGTCTCCACCCTGCGCCGCCTGCCGCCTCCCCTAGGGCAGGTGCTCTGAGAGGTGGGGTCTGAGACCGCATCTCAGTTCCTGTCTGGTGCTCTTCCGGCCTTCCTGAGGCGTAGCTTTGAGCTGCTAACCACCATTCCATGTGTGTTTTCTCTCTTTTCCAGAGAGCGTGAGAGCCAGGACAAATTTTCTTTTCTACAGCAACTGAAGTATCGACTTCAAAGGTGCAAGCGGCAGAATTTATGATGTTTCCCTTTATGCCTTGCTTGCCAGAAAGCTTGTATTTTTTGTCATATTGCTTCCTCCTTTCCATGGCTGTGGTTTTCTACCTTTAATATTCTTTTTTATTTATGTGTCTTTTTACTGTAAGCTGTTTCACTCATAGAAAGAGCTGCATAAATAGAGGTTCACTGAATGGAAAAGGGCCAATTGCAAATCACAGGTAAATCAAATAAAACCATGAGTGTCAGGGAAGAGGCTGCCTTACTTGTGCCTGTTCCCCCACCGAGTCGAGCCCTGGCTCTGGCTTAGTGAATTTTGCGTGGAGAGCTCAGGGGTGATTTTCCCCGTCATGTCTGGGTCAGGGGGCTCTCTTGGCACTTAGAATGAAATCCAAAGGCCCGCCCCATGAGGACCCACCTCTGCCCACCTTTCTATTTCATCCTGTGCTACTCGTCCTTTGCTCACCTGGGTCATCTTTTAGATCTACTCATAGGCCAGTTCCTTTCCTGCCTCAGGAAAAGAGGCTTTGCACATGCTGTTCCCTCTGCCTGAAGCCTTGCCTTCCCTTCCATCTCATTTTTGTCTGGCTTACCCTCCTTACCCTTCGAATTGTAGCCGAAAGTCAGCATCTTCGAGAGGCCTCCAGCTGGCTGCTCTATTGCTCTAAAACAGGGGTGTCAAACTCATTTTCATCGCGGGTCACATCAGCCTCACAGTTGCCTTCAAAGGGCTAAAATAGTTTTAGGACTGTATAAATGTAACTACTTCTTAAATGTTAAGGAGTTGAAATTACATTCAGCCCTTTGAAGGCAACTGCGAGGCTGATGTGGCCCCTGGTAAAAATGAATTTGACACCCCTGCTCTAAAGGGTTGTGGTAGCTAGCCTTCAGAGATATGCCCCTGGCATTTCCTCATTGCTCACGTGTGTGCTGCTCCTCCATCAGGAGGTGTCCTCTCCCCAAACTGGCCTTGGGACTTGCTTTGGCCAACAGAATATGGTGGAGGCGACTGGCCAACACTTCCATGGCCCATTTTAAGGGCCATGACGGGTCACCCCACACTTCCTGGCTTGATGGATGGGAAGGGATGTTCTCCTCCTCCCCCTCGTGCCTGGAATTCTCGCTTGGGTTGGTCTCATGGCCGAGGCCAAAGCTAGGCCTTCGATGACCGGCAGCTTTCAGTCTGTGCCACTTGGAACCCAGCTGCTATGCTGAGAGACGCCCAAGACACACAGAGAGGCCACAGCGCGCAGAAATGAGGACGTCAGGCCAGCAGCCCCCGCTGAGCCCCCAGCCGACAGTGAGCATTGACTGCAGCATCCGAGTGAGCCAATTTGGTTGCTCCAGCCCAGCCGGGCCCAGAATGCCTGCAGCCTCAGTCACCACCATGTGGAGCAAGAGTGCCCAGCTGAGCAGATAAGAAAATGCTTTTTGTTGTTTTAAGCCACTAGGTTTTTGATAACCAAAGGAAGAAAAATCAATCTACATTTTACTTTTTCAGATGAATTTACTTCATAGCACTCGTGACAATTTGTGATTATAAAATTATTTGATTCTTAACTTGCTAATGTTCCCTCTTCCCCTCTGGAACGTGATTTATAGGAGGCTAGCGTGGTGGCTGTCTGGATAGCTGCCACTCCCAGTGCTGAGCACAGAGCAGCACGTAATGGGAGCTGGGTGGATGCACGAGTGAACGCGTGAATGAATGAGCGAAGGAAAGGCATCAGAGCTGTCTCGAGTGTTCCTGAGAACCGGGCTGGGGCAGTGCCAGGAGGGAGGTGGGTACGGCCTAAGCCTCAGCCCTCAAGGGCTTTTACAGCCCAGAAGGGTGAAGCCTCTCCCGGCACTGCCTTTGCACCCCAAGCCCCCCAGCCCCTGCCAGGGAGAATGTCCCTTCCCTTCTCCGTGCCCCTGTGTGCCCTGTGCAGCCTCCACTAGTGCCCTGGTGACCCTGCATGTGGTCGTGCAGGTAGATGACGGAGGCAGGACAGCGTGGTGGGTGTGAATGGGGACTCTGGACGCAGCTCTGCCGCATTCGGAGTGTGTCTTGGTGCCATGCCACGTTTTTGAGTGTTCGCTTATATAGCAGTTGTGGTAAACTGTTATTATATATATATCAGGCTTAATGCTGTCATATCACTCATGTACTCCACATAGCCACATAATACAGGCGAGGACACGGAGGCGTAGTAAGTGGCTAGAGCCAGGGCCGAACACTGACAACATGACTGCAGAGCCCCCCTCTCAACGCCCACATCTTTCTGCCTTTCTGAGCCTCAGTTTCCTTGTCTGAAAAGGGAGTGATAGTATCGGTTTAACGTAAATGCTCTGTGACAGTGTGTGATCTGACAGTGTCTGGCACATTGTGGGCTCTCAGTGAACCCCAGTTTGCTGTGGGAAGACAGCCAGGGCCCGGTGGGGCGGAGCAGCGAGACTTTACTGTGAGGCCCTGCGGAGCCGCTGAAGGTTCGAGTGAGAGAAATAGTGCTTTCCTTCCAGTCCCACCCATTCCCTCCCCTGGCCACCCTCTCCCTTCCCGGAGTCACCCTCTGACAGCCGATGACATCCTTTCTGATGTCGGGGTCCGAGTTTCATATCCCACAAGGTTTTGAACATTTTAAGGGCCATGACGGGTCACCCCACACTTCCTGGCTTGATGGATGGGAAGGGATGTTCTCCTCCTCCCCCTCGTGCCTGGAGTTCTCGCTTGGGTTGGTCTCATGGCCGAGGCCTGCCTCAGAGAGCCCATGCACAGCTCTCTGTCCTTCCCGGATGGCGCGCTAGCGGCTGAGAGGTGCCTGGGCTGTCTCACCCTTTACTTGCTATCCTTCCTGGAGTCCTTTGCACAGCAGTGTGGGTGAGGTGGGACTGAGCCTGGTAATGGGGGGGTGGAGGAGGAGGGAGAGGAACCAGGGGAGAAAGTGGGGAGAAGGAGAGGCAGAGGGAGAGAGGGAGGGGGAAGGGGGAGACTGAGAGAGAGGGAGGGGGAGAGAGTGGTCTCAGTGCTTCGGGCCAAGCTTGCATGCAACAAACACGGGCCATCTCCTCACGAGCAGTGTTCCTTCATTCTGACCGGCGTTCAGGGCATATATAGGTGCACAGACGTGCACAGGTGCTCGCTCCTGTGTCCGCACGGGTGTGAGCATCTTTGACATAGTACATGTACCTGCATGCTTACCTGCGCATGCAAGCGCACAAATGGGTCTGTGAGTGCATGTGATTATGTAGGGAAGTGTGCGTGGTCGGTGTGCATGACCTCACTGAAGCTTTGCCCCTCCGTGAGCCTGCCCTGTGTTAGTGCGCTCTCCTCCCCACGCCTTCGCGTGGCTTTGTCATCTTTCTCTGAAACTTTCTGTCTCCCTGCCAGCGGCTCTGTCTCTACTGAGAGCACCCTGAGGGAAAGTCCATGTGCTGGTCGTGTGCGTACACTAGGGACCAAGATCAAGGCCTGGTAGAGAGGCCGTGGTCAGCAAATGCCGGCAGACAGAATGAATACGTTGGGTGAGTGGGTCTCATTCCGGAAGTGTGTGTGTGTGTGTGTGTGTGTGTGCACACGCACAGGTGTGTGTGCACATAAGAATATGTACATGGACATGCACACATGCACCATGCTGTAGAGGTGTGTGTGCACAGGTGTGTGTGCACATAAGAATATGTACATGGACATGCACACATGCACCATGCAGTAGAGGTTATGGATGTGTCTCAGAGGTGTGCACAGGTGAACCTGTGTTACACACCATGCCTACAGATTTATGCAGTGGGATGCTGGTAAATGTTTGACAATCACAGGTGACAATCACCGTTCATTTAAAAAAAAACACCCTGATTTGTAGCATTTTTCCATTTCTGTGCTGCAGACTCTCCCACCATAGCCAGTTTCAAGGTGCCAGCATGTCCTTGCTGAATGCAGTTGCGGAGAGCTGCTTGTAGGAGGCAGCCCCAGCACACCACTGGATTTGTGTCTGCCACAGCCCACTGTGGGGCGGGAGGCCGGCAGGCAGAGCTCTTCCAGCCTGGGAGAAGTCTGCAAACGGGCTCAGCAACATTCCAGAGCCTGGGCACCAGGGGAGCAGGCGGTGGATGGCTAGCAGCCAGCTGTCTCCGTGGAAGCCAGTCCACACTGATGCTCCTTGTTAGGCAGGTCTAGACACTCACTGAGACAGTCACCCTCCTCACCCCCGCAGATCACGCTCTTGGGGCTTTTGGAGTTTGGTGAGGTCAGCGCTTCTGTGAGGGGGAAACTTTAAGCCTGGATTGTGAACAGAGGATGGAGAGAGAATGCTTCAAAGCTGTGTCAGAAGGGGTGGCTGGGGACAGTGGAGGGGTCAGGAGGCTGTGGCCTGGAGCCTTCTTGAGGCCAATTCACAGTGCAAATCTGGACACATTGCTTGTCCTCTCTGGTTCTAATCATGTCTTTTAAAAATTTTTCTGAGAAAGTATAGGTCTTCTGAGTGCTATGGCCCCCTACCTGACCTCTGAGAGTCAGAGCCCTTGGGCTGGGCCCTGAGTGTTGAAATCTGCAATCAAAAGCCAGAGAGAGGCTGTGCTGTGGACATGTGCTGCAGGGGGCCTGCCTTGGGCCTGGGGGGACCCTGCTTTGGCCCTCCTCTGACCAAGCTCCTGGTCATGGGGGAAAGAGTCCAGATGCCAACAGGGTATGGTCACCCTGAGCCCACACCCCCCTTGTCCACCTCTGTTTTGAATTTTTGCCCAAAGGGACCTGAAGCAGATCCCAGGGTTGGCTACCACCTGTCTTGAGGTTGGTCTGGCCTGAGGGAGTGGCCAAGGAGTGGCTGTTTTGGGTGGCTGCAGCTGCACATTGGATGTGTAGACTGGGATGGGCACCCCTTTGTGGGAAAGGTCCTGTGCAGGCTGAGTACAGCTGGAGGTGGGAAGTGGGGGCTGGGCTGTGTACCAGGTGTCAGGGTCAAAGGCCCAGGGCGGGCTTTCCTCATGCTGCCACATTGGGTACAGAAATCAGGGAGGCTGAGATTTCTAAACTCAAACTATCAGGATAGAATGATAGAGCATTATTTTAAAGTCTGATTTTTAGTTGTTAAATATTTAGATTTATGGTACGCGGGCCTCCATTTGTATTCTTGTCCTGGGATTATAAATATTAGGGGTGAACCTGGAGGGAGAGATGCTTGTTAGCCCCTGGGAACTGGGCTGAGCTGAGTGGGAGCTCTAAACATGGGCCAATTTAGAGCACAGGTTTCCAGGGTCCCATAGTGCAGGGCCAGCCTTCTCAATGGTCTGTGTGGCTCAGCACACGCCCCCGTCTCCTTTCTCTTGAACCCCAAGGACAGCCTGCAATGCCTAAGCTTCCTTCCGGAATCTAGGACAGTGTCGGCCCTCCCAGAGACCCTATGTCCCAGAGTGCACGAAGAAGCCTTGGTCTGTGCCAGGACTTGGGTCGTGACTTCTGGGACTCTCCCCTGTCCCTGTCACTGTGTGTGGTTATGGCTGTTTCGAAGGTGACCTGGATGGGGCCCATAGATCACCTTCTGCCTCTCCACATGAAAATATGAAAATACCTGGGCCCTGTGACTTCCAGCCACTGCAGTCTATGATGAGAGATGTCAGTAGGACAAAACGAAGCTTTTTTCCTCCTTTCAGAGCAATGTATCGTGGTAGTTTCCTTTTAAACATGCATCCGTCAGCTCTTCTTTTTCCTGCTTGTCCTGGCTTTGGTTGGGAGTTTGTACCTGCTCTCTGAGTCAAGGATAATTCAGTCAGGATGGCGACTGAAATGTGGGCACAGGAGATGTTAGGAGGAGAAGAAATATTTCACTGTTGCCAGTAGATGGATACTTTTCTGTTTGCTTTTTAAATCTTAATTTGATTTTGAAATACCTTCCTCCCATGCCATCTGGTAGGACAGTTTTTTTTTTTAAGTTAAAATGAACTAAATTAAATGTATTTAATACATTTTTGGGGGCATGTACAACCCTCCTTCAAATAGCTGACCCTGGCAGTTAGACCAGACCAGGGCTGGACATTGGGGAGCTGGCTCTTTAGCTGCCCTGAAATGGGGACTTTCGTCACTGTCCAGGGTCAGATTCTGTTAGTATCCTGGTGTGGACTGACCTTGTATGTATGTTGAAGCTCTAATGACCAGTGCAATAGCATTTGGCAGGGAGGACTCCGGGAGGCAGAGTTAACTGATGTCACAGGGGCAGGGCTCCCATGACAGGGTCAGTGTTCTTGTAAGAAGAGAGAGAAAGACCAGAACTCCTCTCCCCGAGAGAAGGCAACATCTGCAAGCCAGCAAGAATTCTCACCTGTCTTCTGGCATCTTGATCTTGGACTTCCCAGTGTCCAGAACTGCGGAAGTGAAAGTGTGTTGTCTAAGCCATCCATTCTGTGGTATTTTGTTACAGCAGCCTGAATTGACTAGAACGCATCTCGTCTTGCCTTTCCTATCTCTTCAAGTCAGGAGAGTCCAGGGCCCCTTCCCAGGTCCTCCCCATTCGATCCACCGTCCCCTCCACGGAGCAGCCCTGCACGGGGAGCCCTTGAGTGCTGGGTCCATCCCAGCCTGCCCACTTTCCTGGGGAAGGTGAAACCCTGGACTGTCGTGTTGTTGCGTGGGGCTGATTTATTTCAAGACAGGGACATCCTACTCACGATCTTCTGAGGAACTGCTGAAAAGGGAACAAATTCATTCAGTGTTACTTGATTTGAAGGAGAGTGGGTTGAAATTCTTGTGCAGAGGAGGCTTCTACCACTGAGTGCTGCCCAGTATAGGCTGGGGTGAGCCCCCTGCCACCGGAGGAGTGCAAGTCTCAGTAAGGGACATTTATGAGAGGACTCATGACCAGATACTCCAGTGGGACTCTGTCGCATGGCTTCACAAGCTCCCGTCCCTCAACTTGGAGAACCTGAGGCTTTGTGGTGGTTTTAAATGGGATGCCAGAAACTGGGAAAGCAATTAAAGAAATCCATGGAAGTGAGGACCAAGCTATAAAAAAAATCTTTATTTCATGTACCAGGATTTTTTTCTTTTTTTCTTTTTTTAGTTTTCTGCTTTTTAAAATTTTATCTGTTAACAGTCTGAAAAAAAAAAAAAAAGGACCCACCAAGAAAATAAAATGGAGGTTGGTTTCTTGAACTGGTTGGAGCTGGACATGAGCAATCGTCCATCCTGGCAAGCAGTGCCCTGGCTGCCCCAAGCCCAGCTTCTTCCTGCCGGGCCCCCAGCCCTTTCTCAGCCAAGCTGGTTTCTCCCACACCCGATAGCCTTCTTCAGGAGGACCCAGGACCCAGGCTTCATGACCTGGAAAGAAACACTGATTTCCATCCCAAACAATCTGCCAGCACTCAGAGAACTGGGGCCAGTTTTTGTCTTTGGACAGTACCTGCTGGTTGCTTTCTTGGGGCCTCACTATTCTGTCTGATCCTGGGCCCTTTCGGGTTTGGAATCTGATGCGATGGAGGGTCTGGGTGAGGAAGGGGAGGGAGAGGGCGTGACTTCTGCCCAGACTGAGAAACCCTGGGTCGTTGCCACACCTGGCGTCGGGCCCCACTGCTCTGCCCTGGGCACCTGTGGCCTGCTGTGAACTTCCTGGCTGGGCTGCCAAGTGTTCTGCCTTGTAGTTCAGGCTGAATCGAGGGTTCCAGCTGCTGCTGGCCTGGAAACAGAGCTTTCTTTCCCGAGACAAAAGATGGGAATGGCAGCTGGGAGTGTGCAAACTCCCCAAACCTTACTAGCCACTCCCCACAATTCCCCAGAGCTGAAGAAACTTCAGGCCAGGGCAGTGTCATGAAGGAGGGTGGCAAGGCGCCCCACCTTCGGCAGAGTGGCTGGCAGGTTGGGCTGAAATTCAGGCTTTGGAAAGCTTTGGGGTTTCTCTCAGCCTGAACTGGCCCTCATCCCTCTGGAGAGAAAGGGGCGCCGCATGGGGTGCCCCAGGCCTCAGTCTGTGGAGTATGTTAGACTTTTGAGGTTAGTCCTCACCCTGGGACCAGACTCCATAAAGCTCTCCTGTCATGCCCTGGCCTTGACCACTCTCAGCAAACCTCAGGATCCTCTTTGTCTTTGAACCCAAAGACAGTGGGGAAGTGTGGTAGATGATCTCTTCTATTAAGGAAGCCCCCTTCCTTCTAGGTGACGGGGTTATGGCATTAAAGAAAGGGGACACACGTGCAGAGCGGCTGTGGGGGCCTCTGGTGCCTTTTTCCTCTGTCGGAACGGCAGGATGCATTTGCTCATGTGTGTGTGATTTTTGCTTTGACATCGGATGTGGGGGCAGGGGGTTGGGAGCACAGTGAGGAGGCATATGGTGTGTGTGTGAGTGTGAGTGTGTGTCTGAACGGCTGACCAAAAATATGACAATGTTCTCAGTGTCTGGGGGCTGGATGGCAGCTATTTTGGTTGTCTCTGGCATCTTTCTCTGGGCAGGTGGCATATCTTAAAAGTCATTGGCGTCAAGAATAAGAATGGGCCTTTGGAGCTCTTCTGGGTCAATCCACATGCTTACTCAGGGGGAACAGAGGCCTAGAGAGGCCACACAGCAAGGGATTCCAGAATTCAAAGCTGGATTTCAGACTGGTGCCCTTCCCATGCATGCAAGTGGTGAGCATGTGGGCGGTGGGCGGGCACGTGAGCAGAAAAGCCAGTACGGAGCTGCTGTCGCCCATGGCTTTGTATGGGGATGGAAGGGCTCAGATGGCATGTGCGTCCCTGTGAGTGACTCTAGCTCTGGGCTTCGAGGACTCCGTGTGTGTGTGTGCGAGTGCACGTGCGCACGCACGCGTGCTATCTCCGTGAAGACTGGATCCTCCATCGCGATCCTCTCCCTCCCCGGCGTTAGCAGCTCCTTCCTGGCGTGAGGAAGGGCTTTCATCACGGGAACTCTGAGCAGCTCCCTAGGGCCTTTCGTCTCTCCCTCCTGCTTTAAACCCAGCTCTAATCTCTTACAACAGTATTTTAAAAAATGGATTTGTATATTTGTTTTCTGTTTTCTCTTTACAAGTTCCCTGCTAAATTTTAAGTCCCCCACCCCACCCTATTTTTTGTTTTCACAGTTTAAAGCTGGAAAAGAATTAAAAGAAAAATACTATTTGATTTTCTTGCGAGTAAATCCACTTATATATTTACATTTATTTATAGTTTGTGGTTTTTTTTATTAAAAAAAAATCACCACTTTTTTCCTTTTTCTTTTGTAAAAAGAAACCTTTTTGCAATGTCATTGTTGGACCCACAGAACCCCAAGGGGGCTTCAGTGAGTCCAAGGACCCCCAAAGGGTCAGTGAGCCCCCTTCCCAGGGGGCAGGGGGGCCTATGAGTCTGGGGGTCCACCATCGCCTCAGGGTCATCTAGTGGCCCTGAGGTGAGGGGTGAGGAGGGAGAGCTGCTTTATATCCCCCGGGGGGTGGGATCTCCTGCCCCCAAGGACGGGAGCTTGGGGTGGTGACCCCAAGAGGCTCACCCTGAGGATTCCGGGGTTTCTGGGCATCTCAGCAAGCCACCGGCGGCCATCCCCTCTCCTTCCTTTCCCTCAAGGCCTAGGAAGTCATCACAGTGGGTTAAGGACCATTAAGGACTGGGAACCTGGGGACTGGGCAAGCCCCAAGTGCACCCCCTCCAGGCACCTTTCGGACAGGAGGGACCAAGGACTCTTGGGTCACCTGGAGGCCTATAATTGCCCCATTGATGCTGGGTGGAGTGGGCTTGCAAGCCAGGAGCTGGCCCAGCATTCCTGGGGCACCCATCCAGAGGCTCCAGGGACCTGGCAGTGACCAAGAGGCTCACCTGGCCCCGGGGGCCTCTGAGTCTCCACCCCCCACTCACCCAGGGAGGCAGAGCCCGCTTGGGGTTAAAGGGAACAGAAAAGTAACTCTCCCGAGTTTAAAAAAACAAACAAGTAACATAAAGTCCTGATTAAATGCAAAGAACATCCCCTTTCCTTTCTGTTCCTTCTCATTTTTTTGCTTTAATGTTATCTTGGTTCCCTTTTATTTTTCATTTAAATTGGTTTTTATTAAATGTTAAAATAATGGTACATGGGAAATCATGCATTTTCTTTTAGATTTATTTTCTATTTTAAATTTTTATCCTCTCTTGCTTTTTTTTTTTTTTAAAGTTTGTTTTTCCTTTCCTCTTTTATGTGTTTTTCACGTTTTCTGTTGTTTGGCTTCTTTGTTCCTCTTATATTTTGTTCTTTTTTTTAAATTTACTTATGTTTTTCTCTTTTTTTGTTTTTTTGCTTTTGGAAGGTTTTCCCCGTGGATGGTTGTTTCCCCCACCCGCCCCCCACCCCCCCGGCCCACCCCGCGGGCTGCACCCCCACTCCGGGCTCTGCCTGGGACCCGGCAGGCGGCGCTTGCGAGGCCCCCGTAGCTTCATACGGGGGTGGTCCGGCGGTTGGCTGTGTTGGAGTGGAGAGAGTCTTTGTTCTCCTTCTGGATACAGTTGTGAACTTGGAGGAAGCTGTTATCCCTGTCGGAGTTGTAGGTGGCGGTGGGCGTGGTGGCGGCCTTCAGGGGGTCCCTGCTGAGGGTGTACATGGAGATCTCTGTGGACGGCAGGGTGTTGAAGCCCTTGAGGCCCACGGGGGAGGCGTCCCTGGAGTGTGAGGGCTCGGTGGAGCGGGAGCTGGAGCGGCTGCGGCGCTGGTAGCGGTAGCGGTAGCTGGGGATGCGGGTGATGGCGGAGGCCTGGAGGTAGTCCGTGGCGCGGGCTGTGGCCCGCAGCTGTTTGTGCCGGTCGATAAACATGTGCACGGCCAGCACGCCGACCATCTCGGCGATGATGAAGGACAGGGCCCCAAAGTAGAAGGACCAGCCGTACGAGTAACTATTCTTTTTGGAGTCACTCTTGGAGGGGTCTCCGGCATTGGCAGATATGTACACTATGATGCCAATGATGTTACTCAGACCTGTGGGGCACAGGATGGAAACGGAGGTGGGCGGGGCAGAATCAGAGAGAAGGACATTAATTTCCAAGCCAAACGCCAGGCACCGGGCAGGATTCAAGGATGGGGCAGTTGGATGGGCTGTGGTTTCCGCAGTGCATGGGTAGGTGAGTATATAGGGATGTTGGCAAGCATCACTTTAATGGTTTATGATTGTATTTGGAGAGAGTTACAAAGGGAAGAACTAAGGGAAACAGATACGGAAGAGGGGAGAGAGGCATTCATTCTACAACTGTTGCGTAACAATAATATATATTGTGTATTGGGCATATACCACCTGCCTTCACTGCTAAGTGCTTTTCAAGGGGTTTGCAGATGAGGAAGTGGATCACAGAGAGGTTAAGTAACTTGCTCAAGGCTGCACAGGGATTTGAAGCTGATGTAGTGGGGTGTTAAGATCGCCTGGATTCAAAGCCTTTGGCGAGGTAGCCTGGGTCCGAATGCCCAGAGCTGGGGAGGGGCGAGGCAGGCCTTGCTCCTGTGGGCCAGCAGAGCACTGAGCGAACGGGCACGTGTGGGCGCTGCTGGGGTCCGGGACTCGGGGACTGCCACCTGACTGTCGTCCTTACTAAATGGCTCGTGCTGCAGCCCATGTTCTTTTTCTGTATTTGGAAGCACATGTGATTTGTCATATAACTGAGCTGAGAAAGTGGTTCTGGGTCCCTGCCTGCTTCCACCTGGGTGGGGTGGTACGGGAAGAGGGCAAGTGAGGGTAGGCCCAGTACCCAGAGAGGGACCTGGCATCCGGGTCCTTTTCTAAGAGGTAGGAGGAAGGTAGGCCACTGGGCTGAGGGACAGGGTCTGGGATGTTTCTGGAGGACTCGGTGGGCAGGGGGAGGGCGCTCAGGGTTGCACAGTCTCCTTCCCCTCAATACAACCTGTTGCAAGGCCCAGAGATTCCTCTCCCCTGCCCCCCTCTCTGCCAGGTCCTCCCAGCCAGTGAGCACCCAAATGTCAGCCTTCTCCCCATTGGCGGGCCTGGGCTCTGGCCTGCCTGACTTAGTGGCCATTACCTGCAGACACGAAGAAGATGCCGGCACTCAGGATGATGTTGTGTCGAGTCTTATAGAACTCGCTGGCTGCGATGCAGAGTCCACCCATGAAAAGCAGAATCACACTCAGGATTGGGAAAATGCTCGAGGCCCTCACGGCCCCTGTGGAACATGGAGGGTCAGGGAGAGAAAGAACGTGGCTGTGAGACTGAGGTATGCAGGGGGCACAGAAGGGCAGCACACAGGTTTTCTGGACGTAGGACCAGAGCCGAGGTTGCTTAGCAATACCAGGGAGGAGGGAGAGGGAGCAAGCCACCCTCTGGCTCACAGCCCTTCAGGGGCTCATCTCTGCCTGAAGGCACAAACTTCATGCCTCCTAAGGCCTACAAGGTCCTGTGTGACTTGACTTCCCCAGCTCCAGCCTCGTACCTATGTTCCTCTTGTCCAGCCACAGCAAACTTCCCAGATCATGTCATCGCATGTTTCTGACTTTGATATACTGAGCTTTTTTACTAGAATGTTTTTTCTGCTTTTTTTCACTCAGCAAACTTCTATTCACCCATGAAAACCCCACTGGAAGTTCCCTTGTCCATGAAGCCTTCACTGACATCCTTAGGCAAAGTTTTTAGCTCTTGCTCCTGCTCTATGCAGTACTTTGGGAACGTAGAGAGGCAGTGCATTATAGTGGTTAGGGACTCACATGGCCTGGATTTGGGAGTTCAGTGTGGCTTAGGGATTTATTAGCTGTATAAGTTTGGATATATTATCTTAATTCTCCGTGCCTCAATTTCCTCATTTGTAAAGTGGGGTGGAGATGGTAACAGTGCCTGCCTCCTAAGATTGTTACGATGATTAACTGAGTTGATTTTGATCTGCACCTAGACAGGTCTGCGAGGGCACACAGTAAACTTTGAGGACCGATAGTATCTAGGTGGCATGCGTGGGGTGAACCCTAGCTGTGTGAGTGGATGAGGGCATGGGGTGGGGGGCAGTAGGGTTACTCTGCATCCTCAGCACTCCCTCCCCTCCAGGCAAGGATGGCGGTGCCCCCTCCTCAGACCTGAATGGCTGTTCTCTCCCTGTGAGTCATTTCTAAGAGAAGATGCTGTATGCCCAACCTGAGCCCTCTGCCCACACACACCTGCACACACATGCATGCCTGGATGTGCACAGTTAAAGCTATCCATGTTCTCATCTTCATGAGCATGCAGGGATGGTGAGAACTTACTGAAGAACCAGGAGAGAGGGAATATTTGTCAAGCACCCACTCTGCGTCAGGTGTTAAGTGGGTACCTAACAAACATTATATAACTTAATCCTCATAAGAGCCCTTCAGGGTGTGTTTTTTTAGCTCCAACTGACATGTGAGAAAACTAAAGTTCAGAGAGGTGAAGTAACTTGCCCAAGGCTGTCCAGCAGGTGAAGCAGAATGGGGATTTTGCAGTTAGTCTCCCCTGAGTTCAAATCCTGGCTTTGTCACTTACTCCCTCTGTGACCTTGGGCAAGAGTCTTACCTCTCTGAATCTCAGTCTCCCATCCCCTAGAGTGGGAGGGGCAGGAGTAGCACCCAGCTGACCGGAGTGGTGGGGGGTCCTGCTGCTCAAAGGGCGGTCTGAGCACCGGCAGCACAGGCATCACGGGGCAGTGGGATGGAAATGCAGGTTCCCAGGCCCCATCTGGCCCTACTTGCTGAGTCGGAACATACATGTTAACAAGAGCCTCATAATAAGATTTGTGCCCTGTCTGGTGTGGCTCAGTGGATTTGGTCGGCCTGCGAACTGAAATGTCGCTGGTTCCATTCCCAGTCAGTGCACATGGCCTGGGTTGTGGGCCAGGTCACTAGCTGTGGGCGTGTTAGAGGCAGCCAGCAGATGTTTTTCTTCCTCTCTTCTCCCTCCCTCCCCACTCTCTAAAAATAAATAAATAAATAAGCAAACTTAAAAAATGATTTGTTGGTGCCTGAAACTTTGTAAGGATTAAAGTGGATAACGTCTGAATTGTTTCTATAAGGAGTACAGTAAAAGGTACAATTTTTGTGATTTTTGATGTCCCTCTGCCTTCAGTCCAGACACAATTTCCCCTCAAATTGTCCTGACTTCCCACTGGGGCTGGTGTGGTCTTGGTGCTAAAATCTATCACAAGAAGCAGAAAATAGCTGATTTGTTTCCTGAACGAGTACTTATTGACCTATGAGTAAGCATACAGAACTACACAGTACCCACTAATACTCATGGAGCTCTTCCTGTGTGCCAGGTTCTCCTCTAAGTGCCTTCCATGGGTTAACCCATTTAGCCCTCACACCCACCCCATGACCATGGGCTTTGGCTTCCAGGAGATCACACACACCTAAAGCAGGTGTTGGCAAGCTTTTTCTATAAAGGGACAGAAGATAAGTATTTCTGGCCATACAGTCTCTGTTGCAGCTGCTTAGCTTTGCCATGATAGCACGAAAACAGCCATAGGCAATATGTAAACAAATGAGTGTGCTTGTGTTCTAATAAAACTTTCTTTGTAAAAAGTCATTGGGCCAGATTTGGCCTGCTGGTCACAGTTTGGCTGCCCCTGGCTGAGAGCATAATGCACAATACTGGGGAAAGGCCACATGGTCTGGAGCGGGGAGATACTTTGCTCCTGATAACTGGGAGTCTAGTGAATAAATACAGGCTGAGTGCCAGCCACTGTGCCAAGTCCAGGCTGGGCATGGAAGACAGTGGGAATGCAACAACAGGCCTGGTCTGTGTCTTTATAAAAAGCCTACATTCTCATGAAGAAGATAAATGTCATCAGATGATCACACAGATAAATAATTATCAACCGGGATAGTGTTATGAAAGAAAGATACCGTGAAGGAAGGTATCTTTGAGTGCTTAGTGTGTGCTGGGACCTTCTAACCACTGGACATGTTAGTACTCATTGCAACCCCAGGAAGCACTTTATTTACCCCTATTATATGCAAGCTAAAACTGGGGCACAGAAAGGTCCAGTCATTTGTCTAAGGCCACCCAGCGAAGGCAGGGCAGGGCTCAGCTTGTGAGCCCAGGTAGTTTGGCTCTATGCTCTGTGTGCCTCACTGCTGCACTGCCCTATGCTTCCTGCCGCTCAGAGGCTCTTCCAAGCTCTAGTGGGCATCAGGGAGGGCTTCCCAGAGGCAGTGCTGTTGGAGCTGACCCCCGATGGAGGAGGAGAGGCTAACTGGGCAGAATAGAGGCAGGGTGTGGAGAGTGTTCCAGGGAGAGGAAGCAGCATGAGCTGGGGCTGGAGGAAGCAGGGCTCACTCTGGGGGTTGACACAGCTGGATAGTGAGGAGATGGTGGAGGGGGCTGAGGAACACGGAGGGAGACGAGGTGGGCTGCAGCCAGGCCACGCAGGGGCCCATGGGTCACCGAGGACCTGTGGGTCATGCTCCAGAGCTTACCTTTATCCCCAGAGCAATGGGAAACATTAAAGGGCTTCAAGTGGGCAGGGCTGTCACAGTCTGCTTTGCATCTTTAAAAACACATGGATTAAGAAGGAGCCAAGGGCGGCTGCAGGAACCAGTGAGAAGGCCGGTGAAGGTGCTTGGCCCAGGGTAGGTTCAGAGGGTATGGGCAGAGGTGGTTGGGTTTGAGGGTTGCTGGAGAGGTGAATTAAGACTTGGCAATGGTGGGTAGTGGCGGAGAAGACAGTGACGTTGAAGACAACTTCTAGGTCTCAGATTTGCTGGCTGGCTGGATAAAACCTCTTGTGAGACTGAGAGGATCAAGCCTAGGGAGTGAGGGTGTGGTTTGGGACAGGCCGAGTTCAAGGTGCTTGGAATGTGCGTGTGCAGCATGGAGGGGACTTGGACGTGCAGGTCTGGGCTGGCCTGGACCTGTAAATGGGGGGTCACAGAGCTGAGCACAGAGGGGCATCCCAGTGGAGGAAGGTGTTTACTGACAGGCTTGGGAAGACTGTGGGCAAACCTCACTGTGTGCCTGGGCTTCTACGTCCTCATCTGTGAAATAGGGATGGAAATGTGAAGTCGGTCTATCTTACAGGGTCACAGCGATTCAATAGGAAAAAGACGAGTGGAAGGCTTTGTAAATGTAGAATGTTGGTAAATTATAACAATTTATTATTTTCTATGTTTGTGACAGAAATGAAAAGTGTCATAAGTACCCAGGAGGGAATGACATCTTACCTTCTGGACAGGGTGGTCTAAGCTGTAAATTCCACGCTAACCCTCTCGTTTGGCAAAATGCTGTAGACAAATCATTTCACCCTCTAGAGTCCACTGGGCCTGGCACCTGTGGCCATCCTTTTGTGAAACCCTTCTTCACAGTGGCCACAGCTGGCGGATGGGGCAGATGCCTGACTGTGAAGGCCGGACGGTTTCCTCACTCAGTCAGGCAGAGGGGGAGGGGTGCCCTGTGGGGGTGGGGTGGCGCGAGGTCAGCAGATCCCAGTCCGGTCCTCACTCTGTTCCTGGCCTTCTCAGAACCCAAGTGTGTGCTTTTACTTCTGTGGGTCCAGGTCTGCACTCTGGGGGGTTGGACTACGTGGTCTTCAAAGTCCTGTGTCCCCCACTCAGCCAGGCCAGGCTTCCATCACACCTTTTCCCCGGGCCAGTCGTGGCCTTCACTCAACTCACCGTCATTGTCAGGGTTAGGGAGGGCGGGCTCCTGATTTTCTGGCACGGAGATAAGCTCTTCAAGCCTGTTATCACATCTGGGATTTGATCCATTGGAACGGGATGGATCGGAGATGCGCTGGGTTAGGAGGAGCGTCCAGGCTCCTGGGCATCTCTCCCTCTCTCCTCCTTCCTCCACTGTGACTGTGAGGGGGATGGGCTACAGAAATGTGTTCGTGAGCATTTGTGTATGAGGGGGTGTGTGAGTGTGCGATTATGAGAATGTGTATGTGACCGAGAGTGTGAGTGTGTGAATGTGTATGTGACTGAGAGTGAGTGTGAGTGAGACTAAGTGTGTGAGTGTGTGGGAGAGATGAGAGAGGAGAGAAAAGAAGGGAGAAGGAGACGGGGGAGGGAGAGAGAGAAGGTGTGGCTGGAGGGAGAGGGACCTCAGAGAAAGCGGAGGGGAAACGATGCTGGGTGTCTGGGCTCCAGGTGTGAGCTGCTTGGGGTCCCACCCTGGCCCTCCCACTGTCTCCGTGGCCTCTGTGCCTCCTCTTTCTCATCCGTGTGATGGGGACACCAGCAGTACCTTTCTCTTAGGGGGTTGTGCGGATGAATGGAGATAATGTGTAAGGTGTCAGGCCCAGCCCAGACACAATCGGGTGTCCAGCGAACATTTGCTAGATATGATGACATGTGGAAGGGAGGTGGAAGCCCAGCGAGCATCCTCCCGGGGGCGCCATCTGTGCGGGTCCCGGGTGCATTCCCAGTTTCTGTTGTCTCTGGGGTTAGGGACCTGCTGCAGGAACTCAGGGGGCCGGGAGGCTGCCTGGAGCATCTCACTCGCTGTCCCCAGAGCCTCAGTTTCTTCTGGTGCCATAGAGAGAGGGTCAGACACCCAGCCTAGAGGGCTGCAGTGAGGAGTCATGAGCAAGCACATTTCAAACAATTAGAACAGTGCCTGGTACCCGAGAGTAGCAGGAAATGTCGCTTTTCCCCACAGCAGAGCATGCTGTTGCTGTTTCTCCCAGGCCTGTTGTTGCCTGGGTTGGTGTTGGTTAAAGCATAGGTTGTGACTCATGATTAGCTCATGAAGTCAGCATGGCGGCTGCAGCCAGCCCTTAAATGAATGAGCCAGGACAGAAGAGAAACTGCCGGCGTGCGCAGAGCTGGTGAAGGGCAGGCCGTTTTGTGAATGCCGGCTCCATTTGCTTGGATGTGAGTGGGCACCAGTTACAGCTTCCAAGGTTTCCTAACTGCAAGGCTGGGTCACAGCAGTTTTAGCCACGCTGACCATGGTGACCTCTGGTGGGAATGTCTCTCAAAACAGTTTTGCTAGAAGGGGCTGCAGGGCTGGGATAGTGGACAGATGTACTTGGCCCTGGATAACGTTCTGGGAGGCAGGTGGCATCCCAGAAGGTATACTGGGCTGGGGTAAGTCCTCAAACTTCTCTGGGCCTCTGTCCAATGGGAAGAGGGGCTGTGTGAATAGCTCCAGCATTTCAGGAGCTGGGAGGGTGTATTGCTGTGCTTCTGAAATCTAACTTGAAGGAGGGGTGGTGGACTTCTCCCATGTGTTCCCTGGGGCAGCTGGGGAGCCCTGATGAAGCACCACCCTAGCCCTTGTCTCATGGCACCTTCAGAGTCCCCCAGGGGACTGGTATTCACCTAGACTCAGAGAAGTTGTGTGACTTGCCCAAGGCCACAGAGCAGACCTGACTTTGAAATCTGGTCTTTTCACTGTAAATCCCGAGCTCAGACCTTGGCATCTGGTATTCCCCACACCTCCCACATTTGGTACATAGGGAGCCCCCCAGTGCCTGGTGGGAATGGTAGAAGGGGATGTGATGGGGGAGTGGCCAGGGGGTGTTCTCTGAGGCTGGGAAGGGTGGCTTAGGCTCGGCTTGAGACCTAGCATCCACCTCTGTCCTCATTCTGGGAAGAGGGTGAACATGCCAGGGGGCCCTGGGAAGGGTGGGTCCTCATTTATTCATTTAGCAAACATCTCCTGGGCCTGACCTGGGACAGGCCTTCTGCTGGGCTAGGTGAAGGGTGGGAGAGTTCTCTGTCTGCAGCTGCTCAGAGGATAGCTGTTCAGGGTCCAGAGGAAGGGAGAAGAGTCCACAGCAGGAATCACAACATACAGGCTAGAAAACACAGTGGTCAGCTCTGGGCGGCCCAGCCTCCTGTGGCATTCCTGGCCCCAAAGAAGGGCGGCGCTACTCACTGCCTCCCAGCCAGGAGTCCTCTCCTACTCTCACTCTTCCCACCCAGGCTGTCAGCAAATGCGCTACCTTCAGCTATACCCAGAATCAGACTCCTTCCCAATCCCCTTCCCAACTCCCACCCAGGTCTCCCCCACCTGCATTTCTAGCTGGTATGGCCATCATCTCCATCTGGTCTCCCTGCTCCTGCTCAGATGCCAGCCAGTCCTCTGGCAGAAGCAGAGTGATGCTGATGGCATGGGTGATAGTTCTCCCCTCCCCTTGCTCAGAACCTTTCCACAGCCCCATCTCAGAGTAAAACTGAGGCCTGCAAATCCTGGCCTCCCACCTGCCTGCTCACGCCTGCTGCCTAACCACGTGGCCTCCTGGCTGTCCCCAAGCCAGCCGGCCTCAGATGCCATAGTGGCTGTTCCCTCTGCCTGGGATGTTCTTCATACCTGCAGGACCAGACGAGCTCTCTCCCCTGCTTTCGGTCTCCTTCCTGGTGAGCACCTCTCTGACCAGCCCCCTGAAACCTGGAGCCCTCTTCTTGGTGCTTCCTCGCCCTTCCCTGCTCAGTCTATACCCCTTGTCCTCTCCGCAGTGTAATATATGCAGCAATAATGGCTGATGCCTACCGAGGGCTGATGTCTACTCTGATCTAGGCTGGTGTGAAGCTTTCTTATACTGACTCACTTAAGACTCATTACAGCCCTAGGAAGGTGCTGAGGACCATCATTCCCACTGAGAGAAGTCTGAGGCCCAGGGAGGTTAACCGAGTGGCAGAGCCAGATTTGAACCCAGGCAGCGTGCGCTATAGCCTGCTGTTATGTTCTCCTGCCTCCGAAGGTGGCCGTGTTCTGTAAATTCGTCCTCCACGTAACCCTGATGCCAGTCCTCCCTGCTTTGGCTGCTCTGCACCTGCCCTTGCTTACAGGTTTCGTTCCTGGTCTAGAGCTGCTTCGGGAACTTTTCTCCTGCTTGAGCGGCCGGTGACTTGGGTGGTCAGTAAATCTCTGGGAAGGTGTCAGCTCTTAGTTCAAGTGTAATCAAAAGAGATCTCTCTTGGTGGGGAGGGAGGGCTTTGGGCATGGAGACCTCACTTGGTGGGGAGCAATAGGCCCTGCCCAGAGCCTTCCCTCTCTTCCCCTTCTGTTCACTTGTGGCTCTGGAAAAAGTAAACTCTGTTGAGTGTGTGTGTGCACGTGTGACCTCTGGGTGTCATCCCCTCCACTCCCCCTGGACATAGTGTGTCAGGGACAGCAGCTGACCCTTGACCCATCGCCTCCAGCCCCAGGCTCTTCCCCCTGGAAAGCCTGATCCCACCTTGCAGTCCTGAGCTACAAGTGGCCTCAAAACAGGATTTGGAGGTCTGGCATATGGTAGCTGCTTAATGCGTGACTGGAAGGAAACTCATTTCCTCTGATCTTCTTCCCCAGCTTTAAGTCACATCGGGACAGCTGGTGAACACCACTCCCATTTCCTGGACACAACACACACACACAAACACATTTACCCTGCGGGAACCCACGTGCACACAAGCACATATGTGCAAACACATAGGCACTTACACATTCAGACAGACAGACACTCAGACTCATGGACACGTAGACACAGAAAGACACAGAACATAGCACTGACTCTTGTCTTCATGCATAAAGACAGACACGCAGGCACATCAACAGTCACAGGAAGTCACACCCCCGTCACCACCACCTCTGTTCTTCACCACGCTCCTCAAGCTTTGGTAAGGAGGGATAAGGATAGGGGCGCCACAGCAGACACATCCGACGGACCCACAGAGCTGGTTGGGAAAACAGTGCTGGTCACCGCGGGTTCCTGGGTAAGCTGGCGGTACTGAAGCTCACACATGAGCCACAGCTTTGCAGGCCCAGATGTGGGGAGGCCCAGGGTGGTAACCAGGGCCAGTGAGAGCTGTTCTTCCCTGACACGAGGGAGCCCCTGCACTCAGTGTCCAGGAGAAGCTGTGGAACTCCTCAGATATTTATGGGGACTGGGAAATAAGGGCATTTATTCATTCATTCACCCATCCTGTCACATGTTAACTGGGTACCTTCCATATGCCAGGCCCTTCAGGAGGTGCTGAACAAAGCTTGAAGCTCAGACTGCTGGCTTGAGAACCAGTGAGCCCCGCCTTCTTTGCCACCCAGGAGATGAGCTCTGCACTCCTGCCCTGTCAAGCCAGCCAGCATTCTCTCCCTTTCCTCTCTAGATCCTCACTCCAGCTGCCGGACCAAGGACGGCAGCACTTACCAGGCCACCTCACTGGCCACCCCTCCTCAGCCTCCTTGTCTTGCCGTGAAGTCCTTTCATTAGAGCACAGATTTGGTCTGTTTTGTTCACTCTTTAATCTTCAGTACCTAGAACAGTGCCTGACACCTAGTATGGGCCCCATAAATATGTGTCAAATGAATGAATGAATGAATACATGTGAATCTCCAGGGAGATACGTGTGTGTGTGTATATAATCTGCTTCTAAGTGGTCTTTCAAACTTGATATCATATGCAGAAGTAGGGGAAGAAGGGAGGCCTAGGGCAGGAGCAAGGAAAAGTAGGTATTTCAGATCCTTGGCCAACTGCATCTCCTTGTTTTCATAATGCTACTGTTTGGTGGGCGATTTCCAGTTTTTACAGATGGGGAGACTAGGGTCTTGGAGGTGAAAGCACAGGCAGAGCAAGGGCTGAGCTGTTGCTTGAATGCAGGTCTGTTGGATGCTAGGAAGGAGCTGCGCTCCTGGGAAGCCAAGGCCCAAGGAAGAGCCACTGGGAGAGCTCCTGGAGGCCATGGCTCTGCCCAGCAAGGCCTGTAGTCCCACAGCAACCACACGCTCGGGCCTCCGTCTGTTTCAGGTGTGTGGCCCTGTGCCAGGCCCCCTGCTGGGCACTGGGAGTCAGAGATGGTTCAGAACAGATCCTGCCCCCAAGGCAAGCAGAGTCCGGCGGACTCCTTTCTGGAGTCTACTCTGCTTGTGTCCTGTGCCCCCCCGAGTCTGAGGCAGGCTAAGTGTGAATGGTCAGAGCCAGAGATGCCTGGTCTCAGCACACAGGGCTCTGTGCGTCTCTCTTTGCTGAGCCCCTTTCCACCTCCCTGGATCCCCCACCTCTGAGACCCCTGTCTCTCCTCACAGTCCTCTGCTGTCCTCTGGAAACTCAGCAGTGTCCTGTCCCACTGCCCACTCATAGTCCTGCCATCTCTGCCTCCCAAACAGCACCTCACTTCTCACTGCCACAGCCACAGCTGGTCCAACCACCATTGCCCCCTGGGATCTAGCCTCCTGGCCTTGACTGTTGTCCTTTAACGATCCCCTGCCTCCCTGCAGCAGCCAGAACTGACCCTTCACATCAGTGCCCCATCTCATGGTTCCCATCATGGAGCGAGGTCCACTTTCTTCCCAGGAGGACTGGGCTCCTCTGCTCATGGATACCCTCCATTCATGCCCTGGGCTCTAATCTGCAAACACACTGCCTTCTTCCTGCCTTAACAAGGCCTTTGCTCTTGCCATTCCCTCCACAGGTACCTGCTTCCCCAAACTACTCTTAGCTCCCTTTTCATTTAGAGGAACTGTCCTAACCACCTGTCTAGGTAACACCCCTCCCTGCACTTTGCCCAACTCTCTACCTTTCATCCGAAGGGTGAAACTATCCGCTCTGAAACTATTTCACAGTGCTCTGAAACTATCCAGGGGGTGTTTATGCACTTGATTATTGCTTGTTTTACCCACTGAAATGTAACCATTCAAAGGCCCCAGCTTTCTCTGGATCCCCCATACCGAAAACAGTGCCTGGAACATAGTGAGTACTTAGTGAATGGGTCATAAGTGAATGAGTGAATGAATGAGTGAATGAATGAGTGAATGAATGAGTGCTTCTAGAGTCCAAGTCTCAGCTTTGGTGCTACCTGCTCTAGGGACTCCTTCTGGAATGACCTCCTCCATGCTGGGTGAGGAGCCATGCTCCCTTGCACCCCACACTTTCTGCTAGCCTGTGTCATGTCATACCCCTCATACTCATGGGTCTGTTTCCAGACAGCAAGCGCTTAGGGACGGGGCTGCTTCCCTGTCTCTCACGGCCTGCCATGTGGCAGCAGCATCCTGCAGATAGTTGACTCGGGCTCCACCCCCTCAGGTGCAGCCCTGCCCACCTCAGGAGAAGTCCTGTAAACCTCCTGGGGCCCCAGCTCTGCCCACCTTGTAAGGCAGAGGATCCTTCAAGAATGAGCCTTGTCTTCAAGCTTCTCTAGCCTACCAGGTTAGAGCTAACAGAGAATGATAGGAACTCACATCTTCTAGCTTTAAAAAGTTACTTTTATTGTCTAGTCCAAGATTAGCACATTCTAGATTGGGGCCAGCAAACTGTGCTAAATGTGGCCTGCTGCCTGTTTTTGTAAATAAAGTTTCGTTGGAGCACGGCCACCCTAATTGGCTTTCGTTATTTTCTGTGTCACTTTCGTGCTGCAGGGTAGCTTGGACAGACTGTACAGCCTGCAAAGCCTAAAATACTTGCTATTTGTTATTTTACAGAAAAGGTTGCTGACCTCCTATTAGAGATGCTAAAAAATATTGTTGGATTAAGTCTACTCAGACTCTTGGATCCCCCTGCACTGCTAGTATACGTTCAAGTCTTTTGTCCAGGGACCCCAGAATAACCAAACGCTCTAAGCTCTTCTCTTTAAGAATAAGGAAATGGAGGTCCAAAATAGTAGGAACAGTCACCGAAGAGGCCTCTATGCTTTCTTACTTAACAAACAGCACCTCCTGTGTTCCAGGAGCTGTTTTAGGCACAGTGAAGAATGAGGCAGGTCCTGCTGCAAGCACTTGGCATTGAGCTGACAAAGTACTAACTACACAGTTGCTATGTTCCACCAGCGTGGCTCTGGGTGTGGGGCTCAGCTCTGCGCCCCCTTCCGCCCTGATGTGCGGGCTGCATCTCTGCCATGTGGGTCTCCCAGTCCAGCAGTTTCCCTGAGGGTCCTGCCCACCAGGCTCTGCACCACGTGGTCTCCCTGGGGCCACAGCCTGTGTCTCATTCATTCATCTCTATCTCAGCTGTGAGCACAGGGTCTACCATCCAGAAGGCGCTCAATCTGCCTTCACACCACTGCCAAACTCCTCCGGGAGCCCCAGACACGGTAACAGGGAACACAACCAAACGGCCCTTTAGGAATTCCATTTAAGAGTGGCATATTGCAAGAATTGATTTAAAAAAAAAAAGGTGAGCATTGTAAGATATTTTCTCGCCTTTAAAAAGAAATCTATAAATTGCATCATGTTCCCTTCTCTTCTCTTCCCGGTTGCCTGGCTGACCTCGTGTTTTATGGGCTTTTCAGGCTGACCTGAAATTGGGTTTGATGTGAAGAATAATTATTGAAAGAGACGAGTGATCCATATAATAAAATGCCTCCTACATTTTTCATAGAAGTGATCTGAGAGTAATGCTAACCACTCTGCCGTGGGGGAGGGGAGGCTCAGAGGAGGGATGCTTCTGGGAGGAGCCGGAGGAGCGGGAGGAGCGCAGGTCTCAGGGAGAGTGGGTCTGAGAGCCTGGAGCCCAGCCCGCAGCCACTTCTGCTGGGGCGGCTTTGCTGTCCCAGGCGTCAAGGACCCTCAGCCCCTCTCCTGGAAATCCTTTCCTCGGGGAACATTTCATCATGTTAGTTTCTGTGAATTCTTGAGACATTCTCTTTGGGACTCAAATGCTTTCTCTTGAAAATATGTCTCAAGTGGGTTTAAGATAGCACCTGTTACATCAGGATTTATCTTAGACTTGACTTGTGGGGGAAGAAAAGAATCTCATTTATTGTTTCAGTAGAAGTTCTAATCTGGCACTGCCTGATGAGTTTCTTCATTCAGTTATTCAAGACATATTTACTGAGGGCACTGAGCTGAAAATACAGTGCAGCCAAGATAGGAAGAGCCCTTGGTCTGGCAGTGTGGGTGGGGCTGTGAGGGAGACAAGGATCCCACAGCACATTGAAAGTGGTGTGCACTGGGAATCTGTTCAGGAGCATGGAGGACTTCCTGGAAGAGGTGATGTTTTGGCTGAGACCTGGAGGATGAGTAGGAGTTTGCCAGACAAAGAAGAGAGGGAAAGGTGTCGGGGGCAGAGGGCACAGCACGTATGAAGGTTTGGCCCCTGGACAGAAGGAAAGGAGAGAGGCTCAGCTTTTTGCCTGCCCTCTGCTGAGACAGGGGACTCTAGAGAGTCCTGGTGCTTGGCACTCAGCACATTGGTGGGCAGGCCCATCACTGGGAAGGAGGTAAGGAACTCTGCACTCACGGAGGAAGTATTCTGCTGTGTCAGCCTCGTAATCTGCATCCTCCGGGAAGTGATCGATCTGCTTGCAGAGACCTTTGAAGTTCCCTGGAAAACAAGGGCAGAAAGGATGCATGAGATGTTATAGTTTCTGGGGTTCAGTGCCCACTGGCCTCTTCCTGACCTCTCACTCTCCTGAAGCTGGCTCAGTCCCCTTCCTCTCCCTTGACAGAAGGTCTTGCTTTGTCTGTTTGCACATCCTCCTAGTGAATCAAAACACACACCCTTCCCCCCCACCAGTGCTGAGAGGAGACTCCGAAACCCAGCCTTTAACTCCTGCACGGAAGCTTCTGAGCTGGGGACTGCCACCAAGGCTAGACTGAGGCTAGAGGCTGATGAACCATGAACCTAGGGTGTGAGGCCATCTCTGTGTCTCAGCTCAGCTGGGAGTCACTGCAGTTTGCACGAGAGAACGCTTTCCAGAGAAGGCAGGCCCCAGACTGATGCTGACAAACATTCCCGCAGCTCTTCAGACAAGCTTGCAAAGCACCTCTCCTCTGCAGTGGCATAGAGTTCACGGCCCCAGCCCCCAACAGCCCTGAAATCCAGGGTGGCGAGCCCCCACTGGGGCTGGGCCCTCTGCCAGGATCTTAGACTAGACATGTTCTGGCTCTGCCAGAGGCCTGTGAGGGGTAGTTTCTCCGTTTTACAGATGAAGAAACAGGCTCAGGGAGGCTGAATGACTGAATAAGCCCTCGTGCCAGGAAGTGATGGAATCAGGGCTTTTGACACTTAAGTATTTGCTCAGTGAGAAGGTGGGAACCGGCTCAGGTGAAAACCCCAGCTCAGTGCCACAGCAGGCCCCACCGCGGCTGCTAAGTGAATGAGTGAACTGCGCAGTGCACCCTCTGTGAACACAGACCTGCGCAGCAGAACTGAGAGCCATGTCCGCTTCATGACAGTAGGGACTTTTGTGTCCCCAGCACCAGCATAGGTGCAACAAATGTCGGCTGACTTTCCCTGAACAAATGAACCATCGGACCTGGGCTGGGTGACGGGGTGTAGAGAGTGACAGGCAGGTTTGGGAGCTGCAGGCCTCACTGAGTGCCTCAGTTTCCTCACCTGAAAGTGGAGGTCTGTGCCCAGGTTGTCGTGGGGAATAGATGAGCTGACATAGGTAAAGTGCTCAGAGCCAGGCCTTGCATGCTAGTGAGCGTGCCCGAGGGCACTGCCGTGAGGGCCAGATGGACTTGACTACATTCAGCCGCTGACGCTTGGGGTTTTTCTGTGACAGTAGCTGATATAACCTAATTAATACAGTCCTCAGTTCATGATGGCAGTTTATTTTCCTGTAGAATTCTGAGCCATATAGCCCACAGAGAGAGTTTTACTATGTACTACAGAAAGTATTTAGGAATTTTAAAAGATTATAACATAAACCTATATATATTATATACACCTGCATATATAGGGCACATGAAGATAATTACATGAAAATAAGTAATTTAGGTGTTTCTAGTTATTATTATATGCTGCATGTTACAGAAAAGATGGTTGACCCCCCCATCACCTCCCATCCACTGTCTCTGTCCCAATTTCTGCAAGAGAAATTTCCCAGAGCATTTTGGGACTTCTGGTCACTTCATGGAAGTTTTGTAGGGTCCCAAGGGCACAGTGTTTCACCAAAATGTTCCCACAGGGCCGGTCTCTTCTCTGAGTGTTCTGGACATCCCGCTTCTTGCTCCCCCATGCCCTGACCTTGTTGTCTCCCCACTTCTCTGGAGTCCCAAGCACTTTTCCCCTCTGCCCTCATTGCATCCTGGTCCATTAACGGAAGGCTGCAACCTCCCCCTAGTAGCTTCACACACCCCTCTCCCCTGACAAGTGTCTTCATACTGGCTGCTAGGAGGATATAATATCCTCCCTATTGTTAAAATGATCAATTAGTGTGTTTGGAAGTTCTTTGCAAAGCACTCTCACTTTCTCTCAATTCAATCTGACAAATGTTTGGTTGGCGCCTACCCTATCCAGGCATCTTTGTAAGGAGCCCACAGGAGGTGAGGTGAGAACAGTCCTGACGTGCCCCAAGTCCCCTGACCAATCAGGGACAGTGTTCAACCCCAAACCGAGGCCTCACAGGCAGAGCCACCGCATCCCTCTGCTCAGTGCTGCACACCAACGCCTGCTCTGCACGCGGCCTGGCTGTCCCTCTGCGCGAGCCTGTGCTTCGGACATCCTTGGGCTGACCGTTGGCTCCTAGTGCGGTGCCCAGCACAGAAGGGTGAAGAGATGCTTGTTGAGAGGCTGTGCAAAATAATCATACCTCTCCTGTGAGGCTCAACCAGGTGATCAACTGCCTATTTGACATTGCATGGTGGATATCTGAAAGGCACCATGCACTCTGCAGGTCCACCCCTGAACTCATGATCTTTCATTTCCCTCAAGACTTGTCTTCCAGAGGCAGCAGCCAGGTCAGCGAATGCCTCGCCACGGCTCCCCTGTGCCAGTCTCAGCCCGGTCATTGTCACTGACATCCCCTCCTCGGTGCAGGTCTCATCCATCGTGACATCCCACTGTATTAGTTTCTCAGTGCCCCTCAAAAGCACCTCTTCATCTCTGTTGACAGCACCACCCACTGCCAGGCCATTGTTCTTGCTTTCCTGGAAGACTGCAATAGCTTCCCCGCTGGTCATTTTACACCCACTCTTATCCCTCACTGCAGTTATCATAGTGATCCTTTGAAAATGCCAATCTGATCAAGCCGCCTCCACCTTAACACACTCACCAGCTTCCCCATGCTCTTAGGGAAAAGTTCAACATCTTTAAGAGGGCCTGACCCAGCCTCTGCCTGGCCTCACTCCCCCCCACTTCCCTCTTTGTGCATATGCCAGCTGGGCCTTCCTTCCTGCATGCTCCTTCCTACCACAGGATCTTTGCACATGCTGGGCTGGCTGTCTGAGCCCCTGCCACATCTTGGATTGTTTCCTTCCTTCTACCTCCCTCTGCTGCCCTGCGTTGTGCTAGTGGGATGTCTACCACTTTGCTGTCTACTCTGTGCTGGCGGGGGAGACGTTAAGGCATGAGTGATGCTGGTGGCATGTTCCAGTAGAAGGAAATGGACCCAGAGAAAGGAGGGAGCAATGTAGGGGCAATGTGAGGGGGGATGAGGTCCAGGACACAAGTGCAAGAGTGGCCTTTGATGAGGGGGATGATGGCACATTTACTGCACCAGGAGGGCAGGGAACACCTCTGGGTAGGCACGGTGGGAGCTTGTGACACTACTCTCCTGCTTTTTCTATTTTCTTGATGAAATGGGAAGCAGAGCCATCAACTGAGAATGAGGAGTGGGAGGCAGGGTTGGATATTCATGGAAGGAGTAAGGGAGTCAAATTTTTCTCCATGAGAGAGGGAGAGACCATGGACCAGACTTGAGACATGAAGTATGTGTGTCGATGGCTTCAAGGCCCCTCTTGAGATTCTTGGTTTTCTCAGGGCACATTTAGTGTGTTGCTGCAGTTTGTTGAGCTGGAGTGTTGCCTATGACCAGGATGGGGGTCAAGAGGAGAGCAAGAAGGTGAGGGTTATGCACACGGATGGACCCCGAACTGGGTGAAAGGTCAGTGATGGAGGGTCAGTGTGTGAGAAGCCTGGGGTGGGGGTCAGAGAATTGTTGGAGTCGGGGGCTCACAGGAGATAGCTGAACGAGTTGGGGGGGGGTGCACAGGAGTCCAGGAGTGGATGCAAAAGACTGAGATTTTAAGTGTGGTTATTGGTAATCTCAGGGTCAAGTGTAAGCCCATGAACTGGGTGGCACAGGTGGCAAGGAGGTAGGGATGACATTCAAAGTATTTAGCAACTGGAAAGGTCATCCAAATTGGTATATAAGATAAAACTAAAGTTCATTTTTATTTTCTCTATACATCAACTGTGTATTATGAAACTGCTTACTAAGTTAAAAGTTGAAGTGCAAGTGATTCATCAAATTATTCTAATGAGCCCCAAATTATCGGTTGGTTTTTAGAAATTATTGGTGTGGTCTTTCGATGATGAGGCTGTTACAAGCTAAATGACGGCCCTGTCTGGGTCCCGATTTGACACAGGGAACCCCACTGGCTGCTCTGGCCCTTCCCTCTGTCTCAGTGAATACTGAATTTTAGTGCTACATTTCCCCTCGTCCAGTCAGCCAGAGGACTTCCCCGAGAAAATAGCCCTCTGTCCTCAGCAACCCAGGGGGCAGGGCTTGACAGTGCTGAGAGTGATAGAGTTGGGGGATGGTGGTGGAGGGGGGCAGGAACCTCAGACTAGTGCTCCCCCGAACTGGTGTGAGCACAGCCTGGCCCTGCCCTCGGGCTGTAGGAAGGATTTGTTCTTCTTGGGCCCTGGAGCACCTTTGCCCAGGTGTGCTTGGGCTGAGCCTCAGGGTGTGTAGAGCTGCAGGGCTGAGGCACAGAGCTCACCCCTCCACCCACTTTGGGGTGGAGGGAGAGGAGAGGGGGCCTGAGTCCCAGACCCTCCCCTCTCTGCTTGTCAAGCCCAGGAGGCACCCCTGCCCAGCTCTCTCCCCTGGACTTACTGGTGGTGATTTGTGTGAGAGGTAGGATTTCAGTACCTAACTATTGACCAGCGAGCAGCGAGGCCGGACTAGTACCTGCTGGCTGAAGCGGGGGGCATGAGGCAGGGCAGTGCTAACTCCTCAAAGAACAAGGTGTGCCTGGGAGAGAAAAGTGGGATGACTTTCAGAGAGGCAGGGGGTTTGGAGAAGAGACTGAGCAATGGTCTAGAAACAGCAGTGAAGAGCAAGGAGGGTCCTACCACCTCCGGGCCCAGGGGTGTGGGCCATGAAAACCCCCATGTAAGGGATTGCAGGGGAGAGAGCCAGGCTTCCACCAGAGCCAGAAGGGAAGTCGAGAATGTGGGGGTTTTGCTGACAATGGGATAAAATTTCAGGGAGCCCAGGGCAAGGACTTGGGGGGCTGGGGGAGGTTGGAGATTGGGGCAGATTAGGGGATGAACAGAGCTCTGAGGGACAAATGGTTGGTAGAGAGGAGTGACCGAGGTAATCTGGGTCCCAGGCCAGAATAGGGCAGGTCTCAGAGGTCTGTGAGGCTGGCGGTGGCCACGGGGCTGTGGGCATCGGCTGGGTGTGTAAGCGACCCCCAGGAGCGCCTGGAGCTCTGTGGTCCTGGGCTCCGTCTGACTGCCATGGTGGCGTGGCTCGTGATGGGGAGGTGGTGCAGCGCACTCCTTCACCTTTGGTGGAATTTAAATTTTGCAGAACCTCCGTGTCAACAGACATCACCACAGCCAGTGAAGAGTGGTGGCATCTCATCCTGGCCTGGGGGTCAGTTGGTTAGAGTGTTGTCCCAATACGCCAAAGCTGTGGGTTTGATCCCCCCAGCAGGGCACATACAAGAATCAACAAATGAATGCACCAATAAGTAGAACAGCAAAAAGTTGATGCCCCTTCTCTCTTAAAAAAAAGAGTATTTTTCTCTTCATTTCCTGATGCCAGCCAAGAGATACCCTTGCCCCTCAGGAACACAATCGGGGGGGGGGGGAAGACAGAAGGCACAGAATGTAATGTGATTTTCTAGGACGTAACGTCTCACGTACTGTAACTGAGGGATATGTAAGTCTTATGGGAGCAGAATTGTTTAGCTAATATTTATGGAGTGCTGACTATATGCTTTGCTCTCTGTGCAACCTGCTGAATTCAGGAAAAAATATACTTTCAGTCCCTGCAGAATTTGTAGTCTCTGTGGGGGACAGAAAGCAGAAGCTGTGGTGAGGCAGGACATGTGTTGTGACAGAGCAGGGCCTGTCTGGGTGCACACAGTAGGTGTCTGTGTGTGTGAGCGTTGACGCACAGGCCTCCTGAGGGGAGGCAGCAGAGCTGCTGTGGAAGGTAGAGAAGGAGGGAGTTAGGCTTGTGTGTGTGCGTGTGTGTGTGTTAGGGTGAGATGAGGAAGTGATGTGTGTGTGTTAGGGTGAGATGAGGAAGTGGTGGAGGGCGAGAAGGGATTCTCAGAAGAGGGACCAGCAGGAGCAAAGTCAGGGAAGTGCTGGGCACACAGAAGGAACAGACTGTCTCGGGGGTCGGAGAAAGTTCCCCAGGTCAGAGAGGGGGGAGCCAGAAAGCTGAAGGTGGTAGAAGGCTGGAGCTGGCGGGCCTCAGCTTGGGGGACCTGACTGCTGGTGTCTTTTCCTAACTTACACGAGAAGCTTGAAGTCGGTCACAGTGGGGGTATTTATTTGCACCACAGAAACTGGCAACTTGTACAATTCGAGGTCCCGTTCACTGCCCAGAGAGCCGGCTGCTACACCTCCGCCAGCACACCGCTGGGTGAAGGCCATCCAGTGTAAGGGGGCCGCTGGTGGGAAACATGGCATCCTGATGGGACTGGGGATTTTAAAACATGTTGGTTCTATTTAGAGTGCAGGGTGGGCAAGGCTGCAGGAGATGGCTGGAGAGGGACGGGGCCAGAGGTCCAGGTTAAACTGCCCACTCCCCCCACTGTGCTGGCTTTGAGCTTTGGGACGATGAGGACAGACTGTAGGGGACACTGTCCCACTGTGACTTTGAGTGATTATTCTGCCCAGGAGCCCAACAACCACAAAAATCTCTGCTGAGCCCCCTCCCCAGAAGGGCAGTGATGCTGCACCCACCCCAGAGCTGGGTGACTTCAGGCCAAGTCCAGACGGAGAGGCCAAGGGCTGTGCCTAAGGCTGCCGCAGGCCTGCCTTCAGGAATTTGCCATTTCAGACTGGAAATTTTAGCTTGCAGGTATTAAGTAGTCTAAGAGGAGGTTTCATCAGCTTTGTAAAAAAGCACATTACTATCTCATAACACCAACTGCTGTCTCATATCTTCAAGATACAATAAGCTCTTCAGAAACCTGGTCATTAGGGGCTGCAGAGATGCTGTTTAATTTTCCAGGTTTCATGGGGGAGTCGTAGGAGCAGCAGGGCTACCGGGAGGGCTTGGGTGGAGGGGCTGAGCCACAGGGAGGAGGCTGGCTCAGTGATTTTTTAAGTGAAGCAAATGAAGGGTTTGGTGGGAGCTGCTCTCTCTGTGTTTTAAAGCTTTTCTGCTCCTGGCTCCTTGCTTTGCTGGCAGGGCCTGCCCTGAAGGCAGGGATTCAGGGGGCCTTGAGTGGCTGAGTGGCGCCAGACTCCTCCCTCCTGGAACACCAGCCCCAGCACTGCACTGGCACCTGCCAGTGCTGGAGGCCTTGGAACAGCAGCCTCTGTGGTTCACTTGCTGGGCTGTTGTTCACTTGTTCATTCGCTGGATTGTGCAGACACTGGGTGGGGCTGGAACGGGTGTGAGCATGTTATGTGACCTGTCTGTGCCTCATTTTCCTTATTTGTAAGAAAGAAATATCAACCTCTGTCCTGTGAGGTGATTCTCAGGACTAAGTGAGATGACAGAAGTGAAGGCCCCCTAGTGTGTTCCTAACCCAGAGCAGGCATTCGGTGAATGTCCTTCTTCCTTCTCTTTCTTCTTCAAATGACACCTCTTTCAGGAGGCCTTTCTTGGTTGCCCTCAGCTGGAAAGACTCTTTCCCTCCCACAGTGCCCATGCAGTGCTTCGGGATTTTACTGAGCATGGGAATCAGCTGGAAGGTTCGCAAAGCCCAGTTCTGCCTCAGTGGGTATGGCGGGTTATTAAGAACCACACCTAAAACACAAGTAAACTAAGAGAACAGCTAGATCAGGAGCAGAACCATAGACATGAAGATCACATGGAGGGTTAGCAACAGGGGAATGGGAGAAGGAGAAGGGTGGAGAAGGTACAGAAAATAAGTAGCATAGATGGTAGGTAGAAAATAGATAGGGGGAGGGTAAGAATAGTATGGGAAGTATAGAATCTAAAGAACTTGAGACACATGGTCATAAACTAAAGGGGGGAATGGTGGGGGGAGGGCCTGAGACTCTGCCTTCCTCACAAGCTCCCAGGTCGTGCTGGCACTGCAGGGTGCCTGGCGGACCCCACTGCGGGCTGGGTTTGAGGCTCTCTAGCCCTTTGTATCTGTTTTCATCATGTTCTGCGACCTGGCCCGATTGTTTAGGAACAAATGGCTGCAAGTCTGAAAGCTGCTAGCGGGCAACTTTCTCTGAGGGAGTTCCCCGAACATGTCACATTTCCCTTGATTCTGAGATGCTTGCATGCACATCTCAATGTTTCTAAAGTTGGGGTGCATCTTAAACTTGATGGGTTCCTTTACCACAGGTGTGTCTCTTCCCTCCTGAAAAACCATAGTTATGTTGATGGCATGTCTTCAAATCAGTGATAATGGCTACATGACAAATGTTTATTGAACAGATGGACAGATGAATGGATGCAGTGTGTGATATGTGCACATGTGCACACACGTGTGAGCAGGGGGGTGTAGTGCACATTCCATTCTCCTAAACAGATGGACATTGTACCAACTGTGGGAATCCCCAGGGCACCAGGAGACTTTTGTGCCTCTCTTATTAAAAGCCTATTTGACAATAATAAAACATGTGCGTACCCCACAACCCAGCAATTTCCCTTAGAAACTTGCCTTGGAGGAGCCCTTGCATGTGTGCACCAGGAGATGGGCACAGGAGATGCTCCATTCCTCAGCCTGATGGCGAACGCACATGCCTCACTACGGCTGAGCCTGCTGGCTCTGTCCTGGTGTCCTGTCCTCTCTGTCTCCCCACATGTTGCCTGGACATATGGCCTCCTACAGTGGAGACAGTATCTCCCAGCCTCTTTTGAAACCGCAGTGGCTCTGTGACTCAATTCTGACCAGTGGATGTAAGTGAAAGTGGTGGGAGCAGCTTCTGAGAAATGTCCTTCATGGAATGTGCCCTTCTCAGCTCTTTCCTCCTGGCACGTGGGCTGCGGAGGTCCAAGGCTGCCATCTTGGACCATGACACAGCCTCGAGTGTGGACAGCTGTGTGGTGGTGGGATTGGGTGTGGACATCCGGGCCACGGCACCGTGGAGTCACACCGGCCCTGGACATCTCATCTCTAGAGTTGTGTGCTGAGACAGAAGTGCACTGTCACTTTTATTTTAGTTTAAGGAGATGTGGCAGCTGATAATCCTAATGAACACAATCGTACATGTTAAAAATAGTTTTTTATATGTATTTAATATCAAACATATTTTTAAGAGGGCAATTTATTGAACCCTCAGTGCTGGCATATAGCAGGTGTTCATTAAATATCTATAGACTAACTGAATGAATGAATGAATTAAAAAGTGTCTCAATGTTCCTCACAACCCCTTTGTTCAGGATAAGCTTTTCTGCTGTTTAGTGCCAGCTGTGGCTGTAAATATGGAAAGAGGAAGTAGGGATATCACTGAAAATGAGCATGTGACAGGCTACGTCAGCCTTGGACTAAGGGGGCTGGAAAGGGGTGTGAGATGATGGATTGACCTCGGACAGGAAGGATGTAATAGATCTTTTTTTTTAAGATTTTATTTATTTATCTGTAGAGAGGAAGGGAAGGAGAGAGGGAGAGAAACATCAATGTATGGTTGCCTTCATGCGTCCCCCGCTGGGAACTGGCCTGCAACCCGGTATGTGCCCTGACTGGGAATTGAACCGTGATTGTCTAGTTCGCAGGCCCACGCTCAATCCACTGAGCTACACCAGCCAGGGGGATGTAATAGATCTTAATGAAGATAAGCAAGCTACAGTTGTCGGTTGCCAGTGCTCAGAGGTTGTGGAGGAGACTCCCAGAGATGGTGGTTAGGGCCCCGCTCTGGGGACTCTGGGCATTGTGGGGAGGGGCGAGTTCAAGGGCTGGTGGATTGACAGGGGCCTGACCTCAACAAGACTGGGAACTTAGCTTTCACTAACTGGACTTCTGCCAAAGTGGAGGCATAGGTGGAAGCACTGCACCCGCCTTCTCACACAACCAAGTTTAAAAACAACAAAGTTTTAGCAACAAAAATGCAGCCAAACCACAGAAAATTGAACGACATGGAAGTCTGACAACAATAAACCCTTTAGCCAAACCGGTAAGAGGGGCAGAGCCAGCGGCAGAGCCAGCAGCAGAGCGGGGTCAGGCAGGAAAGATCCACTGGACCAACCCGGGCTCGAGACCCAGGTGCACCAGCAGCCGTGGGCAGATCCCACATGTAGAGAAGCGGGCGGACCTAGTGAGGGCAGACCATGGTCACACATTCCCTCGCAGATAAACCAGTGAAGGAGCTAGCGGTGGTGAGATAGACCGAGCAGGCCCCAGCGGCGGGAAGCAGCAGAGGGAACTGCCATTGTCCCTCTCTGACCCCTCCCCCACATACAGCGTCACAAACCAGTGACCTGGGTGGCCCGACCCTGGTGAACGCCTAAGGCTCCGCTCCTTATACGTAACAGGCACAAACAGATCAAAACATGGCTCAAGAACAACTCAGAGCCCCAGAGCCAATAAATCTAAGCGATGAAGAAATAGCCAAACTTTCAGATGCACAGTTCAAAACACTGGTGATCAGGATGCTCACAGAACTGGTTGATTTTAGTCACAAATTAGAGGAACATACGGAAGCTAAACTAATTGAAATGAATGGAAATACACAGGAAACCAATAGTAATGGAAAGGAGACTGGGACTCAAATCAAAGGAGTGGACCAGAAGGAGGAAAAAAATGACCAAACAGAAAAGGATGAAGAAACAAGAATTCAAAAAAATGAGGAGAGGCTTAGGAACCTTCAGGACATCTTTAAACGCTCCAACATCTGAATTATAGGGATACCAGAAGGGGAAGAGGAACAGCTACAAGTGGAAAACTTACTTGAACAAATAATAAAGGAGAACTTCCCCATTCTGGCAAAGGAAATAGACTTCCAAGAAATCCAGGAAGCTCAGAGAGTCCCAAAGAAGTTGGACCCAAGAAGGAACACACCAAGGCACATCATCATTATATTAGCCAAGATTCAAATGAAGGAGAGAATCCTAGAAGCAGCAAGAGATAAGGGGACAGTCACCTACAAAGGAGTTTCCATCAGACTGTCAGTGGATTTCTCAAAAGAGACCTTCCAGGCAAGAAGGGGCTGGAAAGAAGTATTCCAAGTCATGAAATCCAAAGACCTAGATCCAAGATTACTCTATACAGCAAAGCTTTCATTTAGAATGGAAGGGCAGATAAAGTGCTTCTCAGATAAGGTCAAGTTCAAGGAGTTCATCATCACCAAGCCCTTATTATATGAAATGTTAAAGGGACTGACCTAAGAAAAAGAAGATAAAAACTCACAGTTATTAAGAACCACACCTAAAACACAAGTAAACTAAGAGAACAGCTAGATCAGGAGCAGAACCATAGACATGAAGATCACATGGAGGGTTAGCAACAGGGGAGTGGGAGGAGGAGAAGGGGGGAGAAGGTACAGAAAATAAGTAGCATAGATGGTAGGTAGAAAATAGATAGGGGGGAGGGTAAGAATAGTATGGGAAGTATAGAATCTAAAGAACTTGAGACACATGGTCATAAACTAAAGGGGGGAATGGTGGGGGAGGGGGTGTGCAGGGTAGAGGGGAGTGAAGGGGGGAAATAGAACAACTGTAATGGCATAATTAATAAAATATATTTTAAAAAGACTGGGAACTTAGAAGGATCTGGCTTCTGAACTTCAGGGTACCTTCATCACGGCCTTGAGCCCTCGCCCCTCAAAAGTGCTGGCACTGGAGCAGGCCCCCAGGGACAGGAAAACCCCGGATGCACTTCATACCACAGTGTGATCGGAGGCCTGTCCCTAGGAGGTTAAGGTATAGATAAGGGGAAACACACTCCATGAAGTAGACCATGAAGAAACCGTCCCCAAATACAGATCCATTAATTCAACTCTGACTACCAGAGAGGCGGCAGAGGTCAGTGGTGAGCTTCCGAGTCTGGTGGTGGGCCTCCTGGGTCGTGTCCCAGTTATAGCACCAGACTTTTCCGACCCTCAGCTGTGTCTGTATGATGGGAGGCAGGGAGACCTCTCTCACAGGGTGAGAGGGCTTAGCACAGTTCCTGGCGCTTAGTAGGGGCTCCATAACAGGTCGGTGCTATTTTCCATTGCCAGACCCCATGCTGGGGCCACTGATGGGTCACACACACAGTCCCTGCCCTCAAGAAGCTCACAGACTAGTCGCAGAGTGGTGATTACACTCCAGTGCATCAAGAGAGCTCCCTGGTGGAGACATGCCCAGGGTGTACAGGAACCTGTTACGTTTAGATCCTGCCGGCCAGCACTGCTCAAATGCCTGTGTCAGCCCCAGAGCCCCAGGAGCAGGCAGATAATGAATAAACACTGTCATCTGCCAACAGCTTCACATTCATCTTGAGGAGCCTGTGGTGGAGTGGAAAGATGGCCGTGCCACTCGGTGAGAGAGCTGGCCTCTGAGCCCTCTTCCTGCCATTTATTACCGTGCGGCCTGGACTCACCCAGTGTTTCAGCTGGTCCTGGGACTCACTGGGTGCCTGTTAGGTAGGGCGGTCAAGTAGGTGCCTGAGAGAGAGGGTGTCAATACAGCAGGACTCCCTGTCCCCAAGAACTATGAGTCTAGGAGACACCTGGACAAATGATGAACTTCAGTAACCCAGAGTGAAAATGACAGCAAGGGCGGGACTGGTGACAGCTGGCCCGGTGGAGAGGCTGCCATGAGCTACATGCTGGCTTGGGCACCTTAAGTTTCATCCTCAAAAACCTTTTATTATCTTCTCCACATTAAAGGTGTGGGAATGGGGGCACAGAGGAGTGAAGGAAAATAACTAAGGATTCACTACCAGTGTGAGTGAAGGAGCTGGGATTTGACCCCCTGAACAGTGGGCTTCTAGGTGACTGGTATGCTCTGTTGTCACGGTGGAGCTCAGTACACTGAAGGGTGGGCAGGAGGTTGTTACACGGCTTAGTCTGGGTGGTGGTGGGTTGCCAGGAACGCTTCCCGGAAGAAGCCCCACCTCAGATGAGCCATGAAAAATAAGTGGAAGCTGGCAGATGAAGGGAAGGCCTGGAGGTGCTAGGAAGTAGAGCAAAGGTTGACCAGAGAGAGGATGGGATCCTGAGGCCCAGAGTGTGGGTCTGTCTGAAAGACAGATGGTTGGTCTGGATGTAAGTGTGTGTGTGTGTGTGTAACCAGTTGGGAAAGACAGCAGCTGAGGTCTGATTATTCAGGGCCTAGTAAGCCGTTCAAAGTATGAATTTGGGAGAACAGGGAGCCCCTGAGGAGTGTTAAGCAGGAGATTAATATGACCAGGTGTGTGCTTCAGGCTGATGGCCCTGGTGGTTGACTGGGACTAGACTGGAGGGGCAGACCGGAAGCCGCAAGCCTTGTCAAAGCCACCAGGGTCTCTTGCCCGGACCGCTGTGACAGGAGCAGTCCAGGTGAGGGGTGGCGATGGTGTGGCAGGGTGCGTGCAGTGGAGGTGGACAGAAGTGGGTGGGTATGAAGTCATTCGAGATCATTTATCTGTAAAACGGGGAAATGGGCAGTGCTGCCGCTCTGATGGTGTAGCTCAACTGGTGAAATGAGAGCTACTGAACCCACTTGGTAAATCACAAAACCCTGCGCAGAGGTGCAGGCCGGTCGGCACAGACGCCCTTAGCAAATGAGTCTGTGCCAGACGGACAGCTCTCTCTCCACACACATGCCTTCTGTGTCCTGGAAAAACTGTGGCTCTAACCCTCACTAGTGGGTGACCTCGGGCAGGTCACCTTCCCTCTCTAAGCTCTGACTTCCTCCTTTGTGAAATGGGAGGAAGGGGTTTAAAAAGGAATAAGGCAATGTACAAAGAATGCTGGCCAGACACCATGCCCATCACAAAATAAATGCCAGGGAAACAAACATTTCTACAGAGGTGGCTTCCCTTCTGCTGCTCTGTGGGCAGCAATTGTGAGGCCTGGCTGCTGGGACATGTCCCACAGGTGTTGTCATGAGAGATACTCCTTCCTACTAGCGTGTCCTGAAGGTCTGCAACATGGTCCCTAGATTCCTCTGTGGAATGAAAAAAATGCCAGTGGCCTTTCCTGCTTTGCAAAATCCACCTTAAATTTCTGGCCATTGATTTTCCTCAACCCCATTTGGCTCATTTTTAAAACCTGCTGGGGCACACTCAATTTCAGGGCAGAGCTCCAGGCCAAAATGGTCGAATAACGCCTAAGCCACTGACCCACAGATGCAAATGTGTCCTACGACAAGGACCACAGGCCCGGGGCTCCATCTAACCACACTCTGGCTTCCAAGCCAAACAAACTCCTCACTCAGGCTTCTCTAAGACTCCTGTTGCCTGCAGCACAAAGAGCAGGCGTCTTAAGGCCCAGGCAGCCTCAGCTATGTCCAGCCGGGCCCAGAGCTTCCCCCTGGTATGCTCTTCTCTCCCAGCCATGCTGGTCTCGGAAAGGCATTTGCCCATTCCCCAACTCCTCACCTTCACTCACACTTTCCCTCCCGGCCAAACCAAGTTGTCTCCTCTTTTCCACCTGAAACAGTGCCCATTTTACTGAGCCACAGGTGGGACTTCTACAAGCAGGGCCAGAACAGGTGGGGTGCTTAGGCCCAAAGTTAATAAGGAGGTGCTTGTTCTCAGGGTTGTGCAGGTGCACTGGGTACCCCCATCAATTTTGCACCTCACCTTAGTCTGGCCTGTGAAGATCAGTGCCTGGGCGAGTGCTGCAGTTTTCTGAGCTGCCTCCCAAGGTAGTAAGCCTCCTGTCATGGGAAAGGTTCATGCAGAAGGTGGTTGGCTGCCTTTTAAGGATGCTGAGGAGGGCATTTCTCAGAGGCGAATAGGTGATTCTCTCATCCCCGGAAGCTAGGATTTGAAGAGCCCTCCCTGACCCCTGCTTTCAGCTCTGCCTTCTCCCCAAGACCATCCCTCTCACGATGAACCACAAGCTGCCTCATGACAGCTCTTGTATCACTGTCCTGTCTTGTTATTTCAAATTTCACCAGTTTATGTGCCATTTTCCCAACTGCTCTGTGTGATGAGGACAGGGATTGAACTGTACTTTTTCCGCTCTCTCTCAGAGGGTGTGGGACCCTCTCTGATATTTCTTAAAAGCCCTCTCAGTGCCAGCACTTTACAGCTCACCAGATTCACTTACTGCACCAGTCCCCTGTGAGCTCTGTTTGTGGCCATTCTACAGACGAGGGGCTGGAGGCTCAGAGTGCTTGATACACATCAGCCACTCTTTCCAACGGACACTCAGGACAGATGCTATCAGAATGCCTGGGCATACAGCCTTGGGGAAGGTGCTTCATTGCTTAGGGCCCCAGTTTCCTTACTGTAAGGTGGGATAAAATATTACCTATTCTCCTGGTTCTTGTGATGGTTAAGTTAGTTTATGTGTAAAGCTCTTAGAGTGCTGCATGTTGTGAGCTCTCGGGACAATTATTATTATTGTTGGTACTATCACAGGAGTGGCAGGCTGTGACATATCCAGAAAAAAGGATGATCCAAATGAGAGTCTTAGTATTTCAAGGTGTTAAAAAGATCACCCAGGGGGAAGACAGGAGACTCCCCTGCAGGGCTGTGGTTTCCTTGGAAGCCTCCCTGTCCCCAGCAGAGAGAGTCCTCCCTCAGAAACCACACGTAGAAATGGAGCCTGAGTCTCCTGTGAGTCTGATTGGCAGGACTCAGAGCCCGAGGACGTGATCGCCTTTGAGGAAAATGAAAAGAGAGTTCTTTATGGTCGCAAAACCGTAAAGCTGAGGACAAGATTTCGTCTTTAATGTTTGATTACTTGATTGATCAAAAACACATTGACAACCTTCTCTGTGCTAGGCACTCTGCTGGGGAAGCAGATAAGGATGAAAAAGTCAGAATCTTTGCTCTGAGGCCTTCCCAGTTGGGGGTGGGGGATGGGGCTTGGGGGAGGATGGAGAAATGGATACCGTGAGCCCTGGCCCCCCCAAAGCCAGCCTGTACTCAGAGAGGAGCAGATGAGGCAGCCAGGCCACCTTCTGCCTCTCCACCACAGTCCCCGGGAGAAGGGAGTTTCTGGAGGGATGAGGAAAATTACTGAGAGAAGCTGCAGCTGATCCAGACAGCTCAGAGAGGACAGAGATCGGGAGGGAGGTAGAGTTGGGTGTTCTAGTTAATGGGTGTGCCTGGAAGAGATGGGGGCAAGCTCTCAGGGGACCTCAGGGCCTCTGCCAACCACTGAAGAATGAGCAGGCTCCACAAAGACCTGCCCTGCCGGTGCCTCTGGTCCACCCTTGGCTGCTAAGAGCAGCACTTCGGTTGCTGTTGGGAAGCCAAACACTGTTTGCATTTCTGTCACTTAAAACAGTATGGTGTGGTGACACTCTGGAATCTGAAGATAAGTGTTTAATAAAAGGATTCAATTTGCTATGATGTCAGAACTTAATTAGATTCACAATGCACAGAGGGCTTTGCAGTTAGGAGCTACTTCAGAGTCATGTGTGTGTGTGTGTCCCCAGTGCTGTGGAGGGGCTTCCTGGGCTGGGATGGTGCCTCCCAGCTCTGAGGCCTGCAGGTTCTGGCTTAAGGGCATTGCTTCTGCAGCTCTGGCAGAGGTGAGGGAGGACCCCAGCTCATTCCATGCTTGGAAAGCTGCATTTTCTCAGATTGCGGCTGCAGCATGTGACTATAAAATGGTGCAAAGGAATCTAACCTGTTTGAGGCTCAAGGTCATGACCCCAGGTCAGGTGAGGACTCCTCAGAGGAGGTCAACCCTGGAGGGGTAAACTATCTTTAATGTCACTTGGTCCTCACCCAGGGACATTGAAGGTCAAGGCTGCTGGAAACGTAAACAGCTGTGTTTTCAATCCCTGCCAAGGCTGACATCCACAGGTATGTGCCGATACAGCTACACTGGCCAAGCACTCCCCCATTCCCCTCTCTCCACTGCCCAGGCCACGCTGGCACCTCCTCCAGGACCTCCTCGCTGCCTCCATTTCTCTCTTTCCAGCAACTAAAGTGTCAGGGCCATCCACATGGGTGTCCCAGGATGCTGTTCCAGCACCACGGCCAGCACCCCACTCTGCCTGGGCAGGGTCTGGGCCCCAGTGGTTGTGAGCTATGCTGGCTGTTGTTCAGTTTCAGCCTGCAGAAATGACAGCAACCTGGATGACACGAGGTTATAGCTTTAGGAGCACAGGCTTTGAAGTCAGACCCACCCACCCCCGGATTTGAGAGCCTTAGCGCGGCCCACTATAAGCTGTGTGAATACCCTGAGCCTCCGCTGTACATGGGGTTAATAACACCTAAGTCAAACCACTGCTGTGAAGATAAAAGAACATAAATAATGTGGGTGTTCCAGGGAATAATGGTTAGTATTTTAGATTCAGACTTCAGAAATGCAAGTTTAAGTATCAGCTGGATGTTTTTAAACAGTGTAGAATGTAGAGTTTAAGAGTATAATATCTGAAGCAGATTGTCTAGGTTCAAGTCCCTGCTCTGCCACCTAGAAGCCATCTCCTTGGGCAAGAAATGTCACTTCTTAGTGTCTCAGATTCCTTACCTGGTCAATGAGATCATAAATATCTTCTGAGTTGGTTGGAAGGATAAATAAGCTAATAGACTTGGGAGAGTGTTGGGTGCATAGTAGGAATTCAGTAAAAGTTAGCTGTTACTATATTATTATGTAAATTGTCTGGCGCATAGTAGGTACTTAATAAATGTCAGCAACTACACCCGCTTTGAGAATGGTCCTCATGGGTGCTCTTCATCACCCTCATCACCCAGTGTTTTCTATACTGCATTCAGTCCCCCGAACCTCATATCTCTTGGAGGAAAGAAGGCCACCTCATGGTGTGGCTTCTTTCCTCATCCCTGTCCGGCCAGCATCTGCCTGGTTATTCGGCTAGCCACATCTTCCCGGGCAGCATGCAACACATGTTCAGAGGCTGCTCTCCCTGGATCTCCTCAATGCTCATTTCTCCAAACTGCCATGTCTCCCACCTTCCAGGCTATGCTACCACTTAGTAGGTGCCCAACACATTTTAAATCAATGAGTAAATTAGGGCACCCAGACCAAGGAAGCCTTTTGTCTTAAGCTCAGAAGAGGATGCTTTTTACCAGGGATTAACTGGCTGCAGACATCCCATCAGACACACCCTTTTCCACTGATGCTGTGATTTCCAAGGCGAGTTTTGCTGACACTAGCTGGAGGAGTGCTAGGAGGGGACACACCATAACAGGGCTCCCTTGATGAAGTTGGGGAGATGTTGGGTTGGCCGCGGTTAAACAGGTCTTCTTACTGTAGGGCTTTTTAGAGCCTGTACTATGCTAATTGCATTGTCAGACTCTATGTGGGGCAATAGTGCACAACCTTTCCAGAAATTCATTTTACTACAGACTCCATGTGTGTGTTTTACCTCATGGGGCTACAGTCTTTCGATCATCCTTTGGGAAACATTGTGTTTAATGAGTCCTAGATTTCACACCTGTACGTTCATGTAGAGCAGAGGGTAATGAAAGAGAAGTGTACCAAGATTTCCAACACCTTTTTCTCTTTTGAATCCTAGTGTGGGAAGCCTTTTTGACCACATCCTTACTGTGTTCCCTGGCCTATGCCATGCCCTCTCGCCATCATTTGACCCGGCCGAGCACTCCAGTCTACTGATGCTCCCTCTTCCCTTGGAGCCTGGGATTCCTCTCCCCACCCCTGTTGCCTGGTTCGCTCCCTGCTCATTTTCAGACTACTTTGCAAGCTCCTCTCCCTCTGATGATCCTGTAAATTTGGTGTCCTGGGGGCTCTCCCCTTGATCTTCTCCTCCTTTCACTCATGCAAGTTCCTTCTGGCTTTAGTTTTCATCTACATCCTGATGACGCACGAGCCTTTGTTTCCAGTCCAGGCTGTCTTTTTCCACCTCTCTATGGATGTTCACAGATACCTGGACCTTAGCCCGAACTTACTGTCTCCTTTCCCCAGACCCTCTTCCCAGAGGGTCTCTCCTAATAAAACCGCCCTTCATCCAGCCACTTTCCCAAGGTGCATACCTGGGAGTCACTCTTACTCTACTTCTGCATCCCCACTCTGATTTCACTGCTAATTCTTTACCATGTTTTGAACCATTCATGCCTTAGTTGGCCACTGAACTTCCATGTGTTGTTATAACACCCTCCAGCCTCCAGTGGCTTCCTTGTTTCCCTCTTATCCCTTTCAAATCGACTCTGCACTGTGCAGCCACCATGATGCTCAAAAGGTGAAATCTGGGTTGCCTCTTCTCTGCTTCAAAGACCCTCGAGGTGCCCCCATTCCCAAAGGATAGGATCCATACTCTTTGGCAAGGTCTGCAGGATCCATGACAATTTGCTGCCTAGGTCCCCAGCCTCACTGATCTTCAGAAGCCACATGTCAGCCATCCTGAGCTGCTCTGACTCCTGTGCTCCACTGTGCTGGCTCCTCCTTCCAAACCTTCCATGTGCTTCCTGCCTGTACTTCCTTCCTCACTTCCCTAAAACCCTTCCTCTCTGCCTACCCCTGGATGCTCCATATTGGCGTTTCAGCCATCAGTTCATGCATAATTCCCTGTAGGAAGGCTTCCACGGAGTCCATTTCTTCCCTCACATCTCCCCAGAGAATGGGCCGGCCCCTCCTCTGTTTCTCACATGCTCACCCCTGCCCGTTTTGTAATACCTCCCACACCGCACTGAGATGGCGCACTGGGCTGTTTCCCCGCCTGTCTCTTCTGCTGGAGCGTGGGCCTCTGGTAGAGCTTCTGTGTTTACCATCATGTCCTTAGGTAAAAGGTAACCTAGCCACCTTCTTGTGTCTCTGGATGTGCCATGCACCACCTTAGCCCTTGCCAGAGAGTGGGCAAGGTGGTTGTGGCAACAGGCAGTGGGAACTGTGAGGCCACAATCAATTTTGCTGGGTTAGTGTAGCTCAGAAAAGGCTTGTGGAGGGAAACGATCGCAACTATCGACTCTGATGAGGTTGGGGGATTTTCTGTGGGTTGCAGTGATTCATTTGCCCATTACCGGCTGTGATGTGAATCGGCAGCTCTGACATATGGCCTGGACCTACTGCACGGAGAGAGGGGGCTTCAGAGCCTGGAGGCAGAGTGGAGTCCTCCTTTCCCAGGCTTTCCCAGCTACTCTGGTGCCTTCCCTCACCTCCAGAGCAGTGCCTTGCTGGCAGCACAGGCCTCTCTCATGAGGTATCATGACTTGGTTTACTGCCTGCCTCCCTCACTAGAGGATGCTTGCAGGTGGAGCAGGGACTATATATATGTTTTATTCCCAGTGTATCCTCACCACCCAGCAAGGGCCTGGGCTTACAGTAGGTGTTCAATGAATATCTGGGGAATAAATGAACTGAATGAATGCTTTCCCAGCTATATGCCCGCGCCAACATGTAAGGAAGGCCCCCTTGGATTGGTTAGGAGGGAAAGAGTGAGCACAAGCTTTGTGGTAATTGGCTGGAATCTCACACAGAGAAGACCAATGAACAAACTGCACGAGTTGTCACCCACTGTATACATTTTTGTGTATTTCATCGGTACCATGCCTACAGAGCCCTGCCTGGGTTACTCTGTGATGACTGCTACACTCAATTGTCACTCTCCCCCAGTCACTCTGCTTCACACACACAGGCTTTCTAGTCGGTCCTTAAACACACTGAGCAGGCTCCCTGCTCAAAGCTCCCTGTCCGCAGCACTCTGGCCGTGTCCGCACAGCTGTGTCTCTCACTTCATGCAGGTCTCTGACCAAAAATCATCTGACTGTTGTCTTCTGTTCCCTTAGCTGGATTTCTTTTTCTTCTCATTTAATCACTAGCTAAGGTCCAAGTGCATTTCTATTGGCTTATGTGTTTCCTCATCGTCTCCTTTGTTAGAACAGAAGATCCATAAAGGCAGGACTTGGCCATGTTCACTGTTGCAGTCCCAGAGTTTAAAACAATGTGGCACATAGCAGGTGCTCAGTACATACTTGTGGGTTATGTGAAAACATCTTTGTGTGTTCTGCTTTAGCCTTCTGCTTTCTAAAGAAGTAATGCCACAATAGGTATCAGTTAAAAAAAAAAAACAGACCTTACCGGCACACTGCATTTAAAGGTAAGATAAACATAAAGTGTATTTATATTTATCCCCATTTATTCCTCAGAGCTGCCAGGTGGTAGGTGGGATTTTCTTTTCCCATTTTCCTAACCCAGGGCTCAGAAAAATAAAGTCAGTGCCCCAAAGACTCCAAATCTGGTATCCCCTGAATGGCAGTGTTCTTGAATTACTTAATCTCTTGTTGCCTTGGTTTTCTCATCTGTGATATGAAGACAAGAAAAGTTTCTGCCTCATAGAATTGCTGTGAAGGAGTTAATTTGGTTACATGCTTCGAGATGTGACTGGCACATACTAGGAACTCTTTAAATGCAAGTGATACTTGTTGAGTAATTTTAACATTGAACTTTTATTGAAATCCTCCCTTATTAGAAGTCCATCCTTGAATTTCTTATGTTTTTTGTGCAGTTGCATTGTGGACTTAATATGGAGATAAAAGGGAAACATCTATGAAAATGCCTATCCCTGGCAGACCTAGCAGGTGTTCAATAAAACATTAGTTTCTTTTCCCATCTTAAATTCGAAGGCAATGTGGTGTGGGGGGACAAATGTGAACTTGGGGATCAGACGGTGCAAGGACAGAACTTTGTCTTCATCAGCTCTCTGTTGAACCTCTGGGAGCTGTTTGCTCACCTGTGAAACGGAATAATGGCTCCTGCTTTTGAGGATTCCGAGAAGATAGTTGAGATGATTTACATTGAACACCTGCCATATTCTAGGTGTGGTAACTCGATCTAAAACTTAGAAGCCCTACATGTTTCAGCTGCTTGTCAAGAGTAAAGCATGTCTACCTGGCCATAGCAGTTGATCAATATACATGCTGAATGACTGTCTCTGATTTTATGTGGCTAAATGGCACCCCATGCGAAGGTCGAGGGCAGAGGGGGAGGGGCAGGTAGTGAATTCTGAGTGATATCTGGAGGATTTTGGATGGTTGCAAGACTCTGGGTCTGGGACACTGCCAGCCTCTTCTCTGTGACTTTGCTCCTTTGGGTCTCGGAGGGATCGATCTCCCCTTTCTTCCCGCAGAGGAGCCTGCTGCCATATGGCTGTGTCTTCAGCTGGGCTGGAACCTGGGTGGAACCCAGAGGAAAGCAGCCAAGTGTGCCTGCAGGGGCCCCTCGGAGGCAGCTGCTCCTCTGTCACACCCTGGCTGCAGAGGCTGCCCCAGTTTGCTGCCAGGTCTGCTGACTGGCTCTCCCCTTCCTGGGGAGACAGGTGGCAGCTACGTGTGCTCGGTCTCCCTCCACCTCTCCGCCTTCCTTAGGACCACCAGGGCTTGTCCGTCCCTGGTGCAAACAGACAGAATGAAAGGGACGTGGTGGAGTGACAGCTGTCACTGACGGTGGATGAGGCGACTTTCGCCAGCCTGCCTGTCTTCCACGTGTGAAAATAGGGAAACAGCAGTGCGGTGTGCGCATGGATACAACTTGGAGGAAAGGGCAGGAAATTCACTTTGAGTGAGTGCCTGCTGCATGCCTGGCACTTTCCTCGAAACATCTCTTTAAATTCTCACTGTGATGCCAGCGTTACGGTTCCCACTCAGATGAGGAAACTGAGGCCCAGAAAGGTTAATAGGGAGTTGCCCAAGATCATGCAGCAGCTGTGTGGCGGAGTCAGGATTTGAACTTAGTTCTGTCAGCCCCTGATTCTATGCTCATTTCACTGCATTTGGGTGTCTCGAACCCGAGTAGTGTAGGGGTGCAGTAAATGTATATAGTTCTCAGGGCTCTGCAGGGATGGCGGATTTGAAAACACTCTGTTTAAAAGGTAAAAACGTGTCACTAGGTACAGATTTCTTATGCTCACAGCATAAGAGCTTATAGCACTTATATGACTGTAAAATATAAACAGAATTACCAAGGAAATACAGAGTTGCAATACTAATCGAATTCAAATTAACAACATTGATTTTATGCAATGGATGTTTTTCTGCTGGAGCCTGTCTTGAGTACATTATGCCTTGGCCAATATGTGCCAAGCGATTTCTCTGTTTGTCTACCACTGTTTTTGCTTTGAATCATCTTAAGACCCTCAGACATAAAGACCCCCGCCCTGTTAGTTGACCTCAGTTCACAGGTGTCTGCCATCCACAGTTACTCCTGTTCTCCTTAGTTTGAGACAAAGCAGTACATTTCCTGCCACTGATACTACATTTGTGATGTAAAATCCAAGTCTCAGTTTGTTAAATAATTTAAGAAGTGCAAGTGATATTCTACGAGTCTGATTCTCCATTGCTGCAGACCGCAAGACAGTTCAGTCTTTACAATGTAAAATATTTCACCATGAGGGCTGGTCGTTGTGGCTTGAAAGTTGGACATGTCTGACACTCTAGTGGCAGCTGGACATGTTTGTCAACCTGTTAAAAGTTAAATGCTCTCACTAAGGGCCACTGCTTTACGCAAACACAAAGGCAAGTTCCAGCACTGAAATGGTGTTCACAGGGTCTGTATAAGCCAGTTATGTGTAAGTGGATTTTAAAAGATTACCATCAGTGAGAATTCATGCAGAAGTGTGTGCACACATTCAAACTCACAGTGCCTGGGCTGTCAGTCTAGGAAGGGCTCCACCCTGGGGCTCCTCCCCTGCCTGCTGTGGCTTTGCTCGGGTTAGACCAGCAAAGGCAAGTAATTGGACACTCCTTTCAGCACAAATCTTCCTAATCTGTTTGAAGAGGGCAAGTGGCTCAGAGAAGTGTTCCCTTAGTGGCATGAGAACTTTAAGGCAGCTGGTCCTCTAGGAGACAATTGAATGACTCTCAACTATGTGATAGCAAAACCACTCACTTCAGAGTGGGGCTTGCAGTGTAGGGGGAGAAATGTATTCACCTAGATGCACTTGGAGAATAGGATTTTAATGTTTTTCTCCCTTTCCCTTCAAATAAATAGTCACTACCTAAAAAATCTCTTCTGATCCCTCTGTCAGTTCATTTGTTCTGTGATATGGTAGAATGTTTAAGAGCATAGACTTATAAGTGAGGCTCTCCAGATTTGAATGCCAGTAACACCAGTTACTGGCTGTGTGATCTTGAACAAGTTATTAACCTCTCTGTGCCTCTCTTTCTGTTCACCTGTAAAATGGTACTGGTGGTAGTGTGTGGCCACCTACTGGGTTTGTAATGAACTCTTGGGAGGCTTGTATATTAAACCCTTACTTGGGGCCTTGCATCATTGAGTCCACGAGCTAGTGCAAGGTCACATTGGCAGTAATCACCGACTTCTCTTTTGCATCTGGTCAGAGGCCAGTAGGAGCTCCAAAGGAAGAAATATTTGCTATGTAAGTCATTTTCCTTGGGTTGTACCTCCTCTGGGAAGCCTTGTTCACTTTCAGAAGCCCAGCTCTCTTGGTGAGACCTGCCTTCACAAAGCTTTCCCCTGGCTGCTGGATTTGCTACCCAGTCCAAGATTGTCTGTCCGGTTGCATATTTTGCCTTTAAGAATTTTACATCTTGGACTTCTGGTCAAAAAGGCAGCATGGGCACACATGGCTCACCTCTTCATACAACCACATCGAAATTACAACTAAAATATAGAACAACCATCACAAGTCGAGTTGAATGGATGTTTGAGAACTATGAAATCGAGTTGAAGGGAAGTCTGACAGCTACAGAATTAAAGAAACCACATCCACTCAGACTGGTAGGAGGGACACAGTTGAGGAATGGGCTGGTCCCTCACCCACGTGTGGTGGATAAAAATTCGGGAGTAATATCCTGGGAGTGAAGAGTCCCAGCCCCACACTAGGCCCTGCAGCCCAGTGTTCAAAACCCAGGAAGATAAGTCCCCACAACTTCTGGCTGCAAAAGCCAGCAGGGACTGAGTCAGTGAAAGAAGATTCTGGAGCCCCAAGCAGTTCCTCTTAAAGAACCCACATATGGACTCACCTAATCAGACTCACTCCCTCTGAGCTCCAGCACCAGGGTAGCAACTTGAAAGACACCAGTGGCATGCTGGGAGACACTGAAGTACGCCAAGGCTAGCAGAGGCCATTGTCTCTTTTCTAAACCTTCCCTCCATACCATATCTGGTATGGAGGGAACCATACCAGATATGAGCCGGTACCATATCTGAGACTCCATCAATCTGACTAACACTGTTTGGCCCACCTTGGAGATCCCCAGAGACTCTGCCCCACTCAACTTATGGGCCTACCCAAGATGCTTTTGCATGTGAATGGCTGGGCTTGGCTCATGCTTCCCAACTTCCTAAATCCTCTCAAACAAGCAACAGCTGGCTTCAGTGAGCCTCAGGCCCAGCACTAGCAGCAGCCAGCTTAGATTCACAGCTTGGCTTTACCTGGGACTCTCTCAGTTCAGCACAAGTAGCAGCCATCTCAGATTGCTTTATAGCTCAGGCAGGGTGCCCTGGGAAAAACATAAGTGGGGACTGACCTTGGCCTGTACCACTCAGGAAAACCCAGGGCCAGCACACTCAGTGGACAGCTACAGGCCATGTTGGAGCACCACCACCCTGTCCTGCACAACTGATCTTCCATGGAGGGTAGAGGGTGGAGGTTGGTGGTCAGTGGTCACAGCTAGTACTTACAGCTGACTGGCCTGGATAAATCCCTCCCATTGATATGCCAACAGCAGTCAAGGCTCAACTACAAGAGGAGAGTGTATTCTGCTCACATGAAGGGCATGCCTTGAGTACCCAGCTTGAGTGATAGGGGGGGCTGTGCCACTGGACCCTACAGGACACCTACTACATTAGGCCACACTACCAAGACACGGAGTCAAAGCAGCTCTACCTAATACATAGAAACAAGCACAGGGAGGCTGCCAAAATGAAGAGACAAAGAAACATGGCCCAAATGAAAGAACAGATTCAAACTCCAGAAAAAGAGCTAAAAGAAATAGAGATAAGTAAGTAATCTATCAGGTGCAGAGTTTAAAACACTGGTTATAGGGATGCTCAAGGAACTTAGTGAGGACCTCAACAGCATAAAAAAGATCCAGTCAGAAATGAAGGATACACTAATTGAAATAAGAGCAATTTATAGGGAAACAACACTAAAGTGGATGAAGCCAAGAATCGAATCGATGATTTGTAAGATAAGCAGCCAAAAAAAAAACAACCAATCAGAACAAGAAGAAGAAACAAGAATTTAAAAAATGAGGATGGTATAAGCAGCTTCTAGGACAACTTCAAGAGGTCCAACATTCACATCATAGGGGTGCCAGAAGGAGAAGAGAAAGAGCAAGAAATTAGAAATCTATTTGAAAAAATAGTGAAAGAGAATGTCCCTAATTTGGTGAAGGAAATAGACATAGACATGCAAGTCCAGGAAGCAGAGTCTCAAACCAGATGGATGCCAAGAGGCCCACTCCAAGACACATCATAATTATGCCAAAGGTTAAAGATTAAGAAAAAATCCCCAAAACAGCAAGAGAAAAGAATTAGTTACCTACAGAGGAGTTCCCATAAGACTGTCAGCTGATTTCTCATAAGAAACTTTGTAGGCTAGAAAGGTTTGGCAAGAAATATTCAAAGTCATGAAAAGCAGGGACATACAGCCAAGATTCCTCTACCCAGCAAAGGTATCATTTAGAATTGAAGGGTAGATAAAGAGATTCCAAGACATGAAGAAACTAAAGGAGCTTATCATCACCAAACCATTATATGAAATATTAAAGGGACTTATTTAAAAAAAAGAAGATGATCAAAACTATGAACAATAAAATGGCAAAAACCCCCACCCCACATATCTATCAACAATTGAATCTAAAAAACAGACTAAGCGAATAAGAAGAACAGAGAAAGGATCTTGGATACTAAAAACATTTTGATGGTTGCCAGATGGGAGCGGGGTGGGGGAGAATGGGTGAAGAGGTAAGGGGATTAAGAAGTACAAATAGGAACTGCTGCTTACTCTATTCAGGAAATAGTTACAGAATAGCCATAGGGATGTAAAGTACAATATAGGAAATGGAGTAGCCAAAGAGCATATACCCATGACCCATGGACATGAAAAATAATGGGGTGATTGACTTTGGGGGGTGCTGAGTGGAGGGAGGGAAAAGGGGAAAAATTGGGACAACTGAATAGTGTAATCAATAAAATATAATAAAAAAATCTTGCTATGAATATGTCTGTAAAAAAAAGAATTTTGCATCTTATGAGATGGGAGAGATTTGGGGGCCAAGATGACTTTTGTTTGTAGATTAAGCTTCGTGCCTGGATGAATCACTAGTAATGATATCACACAGGTATGGAGCTTATCCTTGAAACTGATAAAGAAGTCAGGAGAACAGAATAAATTCCATCCTGAGTGCCCATATGTGCTTTTTATGAAAAAGCCAAAGACTAAGTAGAGTCCCTACATGCGCATGCACATCCACAGGCTCCGGGAGCCACCCCTTCCAGCCGTCCACCCACACGCACTGTGACGCGGGCCTGCCCCTGCCCCCCCTGCAGCGCAGTTGCCTCTGGCTCCTGGGACAGTGACATACTCATTCTGGTACTGTAGAAGAGAAAAGGCACTGGCACGTAGTAGATGCTCAGTAACTGTTTCTTGAATAGAGCTGAATTAAAAAGACAACCGGAGCTCCAGCCATTTCAGACAAACTTGACTATTTATAAGGCAGTCCACACTGTTTCCCATCATGTTAAATATGCAAGTTGTTGGTTCATGTATTTGCCAATGACAACAACAATGAAACAGCAGGTGACATGTGCTGAGTGCTTGCTGTCTGCTGCTTACTCTATTCAATGCTTTATATCTATAATCTTATTTAACCTTCCAAACACAATTACAAAGCAGGCACCACTGTCATTCCTGTTTACAGACAGGAAATAGAAACAGGGACTTGTCCAGGTTTGCTGAGCCAGTTGGTGGAGGAGCAGGATTCAGACCCAGCCAGTGGGCCCAACCTACATTCCCCTAGTTCCTTCCATGCAAGGGGCATGGGTGAGGTGGGACACAAACCATGGTGTCAGTAGTTCCGAGTTGTCCGCATTTCCCAGAATGCCCTGGAGGGCTTGTTCAAATACAGGTGGCCGGACCCCGGCCCTAGAATTCCTGAGTGTGTGGGTTTGGGGTGAAGCCTGAGACTCTGCCTTTCTAACGAGTTCCCCAGGTGCTGACAGTCCAGGGCCCACTCTGAGAACTGTTGGTCTAAAACTTTTTTAGCCCTAGATCAGGAATGGTGAGTTCAGTAATGTGTGCAGACACAGCCATCTGTGGGTGGGACCTAGGGACAAAAAATGCCCAGCGAAAGCGGGAATTTAGCTCTGGAGCTCTAGGGAGGAGAACGAACAATTTTTAGGCCCCTACTATGTGCCAGCCCTGCTCTGAGACTAACTTACTTAGAAGACAAGGTAAGACATCTTTCTCACTTGTCTGCAGAATTTGGAGAAGTTACAGAAACATAACTTTGGAGAAGGTTTTGAACTGTAAAGGGTATGCATTTGACATTTCTGGGCTGGGGCCAGACTGCTCAGGAAAAAATCACAGCTCTGCTCCTTCTTGCCTGTGTGATCTCAGGCATGGGACTTAGTTGCCTTGAGCTCAGTTTGCCTCTCTGGGAAATGGATGAACAGGAGTACCTACCTTCTAACATTCACTGTGAGTGTCAGGTGACTTAGGAGAGCAGACCTTGGCCCAGAGGTTTGTCAGTGACTTTGTAAACTGTTAGTTAACACAGCGAGACTAACTCTGGAAGAATGAGGTTCAAGCCACTGAAAGGGAACTAGTCTGGGGAATTACTTAAAACCCGATGATAATAATATTGGTGATGACGGTGACAATAAGATGAATTGCTGTTAGTAGTATTCACTGAGACATTAGTGGGCCAGTCATTGTGCCAGACGCTCTGCTGCAAAGGTTCATGGACTCCTCTCAGCAATCCCAACTCTCACCTCTCCTGGTGGGTGGAGAGACCAGCCTGTACCTGGTTGGCCTGGTTAACACTGTGTCCCTGGCACGTTGCCTGATGTCTCTGGGCCTCCAAGATAGAGTTGGTCTCGATGTTTCTGCAGGGCTGCGGTGCTCCTATCTGATGGCTCCTCGTCCCACATCACTAGGACACGTCAGTTCTTGACGCCTTGGCGATCCCCAGAGTGGGAAGCTTCTCTCCCTTGAGCTTCAGGCGTTAAAGCACCAGGCTCCCTGGAATTAGTGACTGGGAATTCTAGATACTTCATGAATCATTTCCAAACGACGCGGCACCTTCGAATGTCAGGTGTCTGTGTGGGAGGTGGCAGAGTTGGCCCGAGGCGAAGCTGTGCAGCAGACGGAGGTTTCTGGGCACCTTCTCAGCCCACCCTGGTCAACGGCTCTCCTTCATGTAGCACTGACTGTGTGCCAGGCACCACACATCAGCCCCTGAGCCCCCTGAGCCCTCGTAGCAAGCCTCTGAGATGGGAAGATGCAAAGTGTCCCTTTACAGATGAGGACACAGGCCCAGCTAAGTCAGGCCGCTCACCCAAAGCCACCCAGCTGGAGGGTCAGAGCCAGGATTTGAACACAGGCCTGCCTGCCTCCCCAGCCCATCCCAGTAACCACCACCTCTAACTGTCTCCCTGTATCTCTTTCTTTCTCTTTTCCCTGGTTTCCAGTCATCCCTCCACCCTGCTGGTCCCTCTCTGAACCTGCTCCCAGTGTCCCAGGACAGGTCTGATATGCGCCATTGAGTCAGTCTTGCCCCCTCTCTCTCTTCCCCCTTCTCGGGCATGCTCTCTTTGGGGCACTCCTGTGCCTTCTCCCATCTTCTTCCCCCGGGTGCATTACCTTTGCCTGTCTTTCTTCTAAGTTCCAAGGGCCCTTCTTTGCCTCTGTAACTTGTTTCCTGTTGGGTCACCTTTTCTATCTCTGTGACTTTCTAAATAAACTTTCTCTTATAATTAAAAAACAATAGGAGAGAAGTAAAGACACTGACCCTCAGACTCTGATTTGGTAGCTCTGGGGTGATGTGTGCTCTTGACTAAGATAGGGACCCTTCTGGATCCAACATTCTTTGAAGCTGTGGTTAAAACATCTTAAAAAGGCTCTCTAGGTTTTGCACAATTGCAGGTGTGGGATTCAGCACATTAAAAAAAATTACACTATAATCTATTCTTTATACAAGGGAAAGAGCACTGGATATGGAGTCTGAGAACTCATTCTGGCTGTCCTACGAACTCACTGTGTGACCTTGGGCAAGTCCATTCACCTCTCTGTGCCTCATTTTAAATGAGGGTTGGATGAGATGGTCCTTCTTGGCTGTACAATTTGGAGATCAAATTCTGCCTTCAAAATGCTTGTGTACCCAGCCACCTGCTTGCTGAAGGTCAGGGTCCTTCAGGACAGGGCACTGGTACCCCTCATTTGCCTTGGTTGGTGTCCCCAGGGCCTAGACAGCACCTCTTGCAGAGCCTGAGTTGAGTAAATACTGCAGAAGGAATGAACACCGTTTCACAGCATCTGGCAGGCTGCTCCATTCTGCAAACTGACATGTTACGTTAGATAGTCACCAATGATAGTAGCTAATCTGGGTTCTTAGAAAGAAACTGTATTATGCTTTGTTTTATTTGATAAAAAAAAGCACAGTTCTGGAGAAATCGTGTTTATCTTTAACTACAGTTTAAATAAATACTTTTTAGTAAAACATTCTGACAGTCATTTAACTATATGAAGTTTCCTCTAGTAGTTTTCTTGGAGAAAAGCAAAAAAAAAAAAAAGTGCTCCTCAGTCACAGGCAATGCTTCTTGGAGATTTAAAGGCACTGACATGACAAATTCAGCAGAGCGAGCCAGCTGCCTGAAAACCTGCTTATAGATTGCATGGATATCTTTGAAATTAGTGTCAGTTGCAGACCAACTAAGAGCTCCAAATTCTAATCTTATTTCTGATCCTGACTTGTTTTAGCCTCAGAACAAGTCACTGAAATGCCTGCCCCAAGCTCGCTCCTGTGGCAAAGGACGACAGCATCGCTCTGCTTCAGCCTTGCCTAGTGCTTCTTCCTTTCTTTTTACATCTTTTTAAAGAAGCATTTAATCCACTCCTGTTTTTACCCTTTTCTTCCTGCTCCCTTCTCCACCTTTCCCCTCTCCTCCTCTTTCTTCTCATTTTTTAACTGGGTGAAATGTGGGATTAGGAAACAAACTACCAGGAGTCTGTTGGTCTGTCTCCTTTAGCGGTGGAGACAATATTTACGAAAGATCGTTGTATGGATTTCACAGCAAAGGCAAGCTGAGAACCTTAGCCAACCAGGAGAGAGCTTTCTGACAGTGGAGCAATATTTTGTTTCTTGTCTACTCAGTGTTTTGCTTTTCAAACTAAATCCCCAGCCCTTTGTGAGGGTTCCTGCTCTAACATGAAATGTACCCTGTTGTCCAAGGAGAAAAGTCTCAGCTGCTTAAGAATCGGTAGCTGTAGCTAAGGAAATTTTGGCCTCAGTCGTGGCGAGAGGAAGGACTGCTAGTTTTAGAGTAAAACTGAGGCCCTGAGATGGTCAGTGTTGAAGGTGAATGGTGAAGGCATTTATTTGGTGCAAACTTTTGTCAGAGAGGATTTCAATGAATCACAGTATAATCCTGCAAGCTGGTATCCCTATCCTCACTTTAAAGATGAAACTGAGGTTCAGGGAGGTTAAGTGACTTGGCCAGGGTCAACAGATAGGAAGTGACAGAGTCCTTCTGACATCATAAGCCTTTTTCCCATTAAAATTCGTCTCTATTCTGCTGAGCAATGTGGACATCTGGCATCAGACTTGAGATGGGTGGATCAGAGCCAGGCAGGAAGAGCCTGGGGAATCAGGTGAAAGCCCCTTATTCTTTCTCATCCCCGCCCACCCAGGAGCAGGGGGGAAGTATGGGCAGGAGAAAATGGGGTGTGGGAATGGACTCCTGGCCATGTGTGTGCGTGTGTGTGTGTGCACGCACACAGAGACAGAATGAGAAGGGGAGAACCAGGGTAGATATATCACTAGGTATTGATTGGTTCCAGCTTTAAAAACAAGGCATGCTTGTGGTAACAGATTTAATCTGTACAGAAATGGATACTAAAGGAAGTAAAAACAGCCCATAATCCCATAATCTAGATACAGTCAAGGCCCAAGGCTGAGCTCTGAGCTCCACATTCTCAGGTTTGCAATCTTAAATTCACCTCAGTCTTACCGTTAGTGGGTTGCCATGGAGACCACCAGAAAGCAGTTAACATGAATAACTCTGACTTTAAATTTTGGTCTCACTTGTCACTGGGGGGGTAGTAGGGAAGCTGATAACTTTTTTGAGTTTATTTGATCTAAGATGGTTGTTAAAGCTAGCAAAATGTGATTAGCTCACTCACAGTCCTGTTTTCAAAGATAAGGAATATGGGAAAGTTTTTGATAGGATGTTTAGACAAAAGAGAACATAAAATCCTATCTCATATGATGAGTCTTGATTATATATATATATATATATATATATTCACAGAAAAAAGACAAAGAAATTTAAGTATTTCTCTTAAAATGTTATCAATACTTGTTTCTGGGTGAATTATTTTAATTATCTTCTTTATATTTTTCTGCATTTACTAATGATTTTATAATGAGCATGTTTTGCTTCTAGCATCAAAGAATAATGTATGCTATTTTTTAAAAAGGACAGATGTTTGGGGACAAGATGTTTTTGAAATACGCAGTGACTAGTACGTACAGAGATACAGTGAAGCAGAGTATCAGGCAATTTCCCGTTGACCTTAATCAACATTCTAGCCTAGATGGACATTGGCGAGGGGGGCGGTAGTGACTGGCTGAGGGAATGTTCATTTGAGTTTCTGAAATATTCATTTCCTGCAAATGCCTCAACTCGGCACCATCTTATGAGTGGAAACGTCAGTTAACATGAACAAGAGAAAGTTTCTCCCTGCAGGAACCCCCCCGAGTCTGCATTTATAGTTAGGGTTTTACCTCTCCAGTGGGATCGGTGGTTTTACCAACGGATAGCTGCCAGAAATCAAACAGAAGGGACAGACAGGAGATGGCCTGTAATTTTGGCTCCGTGGATATGTGTCAGGGAGTGAATTTCCTCAGCCTGCTGTTACGGTGTGAAGCTGTCAGGAGCTCCCTTGAAAGCTCCCACTGTTTGGGTCCAATGCAGGGAGAGCGGGAGCCCAGCAGTCCCACCCGGGGGAGCTAATCAGCTTCTCCAGCCTCCTACTGCTCTGTCCTTTCCAAATGAGCAGTAAAGATCACGATAAAAACCAAGAATCCTTAAACCTCAGGGGAGAGTGGAGAAGTGAAAGAAGGTCTGCTTTATGGTACACCTTCAATAAAAAAGATTTACAAGTAAGTCATTCTCTCTTCTTTCTAGGTGTTAGATTGAGAGGCTACAGTAAACTAAGCCCCAGAGAGAGCTTGGTATAAATAAAAAATCTGACAACTGTCAAAATGAATAGCAACCAATCAGAAATACAGTGTTGAAGGAGGCTTTTGTTCCCAAATAATTCAGAGAAGTGTCAGCCGGTTACAGTAAGAGTAAAGACTTAAAGGGACATTTGGAAGGTATTTAGGATGGCCCCCACCAATTCTCAAACTGTGAGGCTGACTGAGAAAAATGTCTCATATCGGTCTAATTTTCTCTCTTAAGGAATAATCAAAGCCCTAAGATCAGAGAAGAATACATTTCTTCCTTCATTCAGTAGGTAGTCACTAAGTGCTCGCTCCAGGCAGACTGTGAGCTGGGTGATGGAGACGCAGAGTGGGAGGGCCGAGACCCGTCCCAGGGAGTCCAGACCATGGCAGAGAGTAGCTACAGCTGTAATGCAGGGTGTTATGCACAATGGGAGACATAATGCTGGTAGTTGTTGCGTAAGATAGAGCAGAGGCAACTGTGTGTTTGTGTGTGAGCTGATGATTGGCAGAGCTGAGTTTGAAGAACGCAAAGGAGTCAGACAGGTAAAGGGAGCCAGGAGAGAAGTATGTAAGCCAGACAGGTGGAATAGTCATTTGTTCATTCATTCATACAACATATAGAGGGCGGGGCAAAAGTAGGTTTACAGTTGTGAGTATGTGAAACACAGCATTTATTCTTGTATTTATTATTTATTATTTATTATTTTTTTGTATGAACAACTGTAAACCTACTTTTGCCCAACCCTGTATACTGAGCTCACACTGTATTCCAGGCACCATCCCAAGAATTGAATGAACAAGACAGACAATGTTCCTGCTTTCAGAGAGCTTCTATTCTTGAGGAACAGACAATGAACAAGCAAGCAAACACATCGACAAAGTAGAGGGTTTCAAATAGTGATGTGTGTGAAGAATATAAGAAAGCATAGTGTGATCTGAGGATGTGGTGGGCATGAAGGTGGCCAGGGAGAACTTCTCAGAGATAAGACCATCCCTGTCTGCACTGAGTCAGCAATGAAAGGGCTGGGGAAGAACATTCTAGGTGGTGGGAATGGCGAGTGTAAGGGCTTTTTGGTGGGGATAAGCTTAATATGTTTAAGAGTCAGAAGAAGGGGCAGTGAGTAAAGGGGGCAGTGGAAGATGGTGATGTGGTGGTAAGCAAGGGCCAGAACACATAATGGACCTTATGAGGACTTTAAGAATTATTTGTAAGGGGCAGGAGGGGGTAAGTAGATCAGTTGGCCAGCTCTTGTGACAGAGTTGGTGGGAAGCCATGGTGGTCAGGTTTGAGGTGGTAGTTGTGAATGTGGACAGAAGACGACAGTTTGGGATTATGTTCTGGAGGCAGAATCAACATTGTCTGTGGAAGAATTAGATGTGATGGGAGAAGGAAAGAGAGGAATCAAGGACAGCTAACTCCTAGGGTGTTTTGCCTGAGCAGCGGGTAGCTGGTGGCTATTTGTAGAGGTGAGGAAAAGGAGTTTTGTTTGCTTGTTTGAAGCAGGTGATAGCAAGCATTTGGGGACCTGTGGATGGTTCAATATGGCATAAATGTAAGTTTATGGAAAAATGTGAGAGATGGCAGGAGGAACAGGCAGAGGTCATGAAGGATCCTGTTGGCCCTGGGAGAGAGCCAGACACAATGTTGAAGCCTCAGGCAGTGAATAACAGCTTTTACAAAAGGAGTAACACTGTCAGGTGTCATCCTTTGAGAGATAACCTTCCAGTATAGATGTTTGTTTGGAAGGATGTGTCAGGAAGCAGGGAGGCCAGTAGATGTTGTAATAGTCCGGGTGGAGTTGGCTATCACCTGATGTAAGGCGGGACAGATAGAAGTGGGCAGATTCTTGAGATACTTAGTGTGTAGAAGATGCAGAACACAGTGACTCATTACACATATGAGATGAGGGAGGTGGTGAACTCTGATTTTCTAGGTTGTGTATGTTCATGGACAGTATTTACATCGACTGCAGTGCAGTGCAGAGCATGGGGAGGGTTGAGGAAGAGAGGATGCAGTTATTGACTCTGGTGTAGTGGATGCAATATGTCTCTTCCCTAATACCCATGTGGCTCTTCCTCCTCCTTCTCTGAACATTGATTTCTTCACAGTTGCCTCCCTTCCCCTCCCTCCTTTCAGCCCATGTCCTTCAGGGGAAGCGGACCTACTGCCAGTTCTGGGATGGCCCTCCTGTCTAGGTAGGTAACCCACCCCTGGCCAATGACTGAGAATGGTCATGTAGCCAACCTGGGCCAATGAGATGGGAGGAGTGCTTTTCTGGGGGCTTCTGAGAAGCAGCTTCCTTGCTTTTATCTGAGAGAGCACCTGGAAATGACACTTTCCGGTTGTCTGGGTGTTGTCTTTTGAGGATGGGTAGCCCTAAATCACTGTCGCTGTCTTGCTACCACTTTGAGGATAGTGAGATATTCAGGCCAACCGGCTGGAGCTGCTCAGTTATGTGAGCAACCCCATTTTCATAACATGAAGTCAGTTTGAGTTGCATTTTCTCGTATTTGCAGCTCAGGGCATCTAAACATACAAGGGCCAGTGGGACATCCAGGTGGAGAGTTCCAGCAGGCACATAGGCTTTCTGTCTAGGTCTGGAGCCCACGCTAGTGTCTGAGATGAAAAAAATACAAAACCTGTAATGTTCACACTCTTCTGAGAACTGGTATTAATAGGATTGTTTTCCTACTCAACTAAGATTTTTTTTCTTAAACGAGGAAGGAAGTACAGTAATAAAAGGAAGAACTTCCTTGGATAATGCACTGGTAGTGTACAGGGGTGGGTTATGGAATCTCTTTAAGAATCTGAAGGAGAGATGCATCATTAGAATGATTCAGAACGAATCTATTCAAAGCAAAACTGTATGACCTATTTTCTGAGATTTTTGAAAAGTGGGAACTCATTTTGTGTTGGTTGCCCCAGGTGACCTCTAAGAGACACGGGCTAGCTCAGAGGAGAGAGGACGGGAGCTCTGGGGTCTGGGGCACATGAAAGCCAACTCCAGCTTTCACTCTTATGAGCTGCATTATCTCCCTGAATCTCATTTGTAAAATGGAGAAAACAACTGCCCCCCAAGGTGGTCCTGTGAATTAAACTGGGAAACTCATTTAAGAATTTATACTGTGCCTTGAAAAAAGTAGGAGGGAGGAAGAGGGAGCAAGAGCAAGTGAGAGAGAGATGACTTTTTTTCTGCCATTGTCTCTCCATCTCTCTCCCATCAGGCACTAATATCCAGGATCTTCTGCACATGGTGTGGTTACCATTGACCTCTGCTTGTTCTCTGTCCTCATCTTGTTTGACTAAGCAGTGGTATTCAGACTGGTCAATCACTCCCTCCTTAAACTCCCTGCTTGCCTTTAGGCACTCCTTGTTTGGTTCTCTTCCTACCTCTTCAACTTTTCCTTCTCAGTCTCCTTGCTAGCTCCTCCTCCTCTTCCCAAACCCTGAATGGTAGTCTGCTCTGGGACTTGGTCCTTAAACCTCCTCTCTTCTCTAGCTATGCTCACCCTTCAAGGCTCCTTATCTCAGTCCAAGTAAAAAGCCCAATATCCTTATCATGGGCCACAGGCTCTACCCAACCTGTGCCCTCTCCCAGCCTTCTCTGCCACCTCTCCGACCCTTCTACCCCAGCTCAGCTGATCTCCTTTGTGCTTCTGGAGAATACCGAACGTACTCTATCTTCAAACCTCTTCACTTACTGTTCCCTCTTTAGAGGCTCACTATCTCTCTTCTTTCAGGTCTTTGTTCAAATGAATGTCACTGCATCAGAGAAACCTTCCTGGCGCCCTGTATAACCTAGCAACCCCCTGCCTCATCACTCTGCTTCTTCTCCTCTTAACCTGTTCTCACAGCACTGAGCACCACTCGATGCATTATATGTTTATTTGTCCCTAGCTCTTTCTCCCTTGAGAATGCCAGCCTCATGCGGCCAGGGATCGAGTTTTATGCATAGTTCTATCTCAAGCTTTTATAATGGTGCTTGGCACAAAGTGGGCCCTCAGCCAATATTTTTTTTGATGAATGTATTCATTGAAGGTTACTGCTATTATTATTACTAACAGCATTATTTTTCCAACTTTAAGATTCTGCGGTTTATGCTGGCAAAGCAAGAGGTAGAGCCAATGACCTCCCAAGATTCCTTTCAATTTTGCAAACCCAAGACCATAGCACAACAAATGCTCTGTAAATTGCTCACATGGGAACAGATCCAAACAGAATTACTGACCCTCAGGGGCCTCAGATCACCACACTCCTGGACGCCCCAGACTTCCTAAAAAGCTGTCCTGAGCGATATGGTTAGACAGCTATTTAAGACGTGTCTGTTTTGGAGGCAGTTTGACCTATGGTGAGAATGTCAAATGGAACAAAAACATTCTGACATTTTAAAAGCTTTAATTTACTCAACATAAAAGCCATGGCATCTGAATATGTCAAGTTTATAAGGCAGAGACTTGAGAACAGGAGTATGTGCCTACCTAATGTGAGGGCATGTCAGCGAGTTGATTGCCTTGCTGAAGGAGGACACTGGAAACAAAGCTAGAAGAAATGGAGGCTGCATCTGCAAAATACACCTGAACCTTGGTTTTAGGGTGAATCTGTCATTCTCAGTGCATTTTGAAGTTAAGATATGTGAAACCAAACGACTGTCAAGGTGATTCAAATAGGTTCATCTCAGAGGCCCCAGGAGGACAGCAACCCACTGATTGCTGTCAATTTGTAGGGTGTGGGGAGAAAGCATGGATTTGGAGTTATGCAGACTGGGGTGTGAGTCCTAGCTCTGCTGTGCATAGACCAAGTACCATTAGGAAAGTTACTTGACCTCTCTGGGCTTCTACCACCACATGGCAGAGACTGCTGCAAATCACCAAACCTGTTTTCCCCAGAGCCCAGCACTCAGCTGGACTCTGCTTCCCAGCCTTCCTCGCGGTAAGGTGTGACAGCATGGCTGAGCCCTGGCCAGTGTGACGGCATGCATGTGCTGTGTGCCACTCCCGAGTGTAGTCCAAAAGAGCCTTTCACAGGCCCGCTGTCACACTCTTTCCCCTCCGGGTTTGAGGCAGCAGAGCCCCGCACACCCAGAAGCTGTGTGCTGAAGATGCTAGAACCCCAAGATCAAAGGCCTGTCTCCCCAGATCAGTGCTTAGAGGAGAGCTGCCTGTTTTGAACTTCCCCTGAGTGCGAAACAGATGCGAGTGGGAAATCAACTTCTGTGTGTTAAGCCCCTGGGATCTGGGGGTTTACTTTTTATATCAGTTACTATTACTTAATGTCTTTGTAGAATGAGGATAAAATAGACTTTTTGGAGGGTTGGAATATACATATTATGTTTAAAGCTCCAAGAACAGGTATTGGTATGTAGCAGGGGTTTAATTAATATAGTTCTTAGTGTTCTCTTGCCCAGTTGGTTTATTTACAATACTCATTCACATGGACCCTGTGCAGTTTTATTGTGCTAGGCCCCAAGGGGAAGTCAAGAAGTGCAAAGCAGTTCCATCTCTCAAGTTCTACATATATACTAGAATAACAAGAATGGAGTGAGTGTCTCTAGAATTAACCACTAGAATTCAGAGGAAGAAGGTCCCTTTGGTTGGGTTAGTTAGAGAAGACAATAAGTCACCAGATATTGAAACAGAGCTGTACATAGGCCACCACAAATAATGGTCTATCAAAAAAGAATTTCTGTTTTATTTTGGATCCATGATATAGTCATTCTCTTATCACTTATCCTTTATTAACCATGTTAGAAAGGCAGACTATTTAGAAAATTAACCTAGAAATATGGTTAAAGCTATAAATTAGGACCAGGATATTAATTACTGGGATGTTTATAATGCCAAAAGATCAGAAAGAACTCAAATTCCAATAGCATTAGAATGCTTAAGTAAATCAAGGTGCATCCCTTTGATGCATGTCCCCGGGAAATCCCATCCATGCCCACAGCTTACATTACCACCTGGTCATCAGTGACTTCTGCATGTATGTTTCTGCCCCTGACTTCTCCAAACTCTACTCCTATATCTCCAGTTGCCAGCAGGATGTCTCCAGGACATCTCAAACTCAGTGTTCCCAAACTCGAGCTTATGATTCATACCTTTCCCCATCCCTCCGATGTGTCCCTCTTTCAGCATCTTCTCCTCACCATCTCCGGTTGTGAGAGTCAGGATTCTTGGAATCTTCCTTGATGTTCCTTCTCCCTCATCCCCATGTACAGTCATGGTGTCTATTCCATTAGGTCCTCAATCTTATTAAAATCCATTCTCTTCTATTCACCCCTGTGGCTACCTCCTTGGTCTAACCCCCCATTTTCTTCCATCTGGATTGTGGCTTAGCTTTCGAATTGGCCTTCCTGCATGCAGCCTAGGCCCCTGTCCAAGACCACATCTGATCATCTTCCTCCTGCCTTTCCTCACCCCCAGAACTCTCCACTGACTTCTTAATCAAGACCAAAATTCTTAACTTGGCCTCTGAGTATGTCATTGTCTGAGCCTTGCCCATCTGTCCATCCTCATCTCATTCTATTCTCCCCCTTTCTCTGCATCCCAGCCATAGGACATCGCACCGCTCTTCTCTGCTCAGAGCGCGCTTTCCAAACTTACGCCCCCTACTCCAAATGCACCATTGCCAGGTTCTCATCTGCCAGGTTCTCCTCTGGATCACAACTGAGTCACTTCAAGGAATCCCTGCATGGTCCTGCATCTGTTAGGTTCCTTTGGGACCTGTTTCTGTGGCATACACACAGACGGGATGAAGGAAGAAGTGGTTCAGGGGCATTCTGGATGATGAAGAGCCAGGTATTTAAAAAAATTGTCATTGATAACGCAGAGTGGATTGTCTATCTTTATACTACCAACTGTCAAACCATATAATTCAGATACTGAACTTGAACAGGGCTAGTCATTCATGCCAAAAATAGTTACTGTGTGTCAGACACTGAGGTCGTTCCCCTGTTCTTGTGGAGCTTATTGTTTATTTAACACATTTCAAAAACCTGGGTATCAGGAAAGCAAATTTGTATTCAGGGAGCTCCCATGAATGTATTTTATTTCCTTGAGTGAGACGTTTAATTTTCTGGGTCTTAGTTGCCACAACAGTCCTTGCTGACTGCTCTGTGGTGCTGGGGCTGCCATTCACACTGCTGAAATACTTGGATATCTTCAGTCCCTGAATGCGTTGCAGAGAAGTTGGGCTTGGAATCTGAGCTGTTGAGAGTGTGGCTTTCCCAAGACCCTTCCTTGGTCCCCCAGAGGACTTGTGTTATTAAACCAGAGAGCAGAGCAGATCCTGGCTGGCAAGGACCCAGGGATTAATGTCCAGGCGGTAACATCATAATTGGGCCCGCATTGAAGGCTGCCACATCTGTTGTGTGAGGCTTTGATGCAGAGCCCACATCGCACCTCTCTGCTGGCTAGGACCTCAGTCTGGGGAGCCAGCCTGGGTGGCCTTAAGGCTGTACTTAGCACATGCTCAATAGCTACTGTCAGGTGTCGAAAAGCTCTTATGAGGGCCGAGAAATTGACTTGTGCCCTGGGCTTCTCAGGAAAACAATGGGGGGCCGTGGGAGAAGTTTTGTGCCTGAAGGTGCCCAGGGACTAGTAACTGAGTTACTGCTAAAGCAATGAGAGGCTGTGGTCAGTGACAAGTGTTGCTGGCATGAGGCTGGCAGGCGGTTGTAAGGCCATCCTGCATGTTCTCTTTAGCCTGGAGCATTCGGGCATTAATTCCTTAAAAATGATTACTAGGGGGCAGTTCACCAGTCAGACTGCTGCTGCCTGGGGGTGGCGAAGGGATGCTCACCTGTCGGGGGAAGGTCACTACACTGCACACTGTTCCATGTATTATCTCATTCAATGACAACTTTCCTGCAAGGAGGGCTTTCTTATCCTCATTTTCCAGATGAAGAAACTGGGATCCAGGAGTTTCAGAGGCCGTCCTACAGCTATGTAGCCATAAAAGATGGGTTGTGGATTGGAATCTCATCTGCTTCCAAGCCCACATTGCCTTTAGTACATCGCGGGTCCATTTGTGGACGTAACCAAGCTACGTCAATATCGTCTTCTGTGTGCAGTGTCTTACTTCTGGAAGGGGTCTTAAATCCATCTATTTCTTTTCACCTCCCCTGACCTGAATGGCTTTTATCTGCCTGATGACAGTACCTACTAACCTGTCTCTCTGCTTCCTTCTCTGCTTCCCATAGCCCATGAGGTATGAACAGATTGAAGGGGGGCACTTCCTTGCTTCAAAACCCTCAGAGGGTTCCCATTGCCAGTAGGCTAGAATCCAAAATATTTAACGAGGCCCATGAGGCTCTGCATGTGGCCCGTGCTCCATCTCCTATCTCCCCCACTCTTGGCTCTGTCCACACTAATCTTCCTGTACTTTCTGGAAGGCTCTAAGCTCTTCATCCTGCCTCGGGGCCTTCACATATGCCATTCCTTCTGCCTGAAATACTTTCCCCCCAATTTTTCCTGGCTGACTTCTATTCAACCTTAAATATTTCTTGCTCAGAGAACATTCCTGCCTTAACCACAGCCCTCTTCTTAGTATCTTGCACTCTCTCTTCATCATCCTTAATAATTTGCAAATATCTTTTCCTGTGTGACACTACTATTTGCTTATTTTTGTTTTCTCTCCCCACTCAATTTTATGAGCTCCTCAAAGTTAGGGACCAAGATGGTCTGTTCCCGTAATTTCCCCAGCATCTTACACACTGCCTGACACTCAGTGGATTTCCAATAAGCGCTTTAAATTTTTTTTTTTTTGTCAAATGGATAAATGGTTCTGAAAAACTGTTGGCATTGTCCCTGACAATGTGAGTTCATGTGAGCATATTTATAGAAGCCAGTTCATTGTAACTCTATTTCCATCCATTTATTCACCCGTGCATCATTCCCATCAATATTTACTAAGTACCAATGGGTGCTGAGGATGCAAAAGTGAAAGAGTAAAAGTGCTAGCCCTCCAGTCACTCAGTGAGGGTAGGGTGGGGGGGGGATGTGGAAACATGTGAGGAAAAGGCCTGCGTTTCCAAGTCAGGTGGGTCCAGGTTTGGATCCCTGATCTTCCAGTTACCCAACTGTGTGGCTCTGGGCACTTCTCTGAGCTCTGGGCACTTTATCTGTAAAATGGAGATAACCATATGCATCTTGTAGGGCTGTTCTGATGCTAAATTAAAGGAGATAAGGTATGTAAAAGCAAAGCTCAATAAAGAGAAGATTTGTTGTTGTTATTATTATTGTTTATTACGTGAGTGGGGCATAAGGGGGAGTTAGATGAATTCTACCTAGCAGGATGGAATTAGGGAAGCTCTTATAAATGAGCAAGTGCCTTAGAGGCAAGGTGGATAAAGAGGGGAAGGCTTTTGGGTAAAGGGTGGATAAAGGGGGAGGGTGAGAGCAAGGAGGGACTTCGGGGGAGACTGTAGATTGTGGTACTCTGAGAATGAACATTCCTCCATTTCTCTCTCTCCCTGAGGGGTACACACCACCCTCTGTTCTTCCCAGAGTAGCTCAGCCTGTCCTTTGGGAATCCACCCTCCCCCATTCATTCCTCTTCCCCTGCTCTTACTCCTGTTCCCATCTTTGGCCTCCCCATATACACTTATACTTCCAGTTCCCCTTTCCTCTTAAAACTGGGAAGAATGAAGGATTGGAAACATCTCTGTCATCCATCAAATAAAACTGGGAGGTGGCAGTCATGGTTTTGTTAATGACCACTCAGCTTTTCTTTCCCAGTATCTGGAAGACTTGTGCCCCAAGATGGACAAGCCAGTGATATACAGGGACAGACTTATCAACAACTTGTAGATGGATGGGGACCCTGAGGCCATCTCATCCGGCTTCCATCCTGAGCAGGAAGTCCCTGGCAGCACCCTTGAGGAGAGGCCATTTATCCCTGCCTTGCCAGTCTCCAATGTCCCCCTCATTCACGTCAATGGAAGTCAGTTTACATGTGTATCAGTAGTGAGAACTTCAGTCTCCAAGCCCAAATTCCAGCATCGAATTACTGAAAAGTAAACAACTCTTCAAGAAAGAAATAGCATGACATTCAAGAGTTGGGCCTCTGGGAACCAGACTGCCAGGCTCACATCCCAGCTTTATCACCTTGGACCAGTGACTACAGCTAAACCTCAGTTTCCTCATCCGTGAAGTGGGCATGATAACCGTGATCCCTTCGTGGGAGCTATTGTGAGGGATAGCTCCCTCACAACAGGGAAGCACCCAGAAACTGCTGAGTCTGCAGCAGTAGCTTGAAAGGTGTTGACTATTATTAACTCTTGGTGGAACCCATTCAAAGCAAGGGCTGGAGTGAGATTCCAAGGACCCAGAAAAATCATCAGCCTCCCCCATTCCCTCTGTTCCTGCTCTCTGAGGGGTAGAATTCCTCCACTAGGAAATAGTGCCTTTCATCCTGTGTTAACAGAGAAACTGGTGGCCAAGCAAAGAGGGCCAAGCCTCTGCAGTTGGGCAGCCGGTAGGCCTCAGTCTGGCTGCTTTCTAACGCACTAACCTTGGGCAATTACCTGCCCTCTCTGCACCCGGGCTTGCTCTCCAGCACATCGGGGACTATAACCCCACCTCAGAGGGTGGGGTCTGCCTATTTAGCATCATTTCCCCTGGTTCACTCCTGTCCAGCCCACCTCCATTGCTTGCCTTGGTTTTTGCAATTATCTCCTGACGGGCCTCTTTGTCCTCGCACTCATTCCCATCTCGGCAGTGCTCCACCCAGCAGAGCAGGCTTCTAGAACCCAAGTCCCCGAGTGCTGCCCTTTCCTTAGACCCTCCAAGGGTTCTGGTGTCCCTCAGGGTAAACTCCTCATCCTAGCCCACAAGCACTCCCGTGTCCAGCTCCCACTTCCTCTCTGTTCCTCTCTTCTCCATTTCAGCCCCTCATTCACTCTGCTGTCCCCCACTTGCCTCCTTCTTGGAACACGCTGAGTACTCTCAGGGCCTTTGCACTTGCCGGTCCCTCAACCCAGACTGTGTTTCCCCAGAAACCAACATGGCTTCTTCATTTTCGTTCAACTGTCCCTTCCCCTGAGAAGCTTTCCATGGCTGTCCTATCTTATATAACATTCCCTTTCTGTCATTCCCTGTCCCTCACCTGGCTTTATTTATTTATTTATTTTGGCATAGCACTTATCACCGCCTGACAAATATTTAGGTATTTTTTTAGTTTCTTGCTTCTTTCTTCCCAATAGGCTGCAGAGCCCATGAGGGGAGGATGTGACCTTTTTTTATCTCTGTTGGATCTTCAGTACCCAGCACAGTGCCTGGCTCAACGTAGATAGTCAACAAGTATTTTTTGAATGAACAAGTATGTAGTATGCAACAAAGATTAACCTTGTTTATGAAATGTGCTTGGTCCATTGTAGGTGTTTGATAAATGTAAATTTTTAATCCCCTCATTATCAAACTAGAAAGAACATTTGAAAGGCAAATACCCTTGGGAGGGATAACATGTTGATTTAAATTCACATGGGATTCCTGTAAAAGGGAGGACTGAGTTGGGAGGGCAGAAAAGGCAAGCCAGGGGCCCTGTAGACAAACTTCACTCACTAAGCAATTTTGCCTCTGGCCAGCTCTGTTTATGTCTCTGTGTATGACGATTCTCCAGGCAATTGAATTGCATTACCCTTTTCATTCCAATAATAAGGACAGAATTCGGATGTGGTATTTGATGGTGTCTTGTCTATTGAATGACTTCAGGCCTGCCTGGCACGCTGCAGCAAATTACTGTCAACTTGAGGGCTTCCGTGCCCCCACCAGAGTGCCAGTATTTCTGTGGAAAATCCCGGTCATTTACAGTTTATGTCTCAAAAATGAATTTTTATTTCATTGGCTTAATCTTTAGAGTTATCAGAAACGTGTGTTTATTCCCAGTGAGACTTCAAATGCAAGATTCTTGTAACGAGACCAGAGCTGGAAGATTTCCTGAAGGGAGAGAAAGAAAAGCATTCCCCTCCTGCTTAGAATGGCTGTGTGTACGCTCCCTGCTGAGAGAGAGAAGAGGGTAGACTGGATTCTGTCCAAAAATCGGAAGGGAGGCTGATTCCAGCCAGGGAGGGCGTTCAAGCCTTTAAGACCAAGGCAGACCAAGGGATGGGAGGAAATGGAGGAGAGAGGAAACGTGTGACCATCTTGTCCAGCTCTGTTTTCCTAAAACCAAATACCTGGAAACCTGCTGCCCACAGCTGTCTCCTGGCCCCAGCACACAGTAAGCACTCAAGAAGCAGACGCTGAATTGGAGTTAAGTTACCTGGGGAGGGTTTGGGGATGTGGCAGCTGCTGTGATCTGGATGGGGAGTCGACCACATCTCCCCCCACAGCCCTCCAGTTCACTCATGTGGCCTAATAATCTATCACAAGTGGCAACAGCAGCAAAGAAGCCTTTGGCTGTGTCACAGGACCCAGCCCTCCCTAGGGGAATCCTCCTGTCACAGACAGGGCACAGCTTCACCCACACACTGGGTCCCTGAGTCAGAAGGGCATGGTTTTTCACTATGGTGCTTTCTATCAGATTGGTAAAACCCTGTTAGCTTTTTAGGGGAGGGGCCCATACCAGCCAACATCTTGAGGTTAGTAATCTTGATAAAGAGGAATTTTCCCAGCGAGCCTCCTACCCTGCTTCCTTGTTTTTTTGTCCTTAGAAAACAGCAGAAATACAGATTGCACTGTGAACAGTCTTGACACAGAAACTTCTGCAGCTCTTCCACCTGTCCGCGACTGGTGGAATCATGGGTAATTGGTGAGGTTGTAGCAGCTAGCTAACTCAGCCCCAGTGCAAAATGATTGTATTGAACCCTAGTGGAGTGATTGGTCTGAGCAGCAGCACAAGAAGATGCCCTTGCCTTTTCCCATTCCAGTCTTTTGGTCATATACCTACAAACAGAACAAGCAAAACTCCACTCACTTGGGGCTTATATTCTAATGATCCACAGCTATCTAGCCATCTCATGCAGTGATTTGAAATGACACAGACAATAAAATCACAGAAAGAATAAGGCTCGAAGAGTATGTAATCAGAAGGGAAGGTGAGCACCAGAGGAGAAGAAAAAAAATACCAATGAGCAAGTCATAGGGTCCTCCTATAGAGCTGACAATGCTAAGTGGGAATTTCAGCCCAAAGATCCCTGACAACTGAGGCAAAGAGGGAAAGTATATCAGTCACAAGAATCTCATTGTTCAGAAAGGGACATTACTACTTTCCCTATTTCTTATCATAGTCAAATTTGTTATTTAGTCATATTACCTTATTTAACCCTTAGAACAATCTTATGAACATGATGATGATGATATTGTGGTCAGTATTAGTCCCATTTTATAGATGGGAAAAAACCCTAGGGCTTAAAAAGTTAAGTACCTTGCCCAAGGTCACATCTGGAAAGTGGCAGAGCAAAGAACTCTCAGGCAGTCTGAATGCGCAGCCTGTGCACCTCACCATAAACCTCACTGCCTTTGCTGCAGGGCAAACTGAAAAAGCACACCAACAGTCCTGGGGCAGAAGCCTAACTGCCCTGGAAGGCATCTCCTGCCAGGGATCTGGGAGGGAGGAAAAGAGGAAATTGGATGATAAATAGGAAACTCATCAGCTTTTAGGCCCAAGACATTCCAGTAGCATAAGATGGGAAAACCAGAGCTGTTAGGTCCTAGGTTCAAGATGACCCGGGTTAAACTGGTCTGGCATATTGCAGCCACTTTCTTATGTCATAAAGGTATGATCTTTGTAAAAGAAAGAAGTTTAAAAATTCCCCTTCAGCGTGGCTCTTGCCTGTACTGGGCCTCACCCTGTTATCATAGAACCTCATTAGGATCCCCTCCCCCCATAGGTGTAAGGCCAGGAGGAAAAAAAAACCCCTTTGCTGGGAGGCACTTTCCAAGGTGCTGAAGCAAGAGGAGCTTGTTTTTCTTCTTTCAGATTAGCTTTTTATCTGAGTCACTACTGGTAAGCACATGAATGAAAAATGATACAATCTGCATGACCAAGCTGAGAAAACATGCCAACATATAGCATTCAAGTTTATTTACAGGAGATGCCAACCCTGAAATGCAGCATAGGGTGAAGGATGTAGTATGCACTTGGAACTGGACTGTGCCGGCTCAGCTGCTCAGGAGCTGAGTAAACTTGGGCACATTTCTTAAAACTTCTATGCCTCAGTTTTCTCACTTATCAAATAGTAATAATAATAATAATAATACTGACTCCAAAAAGAGTTGCTATGAGTATCGAATGTGTTAAAAGTTTCTAAACACCTAAACAGTGTGTGGCAAGTGATAGGCCCCATATATGTGTTTCTCAGGAAAGTTACTTACATTTCTTAGGGCAAAGCAGCTTGGTAATGAGGTCATCTCTGGAGTGATGAACCTGGCCAAGTTACTTCTGCCCCGGGGTATGTCTGCCCTTAGGGGTTGCAGTAATGGCAGACGACATAGAAAACAGTGTCTTGCTCTCACTCCTCTCTATCACATTTACACGACAGGACAAAAAGCCTGCATGCACCCAATCCAGTTTTTTTACTGCATCTTGGAATACTAAGTCCAGCAACTTTCTGAAATGTTGAATTCTGTTTGCTATTCCATTTTTAAACAACAGCTGTTCATCCACCCCAGAGGTAACAGTAAGTCAGTGCTGGGGTTGTTCAATGCACACCCACATCGCTGGTTTCGCTCACGGGGATGTTAGGGGCTCTGATTAATTACTGTTTGCAAAGTACTGGGAAATTCTCTAGTGAAAGTTGCTATAGAAATGCAAGCTGCTGTATTATTACACGTGCTTGTCCTTGTTTTCAAAGTTTATTTATGTAGGCAAAGACGGAGGACATTTTTTTCTTTGATAGCACTGGATTAATGCCTCACAAGCTGGCATTTATGGATGTTAAGTCGCTTTATAGAGACATTGTATCTCTAGAGCTACAGGGATCTCATATGGGAAATGTTTATAAAGTATTGCCTCTTTCAGTTTTGAATCTTCCCTCTCAGTCAACTCCTGTTTCCACTGTTGAACAACTGTGAAAATGAAAAGAAGCCACTGTGTGTACCCCAACTTAAAAGGTCAAGTCCATATTTCTATACAAAATTTCCTTTCAAGGCATTTTTTTTGTACAGAACACTTCTCCCATTAATGTATGATAAAATTTGGGCAACATTAGGTTGAAATAGAAATTTGAAGTAGAAACAGCAGAACCTAGGGACAGACATAAACCCCAGCAATTAAAATGTGTTGGCCACCTCTACCCAAAAAGTTATCAAAAATTTTGGCGTGGTTTGATTTTATTTTGAAAACATGTATGAAATAACTAGCAGCAAGCTCACAGCTCAGAAATGTTATTCCGTACTTATACATGCATTTCTTTTTTTCTTCACTCTCCATTTGCCCTTTTTAACAGGGAAATGCCTGTTTTGTAGGTATGTTTAACCACTCCTAATGAAACCTGCCCACTTTCCTTTAATGTTTCTGTTTCCTAACTCGAGTTTAAGATAATAACATCAGCCCTGGCATACTGAAAAGAAAATGCCCAAGTTCACTGGAATTAAAATTCCATGTCACACAGAGGCAGAATACGAGACCTTGTCTGCCAGCCGCACGAGTGGCGATGAAATCCGAGTCAGGAGAAAGGCCGTCCTTGCTGCTCTGCACTGCTCCTCAGCCATGTTTCATGTCTGGCCTCACAAAGATTGATTTGCAAACAAGTATACTTGTTTTTTAAAATCTCACAAAATCTAAGAAGTCTATTTAGTTCGTAAAACAAGAGCAAATAATTGCCTCTTTTACGTGAATAAAAATGTAAAACCCATACCGGGAATAGTGGCCGTTTTCTTACCCCCCGACAAGCACCCTGAGCTCCAGTCACACCACACACCGCCTCCAGGTCCTAGTGTTAGGCTCTTACATTCAGTGTGGGGTTCTCTTCAGCTCTCCCTGCCTTTTTCTTCCCCCGGCCCAGTCTTTCCCAGCTGCAGACGTTGTGGTCTCCTCTGGGCTCCCAAGCTATTTTGTATGTTAGGAGATTTCTCACATTGTAACCAATGAAGGAAAGAATGAATGAATGAATGAGGAGAGTCTTACTTCATGAGGGTAGGGAGTGGATTTATACTTTTATACTTTTTATACTTGTTTTATACTTTTTAAGAGCCTTTGGTATGGTGGTCTGATCACAGGGGGCAGACAGTGACACTGTGTATTCTAGTCACCTAGTCCCTGTCCCAACAGCTCTGGATGGCTTTTGCTCCCCGTGGATTAGCTGTATTGCCAGTGGTCAGCAAGTCAAAGGATTCTGGCATATCTTCACTTAAAATTCACAGGGATGCTGTCGCTTCCTTACCGCATTCAGTCCTATTGATTTACCCATCAAATCCTTCCGCTCTCCTCCCTCTCCACTCACCATCCTGGTCCAGGCCACCGTCCCCTCTCATCTGGGCAGCTGCAGTGGCCTCCTCACAGCTCTGCCCTCAGTCACTGTTGCTCACTCCCATCCCCTTATCTGCACGGTAGCCAGAGGGGTGATTTAAAATGCAAATCTTAGGGAAAGACATCAGGGGCACTCAGGCCTGGCGGGACAACTGTGTGCGTTCACAGAAAGAAAGCAACCCCGTGCAAGCTAAGGAAAGGGGCCTCAGGAGAAACCAAACTTGCCAGCACCTTGATCTTGGACTTTGAGCCTCTGGAACTGAAAAATAAGTGTCCCTTGTTTAAGCTGCCAAGGCTATGGCAGTTCGTTATGGCAGCTCGGACAAACTGTTAGAAACGCTCAGTCAGAATGATTCCCATGTCATGAGAACACCGGCTCCATAGAGTAGCCCTGCTTCCTTGAACCTTCTGTAGAAAGCACCTAAGAACACAAGCAAAATCCTGCATCGGAGTCCTCGAAGTGCCCTCTTACTGAGACGCTCCGCAGTTCCCGAGGAGCAGCGGCCTCAGTGTCGCGGCTGTAGGTCTGGCTCGTTCTTTCTGCGAGGTGCGATGCACTGCCAGCACCCCCAGCTGCTCTGCAGTGACCCCCGTCTGGTCCCCGAGGCCCCACCAGCCTTTGGAATGCTGCCCTGGCATCTATATGGCAACTGATACTTTTATGACAGAAGGGGAAGCTTCACTGTTGCTGCTTCCTTCATGCTTTGCCAGAGATCTGCAGTTTTCCAGCCTAGCAGGCTCTTGTCACTCCACAAATGGCCATGAGTATGGGGCTCGGCCTCACAAACTGGTATTAATAGTCTCTGTAAGGGAGAATCTCTGCCCAATTCCCACCCACCTGCAGGCCACAAGCCATCCCGGCTGGCGGGGGGTCTGAGATCTGCTTTCCTTCTTCCTAAAGCAACTGTGGAACTTCCTAGTGGGCCCAGAGTCCCAGCCCAAGCAGCGGCCTCTCCCGGGTGTGCACAGGCACCCTAACCTGGGGGATAGCTCAGCGTCTGCAGAGAAGAAGGTGTTTCACAGTCTCCCAGAAATGAGGCATCAGGAAAATGATTCCCCCAGTTGGTTCTTGTACACATACATGTACAACTTTTGAAAATACATTTCAAGCTTCATACTTGATATTTTTCTATAAAATAACTGCCATGGATATGCCAGTTGCTCAGTGTCCCCATCTATCAAGAGTCACCCTGCCCTTGTTAGGGGAGCAGAGCTAGCCTTGGGAGTTGGGGTCACTCGCCCATCTAGCAGGTGCTGGATTCAAACCCACACACTCCAGGATCTGGTCAAGGTGGTGAAGTAGGTGGACACCGCACTCACCTCCTCCCATGACCACATGGAAGTTCCGACTAAATTACAGAACAGTCAGCCTGGGTAGCCATTGGAAACCTAGCTGAACAGAAGTCCTATAACTAAGAATGTAAAGAGGAAGCCATGTGAGGCCGGGTACATCTCATTTTCATTATGAATAACATTAATGAACACTCTTCAATGCGACACTGTACCATATTTCATTATATCCTTCAGATACATTCCTAGGAATAGTCTTGAATGAAAGAATATTAAAAATAAAATAAAATGTAAATTTCATCACATCAGCTTCTGGTTTCTTAAGATCCATCAGTGGTTCCCATTGTTTTAAGGAAAAAAGCAAACATCTGCCTTGCTTTCGCCCCCCACAAGTCTTGCTTCATTTCTGTGCTCTAGTCACTCCACCTTCCCTCCTGGCCCTTAATAACCTCAGTCTGCTCTCCCACCACAGGACCTTTGCACATGCCAATACCTCTGCCTACAACACTCTTTTCTTCCTCACCTTTCACCTAATTACCAGGCGACCTAAACCTCTGGTTATATGCTCTCCTAACTCCCCATGCTTTCTCCTCACACGCAGCACTCTGTGTGCGTCTTGGTCTGTCGTTTGCTTTCCACTTGACCCCCAGAGCTTAGGCTCCCCTGGAACAAAGTAATAACTTAAACAACTCTGTTGAATAACGAATGAATGACTAACTCTGGGATAAATTTAAGATATTTTTCTAATAAAGCAGGAGCTAGAGGAGAAATCTGTATGCTCAAACATTTATTTTCCAACTACCGGGAAGGTGTGCATCCGCCAGGTAATAGCATTGCCCAGCTCTGCCATCAGCAAGTCCTTGGCATCAACCTGAGAAATGATGCATCGCCCTCCCCCCCCCCCCCCGCCCCAGTATAAGTTAAGCTCTGCCCTGACTGGTGTGGCTCAATTGGAGCGTTGTCCACAAAGGGAAGAGTCACCGGTTTGATTTCGGTCAGGGCACACGCCTGGGTTGTGGGTTTGGTTCCTGGTAGGGGTTTGTATAAGAGGCAGCCAGTTGATGTTTCTCTCTCACATGGATGTTTCTCTCCCTTCTTTCCCTTCTCTAAAGATAAATAAATAAAATCTTTAAAAAATAAGTTAAGCACTTTATGAATTGATTCCATCAAGTCGTGGCAGGTGTCCAAGAGGCTCATAATGAAATGCAAATAAAAATGTAAAAAGAGCACATGATTTGCAAATCAAGCAATGGAAAAAATTACCATGCAAGTGTTCAATGACAGTTCTTTACCAGTGAAATAAAAAACCCAGAAGCCATCGATGTGGGATGTCCTAGACACCCACTGCTCTTGGTAACATGAAACAAATGGCCCTTCCTCACGAGGTTCCTGCTGGAAGTTCCACCTTGTTTTGCCGTCACTGTTTGCACATTCTGTTCCAGGACAGCCTTACTCAGAGTGCCCCAAGCAAGTCCACACCGGGGGTGCATGCTTCCCTTTGCCTTGAACTATCTACCCTTATGCCCTTCTCCCTCTTTGCCCCTCCATTTCCAGGAGCCCTGGAGAACATTCATTATCATTTCCCTGCCCAAGGAACACCTTACTCAACTACATTTCCTAATCCTAAACGGCCCCTCCACACCCTTTGTTTTCTCAAGACAAAGTCCTGGGGACCCTCTCTACTTCTTTCTTCTCTCTCCCATATGAGTCATATCGCATCCATCAGCAAGTCTTGTCCCAAATCTCTTCCTTTTCTCCAACTCCAACATCCTAATCTTTTAATGAAATTTTAATTTAATTTTTTATTGTTGTTCCACTACAGTTGTCCCCATTCTTCCCCATTACTCTCCCCTGCCCTACTAACTTACATTCAGTCCCTCCCCATTGTCCTTGTCCATGGGTCCTTCATACATGTTCCTTGACTCGACCCTTTCCCTTCTTTCCCCCGCTATCCCTCTCCCCCCTCCCCTCTGGTCACTGTCAGTTTGTTCTTTATTTCCATGTCTTTGATTCTATTTTGCTTGCTTGTTTTGATGATTAGGTTCCATTTATAGGTGAGATCATATGGTATTTGGCTTTCATCACCTGGCTTATTTCACTTAGCATAATGCTCTCCAGATCCATCCACACTGTCGCAAAGGGTAGGAGCTCCTTCTTTCTTTCTGCTGTGTAGTATTCCACTGTGTAAATGTACCAGTTTTTTGATGCACTCACCAACATCCTAATCTTAGCCATCATTTTTTTGTGAAAAGGTTTCCCAATAGGCCTTCTCCCCTCCACCCCTTCCTCCCATTCTTCCCTCAGTTGTCTGTATAATCTTCTGGAAGTCAATTAGATCGTACTTAAAAGTATTCTGTGATTTCCCACTTTACCAAGAAAATACCCAAGCTCCCTTTCATGACCTACAAAACCCTATGTGGGTTGGTTCTTGCCTTTTTCAGTTTCATACTGAGTCCACCGCAGAGCCTTCTTGACTCGGTATCCCCATTTCAGGCATCTTCAACCCAACATGTTCTCATCGGAGCTCCTGACCTCCTCCAGCCCCAGCCTGCCCCTCCCCTCAGCTTCCGCCCCTCAGGAAATGCCATCCCCTCAGCTGTGCAGGCCAGAAAACTCAGAGTCACCCTGGACACCCCTGCAGTCCACACCGCATTTCCGGTCAGCCAGCAAATCTGGTCGGGTCTCCTTTCCGGACGTGCCCCAGATCTGGCCACTTCTCACAGCCCCTCCTCTGACTGCTCTGGGCCAAGCTGCCACCAGCTCCTGCCTGGACCAGGGAGAGAGCCTTGTACCTCATCTTTCTGTTTCTGTGCTTGTCCTCTCTCCATCGCCACTCTTCTCCCACAATTAAACTCCCAAGTCAGCATCTGGAGTTGTCTGGGTTAGGTTAGGTAACTCTTCCACTCAAACCCTCCCGTGGCTTTGAGGAAGGTGGGCCGGGACGTGGCACCTCAAACCAGGACCAGAACCAAGGTCAGGGCGGATTCCTCTCATGACACTGAGGGAGCATGCCGCCCTTGTCGGGGGGGCGGGGGGGAAGAGCGTGGTGGGCGCCTTTGGACAGACCGCTGGAGACTGTATGGGATCGGGGCAGGGAGGGCGAGCAGAGAGGGGCGCTCGCTGCGTACGGGGCATTTCACATGTGAGAGCACCTTAGAAATTCCTGAAATGGTTGTCACTCTCCCGTGTTACAGAGGAGGACAATGAGGCTCAGAAGCTAGGCAACTTATCAGCGTCTCATGGCTTCTAAGTGTCGGGCTGGGACGCAGACCTGAGCCCCTCTTCCTCTTCCCTCTCCTCTTCAGTCCCTTCCTTAACATATGTGCATCTGGTGCCCGCCACGTGCCAGGCCCTGCTCAGGTGCTGGTGGCCTGTGGTGGCCAAACGAGAATGTTCCTGCCCTCCAGTCCAAGGGGGGATGTCGGCAGCGAGCAAAGTCACAAACCGATGGAACACTCGCAGGTCACCATGGTGTCCCGCAGGAAAGGGGCGGTGGCAGTGCTGGGGGAGGCGTGTGGGGCGGGGTCTCCTCTGGTCGGGCGGTCAGGACCCGCTTCCTTCGGTGACTGAGATGGAGCCCAGCGTGAGGGGGGCTGGGTGGGGGGTGGGGCGAGGGCAGCCACCAGGGGCCGGGGTTTGTGTGTCACAGGAGCTGAGGGGACACCTGCGAGGCTGCAAGGGAGCTAGAGAGTCTCAAGCTGTTTCTCCGAGGTGTCCGCCCTTTTCTCTCTGGCACGTGGCTTCTTTGCAGGGGGGCACCCCTGTCAGAAGAGGAGACGCCACCTCATACAGTGGGTGGGGGCTTATGGACGTGTAAGAGGTGAAGGGGGTGGAACGTACAACACCAACCGCTTCCCCACAGGGGTAGACACAGTCCCGCTGAGAGGTTCCCACTGCATTATTAAGGTGAATGTGAAGGCGGGGCTCCATCCTTCTGGGGGCGAGCAACCTGTCTTCCTGCAGCACAAGCTCTGTGCCCAAATCAGGAAAGAGATTTGGACGGAGCCGTGTGGGAGCGAGAAGTAGTGTGGGGGCCCCGGTGGAAGCCGGCCCCCCATAGAGATGCTGATGGCATTTCTCACCGAGGAGGAAAGGACAGGACGGGAGGAGGTGACGCTGGTCAGATGCCTGCTCTGCCACACGCACTGTGTTAACTGTTTCACACGCCTCACTTCCCAGAGGCCTCTCTCATCTGCATCATACAGATGGGGAAACCGAGGCTCAGAGAGGTAAAGTAACTTGCCTATGGTTGGTCAGCAAGTAAGGGTGTGCTGTGTTTTCCCAACTCCAGAACCCCCGTGTTCTTTCCTATGGACCAGGCTGAGTGGAGGCGGATCAGCCCGGAAGGGTCAAAGCCGCAGCAGGAGGGGTGATGGGGGTGGGGGTGGGGGGTGGTTGGGGTGGTGGTTCTGGAGGAGGGGCGACAACAGGAGCGGGATGGTGAGGCGACAGAGGGAACTTGTGTCCTGGGGTGGGTGTTGCTTCCTGGACCAGACAGACCTGCTTTTAAATCCCAGCTGTGCCCACTGCTGGAGTCTAGCAGGTAGAGGGAAGGCCTCGAGTCTCCCCACTCCCATGCAGCCCCTCCCCCAGCGGCCACCCTGAGAGAAGGCCCCCACAGTGCCTCCTGCCTCTGGCTGCCCAAGTGAGCCGTCCCCCAGAAGAGGCTGACTCATTCGCCTTGGCTCCCTGCCACCAACGCTGCAGGGACGACAGTGGCCTAGTAGCCCCATACCTCTCTGCCTGGTCTGACTGCCTGGTCTCCTCTGGGGGACAGACTGGGGCAGTCCCCTCATGACTCTGCTCCTGGCACCTGCAGAAGCCCGAGCCTCTCAGAGCAGCCGAACATTCCTGTGCAGCGTTACCGGTGTTGCTGTATGTTAATATGTCACCGTCCCTCTCTAGGCTGTGAGCTCTCGCACAGCGGGGATGTGCCTGAGTCATCTCCGGTCCCCAGTGCCCATGCAGGACCTGGCACAACAAATATTTGTTGCTCAGCAAATATTTGTTGAATTCCCTCTGAATCCAACAGGAAATCCCCCACCCTTGCCTGGGACCAGAACCCGTGGAGACAGTTTCCTGACAGAGCAGCCCCCAGGAATCGGCCCCCCAGAGGCAAAGTATAAGCGGGCATCTGCCACATTTCAGCATTGTTTTCCTTCTGATGCTTTCGATTGCTGGTTTTATTCCAGCCCATTCTCACTTTCTGTCTTGGAAAATCACAAGGAAACTCCACGCTGCTCCTGAAATCCTTGCCAACGTGATTCAAGCAGAATTGAGCACATTGCACTGAATTGCCACACAAACAAAGCCGTTGCCACTTTCAGCACGGTGTCCTCCTTCCTGCTGCCAGCCTGGCCCCTCCCCCAACCGTGCCCGGGTGAGAGGGGCCGCCCGCGTGCCTGGCTGGCTCTCCCAGTTCTCGTCCACAAGAGGCGCCAGGGGTTGGGTGGTATGGGAGATAGATGTGGGGTGAGGTCGCCCAGCGGGAATGACCCAGACACCCACCCCACCCTAACGCCCACTCATGCCCCACTCACCCACGATTTTCCGAAACCGGCCCCTTTCTGGTTTGTTACTAGCCGTGTAACTTGGAGTAAATCACTTACTCTCTCTGCACCTGTTTCCTCACCTGGAAAACGGAGCTGGTCACAGAGCACAATGGTGCTGAGGGTTAAGTGAGATGTAGATAAAGCCCGGCGCCGGGCAAGGTGTGTGGGCGCTGTCCGTATCAGTCTGTGCGCACCACATTCTCTGAGCGCGGGCCTCTGTAGGTCAGGGTGCTCCTTGGCCGGGAGCCCCGTGACTGGGGAATCAGTGACCTTTGTGCTCAGACCCTCCCGGGTGTGCTGTTTGAGAGCAGGCTCGGATCGAGTCTCTGCCCAAACCCGGTGTTGAGGAATGGAGCAGGGAGATGGGCTGACAGGGCATTTGGACACATGCCGGCCCCGCTGTGGCTCTGTCCAGCCCCTTGCGCAGGGCAGTGGGAAGATTTTACATGCTGGCTTCCTGAGGACACATTTTAGACAGAAACATGTTGCCTGTAGTTGGAGATTATGTGATGAAGAGGGAAAGTGTGGCACTGGCATTCAGTTCTGCCCCTTCTGAGCACTGGGACCTGGGGCAGGTCCCTCAGCTCCGCTGATGCCTGCATCCTCGTCTGAACGAGGCTGGTACTGCACCTGCTCGGAGGGGTGTCAGGGTGATTCTGTGTGGTCGGCAGTTTAGGGGGCTCAGCACAGGGCCCGAGGTGTGAAATGTAAACCGAGTTCAGTTCCTGAGAGCAGCTACCTTAACAGGGACGCTGTCGTCCTGAAGTTCCTAACGTCCAGCCAGAGTGCTCCTCTGTAGAGGGCTGTGGCGTCTCTGGGAAGGTAGGAGCTGTTTCTGGAACCAGCCCTACTGCATGCCAGAACCCAAACTGATGGGGCCTGGGTAAGGAACCCAGCCCAGAACTTGAAACGTCTTGGCCCAAGTGGCCCAATGAGCTTGGGACTAACTGGATTTGAACAGTGTTTCCACCTCCACTTCCGGTGGGACCTTGGACAAGTTCCTTAACTTTTCTGAGCCTGTATTTCTTTCCCTGGAAAATGGGGACAGCAATGTCTCTCTTGCAAGTACCTTTGTGAGACTAGAGCATTTTATTAATGCTTCTACTTCTGCTTCTTGGGGAACAGGCACTATTCTAAGCCACCCTGTGTTGTAATTACAACAATTACATCCTTACTTGACAGGTAGGGAAACTGAGGCACAGAGGTTCGTAGCTTGCCCAAGGTCCCTCGTACACCCCGTTTCCTGTTGCGGGCTGCGCCCCGTCTCTTTAGCCATCCCCTGCCCACCTGCAGACCGGAACGGGCCAAACTGCACGCTCATCTCCTCCACTCACCAGGCCTGACCCACATCTCTCTCTGCCTTTGTGTTCTTTTCCGCCTGGATCATCTGTCTCCTCATTTCTGCCTGACTCAGTAATGTGTGCCCTTCAAGGCTCAGTGCAGGTGTCACCTCCTCCAGGAAGCCTTCCTTCCTGAGTGGGCAGTGGAGGCAGGCATCCCTTTAGCCTAGGCTCCCCTCTACCCGGGCATGCAGCCCCTGCACACGTGGCAGTGCATTCGGTTTCCTCGGCACTTCCCACAGCCACAGTGTTTACGAGGCTCTCTAAACACGCACTGCTCTCTCTTGTTGTGCGCTCCACTCTACAGCACAATCCTCCTTGTCTCCGTTTCAAGGTTGAGGAGCCAAGACTTGAACTTAAGTTAGTCTGCCGTAGGGTACCTAGTTACACTCTCCTTTTTACTTGTCTCTTTACTTGTCTTGGCTTACTTATTTATCAGGGCCCTAGGCCACATAAGGATTCAATCAATAGTTGTTGAATGGATCCTGAGCATGCGTAATGTGTTTCTAGAATAATAACAGTTTATTGTATTTATTTTTAGAGAGGGGGGAGGGAGGGAGAGAAACATCAATGTGTGCTTGCCTTTTGCATACCTCCTACTGGGGATCTGGCTTGCAACCCAGGCATGTGGCCTGACTGGCGGTTGAACCTGCAACCCTTTGGTTTGCAGGCTGGCACTCAGTCAACTGAGCCACACCAGCCAGGGCCTAATAATAGTTTTTTTTTTTTTAAAGAACAGATCTCAATCAAGCATCGCAGGTTCCCATCCTCCTCACTGGTCTAGGACAAGCGTGAGCCCTGTGAGAGGAGACACTGGCCTGAGTGTGCCAATGCATGTCTCTCCTCGGACCTGGCACAGAGGGAGGGTGTTTCATCCTCGTGTGCTAAATCTCACCTCTGCCTCCCGTGGGGCCCCAGCTGCAAGGCCTTTAGTTTATGCTGAGGGGTTCTTAGAGGGAAGAGTGGTACCCACCCTCCCCCAAAACAGGGAAATTGGATGTCTGATGACTGCTGCCCACACAAGCAGGAAACAAGATGACGAAGCAGTATGCGTGTTTGAGTGCACAGAAGGCCCGTCTTCTCCAGGCATCCTGCGTCTTTTCAGAGCAAAACCCTGTCATGTTAATAGACGATAGAGAGAAGGATGGAAAATGAGTCTTTTCCTTTGACATGGCGAAGATCACAGGGACTAGAGAGAACTTTAATCTTTATTAATGCATCGCAAGGGGGCCTCTCCACAAGCTGCGGGAAGCAGACATCCAAGGAGTTTGCATCCCTTGCAGCCCTCAGCATCCCCGGCACCTCAGATGCCTGCCTGATACTGTTCAGAGTCTAGCAGGGCCACGTCACGGGGACCCGCTGCGTCCTGGGCAAGAACAAGGCAGTGCTAACCTAGCTCCCATCTGTGGGGGGCTGGAAGACAAGAAGAATTCAGGACACAGGCCTCAGTCACGTGGGCCCACTTTTAACCAAGGACACTGATGCCCTGAAGAAACTCAGAAGGAACCAGGCTGTGGGTTGCGGGGACAGGCACAAGTTGTGCCTCAGAGGGGGCGCACTGAGTTCGTTAAGGAGAGCATCCGGTGACACCCACCCTCATTTGCATTAGTCACTCCCCTCCACTGCCTGGCTGGGTACTCCTCCCCACTCCTCCTTCCTTATGGCTGGGCATTGTATGAAGGTGATCAAAAAAAACCTGGGACTCGATATCATGCAGCCCCAATCCCACCACGTTAGTAACTCAGGAGTTGCCAGGTAGGTTCAGGAGAGTGCAGAAGACCTGACAAGGATTTGAGAGCCCAGGAAGTTGCAGGGGCATGTGCGTGTGCACACACACACACAGAGGCTGAGAAATGGGGAGGCATATTTTGACATTCATTTATTCAAAAGTACTTATCGATCACCTGCTCAGTGCTAAGCACTGTTCTAGGTGCTGGGGATCCAGTGGACCGCCGAGGTTCCTCCCAGTGTTGTACTAGGAGAGTTCCTCCAGGAGCCAGGATGCCACAGGGTTAATCTCACTAAAGCCACATTATAATGCAAAGGGGGTGGGCACCTCCTGATCCCCCACCCTCAGGGAGGTCAGCCTGTCCAAGGCCACACACTAGGTTATGGACGCAGGATCTGATCCTAGATTCCAGCCCCTTCTCTTCCTACTTACTGCTTGGAGGTGGCTAAGAAACCCGGGGTGGGAGGGATGGTACAACCCAGGGAAGAATTGGTTGGAGTGTGCTCAAGTAAGGTGTTGCCTAATTCAATTTTGTCTGCTAGACTGCAATGTAATAAAACAGAGTTCTCTCATAAGCATCATATCCTAGTGTTTACAAAACAAGAAAACACAATTAAGATAGGAACTTCCAGGGAGAAAGAGCGTGTGTTTCAGGCTGAAATGTAAAGAGAGTAGATCTGGAGAAAGTGATTCCTGATTTTACAACTCAGCTCGGCTGAGGGGATGCCTGGTGCACGGGGAGCCCTGAAGCCTCGAAAGGTCAGGGTGGTGCCCAGACGGGGCTAATGAGAGTGGGAGGTCCCACTGGAAGGGCACGGGATGGGGCAGAGAGGCTGATGGGAAGGAACTTGTTAGAAGGAAAGGGAGTAGTGGAAGCGAGTGACAGTGAAGACTTGGGGGACCTGTTTATTTCAAAGACCTCCTTGCTGCTCTCCAGTGTTCACCTTCATGTGCAGACGGAGTGATGTTTTTCTAGCAACAGTAGAGCCTGGTGACCAGCGTGTAGACCCTGGCACCAAGCTGCCTAGGTTTGAAGCCTGGCGTACCCTTCCTTTGCCGTGTGGCCCTGGGCAGATTATGTGCCCATTTTGGACATCCATTTTCTCATCTCTAAGTGAGGGTTGAAGTATATTCAGACTCATGGTTGTCATGAAGATTGAATGAGCCAATATGCATGAAGCACTTGGAAGAGCGCCTGGCCTGTCAGATTCTGTCATTATTTTAAATCTGTGTACACCATGGGCCCTTTAAAACCCAGGAGTGCAGGCTCTCTGCCGCCCTCAGAGGAAAGCCACACTTCCTGGCTGGCATTCAAGGCTTTTGCAGTCCAGCCTTTGCTGGTTCTAGTTTTCTGTATTCCCTCTGTCCATCTCTGTGTCCCCACTGGACCTAGTGACCAGCAGCCCCAGCCAGCATCTTGCTCTTTCATCCCTTTGGGCCTTGCTGGTCCTCCTTCCTCTTTGCAGTATGATGCCCAACCACCTAAGCCACACCAGTCAGGGAGGGCGCTCCTCCTTCCTCTTTAGGAATCCCACCCCGCCCATGTACAACCTGGAATCAGCTTCAAGACTCAGCTCCCACCTTGGACAGAACTCTCTGACCCCTTGTCCACCCTGGAAGTCACTGCTGCTGCTTCCGGGCCTCTAGGTTCTGGCCCTGTCGCCTCATGATTTCATTGTTCTGGGTTGTTCACTGACTGTTGGCCCCACTCAACAGGTAGGGCCCAAGCCCCATCGTTTCCAAACCCCCCGTCCTGCCCAGTACTGGCTGCACACCTCAGTCAGGGACTGCCAAATGGATCTGGCCACTAGAAAGGGAGAATGCTGGCCGGAAGGGACACTCACGGCCTGTTATTATAAAGTAAGCACAACCCTAGAGATGGGGAAATGTTAAGAGCCTTGAAAGTCTGTGTAGTTTATTTTCTTGGTTAAAAACCCTTCGGGACAAAGACCTGGAGAGGGAGTGCTGCATTTTCCCACCACATCGCCTCTGGAACAGGGAGGAATAAAACCAGGGTTCGCGTTTCTCCTTTGAGAAACTAGGTCACTGGGTGTTGTTAAGTGTGCCTTACAGAGCTATGCTAATCAGTTTTCTTCTGGCCTAAATATCTGGTAATTATCTTGGGTTTTTTGCTTTGCCAGACTTGGCTTCCTAAAACAGTTCATCCACACCATTACTTCTCAAGATCTTCAAGGATAATGTTAACTACCGCCGCCTTATAGCAGGCGCGCCCAGCTCCTGCCCCAGGCCCGGGGCTCTTCTGACCTTTTTAGGTACACGGACTCCTTGGATCTCTGCACAGTCTAGGAGGCAGGTGACACTATTGTTCCCAGTTTAGGGGCGTGGGGACTGAGGCTCCCTGTTTTGGGGCTGTTTCCCCCTCTGCCAGGCTCTCAGTCCCCGTCTTCTTCCTCATCCTCATTTCCCCTCTGCACTCTTACTCCTCATTTTGGTCATGCAGAGCACGCGGCCACCCAGGCTCAAGCCAGAGCTCCAGGGTGATCCAGATTCCCTGTCTTCCCTGTGCCCACCCATCCCCGAACGCCCGCCAGCCTCTGGTCTGTAGCCCCCATGCACCTCCAAAGCATGGCTTTGTCTAGACTCTTCCAGAAAGTTCTCTCTGAGCTTCTATTGCAATAAGTATCCAAACTACCCACTTTAATGTTTGGCAGTGCAGTGGTTGAGTGTGCGTGCATGTGTACATGTGCGTGCATGTGTGCATGTGCGTGCATGTGCGCGAGTGCTCGAGTGATGGAGGTCTTGAGTGATGGATTACAACTACTGGAATGCAGGGATCAAGTCTTCCTCTCTGTCTCTTCACTCTCCAAGAGCACTGATCCACTAAGATTCTTCTTACAAACCTCACTGTTCAAAAAAGCAACAGCAAACCTTTATTAAACACCTATTGTGTATAGCAGATACTGTGACCAGCACTGAGGTACTGGACTAGGCCCTGACTGACAGCTGTTGGGAGGGCAAAGGAAAATGCAGGGAAAAAGTGGCAGAGCAGGTCCGGTCCATACTGTGAAACACAGAGCTCCGAACCCCAGCTTTTGACCTGCCGTACCAAATTATACTGTCCATCACAAATAAAATTCAATGACATGGCCTAGCATCTTCTGACTAAGTTAGTTGGCTTATTTGGAGGGATCTTTTTTAAGTTTGTGTCTTTATAACCTGACAATCTTGCTGAGCTATTATGAAAGGAATGATTATCATAATAGCCAAGTAACTGAGCTTTTGTAATAGATTTTGCTTATAATGTGTTTCATGTCCAGACTACTCTCTCAGAGCAGGACTCCTTACACCTATTTCTCTGGAGGGGAAACTGAGGCTCAGCAAATTTAAATCATTTGCCCAAAGGGAAGGGCAGCTGGAATTTCAGGCCAGGTCAATGTTTATATTCTTTACTCTGCTTTTCTCTAATTCTCTTCTTCTGAAGTTCTAAAATCATAGAGAAAGAGAAAGATGTTTTGACCTTGTGGTAATGCATTTTCTATAAGGTCAGAAATAAATAAGTGAAAATTAATCTGACAGTCTCCAAGCCAGTTGTCAAATACCAATCTGTGTTCCCCTTGGATTTGACCCCCATAATTGCTCCACTCATTGACAGCCGATCGGCTTAAATAATTCATATCCTTTCCTGAGGCCTAACGCTTGGTGTTGGCGTTTGCTTGATGAGGGCTCTGACTGATGGGCTATTACAGGCTGACATGTCCCAGAGAGAGGCTCAAAACTGTCACCTCCCCCGGTGTCTAAGGTGAATCTGTATGTTAGGATCTCACTCGTCTGTAAAGCTCTGCATTGTCAACATGTAGCTTTTGGGATATTCTCAACATATGTACATTTCCAGGCTTCCTGGGGGGCCAAGGGTGAGGGTTGATGGTGTCTTCCAGGACATGGGAGGCTCCTGCGCTCTAAGTCACAGGCCCGGCTGGAGCTGCATGCCCCAAGGGTCTGCATGGGGGCCCACCTCCTCTCCTCTAGAACAAAGCTTCCGTCAGCTTTCCAGGCCCAGGGGTTACCTAGATCTTTTGCTGTTAAGGACAGACTCCATTTTCTCCCAGCCTCTTGCCCAGGAAAGAAAATTCTGCTGGTGGGCAAAGTGGCCAGCCTTTTTTTAAGAGAAAAGGAAGGAAGTATATTCTTGGAGATAAGAGGCTAGGGATGGGGAGCAGGCTAGGAGGGGCTAAAATGGTGGTAACCTTGGCAAAAGGAGATAAAGAAGAGCAATAAGGAGTGATGAGAAGAAAGGAACAGATGAAATTCTCAGAAAGGGTAAAGAGTGTTTCCTTAAGCCCAGGGTAAGAGAGTGAAGGTGACCAGAGACCTTGAAGCTACACCTATTGGGAAAGTATAGAAGGGAAGCCAGGAAGGGGCAAGGGTGGGGCTACCTTTTGAGAAGGGGGAGGGAAGGGAAGGGGAGGGCAGAGGAGACTGAGAAACCACAGCATCCGGGTACCTTCCACCAGGCCGGCTTCAGTGCAGAAGCAACTATTCTAATTAGCTGGGTCTTAGGATGTCCCATTCCCCAGCTTGTTGCGATGACCTTGATCCTGGGAGCAGTTTCTGTCTAGTTTTCAGTTCATGTGGTCAGTCCTCCATCCTCATGCTCCCAGCAAGCCCTCTGCTTCCTATATCATCGCTGTTATCGTACTTCACTGGACTCCCTCTTACGTGTGGGTTCTCCACAGCAGGGCCCCACCCCAGACCTCCTGAATGCAAATCTGCATCTTCACCAGACCCCAGGCGATTTGTGTGTATGAAGGTCTAAGATGCAGGCTTGGGGACTGACTGACTATAGGCTTCATTGTCTAAGGATGGCCCCTACCTTGCTGACTGTTTTGAACCCTAAGCACAGAGCTGTACCTATAATGGGATATTAATTGGTGTGGATTGAAGGAGAGAGCTAATGAGTCGCTACAGAAACAAAGACGATGGAGGTGGGGTGGGGGTCCAGTGAGAGGAAAGATGGTGATCCAATCTGAGCAAACAGCAGGGACGAGAAGAAGATAGAAAAGCTTGGAAGTTGAATTCTCAGAAGTCCAACAATGTCCAGAAGTATTGGTAAAACTTTTGTGTGGACAGCAGCCTACCTGTAAAAACCACCCTACAGAGGACACACTGACCCTCGTATGCATTCTCGAATGCTGTCGGAAGGACATCCCCTTGGAGGGTCCATTCCAGGGGCAGGGCCATTACGGCACTGTGAGCAGCTGGAGAGGCAGGAGAGAAGGGAGGGAGGAGGTTTGGGCCCCAGGTGCTGGGAGAATGCAAAGCGCTGGCCACCCTTCTCCCTCACCATCGCTGAAAAGAACTGGAGGTAGGAGAGCACGGGCAGGGAAGAAGGGTGCTGGGCTCTGTGCGTAGGTTCCAGCCCCCATACCAAGTCCTCACACTGGCACACTTGACATCTTATGAAGGACTAGAGGTTTTGCATGTGTTGCGTCCACTTGTCATTTCCTGGAAATGAAAATACTCAGGCAAGCAGGAGAGGTGACAGTGTGCGTCTGGAAGGGGAGAGCCCGTCAGTGAGGGGACAGGGGGATCTGGTAACGGGCCCATGTGAGTCTCTCATGAAGGTGGCCCATGGGGGGGCTGGTGGCCATCACTCCTTCATGATCAAATAAGAAAGAGGTCTGGTGGTGCCCATGCCTGGCCGGGTCGGCCCTGGTGAGTGAAGAGACTGCCTGGTTGGGCCCCGAACTGCAGCTGAGAGCTGCAGGCGGATGTTGGTCCTGGTCGATGGTGCCGTGTGGTAGGATCCACCCAGGCTGCCGCCTTGGGTCTACCCTCTCTGAGCAAGGGCGCGGCCGACCATGGGGAAGCCACCTCACCTCTTCCTCAGCAGGGACCCCTGCTCTAAACTCTCCTCGTTCTCGTTGGATTCTTAAACTGTGACTGTGATAGGGGCCCTTTTCACTCCCTGTCTTACAGATGAGGAATCCAAAGCCTAGTGCAGGCCACTGAGAAAGCTGGATTGAACACAGGCAGTTCTGTTTGGTCCCTGTTGTGCTGCTGTGCTGCAGGGGGGTGGGGCGTGACCGTGAGCCTCAGTTTCCTTACATGTAGAACAAGTTTAATTATGATAACTCTCTCAAGGAGTTGTAGTGAGGATTAAAGTGAGATCATACAAGTAAATCATTTAGAGCAGCGCTGGGCATATAGGAAGTGCTCAGTGAATTCTCACTCTTATTACTCAGAGTTGGTGGGAGATTGGGCAAGGTGATTTATGAGAAAGTGATAAAAAAAAATAACAGTCCTTTCCCCACTTCTCCTCTCTAACCCCACAGGTAAGCTCAGATCAGTTTCCAAAGCCAGGTGGGAGTGAGTTCCATTCCAGGACACGCATTCTCCTTTTTATTTTGCCTTTTTTCAAAGACGTGGGAGTACTTCCAAGAGGGTGAGTTTCATCATCAGGATAACGGCCCTCGGATTACGTCCCATCAAACAATCACAGGGCCTGCTGCGCTGTGTTAAAGTCCCGCTGTCACCCTGCCAGCTGAAGGCGTGGCTGTCGTAGCAGAGTCAGGGTGCCAAAGTGCCCAGCTCACAGCTTCCTCGCTGTTTTGCCTCTCTCCTGCCTTCAGCTTGTTCCTTTGTTACCGTAGCATCCCGTCCCACCTCTCCACTCTCTGAAGGGCAGTATTTGAGAGAGAGAGAGAGGGAGGGAAAGAGAGGCAGGTTTTAACTCCTGTTCCTGCCAGTATCAAGAGTGAGGATCAACAATACTGACGAGGTGATAGCAGCCCCCACTGTTCTTACACAGTGTGTGACTTGTGCCGTGGAGCCAGACCCTCACAGCGACCCAAGGAGGCTGGTGTGGCCCCTTCCCTAATATTAGGGAGCCCAAAGAGATGAAGTAGGTTTGTGTCTACATGGCTGGGAAGCACCTGGCTGCTGGGATACCACTGTGTGGGCCCACCCCAGCCGTCATGGAGTGGCCCCCCCCACCCCACACACTGTATCTTGGGAAGGCCAGACACAGAGTAGCTGCTGCCTCACATGAATTTTCACATAGTTGACACTGCCCTCCATGTGGCTGTAATCTTGCACCGGTAGTCTGCACTTTGACCTTTCTTTAATGTCTTGAAAATCCCTCCAAACATGAATCTTTGTTGGCAGCAGCAGATCTCTGTTTGGGACCATGGCCCTGTCTTTAGGAGAACAGTATCTGTCACTGGCACCTAATGCAAACTGCTACCATTTGTGTCTTACCTACCACGTGTCATGCATACATCCCAGTTCAGGAGCTCATTGAAACAGCAGCATCACTCATTTCGCAACTGAGAAATACGAGGCTCAGAGAGGCCAAACAATAGCCCTGAGGTCGCCAGTGGACCCACACTCGTTTTCACTCGTTTGATTCTCAGATCCCAGGTCCCTGTGAAGCCCAGGCCTTAGAGCTTAATGTGAGGTGCTGTGGGGAAGGGGCTTTGTAGGCTGGTGTCATCTGCCCCTCTGTTTTACAGAGGGGAACACGGAGGCTCGCTGAGGTGAAGAGCCTCGATCAAGGTCGCACGCTCAGAGGCGGGAGGCACGGACCGCCTCTCGCCCCGATTCCCTGCCTCTGCACCTGACGTCGTTTCCTCTGCCTCACTCCCTGGGAGCATCTGCTGGGCCAGCCCCAGAGAGTGCCCTGGAAAAATGGCAGGGACCTCATTTCCCTTCACTGCCTGTGGAAGACTTGTCTCTCTGTTTTCTTGTAACATGAAGTGTGTGTGAGTGTGTGTGCGTATGTGGGTGTGTATTTTAAAAAATCTTTTGTCAGCACCAAATTCATCTGAAATTGCAGCAGGAATAATACTTCAGTGTCCTCTTCACTCTCTTTGGTTCTAACAATCTTACAGCCTCAGCCTCCGCTTCAGAGGAAAATCATAATGAATGACTTAAAATAACTCTGTGGGAGAAAATAAGGTTTGATTTGAATTGCAGAGAGAACGACTCCCTTTTAGTCCCCCTCTCTCCTCATTTCCTGGTGAAAGCTTTCAGAGTCTACACAGTCCTTCGACATTCAAAGATCCAAGAGTCAAGAAAAACCGGTCAAATTATTTGATCTAAAAGGACATTTGTCAGGTATCTATCTCCATAATTCCAAAATTCCACCAAATGTCACCTTAAGAATAGGAAGCTTTGACATCTTGGCCAGTCTCTCCTTTTAAGCATGTTCTGGCTCACGGGATGTCACGTGGTTTCCCCACCATGGTACTGCGTGCACGAGCATCTTTCTCTGGGAGGCTCAGAGTGGTCCACTCACCACAGAGCCTATTACAAGCTGATCTCATTAATCACTGTGATCTGCATCAATAGAAAGGAATTCTCAGAAAAGGGCAAAATGCAGATTTAACCAACGTGGCCTTATCTGGGCAGGTTCATTATAACTCCAACACAGGTCCCAAGAGGACACCGCAGGTCATAGATGTACTGTACGCGTCGGTTGAAGCCCTACTTAACTCACATGAGCATAAATGAAGCTGGAATTAGCAGAGAAATATACACGGATTCTGTGACCCTGTTCAATCATAATAAAGTTCTGCAGATTTCATACAGTTTCTCGGTAGAGTGTCTGTCACAGCAGACAGAGTTGTGAATTGCACATTCTGTTTCTGCCTTGAGAATAGTTGTATTCAGCCAAGTAGCCAATGGGAGCTCAGTAAATTAATAAAAATAAATTCCTTGTAGCTACAATTCTGAGAACTGTTGTTGTTTGCCCCATGATTTCGTGGATTTGAACAAAGCCAGTTTGGAGGCTGATAAAATGAACTTATTAGTCAGCCTTTATTTACAGGATGTATTTTGAGGCTCCAAGGCATGCAGCGGTCATGCAGCAATGCCAGGGGTTGGGCAGAAGAGAGAATGGGTGTGGGATTTGTTGACGTGCTGAGACTCTAAGGGAGGGCGGCTGCTCATCAGGCTTCTGTCCCAGGTCAAATGAGGCCACATCAACCTACGGAATTTTTACCTCTCCAAATGCCAGTTCGGTTGGCTTGCAAAGTGCTGAAGAATGAATTACACCCTGTCCTGGTGGAGATTTATGACATACAGTGTGGGGTAGGAAAAAGAAAGCCTTATTTGTCTAACGTGTACGTGAGGGGAGCCAGCAAGTCAGAGGAAATGACTGTGATGCAGAAGCTCAACTTTTAACCCCTATTCGATCAAAGCAGCTTCCTCTTCCCCTTCCTCTCTGATCTTCAGAGAGCCAGCCCACTCTATCGCCGTCTACTACCCTCCTTCCACACACGTTCACGTTTGACCCAATTCCCCCTTCTATCCAAAGACTCGACCCACTTCTTGAGCCTTCTCCCCCACAGTTCTGACCCAATTCTCTCATCATTTCCACAAAGACGTGACCCAATTTGCCTCCACCCTTCCCCATGCACATGCAGTAACATTCCCCCTCCACCTCCCCACGCTACAGATCTGAGCTCGTTTTCACCTCCCTGCTAGTCATTCACACCTGTGCCCCTCCACCACTCCAGTGGACCAGAGCCGGAGCAAGTTGCCTTCTCTCCCTGCAGCCACAGTACCAGCCCCTTCTCTAAACAGCCTGAAGACACAGCGTCACTTGTGCACCTCAGCCTCTACCTCCCCAGGGACATTCACGGGAATCTGACCCAACCGTCTCACCCTCAAACCCTACTGGGGTCATCATCGGTCTCATCGCAACCCGCCCTTCCAAGGACACGTGCTTTGTGTCACTGCTGGGATGTCCAGCCCTCTGACAGAGCCCACACCCCCCATTCAAGTTCATGGTGCACCTCAGAGCAGACAGTTACTGCAGGACCCGTCTGGACCCAGGGAAGACGCACAGCTGCTCAGGCCTTGATCTGATATGCGGTTATTAGGTTATTGCTAAAGAAACCATTCTGTGGGCAGCAGATTTGTCAGCATTTTGACTTTTCTTTAAAAAAAAATGAGGTGTGAATAGTTCTGGTGAAGTGTGGCAGATTGACAGAGGATAAAGTTGTTTGTTAACAAAGGAAGAAAAGAGCAAACGCACTGGCCACTGGCCACGCCCCGGCTGTGTCAGACTCTTTAAGAGGTTAGAGGAGATTACTCTCCACGGACGACTCATTCTGGGATGCTACCTAATTAAAAAGTAAATAAGTGTCCATTAGCACAAATGATTCTTATTCATCACTCAGAGCCAGACTCCAATCACTTACACTTTTTATGAAAGCTACTAATCAGCTATGAGGTGTCAACATTATATAGTATCAATTCTGGGGGCTGATTTGAGTGAGCAACTTGGGGTGGGAGGAATGGTTGAGGGAAGACTGGAGAGGGCTTTTGTCACCCTCCCCTGCCTCCTAAATGACCAGCCACCCCTTTCTACCTGTCCCCCTCCATTTGACGGAGAAAGGGCCCGTGGCAGTCCTTCGTCTTCTCCGAACCTGGCTGAAATGGGTGACACTGGGAAGGAACGAGGAGTAGAAACAGTTGTTGTTTTGAAAAATCCAGCACATTGCTCTGAACGTTTTTTTCTCCTAAAAGGAAGTAATGCAAGTTCAAAGGCTTTAGACACTGCGAAGAATACTCCACGTGCTGGTTATTATGGTGGCAACCCCTGTTGTCCCAGTTGCCACTCTCCACCACTGCACCTTCATCCCCACCTCCTCTTCACCAACAAGATCGACATCGTCACGCTAGCTCCAGCACAGTCACAGTCACCCTCAATGTCACCGCCACCACCACCCCGACCCCACCACCACCTCCTTCACCTCGACTTTCATCATCAACACCATCTCACCACCACTGCATCTGGGTGAGTCTGATCCTGACCTTCACCTCCTCAGATCTTATACTGTCAGCCCCTTCACTAATACATTTACCCTTGTTATAAGGAACAAGAATGAAAATAGAAAATCATTGCCTGTTTTTTATTTTACTATAAGAGCTTTTATCTGTTTTCTTCATAAGTTAGAAGTTCAAGATCTCTATTTCTATCCATCTATCTTATCTTTATGTCTCTCTCTATCATTTTCTTTGTATTTTTGGTTGTTTCTGTGACTCTTCCCATTTTCCATTTCTTTACCCCTCCACCCCACTTGCAGCTGGTTTTGTGCTCAGAGCCTAAACGTAACCGGTAGCACCTTAAAATATAGGGGCTACTTCCAAATGCCCCAACAGAAAGACCAGACCTTCCTATTTGGAAACATCATGGTGAAGAGCAACTAAATTATTTTGTCCCTTTTGTGGGAAAAAGAGTACTTTTTTTATATCCAGAGTCAAAAATTTTTGAAGTGGAAGAAAGGCAGTGATCAGAGCCCTTGGCCAGCACCCGCACTTCAGCCCCGTGCAGTGCGTCCCACGGGTGCTCATCGGATTCGAGCGTCGGCTCCGGGGCGGGAGAGGGGTTACACCCATAGCTCTCGGGCAGCCCCACTTACTCTCACTGTCTTTTTGGGTCACATCCTAATTTCTCCCACTGCTTCCTTTTGTGTTTTGTCTAAGTTTATGACTCCGACACTGACATAAAATTGACTGTTAATGTTTGGAGTTCATTGGGTGGACTAGGGTTTAAATCCAACTCCACCAGTGACTAACCTGAAAAAATCATTTAACTTTTCTTGGCCTTAGTTCTCTCAGCTGTGCAATGGGAATCACTGCTACCCTATCCGGGGAACGCTACGGGAACTGCATAGAACGAGGCGTATATCGTAGCTCCCAGAGCATCTAGCCATGGAAGATGTGGGCCCGGTACATGTGTGTTTCCTGTTCAGTATCACTTCCTCCTCTCTCTACCATGTCCATTTCTGATACAGGCAAAGGATGCCTGGGCTGCATGCTCTTGGGGACCAACTCTTGCCCTACCATTAGCTTATATTTACAAAGCTCAGTCACTAGGAGAATCTGATAATTTAATTAGGGAAGTGTGACATAGGCAGACCAGGAGGCAGAATTCCCATGTGAATTTGCTGGCCCTCATTCACAGCTGGATCGCTCTGAGACAGCTCATCTCCACGGACGGGGATGGTGCCCACAGCTTGGAGATACTTGGAGGAGGGCTGGCAGGGCTGGCAGGGCTGGCAGCCCCAGCTGGAGGGAGGAGGGAGCCTCAAGCCTGATTCCCACCTTCGCAGCTGTTAGCTGTGTGACTTCGGGCAAGTCGCGTCGTCCCTCAGCTCCTCGCTTTCCTCACCTGCAATCGGGGGATCCTGACACAGAGTCCGCGTCTTCTTCTGGGGTAACAGTGGACATGATTGGCACAGGGAAGGGTGTGCAATAGATGTTGTCTTTCTTCTCTTCTTTCCCTCTCTATCTTCTTTCTTTCTGACAGTCTCCCTTTCTTTGTATTCCGTCCTCTTCCCGGGTTTTGCGGTACAGATTTTGAGAGATGCCGGCTGCTCACGACTGGCTTGTGTGGAACCTGCATTTGTTAGGCGGATGCCACTGAAACATCCAGTAAACGATGAATGTTTGATTGCACAGATCAAACACCACCACGATCATTTGGGATTATTATTAAATTGTGGAACCAAATGAAGCCAAAATAATAATAATTGCACTGAAAGTCAGTGATAGCTACACCCTCTAATTGATCTGAAAATACTACCCTAGTTTATTATTGATACTCAATTAGGCAATTATTAAAAAGAAGACCTCCAAACTGACAATACTAATAATGGTGATAAATCTTCCCGACACCGAGGGCTCTCACTTTGTTTTAATTGCAGGGAAGCTATGGAAGTGTTTTCCCTCGTTTGGAAAAAAAGTCTTCCTTTTTTCTCAGGCCATCTGTCTGGCTATTAAAATCCCATCAGCTTCATTGCGAGATCGCTTACTTCCCCCATGCCTGCCGCCCCGAAGGGGGCTCTGAGAGCCAACTAGTTTGAGACAGCTCCGGCCCCGCCAAAGGGGCAGCATGCGCTCTTTCCTCCTCCTTTGGGCGTCCTGTCTTTCTCTCCCGGCCCCTCCGTTCACAGCTGTGATTTATTTCCAGGCTTCCGCATTGATGCCCAGAAATTAGTTTATATCTTTAATAATGTGTTGATTTGTTTAACTTTTAAGAAATAACTGCCTCCTCTCAGTGATGTAGGTTCTAACAAGACAGTGCTGGATCTTCAGGATAAACACACTTGGGGTGAAGTTCAACACTTCAAGTTCAATTCGTGCTCTACAGACGAGGGAGCAGGTGGTGAAGCCCATGGAGCAAAGTGGTGGAGTCAGGAAGTCAGGACCAGAGCTCCAGAAGGGAAACCCTTGTGTTCCTTTGCTCTGACCGGACACCTGGATTTCTAGCCCTCAAGTTTCTCAGGCTTGGGTGTCACATTGTTCCAAACCTTGTTCCCCAGATCCTTTCTCTTGTTACTGCCGTGGGAGACAGTCACTACTATTATTACAAGCCCTCTTTCCTCTACTTCCCCCACCCCTCCCTGGCACAGTCGTTACTGAGAAATCTCATAGCTTCATCCAAGTAGTATCATTTCACACTAAGGCAACTTCTCCTAGGTTAGAAAGACTATAGGGTGGAGAAGGAAAGCCCCTACCCTCTGGTAAGTGTGGAGGAGAGAGTTAATTCCTTTTATTCAGGTTGCTCTGGGAGGGAGGGCATCTGAAGACCCCATAGAAAAAGAAAGGGAACATTCTCTAGCTCAGCCCAGCGTGTCATCAAGGGAGGCAGGCTCATGACCTCTCTCTCCCTGGGCTGCCATGCACACTGCTGTCCTTTCTCGCTGGAAGAATGGGTCAAACTGTAGTGAAGAGCCTGGTGCTCCCAATACCACAGAGAGGCTCTTGGAGTCCGAGGGATTTCTGTGGATTGGCCTTTGACCTTCTCTTCAGTTTCCACCCCAGGACCCCTTTACCACCTAAAGAAAAAAGCTGGTGAGTAATGGGCGTGGAGGGACACCGTCTCTCCATCTCTTTCAACCCCGATGGATGGTTTATGAGTCAGAGTGGTGCTTTTGCAAAGCGAGTGGAGGACCGTGGGTATCTGAGATGAATCTAGATGGTATAGGGATGAATATGTAAAAGATTTAAGCTGAGTATTTTTAATGTGTGTTAACATTGTAACTAATAGATTAAACTTGAAGATAGATCCCTTGAATGTCATTGCTTAGGATGCGGTTAAAATGGGATCAATTTCAAGACACATGTTTGATTAATAGCAATATAGGTGGGCCCTGGGTGTGACCAAAATAAAGAAGGTGGCAGCCCAGTGACTGAAGGGTGGGAAAGCTCCCTTCAGTCAACATCGCTTTAAAACAGCATTGACCATCTTTTGAGCTCCTACTCTGGGTGCATATCCTTTACACAGATTATTTAATTTTTATAACATACTGCTTAATAAGCATTATTATTCCTGTTTCTGTGGCAAACAAGGAACCGCAGTTCGGTTGCAGAGCTAGTTGGGATGTGAACCCAGGCCCGCCTGGTGCTCAAACAGGGCTCTTTGTGCTGGGTCGTGCTACCCAGTCCACCTGGGAAGAAACCAGGGCAGGAAGTGGTTGGGTCCCAGGGAAAAATCTATGGTCCTGGCTGCTGGGGTGTGGTCTCATCACCTAGCCTGTAATTTTAGCCCGAGTCCCAGCCGCAGGCTTTGTGGTCTCATCGCTCAGTCTGCAACATTTACCCCCCTGCCTGGTAGGTCTCGGTGAGTCCTCCTTCGGCAGCGTTTCGTGGATGGAAGGGGGTGTCTGTCCCCTCTCCACATTCTGCTGTGGCTTCTCTTTGCTCTGACCAACTGTCACGAGCCCTCGGGCTCCTGTGTTCCATCTGCTCTGAGAGGGGATGGCTCCCGTGCCCAGGCATCTGCCCTCTCTCCCGGCAGCCTCTGCCCATCCTCCCTGTGCTCTTGTCCCTCCCCCACCCCAACCTCCTTATGCTGAGCATCTGCCTCCTGTCATCCTTTCCTACCCCTGTCGCCAGCTCTCCCACAGCTTGAACAGCCAATGACTTAGACATGCCTTACTCTTTCTCCCCCATCAGCCACCCCACCTGTTCTGCCTGGGGCCACGTCCTTGTACTGGGTACTGTGGCCGCTGAGGCCCCTTGGGAAGCTGGAAAGGCACAGCGTTCTCAAGCTGGAGGGGAGACCCTTTGAAACCAACCTCCCTGGCCAGGGGCCCCTGTTCTCCTGCCAACTCGGTCTTCGGGGGAGGGGGTCCCTCCTTCTCTAAGCTGTTGCTTCCAGGCAACCTAGCATTAAACCAATCTTTCTCTCCCCTTCCTCTGTCCGTCCTTATTCTTCCTTCTTTCATGAGAAGATTTCACGGAGAGCCTACTATGTGCCAGATATTGCTGTAGTTATTTCCTCCCCATGAATTGGCAAATCTCGTGTTTTTTTGTTTGTTTTTAAGATTTTATTTATTTATCTTTAGAGGGGAAGGGAAGGAGAGAGGGAGAGAAACATCAATGTATGGTTGCCTCTCGTGCATCCCCTGCTGGGAGCTGGCTTGCAACCCAGGCATGTGCCCTGACTGGGAATCAAACTGGGATCCTTTGGTTCGCAGGCCTGCACTCAATCCACTGAGCTACACCAGCCAGGGCAGCAAATCCCATGTTTATTCACCAAGTACCTGTGGTGAGTCAGACAGTGGGGCACAGAGGCAAATCTCATTCCGTCCTGTCTCAGGGGCCTTACTGTCTACTTGAGGAGACAAAGACTTGACACCAAGAAGTACAAGAATGTACCCATCTCTCCACACACCTGCACCATCTGGGGCAGTGGGCACCCCAGGGCAGAGCTCTTTGGTTTTTGCAGCCTGTGGGAAAAAGCAAGAGTTGCCACGTGGCTTTTGGCTTTGCCAGCCCCGTCCTTCCCTTCACCAGGTCTGAATGAACACTCTATGGATACCAAGACAACAGATACTATTTCCTGCCACAACCATCCGAGATATAAAGCCCCATGTCTAAAGTAGATGCCTTGGCATAGGGCAAATCTGGAAAACAGAAATAGCTCCGTTTTTCACTGCCTTTTGAGGGTTCCCTTTCACCAAATCCTACTGCCTTTTTGGGTGAGTGCGTAGGACAGATAGAGAGGCACGGAGCTCACCCGGGGCATCAGCAGAAATGTAAACCAGGAGCAAGGGGCTTAAAGAGACCCAGGAGAGCAGTCAGCCCTGTGCAGAGGTGGGATCTGATCCGCCCCAGAGGCAGCTGCAGTGCATGTGGTCCAGAGGGAAATGTTTGGTGGTCTGGATGGCACAGCCCCCTAAGTTCCACAGGCTCCTGCTCTGTGAGCTCCTACTGTGCGCCAGGCACAGTGCTGGGGCCGGACTGGGACACGGGCATTGGGTTCTAGTCCAGCACTGGTGCCAGCTGGCTCCATGGCACCTGCAAGTCCTTTCCCTTCAGTCCTCAGGTGAGGGCCTGGGGTAGCTGAGCTCCCTGGATACAGTGTCACCTAAAGTCATCAATAGGTTCTTGGAAACTGACTTTATGTGAAGCGACATATAATGAAACCAGTTTGACCATAGACTAGTTAATAATAAAAGTTACATTCCTACAGCATATTTCAGGTCACAAAAATATCACCAGCCTTCTTAATAAAGATCCAAAACACTTCTAATATTAAACATTGAAATACAGGTAAACCATACATATACATTTACGAGAGATGAATAAAAACAAATAAGAGAATTATTTTCCAACCCACTCATTCCAGTTCAGGCTTATGGGTGGTGGGAGCGTCTCTCAGTTCGCAGCGCCAGACAGGAAACTTCCCTGGACAGGACACCCTTCAGCCCTGGGCCGCTCACAGCCACAGTCACGCTCCCTCAGTTTGGGACAGTAGACATGCCAGCACCCAACATTTACATCTTTGGCATGCAGGAGGAGACCAGAGCACCCAGAGAAAACCCACGCAAACATGGGGAGAACGTGCTACTCATAGGTTTTAGGGGGTCCTCCCCACAGGGAGCGGCCCCTATGGAGAATCGGTTTTTTTTCCTCACCAATGTTATAACGAAACAACTTTGAATGAAATAATGTTATTAGAGGACCCTGCTGTAAACAACTAGTTGCCTTCTCTCTTTCCTTCTCCTGTGGCAACAGAACCTCTGATTTTCCAATGGGCATGTGGCCATCTGGAATAAAGATTATACTTTTTAGATTTTTTTATAGTTGACATATTGTCACATGACAACCTCAGGCCAATAAAACCAAAGCAAAACTATGTGATATCTTTCACAAAGCCTCCTTAAGGGCCAAGTGTCAGGTGCACTTTGCCTTTCTCTCTCTGTGCCGTCTCCACCTTGGTGCCTGGAATGTGAAGGCAGTAGCTGGAGCTCTGGCAGCCATACTGGACTGTGAGGTCAAAGGCCACACTGCAGGGAGGGTGGAGCAGGGAGCTGGGAGGACCCTGTACCACTAGCCAGTTTGTGGAGCCTCCAGACAAGATTGTACTTCATGTCTCCAGATTGCTTTACTTGAGAGAGAGGAACTTTTTCTCTTATTTAAGCCACCTTTAATTTTCTTTTTCTGTTACTTAGAGTCAAATCCAATCCTCCCTGATACAAGCTCTAAATTCCCTTATTGGCGAACCATCCTGAGATTGTGACATTAGGGGAGTTCTCTAAGCACTCACTTCCTGTGCTAGGCAGAATAATACCTGCCAAAGATGTCCCCATCCCACTTTCTACAGCCTGCACTGCGGAAGGCAGTTAAGGCTGCGGATGGAAGCAAGGCTGCTAATCCGCAGGCCTTGGATGGGAGATTGGCCTGGATTATCCAGATGGGCCCACTGTATTCGCAAGCATCCTTGAAAATGGAGGAGCGAGGTAGAAGAGTGAGTGTCAGAGGGTTGCAGCATGCTGCTGGCTTTGCAGATGGAGGAAGGGGCCCTCGGTTAAGGAATGCGGGCAAGCCGTTTCCGGAAGCTGGAAAAGGTGAGGAAACAAATTCTCCCCTAGAGCCTCTAGGAGGAACTCAGTCCTGAAAACACCTCAATTCCAGCCCAGCGAGACCCACTCAGACTTCTGCCCTACAGAACCGTAAGGCAGTAGGTTCGAGTTGCTTTAAGCCATTAGGTTTGTGGTAGTTCGTTACAGCAGCAGTAGGAAACTAATCTACTCCCTCTGTTTCTTTTCTCCTATGAGAACCTTGGGAACACCCATGTTATAGTGCACTGTGTGGCTGAAGGAAGGCGACATTGCTGGGCCCCTGGACAGGGCCCAGTGCACAGGAGACCCTCACATCGTAGCTCTCAGGGAAAACCACCCCATCCTCATACCTCTAGTCACCGCCTTTAGCCATGAGTAACAGTAGTAGCTGCAATGTACTGTGTGAAGTGCTCGGGACCGGACTAGTGGCTCCACCAAATTCCTGTGCTCTGAATTTATTCAGTACCTTGGAGGAAGGTCGTCATCCTCATTTTAGAGGTGAGGAGATAGGCCCAGAGGCAGGATTCAATGCACATCCACCAGAGCCCCACTGGCCACGCTCCAAAGCCTTGTTTCTCCGGGTGTGGCCTGCAGGCCTGTGGCATCAGCCTCGCCTGGAAGCTTCAGACAGGCTCAGCCCCAGCCTGGACCTCTGTGTCAGCAGTTCGACAAGACCCCCAGGTGACTAGCATACATGTTCAAGTTTGAGAAGTGCACTCCAGTCCTGTAGTGCTCTGCTCTCCCCTTGACGTCACCCTTTGGGGGGCGGCCTCAGGTGATTTCACTTCCTCTGTCTGCTTCCCGCTTTTTTCCTCTGTTCTACTTGGCAAACTCCTGTTCATTCTCCAAAGTGCATAGGAGTCTACCCAGTACAGGTGGACCCCATTCCTGACCTCCCCAAATAGAGGAGCTCTTTTGTCTGAGCCTGGCATGTGCCTCCATCAGAGCCTGAACTCACTGGTGATGGTCTCAGCCCACGCCTGTCTCCTCTTCCAGGCCCTGACCTCACTCAGAGTGGGACCACACCTTCACCGTCCCACCAGCATTTACCGAGCACCTGCCCTGTGCCGGTGCTGGTCTCATCCTGGGGCCATGGCAGTAAACATGACAGACAAAGACCTCGGTCTCACAGAGCTCACATTCTGGTTGGGAGAGAACAGTATGCACTGTAGACAGGCAAGTTCAGAGGGGCCTGGGACGAAGAAGACACTAACTGGGCAAGAGGATGGGTGATGTTGGCTGGGGGGTCAGGGCAGCCCACACTTCTCTCTGTGCCCCGTGAATTAGCACAGAACCTGACATCTCAAACCGTCAAAAGTTGTCGCATTGGATTAGATCCAACCATTCTCCCCGATCAAACTGCATGTTTTTGTAAGTTCACATCCTTTCTGAGCAATTGCTGGCCGATTGTTTTCCTACCAAGAAAGAAAATTTCCTCCCTCTCTACCATCTCTTCCGAGGTGAAAGTTCAAAGTAGAGAATCCCCCATTTTCCAGCCATGCCCCCACCCCTGTTCCCTTCAGCTGACACTGACCACATGGACTGCCTCCCTGTGCCTGCCATTTAGCTATTGAATACAGAGCACCACGTGGTCTGCACAACAGGGTGCACTTCCCAAACTGGGGTCAAGGGCAGGTAATGTCAGCCTCCGAAAGAGAAGCTGTGAGCACAAATGGGTGAGAGGCGCTCTCTCTGAAAGCAACAGCTCATCCGGGAGATGCTCAGTGAAAGGGAGTGTGCAGCTAGCCCTCCACCAGATTCTCATCAGCAGGCACTGCTCCGGAATGGGAATGTGGGCTGTTTATGCATTTATTTACACATGCAAGGACTGAGTCACTCCTAGCTGCTACACCCAGCCTGGGCTGGTGTTGTTTTGCTAACGTTTTCAGCCCTGGGAAGACAATGACTGCCTGTAATTTGTCATTGGCAGAGAGGAGCTTTGCAAACTCGGAGGCTTACAGGGGCCAGAGGAAGGCCAAGGGAGAAAACAGCCACGTGAGACACTCGGGAGCAGTGGGGACTTTGGGGAACTGCAGAGCACCTGCCACACCTGAAGGGACATCTGCTGCCCAGCTCCTGCTGATCATTGCCAAGCAGGAATGGGGCTCAGGGTGACAGAAATCTGAGGGGTTTTTTTCCCAAGGAGAGCTCAAAATAGGGATTTAAAATATAAATATATATATGAAAGTTCTCAATTTGTAGAATATTTGCAGGCCAAACGCAGCTCGCTCACAGGTCACCATTTGCAGCTGGTAATATAATAGTAATGAGCACACTAGTGGCCCTACCAGCACCTGGGGCTTACCAAGTGCTTATTCTGGACCGCCGTCTTACTAAGCACTTTGTGAGGAGCATCTTACTGAAACCTCACAACCAGCTCATTTGTGAGATGTAATTTTCCTCATTTACACATGAGAAAATCAACTAGAATCGTGAAATTTCTTGTCCAGGGTCACACAGCTGGTAACCGATAGGGCTGAGATTTGAACCTAGGCTGTCGGATACCAGAGCTGCCATGAGCTCCAGGCCTGGCTGGAACATAGTGTATACTTTCACCACGATGTTGCTGAGAAGCATCTGAGGTTAAATATACATCCTAATCTTAGGTGCAAAGCTTTCTTTCTGTATTCATTCATTCATTCATTCATTCATTCATTCAGCAAATCCCAACTGAGCACCTACCACGTGCCAGGCACTGGGCGAGGCCTTGGGAACTCAGGTGTGCAGTCATTCTGTTCAACACTAAATTTCTCCTCTTTGCCCTGGCTCCTTGAAGTTCCCAGGTCCTGTGGGTCCTCTGGTGTCAGTCCCCTGCCCTGGGTCATCTGTCTTCTCACTCACTGGACGGTGCAACCTTCTCCTTACCTGACTCCCTACTCTGTTCCCCTCTTCCTCCCATCTCTCCTTCACACGTCCTCCATCTTTCTAAAATGCAAGTCTGACCATATCATCTCCTTCTCCACCTCCTCCTCTCTGGCCTCTTTACACAGAATAACTCTCTGTGACTTGGTCTTCATGTACGTCTAATCTTCCTTGTCTGTCTAATCTCATCCCTCGGGTCTAATACCTTCCTCTACCTTCCCTCCCACTGCCAGCCCTCCAGCAACACTGGAAACCCTGTGTGGTTTCCTAAGCACCCCACCCTCTCTCACACCTCTTCCTGGAACGGCCTCTGCCCCCTGTGTGTGCTTGCTGCGTCCCTACATCCCCCACCAGAGCATCAGCTCCTTGAGGGCAGAGGCCGTGTCTTCTCACCCTTGTAAACCCAGAGCCTAGGACGGTAGCCGGCACAGCAGTACCTGAGTACATTCTGTTGCAGCAGCAGACAAGAGAACTCATGGTCTGGAGGTGGAGAGAGAGAGATGAAAACAAGCAACAGGGAAGATGGAAGATGCCGTTGGAGGCATGTGCGGGTGGACGTCGAGGAAGGAAAGAGGGAGGGAACGTAACCGGGTGGGAGCTGGGTGGGAGGTGGCACAGGTGCAGGGAGAAGCGACAATGTTGCGAGTCCTGAAGAACGTGGTGGGAGTGAGCCCTCCAGGCAGAGGCCAGGGGAGAGGGAATGTATGTACCACTCCCTCTCCGCTAGCTTCAGGGACAGGGACAGCCATGCATTTCAGGCATCCTTTCGTTTTCACAGCAAAATTTATCAGCCTTAGGGAAAATTCAAGAAGGATAAAAGATATGTGCAGACAGATCCAGGTGGAGGGAAATGTGACAGGAGAAAAACAGTGACTCTTTATGCAGAGAAAGTGAGAAGAAATGGCAGTGGGGCAGAACTGGAATAAAGAAAGGTCTCAGGGTCAGCCACAGCCGGTGACCAGGGAGTTTTGCCTGAAGGCAAGGCTGGGGTGAGGCCGGCACTAGGGCATTTAAATCGCAGAGTCCCGATTCCCCATACAATGAGGCCACCAGGACTGTGCACTTGGGATCTGGTACCTAATCTGTGGCATCTTTGTTAGCATCTGGAATACTACCCAAGGTCTGGGAAGTTCAGGGGGGAGTGAATAAATATAGTGTCAATAAGGAAAAGGCGTGGCAGCGCCTCAGAGGCAGACTCAAGACTGCTAAGTCAGTACCTCTGGGCCAGGGGATGACTAACAAGGACTTGGATTGAGAGGAAAGGTGAGTGCTGCCCAGGAGGGAGCAGGCTTGCAGTGGCTGATGGCTTTCCAAAGCATTATGGCAAAGCTTTGGAAAGCCCCCCCCCCACCCACCAGAGGGCCTCCCAGGTTAGAGTACAAGGGATACTCCTGCCTGTTATCAGGGATGCGGCCCCAGCCAAGCCCAGGAGAAAAGACTAGTCAACAGGATGCTTGCAGCTTCTGTTTAAAGGCCCATCTCCCTTGCCCTGGTGGGTGTGGCTCAGTTGGTTGGAGCATCACCCCATAGCCAAAGGGTCGTGGGTTCGATTCCTAGTCAGGGCACATGCCTGGACTATAGGTTCGATCCCCAGTCAGAGCATGTATGGGAGGCAGTCAACTGATGCTTCTCTCTCACATCAATGTTTCTCTCTCCCCCGTCCTCTCTTTCTAAAAAAAGCAATGAAAAAAAATGCCTGTGGGTAAGGATAAAAAACAAAATAATAAAAGCCTATCTCCTTCCTTAGGTGGGAGCTCCTGGAGGGCAGGCACCACTTTTTTAGTCATTCCTTCAGCGTGTGGCTCCTCAGTCTTCTCTGCGCCAAGGCAGACTCGGCCCTGCCCCACGGGGCTTGCAGTCTTACAGGGGGACACAGCTCATAAACCCGCCAATGCCAAATAGAAAAAAGTCAATGTTACAGTGTTAAAGAAGGGAATAAAACAGAGCAATGGGACCGGGGTCTACTTTACATTAGGGTGGTCAGGAGGACTCTTGGGAAGTGACCTGTGGGCAGGGACTTCTGTGGGTCTGAACCCCAGGGCCTCGCACCAGGGTGCGTTTCAGTTGAGGCTACTCACACTGGGCAGGGAGAAGAGAAGAGAGGAGCTCGATGTGCCTCTGCTGTATGTCGCTTGTAAGCTTCTCCCTCCTTCCCTTTACTCTCCATTTTCTGTGGCTGACTTAGTGGAAGTCATCCAGCCACTGCAACAACCCCCTCGTGGTGCCTCTCCCCGTCCCTGTGGGTCTCACCAGCCCTCACCCTGATCCCCTCCCTTCAGGCCTCAGTGTCCAGTGATCTCGCTGACGGGCAAAGCCATCTGTGACCCTCCCTTGCTCACCAGCTTCCTGGCCCTCCCTCCCACACTGAAACACATACTGCTCCGTGAGCCACTTATGACCCTCCTGGGTCCCGTCTCTGCCACCTCCCAGCCTTGCCTCTCCTTGCTCCCAGCCATGCCGGACTGCTTGGGTGTCCGTGTTTCTGCACATGCCATTCCTTCTGTCTGAGGTGCCCTTCCTGTCCTTGGCTAGCTCACCCCTATGATGCATCCTCCAGAACTCCGTCTTCCCTGACACCCCTCCCCACTCCGTCTCACTGCTCCCAGAATCCCCTGTGCTTGCACCTCACTCAGCGCCATCATCATCATCTGTTCACTGGCACATCTTCTCTACTAGACGAGAGTTCCTCGAGGGCAGAGACTGAGCCCTTGACTCTGCCCTAGACTCTCACGGAGTCCCTGGCAAGTGCTCAGGGAACAGCTGTTCAACAGAAGTCAACTATTGCCCTTTTCCTTGTCAAGCAAGGTGCTGGTAAGACCACGTTCTTCCCTTCTCTGCTGCTTCCCGAGTCACGGGGCAGGCGCCAGCAGCACACTGCAGAAACCCCTCGGGCTCTCTCAGCACCCTGCCCGCGTTGCCCTCCACCAGCCAGAGAGCTACCATCTCCCTTTGATTCTAAGGCACATAGTTTAAGTTTCCAAGTTTCTGAAATTAGAGTGTGTTTTACCATTACATTAAATCGAATGTCTTTCCCCCTCTCCTGAAAGCTTTTTAAGTAGATAGTTCATTTTGTAACTGATGGTGTCTTAGAACTCAGGGAAGTTGGAACTGGATGAATAAAGGCCTTTGTACACTGAGGGGAAGGGACCAGGGGGCTAGGCTAGAGTAGCTTATCAATAATCCTGCAAAAACGGATGTGCAGTTTTTGGCATAGGGAATACAGTTAACATCTCTTTACTCTCATTCTCATTTTTTGAAAGGTCTGGAGATATAACAGCCTCATTCACATTCCAGCCCAAATCCTCAATGCTCCTAACTGATTGTAAAAGATGCCAGGAACCCCTCTGAGTTTGGGGGGGGTGGCAGCGGGCTCTGTCAGATGTCTCATGTGAAGAGGAGCTGTTCCATGAGACGCCCCTGCTTTGGGATCCCCCACTGGCAGGATGGGGCTCGCTCACCACTTCCTCCTTATTTTTTTAAATTCTCACCCAAGAATATGTTTATTGATTTTAGAGAGAGAGGGAAAGAAAGAAAGGAGGAGGGGGAGAGAGAAAGAAATATCAGTGTGGCAGAGGAACATTGATCTGCTACCGGCTGTATGTGCCCTGACTGGGAATCGAACCTGCAACCTTTTGGTGTATGAAACAATGCTCCAATCAACTGGGCCACCCAGCCAGGGTACCACTGCCTCCCTATTTTTAGCACGGGGTTGGCTAAACACCTCCACTGAGTACATTTTGAATTTTTTTGGTGGAGTTGAATCAATCTATTTCCTCCTTTTTCTGTGCTGTTATGGGAAGCTTTGAGGCCAGAGACCACAGTAATCAGATGGGGTGGAAGCGGAATGAGCAGAGCGTGGGAGAGAAAGGAGCAGCTCTAAGCCTCACCACAACCTCAGGCACAGGCATTATCATTTCCATTAAGCAGAAGTTGCAAACGAGGTGCAGAGACAGAATGAACTAGCTCAAGGTCACAGAGCTCATAAGCAAGAAGCCAGAAGTCGAAGAGCAAAACTCTTTAACCAGACTAACAAGTCCCCACCTTTGGGTCTTAACCACACCATCCTACCCCCGCCCCCTCACTCCTGCCCCCTCCGCCTCGATTCTCCAGCCGCCCTGGCCTTCTCCCCTATCGTCTCATCCTCTTCACTGATCTCTGCACCTGCTGCCCTCCCGCCTGAATGTCCTCTCCTACTCCAGTTAACTCCTACTTGTCCTCCAGGTGTCCATTCACACTTGGAGATCTGGGGGCACCTTCTCTGATTGGACACGATCTTAACAGCATGGACGCTCAGTCCCACGTGACTCCCGTGTGAGGGCACTCCTTGTAGTTGTTATCTGTGTACACGTCGGCGAGTTTACCTGAAGCAGGGTCTGTCTCTCCCTTTTGGTCCTCAGAACTGTGAGGACAGTGACCCTGAAGGGTGAGACTTCCCAGTATGACCCCGAGCTCTGGCCCAGTGTCTGGCACTTGGCAGGGATTTATCAAAGATTTAATAAGTAAAATAAATGAGTGAAGAAATTGATCTGTGGATGTAAATTAACCTGGAAACTCTAAGTGCCTATTTCATTTGAATATGGGTTTTTGGCTGAAATGTGTCTATCCAGTCAGGACTAAAAGGAGCCATTGAATTTTGAAAGAAAATTAAAAATCTCCTGCATTATCAGTCTGGATGTGTATCTTCTCCTCCTGACCTGGAAGCAAGCACTCATGGGGAGCCACCCCCAAGGATTTCGGTGACTGATGCTCCAGGTGATGTGGAGGCAGAAAAACATGGCTGGGATCTGCCTACCAGGTGTGTACCCCCCGCACTTCCTTCTCAGGCATTTACCTTCTCTCTACTTTCTATCATCATCATCATCGTTGTCTTCATCATTGTCATCGTCATCTTTCTTTATTACTATTCCTATGTGGTGAGTTCCCCTCTCTGCCTGTCTCCCTCCATCTTCCCTCTTTTCCCCTTTGTCTGTGTTGGGCTCATTATTTTTCAGAATGTCGAAACCATGATGCCTTTGCCCCCACTGCTGATTATGTAATTTAAAGAACAGTCCTTTGACCACATGAGGGAACCACCATTTCTGAATGTCCACCCTGTGGCAGGCAGTGGCCATTTGTTCATTCAATGGCAAAGGTGGGTTGACTCTTACACTGTCATAGTTGCTGTGGCCACAACAATGAGCAGGACAGAAAAAACCCTGCCCTTGTGGAGTGGACAGTCTGGTGGTGCAGGTGGACACAGTATTGTGAGTTAATGTGCAGTGTGCCAAGGGGATGTGTGCGGGAAAAGGGCTGGGGGTTGTCGATTGCAATTTCCAACAAGGTTTTCAGCAGAACGCTGACAAACACCCATTCATTTAGTTCCTAAACTACCAACTCCGCCCCCCAGCCCCTGGTCCCATGAGAAGGCTCTTACACTTCCTTTGCACAGAAAGGGCAACGGAGGCTGGGGGAGGTGAAATGACTTGCCCCTAATCACACGGCTCAGAAGGCTGAAGGGCCTGAAATGCGCCCAGGTCCGTGTGGCTGCAGGATTCTTCCAGCCTCACCACGACCCATGAAGCTTCATCTGAACACTGACTGCCATGACTGACGGGACATGGGCTTGCTGTTTTCTGAAAAGTGCCTGCAAACGTAAAACCAATGGATGGTTTACATTGAGGACACTTCCAGGACGAGAAGATGAAACCAAAGAGGGGCTTCGGGGGTCTGACCTGAAGTTCGGTGTTTCATTCTCTCAGCCCCCTGGGAGTGAGCGACTGGGGACAGAACTGTCATCCTGCATGGTGCAGGGCTTCTGGATGTCAGGGAGTCGGGTGGGTCAGAACTCAGGTTTCCTGACATGCTCAGGTGGGCTCTAGGTGGGGACGCTCAATGGGGTGCAGACTAGAGTCCAATGGTAGTCATGGAGGTAAGTACAGATCGGTCTGGGCTGTGCACAGGGCCCGTGCAGGCTCGAGGGTGGGCACCAGAGGCCTGGACTCAAGTTCCGGCCCTGCTGCTTGCAGCCCGTGGACCCCGGCGTGTGTGTCACATGTGCTCCTCATTCTGATCACCTGTTAAGGGAGGAAGGGTCAGGGAGGGCAGTGCGAACCCTGGGACTTGCGGATCTTGTCCTTCACTCCAAGGTGAGAGTGGCTGGTGTGCCCGGGCCTGGCTCTACAGAGAACTGCCGAGCAGAGCTCAGGACCGTGGGAAGCATGCTCAGGGTCCTGGGAACCGGAGAGAAGTTTGGGAAAGGATAGAACGTTCTGGGGAGGCTAAATAGAGATGGTCCCGAAAACCTGCTCTCTGCCCAAAGTGTCTATTCTGGTGAGTATGAAGATCAAAGTGGCCTTTGATATACTTTAAAAGCAGAAAAGGGAAGAAAATCAATGGGTTATTTTTTCCTTCCCTGTAGAGGCAGAATGTACTGATAATTTTTCTTTAGCCAATTAGGAGCTGTGCAACCCCAATGACTGACTTCTTTGGAATGCTCTTATTTTCTAATAATGAATTTATGACTCATTATTATTCTTTTTATAAAAAAAGTTCCAGGAAGAACAAACAAACCAGCCTGATTTCCCTGTCCTTCCCCACCTTCTCTCTCTCCATCTCAATTGTCACAGTCACAGGCCCTTATGATGTTTGAATTAATTTCAATAATTCAAAAAACTTCTAAGTCAGTCTACTGATACATACTTTTATGCACCTACTGTGTGCAAAGTACCAAAAGATAGTCACATTTAATGCACAAATGCCCTATGTACACAGTATGAAGGCCCATGAATAACTTCCATACTCAGCTCATCACACTCAAAGGCAAGGGTGTCTGGGAAAGGCAGTTGGTTGGCTTTCCTAAAATACAGGAAATATGCTTTCCCTTCTTTAGGACAAGAGAGCTGCGGCTGAACCCAGTGTGGAGACTCACCTCCTCATAGGCGTAGCAAAGGTCATGCAGTTGCAAACTTGGAAAAGACGATGTAGGCAAATTGAGACATGACTTGCTCAAAGAGAGCCAGGGATGTGGAAGGACAGTAGAGCCTCCGTGAGAAGGAGCTTGTGGAGGGAAGATAGGAGAAGCCACGGAAGGAAGAGGAGCTCAGAAATTCAGCAGAGGGAATTGAACATTCTGAACGCAGAGCGATTTTGGCTCTGCCTCCCAGCAAGGAAAGGAGGGAGAGAGTGAGAGAAAGCAGGGTGCGTTTCTGCTACAGACCAGTTGTACCCTGGGGCCCCCCGCTGGGGCAGCCGTGCAGCTGGGACAATGCGGGAAGGGGAAGGAGAGTAACACGAGGAGGGAATTTCTTGCTGGCCCTGAAGGCAATGATTCCTTTTGGTGACAACCCAGGTTAATGTCTTAGGCAGCAAGCCACCTCGCCTGGCACAGGCTGTTTTAGTGTCCTGCTGTAGGTTTCATGGAAACGGCCAATTCAGCTCTCCATTCGGAGACTCTTTACACAGCTTTTGTGAAAAGTTCAAGAACTTCTATCACTCTCCACCTACCTGTATCCGTGTGTAAACTGTCCTCAATCCCATCCATCCCAATAAGGACCTCCGCCTGCTAGGGGTTTCAAGTTCACCCACAGAGACGCTGCTGTTACTGACTCCGCAGAGGGAAAAAAAATAGAGGTTGTGGTTTCTGCTGGATTCCGCTCCCTTCCCGCTGGGCCTACCCCTAATAAGGGTCCTGACCCCTTCCCATTCTCCAGCGGACTAATTCATTTCAAAAGCGACAAGAGAGGCAAGGAAATATTTTTCGATTCTTGTTTTCATCAAGAAGTGAACGAAAACGAAATCACCTCAAGAGAAAAAGGCCTGGTGTAAGCAGGGGAGATCAGGGGCGGACAGGGTTGGTTTTCGTCTGGAGTCATTAGCAGCCTCTGGGAGAGAAGATTTGAAATCTGTTCACAACCGCTTAGGGATGGGCAGGAGGTGCAATGAAGAGGTGATGGGTTAAGCCCAATTTCTCACTGAAGATACACACAGGCTCAGGGAAACTGAAGCTCTGATGACTTGATTTCTGTAAAGGGTGGACCCTACTGTAAGCACTCGGAAGAGCAAGCACACGAGAGCCCCCCACAGCCGTCTCTGCCAACCTTCAGAAATAAGTGCACTTACGATCTTTGGAAATCGGCACAGTCTTGGAAAACAAGTGGCTTAAAATCTCCAAACCACTGCCTAAGTGGACAGGGCCCAACTTCCTAGGGGGCTCGTGGGCCTCCAAAGCCCTAGATGGACAGAGGCTTTGGAAATTAAAAGCCAGGTTGAATGGGGGCCCTGAGCACTCACCCTTCCTCCCTGGGCCTTGGCTGCAAGTGAAAAGGGAATTCTGGTCCTGAAGGGAACCTGGCTCAGCTCTCCCCTCACTGCCTGGAGGCCCCATGCCCAGGGAGGGGAGCTAAACCCACAACTCCTGTGGGCATCACACAGTCCTTGGGAAGTGTTGCAATTCTAACCTTTTGGGGGATGATTCAGGGAGAGAGAGGGTGTATGGTTTGGAGAGAAAGTTAAAGGGGTTGGGCAGTATGTTTGGGAATGTAGACACCAAACAGATGGAATTTTAATCAAAATACTTAAGCCTTTTAATGCACAAATGATCCAAATCTCCCTCTAGTCCTCTTGCCTTCTGGGAATTATTAAATATTTAAGAGATCATAGTATTAAGAATCTGCAATGTATAACCCTCATGAGAAAGTGTATGTATACCAAGTCACCAGTTTCTAGGTACCCTTCTCCTAAAAGAATGTCCTGCCCTTCCTGTAATCTCTTGGCTGCATATCTCCATCCATCTAACTAAAATCCAAGGGAAGCAAATTGCTACTATGATCATTTCCCCAAAGCAGCTCTCATTCACTTTGCTTTTCTTTTGGAATAAAAGTCTGCCATAAATGTTTAATTAAATGGAAGTCTTTCTGCTGCTAATGACTAGCTGCATGAAAGGCTCTTCATTTTTTTTTAAGGAGGGGTGTGTTTAAAACAGTCCCTATTAATTTCCTGATATTGATTCTCTGGCCAGGGAAGAGCATATAGTATTCAGCATAGAGCTGCTATGCAGACTATGTTTGAGGCAGCAGTTTGGATTGAGAAAGGGCACCAAATGCAGTATGCGTCAAATAGACCATCGCTCAATGAAGTCACTTAGCTATTCAAAACATGTTCAGCCATCACTCAACCGTTTGCCTCAAGAATGTTGGGAGAGGGGCACAGAATTGAAGCTCTTTCCCAGACACAACCATTTCCCAAAGAGTGGCTTTTGCCCAGTTTGGCTTGGACCCTGGGGTCACATCAGTTTCCCCCTCTCTGGTCTGTTTCCCTCTTTTTTCCCCCATCTCCTGGCTTCCACTCCCTGCATCACCATCCCATGTTGAGCTTAACAAACAATCCTGCAGTCCCTGCTTCCCGATGCTGCCTCCAACAGCCTCCGGTATTGGTTCAAATCAGAAGCAAAGCACATAAGCCTTCTCTTCACACGGAAACACGTATCTCTCTGTGCATGTCTTTCTATGAGTGGCTGTATCTTGTACACATAGACATATGTGACCATTCAAATGCAGTCTTTCCCGTTAAAGTCTGTTGCTAAATGCAGGTTGTATGACCTGCAGGAGTTTTTTTTTTTCAGTGCTTATTAGCGTGTCTCACAAGCCCATGCCTTCATCCGCACTCTGATCACCCAGGCTTTATCCTGACCCCTTTGCCCACAGCACATGCATTGGCACACATGTCCTGATGACCCTGCAAGATCAAGGCGAACAGCTGACACCCCTGCCCCACTGCTCTCCTGTCCACCCCTCTTCAACCTCCCCGCGCCCTCGCCTTCTTCCTGGCCTCCCTGCATAACGTCTGATTCTCCAGCTGGCTGCAATGCTGACTCTACTCACTTTTGGGTAACAGACATGTCACTCTGCATGGAAGTGAACTGGTTTTCAGTCTAACCTGCAAGTGAATTGCTGTTTATTAGAACTTGTGCTTGTTTCCTGTGAGAGACGTACGTATTTTTAGACTTCGTAAATGTTAAAACACACATACACACACAGTCACCTCCAACGATATGTGTGGCTCATAGACATTACGAAATGCTCTTGAACTCAGCTTGAGATCCTGGAATAATTAGGATTTACCAAATAAGGATTCTTAGAAACAACAATTTTTTTTTTAAAAAAAGGAGACTTGCAGATGATAATATGTTTGGGACTTTGGGGGAGTAAGGGGGAGCAGGAGGGGGAAAGGGAGAACATTTTGAATTCCTCATTATGAAAAGAGGAGCAGCGTTGACAGAGGCAGTTATCCTCCCCACCCCAGAAATGGCAAGACTACATCAAATGGCAAATCCTAATGATTCCAAAGTAGGCTGAGCACATTTGACTTTTAAAAACAGTCTCGTGTTGTTTTAATTACATCACAGATTATTCCAATGAAGAGGTTTGGGGAAAGGGAGGGAGGTGGTGAAGGCTTGAGAGTTGAGAATGGTTCTTGCTTATTGATTTCCTTTTCTCCGAAACTAACCCAAGCAACCTTAATCTGCGGTGGAAGGAGTGAAGTAAGAAAATGGTGGAATGTAAAGGGGACTTCTCTGGAGGAGGGTGGGGAGGGGGAGTGGGGAGGGGAGGGGTGGAGAGGGGGAGGAGATGGGAAATCACATACCTTCTAGGCAGCAGGTTCTCCATAATCCGGAGTGGGTCATAACTTCCTCGTTCTTTTTGCTGGTTTCATTCTCACTGACACTTTTGGTCTTGCAAACCCCTCTGGAGTAGAGCCAATAGTCAGTTCCCACAGCTATGGTCATCAGACTGAAGGCAGCGAAAGCACCAACGGTGGTTAAAAGCATTTGAACACCTCGGTCAAACAGCCCCATAATTCTTCATTATATAAACACCCAACCGACTTCTGGTTCTCGGGAGAGTGTGTGTGAGGGTGCAAGTGCTACAGCAAAAAATAAAATAAAAATAATTCCACTACTAATATAATGGATATATGTGTGAATAGAGACTGTGGAGAGATATAAAAAAAGGGAGGTAAGAAAGCTCACGGAAAAGAGTATAAATTATAAAGATCACACGGGAAGAGAGGCTTGCCTTTTGAGATCAGAAACTGTTCCAGTTGCAGTGATTTTCTTTTTAAAAAAGGAAAAAAAAATAAAAAGACACCCCCCACCCCCCCAAGTGAGATGCCTTAATCTCTTTTCCTAAAATTCTGGTCTCCAGTTTCCATATGTGACAGCTAATTTGGAGATGGCTTCCACAGTGAACCAGGGGACCGCCGTATTCTCAACACAATCTCTCATGGTCGGGACCTGGACAGTTAGAGATTGCAAAAGCCGAGATGCAACCTTCCGTCTCTGCGGCCTGCGCCATGAAAATCCTTCGCTTCGCCAGTTCTCTTCCTTGGGGGGTCTCGGGCGCTTTCGTTTCAGACCAGACTTCCCAGTATTCTGTAAGCCCTTGATCTCAGCTGAACAGGTGCGGGGGTCTCGCCTTCCATGGTTTTGCCCCGGCAGCGGCAGCGGCGGCAGCAGCAGGGCGGGCAGGCGCAGCGGCGGCAGGACGAGCAGCGGCGGCGGTTATTGTTGTTGGTGGCGGGGTAGTGTTGGCGAAGTGGGGGAGGGAAGGGGTTTCTCCCGGAGAATCGAGGCGGGTTTCCCTCCCCCTATCTGCAAAGCTCCTGGAAACAAGGGAGCCGGCGTCTTGCTGCAGGATGGGCCGCCCGCCCGCCCCCCCACGCTCCCTGCCGGCCGGCCCCCGGCGGAGGCGCTCCCACCTACTGCATTACCGGGTGGTGCTGAACTGGACAGCTCCCCCGCGCCTCCCGCTCCGCGCGCGCCCGGGCAGGCAGGGCGGCCCGCCAGGAGGGGGGCGCGGGCCAGAGTCCTCCCTCCCCTCGCGGGCAGCGAGGCCAGGACAGAGCGGAGGCTGCCTTTCCTTTTTTTTTTTTACCCCTCTCCCAAATCCTAAAATGTGCGCTCTCCTGGGCTCCCAGAGCTCAGAGGAAGGCGTAGCTAGAGATAGCTCGCTCTCTCCCCCCCCACCCCACTCTCTCTTCCCTTCCCTCCCTTTCCCCTTGGTATTTCTTCCTGCTCAGCCTCTTTCTCATTCCATCTCTACGTGCCCAGAGCTTCAAATTCAACCCTCCCATCGCAATCAGATGGGCACAAAACTTCAACCAGCCGTTTCTCTGCCTGGAAGCAGTGGAAACATAACATGGATGGGTAATTACAGACACGGTCTTTATGTATTTTTTAAATCAGCGTTTCGACTTTACTGTTCTGGGGTTTATTTTATTGGCACGTTCGCTGCGTCTCCTTTTCGGTTGCTCTCTCTCGTCTCTTTGTCTCTCTCTGGCTAACTGGCGGTGTGCAGTGCACAGTGTCTCTCTGTGGTTTTCCGTGAAATCCCGAATCTTGCTCCTACAAGCAGACATTTTGGAAAGATTATTCGTGGAAAAGGTGCGGAACGGTGACTGGTGGCTGGGGCTTGGGCAATAATTTTCATTTTAAGGATAAATATGTTTGTAGGGGAAGTTGGTGAAGTGTGGATCCTTCTTAAGTTTCCCTTGCCATTCATAAACTGGACTGGAAGAGCTAAAAATCTCCCTGCTGTGAACATTGAAACACATTATAACACATATCCTCCTCTGCAGAATCCTTATCCTGGGTTAATTACAGTGTCACTTCTTGCTTCTACATGGGAAGCTTTTCCTTAATGTGAACCCTGAAAAAAAGAAGCACATCAAATTCCTGCTGCTACTGATTCCATTTTTCTCTGATCGGCTTCACAGTGAAGTGAGTTTAGCACATGAGGCATGATGGGGGATGCACTGTTTTTAATTTTGTTGGTGAGGGAGGAGCCTGGAGAGAACTGTGAGTCTGATGGGTCGGTTGGGGGTTAGAGTTGTTGTAATTTCATGATGTAATTATTCCATACTTTCTTCTGTCTCACTCCATTTTTGTCTTACTTGACAATTTCTCAGGGATCTGGTGATTTCCAAAGAGCATGCAATAGATGACTGAGTTAAAATGAGACTCTCTTTGGTGTTGTCTAACTTCAAACCCTCAGCTCAGAGTTGGTCTTCAGGAACAACCAGTGCATTTGTTTGTGTGTATGTGTGTGTGGAAAACCTACCTGTTTCTCCACCCTGCGTAAAACTTTCTTCTCTCCCTTTCAGCTCTCGTCTCAGAAGTAAAGCACTCCTGTGAGGGGCGAATGCTGTGCTCCTGGCACCTGCACGGGGTCCCGGTGCCTGGAGAACAGAACCGAGGCCTCTGCAGCCCCCGCTGAGGTGCCTTTAGGGTGTAGAAAGAGTTCCGTGTGCAGACTGAAGATCTCCCCAGGTTGGTTTCTTATCCTGTGAGCATGGGGTGGGAGAGGGGCAGATCCATGGATCCCACTAGGTGGGGAACCTAGCAAGTTCAGTCAGTGTTCATTCAGGTGGTTTTGGCTCCTCTCCTGGAGGGGAAAGTGAGGAGCAAGCAGGAACTTCTCTTAGATTGGTTGGGCCTTTTAGGGACAGTGGAGAGAGGCTCGGGTATATTCACATAAGCTTTACACGCTTGCTTTACACGCTTGCCCTCACTAACTCTTGTCCCCTTGGTTGCCTTTGACCTGTCCCATAAGTCCCTTCAGACTGGAGATAGAGGCCTCCTCATCTCCCCACCCCTTTCACACCAACCCCTGAATCTTTTGCTCCAAGGAAATCGGTAACAGAGGCTCAGAAGCTTCTGTTTTGTCCACAGAAGCTGCTAACATCTTAGCCACTGACAGCAGCCCCTGCTGTAGCAGCATTTGATTGATCTTCTGGCCAGATAATCATTGAGAAAAGGAAATGGGGATGGAGAGGAAGGGAAAAGCTTTCAGGCTGCCAATACGGAGAGAAAGAGACTTCTGGAGACAGAACAGACCTGAGGGTGTAGCTGGACTCTGCTACTTGGTAACTGCATTAACTCAAAACAAGTCCACTTTCTAGTGCCTCAGTTTCACAGTATGTAAAATGGGCACATTAGTACCTGCCTCCTTTTTCCCTCCTTTTCCCCCAGAAGTTATTCCCAGCTACTCTTTGCTTTTCACTGCCGCCGTCCTGCTCAGGCCTCTACGATCCCATTTGCAGCACTTTAGTGTGTATGTGTCATCTCTTCTGCTGACTTTTGATTGCCCTTTGAAGTCAATAGCTGTGTCTCATTCAGCATCATGTCTTTGGGACCTGGCCCAGGGCTTGGTACATAGTAGATGCTTGATAAACAATGGCTGGGTGGTCATAATGAAGTTGAATGGTGTGGGATAGGTGAAGTTCCTGGTACATAGTAGGACTCAATAAATGTGGGTTTCCTCTCATTTCTCCTCCCCCCATTTACATCCAGGTTGGTCCCCAGCTTCTTCCCCTGCCTAACTCACATACTGCTCTTCTTGCCCCTTCCCAACCTAGCTCTACTCCTTAGGTCTCTTCTGCAGACTAGGCAAGGCCTCCTGGGAAGAGCTGGCTTGGTGCAAGTCTTGTTAGATGGTTTGGACTCACCAGGCACACACACTTAGCAGTGCAGAATGGATGCTTCTAGGGGAGCAGCTTTGTGTGCCTGCAGTTGGTTACTTGGTAAGGGCTTACAGGAAATTAGCTGAAATGCCAGAGGCCTATTTTGAGCTTCTTTTTGATGGAGTGGAAATAACTTGGGATTTGGGAGCAGCAGTCCTGGCCTTGGAGCACAAGGTTGACATTTCCTCATTGTTTGACCTTGTGCAGTTGCTTAACTTCTCTGAAAATCTCTCTTCATTGGTCAAGGAGCACCACCGGGAAGAGCCTTGTATGGTGCGGTTGTCTGTCTTGTATGTTAAAAACAATGATAACAACTCATGTGCCAGGCACTGATCTAAGCTGGATTCCATCATTATTCCCATTTTACAGATGAGGAAACTGAGTCATATAATGGTGTTTTTTTTTTCAAGTGTCTGGCCTAAGGTTGTCCAGTTAGTGAGTGGCAGAGCTGGGAGTCCAATGGAGCTGTGCAGGTTAAGAGCCTATGTCCTTAGCACTGCCTTGACACAAGATATGGGCATTTTGAATCAGGGTGTTACACCAAGTCTATTTCCTTCTCATCCACGGATGTGGCAAGCTTTTAGGGAGTAACTCCCGGGTGCCAGGAGTTTTCACACAGATTCTCACACTTACCTTTCTAAGAACCCTGCAAATGCCTATTACTATCTTATCTTATAGGTGAATGAAGAGAGGCTCAGAGATGTCTTGTATCACATCTCAAGGTCATATATCAAGTTATGTGAAACAGCAGTGATCTGCACATTTGCACAGCTTCAGATTCTACAAGCTCCAAGTCCCATAGTTTATTCATTTGGTCATTCCTTTGTTCAACAAATTGAGCAACTACTATGTGTCAGGTACCATCTGAATTCCTGAGGATGTTGAGCAGGAATGGTCACTTCCTCCATGGACCTGAAGACAAGCAGGAGGAACAGACAAGTAAGGAATAGCGGCAGTTAGGTGAGGGATGCTGTGGGGACAGACAAGAAGGCTGAGGCTAAATCAGGGAGACTGCTGTGCCCGGGACGACAGGCCGTCCATTGGCATTGCCGTCCTTGTGGCCCTTTCCCAGGCAGGAGCCACAGGGTGGGATGAGAACAGGCTGTGGAGTCAGATGGGCCTGGGCTTTTGACCCCAGCTCTGCTGCTTCCTCTCTGCGTGACCTTTGACTGTGACTTATCCCCTCCTAGCCTCAGCTTCCTCATCAGGAAATGGGGTACGAGATGCCTGGTTTGTTCCTACCTTAAGTCATTCGCACTTGGTGTTCCCTCTGTCAGAACGTTTTCCTCCCTCAGCGCTGGACCCCCAGCTCATCACTCAGCTCTGAGCTGAAATATCACATCCAATGAAGCATTGCTGGTCATACAACTTAGCCTGTCACTCTGTATGACATTAGACTGTTTTGTTTTTATCACAGTGCTTGTTTCAACTTGACGTGCTCTTGTTTATTATCTGAAATTGCTCCTCACCCACCTGCCTCCCCCAGGATGTCAGACCGCATCTGTCTCATCCACTGCAGTGTCTCCAATGCCTAGAAAGTGCCTGGAATGTTGTAGGTGCTCAGTGAATTGTTTTTTGTTTTTTTGTGTGAATGAATAAGGTTACGGTTGTGGGGATTGAGCAAAGGGAACCAGATACGAGGATTAGAAAAATCGCATGAGCAGGTCTCTAGAAGCCCCTGATGCTTGGCAGGTGAAGGGCTGGGGTAAGGAAAGTGAAGGTGGCCCCGAGGCGCTGCAGGAGGACTGGGAGATGACAGGGAGTGAGGCAGGACCAGAGACAGACATGGGAAGGTCGGTGCTGGCCTAGCTTCCCACGCTGCTGCTCCTGGGCCTGCTGTGCTCCCTGGACCCCACGCCCAGTCCGCTGCAGGTGACCAGAGGTTTCCAGACCGCATGGCTGTTTGGCTCCATGCTGGGGCATCCCTCCCATGAGGCCTGGGCTGGGAAGTAGGGAGACGCCGGGAGAAATGGCAGGTTTTACTCCTTGCTGAGAGTTACTGAGGAAGAAGCTTCAGGGAACCCCAACCCTCTACTGCCGGAGGGGGCTCAGAGGGTGGGGGCAGGGCCGGTCCTGCTTCTCACAGGGGTGTGTGGTTAATTAGTTCTGAGCTTGGCGGGAACTGGGAACTACATTTCCATGTGCAGAGGTTCCACGACAAGGATTCCCACAGAGATCTTTCCCAGCCGGGATTTCCACCCCCAGTCTGAGCTCTGAAACACCGAGAAATATGCTGTCCCCTTCCCTCCATCCCCCGGCTGGTATGGAATTTCAACAGGAGCTGAGTGATGGCCAAGACAATTATGATATAAAAGTAGTAACAGTCAAGTTACAGAGTAAAAAAAAAGTAAAGAGGACACACAAACGTGCAGAGGAGGAGCGAGAAACAGAATATTCAAGGGCAGAATGGCAGGAGAAAAGGCAGTTTCCAGAGACTTTTGCAGGAGAAGCGATCTAGTGGGTGGAGAAAATGAGACAAAGGGGTGTGTGTGACCAGCCAGCTTGGGAGAGGAAAGAGCGTGGGTCCTGAATGTCCCACAGGGCCTGGCTCAGCTGCAGCTACCTCCTGGCCCCTCCTCTTCCACTGTCTGCCCCCTCCACCCCGCCCCCTGCCTCCCTCTCCTCCGTACAAGCCAGACTCCTATTCCTAGAGCCCATGGCCTGGCGCCCTCCTCAGGGCCTCTGCGTGAGAGTTCCTGTCTGGGATGCCCACCTTCCAGCCTCCTTTTCAACCTGTCATTCCCACAGCTGTCTGCTCAGAAGAGCCCAGCCGACCTGGTTTAACAGCCCACCCATTCCTTCTCCATCATCACTCATCCTTTACCTGCTTGCTTTCCCTCCATAACTCTTACTAGCACCTCCCATCTCACGTACGTGTTTACCTTTTGATTTATAGTGTGAGGGTGGAGGCCTGGTACTGTTACTATTATATTCCCCGTTTGGCACACAGTGGGTACTCACAGGTATGTGTGGACTACACAGTAAAACCCCTGGGTCAGCAGGGAGGGAAGCAGATGCTGAAGGGGGCGTGGAGAGGAAGGGAATGGCCGGAATATCATCCCTCAAGGGCTGGTCTGGAGCTCTGCACGGGGAGGCCAACACTATCTTGTGGAGGAGATGTCGTGGGGCTCTGAGTGGAGTGGGGGTGGGGGACTTCCACGGTTCTGGGACCAAGGGGAACCTGGAGAGGTGACAAGTAGGGAAGGAAAAGCACAGTCTTTTCCTTGTGGATTTCAGGTGGATCGAGAAGGAGGGATTGCTGGGGTGGCGGGGCTGGACCATACGTAGGGACCCCGGGATCAGGTCCCTGTTTTGATGCTGCCTAGCAGTGTGGCCTCGGGCTGTGGCCTCATATTCCCAAGTCTCAGGTGGCCTGTCTGGAAGACGGGGCAGCATTGCCTGCCTGGAGGTGCTGTTCTGATAATTAAACAAAATTTAAGAAGTACTTCTAGTATGTCCCCCATAGTAAGCCCTAAATAAATATTAGCTACGTGTTGAGTTCCTATTGGGTGTTATGTATCCTATTAGGAATAGAGCACAAAAATGAAAAAGTTATGGTCCCTACTCAGAAGTGACAGGTTGGATTGAGAGAGACATGTATGTGAAGCTCAATATAGTGGATGGAGGGCGGCAGGATGCACATGGGACACCCAGCGGAAAGGGCAGGTAACACCACCTGGGTATTCGGCAAGGGCTCCCAGGAGATGATGACGGCTGAGCTGGGTCTTGAAGGATAAGTGGAAGACAAGGATCAGAGGAGGCCAGAGGGCACAGTAGGTCCAAAGATAGGGGGTGTGAAACATTCACTCGACAAAAGTTTGTTGAACACCTACTAGGTGCTCAAAACAGAATAGTGAAGATGACTGGGACCCTACATGCCCAGGAAGCAGACACTAAGTAATTGATCACACAATTGGCTATTGAACTGCAATCACAGCGTGTTTATGGAAGCTACAGGTAATTCTGGTTTGCCAAAGTGCCAGGTGGAGCTGGTGGAGATCAGCCTGGAAGGCAGGTGGGCCAGGTTGGGGAGGACCTTGAGTCAAGCATAGTGCCTACTGTGTGCCAAACTCTGTCTGATGGATAAAAAGATGAACAAAACCCAGTCTGTCATTGGCAGGAGCCAACGATTGAATGCGCAGTGATGGAGGGAGGTCTGTGTTATGACAGGAGCACAGCATGGAAAGTCACAGGCAGGGAATGCTTCATGGGGGAGGTGACCTTTGCTTTTTCCTCCAGTTGTATAACAGTCTCAAAGCCCACAGTCCTGCCCTTCAGGAGCAGGGCTTTCTCTTGATAAGTGTTCATTCCAAGTGATTTGTTATTATGTTCTGCACGTTCTTTAAATGCAGCTGACCTGGCTTCTTACAGAAACGGTCAGAATAGCTAAGGGTCCTCCGTGGTGGGTGGGGAGGGTAGCCAGGTGCTGAGGGCCCTGGGAGATGTGGCCAGCACCATGCCCTGCTCTGATCAGGCCTGACTGGGGACACACCATGGGTGGATAAGGACCCCATCTCTTGGCCCTGATGGGTTTTGCAGGGTGTTAGGTTCCTCTCTCCTGAGAAAACCTTGCTCTTCAACAACCAACCCTGTGCCTATCAGCCCCTATCAGGGTCGGTGGGGACCCTGTATGCCGAGGGCCACCTGTCATCCGAGCCCAGCAGCTCACTAAACACTAACACACCAAACCGATCCAAGGCCTGCTTGGAATTCAGGACTCACTGTTTCCCAGGGAAAATAGGGGTTCCATAGGCCATTGTGGAGTCCCCCAGACTGGGCCAGGCTTGGTGCCTTACCTGGGCTCCCCCGGACTCCTTCCTGTGGGCCTCGCCTCCTTGTACTGCAAATGCTGTCCCATGGTCTTCCCTGACAAGCCCTGAGTTCTGTGAGGCTGGGTCCTCCGCATCCCTCCTGCTCGCTGTCCTTATGGCCCTGCATCTTGCATGGAGTTTGGCACAGAACAGGCCCTCAGTGCACACTCGCTGAGAAGCGGAGTGGGGTGGGTGGAAGGACAGAGGAGAGGAGCACCTGTCTTTGATGACTGGGGAATCCTGTTGACCAATCAGCTCCTGCTGTGGGAGCATCGCCTGTGTACCACGTCACATTGGGTGACCTCGGTTAATCCTCACAGCAAGCCCTTTTACAGATGGGGAACCCGAGGCTCAGAGAGGCTGAGCCGTCTGCCCAAGGTTGCATAGCTAATAGTTAAGCCAAAATTACAGCACTGAGGCTCTCACACTGCAGAGCCCCACATTTATGAACAGCCGTTCGTGCCGCAGAACCCTTGGGGGTGCTAGGGTTCAGTGGGGTGCACATGCCAAGGCAGCCAGCCTTCTGCTGGCAGATTCATGGTTTGCACGCAGCTCTGCCTATCTGCAAAGTCCCACCCGTACATGATCAGGGTGGGGGGAGGCCCTGCTGGTCGACTGCCTCCTCCCCCACCACTGGACTCAGCAACAGGTAGGTAACTACCGAGCTCTGGTCTGCTCTCCTGCACCAAAGGGCTTTGGGGCTCCAGCCTGGGACTGCCCCTGCAGCTAATGGGATTGCAGGAGCGGTGGAGGCAAATGGGCCAGACTGAATGGGGCAGCGGAAAGAATTTGGAGCCGGTGGTTAGAAGACTAGGTTAGAGTCCCAAGGACCTTGGGGATGGTGCTTCTCCTCTGAGCACTCACTCCTGGGAAATGGGACAGATGGTGATGATTCCCTCAGATTAATTTACACCCAGCACCTAGGATGATGTGGTCCACACCGTACCCAGGAAAGGGTGGTAGCATCTCTAAACCCATTTGTGAGACCTGGCCCATCTCCTCCAGTCTCATTCATATTTTCACACTCTCCCCTAGCTCCTGCCCCCTGCACCCCAGCCGACCCCCACCAATTACTGCATACACAGTGAGTTTTAGCTACACTCCCCTTCTTTCTCAGGCTCTTTTGTGCTCTCCATCCCCCCACACCTCTTGTTGTCTTTCTGCATGGGTCTACGTGGAGACAATCTGCAGAAGGTCATGTTAACAACCTGTGTATTTCTGCATGTCTGTGCAATCATAAGCGAAATGGCCATTCAGATAACATGCACACGTGAACACTCTGCTGCACCTGCCTACCACCCATTCACACGTGGCAGGTCGGTCACTGTTTCTCCAGATGGGATTCTATGAGGCACCCATGCTGCATCTTGATTTGTCATTCAAACAACACCACCCATGGGATGTTCTTCAGGTTGGCTGCGATAGCTCTGATTCATTCTTTTAACGGCAGCATAATATTTGACATTGAGAAGTACCTTCATCTCGTCTGCCATTGACAGGCGTTTACTTCATTTCCTGCCCCACTCCCTCTCGCTGCAGACAGGGCTGCATCACACACCTCTGTCTATACATCCTCCCAACTGGGGCTTTTACTTCGATGGAATAGATCCCCAGAAGTGGAATTGCTCAATTGAAGGGTATATGCATTTTTTAAAAAAATTTCTGTCGATGTTGCCAGGTTGCTTTCCAAAACTGCTGTGATACATCGCGCTTCCCCCAACAATTCATGAGCCTACTACTTCTTCACATCTACTCCACCACCAGGTGTTAACATTATTTTTATTTTTATTACTTGCCAGTCTGATGGGGATGAAATGAAGTCTCGGAATGTTAAGTTCCTGTAAACCAGGGCGCTGTGCATCTTTCTGTGTTTGCTGGCTGTTCGGGTCCGAGCGGCGTCCCGCCTGGTCCTCTCCTTCGTCTGGCTCCAGGCCTCCTCGTTCACTTCTTACCGGTTTGTGGGAGCTCTTCGTATTCTGTGGCATTGGCCTCTTATTTGACAACTTTGTTGCAAATAGCTTGGGACTCAAATTTCTTGTTTTTTATATTGACTTTATGAACAACATCTGTTGCCACAAAAAAGGAATATTGTGGAGTCAAATGTCTTTCTCTTCAAATATGACTTGCTTGTTCCTTCTGTACCCTGAGACTGCCTTTGTCATTTTTTTGCATTTTCTTTCGAGATATTTATTATTTTAATTTTCTGGCTGTTGAGGCCTTAATCCATCTGGGGTCTATTTATGTGTATGATGTAAAACGAAGTTTTGACTTTCTTACAAAAGATAGCTGGTTGTGCAAGTTTCATTAATGAAACAATTACTCTTCTTCCAGTTGAAGACCATCCCTGCCCCACAGTGGACTCTCCTGAAGGTGGGGACTGCATTCTGACCTCTCTGTTCTGTTCCCCTGATCAATGCGTCGCTTCCTCAGTAGCGCCATTTGCATTGGATCATAGGGGCCTCACTGTGTTCTGGGCTCTAATAAGCCAAGTTCTTCCCCCCATTCCTTTCTGTCATAGGATCTGGTTGTTGCTGTCTTCATTCTCACACATGAACTTCGAAATTATTTAATTCAGTGAGGAATTACTCACCACTGGGTCCCAGTGACTCACACGGGGTCAAGCATGCATCAGGGGAGCAGGAAGCATTTGTCGAGTGTTGTCGCTTCTTTTGTCCTTCCCCAATGGGCCCTATCTCTCCACCTCCAGGACGATGAAAAGTATCAAGTGCTCACATTCAAGTCAAAATTAGTTACCATGAAAAGGTGTACAGAATACAAATCTAACCGAATAGAGAAAGCTTCAGAGAGATTGAGACTCTCAGAGAGGTTATCATATTTGAGACCCTTGAATCAAAGAGAGAAGGCATTCATTTATTGAACACCTGTTTATTGAACACCTACTGTGTGCTAGACCTTATCTAGTTCTGGGGACATAGTGGTGGCCAAGACCAAGACAAAAATTTGACAATGGGTGCTCACTTCGGCAGCACGTACACTAAAATTGGAACAATACAGAGAAGATTAGCATGGCCCCCGCGCAAGGATGAGACACAGATTCGTGCAGCGTTCCATATTTTTAATTTTTAAGTGTAGAATTCTGCAAATCACATGTAATCTAAAGTACAAACTGATTTGGGGAATTTATATAAAGTATGCAGAGGAATCTAGCATAAAAAATTTGACGATGGTATTGTTTTGATTATTTTTCAGTGTGATAATGATATTGCGGTAATGTTTAAAACAAGAAGAGTCCCTCTTTTAGAGAGGCATGCTGAAACATTTACTGATGAAATGATACGAATCTGGAATTTGTGTCTAAACAAGCTGGGGTTGGGGAAGTGGGTAGCAGCACTGACAAGACAAGACTGGCCGTGAGTTGGTGATTATGGAGGCTCAGTGACAGTTTAGTGGGACTTATTACACTGTTGTCTTTACTTTTGTCTTATTTGAAATATTCCATAGTGAAAAAATGTTTAAATGCATACAGATCATTATTATATTTCAGGCATTAATCTAATTGCCTTATATCAATTAATTCATCAAGTCCTCAGAAAAGCCCTGTCTTAGCTGGTTAGGGCTGCTCAAACACAATACCATAGACTGGGTGGCTTAAACAACAGACAGTTTTATTTCTTATTGTCAGGAGGCTGGAAAGTTCAAGATCAAGTTGTTGGCAGATTGGTGAGGGCCCTCTTTCTGGCTTGCAGATGGCAACCTTCTCTCTGTGTCTCACAAAGGGAAGAGGCAGAGTGGTGGTGGGGGGCGAGCTTTCTGATCTCTTCTGATAAGGAAACTGATTCCATTATGAGTGCTCCTCCCAAAGGCCCCACGTCCAAATACAATCACATTGGGGGTTATTCCTTCTACATATGAAGTGGGGGGTGCACAGTTTGGCCCCTAGTAAGCACTATGAGGTGGTCACTGTCATCCCAGGTGAGAAAATCGAGGCCCCGTGAGATTTGGTGGCTTGCCCAGAATCACAGCCAGTAAGTGGCAGAGCTGCCTGGGCCCATGGCCCTGCTCTCAGAACACTGTGTTCTACTTGTACATCTTCTGTGTCTACCATTCACGGCGATGAACCTATAAATTATTATAGGTACAATTTCACGTAGCAGGAAAGGCCACGAAAGATAAAACTAACGTAGGGCTGTGGAGTAGAGAAAGAAGGCTGGTAGTGGGAGAAGGAGGGATTGATGGTGAGGCCCTCCCTTGGCAAGGGCGACCAGAGAAGGCCCCTCGGAGGAGCTGGGGGAGCTGAGACTGAATGCAGGTGGCGAGGCTGCATGGGGCAGCTGCTCAAGCAGAGGGACCAGCAAGTGCGCAGACTCTGAGGCAGAAACAGGAAGGTCTGTGGGGCTGGACTCGGCCGACAGGGACGGAGGCGGTAAAGCCAAGCAGTGGGAGCGGTCTTACCGCACCTCGTGGTAAGGCATTAATAGGTTCACAGAAAGGAGCTAAGATAGCTCAGTTAGATCATGTAATTTATTGGATTTACTAGCTCAAGGGTCATTTAAATACATTTTCTATATTTTGCAGTGTGAAATTTATCTATAACAGAGGAATAATTTAATTCCGAAGCCAAATTAACTGCTTTTTGCCATCTTGCAAAGTCACTTGCTTTTGATTTTTTTCCATAACTTGATTCAGTTTTTCTGTTCATGCCACATTTTCTCCAGCTCCCCCATTCTTTTTTCCAATGGTTATAATGTTATTATCTTATTACTAGTCACCAAGCATGGGTAATTCACTGTTCCAATTGATCTTTGCTGCTTATAAAATGCCAAATCAACTGGAAGCTCTGAAAGCAAGTGGTTAGTGAGTTCTGAAAGCCAGCGTAGACAGAGAGCTGTGTGTGTGATGGGCTGGGGACCAGGCGCGGATGACCTCCGACGCGCTGAATTTCTCAGTGTTGCAAAGTGTCAGAGGAGTGTCCACAGGGCAGGTGCTCAAGGGCGCAGGTGGTGGTAACTGCTTGTATCAGACTCTTGTTGTGTGTGCATAGTATGTATTTCACACGGTCCCTGCTAGTTCATGTTTGTTCTCCGTGAGTATCTGACGATGTCCAGTCCAATGGATTCCATAGATAAAATGTGCTCAAGTACCATGTTTCCCTCGAAAAACATGGCTGTAAGCACGCACACGTTTGTGGTGTGGCCTGCACACAAAGCGCACCCACTGGGTAAAGTAGGGATGTGCAGATGTCGGTCAGTAGCTCCTTCTGCCATTTGGACTTGAACCTGGAGAGTGTCAACCATAGGTGAGCGAGGTTAGGGCACAGACAGTTGCTTGCTTCACTGTCAGGTGGAATCACCCCTGAAGTTGCAACCTGGAAGAAAAGAGGGTGAAGACAGAACATCGAATAGACTAGAAGGAGAGGCTATAAAAGAAGTCTTTTTCTTTGGTTAAGAGGAAGCCCTAGCAAAGGACAAACTTATTCATGAATGAGAGCTGCTGGTCTGTCCTTTCAGACTGGCAGCTAGTGAGGCTTTGCCGGTTCTTGGCTAGTTTGGGGAGGCAGCTTTGGGCTATAGAATGGAGAAGAAATGGAGAAGGAAATGGAAAGGACACTCTCCATTATAAGTGCCCCTCCCAAAGACCCCGCATCCAAATACAATCACATTAGGGGTTATTACTTTTACATATTCAGTAGGGGGTGCAGAGTTCGGCCCCTAGTAAGCACTATGAGGTGGTCACTGGGGCCACCTGGGCTCCATCTGGGGCTTGGGAGGAATTTTTCAGGGTGTTGAAGGAAGTGCATTGGGGGAACTTCAGGGAAGATCAGAAAGACAGATGGGAATGGAAAGGTGGATTTTAAGAAATACTGATTCAGATTGTGTGTCCCTCCGTGATGCTCGAGAAACACAATTGAGGAATCTGAGTAATCTGAGTTTTTTTGTTGTTGGATTGATTCTCTGACTCCTACACCTCCTTGTGAACAGGGGAAAGGAGTGGATGCTGGGGAATCTTCTCTGATAAGATGGTAGATTGGCCAAAGACTGGGGGGAAGCTCACGCGAAACCATATAATTCTGACATTAGAGTTTATCTTTTGATTTTAGGTGCCTGGCAAAAAAACAAAACAAAACAACACAAGCCAGAAAAAATAAAAGCTCTAGCTAGAAGGTCGAAGAGATCTATGGATTTGCCCTTGCTTCATTAGCTGGTCCCATCCTACATTCTATAGATTATTGAGTAAGCTGTTCCACATCCCAGGCCTGAGCTAGAAGCTGGGCATTTAGAGATAAGTTGTTCATCTTTCTGGATAATTTTGAGCTGTGTACTGAAGGGGGGGGTTGGAGCTTATGGACAATGGAAGGGAATTTTCAGCAGAGGGAACAGCCCGTGCTAAGACACAGAGGCTTAAAATGGCCATAAGTCAAAAGCAGAAAGCATTCCAATGAACCTCAAATCTAGCATACCTGTGGTTGCAAAAACACATGATTACCTTTTTTGGATCCTCTTGGCCCTTGAAACGACCCTTTCTCTTACCTACGAGCACTGCCTGGTACCTGTGTGCATCCCGCTGTCTTTTCCCTGCATTTTCTAAGGGCCTCAAGGTGGGGACTGCAGCCTAGACCCTTGGCTAAGCTCTGTGGCCAGATGGCAGGGGTTTACATCCCGTGTGACTGTGGGCAGCTGTCTCAGTGTCTGGCTCTGTGAAATGGGAACCCCAGCTGTGACATCGAGGGTGAGCGACCCACACTGTAAAAGCTCCACTTCCCCCATGCAAAATGAGATGATTCTGTTTCTCTTTCACAGGGTTGAAGTGGGGTAGTCTTAGGTGATGCACATATAGGAGCTGACACAGAGTAGGTGCCCAGTAAATGTATATGTTTAAATGCCATGGACCTGTACTCCATCAGTCCTGCAAACCTGGGCGTGTGACTCACCAGGCCCCTGGACAGCCAGCATGGGAAAGGCATCTTGGAGGACAGGTGAGTTCACCACCACCTTGTTTATAGATGAGTAAGCCGAGATCCAGAGAGGGCTGGGACTCACACAAGGGCACACAGCACGTAGGAGCGAGTAGGCCTGGGAGAAGAGCCTAGGGCTTCATGTCTCCCGTCCAGGGAGCCTTCAGACCCTCCACTCTGGGCCTTTGGACACCGTGGGTCTGGACAGCCTGTGGGGACTGTCTAAGTCACACAGGTGTCAAAATAACAGGAGTCCGCCTGTTTCTGACAGTATCTTACACAAATTGGGTCTGGTGTCCAATGGCCAGGCAAATAATTTTTTCAGTGCTTTAGTTGTCCTGAGACCCAGAGTCCCACATTTGCTTCTAGTTTAGCCTGAGCACGGCGTGGGGGTCACATGCTTCTAGACGCTGGAGTGTGGCTTTCACCCTCTGCTGGGTCTAGCGTGGCTTTCACCCTCTGCTGGGTCTAGCGTGGCTCGTTGTGGCTGAGCCTTTCAGGCCTTGGGCCTGTCCCAGTTGACCAAGCATGGTGGCACCAGGAAGGGTAGAGAAGCCACATTGCCTGGCCCTCCTTCCGGGAGGATGGAGTTAAGAGGGCTTCCCCGGAGTCAGCTGGCAGGTCTGACCACGCCGCAGCTGTGTGACCTCGGCAAAGTCACTCACCAGGCTTCAGTTTGCTCGTCTGTCGAATGGAGGGGACACTGGACTTTCTGTCAGAGCGGTGTTGCTGCAGGGACAGAGTGAGCTGGAGCAGGGAAATGCTAATCATAGTCGTCATTATCATCTCATTTAATAACAGCCCTTAAAATCGGCATCCAGGGGGCCCCAGGCACTCCCTGCTGCCTTTGACCCGAAAGAGGGCACGTGTGTATTGCTGCCGTGTCTCACCTTGGCAGCCCGGCGGCTGTGCACGTTTGGGGCGTTCTCTCGTCATCATGAAAGGCACAGCCCAGCGGCGCCCTGGTGTTTGCAGGCTGGGGTGCAGTGCTGCACAACACACAAAGCCCCTCTTCTCCACAGTATGTCGCTGCCCCTCATGCACCTCTAGGCTTTACAATTCAAGCATCACAAAGCACCTGCTGGGCATCAGAGAAGCTGGTCCTCCACTTATGATGAGGGTGTAGAGGCTGACGGAGTCCCTTGGGTCCGATGCTCTGCCTCTGGCGTGACCCCAGGGGGAGTGGTCCCAGGGAGGCGGTGGTGGTGGTCTGAATCGACACTACAACCCCCCTCCCAGTCTCCTGGGCTCTGCCTCTTGCTCTCTCTCTCTCTGCATCCTGCAGAAGATGGAGTCTTCCTGAATGAAGCTTGGGAACACTGCCACTGTTCAATGAGCTAATGGCGAAACTGGAAACTCAAGGGCTGGTCGCAGAGGGAAAAAAAAAAAAGAGACAAGCTTTGATTCATGGGCAGGAGGATCAGTGAATGGGGAAGACTCATCCTGCAGTAGTCGGTAGTCGTAATGCAAGGAAATGGCTGAGTGGCACGTCCTTCATCCTTTGAACAGAGTCCTTCCTGGAGAGAGGAAGGTCACGCCAGTGGGGACCTCGGTTTGCATCAGGGGCAGGCAGGGGTGGCAAGGGAGCCCTCTGATCTCCCAGCAAACCGACCTGGGCTCCCACCCCAGCGCTGCTGCCGGGGGAGCAAGCCTGGTGAGCCTCAGCTGCGAGGTGGGGGTGGCAGTGCTCGCAATCCCAGGGCTGTCCTGAGCTGGCTGCATAAACTGCCTGCTGGAGCTGGGCACAAAACAGGGGCTCATGAAATAAAAACACCTGGAAGCTTTTTTTTTAATGTAATTAGGGCTGAGTGAGAGAATTTCCTGTGTGTTTAGAAGAGGGAGATAAATTCTCAGCTGCCTCCGTGGGTTCTGAATGAATGAATGAGTCAATTTCTATAGCATCAGATCTGATTTCTGGGGCCCAGGTGGGTACAAGGGGAGAGGTAAGTAGCTGAAGCCATAAAAATGTTTCTAAAAGTAACAACTCACATGTCTGTGGGTTACCGCTTACAGGGGCTTTCCCGTACTGTGTGTCTCATCTGCTCTTCATATAGACTCGGTGGGCTGGGGGCTGTGATCACAGTGAAGGCGAGGGCTTAGGGACCAGAGGGGGGCAGTGATTTGTCCCGTGTCACACAGCTAGTACATGGTAGAACTGGGCCTCCAGTTTGGACCTGCTGCTCCCAAATCCCCAGCTCCATTTTAATTTGGGAGGAAACGAGAACTCCTGAGCGCAGAGGAGGAGCAACATTACGAAGTGAGAAGGACGGCACTGCTTTTCCGTGGTCGGTCGCAGAAGTTTCTTCAAACCTCCGGACTTGTGAATTTCTTTGCAAACGTATTCTGTGATAGGAAAGCAGCTCGGCTGCAGTGAGAAAGCCTTCAACTCACCAATTTCTTGGTTCACTTATCAAGTTCCCAAATTAATAGAGGCTTCCTCTGAGCACTGGGAGGGTGGCAAGAAAGCTGCCCAGCCTGAAATGGGGCGATAATAGTAATTAATGAAGCCAGTTTGGGTGAGGAGCCTCAGCTTGCAGGGTAAACAAGGAAAGGTGATATTATATTTTATTTTTTCTAACAACTGTTCCCACTGTGCTGTATTGAGTTTCCTCTTTCTTGCTGGGTAGCTGAAGAACACCGCAGGCTGATTCCATAATTTTCCAATCACTTTCAGTTATTTAAAAAAACAATGTCATCTTGGTTATTAAGGCTCAGTCCTTTCATTTTAAAATGTCAATCTCATGTGAAGCTTGGAGCACCCCTCTGGGGTTGTGTGTGTGTGCACATTCATGCCTGCACGTGTGTGCTCATGTGCACATTCACGACTGCGTGTGTATACCTTCGTGTCTGCACATGTGTGTGTGCTCTCTTGGGTCCGGGAGAAATTGCCTCCCGTGTGCTGCCGCTGGAGGGTGGGCTGTGCCGCGGGCTGGCTCAGACCTGCTGCGCCCTCCGTAGACAGCCCGTGCCCGCGGTTTTGCCATGTTTCTGCTCAATGCGTGGTATCTGTGAGGCTGGTGTCCAAGGTCAGGCTCTTTGGGGAGCAGGTGTTAGTCAGTTGCAGCTCAGGCTCAAATGCTCCCGATTCCTCTTGGTTCTCACGGGCACCTGGGGACCCAGCTCACAGCTCTGACCCCCAGGACCCCTGCCTGGTCTTGGGAGTGGGCCAGGATGTTGACATCAGTCCTCTCCGCCTCCCCTGATGTCCACTCAAGCTGCGGGAAACCCAGGGAGCCTTGTGACACTTCTCTGTCCCGGCGGACCCTCTGTCCCTTTCTCCATGCACCCCTGGAGCGTCCAGCCTGGTGGCACGGGGTGTGTCACAGTTTTACTGGCAGTTTGCTTACCCGCGCCTGATGCAGGGAGGAGCAGGCGAGGTGGTTTAGGGAGCTCCTGGCTGTGTAGACAGGCAGCTGGATGTGCCCTCTGCCCTCCCCTCCAGACTTCTCACTGGTGAAGGCCGTCTCCTGCCCCTGGGGCTGTGGGAACTGCCAGGACTCCAAGAATCAGACCTTTCTCAAGATGGCCATTTTGTTCTGTGCAGTGAACCTCTGCAGCCCCTTCGGAGGGAGGGTGGGAGGGGAAAGCGCAGACCTCACAGGAACAGCGGGAGCACAGTTACTCCGGCACTGGCAGCTGGGCCTCCTGCAGGGCGGGGCCTCCACAGCAGTCGCAGTCAGAGTCCCCAGCCCTCATTCTCCGGCTGGCCCATCGCTTAGCGAACTAGCCGGTGTCCTCCCACGAACCTCCCCTACCCCTCATGTGTCTGCTCCAGTCAGACATGGTTGCAGTCAGATAATCCTGTCTGCCTCCGTGCGTGATGGGAGCCCTGCGTTCTCTGCGTCTCGGTGCATCATAACACATAAAGCACTCAGGACAGGCCTGGTGCAGACTGGCCCCACAAACGGCCACTGCCCTCGTCAGAGCTGTTCTCCTCTTGGGCTCCGGTCCATGTCGGGACTGGGCGGGACGAGGGCCACTCCTGGGCCTCCCAGGCCTCACGCAGCCTGAGCTGACAGGTCTTGGTTCAGTCCCTCCCAGGCAGATGCTCCTATCACGTCAGATGGTCGCTCACCACAGCTGGCACTAATGCACCAAGTTACCATGTGGCAGTGGGTGCCATCGGCAGTGGGCGGGCAGTTTTTGTGGGCAGCTGGCCCTGTTGCTGCCTGCACTGTGGCCCTGGGGGCCCAGCCAGGGTTGAGCCTGTGGCCTGCAGCCTTTCCCAGGCAGGCAGGTGGGGTCTCAGCAAGAACAGGGACTCACCATTCTCCTGGTCACCAAGGTCAGCCACTGCATTGTTATTAAGAGCAACAATCCCTGCTGTTCTGAGCCCCTCCTCTGTGCCAGGCCCTTTATGAAAGCAAGAGCAAAGTACACCATCACAGTCGCTCTTCTCAGTGCTCTTCTGGGGAAGCTTACGCCCATATTGTGGATGGGTAAGCTGAGGCTCAGGGGTGTTCCTGGGGAAACATGGAAGGTGCTTGGGTTCCACTCCATGTCTGCCTTTCAGCAGATTTACTTCAAGGCAAACATAGAAATTTCGATCCTTCTAGAGACAGCCACTTGCTTTACACAGAAACACATGCACTCTTCTAATTAATATGGGTTTGATCCTAGTCCTCGTAAAAATAGTCCTGGCTCTATGACACTAATGGGGACTTCATCTCCTTCCCTTTGTCCTTGAGGACAAAGATCGTCACCTCACAAATGCCCTCTACACAGAGACCCCCAGGTTTCTGTCTCCGCTCAGAGCCCAGTCCTGCAGTCCAGACTCACACCTACAGCAACCTTCTCTCCCCCACTGGTGTCGGGTGGGCACTTCTCACTCTGCACATTCAAACCCTCGGCCTCCTGTGCCCCGCAGCCTCCTCCCCCTCGATTACTGGGGCGCCATCCTTCCCGTGCTCAGCCCAAGCCACCGAGTCATCACTGACTCCTCCCTGCATCTCACACCCTCCTCTAATCCGTCAGTCAGGAGTGATCACTTCCCCGGCTTCCCGCTTATTGGAACCACCATCCTCTCCTGCTTAGATGGCCCTGTTAGCTTCTTGATGGTCTTCTCCATCCGCTTGTAATGCAGTGGCTGGAATGATCCTTTGAAGACACAAGTCTGACCATGTCAGTTCTCTGCCTGGGTCAAGGTGGTGACTCCCCACTTCACTGCGGTAAAAGCCAAAGGTCTAAGAAGGTCTGTAGGGTTCTCCTGACTGGGCCTCACATGGCACGGCTCTCCTCTGCCCACTCAGCTCAGCCAGGCCCGTCACCTGGCACACCAGGCACACCCCTGCCTCAGGGCCTTTGCTCAGGACGCTCCCCCGGGCCCCAGACACACACACAGCTGGCTCCCTCACCTCCTTGAGTCTCTGCTTCTCCTTCCCTGGCCACATTAAGACCATACCACCCCACCCTAGCCCCAAACTCCCAGCCCCCCTTATGCCACCCCTCTTCTTTTTTGCTTCATAGCAAGCATCGCCATCTGACGTCCTGTGCAATTCACTTAAAGAGGGTTCGAATTGTTTATCGTCTGACTTCTGACACCCCTCGTTGGCTCCTCGGGGGAAGTTCTTTTCCTGGTTTGCTCACCCACATGCCACAAGCTCCTGCGACCCCGCCCAGCACACAGTGGTCACTGTATGGATGAATCCCTAATAGCTTTCCTCTGACCCTCAACTTTCCCCGTGAAATTGGGGACAGGAGAGCATCAGTTCATTCCACTGTACGAGGTATTGTTAAAATCTCCAGGTGGCCCACATCGCTGACCTGACCCCAGCCCCCACCTCCAGGCTCATCACATTCTACTCTTGCTCTCACCTTCAGGCTCCACCGTTACCAAAGCCCTTGTAGGCTCCTGTTCTGTCCTACCTCAGGGCCTTTGCATGTGCTGTGTTTCCTTCTGTCCAGGGGGCTCTTGGCTGTCATTCAAAGCCCTGATTAGGGGTTGCCTCTTCCCTGGGGTCCTCCATGATACTCTTACCCTCCTCAGTCCTGAGAGACGCCTTCTTCCCTTCCTTGGAGTGACTTTTGTCTTCTGTGCATCTTCCAGTACAGGGGTCCCATTGTCTTGCTGGGGCTCACGTCCAAGTCCATTGTGCCGTCAGACTCTGAGCTCCTTGAGGGTGGAGGCTGGGCTCCAGCTCTGTGTCCCGAGCCGACCTGGGGCCTGACACATGGCAGTTGCTCAGTTGGTGTTTGTTTGTGGCTGACAATAGAGCAAATCTGAAATAAGCCAGGAGAGAACAAAGACTGTTCTAAAGACCCTTCAAGATCACCTACTGGCAAGGAGCGAACAATGTCTCATTATTTGATCATTTATTTATACTCTATTCCAAATAGGATTTGAGGCAGCCTGAGATGCAAGGCGCAGACGTGGCAGAAACAAAGCCCTGTGTCTTGACTGCCTCCCCTCCTTCTACAGCTGGCTCTTCCTAACTGGTGGGTAAACATGCCCCAGCCCCTGGCGCTTTAATAAAAGCAGCCAAACCCTCCCGCAGCTGTGTCCCCCGGCAGCTCACACCCTTCAGCCAGGCCTTCAGGAGTGTCTTTGCTCAGACCCACTTCCTCGTGCCACCACTGACCTGCTCCAGCCAGAACAGTGGGGGCCTCTGGGATACTAAATATGGCGGACACTTCAGACCTAAAGCACATGAGCTCTGGGTGGTGCTGGACCTCTCCATCCCTCTTCCCTTCTTGAGCACAGGGCAAGTTGGGTGGCTCTGAGTACCCGACCCAGCCCGTCCACTTCCTGTCCCCGCCACTGGGGACAGTCACCCTGCTTCTCTGAGCATCCTTTTTCTTGTCTGTCTGGAGGGGAACAGGCCGCCCACCTGTAGACTGCTGTGCAGCTGCAGGAAGGCCTGGCCCCCCTTTGATGCTGATAGGGAAGTCCTTCCTGGAAGGCGAAGCCTCCCCTCCCCCAGTCCCACATTTCGTGGGCCCAGGAGAGACCTGTCAGTTGACTGAACCCAGGAGTTGGGTGTGTGGTTGGAAGGAGGAAACAGCCATGGGTGGCTGGCTGCTGGGGACTGTGCAGAGACACCAGGGCCAGAGGGCAGCTCTGTGGCTGGCGCTTCCTCTATAAATCTGTGGCCCAAGCAAGGGGCCTCCCCCAGAGAAGTGACTCAGCCTTGAAGCTGGTGCTCCGAGACTGTGCTGGGTGGGAGGCAGGGCTGATTGGCAAATCCATCACCCACAATCAGTGGCATGACAGGGGGCACATGTCACGAGCCCTTGAAGATGGGCAGGCTGGACCCTCTGTCCTCTTTAAGGAAAGAAGAGCTCACAGTGATTAAGCACCTACTGTGTGCCAGGCATTGTCCTAAGTGCTTCACTTCTGCGACCACCTAATTTTCACAAAAGCCCTGGCAGGAGGGGCAGGTCATTGCCCTCATCATAGATCATGAAACCAAGATTTAGGAAGCTTCACATTCGAAACATTCAGTAAAAGCACAATGGCAGGGAGGATGCTCAGAGACTACACATTTCACAGGCCCAACAGCTTATCTCTGAACTCTCAATTGACTCGTATCATTAACGCTGCCAGACCCGTGAAGAAGAAAGAAAGGAAGCTTGGACGGGGAGTGGGAACACCTGTGAACACCTGGGCTCGCAGTGCAGAGCCCTGCACTTACTCAGTGAGTCATGTGGTACAAGTCACTTTCCTCTGTTAGAGACTCACTTTTCTCATCTGTCGAATGGGCACAATCATGCCGCTTTCCCAGGGCAAGTGAGAGATTACGAACTGTGAAGGATTGGGTGTCTTTCTGGTAAAGCTGCTGGCGTATCTTGCTTAGATGTGTCTTCGGGGCCTTCTCCTGTTTACTCTTGCTCCCTTCTCTCCAGCCTCTTCTCTGCACAGTAGCCAGAGGGATTCGGGGGAAATAGAAGTCAGTTCATGTCACTTTCTTGCTTAAAATCTTTAAATGGGTTCACATACATTCCTGGTATTTATCTCCTGTCTCCCCAGGACCCGCCTCCTGCCCTTGCCCCTGTCTTTGGCCCTCTCTCTTCAGCTCTCTGGCCACCTTCCAGGTCCTTCGGTACACTAAGCTCTAGGAAAGAGCCCAGGGCCTTTGCACATGTTCACTCTGCTCCCTGGAATACGCTTTTCTCGTGTTCTCCACCTGGACAACACCTGCTCCTTCTGCAGATTGCAACAGAAACCTCACTTCCTTGGGGATGCCCCTTCCTGCCTCCTCCCTCTAAATGGGGCTCCCTGGTTTCTCTTTCCTGCAGCCGTGTTTCCTGCCCCTGCGCAGTCTGTCCTGGTGCTCTTTCTTGTGTGCGTGTGGTTTTGTTTTGCTTTGTTTTGACTTGTTTTGATGTCTTGTCTCCCACTTAAAATGTGAGCTTTGTGAGGACACTTTGTCTGCTCTGCCCACCCGCATGTCCCCATCGCCAGCACAGCAGTGCCTGGCAGGGAGGGCATGGGACACTTTCAGTTAGAAGAGTGATGTTTCCTGCTGTTCCTGGATGCCTGCACCTGCTCATTCAGTCCAGGAGAAGCCCCCCACCCCGCCCATGGCAGCTGCTAACCTGTAGCACAGCCTGATTTCACTGCACCCTCAGCACACCAAGGCCTCGATTTCTTCATCTGTAAAATGGGACTCACTGCGGCTGCCCCACAGGTTGGAAGGTTAGCTGGGATAAGGTGTGGAAGTGCTCGGCACAGTGAAGGTATTCAAGACGTGCCATTTCTCCCCCACTTCGCGAGTGTCCTTGCTCTCTCTGTGGGTGATATTTTTCCTGTTTTGTAGACAGGGGTGCTGAGGACCAGAGAAGTTCAGCAGACAGCCCAAGACACACAGCCCAAGAACTAGACACAACAGGGGTTCTGTGCATTTTATGTCAGATCAGGTCAGCCATGGGGTAGTGGTCCTGGCATCTTTTCTGAAGAAGGGCCCAGAAAAGACCCTCCTGTGCTCACAGGCCCCATGGAGGAGCAGCAGGAACTACCCTTACTGGGGTCCTCTGGTTCCAGAAGAGCAGCTCCCATCTCCTCCCTCCAGGCCCACTCCTCGAAGCCTCCCCAAGATGGCACTGCGGCCACCTCTGCCGAGAGGGCCCCAGATGAGGCATCTTTCACGGGGGTGCCCCTGGGATGCTGCTCAGCCACTGGCCTACATTAACCGAAAGCGCTATTCGTCGTCACGGTCCCCTCCCACCCAGCACGAAACCCCACCCTGCTCAGACACCTCCCTCCAGCCAAGGACGTTGTAAAAATAAAATGATCACAACTCGGCCCTCCGGGAACCGCAGCTTCACAGCGTGTCCTGCTCTGAGGCAGCATTCCCAACCCAGTTTGAGGAAGAGAGAGTGCAGGCAGGCGGTGGCCAGGGGGAGAGTACGGGGTGGGTACAGATTTAAGGGGCGGAGTGGACGAGATAAGTAAGATGAAGGAGAAAGGAGCCAGGAGACAGAGAGACAGAAATGGGGACAAGGAGAACAATTAGCAAAAGAAATTCAGCGGAGATTGCAGGGTGGGAGGAACTGAAATTCTCAAAGGAGCAAATGGGATTCGCAGAGAAAACAGCGAGTGCACGGGACGGGAAAGAAACTGGAGCCCTGGAAGGAGACTGGTGAGAAGGAAAGAGTGGAGTGAGGGGAGATGCGAAGCACATTGCTGAAAACTGACACAGAGAAAGTGCAATGGTAGAGAGTCTGTCAAACCTAAAGGCCGCAGAGTTGGGGAGGGAGGGTGGGTGGGCAAGACACAGAGTGGGTTCGGGCAGGTCTGGGGCAGCCGGGGGCCCCAGGCAGTGACTGGACCAGCCTGTGAGAGCCGTAGCCCCCGGCCAGGCGTGTGCCGCCTGCGGAGCCCGGCAACTCAGCAGGGTCTCTCCCAGTCTGCGGGGCGGTGCCCACTACCCCCCACGCGGCCCCTCTGTCCTGCCAGGCATCCAGTCCTGGGAGTCCTCAAGAGCAAACTGCCCCTGAGGCCCGGGTTGCCCCGCTGATTCAATTCCTCTCCTCGACCTTCACGCAGGGAATCTGGTGCAGTCGAGGGTTCTGTCTGGGAACTCGCAGTCTCTCCTGGGTCCGTCCTGAATTTCTTCATCCTCGGATGTGCATTGAAAAACTCAGTGACCTCAGACTCACAATTCCTCTTTCTCCCTTGCCTTCCTTTTTCACTAGTCAACAAGTATTGAGTGAGCACCTACTATGTGCTAGACACACAAGATCCCTGCCTCGCGGCACGTCTAGTTCCTTCTTTTTTTCCCCCTCCCATCTTTGCCTCCTCACTTCTCTTTTGCTCTTATTCACGCCCAGGTGCATCGACTATTTTTGCTAAATTGCACACTGTTCCGAATTTAATGAACAACAGCAGTCACTTGTTATTGTTATCATCTCTCATGGTTCTCAGGGCGACTGAGCTCAGCTTGGCAGTTTCTACCAGGGAACTTGCTGGTCTGGTGGCAGCGGCCTCTCCCTGTGGTTAGGGCTTCCTCACGGCAGGGTGGCTGGGTTCTGAGAAGCTGTTTTGCTTTTTACGACCTACCTTCAGAAGTCACTTAGTGTCACTTCTGTTGTCCCATTGGCGATAGCATTATAGTCTGAGACTGTTGGGTGCAGGAGGGGATAAAACTCCTTCGGTGGAGTCCCTGGGGTGTCACTGTGAGAAGCACCCCTCTCACTCATGAGGCAGATCTGTGAGCTAAGAAGCAAGTTCCCTGCCCTGTCCCCTCTGCCAACAAACAGTGGTGGGACAGGCACAGGGCACTCTCCACAGACACTCCCACTAAAGGGGCAGACGTGGGAGGCACGTGGCAGTCACCGGCCCACAGCAATTCTGAAATCTGTCTGCGCACGTGGGGCCCGTTCCTTGATTCGCACTTAGTCCACTGCCCTGCGTGGTTTCGCTTCTCTCCTCTGAGTCACCCTGTTATTTCCACCAGAAACGACCAGTGTTTGCAGAGATCTGAGGGTCCACAGGGCTCTCTTTTCATTTGGTGGTTTTCTGTCTTTTCCTTCATAGCCCAAACAATTCCTTTAAAAGCTTCCTGGGTTTCTTATGAATCAATTTGTAATTCACTCCATTTGACAAAAGCTACATTCATAAATCTCTGTCTCTCTCTCTCTTTTTTTTTTTTTTTACCTTGGGCTCCTGGCAAGGCTGCTCTTAAGAGTCTTCAAAGACCAACTGTTTAAAAGGACAGGTATTCAGCACCTGCTTGTCTGTCTGAGAGGGTTTATGGGATACTTATAGCCTTTCTGAGGTCTCAACAAAGGCTTCATATCACAGCCTTGGGGTCATCTTTAAGCCATTGTCCTGACGGTGGCCCTGGCTGTGATCTCTGCCTGAAAGTTATCTCTTCTGAGAATTGTTTGCCCCGTGGGTAGATGGGAAAGAGAAAAGCTTCAAACCCAGCAAACCTTGGCTCCTTTGTATGTGAGTTTGTTCTTCAGCTTCTCTTCTTGACAGAGGCAGGTTGTGCGCCCGGGCCGCCTGTTCCGGAAGCCTGTCCGCACGGTGGAGCATGCAGGGCTCTGGTCAGGACTTCAGGAAGGGCAGGGTTGACGCGGGTGGGAGAAGGGGAGGCGGTCCAAGCGGTTCCCCGTGCAGATGGAGGAACACGGAGAGAGGGGCACGTACGCGAGAGTGCAGGGCCTTAGTGCCCCTCTGGCCTTAGCCCTCTTCTTCATACACCCAGTCCCCCGGCCCATGCCCCTGCGGCCACTTTTTAGGTCCCTCTGCGGCGGAAGCCCGGCCATATCCCCCATTCCACGTTTCCCTCTTTAGCCCGTCGGCTCACGTGGGTCTTGTCTTCTTCGCCTGAAGAGTGACTGACTGGTCTGTCAGGCCGCGATGGAGTGTTACCTCTGTGTCCTCGGGGAACGTGCAGTCCGGCGGGAGAGGCTGAGAATGAGCAGAGCATCACAAGCAACGTCCCCGTAAATTGGAAGTGACACGGTGATGAAATGCGCCCAACGAAAGGGGCAGGCAGGGCACTCCGAGCACATCCGAGAGGGAGGCGGTCTGACCTGGGGCTCGGGGAGGGCTTCCTGAGGAGGCGACTCTGGGGCTGTGACCTGAAGCAAACCCAGGTGCAGGAGGGATGGGCGGGAACAGGGTGCCGGGCGGGGAACAGGGTGCCGGGCGGGGGGAGCAGCCCGGGTGGAGGCAGGAGCGAGTGTGCCGCCCGTCACGGCAAACGAGGCCATTATTCCTGTTATTGTCATGATCAGGTCCTCGGTGCGCACTCTGGTGGCTTTTCTCCATGGTCTCACTTCCCCTTGTGCTTCTGGGGTCCCCTAAAAATAACCATCAGCTCCCGAACATTTGTCTTGGGGGTTCGGGGTGATCAGTCACCAAAACTAAGGTGCTGTTAAGTATCCCATTTCACGGATGAGGAAACTGAGGCCCAGGTGAGTTAAGTAAACACAGAACTGAAAGACTTTCAAACTAAAGCACCAACAAGGTGTGTGTGTGTGTGTGTGTGTGTGTGTGTGTGTGTGTGTGTGACATGGGACAATCTGGGGCTGTCAGATGTGTGTGCAGGACAGGACAAGGACCGGAGTCATTAACTTAGGGGCACAGGGGGCCTTTGAAGGGCTTTATGCCTATGGGGTGACACGTTCTGATTGATGTTGGGACAGTGTCACCATGGTGACTGAGGTAAACATGGATCAAAAGGGCTCAGGCAGATGCAAGGGGATGGTTGGGGGCCTCGGCAGTCATTTGGGGGTCCCTGGGGACCCATCAGGGCAGGGTGGCTGAGGTCACTCACTGGTGTCCAGAGCTCTGGGTGGCACATGAGGGCCAGGCAGTACCTGGGCTCCAGTGGGCCCCGCTCCCTGCATGCAGCCAGCGTTCCTCTCTCAAAGGGGGATGGGCGCTGGTGCCTCTGCTCCTCCCCTCCCACGCCCCTTCCCCACCCTCTTAGGTCACAGAGGCCTCCTTTGCCCCCACCCCTGTCAGAGCTGGTGTGAGCCTGCAGCCCGGCACCCCCGCCGCCCAGCAGCCCTGGCAGCTGCCATGGGAAAGGCAGCCGGGCCTCCTGACCCCGAGGGCACTGCAGGCTGGCACGTGGCTGGCCGGGTGCTGGCTCTTTCTGCCCTGGTGCCAGTGCGGCCTGAGCAGATGGTCTTGGGAGGGAGTGGTGTCTGAGCAGGGTCAGGAGGGTCTGTCTGCTCCTCCTTGTCCTCCTCGGCCTCCACTGGGCTCCACCGCCCTTGTCGCTGTTCTGGAGGGGCTGACAAGCTCGGTGGCAGGGGCACTGTGCAGCATGGTGAGGAGTGGCATGGTGTGGCCAGGCATCAGGAGTGCCGGGAGTGTGGGACAGGGGTCCTGGGGCTCTGGCGCAGCCTAGGCAGGACTGGAGGGTGGGTGGGGACAGAGGCTGTGAGGGCTCTGGGCTGCTCTGCAGGTGCCTCAGGGGCCCCGTTTGCACAGTGAGCCCCACACTGGGTGGCATGTAGTGGCAGCAGGACCTCCACTGAGGTCCCAAACAGAGGCGGCGAAGGGCACTCACATTTGCTAAGGGCTTACCATGGGCCTGGCCCTCAGTACCCATTACCCTGGACTATTGATTACCTGCCCCTCCTCACCCTTTCCCAACCCCTCCTGGGGAGTCTTTCTCCGACTCCCAAAGTCCAGTGTTTATTCCGTGGGTTTCCCCGGCTCGTCCTATAGGACAGCTGCTTCCCGGCAGGTCTGTCCTCAGACGTTCCGGCCACGGTGTCCTTCCTGGGGGCCTGCCTGCCTACCTGGACTCCTTTTTGGGGACCCAAAGAGCCCAGGTTCTATGTGGATTCTACTTCCTGACTAAATTGAATGATTGGCTTCACTTCTCTGAGCCTCGGTTTTCACATCTGTAAAAAGGGCAAAATCATACCCACCTAGAAAGGCTGTTGCGAGGAGGAACAGAGGTGGAGGATGAAAGATGTCTGCACAGAGGAGGTGCTGGCCAGGGGCTCTCTGCCTTCCCTCCTGGCTGGCTGTGTGGCTGGGGCAAGTCGGTTCACCTCCCTGGGCCTCGAGTCCTCAGCCCTCGAGTGGACATGCCCTGCGCTGTCACCAGGTGGGGAGGGGAGGGACAAAGAGGACTGTGATGTGTGAGCTGTGAGGGCTGTGCTCTGGGACATCCAGTGTCTGTGTGTTTTCGTCCACGTGATGGGAAGCTGGGGTGGCCGAAGGTGCCTCGGAGCCTCCCCTGCCCCACATGGATGGCGCTCACTCCCCCTCACCTCCAAGGGCCAGTGGAGGCCTCCCTCAGCCTGTGCCCTGGTCGTGCAGCCCCTGGATGGGCCTGGTGCTGGGTCAGTCCTGCATGGGGGGCCCGGACTGCCCATGATGTGAACGGGTGAGCTGGAGCCCCACCCTAGCTCAGGGTTCGTATCTGACCCCCTGCACGTGGGACCTGCTTCTCCCTCTGGGGTCAGACTTCCATTGCTGGAGGGAGAAAAGCTGCATTAGACTCTTGGGAGAGTGAGAGCCGAGGAGCTGGCTCTGTGAAGATCTGCTCTGGGATCCAGGTTGCTGCCCACCCTGCCTCAGGACCTTGGAACATGCTGCTTCCTCTGGCTGACATACAGTTTTCCCATTTCACCACCCAGCTCCTGCCTGTCCCATCTCAACAGAAGGGCCTTTGCTGGACAACCTCCGCTCAGTCTGAGAGAGGCCTCCTTTGTAGTCTTGTTCAGGCGGCTCTGGTCTTTTCCTTCAAGCAGCTTTTCGGCTTGGGTGCCTGTGTGTGAACTTGCTTCTTGTTTCTCTCCCCCTCTGTACTGTACGCTCCGTGTGGCAAGAGGGTGTTGGCTCTCTTGTTTGGCCCTGAAGAGTCTGCGCCCAGGACAGGGCTTGACACTTGGTTGCTGCTCAGAAAGTGGGGCGAATTGAGACACCTCACCTCTGTGCCCAGAGCGGCTCACGAAACACTTCTTGTCTGCCTACTGTGAGTGGAGAATCAAAGGAGTTTCATGTCTCAGGATTCTTAGGGATTGTGGGCCCGACCTTGTCATTCTGGAGGCCCCAGGGGCAAAGGTCCTGCCAGTAAGGGGGAGAGTTGGGGACTTGACCCCAGGTCTCCTGGTCCCCAGTCTGGTATCTCCAGACTGCTCTGGGGCCCCAGCAGGCCACCTCCCAGGGGTTACTTGCAAGGGACCCTGGCCTCCCAGCTCCAGAGCTGCTTTAAAGGAAGGGATGGGGCACCAGATTTGACTCCTTGGGACTGTCCGGGATGGGGACAGCAATGGCAACAACGATGCTGAAACATGAATGCTGACCGCCCCAGCGTGGGCCAAGCACCCAGCAGCACTGCCCTGCTGTGAATCCTCAGCACCCACCCGAGGGAGGCGACATCAGGGCCCGGAGAGGTGAGGTGACATGCCCAAGGTCACACAGTGAGGAAGTGACCTTGTGGCGACCCCAGGCCAAAGGCTGTTTGATTCCAGGGCCTAGACGGCCATGTGCAGACACACAGTTCATGCTCTGCTCATCCGAGTTGTTGGAGCAGGAAGGTGCAGAAGGAGGGCTGCTGGGAAGGATCCAGTCCTCCTCAAGGTGTTTCCTGAGGCTCACAGATCCCAGTGAGCAGAGGAGGGTGTTTCTGGAAAGCTGCAAGGGAGGAAGGTTGCAGGCCCGTGTCCTTGGTTGTGAAACAGCACCATTGCCTCGGCCTCCTGGGTGGTGAAGGTTGAGAGGAAATGGCCTTGAAGGGGCCTTGAGGATGTCCTGGCCCAAAGAGGGACTCACAGGGACTATATCTCCCTGCCGGGCCCTCCACTCAGCTCCTGAACCCCAACATACCTGGGCAGGGGAGCGACTGTGGGAATCTATGACAGAAAAGGCTTGCAGATGCCGAGGGGGCAGGCAGAGGTCTGGGGAAGAGGCCTGAGTCCCAGGGAACCCTGAGTCCCAGGAAACCCAGGGGCAAGGCCCGACCCCACCAGCCAGGTGAGTCGTCACCTGCAGGGGTAAGGTTGAGAGCAAAATGCCCACTTCAAAGAGTTGCCATACGAATTAAACAGAGGTATATGTGAATTGCTGCGACACTATTCATGACATTGATCTTGATCTTTGCTTGAAAACTTTCCCTTTTCTTTAATTTTATTTTTCATTTACAGTTTACATTCAACACTATTTTGTATTAGTTTCAGGTGTTTAACATAGTGGTTAGGCACCCATAGACTTTACAGAGTGATCCCCCAATATTTCCAGTACCCGCCTGGTACCACAGATAGTTATTACTAATTATTGACTGTACTCCCCGGGACTGTTCTGTAACCACCAGTCTGTACTTCTCAATCCCTTCACCTTTCTCACCCAGCTCCTCCAATCCCCTCCCCTCTGGCAACCACCAGTCTGGTGTCTGTATCTATGAGTCGGCTTCTATTTTGTCTGTTCATTTGTATTGTTCTTTATATTCCGTAGATAAGTGAAATCATATGGTATTTGTCTTTGACTTACTTCACTTAGCATAATACCCTCTGGGTCCATCCGTGCTGTCGCAGATGGTACGATTTCATTCTTTTATATGGCTGAGTAATATTCCATTGTATAAATATATCCCAGCTTTTCCATCCTTTTGCTGTTGACAGGCACTTGGGCTGCTTTCAGATCTTGGCTATTGTACATAAAGCTGCAGTGAACACAGAGGTGCATATATCCTTTTGAACTAGTGTTTTGGGTTTCTTCGGATGTATACCCAGGAGGGAAATCGCTGGGTTCCATTTTCAATTCTTTGAGGAACCTCCACACTGTCAGAAATTTCTGTTAATAGTAGCCGGGCCCACCACGAGCTAGGTCCCGCGTGCTCTTGATACCAGCATTGTTTCACAGATGTCGCAGCAGCTAAGGAGTCCTGGACTCAGCACCGTGTGTTTCCCCGGCCAGTGCCGATGGCTGGGATGCCTTTGTCAGCTGGAGACTGGACCACTTTGACCCTGGGACTAGTCCTTCGAGCGCTTGGGCTCAGCACACGGCTGTCTCAGCACGAACTGGAGAGGGCGAGTCAAAGGCCAGCAGACGTCACGCCGTCCACCTGTGGAGTGAGCCGCCGGCTCAGGAGCCAGCATGGTCTGTGCCTCGCTTCTGTGTCCGAGCCAGGCCCCGAGTGCAGCTTGATTTTATCTGCTCTTCTCAAACCTGGAATACATTTTCGTTTTAAAACTATAGCAAAACTAAAACAAATACATAAAATGAAGAAGCAGCAAGGCATACGCCTGCCACATGCCCTGGGTGGGTCTCTTCCCGCCCCCCTCCCACTGCCCTCAGCAAGAGCGAGAGCAGAAAGACCCCGGCCCTGGTGCTGGGGAGCCTGGCCCCAGGCCGAGCTCCGCAGCCTTCAGCACAGGCCCCTGGACTGCAAGCGCAGCGCACAGAGCTCTGTGTGTGCTGGGATTTCAGGCAAATAGACACGCTTCAAGCACAGCTGGACTGCAGCAATTTTTTTCCTGCCTTCGGCGTGGCAGCCTGCTCCTCTGGAAAGGCAGCTCCTAATTAGAATGGATCGAAGCATCTTTGCTCTGGCTTTGTTCTCAGTCTCCATTGAATCATTGCTTTAAGACTTAATCTGGTGCAGTCACTGGTGGGCTGGGAGCCTCGGCTCTCTGAGCAACTCTCAGGCTCGGAGGCCGGTACCTGGGGGTCTGCCCGGGGGTCTGCCCAGAGCTCCGTGGTGCCACTGTGCAACCCCCAACTCCACTGCAGGCCTCTCTTCCTTTTCTCTTTTTTTCCTCCCACCTGCTTTCTCTCTCTTTAATTTTCGTTCATTAACAACCCAAGGCTGCCCAGGGTGCCAGTCCCTGCCGGTGGGAGTATGAATTGGTACAGTTTCTCTGGAGGGCAATTTGTCAAATGGTATTAAAAGCCTTAAACAAGTGCATAGGTTTTGACCTGGAAATCTCCCTTCTAGGGACTGTTCCTGTGGAAATAATTGGACAGGGGTCACTCACACGTGCAGGAGGATGTGGCCCTCAGTGCTTTCCATGAGTGACATCTTGGAAACCTGGTGTCCGGCTACAGGGGGAGTCATTAAAAATGATCATGTGATAAACCAACTGGAAAAGAACCTTTCAGAGCTAACTGGGGACATCTGCATCCTGACTGGGTATTAGATGCTCCTAAGGAGTTTCCGTGAGCTTTTGTCAGGTGTGATAATGGCCTTGTGGTTGGTTTAGACACTTGACTGAGGGCTGGTGTTTGGTTTAAACTGTTGTAACAGTAACTGATGGAAAGGCAGAGGCCAAGGCAACGTGGCGGAACCTTGCAAGTTCTGAGTCTGGCTGACAGGTGAATGAGGTTCCGTGGGACTGTTCTATTTTGGGGTATGTTTAAAATTCTTCATGATTTACAAAGAAGTAAAATAATCATGTAAAACTGTATTTCTTGACTTGAAACGATGTCCCCGAGATCGGAAGTGAAGGTGGCACATATGGCACTGTTGTATTTTTGGTTTAAAGAGGGCGTACCGAGTCTCGTGTGCAGAGGAAAAAGGAGGGGAGTGCACATACTAGAAGGCAGTTAGTGGCCATTCTGGGTGGTAGGATTCGAATAATTTCCATTTTCTAGTTTATATTTTTTGATAGTTTCTGACTTTTTCTTTTTTTTGCAATAAGCATACATCACTTTTAGGCTCATAAAAAAGCCATAGTTACTAAGGAAAATTTGGACATCCCCTACTGCGCATTAGGCTACGCCTGGTGAAAGAAGGTTTTACATCTCTGAATGCACACACAGGAATCGGCACCGTTGATGCTGTTGTGCCCACTGGGAAAAATGAGGAAGCTGACCATCAGAGAGGGCAAGTGACTTGCTTGCAGATGCACAGCTGCTCTGCTAATTCCACCCTTCTGATGTAAAGCCACTGCTCTCACCACAAAACCCCAGCTGCTTCTAGGGGACTTCCGAGGAGTATCAGATGGGGTCCCTGACCTCTAGGAACCGATGATGGTGCCGTCTTTGCTCTCCTGGACTGCTGCCCCCACGCTCAGTCTGGGGCCACCTCCCTACTCCCCAAGAACCAGTTTTTAATACATAATAGCTTTGGCCAGAAACAAATGTACTTTTTCCTCACATCACAGGTACAACTCGGACACAGCCCAGTCGATAGTTCCTCCTAATGAGCCCTCCCGGTCTTCTTGCCTTTTTATCATGGGAACCAGCTCTGTTTACTGGCAGAGAGGATGAGTGAACAGATATTGTGTCCACAAATATCATAGAACCCATGGAGGGCTGCAGACCGGGTTCCTAATCCTGCCTCCATCAACAGCAATTTGCAGCCTAACGCAGTCACTTGCTTTCTGGTTCCTCCGTCTCTAAAGTGAGTAAAGGATAACACCTTTACAAAAATGGATTGGTTTCTGCGGAAAAGGGGGGAAGACAACTCTAAATTGGGCTGAAAAGACACTTCCCCGGTTTTTGCTAAAGCCGGAGAGGGATAAAGCCTCCTTTCTGCCTCACCCCCTCGGCTCCAGGCTTTCTTATCTGCACTCCTTACCTCCAGGCACTTCCTCTCCCATCCCTCCTCCAGTTCCCCAGGTTAATCTTTCTACAACAGAAACCTAGGTGAGTCACCTCTGTTAAAACCCTTTATTGGCTCCTCACTCCCTTCTGGAAAAAGTCCAACTCCTCCGTTCTGTGTGATGAAAGCTCCTGGCTTTTGCTTTGGCCTCCTCTCTAACCTCTCTCCTGCTGGACACCCAGACTCCTCACACTGTACCACATGTGCAGTTCCCCAGGAGGGCCCCCAGCTGCATGCCGCAGGGCCTTTGCACATGCTGCTTCCTTTGTCTGGAATGTCCTTCCCCCAGTAGCATCCACCAGACTTGAGCTCTGCAAGGGTGCAGCCTCAGTCATCCTGATACCAGCAGGGCCCCTGCCCAGAGATGGATGCGGGAACCGGGCGCACACATACAAAACCGAAGGCTTCTCTCTACATCTCCAGGCTGCAGTTGGTAGAATTCAGTTTCCATTCTGGGCTCAACAAAATCTGTGCTTCCTAACACCTCAGTTTGGGACAGGAAATTTTTAGTTTTCAATATTCCATTTTTAAAGACACAACACTTTAGCACCGAGACAGATGTATTTTATCACAGATGCTGACGCAGGTCGCCTCCTGTCCCCAAGTCTCCTTGTGGAGGACGGTCTGACCAACGCGCCATCCAGGCCATGGGAATCTGCAGGGCTGGCTCTCACGGCAGGGGTGTCATGGTGAACCTCTGGGCCTGGGGCTGCCCCTCAGGGGCTGCTCCCACACTGTCCACGTCCAAACAGGGACCCCCAACAAAGGACAGTGCCGCGGTGTCACGGAGGTATCGTGTTTGAACTGGGGAGCCAGTTTACCTTTCAGAACAGCCACTCCGAATGGACCACCCTCTGTGCCTCTCTCCCACTCACTTGCCTAGGCTTCCCTGTCCTTCTGGCGGGTAGACCCAGCAGCGTCAGCAGGCAGCCAAGGACACTGGAGAAGGGTCACCTGCACAGAGCCAGGGAGCAACCACTTCTCCCAGAGGGAAGGAGACCATGGAGGGCAGTGAGCAGAAACTTCCCCCTGAGTCCCAGAGGAGGCAGCAGGAGAAGCTCTCGGCTCCCATGCCAACCCCCTTCCCGTGGCAGCTGGGGGACCCTGGCTGGGGTGCTTTCCGAGTTTCCAAGTTCCACAGGGGTGTAGACGTCCAGCTTTCTCCTCTGTGGGTGGTAGGTGATTCTAGCACAGGGCCTGAGTGCCCATCCAGGTCTGTAATCCCCCGAAGTCCACACGCACGATCGTGCTGAACCTCTGAGTCCCAGTGCTGGCTGCCGGGGAAAGGGGGAGATGGGCCACTGCTGTCACGGACCACCTCTGAGGGGCCCGTGGACCAACCCTGCCAGGGGTGCCAGTCACTCTGCCCTCTCTCAAATCCCAAATGTCACCTTTTCAAGGGAGGTCTTTCCTGAGCTCTTTAGGGAAGTGCAGTGATTTTTTTCTTTGGAAGTCAAGTAATGAATCGCCACTGACGTTTCCAAAATCGTGCCAGGCGCTACAAGGACATAAAAGCTATGATGTCTTTCTTCCACTGGCCTCCTGCAGCCTCTGTAAGAGAATCCAGATTCCTTCCAGCAGGGCCCTGCCTGCCTCAGCGCCTCGGCTTCTCCCAGCCCACCCCGACAGCCCCGCGCTGGTCCGAAAGCTCCCGGACTCGCCAGGCTTGTTCACGCCTCAGGGCATTTGCACCAGCTGTCCTTGCTGCTGGGTGGCTTGTGCCCCAGGTGGCCGCGTGGCTGTCAGACCTTAATTTCAATGTCACTTCTCCTTGGATCCTTGGAGTTCTTCCTGCTGAAGCCACTTCCTGAACTTAGTGACCCCGCAAATCACCGCCAGTCCCAGGCTCTCTCTGTTGTCTGCACAGCCCTCGGCACGGTCTGCAGTCACCTCCCTGGTTCATTCACGGCAGAACCAGTTTTCTGGGGGACCTCGACTCAGTGGGCTCCAAGCCTAAACCATCTCTTTTCCGAATTGCTTCACTCCATCACACGCTGCCGAGTCCCCCTCCCCGCTGGGCCCTTGGGCAGGCCGATCAGAACCCTTTCAGGCACTCCTGGTTGTTGGCACTCAGACCAGGCCAGCTCAGAGCTCTCCAGAAGTGGGGAAGGGAGCAAGAGCTTTCTCCCCGCCCCCCCCCACCCCCCGGGGGTGCCTCCCCAGGCAGGGCGCTTCTCTTCCTTTGCAGGCCTGCTCCTGGTCTGGTTCCTTCTCTTGTGATCTCCCTGGAGATGGGGATGCCTGCGGGCGCTTGCTCGGTGGCTGGCATTCCTGGCAGCTGTAGCCCCTGACCTCTCCAGGGAGCAAGCAGCTCCCTTTGCCCAGACCTGTCTGGAGAGCGCCCTGACTCCCCTTTCTGGTGGGTGAACCCCTAATGAGTTGAGAGCACCTGCACTCCCTGCTGGAGGTGCAGGCTTCTCCCCACTGAGTCCCCCAGTTCCCAGGGCTGTGTGACAAGCTACCCCAAGGACACCCTCATCACCCTGTGCCTGCGGTTGGCCCCGGGTCCCTGCAACTCAGTGAGCATCCAGTTGGGGCATGAAGTGCTGGCCTCGCCTGCTGGGCAGTGTCCTCTGTCTCAGGAGGGGTCTCATGGGACCTCCTTTACTTGGTTCTGGGGGTGGGGCAGGTCAGGGAGTGGTACCCACTGACCAACACCATGACTCAACTACTCAATTTTCTGATTTAAACAAGGAAAAGTGAGGGTGAGGAGCAGTCGGGGGTGGCTGCCAGCGGCAGGGACATTGCCACAGGGAAGGTGCCTGGCCCCAGCCTCTTGTGATCTCTTTAGGAAGTGGGTTACTTAGCATCTCTTTGTCCACAGCTGTGGTTCTGTGACCAGTTCTCGGGCAACCGGAGATGTCCCCTCCAAGTCTCCTTGGTTGTTTTTGCAGGTCTTCCCCTCGGGAGCACGTGACGGAGACTGGCAGCTGGGCATTGCTCGTGCTCGGGAAAGCGCCGGCACACTGTCGGCCCCGCTGCCGTCTTCTGAAAGGATGACTCAGTGGGAAGACTGCCGTGGCCACAGTGAGTTCCCGGTGACAAGCTACCAGAAGAGGAAGGGGGGAGGGAGGGCTGTCTTTCACCTGTCATCTCACTTACCACAGTGACCTTGAAGGGCAGCCTAACTATCCCTTGGTGGATGAAAAGGGCTCCGCCTTCCCCAGGCCAGCTCCAGCGGTGGGGGAGGGGCGCGGGGACCAGCGGCTGTGAGCTAAGCCCCTCAGTTCTCTGACTCGGGTTCTTCGTTTGTAAAGTGAAAGAAGACTGTTGTAAAGATTAAATGAGCCAGTGCATGTAAGATGCTTAGCTCATGTGGGACATGGCAGGCCACACACAGTGACCAGAGCCATCCCCACTACCATCACTGTCATTGAGACACACCCCGGCCTGCCTACCCCCACGCCTGGCACTGTCCACATGATGTCCCCACTCCCACAAGGCTGGAGATGTGGGGACTGCGGGCGACAAAGCCCTCTGGGCTCTAGGACCCAAAGGAGTCGAGACCCTTGGGGGCAGGCGACAGGCAGAGGTGGCCTTCGATGCCAGCCCGTGGCCTGCATGCAGCCTGATGCGGGAGGTGGTGAGGGGCCTCTGTGGGTCTTTGTAATCAGAGGAGTGGAAGCGGTGTTTTAGGAAGATTAATCTGGCAGCAGAAACAGGATGGAAAACGGTCCAGCTCGGTACAAAGAATTATGACTGCTGCCTGGCTCCAAGAGGTGGGTCACTGAAGGAAAGTGGCCTGGTTCTGGGCTCCCTGGTGCTCAGGGTTCCCGGCAGCTGGGAGGGGCTGGCGCCTCATTAAGAGGCATCAAGGGAGGCCAGCAGAGGGCACTGTTTTGTTGGTGACAGTGGCCCCTGCAAAGGAGCTCTGGCACCCGGACAGCGGAGAGGCAGGAGAGCCTGGTGTGTGAGAATCAGGACATGGCGGGCGGTCAGCACCCCGAGTCCTGCGGTGAGCTCCAAGCCGAGCATCTCAACTGCGGCAAATTGTAAGCAATTCCATCCCACGATGGGGTGTGCTCTGTGAAGGCCCCCTAGGAGGCAGCCTGCCCAGGTCCCCAGCCTGGCTTCCAGGGCTGCTCAAGAACCAGCAGGCAAAGCGCAAAGTGGAACCAGGGCTGGCCCCGGCCAAGAATGGAAGGAGCTGCTGCTTCCACATGTTATTTTATTTAAAGCTGTCACAGTAGGTGGGAAGGACCACGGCAGCCCACCTTCTCTCCGCTTCCAAGGAGACTGGCAGGTGGGGGGCACTGCCGGGCCACCAGCAGCAGCTCCCAGCCCCTCACACGAGTGCGCGGAAGCTCTCCACCTTCTCCCGGTACAGCTGGTGGAACTGCCGGGCCAGATGCTGGAACGGGGCTTCGTAGTTCTCCATGTCCTTCTGCGGAGACAGATCGGAGAGGCCCGCGTGTTACATGAGTCATCAGAGGGCCAGCGCGCACCCGCCCCTGCCTCCCCGTCACACCACATGGGGAGGCGCGGTCACTGTGCCGTGTTATCAGAAGGAAACTGTGACAGGGAGAGATTAAGTAACTTGGCCAAAGCCACACGTGTGTCAGTCGTGGAGCTGAGTTTGAATCGAGATCTGTCTCTACAGAGCCTGTCCTTCCAGCCACTCTTCCTCTGTGTGAGGCAGGCTGTTACAAGACTCCTTTCTGGCTTATCTTGGACAGAGGCCCCAAAGGCCATAGCAAAATAACAGACAGCAAGGACCCTCACACTAGAGGGAGGGCCGGACGGCACGGGCCACCCTCGCCTTGAGGAAGGGTTGCGCTGTGACATTTCCCTCCAGGAGGGGTGCCCCCTCACCTCTAGCTCAGCGGGAGGTTCCATGAGAAAGCCCAAGGCTGGGGGCTCAGGGAAGAACTGAGGGGCGAACAAGGCTGGCTGTTCTGGTGTCCAAGCCGGGAGCGGGTTCACTGGGATGGCAGCACTGCTCCTCTGTCCACTGAGGCTGCAGCTGCCCTGCCCTGGACCTCCCAGGCTGGAGCGGTCTTAACAGGACTCTGCAGGGACAGCCTGCAGGGGGTGCGGGGTCCCAGCAAGGACAGAGGGCCAGGAACCACAGCTGCGGGAGGAGTGAGGTGGTGCCCTGGCCTGAGGAGGATGCCCTGCCACAAGGAGACTGCTGGTGGGAGTGCCCTGCTGATGGGGGCAGCAGGGGCATCTCTGAAGTGCTCGGGGAGTCAGCCTCAGACACCTGGCAAGTCCTGAGGGGCCACAGCAGGTCCAGCAGAGACCCAGCCCTCACGCCTCTCCCCCTTCCCTGCGGGCTGCGGGCTGAACTGGCGGGAGGTGCTGGAATGCAGAAGCGGCCAGCCTGGCCCTGCTTCCCGGGGTGGGCTGGCCGGGAGGCGCCAACTGGAAATCAAGTTAGGAATCTTGACAGCCACCCAGCCCTGGGTATCTTAATGACGGAAATAACATTTCTGTGACTAAAGGTGTGCAAAGGGCTTTCACTCTTTGGGTGCACACGCGTATTAAAATTTTTAATTCAATTTATTTAAACTGAAAACAACAACAAAAACCCAACCGGTTCAGCCATTTCTCCCACCCCTACTTAGGCAACCATCAGTCTGTTCTCTGTGTCTACGAGCTTTTTTGTTTAATTTCACATATTAGAGAGACCATATGGTACTGATCCTTCTCTGACTCACTTCCCTTAGGCCAACGCCTCAAGTTCCATCCACGCTGTTGCAAGTGTCAGGGTTTCTTTCTTTTTGCGGATGGATGATATCCGTTACAGCAGTCCCGACGTCTCTGCCCACCCGTCCATCGACGGACCCTCGGGCCGTTTCCACGTCGGGGCCGCCGTGCACGGTGCCGCCGAGAACGTGGGGCAGAGGCGTCTTTTCAGCCAGTGCTTTCCTTCTCTTTGAGGGAAGACCCAGGAATGGGGCTGCTGGGTCATGTAGCAGTTCTAGTTTTAATTTTTGAGGGACCTCCACATTTTTCCATTGTGGCTTTACTATGTCCACATATTTTACATTTTTTTTTAAAGAAATAAGCTGGCAGAAGGGAGAACCCACTACTTCCAAGGCAAGCAGCTCGGCTATGAACTCACGAGGGCCTGTTTCAAACAAAAGTGCAACCTCGATGGGAGATGAGAGATGAACTCTCCACATTGGAAGAATTTCCAAACCAAAGAACGGCACCGAGTCCTCAGGCCCCGGGTTTCACAGACAGCAGTCTGGGGCCCGGGGCAGTGGCCCAGCGGGTCTGTGCGGCACCCTGCCTAGAACTCAGATTCTGCAATTTGAGGAGCGGCCTCTGGACTCTGCCAGCCGGTGACAGAAATGCACCAAGCAACCAGTTCCGGTGGAGCAAGTCAGCTGGACTTTCTAGCAAGGGAAAAATCCCAGGGCACAGGAAACAAGCTGGCCGAGGGAGCTGGAGACGGCGATAAGCGCTGACAGCGATTGGAAAGATGGGGGGTGGGTAAGGGGGGATGCAGCCCAAGGAGCAGGGGCACAGCACCATGTGGAACTGTCACTCTCCAGGCGGACATCAGAGGAGTAACTGCCACACCCACCAGGCCTGTTGTGTCGGGCAGAGTGTGAACTCCTGGGCAATGCCAATGTCAAACAGTAAAACTGGACCCATTTTACACCGCTCACAAAAATTAAAACGAAGTAAAGACTTGAACTGAAGACCTGAAACCATGAAACTCCCAGAAGAAAAACACTGGGAAAAAGGCTGCTTGACATTGATCTTGGCAATGACTTTATGGCTCTGACACCAAAAGCACAGGCAACAACAGCGGAAACCAAGTAGGACCACATCCAGCTCAAAAGCTTCGCATGGCAATAGAGATGAGGGACCAAGTGAAGAGGAACCTACGGGATGGGAGGGGACATCTGTAAGCCACACGTGTGATAAGGGGCTAGTATCCAAAATGTACAACTCGGGCACCTCAATAGCAAGAACACAACTGAGCTGGTACAAAGTGGGCAAAGGACCTGAGGAGACATTTTTTTCAAAGAAAATATTCAAATGGCTAATAGGTTCACAGAAAGGCACTCAGCATCACTAACCATCAGGGAAATGCAAACTGAACCCACAAGGAGACAGCACCTCACCTCACGCCTGTTAAAACGGCTCACGAAAAGACAAGACACACCAGGGCTGGCGAGGATGCGGAGAAAAGGGAACCCTCGTGCCCTGCTGGCGGACACAAGCTGGCGCAGCCACCGCGGAAACCAGCACTGTGCTGGGTGGAGTCAGAAAGACAGATTCCGTGTGATCTCCCGTGTGTGGAATGTAAAAAAACACCCCCAGGAACACAGAGCAGACTGGCGGTTGCCGGGGCAGTGGGTGGGGTGGGTGCAGGTGGTCGAAGAGTATAAACTTCCAGTTTTAAGATGAGTATTTTCTGGGGATGGGATACAAAATAAAAATCCCAGTCAGGGAGCCAGGCAGGCCCCGCCGTTAGGTGCACTGGACGGGGGTGCCGCAGCAGTGGGGAGAGAGGAGAAGGAGGGCACGGCCTCTCATTATGTCGCCTTTTTAATTACAGCCTTTCTTAACCGAGTGGCCTCAGGGTCAACATGCACGGTTAATACCAAGGGCTTCACTGCAGCCTCCTCGGGCACAGTTCATGCACCCGGGGCAACAGCGCACCACACACACCGAACCGAGTTTAGCACCCACTGCCCAGGAGCCTCTGCTGACCGATGAGTCGGGGTGGGTGTTAATTTGGGTTCCACCAAGAGTTCCGGGGTGTATGGGATACTGGGGTAAGGAGGCAGCGGCACAAATGTGAGGGCTGGAGGGGGAACACTCAAACATCATTTGCTGTGGGCAGCTTGGGTTGCTGCTTGGCTCCGAGGCCCACTACGCAGCAAAAGCTCGCTGATTTGAATCACTGTCATGAATTCCGCATCTGGGCTTGTTGGGCCAGAGGCAAGAGTGGCTTCTGTCTTTGAACAATCTGCGGGTTCCAGGATTTAGTAAATGATGAGTATAAACAAGATTGCTAGGGGTAAATATACTTTTTAAAAGTTGACATACATTGAGAGCTTACTGTGCACTAGACTTTGTGCTAAGTGTTTTCATAGTCACCGTGACTTAATTTTCATATCTGCCACTCATGAGGGACGTGGCTTACCATTCCCACTTTACAGGTGAGGAGCCCAGGAACTCACGGGTTGATAACACACAGAGGACCCCCACCCAGTCCTGCCTCTCACTGTCAGGGCTCAGAGCACCTGCCTTTCCTCGCTGCACTTTCCTTAAGGGAGCACGCCTGCTTGGGGGGACTCTGAAAGTTCATGTCCATGCAGCAACCAAACAGCAGCATTTGTCTGTCAAGTTCTACAGATGCAACAACAGCAATGTTGCTGCTTAATTAACCTTCCGTAGCTGAAGTCGATTCTGAGTGGAAGACCACCTCCAGACTACTAGTTAGCCTGCTGGCTCTTTGGGAGAGGCAAAGACTCAGGTCTGGAGGTCGCACGGCCAGGAGCGAGGTCCTGTTACAACCACGGACAGGCCAGGCCTGCGAGTCTCCCCAGCAGCCCTGGCCGGGGGCACCGCAGCCAGCACCTGGGCCCCTCGACTCAGGAGTGGACGTCTCTGGGCTGCTCCTGAGGGATCGGCCTTCACTTCCCTCCCCTCCGTGGGAAACTGTCACACAACCATGTCTGACGGGTACAGCCTGGGTCACACGCCTGCACCCAGGTGGCAGGGAGGCTGGGACCTCAAAACCCCCAACATGGAAAAGGGTTTCACTGGCACTGGATGGCTAAAATTGTCACATGTGCGTGCTGAGGGTACAGGCAGCAGTTTGCCCGGGCTGGTCCTCTCGGTGAGAGCTCCTGCTGACTCTGCTGGGACATGGCTTGTGGCCTGCAGTCAGTCACCCCGTGGCTGTGACGAGGTAGGACAAGGTGCATTGAGCGGGGGTCAGACCTTCCCTACTCCTGGCTCAACCCTCCACTAGTCATGTGACCTTGGGCCAGTCACTTCACCTCCTCAACATGGGAGTGGGATGTGGGGGACCAGCTCCTGCTGACGGACTGAACATGAGCATCCATGACGTAATGCTCCAGCAACACCTAACCCACATGCAAAGGTCAAGTGTCACTGCCACTGAACACAACCTGCTTATGTTTCTCCCTGGCTGAGACACAACCCTTCCCGGGGCTGGCCGGCTGATCTGCTTTACTGAAATGCGTGCGTGGCTCTTGCTGTCATGAGAACAGACCTTGGCCTGAGGGTGCAAACATCACTTCCAAATCAACTCTGTGAGTGGCGGGGTAACAGCTCGATAGAAGCACGTGGGGCCATGTGAGGAACCGCTCCCCGCAGAGGCCCGCTCCAGCCTGGGCTACGGAGCCAGCGAGACACTCACCACTGATGTTTCAAAACACTCCAGGCCTTGGCCCAGCGCCCAGGCACGGGCCTGCGCCGACTGCACCGCCCGCCTGCTGGCCAGGTCCGTCTTGTTGCCCACTAGCACACCTGCTCGGAAGACACAACCAAAGCGCCGCACTGAGCTGGCCGTCTGGGTGGCCGGCGGGGACAAAATGGGGCAAGCGGGCTGATTCTGGGGGGCACAAAAGGTCGTGTGACGGGGCGCCTGGTTCGAGGCAGCGAGCAAGATGGGGACAGTGACAGGCCTTGCTTTTCTCGCTAGCTTCCGCTTGGCCCTGTTTCTAGACTCCCCGAGTGTCTGCTCTGTCGCCTTAAGGCTGCAGGTGCCCTGAAGGGAGGGCCGACTGTAGCCTTTGCAGTAAACTCCTGGCGCATGGAGTGAACTTTAAAAATGGTCATTAATACTAATCTAAGGACCAGGCTCAGAGTCAGGGAGCCGGAGGTAATTTTGTTGTGTCCCCAGCTGCATGAGCTGCAGCTGATTTCTGAGCCTGTCTCTTCTTCCTGGTCTGTAATGAGGAGAATTTGTTGATCTCGCAGAAGGATGAAAAATAAACTGATTTAAAGCATTCAGAAGTGACAACAGCACCTGCCTGTTAACTTGTGCCCCCTGCACAGGAGAAAGCCAGGCATTTGTCTGGGTTAGTTTCCCAGAAATACCAATTCGTGTCCCCCCACCACAGCCCCTCCCCTTGTTGCCTGAGTCCCCCCACACCTTGCAAAGTAGGCGTCCTCGTGCCCATCTGACAGACTCAGACGTGTGTGGTTACTTGCTGAGGCTTCTGCGTACAGGCCGGACCATCGCCCTCGAAGCCCAGGGCACCTCTTTCTGCACCCACAGCCAGCTGTGCAATGACCTTGTGCTCTTCAACTTGAACAACAGAGGTGCTGCTGGCAAACCTGGGTGCCCACAGCTCCTACCTGGGAGGAAGGCGCCTGGAACCTGTAGCTGTGCCTTCTCCAGCCACTTGCTGCAGCTGCTGAAGGACTGCTCGTTGGTCACGTCGTAGACGAGACACAGGACGTTGGGACTCTCCCACTGTGCAAGAGGGACAGGATGAGCACATCAGAAACAGTGAGAGTGACTTCTAGGATAGAAAACTGGGCCAGTCATGTGGACGAAGGGAAATGAAAAGCTGTAGAGGCGATGACAGTGAGGAAACTGAGTCCCACCCACAGAAGAAAACAGTTCACCCCAAGAGTGAGTGGGTGGGCTCACGGCGGGGAGGTACGGTGAGAGCTCACATCTGTACCAGGCTCTCTGGGCATTGTCGTGAGACCTCCCAGCTTTGCCGGCTGGCCTCAGGGTCCCTGCTGTGCAGCAGCCCTGCAGGGTGACCGACGTGCCTGGGTCAGACATGCTTTCGACAGGGTAGGACTGCCGCTTCTCTCTCCCCGCCACAGCCTCAGCAGCCAGTCCTTGCACACCTTCTCAGTGACAGCCTGCTACGGGGTGAGCTGGTGCGCCTTCCTGCTCTGGGGGCCCTGGACAGCACCCTTTCTTCCCTCAGCCTGGATGCCTGTGTGCTTGCATCTCCATAGTAAGAGCCGGCTTTTCACAGTGCAGAGGAGGCACCTCCTGCCTCTCCTGCAGTGCCTCGGCCCCAGTCCAAACCAGACCACCGGACAGGCCCTGTCCCGGCACAGGGCCAAAGGGCAGCCCTGCTCAGGCTGGCCTGCACGGGACCTGTGGCCACCCCTGGCCCCTGCAGACCCCCACCCTGCACAGCGAGAGTCTGGGTTACTTCTGGGGTGTCATTACCTCCCAGGGTGTGAGGAGGAACCCCTTCCCTCTGGCTGTCCTTGGAAGGAGCCCCTGGTCACTCTGGAAGGCTCACCTTGCTGCCCCCAAGGCCACCCTGGCTCCCGGAGGCCTCCAGGATGGGGGAGCATGGACTACACTGATGGTTCCCACTCCCTCACTCTGCAGACCATCTCAGAACTGGAGCTAGAATCACACTGACCCCCCCATGTGCCTGCAGGAGAAGCCTTCTTCCTCCAGCCTCAGCGGGGGAACCAGGTAAGTCCTGGGGTCGAGCTGGAGCTGGAGCAGGGAGCCTGGAGTCAGGGTGTGAGCTGAACGTGGCCCTGACCTCCTGCTGGGTAGGGCAGCACCTAGCACCAGGCTGTGCACATAGTAGGTGGGCATGGGGTGAACATGAACTTACCACCATCAGATCTGTATCTCTTAGACAACAATAACAAAAAAGGGGGCAGAAGACAGTTTCCATTAAAATGTAGCCATTCTTGGAAAGGCAGGGGAGGGCTCTGGAGAGTGCAACCCTTCCAATTAGCTCACTGGCCCAGATTAGTGCAACTGTTACCCGGGAAGGCTCGGCAGGTGGGGGCCTGAGAGGGTGGCTGGCTGGATGGGCGTGACAAGCCCTGGGCAGCAGGCGCACATCCCAGAGCCAGACCCATGGGACCAGGGAGTGGCCCGGGAAGGCCCGCCTCACCCCCTGAGGGGGGGTGGAAATGTTGGCCCCTGTTCTGAGGGGTCGAGGAGGAGGTCTGAAAGGGTACCATCGGGAAGGGGTATTCAAGAGAAGGGAGGTAGTCCCCAGAAGGGCAACTACGAGAACTGAGTCACTAACTTCTGGCACATTTGGGACCCAGCCATTCAGAGCTGGGGGCCGGGGTGTGGGAAGTCACATGCCCGAGCCATTCCCACTAGCCAAGGGGCCACCAGTCCCAAGGCTGGGAGGGGCGCCCCTCCCAGAACTTTGTCTCGATGGCCTCTCAGCAGCCAGAGCGCAGTGAAGTCTCTGTGGGGGCATGGTGAGGGGCAGACCTTTTGGTGGGAGGTGGTGGTGGAGGATAAGAAATCAAACAACACGCTACTTGCCAACTTATCCAGCATCTCAGAAAACAGCTCCTTGCCGGCAGAGTCAAAAATGAAGAGCTCCTGGAATCAGAAAGGTGTGACCTAAGAATGTCCATCCACCTGCGGGGTGGGGGGCACAGACCACTAGTGGCCTGGAGGCCGCACCTTCTCCCGGGGGCACGAGGTGGAAGGTGGGGAGAGGAGCGGCCCCCGGAAGGCTGGGGGGCAGCACGATGGCTCCCCACACCTCCCAGCACTCTGGGCGGCGTCACCTTCCCTAACTGCAAGAGCGAAAATACTAGGAACAAGCTGACTTCCCACCTGGCAGAACAGAATGCTAAACAGGCGGACAAGTGCGCTGGTTTCCAAAAGGTCATTCTGCACTTTGTTAACCAAATTGATTTTCAAATCTTAAAACCATTCTTTCAAAGGAGGTCACTGAGAAGGCCTGGGAAGGAGGGTAAAGTAGGACAGTCTGTCACCGTCCTGGATGGCTACGGTGCTATTCTGACAGAGGACGCAGGGTGACCCCTCCTGCCCAGCCCAAGCCTCAGCGGGCCTGTGGCAGAGCCCCTCCCCAGGGCTGTCACCTAGGGGGTCTCCCCTAACTTCCCTCCAAGCGCTGGACAGTCCTGGCTGGCTGCCAAACCTGGCCCACGCCGTCTGAACCTCAGCGCCCTGACCCAAGTCACACGCAGGTTACCTGGGCATCGTCTTGTCCCTTCTCCTTGCATCACAGACCTCTTTAACAATCTGGTGACTCCCATATCTCCCCAGGAAAGCACATGCAAACAACCCCTTGCAATTCAGTTGCAGGAGTTGTGAGCCCACAACTTACCCAGCGAGGGAGCCAGGGTAAGAAAGTGATGGGTGAGTTCTGTGAGGGCAAAGCCCCCGTCCCAGCCTCACTTCCTCTCTGTCTGCCCTCCCTGGGACGCCTCTTCCCTGGCCGCCGCACAACTCTGTTCCCAACCCTCAGGCGAGCCCAGGCCAAGCCATGGCACCAGGTCTCCTATAGGGAGGGCGACGGTGACTCTGGGACCCTGGGCCCGGCTGCGGTGGCACTGAGTTCCCTTGGGGCAAGGGCACCACTTACCACACTGTCCCCCGAGTCAGGAACTGGCACCGTCTTCACCACCAAATCCACCCCTGTGGTCTGCCGAGGAAAACCAACACCGTGCGTGTCAGAGGGCCCCACGGGGTGTCGTGCAGGAGGACACGACAGGCACTGCACCCAGGAGACACGTCCCAGTGCAGGTGTTCATGTCCTGGACTCGCTTTCGGTGCGGGGTCAGAGAAGACCAGCTGATCTCCCAGCTCCCTGCCCAGGAGCGAGCTGTGCGTACTGACAGTCACCCCCTGGTGGGTCTGCCCCAAGGCTGTGGGAAAACACTTCCCACAGGGTCATCCCTGCAGCCTCTGGGCAGAGGTCTCGAGGCTTCTTAGGGCCATTTGACAACTTGTACAGTCACCGCACTGCCCACCTCGGCCAGGCCCTCGGCCCCCCAGCTCACCAGGGTGTAGTTCTTCTGGAAATGGGCTCCGTCGCTGCGAAATATCTGCGCCAGGGCGGTCTTGCCCACCGCTGGGTCTCCTGGGGGGACAGAGTACCAGACGAACATCACTTCCATCCTCAGCCGACTCGAGCACTTCCCACTCTAGAACACTAGTCTAGAGACCACAAACCTCAGGGCGCTCTCAGAGAAAATGAGTCAATTCTCACAGGAAGTTGCCGTGAGGTCGCCGGCAGGGCAGTGGGCACCCGAGACCGACCTTCGAATCCCCCGATGGCCAGGGTTGCATCTCTTCAAGGCCAGCCCTTTCATCCAAAAGAGCAAGCCCAGAAGGTAACAGAGCTGGATGCAGGGCTTTAGGGCATTGGGAACAGAACTGCCCCTAGTCCCTGGAAACGTCCCCTGTGGGAAAACCTGTCCCTCTCAAACCAAAATTTACTTTGAGGTCCGGGAGGTAAAGAGGTGTGGCCAGACTGACTGATGGGCTCGGCTGACTGAACCAATCCGGCTAGAGCTTCCATGGTTAGGACCCTGCACTGTGCTTTTTGGTGGGTGTGGGAGTTGGGAGGGGCTCTGCATTTGTGGGAAGCAAAAGATGCCACACTCGCCATCCTGATACCCACTTCCATGTGACATACTGCCGTCCACCTGGGTGTGCCCCTGTGACCACTGGCGTCCGTCTGCAGCAGAAACCATCTTCTCCAGGCTCACCTCCCACCTTGGGTTTCTCTCCACGGCGTTCCTTTGTTAGTTGGGAGCCCCATAAATTGGTACCTCAAAACTGAAGGTTTATGCCCCAGTTCCAGCCTAAGATCTGGACCTCTCCCAGGACTGCTGGTGGCAGTTTAATTTGGAGTGCCTCCCCTGTCCCCAAGGCTGTGGTGGCTCTCCGTGCTCACCCTTCTCCGCCCTGTGTCCTTCCCACTTCCCCACTGGTGGCCCTGCTCAGCCTCCTTTGATGCTACACTGTTTCTGTTTGCAAGACTTTCTCCACCTCGATTGTCTTACGAGACTCTCCAGGTCACCCAGCACCCCAGACAGGACACGTGCTTCCCACTCGCTCCCCACGGCCCCTGACTCGCACCCTTCATGCGATCCCTTCACTTTGCTTCCCAGTTTACAGTCAGCCACAACACTTCTCCTCACCCGATTTCTCGGTAGCCTCCCGCTCTGCTCACTTTTTGGTTTTGACTCTTCTCACCTATAAGCTTCCCTTATGAGACAATGATCTGACTTGCTCGTGGCATTTCATTTCATGTTAATTCCTTCGGGTTTAAACAAGCTATTCGGGTCTTGCTTTTCTAACATGACCACCACATCTTACAAGGGAACTAACCCAGGTGGGGGCCTGCCTCCTGAACCCATTCATACAATCTCATTCCACACCCCCCACCCTGGACCAGCCTTAACCTCACTTCACAGATGACGACCTCCCCGGGATTCCAACGTCACGCTCCTTCAGCCAGACTCCACTCCTTTCCTCGAGCTCAGGGGCCCTTCTAACCCATTTTTAACACTGTCCCTCCAGTCCCTCATCACCACAGCCCTCCATGACACTGGGGGCAGCCACAGGCTGGGGTATCACTGGGTGCCCCCCATCTCCAAGCACAGTGCGTACATCACTCTCATTGCCTTAGGACAGTTCCCACCCTCCCAACTCCCGTTTGGCTTCCGAATCCAGTTGGAAATTGGCTCTTCCTGCTTGTGAAATTCCCCACAGATTTGCACTGGTTAGTTTCATAAATCTTTCTTCCGACTGCCAGTCGCAGTCACCCACTCTCGTGGAAAGCCTCCTGTGTCGGCTGGGGAGGGAGCCGAGCACAGGGAGGGGAGAGAACTGATAAACATGTTTGCAGAGCAGCAAGATGATAAGTGCAAATTCAAACAGCACAAGCTGAGAACCCGAGCGTCGGAGGGCGCATCGGGGAGAGAATGGTTGCGTCGTTTCATCAGTGGGCAGACGTCCCGGCCGCGAGGCTGAGCCTGGGGGTGATGGGGGGAGGGGCACTGCTTGACAGAGGGTGACGTCTATGAAGGCACCATGCAAGGGTGACCTCAAGAATGGCCAAGTCCAGTGGCCTTTTCTCAGTCCTCTTGCTCCTTGCCGTCTCGGAGGATGAGTCAGCCGGAAGCAGTCTCCTCCTTCCTGAGCCCTCTGGCCTGGTCCTCCTGCCTCTCTGCCTACTCCTGCCGCCCAAACGCGGGCACCTCCTGGGTCTATCCTTGGCCCTCTGCTCCCAGCTACTCTGTCCCCTTTACTCGCTACCTTGACTGCCACTGTGGAATGGCGGGCCTGCCCCCATCTGTTGTCTGCAGCCAGGCTCGGGGTCCTGAGCAGCCTCGCCCCCGCCAGTCTGCTCTAGTCACGACGTCCCCATTCATCCTCACTGTCCTTGGACTCCACCAGTCACCTCTGACTCTCCTCCTTCCTCCCACGCTCAGTCGGTCTCCTCGTCCTTCCTGACGCCCACGAGACCTTGGTGTCACTGCCCACGCTGCCCTGAGTACCTCACACCGGGGCTTCTGTGGCGGCCCCCAAGCCCCAGCCCTGGGCGAGGCTCCATGCTGTCCCCTTTCTCTCTCCAGTCCCCACGTTGGGTTACCGTCCCACACTAAACCCTCACCGCGGAAACACCCAGTGCAGCCGCTGCTCTTTGCTTGGCCCCTGACTTCCGTAGCACGCGGGTGCCAGAAGTGGCCTCAAGACGCAGGCCCTCCACCTGCTCTGAGACTGGCTGTGTCTTGCCCTCAGCTCAGGGCTGAGCTCCCGGCTGGTGGGCAATGGGCCCTAGGGATCTGTGGCATGGGACAGCCTCACGCACTGGGGACAGGATCCCTGAGGCACCGCCCAAGCTGGGCAGCCCCCTTAGAGGTCTGGGTCCTGCTCCGAGGGGCTCTTCTTTTCAAGCTTCCAGCAACCACACCTCTACCTACTGGCTGTGTCCTCACTGAGTTTTCCTCTTGCCCTTTCGGCCTTCAACACCCATCAGACCAAGTCCGTCTACTAAACTTTCTCTGCTGAAATGCCTAGTGTATTTTCTGTTTTCTTGACTGGGTCTTGCCTGACAACACTCCCCAACTGGCCCTCTCCTTTTCGTATTCTCCCTGTTCTGACCCACCCGAGCTCAGCCTCACAGACTGCCCTTCAGAACACAGCCCTGGTCCCCTCTCCCGCGGAGCCCCCAAGGTCTCCTCCCGCTGCCCACCTGCTCCCCAGTCGTCCCTACCCCTCCTGCCACCCAGCTCTCCGACCATCCCTCCCACAACAGCTCCACCCCACACCTCTACTGTCTGTGTGTGGGTACCTGCAGTAACCAATACATATTTTTTTTTTATTGAGGTAACAGTGATTAATATCATTATATAGAGGGTCCAGCACAAGTACCGTCTGCTTGAGTGTGGTTGGTAGGGTAATAATATGGGTATAATAATTTATAGTTTTAATTGGAACATTTCACCTAAAATTCCCTAAAGTGTGCTTGACTGTGATATTGTTATGTTATAGAACTACACGCTTATGATTTTGTAATAAAGAGGGACGTTATCTGTGCCAGACCCTGTCCATTTCAGGTATACGACGTTATCCTTCGGTATCTGTATACCTATACTCTTGATCTCCGAACACCCCTCCTCCTAGGTCTCCCCAGGCCAAGTCCAAATCCCGCATAGCCTCTGAAGGTCATCTCTCCCTCCTCTGTCTCCCCATGTGGCTCAACGAGACCAGCGTTGGAACAGCCTTCCAGGGAGGCACACCCCCCCACCCCACGTATACTGAGAGGCGGTAACCACAGTACTCAGGGCACAGGCCCCAGCTCCATCACTTACAACCTGTGTGACCTTGGGTCAGCAACCTCTCTGGGACTCTGTTGTCCCATCTGCAAAATGGGGATAACAGCACCTATTTCATGGAATTTTTGAGGATTTAATGAGTTCAATGGTACAGTACCTGATGGGTGGTAAGTCATAGTTAGGTAATCTTTAAGTAAGTAACATGCAGGGAAATATCAAGGGCAGTTCTGTCTCTGGATCTGAGCCGGCACAATCAGTGGCTGTGCCCTGAGGTACTTCCCCGGTGCCTGCGCACAGAGGGCACTGCAGTCTGTTTGCCGCATCGTAAGTTACTCTGTGCATCTCAGCGCTTCCTTGTGTGTAGGGGCTGGCTGGCTGATTCATCCCTCTATTCCCAGCGTACCTTGCATGGTGACTCACACTTAGTAGGTGCTCAATAAATACCTGGTGAATAATCGCTTGCATCGAACATCAGGTCCTTTAATGACTAGTTATGTGAGAGCAAAAAGGTAGCTTAACTCAACTGAAACAGCAGGACTGCGAGGGGAAAGGAAACCAAACCCACAGAGGGGTGAGTGTGTGTGAGGTGGGGTGGTGCGGATGGAGCTGATTCGCCATGCTCTGGTGCCCAGAAACTTCCAAGAGGAGATACCCTGAGGCTTCGAAAGGAGGCTGCAGATTGAGAGCTAGGCTGGGGGTTCGGCAGTCACTCAGGCAGTGGCTGCAATCAAGTGAAACAGTACCTGAGGGAGGGGGGCAAAGAAGGGCAGAGTCCAGAATGCAGGCTTGGGGACAGGACAGCCTGGGGCTAAGGACAAAGCTCTACAAGTCAGATCACCTGGGTCTAGATCCCAGGTCTCCCACATCCAGTTGTGTGGCCCAGGGCGAGTGTCCTGACTCCACTGGGCCTCAGCTGCGCCACCTGTAAGTGACGATGGCAACAATGCTGACCCCAGAGCTGTGTCAGGACTCAGTGGGACAACCGTGGAGAGTCTGCACAGCGCCAGCCCATGGACAGTGTTCAGAAGTTAGCTCCGTGATGGAAGGTGAATTGAAAACAGAAACAGAGAACAAACGGTGGAAGAGAAAAGCCCATTTTGCAAAAATGTAACTTCAGAAAATAAAAACCTTCCCACCTTATCCATGAGAAAACAGGCTCAGAGAAGTGTCCCAGGGACAGAGCCGAGGAGAGACCGGCGCAGTTACTTTCCTTGCACAATGCTGCCTCCCCTGGTGCTCCAGAAACCGGAGACCTCTCTGGGGGACCAATCATTTCTTTGGCTCCAGGACGATTTGAGTTACTGTTGTCAGTCATCTTTCTGTGTGACCCTTTTATTTCCAAATGAGAAAATCATTAAAAAGATCATCTATCTCAGTCTGGAAGAGATGAATCAAAATGAAGAAGAATCTCTTCTTGCCCTTTATGCTTTCTCACTGCTTCTTTCCTGAGCTGGTCAAGGAGGCCTGGAGAGGAGGCAGGTTTCAGGAGTAACACAGGAGAAGAGTTGTGGAGTTGGGCAGGTCTGGGGTTTGAAATCCTGCCTATGCCCTTCCATCACTCGGGGTGACCTTGGCCAAGAGACTTGACTTTTTAGTAAGATCAGAAGAACACAGCACCCACCCCAGGGTGCTACTGTGAGGGTGAAGTGGAATAACTGTGCCCAGCAGGCAGTAAGAGCTCAGCAAAGTATGTGTGTGTTCTGAGGTCCCAGGTCTATAATCCAGGCAAATATTGTCCTAAATGTGCAGCTGGTAGAGAGCGCCACCACTGTGAATGCCACGTATTCATCCATGCTGCAAATATTTACTGAGGATCTACTAGCTTCCAGATATCGTTGGGGTGCTTGGCATGCATCAATTAACAAAACAAATTCCTGACTTTGGGGGGATTTGACATTCATGTCCCCCTGAGAGGTGGGGGGGGGCATAGTAACTTTGGGCTTCAAAGACAACACATGCGCTTTTTTGTAAACTCTGGTCAAGGGTACTGTCTCTAATCCCTGTTAGGAGGGGATGGGAAAAATCCCCTAAGAAAAGATCACCGAAGTCACCGATGCCTAACACGTGGTTTAGCAGAAGCACCTTTGCTGTGCTTAGCCTGAACCTCCAGAGCACAGCTCAAACTGGTGTGGTCTCAGAGTACGACAGGGAGCTGGGGAAATCAGCCGGAGCTACCAATGTGCTCTGGGAAGACAGTTCTTTCACATCTAAGGGAGTCTATCTACACCATTAGCAATTGCATTAACTCGCTTTTGGGAAAACGGAAGGGAAGAGGAGAGACAATTTACCTGAACGAAATCTCTCAATAACTTATGAGTCTCTGGACTCAGGACACTGTAAATTTCAGACTCACCTGCCAGAATGCATTTGGCTGCCAGCTTCACCATGGTAACCGACCACCTCCACGGACCACAGCAGCGGCTAGAGGCGGTGCGGCCTGTGGCTGCGGTGGGGACGGGGACAGATGGGACTGGACCCTTTGGGCAGTACAGGGGGAGGCTACGGGGGCTAGGGTTGGGTGAGGACGCAGTGGCACGCCAGACGGAGCCCAGCTCAAGGCCTCAGTAGGCAGCCCGGAAGGTGCCAGCGAGGTGACGCGGCTCGCGGCTCTCATTCGCCGCCCAGTCCCTTCCAGCGGGGACCATCAGGAAGAGTGACCCCCACAACCCCACGTCCCAAGCACCGCGCAGACGAACTAGCGAAGCAACCGTGCCCACCGGTCCCGCCTCCTCGGCCTTCTCGCTGAGTCTCGATTGGCTGCCACCGCAAGAACCCTCCCAAAGTTATTGGGGACCAGTGGAAGGGGGAGGCGGGGCTAACAGACCTTTCTTGTAAGGCAATTCGTATTAATGTCTGCTCTTCAAGCTTTTATCGCTTGGCTAATGGTTGTAGGAAATGTCAATCATTTTCACATCTAATTCCTCCTCACTGCCGGAAAGTTCAGGGAAATAAGCTTCAACATCTCGTAGCCAGAGCGGTGATAAAAGGAGCTTTCTGATTGGCCAAGGCTGGCTTGGCCCATCTTCGGGAGGACTGGGGATTCGCGTATCCTGCGGGAGACCGGGGAGGCGCCTGCGCAGTACACAAGGCAACAAAGAGGAGCTTAGAGCGGGTTTGATGTTGCAGAGGTTCTTGTCGCTCCCGGAACTCCCAGGTCCGCAGGAGTACGGCCGTGAGGACCATCGAGAAATCCAGTCCTTGTTCCGTATCCCGCAGGGAAATCTAATTTTTAAAGCCCGCCGAATGTTATATGCTTTAAAATCTAAAATATGAAAGGAAGTGTTTAAAGTGGTGTCAAAGACGGAGAACAAACGAACTTTGAACAAACGAACACCTATCAAAAGTCCAATTCCTCGGATTGGACCGAGAAATTTCAACTACATTTCTCTGGGTGCATTTCCTCCCTGGTAAAGCGGAGGCCGTATCACACATCGCACGTTGAACAAAAGCGAGCATCCAAGACACTGGTCATGCAAGGGAGGTCCCACTTGCTCCACGGTTAGGAAACCCAGACTGAAGTCGCTGCCATCTTCCTGGCCCAGGCAAGTCACCTCACGCCTGAGCCTCTTTCCTCCTCTGTAAAGATGGGCTACTGAACACACTTCAGGGGTTGTCCTGAGGCTTAAAAGAGCAAGTATGTGTCTGGGGGCATAGTAGGGGCTCAACGCTCAGCCGCTGAATGAATGCACGAGAAGAAATTTATCTGGTTGCACTTGGTTTCTCATCGCCATCATAGGTTGGGCAGATGCACCCTTGCTCGCACTGCTGCTCCACCCCACCCAAGGCTGCTACTGAAAGGGAGGAGCAGCCTCAGGGATTTCCAGTTACCGGAAACATTTTGCTCTCAGCTGCTCTAGGTCTCAGCGTGGCCACCACCACCCTTGTGCTGGAGAGTTAACCCACACTCCCTCTGTAAATGGCCGTGAAGGTTTCAGCCCTGAATCCGCAGTGAAGCACGCAAATTGTCTGGAATCCTCTCTTCTTGGGAAGCGTTCCTGATATTCTGGCTCAAACCTGTCTCACCTTCATGTCCCTTACCCACTTTTTCTTTTTCCTTTGGAGACCTCATGCATGTCTGTCTCAGACACCCCAGGCCTGGGCAAATCAGGAAGGCTCTGCCTGGTCTTCCTGCCTCCCCTTCCAGGCTGTCCTGTTCACTGACCCCATTAGTCCCCTAAAGGACTTTATGCCTGAGTCAGCCTTTGAGGCAGCTCCATGGAGCAGAGACACTGACATCTGGGGACATCCTCTGGAGCCTCGGTGTCCCTTGTGAGGGGGTAACAGCCTGCCCCGTCTCGGGCTACACTCTGCTCATCACATCCACCCTTCACTTTCCGTTGCTACTACTCTGTGTGACTTTAGTCAGAACTGCCATGAAGCATTCTGGGTCTTTCCAGAGAGGTGGAAACCCTGTGTACTGAATTCTGCTCTCCTCATTCCAAGGACTTTCTGTGCATTCTTGATGACTAGTGACAGCTGCATGGATGAGATTCACTGGCTGTAAGGCGGCCAGAGAGTTTTGGTACCATGAAAGGCCTGGAGAAATGCTAATCCAACCCCTCTCTGAGCGGCTGTAACAGTGACAGCCGGCATGTGTTGAGAGCATGCTGAATGCTGGCCCCATTCTAAAGTAGTTCTTGCCTAATTTAACATTCACGTTCATACTTGATATTCACAATAACCCTTATGAGGCTCTTATCATTCCCATTTGATAGGTGGGGAAATGGAGACCCAAAGGAGGTTAAGTCAAATGCCCAGGGTTACACAGCCAGTGAAAGGCAGAACTGGTGGTTTATCACCCCCCCCCGCCCCCGCAGGGACCTCCCCTGCCTCCGAATCCTCTCCCAGGTCCTCCTGTCCTGGGGAGTAAACATGGTTTTTGAGTTCCACATAATAGCTCATGTGGATTGAGCATTACATGCCAGGCACGTGCTAAGCACTTTGCATCCTCTCTTGTCTGATGCAATGACCCTGGGAAGTGAAAACTATTATTCCTGCAATTTAAAGGGCAAGGAAGCTGAGGTCCAGAGAGAGCTCAAGGTCATGCAGCACGTCAGCTAGAATCAGAACCAGCCTCCAGTCACTTACTTTTGGGACTGACTTTTTTTTCTTTTTAATTACTCATCCTTTTTGGTTTCATTACTAAGCTTTTCCTGAGTGCCTATCCTGGATGGGGCACTCTGCTGGTTGATAGGGCCACCAAATCAAAAGTGACAGAATCCCAGGCAGCTCTGGCAGAGCATGGCTGTGTGAAATTGCCGGCCCTGACTTTTCTGGAGGAGCCCAGAACCTGTGTTTTTGTGTGAAATCCCCTGACTCTCAAATGTTGGCAATGAACTTAAATTTAAAACACTGCCACCACAGTAGAACGCCTCTGTTGACTCGTTAGGCCAGGGGCAGGGGGCTACTCAGTGTGACCTCTAGTCAAGAAGGGAAGGCAATTGTCTGAACAAATCCTTGGGATGTGAGTGAATACAGGACTCCAGGAACACTCCTAGCCCCGGGTAGGTGGAAGGGTGTTGGGAAGGAGATTCTGGAAGGAGAGCTCTGAGGAATGGGTAGGGGTTTAGGAGGTAGACTGAACAGCATGTGCAAAGGCACGGAGTTGCAGGAAGGGAGTTCATTGAAGAATGGCAGCTGCCACTCTTTGCTTGGGTGGGAGGTTGGTGAGTAGTAGGTTTGGCCCAACCACCTGCTGGGAGAATAACAAAAGAGAACTAGGTGAGGCCTGGCCTGAAACCTGAGAGATTCATTCAACACACATTTTAGTGAGCACTTATGAGTCACTATAGACGAGACTGCCATCGGTTCACAGGGCACATCCGACCCGGTGGGGAGGCAGACAGAGAAGCCAGTGACCTGGAACTGCTCGTGGTGGTGCTGGACAGGGAAGGACTTGCTGCATTACGACTACACGGCCTGGGCTGTGGCTCCTGGACCAGCGGCACCAGCGGCACACAGAGACCGGTTAGAAATGCGGATTCTTAGGTTCTGGCCCAGACAACCAAGCATTGGGTTGGGGACCACAGTTTACGTTTTCATCAACCTTTCTGGCGATTCTGATGCCTTCTCACGTTTAAGAACTGCTGCGTTAGGTCACGCCAGGACCCTCCTTCACTCACTTTCTCTGTTTGTGCTCTGGTACCTCCGTCTCTCCCAAGCCCCTCCCACCTCGGGGCCCGTGCCCTTGTTCTCAGCATGGCCGTGTGACACTTCCCTCATGACCTGAGCTCAGTCCAAACACTGTGTCCGCGGAGAGGCCCGAGAACCCTCGGTGTGAAGACTTGCCCCCGATCTGTCGGTCTCAATCTCCTTGTCTCACTTTTCCTTCTTCACAGCGCTCACCGCTGCCTGAGAGTATATTCCATGTTCATTTGTTTATTCGGATAGTATCTGTCTTTCTCTACCACCAGGTTAGCTTCGTGAGAACAGGGATTTGGTTTCTTCTGTCCTTCAGCATCTAGGACAGTGCCCAGCATGGCGAGACACTTGGTAAATGTTTTTGAATGAAATCTCACGGGGCTTACCTTTCTGGACATTCACACATTCATTCATTCAACAAGCACTACTTCTTGAACCCCAGTTCTTGCCTAGGGGAGAGGCTTAACAGTGCTGCTCCCCAAAGCCAGGGATGGGCTGTTAGGGCTGATTAGGAAGTGAGGGTTTTGGGGGAGAAGGAAGCAGAGAGGCAGCTGCTGACGATTTGTTTCCAGGGACTGTTCAATCATCCTGGGGTTGAATGCCTCCCGACAGCACTGACGAGCAGCATGAGTTTGAGCTGTGTGCGGCTGGGTGCCAGGGACAGGCGTAATGTTCCGTGCCAGCAGACGGCTCCGGCTCATCGTGCCCGCGGCAGGTGCGAGTCCCTCCGCTGTTGCTCTGGGGGCTTCTCCGAAGAGCCCATCACCTGTGGAGTGTGAATCTGCATCAGCAGATTTGCTGGATGCGTGCAACCCCTTTTGGTAAATAAGAGGCTTCAGGGTAAATTAATGGGAGAAGATCTGTGTGAATCCTTAAGAATGCCTTTCACACATTAAAGCAGATTTGTGCTAATTGCCCTCATGTCAGAGGGCAATGGGAAAGGGAGGGCTAGCAGATTCACAGGGGTTTTATGTCATTAGATCAGGGTTTCTCCACCTCGGCTCCTCTGACATTTTGGATTGGGTAGTTCTCTGTTGTAGGGGGCTGTCCTGTGCCTCACAGGGTGTTTGGCAGAATCTCTGGCCTCTACGCGCTGGATGCCAGAAGCATCGTCCTCGTTGTGACAAGCCACAGTGTCTCCAAAAATTGACAAATGCCCCTTGGGGGTCAAAATCACCCATGGGCGAGAACCGCTGACATATGAGCAGAAAATATGGATTTTAAAACTGAACTTTGCCAGGACCGGGGCTCAGGTGACCTGGGTTTGCAGCCTGCTTGGCCACGTAAACTCTCTCTGCATCTGTTTCCTCAGCCCTGCCCTGTGCGTGCTGAGGATTGAATGAGTTAACACGGGTGGGGTGGGGCACAGCTAACCCGACAAGTATAATAGGCAGACCCAGTGAACACCAGCTCTTATTAACGGCCTTTGGGTTGCTGTTGAATCCCCCAGGGGTGATCTCCAATGCGGTGGCGGCATCTGTTTTATGGTTTTCTATAAGGACTGTGTTGCGTCTGCCTTCTGGTGAGCTGCCTCCTCGTGGTGATGACTTTGCTGTTCGGTTTTCCACGGTTCACGTGGGCCTGGTTGTTTGTGCCTCCGCTGATGCAGTGTTTGGCGTGGCCATCACAATAAGGGCAGAGGAAATGTGACTGACTGACTCACCTCCCATGCGTCCGGAATCCAAATACAAAGTCGAGCCCTGCGCTGTGGGCTGGGAATTGCACGGAGGCTGTGGTGTCCTCATTCCGTCAGCAGGGGGCAGCAGCCGCCGGGGAAATGTCTGCTGCAGGAAGGAGCCCAGGGCGGCCGCGTTTTGATTTACTTTGCAGCTGCATGTTATTTAAAGTTGAGCAAATCATCCCTTTAGAGCCACCCGAGGCCTCGTTTAACAGCCCGCAGTAGCTCAACTACCGGCTCCAAGAGCTTCTTTTCTAGAACATTCCACATTTAGTATGTCTGTTCATTTCTGGCTGGCTTGGTCTGAACCAAGGGCAAATTCAGCTCTGGACAAAGTGAAGCTGGCTCCTGTGGCTCGAGGTTCTTTTCCTAGCTACTGCTCACGCCCCACCCTCACCTCCCCACCCTCCACAGTCCCAAGCCTCATCTCCTAATTTCCCTGAATCCACTCCTGCCCCCTCTATTGCATTTTCCTCCCAGCAGCCAGGTCATTTTTTTAATTTTAAAATTTTGAATAGACGGTCTCTTCCCTAGGTTTAAAATCTAGAAGAAGGTGAACACACAGAGAACCTTCCTTCCCCCTCCCGATCACAGGCCCGCAGTCCCCGCCGCCAGTGGCCGTGGGGTGTGCACCCTGCTGGAGAGGCTCTACGCCCGCCCAGAGAGCTCTCCTGACGCCCCTCTGACCCTTTCTCTCCTCCTTGCCTCCCGACTGGAAGCCGCCGCACACACTCTTCTGCACCTCACTTTTCAACCTGGCAGTACGCTTCCGAGAGGTTCCGAGTCAGACCTACAATCCCCCTCACTCTTGTGGGGTTTTGTGCTTTTTAATGGCTGTGTCCTATTCAACTGCAGAGCACGGTTCTTTTAAATTGTGTCCTGTGTCCACTGCAACCCCTCAAAGGCTTCCTAGGGCGGGGAGTGGGGGGAGAGTCTGCTTTTCTCAAGGAGCTGTGGACCGGCGAGCAGGCCGCTGCCTGTCTCTAGTTCCACCCCCCACGCGGTGCCTCGGGCAGGCTGGCTTTTGCCATCCACAAACTCGACCTGACTCTCCCGCCCCAGGCCCTTTGGCCCTGCCCCACCCCCCAACCTAGTTTGTTCCTACTGTGCTTTCCTCAGCTCAGGCGTCGCCTGCTCCATGTGTGTTGTACATGCCATAGCAGTGTGGACCACTACTTGCAGCTGCTGGCAGTGTAGCACAGTGATGAAGTCCTGGCCTTGAAGGCCAGGCTGTTGGGTTTCAAATCCCAGCTTGGCCACTTTGTAGCTCTGTGACCTTGGGCAACTTGCCACACTTCTCTGTACAAATGGAATGAGAGCTGGAATGGGAACAATAATAATAAATCCTTCATCCTGGGCTTTTGGGGTGAGGATTCAAAGTGGGGTGACTCAGCGCCGAGCCAGCCTCCGTGACCCTGGAATTGGAGACCCCCAAGGGCAGGGTCCCTCTTTTGCAGGAGCTCCACCCAGTGCCTGGAGTAGAGGGGATTCTATAAAGATGGGCCAAACCTCCTGGGTGTACTAACGCATTAGACAGATTCCTCTGGAGGAACCGTTCTCTTGCCCCAGCAGCCTCTGAAGAGCATCCCGTGTGACTGACATTAGCTAAAATATCAGCCAACAGTGATTGGCCCTGGACCAGGCTCACCCTTAGGTTATTTCACGCCATTCCCACAGCAACCTCGGCAGGCAGGGAGCACCGTTACCACTGCTTTCCAGGCGAGGACACTGAGGCACAGGGAGGTTAAGTAACTTGCCAGAGGTCACAGAGGTCACGGAGGAGCAAGGCTAGGAGTCCAGCCCAGGAGACCTTCTTAGAAACAACAAACATTTCAAAAACATTGTCTTAACTGAAGGCAGTGAGCATTGTGACTGAGGGTAGGCTGTGCTCCGGGCCCCTGCTCATACATCTCCGCCCATGTCCACTCTGGGCAGGTTTGGAGACCCAACTCCGATACCTTCTCCTCCCTCCAGCGGCAGCCCACGTCCGGATCCTCCTCTGCACCCCCAGGAGGGGCAGCGGCCGGTCCCTCCTCCTGGGACCGGGCTCCCTGCTCTCCCCTCCAGGCCCTGCTCTGGTGGTCACCCCCTCACGCTCCCTGGCCTTCCATTTCCACAGGGCTCTTGCCCCTGCCCCGCCCCACCGAACCTTGCTGCCTCCACAAGTTCAGGCCCTTCCCGGTCCTGTGTTCCCCACACCTCCCTTCAAAGCTTAGCCCCTGTGAGAGCACCGGCCCATTCATTCCCTTTGTTCCCTCACCTCCCACTTACTCCACCGTCTATGCCCACAGTCTTCCCCTGAGCCTGGGTCAGGTCACCCGTGGCCAGTGTTCAACTGCACCACCAGGCTGCAGGGATCGGGGTCACCGTGCCCTTACTATGCCACTAAGCCTCGACAGGCATGAAGCCTCGTGGTAACCTCGTGAGTGGGGGCTCTCGTTCTCCCATTCTATGGATGAGGAAACTGAGGCACGGAGAGGTTTAGCCACGTGCCTGGGGTCACGCACTCGGAACGGTGATGCAGGACTTGAACCCCACTCGTGGCTGCTCTGCTCCTCTGTCTCAGATGGGGCATCTCCACTGAGTTGGCACTGCCCACCTCTCCTCCCTTCTGGCCTTCTCTGTACCTTGCCCAGTGATGCCCCTTCTCCTGGTTCTCCTCCCGCCCCTGGCTGGCCTGTCTCCGATGCACTGGAGGCTGCTCCATGCCCTGCTCCGGGAGTGCGGGTCCCCGTGGGCTCTTTGCCCCGCCCCCTTCCCCCAGGTTCCCCCCCGGCAAGTGCACTCAGGCTCTGACTTACCTCCCACAAAAGGCCGCTTGACATGGCTGGGCTTGGGAACAACAGTGTCCCACTCCCTTTCTCTCAAAGAGTCACAGTCAAAATTAACACCACATGTTGCCTAAGATGGGCTGAGCAAACTGTAAAGTGTGGGCAAAGGTAAGGGCTGTCACCGTTACCATGATGGGCTCCGCTCCAGGTCAGGTCCCTGTCCCCTGTTCAGGTATTCTCGGAGCATGCCATCAGCCCCTGAAGGTGGCGTCCGTGAGCTGGGACCTGGTGGCCCAGAAGCAGAACGAAAACACCTGATCGCTGTTCAGAGGGAAAAGTGCAGGGGCCTCTTCCAAGTGGAGCCGGGAAATGAGCCCGGGCTGGCCCAGCAGGTTGCTGCCTGGGTGGTCCTGGGGGCTGTGAGCCGAGGGGGGGTGGGGGGCAGCTGCTTCTAGACACAGGCAGATGCAGGGTGCCCAGCGGAGCAATGGGAGGGACGAGAGGGCCAGCAGCACCGAATCTGAGTCAGCAGAGTCTGACTCTGAACAGCCAAACAGGCGTCTCTGGTGCCCCCTTCTCAGTGGGGTGACCCTCAGGCTCCCTAAGAGAGTCTGACATCTCGCTCCCTGGGAAAGATTTTTAAGACGTCACCAATTTAATCTTTGTTGGGGGAGGGTGGGACCCCGGTTTTGGGATACGGGAAGTTGAAAAGCAGATACCACACTGTGTGAATCGGCCGCTCAGGTGCCGGCACTTCACCTCTCTGCCCCCTCCGTCTGTCCTCTGCAACCTGAACCGTCGGTGTGCCCAGGTTCCAGAGCAGGAAACTGAGGCTCAGTGAGATGAATGGAAGACGTGCTCAACGCAACAGGGACAGTAAGAAGGGAGAGAGGGATCCGAGGTCAGATCTTCTCCCTCCAAATCCGCTTCACTGCTTCCTGGCTGGGTGGCCCTGGAGGAGCTGATGAGCTTGGCCGAGGCTGCTTCCTTGTCTGTAAAATGGGACCTGTGACCTTCCTTGGGAAGTTGTGAGGATTAAATGCACATCAAGCTCTTAATGCAGCCACAGAGTAAACACCCAAATGCAGGAGGCTGTTACTACTCTAGGGCACTGAATGAATGAATGAATGACCTAAAAATGTCCTCTTACCCTTTCCCAGGGAGAGGAAGCTTTCCTCGCGAGAAACCCGAGAACTGAAGGCCATCCCCTTCAGAAGGAAGCAAAGCGCCCGTTGAAGCAGTTCCCTGTGGCGGCAGAACTGGCCATCAGTTCCTCCCTGCTGTTCACGTCATCGAAGGGTCTTCCTCGAAGCAGAGAAAGGGTTGCCCCCCACCCTGCCCCCAGCAGACCATCCACCACGACCTCTCTGGCGCTGCTGATAAGGTGGCGTTTTGTGATGATGATGCAAGAGACCTCCCAACAGCTGACCCTCTCTCTGCTCCAGCAAAAAGCTTGGGATTTTGCAGAACTGTTGGGGCACAGCAGTTTCTCATCTGGCCTGGAGTCAGCTCGAGCACTCTGCCGGACTGAGGGCCCTCTGCTGGTTCCTCGAGGGTGGACAGATGCGAGCTCCAGTGGAGGGGGGACAAATGGCCGGGGCCCCAGAGAAGCTGGAGGGGCGAGAGAGGGCAGGTTTCTCGCAGCACATGTCCAGGCGAGCGCCACGGGCACTGGGGTGAACACAGACCTCGTGAGGCGTGAGGACGGGCTGTTCCCGCAGCACCACATTCAACAGTGGCTTCGGTGTGGTCCCCTGGCTGCTGCTTTCCTACTGCATTCTGCTCTCTGCTCACCTGGCTAGTTGGCTCGCTCTGGTTTGTGTCCCTAAACATGGGGTGCACAGCGGGCTGTTATGCATATAGCCCCCCAGGCAGAGGAGTTTAGTGGGTCTGAGCTTAGGCCGTGGGGTGGATAAGCCAGGGATGGGCCTCGACCCCAACACTGTCCTGGTCTGGGGCTCGTCTCATGGTCCCAGAGCCGAGTGTGGAGTCAGCAGGGCCTGACCCTTCTAACAGCTCCAGCCAGGGGCACGGGGGTCCACGCTGCCTGCTCCAGGTTCCAGCGGCCCCTGGTGTGCCCTGGCCGGTGGCAGCAGAGTTCCAGCCTTGGCCCGTCCCAACGTGGCCATCTTCCGTGTGTGTCCCCTCCTTTCTGTCTCCTGCGATGACACCTGTCATGGGTTCAGGGCCCACAATAATCCAGGATAGTTTTGTCTTGAGATCCTCACCTTAATCACATCTGCAAACACCTTTATTTCAAATAAGGGCACGTTCTGGGGCTCCGAGAAGGCGTGCCTGCTCCGCCGCCGCGCCGCACTTGTAGTTCCTTTAACCACCATTGCTTTGGCTAGAGTGACGTTTGTCCCGAGAACTGACCGCAGGGACTTAAATCACACAGGGGCTCCGTACCTCCCGTCACCAGCTCTCTCAAGGATGGCAGCTGCTGAGCTCCATCCTCCAGTTGCTGTCCTCTTGCTTTCCAATGTCACCGTCACCAGCTGCCTCTTTAATCCCCATGGCTGCAGACAGGCATCCGTCTTTGGGCTCCTAGGCTGCATCCCAGACAGACCGAGGGGGTCTGCTTCTCTAGAAGCTTCCTTCGAGCCCCACCCAGGGACGCGTGTCCACCTCTCACTGACCAGCGCCGTGCCCCCGGCCGGGTGAGAGATCCTCACAGGGCACGTTGTCGTCCTGCCCTCAGTGGGACCGTGATAGAAAGAAAGGGGGAGAATTAGTGCTACATAGGCCACTACAACGTTGAGGAGGCAAACATAATATTATAACAAAGTATATAATGTGTGTGTGTATAACATATACATAGTATATAATATACACAGGGTATAATACACTATCACCTATAACAAACTGAAACTCACACTGGAGGTCTTTGCCACATTATTATAGAATATCCGCAATGTCTCATTTGAATGACACACGATAGTTTGTTTGTAGATGTCCTGTAATTTTTCAAAACCTTGTTTCCCACTGTGTGGCAGGAACCTCTTTCCTGGTCACCAGTGCCTGGTCCCCGGGGAGAGTGGGGCCAGCTGAGCGGCAGCTGGTGGCAACGCTGCCAGTAGGTGTCAGTGCCGGGGCCCGGAGTGGTGAGCACACCCAGAGGACAGCAGACACCTGCAGCAGGGACGTTAAATGAGCCCGGTGACATCAGCACATCAGAGCCTTCCCAGGTGGTGTTCCAAACACTGGGTCAGTCCGGGGTGGGTGGAGAAAGTAAGAAGGGTGACCAGACATTCCTCAGCCTCTTCGGGACATGGCACCCTCTTTGGATCCTCCGTGGGACATCTGTGCTCGATAAATAACCGGTGGACGGCTGGTTCAACAAGGTAGCAGGCAGCCAGCAGGAGGCTGAATGGGTTTCTAATGGCTCAGATGACAGCATCTCCGAGTCGGAAGGGACTCCCTGTCTAGGGGAGCGTTCCTGCTGGTGCACAGAGTTCTTTCAAGTCCCTCCTCTCTGTTCCGGGGCTTCTCATGCCAGGAGGCTCGCCGTGGTGCGGGGCAGCCTGTCTTAGCGCGCAGCAGCAGCAGCCGAGGGGCAGACAGCGGCGCTCCCGGGGTTCAGTGCGGAGCTGCGGCCTCGAAGGCCCCCGCTGGCCACGGTCTGGTGCCTGTAGGACCGCACAGAACACACCCAGCTCCTCTTCGAGCTGCTCGCCCCGCCTGTAGTTTGGGAAAGGCGCGGCCTCCTTCGGGTGTGGTTGCTTTGCTTTCTTTTTCACTGTGAGTGTTTTCATTATGTTTTGTGTTCACTTAACCCACGAAGATGTATTTATCAAGCATCTTCTCTGTGCCAGGGATTGTGGTGGGTGCTGGGGTCGCGGTGGCAAGAGGGCCGAGCTCCCAGCTGTCACAAAGCCCAAGAACCATGTGGGGCAGGCAGGTGATGGCGACGGTGACGGTGCTGACTGAGGTGGGGTCCACACAACGTACGACCAAGCACCTTAGCGTGCAGTTGGGCGCATCCGGTGCGTTCCTCTCGCACAGGCACCGCCTCTCTCATCGCAGACGCGTTTCTTCGCTCCAGAAGGACACCCTGCACCCCTTCCACAGTCATTCCCCTCCTCTGTCCGTCCATTTGTCCGTCCATCCATGCGTGCATCCCCCGGCAACCTTTCGCCTGCTTTCTCCCTCGAGGGTTTACACGTTCTGGCCACTCCACGCGGAAGGAATCACACGATGTGCCGCCTTCCCTGTCTGGCATCTCTCACTCAGCACCGTGTTTTTAGGTTCCTCCGGGTCATGGAAGTCGGAGTCGCATTCCACTGCAGCAGTGCACAGCGTTGGACTCTCCATTCACCCGCCGGTGGGCACGGGGCTGTTTCCCCTTCTGGCTGCTGTGACATTACTGTGAGTGACGCTGTGAGTGACGCTGCGCGGATCTCTGTGCACAGGCTCCCGTGTGGACGTGAGCTTCCTCTCCTCCCGGACGTGTGCTGGGGAGCGGGCTTCTGGGTCATGAGTAAATTCGATGCTGAACGCTCCGTGGATCCACCAGGCTGCTGCCCACAGTGGCTGCACCGTCCTAGGTCCTCACCGCCTGGATGTGAGGGGACCCATTTCTCCACATCTCTGCCGATAATTCTTCTTTTTATTTTTGGGGTCATGGCTACCCTAGCAGGTGTGAAGTGGTATGTCCCCGCGGCTTTGATTTTTCATCTCCGTAAGGAGCATCTTTTCCTGTGCTTGTTGGACACTTGCACCTCTTCTTTGGAGAAATGTCTGTTCAAGTCTGATGTCCATTTTTAAATTGGGTTGTGTGACAGTTGATTTTATGTCGACTTGACTGGGATATGAAGTGACCAGATATTTGGCCAAACATTATTCTGGGTGTTTCTGGGAGGGCATTGTGGATGAGCGAAATGTATACATCACTAGACTGAGTAAAGCAGACTACCCTCCACAATGTGGGTGGGCCTCATCTAATCAGTTGAAGGCCAATCTCCCAGAGTAAGAGAATTCTTCAGCCTGATCACTTTCGGACCGAGACATTGCTTTTTTTGGTGCCTCTGCAACTGAGCTGGGGCTCCGCCATCGGCTGCCCTGGTCTCCCGCTGGCTGATTCACCATGCAGATTGGGGACTTGTCTGCCACTGCAATCATGTCAGCTACTGCCTCATAATGACTCTCTTTACATAGCAAAGATCTGTATTTGTGTATCTTCATCTATACACTGGTATCCGTCTGTACCTCCAATCGCTCCTGTTTCTCTGGAAAACCCCAGCTCACACAAGCTAGTTGTCTCTTTGTTGTTAAGTGGTGAGAATTCTTTACATATTCATGACGCTAAACCTCACCAGATTTATGATTTGAAATGGTTTTCTTCCCTTTAGGAAGACAGATCATTAGAGAAGCCACACATTTGAGTCAGAGTGGGAGCCAGAGGAAGCACAAAGCACAAAGTGAGAGTCGCTCAGAATGGGAGCTCTGTGAGAGCGGGTCTCACCTTGTTTATTTACTGTGGGACCCTCACTGGGCCTGGCACATAGTAAATGCTCAATAAACAGTTGTAAGTGAAAACAAGCAACTCAACTTGGGTATCAGTGGGAGTGGAGAGAGCTTCTCCAAGTCGGCCTCATTTAGCTGAGGTCTGAGCCTTGCCCGGGATTAGCTGGGTGGGGCAGGAACAGCGATCCAGGCGGGGGGCCCCTGAGTGGGCTCCTGGAGGGAGAGGCAGGACGTGCGATCTCCTTAGAGCAGAGAATGCAGGGGATGGTGTAGGGTCCTGCTCGTGGGAGGGGAGAGAGCAGCACACAAGCAGAGAGGTAAGGGACGGGCGTGACGAGATAGGAAGGGTCAGACATGAAGGGCTTTGCAGGCTGTTAAGGAGTTTTGGGCCCTCTGAGAAAGCGGGAGGAAGCCCAAAGCAGTGCAGAGTTAATGAACGAGTGGAAGGTGCAGGAAGGCCCCGGACACTTCCCAGGCCCCCTGCAGGGGGCGTGGGGGAGGCAGAGGGAGCGCACGGTGTCTGGCTCAGGCCCAGGCTCCTTGAAGTCTGAATCCTGCCTCTGTCCCCATTGGGCAAAGAGTGGGGCCAAGCAAATGGGGCTGGAGCATCTGCCAAGGTGCCTGATGCCCCCATCCTCATCTGAAAAATAGGGGTGATGGGGGTACCCCAGCTGGAGTGCCACCTTGCATGGGGCAGCCTGTCCTTGGCTCTTGGGAAGCCCAATCTGACCCTCATAAAGATGAGGGTCTACCTTCTACCACTCACCTGAGAAGGGACAGGGAGGGCAGAAGCGCAGGTGAGTCAGGAGAGGGCCCTTTGGACAAAGTCTGGGGCCCTGGCTGGCTGCCAGGCCCTGCACCACCTGGACCAGTGGGAAGGATGCTGGGTGGGTAGAGCGCGCTGGGCTTCTGTCCAACCCCCGAGCTTCCCCTCATGCTCGGCCTCCTGACTCCTACACAGACTCGAGTACCAGAATCACCCCGTTTGAATCTTCCTGGGCTAACCGCCCCTGTATGGTGGTGTCCGTCAGGGGCCCTGGGGTGGGGAGACCATCACGGTCAGCCAGAAGCAGAGAGCAAAGCCTGATTCCTTTGGGAAGAATTCTCACAATGGCTATGATGGCTCCATGAGGCTGTGCTTCCAAAGTGCTGAGCTTGTGTCGGGTGCAGGAAGGCACTCACAAAGTATTTGTTGAGTGGATGAGCAAGTGCATTCACTTCTATTTGCATTTTGATCAGCTGTGTTTGGGCAAGTTACCTAACCTCTCCGAACCTTAGTTTTCCCACCTGTGGAAATAGAGACTGTCCTCTTCCTTGGAGGGCACAACCGAGTGCAGGGCAGTCTGGTGGGTAGTGGCGCTCCGAGGAGGAAGAGGCAGCTCTGTCCTGCAAGCCCACCGACTCTCCTCATCCACTCTGACCCTCCCCCCACACCACCTTCCCTCCCCCTGCTCTGGGGCTGGACTTTCAATCAATCCATCACTCAGCCCTCTGCCCCCTGCAGTCTCATTCCACTCCTATCAAAAGCCACTCTGGACCAATTTGCCTCCTCCTTTCCCTGGCCTCAGCCCCCACCCCGCCCACCAGCTGCTTCCAGCCTCTCCCAGACAGAAGGGGGACTGAGATGACGAATGGGGCTCCTCTGAGCATGACAATGAACAGGAGACTGTTCAGCTGAAGTGCAAACCCAGATGGGGGACTGGAGGTTGGGGGTTCTGGGGTCTGAGATGCTGGGCCTGCAGACTGCGTGCTGGGCAGGGAGGCTTCCCCGGTGCCCCTCTCTCCGTGCTGGGTTGGAAGGTCTCTGGAGTGGGGAGCTGGAGGTTGGGGGTCCAGTCCCCACCCTGCTCTGCACTCCTTTTGTGGCCTTGACTGAGTCCCAGGCCACCTTGGGCCTCTGTGGCCACGTTTGGGCCATGTCACCCTTTTGTGGGCCAGGCTCTGGGATCCAGCAGGGCGCCCCCACCCCAGAGGTGCTCTGGGGCATCTTAGGGTCTCGGGGAGACAGGACTGGGAATTAGACTGTCACACTTTCTCCTCCCATTTCACCTGCAATGAGTACTTTCCGGGGGAGGGCAAGTTCAAGGGCTCTAACCCTAAAAGGGGACATCTACTCTAGGTGGCTTTGCTGAGGACAGATGGGATGCAGCCAGGGAAAGGGGGCGGGGGGTGGGGAGTGCAGGGAAGTCCAGGCCGAGGAAACAGTGTGGGGGCGGTGCAGAGGGGGGAGAACATGTTGGAAGCTGGGTGGGAGGCAGAGGCTGGGCCGGGCCTGTGGGCGAGGAAGGCTGTGCCTGGGTTTTTATGCTATAAAATGAGTCGTAGAATAATTTGTTATAAATTTGTTGTAAAAGGATAAATAAAGTAGAATTATTTTATTCTCTAATAGGGTAGTTCCTGGACAGCTTTAAGCAGGAGAATAAGAGATGTGTGTGGAGAGACCCCGGATCAGGACAGGGCGGGGGGTCAGGGACTGGCTCTGAGGCCACACACTGACCGGGGAGGGGCGGGCGGGTGCGGCGTCCACCAGCACCTCCAAGGCTCCAGAGCCTGGCTGAAGCCGGGGTACCTCTGCCCAGGGGTACAGGTCCCAGTCCGCTGCGATGCCAAACCCAAGTTGCGACCCGTGGCCAGGGAAGCGCCTCAGAGGAAGAGATGCCTGAAGCCTCCACCGAGGCCTCGATGGGCGGGTCCTGGCAGCCGAGGTGGCCGAGAGGAGACAGGGGGAGGGGCAGGGCCAGTGGAGAACCACGTGGGAGGCAGGAGGGGGAGGGCCTGGGGAGCGACCGTGGGGGTCACTGCTGTTTGCCGTCAAGCACCCTCTGACTACCGCGCTGTTCCCCTCCCACCCCCAAAGGTGCCCCCATCTTGTCCTGCCCAGGCCCCAGGTACGTTCTTTCCAGATCGGGGGCTCTGGATCCAGTGTCCTGTGTCCCCAGCAGCCCTGCTCTCAAACACACGGGGCTGCCCGCTCACGCCACCCAGAGTCTGAGCTGTGCGTGGGCTGTCATGTGGATGTGGGACCAGGGGCCCTCAGGGCGCCAGGGCCAGCGCGGCAGCAGCTGTCACTGTTGTCCTGACCTGCCTGTCCTTCTTGCAGGCCCTGTGCTGATTTCCAGGGGAGACGCTCTGGCTGCCCAGCCCCACCCGTCCTCAGTGTCCACAGTCCGGCCGTTAGAGCCCACGGGAAACCTTCACCGACCCCGCCTTGACCGCTGTCCCGTGCACACGTGTGTGGGCGGCGGGCACCGCCCCCTGCCTGCTGATACAGCGGTCTGCCGCAGACCGGCGTGCAGCCTCCTCCGCCGGCTGAGCCCCATCAGCTCCTCTCTTCCTTCCCAGTTCTGGTCCTGTTCTCATCCCCAGGCCCCTCCCAGGCCTGGGCTGCTTGCTGCCACCCAGGGAGGTAGCCTGACCCCTGACCCCTGAAGCACTGGCCGGCTCTGGGCCTTGCCCTTTGTGAGCGCCCGCCCTGGCAGCCAGGCCAGGGCGACACCTCGGGAAGTTCTCCCAGGCAACATTCTGGGCGGGGTCTGGGAACCGACCTGGAGGAGGGCGAACACCACTGCCACTCCCGCCCCAGGCTGCCTGGGGACGGACGAGCAGAGGCCACCCAGCGTGTTTGCCACCAAGCTGCTGTCCCCACCTCTGAGTTCTGGAGGGACGCTCTCCCCAGTGCTCAGGCTGTGAACTTAGGGTATGAGCGACGCTGCCTGTCTCCACAGGTGGCACCCCCAGAATGGGCCAATCAGGGCCCTCATCTGTGAGCAGTTGCGCGAGGGACGCAGGCTCTGGAGGGGACTGTGCAGTGGGGTCCTGGCTCCACCCCTCACTCGCGGTGTGATCCCGGGCAGACGTTTAACTTCCCTGTGCCCAGGTTTTCCCATCTGTGCAGAGCAGACAATGATGCTCCCACTTCACAGGGCAGTTGTGCAGATGGAATCATGGGAAGGGCTCAGCACAGAGCAAGTGCTCAGTGAACATCAGCTACAGCGTTAATGGGACTAAATTCGGGGCCTTCTGATGCAGTGAATGGGAAAGAGAGCTCTTTTTTATTTTTTATTTTCTTACTGATTTTACTGAATGCACACCTGGAGCTGCTGGGGAAGTCTTGCCACCACACATGAATCCAGCACAAGGAAAAGCAGTGCTCAGATGAGGGGAAGAAGGTTTGAATCCTGGTGGCATCTTTGAGTCCCTTGATCCAGCTCTTCCTGAAGACCTACCCTGGACCAGGTGGGTACATAACCAATCAATTTTTTGTTTTTTATTTCCTTCTTTGCTTAAGTCACTTAGAGTTGGGTTTCTGTCATTTGTGCCAAAAGAGTTTTAATGGGTGTCCATCTATCCATCCAGCCATCCATCCATCCACAGGTCCTAGCTGTGTGGGATTAGACGCATCACTTCCTCTCTGAGGGTCCATAAACTGGGAGGTTCACCACCGACCTTGGGAGTGTGTGTCAAGGACTAACGGGCAACCCCTATGGAGTACAGTGCTCAGTAACAAATGCAGAGGGGGGCTCAGTAGATTTCTCTTCCACCCCATGTTTTTCTGTCTCAACCCTGCCCCCAGCCCTGCACAGGTTTGTCTGGAAGCCCAAGGTAGGACCCATGCCCTCCCCCAACCCTTTGTCCTGGATCTTTCTGAGCAGCAGAGTCCAATTGGTACAGCCTTTATTGTTTCTCTAGCATTTTCCAGAAGAATGGTATCATTTAAGGGCTAAAGGGGGGCAGGGTGGAGTAAAAAATAACATAAACAAACCGAACAGAAATGCAGGAGGGCAGCAAGAGGAGCTGAGATCGGGGGTCCGAGGCGGAGAGGTGGGAGACCTGGGGCAGTCAGGGCCGCTTAGCTTTCAGCCACCAGAGTGGAGAATTCTGCAAAAGAAAATGACAAGGAGGTGAGTCAGAGGCGGGCCCCACAGAAGAGACTGGTGCGGCCGACCGCCGGGCCCCTGCGTGGGGCGTGCTCTCGGCTCTCACATCTGCTGCGGAAGTCCTGGCAGGATGGGCCGAGGGAGTGTGGGAAAGAATGGATGAATGGATGGGTGGCAGTGGGAGATGGTGAGCCTCCCGTACCTGTTACTTCATGATGTCATGCAGCCCACAAGTTGTTAACCGTAACTACAGTAATAACAGCCATGAGGATTTTCTGGAAGCTCATCACATGCCAGTCACTGTGATGAGCACTGTATGCAATACCACCTTTGACCCTGACCCTCTAACGTGCTTTTTATCATCATTCCCATTCTGCAGATGAGGCAACTCAAGCTCAGGCGCCAGCAGTCTTTACAAGTTCATGAGCAGCAGAGCCAGGACTCAGACCCAACGCCTTCCTTGGCCACCTGTCGAGCTGTCCCTCGGCTGCCCATCAGGGTCACCAGTGGACTCCAAGGAGACAGGCACTCAGAGGCTTGCCTTGGAATTTCCAGCTTAGGAAAAGGAGGAGTCATTTTATTTGTTGGGAGGCGATTCTGGGGAGCAGCCAGATTTGAGAACCGCGGTGTGCTCTTCTTTCTCAGGGGGACACGGCAAGACCCAAGGTCTCTGAGAGCAAGACATCTCCCCGCAGCTCAGAGGAGCAAGCACACACAGCTGCTCACTTAATACCCCGAGCACGCCGGAAACCGGGAGGTATCACCCCCATTTTACAGAAGGAAAAACTGAGGCCCAGAGAGGAGAAGAGACTCTGCAGAGCTGCTGGTCTCGTCGGCAGGAGAACAACACGTGGCAGGAAGGGCTGGGGGCTGCCGGCGTTTCCTCCGAGCCTCGGGGCACCGAGGGCATTCTTGCCTCAGGGTCTCTGCACCTGCTGCTCATTCCACCGGGCTCACCCTCCAGACTTTCCCACGCCAGCTGCTCCTCGCCGCCTGGTCTCAGCCCACCTGTCACTGTCCCAGGGGCCTTCTCTGACCCGCTGGTGGAAGCAGCAATGATCTTAGCCAGCACCTTTTCTTATCACGGGCACAGCGTGTGGCCCTCGAAGTACTTTGGAATATTTCTTTCTTATTCCTTTGTTGTCCGCCTCCCCCATTAGAACAGACAGCTCCTGACCCCACCCGTCTTACCCACTGCTCCGTCCTGCCCCCGGGCTCAGCGGCTGCACTGAGGGGCCACGTGTGTTTGTGAAAGGGTAAGGCGGGCACAGAGACCTCACTGTCGCAGAGAGAAGGAGGGTCTTCTCCTGTTGCTTCACCAAACCTTCAGCGGGAAGGTGGCTTCTGACAGAGTCCTGTGCACAGATGCAGGGCTCCCACGGGAAAAAGCAGGTGGAGGGGCAGGATGGCAGGTGGGGGCTCCCAGGGTGGAAACAAGAGGGGGTGTGGGAGAGACCCCGTGGCCGGCCTGGGCTCTAAGCCCGGCTCCGCTGCTGTGGGCGGTGTGACCTAGCCTCTCTGAGCCTCATTGCCGTCATCAGAAAGGGAAGAGAGACATGGGGGTGCTCCGGGGTCCTCAGCTGTGAGCTCCTGCGACCCTGCAGCATCTTTTGAGGTGCCCTTCATCATCGGTGCTCTCTCTGACTGACATTGTCCACTTGCATAGAATTTGAACATCCTTCTTTATTCAGTGCCTACAGGGCAAGTGCTTTGCCTGTGTCACCTTATCAAACTCTCACCACTACCCCTTAGGACAGAGGCTTTGGCGGCATTCACTGATGGGGAAACTGAGGCCCAAGGGCGCAGGAGCTGGGCCAAGATCACACGGTGAGCGCGATTCAAGCTGCGCTCGCTGGCTTCCTCCTGGACCCGGAGGTTCCCGACCTGCTTCGACTGAGGTGCATTGGGCCACCTCAAATACTGCTGCCCCCAGGACTCCGACGGCTCAGCCCCTTTTCTCTCCCTTCTTGGTTCCTAGCACTTTCTGGAATGGTCTTATTTATGCACTTATTTTTATCGGTCTCCCCTGCTGAAACGGAAATTCCAGGAGGGCCGGGAGCCCTGTCTTGTTCCCCACCCTCCGAGCAACAGAAGGGACCTGGCACAGGGTGGATGCTAATGAACAAATGCCAGATGGATGGATGGATGGATGGACGGACAGATGGGTGGATGGCTCATGAGTCCTCCTTAGGGGTCAACAAGTACCGACCCACCTCGTGTAATTCTCATGCCAGCCCAGGGAGGGAAGCGGGGCGATCCCCACTTTACAGATGGGGAAATGGAGGCCCGAAGAGGGGAACTGTCCAGGACACACGGAAAGTGGGAGGCAGAGGCAGGACTGGGCCGGGGCTGCCACGGGTACCGCCCAGGGGAGTGCGGAGAGGCCGTTCCCGAAGGGCCAGCATCCCGCTGCAGGGGAAGCGTGAACTCCCTCCAGCTCCCATCTGCCATTTAGTCTAGAAAACTGGCCCAGCCAGCGTGCCCGGACCGTGGGCACCGAGTTGCTGTGACCTGGGACAAGGGGGGCCGGATCTGTCTGCTAACACCAGCCCCTGGAAGACTGCCGAGAGGGGAATCAGGTCCTGCCCTTTCCCGACCTGCACTGACCTCTCTGACCCTCGCCCTCAAAATGGCAGGTCAGGAAAGTGACCTTTACCACCTTCCTCTGGCCAGTGCTGGGTGCTGTCAGAGTGAAGGGCACCAAGGAAGGCCAAGTGAGGGGCTCTCCAGGGGTGGAAAGTCCAGCGTCTGGGAGTCTGCTTATGGGAGAGATTTTGGAGCCCTGGGGTTTGCGAAAAGCCTCCGAGTGGACGCCCCTCTGCCCACCCCCGTGACCCATTCAGAAGCAGCTGGGATGTCGAGACGGCCACACACCCCAGCTTTCTGCAGAGAGCCCAGGGTTCTAATTTTATCCTCCCGGAAGCCGGAGAAGGGCACTTTGCAGAGGAAGGGAGGGCAGGGGTCACCTCTTCTGCCCAGTCTGCACCTCCCTCAGGGCAGAGCTCTTAGGAACCAGCCAATTAACGAACAGCCTCCCATCAGAAGAGGTCTCTGAAGCATCCACACGGCCTCCTTAGGAAAAAGCAAATGCGCAAACATCCAAAGACCTTGTAAAGTCCCAGCCTGCTGATTTGGGGGCAGGATGCAGGGATGGGGACTGGGGCGTCAGGGGACAGGGTGTCCGTCTCTGCTCCACCGTCACACCCGTGCCTGGGCAGGACCCTCGCCCCTCCGGGATGAAGACTCATTTCCCACTCTCCCACAGGCTTTGGAGCAAGGGAACTAGGAGTCGAGGCCCAGTTCCCACTTCTTGCTTCTGTGACCTTGGACTTCACCTCGTCGTGCCTCAGCTTTCCCATCCATGGAACGGCACTCCCGGGGCTGCTCAGAGGAACCCGAGGTAAAGCTCTGGTCACAGGCCTGGCCCATGGCCAGCACACCCAGCACCTGGTAGCAGTTGCTATCTAGATGCTTCTGCAGCTCCAGCTGCCTTAACCGCCAGCCAACGGATGCCGGGCTGCTGCCTGGCGTGGATTCCCCGGCGGCCATCGTCTTTGCTTCCCAGCCTTGCTGTTGTCCCCACAATTTCTTGTCCCTGCCTGGCACCTGTGTACAACCTCCCAGCCACCCTGGAGCTGGGTCTGAACCTTGTTCCACCACGTCCTGGCTAGGTGGCCTTTGGTCACTACTTTCCTCTCTGAGCCTCAGGTCTCACATCTGTAAAGTGGGTGTGATAACGCCCACTCACGTGGCAGTTGGGAAGCCCATTGGGGCAAATACAGAAGGGGCCTGGCACATGGGGCGTGGTCTAAGCGTGTCGGGCCACGCCTTCCTCGGAACTCAGCGCAACAGGATGCAGGCGGGAGCTTTGAAATAACAACAGTGACAGCCCCCGAGTCCTGACACTAAGATGAGGAAGATGTAAAGTGACAGAGGGCACAGGAAGCCTCAAGAGCAAGCGGCTGACCGGGCAGGAGTTTCTGACACTGTGCGTCCCATCTGGGTTAGGACCCCAGCCCCAACATGCCCACCCACCGACGCAGCCTCTGACCCCCTGGCTCCGCATCTGCGCAGTGGGGTGCTGGAGTAGCCCTTCACAGGGCGGGAGAGGGCTGCATGAGAGAACGGCTGAGAGGCGCCCCGTGCGGCGGCGCCTGGCACAGCCACAGCGCAATGAAGTCGATCTTACTGCTGAGGGAGAGTGTGTCTGCGGCGGGTCCAGAGGCTTTCCTCCCATCGCCCCTCACGTCAGCAATGCCTTTGCCACGGACGCCCCCCACCCCCACCCCAAGGCCCCTGGGGCCAGCTCGCTGGGCTGTTCACCGTCCCATCACAAAGAGACAGGGGCAGGGTTGCGGTTCGGGGCTGCAGACACCCGGTCAGAGGCTGGGAGGACTCAGTCCTGTCCTTCCCCTTAGGAAACTGCAGTCAGCCTAACTAGGTCTGTCCCGGGGCCGGGTGCTGTGGGCACTGGACAAATTTAGAAGTCATTGACAGATGAGACCAGCACACACTGACAGCCCCGGGTGAAACTGAGACAGACATTGAGTCAGCGCCTGGAAGGCTCGTCCCTTGCCTCTGTCCTGGGGACCAGGACGAAGGCTCCGACCTCCCGGTTTATCACCTCGCCTCGAAATAGCTCCCGGGCCGGGTCCCTTACAAATTGCTATGGCAAACAGAGATCGCTTTCCAAACCCAGGAGAATGGGGAGGCAGGGCCAGCCAGGGTCACACCAGATGGGCTGCAAGGAGCCTCCATAAACGGTTCGGGGGGGGGGGAGGGCCCAGGCTGTGTGGGTCACTGCCCCGTGTGCCATCCCAGGTCATCCTTGCCTGCGCTCTTGTCCCCATTTTACTTACAGGGAAACCGAGGCTGGGAGTCACATAACCAAGGAGATTCTAACTCAGGTGTGGCCCAGGCCAGGGTGTGTCTGGGTCTCCGAGGCTGCAGTTGCACAGCCCCGGGTTCTGACTCCAGCCCTGCTTGACCCACAGGGGTGGGGAAGGGTCGCGCTCTCCTGCTCCTGGTTGCAGAGGCGTGATTAGTAAGGAGCACCGCTTCCTTTTCCTCTGCCAAGTCCCATCTAGCGCAGCATGAGGCCGGCCTTGGGGAGGTCCACGCAGAAATTGAAGCCAGCATCTTGCTAAGCACAGGGACCATTTTATAACTCGAACGTATCAACTCAGCCTGGAGGCAGGAGGGACAGAGTCAGGAGACCTGGTTCCCTTCGACCAGGGATCTGCCCCATGACTTTGGAATACCATGTCTGCCAGGCCTCAGTTTCCACATCTCTCGGTGTGGCTCACAAACCTGGTCCGGCTGCTTGAGGATGCCCTGAGACGGGACGAAACGCCCTGCGCCCATCAGGACTGCGGGCAGACCCTGATGGGCACGTCCCACCTGGCTTGGAAATCCAACCCCAGCGGGAATGGAGGGCTGGAATTACAGGAGGCACGGGGAGAAGGACTCCTCCCATCTGTCTCGCTTCCCTCCTGTCTTGGACTCGATTTCATCTCCTTTGAGGACTGGGATTCTACTATTTCCAAAGGGTTTCGAGGTAGCTTCCAAGACAAAGCATCCCGTAAAACAGGAGAAAGGAATCATTTCCGGAACCACTCCCTCCAGCCCAGCTACAACCCTCTGGGGTGGGTAGGTTTATCCCTGCCAGGCTGTAGCTGGGTTTCTGCCTCACTGCTGGTGTTGTGGCCCGAGCTTCCTCCCTCACTCCCACCTCCCCTGTGAGATAGGCTTCTCCAGGATGAAAGAGCGGATTTTGCCAGGAGGAAGCAGAATAGACAAATGCCCAGAGGAACGTGAAGGCACAGACTTCTGAGGTTAGGCGATCATTACGACCACATTTTTTAGCAACAGAAGCAAAAAGCAAACCACAGCCTCTTGGGTTACACAGGCCAGAAGCGTAGGAGACAGGATCGGGTTTCAGGGAAATGGCACTGTGTGGGGTGTGGTACGAGGGCAGGTGTGTGGATGGGGAACTTTGCAACGTTCGTCTAGGGCCTGGTGGAGGAGCCGGACCCTGGGAGTGGCAACGTCTGGGTAGCTTGGGCCCCCAGCTGATGGCTGCCCCCTTCACTGAGCCTCACCCCCTTGTCTCATGCAGCTCTGGGGGCTGCTGGGGCTGTAAGAGTGAAGGCCCATGTGCCGACTCCAGGGCCCAGACGTGCCACATGGACGGCCACTGCTGCTGCTGGCCACCTGACTGGCATTCTGTGTGGCAGGCACTGGGTGTAGAGAGGCTGGGCTGGGGACCCACACCCTTGGGGGAGGCAGAGTGACAGAGGGTCTCGGCTGGACCAGCCTTGCCACAGAGGGGCCCCGGCCACAGCATGGTCGGCACCTCTGCTTCCTCGTTTGTGAGATGGGAAGAGGAACGAATGGTGCCTACTTTCTAGGATCACCGTGAGCCTGTGGTTCTCCAAGCGTGGTCCCTGGGGTATCAGCCCCGCCCAGGGACTTGGCAGAACTGTGGCTTGTGGGCTCCCCACCCAGACCTAAGCAATCAGAAGCCCTGGGGCCGGGGCACCCCCTGCTGTGCCATACTAAATGCTCCAGGTGACTCTAACTCGAGACCCCCCCCCCCCCCGTAGCTCAGGACGCTGCCCCTGACTGTCACGCCAGCTATTTGTGCCTGGAGTTTGCAACTGCGGCTGGGTTTTGGGGCAGCTTCCGCCTCCATCCAGCTTCTTCTCTGCCCCAAATGCCCCCTTTACCAGCCCTGCGCTTGGGTGGCCTTCGAAAATCAATCAACCACATCCATAAAAGTCTGAGATTGCTGGAACTAGTTGCCCAGAGACGGGAATGCAGAGCATTATTATTAGAACTTTGTTGTTTGGTCCCCTCCCTTCAGGCTGGGATTCTGAAGAACATGGTGAATATCGCTCAGGAGGGCAAACGGCGCGGGAGACCCAGGCAGACCCAGGCAGGCAGGCCGGCCTTGCGTCTAGAACCCCCTGCACCTGCCGCACGCAAGCCCCCAGCCTCAGCCGGCTGACCTCTTGCAACACACCACGCTTCCTCGTCACTGCAGCCCAGAGCCGGACACACGTCCACTCACTCATTCATTCATTCAACAAACTCCTCTTGTGCTCATACTAGGTACCAGGCCCTTTCCTAGGTGCTGGGTCAGAAAAGAACGAAGCGAAGGTCCTGCCCTCGTGGGCTGGCATGCCGGTGGGGGAGACAGAAGCAAACGAGAGTCGATAAACACAGCACCTTATGGTGGAAACTCATTACACCCTGAATGCGTGGATGAGGCGGGCGCCACACACATGTGCTTGAGATCCAGACAGACCTGAACTCAGACCTTGACCTTGTCTCTTCCTAGGTGTGGAAGTTTGGGCAAACATTCAGCCTCCCTGAGCCTCAGCGTCCTCATCCATAAACGGGGGTAGTAACACCTCACAGAGATCTGGGAAGATTGAGAGTAAAATGCTCAGCACTGTGCCTGGCGCGCAGCAAGGGCTTTGCAGGGTTAAACATCACCGTGACCGTGACTCAAGGGGGCACAGCCGAGCCTGAGAGCCGAGCCTGAGAGCTGAGCTGGGCCTCATCTAGAAGCTCATTCACTGCAATGGCCACGGAGTCCTCAGGGCTGGAAGGGACCCCACGCTCCGTGACTTGCCCCGGGGCCCACCAGGAGTGGAAAGCATCCTCAAGGGCGCAGACCCTGCGGCCTTTGGAGGGAGCGGGCAGCGGGGCAGAGTCCCTGAAACAGAGCCTCCTGGGCCCCCGGCAGTGGCTCTGCCTCCCATCCCACCGCCTGGTGGGTACCATCACACCCACCCCATCCGCCTCCAGAAAAAGTGCTGTGTTGGGGGGCGCAGTCGGGAGGGGGAGCACCTCCGTGGTTCTACCACAGAAGCAGGCCACTGCCTCAGGGGATCTGCTCTCTCTTGCCCCATTTCCTCCCTTGCCTCTGCCACCCTGCCCACCCTGCTGCGCTCTGCCCTGCCCCCCAGACCTTTGCCAGGTGGGCCTGAGCCCGCAAGGTGACGAGACAGACCTGGGTTTGAATCCATGGTCACCTTGGGTGCAGGAGCTGCTCTCTCTGCATCTAGACTCATGTCCTCGGTCCGCTCAAGGTTAAATGAGGTGACATTTGTGAAGATCCCAGCACAGGGCTGGACACACATCTCACACCCTGGTACACTCCTCTGGGCAAATTCCACCCTGGACAAATCAATCATCTCGCTTCTTGGCACGCATGCCCTAGACTCTCCAGCCTCTGTGCCTTTGCCGGTACCAACACCTTGCCCGGCCTCCCTGCCCACAGCCTCCAGACCTGCCCGAGGCCTCTCCGCCTCCACCGTGCGTGTCCAAACCTCCCGGCCTCTGCCTGGTGTTACCTGTGCCCCGTGAGCACACACACAGAGCCGTCAGCAACAGGCAGATAGAACGGAAGGAGTATCTCAGCGCTGTTCGTTGAGCACTTACTACGTGCTGGGCGCTGCACTCTGCACTCCCAGGCATCGTGCCACAGATGCCTCACAAGATCCTGGTGAGGTATATTGTGCCCAGTTTACAGGTGGAGAAACTGAGGCTCAGGCTCGCTGAGCTGCTGCTCAGGGGCACCAAGCCAGGAAATGGCGCCTCTGGCAGTTGGGCCTCGTTCACCTGCACCTCCCCCACTGAGCGGCCCAGGGTTGCTCCCCAGTAGGCAGAGTGAGCACTTTGAGATCAGAGGGGGGGCGAGGGAGGGAGGGAAGCAGGGAAGCAGGCCAGGGTCTGGCCTGGTTTTTCTTCATCATTTGGGTTGGTGAGCAGCCAGCCATGAGGGCCCCGCCTGGGGCTTCTGAACTGTGGCATATTGGCCACAAGTAAAACTGGGAGGCAGGTCTGGAGGCTGGGGGGTGGGGTCATGGCGGGAATCCAGGCTTGGGGGTGGCTCTGTGAGGATGGGAATGTGGGGGACATGGGCCACTCACTGGGGTCACGGGGACCAGCCACCGATTTCTCCCCAGCACCCTCTGCTCCGGCCCCTTTAAAACCCCCTCCCTTCTCTGCAGCCACAGAAAGGGCAGCTGTCATCGGGGCCGGGCAGTCGCTGCGTCTGACCTTGCTAGAGGTCCTCTATTCTTGTTTCTGACATAAAACTTTAATAAACTACATCTACGTTGAGCATCCTTGTACCTTTCCCAAGGCGGTTTCTGTCTATTGCCATTTAATTTTCACAACGAGCCCGAGCATTTAAACCACGCACCCCGTTTGTCTGGCGAGGGCACCTAAGTGTGGCCGAGGCCACAGCTGGTGACGGGCAGAGAGGAAGCAGAGTGCGGGGGGCTGGGCCGACAGATGCTTCCCGAGTGCCTGCTTTGGGTGGGGTATGGGCTGGGCACTGGGGGCGAAAGGACGGCACCATCAGCAAACACAGGGGGGTCTGACTGGGTCGGGCACCATTCTAAACGCTTCACACACTGACACATCTAATCCTCACGACAGTTCTATGAGATGAGGACTATCATTATCCTCAGTTCAGAGATGAGAAAACCGAGGCCCAGACGCGTCACCTGAATTGCCCAAAGTCACACAGCTAGAAGGTGGCAGGGCTGGGATTGGATCCCAGAAAGCCTGGACCTAGAGGCCAACCTGCACGCCATTGTCACTTAGACTGGCAGAAAAGATTCTTAGAGGGGCAGCTGCCGCATAGCATGTTGGGAAGAGTTATTCAGACCTGGTTCGAATCCCCGGCCCACCACTGACGTCCTGGCTCTTTGAACAGGTGAACGCACCTCACGCTCTGTTTGCCCACCTGCAGGACGGGGCTGACTCCCAAGGATGCTGTGATGCTACGAGAGAACGGTGCCGGACGTGCTCCGTGAATGTGGGTTGGGTCTGGCTGGGGAAGGATGTGGGATGCCGGACCACCACCCTCGGCTGTTCTGAAGGCACGGCTCGAAGGGAAGGTATTCCGTTTCCGCGTTCCCAGCCAGTCCCTGGCAGGCTGTTTTTCCTGGCTCCCCTTCAATGCTGGACTGCTCTATGCAAGTGCAGCCAGCACAGGCTGGACACTTGAAGTCACAGGACACCCGGACAAGATGTGGGGAGGATAGGAGATAAGGAATTTCCATCCCTGGAATCTGAGAACGTGAGATCCGAGGCCGGCAGGGCCCTTGGGGATCAGTTGGCCCCATCTGCTTGGGTTTCAGATGGGAGACTGAGGCCCAGAGAGGGAGAGAGAACAGCCAGGGTCACACAGCTCCTTTGGGCAGAGCAGGGATCAGAACCCAGGTAAAAGTGTCGGCAAAGTTCAGGGAAAATCCTAAATTCTCCTGGATTCTCTCCCTACAAGGTAGGGAGGGGAAAAAAGATTGTTCAAATGTAGAAAAAACAAAACCAAACCAGGTCTTGTTGGCCTGGCTTGCAGGACAGAGCTCTCAGACTCGACAAGCTGCCTCTTCTCATCTGGTCTTGGGAGCTGGCTGGCTGGCCTCTCTCTCCCTTTCCCACGAAGGACTGAGCTCCGTGCTTCAAATCCAAATGTCCCGAGACCCCCAGTGTGCCCAGACCCCCTGTTGTGGCTACTCACCGTCCACCCCGATCTTGCCGTCCCCATCCTTGTCCCCAGCGGCCAGCAGCGTCTTGGTTTCTTTAGCAGACAGGTCCCTGGCATCTGCAGAGAAGCCCTTCAGGATGGATCTGGGAAGAAAAACCAGGGAGGGAGCCAGGTCAAGGGCACCTTGCAGGAACACTGTGCAGACGGTGGGCTGGCGTCTGCGCGGGGGGAGCGGGCGGGTGGGCATGTGCTGGGGCCGGGCTGGGCAGCCAGAACTGCGGTCGGCCCCTCCTAAGTGGGTGAGCGGGAAGGACAGGCGGTCCTCAGCTGAGGGCTGACCTCGCCTCGTCACAGGCAGGACACCTGCAATTGCTTTTTATTCAGCCAGTGCAACCAACACAAAAGTATCTTCTCTGTGCCGGGGCCATGCTGGAAACAGGGGGTGCGGGGAAACAGAGGTGACCTGGGAGGCCACCGGAAAACATGGGGGGCAGGGGCAAAGGCTAGGAGAGAGACCACGCAGGGGCATGGCTGCAGCGATGGCAGCAGAAGGAAGCAGAATGGTGCTCTGCAGGGAGGCATCTGGGACACCTGGGGTGGGGGAAGAGTCCTCCATGCCTGGAGAACAGGGAGAAGTCAGCCTGAGTGTGTGCACGCGCGTGCGTTTGCACACAGGGCACAGGTGGACAGGAGGAGAAGGTTGTAGACAAAGGGTGTCCTCGCGGGATGGTTTGGGGTAAGGCCAGGCGGACGGGATGTCCTCACTTGAAAGGCTCCTCTCCATCCACACCTCCTTCGCTTTCTGCCAAAATCCAAGGCGGCCTTGGCCAGAGAGCGACACAGGCCCAGCCGGCTGGTAGACGAGGGCCAGGGGCCTCCTCTGCTGGCACCACTCTGCACTTCCCTGGTCATGACCTTCTCCTCCTTTGCTTTGCCCCCTGGACTCCCGAGCGCCTAGGGCTGGTGACTTGACCCTAGTGCACCCAGGAGCTGCCTTGGCCTCACTGATATGGGGGTGGGGGCCACAGGGGAGGGCAGTCTCGGGGTGGCAGGAGGTGCTTGGCAGGCAAATGAAAATCAGTGAAATACTCGAGCTGGCTCTCTCTGTCTTGCCTATGGTGTTAGGCAGAGAAAAATGGCCTTTTGAATTGTATTAAATTATTAAGTAGCATCATTCCATGAACAATATTAAGTAGCTATAATTGAACCTAGTTAGTTGAACTTTCTGCTGAGGATTTTACTCCTCCGAAGCAACAGGGGCCCGGCTATTTTCTGAAGGGGGCGGAGGGAAGGACTGAGGGAGCCTCCGGCTGAGCAGCCCCTGCCAGCCTCAGCCTCAGTTTACCCCAGCTCCTCCTCCTCGATGAAGCCGCTCTTGTCCTTGTCCAGGATGTGGAACACCCTCTTCACGTCCTCTGCGCTCTTCTTCTTCAGACCCACCATCTGGAAGAACTTCCTGTGGTCGAAGGACTCGGGGGCTGTGGGGGCGGAGAGAAGCGGGTGGAAATGCCCACAGGGAAGGACAGGAGGGACGGGGGTGGGGAGGCTGTCCCAGAACTTGTTGACTGAGTCCTCCTTGCCGCCGCCATGGGAGGGGCTGCCTGGCCAGAGGTGGGAGAGGTGAGCTGCACCGGGGCCTCCCTGGCTCCCGAGCCTGCCCTTCCCTTCCACCACCGGCCCCTTGGCTGGGGATGGGGGCAGCCTCTGAAGGCAGAGAGGCTGGTGGCTGCGTGGGAGTGGGCAGGGGGGTCGGAGGGATGTGCACACGGCGTGTGCATTGGGGGCCAGGGTGGGGGGAGGCAGGGCAAAGGGTCCAGGGCGAGGCACCCTTTTTCTTAGCCACAGATTGAGTTGCTAGGAAATCAACACAGAGAGGGCAGGTTTCTCTCAAGGTCACACACAGGAGGGGGAGGGGAGGGCCAAAGTCCAGGCTCTGCTGTGGAAAGCAGTTCTGGTGGGAGTTCTGAGGTGGGGCTGGGGCGCGGTTAGAAGGCTCCCTGGAAACTCCCAGTTAAGGTTCCATCTGGAGGGAGCAAGGTGGGTGGCGGAGAAGGGGTGGGTTATGTAGGCCCCCTGGGCGGGTGGCTTCCCCCAGCTTCTTCATGCTCAGGGGAGAAGGCACGGAACAGAGAGGAAAGGGAGAAGCTTCCCAGCTTTCCGGGTGGGAGCTGAACTCCTCTTTAAGAAGCTGGGGAAACGCTCAGTGTGAGGTGGAGTAACCTGTGGTGGGGGAGGGGTCCTGTTAAGAGTCCCGTTCTCCTCCCTTTGCCCAGGGCTAACATGAGGGTGGGGGACCAGGACCTACTTCCGAGATCCCCAGTGCCTGCTAGGTGACCTTGGGCAGGTTTCAGACCCCCTCCTCGCCTTAGTTTCCCCCATCTCCGGGATGGGAGGGAGACGGGCGCCGCTAAGCTCTCCAGTCCCGGGCGGCTCAGAAAGGCGAGCCAGCCAGCTTCCCGCTTCCCTCCGGGGCAGCCAACGGAGGCTGGAAGTTGCAAGCGCTGGGGATGCTCAGACAGGGCTGGGCAGGGCAGGGCAGGGCGCCAGCTTCCGAAAGTCACCTCACTCTGGGGTTGTCGTTGGAAGGGGGTTCTGAGCCCCCGGAGTGGGGGGTTCAGACAGGGGTGGGGACAGCCCTGCCCACCGAGGGGTGAGATGAGATCTGTCCAGAATGGGTCGGAGAGAGGACTTAAGTGCCTGCAGCCCCTTCCACGTGCCTTAAAGGGGAAGTCCAGAGCGCGCACAAGGACCCCAAGGACCCCAAGGACCCGAAGGTCCTGTCTTCCCCCGGGTCTTCGCCCTTGGTCCTCGCAGCCGGACACCCAGGCTGTGGTGCTGGCAAGTTTTCGATTCCTGGGGCAGGGTGCCGGGCCTCCCCACCCGATCTGAGCCCCTCCCGGACTTTGGGAAATGCTGAGGACCCCTACTCCCTGCCCCGCTGGCGCCAACCCGATGCACGCGCAGAGGGGCCCGGGGGCCCGGGCCGTGGGTGAGGGTAGAGGGCTAGGGAGAGGAGCGCGCTGCTCACCGGCAAAGGCCCCCACCGCCTTCTTGATGTCCTCAACGCTGAGCAAGTCTGTCATCGACATCCTGCAACTGTTTGAGCGGGCAGAGTAAGTGCGAAAAGATTAAAAAGTGCCTTTCTCATCATTTCTGCTCATATGACCGGCGCTGCAGTGCTGCGCGCCGGGCGCACGCGGGCCGGCCTGGCGCAGAGCCAGGGGGCGCCCGGCTGGGCGCGCAGCCAGAGCAGCTCCGTCTGCCCCGCGACCCACAGCCGCCCCCGCCGGGGGTCTTCACCATCCTGAGGGCTGCGGCCGGGGCGCCGGGGGAGGGGGCGGTCTCTGGGCTTTATGGGGCTCCCGCGTCACCAGCCGGGCCTGGAGGGTTCGCCCGCAGCCAAGGGCACGCAGTAGGGCAGTAAGGTCGGTGCACCTCGGAGGGTGTCCCGCCGCTTCGGGGAGGATAAGGCCGGGCAGGGGCCAGACCTTCACCCTCCTGGGGCCCCTGGTCCTGCTGCTACTCTGCTCCTACCTCAGCCTCCGCGCTGTCTGTCCTGGACGCAAATTTTATGCTGCAAAATCTGAGCGCTGAGGTCTGGAAACCTGACCCACGGGAGCCGAGTGGGGGTGGCACAGGTGGGCGGGCACTCCTTGGGCTCCACGCTGGTGCCCATCCCGCATCTGGTCAGGGATGCACCTACCGAAACCTAATTTTTTTTCTAGTCCGACTTTTCAAAGAACCCTTCTCAGACCTCCTAAACTACTTACTTCTCTGGTCTCCTGGCCACGGAGTAGAGCTCAGGTCCAGACTCTGGGTGTCCCCGCTAAACTTTTGGAGGAGGCTAGGATGGATCAGGCCACTTGGAATCTCCAGGCACCCTCTCCTGTCTTGGAGGCCGAGGGGCCCAGGTTTGGGGAGAGGGTGGCACCTTCAGACCACGCTTTCCAGGTGACCTAAGCAGGTCGATGGCCTGAGCGTCATCTCTGGAAAGGTGACACTTCCTCGTCTGTAGGCAGCCAGAAACCAGTTGCATTCTTTCCCACGGCCTCCCAAGGATTCGGCTGCCTCTGGAGTGCGAGGAGCACTGGGCAGGGAGTTGGGGGCGCCTGGGTTCCAGATCTGGGGATGCACTAAGTCGCTGTGTGACCTTGGGTTGTGGCCGCCACCCTCTCTGGGCTTCTGTCTGTCTCCCTCGCTTTTACGGTGTTGGTGGTCCCTTGGAAGGAGTGTGGGCAGCTGGGAGGGGCTGAGACTGGTGGCCCTTGGTGGGCAGGATGGATGGGGGAAGAACTGCCCAGCGACCCAGTAGCTCAAGTTCCTTCGTGCTCACTGTCGACACCAACTCCCTCAGCTCTGCCCTGGACGGCTGCCCTTCCCAGAAACCTTAGTATGCTGCTGGCCCCGGCTGTCCCCCTCCCTGTGAGTCAGCTCCTTCAGGCGACAGCCCGCCTGGCTTCCAGGGTACCCGGGCTGCAGCTCCGGACCTGGTCTTCGGTGGGAGGACTTTGCCGGACCCCTCAGCTGCCCTGGGCCCCCCGCCCTGGCCAGGCTGCTAACTTGGACATGCTGGGCTTCTGTGCCACCTTGTCAACCCCCGGCTCAGCTCACTGCCAAGGCCTCATCGGAAGAACCTGTTTCCTGGCTGAAGGACCCTTGGTTACACTGATAGGGAGACTGAGGCCACACAGAGTCAGTGGTGGCCAAGAGGGGCCCGCTCCCAGGGCTGCTGACTGGAACTCAGCGACACCTCCAAGGGGTTCCTCCCCAGCGCCCAGGACCCAGCCCTCTGACGTCTCACACCCACACGCTGAGTCCCCAGACGCCTGCCCCTGTGGCGAGGGCTCCATGGAGGCCCATCCCTGTCCTCCCCGCTCCGTCTGCCTTGCTGCAGACACCTCCCATCCACTCGGCACCCTCTCTGGGCTGAAGTCCACCCACTCTGGTGCCCGATGACGTCATTTCAGCCCGTCCACCTCCCACACCCCTGCCTCCTGCCCGCTCTGCCCACTGACCAGTCCGCAGAAGTCTGGCTCCACCCCTCCGGTCACAGGTGGGAAACCTGAGGCCCAGGCAGGTGGAAGAATGGGCCGCAGGCCACACCAGAGGCAGGGCAGCCACCCCAGGAGCTCATGCTCCGGGACCTGGGCTCCCCCACTGTCCAGCACCCCACACCCCAGCCCCTAGTCACTGGAGGGAGGGGAGAGACGGCAGTCCCTTCCGGCTGGCCTCTTCCCACTGTACCCCTCCATCCTCCTCCAACCTCAGTGGCTGCCACTCACCTCGGTGGGGGTGGGGGGCTGGAACCTGCAGTCAGAGGCTGGGCTGGTGGGAGGTCCTGCAGGGAAGTGTGTCTGGTGGTGGGATAGCCACCTATATAGGCTTCTGCTCTGGCTATTTTGGGAGGCGCCGCTCCCCCCGGCCCCCGGCCCCCTCCCCTTCTGGTGTCAGGTACTTCCCAACTCGGAGCTGGGTGTCTGTATCACATTCGGCCTCCCTGGGCCCATCGAGCTGGGCCTATTAATAACATTGGCCCTGCGTCCCTTCGTCACCCAAAGTTGAGGCTCAGGCCAGGCTCTCCTCTTCCACGAAGCCCTCCGTGACCATTTTAGATGGCTGCAATGATTCTGTCCTCCAAAATCCTGCAAGGAAAGGAAGAGAGAGGCCAGCAAAGGGATGGAACAAGAATCTTCTCCCGCCCATAGGCCACAGGCTGGGTTCCCGCGCACACGTCATCTCACTCCGGATGGCCTCACAGTGCAGGCCCGTGCCCGTGCGTGGATGAGGGGCGGAGCGCAAAGGCGTTGGTGACAGGACTCACCACTCAAAGCCGTGGGCCTGGAGCAGGCGTGGCCCAGCACCTTCAGGAGGGGCTCGGGGGTCGGCGGGAAGGCACCAGCCACACGTCCGCTCCCGGGTCTCGTCCTCTCTTTGCGTCTCGGCCTCCCACCTGTAAAATGCGCTCGGTCAGGGGCCAGCTTTACTCTATAGATGGGCTTTGGGGGCTACAAACCCCCTGAAATATGCAAGAAGTCATGTGCAAGGGCGCTTTTGTGGGGCCAAGGCCCATAGCTTTCATGAGACTCACAAAGGGAACTCTGGTGCGGTCTGCCCTGCCCTGGAGGCGACCACCCAACGGGCGCCTCTGAAAAGCATGAATGAACGAATGAACTTCACAGATATTTATTATGAACATCGCAAACAGTTCCTCTCTTCATCCCCAACCTGAAAAAGAATCCCCAGGGTGCTAACATTGTCAACAGTCAAGTCCAGTGCTCGACCCGGACAGGAGGAGGGAAGCTACACCAGCCCTTCACTGACTGTCGGCTCCAGGAGCCAGGAGAGCAGCGGGCAGACTGGAGGGAGAAGCCGGTGTGGAGCCTGGGTGAGCTGGGCGTCTGGACGAGGGTGGTGAAGACGGGGAGGAGTGTGGAGCCTGGGTAGCATTTCTGAGAAGTCTCTCCTAGGCTTGGGGGCTGTGATGGACAGTCCAAGCTAACTCTAAGTGTGTAAGCTGGGGTCCACAGAAGAGAGTGAAGGTGCTGCTGTGGAAGGCACTGAGTCGGGGGAGGGGGCGGGGCCCAGTGGGGGTGATGCTGTGTTGAGAACCCTAGGATGTCAGGCCTGGGAGGACCTCCAAAGTGATGAACTACTACCTGCTCATGTTATAATGTAGAAACCAAGGCCAAGATGATGGACCCGAGTCTCACAGGGAGTAGCGGACAAGCCGGGACATTGTGCTGGGTTTGGGCTGCCGGGAAGACATTCTGGTGGGGCCGCCAGCGAGGGGCTGGGCCCGGGCACAGAGCTTTGGTGGTCGTCAGGGGAGGCCAAGAGCAGGGGCACGGCAGAGTGGGGACGTGGCAGTCGAGGACCAACCCTTGGGGAAGGGCTAGGGCCTGGGAAAACATCACACTCGTTTGTTGAGCAATGTGCCAGGTGTGCTGTGCATTGCGTTATGCTTTTGCCCTTGAACCTCCTTACAAGGTAGGCATTGCTGTCCCCATTTTACTAACAAGGGAACAAGGCTCAGAGAGGTTAGGCAACTTGCCTGAGGTCACAGAGCATGGGGAGGACTTAAACCCGGGTCTCTCTGACCCGAAGCCCTAGCCTCTCTGTACTCTGCAGCTTCGCTTCTGGATGAGGCCAGTGGGAGAAAAACACGCCGGGGGCGGCGCCCACCGTGGGTGAATTATCTGAGGGGACAACATGTCCCCATGTTGTAGGGGGTGCGTTTATTGAGGACCTACTACATACCTAGTGCTGTATCAAATTATTTCGTGTTACCCTCATTGTAGTCCTCAGAGGCTTGAGGAAAGTCTCAGAGAGGGTGAGAGCCTTGTCCAAAGTCACACAGCTGGTAAGTAAGTGAGAGAGTCCAGATTTAAACTTAAGGCTCCCAATTCTGAAGTGTTCCCCACTCCCACCCCATAGCACCTGAAGTGGTAGGGATATCCTAAAGCCCTAAAGCCCGAGTAGAGCATCTTGGAAAATTATTCAGTTCCTTTTGCTCTGAATCTATTCAAGAGCCGTCATGTTATGAATCTGGTCTCACAGGGGGCCTTGATGCCAGGGAGTGGGTTTATCAGGCGGGACTTTTTTGACCACAAGTGACAGCCCGGCTGGGCTGGGTTAATTCTGTAACTATGCATGTGACGGATGTTAGACAGACTTATTGTGGTGGTCATTTTGCAGCATATAAAAGTATTGAATCACTATGTTGTACCCCTGAAACTAGTATAATGCTGTATGACAATTATACCTCAGTAAGAAAAAAACATTTCCCACCACCTGTCCCCGTCACCCCCAAAGGACAAAATGTAACAAACAAGTCCCTGAAGGTTCAGGTACAGCTTGATCCAGAATGCTCTTTGTAATTCTCAGCAATACCTTGGGCTGCAGGGGCCACCTTCTCAGCCTGGCTGTCCTCTGAGGGTTACAGAATGGCCCTTCCCTGCAGGGCCATAGACGGTCGAGTCCGGTCCCAGGGGAGAGGGGGCCACTGCCCCAGAACCCGAGTCAAGTCCCGGAACTGAGCTTCATTGGCTGTGGCTAGCTTGGTTTGAATGGGGCAGAATATCAACATCTCTGGAAGTGCTTGGGGAGTGGACTGTCCCGGGACCCTCCTGAGAGGTGAGGGATCCTAGGTGGTCAAAACCATGAACCGGGTGGATTTCTGGGAGTGCCCAAGTGTGCCAGGCACCAGGCAGGTTCATGCCGTAAGTCCTTGGTGAAGGTGATGTCACTGAACTTTTAAGGAATGAGTCACTCTGGGCCAAAGTGACCTTTCTGGACTTGACAGCCCCAACCCCAGCCTGTCCCTGATGAGGCCTCTGCGTCCAGGTAGCGGAAGTGCCCAGGGGCATTGCCCCCCAGCTTTCGGGTCCTTATTCTGAACCGCCATGAGGCTGCTGGCTGGATAGATGACTGACACAGCATGGGGACATTGACCTCTTCTGTTCCCTCGTCCAAATATTGTGCCTGGCCTTGAGCTGGACACTTTCACGTATGTGTTGCAGAAGTGGATCCCAGCCATAAAAACTGAGGTTCAGAGAAGTCCAGTCACTTGTCCCAGGTCACACAGCACACAGAGACCAGAGCCTGGTCTGTCTGCCTGCACCCCTGTTCGGTGCCGTCCCCACAGGCCACACTGGCCTCCCAGCGGGTGGGGGCCAGTGTGTGTGGGTCAGCAGTCTCTTCGTGGCCCTGTGCCAGGACATGAGCATTCAGCTGTTCGCCTCACTGGTGGTATTTCATGAGTTCACACTATTTCCACCTGCTGCGACGGAGCAGGAGACTGATCTCCTCTGGTCCAGGGACCTGGTGGGCGGGGCCACTGCTGCCCGATCTAATGCTCTTCCTGAGCTCGGCCGGGGAGACACCGTGAATTATGTTGAAGGAGCCTCGGCCCTGTTCCTGAGAGGCAGATCTCCAGGCTGTGGCCTTGTTTTCCCTCCCACCCCTCACCACCAACAGAGAGTCCTAAGGGTAGTAAAGGGCACACAAGTCCCTACTCTGGCTCTGCTGCTTACCCGCTGTGTGACCTTGAGACAGTGGCTTCCCCTCTCTGGGCCTCAGTGTCTTCATCTGTAAAATGGAGCTGAAGAGGAAGCTGTGGTGTGTGCTATGTAACATCATCTCTAAGGAAGGGGTTGAAGGGTACCAACTCCTGCAGAAATGGATCAGATTAGGGTTCTCGTCATGTGGATTTCACCCTTGATCTTGTCCTGCCACTGAGGGTGAGGACCCCAGGGTGCCTTTATGGATGGAAATTCGGAGAAGCAGGGGCTGCCAGCCCCCAATCACCCCTGGCTTTCCCAGGGCGGTCTGGGGACCAGACTCAGGGTCCCTGCTGGGGAAGTCAGGAGCCACAGCTGCAGAGAGAGAGGAGGTCTGAGAGGGTGAGATGTGGGAGGGGCCTGGGGCTCTGGGAGGAGAGCTGGGTGGGGCTGTCGCAGCCGAGGCGACTGTGGCTCTTGGCCACCTGGGCTTGTGTCCTTCCCTAGAAACCCCGCCCTGTCTCCCTGGCACTCAGAGGAAACCAGAGAAGAGTTGGGTCCCTGTGTGGGCTGGAGCAGGGCACCCCACGGTCACGGCTGTGGAAATAGAAAGACCCCATAGAAACTGGTAATGGTGGTCTCTGGGAGTCTCCCCTCCTGGGCTGCGAGTGGAGAAGCAGAGAGGGGTCGGTCTGCAGGGTCTCTCAGAGAGCAGACGACAACGCCTCCTGAGTCCAGCACAGGTCTCTGAGGCGATCCCAGGTGACAAGGGCAATGGCATCTCCTCCTGGGCCTCTTCTAGCTCAGCCATCACCATGTGGACGCACATCTGCAACAAAGAGAACGATCGCTGGAAGCAGTGTGTGCATGTGTCTGCGTGCACGTGTGTGTCGTGCGTGTGCACATACACCCTCAGGGGCAGGAGATGTTTCCGTGGTTTTAAGGGACCCCCAGCGAGTGTGCTCTTTCCTGGCCGCTGGATGCCCGTGCCTTGCGCCTCCCCCAGGTGGCCCCAGAGCGCTAACAGCCCACGTGCATCTTCTCCAGCATCCAGCATCTCTGCATCCAAATCAGGTTGGTACTTGTGTTCTTTGCGCTCCCTCGGCAAAGGGGGAGACAAAGGGCACCTCCAGCACCATCTGCCTGCCCCCAGTGCCATGGGCTGTGTTGTGTTCCCGCCCCCCACTCCCCTGCCCAGTCCATCTGTGGAAGCCCTAACCGCTAGGGGCCCCGGATGTCACTGTATTCGGAGGTGGGGCCTTTACGGCGGTGATCAAGTTCATCTCAGTCTCGAGGGTGGGCCCTGATCCAATGTGACTGGTGTCCATACAAAACGATAAAGTCAGGACACAGACATGCACAGATAAGAGACCATGTGAGGACATGGGAGAAGACGGCCGTCTACCAGCCAAGGAGAGAGGCCTCAGGAGGAACCAACCTGCCAATACCTTGAGCTGGCCATCCAGCCTCCAGGACGGTGGAAGTAAATTTCTGCTGGTCAAGCCCCCGGCCCGCTGTACTTTGCTGTAGCCGCCCCGGGACACTAACACACCAGCAAGGGGAGAGGCTGACGGAGGGGGTGCAAGAGGGGAAAGGCTCTCTGTCCCCATGATGACAAGGACATTGGATCACATTCTCATGAAAACTCGCCAAGTCCTTTGAAAAGGTTACCTTCCGGCCCTGGCTGGTGTAGCTCAGTGGGTTGAGCACGGGCCTGCGAACCACACGATTGCAGTTCGAGTCCCAGTCAGGGCACATGCCTGGGTTGCAGGCCGGTTTCCTGCAGGCCAGTTCCCAGCAGGGGACGCACAAAAGGCAACCATACATTGATGTTTCTCTCCCTCTCTCCTTCCCCCTTCCCCTCTAAAGATAAATAAAATCTTTAAAAAAAAAAAGAAAAGAAAAGGCTACCTTCCCTTTCTTGTAACAATTTTATGAAAAGTGACACATGCACTTTAAAGAAACAATAGAAAATAGCGAGGAGGTCAGGGGGAGGCGGAGTTGCCCATAATCTGTTGCTACCCAGGTACAACCGCTGTTATCATTTCTGGAGGTGTTCACCTTCTCACTTCTGCTGGGCCACCCACTCTTGATTCAGCTTGGATGCCACCACTTACTGGAAGCCCTCCTGGGTTTCTTCCCTCGACCTCGTGTTCCTCCTAGCACCTGCACTGACCTTAATAATGGCCCCATTATTCCCGAGTTCTCCAGCCGTCTTTTCAGCTGGGAGTTTGAGGCTGCACTGGCGTCCAGCCTGTCTCCATGAGGGCTTCTGAGGATAATACATCCAACTGATGTTTTTATTTTCGCTTGTGTGTGGGCAGGGGTGGCTGTTCTCGCAGACATTGCCGGATGGTACTTAGAATGCTGCCTACGTTCATTTCTTCACCTGCTCTTTAGGGGCAGCTGCTGGTGTGTAATCAGCGTTGTGGGAACGGGATCTTCCCTTGGGCTTCAAGCCTCGTATCTGCCGGGCTCTCTCTTGCTGACCCAAAATTGCGGCTCATATTCTGATAGGAGAGAGTGCTTTGGGGAACAGGAAACTGGATATTGAAACCAGGCTGAGCAGATCTGGGACGTGTCTGCGTAGCCCTTTGGCCGGCGGGGGCGCCTGCTCTTGGCGCCGAGCGTGGAAGCCCTGGGCGACGCGGCCGATGTGTTTGAGAACATGATCGGATCACTGTTTTTTCTTATCAAATATGTATTGCTTTCATCTTGATGCTGGGTCGCATTCTGCTGAAAAAAGAAATGTGAAAACTCAGAAGCTGTTTGAACACCCGCCGTCCGCCTCGTGCTCCGGCACCGAGTGTAGAGCGACCCGCAGAGGAAGGTGGAGGTTAGGGCTGAGCTTTGAAGGGGACGGTGGCTGAAAATCGGGGAATAAACACTGGGCGTAGAGGGACGACGTCAGGGATCCGGCACCGCCCTCCCCCGCCCCGTCTCCTTGGCCGGATCACTCCGCCGCTCTACCTCCCTGGCCTGCCTTTCTCTTCCCTGCCTCTCAATCGTGTGTCCTTGGCCTTACACGCCCATAGAATCGGGGGCCCTTAGCAATCAATTAATCAAATCCACCATTTCATTTTTTAAGGCTTTTTCTTTGTTCTGCTTTGTATGGTAGTTGTCATTGTGTTAAAACTGCGCAACAAAACCTACTGTTTTCGTCATTTTAAAGTGTGCGGTCCAGTAGGGTTAAGTTTATTTACACTGTGTCCACCATCGGGTGGGGAGGCTGAGGCGGAGCGTGTCAGAGGAAAATGGAAAAGCCGGGACTCACACCAGGCCTGTGGGTTGCCGCCAGCCGGGCAGTGGATACGAGGGTGGACGGGGCCTAGGGGAAGAGCAGGGGCGGAGGGAGAGAGCCCAAGTCTGGGCGGGAGGTGCTGGGTCTATCTGACGCAAAGACACTAAAATGATTGCTTCATTCAGCCCTGTGTTTGGTGTCACTTGTCACAGGGCAGTAGATAATGGGAGCGCTGAGTAACACACTAGTGTGTAGGGTGGTTGTCAGAACCGAGTTAGATAGTGCAGTGCAGTGCCTGCTGCGCAGAAAATGCTCTCCTGCTGTCTACTGTTTACCTCCTGTGGTTGTTGTTACTGCACGTTCATTTCCCAAGTTAGGTCGTGAGCTCATCAAGGGTGGCAAGTACGTCGTTTGCATTGCTGTGTCCCTGGGACCCAGCCCAGGACTTGGCATGTGGTAGACATTCCATCAATGTTGCTTTCAGTGAGTGAATGAATGAATAATACATGAATGAATGAATGAATGAATGGCAAGGGGAAGTGTGCGCAAAGTGCAAACCCAGAAATGCATGCATAGTTTATCCTCAGCGTGTATTTATTTGATCTGAACACACTTCAGATGGCCCTCACTCCAAAGGACACACGGGCCACCGAGGGCCCAGACAACTTCCAGGGCAACTGATCTTGTAGCAAGTCAGTGGCCCGTGTGGAGGGAGGTCCCACCTCTCTGCACCATCAGGAACATGGGCTCTCATTGGTCGGCGCACCAGGGGATACACAGGGCGTGGAGAATACCACATGGGCTCTGACGTGCTTTCCCAGAGTAGGGACACACCTTAGTTCTGGTTACATTTCATTGGCCAAAGCCAGTCACATGGCCCCACCTAACTTCAGGAGGTGCAGCCCTCTGAGCTGGCCGGAGAGGACAGGCCCCTGGGCACTCACTCCTGGGTGATGGGGGCTGTTCTCCAGGACTGGGAACTGGTTTAAGCCAGGCAGCCACCCCAAGATATATGGGCAAGGCAGCCAACAGCTGTACCACCCAGATAAGCTCTGGGTGCAGCAAATGACTATAATACCCCAGGCTTCTCATTTTTCAGAGAGAAAATCATGACTCTAATTAAAGTCCAGTGACTTGCCGAGTCCTCAGAGTTCAATTCATTTTTATTGAAAGTGTAATATATGTGTGGACGATAAAGCTAATGTAGCAAGACGGTCATTCTCAGCCATGGGTACGTGGTGTTCAAAGGAAGGAAGGTGACTGGTCCAGGAGCCAGCAGCCTGGACTTAAAGAAACAGAGGCAGTTCAAATAGAAAAGAGGCTGCTGGGACCTCCGCTTCCCGTGGTCAGGAAGCAAAGTGAGGGAGCTACTCTGCTGTAGAGGGTAGCAGAGTCTTCTGGAAAAGCCCAGAGCCCAGGGGGCAGACCGTGCACCAAGAGGGACAATGGATTAGGGAATTACTCTGCCCCCAGTGATGCAGAGTAGGGGGAGACTGGCAGATTTGCTGCGGACTAGAGCCTGCCATGCACATCCCCTCCCCTCCTTTCTGAGTGCCGGTGTACCGTCTATTGTAGTTTTCTAGTCCCTGTCTCATGACTGTGAGCTGGGTGTGGGTCGGGGGGGGGCAGAAAACTGGTATTTCAGCCTGCAAGTCTCTGAATCAAGAGGGGCTGAACTTGAGGAGCTGCATCTGAGGAACCCCATCCACGCCTGGACGTGACTGATGTCATGAGGCCTTGAGCCTGAGGCCCACACAAGACTCTTGGGAGGGAGGGAGTGTGCCTCACATGTGGCGTATTGTGGCCACAGAGCAGACTAGGGTGAAAGGATGGTCGTCATAAAGTCTTTGTATCTTCTCTCTTCAGGAAGTCAGGTCTCACCCTGATAGTGTGGCTCAGTTGGTAGGAGTGTCGTCCCGTGAACCAAAAGGTTGTGAGTTCGATCCTCGGTCAGGGCACATATTTAGGTTACAGGTTCGATCCCCAGTTGGGGTGCAGATAGGAGACAAACAATTGATGTTTCTCTCTCTCTCTCCCTTTCTCTCTCTAAAAAGCAATGTAAAAAAAAGAGAGGGGGGGAGAGAGAGAAAGACATGAAGTTTCTTTCCCCTCTCTGAATCCGGCGACTGGGGGACTTGCTTTGACTGACACAGAGCTGCAGAAAGCCAGTCGCCACCTACAGAAACACGATCACCAGGCGGAGAGATGAGAAACAAGGGGAGAGAGAACCCAACCAGCCCCGAGCCGTTCCAGGCGCCCTGCGTGGTGCCAGACGTGTTAGCAAAACCCTCCCGGATCCCCGAGCCCGAGCGGGGCGGCTCAGTCAACACCCCGCGGAGCAGAGACAAGCTGTTCTCACCAAGCCTTGACTAGTTGCAGAATCATGAACAAATAAACAGCTGTTGTTGTTTTAACACACTGAACGGCGGGCTTAACATCTATTTCGCAGTAGAAAATGGATACAGAAGTTTGCACCAGACACGCAATTTGAACCCATGCAAATCCTGAATCTGCGGGCGACGGGCGCCTGGCTGGGTCTCCCGTGGCTCCGGCCGTTGGACTGCTGCGCACCTTCTCTCTGCTCTGTTCTCGTTTCTTAATCAAAGTGTCTGCTGCGTTACCTCGTCTCCATCTTCCTGTTGTGTGCTGGGTGTGTGTGGCTAGACGTGGTGTGCAAATAAATGATCCTTTCAGTTCTCCAGTCAGCAGACCAAGTTGAGATGCGCCCAAGGAACCCAGGCAGGTGAGGAGAGGCTGGACTTTGAGTGGCTGCTCTGATTGGATGGCGGGCTTGGCGGGGCGTGGGTGGCTGAACTTGTTGGCCAATCGTAAACTTTTAGGGCCGGAGGGAAGGCCTTGGTAGATTATCTCCAAAAACAGCGGCCAACACTTTATCATGGCTTCTGCAGCCGCGGCTCCCCAGCGAAACGTGCAGTCTCTTTCTCCATCCCCTTGACTGTGCGATGTCCCTGTGACTTGCTTGGACTGACAATGTGGGCAGAAGTTACGCTTGAGCGAGTCTCAGAGCCTCGGCCTCAGATACCTTGCCGCGTCCGCCTTGGCTTTTTTAGGACCTGGCACCTTGTCCCAGCGCTCTCATGACTGAATGGCGAGGGTCCTCGTCATAGGGCAGAGGGGTCCTCCCCTGGGGAGAGGGGCCTGGCCAGCCCACCCCAGCCACGTGCCAGACTTGTGTGACAGCACCGTGGGCTCCCAGTGGCGGCTAAATCCCAGCTGTGACCGCAAAGGATGCCCCGGAGAAGAAAAGAACATCCTGAGTACCCAACCCAAGAATCCTCGGAAATGGCATGTCACTGGAGATTAGGGGTTTTTCTGCAGTATTTCACCAGATCGTGCCCCAACAATGGCACTTCGAGGTTGGGGAGCGTGGCCCTACAGCAACTCCTGAAGGAAAATGTAGCCCTCAACCTCTGCACCTCTCCGACTTGAACCTTTTATAGCCCCCAGTGCACGAGAGGCCAGAGCCACAAAACTGTTTTTAACCCTTATTTCTGCAATACCAGCATAAGGGGTCTCGTACCAGGCTTGGCAAACACTAGCCCGAATCCAGACAACCAACTTTCTTTTCTTTTTTTCTAATGGCTCATGAGCTATGGCCCATGAAGCCTAAACTATTTACTGTCTGGTCCTTTAAGAAAAAAATGTACAACCAGCCCTGGCTGGTGTGGCTCAGTGGATTGAACAGTCGCTGGTTCGATTCCCAGTCAGGGCATATGCCTGGGTTCCAGGCCAGGTCCCCAGTAGGGTGTGCACAAGAGGCAACCACATATTGATGTTTCTCTCCCTATCTTTCTCCCTCCCTTCCCCTCTGTCTAAAAATAAATAAATAAAATGTCTAAAAAAATGTACAACCTAGAATTCCACTTTGGTAGGCAGAAACAACTGGCAGCTCTTGTTTGGACGCTCAGCTGAACATCGGACAGGATGACTTCAGTTTTAGTGCGTGGTTTCAGAGGGTCGACACGCAGAGCGTTCCAGGGCCAGACACGCTTGGGAAATACACGAAGGAAACGCAAAAGTTAAAGGACAGTCTTTCATGGCAGCCTTCTGTCCAGGGGGGCAAAAGGAGGCCTATGCTTTCCTCAATATTCTGGAACCTTTTCCGCTGGAACGTCTTACGTGATGGGTGGTCCCTGTGCCGTGCTTGGGGAACCCCTGTGGCCTGAGATGAGAGACGGTGGACATTCAGAAAGGTGCCACAGAGCCAGGCTGAATTCCTGGTCCTGTCTTCACCTTGACCTTTCTGCCTTCTTTTCTCTCTGGGATCATCTGGCTGCTTGCCCACCTGCTCATACACTGTCTCGTTCATACTAAGTTGTGAGAGATTGATAGTTTGCTAGTGAAGGTGAGGTGAGGCATTGGGGATTTAGTTTTTGACAGATGACAGCGAAGGACAAAGTTGAATTTAGAGAGGTTCGCTCTCTCTCTTTTTTGTCACCATCAAAGTTGTGCTTTGTCACTCGGCAGCCCTCCTGTCACGGTTCTGTGATTTGCTGGAGTTACTTCCAAGCAGATTTCTTTATGATCAGAAGGAGTATTTATGCCGGCAGGAAACTAGTCTGTTCAGACCTGCTGCAGACCCCCTGTGACACGACAGGCCCATCTGTCAAGGGGTGTTTGAACTTCCAGCTTCTCCTCCCTTTGATTACATTGAAAAGGTGCCTGTAGTGCTGAGCTGTCACTCAAGGCCAAGAGCTTTTCTCTCCTGTTTGCCCGTTGCCCCAGTAACGAATGGAAAGGAATGAACGCACAGTGCGGAAATGGCAGAGGAGTGCTCTTTTTGTGCAGCTCATTTTTGTTCAGGGGAAGACTTATGCAGGACAATTAAGAATGCACTAAAAGCATCGCGGTCATGCTTGTTTTGAACTGAACGCCAAGCTGCACATCTGGATTTCAATGCTCCAGAGGTTGGACCTACACACCTGAAGCTTTGACGGTTTCTCCCCAAAGCCGTATTTTCTCAGGTTGGCATGAAATTTCTACCTCCAATGTCCTATGAGTAACTAAGTGGCATGTGTAGGGACATACCATGCTCTGTACGATCAGAGAAAGTCAGATTGAGTGTGGTTTGCTTATGGCTGCATATGAGCAGAGTTTGGTGGTCCACGCGGAATTGAGTGGTGGCATTTGGGGTGTGATGATGATGGGGGCGATACCTGGGCCTGGGGAGCGGCCCTCCGCAGAAATGGGTGATGGGACCTGTCCCTATGGAGCAGGCTGTGTGTGTGTGTGTGTGTGTGTGTGTGTGTGTGTGTGTGCTGGATGTCAAGTCAGCAAACCGTGGCCAGCCCTGACACTCCTGTCCCGGCTGCCTCCTCTGGGGACTGCTGGTCTCACTGTGCTGTGACTGGAGAGGGAGCCTGGAGGGAGCTGCCCTTGTCTGGGCCGTGCTGCCCGCCAGGTGTGCCATGAGCCTTGTACTTGCTCCTGCTGCCAGGCTCACACGCTGGCGCGGGGCTGCTCATTTGGCTCAGCTCTGGGTGTGCTGGCCAGTCCGACCCTGGAGCCTCAGCACCGAGGGCCAGCCCCAGTCCGCTGTGTCTGCACAGGACAGTCACCCTCTGCCAGTCCCATCTTGTCCTCAGAGGCCAGGATGAGCAGTAAGAGGCTGGCGCTGGGATGAAGGGTCACAGCTGGGCCTGCTTGCTGGGCTCCAGTCTCCAGGTGGGATGGAGGGCTTCTCCCTGCAGGGCAGAGGTTTCGGGTTTGGGCCGCGTGGACCTTACTGCAGGCGACTCTGCGCCCGGAGCAGGGAAGGCCTGGTGCAATTTCCATGATGGGACAGGAGGGATGGTATGTGTCTGCATGTCCCTGTCTGGTCTGAGCTGGGGCAGACCTGCCAGTCACGCCTCCTGGGCATGGGGGTGGGGTGGGAGCAGGGAGGGTGCAGGTCTGGTAGGCTGCCCCAGAGGGGAAATGCAAATCAGATCCCTTTCCTCCAAGTTCTCAACCCTCCATGACTCCCCATCATGTGTGGAAGGAAATCCCAGTTCTTCCCCCACCTCCACCCCCGACCCACTGACAAGGCTCTGGCTGCTCCACCCACTGTCTCTCTGGCCTCACCTCCCACTGCCTTGCCTTCCTCCTTTACCACAAGCTCAGGAGCCGGGACCCCCCCCCACACCCCGCAACACCCCAACACCCCGCGCATGTTCTCACCAGGTCCCGCCTCACGGCCCTCTAGCGCCTCATCCAGCGCTCCCCTCCCCTTCTCTCTCTTTACCTGCTTTCCTTCCTCCCAGGCTCTCCTGCTGCTTGACGCAGGCCCACACTTCTGCCACCTGTCAGCGCTCCTAAAAGGAGAACCTCGGAGGTTTGCCCGCCCCCAGAACGTGGTGGCACAGGAAGCACTCACTGAACCACTGCTGAATGAATGGATGAATCCCTGAGATGGAGGGCACAGCTCAGTGTAGATGGGGTCCCAGAGGCAGGGCAGTGGCACTTCTATGCCAATGCTGGAGAGACAGGGACAGCTTGATCCCAGCCCTCAGGACTCGGGGTGGGGGTGTGGGGGTGTGGGGCTGTGGGGGTGTGAGGCTGCGCCCATCACTCCTCACCCTCGGGGTGCATCTGATACACTGGGCTCGGGCCTCCACAGTGTAATGTAGCTGATGTCTTGGCTGCAAGCAAGAGCTGATAAATTTAGTCGGAGGATTAAGAAACGAATAAGATGCAGCAGCTCCTTAAAAGGAGCTGGTGCCAGGGGAGAGGCAAAGTGGGGCGCATCTTGAACTTGGCTGTGAAAGAGGAAGCAGCCACTGGGATTGCTCATCTTCTGAGGGGGCAGCATCTCCACATGGAGGTGGGGGGGGCAACATGGGACTGTGGCCAATCACTGAGTCACCCAGCAACCCAGAGCAATGCCTCTGACCTGCTGACAAAGGAGAAGCCGCTGAAGCCACGCAGCTGCCCAGAGGCCATAAACAAATAGACTGACAAACAAGACTAAAAAAATGTCAGACTTGTGGGAGACAGGCAAGAAATGCCGTTGACAAAGTCAGAGGCAAACAGCAGGACGTAAGAAAGGCATTTGCTACGCACACAGGAGAAAAGGGGCCAGTTGCTGCTGGCTTACGGGAGCTTATCCTCCATGAGAAGACGATGATGGATCCAGTGGAATGAAGGGTCCAGAGCACAAACAGAGGGTAAAAGAAAAAGAACCACAAATGGCCGATAAATGTGCGCAAATCTCAGCCTCGTGCCTATCAAGGAGGCACAAATCAAAAGAGAACACTTTTTTACCTCTCGGATGGGCCAGAATCTAAGTAGACTCATATTTAGCCATGGCAACGAGGAGAGGAAAGGTGAATTTCCATTGCAGGAGGGAAATTTGGTGATTTCTATGAGAATTAGAAAAGCACAAGCCCTTGACCTAGAAATTCCACCACTAGGTGGACAGTTACCGTGCGGATACTTACAGCCATTCTCTCAAAGGAATGTTTATTTCAGAATATCTGGGTCACAGCAAAATAAACTCAAAACAGTTTAACTTTCCACCAATGGGAGACCCCTACGGACTAACTGGTCAACAAAATGTACTGTGGAGCTTCTTTTTCACCAGGTGTAGCTTTCATTTTTATCTCTAAAAGTTTATGGGGATAATCTGGGTCGCAGGATGATTAACCCATTTTTATTTTCTGACTTGAAAAAAAACCCCTAATTATGTGTAACGTAAACCAAGGTGGAAACGCTGACAGCCGGCTTCAGCCGGCCGAGTTCCAGACGGCAGTCGGAGACGGCCTCTGAGCGGCTTGGCCGTCTGTCACCAGTGGGACGGCTCTGGACCTCGGTGTGTCACTGACACACATGAGAGGAGGACATCCGATTTCATGTGGCGACTTCGGGCGAGTGGTTGTGCTTCTGTGAGACTCGGGCGCTGGACCTAGAAAGTGTGGATAATAATGTTACTTTGGGGAGGCAGGTGGGGAACCCTGGGGGCGGTGGGCTGGGATGGGAGTCAAAAACAGAAAACTGTACTTGAACAATTAAATTAAAAAACTATTAAAAAATCATGTTACTTTGTAGGCTTGTGGAGAGTACAGAAAGGAACACATTAAAGTGCTTCACACGGCATCTAAGTAGGAGGAGACCGGCATGTGGCGATGATAATGATGGTGATCAGAGAGGAAGAGGAAGAACAGGGAAGCTGGGAGCAGAGGAGGGCACAGGGTGAGGCAAACGAAAAGGAAGGAAAAGGAGGAACCCACCTGCCGCTCAGCTCACACCATTGCTCTCATCCGAGGCCTGCGCACGGTGCGTCCACCCCGGCTGCGCTTCACGACCCGGGAAACCGAGGTCCGGACTGTGACATGTCCGAGGTCACTGGCAGGCAAGAGCGGGGCAGCGTGTGCCGAGTACTTTTTCCTGATAAAGCGTTGGTGTGGAAACCATTGACCCCGAAGATCTTTTGGGTTCCAAGGCTCCCCACAGCACCCAGCACAGTGCTTGGCACGTAGTAGGTGATCAATAAAGGTTAGGCAGAGTCAAAATCTATTTCTAAAAAAGGCTCCACGCCTCTAAACTACGCTTTGGGAGTGGCTCCACGGCAGTGGCCCATTTCTTTGCGAGTCCCCTGTGGCGAGACTCTGCGGGCACGCTGGTTACGGAGCTACCTCCCCAGCCCCAGCCCCAGCCCCAGCCTCCTCTGTGTCCCTCTCTGTGGGGCTGGGACTCGGCAAACCCGCTGCTGCACAGCCAGCTGCCGGGCTGGGCGGAGGGTGGAGGGGGGTGGGAGGGGAGGCCGTGAGGCCAGAGGAGAGGAGGGGCCTTGAGCTTCCCCTCTGCCCGCTGTTCTCCTGGGCACCACCCCGCCCCACTTCTCACCCCAGCTTGGCGGCTCCGCCGGCGGTTCCGACTTTCTCTGGCGCCCCCAAACCAGCCCCCTCACACTCCCTCAGGCCCCCAGAGCCAGCTGCGTAGTGTCCCCTCCTCCGCAGTCCTGGCTCCAGCTCTGACCTGCAGGTCCCCCCAAGTCTGTCTAAACCATTCGCTATGGTAAACTCCTGTTAAAATAACAGGCGCACTCTCTCCTTTTGGGTTGCACCATGCCAATGCACAGGCTGAACTTGACTGCGGACTGCAGTCATTCCAGAGACCCTAGCCTTGGGGGAAAGGAGCCTTGCTGTCTAGCACCGTTTTGCTTCTGAAATACAGCTTGACCACGAAGACACGGGTGGATTTTCTCATATGGCTTCCTGAGCTCCCGCTCTCCTCTTGGTTTTGTTTTTCTACATTACAACTTGGACAGACGGGGTGTGAATGATGTGAGATGAAGGGGGGAGCAGGCAGCCCGATGTCCCAGACAGTGGGCGGTGGACGGGACAGTCCCTGGAGTCTGGGTTCGACCCCTTCCTACACGTCTCTGGCCTCAAGGGCCGGGAAGGGGACGCTGCCATTCACCCATCACCACAAACCCCTTCCTCCTTTTGTCCTCCGAATGGCGGAATTAGCCTGAAGTTGTCCAGTGGCTTTCCTAGAACCTAAGGGAGGACCTCGGAGAAGCAGGCAAAACGCGGGCACGGGTTCGAGCCAGCCCTGCTCAGCTCTCCACCCAGCGTCTGCGGCCTGCTCTCGGCCTGCCCCGCAGAGAACCCAGAGGAAGGTTCCTTGTCTCCCGTCCCTCCCTCACTCGCTCTCAGCCTACTTCCCTGGGCCCAGTGCCATTCGCTGTCCTCTCCCAGGGGTGTGAAAATGGTGAGTGAATCCATGTATTGATTCATTTACTACCACGGATAGGCGCTATTCTTGACCCATTTTACAGGTAACAAAACTGAGCCCAGTGCGGCTAAGTGACCTTCCCAAAGTCACTCACTGGCAGGTAGCATGCTGGGATTTGAACCCAGTAAGTCTGGCTCCAGAACCCCTTTTATCCAAACCTCTCTGTCCCTTTTTCCTCAGAGACACCCCTTTTCCCCAGGTGGTCTGCCCAGCAGGGGCTTGGCCTCTCTCTTGCATACGGCCATTAGCCATCTGCCATGAGCTCACGGCTTTGCAAGGCAGCCTGGATTGTTATAAATTTTGTATAGAGCTGCATTCACTTCCACCCCCGTTCCTGGGATTTCCTTTTAAAGATACATGGAATGAATCTACATTTTTTCAATGCCACTATGAGTCTCTTTCTGAGAGACTTTTTCCTCTTCTTACATCCCCCAGGTTCATCAGGATCGACCACCTCCTAGCAGTGTGATCTTGGACCATTTCCCAAGCTTTGCCTCAGTTTTCTCATCTGTGAAATGGGAGTCACGGGGTTACACACATCCTTGCAGCAGTCTGAGCACGCAGTGAGCACTCAGGGAAGGCAGGCTGTGTGCTCGGTTCTGCAGCCTTCCAGGTCCTGGCCTTTGAAGGGGGGATGCGGCCATTGAACCTGCTCCGGACCCGGTGTGGCGGTGCTGGTGTGGCCATGCGGAAGCAGCCAGGGATTCTGTGACCCTGCCTTCTGTCTGTCCCCTCCACAGCCCCTCTCCTCAGACCCCACCCACCCTCCCCGATACACACTCGACCCGCTACCCACTCTGCCAGCCTCTAGTCTTGTCCTGCCCCAACCCACCTGCCCCTGGGCCCCAGCGATGTTCTCACTCCTTAGTTTGACCTGTAAGGCCCGCTGTTCCCTGCTGGTCTCTCAGCCCCTCCCTCCTCCCCTCCCTCTCCCCTCCTGCTCCATTTGCAGCCAAACCAACTCACTCCCAGGTGTGCGAGCCTCACCTCAGGCTGTGTCTGCCTCCTGCCTGATTCCCCAGACCCAGCACAGGGCCTGCCCCTGCCCAGGGGCCTCCGTCACCTCCGTCCACGCCTTGGCAGGTGGGAGCCTGCCTGGAGTGAGTGAGTAAGGCAGTGTGGCCTCCTTGTCAGCTAATATCATTGTTTTTCCCCAGGAGGTGCCCCTCATGAACCAGGCATTAACCCTTTAGCTGCCACACTGCGAGGAGGGCGGCACCGAGGGGCAGTGCTGGCATAGGAGCAGCTCTAAATTTGAACAGGGCTGCTTCCCTAGAAAGCTCCTCCCCTGTCCCTGTCCCAGCTCCCTCCCCTCCCCCAGCGTCCCCAGGCCTTGTCTGTTGCCCTGCCCACCACCTCCAGCCCATCACAATTTGGAGTCTTTTATTTTGAAACCTGCACAGGGTTCAGGTGACCCCATTTTTTCCAGAGTTTGTCCACCGGGCTTGGAAAGGCTTCCGCCCCACATGGCACTGTGGACACCCATCTGGCCTGGTTCTCCAGCCCCGAGGCCTGTGTCCTCCCCATCCCCCACACTCAGGATGGGGACAGGGGGCCCCCAATCTGCTCTCCTAGCTCTCCTCAGCACACAAGAAACAAACAGCAAAGACTCAGAGAGCAAAATACAATTCACCAGCTTAGGTCTGCAAAGTGGGTTAGCCTTGGAGACAACAGTTCAGTAACCAGGTTAACAAATAAAGACTGTGGTCCCTCAGGAGGTGTGAATTGAGTGCTGATGGGAGCCAGGTGGCCTTGCTCAGGGTATCTGCCTCTGCAGGCCTCTGGATTCCCCACCCCCGCCCCTGCCATCCTGGAGGACGATGGCTCCAAGGGAAAACCCTCTATGTGTTTGCTGCTTCACTCTCCACAGCAACCCGTGAGTCAGCAGCAGGGGGCGCCTGTGGGGTCTGCAGGAAACCATCTTCAAATGTGTAATGAAGTTAGAAATGTCCGCAAGGAAGAGGCAGGAAATGGGTGAGGTCAGCTCTATGTGACGAGACTGCTATATGATGACATGTATTGTGTCACTTTGGCAATTCCGAGTCTCAGTTTCCTTGTGTGTGAGTAGGGGCTGCGCTGGCCTGCCAGGCTGAGTGAGCCAGGTGAAGCCCCTGGCCTGTGCACGGCACCTGCACCTATGTTCTCCACCAGGTGGCGCTCCTGGCACCAGGCCACTTGGTGGAGGGGAAGCGGTGCACTCTGAAATGAAAAGACTGGAAATCGAGTCCCAGCTCTGTGACCTCGGGCGAATCCTTCCTCACTCCAAGCTGGTTTTCTCACCCATGAAGTGAGTGGAATAATGTAGAGAAAAGAAAAGGAACACACATTGCCAATTAAAAAAGAAGAAGAAGAAATGCCTGTTGTGCTTTGTTCCTGGAGGATGATGACTTCTTAGTTCAATAAAACACCTCGATTGATTTCTGTGTCTTTGTGAGGAGGGGAGACATCCTGAGCAGGGTCTAGATGTAAGACGTTCACACACACAAACAAGCAATAAACCACTCTGCAGGAAAAGGGTGGAGGAGTGGCTTTCTCCTCCCTCCTGAGGACTTGTTGACACTATAGAAAAAAGATATAAAAAGTACAATCCCACAGGGACAAAGGGATAGAAAGGGCATCAACACATGAGAGCTTGGACCTACTTTAGAAGGGGGATTTGTGTGGAATGCCGAGGGCATATTTAGAAAGGCAGAAGAAACCAGAACACGCAGGGGAGAACAGTGAGAACACAAATGAATGAGGCTTCAGAGACCCAACGAGGTTTGGGGATTAAGGAGAACAGGTGGGGAGGATGATGGCGTGAGCTGAGAGCCAAGGTCCTGCCCTAGCTCCTCCTGCAGGAGGCTTATTCTCTGGAGACTGGTAGAGGGGACATTCTTGGGACATCAAGGCCACTGGCATGACAGGGGACAGGGAGAAGACAGAGGGCTTAAAACCAGGAGTTAACTGGAAGTCTGCATTCTGAGTGGTCAAAACAGCCCCCTGATTCTCCCACCCCCCAGTCCACCCTTGCCCATTCCTACATTTCAAGCGTAGGATGTCAGCTGCCCGACAAGTTGTTGGAACATTTACTAGAGAAAAAGGCTTATGCATGTGGTCACTTGAGGGGGTTCCCAACGACATAGCTGTCTCCCCGCCCCAACACGCAAATGGACACCTGTCAATCTGCAGGCCCCCTCCCGCCCTTGCAGAACTTCTGATCAGCCCCATTAGCACATTTGTCTTAAATATTAACAAACAGCCAAAGACTATTAAACACATGAGGGAAGCCCCCAGTATGAAACAGAGACACTAAACTAAAAAAGATTTTAAAAAACCCTGAAACATTTTTCCTGTAGATGGGACTCAGGAATACGTGACTTGACTCAGAATGACTCCGGTCAAGCCACAGGTGCACAAGTGATAACACACTGCTTGTTGTGTGCCATTGAGACTTGCTGTTGTTTGTTACATGGCGAACACTGACTGATACAATCCACAAAACAGGAATAGGATGCTGTGACAACTGCACAGTTAGAGAATGAGAACGAGAGACAGAGAAAGGGAGAGATCTAGGAAATTCTACATAAAATAGCCGAAGTAGGATTTTAGTAATAGATCTGGAAAACAAGTCACAAGGGTACTAAAGGAAGAAATTCAGGTGGGAAATATGAGGTGGGGGGCAGAAAAACAATCTAGGAAGTTTAACATCACACTTAGAAGAAATATACATATAAAAATGAAGAAAGAACAGAAAAAAATGAAAAGGAAATTGTTTTTTTAAAAAAGCACTTCAGAAAAGTTCCCCAAACTGAAAGATGGTGAGCCCCCGACTGAGTTGGTCAACCACGGAACAAGTAGAATGAATGAGGAATAGCCCACGCGATGCACATCATTATGTACCTCGGGAAGACCAGAGTGAATGTCCCCGAAGTTTCCCAAAGGGAAGAAAAAGGTTTACTACAAAAATAGTAAGGCAAAAATAAGAACGAAGTCAGTATTTTTGTTTTGTTTTTTTCAAGGTCTACACAAGATACTAGAAAGCAATGGAAAACTGCCTTTGGTATTCTGAGGTCAAATGATTTTCAACAAATGTGTATTTAGCTAAACTCAATCAAATGTGAGGATAAACAAAAGCATTTTCTAGGTATGCAAGAACTCAAGGACCTCTAATGTATCCATTCTTAGAGACATATCAGAGGATGTGCTCCAGAACAATGAAGGAGGAGAACAAAACAAGGACATGGCATCCAGGAGGTGGGACCAGCTCAGGAGCAGGAGAACAAGGAGAAAAGCTACAGAAAGCAGCGGGGAGGCAAAGCAGCAGCCGGTTAGGACGGGGAGGACTAACTTTTGTTTGAACCTCCTGCAGAGAGCTTTACGGAAAAAGTAGATTTGGTAAAGTGGATGATACCTTAGGTAACGCAATGGAGTCTCTTGTGAATAATTTAAAATATATATTTGGAATATCCTGGCCAGTAAAAGTTAAAAACAGTTATTAACTCAAGGAACAACAAAAGTTGCCCCAAAGAAAACAATTAATCATAAGGCACGTATATAAATAAATAATATACAGGGTCATAAACTTATACACAAGGATTTTGTTTTAAATACAAGTTGCGAGATCAGTATTTTGGGAAGACGGGGAAGAGGGAGGAGCATCATGTCATGTGAACACTCTCACCAGGAGGATGGATCCTTGTTTACCGTGAGAGGGAGCTGAGACATCCTATCTAAAAGTCAGTCCATCAAAACCAGAAATGTACGTTTCTTCTTTAGAAATACAGAGGCATTTAAAGGAAATAGCAGAATGGGTTTAAGTAATGCTTTCGGGGGTAGGACAGGGAGAGCAGGGCCTTTTAATATTCGTCTTCCTTGCCGTGAACGACATGCCTGCATCTTCTGTTCAAACATCCAGAAGTCAGTGAGGGGCAGCGGCAGGTGCAGCCAGAGCCACTGCACAGGGCAGAGAGTTGGGAGGGAAGGTTGTGCCTGGAAGGAGAGTCACCCAATAGGCCACACGCAGCGACAAAGAGCTGGTCAGGACCCCTCCAGGTGCACCTACACCTTCCAGGAGTCCGTGTCAGTCTGCACACGGGGTTTGCGGGGCTGGAGGGGCAGGGCCACGCCCCGTTTGGGGAGATGCCCCGCCCAGGCGTGGCTGCAGCTGAGCGGAGGAGGTAAGGCCCTCCCCCTCCCCTTCCTACAGGAGGAGATCACTTGGAAAGAGTCGGAGTGGGGGCCGGAGAAAGTCTAGAGCCCACCGCGACACCGGCGACACCTTTCCAGTGGATGTCGTTTTTCGGGAGAACCGTGAGTTGGCCAAGCAGAGAGATGTGGGCATGAACGTGGGTGTGAGCTGCGAGTGGAGAGGCCCGGGGCCGGAGTCGGGCTAGAACCCAGCGTAAATGAGAACAGCCTGTGCGAGGTCTCCAACGAGCCAGAGGTTTGGGAGCCTGGGAGTTGGTTATACTTAGGAGAGGCCTCCCTGGGGCGAGTGTGGATGAGGGAGTGCAGGGCTCCAAGGGGATGGGAAGACCAGGTAGGCAGCTGCTGAACAGCTCGGGCAACAGAGGAGGGAAGCTCGAGTTAAGACCAGGCTGGAGGGATGGAGAGAGGGGGTAGCTGGGGGGAACTTCAGAGGCAAAATCCATTTCTGATGGCCATAGTAGCTGACGAAGAAGAGAAAGCCCACAGAGACTTGTAGGTGTCTGACCTTGGTGACTGGTGAAGACAGAATGTATGAGGAAGAGCTTTTGGGAAGAGAAAGGGGCTGGCGGCATTGGGTGGGGTGTCCCAGAGACAGCTGGACACATGGGCCTGGCACTCCAGGGAGAGACTGGGTGACCTTTGGTGTGCGGATGGTCACGGAGGCGCAGGAGTGGATGAAGCCCACAGGCAGAGAGCCCGTGGGGGTGGGAAGGGGCTGAGGAAGCCGGTAAAGAGGAGCCTGGGAAGGAGCCCCAGACGCACAGGAGTAGATGGTCAAGCAAGTGCTGGGTAAGGGGGCTGGACAGAGGGAGTACCGTGGGCAGTAAGCAGAGGCGAGGGCAGGAGACAGGGACCCTGGGCGGGGCTCAGGCCGGGTGCCATCCAGGAGGCCACAGCAACCCTGGAGGAGGGCTCAGGGCCTCGGAGGGAGGGTGGGAGCACAATGCCAAAGGGTGAGGGGACGGAAGGGCAGTTACAGAATTTCCAGAACCTCCTGTTGCAAAGCTGCCGGGTTCCTGGGTGTGTGCACTTCCGGGGTGGAGGGGCCCTGTGGGCAGTTACTGCACTTTGTGGGCTGGGAGAGAGGAAGCGCTTCCCTAGAATAGGGACAGAGGCCATGGTAACCGTCACTGGGCTCCAGCCTGGCCCAGGGAGAGGGTCCGCTGTGCCCCCTTCATGTGCCCTCCCTCTCTCCCTCCCACAAACTTCTGTGGGTCCTGTTTTGGACACAGAGATTTACAGAGGAATACGACCCAGTCCTTGACCTAAATGCACTCACGGCACACAGCCCTTAGCAGGAAGGAGTAGCAAGTCTGCGCGATGCTCTGAGAGAGGTCGGGACACACCCTGAGTGAGGCCACCAACCCATAAAAGCCAGAGGGAGGGCCCCCCAGACGTGGAGGAAAGTCTTTGACCAGCTTTGAATCTCAGCTGATGCAGAATGAAAAGGATAAAGAAGAACCATTGAGTCATGGAGGCAGGATGACAGTGGAGAGAAGGCATGGAAAGAGGCCAAGTCCACCTAAGGGAGGAGGAGGGGGGGGCAGCGGAGGGGAAGGTGGGAGGAAGGGTGCCCTGGGGGCTGGGGCTGGGTGAGAGGGGCCAGGGGCTTGGAGCAACTGTGGAGTGTGAAGGGGGAGGGGCTCAGGAGCAGGAAAGGTCGCATTCCTTGTACATCACATTTGCGTTGGTGCTGATTTTTGAACAGAACCCTGTACGGAGAGTGGATAGCCTGGAGCCTTGGCTGTTTTACTAGTTATACCACCCTCCCCCCACGTTTGGTGCCTTTGAGAAAGTCAAGTTCTAACAGGTCCAGACTATGCCAGTGTGCTCAGAAATGCCCTCCTGCCCTGGGGCAGGGGGTTGAAAGGCCGTGGCATCAAATAGCACCAAGAAGTGGAGCTAGATCCCCAGGGAGCAGGTGACCCCTGGGTGGGGCAGAGTCAAGCACTCAGCCTCCTCCGCAAGGATCCGCCCTCCTGGGCGCTCCTGACACCCAGTCTGTGGACTGTCACCGCGGAGATTCTTGGCTCTTAACTTCGCTGCAGGGCCGAGGGCCACAGCTGCTCCTTGTTTTTTGTAAATAAAGTTTTATTGGGAGACAGCCATATGCATTCAATGATTTACTGCTCCATCAGCTCTCAGGGGGTGGAAGAGAGTCAGTAGTTAGGACCAAGAACGGTGCACTGCAAAGCCTAGAACATTTGCTGCCTGGCTCTTCACAGAAAATCTTTGCTAAGCCCAGCTCTAGTGCGGGAAATAGGACACAGGTTCAGCTGCTGTAACACAAGGCAAAGTAGCAGTGGCTTGAGCAGAGAAGAAAGTTCTCTATTATGAACAACAGCCTGAACATCAGCTGCCTGGGGTTGAGTCCTGAGCTCCCTCTACTTTGTTGCTCCAACCTCCTGGGAGCCTCAGCCAGTGGGAAGGGGGAAGGGACGGGGAGGACCCGCCTTCTCCCTCTGAGGGCACAGCCATGAAACTGTGCCTGTACTTTCCCTCCCTTCCCACTGGCCAGCACTTGGTTGCATGGGTGTGTGTAGCTGCAAGTCCCATTCAGAGACGTCGCCTCTAGCTGGGTGGCCGCGAGCCCAGCTACAACTCAGGGCTTTTATCACCAAAGGACCTGGGCAGCCTGGATTCTAGGGGGTTCAGCAGTCCCTCATGAGGAAGAAGCAAAGCACTGAGGAGGGGGAGGAATTTGCATTCCCAGCAAGGTATGGGAGTCACACTTGCGATGTGCCCAAACTGAGCAGGTACCACCATGTCACATAAAGTGCCACCGTCCCCCATGTCCTTCCTCATGAGCCCTCAGCCGCATCAGCCTTTGTCTGGTGCCCTCACACAGGAAGACACCGACGGTCAGAGTGGTGGGCCGAGGGCCGATCCTTCTCCGAGGGGACACTCCAACCAGGAGCTAGACTCGGGCCTGCCGGTCCGCCTGCGTGCTGGGGAAACCGGAAGCACACAAATTATTTTAGCGGTGAGAATGTAATGTAGGGGGTTGGTTGAAAAGTCTTGAAAGACCGGAAGGCAAAAGGGGCATCTGAAGTAAGACGAGATGGTAACCGTTCCTGCCGCCAGAGGAGTGGGGGTGGGGGGAGAGAGTGGGGTTGTCAGAGCCTCAGAGCTCGGAGGAGGGAGCTGGTAGGATGGTGTTGTGCAACTGGTGCAGGTGCCTTAGAGCTGGGACAAGGGCCCTCAGAGAGTCCAGACTCAGAACTTGAGACCCCTGAGGCGGGGACAGGTGAGGCTCATCTGGGGAATATGGGAAGAAATGGAAACTAGAATCCATTGTTACTGGGACCAGCAAGTGCCTTCCTCCTCTCCAGTCCTCCGGTTTCCCTCTGGCGCCCCCTATTGACAGAGACTAATAGGGCCGCCCACAAAGCAGAAGTGTGGTTTGAGACCCAAACCCGGTGCCAGAAAGCTGAGCTTAGAGGGATAGGTTTGGAGCTCAGAGGAGGTGGTTTAGTGACTAGCCCAGAGGCTGCCACTGCCTGTAGCCCTCGGGCTTCCCAGATCTGGGGTCACCGTCTCTGAGCCAGTGTGGACCTGGAACCTTCCACCATCTGCCTCCTGAGATCCCGGCTGGTGGGAAGGCAAAATGGTCACAGCCCCTTCAGAAACAGTTCTCTCACGAAGTGAGGTGTGCACCTACCATACGACCCAGCAACCCCCCTTTTGGACCTTGAGCCAAAAGAAGTGAAAATACATGCCCACCTAGGCCTGCGTATGCAAATGTTTCTAGCAGTTTTGTTTCCACAACCCCGAACTGGAGACAGCCCTGATGTCCGCCGATCTGGGACTGGGTAAACAGATTGTGGTGTGTCTATATAATGGAGCCCGACTCAGCAATAAGAAAATGCATTGCCGATGTGTATGTCAGCACTGACGAAATTCAACAGCGAGGTGGGAAAAGCCAGCCACAAAAGACCACACGCTCTGCGGGCCCATTCGTACGCCATTTCAGAAATGAAAGTCGAATGCTAGAAAGCAGATAAGTGGTGGCCAGGGCCACCTGGAGTGGAGGACGCTGGTGGGAAAGAGACAAGGGGTCTTTTGGGAGAATGGAAATGTCTTGTGTTGAGATGCGGTTGCGTAATTGTCCAAACCCATCGAACTGTAGGCTTCAGGTGGGTGGTTTTTATTGTATGTAAGTAACACCTCGATAAAGCTGACTTTTAAACATTGAGTTAGAAGATGGTAGAAGGAGACGCCTAATCTACTCCCAGTGCCCCCTCCTGTGAACCACGCTGCTAAGCAGCAGAGGGATCTGTTAATATCCTTAATCAGATTGCATCCCTCTTTGTTTACATATTCCAGTGCATTCTCTGCGCTCTTTGAAGGAGGTCCAGAGGATTGCTGTGCCTTCCAGGTCCCTCTGCCCTGCTCCCCGACCCCGACCCTTGCAGGCACTGGAGCAACAGTGCAGACGGAGGCCAGCAGACCTGTGTGAACACCTAAAGCTGTAGAGGGGGCCAAGGAGCTGCTGCTAAGTCAAGGTCTATGCTGCAGGCCAGTGTGGAGTTCCTGGAGTCCTTGGAGTCCTGTGCCAGCTGTGAGCCTTCCCATCCCATCTCCTCCTGAAACAGGGAGGATGCCTGCTAGGCCCCTGGAGAAATGTGTGTTTGTGACCCTCTGGGGGTTAAGACAGCCCTGAGCATGCAATCGGGGAAATGGAATTCTTAACACATATCTCCTGGCTTCTGCCTGAATTGTACTTTGTTCTGTGTGTGTGCATGTATGTGTTTATGAGTGCACGCATACCCGTGCGTGTGCACACATATGCATGCACACGTGTCCATGTATGCCTGTGAACATGCATGTGTATACATATGTACACATACATGTGTGTGCCTGTGTGTTTATATATGTGCTTCAACAGGAGCATGAGCTCCTTGAGAGCAACAACTGTGCCAGACTCATCTCTGTGCTCTTATGCCTGTGCAGAGTGGGCACCAAGTGAGTGCTTGTAGGGTGAGCAAATGATGGGGCCGCACACAGCACAGCTGTCAACAGTGGGAGCTGTGGGGTCAGCCAGAATTGAGGCCCAGATCCTACTTTGCCCCTCACTCACTATGTCATTTTGGTCCAGTCTCCTAACCCCACAGGGCCTCGGTTTCCTTATCTTCAGGGATAAAAATGTGACCAGGAATAAAAATATGACTTATTTTATGGGGCCTGGTATGAGGATTAGGTAGCAATAATCCAAACCCACCTGTACTTTGGGTCCGGCACGGTTCTAAGGGCTTTGCAAATGCTAACTCATAGGATCCTGCAACTTTATGGGGAAGGGATGGTTACACAGTGAATTCAGTGCATCTTGGCCATTATCATATTTATGACCAGCGGATCCGTGTTTGAGGATCCCTAGCATCCGGGGAACCTTGCTCAGATTCTGAGTGATGGGACTGTCTGGAGAGGGCAGTGCAATCCAGCAGGTGGCGCTCTGCCAGAGTAGCTCACTATTTGACCCTGTAGTTAGACTAGACCTTCTATTGCGAATATGACAGTTCTCCTCCAGGTGGCGCTGCAGAGTAAAAACCGATTTTGAATCGCTGCGTCCCCTGGTGGTCTTTTTCTGTCAACATTTTGATGAAGTGCAGAGTTGTTTCCACCTGTCAAGTACCTCGTTAGCATGGATGGCAAATATGGGGATTAGAATTTAATGTGATAAGTTTTAAGACAGAGAGGAACAAGTAGTGCAGGAAGAGACAGAGCAAGAAGAGACCAAGCCATATCAAGGAAATTATGATCAATATTGATCACATTAACATCTGCCATCTACTGCCTTTTACGTGTCAGGCGTTGTACTAAGCCCTTGGCATTCATTGTCTTTTGTACTACACCTCCAGAATGTATGTATCATGAAAACAATGACCTTCATTTGGAAGGTCATTGAGCCAGGCACAGAGTAGGTGTCTTCTGGCACATAGTAGGGGCTCGACATATTTTGAATAAATAATGCAGTAATCCTATGAAGCAAATATGATCATTCCCATCTAGAAATGAGCAAGGAAGCTGGTGGTCAGAGAGGACACACAGCTGGACATGCCGGAGCCAGGGCACCAGGGTTCCTGAGGGGCTTTGAGCAAGCTGGGGCCTCACGGAGAAGCGGGGCCTCCGCCTCTGCCTGCGGTCTTCACAGACTGCTCCTCTGGCAGGCCAGAGGTGGCTATTTATGGCTCAGGCAGGCGGTCCAGTGGCGCTCCCCTCATCAATTATGAAGGGAGACACATGTGGGTCAGGATTGGGGAATGCAGTGTGTGAGGGATCTTCCGGAATCTTGCTAGTCTAATCTGGGATCTTCCTTCCCTTCCCTAGGTGGACTGCTGACTCAGGCATTTGCCAGTTCCCATAATGAGCTCCCTAGGGCATTTCCTGGTCCTGCAGAAAGTGCTCACTCCCCTCCCCGCCCCCCCCCCACTGTCACTGGCCACAGGTCACCGGTCACCATACTCCATTGCCCACAACGGGGGGCCTTTGGCATGACTGGGAGGAGGGTTTCCCCATCTCTAACTCCAGCGTTAACTTGTGCCCTTTCTTGGGTCCCCGGCCCCCGAATGTGCATATTGGACTTTTAGAGCCAGTCCTCATTCAGCTCTGGGAATCCCCCAGGTCTGGTCTGAGAGTATCGAACCTCTTGGGGGAGGCCTGGCTGCGAATGGCCGGAGGGAAACTTCTCCCCGAGCAGCTGCATGTACCTTCTCTGCAGAGGTCTTGGCATTTGTTTTTGAGTTCTCCAGGCTTTCTTTTTTTCTTTTTTTTACCCAGCATTTCATCTTCTTTGTCACGGTCAGAATGTCACTTCACTGTCCTTTGCTTCTCACTGCCCCGGGCAGTTCTCTTCCTCCTAACTAGCCGCTTAGACCCTTGGGTTTGGAGTGCTCTCAAGGTAACCTGGTGGGGGGGAGGGAGGGCAGGAGGGGCTTTTTCTAAGAAAAAAGCACATAAGCTTTGGCCTCTGTGCCGGAGCCACCCATTCCAGCCGATCAGTGAGCGTTCAATTGTTTGTTCTTTTACTCACAGGCTGTGGAGACGGAAGGTTATGTTTTGATGTGGGAGAGATCACTTCAGGCCTTTCTTTGTACCTTCCCCGAGAGCTTGAGAAATACTTGCTTAATGGGACGTATGAAGACTTTGTCTCCTCGTCCCGGGTGGGGACAGGGAGACAGAACCGCAGCAGTGGCCGCCGCCACAACAGCAGCAGCAGGATGGGAGCCCACTGCTGACAAAGTGTCTGGCCTCAAATGACACGATAGCAGAGCCCGGGCACAGAATTAGCAGTGGTGTTCTGTGTATGAGGAGCCGGAGAAATGCCCACATTCAGCAGAACCACGGCAGGGACAGAAGAATGGGTGGGGAGAAGGGAAGGCCCGCCCTGGGCCTGGGCGCTTCCCTGGATAACCTTGTGCTGCTTGGTGGCTGAGTCAGAGCCCTGGGAGGCTCTCTGGGGTCGAGGCGGCGTGGATGGCAAGGCAAGACCTCAAGAAACCTGGGAAGGTGAACTGGAGAGCTTGCCCTGCCCAATACACACACACCGAAAACTATAAACACGAATACGGAATTCCCCTGTGTCTAGGCACATTTGCATTTTTCTCGTGAATTCTTACTACAACCCCAGTTGGTAAGCCTATTGTTCAAATGGTCAAGAAAGGGGCAGGAGGGGCACGTGAACTTGGCATGAATGTGTTCATGCGGATGCCCCTTGTGTGCCACCTTGGATTTGAGCATCCGAGTACGGCCTCTCGTACACACGGGCCACCACCTGCGCACAAGGAGGGCTCCCGTGGAGACGCGGCACAAACACACCCACACTGCCCCACACAAGTGTGTGTCTTTATAGACACGTCACTGTGGAAAAGAAAGGGGCCGCATATTAAAACCAGCAAGCTCAGGGGGGCCTGCCGGGTGGGCAGCCACAGCGCGGCCCTGCAGTAGCGTCCTGGACAGAAGCCGGTCTTTACCGTAAGTGAGGCTGTCTGTTTGCATCTAAGGTAACAGCCCTTTGGAAAGCAGCGCCCCCTCCTTCTGCAGACCTCTCTCCGAGTGGAGGCCACAGGACCCCTCAGTGCTGTCTGGTTCCCAAAATACCCTCCCTGTGCGCTGTAAACCTCTATCATTAACTGTCTCGTCCCCACCGATGCAGAAGAAGTGTGCGTTTCTCCATTTGACTTTTTACCCAACGCCAGAGACTCCCCCGCTTTGCCTTTGCCCACCCCCTTAACCCACCACCGGTGGGTTTCATGGGCCCTTCCGTCTCCTCCTCTGCGTCTAAGGTGCAGAGTCAGCTGCAGAACTGCCAGTCTCTGACGCATTTTCTCAGTCCGTTGAGATTTTGCTTCCTGGCAACTGTGGTCCATTTTGGGCTCGGATAAGCTCATCAAAATCCACTGCAGGTTTGGCCATTTCTTACACTGACATTTGTGTATAACAGCACATGCCTTTGAGTATATGTGTGTGGCAACACACGCCATCATGTGCCGGGGGGGGCACCACAGTGTTTTGCAAAAACTGGTGTCACTTCTGGCCTTTGTGACCAACTGTAGGCCAGCATCCTTGTCTCTGACCATGGCAAGGTGCTCGTACCTCCTGGTACCTACCTGTCACTGCTGCCATGGTCAATCCTGCCTGTTACCCTCACCAAAGGGTTTCATCCTCAGACTAGCAGCCCCGAGCTGCCAGTGCCTGGATCAGAGTCCTTTCTAAGATTTCCGGGTCTTCAGGCGGCTAAGCTGGGCTTCCCAGGCCAGGCATTCTTTGCAGGATGGGCGATTTGGGGCTAGGGGCCCGTGCAGGCTCGTGGACTCCAGACGTCGTGATGTGACGCCTCGCCTTGGGAGTTCTGCCCCCGGTGGCGAGCTTGGATCTGGGCCCCACTAGTGCAAGCTGTAGGCTTCGGGCTCTGATCCGGGGCCGTACTCCCCCTTCCTCCCGAGGCCTGGGAGGGAGCATCTCAACCCCTGCAGCGACCCGGGCTGACAGCTGAGAAGTCCGCTCCTCTAATCAGTCCTGACACTGGCTTCGTGCTGGGAGCTCAGCTCTGACCTCCTGCCAGTGCACCAGGACCATAGCTGGACAGAGACATGGACTAGCATTGAAATCTTGGCCCCGACAGCCGTGGTTTTCCCATGGGGTGTGGCGCTCCTGCTTCTCTTACTGGTGTAGGTTCCTCCTCTCTTAAAACCTGGAAATTGTGTTCTCCGGCCTTTGACCTGGGTTCTGTATGTTTAAAATACTGAAAAATATATTACCCAGCATATTTTACGTGGCTGGAGGAGGATGGGCAATTTCGACTTGGGTTTGGCCTGCCATCTGAACTCATCTCCGCGTTCCAAGTGTGCCGCGGACCAGCCTCGTCAGGAGAGGGGAGGGGGCGGAAATGAGTTAAGGACGCAGGGAGTCAGGTTGGAGAGGTCTCAGCATCCCGCTGAGCCCCGAACTCCGTTTATTCAAGGCTTTTATTACAATTTTGGGGAATAAGCAGGAGGGGGCTGTACCCAAGCCAGTTTCTTTGTCCTTTCTGCAAAGTTACTCTACGGAACAACAGGGGAACACAGGGTGCTATCAAAACTTCTCTGTTTATCAAGCACCGGTGCATGACCTACCCTTCTACAGGGAAACAGGCTGTCTAGCTTTCTTGGGAGACCTATTGTCTAGCCACAGCAGGTTCCAGGCAGGGAGCCAAGCAAGGTGGAGAGGAACTGTGCCACGGGCCGCGGTCTTGCCAGCTGACCCTGGCCCCCCGGCTTTGCCAAGGGGGGCTTACGGTCACGTCTCCACGAGCAGTAGCTATGCCGGCCTGACCCCCAGGCTTTGCCAAGGGGGCTAGTGGCGCCCACACAAGTGTCGCCGAGTAAGTGGTTGTTGGGTGGGTCTCTCTCCTTTCTTGTCCCCTGCTCTGCCTTTCCCCAGCTCTGCTCTGCCCTCCCCTCCTGGGGAGCCCAAGAAGGAGCTTGGTTCAGAGGAAGCTCTGGCCCCGACTGCCTGGATGAGGAGAGAGACACGTTCTTCGGTTTGGGCTGCGGGGCTGGGCCCAGAGCATGTTTTCTCCTGGGGACTTTGCTCCACCCTGAGCCCTGTTTGGGGCAGCAGGTCCCTTGGGGTGACAGAGAAGAGGTTCAGATGAAGGGCTTGAGGCTGCCAGCTGCTCTCCATTCTCGGAGCCAGACAGCCCTTGGGATCCTGAGGATGGCTCCTGTCCCCAGTCCTTTTGTCTGGGAGATGACAAAGGGTCTGCAGTGGGAGACCCTGGCTCCAGGCTCCACCCGGCTGACTCTGTCCCCACAGACGCCTGTCCCAGTGCTGGGGGTGCTATGGCAGCCTGCATTGGGGGGCTGAGGGAGTCAGAAGGGCCCATCCTGTGACTCATTGATGACGGGGCACAGCTGCGCCCTTGTCTCCACCCTTTCTGCTGTCTTTCTGCTGTGCATCTGTAGTGCTTGAGTGAGTGTGAATGTGAGTGAGTGTGAATGTGAGTGTGTGTGTGGCTGGGGACTTTGCAGAGAGCTCCCTGCAGCACCCAATAGCCTGGGAGGCTGTTGTTAAACATATAAATATGCAGATGAGTATGAAATGACAGCAGTTCCAACGGCTCCAAAGAGCAAGTACAGGGATGTGGGGAGAACAGCACAGGGAGCGCCTTCATTCACAGAGCCGGGAAAGGCAGGCCTCGCTAGAGAGGGCACTTCCTAACTGAGCCCCAGAGGAGCCGGGGAAGAACATTCCAGCAGAGGAAGAGTGTGCTCGAGGGCTCTGAGGGGCGGACATCTTAGAGCAATCTGGAAACGGGAGGGAGGCCAGTGTGGGAAGGGGCAGCGTGGGGGAGGGGCTGGGGAAGCCAGCGGGACCTTGAGAGCTTCAGAGGGAGGCAGGGCTGGGCTTGGACTTTCTTCTGAGTGCAGGGTGAGCAGTGGGGGAGTTTCAGCACAGAAGGTGTGATTAGGTTTGTAACAGGCGCTCGCTCTGGTTAGCAGCCCTGCAGAGAGGGTGGGCTGTACCAGTCCCGTGTAGGTCCAATGAGGAAGGTACAGGCAGGGCTCCAGGGGAAGGTGGAGCATAAGCCGACCTTTGCACTCTACTACGACAGAAGAGCCCTACCTGTTGGGGGAACCAGGGAGGCTTCCTGAAAGAGGTGGCATTTGAGCTGCGCTTGGGTGGTGGCGTGGTGGAGCCCAGCACTCCAAGCCTAGGGACGCCCTTTGGCAAGGGCTCAGCAGTGAGGCTGCACAGGTTGGGTTTGGTGAGTCACAAGGCCCCTTAGTGGCTGAGCCAGCACTGAGACCCTGTCTCTGATGCCCACCTGAGGCCTGGTACCAAGAATGGGCATTGAGGAAGTCCCCAAATCCCCCAGGTCAGCAGGTTCCTGCAAATCTGACCTCTGAGGGGGTGCGTCTCCCTGATTGCAGCACAGCTGGGGGATGGGGAAGAGGAAGTGTGGGCCACTGGCTAGACCCAGAGAGCCAGGAGGAGGGGCCTCTTCGAGAGCTGAGAGAAGCAGGGGCAGCACCTCCCCAAAGGCGGTTCCCGCGGACCCCTGAGACCACGGCCCAGACGCAGGGTGGCTGGAGGGAAGTGAGAGGTGAACCCAGCCTGGCCTGGCTGGCTGGCTGAGGCCCTCTGTCCCCCACTTTCCTGGACTGCTGAGGGCAATGGCTGTGGCCCAGCAGCTGCGGGCTAAGAGGTGAGTGCATGGTGCTGCCCTCCCAGGCGTCCCCACTGTTCCCAGCAGGCCTCAGGGGACAGAGGCTGGTCCTCCTGCCACCCCCCTTATTAATATCAAAAGTGGAGAGGCTGGGGCTGAGTCAGAACCCAAATACTCAGAAGTGCAGACTCTTGGAACCATTTTAAGAAAATTAAGTTGTGATTCACCTCCCTCAGGCACAGATAAAGACTCAAGGCTCAGAAATGGGCAGTGACTGTCCCAGGGTCACACAGGAATGGGTGGCAGAGTCTAGATGGGATTGCAGGTGATCTGTCTCCCTGACTGGGCTCACTGCTCCACACCATAGTCAGTGATGGCTTTCTATCTTTTGTTCAGATGGAATGCAGAACACTGCTTGTTTTCCCTCATTATCCAGAGCGAGGTCCAAATGTCACCTCCTCCAAGAAGCCTTCCCTGACTAACCCCTCACTGTTCTCTGACCCCTTGCCCTATTTCTTTTTTCTGTACAGCCCTTGTGTTACTGTCATAACCTTCTAGATTCAGTCATTTGTTTTCTTTATCACAGGCTCCGCCTTTAGAACAGAGTTTGACGAGGGCACAGTATTTGTCTCTTTGAATCACTGTCACATCCCTCAGATGTAGGACAATGCTGGCACAGACTAAATGCTCAGTAAATGCTGCTGAATGGATAAATGAGTGGATCTTTGGGTGGGAAAATGTCCATAGACCCTTCTTGTCCAATCCTGTTGTCATACAGATGAGAAAACAGGGGCCCAGGGAGAAGAGAGGACCTCCCCAGGGCACAGGCAGCAAGCGGCAAGGCCTGCACTCGGAGCGCAGCCTCTTGGGGCTGAGGCTCATCTCAGGGGCGTGTCCGAAGGCTCCCTCAGTAGCCAGGCCTGTGCTGCAGCCTCCGGGGGCTGGAGGACTCAGGGCTTGGCGCCTGCCTTCCAGCATTGGGGCAGCGGGTAAAGTCAAAAGCAGAGTGAGCTGACAGTGAGGAGGGGACTCAGAGGGTCGCTGGAGATGGTCAGGCTGGTCTGGACCGAAGCGGGCAGCGAAGGGCCTGTGGTGGAACTGGCTGGAAATGGGGCCCGGAGTGGGATTTCTGAAGCTCGAATGGCAAAAGGAAGGCAGGTCTGTGTGTGTGTTCAGGAAGGGGTGGGAGGAGCCCATGCTTACAGGACAGATCACAAATGGCCTCGGTGATGAGCAACAGAGGCTGGTGCTGGGGCACTGAGTGGGGTTGTCCCCACCAGATTCCAGCCCCTCTTCCCCACAAGTTCTCGTTGTCAGCTGGGTCTGACATGCAAACTTGAACCTGCAGGAAACAGCTGCTGCGAGAGGCTGGTGGCACTTCCTGTTTCTCAGGGTCCGTGGGTCAGAGAGAGGATTCCAAGAGCTGGCCGGGCAACTGTGTGTCCCTCCCTCTCACTCCCTGGTACTTTTGGTCTGCCCTTGCCCCTCAGAGGAGGATGGCTGCCCCCTGTATCCCTTCATGGGAACCCCGAGCCAGGTCCCGGGGTCTCTGGCCTCCCTGTCCCTTGGAAACCTTATTCAAAAGCAGGCCCTACATTCGTTCTGTTCGAGGCCGAAGCAGAGGATCCAATGGGCGGGCGACAGAGTCCCACGGCTGGACTTCCTGAGACCCAAGTGGCCTGAGGCTGGAAAGGACTACTCAGGGGTAGTGTGTTTAGTTCCAACAAACAGGGTTTGAGCACCTACTGTGTGCAGGAACCACAAAACCTGAACCAGCTGCCACCTAAGGGTCTTTCCAACTTTCGGCCTCGCCTGCCCAAGCTCCCAGGTGGACTGTGCGTGACTGTGTGAGCCCTGAGCGTCCTGGCCTGCGGGGACCCTGAGCTGGCTTCAGCTCTGAGGGGCCCTGGCTCAGTCTCCAGGGGAATGGTTATTCTAGGGGGACAGCTGGTGGGGGTCGCTGCACCCCTGTCCCACCCAGCAGGCAACCAGACCATCCCCATACTTCCCACCAGGGGACTTGTTAAAACACAGACACAGCGGTGGCCCTTGCTGAGCCCCTACTATGCACCTGGCACAGTTCTGGGTGCTTGGGGATGAGTCTTCCCAAGGTCCCTGCTGGCAACGGCAGAGCCGGGGATTGGAGTCCCCTCTTCCACCTGTACCACCTGTACCTGACGCCCTCTCATGATGGCCCCTTCTCCACCCCCGCCACCCCAGGGCAAGGTACAAGGGTCGTTCACAAGTGAGTAGGCCCCGCTGGTCTCACTCGTTCCTCTCTCACTGCTTTGTCCCTCTAGCTCTGTGCTCAGATGCACTCAGAAGACCCCTTCCCACCACTGCAGATCCTTGAACTTGGCCCCTCTTGCAAGGCCAGGGCCTTTGGCACTCCATGTGTCCTTTGCTTGACGTCCTTGTAGCAGCTCCTCTTTTTGCCCCGCTGACCTGGTGCTGCTTCCTCTGGGAAGCCCTCCCTGACCACTCTCAGTGTGAGTGCGCCCAGCCCTCGTCCTTGCACAGCACTCCTGCTTTTCTCTCCCGTGCATGTGACCCCCGTCCCAGAAGTGTCTGCTTGCCCAGCTCTCTTGCCCGCTGCTGCACACTGATTCTCTGAGGGGCTAGACTAACGGTCAGCTTCCGCTGCAGCTCAGAACACCGTGCACTTTTCCTGTATAGCATCTGTGCCCATTGAAGCCATGTCACCATTTGTTTAGTGACTGGCTTCTCCACTGGGCCGTGAGATTCAGGCAGGCAGGGGCCGCATCCCAGCGTGCTCAGAACAGTAAGCTACAGCAGGTACCTACGAGGGTTTGCTGTTATTATTACTTCAGGTGGGAACCTGAGGCTGGGAAGGGCTGGGTCTTATCTAAGTTTGGGCTTCAAACCAGGGCCAGCCCAGCCTCTCGACCTACTTGGGCAAGCATATTAAACACTCTGTGCCTCAGTGAGCACTCAGGAAATAGTGAGCCGTGGTAACTATTACCCAACTTGCCCAATTCCCTGCTCAAGGCCTCATTACCCCTCTGGTTCTTTCCTGCCCCACCCCAGTCATATTACAGAGGAAATACCCATGAAAGGCACAGCCTCAGGGGAGAATGTGGAGGAGGAAGCCTTTCCCAAGGGTGTTACCACAAGGGCATGTGTGGAAAGTGAGTGGGGAGGTCGGTTGCCAGTGTCTACCAACTCTGGGTGTGGTGGAGATTTCCTCTGCCTGCCCTCTGCCACCCTGAGTCACCTCCCAGTGGCAGCCTCCTGCATCCGGCAGTAGGCCGAGACCCCGAGCAGCCCAGGTCACACGGGGAAGCAGCAGGGGCTGAGACGGGCTGTGCAGACTTGGAAACCAGTATCTCCTGAAGTCCCCGATCAGATCAGAGGCTCCGGCCATGGCAGCCCCTGCCCCCAGCGCCCGCCCTGTTTCCCAGTTGCTGCAGTAGCAGAGTCGTAATTGCTACTAATTTCCTTATGTGTCCGCAAGTGGCTGGACTGGGCGGCTGCTTCCATTTCCTTGGCTGTCCGAGTGCTCTTCCTCCACCTGTGTCTCTCAGCCCCTCCCTCTGCTCACTGCTCTTCTCTGGGGGTCTTAACCATGGCCACGGGCAGATGGTTCTCACGTCGCCCACTGCCACTCAGAGGCCCCAACCAGCTCCAGAGCCGCACACCAGCTCTTGCCGGACCTCGACCCACGTGCCTGAGAAGCCTCCCAAACTGGCCTGCGGGAGTCTGTGTCCACCCACTCTGCTCCCCAGCCACCCACCCACCCACCCTCAGGAACAGCCAGCAAACTGGCAGTGTGTCTGTTGGAGATGCATACGGCTGCAGGGGACAGAGGAACTGATGTTAGTATAAACAAACAGGGGTTTAATTTTTCGAATAACAAGAAGTCCAGGGTCCACAGCTGGTTCTGCGGCTCAGTGACTTTGGGACCAGTGTCGCAGAGCTTCCTTCGGTCTTCCACATGTTTTTGCCTCATGGATACAAGGTGGCTGCTGCAGGTCCAGACGTCATACCTGCTTTCAAGGCAGGCAGAGGGCAGAAGGGAGGAGACCGTGCTAGCTCTATCCATGTCTCTAGATCAGGAATGCAAACCCTCTCCCTTGCACGGCTCAGAGAGCGTGGGGTGGCCCTCGGCCCTGCATGGCCCTGCAGGAGCTCGGGGGTGCTTCTGGGAGGAGTGGTCGCCAGCACGGGACACTAGGAAAGTGGTCACTGCGGGCGGACCGGGGCTATGCAGCTGGTTTCTGCCCTTTGCCACTGCCACCAGGCTGGCTTCCTGGCTTGGGTAGGCCACAGTGTCTGACCCGGGTTCCGTGCCCCTGAGGCATGGGCGTGGTGGGAGGTTTTGGGGTCCTTTACTGCCTGTCCACCTCAAGTCTGAATCCCAGGGCCCGAGAGGCCGGCGAGCATGGAGAACTACCTGCCGGACTCCCTGGGTCTCACCTGTGGGCACACTGATGATTGGTGAGCCAAGAAATAGAAAGTTTCAAAAAGGAGAAGGAAAGGATGAGAAAAGTACACTGATGCGGTTGACAGAAACGCCTGTCCGTGGAGAAGGTTCCATGAGAGACAGGCAGAGGATGAAGAGCTGAGGGAAAGGGCGGAAGCAAAGGACCCTGACCACAGGCACAGCTCCACGCCCGCACTGGAGTCTGCCCCCCTGCCCACAAAAGCAGGTGCCAGCGGGGACGTGCGTGGCACTGATGATGGCATCAGGCTAGCACAGCTCCAGGGGTCATCACACGTGCATGGTGGCTCAGGAAATGCAGGCGTGCCAGCTGCTTAAATCCCCCTTGCATGCAAGAGGTGTGCCCGCCCAAGTGATAACCCGGAGACGGGGAGAGGTCACCGCTGGCCAGTTGGAGCTGGCGCACCACGAGGGTCGCCAGTTTCCTATTACCCACCAGGGCCAGCACGTCGGGGAAGAGGACTTTCCGGGCCCAGAGCAAGAGGTGGTTTCCCCAACTGGCCACAGACCTCGGCTGCCACCCCCAACACAGGAGTCCTATGGAGTGTATGGCCCTGAGGTCGGATACGCCAGCACCGATGATGGCCAGGGTTATGGTTCCTGTGCCAACAGCTGCAGCACCCAGCTGGGAGGTGTGTTGGTTACTACAACTGTGGATGGCACTCAGTGATGAGACGTACGATTCCTGTGGGCAGAGGAGTGGGCTGACTCAAGACACCAGGCACCACCAGCCAGGACGGCGAAGGGGCATCTACAGAGACGAGCCACGTGGCTGGTAGGGAGTGTGCTGCTATAGTTATAAGACGGCCAGTCTCTGCCAGCCCGGGGCTCCTATACTGTTCAAAGCATTTTTTTCTATAAAGAATCCCTTTTTAAATAAATCAAAATGCTTAAAATCTGAGTGGATGGAACTTAACACTACTTTGTGGAAACATCAGCCTGGGCAGAAAGAAAAAAAAGAGGTAAAATTTTGTTAATTCCAGTCTGTATATGGAAAAAGAAAAAGTTATCAAAAGGGAAAAAATAACTTTGATTAACTAGTGTTAAACAAAAAAATAGGTTTACCAAATATGTTCATTCATCCTTTAACACAAGCCTCACCTTTCATTTTAAAGGTTTCCATAGAATTTGGTTATTTTACCTTTCTGCCACATGCTAGCTCTTTTTTTTCTCTTGCTAACCTGCATAAAAAGGGAAGCCAATTACAAGTGCAAATAATGTGGTATTCTTTTGAAACTCAAATCTTGAAATGTTCTGTAGCATTAGGCAGTTTCCTCTTGCTTGATACTAAATAAACTTTTGAAAGAAAAAGAAAAATAACACTCTGAGAGGCCCCTGTGCAGATTCCTTCTTAGGTCTCATTGGCCAAATTGGTCACATGGCTGTTCTTAGCTGCAAGAGAGTCTGGGAGACAGGAATGGGACCCTTATGTTTGGCATAGCCCAATCATGGTCCATCACCTTGGAGCTAGGCCTCTTGCCATTGTCAACAAAATTGGAGCCTGACTAGCAGGAAGAAGCACAACATAACAAATGAAACAGTGTTTGCTAACAGTGGTATCCCTGTTCCTGTCCTTTCCTCCTGTCACTGCCTGTTCTCTGTCATCACATCATCTCTTGCCTGGAGCGCCAGTGGTACACTTTCCCTTCAAGCCTCTGCCCTCTTTTCCTTCTCCACCCAGCTGCCTGTGGTGGCCTCCTAAAGCTGGGGTTGTATTGTTTTCACTCTCTTCCAAAGGCTTGTGTAGCTCCCTGTAGCCTACAGAACTTCCTTAGCTCAGCACCAGAGACCTTCCTTTGCCTGGCCTCATCTGCCTGCTCAGTCTCCTGACTATTCCTCAGGCCTCAGAACCTTAGCATATGCTGTTCCCTCTGCCCAGAAGGCCTTCCCTGCATGTCCTACCTGGAGGATTCCAGGCTCAAATGTTACCTCCCCTGTGACCTCTCCCCAGCCTGGGCACAATTAGCCATTCTCTCGGTGGAGCATGTGTTGTTGGCCTTGTTCACCCTGGTGACCTGGGTCCAAGAGCAGGGTCCGAGGCAGAGGATGTGCTTGAAGTGCCGGTCCTGGCCGGGCCATTCAGTCGCAGACGACGTTAGACTGTCACACGCATGGCTGTCGATCTGTGGTCGCATCACCAGATGCCTGCACTCTGAGTTCTGACCCGTGTGTGCTGGCCTGGCCCGGGAAGGGGTGTTGAATGAGGGATGCCAGACACAGCCTGGGCTCTCGGTGCTCACCACTTCATGTCCGGCGGGACCTCCAGAAAAGATCGGGGCGATAACCAGGGCGTCTTTCCTGCCTGCCTTCCTCAGCGACTTTCAACAGCTTCCTGATGACGTCGCCATCTCAGCCAACATCGCCGACATCGAGGAGAAGAGGGGCTTCACCAGCCACTTTGTAAGACACGTCCCTGGACCTTCCCCTCTCCCATCTCTTAACTTCCCCCCAGCGGTTCTCAGCAGGGCGGGTCTGTCCTCCAGGGCACAGTGGCAGCGTGTACCTTCAGGCATTTTTTATTATTCCCCCCTGGGGCAGGAGTGCCACGGGCACCCAGGGGGCGGAGGCCCAGGAGGCTGCCTCACGGGCTGCATGCCCAGGACTGTCCCCAGCAAGGCCTGTGCTGCTGAGGCTGAGAAACCCTGTTTAACCCTTGGCCCTCGGGACATCCTGCTCTCTGTTCCTGGCTTCCGAGGTCCTACCCCTGGCCTCTGTCCTAGGTTTTTGTCATCGAGGTGAAGACAAAAGGGGGCTCCAAGTACCTCATCTACCGCCGCTACCGCCAGTTCTACGCCTTGCAGAGCAAGCTGGAGGAGCGGTACGGGCCGGACAGCAAGAGCAGCCCCTTGACCTGTAGCCTGCCCACCCTCCCAGGTAGGCCGGTCCCAGTCCTGCTGTGGGCAGAGTGGACGAAACTGTCCATGGGCTCTTCTGCCAGCTCTGCTGACGCGGTTCAGCCGGTCAACCCCAACCCATGTTAAAAGCGCCCACTGAGTCCATGCCCCCCCTCCCGGCAGTCATGGGCCACCTTCTCACTCTCCTGCCTCATAGGTCTTGACTTCCCATGGCCCACTGATCTTTAATGCGTCCACCATCCACAGCGACCGTGGCCATGGTGTGGGGCACGTGAGCACCGGCCTCTGCCCCTGAGTCAGGCCTTTCCAGCTCTCCCTTGGGCCACTCCGTGAAAACCGCCCTCTACCTCTGCGGTCCTGGCCCCCCCAGCCCCACAGGCCCCGCTTCCCCATTCTGCTGGGAGCTTGTGTGCGTCACACCTGTGCTTCTGAACAGTCCCACCACCTGTTGCCCCCTGGCCTTCCCGCCCAACTCGAGCCTAACCCACACCTTGGACAGGCCTGAACCTCCCACCTCTCAGTCCTGCCCACTTGAGCCCTGTGGGAGAGACCCCCACCCCCGTGCTCCTGAGGTCCCTCCAGGCCCTGCAGCTGCATGCGAGCATCCATCCTCCAGACCCAGAGCTCTTCCTGCCCTTCCCTTCTTCAAGCTCAAGCTCAAACTCCACGTCTACCAGCTCTTACTTCCTCTGTCTGGGCAGATGCCGTGGTTCCTCCTCACCCAGCTCCAGGAGAGGCTGACGCCACTGGCCCCTAGTGGCTCCTGGCTTCTTTTGTCCTTCTTGGGAGCTGGATTTGCTTGCACCGTCTGCTTCCCCCTCTCTGGGCTGCAGAGGAAGGAGGGTCTCTCCTGCTTTCATCCGACGCCCCCTCCCTTCGGGGGTTCCTCCGACAGCTTGTCCTGCGTGCTCTCTGTGCACTTTCTCCTTTTTGCCTCGACTCTACCACATTTCTACGCAGGCTCAGCCCTTTTCCATCTCTGAATAAACATGGGCCACGGGTGAGCATCTGTGCAGCCGGCCCCTGGAGCCCAGGAGCCCTCAGAGCTCCTCTTTCCTTCCTTTCACAGTAAATCTTCCCTCCCTCTCTCCCCTTCTCATCTCCCACCTCCTCCCCGACCCACCGCCTGGGTCTCAGCTCTTCCCTTCCCACTGCACTGCGCTCCTCGTGACCTGTTAACACTGACGCCGCTCAGGCCTCATCTTCCTGTCTGGCCTCCTCTTCCAGGAAGCCCTCTCCAAGCTTCTGTCACAGCGGCGCCTGCCGGTCCCCCTGCTGCCTCACCTGTGCCTCCTCCAATGTCTCCTTATAGATCCCTGGCTTTGGTCGGATGGGGGGTCTCTGGGTGGGTGGTCCTACCAGAGCCCCACCCGAGGGTCCCGGAGAGGACATTTGTCTCTGGTCGGCCACCCCTCACACTCCAACCCGCACTGTTTCCCTCCACCCTCCCCCAAACACTCCATCTTGCTTTTAAAGAAAGATTCATTCATCCACTCAACAAGTATTGGTTGGTTTGGGCAACATTCTAGACCCGTGGTTCCTAATTTTGGCGGCGTATTGGAAGTCATGCGATATTTCAGACACCCTGATGCCCGAGGCCCACCCCCCGCCGTTCTGATCCGATTGCTCTGGAGTGAGTCCAACACAGCGGGGGTTTTGAGGCTCCTTGGGCGACTTGAACGTGTGGCCACGGTGAAGGGACCCAGCTGTGAGCAAAGCAGAGATCCTGCCCTTTTGGGGCTAAGAATCCCGTGTGTGCGGGGACGGGGGTGCAGTTAGGCAACTCAGGGACAACCCAAACAAGGAAAACATGGAGCGCATGTGGGTGGGGGGGATGGTGCACGGTGGAAACGTGAGGGGAGGAGCCCGGACCAGTGGGGAGGACACGCTTTGCTTCTCCTCAGCCAAAGTCTATGTGGGTGTGAAACAGGAGATCGCTGAGATGCGGATACCTGCCCTCAACGCCTACATGAAGGTAAGGGGGGGGGCCCAGGGACCCCCTCTGAGCACAGCTTTGGGACCTGGGGCTGGTTCTCCTGCTCTGATGGACTGCACCTTCAGTCCTTAAATGCCTGGCCTGGGGGGAGAAGCCAGATGTGTTCTCAGGGTTCTAGGGCAGGAGTGGGACAGGGGGAGGGCACAGGAACAATGCTTTGAATCAACAAATACACTGTCAGTGCCTGGCGTTCCAACACAGCAGTGAATGGGACCTGGTGCCTGCCCAGAGGGAATGGTCAGGTGGGTCACAACATCACAAAGAGACTTGGCCTATATAGCAGGGGCACGATGGACCAGGGCCCCAGCTCTGTCACACAGCGCCTTTGCAGGAACTAGAGAAAGGTCCCCTTGTCAGGGTGCAGGCTGGATATTAGTTGCATCCATGAGGGTTGGCTTGGTGCCCTTCTATGTTCCCCAACTTACAAATTTCTGCATCCTTAGGAGGTGGAGGAGACTGAGGTAGGAGCATCTTAAAAGCAGAAGCCAGATTGGTCAGAAAAGGCATTTCATCAAACAGAGCTAGGTCAGAAAGGGACAATGGTCCTTGTGTGGTAGTGAGCACCCCATCATTAGAGGCATACAAGCCATGGCTTGCTGGCAACCTCAAGAAACTGGAGAAGGCCCTGGCTGGTGTGGTCCAGTGGACTGAGTGCCTAACCAAAGGGTTGCGGGTTTGAGTTCCAGTCTAGGACACGTGAGTGGGTTGCAGGCCAGGTCCTGGTAGGGGGCGCACGAGGAGCAACCACACATCGATGTTTCTCTCCCTGTCTCCCTCCCTTCCCCTGTCTAAAAATAAATAAAATCTTTAAATAGAAAAGGAACTGGAGAAGGGAGCCCTCCTCATAGCCCAGCGGCACGCTCGCAGACCGGAGGGCTCACCCGCCTCTCCACCCTCACGACTGTAGAGCACTGAGCTAGGAGTCTCTTTAGTCTTTGCTCTGGCGTCGACGGTCTCAGTGACATGGGGCAGGTTTTGCCCATCCTCTCTAGGCCTCGGTTTTCCCTCTTATGAAATAGGACGGCGCATCCAGATCTCCGGCCTCATAGGAGTGGCCTTGGGATACATGGAGAAAAGGACATGACAGTGCTTTGGAAACTATGAACCTAGTGGAGTGAAGGGTAGGAGGGGTGCAGAGGACACGGGAGGAGGGGGCAGATGGCCCACCTGTCCTCCCTGGTGGCTGTGGGAGCCAGCACTGGAGGCATCTTCTCCCAAGGGCGCGCTGTGACAGCTGCTCCCACGGCACGGCTACAAGTCCCACCCTCCTCCGAAAGAGCTGGAAGAGGACTGTGTGCTGGGGGGGGGGCACAGGGGAGAAGAGGCCGCAGAGCTGGGGCTCCCTGTCCCACACCTGGCCTCAGTGGCCAGCAGCAGGGAGGGTCCTATCTCTGCCTATCCAGGTCCAACTTGATTCCTCAAGCCCAGACATCAACCAGTGCAGGGATATGCTATGGTAACCATATCCTGTGCTTGCATACCTGCAGAGATGGGGAGCTCACTACCACTCCCCCCTGATCTAGCTGCTTGTCCTATTGCTGGATGGCTATTAGAAAAGCCCACACCCACTGCTCTCACCTCTGGCCTGATGAAGAACATGGGTCACGTGATAACGACAATGCCCTGGAACTATGTGGGGCACTGGCTAGTACCAGGGAGTCTCTAGGTGTGCTCTTGGCAGGTGAATGAATGTGCTTATTTATTGATAATTTCTGCAATAATGTGTGCAGTAGATATTATTATTCCTATTATTCTGAAGTGAGGAAAGAAGGCACAGAGAGGTAGAGTCACTCACTCAGTGTCACAGAGCAGTTAGGTAGGAGGGATGGAATTTGAACACACATCCTTGAGACACTAGGGTCGTGCTCTTACCCACGGTGTTGTGTTGTAACACAAAGAACAGCCACAATGGTGATATCTCACTCGGTCACTTGCTAGATGCCCAGTGCCGTTCTAAGTGTTGTGCACATACTTACGTATTTATTCCTTACACAGCCCCCAAGGGAGATACTGTTATCACCCCCACTGCATGAATGGGCATATGGAGGCCCAGGCTCACCCAGCTGGTGAGTGGCCGAGCTGGAGCCTGAGCCCTGGGGCAGCCCAGCCCTGCGCCTGGGCCCCGAGACCCTCCCCGATGACAGCTGTGTCTGTCCCGGACTCCGCGTTCCCAGTCCCTCCGGGATGGAGCTCCCCGCTCCTCCCGCCCTGCTGCCTCGGTGGGATTTCCTGAGGGGGTCTGGGTGCAGGCTGCCTGTAGGGCTTCAGCACGCAGACCTGTAACCACAGGGCTCCTGGGGGCCAGAGTGGCGTGTGGCTGAAGGTGGGGACCTGCGCAGTGTGCACCGTGGGACCCTGCCGGGTTCTGGGTCCTCACGCCTCACGGTCTTTGCATTGAGGGGCTACAACCAGCCTGGGATCAAGTGAGGGTGCTGACCTCACCACATCCTACCCTGCCAGCCTCAGTCTCCCCCACTGTGCTATGAGGTGAAGTTTTTTTGTGGTGTGAGGGAAAGGCCGGAGTATCTCCAACTGGTGTTCATTGGGGTTATTTGGGTTATTCCCTCCCCACTGTTTTCTCACATGGACCTAAGGGATGGGCCGTGGTGGCAGATGGCCCTGAGGACTCCAGCTTTGTCACTTACTATTCTGTGTGGCCTCAGGCAGGTCCCTTCAGCTTTGTGACCCTGACTCGCAGGTCACCAGGAGATGGAGTGAGGTCACACAGTGTGGCACCGAGGGCAATGCTGGGCAGTTGCCACCACATCCCATCACCGGGCACCCCCTCTGGTGCCGTGTCTGGAGGCTTTTTGGTCTTTTCCAATTGAGCTCTTCTCAAGCCAGCTGGCCCCTCCTGACCTTGAAACCAGGAGCAAAGCTTGGGAGATGTTACCCCAGCCTACTGGAATTGTTCAAACATACCTTGTTTGTGTTATCAGGCAGAGAAGAGGGGTTCAGTGTGGGGGCGAGGGATGGAGCAGCTGGGGTGGGACGCCCAGACCCTTCTGCTGACCACCTGCCCGTCCTGTCCTCTCACCCAAACGCAGGGCCTCCTCAGCCTGCCCATCTGGGTGCTGATGGACGAAGACGTCCGGATCTTCTTCTATCAGTCGCCCTACGACTCGGAGCAGGTGCCCCAGGCTCTCCGCCGGCTCCGCCCACGCACCCGGAAAGTGTGAGTGCCGGGTCCTTGCAGCCCCACGGGCCAGAGCAAGGGCCCCTGTTCCTAAGCAGGCACTCCAGCTCCCTCTTTTCCCAGGAGGAAGGGAAGGAGGAGAGGTTAGTTCTGTCCCACAGGAAATAATCACTGAAACTCCAAGCCACTGAGATGGCGCTGGAGCCCAAAGGCAAGCTTGCTGCTGCCCGGAGTCCGGGGGCGGTGCTCCTGGGCCCTGACCTCCCCACCCACTCCCCCTCCTTCCTCCAGCCAGCACCCCCAGGTGCCCAGCCGTCTCTCCTGAGCACCCAGACAGGAGTTCATCCCAGCCACATGGCAGCCCTGGGCCCTGGAGCAGCGCGTGTCCCCTCTCCAAGCCTGCTATGTTAGGATGGTCACGTGACTTCAGCGGCTGGGTGTAGGGAGCAGAAGGAAGGACAGGTGTGAAGTATCTGGCAGGTTATGGCACTGATTGGACGTCCCCACGCCCTCCTCTCTCAGCTTCTGCTCCCTGGTCCCAAAGTGGGTACAATCTCCCCTCCAGGGGCCGAGCGTGATGCCCCAGGAGCAGTCGTACCTGCATTTTTAGTGTCCTCTCCCTCCTGCCTTTCCGGCCTCTGTCTCAGAAGCAGGGAGCTGGGCCTGAGAGAACCAGGGGGCTGATGGCTCCTCTTTTCTCTCCACAGCAAGAGCGAGTCCCCACAAGGTGCCACCTTAGACCGCCTGGAAGCTCCGAGAGCAGAGGTACCTGCAGGCCTGCCCCTCCCCACCCGAGCCCCTCCTGCTGGGCGTTGGCTAGCGTCTAGGACTGGGCTCTACCTGCACCCTCAGCCTTGGGTGCCGAGGAGCCCAGCCCAGCTGACAGCGGGGGAATATTGCACACGCAGAGGTAGAAGAGAATGTGTCCACCCAGCACCCATTCAGCCAGCTTTCCCGGCCCTGCTGGGCCAGCCCTGCTTGGAGGGGACACAGACAAGCCCTGTCCTTTAGGAGCCCACAACTCCCTGAGGACACACACATAAAGACATGCATTTAGGACCCGGCGTGGTCAGTGACGGGGGGTTGTGGGAGTGCCGAAGCCCACACAGGCCTGGGGGGCCAGGGGGGTGCGGGGAGGTTGGCTCCTTCCCTTCCATCCTCATCGCAGCTGTGGAAGGAGCACCCGCTCTGGAGTCAGGGAGACCTGGGTTCTAATCCCAGCTCCTCTGACGACTAATAGAATGGCCTCAAACAAGTCACTCATTCTTCCTGAGCCTCAGTTTTCTCACCTGTTAAATGGGATGTCAAAGAAAGCACTTTAGCAGAAATTCTGTGGATGTCCCTTCCTCCTGCCTTCTTACCATACTCCTCTCTCCAGGCCCTGTTTGACTTCACCGGGAACAGCAAACTGGAGCTGAATTTGAAAGCTGGAGATGTGATTTTCCTTCTCAGTCGGGTCAACAAAGACTGGCTGGAGGTGAGTTTGGAGGTGAGGGCGGGGGTGAGACCGTTTGGGTCTGGCGAGGGCATCAGGAACAAGGAAGGGCAAGAAGGACCCGAGGGAGGGGGTGCAGTCCGGGGGCGAGAACTCTGCAGCCCGGGCGGCTGTGGCAGAGCCCCAGGAAACACAGACGCTGGGGAGACGGACAGGCGTGTGCGTGGTGAGATGCATTTCTCTGTCTACGACGAGGTTTCCCGTCTGCGGCACCGCGGACACTGGGCCAGGCCCCTCCCCGTCGTGGGGCGGGCCGGCTCGTGCAGGGTTCTCAGCCACAGCCTGCTTTCTGCCCACTAGATGCCAGCCGCCGCCCTTCGGTGCCGCGGTCAACTTTGTCCCTGGGCGGCAGCCGAGATGCGTGCGCTGCTCTGTGACCTGGGATGGTGACATCACTGCTGTCACAGGCAGCAAGGCAGGAGCAATGAAGGGCCTGGGCTCTGGAGTCCGCCTGTCTGGTGTCTGTCCTCCTTCTGGTTTTAACAAGTTTCATGACTTGGCAAACTTGCTCAACCCCGTGGTTTCCTTTTCTGTAAATGGAGGCAATGCTGCTGTTACTTCACGGGGTTCCGGGAAGAGAGAAATGAGGCGTAGCTGTTTGGGTCTCCGCCCACAGAGACTCAGCCTGGGTGCGTGGCGTCTGGCAGGGGCCAGGGCCATTGGGAGAGTTAAGTTGACTCTGCAGCCAGGGCCTGTCATGTGAATTGCTCTGTCCCCGCAGCCAGCAAGTGGGGCGCATGTCAGGGCTCCCACAGTGTCTCGGGAACAGACATGGGAGGTTAGGGGCTGTCGTTCTTAAGTAAGATTCTCTCGGGGTAGTGGTGTCCAAAGGAGGTCGTGGGGTAGGTCCCCAAGGGAACACTAAGGGCTGGGCAGGGTCCCCGGCATCCGGGCCAGGAGAGGGACAAGGACCATCGGTCTCGCCGACTTGGCAGTTTTGATTTTCCCCCTGTCCTGGAACTCTGTGTGACAGGTTTTTATCAGCTCTGACAGATTCCCGAGGGGTATCTCGGGCCATTCTTCAGGAACAGGAAATGGTTGTTGCCTTCCTGTTTTCTGGAAAGTTCTTTGTGTCAGTATGCTGGGCAACTCTGGCCTTGGGTTGAGGGGAGAATCGGGCGAGACGCAGAGACTGCTTTGAGCCTGTTTCTACGTCTGTGGAACAGGACAGAAGCGACGTCCTCCCTAGGGCTGTGAAGAAGATGACAAAGGCGCGTGCAAAGCCCTGGCAGTGGCCGGGCCTCGGGCGAGAGGCCTGGGCGGCAGAGGGAGGTTTCTGGCCATTTCGTGTGAAGCGGGGGCTCGGCGGTGTCTGGGGAACGAAGGCATGAGTGGAGTGGGAACCGCACCCCTTCGCCCTCCCCGGTTCTATTTTCCACCCTAACACCCACCGCCGTCTGACTCAGCACGGAGTTCACCCACGTACCTGCACATCCTCACTTCCCATCACAGTGGAAGCTCCACGGGAGAAGGCAAAGGGCTTTCAGCCACTCCGTGTGCCCAGAGCCACCTGGTGCTCAAGAAATCTCTGAATGAGTGAATGAGTGAATGAATGAAAGATGATAGCAGGCTTTCCGATAAGTTCAGATCTCCAGCTATTCTAAAACGGAACTCCCCTTGGGGCGTGCGGCATGGTGACCTCTGTCACTTCTCCTCCCGCTACACCAGGGAGCCCAGACCTCGCCTGCCTTTCCCGGCCGTGATGAAGGCATGGGCGTCCTAAGCTGTGGTGGTCCCGCCTCCCTCCGCACTGACAGTGCTGCCCTTTCTTTCCTCCTCAGGGCACCGTCCGGGGCGCCACAGGCATCTTCCCGCTGTCCTTTGTGAAGATCCTCAAGGACTTCCCCGAGGAGGACGACCCCACCAACTGGCTGCGCTGCTATTACTACGAGGACACCATCAGCACCATCAAGTTCGTGGCCTGTGGGCGGGGCCGGTCCACCTTCCTTGCCCATCCCCACTCCCACCTCCGTATCACGTTCTGGGGCCCAAGACCCCAATCAGATATTATGTTGCCCCCCAGCGTCCTCCCCACACACACGGAAAGCCTGCAGTGGCCCCCATTGTCCTCCAGATAAGCCACGACAGGATGCCAAGGTCCATCATGGCCTGACCAGGGTGGTTCTCATGTCCCCCTTCTGGCCTAATGCCTCCTCAGCCATTCCCGTTGTCCCCGTAGGGACATCGCCGTGGAGGAAGACCTCAGCAGCACGCCACTCTTCAAGGACCTGCTGGAGCTCATGAGGTGAGGGGTTGGGGCGTGGGTGGGAGTCGGGGTGGGTCCCATCCCCTGGAGCAGCGACCGGAAGGAGAAATAGGCGGCATCGAGGTGCTGTCTGCGTCTGGTTGGCCTTCGCGTTTCACCCACAGCCCAGCCCTGCAGAGTGGGTGTCAGGGCCCCGGATTACAGTCGAGGGGGCTCTGCAGGGAGGTCCAGGTGCTGGGGGAGGCCCCACAGTTTGTGAGCACAGGTGTGCAGTCGGAGCTGAGGTCTCTGTAGGTAACAACCCGAATCTGGGTCCCCTACCACCCGGGAGCTGCCAACTCCCAGGACCCAGGTTGGACGATTCTTCCACAGAAGGGAGAGGAGAGCGCTGTTCCCTTCCTGACTCTGCCAGTAATGGCTGTTCATGTTTTTATAACTGTCGGAAATCACAGGAAGGGATAGACCAGTGAAATCGCCCCGTAGCTTTGCTCCTCCCACCATCTGACGTACACTCAGATTGCTTTAGGGCTCACCCCGCCCCCTGCATAAATATCACTTTAACTGGCTACACAGTATCATTCTATGGATGCACCTTAATTAATGGGACCATCCCTTTTCGTTGGCCTTTTAAGTCATCCTCCACTTCCTACCATAAATAACATTGTGTCCCATGTTTGGTGACTTGCCCGATTATTTCCTTAGGATGAGTTTCTAGAGGTGGAGGTGTGGGACCAAGGTGCTTGCAAATCATTTATGTTTTCCAATCATTCTGTCAAATTACCCACAGAAAGCTCAGACTGGCCGTCTGCCTGTACCCCCAGGTAGTAAGGGTGCCCATCTGCCTGTACCCCCGGGTAGTAAGGGTGCCCGTCTGCCTGTACCCTCAGGTAGTAAGGGTGCCCATCTGCCTGTACCCCACATCAGCTCGTTCCGTCATCTGCAGCCTCACACAGGTGTCTCGTGGGCTTTATTCTGCTCTGCTCTGGGCCTGGTCGAACCCACTCCTCTTCCCCACGACCGTTTCTGAGTGTTCACCACACTCTACACAAGACATTTCGGGCTGCGTCACTAACTTAATGTGGGGTTCCGTTCCGCTGCGGGTCTCAGTTTCCCCCTCTGTGCGGTGGGAGTGGGACCATGCAGGTGATAAGGCCTGTGTCCAGCTCTGACTTCTTCTGACATTGAGGCCCAGCCCCCGAAACTCCATGGGCCCCACTCTCTGCCCCAGGGCTTAGGCCTAAGGCTGCTGTGCTGCTCGCTCACCCCGACCTTCCCCACCCAGGCGGGAGTTCCAGAAGGAGGACATTGCCCTGAATTACCGGGATGCCGACGGGGACCTGGTCCGGCTGCTCTCGGATGAGGATGTGAGGCTCATGGTGAGGCGGGCCCAGGCCCTTCCCTCCCAGAAGCGCCTCTTCCCCTGGAAGCTGCACGTCACCCAGAAGGACGACTACAAGGTCTACAACACAGTCCCCTGAGCAGATGGTGTCCCTGGGACAGTGAGGGGACATCTGCAGAAACATCCATTTGAGAAAGATTAAACAGACCTCAAAATGTCTGTCCACACAAATCCGATTGTTTGGCTTCTAACGTGTTGCCCAACCAGACTCATGGAGAGCTCCGGCTGCTGCGTAACAACCAGCCCCTACACAGGACACACCCTGCAAAGAGCCTCACCAGACAGAGGGGGGTTCCCCAATGGCCTCCCACTCTCCCCCTCCCACACATGGTCAGGGCTGTGGCCAGAATCCTCTTGGCCTCATTTCAGAATTGTTCTGGGGTGCAGAGGTGATGCTGCTGTTGGAATGCTAAGCCCTGGGGAGGCGCTGAGGTGGGGAGTTGGGACCAGGGCTCCTGTGCGAGGTCAAGACGATGAGGTGATCCTGGGACAGTGACAGAAGCAGAAGAAGAAAAGTGTCCCCCTGGAGTAAAGTGTTCCCAGTTTAGGATGATGTGAGTCACTCAGATTAAGATGAAGCAAAAAGCTTGTTGTCAAAACCAACAAATTTCTGTGAGTGAGAATAGACAATAACAATAAACAATTGCTTTAGAGTCCCAGGGATTATGGATTATTGAACGGCATGGCTACAATGTTTAAAGAAATAAAGAATAAAGTCATCACAATAAACAAGCTAACAAGAATGACCAGGCAGGTTTACAAAATAGAGATAGAATATATGTAAACATACAAGTGTGTAAACATACAAGGGTGTACACTGACACATATACCTGGGTGTAGGAGTATGTGTGTGTGTAAATCTATTGAAACAGAAAACTCAGTGGATGAGTCGGACAGTATATTGCACACAGGTGAAGGAAAAAAAAAACTGGTGAGTTGGAAAATAAAACCAAAGAAATTACCCACAATATAATTCACAGAGACACGTAGTTAGAGAATATGAAAATGAGGTTGAGTTATGAACAGCACAATGAGAGTTCTTTTAAAATCAGAGTCTCGGAAAGAGAAAATATAGAGTGTGAAGAAGAAGCAATATTTGACTAATGGCAGATGTGATATTTCAAAAGTAATGAAAAACCGAGATCTGTGGATACAAGAAGCAAGCCCGGGCACGCAGGACCAGTAAAAACTGGTGAACAACTGGCTACAACATTTTGAAACTACAAAACACCAAAGCCAAAGAGAAGATCTCAAGAACAGTCAGAAAAAGTTGAGATCATTACAAAATAAAAACAATTAGAATGGTAGCCAGACTTACCAACAGCACCAATGGAAGCCAAAGTCAATGTAGTTATAGCTTCAAATTTTTGCACCAAAATAACTTTCAATCAAGAATTATAAACTCACGTCCTAGCTGGTGTGGCTCAGTGAATTGAGTGTGGCTTGTGTACCAAAGGGTCACTGGTTCAATTCCCAGTCAGGGCACATGCCTGGGTTGCAGGCCAGGTGCCCAGTAGGGGGCTCATGAGAGGCAACCACACATTGATGTTCCTCTCCCTCTCTTTCTCTCTCACTTTCCTTCTCTCAAATAATAAATAGAATCTTTTTTTAAAAAAAGAATGACATACTCAGTAAAATCATCTTTCATTAGTGAGGATGAAATGAAGACAAGTACAGATAAAAACTGAGAACTAGAAGCATCTTTAAAGCACTTCCTTCAAGAAGAAGGAATGTGAGTCCTTCTTGAAGACTAAATAGACACAAGAACAAATGATAAGCAGAGACAATGGTGACTTCTTTGCATTGTGGATTTGTACTGGTGGGTTTGGAGTCTGTTGACTCAGCCTGGCTGCGACTCGATTTCCAAGAATTCCCTTTCCTGCGTGGGTCCAGATTGGCGCGGGGGACCGGAGACACTTGGTAACAGATCCAGAAGGCAAGAGCGAGGCCGCAGGCAACTTCTCCTTAGTTCAGGTTGGAGATTCTGTTTCAACTTGCGGCCATTGTGGTAAACATTCTGACTGCTGCTGCTGGTTCACATTCTGAAACTTCAGAACACGGAGGTCGAAAGATAAGGTCTTCGGAGACCCGCAAAGAGTGACACTTTGAGTGATGGGCGGACCTCTCAGTGACCTCCTGGAAGTCAGGCTTCCGCTCCTGTGGATTCTCCTGCTCCTGGGCTGGCTGTGCGTTTGCCTGCGTGGCAAGGCCACCTGTTTCTCCCGCAGGCCACCCTCCCTGGAGCCTCGGAGGTGGTGAGAGACTGGCCTGGTTACAGTCTGTCTTTGTGGTTCCCGGTCACGCCTGCAGGTGACAGTGTGTCTTTGCCTCTCTCACTTCACGTGCATCTGCCATTTCTGCCTGTCTGGCTGGCAGACCTCACACAGATGCAATGGCATCATGTACATGGTTTAACCAGCCCCCATGATGAGGGAAGATTGAACCCTCAAAGCAGAGCTCTTGTTGCGTCTTTCCCAGCAGTTCTGCTTCTCTCATCCGCACGTGTGTAAATTCAAGCAAACAGTCTCAGGACAAAGTAATCGTAGCGTCTAATTTGTCCGGTTAAAAAAAAAGGCAGAACTAGAATACTGGATGACGATGAAAATAATAATAATAATAATGGCATTGGGCAAGGCAGAATTAAAATATTCTAAGGTGCTTATGTTATTCATAAGCAGAGTTACAAAAAGCTGTTAACTATTAGACTGCCAAATAAAATGCACATAGTAAAATTTCGATGAAAGTAATTCAAAGAATAGAAACAGAACATATGTATTTCTTAATATTTGGATCAGAATTGGTAAGAAAGAGAAATCCATTAAAAAAGAGGCAAGAGAGGGAAAAAAGAAGGATTTAAAAGGTTAGTTGGTACAAATAGATCAAAGTGCATATATGTCAATAATTTTGATACTGTGAAGATACATGGACTCAAAGCACCGACTAAAAGATTGTCAGATTGGATGAAAAAAACACGTCCCCGTAAGGGTCACACACATGGGGGACACAATGTGAGACATGGACACACTGGAAGTAAAGGCATAGAAAGTATATTTCTGGCAACTACTAAGTAAAAGGCAGCTTGGGGGGCAGCCTGTGAGACTCACAGTCTATTTTTGTGTAACCTTGGCACCAAAACTCATTTAGTGACAATTTTTGACCCTACACTGAGTACTTATGCTTACCAGCCATGCTCGCCGCTGGTAAGCAGAACCGCTCGCTTGCGGTTCTTTTATATTTTGTTGCTTTTAGGGAATGCTTTTTGACTTTATGCTTAATTGAAGTGAGAAAATCCAACATCGGAGGTGAGAATGATTTTACTGATTGCAAAGCTGCTGAAAACCGCAGCCGTGGGTTTGCTGTTTCCCGACAACAACCTTGACACAATCGGTCGACCTCGGGAACGCGCCTGCTCTGCAGGGCAGCTGGCCAGGGCCCGCCGCCCGGCCCCCTGTCGGCCGCTCTCAGTGCCGGCTGCTGGGGACACACACAGGACACCCTTGGAGCTGCCTGGAACAGACCCACGGTCCCCACCTTTGAAGAGCGCTTGCTGCGATTTACTGCCCACCGTCACACGCAGGAGACGGCAGGAGTAACCAGAGACAGGCTCTCTGACCCATTAGCAGCCACTTGGTATCGCTGGCACCAGCGCAGTGCTGGCAGTCTGGACTGGAAAACGCCCGTCGTTAGATGCTATCATCATCCCCGAAAGCTGCCATGTACCTCTCCTTCCTGAACTTGAGAAAAGCAGTGTTTCAGCTTTTATTTCTCCCCAGTGGGATATGTGTGTCGCAGCCTGAACAAAGAACTGGAGAGCGAGGATAAACACTTATTTCAGGCTGTGTACTTGCTACAGTTCCACGACTTCCCGAAAGAGTGCAGTCGTAAGAATGTTGTTTACACAGTTGCCAGTGTTTGGAACGATGCTGACAAAGCAGCCTTCGCAAAGGACTGACACAGACTGTGTCTACGAGAATGTTTGAAAAATGAACCTGCCCATACGAAATTGGAAGACTTTTTCTGTGACAAACGAAAAGATGATATAAAACTTCATTCGTGCAGAAAATGTTTATCAGCCAAATGTATGAATAAGTTAGAGGGGCCAGCTGCAGGAAAATGCTGAACTCTGGGGTTCACCCATCTCTCCTTCCTTGCGTGATGGGGAAACTTGCTGAAGGGGTGGAAATGCAGGTAACAACTGCCTGGCAATCAGGACACCAGTGAGGATGTGAACACAGATGAAAAGTCTTGCTGGTAATACGGTGACTATTTGTGATCGGTTAACAATTCACAGTTCATAATGAGTAGAAGTTAATGGCAAATTACCTAATCACAAATAGACTTCTTAGGTAGAAATCTAAATTAACAGGGTACATCCCAGGATGAACTCATTAAAAAAGAATCAATTGCAGCGCTGCTGCTTTTTCATTTGAGAACCCTGCTCCTGACCCATAATCAAACATCTAATAGGAAAACCGTAGCCTCCTCAAATTAGGGTAATTCAAGGAGGGTTTAATAAAGGAGCTACGTGCAGGGAGAGAGGTGGTGTGTAGGAAAACAGCAAAGTGTAGTTCAATATTCCAGAGATAAAACTATGGACCTTTCGCCTTCCTGGGTCCATGGGAATAAAGATAAGTCCCTTTAACATTTCATATAATAAGGGCTTGGTGATGATGAACTCCTTGAACTTGACCTTATCTGAGAAGCACTTTATCTGCCCTTCCATTCTAAATGAAAGCTTTGCTGGATAGAGCAATCTTGGATGTAGGTCTTTGGATTTCAAGACTTGGAATACTTCTTTCCAGCCCCTTCTTGCCTGTAAGGTCTCTTTTGAGAAATCTGACAGTCCGATGGGAACTCCTTTGTAGGTGACTGTCCCCTTAGCTCTTGCTGCTTCTAGGATTCTCTCCTTCATTCGAATCTTGGCTAATGTAATTATGATGTGTCTTGGTGTGTTCCTTCTTGGGTCCACCTTCTTTGGGACTCTCTGAGCTTCCTGGATTTCCTGAAAGTCTATTGCCTTTGCCAGATTGGGGAAGTTCTCCTTTAGTATTTGTTCAAATAAGTTTTCCACTTGTAGCTCGTCCTCTTCCCCTTCTGGTACCCCTATAATTCAGATGTTGGAATGTTTAAAGATGTCCTGAAGGTTCCTAAGCCTCTCCTCATTTTTTTGAATTCTTGTTTCTTCATCCTTTTCTGTTTGGTCATTTTTTTCTTCCTTCTGGTCCACTCCCTTAATTTGAGTCCCAGTCTCCTTTCCATCACTACTGGTTTCCTGTGCATTTCCCTTCATTTCAATTAGTTTAGCCTTCATTTGTTCCTCTAATTTGTGACTAAAATCAACCAGTTCTGTGAGCATCCTGATCACCAGTGTTTTAAACTGTGCATCTGATAGGTTGGCTATCTCTTGGTTCCTTGGAAGTATTGGCTCTGGGGCTTTGAGCTGTTCTTGAGCCATAATGTTTTGGTCTGTTCATGCCTGTTACGTATGAGGGGCGGAGCCTTAGGTGTTCACCAGGGCGGGGTGACCCAGTCACTGGGTTGTGACACTGTATGTGGGGGCGGGGTCAGAGAGGGGCAATGGCATTTGTTCCTCTCTCTGGGGTTTCAGTCCCCTCTGCTGCTTCCCACAAGCAAACCGGGCCCTTCTGGTGCTGGCTCCTGGGTGTGTGGGCCTGTGCATCCTCCAGGACCCTGTGGGTCTCTCCAACAAACTCTCTGTGAGCCTGAGAGCTACTCCGGGCAACTCAGCCCCAAAAGTTTTTCCATTGGTGCTTTTAGGCTTTAATTCCCATTGCTGGGGCCCTAGCCTGCGCAGTCTGTCTCATTGCTCTCTCCTTCACCTGGTTTATCTGAGTGTGAATGTGTGACCGCGGTCAGCCAGCTGCCTTGCGCCCTCACTGGGTCTGCCCGTTGCCACCCCACACCTGGGATCTGCCAGCTGCCGCCTGTGTGCCTGAGTTGGTCTGGCCAATTTTTCCTGCATGACCCCGCTCCACCAGCTGGACTCCCGCCCTTTTACCAGTATGGCTGAACGGTTCTTTGTTATCGGACTTTCGTACAGTTCAATTTTCTGTGTTTTGGTTGCGTTTTTGTTACTAAAACTTTGTTGTCTTTAAACTCGGTTGTAGGAGGAGGCACAATGTTTCCACCTACGCCTCCATCTTGACCGGAAGTTGTTTTTAAACTTCTACATTAGTGAGGATTATAAAGACACTTTGCATTGTAAAATATAACAAGATACAAGGTGCATAAAAAGAAAAAGTTAGAAATGAACAGGGTAAGCTTCCAGTAGAAAAGTTTAAAAAAGAAAACAATACAATTATGTCCAGGAGACTAAGAGGAAGTAATAAGAAAGATGAACACAGAACTCAATGTCAACAACAAAGGCCATAGAAACAGGCGAATAAAGCCAAAAATCGGTTCTTTGGAAAGACTCTGGCAAGACTGATGAAGATAAAAAAGACGGGAAAAAATGGTATTAGAAATGAAAAGAAGCATCATTACAGAGAAAACAGAGATTTAAAAGAAATTAAGAGAAACCTATCAAAAGCTGTCCATCTTAAATTTTAAATTTTAGACAAAACAAATACTCAGAATAGTGTAACTTGGTAAAAACAAATCAGGAGAACTAGAATCTGAATTTTCCTTTAACAGTTAAATAAACTGAAGCAGAGGTATCGGGCCTCACCCAGTATGTAGAGGTTTATTGCCAGATTCTATCAAGCATTCAAGGAACAGAGCGTACTAATACAATGGAAAAAACTTTCCAGAATATAAAGGGCAAAATACTTCCCAACCCTCCAATGCAGACAGAATAATCCTGATGCCCAAACATAGTACATGTAGTAAACGGTATAAGCCAATTACATATATGAGCATAGATAAATATTTTAGCAAATTAAATCCAGCAAAGGGGCGGGGGGCCTGAGGACATGGAAGAAACCCAAACTCCTACACCGAGTTTAAACCTGGCATTCGAAGGAGGTTTCACATTTGACCATCTACAAGTACCCACCACTGCATAAGACGTTAAAGGAGAAGAACTGTGTGGTCACCCCAACAGATGGGGGGAAAGAAAATGGAAACAACTAGAAACCCAGCCATAATGAAGTCACATGCCCATGCACACACATGCACAACTCAGTGCACTGGACATGCAGAGACTTCCTCAAACGGGCAAAGACTGTCTTCAAGAAAACCTGCGGTGAACTTCGTCCTCGATAAAAAGATACCAGAGCACTCAGAGCAGTTCCTTCAAAGGCAGGAAGAAGCAAGAACACCCACTGTCAGCCACGACAGTGGCCTTTGACGCCGGAGGTTCCGGCGAGGTCAGTGGGGCACGAGAAAGGAGTGAAAGCATAAGGACTGGAAGGCAAAAGTATATCTGTCATTATTCACATTTGATATAATTATCTATAGAGATAACCCAATACAATTATTAGATGTGATAATAGAGTTTAGCTAGTAAATAAAGTTTAACTACATGACATTATAATGATGCTAGAAATTGATTGCCTTTCTATACTCCAGCAATCAACAATTTGAAAAGAAATGTTAAAACTTCAATGAAATCTTCAAGGTACCTGCAACTAAATCTAATGAAAGGCGCACAAGACCAGTGTGTATAAAATTATGAAATTCAATCAAAATATTAACAAATACCAAAATAAATAGGAAGAGAACCCACGTTCATGGGTAGAAAGCTAATATATGCAGATGTCAGTTTGCCCCATGGACCCACAGATACCCATGGGTTTAATGCAATTAGAAAAAAATTGCAATATATATATATTTTTTGGTTTTGTTGGTTTGTTTAGCATTTCATAAACTTATTCTAAAATTTGTACAGAAGAGTTAAGGACCTGGAATAGCCAACGCAGTCCTGAAGGAGAAGAGGTGACAGGGACACCCTCCAGGCAGCAAGACTCACTGTAGAGCGATGGGAAGAGGGGGAGGGGTCAGTACATGGTGGGGGGGGGACGCGACTCTGGATGGTGGGCAATATACAGATCATGCGTCCCACAGTTTTACACTCGAAACCTATATAATAACCTGTATAACCTGTTAACCAATGTCACCCCAACACATTTAATTTAAAAATAAAACTATGATAGAATAATGTTATCTAAATGTTTGAAATTCCTCTCTAGTAAGTATGAAGATTAGAAAGCAATGGAAACGCCAGCAGCATGTTGCCACCACAGGGACTGGGACCTCGATGGCAGAGCAGAACAGGGCGCCCAGAAGGTCCATGTGTGCTTGGTGCTCATTGTGTCTGATGTAGCAGACGTAGGTCACTTGGCGGAGCTGTGGGGAGAAAGAACAAAGTCCCAGAATGGCAAACTGCTCTGCTGTAGGGAACACAGGGCAGATGAGACTGATCCCCGACTCAAACCATTCAAAAGGCCCTTTTAGATGGCTTACGTCAGGAGGAGGAAAAGCAATACTTGAGAAGACATATAGGCTACTAGCTGCCTAATCTCGGGGTAGGGAAGGATTTCTTAAACAAAACAAAATAAACAAATAATCAATGTGACTACATTAAACATAGGAAGTTCTGTTCATGAAAAGATATAAGGGAAAGATAAGCCAAAAACTAGAAGATATTTGCAAGATATGTAACTGACAAAGGCTAGTGTACAGAATATATAAAGAATTCCCTCATATCCTACGAAAAGCACAGACAAGTATGTTAAAATGAGCAAAGGAGTTGAATAAGTCTTCCAATGAAGAGGAAAAATAAATGGGCAATATATATAGGAAAAGATGTTCAGTAATAATAATAAGAAGGTAAGTTGATTCAATCTCTTTGGAAAAGCACTTGTCATTACTGTGTGAAGTTGACCATTCTTGTGTTTTATGACCCCACAATGAGCTCTTGAGACACAAGCAGGAATATTCATGGCAGCTCTCTTTCAAATAGCAGCCCCCACAAATGCAAACAACCAGGGAACAGTAGGTTCATCCGTTGATTGTAACACAATGGTGCAACGCACACAAAGACATGAAGGACTTTCAGAAACATAGTGGAATAGAAGAAGCAAGTCTTGGAAGGTGTGGTTCTATTCTTACAAAGTTCAGGAACTACTGTCCATTGGTGGTTGTTGGCACCAATGCCAGCGGGAATCCCCAATTTGAGGTGTGGTGAAGAAATTTTAGTGTGAAACAGCTTGGTTGTGATACAGTCCGGCCGTGAGGCAGCCCTGGGGCCAGGGCTCTCTCCTGGCAGACAGCCCTGCTGGGTGGTCTGCTCCATGCCAGTCTGCTCTGCACCGCACTGGTCCACTCTGCCAAGATATCTTCGCGGAGTCTAGGATCCACTCTCAAAGCCAGAGTGGAGCTGGCTTACATGGACAGAAGTCCCCATCCCTGATCCCCGATTGGTCTTCTCTCATGCAAATGAGGTCCCCAAATCCTCTCAGTTTGATTGGTTCAAAAGGCACTGTCCTGATTGGTCAGAATAGAGCTGCTGTGGTGGTTGGAGTTGTTGGATGGGGACAGCCTCAGTTCTATTGGTTGAAACAGGATCCCAGGACCTCCTTTGTAAAGTCTGGCAGATGGCAGAAACACAGAGCAGGCAGGCAGGTCAGTGCAGGCCTCTCCCTGCAGTGCAGTTTGTGTGAGGGGCCCCTGCGTAGAAATGGCTGCTGGCTCTGTTTTTAAAAATTTGAACCCAATTAGCCACCAGGAACCATTCTTAGTAAGTGTCTTCTTTCTCAGGGTTCACGCTATGAAAAAAAAATAGCAAACACAAAATTCAGGGTAGTGGTACTTCTGGGAGAGAGGGAAGGAGGAAGAGAAGGAGGGAGAGAAGAAAGGAGGGAAGGAGGGAGGGAGAGAGGGAGCGCACTGACTGGGAGGAAGACACAGACAAATGATTGGTAACGTGTTTAGTGGGGTTGAGTGGTGGGTTCACAACTGCTTGCTATACTTTGTAGCTCACATTCTGTTACACATATTCGTTTTATGTCTCAAATACGACATTAAAGATATAATGCAGATTAAACATTTAAAAGTTAGCTTCCATGGGAGATTCATATCCTCCAGTTTTCAGAACTTTGGCTTTATTTTATTATCATCTTTTTTAAATGCATTGCTCCCTCCCCACCTTGGGTCACTTCACACATTTGTGACAATGGTCAATTCTTTCTCTCCTGACTCCAGAGGGGGCACAGCAGGAGTGAGGGGTGGCATTTCCCTTCTCCACAGTGATTGGGTAATGCCAGTTTTTCTGAGAGGGAGTAACTTCTAGTCTTTGTTGCTCCAGAGACTGCCGAGGACTGACCGGGGATCCGTGAACCTGACCTCAGTGCTCTCCTGGCCGAGGAATGTGATGGGAGAGGGACTTTCCTGAAAACTGGGCAGGACGAGTTTGTGGGCTGGTGAGCCTGGCCTTGGAAAACAGGGCTGGGGCCGGAGTCAGTCTGTCTTCGGGGAGGGACTTGGAGCTCTCTTCCCAGGCTGAAGATTTGGGGACTTTCCGCCTTTGACATTCTGGTTAATGTTCTATTTCCCCACAAGCAAGTACCATAAATTCTTCAGTAGCTTTGGTTTGGAAGGCTGTCTGCCTTTTGGCTCAAGGAGGAATGGGAATGAAGGAAGCGAGGGTGGGTGTAACTGGGAGGGCCCAGGGTGGAGTGGAAACACCGAGTTAAAAAGGAAAGTGACGCAGCTGCCCGTGGAGGCTGCGGTGAAGGGTGGGAAAGCAGGGGAGGCTGCCTGGCCCCGTGGGTGAAAACGCGGGACCTGTCTCCATCACTTCGTGGCCGGGTAGCTTGTGTAAGAAACTCAATCTCCTGGTGTGTAAAATGGGCTAAAAATAAAGAAGTATATGTTGCACGTTCGTTGCCTGGCACACAGGGCTCCCCCAGTAAATGCAGACTTGAATCACTGAGCTTTAACTAGCAACTGAGCATTTGAGTGGGGCCCACTGCACTGCAGGGCGCTGGGCCCAGTCAAGGCCACCGGGGTCCGGAGGGAATCGTAAACAGCGCCATCAGTTGCCACCGGGCCCCTGCCCAATGGGTCTGTGACGATTCCTCCGAGGAGAGAGCTGCCCCGTGCACGCGAAGTCATCCAGGAAGTGCGCTTGCGACACAGTTATTACTGTGAAGCGGACGTGTCCAAACTGCCTTTGTTTCCTCTCGTGCCTACAAGAATTCGTTGGTAGGTTTCCTGTAAGGCGGATTGGCTTGTTCAGCCAGTGGACACTTAAGCAATGGGCGCTCGAATGCAAATAACACCAGTTGCCGTGTTTGGTGATTCTGGTCTGGTCTTTTCCTGCTTGGAAAGTGGGCCCTCTGAGTAGCAACGCTAGCTCTTGAGATGCTAAAACCTCATAAACCTAGGCAGCTGGAACCCTAGAATCGCCACGACTGAGTCGCAGACCCTCTGAAGCCCCGCGTGTGTGCGCACGCAGGTGTTGGGGGAGGGGTGTGGGACAGAGGTACCAAAACGACAAAACCGACATGGGGTGGATGAGATCGAAGTCACACATGAGAAACAAAATGTTTCTGAAGCCTGAAGTAGACAGCGGCCTGGTGATGACGCGCCAGCCCCACTACCTGTCCCCTGGTCCTGGAGGAGGCAGAAGCGCTATCAGGTCCAGCCTCTGCCCGCTCACAGAGGAGGCCCTGCCCGAGGATGAGGCGGAGCCACCAGATGCCCCTCCCACCTCCCTCCCTGGGCTCTGAACGTCTCATTAAGGCTCTTGGCTCCCAAAGCAGGTCCAGCAGCGTTAATAGAAACGTTGAGGAAGTCGATAACTAAGGAAATTCAACAGATGGAACGGGTAAGATACAGTGCCCAAGGGGGAAAGTAAAGTTCTTTCAGGAAAAGAAAAAGGGTCTTTTTTTTTTTTTTTTGCTAGAGACTAAATAAAAATAAGTAAGATACTTAAAACATGCATCAGTTTCTATCAGATGAATGGTTCAAAGACTAAACCGTATTTGGATAACACATGATTTGCTTGGGGTAATTAACCCGACCACGTGGAAGAGGTAAAATTGCCCCGAGGCAAGAACGGCCAGGCTTCGGATCTCAGGGGCAGGTTTCCCACGCTGACACCGGCCAGGGCCGGTTCTGGCACTTTCCATCCGCTGTCCCAGGAAAGAAAACAGTGGTGTCCCCAGTTTAAGTGTACCGTTTCCTGGCATTAGTGATGGCATTCATCTTTTGATTGAATGACCCAGCCCCTGCCTAACCCACCCCCAGCCCGCTTCCTTCTTTTCCTCCGTACAGACAGCCTGCCCCGGCCAGTTAGTTAGTAACCTATTGTTCCTTGGGTCCTTCTGCTTTGCCAGGATGCAGGGGGCCTGGGCCTCCCTAGTCCCATTTCTGTGCTGTCAGCTGGTTTCCCGTTCATCTGGAAGGGGGGTGTGGGAGGGGAGCAGGCCACCAGAGGGAAGCAATGAGGCTGGAGGAGGGAGACAGCCCCGGGAGGGGGGCCCCAGCTGTTCCCTGGGTCCCCCCGGTTGTGGTGGTTTCTGTCTTGTGGCAGAACCAGCTTCACTGAGCAACACCTGTTCTGTCCACGCCCCCAGCCCCCGTCGACTCCAGCACCAGCAAGTGTCCGCTGCTCAGAGATCCGCCCCCCACACCCCACCCTCCTCTCAGTCTCTGGTTCGTTGTGTCCCAAACACTTTCCTTTCCCCTCTGCTTCGCCAGCCCCGGGGCTGCTGGCTGCTTCCCTAGGTCGCTGCCTGCCTTCGTGGTGCCCTAAAGTTCCCGCTGTCTTTCTAAACTTCTGGTTACCTAGTCACCTTTAAACTTTTATTTGTTTATTTATTTTCATTATATTATATTTTTCCATTACCCTTCATCCCCCTATATCTTCTTCCGCCCCCACCCGTGCCCTCCCCCTGACAATCACCACACTGTCCTCCGGGTCCGTGAGCTCTTTCTTATTTCTTGTTTTTTACCCGGTCCCTCCACACCTCAAGCCCCCACCCCTCTGAGCTGTCATCTGCTCTCCATCTCCGAGTCTGTTTCACTTCTCGGTTCAGTTTGTTCATGAGAGTCCACATGTGAGTGAAACCAGGCGGTGCTTGTCATTCTCTGACCAGCACGATGCCCAGTCAACTTTACACTCAATTAACAAAGCTTTCCGTTACGTTCTCTCTGGTAGAGTAACTGGTGTGATTTCTGTCCCTGACTTGTAGGATAACTATAAGTTAATTATACGTGTGCCATCGTCATTTTCTGGGGCTTCGGAAGTCGGTGTCCCAGACCTGATTCCACCACCAGTCTCTGAAGCCGTCATATCAACGACCTCTCAGCTTGTCCTCTCGCTCCGCTCCCACCTCTCGGTTTACCAAGTTCTACCTGCTAGCCCATTCTTAATTATGAGTGTAATTAGTATTATACTACTAATAGTACTAATACTATCATTGGTTATGAGTTTATTACGTGCCCCATAGTTCCTTATTTGTATTTTCCCGTGTACCCCTCAAAACAGCCCGTAAAGGAGATACTGGTGTAACCCTCACTTTGTGCACAACGGTGCTGATGGCCGAGAGCTGAAAAGACCTGCCGGGGGGACTCAGAGCTCTTGGCGGTGGGGCGGCAGTCACCCAGGGCCGCTGTCGCCGGGATCCCTGCACTGTGCCCGCTGGCTGCGGCACTGGGGAAGGCACAGCCTCTGGACCACCACTCTGCCGCCACTTATGCTGGGCTAAGGGCCCGTGTGGACCGTGTCTGGACCCTAAGGACCTCGTTGTAACTGGACTGCGTTTATGGGAATGTAAATAAGGCCACATTCTGAGGGGCTGGGGGTTTGGCACTTGGCATGTGAATCGGAGGGCGGGGGTGCGATTCAGCGGGGACAAGACTGGACGGAGCAGTTAGAGACAGACTGAGAGCGAGCTCTCCACGGGTCCGAGAGCCCCCTGAGTGCCAGAAAGGGTTTGGGAAGGCTGAGGGGTCGCACGAGGGGTCTGACCCGGAAGAACAGGGAGTGCTCCGGAGTGAAGTTCTGGGTCGTGGGAGGCCCCGGGAGCCTGGACCCTGGCAGTGCCGGGGTGAACCAGGGAGTTGACAGGCTGGCCCTGGTTCTGGTGGTCTCCTGGGGAAGATGGCAACCAGTTGCAGCTCCCTCTCTTCCGCTCTGTGTAGTTTGCTGCCTGCTGGGAGTGCAGGCCTCCTCCGGAGCCGTTCCCTCAGGTGGGGTGGAGGGTGGCGGGGGTTCCTCCTAGAAATAAAGGGACCGGAGGTCCCCCTAAGGCCATCAGAGAACCAAGTTAGCCCTGCCGAACTCCACCGACTGTCCTGAGCAGAGTAAGGTCCATGATCATTCCAGAACTTCTCTGATATCCCTCAATTAACCAGAGTGCTTACCCCATCGACTTTTACTTTGTAATAAGTAGGAAAACAAGACCCCTGAGAGCCTGGGGTGTGCTTAGGGCCGTTCAGAGACTTCCGTCTTAGTGAGCTGGGGCAGCAGGGATCCCTGAGGTGGCAGAGCAGCCGCCCCTTGGAGAGAAGCAGGCGGTACAGAGAATTTCTGGAGCCTACAAGAGAACCCATTGCACCGAAGACCAGCCTGTGGGCCGGGCTGAAAGGAAGAAACAGGGCAGGGTCAGGTCCCCGGGCAGCACCCAGATGGGAGAGGCCCTGATGGCCTCCTGCACTCGGAGTCTACTCAGTCTCCTCCGCCTCCTCCTCCCCAAAACCCAGCCTCCCCCGCCCATCACCCGAGGCGGTGTGGTGTCAGAGACCACGGGGGTCCAGCCGGCACCCCCCACCGGCTAATCACCCCAGGACACATGCTTACCACTTCCTCTGCTGTACTATCAAGTATCAGCTAAGAAACTATCAATTCGAAGGAGTCAAATTAGGAAACGCAGAGGGCGGCCCAGAGATAGAGATCTGGCCGAGGCAGGAACAGACGCAGGGAAGATATGTTGAAACTAGGAATGAGTCTGAGCCCTCCCTGAGTCTTGGAGGGGCTGCTGATAGTGGGGTGGGGCAGGGATTCCCAGAATGGGGGGAGGAGCCACGTGGGCCTCAAGCTCCCCCGTCCCTCTGTCCACTTCCCAACCCGGAGCCGGTGCCCCAGGCTCCCTGTGGCCGTGTAGCAGCCCCATCCTCTCCGAGCACAGAGCTCCACACCCAGGTCTCCTGGCTGCTCCGCTGGCACCTCTACCCTCGGAACAACATCCTTGGTCAGAGGCAGCTCCGTGCCTTGAGTCATACTCACCCCAGGAGGCTTCCCAGAGGCCTCTGCGTTCTCACCTGGAGCACGGCCCCAGGACGGTGTCCTCAGTGATGTCCTCCAGTTCTCCGGTACCCACACCTGAGCCACTGTCCCTTCACCCCCCCAGCTGGAGACTCAGGTTCATTCTGAGCCTTTGGGGAGGGCTGCCCAGAGTGGCACCTGCTCCTCAGCTCCCCTGGAGGTCATCCTTGACCCTGGCCCAGCCTGCTTCCTCAACTCCTACACTTCTGCCTAAAAACGCAGGAGGAGGCTTGACTTGTTAAAGAGTCTCTACAGAGAAAACCTACCCCTGGCATTATGCTAATGATGAGGAGCTGGGAGCTTTCTCACTACGATCAAGGACAAGCCAAGAGTGTCCGCTCTCACACTGCTTTTCAACATGGCGCTGGGCGTTTTAGTTAATGCAGGAGATAAGAAAATAGAGTGAAAGGTATACAGATTATAAGTAAAAATAAAACTGGTTTTGTTCACGGATGACATGATCAGTTATGTAGAAAATCTGAAAAAGCTGACAAAACATGTCCTGGAAGTAAATGATTTCAGCAAGTTTGCAAGAGACAAGATTAATGTACAAGAGCCGAAGGTCAGTTCTTTCCTCTATAGCAGCAATGAACAAGTAGAATTTTAAATTAAAAACAGAATGGCATTTACATTAGCTCCTACAATAAAATGCTTACATATCAATCTGCCAAAAAAACCCATACAAGACCTATACGAGAAAATCTATAAAACTAATGAATAAAATCAAAGAAGAACAAACTAAATGGAGAGGTATTCTATGTTCATGGACAGGAAGATGCATTCTTTTCAAGATGTCAGCCCTTAGTTACCAACTTGACCTAAAGATTCAACATAATCCCATTCAGACCCCCAGGAAGTGGTTTTGTGGGTATCAGCTGGTACGTTAGTTGGAGAAGCAGAAGACCCAGAATCGCCAACACAGTGCTGAAGGAGAAGGACTAAGTGGGAGGGCCAACGCTAGCTGACCTTGACCCACCAACAATCAAGACAGTGCGACACTAGTGAGGAAAGAAACGTGAATGCACCAATGGAACAGAACAGAGAGCCCTGAAATTGACCTCCGTCTGTGCAGTCAACGGAACCTGGACAAGGCAGCAAAGGCAGCACAGCCAGTCTCCTCAGCAACTGGACATCCACGTGGGGAAAAATGGATCTAGACACGCTCTGCACAGATTAACTCAGGTAGATCGCCGATCTACTGAATGTACAGTGCAAAACCATAGAAGCCCCAGAGGGTAACACAGGAGAAAACCTAGGTGACTCTGGGGACAGTGATGACTCGTACGTACACCACCAGCAAAGGCACAATACATGACAGAAAAAATTGATGAGGTGGACTTCATTAAAATTAAAACCTGCTCTACAGAAGGCGATGTCATGAAAATAAGAAGTCAAGCCACAGAATGGGAGAAAATATTTACAAAACATCTAATCCAAAGTATTCAAGGAACTCTTAAAACTCAACACCAAGAACACCGACAACCTGAGTGAAAGATCGGTCACGTCACCAGAGAAGATGAACAGACAGCAAATAAACATACAAAAAGATTCTCCGCATCATAGGTCGTCAGAGAAATGCAGATGAAAGCAACGAGGAGAGGCCACCACTCACCTCCCAGGGGGCCAAGTCCAGAGCACTGGCAGCCCCCAGGGCGGCGAGGCTGTGGAGCGCCAGGGAGGCTGGTGCTGCTGCTGCGGGCCTGCAAACCCGGGCAGCCGCTTAGGAGGACAGCTGGGAGGTTCCTTCCAAAGGAGCTGAACGCGTACGTCCACCCAGAAACCTGCACACAGGTGCTTACGGCAGCTTCACTTACAATTGCCAACGCGGGAAGCGGCCAAGATGTTCCTCAGCAGACAAATGCATAAGCAAACTGTAGGACATTCAGACAATGGAATATTGTTTAGTGATAAAAACACAGGAGCTACCAGGCCGTGAAAAGACACCAGGAAACCTTAAATGCATGCTACTAAGTGAGCAAAACCAGGCTGCAAAGGCTTCATGCTGCATGATTCCGACTACAGGACTTTCTGGAAAAGGCAGAACGATGGAAACACGAAACAGATCAGTGGTAGCGGGGGCTGAGAGAGGGATGCGTAGGAGCGCCGAGGATTTGTAGAGCGGCGGAGCTGCTCTGTGCAGTGCCGTGGTGGTGAACACCTGTCATTCCACATCTGTCCAGACGATAGAATGCACACGACCAAGAGTGAAGCTGAATGTGGCCTGTGGACTTGGGTGACAATGATGTGTCAGGTTCATGGATTGTCACCAATGCGCCCTCTGGGGCCGGATGCTGACATTGGGGGCGGCTGTGCATGTGTGGGGAGGGGGGTGTAGGGAAAATCTCTACACTCCTTTCAATTTTGCTGTGAACCTAAAACTGCTCTAAAAAATGAACTCCTAAAATTACTTTTAAAGCTCAAGGTGAAGGCCCGCCTTGTTCTGCCCCTCACCAGCTGGCTTCCTAACCCGGCATTGGGTGCTCCCGGCCCCCAGCCCTCAGGGGCCTTGACAGCCTGCCCTTCAGAACAAGCCTGCTCTCCCTGTCACTCTCCTCAGCCTCAGACAGGGCCACCCCTCTCCTTGGGTGACTGCTACCTGCCACTGGCAACTGCCTGGAGTCTCCTGGCACAGAACTTTCCTGCCCGGAGAGCCTGTGAATCAGACCTATCTCTCAGGAAGAAGCAGCCTGCCGGGCAGGGATTTTCCTGGAATCCCTCAAACCAGAGCGGCTGTTTATCTGCCTCTGCGCAGAGGAAACGCTGGCAGGCTCTGATCTTGCTCGTGACTCCAACCACACAGCTCAGTTCCTGCTATCTCCTTCACCACTTCGGCCTGCCCTTGAAGAACAGCAGGTGGTTTTGGGGCCCCCTTCACACTTCCCGCTTCGGGGCTCAGGATGCCCCTGCCATTGGGCATGTGTGTTGGGCACCCTCCTGGCCTTGGAAGAGCCACCGGTGCAAGGCAAAGCCACTGAGATGGTCCAGTGATGGGGGTGGAATGTTTAGGGCCCAAAATACAGATTCTGCAACTCCAGGATGTCAGAGCAGCGCCCCCACCAGGGAAAACAATTCTTCCCACGAATCCTGAAACAACATTTTCCACGCCTAGGATTCAGCAGCTGGCCCATAGCAACTGCTCTTGGAGGCCTCACGCCCCCCAGCCCTGTCCCTGCCCTCCCTCCACCTGCCCAGCTGCACAAAGAAACACCTAGTGGCCCCCCTCCCCACTCTGCAGGGTTACGGGGCAGTGTTATCACCAGACCTTGTGATTCTGTCCTTTAAATGGGTCTAGACTCCTCTCACTCCTCTCTCTTCCTACTGTCGACACCAGAATCCCAACCAGCATCATCTTCCTCTGGTGACTGTCCCCGTCTTCGGCCTATTCCTAGCACAACATCACGAGCCGTCTGTCCAAAAAGTAGATCTGATCCTCTCACTCCTCTCCTTGAAATTCTCATAGCTTCTCTGTGCCCACAGGATAAAGTCCCAAATTCCTGCTGTGGTCCCAACGGCCCCCAGAACCTGAGCTGTCCCCATGTCTCCAGACACCTGAAAAATAACGGTCCCATTAGAAGAAAAGAAGAAGGTGGGGGAAAGGAACACAGGAATTATCTATTGCTGTGCATCGGATGACCCCAAAGCCTAGCCATCTGAAGCAACAATCGTTATCGGAAACAGTGTTTGGGGGTCAGGAACAGCTTAGCTGGGTGGTTCTGGTTCAGGATCGCTCATGAGGTTTCATTCAAGTTCATGGATGGGGCAGTGGTCCGCTGCAGGCTGGAGTGGTCCATGTGCAAGGTCACTCTCATGTTTATTGGCAAAAGGCTTCAGCTCCATGCCAAAGGGCTGTTCATGACACGGCAGCTGGCTTTCCCAGAGGGAGGGAAAGGGCCAAGATGGAAGCCACAGTGCCTTTTTATAACCTAATCTGAGCAATGACATGCCATTGTGTGCCCTGTCCTGTTGGTCCCACAGACCGACCCTGGCATGGTAGCAGCAGGGACTCCATGAGTTTGAGTGAGTTCCAAAGATGGGAATTAGTGGGGGTGACCTTGGAGATGACCGTCGAGCAGACAACAGGGCTCGGCGGTCACATTGCCCACTTGTTGAGTTGAACTGAATAGAAAGGAAGGGAATGTGTTGAAATGAAGGGTTTCTGTTTTCAGGGTGAAGAGAAGGAACAGGATAAGAAAGCTGACACTAATTTCATGCCTACTACAAGCTAGCCACGAGCACAGGTCATTTCATCGACTTTCCCCAACGGCACTGTGACAGGTCGGAGGTGATGTCTCCATCTCAGGAATAAGGGCACCAGAGGCCAAACCTCAGCCTGCCCTCCCTGCAGCTGACCCTTTCTAGAGCTGTCGTCCCCAGTCACAGTTGGCTCTCTGTCTGTGCTGCTTGGATTAACTGAGTCGGTTTGATTCTCTTCCTGGAACCCGCACAGAGAAGACTTGATGAGGGAGTAAGGATTTGGAGCTGGGAGCAGAAGCCAAGAACCACACTGTGGTGACCACTGATTCGCCACTGAGACCCCCTATCAGTGAAGGACCTGTTACCCCAGGGGCTGGGAGTGCCATTGGCTGACAGCCCGGACAGCCTCAGTGGCAGAGCTCCACCCTGTTCAAAGTCACGTCTCTTGTGTGGGGGGGGGGGGGGAGGAAATACAGTGACTAATGATGCAAAAGGCCTGACCATCCTGACCCAACTCAAGACAACTACAAAGGGACCTTCTGGCCCCTGTGGGGTCCGGCCAGGGCAAGCTGTAGGTCTGAATCACATTTCAGCATCTCTCTCTGCTCAGTCCTGGTTCCATCCCCTCCTTTCCCCAGTTTTCCATCCCAAAGGCTTGCCTTAGCCAATGCCCTGTGCTCTGAGCAGCCTCAGAGTCTACTTCTTGGGAAACCTGACCTGTTGTCACAGTTCGAGAAAGCACGCACAGAGACGAGGCTCCGGATCTGCCCCCGGCAGTGAGACCCCGCCCTGGTGGTCAAGATGCAGGGGTGGTGGTCCCCATCATGACTCCAGCTAATCCACCAGTGCACAGCCCCTAAAAACAACAGACGGAGCCTGGAGGGTGGCAGTGGCCTGCTGCAAACTCAACCAGGCAGCTGCAGCTCCAACGGCCGCTGACGGGCCTCGCGTTGACTCTCTATCCTTGGTGACAATAGAACCCAGAAACAGCACCTGGGTTCCCTAGAGAGCCCGTAGAACAGCACATTGGCCCCAGCGACCCATTGCAGCAACGGCGCCGCACTCATCAAACCAGGTGAGCGAGCAGTGGCCAGCGCATTAGGGACCTCCATAAGGCACATGCACTCCAGTGGGCAGAAAATAAACCCATGGGAAGTCAGGGATTTTCACTTTTTCAGGGTGCAGTGGTCAAGGGAGTTCTGGGCCATTCCACACACAGGAAAGGACAAAATGTCACATATTCCAAACCTGGAAAGATGTCTGTGACTCACCCCCAGGGAGACACATAAAACGCTGCCAGATCTGAGAGGGACACAAACAAAGGAGCTTGGCAGTAGGTCGAGCTACCGTGCCAGCAGCCCTGCCACTCAGGCCGCGTGGTGCAGCAGACTGCACCCTACTGGAGGAGTCAGTGGTAGGCGGAGATGCCATGGGGCAGGCCCTGGTGACAGTGTGTGAGGGGGACCCCTGGGGTCCTGGGGCAAGGCCATGCCGTCTGCAAGGGAGAATGGTGCGCTGTTTGGAAGACAGCCCTTTGCACGCTCTCGGGCCCTGATAAAGACACAGTGCTTGGATATGGGGCACCCCATGGCCATGTGGTCACAACGGGCTACAGCGATTTGGGTTCTGTCGCACATACTGGGTCATCGGGTGCAGGTGGTACACCTGGGCTCCAGCATGAACAGGACCAAGGGCAGGAAACAATTGTGTGGCAGGAACAGGCAGCTGCCTGCACCGGGGCGCCTTCCGGACTCACGATTAGGTGGCAGGGGTAGGATGCCCTGCAGGATAAGCTGACAGAGGAAGTAAAAGCTAAGCTTGATTCATATGTGGGCCGGCTGGGTATGTGGGTGTCAGCAGACGAGAGAGGCAGCCCACAGAGGGGTGAATTGGAAAGATGGGGCAGGGAAGAGTCCTCCTGGTGGGCACAACTTTGGGCAGGGCATTTGCTCGTTTACTTTGTGTGGGAAGAGAAGCAGACCAAGGTCAGAATAAATATAGATTCATCGTGGGCCCAGGCTGTGGCTGGGCCTGTATCATTCATAGCATCACTATGATCACTATGATACACAGTACCACTATGTGTCACTCAACTTCTGCTATCTGTCCTGCCTCCTGCCCTTCCGTCCTCTAGGGTCGGTCCCAGGGGCATACACACCCCCCCCAACTCACTAACCTCCATCTCAGAGTCTGACCAACAGGGATCCCAGCCTGTGACACAGAGAAGGCAGGGGACAGACCCTGAGACAGAAGCCCGGGGGAGCCCTGAGGAGTGCAGGGAGCCGGGCTGAGGGTGCTGATGGGCAGTGGCAGGAGGGTGGGGGCAGAAATGGAGGGCGGTGGTCATGGTGGTGGCAGGTGCTGCTGTGCAGGGACCAACAATGTAACTGGTTCCTAGAGCGGTCTCAACTTCTCAGCCACCTGCAGCACCCTGACCACGTTCTCGGTTCTGCAAAGCTCAGCTCTGTGGGTTCCCGGGGTCCCCATCCTCCTGTTCAGGGGGTAGGTTGCCCGTTGTCTCCCAGTGTCTGTACCTCCCTTTTCATCCTCCTAGTAAAAGAATTTGTACTGGACACATAGTGTATTGGGTTAAATGGTGTCCCCCCCCCCCAAAAAAAGATATGTTCACATCCTAACCTCTATAACATGTGGGCATGACCATATTTGGAAAAACCTTCTTTGCAAACATAACCAAATTAAGGATCTTGAGAGGAGATAATCCTGTATTACCCAAGTGGACCCTAAATCCCTTCTAAGGACAAGCATCTTTATAAGACAAAGGCCAGGGAGAGCTGCAGGAAGGAGAAGGGGAGGCCATGGGAAGGCAGAGGCAGAGATGGGAGTTATGCGGCCGCAGCCGCGGGGTGCCAGGAGCCACTGGAAGCTTCAGGAGGCCAGCCTGCATCCTCCCTAGCATCTCCAGAGGGAGCACAGCCCCCTTGATCCAACAGATTTTGGCCTCCGAAAGTGTGAGAGAATAAACTTCTGTTGTCTTAAGCCACACAGTCTGTGGTGACTCGTTACGGCAACTCTAGGAAGCCAATCCGCACAGTGACCAGGAATAAAGAGGGCATTCCCACTCTCCCTTGCTGCTGGGGTGTGGCTAGAAGACGGAGCCCTGGTCCGCGGGAAGAAGCAGAAGGGACGTGCGACTCTCCCAAGTGCTGCTGCCACCAGACAAGGTGGCCTTGAGAAACTGAGGATCCAAGAGTGGAATCTGCAGAGGTTCCCTCCCAAGAAGAGCAATTAACCAACCGTTCTCAAGTTCAAGTCCAAGACTGAGTTCTCACCAATCCACAGGGTAATGAGGGGGAAAATAACAATGATAAAGGTAAAGGACTGTTCTTTATTCTGAGATTAAATCTTTCCCTCTTTGGAAAAGAAAAATTCCCTGGAGTAATTAGCAATGGTGGATGGCGTGGCAATGGCCTTGACCTCCACATCTCCTAGTTCCTTTTACTCCTGACATTCCAGGAAAGGAACTAGAAGAAGAAGACACGTCCCCAACTTAAGAATTAGGAATTGGTGGCAAGTTTCGTGAGCAGCCCTCAACCAGAAAGGAACTGGCTGGCCAGTAAGTTGCTTTTAAAAATGTCCCTGCCTAGTACCAGCCTCCAGCCAAATGCTGGCAGTGCTACAAGGGTCGCCGCAATAATCTGGGGGGGAAAGCAGGTGCGAATGTCACTGGGGCGTAACTTTCCAAAGTCTGAGACCTTTTGGAGGCGCACAGTGCAGGGCAGCGGTCAAGGGCCCGCAGCATCTTGTGCAGAGGACTCCGTGTGTTACGGCTTCTGTAAGGTGAGGGCTAAGACGGGGAGAGATGCCGGGTGGGGAACTGGGGAAGGTTTCACGGAGAAGAGCAGCGCATTTGAAGTGGGTTTCCAGGATGAATAGAATTTATTACTTTGTACATATTTTGAATAGGTCACACGATCGAAAATTACAGTGAGAATTCTCACTCTGACCCCAGACGAGTCCCCTTTTGTCCAAGGTTGAATTTAAACATTGAGTTTTATTATATATATATTTTTAAATGATTCTAAAAGCTCCTACATTCCTACAGTAAAAACTTGAGAAAGCCCACGGATGCCATCTGGTTAGTATCTCTCTACCTCTCTGCACCTCTGCCCCCTCCCTAGTTATTTCCGAGGGCTTTTTTTTTTTTTTGGCAAGGTGTGGGGTGGGGGGGCATTTGTCTCATGTCTGCCCTGGAGACGTGGAAACCCAGCACCGAGGTCCACGCCTCCCCAAGGCCATGCTGGCTGGTGGGGCGGGGCCGCGTGGGACGCTCATCTGCAGCCCAGTGCTCTGTCCTTGGAGGAGAGGAAAAAAGGTCTCCAGCTGGGTGCTTGGGATTACGGAAGGCACGTGGAAGGCACGTGGAAGGTTACGATGCTGGCCCTCCTGCAAAGTTCTATCTGGTTCTTAGCCAAACAGGCTAGAGGATTAACGAAAAGACTCCTAATTCCTTTCATTTAAAAAAAATACTTATTTATTTTTCAGAGAGAGGGAAAGTAAGGGGGACGATGGGCTGCCTCTTGCACGCACCCCGACCTGTGACCGGCCCGGCAACCGGGCCCGCAACCCAGGCATGTGCCCCAACCAGAAATCGAACCGGCGGCTTTACACTTTGTGGAACAGCTGACGCCCCACCAGCTGAGCCACCCCAGTCAGGGCGATGCCCAGTTCCTTTCAGATGCACAGTTACTTCCTGATAAGATCTTGGCTGAATGCGCAGAACAGAAACTTCCCCTTGTTTTCAGTTTAAAAGGGGTTGTGTACGTAGCTACTTCTCCATCGCGACCTAACAGTCAGCTTGGACATTATGCACAAAAAGCTTCAGGCACTAGAATCTCTTCAAAGTTATAAAACTAATACATGAAATTGCAGGGAAAATTTCAAAACATTGGTGTCGCTAAAAATGGTGTCCCCGGGACGAATGCGGGCGGCAGCAATGCTCACGCACCCCTCACACGGGGCTGTGCTGGGGCAGAGTTGCTCGGGGTCTGAGGCTCACATAGGGTGGTGCCTCGGAGCCCACTCCCCAACAAGAGACACCGAAATGTGGGGGACAGGGATGCGGTGTTGATCAAACGGGATGATCTATGGTGTGAAAGGAAGGAGGGGCATCAAGCAGTGAAGTAGGTCAGCTCAGTAGCTTAAGCAGGAGCCAGTGAAGTGGTTTGTTTGGCAGTTTGAAGTCGGGTCCTTGCTGTGTAGTCAGATCTTGTGTTGGGGGAAAAAGGACAAACTGAGGTCAAAAAACAAGACATAACTGAGGATCGGCTTGCACACTTCTACCCTCGGGAGGAAGGAGCCCTGGAGTAGGGCCCCAGGCTGGCCAGGCGGAGTCCAGGAGCTCACCCAGGGCCACCCTGCACATGTTCCGCTCGGCCGCCCCGAGCACCCATGGTAACAGCGATGCTAATGAGAAAAGTCAAGTACAGGCAACAGAGGCAGCAGGGGCTGCCGTCTAGCATGCCTCGGGCTTTCACGGGCTCACACATCACCTGGGGATCTCATTGAAATATGGGTTCTGGTTCACTGGGGCTGCAGCGAGGCCTGAGATTCTGCTTTTCTGACAAGATGCCCAGTGACACTGTTGCTGGTGGCCTGGGGACCACACTTGCAGGGGCAACGGCCTGGCTGGCATCGCTGTTGGGGAACCCGGTCAGCTGCAGGCAACCAGAAACTACTGACAGCTGAGCCCAGGCACGGGGCGGCACTGACGAGTCAACGCAGGGTCTCAGCCTCATCCTGAACCCACCTGCTTCCCCTCCTTCTGCTCTAACAGGTCAGGCCCTGCGTGACGGTGGCTGAGGTGGCTGAGGTAGCTTTCCAGGCAGAGCACAGTTTCCAGAGGTAGGAAGGACATCTTCTCTGGAAAGGGGAGGTCTCCCTTCACATCTCCCGGGCCAGGCTCAATGGGTGTGCACCCTCCTAAGCCAGTTTCTGGAAAGAGCGGAATTATCCTGAGCAGCCGAGATGAGTCATGTTCTGCCTTCTTGGCCATGAGGACAGGAATAGTTCCAAGATCTGATTATCTCTTCTACGGGTTGTTGTTTCTGCTTACTCTCACCTATGGTGGCTTGTTCCCTTTTGCGTTTAGTGGTTTTTTAATCACAAGTCCATGTGTGGAAGGATCCAGGGAATGTCCCCTTCTTTGTGGAACGTTGCCATGGTGTCTTCTACAAACGGTTAGCTGGAGCTTGGTGACTGAGGGACGCCCAGTGTCCCACCGCTCCTCCTGGGGACTGGCCCAGTTTGTGTTTGAAACAAGTCGCATGGGGGCGTGTCCACACTGTGGCACCTGTTCCCTCGAAGAGACACCAAGCAAACCAGGAACTCAGGGTGGGCAGGGAGGGGGCATTCTCTCCTAACACCCTGTGCTGTTCAGGCCCATGATTCCAGGGTTGGGTGCACACTGGGCAGGACACCCCCCAAACAGCCATTCCCACCCCCAAGGAGCGCTCCCTTTGGGCTTCACTGGTGACCGTATTTTCGGACCGTCTGGTCCCCTTCTTAGCCCAGACCTCAGGCCCTACCCCACAGCCTCCCTCCTGGGGGCGCCTTTCAGATTCCTGAAGTCACGCAGAGCAGCGCGAGTTGCCGGCAGGAAGGGCATGGCCTCACCTTGCCCATGTCGACAGGAGCCTGCCCATCTCTCCGATCTCCGGGCTAAAACAGAAATCTGGATTCCATAGCAGAAGTGGATGGAACCGCCCTTTGAAAACTCAGCTCGCTGTGAGCGAGGGCCCAGGTGGGACTTGGAAACACCGTCACTTAAGGGTTGGGCAGAGAAAGGAGAGATGACAAGGGAGGAAGAGAAGAAAATCGGAATGTGTGATGTCCTGGAGGCCAAGACAAAGCAGGTGACCTGCACTCCGTGAGCAGCAGCCTGAAGCCCTGCGGCCACAGTGCCGGGCGGCGGCCCTGGCTGCGGCGGCCTGGGGGGCCTGTTGGACTGGTCAGCAGCAGCGCTACGGAGCAGATTTCCCTGGGCGGAGGAGTAAGTTACAAGGATGGGAGGCGAGAAGTGATGACGGGGAGTGCGGACGAGACTGTAGGGATGGCAAGTATCTCCTCTGCCCAAGGAGGTGTCCCAGCCATCCCGTTTAATGTCCCAGCCTGCTCTCCCCTCGCCTGCCCAGTCCCCTTAAATAGCTGTACTTCTTTTATGCATCGCACGTATCCCCTCCCCAAATACTATGCGCGTCCCATTCTTTACTAAACTGTTACATTCCTTGTAGATTGTGTATCTGCCTGCTGAGACGGTAAGAACCCCAAAGGCAGAGAACCTCGTCTGTTTCGATCACTGATGTCTCCTCAGGGCCTTGTGCAAGGGGTTGGTACTCGGTAGGTATCCAAAAATACCGAATGAATGAGTGAATGAATGAACAGGGGGATGAGTGGGGTTTGAGAAGAATGTAGGGGGAAGAGAGTTTTGTTTTTAAAGATGGCAGCAATCCAATTATGTTCATGGCAGAGGGAAACTCTTGGTTTAAAAACAGAGTGCAGAGAAGTGGGACTGGATGACTCCGGGGCTTAGAGATGAGGAGCGTCAGGCGCACAGGGAGAGGAGAGACAACTGTGGCAGACTCCGAGTTAGTGCTCTGGGTCGTGGGAATCCTGGCTGATGGCCTTTTGGGGCAAGGCAGTGACAGGTCACTCTGGTGGCTCTTCAGGGTCACTGTGTTGCACCGCACAGGAGATACCTTTGAGAACCCCATCATTACAGCACACACAGGGTGAATGGTGCCCCATGGAGTTGTGCGGTAAGGAGGGCTGGTGCCGAGAGGGGCGCAGGGCAGGACTGTCTGATGAGAAGCTCTTGGAGATGTAATAAGGCCTGACTGGGGGTGGCGGTAGGGACAGGTAGAAAGTTCCAGAAGCCTGAGTTTTTGCCAGAGGCGAATGAACCCAGGCTCAGGTCTAATAGCAGGTGGGAAGGTACGGTGGTCAGACGCGCTGAGCGCTAATTGTTTATGGGAAGCCCCGCGGAGCGGGGCTGCTGTGTCGGGGAGATAGCGGGCTGAGGTTTTGATAGTTGCAGTTGCTCAAGAAAGAAGAAGGAAGTCCGCTGAGATACCATAACATTTTAAAAATATATACGATTATAGATAAATTCTCAGGCATGACTCATGAAAGGGATTCACTACCTATCCAAAAAAAGGCGGGGGGGGGCTACTGAGACAGGCCGTGACTTTGGAGATGATGTGGGGGGGGCCGCCCCTGTCCGCAGAGGTCATCTCTGGTGCCTTCTCACCCCTCTCTGATCCGATCCCGTCCCATTCAGCCACACGCAAGTCCGTCCATCCGACGCTAAGTGAGTTTCTGCAGCTGCTCAGCATCAGAAATAAGAAACAAACGGTGTGGTCCCTGCTCCTGACTGGCTGTAGGGCTAACCAGGGAGACGGAAACACGAGCGACCACAACAGAATGTGGACGACGTTGAAAGGGGCTCCTGGAGGTCGCGGAGGGAGGGCAGAGGCAGGAGAAGGCTGGGAGAGTCAGGGCTGCTCCCCTCGCCCGGTTTCCTGTGGAGATGAGGCCATGGGGAGCTTTCCTCGGTCCTCTTTCTACCCCAGGGCCCAGGAGCCAGAGAGTGCAGCGGGGGAAAGGGTGCAGAAAGCGCAGGACCTCGCATTCCCCTCTGGGACTCCTTCCTGTGCTCACAGTCGTAAGAGGTGGCATTGGCCTCCACTCGCCACTGACTGGCTGTCACCTGGGAATGCCACCCCCTGCTTGTGAGACTTCAGCCCTCGGGACAGCTTGGTGCCCTCCTTTGTGAGCCATCCAACGAGCAGGTCCCAGGGATGATGCATCCAAGGGCAAAAGCCCTCACTTCCAAGAAGGCTTCCCAGATATCCCTTTTCCTTTTTCTGGCAAGAGCCTTCATAAACTCCAAGACCAGGCTCTGGGGGCACCTCCTCTGTGGGGGAGCGGGGGTCCTCACAGTCAAAGGAGGGCACAGTCTGCACATCACCTCCCTAGATTGTGAGTCCCATGTGGTCAGACAGCGGGTTTACTCATCTCTGGGTCCCATTGCCTAGCACGCAGCAGGGGCTCAGTGCTTGAGTGGATGAATAAATGAGTGAATGTCAAAATCGCAAGTCTCTTTCACTCCTCACAGCCAGCCTACGCCCCTGGAAGCCTTCTCTGGCCTCTTTACATGGATGTCATCTCTCATGCTCTTATCGGGTGTTCTTGGACTATCAGCTGGAGGACCGGGGCTGGCAAACGTTTCCTGCACAGGACCAGTTAGGGAACACGGCTTTGCAGGTCGCATGGCCTCCATTTCCATGGCTCGACCTCACGGATGCAGCGCAGAGCCCTAGTGCAGCCTCAGACAAAACGTGGGCGCGTAAACGCCGCCTCGGTCCAATCGAACCCTGATTTACGGACCCTGAGATTTCAATGTCATATAACTTCCGTGTGTCACAGAGCAGTTTTCTTCTTTGGAATTTTCCCAGCCAGGTAAAGAGTTTAAAACCAGTTTTAGCTCGTGGGCTGGACAAACACGGGCCGTAACCCACACTTGGCCTGCAGGCCATTGCGCCCCAGGACCTGCTGCAGACGTGATGGAGGCCTGATTACCCAGTAAAGGCTCATGTCGGTCTCTCCCGTCGTTGTATCAGAAGAGTAAAATAGTTAGGAACACAGCTTTGGGAGGCAGATGGGCCCTACTTAAGTTCTGGGTCCAGGCTCCCTTCCTCCTCCCCTTCCCCTGAGGTGCGGAGCAGAGACAGGGCAGGGCGGCCACCAGGACTCACGGGAGGAGGGCGCGTTGCTGTCCTGGGGCGGCCGTAGCAGAGTCCCCAGAATGGGGTGGCTCAGAGTGACAGAAGCATATCGTCTCACAGTTCCGGACACTGGAAGTCCAAGATCAAGGTGTGGGCGAGCCACACTCTCCCTGACGGCTCTGGGGGCTTGAATGGGGTTTCCACACATAAGGTGTGTTGGAGTTCTCTCTGCCATCCTTATTAACACTTTCCACGGTTTGAAATTGTTTGAGAATAAAAGTAAAAAGAAAAAAAATGCAGTGTTACCACAGACTGGCTATGTTACTTTTGGCAGGTTATTTCACCTTTCATGCCTCGGGTTCTTCATCTGTAACGTAAAAATAATAATAGAAACCTAAAGGTTATCAGGAGAAACCGTGGAAGTGAAGGGCGGGGTCCGGCATCCGTAGTGCAAGTGCTGAATCTGTGGTCGTTATTCCTGGAACGTTCTTGTCCACATTCGAGCACATTTCATAGACTCCAAGCTGCCACCCACTGCAAGACACATCACTGTTCTGTATGCCTCTGGGAACACAGAAACACGGCCACCTGAACTGACCAGGGGACTCTTCTCGCTTGGAATTTTTAATGTGTGTTGGAAGAGTTATTTTAGCCTTTTTAATGGTAGGCTTTGAACTCCTATGTCACTCTCCTGAACACACAGTAAACAGGGGAGCATAAGCAAAATGAATGGGTTGAAGTGTGTCTAAGACGGCTTCACCCTTGGGCGGAGCCCGGAGCCCTGTATCTTTGCTTTTCCCTCCGTCAGCATCCCCCACCCCCACCCCCTGCCCAGTGGAGATGCGATGTCTCAGACGTCAGTGCTCCACTGTGGTCTCTGGAACTTTCTTCCCAAGCACCATGGACCACCCCTGCACACGTATTCACACTTGTTGTATGAGGAAAATGAGGGAAGAAAGAAGGGCGGGGAGGTCATGAATTGCGTCTCTTTCTTAAACACTTATTTTATAGCCAGTATCTTATTCTTCCAATACCTTTGTCAACAATACCTTGGTTTCTCGGGGTCCCTATCTACTCCTAGGTGCTTCTGCTCAGTCTTCGTGGCAGCTGGTTTCCTCGTGAGTTTGACGGTCGGTGATTTGGGGCTTACAGATGGGACATCAGGACTTCTTCCTGCAGAGAGATTTGCACTTGTTTCTGCGGGGAGCCAGGAGCACCTTGGAATTGATTCTGTTCCCTCTGGGGCCCTGAGAGCCAGGTGAGAATCTGCCTCTGTCCTTGGGAACCCAGTTGCCATGTCGGGGGGTCAGAACTGCTAACCCAGCATTTGCACTGACAGCAAATTCGAGACCACATTTCCTGTTTGTTTTTATTTCGTTTTACTTTTTCATTGTATTCCTCCCATCACATTTAGTCCCCTTGTACTTCCCTCTCCCCACCCCTACAATCGCCACCCTGTTGTCCATGTCCTGAGTCCTTTTTCCTTTTTGCTCAGTCCATCCATCCCCTAACCCTCCCCCCACAACAGCTCCCAGCCTGCCCTCCATCTGTGAGTCTGTCTCTGCTTCCTTGTTTGTTCAGTTTGTTCACTAGATTCCACAGTGAGGGAGATCAGATGGTATCTGTCTTTCTCTGACTGGCTCATTTCACTCAGCACAATGCTCTCCAGGTCCATCCACGCTGTTGCAAAGGGTAAAATTTTCTTCTTTTTCCCAGCTGAGTAGAATTCCACAATGTAAATGTCCCATAGTTGTTTTATCCACTCATCTGCTGATGGACACTTGGGCTCCTGTTTGTTTACTGCTCAGGTTTCACCTCACAATTCTTGTTGATTTTTAGTTTTTGGTTTCAGTTTTTGTTTGAAAAGTGGGGTTGCCTTAGGGAGTAGCTTCACCTCCCAGGAGTTCAGCAATGCATCTGAAGACTGGGCTCATCCAGGATCCGGGGGACGCCGGAGTACTCAGGTCGCTCGCCTACTGAAGTGACAGGTCTTCCACCGTCTCCCAGCCCTGGGCCCCCTGTGGGAAGTCGCTGTGGGGCGTGTGACTCTGAGCTGGCCTAACCTTCTTCGATTCCACACCGGTGGTGTGCAGGGGGCTTGAGGCCCCCAGACTTTAGCAGGGTGTCCTTTTGCCCCTAAACGGCCCTTCTCCACTTCGATGGTCATTTCTGCCAGGGTCCCCTGGCTCGCCCTCTTCCCAAGTTTTGCCCCGACTGGAGGGACAGAGGGACACCCGCATTGACTTCCCTGCTCCCCTGTCACAACACTGGCAGGCAGCAAGTCACTTCCCTGCCCTCGACTCAGTGCTCCAGGTACATGTTGGCCTGAATTTCTTAACTGATTTTTTTCATCATTTTAATCGGCACCTGAGAGATACAATTTGTGATTTTGCTTCACTCTCTTGTTTAACCTGGAAGTCTGAAACCTGCGTTTCTAACAGCACCTCGGGGGGGTGATCTTGGCCAATCAGCTCAGAGCCGGGTATGGGGCCATCGGAGCCATCATCGAGTTGGGATGAATAAGCAGAACAGAGCAGGCTTGGGGACAATGCTGGCATCAGAAAGCCACCGCCTGTCACTTTGTTTAATTGAAGCATTTGAGATGCAAGCAAGCGTAAAATGATTCCAAACAGTGAAGTTCAAAGACAGGCACAATTCAGTATGGCAGTTCCCCGGTAATTTAACATAAGCACCGCATGACCAGCGGTTCTGCCCCAGTGCACACCCAAGGGATCGAGAGCAGGGACTCGAGCAGACCTGCGTGCCCTGGCGCTCCAAGCAGTGTCACTCATGGTAGCGCAGAGATAGAAACGACCCACATGTCTAGTTATGGATGAACAGACCAACAAACATGTGTAGTGAAATATTATTCGGCCTTCATTCTGAAACACTCTGCAACGTGAACGAGTCATGAACACACTGTAATAAGTAAAATTAACCAGAAACAAAAGGACCAATATTGTATAGTTCCACTTATCTGAGGTACCCAGAGCAATCAGTGATGGAGACAGAAAGTAGAATGGGGGTGAGGGGCAGGGGGATGCCCTGGGGTTAGTGTTTGGTGGGGTCAGAGCTTCAGCTGGAGGTGACGAAGGTGTTATGAACGCGGACAGTGGTGACGGTCGTAGGACAGTGTGAGCATGTTTAATGCCCCAGCAAAGAAGGGCTTCGGGAGTCCAGGATGTTCTGTATTCCATCCAGCGGTGGCCCCGTGAGTGTACAGGTTTATAAATATTCACCCCACTGTCCACTTAAGATTCCTACACTTTAAAGTATGGACATTTGAAAAAAAATTTAAGCAGATATAAGTAGAGAACATTTTTTTGAAATTCCAGGAGCAAAACCTCCTAAGTCCCAGGCAGAGAGGAGCCAGGCATCGTGGTGCTGAGGACGGCAAGCCTGTGAACCAGACCGAACCCACCCACGCCCCCGTCAGAGCCACCTGGAGTGACCAACCACAGCCCCGTATCCCCTGTGGCACTGCACACCCACATCAAAGGCACCTCAACAGCGTGACTGAGCTTTTCTCCACTCACTTGTGCTTGGCTTCTTATTGCTGTTGCTAGTTGGCTTATTTTTATAGCACTGGCAATTTTCTATTTCAGAGTCAAACCATGTTAAATTCTGCTCTTCTATTTTCAAGCCACCTCACCCCACGCACGAGTCCTTGTCGCAGGGGGAGCCCGGAAGCCGAGATGCACCTCTGCCCAGCTGCGGAAGGGCCGTGAGCTCACCGGGCTGGGAGAGGGAGCCCAGCTGCCAGGTGTGGGAGGCGCCACGGAAAGTACCCTCCCCAACCCGAAAGAAAGAGTTAAGCCCTAATCGCTTACTACTGATGGTAGAAGCAAGAGTGTAAAACCCAAAAAAGCACCCAATCCTCCTTTTCCCTGTTTCCCCCCGTAAAAGAAGTGCCCCTGGGCAGGGTGAGACAGACCCTCTCTCTGTTGCGGGGAAGGAGAACAAAGACTTCCTGGGGTAGGGAAGGGCTGGGAGCGGAAAGGACTGGATGCTGAGCCAGTGGGGAAAACAGGTGTTTTTCCCTTTGTCCCTGTGCCGCCTCCAATAAGGAGGCCTCCTTAAAGGCTCCTAAGAAAACAGAGGTCTTGGCATGAGAACAGGTGAGAGCGTCACTGGCCAGGGCCTGAGTCCTTGGCTGCCAGGCCCGCGGAGGCGGCCCTGAACTCCGTGCACCAGTCCCGTGTGGACGGCAGCCTTGGAATCGCCTGTGGTCGTACCTGCCTATGACACACAAGTACTGAATTGGGAGCCGGATGGAGGGACATCTCATAGTGTGGGTTTCCGCCCTCTCTTGGTGGGGGTTAGAACTTCCCCCAGGGCAATGAGAAGGAGCTTCCCGAGCTCCCCGTCAGCAATCCCTGGAGACCTGGAGAGCCCAGCATCCCTGTTGGTTTTCCAGGCCCCGATGCTTTGAGCCAGTGATGTGCCAAGCCAAACACCCACCTTGACCTTCAGAAGGGCCCCTCTCCCTCTAACTGGTCTCCTGCTGACCAGGCCTGAGTGTTGCCCTTCAGGACTGGCCGCTGGGAGCAGCCAGGAGAGAAGACAGGCCCTGGCCATTATTTTGCACTCACTCCTCTCCAGCCCTGGACAGACCCCTGCATGACCACTCCACACCAGGAGGGATCTCACACCAGCAAACGGCCCAGAGCACTCGGGCCTGCAGCCTGGACCTTCTCCCCCTGGGACGGGCCAAGCTGCTTCTGCCCAGGCTCACTCTTCCTGGCGGGAGGAAGGCCACAAGTTCAATGGCTTTGCTACAGGTTCTCGGACCCTCTTGTCCCTGTCCCTGCCACTGCACCCTCTTCCCCGGGAGGCGTCCACTCAGCTTGCCTTCACCCCAGCCCTTCTGTGCTCAGGAGTCCCTCGTTCACCCACAGGCACTAAGGGCCTCCTCTGCTGGGCTGTGTGCTGGGTGCTGGGGAGAGCAGTGCGAGCCGCCCATCGACAGGGTGGGGAAAGACAGGCTGGAACACGGAGGACAGGGGGACAGCGCGGGGAGGTGCAAGATGGAAGGACACTGGGGGGATCAAATTAATACCTACTCGCCCCTGGGGGTCACTGTGGTTAGGTCCGAGCCCAGGTCTGGCCCTGCGGCATCAAACTGGGTCCTCTCAGTGGCCTTTTGGTGTTTTGGGTGCTTGTAAGTAGCAGATGGGGGTCCTAAACCTTGGCAAAGTCACACGCGGGGAATTGGAACAAGGTCACACTCTGAGCAGTAGTGGACGTGGGTCCACTCGACTCTGGGCTCTTCCCCGCTCTGGGCATTGCAGCCACCTCCCCCTGCACCCCCCTGCTTCCTCTGCACCCCCCTGGGGCCTCGGGAGAGGCTGTGTGGAGGAACTTGGCACTGAGCTGACGGTCAGAGGAGGATGTGTAGGAGTTCCTGGGGAGACAAAGTGGACATTAGCAGAAGGAATGTTTGCAAAATCAGTTAAGACTTAGAATGAGAATTGACGTCCCGGAGTCCGCAGTTCTAAGAAGCAGGCAATCCTGAGAAAAGCCGCTGGCTCAGAAACAGGGCCTGGGCACCGCTTCCTCTTTCTGCTTCTGTTTTCCAACAACGGCAGCATAAATAGGAAGCGTGAGAGGCGCTCAGCCACCGAGACTCCAGCAGGAGGCTGGTCTGTCCCACCACGGAGAGGTACGGCCAGCTTAGGGGGCAGGCTGACTGGAGTGGGGTAGGGGGCAGGGGGGTGTGGGGAGACTGGGACAGAAGGGACAGGGAGAGGCTGGGGGTGTTGGGTAGGCAGGTGTGCTCTGGGGACTCAGGGACCTTGGGGTTTGACCTCTTGGAAAGACCTGAGCCCGGACTCCCAGGGAAGCTGGTGGGCGAGGAGTCAGCCTGGGTGCTGACCAGCTTGGGTGCTTGGGCTTGGGGAGAGGACAGGCCTCGCTGGTGGGCTTCTACTGCCCTGGAATGGTGCAGGGTGGAGGGTCAGGCCTGCGAGTCAGATGCCGGGTCCCCTCCCTCTCTGCTTTGTTTACTAAAGTGTCACTAGGTGTTGGAGGCAGTGGGAACATTTACTTTCTGCTCCGGGCTTGTGTGGGAAGAGCGCCATAGTACCTGATACCCCGTGGGGTGGTGGGCAGAGAGAGAGAGAGACTGGGAGCGCACGGGATGTCCACGGGACTCGGGGATGAGGGAACGTGAGACTGGGAGGCTGAAGGGGAAACCTGGAGCCCTCTGTGCTCAGGCCCAGGGCTTGGTGCGGCTTGGGAAGTTCACTTCAGAAAATGAGAAGGAGCCAGTCTCTTACTCTCACACATATTTTTCCTCCTCGGAGAACGTTTTTGCTATCACACTCGCCCTGAAGTGTTATCACTTAGCTGGTGTGTGTTCTGTCCCCCAGTGTGCCACCTGGGTGGGCGGGTGGGCGTCCAGGGCTGTCAGCACATTCGTGCAGGTGTGGGCATTGGCCCTGTGGCCGACAGGGCAGGAGTTGTGGGGTCCGAACCAGGGCAGGAGTCCGCGGGCCTCACCACACTGCCTTTAGTGACAAGTAGCCGGTGCGTGGTTTCTCCTCCTCCAAGGCCCTGCTATTTCGCGACCCGATTCTGATTCCCTCTGCCTGTCGCCCTTCCTACTGCCTAGTAGTTTTTTTTTTAATTAATTTATTTTAAATGAGTAACACCTTTCCTAGGACCTTTCATCTCCTCTTTCTTTATTCCTCAGTTTTTCTCACTCTGTGCTGTTTCACCAACACTACAGGCGAACGCAGTTAATGAGCGTATTTAACATTAAACAAGTGAATGCATGGGTAGCTGCTCTGTGAAAAATTGGAACAACCTGAAATTGTGCAGCAAAAAAGACAAAGTCCCGGTCGTCTCTGTCCTCCGGTCCCACATCCCACCCTCTTCATCACATGCATCCTTCCATTTTCTAAGTGTAGTGTATGTAGTCTTTCTTTCTTTCTTTTTTTTTAAATTCTCACCTGAGGTTATGGTTTTATTGATTTTAGAGAGAGAGGAAGGGAGAGAGACAGAAAGATTGTTGTGAGAGAGAAACATGGATCGGTTGCCTCCCATACATGCTGGGGATCAAACCTGCAACCTAGGTGTGTGCCCTGACTGGGATTTGAACCTGCCACCTTTCCGTGTATGGGACAATGCTCCAAGCAACTGACCACCCAGCCACAGCAGTATATAGTTTTTCCTCATACATCAATGGGATTATTACATACATATTGTTCTGTGACTTATTTTCTCACCTAATACTGTCTTAGCAACTTTCCACAATAATGCATATAGATTGAATTCATTATTAACCCTAAGATGTGTGGCATTTATTAGTGCGGACACTCCACAGTCTGCCCAGTCCCCCACCGACACTTGGGGTGTTTTCCCACACCTGTGAAAGCGATTTTGCGGCCCAGATCCCCAGAGGCAGAATTGCTGGGCAACAGGAGACTGCGCGTTTACTAACCTATAATAGCTCTTTTCAAATCATCCTCAAGGTAGCAAAATTAACAGATACCCACACGGTCATGCACAAAAAGGCTGATTTCTCTTCAGAAAAAGAATCTTTTAATTGGGTCCAATGTAACAGATGAAAACGATCTGGTTCTTCTTGGATTTTTGTCTCTGATTATGGGTGAAGTTTCGCGTCGTCGCCAAATGGACACCTTTGATGGCGCCCATGGAAGTGTCTTTTGTCTCCTTTCTGATGGGCTCTGTGACTTGGACGCCTTCACTTTAGAAACGAGTCAGTCTTTTGTGGATTAACAATTTATTTGCATATGTCGAAAAAATATTCTTCCAGATGATCACTTGTCTATTTTTTTCCACCACGTGAAAGATACCTTGTTTTATTTAAAAATGTGTTCATTGCTTCTAAATCAAATCTGTATTATTTTTTACTTAGCGCTTTCTAGATTTCGTGTTCAAGCCCTAAGGTTAAAGATCTGTTTGTGATGCTTTCATCATTTTAGTTTGATTTTTAGATCTTCAATCCACCTAGAATTTAGAGAGGAGGGTAATGTGTAAAGTAATAAGTTAACTTATAAAGTGATCAGCTAATTGTGGCAATGTCACCGATGACGTGTGTGCAGCCTCGGTGGCTGAAACGCCATCATGGCCCCCTAAAGCCCTCCTTGCTGGTTTTCCTTACTGTATTCTGTCCCATCTGCCTATTATTATCTTCCCTATTATTTGTATAGCTAATAAAGCGAGTCTCTCATCTTTGGTTTGTTATGATTTACAATTGGTCAGTCACACCCATTAAAAATCCTGTTGGAACTTGTTTTGGAGTTCTGATCCAGACTGCATGGAGTTTGGAGATGATTGGGGAGAAGACTGCCGACAAGGGGCAGCTTCTCCTTTGTGCCTCTGACCGGGAGGGCCCTGTCGTTCTCTCTGCCTCTGATGGAGCCACAGGTTTCCAGTAGATAACCAGACACGCCAAAGACCTGTCCGTCCTCTCCTCATTCGCCGTGGTTTGTTTGTTTGTTTGTTTGTTTGTTTAGTCAGGAATGGTTTTTGTACCAAATGGCGTTCGTATCAATTACTTAGGAGTGTCTATCAAGATAAACTTACCCGCCCTGGCTAGTGTGGCTCAGTTGGATGGAGCGTCAGCACTGTAACTGAAAGGTTGTGGGTTCAATTCCCAGTCAGGGCAGATACGTAGGCTGCAGGTTCGATCCCTGGTTCAGGCGTGTGTGATCCCCAGTCTGGGCACAAGCAAAGAGCAACCAATTGATGCTTTTCTCTCTCAAATCAATGTTCTCTCTCCCCCTTCCTCTCTCTCTTTTTCTCTCCCTGGAAACAATGAAAAAAATGTCCTCGGGTAAGAATAAAATAATTTAATAATAATAATAATAATAATAATAATAATCTTACCCATTTTTCTTCTCCACTCTATTCATCTGTTTCTTTTTATCATGAATAGATTTCTCAATGGCTCTCTGCCAGACTACCCTCTGAAACTGTTTTTCTCTACAGTAAACTTGGTTTGTTTGTTTGTTTTTCCATTTCCAGCTTTCATTCCTACCATTAAAGTTCTTCACAAGTTTGGGAATTTTGGTGTGTGTGTTCATTTTGAGCGAGAGAGTATTTGGTTTTTCTCTTCTCTGTTCTCCCTCTCCCTCCTCTCCTTCCCTCTCTGTCATCGTCCTGCCCCTGTGGTTACCTTGACTCTCAGTGACCATACACACGCTCTTCCAAAGCAGACAAGTTCCTTGGTAGGTTTTCACTTCTGTGCTGTCACCCCAACCTCACAGCCAACTGTCACATTAAAATCATCTGATTTTTGGATTTAATACTGGTATCTTGTACTGATTTATTTTCCTTCTATTCAGTAACGATTCTTTACTTAACTGTAAGTCTTATTGGTTTATTTTCTTACCACCGATTCCAGTATCACATGTTTTCTTTCTTTCTTGGATTAAAAAAAAATACATCTGAGAGTAATTTTTCAGAAAAGATGTAAAACCCTTTTTTTGGTCCTTACATTTCCAAAATGTTGTGGGGGTTTTTTGGCCCTTGAACTTCAAAGTAAACTTGACATTTTATGAGTCTAGGTTTAAATATATTGTCTCTCCATACTTTCAAGACAGCACTATCTATCTAGAGTTCAGAGTCACTAACTTCTTGAGAAAATCTTTCCCACCTGACCCTTGCTGCATTAAAAATAATCTGTTTGTTTCCTTCCTTCTGGAAGCTTCTAGGATTACGCTTTTATTCTTGGATGATTGAAAGTTCAGCAGTATGTGACTGGTATCACTATTAAAAATTAATCTGGCTCCTCACTTAGTGAACTGTCATCTCCTTCAAAGCCCTGTGATGTTTTCTTCTGTTTCTAATTGTATCTATTTGGGGGCACAAGGAAACATCCCCAAACGACAGTCAGTGGTTTAACAATACAGAAGTTTATTTTTCTCTCACATAAAAGATGTCTAAAAGTAGGCAGTTTCAGGCTGGTGCAGTTGCTCCACAGTGAAAAGACGGATGCAGGTTTCCCCCTTGCTGTTGCACGTAGCTTTCATCCTCAAGGTAACCTCATGGTCCAAAACGGCTGCTGGAGCTCCGACCATCACTTCCAAGTTTCAGGCTGGAAGGATGTGGAAAGGTAGAACAAAAATGGACCTCTCCCACCTGAGCCAACTCTCTTTAAACAACCTTTTTTAAGTAGCTCATCCAATGTGTCCACTCACATCTCCTTGGACAACCTTTAGTCATGTGACCACACTCAACAATGAGAGACTGTAGGGAATAGTCGTTTATTCTGTGCAGCCAAAGTCCCAGATAAAACCCGAGCTTCTGTCAGCTCGTTGCCTGACACTGTCCGCCATACCCGCCCTCAGCTCTCTCTGTCCTCTGCTCGTAGACGTCGGAACTCCTGGGTTTCATGGCCAGGTCTCAGCTGCCCTTGAGGGCGTTCCCTCTCCTTGTCCTTTCGCTCTGTCTTTAATATGCACCATCACAATGTAATTGTTTATAGTGTCTGTTCTGTAATTTGGCCCATTACTGAGGTTTTTTAAAATTATGACTATTTCACCACCAAATTCCAAAATCTCTGTTTGTTCTTTGCCTAGAGGCTTGTCCTTCTGAATGGCCGTCATTTCCCAGATCTCCCTGGGGGCGCCAGTTCAGACGTTTGGAAGTCCTGGTGTGTTGGGGCTCTGTTTGGGTGGGCACGCCCGCAGACGTGTCTGCGAGAGTGTTGGCTCGGGTGCGGCACAGGAGACTGGGAAACACCACCGCTGCCGATGGAGTGGTCGAGAGCACAAACTCTAGCGCCTGCCTGCTGTGGCCTTCGGTCCCAGCCTGTCTGTCACCAGGCTGTCACCGTGGACCCTTTACCTCTTTCCTCAGTGATAGAGTGGGGATTCTCATAGTAACCAACACACGGATTATTAATATCTGTAAAGCCCTTTGAACCCGGCCAGGCTCATGGTCAGAATTATTTTTTTTTTAGATTTGATTTGTTTATATAGAGAGACAGGGGAAGGAAGGGAAAAAGAGAGGGAGAGAAACATCAGTGTGTGGGAGACATATTGATCAGCTGCCTCTCACAGGCCCCCAACTGGGGCCCTGGCCCTCAACCCGGGCCTGTGCCCTGACTGGGAATCGAACTGGTGACCCTTCGATTTACAGGCCGGCACTCAATCCACTGAGCCACACCAGCCAGGGCTCGGTCAGCCTTTTATCACTGTTAGCCACTAACAGGAATTCTGTGTGTGAGTGATTTTTACGTGTGTGTTCTTTGCTGACACTAACTACTTTTCACCATTTACAATGTGAAGACAGCTATCTGTTCTCTGTGTTCTTGCTGCGGACATGACTTCGTCCCCTTGTTCTTTGCTTTACGGTCTAGTTATTTTTATAAAATATAGAAAAATTTGCTTTTATGTACTTTCTGTCAGCCTTCGTCTCTGATTTCTTCTTCTGCTTTTAAGTTTGCACAGTTTTAAGGTATTCACTTCTATGGTTTGTGAGTTTAATATGCTTTGACTTCTTCCACTTAAATTTTAAAAAGGCCTGATATTCGGGGACTTGTATGAGAGAGGGGTTTGGGCTGATGCACTGTATGCTGTTCAGTTATCTTAGCGCTTCCTCCAATTCCTCCCTGCTGATTTCCTGTCCCTCCTTCACCAGAGAGCCCATCCTTGGGCAAAACAGACTTTGTCGGGTCTGTGGCCATTGATCTATCGTGTGTGTGTGTGTGTGTGTGTGTGTGTGTGTGTGTGAGAGAGAGAGAGAGAGAGCACAACACACTCCTTTATTTGTCAGATCTTTCTAGTACATTTTGCTAGTGGGTTAAACCTCCTCATCTTTAAATATCTCATTGACTCTCCCCAAAAATGTTTCTTTCTATCGAGTTTTTGCAAAAAAGTTTCAGTTTTATAAGACTCGTGTTAACCCTTTAACTTATTTCGGGATGAATTGCTTTCTTTACATGCGTAGTCTTTCTAGCCATGATAAGACCCCAGTAAAGCACTGTTCTCGGGCCAGTGCCAGGGGCAGCCCGCACAGCCTCGCACTCGCCCACCCTGGGCACTGCCCCCCCCACCCCCCGCAGGACGGGAAGCGGGCCCTCTCTCCCCAGCTCCCAACAAACCCACTCCTCTTTCTTGCACCCTAATCAGCCCAAACGGTCTATAAACATCATCGCCTTTGGTTCTCCTCATGACAACCCTGTGAATGACATGCGTGCTCATGGACACTTCACAGAGGCACAGTGAGGTTCAAAGGGCGTGGGGGAGTTAGTCCGGCCCCCGGCCAGAGCAGGCCAGTGCCTGTGTTGAAGGTCAAGGTGGCTGAGCACAGAGTACTGCTTTTCCCAGCAGGGTGGCTGCTGGTGTGTGAGGGTGTTCGTGTGTGTGTGTGTGTGTGTGTGTGCATGCGTGTGCACGCAGCTCCCACAACTAGAGCGAAGTTTCAGGCCATCTTCCTAGGGATGGAAAGAGGAAGTCCCCAGCCTCCTGCTGAGAATAGGGAACTGGCGTTCAGACAGCCGTGTGGGAGGAATGCCGGGAACCCGGGCAGAGGTGGGGAGAGCACCGGTCCCGGGGGTGTGAGTGAGCACGTGATCACACCCAGGGGAGGACGCCGTGGCCCCAGCACCCGGCGAGTCTCCAGAGCAGACGTAGGTCAGTAGCCACGGGGCACTCAAGGCAAGCCAAACACCAGGCCTCCCTCTCAGGGTTCCCCACCACCAGGGTACTGCGCGGGGTGCCGGGTGCCCCGCCCGGTGGGAGCCCACGCCTTCAGAGGTCATGAGTGCTTCTCGCTCGTGGTCACACCCAAGGACACTGAGGCTCAGGGGACGGGACTCTCCAGTGGGGGCTGGAGCCCATGCATCAGGGCTACTCCTGGGTTTGCCCCAAAAGTGAGCTGAGGCCCTGGGGATACAGGACTGGGAGGGGCAGCTTCCCAATGACGTTTCCTCCGCAGGCCTGGAGAAAACGAGTTCTGGAGGGAGGATTCACAAGAACAGATGACAAGGCTATAGTCTGGCCCCCAACTGGGGAGGGACACAAGATTCCAGGCCAGGAAGACCTGGACCCTGCTCATCCACAGCTGACCCGGAGATGGCGTCGCCCTGGTGGCTGCTCTTCATGACCCTGCTGGCTCTGTGCTGGGGGCCCAGCATGGCAGGGGCCCCAGGTGAGCTGACGTCCCTCCCCACCCCCTCCCCTCTCAGTCTCACTCCTCGCTGCTGGACCCCCACACATTCCCCCCCCCCCCCAGGCTCCCAGTGACTCCGGCCTCCCTTCCCTCTCTCCTTTTCCTCATTTCTTTTCTCTCCCTAACCTTCCCAGGTGCCCCCCACCCTACATCCTCCCACACCCCTGCCCATTCTCTCAGGCCTCCTCTAAAGTCCATCTCGGCTTATGCTTTTTCTCTGCCCACATTTTTCAGTGTGGCATTCGAGGCCTCTGACCTCCAGGCCGGCCCTTCCAGCCTTTTCTCTGCCCCTTCTCTTGTCCCCCCTTCCCCACTCTGCTCTTCTGACGGTGGCCTGACTGATGCCCATCTCCCTGGGGCCCCCTGACTGGGGGTCTTTTCCTGCTTCAGCTCCAGCAAACTCCTCCTGCTTGGAGGCCCAGCTGGGCTGCTCCTGAGGCTCGTGAACCCTGCTTCTCCAGGGCTCCCAGGGAACTCGGCTCTCTGGTAACCATGGGAGCCACATTCCCTTTTCCAGCCATCAAGCCCGGCTGCTAACTGACAGGAGGTCCGAGAGCAGGGTGGGCCCGGTGCCTCTCGGTGGGTTTGTGCCTCTCCTCCCGGGATGCACCCAGGGCTCCAGGAGCAGGGTCTGTGCCAGGTGCACGTCCCTGTCCTGGGGCATCAGGGACACAGCAGGGGCTCAGGAAATGCACTGGGAATTAACTAGAACATTGTGCTTCTATCCAGACAGGGGAGGGGAGAGGTGTGACCCCCTCCTGGCCTCTCCCGGGCCGGGGACCGTCCCACTGCAGACCCTGCGCTGTCACAATGACTACACCAGCCGCATCGTGTGTGGGTGGGCCGACACCCAGGATGCCCAGCGGTTCGTCAATGTGACCCTCTACCGCAGGCTGAATGAGTGAGTGGCGGGGGCACGGGGCTGAGGGCAGGGCGGGGCTGCCGTGCCTGGCTGTGCCCACGGGGGGCTGCACAGAGGACGGAGGAGGGAGGCCTAGGAGCTCCAGCTCCGTCAGGTGGCCTCCGGGCAGGGGTGCTGGCGTCTCACACCAGGGTTTCCAGGGAAAGCATCTGCGTTAATGTTGTTGCTGCCGATGGTGATAATCTTCCCTAATTTCATCACAATGTAGCAAAGTCACCCTGCGCAAGTTCTGCTTTAGAGACCGGCAGGGCAGGGGTAGACTGCCCAGCTCACAGATGAGGAAACCGAGGCTGTGGAGCTGAGGTCCGCACCTCCGCCCAACCACGTGGTGGCTGGAATCCTGTGTCGGGCCTGTGGGGGTGGGCTCCATGTGTCCCTGAGACCCTGAGACCTCCAGGTGGAGGGGTTTGTCCTTTCCCCTCAGGGCGTCTTCAGGGCCTGTGGCATTTGGCGAGCCGCCTCCCACCAGGCTGGGATTTGGTGACAGTCTGACTCATAGTGATAGGAATAATTAAACTGTCAGCATCCCAGGGATGGGAGGACCCCTGGGGGGGTCACTCTGGGAAGGAGCCACTGTCACAGCCACAGCATGGCCACTCAGCCCTCCTGCCACTCTCCCAGAAACGTCTACCTTTCCTTCTCCACCCTCCCCATTACTGCCGCCACCGCCCGCCCTTGGCTGTGACCGGCTTCCTCCTGAGCTGAGACACCAGGCTCCCAGGAAGGAAGCGCCAGCCCCTGCGTGCTCTCACTGCGGGGCCACACGCCGGCCACCTCCCTGGACCTACCTGCAGGGAGGGATCCCCCGCAGTGATTCTGCAGCCAGCTTCCCCCCACCCCCCGGTCTTGCTGCTGAAGGACATCACTGCCACCATGGTCTCCACTCTTCCCTGTGCTTTCAGTGGACCCTCCCTGGGATCATTCGCAATTGCTGAGCCAACGTGCCGGACCCCCACCTCCAGATGCCAAGAAGGGGGTGCAACTCCAGGCCACCTCCCTACCCCATCTCCTCCCGTCAGGGCCCACTCTCCGCCTCCCTTTGTAACAACACTCCACTGAAGAGTTGTCCCAGCCTGTGTTCCCAGTGTCCTTCCAGTCAGTCTCTCCCGAACTACTGCCCCAGGATTCTGTCGCCCCCAGCAGGCCGCCCAAACTGCACCTGCCAAAGGCAGCAAAGCCCTCCACTGGGGCTCAGGCTAATGGTCAGTCTGAGCTTCTCCCCTCTGGACCCGGAGCACACCTGACTTGGACTGACCACAGGGTCCTTCTGAAGCCTTTTTCTCTCCTGACTTCTGGCCACCACACTCATTCTTTGTCCTGTGTCTCCCTGGCCTATTCTTTCTGTCTCCGAGTCTGCTCCCTTCTTTGGTTTTGAACTTGAAGAGTGTGATGCCCCAGAGCTCAGTCCTGCAGTCTTATATCCCGACCCAATGGCAAAGATCCAGCCTCAGGCTCCGGGTCCCTCCCCGCTCCCTCCAGCCCAGACCTCCCCCTGAGCTGCAAGCCAACAGGATTGCCTGCCTCTCCACATCATCCCTTAGAAGACAGATGTCCTCAACCCCAAACATCCTCAACCAAATTTCTGCCCTGTCCCCCGAAGACCGCTCCAGCTCCAGTCTTGCCATCTCCCTTCACTAAATGGGGGCTCCGAGTGGCTCAAGCCCAACACCTGGAGGGTTTTGTTGATGTTTGAATCTCTCTACCACCTCTCCTTCCCCGCTGGAGCATCTAACCAGTCTGCAAATTCTGTCAACTTCATCTTCAAATAGAACATGAATCCAGCCAGTGCTAACGCCACCGCACTGGTTCGAACCATTTCCTATCACTCGGGATATTCCACGAGCCTCCTAACTGCTCCTAACTGCCATCCTTCCCGACCCTAGCCATCCACAACCCAGCAGCCAGAGGAGTCCTTGCAAAGCACGTCAGAAGATGTCACTCCTTTGCTCACCACTCTCTCATTTTTCCCTCTTACAGTAAAATCCAAATTCCTTAAACTCTCTTCAGCTGGTGACTTCCTGTCGCCTGACTCAGTTAGACTCCTAGACCTTCCCGACTTGCACACACTGCTCAGTGTCTGACTGCCTACTCATACACCCACTTCTCCGAGCCTGCCCCAGGGCCTTTGCACCTCCTGCCCCTCTGAGCCTGCCCCAGGGCCTTTGTACTTGCTGTTTCAATGACCTGAAATCTCCTTTCCCTGGAATGAGCGTGGCTCCTCCCCCACCTCCTTCAAGTTTCTCCTCAGTTGGCACCTTTTCCGGGAGGCCTTTCCTATCGCCCCTGTTTCAAATTGCACTCCCCACTCCAGTGCTTCTGGGCTCCTTGTCCTTTCCGGCTGCGCCCGATCGCGCACAGTCTCCTCTGTTTGGCACACGACTTATTTCATTCAGCTGTTTCACGTGCGTCTCCCTCCAGCAGGATGTCGGTTTCAGGGGCAGGATTTGTGGGTGTTTTGTCCACAGCAGGGCCCCTGGCCCGGGACGAAGCCTCGCACATGGGAATCACGATGATGCCATGAACGAGCGGTTCCTCTTCGCGCTGGTCTAACCCGTGTCCTCCCCTGGCAGGAGCCCCCCGCAGCCGGTGTCCTGTGAGCTCAGCGACGACATGCTCTGGTCAGAATGCCCCTCTCCTCCCTGTGTGCCCAGAAGATGCGTCATTCCCTACACGCTGTTCGTCAATTCTGACAAGGACAACTTCTCGTTCCAACCAGACAGGCCTCTGGGCGCCCAGCTCGCCGTTACTCTGAGCCAGAATGGTGAGACCTGGGGTCCTCGGCTGGGGATGGGCCCCAGTGAGGACAGCAGCCCCGGGGGGGCTGGACTCCCGGGGGTGGGCCAGCAAGGGATGGAGACGCTGGCTTGGCGGTGCTTTGGTTTTTTGAGGGAAGAAGTGCAGTCCCCTTACGATGAAGGTGTTGGAGCAGGAACACTGTGGGGAGCCCGGATAAAGTGGCCCCCCGGCCCTGGCCGCTCCCCCGGTGCTGAGCCATTGCCTTCCGGCACGAAGGCTTCCCTTCCAGAATCTTCTGATCCACTAATGACTCGCCAGCTCATCCCACCCACGGTCTGCAATAGCCCGTCCTACAGAGGAGGCCCTTCAGACCCAGAGAGGTTTTGTAACTTGTCCAGAGTGCCGCCACTGAGCAGAAGTGACAATTCTGTGTCAGGCTTGCCAGGTGCTTCCTGTACGTCAGAAGGACCTCACAACCTTCTAACTGCCCTCGCTGCGTGGCCCCCAGTGTCACACGATGGCCCGGGACAGCCCATGGTCTTCATGGTCACTTTATGTAAATAGTTAGGCTTCCTTTGACCATACAGTAGACAAAATTGTAACCAGTGCTTTAATCTCATTCATTCAATTTTATTTCACTCAGAATGAGCCTTAAGTAAAGACGGAGGAGGGTCATTTTTTCTAAACCCTCCCTCAAAGACATTTTTTCCTTGCTTTTTAGACAGATGGGGGGAAGAGGCTTGGGGGGCAGCAGGGTGAGAGAGAAACACTGACTGGTTGCCTGTCACACACGCCCTGACCAGGAATCAAACCTATGACCTTTTGGTCTACAGGGCAACACTCCAACCAGCTGAGCCACCGACCAGGGCAGAGGGTCCTTTTTAAAAGTTAATGTCCACATGGCAGGAAATTGCCGATGGCTGGCTTTCAGGAAATACTGCCTGAGGTTATTTCCCAGTTACAGTAGCATATGGTGCCGGGTGCCATTTCTTTTACCCCAATTCCCTGATGGTGAAACTGAGGCTGAGAGAGCAAGGGACTTGTCCAGAGTGACTCAGATCTGATTTCTGACTTTAGTGTCCCAAACACGGGCCATCCTGTGGTGCGCCTTGCAAACGTCCGATGGGAGGGCTTGGCCGTGGCTGCCTGCCTCTGTCCCCGCAACACAAAGCTGTGTCTGGAGGAGCAGGCGGGTTAGACCAGGCGGAATGCATTTCAGACTGTGTCTCACAGTGTGGGTTCAATGGCTGAGAAAGAGCCCTGCCCCGGGTGCTGTGCACAGGCTGGGGCTGGAGGGGGAGCACCAGGTACGGTCTGCAGTGATCGTGCCCTGAAGGCAGGTCATGCCACACACAGAGGAGCGGTGGGCGAGGAGACCCTGGGAGGTTGGGACGGGCTTTCCAGAGGCACAAGCTTTGCAGGGAGACCTGCAGGGTGGGTGGGAGAAGAGAGCGGGAAGAGCAGGGGAAGCAGCGTGTGCAAAGGCCGCGAGACTCGGGAGTGTCAGGCAGGTTGGAAAACCCGCTAATAACTTGAGTCCCGAGAGCATCAGCGTCAGGAGGGCCAGACAGTGGCAGGAAGGCCGGGGCAGTGAAGGCGGGGGCCTGGCCTAGAGAGGCCTGTGCCCTGCAGGGGCATTTATAGGTCAGAGTCTAGGCGATGGAAAGGCATTGAAAGGGCATGACAGGGACAGGTGTGGGTGTGAAGAGGCCAGCACGGCTGGATGCACACGGTGAACGGCTCGGGGAGGAAGTGGCAGGAGATCGGAGCTCAGAGCGTCACCTGGGTCCTGATCCCGTGGAGAAACGAGGAGGATTCACCTGGGACGGGGCAAGGGGTGGGGATACGGCGATCTAAGTCAAAGCTGGGATGTGCCTGCAACACATCCCTTAATCTGCTCCTTCACTGAGCACTACGTACACCAGGGAAGCCCTGAACAAGCCTGGAAGGACCCCTGCCCTTGTGAAGCTTATGGCCTGGGAATGGGGAAGGTATCACAGTGGGTACAGGGACACCAGGAAATGGGGCATGAGGGGCCCGTTTGCCTGGTGGAAGTCAGGTCCACCTCATTTATTATGGCAACGAGTCAGGGAGGCTGTGAGGTGCTGAGGAGGGGGCGGGATGCACCTGGCAGGCTCGGGGCTCCCACATTTGGAGATCTGGATGTTTCACTTCCTCAGTCAGTTTCTCCATCTGTGAAATGGGCTGGTGGACTAAAGCCTCTCAGGTTCGATGACTAGGCCTTCCACTGGGCTCCCAGTCAGTTCAGTTGGCAGCAGCTTCCTAGAGCCCCACGCAGAGAAGGACGCCCACTCCGTGACAGGCTGGGGGGCTGGGAGTGCAGGGGGGACCAGGCATGCCTGGTGTGGCCATGGGAGGAAGGGGGCACCCTGTGTCCGCCGCTCCGGGCTCATGTTCTGCAGGCTCCACTCTGACCACGTTCCTCGCCCAGCCTCAAATGTGTACACCTTATTCAGGCTTTCGTTGAATTCTTTGTGTTTGAAAGCCACCCCTGGGCAGCCAGACACAGAGGCTTCACGGTCAGGGCCTGACCAGTCACTCGTGAAGCTGCCCACGCTGCCCTCGAGGCCTCCACAGGGGCCGGCTTGCTGTGGGTGGAGGGACGGGATTCATGAGAAGGCCCTGGGGGTTGCCGCCTGTCTTCACTCGCCTCTTCGTTCGCTTCACCCCCCCAAATGCACTGAACCGCTGCATCGAAGGCCCTGGGGAGAAGGGAGGGGACCAAGGGCCACACCCTGCCACCCACCAGCTCCTCTGCCATTGGGGAGGCAGATGGGGAAACACAAACCCACCAGGGTAAGGACCATATAGTTGATGATGGTGGAACTGGAAAAGGAGCAAAGATTCTGCCTGGTGGAGGGGATCCAAGAAGGTTCTAGAAGAGGAACTCTCATGCTGGGCACTGAGAGGTGCAAGACCTAGGGCAGGTGGAGAGGGGGAGCATAGAGAGTAATGTGAGCCACAGCGCCCTCTGCTGGGTGGGGAAGGACACACAGCATCCTGGGCAGTGGGACCTGGGGACTGAGGGAGGCTGCATTTCCAGTTTAATTGCTGGCGCCTTGTATCAAGGCACAGCCATCTGCACAGCCTTTATCCACTGAGTCCCCACGGTTTGGCAGAGGAAGGGCCTGACGCCCACAGAGGGCTGGGGTTGGTCCGAGGTCAGTCAGCCAGTGGGGCCAGCGCTCCTCCCGGAAACCCCGGCTGTCCACACAAAGACCATGCAGGGCCTTGACCACCTCGCTGCCGCCCAGCCCCTCACAGTCCCTTGCCCTCCTCTCCCTCAGTGCAGCCCCCCGCACCCACGGACCTCCGCATCACTGCTACCACAGACCACTTCCAGCTGACCTGGAGTACGGCCCTCGGGTGTTCCCAGGGCCAGTGGCTGTCAGACCTGGAGTTTGAGGTGGTCTACAGGCGGCTTCAGGACTCCTGGGAGGTAGGGACCCCGGCCAGCTCGGCCCTCAGCCCACAGGGACTAGGCCCAGCCGGCGGCTGCTCCAACAGCCCCTCTCTCCTGGCAGGATGCCTCCACCCTCTACACCACCTCCCCGCAGGCCGATCTGGGGCCGGAGCACCTCCTACCCAGCTGCACCTACGTGGCCCGAGTGCGCGCCCGGCTGGGCCAGGGCTCCAGGCTCTCTGGAAGGCCAAGCCCGTGGAGCCCAGAGGTTCACTGGGACTCCCAGCCAGGTAAGGGGACAAGGGGAGGCGCTGTCCCTCTGCAGGGAGGGCGGCTCATTGGGCTCCGAGGCAGGAGTCCCACGGTCCACACTGCGGACTCTGCCCACCTACACAGGGTGTTTAAAGTCGCCTCCCTGGGCCCACCCGCCCCAAGAGGCTCTGTAGAGGCAGCCCAGCTTGCTCAGGGCCCTGGTGTCTGCACACTGTGTGCCTTGTAATCATGACACTGGGGTCACCGTTTCATCCTGAATGGCGGCGTTTGCATGAAACCTGCACCATGGGCAGACAAACACCATTCCTGCGAGAATCCCCAGACCCCGGCACTAGACACTGTCCCCACTCCCATGGTGGCGGAGGGGCTGAGGGTTCACAGAATTCACTCTCTGTCCTGTGGGCGCACAGCTGGCAGGTTCAGGCTGAAGTCTAACCCCTGGCCTTTTGGGCCCCAAAGCCCAGAAGTTCCCTGGAGTGAGCCCTGAGGTGGGCAGCGGCGGAGGGCTGGGGAAGGAGTGGAGGAGTGAGTGAGCGGGGGACTGTCTCCCCTCCAGGGGACAAGGCCCAGCCCCAGAACCTCCGGTGCGTCTTTGACGGGGGCGCCGTGCTCAGCTGCTCCTGGGAAGTAAGGTCCGAGGTGACCAGCTCCATCTCCTTCACCCTCTTCTACAGGTCCGGCCCCGACGCAGAGTGAGTGTCCCCTTCCTCCGTACCCTCCCCTCTTCCCCAGGCCACCCCCTCCCCTGGGTGCTCAGCAACAGCCACAGCTCGTCCCGAGGTCCCACCCCTCCCGAGGTCCCTGCCTCCTGCTGCGCTCACTGCTGCCTTGACCCTCAGGGAGAAGGAGTGCTCCTCCGTGCTGAAGGAGGAGGCCCACGGCCCCCACACCCTGTACCGGTGCCAGGTCCCCGTGGCCGACCCCCAGAGCCACAGCCAGTACCTCATCTCCGTTCGGCCGAAGGTGGAAGAGAAGTGTATAAAGAGCTCTGAGAACAGTGAGTTTGCCCTCAGCCTTCCAGCGAGGGGACAAGGGGATCTTGGGACAGTTGTGTGTGTTGTGGATGTAACCTGCATAAACTCAGGGCTCCTTATGTCCCTGTCTCTACATTTGTCGCTTTGAAGAAACTCAGTCCAGTGGGTAAAGTGAACAAAGCTCATTAGAATCTTCTCTTTAAGTTCTCAGGGAGCATTAATACAAAAAAGCCCTGGCTGATTCGGCTCAGTGGATTGAGGGCCGGCCTCAAACCCAAAGGTCGCCGGCTGGATTCCCAGTCAGGGTGCATGTCTGGGTTGCAGGCCAGGTCCCCAGTAGCGGGTGTGCATGAGGCAGCTGATCCATCTCTCACACATCCATGTTTCTCTTCCTTCCTTCCCTTCTCTCTAAAAACAAATAAATTTTAAAAATAATGACAATGGCAACTAGCATGTAAGAAGGTTCACTGACCTTCCCCGGGAGTCCAATGCCCTTCCTCCATTCCTTTGAGCTCTGCCTTCCTGTCCAGTTCCTCCCAGGCACTGAATCTCCAGCTCTCAGCCTGCTCCTCCCACCAAACTGTTCCTTTAGTTCCCGGTTGGGTTTTCTGCTTTCACGTTTCCGGAGTCCCCCCCACGGATCCTTTCAGTCTTCACAATAACTGACCTGGGATTCACTGCCTCACGTGGGGGCTGGGGTGGGGGCGAATCAGCCCACACTCCTTGCGGGTTAGTATCCCTGCTTCCGGTTATGCCGCGAGTGCCGTGCAAAGGAACCCCCGCGTTGTCTGAGGACGATCAAGGTCTCCCACCCACCTCCAGGCTGGAGCCCATTTGTCCGAGTCACCGGGGTTAGGATCCACCACTTGCTCTCTGGGGATCGGCCAGGCTACAACCTTGACCTCTGCCCCTCACTAGCTGCCTGTCCTCAACAAGTGACTAAGTGCTCTGGGACTCAGCTTCTCTGTCTGCAAACTGTGGCGCGTTACTGGCACCTGCCCAGAGGGTTGCTGCCAGACTAGAGGGAACTAATTCACACGGGCTGAGCATGTCTAAGTGTCTCGAACACAGTCACGGCTCTAGAACAGAGCCAATTATAGTGGTTTTATTTTTACTTAAGTATTTTGAGTACCGTATTTTGCCATGTATAATGCACATGTTTTTGGCCCAAATTTTCAGGGAAAAAATCCTTTCATTTTAATTTTTTAATTCAATTTTTATTTATATTTAAAAACAAACCTGATTATTGTATTCCAGGATATTATTTTGCACACGGATATCGTTATTGCTTTCTAGAATTACACTTTTGATGCATACGCATAAATAAAAGAATTGAAAATATTTATATAGATACAGAATTAGTACTACCCACCTATAATGTACATCCTTATTTTTCCCTCAAAAATTTGGGCAAAAAAAGTGCACGTTATACACAGCAACATACGGTAACCTGTGCTGTGGGTCCCCTCACCACAAAACAAGGGAGACTCCTCAGCAGCCAAGAACAGGGCTGCTCAGGTCAAACCGGGGGAGATGGTGACAGTGACCCTGGGGTGGGCGGGGCCTGAGGTCCGGGCCACTGGAGACAGCACCTGGGATCGACACAGAAGGCAAGGGACGTCCCCTGGGAGGAACATAGGCACAACGCCCCTAAAAGTTTCCTCCCCCCAGTCCAGATGGCGCCCCCGACGCTCAGTGTGACCAAGGACAGAGACGGCCACGTTTTGCGCTGGGAGGTGGAGAAGATGTCCTTCTCACACATCATGCACGCCTTCCAAGTCCAGTACAAGAAAGCTGCGGTCTCCTGGCAGGTGCGGGCATGTGCCCTGGAGGGTTCTGTGGTGGCAGGTGGGGGCGACCTGGGAAGGTGCCTCCTGTCAGAGGCCTGGCTCCTGCAGGTGACCAGGCAAAAGAAGCCACTGGCACTTGGTGGTCACAACCCTGGGCGATCAGTGGCTCACTGTCTCATCCCTTGGAGTGAGATTCGGAGAGATGATGGTACTTGGCCGGTGTGGACCCAGGTGGCCCTGAATGTCGAAGCAAGCACAGAAGTCCAGGCAGGGAGGGCTGCGAGGTGCTGGGTGAAGAGTTCTCCAAGTCAGGAAGGGGGCGTTCCTTCCGAGGAGTCCCATCCGACAGGAACGCGCAGCCTGCCGCTGGCACTGCAGGCAGGGCCCCGCCCAGGGCGAGGTCGCGGCCCCAACCCCCCAACCCCCGGCAGCCCTCCGTCCACTCGCAGAGCCTGAGGCTCCCCAGGGGGCAGACCAGAAACCTCAGGGCCAGCTGCAAATGGAGAAACTGAGGCCAGGAGGGGATGGGTCAGTGGTGGATCTGGGGCTAGGCCCCAGGCTCCTGAACCCCTGTCTTAGATCTGGAGTCTAGTCACCCTGCGCGGCAGTCTGGGGAGGTCACAGATGGGGTCCTGGCTGTCCCTGAGGAGCTGGGAAATTGAGGCATCTCAAGATGAGGATGGAACAGGGTGACCCCGTAGGGTTTCTGGGCCTTGGTGTCATCATATGTCACAGGGGCCCATTGCAAGACGTGTGGCCCCTGGTCCCATGGGAGTGCTCCCTGTCTCTGGGAGTAAAGGAGGGTCCCTCCCGGTGGGGGTGTCCTACCTCAGACCTGGGGAGTGTGACCCCAGCAGGGGGCTGACGGGCAGCAGAGACTGGGGTGCTGAGGTGGGAGGGGAGTGCAGCCATGCCCGCGTGAGCCCGGAAGTTGCCTCGGCACCCCTGCCGACACGCCTGCACCCCCAGGAGAGCAAGACTGAGCGCCTTCCCAACACCCGCGTCATGCCGCTGCCGTCCCTGGAGCCCTCCGCCAGGTACCAGGCGAGAGTGAGGGTCAAGCCTGACAGCGGCTACAACGGGATCTGGAGCGAGTGGAGCGCGGAGTGCTCCTGGGACACCGACTGGGGTACGTCCGTCCGTCTCCCCGCACCCACGCGCCTCTCCTGCCATAGCCGGGCTGTGGTCACGCACGGCGGTGATCAAGACGCAGGGCTGTGACCCCACCCAGCCTGAGCGCCCTTCGCTCCCATGTGTCGCCCGTCACCTGGAGTGCACCGCGGATGGCAGTGAGGTCCCGATACTCAGTGTCATTTCGTTATTAACCTCAGACGTACAGAGTGGCGGTGAGGCAATGACAGGCTTGACAGAGTGCCCCGCCCCTCGATACTTACAGCGCGCACCTGCGCCACACCCAGTCGTTACAACGTTAAGGACTATATTCCCTATTCTGTGCGTACATCCCTGTGACGATTTTGTGACTACAGATTTCTGCTTGTCAATCCCTTCACCCTTTTCACCCAGCCCTCCACCCCCTTCCTCCGTAACCATCAGCCTGTCGTCCGTATCTATGAGTCTGCTTCTGTTTTGTTGGGTTTTGTTCTTTAGATTCCACTCGTAAGTGAGATTATGTGGTTCTGTAGTTGCCTTTCTCTGTTTGATGTATTTCACTTAGGATAATACATCCTGTGTCTACCTGGGCCTTCCAAAATGGTGAGAGTTCTTTCTTTTTAAGGCTAAGTAATATTTCATTATATATATATAAACCCACTTTTCTTTACCATGTTTTCTGTATCTGCTTGCTTATTGATGGGCACTTGGGTTGCTTTCATAGCTTGGCTATTATAAATAATGCTGCAATGAACATAGGGAAGCATGGGTTCTTTCAGACCAGCGTTTTGGGTTTCTTTGGATATTCGCCCAGAAGTGGAATTGCTGAGTCATAAGGCAGCTCCACTTTTACTTTTTGGAGGAAATTCCATGCTGCTTTCCACAGCGGCTGCACCAGTCTGCATTCCCACCTACAGTGCACAGGGGTCCCCTTTTCTCCATGTCTTCACAAATACTTGTTTGGTGTTTTTAAAAAAGTTATTGATGATGGCCATTCTGACAGGTGTGAGGTGGTATCTCACTGTGGTTTTAACTGGCATTTCTCTGATGAGTAGTGAGGTTGATAGTGATGCTGAGCATCTTTTCACATGTACGTTGGCCACCTGGGTGTCCTCTTTGAAGACACTCCTATTCAGGCCCTCTGTCCACTCCCCCTTTTTAAAGATTTTATTTATTTATTTTTAGAGGGGGAAAGGAAGGGAGGAAAAGAAGGAGGGACACATTGGTGTGAGAGTGAAGCATCGATCAGTTGCCTCTGGCATGCGTGGACCAAACCCACTGGCGGACCAAACCCACTGCATGCCCTGACCGGGAACGGAACCAGTGACCTTTCACTGCGTGGGACAACGCCCAGCCAACTGACCCGCACTGGTCAGGGCCTCGTCCACTTTTTAATTGGATTGGTGTATTTTTATTATTGTGTTGAGTTGTCTGTGTTCTTTATAAAATATGAGTATGCTGTGTGAAAATATGAATATTTATAAAGTAGGAATATGAATATGAAGATATAAAGATTTATAGGTTGTATCATTGGGGAGTACCTTCTTCCATTCAGTAGCCTTTTTTCACTTTGTTGGTGGTTTGCTGTGCAAAATCTTTTTCATTTGATGCTGGCTCTTTTTTTTTTCTTTAGCCAAGGAAACATATCAGAAAAAATATTGCTAAGAGAAATGTTAGAGATTTTACTGCCTATGTTTTCTTCTAGGAGTTTTATAGTTTCAGGTCTGACATTTAAGTCTTTAATCCATTTAGAGTTTATTCTTGTCTAGGGTGTAAGAAGGTGGTCTAGTTTCTTTTTTTTTTTTTGTATGTATCCATCCAATTTTTTCAACACCATTTTCTGAATAGAGTCTTTACCACGTCGTATGTTCTTGCTTCCTTTGTCAAATATTAATTGAGCATGTAGGCATGGGTTTATTTCTGGGCTCTCTCTTCAGTTTCATTGATCTATGTGTCCTTTTTTTATGCCAGTACCATGCTGTTTTGATTCCTGTAGTTTTGTAGTATCATTTGATATCAGGTAGGGAGATACCTCCGACTTTGCTCCTTTTTTCTCAAGATCATTGTGGCTATTCACTGTGGCTGATCACTGTGGTTCTGTGAAAATATCATTGGTATTTGAATAAGAACTGAGTTGGCTTTATTGACTTTTTGGAGTAGTGAGGACTTTTTACCAATGTCAACTCTTCCTCTCCTTGGACATGGTGTCTGCTCCCCCTCATCTGTATCTTCTTCTACTTCTTTCTTCGATGTCTTTCAGGCACAGAACTTTTACCTCCTTGGTTAAATTTATTCCTAGGCATTTTATTTTTCTACATTGTTTTTAAGACGTAACACTATTGCACACACAATAGAGTATAGGATAGTGCAAACACAACATGTTTATGCCCTTAGGGGACCAAATCATTTGTGCGACTTACTTTATTGCAGAATTTGCTTTATTGTCGTAATCTGAAACCACACGTGCAGTATCTCCAGGGTGCGCCTACATAGGACCCTCTTCGGGCTGGCCCCATGGTTTCCATGGGCTACAGTCACCCCTGCCCCCACCCCAGGCACCTCCTGCTACTGGAAAAGATCTACCCTCTTGTGTCCTCTTTAGCACTGAAATATTGGTGGCGGGGTGGGGGTGGGTGCAGAACAGTGCCCCCTTCTTAGCCTGTGTCTGCCCCCCCTTCTCCACCCCATACTCCACCGGCATTGACCTGGCCCCACCCGCCCCAGAGCCCCAGCCTTTCTGTCCGCAGGTGTTAATGCTCCTCTTTCTTTCCTGGCTACCTGGTAGTGCTGCCCACGTGGGGCCTGGCCTTCATCCTGGTCTTCACCACCCTCACCTTACTCCCGGTCCTGCGCTTCTGTGGCCTATATTGGTACAGGTAAGGGGCCCCCATGACAGGTGGGGGTAGGCACACCCAAGACCCCAGGGGCCACAGGGATTCCACAGCTGATCACTCCAGTCTCTGCTCTGCCCCCCACTCCCTGGGGGATCTCGGGCAGATCTTGTCCTCTCCTTGGGCCTCAGTTTCCCCTCTGAATGTGAGCATAGGCAGCTGCCCTGAGGGCTCCGGTGGCTCTCACCTCCCTGCTGTCTTTCCAGGCTGAACCGGAAGTGGGAGGAGAAAATCCCCAACCCCAGTAAGAGCCACCTGTTCCAGGTAGGATCTGCCGTGAGGACAGCTGGGGTGGGGAGGGCTCCTGCGCCAGTGCCCATGTACCCATGCCACTCCTCCTTCCCTTCCCGGGGGGGCTTTGAAAGTGGGGCATAGGTGGCCCCGGGAGGGGGCTGGAAAGCTCTAGGAGCAAGGCCAGCACCTGCAAGTTCATCCCTAAAGACCCCTGGGCCCCCCAGATACACAGGTGCCCTGCCTTCAGGGGCCCACGTGCAGCAGGAGAGAGCTGAGGGTGGGGATGCTGGAAGGGCAAAGGTGGGCCCAGGAAGGGGCTAGGTTTACTGAGGGTGGGTGGGAGGCAGAATGGCTCCCCAAGGACAGGACAGCAGAGCTGAGCCTTGAGCGATCTGAGTGGTGCCTGGTGGGAAGGTCACTGTAGGCAGAAGGCACGCGGGGCCACGTCATGAGGGATGGAGATGGGGGGATGTTGGGGCTGGAGACCCATCGCAGGAGGCTGAGAGGACCACAGAGCGGAGGAGCCCCTCGGCCAGGCAGGGCCAGCTCTCCGTAGGGGGGTCTCTGCGAGGCCAGTGTGGGCAGTCTAGGGTGCGAGCCCAGAGGCAGCAACCCCCCAGATGAGCCTCACCTGAATAGGGACCCTGCCCTTCAGTGCTGGAGTGGAGGGCCCCAGCGAGGTCCCGGCCCATCTGTGGCCTCTCCTTCCGGTGTCAGAAAGCCACATCTGGTCCTGACCATGCTGAGATTTCTCCCGTGTCTGAGGGCTCCCCGAATCCCTCGTCACCCCACAGCCATCCCCCACCTTCACCATCTTGAGGTCCCACCCCCAGAGGTACAAACGTCCTTCTCTTCCAGAACGGGAGTGCGGGGCTCCGGCTCCCAGACAGCATCCTCACCTGCAGGAGCGCCTCACACGGGGGGCCGTGGGACAGCCCCTTCCCTGGGCTGGACAGGTGAGTGTCTGGGCCTGGGATCCCCGGGAGGTAGGAGGGTGGCCCCAGCGTGCACCTCGGAGGCTCAGAAGGGTTTCCCTCTGGCCTGCAGCTCAGTGTGAAACAAGGGGCCTCCCCACTGGGTGGCTGGAAGAACTTCCTGATGCCTAGGCTCACAGCAGCCGCAGCTCAGGTCTGACTGATAAGCTCTCCGTGCCCTGCTCCCCACACGGCTCGGCCTCGTGGGGTGGCCAAGGAGCCACGAATCCTTCTGGTCAGCGCCTGCGCCACCAGCTCTCCACTAACCCTCAGGAGAGGGCGCTGTACACCAGGGAGGAGGAGCGTGGGAAGGACTGGGCCCCGGAGGGAGCACATCAGGGAGCAGTGGGGACAGCGGCGCACCTGAGAGAGGAAGCCGTGGATCAAGAGCACGGAGGCTGCAGGGCCGGACTCACAGGGGGACGGAAGGAACGTCTGGTTTCCTGCCCTGAGTTCCGCCCCCGATGCCCCACAGCCCCAGCCCTGCTCTGGGTTCTCTGTGAACCCTGATGATCCCAAACCTCCCGGTGCCCCGGCCCCCACAGCCCCACCTGCATGAACCTCAGTTCTGCCCAGGGCGGGCCCAACATCTCCATACCTGTCCCTCCCACAGGGTGTCCCCTGTGGACGGCGTGCACAGCAAGGTGTCACATCTTACTATAGAGGACCCTAACCTTGCCAGCGACTCACCGTCTGAGCCTAAAACCACCCCAGCCACTTCAGACCTGCCCGCGGAGCTGCCCCCAAGCCTCCAGCCCTGCCTGCCAGCCGCCTCAAGCAGGCTTGAGAGGAAGGTTTCTGGCTTTGACTTCAACGGCCCCTACCTGGGCCCACCCCACAGCCTGTCCCTGCCGGAGCTCGTGGGCCCGGAGGTGCTCCCACAGACGGGCGTGAGCCACGAGCCGCCGTCCTCAGGGTCCCTGGAGTACATGTGCCTGCCTGAAGGGGAGCAGGTGCAGCTGGTCCCGCTGGCCCAGGTGCTGGGACGGGGCCAGGCCGGGGGAGCAGAGAGAAGGCCCTGCCCCGGGGCCAAGGAGGCGAGCCCCTCCCTGGAGGCAGGGACAGACACTGCGCCCCCCGCACCTGCACTCACGCTCACGTTGTGGGGTCAGGGCATGAAGGGTGGCCCCACAGCTCTGTCTAGTGGGGCTCAGGGCCCTGAGGGTGACACCATGGTCTCTGATTACGTCAGCACTGCAGACCTGGCACTCACCCCATCCACAGGGGCACCAACAGCCCCCTGGGTGCCCCCTCTCAGCCTCCCCTCAGACCAGAACCACAGCCTCCCTCCTGTACTGGCCGGCCAGCCACCTGAGGCCTTGGCCCCCATGACGTCAGTATTTGACAGCTATGTGGAGCTCCCTTCGGCCATGGGCCAGCCCCCTAAGCCCCCTCTGGGCAGTCCTGCCCCTCCCATAGCCAGCAGCCCCATCCCGAGCCCCAAGGAGCCCCGGGTAGAGGTGACCCCAGTCTCCCCACACCCCGAGGGCCTCCTGGTCCTGCAGCAGGTGGGCGATTACTGCTTCCTCCCTGGTGTCGGGTCCGGTGCGCTCTCACCCCAAAGTAAGTCCCCTTCTCCGGAACCCTGTCCTGAGATCAGGGACCTGGACCAGGTGTTCCAGGTCAAGAAGTCTCCGCGTCAGTCCATTCCCCAGGTGCCTGCCATTCAGCTCTTCAAAGCCCTGAAGCAGCAGGACTACCTGTCGCTGCCGCCCTGGGACGTCAGCAGGCCTGGGGAGGTGTGCTGACCCCTGCAGCCCCCGGGGGGGCACGCGTGGAAGGGGCGTCTGCCTTCCCTCCCGCCTGCCTTCCTCTCACCAGCCTCGGGTTTTTTCCACCCTCATTTCTACAACGCCACAGAAAGGAGACCAGAAAAATGAGTGAACCACCTAACTTCTCCCTTGGCCTTTAGCAAGGTCAAGCTTCTCTCTCCCCCTGCACCCCTCCCCTGTCCCACTGACACACACACAGACACACACACACAGTTTTCTTTCAAGTTCGCCTATTTTTAGGTTCTGAATTATTAGAACATTCCATACACACTCATTTCGTGTGCCCTCATTTTCTTTATTACCAGGCTTTTGCTCATTTCTTCTTTCTCTTTTCCCTGCTTTAGTATTAGAGTGAGGTCCAAGCGAAGCATGTTCTGAGAGGTCACGGCTCAGTCAGGGCCTATTCTGAGGCGGGCGTGACAGGCCGTGTAGGAGGCCCTGTGTCCGCAGCCTGTTTGCAGCAGGTGCAAATGCCAGATCCAGGCCAGGGGCAGGGGGCGGGGGCACAGGGGCAGTGGGGCCCCGGGGGTCCGGGGCTTGGCTGAGCAGCGCAGGACTGCACCTGCCTTCCACCTGCCTTCGTCAGGCACTGTGGCCCCAGATGTGGTGGCCAAGCACCGTTATGTGACTCCAAGAAATGGGTGTGGTAAGAGGGTGTGGTTAGGAAGAACCATTCTGAGGTTGTGGGAAGCTGGGCAGGTCTCAGCTAAGTGGCAGGGAGGGTTGGGGCCATAGGGCCTGCGCCGGGGGTGACCACCGACCTGCTTCCTGGCGGACTTCCTGCACCCAGGCTGGCGGGACCAGAAAAGTCAGGAGGAGAGGGGCGCTCGGAACCCACGTCTGCTGTGGGCAAGTTAGAAGAACTGCTCCGTCCTTTTTGCAGAAAGGCCTGCAATGCCCACAGCCAAGTTCAAGGGGCTTGTGGCCTACGTCTAGGCCTATGAAGGGATCACAGTTCTTTTAAATCTTTGCCTTCCTGCTAGGCAAAAATTATGGCATTAAATTATTTTAATTTTCATTATCTAATAACTTTCAAGTTTGCACATACTTTTTTATCTCATGGGCCTTGTTTTGTTTGCTTGTTTGTTTGTTTTGTTTTGTTTTACTGGGCTATGCTCAGGGAGGACTTGGTTCTGTCAGGTGCTCGTCTTCTTCTGATGAAGATTTTAAAGCTGTTACGTATGGTCTTCCACACACGGTGCTTGTTGTGTTTCCCCGGCATAGGATTTGCCTCTGAATGTGTACGTGGGGCTTGTGGGCGCCCACAAAGCAGAGTTTCCTGTTCGGCCTCCCGGGGAACACCAGCAGGGCCCCACAAAGGCCTTCCCGCTTCCAAAGTGCACTCGTCCTAATTTATTTTTTCTAGTTCTTTCTGGGTTTCAGCCTTTTCATGTAAAATGGTCATGCTTTTGGAATGCACACACAGGAGCTGAGAGCTAGCCTCTGCTGCCTTCTAGCGAGTGGCCCGGGGGTCTTTGCATTACTGGTTGGATCTCCTGTTCCTCGTCCATGTGTATGAAATGCCAGTTTTACGACACAGAAAGTCCCTGAATGTGCTCAGTCCATTTCTAGGCTTTGGACTTTATTGTTCTCTGAATGGCACCTGCCACTTTGATGGGTCTTTCTAGCTTTATAAGTTTTAACATGTGGTAGAGCAAGCGTTCTTGTTACTTTTTGTTCACAAATCCCTGTTCATCTCAACAATGTTTGTGGGTGAGGAAGATTATACACGACTTGAATATTCACCAAGAGTGAAATTAATACCAGTGCTTTTTGTACATTCTAAAGTAGAAACCTATGTTACGAGTGAATGAGGGAAACCTACTGTATCAGAAAGAAGTCCTAGACGTTAATTCCAAAATGTTCAGACATTGTTACCTAGGAAAAAATTGCAATAAAATGTTTTTAATTCTAAAACCAAGCCCTAAACTTATGTGGCTGTGTCAGAGTGGTTGGGGAAGGGCGTGACCTGAAACCTCAGTTGCACTGAGAAGGCTGAGTTTGGGGGAGAGGGGAAAGGAGAACAGAGGCGCTGCCCCGAACAGGGTGAGAGGCGGGGGAGCTGCTGGGACAAGCCGGGAGGGAGTGGGGGGAGGAGGCAAAGGGGGGCGTAGAAAGGGCATACTCATGCTAAAGAAAATGATTTGTTGTCTTCTGAAATTCAAATTCAACCGGATGTCCTGTGTTTGCTCCCTGAGGAGAGGGAAGGCCCAGGTGAGGGACGGACTGACTTCCCCGTAAAGGTAGCGAAGAATGACTGAGCGCTGAGTGCTGGCAGGGGCTGCCCAGCGGATTCAGCAGGATCGGCTCATCTGATGTCCACAGTCTTTGTCCTGCCGGTTTGTGAGTGAGGGAACTGAGGCGCAGAAAGGTCACACAGTTTGTCCCAGGTCTGCCAGCCGGTAGGTAGGTGGCGGAGCCAGCCAGCCTGGGAGTCCGGGCTCAGGCCTTGCCAAGAGGTCAAACCCCAAGGTCCTTGAGTCCCCAGAGCACACCTGCCCACCCAACACCCCCAGCCTCTCCCTGTCCCTTCTGTCCCAGTCTCCCCACACCCCCCTGACCCCACCCCACCTCTCAGCCTGCCCCCCAAGCCGGGTCATACCTCTTCGTGGTGGGACAGACCAACCTCCTGCTGGAGTCTCCCTGAGTGACAGGAGCTGACCCCTGGCCAGGCTGCAGGGAAGTGGTCAATGGAAAATGCAACACAAGAAGTTATCGAAGCAAAACCTTCTTATAAACACTGTCATAACTACAAACTTTAAAATATTAGCTTTTATGAGCATATTAAAATATGAAGCAATGAAATATCTGAAAATTAAATGGTGATGAAGGAGTTTTGTGGGAGGTCCTGGGTCTGGGTCCTGGGTCTGGCTGTGACCATCAACTGTAGAGATAAATTTGGAAAGTGGCATCAAGGGAAGCGATGTCCTGCAGTGAATGGGGGACTGCATAGCTGGAGCTGGCCTGAGTCCAAATCTTAGCTCTGCCACTTGCTGCTGTGTGACCTTGGGCAAGTTACTTAACCTCTCTGTGCCTCAGTTCTCTGGCGTATAGACTGGGATAAAGCACTTGGGGCAGAGGAGGGTTATAGGCATTCACTCTGTATGATGCAGTTGTCACCACTGAAGGCACTGGTGGCATCTCAGGTGCCATCTGAAAGGCCCCATTTTTCAATGCCTGCACAGCACTCCCTCAGCCTGGGCCCCAGCCGTGCTTCCTCATTTCATCCACATGGTTGATTACATAAGTCTCTAAGCCAAGGCCCTCTGTCCCCAAAATTGTCCCCAGCCGGCCTTGAGGGGAGTGACTCCCTGGCTATCCTAATGAACTCCGTGAGGTGGGACCCAGTGGGACCTGGCGCCCGCTGGGCAGACGAGTCTCTAACCCACCCTTGCTCCCCTCTCACGTGTCCTGTTGACTCTCTGTCTCAGCCACTCTCTTTGTGATGAACTGCAAGTGCTTTTTCGGTCAGATCGGGGTCAGAGGGTAGCTGAGAGGGCAGTGGGACTAGAAGGACCTGGGGTCAGACAGGGACCACCAGGGCGGGGACCTGGGTGTGAAGGGGACAAGGACCGTGTGTTTGAACAATGGGACCCAAGCCAGAGGCACAGCCATTCTACGTAGGAGGGCCAACCTGGGGTCTCCTGCCACGTGGGCAGGCGTGTGGCGGGGAGTTCGGGTGGAAGATAAAATGAGGAGATTTAGGTGGATTCCCAGACAGTGAGCTCACAACAGGAAGGCCGAGCCCAAAGAAGGCTGGTGAGAGACAGAATCTACGAGTCCTAGGGAGGAGCCCAGGTCCTCTTCCCTGGGCCCGCGGCTGGCCCGGGAGGCTGAGCCGCCGGGTGGTGTGGGTCCCTGAGGCGCTGCCCCCACTCCGCAAAGCCCGTGCATGGCCCAGAGCCCGCATCACAGCTCCAGCCTCCCCGTGGCCTCTACCTGGCTGTGTCACCAAGGGCGTGCCGTTCGCTGCCTCTGGCCCTCCCTTTGAGGTCTCCTCTGGGCATGTGGCTAGCAGATGGCACATGCCAGCCTGTGCCCGAAGCCCAGCCCCTGCAGGCCTGTGTCAGCCATCACTGCCCCGAACCAAACTGCTTGGGGCCACTAATAAATCGGAAACATCACCCACCAGAAATGGAACATCACTGCAAGTTTCTAACTATGAATGTTAAGTCTCGCAACTCTAAGTGTAGACATTCGTCTGGACAATTGTGCCGATTCGTCAGTGCGGGCAGCACCACTGCTGGGGTGCTGGTAAGCACCCCTGTTCTGCCAGCTCACTGGACAGGTCCCCAATCTCTCCACAGGACACGGTGGAAGATCTTTTGGATCGGAGCTGGGGCAATGCACATCTAGAAGGACCTCTGTGCTCAGGACTAAGGGCCCAGGCGGACCCCCAGAACCTTCCTCTCTAACTTCTCTAAGTGGCGGGTGGTCAGCAGCAGCCCCCTCTGCAAGTGTTTTCCTCACACTGGGCCTCGAAGCCTCAGTGCTTAATCTGTAAGCATCTTAATCCGTGAGGCGTTCCTGTGAGTCTGTCGTTCTGCAGTCTGAATGCTGAGAACAGAATGTGGGCGGGGCGCCTGGTGTGTCCGTGACACTGTCCCCTTTCCCGGTGGTCTTCATCGACTTCGCCACGCCTGCCTCGGGAACCATTCACCATGGATCCTGAACCAACTTCAAACTTCTTCCTCTTTGTGAAAGCTGGACAGGGCAAAACTGACATTTTTTTTTAAAGATTTTATTTATTTATCTTTAGAGGGGAAGGAAAGAGGGAGAGAAACATCAATGTATGGTTGCCTTAGTGCATCCCCTGCTGGGAATTGGCCTGCAGGGAATCGGCCTGCAACCCAGGTATGTGCCCTGACTGGGAATCGAACCGTGATTGTCCAGTTCGCAGGCCTGCGCTCAGTCCACTGAGCTACAACAGCCAGGGCCAAAACTGACATTTTGCTTCAAAGTTTATTCTCACAAGATGTGAACGATTCTCAAACAGGACCTTTTTTTGAAGATCTGGGAAATAAAAGGAATGAAATGTCTAAAGCATGAAATGGAATTCTTAAAGGGACACTGTTCCATGTAAGGGATGCTAGTACTCACCACCTACAGAGGTTAGAATGATAACGTAACCACGTCTATGTCCTGCCTTTCATCACTATTTAAATTTTACAAGCTCACCCTGCTTATATTCTTCCTGAAATTGTCAGCAAATAAATTTTTTTTTAATTTATTTTTTAAAATTGATTATGCTGTTACAGTTGTTCTATTCCCCCCTTCATTCCCCTCCACCCTGCCCCCCATCCCCACCATTACCCCCCTTTAGTTTATGTCCATGTGTCTCAAGTCCTTTAGGTTCTATATTTCCCATGCTATTCTTGCCCCCCCATCTATTTTCTATCTACTGTCTATGCTACTTATTTTCTGTACCTTCTCCGCCCATCTCCTCCTCCCACTCCCCTGTTGCTAACCCTCCTTGAGATCTTCATTTCTATGTTTCCACTCCTGATCTAGCTGTCCTTTTAGTTTGCTTTCGTTTTAGGTGTGGTTGTTAATAACTGTGAGCTTGTTGTTCTTTCACTGTTCATGTTTCTTTAACTTCTTTTTCTTAGATAAGTCCCTTTAACATTTCATATAATAAGGGCTTGGTGATGATGAACTCCTTGAATTTGATCTTATCTGAGAAGCACTTTATCTGTCCTTCCATTCTAAATGAAAGTTTTGCTGGATAGAGCAATCTTGGTTGTAGGTCTTTAGATTTCATGACTTGGAATATTTCTTTCCAGCCCCTTCTTGCCTGTAAGATCTCTTTTGAGAAATCTGCTGACAGTCTGATGGGGACTCCTTTGTAGGTGATTGTCCCCTTAGCTCTTGCTGCTTCTAGGATTCTCTCCTTCATTTTAATCTTGGCTAATGTAATTATGATATGCCTTGGTGTGTTTCTTCTTGAGTCCAACTTTTTTGGTACTCTCTGAGCTTCTTGGATTTCTTGGAAGTCTATTTCCTTTGCCAGATTGGGGAAATTTTCTTTTATTATTTGTTCAAATAATTTTTCCACTGGTGGTTGTGTCTTTCCCCCTTCTGGTACCCCTCTAATTCGGATATTGGAGCGTTTAAAGATGTCCTGGAGGTTCCTAAGACTCTCCTCATTTCTTTGAATTCTTGCTCCTTGACTCTTTTCTGTTTGGCCATTATTTGCTTTCTTCTGGTCCACTCCATTGATTTGAGTCCCAGTTTCCTTTTCATCTCTATGGGTTTCCTGTGGAATTCCATTCATTTCAATTAGTTTCGCCTTCATATGTTTGTCTAATTTGTCGGTATAATCAACCAGTTCTGTGAGGATCCTGATGACCAGTGTTTTAAACTGTGCGTCTGAGAGTTTTGCTATTTCTTCGTCGCTTAGATTTATCTCTGGGGCTTTGAGGTCTTCCTGCGACATTTTTGGTCTGTTCTGGCCCTTTAAATGTGAGAAGCGGCGCCTTGGACTCCCAGGTCGCTAGGTTGTGACGCTGTATGTGGGGGCGTGGTCAGAGCGGGGAAATGGCGGCGCCCTCTACTGCTGCATGCCACGGGGACCGCCGGGCCCGGTCCAACCGCCCACTCCCTCGCCTGTCCACTCGCCCGCGGATAGGCAACCGCAGTCAACACGCAGCACCGCCTCCCCACTGTCTCCTCAGCAGTCGCTCACCCGGTGGGTTGCTCGGTCGCTCACTAGGTCCAATCCTGCGTTTGGAACCCGTGGGTCTGGATTCGCGCGTCTGGATTCCGTGCCTGGGTCCATCCGACCGGAGTCCTCCTGTGCAACCCCTCACGAGATGCCGGTTTCGCCCCTTACCGGTCGGGCTGAAGAATTTGTTGTTAACGGACTTCCGAAAAGTTCAATTTTCCGTGTTCTGGTTGTGTTTTCTGATGCTAATATTTAGTTGTCCCTAAACTTGGTTGTGTGAGAAGGCACGGCACATCCACCTATACCTCCATCTTGGCGGAAGTCAGCAAATAAATTCTTAATATTAACTGTCAACCTATTTCTTGTTTCAACTGTTTAAAGCTTTTATTGTTTTCCTTCATAATATGAACAGCTTTCATGACCACTAATTATTACAGCATTTTACTCAACCGGCTTAAAGTGTTTACACTTCAACTGGCTGATTCCGTTTCAGTGTAAGAAGGGCGTGAGCAAGTGCGTTGCTGGGAGGAACTTCAAGGTTAAGGAGAGTTCTGACAGGCGCAGTGGATGACCAGACAATGAGGGGAAGTAGGAAGGTGGTGGGCGTTGCCCCAGAGGTCGGGACGGGTCAGGGGGCTCAGGGGTGTGTCTGGGAGCAGCACCGGGAGGCTGTGGGGGTGGGGGCAGGGGCTAGGCCCCATCTCCTATCCTGCAGAGGAAATCACAAGGATATGCATTTCATAACAACTTAAGCTAAACATTCTCATGTGGTCTGGAGTACTTGTATTTAACAATAAAACAGGTTTGCTTTTTTTTTAAAGGATAAAATTTCAATCTGGAAATAAGAAAAACAAAAACCCGGACTGTGATAAATGACCCCAGAGGCCCTTCTTTTACAAAGATCCTTTCCGGTCTGTCTGTAGCTGTCCGTGCTGTGCCCTTTCCCCCCCCGGCCACAGTGCACTCCTGTTGGAGTTTCAACCCTCCCTTCTGGCTCAGTCCCTCCTCTGTCTCCCTCCCGACAGTCCCCCCACCCCAGGGTGCCAGGGCCTCCCCACCCTGCGCGCCCCCCGCCCTCTGCTGTAGCCCCCACGGTGAATCGAAATTCTCTTCCCCCTCATCTGTCCCTCTCACTCTGCTGTGCACGGCTCAGGAGCAGAAGGCTGATGAACCCAGATATGGAGTAGACACCCAACAAGTTAGGGTTAAACTTAACGCCCCTCTCCATTCCAGTAAGATTCCAGGCTCCGCTGAACGCCTTTCGGTGATTATCCAAGGAAGGCAGTGTATCCTTCAAGGATTTTAACTGTCAGAAGAGGTGTTTCTGGCTGACGGTCTTACGGGTTGAAACTGTCCGTCCGAAAGTCTACAGGGTTTTACACCTCTTGAGCATTTTCTTCAGGAAACAAGCGTTCAGGTGACTTCCACGTTCCTCTTTGGTGAAACATTACCGATTTTCCTGTAAATCATGTCTCATTCTGTCTCACGTGCTTCCCTGTGTGTGAAAACCAATGTTCGGTCTCCTTGCTGACCCTGAAATGGGCAGTGGCCCTCGCTTTCAAAGATGGCCAGGCAGCCCCGCCCGCGCACCGTGCTCTGCACCAGGACTCGGCAGCTGTTCCTGTCCATGGGTGGAACACATGTCTCCTCCCCTTAAGCCTGACCCCCAGACCCGATGGTCCCCTGCAGCCTGGATCTACTCTCCCCCTCCCACCCATGTTCCCGCCAAACCCCAGCCCCGGTCTCCCTGGGCCCCCTCTGGTGTGGTCGGCCCTATGTCTGAGTGACTTCCATCTTAATCTCCCAAGGCACATGCTTAACTCTTCCCCTGCCTTGTCCAGCACGTAGTTCAAAGAATCAAACTATACAAAGGAGAGGGGGAAACAGAAAGGTCTGGACCAACCACAGTCTGGGGAGGGGCAGGTTCTTGCCCTGGCCCCCAAGGTCCCTGTGTTTGCAGCCAGGAGCTTAGTGCGCACAGTCAGGGTGCCCCAGGGGACCTGGGCAGGTCCTTGCCAGGGGTGATGATGGGGGGGGGATTCCCAGGACAGGGACGGGGCCCTCACGGGCCTTGAGCTTCTCTAACCTCTCTGCCAGCTCCCCAACCAGGGCCAGCGTCACAGGCCCCCCAAGGCTGTGCAGGGCCCCCTATTTAGCTGCTGCATTGGCAACTCTGCCCACTGGCCTTCCATGAGAGGCAGCTCTATGCTTTGAGCCACTCACAGAATCTGCCCAGGCCTCTCTTGTGCTCAGTGGTAACCTGCCTGCCTCCTGCTCCTGGATCATCCTCTGACCTTGAGCACACCTACCCCCATGGCCTAGCTGGAGGCTGAGATCCATCCTCAGCCCTAGGACCAGCCCTGAGCCAAGAAACCAGGAGGGGCGCGCAGGGCCAGCGTGGTTCCCGACCCCTGTGAGCCTCTGCTCTCATCCCTTGCTCCAATCTTATTCCCAGGAACTGGGGCCACCTGGGACCAGCCTCTGAAGGCTAAGTTCCTGCCTCCTTCCCCACGCCGGAGTCTCTGTCCTAAAGACAAGAGAGCGGCCTGCCTTGTTCTGCCCTCCCCAGCGTCCTGTGTCCTGCAGGTGGGACTCCCTTGCTACTGGAGACCTCAAGTCCTTCCTGACTTACTAACCAGAACCCGACCACCTTCAGTCTCTTAGCTCCCGAGCGATTCCATCAGGCAGTTCATGACATGGCAGCGGGCTTCCCCAAAGTTGGCAAGGGAAAAGGAGCAGAGAGAGCCAGCAGGAGAGAGCCCCACCTTTATACCCCGAACCCGAGGAGGTGCCCACCACGTGTGCGGCATCTGCTGGCCGGCAAGTCACTCAGTCCAGGCCACACTCCAGGCCAGAGCACTTCACAGGGCATGGAAACCAGTTCCTAATCACGGTGAAAGGATGGCCTGTGCAATAATTACTGCAATAATTAGCCTTCATTTGGAAGTTAGGATGCCTAGCTCACACCACTTACAAAAATGATTTCCAGTTTGGCCAAAAACCTAAAAATAAAACAACATAATACCATGAAAGTACTAGAAAAAATACAGGCAATGGTGTTTGTGACCTTTCTACACGAGCGAGCGTTCTAGAGCGTTCTAGTGGCTTTGTTATTAGTGCTGTTGTTCCAGAGCTCTATAGAGGCTGGACCCAGCAAGGTAGACGGTTAATACTACTTGTTGAATAACCGAAGGAATAAAACCCAAAAGTCCTAATGGAAAATACTGACAGGCATGAGGAGAGGGAGGAGGGGAAGACCACCCTGCTGACTTCGGGGGGCCCGGGGGAACCAGAGGCGCACGTCTTGCTAGCGGACCATTGGGAAGGGCCAGTCTCAGGCCCAGCCTTGTTCTCCGGGAAGCTGGAGTGCTCCTCACCCTGCAGCGCCCCGTCCCTTCGGAGATGAGAGAAGACACCCTCACCACACGCATTTTGGCCGTGTGGCGTGGTCTCCCTGCAGCGACGGGGCTCTGGTCTCCCTGCGAGCTGGCTTGGGTCCAGGACCCGGACACAGGGGCCCTCACTCGATGGCCGGGCGCCTCACGCCACCCCTCTGCTCACTGGGAGTGTTCTCTCTCGTACAGACCAAAACTTTAGGAGGCTGCTGAACGCCGTCAGCCCAGTAAACGTCTGCTGAGCGCCTGTCAGGTCGTGCTGGGCTCCGCCTGCTTCATCGCTGCTTCCCATTACGCAGACCTCACCCGCCTCTGAAGTTCTTCCCCTCGGCCTCCACTGCGCCCGGATCCCGTCATGCCCCACTGGGCCGTGTCCAAGGTGGCAGCTCCCACTGTCCAGCCTCCCGGGTCTGCAGAGAAAAACCACCCCAGAGCTTTTCAAGGAGGCTGGTGTTTCTCTCACCGTTGCAGCAGGAATTACCACACTCCCAAAGGTCTCAAGGTCGCACGGGGTTTCTTTGACAGGAGATAAACCAAATAAACCAAAAGGAATAAGGAGCTGTGGTGGGGGCCCCTCAGTTAAGCGTTCCATTTCCCTTATCTATGACAGTAAATCCCACCTTCCCCTGGGGGTCTTCCAGAGCCCGCAGGGCTGGGGACACCACCCCTGAGAGTTCCAGCCACTCTCATTCGTCACCAAGGGCTTGCGCATCATCGTGCCCTCTGATGAACTCGTTCTAACAACTCACTCGGAGCAGACATGCCGTCTGCTCATTGGATGACAGTTCCGTCTCGCACAGCTGGCATCCGCGCTGCGGTGCAGCTCCGTGTCCCCAGACAAGTGACAGACACCAGGCTGTTCACCTCCACAGGCCTCCCTCCGAGCCTCACCGGATGACCAGCCTCGCTGAGGCATGATTGACAGGTATAAATGCTACTTATTTAGGCGGCAGATGTGATCTTTAAGGTATGCAAGGTAATGACTTAATGGAAGTACACACTGTGTACTACTATCAAGCCGTCATCCCCACTAGCAAGCTGATTAACACATCCATCAGCTCACGTGGTTCCCCATTTGCTGTGGGGAGGACACTTGAGAGCTACTGTCTAGCAAGTTTCAAGCACACACCAGAGTAGTGATCACCGTGCTGTGCACTGGGTCCCGAGGCCCGTGCATCTGTGACAGGATGTGTGTAGTAGCCCCCGACCGGTACCTCCCGCCTCCAGCCCCCATTCTACTCTCTGTTTCTATGGGTCTGTACTTTTTAGGTTCCATGTGTGCGAGATCATAGGACGTTTGTCTTCCTGCGTCTGGCTCGTTTTACTCAGCATAATGCCTTCCAGGTACATTGTGTTGTCACAGACACCAGGATTTCCTTCCTTTTATGTGGCCGAATAACGTTCTGTTTTATATGTATTTATATAAAGAGGATTGGCGAGAGGTGGTGGGTGGAGGGGTGAGGGAAGCAGGGCTGCCTGTGCTCCCGCATCTGATGCACACAACACGAGGGAGCCCCCCAAAGTCCGGGTAGACCTGCGGACGGGAACAAGCCTCAGTGGCCACAGGAGCCCATCCAAGAGGGCAGGCCACGGGCTGAGGACACCCCGGCAGGCAGGGGCCATGGGGGCCCCATGAGGACGGCAGGACCAGAGGCGGGATGGGAGCGGCTGAACCCTGTACCTCCACCGTGCAGCGTGTTCCCCCGCAGCAGAGGAGCCAGGAAGAGGCCCCCCTTCTCCCAGACAGGGCCCAGGTCAGAGCCGGCAGAGAGGCAGCCACAGTAACACTGACCGACCACAGCGTCACCTGAAACGGGGTGCACTCTCCTCCAGCCCTGCCGCCCCAACACGTCATCAGAGAGGGGTGAGGAGGACCGAGTGTTCCTGACTCGCCCCCTCTGGTTCCCTCGGCCATGGGTCAAGCCGCAGGGGCAGGAAGACGAGATGGAGCCCTGGCTGGGGGCTCAGTTCATTGAAGCACCATCCGGCACACCAAAGGTTCCCGGTTCAATCCCCGGTCAGGGCGCATACCCAGGGTGTGGGTTCCATCCCTGGCACATGCGGGAGGTAACCGACTGATCTTTCTCTCTCACATCGATGTTCCTGTCTCTTCTTCTCTCTAAAAATCAATAAGTTTATATCCTTGGGTGAAGATTTTTAAAAAAGGATGGAATTGAGTGGGGTGATCTTTTAACATACTGATAGTGGTAAAAAAAAAAACCACGAAACTTGCCCAAGATGTCATTCAAGGATGAGAAGGGGAGGGTTCGCACAGCCCCGGGAAGAGGCCACGGCCCGGCTCACACCTGCACCCACGGTGTGCAGACCACTCGCCAAACTGGCCGCCTCGGCTGTGCTAAAGCCCGACTTTGGAAAATTAGATTCCGAACGCTTAAGAGCTGAGGCAGATCTGCACACGCCAAGCTGGAAACATGACCGGGTCATGCAAGGTGAGAACGTAAAGTTGAAGAGCGTGTGTAGACTAGCGAAGGAATAAAACACGCACACGTGTGTTTATATGTGTGTGTAGACACGTGTAGGTGCTGAAGCAGAGAGGAAAGTCTGGCAGGGTGCGGGCAGGGTCCTCGGAGAAGGGGACATACTGTCACTTCCTTTTGCAGCCATAAAAAAAAAGAACCACGAAGTGTCAGGTTGTGGATGGCTTTTACTTTTTTGTGTTCCTGTTTTCTATAATAAAATGTCTCGCACTGTTAATCAGAAAAACTTCAGAAACGGAAAAAGAAAAATATTAAAAATGAATGGAAAAATGAATTGGATGAAAATATAGACACAGAAGAGTGGACTAGATACAACCCTTCGAAGACTGTTGCTTTGGGAAATCTCCGTGCTTTCCGGAAAAGGGTCGATTCCAGGAATGACTCCACACCCATTTCCTCCAGCGCCACCCCATCCCATCCGCTGGGAAGCTTGGCTCGGCTTCGTGCTGCCACCTAGAGGTCATCAGCGGACATTACTTCATCCCCTCTGAAGGGGCAGCCCCTCAAGCTGCAGTTTCCAGTTTTCATCTTCAGCCCTTGGTTTCGGGGCTGAGCTTCGTGGGAACGTCCAGTGTGAAGACAAAACAATAGGAAAGGGCAAGTCCTAATGAGACAGAGGACAACTGTGTGTGTGCATTGGTGCAAAAATGACTAAGCATTTCAAAACCAGGACAGTAGAGCATTAATCCAAGTGTGTGGCCCTTCTGAGCATGGGGCCTTGTGCACCTGTGCAGGTTACACACCTGGGAAGCTGCCCCTGCTTGTGCACTTGTAGGTAGATGTGTGTGTGTGTTCACAGTGCGTTTGTATACCATGCACATGTGTGTGTGCTAACACGAGTATGCATTGCGTGGGCATGCACCCGATTGTGTCTGAGTGAATACGCATTTGCTCAGGTGGCTATGGGTATGTCCATCTATGGTGTATTTGTGGGTGGGGGTGCATTTGTGTGTTTGTGAGACACAGAGAGAGAGCAGGTCTCTGTGTCCCAGGACAGGCGATCCTGGGGTCTCTGACCCAGGCCCCCGGGAATGGGCGAGACCATTGGCTTCTCCAGCAGGACCTGTACCCAGGCTTCAGGCCCCGCCCACTGAAACTGTTAAGCTCTCCCCACTGCAGATACACAGGATGGCCTTCGTCCGAACCCCCAAGCTAAGAGGCATGACTAGACTCTGGCAGGGCTTCTAGCAGCGTAAGGCTGTGACCCCAGCCCCCACTGAAATGCCAGTGTGAGAAAGCCTGAGTGGCCGGGACAATTTATCATTTGTTCCAGCCCACTCATGACTGACGGGTCCCTGCCCTCCCTTCCTTGGAGCATCCACGAAAAAGGGAGTGTTTTTCCCAAGGACCTGAATGAAAGCCACCCCTTCAAAATGCCACAATCAGGAGGGACAGGCTTCTTCTCCCAGTGCCTGTGGGTAGACAGAATTCCAGCTTCCATAACAGCCAGCCCAGCAGACACTGCTGGCCTCGTCACAACACCAGCCAACGATCTGAAAGTTTTCACTGAAGCCCTGACTTCTCCCCCTCCTCACACCCTCCTTCTCCCTTGAAAATACCCAGTCACCTCTGTATAGGCGGAACGGACTCAGCTCCTACCCCTGCCTTCAGAAGTTACGAAATGATATCTGTTTGCCCTCCACCCCCTTCACTGTGTCAGGCTTTGTCTGCCTTTGACACCACACCCCTGCCACCTTCAACTCTCCAGGGCGTTGGGCCTGCCTTCCCCTGGCCGTGCTCCTGGGGCAGAGCTTGCAGAGGCTGCAATGGCCAGGAGGGGGCGCCCAGGAGCAGCCCTCACTCCACCCCCTCGGGTGGGATAATCCGGAGGCCCAGGGCCCACAGCGCTTCCCAGCATTCCTTGGGGGAATTAAGTCCCTTCCCTCCTAATGGTAATGTACTTCAACAATGTGCATTCATTGGCTTCCTTCCTTCCTCTCACTTCTCCACTCCCCAGCCGTCATCTCTTACAAAGGGCTCCCAAACCTTGCCCGAGACCCTTGCCCACGTCCGCTTCTAGGGAACCCAAACTCTGAGGCTCCGACTCGGACACCAGGGTCCCCCCCCCCCCGGGAGATTGTCGGGACGGGTGGTTTTTAAATGCCTCTCTAGGCATTTAAAAATGGACCACGGACCGGCTGGGTAGTGGGCGATGTGTTTCTCTGTCTCCTGAAGGCAAAGACTCCGAGGACTGGGACACCTGGGGTCTGATTTCTGACTCTATGATGTCCTCTCTCTCCCCTCTCAGCTTTCCAGCTTCCCGGCTGAAAGGTTTCTTCCTTTTACCCTCTCCTTTGCATCTTTCTTTTAAAAATGGTGCCCTGGCTGGTATGGCTCAGTAGATTGAGTGTGGGCTGCGAACTGGAGGGTCGCTGGTTCGATTCCCGGCTGGGGCACGTGCCCGGGTTGCGGGCCAGGTCCTCAGTGGGGGCCACTTGAGAGTCAACCACATATTGATGTTTCTTTCCATTTTTCTCCCGCCCTTCCCCTCTCTATAAAAATAAATAAATAAAATATTTTAAAAGTAAATAAATAAATGAAATGGTTTCAGGCTCTGACTGGTGTGGCTCAGGGCGTTGGGCATCATCCTGAGATGAAGGTCAGAAAATCGGGAAGGTCGCTGCTTGGATTCCCCGTCAGGGCACGTGCCTGGGTTGTGGGCCAGGTCCCCAGTTGGGGGCGAGTGAGAAGCAACCAATCCATGTTTCTCTCCCTCTCCGTCTCCCTCCCCTCCCTCTAAGAATAAATAAATGAAATCTTTTAAATGATTTCTGGGGAGCAAGAGTGCACGGAATGCAACTGCACAGCACTTGTCAGGCGCTACGCTGCGCCAGAGTGGCCCTGACAGTTGACCTCGCAGCCCCAAAGAGCCAGGTTCTCTGATTGGCTCAGAGCCAGCTCCCGCCCCGCCCTGCCCTGCCCCGCCCCGCCCTGCCCTGCCCCGCCCCGCTCCGCCCCACCCCGCCCCGCCCGGCCCTGGGATCTCACCGCTGATCCTGGGCTGAACCGGGTGTGGAGGGAAGATCCTGAGACCTGACACCCAAATCTGCCCACTGAGAGCTGTGCTAACAAGGGTGCCGAGGCTGCTGAGGGGGGAGTACTTCTCTCTCCCCCATGTGCCTCGGATTCCCCATTTGTAAATAAGGTGACTCAGGGGTCTCTGAGGACTCTCAGGCCTTTGCCCTCCTGTTCCTCTGGAGGGAGCGAGCGCGTGGTCTAATGACCTCAGGACCACAGTCCCAGAGGCTTTGCACGCAGGGTCATCTGTACAGGTTCCCCGGGGTTAACTTTCCTTGCAGACGTGACCTGGCTCTTACCCAGACCGGATGTTTGGCAGCTGCCCACTCCTTCATGGGCTTTAAAAGATTACTGGCATTTCATTACCAGGAAGAATTTGAGGAGCAGCAGCAAACAGAATCTCCGTGTGAACTGCCCCGTCTGGACCACACAAACATTCTAGAAGCCTTGCCCCTTCCCACACTAATTCCAGAGAAAAACATAGTTCACCCTTCCTCAAAGCAATGTCACTTCCTGGTTAAGGGCATGGACTTCAAACTTAGGCCATGAAGTTCAAATCCTAGCTCTGGCACTTATTGGCTATGTGACCTGCGTGATCTTGGGCAAGTCACTGGGCGTCTCTGTGCTTCAATGTCTGGATGTGTGAAATGGGGACATTACCAGCACTTACCCCACAGGGGCATTGCAATGGAGTTAATGCATGCATAGCCCTGTCTCCGTGCTAGCTATGGTTCTTCCCAGGGTCGCCCTACGTTCCGAGTCTCTTAAGGCTGAGGAAAGCCTAGTCTCTCTGCAGTGACTCAGCTTTTCTGCGGCAAACATTTGCAAGGAGCCTGGAGAGTGGGGAGTCCCTGGGCAAAGAGGGAAACAGACCTGACCAACCTGGGGAAACCCCCTCAGGAGTCACAGCCTAAGAGAAGTGGGGGGAACCCCTCAGGAGTCACAGCTTAGAAGCCTGAGGGTTTGAGGGCCTAGACACAGCGGGGAAGCGCTATGGGAGGAGCCAGCTGGAGAGCAAAGCTAACCTCCAAAAGGCCAGTAGTCTCAAATGTCCTTCGCTCACACCTGGAATGTTCTACTTCACCAGTCTACGCCAGGACCTTGACCAGCTGCAGGGCTCCATCAATGCCCACCCGCATCCCCTGTGGCCTGGAGCAGCGCTTTACAGCCCCTAAGTCCTGGGGTGGAGGCCCAGAGCCCACCCCCAACACACACACACACACACACACACACACACACACACTCTCTCTCTCTCTCTCTCTCTCCCCATCCTTTCCTGACCCTCTCACCCCCTTCCATGATGCTTGTCTATGTCCCCCCTTATCACACTCTAGCCTGGGAGCCCTCTGAGCACAAGGACTACATCCTTGTCATCCCCATGATACCACATACCCAGCACATAGTAGGTGCTCAGTAAATACCAGCCCACTGGCAAGAGATTACCACTGGCTATTATTGCCTGGGGCAGGTCACGCTCTTGTTTGTAAACCAGGTCAGGAAGCAGCATGGCAGTGAGCAGGAGGCTGGAACAGGCCTCAGCCAGGTTTGTGCAGTACCAGCCATAACTCTGGCCGACTTGTTCAGTGGCCGGGCTCACGCCTACTCCGAGGACCTATCTGCTCCCCAGGGGTGTGTCTGTGGAGCAGGCCAGAGGGAGGCAGTGGCCAGGCCCACTCGGCAGACGGTTCTCCATGAGCCTTCATAATGAGCACCCTGGTTTACATGTCAGTTCATTCACCGCCTCCCCAAAAAAGTCTGCTCTTTCCAAGGTGACTTCCCAGGCTTCTGAACTTGCAATTTTAATAACACATGACTACTGCCACAGCCATTAGTGGCCTGCTCTGCCTGTGCCGGCACAGTGGGCGCTGTCTGCAGTCACTGGGAGTGGCACCAGGACCGGGAGCGTATTTCGGGTTCTGAGAAGTCTCACACAAACTCAGCCTGTGTGCTGTTGTCGGACAGCACAGCCCCCATTCATTAGGCAACCGCACAGGAAGGGTTCTGTGATGCAGCTGGCAAGTCCAGGAGGGGAAAGGAACCTCACGGGGTGGTCGGTCACAGATCCCCAACTGGGCAGGTCCAGGTGGGCAGTCACGCCCCAGGCACAAAACTTCTTTAGTACAAAGGTTTATTTTTGCCCTAAGCAAGGCCCATCCCTTGTCCCTATGCGGCTTAGTAAACACGCCTTGAAATGCCAGAGGCATCCTCTCCCCCAGGCCCAGGGAGCGCAGAATGTCCACGACTAGCCTGTGCCTTGCTTTCTCTCACCTTTGTGTAACCTTCCAACCCCTCATGAATTCTAACCGTGCAAAAGAAGCTGCAAAACTGTCATCTTCCACAGCTTTTGAGACCTTGCTTCCCGGCAATTGCCTTCAGTTTGGCTCAAATAAAATCTCATAAACATTCTTTTCAGGTTTGAATTTTTTATCTATCCTTTTCAGGTTTGGACCTGTTCACAGGTCCCAGAGTTCTTTGAAGCTCAGAGTTGGCAAACCTGGGCCTGAAGGAAGGAAAAGAGTAAGCGCTTATCATACACCTGTGGGAGGGCTACGCATTGGACCAGGTGTCGGACGCGCATTTTCTCAGGTAACCCTGAGACTGGCCTGTGAGAAAGGAGCTGCTGCCCCTGCTGTAGATGAGAAGCAGGCTTCTCCAGGTGCGACAGCCTTCCCCAGGAGCTTAGCCCAGCTGGGGAGTCACTCAGGGCTGCAGAGTCTCCCCTTGACCACAGACCTGCATTTGGATTTTCCTCTGCATTTGCTGCAGCTGCTGCAGGCTCCTGTTAACCACAGAAACCATGATTTCTGGAGGGAGAACGGGAAAAGACTTGGCCAACCCCCCTGACAGTTTGGATTTGCCATGCTGGCCAATGGGGACTGGCAGCTTCCAGATTAGACATAAATCTCACCAGGCCACAGTTTCTTCATCTGAAAATGGAAATATGAATGGTGGCAGGGAAGGCATGGTTAGAAAGATGTAACTCCGTGGTCACTAAGTTCCCTCCTTAAGTACTTTGCCTGCAATTTAGAGACACTGCCACCAGGGGGTGAGCTGAACTAGGAATACAACCATGTGGTGCTGGTCAACTGCTGGATCGCCACCCTCCCATGGTACTCAGAGCAGAAATTATGAAACCGGTTCTGAGTCACAGAGGAAAGGGGGCCCTACCTGCACGGAAGGATGAATGACTTCTCCACTGTGTGAATTCGTGCTACTTAAGATCTGGTCCCTGTACCTCCTTGAAACTTGAGTCACTAGGAATTCCACCATCTAGGGATCTCAGAAGAATGAAGACCAAGGAACACTGTTGGAAACAGCATCACGGAGACTAAGACCTTATTTAAGTTTTAAAAATGTATGCTTGTTTTATTTTGCTAGGATTACAGCTTCTCTGTCTCCAAAGTATCCAATATTTAATTTAAAGGAGTTCCTCTTAATGTTCTGAGATAAAACCTTCAACTAAGGCAAAGTGGTGAAGCTCATATTATTTGTTCATCGATGTCAAAATCAGAATTGCTCAACCCCCCTGCGTTCTGTTACTCAGCCTCCCTTTCCGGCATTGACGTTCTCCCAGTGGACATTTTGGCGGTTTTCTTTCTTGCATGCGTTCTCTCTCTCTCTCTCTTGCAGTTATAGAAAGCAAAGTCAGGTTTGCAAAGGGCTAAGCTCACTCTCATGTGAAGTTGAATCCTGCAGCATCCTCCAAACACACCTTCCACACTCTCATAACCATGTCCCTGAGCAGCAGAATGGCTGCGTGGGGCCCTTTTGAAGGCAGGACAAATAGTACGTTTCCTACCCAGGGCTCATTCTGCAGATCGCTGTCCCCACCCTCTGTGCTGCACTGTGAGGTCTTTCTGTGCAGTGCGTGTCGATGTGGCTCATTCCTTTCCACGGCTGTGCATTACCCCATCTGTCCGTTCCCCCACTCACAGACCTGTGCGTTGCTTTGCAATGGCAAACAGTGCCGCCATGACTCTCTTTGTACGAGGCTCCTGGTGTGCATGTTTGAGTTTCTCTACGCTACATGGACATAGAACCTCAAGTTACAAGATATCATTTCAATTTCGATAAATGCTTCCTTGCTGTTCTGCGCTCATAATTCATCGAGGGTATGAGAGTTCCCATTTCCATCCTTCTCACCTACCCTTCAACAAGATGAATTTATTGTTTTAATTTGCATCACTCTGATTGTTGAGGATATTAAGCATCCTTTCAAGTCTTCGGTGTGGTTTCTGCAGTCACTATTAACCCTTTATGTTCCCACTGGACTGTGAGCTCCAGGAGGAGGGCGGGATCTCACATCTGAGGCCCTACAGGGCTCTGGCAGCCCCATCCGAGTGTAGATTCTCTTTCTGCTTTCCCAACCTGACCTCTGTGCCTCACCTTGGAGTTTCACTCTCCAAGCTCAACACACTCCCACCCTGCAGCTCCCCAAATATGCCATGCCGGGCTTTTGTTCACACTGCACCCTCTGTCTGGAATGCTGTGCCTCTCCCAGTCCACCTGAACGCACGGACTCGTGCCCCAAGACTCATCTCAGGAGCCACCTCCTCCATGAGGTCCTCTATGACTACCAGCTGCTGCCCCACCCCAGGTTGTCTTCTGTGCTTTCGTTGACACCATATGAACCTCCCACTGCAACGCATCTTCCCACTGGACTCTGGACACACAGAAGACAGGTGCCGTGTCTTACTCTTCTCTGAACTCCCACTGAAATACTGAACAGGGCGAGCAGAGAGGGCAGGTGCACAGGGCATGTTCGTCGGGTGGACGGGTGATCCTTAGGTCCAGCTTCTCCCACGTCGGTCTTCTACAGGGGGACAGGGACTGCAGTAGACTCACATCACTGTCCCCACAGCACCCAACAGGGTCATAAGTTAGTGGCACTGGCTGTGTATTTGTTGACGTGACTGCATGATTGCCTGGTGGCGTAGAAAAGGGCTCTCCCAGAGTTTTAGTTCCAGCTTCCTGTTGGTAGAACCTCGGGCAACTTGCACAGCCTCTGCCAGCCTCCGTTCCTTCACCTTCGTGAGGAGGACAGGGACAGCCCTGAGGACGGGTGTCGGGATGAGAAGAGGTTGTGCTTGTGAAGCGTTCGGCACATTATGTGCATCTGGCGTATTACAATTTCTGTGTCCAAACGGTTTGGGGTTTGCTTTGGCTGCAACACTCTGGGTGGTGAGGCGGATCCTGGCCTGCAGGATCCGTGTATGTTGTGGCTGCTAGTGAACAAATACACACGGACAACAGAAGTCCTGTGGAGAAAACAGGACAGCATGGCCACTCTCGGAGAGAGAGGGCGAGAGGGCCAGAGGCCCCTACCTGGACAGGCCTTTATTGCTTTTCTGGGTACATTACATGGAGGATGGTCCTCACTTACTATGCACAGGTTCGCTGTAGATGATTACCTTTTACATTCAACAAGGAAAAGAATGTTGCTAATTCCTTCAAAGAGAAGGATGTTTCCAATACAAGGGAAAAGTGGTCGAACTGGTCACACTCCACACTTGGGAGGTTTAGCACAGACTCTAGGAAGTTACAGTGAGCACTTTCTGCCTCAATTCAGGGTGAGGGAGTTTTAGCAAAAGCCTCGTAGCAGTGCAGGTACAATGCAGGCCTGATTCCCCATGGGAGAAACTCTCCGTGGGCGTGGTCCTGCGTGCCACTCGCTCCCCACTGGTTTTCCACGTGGAGGCTGAGCTACATTTCCACACCATGTGAAGCAGTTCCCTGCAGGGAGCCTCGTGTTTTCAGATGTCCCATGTGCTGAGCCGGTAGCAGCTACTCAGTCAAGTCTGGGTTTTCCAGAACAAGAGCAGCGTCTTGCGGAAATTAGGTTCTCAGTATGGAAGTTGAGCTGAGCACACCTTGCACATACGTCAGTGTGATAAATAGTAAATCAGGCTAAATTCACTCTGTACTCATCCTGCCCCACCTACCTTTAAGAAGTCATTTTGTTTGTGGGAAGAGGGCCAGGCCCTCTTCTCCGGGCAGTGATCCTGTTTGACTTTTCCAAAGTGTGATGGTCACTGTGGTAGACTCCATGGTGGTCCCCAGGGAACCGGTCCTGCCCACAGGAAACCTCCAGGTTGTCCCCTCCCACTAGGCTTGACCACATGACCTTCAGACCACAGGGACATCAGCAAACCAGTGCAAGGAGTGATGAGTTCTTTCACATTGACTCTTGTCCCCTTGGAAGGCTCCTTCTTGGAACCCAGTCACCATGCCAGGAGGAAGCCCAGGCTGGCCGGAGAGCGGTGCCTGGCCCGCCCCCAGCTGTGGAACTCCAAGCTGAGGTGCCTGGTACGTGAGAGAAGTGGCCGTCTTCACCGCATGTGCCACGTTAAGAAATGAACCATACCAGCTGATCCCTCGCCCTAACTGTAATCATAAGCAAATAAATGGTTGCTGTTCATTTAGGCCACTAGGTTTCGGGGTGGTCTGAAACACAGCAAAGACCCCAGCAGTAGAGCACGTCAGTGACCTGAGGGTAAGGTCCACGCTGGCCTGGAGCCCCAGTGGGTAGCAAGCTTCAGGGACACATGACTGTCCAACCCGAAACCCTGTCTCTAGGGCCCTCTTCCCTGGGGCCTGGGTCCCTACCTGTTGCTACCAGGGGCCCTTATCAGTAAAGGGTAAGGTTAGCTCTCTAAAGAGAGCATCTTACACATGCTCACAGTATAAGTCCAGAGGCTCCTGGCCAGGGGAATGGAGCCACTCAGTGAGGGCCCTGGGGGCCCCAGATTGTGCAGGACCCAGGTTGTGTCTGCCAGGAGCAGTCTGGGGTGTGTGCTTCCTCACCCAGTACCACAGGAGGGAGGTGCTCTGGGCTCTCCTAGTAGAGAAAAGAATACCCAGAAGGCAACACACACACACACACACACACACACACACACACACACACACACACACACTTCCCTCACATCTCATTGGTCAAACTGAGTCACTTGCTCCTTTCTGACCCAATCACTTGTGTAGAGGGAGGGGTCAGAATTACTGTGAGATCAATCAAAACTACCCCTGGATTGCAGGGCGATGTGACCAATTCCTCTGAAGTCCCTGGGCTCCTAGGGAGGTCATGGGTGTCTGGAAATAACTGGGGTTCCACTAGGAAGGGCACACAGGTCAGATCCAGCAGTGTCTGCCATAGGACGCCTCCACAAAGGGCAGGAGAGAGAAGCCTGCAGGCTGGTCCCCAGACAGAGCTCCGCTGAGCTCCCCCATCCTGCCCTGGAATTATGGCGGAGGCAGGGGTGTGCGTGCGTGCGTGCGTGCGTGTGTGTGTGTCTCTAGGGGGACAGTTGGGTCCCTCGAGGCTTCTGTGCTCCCCCGGCCAGCCTCCCCAGCACTGCGCGCGTTGGCCCCCACCCCACCTCAGCACGAAGAGCCGCACCACGCCAGGGGAGAAGGGCTAGATCTGCGCCTTTTTTTTTATTGTTCACTGTACTGTTAGCACTCTCTCTGAGTCCAGGGCGCCGCTTCTGGGTCGGATTTAGTACTTCGAGGTCTTGCTCTTCTCTCCGTATTTCTCATCCAGTGCTTTCTGCAAGTTCATGTTCATCGCGTTTTTCTGGTGCCACCGTCCTGCAGAGAGCAGGGCAGACGCCAGCATTGATCACTCCGCGTGCCCCCAGGACCCGTGGTGGCCCAGGCCCACCGCCCACACCCAGGGCCCTCTCTGCTGCTCTGGTATCTCTCCAGACCTTGGGCCCAACACACACCCCAGCCGGGGAGGGGAGCGCCCCCCCCCCGCCCCCCCCCCCACCCCCCGCACACCCAGGTCGTCCGTCTTCCTGCCGTGCCAGTGCTCTGCGTCCCGCACCGACTTCTCCAGCACCTCCGGGGTGTAGGAGTCCTTCATGAGGCTCTTCACCGCCTCCGGGGCCCCTGTGGAAGGCCACGGAGAAAGCCCAGAAGCCCCAAGTCAGCGGAGGCCAGCCGCTCTGTGGCCGCAACGGGAGGTCCGTTTCCGCTGTGCAGGGCGGATTGTGGGCGAGTGGGGAGGGCGAGGCAGAGGATGCCAGGCCCTGGCTCCACCCTCTGTGGCCTGCGTGGCCTCAGAGAAGTCTCTCACCTCGCGGAGCTTTGGTCTCTTTACCTCTTCAAAGGAAGAACATGATCTTGCATGTGGCCATTACCACCTGTATTTTCACAAGATTCATTTCTACGTCTAAAGGTAGAACACCCGGGAGGAAATAAGTTACCACGATAAAGAGTCGGCAGAAACATCAGAGGGGCCAAATCCCAAAAGACAGCGAGATTCAAACGATCGGCTACAGAGTATAAAACAAGTATATTTAATGTTGGGAGTCATGAAGGAGAGTAAACACATAAACAAAGAAGAAGAAAGTGCCCAGAAAGAGCAGATTAGTAGAAGAAGCAAATGGACTAGCAGAAATGAAAGACAAAACAATTGAAAATTCGATGAATAATAAGAGGCCTGAGATTTCTTTGAAGTGATCTGGGGTGGGGTGGATGGCGGATGGGAGAAAAGATGAAACCAGGTTGGCCATGAATCTCTGTCCATTAAGCTATTCTCTCTCCCTTTCTCTAAGTTTAAAATTAGCATCATAATGTTTGAGAACAAAGTCAGTGCTCGGGTAGAACAGCAGATTAGATACAGCTGAGAAAAGAGGTTAAACCCGAACGAGTAGCTAAAGAAATTAACTGGAATTCAGCACACAGGGGGAAAAAGATGTGGAAAATGTGAAAAAGCTGTTAAATGAAGGTTAACCGTGAAGGCCTAACATACATCTAGTTGGCGTTCTGAAGGAGTGACCAGGGGAAATGGGGAGAGGCGATATTTGAAGATAATGGGTGGGATCTTCCCAAAATTGATGAAATATTTAAATCCTTAGATTCAAAAATCATATTGTAATTCTCCAACCAGCATAAGTAAAAATAATTCCTTACTAGGCATAGCCAACTATAATTTAAAACACCAGAGATGAAGACATTTTAAAAGGAGCCCTAGAGAAAAGGCAGATTACTTGCGAAGAATAACAATAAATCCGATCGCCATCGAAACCGGGAGGAGGCGAGTCAACACCCTTGAAGGGCTGGCAGAGGACAGTCGTCCACCTGGAACTGTTTACAGTGACTGCTGGCTAAGAATGAGGAGGAGACAGACTTCTGATGGGTCTAAAATCTACCAGCAACAGAATCTAACCAAAAATATCTAAACAACATATTGAAAAAAGAAAATAAAAATGATCCCAGAAGGAAGACCTGAGATACAAGAAGAAATGGTAGGAAAAAAAAAAGGAAACCTTGCATAAATCTAAATATACATCAGTTATAGTAAGAGTAGAATGTCAAGTGCATGGAGCAAAGTGGTGAGGGCAGTGACGGCCAACCATGTGCTCAGGACCTAGTTCTCAGAGTCCCACAGAACCTACTCAGTGAATCTTCTCAACAGCCGCCCCGCCCCCCATCTAACTGCTGAAGTCACTGACGCACAGAAAGGTTAAGTCACTGGGCTAAACTCACACAGCTGGTAAGCAAAAGATCTAGGACTCGAATTTGTTGGGAACCACTCTGCCTGGTTTCAGGAGTTGTAACTGCCCCCCATGGCTAAGTCTGAGTGAGCGACCTCCAGAATGCGAGCCGCTAAGGAGACAAAGCTTATCTCTGGCAGCAACGCTGCTTCTGCTTCATCCCCTGCCCCCAACACCTGGTCAGTTAGTCAAAGATGGGTAAGACCCCTCAGAGCTGGGGCAACCTAAGCCAGACACAATCACTTGGGGGGCCATCAAGGAAGGACTCAGGAGGCTGCAACAAAGAGGGCATGATGGACCCTCACCCCCCCCAGGCTATTCTGACATAGCCCGCGTCCCCATTTCCGTCTGGGAGAAGCGCTTCCTGGCTCTAATCCACTTAAGCCTGAAAACCTATGATGGGTAAGGCGGTGCAGCCCCTTGCCAGCTACAGCGGGATCCGGGATGATCGGGCATAAGAAAGAATTCCTAAAGTCCTGTGAAGCCTGCTTTGCTACGAGTGCTTTCATTCATATGTTAAAGGTCCGAGCAGAATATGAGTATGTCTCCCAAATTTTCTACAACCCCCTTATCTGACAGACACTGACTCAGATTAAGCCCTCAGATCTCTTTGAAATGTTGTCTGTTTTTTTATCTTTGCCACCTGACATTGATTGATGAGCTTTACCTGTATTCCTATGCGTTCCAAACCTAATAAAAGCCACTGATGAAGAGGTTCTTGGCCCTTCCCCTGTGAGAGATTGGCTACCTCTCCTCCCCAAGCAGATCATGTCTTGTTAGGTTACTTTCATCCATGGCAGACGGGGGGATTTGCTGGCAAAGTTGTCCCCACACAAACCCAGGCCCTGTGGCCCCAAAACCCATGGTTTTGACTATTTCATTTATGGAGAGTTAAAATTCTATAAAAGAATAACATGTGGGCTGAGATGGGAGTGTGGAGCATAAAGCTGAAGCCTCCTAATGTGTTTATATGAGTCGGGAAAACCCAAAAATCTCGATGAACTCTAGAACGTGTCACCTGTGCATGTAAAAATGTAACCACTGAAAGGAAAAGGAGAGTGAGGACAAAATTACATTGGGAAAAAAAGAAAACTCTCTTGAGCCCAAAATACGAAAGGAGAGGAAGGGGGAAAAGCAGCAGAGAAAAGGAAGCAGAAATAGAAAACAGAATAAGGTCATAGGAATGAATCCAAATATATGGGTGATTAGAATAAATATATGTGGACTAACTCACTAGTTTAGAAAAACAGATGATCGGGCTACAGAAATGTTTTCCGGTTATATATTAGTTAAAGCACACTTAGAATTCGAGGACACAGAAAGGATAAATACAGAAATGTAGCAAAAGATAGACAAGCAAATTCTAACCGAAAGCAATCTGGTCTCGTCGTATTTAAATTATCAGACAAAATAAACTATAAGGCAAAGGCCCTGTGAGAAATAAAAATGACTGCCATTCACCCAGGCGATGTAGTGATTTAAATCTGCTACATCAGGGTAACATCAAAACAGGTGAAGCAAAACAGGTGACAGCCACATGGTGAAATGGACACATCTGCCATCAGCAGGAAAGACTGAAAGGTACATCAATTTAGTAAATAATAGATCTAGCAAAGAATATTAACAAGGAGTTAGGAGATTTGTGGAGACATCATCAGCAAGCCTGCTCTATTAGACAAACAGAATCTTGAACCCAGGAGGTTATTTTCAAACATATTGATCATTTACAAAATGGACCAACTCCTGGGCTAGCGAGCCGTTCCGACAATTTCAAACAACCGAAGTCATTATGGGCCTGTGTTGCCTGAGACAATGCCATCAAGCTAGAAATCAACATTTTTGTAAAGCGATGTTTATACTGTGTTTGGCAGGCACGGCTTTACAATACAAGCCTACATAGCAGGATGTTAAGCTAGAAATTTGGACTGAAGCCTAGGCAAGATAGAGATCAGATATCCCAGTGAGCTGCGGCGCAGACCGCAATGGCTCCCAGAGAGAAGCCCAGGACAAGCCAACGTCCTCATCACGGACCCTCCGCCCCACCGCTCCTCCCCCAGCACCCCACAGCCCGACCTGCTCCCGTCCTGCAGGTCTTGACTCGGGGGTCACCCGCTCTGAGGGGCCTACCCTAGCCGGTCTATCTAACACAGGGGTTCGTACAGAGGGGTTGGCACTGCAAAGAAAAGCAAAGGGAGGGTTGACTGAAGTTGGGCGATGCAGCTGGAAGAAGGCAGGAGAGGCATCCTGGCCCCTGCGAAACCCCATCTGCGAGGCGGCCGGCGGCCCCATCCGCTCATTGAGCTGCACACACAGGTTTTATGGGCTCTTCTACTGTGTGGGTTTTCACAGGTAAAAAAAAAAAGACAGTGCACCTGTACTGGTTTCCGTGCAGAAATGCAAGTTTGGCTTAATGTTGGGAAACCAATGAATAGAATTTACCACATCAACAGATCAAAGAAAAAACATCATATGATCATCTACATAACTGTTGTATAAATAGTTGCTACAACCCCACACCTGTTCATAATTTTTTAAATGAATATGCAAACTAGAAACAAAGGGGACCCCTCCTTAATCTGATAAAAATTTCAAATGATTATATTGAGTGGAAAAGTGTCAGAATCGAGGATGAGATGAGGATGCCTGTGCCTCCCTGCTTATAGGCACCACTGCTCTGGACCCGTTTGCCAGGGCAGGGGGTCTGAAGGCAGGAGCAGCCTTAGTGGCTAATAATGTAAATGCTGGTCCAGGCTGCCAGAGTTCAAATCCCGACTCCGCCTGTTCCTGGCTATGTGGCTTCATCTTTCTATGCTTCATTTGTGTCTATCTTCTTTTTAAAAAAGGAATTATAGTACTTACTATATGAGGTTCTTGTGAGAATTAAAATGTTTTTAAAGTAAAGCTGTGCTTGGCACATGCTCCATGCTGCGCATAAATGTAGCCATTATACTATTAAAAAGAAGCCCCCCAAAATCTACAAATTATGGAATTAATAGGTGAGCTGAGTAAGGCTTCTGTATATAAGATTAGTGCACAAAAATTAATTTGTTCTGTGTGTATATAAGCAGGAAAGTTAGAAAATGTAACTTTAAGAAGGATACCATTTGCAATAAACAGCAAAAAAAAAAAGGTTTTTCTACATAAATCTAACCCAAAAAACTGTATAATCTTTATAGAAAATGTTACGGACGGCTATTGAAGGAAGAATAGAATCAATGGAGCTGAATACCATATTCATGGATTGGAAAATGCACTACCCTGAAACTGACGACTGCCCCAGATGGAGCTGTAGATTCGATGCTGGAGGGAGTTTTGCATGGAAACTGGCCGGTTGATTCTGGAGTTTGTATGAAAGAGTGAAGGACCTAGACTAGCCGGGCATTGGCTGCTGCTGGTGGTGCGGTGGGTTGGGGGGTGGGGGAGGGGGGTTTACCCAGCCAGGTAGCAGGCTACTTGTGACACCCTAGTAACTGAAAGTGTAACTTAGACTGGTGGGCGGAGCGGCCAGCCTGGAAACGGATCTGGGCTCCTGGGAAACGGGATGGATCCCAGTCGGACCCTGCAGGTGGCTGGGGGGGAAGAGGAGACTGCTCTGCCCCCGGCCTGAGACCATCGGTAATCCGCCTAAAGGAGGAGTTAAACAGGTTTCACACTCAAAGCAGACATCAACTCCAGGTGGATTAGAGGCTTAAATGTGAAAAGCAAAACTGAAGTTTCAGAAGACTGAGAAAAAGACCTCTATATGACTCAGCAGGTGGAGGGTTTCTTCAACCCCTCCTCCCGGAACTTCCTCCGTCTGGGCGCATTGGATTTCACCTTTCCAGTCATTTAAGTTAAAACCCTAACATCCACCTCAACTCCCCCCTCACACACCCCGAATGCATTCACTAGCCTATTCCGTCCACCTCACACAAACGCCCAGAACCCTGCTACTGCAGACCGCCTTCACCGTGACCTCCACCGGACCCAAGTTGCACCGTGGCGCCCTCCGGGTCACGCCTCACGCCAGCCCTGCTCCCCAGACCAAACCCCCACCTCCCGTCCCTCCTCACCACTCTCTCTGTCCCTGTCCCAGCTTCCCACATCTATTCTCCACTCGGCAATGGGAGCGATCCTTTAACCTAAGTCGGACAACGCCGTTCTCCTGCGTACAGACCCTCCCTGGCTGCCTGTCTTGCAAAGACAAAAACCTTCCCGGGCCTTTCCCACCTAGCGGGTTTCCTCCCCAGCTCCTCTTCCTCCTGCTCAGCCCCCTGAGCCTCACCCACCTGCAACAGCAAGCACAGAGGCTGACCTGGGGTGGGGTGGGGGTGGGGCACAATGACAGCCCTGTGCTAAAGGGGGCGTCCAGATTCACAGCACTTGCTCATTTCTGGAATACAAATCCCACTGCGGCCAGTGTGCCGGATAGCACTGTGACACCAGCCTATGAGGCCAGGAAAATTCAACCACTGCCTGGTGAGCTGGTGCAAGCTGGTTTCTCAGATTGGGTGATGGGTACCCCAATTTTTATGTTAATCGTTTACATTACGGAGACGTTCCTGTATGAGGCGGAATGTAAGAACTACCGATAACTGTTAAGAGATGAATGGGAGGCAGAACACAGGACAATCCGGGCTGTGTTCCCTCTCCCCTCCCCCAGCACCGCCCCCAGTCAGAGCTCAAAGAAAAACCGGGACAGTTCCAGTGGCTGTCTGGTTCCTTGGGTGACGGGGATCTGAGCCAGGGCAGGAGGTTTGCCAGGGCCCCGGGGAAGCTGGAGAGGGCCCGGGGCAAGGCCAGAGAAGGGGAGAGGTTCAGAAAAGCTTGCATTTTGCAATGACGCTGAATTGGGCCGTGGGGGCAGAGAGAAGCCCCTGTGTGCTGGCCTTGGACCCTGATCCAAACAACTCATTAGCCACTTGTGAACAGGGTCCCTAGGCAGGCAGGTGACCCGGAATGACTCAGGGTTCACAGGCAAAAAAAAAATCTTTGGATTTGAGCTTTGGGCCCACCTCCGACTGCAGAGAGGCCCGGGCAAACTCTTCCCATCAGTGAAATGGAGCTAACGGCCCGCACCCGTACCAGACTGGTCCAAGGCTGACCCACAGGACACTGGCAACGTCTCCAACCCACCCTTGTCCCCAGGCAGTGCTACCACCTGGCTCCAGGAAGGAAAAATCCCAGCCTACCAACTACTGAGCATCCACTGCGTCTCACAGGCCACAGGCCTGCAGACCACCCAGAGTGGCCTTGTCATCCTATTGTCCTCATTGTACCAAGAAGGTGACTAAGGCTCAGAGAGGTTAAGGATCCCACGTAGGGGAGGCCACACCCAGTGAGTGGCTGCGCCGAGCTTTGAACCAGGAACCTGAGGTCACCATGACCAAAGGTGCCCAGGCCAAGGGTACAGGGTTGGACACCAGAGGTGTTCCAGGAAGGGAGGAGATGACAGCCAACCAGGATGGGCAACCTGTGCAGCATGGACAGGATGGCCAGGGGACTGGACATTTATAGCACTCGGCCCACGGCCTGGCAAAGGGCAGGCCCCGGGGGGCCATGAAATGAGGGCCCCGGGGGATGCCTCCTGGGCTGTGACCCACAGAGGCCGGGAAGGGGTACACACCCCACGGGCCGCCCCTGCCCCTCGGGGACCATGGGTGCTCCCAGCCCGCACCCTTGCCCTCTGACCTGACCTTGAAACAAGTTTGACCGCATGTTATAGCCCAGATCGTAGTAGTCTGAGAAGATGGAGGCGATTTTCGCAGAGCTCTCGGCCTCGCTGGGCCACACGCTGGCCCTCTTCTGCCCCTCCCAGCCTTCGCCGAGGGCCTTTCGAGCCTGAGCCGGGAGGGGCAGGGGAGAGACAAGGGACAGAGAAGCACGGTCAAGCCCCCTCTGACCCCTCCAACTCTGCTGACCCTGCCCTCACCACCCCTACCTGACCTTCAGCCTGCAGCCTTCGACGGACCCCCAGGGCTGGGGAGCGGGCAGGGCCGAGGCCCCTCCATCCCCTCATCCCACCCCACCTCCCGTGGGTCCGCACATCAGAGAGGGTGGTGGTCATCAACCTCCTCCTGCCCTGAGCCCCTGCTGCATCCCTTGTGGGAGAGGTCTCTCTGTAAGGTGATATTTCTCCTGCCATTTTACAAAAGAGGGAAGCCGGTGCTCAGGGCAGGGACACAGCGTCTGCACAGCCGGGGACCCACAGAGCCCGGCCTGCCTCCCGGAGGCCTCACGCCAGTCAGCTCCAGGGGGCCACTGCACGGAAGCCGACTCCTTCCACGTGCCAGTGTGGAAACTGAGGCCCAGAGGACTGAGCCCAGGCCTGGGGACCAGGAGGCCTGGGTCTGAGTCCCGGTTCTGCCACAGACCAGCTGCTGGCCTTGGGCAAGTCTCTGCTCTTCTCTGGGCCTCTCAGAAAAGAGAAGGGTGACCTCCCAAAGGCTGAGGGGCCCGTGAGAGATAGTGACTGCACCCCAGACCAGGACGGGATGCGCCTGGGAAGGTGGGACATTGAGAGTTGTGACTTCCCCTGCCTTAAGATGACAAACGGGAGGAACCCGGCCCATGGCGTTTTGATTCTGGGCCTTCCCTTTGCTCAGTGTGACCCTGAGCGGGTCGTAGCCCCTCTGAGCCTTAGCTTTAACAACTGTTTAAAAAAATAAAGCAAATCGATTCTGGATCAAAGGTAGACATCTGTTCTTATCAGTGTGACATCCTGCGTTCGAGGACAACAAATAGATTGGGTTTTGGTTGTCCACAGCATGGACCTGGCACTCCTGTACTTCCAGAACAGCACATCACCTTGGGACCCAAAAAAAGGGGGGGACTTGGAACTCCTGCCCAGCCTGTGGCACAACGTCGCGGCTGTGAGTGCCGGGAGGGAGGCTCCGAGTGCCAGGGCAGGAAGAACCCTTCGTCGGTGGCCAGACGTGGCGGATGAATTTCATGTCAACTTTCAGTTGGTCGGGAATAACTCCCTAAAGTGGGGTGTGGGACGCGGGCAGGGACCGGCCTGGGTGAGTGACAGCGGCACAGATGCGGGTGGGATCTAGTCTGACTCGCTTTGCAGGTGTAGAGACTGAAGCCCAGATTGGGGGAGCAACTTATTCCAAGTCACCCAGCACGCGGGGCAGAGCCAGGACTCAAACCCGAGTCTGCTGAGTCCCACTCAATGCGGCCCATCTAGCCAATGCTGTCTCCTCCAGGGCTGTGTGAGCAGAAAGCATTGAATTCAAACACAGGGCTTGTAACTGCAAAGTCATTGAGAGCTAGGGCTCCAGGACCGGCTGGCCCAGTGTGGGCCCTCATCCTGCACAACGGGGTAGATAGAACGAGCTTAATGCTTCCGAAGCCTTGGGCTCCTTGTCCTTAAGGTGGGTACGATAGCACCTTTCTCACTGGGCCCCGGAAATGAGCTGCTGTACGTGAAGCGTTTCAACAGCACACGGTGCCTGGCACGTAGCGAGTGCTCAGTAAACACTGCCGTGTGGCGATGTGGCTCCGGGGACTCTGATCTCCACAGTGGGCTCCTCGGGCTCCTCACCACCAGTCTCCCTGCACCCCCCTCCTGCCGCCCTTGGCCTCCTGTGCCCTGTGCCAGCACCTGCTCCTCGGAGACCAGCTGGTCCACCATGTCGCTCCCAAACTTGTGGCGAATGTTGTCAGGAATGACACTGCCCCTCTCGCTCTGGGCCCCCGAGTCGGGGCCTTGCTTCAGCCCCTGGCACGGCTGAGGCCCCTCGTGGGGGGCGGCCCTGCTCTCCCTCGGGAAGGGTCTGCAGTCCCCGTTCTTCAGTGACCCAGGCCGGGAGGCCACCCCAGAGGGGCTCCTGCTGACAGCTGAGGGGGTTGGAGGCCAGCACCCCTCCTGGCAGGCCTGTCCCCGGGGGCTGCCCGGCGGGTGCAGAGGTGGCTGCGGGGAGGCCGGGGCCTGGCACTCGAACTGGGACGTATCCAAGGGGCTGTGGGCAGTTCTCCTGGGGTCCGTGTCCTGCTGGTTGCTCAGATGGGCCCTGGTCAGAGTGGTCATACCTGAACAGGGGGAGAGAGAGGGCGGGAGAGAAGGGGACAGGCAGACAGATGCAGAGAGTGGGGGGCAGGAAGAGAGCGGCGAGGGGGAGGAGGGGGACAGGCAGACACAGAGTCCCAGGGACCCAGAGCAGAAAAAGGGACGGGGACAAAGAGAAGTCCCGGGAGCCAGAAACGTGGGTGAGAAATTTGGAAAGAGACAAAGAGAGAAGGCAGTTCAGCGGCCAAGCCTCCCGCGGAACAGGGTCGTTCCACAAGGTCGTTGACCATAGGGAAGCTTGCAGCGCTTCCAGGTCCCTCGGCTGGGAGGGACCAGCGCTGGGTCTGGGCCTGCCTCTGCTCCCCATTCTGAGCTGCTCCCCAAGCCTCCCTTGCCTCCTCTATTCCCGGGGCTAAGCGGGGGGGTGCCATCCTAGCCTCGTCCCCTGCTCTCACCCCGCACCTCCACCCCCCACCCACATTCCTGCCCCTGACTCCCAGTCCGGGGGTTCTCCTACTCCCATCCTGTGAGATCTCCTCTTCATCCTCTTCTGCCACCCCCACCATGACCCGGGGCATCGCACCTCCCAGCATTTGCCCAGGCTGATTCTGCCGCCTAGAGACCACCTCCTCCTTTTCCCTAAATCAAAATTCTACCATTCCTTTCAATGCAGTCTCAGCAGGAAGTTCTCCCGATCCCCACCCCCAAGCTTCAGGGCCTCTCCTCCCCTCCACCTCACAACCTGCTCCACGAACCCCACACAACCCTGGGGCTTCCCTTTCTCCACCACCGGGACCTACAAACCGTCTAGTTTCCCTGCCTCGATGCAGGGCAGGGCCATTAAGGTAGGGTCCCCAGCTGAGTCAGTCCTGGTTCTGCCCCAACAAGCAGGCAACTCAGCAACAGGGCCTGCAGGGAAAACTAGGGCTGCCAGGAGGGGAACAGATACCCTTCTCGAAAGGAGTGGAGCCCTGGCTGGTGTGGCTCAGTGGACTGAGTGCCAGCCTGCGGACCAAGTGGTCACCGGGTCAATTCCCAGTCAGGGCACGTGCCTGGGCAGGTGCTGTGCCAGGCACTGGGGACACACAGTGAGTGAGCTCAGTGGGAATTGAGCCCCTCAGTGGGCCAGCTCCTGTCCTCTGGGAGTTCAGTGTCTGTTCAATAAGTGAGTGAAGGCCTGCCGCTGGCCTTCCAGGAACCTCACCAACCCCATCTTCCTTCCACTGTGTTCTTCCCCTGCTGTACAATGGACAGAATAAGCCTGACTTCACTTGCTATTGTGAGATTCACTTGATGCGTCCTCAGAGTTTTCCAAGTTTGGCCAATCATCAGAATTCCCAGGGTGCTCAGTGAGAACACAGATTCCCAGGCCTCCCCCAGAGCTGCTACATCAGGGTCCCTGTGGGAGAGGCGGGGAACCTGGGTGTCTAACAAGACCCCTGGGCCATTCAGGTTTTGGGGAAAAGCTTCTAGCAGGAGTCCCACCACCCACCCCCACTGGCCTGTCTCCCACACCTCAGCTGCCAAACCCAGCTGCCATGCGCTCCCCCGTGGGGACCGCAATGAAACCCTCTCCTTGTCCTCAGGACAGAGCCTCCACCGCCTCCCTGGGGACCTGGCCCGGCTGCCTGGCCTCTTTCCCACTTTGCTGTATTGAATTTCATTCAAACTCCAGCGCCTCTCACCTCTGTCAGACCTTCCCCCACACTGCTCCGGGGCTTAGAACACTCTGTCCCTCCCGGCGACACGGCTTGGCTGCTCTGACCTACCGTACCTCCCCCGCACTGAGACCAGGCCTCCTGCCCTCCCCACCCCCCCATGTCACCCCACCGCCTGCCCATCCGTCTGTCTGTCTGGTCAGTACTGTGTGAAAAAAACGGGGTTCTATGGAAAGGAATGTCACAGGGGGAGCTGATCACAGATTCCTAACTGGGCGGGTCCTGGTGGGTAATCACCAGGCAGGCACCTAACCTCACTACTGACCGCTCATCTCAGCCTCAGGCAAGCCCTGCCACTGTTTCTGTACCTAGATTAGCACACTGGTCAGTGGCCTCTTTTCAGACCCCTCCTTCTGAGGGTGGACCCCCATCAGACGCTGCTCCTCAGACGCATCCACCCTCCAGAGAGCGAGGCATCCTTACTGTCCTGTACTCCAGTCCGGCCCCGCCTCCGCCCACCACCCTGTAGCCTCCCTTCCGCTCCCTTCTTAATCTCAAATGCTTAAAAGAAAGAGCAGAACTAGTTTTCTCCGGAGCATTTGCGATCTTGGTCTCAGGCCTTCGTTGTTAGTTTGGCTCAGATAAACCTTCACAGCAATTCCCTGCAGGTTTGGAGCAGACTTGTGTCAACGTGATGCCCCCAGGGGGCTGCTGTCCCCCCTCTGAGCCCTGAGGAGGGGACCACTGTGACAGGGTCACGATCCCCAGGCCTGGCAGCTGGGAGGGACTCAGCGGTACTCCTCTCCCTTCCTTTTCCTTCCTCCTTCAAACAGAGCACCAGGGGGGGGGGAGTCAGGGTCTCTCAGAGGGTCTGGAAGTCAGAGCAAGACTGAGGGGGAGGGGAGAGGTTGTTCCCGATGCCCCCCAGGGAGTCCCCTCCCGAAGCCCTGGGCATGCACCTAGTGTCCCCATCAGTGTGTCCCTGGTCGGCCATCCTACCTGCTCGGCGGCCCAGCTCCATGCACTCTCGTTCCAAGCTTAGCCCTGTCAGCAAAGAAACAGACTGTCATTTCAGGTATCACAGCGGCTTTGTGAATGGGGACAAGCTGGAATCCCAACCAGGAGGACTGGGGCCATCTGCCCAGCCCCCAACCGAGGTCCCTCTGCACTTTTCCCCCCAATGCTCTCCGGCCCTCAAGGAGCCCCTTGCTCCATCCTCCAGTCAGCCCTGGCACTGGGCCTGCCTCCCGCAGCCCGCAGGCTCTGCCCTTTCTGGAAAGCCCTGGTTGCTCCCACCCGCCAGTGAGGGAGGGCCTCAAAGGCCTTTGAGGTTGCGGGTTCAATTCCTGGTCAGGGCACATAACTAGGTTGTGGGGGTCAATCCTCGATCAGGGCACGTTTGGGAGTCAACCAATTGATGTTTCTCTCTCACCTCTCTCTCTCTCCCCCTCCTTCCCCTTTCCTCTCCCTCTGAAATCAATAAATGTGTCCTGAGGCCCAGAGAAGGAGAGTGACTTGTCTTAGGTCACCCAGCAAGTTGTTCTGCTGGTGAGCTTGAAGCAGTTGAAGAACTGAATTAATCTTATTACCTTGAAAAATCATCAAGCAAAGCAACTTCTTAAATGTTAATTAATTGTTTGATGGTTGTGTCCCTTCTGCTATGACCACCAACGCTGCCTACGCCCCTGGCGTTCATACACTGGGCAAGATGTCCCCCTCGAAAGTGGACCGGACCTAGGGACTTGCTTCAGATCAAAAGAACGTGACAAAAGCGAGAGGATGTCACTGCCCAGTTAGATCGGTGACTGTTCACACTGTCTCTCGGGCTCTTCTTAGCTGGCGGCTCGCCCTGAGGGAAGCAGCTGGTGCGTTTTGAGCTGGCTTGTCCGAGGCTCCCGTGGTAAGGAACAGAGCGGGCCTCCGGCGGGGAGGTGCTCCTGCTGGAGGCCCTTCGTCCAACAGGGGGCGGTAAGTAACTCCGCGCACCCTGCCGCCTGAACGAGCCTTCCCCAGCTGAGCTGCAACAGGGCGGCACAGCCCAGCCTGCACGTCAACTATAGCCCCATGGCAAGCCCTGGGCCAGAGGACACAGCCGAGCCATATCCCGCGTCCTGACCCTTAGAAACTGAGATAATGAACTTGTCCTTTTTTTTTTTTCTTTTGAACTTGTCCTTTTTATATGCATGCAGTTTCATTCAGCCAAGAGCTTTGTGGTAATGTGTTATGCAACAATAGCTAACTAATATATATTTTGGTGCCAAGGATGGGGTGCTGCTGCAACAAAAACCTAAAAATGTGGGTGTGGCTTTGGAACCAAGAGGTGGGTGGAGCCCAGAAGGATTTTGAGGAACAGGACAGAAAGAGCCTAAATTGCCTTAAAAAGACTATGAGTAGAGACTTCCGCCAAGATGGAGGCATAGGTGGAGACGCCGTGCTTCCTCACACAACCAACTTTAGAGACAACTAAATATTAGCAACAGAAAACACTGCCAGAACACAGAAAATTGAACTTTTCGGAAGTCCGTTAACAACAAATTCTTCAGCCTGACCGGTAAGGGGCGAAACCAGCAGCTGGCGGAGTGGGGTTGCACAGGAGGACTTGGTCAGACGGACTCAGGCGCGTAGAACCCAGGCGCAGGGTTGGACCTAGTGAGAGACCCAGCGACCACGGGGAAACAGCGAGGGAGCAGGGCTGCGGGCTGACTGTGGTCGCACATTTGTGTGCAGATGGACAAGCGAGGGAGTGGGCAATTGGACCGGGACCCAGCAGGCTCCAGCGGCGAGCCGCAGTGGAGGGCGCCACCATTTCCCCGCTCTGACCCCGCCTCCACATACAGGGTCATAACCCAGCGACTCTGAGTGGCCCGGCCCAGGGGAACCACCTAAGGCTCTGCTCCTCACCCAGCGGCGTGAAACAGCAGAGGAGGTCGCCATTTTCCTGCTCTGACCACGCCCCCACATATAGCGTCACAACCAAGCGACCTGAGAGTCCAAGGCTCCGGTCCTCATACTTAACGGGCCCAAACAGACCAAAAATGGCTCAAGAAGATCTCAAAGCCCCAGAGCCTATAAATCTAAGTGACCAAGAAATAGCAAAACTCTCAGACGCACAGTTTAAAACACTGGTGATCAGGATCCTCACAGAACTGGTTGACTATAGTCACAAATTAGAGGAACATATGAAGGCGAAACTAATTGAAATGAATGGAACTGCACAGGAAACCAATAGCGATGAAAAGGAAACTGGGACTCAAATCAATGGAGTGGACCAGAAGAAAGCAAATAATGGCCAAACAGAAAAGAGTGAAGAAGCAAGAATTCAAAAAAATGAGGAGAGTCTTAGGAACCTCCAGGACATCTTTAAACGCTCCAACATCCGAATTATAGGGGTACCAGAAGGGGGAAAGGAACAGCCACCAGTGGAAAACTTATTTGAACAAATAATAAAGGAGAATTTCCCCAATTTGGCAAAGGAAATAGACTTCCAGGAAATCCAGGAAGCTCAGAGAGTCCCAAAGAAGTTGGACCCAAGAAGAAACACCAAGGCACATCATCATTACATTGGTGAAGGAGAGAATCCTAGAAGCAGCAAGAGATAAGGGGACAGCACTACAAGGAGTCTAGATTATTTCTCAGGCACTCTTGAGAAGGGCTGAAAGAGGTATTCCAAGTCATGAAACGATAGATTTTAGAAAATCATTAGAATGGAAGGACAGATAAAGTGCTTCTCAGATAAGATCAAATTCAAGGAGTTCATCATCACCAAGCCCTTATTATATGAAATGTTAAAGGGATTTACCTAAGAAAAAGAAGTTAAAAAAACATAAACAGTGAAAGGACAGCAAACTCACAGTTATTAACAACCACACCTAAAACAAAAGCAAACTAAAAGGACAGCTAGATCAGGAGTGGAAACATAGAAATGGAGATCTCAAGGAGGGTTAGCAACAGGGGAGTGGGAGGAGGAGAAGGGGGGAGAAGGTACAGAAAATAAGTAGCGTAGACAGTAGATAGAAAATAGATGGGGGGGGCAAGAATAGCATGGGAAATATAGAATCTGAAGGACTTGAGACACATGGTCATAAACTAAAGGGGGGGTAATAGTGGGCACGGGGGGGTAGGGTGGAGGGGAATGAAGGGGGGGAATAGAACAACTGTAATGGCATAATCAATAAAAAAATAAATTAAAAAATTAAAATAAACTGATTCTTAACAAAAAATAAAATACAAAATTTAAAAATTTTTTTAAAAAAGACTATGAGTAGAAATCTGGGCTTGGAGGCTGTTGCTGCTGATGGTACAAAAGAAAGTGAAGGACACGTTATTAGAACCTGAAGTGTCCTTGTTGTACAGAGACAGAAACTGGGTGATGCTCGTCAGCAGTCACGTGGGAAGCAGAGACGGGGCGATGACCTGGGGGACCCAGCCCGGGGGATTCCCAGACAGAGCCCTGCAGACGCCTCCTGGTTTCCTCCTGCTGCCCGCAGTGAAACACGCGAGGGGCAAAGCAGCGGGTGGAAGGGCTGTTACGGAAAAAGGAGGGAAGACTTAGTAGTCTGGGAACTCTCATCCTCTCCGGGTGCCAGAGGACACTAAAATTGAGAAAAGGCTTCAGAGCGCTGCCAGGAACACGGTGTGATCGTGCACCTTTCGTTAAAACTTCGGAAAGATGAAAGATGCAGAGTGTTGCTCAGAGACACAAAGGGCCCTTCCAAGAGACGAAAAGCTCAGACTTCTCTCAGAAGACGCACAGGGCCCCTAGGAAGCCCGTGGGTGCTGCCTCTCGGCAGGGGTGGCCGCGGGAGGACTGTGTCGGGCGCGGGGGTCACAGTCTCTGGGAAAACCATGTCAGTGACAGTACTGCCAGCTTGGAGTGTAAGGGACGGAGATCGTGCAACGTGCAGACCGGCGGACCTCCCAATCCTTCTGACGGAAAATAGTCTTCGGAAAAGGGTAACTTAGACCAAGAAAATGTCCAGTAGGCACTGCCGAGAGCCACAGAAAATTATTTCTACCCCTCGAAGCCTGTCGAGGAAAGTCCAGCATTCGCCTGGCTGGGTTTCAGAAACTCTATGGGTCAGTGACTCCGTGTTTCCGTTTTCCTCATTTGCATGTGAAGGTCTGCCGCTCTCACCCTGCGCCTGCCACACCATGGTGCGCGGGCAGGTGACTTCAGGGCAGGTAGCCTGGCTTCATGGCTCTACTGATGGAGGGCTGACCAGTGTAGCTCAGTATGTTGGGCATCAATCATCTTGCAAAGTGAAAGGTTGCCGGTTCGAATCCTGGTCAGGGCACATGCCTGGGTTGCAGGCCAGTTCCTGGTAGGAGCGTGCACGCAAGAGGCAACCAATCACTGTTTCTCTCCCTCTCTTTCTTCTTCCCTTCCCCATTCTCTAAGAATAAAGAAATACAATCTTTAAAAAAGAGAAAAGAAATGGCACTCACGAGCCTTATCCACACCTGGACCCGATGCATAGGACCAGATTCTAGGTTTTAGGGGGCTGCTGCTGTGGGATCAGATGTGGGGAGATTTGGGGAGGGCACGGTGTACTTTGCGTGTCATGGGGGGGAGAGGGGGACAGTTGACCTGGCTCAAGTGTCCCCTCCTCCTCGTATTCATCCACTTGGACCGAACTTATTGGCTCACTGCCGACAGATGGGTCCCACAGGAGTGGTGGGACGCCGCCTCCCAGATGAGACCCCCAAGGACGGGCCCGTCTCCTTGGCGCCCTCTGGCTCATCGGGACTCAGCCACGTGGATGACGACAGCAGCTCACCCGCTCTGAGCTGCCCTCCAGAGGGGCCGGCGGCGCAGGGAACTGAGGGTGGCCTCCGCCACCCGCCTGTGCGGGGCTGGGCCCAGCATTCCGGCCACATGAGGGGTCCCTAGTGGAGCCCTGAGATGAGCCTGAACCCCCCAACTGCTAACAGCTTAATCACAGGCTGTGAGAGAACCTAAGACGAGAACCCCCAGAGACACGGTGACACGGTATTGGCGTCTAAAGCCACCAAGTGTTGGCATGACCTGTTCAGCCCGGCAGACCAGCGTGTCCTCGCAAGGACTCAGAGCAGTGTTCAGAGAGCGGTAACTCACCTTCCTTCCCAGGCGGAGAAACAGGGTCTCACCCAGGCAGTGAGCTTTCTGCTCCCGTTCCCTCCCCCAACCCCAGCCACCCTGAAGGGCCCACAGCAGCTTCCCATCCGCCCTAATGGCACCCCCGGTCCACAGATGTGCGGGCCCACTGCAGTTTCTGACCTGGAGGTAAGGCCCCCAGAGACGCCAGTGAAGAAGGGAGGACAGGGTCCGGGTGAGGCTGGGCACTCTTCACTCACAAGCAATTCTGAATGGGGAGAAGGAAGCTGAAACGTGCGTCACAGCGGGCCCCCTGACCACCCCGCCGGGGTCTGCCTGACCTCTGCACTCCTTTTCATAACATCGGAAGCCACGCGAAGCTCTCTGGTGTGTGCCGAAGCCGGGGAGTGCAGATCTGCACAACTGCTGGCCAAGACCAATGGGTGGTTGCTAGGGAGCCGCCCTCCCCTGCCATTCATTGGAGTCTCCACGGCGATCACTATACACAAGGCTCTGTTACCTCAGAGGGCTGATAGGCCAGCCCCAGGGCACAGAGGCCACGAAAGCCAGTACCAAGGGGGGGAAACAGCCCGAGCTCCCACCGTGTGCCAGGCTGTGTCCCAGGCACAGAGGGCTCAGACGCCATCATGTGGGAAGGAAGTTGTTGGTATTACAAAGGCTTAAGCGGAGAGGGTGATTAGTTCTGTGTAGGGAAAAGAAGACGGTCATTTGAGCCAGATTTTGAAGGATGCGTAATAGTTTAGAAGGGACTCAAATATTAAAAGCGTGGATGTATTTATGAGCACCAGGGTAGGTTAAGGGGGGCGGGGGGAGGAGAGGGAAAGATGGACCTGAGCTGAGCTGGACGTGAAGGGACCAGGACGCAGGAGTAAAAGGAGGACAGGTGGGACAGCGAGGGGCTGCCCTCCTCCTCTTGTAACATGAGGGCACAGAAGTGATACAGGGGTAAGTGACCTCCGCAGCGGTGCCAGCAGCTCGGCCTGGCTGCTGCTCAGCAGGAGGAAGGGGGTACAGGGAATACATCCTGCATGCCCCGCTGTTCAGGGTCTCCCCAGGGTGAGAGCACCGTGGTTAGACTTGGGACTCCCAGAGCCTGGGGCCTGCCACTTATTAGAAGGGCGACTTTGTCCTTTAGCTGAACTTTCCTCACATGGGAACCCATGTGACCCACACCCCCCACACCCCCCGTCCCCGAGGCTAAGAGTGAGAAAGTAGTTTTTGGGAAATGCCTAGCGTGTTGCCTGGCACAGAGGGACGCCGCTGTTGACTGCGCTGACCCCATGAGTGACCGGTCAGCAAGTCCTTGGAAGCACGCCAGACTCGGCGGGCCGCTCAGCCACGTCCTCCTCATCTTCCCTGACCCCGGTCCAAGCCGCCACCGCCTCTGGCCTGGACTGACACACTCGCCTCCTCACTGGTTTTCCGTCTTTGCCGCTGTCCCCTGTATGAATCACCGTAGGTGCGAGACAGTGCCGGCAGACCTCAGAGACACCATGGGCGTGCTCCAGCACCACAAAGGGCCCCGACAGAGCAAGTCTCACAAATTCCCTGCACTCCCGGTGCACACAAAAGCTGTGTTTGCACTACAGTCTATTAAGTGCTCAACGGCCTTGTGTCTAAAAACAACGTACACCCTTTCATTGAAAATACTTTAATGCTGAAAAATGCTGTCGGCTGAGCCTTTAGCCAGTTGCCTGTTTGCTGGTGGAGGCCCCACCCCGATGTGGACAGCTGCTGCCCGACCAGGGTACTGGCCACTGAAGGTTGGGGTGGCTGTGGCAAGTTTTTTTTCTTTTTGTGGCGATTTCTTCATATAAGACAGAGATGAGGTCTGCTGTATCAATCTCTCTGTAGCACGTGATGCTGTTTGAGTGTTTCACCCACAATGTGAGCAGCAGGGAACCCCCAGAAGGTGGGGGGCCTAGAATCATCTAGCCCCAGAGGAGGGTTTAGAGATCCCATTTCTGGACAACACAACCCAGGCCCGTGGGGCCAGTGTGCCGAGTGGCTTTTTCCTACTGTGGCCACCCAGCTCACACTGCCAGGCTCTGGCTCTGAGACTTCATCCCAGCAACTGAAGCTGCTTCTCCGGCCCCTCCCCCTGCAGCTCCGAGGGTCTTCTTCTGAGCCTGGAAGGTCTCCTGGAGTGGAGACATCCTTCCTTTGGCTTGTTTCCGAACATCACCTCTCCTGAGGCCCCAGGACACGTTGTGTGACATCTCTTTGACCAGTCACTTGACAGGCTACCTGCCCCCCACCCCCCACACACGCACCCAGAGGGCTGGGACCACAGCAAGTGTGGGTGCCCGGCCAGCTGCGGCTCCACTTCTCTCTGCCTCCTAGTCCCTTTCAGCTAGGCCTCAGTGCGCTCAGCCTGACATGGGACCATAGGCGGCTCCTTGGCCAAAACTAAATAGTAAAGGGGCTTCCCCAGCTGGCAGTTGCTCTGGAGGCCTCCTCCCTTGGTGGGCTCTATGGGAGATGCAAGTATGAGGAGACAGGGCAAAGGACGGGGCAGGGACGGACGCCAGGGAGAGGCAGGCAGACACAGTGACTCAGAGAAAGCCACATTTATTCCAGTGTTGGTGGGGGAAGGAGAGCGTCACCCAGCAATTCTAAACCTTGTTAGTCTCCCTGAAGAGGCAGGAACGAGCCGCAGGTCACGCCAGTCACTGGCCTGGCTGGGTTATGGGCAGGTGGACGGGTGGAGGGGAAGCGCAGTGCTCAGGCCTTCTCGCCCTTACACTGGGACACAATGGTGTCGGGCGGTGCCCGGTAGAACCACTCGAACCAGGAGCCGTCGTAGATGGCCACATCGGGCTTGCCACAGAGGTAGGCGGCCAGGGCAATGTGGCAGGCAGTGACGCCCTTCCGGCACGTGGCAATGAGGGGCTTTGCGAGGTCAACCTTCTTGGCCTCGAACATAGCTCGGAGCGTTTCTGGGCTCTTCTCGAAGCCGTCCTCGGTCAGGAAGTCCATGAACGGCATGTTGACTGAGCCTCGGATGTGGCCTGAATCCAGTCCTGGGCAGGGGCGGAGGACAAAAGGCAGAACAGGGTTAGGAAGGCACAGAGCGGGGGGTGGGACAGCGAGTGGGGCTGCAACCAGCCAAGGCTATCAGGATGGGGAGAAGCCCAAATGAAAATAACATCTCTGCTCTTCTCAGAGTTCGATTGGCTCCCGGTCCTACTACAGTCAGTGCTCAGGACTTCAGGGCTCTCTCCCCCCAGACCTGCCTTGACATGGTAATGTCCAAAATCATACCCACCTGAGAGGACGGGGGTACCCGTCTCAGCCCTACCATTTACTAACCTTTACCTCGGGCAAATCACATCACTTCTCTGGGCCTCAGTTTTCTCATCTGTAAAGTGGGCTCGGTGGTGCAGGCCCCTATGAGAATAGGGTTGCTGAGAAGAGCAAATGACACGATTAATGTGAATGCTACGTGCTGTGTCGACTGCCGAGGACACAGAGCTGGAAGGGAGAGCCCCAGCTGCTCTCTGGAAGGACGGTCTAGCAAGGAAGATGGATGTTAAACAGACATTCGTGGGCTTCACTACGATTAACATGACTCCATGTTACGGGGTACCCACCCTGAGGCTGACAAAACAAAACAGCTTTCCTATGGCCACACGGAGAGGTAAAGACAGAGCTGGGATTACATGCAGTCACCGGGGTTTCCTGGTGAGCACACAGCCGTGGAAGGAGCATATGGCCTGGGGTTAGAAGTTCAAATCCCAGCTCTGCCACTTACCAGCAGGGCTATCTTAAGCAAGCCACATTGCCTCCCTGAGCCTCGGCCTCCCCCCGCCCCCCCCAGAGTGAGTGGGAGTGAGGGTAGTCACGTGCGTCGGGGCTGCCGGGAGGCGGGAGGCACTGACTGTAGAGGCTCGCCCACCCCCCTCAGATGCTGTCGCTTCGCTACCCACCACAGGGGGGCAGGTGAGACTGGGGGCTGTGTGGTCTGTCTTCAGGCTTCTCCTAGCAACACTGAGAGGCTTAGATGGAAGCAGAATAGGGGTCTAGACTGACGTTGGGGCCTATTCCAGAACCATCTCTGCACCCAGTGAGTCTGCCAAATCTGGCTTTAGAAAAGCCAGCAAGTTGGGCAAAGTGGACTGGGGTCACAGCCAGGGCTGGTGCCCCCACCCCCCGCAGGGCCAAGGCCTTGGTCTAGCCCCCAGCACGGCCAGGTCGCTCCCTGCTTCTTCAAGCACCCCATACCTCGGCAGACTGGGCACCGGGAGTGGGGCCTGAGACACGCTGCAGCGTCTCTTCCAGCTCCTACGGCAGCAGCAGGACAGGACCTGACCGGAGCCACCAGGGCGCACTCGGGGCGCCTCTGGGTTTGAGGCTCCCTCCGGTACACTGGGGAGATAAGGCACCCCCCCCCCCCACACACACACACATGGGTCGAAGGGGTAAGTTGGCTGCTGCCAGCAAAAGCGCCTAATGGCCCTGGGCACATAGGCGGTGCATCCCATTCCTTTCACCCAGGGTCAGAGAGGGTTCTGGAATGTGCTGGCATGACCCCAGTGTTCTTTGAAGAGATGTCCAACTTATAACATTATAGCAACTTCTTCCTGTGTGATTGCACCTTTTTGCCTGGAAACTTTAATCTGGATTCCACATGTGCTGACCCCACCAATGAGGAGCCATTTGTCCATTTGTTGGCTTTGAGGCTGTTCCTTGCCTAGAAACCCAAAGGTAAAATGTTCGGCGTCCATGCGCTGGGCTGGACTTGGTGCATTTCAAAGCACAAGCGTTTGCTGAGTGATGAATGCTGTTTTTCCTTCCCCCATCCCCGATGAAATGGCTTCATTGTTTTCCTCTGATTGCATGAAAGGCACCTCTTCGGAGGAAAGCAGTCAGGGGGTTTCTGCAGACCCCCAGCCTCCCACCCCCTGCCAGCCCTGGTCCAGTCCTCTTTGCTGTCCGGGCTCAGGGCCTGGCTGAGGCATTTAGACAAGCAGGAACCCCCTGCCGGGGTGGGGTAAGGTAGGGCAGGGCACAGGGGGGATGAACCTGGCCTGGAGCGCGCTGCAGAATAGCCAGCTGGAGCCTGGAAGCTCCTCTGCTCCCCTCTGAGTCCAGCAGCAGCTACAGGCTCCCCACGCCCCCTCCTGAGCAAGCACACCAGTACGCTCATAACCACCTCTGGGATCGGGTTATCTCAAAATAACAAGGGGTTATCTCAAGAACCAGCCCCAAAGGGGAGCCCGGACTCAGAGAGGGGAGGAAATTTACCCCAGGACACACAGTACAGGTTTGTGGAGTGGGGTCTGTCTGGCCCCAGAGCCTGTTGTTCACCACCCCGAGCTTTCCCGGACAAGGGGGCTGAGGTGGGGGAGCAGATGAGACAACCCCTCGTTCTCCTCATCTGCTCGGAGGTCTGGGACTTTGTGCTCCAGCTTTGGCCAAGAAGATGCCAGTCCAGTCTGTGAGGCTACTGACAGGTGCGGCTTTTCAGAGCCAGGAAAACCTGTTTGGCTCTTTCTTCCCAAAGACACTAGAGAAAACCACACCCGTGGCCCCAGTAGTTAGCCCCTTACCCTGGCCACTGGGAGGCATCTTGGCACCCTCCCACCCCCTCCTGCCCCAGCCTCCAGGCCTTCTAGGGAGAGGCAGAGGCAGAGGGGCCCCATGACGCCGGAGCGACATCCCAGAGCCGGCCCCTCCTCCCAGCCGTTTCCTCACACAGAGTAGTCTTGAGAAACAGCCGGCTTTGATGACGCCTGCAGGCTGGGGTCAGGTCCCGGCCACTCTGCCTCATTTCGTAAGTCCTGCCCCCCACTCCCCACCTGCAAAGTGGGATCAACTCTAAACCCCACCTGCCTCCCCATGCAGGGCCGGGGAGGGTGCCAAATATTTAAATATTTAAATATTCAGGTGTCCAGAATATTTAAAGGGTTCTGCAAATCGAACCTTCATTGGGGACAATATCATCCCTCTTCAGCCTCGCCCCTCCCCAACAGGGCCACTGGGGCAGAGAGCAGAGGTTTATACAGATGCTGAGCTGGACCAATCCCCACCTGTTTTCTCCCTTCCCCCAGCTCCTATAAGGATTCGGGGGCAAAGGGACTTGCTCAGGGCCGCATGTAAATGCTGCACCAAAATATGAACTCAGGTGCCTGGCTCTCACCTCGCTTCCCTTTCAAACAGGACCCATGGCACGTGTTGGGGGGCAGGGGGCACCACGCCGTGGCCAGAAGGGGCATCACATGGCCTAAGTTGCACAGAAAGTGGCTGTCGGGTTTCTAAGGCCCTGCTTCCAGCTCCTCCTGGGCGACACACCTTCCAGGGAAGCCCAGGGCCACCCACATCCCCCTCGGTGTCACATCTGGACTGCCCAGCCCGCAGGCTGCCTCCCTGATCTCACCCCAGGTTGGTGACCAGGAATTCAGCAGAGCCTCCTGTGCCTTTGTGTCCCCCAAATGTCTTGGAAGGCCAGCAAAAGCCTCTTAGAAAATGAGAAAGTGCCAGGTCCTCCCTGCCTTTCTAGGTGCCCTGGCCTCTGCCCAGTTCCTTGCCCTTCTCAGAACACCCTCCAGCCACTGCTACAGTTAAATGAATATGCCCCACCCCCCCGGTGGCGGATAGGGCTGACATTACTCTTCTGGTTTTACAACAACAGAACCCAGAGAAGCTGAGCAATTAGACTGAGGTCCCATCACAAGGGAGGAGCCGACCTCAACTAGGACCTACGCTCCCAGGGCTCCGGAGGGGAACTGGAGGGGGCGGGGGTGCTTAAAAATGCCAGGCCTCCAGGAGCCATTGCCTGTCTCCCCTCGCTGTGCCTCAGGCTCCCCATCTCTAAAATGGGAGTGAGGAGCCCTGGCTGGTGTGGTTCAGTGAACTGAGGACCATCCTGTGAATCAAAAGGTCACCAGTTCGATTCCCAGTCAGGGCACATGCCTGGGTTGCAAGCCAGGTCCCTAGTTGAGACATGTGATGTTTCTCTCCTTCTCCCTCCCTTCCCCTCTCTCTAAAAATAAAATCTTCAAGAAATGAAAATATAAAATAAAATAAAACAAAACAGGAGTGAGGAGACTGGGTCTGGGATCTCTAAAGTCCCCCTGCACTTATTCTTGGGTGCTTCAGGACAAGCTGGAGAGCAACTAGGGGAACAGTTCCACATTCCTCCACCAGTGGAACTTCAGCCTGAGAAGAGAACGAGTCTTGAACCAAGACCAGCAGGGGCTGCAGGAGCTCCGGGCCAGGAGGCTCTGGAAGGTGCCAAACAAACTTGCATCTTCAACTTTGGACCTTCCGAGAGCCAGCCAGGCCAGGGCGGGGGTTGGGGGGGTGGGGCGTGGAAACAGCCTGGGAAAAAAGCACAGTGGGCTCAGCAGAGCCCTGCATTCTCCTGCCTTGCCCACTAAGTAGCCTTGTGGCCCCGAACTGCCCCCCTTCCTCTGTTTGCCTCAGTGTCCCTTCTGTCCAGTGAGGTGACCTCTCAGGGCCTCCAGCTCACAGTGCTGGGAACAGCTTTCAGAGTCTTCTTCCTCAAAGGCACAAACAGGAAGACACTTTTCAACAATGGAGGCACAATGTTGCACAGAAGTGAGACTCTGCAGAGGCGCCCTGACAGAGGAGAGGCCCACCTGGGCCATGAGCAGCTCCAGGTGCTGGGTGCCCTGCCAGGCAAGAGCAATGACAAGACTGCCAACAAGACTGCCAAGGTCTGTGAGGAGGTTCTAGGTCTCTGCACTTCCTCTCCGGAGACGATCCCCACGCCCAGAGGTGGGCAACCCTCGGTGGGAGAGGGATGCACCACACACCATCCCCCTGAGGGTGCCTGGGTGGGGGTGGCCGAAACGGCAGTGTGTGCTGGCTCAGATCACGGGTCTGACACTGGGTAGCATGGGTTCACATCTTGACTCTGCCGCTGATGAGCAAAGTTCACATCCGGGCACCTCAGTTTCCTCCCCTCTACCATGGGGATACCAAGCCTCACTGGATGAGATAACACAATGTCGAGTGCTCGGCATGAGAGGGCAGGCGCCGTTGCAGCCCCATAGACGGGCTGCAGCTGTTTGGAAATGTCAGGGAGCTGGGGAGACTTCAGGTGGGGGATACTGGGGAAGGACATTGCTGAGGTCCATAAGGGTTTCTAGGGAAGAGAGGCCCAGAAGCTAGGTGTCCCTGAGATGCTTCTGTAATGAGTGACTCCTGTGTTGCCTCAGAGACACACCTCTGGGCATGTGGGGAGCTAGTACCTGGGTGTGGATGTGGGTCACCAGTCACCTCTGGTAATACCACCAGTCTCCAGTCAGCTTGTGCCTACGGGGCCACATATGAAGGTCCTCCTGCACCAGAGCTGAAAAGCCTTTAGGTTTGGCTCCACTGTCTCATTTTGCAGATGGAAAAACTGAGGCCTATGTAGGGGTACTGAGGGCAACACCTGCAGACAGCTTTACTCCCCACCTTCCATTGGGCATTCCCTCTAAGGAGCATCCCACCCACTAGGACACCTACCTACGACATCTGGCTCCGGCTCGGTGCCCAAGTACCGCCCTTGGGGCCGTGAATCCACCAGCTGGAACCTCCTAGACTCAAGGTTCTCCAGCACCTGCTCATAGGTCTTGAGCAGAGAGCGGTCAAATGTGGCTTTGAAGACTGCCGGCTCTGGCCGAGAGGGCTCAGACGTCACGGGGTGGCCCTCCTTCATCCAGTTCCTGAAGCCACCATTGAGCACCGACACCATGCGGTGGCCGAACAGGCGGAACATCCACCAAACCCGAGGTGCATAGTAACTTCCCAGATCGTCACCATCATACACCACCACGTGGGTGTTATTGCTGATGCCCAGGTGGCCCACGTAGTCTGCAAAGACCTCCTGGCTGGGCAGCATCACCTCGTAGGGTGAGGACTTATCCTTGCACTCCTCTATATCAAAGAAGGAGGCACCAGGCACGTGGCGCTCTAGGTACTCCTTGTGCGCATCCCGGGTGCCTGGTGGATACCAGGATCCATCGAGTACCCGCAGGCCAGGCCCCAGCTTCCCAGACCGGACTGACTCTGCCAGCCACTTGGTGGAGACCAGCGCCCGGTAGAGCACCTGTTGAACCATGGTTTCAGCTCTGCGCTTCACCTGGCGTGGGCGAGAACCAGGAAGGAGATTCTTATGAGGATTGCGTGCTCAATGTGGTGGGACCTGGGAGGAGCTTTTTTCCCCGACCAACCCTCCAAGACGGCGCGTTTACAGCAACCCAGCGGTCTGCGGTGTGTAGGGCAGATTAACTAAGGAAAGCTTCTCCACCCTTCCCTGGGTCCCCTTCACGGAAGAGGGTGTCAAAAGAGCTTCTGAGGTCTACAGGGGCGAACTATCCCTAGAAGCTACAATCCTTGCCCTCGGGATGCCAGGGCAGAAAAGATGCCCAGGATGGGGGCAGACTGCATGGGCTTAGAGCCCTCTTTCCTGGGAGGGTAGGAGAGTGAGAGCGTGGGAGAGGGATCGCTGCGGTCCCACACCACCCCCCCACCCCTGTCCTCTGGTCTCGCAAACCTTCCTGTGGTTTCTAGGCAGCTGGGGCTTGCCAACCCCCAGTATTCCCGCGTCTGGCCCCAGTTCGGTGCCCTCTGCCCTAACTGGGTCAGGGGTTCCTGGGGTATCACACCCGCCCTCCCCACGGGCTCCCTCCCCTGGGTCGCAGGTGGCCAGACCGGTGGCACAATCCGGAGCGGCCAGGGCGCTGATCGCCGCCCCGACCCCGCCGCACTTACTCGCCCTCGCTGCAGCCCCGGATCACGCCCCTGCCGGCTGGAGAAGTCAGTGGTTCAAACTCCAAAGCCTGAACTACCCAGCCGGCCTAAACCATCGCACCGCTGCCCACGGGGGGAACGCACGCCACTCACCTCGGCCCTGCGCTGCCCGCCATCCCGCCGCGATCGCTCCAGACCGCCACACCGCGTGCGGCATCTCTCAAATCCCCGAAGACCCGGGGGGGAGGTCGGGTAGCACCGGGGCGGCACAGAGTGAAACTCGGCGGCGCAGGCGCCCCCCAGACCCGGCCAATGGAAGGCGCGAGCAACTGCGGCTCCCAGTGGCTGCGGCTGAGGGCTGTGCCCGAGTCTCCACCCGCTGGCCGCGGGTTGTTGGCGAGAGGAGGGGATCGCTGCGGACGCGAGGAGGGGGACCCTTGCGGCGGGTCCTATGGCGGAGCCTGGAGTCCGAGAGCCCGAAACTGGGGTAACTGCTCAGGCGTCCCGTTTGATTGCCTTAGGGGGAGGCCGATCGTTGGAGTGCGTGGCGCAGAGCCCCCTGCGGGGCCGCAGCAGACAAAGGGGCTACAGTCTTGGACGGAAGGCCCGCCCTTGGGTTTGCCCCAAGCCTGGCCGTCTGCGGCAGCTTGGAAAGTCCTGCAGGGTGGGGTCTGAATGGCGAGTGGGGAGCCCTCAGTGGGGGAGGGGGACACTTGGTGCCACCAGAAACGACAGGAGGGAGGGAGGGGGAACTAATATAGCCTGATAGGGTCCAACTGACCCTGAGGTGCCAGGAGGAGAAACTGGCAGAGAACTTGCTGGAGTGAAATGAAACTACTAACATGTGTCAGGGCCTGCGTGGTGAGGCACTCTTTTCTTAGGGCTGTTGCTTAGTTCCCACAACCACCTGCTGCTTATTTAAAGACAGACCAGAGAGAGAAGTGAGGCTGTTTGCCCCCGGGGCACCCCGTGTTTTTGAGGTCAGGTCTGAAGCCCACTGGGCACCAGCTGCCTTTGTTTACCTTGCCAATCTTGAGGCCTCATACCTTTAAAAATAATTGCCTTGGTTGTTTTTTTTTTCACTGAATTGTAAGTTTATATACTCTAATTTTTCACAATGGCTGTGTTTAACAACTACTTCCTGAAAATCTCACCACTGGCAGGACCACACTGCCCTGCTCAGCCTTTGCACGTGCTGTTACATATGCCTGGGATGCTCTCTCATCCCCTTTACATTTTTGGTTTATTCTGAAGTCATTCTGTTCTCACAGGAAGCTGCCAAAAGCCATGCTTTGATAAGCATTTATCCAGTGAAGGCTCTGAGCTTTGTGCTTTGCAGTGGGGGCAGAGGGGGTTCCCCAAAGGTCAGGGCCAATACGAACCCTGCCCTTCAGATGGCGGCCTGGGGCTCACCCTTCCCCAAGCGGGGCTGTTTACCCTCCTGAGATGGGCCCGGGGCTGTTCTGTGTGTCCTGAAGTCCTTTCCTCCCAGAGTACCACCCAACCACACTGGTCCAGGCCTGCCAAGCACACAGGGACATGACCCCCACCCGCCCCTCAGGGACACACTGCTGGCTCTCCCAGACCCTCTACCTCCCAGCCTCTTAGATTCTAGGTTTGCAGCTGTCCTTTCAGAGGCCTCCAATGAGAGTAGCTTTGAAGAAATAATGGGATTCATATGAAGCTGTCCTGAATGATTATTGACACCAGTCAAATACAGGGCACCATCATGGCCCTCTGCATTCGTCATTCCGTCTTCGCTAAAAGGCCGCATTATAAGACATGGAAATGGCCCTGGCCGGTGTGGCTCAGTTAGTCCGAGCGGAATTCCGGTGTCCCATAACTGAAAGGCCATGAGTTTGACTTGTGGTCGGGGCACCTACCTAGGCTGCGGTTCTGTCCCAGGTCTGGTGCGGTCCAGGCGTGTATAGGAGGCAATCAGTCGACGTCTCTCTCTCGCTTCTATGTTTCTCTCCCGTTCTCTCTAAAACGGCAAAGAAAAAAGTCCTCGAGTAAGTGTTAGGAAAAACAAAAAAGGAAATGGAAATGGGCCAGGGAGCCCAACCTCACATAAATTGTTGAGCTGCAGAGTGAAATCTGTACTGATTCTTCTCACTCTAAATGTATCCTTAAGGGGAAAAAAATCAAAGAGCCCCAAGAATGGTGGGGGTCAGGGGCTGCTATGGTTCACAACTGAGGTCTCAAGAGGAGGCCCGCAACACCCCTCAACATCACCAAGCTGTGGTGGAACCCATGGGTTCTGGGATAACCCTTTAGCCAAAGCCCCCTTGGCAACCTCCTCATTTCAAGGGTCAAGCTCCCTGGGTCCTTGAAAAGGTCAAATCAGTTTGGGTTTCCCCCTCCACCAGGAAGCCTTCCCACCCCAGGCTGAGCCAGTGGCCCCCCTGAACTCCTACCGAACCTTAGCCTTTCCTTAATGTATTGTTTCTCAAGCAGGCCTGTGGCAAGTGTCTCAGTGTCCAGCACCTGTCCTGGCCCGGTGGGCAAAGCGGTTCCTAGAAGTTGGCCTGCAGGGAGACTGTGCAAGGGGCTAGGCCCTGGTCATCAGTGGCCTAGGGCCGGGGAAGAAGTCCAGCCTCGAGAGGGGAAGCCTGGCTTCAAATCCTGAAGCTGCCTGTGCCTGCTCGGCCCTTAGCTTGTAGCCTGGCCCAAAAGGCCCTCCTCCACACTCTTGTTCTCTACCTACCCACCCTCTTCCCCTCCGTGGTGGGACTCCGTATCCTGATGCAGATACAAAGATTGCGCCCTGCCCAGGGGTTGCCCGGCTGAGGGGCTTGGCCTAAGGCTCTGCCTCTACTTTGAAGAAGCAGCGCCTTTCTGCCTTTCTCTAATTTGTCGGCTGCTGGCACAGGGGCTCTGTGTGCTGGGGGCTTCTCGGCTTTGGAAGGCTGTGGGCTGACCTGGCGGCGGGCAGGTGGGCTGCTGCACTCTGGGCTGCTGACCCCTGCGCAGGGAAGTGGAGGGGGGAGGGAGTGAGGTGCTGAGTCGCTGTTGCTGCTGCAGTGAAAGATGCAGAGAGAAAGCTCAGGCTCAAGGGGTAAGGTCTGACCTTGCTGGACTGTGGGAGCCTGTTCGGGGCCTGCCGCTGAGGCCTGGATCCTGCCTGGTGTGCAGTCTGGTGTCTCCACTTCTCAGCTATTGACCTGGGTCAAGTTAGTGCACTTCCTTGAGCCTCGGTGGCCCCTCTGTGGAACAGTGAGAATAACGCCAAACCTCTTGAGGACACTCACTCCAGCCTCCTCTGCCGTGTTCCAGGGTGTGGGGAGGAGTAAATGATGCACACAGCCAGGACCCAGCGAATCCCAGCTACTCTTTCTATTAGGCCGCTTATGAACGTGTTTGTTGAATGGGTTCCACTAGGGACCCTGCCTGGTTGGCAGGTGTGCTGCGCCCATCGAGTGGGGGCTAAGGCTTTTGCCCCTGCTTGCTTTAAAGTGCCAGCAGGGCTTTCCCCTGCTTGGGTCCTCTCCCTTTCTGCCCCTTCCCTCTCCCCTACTAACCAACCCCCTCCCCCACCGCCACAAGCAGAAGTGAGGGGCCCTCCTGGCCCCTCAAGGGGTCATGGTCATTTGGTTACTGTGCTGGGTATAAATCCTGGCAGCGGAGGGGAGAGAGAACTGAGTGACCCAAGTCTGCATCTCGGTTTACTACTGCTGATTTTCTGCGTTCTCTGGTCTCTGCCCTGCCCCCCACCACTGGCCTTGCCCCACCCCCAGCCTCCTGGATGAGGGGCGGCGTTCCCGCCCCCCAGCAGGCCTCTTCCTAGATTCCCTCCTGACATTCTCCCTGTCTCCCAGGCCTGCTGCCCCAGTGTTGCTAACGCCACTACGCCCCCACAGCAGCTCTTCCAAGCTCTGGTGTCCGCGCAGTGGGTGGCGGAGGCGTTGCGGGCTCAGCGAGCCGGGCAGCCCCTCCAGCTGCTGGACGCCTCCTGGTATCTGCCCAAGCTGGGCCGTGATGCGCAACGCGAGTTTGAGGAGCGGCATATCCCTGGCGCCTCCTTTTTTGACATAGACCAATGCAGTGACCGCACATCGCCCTACGACCACATGCTGCCCAGCGCGGCACACTTCGCGGAGTACGTGGGCAACCTGGGTGTGGGCGCCACCACCCACGTTGTGGTTTATGACGCCAGCGACCAGGGCCTCTACACTGCGCCACGCGTCTGGTGGATGTTCCGCGCCTTCGGCCATCGCGCAGTGTCCCTGCTTGATGGTGGCTTCCGAAACTGGCTGCGCCAGGGCCTCCCGCTGAGCTCTGGCAAGAGCTGCGCGGTGCCCACCCAGTTCCGAGCCACTCTGGACCCCACGTTTGTCAAGACGTACGAGGACATCAAGGAGAATATCGAGTCCCGGCGCTTCCAGGTGGTGGACTCCCGCGTCGCCGGCCGGTTCCGGGGCACGGAGCCTGAGCCCCGAGAAGGTAACAGACTGGCCAGAGGGCCTGGGAGGGGCCCTGGGGCCCCGGTCAGGCACACCCTGGGCACTGTCCTTGCTGTTAAAGAACACGACATGGGGTAGGGACCCGAGGTTTGGTTTCTAGTCACTCTCTGAGCCCCGCTTTTTTCCTCAAGTGGGGCAATAATACTTGCCCCCCCACACATACTTGGGGCAATGACTACCCAAATTTGTTGGGAGCCCAGGGTGCCCTGTGTATGTGTGAGAACCCACAAAGCTTCAGCGCAATCCTATGGGTGTAGGGGTCACTGCAGGACAGGAGGGGTGGTGGGCACGCCCAGTGTGGGAGAGGCTCCAAAGAGACGGGGCCTATGCCACCCCGGGGTGATGGAGTCCAGGAAGAGGGGGAGGCCGAGGAGGACAGGGAAACCCCTCAGAGGGGCCAAGGCTGGGGGGCGGACACTAAATAGAGGTGGCTGCCCCAGGCTGGGGCAGAAACTGAATAGAGGGGGCTGCTGCCTGGGGCTCAATTCTCCAGGCAAGAAGCCTGCAGAGAAGCTCCATGTGAGTCAGAGAGGGGTCTCTACAAAGCGGGCGACTCAGCGGCCACTTGGTGTGAGCTTTTTAATGATCCCTCAAGGTGTCCACTGTCACCACAGAGAAGAGGAGAAAATGGAACCTTAGCGCTGCAACGTTGCCGTAGGTGTCAGGAAGCGGCCAGGCCAGGAGCTGAGGTCCTGGAGCCCGTACACGCAGTGCCAGCAGGTAGCCCGTGATTCCCCAGCCACTCCTCCTCCTGTGCCTGCTTCCCGGAGGGGGTCGGGAACTTGCCACTTCCTCCAGGAAGCACTCCCTGCATGGCACCCCTGGGCCCCCGAATCAAGGCTGCAGCTTCTCCGTGCTGGCAGAGCTGCTTGGGCTCACCCCGTCCTGGCTCTGTTTTGGGTGGCCAGAGGGCAAGGTTGTCCTTGTTCCCAGTGCACCCTGAAGCTCATCCAGCGGCTGGAAGAGTTGGTGCCTCAGAGGGTTTGGTAGATTCTGAAGGTCCCTGCCACATAGAACCCTGCCGAGCAACATTGATGTTCAGTCAAACCACGTGCAAACTGCTGGTACCCAACCATTTTTAAACCTACATGGGTGGCAATGTCATGCATTTCAGCTTCACAGAGGATGCCACCTGACCCCTTTGGGTCCTTCAGGTTAGCCCCCGGGGAGTGAAGCAACATAGGACAGTGAACCAGAACCAGACCTGGGTTCAGAGCCCTGCCCCGGCCTGCACTGGCTGCGTGACATCTGGCCGGCAGGTCACCTAATCTCCGAACTGTGGCTTCTGCATGTGTCAGGTGGCAACAGAGCATGGAACTTAAAGGATGTGGTCGGCATCAGATGCCACATGGCAGCAAGCACGTAAAGCACTCTGCTCCATGTGGGCACACACGGTGCACACACAAGAAATGGGCGGTGACATAGTGAGCGCGTGCCTCTCTGGTTGACATGCCTGCCTCAGTCGTGCCTGCCGCTCTGGGAAATGGGCGACAATGACATGGCCCCCAGCAGGTCTGTTGTCACGCTGGACTGAGCTGACGTGTGTCCAGGCTCGGCCTGCACCAGTGCAGAAATGCTCTTCGCATCAGTCCCACTCCCCTGCCCGGGGCCTGGCCAAGTGGGCCTGCGGTGGGCCGCACGGTTCCAGCAGGGAGGGGAGGCCTGCTTTGCTTGGTGGGGCTGAAGGTGTGGGGACAGTCCCCCTCTGGCAGGAGCCAACCTGGGCTGAGAGCTTGCTCTGCTTCTTTGCTCCGGGCTAGTCTGTTGCTAACATGTCCCACTGACCCCACTCTCTGCATCTGTGAAGGGGAATTGCGTGACACATTCCAACCTCACCGTGGACTCGAGTGCTGGCTATACATGAAGTCCTGAAAAGAGATAGTGACGTGGGTCAGCAGCTCCCTGTCAGAGCGTCATCCCCCTGCAGGGGGGAAACTGAGGCACAAGCCACCCTAGAGGCCAAGTGGCCGTTGGGGGCTATTTTGTCGCAATATCAGCCCTTGGTGTGAACATGGGAATGTTAGCAAACACAGGCCTAAGAGGAGGAGGCGGTGAGGACAGAATGACCAGTGGTGAAAGCAAAACGCGCGCTCGGGAGCCCGGGAGCTTCTGGAGGCGTGGGCGAAGGGGCCGCCCTCCAAGCGAATGGTCTCCAGCCTCGCCCAGGCTCTTCCCACTACAGTCCAAATAACCTTTGGAAAACGGAAGTCTTGCTTCCTCTCTCGGTCATGTCAGAGCTCTAAGGCTTAACCCAGGCCTGCGAAGGTGGTCCCAACTGTCTAGACTTTTGCTCCAATGACCTTCAGCCCCTCTAAGCACCATGCTATTCCCTGTCCCTTAGAAGCCCCTCTGCCCGGGATGCTCTCAGCCCCCACGGCCCAGGCCCCTCGACATGGCTGAATCCTAGTCACCCTCGGGGCCTTCTCAGAGACCACCCCTCCCCGGCAGTGTTGCCTGACAGTCAGCGCACAGGCTCCGGGACCTGTCGGCCCACCCTGCCTTGGGCAGGTGAGTCCATGTGCCTCCTCATCTGTGCAAAGGGGAGGGTGGGAATTTCGTTCCCATAGAGTTTGGGGAGGATTCAAGGAGAAACTGCAGCTGAGGGGCTGATACCGGCGTCCAGCCCAGAGCGAGCACTCGATAATGTCAGCCGTTATCACCTGTGACGTGCCCCACGCAGCGGGGCCTTTGGGAGCCTCCTCGTCCTTGTAATTACCCGGTTGATGGCCTGTCTGCCCTGCCAGATCAAAACTCCTAGACTGCCCTTGACGCCCATCCCTGCAGGCAGAGGTCTCATTTATCTTCATTGCCGTCAGGAAACCTGGGCAGCCTGTGGCTCTGGGGGGCCCAGTCTGGGGTTTAGGTTGCAACCAGCAATTTGCTAGTGGCACGACCTTGGGCGGTACTGAACCTCGGCACCTCCGTCTGTGAAGTGGGAATGCCCGCACACCAAGCCCGGGCCTCCAGCTGTGCGGACCGCGTGAGGGGGCGCACACAGAGGGCTCTGCGCCACGGTTGTGGGGGAGGTTCTCAGTGCTGCGGGGTCCACTCAGACCACCCCTGTATTTGTTCCCTCCTCCTGCTCTCCTGCTGCAGACATTGAACCTGGCCACATCCCCGGCACGGTGAACATCCCCTTCGTGGACTTCCTGACCAGCGAGGGCCTGGAGAAGAGCCCTGAGGAGATCCGCCGCCTGTTCCAGGACAAGACAGTGGACCTGGCCCAGCCTCTGGTGGCCACCTGTGGCTCCGGTGTCACAGCCTGCCACGTGGCTTTGGGGGCCTACCTCTGCGGGAAACCTGACGTGGCCATCTATGATGGCTCCTGGGAGGAGTGGTACATGCGGGCCCAGCCCGAGGAAGTCATCTCCGAGGGCCGGGGGAAGACCCACTGAGGCTGGGCAGGATGTGGCCTGGGAAGCTCTGGGGACACCCAGCCACCAGCTCTGCCCCGCCTGGTCGTTCGGATGCTATTGTCACCGGAGGAGCATTTCTTCCTCCAACCCAGGTGGCACACGGAGTGACATCCCAGAGGCCAGGAGTTCTTTCTGATGTGTGGGCTCCCAGTGGTGGCGGAAGAGAAGGTGGCAGTGGGCCCGGGAAGGGGAGCCACCCACATGTTGCTAGGCCCCACCTCCATTGTGTTTTACATTTGACAATAAAACAGCCAAGTGCTAAGTGCCACCAACGCTGGGACTGCCTCGGTTTCCTAAGCGCGGGGGGCTCCTTGGGGCCTGAGGGTCTCAGGAACCTGTCCCTACCTCTGAGTGGCAATGGGGCCCCAGAGCCCTTTCATCCCTGTAACCGGAATGCCCCCAACAAACCGTCCCCCAGCCCGTGATGTTGGGGAGGGGGTCTCCCTTCCGGAGTAGTCAAGGTGAATCTTGCCGTGCTGTGTCTGGAGTCCCACCCAGAGTCCCCAGTGGGTCAGCAGGACACCTCATTTCCAGGCAGAGGTGGGTCCAAAACCTAACGGGAGCCTGTACCACACCGTGGAGGCCCGCCCCGGCCCAGCAGGGTACACTGGAGGATGGCCGAGTTTAGTTAAATTGGAGGAGAATCTAATTTTTAATTTGTTTGGGGGGATGTAATTTTAGACTCTGGGAGACCACACTTGGAGGCTCACCTCCGGACCTGCTGGGTGTGGGCAGACCCTGGGGGGTCCATCCTTTCTGTGCAAGGAGAAGCCTTTCCTCATAGCAGGACTCCGTTCCCCTCCCTCCCCCCATCTGTGCAGAGGCGGACAGATATTTGAGAAGGCTCCAAATGCTCCCCGTCAGAACGCAGGCCAGCCCTGCGCATGTGCGAGCACCCCAGGCACCTGTCACTCATAGACAGCCAGTGTCAGCCAGTTTCAGGGGGACCCCAGCATGAGAAAAACAGGGGCAGTGACTTTCCTGAGGTGACCCAGTGGGGTTACAACAGAGCCAGGACCAGACCCAGATTTCCTGACATCACATTTCTTCTGATGATGCTGGTCACCTTCCAAGTCCACGGGGCTGGGGGGAGCCCCCAGGACAGAAGCCTGGTTTTCCAAATAAGAGCTCCAGAGTAAACCCCAGCCTTGCTGAGCCTCAGCTGCCTCATCTGCAAAGTGGGGATAGTATGTGTTCTATTGCCAGAAGGGATTTCAGGCAAGGGCTGTCCCTGGAGCCCAGCGGAGCCCCGTCTTCCCAGTCAGGGTGCCTCGGCCTCCGCACTGGGGGACGTTTGGGCCAGGTCACGCGGGTGCCTATGCCCTGCAGGGCAGCATCTCTGGACTCTACCCACTAGATGTCAGTGGACCCCTCGGTTGTGACAGTCAAAACCGTCTCCAGACGTGACTACATATCCACTCGTGGGTTGGGGGCCAGAAATCACCCCCAGTGGGAACCTCTGCTGTGGGAACAAACACTGCAGTCGACCTCAGCGGTCAGGAGTGGTGCAGACAGGGACCTCCTCGTGGAGAAGCCCTTCCCCTGGGGACGGAGGGCAGCAGCCGAGGAACCTTCCTTTGGTGCTGGCCTTCGACAAGCCCCATTGCCTCTCCTGGGAGTGTCCCCACTCCTCCAAGGAGCAAGGTTTGTCTGCCAGCACATGGGAGCTTCTGATCCAGCTTCTGTCTCTGCTACCCCATGCAAGGCTGCCTGACCTTGGACACATTTCTGATTGTGTTTTTAGGGCAGGGGAAAGAGAGGGAGAGGAACATCGATGTGCAAGAGAAACATCGATTGGTTGCCTCTTGCACGCCCCCAACTAGGGACCTGGCCCAAAACCCAGGCATGTGCCCTGACTGGGAATTGAACTGGCGAATTTTCAGTTAACAGGCCAGTGCTCAGTCCACTGAGCCACACCAGCCAGGGCCATATTTCTGAGCCTTGGTTTCTTCATCTCTAAAATGGGAGCAATAGTACCTTCCTTAAGCAACATGGGGATTGAATAAGAGAATCCATAGAAACTGGCCAGCTTGGTGCCAGGCACAGAGTCAACATCCACGGTTACTGTTATTTTTTAAAAGACTTATGCAGCATGTCGAGTGCTCCCTGTACTCCGGGCAGTGCAGGGAGGGAGCAAGGAAAGTGAGAAGGCAGCTCAGAGAGGCTGAGAGCTTTGCCTCAGGGCACTCACCTAATTTGAGAGAGGGACTCAACTGGAGTCAAAATTCTCAGCGCAGGAGCCTCTTCCATGAGCCTCGCCTGCCTGTGGGGGTTTTCTAGGAGGTCTGGGAACACAAGTGACAAGCTCATGTAAGATGGCCAAGTGCCTCCCCAGCTCCATGAGGAGACTCCTCGCACTGTGGGATACAAATAAGCAAGGGTGTTCGGTTAGTCTCCCTTTGCTCACCCAGTCCACCCCCAGCAAGCGCGGAGGCCAGTCTGAGTCAGGGCATCTTCCTCCTGGGAAGGCCGTCCTCGATGGGTCTGGACAGGTTCAGAGGAGCCCAGCCCAGAGGCGGGAGAAAGGAGGTGGAGCCGTGCCTTCTAGTGTTCTCAGAACTTCACTTGAACTTTACTGGCCAGCCCTGAGCATTACTCCCCGCCACCCTGCCTCCCACAAGCCTGAATTTCCAGAATAATTAACCATTCTCTGCTTCGCTGCAGGGGCCAGGCCGCCCATCCACTGTGTATATTGCAGGCAGGAGCTTGCAACACAGACTGTGGGGACGATGCCGTTTTTGTCCACTGGGCAAATACTTGCTGAGCACGCCTCTGGGCCAGGGACATCTGGAAGGTGCCCAGCCTCGTCTAACCATGAGTGCTGGAATAGGGCCATTGTCTGGGTCTTCCCATGAGGGCTCATGGCCTGAAGAAGCCCCCACCCCACACTGGGGTCAATTCTGTGCAAGACCCCAGAAGGTCTGTCTTCTAGGCCCTTCTGGCTGGGCCCTCAGCTGTCACCTCCAAAAAATGGGAAGAAACTCGGCCCCGCCACCCACCCACACACAGGGTGGGTGTGATGTCAAATAAGGTGAAGCTCAGACAATAAGCTCTCACTCCTACTGGAACAACCCAGCCATGTAAGCAGAACAGAGATTTATCGTCCTCCACTTACAGCGAGTGAGTCACCTGGGAGGAGATGAAGTCTTCAGGTTGACTGACACTTTATAATTTTAAGCACCAAACTCTTTAACACATTAAACTAGGAGGGGGCGGAACGTGGCATGCTGAGGGCGCCCAAACTCCTCGAGGCCTCGTTTCACTGCTTTATCGCACTGTGATACCCTGGGGACCCCTTCCACTTTCCCCCGGACTAACTGGCCCCAATGGATGTGCCTGACCAGGGCTCCAGCTCGAGAGTCCCCACCTGCATGGGGCCCCCCGTTCCAGGGGCTTAACTCACTGCTGAACTGGTGGGGGCTCTCAAATCTGGCCTGCAGCCGAGGGCAGGGCTCTGATCCCTGCGCCCACTGCCCGCTCTTCTGGCCGAGTTCCCTGACTCCACATGCATGGCCACCACGCAGGGGTCAGCCTTGCTCAGACCCGATAGCTCTCGGGCAGATCCCAGGTTAGGAGTGGGAGGGGGTCCTGGATGGAAGGGCTACAGGGCACTCAGCCACTGCAAGACAGAATTGGGGAGGGTCACAGGAGAGAGGTGGGGGTTCTCTCCGAGTGGGGGGTTCCTAAGCCCCCTGCAAAGGCACTGGCATACACACATGCTCACCCTTTGCTCACGGGTGAGGACCGAGGGAGCCAGAGGCTGACTGACATGCTACAGGCGTGCTCAGGTCCGTTTCTCTGGGACTCTTGTGTACAACACGCACCCCCTCTCTTCGAAGCGTGCAGTGGCAATCAGCAGGAGGAAAGGCACAGCAACTGGCTGAAAGCATGCAACACGCTGCAGAACTGTGTGGCTCAGGGTGAGATGGGGGGCCCCCCAGAAGGCCCAGGCGAGCTGGGTACCAGGGAGGTTTCTGCGAGCTGGTACCCCAGGAACACCAGTTCCTGTGCACTTTCTTCCCACCTCTCCTCCTGCCTCCCGTAGCCTTCCCCCGTTTCTGAACCATAAAAGGCTTAAAAAATCAGGTACCTAATGAAACTACACACACGCTTCCTCGTGATCCAGCAGTCCCACTTCCAGGAGTTTGCCTTGAAGGCGCACTTCCAACGGCACACAAGTCCTTCCACACTGAGTTGCTCGTTACAGCATCATCCGTGGTTGTGAAGTACTGGGGGCCGCCTGAAGGTAACCATGGAGAAGGACATCTAAAGAGGCTGCAGTCAGGTCATGGTGGAGACCTGTGCGGATGTGACAAGAACAAGGAAGGGCTCTGAGAAGTGGGTGGACTGACTTCTGGGACACATTGTTCAGTGAGAAAGAAGCAAAGGGCACGAGGGTATCCGTGGGACACTGCCTTCCATGGAAGAAGGGAGGGGAAGTAAGAAAACGTGCGTGTATCTGTCCATTCCTGCAGAAGAAACACAGGAAGATCGACCAGAAATGAACAGGACCAGCTGTCTATGGGGACAGGTAGGGATGGGCCAAGGTGACTGCGGTGACACTGGTCTATGTCTCTGAATATGACTTCTTGCATCCTCTGACTTTTAGAACTACTCCCTGTTCCGCATACTCTGGAAAATTAATTAACGAGGAAGGGGAGGAGGAAGTGCTAACATCTACGGAAACAAGTGAACCTAACTGGGCTTCAAATAGGTAACAGCACAGAACAGGGGAAAACTAACCCCATAACTCACCCAAGGGGTCCTTGAATGTGGTATTTGGACTGTTTTGACTATATATCCTCCATGAAAAGACAAAACACACTCACCCTAGGAATAAATATTGAACCCTTTTTATTGGCTTGTGTTTCGCAGTTAATGGATCACTGATTATGAAACGAGGACTGAGCAGACTTTGTGGATGAGGGACCCGACCTCCCCCCCGTCAGGGAGAGGAAAACCGAACTGGGGTGAAATCCATGCAGTGGGGTTGGAACTGGAGGTACCCGTGTGATCTCGGGGTTTCTAAGGCAGATGTAGACACAGATCTAGCGCACACGCATGTGCGTGCACGTCTCCCAGCTCTAGCTCTGCTCGCTAAGAGGAGCTAGAAGCAATGCCACCCTGGTGCTACAAGCCTCCCTGGCGCTCGGGCTCTGCTCTTCACGTCATTATCCAACCAAATGATCTGGAGCTGCCAGGACAAAGGAAGGGCCCCAGAGCCATGGGACCACGCTTGTCAAAAGGACACCAGAGCCTGGAGGCTGGGGTCAAGGGACAGAGGGGTGCAGGAAGGAGGAATCAGAAGTTATTATCCAACGGACACAGATTTCAGTTCCTCAGGACGGGAAGGGGTAACGGTGACGATGTTGCAACACTGCTGAGTGGGCTTAATGCCACTGAACCGGACACTCAAAACAGCCGTGATGCCAGAAAAACTTGTCCCTACCCTCATAGGTGTATGCACAGGGCTGTCAAATCACACTGACAAAGACAGTTCTCACTCCTGTGGCAACGTGCACACCTATGGGAGCTCGCAAACAGCCTGACTCGAGGAGGGAACAGGTACTCGCCATGTTAGTAGGGGAAGGGGCAAGAAAGGGCACTTACGAACACAAACCGGCACGGATGACAGCTTCATGACGATGTCTGTGCAGGTGTGGTATGGACTTCCCATCCCCAATGACAAGAACGGGTCTTCCCTGGGGGCTTCTGGAGCGGGAGCATCAGACAATGAAGCCCTTCTGAATTCTTCTGGGTCTGCGACTTTAGACTGAGAGAGGAGTTCGGGGCCCTTGACATCTGGGCCATGTGGTCTCAGTGCAGTGGTCTGGGCCATGTCAATGGTAAATTTTATGTTGGGTCTGTTTTACTACAACTTAAAAATAGAGGAAGTGTGTTATTTAAGAATCTATTAAAGAAAAAGGATATAAGAGCCAGCTTGGAGGGGTTCCCGTTGACCAAATCTTAGACAATCTGAGCGCCAAAATACATACTAACAAATTATAACCCATAGAAGACAATAAGAATCCAATACTCCATTGTGATATAAATGAATGAATGAGAAGGGAAATGTCTCCCTTACAATCGAATGCCCCCTAATAAAAGGAGAGGGATGTTGGAATTAGAAAAATCACAATTTGGTCATCGTTATCGTAATAATTGTTATAGTCAAAATCATTGATGAATACTAAAACTAATAAAGAGATAAATACGTTTGACAGAAAACAGGATGTTTTTGCAACTTCTCTCTAAATCTGAAATTACTTCAAAACAAAATGCTATTTTTAAACACAGGTTTCTCTGATTCTGTTTCAGCCAGGGCTCTGCTACAGCCACCTTCCAAAGCAAGCCACTCGGAGACCGTCTGAAGTAGCTCTTTCAGCCAAGGTGGTTCAGAACGAGTTCAGATGCCTTAGGAGACCACATGGCTCCTGCCTACACCAGAGACAGGAGAGATGCTATCGGGGAGCTGGATGCCGGGCGAGGCTTTCTCTAGAAGCAGCCCTAGGGTGCTGCTGCCCTTCACTTCCCCCGCCTTATGTGGGGAGGTGCCTTCCCTCTCTGTGGGCCGAGGGAGAGGAGTTTCAGGAGGCCAGTTGCACAGCTTGACCTGTGTGTCCTGGATTCTGGGGGTGGCTCACAGGCTGGGTGGGACCCAGGCCTGGGAAAGCGTGCAGGCGGATGCTGGCCCATGGGCTGCTCGGCAGTGGAATGAGATGTGGCTGTGCCGGGCGGACCATCAGCCAGGAGCATGGGTGGCTTCTGGGGGACCAGCTGAGGACCTGGGTGAAGAGAGATGGCTTGAAGCGGTACAGAAGGGGCTTTATGCATGCCAGCCGTGGGGTGAGGCCGGAGGGAGGTTGTCTGTGAATGGAGTGTCCCAGGCAGCTAACAAGAAGGAAACTGTAGTATGAGCCACTCTTAGCAATGGGGGCTCCAAAGAAACCTCAAAACAATCCTCCAGGAAAAACAAAACAAGCCAGTTTGAATCGTTTGCTCTGGCCAGAGCGCAGCCACCCCAGAGGACATGGCCCTAGGCAAGGAAAAGCCTTCCTTTCTTTTCCCACCCCTATCCCATGCCGGCCATGGCAGAGGGGAAGGGGTGGAGCACGGAAGAGCAGGAGGAGAATGTGGGGGCCGAGAAAGCCTACGGAACCACTCCCCCAGGGTTTCTCCTCTGTAAAACGGGGGTTACGCTCCAGCTCCCTGTTGGGTTAGGATTAAAAGAGAGAACCCACGCAAGTGCTCAGCACAGACCCTCCGGCAGCAGAGTCCTGCTTCTGTGTCATCCTGGGTTCGAGCTGTGGGATGAGAGCCACGGGAGGCGGAGGGGTGTTTGCATGGAAGAGTGGGCTCCTGGAGGAGGCTGGTTAGAGCTGACCACGATTATTTCCAATTTAGAAACAGGGCAGCCGACGTTCAGAGAGGTTAAGCGACATTCCCAAGCCACCCAGCTAGCAGGCCACAAAGCCCGGGCCGGCAGCCTTGTCTGGGAGCCCCTGTCACTCAATGCCCTCTGTCTGGACTCACTTTCAAGGTGAATTCGGAGCCATATAAAAAACACCTGCTCTGTGCGGCTCAGTGGGCTTGGTTCCCGGTCAGGTGGGTTGCAGGCCACGTCCCTGGCTGGGAGGATGTGAGAGGCAAATAATCCATGTTTCTCCCCCACTCTTTCTCCCTCTCTAAAAATAAAAAAAATAGTCTTAAAAAATAAAAAAGCACCTTAAGCTGGTCTTCCCAGAAGGGACAGCAGGGGGCAGTGTAACCAGCAGGCATTTGTTAGTTTGGCCCTCCTCCAGGGTAACCATCACCCTAGAAGGCATCTAAGGAATGTTTGGCTTTATCCCCTAAATGGGGAAGACAGCAAACAACTATGAAGAATGCCAGCCTGTGGTTACAAACAGGCCTGTCTGGGATCCGGAGTTTTGTCAAAGCCTCTCGCACCCACCTTCCCAGACAGAAGCCCCCTCTAGGCTGGGGACCACCTCTGACATCTTCATCTCTCTGTTTCAATGACTGCCACAAAGCTGTCACTCAACACACAGGGTCGGCACTGAAGGACCGCTGGGAGTGCGGGTCAGGAGTCCTTTTCCAGCGGTGGGCACACCCGCCCCCCTCAAGCTCTGCCACCCGAACGTGGCTTCCCCCAGACGAAACCCAGCCACGGGTGAGGACATAGTGGCACCTGTCAGCTGTGGTGAAGAGCCCTGGGTCCTGCCACCTGGTCATTAGCTGTGTCCCTCTGTTACAGAGCAGACCGGGGAGAGGGGTGGTGCAAATAAATGATACACTATTGCTAAACGGCCCCACCCTTGTACTCTGGGAATCCCCCACCCCGTACTAGGTTCACCTTGCCCACTATCAGGGGAAGATGTCTCTTGATCCCAGAGATTGGTGTAAAGGAAAGGGATTATTTATTTAAAGAGTTATTTATACAACCTTAAGAGTAATGACTTAATGTCTTCATTGAGATCCCAAAGTCCTTTAGAATACCCACGAACGCACAGTCCTTCCTTCCCCCTCTGCCCAGTCTGGGTACCGTATCTCAGAAAAAGAAATAGAAGTCCACGGTTCTCCTCTGCCCAAGCCTCGTGGTCCCCAAAACATGTCGCATGGCTGCCGTGCCTGAGTTTAAATCCCAGCGCCAACCTCCCTATGCTGCACCATTTCCAACTCCGCCCACAATTGGCCACAGCTGACGGCATTCCATAGCATGTCCGGGCAGGCATGGTCCTGTGGCGTGGAGCCAATCATCTCCAAGCTCTCACGCAGGCGCTGTAACCAGGGGGAGCTGCCTCCCAGTTACATCCTGGGTTGAAGTCACTCCCACCCCCCCTGGCTCAAAGCGTGGCCACAGCAGTTTTAACATATCTATGAAACCAGTTAAAGGTTATAGATCTAGAATGGTCTATAGACCATTCTAGAGATTAGCTACAAAGCTGTTGCTATTTAAAACAACCTTCAATGGCCCTGCTCCACACGTCCCATCCCCCAGTTCAGACTTGTGGGAGTCAGGACATCCTATATATATGTATTTTTTCCTAATATTTCCTGGATACCAAGTTCTGGACCCCATTACAAATCCCTATTTGGGCCCCCGCCCCCGAGGTGCACCCCGTTACACCTCATCGATGGGGTAGTTGCTTCGGGTGGAAACCTCTCAGGTGCTTGCAGAGGGAACACCAGGTCCAGGGACGGGCAGTGTCCTCTGAGGAAGGAGGGGGGAAGACTGGATCAGTGTTACTATCGGTATTTAGCTAGAAAGGGGGAACAAAGGGACTTAGACATTGAGTTCAATAAACTGGGGAGCACAGGCCTGCTTCCTGGCCAGGAAGCTACAGCGTCACACCCCAGGGGATCACAGCATTGCTTCGCCAAGGGGATTAATGCTCCTTGTGTCCCTCTCTGGTACCGGCTTGTTGGGGACGCAGTGGCAGGTGCTGGACCACAGAGGCCTGTTGTTCTAGTGGGGAGGTATAAATGCATCCAAAGATTGTGAAAGCTTAGGAAATTGATTGGTTCTTTTGAAAAGGCACCTGGTCCCTCCCAAGCCCAAGCTAATATAATCCCAGAGGAACCAAGACTCTCTCTCTTCCCACCCTTCCCTTACCCTTAGGACTGGTGCTTGCACCCTGCACCCACGAGTCCTCTCTCCAGAGCCATGTAGCCCAGGACAGCTCGGACCCCACACACAGACCCCACGAGGCAGCCCGAATTCCACACCGGCAGCACAGCAGCAGACAGCAGCTGGCAGCACACACTATGCTCGCTGGATACCAGACTGGACTGGACTGGAACACAGCGCAGAAGCTCTGGGCAGTGGCCTTCACCCTGGCCCTACTGAAGACAAGATTAGAGTTCTTCTGTGGGGAGACTGACGGAGGTGGGACACTGGGAAGTCTGGAGGGAAATCCACTTAACTTCACACCACTGACACACTGTACCACAGAGCCCCGTCCTCCCCTGCAGATCTCAGGAAATTCTTTTCCTCATAACACCGCAATAACCCCACTTCCACCCATGACAAAGGCTTCCTCCTCGACTTGGAAATCAAAGGTGCTGGCTCAGCCTCCACAGACACCTCCCAGGCCGCTCCTGTGGCAGGACGGCAGTGGGCCCTGGTGCGACCAAAGCTGCAGATCTGTAGGCCAGGTCAGTCCCTGCCTACAACGCTTAAGTTGACAAGAAAAAAAAAGTATTTCCTGCTCTAGTTTTGTTTTAGCGAACAACGGCCGAGGGCTCACTGAGCATCAGGAGTGCTGCCGGTCTTTCAAGACCAGTTTGTGCCCTGGCTGGAGTGGCTCAGTGGATTGAGTGCCACCTTGTGAACCGAAAGGTTGCTGGTTCGATTCCTTGTCAGGGCACATGCCTGGGTGTTGGGACAGGTCCCCAGTTGGGGGTGTTCGAGAGGCAACTGAATGATGTTTCTCCCGCACATCGATATTTCTCCCCCTCTCTTTCTCCCTTTCCCTGTCTCTAAAAATAAATTGAAATAAATAATAAACTCTTAATTAAAAAGATACTTGTATTAAAAAAAACAGTTCATACCCCACTTCATTCATTCATGCACGCATCCACTCATGCATTCATTCAATATGCTAAAACCAGGGACGATGCCAGGTGCTTTACAGACATATAATTTAATCTTGACAACTATTATGGGACTATTATAATTGCTCTAGGACTATTATAATTCCCAATTTCCAAAAGAGAAAACAGGTTCAGGGAGGAAATTGCTTTAGAACATGCTGGTGATTTCTTGGGAGCAATATTCTAGCAGCTGTGACCTACTCCCTGCCAAGAGGAAATGCTTTATGGAGAAAAAAAGGGGACCTTGGATGGTAACACAGAACCTTCCCCCAGCACAGGGTCAGGCTGCCCAGCGTGTGGGTCCTGTGGGCGTGACACCGGGATCGATGAGGGAGCCTCAGACCCCTGCCCCTTCATCTAAGACCAGGACTGAAAGGTGGAGAAGGAGAGGCAGTGAAGGAGGACAGCTTCCTCTCCAGCCCCTGTACCTCCCGGGTCCCAGATGACATGGGGAGCTGTCCCTCTTCCCCCATCCTGCAGCACCCACGATGGTAGTCCCACTTCCGATCCCAGTTATCTGGCTCAGAAGGGGACCCACACAACCAACCCCTCCACCCCCTCCCAAAGTACAGATGGGAAAACTGAGGCCTCGCCCCATACCTCATCCTACAAGAGTCAGGACGAAAGCCCAGTTCTCCAGACTTTGACCCAGTGCTCTATCCACTTTTCCTCCCGAGCAATCTTTCCCAAGGAGCGCTGACAGTCCGTGGTAGGGAAGCAGGAGAGGGGCTTTGGTGGTGGCAATGCACTTGGAAATCTCGTGGGTTGCTGCCAGCCTGCCACTGAGTCAGGGAGGTCACTTCACATGAGTCCTCCTCTGTGCACTGGGTATGGGGCTGCTGAGAGCGTCAGTGAATAGTACGGATATAAGAAGCACCTGGAAATCAGTGGGAGCTCAGTCAGCTTTAAGCCCAGCCGTGTTGCCTTCAAAGAACTGATGTGGGTAAAGAACCAGCTCCCTCCCTCCACCCCCTTCCCACAGGAAGGGCAGAATGAAAGAATATTAGAAAACAAATACAGGCAAATGCTATGGAATGCTGGGAAAGAAACGTTTCTTCTCATATTTATTAGCTGTTGGATGATCCAGCCTGGGCAATGGGAGATCAATAATACAGAGAACAAATGGGAGGATTTGGGGTCTATTTTCCCAGTGACCCTGAACTTGACCTTCCCCAAACACAGTCATTTAACCAATGGGCTTCTTCAAGAGACCCCGGTTTCAGGGCTTCCCAGGAAGGGCAAAGTAGGGCGGGGCTGGGGGAGGTAGGTTGCTGGCATCCGGGGACCCTCCCCCCGGGCGCCCAGTTCTGGGAAGCGTGGACTACAGCTCCCGGCATACCCTGCACGCAGTACCTGCCCGCCTCCAGCTCCAGGGAGCTGGGAGGATGCAGGATCCGGGGCCAGACTTGAGGATGGAGGCCGGGGAGGCAGCGCCGCCGGCGGGGGCCGGAGGCCGCGGTGCAGGAGGCTGGGGCAAGTGGGTGCGGCTCAACGTAGGGGGCACGGTGTTCCTGACCACGCGGCAGACGCTGTGCCGGGAGCAGAAGTCCTTCCTCAGCCGCCTGTGCCAAGGGGAGGAGCTGCAGTCGGACCGGGTGAGGCCCTCGGGTGGGTGGTGCGGGGCTGGGGTCTCCAGCTCGCTGGAATCGGGGCGTCGGGCCTGGCACTTCCGCCGGGCCAGGGACACAGGCAGGTTTTATTTACAAAGAGTCGGAGGCGGGAAGAACTGGCTGGAGGAGCGGAGGAGGAAGTGGATCGGATAGTGAGGAATGTGCCTATTGCCTTGGCAACGGGACAACGCCAGGCAACGGCCATTTGAAGCTTAGGAGAGCTGCCCTGGACTCCCTCTAGGAGGCCGGCAGATCTAATCCGGCTCTCTCCCCTCTGGGGCTGGGCGTTCAATCAGGCGCGTAGGGCCTTCCGTCCCTCCCAAGTGGGACCTTCCCAAACGGGAGTGGCTGAGGCTGCTTCTCCCCTACCGTTTGGGGTGTGGGTGGCCCAGGTGTGCAGGGAGCTGGGTGGAGAAGGCCCAAGGTGGCTTCTGAAGTGGGCTTCACCTAGGAGCCGAGCTGGCTGGCAGCCCCAGGTCTGGGGTGCCAGGGGGCCCTGCTGGACACTGCCTCCGGGACCCGAGGCCTGACATTTGCAGCTGCAGGCTCAGCCTCCTGTCTGTGACCAGGGGGGCTGGTCGGCAGATGACCGCGATGGCCCCTCCTCCCCCACTGCCTGGCCGGCTGATGCTGTGACCTTGGGCAAGTCCCCGGACCTCCTGATGCTCTTTTCTCTCTGTGGAGTTGTGCTGCTGCCTGCCCTGCCTCCCTGCAGGCTGAGGGTGTCCAATGAGGTAGCGGCTCCTTTGGCAACCTGCAGACACCCCAGAATGACTGGGGATCTGGTGGAGACAGAGTGGGGCTGGCTGCCAGGGAACAGCCTCTAAGGGGGCAATCACTGAGCCTTCACTGGGTGCCCACAGTGACCCCCAGTTATGGGGGAGAGGCATGAGGTTCAGAGATGCCAAATCCCAGGCCACAGTCAGGACAAGGCAGGGGCAGGATTTGAACCTTTGTGATCCATCGTGCTACTTCATTCCAGGGAAGAACAGACTCTACACTCTCATTCCTTTCCTCCCTCCAACGCTTTCATGGGCCCAAAGCGAGGGGCAGGCAGGGGGAAGCCTCACCCCCCTCTCACAGCCTCCACCCCTCACGTCCGCAGGACGAGACCGGGGCCTACCTCATCGACCGCGACCCCACCTACTTCGGGCCCATCCTGAACTTCCTGCGGCATGGCAAGCTGGTGCTGGACAAGGACATGGCCGAGGAGGGTGAGTTGGTGCAGGGGGCTGGCCGGGCCCACATTCATGCTACCCGCAGCCTGCCAGGCTTTCTGTGCAGTCCAGAGCCATTTCTTCCGGCCAGAAGGGACATCTGCTTTCCTGTGTTCCCTGCCTGTTCCCATCCCCGTCGGAGCTGAATCCCAAAGCTTCTGCCCAGGCTGAGCCAAGGGCCTCTGCCAAGCCGACCAGGCTGAGCTTTCACTGGATGCTGTCGGGGACGCGACCGAAACACCCAGGCAGAGGTTAGAGGGAGCCCAGGCGTCGTGGGCAGGGCCGCCCTTTCTGCTGGCCTCTCGGGAAGCCAGATGTGAGCGGTGGAGCTGGGCAGGGTGATCCAGTATCTCAGATGCCTGGTGAGGACTTGAGTCAGCAGGTGGGTGGGCCGGGTAACTGTTCCCAAACTCGGCAACCTCAGCAGCACCGTGCTGGATGTGGGTGGAGCGAGGAAGGTGGGAGCCCGCTCCCCAGCAGGGGCTTGGACCCTCCCAGGCCTGGGTGGCCGAGGCCCCGTAGACGCCCACTCCTGGGCTTGGCAGGTGGTAGGGAAACCATGCCTGGGGGGATGGCCTCTGACAGAGCCCCCGCCAGGGGCAGGGACCACAGTCTGTACTAAGGCTGTATGTGGCTTTGGTCAGCTGACCTGGCCAGGCCAGCTCGGACCTGTCACTTCTCCTTTCTGAGCCTCCATGTGGTTACAAAGTGTAGATGGTGATCTGCACTGGGGTGAACACACTTGGCAGCAACTAATGTTATGGTGCTTGTACCCTGGGGGTGTCTAGCACAGCCCATCCCTGCTCCCCAGTAGGTCCCCAGTGGGCCCAGACTTCAAAATCAGAGCCCACCACAGGCACTGGCTCAGCAGAGCCCACAGCTTCCCAGGCAGCGCCTCCGGAAGCACAGGTACCATGGGCGTGGCCTGGCCCAGGAGCAGATCCCTGGGGCAGGGGAGTGAACGCGCTCTGGCTGTGGCACAGCCAGCACTTGTTTACGGGTTCGGGGTTTCTCCGTGTTTGCCACTCCTGGCACCTCCAGGCCGGGCTAGGGCTGCGTGCAGGGGGCCAGGGCATCCGGGAGGAGACTCACTGGCTGTGTGACAATGGAAAAGTCCTTCACCCCTTTGGGCCACATCTGTGGAATGGGGCGACGCAGCGGTTCTGCTGCGAGAATCTCGAGAGTGGGGACTTAGTGCAGCGTCTGGCCCCGAGCACCAGGGAGGCAGCATCAGTCGTCTGTACCTGCAGGGGCCCCTGCAGTCCACTCACTGGCCGCCCGCTATGTGCTGGGCGCTATGTGGGCCCCGGGCCCAGGGAGCTCAGCCGCCACTCATGAGAATGGTCAGGAGTGTCCCTCCCCTGAAGGAGCTTTGAGGAGCCCACAGGCCAGGGGCCCGCCCTCTGCACCGGAGAGGTGACGCGCCTCTTCTCTTAGACACAGCTTCCTCAACGGCATGGGGACGATGGGGCCCGCTCCCCCGCGTCCCCAGGGCTTGCGATGTGCACAGGAGGGGTTTTGCAAACCATCACTCGTGGGAGTTGGAGATGTGCACGCGCACAGAGATCAGGCCCCTGCAGTGGGCTCTGAAGTCAGCTGAACTTGAGCTTGAACCTCAGCTCTGCCGCTGAGTGGCTGTGGGTTACCAACAAGCTGTTTCTCTCCCCATTTCTCCTGTGGGGCCATGAAAGTACTTACTTCTGGTTCTGAGAATTAACTGCAGTGAGGAATGGAAATGGCCCAGCACAGTGCCTGGCACTTGGCATGCGCTTCAGTCACGAAGGGGAGCATGTAGTAGGGGTCCACCGGGGCCCTTCTCATTGTGGCATTGCAGGGTCCAGTCCTAATGAGCCTGCTGCCTCCTGCTAGCCCCAGAGTAGCCCCCGGGTTAGAGGACTGGTAGGCACCCCTGGGTCACCGTGTGCAGCGGAGCAGAGATGCGATGAGGCGCTGCGTGGTGGTGTTTGGCCCCTTCCACAAAGAGCATGGAGCATGGGGTCCAGGGAAGGACATGTTTCCTCTTGCTCTATTCCTGAACTCAGAGATGCTCATTGCCCTCATGTGACTGGAGTGGGTTTGGCGAGGACAAGGGAAGAACAGGGCACAGGGCAGTGGGAGTGACCCAGGGACGGCTTTGTCTGTGCCAGGGGTCCTGGAAGAAGCGGAGTTCTACAACATCGGGCCGCTGATTCGCATCATCAAAGACCGGATGGAGGAGAAGGACTACACTGTCGCGCAGGTTGGGGCGCAGGTCGGGCCTGAGCAGCAGGGCAGCACTCATAGCCAACTGACCCAGGGCAGTTGGCGGTGGGCAGAGGGAGGCTGGGGTAGGGGTGGGGGAGGCGGGAGAAAGGTTGGCAGGAGCGGGTAGTTTTTCCCTGTGGATGCCCTGCTAGCCTGTGAGGAGAGAGGTAGTCATCCAGCTCCCAGACTGCCCAGCAGAGCCCCAGACTGGGAGGTAAACACTGGTTCTTTCCTGCCTTGAGCTGTTTGCTGTGTGACCTTGGGTCAATCATGCCCCTCTCTGGACCTTGATTTCCTCTGATGGCATACAGCGGTCCTGAGCACTGCTCACCCTTCCCTTCCTCAGGGGCCAGATGGGGTCAGTGCGGGGTTAGCACATTGTCTGTTTCATGGGGTCAGGCAGCCCCCTGGTGGGTGCCGCAGGGCTGCCGGAGCTGACATTTCTGAGCCTGGCCCCTGAGCCTCAGTGACCGGTCTGTAGGAGGAGGTGGAGAGATTCCCAGCCTACCCTGGCAGATGCAAGGGTGGGGAACAGGTAGTGAGGCACCATCTCCTGGCCCCGATTAAAGTGGGGAGGCCCTGTCTCCTGGAGGGCCTGCTGTAGTCAGTGACCTAGGATGCCCCCCAGGCCCCTCCCTTTTGTCTTGTATCACCTGTATTTCAGTTCTGACTCCCTGCCTCTCTTTAGCTGGGTGACCTTGGGCAAGTAACTCACCCTCTCTGAGCCTCCACGAAAACCCTACAACGAATGTGAAGTGTCCCACATGTAGCTGGCCCTTGGGACACAGCTCCCATCCTTCTCTCCTTCAGCAGGAGGTGGGGTTTGGGGTAAAGAAGCTGGGGGGCAGGTGCTCACCCCACTCTTGGGGCGCCCTCACATCGCCTCCCTGCCTGCAGGTCCCGCCCAAGCACGTGTACCGCGTGCTTCAGTGCCAGGAGGAGGAGCTCACCCAGATGGTCTCCACCATGTCTGATGGCTGGCGCTTTGAGCAGGTGGGCCGGGGACGCGGGGACATGGGGACCATGCTCAGGACCTCCTAGTCTCCAGGCGAAGCAGGCCCCTCCCTTCCTGCAGCCCTAGCACTGGGTTTCCCACTGCCGCCCCCACCCAGGGGTGGTCTTAAGTAAACAGGGTTAGGAAAGGCCATGCTCACAGGAACTGGGTGGTCGTGCACATGGCGGTGTGAGTGAGGCCCTGGGCCCCGGGCGACAGCTCCTGCAAAGAGTGGAGATGCAGACAGGCGGGCAGAGCCCACCTGGTTGAATACCGCCTGGAACAGTTCCACCGATGTGGCTCCCAGGGCCCCTGCAAGGGACAGGCCCAGTCACAGGCATTGCCACGTTCAGGAAAGCCCAAATCAGCGACTCCCCCTGAGGGATTTTTAGGGATCTCTAGTTCCTCCCAGTCCAGATGCTGGTTTCCCATGGCGGGGGGGTTATCATGAGTCGTGTGGCCCTAGTAATACAGCAGGCATCCCACCTGCCTCAGGTTTTCAGAGGGTTCGATTAGAGGGACCACCGATAAAGTCCCTGGCCCAGGGTAGGACTGTAGAATATTCCAAGAGTGAACAGAATATTCTCTGGGCTCCACCATGCCAACCTGGTGCTAGGGCCGCCCCATCCGACACGGGAGGCGGCAGCCTGCGGGTTCCAGGCCTCCTCCTGCTTTGAGGAAGTGGCCTGCTGGCCCTGGGCTGGGGGAGGAGCAGCAAGAAGACCTTCCCCCAGGGACCAGGCCCAGCCAGCCAGGTGGGGAGGCCAGTCTAGAAATTCACTGGGGGGTGTAGATGGGGGAGGGGAGGGGACTTCAGCCCAGAGGTATTTTCTGGAAACCCAGGCATGTGCCTGAGCAGCACAGCCAGGCCAGGACACAAGTTGGCATCAGGATGAGTGTGACGCCCTCCTCCCCCCCCAGCCAGACCTGTCATCCTTTTCTGCCCCTCACGTGCCACCCCTCTAGCTGGTGAACATCGGCTCCTCCTACAACTATGGCAGTGAGGACCAGGCGGAGTTCCTGTGCGTGGTGTCCAAGGAGCTCCACAGCGCCCCCCACGGGCTGAGCTCCGAGTCCAGCCGCAAAACCAAGGTGAGCCCCCTGCCCCGCCTGCCTGCTTTCCTCCCTCCCCACCCCTCCTCGCAGCCGTCCCTGCTCTCTCTCTCCCTCCCGCTGCACACGCACAACCCCAGTCACAGCCAGTGCCATCCATCCCATGCCACCCGTGGTCCTGTCTGCTCACGCTGGTCACCCAGGCCCAGGCTGGGGGAGCAGTGAGATGGGACCATCCCAAGGGCGAGGCAAGTGTGACTTAGATGCCACTCGAATGGTGGCCAGGGGGCAGCATGGCATGAGGGGGAGTGCCCCGAAGTAGGGGTCTCTGGGCATGGTGGGCCTCGCTCTGAGTGACCCCAGACAAGCCCCGACCCCTTGGCACCTTTGCTGTGCTGAGAACTGAGGGAGGTAGACCACGTCCTCTCTGCAGGCCGTCAAGCTTGGGACTCCTGGCCAGTTTATTCCCAGGGGTAGGTCAGTGTCCGGCTGACCCGGGTCCGGGTGGGGATGCCAAATCGGTTAGTGCTGCCCCGTTCCCAGGACCCCTCTTCTGGAGAGGAGTCAGGAGCCCTCTGGGGCCCAGCCCTGTGTGTCCACCCTGGCCTCTGAGGTGGCCTCGGCTGGCTGTGAGGAACTGAGGTCCTGCCACCCGGACCCGCAGCTGGTCGGAAGCCTCAAGGGCCTGCTACAGGCTGGGAGGGAAGGAGACCCTTCCTTCCGGGGCCTGTCCGCATGCATCGGAGACATAAGGACTCTGGCTTCCTGTCTGTCTGCCTGCATTCCCTGTCCTGTGTGTCCCTTTGCCCACCCCCACCCCAGTAAGGGCCAGTGGCTGGCCCTGCCTCGCAGGGGTGCAGAGCGAGCCTTCTGCTTCTGCCTTTGGGACCTGGGCTGCCAGGGCCTGTGGCTGGCATCCCAGGCCTGGGTGATGTCTGCCCTGGGCCTTCCCTGGCCTCATCTCCCCTCTGGGGCAGCCCTCCTGAAATAAGGCCTTCCCAAGTGCCCCTCAAGGACACCCCAGCTGCACGCCCGCCCCAGTCCTCTTCCTGCCTGCACTCAGTCTGCTCCAGGTAATGGCAGCCAGCCTGACTGGAGAGCACCCAGTGGGGCCCGTCCTCGCTGGTTTCTCCTGCCCTTCCCAGGGGACTGGACAAGATGCCCCAGCCTCTCTGGCTGTAGTCCCCCACTCTCCTGGAGGCCCCCCTTCATCTAGCCCGCCGCCTGCCCTGAGCTGGGGCCCTTGGGGACAGCGCCCACAGGCCCCCTCGTTAGTTCTGCACTCTTTCTTCCCTGGGTCCGCCGGCTGGTTCACAGAGCGCGGAGGAGCAGCTGGAGGAAGAGCAGCAGCAGGAGGAGGAGGTGGAGGTGGAACAGGTGCAGGTGGAGGCAGATACACAGGAGAAAGGTGCAGCCAACCCCCGAGGAGAATGATTGCTAATCCAAGCCGGAGCCTCCCACCCGCTCCCTGCCGGAGCCAGCCCAGCCACAGAGCCCGGGGGGCCGGGGGCCGCTGGGGGGCGGGCCACCAGGGTTAGCTCAGCTGCCCGCCTGGTGCCTCACCTGCATAACCATCCCTTCTCTCACTTTCTTTTTGCAGCCCAGTCATCTCAGGATCCCGCTAACCTTTTCTCCCTCCCACCACCGCCTCCTCCTCCTCCGCTTCCCGCTGGAGGTCCTGCCTCATCTTCATCCACCTCTTCTTCTTCCTGGATCTCATCTGCACCCTGCCTCTTCCCTCTCTGCCCCTGTCCGGGCTTTCTCTCTGCCTGCTCACGCCTCCATCCCGGGGCTGCCCTGGTCCCAGGCGCCCCGGCCTCGCATCTCAGGGCACCCTGCCTGCCGCCTCCCGCACCCCTTCTGGCAGCTCCCGCATCCTGGCCTGGGGAGCAGGCGTGCCGCTGCACCTCCTCCGCGCCTGCCCAGCCCACCGGGCACCTCTGAGACTGGGCCGCCTGCCCCAGCACCTCACCTCCTCGCCTCCTGCTCACATTTCCTCCTTGCAGGTTCCTGTCCGCACCCCTCAGACCTGAGGCTGCGCTGGCAGTAAGGGCCTCTCCTCAGCCCCTCACCTGCCCCCCAGAGCGGCCAGCCCTGGTTTGTAGCTTGGCGGCACTGGAGGGAGTGGCGGAAGCCAGGAGGGTGCTCGTCTCTTGTTCCTCGGACTTGGGCTGAACTTGCGGCTGATTTTCGCCTCTCACCCAAGTTTCTTGGCCGGCCTATCCTGGCCCTGGGTTATGAGGCTCTGAGAGGAGGAGTGAGTTAGGGGTGGACACGGTGCCATCTGCTCATCTGCGCCAGAGCAGGCTGGGAAGGGGAACAAGCCAGGTGCCTCAGCCTCCACCCTGCACGTGGGAGCGCCTGCCTTGCAGCCTCGAGGCGCCGGGTTCCCTGTCTGCAGGGGTGGGAAGGACTGGAATCAGCCCCGCTGGCTGTGGGTTGGGGCGTGGCAGACGAAAGCCCTGCTCAGGTGCCCAGAAGCCCAGAGGGGCAAGTCTCTGTCCCTCTACAATGTTAGCTGCCTCTAAAGTGGGGACAGATAGCTGCTCACTGTGACCTGCCTCTTGGCCTTGACCCCCCTGGCCAGTCTTGGCAGTATCTGGCCTCCCAGGCAGCCACCGCCAGCCCAGGATGGGGCCTGGGGACCCCAAATAGGCGAGCTGGGTCCCCTTCCTGCTCACCCTCCTTCTGGGCTCTGAATCCACCTTCTCTGGGCCTCAGCTCCCCTCTCTCCTCCCAGAAGGGACTCTGTGACTCACCTACCTCTCTCTCTCTCCCTCTCTCCCCCACCCCCTCCCTCCATTTCAACCTCCTCTCCTCCTTCCCCTGGCCCTGCATCGCCCTGTCCTCCCCCACCGGCTCCACCCCTCACCCCCTTCCCGGTGTCCGGACCACCCCCCACCTGTCCCCCTGCCCCTTTCTCTCTTATTTTCTAGCTGTTACAGGCCAGAGGCACCCGGATGTGAGGTCCCAGATCACCTCCAGGGACTTGGGGTTCCGATCTGACGTCCTTTATTTTTGTACCGTGGGGTGGGCCCCCAGCTCAGGGTGGAGGAAGCGCCCTTCCTGTGGCCGCCTCTGTCTGCACCTGCAGGGCTGTGGCCGCCCCCTGCCTCCCTGGTGGGCCCTGGGGCCCCTTGGCACAGCCGCCTGCCAGCAGCCAAAGTGTGGCGCTGTCCAGCTGTGTCTCCCAAGCCCCTGTGTCCCCTCTCCCGAAGCCCCCAGCTGCATGGTGGAAACAGTCCCTCCTGGCCCAGTCACGTCGCCTCCTTGAACTTAGTCTCCCTATCGAGTGGGTTCTCTCTTCCCCCCACCCCCGCCTACCTCACAGGGCTGTTGTGAGGTCACATCCAAGGGGAGAAGGTTCCCCAGAAGTCCTCCTTCAGAGAGTAAGCCTTCCCCAGGTGGGGCTTCTTCACCCTTCCCTCAGGGGAAGGGCCAGCTCAGCCCCAGATGAAGTTCCCATATTGGTGGGGATGAAGCAGGTGTGTTGGCCCTGTCCGAGGGGGTGCGGTGACGTGGCCATCACCTGGACTCCTCCCACCCCCATCTGTACTGCTGGGGACAGAGGGCCCTGGCCCAGAGCTGGCAGGCAGTGGCTCAGCAGGGGCGGTGGGGCTGCTCAGGAACCGGTGATACGGGGGAGGGGGGACACTGCCTCCTCCATTCAGGGGCCCGCCTGCCCGCACGGGTGACTGCCTGGCTGGGTAGTGCTCTGCCGTGTCTGGCCCCACCGTGTAATAAAAGCTGAAGAAACAGCTGGCCTGCCCGCCTCGCTCTCTTTCTCTGGGTCCCTGTTGGGAACAGGGGCTAAACTCAAGGCTGGGTAAGTGACCCAAAAGTAATGGGGCTTTTGTCCGAGGCCCAGGGACCACACCCTGCCATCACTCCACTGTGGGGTGGGGTGAGGTGGGGTTGGGTTCAAGGCTGGACCCTCTGCTCAGACACCGTGGGCATCCGCTTTGGCTGGCTGGTGCCCACCCCTCTCGGCCTCAGTTTCCTCATCTATACAACCAGGGGTTGGACCAGATGACTTCCAAGGCCCTGCCCCTAGAGTCACGGGGGTCTCCCCCTCCCTCCAGGCAGCCCTAGACCAGCTGGGGTTGCCGAGGAGGGGGTGGGCTCTGAGAAACCAGGTCCTCTCAAGCCTGGCATGCTGTCCCCCTTTCCAGCCTCACCCCACCGTCCAGGCAGCCCTCTGCTTGCTCCCTGCGGCCACCCCTACTCATCCTAATGCCCTAAGGCACTCCCACTTCCTGCCAGGACCACTCCTCCTCCCTGTGGCTCTGCCTTCTGTCCTCAATCCCAAGAAATAAACACCTAGGGACCCACCCACCCTGGCCCTCTGCCTCCTCCCTAGCCCTGCGGTGTCCACCTTGCTAAGCTCAATGTGGCTGGGGCACAGCCCTGCGAAACCGTGACCCCAGGCCGAGGCCCCCCTTGGGCCAGGTCCTCTCCTCCCCTCAGGACGCTGTGTTTATGAAGCTGGCCTCGCTTTCTGTGTCTGACTTGGCTGTGAAAGACTCGCCAGGAGCTTGTTAAAGACAGATGGCCAGCTCCCCTCCCCAAATTCTTACTAAGCCTCGGTAGGCCCATGATTTGCATTCTAGCACAGCTCCCACAGTGCTCTACCCAGTGAGCCTACCTAGGTAGGGATGCTTTACCATCCTGCCCCAGAGGGTCCCCACACAGCGTTGGCTCCGCCTGCTGTCCCCTCCCTCCCACAGACAGGGCTTGCCACCTCTGCCCACTCACCTGTGGACAGGTGTGACCATGGACAGGTAGCAGCTCCCTGTCTTCGAAACCCCCTGAAGTCCAGATCTCCTCTGCGGCTCCCCTTCCCCCAGCTAGGCTCATCCGCACTGACACCCCCCCCCCCACCCCACCCCCACTGCACCCAGGAGGTGCTAGTGACCCAGGCCTGGCCCCCGGGCCCTCTCTGAGCTCCCCCACTGCCCTGTGGCCTTGGTACTAAGACGCTGCTGCTCAGTTTCCCTCCAGCCTCTGGCCATGTCCTCAGCCTCCTACTGTGCTCAGTGTCTCTGCCTCGTTCATGACACCTGTCCACACCTGTCCACCTTCCCACAGCCTTGCCCGCCCGCTGCCCCGGCCAACTGCTCAGGCCAGCCCCCACCAGGAGAGGTTCTGGGTGGCTCCTTCACCTACCCCATCCACAGAGGCACTTCAACCCTATGCCTGTCCCCACCACCCCACGCAGTCCAGGCCCCCCACTCCCTCCACAGGGCTGCCACTGCCTTGCTCCAGAGCCTTCCATGGCTCCCCCAGAGCATCCAGGTCAAGTCCTTCGCTCAGCTCCCGGCTCTTTATAATCTGGTCTCAGTTTGCCCCCCACCCCTGCAATTTCTCTGTGGCCCTCCCCCACTCAACCTCTGTGTAACTAAAACAGCTTGCTGTCCCCTAACGTGCCATGTTCCTGTGGGACACGCTACCTTTGCACATACTGCTCACAATGCCCTTACCCCCTTGACCATGAACCTCATCTCCAGGCAGCCTTCCCTGACTGCCTGGGTCTGAGGCCACCCGAAAGCCTTTGTGCTGGAGCGGCAACCCGCCCCCCCCACTCCCACGCCACAGAGCAGGAGCCGGGCTCTGTGAACGCCTGTGGCCCCAGCAGACACCTGGTGGGAACCTGCGAGCTGCAGGCTCAGAGGGAGTGTCGGCTGGGGGTGGGGGTGGGGACCAGGAAATGGGGTAGGGCTTCCACACCAGGCTCCACTCCCAACCCCTGGTGCGATCACGAGGACGTCTCTGGCCCTCTCTGAGCCTCGGTTTCCCCCAAAGGACTCAGGAGTCCATCACTTGTCCCATTCCTCTCTCTGACCTGAGGATCACCAACTGCTGCCTTCCTGGGGTTGCTCCTGGGACATGCGCTGCTGTCGCAGAGGCCAACCCTGACTCTGCTGACCTCTCTTTGGCTTCTAGACAGTTGGCAAACAGGCTGAGCAGGAAGCAGAGTCTGCTCAGTGAAGGGTATGAGGTTGGTGCCTACGCCCCATTCAATCTCCAAACAGGGCCTCAGATCAGACGGTTTTATTCCGGGTCAGCTGAGCTCACCTCCAGGTGAGTGGGCACCGGAGGCCCAGGGGCAGGCAGGGGTGTGGAGACCTTGGGCCCCAGCTCCCCAACCCTTTGGCTCACAGGGGCCCCTGGCCCGCTTGGCTGTCTCCAGGATGCTGAGGACCCCTCCTTGGGGGCACCTCCCACCCCCACCTCTCAAGGCAGGCCAGGGGCTTCAAAGGCTGGAATCTGATCTCTGGCACGGGTGCTGCCCATGCAGCCTCTGCACTGGGGGTGGGGTGGGGTCGGGGTTCAGACATTCCTGCTGGGACGTGGCAGCTGCATCCACACTGCTGAACAATTTCCCCCCAAAGTCAGCAGGGGAGGATGGGGCAGGAGGAGAGAATTGGGAGGTGATGGGCTGGATGTGACCCCACCAACCAGGCCTGGCGACCATGCCGGCCACTCCAGGAAAGCCTTAACCACCAGCTGAGGGCCCTCTTCCTTCCTCGTGCCCTTTCTGAGTCAATGTCAGGGAGCAGGCTCAGGGACTGGATGCCACCTGCTTTTTTCACAGGGTCCCGCCACCCCAGAACGCTTGCTCCCCCACCCAGTGGGTGCCCTGGGCTCTCTGCATCCAGGAGGTGGGCCTCGGCTCCACGGAGGCAGCTCCTCAGGTCAGCACCTGCTGGATCCAGCCAATCACACCTGTGATGCGGGTGTAGACGCCAAAGTAGTTGGGCCGGCCGCAGCCCAGGCCCCAGCTGACGAGTCCTGCCAGGAACCAGCGGCCACTGGGCTCCCTGCACACCAGCGGGCCTCCGGAGTCTCCCTGAAAGGGGGGGAAGGAGGGAGGGCTGTATCAGGGTTAGGGCGCCCCGCCTCCAGGAGAGGGCCCTGACTGCTGGGCGTCTCTAAGTGGCAGCGGGAAAGGCACAGCGCCTCTTGATGCTCGGCTCCCCTCGTGCCTTGGCCTGGCCCCCAGCGTGTTCCCACCGTCCTGGACCTGTGCCCACCCCCCGTCCCCCTCTGCCTCCTCCTGTAGGCTCTTTCTAGCCCTCTACTCTGTCAGCTCGGGCAAACGGCCTTGAGGTAGGCAAGGAGCAGAACCGGCTCTGAGCCTCAGAGCCACCTGCCCACCACAGGTCCCTCCCCATGTGCAACCAGGGGCATGTCCCTCAACCTCCTGTAAAGCGACACAGCCATCCCCTCGCCTTGCTGGGAGTCCAAGAAGCTTCAGCAAGCTGATGTGAGCAGATGGCTGGGCACGAGGAACGTCGCCCTCTCCCCACTCCAGCCCAGCCCCACGGGAGTCACCTGGCAGGCGTCCTTCTTGCCCTTGTGGTAGCCGGCACACAGCATGCGGGGTGTCACCTGATAGTGATAGGCCTCGCTGCACAGGTCCTGTGGGACCAGCTGCACGTCCACCTTTTGGAGACCATTGCTGGTGGGGCCTGTCAGGTGGGGTTAAGGCCAGAGGGCAGAGGTGAGAAGATCTACTTGCCCAGGAGGCCCCGCACTTTCTCCCAACCGTCACGTTTGCATCTCAGGAGCCCCTCTCTGGCCCCACCCACTCCCTACTCCTCCTCCCCCCCCCACCTCCCCCTCACGGTCACTCTGTATGGCCCACAAGCAGAGCCCCCACCCAAAGCCTGTCTGAGTGAGTGTCTTCTCCTGCTTGAGGCCTCTTGGCCAGCTCCCCTTTGCTCTGTGACAACCCTGGGAGATTTTCCCAGAGCACACATGTGACCCCTCCTCTTGCCCCCTAAAGTACCCCAGCGCCTCTCACGGTCCAACCCAGTGCTCCTCCGTGAAGGTCGGTGTAGAAGCCCCTGGCAGTTCCACTCTGCCCCGTGCCTGGCCCCACGCAGAGACCCGTTCACCTGGAGCGCACCGAGCATTCTTCCCAAAGCCCTCAGGGGGCCCTGATGCACAGCCCGAGAGCCATCCGCAGAGCCTGCCCCAGTCCCTTGCCTTGGCGCCCCTCTGGCGCTGACTGTTCTAGGGCTCCCCGGGCTGCTGGCCGTCCCTCACTGGAACGCCTTCCCCTTCTGCCAGGACACTGCCAACGCTGTCTGCCAAGCCTCAGCTTAGCCCGCCCGTCCCCAGAAGCCTCCTGGGCCCTGCCTGTGTCAGTGGTCAGCTCCTAGCACTGTCTCCCCGCAAAAGTCCTCCCCAAGCCCAGCTGCAGGCCCGCTGTACAGTGGGTGCACATCAGTGTCTCTGAGTGAATGCGTGGACCAGGGAACCGATCCTTGCTTAACCACTGTCCTCCGCCAACCCCTCGGACAGGACAGAGCCACCACCACGAAGGACAGAGAGCGTGGCCGTAGTCGGCCAGCCCAGGCCTGTGTTCATGGAACTGAGAGGTGGCCTCCAGGGACATCGGGCCCCAGTCAGGTTAGGCAGGAAGGGGAGAAGCGCCCCGTTTCTGAGAGGCAGTGGCAGGAACAGTGGGGGCTCCGGCCGCCCCGAGTTCCCGTGTCTGCTCCAGCCCACTCTGGCTGCCTGTCTTTGAGCAACCGTAACTGTCCCTGAACCTCGTTTCCCCATCCATAAAATGGGGTCATAAAACCCACCCTGGGACTACTGGGTGGATTAAATGGAATCTCCTTCCCCCACCACCCAGCCTTAACGAGGAGCTTCCCCTACCCCGACACACACACACACACACACACACACACACACACACACACACACACACGTTGCCCTACAGTCCAGGCAGCAGAGGCGGAGCTTGCCTGTGGGGTAGTGGGGTGCCCGGTCTGCCCCTTTATCCCATGTGTGCCCCAAGGTAAACTTCCGGGACAGTTCTCCTTAAATGCCCTTCCGGGAAGAAGGGAAGAGCCAGGCAGGCAGGGGGCCCGTGGTGGTGGTTCTTTTTCCTGTGAAATCCAACCCTTAATCCCAGGATCTACAGGCACCCCGCTCCCTGCCCTGCAGGCCCGCTCACCGCCCTCGCGCAGGGCGCCCCAGCCCGTGATCCAGCAGTGCAGGCCCGGCTCGAAGAGGTGGGAGCGCGCAGGCAGGCAGACGGGGCGCACGGCGGCCGAGCGCACCACGGGGTGGTCCAGCTGCAGCAGGGCCACGTCGTAGTCATGGCTGTCCTCTTCGTGGTACGGGTGCAGGAACAGGCGGCTCACCTTGAAGGACACCTCGCCGGGCCAGCGGGAGCTCTGCCACACCTTGCCCAGGAACACGGTCCACAGCGCCGGCAGGGCCATGCTGGGGGCGGGGAGGCGTCCTGCTCAGCAGCTGCCTCCACCACGCCAGACCCTTAGAGCGGCCGGCTTCCGCACCTGGGGCACTGTCCCCCACACCTGTGCCCTCCTTCCCTGCTCTGGAAGGCCGGGTCACTGGCACAGGCACAGTGTTCACTGTCCTCCCTAGGGCCCACCTGCCTGGACCCAGCCCGAGCTCCACCCCTTCCTAGATGTGTGTGCGCCTCTCTCAGCCTCAGTCTCCTCATCTGTGAGATGGGAACAGCATCTTCTACGCATGTTTCTGGGGAGTGTAATAAGCCGTAGGTAAAAAAAATCAGCACACATGACAAGTATCCCTTCCTTCTTATGTGGGTGCTTCACAGGCGGGGCTGCCGTGGACTTGCTGAGACCCGTCAGTCCTCACTGAGAGGGGAGCGGAGTGTGGAGGACTCGGCAGACTGACCGGGCAAGGCAGCATCTGGCCATTCTCTACCTTGAGGGCAGAGGGGAGCCAGGGATGGAGTGAGACTGAGGTGGTCAGACCGCCCTCAGAAAGAGTCCCCGGGCGCCGGGCTGCTGGGGGGACCAGGGGCGATGGTGCCGGTGTGGCCGGGCAGTGGCCGAGGATTCGTCCAGCCCACTGAGGCTTGCTGTCTGCCTCTGGGGTGAGGGGAGGGGTGCCGTGGTGGTGCGGAGCCTTTGGTCGGGGACTGTGTAGACCCAGGACAGAAGAGGAGGTAGCTGTGCTGGGGGCAGAGCCGGGGGCCCAGAAGACAGGGCTGGGTGGCCCTGTGAGCCCACCGCCTTGCAGACGCAGAAGGGTCAGTGCGCTGTCCCCTCCTGGAGGCACGCCCGGAGGAGGGGGGCCGTGGCCTGGACCAGACCGGGCCATGCTGCTCCCCGCTGGACCCGGTGAGAAGCTCAGCCCCTGGCACATAGCAGGAGCACCACGAACGTCGCTGCGTGGATGCGCGTGTGAAGGAAGGAGTGAGCTACTGACCCAACTTCAAGTGAGGCCCCAAAAGGAGAGTCCGGGGCCTCGGAGCAGGTCTGTGGTGGGGCCAGGACTGAACCCAACGGCGGGGGCAGCCGTGTTCAGGGGGGCCTCGCCAGCCTTCCCTCTGTCTGCTTACAGCTTGGGGACACAGGCCCTCCCTGCTACGGCCGTCCCTGCCCCAGCATTTACAGTCTCTGTCCCCATCCCCTCCCCTCACCTGTCCTCCTGGAAGCAGTGGGCGGCTGTAATCACCCAGCGGTCGGCGATGAGGGCCCCCCCACAGATGTGTCGGCCCCGGACCTGGAGGCTGGCCTGCCACGGCCATTCACCCTCCGAGGACACAGCCCCGCCCACGATGCGGCCCGAGGGGCCCTGGAGGCCACAGTCTGCAGGTGGGAGGAGAGGGCCAGGAGGGGCAGGGACAGAGGGGCAGGAGGGAAGCCAGTGAGGCAGACGGGGAAGGGGAGGGAGGGAGGGAAGCAAGGAAGACACGGAGGGAAAGAACGAACGGAGGGCAGAGGGAGGGCCGGAGGTGGGACAGAGACGGACGGACACACGGTGAGCTTGCCCTCCAGCCTCCGGGTGTGGGCACCTCCCTCCCTCCCTCCCACGCTCTGGAGCCTGGTGCAGGGAGAGGGTATCCTGCCCACCCCACAGTGTCAGAGCCCAGGGCAGCCCGGCGCAGGGCGGGCTCACCGCAGTCCTGCTCATCGGAGCCGTCCCTGCAGTCCGACCGCCCATCGCACCGCGGGTTGGGCTTCTTCACGCAGCTTCGGTCCTCACACTGGAAGGTGAATGTCCCACAGGGCACCCCTGGGATAGAGGGGGTGGGGCAGGGCACAGAGGTGGGCCCTTGAGCCCAAGGAAGCCTCCAAATCAAGGCCCAGGGGAGATGAAGGCTGGAAGAGGCCAGGAGGTGACCGGTGAAGGGTCTCCTGGTCATAATGGAGGTTCCCTGAGACCCCTTCAGTGTTTCCCAGGCTATGTCCCTTCGCCCCGAACCTGACTGCTCTGTTGAGAGCAAGGCTGGGTCTCCCCTCTCAGCCTGGGGCCCCTGGCCACAGGGCTGCGCCTTTCCCATCAGACGAAGGCTGCACACTTCGCCTGGCGGTCCCCCAGGTCCCGCCCCTCCCTGCCTTCTCCACGAAGGCCCTTCTGCTCCACCACCTGGTTTTCGCCTGGTCTCCTTCCCTCCCACCTATTTGAATGTTACTTCTCTTCAAGGCCCAGTGCAAAGCCTGCCTCCTCTAGGAAGCCCCCCCGACCTGGTCTCTCCTCACCTCCAGGCTCCCCAAGCTACTGGACATCACGTCCAGGAGGCTTTGGGCAGAGAGAGTCGCCCATCCTGTGTTCCTACTAACAGACAATCCCCAGAGGACAGGGGCCACATCTCTGACATCTTTACTCCCGCTTCTCCTCCTGCCTCTCTCATCACCGGGTAGCTGGCAAGTGTTGGTTGGTTGGTCAGTTAGTTGGATGGATAGATAGCTGGCTAAACTAATGGACACATATAGGAAACTTGGCGGGCCAACAGATGGGTGAACTGATGGTCCAGCAGGAAGATGGGCAAGCGGCTGGACGGATGGATAGCTGAGTGAATGTAAAGACCGACAGACAGACAGGTAGTTGGCGAGATCAGCGGATGGATGTGTGTGCACATGCACTCGAGGATGCACGGATGGACGATGGAACAACAGATGCACAGATGGGAGGGGGGCAAACCAGTAAATGGGTAGATTGATGGCTGAGTGGACAGGGACACGTGATTGGACAGGCTGGTGAATGGATAAATTGGACAGTCTGATGGAGCGGACGTACACTCAAGTTCTGGTTGTCGAGACCGGAAGGTGGGTGGGTGGATGGATGGATGGATAGGCTGATGGACACGGCGTACACGCAGCTAGGTTAGTCAGTGTCTGAACACAAGAGCAGAAACCTTTGCCAAAGAAGCAGGCCAAGGGCTGGCTTGTCTGGCGAGACCCGTTCCCTGGTGGCCAACCGGACACCTGGCCGCACCCGGCCTACCTTCCCAGCACTGCTCTTCGTCAGTGCCGTTGACACAGTCAGGCTGCCCGTCACAGACCCTGGACAGGGAGATGCACGTGCTGTCCTCTTGGCACTGGAATGTGGCTCTGCAAACTGTGGGGACACAGAGGGGCAGGTAGGAGGGCGCCCACGGAACAGGCTGGGCCTCGGCGACGCCTGTGGAATACGTGTGTCGCCCTCACATCTCCCTCAGGTGCTTCACACTCGAGTGTCCCAGCAGCCTGGGGACCTGCCCTAGTTCCTCGATGAAAACAGAAATGAAGCGTCTTGTCCAAGGTCATCTGGCTCAGCCAGAACTGGACGCCTTCCCCAGCACCAGGCAGAATCCTCCCAGGGGAAGGTGCATCTCCCTGCCCTGCAGCCTCTCGCCCCGCACACGGAAGACTCTGATGGGACGGGGAGGAGGTAGGTCGGGGGAGATAACACTGGACCAATTCAGAAAGCCCAGGCTTGGGGAACAGCAGGTCCCTGAGCCCCTTCTGCAGGCCTGGGCAGTGATGACCACAAGTCCCGTCTCCAGCCTGAACCCCAGAGGAGGAGTGAGGGGCCTGTTCAAGGGATGGAGACGGAGGATTCTCGTCTTGGACACATAGGACCTGCCTGCCTCTGATGAATGCCTCTCCTTCCTGGTCCCGCCCTCGCCTGCTCTGCTCCTTCTTGGGTGGACGGCCGAGACAGAGGCTGGGATGATGGGCTGGTGGGGAGAAGCCCTGAGCTGGGGGTCAGGAGCCCTGGCCCCAGCTTTCTCTACCACTGTTCCATGGGGTGGTCCTGGGGGACCCCTTTCCCACTCGGTATCTCTGCCTTGCAGTCTGGACACAGAGATCCCCACTTCCTGGGTGCTGCTAACAGGGCCTTTACTCCCAAGGGAGGACTCGGCTTAGTGTGGAGAAGGCGAGGGGGCAGGAGGGGCATGACGGGCGGACTGCTCACCACAGTTTCTCTCGTCCAGGCCATTGGGGCAGTCCTTGACCCCGTCGCAGGAAGGCACACAGAGTCCATTCACAGAGCAGAGGAACTCTCCGGGGCAGGCTGGGGCAGGGGAGGTGCCATCAGGACATGTCACCATGAAAACACATGCAGACACAGCGTCTGTACTACACGTGTAGCCACATGTACACATGGTATGTGCATGGTCCGCGTGGACACCCATGTCCAGGCATGTGCATACAGCATGCATACAGTGTGTACGGGTGTGTACACTGAGTGAACATGCGTGACTGCTTTGCATGTGTGGGTACACACAAAACTGTGTGTGTGGTACACAAGCACAAGTGTGCCTGTGCATACACACACTCCCTTCGTCGAGCCTCTTGGTGCTCCCGGGGGTGGCAAAGAGGCCGGAAGAGGCTGAGGCGCCGCGGGGATGCCTCCCTCACCCCTGGCCCGCCCGTACTCACGGTCTGACTGGTTGTACAAGCTGTAGTGTGTCTGCACGCCGGGCCCGGTGAGCGAGGTCTGGGAGGTGAAGTTGATGGTGATGCCGGCACTGGCCACCACGGGGATCCTCTCCACATAGGGCTGCAGGGTGCGCAGGCCACACAGCCTAGGGGTGACAGGAGAGAGTCTCAGGGTCGAGCAGGGCTGTCCCCGGGGCGGGACAGCCTGGGCCCTGGTGCAGACAGGTCAAGGACAGGGCAGCCAGAGAGTGAGGACGGGCTACACCTCCACCCCCACCTCCTCTGTCTTGACTTTCCCTCAGGCGGCCGCTTGGCGACCACTCACCCCCCGGGGGTCATCTGTCTTCCAGAGCGCAGCCCGGCTGCACCACACCTGTGCTCAGACACCTTCAATGACTCCCCATTGCCTGCAGGATACACTTCAAAGTCTGGAAGTCCCCATTACCTAGCAAGCCACAGTTTTCTCTGGGCCTCCCTTTCCTCCCTGATAAAAGAAGGGCTATTTGTTCTCTGCTGGCCTGAAATCTGGCAAAAAGGCTGCAATGTGTGTGCGGCGGCTGAAGTCCTGGCTGTTCTGCTCTCTGTGGACAGGACAGGGTGCCCCCTGTACTCTGTGGGGGGAGAAGGCAGCACACTCCTGCTTCTGCACGGTCCTTCACACAGAGACACCCCCCCCCCCATAGCCCTGGTGGTCTTCCTGTGACGCTCTGGGCATGCCGGAGGCGCCGGCCCTGCTCCAGGACCAACAGCACAGTGCTGATGGGTGGGAAGCTCCTTCTCTGTGCGTGGTCACACCTGGTGGGACCGTCCCCCAGAGGTGGGAGCACCCCCAACCCCTGCTGGGCACCCTCCCTCCCAAGAAGATGCCCCTGTTTCCCACAGCAGGAAGGAGGCCCCCGCAGAGCAGCAGAGTTTTCCCCACTGAGCAGGAGGCAGTCCTCCCACCTCCAAAGCTGGGGCGCAGCGAGCTCATCCCGCACAGATCTGGGCGGACCGCCCCTCACAAAGCACGTGGGCGCACTTCCACGGGTCGGGTGAAGCCACACCCCCAGAGCATCGGGACCCTCCCCAAGGAGCCGCGTGGGGTTCCCGCCTTCCCAGGCGGAACAGTCCCGGAACAGACGCGATGTTCTCAGGCGTGCCCCCTCACCGCGCCAACAGGAGCACCTCCACCGAGCAGGGAAACACACCCAGAAGACCGGCACAAAGCGCTCCAAAGAGAGGTAGAAAGGCTACAGCTGAGCAGGTCAGAGGCAGTCAAGAGAGCAGGTGGGAGTGCCCCACGGCATGCTGGGAACACGCCCGCCCACCCCAGCAGGTCACCTGGTTCTCCGGGGGACCAGGTGCTTCCTCAGAACTTCTAGAACGTGCTAGGCACCTAACTGAGTTAATCAGCGAGTTAACCAATGAAAACTGAGGACGAGCTTTGGGGCTACGGGAACATCTCACAGCGTGGGGCGGGGGCCGAGCACAGCTGCAGCCTCCAGAGGCCGCATCACACAGGCATTCCCGGGTTCTTGAAGCACCTCCGCCCTGGGAGAGGGGACTTGGTCCCGAGGCCAGAACCCAGCCTCCTCGGGGCCCAGGAGGACCCTCCAGCCTGCTGGAGGGCGGGGGGCGGCGGCGGCGGGGGGAGGTGGCCCCGACTCTCAAGGCAACTGGGGCTTCAGGGGCTGAGCCCACACGTCCCCACCTGTGCCCACAGACCTGGCCCAAGGGGTGGCCTCCCTATGCGGACTGGGCGCAGTGACCGTGTTCTTGCCCGCACACCAACAAATAACTCTCAGAGTGGGCTCTGGGGACCCCTGGGGTCCAAAGTAACAGTAATTTTCTTAATAAAGCTCAGCAATCACCTGGCGTTTTGACTCACAAGAAGAGCACAGTGGAATTGTCCAGAGACTGCATGATGCATGAGAGGGTTAACTGATTAAATGCAGGAGCAAATGTGGGGGGGTCCAGTTGCGGTCTACTAACCCAGTTATTAAAGCAAGTTGCCAAAGTATAAAGTGGCGTTAATTTTCTCACCAAAGTTACTAGTTTGGGAAAATACAATTTTTTTTTAATGTTAAAATGTAATGGGTCTGTTATTATTTTAAAGGAGTCGATAAATACTTAAAAATTTCTCAGCTTTAACTTATAATGCCGTAACATAGATTATGTAACCTGTATACAAACTCCTTGGGGTGCACAAAAATTTTTTAAAGTGTCAAGGGATGTTGAAGTGGACACTTTTGAGAACCGCTGCTAGGATTTTTACAGCCCGGGGAGAAGGCGCCACTAGGGGGCACCCCCGAGCAAGCCTGGCCCTTCTGGTCTTTAAGGAAAGAAGGGGATTTTGTCCTTGTTTTTAAAGTGGATAAACAAATGTTATGAGGGTCTGTAATCCCCAGAAAACCACCCTGGGGAGCCAACGGAAGAGCCTGGGAAATCCTGGGCCGGGGTGAAGGTGAAGGAGGAATCAAGTGCATCCCTAAACATCTGAAGATTCAAGGACATGGGGGGCTGCCTCCCCACTGTCCCTGGAGATGGTGTGACAGGAAGGAGCCAGAACCAGGTTGGAGGGGAGTGGAAACGCTCCAGTCTAAAATAATTCAAGGGCTGCATGCTCGCTCCAAGCCTTGGCCAGGGGCCCCAAGGTACCAGCACCTGCAGACAGGATGTGTTGACAACTGGAGTGGAGAGTGAATTCCAGGACCAGCTACTGGCTCGGCCTGGGCAGCACTGGATTCTCCCCCAGAGGCCTGGGGCAGGGGCGGAGTGGCAGAATTCCTGGGACAAGTCTCTCTCGGTCAGCAGGTAGCCAGACAAGAATTCAGGGCAGAGCCTGCGATCTGGTTACTCAGCCGAGTTCTCAACGTAAAGATGGTCTGTTTAGTCTATGCAATGTTAATTTTTTCTCCAAATTTAGTTGCTAGCTGATTTCACATCATAATCTAGATTCTTGTTTCTCGTGGAAAATAAGCCCAGAAATGCTGGCTGGTGTTTTGAGGCCGTCTGAATTCGGCAGTGCGCGTGTGGTCCTGCTCACCTGGTCGCCACCTGTCCCGCCACCTCCAAGCAGCCTGCCTCATGGAACTACGCACCCCCGTCCCCTTTGTGCATCTGCATCTCTGGTTTCTGCTGCAGAGCCTTCTGGGGGAGGCTGTGCATGCTCTAGCTCTCTGATTCCTCCCCACCACCAAAGCCACCTCCTCCCCAACAAGCCCTCTCGAAGGAGCTCAGAAGTCTGAAGGCTGTGAAGCCCCCTCTCATCTCAGCCTCAAAGCTCTGAAGCATGCTTTTGCACTGTGGTCTGCCTTACTTTCTCACTCCTCTGGATTTGGGGATTCTTCCTTCTTGTCTCAGGTGGTAAGCAAGGACCCTGTCAGCCGTCTTGCCTATCAACCACTCCACACAGGGAGGAATTCAAGGAAGAGTGGATGGGTGGGTGGATGAAGGGTGGGTAGATGGATGGGTGGATAGACGGATGGAGGGGGAAGGGTGGGTGAATGATGGATGGGTGAATGAATGGATGGCTAGATGAGCAAGTGAGTGAGCAAGTAGAAGAAAGGAAGTGTGGGAAGATGGATGGATGGGTAGATGGAAGGGCGGTGGAAGAAGGAAGGAAGGAAGATGGATGGATACATCCCCTTCCCTCGAAACCAGTTAAATAGGAAGGAGGGTCAGAGGATGCAAGCAGTAAAGAAAGGAGGTCAGCAGCCTCTCACGTGGTGGCCAGAGCCCTGGACCTGGAGCTACAGAGCTGAGTTCCAGGCCCAGCTTTGCCACATGAGGCAGCTGTGTGACCCTGGGCACAGGGCTCAACCTCAGCAAGCTTCAGTCGTCACATCTGTGAAACGGGGCGATGTTATCTCCCTTGTGGGAGGTTTTAAGGAATACATGACAAGATGACTTCTTTGGAAGCCAGCTGCTGATGTGGTCGGGCTGAGTTCATCTGGGGCAGCAGCCGGAGCGCCCAGCACAGGTTCTGCCACTGGGCTGGATTCAGTGGGCCTGGGTGGCTGCAGGCTGTGCTGACACCCCGGGACTCCACAGAGCAGAGAGCCCCCCACCCCCATGAGCAGAGGGCCAGGCCAGCAGGGGCTCTGGCAGGCCTGAGGAGCCTGCGTGTGCCTATCCATAGGGGAGCAGTAGAAATGGTTAGATCACAAGAACAGTGACATCACAGGAGAGGAAGCTGGCGAGAGGCAGGTTCCCGGAAAGGGGGAAGCCTTGCCTCGGCGACGCCCAGCCAGACTGGGTTCTGCGAAACCAAGCAGCTGGTGGCTGGATCCCTGGAGGCCAGTCCCTCCCCTGCCTCTGGGACACTCAGAGGGCATCAGGCCTCAGCCAGAGTCAGGTGGGCACCAGGAGAAGCTGGGTAGAAAGCAGGGAGGTGGGTGGGGGAGGCAGAAAGGGCTCAGCAGAGTGAGGCAGTAGACCCAGTGGTGCCTGGACAGTGACGGGAAGCCAGGCCAGCCTTTCCTGCTCACTTTGCTGGCACCTGAGGGGCAAGGCTCCCTCTCTTCGATTCACCCTGTGTTGTTCCTCACCAGTGGTCACTCTGGGTCCAACGGTCATGCCTCCCCCTGCCTACAAACCCCATGCCTGGAAATCTACACCCTTCCCCAGACGTCTCGCATCTTTGCCACCCACACAAGCAGATTTTCCAACAAATGCTCACTCAAAGAATTTCCCGGCATCTACATAGGACGATCGTTATCAAAGAAGATCATAACCAGAGGAAGCAGCCTGTCCGGTGCACACACAGGTCAGAGGCACGCACGCCTCTGCCTTCCCTTCCACACTCACTCACGGGCAGAGCCTACGGGAAGGGGACGGAAGTCTCCACTGGGGACCCCGGGACCCCAGGACCCCAGTGGAGGTCTGAGAAAACAGAGATGGGACTTTGCAGGATGCTCTTGGAACTGACGAGAGCCACAGACACTGTCAGTCCCTTGTCGGGATGCCAACCAGCGGGTGGGTTGGGAGCCACCGGGAGGGTGCACAGCTGGTGGGGCAGCACAGAGCCTCTGCGGGAAGAATCTCATGAGCTCCAGCACTGGCATGCGCACACACGCCTGCACGGACTAAAGGAGATGATAATGGATACACGGGCATGTGTGTGCACGTGTATGCAACCCTCACGAGGGGGCTGGATCAGACCCTGTGCTCAACTCTGGCTTCCCCCCTGACAAGCAGGGTGCCTTTGTGGAAGTGACCCGGCCTCTCTGTGCCTCAGGCTCCTCCATGGTCCAGGAAGGCAGTGCCAGGACCTGCTTCCTCACCGGGTTGCAGAGGATAAAGGAAAAGGCACCAAACCCCTTAGCTTGGGGCCCGCCCGGCACAGGGTCAGCAGCCAGGTATGAATTTGTGGTTGGTGCCTTCCGGAGCTTTTCCCAGGCCTGCAGGAACCAGTGGCCTGCAAGATCCATCATCTCGTTTAGTCTCTCCTGGGTGGGGATCTGTTTCATGCCCACTGTCCAGATGAGTCAGCTGGGAGAGGTGAGTCCTGGCTGAGCAGGCAGCAGAGGAGCCAGGATTTGAACCCTGTTCTGGGTTTCCACACGTAAGCTCTTTCTACAGTGACATTTCACCAGGAACTGAAAAACACAGCACACTGGGTGCATTTATCTGGTGGGTAAATAATAACAAGTCGGGGCCCTGGCCAGGAAGCTCAGTCAGTTAGAGCATGATCCCAACATACCATGGATGTAGGTTCCATCCCTGGTCAGGGCACATGCAAGAATCAGCCAATGAATGAATGCACAAATTTTTGGAAAGCGAATCAATGTTTCTCTCTCTTCCTCTCTCTCAAATCAATAACTACAAATTTAAAAAAAAATTTTTTAAAGTTGGGGCCCTTGGCTGGACTCATCCCTTGTTTTACGGACGAGGAAGGGGGCATCCCCAGAGTTACATGAGGAAACCAGGTGGCCCCCATGAGGAGGGAGGGGTGCGGGAAGATAGGCAGGGGGCCTCCCGGTCCCCGCCCCACCCACCACCTGGCTACACCCCCGAGGTCCCTCCCTACCACTTCAAGGCAGAAAGATAAGGACAAGAGGCGGAGTCCTTAGACCTGTCCAGGCCTCTGTTTCCCCACCCACACGACGGGGGAGGGTTGGCCAGTTCTGCTCGCACTTTCCGTAGCTCGGTGGTTCTTTTGGACACTGGGAGAGGGAGCCCCACTCTGACCCATTTCTTTCACTGTGCCTGAGGTGCCGCCATCAGGGGAGCATCCTTCGTGGTTAAGGCTGTCTCCAACCGTGCTCCGCATTTAAAACCCGCAGGTAGCTCCTGATGTCCCCAGCCCCCCAGGGCCCATCCCCTTGCCCGCCCCCCGCCCCCCCCCTGCATCTGGGAGGGAGGAGGACGGCCCTCCGCAGGGAGCACACTGTAGCCATCGCGTGTCCTGCTGTTCATAGCCTTGGGCATGGGAGAGGCCCCGACTGTGGACCCATCCGAGCACCACCTAAGCCCCCTGAGCCTCGACTCCCTTCTCGAAGAAGCGGAATGGCGTTTCCCTGGACGTCACGGGCCATCGGGCCAATGACCTGAACACCGGTGCTCAACACCAGGCTCGGTGTAGCTGAGGGCCTGGGACCAGGGCTGGGCCCCTGGCTCACAGAATGGCCTCAGGGAGTCTGGGACAGGAACATCAGACCCAGGGCCCCTCTCGCTCCTTCCTAGCTCCTCCCCGAGATCGGATTCAGCTGTGGGGTGGGGAGTGCGGCAGGAAAACCCATGGCCATCATTCAAAGGACTGAATCGTGGGCCACAGTCAGGGTCTCTGTGACCTCCTGAACCCGAGGGGTGGGCCCAGCTATCCTCAGTCTGGCCAGGCCCCGGGCGGGGGGAAAGGGGTCCCCAAGGGAACTCCATGAAGGCCCAAGGCAGTCATGCCCGGAGATGCCACCTACGTGCTGGGAACAGTGGGACAAGGTGCCTTCTGCTCCCCAAACAGCGCAGTGCCAGTCTCGGCATCTGGGGTCACCCCCAGAACCAGGGGCCTGAACTCATGCCCTCCGCACCCCCCGAACAGCACGGGTCTGCAGTCACACCACCTGCATTTCTTCTTTGTCCTTTAATCACTGTCTCTGATAAATTTCAAAAGGCCTGGAAAGGATGATGACGGGTCAAAGAGCATTGTCAGACCGTCACCCCTGTCTGACTGATGCTTCTGAACAGGGCCAACCTAGAGCCAAGTGTGAGTGTCGGTGAATGTGGACACCAACCCCAGAATCCAAGCATTCCAGAGTTCGGGAACCTTCGACTGTAGTTTATGGGAATGTTGGATACTCAAAATCTGAAGCCAAGAAGTCAGACTTTGCATCAGAATGACAGCCTCCTACACAGCCCCCCAGAACCTCAGCGTCGGAGGGAGGGCAGAGGGCCAGGCTGCTGTTAGATACAGGACCTTCTTCTGTTCGGCATTCTTAGATCCCAGGTGGGGAGGGCTCTCCTGGCTCTACAAGGCCACTCCAAGACGCTTCTTCTGTCCCCGAGCCTCTGTCTGCCCAGCAGGGCTCCCTCCCACTCCCCTCCATGCGACCCTCCCCTCCCAGCCCTGCCTCCCAGCACTGTGGCCGGCACCTGCACCTTCATCATCCTCGCTCTCTGTCAGAGCCCCCACGCAGCACGTGGACGTGAGCCCTCCACCGTGCATATCCTCTCCCTTGCATGTCTCCTTGTCTCCTCCTCTCCCGCTGCCCCACCTCCCAGCCCACTTGACTCCTTGGTGGCTGTCAGGACCAGCAGCCCCAGGTGGCCCGCCCCAGCGGTCACAGACCAGTCTCATCCTACTGACCAAACTGCCACCACAGAGACCTGAGGAGGGCCCCTCGAGTCACCTGGCCTCACTGTGTCCTGCCCACCTCCCCAAGGGGCTCCCTTCTTCTCCAGATACTTTGTCACCAGGGAAGCCACACGCAGGGCAGGTAGCAGGGTGGGTGCCCCGCAGGAGATGCAGGTGACACAGGGTAACCCTGGTTACCGAACAACCTGCGGAAGCGGTCGGGTTAGCAAAAGTGTTGGACTTGGCCGTGCAGCCTTCCAGCCGGGAAGCCCCTGACTTTAGCCAAGAGCAAGGCGCACGCCAAGGGAAGGGGCTTCCGGCTGCACCGAGGTGGCTCAGGGAAGGGTGCTCAGCACCACTGGGTCCTGCGGCTCCCGCATCACTTCATCTAAGGGCTTGGGTACCAGCCAGTGGGGTGATAGCACCCAAGCAAATGAAACCATCTCCCTCTAACTAGGGTCCACATCCAAGCTGTCCAATGACAAAGGTGTGTCTGAGACCTTTGGGAAGCAGGAGGGGAGCTGGGGCCAGGGCGGGGGTGCGACGGGGACTGGGTCACAGGGTGGGGCCACAGGCCTGAGCAGCCCCGCCCCTGCGGTCTTCCCGGGCTGCTCCTCTGAGGTCCAGGGCTTGGGCTCCCAAGGGGGCACCTGCAGGGAGAGGTGGGCAGTGACGGGGGTAGTACCTTCGGTTCTGGATTGTCCACTGGCCCTGGGTGCACGGCAGGTCATATTTCTGCCTCCTCAGTGCATAGGCATCAAACCAGAGGGCCAAGCCGTAGTCTAGGGAGGGCACCTGTGAGAGAGGAACTGGTCACTGGGTGGCCCGTGGGCTCTGGCTGGTCTGCTGAGTCCACCTTCTACACACTGTTGTGCCCAACAGAGCCAGGCCTTGGCCACCCCCACCATCCCCACTCCCAGATGAATCTGATCCCAGGCTCAGCCTGCAAGCGCTTCATCAGAGGCAGGACAGTGGACCCCTCCCAGCCAGGGCCCCCGGAGGGCCTTAGAGTGCCCTGGGCTGACAGCAGGGAGGGGGGCAGGCAGGGTGCGGGGCTCACCTTGAGATGCCAGGAGCAGTGGGTGCTGGGTGAGTAGTAGCTGGGGAAGTACGGCGTGCTGAGGACACCCTGTGCCTCCAGCCGGCCCTCCAGGGTCAGGTTCACCTCGCAGGCTGGTTCAGAGAACAGTGGTCACACAGGGTCCCTCAGCCGAGTCCCACTGCTCTTCCCAGCCAGTGGCGGGCAGCTGCACCCCACCCCACCCCCGTCCCTGAACAGTAGGCCTTGTGTTTGAGTGTGACTGTGTGATCTTGAGCCTCAGGTATCTCCTCTGCAAAATGGGGACAGCAACAGTACATAGCTCAGAGGGTACTTCAGAGAATGAAACAGACGTAAAACACGCAGAGGGTCTGGTATGTGGTAAGGGCTCAGCAAATGTGAGCTATTGACGCGCCGTGTGGCGTCGGGCCAGTTACTGAGTACACTCGCGGCTGTGGGAGCTTCAGTCGCAGGCCTCGGGGAGGAAGAATTGGGACCCTTTGAAAAGATGAGGTTCAGAGGAAAGAGGGGTGACTCAACCGAAGTCCCACAGCAAGAGGGTAAGGGTGGGGGAGCTGGAGTGTCCCCTGCTGTCCTGCTCCCTCTCCATGGAGTCAAGGTCCCCAGAGCCCCTTGCTCCCTTCCCCCTAAAACTGTGTCAGACTCTCCCATGAGAACTGAGCCAGCTCTGGCCCCTCCTTTATCCCAGGGACCCCCCCCCAGAGGGTAGCCAGCACCGCAATGGGGTCACCTGGGGCCCTGGGCCACTGCCAGGAGGCCGAGGGGGTCAACATCAGAAGAAGGGGAGGAAACTGAGTTGGGGGGGCAGGAGGGAAAAGCAGCCCCTCTGTGTATGTGGTCTCCTGTTTACAGCCCTCCCCACGCAGAGCTCTGGAAACTGCTGGGTTGCTTTGCCTGCCTGGAGGCAAGGCCATGGCCATGCCCAGGACAGCTAGCAGGCGGGAAAGGTAAGTGTGCTTCTCCTGAGAGAGGGGGCATCTGGAGAGGGGTCCGGAACAGGAGAGTGGTGGCTGGGGAGGGGCTGTGGGCAGCCTGGGGAGAGCCTCCCCCAGCTCCCCAGAGCTGGGGACACCCTGGGTGTGAGACGCGTGTCTGGAGGTGAATCTCAGGTCCTCAGGGTGGGCACAAAGGGAAGTGGGACGGGGAGGGGCTGAGGAGACACAAAGCCAGGGCGAGAACGGGGAGAGGAGGGAGGCCAGGCGAGGACAAAGTCAGGGAAGAAAATTGCACAGCAGGAGAGGGAATGAGGAAGATGTGGGCGGCATCCGGGGGGGCAGAGAAGGGGAGGGCAGTGGACTGGCACAGAGGGAAGGGGGCCGGGCTGGGGCATATGTGGGAAGCAGGGTGGAGAGCAGCAGCTCTTCCAGAACCTTCCCTCATCCCACGCCAACTGGAGCCAAGAAGGTGAAGGGCATGTCTGGGGGTGCGTCCTTAGTGTCCGCCCCCTCCCTCTCCCGCCCCCGGGACCCCGAGCCCTCACCCTGGAAGGCCACGGGCTGCACTGAGAGCACGAAGGGGTCGTAGTAGCTGTGTAGGCCCTTCTTCCAGACCACCGCCATGACGGCGCCCGACGCCAGGACCTCCACCACGGGTTCCTGGCGGCTGCAGCCGTAGACCCTGGGGGGGCAAAGAGAGGTGGGGAGGGCGAGCCAGAAGGTATCTGGGAGGAGCCGAGGAGGGTCAGCTGGGAATCTGTGCGGCTGGGTGCACAGCCGGTCTGCCGTGTGTTCTCCCAACGTGCTGACCCTCTCTGGCCCAGGGGACGGATGGGGCCTCGTAAGGATCAGGCCAACATCTCAGCTGAGAAAGGCTGGGATATTGCTGGGCTGTCGAGAGCTTATACTCAACGATGCCAGCTGACTACCGCCCCACAGAATCTGTTCTACCCCTCAGGGTCCCCATGACCTCTGAATATTCGGCCTGTGCCTGAAGGAAGGGCAGACAGGCTCCTGTGGGGGCCCCATTTTCTAGCTGGCTGCACCCTAACCCTGGTCTTGCTCCCATCCTCTCTGGGGTAGAGAGGAAGCAGGGGCATGGTCTGGCAACCCCCGGGGCACCCCAGGGTCCCACCCAAAGCTTCGTGCCTGGATGCACAAAGTAAATCATGGCATCTTAGGAGTCTAGATGCTTCGAGGGCTGGAACGTCGGCCCTGCCAAGGCTGTCAGGAGATGGTCCAAGTAAACTGCTTGGTTTCTAGGGCGAACACTGAGGCTCAGCACCATGCCGAGACCCCACTGCAGGTCCACAGCAGAGGGAGAGATGTGCTGAGCCCTGTCTGTGACAGCACCTGGAGTCTGCTCCCAGTAGGTGGCCTCAGGGTTTGCCATCTCAAGCAGGGGTGCTCCCAGCTCTCCCCCCACCCCTTACCAACCTCCCTCAAACGACCCCTCCTCTCCAACAGAATCCTCTGAGTCATTGCTAATTTGGAGACCAATTCCCAGCTAATAACCCTGCCTCCCAGAGTGGCCGTGCCACCATCTAGCCGCAAGGTACTGCCTGCCTCCCATATGCTGGCCATGGACTTGACTGGAGGGGATGGGCACTGATGTGGGCACCAGGGCATGTCGGCAAGGGCATGTGTGAGGTCTAAGTGCAGCCTCCAAAGCCAGAGCAGTGGGAGTAATCCCAAGGCAGCTCCCCGGGGATGGTCCCAGGGAGGGGCTCTGGCTCGGGGCCTCAGTTCTTGTCAGGGAAGGAGGTTGCAGAGGTCCCCCGGTCCCTCACTCCTCCTGCTTTTATCCTCTGGTTTGTTCTCATTGCTGGGTGTCCCCCACGCTTCCACACACCATGCCTCCTGGCCCTCACCTGCTCCTCTCCCAGAAAGTGCAATAGGGTAAAGAGGCACCTGGAGGTCACATTTAATGGGGGCTGCCACCTTTAATGTTGGGGGTTCCTTTCATTTTCTTCCATTTACTTAGCAGCAGAGCTGTGTTGCAGATACAGTGTGCCCCTTCTCCCTGGGGTGCGAACACGTGAAAACAAGCCAGGAGGTTGAAAACGGGCGAGGGCCTGCTCTGTCTTCCCGTCACCCCTGAGTTCCCTCTCACACTCTGGGTGCAGTTTGGAGGACACCCCCAAACTTGTCTGTCATTTTAGACCCTCTCCTTGGGCCTGAGGTGGAGGGTGTCGCCTGCCCGGGTGCCACAGTGAACAGGGACGGAGCTGAGCCCAGCAGCAGCAGGGGGCAGGGCCCCTCTGAGAAGCCCCAGGGGAAGTTCATCAGCGTCTCCGCCCTCCTGAAGACCAGATATCATCTGGCTTCTCTGCATTTCCCAGAGCCCTCCAGGAACGGGGGCCCCACACGCCTACATTAAGGTCAAGGCTGGCAGGGCAGCAGGGGTGGGTGCCAGCGTGTCATCTATGCCACCAGGAGCCTGGACACTCAGAGGCCCTGGCGGAGGGAGCTGGGAAGAAGCTTCACAGGCCCTCCTCAAGGACAGCTTTCGGTCTGAGCAGCCCCCCCCCCCACCTGGCAGCTGGCCCAGCCCGGTGGGCAGGACGGAGAAGGCAGCCGCCTGGGACCCTCCCTGTCTTCCCCCACCTGCTACCCTGGTGATTGAAGCCATTTCTAGCCCTTTTATGGCCTCCCTGCCCCACGTCCACCTGCCCTCTGACCTGGTCGCTTCTGCACCCCACTGCACACCCTGTGTCCCAAGGCCCCATTCCTCTGCTCAAGAACGCACGGGCAGTGCCCACTTCCCAAGTATTAAAGTTTACATTGCTGCTGGCACTCAGTGCCCTCCGTGACTTTGCCCAGCTAGAGAGCATTACTGCGTGTAAGGATCCTGGCACAGATGGGCCGGTTTAAATCCTCACGATTACCCTTCAAGGTAAGCCCGATTGTGCACCCATTTTGCAGGTGAGGAAACTGAGGCTCAGGGAGGCAAAGACTCGCCTCAGGGCACAAGGCTGGGAAGCTGCAGAATGGGAGTTGGGGTCGGGGCTGCCAGACTCTGAAGCATTCTTCTGACCAGCATTCTTCTGACCCCACAGCTGATCTTGTGGGTCATCTAGTACAACTGTTCTGTTACACATGGGGAAAATGGACGGGGGAGGGGACTGCCTGCAGCCCACAGCCATCTCCAGTCTCCCCTCCCCCTCTCCCTCTGGGCTGGCCTGGCTGTCTCCCAGATAGTGAACGTGAGGTCACTCAGCCCCTGGGCTCGGAAAGCTTGGTGTGACCTTTGACCCCACACCACCGCCTCCTTCCCAACCCCACACCTCCACCCCCACCCCCAACCTTCTCAGGGACTCACGAGGTGATGAGCCTCCTTTCTAGGGGCCCCGCTGCATCGTACATGGCCAGCCGGTCCCGGCAGTCGGCCAGCGTCCACTCCAGCCGGAGTTTCAGCATGAGATCCTCCGGGCCCTGCAGGTGCCACAGGCAGCTGGAGACCAGGTAGTCGGGCCCCTTCAGCTGGAGCACCTGGCCCCGGCCCACGTAGCTGTAGCGGTAGCAGCCTGCAGGGGGAAAGGGGCAGGCTCCGTGACCTCTAGCAGTCGGGAGGAGAGACCCAGAGAGCCAGCCCCAGCAGGTCCTCACCGGGGCAGGGGTGCCCTTGCCCCATCCCGACCTGACAGATTCCTGCCTATGCCCCATACCCGAGTCTGCTGCCCCTCCTCCAGGAAGGCTTCCAGAACCCCCCAGCCAGAAGCAGCTCCTTTTCTCTGGAGGCACACCCCTTCCTCTGCTTTGGATTGGAGCCCCTGCCCCCAGGGCCGAATGATTCCCTCCACACACACACACACACACACCACCCTGGGGCCTCGGGTCCAGCTCTGGCACTTCTGGGCTGGTGAGAGCCTGTTCGGTCTGTCTCCCTCATGGGGCTCCGGGCTCCTCCCAGGGCAGGGGTGAGGGCGCCTCCTCTGGTGTCCCCTCCGCCGGCGTGGGGCCTGGCACGGAAGACGTGCTCACAAACCCTGTTTAAAGGGCTTTAATGGCCATCCTTGCCCGCTTAGATACTGTGTTCCCAGAGGGCAGGGCTCCAGCTGCTCACGGACCCAAATAAGGCTGGCTGCAGAGAAACCTGGGGACACACGGACACCTGGCATAGGCGAGGGCAGCCCAGACCAAAGGCCAGTGCAAGTACAAGTGTGCCGATGATGTGTAAGATGGGTGGACGGATGGATGGATGGACAGACAGGATGGAAGATGGTAGATAATAGATTATAGACAAGTAATAGATCGATGATGGACAGGTAGAGAAACAGATGATAGATGATAGATAGAAAACATTATTGATCGATGATAGACAATCAACAGATAGGCCAGATAGATGGCAGATACTAGAAGATAGATAGATAGATAGATAGATAGATAGATAGATAGATAGATAGATAGATAGATAGATAGATCCGTTTCCCGTGCATTCCTCTGACCCCGCACCTACCCTACTGGTTCCCTAATCACAGAGTGACATAAATCTCTGCCTTGTGCTCACTTTATCTGTGTGTGAGAGTCACCATGTGAACTGTCTGAAAGTGGTGCTGGGACCCCACTGTCTCCACCCACCGAGGAAGGAAGCAGTGGGCCAGGCCAGTGGGAGGAGAGAAGTGAGTGCAGGCGCACGGGAGGGGGGTAAGCTCCGCCCCCACAAGGACCAGGCAGTGAGACCGTAGCTCTGGGCAGAAACTACAGGACTACAGGAAGGACCTGAGAACTCAGGGGCTTGGGCTCAGGACCACAGGGTACAGTGGCCCAAGTCCTGCCCTGCGCAGCCCAAGAGTCGCCAGTCACACAGACTGCGACGTGGAGTGCCCCTGGCCTGAGGCAGCACGGTGGCCCTGCCAGTGCTGTGCTGCCCGGGGCTCGGCAGGGGGACAGTGGAGCCTCTTGGGAAGTAGCAAGGGGCTCTAGCAATATAGCACAGGGGTGGGCGAGGGCAGAGGGCAGAGGGCAGATTAGCCGGGCTGGCGGAGAAAGGGAAGAAAAAGGTGGAGGGAATATCCTTGAATGTGAAACATCCCCAGAAGACCAAGTTCTGATGACCCGAGATGACTGATACCCCTTGAAATAGCAAGACTATTTTCAACTATCCGTGCAAACTGTGGCCTGAGGGCAAGTTGAACTCAATGACAGAAAGCAGAGTCACGCTCTGACACCTCGCACAGGCAACACATGCACGCTTCTGTACATGACACATACGCGTATTCACACATACACAACGCCTCCTTCTGTCCCCCCACAGCCTTGCCTGGAACCCCCACCAGGCCCATCACGCACCCTGGTGACTTCCCGGGCCAGTGCCCCCTGTGCCCCCAGAGCAGCTGAGAGGCCCCCTGACGCTCGACCAAGCCAAGAAAGACACCGGCTCAGAAGTGGAAAAACGAAAGGAGCGTACCCAGCGTGGAATTCAGTGCAACTATGTCTTTTATGCTGGCTTCTGTTAAAAGGAAATGAACAAACAAATAATAAATAGATAAAATTAAAACAAAAATTGAAGAGACCACCAGAGCCAGCCTGCCTACAGTTTGCCCCAAATGCCCACCCTCCCATGGCCCCCGCCCCAGTCCTGTCTCCCGGGACCCCGGGGGTGCACCCTGAGAGGGTCCCAGCCTCCTGTGCCCCGCTCCCCAGTACTGACCCAGGATGACCAGGCCCTCTGGGTCCGGCTCGTACTCCGTCCTGTAGGGAGCAGGGCCCGAGCTGTTGGCTGTGGACAGCAGCTCCTCCACCAGCAGTGCCCGCACCACTTCGGGGCTCAGGATCAGCTGGTGGTGCTCAGGGATTTGGAGGATGAACCAGAAGAAGCAGGTGAGAGGTCCCTCCCTAAGGCGGGCGGAAGCGAGAGGGGCTGGGGAAGGGACCTGCTGTCTCCCAGCCCAGCCCCCATTCCTGTGGTGAGAACACCAACCGTGGCTCACACCCGCTGAGCGCTTACTACCTCCCAGGCAAGGCTCTCCAGCTTCACAGGGAAGCCTCCTGACCACCTCTAGGCAGGTGCTTGCCTCATCCCTGTTTTGCAGGTGAGGAAACTGAGTTGCAAGAGGTCAGGGTGTATGCCACAGACCACATCAAAACTGGCAGAACCAGGCATGAGTGGAAGAGCTGCCCCCCCCCCCCCCCCGCTCACACCCCGACGGGGACCCCATTTACTACCAGCCAGGCCCTTGGCAAGCACAGTGTGGCCCCTGTCCAGGTGACCTCTATCACACCTGTGCCCCCTCCGGAGACGAAGAAACCAAGTGCATGAAGAAAGGTCACATACAGGAAGCCAAATTGCCTCTCCATGCCTCAGTTTCCTCATTTTTTTAAACAAGGGCATGGCATCAGTCAACTCCCCTCCCTTCTTTGAGTTCGAGGTTCTAGCAGGGGCAGGGCGGGAGGGGTAGGGACTCACCCAAAGGAGTAGACGGAGCTGGAATTGTAGTAAGTGCCCAGGCTGGTGCTGGCGATGAGGGTCTTGAGCTAAAAGGAGGGGAAACAGTAGGCCGGTTGCGACCGTCTGCCAAGTCTCTCCAACCTTGAGATGCCCTTTCCCCCTCCAGCGGCCCCGCCCGACAGGGTAGAGAGCCCTGCCTGTGGTCACTCGGTGGCCACGCCTGGCAACCTCACACCCTTTCCACTTTTCCCCTCCCCCCACACTCAGGCACTGCCCCCCAACCCCCTCCATCAGCCCTGGCCTCCATCAGACCACCCATGGCCGCTGTCCCCCTTGTCAAATGCCACTCAACTCTGAGAAGCCCCTGTGGCTCCTGAGTCCCCTCCTCACCCCCAGGCACTAGCCACAGAGTGCAGCTGGCTGGGCTTCCACATGTCCAGCCACAGGGCGGTTGGATGTCCTGCAGCACTGGGAGCAGCCCACCAACCCCACAGCGACCTACGGACAGGTCCGCCATCAGCACCACACTTCCCAGGAGAGCCCTGGGTGGGTTCCCCAGGAGCAGGCCAGGTCAGGGGCACGAGGCAAGTGGTCTATGTGGAAATGATTCTGGGAAGACCAGTGGGTGGTGGGGCACAGCCAACAAGGTGCAGGGTAGGGCTGTGGGCCACTGAGGCACAGCCAGAAGAGAGCTCTTGGAGACAGAGGGGGCATCCTCAGAACTGCCCCCACCAGGGGCCAGGGTCTCTGCGATGTTTATCTGCCTGCTTCATTTCCCGTGGCTGAGGGTTGCTCCTGGGAGTAACCCCTCACTGGGCAGGTGTGGCCCTGTGACCTGCGACCTGCGACCAGAGAGCCCAGACAGAGGAGGTGCTGGCAGAGGGAGACCACCTCTGCAGGGAGCCATTGCTCAAGATGGGAGGGGAGGTGGGTGGGCCCTGACAGCTTCCTGGTACTGCCCCAATTCCCCAAGGTCACGCTCTTTGTTAGTGTCACAATCAGGATTTAACCCAAGTGCATTTGACACCCGAGTCCATTTTCTCTCCCACCACCCTATTGGTACCCTTCCATCACGCCAGGAACAGGCCCCTGCTTCTGGCGAGTTCTCCAGACAGACTGACCAATGGGCTTGACACGATGAGGCCCCTCCCTCTTCGTTCTCCCCCCCACGTTCCTTCCCTCCCGCCCTCCAAATCCTTCCCTACCATCTCTTGGGCTTTGGCGGTTTCACTGCGAAAGGCGCTGGACTCCCGGTGGGCAAGGTCCTGGGAGAAGTGGCGGTTGAGCACTCGGAGGCTGCCGGAATACACCTGGCTGACGGTCCCCTCTGCCTTGTACCCTGCCCAGGAAGAGACCAGCAGGTTAACCAGGGCGAAGCAGGGAAGGGGCCTGCCTCCTCCGTGCCTTCTCCCACACCTGACCCTTAGCTCGGCCTCCTACATCTCGGGCCTCCGAGGCACTAGCTTCATCCTTCATCTTTGTCATTGTCAACATGGCTATCCAAAGTTTATTTAGTGACAAACTGGCCCCACTTGCCAAGGAGGAGAGAGGCCTAGAGATGGATGATGTCCTACGGGTTCCCTGTCAGAAGCTGATGCAGCGATCAGTCCAGGACATGGATGACCTAAAGGCCGGGAAACCCCAAGGACCCAGGTCCAGTTCATGGGTTACAGCCTCTATTCATCCTTCCACTCGCCACGTGAAGACAAGAGAAGGGGGTGGTGCCAGCCATGTGGACGTTTGTCTGCAGACAGAGTCGCCCAGGCTCCGAGACTGCATGTGCAAAGGCCCTGTGGCAGGGGCTTGTCTGCTGTGTTGGAGGGGCCGCAGAGTGTGTGAGGGGGAGGCAGGAAGGGACGAGAGGGCGAGGACTTTTGTTCCACTCTGGGTGAGATGGGAGCCATGGGGATTTTAGGCAGAGGCGTTAAATGATTTAATTTGCTCTTGTGATAAGAGCCAGCTCTAAGGAGGCCAGGGCAGGAGCTGGGAGACCTGCAGGAAGTGATTCAGGTGAGGGAGACCCAGGCGAGCGGTGTGGGTAAGAGGCGATGTGGCCTGGACCAGGCTGCACAGTGGTGGCGGAGAAGGTGAGAAGTGGTTGGGGCCCCACTGTGTTTGGAGGTGACCAGGTGTGCTGGCAAACAGAAGGAGCACTGCTGAAGCCGGGCCACCTTGGGGGAACCCAGGAGGGCTGGCTTTAGAATAGGCAGCCCTGGTTCACCCTGGGGACGAGCAGGAGGGCAGAGCACGTGGGTGCAGCTATGGGGGCTTCCAGGGGGCTTTTCTTCTGACCGGTTTCATTTGCTCATTAAAACTGGTGGCAAGGTGGGTGGGGGTACAGGGGGTTTGAGAAACAAACATAAAACAGTCACCTAGAGAGCAGGAGAGGGGAAAAACCAGGGAGGCACAGTTGGGCAGCGTGAGCAACAGGGCCCATCTGCCTGGGGAAGCCACTCTCTGCCCTCCCCTCTCCTGTCCATTTCTGGGTCAGGCTGCCACTCACTTTGGGCTTATTCCATTCCAGGTCAGCAGGGTGCACCCCTGATTCGTCCCTTACCCAGCACCCAGTCCCCAGGGCACAGCCTGGCCAGGCGGGAGGAACAGCTCACATATCCCCCTGACATGCCTCCTCTACCCTAACCCCTCTGCAGGGCGGAATCAGCTCCCCCACTGAGGCTTGGAGGCACTCGGCCCCAGGGCGTGGAGCACCCCCTCTGTGGGGGGGAGGGCGGTTTACTGCTGGAGCACAATCAGGAGAAGTTAGACTCATCTGCAAAGACAGACAGTTGGCAGGCGAGCTCCTGGCCCTGCAGCCTGGTGCTCTGTGGTTTACCCTGAGGACTAATTATCCTGCAGCCTAAAAGGGCCTTGCAGCCTGGTGCATTTGGGGAACTCGCTGGCTTCCTGCCGGTGGTGAAATGCACACGGCTTTCATGCCCTGCCGATGTCGTTTGGTCCTGAGCAGAACTGCCATCCACTCTGGGCCGTGGCGGGTAGACTCACATCTCACCTGGGCGTCCTAACAGTGTCTGTCTGGCGGCTGGTTCCAACTACCCCCAGCCCCCCCTGGAGCTGGGCCTAGGCTGACCTCCCCATGACTGCTCCAGAGTGGGTCCCCCCGTCCCTTTTCATGGACCTGAAGTTCCACCATGAGATTCAGCCAGTAAGAACACTAACTTCTGCGGAGTGTCTAATGGGAAGTCTCTGATCATCAGTCCCTGCTATGCTCCCCCGTGGCCTCGGCTTCCTCTGTCCGAGTGAGGACACGCCTTATGGCGAGGCAGGGCCATCCTCAGAGCCTGACACAGAGCTGGTGTATAGGTGGTCAGGAACAAAAGAACGAACAAATGAACGAATGAACGAATGAATGAGTGAGTCTTCTACAGTGTACAGGGAGCATTTTCACAGCCAATGTGAGCTGACTTGGTTCACCCATTATTTTCCATTGTCAAGAGTGGAGCGAAAGAGATATAGTCCCCATCAGATTTAGAGAAAGAGACAGTAGGTGTTGAGGAGTGTTTATTGAACAAATGAATGAATGAATGAATGAATGAAAGCAAAAGTGGACAAATGGACCCAGTCTCTGAGCCAGTTGCTTCCAGGAGGCTAAGGGCCATGATACCACAGAGGGAGGCCAAAATTCAGGACCTGGGAGAGGCTCTGGGCCACCTGCCCTGGACACCACAGGTCCCCACTTCACTGCGTGCTGAATCCCACGTGTGCCTGAGCTGGGGTATGAAAGCCCTCTGTGCATGTGGACCATCTCCTGGATGCCTGAGCCCTGTGGCCCTCCTCTGCTTCACCCCCATCCATGCTTGGCCCTGGGGACTCAGAGGTGACAGAGCTGTGGTCCCTACCCTAGAGGAGCTCCCAAGTGGCACTCAAGTGAACAGAAGCGCTAACTGGTGCCAGGAACCATGGGTGTCACTGGGCCTTCTCCTGCAGAGCCAGATGGCTCAGTCCCAGGGGCAATCCTGGAGGGCTGCAGGCAAGGGGAGGCAATGTTTATACCCCTTTGGCATGTTGGTTCACAAGAACAGGGTGCTGGGAGAGCGCTCCTTCCCTAGCTGGTGAGAGCTGGAGGCACTTGGCCTGAGTCCCAGGACCCAGAACGTAGGTCCAGTGATCTCCCCTTCCTCCCCTCCCTGCCTTTTCCCCACAGGATAAGAAGGGAGACTCAGAGAGAGGAAGTACTTGCCCAAGGTGGGTTGCTGGGCACTGCTGACTTGGACTCCTGGTCTGCTCTGCTGTGCCCCCCACAACCCCCCCCCCCCAGTTCTTCCCAGGTGCCTTTCCTGGCTGGGCCCACGCCTTTACCTAGGAAATACCAGAGCAGGAGCGCTCCTGAAGCCAGTGCGACCAGGGCCAGCCACAGAGGCACCAGGCGGAGGTAGTCCCGGGCTTTTCTCTTGGAGTCCTCAGAGGCCTTGAACATCCCCTCCGGCTCCGCCTCCTCACCATCACCTCCATCGCCCTGCCCACCAGCCGCCTGGGGGGCCTCTGCCACGGGCATCCTAGCAGGAGACAGACCTCGGTTGAGAGTGGCCTGGCATTTGCAAGGGAGACTCTGCTGAAGGCCCACAATGCACAGATGTAAGACTGCCTGCCTTTGGGGGTAGGAGGGTCCTATCACCAGGTGGGAGCTGTGATCGAGAGTGGGCATGGGCCCTGGCTGGCATGGCTCAGTGGACTGAGCGCGGGCCTGTGAACCACACAATCGCAGTTCGATTCCCAGTCGGGGCACATGCCTGGGTTGCAGGCCAGTTCCCAGCAGGGGACTCACGAGAGGCAACCACACATTGATGTTTCTCTCCTTCTCTCCTTCCCTTCCTCTCTAAAGATAAATAAATAAAATGTTTTTTAAAAAAAAAAAGAAAAGAAAGTGGGCATGGGGCCCACTTGCTCATGGAGCCCCCCAAATCAGCCTTTCTAAGTTCAGAGGACAGGTGGAGGTTTCCAGGCTTGAACCCTGGCCCCTGGGGGCTGTGCCCACAGATGGTACTGAGAAACATGGGGTCCAAACCTGGGGTCCAGACACTGGCCCCGCTTCCCTTCGTCCAGGGGGAGGCTTTTTGCTCCTCCTGGTTCTCCACAGCAGAGCGTCCCGGGATACCCACGAGGAGAGTTCACTTAGCCCTGCCCCCGGAAGCCCCCGAGCCAGCGCTGGGCAGGGCCAGGGACCCACCCTGGGGACCAGGAACCCCAGGTCCTCTCCGGGGCAGGAGAGGAGACAAACACTAATACTCGTGTAGCATCTACAGAGGACATTTCACAGGCATCACCTCACTGAACCCTCTGCTCACCCAGGGATGTGAGGACCATGGTCCCAGGCGTTCTTTCTCAGGCCCACTCCGTGCGGACGATCTACACGACTCATCCTGCTTAAACCTCCAACCGCCTTCCAAGGTTCTGACCCATTGGACAGAGGAGGAAACTGAGACCCAGCATGTTTCGCCAGTAACTTGGGCCAGGGTTTTCCTGGCCAGGCCCCACCCGCCCAGTGGGACTCGAATATCTAGCACTTACTACCAGCCCCGTTTTACAGATGGGAAAACTGATGCCCCAAGAGGCTAAGCCACTCGCCCAACAGCAGGTAAGTGGGGAGAGAGGAGGAAGGGGCACATCCCCAGGTGTCGGATGTCCTGCACCTTCTCCTTTAAATGAGCTGTTAATTAGCAAATCATGATTAAGTGATAACTGACTGTCATCCCTCTCAGGGCCCTGGGTCTGCAGCTCTATCATCCAACCCCCTGCCCCCCCACCCCAAACAAACTGAGTATTTTCCAGCTTCTCTGGCAGCCTTTTGGAACAAGGGCTCTGGACCACTGAGCAGTTAGTCTCCTCCTCTCAAGTCCATAAACGCCACTGTGGCTTTGAAATACATCCCCAGATGCTTGGGGGTGGGGGTTGCTTTGGGCTGGGTCTCGGGTTTTCCCCAAAGGAGACTGCTCAGTGGTGCTCAGCCTCTTCCTGGCCTTCTCCTGCGTCCCCGCTTCCTGCCGTGCTCTCAGCAGTGTTCCCAGTCCGGGTTTCCGGCATCCAGCCCCCGTGACCCTCTTGAGTGGCCCCCGCCCAGTGCAAGTGAGGGAGGGATTCTCGAGTGGGCATGGAACCCCCTCGACCCCTAACCAGTGGACATCTAGATATGAGGGGCAGGCCCTCTGGCTTTTGTGGGGCTGGGCCAAGGATGGTAAATATACCAAAACGGGTGGGACAGCCCCCGGTGAGAAACTACCTGTCCCCGAAAGCTGAGCGGGGTAGCCAGAGCAGGGAGAGCCCTGTGACAGCCCAGGTCCTCATCTTCTCTCAGGCCTGGGCCGCTCCCTCCCCCAGGAAGGGCCACACTGGTTTTACTCTTGACTCGGGATCACCAAGGACCTATTTTGGGATGACTCATAGCATGTTGGGGACTCAGGGGCACTAGAAATGACAATAGTTGACATTTATTTCAACTGTTTCCTGTGCTTTGTATGCACTGTCTCATGTAAGCCTTCCTCAGACCCTGTGGAGGTAAGTTCTCTCATCGTTTCTGTTTTACAGATGAGAAAGTTGAGGCACAGAGGTTGAGCAGCTTGGCCAAAGTCGCACTGGCGGTCAGTCAGCAGCAGAGCCAGGCTACAAACCTAAATAGTTTGTCTACAGAATAACCTCCTGGTCCCTACTCTCTATTGCCTCACATATCACCTGGGTACTGAGGGGGAAACTGAGGCTCAGAGAAGGTCATAGGTCCACTAGGGAAGGCAGCAAGTGGAGCATCCAGGGTGAGACACTCAGCAGACCTCCTCCTGCTGCTCCCCCTTCCCCAGCCAGGCCCTCGCTCTGCAGATTCTGCCTCCCTCGTAAACGAATGCCCTCCTTTTCTGTCCAGGAGGACTTTGAATGTCACAGAAAAGCCCACTTGCAGAAAACCTGCTGTGTAAAAACCCAAGGTTAGATACAGCCCAGAGGTGGGGCAAGGGGTGCTGTTCGCCTGGGCTCCCTGTCACCCCCCGATGACTCCTGGGGCAGCCATCCACCTGGGCTTTCCACCGCGAACCTCCCCTCCCGCACGTGCTCCACGTGGCACCAGACAGACTCCTGCCCCGCCCACCCCCAGCCATTTACCACTCAGCATCCTCCCAGCCACCTCCGGACCCTTCGCCTTCTTCCCCAGGCTGCTGCCCACCCCACTGTGGCCCTAATTTCCATCGCACGTATCGCCCTGCAGGCCCAGGGGATGCCACCTCTGTGTAGCCACACCCTCTGCATAAAGAACAGTGGGGACCCTTACAGGTGACTCCAAGGCCTGGCCTTGGGGCCCGGGGCTCTGGGGAGTGAGCAGCCTCTTCCCCTGGGGCAGCCCTTGGTCCGATCAACGACATGCCTGTCCTTCAGCTTTGTCTCGCTCCCACACAAGGAAGTGAGCTGCGTCTTCTCTCCCCACCAGCCCCGTTCCCTGCAGCACCCAGCACATGGCCTGCCAGGTGAGTGACTGCTTCGTGGGAAGGGTGAACGCACACAGCCCCGGGTCTCCAGACTCCCAGGGCAGTGCTCCCCCCACTTGGGGAGCCTGCCGCTGGCACCTGGATGGTGGTGCTGGCTTCGGAATCCTGCATGCAGTGACCAGGCTGCCCCATTTTTGTTGAGCACGTCTGCATGATGCCAGGCTCCATGCTGGACAGAAGGGGGACATTGGTGAACACGAGGCCCCATTCTCATCCTCTCGGGGCTGACGGCCCCGCAGGAGATGGACAACTGGGACGACTGACAGCCCTGACAATGACCACACCGTTCCTGTCTTTCACTGTTGTATGGCAACTGCCCCATCGTTTCAGCAGCCCAGCCCATCGGAAAAGTCTGTGGCTCTACCTTCCACATGTTCCCAGGACCCAGGTCTTTCTCGGTGCCTCCATGGCTCCCACCATCATCTAGGTCAACACTGTCAGTCACCTTGTCTGCTGCAGTAATAGCCAGCTGTCTGACCACCCACATGGCACAGAGCCACACAGCCGCCGGGGTGGTCTTTTCACCCGGCACCCTGCTCACAAGCCTCACGTGGCTCCCATCCGCCTAGAACAGAGCCCAGTGCCCTTATCACAGCCCACCAGGGCCCACTGTGATTTGGCCATTGCCCGTGTCTCTGTCCTCTCCCGCCCTCTGCTGCAGCCCCACCCCACTCCTTGCCAAACCATCAACATATCAAGTACACGCCCCTCAGGGCCTTTGCACTTGCTGTTCCCACCACCCAAATGCTTTCCCTTCGCTCTGCCTCATGCCTGCTCCTTTACCGCCTGCAGGTCTTTGCTCGAATGTTACCTCCTCCTCCCGAGACCTTCCCACGCCCTTCTCTGCAGCGTTTTTTTCCTCAGCACTTCTCAACCCTGCATGAGATGCTTCTGTGTCCTTTGTCCGTCCCCTCCCCGCCTGTGAGCTGCAAGGGAGCGGGGACTTGATTCTGTTCAGTGCTGTGTGCCCTGCTCCAAGAGCAGAATTCGGCACTCCGTAACTTTAGTTGAATGAATGAATGCTAAGATCCTACTTCCTCCCCACACAGCTCCAAGGCGCTGTGTGCACATGTGGCCGGGGCGACCTCTCGTCTCGTTTCTCCCTGTGCCTTCTTTTTCCCCTTGTACCTCAGTGACATTGGACTTCACAGTTATCAATTCCCACAACGAATATGGCAGAGCATAGCACAGATGGGTTCTTGAACACTGAACGTTCTTGTTACTCCCTAGCTTTCCCACACGTGCTTCATTATGCCTGGCTGCCCACCTCCTGACCTGGCCAGCTCTTTGATGGCCCCTTCACACCTCAGCTCAGCTCTCGCCTCCTCCTGGAAGCCTTCCCAGAGTGCCTCAGGAGAAGCAGACACCCCTCTGCAGCGTCCTGGGCCATCTCCATCAATGAGCAGTTTGCTTTGGGGCACAGTCTCTCTGACCCACTGACAGTGAGCCCCTGGGAGAAAGGACTGGGTGTACCACAGCTGCCATAGGGGCTGAGGCAGTCCCTGGATGTGAGTATCTGGACCCCACCCTGAAATCTGCTCCTCTCTCTCTCTCCTGCCCTTCTGACCACTGGAGGGTCCTCAGTCTGCCCACTGGAGGCTGAGCCCCAGCCCTGTACCAGGCAATACCACAAACCCCAGTTCGCCTCAGCCTCCAGCAGCCTGGGGTGCCGGCCTTGCTGTATCTACTTAATGGCCGGGAAACTGAGGTAGAGAAAGATGAAGCTGCTCACCCCAGTCACTTAGCAGGGCAGGCAGAGCAGGGCAGAGCTGGAGTTCTGATCTGCAGCCTGCCCGGGAGGCCGTTTGGGCCTAGAGTACCATCCCCTGCACTGAGCTGCTGTGGCCGTGTGTCCCCAATGTGATGGCATTGGATGAATGTCCCTTCCACACACACGGTGTACACAGACTCATGGAGCAACCGAGGTACACACACACCCCTACCTATGCCACAGATTCATAGATGCACACTACTACTTCATAAACACTTGTGAACACGCTGCACACATACACGCGTGCGCACGCACACAGTTGGCTCCAAACTCTGAGCCTGGCAGCTAAGGGTCCCCTGTTTAATGCAGTGTGGGACTCTGGGCCTGTCTCCACACTGCACAGCCCAGGTGGGGGACCCGGGTATGGAGAAGGCAGCATGTCCAGTCCTGCAGTAAAAGTGGGGTGCTCAGCGACAAATCAGGCCTCTCCTCTGCCTGGCCCTGCCCCAGAATCCACCAGCCCCACCTGGGCACAGGCCCACTGCCCCTGGACTGCCCATGCCCCTGGCCTAGCTCCACCCCGCCCTGCTCCAGCCCCAGCCCCAGCTCTGGGGGCCCCTTGCCTTCTGCTTACACGGTCACCCTCTGGCCGATGAGGCCCCGCAGACCTGGCCTCACAGCAGGGTGGACAGCTCAACTTCCAGGGAGCCAGGCCCAGGTCTCAGCATGGACACTGTCACTGGGTCATTCACAGATCCTGGTCTCCTCCCCTGGGGGCCCCCACTTACCTTTGGGAGTGGCAAGCAAGTGCCGGGCCTGCACACAGACCTCACAGCCACTGTTTTTCCAGGCCAAGGTCTCCCTGCCCCCACCTGGCCAGCTGGGGCTGGATCAATGGCCCAGAGCCATGGCCCCGGTGTCTGGCCCTTGTCCTCTGCGGCCTGTGGCCCCAGGCTCCATGGGCCTGCCGGTCCGTTCAGGACCTGCTGTGTGCCGGCACTCAGGTAAACAGTCCAGAGGCTGGAGGCAGGCAGTGCCGGCCCCGCCCCACCTTGCCCTGCCCCGCCCCACAGGCACCCTGGAGGAGATCTGAGCTGTCCCCCGAGGCCCGTTGCCTGGTGACATTCTTGCCTGGTTACAGCCCCTGGTCCCCTGGAGCATGAGGTGGGGGTGGCAAGGCCTGGGGGCTAAACCGAGGGGCCTGAATGGTGCACTCAGGGGCTCACTCAGGTCTCCAAACCTGGGCAGGTGAGACCAGAGGAGCCAGTGGCCAGGGAGAGAGAAGGAGGTGGGGCCCACGTGGTTCTGGCACAGGAGAGAAGCGAATGGAGTAGGGGGTGGGATTTGCTGCCACTTTCTGTTTAGTTGGCAATTATTTTAATTTCTACCTGATTCTATAGAGCTGTGCTGTCCATCTCCGAAGCACGTGCTGGGCACCGGGGTTTTCTGGGTGTGTGCAGGCTGATCAGCATCTGTCCCAGTGAGGAAGCTGCACACCTGAGACCCTGTGTGCTGTGACACAGGGGTCCCAACATGTGTGTACACATGTGAGGTGTGTGCGTGTGCCCCATTAGTGTGCACATGGAGTTTTGGGTGAAGGTGAGGAAGGTGTCTGTGCAACACTGACCACGTGGCACCTCGCAGTGTCACACACATGCGTGTGCGTGCTCCTGCGTGTGCTCTGTAAGGAGCCTGCTGAGTGCAAAGGGGTCCATGGGGCCCACGTGTGTCCCGAGGTATGTCCATCAGAAGCAAGAGTCATGCACAGAGGCGTCTGGGCCTGAGATCTGTGCAGCTGGACAGTCTGAAAAGTAGATCTTGCGCAATCAATGTCCTCTGTACTGGTCACCTGCCTGGTCATTGATCGATTGATCGATTTATGGGCCCCAGCCCGGGGGAGGGGCTGACATGGGTTGGCGGCAAAATGAGGAGGGGGGCACTTGAAAACATGGGCATGGGGACCACCTCCCCAGGCGCTCAGAGAGCTGCAGGCAGGTGGCAGCCGGCCCTTGAGAGAAGATTCCTCCTGTCGGCAGGGCGACCGAGTGGCCTGGGTACCGTGTTCCCACACAGACAGGGGACGAAGACCTCCCTGTTCTCTGGGAGCCTGCATTCCACACTAATGCTGGGCCCCCTTGGTCTCCAGAAAGGTCCCGAAGGCGTGGCCAGTGAGGCTGGGAGGCCAGGCCTTCGTGTGGCAGGTGACGAGGATCCTGCCAGTGGCTGCAGAGTGAGAGGCTGTGGCCAGAATCTCGGTCCCTCCACCGGTTGGAGACCTGGCAAGACCTGGCACTCCCCAAGCTGCCCCCTCATCACTGTGGACAGGGAGGATGAAGCTAGGTTGTTGAAGGCCTTTGTGAAGACTTTTGTAAAGTCTTTACAAAGGTGAGCTGCCTTTCTTGCTTTAAAGTTCAGGTGGAGTCGGGGGCAGGGCAAGGCAGCTGTGTCCTCCCCACTGTCCACAGGGGCCTCGTGAGATGGGCACCAGGTCGTGGCTGGCGCTGTGAGGACCGCTTACTACGGCCAGGGGCCTTGCCCTGCACTGCACGTGTTATCCCGTTCACTTTGCACAGCAGCCCCTGCATCGGTGCCATTTTTAGCCCCAACGTGCAGAAACCCAACCATTATGAAATGTGAACTCACAGCTCCGGTTTATTAATCACGCAAACCTGTGTGAAGTGCCTACAACACATCAGGCCTGGCCATTCATTGTCCCACTTCCCAAAACATCCTAAGACAAACTGACATGCAGGAGGCACAAAAAGGTGCTTCTGATGTCTTAGACTGTGTCCTCCCAGCTCTTATGCGGCTGTCCTAACCCCCGTCCTTTCGGCTGGGACCTTGTTTGGAGACAGGATTGCTGCAGATGCCGTGAGCTACAATGAGGCCACACTGGAGCAGGACAGGCCCCCAAACCGGTGACCAATGCCCCGATAAAAGGGAAACTCAGAGACTGACAGGCATGCAGGGAGAAGGTCCCAGGAGGGCAGAGGCAGAGGTCAGGGCGAGGCTCCCACCAGCCCAGGAACCCCAAAGCTGGCCAGCACACCACCAGCCGGTGGGGGGAGGCACGGGATGAACTCTCCCCCACAGTGCTCAGAGTCAGCCCTGCCGTCACCTTGATCTTGGACTTTCCACCTCCAGAACTGTGAGACAATGAACTTCTGTGGCTGAAGCCCCTCAGCTTGTGGTGATTTCTCGCCCAGCAAACTAGCGCAGTGCCGACTGAAACTTTGGGTGGGTATCATGCCAGGGCATGTATGTGTCCTGCTTCCTCCCAGGCCACACACAGCACGTGCTCACACCTGTCCGCCGAAGAGGCTGAAGCGCCACGACAGCTGCATTTTTATCAGGCCTCAGCCAGGGATGTGTCTTAAGCTCCCTCCTCACCCCTAGACTGTGAGCCCCATGAAGATCGAGTCCCACCTGTCTTGTCCCCTGCTGGGTGCCAGCCTAGAACAGCGCCCGGCACACGGGACAAGCACTGGCTGAGCGCACAAATGACAGCCGCTGCTGACTCCTTCGACGGTCTTACAGGGAGACTTTCGAGCTGTGGGCCCACGCTGGGCTCTTCACGCTGGCGCCTCGAGTCCAGGCTGGGGAGTGACATGTCCCCACTCAGCTGACAAAGAGACCGAGGTTCCAAGAGGGGGGTGACCCATCCTTGGTCCCGCAGCCATTGTGGGTGGAACAGGGACTCCATCCTCTTCTCTTTGCTGGGAGGAGCATTGGTTGCCTGGGCTGCTGTAACACACGGTGCAAATCACTGTACACCCGGCAGCTTCACACAATGCCAGCAGATCCATTCAGGGCTCCAGGAAGAACCCCTCGTGCCCCTGCCCCCAGCCATGCCCCAGTTACTGGAGGGGCCAGCAGTCCGCTGCTTTCTGGCTCGCAGGAGCGGCCCTTCCCCTCTGGCCCCGCCTCCCTGCGGCCCGGGTCTCCGTGCCCAGTCCCCTCTTCTCCTAAGGACACCGGTTGTATAGCACCATGCCATCCACTACGGCCTCATCTTACCTTGCTTATGTCTGCTAAGATCCTACGTCTGGCTACGGCCAGTGCCACAGGTTCCAGGTTTGGGGGGACACTATTCAATCCAATATGGGGGGTCGGAACTATTCCAGGAGGTCAGGGTGGGAGACCACGGAGAGCTGCCCGCCCTAGTCAGCCGTCTTGCGGGTCTGCCAAGCCTCAGAGCTCGAGAAGGCCATCATTGCGGTCCTGGGGGCTGAGGGTCCGGCCCAGCCTGGCGAAGGTTCTCTGCTGGCCGAGCCTCTCTGAAGCCCTCTGGGTAAGTGTGGGGCTCGCAGGCTCAGGAGCTGCAGTGAGGGGCTTGCGGGGCCTGGCTCCGTGGGTCCCAGCCAGATGCTGTCTGAACAGGTGGAGTCTGGGAGGCCTGGGACCGCCAGGCCCCGAGACAGTGTATTGGTTTCCTAGGACTGTCCTAACAAAGAGCCGCCCACAGATGGGTTAAAACAACAGAAATGTATCGTCTCGCAGTTCCGGAGGCTAGAAGTCCAAGATCAAGGTGTCAGCAAGACTATGTCCTCTGTGACGCTGCCAGGGAAGGATCCTTCCTGCCTCGTCTTTGCCGTGGTGTTGGTGGCAATCCTTGGCATTCCTTGGCTTGTGGCAGCTTAATTTCAATCTGTCCCTGCCTCTGTGGTCACATGGCCATTCCCCTGTGTCATTCCCAGTGTCTCCTCCCCTCTTCTCACAGAGACACAGTCATAGGTCGTATTGGATTACGGGCCACCCTAATGGCCTCACCTTATTTGCATCTGCAAAGACCCCTGTTTCCAAATGTGGCCACATTCATAAGCGGGAGGGGCAGTTAGGTCTCGAACTTGTCTTGGGGAGACACAGTTCATCCCATTACAGGTGGGGGGAGGCAGGCGGGAGCAGGCTGGTTGTTGACAATCCGTGGGCTGCAGGCTGCTCTTCCAAAGGGCCATGTATCCCTGGGTCCTCGAGTCACTGCTGAAGTGTGTCATACCTCCCAGAGTCCCCACATCAGAGAGTCATCCCTCCGAGTACTCAGACCCGACAGGGAGAGTCACACCTTAGACCTGTGAGCCCTGAGACTTGGGGAAGACAGCCCATGAGGAGCGGGAGGTGGGCAAGGGCAAGGGGGTGGCCCCGCCCAAACAGCCTCACAGAGCCGGTGGTGAGCACCGGACAGGCAAGCCGGCAAGCCAGCTGCATCCACACCTGCAGCCGTGGTCACCGCCCAGCCCCCGCCCAGCCCCCCTCTTTCGAGTGCTTTACATATACTCATGTCTCTCATCCTCACCACTGCCCAGGTACTTCCCCCGTCCTACGGATGAGAAACCAAAGGCACGGAGGTGTCTACGCATCAGCCCAGGGGCACGGCTGGCAGTCGGCAGAAGCAGGACCTGGTCCGGGCCACCCAGGTCCCGAGTCCATGCTTCTACCATCATACCAGCTGCCCTGCGGGGACCACACGGCCCTCTGGGTGGGGCAGAGGGCGTTCTGTCCACCCCAGGATCCCCAGCACCCAGCACCGTGACCTGCACTTAACAGGCCCTCAGCAAATGCCTGTTGAAGGAATGAAGGAATGCATCCCTCCCTCTTCCGAGGGCCGTCCTCAACCAACTACACCCCAAACCTGCAGAGCTGGGCCGAGCCCCTGTGGCTCAATCACAGATTCCGCTCTCCCGCCCAAAGCTGGATGGCTTCTTCAGAGCCTTCCCAAGCCAGGCCTTTTTCTAAGCGCCTTTCTTCTGAGAGGCAGGGTGTAGCTATCAATTTTCTTGTCCCTGCCCTCAGTGGTCATTCCCTCCCCCACCAAGCTGAGGACTCTGTAGACAGGGTCATCGCACTCCTCTCTGTGACCAGCACCCGGCCCACAGCCAGCTGCACAGAGGAATGGGAGGTGGTGTGTGTCCCGCCAGCTCCTCCCTCCCCTCTGTGCCCTGGCTTCCTGGAATTGTAGACTGGGCACCCCCCACCCCCCGAAGCATCTCTCTCCCCACTCAGCACTTCCTGCCTCGCGTTCCCACAGCCCTGAACGCCACCACTGCTCCCCCGGCACTGTGACGGGAGCGGAGTGTGTCATACCTGTGGTGGTGGAAAATGTCTCTAAGCAAGCCAGCAAGGGGATGTCCCCGGGCGGTCACAGGGGCCAGGCTGATGCCGCTGGTGCTAAGCTTAAGTTTAATCAACAACCCAACACCCAACTCTTGTCCCCAGTGACAGTGGCCATGAGACAGTAGGATGTAGGAGTGAGCGCTCATGGTTCCAGTCCTCTCCTCTGGCCCCTGAACCCACTGTGTGGCCTGGGACACGGCAGCATTGTCTCACAGGGCCTCCTATCTTCTCCAGTGATGCAGAACCAAGAATCTCTGTCATTCTTGTCTTGCTAGGTCGCTAAGAGATTTCATGAGACTCCACACCGCACACCTTTTCAGAGCTACGAAGGGCTTGCCCCTGTGAATGCTAAAGACTGCCTTCATTCCCGTCCTTGCTCCACCGTGCTCCAGCCGGGATGCCCTGCACAAGCCGTTGACCACTCTTGGTCTTTGCCTTCTTTCTCATCTGGACAATGAAGAGCAGCCCCCCCCCCCCGCTTCTAGAGAGGTGGAGGGTGGGAGTATGGTACTTAGCACACAGCCTGAGACACAGACCCTGAAGGACTGAAAACTCTCCACTATGGCCTTCACAGGCCTGGTCCCCACAGCTGTCCCTCCCCTACTGCTTGCTGATAAAATCCGAATTGCCAAACAGTGGCCGCAAATCCACAAGAACAATTCCTTTCCTCTTCCAAGTGCTAACCAACTTTTCCCAAAACTAGCTGGACTCTGATGAGACCCTTCTACTAAAGGCCCAAACAACACACCACCCGCCGTGCCTGAGTTAGAGGCTCCTGCAGAGTCTTCTCGTGCCTGGGGTTTCTGAAGACGGGTTTGTGCCAATGCAGTATGGCTGATTTTCCACCACACCTATTATTATGTCCCCTGCATCCCAGGATCTAGCACAGGGCCTGGCCCACTGCACAGCAGATGGCTTTCACCAAGGGAATTCAGAAGTGGGCAGGAGGAGGCAGTAATCAACCCCACTCAGGATGAATCGAAGGGCCTCCCAGAGGTGGAGATGCTTGAGTGGGGTCCTGAGGGATGTGTAGGAGTCTGGGAGCAGATTGTTTGGGTGTCGTGACAACTTCAAACACCAACAGATGTCGAGCTAAATGAGCCGTCTATGGTCCTTACCCTTGTCCTTTGCCTCCCACTCTTGAAGTGAAATACGCGTAGACCTGGCCACAAGCCACATTTCGTGTAGCACCCGAAACCACATAATATCGGTGCTAAGAAAACACTTAGAAATCACGTCATCTGACTGCCCCATTCACAGATGGGAAGACTGAGGCACGAGAGCAGAGGCGCCCTGCCCAAGGCCCTTCAATTGTGGACTCATATTAAGGAGTTCAGCCCTTGTCCTGAAGATAACAGGGAGCCCATGCAGGCTTAATCAAGGGTGTGGCGTGGCCAGAGACCACCCTGGCAGGGCTCACAGGTGGGGGGATCAGAGGGGATGCATGGACCGAGGAAAGGCTGAGCAGGGATGTGACCCAGAGATGCCAGGCCGCGGGCGAGGGGCCAGTTTCAGCCACCATGCCAGCGATGGAATGTGAGCTGCTTTTAATCTTTTTAATGGGCTGCCAGTAAGTTTAGAGTGGAATTTTGCTTATTTTTTTTTCACTAATGTAATTGTCTTATATATACAGAGGGCAAAAAGTTGTAGAACCACATGTACCTGAGTTCGAACGTTGGCTGTACCAACCATCAGCTGCACGTCTTAACCTCCCTGGGCCTTGGTTTCCTCCTAATCTGCCAAACGTGCAACACCTGCCGCAGAGGGTGCCTTTCAGGTGATAGGAGGTGATGCTTGGGACGTGCCTGGCACAGTGTCTGAAACATAAATATCAGTTTTTTCATCCCTTTCTAATGTGCTTCTTGGCTGTTTTGAGAGTCATCCAGAATGTCAATAATTAGGAGGACAGTGGTGGATTATTCATCCTCATCATGGTCTGTTTTCACAGTTCTCCTGGTAACTGGACGCTGGAAGCTGCTTGGAGTGGGAGCCGGAGGTGCAGTGATGGGGGTGGAGAAGAGATGCTAGAGGATCAGGGTGTTGAGGGGACAGTTACTGTTCAAGGCACTGGGGACCTGAGAGGATGAAGGCCCCACCCGCCTCTCCGCCCTTGGCTCTTATCCCCCCCATCAGCCCCAGCTGCCTCCTGCTTCCCGCTCCACACCTGCCGGTCCCCAGCCGTAGGCTACCTGGTCCCCAGCTGGTGCCGCTCCTCTCCCCTGCAATCTGACCCTGTGGGCCTGTCTCTCCTTTACTCCTTCCACCACCCCCTCCTTGTTCCAGTGCCCAAGGCCCACACTCTCATGCACTCTGGACCATCACACCATCTCTACCAGGTGCGAAGTGGCCCCTTAATCTGCTCACTGCCAGCTCAGGTCTCTCATCAGAAATGGTGGCGCCAGCTGGGTTCCCTGTGCCTGCCTGTCATGGTCCCCTCTCAGCTTTCCAGCCCCCATCATCTCATTTCCCACCTGGAAATTCTGAGTCTCTGTTGTGGAAGGAACCTGAGGGATTATCTGGTCCATAGGCGTCACCAGGTGCCAGCCCCGATCATTTGGGACCTGCCTGCAGAACCCAAAGCTGCACCTAAGCTCCAGAGGAAGGCGGGTCATGGTCAGTCGCAACATCTGCCCTGCACGGGCACAGCCCGTCAGTAGTCTGCCTGGAGCGCAGTTTTCTGAGTGCCAGATGTTGCCGTCCACAATCTGTCCAACTTTTCAGAGTCGAGAGTTCTGAAAAAATAAAAACAAATAAAAAATGTACATATACATCCCACGCATTGTGTCTCATCACCTGAAAAGGCCCCTGTGAGGCAGGTGCTATGTCACACATTTTGCAGATTAGGTCCACGGAAGTTAGGACATGCAGCTGATGGGCGGTGCAGCCAGGGTTCATGGAAGTCGAGCGCAATATTTCTCCACGAGACCAGGTTGTATGATGCCTGGACACAGGATAAGGTAAACCTGACTCTTGTTGGTGAAAAAGATATTTCCTTTTCAACGCTTTTGCTTTTTCTCAAGAAGGAGTCTCTGTTTAGTGCTGGCATGCCTTCAACAGCTTCACGACACTTGTAATCTCCCCTTTAAACCGAGGGCCCGAGCAGATTGCCAGTAGGCAAAGAATTAAGACATGTTTCGTTGTATTTAGTTTTCACAGTTACCTTTTATTTATAGTGAGTATCAGCTTTCCATTTAGAGAAGCAATTGAAAGATTTTCCATTAAATAAAAGGATTTAACCAAAAATGTGAACTGACTTAAAAATATGAAATAAACAAAGATAGCGCACACAGATCATTAAACATCTATGTAACACCAATGACTGAGGCTGAGCAATGTCACCCTCCCAAGGACTCTGCCAGGTGACTTTCAGAGGTTTCCCAGTTTACCTAGGGCACACAGCAGGGGTGGGCACGGAGCTGGGGTCTGACGCCTTGGCCAGGACCGCGCTGCCTAGTGGCCCTGAATAAGGGGCATCCGACGGTAGGGAGTGGGAAGTGACCCCGTAGGGCAATTAAGCTATTCCATAGTAACAACTCAAGACTCGAATTGCCTCAGGAAAGGGTGATATTGGCCATAAGGGAACAGGAATCCTGAGTCAACGGCCAGTAGCCCCCTCAGCAGCAGGAGTCTTTGGATCCGGAGCTGGGGCTCAATGCCTCCCTAACCTTTTCTGGTGCCTTCTCCACACGTCCCTATATCCAGGGGCCTCCCTCCTTCCTTGAGGTCAAAAGCCCAAGACTGGGAGAAATCTATTGGCCAGCACAGGCCTGGCCTCCCTGATTGGATAGTTTCTGTTCTAAACCACCCATAGGTTGCTCGTCTGGGTCAAGTGCCCAATCAGCTGCAAGCAAGGCCTATAAACACAGGCATTTTACTTTTCCAGCTCAGTTTTAAAGGAGGCTGGTGCCTTCCCGGTGTGGGAAAATGCACATTGCTGGTGTGATCAGTGCCAGGGGCAGAGGGAAGAAAAGTGGAGGGATGGTGGGAGGCCCTGAGAAGGAAGTGGGAGGGGGAGGGTTTCCATGTAAGGGGATGAGCCTCTTGCTGGAGTGGACATGCTGGAACCTAGTGGGCGTGGGGCCTCACTTCTCTGAGTCCTGCTGACCTCAGAAGGGTCAGGGTGCCCAGGGTGCTCTCATGAAGTGGATGGTGCCCCCCTGTGAGAAGGCAGCTGGGTGCAGGAAGTCCGGGCAAGGTGGTACCAGACGGTTCATTAATTCATCAGGGGGACACAATGCGGGGGGGCCAAGTGCACCATGCCAAGTGCAGCGATGGAGCTGCTCTTCTGGAAGAGGTCCGCCAGCCCCTAGGCTTCAGAAGAGACCCCTGCAGTGGAGCAGGAGGGACCATCACTGGGCTGTCTGTGACACCAGGCGGGGTTTCCTCCAGCAACATGCCTGAGGACTGTCAACAAGCCATTGCGGAAGGATCCAGCCGATGTCCACTTTGGCGGGGGATTTGTATCCATACTTGGGCCACATTAAAGATGCAGGAGCCAAACCTTTTGCGGCCATGGGAGATTCCCAAGAAAGGTGACAGGGCCTCTTTGTCCAGCCACCCTGTGACCCTGAGAACTGGTCCCTCCTGCTCCCAGGGTCTCTCCTGCTCTCCTCTCCCAGGGTCTGGGCACGTTAAAGGAGGCATTGTTTCCGTCCAGGGAAGGCTGAACACAGTGGAGGAATAGGGCAGTTTGTCACCTAGATGAGAGAGGAGGGCACCCAGGCACAGAGAATGGCATGTGCAAAGGTGTAGGGGCACGAAGGAGCTCCAAGGGGCTCAGGAGGACTGTAGAGAGGGTTCCTGAAGGGATTGGACCAGCGTGGTGCTAGAGGGGCGGGGCCAGGCCAAGAGGACAATGAGCAGTCCCGGCATGGTTTTAAACAAGGACAGCATGTCCATATGTGTGTTTTGGAAAGAGGGCTCTGGCAGCCCCGGGGAGGTGGGTGAGAGGGGCTGACAGGGGGTGGGACTGGGCAGGGAGCCCAGTAAAGAGGCTGGCCGCCACCCCTGGAGAGCCGTGAGATCTTGGCGCGAGGAACTGCTGCAGGCTGGGGAGGAGTGATGCTTCAGAGGCAAAACCCAGGGCTTCCTCATGATTGATGGGGGGATCCAAGTGCCCCGCTACAGTTCCTGGCTGGGGCAGTAAGTAGGACCAGGGAGCAGCATGTGTGGTTTGGAAGTAAACAGCCCCATGTGCAGGGCCCAGTGGGGGCCATCTGGGCAAAGATGTCCATGGGGCAGCTGGATACTGAGTAACTCAGCAGAGGACAAGCCTTGACGACAGAGTCCCCAACTGAGCCTGGAGTGACAGTGAACAGCCACCTGCCCCACCACTGGCCGTCTGTCTACACCAGGTGAGCTGGGTCCTGATCCTGGAGCTCTTGGAGGGACAGGTAGGCATCAGTGTTCAGGGGCAGGCAGAAGGTGGGGGCCCTGACCTGGCATTGCCCAGGGGGGCTGGCCCAGGGGAAGCCTGCCAGCACCCCAGGGCCAGGGCCAGGGCCAGGGCCAGGGCCCTCCTCCCCAGCTTCTCCCAGTGCATTCTCCAGGGGTAATTGGAAATCAACCAGGTCAGGGGCTGCTGGGGTGGGAGGCTCCAGGGGCTGGGGGCCCCAGTCTTTGGGGACTCCCTCCTGCAGAGATGGGGACAGCCTCTGGTCATCAGCCCCAGTATCCCCCAGGGCAGTGTTTGGGGGGCTTGGGCCACCGACGAGAGTAGGGGAGAAGAGCAGCAGGTCATCCCTGGGGGGGAAGGTGCAGTAGGCGTCATCCTCCCCTGGCAGAGGCGGCAGGGGTGGGAGGAGAGACCCCTCAGATGCTCCAGGCCCACCCTGGTCGTCGGGCTCCTCGGTACAGGGGTCATAGGTGAAGTACACCTGACAGGACTCAATCTCCAGCGCATCCGGGAGGTGGAAGAAGAAGTAGCCTTGGTTGGTGAAGCAGCTGGTCAGCGAGTGGCCACTGGTCTCCAGGGAGGGTAAGGGCGCTTTGTCCTGCTGCAGCAGGAGCAGCTGTGTGGCCTTGGCCTCCCTGTCCAGCACCTCCAGTGGGGAGATTTCGGGGGCCGGGCCGCCAGGACTGAAGGAGGATGAGGGGAAGGGCGAGGACAGCCACTTCTGCAGGGAGACAGGCGGGTGCAGGATTTAAGTGGGAGGTTAAGTTTAATCTCCTCCAGGTTCTTAACAACAGCTCCTAACTCCTCTGGCAGCAAGCCGCTCTAGGCTGCACCCAGGGGGAAGCCCTCCCTGGTTGTGCCCCCAGGCCCCACCTGCTGCCTGATGCTTTGGGAGTCCTCTGGGTCAGCCAGAGGAGGCCCCTGCTTCCTAGCCCCCTGGCAGGCCTTCCTGGCCCACCGCAGGTGCCCGGGGATGTGCTGGCCCAAGGGACCGCTTCCCTTTCCTGCTCTAAGTCCTGTGCTAGTCTAGGTATCGAGGACGCAGCAAAGGGTAGAATGTCCGGGTCCGCTTTGGACCAGCGAGAATATGTGAACGAACCAGCCAGTGCCGAGGCAGGAAGGGCCCAAGAGCGCATCTCATTCACTTTACAGATGTGCCCTGGCCTTGATCACGCAGCAGGGCTGGGGACCTAGACTCCCCCTCACGCTGCCACAGGCACATCTCTGGTGGGGAGTTAATAGTCCTCTAATGTGCATCTCTCTCCCACCGCCCCGTGCATCCCCCCACCACTTCCCCGCCCTCCGTCCACGGAGAAAGGATTGCACCCATCAGAGCACTTCTCGGTTGCCTCAGAATCCAGAGCAGGGTCGCTTGGTTCTAGCCCCGGCCCTCACAAGCTGTGTGACCCTGGGCAGGTCCCTGCGTCTCTCTCAGCCTCAGCTCCACAGCAGTGAGCTGCCCCTCCCTGGCTTCCTCCCTGTGGACCTGCAGGGGATTGTCAGGTGAGAAAACCAAGGCAGGACGGCTGGCGTGGGGTGCAATGCAGGCGAAACAGCAGAGATGTGGGGGCAGTCGACCCCTCGGGGTGGTACGTTCGAGAACCCCAGCAGCTCCTAGAGCCCAGGGACCAGGCCTGACGGGCTCCCCCCACATTCCTGTGCCTGGTACCGGGCCTGCGGGGCCAGTCCATATATTTTGGGTGAATTAATGGACCAGTAGAGAAATGCCTCGTTTCTCCCTCCCCAGAGAGAGTCTCTGGAGCCATGCGGGCTGTTACACACATGCACAGACACAGGCATGTGCATACACACCCCACACATATATGTGCCCACGTGCAGATGCTTGCACACGCCACTCAACGAAATCTGCCCTGTCCCCCAAACCAGAGGTGGTTATTACAGGAGAAAAATCTGAGACCCCAGGGCAAACCAAAGACGGCAAGGAAGGGGAGACAACTGGGAGGGAGGGAGAGAGCACAGGTCGGGTGGGGGCCACAGAGGCAGCGGAGGGCAGCATGGGGCCGAGGCCAGGCCTGTGGCCAGTGCTGGTGCGCCCGGCCTTCCCAGACCCCCTCCCGGGAGTGTGTGGTCAGCCGCTTCCCAGGCCTGGGCCTCCCTCCACAATGCCCTGAAAGCAGAGGGAGGGGGCAGGAGGGGAAACTCATCCCACATCATGCACACCAACACACTCGCGTGCACTCCGGGTCCCATGGCCAGGACAGTGGGCCTTGTGGCCTGGCAGCTGGGGTCCTCAGAGAGAACCCCTACGGAGACAAAGAGGAGCAGGCTCCCACTCAGATGCAGAGGATGAGAGGGGTGCCCCTTGGCCAGCCCCAACCCCCAGCCACAGGTGCGCGCCCAGGGACTCCTCCTGGGGCAGGAGTCTGAAACTGGGGGTGACCTCCTGGGAAGATGGAGTGATTTGCAGCTCTCTGGAAAAGACCCCACTTTCACCTCAAAATGCCTAGGCTTGCAGAATCAGAAAGGCTTCAAGCTTGCAGAGGACTGAGAATGCATCTAGTTCAGCCTCCAACCAGGTGCAATGTAGGAATCCCTTCAGCCACCTTTTGATGCATAGTCAGGCTTTCTTGCATACTTTTGTTGGTGGGGAGCTCACTACCTACAGGGCTGAGTTTTCAAAAAAACTCCACGAGGGCCCTGACCAGCCCTGATAGAAAACCCCAAAGTCAGCTCATGACAGTCCCTGTCCATGATGGCCTTCCAGCCCCTCAGCACTCCTCTTGAGCTTCCTCCAGCGCCACCTCATCCCCTCCCCCCCAGATCTAGGGAGCCTGATTGAGGTAGGGGGTAGGTAGGGTGGTACAGGCAGCCCACCACATCCCCCTTCCCCCTTGAAGCTTCCTTCCTGAAGTGGGTGTGGACTGGGGGAGGGGAGATGACGACTCTGAGTGGCTTTAGAATGTTACTGCTCCACGGGCCAGCACCTTCCACATGAATCTGTTTTGTGATCAGAAGGGACTAGAGGACTTTGAGCATGTATGCAAAGTGACAGGTCTACCCAGGATTCTGTGCAGGGGCCGAGGGAGCACCATCTGTGCTCTGTGGTGTGGGGAGTGCTGGTACCCCACGGAACGGAGCAAACCAGGAGGAGGGAGCTAGAAGACAGGCCAGATCCTGGCCTCCTGGTCAGGGCCCTCACGGATGGTGGTTTGTTCAGGTTGTGCAGGGAACGGGGGGTACCCAGGGCACCTGGTTTTGAGAGGTGGGGACGGGGCTGAATTCCAGCCCGTGCTCTGCTTGCCAAGACCTGCTCGGTCAATGGACTGCTGACAGTTCTAGTGAGGGCTGCTTGAGCACTGCCTGTGAGCCAGCAATGTTCTCAGGGCCATGTACCTAGTAACACTATGCTCCTCCCCCTTTCACAGGTGAGGAAACGAGACGTAGAACTGTTCTATAACTTGCCCAAAGTCACACAGCCAAGACGTGGTGGACCCGGGATTAGAACCAGGCAGCCTGGCTCAAACAGGAGGCGCCTCTCCACCAGAGAATGCTGTGACAGAGCTGGGGGATGGGCCCACCCACCCCACACCCACCCCACCCCACACCCACCAGAGGTTGCTCCCTTCAGCAGTCCTCTGCTTCTACCCTCTACTCTGGCCCCACCTCCCGGCACCACTGCCCATGCATTGGCTGGCCCGCACCAGCTGTCTGACTCCGCCCCCAGCTCCGCACTCCTACCTGGAAATCTCCTCCATGCTCTGAGCTCAGCTGCGAAAAGAACTCGGACGGGTCTGGGATGTGACACTTCAGAACCTTCTTCAACCTGATCAGGGGGGAGGGAAGGAGGGAGGGTGAGGGGGAGAGGGGACGGGGCCACTGTGTCCTGCCATCAGCCCGCAGCCCTGGGGACAGGGCACGGAGCCACTGGACACGGGATCATTTATCTGGTTGACATTGATCAAATGCCCAGTAACGAAGGACATTGTGCTGGGCGCTGGGACACAGGACTGGCCAACGGGGAAGGTGCCTGCTCTCCAGGAGCTGACATTCTAACAGGGACACGGACACAAAGTGGGGTGCCATGCTACCACTCATCGGAGGGGACAAACAGCGACTGTGGAAGTGTGGCAGGGGACGACGGGAGCCAGAGAAGTCAGGGACAGAGGTGGCTGGCGCAGAGCGAGCCAGGAGGAGGGAGCTAGGACAGAGGCCCAATCGTGGGCCTCCTGGCCAGGGCTGTCCTGGGCGGCAGTTCAGGGGGCACGCTGCCCCAGGGCTCCCGGTCTGGGGAGAGGAGAGTGGGGGCCGAATTCCACCCTGAGGGCTCCAGCATCTGTATGCACCGGTGTTGAAATGTAGTGCATGCATTTCTACGGCCTTGAGACCCCCAGAAAGCGTGTCTGCTGCCCACGTGTCCAAGCCCGGGTTAGCACCTCCCCCACCCCCTCTGGTCTCCAGCCACAGCCACCTCCCTGCGCTCTCAGTTTCTGAAATGTTCTTGCCTGCTTCCACCCAGGCCCTTTGCACATGCTGTTTCCCCTCCTGTCCCCGTCACCCCCACACTGGGAATCATTGCTTGCTCAGGGAAGCTCCCTGAGCTACCCCTCCATTGAGGTTCCTCCCCCAGTGCTCTGTGTCCAGGGCATCCAGTGCCTTCCTGCACCATGCTAATCACAGCATGTCACTCTGTATGCGTTCAACTAACAAGCATCAGCCTCCCCTCCAGGAAGACGGGACCACGTGTGTGTGGCTGCTCCCAGCACTCAGCACCATGCCTGGCACTGAGCCGGCCTGGACCCAGACGGAGCCATGAGGACCTACACACACACCAGCTGGTGTGCACACGCACAGGCCCATGCATGCACACTCTCCTGAGGGTATCACTCCGACCGGCCCCCACCTAGGGCTCTCCCTCCCCCACTCCCATCAGGCTATTCCCGTGGGTTCCATCTTTGGAGTGGGATCACAGGGAGAGGCCAGGTGTTAGGCAGGGCAGGCCCCTGGGAGGGCAGAGGGGGTGCTGACATGTCCAAGCAAGGGGCTCAGCCCAGCACCTGACCTGGAGAGGGGTGCATGTGCCCAAGGGGAGAGTGCAGGACAGTCAGGGAGGCAAGTGCTCTTACCACGGCCCGAGGTACCGGCAGTTGACCAGCAGGTAGACTAAGATGATGAAGCCGAAGGCACCACTGAGGCCCACGATGATATGCCCCAACGAAGGGGCTGCCGGTGGTGGGAGGGGAAGCAGGGAGAGAGGGGTTAGAGGGGTTCCCTGACTCACCCAGATCCCTCCGCACCCACTTGTGCTGGGGGCAGGCTGATCTCAGCATCCCAACGGCCTTCCCAGCATCCCAACTGGCCAGGCCAAGCTGCTGTGTGCTGGGCCAACACGGGGCATCGTGCTACCCACTTCACAGATGAGGAAACTGAGGCCGAGAGGTGGAAGCAGCCCGAGGCTGCCCTGGGCAGAAACCCGGAGTGAGAGGTTTCAGGTGGAGAAAGTGAGCATAACCTCTCGGGCCTCCCCACTAATTCCTAAGGCCGTGGGCCGTCCCACCCCCTCGCTGAGTCCCTGTTCCCATCTATAAAATGAGCACAGACATGCCCCTGGAGCCCCCCATGCCCACCCTGCAGGGTCATGTCAAGTGAGCTAATGATGAAAGTTAGCACTGTAGCCCCGGCCCACCCCACCCGCTGCCCCCAGAGCCACCCCCAGCCGCCACTTCCTGTCCAGCTCCTTTCTGCCCAACTGCGTCTTACCCTCAGGCATCGTCCTGAAGGCCAGGGGCTGGCTCCAGGGGCTCCACGTCGAGTTGCTGCCTCGCTGGGCCTTGACCCGCACCTGAAACTCATACAAGGTGCCCGGGGCGAGGGTCTCCAGGAAGATCCACTGCTGGTTCTGCCCGATGGTCAGCAGGGGGGCCGCCTGCGGTGGAGACGGTGCTGTCAAAGAGGAGGGGCGCCCACAGCCCACCCAGCTCTCACAGCAGGGCTGACCAGGAGGCTGAGCAAAGCAACGCCCTCCGTCCTCCCCTCCAGCCACCTCCTTCCCGCACCTCACCCACCCTCCCAAAGGCCCCCTGACTACCGACTGCTAGGGCCCAAACCCCAGGTTCATCCTAAACCCTCCCTTCTCACTCGTCCACTCCAGCCAAAGCCACCTGCCAATCAACTGGTTCCACCTCCCGGACCTCCTCTGGACCCTTCCCTGTCTCTCCTGCCCGATCCCAGCCTGAACTCCCACCACCTCTCAGACCCGAGCCTGGCCTCCCTGCTCCCACCACATCCACTGCAGCCTGCTCTCCACACGACCACAAAGAGGGATTTTCCACAGACCTCTCCCACCCCCGCATCCTCCCTCCGGTTCTTCCCGCCCCGCCCCACACACACCGGGCAGTGTTTTGCCTTTGCTGTGGCTGCTTCCTCTGTGTGGAACACCCTCCCCAGATCTTTGCAAGGTCAGTTCCTTCTTGACCCTCAGCTCTCAGAGCACCCCTCCCTGGTCACCTGTCCCTGGAAGTAGCCTGTCCCCGTCCCTCTTAGAAGCATCATCCCATTTTGTGTCCCTGACAGACTCTTCTCAGTGTCCCACAGCCTGCTGGTCCTCCATCTGCTGACTGTCTGCCTCCCCCCCCCCGCCCCACCCTGCATGTGCATCCATGTAAGTTTCCTGAGAGCAGGAAGACTGTCAGTCTGCCCCTCCAACCTCCCCCCAGCACTCAGCGTACACTCGGCATTCAGGAAATGCCTACTGTCACTGAGTGAGTGAGCAAAGGAATGAGTCAATGAATAAGGACAGACCCCTGTGGGCCTGGACCACACCGAATCTGAAGAGTGGGGAGGGTGCATCCCAGGGCCTCTGCAATCTCATGGAGAGGGGAGTCTCCTGTGTCTTGGCTACGTCAACCTTGCCTGGTGTCAGCTTGGAATCTGCCACCAGCTGGAACCCTGGGTGTCAGAGGTCGCATGGGGGGAGGAAGAGGCCAAGGCAAGCAGTACATAGGGGCAGCAGGGACTTCCTGGGGGCCACTGTGCCTTTGCTGAGAGGGGCAATGGGCGGGGTGCCCAGCACAGGGAGGGGGGATCAGGGTGCGTTGGCCTGGGCCCCGCACTCACCTCCCAGCTGTGGCCTGGGGGCCTGGTCCGGACCTCAAACTCCAGGTATCTTGTAAGGTAGTGGGAGGACTGGTTGACGGCCCAGGTGATGTTGCACCTCCGGGTCTCCATGTGGGTGACTCGGAGGGAGTTCGGCGCCATCAGGCGAACTGGAGCAGGGAGAGAGGAGGGGGAGGAAGCTCTGGGGGGCCTGGACCTTGACCCCGAGATGATAAAGCCCAGGGGTGCTCCCACCCCCACCTTCACACCTGCTGTTCCTCCTCCCTGGCATGGCCTCCCCAGAAATCTGCAGGTCACCCTTCAAACATCACCTCTGCAGAGAAGCCTTCCCCAGCTCCCCACCACTCTCTGTCCCTCACCTGTTCCAGTTTTCTTCCTGGCACTACCACCACCTGACACGTTAAGTCCCTGTTTGGGGTCCTTTATTTACTTCCTACCTCCCTCCCCAGACCATGAGCTCACTGAGGGCAGGGACCCTGTTCTCTCATGCGTCCTTGGTGCCTGGGACATTACCTGGCAGGTCATAGGCACTAAATTAAATATCTGCTGGATGAATGAATTAGGGCGGCATTTCTCTGCACTCAGAAACGACCTGAGAGTTTTCAATGAATCATTTCATTCATTTCATTCAACTTCATCGGTCTTATGCGATGACGAGATTTTATGATTCTGAAGTTAAATTGATCAAAGTTTTATAATTCTGAGATTTTTGTAGAGCTTCACAAACAGCTATAAGCGAATGGTTACTGAGCATGGGCGGAGCAGTCTCCTTACGGCCACCATGGGCGGCAGGGAACTGGTCTCATTTTGCAGATGAGGACACTGAGCTCAGATGGATTAAATGATTTGTCAGTCAGATGACAGTTAAGGCAGGGCTACATTCAGAACCCTGCCTGGGTCTCACCCTCTGCCCCTCCTCTTCCTTACAGACAGCGTGCAAGGTCTGGGGGGGGGAGGTGGGGAGGGCTGGGCATGGGGCCGGACTCTCAGTCATTCAACAAACCTTCCCAGAGCACCACCCAGATTAGACTTGGTGCTGAGTACTCAGTATAGAGACAGGGATGGCAGAATCTCTGCCCTCAGGGAGCTCAGAGCCCGGTGAGGAAGACAGCCCCGTAATCAGCCACCAATGACCTAGCACATAAATGCCCTGAAAGAGGAGATGCAAAAAGCTGGGAGAGTCTGGGAAGGCCTCCTGGAGGAGGTGGCTTTTCACTGAGACTTGAAGGGTGAGTGGGAATCTTCTCGGGGAGAAGAGCCTTCCAGGCCATGTGATTAGCATGCGCAAGGGCTAGAGGCATGAATGGGCAAGTTGAGTCTGAAGAGCTGGCCTTTGGCATGGAGGGGGAAGCCAGGCAGATTCCCAAATGGCCTTGAATGTCAGGGTAAAGAGCTGGGACTCCATCCCAACAGCAACGGGCCATGAACTTGTGAGCTGCGGGTGTGGCAGATGATGGGGAGAGACTGGAGCAGTGTGATCCCACAGAGCAGGCAGGGAAGGAAGTGCCCGGCCCCGAGCCCACCCTGGGTTCCTCACTCACGGTTCTCGAAGGGCTTGAACTGCTGGGTCATCACCACCTGCCACCTCTCCCCTTTGTGGCACATCACCGTTATGTGGACGACATCTGCTGAGGTCAGCATCTGAGACTAGAAGGGGACAGAGGTGTTGCTGCCAGCAGCTGGGGCAGGGAAGGGAGGCCATAGGGACGAGTCTGTGGGGGGAGGGCCGAGCGGAGAGCAGGGCCACAAGGCAGGTGGGGCCCCGCCTCTCGACCACCCTGTCTAAGGTTGGGGTCAGCAAATGTTTTCTGTAAAGGGTCGGGGAGTAAATATTTTTGACCTAGCAGGTCCTGTGGTCTCTGTTACAACTACTCAGCTCTGCCACAGACAAGTAAAAGAATGGATGTGGCTATGTGCCAATAAAACTTTATTTACAAACCAGACAGCGGGCTAGTTTTGGCCCATGGACCACCATCGTTTGTCAACCACTGACCTAAAGGGCAGAGGGCTGCTTGGGAAGGGGGAGTGTCCAGTCACAAGAGGTATGCAAGCGGGAGGCGTTTCCAAGAAGGGGCAGGGTGGGCCCTGCACCTGTGTAATGGCTTTGAGTGGGAAAGCCTCCCCTCCCCCTTCCTGCCCCGACCCCACCTCCCGACTTTTCTGGAAAGAAATGGTTGGGAGGTACTAAGCATCTGTGGGCAGGCACCACTCAGGCGTTTAAGCCGCCTGCCTCTCCGCGGATTCTCACTGCAGACCCTCCCCGCCCTGCAGGTGAGAAACCTGCGGCTCAGGTAGGTAAGGGACTTGCCCAATGTCACACGACTGGTCTGCCGGGGAACCAGATTCAACCGCAGCTGGCGCTCTGTGCCCACAGCGCCAATGGAGACTGCAGCCCTGGCCCGCCGCGGCTGACCGGGGCAGCGGAGCGAGCAGCTTCCTGCAGAAGGAGGGCCTAGAGCCGGAGCAGTGAGGATCTGTGTTCCGGGGCCGGGTGCTGCCTTCACGGCCAGGACCCAGGGCCTGGTCCCTCTGACCGGCTGCAGGGCCCACTGTGAGCAAACCTTGAACCTTGGCCTCAGAGTGTGCGGAGCTGGGAGCAGTTCCTCCCTTTGTGCTCTGAGGACCCTGCCCTAGGCTTCTCCCAGCTCCTACAGGGGCCAGGTTTTCCTGGGTCATGAACAGCACCATCATTGTTATTGCTGCCGTGGCTGTGGTTGGAAAGGTGCCAATAACACTCTCCGTGGCCCTCAGTCTGCGGCAGGTGCCCTTCTGAGCACTGATGTATTTCTCGACACCCTGTGAGGCGGGCACTCTTACTTTCCTGGTCCTACAGCTGAGGAGACTGAAGCACAGGGAGGCTGGGGACTCGCCGAAGGCCACGCAGTCAGGAACGTCACCCAGCCAGGCAGGACCAGGGCCTGCAGAGCTCACAGGGACAGGCTCAGCAGCCTGGTCCCCAAGGCTGCGCCTTTATCAACTGCGCTGCACAGGCCCGTCTGCCCACTCTCCTGTGCCCTGAGAAGGCAGAGGACCTGAGGGTAGTGGGTAAACATGGTCTGGGTGACCCTGGCGTCCCCCACTGCCAAGGGGGGTTTGCCAGACAATGATGGGATGCACAGCAACAGGGTCATGGCCATGATCATGACCACGTGTCCTTTGAGAGGCGGCCTGGTGCCGTGGTGAAGTGTCTGGGCTTCGACTCTGCCACTCTCTGACTTTGTGACCTTGGGCAGAGACCACACCTCTCTGAGCCTCAGTTTCCTCCTTAGTTAAGAAGGGGAGAGTGCTGGTGCCCACCGGAGTCCTGGGGACCTGCTGACGATCGTGTCAAGGCCTGTTCTACTCCAGGTGGCACATGCCACAGCACCCAGGCCAACCCTCCAGGCAGGTACAGGAGGGAACCGGGCACAGAAGCCACCCAGTGGCACCCAGCCATGCACAGTGGAGCCAGGGTTGGGGCCCAGGCTGCCCAGCTCTGGAATCCACGCTCCTGACCCATGGCCTCAGAAAGAGTCCATTGTGTGGCTGTTACTACTACTGGGGTGCTCTCCCCACTCGATGGGAGGCGCAGGAGTGCCCGAGGTCTCCCCAGCCTGGGGAGGCCACTGGAACAGAGTAGAATGGGAGCCCCGTGCACCATGGATCTGCCATTCCCGGAGGCAGGCTGGTGGTCTGGCCTTTGGTGGCTGCCCGCCCTCCTTCTGCCTCCCAGCCCTGCACACTGGGCTGGCCCCACTCCTATCTGGAAGGGCAGCCCTTGGCACCCACCCTGCCCCTGGGCCTCTCACCTCTGGGTTCCTGTTAAGGATCAGGTTGCAGGCCCAGGATGCCGGTACCTCTGGGAGCAGCTCACAGGATTTGTTCCAGGGACTTTCAAGGCAAGAAAAAAGAAAACCTTAGAAGCAAGGGAGGGACCCCAGCGTTGGCTCTCAGGATGGTCGCCACGCCATGAGGCCAGTCTGTGCAAATGCTCCATGCCAACCTCCCAGCGGTGTCAGGTCCCCGATCTGCTCCACCTGCCCTCACGAGCCCTTCCTTCGGCCCTCCCCACCCTGGCCTGGCCCGCAGCAGCCAGAGGGATCTTCTAGAAGCAAAGCAGCTCAGGACACCCACCTCTGCAGCTAAAGCCCTGCAGTCTTCCCATGGGGCTGCAGTGAGCTTGGGAGTCTCACGGAGTCACCACCCCTGGGAGCCTTTGCTGCCGTCGCCACGATGTCTGGGTCACCACATTCCCTTCATCAACCCCCACCCATCCGAAGCTCCCCAACCACTCCCACATCCCCTGTCCCCGCAGATCCCACAGGGGTCTCTCAAAATCCCAGATTACTCACAAAGCTTTGGGATCCTCCCTTCATCCCCCTCCGCCTCTAAAGCCACGTCCAGCCGCAGCAGAGCAAACTCAAAGCCCGTGTCCCCGGTCCACCCTGCCCAGCCCCTCTCCAGCCTGGACCCCCACACCCTACTCCCATCTGGGTTCCAGCAGTCTAAATATCTGACTCCCGAATTTTCCAGACTCCTGTGATAATGAGAGTCCGTGGTCTCCGTTTACCCAAGGTTCTCAAAATGAAGACGTCTGGAGTCTGAGCGTTAGAATTCCAAGAGCCTGACCGGCAGGGACGGTAAGACCCCACCATCCTGAGGCGCCGCAGCCGGGCTGGTTGGCGCCACCCTCACCGTTGAGCAGGCCTCGCGTGGATGCGGCAGGAAGTGTCCGGCAGGGCCCCATCCGGGCTCCAGATGCAGGAGATGTTGGCTCGAGAGTTGTAGAAGCACGTGAGCTCAGGAGTGCCTGCCAGCAAGACAAGGTGTGAGTGGCTGGTGCAGGGTGCCCCCTGCCCTGCTGCTCTTCCAGACCCACCCACCATCCCTGCTCTTGGCACCCTCAGCCTACGGGATGGGGAGGTGAGCCACCCCCATAGGCGGAGGGGCAGTGAGCGGCCCGTTGCAGAGAGGACTAAACAGAGCCCCAGAGACTGCAAGATCCCCACAGGCAGGCTAAGGCGGGGCAGGGACAAGAGGCCAGTGTCCTCTTGTGTCTTGGAGAGGCTCATGGGGGTGGCTGGGCGTCAGGGGTGGGACGGAGGGGCAGGGGGAGGGGGACCCCTGATCTCTGGTCCCATCTCCCCTGACTTCCTCCTCCCTGCCTCCTGCCCCTGATGATGGACCTGCCAAGTGGCAGGGTCCCGGGCCACTGTGTCCAGATGCTGGGATCCTCACCTTTCACCGCTGTGGATGCCTGAGGGATGGGCAGGGGCAGGAGGAAGAGGAGGAGGGACAGACACCAGGACAGAGCAGGAGCCGCCATTACATCCACAGGTGGGAGCTAGGGAAGGAAGCCCTGAGGGAGGAAGAGGGGGAGAGCACAAGTGAGCACCCACCCCCGCCCTTCTCGGGTGCACAGGTCTGCTCTCCACCACACGGCATAGTCCCACCTCAGGGCCTTTGCACGTGCTGGTCCCCCGCCCCACCCGTGCTCGTTCCCTTCCTTCTGACGTTCTGGGACCCACACACGGACACTGCTGAAAGGGCTCTTTGGGTGAGCCAAACCACTTGTTCAAAATTGGAGAAACTGAGTCCCAGGAGAGGAAAAGACTTGCTCACAGCCACCTAGAGAGGCCAGCACAGAGCGGGGATTAGCGGCTGCTTCCTCTCTACCCGGCTGCCCCCTTCACTGCACTAGAACCACTCGCGAAGATGTGCTTTGTGCCAGGCTCTGTTTTAAACCCTTTATCTGCAGCTACAAGAGCGTCTACTAGAGATAGTCTTACTGTCCCATTTTCAGATGAGGAAACTGAGGCACAGAGAGCGAAGAGCAAGTTGCCGGAGGCCACACCGCCAGTGAGCGCAGACTGGATCTGAGTCAGCACAGACTGCCCGGGGCCAGGGCAGGGCTCCTCCGGTAACTCTGACTCTGGCTTCCCACCTACTGAGAGGGCACGCAGGCCGGTGACCTCAGAACAGTACTCACTGGTACTGAGCTCTCACGCTTGCCAGGTGCTTCGGCCCACTGGCTCCTCTAATCTGCCCAGCAGCCGGGGGGCTTGGGGGTGCTGGTATTCTCCCCTTACGCAGATGAGGAAACACCATTAACCTGACCAAGGTCACGTGGGAAGAAGAGGCAGAGCCGGGATCCAGTCCCCGCACTCCGTCCCAAAGCCTGTCCTCTCAGGCCATTCTACCCTGCCCAGCCCCCGTCCCCAGCACCGGTCCCAGAGGTTAGGCCTCCCGACCCTGGCCTGGTGTGGGGAGGAGCCCCCAGAGGTCCCGGTGGGCGTCTCCATGCCTGGCCCACAATCCCCACCAAAGGGCGAGCTCCCCAGAGTGGGGCTGGTTGCCTCTTTCTTTGGACCCCCACCAAATACCACAGGGCACAGCACTGGGCCCCCAGAGGGTACAGAGCCCAGCAAAAGGGCTCCCAGCAAGCCCCCTGTTGTCCCTAGTCACTCCATCATGACCCTGGGGCACTGTTGCTGTGGATGCCCTGGAGGGTGTCACCTGGGGCCAGGCCCCGGCCACCAGGGAAGCCCATGTCCCGGAAAAGCCAGGATACAAAGCCCCGGGGTGAGAGGAAGTGCGGGCACAGGCACGGAAAACTGCGAGAAGGCCAGAGCGCAACCGCAGCCCCAGCAGGGCGGGCCTGGCGGGCGGGGAGGCAGGGTGCAGGGCAAGGTTCACGGGAGGAGGAGGAGGCCCGGCCTCAGGGAGGACCGGTCCGACCTCCGAGCCCCAGCACCGGCCTCCAGGGTCCCCACACGCATCACCGAACGCCCTTCGCATCTGCAGGGCCATCCCCACTGACTGACTCACTGGGTCCCCGCCGCAGCCCTGAGAGGTGGGCGGCATCGGCTCCTTTTTGACAGATGTGAAGGCACACAGAGCTGCCCGGGGGCCGAACTCTAACCAGGTCATCTGATTTCAAGTCAGAAGAAGAGGCTGATGGCGGGGAGGATGCCGAGGGTGACTAATACTCAGCCCCACTCGGACCGGCACTAGCACCTCACCCGACCCTCACAGCAGCCCTCCGGTCTGTGCTACTGTGACTCCCTTTCTCAGACGAGGAGCCGGAGGCACAAGGAAGCGAGCCTCTTACCCAGGCTGGAGGCTGGGGGAGCCGAGCTTTGAACCCAGTCAGCTGGGGCAGAGACTCCAAGGGGCAGATAGTGAGGAACAAGGGGGCTCTTGGGGGCTGGGAGAGGGTGTGAAGCAGGAGGTCAGTAGCCAGAGACGAATCCCACCCGGCCTCTGGACTTGGCCTCCTGGTTGTGGGGGATGGAAGGAGACCTTAAGCATGGCTCTGTCCCCCCACCACCACCCACCCCCACAGTTCCCCCGACACAGCCAAGGGTGTCCTCCGCCCCCGGGAGAAGAGAGAGCCGCCCTCCAGGCAGCCCCAGATGCCAGAGAGGGCGTCCCACCCACACCCTGTGGAGCCTGGGGACACGGTGGACCAGGCCAGTGACACAGCCAAGTGAGGGCCCTGCCTGGACTCGAACCCCGAAGGCCTCCCTCGCCCCACAAGCCTCCTCGGCAGCACTCACAGGGGAGCCTCCCCAGGGCGGGCCCCACCCCCCGAGACCTCCACTTCCAGCGGCCCCGGGACCGGCAGGGGCAAGAGGGGCTACAAGGTGGCACATCACCTGGCTGAGACATGGGGCTGCGGCCAGTTCTCTCGGATTCTCTCTGCGGCTGAGACCACAGCCATCTCCCCAGGGCCCTGCTGCGGCTCTGGCGCTGGCGACTCATGTAGCAGGCTGATAGGGCCGCAGACGAACCCTAGGGCCAGCCTACTTCCTGTGCAGAGGCTGGAGGGGGCATGGCCTGGGGGTGGGGGGGGCAGAGAGATGGGGCTGCTGAGAAAGCCTGAAACTCCCCAAGCACCTAGGACCCGATAAGATCTCCCTCCTCCCGGGGGCGGGCGAGGCTGGGGGGCGTGGGTGTTGAAGCAGCGTGAGCACACACACCTCAGACAGACGCCCTGCTGCACACAGGAGCCCGGGGGGGGGGGGGAGGACAAAGACCCTTCTTTTCCCTCCTACGCCACCCCCACCCCGTCCCACATCAACCACCTTTGACGCCTTCATCCGGTCACACATGCCCACGAACCCCAGCCTCACACAAACACGTCCCTTTGAGGTGTCCCCCAGGGCTTCTCAGTCTCATCAAACCCATTTCTCTGGGGCCTCCCTTCTCCCCTGGCCCCCCAGGGAGCCCCTTACTCACTCCAGCATCCAGGGGTGACTTTTGGGGGGGGCTTTGCGAAGAATCTGATAGCCACTTACTGAACCTTCCTCTCGAGCCGTGGTTCTTTTTTGAGGGGGGAGGAGGTCAGCTTCTATTTAAGGATGAAAACTTACAGACCCCTGTTTAGAAAAGCGCATGTGTATGTACTCGGGGTGTCCCAGGCCCGGGGACCCTGCGACGTGGTGCCAGCCCTGTGAAGAAGCAGCTCCCCCCTCCCGATTTCACTGGCCCTGCTGGTAAGCAGCCGCCTCCTTCCCAGAAGGGAACGAGGGGCTCCACAGAGCCAGAGCCCCCGAGAAAGCCGGGAGACCCTGAGAACCAGGTGACTCCCTTCTGAGCAGGAAGTGCCTCCGCCTGGGAGGCCTGAGTCAAGGCCCCCTGGAAGCTGGGTGAAGGGCTGACAGCGCCCGCGGGCCTGTCCTGCGCCTGTCTAGGGCCCTAGGTATGTCGGGTATGTGACCGGTGTGTGGAGACCGCAGGCTGCAATGAAGGCCGGCGGGCCCCTCTCCCCCACTCCCTACCCCCCAGGCCCAGCAAGGCTTTCTGGCTGCAGGAGAGGGTGACAACCACCAGCAAGATGTGAATACTAGCCAAGACCGGATTCTGGAAGCTTCTCAAGAAAGCAGGAGTGTTGGTTCTTCTGGGAAAGAAAGCCAGGTGAGGAAGGGGCAGGAAGGCCGTTTTTCACCGTCGACCCTTCTGCGTCACCAGAACGTATTTCCTGCCCCCCAAAACACGTGAATCCAGTTATAACTTCAAAACACAAATAAAGAACAAAACCCATCCCCGGGCGAAGCCAGGCATCAGGAACCCAGCTGGGGATAGGCGGCCGCCGGTGCTTATCACCACCTGGGCCCGTCCCGAGTGCCTGCCTGGGGCGCGTCCTCCTCCTCCTCTGTCCCTTTCCCTCTTTCCCGTCACCTGCTCGGCAAATGCGTGCTGACCACCCAGGGTGTCCTGGCGGCCGGCCGGGTGCAGAGGAGCCTGAGGTGACGCACAGGCCTATCTCTATGAGCAGGCCACACAGTAGGGCCAGGTGAGGGAAGGGAGGTGACTCTAACCTGCTGGGGTCCCCAGAGGCAGGGGTGGGGGGATCGTCTGAGGCCACTGGAACAGCGGAACTAAGACAGGGAAGAGGACAGGCCACACACTCATTGTCCCCGCCGGAGGCCCAGTGTGTCTCACCTTCATGAGGGGCTCAGGCCAGGACATCTCAGGGGACAATTCCAGGCCTGGAGCATCTCAACACTGCTCAGTCTTCCACCTAAACTTTGGCTGTAGGGCTACAAGGGAGGGGACACATCAGCGAGAAGGTGGCAATGTGTCCCCGCTCCCTGTGGGGCATCTGCTAGATCCCATATCCCAGGCTCCCTTGCAGTTCCGTGAGCTGAGCCTGGCCAGGGGGACGTGGGGGAAGTGGTTTAGTTTCCTCCCAGGCCCAAAAGGCCTCCTTGGATCCTCCTCTGTGTCTCTCCTCTGCCCCTCGCTCCCTGCTCCCTCCCCAACCCTCTTCTCCTGCAACAATCCGCTGGCGCTGTGTGAAGCCTGGACAACCCATGCGGGGCTGGGACATGATCAAAAACACAGCCTCCAGGGTGTGGGGCCTCTGAGGTTTGGAGGTGTCCGCAGCCAGTGGACAGTCACTCACTAATACAGAAGGCGCCCCAAAGGCTAGGGTGGTGAGCAAGTGCACAGGGAAGTTCAAGTGCTTTGCATGGCCCCCAGCCCTGTCCCGCTGCCATCGTGTCCCCTCAGCCAGGACTGGTCCCCCTGTTTCCACTCCTGACCCCCTCCCGTCTATTCCCCATTCAGCAGCGGGAACAATCTTTCCCAAACCAAATCAGGTCATTTCACTGCACTGCCCCCCTTTCGCGCCTCCCAGGAGTTCCCAGAGCATTCATAATAGAATCTAGACTCCTCCTCTCGGCCTCAAAGATCTCGGCCTCAAAGATCCGCATGAGCGAGCCCGGCCGTCATCTCTGAACTTCCCACCAGCACAGGCTGTGTTCATGTTCAGCAAACAGGCCAAGTTCAGCAAACAGCCCAAGCTCCCCTTCCCCGGGGGCTTTTCACAGGCTGGCCCCTGCCCCGAAGGCTCTCTCTGGAGCTGCCCCTGCCTTCCCACCTCACAGGCAAGAGAGCGGGGGCTCACTGGTCATCCGGCCAGAACGTGACAACCAGAGGTAGAACTGGGGTCTGTTGGACAGGGCACATCGGACTCTCTCTGCGGAAACCTGCAGAAGAATCCAGAAGCTTCTCTGAGGGCTGGGGCCTCAGGCCTGCCCAGACCTCTGACTCAGGCATTCTGGGGAGCCAACCCAGCCCCCTCCGGCAGGCCCAAACCCCCAAGTGCGTCAACCCTCGTTCTGCCAGCAGCCTCTCCTGCCCCCACTGCCCCCTCACCCCTACAGCCCTGCCCCCCTCCACCAGCCCTGCCCACTGCGTCCTTGCAGATCCCTTTGTGAATCAACTTCCCTGTTCCCTCAGCTTCTGAGGGTGCAGGCCCAGCTGCTCAGCCACCACTGAACGCCCCCTCAGGGACCCCACTTTCTTAGGTGCCGTGGGGCAGGCACTCAGTGGCATTTCCTGGTTCCATGTCCTGCCCTGACCAGGGCTCTTCCACTTGCCCATCATAGGGCTGCCTCTTTGGGGGGTCAGGCCAGGCTGCCAGGCCCCCGTGCCCTCCTCAGCCCTGGCCCCTGCCTCTCCCCTCCCTTCCTCTCCACTGCAACTCCCGGGAGACCTCAGGGTCCATGCCCCGCCTGCAGACTCCTTCTTCCCCCCAGGGCCCCTCAGTCTGACCCCACATCAATGCCCAGGCCCAGCCCACACTGGGCCCTGGTCACCACTTTGACTTATTGCCAGCCCAGACCCCCTAAACTGCACCTCCCCCTGTCCCACCTACATCAGTGCCCCAGTTAGCGTGATGTCTTAGCTGTGGGGTCAGAGTCTTAGGAGAGGACAATGGTGGCCTGAGGTCAGAGAGGAGCTTCTTTCTAGCTCACATAGAAGAAGTCCAGGGGCTAGCAGTCCAGGGCTGGCGGAGGGCCTCATGATGTCAGCAGCACCCTGAGCCCTGGCTGGCTGGTGCCCAGAGCATCTCCAGTCTCTTTCCTTCCTCACAGCCCAAGAGAGCTGCCCAAGCTCCGTCCACCACATTTGCATTCCTGCAGCTAGAATGTGGGAGAAGGAGCAAAGAAAGGCCTGTGTCTGCCTCTCCAGGACCCTTTCCCAGAGTGGCCCTTAACACTTCTTCCATCCCATTGGCTGTCTCAGAGTCACAGGACCAACCCAGCTATAAGGAAGGCTGGGGACTGGGCCTGGCCAGGACTAGAGACCCACAGCCAGGGCAGAGAAGTTTGGAGGGACCGCTCGCTGTCTCTGCCATCACAAAGACCTCCAGCACCTTCCGGGCCACCCGCTGCTGCAGGCCTCCCTCCCTCGATCGCTCAGCCTGGCTGGCCTGGTGGCTCACGCAGCATGGGCCGCCCCGCCCAGCCCTCCCAGGTGCACGGACCTGCCTTCTCCACAGTCAGCAGGGAGCCGAGTCCGCAACTGGAGCAACTCCCAACCCCGTAGACCAGGCTTCACTGGAGACCAGACACAAGTCCCGGTCCCTGGCCAGGAGGGGACACTGAACATGACTTTGTATCCCACCCTCAGCTTGGTCACCCCCCACCCAAGATAGAAGGGGGCTCCACATGAGTGGAGATCACAAGGCAGGAGGAAATCTGAGAGTAGAATAAGGAGAAAGAGTGAGGTGGGGTGCTGGGCACCCTGAGGGCTCTGCTCTGAACCTACCCCTCCACTGACATCCACTCTTCACACACCAGCCACCGGCCCCCAAGCCAGAATGAGGCCATCCGTGGTGGCACTTCCTCTTTCTCACCCTCCCCCCCCCCACTTCCAAGCATCCCTCTCGCCATCTCTGCTCTGCCGCGGTCGCCTCCCAGGCTGCAGACCTGAACACCTTGGCATGTTCCTCTCTGAGCAGCCCACTCCTTGGTCCCACCCCCCGCCCCACACACCAGCACCCCAAGCAGCCCATATCTGGTGCACACTGTTCCGTTCATGTAGAAAGTCACTCCTTGTTCTGGTTCCTTGCTGAGACTACTCCAGGGGACAAGCTGTCCCACTTTGCCAGAGCCTGAACAGGTTTCCAGGACGTAGGACTTTCCAAGCTAAAGCTGGGACAAAGTTGGTCACCCCGTTACCACCCACTCTTTCCAGACTAAGCCAGCTCCCCAATTTAAACCAGTCCTTCCCTGATCTGCACCTCTAGCCAGGCCGGATCCACGCACACACCAGCTATAGCTTCTGCTCGTGGCCTTCCATGCACATGTCTGCCCAGGCGTCCCCGGAGAGCCAGGCCTGCGTGCGATCCGTGCAGACGGCTCCAGAGCCTGGGAAGGTACCTGACAGGCAGAAGGTGTCGAGATGCAGAGATGGAAGAAACAAAGAAAAAGAAAAAGAATCAAAGGTTCCCATGCTCTAATACCCCAAAGTTCCCAGAAAAGTTGAAAACAATGCTGGGAACAATGTATTACAAGTTTGAAAGGTTTGCCACCAAAACCGGTCTTGAGGGGCTTGTCCCTTGCTGCCCTGCACGCACAGGGGCTCCACCGCCTCTCAGGGAGGCCGTTGGACAGCAGCCGCCAGCGTCCCCAGCACCCGCCTCAGCTCCTGCGCCGTGACTCAGAGCCGCCCTGCAGAGAAGCATACACCCAGCATGAGGTGCACGTGCAAGGAATTCACACAGCAGCAGCAAGACCTAGGCAGCCTAACTGCACATGGACAGAGGACTGCTGGGAAGTGAGTTAACTAGGGGTCATCCACCTGGTGGGACGCAATGTAGCCGTGTCAAGAAAAGGGGGGAAGGAGACAAGTTCAGAACAAAGTGTGTAGCGGGCCACCACTGGAGTGGGAGTAAAGGGGGTAAATGTGAGTGAGTGTGTGAGTGTGAGAGGGCATGTGCATGTGTGGGGGTGTTTGTGAGGCTGTGTGAGGTGTGCTTGTGTGAGAGTGAGCCTCACTGCGTGTGGGGGTGAGTACGAGGTCTGAGCACGCACATGTGAGTGTGATGGGTGTGAAGGTGAGCCTTCTGTGCGTGAGGGCATACGCACGTGTGAGTGTGCCGCACATGCATGTGAGAGGGGGAGTGTGTACGTGTGCACGTGGGTGTGAGCGTGACCGGGACCGGGCATGTGTATGCCCCAAGGAGCTCTGGAGGAAACCCTCAAGGTCTGGCTGAAGCGGTTCCCATCAGGGAGCGGAGCTGGGAGACCCGGGAGGTAGAGCGGGGAGCGGAACTCTCCAGAACGACCCTTTGGACTATTTGAGCTTCATTTCATGGGAACATAATGCCTACTTGAGGAAATAAATAAAATTGGAACCAAAATCAAAAGTGTGGGACCCTTGTGGGAGGTGGAGTGCCCCTCAGGGCTCCCCGAACACCAGCCCTCACCTGAAAATGTCCCGGCGTCCCCAGGCCAGTGGGACCAGGGAGCCCAGGGAGGGAGGGAAACCTTTTGTCCCCCGTCACACCGACCCCCATCCCCCAAGTCCAACCCGGCAGCCGGGCCGGGGTCCAGAACCGGGACAGTCAGGGAAGCTTCCCCGACCATCCGCCGGCACCTGCACCGGTCTCTTCCTTTCCCGTGGGAAAGGAGCAGAAAGGAATCTTTCTACTTTTTGTTATTCACAAGCAGGTTTCACCCGACCTGTTATCTTTCTCAGAAACCCGTCTAGGTGTCACAGTGAGGAAAGAGGACGTGTGATGTTTGCCCAGCATCTGGGAGCGGTTCCTTTCTATCTAGCAGTTATGCTCGATCACTTTTTTGCTTACAGTTTTTATTTAAAAACCAGAAAAAAAACTAAGTGTCCTTCTCTGGTGGCTGTGTCTGGCTGCCGCCACGGCCTGCCTGCAGTGTCTGCCTGGAGCAAAGCAGCAGATGGGGTCAGAAACCCACACCAGCTCTGGAATGACACCCCCAGTCAAGCCTAAATCTGTGGCCAGGGACCCTGGACCCTCAGAGAACAGGGGACCCTGAGCTCCCTTCTCAGAGGCGATGCCAGCTTTGGGCTGTACACAGGGGCCAAGTGGGCCAGACCTGGGTCCCACCCGGCCCTGCATCATGTAATGAGACCATAAATCTTCCTCTGGTCCCTACTCCTGGCATCTTGGCATGCCAGTCCCACCGCCGCCACCTCAAGAACCTAAATAAGGTGGCCTGAGAGGAGAGACACACCAATATGTGGCAGATCCTAAAACAGGCCACAAAGACCACGGGTCTCCTCCCCAGGGCACGGTGGCCAAAGGCGCGCCTGCAGAGGGGGTGCACAGGCCAATCAAGGCAAAGCCTCGGGGTGTGCTGGTCCAGCCACGGGGGCTCGTGGAGAAGAACCCCTGTGAACGGCACTCGGGGCTCCCGCCCAGGTGCCTGCACTGGCGGCCCGCAGCCTTGCCCACCTGTGAGCTCTCCCAGGTGCACTGCCAACTTGAAAAGAGATTCCCTGGACGTCGTTTCCATGTTTTCAGGTTGGTGGGCAGGCTCCCGGGCCGTCCCCACCGGCACGGGCCAATGGCACTCCTGGACCAGCAGCCGGTAACTGACGTCCACCGGACTCTGCTGGTCTCCGACGCCAGTGGCTTTCCTGGAGGGGGGCAGCCCGGTCTCCCTCACAGTGAGTTCGGGCAGGAGCCCCCACTACAATGCCTGTGGGGGTGGCCGGTGCAGGGGGTGGAGGGACCAGGGCAAACTGGGGCCCCACCTACAGGAGAAATGGCAGAAAACCGCCAGAAAATCCCAAAGTTTCAAGAGGAGCAGAACATTGAGATATTTTTAAGTATGAAATCCTCTCATTGAAAATACTGGTCATTAATTCTAACTGAAACACACAACGAAACCCCACAAGGGGCCGCTTTCAGAGGGGGGGTGGCGCTGAGGGCCAGGGCGGGCGAAGGAGGCGCCCTCCATCGGGGACGTCTCTTTATCTCATGCTGTGGTCACACAGCAGCCGTGCAAACCTGTCCTGTGTGTTTGGTGTTGACTTCGTTAGGAGTTGACGTGTCTCGAGCAACAGGCACACACTTTGCTTCCCCGGCCTCTCTGGTAGCACGTGACCAGGCTCACCCAATCAGAAGCCTCTGCTGCAGACAGACCTCAGTGTGAGAGAGGGAAGCAAGTAAGCAGGCAGAGAATCCCGGGGAGCGGCTTCGGAACATCCCAACGCAGGCGCTGCCTGCTTTCCCAGGCCTGCCAGAGGTTCCTGCGCTTCAGCACGCCCTGAACAAACTCCTTTTGTAAGGAGAGTAGCCAGGCCGGGTTCTGTGGTTTGCAGCCAAAATCCTTGACAGGCAGAGGTGCCTCTGCCTGGTGGGGAGGAGCAGCAACCTAACTCACAGGTTAAGGCTTGCGTCATCATTAATTTCCAGCACCTCACCCCCTGCCCTACCCTTCTACCATGGCTGATCAGCCTGGTGATGGGGGGTGACACTGAGCAAGAGGGCAGCAAGAGCATGTGCTGTCCCCATGGTCATCCCTCTACTGGGGCCCTTGGGACAGGATCCGTGTTGTCACCAGGCCGGGTGGCCGGGCTATGCAGGAGGCTCCCAGACAAAGCCTCCCACTGCCCGGTGCACTCTCGAAAGGAAGTCACAGGTGAGTGTCCTCCTGGCTAGACATGGGGATGAAGGCCTGACTTCTGCCACCTGCTAAGGCCCATGCAAGTCCCTGCGGGCCGACTGACCTCGAATCTGACTTGATGACGGGCTCCCATTTTGAGTGCTGGTGAAGAGAGAGACAAGCAGGCTTCCCAGAGCTCTCAGAGTGGCAGAGGCCCCGTGTTTGGTGGGTGGCTGGTTTCGCTTTCAGAGTGAGTGAGACACGGCCCTGTTCGAGTTCTCCCACCGCACACCCACCACGGCTGAGCTGAACCAGGTCAGGGTGCACTCTGTTGATCAGATCCTGGTTCCTTTTCGGGGGGCGACCCCCTGCCGGCACTCCCACCTGCCCAGCTTCTCTGTGCTTCCTCACACTCTGCCCAGCAGCCAAACCACCGACACCCCCACCCCACCCCCCAACACCTGGCTGTAGATGGGAACACTCATTTCTCCCCTTCGCTTCTGCGTTTCGGCCCCACCACCCTTCTCAGGCCCCAGGCTCCTCCCAGGGGACACGAGCCCCGGTTGGGAGTCAAGAGGCTTGGGTTTCAGTCCCAGCAGGGCCATCAGCTCAGCAGTCCCATGTCCCTCCCTGCAGTAAGCACTGGGCCGGGGCTACAGGCCACAGGAAAGGCCCATGGCGAACCTGAGCCAAACAGAACTAGCTAGAAGGCTCTGGAGAGGTTCACAGGTTCTGGACACAGATGCAGACCAGACCTCGGGGGGCACAGACTCCAGGCCTAGCTGCAAAGATCCCTGCCAGGCACCCATCTCCATCTCCAGCTGTTTCCCGGCTTTATTCCACTAGAATTGAGTCTCTTTGGCTACAATGGGGTGGAAGGTGTCCCCGCTGTCCTCCACCCCTCCCCCACCACTGGCTAGAGAAGACAGGGCACTTGGACTGCAGCTTGGCCAAGATCTCACCTCTTACAGGAAGGTAGATCTTCAAAGAGAAAAAGGGGCAGCTGCCAAAACAGAAGGCCAGAGGGTGCCAGCAAGCCAGAGCCCGAGGGGCCAGGCCTCCCTGTTTGGGCCCAAGATTCTGAAAGTTCTTCCAGGAAGTATATTCTTTGATGACAAGCATCCAAACTGGGCACCTGCCCCCTCACAGGAGGAGGGGTTCTTCTCAGCCCTTGAGGGGCTCCTAGCATGAGGAGGCGTTGAACTCCCCCTCTATTTAGGAGGGAAGGAGACAAGGGCAGGGCTGCCACCTGAGTGGAAAAGAGGGCAAGTTCACTTCCATCCCCAACGTGGGGCTTGAACCAGTGACCTTGACCTCACAGGCCTCCCAGAGCTCATGAGCCAACCCGAAAGCAGCAGAAGGCGAAGAGTCCCAGGCTGTGTCACCTCTCTCGGGGCAGAGCCGCAGGACCGCTGTGACTAGCTCACTTCTTGGGGCCCAGAGCTGCTCTCCGGGAAATGACCTCAAACTGGAGCTCAGACCATGACCGGCTGCACCTGCCCTCAGGCCCTCGCCCACTCCTAACTGAGGGGGGGATTTGGGCTCCCAGACCACTCCCCACAGGTCACCACATGGGACCCCTGGAAACAAGCCCTGGAGGTGGAAGGTGACCGTGGGACAGGAGTGCGTGAGGGCAGAGCTGAGACGCACCACCCAGCTTCCCCAACAGGGTTCTGTCCACACCCGGCCCTCAGTCCCTCCACTCCCCACCCCCAGTCTTTGACAGAACGCTGAAGAGCCGCAGCCGCACCCCGGCCGCACCCCAGCCCCGGCCCAGGCTCAGGGACCACATGAGGCCTGGCCAGCGCGCTGGCGGCTGGAGGGGATGGAACAGGGCATTTCAATCTGGAGGATGTGGTTCAGGCCTGTGGTTCCAGCCCAGAAGCGCCACTGGAACTCTGGCTGAAGTCACCTGTGCCTTTCCTGCAGGAAACAGGGGGGCGGCGAGAGCGGAGGGGGCGGGGGAGCTGCGAGGTGTGTGGTTGCAGCTGTGAAACTCACACCACAGCCCGGACACTTGCTACGAGGGGCTTCTGAGCCAGCCCATGCCACCAGCCCTCTTCCTGTTTCCTTCTCAGCTCTCCCAAAACCACCCTCTGCCTGCCCCCAACACCTGTCCCTCCTAAGGACCCAGAACACCAAGGAGGTCCAGACAGCCCACCTCAGAGACATCACTGGCTACAGCAACACCAGGGCTCCAGAGAGCGAAGCACCATGAAGGATGGAGAGGGCAGAAAGTTCTGGAAGCCACAGCCTTCCCCGAGAGATGCCAGGTGACATCAGCCAGCAACACTGCCCCCAGCCCTCACTAAGCACCTTACACCCAGGGGCTCCCCGCCTGCCAGGCGGGGGTCCAGCAGCGTCAGCCTCCCCCGCAGCTCGTCAGAAGTGCAGCGTCTCAGCTGCAGAATCTGCATTTTAACCAGGTCAGCAGGCAATCTATGTGCACAAGGAAGTTTGAGAAGCCTCACATATTCACTCATTTAATCCTGGCAGCAATGTTTTCGGGTCGGTACCCTTATGATTCTATTCTATGGAAGAAGAAACGAAGGCGCAGAAAGGTTCCGTATCTTGCCTGAGGTCACTCAGGCGGTAAGTGCCAGGGCTGGGGCTTGAACCCAAGCCATCTGGCTCTGAAAGACAGGCTCCTAACTGCTGGGCTGCTGCTGGGTTTGCAAGGAGAAGCCGTGGGACCAGGGGACACTCCTCGCCATCGGGTGCTTGTCCCGGCCGTGCTGCTCCGGCCTTCCGGAACCTACTCTGGCCTTCCTACCGTTTCTCTGACCTCCCGCCTCCCCGGGAAGAGTCTGAGTCACGCTTCCCCAGGCATAGGAGGTAAGAGCACCTAAAGGTCAGCACGGAGCATTCGTCAGGTACGGTATCAGCTCTGGGCTGAGAGCTCTGGTGGCCAAAGACAATAGTCCAGGCACAGCCCACGCTCGAGGGGTCCAGGGCCCATCGGAGGAAACAGGAAATGGCACATGTGTGAACACTGTGACAATAGCTCGAGTTTGCGCAAGGTGCTCAGACACTCCCTGGGCAGCTGCCTCTGCAGAGCGGGCTTCTTGGAGGAGGAGGCTTTGAGCCAGACCTTGAAGGATGGACGATGGCTAACACAGGGCAAAGGTCAGAGACCAGCCTGAGCCAAGGGGCAGAGCCGTGGACAAAGGCATTAAAGAGGCTCATGTGGTGCAAGCAGATGCCTGGAGCTTTAAACATCCCCCAGTCCAACCCTCACCCAGTGCCCAGCTCCCTTCCACAGCATCTCACTCAGACTCTCTTGGATTCGCCCTGTGACAGCAAGATCACTTCTTCCCCCCACACCCAGAGGAGCCAGCCCACTCTGGCGTTGGTGGACACGCAGGTGTGCCCAGCTGCTGCCTGAGGGGTGAGGGACACCTCACACACCCAAGGTCTCTGCTGCACCAGACGGGTCCCCTCTCCCTCAGGCCCTAGAAGCCCTGGCTCCTGGAAATGCCACTGTTACTCAGGGTGTATCTGCAGGGGACCTGTACAGCCAGGTCTCTCCACCCAGAGCAGCCACGATGGGGAGGCGGGCAGGGGGACCTTCCACTGCACTGCAGGGACAGCACTAAAAAGGGCCCCTCCACACCTGAGCCCCTCCCTGCCTGTGGAACCCCAAGGCGGCTGTGTCCACACACAGCGGCCTGCCCCTCCAGGCGGTGGGCTCCTTTGAAGGCGCTGAGCACACATGTGTTATGAATGGAGGCTGCCCGGCACCCTGGGCCTGTGGCCGGTTAATCCCCACTGCAACCACGTGCGCTACTTTACGGTGATTGCCACGGCAGAGAGGAGGACACCCAGGACGGGGTCCGGCTGAGTTCTGCGCACCACACACAAAGGATCCCTCCGCCTCCCCCGCCCTGCCCCGCCACCTGCTCCTCACCACCCACCTCCTTGACACCTGCCTCAGGACATGACCTACAAAAGAAGGTTGGTAGTTGCTTTAAGGATACCACAGTTGAGCTGAAGTGTGAAAAGGCACGCTGACATGTGGGCCCAGAAGCTGCCACCAGAGGGCGATGCTGGCCTCTCCGCTGCCTCCACTCAGGGCCTGTTCTGCAGGAAGGAGATGAGGCCTGGACGAGGAGAGCCACCCAAACTGGACAGCAGCACCTTCTCCTCCTGGGAGTTCCAGGGGCCCTCGTGGCAACCGGGGTGGGGTGGGGGTGCATGGGAGAAGGCAGTGACTCTGGGTTCCAGGAAAGCGTGAGGGGAGCCCAAGAAAGAAAAAGGCCAACACCAGGGACCTGCAAGGGAGCTCAGGGGCTCCCAAGTCCATCTCTTCTCTGCACAGAGGACGGGCCTGAGCTCAGAGGGGTGCAGCTATTAGCCTAGGTCACACAGCAGGGTGGGGGCTTGAACACTGACCCACAGCCTTCCAGAACCCTTCATCCCACTTAACATACGGATGGAGCAGGGAACTTGACTCAGGCGATTCCTCATCTTCCTTTAGCGGTGCTGGTCAGAAATGAGTTTGCCCCCTTCTCCCAGCCCGACTGTTGAGGCTTCTGAGACAGCCGCCAGCCCCAGCCCTCTGTTCCTCCCGCATCGCTTTCCCTTAGCGATGATCATGGTGCCCACCCCTACCTGCAGTCCCCTCGCCCCAGAGCACTGAGGACTCACAGTCCCAACACCCCCAGCCCTGACCCACAACCTCAGCCCTCTCTCCCCTTGTCTGTCCTTCACTCTGCCCCCAAATACCATTGCCATGCCCTTGCCCCCAGCCTTGGTCTCTTCAAATGAAAATCACATAAGAGCATGTCACCCACAGGCAGGGTTCCTGCTGCACTCATGATACAACATCACCTGCCTGCCCTGAGAGGCCCGGGCCTGCCGCCCCTCCCCCTGGCTGCCTGTCAGCTCCTGGAAGGCCCGGGCTCTCCCAGGCCTCGGCCTCTCCCCTGCTGCCACCACGGCCTGTGCTCGCTCTCTCAGAGAGGCCTGCCCTGGCCAGCCCTACCCGATCTAAAGGTGACATGGGCCTGTTCGGTCCCAGCACCTGCCCTTCTCCCCCCATCACTTGCTGTTATTTGTAATTAGCTGGACATTGATGCCTGTCTTCCTGGCTGGACTGTGGCTTGTCAAAGTCATGGGTCAAGTCCATGGAGCCCCATGGCTTCTCTAGTACCTAAAGCCATGAGTGGCTCAGGGTAGATGATCAACTGTATTTATTGGAAGGATAGATGGATGGATGGATGCATGCGTGGATGGGTGGAAGGAAGGGTGGAGGAAAGGAAGGGAGCACAGCAGGGAGGAAGATCTTGTTACGAGGGCGGAGAGGTATTTATTCCTTCCTTCCTTCATTCCACAGGGATTCACCGAGTTCCTGCTGGCAGCCCTGCGCTGGGCACTGGGGGAGTTTCAAGGACGTGTGGGGACTGAGGTCTGCCTAACTCAAGGAAGCTTCTCTTACTATGGGGGAAGGGCAAATGCAAGCAATTAGGTAGCAGAGGAAGCATGTCAGTACAGTACCGTGGGCCTGCATTTTCAGGACAGTCCTGGACCAAGTGTAAGAATAAATGCAGGCTATTTGACTCTAACCCTTTTAAGGTTTTATCTCAATAACAAGACAGAAAAAATAATCTCTCAGACTGTATAGGCAATTTGTTTTTCAAAAATGTGGTTATAGCCCTGGCAGGTGTGGCTCAGGGGATTGAGCACCGGCCTGCAAACTGAAAGGTCACAGGTTCGATTCCCAGTCAGAGCACATGCCTGGGTTGCAGGCCAGGTCCCTGGTTCGGGGCATGCAAGAGGCAACCAATCTATGTACCTCTCTCACATCAATGTTTCTCTCCCTATCTTTCTCCCTCCCTTCCCCTCTCTCTAAAACTTTTTTAAAATGTGGTTTTAATGAGTATAAGAGACATAGAATGGGCCAAGTTCAACAAAACACACACAAAGGACAAAAACAAAACAAAACAATACAAAATAAAACACCACCACCTGGGCCTCGCTTGGCTGGAGCATACGGGGAAGGCCTCCTGACACCCCCTCACCTCCCCAAATTCCAGGGCTCCTATTCATCCGCCCACAGGCAGTGCCCTTCTGCTTCCCAAATCCCAGGAGCAGGACCCAGGCTGGGCCCCTGGGGCTGGGGCCTCCCATGGAGCCATCAACCACCCTGGCCACCAGGGGGCAGGCTAGAGAGACCGGGCCCTGGGTGGGGAGGTGGATGGTGGTGGGGTGAGGGGGTGTCAGGGAAAGAGGAGGTCACTGAGTTTCGGGACCACACTCGGGGTACACCCTTCACGAGGCCCTGCCCCCACCAAGCCTGCTGGGACTCCCGTTGGGAGAGGGGCCTCAAAGACTATGGTCTCCTATGAATCGCGGTCGTGATGATGGCAGCTGCTCCGGGGAACATCCTTTCATCACCGGGGGCTGCAGTTTTAATGAAAGCCTTGTTCTGTTAAAAATGTAAATGGTCACATCTGCCAATTTCCACGGTGTAAGTACTGCTGCCATGGCCGGTTCCAGGCCAGTGTCCTGCGTGTCCGAAGGCGGAGCTTGGAGCAGATACACACAGCTGACCCTCGCCAGCAGGCGCCAGCAGCTCAGCACACCCGCTGACGGAGGGTGTCAAGGCCCAAGGGCGAGTGCTCCCCATAAACTCCTGTAAGGGCCCTGCCCTGTGTGGAGACCGGCCAGCCTGAGGAGGTATGGCATCCTCCAGCCATCCTCTGAGAAATAACAGCTCAGGGGTGGATACTTCTTGGAAAGGCCTGAGTTTGAATCCTGGGTCCGCCTCTGACCCGATGACCAGAAACTCCTTCCGATGCTGCCCATTGAACGGACCCGAATCCCAGGTCCAGGGAAGCTGGCTCCTTCCTGCCTCCTGGCCTTTCTTCAGTTCCTGGGAAGTGCTGAGCAGGGTCCTCCCTCCAGGCCTGTGCCTATGCTGATCCCTCCACCCTCCGGGGCTCAGCTAACCTGCCTCTTGCTCCCCCCACTTTCCAGTTAGCTTCTCCCATGATGCCTTGAGAGCACTGACCCTGATCTGAAGTCCTGGTGGGACAAGATGCCTGGCATCTGTTTCCCCCACCAGACTCCCAGCCACGTGAGGGCAGGGACCGGACCACGTGGGCATCTCGTTCACTGCTTTGCCCCCCCGGGCCCAGCACAGAGCAGAGCCTGGGTAACAGGCGGTCAGTCAGCACTGGGTGAATGAATGAACACACACTACGTGGAGGAAATTCTCCAGTCTGTCTGCACTTGATTGACAGTTTCTTCTCCTACAAATGAGTGAAGTGTCCGCCTTATGATGGTATTTGGCACGTAAGAGCGCCTACTGTGTGCCAGTCTCTCACATATATTTACTTCTTTAGTGCCCACAACAGTCCTGCAGGGTAGATGCTGTTTTCATCACCCCCTTTTCTGGGAGGGGGGAACCTGAGGCTCAGCGAGGTCAGGTTGCCTGCCCACCTCCACCTGGTTAGAGGCGAACCCAGGCCGGGCCTCTCCAGCAGCCTCCATTGCACTCAGGAAGCTCCCCGGCAGGTGTGGGCACCTGAGATTCAGAGGGGTCGTCCTCTCTCCCCAGGCAGAACCCCAAGGAGGCAGCAGAGGCCCCTAGACAGCAACAGCCACCTGGGGGATCCAGGCAGATAGGGCTGGGCTCAGACAGCCCTCGGTGTGGGGGGGACACAGAATTTGTGAGGCGAGCGCCTGGGCAGAGGGGGCTGTCCCATGAGGGACGGGGGGCCAGTAGGCTCTGCAGGGATGAGCGTGACTCCACAGGTATGTGCCAGCACCAGGAGCCCAGGGCAGATGGGACTTGACACGATGTCACGTGGACATGCTGCGCCAGGTGACTCCTGCCCACTGCCGGGGAGGGGCACTGCGATGCAGCCCCCACCCCCAGAAATGTGGTGGGAAAGGAACCCCAGAACTCCAGCTGGCCAAAGGCACATTTCTCTGACTTCGGCAAAAAGGAAGTCCTAATACAAGTTCAGCTGAGGCGTGGAGAAATAAAACCAGCTCTATTTCATGTACGTCTGAATTTGTGACGTCAGTTCATTACCTCCAGTGGTGAAAGGCAGTCAGCCAGACGAAGACTGGCCACCTGCACCTCCACCCCCTGCTGCCACCCTGCAGAGGGTCCCCTGGCGCCTCGGTGTGCCTGGACCCCAGTTACCACTTCCTCCCGCCCCCACCACCACCCGGACCCTGCCCTACTATCCCGGCCGCCCGTCCTGCTGGGTTGCCAGCCAGAGGCTCCCAGCTCTGCGGCTTGGCCCTGCTCACTCCCGACTCGTGTAGTGGAAATCCCTCCTTCCTCTCTGGCTCCCGGCCGCCTGCTGGCCCGGCTCCCCCCATTCGGCCCCGCCCACAGTGTTCTTGCCATCTGTTTCTGGTCTGGTGGAGTTTCTGCCTATGTTCTTCCCTTCCTCCAGAGGTACACGTGGCAGTCTGTGGCTACTGGGCGGAGCCTGGAGCCTGCGGGAGGAGGGGGAGTGGACGAGGGGGAGGCAGGTCTGGTTTCAACTCCTGGCTCTTGCTTCCTGTGGCTGCTCAGCGCAGCCACTCACCTGACAAATGCCCTTTTGAGCACCCACTGTGTGCTGTGTGCCGCCACCAAGAATGCACGAAACCCCATCACACTCCTCACTCAGAAAAAAACTGAGACTCACAGGGAGGAAGGGACGAGCCCAGGTCACGCATACGGGAAAATCATGTTGCCTGTCCTGAGCCAGGAGCTGTTTTAAAGAAATGCGGACCCGGGATCAGAAGCCCCTGGCCTGGCTCCAGAGCCCATTCACTGAAATTTGAGCGTCTCTGAAAATGCCGGCCTTGTCTCATGCGCTTTACATTTTCCGTAACAATCAGCAGTAATTGCACCTTTTCTGCCCCAGTTAGTCCAGAGGTTCTCATTTGAGGTTTTGAAAATACCGTCATGGATACAGCCTCAAGTGGCTGGGATGGATACAGCCTCAAGTACCCCCAAAGGCCCCAATGGGGCAGAGGCAGTTAGATTTTAAATTTGCTGGACAGGTAAGGATAGTGACGGGGTTCCTGAGAGGATGGAGGAAATCACCCAGCATCCTCCAGTCCTCGAGTCAATCAGGGGCTCATGGGCGGGGCAGGGGGGCAGAGCTGGCCCAGCAGTCTGCCTCCTGCCCCCAGGCCTGCCCCCTTCCCATCGTTGGGGAGAAGCCTTGCAGGAACAGTACTGCTTGGTAGATGCTGTACCCAAGATGGACCGCCACCTGGCTACTCTTCCCACCCCTCTGCTAGTAAATCTCTTGCCTCCGTTGAAGTCCAGTCGGGACGTGGCCCTCTGCCCCAGGATGACATTCACAGTCCACCAGGTTTCCAGGTGCTGTTCCACGGACTCCCCTGGACCACACAGCCCAGCCCGCTAACTACTTCCAGCCTTGCCCTGCAGAACCCGTGCTCCACCTGGCCGCCAGAGTGACTTGCCTCTTAAATCGGCTCTAACCAGTGACTGCACTGCTCACAGTCCTCCAGCAGTACCCCAGCACCGAGGAGTTCAAGTCCAGATTTAGTCTGATGTTTAAGGCCTTTCACGGCTACCTTTCCAGTCTCAAACCCCCTCCACACAGCAGACACCGAACTGGTTCCACCAATTTCAGAGCACACTGGCTGTTGGAGTGACTGAGGGGCTGGTCTCTTGGTGGTTGGGGAGCCCGTAGAGGGGAGCTCTGGGCTGCCTCTGTCTCTCTAGAGCTCTTCATCTGAGTCCAGGGGACCCAGGAGACCCAGTGGACCCAGGACCAGATGCCCTCCCAAGGTGGAGCAGAAAGAACCAGGCTGGACCACCAAGAAGACATGCAACCTTTAATCACGCTGGCTGAGCAGGGCAGGATGCGGAAGGGCTGGGACACTGCGTAGCACCGGCCTTTGCACCTGGTCGGGGCCCGTTGATGTCACCTGCCACGCAGCCATGGCTCCCTCGGCTGTAAGCAAGCACCAGAGACCACCACCGGGCCCCTCTTCCCAGAGTCTGCATAAGCACCAACAGCTGGGGGCCGCCTCACTCAGGGCAGGGGGCCAAGCTTCCCGAGTGGGGGAGAAGGCTGAGGGCTGCCAGGTTGCCCCACCCTGGAAGTGGGAGAGGGACAGAAAGCCTGATGTCCCTTCCTTGGCCTGGGCCTCTCTTGGCATCATGGCGTGGAGGAGGGTCCCCCATGATAGACCTAGAATGTGACCTGCTTCAGCCCCCAGACCTGCTGAGGGGCCCAAAGCCTGGGGCCTTCCGTCCTCACATTTCTGAATGCAGCACCAGGCCAGAGGAGACCCTGCTGGCCCTTCAGCACCTTAAAGCTTAGAGAACCAGTGACACTGGGCCAGTGAGGGGCCCAGGAGGGTCAGAGAGCACCTGGGGACAGATATCAATTCCTGCCATTGGCCGGAAACTTTGCAGGGCTGAGGCCCAGGCGGTTTTGACATGACAAGCTGAGCAAGGTCTCAACTGAGCCCAGGAGGGGGTAGGGAGGGGGTGCTGTGAGGACAGGAGTCCTCGCAGGTGACCATACCAGCTGTATGGAAGCTAAGGGTCTGGGACCCCTCCCCCAGGGGCCTCTTCTCCCCCAAAGCGCCCAAGCCCCTGGGTCCTTCCTTCATAGCACCCTTGCCCTGACCAAGGCTTCATCGGGGGTTTGCCTTAATGACAGGCACTGAGCAGGAATGAGAGTAGGCAGGGAACACCCCCACCTCGGGGACCCTGTCTTGCCAGCCTTGGGGAGCCGTGGGTAGTGAGGGGCCACAGTGTCTGAATGCCCAGAACCCAGACGTGTGTGATAAGAGCACCATGCGTCTCTCTGGGTCAGGCCTCAGAACCCTGTGTCTCCCCGCCCAGCTGGACTGCACCATCACCGAGGGCGGGGTCTGTGTCCCACCCCCCCCTGCCCCCCCAGGGCCTGGCACAGAGTGAGTGTTGGGTGAATGATTGAATGAGCTCTCCAAGAGAGGAGAGCAGTAGAAACAGACTGGGAAGGAAGGAAGGAAGAAGAGGGCTCCCCAGAATGCCGCCCTGCGGGCCCACTTGACAGAGCGGCACACTGAGGCCCTGCCGGGGATGGGACCTGCCCTGGCCACCACCCCCCAGCACCAGAGCTGCCCTGCTGGAGGAACTAATCGTCCTCAGGCTTGATGAGGTGGCCACTGAAGGTGATATAGATGTCCACGTCATCGCTGTAGATGGCATTTTCACGCTCCCGCTTGAAGAGCCGGGCCCAGACGCGGTCGCCCGGCGCCAGTGCCAGCATCACGCTCTGGCTCTGCATGATGCTGCGGTCACTGGGCTGTGCGTACAGGATGACGGCCGCCTCCTCGTTGTGCATGACATGCACGTAGGTCTCCTTGAAGTTCCAGCTGTGCACATTGAGGCTGAAGAAGTAGAGGCCGCTCAGGGGGGCGACGAAGTGGCCAGCGGCCATGTCGAAGTGCGCGTCCGGGTTGACAAAGACCGTGTCGAAGAGCAGCGGCTGGAAGCCCTCGCTGCTGTGCAGGGCCGTTTTCCGGCCCACCGAGAAGGCCGAGAAGCGAGTCTGGCACGGGCTGCCAGGGCTGCCCGCCTGCCCTTTGTCGCCCTTGGTGCCCTGGGGGCCTCGCTCTCCCCGGGGACCCTCCCGGCCCAGCTTCCCAGGTGTGCCCAGCGGGCCTCGGTCCCCTTTGTCACCTGTGGGAACAAGAGAGAAATCAGGACAGGCACCTGAGCAGCCAGACCTAACGAAGGGGGGTACCCCTGCGGAGGGTTCTGCCCCTGCCCAGAGAAGAAGCCAGCATTTATTGAGCACCTACTGCACGCCAGGCAGCACCTCCCTGCATGCCATTCTAAAGAAGGCACCGAGACCTCTTTCACGCACAGAAAGGTTAAGTGACACCACCCAGGGTCATGCAGCTCAGGAGCAGGGACACAGGACTCCAACTTCACGGTTGCACCTCTCCCCCCGGCCCCCCCACCCCTCTCGACTCCCCCCTCTGCTCCCCACCCCCAATGAGGCCCAGCAGCCCCATCCCTCACTATGTGCAGCTGCACTCCAGTGGGGATGCAGGAATAGCCGGCACACTTTGCATTTCTGACCCAGAGAAGGAACCAAGGAATTTTCCTCCACGCACCCGGAGGGAAATGCCCCGGTTAGGAACCAGGCAGCCCTTGGCCAGCATTACGCCCCACTGTGCCACCTGACCTGTGCCCACATCACAGGGGAGTCTATGAGCCCTCCACGAAATGCCGATGGGAGAGTGTGCTGAGAACTGAGTGCACTCTGCAAAATTGGTTCTGCAAATACGAAGCAGGAAGGTTCACCCAGCACTGTCTGGTCCACCTCCACCTGCCCCTGGGTCTGGCAGCACCAGCTCTGCTCCCCCCGGCAGACACATGTCTGCTCAGCCCTTGCTCCAGCCTGACCTTGAACTCAAGAAGCACATGGCTACTTCAGTCCTGAGGGACCTGATCCCAAATATTTCCCTGCTGCCCGTCACAGAGCCAGAAATCGCACCATGAACCACACCTCTTTGAGTGAACAGCACCGCCCTGTGTCTTCCCGGGTCCCCTCTGACCATGGCAATACAGGAAAGAGAGGAGGAAGGGGCCGAAAGGAGGATGCAGGCTCTTGGGGGAGAAGCCTAGAAAGAAGGGCAAAAGGGGAGCACAGCTCCATGGAAGTCTGGTTCACCGGCTCATTGGGGAGGTAACTGCCCCCTCACGTGCACCACACTTTGCAGTCTGCAGAGTATCTGCTTCACCTGAGGGAGCAGGTGAAGGCGGCTGTAAGAGACAGTTACCTTCTCCTTTTTACCGACAAGGCAGGGAGCCCAGGGAGGGAGAGAACAGTCTGACCCACACAACCAGGGAGCTGAAGACCTGGGCGTGGGGCTTGAGACAGCCAAGTGCCTTCTGCAACAGCAAGCTGCCCATTCACCATGGCAGGCAGCTAAGCCTGGCCCAGGAGCAGTGGCCCAGGGTTTGTGGGGAGGGTCGTGTGGGGAGACTGCCATCTGCAGCCAGGCGCCTGTCGACCTTACAGGGAGGCTCTGTGGGCCTCAGGGAAGCTCTGATTTATGAGGTGGGGGGGATAGGGACTCGAGGAAGGGAGATGTCCTCACCTGGGAAATCCAAAGGCAGGAAGGTCTCAGACACCAGCCCACCACTGGCTGTGGGGTGGGGTGGCCCTATGGAGACTCTAGGGACAGATCCCAACTCTGCCTGACAACTGCATGACCCCAGGAGAGCTCCTCCCTTCTCAGAGGCTCAGCCCCTCCCCAACTGCAAAGTGGGAGGGAGGAATGACAAGGTACCAACCCTGGGGCTGTGTGAGCACAAGTGGAGGCTCAGGGTGCGAGGGGCCTGACCCCAGCCTGGGGGAGCACAGGGAGCGCCCTTCGGGTCTGACTCTTGCCTTAGAGGATCGGAGCCAGCGCTCACCGGCTCACCGCGTGGCCCTCGTGGCCCTCGGGGCCCTCGGGGCCCTCGGCAGGTCTCCCTGCTTCTCCCCTTACCCCTGAGGTCAATTCCCCACAGCACGCTGGAGGGATCCATTTGAAACTTAAGTCAAATCAGGTCTCCTCTCTGCTCTCACCCTCCCCTGCTCATCTCACTCAGAAGAGAAACCCAAGTCTGATCTGGGCCCTACTTCATCTTTAATTTCAGCTCCTTCTGTTGCCCTTGCTCCTCAAAAACCCCAGGCCTACCTCTACCCCAGGCCCTTTGCATCTGCTGTTCTCTCTGCCTGAAATGCTCTTTCCCAGACACGCATGGCTTCTCCTCACCTTTTCGGTGAGAACTGACAGCCCTGTTTGATAGGCAACCTGCACTCCTGATGTCCCTTCCCAGCCCCATCTTGTCATTTCCATGGCATTTATCATCATCGAACATTCTGTCTCATGAACTTGGGCAGTACGTTCACTTCTGTCTGCCTCCCCCACTAGGACAGAAGCTCAGTGGCAGTAGGTGTCTCTGTCTGATTTGTTCACGCTCCAGCCCCAGAATGCAAAACGGTCCTGACACATAGTAGGTGCTCAATTAATGTGTGCATAAAAATAAAAGGGTCTGGAATAACTTTCTGTCCTGGTCTCTGCTACTTCCTCCACCTCACCTCCCCCAGGCCCAGGAAGAGACCCCCATGCCCTCCCTGTCCCTGCCCAGGCCAGTCCCACTGGAGCCATGTGTGGGTACTCACCCTTCAGAATGGTAATGTTAATGTAGGGCCTGACCTCAGGCAACACGTACGGGAGGGTGGACGGAGAGACTGAGGACACGTCTGCAGCATCAGCAGGGGCCAGGTGGTCCTCAGAGTCAGAGTCACAGCACCATCGGCAGTGCCCAGGGGCATGGGAGGCCACAGCTTCCCCAGAGGTGGGCTCTTCAGTGGGGACCCCAAACACCAGGAGAGGGAGCAGGAGCACCGCCCAGAGGACATCTAGGGCAGCTGTCCCCATGGCGACCTGGAGCAGGGAAGGAGGGACAGGAACTGTACTTTACCTACCTCTCCCCGGTGCCCACGTCCAGCATGTAACCCACAGCAAGGGCAGCACTGCAGGCCTCGGGGAGGGAGGATCGCACCCCCACTTCACAGACAAGAAGGCTGAGGTCGACACGGGCAAGCGAGGTCTCCAAGGTCACAGAGACCCATGGCAGGGCAGGGAAGGGCCTGCAGGCTGAGTCTCCCAGAGGAGCCCAGTCCCTGGACCCTCTGCCACATAAGGGCCCCAAAGGAGGAAGCCCCTCTAAAGAGAGTCTAGGCCGAGAGCAGAGAAGGCTGGGCAGGGGTGGGGGGTAGGCGGGTGGCACGGTGGGGAGGAAGAAGCCCCAGCTGCCCCTGGGTCATAACTTCCGGGACTGTACAATGCTCTTCCCACCCTCCCACCTCCCCTCCTCCCTCCCTCTGGCTTACTTTTCTAGCCGTTGGCAGATGGGAGGACCCTTGGGACAAACACAAGCACAGGCTTGCTGGTTAGGAGGACACAGGGCTGAGCCATGGTCTGGGGCACGAACACAATGGTCATGACAAAGGAGCTAGGAAAGTCCATTTATTCTAGGCGACAGGTAGCGACTTCCATCAGAGAAAGCGCACGGGGTTATTAATCTATTGTTGAGAGGTCAGGAGTAGATGTGGAGTCACAGGCTAGAAGCCACTGAGGACCTACGCGGTACCTCTGATCAAGGGTAGAGGAAGTTGCTCCTGCGGAGGGACAAATTAGAAACAAAGGAGAATACGCCGCTTACTGCGGGGCTTGGCAAAAGCTAGCATCTTCGTGCAGTCCGCAACCTCCGACTGTAACCTTACGCAGAAACCCTGCAGGGAAGCCTCAGGCGAGGCAAATCATTGGAAAACGGTTGTGTCAATCATACTAGACCTGCCAATCAGCTGCCAAGGTGGTAAATTGGAATTAAGGGGCAGGAGTAGGAAATCCGGAAAATTCAAAAGGATCAGAGAAGTACAAGGATTTACAAGGGTCTGTTTCGGCCTTGGCAGTAAAGAAGGGATCTGGCATTCCTGGAGAGGGGCAGGAAGTGGCCTGGACACCAGCCGCTGGAGACAGGCCGGGGCTGGGCGGGCAGGAAGCCGGGCGAAGGGCCTTTGAGGTGGCGGCAGGCTTTGGGGGCTGGCGCCGAGTTATCGCAGGATCAGAAACTCCGCTTTTGAAACTAGACTGGTTTTTACACTTCTGGCGTTTCTGTTTATTTCCTTTTTGTTCTCTAACATTTAGTACAATTCAAAAATATTTTTCTGTGGTTAATACATGTAGAGAAGGTAAAATTATTATTTTAAATGCCATCCTATCGGCTGAGTGCTGCGGTAAGAGCTAGATTTTAAAGGGGCAGGCAACACCTCTCCCTCCCTGCGGCTGAGGAGGAGCAGAAGGGAGGGAAGCCAGGCCGCCTCCCAGGCCACCACCCCTCCAGAGGGTGACCATTCCCCAGCTCTCCCCCACCCCTGGTCCGCTTTCCCAATTCTCCTTAATAAAAGAGGTCGAATCCTCACAGATCAACCCTCTCCCTGTCCAAGATTATTACCCTCGCCTTTTATTGGTAAATTACACAACCCAGTGGTTTTGAGAAAAGCAAGAATCCTGTTTTTCCTGGCCGGCATGTGACTTGTGGAGAAAGGTGAGGCCTCAGAGTCAGACCTGAAATCCCGGACAGTTTACAAGCTGTGGGACTCAGGGCTGGAGGCTGCACCCTCTGGCCTTCCTGCCCCTCAGCATTTGCTGGGAGAGGACATGCCACCTTGCTCCTAGGTGGTCCGGGATGATTTAAACACAGGACAATTGCCTGACTTGTAAAAAAGACTCAATAAAAAGTTTGTTCCTTGCCCCGCCCGGTATGCCCTCTGCCCAGTGCCTGCCCAGGACAATGCAAGGAGGGCGGGCTCAGTTTGGGGGCCTTCCTGTGGGTTCCAGCCAGGAGACATCAAAAGCTCTGAGGTGTGAACTGTGGATGGGGAGCAGGAAGCAGGAAGCAAAGTGGATTTAACAAAAGTAGTAAGGACAGCCAGCATCACTGACTGGCTGTGGGGGAAGGTGTCAGGCAAGGAGTGTGAGGGACAGGGCCATCAGGAGTGATGAGGGGTCCCTGTTGCCTCCACTCGGCAGCTGGGATCTCTTTGGGATGGGGGGAAGGGCAGGCCCTGCTGAGCGTCCCAGCAGCGTTAGTGGGCACGAGCTGGGGCAGCAAAGGGCAGCCCTTCTCCAAGAGCTCAGGTCTCACTCACGGGGAAGGGAGAGCCTGGAGGGGCTGGCCCGGGGGCCGGTGGAGGGGGGTGGGGGGGTAGTGCAGAGCCAGAGAGGAGTCCGGGAAGAGGAGGGAGGAGTGGAATTCCAGGCTCTGACCCCAGCCTCCTCCTGGGTGGGTGCTCAGCCCTGCCGTGGGATACGCAGGACCTCCATCACTCACCCGGACTCCTGCAGCCTCGCCCAGCACCTCACGGACCCCAGGCCTCGGGTTAGCCTCTAGCTCCTATGCCCATGTCTGCAGTAATAGCTTGTTGCTGGCCCAGACCCCCAGGCCCAGCGGAGGAGGTCGGGAGGCTGGGCAAGAGGGAGGAGAGAGGGACGAAGGGCGGAGGGAGGAGGGCTGAGCGGGAGGGCTGAGCTGGCTTCCCACTTCCCCTCCTCCCTGCTCCCTCCCCTCCAGCCGCAGGGTTCTGCTGAGATAATGGGAGCTCTGGATTTCCTTTGCTTAACTCTTTGGTGGTCTGGTGGGGTCTTGCCGGATTCAGAGGCCCAATAAAGTCAGAGCCAGAAGGGATCTGAGGCCCCTGTTGTGCTGGCAGGGAAATCGAGGTGAGGAGGGGCAGGAGCTCCTTGTAAGTTGCTTGGGAAAGGGAAGAAGCTCCAAAACCCTGTTGCCAGGAGCCTCCAGCTCAGGCTGGGCAGTGGCGAGGACACGGGCTCCAGCGCAGCAGCCTCAGGCTCAAATCCTGACCACTAGTAAGTAACACCCTAGGTGTCCGTAGAACTCCAGTCCCCGGCCCCATCCCTGCCAGTCACAGGCAAGGCTCAGTCAAGGTTTGTCCAGTGAAGGCATTACCTGCAGGGGTTCCAGGGGGGCAGCCAAGTCAAAGCCCCACCCCAGTGGATGCCAAAGTCCTCCTCCTCTGCCCAGAATTGCATCCTCCTGGCCTTCTAGAGCTCGTGCCCCTGTGGAAGTGACCCCCAGGAGTTCACGGGAGGGCAGCTACACAGTGTGCCTCGGGTTCTGGGCAGGGTCCTCCAGCCCAGCTTCCCCCTGGTGAGGCTGCAGGAGATTTAGAAAGGCTGTAGCCCTGGTTCTCTGCAGCCAGAGAACCCTGTGCAACAGCACTCCCATGTCCCCCGCCTCCCAGCACCCTGCCCCTCTTCATTTGTTGAGTACTTGCTGCCTGGGCTGGGCCTCTTCTGTACAGGGGCTTTCAGTACCCAAAGGGTCTTCCCGTCATTTTGAGGAATCCCACCCCAGCCTTGGGAAAGGGAGCTGATGGGACTTACCCGATGTCACACAGCCAGTGAAGAGGAACTAATGCTCTACAGAGTGGAGTGCGTTCCACCCCACTGGAGTTCCCGAGGTGGGCATGGTGGTGGGCAAAGGCTGCCGTTCATGGTCTGGCCCCTGGGAAGGGAGAGGGGTGACATCATCACCCTCAGGAGGTGCAGGAATGCAGAAATCTGAGGGGGATTTACTGAAACCTGGGGTTTAAGGCTGGAAACCCATCCAGTCCCCACTCACAGGTGGGCAAGGTGTGCAGGATGAACAGTTGCTGGGCTATGTGTCCTTGACAAGCTCTCATCTCTGGGCCCGTTTTCCTACTAGTTTGGGGGATAATCCAACAGCAGACTATCCTGGCCTTGAACGACCCTTAGAGATGATCTAATCCAATTCCTCAACCTGTCCCACAGGGAGGACAAGCCTTTGGCTCAAGGTCACACCCCAGACAGGAATCCAAGCCAGGATGAGAGCCAGACTCCCCAACATCTGGCTCTGTGCTGCTTCTCCCTCCCAATCCCACTTGGAGCCCCCCTAGGCCTATTCAGGGTCCGTGGGGCCAGAAGGAAAGCAGATGGAAGGGCTCTGGCCACTGGGAAAGCTATCAGGTCCACACTGGCTGTGGCCTCTGTGTGGCCCTGCCCCCGGCAGCGTTCCCAGGGCACACAGCCAGGGCTGCAGAGGGAAGGAGCCGATGGGAACCACCCCCCACCCTCCCTGCTCTGCTGCCACCAGGAAAAGAGCTGAGTCAGCAGCTCTGGAGCCGGACACAGCTGGCTGACCCTGGCTCTCTGGCTTAGAAAGCCTAGCATCTGAGAAGAGGGGGAAGGAAAGGAAAAGTGGGTGGGGGATGGGGAGAAGCAGGCTGGGCACACAGGGGTAGTTTTGTCGGAGACTCTTGCGTGGCCAGCACTGGGTTCCATGCCCACTCGACTGCCCCTATGCAGGGAAGGCTGCTCGTCCCACTTAACAGGTGGGGAGGCTGACCCCGGGAAAGGCACCTGACTCACCAGGTTCTAAGGCCAGCTCCTTTGGCCCTGAGCCACATAAATGCCCCCAGAAAAGGGTCCCTTGTCCCCGTGGGTGCAACACCATTGGCTGGGGCCATGGCAGACATGAGAGCAGAAATACTTTACTATTTTTCCTCCCACTCTCGTGCGCAGCACGCCTGAAAGCCCTCCATTTGCCCATTGCCCCTGGGTCTCCCAGCCATTGCAAGGGTCTCCCCGGCAGGCCAGGGACCTAGGAAAGGGAGCTCCAGGCCTGGGGCCAACAAACCTGGGCGATGTCTCAGCTCCTCTGCCTTTTCCAAGTGCGACCTTGGGCATGTCCCCCTACCTCCGGGCACCAGGGAAGGCAAGGAAGCCAAGGCCACCTGACAGCCTGGTGGGACGCCCACTGGGTGCTTCTCCCTGTTAAACTCTGGGTGTGGGGAGGGACTGAGCCCCTTCTCCTCATGAACACAGATGAGGAAAGTGAGGCACAGACTCACTGACTCAGACCCAGCTCCCAGCCACATTCACCTTCTAGCCCAGAGTCGGGAGAAGGTATCAAAATAGTGACATTTTAGTGAGTGCTTACAAAGCCATGGGAGCCCTGCGTGTATTTAAAAAATAAAATGTGTGTTCAACAGGGAGAGAGATCCGGACAATTCCTGGAATCACCTTGCAAGTTGTGACTGGCAAGTCCCTGATCCAGTTGTTCAAGGACAGGAACCAATTAAGAAACCAAAGGAAGCTGTGAGCGCCACCAAGTGGGGAGAGGATGGTCGAGTCTGGCGGCCTGAGATGCTCCCATTCAACCTGGCACCCACCCCATAGCACCCATCCCAACCCCTTCTCAGGGAGCTGAGGGCATAGGGGAGGGGAGGAAGAGGATGAAGAGCCCACTGAGAGGCGCTAGGGGCTGGCTGGGACGCCCATCCCCTCACTTGCTCTTCAAAACCCCACCAAGTGGGCAGAGGGCCCAATGAGACCCCCGGTCTCCGACCTGCGCGTGCTCTCACTGGGCTTCCTAGTTCTACCGAGCCCCTCCTTTGATTAGCTGGGTGCACTTCACTCTGTGGACTCAGTTTCTCCATCCTAGGCTTTCTGCAACCCACGACTGATCCATCCTAAAGGTGTTAATCCGAACCGGACGACTTATCCCACTTCGCAGAGCGGGAAACTGAATCCCCAAGAGGCCCACAGAAGGAAAGAGCCAGCCAGCGCCGTCCCAGGTCCACTGGACTCTGTTAATTGTTACAGAAAGGAAACTGAGGCTCAGGGAAACGGGGTCAGCAACTGGCTTCCTCCCTACCGCCTACTAGTGACAGCGCTCATCTTCCCCGACTCTCTCGGCAGAATTAAGGGAAACCCTCCACCCCACCCCGGGCCCGGGGAGCCCCTCCATCACCACCCGCTCCACTCTCAAACACTCGGAAAAGATTGCCACCGTTCGCAGCCATGCTCAGCACCACTAAGGGCTCGGCTAATCCTGACCCCCGAGGCGTGGACACCGCTGGCGTGAAAACCGAGACGCGTCTCAGCTCCGGCCTCCAAGACTCCATCCGGGAAGCCGGACGAGCAGGGGTGAAGAAGGAACCGCTGTGGCGCCGGGGAGGGGCCTTTGCGCATCCAGTGCTGAGCGGAGCCGAACAGAACCGAACAAAGCCGAGCTTGGCCGAGCAGAGCCCAGGGTTGCCGAGAGCTGCCGAGGCTAGCCGAACAGAGACGAGCCCAGAGAGCCTGACCGAATATTGCCGAGTCTGACCGAATATATCCGAGTGGGGCCGAATTGAGCCGAGTCTGCCCGAATGAAGCAGCGGAGTGATGGAGGCCCCCGGCGCCCCCTGCGGGAAAAAGAGCACAGGATCCTTCGACAGTCCTGTGAGATGGAGCTCTGGAGCCCGTTTTATGGATAAGGAAACTGAGGCTCCAGGAGGTTCCCAGGCTAAACTAAAGGCACTCGGATCTAAGAAGTGGTGGCGCTGGGGCTGGAACGCGGTTCTGTGGCCAAGAGCTCACTTGCCACTGTAATGTCTATTGCGTTCTCTTTGGTCTCCTCGTCATTGCGGCCTTTTGATTATGGCCTGAGAGAAGAGACCCGCCCTGCGAGAAGAGCAGACTGAGCCCCCTCTTCTCACAGATGGAGAAACCAAACACCCTCCGGGTTTGTTGACCCAGTGCGACAGGGCCAGCGGTTCCCGTGTGCAAATATTGACCTATTTCCTGGTCATTAAAGCAGAGAGCAGGACAGAGTGGCCATGTCCTGCAGGCCCCCACTCCCCACCTTTACCAGGGTGGCCATGGAGGACATGGGCTTCTGGCTCCTACAGGCCGCGTCCCTAAATGCCTGAGCCAGGACCTGAAGTGTCTGGGACCCTGGAGAATGCCAGGTGTGGCCTAGGTACTTTTTTGACCCTGAGAAAAAGAGAAGGCTGGTCTTGCCCTCCACACTCACACTCGAGCGTGAGTGTATGCCTGTTGTACACCCCTGTGTGCACACTGCCCAGACCTGCCACAAGGCTGTGGGGGGCTTGCTGGGCAATGTCTGGGCCTGCAGGGGACAACTGAGGTGCTCTGGGGCCTGGGCTGCCCCTCATGCCTGCCTGTTAGGTCTTGCTGAGGGCATTGTCTGCCACTGCCCAGCAGCCACCAAGGAGCTGGTGCCAGTGGTCTCAGAGCTCTCTGCACCCCCAGCAGCGCTCCTGGCACCCCAGCCCTCATTCCTGTAGTTTTAAAAAACCAGACACTGGATGGGGGGGGTAGGAAAGCCGGGTTCTTGCCCCTGTCTCTGGTGCTGCAGCCCTGAGCAGGTCACATGACCTACGCAGGCCTTACCGTCTTCAGCTGTAAAACGGACCGCAGAGCTGTTCTCGGCACCTCCGACAGACGTCCCCCACACCTCCTTCCCCGAGCACAAACTCCCTCTTTACACTCAGCTGGACTATGACCCCTGCTGAGGAGATGCCCACCCCCACCCACAGACAGGTTCGTGCTTCTGCTCAAACCACTTCTCAGGTTTACTCAACACGTGGCTCCTGCGATGCACCAGGCACTGGTCTAAGCTGTTTATAAATATGAACTCATTTAAACCTCCTAACAATAGAGACAGCTGCTCTTACCCTCATCTCAGAGAAGAGGAAACTGAGGCACAGAAAGCTTAATGAGCTGGCCGAAGGTCAAACAGGTAGTGAATGGATGGGCTGGGATTCAAACCCAGGCAACTCCAGACTGGAGGTGGGGGAGGCAGTGCTTGAGAACTACCTCCTTCTCTCTCAGCTTGGCTTCTGAAAGACCGGCCTTGTGCTTCCCTGCTTTCAGCTGGTTGCCTTTGTCAGCTGCCCAATAAACACTTGCTGAAGGAAAGAATGAACCAGTTAGTCCACGGGTCCTTCAGAGTTGGGGGGGGTGGGGCACCGCCTCTGCTCTGCAGGCGGGGCATTGTATTGGTTTGCAAGGCTACTGTAACAAAGCATCACCGAATAAGTGGCTTCAGCAACATGAATTTCTTTTCTCAGCTCTGGAGGCTGGAAGTCCAAGACCAAGGTGGCAGGCAGGGTTGCTTCCTTCTGAGAGGGGCTCCAGGCCTCTCTCCCAGCTCCCGGGGATTTGCAGGCACCCTCTGGTGTTCCTCGGCTTGTAGAAGCGTCGCTCCGGCACTTTCTGTGCGCAGGCCTGTGTCCACATCTTTCTTAAGAACATCGGTCCTGTTAGATTGGGGCACACACCCCACTGCCGTATGACCCCATCCTAACTACCTATATCCGCACCCTTGTGATTCTAGCCTTCTTTGAAATTTATTTCCAAATAAGGTCACATCCCAGGTACTGGAGGTTAGGACTTAAGTGTATGACTTGGGGGGTCGGGCACAATTCAACTTACCACAGGAATTAGCCTTCTGACACTGGTCCTTCTGACTAGGTCCTCTCTGACACTGTCTCTGTCCCCGAATTGGGCCTCATCTCTGCTTCCCATTGACTGCAGGCCTGCAGCCTCCGGGCCTTAGCGCAGTCAGGTGCCTCCACCTGGCACACTCACGCGCAGCCCTCTGCTCCTGGTGCAGCCCCCGCCGCTGACCCTCCCCACAGTTCTGCTCCCCAAGAACAAGCTTCGCTTCCCTCCCCACTAGATAGTGATAGAGACATTTACTTTCACGGGTGCCTGTGAGTACCCAGAGTATAAGAATCGGGTCTGTTTCCTTCCACTGCACCCCCAGCCCAGTGCCAGGAAATCTTCGCAAACTTAATGAACCACACCCAGAGAGGTTACCTGAATGGCCCAGAGCCACACAGGAAGTTCATGGCAGAGTGGGCCTAGGGCCCAGCCCTCCTGATTTCAGGCCCTGTGTCTTTTAGGGGATGCAGTGTCCTCACAGCATCCCAGTGGACTGACTCCCCAGGGCCCACCAGTGATGGGGAAGCCCGCTGAGACCTTGGCAGAACCACGGCCCTGCACAGCTCCAGGGAGAGCCCTTCACATTATAGTCCGTGATTCTCACACTTTTTTAGAGTGTTTTCTTCTGTGTCTGTGGAGCCCAGGCTGTCCCCTTCCCACTCCCAGCTCCTCTCCTGCTCATGCTGATGCATGAAGTCCGGCCCAGAACCTGGTGGCCCGTGGGCTGTTGCCTGGCAACCACCTCTGAGAGACAAGTGCAAGGGAAGGTCTTGGGTCTGAGCATGTGGGATTGTGGAGAAGAGGACTCAGTGGGGAGGCTCATCGCCACCCCTTCCTGCACACTCAGCCTCAGCCCCGGAGCAGCCCCTCACCCTACAGTCCCTGCGGTTCCCATAACCACAGATTCCAGCCCCAAACCTCCATACAAGTTCCCTTTGTCCCCCTGCTCCTCCCCACTTCCTGTTTATTCAGGGTCACCACCTTTTACAAATCGGAAGAAGGCTAGAGTCACACTGGGAAAATCGCCCCCTTGGAGTTGTGAAGTGGAATTCTCCTCATTCATTCCTTTAGTCCAAATACTCACATGAAGGGCCCAGTGGTGCCAGGCCCTGGAAACACATATGCATCGGGAACTGTCCCTGCCTGCCTAGCGTGGGACCCTCCACACACACACACACACACACACACACACACGTGCGCATGCACGTAAGCATGCACAGACAGTGACACACGGTGTGGTGGGGAACCGGGGGGCTGGGGGTCCAGTAGCAGGAGGGGGGACCCTGGCCTGGGCACCACTCCCACCCAGTACTCGCCCCCATGGATACAGCTGAGATGCCCTGAGCACCTACTGTGCACCTGAACTGTGCTTACCTCCCCCACCCCTGCCCCAGCCTGCTATTGCCGCAGCCTGGCTGCCCCCCTTGGCTGCTGCAGTCTGTCCCCCACCCAACTCCTACCCCACTGGTCAGGCCAGACTCTTCGTCACCGAGTTCTTCCTTCTCTCTGGCTGGCAGGATGGTCGCATCACCCACACCTGGCCAATCATGGCCCTCTATCACCTTGTCTTTGGTTATTATCCCAAGGGGCCACCATGTGACCTAGTCGGAACCAATCCGCTTCCTTCCGTGAGATTTGAGATTTGGACTCAGGAAGAGAGTGTATCTACTGCTTTTGCACTGAGATCTGTAAGAGTGCAGGCTGAGGAGTGTCGGGGCATCTCCCGTGTTTCCTGGAGGAGAGGGACTCTGGGAGGCCTGGGTGTGAGGCAGAGCTGAGAGATGGGCGCAGGGAGCACCTTGAAGGAGATGGACGCGTGTTCGCACACGCCCGCCCACAGCGACCTAGACGCGCAGCGCCCGGCAGAGAATCGGCCCAGGCCATGGCTGCTGTCACGTGACACCGTCTTTATTGACAAGAGCTGGGGGCAGAAGCAGCAAAGAGTTTCCCCAAGGGGTCTCCCAGCCACCCTTGCAGAACAGGCTCCCCTGGCCCAGGAGTCAAGAAGGCAGGGCTGGCCAGGGAATGCGGAATGCCAGGTCCCCCTTCACTTGCCCCCCCAATCCCCTAAGGGGGCCACACACTCTTCTAAGCCCTGCCTTCATGATCCTTGGCCTCTGACCCCTAAGTCCACCTTTGTCTTGTCCTCACCCCCAAGGGCCAGATACAGAGAGGTTGTAGGATAGAGGAGAAGGGGGTGTAGCCGAGCCTGGCGGGGGTGTAGCCAAGCCTGGCAGGGGTGGGCCACCTCTACTTTATCATCTGATACACCCCACCCCCGCCCATTACAGCGTGCATGGCAGTTTACCTGGCATGACCCATTTTCCTCCCCAAATCCCAGGAGTCAGACAAGCTGGGAAAACCGCACCCATTTTATGATGGGGAAACTGAGCCCCGGAGAGGTTGCAGCTTGCCAGGGTCTGGAGGTGAGTTGAAGATGTGGATCTCCCACGCCGAGGTTTGTGTGCTTTCCCCGAGGGCCCCCCACCCTCTGCAGAGTGGAGACTTAGCCAGAGGTCCCACCGTCCCTGGGACCAGGCTCCCTGTGGCTGTCGGGGGTCATTTCTCGGAGGGTGTCCTGGCTGTCCAGGCCCAGCCTCGGACCCTGGCCTCTGTCTGTGCTCCCAGTCTTTGTCTTGTCCTCCCTGGGCCTTTGCAATCTGCAGCCCCGGGGGGGGGTTTGTGCAGGGCGAGAGGCCCGCTCCCGACCTGCCGGGCCTTGCTTCTCAGAGCAGCCATCAAGGCCCAGCCCTTCTTACCAGCACTGATAGGCCCTGGAGGGGGCTGGCCCTGCACCTTCCAGACCATTTGCTGTTCCACCCAATGGCATCATTTCCTGGAGGCTGGTTGGGCCAGGCAGCCCGGTTTCACGGATGCCGCAACTGAGTTCATTCCAGAGGTGCCAAGGACAGCTTCAAGGTCATGGAACAGATTTATCCTCCACCCTCCCCCTCCAGACACTCATCCTCCTTCCTCTTCCTCCCCTTTCCTCTTCTTCCTCCTCCCCTCAGCACTGTTTAGATCGGAGGTATCCAACCTTTTGGCATCTCTGGGCCACTCTGGAAGGAGAGTTGTCTTGGGCCACACATTAAATACATTGCAACCCATAAGCACAAAAAAATCTCATAATGTTTCAAGTGCATTTACAATCTTGTGTTGGGCCGCATTCTCCGCCATCCTGGCCACCAAGAGGGGAGGAACAGGCACAGCTTCTACAGGGAGGTTCCCGGAGCTCAAAGACCCAGAGACCCCTGGAGGCACAGGACGCACAGTGAGCTGCTTTGGGCATTGGTGGGCTGCCCTCAACAGGGGCTGAGCTAGGCTTCAGGTAGCCCAAGCGTATGCATTTTGGGATCCCTCTTTAGGAAAAGCAATACAAAATTTGCAAATACAAAACTAGACGCAGGGTCTCTGATGGGCCAAAGCAGTAAGGGACCCGGCAGCTGGATGTAATGAGCTTCTCGGAAAATCCCCCTCTTCTCCTCGTGTCCAGGAGCACAGGAGTCCCAGCCTGAACCGTCTGGGCCAAGAGGGCCTGGAGGTTATTGGGCTGCTCAGCAGGCGGGGCCTGCCGCCCAGAGAGAAGAAGAGATGGCTGGAGGCCTTGCAGCCAGCAAACAGGGGAGGGCTGGTCCCATACCCCTCCCCTCTGTGGGGTATGGCGTTCTTCGACTCTGGGCCCTGGTCCAGCTCCCTGTGAATCTGGGCCCCAGTCCTTCTCCTATGAGCCTGACTCTGAGCCCAGAAGACCCAGGCCTTGGTTTATCCATCTGAGGGCCAAGATTCAAGCCAATCAGCCAGGGTGCTCTGTCTCTGAAGGGGACAGCTGGGCCCCACTCAGGAGGGTCAGCCCAGTGGTAATGTCCCTCCAGTCTCCTCATCCGATTACTCCCACCCCTGAGTCACAGGAGAGAATGTGAGATCTGAACGTCCCATCCGGGGGCCCTTGGCAACTTGAGCGCTGCGCCCTAGGCACCCCCACAGCCCCTGTTCTTAGGCCCAGGGGGCTCCCCACGGGCCCCTACACACAGCTGACACGCAGTGCGCCCGGCTTCTCCCCAGCTGAGGGCTCTTGGGGCAGGAACTGCTGTTCCTTGCCAGCCACGTGGCCGGGCAGCAGCTCCTGCCCGCTGGTGCCCGGCTGTGCGATCTGACTCACCCAGTCCTTCATCTCCTTCTCTCCCCCGGGTTTCCCTGCCCGCTTCAACCCAACCTCCTTCCCACCCTCCTCCCCATCCTCTTCCTCCTCATCCTCCTCCTCTGTCTTCTCCGGAGGCCCGGCAGGGGGCTCCTGGCTCCTCACGCGGCGGGAAGGGCGGAGCAGGACGCGGCGGAAGCCCTGCTTGAAGCGGTAGGAGAGGAAGCCGTAAAGGACGGGGTTGGCGCAGCTGTTGGCGTAGGGCAGTGCCACCACCAGAAAGTAGAGGCCGAAGAAGGCGGGCTCCTCGGGCAGCGGGCACACGACGTTGACGATGTTGAGCACGTAGAAGGGCATCCAGCAGAGGACGAAGAGCACCACCACGGCCACCACCATGCGCGTCACCCTGCGCTCGGAGCGCCGCCGCCGCTGGCACGAGGGCGCCCACACCCGCCGTCCGGCCGAGCGCATCTTGACCACTATGAGCAGGTAGCAGAGGCAGATGACCAGAAGTGGCCCGAAGAAACCCAGCGCGGCCGTGTAGATGATGAAGCCAGCCCGCCAGGCCGCCGCCGGCTCAGGCCACTGCATGTGGCAGGTGCTCATGCCCCGGGGAACCCCTGAGAAGACCACCACGGGCAGCACCACCACAGCTGAGGCCACCCAGACTGCTGCGCTGACCATGCGGGCCACCGGTGCTGTGCGCCAGCGCGCGGAGCGGGTGGGGTGCACCACCGCCAGGTAGCGGTCCACGCTCATGACCGTGAGGCAGAAGATGCTGGTGAACTGGTTGATGCCGTCCACGGCCATGACCAGGCGGCACATGAGGGAGCCGAAGGGCCAGTAGGACAGGGCATTCTGGGCAGCCAGGAAGGGCAGCCCCAGCATGAACAGCTCATCGGCCAGCGCCAGGTTGAGGATGTAGACGTTGGTGACAGATGCGCTGGCCGTGTGCCGCAGGACCACGTAGATCACCAGTGAGTTGCCCAGCAGGCCCACCACGCACACCACCAGGTAGACCAGCGGGATCAGGACCCCACGGACGGCCAGCCCAGCTGTGCTCGGGGCCACAGACACATTTCCCAGGGTGGCATCCAGCAGCCAGGCTGAGGAGGTGTTCCCAGGTTCCGAGGTTGTGGGCACCAAGGGAGGGTAGCCAAGGGCGTCCATGCCTGAGTGGAGGGCAGTCCACAGTCAGCTATTGTCCTGGAGGAGGGAGGACACAGCCAGGTCAGGGCGGAGATGCCTTTCTCTCAGCTGCCCCTCCTTCATCACTCTGAACTGGTGCTCATCCAGAGTTTCATCCACACCTGCTCATTCACAGCACGAGCCAGCGAGGCAGGCCAGCAAGTCATCCCCCCCTTCTCTGATGGGGAAACTGAGTCTCAGAGAGGTTAAACTGACCACCCTGTATCACCATGGCTCAGGGATGCAGGCTTGCCTGGCTCCAAAGGGCAGGGACCAGCACTGACCTGTGCCCCGCCATGTCCCTTTGCCAGTGCACAGGGTGAGTGCCACACAAACGTCCACTAAAGGAATCAGTGGGTCATTCAATTGGCCGATGACAACACCAGCGCTTTTCAAACAGCTCAGATGCCAGTGCATTCTATGTAGCAACCCAATGGAGTCACATCACTTCATAAAACAACACGTGCCCTTTGTACATATGACGGTCCCAGCCAGCAGAGCCCCAAGTGGATCACCCACTGCTGTCGACTAAATGGGTCCCTCACCAAATTCATATGTCAGAAACCTAACCCCCTGGTGGGACAGCATTAGAAGGGGGGACCTGTGGGAGGTGACTTGGTCACAAGGGTGGAGCCCTCACTGATGGGATTAGTGCTCTTGGAAAGGACTCCAGAGAGTCGTTTGCACCTTCTGCCACGTGAGGTACACAGCAGAAAGATGACCATCTGTGATGCATGAAGCAGGCCCCCCAGCAGGCCAGCCCCTTGATCTTGGACTTCCAGCCTATAGAGCTGTACGTCTGTTGTGTACACCTCACCCAGTCAACTGTAACCTATTACAGGGGCCTGAGCGAACTAAGACACCGCCAACAGGTCTCAGTCTCATGCCTGAAAACACTGCTGCCTATCACAGGGTCCTTAAACTTGAACTTGGGTCTCTAGACAAACTTCAGAGCACTCATGAACCCCCTGAACTCTGAAAGCTCAGAGCTTTCGTCAGATTAAGAACCATGGGCCGGGGATATCCCCTCCGCTGGGAATTAGAGCCCCGGAGGACCCCTTCTGTCTGGCCCATACCACTTTGCCCCTGCAAGATCCTGCCCGAGATGACTAGCTGTGAACCTGGGGTATGGGGGGTGGGGCTCCTTCTCCCCCGAGAGGGAGAGGTGGTAGAGAGATTCACAGCACGCTGGAAGTAGGCACAGGAATAGCCACCTCCCCCAGCCCCAGCAGGCCTTGGCTTCCCTGAGAGGAGGAAGTGCAGACGAGGCTCGGAGGTCAGTGAGAGTGTGCCCCCCCCACGCACAGTGGGGGCCAGCATTCCTGCTGACCTTGCTGGCACCTTCCTCATCACGCCTCCCTCCTGTGCAGGTGAGGAGCTGGGACTCCTGCCGTCTCTCCCCGCTAGACTCTGCTCAAGGGTAGAGACACTCTTACTCAGCTTTGGACCTTCCCCTGTCTCCCAACTGTCCCTGTCACACAAGCAAGAGCTCTGCATCGATGTTTGAGGCAGCATGCAAATGAATGAGAGGAACCAGAGCGGGCATATCATAATGCAAAGGGAGGGTGAACTGCCGATGGTGGAAATTCAAGCCCTGCTGGGAAAGGCCCCTGCTGGCTCCCTCAGCGGGACTTCCTGGCTCTCAGGAGGTCCAGTTAGCAGCCAGGACTGAAAACTGGACCCTCCCCTGAGCCTGGACCTCCCCGCTTTTTCCTAATGATCCTTCCCCGGTACCCAATATCTTCCTGCCAGCCCAGAACTGGGCCTGAAATGCTACCAGTTTGAAGCGGGGGTCCACCTTCCCCTATCAGATGCAAAGTTGCTGGAAAAGGGAGGCGCCGAAACTCGAGCAAACACATGTGGGTGCCTGCGTGCCCTGCAGGGTGCCCTGGGGCTCCCAAGGGTTCCGAGCACCAGGCAAACAACCCCTTGGCTGTGGCTCCTCCTGATGAGACCCCAGGCTGCCTGGGCTCAGAGCACTCCTCCCTACTCCAAGCCCAGGGAGAGACCCCCAGCCTGTCCCCAAGCCACTCATCATCCCGGCTCTCGTCAGCCCTCCTGAACCTGGGATGGACAGCGTCAGTAAGGGAGGGACTCTCTGGACAGCGGGCTCATGGAGTCCTAACAGTGTTGTCAGCTCCTGGTCACGGAGACCCATCACCAGGTTCTAGGCTAAGCTGGTGACATGTTGCATCCTATAGGTCTTATGAGGAAGGCAGTAGTGTCTGCCATTGCCAACATACGGACAGGGAACAGAAGAACAGTGAGTCCACACTCTCTGATCACGTACTTGTGAAGGGTCAGAGCTGGGAGGACCCTTAAGACCAGCCGCCACCCACCTCCACTTCCCAGGCTGGCAGACTGAGGCCAGGCCTGCAGAAGGCACTTGCCTGCTGTCCCAGCTGGTCACGGCACCCAGCCAGCATCCTGCTCCCCCACCGGCCATTCGGAGCTCCCGCTGCTCCTCACGACCTTGAACTCTTAGGATTACAGACCCAACCCCCTAGACTGACTCTCGGAGGCCTAGAAATAGAATTTCAGTTTCTTCAAACTGAGTTGTAGAGTCCAAAATTTTTTGACTGCATGCCCTTGAATCAGAGAAGGTTAGAGTTCCAGGATACCAGCATCAGCCCTTTTTAGACTTGGAATTGCGGGATCTGGGACCTTAGAGCCCTGGCTTCCTCGGCCGGGGGCCCCGCATCTCCCGCTCACCCACCTGAATCCCCATGGGCACAGCTTCTCCAGAGCGTCGCCTCCGGGTGGCCAGCCCAACTCAGCGTGGAGGCAGGAGGGGAGCGCTGGGCTCCCAAGAGAGAACCAGCGGGGCAGACCTGATTGCCAGGCTGCAAGGACAGATGTCCCCAGGGAACCCTGGGGGCGAGTTCCGGGGACAGCCTCCCTCCTGCCCGGTCACACACGTGTGCACCTGCACACACGAGCACAGGCACTAACACACACATGGTCCTGGCGGGAAGAGGGGGGACCCACCAGGCCCTGCATTTGTACCAGGAATGAATGAGCTCTTCGCAGAGCCCCTGCCCCCTCAGAAATGCCCTGCCTCCACCCTTATCTGGGCCCATCTCCCCTGACCAAGTTCAATGGGCCAGGCTGCCGAAAGCCAGGCAGAAACAGCTCTCCGGGGGCGGCGGCAGCCAGACCTGCAATTTAGGTGCCGCCTTTTCTTTTGGGAGCAGGAATTCTGTGCATGATCTAGTTCATCCTGGGGGAGGAGAGACTCTTCCTCCCTGTCTGGTTTATCTTTGGCACAGAGGGCCTGGAAGCTGGGGGTGGCCTCCTTAGAGGATGGAAGCCCAGAGGGGGTGAATGGCTGCGCTGAGCCCCACAGCAATTCGGGACAGTGCTTTCCGGGCTACCAGGCACCCCAGCGGTTCCCCATGTGCTGTGTTCCTCACCCCCTGCCCCTTCGAGTGCTGGCCTTCAGGCGCAGGGGCCCTGAGCACGTGTTGCTTTAACCTCAGCCACTAGCGCAGCGCCCAGAACGTCGGGGAAATGTGAATAGACCAAGAAGTTCAGCGAGTAGAGCTCCCTGTGAGGCAGGGCAGTGCTCCTGGGCAGAGGCCTCCACCTCGCATTATGAAATCCTCGCAGAGCCCATGAGGGAGGGTTTTTAGAGAGGAGGAAGTTGGGGCTCAGAGAGGTTCAGTAAGTTGCACAAGGTCACTCAGCTGGTGAGCCGGAGGTCAGAATTCAAACCCAGTTCACTCTACTCTGAAACCATCAGCAGTGCCCGGTCCTGCTGGCTTCCCTGAAGGCCTCAGGCTTAAAGGAGCCAGGCAGGGACGGGACGGCCGTGGACAGTGCCGGCTGATGTCCCCTAGCGAGCTGCACTCTGCTTGCCCTCTGTTGGCCCGGGCCTCCCCCCAGGAGGCCCCACATTGTGCTGGTCATTGCCTACCGAATTACTCCCACCCTAGGCCTGGGACCTGACCCCCAAGAACACACCCACAAACCCTAGGATGGGGCTTGGCTCTGCCACAGAGCAATGAGGCCCAACTGCAGTGTGACCTTGGACAAGTCACTGGACCTCAGTTTCCTCCTGTTAAAACGAAGACGAGCGCACCCACCTCCCAGGGTTGCAGTGGAGGTTCCCCAGGAGCGCGCTGAGCAAGGTGCCCGGTGCAGACAGGGGTGCGGGGAAGCCGGCTCGGGAGCTGGGGAGGCCGGGCAGCCCGGTGCGTCTGGCTTCTTCCAGCTCTGACACTCTGCTGTACTGTGATTCCAAGATTCTAGAATCGTGGTACGAAATGCCAGGATTAATGTCCCCCCACCCCCACAGCCCCCCAAGAGGTCACGGAAAGCCTCCTTCCCTTCTGGGCCCCCCTCCCCTTTCCTAGCCACCAGCCCCAACCTCCCAAATTCATCCTGGGCGGAGGTGGAGGGGTTCCAGGATCCCACCCTCCGGGACCCCACCCCAGTCCCAGCCTCCTTACCTGCCCGTGGGGTGAAGGATCCCCTCTTTGCTGCCAAGCTGGTAACCATTCTGCTGCCCCTCTCCCTGCACTGTGCCCAGCTGCCCCCCGAGCACCCCTTAGCTGGGGGCTGCACACGGTGCCCACTTGTAGACCACTTGCGGCCCGGGCCCCTTCCTAGGCCCTCGGTGGCCACGTCTGCCCACCAAGCCTCTTCCATCTGGTCTCCAGCCCTGACTTCCCACTGGTGCCTGGTGTGTCACCCCTCATCTCCAGGACACATCCTGGAGGGTCGGGACACACGGGGGTCTGCAAGCAGGAGCCTGCAGTGGGGATGGAGGGAGAAGCCTCCCAAGGAAAGATGAGAAATAGGGAACAGGAGACTGTCGGAGCCAATAGAGAGAGAGGGAAGAGGGAGGTCGGTCGGAGGTGGAGGGAGGGAGGGAGAGAGAGAGAGAGAGAGAGAGGACAGTGAGTGGGTGGAAAGCCAGAATGAGGGGGAGTGATGAGAAATGCGTGACAGGGAGAAGAAGAAAGGGAGGAGGAAAGAGAGCGAGAGAAGGGACGAGAGGAAGAGATGTGGAGAGAGAGCAGGGATAGAGATAGAGGCAGGAGGGGGTGGCAGAGAATGACAGAGAAGGATTGTGCCACAGATGGTGACATGGTGAGCCAGGGAAGGAGGGATCAGGAGTGAGGGTGTGGGAGGGGCTGGAGGAGGGGCCCAGGGGCCACAGAGCAGGTGCCGGTGAGGGAGGAGGGACCGGCCTGCTTAGGGGAGGAGGCTGGTGGTGGGGGGGGAGAGGCCCTGTTACCAGGGAGATTTCAGCCACCCACGCTGGCCTTGGCTCCCATAGGGGGCTGGAGAGAAGAGAGAGGTGCTCAGGGAAGCCGGAGGCTGAGAGCCAGGGACCAGACGCCCCCCACCCCCGGCCACCATGGCCCATGTCTGCCAGGGTGACACCTGGGTCCTGAGGCCAAGTGGGTGTGGGGTTGGCCTGTGCCACCAGGAGCATGGGGTGAGCACTGGAATGAGAGTCCAAGTTCCCGTTCGCCAGCTATGGGCCAGACACCAGCCACAGAGAAAGGCCAGGTCGGGGTGTCAGTCCCGAGACTGGCTGAGTCTGGAGAGCCCTGGGCAGGGTGAGGTGTGGCAGGACAGGGAGAAGGATAAATACTGCAGTCCTGGGGGGCAGGGGCCAAGAAAGTTGACAAAATTCCCAAATATAATAGCACTAATTGAAGACAACGTCTGTGATGCAGTTCTACCGCTGAGAAGAGTAGAATTCTTTGGGGGGAATAATATTTGGATTAATTGGAATTCAAAGTTCGTGGGAAACACAAATCGGTTGCAAGTGGCCATCTGTGAAATCTGTCCTTAGTGGCAGGCTGCAGGCCAGCAGGTGGTGGGCAGGTTTGGTCCCTGGGTATAAGGGGCTTGGCCTGGCCCTGAGCACAGGCCTGGCTGCCCCCGACTCCACACCCCAGCTTGCGCTGAGTGGCCGTGTGACTGTGAGTGAGTCCTCTTCTCCCGAGGCCTCGGTTTCCTCATCAGAGTTATGGGGAGGTTAGGCTACACCATCCTCAGATCCTCTTTCAGCGTGAGCAGTACAAACTCCTAAAGGTCACTGGGTGATGACGGCTATTTTTATTAACGGCAGGCTGCTTCTTGTCCATTATCTTGCTTCACACCCCCACACCCACTCTGGTGAGCAGCGTCAATGTGTCCGGTTTGCAGATGAGGAAGCTCGGGCTCAGAGAGGGGGCACAGTCCACTCAGATCACACGGAGAAGCTGGACAGCCTCATGCCAAAGGTGCGCTCTCTCGCACCCTGCCGCGGAGCAGCCCGACCCCTTCCCAGGAGGGCAAGGGGGTACCAGTCAGAAAGGCAGGGAGAAAGAAATGAGTCTTTGTTGAACACCTACTATGTGCCAGGCCCCATTCCTCAAGACCGGTACACGACCTACTGGGTCATAGGGCTGCTGTGTAGTAGGCCCTCGGAGAGCCAGGACTCTGGTTCTCCCAGAGGTGCCATCCTGGCTGCTGCAGCACACAGTAGGACCAGGCACATCCTGGCATGTGCCTGGAACACCTGCCTCTTGCCGCTGTCCTTCCACTCACTGCGGGCCCTGCACGAGGCCCTCCCTCCAGGCCTCACTCTCTCGTCTGGCCAAGTTGGAGAGGAGTCGGTGGGCTCTGAGGCAGCTCCTGGGAGTGCGGCACTGGCTTCCCCCCCAACAGGGCCTCCTGCAGCTTCTCATCACCCACCAGGTTTTACACTCCCCCTGCACCTGCTCCCCCCAACACAGCCTGTCTCCTCCTCTGCTAATTCCCCCGCCCACCTGGTGTCCAACCGCACCCAGCCTCATCCAATCACGTACAGAGTCCGTCAGTCTCCCATTCACTCATTAGGCAGGTGAACCCAGAAGGCCTCTCTGATAGGGGCAGTGACTGAGCGGATGTCTGGGGAAGAGCCCCAGGCAGAGGGAAGGGCAGGGTCTCGGAGCTGAGGTGGGGACAAGTGTGTGTGTTTGAGGGAATTGGGGTGACACTGGTGTGTCTGAAAAGGGGGAGGTGCGGCAGTGCAGCCAGGCTGGGGAAGGTCCCCATGCCAGACTCCCCATCTCAGCCTGGCTGGGCTGGGGGCTTCTCAGGTGCGAGCAGGGGCGTTCGGGGCCTGATTTCTGTTTTCTGAATGCTCACGGGTCAGAACCGGTGTTGGTTCTCCTCCGGGCCTTTGCACAGGCTGTGCCCACCCCCACCCCAACCCAGCTCTCCCATCACCTCCGGATGTGAGATGAACTGAGTCCTCCTTCAGGGGTCCTGCTCCTGGACTTCTCGGAACCCCCTGCCTCCTCCATGTGGCCTCTAATCCAAGCTCACCAAGACTCAGCTCAAGGAGCTGTGGGCTCCGGAAGGGAGACTCTGTGTGGGTCCTCACTGTGTCCCCGGGCCTGGCATAGTCCTGGCACCGTAGGCGTTTGCTGCATGTTTCATGAGGAAAAGAGGGTAGGTAGCTGGTTGGTGGGCGAGGTGGAGGAGGAGGAGGGAGGCTACGCTGCACATCTGCTGGGTGGCAGGGAGCGGCAGGCTGCAGAGGTGGTGAGGGGTCCTGAGCACCAGGCTGGGGACAGGTGTGGCCTGAGTCAAACACCAACTCCCACCCAGGGCCTCCCCCAGCAGAAATGCCCCTGGTCAGGCCTCCACTGGGAATGGTGGGGCAGAAGGCAGAAGTGCAAATCTATACCTGTGAGCTTTGGGGGGGCAAGGGAGGCTCGGTGTCTGGGAGCCGTGGGGTGGCCCTGCCCTGCCTGGCATTGCAGTCCTAGAGTATGAGGCCGGGACCTGTCTCATGTCTTCCTGGTAACCCAGAGGGGCTGCCTTCCCAAGATAGGATGATGCTATAGAAGTCTCTTTCGTCACACCCTGGCCCTCCCAAAACTAGGGCCATGTCTCCACCTCAGACTGGAGGGCTCCTTCAAGTCCAACAGATGTGCCTCCACCACCAGACAGGTGGTTTTCCAGGGGCCAGGCCCCAGGCTCCTCCCACCCCTGAGAGCTAAGACGGAATCTGCCCCTCCTCTGTCCCTGCCAACACAACACCATGGCCAGAGCAAACCCAAGGGCAATGTGGGGGCCTCAGCTACAGATGCTGAGGTCTGTCCTCTCAAGTAAGACAAGTGAAGCCAAAATGCCTTCCCAGCCAGCCCCTGGAGCTTTGTCACTGGAGTCCCCCATCAAGGGTGTCTGTCTTCTGGTTCATCAGTTCCCACTGGGTCCTGCTGGGGTTGAATCTCAGCTTCACCATTTATTTACTAGCTGTGTGATCTTGGATATGTGACTTAACTTCTCTGAGCCTCCGTCCCTCATCTTCATAGTCCCTACTGTCTAGGATGCTTTGAGGGTAGAATTACTTCCGCAGCCGTTCCCAGGGGCACTGCTCCATGTTTCTTTTATACCCTAAGCTAGCAGGCTTACCATGGCTCATTCTTTTGTCAGCACAAGTGAACAAGCCCAAGGGCGAAACACACTCAGGTCTCTCCCGTGATACATATGCTAACAAGCCATTGGCCAAAAGCAAGTCACGTGGCCAAGGCTCTGTCAGTGGAGTGGGAAATGATGCCGGTGCCCGGGAGGTGGGGGTGAGGGATGGGAGCTATCACCTGCTCGGCATCATCAAATCTACCACAGGCCTGATAATCAGGCTGGGGTCTCATGGCCTCCTGCTCTGTGGCCAGTAGTCAGAGGCCTTGGGCCCAGAGCTCTCTGGCTGCATTTTCCCTGCTCGGGTTTAGAGAGGAATGGGTGCCGGGCCGGACAGTGTGGAGGCGAAGGCCTGGGGTCTGACTGGTCCTTAAAGGGATTCCCAAGCAACACCCCGCTCTGCCTTGTTTTCAGCCTCCTGCTTAGCCATCTGTGATGTCTGAGCTTCCAGCTCAGGAGCCTCCGGGGGGCTCTGTAGGGCCAGTCGGTTTGCGTCTCTTCAGGCTCCACCCCGCCCCTCCCCCTCCTGCCCCCGCACGGAACAGCAGGCTGTTAGGTTTGCCTCCCCAGGGCTCTGTTAAATCATTTACCACTTCTCCATCTGCTCTTCTGCTCGGGTGCCATGCTTGGGGTCACAGGTGTCTCTTGGTTTCTGTGAAGACGAGAGTTTGAGTTTCTGTTCATGTTCTCCTTGTCGGGGCTGCTTTTCTGTGAGGCTGTGGTGGGATGGTGAGCAGAAGCTTCTCTACCCTGGCACCCCGAGCCCAGAGCCTCTTCCTTTCTAGTGCACTCCCGTGGTGTGTGGATAAAACCACATGCTGGGTGTTGGTTTACACGTCTGTCTCTCCTACTGGCCCCTGGGGAGCAGAAAGCTGGTCCCCTGCCTTCACTTCCAGCTCCGGGCACAGTCGGCACAGAGCTAGGGGTTGGTGCGTGGGAAGTGAACTTAGTTAAAGTTCAGATTATACAGATGACTGCTCATCACTTCACCTTCCTTGAGGCCTTCAGAAGTCTTCTAGAACCATCCTAGACCTTTGTCTCCCTCCTGAGAACCTATCTGGCCCTACTTCCCATATCCCACAAGGTCCGAACGGAGTCAGATGTCCCAAGAGGTAAACATTTCTCGGGTGACAGGAGGGTAGAGGGAGTGGGAAGGAGGGTCAATGATGAAAGACAAAGACAGCAGGATCGATGTCTCTCGGTCTGTTAAGATCGTGCTTCCAAGTATATCCTCACTTTGGCTCACAAACATTTTTACCTAAACAAATTTTTTTTAAAGATTGCAGGGACTTGGGCTCTGAAAAGTCAGTAAAAATTGTGGGAAAAATTGAAAACTGTTTCAATAGGCCATTTTATCACCTCGTGATTCTGCGGTTGGCTGGGCTCAGTGGGGTGGCTCTTCTGTCCCGCATGGTGTCAGCTGGGGCTGCAGTGGCTGGCCCAGCTGGGATGGCTCGTGCCCCTGCTTTGATGGCTGGAAAGCTGGGCTCACTGTGTATCCAGCATCTACCAGGTGCCAGGTCCTGGTTAGGGTCATGGTGACCTATTTTAGTAGAAGGGATATTTCCCTGGGCTCTCTGGAGATTCAGCAGCCCCCCACTGTGCCGAACTCCTGAGTAAGCCCACCCTTGACCTTCCCTCAAACCCTGTGTTCAGCACACAGCCCCGATCAGTATTTGCTGAATGTTCACGTTTTTTAAGGCATCTGAGAAACACAGTCGTGTTTGTAAATGAGGATGATCCCCCAGGTTGCCTAGTGGAGCTGGAGTATAAGCAGAGACCGTGGAGGCTTGGATGCCAGCGAATAGGTGGTAACTTGTGGCCAGGGAAGAGATGCAAGGCCTGGAACAGGGAATGGCAGTAGGCCAGTGTAAGGAGATGGGTTTAGCAGATATTGGGAGCCAGACTTGTCCAGGCTTGGTGGCCGGTCAACACTGGGGTGAGAGAACGAGAGGAACCAGGGGCAGCTCCAGGCCTCTGCTTTGGAAGAAGGAACAAGGAGCTCCCAGGCTCTGTGATAGAGAGGCCCAGATGAACTATGGGAAGTCTTGCTGGCCGGTACTTTCCTGCCCACCAGGCCAGGACCACGCAGTAAGGAGCCAAGGGTGAGGTGTTGGCCAGGGTGTATGGGTGCCTGGGAGTGGTTGCTGTCGAGCGAGCGAGCAGTGCCGTGTTGTCAGCTCCTGCCCACAACCAACAGCTCTTCCTGTTTCAAAACAGGTTTCTCTTTCCTATCTAAAGGGCCTCCAGTTCTCAGCCTTCTAGAACAAAAACAAGTGATTCACTCTGTGTTTCAGGGCCTGCTAAGCACAATCATACAGTGGAAAGAACAGCATGGAGCTAGAAGTCATGAGACCTCAGTTACAAATGCCATCAGCTCACAGTAACAAAAGGCCTGGCCAACAGTGAGGAAACAAATAGGCAGTCTCGTTTTCCTTTCATTCCCATAATAAGGGAGCCATTGGCATTGGTTCAGCTGCCTACCAAAGTGGTCAAAAATCCAGGTATTTTTATCTTTCTGATCCTCTATTCTTAGCATGTTAGCATGTGTCTTCATGTCACCGGCTTCAAGTTTGCAAAGAGGCTGCTGCAGCTCCAGACATCTCATCAATATTCAAAGCAGGGAAGGGGACAAGACCAAGGGCAATGTCAGCAGGGTCTACCACTTTTTAAGGAAGAAGACAAAACCTTTCACAGATGCCACCTCTCCAGATGATTTTTATTTATATTGTGTTGGCCAGAACTGTGCAATCTTGGAACCCCAGCTGCAAAGCAGGCTGGGAAAACAAGTAGTTTTGTCAGGGTTTAGGTACATTGCCGCTCTGCACAAAACTAGGATTCTGATAGCAAGGAGGATGGGTACAGTGCTAGAGAGTAGAAAAGTAGAGTGTTTGTCTTAGTGGGGTAGGTGAGCTCTAATTTCTGTGTCCACCTGCACCTCCCTTTCCTTCTCTGCACACACACACACACACACACACACACACACAAAAGCTGCTAGTACCTACCTTGCAAGGCCAATAGGAGGATGAAATGAGGTGATATGTGCTGGGTGAGACCCCACAATGGTGAGAGAATTAATTTACTGATGTTATTGGAATAAGGCAACAGTTGTGCCCACTGGGGCAGGCTCAGGTAAATCAGGCCCACCTTGGCATGCAGGGAAGTTCAAGGAGCAGAGGAAATTATTCCAGGAAAGAGGACGGGATCAGCTGTGCAATGGCCTGGGGTTAAAGAATGTGGCTTTGAGGAAATGCTAGTTCAGTCTGACAGCAGAGGTGCGAATGCCGAAGCGGAGACAGGGAGGGTGTGGCCAAGGAGGCTTTGAGGAAGTGAGAGTCACTCCGATCAGAGGTGTGAGTGTGGGAGGGGGGAGGGAGGCAGGGGGCCTGGGCCACCAGACGGGGCTGACCAGAGGCCCCAGGAAGAGCAGGAGGCAGACGGAGATGCCCCTCAGACTCTGGCCTAGAGGGGGCGCTGCCCTCTTTTAGACAGTGAAGGTTCAGGAGTGGGTTCTGACCTGCCGCCTCTGTGTTCCTGGGGTGCGATGGTCTCAATGTGGGCTTTTGTTTGTTCCATAGAGAAGTCGCTTTAAAAGCGGCCAACTCCTTTGAGTTGAAACTAATAGAGCTGGGGGGTTTCCCTCTGCAACTAGTTCCTTTCTAGACGGTGAGGCTCCTGGGAGGCCAGTGAGCTAAAAAGCCGGGCATCAGAACTTCAGGACTTCAGGGCATCGGGGGTGACTGGGAGCTCCGGGGGGAGAGAAGAAAACAGAAACTCAAAGCACTTCACTGGCTGGGAATTGGGGACTTCTGAGCCTCCAGGTGGGGTTTTCTATCCCTTTATTCCTTTATTGTAGCCTCTCTAGAGTGTTGTCTAATTACGTCAAAAACGCATGTGCACACCTGGATCCAGGTACCTGGATGATTCCCCCGCCCCCCACCCAGAACAGTACCTGGCACAGAGTGAGTGCTCCGTAACTGAATGAAGGGACAGAGTTTAGATGAAGAGGCGTAATTGTCTACAGGAGTGTCAAGTCTGGCATTTGTAACTTAGCAAACACCAAGGTGACCAACTCCATACCGGGCACCATACCAACTCCATACCTGTGCCTCATGGATGAACTTCAAGTCTTAAACCGGCCCATCTGTCTTTTAAACAAATTCACCTTTGCTTAGTGACTGCTGGGACTGGCATTGCTTCCTTACATTGTTGGGACACCTTCCTGTGACCTCCAGTAGTAGTGGTTGCAGGTTTCTAGCTGTCTGACACCCACATCCCCAAATTCCAGCCAGGCCCTCAGTCTCCATGTGGAGAGCAACCCCTCCACCCTGGTGCATGTGGTTTGGACAAGGTACCTCCACTCCTCACTCTGGCTGGCAAGTGGTCCAGGCCCAGCCAATCAGAGCACAGCAGCTCCCTACCAAATATGATTGGTAGAAAGCGATGCAAGACCTAGGCTGGTCCAATCAGAGTAAATCTTAATTAGAACCTTGGCTGGGACAACCACTTGCTCTCTTTTGCTGAACTTGAACCTGGAAGGGTGAAGCCCTGAGCCTCATCTTCCTGAGAATGAACCAGACAGCAGAGGGCAAAGCAAAGAGGGGCAGGGAAGGGAGCCCTGGAGACGCCACCTGAGGCCCCAGGATCAGGCTGAACGTGAAGTCATGATATTTCCAAACTTGAATCAACACCTTTATTTTCTATTTAAGCAGTTGAATTGGGTTTTCTATTTGCTATAGCAAAGTCCTGACTGGCAGGGTCTGAAAGTTCCAAGGCTCTCACAGGTAAATGCAGCTCAGGAACCTGTGAGCGGAGCAGAAAGCCTTGAGATGGCAGGAGTCAGCTGGACCCAGGCTTCGAATTAGCTGCACAGATGCCCACAGAGATTTTAGGAAACCTGATTTTTTGTATGTTGTTCCAAAAGTAGCATGAAGACCAGAGGGACATAACTTCCGAGACCCTCATCAGAGCTCAGAAGAACTTTCGGACAGGCAGGACCACTGACGTTGGAGTGGACCGCCTGGGGAGAAGGAGAGAGGCCTGTCCCTGAAGACCCATGAGTGGTGGATGGCAACTGCTGACCCCAAGTTTCCGGAGCAAAGTCAGGCGCGGGCGGGGCTGGGGTTATGGACAGATGCTGCCAGATGCAGTGCTCGTGCTGCCCGCAGTAATGCAGGGGTGGCTTATCGGGTCCTGGGGCTCCCCTGGGGCCCTGGGCAGGAGCATGAGGGGTCGGGATGCAGCACCTAAAGATTCACACCTTCAGACCCGGGGGGCCTCCAGCACAGAGAAGACGATCAGCCAAGCTCTGCAGCCATCTGCTAAGACACGCCACAGGAAGGGGACAGCATGGCCAGCCAGGGTGCCCCTGGGCTTTAGGTGAGGGCCCTGGTAGGTCCAAACCGTCTGGCTGGGAGGACTGGGACAACCTGGAAGGGAGACAGGTAGGGGGTGAGAATTTGGGGACAAGCAGGATCTACAGCCAGCTCACAGCTTTCCTGGCTCACAGCTCATCCCCAACTCCCAGCTGTCTCCCATCCAAGTACTAACCAGGCCCGACCCTGCTTAGCTTCTGAAATCAGATATCAGGTGCGTTCAGAGTGGTATGGCCATAGACCCCACTCCCAACTGTTATTCAAAGTCGTCCCTCCCATCAGAACTGCCCACCCTGCTCTCCCTCCACTCCAAGTCCTCTCCAGCCTTTTCTACCCCAGTAATCTCACAGTTCTGTCTTCCCTGCCTCCGCCCGTGTGTGGGAGTGCCGGGTCTCCCTGGCTGGACTGGGCTCCTCGGGCCGGAGAGAGGCAGGGGCCGAGGTATGGTTACCCCTTATCTTCCCACGCTCCTACAGGGAGGGCAGAGTGGGAGTCGGACAGAGTGGGAGTCAGGAACACCCACACCTTGGCTCAGGTCACCTGGCATTTTCTCATACTTTGGATCTTCCTTCTGGGACCTGGGCTCGCTCTGCTGGACTGGCTCAGGCAAATAGGGAAACTGAGGCCACTCGTGTCTCCCCTTCTGTCCTGGTCTAAATGCCACTCCCAGTGAAACTGAGGGCCGCTGCCAGCCAGAGCCTGCTGTGTGGCGGTGGGGAGGGAAGTGGGGGGGTCCTGAAGCAGTGAGGGCGGGGCTCTTACCCCTAGAGGATGCTGCAGGGGCGCTTCTGCGGCCGCGTGGGCTGGGGACAGAGGACGGCCCGGATTGCCTCGTCGAAGACGGTCTTCAGGCCTCGCTGGGTGAGGGCCGAGCACTCCAAGTATTTCACCGAATCTGGGGTGTGGCAGCAAGAGGGCAGAGGCCTAGGTCAGGGGAGGGTCCGGGGCCAAACCCAGACACACAACTGCGCCGGGCTGTGGGGGCCACCCGGGCTGTGTCACTCAGAGCGGGGAACTGAGCCCTGTGCCTGTTTTCTCCTGACATCGTGGGAGGGGTTCAGACCCACAGGAACAGGCCTGTTCTTTTTTTTGGACACATAAACCCCTAATCTGTGAAAGGGAGGCAGGACTTTTGATACTTTTCTGGGAAGAAAAGGGCTCAAGCCAGTGACCAAACCTGCCTGTGCCTCAGTCTCTTCTAGAACTCAGCCACATTCCTCCCCCCACACTTCCCCCATGGGGCCCCAGGCACTTCGGGTCCCCTACTTTCCGAGTGCTGCCCGACCATTCCTTAGCATCATCCCATTTTAAAGATAAGGACATCGAGACTCCTAGAGGTGAGGTCCTTTGTCCAATGTCACACGCCGCCATGGGGTACCTGAGGACCCTCGGCAGGAAGATAGGGACTTGGAGAGCACCTCCTTTCTCCCAGCAGGGGACAGGCCTCCTCCCATTAACCTCTCAGGGCTGGAGCCGGGGCCCAGACGGCGACAAGGGCAAGCTGAGTCCCTACTCCCAGGGCCGGTGTTCCATGGCCTTCTGGAAGGAACCTGTGTCAATTGACGTTCCACATCCGCTACAACCCAAGCAGTTTCACTGAAGTGAGGTGGCCGCAAATCCCTTCCTCAAGAAGCCCCCTTTCAAAGCTGCTCTGAGAAGGAAGAGGAAGGAGGCACGTACCTGCCCCCCACCCCCAAGGCTCCAGACCCATCGGTGGAGATTGCCAGCTGGGCCTGAGCTGCCCCTGCAGCTGTCACTCTAGGGCCTGATAGGCCCAGGCAGCCACCCTGCTCCCCACGCCACTCTGGGCCTCCTCCCCCGGGGCCTGGGCAGGTCCAAGACAAGTTCAAAGTCTCTGCTCCTGCCCCCGACCCTCCCATCTGGGATCAACTCCAGGAGGGATTAGCTAGAGGCCAAGACAGGGCCACCAGGTCATCTGCGTATAGAGGAGAAAGAACTTCGGGGGACCTTGTGTAGGTGGGGAGACAGAGGCCCAGGGAGGGGCCACTGGCTCCAGGTCACACATACAGTCAGTGCCAGAGCCAGGGCCAGCACAGACCTTCCTGCCGCTGCTAATCCCAAAGCACGTGCCTTAGAAGGGAGATGGTCGCCTGTAGGCTGGAGAGTCAGTCTGCGGGGAGGACGGGCTGGTCCAGAAGCGAAGGCAGGGTTGCAATCCCTGACATTTGGGAGGGAAAACCAGCAGCCCCAAGGCCAGAGCCCCCAGCATGGGTCCCAGGGCCCAGGGCTTAAGCAGCAACTTGAGGTCCTTGAGGGAAGGTGGCCATGTCACTAGGCTAGTCACGGGGGCGGGGGGGGGGGGCAGTGGCATCTGCGGTTTCTCTTCCTGTGAAGAGATCTGAGTCCCCAGGGCCCTCCCAGTTCCGGCGGAAGGAAGAGCGGCGGGGCAGGGGCAGGGGGTGGAGGCCCCACTGATGCAGCAGCCGCCGGGGCCAGGCGGAGCGTCCTGGGTAGTGGGGTCACTCCTCACAGTGGCCAGACCCGCTGGTGGCCCAGGCCCTGGAGGCAGGTCAGGGCCTGACCAGGGACAGCAGGTCTCAGCACCCTGAAGGAAACCAGTCCCATCAGTCACCGCCTCTCTGGTGCAGGCTGCCACCTGAGTGTGCCCCGAGCCAGCCATTTGCCATCCTGAGTTCTAATCCCAGTTCTGCCACCTACTAGCTGTGTGACCTTTAAAAGTCACTTCACTTCTCTGGTGTGATGATCAGGAGGCAGAGAGGAGTTGGGCTGAGAGGTCTGGAGAGGGGGGAGGGCGGAGAAGGGACAGAGAGAGGCCAAGGCACAAGAACCTCCTCCAAGAAGCCTTCCTGGGAAACCCAGACCTGACTTGGCTGCTTGTCCCCGAAGCAGCCACAGCACAGCCCACTCCATCCCTGCTTCTGTCTGTGCAGAACACACTTTGTTTCAAGATCTGATCATGGGTTACACTGCTGCTAATAATAACAAACACAGCCTGCCTCCCACGTGTGGGCGCTGCTCTCGGGGCTTCACGGGCATTAACTCATCTAATTCTCCCAGCTGCCCAGGACTATTACTACGGCCGGGTTTTCCTGGTGAGGAAACAGGCACAGAGATGGGAAGCGATCGGCCCGGGGTCACACAGCCAGTCCACGACACAGCCAGGGTCTGAACCACGGAGCCTGGCCCCGGAGCCCGTATCTGTGATGAGCGGAGGCTGACTTGGGTCCCGCCCCCCGCCACCCCGCGTCCTGCTGTCCTCTCCAAGCCCGAGCCCCGTACCAATCTCCTTGGCCAGTGCCAAGCCCTGTGGGTAGGTAATAGGCGCCAGTTTCTTCTCCTTCAGCCGCTCGATGGTGTCCTTGTCGTCCCGCAGGTCCAGTTTGGTGCCCACCAGGATGATGGGCGTGCTGGGGCAGTGGTGCCGAACCTCGGGAAACCACTGGGCAGGTGGGGGGACCAGAGAGAGGGCACTCGTTTGTGTAGGAAGCAGAGGGAGAGTGGGGGGAGAGAGGCCCCAGGGGGTGAGAAGATAAGAGGTGGGCACGAGGTTGCGAGAAGAGACGTGAGGTCGTGCAGGGAGGAGGCGCGTGATCGCAGGAAAAGAGGCAGCGCGACTTTGTGTAGTGATCGGAGGCAGGCATGAGGGTGTGCGGGGAGGAGCAGGGGCAAGTTACAGAGGGCAGAGAAGGAAGCTGACACTCCCAGCCCCCTCGGAGACCCCCTCTGAGTCTCATCCCCGGGGCCCCCCAGCCCTGGGTGGCACTGGGACCCTCTCTACTCATACCCTCTGCTGCCCCAGGGACAGGGGTCAAGTTGCCAGTCCCTCCTTCCTTTTCTCAGGGTTACCTGCCCCCCAGCCCCCCAGGCCCCTCAGGCGCTGCTCAGCCCCGCTCACCTTGGCACGGACATTCTCATAGGAAGCTGGACTGACGAGGGAGAAGCAGATGAGGAAGACATCCTGGGGACAGAGCAGGCAGGGTCACCTGTGAGGGAAGGCCCAGGTACATCCCACCTGTGCCCCCCCGCGCCTGGCAGCACTGAGCAGTGGAGCCCCGGGGACACCGGGGTCGGGCAGGGATGCCTGTCTGCCCCCCACCAGGCGGCTGCAGGTTTACCCAGCACTTCCCGAAGGCCAGGGTCTGCACATTGCACCTACTGCAGGGGTGCCGCCCCCATTCCACAGATGGGAAGAGTGAGGCCACCAGGGTTTATGGGTTTGCTGTCTGGAGCTCCAGAATCCATACTCCTGACCAGGCACCCACTACCTCGCTATCTGCTCACCGGCCCCAACCCTGGAGGAAAGGTCAAGGGTGGGGGAGGGGGAGGGGGTGAAGCGGCGGCTGCCCAGCAACCGCAGAATCACCTGCTGTCTTTCCCCCTCTCTTCTCTCCTCACCCAGCACACCTGGGGTTCAATGTCCTGGGCTCCCAATTAAAGCCCCATCCTGGGTCTGCCCACTTCACCCACAGGGAGCCAGGTGGTACCAGAGCCCACGGCAGGGGTGGGGGGGACTGGGAAGAGGGCAGAGTGGTGACTTGGGACTGAGGGAGGGCTGAGGGCAGAGGGAGGAGGCCCTGGCTATGCCCACGGAGGACCAGGCAGCGTCCTCAGGCTGGGCCCTGGGGGGGTCAGGGTTCACCAGGCCAAGCTGTCCCAAGGCCACCACACACACAGAGGGAACAAGGTGAGCAGAGGGCAGCTGGCAAGGAAAGCGGGTGGGAGCTCACTGTCTGGGGATAGGAGAGTGGCCGGAGGCGGTCATAGTCCTCCTGCCCGGCAGTGTCCCACAGCCCCAGGTTCACGGGCTTGCTGTCCACCATCACGTTGGCTGAGTAGTTGTCGAACCTGTGGGGAGAAGGCAGGACAGAAGGGTCAGCCTGCAGCCCAGTGTGCAGGGCCCTCCAGTCCGGCCCCACGTGGTTTCCTGGTGGAGGCTGAGACGCAGAGAGGGCCTGCGGCAGGCCCAAAGGCACACAGCACTCTGCAGTGAAGTGCGTTTCCTCTTTTATTTCATGACTGACTCACAACCTAAAGAATTTTAAACTCAGGTAAGCACAAAGGGGAAAACATTGTGTCAGCCCTGTTCCTGCCTTCGCCTATCCTTTAGAGAGGTGCTTTTTCAAGGCTGCATAATATTCCTTGTAAGTTTCATCAGGATCAATTCACCCACCTCCTACGACAGACACTGAGGCCAGTCACCCGGGATTTGCTACACTAGGGTTTGTCCCCACCTCAGGCTGGGTAACCGTGGAAGAAACCTCAAGATGAGGAGGTGGGACAAGTGGTTTATTCGGGACGTGAGCCCGGGCAGCGACAGGGGGCCCTAGGGGAGGAGACGGGGAAGGGACAGCAGCAGACACAGGGCAAGTGAGGGACCTGTTACTACTGTGGGCAACTGGGGCTAGGGCTGGGGCCAGCCAGGGCCACCTGGGAGACAGCAGGGACCATGCTGAGGGCACCCCCAGAGGTGTCAGGGTATTACCCACCAGCCCCATCTTCTGCTGGTAGAGGGATGTCTGGAGGGGTCATGGGAGGTTTGGGGAAAGGCCACTGGCACGTGCTGGAGAGACACTCCTGACTCTCAAAAGATATAGTGCGGGCGTCAGCAACAGCTGCTGGCCTCTCCCCGCCAGCTGACAGCAGGGAGGCCTCCAGTGCAGTGAAATGAGCGGCCAGCCTTTTAAAAACATGATTCAATTCAACAGTATTTATCGAGACCACATCCCTGAGTAGAAGGTGCTGGTTCCTCATGCTGTGGCAGAGAAAACTGGGATCAGAGAGGTCTAGAGACTTGCTCGAGGCCACACAGCCAGTGAGTGACCGAACTAGGTGAGACACTAGTGCTCACTGACTTGTGCCACACCTGGGCTTCCACAGATGCTCCCTGCCCTGTCCCTGAGGGCTAGAGACACTCCCCATCTCTCTCCACTGAGGTCACCCACACAGGCCACTGTCCCCTGATCTGGCCCACTGAGGCCTCAGGCTCTTCCAGTTTCTCTTCCTACCCCTCCTAACCAACCAAGCTGTTTCCCAGGCTGGGCTCACACTGCCCGCCTCCCCACACTTGTTCACATTGTGTCCCCTGTCTGGAGTGGCCTGTCCACCTCTCCTTGTCCAAATATTCCCACCCACCACACTCTCCAGGCCTCTGCTCCTGTCTGCAGCTCTCTCTCCGGATGGAACACGCTTCCACCGCCTTTCGCCCTTATCTCCTATTTATGCTTCAGCCCCTGCCCAGGCAGCTCCTCCTTTGTGGGGAAACCTCTGCACCCCCTCCTTCCCTATCCCCCACCTGGACAGAGTTCATCATTCCCTCCTCCAGGCACCCGCTTTGCCTTGACCACGAGCAGGTACTCTGTGTGCCTGTCCCATGCATGGTGTGGGCGGGGCCTGCACCTGCCCCAGCTCTGCAGTCTCAGCCCAGGCAGCAAGGACAGATGCAGGTGGAACAGAATTAAAGTGAAGTGAACAGAAGCCCTTGGGATGTCACCTCCTCCATGAAGCCCTCACAGAATGCTATTCAGTGACAAACCGCAGAAGCCCTGACTCTGATTCAGAGTCATTCTGAGGATACCTGTCCTGGAAGGACCACGCGTACAAAAATAAATAAATAAAAACTGCCAGCCTCACATTCAACACACCATGCTTGGTGGGCCCTGGAGACTGCGCCTGGTCACCTCTGAGTCGCTCAGGTAGCCCTGCTTCCTCTTGCCTGGGAAGCTCCTGCGCACACACCCCTGACTTCCCAGCCCTCCTCCCACTGCCTGGCTGACTCTTACGCAATCCCTCCTCAAGGCTCAGCCCAATGTCACCTCCTCCAGGAAGTCCTTCCTGACTCTCAGCCAAGTTGGGGTCCCACCCCAGCAAGCTGTGGGGAACTCAGCACCCCCAAAAGCAGACACCATGCCTGGCTTAGTCCTCACTGCATCCTGAGCCCAGTACCGCCTTTGCACATAGTAGGTGCTCTGTGTACCTACTCTGGGCACCACCCATGCCACCATGGGATTTCAGGTCCAGGGACACTTCACTGGGCATGATTGGGAAAAAGGTGCCTGCCTCGTCTTTGGCTCCACAAGAAACATTCCTTTAGGATAAGCTTGGGGTTTGGGGACACTTTCTCCTCTAACACCCCATCTGAAACTCTGGTTCCCCAAAGCCTCCCAAAATTCTGGAGCCAAAGGTATCTGTCATCTCTGGACCACGCCCCTGGGGACTCAGGGACTGTGGCCAGGACCAGGGACCTGCAGTGGCACTGAGCGCCTGCTTTGGGGCCTGGCAGAGGGCAAGGGGCCTTCGTCTGTTGCGTCTGGAAGGCCCACGTGACCCAAGACGCCAGGAGCTCAAGTGACTCCCATTAGACAGAAGAGGACACTGAGGCCCGAGAAGTTATGTTTTCCAAGACCAGCCAGCTCGTAAGCACAGGAGCTGGGACTTGAACCCTGCTCCCTCCACAACACCCGTTAGTGAACCCAGGGCCATCACCTGGGATCAGTCACCCAGAGCTGGGAGGGAACAGAGTTCCTTGTGAAGCCCTGTCCTGGCTGTGTGACCCTGAGTGAGTAAATGAGCGTCTCTGAGCCTCGCTTTCTTGGCTGTGAAAAAAGCCCTCTCTCTTGGGGCCATGGTGGGGCCCAAACAGACAGAGCCACCCCCCCGGGGAGGTGCTGAGAAGCTGAGTAATCTCCTGTCCCATGTCCCTACACCCCCCTCCCCACACCCTCCCCAGAAGATTGTCAGCCAGAGCCCGAGGGACTGCCACAGGGACGTGTCAGTGATCTGCAGCTCCCAGGGGTCCCCTTATCTCAGAGGCCCTCAGGCTGCCAGGACCTCACTCCCATTTCCAGTCAGGAGACTGAGACTCACAGGCAGGAGGCCGCCCAGTTCACCCAGTTCAGAGCTTAGTCACCCAGTTCAGAGCCCAGTGGAAAGCGTCACTGCAAGTTCATGGCCCTCCAGGAACTCAGTAGAGTTGGAGCCAGGGGTGGGAGCTGCCCCCGAACTCTGGGAGTGCAGGGAGCTCTGTCTCAGGCCCTTTATACTTCGATCTTTTCAGGGGCCCAGGAGGCGGAAATCTGCCACTGTTCCCATGTTACACTTGAGGAAACTGAAAATCAGAGAGTGGGAGTGACCTGCCCAAGGTCACACGGCTGGGATGTTTTCACCCAGAGTCTGTGCGGCCTCTTCCTGCCCTTCCCGGGTCGCCAGCCCGGCCCTGACCCTGGACTGCAGTGGAGGGGAGAACGGGGCAGGTGAAAGGGGTACCCTAGTTCCAGCACCTTCTCAGGGCAGGCCGGAGCGTGACCTGCCTGCAACATGTTCAGCTCTGTTCTAGAAGCTGGTGGGACAGCAGAGGACAGGGCCCAGACCCCCCAGAGCTCTCACCCCATTGGGGAAGGGAGGTCAGGACAGGCCACGAAGACCATCAAGCAGGATGGTGGGAGGGAGGGGGCCTGCCAGGAGGGAGGGACCACATTGTCAAGGAGGTGATACCTGAGCCAGGGACTGAATGGTGGGAAGAGGGAGATGCAGAGGCTTCTGAGAAGCTGGGGTGCCAGGGACGGTCGGGGAGGAGGGTTAGCATTCAGGGCCTTGAACTCCAGCATGGGGGAGGGGCCGTAATAGTGCAGGGGGCTGTGGGAGGGATTTAAGGCAGAGTGTGGCTCCCCCTAGTTTTCACATTTGAAAGCTCGCCTGGGCTTCCCTTTGAGAAAGGCTAGAAGGAGGAGTGGTGGACAGGGGAGACCCCCTCGGCCACAGACACCCAAGGGCAGTGTGTTTCCGCCATGCCTCTGTCCCCCCAGCACCCAGCAGGCTTCGGTCTCCTCATCTGTGAAACAGGGGTCTAACCCCGAGCTGCTCGCCCGCCCTGCTGGGAGCCAGCTGAGCCCAGCTTCCTGCTTATCTGATTCTGTGCGGCAGCATGTGCCTCCCAGGCCCCAGCAAACCGTCCTGTCCCAGCCCCAGGGGCTCTGCTGACCTTCATCTCTGGGCCTGTTTTCCCCAACCCCACTCTCTGCAACTGCCCCCACACTTCAATGTCAAGGGCTCAGTACAATGTATCCCCCCCATCTCTGGTTCCCCGTCACAGGCACGTGGGTTGCAGCAGGGACTGCTGAGGGGCGTGTGCAGAGCTGAGCCACTCGGCACTTGGGGACAAAGGAGGGTGGCAGGCAGGACTGGTCACACCCTGCGCAGGACAAAATGCAAGCACAGGAGCCCTTGTTCAGAATAGAACAACTGTAATGGCATAATCAGTAAAATAAAAATTAAAAAAAAAAAGAAATTAAGAGCTCCTAGCCCTTATAAAAGCAAGTGCGGCCCTTCCCAAGCGCAGGGCTGGTGTGGCTGCCTGGCAGACGCAGCACCGTGAGGCCGGCACGAGTCTCCAAGTCCTGGGAAGGCAGACCTGGTCCGGTCCATTCTGTCTGTCCTTCTGCAAGGTTGCCCAGGACAACCCGCTCCACCAGGGGCCAGTCTGTCCACGTTGCTGGGAGCAGCCGGCCCCCGGTCACGCCACCCTGCACTGGAGAGGACATCTCCCCTCTCCCTGTGCAGGGGACACACCCAGGTGGTGAGCTCGGGACCTCCCATCCCAGCCCCCACCTCTAGAGAAAAGGGCACTGAGGCTCAGAGGGAGGAAGTGACAGGCGTAAGTTCCCTCGGCAAGGTCCCTGCAGCCCAGCTGGGACGGGCAGAGGCAGGAACACACTGCTGGTAACAATGGCCTTCTGCAGGGGCTGCCTGAACCTGATCACAGGCCCGTTCACTGCTTAGTGTAGGGCCAGCCCCCCTCAGCACCGGGAGGTGCGGCTGGACGCGGAAAGGTGAACGGGCAGGTAAGGCAAGTGCGGGGGGAGGTGTGCGCTGGCACCAAGCCACCTGGGGGTCAGGGACCCAGCTGGGGCAGTGACCGGTTTCCCAGGCTCCCTCCCCAGGTCTCCCTGCCCTGTCCTGGCTGCCCGCCTTCCTCCTGCGGGGGGAGGGGGGCCAGCCCAAGCCCCAGGGAGAAATATCAGTAGAGGGGAGTCAGGGCCCCTCAGTGTCTGTGAGTCTTAGCTTCCCCGTGAGTGAACTGGTATCATAATACCCAGCTCCCCAAGGATCAAATGAGGTCACACATGTGTGACATGTTGTGGGGGCCAGCACACGGCAAGCCCCAAAGAGACGGCAGCTGTTATGATGGGTTCTCCGACAGGCTCCTCATGACGTTCAGTTCAGGTCCCCTGAGAACAGACACTGTGCTGGGACAAGGGAGACAGGAAGTCATCTGGGGAGGGAGAGGCCCCTTCCGACTAGAGCAGAAAGGCTTCCTGGAGGAGGGGGCACTAGAGATGGGCCTGGCAGTCTTAGCCACGTGGATGAGGGAAGGACAGGTAGTCCGGGCAGGGGAAAGAGCTCGGGCAAAGGCCCTGAGGTGGAAATGCCCAGGAATGTTTGGTGAAGCCAGCAGGGAAGAGTGAGAGACGACCACACAGAGCCCTGAACGCCGTGCTACAGAGCGGGGAGGTTGTCCCGGGGGCGGCGATGGGGGCCACAGGGGGCCGGGAGGGAAGGGCTGGTGCTTCCCCGCTTATCCTCCCCTCCCAGAGTGTGACACCCACACTTCACTACAACCCCGACCCCAAGTCTGACAAGAGGACAGGCTTCTGATGGCCTCCAGATGGCATTGCCCTCCCCCCAGCTCGCGCGCATGTGCGCACACACACAGGTGTCCCGCTGCCCCTGCTCCTTGTCATCCAAGCTCTCCAGAACCTCCTCCTTTCCCCACCGGGCCCTCTGCTCGGGCCAGCCCTCCCCATCTCCCTCCTGCTCCCCTCTGGCACCCCCAACTCGGACACAGTCCCTCTGCATGTGAGGAACCCTCAGCCCTCACCCTGGCAGTGCCCCTCGGCCGTGGTGGGGGCCCGTCGAGCCACATCATTAGGCAGCTCTGCCAGGCAGACTGGCTGGGGCGCCTCCAGGTTGCTCCACCCCCAGGCGCCCCCCACATGGCCAGCACACAAGAAGTGCCTGAAGAGGGGGTGCGCCCGGCGATGCGTGTCTCCCCACCTGCGAGCACCCCGCCCACACGGCAGACTCACACGGTGGGGATGTACTCTCCTGGGAAGGCGTTGGTTGTGTAGCTGATGAGAAGGCAGGTCTTGCCCACGGCTCTGAAAGACAGGAAGTTCCAGAGGGCATTGGTCACGGTCACAGGCCCTGCCTGGTTGCCGAGCCCACTCCTCAGGAAAGACCAGGCCCACCCCCTTGGTCCTCAGTTTCCCAGCTGAGGGTCCCTGCGTCAGTGTTTTTAAACCTGAAAGCCTTAGAGTCACCCGCACTGTTCTCTAAAGCACAAACTTCAGGTCCTCCCAGGAGAGGAGGCTCCGCGGTCGTGGGGCGGAACCAGGAACCTGTGTTTTGGAAAAGCTTTCCCCCCTGAACTGGAAGATGCTGCCGGGCCCCCAGGGCTTGACCAGGGCTCTGCCACCACACACCTGGGCCGCCCCCTGCCAGCGGCATGAACGTGGGCAAGTCAGTTGACCTCCCTATGCCTCAGTTTCCCCATTTAGAGACTAGGGATAAGATAAGCCCATCCTCAGAGAAGTGTGCTCAAAAGTAAATTAGACGAAGCCCAAAGGCCCAAGCACAGTGCGGGCACAGCCCCGCCTCCAGCTGGTGGGGAAGCCCGCCCCCCACCGGTCCTCCCAGCAAGCACAGCGGTTAAGGACTCAGAGTTTTGGAGTCAGGGAGACCTGGGTCCAGGTCCCATGAGGCCTTGGGCAAATTGTTCCACGTCTTTGAGCTTTGATTCTCCCCTGTGAAATGGGTTGGTGAGAGGATAAAATACAGGGTGTGGTTAAGCCCAGGGCCCGGCACATAGTAAGTGCTAAATAAACATCAATCGCCCTTTGTTGCCACTGTCTGCCCCAGCCTACGGGGCTGCGAGGACGCACAGGTAGAAGCCCAAGGCACGGCCCTGCCCCTCCTGCCCTGCTCCACTGTTTCGTCACTTCCTGTTTGGCGGAGCTGGCTGGCCTGTCCCCCGCACCCCGCCCTCCCCAGGGGCCTGCCAGCAAGGTAACTTTGAATGGCTGGAACGTTGCCCTTGGCTTCCGCCCTCCCCTGCTCAGATCTGATACAAAGCAGAAGTGGGTGGGCGGGAAGATAACGGCCAGCAGTGCCTCAGAGTCAGCTGAGGACAGCCTGCGCCACTGGCCCGCCCCGGCGACCCGTCAGAGTCCGAGGGAGCTGGGCCCCCGGGGCCCCAGGCCAGGACAGGTCTGCGTCTCTCCAGCTGCCCCTCTGTAGGGTGGGCGAGAGGCCCACGCAGCAGGAACGTGCTGGCAGGGGCTGGGACGCACCTACAGAAAACCCCAGGTGCTCCAGTGGGCGGGATGGACCCTCACACGTTGTCCCCAGGAGGCACCAGAGGCTGGCGTTTGGACTGTCTTCTCACAGCTGAGGAAACTGAGGCCCACGGAGGACACGACAACCCGAGGCCACTGAAATCTGACAGCTGAGAAGGAGCCCCAGCCCAGCCTGTCCCCAACTGACCCCCCACAATTACATCTGCTCTTCCCCTCCTTCCTTGGCTCTGCCTCTCCTGCCCCACCTTCTGCTCTGCACCCCAGCCCCCGCACATCCTCCCAGCCCGGCAGCCCCGGTGGGGGGCAGGGGCTGACATTTATTGAGCACACCCTCTCTTCAGGGCAGCCACCCCAGGTGACTAGAGTGATCCCCATCGGCTCTGGTGGGAGTCCTCAGGTGGCCAAGCTGAGGTCCGGGGAGGCGCTGTGACTTGCCCAAGGCCGCACAGCAGCATAAGTCAGGGAGTACAGCCCAGCTCGACTTGGGGACAGGTACCAGATTTTTGGTTCCCCATCCACCACCTACATGCACAGAGCTGAAGACCTAGGTCCCGTGGGAGAGCTGCCCCAGCACCCTACAGGCGGGGGGCTCTAGGCACCCCCCATCCGAAGTCCTACACTCTCCACCCAGTAAGCTTCCAGGGTGAGGTGGCCAGAGAGAGTGAAGCTGTCCTCTGCCCACCCAGGGCTCCCCCTGGTTCCTGGGAGAAGGGACTGTTCCTCCTGGCTGCCTCCCAAGGACTCCTACAGGTAAGGGGGCTTCCCCAGGACACCTGTGCAGGAGGGTCTCAGGGCTCCCTGGAAGGGGCTGCGAGGAAGTTCAGCCAGGTACCTACCCATCTCCCACCACCACGCATTTGATGGCCTGCATCGTGCCCGGGACCTGGGAGGTGGCGGCGGTGGCGGCGCCCGAGGACCACTCCTGCGGCACCAGGGGTGTGGGGAGCCTGGTGAGGGCCCGGCAGGGGAGCAGCAGCAGCCAGGAGGCAGGAGGAAGCGGAAGGGGAACTTGCCCAAGCTGCTGCCCCCACAGCCGTTTGTGGGAGGCGGGGCATGCGGTCTGGTGGAACAGCTGAGGGGACCTCAGGTGCCGTGCTGGGCCCTGGCCAATGCCCCCCCTCACATCCCTGCTCTGGGGCACCAGCCAGAGCCCGAGGGACCCTCTCAGCTGGGGACTCACTTTCACGGGCAGGGCCAGAGTTGTTCACCAAGAACTTGAAGTTTCCAAGAATTCAGTCCATCTCAATTCTAAGCAATAAGCATTTAATGAACACCTGCTGTGTGCCAGGCACAATAACAGGTACTGGCGAGTCCAGGATGCAAAGGGCATAGCCGGTTCCTGGGGAAGATAGGACCTCGTGGAGGTTGTCCCTAAAGCAAGGCAGGAAGTGGTGGGGCCACTGGGGATCTGCAGGGAGGGGGCCTCACAGTCACGCAGAGGGGGAGCTGGGCCTGTGAGGCGGCACCGTTCCAGTCAGCACTTGAAAGGTGGTGTCAGAGACAGGGCGCTCTAGGTGAGGGGACTGCATGACCAAGACATGGAGGCTCCCCCCAGGAGAGGCAGTGCAGGGTCTGCTGAGTGTGGCAGGATGGGGCTAGGGGGAGGGTGATGAGGCAGGAAGGGAGGGGGGGTGGGCTCGGGGAGAAGGTGACCTAGAAGGGAAGTGACAGGCAGTGTCCCTCGCCAGCCAGGCTCCGTGCTGCCGTGGAACTGAGAACCGTGGCCCATTTTAAAGATGCAGGAACAGGGGGCCTGAGAAGGCAGGTGACGTCGAACCCTCCTGACGCCCCAGCTGCCACCTGGGGGGTAAAGCCTGGGTTCTGCAGCTCGGGGGATGAGGGGGTGCTCCTACCCCTGAGCCATGGCCAACTTGGAGCTGAGCGGCACCGAGTCTCCCTGGGGGGCTCCAAGTTCACCCTAGTCCTTGCTGTTCATGGCCATCTTCCCAGCTCCAGGGGTGAGGGGGAGATGGGCAGAGCCACTGGTCACCCCCACCTCCAGACTCACTCAGAGCAAAGCAGGAAACCACAGGAAAGCATGGAGCTGGGCCGGGGTGTGGGGGGGGGGCATCTGCTGGGTGACCAACCTCTGCTGTCTCTTCCTCGGTTCCCCAACCTGGACAGATCCCAGGATTCCCCCAGGCGCCTGGAGGCTGAACCCTTCCAGAACAACAGGGTTGACACAAACGGCTTCTGCAGAAAGGGAAACACAGCCTCCTCAAGGCCCTGCTGCTACTGGCCAGTCAGTCAGTAAAACCAGCCAGTGCACCTCTGAGTCTTGGCTCCTCCGTTGCACGGGCTGAGCTGAGCCAGTGGGGGGCGCTTCAGGGCACCTAGCGCAGATCAGGAAGGCCCAGGGTCCCCCCATGACCCAGCCTGGGCTCCCTCCTGCCCAGGCCACCTGCGGGCTCCCCCGTACCCACATTCTTTTCCCAACCACTGCTGTCCCGTAGGGCAACCTCTGTTAATCTAAATCAAAATGGCTGTGTGCTAAATGCAATGGTATCCCGCCCTGGCTGGATTCCAGGATAGGAAAAAAAAATTATATATATATATATATCAGCTGAAACAGTAGTAAAATCCAAAACAAATCAAAATTTAATTAACAGCATGGCACTAAAGTGAATTTCTTAGTTTTGACGGATGCCAAGGTTATGTCAGCGATGTTAATGTCAGGGAAACTGGGTGGGAAACATACATGAATACTCTTACAATCTTAGCAACTTCTCTATAAATCTAAAATGACTCCGAAATAAAACATTTATTTTTAAAAAAGAAAAAGGAATGTTGTACCTGTCTGGGAAGTCCCCGCCAAGCAGGAGGGCCACAGGACTGGGAAAGGGGAGTGTGCGCTGGGTTTTACCCCCTTGTCCCCCCGGGTGGGGCCGCTGGCCCAGTAAATGACCTGCCCACTCACACTTGGCCATGGCCCTCTCTCCTGGGAAAGCCACTTGTCCTGGACAGCCCAAGCAAAGCACTGCCCCCGACTCAGGTCTGTCCAGCTCCCTCCTTCATGCTGTGTGCACTGATTATGCACCACTTGGATACCTAGCTCTGGAACTGGCGCTGCCGTGGATACAGCACACGGAGGAACAGAAGGGTACAAGCCCTCTGATTTTGACAGATACACGCACCCATGAAACCCCCATCACAGGCAAGGCACAGCGCATCAGAGGACATTTCCGTCACCGTGCAGTTTCCCTGCGCTCCTGTGCAGCCCATTCCCCACCCCACCACACATATCTCTGATCTGCTGTCCGTCCTTACAGAATGCTCCGAGTTTTCTAGAATTTCACATGAACGGAATCACAGTGCATGTGGCCTCTGGCCCATGGCTCCTCTCCATGTGCTCCTTGTGTCCTTGTGTGGGCTGGTTGCCCCTCTTCTCCAGCGAGCAGCGCTCCACCCATCGTGGGGATGTGTCATAGCTTGTTATTCATCCAGTCCTGCCCTCTTCCGACCAGGCTCTGCAGACCCACTGAATCACAGAGCCACGCGGCCTCTGGGCATGCGTAGAGGGACCCTGCAGGCCATCTGCAGCCAACCCCGCCCTGGCACCACTGGTATTCACTGCCCATGAAGCAGCTGCCCCAGCCCTGCTCACATACCTCCAGTGACGGAGAACTCATTACCTTAGGAGGCAGTCTGTTTCATCCTTGGGCAGCTGGGCCTGTTAGAAAAGCCTTCCTCATTTCAGCCCAAATCCACCTTCCTAGCTTGTCGCCACAGAGGTCTTAGTCCTTGCCCTGGGGTCACTCAGGTTAGTCGGTTTTTTCCTCCCTACCCTGGGCCCTAGGATTTGGGAGGCGCGACCTCCACCCAGCAACATGCTCACCAATGTTTACCTTATGCCTCTGGTCCAGTGACTTTTGCTGGGGGGTTAATATTCCATGGTATGGATGTATCAAATGTTTTTATCTAATCTCCTGCTAATGGATGTGTAGGAGGCTTGCCATCTCTGCTTTGCAAACACGTCCAGAATATTTGTGGCCTCCTGGCGCTGGTGCGTGAGGTTTCTCCAGCAGGGGGAGGGCAGAGCTGCGGGCATGTGTGTCTTTGACCTCCACAGCGGAGTCACTCTGCAGGTCTTCCTGGTCCACACCCTGCCTCACACTTGGCCTTGTAAGGCTTTCTCACTTTTGCCAACCTCGTGGGTGTCAACTGGCATCTCACTGAGGGTGTAATTTCCAGGAACTTCTTTCTGCTGACGTTGAGAATCTCTGCAAATATTTATTGGGAATTTGGGTTTCCTGGTCCATACATTGTCCTTCCCTACCTCTCGTCCATTTCTCTGTCCCCGTAATTATTTGGAGAAGGTCTTTGTGCCTGGTCACTCCCGACCTTGGCTTGCTGCGTGCGTTGCTGACGTTCCCGCCAGTCTCCGGGAGGCCTTCCGGTCAGCTGCAGCTTTCAATCAGCAGAACTTCTATCTGAATGTCGCCCGGTTTCTCCTCTCGTGAGCTGCGCTGTGGGAGGGAGTGTGGTCACAAAGCGGTCCTCCTGGCTCCCCAGTTCACGCAGACAGATGTTCGCCTCCATCTTCTCCTAAAGCTTTAAAAGTTTTGCTTTTGATGTTTGGCTCTTTGCACATTGAGGGTGGGTTTTGGGGCGTGTGGTGACTTCAATTTTGTGAGGCATGGATTCAGCGGAGTCCTCTTAATGACCCAGTCAGTGTTCCCGCACGGTTCACTGGGGAGCTCTGCCTGCCCTGCCCCCCGCCGCCTCGCCCCTGCGCTGTCCCCATCTGTCCCATGGCCAGGGTCTCCACCTGTGAGTCCGTTCCTAGCTTCTCTGGCTGTCGGTCCATCCGTCCACCCTTGAGCCAGCACAGTACCGCCCTAATTTCTGAAATCGATGTCCAGTTTTTATACCCGGAAGGGCACGTGCTCCTCTCTTGAACTTTTTCACGAGTGTTCGTTTCTGCTGACCATTTGCTTTTCCATATAAATTTTAGAATAAACTTGTCAAGTTCCAAGAAAAACGATGCCAGGATTCCAATTAGAATTCTGTTCAATTTATAGGGGAGTTTGGGGAGCACTGACATCTTTGTCAAGTTCGTCTTCCCATCCATTAGTGTCCTCCATTTCTCCTTTATGTCTTTCAGTCAAGTTTTATTATCCCCCCTATGTAGGCCACACGCATCTTTTCATAAGGTTTATTCCTTGATGCTGAATCAGTTCAGTACCATCACAACTAACACTTTTCAAAATTGCATTTTCTGTTTGTGGCTTACATGCAGAAAAAATGTCATTTTGTGTATTGCACTTATTTATACACATGGCAACCTGGGTGGAAATTTCTGTTATACTTTATCTAGAGATTTTGCCACTGGCGAGTCCAAGGCTGTCTTTGTAGACAGTCTTATCATTTGTAGAAAAGGACAGTTTTATTTCTCCCTTCCCGATTTTTAAACTATTAATTCCTTGGGTTGTCTGGGGCCTTTACTGCCGCAGTGACGCTCAGTGGTGGTGGGCATCTTGGTCTTACTTCTGATTTTAAGAAGAGTGCTTCCACGTTTCACCATCAGTCACGATTCAGTCTCTGGCAGAGACTGTCAGAGAACATCCCTGCTATTCTTAGTAACAACTATTTCGTTTTGTTTCTGTCTTAGGTATTTAATTTGATTGAATGCTTTTCTTCCCTGTATCTATGGAGATGTCGTGAATAACACTAACACATTTTCTGACGTTCAATGGCCCGAGCATTCCTGCAGAAACCCGACTTGTTCACTGCAGGGAATGCTACTCGCTGTCCCTTCATGGCCATTCTCTGCTTCCTCTTTGAATAACCGAATCCAAGCCCTGCAGCCAGCCCCACCCCCCCACCAGCTGAAGACCATGTTTCTCAGTCTCCCTTGCAGGGAGGTGTGGTCCCGTGACTAAGTCTTGGGGGGAAAGGGGGGAGGGGTGGAAATGATGCACACAACTTCTGAGTCATCACCTCCTTGAAGGTGAAACCTTGTCCTGTGCATCTTTTGTCCCGCTTCTCCGCCGGCAAGGAAACAGCAGTACACAGAAGTGCGGGCAGGATCCTGGGTGTGTGGGGGACGCAAGGTCAGGGCCACGTCCCTCTGGGCAGGGGAGCAGAATGCACTTTGTCTTCCCGAAGCCCCTGTGTTATGGGGTCTTTCTGTTGTAACAGCTTCGAAGTTGTGTGATTGTCCTTGACGGATTGCTGGCTTCAGCTCTCCAGAATGGGGCAGAGTGTCCCCTCTGCACCAGCGGAAATGGCCAGTGATTTTCCTGTCTCATACTATCTTTGTCTTTTCTGTGCAGGTCAGGGATGAGTGCCAAGGACGCACCAGTTTCATAAAACAGGTCAGCAACATTTGAATAGCCCTCGAACCCTGGTTTTGAAATCATGATGGAAGGGGAAAAGGTAGATTTTAAACCACTAATTCAATTTCTTTAAAGGCTATAGCCCATTTGGAATTTCTGTTACTTCTTAATCATCCTTTATGTATTTTCCTAGAAGTACTTTATACAGTTTTATATATTGCTTGGGTGTTTTAATTCGTACATCTTTTTAGTCTCTCCTTTTCGATTTCTGTTATATTCCTCCTTTTTATTTTATATTAATCATTTTGGTCCTCGCTTTTGTTTTTAATTGCTCCCCAAATTTGTTAATTATACTCACCTTTTCAAGGAACCAACTTTTAGCCTTTTTAATCCTTTCTACTACACAATTTTGTTCCATTTATTTAAAATCTGTTCTTATATTCATCATTTCCTTTTTCTTTGGTTTTCTTCTGTTGTTCTTACTTTACTTCTTGGTTCTGAGTATTTAGTTCATGAATTTTCAATCTCATTTTGTTCCTAATATAAGCTCTTACGGTTATAAATTGTCCTCAAATTCTACCTTAGCTGCAGCCAAGTTTTTTTAAATTGTGGTAAAATATATATAACGAAATTAACCAAAATTAACCAAAACCTACAACCTCGACATGTAATATTTTCTAGTTCTAAGAATTTTAAATTTTCTTTTTGATCAATGAGTTATTTGAAAGTGTGTTATTCCCTTTGAAATGTGGGGAAATGGGATTGTTATCTTTTTGCTGTTTATTTTTAACAGTATTGCAGTCTAAGAACGTGGCCTGATTCTTTTAGATTTGTTGAGATTCGCTTTATGTTTGACCTCGTAGGGGGCTTACTGTTCATAAACACAGAGCTGCTCAGTGTTCCAGGAGTGTCCAGTAAACCGAAGATGGTAACTGTGCTGCCGGGGTCTTTTATATCATCGCGAATCGCCTCCGTTTGTCTTGCTTGATCCATCCGCTACTGAGAAAAATTTATGAACTCTCCCACCAAGGTGGAGAATGTGGGCACTCTCCTTAGCATTGGGTCACTTTTTATTTTTGCTTCATAAATCTTTATGCTCCATCATCAAACGCATACAACTTTAGAATTATTATATCTTCCCCAAATTTTTAACCTTCTATTAAAATAGCAGCCACACTTTTAAAGTCTTTGCTACAGTCTAAGTTCTGGCACGGTGAGGACACTTAGTAAATTGTTATAGAAATAAGAGCTCTGGGGGCTGCCTTCAGGGTCTCGGGCTGGCCCCCAGAGGCAGTGGGTGAAGGTCTGCCCCCGTGGGTGGAGGTCCACCCTGCCTCCGGTCAGTCCCACGCTCGGCGTCACAACCAAGAAAGGTCGGAGGGGTGGCCAGCCTCGGGCAGTCCCCAGCGGCTGGACCCCGGCCTGTCAGGGTACTCCCAGGGTAACTGAGCTCTGGGCTCAGATTCCTAGGGGGCTGATTAAGACAGGCACTGGTGATTGTTTCTGACCTGGCCCCCACCTCTCAGGTCAGTCACCTCTCTCCTTCCAGCTGGAGGAGGCACACTCAAGTTCAAGGGCTCCCTGGGGCAGAGTTGGGGCTCCAGGAGGGGGTTTTGTCTTAGGAAATCCCCATGGAGCCCTGGGTGCAGAGTGCCGGGATTTCCTTGTCTCCCTGGGGGCTTTCCTCCTGCCCCTGGGGCAGGTTCGGTGCCCCAGACACACCCTGAGACCGAACACAGGAAGGTTCCTATTGCCCCCACTTTCAGCCCCAGGACTCTCCCCACCACAGCCCCCACAGGCCGCCCTCCATGAGGGTCCCTGGGCAGACACACCCCTTCCTCCTCTCGGAGGTCCACTTGCTCCTCAGGTCGCTGTCTTGCCTTTCTCTTTACCCCTTCAGCGGCCACCTCAGCCCCGAGAGGCTCCTATCCCTGTCCCCAGGCCGGCTGGAGACGCCTCCCACCCCACCCCAGGTGCTCACTGGCCCCTTGAGCTCGGCACCCTTCCCCACCCCCTCCCAGTGAGACACAGCTGTCCCTCTCCCCCAACCTGGGACCTGGACAGCAAACATTTTTCTACGTTTCTTTGGTATACTTTAATATTTTCAGATTGCCTTTGAATGAGCAATATATTCACATGACCCAGAATTCAAGACATACAGAAAAGCCTGTCACAGTGAGTCAACCTTCCAGCCCAGCTGCCAGCTCCCCCGTCCCCTTTTGGGGGCCACCTCCTTTGCCAGTGGCTCGTGCGTCCTTCCAGAGACACTCCAACAGGCAGAAAGCCCTCTTTGTTCACTTGCTCTCTCCCTGAGAGGGAGCTCAGCCGCCTGGTGCGCTGACCCGCACACTGCCGACCCAACCCATGCGCTGTTTACCTGGGGGGGCGTTGCTCTGTGCTGGTTCACAAAGAACTTCATTCATTGTTGCCACGGAGTAGAATTCCATTGTTTGGGCATCTGAGGGTTCACCTGATTCATTCCTGGTAAAGAAAAGGTTAGGGTCCCCCAACCTTTGGCTCCTCCACCGGAGCATCCGTGTGAGACGGGGTACACCCTGTTCTGCAGAAGGGTGGGCACCAGAAGGCTGCCTCCCTCCAGTAGGGTCCTGGGTGACAGAATGTGTCACTGGTGCCAAATGCCCTCCTCAGGGACCACGCCCACTCACCCTCCCACCAGCGATGCATGAAACCTCAGTTCCCCCACCTTCTCACCTGTTATCTTTGAGGTAACTTTCTTATTTTTGATCCTCCAGTAGGCAAAAAAAAAAAGAAGAAGAAGAAGGAAAAAAAGGTACGGCCATGGAGATTTAATTTGCATTTCTTTTGGTGCGAGTGAGCATTTTTTCAGAGGCTCAAAGGCCATCTGTATTTCCCTTTCCCAGGAACTGTGATTTCATACCCATTGCCCATTTTCTTTGGTGCTGGTGTTCTTCACCGATTTCCATATCAGGCAAATTAGCTCGTTGTGCCCCCCACATGTTATGCGTGTGCTCCCCAGCACAGCGCTGCCTTCACTTACAGCAGCTGGAGCCCTGCAGAGCTCTTGCCCTGCACGTCACTTCCTTCCTCAGCCTCTTCGTCCACGGCCTCTAGGTTTCTGTGCGCCTTAGGCCTCCGCCACACTGCAAGGACGTTCTCAACGCGTCCTTCTAGGTGTCTCCTTGCAGCGTTACGGTTTAACTGTTTTTTCCTGTTGGGTTACTTGAGACCGCTCATCTTGCTCCCTGGCATAAGATGAGGCACAAATCCTATTTCAGTTTTTTCCAGGTGGCTGCCCAGAGTCCAACCATATTCATCCTAACAATGCATTTTCTTCCCCTGACTGAGAAGCTACCTTTATCTCTTCCTAAATGTGCACACGTCTTGGAAGTTACTCCCAGGCTGGGCAGCATTCCCAGGCCCTTCTCTTCTCCGCCCGCCGTCCAGGCACCTTCGGGGCCCTGTCCCTCCTATTCTGTCCCAGGTTTGTCACTTTCTGCCTCACAGCTTTGGCTCAGAGCCCGGGGTCTCTCCCTGGGGACGGACGGATACGGAGGTGTCGGTGCTGGGGGAGGAGGGAAGGCTGTGACATTCCCAAATGTCAGTGGGTCCTGGTTTCCCTCCGAGGAGGCCCTCAATAGGCAGAAGGCTCTCCGCACTTGTCCCCGCCCACCCTCCCCACTCCCTCTCTTGCTCCCCCCCCCCCCCCGCCCGGTCACTGCCAGGCCAGAGCCCTGGAAGGTCTTCAGACCCCGCCTTCGATGTGCCCTTGCACCTGTCATTTCCCCCACGCAGAAGTCTCCGTGCTCCCCGTCCTTGCCCGACCACATCTTGTTTCTTCTCCAAGACCCCTTAGCCCGGCCCCTGTCCTTATCGTGGAGGGAGCAGAGACCCCAACCCCAGCCTGCACCTCCGCTTCAGGCATGAACAGCACAGAACAAGCCGAACCGCACAGAGCTGGTCAGACAGAGGTGAGGAGCCTCCGGGCATCACCTGCAGGGCACCCCCACCTCCTCCCGTGGACGAGCCTTGGGCTTTGACCCTCAACATCCATTCCCTCCTCCATGGACCACCCCGCCCTCAGCCATCTATCTCCTTCACTCCTGCCTTTCTCCTTGAGCCCTGGGCATGGGTGGCAGTCCTCTGGCTCTGTCCACTCTGACATTGGATGGGCCAGTGGCTTCTGATGCTGTTGGCCCAGAGTGTGGGGAGGATGGCCTCCTGCCTTCCCTGTTAGGCTGGTTCATCATTTAACTCCTATTTAAGAAGCTCATCCTGGGCGCCAGGTCCCAGGGAAATGACAGCCGGCCAAGTGAAGTTCTTGGCCCCAGAGAGCTCACATTCCAACAGGAACACAGACCATAAACAAAATAATGAATAGAAGGGTTGTGAAAAGTGCCGCAAAGAAATGACAAAGGAGGCTGCAGAGAAGAGAAGGGAGAAGGGAAGAGGCAAACCAGACTGAGCTCTGCAAAGATCAGGGGAGAACACCACAGGGGAAGGATCTGCCAAGGGCTACGGTGGCAGGGAGCCTGGCGTGTTTTCAGGAGCAGCAAGAAGGCCCGTGGGGCTTGAATAAAGTGCAGCAAGGCAGAGTGGCTAGGGGCACGGCGAGACTCTAGTAAGGACTTAGCGTTCCTTCTGTGAACAGGAAACCAGGAGATCCGAATCTAGAAGGCGCCCTCTGGTGGCCATATGGGGGATAGACCGTACTGGGAAAAGGGCAGAGAAGAGATTGCTGTCCCTGAGGTAGGTATCCAGGCTTGACCAAGGAGGTGACGATGGAGGGTGTGAGAAGTCACCAGACCCAAGATGTGTATTGTAGAGTCTGTGGGATCTGATAGAGACAAAGATGGTGCCAGTTTCATTCTTAGCAACTCAGCAGATGGAAGTTCCATTTCACCAGGAAGGGAGTGACTGTGGGAGGAGAGGGTTTGCAGGGTCGGGGATCAGAGCTTTCACTCTGGACATTTCAGCTGATGGACACGGGGAGGTCAGGTGTGAGGTTGGATGATAAGTGCAAGGGGAAGGAGCCAGGGTGGAGACACATGTGGAGTTGGCTGGATGTAGATAGTATGTAAAGTAACAGGGAGTCACCGGGAAGGATGAAGTTTTTTTCTTTTTAGATTTTACTTATCTATTTTTAGTGAAGGGAAGGGAGGGAGAAAAAAAGTGAGAGAAACATGAATGTGTGATTGTCTCTTTCACCCCCTACTGGGGACCCATCCCTCAGCCCAGGCTTTTGCTCAGTGACCCTTTGGTTCACAAGTCCCATTCAGTCCACTGAGCCACACCCTCCAGGGCTGGGCCGTGTTCTTAGAGAGCACCTATAGAGATGGAACTCCAGAACTGATGGCCACTCACGACAGGCAGGACCGGGCCTGGGGCCCTGTAGCCTCCAGCGGGCTGGGCTGCCTCCCTCTCTGCCTTGAGCAAAGGAGCAGCACTCCCGCCAGGGCCCGCTGTGCCAGCTGGGAGGACCTGGGAGGGCGCAGAGGGTGGGAAAACCCCTTCCTCCTGCGTATCTGGGGGCGTATCTCTTCCCCCTCCAGGATTTCCCCCGCCTTGACTTCAGCACCACTCTAACTTCCTTGCACTTGCTTTGGCCTCGTGCTCAGGCCCCCCGCCCCTCCCTCCCTCCCTCCCTCTGCAGCTCAATGTCATATCACTCTTCCTGCACAAGTGACCCAAAGCCCCCTTAATCCCTTCCTTCGTGGGGACCTACACCTCCAGACCTGCCCCATCTACCCTTCTAGCTCCACCTTCCGTTCAGCAAGGCAGTTGCTCTCAGCCATCCTCTTGCCGACGCCTAGAGGGCGCTGTTTCACACACCCTTTCCCCCCAGCCATTTCGTCCCGGAACTGCCAGCCCTATGGTTCCGGAGATGGCCTCAGCTTCCACTCCACCCAAACCTGTCCAGAGATGGCCCAGGTCCTCCTCCAGCTTCCTTCCTTCCCTCTCATGGGCGCGGGCAGCAGGAGTGACATGAGTGACGCACCCGGGCCGTGACTGCCAAAGCTGCAAGCGCTTTGGTAGTGTCAACGCTGCGGTGGCTGCGGGCCGGCTTCGCCCTTTCTGCCTTCCATCCGCTCCCTTTCTCCAGCACTTTCTCTGCTTTCTCGGTATCGGCTTTCTCACACCAACTCCTTCCCACGGCAAGTCTCTACCATCTCAGAAAGAAACAGGGCCGGCTTGGTCTCGGCTCTATGCCCAGGGCCCCCCACCTATCCTGCCCTCCCCCACACCCCTCACCTGCTGCAGTCTGGTTTCCTTCGTGGCAAAACCAGTGCCAGCCTTGAACGTACAAAGATGCAGGTCCAGAGACTTGGGCCAAAAAGGGCAGGGGACCAGCCGGAGAGCCAGGGACACTCGGGAGCTAAATCCACGTATTCCAGGCCTCAGCCCTGTTCCCAGAGGGCACCCACTGGGCTCCATAACTCAGGCCCCGCACCACCGCTCCACTGAAACCCCTTCCTCCAAGGTCGCCTGTGACTTCTGGACTCCTGAGTCCCAAGGCCACATCTCCATCCTGCGTCAGGCATGTTCCAGCCCAGGAACTGACAACTGCTCTGGGAATCTCAAGCAGGAAAGGATTTAACGTGGGGATTGGGTGCTCACCAAACCCTAGGACATGCACTCTGAGTGGCAGGGTCCCCAGGACACCGAAGAACTGACCAAGGGGAGCTGCTGCCAAGGCCACATGCAGGACAGTGAAGAGCCAGCGGCTGCCCCTGGAGGCCCCACTGAGGCCGCTGCCTGTGCTCAAGAAGCTACTGCCCCTCCCCGCCCTGCTCCTGTCTGTCACCCCTTAGGACACAGGTGACTGGACACTGTGGCACAGAGTCCACTGCCTCCTCCACCCCCATACCCACCAGGAGAGGCAGGAAGACGGCCACCTCCCAGACTCTGAAGTTCGAGGAAGCACAGCAGAGGGAGGGAGGGTGGAAGGTGAGTGAGCCGCCCCCGCCCTCCACCACAGGCCCATTCTCCCAGCCCCGGGGCCAGGTCCCCCGCTTCTCGGTACATTTTAAATACTCCCCGGGACCTGGCTCTGTGCATCAATGGACTCCACTCCACTGCAGGTGAGAGAAACCCAGCCACAGGGGCCTGAACACGCAGGGGCCATTGCCTCGCCCGGCCAGGTGTCCAGAAGAGGCAGCCAGGCTGGACCTCACTGCACCCTGAGGGGAGGCGGCCACCCGGGAGGGTGAACGTGGCTGGCCTTGGGCTCCGTCTCCTGGGGTGTCACACCCCTGTCATTCTGAGACCCTGGGACCCCAGTCAGGACACTCGACTCTCTGGGCCTCCATTTCCCCTGTGTGTATCACGAAATGTGTGGCCATTAGAGAGCAATAGATACGTATTAGAAATCAATACATATTTTTAAACAATATATTTAAGTATTATGTATAAATGTAGCCGTCACACTGTATCAAATGAAAAGTGTGGGTATTGAATGTATGTCACAGGGGGCCTAGGAGGGGCAGCGGAACGCAAATTCGGGCCACCTACAAGCAGAACGCAAGTTCTGAACACTATGGGTAGATGGACAGATAGACAGGTGACAGATGGAGTGACAGAAGCATGGATGGAGGGAGGCTGGGTGGGTGGACCCACTGGGCGGAGGCAGGAGGACGCCAGGAGAGGCGTCCCCCGACTCCCCACCGAATCCCCAAAACAGGCTGCGCCTCGAGCCCAGAATCTAAGGGGAAGCTAAAACTTCACCAATCAAGACAAGTTATACTTTATGTGATATCTTTATAAATAAAAATTGATGCAAAAAATTATGCTGAAAAAATATTAAAATAAATACATATGCAAATAAATAAAGTTATTTCTTTACATTTAAGTACAGATTAAATCTTACCCTGCACTTGCCTAACCTCATCCACCTCGCCCTGGGCCAGGCCCCACCTACCACCCCAGCACCTCCTACCTGTGCCCACCCGGTGCCCCCAACCCTCTTCCTTACCCCTCCACCCCCAACCTGAGGCCAGCAGTGGAGAGTCAGGGATGCTCCAGGGAGGACAAAGAGAAGACAGGGCCACCACGCTCTTCCCAGCACCCGGCCCTGGCCCCCCGCTACAGTCCGTCGGCCGACTCCTGTGTGTCTGGGTGAAGGACCCTGTGAGGTTCCCGGTGCACACAGAGCCCGAGCGGTTGCTTCTCTGAGTGGCGTCCTTGAGGCCACCACATGGGGGAGCCCGTGGGCTGGATTTTGGTCTCAGGAAAGAGAAACGGAGGTGAGGGAAGGGGCCAGAACCCCTGGGCTGCCCTGTGTAGCCAGGACTGAGACTTGGAACTCCACCCCCGGGGGGTCCTGATCCATGGCCACAGCCGTGGCCGAGCTCTGCGCCAGCTGCCTTAAGTGGCCTCTGTCAGGAAATCCCTCCTCACTCATCCCCTCTGGGAGGGGCCCTCATGATCCTGTTTTTGCAGAAAAGGAAAGCGAGGTCCAGAGGGGAGAGTCCCTTCGGGCGGCAGCTGGCAGTGAGGGGAAGGGCCTCTCTGACCGCCTGCACGAGCACCCAGTGGGTGCCCCACGCCCCTGCGCCACTCTCCACAGCCCCGGGCCCTGGCAGAGAGCATTCTGAGCAGGTGTCAGGAATAAATGAACCAACTGTCCCCTTTCACAGAGTTGGAGACCAAGGCCCAGCATGGCTGTGTACTACAGCTCCCATCAGACGGCTGGAAGGGCAGAGGCAGTGGGGAAGCCTGCGTCTGCCCCAGCTCCAGCCCTGGCTCTCTGTGCCCTCCCCCACCCAGTACAGCCCCCACCGGAGGCCCGTGGCCGGGTCTGCAGATCAGTGGGGCCCAGCTAGGGACTCCAGCAGGGAGGAGTCAGGAGTCCTCTGTCCCTCTGCCTTGGTGCTGACTTTGGGCAAGTCATACCCACCTGTGCTTGGGATCAGGTGGAGGACCAGCTCACTGACAGCCTGGTCTGGGAAGAATGTGCTGAATGGCCATTTCAGAACAGAAGAGGAAGCGGAGTCTGTGAGGAGACTGAGAGGTTGGAGGTCAGGAGGTTGGAGGGGATCAGAGAGTGAGAGTGAGTATCCCAGGGCACACAGCAGGCTGGTGGCCAAAACTTTCAGTCTGGTCTCCCCTAACTACTGCACTCATATTTTGCCTGAGACCTTCCTTCCTTCCCTCCTTCCTTCCACCCTTCCTTTTATTTTGAGAATTTGCATCTCCCAGACCATTGCATGCACACACCGAAAGCTAGATATGAAGGTGGAAAATCAAGACCAAGGAGAAAAGAAATTAAGTATGGGCTGCAATAGTTGAGTTCCAAATTTGCCTGAGTTTCCTGGCAGCTGGAGTGAAAAGGGAAATGGGCCAGTTAGTCAGTTCTCTCTACTAGAAAAAGGGAAATATGTCAGTGCCCTGCGAGTTAGGCTCTCCTGAAGCCACCCTAAAAGAGAGCTCCTGTGTGCTCCTGATGTAAGGGGGACTGAGTGACTTCATGCCTCCAACAGCGAGCACAGACGTAGTTCCCTTACTTCTGGTAGTAACTAGTCTGCTAAAGGCTGATCCCAGAGCTCTGAAGCCCAGAAGGTATCGCGACATTTTCACAGAGAGAAGTAGGTCACCAGCATCCGAGAACACATTGAAACTAATGACTTCAGGCCCCACCTCCAGAGAACGGTCTCGGAAGTCAGAGGCCTGGTGGTTGGGCTCCTAACGGTCACGCTGGGCCACGCGGGTGCACGGCCAGGGTTGGGGCCTCCTGCCTAAGACCGGCGTTCCTAAATTTCAGGAAGGCAGCCAACAAGGCAAGTCCCTCCTGATCACCAGGCCCTGGGGCACTTGGACAACCCGACAGGCAGTGCAGGGCCCGACGAGGGACCAGTGGGCCTCTCTGGGCCAGACTCCTTGCTTCTACACTCTCCGATCACCACAGGCTGGTGGCACACGGCAGTGTCTCCTGTGACAGGACCTGAGCCCGGAGGGCGCTGCCTCAGCTCATGGGTGGAGGCCCTGGGGTTCAAAGCCAGGGTGGCCCATGGGGGCCCAGTGAGTTCACGGGCTGACCCGGGGATGGGGCCCGTGCTCCCAGCTGTGACACATCAGCCCATCTCGAAACACAGCCTGAGCCTCACGGGTGACAGAGTAACATTCACTCCTTCAAGAAGCATGCATTGAGCACCAACTGTGTGCCAAGTCTCTTCCAGGTGCCTGGGATGCCACGGGGACCCACGCCAACCACCCACTATATTTAACGGTGTATTAACTGTATTTCCTTGTTTTCTGTGTTCTCGACGCTCAGGCACCTGGAGCCTCACCGCCCGCGAGCAACGGCCCCTCCGAGAGCAATGGCCCCTCCGAGGGGGAGCTTCTTTCTAGAGGTGGTCCATGGCGGGCCTGCCAACACGCTGTTCATCGCAAACCAACCAATCCTGAGTCCACACATTCAACTTGCCTCCTCTGTCTGGCTTCCCACCCCAGGAGGCAATATCCCTCTGCCCTAAAGACCCCAGGGCCACCCACCAGGCAACTGGAGACACGCTGCAGCCCAGACCCCCCCCCCCCATGGTTCCAAAGAGCCAATCCCACGCCTGCTCCGCTGTACACCCGGCCGCGCCTCTCCCTTCCCGGAAAACCACAGAAAAGACTCTGCTCCAAGCTCTCCTCTTGCTCTCGTCCCTGCTGGCTGACCCTGGGCTTCCCTCGGCCTGTGTAGGCTGCCGCGCCCACATTCTCTGGGGACTGTGAGGGACACTTTTTGGCCACAGTGATCTGTTCTGTTGGCCCCACAATACCTGCATAAAATTACCCAGGGGACATTTTCAAACACCCAGCCCTGTCCTCTTGGTTCACAGAAATGGTTCAGACCAATTGACTTTCAAAACAGGGGGTCCCAGGGAGCCCCGGCGTGGCCCAGGGGGTCAGGGCGATCCTAGATGATGTGGCAACACTAGCACGAAGAGCTGGGTGACCTCACCTTCCTGAGTGCCACCTGGCCCATGAGCTCGGACACAGGGGCTGAAGAGATGGGAGCAAGAGGACAGAAAGGGGGAGGGGATCCGAGAGAACGTGGGGAAGGCCACTTTGTTCAGGCTCCGTAATTGCACAAATGAGAATCCATGGGCACCCGAACCTAGCACGAGTTCGAATACCGAAGTATCAGATGTCAGTCCTTTGAAGGACTGCCAAAACTCTGGAGGAGTGGCCTCCAGGATGACTGGGGCTGATGTCGCAGAAGGATGACTCACCCCTCACCAGGTGAATGCAAAAGTCAAGGCCAGGCTCCAGGCCGGAGTCCCTGCCTGCTGGCAGCACCTGGGAGCACCCCGGGGCAGCCCCCCACCCCCAGCCTGGGTGTCCTGCTCTCTGAAGTGGGGAGAGGAGCTGCCCTCAGGCCTTTTCCCTGGCACCCCGCCCCAGGCCCTTCTCCTCTCCTGCCGGGGACCCTCACCAGTCACACGCACCCTGGGTCTCCGATGCTTTAACTCCAGCGGCTCCCTGCATTAAAACACCCTCCTCGGACCTCCTCCTTTGCTCAGCTTCTGGTTCTCAGTGTCTCTTCCTCTTCGTTGCCTCCACTCCCTCAGCTCCCCCCCACCCCCGCCTGGTGCCCAGCCTCACCACTTCCCACCCCAACAGCCCCTTTGCTAACATCCTGGATGCTCAGAGACCTTCACCTCCCCCCCTCACAGTGGACACTGCTGATCATTTTTTGGAGGGGCCTCATCTTGGGGTCTCTGACCACACCTGGGTTTCCTCAAACCTGGGCTGCCCCCGGTTGGTCCCTGTGGTGGCATCTCCCTTCAGGGCCCCACAGACTGCGCCTTGGTTCCTGCCAGCTTCCCCTCCATCCCACCTTCCTGGCTGGAGGAGCCTGCCTCCCACCCAGACAATGCAAATGCTGGGTGCGCAGTTTCCCAGGATCCTTTGCATGCAGGCGTGAGCAAGGACCTTGGACGAATGAGGTGCACTGAGCCCTCACGGGCCCTCATGGGTCAAGTAAGTACGAGACCCCTGGAACTGCACAGACACCTGGTGACCATGAGGGAGGTGTGACACAGCAGGACGTGTCCTCTGGCTTGTCTCAGACCTCAGCCCTGTTGCACCCCATGCCCCAGCTGCCTGGCTCCTCCAGGCCCCTGCTCCAGTGAGCTCAGGAGAGGGGCAAAGCCTGGGGCCGCCTCCGTTCTGCACGTGATATGCACACATGCACTGGATGGGCAAGTGTGTGTTTCTGTCCCCAGCAGAAACTACTGGGTTAGAAAAGGGAAGTGGGAGTCAGGGAGCAGCTGAGTGGAGGGGGAGGCTCAGGAAGAGGAGGAGGGGGAAAGGAGGGGGAGACCCTAGACAGAACTAGACCCAGGCCTGCATTTGCCCCAAGTCCCACCCTCATTCCACCTTGTGGAGAGCAGGCCTGAACTAAGATGGCGTCGGTCCTGTCAACTAAGAAGCCACGTTTAGAGCATGTGCAGTAGAGCGATGACCTAGAGGGATGGTGCAACCCCTGGAGCATGCGCAGTACAGCGTGGCAGACAACCTGTGCTTATCTGAAGGGTAACGCCACCCTCTCAGAGGACGCGCTACTGAGCAACAATCAACATGTGCTTATCGAGGGGGCACAAAACAACATGTATTGATACTAATCAAAGGCTGATGCAATATTGCATCACGCAAGAGTATGATAGCAAAAGCCTTCCAACAGACAGTGGAGGGGGCCCAGGGGAGCTGAGACAACCGAGGGCCGCTCCGCTGCTCCGATCGACCCTGCTCTTTTGGACTCTGCCCTGCAAGATGCAGCCTGGCTGCCTCCCGGACCCAGACCTGCTCTGGACTCTTTGGACTCAGGTTCGTTTTCCCCCAATTCCCTCGTGTGATGTTGTTAGTGCTGAGGTCTCTGAGTGATTACTATTGCATTGGGTTGTGATAGATTTGGATTGAACCTGCATTAATAAAAACTGAGTGAATAGAATAGTCCCCTGTGTTGGCTCACTGTTGTTCCTTGGTGCCACTGTTGCCTGTAGGGCTCGTGGCCGTATATAGGTGGCCCGGTGCCTCTAGCCCATGATGAGGGCTAGAGGCTGGTTGATCAGAAAGACTGGAGCACAGACACTCTTGCCGTTAGAGTACTGCTCGAGACATCTCAACCCCTGAGTCTTTGCTCGTGCTGTTTCTCGAACATGGAACACCCTCCCCTTCCCCTCTGCAAAGCACAAACTCCTGCTGGAACTTCCATAAGATTTTTTCCTTCCCAGTACAAATATCCCAGACCCCACACAGGCCGTCCACTCTGTGAAGCCCTCGCTGAATGCACCGAGAACCCCTCCCACCCGGGCTTATCGCTGAGTGCTGTGGGTGGCTGTTCAGTGTTCTGTCCCCAGGACCCTGCTCAGGACAAAGTTTGCACTCAGGAACTCCTGGCCGCCTACACAGAGTGAAGTGATGGCTCTCACCTGACACCCTGCCTCTGCTCGAAAGTCCGCCATGCAAGGCCCGCACCCAGAGACCACGCACATTTCCAGCACAGAAGCGCCAGGCTCCCGGGTGTCTGGGCTAAGGAGCGCACCTGCAATCTGCATGATGGGCTATGGTATTCACCTGCTTGCTTGTGTTCCTCATCCACAGAGGAAAGAGGAAGGCATTCTTGTCTCCCTTTTGCAGGTAAGGGGAGACTCACAGTGTAAAGTCACGTGCCCCAGGCCATACAGGTAGAGCTGGGATTTTAGCCCAACTCCAGCGTGCCTCAGGTGAAAGAGGAGTTTACCTGCATGAGCCACCTTGGTTGAGAGCACAGCTTTGGCCCCACCCTGCTCAGCCCCTGCTCAGGGTCAAGGCCAGTGTCCATTGGCAGGGTGACACTGACTTCTGGCGCTGTCCCGAGCACAGCCATCTGGCTGTTCTCCTCTCTACCAATGCCTCCACGTGCCCTCCCCCTGATTTTTTGCAGCTCCTGTGCCTCTGCTGTTGTGGATGTCGAATAAGACGTTCGAATACATAGAAAATACAAAGAAAGTTCGAGTCACCTTAAATCCCGCCACCATGTCTGTTGACATTTCGGTGACCGTCCTCCCATCCTGTGTTTACATCGGAGACATTAGATGGGTGACCCAGGAGCCAGATCCACTCATTTTGTTGGCTTTTATCTTGTTCTCCAGCTCAGCATTTTGCAATTTTTTTAAAAAACTAAGTGATTATTAATATCACATGAAAATTTATAAACTTATCTATTCTTGGAAAACAGAGCTCCCATATCTTTGTGGCAACAGTCAGATAGAACTGATGACCAGCTGCCCACTTCATATGGGACAGGCCACTTTATTTTGCCACAGTCCCCACCACTCCCTATTATCCCCAAGTAGGCCTACTTCCCTCATTTACTCATCTGCCTGACCCCCACAAGAATTCAGGTTAACAACTCCTGCTGTAGGTAGGCATCTGCAATAGTTAACATTTATCAAAAACCTGTTCTATGCCTACCCCCATTCAAACATGCTTGGCATGGGTCAACTGATTTAGTACTGATGTAATGATATAAGGTGGGCACTATGATTATTTTTGTTTTACAGATGAGGAAACTGAGGCTCGGGGAGGTTAGGTCAATAGACTGAGAACAGGGTGAGAAAATGGTGATGTTGGGATCTGAACCCAGGCACTCTGGCTCCACAGTCGGCCTCTGCCCCCACTGTTGTAGACGCATACACTCCACTACATGTTGACAGTAATTTTCTAGGGTCACCTGTATAAGAAAACAAAAGACAAAAGCTTCTCTCAGAATAGCATCTGTTGTTTTTATCTGCCCAGTTTTCCCTCCTTTGAGGAACTGCCCATCTCCTGGGGGTGCTGGGGGCAGGGTCCATCCCCTTGCTTCCCTTCTGACTGGGCATGTGACCTAGGCCTGACCAATCATGGTTTTCCTTCCGCACTGCTGCAGTGATTGGCCCAGAGATGGGTACATGAACCAGGCCTAGCCAATCAATGTCTTTCCCTGAGAATTTATTTTTGATAGGCCCTCTTTCTGAAGTCAAAGGTGATTCGATGTGAGCCTGGAGCTGTCCATGGCCAGGCCGACTGCCCTATGGGGAAAACCCATCTAAAACCAGAGAAAGAAACAACTAAGACAGACTAAGAGAATGGGGGAGGGAGGTGGGGAAGAGAGGGAGGGAGGGAGAGAGAGAACGCAAAGATATTTGAGCCTCTGGTGTTCATATCCCAAGGCCAACGCCATCCCTGCCTCTCCACGAACTGAGCCAGTAAATTCCAGTTTAATCCAGACTCAGTTATGTTTACTAAAAACCAAAAGATGCCTGAATTCCACATCATCATCATTCTCTGTACTGACTCACACTGGCCCGTGGTCTGCATGCAGCAACGTGTGTTAACCATTCAGCCCCCGAGGAGTATTTCATTACCAGTGACCCTGCAAGGAGCCTCCAGGTGCTCACGCCTTTCCACATGTGTGCAGTAATCTCATTAGGGGCAATTTCTATACCTGACCTTGAACACCAAAGTGTGCTCCACTGCCCTTGACCCCCGTCCCTGCCTTTGGCTTCCTGAATTATGGGCCCTCACTGAGTCTGACTCCCTTCTGTCCCTCTGTGCTGCGGGCTCCCAGTGCGTCTGGCGGCCAAACCCAAAGGAGGAGTGACAGGTCTGGGGGCCCAGACGCATCCGAAGAGCTCCTGGGCCTCCGAAGCCCCGCCCGCTCCTCGGGACACAGGCCAGATGCAGGAATGCTCAGCGGTTCCGAGACGCGGGGACGCTCCATCTGGCAGACAGAGCCTGTCTCCAATTCTGAGTCATTAGAAAAAATGAGAAATCTGAGAAAATTATGAAGGGGAAGGACTTCAGAGATTATTCATCCCAGACACGTGCCTGGCCCACTGCCTGCCTGCCCTACTCGGCTCAGCTGGCTCAACCACGTGCCCTAGGCGAGCTGGGGTTTTGTCTCTTTTGTGCCAGTGCCAGGAACACCACACAGCACATAGTAGGGCTTCAGTAATCATCGACTGAGTGGATAGAAGAATGGATGGATGGATGGATGGATGGATCGGGTACTCTAACTATGTGAACCCAAATGGGTTCGGAGACAGAGTCTGCCCCTTACTCTGAGTCCCCTCCCTCTCTGGGTCTAATGACCCTGTGTGTGAAATGAGGTCACTAAATTAGACCACCTCCAAGCTCCTCCAGCTCTATTGCCCTTGAGCCAGCTGTGTCCAGGTGAGGAATTCTGAGCTTTGGGACAAATAGAAAGCGTCATTCTTATGGTTTTGCTATGACTTGATTCAAGCGCTGGACCTTTCCTATCTGTCCCCAGGGGTGGGCAGGCCATGAACCGCTTTGTGAACATTTCCAGGGGCGCCTGCCCAAGCTCAGTGTGGAAGTGAAGTCAGACAACGCAGGCCTTCAACCTGAGCTTTGCCTCTTCCTGGCTGCGTGACCCTGGGCAAGCGACTTCAACTCTCTGAGCTTGGTTCCCGCCTCTCTAAAACAGGGACTATAATGCACTTTATCGGCCGTGGAAAGGGCGAGGTGAGATAGTGCACACGCACTTAGCGCAGCGCCTGGCACGTAGTGAGAACTCTGCGAATGGCAATGGCAGTTGTCTGGGGGCCTCCCAGTCCCCGCATCTGAGGAATGTGTGTGTTGTCCCGCAGCCGGCTATGAGCCTCCATCCAGTGAACCTGGACAAGGCAGAGCCCTGCTTCGGGAAGAAGGGCTGACTTCAGGCCAGGAAGAGCCTCCAAGAGATCCCTTTAAAGGGAGCCCTCCCCATCTTCATCCTTCTTCCTACCTGAAGTTCAGGCACAATGACTGGAGACCAGGCAGCCACTTTGGACCATGAGGAGACCTTGAGAAAAGCAGAAAGTTAGAAGGAGCCTCGATCCCTGATTATCAGGCCTCCGTTACCTACCTCAGGCTTCTTTATCTCAAGAGATAAATATACCTCTAAATTCTTTAAACCGTTATTTGGATTTTCTGTTTCATGTAAGCAAACCTATTTTATCTGTTCCCATTTTGTAGCTGACAAAACAAACAAAAAAACCCACAGTTTCAGAGGGGAAAACTCACACAACTCACGAGGGCAAATCCAGGATTTGAACCCAGGTCTCTGTGGCTCCTGTGCCACTGACTCTACCAAGCCCTTTGCCACCCACCATGAGAGTGTCCCGCCCTCCCAGGCCACCTGCACACAAGCCCCTACACATGACAGGGCTGGAGGGGCTGGGGCAGGGGAGGCGTAATCACAGAAGGCTTTACGGAGGAGGCGGTATTTGGGGCGAGTCTTAGAAAATAAAACAGTAATAATAACTGAACCGTTCAGCCAGCCCTTCAGACAAAGGGAGGTCTACCCCGTGGTCCTGGGCTGGGTACAGTGTCAGGGCATGTGTCAGGGGTCCCCAGTGCCACCCCAAGGTTCAGGGGAAGGCGCATGACTCAGCACAGCCCTACCTGGAGCCATGACCAATCACAGCGGAAGGACACAGAGCAAAATAAAAAAAAAAGCACCAAAAACAACAACAGCAAAGCCTGAGGTGAAGGCCGAGGGAACCAGGCCTGAGCTGGGTCCCCTCCCAGCAGAGTCCCACAGAAGGCACCTCATCCCCCCAGCAACAAGCTGTGGAGACGCATCAGGGACCAGCCAGGGAGCTCGGCAGGGACTCGGTGGCCACGTTTCTCCCAGGGGCCGGCCACACAAGCCTAGCACGGCCCCAAACCCCCGACTCCCAGAAGGAAAGCAGGTGCTCAATATAAACCACATTGTTTGGGCAGGCAGTGTAGACACAGTGGGCCTTCTGATTGGGGGGGTGGCAGGAACACCGCCCCCCCCCAGGGGCCCCGCCACACACACACCCAGGTTCCCAGAGGCCAGCCCGGGGAAGAAGAGCAGGCTCGGACCCTTCTGCTAACGCCTTCCCGCACAGAAGGGACGCCTTCTATCCCGTTTCTTTTTGAAGGGACCTGGGAAATGTTTTTTTGTGCCTCAAGTCCAGATTTGTTGAGAAAAATGTAGTTTGCCATGGAGATCATTTCAACGTTTCCTAGAAAATAACCTTGAGTTATGTAAGAGCCCGGGGAGTGGGCCGGTGCGAGGGGCCCTCGGAGCACTAGACGGGCTTCTAGTCCTGAGCTGGCCACTCGCTCGAGACCCAGCTCGGCCGAGCGTGTCCCAGAAAGGAGCCTCGGTTTCCTCTCCAATGAAATGAAAGCACTGAATTTCATCTGCCTCAGCGAGCTTTCGCTGCACAATAAACCACCCCAAAAGTTGGTGGCTTAAAACAACCAACGTTGTTATTTCTCACCGTTCCACGGGGCGGTGACCTCGGTTGGGCTGAGTCGAGGCTCTTCTAGCATCGCCCGAGCTCCCTCGCGAGGCGGTAACCAGGTGGCACGGAGGACACCCAGGCCTCCCCCCCCCCCCACTGTGTGCAGTCTCTCATCCTCCAGCAGGGCTAGCCCAGGCTGGTTCCCATGGCAACTGGGCAGGGGTCCAAGAGCAAGGGTGGGAGCTACCAAACTTCTTAAGACCTGGTCTCAAAAGCCCTGTCGCATCACATTTGGGTCCAGGGAAGACACTGCCCAGTCTAGGTTCAAGGGGAGAGGAACCAGCCCCCACATCTGGATGCGAGGAATGGCAGGGTAAAGGGGTGTGGGGACAGGGAGGGGTAGAGATTGCAGCTAACCTTTCATCAGCCCCCACCATTATTGTCTCGTTCTTTTGCTTCGTTTTGTTTTGTACACTCGAACACTCTTTACGTGCCCGGCATTTGCCAGACACGGACGGATGGGGAAACAGATGAATAAACCAATATGTGCCACAAAGCTATAAGGAAAGGACATTTATTTTATAGATATTTCTTTATACCATATTGTTTTTCCTGCAACCTGCCAGAGAAGGAACAAGCAATAAAATTGTGAATTTTAACCAGAGAAGAAAAGCAAAATCAAAAGGGGGAAGAAGACAGTGTTTACTGAGTACCCCTGAGTCCCAGCACCTGACACATTATTTCCCCCCGCCCCCCCCGTCTTCTTTAAGACCCTTTTAGAGATAAGCAACCTGAGGCTCACTGCAGGTAAATGGCTTGCCTTGGCTTACACGGGGCCGAGTGGCAGCCCTGGAGGTCCCACGGCTGGGTTCAACCTCGAAGTCCATATGCTACAACAGAACAGCTGTCCAGGAGCTTTAGATTTCACTGTGAGTTTCCTAGCAGCCTAGGGGAAAAGGGAAACTGAACATATTGCCCAACTGGTCACGAGCGAGGAAAAAAACCAGGCATTTCACTGAGGGAAAGCAAAGCCCTCCCTAGCACTGAATCCCATTTTTCTTTTCTCAAGGTGGAATCTGGGGCTCAGCTTAGACACCAAGTTGAGTGACCCCTCATTTTATACATGAGGAGGTTGCTGAGTGAATGCCCATGGTTTCCTGGAGAAGACTCCGTCTTTCAAAGTCTTCTTCTGTGTGTGTGTGTGTGTGTGTGTGTGTGTGTGTGTGTGTGTGTGTCTCACTTTCTCTTTACATCTCCACCCCTCCTTCTCTCTCTCTCTCCAGCTTCCATCCCTCCCTTGCTCACACCCAAAACCTAAAGAGAGCCTGCCACTCCGCTGTTTTGTTGTTGTTACGGGGGGTTGCTGTTTGTTTTGTTTTTTTTAGGAAGTGCTACTACGTCAAGAGCATACACGCAGACCCCAGCAGCACAGGACTTCCTCCTCACAAGGGGCGGGGCGGGGCGAACGGGAAGGGGCCTGTTATAGCCGAGGTGACACATCTCTGCCCGGCCAGCTCGGGTGGCAGCTGGGTCAGCAGTTCACAGGAGCACTGACCACTCTTCCCTGGAGGCTTCGGGATGAACTTGTGCCACCCAGGTAAGCCCCTGGGGCCAACCTCTCTGGCCTCAGTTTCCTCTTCTGTAGAACGGGGATAACAGTACCTATCTCCTGGGACCCTGGAGGACTCGGTGTGTAAATGGTTGTAACATAGGTGGGAAACGCAGAAGCATGCAACGTGGTCATGGGCTCAGGCCGCCTGCCAGGCTGTGCCCCGGGGGCTGGGGGTGCAATGAGTCCAGCAGGCACTGTCCCTGCTTTCAGGGGACAGACAGACAGTAAACACACTAATGTCCCATGTCAGATGGTGACAAGCAGAATGACAACAGGAGAGTAAGAGGAGAATGGGAGAGGGCCGTGGAGAAGGCCTCAAGAGCAGATGCCTGCCCGGCCGGGTGGCTCAGTTGGCTGGAGCATTGTCCCGTGCACCAAGAGGTTGTGGGCTGCATTCCTGGTTGGGGCCTATACCGAGGTTGCAGGTTCAATCCCTGGTCGGGAGCATAGGGGAGGCAACCCATCAGTGCGTCTCTCTCACATCCATGATTCTGTCTGTCCCTCTCTCTCCACCCTCCTGTCTCTTTAAAATCAATGAACATTTCCCCAGGTGAGGATTAAAAAAAAGATAGAGCAGAGATCGGAATGAGGGGAGGGAGTCATCCTCATGGGTTTCTGGGAGAAGAACATTCCAGGAGGGCAGAGCAGGCGGTGCAAAGGTGGCGCCAAGAAAGGCTGCTGGTGTTGAAGGTGACAATGTTGGTCACACTGACGCCTGTCTGGGTGATGCAAAGTCCCTGAAGCCCCTGTGTGGCCTTTGGGGCGTGAGGGTGGCCTACAAGGAAGCAGAAAGCAGAGGAAAGAGCCTGGGTCCCGTGGAGGGACCAGGCCGAAGCAGCAGGGGACCATGGCCGAGACCCTCCCCAGGAAGCAGGCCGCGTGTCCGGAGGGAAGGAAGGAGGAAGGCTGTGCGGCTGGGAGGGGGAGAACCCATGGCACCCATGGCACTTCGTCTCTCTGAGATGGCGAGACAAAGGGCCAGGTCCCCAGGCCCTGCCTCTCGGAACGTTCTGGCATTGTCTGGAAGCCCCGAAGACAAGGGCTGCGGGGAGCCCAGGTCCCCCAGGTCCAGACAGCACCAATCTGTCAGCGACAGATGGCTTCCTTCAGGTGAAACCCAACCCAGAGCAGCCGGAGCCTGCCTCCGGGGAGCCCCGCCCCCACGGTGAGCGTACCCAGACCCATATCAGCACCCCCAGTTTCAGATGGAAGGAAGGAGGCCCAGAGCGGGAAGCTGTCCTGCGGAGGCGAACCACCCCCACCTCTGGACTCCCTGCCCGGTGCTCCCTCCCTGAGCCCCTGGCTTCTCCTGTGGGCTTTGGGGCGGGGCTCGCAGAAGGCACAGGCTCAGGGAGCACCTCTCAGGCAAGAAGAGAGCCCGCGGGGGCCAGCGCAAGGCTCAGGGTCGTGCGGCAGATACAACGGGCAGATGAGACCACAAAGCAATCCCCCCACATGCCTGTCTCTCCACCTTTGTGGTCTCCACCTATGAGGGTCCTGAGGAACAGGGATGTTGTCCCCATGGTATGAAAGGGGAAACTGAGGCTCAGCATGATAAACAGGAGGAGAGTACTGACTCGCCCAAAATCAGGCAGCCAGTCAATGGCAGACCAGAGGACAAGCCCGAGAGGAGAGCAAGCCCAGGTTACTTTGGGCTGCAAGAGGGAGTGGCACCAGCGGAGGCCAGAAGGGGCTCACTGCTTTGCTTTGGGCTGGAAACAAGGATTCCATGCAGTCAACAAAGGCCGTCTGTTGGAAGGTTTGAGGTCTCCATGGATCGGTTCTTGTATTCACTCGTTTGTTCAGTAAAGAGCCGCCTGGCACAGGGCCTGGGGCAGTGCAGTGCTGAGGACAGTGGTGGCCCAGGCACAGGCCCAGCCCCGGGGTGCCGCTGGCCTGCAGTGTGGCGGAGAGCAGGCATATCTGCAGGGCCACGACCTGGGACAGGTGTGCAAATGGACACAGACCTGGAGCACAGGAGGAAGCCACTCTTTCCACAAGAGCAGGGGAAATCTGGGAAGACTTCCTGAAGGAAGCAGGAGAAAGGGAAGATCATTCCTCTGTTACCCAGACTGGGTCTTAATCAAAGCACCTCCACAGCCGGGGAACTATCCCTCTTTGAGATCAGGTTTGTCACCTAGAGGTGGGCGCCATCATCCCGACCTGACCTAAATGATGAACAAGCATTTGCAGTCAGCCACACTTGGCTCAGTTCCCAGCTCTGCACCAACCTTCCGGTGGTCACAATGGGCCTCATTTTCCCCACCTGTGCAATGGACAGGACAGTGGCAAAGGTCTCCCCAGGCCTGCGTCCCCTCCTCTAGCCATGGGTGTGCGACACCCAGGAACAGGCCAGCCCCCTCCCCCAGGGCCTGCCAGGAAGGTGAGAGGACCAGGCAACAGAGTGCTTACGGGACCAATGACAGTAGCGGACCGGTGCAGGAAGTATGAGCGCTCTTAAAAATAGCACAGAGGCGGCTCAGCAGTGGGTAGGAAGCCACACGATGCACCCGCAGCGCAGGCCAGGGCGGGGACCAGCTCCCCCAGACACCCCTCCGTCCCACCAGACTCCAAAGAGCCTGTGGCCTGGGGGCCTCAGGAGGGCACCCTCCTCCTGCCCTGGAAAAGGGGAAGCCAGGCCAGCTGCCCTGGAAGCAGGGCTGCGAGCAGAGTGATTTCTAAAAATACAAAGGGAAAGAGGAAGGACAAAGGGGAAGTGCAGGATGGTAGGGGAGATGGTCGGGGGGCACCGGGCCGCACTCAGCTCCGGCCTGGGCAGGGGGAACGGGTGCCCAGCGCGGCTGTGGGTGCGGTCAGGGTCCAAAGGCGACCACTGGGAGGTGCGGAGAGCACAGGGCCGCGTGGGCAGCAAACAGCTTTGTGGGTGACGGTTGTTCTTACCGAGTTGCTATATTTTGTGTTTTATTACCGTGACTATTATTATTATTATTATTATTAAAAATCTACCTCCTGTGAGCCACCCCAGTGCCTGAAGCAGCCTTGGGACCAGAAGCAAACACTCTCAGGCTGGGTCCTTCTCACCCTCACTGAACCTCAGTGTCCTGGGCTCTGAAATGGGAAGAAAGGCCCACTTTCTAATAGGCAGGTGAAGGGTCAGAAGGGGCTGCGGGATGGGTGTGGCAGCCTGGGGGCTGTCAGTCCTGTCCCACGGTTCCCGTGCGCTTGGCCATTGCCGCCTGCTGGGGTCGGGGCCCCGACAGAGGGGACGGTGGCCCGAGAGTATCTGACCCGTCGCACCAGGACAGGAGCTGCATCAAGGGAAATGGAAACGGCACCCCCATGCCGGCCCACTCTCCTGGGGGTGCTGTCTCCAGCCGCACCTGCGCCTCAGTCTCCCCAGCTCTGTGACGCTGGCTTTGTTTCATTACTGACCCCACACAGGGGACGAGGCTTGCAGGCGGTGTTCTGCACCCAGTCTTCACTCCCAAACAGGTGGCCATGGTCCGCGTGTCTGGGTGTCAGAATGTCCAGAGTTCAAGTCCGATGGGGCGTTGATGACTCATATGCTGGCATCTGGCTTCACAGGAGTGACGTCAGCACTGAGGCCTCAGAACCCCAGAGGGGCCTGGGTGTCAGCTGTGTCACCTCCGGCAGTCCACTTAACCCCCCTTGGCCTTGGGTGTCTCGTCCACAGAATGAGGTTGGAAAGGCCACCCTTCCAGAGCTGTTGTCTGGTTCGAATGAGATGATGGGTGGGAAGAGCCTGGAGCACACAAGGCACAGCACATAGTAGGTGTTCAGCTAGCATGCCTTTTCTTAACTAACAGCTTAGCTCATTTGTCGAGCCATGTGGCCACAGGCCTGTGCAGTGAGAGGGAAGGAGGGCAGGAAGAGGGCAAGGCCCAGAGGGAGCACCGAGGCCCTGAGGGGAGATGGAGATGGAGATGGAGAGGAGGAGTCGGCGCTCCTGAGGAGAAGGGGGTTATCCTAGACAAGGGGCACAGCACGTGCACAGGCCTGCAGCAGGAAGGGCCCATGGGAGCAAAGGAAGGGTGGCCAGTGCGGCCTCGAGTGGAGGGCGGGGCACAGTGTGTGATGGGGATGGGGGAGCACCAGCAGTTCTGCCCGGCCCGGCGGAGTCTGGGATTTATCCCCAGATAAATCCCCAGGACAATGGGATTGGAAGGGCAGAGTGGGGGCAGGGAGACACGGACAGGCCCTGCATCAATCACCCTGAGAGCCAGGAGCCTGGAGCCAGGAGCCAGGGGCCAGGGTGAGGGTGGGGCCATGCAGAGCCAGGTGGGCAGGCTTGGTGAGGGAGCAGAGGTGAGGCTGAGAGAGAGGCGAGTGTCCAGGTGCCCCTTGGGCCCTGGCAGGGGTGTCTCAGGCACCAGACCAGAGCTTGGGAGCTTAGGAAGCATCGAGAGGAAATTCTGGGACTTCCGTTTAAGTCAAAAAGACCAACAAGATGACCACCAGTGCCCAGGGGCACGGCAGGGTCTGAAACTCCAGGAGGGGATGGAGTAGAGGGTGCGAGTGTGGCCCCTCGGCCCCAGAGAGGATGAGGGAAGTAGGAGAGCAGCGGGGAGAGGAGAAGAGCCCAGGGCCGGGCCACAGGAGTCCAGGGCTCAGCCCTCGGCCACCCACACTGGGGGTCATCAGCAGAAACGCTGAAACCAGCCTGGCTTCTCTCCAACAAGCAGCCCCTCTGGAGTCCACAGGGCCCCCACCAGGAGGCGAGCCCCGGCCAGGAAGCCCCCTCAGGACACAAGCCTCAGCCAACAGGAAGACAGTGGGAAGTAAATGAACTGAGCAAAAAAGTCTGATCTTTCACCCCCAAGTCAACCAGAGGTGACTGGCTTTTTCCACGACAGCTCCCGACGGAGGGCTTCCTGCCTGTGGCGCTGCCTCCCCTGCCAGGTCCCTGCTCCTGTCCTCATGTGGGTGGCCCCTCACACCGCCCATCCCCACGTGTCCCCATGGCTGCAGAATCCTGGGATGTGGTCTTTCTTGGGTTCTGGCACACCAGGGTTCTGACCTCAGCATTGCCTCTTCTTGGCTGTGTGACTTAGGGCAAGTCACTTCGCCTCTCTGAGCCTCAGTGTCTTCACTGAAAAAAGACCCACTTTACAGAGTGGTGAGGATTCAGTGACCCAATTTACATGAAGCTGCTGGCATGGAGTAGGTGTTTGTGAGCTTGCAACTTGATGGAACTCCCACTTTGTCTGCTGGTGTGACAGCCACCTCCCCCACCCCCTGGAAACAGGGAACCCTTGACCCACAGACTCCGAGTTGTGGAACAGAAAGGAAAACTGCCACATGAGTCCCTAGGGGGACGGCAGTGGAGTCCCTCCCCCTCCGTGTCCCTGGACCCATGTAGATCACCTGCCAGGGACAGAGCACCATCTAATAGTCATTGACTTAGGGTGCAGAGGACGGTGCCCCTCCGAGCAGCTGTTGTCTCCAAGTGAACACTGCAGTGGCACCTTCGGGAGGCTGCTTCACTGCTCCAGCAGGTGAGTGCCTGCCAGGCCAGCATCTTCTGGGGGTGAAATGTTCAGAGGGCTGGCGGGACCCGTGGCCACACGCTCTCCCGCACCTCCTTTACCATGAAGAGGGTCCCTCGGTCTAAGGTGATGTCATTCAGTGTTCTGTGTCAGTGGATCACACCCTCTGGAAGCCCGTGGATACTGAGGCTGGCCGAGGCTCTGCAGGCAGGAAAGGCCACCGCAAGTCCAGGACACGGGTGGATGCCAGTTGAGACAAATTGCTGGCCTCTGCAGAGTAGAAGGGAGCCAGTATCATCCATTTGCTACCCAGTTGCTGGTTGGCTTTCTCAAGAAGCAGTGGGTCTCTGTCCCTGGAAAGTCAGGAGCCAGCGGTGGCAGTAGCTCAGGGAGCCTGTGTGAGTAGGTCTAGACGTGGCCTCCACCCAGGCCACACACACACACGACTACTTGATTCATGAGCCATTGTCCCGCCCAGGGCTGGCCAGTCAGAGACTGGCCGGTGTCCCCTGGCTGAGTCACTCTGTCTGCTCAGCAGCTTAGTGCCTCCCCTGAGGCGGATGCTTGCTGGGGAACACAAGTGCGCTTTACAGAAATCCTCCCGCTCCGTGTCCACTCCCACAGGGCCGTCCCCTGGCCTCTCCCCCAGGCCTCTCTGTTCCTAGTCTTCTAATCTTTCCTCTCTTCAGCCTCTGACCGAGCCGCCCACTACTGCCCACGAATGCCTGTGTACTCCCGCTTCCCGACACTTCTCTTCCACATGAAACGGTGGCCAGGCGCCCTGCCCACGGCTCTGCCCTTTGGGAGGGCTTCTCACCACCCCCCTTCTGGAACACCTGCGAGCAGGACTATAGATCAGCAGCTGTCCGGTTTTTACTCGCACCCAACACCGAGCCACCCACCCCAGAGCCAAACCCAGGCATTTTCCTCCTTTGTCAGAAGGTCACAAGGGACCCTCCCACGCAGACCCGGTGTGAGCCAAGGGGCAGGCCTCGGCGCACTCACCGTGGGTGACGGGGGTCTGGGCCACCTGTCTGTGGGGCTCACCGGGGTCTTCTGGTTCTGCTCACGCTTGTTCCTAGGTGAACCACTTCCAAAGGGTTGCTGCTGGGCTCACTTGACTTTGTGACTTGATGGGTCAGACAGACCCATCTTGGCTGCTTGGCCCAGGGGATCGTTACCAAACACACTTGCCGCTGTGGAGCAGGACCCTTCCCTCAGGGGACACAGCCTCCTCTGCAGTCGATAGACTTGGGGTCTGAAGGCTGGTTCTCGTCCCGAGATGAGGCCGGGGATCTTGACCTTTTGTGCTGTAGCTGCCCGTGGGAGGGGGCCTGTCTTTAGGCGGGGCAGCTCCGTGTGGCTGGGGTAGTTGCTCGGGGAAAGACTCAGCTGTCTGCGATCAGCAGGCTACCCCCACCACCGCACCTGAGGGAGTGGGCACCTTGGTACACGGCAGCCATTGTACACGTGTTGGACCGTTACCGCAGTCCGACACTTGCTGGGTGTTTCACAAAATTCAACCCCCTTAGTCCTGACCACCATGCTCTAGGTAAGCATGGGCTCATGCTTCTCGGAGAAGGACGCTCTGCTGGTTAGGTTTCAGGTTTGCCTGCTGTCGCAAAGAGACTTAGAAGAACAGTGAATGAGACTCACTCCTCGCTCCTTGAGAGGTCCAAGTGGGTAGCTGCTGATCGAGGCACATATGATGACTTTTCTCCACACCATTGCGCAGGGCCCAGTCTCCTTCCAGCTTGCTGCCCTGCCGTCTCAATACCCAGCTTCCATCTCAAAGTCCAGCTGCTCAGTCAGCAGGTGGAAGAAGTAGGCACCTGGAGGACTTGATGGTCTCTCTGCATTTGCTCAGGAGAGGTGGTGTCCATCCTTGTAAAAGCTGTGAGAAACACAACCAGGCACTTCCCAAAGACAGGACTGGGAAGTCAGGGAGGACTCGGGCAGACAGACCAGAGATGGCATGCAGGTGGAGCAGCTGCAGGTGGAGCAGCTGCAGGTGGAGAGCTGCAGCCAGGGGCTCAGGAGTGAGACTGAGAGTCAGGCAATTCGGAGGCAGTGGGGAGCCGGCAGCCTGGACTGGCAGGCGCTCGTTGAGAACGGTGGGGAAGGGCTGGCTGGAGAGGCCAGGGAGGCTGTGTGGGACCAGCAGGAGGACTTTTTCCTGGAAATAATGGCGAGTTCGTGGAGATTTCAACCAGGACAACGTTGTGGATGAAACAGAAAGTACAATGGGGGATGAAAGTAAGCCAGCTGACCTGGGTGTGGGTGTCATCATGGCACCCTGTACAGAATTCTGACCAACACACACTTACCTCCTTTCACTTATTTTCAGGTGAAGTGGAAAGAGTTTTGTAGTCAGGCCGATCCAAGGTCAGCCTGGTTCAGCAACTCATTCCTATGGGACCTTAGCCTGGTCACCTCGCCTCTCTGAGCCTCGGTGTCTGGGGCAGAAACTTTGGATTTCCCCAAAATCCAGTTTCCCCATCTCACATAATAAGGATATCATTACCACCCTACTACAGGCTCATTTCCCAGCCTCCCTTGCAGCTAGGTGTTGCAAGGTGACTACATTTGGCCAATGGCGTGTGAGACAAAAATGATACACCATTTCCTGGTTATGCAAATTAATAAGTGAATAAATGATAAACATCAATCCAAAGAAGGAATAAACTAAAGTTCCAGGGAAGAATGAATGCCTTCAGCAGGTATTTCATTGAGTACCTGCTGTGTGTCGGGCTCTTTCTCGCTGCTGAGGATGCTGCAGTGAACAAAACAGTTGGAGTGTCTGCTTCCATGGAGCTGAGAGGATAATGAGTGCACTAGAAAAGATACAAGTACACAAGATTATTTCAGGGCATCTGGACAGGGGCAGGAGAGACAGAAAGCTGGGTAGGAGGGGAGGGTGGGGGAAAGGCTGACTCTGAGTAGTCAGGGAAGGCCTCTTGTAAGTGGTGACACCTGAGCCCAGGCTTGAGTGAAAGGGCTGGCAAGTCACAGGTTTCTGGAGGGAAGAGGGGCCTGAGAGCCCGCTGGTGTGGCCAGAGCTGAGCTATGGAGGGGAGGCCGGTGAGGGATCCAGTGGCCACAGGTCCTTCTTTCTGCAGACCCAGTGGAGCTGAGCAGTGGGGAAGCCGAGGAGCTGCAACGGATCAAATGGCACCGGCAGCAGCTTCTGGAGGACATCCAGGCGAGTGCACACTCACACAGTCACACTGACAAATGCACATCCCCGCACACATTCCCACTGGTACACCCCAAACCACACACTCCCACAAACACTCGTACATGCTCGCACCCCTCCCACTCACGCCTGACCCAGCCTGGGCAGAGAGGAGGGACGATTCCAGCTACATCCAGCCTCAGTCCCAACCCGTAGGAGAGGGGAGCACAAAATCCCCAGGGGACTCCCCTCACTGACGGACTTAGCTGCCGGGAGAGAGCGGGAGGAGCAGGCAGGGACGGGCAGCAACGGATCAAGCCCCTCCTGTGTGTGGGGCCTGCCTGGGGTTCTACACCAGTGGGCCCCAGTGGGTTCCACTCCCACCTGAGCGGCTTCACCCCACCCTCATCCCCATGCTGAGTCTCAGTTTCATCCCCCTGCAAAATGGGGGTCATTAGGGCAACACAGCACCCATATGGGCCCAGCCCCTGCCAATTCACCAGTTTTTCAGATGTTAGCACATTTGACTCTCAAGAGCCTTCTGAGATAGGGAGGCCCTGGCTCGGTTCCAGGAACAGGCTGCGCTCAGTCCTGCCCCTGGGCCTCTGCACTCATGGTTCCCTCTGCCCACGACTCTCCCGAGCGCTCATTGTGGCTCCTCCTCATTATTTCACTCTCGGCTCACATGCTGCCTCCTCTTAGAGGCTGCCCTGACCGCCCTGGCTACAGTGGCCGGGACCCGCCTCACCCTGACACAGGCTCACCTCCAGGGCAGGGAAGAGTGGAGGTACAGAAGCATTCACTCAGCAGGGACCTCACGGAGCTCCTCCCACATGCCAGGCTTTCCCCGCACCATCACCGTGATCATTCTCTGCACAGTCCTTTCACTTCCCCATGACCGCCATGATCCCAGCCCCACTAGACTGCATACCTGGGTCTGTCTTGCCCACCACTGTATTTGTAGCCTAATAGTCAGAGTGTAGTAAGTGCTCAGTTAATACTTGCAAGTGAGTCCCTATTTTATTTGTGGGGAAGCCACTCAGTGATCCAGCTGAGATCACGTGGACAGGAGCTGACTGGGCACAGATATAGGTTCCAGGCCCCGTGCTGTCCCTGGGTCCCAGGAAAAACCCCTGGGACCACCCCCATCCACAGATCTCGGGGGAGGAAGGGGAGGACGGGGTGCCTCCTGGGGGCTCGAGCTGCTGCCCTGCAGGGGGATGGTGGTCACGATGCCACTTTGCCCCGTCTGCTCAGTGATGGCAGTTGGCAGAGTTAGGGCATGTCCTCTGCCACTGGCCACCTGTGCAGGGTCACGAGGAAACAGACTGAGGTTTGACTCTAGTCAGAGGCTTGAAGCCAGACCTTAGTCACATCCCTTTGCCTCTCTATGCCTCAGTGTCCTCTTCTGCAAATCCCACAGGGACTGCAAAGTCCCTGCATTTCCTCCTACCTGGTGTGCCCATAGTACCTGGTACACAGCGGGCCCCCAGCCCGGGACAAGTGTCCGAGTAAACAGATAGACGGAGGGAAGCTGCAGAGGAGCTTGGGCGCCTCACAGGGTGGGCCTCTGTGCCTCCTTCCTGGGGGCCGGGGGCAGGGGGAGCTGTGGAAGGAGTCTGAGCAAGGGCGGGGCGGGCACCGAGCGCACTTCAGCAAGAGGGCAGCTGGGTAGAGATGGGCTGGTGGGGTGGGCGTGGCTAGAGGGCAGGAAACTTCACACCTGCAGAGGGGAGAGAAGGGAAGGCCGAAAACAGAGTGGGGCAAAGGTGGCAGGCACCTAGGGGCTGCCTTCCCAGGTGAGGAGATGGCGGGAGCAAGGGTACAGACGAAGGCAACAGTTCGGTCTGGGACTTTGAGGATATGAGACATCTGGAGTGAACATTTCTCAGGAAAGAGAATTTAGGGTCACACCCAGGGGCGGGAGTGGGTATGGGGGAGGGCTGTAAACCCGGTCTGCCCCCGCTTCGACTCCCTGACTCCCCCTCCCCATTCATGCCCCCCCACTGCCACCCCACAGAAGCTGAAGGACGAGATCTCAGATGTGTTTGCCCAAATCGACTGCTTCGAGATGGCGGAGGAGAGGTGAGGGCCCTGGCTAGGGGACCCCGGGAAGCTGCCCTGGTGGCTTCTGAGGGGTGTCACATGTCCTGAATGCGCAGGATCCACGCCTGGGCTGGGGCCCCGGGGAAGTCAGGGACCAGCCCCTGGAGGAGGAGGAGGAGGCAGCGGCACCGGGACAGAAACAGGGCGGCCGAGCCTCCCTCACGCTGGTCTGGGCCTTGCTCCCAAACGGCCCCCATGGAGAGAGACAGCCCCACCCTCCCAGCCTCTGCATCCAAAGGCTCTTCCAACCTGCCCTGGCCCGGCCCTTGACCAATCATCACTCAGGAGCATCCCGGGAGGGGCTTGGGAGAAGGAAAACTCAGCCCCAAGGTTGAGGACAGGGAAGCCAGGGGCCTCAGTGGGGCAAGAGCCTGGCGGGGGGACAGGTTGGGGGCTGGTTTCCTTCACTCGCCCCTTCTGTGGGGAGGCTCCACGGGCTCTGTGACTTGGGCTAGTCTCCTCCCCCTCTGGGCCTCAGTTTCCCCACTTGTGAGATGAGAATGTTGGTCCCTGCATAATCCCCTAGGGCCCCAGGGCACCGACTCTGCTCTCCAGGATCCCAGGAAATGCCCACCCTGCCCCTGCCCCCTTAGCCCTCTGCTGTCCCAAGCCACACAGCTGCAGACAGACACCCACGGGTGCTCACGGGCCTGTCTCCAGACTCGCCAGTTGGGCCACAGCAGTAACAACACAGCACCTCCGGAGCACCCACCGCCACCTACTGCCAGCGCTTTAACCTCCCCACAGCACTGGGAGGCAGGTGGCCACATCACCCCTCTTACAGATGAGAGAACTGAGTTGGGCGACTCTCCCTGCGTGGCTGCGCCAGCAACGGGTGGGACAGGATGGGACGGGATGGGACGGGATGGGACGGGATGCAAGAGCCGGGAGGCTGGCCGCCTCCCGAGCCTGAGCCCTCAGCCCAGCTTCTCCGAGCCCGGTCCGCACCCCCTCGTGGGGCCCCTGCTGCCCCTCCCACGCAGCTCCGCGCTCTCCGGGCCACGGTGCTGGGCCGGCTGGAAGAACCCCGTGTGGGAGCTCCGGGAGGGCCCTAGGGAGTATTGGCTCTAGCTCAGGGGAGTCCTCAAGGTGACCGAGAGTCCTTGAGAGTCGGGGGGGTGCCCTTGGGTGCTGGGACAGCCCACATTGACACCCACATGTCCACAGCCGGATAGCCCAAAAGGAGAAGGAGCTATGCATTGGGCGCAAGAAGTTCAACATGGACCCCATGAAGGTAGGCGGGTGTGGGGGGCTCGGGCCGTGGGGTCAGGGCTGCTGCATGCTGGGCACCTTCATAATGTTCTCCTTTCCCTCAACTGACCGAGCAGCCTGCCCCACAGATGAGGGGACCAAGACGCAACAGGGCTCAGCGTCCTGCCCAGTCGTGGTCAGGGGCTCTGCCACCCACGGCACAGCAGCCCCTGGCATGAGTGGGAGCCAGGAAGCGGGGTTGGCGGAGTGGAGTCTATGATGCCCATGGACTTGGAGTCCCTTGGCACTAGGCCTCTGTTTCCTCCTTCATGGGTGAGGCACAGGACAGGGTGACTTTACATTCTGGGGCTTGGTCTCCAGAAGTGTCTCCCAGCCACTTGGGTCGAGGGAGCCAGAGCTGGGGTGCAGACCCAGAGCACTCAGGGCTCAGCTGCTGCTCTCCCTGCCCCGACGTGCCCCCCAGTCCCTCCCCTCGCCCCGTGAGGGGGCTGCAGGCTCCTTTCCTGCAGGACCACAGGCAGGAGGAAGCCACGAGCTGACACACAGAGGGGGGGTCGGGGCAGTCAGGGGGCCCTGCAAATGTACTGCTCGGGCTGCAAAGGCTGCCCCCCTTCCCTGTCTCAGGCCCACGGCATCACACATCCACCTGCCCCCCATAGCCACAGAAATCAGCCCCCTGTGCCACCCACGGGGCGCACACACACCCACTGACTCACTCTCCCCACCTGAGCCCCTGGCGAGGTGCCGCCAAGGGATCTTCAGGGTCCTGCACCTGTCATCCAGGGCATCCCTCAAACTGGCCCCCCATCTTCCAGAAGTTTCTCTTTCTCCGAAAAGAGCAGCGACATGAAATGAAGGAGCCACCACAGAAAACCAGAGGCCAAGCCCTCAAATTCCTAAAACAACACTGGCGCCCTCCCAAGCGCCTGGGTCATAGGGAGAGATGTCCATGATGTTGTCAGATCAGAAGAGTAGGTCTCAAGGTGGACAGCTTGGCACGCTTCCACTTTCGTACAGAATGGAACTAACTGAAAGCCACGGCCATGGGAACTGTCCCCCTCCGAGTGCCAGGCCTTGGGCAAGTTCTTTTTTTGATTTTGCTGTTTTTTCTAATGTTTATACAATGAACATAGACTACCTGCAAGAAAAAAAATGAAACACTATTTTTAAGTAATGTGAACTTTAAGGGACAAAAGAAGTGGCTGAATCACTGAATCTTAAAACTACAAATCAATGGAATCATTGATGCAAATAATCAAAGAGCGTCAGACTGAAGGGAACCCTGGGAGCACCTGGCGTGAACCTGGCTCATTGCAGAAACTGAATCTCTCTTCACACACCTCCCCCGTGATGGGGAACTCACCACCTTACAAAGACATCTTCTGTTCAGGAGGGACACGGCTCCCCAGAACAGTCACAGGGCTCTGGCCTTGGGGGCTCCCTCCCGCCTTCCCCGCCCCCCCCCCAGGCTGGCTGTTCATGTCTCTGGGTACCACTTGCAGGGCATCCAGTATCTCATCGAGCACAAGCTGCTGACCTCCGCTGCCCAGGACATCGCCCAGTTCCTGTACAAGGGCGAGGGCCTCAACAAGACGGCCATCGGCACCTACTTGGGGGAGAGGTAAGAGGGTGGGGCCTGAGGGAGGCAGGGAGTGAGGGCAGCAGGTGTGCACAGGTTAGTGAGGGCAGGTGTGGACAGGTGAGTGAGGAAGTGAATCATGTTGGGAAAGTCAGCACCCGGAGATTGAGGAGGTGAACCGCCACCTCCTTCCAGATTCCGACCTGAAGCCCGCCTTCCTTCCTCCCTGCTTTCACGCGTCCACCAAGTAGACATTTGTTAGCATCTGCTGCGCGCCAGGCACTGTTCTAAGCCCTGAATTTACACCAATGATCCAGACAGACAAAACCCCTGCCCTCAGGGGTGTGCATACCAGTGGGGAAGGCAGATTCCCAAACATTTCAAGCATGCTAGAAAATGACAAACTCTTTGGAATACAAATAAAACATGGCCTGAGACCCCTCTACCTGCAGGGCTGGGGGGCTCGGACTATAAGGGACCAGGGTGGAGCTGAGCCAGCGAGCCGGCCACCCTTCTCCCAGGCTCCTCAGGGGACACGTTTCTTCTCCTGAGCAAGCGGGGAACACAGGTGGCTAGAAGGGCAGAAATTCCTGATCCAAGAGCCAGGAAGAGGGAGGACCATGGCTTGGCAGGGTTGTCCCCATTTCACAGAGCACCACGCCTCTGCCCAGAACCCTCCGCGGGTCCCTGCCTTGCGGCCGACTACGTCCTGCCCCCTTCCCTCGCTCTCTCCCAGGCTCACCAGCCTGCTGCTCCTTGAGCACGCCTCTGTCCTGCGGCCTTTGCACATGCTGTTCCCTCTGCCTGGAATGCTCTTCCCCTAGAAGCCTACTCTGCTCTCTCCACAAGACCGTTCCTGTCCACACTGACATCACAGCCCTGGTCCGTGGTCCCCAGGCCCTCTCACCTCCCTTCCCTACTTTATTTGTATTCCAAAGAGTGTATAATTTTCTAGCATGCTTGAAATACTGGGGGAGGTCAAGTGGCTTAAGAGGTGTCACCCAGGCAGGCAGTGACAGAGGAAGGCTTTGACTCAGGGAAGGTGGCACCCCCGTGCCAGGTGAGAGCAGCGCTGGTGAGCCGGGGGCTGTGGGCTCTGTTCACGTCTGGGAGGCATGGTGTGCATGTCAGGGGTGCTGATGTGGGGTCAGACAGATGCAAGCAGACCAGAGAGTGGCCGGACCCAGAAGGAGGGCCCTTCTCCCCTCTTGTCCCTTGCCCACCTCAACCCCCTCCAGGAGGCAGGGACCAGAGAGTTCCCCAGTGCATCCCACCCTCCCTTCTGCCCCCCCAGAGACCCCATCAACCTGCAGGTCCTGCAGGCCTTTGTGGACTGCCACGAGTTCGCCAACCTCAACCTCGTCCAGGCCCTCAGGTGAGTGGTCCCAGGCCCGGCCCTGGAGTGGGGCACAGCCCGGGCGGGGGCGTTGGGGCCGTCACAGGCTGCCTGGCAAATAGCACAGAGTGTGAGGAGCGGGAATGAATGAATGATAGTGCTGACCTCATGCAGCTGAGGACGGTGGGATAACCAGCAGCGGATGGCCTGAACCAGCACCAGGCTTGTTACCGCTCCTACCACCAGCATTATTCCATTACAACGTTGCTATAACAATATTTAATCATTGGAATCATTATTACCACTATTACCCGCCATGCCCGCTACTTTTCAGGATAGCACTTGTTTTATTTCATTAATACAGTTTAGCATGTGTTGCTTTATTATTGCTTATTATTTTCTAATTAGGTTATTATCATTCCTGCTGCTAGTTTTACAACTACAGGGGCATTATAGTACAATGGTCAGGAGCATGATTGCCCAGTTCATATCCTAGCTCTGCCATTCATGCCCTGCGTGGCCTTGGACGAGTTGCAAGAACCTCTTTGTACCTCAGTTTCTTTGTCTGTAAAATGGGGATAATAATGGTATCAACCTTACACAGTGGTGAGGACTAAATGAGAAAGTACTTAGCACTGGGTCCACAGTAAGTGTTTAGGAAGTCTTGAAGAACTGGCTCCTCAAAGGGGGCATTTGAGCTGGGTTTTGTAGGATGAATAGGAGTTTCGAAGCAGAGTAGAAAGAAACCGCCACTATCCAGGCAACATGAACTTCCCTCCAACTGCCGGGCTTGTTGAGGGAGAGGGATAGTTTCCAATATTCACTCACTCATTTAACAAGCCTTTATGGAGCAGTTCCTGGGCACCAGGGCCTGTGCGAGGCCCGGTGAGAGATGTGACAGGAAGGGGCACACACCTTCGCCCTCAAGGTATGGAATCTAAAGCTGTGGAGCTCATCAACTTCCAGAGCTGGAAGCATAGGTTCCAAGAACGGGAGCCCTCCCACCCCCAGGGGAAGTCCAGGCGGGGGCGCTGCAGAGCCCAGAGCAGTCAGAGGCTCCCTCACTGGCTGGGCCACAGAAGGTCCTAAGACTCAGCTGGGGAGCATGAACTCAGCTCTCCATTCTGAAGCAGAAAAAAAAGGCATTTGTGGGAAACTTCCTGTGTGCCTGGGGCTCGCCAGTCCAAATCCCTGCAGAGCTTAGATATAGATTCAGATTCGCCCACTTACAGGACAAAGAGACGAAGCCTGGGAGAGGTAGAGTGGCTTGTCCAGGTTCCCCACCCACCCTGCTGCCCAAGGCCATGTTTCTCTCCCAGGCAGTTCCTGTGGAGCTTCCGGCTGCCGGGAGAGGCCCAGAAGATTGACCGGATGATGGAGACCTTTGCCACTCGATACTGCCTCTGCAACCCAGGCGTCTTCCAGTCCACAGGTGCCAGTACGGGTGGGGCCTGGGGCTCCGGAGCCCCTTCAGCATCACCAGGCACAGGCTGCCTCCCGAAGCACCACGCCTGCCTCGCCCCCTCGGGTTTCCCCCAGTGCCCGGACCCTGGGACCGCAGGTCATTCCAAGCTCTCACTGAGTTTCAGCTCAGGGCCAGGCCCTCTGTGGGGTATTTGTGGGACAGAGCTGCCTTGGGACATACTCCTTGGGAGCAGAGGCAGGAAATAACAGCACAGGGTGTGGGGCAGCCGCACACCTGTCTGAGGGCAGCGATGGGGGAGTCAGCATGTCCAGGATGGCTTCCCAGAGGCAGTGGGTCTGAATGGGGTTTTGAAGGATGAGTAAGAGTTCTCCAGGAGGTCAAGGGGAGAAAAGGCCTTTCGGACAGGAGTTCTAGTTCAAGCAAAGGCCTAGAAGCATGAAACAGCCTGGGCAGGGCTTAGGGGGAAAAGGGGCATAGAAGGATGTCAACGAGAGTCAGCCCTCCACACTGCCCCACGCAGGGTGGATGAGAAGGCGTCACAGCAGACTCGCCCTGGCCTCTCCTCAGAATCTGAGGTTACCATAACAACAATAACCAGTGTGATGTGCTGAGTCCTCCCCGTGTGCTAAGTGTTGCACCCAAATGAAGCCATGCAGGACGCACAGTGGGTCTGTGAGGTCTGCGGTGTTCTCTCCCCAGCGCAGAGCACAGACGAGGAGAGGTGCTAGCTCGCCTGCCCACATGCCACATCGGGGCTGCGTGTCCACATACAGGCCCCCCCAGGGCATCCGTCCTGGCTCAGAGTTACACACGATTTTACCATTGGCTGGTTTTATTATCTGTCAGCGCTTCAAGTCTGAATGCCCCCCAAGAGTGGGGCCATATCAGAGTTACTCACTGGGGAATCCCCAGCCCACTGCACTTAGTAGGTACTCAATAAATATTTGTAGGAAGGAAGGAATTTTAAAGCACCAAACTTGAATCACAGTCCAACTGCTTTTTAATTCTGTAACCTTGGGCATGGCACGTCACCACCTCATGCCTCGGTTTCCTCATCTGTAAAATGGGGTGACAAGACCTGCCCCATAGGGTCATCATGGGGTCATCATGGGTCATCAGAAGGCTTAGCACAGGGCACGCACCGCCAACACCAGGTGCCATTGGTATCAGAAGTAGAGTCACTCATGTTCTAGAACATGGAAATGACTTCAAAGTCAAACCTCTGACGGTCATAGTGAGGAAGCTAAGGCTCAGAGAGGTCAAGGATTTTCCCAAGGTCAACCAGAGAGGGTTGGGGGCCCGATGGACCGCCCTGCTCCAGACACTCACCACAGAGCAGCAGTTGCCCCCCTACCAAGTACTCCACCCAGCTGCGCAGCCTCACTGCCTCGCAGAGAATAGGAGCTCTGGCCCTGGAAGCCCCTCCATGCCCGCCAGGTTACCAAGCAGCAGCACGTGACTAAGTTCGGGACAGTGGTGCCATCTAAGGCCCGAGCGGGCAGAGAACAGAGTGGGCTGGGGGCTGGAAGGGCTCAGCAGGGAGGAGGGCTGGAGCTGAAGGAGAAGGAGGTTTGAGTGGACAGGAAAGGGAAGGGGAGGGTGTGCCTGGCAGGGGACCCAGTGGGAGCAAAAGTGCAAGGGTGGGAAGGCACAGGGGGGCCTGGCCAACTTGACACCAGAGTTTCCTTGGAGCGGGGAGCCCAGTAAGGGAGTGGAAGGTGAGGCCAGGCCTCAAAGGCCGAGCCAGGAGGACAGGGTGGACCTTCAGGCCTCCACATGGCTGATCCTTGATCCTTAGAAGGGGTTGGGGCAAAGGAGGGGACGGCAACCAGGGCCAAGGCTGACTCACTGTCCCATCCTGCAGACACCTGCTACGTCCTGTCCTTCTCCATCATCATGCTCAACACCAGCCTCCACAACCCCAACGTCCGGGACAGGCCGCCCTTCGAGCGCTTCGTGTCCATGAACCGCGGCATCAATGACGGCAGCGACCTGCCCGAGGAGCAGCTGCGGGTAAGGGGGGTGCCTCCCCACCCAGGCCAGTGCCTGGACATTTGGGCGGGGCCCATCTCACATGGACAGTCCGGGGGGTCTGCTCCAAATGGACCACCACAAAAGAGGCTGGTCCTGAGATGGCCCTTCCCAGGCGGCCCCCACCTCAAGAAGGGTGTCCAGAGAGAGACCATTCAGCAGGTGCTGCACCCACCGTTCACATTTCCAGTAAGAGCAACCCACACGGCCCAAGTATAGTTCTTGGAATCCGGGTTCTTGGATTCTGAGTGTGTCCGTGCTGCAAACCCTCACGCTCTGCACCGCACTCCTCCCCCCTTCAGAAAGGAGACAGGTCTCCCGCCAGGTTGCACGCCAGCTCGGGAGCCGAGCAGAACCCAGGCCTCCGTCCCTCCACCAACAGCCCCCACCCCTGCCACAGCGCACCAGGCGGGTTGTGTGGACGGGGCACCAGGGAGGAACCAACCACAGGCCCTGGTGGGAGTCTGGGGTCTGGTAGGAGAACACTTGTGAGTTACAGCCCTGGGCGACTCATGCTCTGCTAACCACAGGGACATAGCTGTGGAGACACAGGGGACACTACATCTCTCTTCTGGGGGCAGGGGAAAGGTGTCATCCTAGAAGACTCCCTGGAGGAGGGGACTTTTGAACTGGGCCTTGAAGGTTAAAAGGAGACTCCCCGGAGGAGAAGTAGGGAAAGGACACTTCAGAAAGAGGAAGTGGCCAGAACCCAGGCCGGCCTGGTTGGAAAAGGGTAGGGAGTCCAGAGTGACTGACCGGGGTATGGGTGCATATGGACAGTGACCGGTGGTGAGGTGGGGTTGGCATGCCCAGGGTCTCCAATGACAGTTTCCTGTGGGCCACAGGGAGCCAGGAGCAGCTTAGAAACCCTGGAGTGAGACTCAGGAGCCTGGCTCCATAAAAATGGACAGCTCCTTTGTAGGATGAGAGGTGCCAGTCTGTAGATCAGAGCCCAGCAGGGGTGCGGGAGAGTATGAGCCCCGCCCGCCCAGGTCCACACTGCAGGCACCTCCTGCAGAAGTCGGGGTAGGGGTGGGCTGGGTCTGGAACGACGCTGGTGCCCCTCCTGTGTGAGAAGGGCCCTCAGCCCACCACCCCTCCTTGTCCCAGCAGAGAAATGTATCATGGTGGGGAGCTCCGTTCAAATCTCACCTCCCCTGTTGGCCTGCTGAGTGACCTTGGGTAATGAGTCACCCTCTGCAAGCCACCACCCCCACAAGGCAGGAGAATGGGGATAATGATGCCTGCGTCACAGAGCTGCTAGGAGCAGTAATTTTTTTTTAATGTGAAGGGCACAGCCCATGCCAGGGATATAGCATAGGCCCTAAATGGTGGCTTATGCCACCACTCAGAATAATTAATAATAATTTTAACTCCCTGGCACTCCGTGAAATGCCTGAAACAAAAAAAGGCCTTTCAGAATTGTTGACTCATCTCATTGCCGTGAAGCTAAGCGCACCTTGTCTGGCAGTTAATGCGTTAATGGCGGGCTAGCTCAGCCCTGCCAGCTCTCCCAGGTGCCACGTTCTAGCTGCAGCCCCCAGTGAGCCTTTATCAGCAGCTCCCTCCTCGGATATTTTTCCCAACTTCAGCCTTTTGTTGATAACAATGCACTGCATTTGTATAGAGCTTGTAACTTTCAACTCCTAGGGCTTTCTGGTCTATTAGCTCAATTTAGCTTCAAACTCTGCCTGGGAGGTCTGGGGAAGGGTTCATTATCCTCCCTGGCAGCCAAGAGAGGCAAGGCCCAGCAGGGAAAAGAACAGAGCGCTGGAGTCACGACCACATTCAAGTCCTGGCTCCCCCACTTTCTGGTTGTGTGACATTAGGCACACGGCTTGACCTCTCTGAGCTACCAGCTCATGGGATTAGTAGAGAAAGGTGAAGGATTTAGCAATGTGCCTGGTATAATTGGGGGGACTAATTAACGCAGAAGCATCAGAGAGAACCGCACAGGCCTGGTCCTGGCTCTTCAGGGCTTACATGGGAGCTGCCGTGGATTGGGGTGGGGTCTTCTCCCCTCTCTCTGGGCTTCATCTTCCCCAGATGTAATAAAGCAGGGACTCAGCTTTAAGCACCTTCAGATATTCGAAGTTTGCCCCTTTACAGAAGGGGTCCTCATATAGCTATTTCAGCCTGGGCCCTGCCAAGATGCATAGCTCTTTTAAATGGCCTGGTTTATGAAATTAAACCAATGCAGGTACATCACCTAAAGAGAAGTCACCCCAAGGCTTGCAGACGAGGAGGGTGCGCAGCTGGGAAAGGCTTCAGGGAAATGCACGTGGAGTGAGGGGCAGGCGGGTGCAGCAGGCATTGCTCCGGCCCTCATGATGGGGCAGCAGAGTGCCCAAGGGGCTCCGGACAAGGGAATGGGGTCTGGACTCGGAGGATGGGAGGGCAAATCCCACCCCCACCTTATGGCTGTGTGACCTTGAGTCTGACCCTCAGTTTCTTTGTCTACAGAGTGGGCTGATGGCACAAAGCTTGCATTGTTCTCCCAGAAGCAGATCTAATGCACAAGATATGAGTGCCTGCTACTTGGCAGGTGCAGAAATGAGACAGGAAGGGAAGGAGGGTGGAGGAGGAGAAGAAGGAGGTTTACAAGTGGAGAAAGTGAGGCCTGGGCAGGAGACAGTCCCCCAGTTCAGGACATCTTTTGCTGTGGAGTCCAAGTTGGCTCACTGAGTGCGTCTGAGCCCAGTTCTAGGTACCACATGTCCTCATGAAGTTCCCCCCGACAACCTTAGGCAGGAGGTACCTCCCCCCATTTACAGTGAAGGATCCTGGGCTCCAAGAAGCGTAGTTGGCCAAGGAGGGGTTTCATAGTTTGTGAGCAGTTTATATTCAAACCCACATCTGTCTGATTCCAGAGCCCTTCCCTCTGCAGAGACCAAAGTCATGATTTAGGGACAGAGGACTTAGCTGTGTGCTCCTGCTGACAGCTGCTTGCTGGCTAGAGGAATCTCAACTCATATAACAGAAAAGATATGGGATTAATCTGTCTTCAGTTAAGTCTTCGGCTTCAGGCTTGGCTTGATCCAGGTGCTCATTGAGGTCAGACTCAGTCTAATCTCTCTAGCTGTCAGCAGCTGTCTCCTCCAGCTTTCCTCTGCAACAGGCTTTCCCCTAGTGCGGGCAGAGAGGACCAGGGCAACACCAGACATTTAGCTTAGCTGTTTAAACTAAAGTCCCAGAATTCAGGCTGGTTGGCTGGCTTAAATCACCTCCCTCCCAGAACCTGTCACTGTGACCAGCAGGATGAAGTGCTCTGAGTAGCCCAAAGGGTGTCATTCTCACCCTGCAGCCCAGAGCCTAAGGTGGGGGCAGTGGGTGTCAACCCCCCTGAACAATCTGGACAGAAAGTGTGTTTGGGGTGGGGGGTGAGTCCCCAGAGGAAAACTAAGGGGGTGGAAAGGGACAGATGCAGGACCAGCAGAGCCACCAGCAGATGGCCATTGTCTGTCTGATCAAGTCCACCCAGCAGCAGAAGACAGCTTGGCCCAGTGGTTTGGTGGTGGCAGGTGTTAGGGAGTTTTCTTACTAGGGAAGGGGGTTGGTATTTACAAGGCACAGGAAATGTGGGTGAGCTGAGCTGGTTTCCTTGTGGGGGCAGCATGCGCAGACTGATAAGGCACCCACTGCAGCTGCCAGGGCCCCCCAGTGGGTGTCGGGGAGGCTCCTGTGTCCTAGCCTCCCCAGCCTCCCAAATATTTGTCTGCGCTGATGGCTTTGCTGACGAGGCCTTTCTGCCGCAGACCCTAGTTTAACAGCCTGTGCCGCCTAGGAATTCCCAGGGCCGGGCTGGGCCTGGGCGGGTGGAGCAGCAGGGCTTCCTGGCTGCGCGAGGGGGTGCAGGGGCTCCAAAAAGAGCATGGCCCCTGCTCTTCCCCAGCCCACCCACCACAGCCAGGCTGAGTCCAGGAACTCTGGAGTCCATGGCAGGGAGACACCTCTGCCAGACTCAGGGAAACCTGCTCCCAGACTTCCCCCAACACCCCCCGCCCAGGTCAGAAAAGGCTTTAAAAGGCAAACACCACCACTAAATCTCTGGGGGGAATCAAGCAGTGCTCGTGAGATTTTTCATTTAAAATTTTGAGGAAACCGTCTCAACAGCAGCGCACACAAATGCAAGAGAAGACAATGGTTTAATTGTCTGAGAGGTGGAGAGCCAGCGCCATGCCCGGTCTTAACAAGCAGGAACAGACAGCCTGGGAAAGTTTTTCCGAACACTTGGAAGTCTGCGTAGGTTGTTCATGAAACAAAGTTCCCGAGGGTTCAAAACACACAGGAATGATCCATCGCCAACATCCACAACTCCCCCAAAGAAAGGTTTGGGCCCTGGCTTGCATACCTCCAGGGACGAGGCACTCATTACACTGCAAGGTTGCTCCTTCCATATTTTAGCAGCTCTGCTAGAACATCCTCCATGGAGAACTGAAATCCACTTTCTGGGAACTCCCCCCACCCGTAATCAGAGCCCACCCAGAGCAGGTCATGGCCTCTGAGAGCCAAGGTCAGCATTTCACCTTGAGTCTCCCCTCAGCCTGGCTTCTCAACACAGGCAACCAGTCCCAGTTCCCTGGCAGGTCCTCTGTGTCCCCCCACCCAGGGTGCACCTGGAAGTCTCTGCTACTGTCCCAAAACAGAGGTTGTTGCCCCAGGAGGCCTTGACCTTGGCTGCTGCGCCCCAGAGCGTGCACCTAGGTGTCTGTATTTGAATGTGTGAGGGCCCCCGCATGCACATGCAGGTGAACGGGTGTGGGGGTGTACGGGTCCCAGCCAAGTGTCCTTGCCTGCAGCCCCCTCAGACACAGGGGTGACGGTCTGCACTGACCCATAAGAGCAGCACCTGGAGGTCAGGGTGCAGGTGGGGGCTGTACTTCTGCCTCCTCGTCACCTTTCCTGATCTGGAGAAGGGGGCTCCAACCCGTGTGTAGTCTACTTACTCCCCCCAGAGCTCTGGCCAATCACACTTGTCTTCTCCATTTATCGGGTAAGGACACAGCAACTCAGAGAGGTTGAGGGACAGCCACTCAGTGACCGGGCTGGGGTTTTAACCCGGATGGCCTGACGCCAAAGCCAGTGCTCTTGTCCCCCGTACCCTTTTCATGCCCTGGCTGGAATTCAGGGGGTGAGGGGGGCAGCATCCATTCAGTCAGCAAACTGTTGCCAGCTTGCTTCAGGCCAGGTCCTGGGGGGAGCCTGGGGGTTGTGACACCCAGGCCTTCCCTGGAGGAGCGCCCCCATTTGAAAAGGTCAACGCCAGCAAGCAAACTGAACCTGAAGCACTGACAGGGCTGTGGGGGCAGTGGGTAAGGCAGTGGGCAGTCTCTCGGGGTGCTGGCCTGCACTCCCTCGGCACGGCGGGGCGTGGCATGGGGATGGGGTGGGGAGTCCCAGTGGGCCTGGGGGAGCCAGGAGGGGTTTTGCCAAGAAGACCAGGGACCAACGACGACGACAAGCTAACAGGAGAGCAAAGAGTTCGCCCAAAGGCCCGGCACCCAGCCGGTCCGGAGCAGCCCGGACTGGAGCGAACGTCACTGCCCTGTCTTTCCCTGCCTTCTCTCTCGGCCAGAACCTCTTCGACAGCATCAAGAGTGAGCCCTTCTCCATCCCCGAGGACGACGGCAACGACCTCACACACACCTTCTTCAACCCCGACCGCGAGGGCTGGCTGCTCAAGCTGGGTGAGAGGCACGGACACTGGGGCCCAGGCAGGCAGACAGACAGACAGACAGACACACACACACACACCTTGACATGGAGCCTCAGGGTGGAGTCGAGAGGGCCCCAGCCTCCTGCCTCCCAGTGCAGCCATCTGCCTGCCCCATCTCTCCCTCTGTCTGCCCTGGGAATGAAGGGGACAGTGGGGGGAGGGGAAGAACAAGCAGGAGGGGGGATGGATGGTGACAAGTCCATGGACAAACCCTTAACTACAGTTCCACCTCTTCCTGACCCACCCTGAGGGCTGTTGGGGAAGCTGAGGGTCGGTGAAGTTAGGGCCCCCGCCCCAGGCCACACAACCAGCAAATGGCAGATTTTGGTGGGCAGGAGCCTGGATGTCCCTGAAGGACGGCAGGGGGAGGGGAGAAGGACAGGATGTGGCTCAGGGGAGCCTCCCCTCAACGTGAGGAGGCCTCCGGCCTGCCGAGAAGAGCTGTGGGTGGGTGCTGCGGGGGCGACGGGCGGTGACTGCGAAGTCTGGTGGGGAAGCACAAGGCCCAGCCATCGGCCCCTGCCCCCACCCCACTCCCGATGCCTCCCAGCAAGGCCAGCCTGGCCAGCCACAGTGGCCTCCTCATGTTGGAGCAGGGACTGGGGCCCAGGCGCCCATGCCAGCCCTGCCCCTCCCCATGCCCATGTCCCAGTCCATCCTTCTACAGCCCACGCAGCCTCCTTTCCTGCCCAGCCCACTGTCCTCAGCCTGTGGAGGCCTTGGCTGCACACCTCAGCTCCTCCTCCCGTGGGCTGGGCACCCATCCGGTTGCTCAGCCTCAGCTTCCACAGCGGTGAAGTGGGGGGAATACCTGACCTGTGACGGGGTTGGATGCATCGCAAAATACCTGAGCACTTGCCCCTGGAGCTAGGACACCGGGGTTTAATCTCAGCTCTGCTGCAGGACCCTGAGCAGATGCCTCGGTCTCCTCTCCTACAAAATGGGCTAATAATAATCTCCTCCTCATAGATGCTTCTGGGAATTCATAAGTGAATTGTTTTCAAATTTTTTTATCTGTGGATTTTTCGAGAGAGAAAGAGACATCAATTTGCTCTTGCACTAATTCATGCACTCCTGTGCCCTGACTGGGGATCGAACCCACAACCTTGGTGTATAGGGACGACGCCCTAACCCACTGAGATACCTGGCCGGGGCTTGAGTGAATATATTTTTTTAAACCCTCTAGAATGTTGCCTGGCAAATGAAAGATGAAATGCTTAGCCCAGCGCCAGGCAGGACCAGGCCAAGGAATGGACCAGGGGTTGGGGTGGGGCAGTGACAGGAAAGCCCAGGGAGTGACCAGCCACTGTCTGGGGCTGACTGGGGAGGAGCCTGGAATGCTGGGTCAGGCATCTCGGGGAAGCTTGGGGTGACGGGAGCCACTAAGATTTTTGAGTAAGGAGAGGCCTGATCTGTGGGAAGTGTGCCAGGCTAGGAGTGGGAGGTGGGGTGGAGGTGGGGGAAGCAGCCGAGGTCCTGCTCTTTGGTGGCGGAGTGTTGGTGGCCAGGGAGGAGGAGGAACAGCTCTGCTGATGGCCTCTTGCAGGAGGACGAGTGAAGACCTGGAAACGGCGCTGGTTCATCCTGACTGACAGCTGCCTCTACTACTTTGAGTTCACCACGGTGAGCCTGCCGCTGCCCCTGCCCTGGGCCCCTTCTGGACTTCACTAAGCAGTCGCCTTCCCGAGCTGGGGCTCCTTTGAGATCACACAATCTACCGTCACACCCATTTTACAGATGGGAAAACAGAGCTATAGAGAGGAGGAGGGGCTGGGCCGAGGGTAGAGGCAGAGCCAGGGATTAGAGTTGGGTCTCCCAGCCAGGGCTTGTCCTGCATTGCTCCTCTATTCCCAGAAAGATAGAGACACTCCTCTTAGCTTGGGGGAGCCCCACAAGCTCACTCCCTACCCACAGCCTCAAGGCTCCAGGTGCTGACCCTGACCTTCCCTCCTGCTTCCGTGCAGGACAAGGAGCCACGGGGAATCATACCCCTTGAGAACCTCTCTGTGCAGAAGGTGGACGACCCCAAGAAGCCAGTAAGTGTCGGAGTGGCAGCCTGAGGTCTGAATGGCTGGGGGCACTTCTGAAGCAGGGAGAGAGGAAAGGACGGCTGGGCTGACTCTCAGGAGGCCGGGCCAGGCCCAGCACCCCTTCAGGGGAACTCAGGGCCTTGGACCCTTCGCCTGCCCCTTCACCTGTCCCAGGAAATGGGCCTGGGGTGGGGTGCGTGCTGCTGCTTATCTGAGCTCTGGTCTTGCCCGAGTGTCTGGTCCTCCGAGGCTCCTGGGGAGCCCAGCCCAGCCACCCTCCCCTCCCTGCCCTGTCCTGCCCTCACCTGGTCACCTCCCCACAGTTCTGCCTGGAGCTCTACAATCCCAGCTGCCGGGGCCAGAAGATCAAAGCCTGCAAGACAGATGGCGATGGCAAGGTGGTGGAGGGCAAGCACCAGTCTTACAGGATCTCAGCCTCCAGCGCCGAGGAGCGGGACCAGTGGATTGAGTCCATACGGTAAGGGATGGCCGGCTGCTACAAATGGGCCTCCTGGCACTTCCCAGAAGCCCCTGTTTCTCTCGGGCCTTGTCTGCAAAGGACAATTCCAGAATCTCCCTCCTGTTTCTGGCTGCGAATCCCTCCCACCCATACCCTGTGCGCACCCCCTCTCTGCCTGCACAATGCCAGGCTCCAGGACCCAGGGGAGGGAGGCCACAACTTCCCAAGGCCGATGGGAGGAGCAGGTGAGATTTGCAGGTAAAGCTTTCTGCCCAGCACCTGACCCTGGGCGAGAACTCAGGAACGGCGCTGCAGTCAGCCTCAGGATCAGAAGTGGCCCTGGAAAGCCCTGGGGGAGGTGGAGGGAAGGGTCTTCCAGGGGAAGAACCAGTGCAGGCAAACACGAGAGAGCCAGTCAGGGTGTGGCCTGCCGGGACAGCACCCGGAGTTCTGGGTGGCTGGTCCTGGGTGCTGTGGGGCCTGACTGTGCAGGCACTGGGCACTGTGGGGGCTGAGCTGTGGGAGATGAAGCTGCAGAGGATGGCAAGGTCTTGGTCACCATGGCAACAAGCTTGGTTTTCTTGGGGGCACTGGGGAACCACAGACTGGTAAACAGAGAAGGGGGTGGCCAGGTGAGAAGGTGTACAGTGTACGGGCAGTAAAAAACCAGGCAATGGAGAGATAGGCGAGGGGCAGGGTAACAACCCTGACTCTGAGCCCGTTGGGAGATGCAGACCAGGGAGGGAGAAAACTGAGGCCTAGAGAAGGGAGGGACTTGCCCAGGGCCACACAGCAAGTGAGGGACAGAGTGGACCCAGCAAGCAAGTCTGCCAACTCCATTCGGCTGCTTCCATCTCCTTCTGAGAGCCTGAACAGGGGCCCGGGGACATTTGGGGGCAGAGTTCCCAAGGCTTTCGGCTCTCAGGCTCGCCCTTTCTGTCCCTGCCCATGGGACTCTGGGTCAGGCCGCTGAGGCTGGACTCCCCATGATCTGGTCCCCTGCAGTGGGGCAGGCCAACTCTCCATGGGAAATCCATGCCCCTACAACGAGCCCTGGGAGATGAGACCCCCTCATGCCCAGCTCAGCCCTGAAACTTTTCCACCTACCCGCCTTCCAGAGCCAGCATCACCCGAGTCCCCTTCTACGACCTGGTCTCTGCTCGGAAGAAGAAGATTGCCAACAAGCAATGAGCTTCGTGGGAGATGGTGCTGGAGGTGCTGGGGCCAGGTGTCCCAGGAACCCCATAATCTCCCAGTCCAGGGCACCCTTTCCTGGCCAGCGGGCATCCTCCCCCTCCCCCCACTACTTCAAGCTGACTGGAGGGAGTGGAACTGAGCTCAGGAGGGTAGGTGGGAGCAGCTGAGGGCCCAGAGCCAGTAACGAGGCCCCTCGCACCCAGCCACTGCAGGAGAGGCCTGAGGAAAGCAGTAGAAGAGAAATCAGCCCAAGATACTCGGGCCCCTGTCCTTTCTCTGGGCCTTAGTTTTCTCTTCTGGACTGTCTCCCGGCACTCTGAAACACTGTCAGTCTTCAAAGTGGGAGGGGCTGTGGGTTCCGAAGCTCCGCCTCCAGCGTGCTTTGCACCCTCAGTCCAAATCTCCTGCTCTGATTCTTGGAAAACCTGGATGTTTGGACAGAAATGGCTTGGGCCCTCTCCACCCGGTGATGCTAGCCACAGCCCCAGTGCAGGTCCCAGCACTCAGTGAGCTGGCTGCCTCCCGCCTCTTTGAACTGCTTCTTCCAGGCAGAAGACAGGATTGCACCAGGTCTCCCTAAGGAGATTCCAGCTGGAGATGTCTGCACCTGTTCACTAGCTGGAGGGGACTCTGGACTGAGAGCCAGGGGGAAGCTGAGAGCAGAGTGGGCTCCACCCTCAGGATGTCCATTTCTGGGGAGAGGGACCCCTCCAGAAAATGGACAGAGCATCCCAGACAGACGTAATCAAGCAGGACCAACAAGCAGGCTTCACTGCTGACTCCACTCATGCTCTTTCCAAGAGGCCAAGAAGAGAGCTTGTGTGGGTGTGGTGACCAGGAGGGCTGCCTGGAGGCAGCAGCCAAGTCCACAAGTGACACTGAGCTCATGGTAGAGTCTCAGCCATGAGTTCCCGGCGAGATCCCTGAGCAGAATTCCCATGGAGGTGAGGGGCAGCCCAGCTGGGTCCCCGCATCCTGAAACCCTCTGCAGCAGCGCTGTGCAGAGCTGAGCTGGCTTCCAGCACATGGCACAGCATGGCTCTGTCTCCAAGGAGGCCCCAGCCTGGGGGAGGGTTTTCAGAAGCACATCTCACCCCCTCACTCGGGCTCTGGGGGAGTCCCCAGGGGGAAGTTCCCTGTGGAAAGCAGGATATGAGCTTGCCTGCGCCAGCCTGAGCAGGCGCGTGGGAGCTGGCTGGGTTCCCCGGAGAAGGGGGGCAACCTCTCCTCCCTCCACCCCCACCCCCACGTGCACACCTTCCACGGGGTCAGGAAGGAGCAGCCGCCTTGTGGACTGGGACCCCTGTCTCTGGGAGTGAGCAAAGGCCTGGTAACAATGTCACCCTGAGGAGGGTCTGGGTTGGGCAGCTGCAGGAGGGGGTCTCACAGAACATTTTAGGACTTCCACGGACCCCGTGTCAGCCTGGGAGCTGAGCACCGCCTCAGCCACCTCACTGGCCCGTGAAGGGGCAGCCAGGGGTCACAGGAGGAACACTGGTTGGGGGTCACAGAGTCTGAGACCCTCATCTCCCCTGGCACACACTGTCTAGTCCATTCCTGTCCCCTCTCTGGTCCTCGGCTCCTCCCCCGTCATTGAGTGGGGATCAATTTCTAGGCATGAGTGGCATGAATCACTCAGAAGAGAGAATAAAAGTCATGAGTGGGGCCCTGCCCTTTCTCTCCAGGACCACAGCTGCCATCTTTGACCCCGCCCTGGCCCTTCCCCTTCATCACCTTCCCAGCGCAGGGCAGGAGGGCCAGACAGGAAAGAGTGGGCCCTCAGAGGGCCCTGGACTCTCAACCTCAGGAACTAGAGGCTACTACACTGGACAGATGTCCCCGTGGGCTGGATTTGCCACAGGGGCTTCCTCAGAGCAGACACTGGGTGAGCTGGCTCTGCCAAGGCCAGGGGTAAAGCAAAAGAACTTCCCAGCAGGCACTGCTGTCCAAAGAGGAAGCGAGGCCGCCTCAGGACATAGGGAGTAAGCTCCCTGTCTATGGGGGGATGCAAGCACAGGCTGGCTCCAGTGATCCTCTGGGGTGTTCAAGAGGGGCTTGAACTCAGTAACCTTCATTAACTTGTGTTTTCCACGAGAATTATTAAATACCTCCAGTATTCTAGGCACTGTTTCAGGCGCTAGTGGAACAAGACAGACTCCCTGGCCACGTGCGGCTTACATTCTAGTGGGTCGGAGCACTAACGGTCTAGGCAGCCCCTCCAGATGCAGGGCTTCCAGTGGCTCCCACACCCTAGCCCAGCCCCTCCTCCGACATTCCACCAGTGAGTCACTCGCAAAGACATTCAGGCCCTGGACCGATCAACTTGTCCCTATATTCACGCACTGGGCTCTGCTCGTTGAGTGCCTGCCCTATGCCAGCTCTGCACACAGAGCCAGGGATGGGACCCAAAGCCCTCGTCCTCAGAAGGACCTCAGACCAGGTGGGGGAGACAGGTGCGAACAAGCAGGGACAGTCCGGGCCAACCCGTGCTGTAGCAGAGCTGGGGTGCAGGGGCCAGCGGAGGCCGGGCTGGGCTGACGGACAGTCTGGGGAGGCTTCTCACAGGAGCTGTGCTTGAGTGGTGGCGGCCAGGTGGGAGAAAGGACACGTACCTGAGAATGCAGTGAGCTCATCTTCTGTCTGTTCCCCAACACTCACCCCCCACCCCATCCCCCAGGCACACTGACTCCTCGCAGACCAGACTGTTCCTAGGACACAGTAAGAACAAAATAATTATTGGTTACACGGAAGTCAACTGAAAAGCCAGCAGGAGCGGGTGCAAACGTCTGGAGGATTAGGGAGCTGTGGGAAGGGGCGGCGCTGTTAAGGGCGGGGGGAGTGGCAGGAAAGGGGGGCAGGGCCCATCACCACCCAGGAGTAGTGGGCCCCCACCCAGCTGGCCGAGCCCCCTTGCTCCTCCCCAGGCAGCCTCTGCCCGCCTCCCACTATTCCGCCACTCCTCACTCTGGGCGGCAGGGGGCTCCCACCCCTCAAAGATGAGAGGTTCCTCCCGGAAACAGCCAGACTGGGGCCCAGGCCACATACCCCTGGCAGGAACGAGGGTCTGCCAGGGTAGACCCGTGGCCTGGGCAGGCTGGAGGAGAGGCACCTTGTCTGCTAGGACCAGCAGGCTGGAGCCGCCCAACAGACACCCAGGGCCCAGAGAAGCACAGGCCTCCCCGCCACCCACCGTCCTGCAGGGCTCAGCCCCAGGGTCAGGACACGCAGCTCTTTCACACCAGGCTGCTGTGACCCTCTCTAGGTGTGAGCTGCCTCCCTGAAGGGCGCGGACTGGTGACTGCCATCACACAGACCTTTAACGGGGACCTCTGTGGGCAAGGGTGTCTCAGACACGGGTATAACAGCCCCCACCTAGGGATGGGCTGACACAGGTGTGGGAGAGGGGTGGCCAGTGAGGAGGAGCCACAAAGTGCAAAAGGCCACACAGGGGGTCCGGGAGCCACCCAGAGCGCCTGGGTTCAAGGCCCAACTCTACCTGTGTCTTAAGCAAATTCCCTAAGCTCTGTGAGCCTCAGACTTTCCATCTATAATATGGGAATAATTAAATATATGCAAAAACACTTAGAACAGTGTTCAGCACCCACTCAAGCTTATGTTAAATGGTGTCACTTATCACTGTTGTTATTGCAAGGCCAAATGTGTGCATGTCTCATGGAGATACAAAACCGGCTGAGGCCATGCGGGAGGAGAAAAGATGGGGATGGGGGTGGTGAAGATCTGGGAAGGCTTCTTGGAAGAGGTGCCCATTAAAGATGAGCGAAGTGGAAGCTTAGCTCTTTCAGCCAGTGGGACTGGGAGGAACAAGACAAGGATGCACATCAAGGCTTGGTACTTCTTGGACTCCCTTGGACTCCAGAAACAAGTCTTGTGGGCCAAGAGGATACAAATTTGAGGAGAGCCAGGTCCCAGCAAGAGCCAAGCTGTGTGCACAGTGCTGTGACCCTTTGAATCTCCTAGGCCACAGTGCCCCTTGTCATGAAGCTCTGACTAGGGGGGGCGGTAACATGGCTGCTGAACAGAGGCCGTCACTGGACGGAGAAGAACAAGTCTGGCACAAGATGCCAGGGGGTGGAGTGGGAGAGGGCAAGGGGGCTCTGGGGAGGCAAGTGGGCCCCTGCCCCGCACCTGAGGAGTGGGAGTGTGCTGGGTAACCGGGAACAGGCACTGGGGCCCTGAACCTGAATGCCAGGGAGCAGGAGGGGGAAGGAGGGGCGAGGAAGGGGGGGCAGCCAGCAGTCAAGCGGCAGGTGTGAGACCTACAGAAATTGATTTATTAGGGACAATGAAAGGAGCTAAATATGTTTGCCGGCTCAGTGATGACTCAGGCGCTCCCCTGGGGGTGCACAAAGTGTGAGTATCAAAGAAGCAAAGACAGGCCTTCCCCGACCAGGGCTCTGCCTTGAACCCTCCTTCCCAGCAATGGGAGGACCACCCTCTGAGTGTGTTGCTGGCCTGGCCTCCGAGGGGCAGCAGAGACCCTCCCCCCTACACACACCCCCTCTCCGATCTCCCCAGAATAGCTGAAGAGCAAAGTCTCCTGGTGAGACACATCTGGGTTGAAGCCCTGGCCTTGCCCCGAATTGCTATGATGTCAGACCAGTGGCTGGCCCTTTTTGGACCCACATTCACAGGAGAGGAAAGCTCCCCACCGAGCAGCCTCCACCTCCCCCTCCCTGCCTGGCAATGCCATCCGCGCCCCATTCAGCGTCTTCCAGACAGCCGCCAGTGCAGTTTCCTCTGCCCAACACCCGACAGCTTCCCTCCAGGAGAAAAGCCAGCTCCCGAGGGGCCTCGCAGGGAGAATTCATTCCTCCGGCACGGAGTTCCAGGCTTGTGCAGGGCTCTGGGAGAAACAGGGATGAGTCAGAGTCTGCAGCCAAGGCAGGGCAGCCAGGGGTGGCAGACACGACTTCCCCATGGAACAAGGGGCTGGGAGCTGCAGTCCAGGTGTGGGAAGGGGGCCTGGTGGGAGGTGGAGGCTGGGAGGAACAGAGGAGAGGGGTCCATAAGAAAACCCGAGAAGACCCAGGCCCCTCTGGATGGCACAGGCTGGGCAGTGGCTCACCCCAGGAGCCCAGGGGGCTACTCAAACCTCAGGCCTGCCCCAGAGAAGAATACTTTTATGAGTCACAGAAGTCCCTGCTCCTCCCAAGCTGACACAGGCGACACTGATGGAGGTTTCCCTTTATATCCTCCTGTGAATTCTTAGCAGCAAGTGACCCTCAAAACAAGCCACAAAGACTCAGAGCTCCAGATTGCACCCAGACACCCCTGCCCTACCCCCAGCATGCTCAGCAGCAATATGTCATGGCCAAGGCCACCAGTCAAGGGGCACTAACTAGGGCCTGGGCCTCTGCCAGCATGCTGCCTGCCAACCTTCCACCACTGCCCAGAGTGGGCTCTGTTATCTATCCCCACTCCACAGATAAGGGCTCTGAAGCCTACAGGGCCCATGGCCCAGCTAGAGGGGCCTGAGCCAGCTCAAAACCATGGCCATCTGCCTGGAGGCTTGTATAGATTTAGGGGGGCACACAGTCACGATCCAACGGGACTCTGACAGCGTGAGAGTGCCAGCTTAGAGAGGGTTCCGAGACAATGGGGGTGTACCAGGACAGCCCCAGACACCCCAAGGCATGTGGTCACCCTAGAGATTGGACATGTCTACAAGAGTCCGGCAAGGAAGTGGGGCATCCTAGGTGGCCCTATGGGCTGGAAGGGATATGACCCGTGGCTTCCTCATCCTGGAGAAGCAAAGGGCAGCTGTTTTGTCGAGAGCAGGCTGGGCTCCAGGCCTCTACTGCCATCCACTTTCAGGGAACACTCCCCTGTATCAGTCCTTCTGAGTCCTGCCCCAAAGGGCCTGTTGCGTGGGCTGATCACGTGAGCAGCGAGCCTGGTCCACCACCCGCTCTCTGCAGATATTAGTCCACTGGTATATTTTTGATGGAGTCTCCTCTGTGGGGCTGAGAGCAGGGGTTCTGGACAGAACTACCACATGAACCAGGGGCTCTGCATTCCATCCTCCCAGTACCAGCTGAAGTCCTCCTCCTACAGGAAGTCCTCCCTCACCACCCCAGGCCCCTCTCTTTGCTTCTGCACAGGGTCCTCTAGCCCTGTCTTAGCCTGTACAATCATCCTTCTCCTTCTTCATGAGGAAATCGAGGCTCACAGAGGTTAGGGAACATGTTCAAGGTCACCCAACACACAAGAAGACAGAGACAGAAGCACGTATTGAGCATCCTTCATCTCGCCCAATCATCCCAAAAGCCCGTGAGGCAGCCAGGACTGGAATTATTCCCATCTAACAGCAGAATGCGGAGGCCCAGAGCCACATGGGCGGGGAATGTGGCAGCCAAGCATCTGGTTTCCAGGGAGCTGTTGAGGCCAGAGGACCGGGGAGCGCAGTCCTCAGCAGAGGTGGGGGGTCAGCTCCTGACCTTTCCATCCCTTTGATCCTTTGAGGCTAAAGCTGAAATTTCTTCTCTTCCTCCCTCCTCCAAGGGATTTGCATTGCATAACCAAGAGCCCAGGAAGGACCCAGGTTTGACCCAAAGAAACTAAATTTTGAATAAAGTGTCCCCTATTTAAAAAATAATAAATCACACTCATTGGAGGAAATTGGAGATCAAGACTTCTTCAACCTGATATAATACACATTTTAGATTCTTTCAGCACAGCTGCCTGCTTTGTGTGTTACATCTCTGCCCTGCAACCCCAAGGGCAAGTTTGCATCACAAGCTTAACATTGTGGAATCCGAGTTTCCCCTGTGCACCAGGCAGGACAAGCCAGGTTCTACTGGGGTAACAAATAAGCCCCAAATCTGAGTGGCTTCACACACAAGACTTACATCTTGCTCCCACTGTACTCAGTGAAGAGTTGGCCAGGGGTCTCTGCTTGTCACAGTCACCAGGGGACCTGGACTGAGGAGGTGCCAGTCTGACACGGGCCACCAAGAATACTCTCTTGACTTGACACATGGCTTCTGCTGACATTTCATTGGCCAAAGCAAGTCACTTGGCCATCTAACTTCAAGGAGGCAGGGAAGAACCAGCCTACCATCCGACCACTCACCAATCCATGTCTAGGGTGACTCCTTTGTCAGGACAGACCCGTACCCCAGACTGCCAGAGGACAGACACATCGTTTACCCTCACTGGGTCATGTCATACTCTTCACAAACTCAGGGGAATCAGTGTTTCTCCCAAATCCCCAACTTTTGGAGACTGCAATTGTTCCTAGTTTTATGTGTTTATAAATACCCCATCTTAAATATCTTCAGCACTAAAACTTTGTCCATCTGTCCTCTTGGAAGTGCAATTCCTGGTCACTCTCCAGACTCAGAGTACCTGCCGTCCATTCATATTTCAGAAGGGCAGCCCTGGCTGGTGTGGCTCAGTGAACTGAGTGCCGGCCTGAGAACCGAAGGGTCATGGATTCATTCTCTTTCAGGGCACATGCCAGGGTTGCAGGCCAGCTCCCCAGTAGGGGGCGCACAAGAGGCAACCACACACTGATGTTCCTCTCCCTTCCCCTCTCTAAAAATACATACATAAAATCTAAAAGAAAAAGAAGAAGAAGAAAAGGGCCAGCCCCGCCTACCTTGCCTTCCCCAGCATAAGCAGGCGCCCACCTCTGCACACTCCGAGGCCCAGAGCAGTAATTCACAAACCTCAGCATCAGAATCACCAGGGTGGCTTGTTAAACAAGGATTGCTGGCCCCCAGCCCCAGAGCTGCTGACTCAGCAGGCCTGAACGGAGGTCTAATACCTGCATTTCTAACAACTGCCCAGGGAATGTTGGCCTGGGAGCACGCTCCGAGAACCACCGGCCCGTCCTGTTGGCCTGACAGTTATTAAACACCGGCTGCGTGATCTGACAGGCAGTTCTGCTCGGCGCTCTCCGGTTGCGTTGCCTCGAGCAAGCAAATCACATCGTTAGCCTCCCGGCCTCAGTTTCCTCATCTTACTTAAACTGGAGCCTCAGGGAGGAGGAGCACAGCTGACACTTCCGGCTCTGAGCGCTGTGTCACGGGATTCGGTTAAAGGCAGTTCAGTCATTCAGCGGTAGATGAAATACCCCCATGTTTTAAAAATATTTGTTAATTTGAAGGAAATTGCATTTATTAAAGTTCTCATGCCTTTTATGTCCCTGAGTGGGAACGAATTTTTTTCCACGTGGTGGGTAAGCATTTGATTTTCCTTCTTAGCGTGAACTGTCTGCCCCTGCTCTTTACCGGGTACCTGCGGGTTGCTGTCTTTCCTCATGGTCTGTCTGAGCTCATTACAGAGCAAAGATGACAGACCCCATTTGCTACAAAATCTTTCAAGGCTGCTGCTGCCTGTCTCCGGAGGTCATTTTTCTGGCTTACAGAGAGGGAGATGCATCTGACTTCCCCATTTTTATTTCCTCTATCACTTTTAAGCTTAGATGGTCTCCCCTCTGCAGAATGTGAAAAATATAAAGGAATTGGATTTTGGATGATGGGATTTCGTGCACCTTGACAGTTGCGGCCGGGCGGGCAGTGGGGGGACGGTGCCCTGCCGGCCCACCTCAGGCCCTCTGCTCCTGATGCAAGGCTCAGTCAGACACGCACACCTCTCAGCCCCCCACCACCCGTGCCCCAGCTCTGCCCCAGACGTCTGTCGTCGGTCTGCCCAGCTGCAGAGGTGCCTCCAGACCGGCGCCCAGCAATTCAGAGTTGGATGGAGCCACTGGAACCTCCAGGGGTCCATCCTCCAGCTGGAGACAAGATGACCAAAGGTGTACAAGCTGCCCACATGCCCTGCCTGGTGTGGCTCTGTGGTTGAGCACTGGCCTGAGAATCAAAATGTCACTGGTTCGATTCCCAGTTTAGGGCACACGCCTGGGTTGTGGACCAGGTGAGGTCCCCTGTAGGGGGCGCACAAGAAGCAACCACACATTGATGTTTCTCTCCCTCTCTCCCTCCCTTCCCCTCTCTAAAAAATAAATAAATAAAATATTTAAAAAAAAAACAACCCTGCCCACATATGGCAGACAGCCAAGGGGTCAGGTCTCTCCCCTGGTGCTTGACCCTGTGAGCTCTGCCTCTCTGAGTTTCCATTTCCCCATCTCGAAAATGGGAATGATAAAATGCCCATATCAACAGCAGGGTTTAAATAGATCGACAGGCACAGTGCTGGATGCAAAGCGCCCCTCGGTGAACGGGATTTGTCTCGTGCCCAGTTGTATTCTCCAGGCAGGGCCTGAGCCCCACAGCCTTTCGCTCTGTTTGGACTGAATTTGCAGCAAGGCCCCCGCTCCCAGGTCTTGGGAATGAACCTCAGCGCCTCAAAGCCTGGCCGGCCCATTAGCGAGCTTGGGAACAGTGGCTCCGGGCTCCACTTGTGCCAGGAGAGGCGAGGGGGCTGTGACAACCAGCCCTGCCTCCTCCCAGCCTGAAGAGCCAGAGGCGTCGGGTTTGAAACCCTTGCAGACCAGCCCTGCCACCTCCCCCTCCCCCGCCAGCAGGCACTCTGCTGGGCCTGATTTCCATAATAATCAGCCATAGATCTTCCGAAAGGGCCTCGAGCTCCGCTGCCCACCAGGGAAGCTCCCAAGCGCTTCGCCCCCCTCCTAACGACTCCCGCCGCCCCAGAGGGAACCTCATTTTTAAAAGCTTTTTAGAAACCATCCCAGCTGGGAGACGCCCACGACGTGGGTCTTGGCTGTAAGGCTGGCTGATGTGGGGGTAAGAGGGGCACAGCTGTGAGAGGCAGCGTTTCCAGTCTAGTCTAGACCAGGCTCAGAGGCAAGGAGCGGAGGAGGGAAACTGAGGCAGCCACAGTGAGGGAAGAGACACATTCTCACACCTCACTTTACAGATGGGGAAGCTGCGGCCCAGAGATGATATCTCGGGTGTTCCCGGATGGTACTTCGGCTGGGTAGGACCCCCTTCTAGGGAGGCGGGTCCAGGGCCCACGGCCTCCTCCGCAAACTCCTCCCCAAGACAGGCCACTGTCTCTGGTTGTGCTGTGCATCTGAAGATGATAGGACAGCAGGGAACAGATAGGGGGACAGGCTGGGAGGGAGGCCAAGGGTGTGCGCAGCACTTGGAGCTGGTCTGGCCTGGAAGTGCAGGGTCTGCGTAACCGAGTTCAAACCCGGCTCTACCTCAACCAGGTGGACGACAGGTAAACTACTACCCAGGTAGACTGGGCAAAGTAGAGCCCTCCGCCCAGCTCCTCTCCACCAGTGGATTGAGCATGGTTTTTACATTTTCGAATTTTAAAAAATTGAAAGAATATTTCCTGACATGTGAAAATTATATGAAATTCCAATTTCATTGTTCCTACAGACACATTAGTTTTATCAGAACACAACTATGCCCGTTAATTTTGGGTCCTGAATGCAGCTACTTTTCTGCTACGGTGGCAGAGTTGCTTGGTCTTGACCCAGAGGTATGGCCCCCAAAGCCAAAAACATTTACTACCTAGTCCCTCCCAGGAAAGCCTGCCCACCCCTGCACCAAAGGGCCAAGCACTGACGTCCGGGAGCCTCAGGTTCCTCATCGGAACAAACGGGAATAATACCACCTGAGGACCGAGTGAAAGTAAAACAGCAAAGCCCCACACAGCTAGCTAGCTTTCTTCTACTCCCCCACTTTCTTTTCTCCCGGCCCTGGCCCCTGGCTGCCTCCCAAAACCTGAGTCTCAGCCACCGGGAGGAAGTCACCTTGAATTCAAAGTGCCTCCCACCCACCCCTAGTCCTGCTCGTCCTCACTGGGTGTTCACCACCTGATCCCCCAGCCCAGTGACCAAGCCTGGCTGGTTCTACCTTGAGCCCAGCAGAGTCTCTAGCACACAGTAGGTGCTCAGGAAACATTTTCCAGATGGATGGATGGGTGGGTGGGTGGGGCTACTCTGCTGTCTTTCCCTCTGCCCCATTCCCTCCGCTCTGACCTTGGTCATCTCCTGCCAGCTCTCCCTGTCCCCCCTCAAGCTCTTCCCATTCCATTTCCCAGCCTACAGACAGGAAAATGCCTATGTCACCCCTCCCCACTTCCTCGCCTCTGTCCTCTCCATTCAGGCCATGCTCCTCAGTGTGGGACACAAGGAGCTGACCCAGCACCCGTCTTCAGTCTTACCAAACACCCAGCCCTGAACCCAAGACACTGGATCAGGCCTCCAGGCCTTTGCTCAAGCTGTGCCCTCTGCCTAGAATCTTCTTATCTTCCCATGGGCCCAGTATCCTCTCCTCGACCCCCGAAGACTCAGTGCAGGCCCTGACTCCAGGAGATCTTTCCAGATCTCTCACCCATCTCCACTGCCCCCAGTATACAAAGCTATCCTGAAACTTCAGTGCCATTATGAATATTCATGAACATAAATGCATAATTATCCAGGTGAGCCTGAGAGCTCTACAAGGGCAAAGCGTGTGATGGTATTTCTGTATCACCAGTCCCAGCAAAGGCATGGCCCAGAGAAGGCACTTAGTAGATTTTTTAAATAAATGGATCAATAAAAGAAGGTAGGAATTAATACAGATGGGATCCTGTTCCCTCACTCAAGAACTTTCAGTGGCTCCCCAGTTCTCCTCCCTAAAAGCCAGCCATGCAGCCTGGTCTCCAAGACCTGTATGAAGTGGCTCTGCTCCACTTCCCGGTCTCATCTCGAACTGCATCCCCCACTCTGTGGATCCTAAGCAGTCCCAGCCTCCGAGCATTTGCTCAAGCTGTTCCCCCTCCCTGTACATCCTCATCACTCCCTGCATTTGTGCCTGTGGGCGCCCTGACCGTCCTTGGAGACCCACGGGGCTTCAGGGACCCAGGGGCTGACTACTGTTCCTGTCCTCAAGTCCCACTGCAACAGTGAACAGGACTCTCAGTAGGACGACCTGCGTCTGGGGTGAACCCTGCCAAAGCCTATGATGGGGACACGGCTGCACTTCTTGCAATAAAATGGAGACTAATGCCTGCCACACAGGGCTGTTAGGAGGTGAGAGATGCTGTTGTCTGAAGTTCCTGGCACACAGGGGGTGCTCCTCGAAGAGCAGCCAGCCCTGGCCAGAGCCCTCCTGCCCAGAAAGGAGACTCCCCACCTGCAGCCCCGCTTCTCTCCTTCTCACTCTCTCCCTCCCCTGCCACCCCGGCTGCGCCTGCAGCCAGCGACTGATGCTGCCGTGGGCAGAATGGCAATGAGAGCAGGACCTAAGTGAGCCCATCTGGGAAGCTGAGCCTGGGACGAGGGCTCAGAATGAAGACAGTGAAGGGCAGGGGTAGGAGAGGGGCAGTGTCTGGGGTAGGAGTTCTGCATGAACACGGGGCCAGGGCTGGATAGGAGAGGGGCAAAGCAGGGCAAGGTCAGAGTGGCAAAAGTACAGGATGGGGGTGGGGCTGGGGCGGGGCTGGGGCAAAGGTGTGGGGGGCAGGGGAGGAACAGGGCTTGGGCAGGAACCAAACCTAACAGCTGGAGTAGGGGTTGGGCTTAGGACGAGATAGGGCTGGGGCGGGGCCAGGATAAAATCACCCCCAGGGGTCAGGAAAAGAGGCTGAGAGAGTTAGGGTCGTCCCAGACCAGGGGAGGCGAGGAAGCAGATGGCGGAGTTGGAAGAAATGAAAGAGGCACGAGTGAGCAGGGGGAGCAGAGAGCGGGGAGCCACCGAAGCTCCAGCCCTGGGGGCAGTCTCCCCCACCCCGTGCCAACCTCCTCCTTTGCACGTGGGACCCGTGTGGCCAGAGAGGGCCATGGACTCAGGAGAGCAAAAGGGGAGGGGGGCAGAGTCGAGACCAGACTCTCTCCAGACCTAGAGGGGAGGCTGGAGGGAGGAGAGGAGTGGAACTGGGTACGATGGGGCAGAGTGTGGCCAGCACAGACTTCTGGGCTGACACCCAGACAGACACACATCACAGGAGGAGGGTCCAACCCTACCCATGTCCTGCTCAGCCCATCTCCGTGCCTTTGCCCAAACCAGTGGCCCCTCAGCGATGCCTTACTTCCCACTCCAAATACCCTCCCAACCTCAATCCGTCCCCAGCGGGTGCTCCTGGCTCTTCCGCCCCGCCCACTCCCGCACCCACCGCCCTCAGCAGTGAGGCCTCCCTCTCTCCCTGGGCTTCATGCCTGTGGGCGGCGGAACATTCTTGTGGTCAAGGGTACATGCTGGGCCCCCATAAATGTACTTAGTTTTCACAAACATCATGAGGAAGCTTTGTAACCTAATTGTTAAGCCCATGAGTTTGGGACTCTGCTGGACTGGGTTCAAGTCCCAGTATCTTCATTTTTGTACAGTAGGTGCCTCATAAAGGCTAGGCCTCCCCTCTCTTCCCATCCAATGGGTCGCTCAGGAAACGCAGAGCAGGTGCCCAACAGCGAGCTGAGGTGTCCTCCTGCTCCCAATTAGAGGCACAGGTGTCTCCCCAGCCCAAACCAGAGCTGTCCAGCTTGGAAGAAAGGCCCATTGCTCATTCTCCTCAAGTCTCTGCAGCTCCAGCGATCAATTGGTTGCCATGGAAACCAGCCCTCCAGTCAGAGACAGGCTCTTCTTGGCTGAGCCAGCACCACCCACCCACCCACTCAGGCCACTCTGTGGGTCCCTCACGTAGGACTGCTCCAGAGGAGACAAGTGGTGCCCTAGCATAATCTGGGAGCGCCTGCCTGCATCCTCAGGATTCTGGGACCCCCAGAGAGAGGCACGTGGGGGTGGGGGGGGCGAATAGCAACCCACTCCAGGTGGCTTCCTGAATTTTACAAGGTGCTCCCCCATACATCACTGCCCTTGGTACTCAGAACGGACCTGAGAGGTGCAGCTTATTAGCCCATCAGGTAAAAGAGGACACTGAACCCAGCTGGAGAGCCACGGGAAGCTGGGCACAGACCCATTTCCTGAGCCCCACCTCCCACCCCTCCATCCTGGGCAGAGGGTTGGGAGAGGTGTTCTTGGCCCCACAACAGCTGGCATTGCCTTCCCATCACATCTGCCCCTGACGCTTCCAGTGCCCACCAGTGCCAGGCCCACCAGGGGCCATTAGCCAAGATCGGTGGGCCTGCCCACCCACTCCCGCCTGGCTTCCACCCCCAGCCCTGGTCCCCTGTTCTCCCCCAGTGCCAGGCAAATGGGATGGAGGCCAGACTGAGTCAGGGAGCTCCAAGTCTGACCACCCCTGGCCCATGCGCCTGAGCGAGCCAGGTAACCTCCTCTCTGAGCCTGTTTCTCTGTTTGGAAAATGGGAACAAGTCTGCCTGACTTCTGGAGAAGTGGTGGAGTCCAGCAAAGGGTGTCGAGACCTTAGCACAGGGCCTGGGGTGCGGCCTCGACTCGGTAAATGGAGAGGCCCCTCTCTGTAAATGGGACATCCCCACTGTCCCTTCTCAGTGACCAAAACTGTCCCTGGGAACTGGGCACAAGGCTCCCATAGGGCACCGCTGCTGGGAGGAGGCAGGAGGCAAATGCTGCCGTTATTAATAACCAGCCCAGGAAAATGCCGACCACAGAGGAGATCTACAGACTCGCAGCGACTCGTTCCCAGAAACAGCAAGCAAGAGGCCAATCAAAACCTGAGTCTGACTGATGGAGACCGAGCCCTCTGCTGCAGCCCAGGCTGTCCTGGCTGGCCCAGCTGCAGCCAGAGCCGGCCACCCTGTGCCGCCGCTGCCCAGTCCACCACAGGGCCCGACACTGACTGTGCACCCACCGTCTGCCTGGCACGCTAACACCCACCACGCCACAGCCCCGTGGGTGCCGCAAGTCGGGAGTCGGCAGCTGTGTAGGGCGATGGGAGACTTCTGGGAAGGAGGGAGAGGTGCTTTTCACTTTTCAGCTGTGGTCCTGGCCCTACGCAGCTGCCCCTGCTGGCCACTGTTCAGAGTAGTGCCCTCTGCCTAGGAATTCCTGCCATTGTGCGCTGTCTCCTGGGCTGCACAAGCCGCTGCACAAAGAACTGCCTAGCGGGGCACCCCAGGTGCAGCCCCACGGGGATCCATTGTGTCAGCCCCCCCCCCAACCGAGCTCCAGCTTCCTCCTCCTCCCTGCACACCAGACCTCCGACCCAGTGCGCACGCGCTCTCTCTCTCTTCCCTCTCTCTCTCCACCTTCACTGAACACCTACTATGTGCCAGACACTGCGTGAGGTACAGTTACCACTGTCAGCCTAGCCCCCCTCCCGGCTGCCCCTCTTAGAGATGAGGAGGTGGAGGTGCAGAGAAGGTAAGTCACGCAGTCGACAAAGGCCAGACCGGGATTTGAGCACGGGTCTGGGGGCTTCAGAGACCATTACGTGGGCACAGTACCTGAAGGAAGACCCCGGGGCCTCCTCTGTTAGACCTGCCTCTCCTCCCTGCCCCCCTCCCGAGGGCTCCTCTGGCACAGGATGGAAGGCGTGGAGTCCAGGTATTACCATGTTTCTGCCTCCTTCCCCCTCCTCTAGAACAAACGGATTCATTAAGTTCCACCTCTAATCTGTCCTGGGGAGGGGAGGCACGAGCTTTGCCCCTCCCCTGGTCAGCCCGCCCTCCAGTGGGTGCTTGGGAAAGCTTCCCTGCGCTGTGCCCTCCTCTGATTAGATACTAATTACTGCCATGCTCTCAAATTGAGGACTTTAATTTCCCCCAAACGAAAAGTGCATCTCAATCAGCCCCTCCCCCAAAGCACCTCTCCTAAGAGGAGCCAGGACCAGGCTGCAGACAGGCCAGCCTAATTCCTGCATGCCAGCCTTTCCAGTCTTTCCCCTCTCGCGCCAGCACCACCACCGCTTCTGTCCTTCCCAGGTCCTCCCCCCACCCAGGGAGGGGGCCCTGTGGGCACTTGTGTCCAAGGAACACTCTGTAGGAGTGCCCCCTACAGTTGGGGGCTCAGCAGAGTGAGACAGGGCCCGCAGCCCAGGGGCCAGAACCAGGTGACAAGGGCTCAAAGACTGCCAGCCCCAGGCAGAGACAAAGCTTCCTGCTCCCCTGACAGCCTCAGGGCAGCCTGGTGCTCAGATGCTTCGTCTCAGCCCAAAAGAATGGGCAGAAGACTGAGCAGGAGCCCAGTGAGGGAGGAGACTGGGAGGGGCCAGATAACCTCCCCTCTCGAGGTGTCAGGAGGCTGCTGGACAGCAGCTTGGAGTCAAGAGCCAGAAGGCTCTTTGGTCTGCACCGCACCCCCTCCCACCCCCCACCCCACGCCACCCCTGCAACCAGGCGCAGGTCTGGGGGCTGCAGATCCCCCACTCCATCCTGGAGAGGCTGGCTCACCAGATCCGAAAAGGGAGGGCACCAGGAGATAACACTTTTAAAAAGCTTCCAAATGCCTCTAAGTGTGACACAGTTCAGGAATCGCCAAGCCAGTCTCACTCCCTTAACTGACAGCCAGGAATGTGGGCCCCGGGAGGGCAGTCTAGCTCAGGGTCCCGTAGCACGTCAGAGGGCTAGGCCAGGTGATAGCCTTTCTGAGTCAGAGACTTCGAAGAAGGGACAGAGAGTGAGGCCGGGGTGGGGGACTTAGGCGTGGCACCCACTGGTGGGAGTGGAAGGGCTTGTGAAAAATAACACTAACGGTGGCGCTACTTTGAAATGGAGCCAGGCCGCCACCCCAGCGGGGCTGCCTGTCCGTATATAAAGCCTCCAACCTTCGGAAGGTTTAAAACAGGGCAAGTGACGCTGGGCCTGGGCCTACGCAGCGGTGTGAACCGAAGAGCTATTGGCGAGGAGAATGGGAAAGCAGGTGCAATGGCGTGGGGAAATCATCCGTTGGAATCAGCGCACCGTGTGATGTCATCGGCAGGCGCAGAAACGCCGTCCTTCTGTGGCTGGAGTTGGCCCGGCTCTGGGAACACCCCGCACCGTGGTGGCCTAACCCCGAGCACTGTTGGGCTTCTGCTTGAATCGGTGAGTCCTGAGTAGCTGTTCTTTCTTCTTTTTTCTAAAACCTCAAATAAATGCTTGTTGCCTCTCACTTTGGCCTTTTATTTCAAATTTAGTGGTTGCAGGCCTTGAACAAATTACCCCACCACCTCCCAGCATAGAGGGAGCTGGGGACTTCTCCCAGGTCCGCGCTGGCTCCAGACCCTCCAGCCAGGCCAGCTCACGCCGCGGTTAGCGGCATCACCCCCATCACCACCATCGTCATCCTCACCATCATCCTGGCAGACCTGTGCTGAGCATCTACTCATTTCAGGCACTGAGACAGGTACAGGCACCTTCTTCTCCTCCTCTCGACCACCCTAAGAGGGGTTCCCTTCCCCTCACCTCCCACCCTTACAGAGGAGCACAGTGAGGCTCAGGGAGGTATCTCTCGCAGGGAGAAATACCTGCTGTGTCTGTTTGAGCCTGGGGTGGGTCACTGGCGCCGCCCCAGCCCAGAGCTCAGCCGGGAAACGGGGTGGGGGGGCATCATTAAAGCTCAGCAGTATGGAGGCAGCCCATGGTTCCCCGCCCTGGCATTCAGGGCTCCGACCTGTGCAAAGGCCTTAGAACAGCTGGGAAGGGGACGTGGGGGCACACTGATAGCCCCCCCCCCACCAAGGGCACTCTCCAAACCAGGGGAGTGGTGGGGAGGAATGGGAATTCAGGGTGGTGTGTGTATGCCACCAAGTAGGGGTGGCACAGTGTCAACACAGAGTAGCTCAGAACCTGGGGGAGGCGGGGGAGGCCCTAGCCACTTCACCACTCCCAACCCCTCACTACACACCCATTTCACAAGTGGCTCGTCCAAGGTCTGATGGCAGGAGCCGGACTGGGAGCAGTTTCCAGATCTGACTGAGAGGCTGGGAATTGGGGGCCAGGGGAGGGAGCGAGGACCTGCCTGGCCCCTGGCGGAGGATTTGGGGGGGCATATGATGATGCAGCCAGGATGTCCCCAGCCACACCACCCGCACCCACCACCCCAGAGGCAGTGACTGGAGTCCAAGCCTCCCCTGCACGGGTGCCTCTGACCCGCCCCTGTGCTGCCCAGCTCAAGCCCCGAGCGGGGCTGTCCCTCTCCCTGCCTCTAGGTTCCGCTCGCTGTCCCCACCCTTGTAGAGCTTCTCTCCTCCTCCAGTCTCTCTTTCCCCAAACGGATCCTCACCCCACAAACCCCTTCCCACCCTATGGATTTACCACGGTCACTGCCCCCTGCCCCATTCCGGCCGAACAACCTTAGACAAGTATCTTAACCTCTCTGAGCCTTAGTAGTGGCTTCCAGTATAAAATACATTGGGGGGGAGCATAGAAGACAGGAGCGATGGAATGCTGCCGTCAATGAGTTAAACGGGGGAAGCCTGAGTGTAAAAACTGCTTTCCCCAGTGTGTGTTTACTTGTCTCTGCGCAGACGCCCTGGGGGGAGGCAAAGTCGAGGGCGAAGCTGGCTGCCTCCTGATCCCTGGGGATCGGAGACCGGGTACTGCACACACTTGTCTTTTGAATATCGTAACATATAAATGCATTAGCAACTCCATCTAACAGATTAAATAAAAGGCGAGCATAAACTAAGCCTTGGAAATATTAGTACCTGGAGCTGTTCTGAGGACTGAGCGACATAATGTGTGTGAGGCAGACGGACGTACTCGGAAGCCTCCGCCAGCCGTCAGGTTCTGATCGGCGCTGCTGGCTTTGCCGGCTCTCTCGCCCCAGCTCAGTTTCTGTCTCCTTTTCTCTCCCACCTTCTCCCTGCTCCTCTCTCCTCCTCCTCCTCCTCCTCCTCCCTGCAGCCCCTCCCTGTAGCGAGGCACCTTGCCACCCACGCCCCAGCCTCTCTCCTGGGAGGGTGTCCAGAATGTGTGACAGTGGAGCAGGGCCGCTGTGGAGCCAGGGGACAGAATGGGGGCAGCTTCGCCTCCCAGCAGCCCCCGGGACCTATCTTGGCAGGCGATTCCTAGACCAAATTCAAGGATACTCCCCTCTGGAGCGGGCAGAGCCCCAATTTAACCCTTCACAGGTGATGAAAAGGTGGGAGGGGATAGTAAAATCAGTGGGCGCAGCCCCCAGTGGATCATTTAGAATCCCCCGTTGCCCCTTCCAAGACATACACCCCAGGTGCACACACGGCCCCTGACAGCGTCAGCAGGACCCTGTCTGTCCCTCATTGGCAGGCTCCTCCTCCCCTCCCCTCCCCAGACTCCTCCCGTTCTTCCCTTCATACTGAGCCACACCGTAGGTACCCAGAGACGGCAACAAGTAACCAGCACCTGGGGCCCGTCTGAGGCTTGGCAGTGTCGCCTCAGTACGAGCCTGAAAGGCACAGTGGGACTGGCCGGGACCTGGGACCCTTCTCAGAATCCACGCAGCAGCATCTGCCAGGGCTCCAGGGCAGCGGAGGGGTTCGCCCGGGCTGACCCAGAGGCTGGTCCAGGTGGGAGGCCTGGCTGGAAACCAAGGGAACTGGGTCTCGGGACCCCCTAGAAAGATCCCCCTCACCAATCTGTCTGTCTTCAGCCTCACCTCCTCCAGGCCACTGTCCCCAATGCGGGTCTTAATGGCCCTGACACTGGGCTGGGTCTTGACAGATCTCTCCTTCTCTAGAACCATCGGTAACTCCCACAGCCTTGGGGATGGTGTCAAACTACTCAGCCTGGCACTCAAGACCCTTCAGACCGGCCCCACTGGGCTCCCTGACGCAGCTGGCAGAAGTTTTTCCACCTCCCTGCTCCTCCCCAGATGCCCAGCTTGCTCGTGCCCCCAGTTCACCCTAACAGCACAATAAACAGTGGTCCCAGTTCCTAACCACTTCGCCTGAGAGGAGCGGGGGAGGGGACTGTGGGTCACCTGAAGGCCACAGCCCCGTCAGACTTTGCTTTGCCCAGGGCAGCCCCTCAGGCCATGTTGCCGGGCTAGCCCGTCCCTTCCTTACTCAGAGAACCCCAGGGACAAATGATGTCAACACAGCCCCAGGCAACTGCGAGATCCGCTCACCTGGGTCAGCCTTGGAAAAGTGACACTTGGGTCTGCTAAGGGCCTGGCGGCCCTGGCACTTTCCCCATCAAACCCTGGGACTGGCCCGCCCCCACCCCCTGCCTGGCAGAGGTGGGTGGCTGCCCTGCATGTGTGAGCCCTGCATTCGGAGTCAATGAACCCAGGGCTCTTCTGCCAGCCCTCTGGGCCTCCGAGCTCATAGCTTCCTCTTACTCCCTGAAATAGAGAGTGACAGGTGAGCTGTGACACTCACAGGGAGGGAGGCAGCAGGAAAGAGGCGGTGGGAGGATGTGGTACAGGGCAAGCTTGAGCGAGCCCCGTGGTCTCTCTGTGCCTGTTTTTTCACCTGTTAAAAGGCATCCTCTGATTATGCTGAGCCCAATAAGCCAAAACAAAAGGACAGACACCGTCCAACCCCACACCCAGGAGGTACCCAGAGCAGGCTCACAGAGACAGGAAGAAGAGCGCCACCCTCCCCGGGCTGAGGGGCGGGGGAGGCAGTGGGGAGGCCGGCAGATGTGGGACGGAGCCTCCGTTTGGAGGATGAGGAGCCCTGGAGATGGGTGACGGTGGTGGCTGTGCAGCAGTGTGGGCGAGCTCAGTGCCGCAGAACTGGGCGCTTCAAAATGGTTCAGACGGCAAGTTATGTGTTAGATAATATTTTACTGCAGTTTTAAAACTTGGGAGGGATCAGCCCGTACCAGGGAAGGCTGTGGGGGCCCGAGCTGAGGGTCTGCGTAGCACCAGGGTAGTGGGAGGGCTGCTGGGAAGCCTGCCTTCCTGCAGAGGCCGGGAGCTGCCCGCAGCTCAGAGCCCGGCAGAGAGCGGAAGAGCCAAAGGGCCCCAGGAGGAGCCAGAGAGGGCTGAGGGCTCTGCCAGCCAAGCCCATCCCCCAACCTGTCACCAGGTCTGCCCCTTCCTTGGGGTGCAGGGCAGGGGTCATCAGGCCTATTTTCCGGGAGAAGAGACCAAGGCCTCAACAGGCCCAGAGGCCGTCCCTGGGCTAGGGCAGGTCGAGCTTCCCTCCCCACTCCAGAGCCTCTTCTGCCACATTTAAACCCAGCCCAGCCCAGCCCCTGGGAGCAGGTTCGGAAACAGGCACTGCCTGGTCCAGTCCTGCCCAGAGCGACGCCCCTCTCATCCCTAAGTGTCCCCTTTAGTGGGCAAACGCCTTGGGTGTCCCCTCCTTCCCTTCTGCATGGTGGCCGCCCTGAGGAAATCGTCAGAGAAGAAAGGGGTAGAGGAGACTCAGAAAAAAGCCAAATGGCCCCATGAGAAGCTGCTGGTAACCTTCTGGGAGGCTCTGGAGGGGAGCTGGCAGGGAGTGGCCAGCTCCTGGGACCTGGTGGAGAGCAGGGAGCCAGCGGTGTCCAGTGGTGGGCAGGCGGTGCTCAGAATCCAGTGATTTCTCCCACAAATTCCCACCCACCTGGCAGCCCCCGATGAGTGAGCACCTGCCGAATGCCCAGGGGATGCTGCAGGCAGGCAAAGCTTGCCACCCCGTTGTACAGATGAGAAAAGCAAGGCCGCTGGCAAGGCAGTGGATGCATGGACATGGCTCAGCAAAGGTGACACAGCTGAGAAATGCCCAGCCTGGGACTTTGAAACTACATCTGTCTGAAGCTAAAGTCTGAGAGAGAGAGAAAGAGAGAGAGAGGACCGATGGAGAGAAAAAGAGATGGAGAGAGGAAAGGAGAAAATGAAGGACAGAGAAATGGGGAGAAAGAGGGAGAGAGAGAGAAGGATTATGAGGATAGCGATCCACCGCCACCACCAGTCACAGGGCAGCGGTATAAATGGAAACCAGGTGCTGAAGTGGATCGATGTGGCTGCTGGAGAGGATGAGGGGGGGAGGCCCTCGGTGGGGGGGCCAGGCCTGCCTCGGAGGGCTCTGGCTGTGGCTGGTTGGGGTGTGGGGTTTCCTAAGAGCTGAAGGGGGCTCAGTACCCGGCCTCCTGCCATGGCTGCTCACTTTTCCTTACTGTGGGTGGTTGCCATGGCACTTGCCCTCCCTCCTCCCCACCGCCCACCCTGGGCCTTCCTGTCCGGCTTCTGGGCCAGGGAACACTCACCATTTCTGGGCAGTGCCCACCCTTCCCACCCAGCTCAGGGCTGAGTCCCCAGTGAGTCCAGCCTGGGCCCAGAGTTGCAGGGAGAATCTGAAAACCTGGGTCTCAGTCCCTGCTCTGCCACTGTGTGGCCTCGGGCAAGTCACTTTCCCTCTCTGAGCTACATTTCCAGAAGGTCTGACGTTTCCCAGATGGATTGGTTTCTGGGGCATCACCGTATCCGACACCAGCACCTGTTCAGACAAGGCTGTTTGTCACTATCCAAAGAGCACTGAGTCTGGAGTCCAAACAGGGGGTTCAAATCCTGACTCTCAGCTACTTATTAAGTACCTACTGTGTGCCAAGCACTGGTCCAGAAGCCAGAAATACCGACTTCCTCTGTGACCCCTCACCCTTGACAATTCTGAATCTTGGTTTCCTCATCTGTAAAATGGGCCGGGGAGGGCAGCAGGGAGGGGGAGGAGCAAAGGAAGCCATTTAGGGGAGTCCCCTACCCCAGACAGACTGCAGCCTAGATGTTCTTCCAGCAGGGGCCCACAAAGCCAGGCTCGGCCACATGCCACTTGCGTCACCCCGTGGGGATCCCTGAGACAGCCTGGCGTGAGGGCGGCGCCCCATCTGTGTTAGGTGGGTGCCATCCTGCCTCCGCCCCACTGCTCTAGGCAACCCCCACCCCTCCCCAGGAGAGGACGCAGGCTGGATCCTTAGAGACCAAGTCTTCCTTCGAAGCCCCGCTTCCTGAAGGGGTTGAAGGGAGGACAGGTGACACAGAGCCTTCCTCATACCCATCTTCTGCTCGGAGACCTTCCGCGTCTCCCAACTGTCCTCCAAAGGAGCCCCGCTCCTCCCAGGCTTCCGGAGCCTGCAGGACAGAGCCCCCTCCCTGCCGTTTCCCCTTCCTCCTCTTCCCTCCCCAGGCTGCCTCCCAACATGCTGTTCCACCCTCTTTTGGGGGGGCCATTTCCCTGCCTAGAGGGCCACCCTGTCTTCTTAGGGGAGGAAGGGTCCGGCCTGTGGGAAGACTGCCTGCCCCTCCCCGGCTGCCCTTCCCCCAGATCCCATGGCCGCCCCTGGTTTTTTTCCACCCTGCTCCTCCGGAAATCCACTCAAATTTCTCCAGGGGCCTGAGAGCCTCTGGGCTTCACTGTTGATTTTTCACAAGTGATTATTGGCGGCAGAATTTGTCACCTGCACAATGAAGGGAAAATGAACCTTTCATCAGAGCCAGCCTGCAGAGGCTTGGAGAGCTGGGGGAGCTGGCTGTGGGGAGGGGAGGGGAGGGGAGGGGAGGGGAGGGGAGGGAGGGGAGGGGAGGGGAGGGGAGGGGAGGGGAGGGGAGGGGAGGGGAGGGGAGGGGAGGGGAGGGGAGGGGAGGGGAGGGGAGGGGAGAAGGGAGCTGAATTCACTTGGCCACTTTGTGTCAGGCCTGGGCAGCCGAACCCATTTCAAGCTCCTTTTGAGCAGAGGGAAACTGAGGCACGGAGAGCTCGAGAGAGTCACCCAGGGTCCCAGAGCAGCTAAGGGACAGTCCTAGGTTGGGCACTTAGCTGTGCCCGCCCCATTGATGCCAGCAAGGTGGGTTTCATAGAGTTCCACTACAAAAGCTGAAAGAAACGTGGCAGATGGTCTAGTCCAAGGCTTCCTCCATTTCTCAGGTGGAGAGATAAGGCCCGCAGGGGGCAGCGACTTGCCAAGACACACATGAGGCTTCACAGGATGGGGACCAGATCGAGGTCTCCTGCCCTCAGACCAGACTCCTCCCTCTGTCCATCTGTGAAGACCCCAGCCCGAGGTCCAGGTCACACAGAGGCCTCTCCCCTCCCCCCTTCCTCTTCCTCCTCCCACAAAGCCTCCCAGCTCCAACCAGATGACTTGGAGGGTTGTGGGACCACCGCCAGCCCTGACTTCAGTTTCCTCCGGAGCACTGGGCACCGCAGTAGCCCACTTCTTGGTCTGCTGTGAGGACTCGCTGACGGGTGTCTGGCACCCTGCCGCCCCCCACCCAAGGCCGCTTCCAGTGTGAGAGTCTGTCTCTCTCTCAGCCCCACGGCTCACTGTGTGTGTGCTGCCACCTCCCCCACCTGGGCAGGCTTCCCGCACTGCCGCTAACCCGAGTGGGCCCCCCCACCGGGCTCCCACTGCTCAGTGATGCTCTGAAGCTCACTGCTAGGAAGTGATCAAAACCCCAGCTGCCAGCCAGCGGGGAGGAGCAGCGGCAGCAAGCAGCCTCACTGACGTTCGTCATCTTGGCTCAGAACCTCCGTGGCCCCCCCTCTAACGGCCCAGCCTTCTCCACTAACTCCAGCCAGCCACCCACCCTCTGGCACTGCCCACTCAGCCCCTCCAAACCTTCAGCCCCCTCCAGGCCCTCAATGACTGCTGTCCCTGTCCTGTCCTGGTCTCCTGCACCAAAGTCCCCATTCACACCCTCAGGCTCCACTGGCTCCCAGGCCCCACCCTGTCTAGTCCCCCAGCCCCACACCCTCTCGGCCCCCCAGTCTCCCGACCTCCTTCCCTGGCCACCCTCAGTCTCCTCTGGCCCTTTCTGACCTCATGCCTTTGGGTCCCTGAGGCCTGTCCAGTAGAGGCTGGGGCAGAGCAGGGCAGAGGGGGGAGGTCCGAGCACTTTTCTCCCACCCCACCTGATGGGACCAGGGGCTCTGACAGCCACACTCTGCTCCCACCCCTCCCACTGCCAGTCACCAGGCCCACCACCCTGTCTCCACCCTGAGAGACAGACACCCTCCTTCCTGCACTGGGCTGGCTGCACCTTGTGGACACCCATCATCACCACACACACACACACACACACACACACACACGCACGCACACGAGCCAGAATCTCTCAGCCCACCACAAAAGGCCCTGGCACTGCTGGCTCTCAGGGGCCAGGTGGACAGAGCGGGGACATGCTGCCTCAGAGTCCTCCGCTGGCCCCAGACAGGCTGCTTGCCTTCCCTGGCCCTCATCCTCCTGCCTCTACCAGGAACACCCTCTCTGCTGCTCCCTCCCCATCGTCAGAAGCCACCTCCTCCAGGAAGCCATCCCCACTTGCTCTGCATGGTGGCTCTCACTGGTATACAGGCTTTGGACCAGGATATCTGCCATCTCTCCCTGTTTGTGGCCTCAGGTAGTTGCTCCTCGTCTCTGGACCTAATGTGCCAGTTATGTGTGAAAATGGGTTGATGAATGCCGGAGCCCCAGACACACGCAGATGCTAAACGAGCCCTGAAGCACACACCTCTTCCCCAAGAAGGGCCAGCCCGTCCTCCCTGTTTTTCTGGATTTGGCTGTGACTCTCTGGGGGCATGGAGGACCCCCTTGTCTGTGGACCTTGTTTGGACTCTGGGCACACTGCTACGCACCTCAGTTCTCACCCAAACCCTCTCCATGACTTCTTCGAAATAACCACTAACCTCTCTGGGCCAGGGTTTTCTCATCAATGAAATGGGGTGATAACACCGACCCAGGACTGATGCAAGAATTAAATGAAAGCCCGAGGCCGCCATTACTGCCGGGTGCATTGCTGAGGCTGCTCTGACCCCAGAAGAGGTTGGGCCTGTCTGTCTGGGGGCCCCTTCCCCGGAGTCTCCCACTCCAGGCCCCCGGGGAAGGGGTCTAACTGAGGGCCTGTGGGGTTGGGTAGGGGTGAGGTCGTCCTGGCTGAGGTTGGGGAGCAGCAGGCAGCCCAGTCAGGGCCCCAGAGAGCCCCCGGGCCCTGAGCCCCTGCCCACTCTGCGCCCCTGCCCACTCAGTACCCCTGCCCCGCCCCTGCTCACCTCCCCGATGGCTGCTCTGTCCCCCTCCCCTGTCCCCTCCCACCTGTCTCCTCTTACTTCTCTTCGGAATTGCTTCTTCAAAAGTTCATTTTGGAAGAAATCGATTTTCAGGTTGCTTGGAGATGCAATTTGGTTTTTCATTTTGAAGAAATGACGGTTAAGGAAAAGTTTGGAGACTTAATCACCACGCAAGGCCATGGAAATAAAGAATTCTGCCCGAGGCCAGAGGCTGTGGGGCCTGAGTGCGTCTCTCTCTGTGACGGCAGAAAACAGGGGTGCACAGGAAGGCACGGGCTCTGACGTGCGCATGTACATACCAAACACACCATGTGCACGCACAACATGCTGATGCACATACATGTGGGCACATGTGCACCTGCACACACAGCCCCACCCCTCAGGGGTCCTGTAGTCCCTTCAGCAGTGCTCTGGTGCCCCCCTCACCGTCATTATTTCTGAGAGGGGTTGGCTTCTGAGCCTGTTCCAAAGGCCCGCTCCAAAGGCCCGCTCCAGTCTAGAGCGGCAGACCTTCGGAATCAGACACCACTGCCTCGTTTGTTACCCTTCACAGACTCCCTCTTGCCTGGCTGGACAAAGATCACACCCAAAGCACAGACAGAGGCGCCCTTGCCTCCAGCCATCGAGGCACATCTACCAGGACTGGGTCAAGGCCTGCAGCCTCTGTATCAGGATGAACACACCGAGCTCAGAGGGGCAGAGGGACGCACCCAAGGCTGCACAGCTCGTGGGTGGGGGTAAGCACACACTCACACTCAGATGCACACACACTTAGTCCCTCCCTGGGCCTCCAACCTGCCATGATCAATGCATTCTTTCGCATCTGGAAGATTTCCAAGATTTTTCTTGGAAGATGCAGATTCCTCTGGGAAGGACATACTCCGGCAACTCTGAGGCAGGAGCCCCCCAGTTCCTGGGATCTGGGACCAGCAGAGACCTCCAGTCTGGTCCAACCCCTCTGCTATCCAAATGCCCTTTTCAAGTCCTTGCCGCCAGCCACTGGGCCCGTCCTTGCACACGGCCAGGGCACTGTGCACAGAGCGGGGGCCGCCTCCTTCACGTGCCCTGGGCTCCCACCATGTTCCTCGGACAGGCACGAGGGTGGGGGTCAGAGACATGGGGGCCCTGTGTTGAGGGGGGAGGGATGAAGGGCTTCAGGAGACAAGAGACTGGAGAAGAGGGGAGGGGGTATGCAGAAAATCAAGGGGTCCTGGGTCCCTGGCTCCCCTACAGCACGTGAAGGCCTGGAAAAGGCTAAACCCTAAGGCAAGGAGGTCTGGGGACAGATCCTAGTCCCGCCATCAAGCCACCCTAGGGTGGGAGATGAGTTTACAGCGCCTCCTTGGACCTCAGTGCCCTCCCAATGGAGCTGGGCCAGCAGAGGGCTGGGCACTGTGAGGGTCAGGGCCTGATCGGGGGTGGGGTCAGGTGTTCTTGCCCTGGGCTCCCCCAGCAGAGAGGCGCCAGCCCAGGAGGCACAGCCCCGAGGGACCAGCCAGGCCAGGCCCTCGGCCCAGATTCCCTGCTCCTGCCCCAGTTTGGCAGACCGGCCTACTTCTGCTCAAGGATGCTTGGAGGTTCCCGAGAAGCCCCCAGAGGCCCTGCCCACCCCACCCCCACTTGCACACCTCCAGCCGCAACTTCATTGCAGACCCATACACTCAACTTCCAGCTTGGCACAGGGTGAGCCCCGACATGGGGGCACCCTCTTCGTGGACCTGCCTCCCTCCTGGGTGCATCGGACCCTTCAGCCCCTCCTCCTTCCTCATCTGAGAATCACTGGGCATCTGGAGGCACCAGCGCCTGTGGGACCCTGCAGGGCACAGGTGCCGGCCCACACTGTCGCCTGCACCCCTCTCTCACTGCAACCAGCCTACACGGCCAGGTTTCTGCAGCTCAGAGCATCCCAGGCCCCCTCCTTCGGGGCATGGCTGTGTCCACAGGAGTCAAGGCTCCGCTTTCAAGTTTCTAAATAAAAATCTGCACAAGTGTCAGGGAGCAGCACAGAGCAGAAGGAGCTACCGGCTTGACCGCAGGCACGGATGACCTGGAGGCTGGGGAGGGGAGGAAGGGCTGTTGAGTGTTCAGCAGCTTCAGGGCTCCTGCCCAAGACAGAAGTCCACGTGGGCTCTGGGATCCCAGGGGGTGAGGAGGAGCCCCCAGCTCTGCCCAAGGATGTGGGGGGCTCCTGGTATGTGCCCTTCAGACCCACATATGCCCAGTAGCCAGGGGTGGACTGGAAGGGCTTCCTCGGGAAGGACACAGGGACAGGGAGGACCACCCAGCACCGACTCCATGACCCCCGACCCCGCCTGGGGGATGCTGTCTAGCTTATCTGCAAGCCAGAGCCCATGGGCCCCTGGGAGAGCCCCCAGGAGTGGGTCAGAGGCGGGCCTGATGCTACAGTGAATGCCTCCCCGCCCCTCACCCCACGCACCGATTTTGTCTAGAAAAGGCCAAGTAGCACAACCAGTAAAAATCAGGAATGAGGCGGGGGCCACGAAGATTCAGTTTAGTTCCTATAAACTCTACTTGAGTTTGTGGCTTGAAGAAAGTCCCTCCTGCCACCCAGTGTGCGGCTCAGTGTAGGTGCTGGGCAGCTACAGGGGACACAGTGGCCTCGCTTGGGGGCCGAGGGGGTGGCAAACACGCTGGGCCCAGCAGGCTGAGCAAATGCCCACAGCTGACTCAACATCGCTGGGGGGCACGGAAGGCAGACCCAGGTAGGTCCCTGTGGGAGTCTCGGGGGCTGGCGGCCCCTCTCCCTGCTGCTCTCCCTCCTCCCCTGCCCTCCCTTCCCCAGGATGGCACCCCAGCGGGGTCTGCACACTCTGGGTCCGTGTATGATAACAGAGCCCCCAGTCCTGCCATTAGCGGTAATTACTCCAATCAGCACCATGAGGGGGTGGGGCAGACAAGGGCAGCTCTGGCTCCCACACCAGCCTGGTACCCGCAGCCTCAGAAGTGCCAATTATCCCTGCTCCTGGTGGGGAAGGCCTGGGGGAAGGAAGGCGGCAGGCAGGCAGGCAGGCAGGCAGCGCTCTCCCACGACCCTGGGGCCACCCCACCTCTGGTCGCCCCAGAAGCCCCCTTTCCGTCCTTAAGCCTGAGAGTCAGGAACTCCTACGCTCCTCCCATCCTGCCCCTGCCTCCCGTGGGCTGTGTGACTCCAGGTAAGTGCTTCTCTCTGGGCTCCTCTCTTAGGCAGGGGGTGAGGTTACTCCCTCCCTTCCAGCTGCATCATCCTGCAGGCCCTCCTCCTGCTGGGTCAGAGCCTGCCAGCTGCCCCCAGGGTCCCGCTGCTTCCTTTCTCCCGCCCCAGACCCTCCTTCCCCCGCCTCTCTCCTCCTGGCCCCTTCCCCGTCTCCTCCACCCCACCTCCTCCCTCCTCTCTTTTCTCCTCCTCTCTCTCTTCCCCTTCCTTCTCTGTCCCTTTCCCCTCCCTTCCTTCTTCCACCCCTGCCTGCACCCCACAGCCTCCTCTTTCCCTGCCAATTAGAGGGCTCTGGAAGGATGCTCAGAGAGCCTGCTAGAGCACCCATCTGGAAAATTGGGTGTCTGGAGCTGCCTGGAATCCTAATGCCCCAGCCCTGCCCTCCTCCTCCTCTCTCACTTCTCCCTGGGTGCTGGGGATGAACCCTGCTCCACCCCATCCCCTGCCCCCTTCCCCGTGTTCCGCCTACTCCCTGGCCTGCAGGCTCCTCTCCTTCCCTGAATGGGAGCAAGTCCCCCCACACTTCCACCACACCCCGTGCTCCACCACCCCTTCCCCTGAGCTCTGGCTATGAGCAGAATTCAAAAGTTGGAGGATGAGGGCACCGGCTGGATAGTTTCAAGAGAGACCTGTGTCCTGGCCAGTCCCGCTCTCCCTGCCTCAGCTTGCCCACCTGCCAGATGAGGCTCCACCTCAGAGCCTTCCAGCTCGGGCTGTGCAGCCTCCAAACCATTCAGTTTTCCACCCAAAGCAACAGGCTGCTGGGGGTTCACTCCACACGGGCTCCAGTGGCTGACCTCATTTTTTATTTTGTTTTTTGTTTTTACTACAAATGGCTTTGGGCCAGGCACACAGAGTCCTAGCTCCTGGAAGACCCTCGCACCCCCTCTGCCTGGCCCTTGGAGGCAGTGTTCCTGCTCCTCCCAGGTGGGTCTGGGGCTTCCTGATGCTGAGGTGGCAGCCAGCCAGGCCAGAGGACACTAAGGTAGCCAAGCCCCACCTCTGCCACCTCCAGGTGGCCCAGAGGCTGCCTCTGACTGGAACTGAGAGACAGCTGCCCCTGTCCTCCCTCTGTCCCCATCTGAGGCCAGCCCCAGTCACAAGGGTCCAGTTCCTTGGACCTTGTGGGTGTCACACCTTGGAAAGGCTCCAAGACACTGATGGTTCACCCAGCTCAACAGTTTTCTGTTGTAATTATTTTTACCCAGGTAATAAATCACCCCAACTCGCAGCTGCTTAGAGTCCCGCACAGCACGCACATTCCCACAGCTGGCAGCTCCAACCCAGGACCTGGGGGCCCTCCTGTCAGTCTGGACTCCAGCCATCTTGAGGAAAGAATCATTATCAAGTACCTACTACGTGCCAAGTACATGCTGGGACTCTGGGGGCACAGCAAAAAACCTGGCAGACAGTCCTCTTGTCTCACAGTCTACGAGCAAATGAATAGAAAAGCTGATCATTTCATCGTGGCCAGAGTTTGGAAGGTGGGAAACCGAGCCAGGGGGTGATGACTCAGAGCAGGGCCACTTTCCAAGGCTCGGAGAAGACACCTGAAGGACGCTGACCCCCAGGCAAGGCCTGGGGCAGACCCTCCAGATGGAGGGAACAGCAAGTGCAAAGGCCCTGAGGCCAGAATGTCATGCGGGGGCAGCTGCAGCAGAGGGCAGGGGGAGGTGCTGTCTGAGCCAGGGCATGTCACCTGGGTAGCCCCGAAGTGGATGGTGATGCACTGTAAGTGCAGCAAACAGCTACTGGAGGTTTAAGCACAAGAGAAATGTGTTTTATTGTTCATCTGAAAATGCTTAGATGCCCTGGCCAGGTAACACAGTTGGAGCATCATCCCAGTATGCCAAGGTTATGGGTTTGATCCAGGGTCAGGGCACATGCAAGAATCAACCAATGAATGCACAAACAAGTAGAACAACAAACTGATCTCTCTCTCTCCCTCCCTCCTTCCCATTCTCTCTAAAATCAATTTTAAAAAATTTTAATGTAAATAAAAGAATAAAATGGTCTGGATACTCTGGCTGCTGGCACAGAATGGGTAGGTTGGGGACAGGGTGGCAAGAATTGAAGCTGGAATGCCAGTGACTCGGACGAGAGATGCTGGTGGCACAGGCACAGGCGCAGTGTAGAGAGAAGCGGCTCTGATGAACAGCGTGTCCGCGGGCGGGGTCTGTTGAATCTGTCCCGTCCATGAGAGCAGGAAGCACTTTCCCTGGACCCTCTACCCACTTCACACTTTCTTTGTCCTCCATTCCATGCTTTGGTTCTTTTTTGTTCTTTCTCTCCACCAAAGTCCTGCCTCCTTTTGCATACAGCCTGCAGCATGGGCAACTGTCTGCAACCACTGGTGAGAAAGTGGGGGCAGGTGGCAGGGTTACAGCATGGCCTCAGAGGAGGGGAGCAGCAGAGCCCTCCCAGAGTCCAGTCCAACAGTGATGCTCACCAGAGACTCACCTCCGGCCACTCTTTGTCTTGCACCTTATTATGCTGAGGGTGCCTGTTACCTTCTCAGCCTTGAGTCACTTTCCTGATGTCCCCCTTCTATTCCCTGAGCCCAGTGATGTCAAGGTCCAGGGAAGGACACAGCATGGCCAGTGAAGAAAAAGGCAGGCTGTGTGGTGGGAAAAGGCCAGCAAGCCAGACTCAGTTACAAACCAATGAGAGAAAAGGAGATAACCTGAGAGAGAAATGGAGAAACGCCAGGAACAGGCATTCCACAAAGAGGACGTCCAAAGGGTCGGTAAAGATGGAAAAGTGATCAATTTCCTTATCAGGGAAAGGCACATGGAAAATCACAGAGATTTCCAATTTACACACCCACCAGTGGCACTCAAATGAAATTGCTAGACTCTGTCAGGGGTTGGCAAAGATTCAGTACAACCAGAACTTTCCTGTACAACTGGGGGAGGTGTGTAAATTGGTTCGATCACTTTGGACACTCTTAGGTCATCACTGGTAGAGCTAGACTGGTACATACTCTATGGCTAAATGATTTGTCCCAGCTATGTATCCAACAGAAATGAATACGCATGCTCACCCAAAGACTTGTGAAAGAATGTTGATGCCAGCTTTACTCATCATAGTGTCAAGCTAGACACAACCAAAATGTCCAAATAAGTGGTGGCATGTTTCACAGCAATGAAAACAAGCTACTACAGCACTCAGTGTGAATGAGTCTCACACACACAGCTATGGAAAGCAGCCAGACACAAATGAATGCATATATTGCTTGATCCCTTCTGTTTACATGAAGTTCAAAACAGGTGAGAAGTCAGGAGTACTGTCGCCGTGCAGTGCAGCCCTTACCTTGAGAGACACAGGGGCTTCACAGGGTGCCAGTCCTGTTCTGAGTCTCCCTCTGGGGCTGTGTCAGGGGTGTGTTCACTTTGTGAAAAACCCATCACTTTGATCTGTGTACTCTTTGTGTGTGTGCATTTATATGAACCTTAATACTACAATAGGACTTCCATTCAAGATGGCGGCATAGGTAAACACAGCTTACCTCCTTACACAACCACATCAAAATTACAACTAAATTATAGAACAACCATCACTCAGAGCCGGCAGAAATTAAGTTAAATGGAAGTCTGACAACTAAGGAATTAAAGAAAGCACAGGTTGGAAGGGTGGACTAGTTGGAGGGGCAAAGACATGGACGAGGCTGGTCTCACACTTACATGTGGTGGATAAATATTTGAGAAGGATGTCTCAAAATCGAGGAGTCCCAGCCCCACACCAGGTTCCCTCAGCCCAGGGTACCGGCACCAGGAAGATAAGTTCTCATAACTTCTGGCTGCAAAAACCAGCAGGGATCGAACTGGATGAAAGAATTTCTGGAGTTCCAAGCAGTTCCTTTTAAAGAATCCATGCATGAACTTACCCAAACTCACTCCCTCTGAGCTCCAGCACCAGGGTAGCAACTTGAAAGGTACCAGTGACATACAGGGAGGAACTGAAGTGGCTGGCATCAAGGAGAGAGCTGGGGAACAGCTTTCTCCCAGACAGAAAGGTGGGCAGAGCCACAAGCTGGCGTGGTTGATGCCACATCTGAGACTCCATCAACTTGGCTACCAATGTTTGCCCCGCCTTAGAGATCCCCTGAGGCTCTATTCCACCCAAGTTACAGCTGTTAACAGTAGCTTTTCCATATGATGGCCGGTCTTGGCTGAAGCTTCACAATTTCCTAAATCCTTTCAAACAAGCAGCAGCTGGCCTGATTGAGCTCTCAGCCACCTTATCCCTTGCTAAGTGGCCCCAGGCCCAGCATTAGCAGCAACCAACCTAGACTCATAGCTTGGCTTCACCTGGGAATCTCCAAGCCCAGCACAAGTAGCACTCATTTCAAATTGCTCTATAGCACAGGCAGGGTAGCCCTGGGCAAAACACAGGTGGGAGCTGAACTTGGCCTGCACCACCCAGGAAAACCCAGGGCCTGCACAACCAGTAGACAGCTACAGACCTTGTTGGAGAACCACCATCCTGCCCCTGCACAGCTGATCCTCCACAGAGGGCAGAGATTGGTGGTCAATTGTCACAGCCAGTCCTTGCAACTGACTGGCCTGGGTAAATCCCTCCCATTGACTTGCCAACAGCAACCAAGGCTCAATGACAAGAGGAGGGTGCACTCAGCCCACATGAAGAGCTCACCTTGAATACCAGCTTGGGTGAGAAGGGAGGCTGTGCCACCAGACCCTACAGGACACCTACTACCTTAGGCCACACTACCAAAGCACAGAGGCAAAGCCGCTCTACCTAATACATAGAAACAAACACAGGGAGGCTGCCAAAATGAAGAGACAAAGAAACATGGCTCAAATGAAAGAACAGATCAAAACTCCAGAAAAAGAGCTAAACAAAATGGAGATAAACAATCTATCAGATGCAAAGTTCAAAACACTGTTTATAAGGATGCTCAGGGAACTTAGTGAGGACCTCGACAGCATTAAAAAAATTCAGTCACAAACAAAGGATGGACTAATTGAAATAAAGATCAGTTTACAGGAAAACAACAGTAGAGTGAATAATGATGAGAATCAAATCAATGATTTGGAACATAAGGAAGCAAAAAATGACGAATCAGAACAACAAGGAAAAGAAAAGAAGAATCCAAAAATTGAGGATAGTGTAAGCAGTCTCTAGGACAACTTCAAGAAGTCCAACATTTGCCTCATAGGTGTGCCAGAAGAGAAGAGAATGAGCAAGAAATCAGAAATCTATTTGAAAAAAATAAAGAGAATTTCCCTAATTTTGTGAAGGGAATAGACATGAAAGTCCAAGAAGCACAGAGTCCCAAACAAGTTGGACACAGAGAGGACCACTCCAAGAGATATCATAATTAAAATTCCAAAGGTTAAAGATAAAACAGAATCTTAAGCAGCAAGAGAAAAGCAGATGATTACCTACAAAGAAGTTCCCATAAGATAGTCAGCTGGTTTCTGAAAAGAAACATTACAGGCTAGAAGAGACTGGCAAGAAATATTCAAAGTCATGAAAAGCAGGGACCTACACCCAAGATTGCTCTACCCACAAAAGCTTTCACTTAGAATCGAAGGGCAGCTAAAGAGCTTTTCAGACAAGAAAGAGCTTAAGTTCAACACCACCAAACCGTTATTATATAAAATATTAAAGGGACTTATTTAAGAAAAAAATCAAAAGTATGAACAATAAAATGGTCATAAACACATATCCGTTAACAATGGAACCTAAAAAACAAGTAAGCAAACAAGAACGGAGACAGAATCATGGATGCGGTTGCCAGGTGGAAGGAGGCATGTGGGGACTGAGTGAAGAGGTGAGGGGATTAAGAAGGACAAACAGTCACAGAATAGCTGTGCAGACGTAAAGCACAGCATAGGAAACGGAGCAGCCGAAGGACCTACCATGACCCATGGACATGAATGACGGTGTGGGGATTGGCCTGGGGGAGGGAGGAGTGCTGGGTAGAGGAGGGCAAAAGGGGGAAAACTGGGACAACTATAATAGCACATCAATAAAATATAATAAAAACTATAATAAAACACTGCAGAAATAGTTAAAGTATATCGACTCTGCTTCACGTCACTTTAGTGTGTGAGCCTCCATACTTTCCTCTGTGCAGTTATATAGCTAACTGGATTTTTTTAAAAACACCAGTAGGATTCTACCCTATCTTATTGCCTTTCGTCCGATGAGGTGCTCAACCTTGGCACCACTGACACTTCGGGCTGGAGCATTCTTCGTGGCGGGACTGTCCTCTGCACTGTGGGGAGTTTCACAGCATCTCTGGCCTCTGTCCACCACTGCTTCCCCCAGGAGTGACAACCAGAAATGTCTTCAGACATTGCCAAATGTCCCCTGGGGTAGGATTGTCAGATGAAATGTAGGATGTCTGGTTAATATGCACTGTTGGGGATATTTTTTACTTTACAAATTACCTGTTGTTTAATCTCAAATTTCCCCAGGTGTCCTGCATTTCCATTTGCTTAACCCGGCAACCCACCTGGGTGACAAAATCATCCCAAGGTGAGAACCAACAGTATCTCTGTGGGGGGTTTCCGCCCAGGCCGTGAGGCCACCCCCATCCGGTGCAATGGTTCTGGAGCACTCCATAGCCAGAGGAGCCCTGACAAACCTTCCCTTCTCACGATCATTTTGCTTGTTGTCATCTGGGGGTTTTCTGCTGCAAGTGAGTGAAACCCCTGCGCAGTCTGGTGTGGACCACAAGCACCTCCCCATTTCTGCACGGCAGGAACCATGGTGTGAATTTTGGGTTCCAGCCTCTTCCCCCATTCTGCTTGCCCCCACCATCGCATCATTGTTGCAGGTGTCACTTCCAAGCCAGCTGTGTCCAAGGGCTCCTCAGCAGAGCCCCCACCACCCAACTTTCCCTGATGTCTCATTGGCCAGCACTGTCACATGCCCACTCCCGACGGACCTATTATTGGTAGGGGTGTGGTCATCCTTAGACCAATCAGGAACATCCTCAGGGGTGGTAGTTCTCATTCCCGGGAGCACCAGTGTGCCCCATGGATACTGTTAGACCAATGGGGGTTGAGGAACAAGCAGAAAGGGAGCTCTTCCAAATCAGACCGTGGCTCCTCCCCCCCCCCCCCCCCACCCCCACCTCCATCCCCATCCCCATCCCCATCCCTTGAAGCCCATCAGTACTGGGGAGCCCCTCCGCTCCTAAAACTGAGAAACTCTTCACCTGGGCCTGCTCCCACCACCCTGCCAGCTCTGTGCTTCCCCCTGTGGCTCCCTGCTCAAACAGGTCAAACTCCATCCTGCCTCAGGACCTTTGCATCTGCTGTTCCCTGTGCCAAGATCAGCATCCTGGCCTCCTTGTCATCAGGCAGGTCTGGACTCAGGCATCGCCACCACAGATGGGCCTCCACTGAGCACCCTGTGGAATTCAGCCTTGTCTCCCCATCCCGGGATCTCCCTCCCTCTGGTGGTTGCCAGAGACCAAACCACCTCATGTACCTGTGTTCAACTGTCTCCTCCAACCTGAGGGCAGGGCCTCCACGTCCTGGTCACTGCTGTGTACCTGGGGCCTTCTGGGTGTCGTCTGTGACACCAGGATGTTCTTTATTCTGCTGACCAAAACAAACATGACAAAGTGCATGCGCCTCTGGGCACCTAGCGTACAGACCAGCCCCTTATCCACTGCCAGGAAATCCAAATGCTTGGAAAACACCCCTCCCCCCTGTAAAAAAAACAAAAACAAAAACACCTGACCTCAGATGTGAATCTATTTGGAGTCTCTGTTTACCTCACTACTGCGGATATGCACGCACCTTGCTGAAGGCACATTCACGTGCCTGGGCCTGGGCTCCTCAAAGGCAGAGCCAGAGAGCGGACTCAGGTGCAGGGGGTTACTCAGTCAGTGATGCCAGGACGCAGGTGGCAGGGACTGGCAGAAATGAGACAGAGATGGGGAAAGCCAAAACAAGGGTCATTGTCAAGGTCACTTAAAGGACTGTGGGGCAAGGAAACAGGAGGTGGACTCCTCAGGGACCCGCGAGAAGCGTAGAGTGTTCTCTGGGAAGAGGACGCTGGACTGCTGGGCACTTGCCTCCTGCCCCCGGGGCCCTACCAGCTGAAGGTGGCCCCGAGGGCAACGTCCAGCTGCTGCTGAAATGAGACCGTGTCTGCCTGAGGCTGTAATCAGAGGAGGGCCGAAGACCCAAGGGGCCTGCAGCATGGAGCGCCCCCAGGCTGTGGGAGAAGACCACAGAATGTGGCACCTGCACCGAATTACCTTCCTGACACCTGGAACACGTCCAGCCCCAAGGGCTTCAGGATCCTGGCATAGAACTGCTGCATTAGAGGGGACACTTTAGAAAAAAGTCCCGTATGTACTTGTGAAGTTTAAGCAGATACAGCTAAGAGCCCTCTGAAACGTCTGTCTGCCTTGCCCACTGCCTCTGACCAACTGGGAACGTGTCCCCGCACATCCCCAGAGGGCACGACAGCTAAATGACAGGAGAAATGGCAGGCGCCGTGCTAAGACTTTATTTCTCATAACGAGCCTACGGACTATGAACGCATTTTCCCATATGTGCAGAGACTCTCGGAAAAGGCACCAGGCACAGGGGCTACATATGTCAGCCAAGCTTCCACAGCTGCTAAGTCCAGGCAGGGGCCAACCCCCTGGGGATAGTAACCACAGTGCTGCACTGTCTCCAGTGATATAATAACCTTTTGATTCTTACCAGTCTCATGAGTGAAAATCGACAGTCCCTGGTCTTTTGCATTTCTCTCTTGTCATTTTATCAGTTAGGACCAGGCATGGGTACAAATAACAGAGACACAAGCTCAATAGACATTTATTGCTCAAGTAACACTGTGAGGTTGGCAGTCCAGAGCTGGCATGGCAGCTCCACTCCGCGGTGGTGGCCACCCAGGCTCCTTCTCTTGGTGCTTTGCTGTGTGTCATTTCTGTTCTTAAGATCTCCTCACAGCCCAACATGACTGCTGGAGCGCCAACAATCATGTCCTGTCTTTAAGCCACAGGAAGAAAGAAGGGATAAGGAAAAAGGAGAAAAAGTACACCTATCAGCTGTCATTTCATAAAGGTTCTTGAAATCTGCTCCTCCTCATTGGCCAGAATTTGAGCACATGGCCTCACTCAGGTGGGAGGCTGAGAAATGTCTGTCTTCTACAATAGTGGACCATGTGCGCAGCCAAAAATCAAGAGTTCTGCTCCAATGGAAGAAGGGAAGATGGGTATGCGAGAACAGGCTCCTTCTGATTTCTGACAGGCAGGAGGCAGCGTGTTTGCATAGGGTTCTTGGCCATTTTTATAGCTTCACCTAAGAATTCTCTTCCAGACTCTTTTTCTATGGCATCAATTATCCCTTCCCTATTTTTTGTGATGCTTCTTATGGGAACTCACGACTTCCTAAAACAATCTGTAACAACAATGCTTGGCTCTAAGGGTTTGTATCAAAAGCAGATGGGAGGCACAGTGCGGGGCCCGCCCTGCTCAGCAGTGGCCCCCACCCCCCATCACGGGTCGAGCAGTGCAGGCAGGCGGGCATCAGAATCCACTGGAGCGCTGAGAACTCCGAGGCCCAGGCTTGTGGAAAGACGGGGTCTCAGCCTCTGGGGTTTGGCCAAGTGTTCCCAGGCAAGAAGGATGCCCCCTGAAGTCAAAGTTGGCCCTAAATCGCTACACTGTCACTCACTTCCTCTCTGGCACCTGGAGCAGCACCAACACAGCCGGTCTCTCTTCCACTCAGCAGCCCCACACACATCTTGAAGGAGACCTCCCCTGAGTTTTCTCACCTGTCGCTTATGGGGCAGGCTTTCGAGATTCTTGCGTATGACATTGTTCTCAGCAGATGGACCTCAGTGGGTCCGCCTCCCTCCTGGAAGAGTAACCCTGAGTTGACCCCAGCCTCTCAGGTGTGTCTGGGAAGTACAGAACAGCACAGTACCCTCACCTCCCCCAAAATTCCTGCCTCTAGAAAACAGATGAAAACCCTTAAGACAAAGGACCCAGGGCATGTGTGCCAGCTCTCTCTCTCTCTCTCTATGCCCTCATCCTTCCAGAATGTACCTTTGCCTTCTTTCTCCTGAGCGCTGATGGTCTCCATGAGACTCGCAACCAGGGGAGCAGCAGGCGAAGGCTAACTCCCTGACCTGTCTCCAAGGGCCCTTCTTCTGCCTCTGTGACCCTCCCTAGAGGCTAAGGTAGCTCTCTGCGCAGCCCACTTGAACCTTCCCTTTGAGCCCACTCGTTTTGCATGCTAAAGAGACTTCCTCTTGCTCTAGAGGAAGCCAATTCTTTCTGAAGTCTTTCTTTGCCGAACTGGAGAACCAAGAGTTAAACATCATGGTGTCAACACACAAGTACTTGGAACTTAAAGACGAGATGATTTGATGCTCCTCTGCAATAAACCACTCACATCCCACCTGACTGTCGACGTCGAGCCTGTTTTGGATTCAAGAGTGTGGCTCTGCCTCTTGTTTGATGAGTTCCTGGCAACAACTCTTAACAGCTTCTCCGTGTTCAGGAATCCAACAGTGGACCGGCTGTATGTGCAGCTCTCAGAAAGCCAGCGCAAACGTGCAGTGGGCGCCCAGTTTGGTGTTTTCACTTATCGGATCAGGAACATGGGCTTTGGTCGGCTCAGCCCTGACCTCTGTGATTCAAGTGAACCACTGCAACGCTAAGCGGACGCCTCGTCCTGCTGACCTTGGAGTATGCAGACAGCGCCACGGGAAGTCGGAACTAACAGCGAGCGGCAATGCCTGGTCAAGAGACAGAGGAGGGGCAGCCAGTGGAAGGGATCGATAGGACCAACCAAACTCTCAGAAATCCCTTGTTAGGTAGTGAGCCGGCTTTTTGTCTTTGTTCAAACAGATTACCTCATCATCAAAGAATTGAGTCAATCACTTGCCAATTAATGCTTTCTTGTGACTACTATACACTATTTAGCAGGAAAAATAAATAAATAAACAATTTAGAATAATTTGATTCAAGGATGATACCTACCCTGTGGGCCTCGCCACAGGTGTGCAGGGTCTGGGACCTCCGTCCAGTTAAAGACCTGGGTCTTCAAGACACGACTCCTCAGATAATACTGGGGCTTAAGAAGATTCTTGTGTCTGGACCAACCAGACAGCAATTAGGAGGAAAAAAAAGAACCTAGAGTCCACATCGCTGACAACATCCCTGTGTTCTGGACTTGATTCTTCTTATTGTTCAGTGAAGGACCGGCAACCCGTAGCTCTGAAGTGACCGGGATTTTAACAGCAAGAATTAGAAGGCAGGGCCCAATGGGCTTGGGACATCTTCACATACGTGGAGGCCCAGGACTGTCACGGGCCCTGGGCTTCTTTCAAAGCTGATCTCCCTCAGCCCTGGGCTGGCATACGGGATGGGGTGCCCTGGGGTGCCCTTCCTGGGTCTCTGGCCTGTGGCCACAGCCTGAGGGGGTGTCTGGAGGAAGCTGTCTGGGGGCACAGGCAAAGCTGGGGAGTCACATGGGATGGGGTTCCACCCCAGCCTGCTGCTTGCTGAAGAGCTGTGCCCGCTAGTGGAAACCCCAGTTTCTAGTCTTGTTCCCCCAAATGTAAAACAGCGGAGGCACCTATTTCATAGGGTTGCTATGGGAATTCGGTGCAACTGGGCCTGAGAGACCGGTGGGAGGGACTGACCGGTCAGCCACAGGGCGGGGCGCCTGCGGGCACCGTAGAGGCGGGAGCGCTGGAGAGCTGCCTGCCAGCCCCTCCTGGAGCTGAGGGTCAGAGGCAGCTTCAGTCTTGCAGATCGACCGCTCTTTGGAGCGATGTGGAAGGAGGCGATGGAGCAGAGAGCCCGCTCCTGCTTCCGTGAGCAACGCCCCGCCCCAGAACAGGAGCCTCAGCCCATCACCCACTCCCATCGCAGTCCATTCAGCTGGCATCCCGAGACTCCTAATGAACTGGGCCGCCTCCTCGGTGACCTGGGTCTGCACCGCCACTTTGAAAGTCAGTGTGACAAGCACAGGCTTGAGTCTGGGTCTTCGGCCCTCTCGGTAACCCTGCACCCCTTACCCTGTACCCACTCCCACGCCTTTCCTCTCGTGAATCCCTCTGCGGCATCAATTATCTGGAGAGAATTCTGTTCTCACAACAGAGCCCAAGTCAAAGGTTATGAATTCACAGCAATGGTGCCTACCAAATAGAGGGTGGGAGAGGAGAACTGTTTGCAAGAGCGCAGAGAGGAAGGGTAGACAGGCGAGGTTTCTCCCCGGGGCCGTTACAGACTCTAGCAGCTGTCTGAACAGGGGGAGGTTGCTGGAGATGTCATGGGGAAAAGGGCAGGCGAGAAGCTTGAGGACAAGGACACCCAGAGGCCTCCACTTCCCCGTCCCCACCCTGCCACTGTGTATAAACTCTCTCACACACAGTCTTGCCTTAGCCTGGCAGGAACCGAGAGGCCCGAAGACAGCCCCTCAGAGAGGTTGGGGGGCAGCTGCTGGAGCCCAAGGCAGGGGATCTGGGACGCTGCTTCCACATGGAGGGGAGCTGGGCAGCACTGAGGACAGACCGACAGACAGCGGGCCAGGCCCCAGATCTCCCCTGGAGGTTGGGCCCTGGAGACTAAGTCATAAAACCCTCGGGGCAGAAATGAAGAAAAAAAGCAGAGAAGCCCCGAGGGAACCACTGCCAAGGCTGGAGTCCCTGCTGTCTGGGGCTCCACCTCAGGGCATCTTGGAACCCAACACGAGTATGAAGATGGCGGGGGGGCAGTCTGAGAGCCACAGGCTTGAAGGAGAGATAAGGGGAAGGAGAGATGACAGCTAAGTTCCCTGGGACCACAGGGCTGGTGGGCCGAGCCGGGAAGGACCCCAGGGGTGACCCGAGGGAGCAGGAACGGGAGCACAGTGAGCGGGGAGCCCAGAACCTGCACCAGCGGCGCACGCCCACACCGGGCTCCTTTGCTGCTGGTAAAGAGCCCTCCGGAGGGTGCTCCTGTGGGCCGAGCCCCGACCCATGTGGGAGCCGTACAACCACGTTTCAGGACCCTCCTGAGGACGAGGAGCAGGATGTTCGGGCTTTCGAGAAGGAAGAACCAGGAGGCCTCCATCCTGACGACCGCGGAAGGCGAGGCCCCAGGCGGGGCGAGGGGGAAGCCAGCTGGGCAGGCTGGGCGACCCAGGGGCAGCCCCAGCTCCAGGCTGGAGATGACATGATTTGTGAGATTTCAGTACCTATTCCTCTGTCCCCTCCCGCAAACCTGGCCCTGTCAGGGTCCTTCAGAAGTTCCCCTGTGGGCCACACAAACTCCCAGGGAGGTGAAAGGGGCAGAAAAGAGTCACAAGGAAACAGGGACTCTGACTCAGGATCGAAGAGAAAGATGCTGCTCTGGGACGTCACTCACAGCTGCTCGCTCAGTGCCGGGTGGGGGTGGGGTCCCTCTCAGTGCCCCTCATAGAGACCAAGGCTGAATCCTGAATCGGGGGCTTCCCTGCAGGAGGGCCTGTGGCAGCTGGAGTCAGGGGTCCAGAAATGAGTGGGGAGGGGCCCTGCTTAGTTGGGAGACAAGAAGGCTGGGGCTTGGGGGGGGGGGTGGTCCGGGCTCCACCTGAGCGGAGCTTTGGCAGTTCAGCCTGAGGTCGCTGGATGAAGCCAGTGCTCTGTGTCCGGTGCCTGACCAGGAAGACCAGTTGCAACGTCTGGTCCCTGAGAAGGAGCCGGTGGGCGGCTCACAGCTGTGGAGCAAAGGGCAGCAGACTGGTGGGGGGACAGTAGGGATCCAGGCAGGAAGAGGGGGCCCAGTCAGGGAGGTCAGGCCTGGTCTGGAGGCTGCCCAGGCCCTGACCCGGAGGGGGAGGAGGCCATTTGGGCTGACAAAACCTCCACACCTGAGGCAGAGGCAGAAGATGGCAGGCTGGGGGCCACAGACCAGGGCTGGGGTACCCAGGGCCATGCCCTCAGGACCCGGCGCTATCCCCAGTGCCCCTCCGAGCACAAAGGCTCATTCTGAGGGCGACTCCGGAGGAAGAGGCTTTGCCGTCACTGAGGCAAGGTGGGAGTTTATGGGGAGGGAGACTGAGCTAAGCAACACCTTCAAACGGAGCCCCAGTGCAGGGGGCCAGAGAGCGTCCTGGGGGCCTCCCCGGGAAGTGGGAGGAGGCCTGCTGTGTGGGAGGGACGTCCACGAACCTGGTGGAGAAGGAAGCCCACCCGAACTGGATGGGGTCAAGGTTGGCGGTGGGTTGCACACTTTCTGGAGACCAGAGAGGAGCCAGGTCACAGACAGCTCAGCCCCACAGGCAGCGGTTTGAGCGTGCCCCCCACTTGGAGCGCCCCCCACTTGGAGTGCATGGCCCAGAGCAGGTGCCAGAGAGAAGTCTCCCCAGCACTGGGCTCCTGTCTGTAGCACCAGTCGCCTGTCCCAGCCTGGAACCCCCCGTCTGTGGCAGCCACAGCCAGCAAGAAGGCTTTACCCCAAACTGCCCACAGGGCAGACTCATTGGATGGCCCCTGTTTCATCAGCAATGCACGCAGGAGTCCTGCAGAGGATTAGAAACTACAAAACACAGCCCCTGGGCTTGGGTTTGGAGCCAGGCAAGTTTGTGTGTGGGGTTTTGCTGATGTTTGCTCTTTAAAGCGCCAGTGCCCTTGAAATTCAAATTGATTGTTTGTAAATCGGGAATTAATTGATAATTGCGACTTTCTTTGGGACCCTGCTCATGTGACAAGAAGACGGTGCCTGACAAGAGGCCACAGTCACACTAGACTCCCAGAAAGTCACCAGGACATAAGGTTTTGTTTGTTCTTCAAATACATGAAGCATTTTAAAGAGAAAATTATTGGACCTTCAGGCAAAGTGTGGGCTGGTTAAGAACATTGAATTAGTGGCATTTGTAAACAGGATCTAAATTCGCCAAAGTCCCCTTAAATGGGACTGGTAAAATTCCCTACATTTATGAACAGAATATTAGTCTCTGGATTTGTAACTTTAGCAAATGAAGTTCATTTTGAAAGCTGAGCAACAACAGAATGAGCCTCTCTGTCACAGAAGCAACGCTGTACTTGAGGACACTTCCAAACTGCTAGCAAGGGCCGGTGGTCCTGAAATCTGAGGGGTACAGGGTGGGGGGGGCCGGGAGCAGCCTGTTCTGGAAGGCCCTGGACTGGCGTGCATCCACTGGGCTCATGTCCAGTTTTTTTCTGGTGCGTACCTTGTTACGTTTTCTTGATGAACTGACCCCTTTGTCATTATGTAATAGTCTTCTTTGTCTCTCTCTTTTTAAAAAGATTTTATTCATTTATCTTTAGAGGGGAAGGGAAGGAGAGAGGGAGAGAAATATCAATGTACGGTTGCCTCTCACGTGTCCCCTGCTTGGAACTGGCCTGCAACCCAGGCATGTGCCCTGACTAGGAATCGAACTGTGATCCCTTAATTCACAGGCCCGCACTCAATCCACTGAGCTGCTACACAGCCAGGGTCTTTTTTGTGTCTTCTGACCACTCTTCATGTCCACTTTTGGTCACTTCTATGTCTCCTCAGGAACAATGGGACCCCCATCCCCTGCCGCCAGGAGGGAAGGCTCATGATGGTGAAGAGCCACCGGGGCCCCCTGGGGCCTAAGACGGCCTTGGGGACCTAGGACAGCCCCAGCAGCAGGTCTGAGCGCACAGAGCTGGTGAGATTCCAGCACCTGCGCCTCTGTCCCCTCCCACACACCTCCCTCTTCCCCTCCTTCCACCGTGGTGCCAGTTTGTAGCAACCTCCCCCGGAAAGCAAGACAGGAACAGCCTCAGGAAAGCCAGGGAGCAGGGGACCGCAGTGGGTGTGGCAGCCCCCTGGGGACAGCAGCATTGAGGGAACCTGAGAGCAGCCTTTCCAGAAGCTTCCCTGCAGGCCACACAAAGTGACAGCCACTGGGAAACAAGGACTCTGACCCAGGGTCAAAGAGGCAGATGCTGCCCTGGGACGTCACTCACGGGGGCTCGCTCAGTGCCAGGAGGTCCCTCCCAGGGCCCCTCACAGAGACCCAGGCTGAATCTGGGGCTTCTCTGTGGGAGTGTCTGTGGCAGCTGGAGTCGGGGGTCCAGAAATGGGTGGGGATGGGCTCTGCCCAGTGGGGAGACACGGAGGCTGGGGCTTGGGGGTTGGGGGTTCGGGGTCCACCTGAGCGGAGCTTTGGCAGTTCAGCCTGGGGTCACTGGATGAAGCCCGTGCTCTGTGCCCGGTGCCTGACCAGGAAGACCAGTTGCAACGTCTGGTCCCTGAGAAGGAGCCGGTGGGCGGCTCACAGCTGTGGAGCAAAGGGCAGCAGACCAGTTGGGAGCCGCTGTGGAAAGGGGCCAGCAGCCTGGGAGACTGGGACCCACTGGGTCCCACTTCACCCCAACCTCTGAGCGCATCGCCCCTGGGAATAAGCGGAGACATGATGCCCAAAGGTCCCTCCACCTCTGAGGCCTGAACACAGTGATGACGGAGGCCAGGACACAGGAGGGGAGCGAGGGCAGCTGGCTGGGCGGCTCCCAGGTTTCCAGGAGGAGAAGCCATCGGGCCCCGGGCTAGTGGGGGCTGGGGACAGTGTCCCTCTAGTTCCCTTCCAGCCCACCCTCTGTGTGGCAGACACACTTCTGTTTGCTCGACCGTGGGTGCTGACTGCCCATTCCAGGGCCCTCATTCCTTCACGGTGAGCGAGGCCCTGGTGAGGGAGAAAAACCGGACTGGAGGTGGTGGGACCCCACCTGGGGTGGGGGGCGGCGCTGACCTTCAACACAGACCTTGGCCCCATCGTTTTAAATAAGAAATTTATTGCAAATATAGAAATTGATTCTCTCCATACAGGAATCTTCGAGTTGAGGAAAACAATTTCGTGCCATTCAGTTTAAAACAGGAATTTGGGAAGAGGGAGAGGCAGAGATCAGGAAGAGAAAAGAACTGAACTTACCCCCCTAAAAGAAGAAAAGGAGAGGGTTCAGGCCCCCCTGCCCCCGAGGGAGGAGAGGTCCACACACAGCCAGGGTTCACAGGTTCAGAGCCCAGGGCGGGGCCCAACTCTGCAGGACCCAAACCAGGTGCCGAGACCCAGGGGCTGGTGGCTCCTGGGGGAGGGGTAAGAAGGGAGGGAGGGTGCGAACCTGGACCCCTGGACCCTGGCCAGCCCTGTGCTTGTTTGGCGAGGGGCAAGGGAAGGGAAGGGAGAGAGGCCCGGACCCTCCCCCACACCCCAATCTGCACCCTTTTCCTCTCCCCACTGCCCAGCAGCAGAGGCACCTCTGTGGGGAGCACGGGGCCAGCATGGGGTGCGGGGGTGTAAATACTAGTTCCGTCCTAAAGGTGGGGGATGCGGGGCTGAGAAGATGGGGGCCTGGCAGCCTCCGGGGCCCAGGGGGCCGTGGAGCAGAGGTGTCATCAGAGGGGAAAGCACTGGGATCGGGAGAGCCCCACCTGCACACTGGCCTCCTGGGCCACCTTCGGTCCTGCCCACTCAGGGTTAGATATCCCCGGCGCTTCCCCAAGCCTTGCCCACCCATCCACCACCCCGGAAAGGAAGCCAAACTCCGCCAGGAACCGGGTGTTGGAATGCTGATTGGGAGACTCCCTGGGAGGTCAGGGGCAGCGCATGGGGGTCTCAGTGGCCTGAGGGGGTCCTCCCAGCCACCCAGCCGCTGCTACCCTGCCCTCCCCCACTCTCCCCCCTGGCTCTCATCCTGTCTGTCAGAGCTTCGCTGCCCACGATCTCTTCTGCCGAGGGCCACCCCAGCCCCTCCCTCCTCCACCACCCTATTTAATTTACTGCAGTGTCCACCTCTGGGGACATGTTGTGGCTGTTCCTTCATGGCATGTAAGCCCCTTATAAGCTGGGACCTGTCACTCTTGTCCCCCATGCCTGCTTCCCAACCTGGCCTCAGTGTGTGCTTGCGAGACCCTAGAATATTCCTATCCTTTCCTTTCCTGTGCTTGACTCCTCTTCTGAAATTTCCGGGGAGGGGGCCAGGCAAGCAACTTCCAGCCGAGAATGTCAGACACCACCACTCACCGGCACAAACACGGGCCGGCCGGCAGGACTCCTGACACAGGGCTCCCTTGTCTCTCGTGAATAGCGTGCTCCGGCCGGGAAGAATTATCCCGACAGCACACGGGACCCAGGTGCAGGAGGCCCCCGGGGTGGGCTGTGGTGAGCACGGTCACCCCTCCCCCAGAGGGAGGGGCCGGGCCTGGGCAGCTGGGGAACCAGGCCTGGCTGGCCGTGGGGGCTCCACCGCCACCGCCGGGAGGCCAGGCCACCCTCTGGCTTCAGGTCTGCAGTTCCCTCCTTCCCAGGGCTCCTCCCTCAGGCTTTTACCTCGGGGCCCCAAGCCCTGCCAAGAACTTGTTGTCTACAAGCCCCGAGCTCTTGGCCTCCTGTACTCAGCAGTGTGACTGGCCCCACACCCCACCTGGCAGCCACATCGCCAGGCTCCCCCATCTTTGGGGACCCTGACTCCTCCACCTGCAAAACAGGGGAGAGCGCTAGCGGAGGGTCCACCCACCTCGCTCCCTCTCCCGGGCTGCCCCTCCCTGGCAGGGACGGAGGGAGAGAAGGGGCGAGGTTGAGAACAGGTGGGAAGGAACTGTGGACAGAGGGACACTGGGAGGAGGGGAGGCGGCACTGTGAGCCCCGACTCAGAGACACAGATGTGGGTGTGGCACGGGGGCTGTGTTTGGGCGGCACCTGTTTTGGGTCTTTTGCAGAGCTGGCCCTTCCCCCCAAGCGTCAAGAGCTGCTTGTCAGATCGCAATAGAGGGTGTGTGGGAAGTGGGGGCAGCAGGGAGGGGGGCAGGGGCGTCTGGACAAACCGGCACATACACGACAGATGTTTGCTCAGAAAGATACAGGAGTCGTCATGCAAATATAACAGGGGTCTGCTTCCTCACGCCGCTGGCTGCTCCGCCTGCTTGCTGGCCAGGTTTTGCCAATCGGTGTGAGGAGGGGTCAGGAGCAGGTTTGGGGGGTTGGGAGAGGTCTGCTCTGCATATTCGTGCCGACCCCCTCCCTTCCACTGCCCAGAACAGTCCTTTCTTTTCAAATGTCACCCCAAAGTGGGCCCCGGGCTTGGTCCATCCTCCAAGTGGGTGTGAGAGAGGTGGTCAGTCGAGCCCCAACCCCCCCACCCCACCCCCGCCGGCTCTGGCCCTGCACAGTCTTCCCCGGGCAGAGAGGTCACTGATGTCCCCCAACACACACGGGAGGTGAGACTGGCTTTCCTGGTCAGAGCCCCCCACACAGTACAGGTCTTGGTCCCACCCGACGCCCACCCTCGCCCCACAGTCACACTTCCCGAATATTAAAAAAACCAGCTGGGTGACGGGCCAGAGGTCGGGGGTCTCCGGCAGGGGTGTGAGAAGAGCAGAGTGGGCTGCTCTCCATCCTGAGGTGCGTGTGGAGCCGAGGGGCACGTCGGCAGGTGGGCAAAGCTAGAGTCGTCCCCACTCCTCACCGGCCCGCCTCCCAACCAAAGGAGAAGGGACCACTGTCTCCGGCCCCTCAGCACCCAGGGTCCCACCGTTTCAGGACCCCAGACCTGTCCCCCACCAGCCCACTCCAAGAAGCCCCAGCACCTGGGCAAGGCCACCTTGCGCTCTGGCCCTGTCTTCACTCACCGCCCCCTACCGCCCACACCGGGAGAGCCCCCAGCAGTCCAGTGGTCCCAACTGCTGGGCTCTGGGTTGCCAAGGCGACAGTGGCTGGCCAGGGACAGGGAGGGGCCCTGGGAACCCAGCCCGCACCACCCCCCAGCAGGGTGGGGGGTGCTCACTGTTTGTGCTTTGTTCGGATGTTGGGTGGGGAGCAGCAAAGGGGAAGGGGCCGTTTCCATGTTTCCGTGGAAATACGGGAGCCCCTCGGGCCAGAGGCAGGACAGCTAAGAGGGGCTGGGTGGGAAAGCCCTCCTTCCTCAGGGCAGGCTGGGACGCCGCCCTAGGAGCCCGAGATGGGGGTCAGACAGGTAGGAGGTCAGGATGCGGGGGCACAGGCAGGAAGGCCCCATGACACCCCACCTCCCTTCGGGTCCCCCTGGGCGTCACAGTGCGCTGCTGCCCTTCCGGGACCAGTAGGGGCCCTGGAGGCCCGGAGAGCTGGGGGCCGGGGTGCGGAGGCCTCGCGGGAGAGGCGGAGGGTCCACCACACCCCTAGGACCGCTGGGGCCACTTGGAAGACACGTGGAGGGGCTGCTGGGGTGTCCCCATTGCCTCTGCTCCTTCCCTGTCAACAGGGCCTCCCGCCTCTCCGGGGGCGCTGGCGTGGCCCCCCCACTCCTGCATGAAGAACCACAGCTCCATGCTCTGAGTGCGTGGTTGTGGGGCTTTCTAGAAAGAAAAAAGCACCCACCTGATTCTCAGGTCGCTCAGCCCCAGGAGACCACACGTGCAAGGCGGTGGTCGGTGAATGGAGCATGGGGCCCCGGGGCAGCCACGGGGGTGGGGGTGGCAGTAGGCTGCGGAGTCAGGAAACTGACTCCAACCCGCCCTGTGGCCCTGGGGTTCTTCTCACCCCCTCTCCTTTCCCTGGGCCTCAGTTTCTCCATCCATGAAGGAAGGAAACAAAGCCCCATGTCCACCTGGTGTTAGTCTCCAAGCGACCGGTCCCCCAAAAGGGGACCCCTCCCTGCTCCAGAGTGGCTACAGTCCACCTCTGCCCCATGCTCCTTTGCCCCCAGACCTGTCCCTAATGCCAGAGCCCCAGGCCCCACGCTCCTCTGGCTTCCTCACCGCCCGCCGGCCCCTCCCAGCCCCGCACCCCCACCCCCAGAGTCCCTGGGCAGCACAGTAAAGACTCCTGGTTTCGGTGTCAGTGTGTAAACTTTAAGGAGAACGTGTCTTTGTTTTCCTGTCCGTTATTGTCGGGTGGTGGTTGTTCACAGTCAGGTGGTGGTCAGGTGTGTGCGTGGGTGCGTGCGTGTGGGTGTGCGTGTGCGTCCACTCCTCGGCCTCGGCCCCCTGAGCACCCCCGCCCGGCCGCCCGGCCCCTTCCCCGCGTGCTCCCCGCCCTCCCCCTCCAACCTCACCGGGGAGGAGAAGGTCACAGCTTCTGCTGGGCCGAGACCCCCTTCCAGTAATCGAGGATGTCGTGAAGGTCCTCGTCCTTGGCGAACTGGACCTTCTTGCGCAGGGCGTGGCCCGCGGCCATGTACACCTCCTCCCGGTGGTGCTTCTTGTAGGGCCGGAAGCGCTCCCAGATCTTGTGCGTGCTCTCCGAGGAGTACTCCGGGCTGGAGGAGTACCCCGAGTAGTAGTGTCTGGGGGAGAGCTGCGAGTAGGTGGAGTCCCGCTTGGAGCGGGTCAGCGGCTTGAGGAAGGACACGCGCTGGCTCAGGCTGTCGGTGCCCTCCTCGTAGTAGAGGGCCGGGAAGCTGTGCCGGTGCTCGCTGCAGTGGTAGGCGGGCTTCACCTCCAGGTGGTGGACGCCGCCCCCGCCGCCCCCGCCGCCCCCCCCACCCCCGCCGCTGCCCGCGGGCACCAGCGGCAGCCGGTCCAGGGGGCTGTTGAGAGGGCTGCCCTTCTCGATGTACTTGGAGTCACCCTTGGCCAACCCCGCGGAGGCTGGGTGGTCAGGCACGTCCAGACTGAAGACCTTGGCGCTCTTGATGGAGCCGCTGGACGAGACGCTGCAGGTCTTCCGGGCCACGGCGGCATCGGCACTCAGCTGGCGCTGTAGCGGGTGGTGGGAGCTCTCCTTGTAGGGGGGTGAGAGGAAGCTGGGACGCTCCAGCGCCCCAGGGGCGGCTGCCGGGGAGGCTGCTGCGGCTGCAGGGAGGGACTGGCACTCAAAGGCCAGCTCAGGGTCCCCGCCACCGCTGCCGCCCCCCAGGAAGGAGGCGGCGTCCAGCTTGAGGGCGTCGATGCAGTTGTTGATGATCTGGTTCACCTTGTCCACCTCCTTGGCGATGGTGGAGATCTCCGCGGCCGAGCCCTGGCCGTTCTCCAGGTCCGGGAGGTCATCCTCTGGCCGGGCCAGGCCGTCCCCGCCCGTGCCCGTGCGCACCTCGATGTAGTTGCCCTTGGTGGCCACCTTGGGTGTATCCAGCCCGGCCTCCAGCCCCTTGGAGGCGGGCAGCTTCTCCCCAATTACGGAGGGGATGGAGGACATGCGGGACACGGGCAGCACTGGGGGCTCGCCCAGCTTCTGGGCGGCGTGAACGATGGAGCCGGCCTCCACTTCGGCCCCATAGCGCATCTCCAGGATGGTCTTCTTGACCTTGACAGACTTCTGCTTCTCCTCCTGCATGCGCCGCTTGCGTAGGCAGTAGTAGACAGCCCCCAGCACGATGACCATGCCAAAGAGGCAGCCCAGGATGGTCATGATGTAGTGGGTGGTGGTGGACGTGCTGGGCGCCAGGTCGCCCGGGACCGGGTCCCGCGTGGTGAAGGCCAGGCAGGTGTGGTTGAAGCGGCGGCTGTTCCGCAGCGAGGTCACGCAGAAGGTGTACTCGGTGTGCGCCCGCAGCTTGTCCAGGGTGACGATCTCCTTCTTGTTCTTGAGCGTCATGACGTCGGAGAAGTAGCTGTTATTGTACTGGACCAGGACGTACATCTTGCTGTAGGGGTGTGGGATGATGACCACCAGGGTGGCCGAGGTGAAGGTGACGTGGTGCAGCTTGATGGCAGGCCCCGCGGACGCATCCGTGGTGGATGAGGCCGGCGGCTCCACGGAAAGGATGTCGTCGGGGTTGAAGCCCGAGTTCTCGTCCGGCTCCCGCTGGGCGTCAGTGGAGTAGGGCGTGGGGTGGCTGTCGAGCCGGGAGGGCAGCGAGCCATTGCGGCACTTGGCCTGGAGCACGGTGATGGCATTGAGGCTGTGGTAGGGCCGGGGCACCAGCAGCGGGTAGCCGGCAAACTCTCGTGGCGACTCACATTGCAAGCGGTCGTAGTTCTTGGTGACGTTGTTGAAGACCACCAGCCAGGTGAGGAAGCCATAGAGGTCACACTCACAGTTGAAGGGGTTACCGGCCAGCTCGCACACCATCAGGCTGGCCAGGCTGGCGAAGGTGGCACCATCCAGGCGGCTGAGGCGGTTGGAGGACAGGTCAATGCTGATGAGGCTCGGGCACTCGGAGAAGGCGGCAGGCGTCACCACCTCGATGAGGTTGTGCTGCACGAAGAGGAACTGCAGGCGGCCCATGCCGCGCAGCATGCCCTCGGTCAGGTTGCTGAGCTTGTTGTAGCCCAGCTGCAGCACCTGCAGGCTCGACTGGCCCAGGAAGGCGCCGTCCTCGATGTAGGAGATCTCGTTCTTGGTGAGGTTGAGGTCGGTGAGGTTCCCGAAGCGGTTGAGTGACGAGTAGAACACGGCCTTGAGCTTGTTCTCGTTGAGCCGCAGGTCGTGCACGGTGCTGTTGATGTGCTGCGGGATGGTCTCGTAGGGCGGCTGGTTCTGGCTGCAGATGGCCAGCCACACGTAACCCTTGTCGCCCTCGATGAGCCAGCAGTCGGCACGCACGGCGCCGGGCCCACACACGCACAGCAGCGCCGCGGCGCACAGCCCCAGGCGCAGCATGGCGCTGGCCACGCCCCACCACAGGCCGGGCTCGGGGTGAGGGGCACGGAGGGCCTAGTGGCCGGAGGCTGGGGCTGGCAGCACAGTCCTCCCTGGGGCCGCCACCATCTTGGGGGCGACCCCCAGCACAGGGGCCCCGGGCGAGGCAGGCACCGCCAGTGCCAACCGTCAGGGGCCTTCTGGGGTGCTACCAGCAGGCACTGGGCACCGCGGCCAGGCCGGGGCCAGGGGTGCTGCGGGCCCCACAGCCTGCTTCCCACGTTGCTCTTCTGCTGGGAATGTGCACCGGCTCTCGGGGCTTGACTTCCTCTCCCTCCTCCTCCTCTCCTTCCTCCTCAGGTTCTGGGCTCAGAACTTCAGACGATTCCCATGGAAGATTGGAGAGTGGAGCTCTGAGGGGGAGCAAGTGAGACAGGGGCAGGAAGGAAGAGACCCATCTGTCACCTGGTTCCTGAAAGGCAGCACGGAGAAGGGGGTGACAGGTCAGTGTGCAGGCTCAGAGCGGCCCCTCGAAGGCCAGAGCAGGCCCCCAGTCCCTTCTCCACCTCCTCCTGCCGGGGTGTCCTCTGTGCCAGTAGCACCCTGGGGTCCCCAACACAGAAGAAGGGAGTGTGGAGGGTGGCGAGGGAGGGAGGGGGAGGAGGGGCGAAGTCGGAGGACAGTGGGCACAGAAGGGGGACTGGCGAGTTAACAGGTCGGGTGCACACACATTCACACGCACTCACACACACACGGCCTAGCACACTCCACCCACACAAAGACCCACACGCCCACACGATCCAGACTCCATGGCACGCACACAGACAGGTACACACACGTGTGCTCGCATGGGCCACACACGCGTGGCCACGCACCTGGGCAGGCACCCTCCGATCCAGAAAAGGAATGAAGGAGCCCAGCAGAATGCCTCCTCTCCTCCATGCCCAGAGATAAATAATTCATTTGTTGTGTAACTGCTCTTGTTCCAAAAATAATTCCCTTGTCTTGGATTCCATGGGGGAGGGGAGCAGAGCAGCGTGGCTGTGGGCCCCCCAAGAAGCGGGGCGCGGAGGCTGGGGTCTCCGGCAAGGGGAGGACGTGGACGGGCTCCGATTACAGACAAGGGCAGAGCTGAGGGAAAGAGAGGGCAAGAGGGAGAAGCCAGGCGCCCCCCAAACCCACCTCCTCAAGACGGGGCGGGGGTGGCAGGGAGCCCTCCGGCAGGCACACAGGCCGAAGGCCTCCAGAACACCAAGATCAGAGCTCCGCCGGAGAGAGGCAGGGACTTGCCGTGAGTCACACGGCACAGCCTGGGCCAGGATCAAGGCTCCTGAGGCAGCGGAAATCACAAGGTCTGGAGCCCAGCCCACTGGGCCCAATTAGGTAGACCAAGCACACCACCTGAGCGTGTCTCCACATCCATAAAGCGGGGACCCAGGCCCTGCCTGGCCATCTGTGGGGGAAGAAGTGAGGTCAGCAGGGCTGCCCACGCCCAAGATCCAGACGGGCAGGGGGCAGCGCAGGGCTCGCAGCCTGCAGACCCCACTTTCCAAGCAGGGAAACTGAGCCCCAGACCGGGGGAGGCTTTGTCCCAGTGGCCTGGGGAACCAGACCCAGACCCAGACCCAGCCCCGCAGTCAGATGCGCCCCCAGCTCCTGCCCAGTGCTCCCTCCCCACACCCTGGGCAGGGGCCAGAGGTGTGCAGATGAGGCAAGAGAAGCCCACATTTGGATAACGCAAGCCGAAGGCTGTTTGCAAGAGCCACCTCTGTTCCCGCCCCTCCTCCTAGGAGAGTCCGGGAAGAAGACCGCTTTGAGAAAAAAAAATATTAAGCCTTTGTCTTTGAAGTAAAACCAATTTGCAGCCCTAAGCCCCAGAGGGCTGCTGGAACAGAGGAAAGAGGAGCGGGGAGGGGGAACATGCCCAAAGAGGTCCAAGCAGGAGGTTTTTGTTGAGGTGGCAGGTGACGGGGGCGTCCAGATGACCTCTCAGATGAAACCTGGAGTCAGAGGCTGTGATCACCAGGACCTGCAGGAGAGGTGGCCTCACACCTCCCAGCACCCTGTGGGAGCAGCAGGGACAAGGGGACAGGCAGGGGTGGGGGTGGGGCGCCGCGAGGCAGCAGGCAGGCACCCTGTTCTTGGCTGCAAGGTGCAGGCTGAGGACTGGAGTTGGAGGCCTGGGCTCTTGCCCCAGGTGTCTGCTGGCTCCTAGGGGACAGTCCCACCCCTTCTGGGGCCCTGGTCCTCCCCAGACCCTATATGCACACACATGCACACGTGGCACATGAACATGTGCACACGCAGGCGAAGAGGTTGCACTGGAGGAAGCTGAGCTGCTGAGCTCACCCTGTCAGAAAACACTCTCTGTCTGCGCCTCCTCTGGCTAGAAACGTCCAGGGACCACATTTGTATGCAGGTGCGCACACAGGTGCGCACTGGCTCAGAGCGCCAGTGCAGGGGCGCAGACTCGCACCAGGAGACGGATGTGCGGACAGGCGTGCACAGGCTATGTGCCCTGGCGGCCAGCTACAGGGCTACCTGAGAGTCAACATGGGCATGCAGGGGGCCATCGGGAACTCGGGCAAACACCTGCCTCTACGTTGACATGTTTAGCACATGTATTGTGTATGTGCACATATGTGCAACATTAGCCCAAAGCCCCCCCCTGCCCCCGCCCCCTCTCCTCAGATCCAAATTGCTTAAACCAGCACCCCCCTCAGCCAGGTCCAGAGGCTGTTGGGCAAAGCGGAGCTCTGGCACCTGGGACAGCCCAGGCCATGCTGGGAGGATGCGAAAAGGCTGAGGGGGAGGGGAGGAGAGTAAAGGAAGGGGCCAGAGCTTGGGGTGGGGGCCAGTCTTGTCCCATCTCTTCCCTTCCCAACTCCCACCACAGCCACTCTGAGCTCTGCCCACCTGAGCCCTCAAGGTGGCCCTGCCCACGGCCTCTCCCCTACTCCTCCAGGTCTCCAGGACTCCGTGACTCAGACGTAGCAGGGGGAAGGGTCCCCCACCACCCTGTCCCGTGTGCGTCAGCTACCGCGTGCCTGTCCTTGTCCTGGGCTGCCTGCCCACCACCCATGGAGACCTGACGCAGCCAGGGAGGGGTGCAGATGGGTCTGACGGTGCTGACAGCAGCGCTCGGCCCCAGCCTGCTGTGCACCCACTGAAGGTGTCAGGGAGGGGGTGCTGGCCCGTGGGGGGTCTCTTGGGCCCGGGGCTGGGGTCTCGAGGATCACACCCTTTCCCCACTCCGAGGAGGACCCTCCACAGCACACACACTAGTGGGAGGAGAAGGATGCTACCCCCCACACACAGACCTGAGGGGCAGGGGAGAGAAAGGAAGGACAGGACAGAAAAGCAACAACATGGAGACAGCGGAGCAAGGAGAGAACCGAGGAGGAACCGAGGCCGTGTCTGAGACGGAGGAACCAACGGCCTGCAGAGCCGAGTAGTGAGATGACAGACGGGGGCTGGCACAGGAGGAGACAGGGCGCCCGCTGCCCTCCGGCCCACCTACCCAGGGACAGGGAGACAGGTGACACCGGGCCCAGCTGAGCCACTGAAATGCAGCCTGTGACCAGCGCAGGGGGAGAAGGAAGTGGCAGGAAGCGACTGCTGGAAGCAGAGGCCTTTTCTGCCCAAGACCTAGATGTTGCTAAAGCTGGCAGGGTGTGGCTGAAGGCTCAGTCCCGGCCAGGGACACGTCTGGTGAAGCGCAGCGCTCCTGGCTGATCCGGCCCGCGGGGCCCCCTCTCCACCCACCCGCCCCCACTGTGCCGGCTCCTCCCAAACACAGGTGTGGGGGGCAATGAGGAACCTCTGGCCAGAGGTGTTCTGCCAGCACCTCATTAAGGGTCCCTCTTTCCTTCCACCACTGAGAGAAGCTACATGGCAAGGCCGGAGGACTGAGGGAGCTTGGGGTGGGCCCCCGTCTCGCTGGTTACACTCCGTGTGATATGCCTTCTCATGGGGACACCACTGGATGGAGAAAGGTGAGGAGTCAGCGAGACCCGACGGGTCTGGCGGGCAGAGCTGAGGCGGGGCCTCAGTTCAGAGCGGGCACAACACAGAAGGTCTGCGTCACTCTGGGCACAGCAACACCCCCTCCCCAGAGTCAGCGGTTGATTTCTGCACCTTTCTTCTCCAGGTGCCAACGGTTCAGGGACCCTCAGAATCCTAATACTATGGAGCTGGAAGGAAGAGGAAGAGCCCTTGCTCAGCCACTCCCAGCCCTTCCTGGAGGGGAAACTGAGGCCAGCACTGGCGAAGGGACATGTTCTGTGGGTGGTGGGTCAGGCTCAGGACCCAGGGAGGCAGCAACAGACCCTGACCTGCCAACCTAGAGTTTGCTGGGACTTACTGCCCTGACTTGGCTCCCGTGAGCTCCCCAGGGACAGACCTGTGTCTTTGCCTGGGAAGCAGAATGAATAATTCCCACCTCTCAAATTCCCACCTCTCAAGGCTGCAGGGAGCTAACGTGCATCATCTCCACACAGGGCTGTGCCCCAGGGCTCAGCATCCTTGGCCTCCCCTACCCAGGCCAGGCGAGAGGATGGCCAGGGTGAGGTCTGTCTGAATGTCCCCTGGCTGAGGGGGGATGGGGGGAGGGGGAGCAGAAGTCTGATAGGGAAGCACAGGGCTGGCCAGCTCAGAGACCTCCGGCGAGTCCCAGGCCCTCTCCAAACCTTGGTTTCCCCACTTGCATACCAAGACGAGTACTCTCCCAGGGCTCCTTTGAAACCCCAGGACACGGTGGAGTCAGATATCCTCGTACAGAGCACCAACCTGGGCTCCTGCTCATGGGGCCACACTCCCACGGGGACATTGGAGGGGTCCAGGGACTGAGTCGGGTAGGCGGTGCGTGTTCCAGCCTCCCAGGACCTGAGGTGTAGCCAGGGAAATCTCATCTGCCACTGCTGATAAGCCCTGGCAGGAGCTCCACCCTGGGACGGGCTGGCCAAGGCTCCCCAAGGTGCCAGTGTCGCTATCTGTGTCCATGCCATTGCCCAGGACCAGGAGGCCCAGGGACTCCTGGGCCCAGCCAGAACATTGGGCCCTAACCCAATGGTTCATCTGTGTCTGACATGTGTGTTCCTTAAATCTTATACCGCCCTGCATGGCTGGAGCTGTTAGCCTCCTTTTACAGATGAGGGAACTGAGGTTCTCTGCTCCTCCAGCTTCATCTAAATATCTGGGCCCATGGCAGGGACTGGACATGCGTGGGCTGCCTGGTGGGTTTCCCACCCCCTGAGACAGCGCCTCCCTCCCTAGCAGGGAAGTGTGCCAACATGGATTGTGCATAAGCCGAGAGACTCCAATTTCTCCATCAATCAGGAGGTACTTGTTCCAGGCCAGCTGTGCTCCTCAAACCCCCAGACCCACTCCCACCTCAGGATCTTTGCGCGTGCTCTTTTCTCTGCCTGAAATGCCCCCCACCCTACCCCCACCATATCTGAACAACTCATTACCCCATTCAGGTCTCTGCTCAACTGCTCCCCCCAGCCCCACCCTTCCCTGACAGTGAATCTGAGACAACCCTCTGGCCATTCCACCCTGCCTTTGGTCCACCTTCAGAGCACTTGCCGCTGCCTAACATCATTTCATTCTTTGTGATCACACCCTCCCTGCCCTGCCCATCGTGCAGTCAAAGCAGGCTCTACCCTCCTCACCGCTGTGACCTCCAGGCCTGGAACAGGCTCAGGCACGCACAGCGCACGTGCCCAGGACAGGATGTACAGAATGAGAGCTCAGAGCTAGGGACAGGGTGCTAACTATCAGAGGAAGGGACCCCACTTCTGATGGGGTGCCCACACTGTGCCAGAAGTGTGCTGAGCCCTCCTTTTAGCCCCACGACCCCCATTTTACAGGTGAGGAAGCCAGCTCGGAGAGGTGCAATGACCTACCCGAGACCACATAGCCAGGAACCTGGAGCAGCCTGAGCTCTGATAACTGTCAGACTTTCCAGAAGCCCAGCAGAGGTGATTTCCCCTCAACTTGCATACCTCCAGTGACAGGGATCTCAGCACCCATCTGAGACTACTGAGTGCCTTCTTGATCGGGTCTGACAGAAATTTCTTATATTACAAAGCCAAATTCGGCTCCATGCACCTGTTTTAGTCCCAGTGCTGTCTGGGGCCCCCGAGAACACTGGCAGTGGTGCCCCTCAAAGGTCCTTTGTATGTCTGCTTATCCAAGGTGCACAGCCTGTTCTTCCTACACCATGGTGGCCTAGGCCTCGGGTCCCACTGCCCAGGGCCATGCTTGCTGTCAAGGTCCCTCTGAAAAATGGGTCCCCGGCGCCGAGCATATGTGCCATGCAGCTTGAGCAGTGGTGGGCCCTGGGGACCCCGCCCTGCTGGTCCCCTGCTTGTTGGAGCGGTGTGAGCATGCCTGCACTGTGTCCTCACCTCCCTGTCCCAGATGTCAACCGAAGCCCTCACACCCCCCACCACGCAGCTGCAACGCCTTCAGCACAACCTCTGTTTGGGTTTCACCAGAGGTGCCGGGTATCTGCCCGCCCCCATTCAATCACATCTTGTTAGGCTCACGCCTTTGTGCCAGCTGCCCCGCCCTCCAGGGAGCTGGGTGCTGCCCCTCAACACCCGGCGCCCACTCCCGACTCTGTGCCACCCTGCACCAGGCAAGCAGGCCGCACCCGTGTCCATGTCCTAAGGAAGAGGCAGCAGTCCTGCAGCTCACCCCTGGGGCAGGTGGTCCAGCCAGCTACACACACACTCACCCACATTCCGTCCACACCCACATGCTCACTGCACACTTACTATGTGCCCAGCAGTGCATTGAGCGCCCACTTACCCGAAGAGCTCAATAAAAAGGGCACCATGCCAACAGCAGCAAGAGCTGACAGCAATGGGGTCTGCAAGACCCTGGTGCACGGGTGCCCCTCTCTCCAAGCTGGGGACCTTGGCCCAAGCAGGGGGCGGGGCTAGCACGCAGAGTTATAGGCAGTTACGCCACACTGCTGGCTGGCTGGCTGGCTGTGCTACTGTGGGCAGGTCAGTGCCTTACCCCTCTGGGCCTCAGTTTCCTCATCTGTTTGGGGAGAAGAGCTGTGCGCATGTGTCTCTGCTTTACCGGCCCATCCCAAAGCCTTTGGTTCACTGCCCGCTGCGTCACACCCCCCCCCGTGCACTCAGCGGGTCCCTGGGCCTCCCCTGGCCCCAGGGTGTCACGTCTGTCATCAGCACCTGTGCTGTGTCTAGGCCTCAGTGGAGGGAGGGAGGCAGGAGGATGGCAGGGGCTTTTACCAAAAGGCTTGGCCTTGGAAACCACCCAGCAGCCTGCCACTGGTTTCACAGATGGCCAAGGTCATGCGGCCCACTCCCCAGAGCCCACTCCCCAGCCCCAAGTGGCCCAGCACCCACCCCGCCCACCACCAGGCACTTGGCAGAGCATGCGATCCTCCTGCCCACAGCCAAGGGTGAGCTGCATTAAAAGTCCATCTCCTACTCCCACCCCAGGGGTCATCTCTGGCTTTCCCATAATCCTCCAGGCTAATCAGATGACCGTTTCCCCAACCTGACCCCTGCCTCCCCCACCTGACCCCTGTCCCCCACCTAACCCCTGGCTCACCTGGCCCCCCCACCTGGCCCCTGCCTCCCCAGCTGACCCCTGCCTTCCCAAGCTGAGCCTTGTCCCCCCACCTGATCTCTGCCTCCTCACCTGGCCCCTGCCCCCCCACCTGGCCCCTGCCTCCCCCACCTGGCCCCTGCTGGCCTCTTGGTCTTGGCTCCAGCAAACCCCAGGCCCCCACTCAGCTGTAGCCCCGGGCACTACTCACCAGTCTCCACTGGACCCGCTTTCACCAGTGCCTGCGCACACGCAGCTGCCTCTGCCTGCATGGCCTCCATTCATTCATTCAATAAACATTTATGGAGCACCTACTATGTACTAGGCGCCAGCTAGGCCCACCCTCCGGCTCTGCCTCCTCCACCTGCTCCTCCTGCAGGGCCCCACGGGGTGAACACTTCCCTGCCTTCCCACATCCTCAGGGCTGTCCCAAGGCGGAGTGACGCAGCAGGGGCCCACCGGGAGATGTGGAGGCTCTGGGTGGCGGGGAGCGCAGCCCCATCAGAGGCAGCCTGTGGGGAGAGGGGTGCACAGCCCCGGCCAAGATGAAAGCAGTCGTGAGCGGGGCCTAAGTGCAGCTCGTTAATCCTCCGCACCACCTTATTATTATCCCACTTCGCAGAGGTGGAAACTGCTCCACAGTGGCTTTGACCTTCCCTGGCACTAGGCAAGAGATGCCATGCTATCCTGTTTCATCTGAGCAGTCGTTTTTAGATTTTTTTTTAAACTAGTTGCAAAAGTTGAAAACTTGGGAGATTTTATTTTTAAAATCCCCATTCTGGAACTACTGGGAACCCTGGGAGATCTGCCTGCCAGGGATCTGTATCCTATCGGGAACAGAGCAGGGGTCACCGGCCCCCGTGGGCCCACCCTCTTCCCTGCCTCTTTGGCTGAGGTTTCCACTGGCCCCTGGGCACTGGAGTTTTCGAGGCCAGCAAGAGAGGAATTCCCAGAGTGGGGACGGTTAGAACCCCAGCCTGTGCAGGGGAACCCATGAGTCTCCCGGTCTGGGACCCAAGGGCACCACCATCCCTGCCTCACTGTTTTGGTGGCTCTGGGTTTTTTGGGGGGCTCAAGAGCTCTACGCTGTATCTACAGGTCCTTGGTCCCACATGTCTACTGAGTTTTGGTTTCTGTGGTCACCAATTCTGCTGAACTTCAAGCTGCCCTGCCCTGTCTGCAACCCCCACCAGCTCGGCTCCATCCAAGCAGGCCCACTGGGGTAGGAACCCCAAACCAGGGAAACACCCAGATGGCCCCCCCACACCTGCCTATTACCTTCTGGGGCTGCTGGCTCTCCAACAATGCTGCTTGGGTTGCTGGGTGGCATTTGGGGCCCCTGCTGGTGTTAACGGGTTACTCACTCCCAGATACAATTCCTGCCCCATGTAACACAGCCAGCTGGCCTGGGCTGAGGCTCCAGCCCAGACTGGTGTGGACACCAGGCCTCAGGCCTCAGCCGCTGGAGCCACAGCCCAGGGGAGGGCCTGCAGCAAAAGGCTCTTGGGGTTCTGGAATAGCCCCTGGCTCCCATAATTCTTCCCACAGACTTTGGGCTCCCCTCACTCTGCTCACCTGGGACTCCTGCCTGTCCCCCCCCCCCCCCCACTGCTTCTCCAGGCCCCAGCACCCCTGGCCCTTGGGCCATCGGGCCACAGCCCACCACAACTAAACCATGTGGCCACAAGGGGTCGCTCTCCTGGCACTGAGACTAGTTTCTCCGGGGCAGGGCTGGGGGGCGGGCAGGGCTGGGGGGCAGGCAGAGGAGCCCATGGAGGCCTGCAGCTGTAGCGCTGGAGAACAAGGAAGCTCTGTCCCTGCAGAGGAGCCCCAGGAACGCCCAGGGGAGAGCTGCCCTGAGGCTGCGGGCTGTGCAGACACCACCCCTCGGGACTCGCAGCCACCAGCTCAGTGTGGCCAGTCCTCCGAGGCCAGCCCTCCCTGAGGCTCTCCTGGAAGGGCGGCCACATTCCTCTCAAATCCCAGCTCTGCCCCTGAACCAACAGCGTGGCCCTGGCAAGCTGCTCCTTTCCTCTGAGTCTCAGCCTCCTCTTCTGTAAAATGGGACTGCAAGGGCACCACCTCAGGGGTCTGGCATGTAGCGTGTGCTCAAGAAGGCTGGCTGCTGCCAGTGTGGTTACTGTGGCCTGGGTCCCCGTCACCTGCTGAGGAGATGTGGCAGCAGGAGAGGGGTGAGGTCTGGCCCCTGACAGGGTCTTCCTTTCATTCTGGAAGGCAGCACACCCCTCCTTGCTTGTCCCTGCCCCCTCATAGGTCTAGTGTCCCCCAAGACCTGTTCCCCACACCCCTTCAGCCTGGTGCCCAGCCTCTGCTTCATCCCCATTGCCAAAGCCCAATGGCCGCCATAATTAACGGATTATCTCAGCGTGACAGCTGCGGGCCTTTGAAAACTGGGTTGAATAACAAGGTCCTGGCATACGGCAATTTCTCCTCTGCTCCTGCTCGCTGGCTCCCTGGTCCTCCCTTCTCTCGCCCTCACTCCGCCTTGTTATGCACGCACATGTTTCTTCCCCTTTCCTTCCTCAAACACCTTCTTCCTCCAGATGGCAAGGGGGCAGGCTAGGTTCTGCTCCCCTACCCGGCCTGCTCTCTGCTGCAGAGACAGGTGGGACTGACCCTCCCCGGCCCCTCCTTGCACCTGGCACTGGAAAAAGCACTTGACACATGTGACTTCTGCAATTTCCTGACACCTGCCTTCTGGGGCTGCGCCCATCCTGGAGCAGAGACCTACCCCTGGCTTCCCCCCGCCCCCCCAGGCCGCTCCTCCTCCAGATCCCCCGCCTTCCTTGGGGTCCTGGTCCCGGCCCTCTGCTCTCCTCCTTCAACCCCCTCCCCACATCTTATACCCTCCTGTGGCTTCTTTCATCAACTTGACCTGCTGACCACGCCCTGGCCACTGCATCCCCGTCCACTACTGGGCTCACCTTCCGAGCCCCCCCATGCCCGCCGCTGCTTTTGCCCACCGTTCCTGGACCAGTCGGAAGCATCCGCAGCTGCTCGGCCCCCTGCACCTGGAAGTTCTGTCGTGTGCCCGCTCACTGCTCCTGCTCTGCTCCAGCCTCCTTCCTCTGCCCGTGCTAATTTCTCAGTTAGCATCCTCGCTGGTCTCTGCCTGCAGCCTCACCAGGATGGGCAAGGGCGAAAATGGAAATCTGAGCGTGGCACTCTCCTGCTCAAAAGCCTTCACTGGCTCCCTACTGACTGGGGAAAATTCCAGCAACAGACACTGAAGCTCTGCCCAGGGGGCCTGTGGCGCTGTTCCTGCTCTCCTTTCCTGCCCTCCTGCCTCCCCTCACCAATTATAATGGCCTGGCTGTGTCCTTCGGGGGTCCCCATAGCCCCCTGGGCTCTCTCTACCATGACCAACATCACAACTACTTCTCCTACCCCTGGACTGAGTTCTCCAAGGAAGGGCCCAGATTCTCCGTTACAGCCCAGCACCAGGCACCTAGTAGGCGCTCGACAGAAACCTGTTAGTGACTGAATGAAAAGAGGCCTGCTCTCTCCCTTTATAGGTAAGGAAACCGAGGCTCAGAGTGATTAATGACTTGCCCAAGATCACACCGTTTGTGCAAGACAAAACCAGGATTTGAACCCAGGCCTGTGATTCCAACGCCAGTCTCTTCCACTCCCTGCGGAGGGCCGTGGGGTCAGCTTCTGCACAAGCCTTAAGGGACTTGAACTGAGATAAGAACTGATAAGGAGATGGGGCTCCCTACCGAAGCTGACCTTGAACTAACCACGTGACTCCCAGGGCCTCAGTCTGCTCATCTGTAGGGTGGGAAGGAGCCCCACCTCACTCCCCGTTTCAGAGGGTCCCTGAGGGGGCCAGAATAAGCCGGTCCTGCCAGTGACACCTGAGGGACTCCCGGCGCCCCTCCAAACCCATCTGTGGTGGCCTTGGCAGGCACTCCTCGGAGCTCGGGGGCTTCCTAGGTTGGGAGATGTCGCACAGGGCAGAGACCCCCACTTTAGCGAGCACTAGTGAGAGAAACATGGGGGTCGGGAGTCAGATCATGGCCTTGGGCAAAAAACTCCCTTCTCTCAACCCAGCCGCCCCCACCTGTGAAGTGGCCCCCAAATGCCCATTCACTAGGGCTGCAGTGGGGCCAGGTACAAAGTGCCTGGCACAGTGGGGGCACGACCATGGCCACACGCCCCTACAGGAGCGTGATCCTGGAGCGTACCCCAGGGACAGAGGAGAGCAGAAGGGCGTGGGACAAAGCGAAACCATCTGCTCTTGACTTTCCCCTCAACAGCCCACAAAATAGAGCTCGCACCCCAAAGTGTAGCCCTGGGGCCCCTCCCTCCCTCTCTAAGCTCACACCCCACGACACCCCTTCACAGCCTAGGGAGTGGCAAGGTTGCCTGCCTGCACGTGTTCCCTGGGCCTTTGCTCACGCTGTTCCCGAGCCTGGGGTGCCATTCCCACACTTCCCCACCCTCTGTAGCCCAGACTTCATGCCTCCTCCTCTGAGAAGCTTTCAGAGATCTCTGCAGGGAGCGGTAGCTTCCCTGCTCTACCCCCATCCCCTAGTCCATCCTCATGGAATCCTGGAAAGATCCTAGGGATTGCTTTACCCCAGCTCTTCTCCCCCTGTTTTACAGATGGGCAAACTGAGGCACAGCCGAGGGACAGAAGCTCCCCAGGGATGTACCTGAACCCAGGTATCTGCTGCTTCCAGCCCAGCAGGCAGCTTCTCTCCTGGACCTAAGCTGCTGTTCAGCCCTTGCCTGTCCTCCCCGAGCCCCCCAACCCAGAGCTACCTGAGGATGGGACCCTCATCTTCCTCTCTGCTCCCCCACCCCAGTGCCTAGCCTAAGGCCTGGCGCATAGTAGGCACTCAGTAAATGTCTGTTGAATTGAATTGCGCTCAGGACAGCCAGTCGTCTCTGCTCTGTAAGAGAAGCATAGAGTTAGTGGAGCTGCTCCCGTGGCGACAGGGGCAGGAACCAAGCTGGTGGGGGAGGAGTCTGGCTTCCCAAGGACCATAAGGGCCCTGGGAAGGAGACAGGGTCTGGGAAGCTGGAAAATTCGGACTTAGATGAGTCCGAATTCTGTCCCAACGGGCAGTATGGCCCTGGCAAGCCATGCCACCCCTAGGGCCTTGGTGGCCTCATCTGTCCAGCGGAGACGACGCTCCAGCCCCCGGGGGCTCCGAGGACTGTTTGCCACGAGGACTACAAGAGACGTGAGGGGCACAAACAGCGACTCCCCCTCACGAGCACTGTGCTCAGAGGCTGACCCACAAAGTCGGGTGGGCAGTGTGCCCAGCGAGGAAACGCAGGAACAGATAAGGAGACTGAAGCCTGGAGATGGGGGTGGCTTGCCCGAGGCCTGGCAGCCCATGCACCTGATGCCATGCTGTACCCACAGTCTCCCTGCAGAGCTGGAGGGGAGCGAGGCGTGGCTACAAACCCCAGACGAAGGTGCTGGTCGAGCCCACCACAGGGTGGCCTGGCCCAGGCCCAGGAGGGAAAAGTGAGGACCATGTCCTCCCTTCCCCTGGGGGTGGGCTCTGTTCCACAGCCCCCAGAGGCTTCAAAGCCATACTGAGATCTCCAGGCTGCAAAGGCCTGGGCCGGCCGTGGTGTTAATGGAAATCAGCAGACTATAAGTACACAGCCAGGTCAGCAGGCCAGGGCCACGCCCCAGGAGCAGGTCCGGGGTGTTGTAACCCTAGCTGTGCCCCACAGTCCTCTCCCCTTGGGCCTTGGTTTCCTCGTCTGTCAACAGCATGCCACCTCATGACCATGATGGCTCAGGTTCTTCACCCAACACCCTGTCACTCCCTGACCCAGCCAGGCAAATGGGAGGGAGGCCCTTGGTGCCCCAGCCAGAGACCTGGGGAGGAGGACGCAAGACGGGCCGCCCTGGGCCCGCCTGGGACAGCCAAGGGAGGGGCTGGGCCATGCCCCTGCTCACTGGCTGGAGCAGGGAGAGACAGGGAAAGGGGCCTGGACCCCAGCCATTCCCTCATTCACTCCCTCAGTCATTCCAACAACCATTCTTCCAGCACCTCCCGCTGCGAGCTGAGGACTCCCAGCCAAAAGACAGCCCCAGGTGGGAGCTCTAGTGGGGAAGACAGTGAGATAAACAAGCACCTCTCCCCCCCGACCCACCCCATCCTCAAGGGCTGACTCCCACGGCCCATCCCATCTTGCATCCAGGGACCCTGCCTTCTGCCTGGCCAGGGACAGGGACAGGGAGGGTGACCTCACTCTCCCTGTAAACCCAGGGCCCAACACCATGCCCATAAATGTTCACAGGCTAATAAGGCACCATGAGAGCATCAAACAGGGTGCCCGCTCAAGCACAGGGCTGTAACATGGGCCTGGGGTGGAGGGGACAGGGCGGGGACATCTCACTTCACCCACCGCCAACTGTGTGCCAGGCCCGCACACTTAATACCCAGCAGCCACGCTGTTACAGCCACTCGAAGGATGAAGAAACGAAGGCTGAGAGAGACTGAGGGATGCGCCCAAGACCCCAAAGCTACAAAGTGGCCTGGCACCCACTGCTCCCCCAAAACGAGACAGGGCTGGTGCACAGCAGCCCCCAGCACAGGTGCTCCAAGCACCCCATGGACGACGTTCGCAGAGTCTGGGACCACCCCCCCAAAACCAGCCGCAGGGGAGGGGTCAGTGCCCTGCTTCCTCATCAAAGCCTCGAGTGAGCCCTGGGTGGCGGACAGACCCTCAGCCACCACCTAGAGAAACTGAGGCTCTGAGCAGTGATGCGGGCCAGCCGCAGGCCCATCATACTCTGGAGGCCCTCTCTGGTCAGCGCACGGAGGGGCCCTCTTGCTGGCTGGTGGTCGCATCTCTGGCCCCTCTGAGATTCATGGGCAAGACGAGTGGACATGGGCCCGGGCCCGACGCTGCCCCAGCTGGCTGGGTGACCTGGACAGGGCCCCACGCTCTCTGAGCCCCAGCGTCCCCAAGACCCATCTTCTCTGCCCCACCCCACACAACTGCAAGGAGCTGAGGGGCAGACCGATGAGACACATCCCCCCTACAAACCAAAAGTGCGGTCCACATTTAGGGGAACTTAATTGTCACTCTTACACTTTCCTCAGCCTTCCTCGACACTTCTCTGCCCTCTTTTCTAGAAAGGCTGCGGCAGGTATCAGAGGCGCGGCCCCTGTGCTATGGACTTGTCACCCATTTTGTCCTCAGGATCCTAGGAAGCAGGTTTTTGTGCCTGCTCTGCAGAGGAGGAAATTGAGGCTCAGAGAGATCCAGCGACTTAATCAAATCCACACAGCAAGCAGTGAGCGCACCCCAGCCCTGACACCACTACGCCCCCGAGCGTCTGTGTGTTCAGCCTTCTGTGGTGGCAGGGTCCTCTGGTTCACTCATGGCCACCGGCCCCTCAGTTTCTCCGACTTCCCAGATGTATGAAATATTCACATTTCCATCATCAGCGGCTCACATACACTTTTCCAAGGCCTTCAGAAGCCCCATTAATCATTCAGACACACCTGCATATTCATTAACTTCCGAATTAATACAGAGTCCCTTATTACTTCGGGCCTGCTGCCTGCATTAAAGACATTCGACTTCATTCATTATTAAACTCCCTGGGTAAACGAGAAATCCCTCCTTCACAGAGGCGGGCTCGCCCAGGCCCGCACACAAGCAGGCAGGTCTGCTCCCAGCCCAGCTGCTGTGTGACCTTGAGCCAGGCCCTCACCCTCTCTGGGCCTCCTGGTTATTTACCTAGTAAAATCAGGCAAAGGACAGTCTCTAAGGTCCGAGCAGCTCCTCGGAGTCAACCCCGTCCCGTCCTTCTGCAGACTCCTGCATCCCTTCCCTGTGCGCTGTCTCTCCTGGGCTCACGTAACCCTCTGTTCTCCGTGAAACCAAGGCACGTCCTCTCTGTAGTTTCCTGATCCTCCAGGGCCTCCCCTCCAGTGGCCTCCATTCACACCGGGGCCTGGGCTTTGCAGACGGTGGGCCTGGGCCCTGGTACCAGCCCATCGCCTCCAGGACGTCATCTGTCCCCCAGGCTAAGCTGGCTCGGCAGACCATGATATGCCCCAAAGCAGAGGCCTCGGACCCCGAAGCCGGGGAGGGTGAGTGTCAGCTGCAGCACGAACAGCGATGGCAGCAACAGTGACAATAACAGCACCCCACATTTCCTGAGCATGGACCAGGCCTTTGCTAAGCCCCGACTTTCCCACCCTCTTAGAACAGCCTCCACTTTCCAGGTGGGAAAGCCAAGGTCGGTGACATCCAGGCATCTCCCAGGAAATGCTGGTGCCAGCTGTAAACCGGCCATCTCTCACTAGGGGTCTGAGTGCTTCACCCTCACCCATGCCACCGGAGGCAGGACCCTTGGATGCCGTCTTGCACTGGCTCTCTCCTTCCCTGATGGCTCTTCTGTGTGCCAACCCTGCCTAATGGAGCTGTGTCCACAGAGCAGGTCCCCCATTGCCTGGCAGACACCTGACCCATCTCCACTGTGCCTGGTGCTGAGCAGGCCTGCAGATGAAGCGTGAGAACACCGCTGCCAGCATGGCCCTGCTGGCTCAGACCTGCCCTCCGCCTCCACCCCATGGTGCCTCTGTGTGGGACCGCTTACTGCCAGCAGGAGCAGGCCAGGCCGCCGTCACCTGAAAATGCTTCGCTCCCCGACAAACTGGCTGCATGATGGTGGGCCCACCACCAAACCTCTCTGTGCCTCGGTCCCATCATCTGAATCACACCTGACTCTGCCCTCTGCCTTATCCCTCATCCCCAATACACCCCGACACCTGTCCAGGCCACACACCTGTGCGTCCAGGCCACCAATGGCTCTTCTCTGAATTGCAACCACAGCCTCCCAGAACCTCCTGGCATCGCCTGGGTTTCTCCCCGCTGCTCTGTTCGGATGCCAGACAGCCTCTCAAAACACCATCTATCATGCATCCGTGGACGGCCCACTCTTAAAGCCCTTCCAGAAGCTTCTGTGGCTCCCAGACTAAAGCCAGAAATCCTCCTTGAAGATCAAGGCCCCACAGGACCTGAGCCAGCCGTCCACGCCAGACCCTTCCTCCTGCTTTCTCCCCAAGGCAGCTCCCCACTCTCCCGCAGTGAATGTCCCCCTTCTCGTCCGATGCCACAACGGGCATCTGTCCCCTACAACAGTGGGGCCGCCCTGCGGGCATAGCCTGTTCCCCGCTGCAGCTCCGGCCCCTGGCCCAGTCGGAACAGCAACCCTGTCAGGCCGAGACAGCGACCGCCCCACACCGGGCGTGCTGCGGTCAGTGCCACCGGGGACCCTGCCAGACCGCAGTGAAGGCCTCGCCGGCCTCCGTCTGTGGGCAGACGCAGTCCCGCTCTTAACAGGATGGCGAGTCGTCCAACCCGCTTCTTCTGTTCTTGATATTTAAAAAATTTTTTTATTGTTTATTTTTAGAGATAGGGGAAGGGAGGGAGAAAGAGAGGGAGAATGACATCAGTGTGTGAGAGAAACATCGATCAGCTGCCTCTCGCACGCCCCCAGCTGGCGACCTGGCCTGAAACCCTGACTGGGAGTCGAACCAGCTTTTGATCCAAAGGCCATCCAGTTTGAAGGCCAGCCGGCACTGAACCAGCTGAGCCACACCAGTCAGGGCAGACCCACTTCTTAAATGAGGAAACTGAGGCCCAGAGTGGTGAAGCCACCTGCCCGAGGGAGGGGGAAGAGCCTGAGACACACCAATACACAGCCACAGAGCTGCTCAGCCCTGGGTCTCACTCCAGTCCCTGCCCCGGGCCCCCGGCTGCCGGGCGCTCTGGGTGCGAGGCTTCCCCCTGCTGGCTCCCTCACCACTCGGCTCTGGGGCAACATGGACTCAAGCCAGGCCCTTCCCACTTGGGGCTCTGGCTTCCACCTGTCGGGGTGGATGAGACACCTGGGGGTCCCTTTCACTGTAGCACATTCTCTACATGCCTGTGGGCCTACTACGCACAAGGCCCTGGGCTGGCAAAACTTGTCTCTGGCCTGTAGGGGACCAGGAAGGGCTGGGAAGCCCAGGGTGGAAAGGACCAGGGAGCACATTCGGGGTTTGAGTATAAGAAGGGTGCAAGTCCCTACCTGCTGTCACCAAGAGCACCACAAGGCCAACAGAAGGACAGGGCTGCTGACCCCCAGGCACCCAAAGCTGATGATTAACTGAGAGGGCTGGCGTCTCTGAGGTCCTCCTGCCACCCAAGGTGCTGGGGACCCCCAGAGGGGCTGCACCCTGCCAACCAGACAGACACTCCGCATCTGACAAGCCCCTGCTGTGAGCCTGGCCGAGGATTCCTGGCACCAAGCGGAAGAGACAGAAATGAGCAAGGAACTTTGGGGCCAGCAGGGGACTCGGGCAATGGGAACCCAGTGCACAGCCACTGGAGATGCTTGCTATTTGAGGAAACCCTCCTGCAAATTGTTTTATAAAATAAATCACCGGTCTCTAATATTTCTTATTAAAATATCTAAATTATCACAGATTGGGGTTGCTTAAAGTAAGACAACACTCCTGGCCTTCTGGAAGCTTTATCATCACATACCCGCTCTGAGCTTGGTCCCCCCACATGAGGGACCGGCTCTCAGCAGGTGCTCAGGAAATTCTGGCCACGCAAACTTCGTTAGAGCACTCATTCCCACGATGTGGCATGGAAGCTGCTGCCTGTGGGACACCCTGCCACCCCAGGGCATTCCGCTCAGGCCCCTCCAGACCCTCTCAGGCACTTCAGAAAAGGTCCAAGCTGGCAGCTCCCTCAGCACGTCCATGCCACTGCCACGTGACAGGGGAGGAACCTGAGGCTGGAGAGGGCAGGGGCCTTACCTGAGGCGTCATGGCCAGGCCATACCCCATTGCAGTCCAGGGCGCCCCTCCAAGGCCTAGCCCCTAAACACTGCTGCTCCTCTGGGCTCTGTCCCTGACCTTCCTACATCTGGTGGCCTCACGGCCTGGTCACCCAGACCCCAGCCTTTGCCTGTTGGACACCTCCCCAGGAGCCCTCAGATGCCCCAGGCACGGCCAGTCCAGTCATCATCTCACCCAAGCCCACTTCTGCCCACATGTCTCCAGCCGGCCACGGTTACCACCACCCCCCTGCCTGCTCAGGCCTCGGATCCCTGCTGCACCCTCCGCCCCGCCCCTTCCCACCAGACGGTGATGATCAGACCAGCCACCAAGTCTGCTGTGTCTGTCCTCCAAATGCCCCCCACGTTTGCCCCTTGCTCCCCACCTCACCAGGACAGGCCGCCATCTCCACTCCCCCAGTTGGCTACTGCGGCCTCCCTCTCCTTCAGCCCCTCTATACAGCAGCCAGAAGGAATCTTCTAGAGGGCAGCTCTGATGCTTCCTCTCCTGCTCTCGATCTTTCTGGGGCCCCCTGAACCCCAGGGACAGAGGCCGAGAGCCTTACTGGCATTTGGAACTGCCACGAGGACACACAGCCCCAGCACACAGCGTGCCCGCACATTCCCGGCCCGTGCCAGGCTGCCCAGCCCTGCGAGGACACACACCTTCCCTCTCCCTGCCACTCACCACCACCCGTCAACCCCTACTGGCTTCAGCTCAGGCATCACCTCCTCCAGGAAGCCTGCCCTGACCTTAGGCCTGGCTTCACCACTCCACAGCGCCTTCACGTTCTCCAGCAATAAGGGGCGTCCACCCCCCACCACAGTCACCCTTTCCCTTCCCGAGGGTGGAGAGGGCACCATGTGCCCTTCTGTGCCCGGTGCCAACAGAAGGCTGGGGTGTGGGAAAGTGAGAAAGCAGAAGAACCCCACAGCCCCCAGGCATGTAATTTCCATGGCCTCCGTCCCCGCCGACCCACCTCCCTACATACCGAGTGGGCTCATCATTAATACTGGTGAGAACAGGGCCTCCCAGCTGCTGCTGCTGCTGCTTATTATTATTATTATCATTACTATTATTTTAAAACACATATGACATTTTCTTTTTTTAAGATTTTATTTATTTCTAAAGAGAAGGGAAGGGGGGAGAAAGAGTGGGAGAGAAACATCAATGTGTGGTTGCCTCTCATGTGGCCCCCACTGGGGACCTGGCCCACAACCCAGGCATGTGCCCTGACTGAGAATTGAACTGGCGACCCTTTGGTTCACAGCCCACACTCAATACATTGAGCTTCACCAGCCAGGGCTGTTATTTCCTCCTCATCATCACCATCACAACCACTGGAGCATTGACCGGCGCTGCGGTGCCTGTGCCCGTGCCGGCCTCAGCCGGCTCGGGCAGGGTGGTCAGGCAGGTGCCGCGAAAGCGAGAGAACACAACGGAACCTACCAGGAGCCTCGTTCCACGGGCCCCGGTTACAGATGGAGAGACTGAGGCTCCAGGGCAAGCGGCTGACCTGGGGCCTCGCAGACGGTGGGGGCCAAGCTGGGGGTCCGAACCAGACTCCTGCCCATCTCCTTGCTCCAGATCCAGAGCGTGCAAGCAGAAGGAGGGGACCATGTTCACGGAGCATCCGGGGTGGAGCACTTCAGGTGTTCTGGGCACTTGGGCATTCAGGCACCAAGTCTGGGGGCCCAAACGACTTGGAATCAGACCCCTGCTCTGTGCCCCACCCCCCAGCTGTGTGGCCTCGGGTAGGCTGAACAGCTTCTCTGAGCAGATTTCTCATCTGTCCCTGGGGGTGGCAGGCTGCCCTGCACACCTGCCATCATTGCCGCAGCCACACACGGCCAGTAACTAGGAAGCATCTCTCGGGCAGGGCTGTGGGTGGATTCTCTCGTCTAACCTGCACAGCGGCCCCATGAAAGGCAGGTTCTAAGGGCATCCCCATTTTACAGACAACAAAATGAAGGGCCCACCCGAAGCCAGGCCACTGTACGTGTGGAGCTGAGCGCACAGTGCTGGGTAGAACCTGCACAGGAGCCAAGTCCTCACTAACGATGCTCCTTCCCGGCTCAGACCTCCCTTCAATCCTTCAAAGGCATCCCGCACAGACTGCCCTCCCCCACTGCATTCCAGCCACCTGCGGCGTCCTCCCTGCTACCTCCAGAGTCCAGCCCTCGCTCTCTGCCGTCCCTATCAAATGCCACCTCTTTCGCTGCCCTCCCTGTGCTCTGTCCCCCTCCCTCCTTTCCACTGCTTTGCTGCCACCCATCAATGCTCCCCTGGCAGGTGCAGCAGTCTCTTAAAGGAGCCCAGAGACCCACGCCCAGTAACCCTGCCTGCGCCCATGCTCCACACAATCACCAGCGGAAGCTTCCTGAAGCACAAGCAGACCTGTGGGTCGCTGCCCGGCTCAGAAGCTTCTGGTGCCTCCCTGGTCCTTATCCCAACACTCAAGACGCCTCATGATTCGGCGTGGCCTTGCTTCTGCAAATCTCTCCTCCAACACCCTCTGGGTACCGAGAATACTATCAGAATAAATCGATCCTCGCCCTGAACACATGTGCACATATATGTACCATGCGTGCATACACATGCTCCCCACCAATCTGACTCCACCTTCGCTTGGGCCCCTCCCTCCATGCCCGACAGCATCACCAGCTTTCGAGAACAGCCTGACCCCAGGACAGCCCCTGCGAGAACTCCCCTCCCCAACTACTCAGCTCTTCCCACCCCGCACTGTCTGAAACACGTCACCCACACCCGGGTCTAATGCCCGCGTGCCCATCTCCACTTCGGGAATGCCACTCCTTATGCAGGACTCAAAGCCGCCTCCCACAGGAAGCTCTCCAGCCCAACCAGGTATCTACCTTCCCCTTTGGCTGTGGGATCACTGACAGCAGGGACCATTCTCATTCACCCCAGGACCCCAGTGCCTTGCACAATGCTTGGCCCACATCAGATGCTTTAGAACAGTCTGCTCAATAAACTTACTTCCCTTCTGAGCCTTCCCTGAGCCCCTTGGATCAGGGGAACAAGTTCATTCTCCAAAACAACTAGCATGAATCCGCCCCCTTGTCCCCACCTTCTCTGGCCTCCAGGGGCTCACCTGAACTACTACCCTGAACTACTACCGTGGCCGTCACCTTCCTCCCTGCCACCCCCCCTCACCTGTCGGCTGCCCCCGTGGGGTCAGAACAAAATCCACAGCCTCTCCCGACTTCATTTCCTCCCTCTGCGGCTTCCAGCCCCCGCTGCATCTGCCCATGGAGGGCGGGACCCCGCTCACTCCTCCCAAGACCCCAAATACCTACCACAGAGCAGGAGTTCAAAAGTCTCCTTGAACAAGCAAATGAGTGGGTGAGCAAGTGATAGGCGCGAGACCACGCTTCTGCCTGGGCCTCAGTTTCCCCTGTGCAACTGCGCAATGCAGTCCTCGCCTTGTCTTCGTTGCAGGGGGTCTGAAGGTAGAGAGCGAGCAACAGATGGCATCAGCTCGGGAGAGCTTTTAAAACCGAGAGTCACTACACACCTGGAAGGGACTTTAAATTCCACAGGAACGAAAACAGAGGCTGAGGTTGTGGGTCTCCCTCCCGCATTCACCCAGTGCCATTTCTCAGAGGGGCAGGTACAGTCAGGACAGGTGGCGCTACCTGCAGGAAGCCACAGCTCCAGGGGAGGCCTGCAGGAGACCAGCAACAACAGGAGGGTGGAGGAGCTGTGGGGTGCCAGCCGAGGCAGGGAGGGGCGTCCGGTAAGGCCTCTCAGAGGGACAGCCGCCACACTGTCTGGCCCACAGGAAACAACGGGTCCCCAAAGAGCCAGGTCACCTAGCCAAGGGGGTATCCCCTGCCCCAAAAGCCAATGTCGTCTCAGACGATCAGGGTCATGGAGAGGACACGACACTATGAGGCTGTGTCCCCATTTTACAGATGAGGACATTGAGGCCCAGAGCGCTAAAGCAACATGCCCACAGCTCTTGGGCAGCAGAGACAGTGGCCTTTGGGCCTCCTGCCCCTTCTGAGGCCTCTGGAAAGGTGGGAAACGGTTCCTAGGACATTCAACCATTCAACCAAGGGCCCAGTTGACCCAATGGCTTCCAGGCCAGCTGCTGCCGGACACAGCAAGGAAAGCCACGGCCACAGGAAACAGGGGCCACAGCTGGGTCTGAAGAAATCGCCAAAAGCAGCCCAAGCAAACCCCCCAGAGACGGAGCCAGTTACCTGAGCTGCCCTGGGAGGCGCTGAGATTCCCGCAAATGCGCTGGGCCCCGAGGCCCTCTCTTTAATGCATGCAAATGAAGGGCATAAATTTCTGCTTACTTAACTTCACAAATGTTAACAAGCCCATAAAAAATAAGTTATTCTTCCTGAGCTCCACAACACTGTTCGTTTGTTTAATTTTGTTTCACCTCCCTCCCCAGCCCCCTCTGCAAGAGAAAGGAAAGCTGCCGATTTTGGTGTTTCCCTGCCAACCGGGTCTGCCTTCCCCCTGTCCACCCTGCCCCGAGGAGGCTGGAGGGAAAACCCCCAGATAAGGAATCAGAGGCCCAGGCATGAGCCCCGTACCCTCCTCTACAGCTGTGTGACCTTGGGCTCTGACTTACCCTCTCTGGTTTAATTGCCTGGTCTACAGAGTTAACAACTGCAATTGCACCCTGCGTGCCTCTGGGTTGGTGTGAGGATCAAGCAAGATAATCCCAGTAAAGTGCTTAGCTCCCTCCTGGCACAGAGCAAGCCCTCAATAAATGTTAGCCCTTGTTATTATGTAAAGGAGAGTTAAATACCAGCGCCCCCACCACCACCACCAACTTAATCCATTTGTAGAGTTTACCTTCTGGGCCAAGCTGGTAGCTCCAAATGCAGCCTGAGGATCGGTTTTGTTGGAGGCTCAGCATTGGATACAAATCCCAGTTTGATGCCATCAGGTGGCCCCTGAGCCCTGGCATTTACCACAGGCCCCACCACACCCTATTGCCTCACTGGGCCCAGGCACACACCTTCACGTGACCTGGGCTCTGTGGGTGTGTGAGTTTGCCGGGCCTAGTGTCTGCCTCTCGTAGCTGATCTCACTGAAGGCTTCATTAGGCCCAGCTGACAGATAAGGAAATAGGCTTACAGAAGGGTGGCCCACAGTCCTGAGCCTCTGTCCCACCAAGGCAGCTTGAGAGATGCTTCCTGGGCACACAACAAAGCAAACAGCCCATTAGCCAAGTGGTTGGAGAGATAGCCCTTGGCCCCCATGGGCTCAGCGTGTTCCGGGACCAGGCGGGTAGCCAAGCAGGAGCCAGGACCTGCGGAGCCTCGGCCTCACCCAGCAATAAGCATGCCAGGCCCGGGTGGCATTCCTGTGTGCCCAGCCCAGCAGAGCCCGGTGCTGGGGACTCCAAAAGGCGGGGGACGAGGGCTGGAGCTGGCAATTCCTCTCTGGTCCCCTCTGTACCCTCCACCTTGCATGCGCCTCTAGGAACGGCCGTTCCTGACCACAAACTGCACCTCGCCTGTGGTGGCACAGAAGCCACGGAACAGGTACCGCAGGCTGGGATCCGCGCTGGGGCTTTTCCTTGGCGCTCGGGTCCAAGAGTTGTGCCCATTTTCAGACAAGGAATTGGAAGCACAGAGAAACTAAGTGATTTTCCCAGGACCACACAGGAAGAAACAGAGCAGGACAGACTGGTGGACGGACAAATGGACAAGGAGGGAGAACACACCCACTTGTTGGTGTCCAGGTGAGGCCTTGGAGGGGTGCAGGCTCAGAGGGTGAGAGGAACAAGGTCAGGATGGAGGAGGACCAAGTCCAGGGCCTGTGGCCAGGGAGGGCTGCCCCGCCAGTGCCTTCGGCTATAGAGGTGGCCCCTCCCACAGCTCTCATTGCGGCCCTGCATGGCCACAGCTAGCCTTATCGTATCTCCAGCTCAGGCCGCTTCCTTCTTCCTCTTATCAGTCTCAACTAGCCCCCTCTGTGCCTCTGCCAGGCAGGAGGCAAACAAAGTGTGGCTCCAGCGGTTCGGGGCCTTGCCCAAGCTCCCACCAAGCCAAAAGCACCGAGTAGGGACTCGAACCTGGTGTTTGGACATCCTCATCCTCTCCCTCCAGAAACCACCAGCGGAGGCAGAGAGAGAGGATGGGGCCAGGGTCTGGGATGGGTGGGGCCGTAAGGAAGGGGTGGGGCCTGGCAGACGGGGCGGGCTGAGAGAAAAGGCTAGATCTCGTCCGGTCCTGGTTGCCCTAGCAACAGCACTAATTAATTCCAACTCAAGCTCCATCTGTGCCTTGGCTGGATGGGTGGTTTGGGCTCCCGGGTGTTTGTTTTGAAGAAAGGGGAAAGGGGGAGGCACTGGGAGGCTGTGGTCCCCAGGGGCTGGCAAGGGACTGACACCACCCCCCTTCACACGTAGCGTCCCCACCCCCAGAAGGAAGAGGCAGGCTCGGCCTCTGGGGACCGCCACAGACCTCCCCTCCCGTGGAGGCGGCTCAGCCCAGTCCAAACAGCGCCTGTCACAGACAGCAGACAGCAGTGCCTGTGGTGTGTACACACGTGCACACACACACACACACACACACACACACACACACACACCGGGGAGGACACGGACCCCACAGTGAGAGAAGCTTGGGTTCAGGTGCCAGCTCAGCTCTCTGAGGCTCAGTTTCCCCATCTGCAAAACTGTCAGCACCGCTCTGCCCGAAGGGTCCTTAGGCGTGTTAGAGGACGGTCCCCTGTGCAGGGGCACCTGAGGGGTCTTGTCCAACCTGGGGGAAGGCTTTGCTGAAGGCGATCCTGGAGGGTGGCACTTTTAAGGAATTGGATCGGTGAGGGAGTGGGAGTCCCGAGCAGCAGCCCCAAGGCTCACCCAAGTCCTGGTGCATCTCCACAGCCAGGGTAAGGGTTCCGGATCTTAGCCCAAGGACAGCAGGAGCCAGTGACATGCTGGGGAGCTCATACCGATGACAAAGGGTACAGAATGAATTGGAGAAGAGAGGGCCACAGCCCAGGTCCAGGATGGGGATTTGGTGCAGGTGAGGGCCTCGGGTGGGCAGGCAATGGGAAGCTTTGAGAGCAGAACTTGGTGACCTCCAGGACAAGGACGGGAGACTGAGGGTACAGGTCAGAGGTGACTCCTGGGTCCCCATGGGTGTCCCTGAGGCAGTGGCAGCGCCCACCCTGGCACAGGGGGCCTCAGAGAAGGGGCGATAGGCCACCCCGGGGTGGAGGAGGAGAGAGAAAGAGTTCTGTGCGCGACAAGTTGAGTTTTAGGGGCCAGAGGAACACCCCGAAGGTCATGTGCAGTCAGCAGGTGGCCATACCTGAGGCCCAACAGCCAGAGGCAGAGCACAGCAGAGATGGAGCCTCTGGCATCCCAGGCAGGAGGCTGCTAGGAGGGGCAGGGGGCATAGGCTTCACCCCCAGAGCAGGGGCTGAGAATCAGGCTGGGCGGGAGAGACCACCCCTCAGGGACAGGTGTGGCTGAGAGAGGGTGCCCCACTTGGCGGCACTTGGAGACAGACCACCTGGCTTCGAATCCCGGCTGCTACGTACGTCTCATGGCCTGTGAGAGCCTGAGCACATCATTTCCTCTCTAAGCTTCAACTTCCCCATTTGTGAAATGGAAGCAAAAGCAACATCTACTCAGAGGTATGAGGAGGGCTATCCCTCTGGAACCCCCAGACAAAGTCCCAGAGACCAGAATCTCCAGGAACCTGCTCCTTCAGGGCCAGGGGGCAGGCAGGACACTAACATTTGTCAAGCATCTACTATATGCCAGGTACCTTGGATGTGTTATAGACCCCACAGGGTGGTGATCGAGGAGGAGGGGCCTGGAGTCAGGCGGCCCCAGGCCAAGTCCTGAGTCCCCTACTTACTGACAGTGGGATGGGCAGAGGGTGGAGCTCCCCTCCCCCAACCTCGGCTTCTGTGAATGTAAAATGGGGGTACTGCCAGTCCCACCCATGGCTCCTGGGATTGTTGTGAGTGTGAAACATGAAAACATGTCAAGCATTTGTCACCTGTCTGGCACAGATCACTGTCGTCACTACTGCAGCTGTCATTGCTGCTCCTCCCAGTAACGCAGCCAGGCGGACGCAGCGGTCGCCATGTGGCAAACGAGGACAAGGGCCTCTCCAGCCCTAGTGCCCAGGACCTGGGTTGGCTAGCACCTGACCACAGGGTCCCTCCCTCCCTCCAGCACAGGGTCTGGGTCCGAATCCTGCCCTGGCCACTCCAGGCTGTGCGACCTTGGGCAAGACACCTCACCTCTCTGGGCCTTAGGATTTCCCTCTAAAAAAATGAGGAGTCCCCTCCCTCCACCATCCTCTGACGGCAGAAGGAGGCAATATGCAAAAGGTGCCCAGCCTCGGGACTGCCTCGAGCAGGCACTCAGTGAATGGGAGCAGTCATGGTTAGCAACTGGATGTGAAGACCTGGGGGCCAAGCGAATGCAGAAAAGCACCCAGAGTGGGGTACTGGGGGAGATGCCCCTCTGAGCCCCACAAGCACACCCCAGGGCTGCAGCCTGGGCATGTTGCCCCTATTCATCCCCCACCCGGGCCTTCCCCCACCCGGGCCCCAAACTGTGCCTGTCCACGCTCACCCCACACCCTGCCGATTCTGCAGCAGCCACAGGGCCACGTGTGCCCCTACCCAACCCCCGTGACCAACCGGGCCATCCCCCACCTCTCCCTGCTCTGCATCTGCTCAATTAGGGAAACTGGGGAGCAAGGGAAACAAAGACTTAATTTCTGAGCTAATCAGCCTGCCTCATGCTAATTACCATCCTCCCAGGGCAGTGGGGCAGACTTCTTGGGGGAGGCGGAGGGGGAAGCTGGTCCCTGGGAATGACACCTCCTCCCCCAAAGCCTGAGCCGGCCCAGGGAGGGTGTGGGGGGCGGAGCACGAGGCTTGAGCAGGTGAGATTTCGAGGTGGGACTGGGTGGATAGGGCCAGAAGCAGGGGACACAGGAGGAAATGTGCCTGAGGCGGTGTCCCCTGGGCTAGTCCCACCTTCCCAGGGCTCCCTTCCAAGACTCCTGCCCCATGGCGAGGTGGGGCGGGGCGGAGGGGAGGCAGACTCAGGCTGTGGGGAGGCCCCAGAACAGATGCCCCAGTAGGTGTCCAGCCTACGGCTTTGGCAGCGAGATGGACAGATGGACACTTTTAGGCTAGAAAATTGAGCAGTGCTCAGAGGGAAGCTTTTGGATAGCAGCACAGCATGCGTGTGTGTGAATGTGTGTGTTGCACGTGTACACAAGCCCACAAGCAAGAAGCCTCAGGACTGGGAGCCGGGAGGCCTGGGTCCCACTCCCTGCTCAGACAAGTACCCTGCCCAAGCGCCTCTCTGTGGATTACCAAGGGCACTCAACACAGCAAGGCAGTTAGTAGGGTGGCTTGTGAACCAATGTCCCAGGTTCAAATACTGATCTCACCACCGACTTGCTGTGTGACCATGGATAGAATCCTTAACCTCTCTGGGCTTCACTTTCCCCATCTGTGAAAGGGGGACAAGCTATTTTGTTGGATTGTGGATTTAATTTCTGCAGCATTCTTAGAAGAGCATCCACCACATGGTGTTACTTAGGTGTCGTTACATAAAAGGAATAAATGATTCCCTTTGATCGTATGGGCAGTCTGAGGGTCAGGCCCACTGAGGTTAAAGGGCAGAGCTGAGACTCAGACCCTGGACTCAGGACACAACAGGGAACCTGCTGAGCGAGGGGACCCACACCAAGGTGGATCGGGACGGTCCCCATGTGCCTGGGGAGAGATGCCTGGGGTGTGGACCGAGGGGCCCTGCGAAGAGCCAAGGTGAACCCCACATGGGTAAAGACAGGGGCGGACATGTGTTTGCAGGGCCCGGAGACGTGGGGAAGGGCCCTGCTAGCGACGGGAGGGGGCACAGCTCACCGCTCTCCATTTCATATCCAGAGAGCACGTCTCAGCTCCCCCGTCAGAAGGTGGTGTACACACGCATTTTCCACATGCACACTCTCCAACCCACAACACACACATCACAGGACACACTTGCCCAAATTTAGTCCCTCCGCCTCCTGTGGAGCCCCAGGGAGGCACGCGAAGGACGCTGCAAACCGGCCACAGGCCAGAGAGAAAGAGGGAGAGGGAGACAGAAGGAAGGACGGCCACTGCAGGCCGGCCCAGGCACTGTGGAAGGTGACAGCGCCCAAGCCCAAAGTGGCCGGACCGGGCTCCGCCCTCATTCTGGCCACCCACTGCTGTGTGACCCCCGGCGGCACCTCTCTGGGCACCGCCTGCCGTGGGTGTGGCCAGTAGACAGAGGCCCTGCAGCTCTGACCCTTCAGCTCGTGGGCCCGACCCCCCGTTGAGGCCCAGCTCCCACTGCCTGCCACGCCCCTTCGTGTGTGCAGCTGCCCTGCAGGCCCAGAGGGTCCCTAAGGCCTGTCCCCTGCTCCAACACCCCAAGCTCCCCCTGAATTCAGGACAGAATGTCCAGGTCAGCTGCCATCTCGGCCAAGACAGTCACTCAGTCCCCAAAGCCCCTCTCCCGCCATCGACCCCGGCACTGAAGCAGAGAGGGGAAGAGCAGGGCAGTGACGGGACAGCGGGCACCCAGCACATGCCAATGGGGAAGAAGATGGGTGCTATCTTCCTGCGTCATCTCCCCTAACCCTCCTAACGGCCCTCAGTTCCATTTTACAGGTGGAGAAACTGAGGTTCAGGGAATGATCTGCTCAGAACCATGCAGCCCTGAGGGCGTGAATGAGCTGGGACGTAACCCACACTGCCCACCACTCTGAAACTCAGCCCTCCCTGTCCAGCAGGCACTGGGGAGCGGGGAGGAACCAGAAAGGCAGACACACCCACATTTCCTGACCTGACCCAGCATCCCAGGCCTCAGGACTCCCTGGGCCACAGCCTGTCCCCAGCAGCCTAAGAGGTGGGGGCTGGAACGGCCATTGAAGCCCTGCCTACCTGCTCCTACCACCGGGAGACCCAACGAGCAGTCAGCATTTATCGAGAACTCCCTGTAGGTCCAGCGCAGTGCTAAGTACCATTTTCATTCCCACTTTACAGACGAGCACACTAAGGCACACAAAGGTGAAACAACTTGTTGTGGGTAGACTCATGAGTTGAATCCAGGCCTGGGCCCACATGCTTGCCTGCTGGTCACCCCAACTTACAGCCCCAGGAGTTCCTCCGCTGTCCCCGAGCCAGTACCCCAGTGCCTGGCAGGCAGGCGGGCCCCACTCCTGGAGGCTCCTCTCACCTCAAGGGCCCCTGAGCCACATCTCCTCAGGCACCTGCTCTCTTCCCTGCCAGCCCCTTGGTGGGGCCCATCTCCTCCCAGGAAGCTTAGGGTCCTTGGTGAACCCCCCATCTGTCCTTGAGGCCCAGCCCTAGGTAGCAGGGGTAAGCTCTGACCTCCCACAAGCCTCAGGCTGTGTCCTCAAGGACAGGGTCTGGGTCTTGGCCTGAGGCCCAGAGACGGTCTGGGATTAGGTAGGGTCACGCAGCAAGGTGGAGGGAGGGAGGAAGGAACCCTTGTCTGTACCTCACGGCTCAGCACAGGTTTCACCCTCCCTCCTGCACCAGGGAAGGTTACGGCTGGGTGGGCCGAGCTGCGGCCCAGCATGGCGGAGGGGCAGCGGAATGGGTTTGAGGCAGCTTCTAGAACTCCTCAGGCCTTACCAACCATGCAGCCCCTGGAAGCCCTGCAGCCCTGCAGCCCTGCAGAGTACGAGCACTCCTCCCTCCAACCCACACCCCAGGAGGCAGCCGGGCAGTGCCCAGGAGGCGTCCCCAGTTCGCAGACGAGCAAACTGAATCCAGGTGCACGAGACCACTCAGACTCGGCGTCCAACGCACTGTCTTGCTTCTGACTGCAGACCGGTCCCTCCTGTAGTCCCCGCGCCACATCCAGCCCCTTCCCAGTCCTCAGGGACTGCCTCTTCCAAGAAGTCTTCCCAGATTCGGGGAGCCTCCATTCAGTGGGACCAGCCATACATTCAGAAAGCAGACTGAGCCCCCAAACCCACAGAGCCTCCACCTTCCGACTAGGGTTTCTGGGAGCTGAGGCTTTATACTCCCAGATGGGCTCCCTGAAGTCAGGGCTGTGCCCCCCTCAGACTCATGGCACGGTTCGTCCCCCACGCCCCTAAGACTAGGGGCTCCCTGAGGACAGATCACCATGCTCTCCTTCCTTCAGCCTACAAAGTCACAGGGGCAAGACCCTCTTCTCCCCACTCCTGCACCTCCGCCCATGCAGAGTACAGACTGCCCCGGGGTACAAGCAGGACCCCAACCTCGCCCCCTTCCTCTCCCTCCTGGAGCTCCTCCAGGCCTGGTCTGTACCAGGCAGCCACCCTGCCCCCAGGCCTGTCCATGAATCCCACCTCTGTTGGGCGCCACAGACCCCCCTTTCTCCTCCCCAAACAAATGGGGTTGTTGAGCGAGACACTGGGACAACCGCACACAACGCCAGATCTATTCCCTGGGCAAGCGTGGCTGCCAGCAGTGGCAGGGGTGGGGGCGGCATCCAGGCCGGGGGCGAGCAGTCTATTCATTTCACAGCCCCTGTAGGTCCAGCCTCTGAAATCGGAGCCACCCTGGTGGGGCTGGGCCCAACAGCCCACTCTCTGGGCACACCCACCCAGGAGCCCCCACTGTCCCCCACTCCCTGGCATGTGCAGGCAGGAGCCCCAGAGCCCGGGGCCAAGCCCCTGCTCGGCTCTCTATAGAGAATGTCCCCAAGCCTGAGTGTGGCCGTCTGTGAAATGGGTGTGAGAACTCCCACTCTGCATGGGCGGCAGCTGTGACCATGCAAGGGGACCCAGCAGGATATCCTCAGACATTGCCGGCACTCAGCTAGAGCCAGGTTCCCTCTCTCTCCTCACCCTTCGATTTTCTCTCCCTTCTTGTCTCAGGGAAGGGGCGAGACAGCACAGGCTGGCAGGGCAGAGAATGGCCTGTCCCGACCACTTAAGATGCCCCCTATTCAGAAATCAAAACCTCCCATCTCTCAGGTGTGGCCAGTGGGGCCTCCCAGGGCTGGGGTGATTCAGCAAAGGCTGTGTTTCCACCTGGGGAGCCAAGCCTGCAAATCGAAGCTCAAAGCCCACCGCCTCCCAGAAGCCAGCCAAGATTATTAATCCAGCCAAGACAGTATCCCCATTTCACAGACAAGTAAACTGAGACTCAGAGTGGTTCAGTAATTTAGGTAGGGTCACACAGCTAGTGGGTAGCTGACCTGATTTCTTTTGGTAATTAGGCTGCTATCCAAAGCTCTTCTTTATGGCAGGAGCCTTCCCTTAAGAGCCTTAAGAGCCTTATCCACGGTTTTGCCTCTATGTCCAGAAGGAAGTCCAAACCCTCTAGGTTGAAATGCCAGGCTCCCCAGCCGGGTGGGGAAAAAGCTCCTCAGCAGCAGAAAAAGCAGTTGACCTCCAGTCAGCCCACTCTGGGACCAAACGCTAGGCCTGCCACCTACTTCGACCCTGATAAATTGGGAGGTAAATTGGGAGGCGATTCACCAGGTCTCCCAAGACCTGCATTCCTCATGGATAGAATGGGAATGACAAGACTGACCGCCAGGGTGAATGGCCGGGTCACCACCCCTATAATCACTACATACAGATTTATTGAACATCTACTGCGTGCCAGGCCCTGTTCAAGGCACTTGGGACAGAGCAGGGAACAAGACAGAAAATGCTCTTTCTTCAGGGAGCTGACACTTGACAGTGGTGGGTGGCTGGGTAACAGGCAAATAAACAAAAGGCAACTGCTTGTGTTGGGGGCTATAAGGAAACAGAGAAGGAGCAGGCCCAGATCAAACAGGGTGGTCAGGGAGGGCCTCCCTGAGGAGGTGATAAGGAACCAAAAAGGGAGATGGCCAGGCGACGAGCCCGGGAAGCAGCCACGGGTGAAGGAGGAACGGCAGGTGCAAAGGCTGGAAAATTAAACGAGACCGGGAGCAGAGCAGATGCTCAGCAAAGCACAGCCGCTGGTGTAAGTGCTCTACAACCTTAAGCGCCTGGCACCTTGCTCTCTCCTTCTGGAAAATGGGATGCTGTGCAGATTCGAGGGACTCCCGGGTCTCCCACAAACGGGACGGCGTTTAAAGTAACATTTGCTCCATTGTTATGCCTCCCACTGTGCAGGTGGGAAAACGGAGGCTCCTGAGACCCCACAGACCATGAATGGCCATGTCAGGATGTGAACCTAAGTCTTATAACCCCAGAGCGTGTGCTCCCGCCAGCCTTCTGCGCTCTCGCTGTGCGCAGAGCCCTTGCTGGATCTCTCCACCGCACCCCACGGCAGCGCTCGCCAGTAGACCATTGCTTCTTGGGACAGACTGGGATCTGTGCCTGGTTGTCCTATGTCTGCCCTTGGGGGCCACCCAGGACAGCCCTCTCCCCTCAAGTGAAGAAGTCCAACATGTTAGCAAGAACAGCCACTGCTCCAGGAGGCCCCTCCTAGGTACCAGCCCCGTGTGCTGACTTCATCCCCCGCTTCACATCAAGGCAGTGAAATAGGAATCCTTATCATCCCCATTGTACAGATGAAGAGACTGAGGCCCAGAAAGGCAAAGAAATGTGCACAGGGCCACCCACACAGAAAGTGGCAGAGCCTTCCTGCCCATCACTCCCCAAGACCCTCAAATGTCCCTCTTTGGACATCCTTTCAGTCCCTTGCCTGACCTGTCCCCTAGTGGTGTCAAGGAGGGTAACAGGACCAACGTCTCCTGCATCTGTTATTCCCAAGGCACCCGCACCCTGTGGGCAGTGAAGACAGCCAGAAGGCAAGGGGCTCAGGCGACAGCTCCGGGACGAGGCCCACTGGGTTATGGTGCACGCACAGGCCCCAGCAGCAAGCATGGGGGACGCAGAAGGGGATCCGGTCATACGGGTTCCATCCTGGCTCTGCGACCAAGAAAGCCCCCCTCTCCAGGCCCTGCTTCCTGCTACCACAAGGTCGGCTCAGTACCTCCACCACCCAGGGGCCCCAGGAAGAAGGGCACAGTGAGGCAGGCCTTGGCGAGAAGGCACCGCTGCCCTCCCCAGGCGACCCGTCAGAAAATTGCTCTAACAGCCCGTTTAAAAGGAATTAGACTGTGGTGGTTACCCTTACTCAGTCTCTGCTCAGGAACCACACCAGGGGCACCACAGATACTATCCCAAGTGACAGCAGCCTCAAGAGGCATGTACATCATCATCTCTGTCTCACCTATGGGGAAACTGAGGCACAGGCTCACACAGCTGTAAGGGCCACAGCCAGATGACTCTGAATGGGAGGGCAGTGGAGGCTCCTGGGGGAGGAGGAGTCAGGCCTGGTGAGTTGGACATTTGGGGAGGCAGGCGCCCAGGGTCAAATCACAGTGTGACCTTGGGCAAGTCGCTTCCCCTGTCTGATACCTCAAAGGCAGGTGACAACACCAGGCTTCCCACAGCACAGCCGACATGAAGGATGGGGATGAAGTCCTCTGGGGGCAAGGAGGGAGCGTACGCACGCCCGGGGCACTCTTACGTTCAAAGGCCCTGAGGAGGGAGAGGGCCGCGGGAGGCAGAGGCAGGAGAAGCTGGCTACAGAGGTGAGAGAGAGCGACAGGCAGGAGGGGACCTTGGCAGGAGGGGCGCTGACGGTGTAGCAGGGTCACCAGCCTGGCCTCGTGGACAGGCAGGATGGGCGGTAGAAGTGAGCCACCGCCAGAGCCTCCCTGCGGCCCTCTTCGGCCTGTGCCAGCACCACCAAGTCTGCAGCAGCAGCCCCTCCCTCCTGGGACCCCCACCACCCCCACTCTTCCCTGCACGAGCCCCCTCCAGAGCACCCATCCCCAGCCCTTTCCTGAGGACTTCAACCCCACAGCCACCACAGCCCCTCCACGTGGGACCACCACGTCTCGGACGCGAATCGCCCTCTCCTTGGCAACCACCACCACCAGCCGGACGCCAGCCTCCTCCCTTGCCTCCTCCTCTCTCCATGGAGACCGCAATGCCACAGAGGCGGGTCCCTCTCCACAGCAACCACGTCACTCAGCAACCGTCAGGACAACAGCTTCCTCCACGTGGCCACCACCAACACAGCCTCAGGGACAGTGACAGCCTCAGCCTCTCCTCTCCAGGGCAGCCACCAGCCCCTGCCAGGACGGAAGGGCTCCTACCAGACCCCCCCAGGGCCCAGTAGGGGAAGACCACTCCCCCCATGCCTCTCCAATTCAAGGCCCCCGGTCAGGTCAGGGACTGATTCTGCCCAGCATTCTCCCGCCCCCAGCTCACTTCCTGCCCCTCAGTCTGCCCCTCTCTATAACAGAGAGCTGCCCCTACACCCAGAGGGAGAAGAGGCCATATTCTCCCAGGCCACCCCAGGAAGCCAGTCCCCCACCCCCAGCAGGTGCACAGATGCCCCCAGCCCTGCTGGGGTGCAGGTAGGTCTGAATCGCCTCTTAGTGGGGTGCAGGGGCAGCAGTGGGGTGTCTAGGCCAGCAGCCTTCTCCCGCCCTCCTCAGTGGACCAGTCCCGGGCCCTAAAAGGCCTGCCCTCTGCCAGCTGCCTCACAAGCCCTGTGGAGGGGAAGCTGGGGAGGGCCAGGCTGGGGGTGCCCACAGCTGGGGGCAGGGCTGGGCAAGGCAGGAGGGGACACGCAGGGGGCAGAGGCTGGCCACACCCCGGGGTGGCAAGGCCAGGTCGTGTGAGCAGGCGCACATCCATCCACACACTCACACGCACTCAGAAGGACCTTGTCCTTACCAGACGTCTGTGGGCACGAGGGGCCCTCCGGCAGGCAGCGAGGCTCTCTTCCTGGCCTGGTGTCAGGGGGGTCCCCACGACAGCAGCGGTGACAGCAGCGGTTCAAGTGGGGCCTCTGGTCCGGGCCTGGCTCAGGCAGCAGCGGCTCCTCACTCAGGTCCTCCCCTGCGAGGAGGTGAGGAGGCGAAGGGCAGAGGAGGGGAGGAGAGAGGGAGAGGGAGGGGACAGCGGGAGGGAGGGAGGGCGGGAGGAGGGGAACATGCTGAAGTCTTGAAGGGTACACTCACTTCTTTCTTAGGTTTCCCATGGCAACCGAATATACCACAAATGAATATCAGTGTGAGAGAGAGGGAGGAGAAAGAGGGAGGGAATAGAGGGAGATGGAGGCAGAGATGGAGAGAGACAGAGGCAGGGAGATTGGGGAGGGGGGTGGGGAGATGGGGATGGATGATGGAGCAAGAGAGATGGAGGGAAAGGGCCTCAAAACCCAGAGGGAGGGCTGGGGGCTCCCTCCCCTCATAGGATTCAGGGTGGAGAGGAGGGACCAGGGCCCAGAGGACTTCTTTTAGTCCCTGCCTGGCCCCTTGGGCCGGAGCAGCAAGCAACAGATGGGTAGATTTTCCTGGAGCCGAAGGGTCCTCACACACCCCCACACTCCACCCCATGTCCTTCACTCCCTGCTGAGCCCCACGGCCTGGAGGTCTGTCCCAGTCACACACCTCACTCACAGTCATGGACACACAGGTCACACTCAGGTGGGGACGGCCACGCCACCCTCACCCTAACCTGACGCCTGGCGCCCACAGACTCAGCCTCCCCTTCTCACGCCCCACCAGCCACCCTTCCGTGGGCTACCCCAGCACCAGCTCAGCCCGCTCCCCTCTGCTGCAGGGAACAGGCAGGTCTCCGGGGTGCTACTCTCACACAGGCTCTGTGAGGACCTGCGCACCCCTCCCCCAGGGTGCCCACCACCTGTGCCCCACTTCCTGCTGTGTGTGCTGGCCCACCCCCAAAGCAGTATACCTGCCGACCTCACCTGCGCAGACACACACATGCCCAGACGGATGTGCCCGGCTCAGCCTTCCCTCCATCTGTGCACACACAAGCACAGCCATTAACGCACCCCTTCCCTTGGGGGCCCCCTTCTCTGCCTGGCCCTGCACCCCACTCCAGCAGCCCAGATGGTACTCCTGGCCCTCCCCAGTAGGCAGGGGCTCACACCTCGGCCCCTCGACATCGCCATTCACAAAGGTAGGCCCACCGGAGCTGGCAGCCAGCAGCAGCGACAGAACAGAAACACCCAGCTCCCTACTCCCTGCCGTCTCAACTCCACGACCCTCACCTGGAGGCAGAAAACCAGGAGGCAGCAGGCTTGCTCCTGGAAAGGGCTCCCAGGCCCGGGGGTGGCACCCCCATGCCTGGCCCCAGCTGACCCTGAGTCCAGTGGCCACCAGGGAGGGGACAGCACCCCAGACTGCACACTAGACCCTCTCACACACACAGCTGCACCCACAGGACACAAGGACGGCAATCGACACGCCAGAATGTCACACTTCCTCAGACACACGTGTGCCCACAGCCCCAGAGGCACCACACACAGCTGCCCACAGAACCCAGGCAGAGGGGGGCACACCCCAACACAGGGACCCGCACCAGTGCCTGGGACCACTGCACGGGTGCATGTCAACACGCCCAGGGAAACACTGGCCCGACCCACTGCCGACCGTCTGACACATACCAGACAAACCTGCCCTGGGCACAGAGGCCCTCACACAGGCTCACATGTCAACATATGCACGTCCCAAGCATGCCACCACACACGCCAAACTACTCCCCACCTCCAGCACACCCATGCCCGCACGTGCACACCACCCACAGCAGCTCCCAGGGCCTCCCCCCATCCCGTCCACAGCCCCCTGACACACACACCCTTGCAAACAAGTCAGCGGTCCCTCACCATGATCACCCTTTCTGCCCCCTTCCCGAGGGCGCAGCCGAGACCCGCCTCCAGCCCCTGCCTGAAACCGCGCACCTCGAGGAGCCCAGAGGCCGTGAAATTGGCTGTGAGCGTCAGGGGATGTGGCTGCAAATTCTAAGCACAGGGAAGTAAGGCGGAAACCCGCCGGCTGGCTGCGCAGGCTGGGGGCTCTACGGTGCCCCAGCGGGCGGTGCCCCAGCCCCCACAGGGGCCTGTTGCAGCACTGGCGTGGGGCTGACGCCCCGGGGCTGGGGCTCTGTGAGCGCACTCCCACCCCCCCAGCTCCCGCCCAGCCGGCCACCAGCCCTCCCTCCCTGCCCACCACCGCCACTGTAGACAATCCTGGCCCAGGACTGTACCAGGTGCACCACATGGTCCAGAACGGGATGCAAACTGGGGACAGACACACCCGCCACCCTAGGCAACCCTGCCTCTCCTTCCAGGCTCTCCTCCCGCCTCCCCGCTTCTCTATTTCCCCCACCTCCGTCCTCTGGCCCCTGCTCACAGGCGCAGTGGCAGGCTCAGCTCCACCGGAGCCCTCGCACCAAAGGAAGGGAAAGGGAGGGCATCACTCCATCCAAGATGCAGGGCCAGGTCTCCCTCCAGGTTCACTCATCCCCACCGCACTTCGTGCCCTTACCCACTGTGTAGCCTTGAACCTGTGACCACAGACTCTGCCTCTGTTTCCTCATCTGTGCAACAGCAATGATGCAGAGAGTCGTTCTGAGATTGGATGAGGAACTCTTTAAGGGCTCAGAACAGCAGCCAGGGAACCCAGAAGGTCATTAGTCAGTATTAGTCAGTATCAGCCTCCGTCTTGCTGCTGTGTCACCCACTGCGCGGCACCTCACTTCTCTGAGCTCAGGCTCCTCTGGAAAATGGGGGTGGTTTGCTGCTTCCGGATGTGTGTGGGAGGAGCCTCCTGGGCTGCCATCCAACCAGCAAACATGGAGTGAATTAATCCGGAAATGCACTAAAATGCAGATTCCTGGGCCCCGCATCAACCCCAGGGAATCGAAAGCTCACCAGGCAGGGTCCGACATCCTGCGTTTAACAAGCACCCAGAGACTCTGGCACTCCCTGACAGAAGGATACTGCCCCATGTCTTAGTCCAGAGTTTATGGTCTTACGTGGTTCATCCCCAAACTACATTCCTGATGCATCTTCCCAAATTCGCTCCGGGCTTTCCGACCTCCAGGCCTGGGCTCCTGTATTCTCTCCACCTGCCTGCCCCGGGCAGAGGCCCCTGGACCTCTTTCACAACCTCGAGACGAAATGAAACAAGATCACCAAGTGCATCGCCCTGGGCCCGGCACTCAGCGGTGTGCTATGCAGCGCCCGGAGCGGCTCCAGCCTCTGCGCCCTGGGCACCGGGCTGCTCCGCACAAGGCCTTCAGCCTGCAGCACCAGCCCCCACCCCTGCCATCCTCCGCAGGGTCACGGACTTCAGAGAACCACCATCACACGTGCCCTACTGTGTGTAAGCCTCACGCTGGGCACTTGGCAAGTGTCCCACCTGTCTGTCCCTCCTCCAGGACACAGGCTCGTGCCTGCAATTCCTGCCTGAGCCCCCAGCACGAGAGCCGCCCTGGGTGGGACATGCTTATAAGGGTGTGCATGCCGGCCGAATGCAGAATACATCAGTCCACCCTCAGGACGCGTGTAGGTGAAGGAAGCTGTCCGACAAATGCCATGTGCGTTTCCACCTGCAGGGAGCTGGGAGACAGACAGGAAGTGGCCAGGCAAGCCGAGCCATGCCCGCCCTCCTACCACGAGTGAGAAGGGCAAGGAAGGGAGGGGAGAGGGCCTGCCCACCCTCGGCTTTTGTCTCCCCAAGATCCAGGGAGAGCTGTGGGGGGTAAATGATAGAGATAAGCCAATGAGGGAAACTGAGTCAGGCCGAAGTCTGGGGGCTGGGCCCAGAGAATGGTCAGGCAGCCCTTGGGAACTATTCCTCACTTCCTTCTGTGAGAGGTGACACACACAGGCACACACACTGGTGTCCCCCCCCCCAGGCTTCTGCACACTTCATGGGGGGCGGGGCTAGGCAGCTCCCATGTCCTCCGAAAGCTGCCTCAGGCCCCCGGCTTGGCTCCAGGATAAATTCTATACATCCAGGGAGTGAACGTGAAGGCCAAAGAGAAAGAAGGAAACACGCGCGCACACACACACACACACACATACACAACCCAAGACCCACTCCAGGGAACCAGGGATGAACTGAGGAGACAGATGGAAAGGGGGCAGAAACTCATCTAATTGACACCTACTATGTGCCAGACACAAGGCTACATACCAAACACTGTCTTACATACTGACACAGGAGCGCTGGGAGATGGGCGCCATGACCCCCACTTCACATTGAGGAAGCAGGGCCCTGTAGAGGAAAAGTGAACTTACTTGCCCAGGACACACCCAAGAGGAAAAAGGCAAAACTTGGGCCCTGCGCCCCTGCCCTTGCCAGAAGTGAGACAGAGAGAGTGTGGCACAGCAGCCCAGAGGCCACAGCAGAGGCTGCGACAGACAAGGGGCCTGGAGAGGAAGGTGATGGGGGCACGTCCCCTCCATCCCCTAGGGCAGGGGTGTCAGACTCATTTTCATGGGGGGGGCACAGCAGCCTCACAGATACCTTCAAAGGGCCAAATATAATTTTAAGACTGTATAAGTGTAACTCCTCCTTAACTAGCAGGCAAGGAGCTCAGCACTGCCGGGCTGGATAAAACAAGGTGGAGGGCCGGATTTGGCCCACGGGCCTTGTGTTTGCCACCTGTGCCCTGGGGGCACCCCCTGTGTGCCCAGGCTGTGCAGGGAGGGGCTGCGGGAAGACAGAGAAGCAGGTTCCCCACTGTCACAGGTCACTGTGGGGAGAGGGCTGGAGACCCTGGAGCCCGTCTGCCCCTCTGTCCCTGCAGCCACTGCCACACCCACTACTCCCCCGCAGCAAGGTCTCCGCCCCCCGCCGACAGAGGAGCAGAGCAAAGGCCCGAGCGATCCCTTGGCAAGGAGCACCCCAAGATGGAAAGGTCCCCAGATGAAGAAGCTCAGCGGTGAAGTGCTGATGCAGGAGTCCTGCCAACGGGTCCCTGGGTCCTGGGTCCCTGGCTGTGTGGCCCTGAGCTGGTTTGCCACCTCTCTGTTCCTCACCTGCGAACTAGGACGAGAACGGCGAGCAGCTCCGCTGTAGGAGGGTTGCTGGCGTTCGGGTGAGAGCCGCTTGTAAAGGGCTTCCCACAGGGCCTGGCTCTCAGGCTCAATGAATATTAGCTCATATCATCAGTATCATTATCATTATAATTATTGCTGTCAGCGGCATCCTGCGGCCAGCACCCTTCCTCGGAACCCCGTGGGTGAGCCTGCCCAGGTGGCTCTCTGGAGCCTCCCTGGGGACTGTCTGCAGAGCTGAGGGGAGAGGAGGAGGAGCAGGGGACTCTATTACTCCAAACCCCCAAAGACACGTCCCCAGTAATGATGGCGGTGCCGCTGCCCCAGGTGCTAATTGAGCAGGAAGAAGGTTAATTTAATAGGGGATTGGGCTGGGACAGCAGGAGGCAGAGGATTGAGTTAACCTCCTGCACTATTAGCGCTGCCCCCTGTTAGGGAGGCTCTGGCTCCGGCTTCGAGGCAATCCTGCTTCCTGGCTGCCTGCTCTGCAGCACGCACCGTCACAGCAGACTTGGGGGGTCCCGGGGTGGGGGGGGAGGAAGGGCCTGGGCCCAGAGGCACGGTGGCTGCAACGGGTGAGGGTAGCTGCAATGGGTGTCATCTGGGCCCTGCACGTGGGTGCCACATTCTCACACTTGATCATCAAGCCTGCAAGGCAAGCAGCCACGGCTGCTTGGACAGTCAGAAGGGGCTGACCACTCATCACACACAGGACAAAGCGGAGGCGTCACTGGAACACGTTCTGCAGACCTCAGGGGACAAGGGAGCCACACTGCGGAGCAAGCGTGGGGCCTCCAAAGACCATGCCAGGCTGACTGCACTGAAAGAGGTTTGGCAGCCGGACGCACCTGTTTCCGTCACCGTGGCCACCTCTGGATCTTGTGACGTGGAAGAACAAGCAAGCACTGTCCTGGGAGTCAAGGGCAGTCTCCCTGTGGCCGGTGATCTCTCTCCCTTGGGTCCCTCACCCTGGCACCTCCACCCCACCCCCATGTCAGGTAGTTCCCTGTCCCTGTGGGAAGGGACGTGCACCCAAGGGGTGGAACAGGAGTGGGGAGGCCCTCAGTGAGGAGTGAGGTGGCAGCAGCTTCCTTTACCCCCCAGACCTCAGGCTGCTCACCTGTCAAATGTCCACACAGCAGCAGCCAGCCTGCCAGGGCTGCTGTGAGGGTCCCAGGGGAAAAAGAACGTTCCCTACCAAATCAGGCTTGAACCACAGTGGGAGGGTGGGGTGGGAGGGGAGGGCAGCTGCTCTGGTCTGGGGACGGAAAGCAGGGGGTGGAGCTCACACAGACTGAGCCCCCTCGTGTGCCGGGAGCCTGCAATCCCCCCTCACCTCTCCAACGTCCCCCAGGGAACAGATGAGAAACTGAGGCTCAGAGAGGTGACAGGGATGCCTAAATCACAAAACACAAAGAACGATGACATGGGATTAGAACCAAAAGTCTCTGGCTCCCTGGCTGTGGCCACTCTGCTGTCACGTGCACTTGCACACACATGCACCTGGCGGACACAGGGCCCAGAGCAGGCACCAGTGGGTGCAGACAGGAGAAGGGGGGACACCCTATGGGGGTAGAGGAGATGCAGTGTTGGGGGCAGGCTTTAAGGAAAGGGGTCCCACGCTCACTCAGGAAGTGGGGACTCTTGGGAGGGACCGCTCACTCCAAAGCTCCCCTTCTGGCCCCTCACGACACAGAGGACATGACCCCACTCGACCACACACGCAGTGACACCTCCCACACTCCCACTGACATCACACACTCTGGTTGTTGGGGGTGACCTCTCACACTGCTGTCCCAGTGACGTCACTGGCAACCTGGAGCTGATGTAACAGCCAGGGGCTCTCACTGACGTCACACACTCTCCCCTGCTGCCCTCCATCCATCACGCCTCTTTCCTCCCGCCCCTCGGCCAGTGGCCCAGAGGCCCCCGCCCACGGACTCGGCTCCAGGGCACCCAGCTCACCCAGGACAGGCACTTACGGACAACACCTGTGTGCATGTGTGTGTGTTCCTCTCACAGGACACACATCCACACACGTGCAGGCCCACATGCCCTGCTGATGGCCAGACACATGTCCCACAGGTGCCCATGGGAGCAGGTGTGGGAGCCAGCCACGCACACACTTATGCATGATTCAGCTCCCAGAGGAAGTCGTCCTTCAGTCGCTACAGCGGCCCGTCTGGGGCCTGCAGCCTCCAGACATTCCTCCAGGTGCTGCCGGCACCCGGCTCCTCCCCCAGCTTCCTCCCACAGCCCGGCCTGCCCACAGCAGCAGCCGCAGCCGGACACACGCGCACACACACACACTCCAGTCCCACACCTGTGTCCCTTGGGGCGGGGACCCAGGCAGGGCCCTCCAGAGGCAGCCCCTTTGGAGGGAGGAGGCGGGGGAGGGCGCACAGCAGAAGACTAGAGCTGCAGAAAGTGGCCTCAAGTCCCATGCCCTCCCCGGCTGAGAAGGGTCAGTGCCGCCAGCCTCTCCTCGTCTGTCCCCCTCCCTGGCATGCCTGACACATGTTGGCCTGGCTGCCACCAGCCTGAACACAAGCTCCCCGGGTGCCCCCCAGGCCCCGCACACGCACACACCAGCTCTCTCTCCTCCAACATTCCACAGAAACCCTGCTGGACAGCGGACTGTGTGTGTGTGTGTGTGTGTGTGTGTGTGTGTGTACAGGGAGCAAGGCCACCCCTCCTATGTGCACACACACCCCTCTCCACGTGCGCACAGCACCCCCCAGCCAACACGCCCAGCCCTGGCCCCCTCCTCTGCCAGTTGCTGGAGTCCACACATGAAGATGCACACACAGCGCGGCAGCGGGGCCCTGCCCTGGCCCTGCCGGAGCCGCAGTCTCTGCCCATTCCCTGCAAGCAGGGGGCCTGCCCCACTCCAGCGCCCCAGAGAAAGGGCAGAGCCTGGCAAGGGTCCCCACGCCCCTGGTGGCCCCCACTCCCCAACTCCAGTCCTTTTAACAAACCCCTTGCTCTCCTTGAGGGGGGAGGGGATGAAGCCCCACCCCGACCCCACCACCCACCGGAGATGCCACCCAGCACGGATCAAAGGCCCCTTACCAGCTGTGAAGATGAATTCCTCAGCCCCGGCAGCGCTCGGTGAAAGAGGGGGGTGTGAGCCCCTGATTCAGAAAGCTGAGGGCAGAGAGGTGCTGTGTGGCACCGGCTGGCACTGCCGTCCACCAGCCAGACTCTGCACCATCCCCCCAAAATTCTCACCTCACCAGCCTTCCTCTCGTCCTCCCGTCCTCCCGCCTCCGCCCACCACCACCACCATCACCGCGCCGACCCCACTGCCCGTACGGGGCGGTCCCCGGGGGTTTCACAGGGATCCCCCGACCCAGGAGGCACTGGGGGTAGCTTCCCCTCTCGTTCTCCCCCTGCCGTGTCCCCCTCCAAGCCTCACCCCTACTGGCGGAGGGGGTGCCCTTCGGTTTCAGCCCCCACTCCCGCCGTCTCCCTGTCTCCCCCGGCCGCTGGCGCTCAGATCCGGAGGAATTCACTTACCTCCAGCCCCAGCCGGGATTCGGGCCGAGCGCCGCCTCCAGCAGCGGCTGCTGCGGGGCCTGCGCGTGAGTGTGAGTGTGAGTGCGGGTGTGCGCGGCGCCCGGCGGGCTCGGCGCGTGTCGTGTGTCTGTGGCGTGTCCCGTGTGTGTGTGTGTGTGTGTGTGTGTGTGAGCGAGCGTGTGCGCGCAGACACCGCCACCCCCGCCTCCTGCCGCCGCGCCTCTGCTCCGGCGGGGCCCGCCGCCGGGAGGGGGCCGAGCTCAGCCGGCGTGGCGTGGAGGGGGCCGAGCGCAGCGGCGTCAGGGCCGAGGCCTGCCGTCTGTCCGTCCGCTCTCGCGGCCCTGGCACCCGTCCCCTTCGCAGGCCTTTCTGCAGCGGGGCCCCTCCGCCCCCTCTCCAGACTGGATCCTTCCACGGACACAAGCACACTCACAGACACACACCCGCGCGGCGGGGATAGCGCCTGGCTCCACCACGGCCGCTGCAACGTTCGGAGAGGTGGCGGCAGTGGTCCCGTGGACCGCGGAGCCCGGGTCACTGGCGGGGAGCTTTCCCCGGCCCTGCCCCGCTCCCCGGCCCCGCTCACCCCTCGGGGTCTGGCCCAGCCGCCGTTGTCTCGGGTGCATTCAACAGCTAAAGACAAACTTGACGTGGGTCGGGCTGAGGGAGGCGCGCAGCGCCCCCCAGCGCCTGCCAGAGGACGTCCGCGCCCCCTGGGCTCCATCGCCACGGGTGGACCCCTCCAATCCCTGCTGACCCCACCTCCGGCTACCCGTGTCCTGTGCTCAACTATTGGCGACCCAAGAAATGTGACTGCTGCATCCCCATTTTTACAGACGCAACAACTGAGGCTCGGTGGGAGGAATGACACCTCCAAGGTCACATGTGGGCTAGATGGCAGAGACCGTGGCAGGCTCCAGACCCCTCTACCCTTGCTCCAGGGCTCTGGCTGCAGCTCACCACTGCCTTTCCCCACCAACTGGGGAGTAAGCCCAGGAGTATATGGGGCTCTGTTGCAGCCCAGAGATGCTTCCTAAGGCCTTCACGCCTTAGTGTCTCCCTGGCCACTGGCACCCACACATGTGCACCACCTGCAAAGGGTAACCACTAGGAGGAAGAGATGCAGAGAGGAGCTCTGGCATCTGGGGCCCGCACCCCTGCACTCGGGCACAGTGCGGGGCCCATTCTGCCTCCTCCCTCCCGGTGGGGAGACTGCAGGGAGAAACAAACGCCTTCTCTCTGTCCTGGGACCAGTAACTAATATGCTGATGCTCTGCCTAGAGCAGGCCCTGTGCATCTCAATCACTTTGACGGAGCCGCATGCACCAGCGCCTGCTCTCAGGTAGTTAAGCCAGGGCTGCAGGGACTCCCAGCAGGAGAATCTCATTTAGGCTGGAAATGGGGGAGACTCCCTGGAAGAAGCTACCTCCTGAGCTGAATCTTGACAGATGAGCAGAGGTTGGTCAGCTGAAGAAGATGAAGAGGATGCCCCAGGCTGCGGGAACAGCATGTGCAAAGGCACGGGGGTGTGAGGCAGCTTGGTGAATCGGGTATTACTAGAGTAGAAAGGCCATCGGAAATTCCTCTCTCTGTTATCTGAAAACAGGAAAGTGTGTCCAGGGTGTCCCTTGGAGGTGAAACAATCCCTGGATGCAGGCCACTGTTCCTTCCAATAGGAGACAGACTTAAGCTGTCCACCTCTGCTCTCCACAATTGCACTCCAGGCTGCCTGGCACACTCCTACCCACCCTTCAAGGCCCCTCGCTGAAGACCCAAACACGGCATTATGGTGTCTCTTCCCTCTAAACTGAGCCCTCCTAGAGGGCAGGGGCCGCCTGGAATCATAACGTATGCTCCTCGAGGGCCCGGCCTGAAGCGGAAGCCAGCCCAAAGTCCTTGCTCCAAGAGCCTTCCCCCACCGCCCCGCCCACCTCCAGTGCAGACCCAACGGCCCCTGCGCCCTCTGACGGAACTAGGGCGCAACTGCAGAAAGGTGGGCACTGGCGAAGATCGCCCCCACTCCCTACCCCCCACCCCCTCACTGTGACCAAGAAACTGAGCAATGATCCCAAGAAATACAAGGTGGGGGCGGGGGGTGGAGGCAAAAAAAGGCCTCTTCTAGTTCTGTTTGCGTGACTTTCTCAGTCATCCGCCAAAAGGCAAGTCACTCCCCTCTCTGAGCTTGGGGGGCACTCCCTTCCCCCCCAGAACCCCCACGTCCAGCTGGAGGAGCTCTCCGCTGCTTTTGAGCTCTAAAACTTTCTGAGACTCTCCCTTCGGGGACTTTCCCCTTGCCAGGCAGACATGAATTGGCCGGCCTTCCGAACTGGAGAGAGAGGACGGAGCTGGCCTGGGCTAACCGAGCGTCCTGGCGGACCACACAGTCTGGATGCGCATCTGGGTTTCCTCTAAACTGTCCTGTAGAACTTTCTGCGACAGTGGAAATGTCACATATCTGTTTGTCCAGTGCGGCAGCCACAAACCACATGTGGCTATCGAGTGTTTGAAATTGTGGCTATTGGGATTGAGGAACTAAATTTTTCATTTTTGTTTCATTAATTCTGATTCAGATAGCCGCATGTGGCTAGCAGCAACCGTGGTGGATTGCGTGGGCCCAGAAAGACAGCAACCTCCTCAGTAACAGAGCTCAGGGGGAACATGCACACACACCACGGAGGAGACCCTGAGCAACCTGCCCAGGTCGGGGCAGGGGGTGGGCGGGTGGGGGGGCATGAGGAGGAGACTGCTTGGAATCTCTAGGTCAGGTAGAGTGAGACAATATCGTGGGCAGCAACCTGTCCCTCCCTATGGTCACTGTCCTAGGTTAAGCCTCACCACCTTTCACCTGGACACCTGCAACAACCCCCCCACCGCCCCCTTTTTAAAAGCCTCCATTAGCTCCCCAGGGCTCAGGCAGGGAGGGGTGCGGGATGTTTCACTTCTCACAACATCAAAGGGTCAGCAGCAGCCGCCCAGCTGCTCCCTCAGCAGACCGCATCACGATGATAATTGGTGATGCCTGCCCAAGTGCGCCAGGGACAACCACGCACCTTAGCTGCTAGGGAATCAAACCCAGGCCCTCGCCAGTGGGGCCCTTGCTGACCTCTCCAGCACCGTCTCCCCTCACCCCACACATGCCCTGGGGCCCAGTGACAGCAGGGCTGCCCTTTCCAGAACGAGCCCCGAACCTCTCCTCCCATACTCTCCACACCTGTGTGCTTTGGCTCCTACAGTGCCCTCGGCCTGGAAGCCCTTCCCCGCCTCGTGTTCCTCCCCCACCTGCCTCCCTCCAGTCTGTCATCAGGTACTGCTCAAAGGCTGCCTCCTCCGTGAAGCCCCCTGACCACCCCTAAGCCAAGCTGGCCAAGTTCTCCTTCCTGCAGTGGCTCCCAGACCACACTGTGTGGGCCTTAATGACAGTGCGCACCGTGCCCTATTATTATTCACGTTCATGTGTCCTCTCCTCGCTCACTCCATGACCTCCGTCGCAGGAGCACCGTGTACCAGGGTGGCTCGGGACCAGGCATCGTGCAGGGCCCTTTCATACATTATTCTCATTAATAAGTCACCCAAGTGGACTTTGGGGGTGGGGGTTGTTCTGGACACCCGGCATCTCTCCCTTCCCACCAGCACCCCCATTTCCTCTCTCCCCATTGCCGTGTACAGTCTCCGGGAATGTGAATCCGGGTCCTCCCCCTGCCTCCAGCTGGGCCAGTTGAGTCCTGGGTGAAGTGCTGATGTGTGACCGGACAAACAGCCATCCCCGAAGCCTGGGTGCCAAAGGACAGGCAGGTATTTCCAGCTGCCTGGACCCCTGTCATGAACCCCAGTTCTGGGATCCCCCAGCTCGGGAGCTGCCTCCACCAGCCCACCAATAACTGCCTTGGCTCACATCCAGATGACCCCACAGCCCTGGGCACAGCACCATGAGAACACTCTCCAGATCTCCCTTTCTGCTGAGCTTAGAGAACAGAGCAGCCAGAGCGAGAGGAACACACAAATGCTAAAAGCTTCGTGTGCTGTTTAAGGTGAACAACAAGCCCCACCTTTGGTACTTCCGTGAACTTTGTCTTGCTGGGTGGGCGTGGCATTCCGCATCGATGCTGAGAAAATTAGGGGAGGAGGCTCCTTCAGGGAAACACACACACACACACACACACACACACACGGAAGCACGTGTGAGACGTCGCGACCCTGTTTTACTTCCAAACTCAGAAGGTTTTCTGCTGTGCCTTCAGGGCTGGGACTGGGGCCGAAGTCACTGGGGACACGCACCCAGGAGGGGACACCAAACCCAGAGGGAAAAGAGAAAATGAAGACTTCCAGCTTAAACCCCCTGCCCACTGCCTGCCATAGGACCACCCCCAATGGGATATGGAGACGAGGAGATGGAGCTGCCTTCTTAGGAAAGTGGGCCCTTTTTCTGGGGGGCTCTGTTTTGCTGGGCTCCACGAGAGGCCAGGGTATGCTAGCTTGAAGGTATAACCACCCCTGGGCTGCACAGAGAGGAGAGGGTTTGGAGCTGGGGGTCAGGTGGGAGACAGGAAAGGAGACCACAGGTCAGGAGGATGGTGGGAGGACAGGAAGCCCCCAGACGAGGCCTGGCTGTGATGAAGGGACTTTAGAGAACACACACATTTTGGAAGGGATTTTAAAGTTGTTCTTCTGTGGAGTGTGCAATCGAAGCCCCTCCTCCACTTCAGCTCCCTACACCTTCCTCCCCGGGAAAGTCTGCACGATTATCATACTGGTCATCTGTTGCTGGGTAACAAATTACCTCAAAACTCCATGGCTTAAATTAGCAAAAAAAAAAAAAAAAAAAAAACTTTTTTCACAGTTCCTGTGGTCAGGAATTTAGGAGTAGGTGGTGATGCTTGCTCAAACTCTCCCCAAAGTTAGAGTCACGCTGCCTGGCTGGGGCTCCGCCCATCGGAAGGCTGGGCTGGGGCTGGAGGGTCCGCTTCCACGCAGGCGCAGGCGGGCCAGTGCTGGTGGGAGGCCTCCGCTCGCTGCCATGTGGACCTCTCAGCAGGACTGCTCCAGTGTCCTCGCAGTGTGGCAGCCACTTGCCCCTGAGTAAGAACAGAGTGGAAGCTGAGAGGTCTGTGTGACCCAGCCTCCAAAGTCACGTGCCGTCCTGTTCACAATTTCCTATCGGTCACACAGGCTGCCCTGTTCACGATGGGAGGGGACAACACAGGAGGGAATTCCAGGAGGGAGGGTAGTCAGGAGCCCGTCTTGCGGGCCACCAGGCCTGAGATGGATCATTTACCTTTGGGGATGCTGAGGAAAGTCTCTGCTCTGTGTCCAGACTAGCAACAGGACTAGGGGTGTGGGGACCCCAGCCGGAGGACCTGAGATCCTGTAATTCTGAGAGTCTCTAGTCCTTAGATGCACAGTCCACGAAGTCAAGGGCAGTCCAAGGCCAGTGAGGCAGGAAGAACATATGCAAGTTTCCTGATGAGACTAGATAAGAGGAAAGGGTCGCTGGGTATGTGCCGTGCTCCCCATCCGCCATGAGAGGGTGTCTGTGAGAGGCCAGAAGCTAAGGCCGAGCTTAGCTTTTTGAATTGTCCAGGTGGATACTCTGTTGACCAAAAAATCCAGTTATGGGAGGGTCCTTAGGGAGGGAACCTCATTAGGGGTACTGAAGTATGCTGCTTGCCTGGCTTAGGGCTGGGATTCTTGAACGGTGAGGTGGGCCAGCGGACGCTCCACCAGACTCGGCAGAGCAGGCCTGGAGTGGACCCGAGGCAGGGAGGATCGGGAATCCCCCTGCTGATTGTCCTGGTGAGCAACGTCCAGGCCCAGCCACGTCTGACTGCATCCGAGCCCTGCGTGCCCAGCCCCTTGCCAGGGCGCTTGGGGAGGGCTCTCATGAGCTCCTCACCCAATGGTGCAAGGGTCGGGTTGAGAGCGTCCCCTCAGCCTGCAGGGGCCTGCTTCTCAGTGCAGGTGGGGTCTGCAGCCTCGCACAGCCCTGAGACAGACCACTGTTCCCCAGCCTTCTGAGCTGGGAGTCTCTTCTGAAACAGCCGTGGGATGAGGTGGAGGGGGTGGGGGCAGCCTCCGGGCTTTCTGCTGATGCCTCACTTCTGCTGCCCACTAGCCAGAGGCCACTGAGCCCAGCACTTGGGGGAGCGTGCCACTTGAGTCTATGAGCCCTAACATGGGGGTTCCAGAATTCTGCAGTCCAGGGATCCTGCCGGAGCCTCAGGCCTGGGCCCTGCAGCGGGTGGCACGAGTCTCAGCTGGCTCAGCAGCCATGAGGTCAACCAGGCAGCCTGTGTTATTAAACCATCTATCTGGCTCTGCCCGGAGGGAAGCTGGAGGCGGGGGGCAGGCTCACTTCCACTGCCTGGGTCCGGAACTGGGGCAACAGGAGGCCCCCGGGAGCTGGAGCTCACCGGCCTTGTGGCCAGGCTTGTCACTGCTGACCTGCCGCCAGCTCCGAGGCTCCGGATGCGTCAGGGACTGGGAGGCGCTGACTGGCTGGTTTCCTTCTGTTCTTCTCCGCTCAAAAACTTCCAGGCTCTAACTCCAGGGAGGAGAATGCCAACTCCTTCCACTGACATCTGGAGTTCTCTGCAACCCGGCCACAGTTCTACCTAGAATCATAATAATAGCTCAAAACCGGGGGCGGGCGGTTACTCTCTCCTTCAGGCTCAATGTCAAGTGCTCCCCATGAATTAAAGTCTCGGTGAATAATGACAGCAATCCTACGAGGGACTTAGTGTTATTATTCCCACGTCCTGGATGAGGCTCAGAGGTGCTGAGCCATTGGACAAGAGCACACAGAGAGGAAGAGGCGAGGCGCCGGGTCTCCCTGCTCACAGAGATGCTGTGGCTGCAGGATTTCGGAGCAGGGTTCTTAGGGTGGCCTCCTGTTCTCAGCCCCCACGGAGCTCCTCATTCCCAGAACCTTCCCTGTGCAGCTCACATTCTCGCAGTCTGGCAACTGAGAGTCTGAAGGTCTCTGTGCGTGGGTGAGTTGCTTTGTGTGTCCCCAAGGCTCTGTAGGGAATGACAGGTGTGTGTGGCCGTTACCAAGTCACTCAGGCCCAAAACCCAGAGGTCAGCTTGATGCCACCTGGGCTCCCTCCAAATATGATCCATTAGCAACTCTTATCAGCTCTGCCTCCAGAATGTACCCTAACCCAGCCCCCTTCCCTCCCCATCACTGCCCAGGGACAAGGGCACAGTCTGTCCCGTTCACCTCTGCTCAGGATCTGGCCTGCAGGGGGGACTCCCAGAATACTAGTTAAATAAAGTGATCAAGTTCCTGCCTGAGGCATGGAAGGAAAGAAGGGGGAGGGGAAAGGAGGTGGGTGGTGGTTATCAGGTGAGGAAAGAAAATGTCCAGAGAGCAGAAAGGCAAATTCTGGCCCCAGCTGGTGTGGCTCAGGGGATTGAGCACTGACCTGCGAACCAAAGGGTCTCCGGTTCAATTCCCAGTCAGGGCACATGCCTGGGTTGCGGGCCAGGTCCCCAGTATGGGGCACATGAGAGGCACTGAAGGAAACACTGATGTTTCCTTCTCTTTCTCCTCCCTTTCCTGTCTCTCTAAATACATGAGAGCGAGAGGTAGGGAGGAAGAAAAGGCAAATTCTGGGCTGGGGCACTGGGTAAAAGAGACCTCACACAAGAAGAGATGCCCAAGCTGGCCAGTCTGACAGGTGGGGAGGGGCAGGCAAGCAGGGGACCTGGGAGGGACAGCCACTAAATGGCCAGAACAGCACGGCCAACTGAGACTCAGGAAGGCAACCTTGGACCTCGCCTTGTCCCTCCTCCAGCTCAGAAGACCCTTCCCAGCCTGGGTCTAGGTGCCCCTTCCCCCCGCCCCAGCCACCTCTCGCCCACCAGGCAAGGTGGCTGGACACCTTCAGTACAGTCCCTGCATTTCCCTGGTGGGGTCTCTCTTCTTGACCCACAGCCCAGACCTGAGATAAAAGGGTCTGAAGCCTCCCCTTGTAAGTCCTGCTCCCCCACCGGCCTCACACATGGGCCCCCAGTCTCCACAGCCCCCGCATTTCATTCTCAAAACAGGCACTAGACAAACCGCACCCCAGATGCCCAGCCTCACTTTGATTTCGCTGGGTCTGGCAAAATCCCACTTCCGAGGAGGGAATGTTCTGCTAGAGACCAAGTTCCATTTCCTTCTCCCCGATGCCTTTCCAGGAGCAGAGCCGAACCAGCGCTGCAAACTCCCCTCCCTCCCAGCACCAGGAAGAGGAGAGCCGGCAGGGTCTGGAGGTGGGAGGCTGTCTGCAGCCTGGTGGGCTCCTCGTTTGAGGCCAGACGAGCCAGGAGGGGAGCCAGGCCAGCCAGCGTCAGGGCTCCAGACCAGCAGGCTGGGGCTCGGGGCCAGGCCCACACTCCTGGGAGAGGATGACAATACCCCTCACCATGTACAGCTGGCTGCCCTGTGCCAGGTTCTATACAAATGGCAGCAAATCCTCATGACAACTTGAGAGGAAGTTATCAGTCAGGCCTTGTGGTGGCAAGTGACAGAAACCCGGTGTGAACCGGCACAGGGCAGGGGGGCGAGGCTGTGCCCGAGGACGAAGGACAGGACTGCACCAGCCACCTGCCCACAAAGTCGGCCCCGTCCCCAGCGCTCAGTGACCACCGGCACCCTGTGATCCAACTGCCGCATCCCCTGGACAATTCCTCGGCCATTGATCACAAGCTGCCCGCTGACGCTGCCCAGGGCACTGCATCGAGCGGTTGCTTGGCTCTCACGTGGCTTTTCCCTGGCTCGCCCGGGGTGAAAGGTTGGATGAGATGGACTCCAAGGTGCTCCCAGCAGTTACAATTGATGTCCTCTAATTTTATGACTCTCATATTTTTCTGCCAGGAAGCTTCTGAGCTGCCGCAGCCCAGAGGCTGAGAGTCGATGGGTCAGGGCTTCCCTCACGTGGTCTCCAAACCCTGATGTCCCCGGGCACTCGGGAGGTTTTAGATGAAATGAGAAGGATTGGGGGAATTTCGCTCACTCACGACTTGCCAGCATGGAATGTGAAATGGTGACTTTTGCCGTAATTGCTTTCTTCTTAAAGGTGCCATGTGCTCGAGGGCTATTGATCCACCTCCAACAGTGGGTCCGAAGGCACTAATCTCCCCTGGACGGGGCGCTGTGAGCGAGCCGGGCACGTATTTCCATTTTGTGCGTTATTGCTTGTTTGCTAACAGTGCTTCCCCCTCCCTTATTGTCAAGAGGCCGAACACTGGAGTCAGCCTGCCAGCGCTCATCTCCTCTCTGCCACGAAAACCTGTGTAAGTTGCTTACTCTCTCTGGGGCTCCGCCTCTTCATCGAAGAACAGGGATCAAGTGAAGCCTACATCTTCTGATTACTGTTGCTGCTTAAAAATTCAAGTGGCACAAAAAACAACAGGGTGCAGAGCCATTGTACTGGGCTCACAGTGTCATGGGTCAGGAGGTTCTGCAAGGGCTCAGGTGGGCGGTTCTTGCTCGGGGTCCTCAGGCAGGTAGAGACAGACGCCCACTGCGGCTGCTGCCACCTGACCGCTTGGCCAGGCTGCACTGGACCTCCTGGACGACTCATTCACACGGCTAGCATCTGGTGTCCACTGCAGGCTGGTGGCTCTGTCAGAGCTGGGGAATGAGGTGTCTGCTTCCAGCCTGGCAGTATTGGGGCAGGTGGGCTTTTACGTGGCGGCTGGCCTCCCCCCAGAAGGAGTGTCCTGGGAAAAAACGGGCAGAAATGGCATGGTCTTTCCATACCTGGCCTTGGAAATCACAAAACATCGCTTTCACTGCCTTCGGCTGGTGGGTGGCGAGTCACTAATGCAGCCCAGACTAAAGTAGAAGGGATGGAGATGCCACCTGTCAACAGGAGGGGCGTCGGAGCACTGGGCCCCTGTTTTTAAACGACCATAATGCACATCAATCACTTAGAATCGTGCTTGGCACCTAGCAAGCCCTTGAACGTGTTTGCTGTTGTGCTGCAGCCCCAAAGGAAAGAAAGGGATTGGTCCACAGAATGGGTTATTGAAACATGCAGGTAGGAATGCAAATATTAATAAAACATTGTCATCCAGAGGCAGGCATGATGCGGAGTAGTGAATAGGATTTGATATGCCTGCGGAATGCGCTGGTTTAGAGACGTATGATTTTGTAGAGTCAAAGGAGAAAAGTAAAAATAGGAAGCACAACCCTAAACACCCGAAAATGGAGTTGCGTCATCCCCGGGACCAGTGTGGGGTCTCTCGTGTCAGCTCACATGGCGCTGGTCAGGAGCCTTTGAAGTTTCCACATCTTTCTCCCCACAAAACAACCAAGGCATTGCTCTGGGAAACCAATGGAGTGTTTCTAGAACAAGCACAAAATAAAGCTTTCCAACACAAAATTGATGACTTCCATCACTAAAGGCAGTGAAGGGACTGAAATCGCAGCGGTGCTGTTCAAGGTGGCTGGCCTCGTGGAAGAGTCAGGCACATGCCACTCTATTGCTGGGACACTTATAAAGCCAGCCACAAAGCAGACAACAAGTCAGAGAAAAAAGATGATTTGGCTATTGACAAAATTGTTTTTTATCAAATAGCACTATTGGTAGTATTGGGGGCAGGGGTTTCGTGTAATTAATGGCCAATGATGTAGAAGATCAGCAATCATCACACATGTGTGCTGGCTGATAGTTCCTTTTATGGATGCACAAGACCACTGCTGTGGAGGGCATCTCAGACTATGGCACATGGAAGGGAGGGTGTGGCCGGCAAGCCCCTTTCTTTATCTTAGCTGAGCCCTAGCTGCCTTCAAAGAGGCCGTGTGTCCTGCACTCAGCCAATCCTGAGAATCCTATTCCTGACTTCCCAGCCTCCCTTGCAGCTACGAGTAGCTATGTGATCCAATTCTGACCAATGAGATTGAAGCAGAAAGCAGTTGCTGGGTGTCTAAGAAAGTTTATGTTTCCTCTTCGTTTAAAAGAAGGCAGGCACGACTGGTGGGGGCCCACGTTTCTTTCCTCTTCTTCTCGCCTGGGATTCTGGCATAATGCTGGAGCCAACTGTGGCAGCCATCCTGTCCCACCTCAAGGCTGCTTGTCGCAGGAGGAAAATAGTTCCTAGGTGTCGGGCATGTACCTTCTCCTCTGTCCCCAAACCACCAATTTCTCCTTTCCATGTTCACCCAAGCCATCGACGACCTTGTTTTCCAACTCACTGAGAAAACAGAAGCAATGAGAGAAGAGGCTCCACCGGTCACCTCATTGCCCTGAGGCCGAGGTGCCATGGTGCCCCAGACCCCACCTCTCTCGCCCCCTCAAGGCTGCTCCTCCTGCACGTCCCTTCTTCCTCCTACAACCTCATTGCTCCTGTTTCCTCTCTGGGATCATTCACAGCACCACACACCTACTGCTATTTCCCCATCTTTAAAAATTTGTATTCTTTGCATTCACATTCCTATTTCTCTCCTTTCCTTGATAGAAAGAAAAACGCCCAGAGACCCATCTCTGTTTGCTCACCCCCGGTGGTCTTTGTCCCTCCCCCCACCCTTCGCCTCACCTCTGACTTGTCCTGTCAGCCACATTAGACACCTCGGACCACCCCGTCCCTCAAACCCTCCCCTCGCACCTCTTGGAAGGATGTGTGTTGTCTTATTCACTGCTCCTTCACCGCCGCGGGGGTCAGCACTAGTCACGGAATGCATGAAGAGACTGCTGGCTGTCCCCCAATGTCCACTCTCCCTTTCTACAGAATTCGACGTTTCACCAAATACACAGTTGCCCAGATAAAGACTACATTTCCCAGCTTACTGTGCAGACAGGTGTGGCCATTTGACTGCATTCTGGCCAATGGAATGAGAGCAGAGATGAGCTATGCAATTTCCTAAGGAAAAGTGTGTACCTCTCCTTTGTTTTCCTGCCCTTACCGTGGGCTAGAATGGGGGTGCAACGGCAGGAGCTGGAGCAGCAGGTTAACCCAGACAGTGGAGCCGCCCGTGGCTTAAGAAAGGCAGGCAATACAGTAAAAAGTTGCCACCTATCAGCACCGGCCACCTTATGCTCAAACCGGGCAGACAGACAGAGGTGGGTCAGGGAGGGAGGGAGACAGGAAATTTCTATCTTGTTTAAATCACCGTTATTTTGTCTGTTGTAGCAGACAGACCTACACCTCAGGACTACACCTTTACTTACTAAAGCATTTGTGGCTGGATTTCCCACCCCCGCAGCCTGCCCTGCACACACTCAAGGGAAATGCACCCCACGGTCTACTGGGGTCCTGTTCGTCACACGGCGTGGACGCTGCAGGGGAGACCACTTTCGGTTCGGCTGACCATTACTTTGTGAGCCACAATAAAGACCGGAAGAGGCTGGCTCTTGGTCTCCGTGTGGCCTGCGTGCGAGGGAGGGCACAGCCGCCACTCGGAGGACCGAGGCCCTCGCTCGGGAATGCCAACACTCGGCGCTATTCACAGCGAGCAGCTGGTGGGCAACAATGCGCCTCCCGATCTTCATTCAGCACCAAGAGAAATTGAGAAAATTGGTGCAATCAAACCAAGGCCAGCGAGTGGACATCTTTGGAGCCAGCTGTCCGAGGCGTAGGGCCAAACGAGGACCTGCTTTTCCAACCTGCGCAACCCTCGCTAGCGCAGGACCGTGCACGTCCGATTTTTGTAAACGAGGGACAGGATTAGAAGTCTCTGTGGCAGTTACACCAGTGAGAGCCATTCACTTGATTTTAAGAAACATGACCTGGCTGCACAGCCAGCACCGTGAACCATCTGATTCTGCTGCCACAGGGCCAAATTGGAATTTCCACAGCTGATGCCAAGATGCCAGGTTTCCTAAGCCCCAAACTGTGGGCCACATTTCTTGATCCCCATGAGGCTGACTCTGTCCTAGCCCTTGATGATTTTCCCCACTGCTCAGGGGAGAAATCAATGCCATGGCGATGAGCATATCAGAGCCCCATCCGAGAGCCTCTGCCACCAAGGAACCCTAATCCTCTCCAGTGTGAAATGTGACCGAAGCAGAGTGTGGGCTGTCTGTCCCGATGACGTTCCAGCTCTCTAGTGTGCTGTGCGTGGCTTTTCTCCTCTGATGGGCGCTAGAAAGAGGCCTCCGCAAGAAATCACTTCTTTGTCACTTCAGGGACGGTGTCCAATCCCCAAAGCCCAAAGCCAGGCACCTGCACCCCCATCTCCGACAACCTGTGGCTGAGTGATGGGTTCTCTGGTTTGTGAAATCAAGAGCGAAAGGAAAGCAGCTGCCTGGATGGGAACCATGAGCTGCTGGTCAAGCTGGCTCATAGCCCGGCCAGATTGGGCGGGGAGGGGGCCTGGCCCATTCGTCCACTCAGCGAGCAAAGGTTGCAGGCCTACTATGTGCCAGGAACACAGGGGCCTGGGGGATCAATGGTGAACACTAAACAATGAAAATAAAAAACGGAGAAGGATTACAAACAAAATCATCTCTCAACAACAAACCCTTTTTATTGTGGTAACATACACACAGCGAAATTAACCATTTTTTTAAATTAACCATTTTTAAGTGCAGAGTTCAGTGGCATTAAGCACATTCACACAGTTGTACAATCATTGCCACTCTCCATCTCCAAACTTCTTCATCTTGCAGAACTGAAACTCTGTCCCCGTGAACCACTGACCCCTCCATTTCCCTCTCCCGGCTCCTGGGACCCTCCACTCTCCTTTCTCTGTCTGTATAAATTTGGCCATCCTGGGCACCTCAGAGAAGTGGAATCACACAGGGTTTGTCATTTTGTGTCTGGTTTCCTTCCCTTAGCATGATGTCTTCAAGATTCATCCATGTGGTAGCACCAGAATTTGTTCCTTTTTAAGAACTGCATAATATTCCACGGTGTGTGTTTGCTTCATGTGTTCCGTATTTGGTTTACCCACTCATCTGTGGAAGGACCCACTCATCTGTGGAAGGCTGTTGCCAGCTGTGGCTATTGTGAATAACACTCTGTGAACCCTGGGGTACAGGGCACTTTCAAACCCCTTTGAACGTGTGTGTACCAAGGAGCGGAACTGCTTGTTCACATAGCAACCCGACATTTCACCATCTGAGGAGCTGCCAGACTGTTTTCCACAGTGGCCGCACCATCTTACCTTCTAGCATTAATTGTCAACACAGCTTATTTCAATTTTTTAAATTATGACAGATTTTTTCTAGCTTTACCTAAGATGGGTGGTTCACCTGGGCCCCTTGTGCCATTACACAATCCAAGATGTCACAGGTCGGAGCAAGCTGCTCTGGTGGTTTTCGGTTGTGAGGTCTGGGATCAGAGGACAGAGATGCTGGGGCTGAGAGGTGGGCCACCTGGGACAGGGCCTATGAGTGCACTTCCAGGCCCCACGGGTGGACGCTGGCTCGGGCAGCACCGTCTTCCCCAAACTGCAGGGGCCTTGTCTGGGGAGGCGTGGGGATTCCTGCTGAGCAGCAGAGCCAGGCCTCGGGGATGGAGAGGAAGAGGCAGACCTGGGACAGACGCAAGAGAAGAGAGCGAGGCCTGGGGACCCAGCTGAGAGAAGCCTGTGTCCCAGGTCCCCTGCCCAAACTGGCTGCGGGCCAGCACCATGGTTGAGAAAGGCTGAGAGAAGAGAAAAACATTCACTCATTCAACAAACATCCTCTACGCACTGCTGGGAGCTGGTTTACTACGGAGATGGACTGGCCCTCCTGTGCATCTGTCTTCACCAACTCACCCCAGCCTGCTGAAGCTCCCCCCAAAACCCCCTCCCACACAGTAATAGCCCCCGCTCATGAGGGGTTCCCCAGGTGCCAGCCGCACTCAAAGGACTGGACGATGATTAACATTTAATCCTCCCAACAAGCCCCATTTCCCAGGTGAGAAGGTAACTATGGCCCAGAGAGGCTGAGTAGCTTTCCCAAGATCACACAGCTGGTGAGCGGGGCAAACCTCTCTCTTTGCCCCAAACTGCCTCTCTAAATGCAGGTGCCTTTTCTGAAGACATGGAAGGTGACCCAGACATCACACACTCCACAGGATCTGATATTTTCTGAAGTTCCTCTTGGTGGCTAGGATGCCACCAAGGATTTCTTCTTGTAGCCGTCCCCCACTGTCCCTGTTCCTCCTTCCCCCTGCCCAGATGCCTGCAGTGCCCACCCCCAGCCTCAGCCCTCTGCAGTGACGAATCCCTCCTCCTTCTGCAAAGCAGCAACTGACAGGCAAGCCACCATGGCGGCCTCCACAGCAAGCCTGGCCCTCAATGCTGGCCCCACCTCCCTGAGAGCCAGCAGGACTGCTGAGAGCAAATATTTTTCCCCTCTGTCACAGAGAGTAATAGACTCTTGAAAAATCACACACTCAGAGGATCACAGCTGAATCTTATAATCTGAGGCTCTCCATCAAAGAACCTTAGAACCATCAACTAATAGAATCTCAGAGTCACGGACTCGAGAATCCCAGGACACTGCAATCTCTCCATAATGCCCCTGGGGCAGCCCAGGTCGGGGGGACCCACACAGGTCAGGCCGGGAGAGTGAGGGGTCAGGAGGCATGGAAGCCTCTGGGCCCAGCGTCCAGGGTAGGGTGGAGGAGGGGGGCTCAGCTCATGTCACGCTAGAGAAAGCAGTTGGCGGGTGAGGCCTGGCTCTATTACTGATGGTTTTTAATTATGTAAATCAGCCCAGGGCCTGCGCCTGGCACGGGCTTGGCATTCGTCAGCTGGCAGCAGAATTAATCAATAAATAACCAGCTGCATGGGGCCTGGGCCTGAGCACTCAGCCACACCCCCACGGCCACCCCAGAGAGGTCCTCCCAAACTGGCTGTGGGGGGAGGGATTACGTGAGAGCTCCAGCTCACAGCTGTTGGTGCACTTGTACACACATGTGCCCATACACGCACACACACCTGTGCAGACACAGCACACATGCAGCTTCGGACTTGCGGTGTGCATGCCCGCCCGCGCCCAGCAGCCCCCACGGCCAGCACACTCTCCCCGCCTGGGGACCGGCCTAAACCCAGAGGCACAGCAGCAGGAGACAAGCCCCTCATTCCAACCTCACACTTGTCATCTCTTCAGTGGCACAGAGCTTTGCACACAGTCACACCACTTTACCTCCACCACCGCCCTGTGAGTCTGAGGCCCTCATTTCAATTTCACAGATGAGGAAACTGAGGCTCAGAGGCGGGACTTGCCTAGGATGGTACCCAAGGGTCCTTCCTCCGCATCCTACCCCCACTTGGTTCCAAGAGGCTGCAGGCCCAAGAGAAGTGGGGAAGAGAAGTGGGAGGTGGGCTGCCGGGGGGTGCTGGGGCCCTGAAGCTCCCGGGGCTTGCCCCCTGCCCCTGACAGCAGGGTTCTGGGCGACCTGGCAGAGAGCAGGGCGGGCTGGGAGGCCAGGCTTGGGTTTGCTGGTCAGGCTTCCTGACCAAGGCCGAGGAACTGGGCGTTGGCCCTCTCTGCTCTCCTAGGGAGCTGTGATGAATTGCTCCCCCACACCACCGGCACACTCACTCCTGCTCCCCGGCGCTCCCCCCATAAATCAACCTACTCTCAGCCTTGGCCTTGGTCACGCTCCAGCACTGGGTGGGGGAGTCCACCATCCCTGGAGGTGGGAGGATGCTGGCAGGAAGAATCACAAAATTAATGGACAGGTTTCCTCTTCCCCTCCCTTCCCTCTGCCTCTGGCTTCCTTCCCGCCTCGACTTCTCTCTGGCTGGGGGGACCGCTACATACTGAATGAGGAAATGAAGTGAGCCGTGAACGAACTCATGAACCGTGGGGTGCCGTGGGTCTCGGTCTCTGAGTCTGGCTGGCTGTGCAGCGGGGATCAGCTCCCATCAGCCCCTTCTCTCAGTCTCAACCCAGGGCCTCCCAGCAGCCATGGCTCTGGGAGGCAGGAGGAGCAGACTCAGGGGGCCCTGGGGGAGGCTGGGAAAGGACCTGAAGAGCCAGGGCCCCCAAGCGCTGTTACCCTTTGGCGCCACCACCCCTTGGAGCAGCGGATAAAAACTGCGCTTCTGCACAGGTCCTGGACACGCAGCGCTGAGGTTTTGAAATTGCATGCAGCAGCGGTCAGTGCCTCGGCCTCTGGAGCCAGCCTCAGAAGCTGTGTGACCCTCAGCAAGCTGCTTCCCCTCTCTGTGCCTCAACTTTCTTCTGTGTAGAGTGGGGTGAGCAATCACACCTGCACCACAAGTGAATGTGTGCACACCCCCCAGAAGTCAGCGGCAGACACTGTCAAGTACTCGAAAAATGAGCGATTGTTGCCCTGATTAAAGGCACCAGTTGGCAGGCCCTAGTGTGGTCTGAACCCCCTGGGGGGCTTCAGACCCAGGCTGCTGCTCAACCCCCACCCTCACTCTGCAGTCCTTCAGCCTCAGCAGGTCCGCGAGGGGCCCAAAGGTTGCATTTCTAACCCAGTTACCTGTTGCTGGTCTGGGGGCCACACTTGGAGAACCCAGGGAAGTCGGGCTGGTGCTCACTGTCCAGCTCGGCTCCAGGCCACACACAGTGCAGGTGGCCCGGGCCTGGGCAGGAAGGGGACAGCACCAGCACCAGCAACCCCTCCATCGCCCCCCCCCCACCCGACACGGCCCCAGAAACAAAGAGGCAGAATTTGCCTCCCCGGCCAAAGGTAATCTTTTAATCTCTTTGGCTTTAATCTTGCAGCCCAGCTTAAATCCAAATCCACACAGGAAGCTAAGTGGGTGGTGAGGACAGAGCCAGTGACCTGGGGAGGCAAGTGATCTGGGCTTTAACCCCCATACTTCCCCACAGATCTCCTATCCCACGTCCCATCTCTGCCTTCCTCACCCCTGCGCCAGGGTTGGCACTGCTAATAGGAGATGGGGAGGCAGAGAGCAGCCAGGCGGGCCCGGGACAGGTGGAGTCGTGTGTTACAGAGACTCTGCTTTGGGAGGCAAAGCCCGCTTCAACCACACACACCAAAACACTTAACCACAAAAGAAAAAATGATAAACTGGGTTTCGATGAAATCAAGAACTTATATTCAGCAAGAGACACCATTAAGAGAAATAAAAGCCAACTCACAGATTTGAGACACATATCTAAGGAAGGACTAGTACCCCAGCATATATAAAGAACCCCTGGAAATCAATAAGGAAAAACAAGCCATGGTCTTTTAACTGGCTCGAGATGTGACCTGGCACTTGACAAGAGAACATCGAAACGGCCTGCAGTGCACTTGAAGGCACATTTGGCATCAGCAGCCATCACAGACACGCCGAAGGCAGGCGCTGTAAACTGCCCTTCACACCCACAAGGACAGCCAAACCAGAAGAGCGGCGACACCCAGGGTGGGAAAGATGAGGCTCCACCTCCGGCACAGCCAGTGGGAGGGGCTCAACCCAGTTGACGGACAGTGTGGCGTTTCCACAAAGTTGAGCGTAGACCGTGTCTGTGACCCGGCTCTTCCTCTCCTAGGCGCCTACCCCAGAGAAGTGACGGCATCAGTGTGTGCAGGGACTTGGCCCTGAATGCCCACTGCGCTTCACTCGTGACAGCTCTGGACAGGAGAGGACCCAAATGTCGTCATGGGTGAGTGAAAAACAATGGTGATCTGTCCCCATAATGGAAAATCACTCAGCAGTTTAAAAGAATCAACAGGCCACACCTGGACTCCTCCTGAAGTCATTGATTGGGCTGAGTGCAAGGAGCCAGTGAGAGAGAGCAGGCTGTGTGTTTACAAGAAGTGCGAGAACAGGCAAAAGCGGTGTCTCCTGACCCAGGTCGGGAGAATGGTCGCCTTCTGGGGAGAGTTAGGGGCTGGGAAGGGACATGAGGGAGCCCTCCCAGGGCCCCACGGATGTGGAGGGGGGAGGGCATGGACTAGGTCCCTGGGCGGGATCACCTGGGGCTGGGCCTACAGGAGAGAGTCCAGAGGTCTTCCCCAGAAGGGCCACCCTGTGCTGGCCCCCCTTGTAACAGTGGAAAATTGTAACACTGGGGAGTTGTAATCCACTCACCATTCTTTTGACATTGTTTCGGTAAATGCTGGCTCTCATAGTACCCTGCAGACAAACAGCATGTTTGTATAAGAATTCTAGGAACTAACTTCAAAATGCTCAATCCAACCTTCAGGCAACTCAGCCCTGGGAGACTTGCTGACCTTCAGCCGTGGGACCAGGATGACGTGAAGCCAAGATGACGTGAAACCAGGGTGACTAAGCCAGGATGACGCACGCCAGACTGTCACTTGTCTTATCGGAATACACTGGGCTCGTCTGCAGGTGGAGAACTGTGCAGCCCCCTCCCTTGATCTTTGTGTTCCGTCCTCGTCTCCCTCCCTGTAAAAACCTTTGCCTGCACGGAGAGGGGGAGATGGGCTTTGAGACTCCAGTCCCCCAACTGCCAGGTGTCGGGCACCTGAAAATAAACCACTTTCCTTTACATCAGCACCCACCTCTCAGGTACTGGCTTCCGTAGCTGCAGGCAGCTGGACCTGCGTTTAGGTTACACCCTCACTCCCAACACCCCAGCCTACCCCTCTCCTGCCCCCGAGCTGGACCAGTCAGGCGCCCCAGCTCAATGACACCCTGACGCCCCCACACTTGCCTGCAGGCACACAGAGCCCCTGCCCAGCAGCCTCTCCCTCTCCCCTCAACTCCGCCATGGTGGGCCAGCAGACCCCCTTCCCCAAGGCTGGAACTGCTACAGGATACTAAGGGGGGAATTATACCCCAAACCAGCCGGGCCCCTTCCCCTCACCCTCTCTGGCTGTTTGGTCTGAAACCGTTACAGCACCCAGAGAAAAAAAGCACAAGCTTCACCTTGGGGTGCCTGGGACTCTACTGAACTCTGGCAGAGATCATAGGGTACCCTTAAAATATGGTGTCTCCCCCGGCTGGTGTGGCTCAGTGGATTAAGTGCCAGCCTGCGAACCAAAAGGTTGCCAGTTCGATCCCCAGTCGGGGTACATGCCTGGGGTTGTGGGCCGGGTTCCTGATGGGGAGGTGTGTAACGGGCAGCCACACATTGATGTTTCTCTCCCTTTTTCTCCTCTCCTTCCCCTCTCTCTAAAAATAAATAAATAAAATATTTAAAAAATACATCCTGTCTCCCTTTTACCTTAGTAACAAGCGCTCGCATGGAAATGTGCCCCCGGCCAAAAGATTAATTTTCTCAGCCCCCCTTGCAGCTAGAAGAGGCCAAGGAGGCGCAAGCATTAAGTTGTTAGGCAGCATAAAGGGAAACATTCCATTGGTCTCTTCCCACCGGCTCCCAGGAAAGTAGGTGTGATGATGGAGAACCAGCAGCCATCTTGGAACATGAGGTGACCTTGAAGATGAAAGCCATACACTCAGGAGCCTGGGTTCCTAATGACCCCCCTCACTATCATCAACCCTGGATGCCTACTTCCTGACACCTTTTATATGTATGTGTGTGAGAGAGGGGAGGAGAGAACGAGACCTCAGTCTGCCTTAATTCGCTGTGTCCCTCCGCCAGCCTTGGGACGCAATCCCTGACTGATACACAAAAGCCTTGTGAAGGAATACTACTGTGCACTGCCCCCCCCCGCCTCCCATTTTGGAGATGCACCCCCAGCCTCCCTGCCTCCCTCTCAGACACCCAGGTGACCAACAGACCAGCCTCCGAGTCCCAGCTCCCGGGCCCTGCCCATGGTGATGGCGTTCCATGCGGACCTGCCGATCTGCGGCTGGAGCTGTTGACGTAAGTGCTGGACAGCGCGCCTGTCGGAGAGATAAAGGGGCCACGGGATAATAGCTACAAAGAGCAAACACACAAAACAAACACCACCCAGGTGGTGAAAGAGTGTCCTTTAAACTCCTCATCTGCCTTTGCCATGTGAAACCGAGTCGATGGCGAGAAGCTCCAAACCCCCACCAGGACCACCCTCCTGGGCTGTCCTACGACACCCGGCACAGAGTCACCACGGGCACTGGACGGCCTGGCTTCCCACCACTGCTCTGTGGGCTGTGTCATCGCAGGGCAAATTCCCTACCCTCTTTGTGCCTCCGCTTTTCCATCCGTAAAAGGGGCACCCAGGGAGGGTTACGGGAGTAGACCTGGGAAGGGCTTGGAGCGGTGCCAGCTACACAGGAGGAGCAATAAGGATCAGCAGCCATTGTCACGTTCGCGGTGGGAATGTCCTTTCCTTATCGTCCGTTTGTCAGAGGAAACTGAATTTACCCACCAGTTTCAGCACATGGCGTTTGCTGACTTCACGCTCCCTGTAACTAATTCTGCCGAGAGTCTCCTGACACCAGAAGGAGCAACCCAGAGCCTTTGCTCTCACTCAGGTTGATGCAGGTGAGTATCCGTGGTGGTTACAAGTCATTCATTTGTCAAGCGCAAGGTCGAGAATCTCAATTTGTCCGTGTCATAAGGCAGAACCAGGAAGCTCCCTGCGTCCCAAACTCTCTCCCCTCTGACCCTGGCTGAAATTGCACCCTGAGAGGCAGAGAACCCCTAGGAAAAGAAGCAGTTCAGAAGCACAGCATCTGGAAGACAGATCAGCCGGGGGAGGGGATCGTGGCAAGATTGAGCCGCATCACAGGCAAATTTTGGATTTTGGGGGGGAGCTGAGGATTCTGCAGCCACCAAAAGCTGTGAATTCAGTCTCCTCCACCTACGCAAGTATGTGCATACACACACTCACTCACGGGTACCAACCATAATCTCTTTATCCCCACAGCAGGGGCCTTAAGCTGCTATCTGGGCTAGCCCTACCCCCTCCCCAGCTGCACCAGCCCCTCTGTCCCAACGGGGTGGGAGGGTTCCCGGAGGCTGAGCAAGGAAGCAGGGCTGGAAGCCTGTGGGAACACACTCATGTACCCATGCACAGACAGACAGGCAGAGTCCCCTGGGACCCGAACCCTACCAGGGTTCTCCTTCATCCCCCACCCCCTTCCTGCTACTCGAGCCCTTCCAGGGATCTTTTCACTCCCACGTACGTCCTCCATGAACCCTTCTCCTTGCCCCAGGACCTGTGAGAACCCAAGAACAAGGGTGACCCTGCCACATTTCTGTGGCTTCCGCAGCCCCCATCCCAGGGTGCTGGGACCCAACACTCCCTTCCCTTGACTGAGTCTCACTCCTCTGTCTGGAAGCTGCCGGTTCCTCTCACTTCCGGCAAGCATGTGAAGGCACAGATTAGAGCAATTAGACACAAGTCACTGGAGGGCCGGCAGGAGCCCCCACCTCCCCGAAATATCCAGCGAGGAGGCGCAGAGAAGCCCAGGCCCCCTCACAGAACACGCATCCACACAGACTCCGAGGCAGGAGGGCGGGAGACTTGGGCTGCCAGGCTCCCGGTTAGACTCTCCTGTTCCGGTGGAAACCCGCCCTCCCCTGTCTCCAGCCGCTGTCCCGGAGGCCACACTCTCAGGAGAGGCAGGCAGGGCGGGAGCGGCTTCGGCCCCATTTCAGAGCAGGGAACACTGCAGCACAGGGGGCTGGGGAGGACAGCCGCACTGTCCACCTGACAACCGCTCTTCCTGCTGAAGAGCACCCGCTGTCCCCGGGAGAGGCCCCAGGGACCTGTGGTCCTGCGCTCTGCCCCTCTCCTCTCCCTGGGAAGAATCAGCCAAGGGTCAAGGTACCAGGAGGGTCGGGGATCCGGCCACAGGCACGCTGTCTGGTGCTCATGGTGGGCTCAGCATCTGCATGTGGGCGACCTTGCCCCTCACCAAACCTCAGGATTAATTGATAGCTGCTGTCCCCAACATGTCATGTTTTGTGGGACCTGGTAAAGAGATGCTCCGTGTGCTGGTAGGGAGGAGAAGGCATTTTGCTCCAAATCTGAGTTCAGAGGGTTCATTTTCATGCCCCTCTATTCCATTCCCCCCAGCAGCACCCAGGCATTCTAACCTGCCAACCAGATTCTTGCCCTGACCTGGCCTGGATGGGAAGCCAGCAGTGATGCGGGAGTGCCCCCTAGTGGTGCTGGCCTACACTGCCCACTGAGATTCCAGCCAGTGGTAACCTCCAGAACTGCCTGACTAGGCAAAGGAATGGAAGCCCTGAGACAGATTCATCAAGGACTGAAGTTAGGGACGGCTCCACCCCTGTTCCAGCAGCAGGGGGCATAAGAGCTGGCCCCCAGGCACGGCTCCACAGGAGGGCAGAGGAGGATGCCCAGCCTGGAAATGTGGGATGGATGAAGGACGGAATGAGTTAATGAATGAAGAAGTGAATCCATAGTTTCCTAAAAGTAGTTGTGAATATCACAGGTAATATACAAGGTATTGCTTAGACAATAGTGATGAACTTGTTTATTTTAAACATTACGGACCTATTTTTGCTGTGTGTATGGCATAATATATCTGGCCCTTCAGATCCATGATTTTAAAACCAGGTCTTTAAGTAAAAAGGGCCACCGTAAGGAAAAACACGAGGTGAGTAAGTAGCATGGAGGTATCTCAGGACCTGGCGTCGAAGGTATCCTGTAAATGCTGGTGAGTGAATGGATGAAAAGGTGACCGGGCAGAGGGTGGGTGACCTTTACAGAGCAGCAGGTTCCGAACTTGGCCGAATGTTGGAATCACCTGGAGAGCTTTTCAAAACCATCCCAGGGCAGGTATGCCTCCCTGTGTCGGGGTGGCTGAGGAGGAGGCTCCCAGAGGAAGCCACAGCACCCAACCTGGGTTCCTTGTAAGGAGCAGCCCAGCCTCGCTGCCGCGTGAGAGAAGGGAGCTGCTGGCCGCTTCATTCAAAGGCCATCGGAGGACGCGGGCTATTCTCCAGTGGCCAGGGGCTCCTGTGCTGGTGGGAGGCTGGGCCAGACAAGCGTGAATGAAGGTGCCGTCCATGCAAGGAAAGTGAAGTGAGCTAATAATCTCTGTGTAAACTAGCTCCTAATCTGACCCGTAGGGCAGAGGTCACGTGTGTGTGTGTGTGTGTGCGTGTGTGTGTGAGACGGTCTGAACTCACTGATGGAGTGTTTCTCACTTGCTCGCTCTGCACACCGTGTTCATTTGGTGTCTGTGTCTATTAACCAGCTTGTGTAAGTATGACATCACTGTCTGTGCAGAACTCATAGACTGTGCTGCCCTGAGTTTACTTACAGGCTGGTTCTTCCTTTACGGGAATTTCCTCCCCTAAACACATTCCCCTTCTGAAAACGGTGAAAGGATCCTTAGGAGCATATATTAATGTGACGTCGCTAACGCAGCTGTCATCTGTTCATCTGTTTTCGTTGGGTTCCAATTCGCTCCTAACAACATTCAGTTACTTTCTTGATTAGAAGCTGGAGGAGCGAGGGTTTGGCTTTGTAAGGGATGCTTGCTGTTTGCTTCTAAATCCACCAGAGTCAGAAACGTCCAGGTTGAGTTCATGTTTGACAGGCGAGTTGTTCTGTTATGTCCTTAGATATTATCGATAAGAGAAAAGAATTTCCACTCATGAATTTTCATGGCTATACTTCTTGGAAAGGCTTGATTTTTTTTAAAAAATGTACTATTTGGAAAGATTAACATCCAAATTGAGATTGAGCCTGATTTTTTATATCAGTTTAATGGTATTCAAGTAGCAATTTTTTAAACAGATTTTTAAAGCATAAAACATGAATGGCTTTTTCATAGCATAGGGTCAGAATTAGTTCTGTGGATGGCAAGTTATTCGATATTAATTCCGTCTTATGAACAAATGCAATTAAGACGCAAATCCCTTAACACAGTACAGTGGTAACCCAATGTTTTCATCTGTCTTAGGAAATGTCAGATTGGCGTCCCCAAGAAAGAAGAAATCTGGCGTGATGATGCTGAGAACATACATGTTAGTTTTAAAGCTGTGCCCGGCTCTCCAACATGGCTACAGGGACCACAGCGGGTCCATCCAGTCTCAAGGGCAAGTGGACGGTGTCGTGTCGACTTGAATGATAAACACGCCATGTCTTTCACTCACCAATCCTACTGCTCAGATTTATCCTCCAATATACTCACGGCACACGTAATAACGTGTGCGGAGAAGTCCCATGTGTCTAGAAACGACCTGGATATCCATCAATGGGTGACTGGTTAATAAATAACTATATAATCATCCTTTGAAATACTACATGGCCATATAAAAAAATGACAACTCGTCAACAACAAAAAACAACCCAGTTAAAAACTGAGCAGAGGACTTGAGCCGACGCGTCCCCAAAGAAGACGCACAAATGTCGATAAGCACATGAAAAGATGCTCAGTATCACTAACCACTGGGGAAATGCAAATCAAAACCACAGCGAGATACCACCTCACACCAATTAAGAGGACTATTATTTTTTAAAAAAACACACAGGAAATAACAAATGTTAGTGAGGAGTGAAGAAATGGGCTTCTTGTGCATTGCCAGTGGGGAGGTAAGTGTGCGGCTGCTGTGGAAAACGGTGTGGCCGTCCCTCAAAAACAACAAACGTAAAATGACCATGTGATCCAGCAAATCCAGCGGTTTCGCTCCTGGGTGTGTCCCCAGAAGAACAGAAAGCAGGGACAGATATTCGGACGCTTATCTTCATAGCAGCACCACTCACAACCGCCACAATTCAGAAGCGGCCCACGCACACGGGTGGGTCAGTGTGCAAACCAGGGGTGACACTCAGTGCAGGGGGATGTTATGAGGCCGTCAGAGGGAATGGGGCTGCGGCACCCCACGGGTGGGCCCTGAAGACATCGTGCTTAAGCGTTACGGAAAAGTCTGGTGCTGTTGGCACGACATGGTGAACATAATTAAAGCCACTGAAAGATAGACTTAAAATAGTTAAAATGGAAAAGTTTATGTAGTAGATTTTCAACACGATTTTTCAAATGTAATTTTTAAAAGGGAGTTGCAAGGAATCTAAATGCCCTCTCCTTGAACATAGACCGGCCTTGGTTACTGGCCTCTAAGGAAGTGACGCGGACTCACTCCCGGGCCAGGCGTCCACCTCGCTCTCTCGGCTGGGAGCCCCGAGCCAACACGTAGGAAGTCCAGCTACCCTGCAAGCCACAGAGACAGGGCGGCCAGCGAGGCATCAGACGCAGGAGTGTCGGCTGATGATCCTGGCCCCACCCTGGAGCCGCCCCAGCTGACACCGAGGGGTGCTGAGAGGAGCCCTCCTGTGAGCCCCGCCCAGATCGCAGATTCGTGAGCGAAGTAAGTGGTGGGTGGTTTTGCTGAGCAGCAGTGGGTGAATGGAACAGCAGGCATAGTACTTACGTGTTACAAGGTATCTTCCCTTAATTTCAAAGTGATCGGATACCAGTAACACCACTTTGGACTGCCTAACTAGCAAACCAACAGGTAAATGGGGTGTTTTCACTCTCCTGGTCTGAATCCTGCTCCATACAATCCTTACAGGTGCAGAGATGCTTAATGGGTGGGACAGAGAAAGGCTGCTGGGGCTGCACAGCATGGTTTCCAGCCCAGCAGGGCCACGTCAGAGACGCACCTGGTCAGCAGGCTCTTGAAATAAAATCCAGGAGGTGCAGGAGTTGTGTGAGGGATTTGTGTATCACACGAGATGGGGTCCGAGAAGCTGGAGAGGAGGTGAGTGGTCAAAGCAAGAGAATTTCAGACCAGGACCACTGAGGGGCTGAAGGTTTATTTATTAAGCTTAAAAGAAGTTAAAGATTTTATGCATGCATGTATGTATGTATGTATTTTTAGAGACGGGGAAGGGAGGGAGAAAGTGAGGGAGAGAAACATCAGTGTGTGGTTACCTCTCTTGCGCCCTCTACTGGGGGCCTGCCCCACAACCCCGGCATGTGCCCTGACTGGGAATCGAACTTTGCTTGCAGTCGATCCTTTGGTTTACAGGCCAGTGCTCAATCCACTGAACCAGTCCAGCCAGGGCAAGATTAGGAGAATTTAAAAACAAACACACAACGTGTACGTCCCCCAAGTTGTCCCCTGTCTCCTCCCCATGCACGTTACCATCTCTCCATCACCCAGTGGGACTCCTGCTTGTCTGTCTCCCTGTGTGAGTTGGAGCAGCCTAAGCCCTATAACAAACACCGCACACACAGGGGCTCAGTGCAATGCAAGTTTATCTCTGCACCTTCTAACAGTTCGCTGTAGCTGTTCGGTGCACGGACTGCCACCAAGGGGAAAGATTGGGGGCAGAATCTGAGGCCCAGGCTCCTGCCATCCCCAGGGCCCACCCTCCTCTAACCTGGAGTCCCCCCATCTAAACAGTGACGAGGACAGAGAGAGATCCTGTCGAGTGGGGAGGGTAGTAGGTTATGAGCCAGGCCTCCACGTGGGGCATCCATCAGCCAGAGCGGCATCCCATGGCCACCCTCACCACAAGGGAGGCTGGAAATGGAGTCTAGCTGGGGGCCGCCTCTGCCCTAATCCCCAGTATAAGACGCTTGGCATCATGCCTGGCACAGGTGTGGACTCCATACAAGTGAATGAATGATGCTCGGGCTGGGTCCCGGGCACTGGGCTGACGGGCCCTTTCCTTACAGATGCCCGGGAGGGGAGCCGAGGGTGGGTGTACTCACTCCCATTTGCTAGCTTAGGAAACAGGCCCTGAGAGCCAAGGCCATATAGCCAGTCAGTGCCAGGGTCAGGCCGCAAACCCAGGAAGCTTCTGCTGCCAACTGCCTGTTCTCTCCACGCCCCCCCGCTGCTCTCCAGGACGTGCACTCACTGACTGGAGTCTCGTCATTTTCAAGGCAGCTCTCCTTTCTAACAATCAGTGAGCCGTGTTCGACAAGCTGGGGGCTCCTTGGGGCGGCAGCTGTATCCCGCTCATCCTTACATGCCCCATGGCTGCCGGCACAGCCCTTGAACACAGTAGATGCTCAGACCATGTCTGGGGGATTAATCTGTTCACACCGGCTGAGGCTGCATGCTTTGCTTCTTGCACAGTATGGCGGTCACTTATAGCATATAAGAGAAATGGAGGAGATACTTATTATCGGGCCCTTTCCCACAGAGAGCTGTCCCCCACAGCAGGACCAGGGCCTGCCCTGAAACCCACTCCTGGAGCTGAGATGAGGGCTGTGGCATGTGGGGTCAAGGCCACCATCAGGGTCAGACCATGTGTAGGTTAGACCCTGCCACCCGCACACAGAGAATGAATGCTCTTGCCCTAGCTAGTCCCAGCGAGAAAGAGCTGAGGCTGCTGCAGGTTCTGTCCATGGTGCTGAACTCTCCCCAATCCCACCTTGTTCTCTAGCCCAGCGACTAGAGACTCTTGGGGAACCAGGTAGAAATACAGATTCCCTAGCGCCTCCTTTGGAGATTTGGGTCCTGCAAATGTATAGCTCAGGGCCCTGGAATATGTCTGTACCAAGCACCTGTGACTCCTGGTCCTGGCCCGAGGTTCACTCTCTTGCACCTAAGCAGTCAGCTTTGTGAAATGCCTGCTGGGTGCCCAGCACTGCGCCCAGCACTGCGCCAGTCGCTATGAGGTACAGAGATGCCTCCGCTAGGGCCCCTCCTCTGGAGGGACTTTCCAAAATCATTCAGGACATGTGGGAAGGGGAGGAGGGGAGTACTGCCTCTGTTTTATGGGTATCCTGGGCTAGGTACATCGCTCCCCTTTATCCTGCAAGAGAAATAGGCACATGGCGACAGCCCCATTCATAACCATAGCATCTGTATCTTTCCTTATGGCCTCCATAGCCCTCCCCACAAGGCAGCGTGGGACACATTCTGCTCCTTCTGACCTCCTCAAGGATCAAGACCCAGACCCAAATCACTGAGCACATCAAGTCTTCTTGACCCCCGCTGCCCCACAGCCCCCCCTCACCAGATTCTAGTCCCTCCTCCTCATGTTGCATGTTATCAGTTACATGACATGCTGTCCCGACTGGTATCAGAGCTCGCCACTGACCGTAGGGCTTGCACCTGATTCCCCTGTGTATCCTCTAATGCAGAGAAACACACACACACACACACACACACAAAGGGGATGAGTGGTAAGTTCTTATTGGCTGGCTGGCTGGGGGGAGTGGTGAGTGGTGGAGGAATGTGTCCAATGACTGCGCCCGAGGAAAGTGCTGCTGGGTTACAAAGCAGCTGGGACAAGTGCTCAGAACCAAAAGAAATCAGGGTGGGCCTCGGGGAAGCCAGGCAACGAGCCAAATGCAGACCAGGCAGGGTCAAGGTCTGCCTCTCCTTTCTCTGGGTGTTTGGGGAGAACAGGAAGCGGAGTCGGGTCAGCTGTTTCTGATGAAAACAGATGTTCTCTGGACCTGAATGTGGGGCATGGAGGAGGGGGCAGGGGAAAGAGAAAGGGAAGGTGGAGCGGCCGAGCCAGCGAAAGGGAGCGTCCACAGGCCCCCTTCATTTCGGGTGTTATCCTGAAATGGATAAGTGACATAATGAGTCCCCTGGGCCCCTCACCGGCTCCAACAGCCATCCCCATTTGGTCATTCTTACTTCATTTGCCCCTCAGGCACCTTTTTAAAGAAAATTCTGGATGTGTTATCATTTTATCCATAAGTATTTCAGAACATGTCTCTCACATATTAGAACATTCAAGGGAAACTCCTTATTGTTCTCAGGCCTAATAAAATTAACTACTTCTTAATACCAATCGAATGCAAGTCCACCTTCAAATTCCCTCATTCCCCCCCCCCACACACGCAAATGTCTCTTCAGGGTCCATTTACTGGAACCAGAATCAGAACGAGGTCCCTATGTTGTACCCTGCTGCCAGGACTCTCCGATCTCTTTGGGTCTCTGACAGTCCACACCCCCTTCCATTTCCACACCAATTTACTTGTTGAAGAAACGAGGTCCTTGTCTTCACTGGTGATTGGTGGACTGAACCCCCACGGTGTCACTTCACACGTTCCATTGCCCCCACCCCTATCTCCAGAAAACTAAATATCTCTGGTATTTAGATCCAGAAGGGGGGGCTGTCCAGGGTCAATTACTTCTGCAAGCAGATTTCCAGGGCGGCACTGTGTCCTTCCGACTGCATCTCTCGGGAGCCCCTAACATCAAAGCTTCCTTTGGGGGGAGACATTGAGAACGATCAGGGTCACCAGCCTGACCCTCGACCTTCCACTGTGGAACTCCCCACCACCTCGCCCCCAGGGGTTTTAGCACTGATGGAGCTGGAAGCGATGTGAGAAACCCATTCACTTGTCTTCTACTCATCCTGGGATGAGCGTCTACCTTGGGCCAGGCCGTCAGCTGCGGTGAACAGAACCAACACGGTCCCTGGGGCCGTGTAGCCGACGGTCAGACGGGACAGAACAGCAAGCCCATGAGTGAGCAGAGGCACCAACCAAGGTGCATCTGGGAAGCTGAGAGCTGTGCAGAGATCGATCGACCACAGAGCGAGGGGACTGACAGGGACTGCTGTCAGCTGGCCACTCGGTACTGGGTGACCAGGGGGAGCATTCCTAGGAGGGGACGTTGCAGCTCAATCCAGCCATGCACACAGGGTGTGTCCCAGGGAGAGGGAGGAGCCAGTGCAGGCGCAGAGCCTGGGCAGCCCCCAGGAGAAGCCAGGGGCCAGTGTGCCGGGGCAGAGCATCGGGGAGGCCAGCGAGCACGCTGCTTTGCTAAAGCAGGCGGGACGGATGATGGCTAGGGCCTGGGTGGCGGAGTGGAGGTGACCCCAGGCCAGCACCCCTGCCACCCCTCTCACAACTGAGGACCCTGAGCTCAAAGAGGGCAGAGGGTGGTGTTTATGGAGACACTGCCTGTGCCAGGAGCTTTCTGCGAGGTCTCCAGACAGCTCACTGCGTAGAAGTCACTGTGACTGTTTTACAGGTGAGACCCATGAACCCTGGAGTTGCCCGCCCAAGGGTGTAGAACAGGAGGAAAGGAGGGTGCACCCAGGCCTGGTGAGGGTCCACAACCCACCAGAGTCGTCCCACACTGAGATGACCTCTGCAGGGCCTGGTTGCTTCAAATCTTGGCTCTGGCGCCCAGAAGCCCTAAGACCTGGACTAAGGGACTTCTCCCTCTCTGTGTCTCAGTTTTGTAGTCTGTAAAATGGGGCACAGCAAGACCAAGGCAGGGGAGTCCAACCTTGCCCCCTAGTCCCAGCCCACACGGGCCACCTCAGCACACAGCACAGGCAGCTGCATACTCTCGCACGCAGACACACAGGGGTTAAAGCCAGACTCCTGCCTCCATCCCAGTTCTGATCCTTGCTGACTCCGCTCCCCTCCCTCTGGCAGCTATTCTGGGACAATGGAGGCAGCAGATGGCCTGCTCCCTCCACTCGACCCTCGGAATCGGGAACAACTCACGAATCTGCTGCTGCTTCTAAAAGCAGGCTGGCAGGCAGCCTTCCACGTACTGAGTGGGGAGGACACCACGCCACCCCCACGGGCTGTGGGGCCAGGGGCCACTCCTCCTTGGCTCACGTCCCACCAACCCGGCATCCGGTCAGCCCAGAAAGGAAGGATGCTTTGGAAGCGCCCAAGCACTCTGGCTCAGCATTCCTGCCGCGCGACCACCAGCGCACAGTGGGCTCTCACCGGGGCTCTGGTCACTCTGCGGGAAACGGGGCTGAGGTGCTGGTGCTCAGCGGTTGCAGACAGAGCCACAGGAGGGACAAGGCCCTCCAAGGGCTGGAGGGTGCACTCCAAAGGAGCCCCTCCCTCCCTTAGGCTGTCTCCTCCCTCTTCCCCAAGCCCAGAGCCCCCCTGGGACCCTGACTGCCCACATCACTGAGCAAGATGTAAGTGGGGAGGAGACCGCCCATCCCTAACCTCCCGGACCACGTACAACCCGGCCTGAAATTTCCCCACGATCACCTCATTCATATACCCACCTCCTTGGGACCTGAAATTCTAAAGGCACTTGCATTTACCCAGCTCCTACCCTGGCTGTTGAATCTCCCCTTTATCCAACACCAGAGGCTGAATCCCTCAGCTCTGAGCCTCCATTCTGCCCCCTGATTCTCTGGCCATCCACAACCCAGGCTCTGAGGGCAGAGAAATGGAGGAATAGCTCCCACACACCTCGAGGCACACACATACTCACACACGTGTACCTACACACACGTGTGTGATGGGGTATACAGACACCGCACATAAGCCTTCTGCACAGACACGTGTAGAGGGTACATGCCACACTCACCCCTTGTCACACCATGACTCGCACACTGAAGGCAGAAGGTAGTCACCGTTTGCTGAGCCAGGTCCCTTCCTCTATGCCAGGCTCCACACCGCGCCCTACAAACACAGTCCTGTTTCCTCCAGGCACCAACCCTGGCCAGAACAGGAACATCTGGCCAAATAGGCCAGAGAGGCCAAGTGGGCTCCGCAAGGTCACACAGCCAGCAAGGGCTGAGCAAGGCTGTAGAGCTAGGGACCCACGTGTAACAAAAAAAAAAATACTGCTGGGCCGAGAGAGGCTTGAACAAATAGGGGTTTAATTTTCTCACAAGACCAAATGCTAGACAAGGCAGGTGTGGATGACGGTCTTGGCCTTTCCTTCAGGGCAGCGAGGCGGCTGCCCGGGTCCAGACGGCACACCCACATTCACAGCAGGGAGACGGAGCATGGGCTGCAGAACTTCCCCAGAATCCTCTCCAACAGGCAGCCCTGACTCCAGGCAGAGCTGGGGCACGTGGTAGCTCCGAGCAGCAAGGGGAGCTGAGCAAGTGGGCAAGGGAGTGAACAAAGCCGGGTTCCACTGGCCAGGGTTGGGGGGCAAGGAGCTGGAAACCAGTCAGTAACAAGAGTACCTGCACAGGCTGTGCCTGCTGCCCCTGCTCCGCCTACATCCCCTCAGTGCTTGGGGACCCAGCCAGGGGATTCAGGGGGTGGGTGGCCCAGTGCTTGAGCCTAGGGGGATGACTGAGAGACTGGAGCTGGTATAGACCCAGGGCCCATGGGAGCCCAGCCCCTGGGGCCTCTTTGGCCTTTACCTGGCCCCTGGCCCCCACCTCCCAGGAATCTGGGATGACTCTACCCACCCCATCACTATCCAGTCCTGGGCTTGTCCACCACTTGGAGGCCCTGCCAGGGACTACTCAGCCCCAGGCACTTGCCACGGGCCCTCTAGGCTGCCTTGAGAGGTGAGGGACAGCCAGAGGCTCAGCTGCACAGTAGTCCAGCAGTTCAGGACTCATCGGGCCACCTGCTGTGGGCACCAAGGAGTGTCCGGGTAGAGGAGACAATGCAGGGAGCGGAACCTGGGGAAAGACCAGAAATGAACAGAGCGGTCACCCCACTCCCACCCTCACCGCCGTGGGCCCCTAGGGGGCGCACTTCACAAAGACGGTTTGAGTAGGCCTTCTCCACCTCAGCACTCTTAACCTCTGGGGCCTGCTACTTCTGCCAGTAGGGCGGTCCGGTCCCTGCAGGACGCTGAGCAGCATCCCTGGACTCTGCCCACCGGATGCCAGCAGCATCTCCCTGAGTCCTAACTTTCAAAAACGTCTCCTGACATTGCCAAGTGTCCTCAGGGGGCCAAGTGGGCCCTGGTTGAGAACCACTGATTCAGAGAGACTTCAAAGGCCAGCGAAGACATAAAGAGACCTCAGCTGAGACTGGACCATCCAGCCCTACAGAGCTGAGTCTCCAGCTGGCTTTAGCCCCGTGGGCAGAAACCCAGGGACACTGGAATCTTCAAGCTTAGAGAACTTAACATCAATCTTAAGCCTCTTGGCAGGATAGCCATGGCTGGCACACCTCCACTGATGGGGAGCTCACCCCATTAAAAGGCAGCTCCCTGGCCCCGCAGCCCTCAGAACAGCTGTGAGCCTTCTGCTCCCAGACACAGTTCTGCAACGCATAAGAGCCAGGGGTCCTGCCTTCCCCAGGGCACAGATGTCTTCTCCATGCTTCAGAGAAACCCAAAGTCCAGACACGAAGACTTGAGGGGAGGGGGAATCCCTCACGACCTCCCCAAACAAATTTGATGCTCCTGCCTCCTCCCACCGACCAGTCACACTGTCTTCCTTCACTTCCGTGGACAGGTCCTGTCCCCTCCTGCCACCGTACATCACAGGCTGCGCTCTCAGCTGCTCTACAGCGATCGGGGCGGAGCTGAATGGCCCCACTCAACATGCAGCCAGTTTGGGGGCAGAACCAGGTACCCAGGTGACACTTCAGTCCCCATCCCAACCCTCTACCCACTGAAAAGAACCACTGAAGAGCATCGAGGAAATGGAGGGTCTACAGAAGGTCCCAACAGCTGGAACAGGGACGGGACCACAGAAACGGAGATCACGTGGAGAGTGAGCAGTGGGGAGGGGAGGGGAGAATGGGGAAAAGGTACAGGGGACAAGAAGCATAAATGGTGGTACAAAGTAGACAGGGGGAGGTTAAGAACAGTATGGGAAATGGAGAAGCCAAAGAACTCATGTACAGCCCATGGACATGAACTGAGGGGGCGGGGAATGCTGGAGGGTGGGGGATAAAGGGGAGAAAAAGTCAGGACAACTGAAATAGCATAATCAATAAAATATACTTTAAAAAATATTTTAAAATTTTTTAAAAAGAAGGTCGGATAAAAGTTCCCCATCACATCCTGGAGGTCCCCATTAGAGCAGCCCCTTACTCAGCAAAGACATGTCAGTCTTCAGGGGGCTCCTGAGGAATCCCAGAGGGCCAGATTGCTTTACAAAACGTGGAGACTGTGGCCCAGAGAGGGCAAGGCACTTGCCCAAGATCACACAGCAAGCCAGTGGTGGAGCGGGGACCGAAATCTATGCCCTTCCTTCCCAGCCCTGTGCTGTCAGCCCCGGGGCCTCTCTCACACCCCTCCCTCCAGGCCCACATTCCTCCCATTCTACACTCTCAGCCTCAAACCCACCTGGAAGGGTCCTCCTCGGGGGAGAAGGGGCCCTGTAGCTTGATCACGTTGAGCTTCCCCTCAAAAACACCGTAGCTGAGGGTGACCTGGGCAGGGAGAAACAGAGAAGAGTGGGAAGGGTTGGGGGTGTTCCAATGGGGACCCCACAAGGGGGCAGGATTGGGGGAGAGCAGGAAGACACACGAGGCATCCTGAGGACGCAGAGGCCTCCTCTGAGCCTGAAACCCCACCAGCAGTGGGCGCCTCACTGGGAAGCCCACCCCCAGGACTTTAAGCTCCTAGAGCACCTTCAGGCCAAAACCCCATTTGTGCCCCAGCAGTCCCGGTCATGTGGGAGGCTGCAATGACCCCTCATGTGCAGGTTGGGAGACTGAGGCTCAAGAGGGAGGCACCTTTCCAGTAAGTTGGGTGCTGGGTGGAGGCTTCCCGAGACTCACTGTGAGGCCTGGCAAACCCCTCCCCCAGCACCCCAGAGCCCTGGGGTCTCCATTAGCAACAAGAACATGGGAGTAATGACCCCAGTCGAGAGACTATCAAGGACAGTGGTTATACACTGGCTTAGGGGCCACCCCACCAGGGCTCAAGCCCCCCTCTGTCATGTACTAGTTGTGTGCCATGGTCAGCTCCACTCTCTGGGCCTCAGTTTCTCCATCTGTAGAATGGAAACAATGTTGGTACCAACCTCATGTGAATCTTGGGAGGAACCAGAGTTAAAGAAGATAAAGCCCCCAATGCAGTACCTGGCACAGTGGGTGCTCTGGAAACACCATTAGGGCACCCTGGTTTTGGATCCCCCAAATCTGTCCCTCTTTCCTGGCTTCAGGCCCTGAGATGCTAATGGGACCAACCCCACACCTCACACCCCAGTCCCAGGCCTCACCCATCTAGACTAACTCTAGGCGCTGGTAGGGGACAGGTCATGTGACCCGAGTGAGCCACCTGACTAGTGAGCGTCTGCCTTGGCATCTGGCTGAAGGAAGCGCTCTCCTCCTCGGGCTGAGAGGAACCTGAGCCTGCCATCTTGCCCAAAAGGGGGCGAGCCTGCCTGAGACCGAGGCCCGAGTCAGGAGAGGCAGATGAAAGAGCGAGCAGAGTCCCAGGGCTCAGACCCACCCGGATCAGCAAGCCGAGCCAAGCCCTCAGCTTCTCACGTGTGCAGGCCCCTAACTGTCTTTTACTTAACCGGTCTGTGTCACTTCACTCTCGCTTGTGGCCAAAGGGTTCTGACTCGCACGACTGGGCAGCAGATCCCAGTGGCCTCCCAGCCAGGACCACCCACAGGGCTGGAAAACCCAGGAGCTGGAGAAGAGCATCTGTGTGCAAGGCAGTGCCAGTGGGACCTCAGCAGCGTCATTACCTGCCCGGTGGGTGCATGGGAGGATGGGCCCCCCCCCGACCTGACATTGCACTTGAGTGTCCTCACCAAAGACCTGGTCCTTCCCAGTAACATCTGGGTGGGAAGGAAAAGTGGTGAGCAGGAAAGCTCTGACAGAGGGAGGGGCTGCTGACCTGCAAAGTTGGAGAGGACAGGCCTGGCCCCTTCAGAGGGATGCGGGGAGTGTGGAAGATCAAAGAAAGGAGAGAGGGACAGGAGGTAGCAGGTTGGGAGCAAGGTTATCTGAATCTGAAGGCAATCTGAATCATCTCGGCTGCCCAGGTCCCCTTGGGGACCAGATCACAGAAGGTCAGCATCACACCCTGGAGGTCTGAAGGTAGAGTCACTGTACGCCCTCCAGGGGACCCTTTCCCTCAGTGTGCCTGTCAGGAGGGATAGGTCAACACACAAACACCTCCCCCAGGGCCACCCTCGCCAAGGCCGCTCACCTGCTCCGGGAGCTGGGCGGCCCGCAGCAGCTGCAGGGTCTCCAGGTGGGAGTGGAAGAGTGGGCTGGGCTGCAGGTGGCCCCCCAGCTTGCACTCAACTATGTAGCCCACAGTACAGTCGTCGGGCAGCCGGATGCGCGCAGAGGTGTCCACGAAGCGGCGGCCGCTGGGGGAGACAAAGCAAGCTATAGCTGCAGTTCTGCACCCTCAACACCCTCCCACCTCCCAGAAGGGCCTCCTTGGGGGCTGGCTGGCAGAGCAGAGCTCTGGCATCCACTTCCTCCTGCCCATTCTGGGACCCCCAGAGCTCTCACTCAGGTCCTTCCTGCTGCCAAGTCCCCACACACAAGTCCCCAGCTGCTCTCAGCACCCCCCACCCTCCCCACCCACCTGGGGTCTCTGCTTACCTGGCCCACGGGGCCATCCTTAAAGCCAGTTTGCGGTTGATGCAGAAGCCAGCACCCCCAGTGGCAAACCAGAACTGTACCAGCCTCTATGGGGAGAAGAGGGGAGAGCCAAGGTGCAGCGTGAGCCTGGGGTGGAGGGTGGGGGGTGGGCAACAGTTGGGCTACGCCTCATCTCCAGCTAGCATGACTCCAAAGCCTTTTATTTCATACTGCCCCAGGGTCTTTCTACAGCCTAACATTACTGTGCCCATTTTACAGACAAGGAAACTGAGGCCCAAGTGACCTAGCTAATTAAGAGTGATAGGGACCCCAATTAGACCCCAATCTGGCGGGGTTCTGGTTAGGGGGGCACGTGTGCTGTGTGACGGCCCTGCACACCTTACCCCTTCCCCAGAGAAATGCCTTACCTTAGCCCATGTGGTTTGGGAGGGGCTGCCACATGGCGCCTGCTCCCCCAGGCCACAGAGGTGGGCAGGTGCCCCAGAAATGACCACAGGACCACCCACAACCCTCCACCCTGTGACTGGCTCAGGAACAGGCACGTGACTTAGGCCAGCCAATCCCTTCCTGAGCTTTCTAGAGGAGCTGTGAGGAAGAGGTTTCCACCAGGCTCACAGCTACAATCCTGGTGCCACCTGCATGGGGACACTTACACTGACTGTCCTGCCAGTTGTAGCTCCTAGGGGCCAGCACACCCCTTGCCATCTCTTTAAACCCCTTTGGGATTTAAAACACTTTCCACGCCTGCCCGGTCCCACCAAGGCCTCTTCTAGCTCCTCTTTGAGGCCCGTGAACTCAGCCATGAATCTCCTTAGGGCTTCGGAGAACCCCGCACCCTTTCAGCTGTCCCGCCTCGTGGGCAGCGAGCTCCCTACAGTTATTCTCCCGAGCACCCAGCTGTTGCCTCACTGGCGCGCGTTGCATCGGGCTGCGCCTCCCACAATGCAGCGGTGAGAAGACCCTCTGCGGGCAGTTGGGAAGCTGATACTGGGCCCCGCTTCCTTCACTTTGAGGAAGTCATGCCCCTCTCTGGGCCTGAGTGGTCACCTGCCAGTGCAACACCGGCCCTAAGTTCTGAAATTGACGGTTCCCCTGGCCCGGAGGTGTCCTGCGGCTGCAAACCTCTACGAGCTTGGTTTTGGAAACACCGTCTCTCAGAGAGAGGTCGGGGCTCAACAGGGCGAAGGAAGGGCTTCTCAAGGACCCAGCGCCCAGGAGGTCTTACTAACGAGTGCTCAGTGAACTAACGCTCGGCTGCTGCCTCCCCACCCCCATCCGCTCAGTAGTAACTGCAGCAGTGATGATGGAGCCACCTCTGCCCTGAGCAGTGACTGCCCCGCTCTTTGCTAAGGGCTGTGCCGCAGATGAGGGGACCCAGGTAAACAGAAGTGAGGCCCCTTGCCTGAGGTCCCAGAGCCGGGACTGACCCCAAGCCAGGACTCTTGCCCTTTTTGCTGGGCCACCCTGGAGGGCCCCAGGGTCTGACCGGGCCGGGACACCCTGGGGCAGAGTCCTGGCATCCCACTGGTGGCATGTGCCATCTATGCCCAGTGTGGGGGACCGGGCCTGGGTGTGCCCCGCAGGGTGCTGAACGTGCGCAGGAAGAACAGGGCCCGGAGGCGAAGGCTGAGCCGGGGCGGGGACTGGTTGCTGACACTTCTGGTGCCTGTTATGTACCAGGTCCCTCTCCAAGGGCTTGGCTAGATACCACTTAACTCTTTCTCTTTTTGCTCACAGCCACCATACGAGCAAGGGACTATTACCACCCATTTCACAGATGAGAAAACTGAGGCACACAGAGGGGAGGTGACTTCCATCAAGGTCACAAAGCCAAGACGTGGCAGAGCTGGTGTGTAAACCCAGGGCATTGGGCCCCAGAGCAGAGCTCGCCATCTCTAAGGTCAGGAGGGGCGAGGTGGTGTGGGAGCCCCGGGGGCCCCTCAGCTCACCTGAAATCCACTCACAGACTCACACCCTGGGGCCCAGGGAAATTTAATTAGGACTCAGGCTCATTAGCTGCTGGTAATTAAGGTGCTGTGTTTCCTGCTCTCTTGGTTTCTCTAATGAGGCAGATGGCGACCTAGGGAGGGGGCAGCCCCACGGCGCTCCCGGCTCCCGCGGCGGGCAAGGCCTCCAGACAGGCCACCCCCAGGCCTGTCTTCTCCCAGGTCCGAGGGAGCCCTAGAGGCCTGGCCCCCCAACACTGAAAGCCTGGTGGCGTCCTGGGGACAGGTGGGAAACCAGGTGACAAACTCATACTGAGAAACTCTTTGTTCACCTGAGAGTCAAATTCAACAGGTATCCTGGGGTTGGTTCCTTTGTTTTCTAAACCTGGCACCCCTGACCAGCGCCCACCCAGGTCTGGAGCGGAAACTGGCCCTGGGCCCTGTTGTGCCAGGTGTCAAGTCCTCGGTGCTGGTCAGTGAGGTCTGGAGGGAGAGGGGGTTGCCCAGGGGAGGGCAGGGCTCGGGTGCCTGAGTCCCAGGTGGCAAACAGCTGGCCCAGCAGTGTCCAGCCCTGTGACCACCTGCACAACTATAGGACACAACAGGGGGCCCAGAGCCCTGCTGGTGTCAGGAAGCCTCAGCCCATCCCCGCCCTGCCTGTGCGACCAGGACAAGCCACAGCTCCTCAAGGACCAAGTCCCTGCTCCGTGACAGTCTCTCTGCCTGACCAACATTATCTAAGTCTCCCCTTTCACAGGGAGGGGACTGAAGGTCAGAGGTGAAGCCACCAGCCCAAACACACAGCCGTGAGGCCAAATCTGAAGCCCAGAGAAACCACTAACCCCCCCCCCAGTCCTGGCCTCCATGGGCCCTTGGCCAGTGCCCCGGGCTGTCAAGGAGGGACCCACCGAGCGATTGTGTGGCTGCGGCTCCGAGGCGTGGATGGGCCGGTTCAGGCTGGGCCGGCCTATATAGACATCGAGGGCCTGCGGGAGGGTTCTTAGCAGCTTCAGCAGCGCCCTCGAGTTCACGTAGTTGTCATCATCCACGTGGCAGAACCACCTGTGGGGGCAGGAGGGGGACAGTGAGCTCGGAGGGGGCTTCCCCGGGGCTGCTGGCCACCGTGTCCCCATAACCGACGAACGCAGTTACAGCGCTCATGGTTAGGGTCACAGGTCTGTGCCAGGCAGCATCCTGTGTGCGCTCTTGAAGGAGGTGCACCCAGTTAGCCCGTGGGGACTAAGACTCAGAAAGGACTGGACACTGGCCCCAGGTGACACAGCCAGTGAAGGGCAGTATTTGAACCCAGACAGTCTGCCCAGAGACAAACCACGGGAGGCCAGCAACTCACAGGCGACACTCACAGGACCCAGCAACTTCCCCCTTTCCCCTCTCTCAACACAACACCCCATTCAGGAAGTGGCCAGAGGCAAAGGCCACACCTGCCCCCCGAGACCCAGACACACTCACTCACCTCAGCCCGCTGGCCAGGAAGGCGTCGAACTCAGCAGCCATCTTGCAGGACAGGGCCGGGTGGCTGTGCTCCGCAGAGCAGTTGGTGACCACGAGGTGGGGCCCTGGAGGAGCGAGGACAGGTCAGGGGGCCCCACCTCGTGGTCACCAACTGTATACACAGGGGGAAACTGAGGTCAGGGAGGGCTGACCTGCCCAGGACCCCGGAACTGGTGGACAGTGGGCTGTGCTGGGACCCAGGTGTCCTGGGTCTTGCCTGCCACAGCCCCGCCCTGCCCCACACCCACTTCCCCCGCTGGGTGAAGGGGGATCCCCACATGCTGAGAGTAAGCGACCCTGTTTTTCCTGGGGACTCTCAAGCCAGGGTACAGCCACCCGCCCCAGGCCCAGCAGTTACCCAGTCTCTCCTGGAGGCCTTCATCCGAGCTGTCAGTGAAGACAAATGTCTGGGAAGGAGAGACAGGGGTCAGGACTGGGCTTGCCAAGGACAGTGGTGTGGTGGGGGGGGAACACACACACACACACGCACACACATGCACACGCACACAACAGCGGTGCTAAAAATATGCTAACACGCTTCCTCCCACCTTCTAAGTTCTTCTCACTGGGCCACCACCAAATTAACCAAGACAGAGTAACGGGAGAAAATCAAAACTTTAATCCACGCGCGTGGAAATCCACACAGGCGTGGAAGTTCCAGAGACAGGGCGGCCAGGCTGGGCACAGGCGACATTTGGACAGAGTGGAGAGCGGGGGATGGGGACGAGATTTCAGAAGTGAGACCGGGCGGTTTGCAGGTAGTTGAGGCAGAGTGAAACCCACAGGGCAGGAAAACCCCTGTCTGGGCAGCTCAGCAGCCTCGGGGCCCCGGGGGGGGGGGGGCAGCCTCAGGGCCCCGGGGGTCTAGCTGAGAGCCTGGGCTCCTCCTGCTAGGGCGAAGATCCTCAAGGTGATCACGCCCCGGCTGCTCCGAGAGCAGGCTTCTCACGCAGGAGAGCAGGCAGGGTCCAAGGCTCCCTCTGAGTCTTGTTTCTTCACAAACAGCTTCAAATCAATATCCCAGACTGCAGCTTCAGGGGGGCGAGGCTTCGGTTCCCTTTGCAACCCAGCTGTTGTTGACACACACAACTCGCTGTGTGCTGCACACCAGCCCACACCCGCTCACTGACCGGGCCCAGGGAGCCTGTCAGTCACACAGCCTTGGCGGAGTCTCACCCTCCCCCACACCTCCTCCCCGCCCCACAGAGTCCCATCTGGCTCCTTCACTACTGCACAGACCCGACCCTACACGCTGGCAGGAGACAGACTGTGAAAGGACCCCGCACGACTTCAGGAGACAGCCACGACTTCCACCGCAGGGCCCCGACGCAGCAGAAATCGCACCTCCCGACCGGTCCCGCTCTCCCAGGCTGGGCAGGCACCAGCCGTGTGCACCCTCCTGGTCCCTGTTGAACTCACTAAGCACGGACACAGGTGTTGCGACCTGCCCCCATCACAGATGGCGAAGCGGAGGCTGAATGACGGACGACGGACCAAGGCCGTGCAGCTGGAAAGGGCTGAGCTGAGGTTCGACCCACAGGCCCAGCCCCTTCCCTGGCCCTCCAGTCCCCCCATAGTCACCACACCCCCGGGCGGGGGCTCCTCAGGCTCGAGCCTCAAGACCGAGCTCCCCACTCCCCCAGACCTGCACTTCCTCTCAGTCTCCCCATCTTGAGGGGGCCCAACACCTCAGGGTCACCAGGCCTCCTCTCTTCTCTCACACCCCCCCCATCCAGTCTGCCAGCAAATTCTGTCCAGCCAACCTGTAAGTGACCCAGGAAGCAACCTCTCCCCACCGGCCTCACGGCCACGCTGCGGCTCAGCCCACCCGCGTCACCTCCCGCCTGCTTTGCTGGCAGCCGCCTTCTCCCTGGGCTCCGTCCTGCCCCCAACTGCACGTCTGTTTTCAACACAACCCTCAAGGGAGCCAGTAAAATAAGTCAGGCCTTTCTTCCCCGACTCCCTGATGAACTTTACCACCAAACAGCCACCAGATGGAGGAACTTTCTAGAGTTTGAAGCATGAGCCAAGTGGGCCAGGGAATGTTTGCTGATGGGCCAGTAAGCCGGAATGAACCAGTGGGGGGAACAGGAAAGGAGGGTTCCCACAGCAGGGCGTGGGGGCTGAGCAGGGCGCACGGGAATCCTGAGGTTGGCACGGAGCAGTGGGCAGTGTCCTCTGAGCAAGGGTTACATGTGATGTGTTTAAAGAGGGGCCCCTGACAATGGTTACAACCTCGCAGGAAAACAAAGGGCCAGGCAGCCTGGCGGGGAGGAGGGAGGGGTTGGCTGGAGGGCCATCTGCTCCAGAGCAGGGGGGTGCTGAGAGCCCTGTTCCCCCAACCTCTCCCACCCCAGCCCCGCCCCAGCCAGCCCCAGCCCACCCCAGCCTTGCAGGGGACTGTGGGGAAGAGAAAGCCTCCTCTTGGATCACGAAACGGACCTCCTCCCCCAGCCCATCCCCTCTGCCTGGGACAAAGGCCCGCACACGAGCTCCAGCCCACTGCCACAAAGGCCCACCTGCCGCCAGGCCGCCCTTAACCAGCTGGGGTGGGCACCCAGCCCTGGAGTTAACCAGCTCAGGCCCCCTCCTAACGGCAGAGCTGAGAGGCTCCAACACCCGCCTCTCCTGCACAGATGGGGAAACTGAGAGCCAAGGTCAGAGAGACAGGTGAGCCAAAGTGGAGACAAAGGGGGCCCAGATGCAGCGGCAAAAGTGGGTCTCCCTGGGCCCCTCCTCTTCCTCCGTTTGAGGATCCTTCCTTACCTCAACTCTGCCTTAAACGACAAGACTCTAGACTCCACCTTGTGCACTGGGGGGAGGGCGGGTGCTCAACCGAGTGAATTCATCTCCTACCTCTGCTTGCTTAACTGTGCTCAGTTTTCTCGCCTGTGAAATGGGGAGAGCAAGAGTGTCGGCCAGGGACACCTTCCCCTTACCGCTTCAGTTCTGCCTGGTCGATGGTTCAAATGACATACAGCAGATCAACAGGGGGAAATCAAGTTTTAATACCTGCACACAGGGAGCTCACATGAGCAGGGAAACTCCAAACACAGTGAGACTTCTGGACTGAAAAGGGAGAGGCAGGCGATTCACAGGTAGCCGAGGAGGAGAGAACATTTGGTAAACAGATTCTCACAGGGCCACCCAGAAAGAGCGGGGCGGAAAGAGGGATCTAGCGAACAGATTGCACTCAAACCCTCCCTGCCTGTCGCATTTCGGCGGAAGGTGCAGAGGTGGCTGTGCTGAGTGAGGCCCCTGCCTGAGGCAGGTTCTCCCGAAGCCCGTTAGGCAGGAAAGGCAGAGGTCTAAACCTCTTCCTGGGCCGGCTGGCTTTCACTGCTTCCCGTCTGAAATAAACCGCACACCAGGGCAGCACATTCTGGGGAGACAAAAATGGCCGGGCAACAGCTGCCACTCGGGGTCGTTGGGAGGGTTCAACAGAGCCCTGCCCTGCGACACGCAGGTCCTCCCTCTGGCTGCCTGGCTGGCATCCGGGATTGAATCCGGGTCTCCGAGGGGCTGGCTGCTGGCCTCTCCTCTGCTGGCCAGGTCCTGCCAGGCCCGCCACCCAGGCTCCCCCCAGGCAGCTCTGGGACCCCGGATCGCAGCGGAGAAGGAAAGTGCTTCCTCCTCCCAGGCCTCAGTTTTCTCGTCCAGGGCAAGGGCACTGCCGGGACAATCAAGACGAGACAGGAAAGGGCCTCAGACCACGTGAGGCCACACTCCCAAGGCACAACAGACACAGTGCCATAAACAGGAAGGTCTGTGGAGAGGGCTGGGCTCAGTGACTTCCGCAAGTAAAACCAGAACAGCCCTGCAAGGAGAAGCTGTGGGGGGGGGGTGCCCCAGGGACGAGCCGGGGGTGCTGGGGGCCTGGTGGGGAAAGGGTTAACTTAGGGTGCTAGGACATCAGGGCCAGGAAATCGCTATGGGGGGGTGCCCTCGTCCCAGGGGGCCCTGGCCTCTGCCAGGCGTCACCCCCCCATCCTTGGTCTCTGGGAGTCCCTAACCCCCTCTAGAGGCTCAGTCACTTCCTTTCCTGAGCCACCCGCCAAAGTGTGGGGACAGTGTGTGTGTGTGTGTGTGTGTGTGTGTGTGTGCACATGTGTATGTGCATGTGTGTGTGTAAACCTGCCCCTCCAGCTCCCCCAGAGGCGATGGTCCCCAATACCCCCCCCAAGTCACTGACTCTGCAGGAGGAGGCACTGAGAGCAGGGGGTGGGGGGGCAAAGACCGACTCAGCTTGTCAGAGCCACCTCTGGGGAAGGACAGGACCCACAAGCTCCGGTCACCCTCATGCCTCCACACACGTGCACAATCTCACCCAGTCCCACCTGCCAGCCAGGCCCTGCCCTGACCTCCCGCCCACGTCCGCCTCAGCCACCAAGTCACGGCATATACACTTCCTCCCTCCCTCGGACACTGCGCCACAGGACACAAGCACAGGGACTGAGGTGGCACTCCCCTTGGCACACCTTGGCACCAGAGTCATGGGGGCAGGCAGGGGCTGGCAGGAACTCTGAAAGGATGCCCCCTACTCCAGCCCTCTCCCCAACAGGCCCCACCTAGGCCATGCCCTCCTCAGGGGCTCAGCCCCTATACTCACAGCACACAGGGCCTGCATTGGGGGCACCCCCGCGGGGGTCATGTCAGCCAGGACTCCTTAGAGGCCTATGCCCCAGCTGCCCAACATCCACCATTGATTGCCCCCAATGCCAGGCTGGCTCAGGCCGTGCAGGAGTGAAGCCTGCACCGGAACATGCAGGGAAGAGAGGAATCCCCAGGAGGGACCCGGAAGCCTGGGGCACGAGCCCAGCCTGGCGCCTAAAAGAGCCAGAGCAGCAGGCCCGAAGAGCAGCAGACTCCAGATCCTGGGAGGAAGGGGGAGTGGGCAGGCAGCTTCTCCCTTGAGACTGCCAGGGACCCCAACCCAGTAGAAAGGCCTCCAGGCACCACGCCTGGGGCCCACTGTGACCAGCCTGTCACCTGTTCCCTGGTCCTGGAGACCCACGTGTCCAGCAGCAGCTCCAAGCGAGAGCGGTGGAAGGCGCCGGTCGTCTTGACCGCGATGAAGACGTCCTGCAGCTGCAGCTCATGGAGCCGAGGGCTTGGTGGGCTCAGCCTGGGGGTCTCCACACTCTTCGGGGACAGGCGCAAGTGGTACCGAAGGGAGAGGAGCCCCATGCATAGAAGGGTGAGGAGGGCTCCTGCCAGGCCCCTGAGGGGCCGGCACTGCATTGGCTCTGAGACCCCCCACAGCTCAGCCCCCAAATCCCAACTGGATAGGACAGGGAGGCAGGTCAGACAGGGGCCCTGGCAAAGGCAAGTGTCTGGCAGGCATCAGGGGCCAACAAGGAGGGGACAGGCGGGAACTGGGGCTTTGGCCCCAAAGGCCGAGCCATGGCAGCCCCTCCACCTCCGCCTCCTGCCACCAGCCAGCCGTCCACCTGCTCTGGCTGCCCTCCCGCTGAAGCCCAGCGGGCTCTGGGGCTCCTGGCCCCGCCCCTCCCTCCAGCACAGCCCAAGAGGCGGGGCTGGCCCAAGGGAGCCCCAGAGGTGGCTGAAAAAGAGGCAGCTGAAGAGACAGCCCCATCCCTGCCAGCAGCTGCAGCGGGGGTGGGGGCAACAACAAACCCTCCAAGGCCAATAGAAGGCACAGACCCCCCTCCTCCCCACTCCCCAAAGACTCTCAGCTTAGCTCAGCGACACCCATTACATTATGGTGTCCTGGTATCCGGACTCACAGCTTTTGCTCCCACTGCTCCTCCTCCTGGATGCTCTCCCCATCCCCTGCCATCCCCATTCACGTTCCCTCCACCAGGCTTAATTCTCTTTGGACTTTCAGGCTCAGCTCAAGGGTTTCCTCCTCCAGGAAGCCTTCTCTGATGCCCACCCCCCCAGCACAACTTCCAGGGCTCTACGTAATTTGCTCGGTTCCTTTGGTCTTCACCACAGCACTAGAATTGCTCTTCCCGGGTCAGAGCTGAACAGAGAAGGCTCAGAATGATCTAGAAGGGTCCAGCAGCTCCCTCAGAGAGCCACGAGGAGCCCGGGGCCCTGGTCCACAGGAGGCCCCCTGAAGCCGCCTGCCTGTCCCGCTGTGGCCTGCCATACCCCACCTCACTCAGCGGTCGCTATTGCTGCCTCTCCCCACCAGGCCAGTGGACAGACAGGGGGCCTTCCTTCTGCCACCCCTGTCTAGTTTTGCACAGGGTCACTCACATTTCATCTTTTCCCTGCTAGAACCCTGCATTGGCTCCCCTCTCCCTTTTTGAACAAAAGCTGAAGACCACACACCCCTCCACAGGTCCTTTGTGAGCTGGCCCCTCGTTAATTCCAGCCCTACCTCCTCCTATGACCTTCCCTTTGCCCCCTCCACCCCAGACACACTGGGCTTCTGGCCAGTCCGGGCGCTCACCCATCTCAGGACCCTTGCACATGCTGCACTGTTCCCGCCAGCTGCTCTCCCTCGAGAGCCACACATCTCACTCCCTCACCTCCGTCAGGTCTTCACACAAATGTCACCTTCACCTTGAGGCCTTCCCAGACCATTTTACTTAAATTGCAATGCCTTCTCTCCAGCCAGGGCCCAGGCCCCCAGCCCATCCTTCCAGGCCCCCTTTTCGACTACGTTCTCTCCCTAGCACTTTTCATCTCCCGGCGTCCTGCTTTGTTTACTTCTCTGCTGTCTGTCTTGCTCGGGAGGACATCAGGGTAGAGATTTCTTCTGCTTTTACCCACCGAATCCTGGCACATAGAACAGGGCCTGGCACATAGTGGGAGCTCCATTAATATTTAATTAAACACAGTTGAAGTGGGTGTGGATTGAACCGGGCTGGCTGTGGTCTGTCCCTACATTAGTACTGTGGCACCAGAGAAAGGCAGCTGAGCCGCTGGGTTCCCGCATCTTCATCTGGACGCACAGGTTTTAGGACCAAGGCCTGGACACACAGCAAGGAGGGGAGGGGCTCACTCACTCTGGTGAGAAGGACCCAGTTGCCTCACCCAAGGAGCCCACAGCCATCCGCAGAGACCCGCCTTCCTGCCACAGGCCGGGTATGGCACAGCCAAGAGGTCCCAAGGGCTGAGAGAATCAAGCAGGCTTCCAGGAGGTGGCATCTGAGCCAGACCTCAAAAGGCACTGAGAATAAGGCAGCCCCCATCCCTGAACTTCCTGGCCTCATCTCCTACTACTTCCCGGTGGCCAAACTCAGCCCATTTTCTGCCTCTGAGCCTTTGCTCTTGAGGTTTCCTCTACCTAGTGACCCACTCCCCCAACACCTCCCAGGGGACTGCCCAAGTTCATTACTGTTACCAAGAACAGTCATAGGAGGACTTACAACAGCACATAGGCACACAGGACCAATAAATGCTTCTTGAAGAAAGGAATCTCAAACCCCAAGCTCAAGTAGCACCTCCTCCAGGAAGCCTGCCTGGATTTCTCCCACTGGAGGTGACCCTCCTCTGCCTGGAGGAAATCTTGGGGACCTGGTTGCACACCAATGGTTTGCTCTTGGTCTGGACTCAGCAGCCAGGCCCCTTAAACCCCAAGCCTCACCTTGCTGGCCTCAGTGTCCCCACCCCAGGGAACACCCCTTTGGCATCTGACACAGCCGGGCTAAGTATGGAGGTGGCCTATCTGTGGGGCCCTCCTCTGGTCATTCAGGGGCAGGTAAGGTGATGCCAGCACAGATGGCGGGCGGCTCTGGGATGAGGCAGGAGTGAAATCTGACCCTCCCCAAGGGTGAGCAGGGACCTGAAAGGTGGTATCAGCCTGCTGGGGGTGGGACAAGTGAGGGGAGGGAAGAGGGACCCCAGACGAGGGACGTAAGCGAGCACAAGGCCACCAACTTCTATGACAAACTGTTTAATGTTCCATAATGTGCAGCTTCTGAGTGAAAAGGGGCCCGTTAAAAACCCACGAGCCGTACATTCTGGTGACGGAGCAGCCAGGCCCCTCCCACCTGTTCCTCAAAAAGGGGGGCAGGGCAGGGAGTGGGCGCTGTGAGAACATGGTCCTGGGTGTGCTCACTGGGAACACACGAGTGTTAGTGCCCAAGTATCACGGGGGTGAGGGACATGACATTTACACAGGAGAGAGAACCACGGACGTATGTGATGACAAGACACAAGGGGCACAGGTGACAGTAACCAGGGCAGCTACGACACCCACGTGTGGACATATATACAAGAAATGTGAGCTGGACGGGCGGGAGTCCCAAAGGGCGGGCTCGGGGCTCCTGTGAGCAGAACAGGCTGAGAGCCGGGAGACCTGCCCCGTGAGAAGGTGGGCATATAAAACTGTACACAGGAGTGAGGACTCAGACACTCCAGAGTAAGCAATGACGGAGGGACACAGACCCACGAGTGGGGGCACGGAGACACAGGGGCACACAGGAAGGCCCAGAGCAGCAAGTATGGGGCAGGCAGGTGGAAGTTCCGCCCAAGGGCTCCAGCAGGATCACTCGGTGAGAGCCCAGGGCCAAGCCCAAGGGCCTGAGGAGGCTCAGGACAGGGAGGACCCAGCTCCACCACAGAGACACCAGGGTCCCCGCTGGTGGCTTCCAAAGTGCATCAGGAAGCCACAGGCATCCAAAAGGGCCCCTCAGGCCTCACTGCTGCCGCAGCCTCGGCCACTGCCACACTCTGCCCACACGAGGCGGGCCTGCTCTTGCAGGATCCGGCCGCGCACAACCTTGGCCAGCTCCTCCGAGTGGCCCCACTCGTGGGCGGGCACCTGCACCCAGGAGCAGGGCAGCCCCCAGAGCGCCTGCTCAGAACTGCGGCACTGCCGGAGCAGCTCCGAGTCCCGCCAGCCCAGCCGGCCCAGCAGACTCCTGCCAAGAGAAGAGAGTGGGCAGTGAGCAGAGTGGGGATAGACAGACAGAGAGACAGACAAAGATGGAGAGCTAGAGAGAAAGGACAAACGCAGAGGGAGTCAAAAGGAGACAAACGGCAAAGAGAGATGGAGAAGAGACAGAGAAACACGGAAAGGAGGGGGGTTCTCCCTGCCTTACCTGACTTCCCGGACGTTCTTCTCGGTCACCTCCACGTGGATGACGATGGGGTAAATCTCGTTCTGGACCAGTTCCCGCACGCCCCGAGTGCCCAGCTCCAACAGGCAGTGCTTCTTCTCAGGGGTCAAAGCTACAGTTTACTTCCGGCCCAGAGACACTAACCTCCCTGCCCCCCCACCTCCACTGCACCCCGTATCCCTATGCTGCACCCCGACCCTGACCCTGGGGTCCCATAGCAAGCACAGCCCCCTATAGGGTCCTTCTTCCCCATCCAGAGAGACCTTGGCAGTGAGGGAAGGCAGGAGACCTGGGGAAATCAGTCACTCTTCCCCTCTGGACCTCGGTCTCCCCATCTGTAAGGTAGAATTAGCCCCACCCCCCTGCCCCCACCCCCTACAGTCCCTGCCAGCTCCCAGGAAAGCGGATAATTTGAGGACAAGGAGGCAAATAGGTGAAAGGTATCAGCCAAACACCTCAAAGGTGACCCACATGAAGCCAACTGCCCCAGCCCACCCACTTCAGGGAAGGGAAGGCCCCAGAAGGAAAGGGACTTGCCCAGAGCAGCACATACCAGCACTCAGACTGGTTCTTGGGCCCAGAAAGCGGCCCCCACCCCAGCACCTACCTTCCCAACAGACTCCTGGATGGCACGAATCCTGCTGCCCAGCCCTGGGGTGGCGGGCCGGGCCTTGGGGGCTCCGGGCGCGGAGGGTGCGCCCTGTTCCTCCCCAGAGAGGCTTTCTGCACAGCCGGGAGAAGCCAGATCAGAGAACCAGTGGGCCTGGCCATCCCAAGCTGCCACCCTGCCTCCCTGTTTCCGGACACAAAGGCTCACCTGCTGGGCACACCTGGAAGTCCAGCCGGGAGCTGGGCAGGTCTAGCAGGTTTCGGATGAGCCTAGGCGCCAGGCACTCGGGCAAGAGCACCACGGGCCGCAGGGAGGGCACCAGCAGCGGCCGCACCAGGCTGTAGGGCCTGGGGCTCCACTCCGGCTCTGTGGCGGGGAGGGGTGCAGAGATGAGGGTGCAGGCAGGGCCCCGGCTCTTCTTCCCTGGGGCAGCCAGCCCCCTCAGTACTCGAAACCCCATCATCTCAAGTCCCCCCACCTTCTCTCCCGTGAAGTCCTGCTGCTGCTGCTCTCCCTACACACACACACACACACACACACACACACACAGCAGAACTGCCCATTCTGAGTCTGATCCAGGAAGCTCCCTCCTGACCTCTGCCTCTCTCTTGCCCCCTACAGGCCGTTTTCCACTCTGCAGCCAGAGAGAGGTTTTCAAACTAAAGTCAGATCTTGTAACTCTCCTGCTTTCAATGCACCAGTGACTTCCCACAACTCTCAGGGAAAAGGCCACATCTTCCACGTGGGTGACCCAGCCCTGCCAGAGCCTGGGAGCAGCCAGCCTCATGCCCCATCACAGGTTCTACTACTGCCTCGAACCACAGGGCCTTCTTGGCCCTGAGGAGGCCACAGCCCCACCCTGGCACCCAGGTCTCCATTACAAGTGTCTCCACCACAAGCTGGGTGGGGGGGACCACTGTGCCCTCTGGACCAAGAACAAAGTATGACAGAGCTGGCACTCGATACCCACTTGCTACACTCAAAGTACTCCTGATGCACCAGGCACGGCTCTGCCCCTGGGCCTTTGCACTGGGCTGCCTTCTGCCTGGAACAAGCTGCTCTTCGTCCTTGACAGCCCCAGTTCATCAGTCTCCCTTCCAACACGGCTTCCCTCACCACCCTTCCCCCCAGCCCCTTTGCCCTGATCCGGCCCAAAGCCTCACCCTACTGCCCCCAGGAACCTACTCTGGGATCCCAGCACAGCTGTACATGCCCTCCTAGACAAGACAGGCCAGAGCCCATGTGCACCCCATGCTCACACAGACTCCTGGACACATGTGCCTACGCCACTGAGTGGCTCCCTCAACCCTGGAGGCCTGACCAGCCCCCACCGGAACTCCCACAATAGGCCCTTCCAGGCCGAAGGATGCCCAGAGGTGCCCCCCTGAGCCCCACGGCAGCCCCGACTGCACCTTCACGCCCCCGCACTCACCTGAGCAGGGCTCCAGCAGCAGCTGCTCTGGGGGATCCCCTGCAGCGGGCCCAGCAGGCTTGGGCTTCACCAGCCGCAGCTGATCCAGGGCTCGCTTCTTCAGCTGGGGAGGGCAGAGGGAAAGAGGGGCGCCTGTGGCTCTGCTCCATTCCACCCTCGGGGGGCGGGGGCAGAGTGAATGGGACCCCAGGCAGAGGGGGCCCCGTGCCACCACTGCTCAGGCACCACGGAAGAGCCCCTTCCTACTGGGCCTTCTCTGGTCTCCTCGCCACCAGGCCAACACAGCTCCCCAGAGGCAAGGACAACTACCCCTAAGGGTCCAGGGAAGAGAAGCTAGAGCTGGGGGAGCCTTACGTCTGCCCTCCCCACTTTACAGATGGGAAAACTGAGGCCCAGAGACCAGAGGAACCTAAGGTCACAGAAGAAACATACTGTGGGGTCTCTTCCAATGAATCAGCCACGTGGCCTGGAGGAGGAAGAGTAATGGACCCAGTAACAGCAGCATTCATTATACCAACAGTGACAGGTGCTGAGTGCCTCCAATGCAACAGACACTAACGCTGCCCCAGAAATGCACGAACCACTGCGGCCTTCTATGCCAAGGAGCCAGGCAGACAGTGTCACTCCCCGAGTCACAGATGAGGACACAGCCTCCAGGGCGGGTCAGGAGGTTGTCCAAGGACACACGGCTGATTCGGTGGCTGGGATACAACCCCAGACAGTCTGGCCCCAGACCCCACGCTCCCAGCCCCTCTCCAGTGCCGCCGCCTCACTCTGCCTGGGAGGAGGGCCTGGCCCAGTCCTCACCCAGAGACTGGAAAAGGGGGTATGACCATTGTTTCGTCAAGTGCTGACTGTGTGCCAGGCATGCTCCTGAGCACCAGGCACTCTGTCTCACTTAGTCTCTCAACTACCCTGGTCCCGAGTCCTGCTAATTCTAATTGCTGGCACACAGACGATCAACCAAGTCCAGGTGAGGGGGACGAGGTGGGGGTGTTCTTCCTCCCCTCCCCCAGGGCTCCCAGAAAATAAAGCCTGGCCTCTCCCTTTCGGACACCAGCCTGGCGGCAGCTCTCCCCAGACCCGCACCCAGCTGGTGCAGCCCTGCTTACATTACTGCGGGACCCCCGGTGCCGGCTGGCAGACAAGCACTTCTCCTGAACTTCCAGAAGCTGCTGGGCTCTGGGGGAGCAGAGGGAAATCGTGTCATATGTTTGCAGGAGGACAGGGAGCCCCCCACTTCTCTAGCCCCCAACCTCCGCATCCTGTTCCAGAGGATGGCGAAGGATTACAGAGGGAGGAACAGGCCCCACCCCGGTGCCAGCTCCCATTGGGACCCCGCCCCCAGACTCCTGGCTCTGGGTCACCTCTGGTAATTGGGCACTGTGCCCCGGTCCAGGTCCCGCAGTGTGAGGGGGTCGACCCGTGTGCAGAACCACTCCCGCCGCCGCTTATACGCCGGGTCCACGAGCCGCAAGATCTCTTGGGCTCTCACGCACAGGGCATGGGGGTCTGCCCGTTCGGGCAGAGGGAAGTTGGCTCGAATGTAGAAGGGCTCGGCGCCCAGCCCCTTCACCCAAGCATCCAGGGCCTCGTGGAAGGACTGGCAAGCTGAGCGTGGACAGGGCAGGGGGCAGCAAGGAGAACAAGAAGAGGATGAAGTCAGGGATCGGCTGTGGCCCTCCCAAGGCCCAGGCTGCCAGGATCCCACTTTCCTCTCTTCAAAGGGACAGTCCAGGACCCAGAGGGAGCAGGACCTGCCCCGGGCCACCGAGCCCACTAGGGACAGAACGAGGACTCGAACCCAAGAGTCTGGACTACTGGCCAGAGCACCTTTCACTACTAGCTGCTGCCTGAGGACAGAGGGAGGGCACAGGGACAGACAGCCAGCACGAGGTGGTGACACAGGGGCTCTGCCGAGAGTCAGGAGACAGAGCATCTCCCTCTCGGGCCTCAGCTGTCCCACCTCCACAGACTGGCTGAGCCCTCCCGTGGGCCCTTAGCCTTGGCTCTGACCTTCTAGGACTGGTGAGTTCCCAGTCCCTCCTCCCCCCAGGCCAGACTTACCCTTGGAGTCCAGCAGGAAGGGGAGTGTGGACACCTGGTTCAAGAGCAAGGTTCTCTGCTGGGGCTCACTTTCCAGACCTGCCCCCTCCAGACCAGCAGCCTCTGCCCTTGGCTGGGAGAAAACACAGGCAGGAAGGGAGAAAAGTCAGCTTCCAAAGGCAGGGCAGCCCTGGCTCTGGCAGAAGACAGAGTGGGGCTGACTATGCCTCACAATTCAGTTGGACACCTCAGCGGGCAGGCAGACTGCCCCCTTCAACAGGGCTCTCCACCCAGCCAGTTTATCCACGTCCTTCCCATATTTAAAAGCAAGATTCTGTCAAGGTGCTGTCATTCTGCCCCACCTCCCAAGCCCTGCCCAATCAGATTCCCCTTAATGCTGGCTGGGGCGGAGCAACCAGAAGTTAATCAGTGAGCCTGCCTCCTCTCTGACCAATTCCCAGTAACTCCGCCCAGTGACCTAGATCCACCAATCAAAAGGCATCCAGATGGGGCTAAAGCATTAACTCCGCCCCCAGCCCAGAGTAGAAGAGGGGCCTCACCTCTCTGGGTTCCACTCTGGCAGACCCTGGCCCAGAGAGCACCCTCCGCACTACAGCCCCAGACCAGCTGTCCCCAGAAAATGGCAGGCCATCTGGGCCTCTGTCCTGAGATTCAGGTCCCCCAGGGGGGCTCCGGCCAGACACATGGATAGCCAGAGACCTGAGAATAGAGAAGGGAGATAGGAATTAGAGTTCGGTCAGCATTTTGCTTCAGTTCAGCATGCTTGGAAAATGACAGCAACTCCCCAAGTATGCCACGACTCCCACACTCTGCCCATTGCACCTCTCATGCCACTGCCTGGAATGCAGCCCCCGCCCCCCACTGGCAAACTCTGCTCATCCTTCAGGGCTCGGGCCAAAAGCAACCTCTCCCACCCAGACCTCTGCAAAGGGCGAGGTGGGGCTTCCTGCAGAAGCACCCCACCTGCACCTCACATGTTGCCCTTGGAACCAGGCAGCTGCTGCATTCCACTCCGGATCCCTAGCACCAAACCCAGCATCTGGCACATAGTAGGCAATGAATCAAAGCTTGCTATGCTCACAGACTAGAAAGGAAGGTCCCCATCAGAACACAGTACAGATCAGAGATGGTCCTAGCCAGCAGCTGGAGCACAGAGGGTGTGGCTTCCCAGAGGAAGCAGCGGCTGGGCTATACCACAGTCAAGAATAGAAGCATTTCAGTAACAGAGGAGATGGTATTCTTGGCTGGGGGGGCAGGGGTGATGAGCAAAGGTGTGGGGGACAGAATAGTGGGTCATGGCAGAATTTCATGACAACAATAATCGTAATAGCAGCCGACACTTACTGGGGGCTTCCCACATGCCAGACACCACATGAAGCTCCATGCCCACATTAACTTATACATCCTGGGAAACAGCTCCCAGAAGAGGCAGGCTGTAGCCAGCCTACACAGGACACAGCGTCTGGCCTTCCTCCCGTGGACAGTGGGAGATACTGATGGTTGAGACAAAGAGTCACCAAGGTCCCCAGGGTGGCAGAGCTCTGCCTGTTCCAGGGTGAGAACAGGTGAGGCCTGGTGGCCAAGCTCACAGACCCCGGGCCCCAGGACTAGAAAAGGGAGAGGCCAGGGTCAGTGGGTGTGCCCCAGCTGAAGAAGTGGCCCAGGGCAGAACCCAGGCATCCACCCACCTCCCCACCCACCCTCCAGCTGCAGCACACAGCTATACTGCCCCCTGCTGCCAGCCTGGGGTCAGCAATGCTACAAGGACCTTAACCCAATCAGCACCCAAGGGGAACTTCAGCCCTGGGGAGCCCATCTTTCCTCCTGCCCCCTCAGTCAAAACCAAGAGCCAGGCCTGGGGTGGCTGGGGTTGGACATGGGCGCTGGAGATATCAGAGCCGCCTTCACAGGTTGCTTCGGCCCTGGGACTGTCCTGCAGCATCGAGGTGGCGTGGAAAGGCCTGTGCAGACCCGGGAGGCCGAGGCCGGGCCTGGCTACCCTGCCCGCTGGCCTTATGGCTGGGGCAACACAGTCCAGTTTCAAGCCCCAGTGTTAACTGTGCCGGTGAGCTGGCTGCCTGATTCCCAGCCACCGCATCCATAAAGCAAGGACAGGGACAACACCTGTCTCCCACTTTGCATGTGAGGGCAGATGAACGAAAAGACAGTGCGGGTGGAGAGGCCTTATACTGCAGGCCTGTTGCTAAGTGGGAAGTGAAATTCTGGTTTTTAACACCATGGAACAGAAAATGTAAGCCTGTCTCCCTTCAAGTAAACCCAACTACTGTCTCGCGCCCCCTGCATCTCCGGCCTATATATGGGGTCTCCCTCACCTCGGGCTGCAAACAGAAGAGTTTCAGAAATGTGGCCCAGAGGGTGCCGGCAGGAGCCCTGGGGCCAGATGGCCTGGTGACTTAACCTCCAGTCCTCAGCAGCCCCTCTGCCTCCACCTGTCTCGTTGCACAATGCGGGGAGACGAGAGGGGGCCACTCCCAGACGGACGCTCCTCCGGTGAGGAGTGAGTGCCCGGTGGAAATTAGCCACTGTTCTCTGGTGTCACTCAGGACACATCACCTCGGGGCTGGGGGCGCCACTTCCCCGCCTGTTCTGAACCCAGTGCAGCTGCCCCAGCCCAGGGCTCCACACCCCTACCCTGGGCTCCACACCCCTACCCTGGTGCATCCCTCCCCTCCCTCCGATCCCCATGTCAGGACAACCTGACCCTCCAAACTGAAAGTTTTCGGGCTTATTGACAACTCCTGCTGCTTCCTGAAGATGAGGCTCAGGCAGCCCCCTCCAGGGTCCCCCTTTCCCACCTCCCTGAGGGACCCAGCAACTTCTCTGAAGCTCCCAGCCCCCGGCTTCCAACTCCCAGCACCTGGAGGCTGGCTGAGGGCAGGGTACCCATCAAGTCCCTCTCAGTCCCAGGCGTCACTGGACAAACAGGAAGCAGGGGACAGAAACCTCCTGGGACTCCTGGGTCTCCAGCAACACAATCCTACGAACCCCCGACCCCGTCTGTGGGCAGTGTGAAGGATGAGGTACCTGCCCACCAGGTGAGGGCTCCCAGCTCCCTACCCCAGTATGGGGCCAGGAGATGAGGCCACAGGGAAGCAGGGAAAACGGGGTGGTCCTTCACTCTGCCAGCTCGGGGCAGTGACAGCCTGAGTGGCCTGGGTGAGTGCTCCAACCCTGCCCCAGGGCACTGTGGGAGACCTCTAGGTGGAGCCAGGTCAGAGATCTCTGCAGCAGGGACTTGAGCAAGCCACACATATTATCACTTTTAATCCTCCCAGCAACCCTATGGGAGACAACTGTTATTCCTTCATGTTAGAGAACAGGGAAACTGAGGCACAGGGAAGTTATAATGTAACAAGGGCTGCACCACTGGCGGGCAATGGAGTCAGGCAATGAGCTATTTAAACTCCTGGGCAAGGATGAAGCCACCAGAGGTCCTACGTCTGTGTAAACAATGGCGAGTGGGGGGAGGTCCTGCCAGGGCCACAGCACCTGATGCTGTCCCCACCCCACTCAGCGCCTGTCACCCAGCCTGTCCACCTGTCCATCTGTCCTTCAGCCTACCCCTACCACCCATCTCCCCTGCCCTGCCCCAAGGCTCTGTGAGCCCAGCAGGGGAGACAAGAGCTGAAAATACCCGGAGTATTTTTAATGCAAATGTCCTGAGTACTGAACACAAGTGAGGGTCAAAGTGACTTAGATGGGCTCTGGCCAGGTGGCCTGGTTGGTTGGAGGATCTTCCCATGCACCAAGAGGTTACAGGTTCGATCCTGGTCACGGCACGTACCTAGGCTGTGGGTTTGACCCACAGTAGGGGTGCAAACAGGAGGCAACCAATCGATGTTTCTCTCCCACCCTCTCTCTCCCTTCCCCCCTCACTCTCTCTCCTTGCCTCTCTCTATAATAAATTCTTTTTTAACGTGACTTAGACAGGAGGAAGGCACCATGGAGTCCCCAGCCACACCCCTAACTGGCCGTGGGACAGATCCCTGACACTCGGAGCCGCATTCTCCTTATCTGAGTGACAAGACTAGAAATGCCAGCCTCAGGCTACTCGGGGCTGAGCGACAGTATGAGCTGTGCACTCACTTTCCCACTCGCACTGATCCGGGCGCGGCTCCCAGCGCCCCACAGAAACACCCCCACGATGACCAAGGGGACAGGCACCCCTGGGGCCCCATTTTACAGAGCAGGAAACTGAGGCACTGGGAAATTGAGTGGCATGCCCAAGATTCCAGAGTAACAAGTGCCAGAGCCAGGATTGCAGCTGACTCCCAAAGTCTGTCTTCCCCACTGTGCTGTCCCACGGCCCCAGGACACAGGCACCGGGACCTCACCTCCCCCTCTGCCAGGCCCTCGGCCTCTTTCTCTCCCCGTCCACCACCCCTGTGTCCACCCAAATCTGCATTCTCCCCATTTCCCTCCTCCCCAGATGCAGTATAGGCAGCAGAGCTGGACCCAGGATCACGTGACTCCTGTCCCTCGGCCACATCCCAGAGCCCCCTGGACAATGGCCAAGACCCCTTTCGCAGGCCTGAGCTGGAAGGAGGAAGGGCCCAGTCAGGCAGGAAGGGAGGAGCCTCCACCCCTTCCCCCTGAAGCACGTCCTGCACAGGGAGAAACAATGTCGCACTGGGCCCGATGCCGGGGGGTGCCGGTGGGGGCAGGGCCCTGGACACGGACGGGCCTGGCCAAGCTGCTTCCAGGAGGTGGGAGGCCCCTGGTGCTGCTCTGCCCCGATTTCCTGATGACCTGTTCCCTGTCTCTGGCATCCCCACTTTCCAGCTCTGACATCAGTGCTTCCTACGCCCTTTCCAAAGCCCAAGTCTGATCAGGTCACTGTGGACTTAGGCCAGGGCACTTTCCAGCTGTGTGACCTCCGGCAAGCCCCTTCACCTCTCTGAGCCTCGGATTCTTCCTCTGTGGAACAGAGGTGGTTATACTGCTGCCTGCCTCCCAGGACAGAGCGAGTGCTCCACGACAGCCAGAGTGGGCCTGCAGTCAGGGACAGCTGACCCCTCGCAGGCTTCCCAGGGGGCTCCAGCCAAAGTCCACGCTCTGCCTGACTCACACAGCCTGCTGTGCTCGGCCCTCCAGCCTTCCCCTGAGTGTTCCGGTCAAGGCCAAACTCCAAGCCCATGCCTGGACAGCCTCTGCGCTCTCTTCCAGTCATCCAGCTGCCCTCCCTCCCTACCTGCTCTCCTGCCAGGGCTGAGTTCAAAGGTCACATTCTCAGCCCTGCCTTCTCCCCCTCCCCCGCTGAGGTCCACTGGGAGCCTGGTGAGGGAGGCCGCCATGGACCAACGCAGCGCAGTCTGAGCCAGCACGTTTTGTGACTGCCATCACAGAGCTGTGTCCAGCCCTGGCTGAGGTGGCCCCACCCTGCTCAGCACAAAGCACGAAGCTCTGCTAGGCGGGGCAGCCTTGCAGGGGCTCTGAGCTGGGAGGACAGGCAGAGTGTTGGTGTCGGTGCAAGTAACAACTACCATTTACTAAGCACCTCCTAGGCACCTGGCAAAGCTAGGTGCTTTACTGACATGAGTCCTAGGCCCCAAACATCTGCATGCAGAAGAGACAGATGGCTGTCCCCTTTAGCCAATGAGGAGACTGAGGCGCAGAGAGGTGAAGTGGCCAGTTACACGGACAACAAACGGCAGTGACAGGGTTGAACCTAAGGTTGGCCTGTGCCTGATAACCTTGCTGTTCTAACGGCCCCAGAAAGGGAAGGCTCAACTTGCTGCTCCCTCCCACCCTGCCCCCGTCACCCAGCGTCCCCCAAGGCACCCCACGCAGCTTCAGTACCTGTTGAAATGGTCCTGGCCTCTGGCCGGGAGACCATCCGGCCTCCCCAAAGGCCACACGCTGTCGGAGGACGAGGACGAGGACAGGCCAGGGGACCAGGGCTTGAGCGTTACACTGTCTAAAGAGAAGGGGTGCAGGTCAGGGGAGCTGGACTGAGAAAGGAGGGAGGACCAGGCACAACTCAGGGCCCAGAGGCCAGGCGCCTGGGCAGGCTTGAGGCCTCGAGAACACTCTGGACCCCCTGGGCTCGGGGCTGGCCTGGGCCTGCCAGGATGACCGCTCAGTTCCCTCAAAGAGAGGAGAGGGCGGACCAGAACTGAGGAGGAACCGCACACAGCCTAGCCAGGACTGCGGCTGAGCTCACAGTACAGCAGCCGCCCCCGCAGGGTCCCCTGAGCAGAGCCCTCCTCCTGGCCAGGGTATGGCAGCGCCTCGGGGAGGGGGACACAGGCCAAGGACAGAGTGGGCAGCAGAGGCCTCAGGGGAGCTAAACAGCTCCCCACTGCGTGGGCCCTCCCCATGGGGTCCCGGAGTGCTCACCTGTGATGTCTGACATGCTGCTGAAGGACCTGGGCAGAGAGAGGGGTGGGATCGGGAGCTGAGGCTCAGCGGGCATCTGCCCCCCTCCCTCACTCCTCCTGCCCCCACACCGCCAGAAGTTCCTGCAGCCCCCAAGCAAATGGGGGCTCGAACCAAGGTGGGGGCCGAGGCACAGGGCACTTAGGCCACACAGCTCGCCCAAACCCACGGGGCAGGAAGCGAACCTCCTGACCTCAGCCCCGCGGCCTCTGCCTGGAGTGCCCTGGCCCCTCCGCTAATGCCACGGCCTCTAGGAACCTGCCCTGACCTCGCGCCCTCACGTCTGCATTGTCGTCCAGGGCCCCTAGGCTTGCCTGCAACACCAGACCACAACCCCCACCACGTGCTCTGTTCATAGCAGATCGATTCACGCAACCAAGCCTGCACCTGGGACGCATGTCAGGAGGGAGACAGATCACCCCTGTGCCTGGTCCCGCCACCAGTGGAGGGAACCGAGCCGGTTCTCCTGGGCCTGTGGCTGCAGATGCCCAAACCCAGGGCCAGCCTTGTGGCTGTGGTCCTGACCCCTCTGCACGCCCCAGTCACAAACCATCCTGCTTCCCTGGGTCCAGGAACTCTGCGGCTCAGCTTCTAAGTGGCTCAGCTCCTACGTGGCTCTCCTGCCAGCCTGCCTGGCTGGGGATGCCCTTGCCCTGCCCTTTGGCCTTGTCTTAACCTGACCTCAATCACGCCTGTGGCTCTCAGGGCCTGGGTTTGCAGCACTCTAGCCATTTAGAGGCAGTAAAGGGAGGGGAGTGCTTGGACTTGATTCTGGCTTTCAGGGTTCTGGGAGGAGCCTGCTTACCTCTTAGCCAGGGCAGGGTCCTCCTCCCGCTGCCGCCGGAGGATGGAGCCAGCGCTGGGTGGGAAGGGCAGGATGGAAAGCCGGTTGATCTCCTTCTCGCTGTCTGTGGCCTCCTCCTGCAACGTCACGACAGAGCCGGGTCACCCCCTCGGCACCTTCCCACAACTCCACAGACGCAAACTGGGGCCCAGAGTGGAGGCGTGGGCTCTATGAGGTCTCACTGTGAGAGCCCCCCCGGGTCTCCTGGTGCCCAGTCCCAGCACAGAGGTGGCTCTGGAGGAGCTTAAACAAGGTGCTGGGCCTTCGTGGGTCCCTGCTTCCTCCTCTGGGACACGGGCCTGTCGGCACACTGGAGAGCACTCAACACGTGAGTCGCTATGTGAACACTAACAGTACCCTCACACTCAGGTGGGCAGGTGTCTTACCGAGGTGTGGGGCTCAGGTGCCCCCGTGGCAGCGGCCTCCCCGGCTGCTTCTGGGCCTCCCAGTGGGGAAGGAAACTCACTCAGGCTCCAGGTGCTGCTGAGGTTGGAGCACAGGGAATGGGAGGAGGCGCAGGCCTGGGAGAGGCAGGGGGAGGCAAGAGGTCAGCAGTGCTGGGCCCAGGATCTGGGCCGGGCTGGCCACAGCCACCTGCTGAACACCTGCCGTGTGCACCTCGGGAGAAGAGGCTCCGTGTCGGAGCGCTCGGCCCAGAGGACAGGAACCACAAGCGAGCAGACGTGAAGGACACGGCCCCACAAAGCCAAGGAGCCGGGAAGGCACTGGCAGGCCCACCCGCCCGGGGCATCAGAGCACTTTCCGGAGGCAGTGTGCTCTGACCTGACAGCACGAGGATAAGCGGGTGCTACAGTTAAATTGGGGGGAATGGCCTAGGCAGATGGAACGGTGTGTGCAAAGGCCCTGGGACAGGACTATGACGTGTTCCAGGATTCAAAGCCTGAGGCCCAGAGAACCAGGCCAGGGGAGGGTAGTAAGGGCTTTATCTTTACCTAAGAGCTAAATTTAAAAAGAAAACACCCTGAGGGTTTAAAAAGTGCCAAGTCACAACTCACACTGTCCTTATCCTGTTCCCCTAGGTGTTAAACACGTAGCCAGGTGACTTATCTCCGAGCAAAATCAAGATAGGAAAAGGCAGAGTTCTTGGCAGAAGTCCAAGAACTAGTGTCTAGTTTACAAGGGGCCTCAGGGGCACAGCCTCAGTATTTGCTGGCCATGTGACCTTGGGCAAGCCCCTGACCCTCTCTGGGTCCTGGGCAGTGATAGAATTGGACTAACTGGTCTCTGAGCAGCTTTTAGAGCCCGTGGTTTGCATCCCAAGATGCTCCCAGGTCCTGGGGCAGCTGGGCCTCTCCAAGTATATTCAAAGAGAGCCTTCGAACTAGTCTTCCTGTCCCAGGAGCAAGCCCCGTTGTCCTGTTCCCTGATACAACCCCCCTAGCTGGGGACATTCTCCACCCTGGCCAAGAGCTGCCCCCAAAGCCAGGGTGAGGCTCCAGCCAGGACCCCCATATCTCCCTCCCCAAACCTGCATCTTCTGAAGCCCAGGTGAGGGTTCCCATGTGATCCCACTCTTGCTGAAGCCTCCCACCCAATCCTGCAAGCCCCACAACCAGCTGCAGATTCCTGCTGATTCCCCCATATTCCCACGCTCGCTGCAGTCTCCCACCAAGTCCCACGTGCTCCCCACCCTGGACAAAAGCTCCTGCCGGGACCCCAGCGTGCCCACCAGGACCCTCCTCACCTTGAGACAGGAGCCGCCCTGAGCCCGCTGCAGCTGTGCCTCCAGCAGGGCCTTGGTGCCCTCCAGGCTGGTGAGCGTGGTCAGCAGCTCGTCCCGCTCAGCCTCCAGGCCCCGCACCTGCTTGCGGTACTGGTCCTTCTCAATGAGGCTCTGGGAGTACTGCAGCTGGATACGGTCTCGGCTCTGGATGGCCTGGGGAGAGCGGGCGGCACACTGACTAGGCCGTCCCTGCCTCCGACCACACACACAGCACGATGGCAGGAACGGCACTTCCTGTGTGCCGGGCCCTGGGCTCAGTATCAGCTCATTCAATCAGCGTACTCACTCCCTGAGTTAGACGTTCTCATCACTCTCACCCTACAGATAAGACTCAGCTGAGGCAGCGAGCACAGGGCTGGGATTCAGACCCAGGCAGTCTGGCTGCAGTGTCCCTCTCCCAAGAACAACTGAAAACTTCGAGGCCTGCTGTGTGGGGCCGTCTTCATTCCCTGCAGCCCGGCCTACTGCGGGAGACCGGACTCCAACCCAGCCCACTGAGTCCACAGCACTATTCCCCCCACCCCACCCCCGATGAAGATCAGGGTCTCTGAGTGCCCAGCCCATGGCCTGGACCCACTGCCCATTGCTTCCAAGAGAGCTGGGGCCAGAAGCCCAGCAGCCAGGAGCAACGGGGCAGTGTACAGAGCCCTGAGCCCACCCAGACCAGAGAACCTGAAGGTCCGGGATGAGGCCTTGAACTGGCCTGTCACCCAGCCAGCCGGGGGACTCCAAGGCCCATTCCAGTGTGCAGACTTCAACTGCTCCAGCGGGATTCACGCTTGATCCAAGGACCGAACTTCCTGCCCTCCCCACTGCACGGGAGCCTTCCACAGGTGGCCCGGGGCCTCAACCCATGGCCCCTGACCATGACAGGGGTGTCACCCAGAGCTTGGGCGCCAAAACTTTTGAGAATTCCTTCATCAGCAAATATCTGTAAGCAGCTGCCCTGGGCAGGCCTTCTTTTTGACGTGGAGAGAATAGGGACTCAGTAGACAGTGCCAGGACCAACTCCCCCACCTGTCCCAGGGGCTCAGGTGAGGCAGGTGTGTTCAGGGGCGAAGCCAGCATATCTCCAGTGCTCAAGGTACCACATCTGACTTCCCCCGGCCTCTCTTCTCCCTCCTCAACCATCTGTGCCCCGAGAAAGTCTCTTTTCTACACTTCCACTTCCATTCGCTTCCCCCCACACGCCGGGTCGGGGCCTCACGCACCGCACAGCGGGCTGGGCTCACCTGGTCCCGCTCCTTCTCGATCTCCTCCAGCTGGGCCAGCACAGTGGCCATGCGGTGCTTGTACAGGTCGCAGTCCTTCTGCAGCGTGCGGTGCTTCAGCCGCAGGTCCTCCATCTCCTGTAGGTACTGCAGACGGGCCAGTGGAGCAGCAAGGGTGCAACACGCCCAGATCAGACTGCTGGGTCGGCAACCAGGGGACACTAACCAGCATGTGCCTCGCAGGTCCAGGGAAAGAGGCCTGTGCCCCCAAAACAAGTGCCCCTCCCATCTCCCCAGATGGGCCTGGCCTCACCTCACCGGGCCTCAGGAGCCTAATCTGTGAAATGGAACTAACAATAATAATGACCCCCACTCCAGCCCACTGGGGCCTCCCCGTTTTCACTGCAGCCTGCTCCCTCCCCCTGCCCTGCCCCTTCCTCGGCCCTCACCAGCCTCTGCTATGGGAAGCGGTTGACTTGGTTTGCGTATATGGCCTACAGTTGGTCTCCCCTGTCAGAACATAACTCCCCAGGGACAGAGACATTGTTCACGATGTGTCCCAATAAATACTTGAAACTGAAGAAAAGCCCAGATCCCAGCACAGTGCCTGGCACACCTGCAGGAAAGGTTGGCTCCAGTGAACCGGTGACACGCGCCACCATTTCCTCTCTGGGAGCCTCCGAGGGCTGCTTTCAGAAGGAAGGTGGGGAGAGGATGGGGGTGAGCCATGGGGGGTGGGGAGGGAGGGCATGGTGGTGTTACCTTGTCCCGGAGCTCCTCGGCCCACTGCAGCTCCCCCTGCACAGCGTGCAGCTTCTGGCACAGCTCCTGTCTGCTGTCCTGCGCCTCCCGCCAGTCATGCTCCAGGATGTCCAAGAGGATGCGCTCTGAGCCTGGGGCCCCCGGCTGGCTTGCCTCCTGAGGGCCAGGGGTCAGGGCTGCCTCAGTGTCTGGCCCACGTTGAGTGTCAGGGAAGGGGACACGCACGACACACGGCCCTCGGCCCTCAGCCCCACCCCACTAGCTCTGCCACCTTGGCCAAGGACCTGGCCCTCTCGGGACCTCAGCTTCCCGTGTGCAGAGTGAGCAGGGCTCTGCCAGCTCTGCCTGCCGCCGGGGAGTGCCTGGGTGTGCATGAGGTAAGCGGATGAGGGCTTGTGTGGACAAGTTTAGCCAGGGCCTTGCTCCTGAACAAGAACTAGGCACACTTTCTCTTGCTCCAGTCCCCACCCACCGCCCAGAGCAGCAGATGGGTGGCTACTTCCAAGCCTATTTGGCACTTCAGATGGCAGCTGAGCCTGGCTTAGGTGGGCAGACCATGAGCCCAGGATCTGGCCCCCAAACCCACATCCCAGTCAGCACCCCAGATGAAATACACCAGAACCTTGGCTCCCATCCCCCACTTCCTGCATGGAGCAACGGCCAGGTGACTGGCCTCCACTGCCACTGGCCTGCCATAGGACACCCAGCATGCCCAAGGCCACCCAGACCTCGGGAGTCTCAACATTTACAGTGCCACAGATTCTTCTACGAATCCGAGCAAAGATGGGGACCCTGCCCCGGGAGAAAGCTCACACACAAAATCAGGCACACAGTTCCAAGGCATTCAGAGATCTCCAGCCCCACCCCACTCAGACTAAAGGCCAGAGAGAGCAGAGTGCTCAGGGCTCACCCCAGGAGGCCAGCTTGGCTCCACTCAGACCTCAGCCCCCAGTGTGGACTCTCCATCCTCTGACCACCACACCCCCACCCCGGGGCCATGCCCTCACCTGCTGCCGGCCCTCCTGCAGCTCCTGCAGAGACGCTGTCAACCGCTGGTTCTCAGCCCGCAGCTCAGAGACCAGGTCCGTGCTGTCCGGCTCTTTCTCCTTCTCCTCGGCCCCGGGGAGTGGCCCCCTGGCCCTGCGCAGCAGCGTGCACTCTTCCTCCAGCTGGCTCACCTTGAGCTTCAGCTGATCCACCTGGGTGCAGACACGGGGCTCAGCCCAGGGCAGGACCCGAGCGAGGCCAGGGGACAGAAGCCCTGCTCCTCACTCCTGGGCGCCTCCCAGACCCCCAGGGGGCCAGAGCAGGAGTCCTGCTGAGCTGGTCCATGAAGAAAGTGCAGGCTGGGCGGATGCGAGGAAGAAGGAATGGAACAGTGGGGCCAAGCCACCCTCCGAGGGGACTCTGCACCATAACACCCTGGTCTGTTGGTCCGTCCCGCAGTTCTGACACGGGGTGCAGGCTGTGGAGCCCAGCACCAGCGTAAAGGAGGGGAAGGAGGAATAGAGGGAACCAGGGTCTGGACCCAGCTTTGCCTCTAACTCAGTGTGGCCTTGGGCAAGTCATGGCCTCTCTCTGTGCCTCAGTCTCCTTGCCTCCAGGGAAGAAGAGGAAGAGAATGGTTTTGAGGGTCTCACCCAGGCCGAGAGCCAGAGGGTTCCCAGCCCACCCCCCAGAAGGCTGTGCTGTTAGTTCACCCCCAACAAGAACTCTAGCCCGGGGCCCAGGTTTCAGTTGTACCCCTTTTACCCACCCTCATCCTGAGCAAGTCACTCATCACCCTGGGGCCTCAGCTTTCTTGTAAGTAAAACAGGCTCGTCCCACCCCCCGCCCCACCCCCAGCCTCCTAAAGTCACTGCCAGAACCAAATGGGATGGAAGGTGGGCAGAGGCCGTTACACCGGCAGAGGCTGTCTACAGAGCTGCCGGGGTGTGACAGTGGCTGTCTTCACAGCTTCGCACAAAGTCCCAACCTGCCACCAGTTCAGTGATGCAGCCAGAAGTTGGGCAGGGGGTGGGGGCGGGGGATGGTAGGCAGCTGCAGCCGCCTGGCTGCGCACAGATAGGCACGATCAGTCTGCTGGACCATGAGCGCACTCAGCCAGAACCCTTTTCCAAATTCATGTGGGATCTGAGTTGGCTGGACAGTGACAAAAGGAGCTGAAGGTGGCAGGCCACAAAATGAAGTCATTGTTGGGAAAAGGCACCATGACCTCTGTCTGGTGCTACTCTCCAGTGTGCCAATGTCCGGTGCCCCAGGGGTGCCCCGGGCCTCTCTTGGAGACTGACCTGCAGCCTGGCACTGCTCAGAGCCCAGCATCACAACACGCATGTGCGTGCACACACACACACAGGCCTGGAGGCGGGGTCAGTTCCTCCTCCGCAAGGGACTCGGAAAGAAAATCATGATTCTCACATTCCTTTCGCCTCACAAAACATGCTCTGTGAGCCGCCGGACAAAGACAGCCAGTTATGAGGGCAAGTGTGGCCACTCCCCTCCAGCAAACCGCAGCCACACACCACGGCCTCCCGCCTGACCATTGGCCAGAGAGCTGCCCTGATGAGCTCCAGGGACAGGGCACCTGGGCGTCTCCACTGTGTGCCAGGAAACACGGATGCATTTAATCCCAGTGTACAAGCTCGCTTAGCACAAAATTACAGTGTTGGCACCTCAAGTTTGTGTTGCTTAGAAATAACAGCTCATTAAATTTGCACCTTATAAAACACAGTATTAAATCACAGCCACCACACACCTGTCCACGGGAAAAGGAGACCCAAGCTGCCAAGACAAACACCCTCAGCTGTTCCGTTCACTTCCATCTGCCCTGCCTTTGTTAATTTTTGTACCAAAAAAAGCTCCAAAAACTTAGGAAACTTTACAGTAGCTACATTTAAAGAAAAACATATCTATTAATTGAATTTCACTCCTTACTCTCTACCTCCTGAACTGGGAAAAAGCAACCACTCCCTGCCTAGCGGCAGATGACCATACACCTAGGTGGTCATACTATGGTCACCTATGGCTAATCTGGAGACACCTCTAACGCCTCTTCTTCACCCCCCTACCCCACCCCAGGAGACCCCAGTCAGCTGGACACACACATAGGACACTCTCCCTATAACATGCCCAACACCTGCCACTTCAGGGGACCCGATTAATAATTACACCCAACCCAAAGCTGAGGAAAGCCATTCCGGCCCCAGCGCCCCCAACACCCTGGGCGGCAGCTATCAGGCTGTCCCCTCCCAGTGGCACAACCCTTCTCCCAGGAAAAGCCACACAGCCGGGCTCATGGGTCTGTTTCAGAGAAAGAGGATGTGGATGGAGACGGGGGACCCCAGCTCTCCCCGCCTGCCCCCCATCCCGCCCTACCCCAGCAGTGCTAAGAGCAAAGTCAGAAATTCTCAGTCTCGGGACCCTGGGAAGGTGCTCTAACTGACCTCTCTGTGCCTCAGTTTCCTCATCCATAAATGGGGACAACGATGGCGTCCCCACCTGTCCCAATAGAGTTGTTGAAAACTGGAGGAGCTGGTACAGGGCAAGCAGCGAGGACCGTGCCCAGCGCACAGGAGGTGCCATTCCATTACATCGTCCTTACCCATGACCTCTCACCTCCAGCACGATGAGGAAACTGAGGCTGAGAGGGAGGCCTTGCCCTGGCCACCCTTTGCTCAACCTGCAGCCAGTCTTGGGCCTCAGAAAGCCCCGCCTCCCACCAAACCCCAAGCAGACCCCCAGAAAACAGCCTCCTGGTCTCTCACACCGTGCGTCTGCCTCCTACACCCTTGAGCAGGCCTGGCAGCCTGCGCCCTTCAACCCCTGGCCTCAGCAGGACTCACTTCCCCAAACGTCGACATGCTGGCACGCACAGCCGCAGGCTCCTTCCTGCTCACCTGTGCACCCACGCCGACAGCCTCCCGCAGCCTCCCATCCTGGCCTGCAAAGCCATGGCCTCACCGAGGCTCGTGGAATCGGGCCTCAGATCCCCCCCGTCAGCGCCTCCCGCATGCTGCTGGCACGGTTACATCCTCAAAACAGTTCGTCGGGGCAGGAAAATACCAGCTCCATTCTCACGCTAAGTGCCACCGAGGAGGAAGGCTCGGTGTCTCCAGCTGGTGCCAGGCAGACCTGGTTCAAGTCCAGGTTCCATTTTGCAGCTTTGTGATGAGCAAGTCCCTTTCCAGTCTAAGCCCCCACATCTGGGTTTGGACACGAGAACCTCGTGCACGATGGCTCTGTGGATCGTGTGCCGGGACACGTGGACACACACGGTGCAGTAATGACAATGGTGGCTAACAGAAACGCAGGTTTGAGCACAAGTCTGTGCCACGCCCTGCACACGCCTTCAGCTGATGGCACCTTACAACCCAAGTCCTCTCCGCCTTGGCATTCACTAACATTCTGGGTTGAGTAGTTCTTGCTTGTGGGGGGCTGTCCTGTCCACTGCAGGGCGTCCAGCAGCATCCCTGGCCTCTACCCAATGGCACACTCCCAGTTGTAACAACCAAAAGTGTTTCCAGATATGGCCACTGTCTCCGGAGGCAAAACCTCCCCCAGCCGAGGACCACATCACAGCTCAATGAAACAAGCACCACCCACACCCCCACATTACAGATGAGAAAACAGAGGCACAGGGTGGTGAAAGGACTCGCCCACAGTCCAAGAGCAGGCAGACAGCGGCTCTGGGACGGGAGCAGGCTACTCTATAACCATCGTTTTTTTGCAAAGTCCGCCCCTTCCCCACTGCCAGGGCCTACCGCCAGCTGCAAGTCACGGCTGCGCAGGATGGCAGAGTTCTTCTCCTCGCTGAGCTGCGCCAGACGCATGGCAATCATGTAGTTCTCGTCCTTGAGCCGCAGCAGCTCCAGGCTGCCCACCTCCCAGTCCTCCCGCAGCCGCTGGCAGCGCTCCTGTGCCTGCTGCTGCTCCCGCAGCCTCTGCTCCAGCCTTGCCCGCTCCTCCTCCAGGAGCCGGCCCCGGGCCTGCAGCTGCTGCTCCCGCTGCAGCTGGCTCTTGCGAGCCTCCCGCAGCCGCCGCACCTCGGTCATCAGGAACTGGGTCAGGCCCTCTGGCCCCTCCTCATCTGCCGGGGACAAAAGTCAAGTCAGGCAAAGAAAACCCACGGGGACAGCGAACGGCACTGAAAAACCCAAACCACAAAAACACCAGGGGAGAATTCTGAAATGTATATTTGTAATTTGGCAGTAAGGAAGGCCTTCCTGAACAAGGCACGAAACCAGGGGGCTATAGAAGAAAAGGTAGACAAATCATTATACCAATGTTAGAATTTCTGAATGATAAAAGATACAACAAATGAAGTTAAAAGACAAGCAACGGAGCAGGAGAAAAATAACAAAGGATTCAGAGCCACAATATATCAATCAATAAGAAAAGGCAAATAGCCAAATAAAACCATGGCTAAAAACTCAGTAAGTACATCCCTCACCAGCAATAATAATAATAACAACAACCACTAACATTTTACTTTATTCTGTGGGCTAGGTGCCTCTATTAATTTATTCAGCTTTCATGACAACACATAAGATAGCTACTATTATTGGACCCACCCTAAAGACAGAAAAACTGAGGCACAGAAAGGGGAAGTGAATTGCCTAAGCATCCCTAGTTAGTAAGCTATGAACTACATCTCTCAGTGAAGTATGAACTTAAAACAGTAACATTATTTTTCTGACATATCAAACTATCAAAAATGTTTTCCATGCCAGGATGCACGCAGGCGCAGCAAAACTGACGTGCACTGTGGGTGGGATGTGTGTTGACTTAGCCTTTGAAATACAGTCTTTGAGAAAATGCACTTCTCAGAGGCTCTCCTCTGAGATACATACACACACACACACACACGTGTGCAAAGACACAGGCAGAAGGGTGCTCCCGGCATCACTTGTCATGTCGCAGGACTGGAAACAACCCCGATGTCCCTCTACAGGTAACCAGGTAAGTGACTTAGGGCCCCACCAATAGACATTACACCGTCACTGAGGACAAGTTAACAGATGTGCAGAAATCACAAAAACCCGCTGTTCTGAGAAAATGGATCTTGTCAGAATGACACATGTGGAGCAACACGGGTAGGATAATTCTGTGCATGTGTGCATGTGTGTGTGTAAACACGAAGATACCAGAGACTCGCCAACCTGTGCCCAGTAGAGCAGAGCTGAAGGAAGGAGTGAAGACCTTTCCTTTCTGTCAAGTCAACTGGAGCACTTTGGGTTTTTTACGTTAGAAACAGTATCCCCATGTTGCCTGACACACATGCGTCCGCAATTTTAGGGGCCTTGTTGAGTGCGTGGCCTCTGAACCCGCACTGACTGGATGAGAGTCTCAGCCCCACATGCAGTCTGCCAGGGGCCCAGGCAGACCTCTGCTGTGCCTCAGTCTCCTCGTCTGTTCTACAGGGACGGTGGGTGCCCGCCCCCCGACAGGGACGGGGCAGGGAAGGAGCCCCTGTGCGGCTGTCCGAGGTGCAGCACCTACTGTGGACCCACTCACCGAGGATCATGGAGCAACGCTGGGCGGGCTCTTGGCCGGTGAGCAGCGTGAAGTGCTCGGGGTAGTAGAACTCCAGGGCTTCCAGGAAGGCCTCGTAGCCCCTCTTGCCTCGGCAGCGCAAGATGTCCATCAGGCGCCCTGGGGCGAGGCGGAAGGGTGCCCAGAGTTCAAGGTGAGAGCTTCCCGCAGGGCCCAACAGCCAGTTTCCCCACAGTGTTCCTGGGCCCACGCTCCCCAAATGTTTAAGCCATTGACACATGCAGAGGCTTGTCGCAACACATCATGGGGAGAGCCCATCTGCCACCAGCAGGAGAGACAGGACTCCCCTCCACCCACCACAGCACCTGCATTTCAACACCCAGCACCCAGCCTGCCCCCTCTGCCACCACAGACATGGGGCCAGCAAATGCTGCCTGTCTTTTCAGTGACACTCAGAAGACCCTCTGTCCCCAAAAGCAAAGTAAAATATTTCTCCCATTGGCCAATTCCTGCAAGTCCATTAGACTCTCATTCCCTTTGCCAGCCCTGGTTCAAAGTCACATCCCATGGCAGAGAACACTCTCATTAAGTGGAGATGGGCCTTGAGCACTTGGGGGGAAAATAACTCTCCAAGGAGAGCCTCTGTGTGGCTCACAGAAGGAGGGAGCAGAGGGAACTGAGGAAAGGGCACAGCCCACCAGCTGTGACCCTGAGGTTCCTGGCTTCGCATGCCCTGCTGACCACATCCAACCCCACTTTCATGTGGGCCCAGGAAGTGGGAGGAAGCCGCAAGGCAGACAAGACCCAGACGCTGGGTGGAGCGCCGCGGACCTGCTGGGTCGTGAAGGTGGTCCCGGAGGTGGCAGGATGGTGGGCACACCAACCACCCCACTCTACAAGCCTGTAGAGCCCAGGGCTGGGTGTGCAGCCGTCTGGGGCGCCACACACTCGGCCCGACCCTGACCCCCGCGGCTCACCGGTGCGGTTGATGCGGCAAGGGAAGCGGTAGGTGCTCAGCACCTCCTCCTCGTCCTGCTCGTCGATGACCCGGCACTGGCGCAGGTACGGCGTCAGTTTGGCCGGGTTGAGGGCGCGAGTCAGCCGGTGCCGGACGCCCTCGATCCGTTCCCACAGCGCGTCCTCCTCCGCCTCAGACCCGGAGCCGGCCCCGGCCTCCTCCTCGGCCTCCCCCGCCTCGGCCCCCGCCGGCATGGCCGCGTCCTCGGGGTCTGTGGGTCAGAGGCGCGGAGGATCAGCAAGGTGCCCGGGGCGTTGCCCGCCGGCCCGGCCGCCCGGTGTCGCCGGCGCCCGCGCGGCCCCGCGGTCCTCGGCCCCAGCGCCCCCAGCGGCCCGGACTTACCGCGCACACCGCAGCCGGCTCGGGCTCCCGGCTCTGTGCTCGGGCGGCGGCTCCGCCGGCGCAGGGGAGCGGTGTCCCCCGAGCCCCCGGCTCCGCCCCTGTCCCCTCCGCCGCTGCTGGGGCTGCCCGGGCCTCCCCACATTGCCGCCCGGGCAGGGCTGAGAGTCCGGCCGGCTGGCCCCCCGCACGTCCGCCCGCACGCCTGGCCTCCCCGCCGTCCGGCTGCGCCTCCCCCAGCTTCCTGTTTCCCGCCCGCTCTCCGGGCCAGGCTCCGCGGGGTCGGCGCGGCCCGCCCACACCTGCCCAGGCTCAGCGTGGGGCGGGGCGGGACACGCTCGTTCACACCCTCCCGCACTGCACTACACACCTTTCTGGTCACACGGCACCACACCCCGAGCCCCGCATGGTCCCCCTACCACCCTCCACCCCCAGGAAGCTCAGACTCGCACCTTGCGGGGACGCAGCAAGGACGCGACCGCGCAGGGGTAGGTCACTCCAGGACAGTGTCCTAGAAGCACGCGGTGACATACCCGCGCACCGCCTCACACCCAGAGCTCCTACAGCACAGCGGTCCTAGCCGACCTACACACCTCACCCACCCTGAACATATGCCACACACGGTCACACTCCTACGTACTTCTCCATTTCCCAGGAAATGACCCTGAAGTGTGGGGCCAGGGCTCCCAGGCTTCAGAGAACTCCTGCCCCACCGCATGCCGGGGGCCAAAACACTTCCACCGCTGGCTCAGCTGTGGGCCACGGGGCCCTGCCTATGGGGGCACCGCCTTGGAGCATAGCATCCTGAGCCTTGCTGGCCCTCCGACCTGTCCCTGACCTGGGCAAGGGCTGGCCCTCTTGAGCCTCAGTGTCCCCAGATAGACCGCCAGCTCTGGCACCTTCCCTGGAGCTTTAGGGCAAGCCCTTGGGGCGGGCAGCCCAGGGCAGAGGTCAAGACCACCTTCTGGGTTAGAGGAGTGTGAACTCTCAGAACTCTGCTAGCTCCCTGCCTCCGCAAAACCTCACACAGACAGGGAATCCCACATGCCCTGAAGAATGGTCCCCCAGATGCTGGGCCCAGAAACACTGGGGTGCCAGTGTGTGGTCATAGTCGGGTGAGTTTGAGAAATGCTGCACCCACACTCCTCCCTCCGCCCTTGGGAAACGCGTGGTCACTCGGCACGATAAAGTCTGTGCCCCTGTCTGCTGATACAAGCAATGATACCAGCTCTCTGGGCACTGGAAGGTGCAGGGTTGGAGGGGCCAGGGCTGGTGCGGGAGAGAGCTGTGAGCTTCCCAAACCCCTTCCCCAGACCCCAGAATTGTCACATGCCAGTGTATTATTTATCCCCCACCCCCAAAAAATTAGTTTTCAGCCAATAAAAGCTCTGAAAAGCCCCTCAGTGAAGACATTGGTTTGACTTTATATATCCTGGTGTTGCTTCCCAAACCTACAGAAGTTTGGGGGTGGTTATTTGCCGTTTGTTTTTGCCTGGGGATCACCTGTTCACATGCAGCTTTGGAAGCACTGAAGTCAGAGTGCGAGTCCCCAACCCACAGAGGAGGAAGCAGCGGCCCGACCGGGCAAGGGAACCGCCCCGATCCACACTGCAAGGAGGCCGCAGTGGAGCAGGCCAGAGCCCAGCCCGGGGCTCAGGCACGCACCTGGCCCCCTCCAGCACACCCTTCCTCCCTGTGACCCCAGTGCCCTCAGCCTCCTGTTTTTTCCCAGCCGCAGCCCTGTTCCTTGTGAAGTTTTAACTTGGCTGGGAGAGCAGGGTGGGAGCCTTGGAAAAAGAGGCTGTGGTTAATTATTTTCTCATCAGGAAGGCTAAGCAGAGCCCAGAGAAAAGACACAGAGAAGTGGGAGGACTTGGAGCCCTGGCAGGGGTTAGCTGGGCACCCCTGGGTGCCCGACACTCCTGAGGAAGCTGCAGTTCCCGTGGGTGCCAGGCTCACGTTTGCTCACAGGCAGTTACATACACCCACACCAATAGTCACACACACACACACACACACACGGTGGACTTCCAGCCATGTGGGAGGCCGTGGGGACGTACCGCTGCCCCACAAAGCAGAGCCTCCTCACCTGCATCGGGCCCTGGGCACCCACAGCACGGAGCACGGAGATGTGCAATTAAGCGTCATCTCTATCACTGTCTTCTCATGGGTCTGCTCTGGCTGCACCAGGAAGGCAGGGCTGTGGCGGGGAGACAAGGGGTCCAGCCCTCGAAGCAGAGGCCCTGAGTCCTGTCTCATGCTCGCTGCCAGGAGTGCTGTTCTTTGGAGCCTCAATTTCCTTCTGCAAAAGGCAGGTGCTGAGTAATCCCAGCCACACCTAGAGAGAGAGACTGTCTAGAAGCAGAGAAAGTAACCTAGGGGCCTATTCTTGACCTTCATTGTGTCTCCATCAGCAAATGCCTTCCCACTCAATCGCCACATCTGTAAAACGGGCACAGCAGTCCCCCCAGGGCAGGCACTGCCTCTGAGCTGCAGTTCCTGTGTCTGGGAAGTGGGGATAGGGACGTCAGTTCTCTCCCTGCTTCACAGCAAAGCAGGTGCCCAGGTCCTAAACCCGTCCACATCCCACCACCTCTGACCCCACTGGTCCAAGCCACACACCACCCACCCATGGGGCTCTGGTCTCAGGCCACCCTCAGCCAGAGGGATCCTTTGAAAAACAGAATGGTTTTGGGTCGGCTTTAGCACAAGTGGTTACCACATCGTGGCAAATACTAAAAACAGAACAGTTTTCTCTCCTGCTTCAAACCCTCCAAAGGCTTCCCAGCCAACTGGACTAAAACAAGCTGCCCCACCCCCCTTCTCCCACTGCCCCACTCACTCAGGGGCCTCATTCTGCTCCGGAGCTGACCAGCTTGCCCGGCCTCTTCCCTCTGCCTGCATTGCTTGTCCCGCGATTCCTGGCACGGAGGGCTCCTTCTAGAGCTTCAGGTCACCCGTGAGTGTCACCTCCCTCCGTGGGACAGGAGCATGCACACAGGGAGCACCCCCCTGTGCCGTTCCCACGAACCCACTCAACCCCCTCCATGCTATTGTCCTCCCATCCCTTGTTCCCAGCACACATTTCACTGTTTAACTGTCCTTTGCTGCTTCCCCTCCAAGAACAGAGGCGCCCCAGGTCAGCAGGAGAGGTTCGGAATGTTCCAAGGACAGTGAGGATGAGGAGTGGAGCAGGGCAGAGAGGAAGTCGGAGAAAGGAGCAGGAGACGGAGCAGAAGGCTGTGGCCAAGGCTGCGGTTTTCCCTTTTATCTGTCATTACCCGGAGCTACTATTTATTGTCCCCCCCCCCCCCCACCCCCGGCACAGCCACAGGGCCCGCAGAGGTGGGGATCTGCTCTTCCATTCACTCTTTCCATTCACCAGAGGGTGCCCCTGGCCCCGGTCCCTCTCTCTTCCCCTTCGGCAGCCTCTGCCCACATCCCAGGAATCGGAGCCCTGGCTTATCTCTCCTGCTACATGTAAATGGGGGTTCGAGGCCAACCGGGGCTCCCCCACTCCAGCTGCAGACAGATTGCACCTTTTCTGGCCGTCTCTTCAACGAGAGCTGGGCCCGGGTCCCACCAGTGCCCCGCAGAGGACCTGGCTCATAGTAGGTGTTGAACAGCAGATTGGGGAACAGATCCAGACTGGGGAGGACTTTTGATGGGCTGCACACTGCGAAAGCCAGGCCGCCCGGGGTTCAAATCCCAGTATAATTGGTGTGTTGTGATCCTAGGCAAATTCCTCAACTTTTCTCACACAGCCCGAGCACAGGCTCGATCCAAATGACCTCACTCAACTGAACGCATCCTTCCACACCTGTTCCCTCCCCACTGCTCCGTGTCCCCCAGGGGGCCTCCGTGAGGTGTGTGCACTCCCTGGGACCTGTTCCGTGGGGCTGGGGACGGAAGGCGCTGGGCTGGGCATCTGCTGTAATCAGTCACAGGCGTCTACGCTAGAAGCATCTTTGAGACCGCCATGACACAGAAGGGAAGCCTGCCACTTGTGACGAGAGATGGGCCGTGAGGGCCTTCTGCTGAGTGAAATAAGTCACACAGGGAAAGACAGATCCTGTATGATCTCGCTTATTTGTGGGATCGAAACAAAAAGAGAAAATGAACTCAGAAATGGAGAACAGATTGGCGGTGGCCCGGGGTGGGGAGATGGGGGAAGAGGCCGAAAGGCCCCAATTTCCAGTTACGAGATTAACGGTTTTGGGGAATGTGGCCTTCGGCACGCCGCCTGCAGTTAACCGCATCGTGCTGTAGATCTGAAGGTTACTAACAGAGTAAGTCCCAAAAGTTCTCATCACAGGAAAAAAACCATCTGTAACTATGGGAGGTGACCTATGTTAACTGAAGTTATTGCCTCTTGTTTTGCCATCTAGATACATAAATCAAATCATTATGTTGTACAACTGAAACGAATGCAATGTTTTATGTCGATATATCTCGATAAAACTGAGCGGGAAACACTACCATTTTACAGAAGTTGGAGAAACTGAGGCCCGGGGCTGCAGTGGCCTGAGTGAGCCCGGGCTCTCCAACGCAGGGACAGCAGGGCTCCGAGAAGCAGAGGAAGAAGTGGCCTGCGGGAGCCGTCCTCCAGAATCACGTGATGCCGGGGGCTCTGCAGGGGCCCGGCGGGCAGTGGCCCCGCCCTGCCTTCCCTTGCCCCCTCTACCCTCAGCAGCCTAGGTTCAGGGGAGGACCGGCGGGGCGTAGAACTAGTGACTCACCCTCATCGCTATCAGGATCAATAGCAGAGAGGTTCGCTCCTGTGTGTCTTTGGGGTTCCTGTGGGGTTCGGAGCTGAGCTGGGCAGGGCAGTCCCTGGCCGTGGGGGTCCAGCCTATGCCAGGGGATGCCGAGAGCTGGGAGAAGACAGAGAAAGGGGCCAGAACTGAAGCCGGGCTTCTCTGCCTGGCCTCCCTCACTGTGGCTGTGCTACCTGGCCACATCACTGGGCCTCTCTGGGCCTCAGTTTCCCCCTCAGCACCATTCTATCATCAGAGGGAGAGGCCCATCCCGTAAGCCACTGACACTCCTCTTGAGAGAAGATGGTGACTCCAAAGAAGAAAAGGACACCACACCTCTGTGGGGGCTCGAGCTGCCCATCAGCTCTCCGGGGAGGACACCGCAGCAGAGGCGGCCACCGGGGATGCGGCCTGGAGCCCGGAATTCCAGAGAGAGGCCTGAGGAATCATCCCGGCTGAGTCAGTAGGAAAGGGCAGACTGGGGGACTTGTCTGCTCTGAGTCACTGGGGCCCATGAGCTTGAGGGCTTGTTTGCCTTTCTCTGCTGCCTGCTGGGACCAACCGTGAGATGGTGCAGACCACAGTTCAAATCCCAGCCCCGCCCCTTCAGTGAGATCGTGACCCTGGGTGGGACCCAGCAGCAGAGACAATAGCGGTTGTGTGGCTCGGGGCACGACTTTAACTGCTTGGCACCAAGCTGGTGCCCGGCGACAACAATAGCAAGCAGTTCTGAGAGGGCGTCAGATGCAGGACATAGCGTGTACACGCGTTTTCTAGAATTAGCTCCCTCCGATCTTGTTAACAAAGGTTGCGCACAGTGGTAAGAAGAGGGAAGCCTTCGCCGAAACTGAAGCGGAGGGCGTGGCCAGAGGGGGAGGGCGGTCCGGGCAGCAGACGCAGCCCTGGGAAAGGCCCAGGGCCGGGAATCTCGTGTTGTGCTCCCCAAGGGCCCCTCATTCCTCACACTTGCTGGAACTTGCACGGTTCCCAGCCATCAGCCCAGCTCACTCAGTCCTCATGACTCAGCACCCCGGCCACCGCACCCCCCCCCAACACACCGAGTGGAGATGAGTGAGTGGGCGGGTCCTGCCCACAAGGCAGGTGAATAATCCTCCCAAGGGCTTCGCGGAGAGAGCCCCGGCCCCAGGCCGGTGCCGATCCTATTCCATCTCACGCAAGCCCAGAAGGCGGGCCTGTTACCACCCCTGATGCAAGTGAGGGAGCCAGGCCCCGGGCAGAGCTGCCCTGTCCCACCCAGGACCCCCGGGACTTCAAGACGCTCTTGAGAGAATAAGCAGCCTCCGAGCAGACAAGGAAGCTAGGTTCAAGTCTTTCTCTCTCTCTCTCTCTCTCTCCTTCTCTTTTAAGATTCTATTTATTTATTTTTAGAGAGAGGGGAAAGGAGGGAGAAAGTGAAGGAGAGAAACTACGATCAGTTGCCTCTCACGCCCCCTACTGGGGACCTGGCCCACAACCCAGGCACGTGGCCCGACTGGGAATCAAACCAGCCACCCCTCAGTCTCCAGGTGGGCACTCAGTCCACTGAGCCACACACCATCCAGGGCCGGGTTCAAATCCTGTGTTTGTACTGGGCTTTGGGGAGCAGGAACCGCCTTTCTGGGCCTCATTTTCCGCTCGTACAGTGGGGGCGGCCTGAATACAGTGAACTTGCAGCCTGGCACAGGCTCTGGGGCCAGACTGCCTGTCCCAGACCTCTCTCCCCTCCCCCCACCCCGCTCTCCCTGCCTCGGTCTCCTTACCTGTGGGGAGGATCTTAGCACCTGTCGGACAGGCCGTTGAGAGGATGAAACGAGGTCGGACAGCAAGTGCCCTGCACGTGCCATGTGTCCAGTGTGGTGGCGGCTGTTGCTGCAGCCCACAAGGGCTCTGCCCGCCCGGGAGCCCCCAGACTCCAGCAGATTCTGCCCCTCCAGGCCCTCCCCCATCCTGCCTCAGTGCCAGCACCCCTGGACTCACAGGAACCTCGGCACACACCACGCCCCCTTTACCTGAGACTGGCTCCTCCCTCACCTCCAGTCTCTGTTTCAAGATGGACCCCCCCAGCCCCGGGGAGGTTTTCCGGAATGTCTCGTCTTTTTCCGCCTCCCCCTCCTGTTTTCGTCCTCCGAAGCTCTCACGAAAATCTGTCAACTGTCTGATGTATTTGTCTACTTCCAGAATATAAGCTGCCGAGGACAAAGACGGTGCCCACCCCCCACTGCTGCACCTTGGAGCCTAGCCCCGAGCCTGGCACACAGCTAGAGACATGGGTAGAACAAACGGGTGTGTAAATAACACCTATTAGGTTTCCAACGCGTCTCACACACGGAGTAAGCCCCCAGTGCTCAGAGGGGACAGGACTCCAGGGCCTGGGGCAGTAATAATAATCATCAATGTGACAGAGTACTCATTGTATCAGGGGTCATGCCGAGTGTTGTCCACAGGTCAGTCCCTCTTGTCCTCACAACAGACCTGGGAAGCAGCCACTATTATGACCCCATTTTATGGAGGAGGAAGCTGAGGTTCCAAGTTAAGTAACTTACCCAAGGGAATCCAGCGGGAAGTGGGAAATTTGGGATTTGAACCCAGACTTAGTATGGGTTTGGAGTTAGCTTGCTTTATTTTCTTGATAGACTTTTTATTTTAGAGCAGTTTTAGGTTCAAAGCAAAACTGAGTAGAAGGTACAGAGATTTCCCATGTACTTCCAGCCCCCATACATGTGCAGCCCTCCTCATTACCACCGTCCCCACCACAACTGACTCGCTGTTAAACACGGACCAATCCTGCAACCAGGAAGCCTTCCTGGAGGAGGTGGGGCAGAAACTGGGCCCAGTAGAACTGGGGCAGATTCCGCACCCCAGACAGGGAAGCCCATCCCTGCCTTAGGGAACAGAGTGGGCTGGGTGCAGCTGGCATGACTAGGGCAGAGAGGGCCTGGAGGAAGCCCCGGGGGACAGTTACCAGGAGTTCCAGTTGCCTACAGGTGCCTATCAACCCACCTGGGACACAGCATGAAACAACCACCGTCTACTTAGTTCTCGATGCTGCAGCTGGAGAGCCGGTCTCTGCTCACATGGCAGCGGCTGGCACAGCCCACAGGGCGGCCAGTGGCTGGCAGCTAGGGCTTCCCAGGCAACTGTGTCTGTCTTTCTGGGGTCTCACTGCCTGTGCTCTACAGCACGGTGGCATCAGGACAGCCAGCTTCCGATGTGGCCGTTCCAAAGGTGCATGTCGCCAGAGAGCCAGAAGAGGCCATCGTCCTTTATGACCTGGCCTTGGAAGCCAGCCTGTGTCACCTCTGCCACACTCGATTGGTCAAAGCAGTCACAGGCTGGCCCAGGTTGGAGGGGGAGGGGACGGCGGGGCACGTACTGCACCTTGTGCTGGAAGACTGGCAGAGTTCTGAAGAGCATGTGGAGTGGAAAATACTGTTACAGATATTCTAGAAAATTTAGTCCTGGCTGCTGTGGCCCAGTGCTTTGGACATCAGCCTGTGAACCGAAAAGTCACCAGTTTGATTCCTGGCCAGGGCACATGCCTGGGCTGCGGGCCAGGATCCCCACTGGGGGTGTGTGAGAGAGACAACCAATCGATGTTTCCTCTCTCACGTTAATGTCTCTCTCCCTCTCTTCCCCTCTCTCCAAAATCAATAAGCATGTCCTTGGATAAGGATTCAAAAGAAGAAGAAGAAAAATTTATGCAGGTGACTGGGGCTGTGACCACGATGTCAGCCAGGGAGCCTGCTCTGCCTGTGCAAGGCAGATTCAGTCTCCAAGCTTTTTATTTTTAAATATTTAATTTATTTATTTAAATGAAGGGAAGGGAGCGAGAAAGGGATAGACACATTGATGCATGAGAGATACATTAATTGGCTGCCTTTCACACGCCCCCTACTGGGAACTGGCCCGCAACCCAGGCATGTGCCCTGCCTGGGAATCGAAACAGCAACCTTGCGGTTTGCAGGCCAGCACTCAGTCCACTGAGCCACACCAACCAGGGCTGGTCTCCAAGCTTTTCGAAACTTCTTACTCAGGTATAAAACAGAGTAAGATGCACAGATCTTAAGTGGGAGCTCAGTGGATTTTCACCTACGTACACACCCAAGTGATCACCACCCAAGTCAGGACACTGAACATCTCCAGTGCCCAGGTAGGACCTCCTCCAGTCCTCCAGTCCTCCAGTCCTCCAGTCCTCCAGTCCTCCTGTCCTCCTGTCCTCCAGTCCTCCTGTCCTCCAGTCCTCCAGTCCTCCTGTCCTCCTGCCCTCCTGTCCTCCAGTCCTCCAGTCTTCCTGTCCTCCTGTCCTCCAGTCCTCCAGTCCTCCAGTCCTCCTGTCCTCCAGTCCTCCAGTCCTCCAGTCCTCCTGTCCTCCAGTCCTCCTGTCCTCCTGTCCTCCAGTCCTCCAGTCCTCCTCTCCTCCTGTCCTCCAGTCCTCCAGTCCTCCTGTCCTCCTGTCCTCCAGTCCTCCAGTCCTCCAGTCCTCCAGTCCTCCAGTCCTCCTGTCCTCCTGTCCTCCAGTCCTCCAGTCCTCCTGTCCTCCTGTCCTCCAGTCCTCCTGTCCTCCAGTCCTCCAGTCCTCCTGTCCTCCAGTCCTCCTGTCCTCCTGTCCTCCAGTCCTCCAGTCCTCCAGTCTTCCTCTCCTCCTGTCCTCCAGTCCTCCAGTCCTCCTGTCCTCCAGTCCTCCAGTCTTCCTCTCCTCCTGTCCTCCTGTCCTCCTGTCCTCCTGTCCTCCAGTCCTCCAGTCCTCCTGTCCTCCAGTCTTCCAGTCCTCCTGTCCTCCAGTCCTCCTGTCCTCCAGTCCTCCTGTCCTCCTGTCCTCCAGTCCTCCAGTCCTCCTGTCCTCCAGTCCTCCTGTCCTCCAGTCCTCCAGTCCTCCTGTCCTCCAGTCCTCCAGTCTTCCTGTCCTCCTGTCCTCCAGTCCTCCTGTCCTCCTGTCCTCCAGTCTTCCTCTCCTCCTGTCCTCCAGTCCTCCTGTCCTCCAGTCCTCCTGTCCTCCAGTCCTCCAGTCCTCCAGTCCTCCTGTCCTCCAGTCCTCCTGTCCTCCAGTCCTCCAGTCCTCCTGTCCTCCAGTCCTCCTGTCCTCCTGTCCTCCAGTCCTCCAGTCCTCCTGTCCTCCAGTCCTCCAGTCCTCCTGTCCTCCAGTCCTCCAGTCCTCCTGTCCTCCTGTCCTCCAGTCCTCCAGTCCTCCAGTCCTCCAGTCCTCCAGTCCTCCTGTCCTCCAGTCCTCCAGTCCTCCTGTCCTCCTGTCCTCCACGGCTGCAGACTGGTCTCCCCTGCTTCTGTCCTCCACAGGGAAGGAATCATCACACCGTGTGCGTTCTCTTGTCTCCCGTCTCTCCTTCACCACGTGTCAGTGAGACTCTTCGTGTGGGCGTGTGTCTTTGTAGATTGTCCACTCTGGTCACTGAATAGTGTCCCATTGTGTGACGACAGTGGGCTTTGGGGGTTTTTACCCTCACCCAGGACATATTTATTGATTGCACAGAGAGGGAAAGAGAGGGGGAGAGAGAGAGAGAGAGACATAAATTCAAGAGGAAAAAAAATGATGCAAGAGAGAAACATCAACCAGTTGCCTCTTGCTTACGCCCCAACTGGGATAGAGCCTGCCACCTAGGTATGTGCCCTGACCAGGAATCGAACCCACAACCTTTTGGTGTATGGGGCGATGCTCCGACCAACTGAGCCACACTGGCCGAGGCTACAGTGTTTCATGGGCATTTGGGTAGTTCCTGATCAGAGGCTATGAGCAGTCAGGTACACCTCTCCTGATAAACACACACACACCTCCCTGTCGGGTCATTCCCAGGAGTAAGCTTGCTTGGTCGTGGGGTCAGCGGACACTCATCCTCAGCAGGTCCGTAGTGCCTGCATCATGGGTGCGAGTTCCACGCCCCCACCAGCACCTTTGGTGGGTGGTCAGGTTAGCTCGGCCCGTCTGTGGGAGATGAGGTGGAAGCCACTGTGACGAATGAAATCTCACGAGGGGCCGCTGTTGCTAAGACAGCTCAAAGGAGAGATGAAATGACAGCGAGCGCTGTGCCCAACAGGGAGCCCACGGGAGCATCTTGCTGTTGTCTCCCTTGGGTTTGCTTTATTTCACATGTTTATGTCTTTACTGAAGTGCTTTCACATTGTTAGGTTAAAAGCAGTGACATAAAGCGTGAGAGTCCTTTTTGAAAAACCGACTTGACAGTGACTAAGAGCTGCCTCTACCTGAACTCAGAAATGCAGAAGCTGTGGGAAGAGGGGCGAGGCGAGCATCGGATCCACTTCCACAGAGAATTAAAACTAAACGAGCGAAGCCCTCCCGGCGGTGACGGCGGCGAGCTCCCCACGACAACAACATGCTTCTCGCTAGGGACCTCCCTCTCCCTCCGCAGAAGAGAAGAGGAAACGCAACAAGCAGCGCCTGGTGCAGACCCCGGGTTCCTACTTCATGGACGTGAAATGCCGGAGCGGCTGCGCACCGCACAGACCGCGGTTCTGTGGCCTGCAGGGGGCAGGCGAGGCTGACGGGAGGGCGCCCCTTCAGGCGAAAGCAGCACAAAAGCACCAAAAAATCACCGCAAATCAAGTGAGCGGGGAGCCACCCCAAGAAACACGGTTTGAATAAAAAAAACTGAGCGAGTGAAGAAGTTACGGTGACAAAACAGAATTTAAATGTTATAAACTTCAACAAAGCAAAACCAATATAAACAATAGTAACTGGGAAGTGGGGGAAAGTGTAAAACAGCTAATTGATCTTTATTTTCAAAGAGTCAAGTCAGGCTGATTAAATTGAAACCTTTAGGTTTTTTTTTTTAATTACTCCAAATATTCCAAGTAAAAGATAATATCATCAGACCAGATAAAAATAATGAACCCAACTACACGCTGCTTTCAAGCGCCATGACTTAAAGTAAGAAGACAGAAAGGTTGAAAACAAGAGAGTGGACCCCTGGCCGGTGTGGCTCCGCTGGTTTGGGGTCTTCTTGAAAAGCGAGGGGTTGCTGGTTCAATTTCCCACTAGGGCACCTGCCTGGGTTGCAGCTTTGATCCCCAGGTGCATACGATTGCTGATGAATGTTTTTCTCCCTCCCTGCCCCTTTCTCTAACGACTGATTAATTAATTTAAAAGGAAAGCAAAAGGGGAGAGAGATAAACCACACCAACGGTAACCAACGACCAGTGCCGCCACTGAAGCCCTGTCGACGTAACAGGCACGTTTCAAACAAGAAGGGACCACACCCCACGTTTGTGTGCGGGCAACAGCAGAGCTTCGGAACCAGCAGGAGGGGCCAGCAAACTTCTGTGTGTTTAGCAAAGTCACTCGAGGTCAACATCCGAATCAGCTGTATTCTCCCCGCTGGCCACAAATATACAACATTTTTAAACCGAAATCATTAAACTCCTAGAAGCTAGCATAGGAGAAAAGCTACACGACCTTATGTTTGGTGATGAGTTTTTGGATACCACCCCAAAGGCACGATCCATGGAAGGAAGAATCGATACACTGGCCCTGGCAGGTGGCTCAGTTGGGCCAGAACCACAGCTGCGGGTCTGAGCCCGGGTCGGGGCACGTACCAGAGTCCACCGGCGAGGGCATAAGTGAACGGGAAAACAAATCACTGTTTCTCTTTTTCTCTCTTCCTTTCTCTCTCTCTCTCTCTCTCTCTCTCTCAAATCAATAAATAAAAAAAGAAAACTCAAACTTTAAAAACAAGAATTGACAAGCTAGACTTTATTGAAGGAAGATGATTTGGCAGTTTCCTACAAACTTGAACATAATCTTACCTTATGATCCAGGTGTCACACCCCTCGGTATTTATCTGAACGTGTTGAAAAGTTATGTCCACCAAAAAACCAGCAGAGGGACATTTATGGCAGTTTATTCATAATCACCAAAACACGGGGGCAACCGAGATGCCCTTCAATGGGTGAGTAGAGAAATAAACCGTGGAACATCCATCTGGACAACAAAACAGTATTCAACACCAAAAAGAAATGAGTTATTGAGCCACGAAAAGGCATGGAAGATTCCCCGAAGTCCACTGCTAAGTGGAAGGAGCCAGTCTGAAAAGGCTGCTACTGCGTGATTCCAACTCCACGGCATTCTGGGAAAGGCTGGACTGAGGAGACAGGAAGAGAATCCATGGTGGCCAGGTGTTGGAGGGAGGAAGGGGTGGGTGGATGGAGCACCGAGGATTTTCAGGGCAGTGAAAACTATTTCGTATGGTGCCATAGTGATGGACACATTTCCTTACACATTTGCCAAAACCCATAGAGTACATAACAAGAGCGACCCCTTGATGCAAACCGTGGCCTTGGGTGATTACGTGTCCATGTAGCATCGTTGATTATAGTGGGGGAAGCTATGCACGTGTAGAGGCAAGGGGTACACGGAAAGTCTCTGCATTTCCCACCCAATTCTGCTGTGAACCTAAAATGACACTGAAAAAAATTAAATCTCTTTTTAAAGATTGTGTGCATTTGTTTTCAGAGACAGGGGATGGGAGGGAGAACAAGACAGAGAGAAACATCGCTGTGAGAGAGAAATATCGCTCCGGTGCCTCTCCTACATGTCCCAGCCAGGGACCAAAACCCAAAACCCCAAACCCAAAATCCGAAACCCAAAGCTCAAAACCCAAAACCCAGGCATGTGCTCTGACCAGCGATCAAATTAATGACCTTTCATTTTTCAAGAGGAGGCCCAACAAATTGAACCACATTAGTCATGGAGGTGAAATCTATTTTTAAAAATGAAGCTATCTATAAGATTATCAAAAATATCAACTTCCTATGAATAAATTAAACAAAAGACGGGCAAGTCTCCAACATGGAGACTGCAAAATATTATTGTGTAGTAGTCGTTAGGAAAATCCAAATAAAAACCACAAGGAGATCCTATTTCCCACCCAGTAGGATGGCCATAATCAAAACGACAATTAGTGCTGGCCAGGACATGGAGAAATTAGAACCTTCTCGCACTGCTGGCAGGAAGGGAAAATGGTGTGGCCTGTTTGGAAAATGGCTCCGCAGCTTCTCAGAAAAGCTAAATACAGGGTTACCATATGACCCAGCAATTTCATTCTCAAGAGTAAAATACCCTAGATAATTAAATATATATGCCTACACAAAAACCCACACCTAATGTGTGTAGAAATATTACTCACAAAAGCCCAAAAGTGGAGGCAACCTAAATGTCCATCAACTGATGTGTGGGTGAACGAACTGTGTGCTGTAGAATATTATTCAGCCATAAAAAAGGAATAAAGTTCCAATACCTGTTATGACTTGGGTGAAGCTTGAAAACATTACGCTGAGTGAAAGGAGCCAGACACGACAGGCCATAGAGCGCATGTTTCTGTTCACATGAACTATCCACAACAGGTGAATCCATGGAGCCAGAAAGCGGATTGGTGGTCACCAGGGGCTGGGGGCGGGGCCGGGGGCGGGGGTGGGGGGGGGGGGGGGGGGGTGGGGGTGGGTAGGGAACAACCCTAATGACTGTGGAGTGTTTGGGGAGTGACAGAAATATTCTGGAACTAGATAGTGGTTATCATTGTGCAACTTTGTAAATATACTACAAACCACTAAATTATACACTTTAAAAAGAGTGAATTTTAGGTATGTGAATTATATCTCAATTAAAATTGTCAATGACGTTATTGTGTGAAATTGAATAAGACCTAAATACATCGTGGGATGCGTCGCTGCCACGGACTAGAAGACAACGTTGTAAGCACATCGATTCTCCTCAGATTACCCTGCGGATTCAGTGTCGCCCCAGTCGAAATCCCAGTTTGTGTCCCTGAAACGAACAAGCTGATTCGAAAATGTATTTGGCAATGAAAGGCAAGCCCATTTATATAAAAGACAACCATAAAGGACAAAACTAGAGCGCTTACCGCACCAGACACCACGGACTATCGTTAAGTACGGGAATTGCGTGTGGTGTTGGTGCAGGAACAACGGACTAATGGGTCAGAAGGGAGCCCGGACGAAGCGCAGTGCCGCGCAGCGGGAGCTGGACGATTGTTTGAGTAGATAGTGCCGGGTCGACTGAATAGGTAGATGGTATATCGGCCAACCGGATAGCATAGTTTATCTTGACCCCATCAGAGCTTCCTGTGCTGCTGCAAAAAAAAGTCACCACAAACTTGTGGCTTACAATAATTGAACTTTATATCTTTACAGTTCTGGAGGCCAGAAGTCCCCAGTCGGTATCACTGGGCCACAATCGAGGCGTCACCAAGGCCGAGCTCCCTCTGGCGGCTGTAGGGGAGAATCACTGCCTGGCTTTTCCAGCCTCTGCAGCTGCCGCCATTCCTTGATTAATGGCCGTACCGCCCAATCCAAAGGCCAGCAACTTCACACCGCTCCACCGCTCTCTGCTCTGTCTTCACGTGGGCTTCTCTGTGTACGTGTAAAAACTCCCTCTGCCTCGCTCTTTTTTCTTGAGACTTTATTTATTTATTTTTAGAGAGGGGAAGGGAGGGAGAAAGGGAGAGAAACAAGGTGTGGTTGCTTCTTGCACACCCCCCACTGAGGACAGGGCCGCCCCCCAGGCACGTGCCCTAGCCTGGGAATGCGCAACCTTTGCCTCACAGGCTTAGTTGCTCAATCCACTGAGCCACACCAGCCCGGGCCCTCCCTCTGTAAGGACACATGTGATAGTATTTAGGGCCCAATTAGGGAATAAATGCAGGCTAATCTCCCCATCTCAAGATCCTAAATCGGGGATGGAGAAGTACTTCACCACACAAGTAACGGCCACAGGCTCCAGGGATTAGGATGCACCCATCTTGCTGGAGCCCGTTTTTCAGCCTACCACCCCCCACACACACACCTCACACCCTAAACAGAAGTAAACCCAGACCTAGATGGGAAAGACGAAAATGGCAAAGCCTTAGAAGACACAGGCAAACGTCTCCATGGCCTTGGAACAAGCAAAGGTTTCGTCGTAAACCAAAAGCATTACCCATTTTTAAAAAAGAAATGCATTGAGCTATATGGAAATTAAGAACTATGTTCAACGAAAGACACACTTGGACAGTTCAAAGACAACCCAGAAAGTGGGAGAGGATATTTGCAACATGTACATACAGCAAAAAAGTCAACCAGAAAGATATAAAGAACTGTAAGGCAACAGGAAGAAGGCAGGAACCTCCACAGACAAATGGGCAAAATACTTGAACAGATCAAAGAGAACAGCCCAAATAGCCAAGTACCATGTGGGAAGGCGCTCTGCTGCATCAGCACTCAGGGAAACAAAAACAAAAACCACGGGGCAGTGAGGGCGCTGCAGCTGCCAGAAATGCCACAGTGAGAAAGGCAGATAGTCCCGAGCTGGGTGAGTCGGGTGTTGCGATAACAACTTACTGGTGGGGATATGCATTGTTGCCACCGCTTTGGAAGACTTTTTGGCAGTTTTGGCTGAAACAGGGCGCACACAGGCCTTTGACTCAGCAATTTTATTTCTAGGTGTGAACCCAGCAGAAATGTGTGCACGCATTCACCAAAGGATATGTACCGCACAAGAACGTTCATAGCAACACTGTTTGCAAAACACAGTAACTACCCAGATTAATAGTAGAATGGATCAGCCCTGGCTGGTGTGGCTCAGTGGATTGAGCGCTGGTCTGCAAACCAAAGGGTTGCTGTTTGGATTCCTGGTCAGGGCACATGCCTGGGTTGCCAGCCAGGTTCCCAGTAGAAGGCACAAGAGAGGCAACTATACATTGATGTTTCTCTCTCTCTTTCTCTCTCCCTTCCCCCTCTTTAAAAATAAATAAGTAAAATCTTTTTTTTAATAGTAGAATGGATCAAATAAAATTTGGTACAGTCACACCCTGGGGAACGACACAGCAAGGCAAATAAATACTGTACAATACTGTACAAGGCAACAACACAGATGGACCCACAGACGTAAGGTTGAATGAAAGAAGCTTCCCAGAGAGCAGGGCCTGATTCTGCAAAGAGCAAAAACGGATCCAGGGCAGGGAGGTCCCCACCGCAGCTCCTCGGTGGGGAGTCAGAAGGGGACCCCTGCAGGGCGTGATTTTTCATCTGGGTACTAGCACATGCTGGGTTCATTCCGACCACACGTCTGACTTATGTGCGCATATATGTTATATTTGAACAGAAAATTGCAACCCCCAAAATAAGTTATAGGTAATCATATGGAGTCAATGCAAACACATCGTCACGTGACCAAAGCCGGTGCAGAAATGTATATTGCATGACGCCTTTTTTTTTTTTATCCTCACTCGAGGACATGTTTTCATTGCTTTTAGCGAGAGGACAAGGGAGAGAGAGAAACATCGACGTGAGAAACCTTCGGTTGCCTTCCACAGGCGCGCCAACCAGGACGGTAGAGGCCCCTTCCGGGAATGGAAGCTGGCTCGGGGCCTGACCCGGAATCAACCCGCAACCTTCCCGTTCCCCAAAGACGCTCCAGCCGACTCAGTTACACCAGCCAGGACTGCCACCTTCTGTTTTTAGACAATGAGGAGAGGTGCTAATTACACGTGCGTGGGCGTGTGTATTCGCGTATCCGCTTAGCATACAACATCCCTGGAAGGGACGTGGATGAGACTGCCATTGGCCTGTTGCCTTTCCGAGGGGACTGGAGGTCTGCATAAAGTTGTTATCCGGTAAGTATATTTTTAAAATTATCAAAGAGTTCGCACAAATGAAAACGTTTAGAAAAAAACAATGAGCGCCAAAAAATTCCGGGGGGGGGGGTGTAGACCAATGTTCGCTAGTACGAGGGAGCAGCGCCATCCACAGGGCACCTCTGCAAAAGGCTGAGGTGGGGGTTCTTCAGGTTTCTCTTGGGGTCTAAGAACTGTAAGGGGCGTCCTGGTGGGCTCACGTGCAACCCACCCCCTTACAGATAGGGAAAGGGAGACCCTGAGAGGTTGCGCAGCACGCAGGCGCCTGCGGGTCCCGCCCCAACGCCAAGCACGTGTTTGGTTTTCGCTGATGGGTAGCGCGGTGAGGCTTTGGAGTCGGATGGGAGCGGAAGGTAGTGTGGCCTCTGCGTGTCACAGTCTCTCTGAGCAGGGCCTCCTCGTTTGAAAAAGTGGGGGAAATGACCACTTCCACTTCATGCTGAGGCCGTGAGGAGCAGAAGGGAGGGGCGGAGGCTGTCTGACCGCGTGCGCTAAGTGGCAGGCACCTGCGGTCAGCCCCGCAGAGACCCGGCCGGAGCCTCCGCCCGCACTGCGGCAAGGCGGACGCACGGTGGCGCCCGTTCCCCACAGGTCCTGGAGGTCGCAGCAGCCTCGGGCTTTTTGATCGCTGGAGGGAAGCCTGGGACGAGAGGGAATGAGCAACCTTTCTACCCAAGGACACACAGCAGGGCCGGGGTGAAGGGCGAACTCGGGGTCCCTGCTCTAGGAGGCAGGACTGGAGGGCCTGGGAGGTCCAGGAAGAGGGTAAAGAGGAAATGCTCTCCATCTGGGATTAGTTTGGGATTGGATTTTAGGATCTTGTAATGTGTTGAATGGTGGCCCAGAAAAGATAGGTTCACCTGGAAGCTGTAGCTGGAACTTTATTTGGAAAAGGAGTCTTTGCAGATGTAACTAAGATAAGGATCTCAAGATGACCCATTCCCAGATTGTCCCCCTGGGCCCTGAACCTGACAAGTGTCCTTATCACGGACACAGAGAAGGCCAGGTGGAAACAGAGGCAGAAATTGGAGTGATGTAGCCACAGCTAAGGAACGCCCACAGCCCCCAGAAACTAGAAGAGGCCAGGAACTACCCCGACCCCTGCAGACTCCTAGGGGATCATGGCCCTAGCCACAGCTTCGAGTGAGACATCTGGCCCCCCCGAATGGTGAGAGTATAAATGTCTGACGTTTTAAAGCACCCAGTCTGTGGCAATTTGTTACAGCAGCCACAGAAAACTAATACAAATGTTCACATTCTCTTCCTGCTGCTCAGTCTGCTGACCCCGGCCGAGAGCCTATAGCGTGGCACCCACAGCCCCCCAACTCCTGACCCACCACACCCACTGCTTTCCGAACGCAGACTCTTTCACAACTCTAAACTTTTGCTTTCAGTGGCCCTCTTTCAGGGCTGCTGTCCCCTCATGGGTCCCCTGGGCAACACGCACACACCCTCCAAGGCCGTCCTTAAACGTCCTCTTCCAAGTATATCAGTACCAGCGGCTCCCAACACGCCCAGACTCCCCATCGGCCCGGGGCTCTGAGTCTGCGCAGTCACTGCCCCATCACCGCGGGCTCAGCTCTGTGTCCCCACTGGTCCTCCTCTCCTGGCCTGTCCATCCCCAGTTCAGGCACCCCCATCCCTCACCAGGACCCTTGTGCCACCTCCTCTCTGGTCTCCCAGCCCCAGTCTTGCCCCTCCCGTCCATCACCGCTCTGTGGCCTCGGTGTTCACACCCCCTGGTCACTTCTCTGCCCACAAGCCTTCATCACTCCCTGCTGCCCTGAGGAGAATGTCCACAAGGAGTGACAGTACTTCGAGGGCCCCTGCCTGCCTCTCACCGAGCCCGCCGATGAGCTATACACTGGGGCCTCTGCACAGGTCGTGCCCTCGACCCCGATGCCCTTTCCCTGTCTGCCAGGTGCGCTCTGACCCATGTCTCAGGCAGCCCCTTCTGCCGTGCCCGCCTTCAGCATCGGCAACAGCTAACACCTCACCAGGCTGACCGCACACTGGATGCTGTTCTCCGTGCTTTGCACGTGTTGACCCTTAGAATCCTCCTAAGAATCCGGAGGAAGGCACCATTACTGTGTCCGGTTCACAAGTGGAAGAACTCACACCCAGGTGGGAGAAGAACCCTCTGGAAGCAGCAGAAGAATCTGAACCCAGCCTGCACCGTCAGGTCCTGGTGGGGGCTTCAAACTGGGGCACTGAACTGTTGGAACCCTCTCTTATCGGTGCCACAACCGCCCAGCCCCAGATCGGTCACTGTCCTCTTTGGATTCTGTATTTCGTCAACACGAGTGCAGGGTGGTCTCCCCACCAGGAAGCTCCTGGAAAACTTCGCTTCACTTCCCTAGGTCCGTGGTGACTGCCACAGTGTGAGGGGTTCGATAAACTAGAACGAAAGAGTGAAGGGTTTCCAGAGCTCTCAGTTGGGGGAGGGGGTCTCTCATTCCCCCTCAAAGGAGAGAATAAATTATGCAAATGTTCTAGAGCCGGACCTTGAGCCTCCTCCCTTCCACTGTCCCGCCTCCTGGCCCCTCCCCTTACCCCCTCCCAGGTTTCTGGGAGGGCTTGGGGCTCCCCTGAAAATGCCCCAGGCTCCCCAGTGCCCTGTTTCCTGATTAGGAATGAAACCAAGGCTTAAAGCCGATGAATCACTAACAGCCCAGCCAGGGTGTGTTAGGGTGTCAGGCAGGAACGCAGAAGTCACCTCCTCATCGACCTTCCCTAATCCTGCCACCCCCAATTTTGCCAGCCCCATGTGACCTCCCAGCTGGAAAGGGGCCCAGCCCTGCACACATGTGGTGAGTTTCAGCAGCTCCTAGACTGTCCGCGTCCCCACTCCCAGGGCTCAAAGAACCAACAACCTGAACAGTTCCCAAACCATGGTCTGGGCAGCTCAGTGTTGACGCCCAGGGAGGTGCTGTGTCCCCGTTTCAGACTCAGAGGAACCAGCTCGGGGAGAAGGAAGTACCCGAGACCACCCGTGAGAAGTAAGTAGGACACAGGAAGTTGAATCCCACCTTTCTGCCTCTCCAGGTGGTCTAAAGCGGGACCAGTCACTTTTTGATTCAAGGGTCACAGCCTTAGAGGACAAAGAAGTACAGTAAATATTGATTCCCAGCTCATACCCCGAGCCACCTGGAGACATCGTATCAAGTGTCCCAAGGGATCGAGGCAGGTGGGGGGACTACAACCCAATGGTTAAGGGCCCAAGTCCAAGTTCAAATCCTAGATTGATTCCTGACAAGTCAGTCAGAGTGTTCACACGACCCTGGGCAAATTTCTTAGCTTCCGTAGGCCTCGGTTTCCCCATCAGTAAAATGGGAGCAACTCTAAGTACCTACGTGTAGATCATTGTAAGATCCTAGGAGTTGACACACGAAGGGCTCGGTGAAGAGTGGCTTTTTTCAAGAGTCCTGAGGAGGAATGGGTTCCCGAGAAGGAAGCATTTGGAGTGAATCCTTGTTGTCATCGGAGAGGAATGTTCCCCACACCTGTCTCTGAAAGGCTGGGGCCTCCTTATAAGTCCCGAGGCCCGTCCCTCCCGGACCTGCCAGGACAGAGTGTGGGGGTGGGGAGCGGCTATTTTAAATGAGAGCCCAGGGGGTCCCTTGGATAAGGCAAGTCTGGAAATCCCAGGGACTGAGTATCAGGCCGTGTTCTGAAGACTCCTGGTAACACACCTTCCGCCCACCTGTCAGCACGCCGTTGGAGGAAAACCAACTTTCTCTTTTCCCCAATTAGTAATAATACTTGTTGCCTGGAACAGGCGCTCACGGGTGCCAGGTGTTTTGCTAAAGTAATTCCATCCACCAACAGGCCTCTGAGGCAGGTCCTGTCTTTGGCCCCATTTACAAGGGGAAATGGGCCAGGGAAGTCAATAACTTGCCCAAGGTCACACAGCTGGAACAAGGCAGAGGCGGCTCTTCCCCACCACAGGGTGGCCTGTGCAGGTGGCCTGAGCCCTAGGGCCGGGCTTACAAGGTGAGCCTCGCAGGAGCTGGAAAGCCTGGGGCGGCTTCTCAGAGCCAGAGGCCAGGTCCCAGGCCCAGGCTCCGGGCCCTTCCCTTCTCCACGTCCGGTCAGCCTCACCAAGTCCCCGTGGTTCCTTTACGCTTCTGCCTTCTGCCGCCTGGCCTGGGGCAAGAGAGGGCGCTCCAGAGCCAGAGTCCAGGCTTTGAGGACAAATGATCTCATCCCCCACCCCCAACCCCACCCGATTCCTGCACTCCTACAAATCTCTCACTCCCTCACTCCAGTGTTCCTGCAGCCCCATCCTATTACTAGCATTTCTTGGGAAATCCCTTGCCTTTAACCAGACTGTTTCCTGGGGCATTGCCCAATTTTAGGCTTCTGTGTTGAGAGGGCACCCTCTTCCAGGAAGCCCTCTCTGACTACCTCCTCTGTGTTCTCTGACTCCTCTGAGGAATGACTGCCTCAAGCACTAATGATGTTGTGTCCTAAGAGCCTGCCTCCGGGTGCTGTGGGGGAGTGGGCAGTGGAGACAGACAGGTGTTGCTCCCCTCCTTCTGGGTTAGGTAGGGGAAGAGAGACAGGAGGGGTTACCCCCTTTATGGCCCCTTCCAGCTGGCCTTGACCCTCAGGCCTCCAGTCAATCAATACCTGTTGGGCAACTGCAGAACGGAATGGCCAGGGCTGCCTGGGGGGTGGCAGAGGGGACAGGGCTGTTCACCGCCCCTGGGCACCTTTGGCCAGCCCCACCCCTCCTGCTGCCCCTGCCCCCGCTTGGATCTGGGGCCTGGAACTGGAGGGATTTTTTGAGGTGAAGAGATGTCTTGGCCTGAGTGAGGCAGAAGGGAAATTCCAGAACCAAGGCTGACGGAGCTCACTGCAGTCCTACCACTGCTCCCCACAGATGAGAGGCCGTGGCCGCCAGAGCCTGCTCCAGCCAGAGATGAAGCCCTGTGGCCCCAGTGGGGGCAGGATGGGGTCTGGCCTCCTCCTTCCCGCTCCCTCAGCCCCTCCCCCATCAAAGCAGGGCAGGGCGCCCAGACTGGGGGGGGGGGGGGGGGCTGGGCCCTGGAGCCGTGGATGCTTCCTGCGGACATTCTGGACATTCGACTCCCACATTCCTGGCCATTCCTTAGACTCCTCAGTCCTCCTCCCTTCTTGCCCTCCCCACAGCGGGGGAGGGCGGCAGCCTGGGTCTGAGCTTGCTGCTTGGGGCCTGTAGGGATGTGTGGGGGCCTCTCTGGGAGCCACTGAGGTCTAGACCAGAGGGGCTGCCAGGAGGCCCGTCCAAGGCACCGCCCTGGGGGTCTTTGTGATTCTCATAAACAGGAAGTCCCCCCCCCACCCTGCAGACAGGCCCCTGTGTGTGCAGATGCTGGGCTCTGGAGGCCCAGCGGCTCTTGACCTCTCCGGCTGCTTCCTGTTAGCTGGGCCAAAGGAGAGAGAGGGAGACAGGAACAGCCTGAGATGGGGAGAGGCCCAAGGGAGTATGAGCACAAAGGACACAGGCACAGAGAGGCCAGGCTTGCCTGGCACATAGTAGGCACTCAATCGTAATTTGCCCTGAGGTTGGGTAAGGAGGAGAGGGGCCTCTCCAGGCAGAGCAGCACAGCTGGAGGAAAGAGTGGCTGGAGATTCCCACCCTGTGTTCAGGGAGGCCTAACACATAGTAGGTGCTCAGTATATGGCAGACCATTGTTTAGGATAGGTGGGAGGGAGTGCTCTTTGCAGAGCAACACTGTTGGCGTGCGAGGAGAATGGGGCTCCCGTGGCCTGGCTGCTCCCTGTGGGTAGACAGCCTCTAAGCCTCAGCATCCCATTGTCCCCGTCTGGCCCCCACCCTGCCCCATGGCCGGTCGGGCCAGGCCACTGTCTCAAGGCCCTTTATTTATAAAATCCCTGCGGTGTTCCCACCCCAAACCGAAGGAGCAGTGCCAGCCACAGATCCGCCTTCGGCCTGGGCTCAGGGCCCAGAGGCATGGGGGGGTGGGGGGGGCATCCGGCCACCCAACAGCTGCCGATGCAATTCTGGGAGGGCGAGGAGGCCAGCCGGCCTGCCTGAGCAGGGCGAGGAGGCCCTGGGGTGCCCCCACTCTGGCCCGAGCTGTTAGCCCAGAGGCCCCCTGGGGTGGCAGCTGGACCCTGTGTGCGGGACCCAGTGACTTCTGCAAAGCGAATCTTCGTCCCCTCCCAGTGCAGGAAACAGACACCGTGTGTGCACAGCACCTTGTGCGCGTGTGGGTAGGGAAGGAGGCGCGGCCTCCACCTTGTGGCCGAGACTCGGAGCCCTGCAGAGGGTGCAGGCTGTGCAGCTGTGGGGCCAGCAGTTCTGAAAAGAGCCCCCGACTGGCTCCCTTCCTTCCTGGCTGTGTGGCCTCGGGCAGGTCATTTACCCTCTCTGAGCCTCAGGCTCCTCTCCCTGTAGGGGGGACAACAGTAGCTACCCCCAAAGGCTGTGGCCTATCTCCAGACAGAGCAATGGACAAGGCAGTCCCGGTCCCTCAGTCCCTCGTTCCTCACAGAGCCCAAGGTCCTGGGGGAGGCTGCCTGCAGGACGAAGGGTGGGAGGGAGACGGGAATTTAGGTGGGTGGTCCAGCAGGCATCTGAGAAGGTGACACTTGAGCTGAGAGGGTGTGGCCTGTCACTCACCAGGGGGAAAAGTGTGCTGGGCAGAAGGAACAGCAGTGCAAAAGCCCTGAGACAGGAGGTGGTGGGTGACCTGAGATAATAGGTATGGGAGGAATTTGCCAGCCCTCAAGGGCTTTGTACATCCAGAAAATGGTGTTATTATTGTTACTGTCACAGTGTCAAGCCTGCCCGGGGGAGGAGGCAGGGGTGTCTGGCAGACTCGTGCCACAGCTGCCAGCTGCCCCTGCGTCCCCTCCCCTCGCCCCGCCCAGAGGAAGCCCGGCTGGCCGGCTGGCTGCTGCATAGGGGCCTTCAAACTACAAAGGGTGTTCACTCCTGCCCAACTCGTTCTTCTCCTTTGATCCTCCCAAAAGCTATAATAAGCAGCCGGGCTTATTGCCATTGTACCCATCTGATGGGCAGGGAGACTGAGGCGGGGAAGGGAGGGACACAGGATGCAGTGGCAGCTCACTGAGACCACCGAGCTCATCAATGGGAGAGGCAGGCCACATGCCCAGTGGCTGGGTTCCCAGGCTGAGCCATTCATCTTGCCGTGCCCCCTTGGTTCCCTGGCCTTGAGCCCCAAGAAGCCTTTTCCAGTCTCACCCCCGTGTCTGTCTCAGTATCCACAACCCAGCACACAGGCTCCACCAGCGGGTGCCAGCCACCCCCAGGCTCCAGCCAGAGAAGAATGTGGCCTGACCCTCCCCATGGGAGCTCTGGCCAGCAGGCCTTGGCAGAAGAGAGGCCGGCTGAGTCAACAAGAGGCTGGCAGAGGCTCAAGTGGCCCACCAGCCCACAGAGGTGGAGGCAGAGATCTACGGGGCGGGGGCGCTGCCCACTCCCCACCCTCAGGCACCGTGAGCTGCTCCCTCCTGCTTGTCTGGGCAGCAGCCAGCCCAGACAACCCCAGCAGGTCCCCCGGGGGACGGCCTGGTGAGAGCTGATTTGGCAATCACCCTGAAGAAAGATGGTGAAATGGGTCACGCCACCTCTCTGAGACAGCCTCCCAACCTGAAGATCTTCTGCTTGCCCACAGGCTGTGGTCAGCATCTTCGTGGGTTCATAAAGGCCACTGCACGTGCAGTGGTGCAAGCCACTGAGTCCCCCTCTGCGCACTGGGGTTCAACCTCCTGAGACCAAAGGCGATGCTGTGCCCTGTGGCCAGGTCTGGAGTAGGTGCTTCATGAGGGCTCGCTGGGGTGTGACAGTGAAGTTCACGAAACGACTTAGAAAAGTACAAGGGGTGTGAACGGCGACACGCCCCAGCCTGGGTCTGTGGAGCTCCTTTCCCAGCCTTCTTCTTTGGTTGCCCATTCTCATCCCCCTGTTACAGGCTGGAAAACCGAGGTGCAGGGAGCTTGCCCGAGATCCACAGCTGGGACTAGCGGGAGCCAGGTCTTCGGCTCCTGCACAGACACTTGGAAAGGGAGAAGGCTGGGGGCATTGGCGCACGGCCCCAGCAGCAGGGAGGTGGCGCGGTGGGCAGGGCTTGTGAGGGGCTGATTTCTGCTCCATTTCTCCTCCGACTGGCAAAGCTGCCCTCGGGGTGAGCCCCCCATCTCTAAAGAGGTGTGAGTAGAGGCAACACCCATCGGCCAGGGGTGCTTCTGGGCAAGTCTGGCCCCAGGCGTGTGTGTGTGTGTGTGCGTGTGTGTGTGTGTGTGCGCGCGCGCAACCTGCAAGGTCCTTCTGGATATCACGGTCCCTTCAAGGTCTTTCAGCCTTTGCCCTCAAAGCAGCAGGACATTGGGGATGCCCAAGACCTGGGCTGGAATCCAGGAAGACCATGTCAAGATGATGGGAAGCCCAGGAAGTAACTGTACCTCCTGGGCTGCAGTTTCCTCATCTGCGCAATGGAGCTGTGAGGGTTAGAACCAAGGCCGGTGAGGCACAAGCCGGGAGCTCCAGCCCTCGCCCGGCACTCAGGAGGTGCTGAAAATTATTTAAGTGTTAGCTCCCCCCCACTTTGCTAATCTTCCTCTTGTCATCAGCCCAGGGAAGGGAGGCGGACACCAGGGGCTAAGAGGTAGTGGGGGGCGGACCAGGGCACCCGACTGCCCCACTCCATCAGGGACGGGCAGGTGCTGCTGCCGGGCTGCTTTCCCTCCTGTTTCCGCATTCACCACACAAAGACCATGTACGTAAAAAACTTTCACCAACCCCAGTGGGCCGGCTTTTGTGAGAACAAACAGATGGACCAGGGCATCCAGCAACAATCCTGTGGTTGTGGGGGAGAGGAAGGAGCCCCCATGTTCCCCTAGAGAGGACCACTGGAAGCCCCAAGGGCTGGGTCGCTGGAGGAGGTGATGCTGGAGATGGTCAGGGCAAGGCAGGGCTGGCCCCCAGCCCACTGCCTATCTCTGGAGCCAGGCTGGACGGCAGAGAATAGGCCATTGTTTCTGCTCCTCAAACACTTTTCCTGTCCCCCCCTTGCCCCTCCTCTCTCCACCGCACGCCCCCTCCCGTTGAGAACAAAGACCTCCTGCAGACCCTCCCCACTGCCTTCCATCTGGGCTCCTGAAACGCCAGGCCCAGCCATCATCCCTGGGACGACAGGGTCTCCTGGGCCTGACCCTCTTGCTCTCCCTCCCCACCCTCTGTAGCTACAGGCGCCTCAGACCCCCACACCCCACCCCCTCCATCCGACCATCCGACTGTCCTCAGAGGCGGGCTGAAGGAACTGACCCTGCATCCTTCCTCAGTCCGGGTCTAAGTGCTTGTCCTGCTCTCCAGGAGGAGAGCCTGGCCACTGCGGGGGTGGGGGTGCTGTCCCCGCCCCCGTTTCCCTGCAAAGCAGTGAGGGAATCTGAGTGCAGGCGGCCTGAAAGGCTCCAGCTGAGAAAACTCTTCCACATGGCCAGCCCTTTCCCGGAGCCTGGAGTTCCAGGGCCGGTTCAGGCCCTGACAGCTGCCTCCCTCCGCTGCCCAACTCTCCAGGCTCTCCCCACGCTCCCTGCTGGGCCACGCCCTCCAAAATACCCTTGGGATTGACTCCCATTCTGACCCTCTGGCTCCCAGAACCCACTCGCACCCAGGCAGCACCTTCTGACACAGCCAGGCAGGGCAGACAGGGACCAATCTGCCATCGCCTGGCCTCCAGCATCCCGGTCATCACTCTGGCCGACTCCCCATGGCACACGCACTCATGCCAGATGCACATGCTTAGTGCACCCAGCCTGGCGTTCACACCTCTGGTTTGTGCGGTCTGTGTAAAGCCGCGTCCCACCTCCCTCGGGCAGCCTTCCTGGAAGCCCCACCTGAGCCCTAACTGCCTGCGAGCCTGTCCGTCTGGTGCTGGGAGACCGGGAGGTGGCACTCAGCAGATGCCACCCACACCGAAGGCAACTATAGGGCATGCGACAGGCAGCGGGGACCCCCAGCTCCCCCGCAGACTCGCTGTGCAGCCCTGCTGTCCTCTCTGGGCCTCCGTGTCCCCAAAGCGCCAGAGGCCCTGAAACCCCACCAGGTGTAGACTGTCGGGGCTCTGGGATGGGAGGGAGCAACTCCAGTGCTGAAGTTCCTTCCAGAAGGGTCTCCGCCTGCCCCTGGCTCCCTCACAGCACATCCCTGTTCTCCAAGTCAGCCGGAAGAGGCAAAAAAACTAAAAGCAAAAAAGGTTTGGGCCAGCTTGCTGCCTGGGCTCTGCTAATGAGGAAACTCCCGTCAAGGATGCAAGGCGCCCGAGGGCCTGTAACCCCTGAGGGCAGCCATCACTGGGGCCAGGGCAGTAGCCCAGCCTGGCCCATGTCACAAAGGGCCCCCCAACACCCCTCCTCCAGAAGCACTGAGCTCAAGTCCTCTCCCCTCTTCCCCAGTCGACCTTTCCCAGATCACCTTCTAACCTCTCCAGCCCTGCTTTACGTGTGGGCAATCTTACCCCAAGACACAGTCTCAACTCAAATGTCGCCTCCTCCAGGAAGTCTCCCTGGACCTCCTCAGTCAATCTCTTGCCTCCCCGGTCCCTTCTACTACTGTTTAAGCCCTTCATCCCCACCGACATCCCAGTCTCTGTCTGGAGAGCAGGGACTGCGTTTCTTGCCGCCCCCTCCTCACCGGGTGTCCGGCCCAGCTCTGGCTCACAGCAGGCACGCACGTGATGTGTGTTCAACACAGTCGCCTCCTGGAAAACGGCAATAATAGTAACAGCAATAGCTCCTTTTCCTTGACCATTAACCATAGGTCAGGCAGCAAACTTCACGGTTCATCGCAGACGATGATGCAAATACGGGCGGGGCGAGGAAGCGGCTTGTCCAGGGTCACTCTGCTAGTGAGAGGCAAAGCCCGAGTTTGAACTGGGGTTTGCCTGAGGGGAAATGCATGCTGGGTAATAGAGGTGGGCACATGCGGCTAGCTCCGCTGGCCTGTTGCCTGTCCCCCCCTCGCTGTGGAACTCATCCCCAGCACAACCCGCCTGGAGATGCCAATGCCATCCCTCCCCCTGCAATGCCCGGCTGTGTCTGAGCCCCTGCCAGGAGTCCAGCCCACGGACAGTGTCCCTGGAGCAGTCCCGGAGGAAGGCACCTGCCCTGGGCGTGGTTACAGTCCAGTTTAGCGGACGAGGACCCCCTTCCTGTGCTGGCCGGGACCACCCATTCCCCAGACATGCCGGGGCACAGACATCACTTTCTCTTTGAAGACCTCGCAGGGCATCTGACGCCAATATAGAGGATGGACTGGGTGCAGAGGAGAGGCTGGCTCTGAAGGAGGACCTCCAGGAGGAGGTGACGTTTCAAAGCAGCCTTCAAGAATGTGCTGCCCAAGGGTGACCCACCGCAGAAGGTGAGCCAAGTTTCCCCGCCAAGTGGTGTGAGTGGTGAGCCGAGTAGAATCGTGGTCGGCCACGTGGCTGGACAGGTGGGTACAGGTGTGGGCAGTGGATGGAAGGATGCTGGACAGATAGAGTAGGTGAGCAAATACGCAGGTAGGTGGGGGAAGGTACATGGATGTGTAGGTGTTTGGGTGGGTGGGACTGAACGGATAAATGGACAGGGGTGTCAGCACTGGGCCAGCTGAGGGGTGGGCACGTGGTCAGGTGACTGAATGGGTGGGCAGTAGATGCACAGATGAATGGAGGGTAAGTGGACAGGTGGAGGGGTGGGTAGTGGATAAACAAGTGTGTGGGCAATGGGTAGACGGACAGATTGGCAATTGCGTCTGGGGGTGGACGAACCAGTGGACACTCATGAGATAGAGGACCTGGTGGACCCATTAATGGGCAGATGCATAAACTGACCAAAAGCGCAGCCAGACTGTGGAGTAGAAACAGCACTGAATGTGGCCAAGCCAACCCATTCAGCTCAGGGCTCCCACCCCAAGCCTCACTAGAGCCTGCTGGGCAGCCACTGGCATTCCTGGGTCCCCGAGGGGGATGTTCCCCTCTCTGGCTGTGCCCTGCCCCCCTCGCCCTAGCTCCACAGAGGACTGCCCGCCCAGAAACTGCCTCCTTCCTATAAGCCGTGTGCCTCAGCCCGCACAGCCTGCAGGGGTGAGTTGAGGGGGCAGCTGAGCTCTGGGATGACAGCCCAAGGGGCCTGGTCCCTCCAGGACAGGGGAGGGGATGGGGGCTCCTGAGCTTCAGGCAGCCAGGCCCACAGAGCAGCTCCCAGGCCCCAGCTGGCGAGCATTTGTTCTGCATTCTGCACGGTGATTGCAGCTCGGCCAGGGTTAACCCCTGCGCTCCTGCGCACAGCCTTGTGAAAGGGGAAGGGAAGGGGGCCACGGGAAATTGGGGGAGGAGGGAACCATGGGAGATGGGGACTGCCTGTCCCTGCTTCCTGCACAGGGGTACCCAGACCCTCCCTTCCTCCCACCTTCCAGGGAACAGGAATGCAGCCCTCACGGAGAGGTGCTCCTCTCTGGAAAGGGGGGATGGGAGCTCCTCGCAGCCTCAGTTTACCCATCTGTAAGATGGGACAAAGAATTTCTGGCTCACAGCTTGCCTCACGGTGAGCTAATAGAGTGCCTGACACATAATGAGAAGGTCCCTGCCCACCCCCAGACGAGAGCTAAAGGGGCCGCTGGGAGTGTGTGCCATGCCGTAACCATTTTCGTTAAGACTGCTTTCTTAGCTGTGTCTCCGGGGCTCACAAGAAGTGGTAAATACCCGCAAGTGGCCAATATCTGCACTGGAATTATACCCATTTTATAAGACAAGAAACTGGAGGCCCAGAGAAGCCAAGCGCCTTGCCCACAGTCACACAGTGGCTGGGAGCCAGAGGCCAAGGTTTGGGCTCTGGGTCTCTGACGTCACACCAAACTGCTTCCTCCACCAGCTGCTCCGGGGACCCTCTGACTAGAGTGACACAGAGTTTATTGTCTAACCAGGTCACCTTTGAGAGTGAAAGGAAGTGCTAGTAATGATTTCTCTGGGACAGCTGGCCTCACCAGGGTCTGTCCTGGGCAAGCCGGGAAGTATGGACATATTGCAGCGGGTAGGTGGCTTCGGACAAGTCGCTTCCCTTCTCTGCAAAGGGGACATGATGGCAGGCACAGCACCGTCTCAGGGGGCTCTTGTGAGGATTAACGGTGATGATTCAGGTAAGAGGCTGTAGAGCCAGGTGTGCCCGAGACACTCAATAAATGAATGTTCCTGTTACTCCTGCCATTAGTGGTTCCTGCCTCCATCACTGTCCTTCCGGTCCATCCTGCGCTCACACAGGAGCTTCCAAATGCAGACCCGATCTCACGCTTGCTGGCTTCCCAGCCCTGCTCCAGTGAGGCCGGGCACCTGGCCCACGTCTCTCCCAGCCCCCGGCTGTGCCTGCCACCCACTGGTCCCCGCCTGTCCAGTGCCGCCTCTGCCCCCTTCCCCCATGCTCTTCAGCACCTCCGAGAGGACCCCTAGTTCTCCCTGGGGCAAAGCCTAGCCCCATGGAAAGAGTGCTGACCGACTACAGTCTCAGTCCTCCTGCTGTGCGGCTGGAGCAAGTGCCAGGGTTCTGCCTCTGGTCCCCCATTTCCAGCTGTGCAAATAACGCCCTCCCCTGATGGCCTGCATGAGGATTCAGGAAGACCATGAAAGAAGGCCAGCAGTCTGTGAACAAACCCTAGTCTCCTCCACCTGTGTGTGAGCACAGCCCCTGGCCCCCAGCCCAGCCAATGCAGACCGCCCCCTCCAGCAACACCTGCCTCCTCCGTGCAGCCTTTGCAGGGTCGTCTCCTGCCAGGCACGTGGGCACTTCCACCACCCTTGCCGCTGCCTAGGTATCCTTTACAACAACCAAAGCCGGGTATCACCTCCTCCTTGAATCCTTGGTGAGCCCCTCCCCTCTCCTGCAAGCCAGTTAGGGGTCACTGGGCAGAGGCAGCCCCCAGGGCCTCCTGCCTGCCTGAGGGGCACTCACAGTCCGAAGGGGGTTATCAGAGGAGAGCAAGACAACACGAAGCAGCAATCAGAGGCCTCTCTTCCCTCAGGGCGGCACAGGGTCCCGTGTGCAGCCGGTCCCCTGACCCTCGGGGCAGGGTGAGGTGCTCAATAAACCTTTCTGAACCCATGCGTCCGAGGTGTGAGCTCATCGACCCGCTCAGCAAGCCAGCTAGGTGCTGACAGAGCAGAGAGCACTTTGTGACGTGAGATCTGAGGCCGGCTTTCATCTCCCCACTTTACAGGCAGGGAGACTAAGGCCTGGAGAAGGCGTGTAATGGCCCCGGGGCCGAATAGCAAGGCAGGCTGTTGGGTTCCAGGGACCATGTCCTTGACCACCACACCAACCACTGTACCCGTGGCCTGCGGTGGCCCTCTCCCCAGTCCAGCTCAAGTCTGCGTCCTGGCCCCCATGGGGCTTGTGTGTAGGGTAGAAAGGAACGGTGGTTGGGAGAAAGCGAGTGGTCACCCCAGCTGGTAGAACTCGAGGTCGAAGCTGATCTCTCCAGTAAGCCAGGCCTCCGAGGCAGGCTTCCCGGTTCCCCAGACTCCCACAGGGAGCGGCCGGAGAGCCCAGGAGCCAGTCCTCAGGTCAGAGCGCCCCCAGGCCACGCGGAGATCTGGTTGGGGCAGGGCCTGGCTGCAAACAACCCGAGTAGCCCGGCCAGGCAGCCCGCACATTCCCTGGCTCCTCTTGGCCCTGACGGCTGGCCTGGCGGCCCCGCCACTCCCCCTCCAGTTCGGGCCGCAGCTCCGGGCGGCGTACTGGGTGCCCGGGAGGGGCCCCGCCCGCGGGCGGGAGGACGGGGGCGGGAGGAGGGCGCGCGTCCACACCCCGCCCCCGCCCGGGAGCCAGCCCGCGGAGCCGGAGGCCAGGGCGGCGCAGACCGGCCCAGCGACTCGCCCCGGCTGCGCGCCGCGACGCGCTGCCTCCGCCGCAACTGCCGCCGAGTCCGCCCTCGTTCCCAGCCCCGGGGCTTTCCGAGAGAAGGTAACATCGAGCTGGCCCGCGGGTCCCGGAGCCACGGGTGGGCGTGGACGCGGTGAGGGGGCACGGCGCCCACGGAGACTCTGCACCCTCCTAGGCTCTCCGGGCTGGGGTTGGGGGAAGGGGTCCTCCTGCCAAAGGCGCCGGGGTGCCAACAGGAAGGCCTGGAGCACTGGGCGCGAAGCAGCGCAGGGACACTCCCAAGTTTTTGGTGGTTTTGCCCTGTTCCCGGCGAACGGAATGGGACAGAGAAATGGGGGAGCGGTAAACCGGCTGGCAGGAGGAGGGGACGAGCAGAGCGCCGTCTGTGCTCCTTCCTGCCCTGGGTAAGGAGGGGAAGGGAAGGGAAGGGAAGGGAAGGAACGGGGAGGGGGCACTGTCTTGGAATGTCGGGCTCCTCCGCCGGCGCGGAGAGCGGGAAGTGTGTGTGTTGCGGGCGGGGGCGGGGGGGCCGGGCCGCGCTGGGGAGACGGACCAAGCACCCTGCCCCCTCCCCAACCGCTGCATTCCAGGCCCGAACAGCGGATGAGGTCATCCCGGCCGGTTCCCCTCCAGCCCAGGCAGCCGACTGCCCCTTCCCCCGGAGCGACCCTCTGCGTTCGAACCCGCTTTCCCCCGGAGGGAATGGTTTATGGCCAGAGGCTCTCCCGGACTTCCAGTCCCGGCCTCCCTCCGCATGGTCTGTGCCTGTCCCGGCCACGCAAGACTCGCGAAGTCTGAAGCCCGCGCTCTAGACCGGGACGCTGTGGCTCAGAGAGGCGGAGGGGCCGGCCTGGAGGCCACCGCGGCGCAGAACGGGGCGCGGGGACAGGAGCCCCGGTCTGTGGGAGGCTCGGCCGGGCCGCAGCCGCTGCGCCTTGCCGAGCGCAGGGCGGACTTGGCGCTGACTTGGGCGGCGGGGCTCCCAGCCACTTTTTCGCCACTTTTTCCTTCCTCCCCTACGGCCCACGGCGCTCCCTCTCCCTAACCCGCTCCCAATCCGGAGTTCCCGAGGCGACTTCGGACAGCTTGCTCCTCTTTTCCGGCCTCAGTTTCCACATCTGTCCCCCTTCAAACAGCTGGCATTTGAGGAGGGTGAGAAGCCAGGCCCCCAAGGAGTTAACCTCCTATCCCGGGGGTCCTAACCAAGGTAGGGTCCCGCTGTCCCTCGGGAGCGGTGGTGTGACCCAGCGGACGCTGGCGGGTGAGCACGCCACAGGCCTCCTGGATGAGAGGCGGCGCCGCTGGCGGACCCGCAGCCTGCGGTTGACTCCCAGATGAGCGCCGGGTGCAGCCGCCCCGGTCTGCGCCTCAGCCCACCCGGCAGTCAGACCCGCTCCTCGCCCCCTCCCAGACCCTCACCCCCAGCCACGTGCGTCTCCACAGCGGCCCCTGTTGGTCTCCCAATACACGGTTCTGGCCTGGCCCCTCAAACCTCGTCTTTGCGGTCATCACCACCACTGAGTAAACTTCCGAGGGCCCTGGCCTGCCTTCTGAAGGGTAAACAGAAGGACTCCTGCCACACCAAGGCTGGGACACAGGCACACTGAATCTGCGGAGCCAAGTCGCCTGTCTCCCAGACCTGTCCTTCCCCTGCTCGGGGGCTGGCGGGGGCTCCTCCAGCAACTCTCCCTCATGCCCCTGGGGTCTTCATTGGTCCCCAGCATTTACTGCTGAGTGACGTTGGTGGAATCCTGGGAGGTTCCCAGCCACACCACCTCTTCTGCTCTGCAGCCTGGGGCAAGTTGATTCCCCTCCGTGCCTTGTTTATTTCATCTGTAGAATGGGTGTTGTGAGCATTAGCAGGTGGTGTGCCGGGGCTAGTGAGGGCAGATAGGCCTTGCACCAGGGCGCCCAGAGCCCGGCTTACTCCGAGGCCAGGTGAGGCACACCTGGTCGCCAGCTGTATCTTGTGGTCAGCACCAAGTGCCAAACAGCCACCACCAGAGTCCCCAGAATGAGAGCCGTTGGTATACAGATGTTGGGTTTGAACCGAGAGTCACCCTGCTCCAGCTTCTGGGGGTTTAATCACAGCCCCTTCCGCTCTTACAGCCCTCGGGGGAGGGGAGCAGCCTTTGAGGCTATTCTTATTTCCACCTGGGGAAAACGGGTCCCTCTATGGCAGGTCTGCTCCCCTCGGTGTGGCAGGGCCCCTCTACGGCAGTGAGCAGCGGGAGACCTTTCGGAGGTGCCCTTGGGGAGGTGGGATCATCGCAAGATTGGGACAGAAGCTGTTCTCCCAAGTCACAGCGGACCCGGGGGTGCAGAGGGAGCTAGAGCCCCTTTTGCTGAGAGAGGAGGGGCTGCTTCAGGAAGCCAGGGAATTGGGGGGCTAGGAGAGAAGTGGGGGTGGCCACATGGCAGACACGGTGACCCCACCATATGACATTTCAGAATGCCCCCCCCACCCCAGTTTCTTTTTCCAAACATTCACACCTCGTCTGCAAAACGGGGAAACCCACAGCCTGTGCCATGTGCCTGCCGTGTGACCTTGGCCGAGCCCCTTCCTCTGCACCTTGGCTCTGCCTGTGAAATGGGCTAACCCTGCAGCTCCGCGGGGCTGTCGGGGAGTCAGGTGACATCACGGAACGGCCAGCCAACGGCAGCGTGCCTCCTAACTACAGCAAACATTCCACGAGGGCTTCTCGGTGCCAGGGGTGCCAGGGGAAGGGATGATTCAGAACACCCCCCCCAGGGGAGGAGTTAGGGTTGGGGGAGGATCGGGTGGTGGGAAGGAAAGACAATGTAGTCAGAAAACAAAGCAAGCTTTGTTCTATCGCCTCCTTTGTTTTTATCTTGTTATTTAACCTATTTTGAATTTCAAATAACATTCATAACATTCAAAGGGCAGTATTGGGATTTTTATGCTTGGAGGTGGCAGCAAAGTTTTAAAAAAAAAGTTTGACCCTCAGATCTAGGTGTTCTTGTTAAGGATTCTTATCAGCTTCTATCAGCTGAAGTCCCAGGCCTACAGAGGTAAGTGACTTGCCCAAGGTCACACGGCGAGGCCACTGAATCCCTGCGGCACCCCCCCCCCCCCCCCGCTCGCAGGTAGCAAGGGGTGATGTGTAGCATGAAGGTTCCCCCGCAGCCTGAGGATCCGATGGAACCAGTATCGGTTTGGCAGTGACCATGCTCGGAGCGGTGCACAGAGACTGAGCGGGTGCTGGGAAGGAGGAAGGCAGGGAAAGCCAGGCCGGCGCCCCACCCTCCGAGGGCGCCGCCAATCTGAGGAGACAAGACTGGGCTCCAGCCGCCAGTCAAAGGCTACGTGAGTCAGGCTCTGAGTTCAGGTCTCGACTGGCTCTCCTCATGTGACCTGGAGCAAGTGGGGCCCTTCTCTGCGCCGCAGGAAGACCGGGGATGGACCGGGGGCCCACAGGTGTCCTCCAGCCTGCCTTTCCTATGACGCTAGCAAGGCCAGGGTCAGACCAAGAGAAGTTCAGAGAAGACTGGGGCGGTGGGAGATCAGGAGAGGGGGGACCGGCCAGGGAATAGCTTTGGGTACCACCCGAGGCTCCGACCTCCCTTTGACGAACGGATGAAGTTCTTTCCTGTGAGCCTTCTCAGAGCCCCAGGCATGCAGGAGACATCTGGAAAAAGCCACTTCGGACCACAGGTCCTTTTTTCAGGAAGCACCTTGAAGGTGGGAGGGCCCTGAGGAACCTCTGCGTGAGCTGTTTACACAGCCATCCACACGGGTTGTGATGGGCTCCCCCTCCCTCCCTCCTGGCCAGTCAGAGGGGAAGACAATTTAACAGGCAGAGAAAGGAGACGACTTCTTCCACCCGCCAGCAGGAGACAGTGTAGCGTGGGGTTCACGGGATCAGGGTTTAGGGGGCCCTGCGTCACCGGTTCCCCCTGTGGAGCCTCAGGCAGGTCATTTCACTCGTTGGCCTCGGTTCTCGCCTGACCTGTGCCTCCCTTGGGGCTGTCATGTGGGTCGAGTAAGTGACAGACACTAGTCATTGGCAGGTAGTGGGAGTAGGTATTCCACACCCAGCCCCGTGCGATGGCCACGCACCCGTGAGTGCACCACTCCGAATTTCCTGGGCTCCCTCACAGCTCTGCACTTTGTCAGCGACTCACTGCCCAGCGCCTGCCAGCCGCACGCTGCCCTTGTTGGCTGTCATGGTGTATTCTCTTTAGCTGTTCCCATTTGGCCCTAGGTCCCCCCAGGCCTACTGTCACCTCTCTGCCTTTCTTTCAGGTCTCCACGTGGGTAGAAGAGGGACTGTCCACGCTTGGGGCACGTCTCACACCTGCTCTGTTCTTGGACAGAACATTGACAGCTGGTTCCACAGATCCAGGAGCCAGGCCTTGGGGAGAGACCAGCCATGGACCCCCAGCAGCCTCGGCATTTGGGGGCAGCACCTTAGGAGAAGAGAGGAGTGGTCCCGTCCACCACCTGGCACTGGAAAGGAGAGAAGGGAGAAGTGGACCCGCTGCCTGCCCCAGCTTGGCATGGACCAGCAGCTGTGATCATTCAGAGCTGATGCCGGGCCCCCAGGGGGCTGGAGGAGCCCCCATCATGAGCCTGGGCAAGCTGTCACCCGTGGGCTGGGTGTCCAGCTCTCAGGGGAAGAGGCGGCTGACTGCGGACATGATCAGCCCCCCGCTCGGGGACTTCCGACACACCATGCATGTGGGCCGCGGCGGGGACGTCTTTGGCGACACCTCCTTCCTCAGCAACCACGGGGGCGGCTCCCGGGGTACCCACCGTTCACCCCGCAGCTTCCTGGCCAAGAAGCTACAGCAGGTGCGCAGAGCGGGGGTGCCGCCCCGGCGGTTAGCTTCCCCGCCGGCGCCCTCACCTGCTCCACCTGCCGTCTCCCCCATCATCAAGAACGCCATCTCCCTCCCCCAGCTCAACCAGGCTGCCTACGACAGCCTCGTGGTGAGCAAGCTCAGCTTCAACAGCAGCCCGGCCGGCTCCACGGATGGCCACTCCAGTTATGGTGAGGGCCTGGGGTTATCTGCCCATTTTTCAGGTGCTGAGACCCAGAGGGTTTAATGATTCAACCAAGCCTCCAAGTGAGGTCTTTTCCCCACAGTAGTTTGGTAATGAGCATAGAGGTCAGTACTGTGAATAGGGAAGGGTCAGGGAGTGGGAACCAGTCCACTCCCCAAAATATACTGATTAATTTGGAAAACTGCTCCCAGGGACAAGTCAGAGGCCCTTCCTGTTCAGGTGGAGAGTCAGGTGCTACCTGGGAACCAGGGTTTCTGCTGCCATCTGGTGGCCACTCCCTGCTCTGCATCCTTGCGCCACAACCAGCAGCTGCCTCTAGTGCTCCCCCTGCAGGTCACTGTTGGGAACCCCACTGAGGGCTGGTCCACAGTAGCCACGCTGTCTCAAGCCCCATTGTCCGGGAGCCAGAGGCTGGACTTTTAGAGGGCATCCTTTGAATCTGTGATCTCTATGCAGTCAGATCCCAGCTGCTGGTTCCATCCCTGTGACCATCACATACTGTGGGTTCACCATCAACCACTGGCCATTGTCACGTCAGAAGACCAGGGGCCAAGGCCAAGTATACAGTGGGAACTGAGACAGGAGACCTGAGCTCCAGGCTTGGTTCCACCACGTCAGACCATGGCCCTGGGCAAGCCCTTCCTAGCTGAGCCTCACTTTCTTCATCTGCAAAGTGGGAAAGGATTATTATGTCCACTGTCAGTTTCCAGGGTAGATGGGAAGATCATGAGAGACTGTGGGGTTCCCTATATTGGAAAGAGGGGAGAACTGAGTCCAGCTGGGGGCCATGACTTTTGAGAGGCCAGACAGCAAGGTGTGGTTGGTCCTGACTCTCTCCTCCCCAACTCATGGTCAGGGACCCCAGCTCTGACCCTACTCCCCATTTCTCTTCTAGGCCTGGACTCCGGGTTCTGCACCATCTCCCGAGTGCATCGGGCAGAAAAGCCTCGTGACCGAGACCGTGACAGTTCCTTTCCCTCCGAACCTGAGCTTCACCGCTCAGACTCCCTCTTGTCCTTCCGTCTGGACCTGGACCTTGGGCCCTCTCTCCTCAGTGAGCTGCTGGGGGTCATGAGCCTCTCAGAAACCTCTGCGGCCGAGACCCCCACCCCAGCCCCTGCGGCAAACCCCCCCGCCCCTGCAGCAAACCCCCCCACCCCGGCCTCAAGCCCTCCACCCCGTGGACGCTGCCCCAACGGGATGACCTCTGGGTTGGGCCCAGCAGCTGAGGCGAGGGCCAGCCTGGTGGGCGAGTGTCCCCGTGTGCCTGCCGACATGGCCCCTGGCAGGCACTGGGGAGCAGGCTGGGGTAGTGGCAGGGGCAGCCTGCACTACACCGAGATGGATGCTCGGCGGGAGCTGGTGAAAGTGCTGCCCCAGGGTCGGGCTTCTTGGGAGAGCCTGGACGAAGAGTGGGAGGCACCCCAGGCGGCCAGCAGGGCGCCCGTGCCCAGCACGGTGCAGACAAACACCTTCGCGTTTGCCGATGCTGAGGAGGACGATGAGGTCAAGGTGTGAGCCGCTGAGCGTGGGCTCAGGACCCTGCCCCACCTCCGGCTGTCACCCATGAAGAGCCCAGTGCAGAACCAGCCCCTCATCTGACAACTGGGAGGACCTGAGTTGTCCCCAAACCCTCCACGCTGTTGCCGGACAGACATGGGAGGGAGGCCAGGCTTGCTCTGGGACCTTGGTGTTCCCGAGGGCCCTGCTGGGCTGACCTGCTTCCTCACAACTACCACTGTGGACCCAGGGGCCATTCCTTCGGCCCCGCCCCCACTGGCTGAGCAGCCCAGGCTCACAGTGCGGCCTTTGTGCTGGGGAAGCTGTCCAAGCTGAGTGGGGGACAGCGGGCACACCACACAGGGCCTTTGTCTCCTCCCTATGGGACCGCCTGCCCCAACTCATCCTGAAGCTGCCCCCTTGCCCTCACTAGGGCTTCTTCCCCCACATCCCCACCCCAACCCCAACTTGTCCCAGAGACCTCGAAGAAAAATCAGGTGTGGCTTCCCCGCTTCCTGTGCACCCCAGACCTGCCTCTGGGTTCTGATTAAAAAAGGCTTTTTTTGGTAAGAGGTGTCCTGCAAGATGTTCGGGGACCTGAGTGGCAGCTCCACCTGCTTAAATGCCCTCAGCTTTGGGTTTGGGAGCCAAGGACCCCAGCTCAGCACCCCAGCTGGGGGGGCGCCAAGACAGGGGTAATGAGTAACCAGGCTGGAATGAATGTTCCTGAGATAAGGACCCAGGTGGGAGCCCTTATCGCAGTTCCGGGAACAGCCCCGGGCCCAGGTGCCTGGAGCCAGTACCTGCCTCTAATCCCTCAGGGAAGTTGGGCACTGGTTCTGCTGATAACAGGGGACCAGGAGGCAAGAGTTGGTACGTAGAGGTGTTTGGAAGTGGCTCCCAGCCCCAACTTGGCAGTACTATGACCTGTCGGAGCTTCCTCCTCAGTATCTTGAGAAAGCCAGGAGCATAAAAATGCATGGGAAACGTTAACCACAATTTCTGCCGCAGAAAGGCTGGATGAAGGTGGATTCTTATGTTTATTCTTAGCATTGGGGGAGGAAAATGGGGTCAGAGAGGCAGGCAGTGCAGATGGGGAGCCGGGGCCCAGAGGCTGCTGATCCGGAGTGACTGGGAAGAAGTTCAGGGCTGGGCGTGCTGGGGGCCAGCCTCTGCGAGGTGCCGCCCACTCAGTCAAGCTTGAAGGAGGAGAGGCTGAACCCGCCCAGCACGCTCAGGTAGCTCAGGTGGCCGTGGCCCAGCCTGTTGGGAAAGGTCAGCTGGTGCCCGTCTGGCAGCTTCACCTTGAATTTGTCACTCTCAAAGGTCACAGTGAACTGCCGTGGAAGGGAGGGGATCAGGGGCGGGCAGGAGGCTCCCTGGACATGGGCCGTGGCGTTGCCCGGCGGCTCAAACAGTGCCAGCACCGGTCTAGACCCAGGTTCCCTACCCGCTGGGCTCCCCCTTTGACATTGTCCTCAGGCCCCTTTCCTCTTTGACCTCATATTGACCTCCGACCCTGGGCTGAAGCACATGTGATCTTCCCGTTGCTCCTTCCCCCAGTTGTTGCCATCCCATGAATTGCAGACTATGGTGGATTCACCAAAACGTGGATTGAAATGCAGATCCAGCATGTCTGTCCCTTGGCCCAGATTAATCACAAACCTGCAGGGGAAGGGGTCACAGGTGAGGGTTAGGGGCTCGCCCTGGGTAAAACAGCTTGGGTCGTAGGGCCTCAGTTAATCATGAGCTGGAAGTATCACCCAAAAAAGGATGTATTCATTGAGGTCTGTGCCTTACAGCAAGGGAGGTGACAGGTGGTCAGACTGGGCCTTGGAGTACACGCTGCAGGAGGAGCACAGGATTCAGGCTCTCTACAGGGGGCAGTTTCAGGAACTAGGAGTGTCCCTCCTGGGGGAAAGAACAGCTGCCTTCAGCTATTCAAAGACCTGTTAAGTTTGGCCACAAACAGTTGTCAACCTGAGGTGGGGAGCTCCCTGTCATTAGAAGTATGCGATCAGGGGTTGTGTGATTTCTCGGTAGGGTTGCTGCAGGAGCCTAGGTGAACCCTTCAGAGTTCTCTGAGAGGGGGACATTGTAGGTCACGGGGTGCCTTCACTGGGAGGCCTCAGACCAGAGCTCTCCCCCACTTTCCTGTTACCTTGAGGGACCAAAGTGGGAGAAAGGGGTGAGTTTTCTCTTGGCTCCTATTTCATGGATCTGCCTGCCTCCTCCCCAACCAAAAGGTGATGGAGGTCAGTTCCATGAAATGCAGACATGAGTAAGAGCCTAGCGCTGAGCTGTAACCCGCCAGGTGGATAAAGGTATCTGCTTCTAACGGAGAGGATGCAAAGGAGACCACTTGGCGCCCCTGGTGGCCACCTCTGGTATAACTTGTGTGAACTGCTGGCCTCCTGCCCCTGGGCTGTGTAAAGCCAGTGGTGTTCCTGGGGGGTTGGGTTTTCAGTAGAGGCACCTGGCCGGTGGAGAGCTGGGCAGAGCTCCAGGAGCTTCTCCACTGTTGAAGCCAAGGAACAGAGCTTAAGGCATCAGCTGTGAAATTCGCAGGCACCTCACACCCAGCCTCAGGTATGAAGGCAGGTCCTAACAGGAGCAAAGCCAGCAGGGGGGTGGGAGTGGGCACGTGCGGGGAAAAAGACCCCTCTGGCCTTAGGCCACTCTCATCTCTGATCATCCCACGGGGCTGCCCTGCCTGTCCCCACCTTCCCAGCCTGGTCCAGGTCTGCGGACAATCCCTCTCCCCACCCCACCCTCCCTGCTCACCCATCAGCATCATCAGCAATCTTGCCCTTGATCTTCAGGGTTGTCCCCAACTTCATGTCCATGTTCATAATCTCAAATTTCCCCTGTGCCATCAGAGAAATAGTCCACAAAATACCAACCACGCAGGTGCCCAGACGGTGTCCATGAGTTTTACCCCACCTTGGCCGGGCCCCGGGTCTCCCTCCCCCCTGCCCACAGGAGGGTGCAGAGCTGGGGAGGGTGAGAGCCAGAGCCCCCTTTCGGCCTCTTTTGCTTTGCTCTCATCCATCCCAGCCTCGTCACAGGGCCCAGCTGAGGGAATCTTGGTTTGCCCATCGATAGAGCAGGTAGAGTGGTCCCCGTGACCTCGCAGTTCCTGAGCGTGTTCAAGCAGTAAAGGCACGACACCCTTGGCGGGATCCCCAGCACAAGGGTGTGTTTAGTTCCCACACAAACCTGAAGCCAGCTACTAACAGAATGACCATGAGAGGCATGCAGGTCTTGGTCCACCCGAAAGTGGGAATCTATGAAACTCCAGACGTCGCGTCCGAAATATCCACCCGAGTGCCTCTCCAAACCTCACTTTCCTCTCCTACAAAACGGGTTAACTGGGTGTATTCGCTGGACACCCGTGGCCGAGTGCCCGCTGTGTGACCGCACTCCTGGAGGCCCTGAGGGTAACAGCATCCACCCCCGAGCTGGTTGGGAGAATTCCAGACGGTGCTCGGGAAACTCCGCGCATAGCAAGGGCCCGGCACAGGCTCAGGCCCACTGAGGGGCGACCACCATTACGGTTACTTATTGTAGCCCTGGTCCGGAGTGCAGCCAGACAAGTAGGGATGCCTCGTGTCCCTGTCACCCTCAACAAAGTCTGAAGCCCAGAGACAAGGAGCGAAGCTGGGGTGGGGTGGGGGCAGCTGCCAGTGGTCCGGCTCTAGTGTCTGCGTCGCCCCCAACTGGCTTAGTGACCTGGAGCCAGCTGCACTCCTTCCTGGTCCTTGGTTGCCCTAATATGGGACTGGGCCTGGGAGGTCTCGGAGAAGGAAGAAAGCAAGGGCGCAGGTGGCGTGACCAGGAGAAGAGAGTCAGGGAAGGGTCTGGGCCTCACAGCTCCTCCTGAGGGCAGAGAGCGCCAGACTTTCCACACCAGACCCCCACCCCCACTCCAGTCTCACTCCTACTCTGCGCCTCACCTGTACTGGCTGGAACAGCCTTTCCCAAAAAATCAAGTCCACCTGGGACCCGGGAATGTAACCCGTTTGGAAACTGGGTCTTTGCCAACATAACCAAGTTAAAACCAGGTCCTACTGATTTAGGATCGGACCTGAATCCAATAGGATTGTTGTCCTTATAAGAAGAAAGAAATTTGGACCCAAAACACAGACATGCAGAGGAGAAAGCCACGTGAAAATAGGGGCACAGACTGAGAGGGGCAGCCACGAGCGATGCCACACCCCAGAGTGTGGTCACCACCAGGAGCTGGAGGAGACCGGAAGGGTGTCTTCAGAGAGAGAGTGTGGTCCAGCTAGCACCCCAGTTTCAGACCTGCAGCCTCCAAAAGTGTAAGAGAATAAATTTGTTGTGGCAGCCACAGGGCACTAACACGCCCCCTAATGCCCAGAAGAGGTGTCTGCGATCCTTTTCCCCAAAGGCAGGACACTGCAGCCCAGAGATGGGCAGTGACTCATCCGAAATCACACAGCAAGCTACGGCAGAGCCAGGTTTGGAATCAAAGAATCAGGGACCTCAGAGTGTCCACTCGACCCCCTGCAATGTATAGCTTATGACCTTGGACAATTTCATCTCCAAGCCTCCATTTCTTCATCTTTCTAAAGCTCAGTAGATGTCGCTAGTTATTATTATTGCTGCTAGTAATATTACTGATGAGCTCAGCAAAGCTACAGAGGGAAGAGAGAGGCTCAGCACAGGGCGGAGGGAGCAGAGAGCTTGGATGCCAAAGGGCTGTGGGGACCACCTGGTGGACTTTGCCACTCTACAGAAGGGTAAACTGAGGCCTGGAGAGGGTCAGTGACACTCTTCCCCTAGCGACCCCACCCCCATTCAGGTGAAGACATGGGTGAATCCAGGAGGTGGGTGGCGGGGAAGCCAGCATCTCACCGACATGGTGGTGGCTCCTCGCTCCCAGAGGCAGCTCTCGGCGCACTGACCACTGGAGGCCTGGACTGAGACGCTCGCCACCTGGCCCTGCTTATACTCCAGGACATTACATATTAACTGCCCCGAGGCCATAAAAGGAGACTTTGGTCCCTTCTTCCCAAGTACCCAGAACAAACAGGCAGAAGGCTCCTCACTGGGCCAGTCCCGTCCACTCAAAGCATCCCCTGCCCCCTCGGGCTCCCTGAGCCCAGCCTCGGGCCAGCCTCCTCCGGGAGCCCGAGAGGGCAGGAGCAGAGCTGGCCTGGGCGCCAGGAGCCCAGCACAAAGGGCCTGAGAGCTTGGCGGGCCACCCAGCGCCCCTGTGCGCTGCTTTCTCAGCCTTGAAATGAAGACTCCCTTTATAAAACCCCTAAGTTGCTCGTTCCCAATGAGGTCCAGAGGCTCTTTACAAGTCTTTTGTTCTGCATTTTGATGGTGGCCAGATGGGAGGGGGGTTGGGATGGATCGGTGAAAAGGTAAAGGGATTAAGAAATATAAATGGGCCCTGGCTGGTGTAGCTCAGTGGGTTGAGCACAAGCCTGAGCCTGCGAACCAAAGGATTGAGGTTCAATTCCCAGTCAGGGCACATGCCTAGGTTTTGGGCCAGTTCCCAGCAGGGGACGCACAAGAGGCAACCATACACTGATACTTCTCTCCCTCTCTCCTTCCCTTCCCCTCTAAAGATAAATAAATAAAATCTTTAAAAAAAAAAAACATAAAAGCCCTTTGCTCTGTTTTCTCCCCTCACCCATCACTTTTCTGATTCTGCGTGTCGGTTTTAAGCAACACAGGGCGGCTTCGAAGAATACACTCAGCAGTATCCACGAAAACGTGTCAGAAGCAGGGCAGGAGCGGGAGGGGGGAGGTCAGTGCTGTCAGGGATTTAAACGCTTTGCTCCTTCCTTCCTTTCCTAATGGAGCCGACTTGCTCACCACAGGCCATTAGAGCTGTTGATTAAGAATGAAAAGCCCCACTCTTCACCCCGCCCACCAGGAGGGGCCCTGCCTCCCCATCTCACAGTTCCTCCCACTGGCGGTTTTCTGTGGGCTTGTATCCCAACTCCCCCCTCTCTGTACATACTTCGTTCAGCAACCACAAATCTACATTTCAGAGCTACATTTCAATGACCAGATATATTCCACCAGTTTCCTTCTGCTGACCACTGACGTTAACTCTGAGTGTTTTCTATTAAAAGTGCCACTGCATCAAGTCTGTCGGCACACGAAGGGTGACTGCATCGTGACAACTTATTCAGGGTGGATTCCCAGAGTAGAATTTTCCTGGAGCACTGGTTTGGCGAGCCGGAGCTTTTCCAGCAGAGCTGGCGGGGGCCTTCGGGAGGGGTGCGGGGAGGCTGGCGCAGCCGCGGGCCCTCCGGTGCCAGGAGCTGACGGGTGGCTCACAGCCTGCAGTCCCCTGCCTGCCCCAGGAGAAGAATAGTTTCCTCATTTTGTCCCCAAGGAAATGAATTCCTTCTCAGCTTTTCTCCCAGGGCTGAGGTAAACCCCTAGCAAGATAAGGAGTTCTCAAATGCTTTTTACACGGAAACTCTCCAATCAACAAAAACGACACCGTGTAAAGGTGGTATTTTTCTGATTATAAGAGTAATTCTAGCTCACTGGAGGTTTTGGAAAGTGCACAAAGTAAAAAGAACTTCAAAGTTCACTTGTTTCGGAAGAAATGTTTAAAGACAAGGGACACATTTCCAAATTGTGCACTTTTCTGTATGTGTGTTTTACATGAAAGAAAGAAAGAAAAGGAAGGAAGGAAGGGAGGGAGGGAGGGAGGAAGAAAAGAAAGAATCATTTAACCTTCCTTGCATCTCCACCCTTATTCTCTTAAATGCCCACCTTCTGCACTTTACAGAGCGTTTTCTCCCTCCCTTTTCGCAACAAGCTCAGTAAGTTCTCAGGTGATCTTTATTATTGCTCCAGTTTTCAGAGAGTTAACCAAGGTTCCCAGGGCACACACAACCCATGAGTAGCAAAGCTTGCCTTGGCTACCAACCCACTGCTCCAGTCACTCTCAAAGCTGCAACACTGCCCTCACGTAGTGAGAGGGGCATTTGACCTCCAGGAGTATGTATGACCTTAAGCCCTTTGGGTGGTGGCAGCCTCTGAGGTGGCCCCTGGTATTGGTGCCCTTGAATAACTGGCTCCCCTTGAGGGTGGCTGACCCCAGGACTCTGTTCTGATAGAGTACTAGAACATAGCAGGAGCGATGGGATGTCACTTCCAAGATTAAGTTACAAAAAGAAAGATCCTCGGAAGGCTGCGTGCTCTCTCTTTCTCCCCGCCCTGTCCTGTCCTATTCCTTCTCTATCTCTCTCTCTCCTTCTCTCTCTCTCTCCCTCTCTTGCCTCCCTAGCTCTGGAGGAAGCAAGCGAGCGAGCCAAGTCACGAGCAGTCCTATGGAGAGGTCCACGATCCAAGGAACTGCTGTCTCTAGCCCATTGCCAAAGAAGACCTGAGGCCTGCCGACAGCCATGGGAGTGAACTTGGCAATGGGTCTCCCACCCTTCAGCCAGCACTGTGACTGCAGCCTTATGGAGACCCTGAGCAAGAAGTCACCAAGCTAAGTCCCATCTGGAGTTCTAACCCACAGAAACTTCGAGGAACATGTTTCTGATTTTTAAGTCCCTATGTTCTGGTTAATTAGTTACACAGCAACAAGTAACTAATACACTTGGCCAAACAGGTGTTATCAAAAGTTGGTGGGAGAAATAACACTCATTGAAGACCTCTGGACCAAAGAATTTTCAGTCTGTGCATGACCCAGGCGCTGTACTGTCTGGGTCTTTGTAAAGAACCAGCGGTCAGTTTCACTGCCTGCCTTCACACTCACTAGCTTTTTTTTTTTTCAGTGTTTTTAAAAATTTTTATTGCTCTTTTTCTAGCTTCTCAAGCTGAATAGTTCATTAATTTTTCATCTTCTCTTTTTATTAATAAGTGCATGGAAGGCTGTAAATTTCCCCCCACCACCGTGACCACCTCTGAGAGGTGCTGGGATGCTCTGGGACGAGGTCGGAAAGAAACCTCGATAACACAGGATTAGCTAAGTGATGACGCTATGAAAATATAAATGAACTATTACGCAGGCATCAGAAATCGCATTTCTTGGAGGCCCTCTATGGCCATGTTTCCTTGCTGGTGGTCCAGAGTTACGAGGGCAAAGTGGCTGCAGAAGCAGGTGCCCAGGACTTCCGGGTGGGCCCTCACCCACTGTACATGAGGCCCCGAGCTGCACTAGGAGGCCACAGGGAAGAGCAGCCAAACAGCTGCTGGTGCGAACACCTCTGGGCCCCAGAAGCGCATCGCCACGCTGGCTGCCCAGGGTCTCCCTCATGCAACCCAAACATGCACGGCTTTATTCAAATGCACGGGCTGGAGGGCCTCCGTAGAGGGAAAGGACAAAACACAGGCGGGCCTTAAAGAGACCGGGTCTGGCGGGGAGACGAGCTTGGGCACAGGAAACCACTAGAAAATTATTCCCTGCACCCCAGTGGAAGGCTTCAGAAAGTCTCGACTCCCAGGGCAGGAGAGAGTCCTCGAAAGTCAACTGAAGGACGACTGGGGACTGGAATCTTAGTCCCACTGTTGACTCGCTGCTGCGTGACCACAGGCCCAGTGAGTTAACCTCTCTGAGCTCAGTGTCTCCCTCTGTAAACTGAGAACAATCAGTGCTGTGAGGGCCGGGGAGATAAAGCCTGGGATTTTGTTAATAGTTAACAGATGGCATTTATTACCACTCTCAGGGGCCCAGTGTCCCACCTGCGTTCCCTGTGCAGAGTGGGGGCGGGGGCCGGGGGCAGGGGCAGCTCACCCCCAGCTGGAGCTGCACCTGGCACTCAGGCCTGTGCCTCCCAGGTCCCCATGATGACTTTCCTGTGCCTGAGGTACTTCTGCATTCAAGGGCCCCCTACACTAAAAAATATTTATATATTATACATAGACATACATAAACATGCACACATACGTGTAATTATATTTTACAACTGCATCGAAAGAATCTGTCAGTGTTACGTAGTAAAACATTTTCTTCGACCTAAAAGTTCAGTTTCTCCTTCCGATTTTACGAGACGGTAAATAAAACACTTCAGTGGCCCCTGAAGTGTCCCGTGTGTGAGATCTTGTGACCACTGCACCCAGTGGAGACGTCAGCCTGTGGCTTCTGGCACCTTTGCGCACGGCCTCCTGCTGTTACGGAGTTTGGCTGAGGCCCCTGATCTCTGCCTGTCTCCTTTCCTGTCCTTTTCCTCTCAAAGAACAAAGGGATCAACACACCGCTGCCCCTCCCCAACATCCTCTTTAGAAGGTGACGGTGAGCAGCAAGGTCAGTGGGGCGCTGAGGGTGAATGTCACCCTGGCCCGGTGGCTCAGTTAGAACCTTGTCCTGACACCCAAGTGCGGGTTCAGTCCCCGGTCAGAACACATACCTTAATCAACTAAGGAAGGCATATATAACTAGAACAACAAATTGATCTTTCTCTCTCTCCCTCCTTTCTCTCTCTAAAATCAATGAATTTAAAAATATGTTTAAAGGGCGGACGTCAAGTCCTGGCTTTGTCACCCACAAGTTGAGTAGCTGTAGCAGGTCACTTCAAACCTCAATTTCTTTATCTGTGAGAGGCAGCTCATAGGACCTTCCTCATGGGGGAAATGTGAGAATTATTTTTTAATTTTTAATTTAAAAAGTTAACCTATGAAGCATAAGGGGCACTTAATAGATGCTCAAAAAATAAATTCATTAAATTTATTATTCTTTGCTTCCTTCTTTTGGGAGAAAATTTCTAAATGGCTAACGGTTTCACCCGAGATGATGAAGGCAGGGGTCCAAGCAGACGCTGGGGGGCGGAGGCATTTACAAATGAACAGCAGAGGGGACCCGCATCCAACAGCCTGGACACTCCTCCCCCCCACCAGAGGGCGCGTCTACCCGGGGAGCCTGGGACCAGATCACGGGGGAGCGAGAAGGAAGATGCTGGCATCAGCCAGATGCACGGCCCCTCAGGGGGGCCAGGCACTCGCACCAGCAAGCTAGGGGCTCCGTCCCTCCTGGACTGAGCAGGGTTCGAGAAGGGCACCTGGACCGGGCAGGGCTCATGATCTGTGCTTCCCAGTCCCCATGCCAATCAAAGTCCCTCTGGTTCCCAAAGTCTGTCTTCAGGTGTGTTAGCCTCTGGCCCAGTGAGGCCCCTCTCTTGCTGTGTGACCTTGGGCAAGTCACGTAACCTCTCTGGGCCTCAGTGTGTCTACCTGTCAAATGGGGACTGTGACTATCACACCTGGCAAGGTGTACGTGAGCCTTAAGGGCAAAAGTATGTGAAGCACTGAGCACACTGCCAACCCATGGTCAGCGCTGCATAAATGTTTGCTGCCGTTAAATAGTGTCTTTAAGTCTGCTTGGATGTCCAGGCCACCTGAGCGGAGGTCCGGCCCTGCTCCTCCAACTCTGCCCAGATGCCTGTCCTCCTAGGGACTGCCACAGAGCCGGCGCCTCTCCCGGCCCAGGTGCCTTCCTTGTTTAACCGGTCCGCCTGTTTCCATGGCCCTCCTCTGAACCCCAGCCGCTGGCTGCACTCCTGGCTGGTGCCCCGCCAGGGTCAAGTAGGTCCCCTGGAGCTCTTGGACCACCCTCGCCTCACCTAGAACTGGGGAGAGGCCTTGAGAGGGGAAGGAATTTGGAGAAGGAGGAGGAGGGTTTGGGCCACAGCTAGTTCGCATCCGCCTTCTCGATCCCACCCCCACGACCTTTCTACCACCTGGCGAGGTCTTTGTGAAACAGAAGAGACCACGCCTTGCTCTCCAAACCCTCGGTGGCTTCTCCTCACCCCAAGGACAAAACCCAAACTCCCCTCTGAGCTGACAAGACCCACCTGACCTGGCCCTGGCCACCTTGCCGCCTCATCTCATCCCACACACCCCCTGGCCGTGCTGACCTCTCTGTCCCTTAAATTCAGCACCATTATTCCAGCCTCAAGCCAGTGGCCTTGTTGTTCTCTCCACGGATGACGCTTCCTCGGCTCTTGGCTGCAACTTATCAAGTTGATCTCAAAGCAAAAGTGGGTGGATGGATGCGTGGGTGGGTGGGTGGGTGGGTGGTTGCGTGGCTGGATGGTGGATCCGCAGCAGGAAGCACTCATAATAGCACCCAGAAGGGCAGGTATTTTCAAAGGCTCCCATCTAACAACTCAAAGCCTCGTCGCTTCCTCCTCGCCCCCCTCCAGCATATTATCTGGGCCCTTTGGACAGGGAGTCTCCTCAGGGTCACACCTCCCTGCACATGCTCTCGGCACTGGGCAGATTTATGGAAGAGACACCCGTTTGCCCTGCAGAGGACATGGGCCTGCCCGTGGGTTGTAATCCAGATGCTTCCACCCCCATGGATTCGCCCCGTCACTGTGAGCAGGTCACGAAGGCGTACCAGGCTTTGCTGTCCACAGGAAGGATGGGTGGCTCGGGCCTGGGTGCAAGGCTGGGGTCTGCCGTCCTGAGGAAGAGCAGGCCAGGACCACCAAGTAATAGGAGGAGCTTGCTTTCCCTGTTTAATTTTTAGAGAGGTGTTCTCTATGGAAAATATTCCTCTTGCCACTTGCAAGAAGCAGGACACAGAACATTATGGTCTCTTCTGGGCTCGGCATACACAGTCTGACACATGGTGAGTGTGCAACTATTGTTATTCTGTAGTTAGCGCTAATGACTGGCATTTGCTGAATGTTTCCCAAGCATTGGGCCATTGCAGGATCCCTCACCTCTGGGCACAGACGGCCCCAGGCCTGGGTCTCCCCACTTGCCACAGGAGGGGCTGGGAGCAATGACCTTCCAGTTCAATGTCTGGTGATCTCTGGGTCTCAGTCACTCCCTCTGTCACCACCACCCACCTCACAGGCTGGATATCCCACTGGCCTGCTCACAGACTTGGCAGCCCCCCGCCCAGCAGAATTCCAGAGGCACCCTGCCCCTCCCTCCCCAGTCCCCACACCCTGTGTCCGCAGCCCAGCCTACGAGAATAAGATCTCACCATTTCAACCCTCACACATCACTGGTAAGGATGTAAAGTGGTGCAGCCGTTATGAAAAATACTTTGACAGCCCCTCGAAGCTTAGACATACTCTATGACCCAGCACTGCCGTTCCTACGGGGAGTTGAAAGGAATCGAAAAGAGGGCCTTGCACAAGTACTTCTTCACCATCGTCCACAGCGATGTTATTCCCAATAGACAGCAGATGAGTTCACGCACAGTGGGATGCGAAGCTCTGGGGTGTGCTGCAACACAGATGACCCTGCAAAACACTAAGCTCAGAGAAAGAGGAAGGACACAAAGCCACACAGTGTACGGCTCCAATTAATGAGTATCTGCAACAGATGCGTTCACGGGGACAGAGAAGAGGCTCCGGGGGCTGGGGAGGGCGACCAGGGAGCCGCTGTCCTGCCAGCACAGGAGTTCCAACTGGGGGGATGAGAAGCGTTTGAAAATGGATGGTGTTGATTGCACAGCATTGCGAATGCAGTTTACGCCACCGAATTGTGCACTTAAAATGGTTAAAACAGAAAATTTTAGGCTATACCTACTTTGCTCAACTTTTTTACACTTGTAGTGTAATGTACACATTTACCATGTAGGGACACCGGGGTGGTGAAGAGGATGCTGGGAAAAGAGGATTCATTTGAATGACGGACCTGGGGGAGGGCTTTGCTGCGCCCCGGACGCACAAGTAGGTCAGACGGCACACAAAGCCTGACACAGCGCTGCAGACAGGACCGTCACAGCCGAAGCCGTCCTGCTTCAGGCACGTCCTAACAAGGCAGGGTTCTTAGGGAGCAACAATAAACACGGGAAAAACAGAGGCAGCAGGAGAAGAGGAAGACCAACTATGGAATGGGTGGACTCCATTAAAAACGCCACGGCGCCGGTCTAGAGGAGCCGGGGAGGGCTGTCGAGGACAGGACAGGGTGGACACCAGCCCTTCATGGAGTCCCCAGGAGTCAGAGCCGACTTGAGGACATGGAACACACGCATCCCAAAAAACAGCAAACTGGACACTTTCGATGTACGAATCCTGTTATGGGAGTTATATTTCAGTAAAGGAATTTTAAAAATCAGAGCTTCCCTGGAATTCATAATGCCAACTTATTTCACTTATTTTCCTTGTAAGCCCTCATTTGGAGTCCGGGTCCAGGCACAGGGTGCGGGCACTGTATTTTAGGACGTGGTGAGAGAGGTAACCTCTCTCTAGGAGAGAGAAAGCATTTGCCTCCTCCTGCTGGCCACTAAGAGAACAATCTAAATCAGGGGGGAAAATAACTTGTCAACAGCTAGGCATCTTCCTCAAAAAATGAAAAATTAAGATACGCGTGTAATTTAAAAACACTTCACAGCCCCGACTGGTGCGGCTCGGTTGGTTGGACATCATCCGGCAAATCAAAAGGTCACCAGTTCGATTCCTGGCAGGGGCATATGCCTAGGTTGTGGCTCTGCTCCCGGTTGGGGCTTACAAGAGGCATCCGATCGATGTTTCTCTCCCTCTCTCTTTCCCTCCCTGTCCTCTCTCTAAAAAAATTAATTAAAAATTAGGAAAAACACTTCACAAAAGTCAAAAGGATTTTGCAGGAACAGCAAGCTTAACCTCCTGCCCCAAGCCACCCAGAGGTGAGCACCCTTCTCGTGCTCCTTTCCGGGTATTCCACGGGCCACAAGGGTGACAGCGTGTCACACACACAGTTCTGCACCTCAGTCTCGTTCCCCTAACGACATATCTTGGAGATTGTTCCGTATCGGTAAAGCGCTTTCCTCTGTCTGAGCGCTGGGTCCGACCCAACTGGGACCTGACTAATGAGTTGGACCTGCATTTAGTTTGAGTTCAGTGGGTTGGAGTTGTGAGGTTCACAGTCACTTCTAGGAATAGTTAGCTGATTGCTAGCCCTAGTCCTAACTAACGGTTTCCAGAAATATTCTTAATACTCATACCCTCTCTGCAGATTCACCTGGTGTCCTGACAAAAGGTGAAGGGACAGAGGTCATATCACCACATCAGCACATCCTGCATCCTGGGCACCTGACACGGGAATACTGTTCCCAGAGAAGACCGGGGGTCTGCACCGTCTGGAGCCAGAGGCTGGTCTCAGACACGTGACATTACAAGTGGAGGGTTCAGTGCCCACTGACCCCTAGTCACGACAGAACTCCACGCCGTTGGGAAGACAGCCAGCGACGCAGCAACGGTAAGTACAAACGCACCGAGTGGAAATGAATGCACCACACACTCGGCTCTTTTTGCCGGGGGTCATGTGCATGCAGTGGACCAGACTCTCTGCTGCAGGTCACAACCGGAGCAGCGCGGCCGACGGCGAGTGTGCCTGTGTGTGACGCCGAAGGTCTTCGAGGTCAGGACCCGTGGGGCTGTGTCTCGGCACCGAACACGCCGTGCTCTGACAAAATCGGTGGCTCCTGAAATGGATGAAACCACACGGGAAATGTGGCTTTCTCAAATTTGACAATATTAAAATTTTAAGACTTACATGATGTTATCAATAACAGATTATGAATCTGAGAAAAACTTTTTAAAACAAAAAAATTATTTTGATTAAACATGCTAGAAGTCTGACTTTTCTTTCTCCTTATAGAAGATACAATAAAATCACTGCTATATGAAGTATATGCAGCCCAAAACTGTAGAAAAAATGGATATGAGTGGCATGTCAAGTAGTGAAGTAAAACTTTCTTATTGTTCTGATATCATGGTCATGGTATTTGTCAGATTTTTTAAGTTTGTAATCTATAGGAACTTATTTTCTCACTCTACATAATTTTGAATGTGTAATTTCATACATGCATGTGTATGTGTGCACATGCATGTATGTACGTGCACATACGCTGCATGTCTGTGTACATGTGTGTGCATGCACGCATGCCGTGTAGCTGTGTGTACATGCATGTGTGTGCTTCTGTGTGCATGAATGCATACATGTGTGTGCGCGTGTACATCTGTGTCCTCACCCGAGGACGTTTCTTCACTGCTTTTAGAGAAAGAAGGGAGCAAGTAAAATGTCGATGCGGGAGAGAAATGTCGATTGGCTACCTCCCGTATGTGTATGCGCCCAGACCAAGGGTCGAACCCACAACACTTCAGTTACTGAATAATGCTTCAACCAACTGAGCCACACAGGCCAAGGAGAATTTTACGTGTTTTTATAAGAGGGCTCCAAATTTTTACAAACCTCAGGCTCTGTGACGTTTGCACTCTGCTGGCCCTGAGGTAAAGTGCATTTCTGACCACGGATACCGGTACCTGAGAAGCTCTGGGCTAAATAAATGACCTCAAAGATTTCTTCCAGCTCCGGAATTCTCTTAACAGTGGGAACCACACCCTGTCCCCTTCCTCCCAGCTGCTGCGACTCTGACGGAAAGACAAGGAAGTCCTTTCCTGGAGCTTATCCAAGTCTTTCTTGCTGTATTTGGAGCCTTTGTCCCTCGGGAAGACAGGAAGGCAAAGGGCCAGTCTGGCGAAGTTCCCAGGGGAGAAAGGAAAACAGAAACCCTGAAGGTGTACGCTTTGGGGGGAAGGGAAGTGAAAAGAATCGAGCCAGAGCCCCAAACCTAGGGAACAGAATTGAGGGCCTCTCCCAATATAACAAGAGTAGTCACCATTTGGAGCTTTACTGAGCAGGTATTGAGTGCTCACTGTATCCTAGGTGTCCTAGGCTATCTCTAACCTTCCGCCAGCTGAAGCTCCAGAGGCGAAGTGACTTGCCCAAAGTCATGTAACTCTTCTGTCTCCTGCCTTGCACACCCTTCCCTCCCGCCATGACATACTTCCTGGGTTCCTGAAGATCAAACTTCCCGCACGCCGTCCCCTCATCTTAGGGAGGAAATTCCTTCTCCTTCTTTAGTTCCCTGCTCAAGGGCACCTCCTCTCTCTCCCCGCTCCCCCCACCCCCACGAGGATTGACCTTGCCCTCCTCTGCAGCACTTTGAATTTACCCGGGTATCACTCATCCCCGCCTGTGGGCTCACAGCGCTCACGTGCATGTCTTCACGGCACCACCCAATCTGAAATCACGTTGCTTATTTATGTGTTTATTAGTTTACTAGGATGTAAATGCCACAAGGGCAGTGTCTTGCCTCACTTATTCACACCTATTCCCTGACACAGGACTTGACGCAAAGTGGAGTCTCACAAATTTTGTTTTCATGTGTAATTTCTACCTCAAAATTATGCTACAAGCTCCAAGTCCCAGAGCACGTGAATGAGTGGTCTGTTGGCCAATTAATGAGGACAATATTTGCATACTGCCTTCCTATTGGTGAAATCCGAGGTTCCTGTAGTTTCCTTCTAGCCAGTGGGGTGAGAGTCAGAGTGGGGGCCTCTATGGCCACACCTCCTGCAAACTAGATACCTACCCTCTAGAAAGGGGTGGGGATGGAAAAAGTTGCTCAGGCTCCTCACTTCCCCACCCCTTATTCCCCTACTCCTCCCAACCCAGTTGGCATGTTGTCAAGCAAGTGTGACCCACCTTGTACACCTGAGCACCAGAGCAGGGAGAGGCTGAGGTTAGGAGAGCTGGGGCAGAAGGAGGGGAAACCACTGTCTCACTGAGCTGCAGAGATGGTCCACACTGCACAGACCTCCTGGGTGAGCCTGCATCACCTTGGTCGTGCCCATCTTGGACCTAAAGTTTTTGAGGAACCAGGGCAGGCAGGAGCAGGGGTCTCCGGGAGCAAGGGGTGTACTGAGCACAGGATAAGCTATCTTTGGGTTGCGAATTCCTGGGCCACATCCCCAGAGAATCAAAGCTGAATATGATGTTGTCCAGGAGCCTGCATTCTTCATTAGCTCCCCAGAGAATTAAACCAGCAGAGTAGAGCCAGCGCAACCTTGGAAATCAAGCAGAACTTGGTCTCAGCCCCCCACTAACTTGTGGCCTTGGTCAAGATTTTCTCTAACCTCTCTGGACCTCAGTTTCCTCCTCTGTAAACTGGGGAGACTAATCCCTACTTCAAAGGTATATGATACATGTCACACAGCAGGTGAATCAATAACTGGCAGCAAATTATCTTTCTCACGCAATCAGAGCAAAGGCAGTGAAAAAAACCATCACAAGGGAGATTCTCGCTCATCCCCCAACGCCCCATCATTGGACATGGAAAAGCCCGATGGCCAAGCTCACCTCTCTAGTGGCCTCCATCCTCTCCCTTTACACACAAGGTGGGACCCATTCTCCTTTGAACCGAATCTTACTTTGGCTGTCCCCGTATTTCAGGCAATCCAGATTTTCTGAGAAAGCACTAATTGCAAACACTCAATTAGACCATCTTCTGTAAAATAGGCATTTATGTATGCCTTCCACCTAAAAGGTCATTTTTTTAAAGATTTTATTTATTGATTTTTAGAAAGTGAGGAAAGGATGGAGACAGAGAGGGAGAGAAACACTGACATGTGAGAGATATAATGACTGGTCACCTCTCGCACACCCCCAACCGCAGATTGGCCCACAACCCAGGCAGGTGTCCTGACTGGGAATCAAACCAGCAACCTTTTGGTTCGCAGGCCAGAACTCAACCCACTGAGCCACACCAGCCAGGGCAAAGTCATTCTTTTTGGTAAAGAAAATGTATTAAACATACTGAGAATTAGGGCTAAATTTTAATACTTTGTGAGCCTTTTCATTTATGTAAAATCATAAATCAGTGCAATAATCTTCCTTACATCGTGTGGTCTGGTTCTGCTTTGGAAATGAGTGCCCGCCCTGTCTCCACACTCACACACGAGGAGTTCGATACATACATCCCCTGCACTCTAGCATCCTTCTGGTGCCTGCTCTCCCCTCAGTCAGCAGGGCACCCGGAACTGTAGTTCCTGGGACTAAGTACAGGCTTTACATGCAGAGACTCAAGCCTGAGTCCAACTTCTGACTCTGGTCTTAGCTGACTTCGGGGTCTTGGTACTTGCTGTTCTCTCTGCCTGGACACCCTTTCTCCATCAGGCTCCTTCCCAGTGTAAAAGTCCCGTGGCCTCCACTCTCCTCACACCAGCTAGCTTGGATACCTTTGTAATTATATTGGTGTGTTTTGTTTGCTTTTGTGGGTTTTGTCCTTTTGAAGGCAAGAACTTGGTCTTCTGTGGGCTCTTGTGATGGAGGCTGTGTGGGAACATTGGCCAAGCACATCCCTACACAGGGCCTCAGAATTCTCATCTGGAAGAGAGAGAGACAATACCACCCAACTCTGAGGCCTGGGTGAGAATTATAGGAGACAATGACAGCCATGGCCTTTGTGTCCCTGGGGCTGGAGTGGAGGCTGAATCTCAGCGTGTTCCCTGGACCTTCTACAATCCCCCAAGAAAGGATCACACGCCCTCCCAGGTAGCGCTCCTCCGAGTTCTTTCCCCGCCTCCTTGTCCTCTTCTCGTACTGATACAGGGTGCAGCCAAGGGGGGCCCCCAAAAAAGGATTTGGAATGGTGTCCAGAATTCAAAGTGTATGGGAATAATGGAGAGACATATAAGATGTCCTCACCCCCCCCCACAGGTGTGAGTTGGGGGGAAGGGACAGTTTTGTACAGCCACAGCCTTGCAGCTAATCCATGGCATTGTCTTTTAACATATCTATAGCCTCTGGCGGTCGCTTGGATATGTTAAATGGCTGTGGCCAGGCTTGGAGCTAGGGGGATGAAGTCACTTCCCCCCAAGATGTAACTGAGGGCAGGTCCCCCCCAGTTACAGCGCCTGCGTAGGGGCTTGGAGAGGATTGGCTCGAGGGCATGGGATGATTACTGCCCAGACTAACGATGGCAGCCCAGTAAACTTGTATTAATACAGAAATACTGGCAGGTGTAACTGATCTTGGGAGGAGTCGGAAATAGGGGTACAGAGGAAGATGGGTGCTAGGATTTAAAAGCCAGACACGGCAGCCATTGAGAGAGAGAGCCACGCAGTTTCAGCAGAGTGAGGACCCCCTCTTGGTGAGGTGAAAGAGAGAGCCACGTGGTTTTGGCAGGGTGTGGACCCCCTCTTTCCCAGGTGAAAGGGAAGAACCACGCAGCTTTGCCAGAAGGGAGATCCCTGCAGCCAGGTGAAGAAGAAAGCCACATGCTTTTGGTAGAGTGCGGACTCCTGCAGCTTTGGTAGAAGAGGCCCACGCGGCTTTGGGGTGCCCCCTTTGGCCACGGGGCCTGAAAAGCAACAGAGACTTTGACTGGAACTGGGTACAAAGGACTCTTGCCAGTGGACCATGAGAGGGTACCACAGTACTTTGGATTAACTCGAGATCCTGCACAGTGACACAGCTGACGGTGCCAGCGGCCTGCAACAGGGACGTGTGCTCTTTTCCTGATTTACGGTACCCGGAGTTGGGACAGTGGGAGAAGGGAGCGCTGTGTGGGTGTAGGTGTATACATAAAGGACTTTGATATTTTAGTGGTGGCATTAGGCCTGAATAGCATTAAATAAACATTTTGTTTCCTTTTCACAAATCTCTGGCTTTAAGAGATGTCTTTCCAATTGGCGGCGGACAGAAGGGCCCAGTAGATTTTAGTATTTTGGTTTTCGGGAGGGGCCCCTGTTGTATAGCAGTTTTGGGCATCCCTGGATGGGCCAAATATTGTATTGCCCCTCCCTCGGACCTCCTCTTGTTCGGTAACAGTACCTTCTGTCCTCACGAGCACTCCCAGTGGTGGAGGGGTTTTCCTGGGAAAGGTCTGAGGTATTTAAGCCATTGGAGGTCAGCATGGGTCTGCTGATTACAGCTGTTTCAAGGACAGCTCAGTTTTACTTGCCCCTCTCTTCTCAGGGGTCCCCAAGTCACTCAGGGCAACACATTTGCCAATGGTGGAGATGGGAAGGGGGGGCCCACCCACAGACTAAATTCCTGCACTTCCTGTTTCCTGTGTTGGTCCTCCTTCCTTGCCCCTCCTCAGGTTCCTCTTTCCACACCTCTACCCTGACTCCCGGTCTGGGCAGCCCCTACCTGCACCGACACAGCTCCCGAGTGTCCCTTACCAATCCCCGTTCTCTGGGCTTCTCTGAGGCACAGCCTAGGGCTTCCGTTAAGAGCACAACCTGGAGTGTGCATGAGTGCACACACACTCACCGTGCACTATTGAGCACTTTCTTGCACCCCACTATCCATAAAACTTGTAAATAATAGTTTCTACTCATTCATTTATTCAATGCACATTTGGTGAACACCTACTCTGTGCCAGTCACTCTTTCAAGCTTTGGGGCTACATCGGCAAGCCAAACAGATGCAATGCCTTGTCCTCATGGAGTTTACATTCTGGTGGGGGAGGGAGACGAAGAAACGCAGTGAAGAACGGTGGGGATAAGTGCTAAGAAGACAAGTCCAGCTGAGGAAAGCGGGTAGGAATCGTGGGTAGGGAAGTGAAGGGGGCTTCAATTTGCAGACACCTGCTCATCTCCTAGCCTTGTTTCAGTTAAGAAGCCTAAGAAGCAGGGTGGTTGAGTGCCTTGCCGTAGGCCGTACGATTTAGAAAGCAGTGAAGGCAGAATCTGAACGCAGGTGAAATCAAATCTATGCTGCCTTCCAAAAGTGACCCTGACGGTGTATATATGCCCCAAACCAATACGGTAAGTGTGGTGGTTTTATTTCTGTAATAATTCATTTCAGTAATAAAAGAAACCAACAAGGAGCACTCTAAGTTCATATCATGTCACAACTTTTATTGAGAAATGCGATAAACATACATAACACTTTCCTATATAAACTTCAATGGCTGGCAGAGGAGAACTGAGAAAACTGTCCCAATCACCTGAATGGTTGAGTTTGAGAAAAAAAAAAGTGAATCAGCATAACACTCTCATCTTCCAGATGAGGTCACTGCTGTTCTGCAAATTGAATCGAGGCCATTCGAAAGGTCACAGCCAAGCAGAACTGGATTCGTCAGATTCCCTACGCTCCGCTGCACTTTAACCCTCCCAAGCACTGGGAGGGTGGAGAGGGTGCCACTCCCTGGCGGGGCCGCCAGGGGGCGACCGACTGCAACGACCCAGGTGAGCCAGTCACCGGGTGTCGGGGTGCAGGTGGCAAAGGCAGATGGGAAGAGACTTCAATAGAGGGAGAAAGGGCAGGAGAAAAGGCCCCTGAGGCTGGTTAGTCAGCACCCCCCCCCCAATATCTTACCCCTACTGTTGCCACCTGGACCTCTCTAAAAGAAAAACCTGACTTTGTAACCACCCGTGGCACCTCCAACATAGCTTAACAAAAAAAACAAAAAACAACAACAAAAAAACACCCTGAAACTAAACACAAGACCTGCATGATCTCGCCAGGGCCTAATTCCAGGTCAACATCCTTCGGAGCCATATTGAAATCATTTCAATTCCCTGAACTACATACTCTTTTCCCCTTGTGAACCCTGAAACGTTGGGTTCCCTCCATCTGTTAGGAAAGACAGATAGTAAACCAAGGCAGGGAGGAGGAAGGTGGTTGGGGGCCCACGGTGCCCAGAGGAAAAGCCCATTAAACAACTGTGGTTAATTGCCTGCCTCTGGTCACTATCTGTTTTACAAGGGGGTCCCGAGTGCTTACAGAGAAAGCCCATAAATAATTTGGGGTAGCGGCCTCAGCTTTAATTAACCGCCTCCTCTCATGTATCTGTTTTACAACAAGATGCACAAATGTGATCTGAAGCAAGATGAGGTTCTGGGCTAACAACCCTCCACACACACACTTAGATAGTCACAGCTGTCCCTGGGGGAAGCTGGCACTGCCTTTACCCATCAATCTATATGCAACTCCCTCACCCCCATCCTACAAGCTCTGTAAGTCCTCAAGACAAAAGACCTGACGCTTTTTGCTGCTCAAGTCCATGCCTTTCTCCCAGACCTCAGCAAGGTACACTCCCTTCCATCACAACTATCACGAATAAACCCTGCTTACATACTAACAGGCTTGCCCATCTGTAATCCTTACTGTATCAGCAAGAAGAATCAAGTTTCCCCCGCAACACACCTGGAATATCTTTTTACACCAGGTTTGCCTGGAGAAATCTGTCTTTCAGCTAGGTATCAACCTCTCCTAACAAGAAGCCCCTTATCCCCCAGGCTCCGGTTTGCGGTAGGGGCTTCTCCTGAGTTGCCAGTACCCAGTAGGCTTCCTCCATCACATTGTGTAATAAATATCTGTCCTTGTCTTTCCAATGCCGGTCAGAGAGCGTCGTGCATTAAATGATTGCAGAAGGAATGCAGGAAGTAGTACGGGGTTCAGGCTCCGACATTTGTGTGACCTTAGGCAAACTATCTGGCTCACGGGTTTGTTGTAAGAAGTAAATGTATCAATGTGCAAAAAGTGCTAAGAACAATGACTGGACCGCTGTAAGCAATTGACAAATTTTGACTCCTTGTTATTTTCACAGCAGCCAACAAATGTCATCGCCCTTTTAAGGGACCCGCTCACTTTATCAACTAAGCGGAAGTACACGCTCAGGGATCCAGGAGTGACCTCACAGCCCCGGAAGTGACCTCGGAACCCCTCAGAAACATGGTCGCGGAGCATTATTTTGGACGTGGTCACAGGCGTCTCCGTGACGCAGAACGAGTTAGAGCGTCCCACGGGGTTTTTACGGTGTCGTCCTGGATCCCTAGTTCCTCCAGTCTGAGCGCCTCGAACAAGAAGGCAGGCGGCGGGTCACGCTTGTGACGTAACGCCGCTTGGGGGAGGGGCTAGGGGAGCAGGTGACACTCTACACGAGTTCGTTCATATCTCTATGGCACCGAGCACTCGCGTGCGCCGCGTCCGAGCGTCTGGGCGAACGTTGCCCCTTTAATCGGTGAAGGGCTGGGCCGAAGAGGTCCCGCGAGAGCGAAGGGGGGCGGGGGGGCGGTGCCGAGGCTGGGGCCCGTGGCAGATGGAGCCGGAGATGGAGCCGGAGACTCTGGAGGCACGAATCAGTGAGTGTCCGGGAGGGGCGCGGGACGGGCCGGAACCGGAACCGGGGGCACAAGGCGGGCCCCTTCCCGGCGGGGGCGGGGTATGGGGCGCCCCCTCCTCACGCCCCGCCTCCGTCCCAGGAGGGGCGGTGCCCCGAGCGGGTGTTTCGGACCCTGGGACGAAGTAAATCCTACAAGCTGGGCAGCCCACCCATCAGATCCCTGGGCTGCGACCCCCGGCAAAGAGGGAGCTGCTGGCAACCCTGAGCCCTTCTGGGCTTCCGGAGATAGCAGCCTCCGATTCCTTCAGGCCCAGACTTGTCCGCCGAGGAGCAGACCCCCAACTCATTTCCTTGGGTCGCGAGAGGGAGCAAGCTAACGCAGGGCTACACCTCAGGCTCCGGAGGGACCCACCTGTCCGGGGCCCGAATCCTTCACTGTCTGGCCCTGAATGTCGTAACTCCCTCCTGTCCCATTCTTGAGCCTGCAGCTATTGTCAGGTTTGCTTGCTTCCCCTGTCCAAAAAGGGAGGACCCACTGATTCATCTGATCCTCCAAGCTCTGGCCACACAGTAAGAAACCCCCAAACCCTACAGACATGAAAGGGCCCGTGTTTGACTCCAGAAGTCGTGTCAACTTCTGAGTCCCTATCCTCAGCCCAGCCCCTCACGGTGCGCCGCCTCTCAAGACTCCTGTCCTTGCTGAACTTCCTCCAGAGGTCCCTGCACCCCTTTCCCCAATCCTCAGACACACTTCCGACTGCTACTCAGGCTTCTGAGCCCTCACACTTGCACTGTGCACCTGAGCCCCCTACGCTCCATTGCTGACATCCTTGCCTCTCACAGCCCCACTCCCGGACTCTGCTCCAGAAAGCTGTGCCTTCTCCTTGGGCCGGTACTGGACCCATGTCTGTGCTAGGGCCTCAAGGAGGCCTCTGGGCCCACCCTCAGCTCAGCCCCTTCACCCTGGGCACACCAGGGAGCTACAGAGGATCAGCAGAGTTGAACCCTGAGGTTAGCCCCAAAACTGCAGCGTCTGCAGGGATGTTTCAGCGTTGCCCTGGAGGAAGGAGGAGGAGAGGTTGGAAAGGAGGCACTCAGTGGCCATTAAGACTGTTCCAGAACGCCACAAGTGTCCAAGTCCCAGATCGGGCTCTGGTTGAGGGATATGACAGGATGGTTGATACAACAGTGTCAGGGTTTAGCAACAATGGAGACTTTCTGAGACTGGAGTCTGATCTGGGAAGCTGAGAGGAAGCAGCACACCTGGGCTTGGCAGTAGTTGGACCCCAATAATTGGAACTGACATTGTTTTTCTCTTTTTCTTCCCCTTTGTGCCCTAGCAAAATTGTAAGCTCTTCCCTTCTGGTGGTTAGCACTAAAAAGTAGCTTCTGGTGGGTAAACGATAACATTGTTACTACTGTGGAATAACACAGTGAAGTCACCCCCAGTTGTGAAACACACCCCTCCCTCCCTCCCTCCCTCCCTCCCTCCCTGGAGGTGTTCTCCCCCCCCACCTGTCAGGGAAAGTGTCCCCCCCACCCCTTCAGCAGGTAAGAGGACTGGGGGGTTGGGGCCAGCGCCAGAGAAGTTGGTCAGATCTCCTTGTACCCAGAGGCCCTCACTCAGAAAGATGCATGTCTTGTGATCCCACTGCTTCCTTTCAGCTCCTGACTCAGGAAATGTCTCTAGAACCAGCTTCTCTGTCCACAGTCAGACTCATGTGTCTTTGACACTTGAAGGGACTTCCTGTTTTATGGTCCCCCATCTGGGTGTCATTGACACCAGATGGGTGTCAATGAGAGGGTAGTATTCAGCCTCATCCTCTCTGACCTTAGACTGGTGTTCCCCAGCCTCAGGTCATGTTGGGGGGACTATGAGGCAGAGTCAATGGCCACACTTACAGAGGGTGCCTCTTGCTGATACCCTGGCCGGTCCACAGGGCTTATTTCCTCTGAGGGACTGGAGGGCTCTGCAGGGCTCCTGGAACAGAGGTTTGTACCCGGAAAGAAAGTGTCTCATTCAGATCTCCGCTCAGCTGTGCCAGAGAGTAGTCCCCCCACCCCCGCCAACACTTTCTGTACCTTTTCCCTGCTCTGTTCTTCTTTATAGCGCTTCACACCAGTATACAGTGTTTTGTGTAGGTTTGTTTGTCTGAGTAGTGTGTCTCTTGCTGGGCTGCGAGCTCCAGAAAGGGAGGGATTTTGTCTTGCTCCGTGCGGTGGCTCCAGCACTCAGAATACTCATCGAATGAGTGTGAGTTGAATGGACGGTGGCCGGGCACTGGGCTCCCAGGGCTCCTGGCCCCCTGCCACAGCACAGGACCCCAAGTGGGCCGCTGCCACAGGCTAGGTCTCCAGCCCCCTTCTGTTCACAGATCCTTCTCTGCCCCACCTTGGGGCTGTGTTCCATGCACGGCTCTGGCTCAGGGCTCAGGCTTGGGCAGAACTGGCTGGGACAGGGTGAAACTTAGAGACGGGCTCGGGGGAAGTAGTGAAGACCTGCCTTTGGCTGCTGCCTCAGCCTTATCCTGTGCAAAGTACTTCATCATCCCAAATCAGTCCATATTTCAGTCCAGCTTCACAATGGGGGAACAGAGGTTTGGGAAAGTTCGGTGACCTACTTGGTTGTTTTTAACCGACGGAGGTGAGGGAGGTGACTGCTTGGCCTTGTTTACCACCCCCTCCTTACCTCTCCTCCCTGCCCGCAGCTGAGCCCTCTTTCATTCATTGGTTTACCCAGGGAGATGGGCATGTGGCCGGTGTGGTGCAGTGGTAAGCTGGGCCCATGATCAAGGTCAGGTCTGAGGGACACAAAAGAAAGAGCTGATGCAGCAGTGCCAGCCTGGGCAGGAGTGGGGGTTGGCGAAGACTTCCTGGAGGAGGTGATACCTAAGCTGTACTCCTTACCAAGGCCCTTCATGCTCTGCCCCGTGCCCAGTTACCTACATCTCACACAGCCCTTGAGCTGTGCAGAGGCGTGCACACCCAGCCTGGTTAGCTCCCTCCAGTCCCTGCTTGTGCTGCCTCTTCCAGGCAGCCTCCCCTGATCCTGGGCTCAACTGAGTCCCCTCCTCCGGTGCCCGAGGCTCCTTTGCCTCCCTCTGTCTTGTACTGAGAGCCCAGTTCCCTTGGCCCACTTGCCAGCTGGGCAGACCCTTGAGGGAGGAACTGTGGGTTTGTTTTTCTCCTACCTCTGGATCTCCTCTGATCATAAATTCCTTGAGAATTGTGGGGACGCTGTTTCCAGGAGCAGAATCAGAGGTGTAATCAGACATGGCAGACACAGAGTTGTAGGGGCGGGGCGACGAGGAATAGGGGAACGGCCCCAAAATAGTCTAAACGTGGAACCCTTTGGGGAGAAGCTACAAAGGGAAGCTAGTGGATGCCTTTTTTCCACGGACTTAAATGATACATCAACACTCGGTCTCGAGACTATGGCAGCATGCCCTCTAGTGAGCACCCCTGCTGCTGGGGTAGGGAGTGAGAGGGAGGGATTCCTTTGCCAGGTCACTCTGGCACTCTCTCCTCCTGCAGACAGAGCCACGAACCCCCTGAACAAGGAGCTGAACTGGGCCAGCATCAACGGCTTCTGCGAGCAACTCAACGAGGACTTTGAGGGGTAGGTGGCTGTCCCCCTCTTTTGCTCATACTCACTGACACTTACTGTGGCCTGCTGCTGCTGCACATGCTCCAGATGCTGGCCTCAGTCAGAGACGTTTCCATTCTTCACGTGCTCACAAAGTATTGACAGCAGTGGGCACTCTTTGTGAGCCACCCTTGGGGGGGGGGTGGCCCTTGCTGGACCCATTTTACAGGTGAGGAAACTGAGGCTCTGAGGACTCAGCAGTTGCCCCAAGATCTCACAGAGAGAAGATGGTAGCCCCGAGCTTGTGAAAACACATTTTGGGGCTGCCCTCGGACTTGGAATAGACTGCCTGGCAGGGAGATCGGGGCAGATGCATTAGCAGCTTCCCCAGGTGGTGTTGAAGGTTGGGAAGCACAGTCCGATGCGATTCACCTTCTCTGCATGGCCCCCAGTGCGGGTGCTCCACTCGGGCAGGCCACACAGATGGTATGGCGTGTGCTCTGGAGGCGGGCTGCTTGGGTGTGACTCCCACCCCCTCTGTTAGCTGGGCAGGTGATTGAGTGCCTCTGAGCCTCCACTCCTTCAGCTGTGAAGTGGGACACCAGTGCCGGCCACCGCAAAGGGCTCTCGTGAAGCTTAGGCAGGAAAACGCATGCGAGACCCCTTGCCCACTGTAAGCACTCAGTCCATGTTGGCCATTACTGTCACTAGTGACGGGGCTTTTACAGTCTGGTAGAGGATAGCACCACTTCTGCCATGAAGCCGCCCTGGTTTCCCCAGCAGAATGTCCTGTGCCACCTGGAGTTCCCAGGGAGCTGTGTCTGCCCATGTCTCCTGGCACATTGTCGTGTTCTGCTCCCAACCCTTGAAGGCTGTGGTCATCTTTCCGTACTTGTCCCTGTGCCAAACCAAGGACATGGCAGGCCATAGTCCTTGGTAAAGCTGGCTGAGGGCTGAGCTCACACCTTGTGAAGGTCCCAGCCAGCACTCCCTGTCCGGTCCCACCCTGCCGTGCCACAGTCTCTGGCCTTGTCCTCAATCCAGAGCGGGGCCTGGGCCTTCACACCTGCCCTGCAGAAGCCACCGAGCGCTGCAGCCCTCGCAGAGCCGTGAGGCGGCCCTGCCCCGTGGTGCCTGAGCTCTCTGCCTATTCTGGCTCTGTCTCTTGCTCTCGCCCAGGCCTCCACTTGCCACCCGGCTATTGGCCCACAAGATCCAGTCCCCGCAGGAGTGGGAGGCGATCCAGGCCCTGACGGTGAGGAGAAGAGGGGAGAGGGTGACAGCCGTCCGCCAACCACGTGGATGGCGCCAGGGGAGGCTAAAGCCGAGGTGTTTGGGGTCCCATCAGTCTCTTCGGAGTTGTGCCAAGGTGGCCTAGAATGGGGGTCGCGGCCAGCCCCAAGGGCCCCAGGACATCCACTGGGCTGGCCTCCCATCCCAGGAGGGTCTCTTGCAGGGAGGAAGCCCCTTAGGGTCATTGGGTCCGGGGGTTTCCTACTCCAGCTGGGCCTCAGACCTCCAGGAGGCTGAGGTGGGGTCTCTCCCAGAGCCGCTGAGTTGGAACTGTAGCCCCTGCACCCCGGAATCTGCATGTTCCCAAAGCTCCCGAGTGCATCGAGGGGTCAGCCCAGCCTGTCAGTATCTCCAGACACAGGGTGGTACCGTCCTTTCCATGGGGGTTCGAGGAGGGACGCATGGGCTCAGGCAGAGGCCCCAAAGCTGTGCTCACAGCAGGCTGCTATGGGGTGCACTGCCTGTGGCCCCGGGCATCGGCCACACAGCAGCCAGCTACACAGCCAAGCTGATTGTAGGTGACAGGAATGAACGGTTTCCCTTTTAATAGTTATGTATTCGTTTTAACACATTAATTTTTTCATTTTTTCGCAAACGTACTTTAGTCCTGTGATTTCACAGATACATAACTTAGAGTAAGATAAAGGTAGGGGGTGCCAATGTAAGTTTAAAAAACAATAAAAGGAATATAGAAAGAAAATAATTTGCAGGTGGTACTCGGATGTAGCCAAGCAACAGAGGGGCTACAGCGCAGCTGCACGCGGGGCGTCGCCTGACTCCGCCCCCAAGGGGAGGCCATCCATGTCAGGGCCTCTGACCCGCAGAGTCCTCCTGTCCTCACCAGTTACTTTCTCCCTAGTAATACCCATCCTCGGGCTCCTGGGCTCCTGGCCCTGGCTGAGGAGTAGGAAGGAGGCCGCCTGCTCTGACCCCCCCCGGGGCTCCCCGCACCCCACCTCCCCTAGGTGCTGGAAACATGCATGAAGAGCTGCGGCAAGAGGTTCCATGATGAGGTGGGCAAGTTTCGCTTTCTCAACGAGCTCATCAAAGTCGTGTCTCCCAAGGTGGGTGCTCCCAGCCCAAGCTCAGAGCGGTGCCGTCAGATGGGTGGCTGATGCGCCTCACCCCGGGGCCTCCTGCTGGGGCTCCCACGCCTACTGCTGCCTCAGCCCCCTTTGAGTTTAGACCTGGCACAAACACAGGCCCTTCCTTCTGGGCCCCTTCACTCGGCAGAGTCCGGGACGGCTGATGTCCAGGACGAGTGCTTCCGCTGACAGGTGGTGGGCCAGCCCTGGAGCTGCTGGGTGCCAGGGAGGGGCCCCTGCGGAGAGTGCACGCAGCTGCCCCGGCACGGCACGGGCTGCTGTGTCTCCGAGGTCTCTCCCCGTAGACCCGGCATGGTGCCCACCTGGGTCTCTGGGTCTGTAGTGGAGGGTCTCCCTGTCCCCACCTCACAAGCGTCTCCCCTATAAGGCTTTGAATGCTGAGGCCCCAAACCTGAATGACAGAGCCTGCTGGTTCCAGATGGGCCACACCCCCAGCTTAGCCAAGGAATCCTCCCATAGGTCATGGACATGTGTGGTGCCCCTTGGGTCCCATCCCCTTCCCCCTTCCCCACTCTGACCTGCTGACTAGAGCAGCCAATGACCTGGCTGGCCTCCCCCTTCTCCCAGAAGGTGGCTGGTGTGAAAGCCAGTTCCTTCAGCCTGCGTTACTGCTGGGAGGCTGAGTGGGGCCCAGGGCCCAGCACTTCCACAGCTGCCTCTTCCCTGGTCAGTCAGGCGGTGGCTCCTCCCTGAGGTCACAGTGTTAAGCCTTACATGAGTGGGCACTGGGCCGTGCCTGAGCTCTGCATCCTCACTACGGTGCCACGGTTATCATCCACACTTAACAGTGGGGAAACTGAGGCACACGGTTCCCACAGCTGAAGAGTGACAGAGCTAGGCAGTGAGCTCCGTCTATGCCAGGCTGGGAAGTGAGGGCCCTTGGGCCAGGTCTCCGAGGGGCTTCCGGAGAGGTAACTAGGTTGGGGCTGCAGCGACCGAGGTCAGCTATTGTCAAGGGTCTCCTCTCCCCTTGGTCTTTGAAGTACCTGGGCCCTCGGACATCAGAGAAGGTGAAGAACAAGATTTTAGAGCTCCTCTACAGCTGGACGGTCGGCCTGCCCGAGGAAGCCAAGATTGCAGAGGCCTACCAGATGCTCAAGAAGCAGGGTGAGGCGCCGGAGCCGGGGCGCGGCACGTGCCCCTCCTCTCCTCCCTGAGCCGGGCTGCAGCAGGCCAGACCCTCGCTTCTGGCCACAAGGTCATGGGGCTACCCTTTAACTGCTCAAGAACATGTGGCCAGTGAGGCCTTGTTGTTGCTCTGCCTGAGGCTAGCTTCGGTGCAGAGAAGGTGGGTTTGGGCCAGGCGTCTCCTTAGAAAGTGGCTCCCATGGAGTGACCTAAAAATATAGGTGTCCAGACTCTTCCCCATGCAGTCCAGCACACCCCGGTCCGGAGCAGGCCCCGGTCCCCTGAGGTCTAGAGCCAGCACACTGGAGAAAGACCATCCTCCCCCTTCCTGCGCTCGCCCAGCCACGTCCCCGTCTCACCCCCACCCCTGGGCCTGGGCCTGGGCCTGGGCCTGGGCCTGGGCCTGGCCGACAGCCCTTCCCACTGCCCACCTCCTCCAGGGATAGTGAAGTCTGACCCCAAGCTTCCGGATGACGCCATCTTGCCCCTTCCTCCCCCACGGCCCAAGAATGTGATCTTCGAAGATGAGGAGAAATCCAAGGTGAGATGGGCGGTAGGGGCTCCAGGGCCCACTTTGGGGGTCACAGGATTCCGTTCCCTGGTCACCCTGCCCTTGGAGTAGAAGCTTGGGGTGAGCACAGCCACTGCAGCGGTGACAGCCGCCATCCATTGAGTGCCCCCTGCACACTGAGCACCCCCATGCGGTGCCCCCACAGGTAATAAACACCAGTGTGCTTCATGTCCCTGAGGCTGGTTTGAGGGCGTTGCGCAGGTTGACCAGGAGTTTGGGTGTTTTTACATCTGTGACCCTTTGAACAGTCATTTCATTAGTTTTTTGTTAAAGAAATGTGTTCATAAGTAAGAAATTAAACAGCACCAAAGGAGTAAGATGAAAAGTAAAAGCTCCTCTACCCAGGCCAGTCCCGGCGAGCACCCACTGCTCGGTTTCTCGTACACCCTTCCAGAGCCGCTCTATCGGTACTAGCAGGATGTCTCGCACCATTTGTTGAGAACCTGTTTCTGCCGGGAGCTGGTGGGGGTAGCTAAACGCACACATTTAGTGCAGCGTCCCAGTTGTCCTGTGGCCACCCCAGCAGGTGTCAGTAGATTCTCACCGTGTCTCAGAGAGCCTAGGTGACACACCCCACAGCCAGGAAGGGAGGAGCCAGCATGTGACTCCAGGCCCAGGCCTGCCGTCACGGTCACTGCCCTCTGTCCGTCCGCACAGATGCTGTCCCGCCTGCTGAAGAGCTCCCACCCTGAGGACCTCCGAGCAGCCAACAAACTCATCAAGGAGATGGTGCAGGAGGTGATAGCTGAGTCCAGGGCCCAGGGGGGAGGCGGGACGGAAGGGCTGCCGAGGTGGGGTTGGACGTGTACGTAGGGGGAACCCTGCAGTGACCCCGTAAAGGGCTGGCCCGGCAGTGAGAGGGCTGGCTGACCCTGGGGGACCACAGTGGACTGAGTTGCATCCCCCATTTAGAGGGAAGAATTTCCTAGCAGCTGAGCTCATCTGTCCTGGATGGGTGGGCTTCTGCAAGGTCGGCTCTCCCATAAAAATGAGATAAATTAGGCTTTACTACATTTGGAGTGTGTGTGAGAGAATAATGTGCATTTAGTTTATAAATAAATACAATGCTCGTTGACTTGCCATGGGTTTATGTCCCAATAAATCCATTGTAAGTTGAAAATATTGTAAGTCGAAAACATGATTAATCCATCTAACCAAACGAACATTATCACTCAGTTCGAACATTGGCCCAGTCCCCCTTACACTTGCTCAGAACACTCACTGGCCTAGGCAGAATCATGTGACCCAAAGCTTGTTTTTGACTGTCAGGTAGCGTGTTATGCATATCACTTTTGCACCATGGAAGAGTCCTAAGTTGGGGACCATCTGTATACATACATCATGGTTGCGTGCTAAAACGTTTTTCATTGACAAAGGCAAGTCATCAGAAAGGTTTGCAGTCCAGAGACCCAGACGGCAGTTCTGGGTGGTCTTTCAGAGGCAAGCTGCACGCCCTCTCAGCAGGGAGAAGGTCGGGGGCCGCCCTGCGCCAGGAGGGCGGACGAGGCAGTGGACAGCACAGCACAAGCCCCTTTCCCTCCGCAAGGGGGAAGCCTGCGTGGGAAGAAGGGTTGGCCTGTGTTGCAGGGGCACTTGCTGCAGTGGCCTCTCAAGCCCCCACTGTTTGCCGGGCATTGCAGACACTGAGAGGGGTGACTGCACTAGCATGTAGATGGCACTTGGTGACCTCTGAGGCCTTTCGTTCTCAAGTACAGGAACCTCCTTTCAAGGGACAAATGCAAGGAAGGCAAGGCTCATGGAGAACCACAGGTGTAGGACTGGGCCCTGGTCCTCCAGCATCCCCTGCAAGTGTGGAGGAAAGCCTGGGCCATTTCCGGAGATTCTGGCTGAGGGCCCAGGGAATTCTTAGGGGCCGGTGCAGAGGCCTGGGTCGGGGCCATTGGCAGGAGGACAGGAAATGAGCAGGGTTGGCCCAGGGCTTCTTGGACCAGACTGTCCTATCCAGGGCACGAGGGGCTCTTGGCTGCGTCTGCTCTAACACCCCAACGGCAGACACCGCCAACAGCGTGGTGTGGGCACTGCTTGGCTCGCAGCTCTCAGTGCCGTTTGCCGATGCCTCCCCAGGACCAGAAGCGGATGGAGAAGATCTCGAAGCGGGTGAGCGCCATTGAGGAAGTGAACAACAACGTGAAACTGCTGACGGAGATGGTGATGAGCCACAGCCAGGGCGGCGCTGCGGCCCACAGCAGTGAGGACCTCATGAAGGTGCGCCTGTCTCCACCCTGCCCCAGGCTACCCCAGGGCCCCTGCTGGCCCTGACCCCTCCTCATCCTGCTACCCCCAGGAACTGTACCAGCGCTGTGAGCGAATGCGGCCTACACTCTTCCGACTGGCCAGTGACACAGAGGACAATGATGAGGCCTTAGGTGAGCAGAGCTGGCCCATCCCTCCACCTTCTTCCCCACCTCCCCTGTGCCCCGTTGAGCACCTGCAGTTGGAAGGAACCACCACCAGGGGGCCCCTTTCTCCAGCACTGACCGTGGTTTCTCTGAGGTGAGGAAGAAGGAAGCCCAGAGCAGGGGCCCACGTGGTTGAGGGACCCTCGGGGCCAAGCCACTTACCTCATTTGCTGCCCACAAGCCACACAGGAGGAAAAATCGTTCCGTTTCACAGCAGGGGCTAAGGGAGGGCAGTGACTTGTCAGGATCACGGAGCAAAACAGTGCCAGAACCAGAGTGGATCAGGACTCTCCCTGCAGACACTGCCTCCCTGGTGAGGGTTATAGACTGAGAGCAAATCCCACAGGCCTGCGCAGTTCCAGAGCTGGGCCTGTAGCGCCTGCAAGGGCCACAGATCAGGTTCCAGTCCTGTTCTCTGCCCCCACATCAGCAGGGCCTCTTGGGCAGCCGTCTGGGTGCCATCTGAGCCCCTTGTTCAGCCAGAGCCCACTGAGCACCTCCCATGGGCCAGGGGCCTGGCCCCCGCCAAGAGGTTGCTGTTCAGGTTCCTCGGAGCCTTGGCTCCTCAGGAGGTGACACTGACGAGGGTCTAGTGTGTACCAGACACGTTTGTAGGCCCTCAGGAATGTGGCAGTGATCAAACTCAACAAAAGCCGTAACCTCATGGAGCTTGGAGCCTAATGAGAGGGGACAGACCATAAACCCAGGACTGAGCAGTGGCCGCTCGTCAGACGGTGCTAAGTGACGTGGAGAAGAGCAAGCAAGGAGGGGACTGCATAGTGTGGGGATGGGATTAAAGAAAGCCTCTGCAAAGGGACTTTGGGGTAAAGAGCTGAAGGCAGCAGCAAGGGGTGAAGCCACGCCGAGATCTGGGGTTTCTCTAGACCTCAGAGCGTGCGGAGGCCGGAGCGGGGAGTGTGCCCTGTGTTCAGGGGCCGGCCCAGGGCAAAATGGAGGAAGCAGTGGACAAGGAGGAACGGGGCCCTCAGTCTGAGTAGACGAGATGGGGCGCCTGCCATCCCACTGCCCTATGAGTGTTGGGATGGATGTGGGGTGCTGGTCTCCTTCCAGAGGCGCCCTCATTCCTTCACACCAGCCCCTCTCCTCCTGCCCATTCCAGCGGAGATCCTGCAGGCCAACGACAACCTCACCCAGGTGATCAATCTGTACAAGCAGCTGGTGCGGGGCGAGGAGGTCAACGGAGAGGCTGCTGCCGGCTCCATCCCTGGTGAGGAGGTGGCAGGAGAGTTGGGGGAGGGGCCTGCCAGGATGGAGGGAACCAGGGAGTCCAGGGTGGTATGACCGTCCCAGAGCTGGTAGCCGTGACCGCCAGGGAGACCTTGGCCCCTTAAGATGGGGAAGGCTCCCAGGGAGTGAGTCTGTGCCTAGGCTGCAGCTGTGGGGGCGGAGTCTGGATGTGGGACCGAGGGAGGGCGCTGAGGACCAGGCAGAAGAAGGGAGGCCTTTCTTTCATTGACAAAACAGGACCTGTTTTAACCCCCGCACCCCCAAGGCTTAGTTTAGTTCTCAGAATGTGGTAGGGAGGGTTTGACATACAAACATTCCAGCTCAGTTTCAGTGAGGGTGAAGTGACAGCTCAGGGAACCACAGAAGCTGTTAGAGTTGGCCTTCCGGGGAGAGGTGGGGTGGGCCGAGACACAGAAGGAGCAGAGTCTGAGCAAGGCCTCAGAGGATGGGTGGCAGCAGACAGAAGCAGGAAGTCCCTTCCAGGCCGAAGGAGTAGCATGTGCTAAAGAAAGGACTTGGTGGGCAGATTTAGGCGCAAAGACCAGGTGGCCAGGGAGGGGGAGGCAGAAGAGTTGTGAGGGGTTGGGGGTCAGTGTGCCGCCCCTCAACTCCCAGGGACCCCGAGGACCTAACTGTCCTCCCCCCAGGCCGTGCCTGACTCTCCTTTCCCACCCCAGGCAGCACCTCAGCCCTGCTGGACCTCTCTGGCCTGGAGCTCCCTCCCACAGGCTCCGCCTCCCCAGCCAGGCCCTCCTGCCCCGGGGACCAGGCCAACCCTGAGCAGCCCAGCGCCTCCGTCTCCCTGCTTGATGATGAGCTCATGTCTCTGGGTGAGCACGGGGCCAGGCCCAGATGAGGGTGGGCTCAGCTGTAGGTGGGGGCCGTGTGGGATGCAGCTGCCTGGACAGCCTGGTCGCTCAGTGTGTGGCTCCTCCCCCCTTGAGTGCTGTGGAGCACCGGGCAGTTTGACTGCTGAGGAAGCTGAGGACCAAGGAAATCAAGGAGCTTGTGCAAGGTCGGACAGTCAAAGGGTGGGCCTGGCCAGCCTGGAACCTGGTAAGCCAGTGACACCCAGGCTCCAGGGGAAGACACAGAGAGAGAGAGAGGTACCCCTGCAGCAGGTTAGAGCCTGGATATGGGTGCTGCCCAGGCAACAGTTCAGCCATGTCCCCACCTACCGAGAGGAAGAGAGAGCACCGAGTGCCGGCCCAGAAGCTCCAGGCCAGCTTGCGCCAGGGCACACCTCGATCAGTGACCCAGGCCTGTGTCACTACCCAGTGGGCTCTGGGCTCCAGAGCCTGACAGGGGACCAGGCTCCCCCTACCGCCCCACCCCGGGGGAGAAGCAGAAGGCGCCCAGTCAGCCCGGCAGTGCAGGATACCCAGCGTTTAGAGCTCAGGAGCAGGCGAGTGCAGCAGCACCCCTCACAGCAGCAGCCCCTCACGGCGCCCGAGGATGTAAGAATAGAGGTATGGTCAGGCTCCATCAGAGGAACCTGGAAGGGCGTGTTGGGAACCTAATCTAGAAGCCAAGAGTGAGACCAGGTTCTCCTGAGCCGGTTCTGAAGTGAACACCAAACCCGAGGGACCAACAGGAGCGATGGAGCGCTGGGGTTCCCAGGTTTGAGGGGTTCATCTCAGACCTCCCACCTCCACCCATCCTGCATGCTGGGGGCTGCGAACAGACTCAAGAGCAAGGGTTTCTGCAGGGCTCTGTGATTCTGAGGCCCCACCCTGAGCCAATCTGCTCCCCAGTTGGAAAAGGGAGAGGGGGGCTTGCAGTGATGGTGGGGAGGTGGAGAACCAGGTTCTGTTCCTCTCTGTGGGTCCTTGGGTCCCCCAGGTGGCACCCCTCTATGGAGGCTCCGCCCACAAGGTTGCTGGTGAGTCCCACCCACCTGCCCATCCTCCTGGGATGGGGGTCTGGGAAGGTTCTATGAAGAGGCCCCAGCCCTGGTTTATAGGGAGGTGAAGAGTGTCAGCGGCCACACGGTGCCTCCTGCTCAGCTTCCCCCACAGGGCCAGCACTGGGTGTTTGTTGTGTGTGGCTGGGCCCGTGGGTGGTGGTGGCAGAGCCACCTCCTCATGAGAAGTGAGGTGTGCTGTGCACTTCCTGTCCCCCTGTTGCTTCAGCAGAGGCGAGGGCTTCCAGCTTCCTCTGGTTTCTTCTCAAAGGCAAAGAAAATGTGGGAACAGGAACCAGAAGTGCCCAGGCAGCACCCCAGCTCCGGGAGGTGGAGGAGGCCCTGGGGCCACAAAGGGCTTTTCCTGACGGTTCCCTGTGGCAGGAAGGGGGGGCAGGGCAGGGGCAGCAGTGAGGACTTCCTGTCTTTCAAAGAGGGGGTGAGGCACTGTTGGGGCACAGCAGCGGGTCTGTCTGATTTATTACAGCATCCTCCAATGTGGGTGCTGCTGTGGTCTTCGTTTTACAGATGGGGCACCTGGAGGTTGTCATGGGGGGGGCGGGTCACACAGCTAAGTGACCGAGTGCTGTTTAAACCCCCACAGTAAGGCCATGCTCTGTCCAAGTCCAACTCTGCCACTTTCCAGCTCTGTGACCTTGGGCAAGTTACTTAACCCCTCTGAGCACCTTCTTTCCCATCTCTGAAAGAGGGATGAGCACCCCACTCCTGCCTTTTCTGGCTGTTTTGAGGATTAAGTGAGACCCAGGTCAGAAGTGCCTGGCTCTCTGTAAGGAATGTTCTCAGTCACCACCTGTGTCCCTGGTGGCAGAGTGGTCTGTCCAGGGGCAGAGACCCCATAGTCACCGCCTCCTGCACCTTGCCTTCGCTGGTCACATAACGCTTCAGGCTAGGGCTCGCTTATTCGGGGTTTGCTTATTCAGGGCCCGAGGGAGGCTCAGGGCCTGTCCCACAGAGCACGGGTGTGTGAGAGGAAGGGGTCTGTACCCCATTCCCATGCCTTCCCCCCAGCGTCCTGGCACCAGAAAAAGACCTGCCGTGAGGAGGACACTGAGCCCGAATGGGCAGGGGTTTGGGGGGGAGACAAAGAGCTGCCCATGTTAAGGTATCAGGGAGACAGGGAGGTGTCAGGGACAGACAGGAAGCCCAGCCTTCCCTGTGCCACTGATGTCTTGTCCACAAAGGAGTCACCCATTGACACACAAGTCCCCCTCAGGGTGACTCGTCTTCTCTGGGTAGAATCTGGTGTGAACGTGGCTGGGGTGTGCTTCAGAGCAGGTAGAGGTCAGACTGCTCGGTGACCTACTGCCCTCTTCCAATCAGCGGCCTTCCAAAGGTCCACAGCTCTCTCTGGCACCGCTCGGCCAGCCTTGCTGGCACGTGCCAGGGCAGGTGGGGCCTTCCCAGTCCGTCCCAGTCCACCCTGCATGGTATATGTCGGGCTACTACGGCCCAGCCAGCACCTTGCTCATGGCTGCTGCGACCCTGAGGCAGGCCTGGGCCCCGGGCCCCATTCACTGCACACAGTGCCCTTCTGACACTCAGAGCAGCCCTTTCAGTCGGCCACTGGTGGGCAGGATACCGACCCAAGAACCTCACGTGGTGTCTCCCACGCCCTGCACACACACCCCTCCCACCAGCAGCTGCCTGCTGATGAACGAAGGTGCAAGTCCTAATGTCTGTAGTTGAGTTGGCTCCTGAGCAGCGAGAAAGGGAGCGAGTGTGGGCCTGGAGAATGGGCCGTCAGGATTTTTGCTTTCTACTTCTGCTCTGGCTGGTTCCCTCTGAAAGTGCTGAAGTTGGGGGGTTCCCCCGTGAGCTGAGCCCCTCAGAGGAAGGGCTGTCTCACCAGCCCTCTCACCTCTGCCCCGGGACCCAGCTCCTTTACCTCTGTCTTGTTCCCTGCAGGCCTCAGTGACCCCACCCCGCCTCCAGGCCCAAGCTGGGATGGTGCCGGATGGAACAGCTTCCAGGTAGGAGGGACCGGGGACTGGCCTCGCCCTTCCTGGTGGCAGGGCAGCTGGGACAGGCGGCCCAAGGGGAAGTGAGAGGAGAGAGAGATGAATGGCGGCACCTGGGGCAGGGGGTAGCCTGAGGGCACACCACCAGCCCTGGGTCGGAGAAAGTTCCAGAGGTCCTCTCACCTCTAGGCACACCTCCCTGCAGTCTCAGCCTTGGGCCTCCCTTGGGTTGCGTTAGGGCTTCCTTATCACTCCTTTTCTCCTAAGTGACTTCGAGTGCCCTGGAACCTGACGGTTTCTTGAGCAGAGTCCAAGACCTGGCCCGTTCCACTAATGGCCCTGGAGTGAGAGGGGTCGGGCCTGGCGGGAATGTGGTCCCTATCCCTGCTGCTTGCCCCCAGGTGTCATCAGGGAGGGGAGGGGGCCTCCTTGGCAGCACAGGACAGAGGACATCTTTTCAGCCCGCCTCACCCCTTTGTATGCCCAACAGTCATCTGATGGCGCTGAGCCCTCTGCCACTGCCCCAGCACCCAGCACGGACAGCTGGTCCCCGGTGAAGGCACCCCCGCCGGTGAGCAGTGGTCTGGATGACCTGGACCTCCTGGGAAAGACCCTGCTGCAGCAGTCACTGCCCCCGGAGTCCCAACAAGTGCGGTGGTGAGGGCACACCCAGGCTGGCATCAGGGGAGCCCTCCCTGTCCCAGACCCCACAGAGAGAGGCCCCGTGCTGAGCCATCCCTGTGAGCAGCGGCCGCAGGGTGCCACCTTGTGCCCAGCACTGCGCTGGGCCCGAGGGAGGCTCAGGGCCTGTCCCACAGAGCACGGGTGTGTGAGAGGAAGGGGTCTGTACCCCATGCCCTCCCCCCAGCGTCCTGGCACCAGAAAAAGACCTGCCGTGAGGAGGACACTGAGCCCGAATGGGCAGGGGTTTGGGGGGGAAGACAAAGAGCTGCCCGTGTTAAGGTATCAGGGAGACAGGGAGGTGTCAGGGACAGACAGGAAGCCCAGCTTTCCCTGTGCCACTGATGTCCACAAAGGAGTCACCCATTGACACACTGTCACCCATTGACACACTGTCCCCCAATAAGGGAGAAGCAGCAGCCAGCCCCCCGGCTCACGCTCCGAGACCTGCAGAATAAAAGCAGCTGCAGCTCGCCCAGCTCCAGTGCTGCCGGTCTCCACACCGGATCCCCCGAGCCCTCCGGGCCACTGCAGCAGCCCGCACAGACTGAGCTCTCGCTGGCCAGCATCACTGTGCCCCTGGAATCCATCAAACCCAGTGAGTGGGGCGGGTGCATGAGTGGATACCAGCTGGGCTGGGCCAGCCCACTGCCCAGCAGTACCTCCCGTCTCGTCCCTTCAGGAGCTCTTTCTGGGGGAGCAGGTGGGAAAGTGGGGCTTTCTTCCCAGCTGGATCGGGGGCTCTGGACGAGACCCCTCTGCTCCCCAGCACTCAGCCTCCTCACCTGTCCCCGAGTGGCTGCAAAACTGCAGTGCACACTTCCAGTTACAGGCAAGAGGACTTGTGATAGGTGGCCCCTGGCTCCTCCTCTCTGGGGAGGCAGGGCCAGGACACGGAGGTTCGGGGCCTCCCAAGATCACAGAGCAGACCAGGAGAAGGACCCAGACCTAGGTCTGGGCTTCTCCCACCCAGGAGTAGTGGGGGCCCTGCACCAGCAGGCCAGTCTTCTCAGCCTCTTCCAGCTGGGGAACTCACTGTGACACAGGTGCCAGCCCTCTGTCCTCGGGGGGTGTAGGTCATCATGCCCCCATCTTACCAGTAAGGTGGGCCCTGAGAAGCACAGTGATGGGCCCGGGGTCCCACCGTGAGAACGGGGCCCCAGCTCTCCCACAGTCCTTCACTCCAGCATGCCAGGAAGCAGCCACACATGTGGCATCGGCAGAGGTCCACATGGGGCTGAGTTCCAGCTAGGTGTCTTCCCTCCACCATCACGCTACAAGTTCACACGCCCCTCTCGGGCGTCAGCCTGCCCCCCTGGCTGCACTGCTGTCGAGGCAAGGACCTAAGTTTGTGGATCAGTTCCCACATTCCTGGCCGACCAGTGAGCCCCTGATGTGAGCCAGGTGTGGGAGCTGGTCAGGTGTGCTGGGGCTCGAGTCCAGCACCTCCCACTGCCCCCACTCCCCTGCCAGGCAGCATGCTGCCCGTGACTGTGTACGACCAGCATGGCTTCCGGGTGCTCTTCCACTTTGCCCGTGACCCGCTGCCCGGGCGCTCTGACGTGCTGGTGGTGGTGGTTTCCATGCTGAGCACCGCGCCCCAGCCCATCCGCAACATCGTGTTCCAGTCAGCTGTCCCCAAGGTGACATGGTCATGCCTCCGTCTTCTCAAGGCAGGGTGACTCAGGGCTGGATGGGAGCCAGCTGGGAGCGGGGTCTCTCCCTCTTCCTGGGGGACATGGAGTAGAAGGAGAGGGCCCCAGGACCCCCAGAAGAGGAGCTGGCGGGTGGGCTGGGCCTGGTTCCTCAGGGGGCGGGGAAGAGGAGCCAGGGCTAGCTGCCCCTCCTGCTCCTGTCCCCAGGTCATGAAAGTGAAGCTGCAGCCGCCCTCAGGCACAGAGCTGCCTGCGTTCAACCCCATCGACCACCCGTCAGCCATCACCCAGGTCCTGCTCCTCGCCAACCCCCAGAAGGTGAGGGCCCAGCTGTGACGGGGCCCTGCTGGGGGTGGGGGCAGCCCCCGCTCCACCTCTGACTTCACCGTTTCTGCCCCAGGAGAAGGTTCGTCTCCGCTACAAGCTCCTCTTCACCATGGGCGACCAGACCTACAATGAGATGGGGGATGTGGACCAGTTCCCCCCACCCGAGACCTGGGGGAGCCTCTAGAACAGGGAGGGGAGGGGAGAGGAAGAGGGGACAACAGGACTGGCCACTGGGTAGCCTGCGTAGGAGGCAGTGGTGGCCCAGGACACCCTTTGTCCCCGCGGCCATACCCCCTCTGCCTGGTGCTTCTCCCCTCTCCCCTGTGGCCCCCTCCTTCTCTAACCCCCCCGTCTGCTGAGCCAAACCCAGCGGGAGGCCGGGCCTGGGTTTGCACTAATGGGGAGTTCACCGCAGGTGGGGGCCCGGAGCCGGGAAGGGCTGAGTGGCCCTGGAAGGACTTGGGGTCATTGGAGGAAGCATGGCTGCAGGGCAAGGGCCAGGGCTTCAGGCCTAGCCCCGACCCCAGCCTGGGGTGGGGTCATCCCCGCCTGTCCTTATGCCTTATGGGAAGGCCCAGCCATAACTTGGGGCCATGCTGGAGCCAGGGACCAGCTCAGGCCTCCTCTGCAGGAACTGGGTGACTGCGGGGCTGGCGCCTGGGCCCCCAGCTGTTTGCACTCTTGGTGTGTGGTTTGACTCTCAGCTCTTCCTTCTGGTCAGCCCCCTGGGGCTGCCTTCTCAGGGGGCCCAGTTGGGGGAGCCCCACCTGCCCTCTGGGGGACTCCCTCTTCCCGGGCCTCTTTGCTGTCAGGCCTCCTGAGGAGCCGAGGGGGCTCAGTGACTGCTGGCCCCAGGGCAGTGCCAGAGGCAAGGCCCCAGCTGGGGGCCCCAGGGCGCCCGGCCGAGGGAGGGCCTGCACTGGCTGCCTCGCTCCGTTCATCGGCCTTCTCCCCTTCTCCGGGCGGCTCGTCTCCGCGCAGCCACCCATCCGTGGGCAGATGTGGGGTCAGCGTGTGAGTGTGAGCAGGAGTATTTATGGAAATAAAATGCCCTTTTCCTGGACCAGCGGCTCTGCCCTGCTGAGGTGGAGGGGGACGGGAGGTGTCCAGGGGTGGGAGGTCCTGGGCTGCCCTGCAGACCGCTCTGCCTTGGTCTCTGGAGACCCGGCATGGTTCCTCTTCCCACCACCCAAGCCCTGCACAGGAAGAGGCCCCTTTTAGGGGCCCGTGGCCAGTGCTGAGTCACCAAAGAGGGCTCTGGGCTGTGGCGGGCCCAGAGCCGTCCCAGCTGGACGGGAGCTGGGGCTGCTCATTTCCTCCTGCGGCGCTCTGCCGTCAAAACACAACTGCCCTGCAGCACGGCCCCGAAGCCTCAGCTTCTGCCTTTCCCCAGAGGCCGCTCCCAGGAAGCAGGGTGCCGGCTGCAGCCCGTTTCTGGAGAGGCCTGAGAACCCTGCGATGGGCCCCTGCCCCACCCCCGGCTACAGCACACTTCCCCCTGGCGTTATCAGTGATTTCACTGGGAGGCTGGGGTCCGGGCCCAGGGACTGGCCGAGAGGCTTCAGCTGAGAGCCAGCCTCCGAGTGCTGAACTGAGCGAGGGGACTTAGTACAGGGAATCGCCCCGCTGCGTGCAGCCTGTCCTCCAGGCCACAGTCACTTCTGCTCCCAAGCAGACAGTGGGAAGTCCTGCACTGAAGAAACCAGTGTTGTTCCCCAGCCTGAACTTCGCCACCGAATCCCTTCCCTTAGACGCAGTTGAGACGTACTGGGGGACAGCCTGGCCCATGGGTCCCTAGAGCCCAGCACCTCTGAATCCCCATCTCCCATTTGGCAAATGGGCGCTTCTCTGTGCCAGGTGACACTGCGGGGCACAGGGAAGGCTCCTGTACATCTGCCATGCTGCCAATGGGACAGGAGTGGCACTTCCAGCTCCTTGCATGCTGGACCCTTGGACACTGTCCTCCCGGCTCCTGTTCCCCTCCCCCCAGGCAGACCCGAACACTTGTGACATCTCAAGAGACTAGTTAGAAGGTTCTTCCTTCTAAGTGAAACAACCACATTCCCTGCAAGGTCCCCCTAGGGTCCCAGCAGCACCGTGTAGAGCACAGTCCCAGGGTGGCTGACGCAGGGCAGCAGGCTGAAGTGGGGGAGGGGTGTGACTGCCCACTGGGAGCCGGACCGCTTTCGGTGGGGCCCCTGGCTTGCTGTGTTGCTTTGAGCAAGGTCTTTCCAGCTCTGGCCTTCAGGTTCATTGCTTGAAAAGGTAGGAGGGACCCTCTGAAGCCTGGGCAAAGGGTCCCCCAAGCTGCCAACGTGGAGTGACCAGAAGTTACAGGGACAGAGAGGCCCCTTCCACCTTTCAGACCTCCCTCCCTCCCTCGTTCCTAGTCTGTCCATCGAATTGTCCATCCTATAGGTGCCCAGGCAGCCCCTGGGCCAGGCCCGGCCCTGTCCTCAGCTCATAGCCCAGCGAGGTGCCTGTGAGCCAGAAGCAGCGCAGCCATGCTGACAGCTTGGAGGGAGGGGCATTAGGTGCCCAATGAGGCCTGAGTTTGTGAGGGGCCGGGCCGGGAGTTCCGGTCAGAGGAGGAGTCAGTCCCCCTGAGCTCTGTGTCAGCTCAGAGGTCCAGAGCCCAGCGCAAGTGACCACAGGTGGGAACGGGGCCACAGGGAGGGAGTGTGCTCTGCCCCTCAAGAAGCAACCCTCAACTGCCACTCCAGGAGCACCGGGACTTCCCAGACCTTGAAGCCACACTTCCACTTACTGCTTGTGCAGCTAGCAACAGCGGCTTTTTTTTTTTTAGCAACCGCAGCACACGGCTCATCTATTCTCCACAAGCCAAGAGAAACAAGCCGCCACTCGCCTGGGGAGCCTGTCCTGCTCTCCTGATGCCACTGCCCCCAGCCTCTGCAGGCCTCTGGCAGGGCACAGGCACAGCCCGGCAGGTGACAGGCCAGCCCCAGGCCTGGCGGTGCACGACAGCTGCTGTGTGCAGCCTCCCTTAATCCTGGTAACCGCCCCGTGGAAGTGGAACCTGAGGCTCAGGGAGTGCGTTGAATATAAAGGCCACCTTTTGTCGTATCTTTAGGACATCCTCTGGTGACGTTGGTATCGTCTTCATTTTAGGGCCCAAACAATTGCCACCAGCCTCCTGAGCCTATGCCACACTCGAACACACACACACTCAGCCCTGACGGCCGCCCTGCCCTGCGGCCGGCGCTGAGGGTTCGGCTTGAGGGCCATCTAGGTTGTGCCTCGGCCTCGCCCCAGGGTCTCCTGGAAGGACTTTTGCGGAGGAGGCAAGGAAGCCTTAGAGCCCCAGAAATCGCACCGCGGGCCTCACTGCTCTGGGTGGGTGGAAGCCTCCACTCGGCAGCACCAGCAGACCACAAACAAGCAATGTGTCAGAGTGTCTAAAAAGGCACACTTCTGCTCAGTCCTGCAGCCCCATAGCTGACCTCTGCCACCACCGCCTCACCGCCCAGCCACCAGCCTCCTGCCCACATCCTGCTCCAGCCTCCCCAGCAGCCACTTCGAAGACTGTCCCGGGTCTTCTCAGACGTCCTGTACCAAACCTCTGGGCTCCTGAAAGCAGCCACACGGGGAGGTGGGGGCAGGCGCCAGCACCTCTGGGCCTCTGGGCAGGCCCCCCCACCCCTGGCACCACAGGGGAGCACATGCGGGTGTTGGAGATCTGGTCTCAGACCTGCTCTCTAACTTGGCCTCGGTCTGCTTGCCTGTAAAATAGGGACGACGGCACCAACTCACCGGAGGACATGCTCGATAAAGTGCCTGACACTAGGGGCCACTGTCCCAAGGCAGCAGCACACATTTAGGGGCAGTGAGGCAGGGACGGGGGGATGGGAAAGGGCCATTGCATGCCTGACTGCGGACCAAATGAGAGACAGGGCCAGGCGCTGATCCAAGCGTTTTACGTGCCGACTCCCCGATCCTTACCACAGGTGGATGCTGTTACTATTAGTCCCACTGTACTGAGGAGGACACTGAGGCTCGGAGAGGCCACCTACCTCACCCAAGGTCGCCTGGCTAGTGAGAGGTGGAGCCCGGCCAGCTGGTCCATGCCCCTCAGCCCTGCTCTTGCTGTCCTTTGGGTTGGACACAGGTGTCCGTTGGTCTTCATTGGAGTTTCAAGTCAGCTGTTCTTGGAGCTCCATTGACCGCGGTGCTCGTTGCCAGGCCCTGGAGGCTTCAGTGTGAGCCACACAGGACCCAGCAAGGTCAACAACACCCTTGCAGTGCAGTGTGAAGGGCCTGTGGCTGGAATGGGGGTTGACTGGTGACTTCTGTACTCTCAGTTCTGAAACCACAATCTGAATGTCCACCGACTGACACATGACTGCAAAAATCCCAGGATCCAACCCATGGGGCTTCCAACCTTTCGGGATTCAACATCCAAGTGTGCTCTAGCTGAAATGCACCCGAAAATGTACCCCTCACCTACGCGAAAGGCACAGCAGCCTCACCCAGGCCGGACAGAGAAGAGCCCGGCGCCTTTCCCTGCAGGACCTGGGTCTGACTGCCGGGCAGCCTGGAGCCCCAGTGGCCTGACTACGTGGCTCAGGGCGTTTCCCTGGTGGCCACAGCTATGGCCCACAGGTATGACCGACCCCTCTCGGGGCTGGAGCTGGGGTTCAGGCCTGGGCAAATCTAGGAGGGACAGGAGTACTCAACAGAAGCCTTACCCTCAAGGACCTTCAGGACAGCTGGGAAAGTGGACAAGCCCAGACCCAGCGTCATTCAGGCCAAAGGTGGGGCTGAAGCAGGGTGGGGGCACCGTGCAGCCTGGAGATTTCCAAGATGGCAGGACGGTGGCAGGACTGGTGACACCAGTCAAGCTGCTGGCCTGGGGGTCTCCAGTCCCCTGATTCTGCACACAGTAGGTTGTCCCCACAGCGGAGATGGTAGAAACTGAGCTACCGCAAATTTCTGGGTTCCGGCTGGCGAGGAGAGTGGAGGGCACGGGACAGGCCCTGCCGCCCAGCCCCACATTTTAAGAAGCCAGATCTGCCCTGGAGTCTGATGTCTCCCTCCACGGAGGCATCCTTCAAGCCCGGCCCCCATTCTAGAATGCCTTCCAGGTGCCTTCCGGCTGGGGGAAGGGCAGTGGGCAGGGGCACCGTGCCTCATCCTGGCCTGAGCCTTCGATCCAGCAGCCTCCCCACTTCTGGCCAGGCTTCCACCCAGGTGGGAGCCTCCAGTCAGGCAGCAGGGGGTATCGTTCTCCATCCCTCCCCACCCCTCTGAGGCCTGCCTGGCTCTCCCTGTGGGGAACAGAGGGTCCAGTGGGTGCCCACTGTGAGCCAGGCCCAGTCCTGGACACTGGAGCACTAAGGTGCCTGAGGTCCTGCCCCAGAGAAGTGCCCAGTCTGCCCACCCACACAAGTAGGTGCTCAAGTGACCCTCAAATCGAGCTGGAACTCGAGCAAACCAAGGCGTGGTGCCTGCCCTGGCTGGTGTGGCTCAGTGAATTGAGTGCTCACCTGCGAGCCAAAGGGTCGCTGGTTCTATTCCTAGTCAGGGCACATGTCTGGGTTGCAGGCCAGGCCCCCCGGGTAGGGGGGCACAAAAGCATGGTGCCTGTAGTAGGACCCCTCCCTGCGCTCCTCCCTCTTCCCCAATCCCTGGGCTCCTGATGCCTAAGGGGTGCAGGTGCTCAGAGCAAGGAAAGCCTACTGTTTCCCAAAGGCTCTCATGTGTTAACTAGCAGTTATGGAGCACCTGCTGTATGCACAGCTCTGTTTTGTGTGGAAAACCAAAGAGGTAACTACTGAGTCTGGAGGAACAGAGCAGCACCCACATCACTGACTTACAAGAAGGAAGGGCAGAGACTGAGAAGGTTTACCGGGAGAAGGGGCTTGACGGATGGACGAAAACTGCCAGGGCTGGGGCTGGGGGCGAGCAGGGTGTCCAGGAACTGTTCTGGGAGTGTTCGCTATCGCTGGAGGGAGCAGGAGATCTCCTCTACTCTTTGCGTCAGACAGGGCCCGGAGGGCTGGCGCATCTGCAGGCCGTTAGAGACAAGTCCAGAGTGCCAGAGAGTTGGCCAAGGGCACACAGCAGGGAGCAGGCCAAGGGGGGTGTCCAGGGCAGCATCTTTTGGAAGACCCAGATGCGCCAAGATGGATCAGGAAGGCCTGTCCTTAGCCTCGGGCTCTTAAGCAAGAAGCCTTCTTTCCCCTTTGAGAGGATTGCAAAGGTTATTTATACCCCGTCAGGCAGGCCGGTGGGTGGGGCAGGAACTTGAGGCAGGCGCGGTGGCAGGAACGGGCTTACCTGCTTCCCGCCACCGCGGTTGGGCGAGGCGGCCGGGGAGGAGCCGCGCACCACCTGTAGACGGCCGGGCGACCGGCGGACCTACACTTTCCCGGCTGGCTAGGGCCGAAGGGAGCCCGGAAGACGGGGAGAGCAGAACCCAAACTTGGAGAGAGGAGTGACCTGGGGGCCGGGGGCGGAGCCGTGAGCAGCGCGGCGGGAGCGAGCACGAGCGGGAGCGCGCTGGCCCAGGAAGCGGAGAGCGCCGCCCACCAGCCCGAGCGTGAGTGCAGAGGGCAGAGGCAGGCTGAGCTAGGGGCTGCCGGCCCGCGACCCCTGCCGTGACCCCACAGCCTCCAGCCCACTCCCAAGATGATGAAGAGGCAGCTGCATCGCATGCGGCAGCTGGCCCACACGGGCAGCTTGGGACGGTGAGTGTCCACTCCGTTCTTTCCAGTCCCACGCTCACCCCCGCTCGACCCGAGGGAAGGTGGTGGAGCGGGGGCGGGGGTGGGAGCCGTTGTGGGGGGCGACTGGAGACAGCTGGACAGCCAGCCTCTGACTAACCAGAGCCCTGCCACTCTTCCCTCTGAAGGCCACCCCCGCCTCCCAGCCAGAGCAGGAGGGAAAGGCGCAACCTCTTTGGGGAAGGGGCACCCGCCGCCCCTGATTGGAGTGGGGTGCGGGGAGGATCAAGGATGCTGAGCCTTCTCTGCTTCCGTGGGCATCCGAGTGAACGCTCCTTCCCGGCCTCACTTGTCCCCTCTGTGCAATGGGGACAGTTAACCATCTCTGGTTGCCTGTGGGGAGGGGCAGTCAGGGCCCCAGATCTTGGGGGAGGAGAGGAGACTGGGTCCTGGTGTGGTGGGAGGGGCCTGTTCCCACGGGTCCCATGTGTGCCCCACTCCCCACAGCCCAGAGGCTTGCTTCTCTGTATTGCTTCTGCTTTCCCATCCTCAGGTGGAAACATCCCCCAGCCTCCTTGCCCCATCCCCAACCCCTGAGCTGGTGGAGTGGAGGCCGGAAGTTTGGGGAGCTCCCCCAGCCCGCCTTCTCTACTCTTCCCCCTGCGTTGGGAGTTTCCCATCTCTGGGCCCACCGGAGACCTGGTTCTGGTCTCACACTGGGACAGATGCCTTTATGGGTGGACCCGGGCAGTCAGGCTGCCTTGCTCTGAGCCTGTGTCCCCATGTGTCCCTGGGCAAGGGCCCAGGGTCTGTCCACCACTACAGTCCAGTGTCCTGTGTGGCTGACGGCCCCAGAGTCTGAGCTCACACACTTCCCGTTCTTGGGGCCAGCCCAGGCCTCCTCTCCTCAACGCAGCAGAAGAGACAAGCTGGGCCCTGGGGTGCCCCCCTAGTCTCCCCTTTGGTTTCATCCACTCTCTCTTGGGACTCAGCCCTGGGTGGAGGAGGAAAAGCCATGTATCCTATTGACATCCCCATGGAATGTGCTCCAACTGGGATGAGGCAGGCAGCCACCCAGGGCGGGCCCCAACTGGGAGGGGTGCTGGAAGCACCTGGGGTCCAGGCACCCTGTTGGGGGGTTGGTTTCCTAAGCTGGGCCAGCTCAGCAAAAGCTCTCCCCCGACCCCATCCCCCTTGCAGCACCCCGGAGACTGCCGAGTTCCTGGGTGAGGACCTCCAGCAGGTACGTGCCCAGGCTGGCCGTGGGTGGCGAGGCAGGTCTGTGCAAGCTGTCAGCCCCGGGCCGGGCGGGGACGCCAATTGGGGGCCTCAGTTGAGTCACTTCCCAAGCTGTTGGCCATAGGGTCCCCAAGAGGGGGGAAGAGAAAGGGCAGTGGGAGGGACGACAGCAACCTCCTGGGATCCTTAACCCCCACACCCCCTCCCAGGTGGAGCAGCGGCTGGAGCCAGCCAAGCGGGCAGCCCACAGCGTCCACAAGCGACTGCAGGCTTGTCTTCAGGGCCAGAGTGGGGCGGATATGGACAAGCGGGTGGTGAGTAGGGGTCCCAGGGAAGAAGGGGCCTGGCAGGACACCTCTGTCCAATGGGAAGTGAGGTTGGAACTGGGTCTCCCTTCCAGTCTGCACCTCTGGCCCTAAGCTGGTAAAGACTGCTCTGTCACAAGGCCCCTGGGGATGCTACTCTTGAGGCCCTATGCCTTCCCCCATCCTCTTCTTTACCCCTCCCCCCTCTCTGCACCAATCCCCGAGCCGAGGTCAGGCCTCTGACTGCACCTGAACTTCTCTGTCCAATGCAGGCCCTCTCAACTAGGGCAGTCTGTGAGGGCTTCTCGAAGGAAGTGGCACTGGAGCTGGATTTCTGGTGATACTCACTGGTATTAATGAACAGGCAGGGTGTATGCACTGTTAGTCTGTTGCTAAGATGTGTCAGTGCGTTGCCTCACTCGGTGCTGACAGCAGTGCTAGGCGGAGGCTGCCTTTATTAGCACTGGTGCAGATGAGGAAGCGGAGCCTCACAGAGGTGAAGTGACTCGCTCGGAGTCACGCAAGCTCATCAATGGCAGAACTGAGATTTGAACCCTGATCCGTCTGACCAAACCTTGTGCTCTCTGTAACTCTAGGTGGGAATAGGTTTTGGAATCAGTCAATAGTTCAGTGTGGCCAAAGCTCCGGGAGAGAGGCAGAGCAGCAGCAGTCTTGGAGGTTTGGGGCTTCACCGAGGCTGTGTCCGCCACACATGCCCTGGGGCGGGGGTGTGGGCCCACTTCTAGGCCTGTCCCAGCTCTTCTGTTTTCCTTCCAACTGTGCTCTTAGTTTTCCCGGTTGTGATGGCGTTTGGCCATTCCTCCCCCGCCAATCAAGTGGCTTCTGGGAGTGGGAAAGGGGACCCTAGAAGGATAGGAGGTCTTTACAGGGTCCCAGGAAGAGGTCACCCCCACCGTGCCTTGTCATCGTCCTGCTTCCACTCTCATCTGTGACCGTGGTCCTCCTGGGTTCCCTGCTCCTCTGTCCACGCCCAGTGCCTCGGTGGGGTTCCGTCCCCGAGGGACACACCGTGAGCGGGTGAAGGGAGGCCCGCAGGCAAGGGCAGGCGCTCATGCTCACAGCTGGCCCTGCCCTGCCCTGCCCTGCCCTGCAGAAGAAGCTTCCCCTCATGGCCCTGTCCACCACGATGGCCGAGAGCTTCAAAGAGCTGGACCCTGATTCCAGCATGGGGTGAGCACAACGGGGCCTCAGCCTTCCCCTGGACAGGCCAAGGAGGGATCTGGACTGGAAGGGGGTCCACGGCAGGGGGTCCACCCAGTGGAAGGGTAGCCAGGCTGGGGAGAGTGTCTGGGCTGGGGACAGTGACCTGGTCAGTGAGGACAGGCAGGCCTGGGAGGGCATTGGGCTCAGGGAGGATGGAGGAGCCATAAGAAGGGGCAGGAGGTGATGGGGAGAGAAGAAGCCCCACCCAGCCTCTCCAGATTGGGGCGAGGGGCTACAGGAGCTGGGCCCATGGTGCTGTGTCCACAGGAAGGCCCTGGAGATGAGCTGTGCCATTCAAAACCAGCTGGCTCGCATCCTGGCCGAGTTTGAGATGAACTTGGAGAAGGATGTCCTGCAGCCTCTCAACAGGCTGAGTGAGGTGACCCTATCTGCTTTCCAGGGCTTCCCCGGTCCCTGGCCCCCACCCCCCTAGCCCACTCACCCCCTCCCTCCTCATGCCTGTGCCTAGGAGGAGCTGCCAGCCATCCTCAAGCACAAGAAAAGCTTGCAGAAGCTGGTGTCCGACTGGAATACCCTCAAGAGCAGGTGGGAGCTACAGCGTCTGAGTGGGGTCCAGGCCTGGGTCAGCCCACAGAGGGGGCCAGATAGCTTCGGGGCCCTTCCCACACTGGGAGGGCACTGGGCACAGAGTGTGTGTTTGTGCACATGTCTGGTCCTTAGGAACACGTGGTGAGGTTACATGTGAAGGTACCTCTGTATGTGTGTGTGTGCATATGCTTATGCCAGCTGGGGGTGACCCCAAAGCCTAAGATAGCCCTAAAAAGTTCTCCCACCCTCTACTCTGCAGTTGGGTGGTTGTGACTTCCAAGCCTACCACCAGGTGGCGCCCCCAAGCACTCATGGTCTAGGCCGCAGTGGAGCTCTGGGATTTGCATCTATAAATCCCAGAATCCCGTGTGGTCAGGGATTTGCATCTGTGATTCCCACAATCCTGTGAGGTCAGGCATACGGAGGGGACACCTGACTTTGGACATGAATGGGGACAGTGACCACCCTACCTTGGGATCGTCCCCAGGCTCAGCCAAGCAGCTAAGAACTCAGGCAGTGGTCAGGGTGGGGGCGGCGGCCCAGGCAGTTACAGCCACACAGCCACGGCCAACAAGGTGGAGACGCTGAAGGAGGAGGAGGAGGAGCTGAAGAAGAAGGTGGAGCAGTGCAAGGTGAGGAGGCACTTGGGGTTGCCCGGATGTGTGGGGGTGGCAGAGGTGGGAGCTGTCCTTTCACAGGTAAGGAAACTGACGCTCACAGAGGTGGTGCCACCTGCTCAGGGCCACATAGGTAGGAGGCCGCAGAGCCAGGTGCACTGCAGCCCGGGTGTGTTTGCTGAGTGAGTGAATGAAAGGTGGATGGATGGATGGATGGATGAATAAATGGTTATGGGGACACGGAGGTGAGGACTAGAAGCCGGAAAAGCCCCTCAGGAGTTCAAGGAGGTTCATGTGGGAGGTCCCCAAGTACAAACCTTGGCAGAGAGAAGAGAGCAGACTGGGACCCCTCACATACAACTTAGGCCAGTCATAACCCCTCTGGGTCCCAGCCTCACTGATACAAGCCCTCCCGGCTTCGTCCCCAAGGATGAGTATTTGGCCGACCTGTACCACTTTGCCACCAAGGAGGACACATATGCCAACTACTTCATAAACGTGAGTCCAAGACTGGGCTGCAGCCCCCCAGCACACTGGGCTGGACACCAGAGCCAGAGGGTCTCTCTGAGAGGGAAGGAGGGAGGGAGGGAAAGAGGGAGGGGTCTGCTCTTATGGACCCTGAGGGAGGCCAGCTTCCCTCACTTTCCCTGGGGGCGCTCCCTTGTCCCCTCAGCTCATGGAGATTCAGGCCGATTACCATCGCAAGTCTCTGAGCTCTCTGGATGCTGCCCTGGCTGAGCTGAGGGAGAACCACAGCCAAACAGGTGGGGACACAGGAGGCCCTGACCCTGTACTTGAGACCCCCAAGTGCTTAGGCATGTGCAGGAGCTGGCACTACATTCTGAAAGGCAACGGGTGGCCACAGATGCGTTCTGAGCCGGGGAAGGGTCGACAAGATCTGTGGTGCAGGGCTTGCTCTGGCTGCTGCTGCATGGAGGACCGAAGGGGGTGGGCAGGGTGTCAGGACTGGAGCCAGGAGACCTGTCAGGAGGCAGAAGGGAGGTGATGGTGGCCTGAACTGGGGCAGAAGCAGGGGAAGTGGGCAGATTCGAGAGCTATGTCGGATGACTTCAGGGTGCGAGGTCCGGTGGCTAGGTGGGAGGCAGTACCATTGGCCAAAGCAGTAGGCCCTTGAGGATGTCTGGGGGGAGCCCCTGGCTGCTCGTGGGTGGGAGGACCCTGGGCCGCTGATCTGTCTCGTCCCTGCAGACCCCTCCCCCTCGATGATGGCCACCCCCTTCTCCAGGGTGTATGGGGTGTCACTGGGAGTTCACCTGCAAGAGCTGGGCCGGGACATCGCCCTGCCCATCGAGGCCTGCGTCCTGATGCTGCTTTCTGAGGGCGTGAAGGAGGAGGTGGGACACTCTGGGGCAGGTGGGGAGGGCATGTCGGGCCCTCAGCCTGTCCCAGACCTCCCCCATGCTGCCCACCCACCCTCAGAGCACTGGTCCTGGGAGGGGGCGTGGCCTCCCGTTGCCGAAGTGACACTACCACCCACTTAGTGATGCTCCCATGGGCCAGGCAGGCACTGTGCTCTGCATCCGGTGCACTGAGGAACTTAGTTATCCCGGGAACCCTGGGAGGGAGCTCTTAGTGGCTCCATGTCGCAAGGGGAGATAGATCAAGAGGCAGACATGCCCGTGGGCACGTGAGAGGGTGGCGGTGGAGCCAAGGACTTGGGTGCAGTCACCGATGCAGGCTGCCCTCACCCGCCTTTCGTGCCTCAGCGTTGCCAGTCCATCGGCTCTTGCCCAAGCACAGACCCCTAGAAGGCAGAACTGCTCAAAGACTGAGGCCCCTCCAGGGTCCTGTGGGTCCCCTCCCACTCCTCACCCACATGTCTCCCCACGACTTTCCTCAGCCCTTCCCAGACATCCCCCTTTGATCCAGATCCAAGACCTTTCCAGCTGAGAGGACCCATGGACACTGGTGTCCCCTCTACCTACCAGACCTGGGGACATGGGCCAGTGAGGGCCAGCCACCTGCCCCAAACCATGAGTGAGGCAGGGCCTTCTAGCTGGGGTGTCCTGTCCCACCCACCCCTCCGTGACCCCACCTGGTCCCTCTCGCGCCGCAGGGCCTCTTCCGTCTTGCCGCTGGGGCCTCGGTGCTGAAGCGCCTCAAGCAGACGATGGCCTCAGACCCGTACAGCCTGCAGGAGTTCTGCTCTGACCCCCACGCCGTGGCAGGTGCCTGCTCCCAGGAGCCCAGGGTGGGGGGCTGCCCCCCCAAATCTCTGCACCTCTACTGCCTGAAATGATCCCGCAGGTTTGGTTTAAGGCTGATAATCTGCTGAGGGGACACAGGGGTCCACAGAGTAGGGTTCGTGACGAACCCCCTGACATATGTGTGCCCTTTTCTGAGAACAAAATCTCTGGCCTTCATCGTTTTCTCTGAAGGGCCCACAGCCCAAGAATGGTAGACCTAGACACCTTAGTGTAAACAAGGGCCAGAGGCTCCTGGCAGATGCAGCGAGCTGGGTGCTGGGGCAAAGGTGGAGGCTTGGGCTGCATCTGAGCTCACATCACCACCTCAGGTGCCCTCAAGTCCTATCTGCGGGAGCTGCCGGAGCCCCTGATGACCTTTGACCTCTACGACGATTGGATGAGGGCAGCCAGGTGAGGTTGGAGGTAGGGGGTTCTGGGGAAGAGGAGGCTGCAGAGGTGCCACTACCCTGGGCTGGCTCACCAGGTCTGTCCCCGTCCCCAGCTTAAAGGAGCCCGGAGTCCGGCTGGAGGCCCTCCAAGAGGTGTGCAGCCGCCTGCCCCGAGAGAACTTCAGTAACCTCAGGTGAGCCCCACGCTGGGCCCCTGGCTCCTGGAAGCCAGGGCCCTGCCAGGACTCTGGGGTCTGGGTTTGCGTGCTGCTTCCTTGTCCTAAGCAATATGTCTAATGCAGATGGACTAGTCATATTTTTACTTTTTATTATTTTTACTTCAAATATGGAACACTTTCCGAATTTGCATGCCATCCTCGCACAGAGGGCCATGCTGCCATGCTGATTCCTGTACCACTTCGATTTTAGCGTATGTGCTGCCAAAGTAAGCACTGTACTGCTCATATTTTTTAATACTGGATGTTGAACTTCGTATGTACTTTGAACCTCTGAAGCCACACCACCTGGCTTCACACCCCTGCCATTGTGGGGCCCTGAGCAGGCGAATCCACCTCTCTGTACCTTGGCTAGACGATTTGGAGCATAACAATGCCTGTCCCACAGGGTGCTGGGTGAGTCTCAACTTAGCTCAGTGCCTGACATGTAGGTGGCACTCAATACGTCAGCTGACTTAATTATTACAAATTTCAAGCCAGCCTGTGTGCTGTCTCGCCACCTTTTGGAAACCCAGGAAAGTCTCGGGTCTCAGGGGCGTGGATGCGCGTCTGCGGCCTGATGCCCCGCCCTTGGCCCAAGCCCCACTCCCGCCTCCCCAGGTACCTGATGAAGTTCCTGGCACGTCTGGCAGAAGAGCAAGAGGTGAACAAGATGACACCCAGCAATATCGCCATCGTCCTGGGGCCCAACCTGCTGTGGCCCCCTGAGAGAGGGGGGTGAGTAGAGATGGCGGTCCCCAACCCAACTGCCTGCTTTTTGTCTTTCTCCCGGGCCTTGGTCCCCTCATCTCTGGATGGGCTGAGCAGCTCCTGTTCTCAAGGCTGCCATGAAGGGCAGCCCAAAGGGATCGTGGACCCCACAGGGCTTCAGAGATAGCATTCTGGGCAATGGGGTGCTTGGAAGGCTGGGAGCCCAAGGTCTGGTTCTAGCACCTTCCAGCCATGAGCCAGAGGAAGTCACTCTCTTCACCTCCATTTCCTCATCTGTAAATTAGAAATCATATAAAGACTGAGGACCTTCGCTTTGGGAATTAAGCGAGAGAATGAAGGGAAGCAGGCTTTATAAACGGCAAAGTGCTGTCCTGTGTGAGGGACCATTCCTGCTCCCTGGCCATGGACCGCCAAAGGGTGCCGTTCATTCTCTGAGTGCAGTCACCCGGTAGAGGCTGCCTGGACCCAGCCCTGGGGGGAAGGCGCCATGACCCACGGGTGACGCCTGTCGTGTGCAAAGGGAAGGAAAAATTTGGTGTGAGAGTGGTGTGTTTGCCATCCACGGTGCCTGTGAGCTTTTGAGAACAGGGACCTGGTGTGATTAATTGGTCCCTGGGTCCCCAGTGGCCAGCACAGGGCCAGGGAGAGTTGGGGCCCCTGAGACTTTGCTTGGTGGTGACTCACGTTCACCCCCTTCTGTCCCAGGGACCAGGCGCAGCTGGATGCAGCTTCGGTGTCATCCATTCAGGTGGTGGGTGTGGTGGAGGCTCTGATACAGAGCGCAGACACCCTTTTCCCCGGAGGTGAAGCTCCTGCCTGCGAGCGCCCCTTCCTACCCCGTGCCTGACTCCGTGCCCTCCAGACCAGCCTCAGTCCCCAGCAGCCCCACGCCCTCCCCACGGGGCCCAGAGGAAATGGCTTCTCTATTTTGAGTCTTGGTGTCCCCTCTGTAAAATGGGGGTGCTCCTGCCCGAGTCGGGGGGTTGCTGTGAGGCTCCTGTGGGGGTGGGAAGGTGAAACGTGGCCCAGACAGTGTTGGGGAAGAGGAAGAGAGGTCCTGGTGCCGGCACCCCTGGCAGGGAGCCCGTCGGAGCCCGTCGGAGCCCGGAAGCAAGGCCTGCTTCCTTCCATCTGCAGATGTCAACTTCAATGTGTCAGGCCTGTTCTCGGCCCTAGTCCCCCAGGACAAGGTCGGCGACAGGCCGGCCTCCGAGGAGCTTCCAACCATGGCTGCACCCACCCCAGCCCCAGCCCCAGCCCCGGCCCCGGCCCCGGCCCCGGCCCCAGCCTCAGTGGCTACCAAGGAAAGGTAAGGACCCATGGGTAAGAACGGCCCCCTGTCCGGACCCCACGATGCCCAGCCCGAGGCACCATCTCGGGGCTTCCAACAGCACGTCAGGAAGTGGCAGGATTGTGTTTTCCCCCCAAATGCCAGGTTTCCCAGTTTGCAGTGGGTGGGGTGGGGGCCCTGCTGTGACAGCCCCCTCAGCCTCTGATGCGTTTCCTCTTCTGTCATGTGGCTGTTTACTGAGCACCAACCATAGCAAGCTCTGAGGGCGGTGGTTGTCCAGGGCAGCCCTCTGCGCTGTGTCCACTCTCTGGTCCTAGTGGCCAGAACACCCCGGAGAGATCACAAGGAGGCTGAGAGTTGGGGCGGGGTGTTCCACTTTCTGTCCCTCACCCTGGCCCCATCAGGGGCCATGGACACTGTCACAGCATCACACAGCCACCAGGGGCTCTGTGGATGCGAACCCTAGCCAATGCCAGAGTGTTTGGGGGGCAGGGGGGCAGCCTGGGGACAGATCCCATGCCTGACCACAAGGTGGATGACCCAGACTCAACCTGTTGGCTGGGAGTCTCCCAAAGATTCCAGGAGACGTGTGAGAGGTGGCCAAGCTTGACCCTGACCCTCTCCTTCCCTCACAGGACAGAGTCCGAGGCGCCTCCCAGACCAGCCTCCCCCAAGGTCAGCAGGAGCCCCCCAGAGGCAGCCGCCCCAGCAGAGGACACGGCTCGGAAAAGTGAGTTGGCTGTGGGAGGCCTGGGGGCAGGGTGGGTGGGGGTTGGTGGGGGTGGGCAGTCCAGACTATCCCGTGTGTTCAGGCAGCAGGGGAGGCCGGGGGGCCAGGGCTTCAGCCTGAACCCTCCAGCTGTGTGACCTCGGCCCAGTGACGTCACCTGCTTGCCTCAGCTTCCCCCTCTGTGGACAATAAGTGCACCTGCTTTGTAGGGCTGTTTAGAGGATCAGATGCTGCCTCCTGGCTCAGGTGCCGTGTAAGGGGGGCCAGTGTGAGTGAGCAGGGGGGCAGTGGGATTTAGTTTCTCAAGAAGCCCGGAGGTCACAGAGTGAGGAGGGAGGTCAGAGGCTTCAAAGGGCAATGAGGGAGGGGAGGTGGCGGTGCTGGGGGCTGGGGGGCCCTTCGGAGCACTCACCTGTTGAGCTGCCCGATAGCCAGGTAGACGGAAAGCTGAGGGTTCAGATGCAGAGTCTGCCTGAGTGACTGGGAGCCGTGGGAGGCCCACCCAGCCCAGGAGGCTCTAGAGTTTTCCACCCAGGTGTACAGAGTAGAGCCCGGAGTAATGGAGTGGCCACAGGTACCTCCAGACCAGCAGGAGCTGGTGGGTTGCTCAGGAATCTTCCCTCAGGAGGCAGGCATCTAGTCGCCTCTCCTGGATGCAGGGCCGGTGAGACATTTGCTCACTTGCGCACAATTCGTGGGACTGTCACTGCGTCACCTGAGCTGGTCCTCGCCTCAGCCCTGGGAGGTTCATCCCATCTTACCACACTGAGGCCCCAGGAGGCAAGTGATTTGCATAAATCCCCCAGCGGGAGGAGGCAGAGCTGGGGCCAGAGCCCAGACCTCCTGGCCCCGCCTAACCCTTCAACCACCCCTGGGCATCAGAATTGTGCAGCCGCATCTCTGAACCTAAGTGGAGTAGTTCTGGTGGGCTTCTGAAAGGAGGTGAGCGAGACGCGAGACCGAGTGTCAGGGGGAATGGGTAGCGTTTCCTCATTTGACAGGAATGTGCTGCACACCTACTCTGTGCCCAGCCCTGTGCTAGCCACCTGCACGTACGATAGCCACATGCAGATCACGTTCTAGTGGGGGAGATAAGCAAAATAATGCAGAGAGGCCGGGGTGACGAGGACCAGCTGTGGGAACTGTGTTCCAGCAAAAGGAACAGCAGGTGCAAAAGTCCTGAGATGCAACCGAACTTGGTGGCTTTGCCACAGGCTCTGTGGACACCTCACTGCCCCTTTCCTTCCTCTACAGCCAAACGTCTGGCACCAGCCCGACCCACCATGCCACCCCCCCAGGTCTCCAGCACCCGCTCCTCGTCTCCAGCCCCACCCCTGCCCCCTGGCCCTGGCAGCCCTGTAGCTCCCCGAGCTTTGCCCCGCCGTCTGGTTGGCAGCAACCTCCGGGCCCCCACAGTGCCACCCCCATTGCCTCCGATGCCCCCTCAGCCTGCCCGGCGCCAGAGCCTGCGCTTACCAGCCTCCCCCAGCCAGACTTCCCCGGGTCCAGCCTCCCCCAGCCCAGTATCTCTGAGCACGCCTGAGCAGGTAGACCTAGGGGTAGCCACAGAGGATGGAGGGGCCCCTGAGGCTGTAGGCAGGACCCCCACTCCTGCAGCTATGCCCCCTCAGCCTCAGCCCAGGAGCGTTGCCTCAGAGACCAACTGAGCTAGTGGCTCCTCCCTGACAGTCCTTGGTGTCCCCTCCCTCCCACCTGGTCCTCCCAGGACAGAGCCCTCACCCCTTTGCCCACAGCCTTTACCTCCAAGTGCCTTGGTGCCCGCTGGGTCGGCCCCCATGGCAGGGAGGACTCAGGCCAGTTCTCCATTTCCAGTCCTTTTCCTCTTGGGTTCACCCTGGGCTTGGGGTGCTCAGCCGACTGCACTCTCTGGCAAGGTCCCAGGGGAGCCACCAGAAGGAAGGAGAGTGTGCCTGCTCCTACAGGACTTTGATCTTTCTCTTGCCAACATATTTTTTTTGTAAGGCAGGTAAATTATTTTGGACAAAACTGGAGCAGCTGCCCAAAAGATAGCTTTATTTTCTGTACTCAAAATAAATGGGGAAAATTGCCTATTCTCTGCCTCTTTTCCTTCTTCCTGTCTGAAATAATGACAGCTGAAGTTTTTAGGCACCTACTCTAGGGCACACACTGCTTTTCTGCTCAAGATTTCCATTTAATCCTCTCCCTGGGGAGGAAATCCCATGACCTCTTACAGGTGAGCAGACCAAAGCTGAGAACATGACCTGCCAAGGTCACACGGTGAGTGAGGCATGGACCTGGGATTAGGACCCAGGTCTGACTGCTTCTGGGGCCTGGGCCTGGGCCTGGGCCTGGGCCTCATCCCAGGCAATTAACTTAAGTTCTTGGTATTCTGGTCTCTTCATCCGGGAACCCAGGTAACAACTTCCACTGCAAAAGTGTTCTGGTGATTAAAGGAGACTCCTGTGAAGACCAGGCACCATCCTCACACACAGAAGTACCCCATAAGTGATGGCTGCCCCTGATGCCAGGTCCCCCAGTCTGCTCCCCAAAAAGCAAGGGTGGACCTGTCTGCAAACCGTCCCTGAGGCTGCTCTGCCAGACCCTGCCTGGGCTAGGTTCCTGACTCAGCGCTATACCCAAGTTGCTCCTGGGAACAGGCAGGCAGAACTGATGGCTGGAATCAAGTGTCAAGACTACTGGGAGCTCATATTGCCCCAGTTACAGTAAAACCATCTAACCCAGAGTGGTGGTGTGTGTCCAAAGGGTGAAGATCAAGGAAATGGAAGAGGGGATATCCAAGGGGAGTCTTTCAGGAACAGTCCAGGTGAAAAGGGGGAAGAAGGAAGAATGTTCCAAGCCATGGGAACCACCTATGCATCGCGGAAACTCCAGGACATTGGGGAACAGAAAGTGCCTCCCCTCAAAGCCTGGATTACAGGAGGCTCTGGAGCTCCAGGTGCTCCTGGAAGTCCCACGGGTCTTCAGAGCCTTCTTGGAGGTGGGCTGGCAGCCTAAGGATGGTGACACATCTCTCCCCAAGGGGGAGCCTGGGCAGCAGGGTCACCCCTCACTGTCCTGGGCAACTGGCCACTGACGCTCCGGCTCCTTCCCTCCCCGGGGTGCTTGGCGACAGGGCTGTCTCTAGCCCACTGCCTCTCCACCCGGACCTCACAATAGAATCCTTGGTAATTATACACAAAGACACCCCCCAAAGTGCCAGGCTACACCCAAAACAAAGCAGAATCTCTGGGGTCCTACCACGCATCGGTATTTTGAAAACCATTTGTCAAAAGTCATCAAACTTTACACTTAGGATGTATACATCTTACTGCATGTAAATTTTATATTTAAAAATAGTGAGTGCTCCACCGGGCTCTCCAGTGCAGCAAGCGTACGCACAGTGCACCAGTGTAGGCCCACTGGTGTAGGCCACGGGCACCAGCGCTCAGGAATACCCATGTACCATTCTCCTCATCATACCCACAGGCTTCTCAGGACTTCGTTCACACCTGGAGCGCCCCCCCCCGTTCACAGGGCAGGGAAATTTGACCCAAAGACATCTCCCTTAGCATCCGTTTTCCTCCCGGCAACCAGCTCTCCTAAGCTTCTTATTGGCTAGGGGCACAGGGCGGCATTTCTCGCCACAGTTTTTTTTCTTGTAACTCGTTATTGGTCAAAAACAGCATCAGTCTCCCAGGCTCCCACCCCGTAGGAGGGTTTCAGAGTTAAAACTCAGCAGCGATTGGCCTAGAAGAGCCAGGAGGCGAGGCAAAGGATCAAGCGAGCTCTTCATTGGTCCTCTCTCCTTGGTACGAACCGCAATTCCACCCTTTTCTTCAAGCTCAATTTGCTCGAGGCCTCCCACCTTTCCAAGGTTTTCGCCTCTATTGGCCCATGTCCAGGTCGTAACCCCGCCCCCCCGGCCCTTTCGACGCGCCGATTGGTAGGTGCGGGGCACCAGTGGGTTGCGGGCCGTTGCTCCGTGCCCGCGGAGAGAAAGCCGCGCGGCGCGGGCGTGCGGGCAGCCAGCTGGCTGCATGGCGCGTTGCGAGCGCCTATGCGGCGCGGCCCTGCGCGACGTGCTGGGTCGGTCGCAGGGGGTCCTGTTCGACTGCGACGGGGTGCTGTGGAACGGCGAGCGCGCCGTGCCGGGAGCCCCAGAGCTGGTGGAGCGGCTGGCGCGTGCCGGCAAGGCGGTGTTGTTCGTGAGCAACAACAGCCGGCGCGCGCGGCCGGAGCTGGCTCTCCGCTTCGCGCGCCTCGGCTTCACAGGGCTGCGCGCCGAGCAAGTCTTTAGCTCCGCGGTGTGCGCAGCGCGTTTGCTGCGCCAGCGCCTGTCCGGACCGCCAGACGCGCCGGACTCAGTGTTCGTGCTGGGCGGCGAGGGGCTACGTGCCGAGCTGCGGGCTGCGGGGCTGCGCTTGGCTGGGGATCCCGGCGAAGACCCGGGCGCGGCCCCGCGCGTGCGTGCCGTGCTCGTGGGCTACGATGAGCACTTTTCCTTCTCCAAGCTGAGCGAGGCGTGCGCGCACCTGCGGAACCCCGACTGCCTGCTGGTGGCCACCGACCGCGACCCGTGGCACCCGCTCAGTGACGGCAGCCGGACCCCTGGTGAGCGCGGGGGTGGCCAGGAAAGCGAGGTGGGGAGGAGCAACCTGGAGGTGAGGGTCGGGGAAGTGTTGTCTCCAGGTGACAGATAGGGAACAGGAGGGTTGCTGGCGCGGCTACCACCCAGCAAAAGCGCAGGGTGCTTTGTGTCAAGGCCTGGTAATTCTTGCAGCCGCCTCACGACGAGGGGAAGCACTCGTGTCCCCAATGGACAGATGGAGAAACCGAGGCCCATGATGGCCCTTGGGATCGCAGGCGGAATCCAGGCTCCCCGACTCCCAGCCCTAACCTTCCTGAACCTGCCTCAAGGACTCCTGTGTTTTTGTCTCTCTCGCTGTTGGGGTGAGGTCGGAGATTTGGGGACAAAGCCTGGAAGGGGTGCTTTCCTATTGGAGAGTAGGAATACCAACCACGTCGGCAGGCTGTAGGCAGGTGTGCCGGAGCACAGGTGTTGGAGTTTGACCTGAGTCCATTTGCAGCTCCAGGGGGCTGGAATCTTCTTACGTTACATAACCTCAGAGCATCCGTGTGCTGGCTGTAAAAATGGGAACGCCAGCATGCCAGTGTCATCAGTGTGAACAGCAGTCTGTGCACTTAGGGACTCAAATGCTGTGGGCTGTATCCAAAACCCTGTCGTTGTAACATTTGGTATCCATTCTTATGTAGTTTCCAAATTACTCTGGAGATATGGGGGTAATTGTCCCATTTTTCAGTTAAAGGAACTGAGGCTGAGAGAGCAGAAGTGAGCTGCCCAAGAGTACAGGGACAAGAACTTGCATCTTGTGGCCACCCAGGCCCGACCTCCTCCATCTAAGGCACTCTTCACTGCTGTTGTCTGGGTGCTCAGCCCTGCAGAGGAAGCAGGAACAGGTGGAGGCTGCTACGGAGGGTTCGAGTTAGGCAAGAGCAAATGGTAGCGGAGGCTAACTGACAGTGATAAGTGTGTGAACATGTTAGTACTCCAGTCGGCAGGCTGAGGGCAGGGACAGATGTCCCATCACTCCATCCTTGCTGGTGACTAACCCAGACAGTTCTTAATACCAAATACTGGTGGGGCAGGGTGGTACTCCTTGAGGATTAGACACAGTATTATGGTACGGTGGCAGGGAGCACCTAGAGTTTAGGGGATCTGGGAAGGCTTCCTGGAGGAGACATCTTGCAGAACCAGAGGATGACCATGGAACAGGGCTGGGGCCATGGCAGAACCAGTTCCAGTCTGGGAATCTATAGTTCCAGGCCTGTCCTAGCTTTGTTGCATCCCTACTTGCTGCATTACCACTTCCGCCTCAGTTTTCCCATAAACCCAAGGTAGGGGCTCCCCATCTGCAGCAACTCCTGCCTCCCTGGGCCATGCTACGAAAAGTGAGTTTCTCCCTGGAGGCCTCAGAATTCAGGTGGAGGCAGTGGGTGAAGAGGCGGTGGTGTCAGAGGACTCAGGAGCGGTGGAGTCAGAGGACTCAGGAGCGGTGGTGTGAAAGAGCCCAGGACAGACCAGGCCCTGCCCAGGCTGCCCCTGCCGCCTCAGCACCCACTGGGCTGTGCCTGCAGCCCTGCTGGTCATTCCCACAGCCTGGAGGGGGAGGCAGAGGCTCAGCAAATACAGAAATACAGTGCTGCTGTCGTGTTTGTACCCTGAATGGTGCAGCTTTGGGACAGGGGCATGCAAGTGTTAATGAAGACCTCCATTATGCATCAACTCTGAAATCATGCAAATCTCTCACCCCAATTTCCCCTCCCCCTGCAGGCCTCCTAAATTGTATGTTTACTTTGTAACATATGGCAGCCACTTGAGCTGGCAAATGGAAATGCCTGCTTAGGTATATGCCACCGTCAAAACATGCAACAAGCACGTGCCCTCCTGGCACTGGAAACAGGCACAGCCCATGCAGCAGGGCACAGAAACATTGGCATCTCTGGCCCAGTCGGCCTCTGCCACGACGGCAGGCAGGCGCGGGAAGAGAATTCAGGCTGGAGACAAAAAACTAGGTTATAGGTTATGGGCCTTAGGTTATAGGATGTTGAGAGAAGGGGATCGTGGTGATTTGAGAGCGGAAGTCCATAGACTCCCCAGCTGGGTAGTTTGCTCCCCCAAGTAGAGGGCTCTTCATTGTTCTCACTGCTCTATCCCAGGGCCTAGCAGTGCCTGGTGTCTCGTTGGGCCTCAGTAAATAGTAGCTGAGTGAATGAAATGGGATATGGAGGCCATGGGTGAGCAGCCCTTTCCCGGTGGGGAAGGAAGGGGCTGACAGCCGAGAACTTTCTCGAGCCCAGAGAAACACTGGGGTGACTCAGCTGAGCCCTTTGCAACCTAGAAGGACTCTCTCACCAAAGGGGCATATGGCTTTTCTTTCCTCCTCAGTTCTTATGAAAACAAGTGGGCAAGTTCTTAGTCAGATGTCAGGGAGAACCTCCCAGTGGTATTGCTCTGAGCCAGCGCTGCCGGTCCTGTGACACGGGGGAAGTCCTTCCTCCATGTCGGGGGCCGCCTTACCCCCTGCCCCCGCCCCTGAGCCTTTGTCTTAACTACACTGTGAGGAGGGAGATTCGAGGCCAGAGCACCCGGGGTCTGACCAGCGGTGTGCTGAGAAACATGTAGTGATTGGGGGAGCCCTGATTTGTATCATTTGCCAACGTCTGTGTAAATACCCACCACAATGTCAGGTTTTTAAGCTACTGACGTGAAGTCACTGAACATGGAATGGGGAAGGTATGTGCCTGCCTTCATAGTATTTCCACTGGTTCAGCCAGAAATCATCTTAGACAGTGGTAAAACCTTTAGGGAGTGATCAGTTTGGGGAATGTATTATCTTTGTTTTAAACATAATTACTTGATTGTAAGTTTATATGAGTGGAGTTAAATGTGGCTGTTTCACCACCAGCTCACTGAATTCCTGAAAAATGACACGCTCAGCACTCCCAAACGAGCTCGGGCTGGCCCAGCACACGAGTGGGCCGTACCCACCTGAATGCAGCGTATCTGCCACTTTTTAAGCTGTGCAGCCCTGGACAAGTTACTTAACATCACTGAGCATCAGCTTTCTCGTCTGTAAAATGGGCTTCCATGAGCACCCAGCACAGCCCCTGGCACTTAAGAATGTGCTTAGTAAATTGTGATTATCATCATCATCTGTTCAAGGACATTAGTGTGAAGACAGAACATTCTAGCACAAAGAGGTGCCTGGGGGACAGGCACAGTGGACCTATTGTGTGGGGCAGATGGTCAGGAGTCAGAACTGTCCTTTGCAAAACAGCCCTCCCCTTGTTGAACGCTTGGGCATGGCCCACAGTTTTGGGTATTGTAGTTCCTGTGGCCACAGACACCTCCAAGCATGTAGCTTTTTGTCTCCAGTCTGAATTCTCTTTCTGTGCCCGCTCTCCAGGTGGAGGTCAGAGGTGCGAATGTTTCTGTGCCCTGCTGTGCGCCGAATGGGCTGCGCCTGTTCCCATTGCCAGGAGCGCAAGTGCTTGTAGCAGTAACCACAGTACCCAGAGCCCTGCCTCTGTGGTGCCTGCAGCGCCTCTTCGAAGGCAGGCGTTACTTGCATCCTCCTTTGCCAACAAGTCCCCGGAAACTCAGACGGTGGCTTGCCCGAAGGCACGCAGCTGCCAGCGGGGAACAGTGAGCCTCAGGCAGGACCAACCGGGGCCAGGCCCAGTGCAGGCAGTAGCTCATTCAGTCCTTAGGACACCCCTGTGAGATAAGTGCTATATGAGGGGCGGGGAGACTGCAACACAGAGGGGTGATCAATGGCTGTCCAGAAAAAGGTGGGGGTGGAGCCTGAATGTGGGTGTCTGGGGGAGGGTCTGGACCCCTCACCACTCCAGTGAGATTTGGAAGTAGGCCTTCGGCCTCCGTGCGCCAGGCTCTGACTGAATGTCTGTCTCCCTGCAGGCACCGGGAGCCTGGCAGCTGCGGTGGAAACAGCCTCGGGACGCCAGGCCCTGGTGGTGGGCAAGCCCAGCCCTTACATGTTCGAGTGCATCACGGAACACTTCAGTGTGGACCCTGCCCGCATGCTCATGGTGGGTGACCGCCTGGAGACCGACATCCTCTTCGGCCACCGCTGTGGCATGACCACCGTGCTCACGCTCACGGGGGTCTCCCGCCTGGAGGAGGCCCAGGCCTATCTGGCAGCTGGCCAGCAGGACCTGGTGCCCCATTACTATGTGGAGAGCGTCGCGGACTTAATGGAAGGGCTGGAGCACTGAGGCCACCTGACCTGCACCCACAGCCCTGCCCTTCCCCATCCTGATCCCATAGATGGAGGTGATGTAGGTGCAGGTGATGGGCCGGGAGCTGCGTTGAGTGCCACTGGCTCTCTGGCCCCAGTCCCTACACCCTGGTGGGGCTGAGACCCGGGGAAGGTGTTAGGGCCCTTATATCCCAAGGTGGCGGAGCACTCTTTGCTGTGCCAAAAGCTGCCTCCCTTGCCCCACTGGTTTGCCCTGGCCTAACCCAGCCAAGGTGGCCTTTTGTCCCGCCCTGTGACCACCCCTTGTTGAAATCTGCACCCTGATGTCACTGAAGATTTCCCCCAACCCTGAGCCCTTAACTCCCTTACCCCTCCCTGGGGCCTCTAGAACTCTACCTGCTCCCCAGGTCCTGGCCTTGGGCTCCTGCTGGCCAATCAGAGGTCTAGGTATCCACAAACCACTGTTGTCCCAAGCCCAGAATGGACCAATCAGAAGGCTAAGTCATAGTGATTCACTGATGTTGGGTTCTGAGTGGACCAGCTAGGAGCGTACGTGACAGCGACCCTTTCATGCCCTAGATCGTGGGCAGACCAGCCAGGACGGCAGGAAGTGGCCTGCTGGTCTTGTAGATCTTGAATAGGACAGAAGCCTGGGAGGCAGTGGCCTCTTGACAACCTGGGCCTCACGGGGTGAGCCAGGATCCAGGTTTCTGTCTGTAGATAAGGCCCATGCACTGAAGGCAGCCCTCTGTCACGGCTACTGTCCACGGGGCCCCTCAATGGCTCTGGGGCCACTGGAGCCAAGTGCCCTGCCCTCCCGGCCAGTGTTGATGGTGGCAACAGCCCGGCGTGGGGGCCTTCGTGTCCCTCCCTGTGCCATCAGTGTTTGCTGTGCCACCTCTGCCCCGTGCCCGTCCTGGCTCTATTTATTATTGTGTGCCGGTGGGGGTGGGGCTGGGCCTCCCCTGCCGCCTCCACCCTGTTGTAACCAGCCCCCCGTGCAGAATAAAGTGCGAGTGGGATTGTCTGTGTGGGCTGGAGTCTGTCCACTGCAGTGGTGGGGGCGGGGCCGCCACAACCCTCCCCTGCTGGAGAGATCCACCCCAGTTCCCAGGTGTCTGTCTGCACGAGTACCTAACCCGGCCACACATTGTCCCTCAGTGAGTCTTTGTATGTAGCGACTGGTGTCAGAACCCTGCTCAGAAAACCCCACCAGCCTGTGTCCGTCACCCCACTTTAGGAAGGAGGTACTTGGGGAATAAAGATCGGGAAGGCAGTGCGAACTCTCCCACGGGCAGGTGCTCACCTACGAAGCACCATCACCTGAGGCAGGACTTGAATTTGTGTTAGCTGACTCCAGGGGACTGCACCCCTTCTCTGGAGAGAAGGGGAGCAGGGGGGTGGTTCCCCAGCCTGTGGCACCCCTCCTTGCACATCCTTCACACTCAGCCCTGTGTGGCTTGCCCTGCTGGGCCTGAACCCCTCCCGGCTGGGCACGCATCGCCACCTCCCAGGCACCCGGTGCAGAAGGTGGGCTCGGCTGTCAGCTGGCCCTGGGGCAGCCCAGAGCGGCCTATGGGGCGATGCTGTGGCTGTCCCAAGCCTGGCTGTCACCGAGTGCACAAGCCCCTTCGCGCTCAGCCTGCGTCCTCATTCGTAGAGTGAAGGGTGGGTCTGGGAGGTCTCTAGCAATTCTGTGCAGTGTGATTCTTCTCTGGGAGAGGGATGCTTGACCAAGTCTCAGTCAGCATCATGAGGTCAGCAGATTGCATGTGTGGAGGCCTGGGGCTGAGTCAGAAACAGCTTAGCCTGGCTGAGGTGTGAGGGAGTTTAGGGCTGCCCCTTCAGGGCTGTCTGGCGTCCTCCAGGTGTGTCCCTCTGCTGTGCTGTGTCCCAAACAATGGGCACCTCTCCCCGGACCAGCATCCTGGGGCAGACTTCTTGGCCTGGCTTGCGTCTGTCTCAGTACCTGGGCCCAAGGAGACAGCACAGCTGTTCTCCAGCCTGAGTCACATGCCCCCAACCCCCACCCAGGGGAAGGCAGTACTTGCCTCCCTGGCCTCCTTCAGACAGCAGCTGCTCCCCAGCTTTCTGGCTCACAGAACCCTGATTTCCTTCAGGGAAGCACTTGGGGGCATGTGAGTTAGAGCAGGGTAGACATCCCAACCCCAGGAAGTGAAACTTGATCTTTAAGGCTTAAATATAAGCCAGTCATTGTGGCTTGATTGCCCCTAGCCTGTGGTTGGGTTAGCCATGGACTTGCGATGCACTTTTTTTGATTTGTTCATTTTTGACTTGTGTTTGTCTGTCTTTGTTGTTTTATGATACACTTCTGACCACTAAAACATGAGTGGAGGTCCCAGGAATGTCAGCCTCACTTTTAAAGCGGGATGTGGAGTAGGGACTCACTCTTCCGGCTTTGGGTATAGAAGCCGTTCTGAGATCACGAGGTGTGACCAACATATTTCCCAGCTTCTGCAGAGAAAAAAAAAAAAAAAAGATGGGAAGAACTTGCTGGAGTTATTTCCTCCTCGACTTTCAGTTTAGAAAATTTCAAACCCACAGAAAAAGTGCAAGAATGGTGCAATGAACACCCTTCACTCGGTTCCCGGTTGTTGATGTTTCGGGGCGCTGATGCCGCTGGGCCACAAAACGAAACAACTTTGCACTGCACCCCAGCTTTCAGTGGTTTCCTCGTTTGCCTTCTCCCCGTGTTGACTACTTTCTTGGTGACCACAGACCTTAGAGGTACTTTCTGTTGCCCTGAGTAATTTTTCCCTTTGGGGACGGCCTTGAGGCTGGTGACCCAGGCTCAGACTCACTGAAATCAACGCGGTCTAGCATCACGGTGGCACCCACCACTCTCCTGATCTCATTTTAAGTGTCACCAATAACCATAACCGAGGGATGACATATTGTGCCTTTTTTGCATTTTCCTTATTGGTCCAATAAGGCAGCTCGCCAAGGGTTAGAGCCATCTCTAAATTCTGTTGGTCACTTTCATGGTGGTTAAAGCTTCCTCGCGCCCACCCTTCTTCCTTTCCCTTCCCAAACCACACGCGTCCATGAACCAGGGCTGTCTTAGCATATCCGACTCTATCACCAGCTAGAGGGAAACTGTTGCCTCCACTTACTGAGTGCTTCTGACAGCGAGGTGTGGGTTTTCTACAGCAAACGTTTCTCCAGTTCTCTGCAGACACCAGCAGGGTGTCTGACCATTTCTGATACTGCCCAGAGTTAGTGCAGTACTGCAGGTTAAGCTTTTCTTCTGCTTCAAATGCCAGTGACAAGCCCAGGTTGTCCTCTGTACTTCTGACCAACTGGCTATAAATTGCAGGTTCCCGTGATCCTCTTCTCGGGTTGGATACAGGTTCACAGAACTCAGGAGCATTTATGTTTGCCGGTTTATTAAGTAAGAAAGGAGGTGATGAAGGATACAGATGAAGCTAGACAAAGAGATACACGGGGCAGGGTGGGGGCGTCCAGGAGCATCCCAAATGCAAAAGCTTCTTCCACCCTCTGAGCAGGGGGGTACACTCGCCAACCCAGCAGCTCTCCCGACCCTGTGCTTGAGGGATTTTTCTGGAGGCTCCATCTTGTGGTCACGATGATTGAATTGACCATCACCAGCCTCTCCCCTCCCCAGAGGATGGGGGTGCAGCTGAAAGTCCCAAGCTTCTCATTGGTCCTTCTGATGACCAGCCCCATCTGAAGCCCTCCAGAAGCCCACCCAGAGTCCCCTCATTAGAACAAAAGATGCTCCTGTCACTCAGGAAACTTCTGTGTGGGGAAGGGGGTCACAGATGCAGTGTTGGAACCAAAGATGCTTTTAGCATCTCTATTGCTTATGAAATTAGAAGGGTTTTAGGGACTCTGTCACTAACTGGGGTCAGAGACCAAATATACATTTCTTATCCTATACCCTCCAACTTTATTTTTAAGGAGATTTAAACCCACAGGAAATATTAGAACAGCAAACGAACACCCTCATGACCCTCACCCAGAATCCCGGTTGTTAACATTTGCCCCATTTGTTTAATTGTTCTTTACATATATTTACCTTCATTAAAAAAGATTTTATTTATTTACTTTTTTAAAAAGATTTTATTTGTTTATTTTTAGAGAGGCAAAGGGAGAAAGGAAGGGACACATCAGTGTGTGGTTGCCTCTCACGCGCCCCCAACTGGTGACCCGTCGGCAACCTGGGCATGTGCCCTGACTGGGAATGGAACCAGCGACCCACCTTGGTTTATAGGCTGGTGGTGCTCAATCCACCGAGCCACACCAGCCAGGGCTGCATATACGTACCTTTTAAACTGATTCACTCGAGAGTACATTGCAGATGTTAAAGATAGTTCACCCCAGATCTTTTAGCTTCTCTCCCCTAAAAGCAAGGACTGTCCACACAGCTGTAATCCATGATCAGGCAAAAGCCCAGATCTTTGATGATTTCACTGAGCCACTGAGTTCACGTGCCAGGAAACCTCCCAGCTCCAGACTTCTTGCTGTGTGAACGTTTCCCTTTAGAGCATTTCTCACTGTTTTCCTGCCCCAAACTCTCCCATACACAGGCTCCAGGCGCATCATAGAAAACGTTAGAAATCACTCACTTCCCACAGTAAGTATATATGGGGTGTTTTCTGATACGCATTTCTCATGGTATTTTTATACTTTTGTTTTAGATGTTATTTGGCTATGGGGATATTATTTAGGAGTGACCAGCCTCTAGGAAGACCAGGGCCCACTTTTGACATAAGGAAACTCAACCTCCAAAATTGTTTTCAAATATAATACGATTTGTATTAACAACCTCCGTTTAAGTCTGAGCACAGTAAACATCTTTTTAAACATTACATTCCATTGACCATACCATCACAGCTGCCCCAATTCTCCCCCACCCCCGCCTCCACCCAGCACACCCTGTTTCCCGCCACCCTCCGCAATCCTCACACCGCCGTCCGTGTTCATGGGACATGCTGGGCCGTGCACATAAGACCCCTGGCCCCTCCACCTCCCACACTGCAACCACCGACCTGCACCTCCCGACCCCCCACCTCCCCACCCCGCCGTCTGGCATCCGGCATCCATCAAAAGGCTGTCCACAACCAAGCTTCTGTCCCTGCTCTTCCTGTCCCCCCACCGCTTTCCAGACTCAGTTTCCGTTGTGGACAGACAGGTATGTATTGCCCTTCTGTTGTCCACAACCTGGATTCTTCCCTTCCTGAAACCAGCCCCTGCCGCCTTTCACATGGTAACGGTTTGGTGATGATGACCTTGCCCCGTGTTTCGTTGTCTGGGAAGCTCTTCATCTGCCCTTTGATTCCAAATGGATCTCTTTTTTTTTCTTTTTATTGTTTATTTGTCTTTAAAGTATATTTTGTTGATTATGCTATTACAGTCCCAAGTTTTCCCCATTTCACCTCCTCTGCTGTGCACCACCCCCACCGGCATTCTACCCCCCTTAGTTCATGTTCACAGATCATGTATATAATTTCTTTCGCTTCTCCATTTCCCATACTATTCTTAACTTCCCCCTGTCTATTTTATTCTTACCAATTATGCTTCTTATTCTCTGTACCTTTTTCCCCACTCTCCCCTTGCCCCTCCCCACCAATAACCCTCCATGTGACCTTCATTTCTGTGATTCTGTTCTAGTTGTTTGCTTAATTTGTTTTCGTTTTTGTTTTTTAGGTTTGGTTGTTGATAGTTGTCAATCTACTGTTCATATTTTTATTTTCTTTTTCTTAGATAAGTCCCTTTAACATTTCGAGAGAGGGGAAGCCCTATAATAAGGGCTTGGTGATGATGAACTCATTGAACTTGACCTTATCTGAGAAGCACTTTATCTGCCCTTCCATTCTAAATGAAAGCTTTGCTGGTTAGAGTCATCTTGGCTGTAGGTCCTTGCCTTTCATGACTTGGAATACTTCTTTCCAGCCCCTCCTTACCTGTAAGGTCTCTTTTGAGAAATCAGTTGACAGTCTGATGGGGACTCCTTTGTAAGTAACTGTCTCTTTTTCTCTTGCTGCTTCTAAGATTCTCTCCACATCTCTAATCTTGGGTGATGTAATTACGACATGTCTTGGTGTGGTCCATTTTGGGTCCAACTTGTTTGGGACCCTCTGCTTCCTGGACGTGTATGTATATTTCCTTTGCCAAATTAGCAAAGTTCTTTTTCATTATTTTTCAAATAAGTTTTCTATTTCTTCTTCCTCTCCCTCTGGCAGCCCTATGATTCAGGTGTTGGCATGCTTGGAGATGTCCCAGAGTCTTCTTACTCTGTCCTTGTTTTTTTTTTTTTTTAAGATTTTATTTATTTCTCTTTAGAGGGGAAGGGAAGGAGAGAAGGAGAGAAATATCAAAGTATGGTTGCCTCTCGTGAGTCCCCTGCTGGGAACTGGCCTGCAACCCAGGCATGTGCCCCGACTGGGAATCGAACTGCGATCGTGTGGTTCGCAGGCCCGCGCTCAATCCACTGAGCTACACCAGCCAGGGCTTGTCCTTGTTTTTTTGAATTCTTGTTTCTTCACTCTGTTCTGGTCAAATGTTTATTTCTTCCTTATGTTCCAAATTGTGGATATGAACCCTGGCTTCCTTCCCTTCACTGTTGGTTTCCTGTGGATTTTCTTTTATTCACTTACTGTAAGCTTCATGTCTTCCCATATGCGTTTGCCGTACTCAATGAGGTCTCTGAGCATCCTTCTCACTAGTGTTTTGAACTCTGCATCTGATAGGCTGGCTGTCTCTGTTTTGTTTAGTCATTTCTCTGGGGTTTTATTCTGTACTTTCATTTGGGCCATATTTCTTTGTCTCCTCAGTTAGGCAGCTTCCCTGTGTTTGATTCTGTGTATTGGGTGGAGCTGCTCCGACTCCCCACCTCGGTGCATCTGTTAAGTTGTATGGGGCGAAGCCCTGGGTGTTCGCCAAGGCAGGGCAGCCTGCTTTGCTGTTCTGTGTGTGGGGAGGCTCAAAGAGGGGACAGTGCTGCTCCCTGGCTGCTGGAGGCTTGCTCGGCACTCACCCTGTTTCCAGTCACTTCACCTACTTCCCGTAAGTGACTGGGGCCCGTCCAGCTGTTGCCCTGGTGGGGGTTCCCAGAGTGGGTAGGTTTGTATATGTTCTGGGACCGAGCAGGCCCTTTAAATGCACTGTCCTGAGAGACTGCCTGGTTCTTCTGCTGTCCCAACCCCCACTGGTTTTACCAGCCAGAAGTTATGGGGATTCATTTCCCTGGTCCTGGAACCCTAGGCTCTGTGGTCTGGCCTGGGGCTGGGATCACCCACTCCCAAGGTGTCCCTCCTGATTTTTATTCACGACATGTGAATGTGGGACCACCCACCGCACACACCGCTGCCCCTCACCGCTGCCACCATGCAGTGTCCTTTCCACCCCAGCTACCCAGCTGCACCCCTCCTCCCCATCTGGATGAATGTGGCTTCTTTAAACCCTTGGTTGTCAGACTTCCATACAGTTCAACTTTCTGGCAGTTTCGGGTGTTGTTTTGAGATTAGCTGTGCTCCTTCTCATGGTTGCGCGAGGAAGCAAAGTGTGTCTACCCCTGCCTCCATCTTGACCAGAAGTCCCAAATGATAGCTTTGCTGGGTAGAGCAATCCTGGCTGTAGGTTCCTGCTTTTCTTGACTCCAAGTACTTCCTGCCAGTCCTTCCAGCCTGCAGAGTCTCCTCTGAGAGATCAGCTGACGATCTTACGGGACACTCCCCTGCAGGTAATCAACTGCTTCTCTCTTGCTGCTTCTGAGGTTCTCTCTCCACTCCCCACCTCTGGCATCCTCACCGGGATGTGCCTTGGGGCAGCCCTCCCTGCACCTGCATCCTTCCTGCCCGGAACTCTCTGGAGCACAGTAAACATTCATTAACTCCAGTTTTGCAGTTTTACAATTTGGAAGCCAATACGTTTTTTCTTTAGTTCTCAAACATTTATTTTCTAAGCTTTTAAAAAGCTCTTAGCTGCCTATAAGTCTATAATTATGACAAAAGAAAACATTTGTTTTTGTTTTTAAATTTTTATTTATTTTAGAGAGATGGGGAAGAGAGGGAGACAGGGAGAGAAACATCAATGTGTGCTTGCCTCTAGCACACCCCATACTGGGGACCTGGTCTGCAACCCAGGCATGTGCCCTGACCGGGAATCCAACCAGCGAAGCTTTGGTTCGCAGGCCTGCGCTCAATCCACTGTGCTACACCAGCCAGGGCTCATTTTTTGTTTTTTGTTTTAAAAAAACCTGAAAAGACTCATGCCTGAGCCCCGGAGGGCTAACGAATGACAGGCCTGGCCCCAGCTGGGCCTCATGTGAACGAGGGTGGTTCACCAAAGGCAAGTCGGGGCCTGTGATCAGAGGTGGGCATGGACACCAGCGGGGAAGGGGAATGTGGCAGGCATCCACCGTGTTGGGGGAGGTGGCTGCCTGGGTGAGAGGAGCAGCACAAGCAAAGGCGGGGGGGCGTGGGGAGGGGTTGGCTCCTGCTGCACAGACCAGCTGGAAAATACCTGAAGAGGGGGTGCGGTGGGGGAGCGGAGTTCTCTGCCCCCACACCAGTCCTTTCCATCCTTCATGTAGCAGGATCCAAAAAAGATCATCGCTCTGGCTGTTGCGGTTCAGTGAACCGAGTGCCCACCTGGGAACCAAAAGTGCACGGGTTCAATTCCCAGTCAGGGCACATGCCCAGGTTTCTGCCCAGGTTCCCCCATAATGGGTGTGTTAGTAACCTACCGATGTTTCTCTCCCTCTCTTTCTTCCTCCCTTCCCCCTCTCTCTAAAAGTAAAGAAATAAAAATCTTCATTAGAAAAACAAACAAAAAAATCATTGTTTGAGGTCCAGGTATGCCAGGCCCTCAGCGTTCTCTCCTTGGCTCAGCAGATGGACCAGCTCCAGCCTCTGGTGTGACCTTGGTCAAGCTGCTACCGCACTGGCTGGTTGCTACGTTCGCACCTGGAGCGGCACCTGGGGTCCCTGCCTGCTCCGACTTCCAGGATGCCTGGCTCCAGTCACCGTGCTTTCCCCACCCAGGCCGGCCAGGTTGGCGGGCGCTGTGGGTGGCGTTTCAGTGGGCCCGGCAGCCCTCTCCACCTCTGCCAGCTGGAGGAGGCCCAGCCTGCACGAGGGCAAGGCAGGCTGGGAAGGGCCGCAGTGCCCTGGGCAAGCCGAGCTCATCTCCTGCAGCAGGCAAGGTCCAGCCGTAGGGCAGGCCCTCAGGGTGGAGGAATTCCTGACTGCTGAACAAGGAGGCAAGGCCCAGGGGGAGAGGGGCCTTGGCCCGGGGAGGTGCAGAAGAGAGAAGTAATGTAGAGCCCCTCCCACATCACTCGTGGACTCCTCTGGTGACTGGCTGGGTAAGGCTCCCACTTTCCAGGCCCAGGAGCAGGTTCGGAGAGGTCAAGGACGCGGCCACAGTCAGAGCCCGGCAGCCTCCGTCCGCGCTAGGCCTGCCTTTCTCTCCCTGACTCTAACAGGACCTTCATTTCGGGGGACCAGGCCGTGTCCCTGAACGGCTCAGCCCATCTGCTAGATGAGACCAGATGGGGCGAGGTGGAGATGAAATGAGATCAGGCTTGAAAGCGAGGCGCCGGGCACAGGGCCTGGCAGATACATGGGCGGCGCCACCACACAATGCACCCTGTCCCTGTGCCCAGGAAAACCGCAGTCCCTGTTATAGGGGACAATGAATGGGATCTGGAGAGACTCCCCGCCTCAGCCTCAGTGAGGGGGAACTGATGGGGGTGAGGTGGGGGGTAGAGGAACCTTCCAGAGGCATTGACCCCAGGACGGTAAACAGCCTGGGGAAAGAAGCTGAGACCTCCCGAGACTATGAAAACAAAACCTATTTGGATCAGAATGCCACCCTGTGCCGACCTGGTGCAGAGGAGCAGGGTTTCACCTCTCCAACACACGGACGGGGGCAACTGAGGCGCACGGAGAGAACGGACTTGCCACGATGCCTCGGGAGGGCCAGGACCAGCACCCAAGTCTCCAGACTCTCAAAGGGGCCTCTCCAGGGTCCTGTTCACCATGCCACACGTCTCTCTGCTAGACCTTGGCTGGCCAGATGCCCACAAGGAGTAAAGTGGCCCCGCGTGCAATGGCAAATGCTCCCTGGTGCCCACGTGTCTTCGGGTTGGGAGAAGAATGGAGAAGAAGCACTCAGGGCCCCCGAGAGCCTAACCACGGGGCTGGAACCGCTGGCCAGGCCCGCCTGACGGCAGCTGGGCAAGGGCCGTGCACAGACCAGCTGGAAAATACCTGGAGAGGGGGTGCGGTGGGGGAGCGAAGTTCCCCGTCCTTGGCTTAGGCCTCCTCCTGAAATGCCCAGACTACCCGATCAGGCAGAGAGGGCGCCTGTGGCCCATGGAGGGGAAGCACGGTGGAAAGGAGGTGGAGCTATGCACCCCGCCCCCCAGGTGGAGGTTTGGGGAAGGCCCTGCAGGAAAAAGTATAGCTGCTGTGGTTTTTTCTGAGGCAGCCTGCTTAGTCTGGGAAGAGGGGGGAGGGGCTCACTGTGGGTGTGGCCCAGCCTCCTCCCTGGGCTCCTTGCCATCCTGTGCACTCCCCAGTCCTCCTGTGCCAGGGTGGGCTTCGGCCATCTGGAGGAAGGCGACCTGTGGTGGGCTGGGCAGGCAGTGGAGAGCAGGGTGGGCGTGTTGGTCTGACCTCCAACGTGGGTCACTCCTGGTCCATATCTCTTCTCTTTGGTGCTGAAATTTCGGAAGGAAAATGGCAATGTGGGGATGCAGGGCCCCTTGACAACTTCCCTGACGAGCCTCCCCTTCGCCCCCAGCTCCCAACACCCTCCTCCCCACCTGGTTCTGAGTATAAAGGGAGCACCACTCCAACTCACCCCCAACTCTGTTGCTACAGTGATCTTCCCTGAAGCCCAAATCTGGCCGCAATACTCACCTTCCCTATAACCTTCTGTGGCTCCCCAGCACCCTCAGATAAAACAATGTCCCCGCCCCTCCACAAGGCCTTTCCTGATCCGGGCACTGTTGGCTACCCAGCCTCATGCCCCATCTTTACCCAGCACACTCTGAACTCCAAGCCGTACCCACTATTGCCCAGCCTGTGCCTCCTCACTCCAGAGCTTCTGCTCCGCCTGGAGTGCCAGCCCCCTGCCTTGCCCCTGCTGCAAGACCCACCTTCACACGTGAGACAGTGTCCCTCCCACCACAGTGCTCACCTGTGACCCCCGAGAGCCAGCATCACGCTGCTCCTTCCTGAGGTCCATGGCCACATTCCGCCCTAACAGTGAGCTGCTTAAGAGCAGGGACTGGGAAGGTTTCATCATTGAATTCTCTCAGAGCAGCTCCAGGCGAGGCACATAGTAGGCGTTCGGTTAAACAGCTGCCACACAAATGGGGAAGATGAGGCTCTGCATGGCCTCAGAGGGAAAGAGGGACGGGTCAGGGGACGGGAGTGTGCAGAGTGGGAGCCCTAACCCCGCAGGGCCTGGATCCGCCTGGGCCCCTCCCAGGCCTGACCCTCTCAGGTAGGCCAGAGGCTGTCATGCAGGGGCTCTCGGAAGATCCCCAGCAGGTCCCTCAGGGGGGCCGAGGCCTCAGCCCTGAACCCTGGCCACAGCTTCAGACTTGGCACCCAGCCCAGCCTTTCTTTAGCCTCAGTGAGAAGTGCACGCAGCTGACACCGTCCCTGCTTCCGGGGGGAGGCCTGGGTGGGGCCAGGGCTTTGTGGTGGCTGATGGGCCCAGGGCCCTCTGTGGAGACCCACAGAGGGAGTCACTCCCTGGTCCTGTCAGGGTGCAGCTTCAGGAACCCCAGCTCTAATTCCCTGCACCCCCTTCAGCGGTCTTCCCTGGGTACCCTTGAGCTCAGACTTCTGGCCCTGAGCCCCTTCCCACCAACTTCTGGGCCTAACTCATCCCCAAACTATTTTCCATTGGCTTTTTCCAGTTCCTGCCTCAGCCCAACGTTGTGTTTTTTTTTTTTTTAAATTTAATGAGGGTGTGGGAGGGATGAAGGGGAATGAGAGGTGGAGTCTGTGGGGGGGGGAGGGAGAAAGTCACTAATCTATTGGTCAGTTCTGCTCCAGAACTGGCTTCAAAAGTCCATGGACTCCACCCCTGAAGATCTCTCGGCCCGTGCTGACTTACAATTGGCTGAGCTTCCAGGGGCGGGACTCGCTGGGGTCTGGTCCTGTTAAAAGGGCCCATCGCCCCTCTCTCAGGACAAGTCTTCAGACAGCTGATTCTGCATCCCCCAGGACTGACCCCTTGTCCTCAGTCATGACTGGTGTGAGTGTGGGGACCCTGCCCCCAGGCTCAAGGTGGTGTGGGGCAGGCAGCTGAGGAGAGTGGGGGCAGATGCAGATCTGGGTTCTAGTCCTGAGGGTGTGGCCTTGGGCAAGTACCTTCTCTTTTCTGGGCCTTAGTGACTACATCTTTAAGATGGGCGTAGGCCCCATGGCCCCCCAAGGCTTTCTCGGGCTTAAGAACTTTCTGGGTTCCTCCAGGGTCTGACAGCAGGTATTTCTACCAAGGCCTGGCATTCTGCCGCTCTGAAAAATCTGAGTGGAAAGGGTGTGGCCTGCTGGGGGGGGGGGCAGGCTCTTTGCTGGCGCTCAGGCCGTAGTCCCTTCCCCCTCTCCTCCACCCCAAAGAGCCTCCTACCCCCTCTCCCCTGCAGCTGTCCCCAGTCATGGGGCCAGGGCACTCACCCTCTGTTCTAGAGAGCTGCCAAAAGCTGCTAGGACCTGATAGGCTGCCTGGGAAGGGGCCTGCCTGGGTTAGGGATGGAGGGTGGTTCTGTGCAGGCTGGGCTGGTGGGGGTGGTAGAAACTTCTGCTAATGGAGGCGGACGGGTGCAAGTGTCTGGCAGAAGGAACTGCTCACCCCCAGGTAAGCTGTACGCTCAGTCCTAACCCCCAGCCAGCCGCGGCGGGGTCGGGCCCGATGCCAGCCTCCCTTCTGTGCAGGGGCCTGGTCCTGCTCTGTGGGTTTTCTCTCCGGTCTCTAGCCCTCTCTGCAGAGGGGCTTCAGGGGACACTGGGGGGTCTCCTTCCAGCTCTAGTCCCCTTCCCCTCCAGCAGAGAGGTGAATGGACCATCAGTCACCTTTTTCCCCACCAACTCCCTCCCTCAGAAGGAGTCGGATTCTCTCCATTGCTACAGGAGGCAGGAAGGTACCCTGAATCCCAAATCTCCAAGCTGAACCGCAAAAACTTCTGAACTTGGCCTGTAGAACCTCAGTCCTGTTACAGATAGGAAACTGCCTGGGTTGGGAGCAGGGACTTGCCCAGGGCCATACAGGGAAAGAAAGGCAGGAACTTGCCCCGGGTTCCCCAGGGCTTGGCCGGGTCAGAGGACCCAGGGTGGAGACGAGGCCACCCCCACAACCACGGGCACTGCACCCTTTAAACCGCCTGGGTGGGGTCTTGTCTGTACAGGGTCTGGTGGCCCACAACGTGAACCTCAAGCCTGGGGGGTGCATTCGAGTGCAGGGCCAGGTGGCCGCTGACGCCAAAAGGTAAGAGGGCCAAGGCAGGATGTCGGGCTTCGGTGCCCGGGGCGAAGCCCGGGGCTCGGATTCCTCGGGTCCGACGGGAAGTCAAGTGGTGAGGTGGCCGGCCAGGTTCCACTCCTCCCTTACCCTCGGGCAGCTGGGGGCTGGGGGTGGGGATTTACTGTGGCTGCTGCCGGAGCTGCGTTTTCGGGATGAGTCACTTCCTCCGCAGGGTCTGGATGCCCCTACCACCACTGTCGCTTCCCTCCCCTCCCTGGAGCTTCCCTCCCCTCCCTGGAGCCTCTTAAACTAAACCAGCTGTGGTTCCACCGCCTGCCGCGGCCGGCCCCCACCTCCTGGCTTGGGCAGCCCCTGAGGCTGCCAGGGGAGTGGAGAGAGGGAATGGGAGGGGGCATCACACCCAACCCTGTCCCTCTGAGGTCCCTCTTGCCTGGTCTGTTCACTCGCTCAACCTTTCATTCCTTTGGTCCTTCCTTAACTCATCCTTCAGCTACCGGCCTATTTTCTCAACAGCCAGGTGACCAACCTTGGACTAGTCAACCAATAGCATGGAGCCTCAGTTTCCTAATCAGTAAACCAAACCCTGGGGACAGGGCCGTGTGGAGGGTGTGAGATGCTGATCTCTCAGAGATGAGGAGGAGGAGACAGTAGGCCGACCTTATCAAAACGCCAGACCCTTCCGCACATCATTCTTTTCATTCTTAACAAGTCCTCAGGGGCCAGGATTGCTCTTACCTCCACTTAGCAAATGTGTTAGGATCCCTTCATTCGCCCCACAGTTACTGCATACCTACTGTGTGTCATGCCTTATGCTGGGCACCGGGGCTACAAAGACATACAAGGCAGACAGAACCCTTGCGCTCCCAGAAGCCACCATCCAGAGTCTCCGACCTCGCCCAAAGGGGCTGGAGCACAAACTACTGTCCACGAGTCTTGGCTGTCAGCACAGCAAGACCCATAGAGATCCTCCTTGTGTAGCCCCCACTGTGGACATGCGGCAACTGAGACTTAGAGAGGGACAGGGACACAGCAAGGATGGGCAGGGCCAGGAGCTAAAGTCAGGTTTCTTGCCTCCCAGCTCAGTGAGGTCTCCCAAGTAGATGCTGCCCTGAATAGTGCGGGCTGGTTAGTCTAAGGGGCTACAGCCGGCCGTGGAGGCCTCAGTCCCTCCCACCTGTCACCCCCTAGCTTCACGATGAACTTCGGCAAAGATGACAACAACCTGAGCCTGCACTTCAATCCTCGCTTTAAAATATTCGGGGATGTCAACCAACTCATCTATAACAGCAAGAAGGCAGGGGTGTGGGAGACGGAGCTTCGGGACACCGTCTTCCCTTTCAAGCCTGGAAGTGTCATAGAGGTGGGTTGGGGAGTGGGGCAGGGTGCTCGGTGGGTTGGAGCAGAGCTGGGCTTGGTGTCTAGAGACCTGGGTCCCCTCTGTCCCTTCCTCCCTGCTATGTCCCCGCCCTCCCTCACCTGCTGTGTCAACGCCTTCTCAACCTCAATGGCCTCACCCACCTAGAAGGGCTGTCAGGGCTCTGGGAAGAAAGGGCTTCTGGGGGCGGGGGGCCCTGGCAGTGGCTGTCCTGAGGTTCCCCCCCCAGGGGACCACTGCTCACTACCCTTCTCCGCCCCCAAGGTGTGCATCACCCTTGACCAAGCAGAGCTAACCATCAAGCTGCCAGATGGACACACATTTAAGTTCCCCAACCGCCACAACGTGGATAACATCAGTTACTTCGAAACACACGGTGACTTCCAACTCAAGAGTCTGACCTTTGAATGAAGCCAGCCAACAACCTATAACCCCCAATAAAGGCAGCAGCCTCTGAATCAGCCTCATTTGTGTGTGTGTGTCAGTTCTACCAACTGCTCCAGGCTCTGCCCCTTCCTTCACTTCTGTTCACTTCCCTGATGCTAAACGACAGGGACATCTTCCTCTGAGTCCCCTGGGGCCAAGAAGAGAGCTCAGCACCCAGTAGGGGGCTTAGCGACAAGTCACTGCTCTCAAACAGCTCCCAGCCATGTGAGCCCCAACACACAGTAGCTATTCGAAAGATGTGAAACTGGGGGAAAGAGGGAAGGCCGGAGCAATCCATGCCAGGGTGGCAGGGCAGCGCAACCAGAAGAGTAACTGGGCACCATTTATTGCCCTGAACCAGAGGGAGCTGGTTCTGATGGAGGGGCAGGGCTGCCAGCTGCGTGGCCGTGTGTGCATTGTAACTGGCCTGAGCCTCAGTTACGTGCGTGCAGGGACTAGTGGCACGTAGGCTGTTGTGAGGATTAAGTGAGGTGTGTGAAGGAGGCCCAGTGTAGTTCATGACACCTGGTGAACACCTGAGAGTGGTTTCTCCTCCCTGCTGCCACTGCCCCAGTTTGAAGGGGAGAAAGTGAGGTTCTGAGTGGCAACACGATGCCCTGGTCCGTATCAGACTCAGCTGAGCCTTGGGATGGGAGCTTGGACAACCTCACTGCCCAAGACAGCCAGCAGCAGCCACAGGACCCCAGGTAGGTCTCTTCCGTCCCCAACCTTCCTCCTCTATAAAGTGTGGGTTGTTATTCACACCTGGAGGCTCTTGGGCGGAAGATTCGCACCTCTGTGGGTCGCCTAGGGAGCATGCGTCTAAAAGGATCGAGGAGGATGGAACACACTTGCAGGGGCTCCTGTGAGCCACACCCAGCCTCCAGGCTTTCCTAAGTCTCCTAACTCACCACCCAGAGAGAAGGAGCTTTGGAAATCTGACTGTGGAGGGATGCCCTCTGCTGGACATTGCGGGAAGTGTCCCATCAACCGCCTTTCTCTGGCAAGAGTCCACCAGCATTGATTCTCCCTAAATTGGCTGAAACCCACTATACACGAGAAATGGGGCTACACCAAGCCAGAGGAGAGCCCAGGAAAGATAAGAATGAGACCACTGCATATGGAGGGAGGAAACGGCTCAGAATTAGACCTGTGTTTCAACCCCAGCTCCATTGCTGTTTGCCCTCAGACCAGTTACTCAACCTCTCTGAACCTCTCAGTTTCTTCATCTATCAAATTGCACTGATACTAGTATCTACCCTGCGGGGTTGTTGCAAGGATTAACTGAGATAATGTAGAAGAACCCATGGCGCATGGCACATAGTAAGGGCTCTGTAAATGTTGGTGTTCTTCACCTTTTTTTAAAAAATTGATTTTAGAGAGAGCAGGGAAGGAGAGAAAAAAATCAATTTGTTGTTCCACTTACTTATTCATTTATGCATTCGGTGGTTGACTCTTGTATGTTCCCTCAAACCCACAACATTGGAGTATTGGGACGATGCTCTAAGCAGCTGAGCTCCCTGGCCAGGGCTCCTGGGCCTCTTTTAAGACTTACTGTGCATCAGGAGTGTGTGAGCCCTGACTGGTGTGGCTCAGTTGGGTGGGTGTCATTCCGCAAAGCAAAAGGTCGCAGTTTGATTCCCAGTCCGGGCACATGCCCGCATCACAAGAGGCAGCTGATTGATGTTTCTCCCCCTCTCTTTCTCCTTCTCTTCCCTGCTCTCTGAAAATAAATAGATAAAATTTAAAAATAAATAAATAAAATCTGTTTTAAAAAGCCTATGAAACTACTGTCATTGACACACATCGTTCTCATAAAAATAAACACATAAAACAAAAAGCCTATAAAAGTAAGTCCAAAGAAGTTCAAGAGCACTCTGGCCGGAGCCCACCTGGGCTCCACCCTCAGCACTTGCTCTCAGTGCCAGTGTGACCTTGGGCAGTGACCTCATCTCTCTGAGCCCCAGTAAAGTGGGGCTCATACCTCAAAAAATGTAATTGTGTAAAAAGCTAAGTAAATGGGGAAATTCCTTTTGCTCATCATCTTTATCATTTCGACTAAGAGAATGTGCCATCTCTTGCTGTGTCTGGCACATGATAGGTGCTCAAGAAACACAAAAATTTCAAAAATAATCCCCAAAAGGACGCTGGGTGTTTTGGACCTCACACTGTGGTAAAGGGCTCTCGAGCTTTTGGAATCTGGGTGAGGTTGCCGCGTCCTTGTCTCCTTCTGGGACAAGGGGACCTGAAACTCCCCAGGAAGAGTCTGGAGCAAAAGCCCCCACCAGAGGTGGTAGGCTTCACTCTGCATGGGGAGCTGGGCGGATGAGGCCTTTCTGAGCCCCGTGGGCCAGCAGCTCGGGCTGGGTGGGCTCCAAAGGCCCCCTGTACAGACTTCCCCACGAAAGGCCCCCGCACAAGCAGCTGTCTCCTGACGCAGTCCGTCCGTCCTTCTCTGCACCAGGCTGGAAGTTCCGAAGGGCAGAACCACTCCACATCCAGGGTAGCTGTCGGGGAATGGGTCTGCACACCACTCACTAACCGGTTGTCTTTGGTCACGTCACTTCCCCTCTCTGAGCCTCCAATTCCTCACCTGTATAATGGGGATGAAGCAGCACCAACCTCACAGACTGCAAGGACTGAGATAATCCACAAGCAGCCCTGAGAACATTCTTCTGCACTTTCAAAGTAACAGGCAAACAGGCAAATGAATGAACCATGGAGAAGAAAGAGGCCCAGGAAGGTTTATAATTTATCAAGTCCAGTAGCAGACCCATAATTTTCCATCTATAGCCAGTCTGGCGGGGGGAGCAGGATGGGTGGGGCCTGGGGAACAGCAGGCAGCTGCCTTGAGACCCAGTGCCTGGGACTCACAGAAGGCAGTCCAGCTGTAGGAGGTGGCTTTCTGGGCATCTCTGGGGTGGGGACATGACTGTAGTCAGGGCAATGCTCCTACCCAGAGAAAGGATGGCAGAGGGGACAGCAGGGCATTACCAGCAGGCAACAGAGGGTCAAAGGGACAACTGTTCATCACCCTGAAGCCCCACCATTCAGGCAACCCCTGCTGTGTGCTAGGTTTGATGATAACCCTCTCAGCACCAACATGGAATGCCCCAGGCAGAGGGCCCTTGATGAATGGGTTCAACACTCATGAAGAGATGCACCTATGTGCCTGGCTCCTTCAAAATTCAGGGTCTACATCTTGTTTATTTATTGAATTGATTTTTAGAGAGGGAGAGGAAGAGAGAGACATCATTTTTTTGTTCCACTTATTTATGCATCCACTGGTTGCTTTCCTGTACATGCCCTGACCAGAGGTCAAACCCACAACCTTGGCATATGGGGATGGTGCTCAAGCCAACTGAGCTACCTGGCCAGGGCTTTAGGGTCTGCATCTTGCCCCCCGAAGGGGCCATGCTAGATACTGGAGGAGTGATCCCTCTGGCCAGTGGCCCAGGATGCTGGGCCATGAAGCCAGTGAACCAAGTTCAAGTCCCAGCTTTGTCACAGAGTAGCAGTGTGACCCTGGAGAAGTCATTTCCCCTCTCGGAGATGATGTAGTTCTATCCTTTTTGTGTGCCTTGCACTCAGGAGGCACTCAGCAGGCACTCAATTCATGTATGTTTACTTGCTCTCTGGATCAAGTCACTCATCAAAGGAGAGGGTTGGGTTCTAAGAGTCTTTTATTCCTCTGATATCCCGCCCTTGGCCAGTTCAGGGGTCGCCTACTCCGGGCAGCACTCCACACTGGAGGAGCCAACCCTGAACTCCTGCAGCCTCCTGTGCTGCTTCTGCAGAGGTATCACTCCCTAGAATGTGATGACTATTGAGGTCCACCCAGCAGGTCCACCCAGCACAGATAAGCAGAGAATAGAATACCAACCTAAGAATAAAAGGGCCTTTCAAAGTAACAGGCAAATAAGCATTTATTTGAGACTATTAAGGATAGCTCTTCAAGAAGCATTAATTCAGGCAGAAGCCCAAATATTCTGCTAGAAGACAAAGGTAAGGGGTATTCCTGAGATTGGGAGGGGGGAAGAATTACATCAGTAAGAGGAAGGCATTTCATTGGTGCGGATAACATAACACAGAGATGCTAAATGCTTGAAATTTTCAGTTCACTGGTCATCATTCCCTTAGTCATGATAACTGCTTTCTTCTTTTCTTTGCAAACAGTACTTTGGGAAACAAGGTTGCCTAGGCCCGGTCAGGAGGTCCTTTTGCCGTTCTAACATTCGGAAGATTCGAGGCATAAGGCAGTCCCTCTGGGGTGGCAGCTCCGGCTCCATTTTAACATGGCTCCGTATACGTTCTTGTTCACAGAGACTCAGACATGCAATCCCAGTTACTAAAATTCTCCTTCTGGTGTTGTTTCACTGAACGCCTTCACATTAGTGCCTTCACTTTCAGTAGAGGGTGAGTTATTACACCCCATTCCACAACTGGGGAAACTGAGGCATAGAACGGGAAGATAGCTTGTGCAGGAAACACGTTACCTGACTCATTTATTCTTCACAATCATGTTCTCAAAGTTTGGTCCGTGGACCAGCAACATCCACATCACCTAAAAACCTGTTAGAAATGCAAATTCTGGGGCTCACTCCAGACCTGCTGAATCAGAAATTCTGGAGCAGTGCCAAGCGATCTGGGTTTCAGCAAGCCCTCCAGTGGATCCTGGTGCATGCCGCAGTATATAAACCGCTGCCTTACAATAACACTAAGAAGTCACTATAATTATCTCCATTTTACAAACAGGATAATTCCGACACAGCAAAGGCAACTGGTCCAGCACTACACAGCTGTAATTGGGATACCAGAATTCTAATCCAGGTAGTTTGCTTCCAGAAACGTGATCTTGGAGAAGGCCACCAAATTAACTGAATCAAAAGTGGGGCCAGGTATCGTGCTAAGGCACTAGGACCCCGGGGACTCGCTCTCACCGTTGCTCTCTTAGAAGAGATGGGACTGAGGGTCGCCGGGCAGAGAACTGCTAGCTACATCCAGAGAGAAGGGGTGAGATGACGGACTGGGGCGGTCCCTTTAAAAGACTGGGCCTGGTGAGCGGAACTGCGAGGCACAGTTGGGAGGCGCGCCCGGAAATCCGAAAACGCACCGGAAGTACCTTAGGAGAGGGGAAACAGCACCGCCCAGGCCTCACAGTTATGGGCCGCAACAAGAAGAAGAAGCGAGATGGCGACAACCGACGCCCGCGGCTTGTCCTCAGCTTCGACGAGGAGAAACGACGGTGAGTGCTAAGGCTGGACCACATCCCCTCCAGCTGTCCGGCAAGGCCTACGACCGGTCCGGGCGCGCACGTCACGCAGAGGGCCCTTCCGGCCCCGCCCTCTTCGCGTGGCCTGGAGTTCCCCTCTCTTGGAATGGAAGCGACCGCCTTCGACCCCTATCATGTCTAGTGGAATCGTCCGCCCCGCCCTCCCTTCGCTCTCCGGGCTCCCCTACTCGCCGTAGTTCTTCTGGGTGCGCAGCTGGTGAGCTGGTCGTTTGTGTCTGATAGCAGTGGTTTCGTCGTCTCTAGCTCAGGCCAGCCTACCCGCACGTAGTACTCCCAGCTGTTCGTGATAAATGATGAATGAAATGAGTGGCTTAAGTTCGTTTATCCACGCACCAGGATTTACTCGCACGGAAGCATGCCGTGGTGGGCAGGCGAAAAACCTAGTGTTGGGGCCCGGAATGGTTGGAAATGGTTACATTCAGTACTACAGGACTGAGAAGGGGCTGAGATCAGATAGACAGAGGAAGGTAGGGAAATTCGAGGGCATCCACAGGCCCTACACAGATGGCTTCGTGTGCAAGTGCCCCAGGGAAGATGCGGTGTTGGTCCAGCAGAAAGTAGAGGTCTGGATAAAGGTGGCCTTGAAAGTCCTACTGGAAGGGGCTTAATGCGCTGGGGAGTGGAATTCGGCAGCATAAAAGAGGCCTCAGCTGTTCTAGGCTAAGGCCAACAACTTATACCTGTTACCTGGCCCTGCTGCTCGTAGCTGAGAGCCCTGGAGAGTTGTAGGTAGAAAGAGGCAGCATCTTCCTCATTTTCCTAACCTCACACTCTGTGGGCAGGTAACCCAGCCTCCTCGTGCCTTAGTGACCCCATCTGTAAAACACATTGGTACTACTGCTGAGGTGGTGGATGACGCAGGCTGTGAAAGAATTCACAAAGAAGGAAAGTCAGAGAGCAAAGTTTTACTAACTTTCCAAGAGGAGAAAAGGGCACGGTGTGGAGAGAGACACCAGCACTGGGGGGTGAGGGCATTCTTTGGTTGGATTATAGCTGGATTATAAAAGGGTGGGTGTTGCTGTTGTGTGGTCCCTGGGCTGTTAGGGGCACTGCCACACAGGTTCCACTGGTTTGGGGTAAGCTGCACTTTGCTCCGATGTTATCTTTTGCCTGGGGTGATGGTTAGTCATGTTCTATTCTTGCTTTCCGGTAATTTCCAGTCCTGGGGACATAAGCTCAGAAGAGTAAGATGGCAGTCATGTTTAACAAGGCCATAGGCCTGCTTCGCAAATGGTGCCACGATAAGCAAATGGCACTGGCTTTGTCCTTCCACCCACTCCTGAGGACCACATGAGCTAACGTGTGTACGTTTAGAAACGGTGCCTGGCACATCATGAGTGCAACTGAGCTCTTTTTGGAGCTCTCCTTTCTCTCCCTGCCTCTCCTGACCCTCCCTTGCCTCTTTCCTGCAGGGAGTACCTGACAGGTTTCCACAAGAGGAAGGTGGAGCGGAAGAAGGCAGCCATAGAAGAGATGAAGCAGCGGCTCAAGCGCGAACAGAAGAAGCTCCGGGAGGAGGTGCAGAGGGGGAGGGCAGGAGAGTCTCTGACCCTTAGGGGACTTACAGCCTTGGATGCTCTAAATGGAGGGCCTGCAGGGATGAGGGAAGGTGTGAGCAGGCCTGGGAAGCAGTTTGCACAGGTAGAGACACTGAGCCCAGGTCTAGGGGAGGTTTAGGATAGAATCTCCTGGTCTTTCACTCACTTGCCCTGGAGTGGTCAAAACCCCTTCCTGAGGTGGGCTTGGAAGGCCATCATACTCACCATTCCTTTCCCTTCTGATTTCAGCGCCACCAGGAATACTTGAAGATGTTGGCAGAGAGAGAGGAGGCACTGGGTAAGTCCCATCCTTGGCCTGACCTCGAGACTGGCCAACAGGCCTGGGCTTGTTTATCCCTTGATAAGTGGAAGGGTAGGGGTATAGGGGCTACAAGGAAGCTGACTTCCTTAACTCAAGGGTCTTGCAGATGACCTGGGAGTCAGGAGTGGGCCTTGGGTACTTCTAAATGTGAGTGGATCAGAGACAAGGAGGAGGCCCAGACCTCTTGGTAAACTGATCCTGAGTAGCCCTGGCTGGTGTGACTCAGTGGACTGAGTGCTGGCCTGCAAACTGAAAGGTCGTTGGTTCAATTCCAGTCAGGTCACATGCCTGGGTTCTGGGTCAGGTCCCCAGTTGGGGGCAAGCTAGAAGAAACTCATTGATGTATCTCTCATATATCAATTTATTTCTTGCACATCGATGTTCCCCTTTCTTCTCCCTCCCTTTCCCTCTCTAAAAATAAATAAATAAAATCTTTAAAAAAAAAACCACCCGACTCTGAGCAGGCAGGGTTTCTGAGGCAGCTGCCACTCCCAGTGCCACACCAGGCTCATCTGAGGTGGGGGCAGGTGGTCTGAGGTTTCCCTGGCACACAAAAGGAGAGTTGGATCATTTACAGCATTTATTGGCAGGTCAGGCTCTGGAGGCAGTGACTTTCTGGATGCTCTCCATAGAGTAGCAAGGGCCATTGCAGTTCAGGATGGGGAGGGGCTAGAGCCTGGTTACTTGTGCCCTGGGGCTGAGGCCCAGATCTGTGTCCACCCTGCACAGAGGAGGCTGATGAACTGGACCGGCTGGTGACAACAAAGACGGAGTCGGTGCAGTATGACCACCCCAACCACACGGTCACTGTGACCACCATCAGCGACCTGGACCTCTCTGGGGCCCGGCTGCTCGGACTGCCCCCACTTGAGGTGAGTGTCACTCAGCTGTGGGGAAGAAGGGACACAGGCAGTTCTGGCTTGTCAGTGATTGCTAAATGCTGGTCCATGTCATGGAGATTCCAGTGCAAGCAGCTCTTCCCTTCTGTGTCTGGACAAAATCCTTGAGCACTGGGGCCTCAGAGGCCACTTAGAGCACTGTGTGGCATGGCAGCTTGAGCATCTCTTTCTTTCCTCTTCCCTTCATCGGTAAACTGAAGTTCACTGAGGGTAGCACCTGCCTCATGTGATTGCTGGGAGGTCAAACATTGTGAACCGACGAGAAGCATTTAACGTAGACATTTACTCTGATCGCATCTGTGTATACTGACAGTGAGATTTCAACTTACGGGATGGGAGTTATCAGCAGGCTATGAGCAGAATTTTTAAAAGAGAGAGAAATAGCCCTGGCTGCATTGCCCAGTGGTTAGAGCGTTGCCCCATAACTGAGGGTTTGGGGGTTCAATTTCCAGTCAGGGCACATATCTAGGTTTCGGGTTTATCCCTGGTCCAGGTGCGGGCGTGTGCAGCCCCTGGTCTGGATGGGTACAGTCCCTGGTTCCGGTGCAGGTCCCAGTCTGGTGCGTATGGAGGCATCTGTTCGATGCTTCTCTCACATCGATGTTTCTCTGTCTTCCTCTCTCTCTTAAAGAGCAAATGAAAATGTCCTCAGGTAAGGATAAAAAGAGAAAGAGAGAATTACCGTGGAAGATACTGGGAAGCGTCACAGTACGTTTGTTTCAGTTAGAGCTGTGTCTGTGTGGGCTGTGTGCGAGTTTCTACGCGTGTACTGCGTACACACAGTCACAACGTCAGCCACATTTCCTGCCCTGGACTGTAGTGTGCCAGGGGCCACTGTTCTGTCACACGCTACCTGCACCTTCTGTTGTGTGCTCCACCTTCTGAAAGGTTTGATGCAAGAACGAGCCTCGTCCCCATTCTAGAGTTTTCCTGTCTGTGAGTGTTGAGTGGAAAGCTGAGGCAGTGGAGGACTCTGAAATACATCTCTCCCCTGCACAGTCCCTGCTCCAGCGTACACTCGGCCTTCCTTGAGCCCTGGCCCAGGCCTGGGAGGCTGCGGATCATGACCTCACTCTACAGAGCTGTGATAGCCCAGGCTTCCCAGTCCACCACTCTCTGACAGTCTTTGTCCTATGGTTCTTTAGCAAGGGGCTGGGCCCGGGTCTGAGGAGGAGGTGTCATCTGTGGAGAAGCCGACCAGAGCCTTCCCCAGGAAGTCCAGGGACCCCCTATTATCCCAGCGGTGAGCCATGGCCTCTTTTCCCCTCTGACCCTGCTCTGCACGGCTGGCATTGATGATCCAGTCTGCAGAGCCATCTCCTGCTGGCTTGTACGGGGTGGCATGGGGGAGGTGTGGGGCCCAGAGCAGCCCTTTGCTTTGCCTGTCACGTGGTCCTCAGCTCCTCATTACTGTCCCCCACCCCCGAGAACGGCTGACCCTGGGTGCCCTTTGTGTCGGGGGCGGGGGTAAGGCCCTTTCTGTGTGGGGGCTAAGGAGTAGGCAGGCCTTCTGGGGTCAAAGCAGGCTGCCTTTGGAATGGACTTGGTACCCCTAGTATTTGGGGCTTGTCTTGACTCCCCTTCACAAGTCAGGCTATCTGTCACCCCCACACAACCTTTCACTCATGCCTGTTCCACAGGGTACGCTGAGGCCCTAGCCTCACTAGCCTTCCACCCTTCCACAGGATTTCCTCTCTCACAGCATCATTGCATGCACACAGTCACAAAAAAGTCAAGAGGAAACACCCACGACGGGCCCAGGACTCTACCAAGAAGCCCCCAAGTGCCACTCGTACCAGCAAGACCCAGCGCCGCCGGCTGACTGGCAAAGCCCAGCACAGCGGAGAGTGAGCCCGAGAACCAGGCCAGGCCCTGGCCTGAGCTGCAAGGACCGGTCCTGTCTTCGTTTGGCTGTCGCCATAGCCCAGACTGCGTGGAGGCCTAGGGCTTTTACCTTGGAAGTAGCAGGCAGCTGAGAACTAGCCTGCCTCAGGAGGAACCTGCAGGGCCAAATTTGGAGTATCCTCCCAAATGTATACCCCATGGGGCCTTCATCAGGTTTGCAAAACTAAGCACAGTGTGGTTTGTTTATCCCTGGCCCTGGTGCCACATGCCAAGGGTAGGTTTCTGGGGAGGTGGGCATGGCCAGGGAGTTGGATGCATCCTCACCCTGCAGCAGTTTTCCCTGTAGGTGGGAAAAGGCAGCATCAGCTCTGGGCCCCGTCCTCAAGCTGGGGCAGCTGCCCAGGCCGCCAGCAGCTCCCAGGTGCAGGAGTGATTAACCCTTCTTAAAGAAAATACATCTTGCCTGAAAGTATGGCCCTTTCCAAGCAGACCCCTCAGGAGTCCGGCTCGTGTTCTGCAAGGCTGCCGTTCCCCCATACTTCTTTCAGTTCCTCAGGTTTGGCTTCAGAGCTGATGAAAACCAGCTTTGTCCATCCCTTGTCCCACCTTATTGGTGACCTTCCTCACACACTGCTGTTCCCCTGACCAGGAAGGGTCCTTGGCAGAACCCATCTGTGAGAGGTAGATACGGTGCCGTTGGGGACAGCCAGAGTGCTGTTCTGGAGCACAGTCGGACTACCCCCCCTCACCGCTTGCTGCTTCCTCTGAGCTGGAGCACAGGATTTTGTGTTGCATGCTGCTTTGGGGACCCATGTTGGGCCTTAACACTAGGACGGGATGTGGAGTACGATGTGCTGTTGTGCCCAGCGAAGTTCAGGAATAGTGCAAGAGGTGGTCTAGGGGACTGGGGAGTGCTGTGGTGGGAGCACAGCTGCAGGTCTTCCCCCCTCTTCCCGTGGAGGACCTCCCAGAAGCAGCCTACTTCCTCCCACATTGGTCAGGCTCAGGAATGGTGGCTCTATTAGGCTGTGCCTGGGGCAGGCAGGTGCTTTCCCAGGTCACCATCAAAACCTGCCTGAAACCTGGTGATGGCTGATGCAGGTCTGAAGGCCACACCTAAGCATGGGAATGCGAAGCCCAGGCTTGCAGCCAGGAGGTCTTGTGAAGTGGTTTCTCAGCTCCTTCCACCTGCTCTTTGTGCTGCCTCCCAGTTCTCCCCCACCATGCTTGGGTGACATGACTCGCACTGCTCGATTGCCTCCATCCAGGGAAGAGCCCATTGCCAGGCTCTAGGCGGTTCTAGAACCCAGCCCAGGAGAGCTACGTGTGAGCCTTGCCCTCTCAAGCCCCTGTGAGCAGGAATGGAGCAGGGCTCGGGGGTCAGTGCACACAGCAGGCTTTGGGTTTGAATCTTGGCTCTGCCTCTGGACCACTGTCTGAGCTCCTCCCCGTGCTGACCTCTCTGGGTCTGTTTCCCACTCCTAGGATAACAGAAGATAACTACCGCTTAGGGCTGTGCGTGAGAGGCTGAAATGAACCCATGCGTATGAACCTGTTCCCGTGGCACCTGGTATTCTCTGGTGTGCCTTCCGTGTAGGTGTGTGGGTGTGTGGCTGCTACGCCTGCTGAGACATCTGACCTGGGTCTCCTCCCCTGCCCAGTGACACAGAGCCCTTTACAACTTATATCTGTGGTTTATAATGCTTGTTAGTATTTGACATCGCTCTCTCCTGTGTGTACCGCTAGTTATTTCAGCAGACCAAGGACATTAAGTGTGGCGGTGTTGCCAGGCCTAGGATCGGGAGTGGTGAAAACACAAAACTCTGATTCCAGGATTGTCTTCTCCTGTGTTGCCCTCTCCATGTTACACATCTGGACTCTTCCTTTCTGCTATTCCCCATCTTGTGGGCCCTTTAGATTGAGGCCTCTAGGAGCTTTATCAAGGCAGGAGTCTCTAAAGGCATCAGTAAAGCCTGGCCACTTCGGTTCACCACAGTGCAGGGTAATCACAGGCTGGAGCCAGCCCTGATGACGCCATTCTGCTCCTGCTCCATTGGGGCACGGCCCCTGCATCTGTGTTGCCTGCCCAGTGCATGTGATTCTCTATCCATCCTGTGGGCAGGGAGGGCTGGGATGACTGTTTCCATTTGACTGACAGGAGGCTAGGGTTCAGTGGGGCAGAGTGGGGAGCAGAACTGTCTGATCGTTCTGCTTCCTCAGATCTCTGAAGAGGGGTGTCCTCAGCCACAGGAAATGGCATGAGCAAAGGTGGAGATGAGCAGGCAAAGATTTCAGGGAGTAGAAAGGGGATGTGAGGCTGAGACCAAATGGTGACAAGTGGTGACTGCTGCCTCGGCTGCCACTGTTACATCCTTAGTCCTGTACCATCCCACAGAGGGCACAGCCAGGCAGCTCCAGGTCTAGGGAGAGTGCTCAGGACTCTGAGCACTCAGGACCACCTGGCCCTGGACTGTCCCCCCTTCTCCCTTATTCTTTCCACTCCAGCCTCTTGTTATCAGCCCCCTCAACTGAAAACAGGCTTCTCCAGGACCTGCGTGCTCACAGTCCCACCTGTGAGCACGCTCAAAGTCCCAGGTCTTTGCTCAGATACTGCCATCTCAGTACGGCCTCCCTGACCACACACTCCCACTTCCAACACCCTCCCTGCTTCATCTTTCTCCTTAGCACCCATCATCAGCCAACATAATTTATATATTGCTTATTTATCTGGTTTGTGGTCTGTTTGTCTCCACCAAAATTGAAGCGTTACAAAGACAGGAGATCTGATCTTTTGTTCACTGATGTGTCCTCAGCACACACAACTGACAAAAGTAAGAGTTCAATAAGTATATAATGAATTGTCAGGAGGGCCACCAGAGTAAGCTTCTGGCTTTACTGATGGGTGGGGCTAGGGGATGGGTCATACCCTGAGCTGCAAACTCAGACTTAGTGCTTACCTCACTTTAGGCACAGAGAGGTCAAGGAACTTTCTTACGATCACACAGCCAGGGAGTGCTAGAGCCAGATACTGCTCACAAGTCTCATTACTCCCTGTTTTACTTACAGTAATTGGGACCAAGCCGAAAGCTCGTTATTTTTGTTATGAAGCTGTATCTTTGCCTCTTCCATCCTGGCCAGGAAGACTTGTTCAGAGGCTCTCTCCCACTGGTCAGTGGGCTCCTCATTTCAGGAGGAGCCCCATTTTATTCAGTACCATGTCTTCATGTATATAAAGATTTTGGACTAGGAGCTGGCACATAGTGCTGAATAAATGTTAGCTTTAAAAATGTTAGCTGATTGATTGATTGATTGATTTTAGAGAGAGAATGGGAGTGAGAAACATAAATTATTTGTTCTACGTATTTATGCGTTCATTATTTGCTTCTTGCATGTGCCCTAACTGGGAATTGAATGTACCCCATAACCTTGGCATATTAGATGATGCCCTAATCAACCGAGCTACCCAACCAGAGCAAAAATGTTACACTTTTTAAGAGGGGAGCTCTGGCTGCTGTGGCTCAGTGGATTGAACTCGGGCTGTGAACCCAAGGGTCGCCAGTTCAATTCCCAGTCAGGGCACATGCCTGGGTTGTGCGCCAGGTCCCCAGTGGGGGCCATGTGAGAGGCAACCACACATTGATGTTTCTTTCCATCTCTTCCTCCCTCCCCTCTCTCTAAATAAATAAATTAATAAATAAAATCTTTAAAAGGGGAGAACTGGCCATGGCAGCTCAGTTGGTTGGAGCATCATCCCATAACTGAAAGGTTTCAGGTTTGATTCCCAGTCAGGGCACATGCCTAGTCTGTGGGTTCAATCCCTGGTCCAGGCATACCAAAGTTAATTGATATTTCTCTTCTCTCCTGTCTCTAAAAGCAATGAAAAAATGTCCTCGGATGAGGATTAAAAAAAAAATTAAGAGGGAGAACTGCATTTGAGTGAGCGTTGCATCAGTGCAAGTGTGCGAATAGAGTTTGAAAACCCCTGGACTTTTAATTTCACCCTCACAGATAATATTACTATCTGTATTTTACAAATTAGAAAACTAAGCACAGAGAGGTTAAGACTCTAGCCCAAGGTCTAGGCAATAGCCAGGTTAGGGGACTGAAGCGGGAATAAGCCACCGGAAAGAGATCTGAATGAGCCAGACTCAATGCTAGCCCTTTGGAGGGCCCACTGAAGACAAGTCTGCTGAGGTTATAAACGTGCTGTGGGTCCCGCGCTCAGAGGTATCTAGGCACCGCCCGCCTCCGCTCCGCCCCTCATCGCCAGATTGTCCAATGTCACAGCCTTCATGTAAATAAAGTACCTAGAAAGAGCCTATGAGAGAGCAGCAGGGGTGTGGCCTTTGCCTCAGGGCAATGTTCTGATTCATTGTTAAAATAAAGAGGCTGTGACCCTGGCACCCAATCTCTACACCCCACCTCCCCCGCCCCCGCCAGGCGTGGAAACCTGAGTGGAGGTTATTACTGCGCTGGGCAAAGGTTGGAGGGGAGGAGGATAAGGGGGAAAATGTGGAGTGAGGGATACGTGGAGGGACAGGCTGATTGGCTGGATAGAAAGAGGTCCAGCTGTCCATTCTCCAGGTGGGGCATCGGGTCCTCTGCAGGTTTTTCATTGTTATATCCACACCTAAAGTGCATTTTAGAGAAGGATTCTGCCAATTGGGTTGGGGAGGATGCGGGAGCAGTGAGGGGGACCAAGAGTAGAGCCCCACACATTCCACCCCCAGGGAAATGAGTGGCGGTCTCTGTCCGGGGAGATACTCCCCTTTGTGGCTGGAGTGGGGAAGAACCGCCCAGGCTGGGCGGGAAGGATTCACTCCCCTGGGAGCTTGGAACGAAGCCGGGAGAAGAGCCGCGACAGGATCGGAGACCCCCGGGCCACCGAGGGGTCAGGGTATCCTTCACCCCACCCAGACCATGCCCTGCTGCCTCCCCAGGTCTGATGGAGGAGCCAGGAACCTTTACCCTGGCTGACCCAGGGGAATATGTGAAATTCCCCAGCTCTCAGGTGAGATTGGCAGCGAAGGCCTGATCCCCTGGGATGCTGTGAAGGCAGTTCTCCAGGTGAGGAAAAGGTATGGGCAGCCACCAGGGAACTCTGTAAGGGGCTTGTGCCTTAGGGAATATGGATTCCCCTTACCCTCATCCCCTTCCAGGGCTCTATTCCATGTGGGTTAGGAGAGCATCTTCAAGTTACTCTTCTGTTGGAGCCCCTCCCCGCCCCCCCCCCCCCCCATGGCATTGGAGCTGTTTTGGACAGGACAGCTGCTGTGTGCTTAAGTCAGAGCACCAGCTTTTCTCTCTGGCCGAGCTCTGCCACAAACTTGATGTGTGCCTTCAGATTGCCCATGACTTTGTCCTCGACTGAAAATACCTGCCTGCCCTTTTGCCTCACTCCCAGTATTTCCCAAGGGGCCTCGGTGACTTCTCAGTGGTATCCAGTGCCCCTCACTTCCACCTCCTGGCTCATAGACCTGGGTTTGAATCCAGTTCAGCCACTGGGACTTGCACTTATGGAACCTCCGTGAGCCTTCCTTGCCTTATCTGAAACTGGCGTTAATTTTACCCACAGTGCAGGATAATTGGAGAGCAAGGGCACTCCAGCTTTGGGGTGCACAAAGGCCCTAGGAGACTTGTTTAAAATGCACACCCCTGCCTCACCTAGGTGGATCTGGGGAGGGAACTGGGAATATACACTTCATAAGCAGCCGGACCAAGTCTAATGCAGGATCCTCAGAACACACTTGGAGCAAAGCTGCAGTAATTACTGGAAATCACATGTTAAATGCTTGGCAGAATTCCTGGTGCTTAATGTTTGTTGAGTGAATAAATGAACAGATGCTAAATGGATGAATAACCTTATCTCTTTGGTCTTTATCTGTCCAGGGGCAATCGGGGGCTGGGGTCTGGGTGCACTGCCAGCCCCATTCTTCCCAGGCCCCACCATTGGATTGCAGGAGCTGCCCTGGCCTGGCTCACCTAATATGGAGGGGGGGGCTGAGAATGCCCCTTGTGAACACTTTGAGGCCAATGTGCTTGCCCAGAGCTGCTGTCAAAACTGCTTCCACCCTGAGGAGGCCCACCAAGCAAGGCACCAGGTGGGCTGGCTTTCCTGAGTGGTTGGGGTGGTTTGGGGTGGGGGAGTCCATCCAGAAACTGGTCTTCCTCCCGGGCAGGGCCTCTGTTCTCCTACCTGTACAATGAAGTGGTGGCACTGTGTTAATGTTCCCAGATGCCAGGTCATGTTCCTGACTCTGTGATCTTTCTGCCATAGCCTCCTCTAATCTGTTACGTACCTTATTCTTTAAATCAACACCCTTTTTTTTCCACTTATACTAAAACAGAACTTCACATCACCACCACAAACAGAAAGCTAGGATCATAGCCTTTATACAGAAGGTTAAAAAGAAAGAAAAAGACAAAAAAAAAAATAGGAGTGTCATTAAATTCTAACCAGATAGCATTGTTGGCTGAAGGCTTGAGCCTGAGTCCTGCTGTCTCTCTGTGAAAAGGGAGCTTTGCAGGTGTTAGAGAGGCGTTAGAGATACCCCAGCACCCACTGGAAACTTTCCCCTTGAAGGCGCTTAAGGAGTGAGGCATTCTCTCACTTTGGGATCGCTGTGATCTTAGGCCAAGTCCCTGTACACGTAAACCCAGAGCTCCCGGGACACACGCCATGAGAAGCATGGGACCTGTGACTCTCCATGTCCCCTTGATCCACTCCGGCTCTGTCATTCCCAGCAGTCCTAAGGCTCCTCTTAAGCCTGGCAGTCAGCATCGCGCAGGTGGTCGGGCTCCAAGAGGTGACTGACCAGTATAAGGGAGTCAGTGTTCAGCTTTGGAGCCGTGCAGGCCAGAGCTGCAGTGCTAGGTTTGCCGTTTCCCTGCTGTGTGACCTTGGGTCCTTTACCCTGTCTGACTTCACTCTCCTAATGGGTAAAATTGGGCAACAAGGCGTCTCATTCAGGGCATCTGGCATTGCTTAGCCAAAGTCACATGTGGCTAATTCAGTCAGTTTCCTCTCCCTCCTTCCCAATCAGGAAAACAACCCTGAGAGATTCCTTTCTACCTGTCTTGATACCTGTGGTAACAGCTCGCCTACCCCCAGGTTCAGGGAACAGATGCCTGAGAGTTCGGTGAGTCTGTCTCCCATGCAAATGACCTTCTCCCAGTGGGTGGGGAGATGGCAAGTGAGGAACAGATGAAGTTTGGATTCAGACAGGTTTGAATTCTAATCTCAGTCCTACCACTTCCCAGCTGAGACCTCAGGCCAGCTCACCTGTGCACACGTGTTGAATAGGTGCTTAACATGTGCCAGGCATCACACTAAGTGTTGGTGAAACAGTGACAAGTAACATAGACACATCCCTGGTCCCTGGGGCTCATAGTCTAGCAAAAGAAATGCAGACTAAGAAGTTCATCATACAAATAATCATGGTTGTGGTAATGGTTGTAAGGAGTAGCAAGGGGCACGAAGGTGAGTGATAGGTTTCTTCAAGGAAATGACATTTTAGCTGCTTGGTAAAGACTGGGGACATTGGCCAGTGAAGCTGGGGGAAGAGGAGAAAAGGGAACTGTAGGTGCAAGGGTCCTGAGACAGAAAGCAAGAGGTACGTAGGAGGGTGAACAGAGGCCAGCGAGTGGGAGGGGCATGGGAATTCTAGGACAAAGATGGAGAACAGGGTGGGGGCTGGTCTCACCGGGCCTTGCGGGGCCTTATAGACGAGCTGACTAGATTTTTTTCCAAGAGGCAAGGGAGCCACTGAAGATTTTCAATGGGAGTGATATGGTCAGATTTGCATTTCCAAAGTTACTTCGACTGCAGGGCAGAGAATAGAGTACAGGGAGTGAGAGTAAATCAAGGTGACCAGTGAGGAGAAGGTGCCATTAATTACTCATGCTGGAGAAAATGGAGATGTTGACATGTAGAGAAATGGACATATTTCAGAACTGATGGAACAGGAGAATCTAAAGGATTTGGTACCTGAGGAACATGGAGGAGGTGGAGCACGGCTGACTCCTAAGTTATTTCCTGAGGCAGGTACTTGGGGTGGGAAACGCACCCGGAATTGTCTGGGGTGGCAAGTGAGAGGCGCGTGGGCCACACTGGTCGTGAGGAAAGTCACGGAATTACTGAGCTGAGGAGCCCGATCTCAGTGGGACATAAAGGCTCCCGAGTCACCAGGATCTGACGCTGGTGCAGGTCCTCCTCGTGGATGTGCAGTTTCAAGTCTGGAGTCACAGCCTCTGTGTGTTAGAGAAGCACACCCCCGTCTGAACAGGACCGTGCAGTCCCCGGCTGGATCCCTCGTCACACCTGGGCTCCCCCTTTTCCCTAGGGGCCTGCGAAAGGTACCTCCCGGGGAACCGGTTCTGACATCCTCACCTGCTTTGGAACAAGCAGGAGTGGCCCAGGTGCCCCCTGGGAGCTTGCCCCAGCTCCCCTGGGATCCTGGCTCTGGATGTGCCTCTGTTCTACCCTCAGCTGAGGCTTCCATGGGCTGGGGGGCAGTCATCCCTGGCAATCACACAGCCTTGACCAGGTTATGGCCAGGTTCTGGGTGGAGGGTGGGAGCTTAGGAGGTGAGAGGGTTGTGACAGATGCCAGGCACTGCACGTCCCTTTTTATGTATTTATTCTTTAAAAATTTATTTTTAACCCTTGCCTGAAAATATTTTTATTGGTTTTTGGAGAGAGAGAGAGACAGAAAGGAATATCGATGTGAGAAAGAAACATCAATCAGATGCCTCCTGCATAAGCCCCAACCGGAGATCAAACCCTCAACCTAGGTGTGTACCCTGACAGGAGCGAACCTGCAAACTTCTGGTGTATGAGACAGTGCTCCAACCAACTGAGCTGCCTGGCCAGGGCTAATATTAAATACTCTTATTCTTAAGAGTAACACTAGTATAATTCTATTTAATCTTTTTACATTATCTATTATATTGAAGGTGTACAAGCCAGGCACTGTCCTAAGCCCTTTACAAATATTAACTAATTTAATTCTCATAACACCCCTAGGAGGCAGGTTCTCTTATCATCCCAGTTTTGTAAATGAGAAAACCAGGCTCAGAGTGGGGAAGCTTCAGGCTGAGGTCACCCAGCTGGGAAGTGGAGGCGCCAGGATTGGGCCTGATGTCTGTCTGAGGCCAGAGCCCGTACTGACCTGCCAGGCAGGAAATCAGAGCCAGGGACTGGCTCCTGGTCCTGCTCATGTGGATGGTGGGTAGTGATGAGGGCTGGGGGTGAGAGCTGAACAGAGGTGCCCTGACTGGCTGGGGTGCTTGGTGGGCCCAGCTGGACTGAGACCCCTTGGCAATGTCCAGAGCGCTGCTCCCTCCTCATTCATGCAGCGAGGTCCCCAGGGCAGTCAAGGCGCCAGGCCAGGCTGTGGATCTGACACCTCCCACTGTGGAGCGCTGATCAGAATCTTGCTCCGGGCCAGGGGGCGAAACTGAATCCAGACAGACTCCACTGGCTTCAATGGCACAGCAGACACCCTGGTCCCAATCCTCGGCTCTGCCCAGGTCCTGCTAGTGGCCACCTTCTTTGAACCCAGGGAGTCTGTGCCCACCCGGGGACTGTGGCCAGGCTGTGGCCTCAGCCCTGAGCCCTGGGCTCCAGGGTCCCCTGGGAGTCCAGGCCCCAGCCCCCGCCCTGCCGGCTCTCAGGTGAGCTGTGGAGATCGGGTTCCTGTGGTTTCATGTCCTGCATTGTTCTTGGCTGGGCCCTGGCTTATGAAACAGTAATGAGGGGCCCCTGCTCCTGCAGCCGGCCCCTCTAAGGTTTCTGCTGCCTCCGCCACTGCCGCCACGGCCCAGAATCGGGGCCTGGGAGGGTGGCAGTGTGGGGGCCTGAACGGAGCCCCCCGGGGACGAGGGTGCTGACAGCCGCCAGCCGCCAGCTCCGGAACCCGCTGCCCAGGTAACCCGAGAGGAGGCGGGGTGCAGGGTGCTGTGGCCTTGTCTCCCACCACCAGGGGAGGGCCCTGCCACCCTAGGAGGTGGGGAGGTGTGGGGGGGCCTTCCCGGAGGTGAGCAATCGTTCCCCCTGGGTGAGCCCAGCAGCAGCCTTCCCAGGTGTGGCCTTGCTGAGGGTGGAGGGAGAGAGAGATGAGCAGTCAGCTCAGGGCCTCCGCCTCTGCCTCCACCCCTGGGGCCTTGACCCTCCAGCCCAGGAGCCCCCCACCCCTCCTTAAGTGGGCAGTCTCTTCTTTCCTGAGACCTTTTCCCACCTCCTCCTCTCTCAGATTACCTTTTCCTCCCTCACTCCCCAGGCTGACTTAATCCTTCCTCCTCACTCTTCTTCCTCATCCTTGTCTTCTAGCTGCAGAAAACTCTTCGGGCCGTTAGTACACTTCACATCCTCAAGCATACACACCTACATATGTGCCAACACACACATAAATGGACTTACATGCACTGGTGCGAACATATGCTCCAGTGTACCCGCCCCCAACTTGCACACACATGCACACGGTTGCACACACAGGCCTTTATATACACACACACCTGTGCACATGTATGCACCCACATACCCTGTACCTCGGCCAGCCCTCAGCTTGGGTCCCCAGGGGCGCTTCCAGCCTGATGGACAGCTCTCCTTGAGACTTTGAAGATCCCGGAGGAGATGCCTGGAGACTCTCCACACCCCCTAGTGGGGGGAGGGGCCGTGCAGGGGGAGGGAGCCCCCACGTGGGCACTGAGGTGCCTCCTCTCTCCGACTCCATCCCAGGAGCCCCGGAGCCCTCCAAGTGCGGAGGTACCCTACTGCGACCTGCCCCGCCGCCCGCCTGCCTCTGCGGACCCGCACAGTGCTTCGACCTCTGGGTGCCAGTCTGTGGTGGGCCTGGGCCTTGGGCCAGGGTCCGAGAGGTGGGTAGAGCTCCAGGCCCTGGGGAGGGGCTCCCCGGGGCAGCCCTCCCCTACCCCCACCCCACACCCTTCACAATGGTGATGGCTGCTGGTGAGGTTCACACGGTCAGCCCACACAGCTGGGCATAGTGGGCATGTTCCTCAGTCCTAGCTCAGCTTCGATCACAGAGCACCCATGCACCCATCCTGCCTTGGGCATGGCTCTCGGCCCACTCACATTTTCTCGTTCCCTTGGCACAGCTTTAAAAAATGAAGCAGGATTAACACCCACGTACCTGACTGTGCAGGCTCTGGGATTCCCTCCACCCCTGGCTGGGCTGATCGGAAGTGGCGCTTTGGGAGGGCGTGGCTGAGGGTCTGGAAACCTGGGCCAGCTTCAGCTTCATCTGTGTTGGATGGTGGGACCTTGGGCAAGTTATTCCCTCTTTTTGTACCTCAGTTTCCCCATTTAAAAAAAATAAGAATTGAATCAGATCAGCATGGCTTTGGGAACATGTGTTCCTCACATGTTTTGTTTTTTAAAAGACCGAAAGCTCTGTCGTCAGGCATGTGTCAGAAAGCCTGGGGTAAGCACAGTGGGGCCCCTCCTGTAGGGCCCGTCAAAGCCTGCAGTCCGCAGGCTGCATTGTGCTTCTGAGTGAGGGAGGGAGGCCTGTGCAGTCTGTCCCAAACTCTGATGACAGACCTCTTTTGCAGGGGTCAGCACCCATTTCCATCTTGCAGGCCAATCTGTGGGTCACTCTTTGGAGCCACAGCCAGCTCCAAGTCTGCCTGGGCCTGTGGCTGTGCTGACTGGCTTCTCCAAAGCAGGGCTTTCTCTGCAGCTCCCTCCCTTGGAGTCCAGACTGGTGCCCCTGTCACTGCCCCTGGAGTTCTCCTACCTCTCAGAGCCCCCGTTAGCCCAGCATAATTATGGCTCTGTCTTACTGAGCTTGGGTCCCCATTTCTGCTCCAATGACAGAGGTCTGGGGTGGGGGCCACAGCTTTGGTTCACAGTACAGCTCTGCTTTTTCCTAGCTCTGTGACCTCGGCTAGTCCCTTGCCGTCTCTGAGCCTCAATTTCCTCTTCTGTAAAATGGGGATCATCACACTCACTCCAAAGGGAGGCTGTTGTAGCTTAACCAAGCAGCCCACGGAAAGAGCCCAGCACAGAGAGGCCTCAGTGTCAGCTCCCTCTTCTCCTGTAACGTGAGGGGGTGTGTGCCAGGGCAGGGGTCTTACTCCTTGATCTCCATGACTTTTGGGGAAAAAGTCACGGGTCTGTCTCCTCTCTCAGGGGCCCATCGGCAGGGCTCCCTGCAGAGGGCCCCACAGTCACCCCCGGGAGCAGGAGCCGGGACCCCGAGGCAGTGCCCCATCTGGAGGGCCTGGCCTCCTCCCTGTGCGGCAGCTCCGACGAGGGTCCTGACTCTGACACCAGCTCCAGCCCTGACTCCAACACCCCTGATGACACCAGCAACTCGTCCTCTGTGGTGAGCTGGGGGCGGGGGCCGAGGGCAAGAGCAGATCACCCCTCTGTGCCAGCCCCAAACTTCCAGAGGAGGGCTGAGCCTCTCACACCAACGAACTGGGCCAAGACTTCACAGGCACCTCAGGGCATCCAGACCACCCACGTGGGAGGGGGAGGAGTCTCTGCAGGGCCCGCCCAGGAGAGCTGGGGGTCTGCCTATGAACACATGGAGGAAGGAGTTTCAGTGATAGAGAGCTCCACATGAATCACCACTGGTTCATGCTGCCAGAAACTCTCAGGTCACAGGTCACAGAGGGCCAGGATGTGGGTGTGTTGTCCAGAGCAAGGATGAGATTGGTCCTGAGTCCTGTCCTGGTCACATACCACTGAGTGCCAGGAGCAGCTGGGGTAGAGGACAAAAGGAAGGGAATAGGCGGGACGGAGGTGTCTTGGGGGGGCTGGCCAGGGTTGGGGGCCGTTTAGCTGAGAAGAGGAGACTCAGGGAAACGTCCTGGGCACTCACCGCTCAAAGGGCTGTCACGGGGTGGGAGAGGCAGACTCCGCATGAGACCTCCTGGAGCCATAAGGGGGTAGTGACCAGACATGAGTTCAGGAAGGCTCACCAGCCCCCTTTATGGGTGTGTTCTAGGGCAAGAAAACTGAGACTCAGAGAAGGGAAGCAACATAGTTGAAGCCATACAGCTGGAAAATAGAAGGGCAAGGTTTCGGGCCTACTTCTCTCCAGATCTTGGGGGTGTCTCTGGGGTGCTGTGGCACTACTATGCCAGGGCCCTCTTACCGCCCTGTGTTCAACTGCCCTGTGTTCAAATTCCCTCCCATATAAACCATTTCCCAGCTGCATGATCTTGGGCAAGTTCTTAGCTCTGCAGACTGCCTACCTCATGGGGTTGATCACAGATTAGCTGAGTTTACACCTGCAAGGAGCCCAGCACAGCGCTGGGTATACAGCAGGTGCTCTCTCAGTATCAGATCCATTCTCTCCTACCCATCTCACACTGGGAATGTCAGCCCAGGGTCTCTCTTCTTAGTCACCAAGCACAATTTCTCCTATCCTTCCCTGGCAGGACTGGGACATCTTCAAAAGGCAGCAGGAGGCCCCCAGCTGGGACGAGTTCACCGTGATGATCCCTCGGAAGTTGCAGGAGGGGTCAAGAGCTGACAGTGCCCAACGGGCCTCGTCTGTCCTCAGCCGGTCACCTGTGGGAGGAGAGACTGGGAGCCAGAGAAAGGAGGGTGAGTCCTTCTGCCAGACCAGGTTGGTCCCTGTGACTATGGAAGTGGTGATGGCCAGGGGCCCCGGGCCCAGATAGCCCTCTCACCTGCCATCTGGGGCCCGAGGCATGTCTTACTTTGGTGGCTCAAATGTTAATAATAGTAACAGTCCCATATAATTATGGAGCAGCCATAATATTCCATGCAACCTGCTTGAAATATCCTCTCACATAGTTGATGCATTAGGATCTTCAGGTTGCAAGGAAGAAACCAGCTGAGTAAAAAGCCTAGGGGGCGATGACTTCAGGCATGGTTGGATCCAAGTGCAAGTACTGTCAGAAATCTGGCCTCTGCCGTACTTTCTTCTATGGTGGCTTCGTTCTCAGCCAGACCCTCCCCCATGGTATCATGATGAATGGTAGCGGTGCCAGGCTGTATTTAACTTGCTTATCTACCTCCACGGACAGAAGGTACAGTCTTTTCTACAGATGTAGCCAAAGCCCTAGGGAGGATTCTCCCTGCGGCCCAGCATGGGTCATGAGCCCAGCCTGGTGATCTGGGATAGGGCCAGCCCCCTGTGCAAACCTCACGGCTGGGGGTGAGAAGAGGAGATGCCCAAAGGAAATCAGGGTCACGTTGCTCCCAAAGAAAGAGGAAAAGCTGCTGGTCAGGCCAAGCCCACAGATACGTGTGAAGCTGGCCAATGTCTTGCTGGTATGTGAACCCCGTATGCTGGGTCCCAAGGCTGGGTCCCTCCTATCAGGGTGGCACTGTGTTGCCTGCAGATATGTGTCTTTGGCATCGTCAGGATTTGGGGGTGTGGGCCAGGGTATTCAGGCCCTAGCCCCGGTGGGCCGTCCTAGTTCCCTGTGGCTCCTGTAGCACCCAGTCATCAAACATGCCAGTGCTAATTATGCGTAACATCTGGTACCAGATCCTTGGGTGTACAGAAGGACTTAGGCGAGGTCACTGTCACAGAGTTTACCATTTAGTAAATGACAGTTCATCTGCTGTCGGGAGATGGCAAACAGTGGCCCGGGACAGTGGAAGAGCTGAAGCGTGCACCCTGCCAAGAGTGAAGGGTGGGATGGGGTCTGGGTGCAGGGCACACAGAGCTTCTTTTTATCCATGGAGGGACTCAGGGGCGCGCCTCCCGAACATGTGCTCTAGCTGAGGGGACAGTGGGGCAAAGGCTCTGAGGTGAGCAGGGAGTAATCTGGGATGCAAAGCATGTGTGCAGATGGGGGCGTAAGCTGGGTTCGACCACACTGGGCCAAGGAGTTTGGACTGACTGCTCTGAGCAGTAGGGAGCCATGGGAGGCGTTCGAGGAAGAGAGTGATGTGAGTGGATGTGTGCCTAAGGAAGTTCACCAGGGCAAAGGCGTGAGGAATGAATTGGAACAGGGTGAGGCTGAGGGATGAGAAACAGTAAAGGGACTATCACAGCCACTGTAGGGATAACTGACTCAGGCACGAATCACGTGCTGGTGCTAAATTCCTGGGTGAAATGTTGAGGTGTCACCCCTCAGATTACACAGCAATTACGGAGAAAAAGCCACTCTTAGGATGGAAGATCTGGCAGATCTGCCTTAACCAAGTGGCCATTCAGTATCCTAGCGGGGGACAAATGTGTCATCCTGTCCGAGCTTCTTGTTAAAAATGCACTGCCTGCGTCTAATCCCAGCAAAACGTCAGACAAACCCAGATTGAAGGATGTTACACTAAATAACTGACGGTATACTTTTTAAAAAAATTGATTGATTGATTTGAGAGAGAGACAGAAAGAAACACTGACTTGTTGTTCCACTTATTTATGCACTCATTAGCTGATTCTTCGGGCACCCTGACCGGGGATTGGACCCGATTGAACCCACAGCCTTGGGTATCGGTACAACACTCTAACCAACTGAGCTTCCCGGCCAGGGCCTGAGAGGACTCACTCTGTGAAAGGCCCGGGGAGCTGTTCTTGAATTAGACAGGCCACAGAGACGGGGAAGCAAATTGCTGTGTAGGGCTCTGGGTCGGATCAAGTGTGGGAAACCTTGTAGCTGTGGAAGATGTTACTGGGGCTGCCGGGGAAATTTGACCGTGAAGAGCATGTCAGATACCAGTTTTGCCTCCACGCTGTATTTCCTGAGTGTGACACTGGAAGGAGGTTGTCTTTGCTCTTAGGAGACGTGTTCGGAGGGTGTTAGGGGTGAAGTGTCAACTCCGACTCTCACACAGTTCAACACGATGGACAGATGAGAGGTAAACAGAGAGAGATGGAGATGACAGGTAGGTAGGTGGATGGGTGGGTAAAGTATATGAGACGCTGTCAACAGCCGGTAACCCTGGGTGAAGAATCGCTGTGTGGGTGGGGCACCCACTGTTTCTGTAACCTTTCTGTAGCCTGCTGCTGCTGTGCAGGTGAGAGATGGGGGAACCTGAATTAGGGTGGCGGTTGTGGATGAGCAGCAGACAGAGAAGGAGAGAGATGTAGGAGGTGGACTTGATAGACTGGGGACAGCAGAATGCACAATCCCAGCTCCTGGCCTGGGTGTCTGTGTCAGTGGCGATGCCTTTTGCTGACAGTGGAGCGCTGGCGACCGGGCGCAAGCAGTGTCGCCGAGGCGGACTCAGAGCCCCAGGGCAGAGTTGGAGTCAGGGTGCTCAGCAAAGGGTCAGATCCTTCTTCACTCACCATTCCTAACTCTCCTCTGCTGATGCCTCCTCTTCTCCTTGACCTTCACCCATGGATGCCCCAGCGCCTGGCCCCGGTTTCCATTCTGTTCTCTCCCCGGACAACTCAGCCACTTGGCTTTCAATACTATCTGGAAAAATCAACATCTCCGGAGTTCACACCTCTGGCCTTGATTTCTGCCCTGGACTCTATCTAGTTTATCCTACAACTGACCTCTTCACTGGCGTATATGGTAGTGCCTCATACTCAACACAGCTTTTTCATTTCACTCATTCAATAAGTATTTATTAAGCACCTACTATGTGCCAGGCCCTGTCCTAGTGCTGGAGAACCAGAGTGAAGAAGACAGGCAAGACCCGCCCTAGGGAGCTGGCATTCCAGCTGGGGAAGCTGCCAGAAAACAAATGAAAAGCCAGATCAGAGAGCCAAAACTGATTTCCGGAGAGGTAAGACAGGAGCCCTGGCCGGGTGGCTCGGTTGTTTGGAGCATCATCCCACTCACCAGAAGGTTGCGGTTTGATCCCTGGTCAGGGCACACACCTAAGTTTTAGGTTCAATCCCCAGTCAGGGCGCTATGGGAGACAACCAATCAATGTTTCTCTGTCACATCACTGTTTCTCCCCCCGCCCACCTTCCTCTCTCTCTAAAAAATCAATAAAAACATATCCTTGGGTGAGGATTAAAAAAAACCCCAGCAAATTGTAAGAGTGGGCAGGTGGACCGGGAGGGCCTCTCTGGGTGGGGGCGGGGCGACATTGCAGCTGAGACCTGAGTTTGGAAGCAGAAGCAGCAGCCAGTGCAGAGGCAGCTATGGTTGTGGAGCACGCGGAGCAGGGAGGAGGGCGAGGAGGGGGCTGGTGCGGAGGCCCCCGCACCCTGACCCCTGCAGCCCGCTTCTCTGGCAGTCTGCCCTCTGCCACTGCCAGTCCGGTGGCTCCAGCCCCAAATTCCAATTCCTTCCTTTCCTCACCCTTTGTATCCAATTATAGCAGCAGTTCCGATCAGTGTGCCTTCAAAACACACCTCCAGTCCATCATCGTCTTGTCGTCTCTGCCATTACTCCCTGGCCAAGCCCCTGCTGCCGCTGGCTGGCACTATTGTCAGAGTCCCCTCCAGCTCTCCTGTTTCAGCCTGACCCCCTTCAGTCCTTCTGCCCCTGCCCTGCCCCTGCCCTGCCCCAGCCCCCACAGCAGCTGGGGCCATCTTTTAACACATTAATCAGATCTTGCCACCTCACTGCTCCATCCTACTGCCCTGCCCCTCAGGCCCTAGGGGGACAGAAGTGATACCACACGGGGACTAGACGCCTCTCTGGTGCGAATGGCATGACAGGCGGGTGGGGCTTTGTACTAAATACTTGCTCTCTTGCTCTTAAACACCAGGGCAGTGGGGTGGGTGGAGCCTCACTTTGTGACCTGCTTGATCAAAGGCAGTCACCAGTGTCCACCTGGTGGCAGGGTCCCAAATTGCAGGCAGGGGGCCAAGGCCCAGGAGGAAGTAGCCAAATCCTAGATGCTAGAAAAGCCTCGACATCACACTTGGGGCACCTCCCAGTTTGCAAAGCACACTCTTCCCTCACCTTGAACTTGCCTCTTCTGTTCTTAGATACCGGTGGTGGGAGCCGAAGTGCCGGGCAGCACTGGGCCAAACTCCGGGGAGAAAGTGGGCACTTCTTGGAGAGACACCGGTCAGCGCTATCCCAGGCTTCCTCTGCGACACCCCAGAGCGGACCGCGAAGTACAGCCCCCCGAGCTTCCTCGCTGCATCGTGCTGCCCAAAGGGATGCTGTCCAGACTGCTTCCTCACAGCCTGACACCCCCCAAGCTCCCTCCCCCTACCAGACGGCCCAACAGGACAGCTCCAGAACCTCGTCCACCCAACAGGACCCCTCCAGGACCTCTTCCACACAGCGGAACTCCCCCAGAGCATCCTCTCCCTCAAGAGTCGCCCAACGGGACACCCTCAGAACCTTGTCCACACAGCGAATCAATCCTCGAGTTTCCTCTTCCCCCAGAGCCGCCCAACAGGACCCCTCCAGAACCTCTTCTACACAACAGGACAAACCTAGAGCCTCCTCTCCCAACCGAACCACCCAGCCAGAAAACTCCAGAACATCCTGTGCCCAGCGGGACAACCCCAGAGCTCCCTCTCCTAACAGAACCACCCAGCGAGAAAACTCCAGAACATCCTGTGCCCAGCAGGACAACCCTAGAACCTCCTCTCTCAACCGAACCATCCATCGAGAAAACTCCAGAACATCCTGTGCCCAGCAGGACAACCCTAGAACCTCCTCTCTCAACCGAACCACCCAGCGAGAAAATTCCAGAACATCCTGTGCCCAGCGGGACAACCCCAGAACCTCCTCTCCCAATCGAACCACCCAGCGGGAGAACTCCAGAGCTCCCTCTCCTAACAGAACCACCCAGCGAGAAAATTCCAGAACATCCTGTGCCCAGCGGGACAACCCTAGAACCTCCTCTCCCAATCGAACCACCCAGCGAGAAAATTCCAGAACATCCTGTGCCCAGCGGGACAACCCTAGAACCTCCTCTCTCAACCGAACCATCCATCGAGAAAACTCCAGAACATCCTGTGCCCAGCGGAACAACCCCAGAGGCTCCTCTCCCAACCGAACCGCCCAGAGGGAGAACTCCAGAGCTTCTTGTGTTCAGCAGAACACCCCCAGAACCTCCTCTACCCAACGGGACAACCCACAGTCTTCTTCCTTTCGGCGGGACAACCCCGGAAGCCCCTCCCCTCAGTGTTGCACCCCACAGAACAATCCTGGACCATCACCTTCCCATCGCTCCAGTCAACGGAACAATCCCAGGAATTCTTCCCCCCATCGTACTAACAAAGACATTCCCTGGGCCTCCTTTCCCCTCCGGCCCACCCAGAGTGATGGCCCTCGAACTTCTTCCCCATCTCGCTCCAAGCAAAGTGAGGTTCCCTGGGCATCCATTGCCCTTCGGCCAACCCAAGGTGACAGGCCTCAGACCACATCACCCTCTAGACCAGCTCAGCGCGACTCACCCCAGTCTTCCTCCAGCCCCGCCCAGCACGGTTCACCAACCCGGGCCACTTCCTCTTCCCACAACCCGGGCCACCACCGGACCTCCTCGCCACTGCGCCTCACCACCCGTGGGGCATCCCAGACCTCCTTTGAGTCCTCCCAGCCTCCATGTGCTGTGTGCATCGGGCACCGGGATGCCCCCCGAGCCTCTTCGCCTCCTCGATTTTTGCAACATGACCCATTCCCCTTCTTCCCAGACCCCCATGCTTCTGACGGCGAATCAACCCACCACGAACCCCCTTACATCCCCCCGGCAGTGTGCATTGGACACCGGGATGCCCCTCGGGCCTCCTCACCTCCTCGCCACACCCAGTTTGACCCCTTCCCCTTCCTCCCAGACACATTAGATGCTGAGAACCAGTCCCCCCAGCATGACCCTCCTCAGTTCCCCCCACCTGTGTGCATTGGGTACCGAGATGCACCCCGGGCCTCCTCCCCACCGCGCCAGGCCCCCGAGCCCTCCCTCTTGTTCCAGGATTTCCCCCGGGCCAGCACCGAGAGCCTCGTCCCCTCCACAGACTCTCTGCATGAGCCCCCCCACTTCCCTACCCCTGTGTGCATTGGACACCGAGATGCACCCTCCTTCTCCTCCCCACCACGCCAGGCCCCCGAGCCCTCCCTCTTCTTTCAGGATCCCCCTGGGACTAGTATGGAGAGCCTGGCCCCCTCCACTGACTCTCTGCATGGCTCCCCAGTGCTGCCCCCCCAGGTTTGCATCGGGCACCGGGACGCACCACGAGCCTCCTCCCCACCCCGACACCCGCCCAGTGACTTAGCGCTCCTGGCACCCTCACCTCCGCCAGGCAGCTCAGGGGGCTCCCGGGGCTCAGCACCCCCTGGGGAGACCAGGCACAACTTGGAGAGGGAGGAGTACACCGTGCTGGCCGACCTGCCCCCACCCAGGAGGCTGGCGCAGAGGGAGCCAGGGCCCCAGTGCAGCAACGGGGGCCGAACCCGCAGCCCTGGCCGCGCAGAGGTGGAGCGCCTATTCGGGCAAGAGCGCAGGTGAGCCCAGGGTGGGGTCAGCCAGGTGGGCTGGGAAGGAGGCTCGGCAGCAGGGCAGGTGGAAGGTTCGAAGCCTTAGGCTGCCAGATGGCAAGCGTTCAGACCCCTATCCTGTCACTGACTGGCTGTGCGACCTTGGGCAAGTCACTTCATCTCTCTCTCCCTGTGTTCTGAGTCTTTTGACGATGAAGTGATATTGTGCATAGCCCCATAGGGAAGAGCAAAGACCAGGGTCTAGCAGGTGGGGTTCAAATTCTGGGTCACAGCCACTCCTCTCCTTTGTGACCTGGTAAAGTGATTTAACCCACCTGAGCCTCAGCATCCTCATCTGTAAAATTAGAACATTAGGACAATAATTCAAACCAGATTAAACTCTCAAACCCTTCACTTGGTCCAGAATCACAGGTTTGTTTTATATTTTTCCCTCCTTATGTGAGGGAGAAGAAAGTGCCTGTGATTTTTTTCTGCCTTAAAGAAACGTCACAGGCATGCATGCCTTTCAGAAAACAGAGGTGTCGATTTAAAGCATCTGGCCAGAGCCATTATTTTCATCAGGACAACTCAGAATCACAGACTTTCTAGGGGTGAAAGGTTACTTTCCCGGAACACAGGGACAACACGGCCTGGAGTGCAGGGATCCCACGAGTCTCCCTGGTCAGTGGCACCGTTGGCCCAGGTGGTTTAGGGCTCAGCAGAGCACCTGCCCTCCCACAGCCGAGGGTGGGAGGCTACCCCGCCCCGCCCCCGTCTGGCTGAGGTTTCTTTCTCCAGCAGTTCCAGCCTCAGGAGTTTTCAGTATCAGGCCTGGAATGCCATTAGTTAGGGTCCAGAGATTAACAAAAATGTAGGTATGGAAGGAAGTCTCAGAACTTTCAGTGCACAATGAGCTGTAGTGGATTTACCAAGACTAGGTTGTGCAGCTATGCCCACAACCTAATTTTAGAACGTTTCTATCACCCTAAAAAGTGAGTAATATTTTGCATCCAGAATCCCTCTGTTGTCCCTTGGGCCACATTTCCTCTTAGATTAGAATCTGCATGAGAAATCTTTTCTGTTATTCACATTTCCTTTCCAGCAAATTTAATCCATTTACCACCCAGGTGACAAGCTTTATGGGATCCACTATTAATATAATTCTTTCTTTGCCTTTAAAATTTTTTTAAATTTTATTTATTTTTAGACAGAGTGGAAGGGAGGGAGAGAAACATCAATATGTGGTTTCCTCTTGCACGCCCCCTACTGGGGGACCTGGCCCGCAACCCAGGCATGTGCCCTGCCTGGGAATTGAACTGGCGACCCTTTGGTTCACAAGCCAGCACTCAATTCATTGAGCCACACCAGCCAGCGCTCTTTCTTTGCCTTTTTTGAAATTAAAAACAAACACTAGTTTTTAGAGCAGTTTTAGGTTCATAGCATAACTGAGTGGAAAGTAGGGAGAATTCCCACACAGCCTATTCCCTGCCCCCACGCACAGCGTCCCCTCACTATCCTCAGCCCCCGACCCCGAGGGGCACACTTGTTTCAAACCTCATACCTGTGCTGGCACATCACTGTCACCCAAAGTTTATACTTGGGTTCACTCTTGGTGTTGTGCATTCTGGGGGTTTGGACAAATGTGTAACGACATGTGTCCGCCGTTATGGTGTCGTGCAGAATAGTTTCACTGCCCTAGAAACCCCCTGTGTCTTTGCCTTTCCACGGTTCCTGTTTCCAGGCAGACTTCAGTTTGCGTACTTGGACTTGATCTGGTAACTCGGCGGGGACACTGAGGTCTTTAAACCAGTGGTTGGTTTCTTTCTTTCTTTCTTTCTTTCTTTCTTTCTTTCTTTCTTTCTTTCTTTCTTTCTTTCTTTCTTTCTTTCTTTCTTATTGGAGTAACTTTTAGAGAGATAAAGGTTTATCATAGAAGTCTGGAATTTGTTTATACTTTTATTAATCACTTAATTGTTTTTACACAGATACTTTATTCATTTGTTATCTCTTTGAAATAGGTTACTTATCTTTTTTAGCTTTATTAAAGTTGATATGTAAAGATGGCATATATTTAATGTATATATCTTGGTGAAATAGATGATTTACCTTTCAACCAAGGTTTTATAACTCTACTGAACAATTTAATTTTCTCCTGTTGTATGGCACTTTTTCTAAGTAGAAAACCATTTGTCCTCTGGAAGCAAAGTTTTAAAACCTATTTAAGTGTCTGGAAGCCTGAAATTTATGAGTGGGTGGCTGTAGAAGTGTACTTTCATTTTCTTCCACCTCACTCAACATGCATTTATTGAGCATCTATTCTGTCCAAGCATTATACTGACTGAGCCTCAAAACTTTTCCTCGAAGAATTACCGCATGAAAGGATTAGGAATTTTGCCTTGATATCTGCCCCCCCCATGCCTTTGGAATCTCTTATAATCATATAAGCACTTCATCATCTCTCGAATTCAAAAGAGCCTTCATGGAATTTTCTAGACTTGACAGCTTTGTCCTTTAATACTTTGTGGTGATGGAAGAGCCCCTCTGAGCTTCCAAAGGAAAGTCATTTCCTTTGTCACCCTTGGTGCAGCCACACCAGCCATCGGGAACAGGTGGCCTGAGGACGCTATTGCTTAAGTGTCAGAGAGGCTGGGTCTCTGTTGGCGTCTCAGATTCTACCTGAGTCCTTCGTTCTCCTTCTCAGTTCCACACGGAGGGGGGACTTCTCAGGAGGAACTGAGCGAGTTGTAGTGTGTGTGGGAAATGCACTCACGGGAGAGGGACACCCGTGTGCCTCGCTACCCACACAGAGACTGCCCCCCATGGCCACGGTGCCCTCCCCACCTCGTCACACTTGGGGCTTCTGCTTCACAGAGGCTGCTACCCCTGGTTCTGGGGGAAACACTGTCTAAGGCCTCAGCTCTCACAGAGCAAGGAAGCTCTCTCACTTCCAATGAGATTAAAAACTGAGCCTGATCGGGCAGCCCTCAACCTTAGGAACATTTATTTACTGCAGTGGGAAGTTCGGGTTCCCTATGAGTCGACTGCTAAGAACTGCTAAGAGCACCAGTTCCTTTATGGACCTGGTTCTAATGACATTGGTAAAAGCCGTAGACAAAACAGACCCCAAGCCCATAATCTGTCTGCTCCCCCAACCGCCTGTCGCGTCCCAGCGTGGCTCCCAGGCTGGGGTGGACTGCCCAGCGCGGCCCCTCTCAGGCCTGAGTAGGGCTCCTCTTACTTCCCTCACTGCTGGCTCAGCACCCGGCCTCTTTTTTCAGGCTTCTTCCAGTTCAGTTCAGCCACCAGAGATACAGCTCCATTCGTCCATTTATTTATTTTATTTTACTTTTAAAGATTTTATTTATTTATTTTTAGAGAGAGGGGAAGGAAGGGAGAAAGACGGAGAAAGAAACATCAATGTGTGTTTGCTTCTGTGCTCCCCGTCCTGGGAACCTGGTCCGCAACCCAGGCATGTGCCCTGACTGGGATTCGAACTGGCAACCCTTTGGTTCGCAAGCCAGCTTAATCCACTGAGTCACCCCAGCCATGGCATTTGTCAGTTTAGATGGAGCCGGGCTCTCAGACCCTGTGGACTAGATGTTCAGTGCAGTGGTCAGTTCTTTTGTTTTTACATATGTGTGGTGTTCTTATGTGCAACAGAGATGTCGTGTTAAATATTAATAGCCACGGCTTCCGATGACTAAGTGAAACAACTGAGTAGAACTAGGGACTTTTACAGCTGAGAGGTTATCTTTGTCGGACGTGGCAACAATGCCTGAGACCCTGGTGTCTCAGAAATGCCCCCGGCACGGACAGTGTATGTCGGCCCCCCTGGAGCTGTGCGGGGAGGGGAGGCTTCTTTGTTCCGATCCTGCTGAGCCGTCGCCAACACCTGGGACGGCCCATAGGTGTCATGGCCAGGTGCAGGAGCCCCGTCAGTCACTACTAAACAGGGAAAAGGTGGGCCTGGGAAGTCCAGAACTTACCATGTGAACAGAAAGATGGCAGAAAGAATGAACTGTGGGGACATGTAACATTCCACGTCTCCCTTCTCCGCCTCCTGCTCTGTGCAAGGTGACATCAGATGGAGCAAGTGCTTGGCACCTGGAGCACACGAAGTGCTCAATAAACGCTCGCCATCGTGATCGTGCGTGCAGTGCCTGGTAACCAGTAGGTGCTCAATAAATCTTAGTTCCCACAAAGACCAGTCTAACCTTTGTCTGGGGTTGAGAGACGGTCTGCTGGCTGGGTGGCAGCCAGAACCAGGAAGTGCTGAGTGGGGCAGCCAAGGCTGAGCCCCTGCCCCTGCGCATCCCTTTTCCTGTTTAATACCCACAACAGTCCCATGAGGCAGGTAGAGTGGTGCTGACCACCACCATTGTTCAGACGGGGATACTGAGGCCCCGAGAGGCTCATCTCTCCCCTAGGGCCCTTCAGCTGTGGGTGTCTGGATCCCCCCTATCTCCTCCCTGGGGGTGGGAGTGCAGGAGGTGGGTGCTGGGAGTGGGACAGTCCCAAAGGCCCTCAGAGGAGCGGCTGCATTTGCTCATAGGAAGTCCGAGGCACCGGGGGCCTTCCAGGCCCGGGACGAGGGGCGGTCACAGCGGCCCGGCCAAGGTCAGAGCCAGCTTCTCCGAAGACAGTCCAGCCCTGCCCTCAGCAGGGAGGTGAGCACTGCCAGCCTGCCCTGGGCCCTGCACCCCAAGGGGCAAGCCACTGCTTTTTCGTCCCCCAGGTGCCAGAGAGGGGTCCTGGGAAGGGAGGTCCTTTATGAAAGGGTCAGAGTTACGGTCATGGGTGTCCAGCTTTCCCCTTCTCCCAAGGAGCCAGCAATTCTTGGCAAAAATTGAGACAGACCCCAAATTACTCCTTTGAAGATGGCCCTTCGGTGCTGTTTCCTTCCTTCATTCAGTAGCTACTGTCCTGAGTTTTCGGGAAAAGCCTTGGACAGAGCAGTCTGGCACTAAAGGCTGTCTCTTCCAAGGTGGGGGTTTCTATTTTTCAAAGAAACTCTTAGCGGGCAAGGTCTGAGCCAGCGGAGTGGAGTCTTGATGGTGGAAATTCGTGCACCTGATAGCCCAGGTCGGAATCAATATCTTGGGCCCAGGGGAGGCGGAGGAAGCCGGGAAAGTGAGCAGCTCTTTGCAGGTCTCTTTCTAGAACCAAGGAGGCGGGGTGAGAGGGCAGAGCAGATGACCCCAGGGAGGGAGTGCAGAGACCCTAGGGACTTCTGACCTGCTTCAGTCCAGGCTGCGGTGAGGACGCAGCTTGCCTCTCCCTGAGGCCTGGCTAAGACCCCAGTTTCCTGTGCTCCTCAGCGGAGTTCACCCAGTCAGGGCTCTGGGGCCTCACCCACCCCCCTCACCTCATCCTCAGGTAACCACACCCCACTCGAAGCAGGCAGAACCAGCCCAGAGGAGCCGAGCAGAGCCTCCTCCTCCCAGGAGCCCCCAGAGGCGACCTGAGGGGGACCGGCGGCTCCAGGGGTCCTCGCCGCCCCCAAGGACATCAGCCAGGACCTCTGAGAGGCAGCCGCGAACAGAGAAACGTCTGGAGAGTGGCTGGTCGGGCCCGAGACAGCCTCTGAGTGGGTGGCAGAGTCCAGAGGAGCTGCCAGGATCTCGGTGCCAGCACAGACACCCGGAGAGAGGCTGGAGCAGCCAGGAGGAGGGCCCAGGCCTGGGGGGCTGGCAGGAACTTGGGGAGCCCAGCCAGGGGGCTGCTGGAGGTCCGGAGAGAACATGGAGGGGCCCACTCAGGGAGTCTGAAGAGAGCTGGGGGCAGCCGGGTGGCCCCCCGTGCCACAGGGGGCAGTCAGAGGCCTGGGAGGAGCCCCCCAGTAATGGGCTGCAGAAGGACCCCGACAGGCCAGCTCGGAGGGGCTGGGGCAGCCTGCAGCAGCTGTTCAGTCCTCCTCACCAGCCTGTGAGCCTCCCAGAGAATTCCGGGGAAGGCACAGCAGAGTTCTCGGCTTCCTGGAGGCCCGAGGCAGCCCCTGCTGTGGGCCGGGGAACCGAGCAAGTCTGCGCACACCTGCACGGCCCCGAGAGGCGACTCGAGCTTGACTGGAGGGGCTTGATGAGCCTTCTTGGGTTACCCAGAGAGGGGGCCTGGGCCCACACAGAGGAGCCAATGCTTGCTTCCCGTCTTCCAAGGCTGGATTTGGAAGGCCTTCTTGAGCTCCTGCAGGCCCAGCTGCCCCAAAAGGACCCAGCTGGACACTGGGGTGGCCCAGCCACAGCTTCAGGGGCAGAGCTGGGTTCCCCAGGCACAAAGGATGCCCTTGAACGAGAGAGACACAGCCAACCTGAAGGCACGGTGGGAGCCACCCTAGTCAATGGACACAGCCCCGGGCAATGGCCCCAGAGCTCAGCCCAGCCACCCAGCCCTGCCTGCATCTCCACCCAGTGGCCAAAGACCAAAGTGACAAGTGGACCAGAGACCTCAACAATGGCTGGTCTGGAGGAGCCGGGCCATCTGGGGAGTAGGATTCTTGCAGAGGGCCCCAGCTCATCAGAGTGGGAGGTAAGTCAGTCTCCCTTCTGAGGGGCAGCCTCACCCCAGACAGGGGTCCTTAGGCCTCTTTTTGGCTCCTGCACAGCCTCGAAAGCTCAGCCCCAATCCTCTCTCCTGAGCAAAACCTTTCCCAGCTGCCAAAACAGACATCAGTGTTAACTACCAGTACTTCTGTGAGAACTGATTATGTGCTGAGCCCTGGTCAGAGTGTCTTATGGGTATTTTCCTCATTTAATTTCCATAGCGACCTCATGAGAAAAGCACCGTTAATTTACATATAAGGAAACTGAGACAGAGAGGTTAATCTTGCCCAAGATTACATGGCTAGTCAGTGATGGGGCACGAGTGGACCCCAGGTCTGCCTGATGCAGACCACCCTGAGGCCTCAGCAAGATGCTGTGGCCAGGGCCTCCTCCTCTCCCAGCCCCACAACACCTGGTTTGTGTTGCCTTCATGGCTCCTACCTGACCTTGGCTGGGACCACAGCCAGTGGGGTCATGTCCCCTCTCCATGCTGGGTTCCAGGCTCATCACAGTCCAGGACAGCCTCCTTTCCCCTATCTGGTCCTTACCAGGCACAGTGAAGAGGTTGCATGTGCTCACTGGGCCGAGTTGGCTGATGAGACAGGCTGCTTAAATGAGGGCCCCTGTGCAAAGTAGGCTCAATGCCTGGCATACAGCGGGTGCTCACCAAGTCCCTTCCCTGCCTTCTTGGCCCGGGGCAGGGTCACAGAGTCCGTGGTGCCCTGATGCTGTCTGGAGCATTTTATGTGAAGGTGATGAATGGGGCGGGTCCTGGAGGCCAGAGCCCTGCAGCTGCCTCAGCTCCCAGGAACGCAGCACGTGGGTTGGACAGACCAACTCCTTTCCTGACAGGTACCCCTGGGGTGGTGCGAGGCTCCTGCTCGTCCATCTGACCCGGAGGGTTTGTGTGTGCCAGGCCCTGGTCTGAGAGCTTTACACACTATGCTGTGTACAAGGCTCAGACCATTAGACATTTGCCAGGGGTCACGCCTGTGTAAGTCGTGAGAAGGGAGATATCACAGTGTAGACTCCAAAGCTCTGGCTTTTAACCCTTCTTGTTGTGAGGCCTCAGCCCACAGCAGGACTAGGGAGCTCCTACCTCTGAATTTGTTTATCCGTTGTCCTGTAACCGACTCAATGTAGAGACACCAGAGATACAGGGAGAAGCCAGCTTGGTTCTGCCCTCAGGACAAGAGTGGGGTTTGGGAGTCCCCACACAAGAAGCTGCTGCCGGGCTTGTTGGGGAGGCAGGTGGATCAGAGGGAGCTCGGGAAGGGTGCGATGCTGTGTCCCGGTGGACTCTGGGATGCCGGGTCACAGGGAAGGCAGAGGGCAGAGAGATTCTTCCGCTAGAGTTACTCCACATTGAGGCTTAGGGGTCCCTGGGAGGGTAGGAGATGGTGACTGGGGCAGGGTGGGAACAGCATGTGCTAAGGGCATTTCCACAGATGACAACAGAAGCATTCACCAGGTCCTGTGGGGGCTCCGGCTGCTCACCCTCCGTGAAAACGCTTGGCATGGCATTCAAGTCCTCCTGACTCCCTTCCACCCCAGATTTGCCCTCTGGTTGTGCTGAGTGGGCTGCAGGGCCTGCAAGCACATCTCCCTCCCTTTGTGCGTGCTGTTCCCACTGCCCAGGGTGCTCTTCCTTTCCCTGTTCACCCACTAAATGCCTGTTCCTTGTTCAAGTTTGAGATCAGGTGCCCTGTTCTGAGATGTTTTCCCCAGGATGGTGATGTCTCCCTTCCGGGCTTGGTGCTTCTGCTACCCTTTATCTGCTCATACTTGGTTGTCATTTCCCCACAAGAAACCTGAGCTCATGGGGGCAGGAGCTAAGCCTATTTTATCTCTGTACCGATGGCCCCTGGCCCGGGGCTGGACACAGTGGAGGAGCTCAGCTCAGTGGATGGTTGATTGGTGAATACATGGAGGCGTAAGTGCATGTAAGAGACTGATAAAAGATGAATGGGTCCATCAGTAGATGAATCAATGATGATGGATGTGCAAATGGGCGATGGATAGAGGTTATATGCTGGACAAATAATAAATAGACATTGGATGGATGACAGATGGGTAAATAGATAGATGCATGGTGATGAATGAAATAGATAATGAATGTTGGATAGATGGGCACTGCTTGATAATGGGTGGGGTGATGGATGGATGGGTGGATGTTGCAAGGACAGGTAAATGTGGAATATGGATGATGGATGGGGAAGGAATGGGGGAAGGACAGGTAGATGGGTGGTGGGTGAATGGGTGCTGGGTGGATTGAGGAGTACGTGGATGTAGAATGGAGGGGGGATGATGGATAAACAGGATGGCTGTATAAATGGGAGGATGGATGTCGGACACATGAGTGGGTGGATAAGACAGGATGTGTGTTGGGTGGTGGCATGGACACACGGACCTATTGACGCTGGATCTCGGGTGCACGATGAATGGATGTATAAGAAGGTAGACAGAGGGATGGAAGCTGGGGGATAACCTGGGCTGAGCTGTGTTCTTTCTTATCTTCAGTTCCAACCAGAGGAGCCTGAGGAGTCAGCATCAAGAGGAGGCCAAGACTCGCTGACCGACCAGAGACGGGCAGACTCGGTAGTTGGGTCTTGGGTTTGGGCACATGCGGAGGGGAGGGGAAGGGACAGGAAATGAGATTGGATGTGGGCTGAGGTCTTCAGATGAGCTCCAGGGTCATCCAGACCAAGGCGGGCTCTGCACTGGGGTCAGCCGTGTGCATGACGGGGGGCCTTGAGAAGAGATGCTCGGGTGGAGCTGGGCAGCAGAGCCACCTTCTTCTGACCTGGAGACCTGGGTGGTTGGACAATCCTGAGGTCAGAGCCCAGGGCTCTGCTTTTAACTTGCTAGAATGCCCTGGAAAGGTAAGCTAGAATGCCTCCCTCGGGCAAATAGCAGTTTGGCCCCAATGGTCCCTGTAGGCAAGGTCCTTCTGGTTCTGGAGGGCTGGCCAGGCTGGGAGAAAGGGTAGAGCTTCCAGGAGCTGGGGGCAGAGGAGCACTGACAGGGGCCAAGAAGTGCCAGTCAGCCGGGTCTGGAGGTCTCCAGGCTCCTGGGGCAGGACAGATGTGTGCAGGGGGTGGGACCCGCTGAGGCCGCTCTGAGACCTGGCTGCCCTGGAATGCTTTGCTTTGTCCTGCCCCTCCCCCTGACCTGCCAAACTGACTGTTCTCCTCGCCCTCAGCCTCCAGAGAGGCGAGGTCAGAGCTCAGGGCCTGAGGCAGCGGGAGAAGGAAACAGGCTGCTTGGGGCTATGCTTTCCTCACCCTGCTGTTCTGCTGTCCCCTGCGCCGCCTCTCGAGAAGCCTGATGGGGTGTCTGTCAGGCAGCCTGGAGCCCCAACTCTGGCTCTGCTGCTAGTCAGAGCCAAGGGGACTCTGCCCGACCCCCCTCACTGTGCATGTGAGAAAACAAGGGCAGGCGTGTGGTCACACAGCTGGTGGCTGAACTCGAACTAGACCCGGGGCTCAGGACCCCCATCCGGCACTCTCTCTGCTCCCCTTTGCCGCTGCCTGGCCCTGCCTGATTCCTTGTGTGGCCTTGCAAAGCAGTAGCAGCAGTGTTCAGAGCTCTTGGTGGGCCAGTTTTCCCATGGGAAATGGGAGGGGACAGGGGACTGGTCACTGAAGGTACTTCCATTTCACACAGGGGCTCTGGCAACTTTGCTCTTCCTCTTTTGGGGTTATTTCTTCATAGTTCCTGGGGCCAGAGTTTTGTGAACAAAAAGGAACTAGCAATACAGGGGTCCCCTCTGGTCTCCACAAAATGGGTCCATCCCAGCAACACAGGAAGCCTGTCAGTCCTCCCCAGGGTGGACTGGACTCGACAGAATTGATAATGGCCTTAGTCATTCTTTCACATGCACTTAGTGAGCGTCTTCTGCATGTCTGGGTGTGGGCATAGGTGGGTCAGAGCAACGGCATGGAGATCTCAGTCCAGTGGTCAGGGCTGTGATGGGGGACTTGGTGGCAAGGTGGGGCAGCCTTTCCCCAAAGTGCTCCGGGACCTGTGCTTTGATACTTCACCTTCCGCCTCCAGTGACTCTGGATTCTGGAGGGTTGGGGCGCCTGGGCTCTGTCTCACTTCTGCCTGCTCTGTGACTTCGGGCAAGTGCTTCTGCTTCGCTGGGGCCTGTTTCCTCCAAAAGGGGCGTGTTGAGGGGCTCTGCCCAGGACAGAAGGGGAGGGGGCTGCAGGACTCTGTGATTCCTTCCTCTCACAGAGATGAGGAGAGTAGTAGGCAGTTAAGGGACTTGGGACTGAGGGGGTGCAGCTTGTGTGACCCTATGGCTCCAGGTGGCTCTTGCCATGGGGAAGAGGGTCCCACATCTTTAGATATTTCAAGAGAATTTAGAAACATGTAGTTGTAGGTTAAATCTTTTCATTATTTATCATTGGGACCAAATGCAAAATAACCTGAAAACCCTGTGTGGGCTGAGGCCTGCACTCCCCTCCCCATGCTCGCCACCTGGGGTTCGACATCCGGGTGGCGAAGTGCAAGGCCCCCTGGGTGCTGGGCCCCCAGAGCCCTGTCAGGGACACACCGTGTCGGGTGGAAAAGGTAACAAGCTCTGTTCTCAGCAGTCCCGGGAGAAGAGAAAAGGGAACCCTGGGCCTTCGAGGTGGGCATGGCAGAACGGGCAGGGGAGGCTCTAGTCATCCCCATCCCACCGAAGGGACCTGCGGGCCAACACTGGACCCTGTTTGACAGGCAGACAAGAGGCCAGCGGAGGGCGAGGCTGGGCGCCCACTCAAGGGCCGACTGGTGACCTCATGGCGGATGCCCGGGGACCGGCCCACGCTGTTCAATCCGTTCCTGCTGTCCCTGGGGGTCCTCAGTTGGCGAAGGGTAGGCTGGCTCCAGTGGGGTGGGAGGGACGAGGGTGGGGAGAGGGGGAGGAGGGGGAGGAGGTTGGTGTTAGTCAAGAAGAGAGAGTAGAGGCTGAGAGGGAGGGGTCTGCCCCCCTCCCCAGGAGAAAGGAGGTAACGGCAAAATCCTGAGCTCCCCAGCGCCCCTACAAGCGAATGGGATTGCTCACTTCCCAGGTGAGGGATGACTGAATGGTCTTCACAGCCAAAAGCTCCCAGTCAGCAATGCGGCCAAGGGGAGCCAGGTTGGGGGCAGGGGTGGGAGAGGAAGGAGGGCCCCTCCAGGGGCTCTGGGATTGCAAAGTGTGTCTCCGCCCTGGGCCCGAGCCAGTTTCACAAACATCTGGCGTTACGTAACCCATCCCCTGCCCAGAGAGGTCTGTAAACACTCGGGCCTCCGGTTTGGGGTTTCCTCAAGGGCAGGGAGGGGAGGTGGCTGACTTACTTCCCCCGCTCCCTTCTCCACCAGAGAGAAGGGGCTGGCTCCTGGGTCTCTTGTCTCTGAGACCAGCTGACTCAGCCTCTTGCTGGCTCTGGGTCCACCCCTAGGCCAGAGACAGTATACCCATTTTACAAATGAGGGGACGGAGGCTCGGAGAGCTGAGGTGACTTGCCTGTGGTCGGAAAGCTAGGGTTTAGGGGAACCGGCTTCTGGGTAACTCTCCTCGTTCCTTGTTGCGAGAGTGGCTGGAGCTGAACACACGGAGGCTCAGTCGCCGCATCTGTCTAGTGGAGAAAAATCCATGGGGACACTCGGGGCCCCAGGGAGGGCTCAGGAGATGAGGATGCACAGAGGTGCGACGGGCCAGGAGTGTCCCAATGCCAACTTTCCCTTCCATGTCCTAATTTGCTCTTTGCTGCCTTTTGGAAATTAAGGCAAGAGGGTATTGAGAAAAACAGTTACCTGGGCAGGAACTAGAGTACACCTTACCAACATGAGCAGGTCTGGCAGGAAGGGGCAGGTTGAGTCCCCAGTGGAGAGAAACGGGGGCAGGACTCTGGGATAATGCTGCTTCTGCTGCTACCAGCGTTTACCTACCTTTCGTCGTGTATAGTGCACACCCACGTTTTTAGTACTGATTCCCATGTACGATGTGCATCCTTATTTTTCCCTCTAAAACGTGGGCAAAAAGCATGCATTACACATGGCAAAGTACGACATTGTGCGCCTACTATGGGCTCAGCTGTGTTCAGTGCGTGGCGGGCCTCATTGCTTGAACACTCACCACCAGACATGTTGGATACGGTTCCTACTACCCATGTCACAGACAAGGGAATGAACCTCACAGAGGAAAACATCGCTGCTCCAGGTCGCACAAGGGGCACAGTGGAGATTTGAACCCCGCTCTGGCTGACCTCATGTCCTGCCCCACCTCTGTGCTTCAGGATCTCCGAGCCCCACCCCCACCCCCACAGGCCTGAGAACCCCCACAGACTTTCTCCCCGAGAGGGTGTGGCAACTGAGGCCTGCAGTTCTCTCCTCTGGGAACGAGGACGGGCAGGCGCTGGGGAACAGCTCTGCCAGTGGAGCCTCCCAGACGGTTACTTAAAGCAGCTTGAAACATCTCTTGACTGGATAGTGAAATTAGGCCAAGGTCAAGAGCCAGGAAACCTGGGCTTGAGTTCTGTCTCTGCACTGACTTGTGGGGCTTTGGGCCATTGTCTCCTTTCTGTGAGCCTACATTGTTATCCTCGGTAGAGGGACAGTTCAGGACTGAATAACCCCCAAATTTGGTGTCCTGTTTTGTTTTGTTTTTAAGATTTATTTATTTACCTTTAGAGGAGAATGGAAGGAGAGAGGGAGAGAATCAATGTGTCATCCCCTGCTGGGAACTGGCCTGCCACCCACCCAGGCATGTGCCCTGACTAGGAATCGAACTGAAGTTGTTTCGTTCGCAGGCCTGCGCTCAATCCACTGAGCTACACCAGCCAGGGCTTGGTGTCCTGTTTAACAACTCACTCCTGGGTCCCTGAGCCTGTGCCATCCCTGTCTTACCAGGAAAAGGGGTGGTAAGGTAGGCATTCCTTCATTTGTGCCTTCATTCATTTGATCACTATTTGCTAAGGACCTGCTGCAGGCCAAGGCTCTGAGACAGAGACCAAAACACTCCATCATACTTTGGTGACAACACTGACATTTGACAGGTTAGAACACAGTGTGGCTATCACGTTAGTGGGGAAATGTACACGTATGCAGGGAGCACCGGGCAGGAAGTTGAAGCAGGGAGCATCAGACAAGGACATTGCAACTCATGCTGAGGGCATTTTGGTTTCCTTTGGACTAAGACTTGAAGAGCGAGGAGGAATTTTCTGGGCAAACATTTAGAGGGAGGGGAGGGAGAGAGAGGAAGCGTGTGTGTGTGTGTGTGTGTGTGTGTGTGTGTGTGTTGGGGGTGGGGGCACTGAGGCCAGGAAAGGAAGTGTGCCTGACACACAGAGAACAACATGTGTGCCCCTGTCCAAGGTACACAGGACCTGGCTCATTCTGGGGACTCCCAGAAGCCAGCGTTGTGTACCAGCATGTAAATGATGGCGGAGGACAGCAGGCAGGGGCCAGATTATGATGGATGCAGACTGCTTGGAACAAACAAGCAGAGTTGATCTGTTAGCCCAGGGCAGTATTAGACTTTGAGCAGGGGAGTGGTCTGGTCACCGGGCTCAGGGCACTAGATGTGTAGTCCCATGGGCTGGGAAACCTGTGAGGAGGCAGTCACACACCCAGGCCACTGGGCAAGGCACTGGTGCTAGTGATGTCTCCTGTTAGTTCAGAATCACTGTGCCAAAAGGCCAGTGTCCAGGGGAAGATGGGCTTATCGCTGGTCTTGTTTCTCAGGGTGGAGGAGAGACTCTTGGTGGGAAAACTGGGAAAGAATGTGAGTTCCCTGGGCCTCCATTTCTTTATCTGTGAAATGGCCATAGTAATTATAATTATGATGGCAATGATTTTGACCCCCCAAACTGAGATGGCAAAATAATTGGAATGGTGATTATTCCAAGCTCCCCTGCCTTTCTACTGAAGGGTGCCTCGCTAAAAATAAGTGGGGTGTTCTGTGTATTTTACTTACTGTATTTTTAGGACCATAAGACGCACCTAGGTTTTAGAGGAGGAAAATCTTTTGAAGCAAAAAATGTGGTAAAATATTTAATAACAAATAACATAATATTTTACCAATGTAAATGTAAACTACATTTACTAGCCAGATAAGCTACATTCGGACTATAAGATGTACCCCATTTCCTCCCAAATTGCGGGGGAAGTATGTCTTATAATGCAAAAAATGCGGTAAATTCACGCTTAATTCTTTTTTTTTTTAAAGAATCTATTTATTTAGTTTTAGAGAGAGATGGAGGGAGAATAAGAGGGAAACATCAGTGTGTGGTTGCTTCTCTAGCAGCCCCTACTGAGGACCTGGCCTGCAACCCAGGTGTGTGCCCTAACTGGGAATTGAACCAGTGACCATTTGCTTCACAGGCTGGCACTCAATTGACTGAGCCATACCAGCCAGGGCGCTTCTTTTTTTTTTTAAGTGGTGGAATCACACCACCCAATCTTACTTTTATTTGTTTGTTTGTTTGTTTATTTTAAGATTTTATTTATTTATCTTTAGAGGGGAAGGGAAGGAGAGAGGGGGAGAAATATCAATGTGTGGTTGCCTCTTGTGTGTCCCCTGCTGGGAACTGGCCTGCAACCCAGGCATGTGCCCTGACTGGGAATCAAACCAAGGTTATTTGGTTCACAGGCCCACGCTCAATCCACTGAGCTACACCAGCCAGGGCATATTTATTTATTTTTTTAATCCTCACCTGAGGGTATGTTTATTGATTTTAGAGAGATAGGAAAGGGAGGGGCAACACAACAATTTCTGCTTTATGGGGATCCCATGAGACAAGAGCATTATCCCATTTAGCAGCAGGTGAAGTTGAGGCAGAGAGGTTACTGGTAAGAACCTTGCTTAAGGTAACAGGTTTGGATCACAATGCCACACAAGCTCCTACATGCATTTAGCTACAAATTCCACCAAAAGGCCCTCCTCTACTTCAGGGCTCAGATGAGCTCCCGTCGGCAGAAGGCCTTCTAAGAACTGCCAAATGCTCTGGGAACGTCAGCACCCACACACAGGAACCCAAAACGAGGTTCTTAAGCCTAGGAAGACCCGCTTACAGGAGCGGGCACTTACCGAAGGACCACTTTGGGTGAAGACTACGGTCCAGGAGTGCTGTTTCTTCTTACTGTGAGAGGTGACCAAGTCGGCTCACCTCTCTGAGCCTGTTTTCTCATTTGTAAAATGGGGACGAGGACACTTTCCTGTCAAGTCTGTAGTGAGGCCGAAAGTCGATTACACGGGGAAACAAGCAGGGCTCCGGGAGTGGGACCCGCTGAATTGTTAGTTTTGGGTGCTTTGCCCACTTCCCCATCTAACTCCGGCATCTGGAGTTTCACGGCTGGGGCGGGGAGCCTCAGCAAAGGTGACCTGAGGACCACACCCCCCATCGCAGCATGGTGGCGAACCGAGTCACCTGCACACCGGACAGTTCCTTCCGCCCAGTGCAGCCACGAACGAAGTGTACCCGCCCCCATTCCCTTGCCCTGCCCGCCCGCCAGTCCAGCCCTCGCGCGACTGTCCCGTAGAGGCAGGTCCCGCCCCCGGGTCCGTTCCGCATTCCTATTGGCCTGCCTCTGGTCCAGCCGCTGTTTGTCCTGGCTTCTCCTTCGCCCATTGGCCCGCCCGGGTCCTCCCAGGAAGTTTGAAAAAAAAAAAAGTTTTATGGGCGGATGGAAGGGGCCGGAGAAGCGCTAGAGAAGGGAAGGGCCGGAGGAACAGCAGCGGGCGGCCGAGAGGGGCGGTGGCGGTGGCGGGACTCCCGCGCCGCTGAGCCCGGCCGGAGAGCCCTTTCCACCTGCCTGCCTCCTGCTCCCGCCGCCCCGGGGCGCCACGATGACGGTGAGTGGCCCCCTGGGCCGCCCCTTTGCTCCTTAGGCCAGGGCGAGAGCGACCGCCTAGCCCAGCCGTTCTCCTCCTGGGCAGCCCCCTCCTCACTTCCCGGAGGCAAGGGGAGGTCTCCGCAGGAAGACTGGGAGACCCCGGTGGCAGGGCCGGCCGTCCTGCCTCACCTCTCCCCAGCATACTCCTCACCTTTCCGGGCCAGGAGCCCGGGAGACCCTGAGTACTTGGGAAAGCCCCGTCATGGGCACCCCCGTCCTCACTTTTGCGAGACCAGTTACGGACCGGTTCAGGGGGACCCTTTCCCACCTCTCGTCCAGTTCTCTTAGTGAAGACCTGACCTGATTCCCTCAAAGCTGCGAGAGCCGTAGGGGCTCCGGGCTCCGGACCGTGGGAGGAGCGCAGATGTCCTTGGCCTGGGGCTGGGGGCTGGCCCGGGGCGGAGAGAGGCGCCTTTCGGGTCCGAAGGTCTCGCTGACCTGGGCTTGGGAAGACTGCCTGCGTCTCTGGGGGCAGGTGGGTGAGAAGGGGTCTGCATCCCACCTTATCAGGGAGCCCATCCTAGGATTTCTGGAGTAGCAGAATACCACATTCTCCCAGGCTTGCCCCAACGCGGGGCGGGGGGCTTGGGGGGTACCTGTGAATGAGGGTGGGGGACGTGATGGCGGGTATATGTCTTTCTGTTGAAGGTGAGCCTTACCCTATTTCCATCAATACCTGTGCCCTAATTGTTATATCATGCCTCACAGCTGAGTTCCCCCTTATCCCCCATTTTACAGTTGGACAAACTGAGGCTTTGGTAGGTTGCCCGAGGTCACGCTGGGTGTGAGGAAAGGAGTAGCTCCTTTCTAGGTCATTCTGGCCTGTGGTGTTCTGGAAGGGAAGGGCAGGGCTGCTTTTGGTTTCTGACTCGTGCCTTAGGGAGCTGTGACAGCTGTTGAGGAGAGGGGTTCTAGGCAGGGCGTGGATGTGCAGGGGCCTGTCCCCTTTCCAGAAGCCAGTGAAGTGGTCTGGGCTGCTGGGGGCGGGGTGGTGGTTGGGGAGAGGGCCCTGCCCCTGTGAGTATGATGACCTGGCCGCTGCCTGGACTTCCTCGGCCTCCGCACATCCTGCCACCTCCCTGCTGGCCCTTCCTGTCGTCAGCAGCCTCCCCTGCCCTGCCCTGCCAGAGACCAAAGAGGAATGTGGAGGTGGAGCTGAGTCAGTGTCCTGCCCTCGTGCCCCCAGGCCAGGGGGAGGGTGGTCTGTTGCCCATGGAGTGCCTGCCAAGCCCTGAACTGGGTGCTTTTGCATTACCAGAGTTGATCCACCAGAGGTTGATGGCAACTCCCCATCTAACAGATGAGGTCACCCAGATGTTAGAGGTGATACAGCTCTGGGCCCTGGCTGAGCCTGAGTTGGTATCCAAGGGCTATCCCAGTTCTCCGGTGGCATGGGGGGTGGTGGGGCAGGGAGATAAGAAATGTACACAGTTGCCTCTCCTGGGGAAGCACGTGCTCAGCTAGGGTCAGGCTGCTGGAAGCAGCACATGGGGGGCTGGGCGGAGCCTTCCTGTGATTGTAGGGGGTGGTCAGGTGGAGGGGCTGGGGCGTGAACAGTGAGCACAGAGGCTGGGGCATATTTGGGGAATGGTGAAGATATGGAAAGGGGGCCCAAAGTCCAGGAGGAGCTTAGGCTTTGGTCGGGGTTACGAGGGAGCCATGAGAGGTTTGAAGCAGAGAGGAGGCTGACGATCCCCGCTGACAGTCCCGAGCCTGCTCCAGGCTGGTGTCCTTGCTGTGCCTTCCTTATACCCCTTCCTCTGTCCTGGCCCCGTCTCCCCGACCTCAGGGATCTGTACAGATCAAGTGGGAAAGGTGCTGTGAGTGGGGAAATGCCTCCTTTTGCTTGAGCCGGGGACAGCCTTGCCCCCAAGCCGCATTCCCCAGCCCCTGCCTGGCAACAAATTATATACCTGTACATTTGTTTATCGTCTGTCTGTCTCCTGACTTCCACCAGGATAGGGCCACATCTCTTGTTCACAGTTGACTTCCTGGTCTAGAACAGTGTGTGATACTTAAAAGAAAAATAAGATTCCACAAACATTCTCTGGGTTGTGGGGGAGTGGTGGTGGTGAATGGTGCATGTCCCTGCCTGTGAGTTGCTTCTAGTCGAGCCTGTGAAGGACAAGTAAATGTGTGCAAGGCAACCACGGGTTCTGCAGATGTGTCTCAGGGACCGGGAGGGCTGCTGGCGTGGTGCGCGTGCGTACTAGGGCACAGGCCTCAGAGGAGGCAACTGAGCTGGGTCTTAAAGCACAAGGAGGCATTTGCCTGCTGGTGGAGCAGCGCACACAGGCATGCGGCGGGTGGGCTGAAGTCCTGTTGTCGGGGGTCAGTGAGGGTGTGTGGAGACATAAACACGGGGCCCCCAAAGCCGGAGGGAAGCTGGGCTGTAAGGGTGGGGCTGCAGCTTTTGTGCCATCCTAAGGCAGCTGGATTTTGTTTGCTTGTTTCCCATTTTTAAGTCGTTTTGATTTTTTAATCACAGTTGACACACGTTATTAAATTAGGTTCACGTGTACTGGATTTTGTTTTGAAGCCACCTGGAGCCATCCCCGGCAGTGTTAAGCAGACATGTAACAACTAGGCCTTTTTGAGTGGGTCCCTCTGCCAGACGGAGCATGGAGGAGGCCATGCCGAAGTCCATGTGGGCAGGAGGCAGTGCAGACCTGTAGCCAGAGGGCGGCGGGTGGGCTGTGGGAGCCAGTGGGTGCTCCTTTAAGGAGAGGGACAAAGTGAGCCTCCTGCAGGTGGAGCAAAGGCGGCCGGGACCTGGAGGGCCGTGTGTGAAGGTGCAGAGATTCAGGTTATCAGACCTTCGACCCTGGCAGGGTGGGTTCCCCAGTAACCGTAGGACTGCCCCTGCCAGCAGTTTAAAAGCTCAAACTGGCAGCCTCCTCTCCCAAGGTCGCTGTGCCATCCTGTGCCTCATGTGGTGTACGACATGTTTGTACCCACTTCCAGAGGGTCCCTGGGCTTTTCCATGGGTGGCATATTCAGGTCTCATAAAACTTGAGGGAGGGCAGGACCCCACATCATTTACCACATGGGCTCAAGGAAGGGATATGACTGTGGCCCCACTTCCCAGGCAGCCCTCGGGGTCTGTCATTCCCGCTGGGGAGCTCTTTCTCGCCCTCTGAAAGTCCATGGCTGATCACTTAGGGCCATCCCAGAAAGCCTGGCTCCTCAGGGCCAGGGGGTGGGCATGGAGACTGTCTGCAAGCACAGAAATCAGACGGGGCAAGGGATGGTGGATAGGTGTGCGGCAGATTTCCCCTGGGATCTGGTCACAGCATGCCTAGTCCTGGGCCCATGGAGGCCCCAGACTGAATGCAAGTGAACCCAAATCACTTGGTGGCCGGGAGCAGGGCTACCAGTCTTCATTCAGTCTCAGCTTGAGATGCCTGCACATTTGGAGAACAGGGAGGGGAGAAATGTGGAGCAGATAGGATGAACACCATCCAGAAGTTTCTCAGGTCTGAACAGAGCCTGAGTCCCTTCCCTCAGATAGGTATGCAGGGAGGGGCTTTAATGCAGGGGTGGGGCTGTCAGCCTGCTGAGATCCAGGGGCTGGCTGTGACTGTGCAGGACTCTGAATGTCCAGGCTCCTGGGCCAAGCTCCTCAGACAACTTCCTCCAGCTGATGAAGAGGAGAAGGGGGCTCCCTAGGAGGAAGGCAGGTCAGGGGAGGTGGTTAGGTCAGGTGGCTCTGGTTTCCAGGTTTCCAGCTGCCTTCCTGGCCACCCACCCCACTTGAGCCATGCCACCCGCTCCTGTCACGCAACCAGACACCTTGGCCTGGTGAGGCTGCGATGCGGATGCTGATAGGTGGGCTCAGAGCCATGGCAACAGGTGGATGCCTCTCTCCTGCCCACCAGCCTGGCCCGCCCTACTCTCCTCCCAGTGGACAGGAGCTGAGACTCTGCAGAGGGACCGGGACTTAGACTAGAGAGGCCTCCCCTGCAGGCAGGGAGGGTCTGGTATTTGGCACCCACCAGATGGACCTGGCCAGAGAAGATGCCAGAATGAGCAGTTTCTTTAGCTAGGCCTAGATGGGGGTGCATAGCTCACAGGCCCCTGTGGAATATGCTGCAGCTAGGAGCCCCCAGACACCGGGGCCGTGCCCCTCTGGGCAGCACTCGGCAGGTAGGACTTGCCAAGAATGGCCCATCCAGAGATCTAGGGAGGACCAGAGGATCTCTGACCCCAGCTTGTGCTTGGCTCCACCTTTCAGGGTCTGCAGGAGACGAGGGAAGGGCAGGGGTGGTTGGACCCTTGGAGGGCCAGTGGGCCAGGGTTGGGCAGCAGTAGTAGGCATTTTCCTGGTGGGCGGCCCGGGCCTTGTCGGTAAGGGAGCTGGATGGTTTGCTCACCGTGCTGGTCCAGCCTGTTTTCTGAGCTCTCCGAGGGTCTCTCTACAGACACTGTTCTCTTGGCCCCCTCTCTCCCATTCTTGGATGAGAAAATTGGCAGGTGGGAGGGGAGCTTGAACATCTCTGGGGAGGGGGGGCCAGTCACCTGGTCCACCCTCTTTGGCAATCAGAGATTGCCGGATGTTGGGGAAAGGGGCCAGGGCTGCGGCGCTGGGAAGCCTGTCTGGATTTGAGGGGTTACCTGGACCCTTAGCCCTCTCTCCTGGCTTCCCAGGCCCTTAGTCTTACAGGGCTCAGGGTCAGGATGGGTGCAGCATCCCCTCCTCCCCAGCCCCATTGGGTTTTCCACTGGGCCTGACTCATCTGCTTCCTCATCTCCCCGTAGCCTGATCTGCTCAACTTCAAGAAGGGATGGATGTCGATCTTGGACGAGCCTGGAGAGGTATGAGGGCTGATGTGGAGAGGAGGCGGGTAGTTGCTGCAGGGCTTTGTAAGGTCCTCGCGGGCAGCCAGGAGGCTGAGCTGCTTCCCTGGCCTGTGCAGCTTTGTAGAGACCCCGGGCTCTGGGTAGAGGGGGTCCAGGTTGAGGACCAGGCATGGGAGCTCTGAGGTCAGGGTGTTTCTTGTCCAGCCCTGGGCTGTGGGAGTGGGAAGGCAGAGGCTTCCTGGAGCAGTCTGCAGTGTGTAAGAGTCCTGGGGGTGGGGGGACCTCCTGGCCCCTCGGGCTCTGTACCCATCCGAGAGTCCCCTGGTCCCCACCTCTCGCTGACCCTGCTGGGTCACAGATGTCACAGATGTCAAGCACGTGAAGGGTCCCACATAGCCCCCAGTGTTTGCTAGGGCCTCAGTCATAGTCCTTCCCCTTCTCTGTTGTATCTATCCTTAGACCAGAAGGGACAGTAGCCTCTTACAGGTTCTGCCCTTTTGGTTTCTGGGCTGGAGCTGGTGCTGGCTTTCTGCCCACCCACCTTGGGAGGGGACGTCTTCCCGCCCCTGTCCTGCATACGCTCGTGGCTTGGGTCTGTGTGCAGCCCACATGCCAGGAGGCTTGGAGCCAAAGCGAATCGCATTGTGTTTCCGACCCACACGCTTTATTCCCTCCAGCCCACAGCCTTTTGTGCCCGCTGCCTACTTGCTGTCCTCTGGTAGCCGGGCTCCAGCCTCATACGAGGCCTGGTGCCTTGCCAGTGACCCATCCTGGCCTCCCCACCCCAGGTCTCTAGAGGGCAGAGATGATGGGTCCCACCCAGAACTGGCCGCTACGCATTCTCTTGCATGGGGTTTTGGAATGCCCAAACTGGAAGGGCCCTGGGGGCTCAGCCAGCCAGCCCCGTGTGCAGACAGGAGACAGGACCACGAGGACCTCGATCTGTTCCGGTCCTAGCAGTACCTAGGACAGACCCAGGCCTGGGACTCGGGGCACCCAAGGCCCTCAGAGTTCCGCCTGGCTCCCACCGCAGACAGTCATAGACTGGGCCTAGGAGGGCCTGGGACATCATTTGGCGCAGAACCCCTGCCCTACGTTACAGGGGGACAGTGGAGGTCCTGAGCAGCAGCCCAGGATGCTCAGTAAGAGCAGGGGGTACGAAGGGGACCAGCCTTTTAGAGCAGTCCCAACCGTGTAGTGCCAACCCTATGCCAAGTGCCATGAGAGACATACGAGGGTGGAGCAGGAACGTCCAACCTCACAGGAAGGCTTAGGGACTTCCTGTTAGCCCCACTTTGCAAGTTAGAAGACCAAAGCTCAGAGAGGTCAAGATATTTAACTAGAGACAGTCAGCTGGCAAGGGATAACATGGTTGTAACCCAGGCCTCTTTGAATGCTAGGGGAGGCAGTACGGAAAGAAGTAGAAAGTGTCATCCTGGCCCATCCTTGAAAACTTACCATTTTTTTGAGGGAAAAAATCCCTAAGTACTTGAAATAATGAGTGTGGGTAGGTTGGGGACATGTGGGAGCCCCAGGAGACGCTGGGGACTGGGTGACGTGCACTGACCTTGACAGTGGGTGGACCCTGAGCAGGATTCCAGTTAGTGGCTAAAAGCCAAGGAGGGCTGAGCTTGGCACACTCAGTACCACACCGTCCCGTGCCCCCACGCCTCTCCTCTCCATGTGTTCTGCCAGTCTCACCCGAGCTGGAGCAGAGAAAGGCACTACAGACAGGTGCCCAAATCATAAACCTCCAGGTGACGCACCTCACAAGGGGAGCGTGCAGGTAACTAGCCTCCAGATCCGGAAGCAGAATATGACCAGTGCTCCGCTGCCCTCTCGGGGCCACCTGCCAGTCCTGTCTCTGAGAGACCTGCCCCTGGTGACCGAGGAGACCCAGAGGGGCAGGTGCAAAAGGACCTGGGAAGTTCTGGCCTTACACAGGTCAGGACCCCTTCCTGGTCTGCACTGGGGGCATGTGCTTGCAGGAGCCTTAGCGATCTTGGCGGAAAGGATCAGCATGCGTACGGCAGTGCTCCCAGCTCCAGGAGGGCCCCCAGAAGGGGAGGGAGGGCGTGGTTACTGAGGAGACGCTGACCCGTCTCACAGATGCTGCCCCTGCTGCTCAGAGAGGAAATGGAGGGCCAGGCTTCAGCTGCAGGTTTTCTCCCTCTGCCCCGTCCCTGCCCCCCACCCCTCAGCAGGGTGCAAGAGGGTGCTGGGCCCCTGCTGTGCGCAGAATAGTTGGCCTGGCAGCACCCAGGACGCCTGAAGAGTGACGCACGCGTACTCTCCCATTCCACTGCCCCTCCTTCCCCACTCACCACCGCCCCTCCTTTGCAGTGGAAGAAGCATTGGTTTGTGCTGACCGATTCAAGCCTCAAGTACTACAGGGACTCCACCGCTGAGGAGGTGAGACAGCGGGGCGGGAGGACTCCCTCCCCTGTGAGGTGCTGGGGGATCCCTGGAAGGGGCTTGCAGGACGTGGGCGGGGTCGCTGGAGTTCATGGACTGCCGTGGCCTTCCCACTGCAGGCCGATGAGCTGGATGGCGAGATTGACCTGCGCTCCTGCACCGACGTCACCGAGTACGCAGTGCAGCGCAACTATGGCTTCCAGATTCATGTGAGGCTGTGTGCGGCGGGAGGGGGGCGGTGTGACTGTGTGGCCCCCAGAGGAGGGGGTGGTGTGGAGCATGGCTCTCGTCAGAGACCGGCTCTGTCACTCATCCGCACAGACCCCATCCTCAGAGCCAGTCAGGAGCTCTGCTGCAGACAGCACGTATGGGGAGACCCTGGGTGTCACTGGCAGGGACGGTTCAAATGCTGGGGAGGCCTTGGAGCCAGTGGGGCTCTTCCGAGGCTGGGTGGTAGAGGGGAAGTATTGCACTTGCACCTTCTCGCCTCCAGGCTCGAGACCCTTAGACACCCTCTTGGGAGGGAAGGGCCCCCCTCCCTGGGGTCCATAGCGGGGAGGGAGCGGAGGGGCTGGCATGTGGCAACTTACCTGTGGGGTGGACTTGCAGACTAAGGATGCTGTCTACACCTTGTCGGCCATGACCTCGGGTATCCGGAGGAACTGGATCGAAGCTCTGAGGAAGACCGTGCGTCCCACCTCAGCCCCAGATGTCACCAAGTATGTGCTGGGTGGGACCGAGGCTCTGGGGAGGCACTTACTCTGCGTCCTTGAGTGACGTTCTGGCACTCACCTGCGGACCCACTGTCTGTACCCTCTGGGGCTCGGTTTCTCTAACAACAAAATGGGGTGAGGGCAGTGAGCCTTCCTGGCAGTCCCCCAGAAGTACATTGAGGATTTGCGGGTTGAGTGCTGTCCCTCTCTGTCCATCCTGAAAGGGTGGGGAGAGGCTTCAGCTCTTTGGAGAAGATGTCAGTGAGTCAGAGGCCCCCCTACGTGGCTAGTTGGTTGTCTGTGGGTGGCTGTGGGACCTGTGTCTTGTCCCGCATTGGAGAGAGGAGCTGGCTGGGCCGTCTGGGAGGGGAGCTCACTCCCTTTTGAGGTCCCCATTGGTAGAGAAGGGGGGCTCAGTTACCTGGTGGTAGAGCCCCCACACCATGTAAACCCCAGATGCCCATGGGGCTGGGGCTCGGGGCTGCTGGGCAGCAGGCATGGAGACTTGGTATTGAGGGGCGTCAAGCGCAAGTCCCCCTGTTGTCCCACAGCCTGGCTGTTTAGCCCTGATGCCAGGGGCTTTCTTGTCCGAGTTTCAGATTCTTTATCTGTCAGACTGTTTGTCGTGAGAATATGCACAGAAGCCCTTTGCGAACTGAAGCACAGTGTGGCCGAACTGTTACTTAGTGTGCACACTCAGCTGCTGTAACAGAGGGGCTCCAAACACGGTGGCTTAAGCCTGGAGAGGTTCATTTTTCTCTCCAGAACAGTGCAGAGGCCCCCGACGGGCAGCTCTGTGGCCCTCGACTCACAGCTCTGCCTGCGGCTCAGGAAGCTGCCCGGGTCCTCCCAGAGCCACAGGCAGGAGCCAAGCGAGGGCACACCCAGTCCTGTAAAGGGCGCCACCTGTCACTTCCACTGGGCAGGATGTGGGCACATGGCCACACATTGCTGCAAGGGATGCTGGGTGACCAAATACCCAGCTGTTGTTACAGAAGAGGGGGAGCACTGCCACAGCTTTCACGTCTCCGCAGTGTCACCTCCTCAGCAGTGGCCACGGGCATCTCCCCTGTCCCACTGTGAGCCCCTTGAACCCAGGACCTTGTCTCAGACCATACTTTAATGATAACCCTCTGATCACCATTCAGCACGGGCTTCCTGGTTGCTCTGCACACATTCAGCCGCCTGGTCTTCACACTCATCCTGTGAGAGGCATTGTTGTCCCCTGTGGCAATGAGTGACTGGGGAGCAGAGCGATGCCGGGAGCAGAGCGAGCCTGGTCCCTCTGCTGGTTGGCGGTGGGGGTGGGGTGGTTCCTGGGGTGCGTTAACGGTGACGCTCTGGTTCTCACCTCTGGGTCAGGCTGTTGCCTCGGCTGGGCTCATCCCCAGGCCATGGCACGCCGGTGACACTCCACAAGTACTTGTGTCAGGACCGAGTGGGCAGGACCCTGCCTGACGTGGCTCTGCTGGCTCCCTAGGCTCTCAGACTGCAACAAGGAGAACACGCTGCACAGCTGCGGCCCCCAGAAGGGCCCCTCGAAGGCGGGGGAGCAGCGCGCGGGCTCCCAGGTCATCAGCCGTGGCGGCCCTCGGAAGGCAGATGGACAGCGGCCATCCCTGGACTACGTGGAGCTCTCCCCGCTGACTCAGGGCTCCCCGCAGCGGGCCCGCACCCCGGCTCGCACTCTTGAGCGCCCCGCCAAGCAGGAGGAGCTGGAGCGGGACCTGGCCCAGCGCTCTGAGGAGCGACGCAGGTGGTTCGAGGCCGTGGACAGCAGGACTGCAGAGACAACGGCTGGCGAGGGGCCCCGCCGGGGCCTGGGGGCCCCCCTGACCGAGGACCAGCAGAGTCGGCTCAGTGAGGAGATCGAGAAAAAGTGGCAGGAGCTGGAGAAGCTGCCCCTGCGGGAGAACAAGCGGGTGCCTCTCACCGCCCTGCTTAACCAGAGCCGCGGGGAGCGCCGGGGTCCCCCAAGTGACAGCCATGAGGCACTGGAGAAGGAGGTAGACATCATGGCTGGCCTGTGGGAGCCCCCTCGGCCCATCAATACCCCTCCTGCCCCTACCATTGCGCTATGGCATTTATCATGTATACCTACAGCGATGGGGAGCTTACCCCTGATCCAGTGTCTGACACCCCAGCCTCCTGGTAAACTGGGATCTTCTTCTCTGGACCTTGGGTTTTTTGTTTGTTTGCTTGTTTGTTTATTTTTCTTTTTCCTTCTTAGTTCTGTCCTCAGAAACCACAGAGAAGGGACGAGGAAAGAGACCATTTATGGAGTGTTTTGTCTTGGGCTCTGTTGACCTGTAGAGGTTCATACTTGTTTACAGGGGCCTCGGAGTCCCCTACGGTAGATCTCATCGCAGCCTCACTGATGGGGCGCTGAGGCACAGAGAGGGTTTCCCTGCCACCTGCATGATGCGCAGACCTGCGGCTGCCCTGGTCTGTTCCCAGCCCCATCTGGTGTCTGCTGGGCCAGAGCTATCCTGGCTCTGTGACCCCGCCATCTGGGGAAACAGCCAGAACGTGCCCCTTGCCTGCATCTCCCACCAGGGCCATGTCTGCAATCCAGAGCTCCTTGCTGCCTCTTGCCAGTGCCGTCTCCACTCCCAGTCCCCCTGCTGACCTCCTCTCCTCCCTCCACAGGTCCAGTCTCTTCGTGCTCAGCTGGAGGCGTGGCGCCTCCAAGGGGAGGCTCCTGCGAGTGCACCCAGGCCTCAGGAGGATGGCCACGTCCCCCCAGGCTACATCTCACAGGTGAGGCTGAAGAGCTGTTTTTTGGGGGAGGGGGGCAAGTTTCTGGTTGCCATGTTTTCAGAGAACAGCTAATGCTTTGGAAGCCCTTCCTGTGCACCAGCACCGTAGGCAGCATTTGACATGCGTTGCCTCATTGAATCGCTCCAGTGGGTGGACGTGAGCTCCCTGCCCGTTTATAGACAAGGCCTCTGGGCTGAGAGGTCCTGTGACTTGCCCAAGGTCAGCTGGCCTACAGACGTCAGAGCTCGGGTCTGACGTCCGCCCTCATGTGACACTGCACTTAGTCCAGCTTCCCCACCCCGCCCTGGGGAAGCAGGGAGCCCGTGCGGAGGGGCAGCCCGGTGGGCAGCTCCTGGGAGGCGCTCCCTCGACAGGGAGACCTTGCTCGGGCCTGCCAGGCTGGGCCCTCACGAGAGCCCGCAGGGCTGGGAGGCCTCCAGGGGCCCTCAGGGGACACACAGGCCACGTCCCACAGAAGTGCTCAGCTGAGGCTGTTCTTTCCCCTGAGGACCTTTGGCCATGTCTGCAGACACTTTTGATTATCACCATGGGGACAACTAGCTTTCCAGAAAAAAGACATGCGTGCGTACACGCGTACTTAAATATGCACTATATGTATGTACAATGTATGTTGATTATAAAATATACTGGTACAAAGCGTGTTTAGTACACAGCTTACAAATAGAAAATCCATCATATTTCTATTGTAACTTCCACACAGCAAGTTGAGTTTTCTCAGAGCACCGTCACGGGTTTTTCTGAATGTTTGTATCCACGGCCGACAGACAGGTGTGGCTCTGGCCTGAGTGCTGGTGGGCGTTTTTGCATATGTCACCGAGGGAGGCGAGAAGCGTGTTGAAACTTTCCTTGGTCAATGTCATGAGCGATTTTGTGGCTGAGCTGGGTGATAGTTCTCTATTGAGAATATTTTCTCACAAGTATTTCCTCAGGTCTGTGTTCTGTTTACAGTGTGGTGGTCATAGATGCGGCCCACTTTTAACTTTAACCTGCATTGTTATCGTTTTCTCACCACTCGCTTAAGTCTAGACGGTCAACAGCACAATACGTTGAGTCCTGATTTGTAGCGTGTACCAATGTCCGTGGTGTAAGTCCCCCCGGGGCCGGAGGACCCGCGCGCGGAGTTGGGAGGGCGCCTGCGCACCACTCTAGAGCATTCCTACCGCACAGGCGCAGAAGACCGATAGCCTCCAGCACAGACAATAATAAAATGCTGTGAACTAATAAGAAGTGATGAATTTTGAGTATCAGCTTTGTTTTTAATGTAATTAATTATAAGCTTATATAATTTTTAATAATGTCCAGTACTTAACTGCGTCATCAGATTTCTAAAAGTTTGATAATCAGCTGCCTCTAGTCCGAGCACCATTTCCTGAAGCAGAAGAGCATGCTGGGACCCCAGGCTCTGAGCAGAGGGGCCTTCTGAAACTTCCGAGGGGAGAGGTTGCCGTGCGGGGCTCTCAGGAAGCCTTCCCGGGGTGGGCACGGAGCTGAGCCCTGGGTGGGGCGGGGGCATGGGCTGTGATGGAAGGCTGCTGGGTGCCAGTCCTGGAGACCTCGACTGCCAGGCCAAGGAGTTGGGATCTTGTCCTCAACACCTGAGGAGGTTTGGGGTCTGATAGTGACATTGGGAAGGCAGTGTTGGAGGGGCGGGGCCAAGGCCAGTGTCAGGAGCTAGGATGATAACTGTGGGAGAGAGGGATGGAGAGGGGTATGTGGGGAGAGGAGGGTTTAGGACTGGGCCCAAGGAAGGCAGCGGGGGAGCCCGGGAGCCCTAAGGTTAGGGCTGCTGACGAGGCCTGGGGGCCCGTCTGGGGCTGAGCAGTTCAGTTGAAGGAAGAAGACCAGGGCCCAGGGGAATTCGGGCCTGATTTGGAGGGCTAGCTTGGGGGTCGCCTGATAAGGGGAAGGGGGAGAGGGTAGGGACCAGTATTTTCCAAGGCTCCCCTGATGCCAAAGGAAGGGGTGGGTGGGCCTCCCCAGGCAGGGTGGGGCCCCGCCCCGAGGGCCACAGCTGTGCTCTGCAGAGCCGGGGTCTCCCAGGGACCGCTTTTCCCGTGGGTCCGTTCCTGTCCCCCAGGGATCAGTGCAGCTCCGCCCGTTTTACTGTTAGAAAGTGCATTCGATTTCCTTTGGAAAATGGCTTCTGCCACTAAAATGAAGCTTGAAAAGCACTTCTCTAACTTCTCAGCTTACTGATAGGGAAACTGAGGCCCAGAGGGGAGGCCAGACCTTTGAGCTGGAGGCAGGTCTGTGCCTGCAGTGCAGGCCTCCTGGGCCCCGGGGACCCCACTGGGCACCCCCAGGGCTGTCAGCGTCTTGTCTTGCTAGGTTGGGTGGGCAAAGGGAGCAGGCAGAACTGGTGGGGGCAGTGAGAAGGGACCGAAGGGGAAATGGAGAGCAGGAGACAGGAGAAGAAGAGTGGCCCGAGATGCAGAAGGTGCCAGAGGAGAGGAGCTTGTCCGTCTGTGTCTCGCTCACACACTGGAGGAAGCAGCTGGTGATTCAGTGGACCCTGGAGAGGTGACAGCTGGGGAGGGAGTTCCCAACCTGGTATCCTAGGCCGAGCGGACGTCCCTCTTTTAGTTGGCGGGGCTTGCCACCACAGCTCAGCAGCTGGGGGTCTGGGGCTATAATGCCTCTCTAACAAAGGGGACCCTTCCATGTTTTTGTACTGGGGGCCACAAGCTTTCTTTGTCCACTTTGATCCATGTCAGCTGGTTCTTGTCTCCTGACAAGAGCCCCTGAGCCCCTGTTGGCCAGCTACGGACCTGCCTGACTGGCCCTTTGAGAGTAGGTCTCCACCCCCGTATTTCTCTGACTTCTGCAGGTGGGTGGGCTCTGCAGCTGGGTGCTGGCTTGCCTTGGGAACCCTTGGAGTTGGTTTTCTGGGCCCTGTTTTACAAATGAGGAGACCGAGGCTCGGAGAAGGGAAGTGGCTTGTTGAAGTTCACTCCAGGGCACAGCCAGGAGCGGGGCTCCAAAGCGGGGTTCTCTTGTCCTAACTCAGGACACAGAGGACAGGGACTGAGTCCCAGTGGGACAGACACCCTTCTCACTACCTAGAACACCTGGACCCCGATGGCCTTGCCCTTGCCCTTCCCCCAAAGTGGCCTTCGAGGTGTGGCTGCTGGAGGAGTGGGTGTCACCCCTGTCACTGAGTGCCCTGTGCCCTGTGCCCTGTGCCCTGGGGGATACAGTTTCCTCTCTGACCCTCCATGCCTTGGTTCTTCCTGACTCTTCCCCTTCCCTTTTTAATGGTCTTAAAAATTTTTTTTAACTTTTTTTAAAAGATTTTATTTAGTTATCTTTAGAGGGGAAGGGAAGGAGAGAGGGAGAGAAATGTCAATGTGTGGTTGCCTCTTGTGAGTCCCTGCTGGGAACTGGCCTGCAACCCAGGCTCGCGCCCTGATTGGGAATCAAACCGCGATCCTTTGGTTCGCAGGCTCACGCTCAATCCACTGAGCTGTTCCAGCCAGGGCATAATGATCTTAAATATTTTTTAATTGCATAATAGGTAATTTGCATTTTCATAAGTAATTCAAACGAGGGTAGAAATAAACACATGGATTCTCCTTCCCCTGCCTGGGCCCCCCCCGCCCCGCACACCCGTGCCCCAGGGGTCACCTAGAGTCCCACCTGAGCACCTCTATGTAGTGTCCTGTTCGTCATCTCCCACTTTGGGAGCATAGAAGTCGAGCGTGGCTGTGGACGGGCTAAAACCCAGGCGGCCATAGGACTGCGTCTCTTACTGCAAGCTCTGGGCAGGATCCAGTTTCTTCAGCAGCTAGTGGATGCCCACCTTCCGTGGCTTGTGGCCCCTCCTTCATCTTCAAAGTGTACGGAGTCGGGTCCTTCTCAACTCCACTCCATTCCTCTCCAGCCTTGCACAGCCACTCCCTCTCCCTCTCCCTCCTCTCTTGCCTTCTCTTCCACACCTGTGGACCCCGTGGCCACTCTGCGCCTGTGCGGCATCTAGGATGATCTCGCTCTGTTAAGGTCACGTGATCAGCAAGCTCAGTTCCCCGCCGCTGCCGTGTAAGGTGACATGCGCAGGTGCCAGGGCGCAGGACCTAGACATCTGTGGGGGCCAGCACTGGGCCTCCCCATGTCCTTCCTGCCTTTTCTGAGTTTTTGCTTACATGCCCCCTGGGTCAGGCTCCGTGTGTTTGTCTCCCTGACTGGGATCGCCCCAGGGCTATCGCCAGAAGCCAGCTTTTACCACCTAACTCGGCAGACTCCTTTCCCCGCAGCCCATGTGGGCAGCCCTGTCTTTTAACAGCCGCTGTGCCCTTGGTAACGCTGGATCTCATCATTTATTTAAGAGTTGTTCGTTTAGGGTGTTTCCAGTTCCCGTGTGTTGCCATCTCGCCATAGACATGCCCTCCTCCCAGAGTTTCTGTGCACGTGCGACTTTTCATGGGGCCATTCCTACGAGTGGACCTGCTGGGTGGGGGGGGTGGCATCATTAAAAATGCATCAGTGCCGTCAAACTGCCCTCCATGCGCCCCGTCGCCGTGACTCTCTCCCAGTCTGATCCGCGGGTCAGGCCCCGGCCTGGACCCTGGGGACTCTGAGCAGGACCCGATGTTCCCTGTCTTCGGGGAACTTGTGGTCTGGTGGGAAGAAGCCTTTGGTGGCAGGGGAGAGGTTTTCCAGAGACAGGGCATTTAAGCTGGACTGCAGGTCTGGTGATTTACCCAGGGAGAGAAAGACTCAAAAGAATATTCCGGGTAGTGGAAGTAGCATGAGCTCCAGCTCAGAGGCATGATATGCTGTGAACTGGTTTTCATAACTGTGGTTTCTTGGTAGGGAAAGGCCAGGGGTGAGGCTACAAGGGTCAGAACTGCGAACAGGTACCTGACCCTGCAGGATAGGAGCCTCAGAAGGGTTTGAAGCAGAATGATGAGGCGAGGTTTGGAGATGGGGGAGTAGAGGGTGGATGGGGCAGATGCAGGCTGGTGTTGCCAGGGTCCAGGTGGAACCTGGCCCCCGGGGTAGGCCTGCTCCTGAGGCAGAAATGGGGCCCCTGTCCCAGGCAATGGGGGCAGCCACGTGACCTGCTGGCCTCCCGCCTGCAGGAGGCGTGGGAGCGCAGCTTGGCAGAGATGGAGTCCTCGCACCAGCAGGTGATGGAGGAGCTGCAGCGGCACCATGAGCGGGAGCTGCAGAGGCTGCAGCAGGAGAAGGAGTGGCTCCTGGCCGAGGAGACGGCCGCCACAGCCTCAGGTGAGGGTCCCGGGCGGGCGTGGCACTGCAGGGCCCCTTGAACCTGCAAGCTGAGGCTTCTCCTCACTGGATTCAGGAGGTTTTTAAATAAGAGGCTGGGGTCTTGGTGCCAGACTTGGGGTAAGGGATCAGGAGGACTTGGAAGCCCCCAGAACTGTCCTCTGACCCTACCTGAGGAGGAAGTGAGACAATAAAAAGACACTTCCCCATCAGTTGTGAGCACTCCCCCTTGGGCCCTGCAGCCTCTGGAAGGTCCTTCTCGAGCCATGTACATACTGAGCTGCAACTCCATGCCCAGGTCCATGCCACATGGTCAGGGAGACACTGCTGAGCCTCACAGCCAGTTCTCACAGGCGGTGTCTCACTGGGCGCACAGGCCGGCCCCGGGAGAGCGGGGGAAAGTGGGAGCGCTTACCAAGCCTCATTACCCAGTCCTAGTCCTTGCAGTGCCCAAGAGAGCGAGCGGCTCAGGTTATAGATGGTAAACGGGAGCTCAGAGAGGTTAGGGATTTGTCACAGATGGCACAGCTTAGAGGCAGCAGAAGCTGGAGTTGGGGCCCAGAGCACCCTGACTGCAACGTCGTGTCTGAAGTCACCCTCTGTTCTCCCAGGACAGAGATGGGAGTGCCTGACCAAGGTGCTAGGCAGCTCCCTACCTCTGTCAACTGTCCACCTGCCGCATGTGCCTGGTGCAGCCCGTGTCCCTGCAGGGGGTCGTAGAATGGTGGAGATGAGAGATCACGTGATCTAGGACTTACTGCCTGCTACTTGCTTCACACACTCAGGCCCATGGCCCCTCGTGCCAAGCCCTGGGGCCGGTGTGTTTTGCATTTTAGGAAGATAGCCCAGTGCATGTACTAGGCGTCCTCCCCACCCCCAGCAGGGTCTGGATTTCCCCCTGAAAGCTCACACTAAGGTTTGCACAATGAAATATCTGAATGTCACCCTTAAATGGGATAATAATGACCTCAAATAGCCTTATGTCTGTTCAGGTCAGAGATTGTTGCAACTCCAAAAAAGTTAGGAAAAACTTCATGTTCAGAGCTTTGGGTTTGGAATCATAGTTGAGACAAGGGGTGAGGGCTCATTTAACCCTCTCACGGACCCTGTGTGAGTGGGAAGAGACTCGGTCCTTAGGAGCTCATGTCTGAGCTGTGCGCATTTCTGGGTGCTTTACACACGTCTGCTGCTCACACATGGGAGACGGTGCTGATTTAACCCTGCTTCCAGAGAGGGGACCTGCAGCACAGAGGGGTTAAGTTCCTGGAGCAAAGTCGCCTAGATTTTTACCAACTGCTGAGCCTGTACTCTTGGCCACTGAGCTGGGCAGAGCTGATGGCTCTTGTTAAAGGACCCTCCAGGTGGTGCGGGGACAGTGGTCTGTGTGGGGCCCTACCTAGCCATCACTAACAAGAGGTACCAATCGTCAGCACTGGGGTGTCTCCCCAGTGGGGTTCACCAGACAGGGCTTGTTATCCCCTCTTACTAGACAGGCTTAGAAAGGTCGAGCAACTTCCCCAAAGCCACTCAGTTCATGACACAGCTTGGTCCCGTGCTCTGTGCGTGCCACTCCTGTATCAGAGGGTGTAGAGTTTGGTGCTGCTGACCCCGCCCCAGTCCCCCCATCACCTCTTTGCCCTGCTTCCAGCCATCGAAGCCATGAAGAAGGCCTACCAGGAGGAGCTGAGCCGAGAGCTGAGCAAGACACGGAGTCTCCAGCAGGGCCCAGACGGCCTCCGGAAGCAGCATCAGTAAGATGGCACTCGGGCCGGGGGTCTGCAGGCTGCGCTCCCTGTGAGCCAGGGGCCCAGCTGCCTACACTGCTATTCATGAGTCAGGGACCTGTGCTGAGACCCCTTGGCAGAGGACACGTCAGTGTGCCCCCTCCTGAGACTTCCACTGCTGTCATTGTGGCACAGGGATGTCACACCCCCCTGCCATCCACATACACGGTTCTTCAGGCCCCTTTCTGTCTGGCTGGTCGCGGCCTCCACACTCCCCTTCCCCTCATTCATTCCTCCTAGAGCTGGGCTGCAGTATCACCCTCAGCCAGCCGCTCCCTCTCCCTGCTGCAGGGCACAGGTCTGGAGTGTCAAGGCTGCAGCAGCTTTAGGGATGGGCTCTTCCAGCCCACCCCTCACAGAGGAGGCTCCCGTAGCCTCAAGAGGCGGTCACCTGTTCACAGCCCCACTCGGGCTGAAAGCAAAGTTGGGTGCAAGCTCAGGAGGCCTGAGCTGTGTTGAGTCTGCCAGGACCCGGCGCCATGCTTGGTGGAGGGCAGGCGAACCCACACACCCCGTCCCTGGTGCCCTGGGCAGGTCCGACATGGAGGCGCTGAAGCGGGAGCTGCAGGTGCTGTCGGAGCAGTACTCGCAGAAGTGCCTGGAGATCGGCACCCTGACCCGGCAGGCCGAGGAGCGCGAGCACACGCTGCGGTGCTGCCAGCAGGAGGGCCAGGAGCTGCTGCGCCACAACCAGGTGAGCCTGGCCCGGCGGGCTGGGGGCATGGGCGCCCCTCAGCCCTGCACTGACCGTCCCGCCTCTCCAGGAGCTGCATGCCCGCCTGTCCGAGGAGATCGATCGGCTGCGCGGCTTCATCGCCTCACAGGGCACGGGCAGTGGCTGTGGACGCAGCGAGCGGAGCTCCTGTGAGCTGGAGGTGAGTGCCTGTTGGCACACCAGGCAGCCTGGCTAGTCCTCAGGGCCCGGGCCCCAGCGAGGAGACGCCAGCATGGCTAGGAAGACGCCTGCTGCGTGGCTGGCAGTGCTGCAGAGTCCAGCCCGCCCATCCAGGCCCTGCCCCCTACCTGCTGTGTGACCAGGGCAGTTGCCTCACCTTTCTAAATGCCAGTAGCTCATCTGTAAAATGGATAGCACCTTTCTTACTGGGAGAAGTCACAGTGAGGATATGCGAGCATGGTCCCAATATTATGTTTCCTTTTACGCATTTATACATGGCTTTATTCTGTGCTTGGAACTTCTATAAACCAAAGTTCTTAACTCACCAAATCTGCCTAACAGCCCTATGAGGTACGTGCTATTACTATCCCCGTTTTACAGATAAAGAAACTGAGATACAGGAAGGAAGGTCGAGTACCTTGCCCAAGGTCACACAGCTAGTTGGCGTGGGAGCTGGGATTTTAACCCGGCAGTCTGGCTCTAAGCTTTGAAGCCTCCTCAGTCTGCCTGAAACTGTCTCCTCCTTGGTCAAGTCAGGATTGCAACACCTGCCCCTCAGGGCTTGGGGAGGGGTTAATGAGGTAGTTTGTGGGGAGCCCCAGCCTCTCAGGTTCAGAGGAGGGCCATGCTGTGGCCTCCTTTTGTCTTTGCCCTCAAGTTGAGAGCCCGGTGCTCTGGTGTGGACAACGGGGAGAGAGTGTGCCCCTGGGGAGCAGTGGGTCTGAGGGCAGGTTGGGAGCTGCAGTCTAGGGGCCCGAGGCAGAGAGAGTCTAGGGGCCCGAGGGCAGGCTGCGGTGCACTCGGGGCGGGGAGGCTCTGGCCCCAGGTGACCCTGGCACCCATGACCCCAGGTCCTGCTGCGCGTGAAGGAGAATGAACTTCAGTACCTGAAGAAGGAGGTGCAGTGCCTCCGGGACGAGCTCCAGATGCTGCAGAAGGTAGGTCCTACTGGCTGAAGCAGGGTGTTGGGGTGGGAACCTCCAACTCCACCTGGATGCCCCACCCTGTGAGTGCCTGCTCTGTGCCCGGCAGTCCTTGTGTCTCTCTCACAGAGGTGTCATTGTCCCCATTTGTAAAGAAACTGAGGCTAAGAAAGGGTAAGTGACTTGCTCAAGTCCACATTTGCTTTATATGTATTCAGCAAATATTTATTGAGCACCTGCTATGTGCCAGGCACCGTGCTGGGTACAAAAAGACCACAAAAAAGACCAAACACAGCTGTGAACAAAAAAGACCAAAATCCCTGCTGAGCGTGTGTTCCAACGAGGAATAGCCATGCTGCTAGCATTTGGGAGGCTGGGATTCAGGCCCAGGGTCTGTGAGTCTGCAGCTTGCCTGGTGCCGTGTCCCTGTGTCGTTGACACCCTGTCTGTGTTAGTGGCTCTGGGAGTGACTTAGACTTGGGGAACGGAGCCAGGATGACCAGGTTCTCATCCCAGCCGTGGGTTGTCGTGTGTTCTTGGGCAAAAGCTTCACCTCCCTGAGCCTGAGCAGGATGTGAGTGAAGCTGAAACCTGTGTCACTGGGTGGTGCTGGGAGGGGTCTGACCAGGGCCACCAGGGGGGCCACCTGGAGAGACAGGGCCGTGGAGACTATAGAGGGGCCTGGCTGCTTTGTGCTAGCCAGCACGGAGTGTGGTGGGCATGTGCAGATGGGCAGAGGCCGGTAGGGTGGGACTGTGCCCTCATAGCCCCTGCCCACCCCAGGACAAGCGCTTCACCTCAGGAAAGTACCAGGACGTTTACGTGGAGCTGAACCACATCAAGACGCGCTCGGAGCGGGAGATCGAGCAGCTGAAGGAACATCTGCGCCTTGCCATGGCGGCCCTGCAGGAGAAGGAGGCCGTGCGCAACAGCGTGGCCGAGTAGAGGTGGGTGCCACGGGGCGGCGCGGGGCCCCCCGGGCACTGGCCTGGAGGTGTGCACTCCCGGCTGTGCTGCCTGGTCCAGGGCACGCCCTTCTCCCGGCCTCTGCTTCCCTTTCTGTAAACAGGGACTGTGTCGCAGGCATGGCCTGGTCAGTCCACATGTGCCTTCAGGGGCACACAGCGATAGTGACCCTGGCTGCTCTGCCTAGGCTGGGTGGCAAATCCAGGGTGCCCACCCGCCCCCCTTCAGACCAGCATCAGGGTAGTGTTTCCTCCACCGAGCGCTGCTCTCACATCCCTGATGGAGGACAGCGCCCTTTTTGACAAGCCCTTGTGGACTTCTAAGGCACTAGGGAAAGGCTACCTTGTGCGCCAGGCTGTTTGGGGAGAAGCCTGGAGGAGCAGGTCAGGCCCAGCCTCCGGGGCCAAGAAGGACCTCCAGGCCCCCCTTGCCTGGCTGAGGCCACACTGGGGCCCAGGGCCAAGCTGGGGCTTCCCAGCCCTCAGCTCTCCACTTTTGTCTTGCAGGTCCTTGTGGTCCCACCAGCTGCAGACCCCCGGCCCAAGGGGACCAGGTGCCCTCCTTCCCTGCTGGATGGAAGTCAGAAGCCAAGCTTTCTCCCCACCCTCTGTGGGCCACACGTGCACTCACAACTATCACACACAGGCACACACCACACATGCACACCCACCACCCAGGCACCGCACAAGCATACACCACACGCACAGGCATGCACTCCACGCACCGACATGCACATAGGCACCACACGGGCACACACCACACAGGCATGCACTGCACACAGGCGTGCACACAGGCACACAGGCACACACACAGGCACAGCAAGGCACACACCACATGCACAGCCACACCGGCATGCACACACCACACACACAGATGCACGCACACACTCTGCGTATCTGAGCGTGCCCCTCGCACTGGGTCTTACCTTGCACCTTCTTCAGGATTTTATATGTGAAGAGATTTTTATATATAGACTTTTTTCTTTTTTTTCCCCCCAAAACACTTTGTACTTAAAAAAAAACAATTCCTGGTGGCCGTGTGCCTCCCACACTGGCTCTCCTCTGTCCGCAGCCTCTTGCTGGGGCTCTGGGCCTGTGGCCCCATCCTGGGGCCTGGCTGTGGCAATGGCCAGGTTTGACTCTGGTGGGACAGGCAAGAAGCCAGCCACCCTCCTCCTACCCTACCTCCCACTAATTACTCCCTGCCTGGGGGGGGGCCCCACACTCTGGGGCGATGGACAGATGGACAGAGGGAGCCGGCCTCTGTCTCCACGGCCCCACCTCCCCCCCCCCCCCCCGCAGGGTGCTGGGCATGGAGCTGCTCCGTGAAGGCGTCTCTTTCCTGCCCATCAGCCCTCTTAACTTAATAAAATGTTCCTGCAGCCCTGGTGCGCTGGATGGCTGGGCAGGGCGGGCTCGAAGGTTGGGGTTTCTTAACCCCCTGCCCCAGCACCCCACCCTTCCTGGAGGGCTGGGTGTGGGCTCTGAGGGCGGGGCTGAGGACCTAGTTCCTCCACCGGGCGAGGCTTTGCAGCTCTGCTGGGGATTACAGGCAGGCACCCCCACCACCATCAGGCAGCCTGTCGGAGCACCGAGTCCAGGGCCCACCCGCCCTGCTGGCTGAGAGTCTGCACTCCAACACACTCCCTAGTGGTTCACATGCACCTTGAGGGCTGGAAGCCCTGGGGCGGGCAACAGCCAGCTGGAGCCCTGACCGCCCCTGGGCACGTTGCTTCCCTCTCCGAGCCTCTCCGTCAGATGGGCGCCTCTTTGCCCCAGCCCTGTATTAAGGCTGTGCCCATAGGTTGTGTTCAGCTCTGAAGTCGGGGCAGTGGATGTGGGAGGCCTCGTCACGGCCACCTGGTGGCCACATGTGGGGTTGGGAAGAGCTGCTTTGTGAGTTGCACCAGACACAGGCTGGCCGTCTGACTTCAGAGCTGTGGCTAAGGTGAAGAAGACAGAAAGGTGCCTTGAGCCAGCCTCACCCTCACGGCTGTTCCAATCAATACTCAGGCTCCTCCGGCCAGGTGCTGGGTGCGTGAGGTGAACAGGGACTGGTCCTGCCCCCACCAAAACCCCAAGGCCACTGAAATCAGCCACATCAGGTTGGAGCCTAGGAGGCTGAGGGAACTAGGTGGAGACCTTGACCCAGCCTGCAAGTCAAAGGGCTTTTGGAGGTGGTTTTGAGATAAGACTTCCAGATAAAAAATCAGGAAACACACTCCAAGTGAGATGACAGCACAAGCAAATTCACTGTGAACATCCTGGTGTGTTCAGGGAAAGACCCACGGGGGAGCCGGCTGTGGGGTTAAGAATGGGCGTGGGGTGCAGTTCCCGCCACTGAGATGCCAGGGGAAGTCTTGGTTGGAGCTGGAGGGTCAGAGGGAGCATCTGGGAGGACTTTCTGGCTCTTACAAGGAGTCACAGGAAGGCAGGCCTCTCTCCTGGCCTTCGGACTGCCGGGTGGAGTCCCCGCACTGCTGTCATCTTGCCTTATCAAATACGCTACCAATGGTCCAGCAGAGAGCCAGGACCCCTGAGCCAAGTCACCCGGCCTTGCTGCTACCCTGCCTTAGGACTTATCTCATGAGATAAGGAGCATCCAGGAGCCACTTGGAGATGGGGTGCCTGCCACTGCATCCTCAGTTATCTGGAGAGGTGAGCAGACCCCTGTGCAGCCTCGCTGTGCCCTCTTGCTCCCCACCAGCCCTCCTGGGCTGAGGCACCGCCCTCCTCCCCAGCTCTCTCCCACCCTCCCCAGGGCCACCCAGACCAATTGAAAAACCAGGCCAATGAGAAAAGGTGCTCCCCTTTGAGATGCTGCTCCCCACCTACTAGAGCGGCTCGAATGGAAAGGAGTGGCAACCCCAGGCACCCGCAGGGACCTGGGGACCCGGAGTCTCACGCAGTGCTGGCGGGGTGTGCTTCGTGCCACCGCCGTGGGCAGTGGTTCGGCAGGTTCTGAGGAAGTGGGACACACGTCTGCCCTAGGACCTAGATTTCCACTCCGGTGTGTACACCCACGAGCAAGGAGTGCTCGGGGCCGCGAAATGACTAGAATAATACTGTTCTTATCAGCCCGTGTGCAGCTGCCCAAGTCTGAACACAACACACGTGCCCATCAACAGTAGAATGAACAAAAAACGGTGCTGCACTCACACCTTAGAAGCGAACTGTGGTGACAGAACAGAATCACTGCCGCATCGACATCACGGTGTGTCTTCAGGGGTCGTGTGGGGAGAAAGAAGCCAGGCACAAAGGGCACTTGCTGGACAATTCCACTTACGTGAAGTTCAAGGACAGGTGAAACCATCACCATGGGGATGGTCATCAGAACAGTGGGTACCCCCGGGCTGTGCAGAGGGACTCATGTTGACTAGTCCCTCTGAGGTCTTTCTGAGTGTGACATGTTCCCTGGTCTGGGTAGCAGTCACATGGGTGTACACATGTGTAAAAACGTACCATGCTGTACACTTAATTCGTCCATTTGACTGTGAATCATCTTTCACACACACAAAAGCCAGGGTTCCAGCAGGTGCCCAGGTGAGCCACCTGGGGAAAGCCCCAGTAACCTGTCGCCCAGGGAATTTGGCCAAAACCGCACGGCGTGGCTGCCAGATCTCGGGCAGCCAGACATGTCCTGTGGAAAGAGCGTAGGCTGGGGTATCAGACGAACCAGCCTGGCTCAAGCCCCCAACTGCTGCCTCCATCAGCTCCTTGAACTTCACAGTCACATCCCTCAATGGGCTTTATTTCTGTACCTGGTAAGTGGGGGCTGCAACGTCTGCCACAGAGGGGGTTCAGGTGTTGAATTACCAAACGTTTCAACCATCTACTGCTGTGTGACCAATGGCCACAAACTTAGTGCCTTAGAACAAGTCCTATTATCATGCATGGTGCTGTCACTGCACACAAATGGGCAGTTTTCTTGGTGGGGTTTGTTTTTGGTGTTTGGGTTTTGGGGGGTTTTTTTGCACTCACTGACACGTGGTGGCTGGAGTCCTCTGAAGGCTTCGCTGGGCTGGACATTCAAGATGCCTCTTCACTTGAGTGTCTGGTACCACAGCTGGGATGGTAATGACAGGGACACCTGGAGGTCTCTCCACGAGGCCACTTCGTTGGCCAGTGAGGGCTCCCGCACAGCCTGGCAGTCAGCCTCTGGTTGACCACCCGGAGAAGGTGAGCCTCCAGAGACCCAGCTGGACTCACCAGCTTCTGACGACTCAGGCTGGGAAGTGCTGTGGCGTCGCTTTTGTCACATGAGTCAAAACCAGGTCACAGGGCCAGACCAGACTCAAGGGGAGGGGGCAACAGCAGGGCAAGAATGCTGGGAGCCATCTTGCCTCTCCGGGCTCCTGCTTCGGCTGCTCCCTCCCCTCCTCTTCCTCCTCCTCCACTTCTTCCTCACCCTCCCCAGCCTCCTTCCAGAACCCTTTCCTCCTGCCCAGGCCTCTAATGTTGGGGTGCCCGCGGGGTGTCTCAGCTCTCCTGTCCCCTACATGTTCTGCTGTGACGGCCCTTACTTCTTGTCCTTGGCTTTTTTCTGTCTCCGGCCCAGACCTTTCTCAGGAAGCCCAGGTCTGGGCAGTCTCAGTCAGTCTCAAGTTCACCATCAAGGCCCTGTTTCCCCTCCAACCTGCTCCTCTTCAGTTACAAGAAGCCACAATCAGCACAGACCAGGCAGCAAACCCCGCCTGGGAGGGCAGGGGAGGCTTCCTGGAGGAGCATTTGCTGGCACTGAGCAGGAACCAGCTGGGCTAGGAAGCTGGAGGGCGGATTGAGGGTTGAATGAGTATCACGTTCAAAGTCACTATGACGGGACAGAGCGGCTGGGTTTGGCGACAGCTTGGAGAGTGTAGAGGGGTCCAAAACGAGGCCAGAGGGGCAGGCTGGAGCTAGAATCTGACCCGCAAAGAGGTGGAGGCCCTGGATCCGAACCCTGGCTTCATTCTGAATCCAGCGCAGAGCCACCAGAGAGCTGTAGCGGTCATGGCCTGGCTCAGGACACAGTCCAGGGACAGGAGTGTGGATGTCGTGAGTGAAGGCCCTGAGCACGGGCTCCAAGGTGGGGTGTGGAGAGGGGGACAGAACCCCGAGGAGGAGCAGAAGGTGGGCTCACAGAAGCTGGAGGGAGTGATTTAGGAAAGGAATTGCCAGCAGGGCCGGAAGAAAAGGCCCACGAGTCCACGGAATGTCCTCCGGCCACAGAGGGGCTGGGGGAGGGAGGTCAGAGAAGCTTTGTCACTTCCTCCTCATCACCAGTGAGTCAGACTTTACTCCGCCTCCCTTTTCTCCAGCCTAGAGCTCCATCACCCCAGCTCTACCCGATTGGGGGGCTCCTTGACCACTCATCCCTCTCAGCCTCGGGGACCTACAGAGCCTCCGGGTGGGTAGGGGACAATGTCACCCCAAGGCAGCTCCCCCTCAGGAGGCATTGCCAGTGCAGACCCCCACCCACTTTCCTCCCAAATACTCTTGTTTATACCCCTGCCCCTTCCCCTTCCCGGACCACGGACACCCCTCCCCCCCCAGGCACAGGCGGCGTGAGGGGCAAGATGAGGGAGGAGCAGGAGCTCAGGGTGGGGACAGACAGCTCTCCATCTGCATCCCGGTCCTGGCTCTGCAGATGTGGGTGTGTTGTGTGGCTTTCTGTGCCTCCGTTTCCCCTTCTGTAGAGTGGGCATCGCAGCCCGTGCCTCACAGAAACGTAGTGAAGATCGGAAATGAGCTTGCAGTCGGAAGACGCCGAGGATGCCGAGGACCCACCAGGGCCAGGCAAGTGTTGCCTGTCATCGCTGTGGTGGCGTTAGTCATGCGGCAGTTAGGAGGATTAAATGAAATTGTGGAAGTAAAATGCATGGACCAGACCGGGAATACAGGAGCCATGCCTTTAGTCAGGAGTCAGCTGGGCGCCCTCACCACCCCCAGGAGGCCTGGTTAAACTTGGTCTAAACCCCAAACCCACGATGGCCTGTGAGAGTCCAGGCCCCTTCCTTCCACTTTGGCAGGTGCCCACCTGTCACTTTTTCTGAGACTTCCTTTCCCTGGGGCAGGATGTGTTGTTTCCAGGTACAAAGCCAGACCCTTCAGGGGTCCCTCCACATCTCTCCCCTTGCACCATCTGGACCCCTGGCTGGTCGGGGGCCCTGGGCAGTCTGGAAGGATCCAGCCTGGCCCCCAGGAACTGCCCAGCGCCTCCTCCTCCCCCCACACCCCAGCCAGCTGCCTTTTCCTGCTCTTGGATGGAGCTGCTTATCCCAGCCCGTGGCTACGTTCGGCCTCTTCCCCGGGACCCAGACTCCGGTGTCTCCCCTCCTGCCTGTCAGCACACCACCAGCGTGAACTTTCTGAAGCAGAGAGCTGGCAGTTGTTTCCTTCACAGAGCCCTGCCTACCCCCTGCTGCCTTTGGTCTTGGCACAGGAGTGCCTCGGTCCACCTGGCCCTCTCCCTGCTCCTTCAGGCTCCCGGGCTCCAGGCTTCCACTGGCAGCTCCCGAGCGTACCTGGCCATGAACTCATCTGTCCGCACTGCTCTCCTTCTTATGCACCTGCCCACTCCCTGCCCCTCACTGGGTGGCATTGGGACTTCAATCAGTCATCATCTGCCACCTCCAGGCAGCCCTCCAAGATCTTTCAGATAGAGCCAGATAACTGCTCTGACTTCCACAGCCCCTCCACTTGACATGCTGTTCCCACATAGTTCTCCCCCCAGACTCTGAGCCCCCTGCGGTGAGGAGCCCATTCTGACTCACTGCTGTTTCTCCAGGGCCCCACAGAGAGCACATGGAGACTCAGTGGGAAGTGTGTTTGCTGACTGACTGACTGACTTAGTAACAGGAGGCGAACGACACCTAGCCAGGCACCCTCTGGGGAGGGCACAGCTTCAGCCCCACCCTCACGCCAAATGGCAAAGGGCCTGGTCTCCCCATAAACCAATTGGGAAGCCCAGCCGCCAGCCTGAGAGGCTGGGAGCCGAGGGCCATTTCCGGAGTATGAAGGGGCCAGGCCACAGCTGCGAGTCGGCCCTGTAATCCCGAGTCTCAGCTGGGCTTTACGAGGGCCCTCAGGCTCTCGGGCCCAGGGAGGGAGAAACCTGCTTTGATGGAGCTTCTGCGGTGAGTAAACTTTACAGACACCATCCCTGTAACGCTCATTATCACCCTTTGAAGTACCCATTGCGGTCGCTGTTTACAGAGGAGGACACTGAGGCTCAGGGACGGGACCTGACTCACCAAAGTCAGTCATGGAATGACTCGCCTCTTGGCACATCTGGCTCCGGAGTCCAGACCCCTTTACTCAGGCCACCCACCCTAACAGGAAAAACGCCCCCTTCTGCTGAGCCCTACTGTGTGCCAAGCCCAGCAATGAGCATTCCCGTTCATTAGCCCCCTCCATCCCAGCACAGCCCAGCGAGGGAGGTGGGAATGAACCACCGCCTGGGCGAGGGGCCAGCACTCGGAGCAGCGCGGCCACCTGGTCGCCGAGCTGCAGTCCAGGGCCGTGGGGCTCACTGCGCAGGTGGCCTCCTGAGCTGACCCAGGGTCTCTCTCCCTGGAGACCACCAGGAGACCAGGTGCCTTGGGTCCCCACGTGGGCTGTTGGCGTGGGGAGACATCTGGAGGCACCTCTGCAGGGCTAACTCGGATGGGCCACCTCCACACTCCTGCCCCAGTTTCCCTAGTAAAGCAGAACAAAAGCTTTCTCCTAAGGGGGCTGGGAAGGCAGGGGCCCTGGGAAGCGGCAGGAAGGTGTGCCAGGGTGCCCACATCACTGGCTGGCCCTCACCCCTTCACCGTCCTGCAGCTCCAGGCCCCCGGTGCAGCATGGAGGCACCAACACCGTCTTCCCGAAGCTCCGGCAGCACTGCTCGCAGCCTAGACCTTCAATCCCACTCCCTCGGCTCCCGGGCCAGGCCCGGCCCAGCCCGGCCCAGCCCCGCCACCCTGGACCCAGTCGGCCGATCCCCGAGACTGTGGCTCAACGAGGCCAGCAGCCCCCTCTGTTCCTCCACCTCCCCTGTCAGTGCAGGTGAGGGTGTGCATCCCGAAGACTGTCACCTGGGCCTCAGCCCTGGTGTGGTCACTCACTAGCCCCGCGACCTTAGCTAAGGCATCTCCGGAGCGAGGTCCTGGCCTCAGGGGTGAGGCAGCTGGCCGTGCTGGCCCAGTGAGTCTCGAAGGTGACTAATGGCGGGCACACTGCACCAGCACCGTGACCGGACTGCGTGGAGAAGGAGCAGCCGAGGGGGTGTTGCCCAGAGACCTGCATGTGGCGGTGGGGGCAGTGACCGTCTGGCCCCCGGCAGATGCTCACGTTCTCGGGTTTCCTCAGAAGACAGACCTGCAGGTGTCTCCGGCCCCACAGTCCGGGGCCCAGCCTCGTACGCTCTCTCGCCTCTTAACTCACGCCTCCACTCACTGACCCGTTCACTCAAGGACAGTCTAGTCTATACAACAGCACTCATCGCAACACTGGAAGCAGGGAGTGTTCAAGGGAATTCACCACCAGTGCCAAGCACTTACTAAAGGCAGGGGGGACGTTCTCTTCATGCTGATACGGAGAGAATGCCACCGTGTACCATGAAGTGGACAGAGGCAGGCACAGGCCGAATGTGGGATGGGACACTACTGACGTAGTGTGGGCTGTGTGTGTGTGTGTACACGTTTAAAACCTCCCTGGAAGGAGCTGCGCCCACACATACATGTGTGTGCACACACACACACCCCTAGAGTGAAAAAACCCAGTGTGAAGAGGGCCCTGGACACGGGAGAACCTGGAACAGTGGCTGCCCCTGACAGGACAGGAAGGCTGGGGGACGGGGTGGGAGGACATTTGCTTCGACGTCATGCTCCTTTGCACGTTCTGAATCATTTCCCAGGTGCATGTGAGCTCTGTTCCAAAGCAAATGAAAGTTTAACAAAGAATGAGATACCCCGAAGAGAGAGAGGCGTGGAGACCACAGGGCCGGACCTCAGCGCGGGGTTCAGGTTCCGGTTCTGCCGCGTATCTGTTCCGGCCAATCACCCTCCGAGGCTTTGTTTCCGCACCTGAGATTAGTAAGCAGCATTAGAATGAGGTCACGAGGGTGCTGCTCTGGCACCCACCTGCCCCGGCAGCCAAGCGCGTGAGTGGCAGCTGTTATCACTACTATTAGTGTCCCAAGCAGGTCTGTTGCAAGCACCTGCGTGACACAGTCATGAAGGGACACACCCTCATCCTCTCCTATCCCCAGACAACAACACCCAGGGAAGACTGATGACGCAGTTGACCGGCCGAGGAGCCAGGGCAGGCCGCCTGCAGAGGGGAGGACGCCCCTTCGAGTCTCCTAAGATAAGTGGGGGCAGTCAGGACAGTGAGGTCAGGAAGGGCGCTCCAGGCCAGAGGAGCTGGCCAGACACGCCTGTAGCAGAGTCACGTAAATGAAGTTCTAGGCACACATGATCATGAATACCTGTGCACACACCAGCCCCATCCTGTACACGCTCGCCTGCTCACATACACAGTCCACGTGTTGTACACCTCTTTGCCCTCAGGCCAGGTTGAGCGTGCAGGGCAAGGCAGCCTGGGGGTTAGGAGTGCAGCTGGGGATGGACTGCTGACCGCCTGTGTGACCTCAGGCAAGTCGCTTACTCTCTCAGTGCTTCACTTTCCCAGGGGTCACAGTGCAAACTTGACGGGGACATGGTGAAGATTACGCCGGGCAGTTCCTGCAGAGTTTCGAGAGCACTGTTTGAAAAATTTTTGTCATTATGCTAGAGCTGCTGGGTCAGAGGCCAGCTGTTCTGGATGGACAGAAGGCCCTGGGGTCGTGGCGTGGGTCCACAACCTGGGAGTCCCTTCTGGGCCAGCTGTGACGGTGTCCCTGCACCCAGCACGGTGCCTACTGTCAGGCAGGAGGTCTGGCTCCTAGCCAGAGTGGACAACAGTGTGAACGAGTGGCTGCCTCTTGTCAGAACATTTCAAATAGAAGTGTCTTGGGATTGTTTGCTTCTGCTTCATCTCCCCTCTGGCCCTGGAGTTTCATGAAGACTGGGCTCATGTCTGGTTTGTCTTTGTTTCTGGCAAGGGATTCTGGCAAAGAGTGATCACCAGTGAGCAAATTAGGATATATTTGGCTGCAAGTGGCAATAACAGTAGTTTAAACAAGAAAAGCGTTTCTTTATCTTATCCAGAAAAATCTGGAGGGAGGCATCCCAGGCTGAGCCACAGAATGTGGGATCCAGACTCCTTACATCTTTATGCCCAGGACCTGGACCCCATCGTGCGCACCTCCATTCCTGAAGGCACCACATGGCCCAAGATGGCTGCTCCAGCTCCAGTCAACACATCTTCGTCCCAGTCAACAGGTAGAAAAAGTGAAAAGAAGAAGAGGAAAAGAGCCTATGCCACTCTCTATTAAGAAAGCACCAGCAGGGCTCTGGCCAGGTGTTTCCGTTGGTTAGAGCGTGGTCCTGATGGGCCAAGGTTGGGGGTTTGATCCCCGGTCAGGGCATGTTCAAGAATCACCCAAGGAATGCATAAATAAGTGGAACAACAAATCAGTGGGTTTTCCTCTCTGTTTCCCTCTCTCTGCCTCTCCTTTCCTCTCTCTAAAATCAATACATAAAAATTTTTTTAAAGTGTTACTTACTATAAAATTGAGGTATGTTTTTGGCAGTGAGAAAAAGCAGACAAACTAATTTTTTTAAGTCATCAATATTATCAACCACCTAAACTGCACTCATGTGTTGAATATCCTGTCAGACTTCTGTAACCCTGTGTACACAAACACACAACTATGCACACTCACACACCTCTGTTAATGTAAAGTTTACACACTTTTGATGGGATCACACCACACACAGGCTACTTGAAAACCTCAACATGCTAAAACTGACCCTGTTGAAATACAGCTTTCCCACCTCTGGACAGACCAACCTCTCTCCGTGCTACCAAACCGGAGAGCCCTGCCGTGCATCCTGGCCTGCCGAGTCCTCCACGGGTTCCACGAGGCTGGCTCTGACTGTCCCACACAGAAGTAAAATGCTTAACGCATTTGTGAGTCTCCGCTGCCTCATCGTGGGCAAATACATCGTTCATGCGCTGGTGTCTGAAACGCCAGCAGGGACGGCAACAGCTAGTACTTAACCCTCACTGACCGCATGTCAGCCACTTTTTTACGCAAATCATTTATTATATGCACATCACATACACCTACGTTTATATACATGTTTAGTCTTCGTGAAATCTGTAAGGTAGGTGCCATTATCGTCCCCAGTTTACAGGGGAGGAAACTGAGGTGCAGAGAGGGCAGTCTGGCAAGAGTCTCACACCGGTGGCGGTAGGGCTGTGGTTTAAACCCAGGTGCGCCCTGGCTGGTGTGGCTCAGTGGATTGGGTGCCAGCCTGCGAACAGAAAAGGTCGTGGGTGGATTCTGGTCAGGGCACATGCCTGTGTTGTGGGACAGGTCCCCAGTAAGGGGCGTGCGAGAGGCAACCACACATGGACATTTTTCTCCTTTCTCCCTCCCTTCCCCCCTCTCTAAAAATACATAAGCAAAGGGACCTAAACCTTCCTAAAGCAGCCACAGTGACTGAGAGTTTACTTACGCCCACTCCTCCCTGGGGGTTGCTCTTTGCTCCCAGACAGCACGAAGGCCTGTTTTGAATACCTGCAGGGAGTGACGCCAGCTAGATTCAGGCCCCAGTTGGGCATGGCCCTCGCCAGACAGCAGCCAGGCTGGGCAGGCGGGCCTCCCCACCATCCTGGGCATCCCAGCCTCGGCTCTGGCTCCGGGGCCCTCTAGCTGCTGGTGCTGGTCAGGGCACCAGTGAGTGCACTTGAGGGCATAGTGCACGAGGGAGAAAAGCAGGGTTTGCCTGCGTACTTTCCAGCTGTAAGAGATTGTGATTCCAGTATTTCCAGCCTGAGTGAGAATTCTAATGTGAGTACAGAATTCTCAGCTTCCATAATTTGATTATTCACAATTCTTTGATTCTGGATGTCTTTGTTTTTTTGGTTTTTTTTTTTCCTAAGATTTTATTTATTTATTTTTAGACAGAAGGGAAGGGAGGGAGGAAGAGAGGGAGAGAACATCCATGTGTGGTTGCCTCTTGTGCACCCCCTACTGGGGACCTGGCCTACAACGAAGGCATATGCCCTGACTGGGATTGAACTAGTGACCCTTTGGTTCAAAGGTCAGCACTAAATCCACTGCCCCACACCAGCCACGGCTGTCTTTTATTCCCAAAAGCTGGGGCCGAGATGGGCCATTGTTTTTTCCTCTGGGCAGTCAGGATATGGGCTGCCCGGAGGCCATCATCATTGCTGGGCAGCTTGTTCCAATCTCTTACAGGCAGGCAAGGGGCCACAATCTGTGTGCTTTGCCATCTTTTCCTGGAACCCCTGGTCTTGTTTTGTGTGTTGCTCCCAGGATGCTCTAGTTCCCCCACCCAGGGACCCTTCCTTGCTATCTTCCCCTCCAGGTGAGCTCTTGCTCACGCAAGGGGCCCCAAGGTCGAGCTCAGCTGAGCTCTTCCATAGCAGGGTACATGTCCTGAGAGGTTAGGAAAGCAGCCGGTGCTGATGTTGGGCATCACTTCTCTTTGGAAAAAGAAACACAAACAACGCTTTCTCGTTCTTGGGGCTTCAGGGCCTCGGCTTTAGGATGAGGCGCTCAAGGGCCTCTCCTGGGAGTTCCCCACCTCCAGGGGCTTCAGACCTTCCTGGCTGAGGGCCTGCCTCCAACAGTTGCCCATGGCTGGAAAGACAAACTCTGAGTGTTTGGGATGACGGATGGGCAAGTCCAGCAAGAAAATGGTCCCGGAGCAGGGCTAAGAGGTTGGGGGGACTCGGGCTATCCACAGAACCGGGTCCGAACGCAGTTTACCTGACACAGCCCAAGAGTGAGTGCCAAACCTGGGACCAGGGCAGGGTCTGGCCCACCCCGGGCTTGCTGCGTGCAGGGTGAGGGGTTGAGTGGGAGAGACTGGCTCAGGGAACTGGAGGCAGCTTGCGGTATGAGCCCAAAGACAGGGCTGTAGAAGGTCTCCAGCCTGGAGGCTCAGGGGACGGCAGAGGGCGGGCTCTAGGGACCAGGGTCAGCGCACCAGGCTGGCATGCACTGCCTCTCTCAGGGGCAGGGCTGAGAGTGGGCCTTGTTGCTGCACTCGCTTGGCCTCGAGTACCTTTCCTCCAACTTAGCATTCTGTACATTTCAAATCTACAGATGAGCTGAAAGACTAAGAGGATAAATACTCCAAGGTCCCTTGCCCAGGTTCACCAATCGTCACCCTTTTGCCGCCTTTGCTTTCCCTCTGGAGCTGTCTGTTGGTGCCTGCGCCTATGTGTACACAGATCTGTCAGTCTGGTCCTGTCTCAATCGGACGGTTTGCAGAACGGCCCGAGCCTCAGACATCCTGACCATCAGGCCTCCGGCGTCTGGCTCAAAAGTGAAGGGCAGTCACCTATGCGACCAATGAACATGCCTCAGAAAGGGGATGTCGGTACAATGTTACCAATATACAATCCACATCCAGTCTCCTCAATCGTTTCAATGATGTCTTTTATTTATGTAAAAAAAAAAAATTTTAGCCTCACCTGAGGACATTTGTTCACTGCTTTTAGAGAGAGAGGGAGAGAAACATCAATTTGAGAGAGAAGCATTGATTGGCTGCCTCCCTTACGCACCTGGACGGGGGATCAGAGGCACCCGGACCAGGAACAAGGTCCTCCTACAACCGAGGCGCAGGCCCTGACCAGGGATCAGACCCGAAACCTTCTGGTTGAAGGACAATGCTCCGACCAACCGAGCCACACCTGCTGGGGCAGCGATGTCTTTCAGAGTTTATTCTTTTTCAGCTTCCAGGTCCAATCAGGCGCCACAAACTGCACTCAGCTGTCAGGTCTCTTTGCCCCCGTTCACCTGGCATGTGTCTCCTGCTGTCATCGCCTTTTGTGTCTTTACATGTTTTTTTTTGAGGGTTCAGGCCAATCACCTTACAAAATGTCTCTAGTTTGGGTCTGTCCAGTTCTCTCTCATGATCCAGGATGAGTTTGAACAGTTTAAGTCTCTCGGTTCCTGGAGACAAATTGTTACCCAAACACGTCCTGTGTCCTTTGTGAAGGGGCCAAGGAGCGCCCGGTGCATCCCAGCTCCATTCTTTCTAAAGCCTCCCTTTACCTGACAGGGGGCAACCACACATTGCTGTTGTCCCCCAGCTGCACAGCTGTGCCTGCTTCTGAGCTCAGAGTGGCTGCTGCCTTTATTGTCTGGAAATGACCTGCTGATGGACTGTCCCATTGGGGTGTGACCAGTTTTCTCTTCAGGGTTTGTAACTGTACTTCATGTGCTAAAGGCATATACCATTCGTCATATTTATTTGGAAAGTTTTTTCGATATTATTTTTGCCTTCTTTCATCATTTGTATGTTTTTCACATTATCGAGGTTCTTTATTACAAAAGTAATACATGCTTATTATTTATAAATTAAAACAATACCAGTTTTTAATAAATTAAAACTAGTGTGTAATAAAATTATGTTGGTATATAAAATTAAAACACTTTTAGGCAGCGATTTTCAACCTTTTTCATTTTCTGGCACACATAAACTAATTACTAAAATTCTGTGCCACACTAGAAAATATAGGTATAATGGTGATTCATTCACACCGGACGGCTATTGTTGAGTTGGCTTTTTTTTTAATTTGACAGTCAGTGAGAAAGGAGGTCAGTGCCTCTGACTGAACAGCCAGATGTTGCACGGTTCAAAAATTCTTGTGGCACACCGGTTGAAAACCACTGCTGTTAGGGCAGAAAGCAAAAAATAACACCTTGCCAAGGCCCGATTTCACTTCTCACAGAAAACTGAGTGACGATGTGGAGTGGACCCTCGCATGTGCGCGTGTGCACGCACACACACACACACACACGACCCCTTTGCCCAGCTGGGAGAACGAGCCAGTAGAGGTGCTGCAGGACTGTTTTTTTAATCAACCTTGCACACACTCTCATGCGTTTACTGGTACAAAGCCCAGAGTCTCCCTCTTGAGGTCTCTCTCAGAACAGTCGGAGAATCCCAGAGGCTCGCTCCATCGGAGGAAGCCAGTCCCACTTCCACAGAGGGCCAGGCCTACCTGTCATTGGGCCCCGAGGTCACAGCCACCCCCTTCACACCGCAGCTCAGGCCTTGCTCCAGCCGTGGGAATGCTGCCAGAATGGGCGGGTCCAGCAACACAAGCCACACAGGCGTCTGCCCCTCACAACGCCCAGCCCCTGGCTCTGGTCACCTGCCCACACCTAGCACAGTTCCAGGCACATAGTAACCACACAATAAATGTGCACTATTATTGTATACGTGTAAGGAGCTCTCAAATTTCCCTATTTTACAAAATGAGATCCTTCACACACATTTTTCTTAGCTTGCTTTTCTCAGCACGCGGCAGACTTTTCCCATGTCTGCATGCACCGCCACCTCTCCTGTGTGACAGCCACATGCCTCCGGAAGGACAGTGTCCATGCATGAGATTAATCTGTCCCTGAGGGCCAAAGCCTTCCGGCTTTGTCTTGGTGCTGTCTTCTGTTGCTTTAAATCTCAGAAAATCAGTTAAAGTTTGTTCATGTAAATCAAAGTTTAACTGCGACCCTGTCACCTACATGCTCATTCCTTTGTCCCAGGAGCATGCGTTTGTCCATCATTTGACTTTCAATCCACATGGGGTGGCAACTGTTTCCCTAACTTGGGGGAAGCAGGTGAGAGAGCAGCTTACCCCACATGAGGCTAAGGAGGGGCCGAGAGAGCCTTTGGTTGGAGCAGGAAAGGGGGAGGCCCACTGAGAAAAGGTCCTGGGGCCAGACTCCCTGACCATGACCCCCTCTGGACCCACCCCTGTCCTTGCTCTTATGCCAGGAACTTGGGAGTCTTTCTGGTTCCTCCCTACATCCCCAACAACGAACGCTTCAGCAAGTCCGGCAGACTCACCCTACATATTCCTCACACCTGCTCCTTCTTTCCACCTCCCCTGCCACTTCTTTAGTTCAGCATCCTCATGGCTGAGACGGCCCCTCCTGCTCTGGCCACCCTCATTCTGCCCTCCCCTACCCACAACCCACACTGCAGCCTGCGAAAAGCACGGGCGGGACCTAGAAAAGCTGAAGCCACGCATGTTGCAGCTCCTTCCTGTTGGCACCAGGTCCTTACAGTAGAAAATTCACAGCAAATTGGAAGGCAGGAAAATGGAAACAGCCACAACCAGTATGGTGGTGTACTCATTTCCTAAGGCTGCTGTAAGGGACTGTCTTGAATGTGGCACCTCACGGGAGCACGAATGTATCGCCTTATAGCGAAGGAGCCCAAAATGGGTCTCCCTGGGCTGAGACCAAGGTGTCGGAAGGTCCAGAGGCAGCTGCATTCCCTGGATTGTGGGCTCTTTCTATCGTAAAAGCCAGCAACAGTGGGTCAAGTCTCTCTCATGCTGCCAGCTCTTGGTTGTGACGCTTCTGGCCCCCCTTTCTCAGGTAAGGACTAAGGACCTTGTTGATCACATTGGGCCACCCGAATAACCCAGTATAGTCTTCTATCTCAAGAATGGCAACTTTTAAAAATATTATTTATTTATTTTTAGAGAGGGGGAAGGGAAGGAGAAATAGAGGGAAGGAAACATCAATGTGTGGTTGCCCTTCACATGCCCCCAACTGGGGACCTGGCCCACAACCCAGGCATGTGCCCTGACTGGGAATCAAACCAGCGACTCTCTGGTTCACAGGCCAGCACTCAATCCACTGAACTACACCAGCCAGGGAAGACCAGCAACTTTAATTCCATCTGCAACCTCCTTTCCTCCTCGCCGGGTAACAACAGAGCATGTTCACAGGCTCTAGGACCTGGGACGGGAACATCTCTGGGGGACGTTCTACCACCACAAGTAGGACGGAGACAAACTGCCACCTCTTGCTGTAGTGGAAGCACATTCTGCGGTGACCATGAAGTGGACCCACTGAAGTCTTAGGGTCCCTCCCTTGCCCAAACCCCTTGCAAGGCCCTGACAGGAATCCCCATGTCCCTTTGGAAGGCTCTGAGGGGGACCCTAACCATGTGGATCAGAGAGTCAAATTAGTAAAAATTATACATTTCTGGATCTCGTGATGCTTGTAATATTTATCAGTTTTCAAAAATCTACAACTTATGAGTCCTTTTCTCAGTGTACATATAAATTCAGTCTTTACCTTATATTTTATTAAATTTGTATATGTTTAAAGGGATCCCCCAAAATCAGTGTGTTCTCTGACCATAGCAGTGAAAAGGAGTGAGTCTCAGCTTCTGGCACCAACGTGGGTGACTCTCAAAATATATAATACTGGAAAAAATATATATATATATAACACTGAGTAAAAGCAGCAAGCCACAGAAAAAGACACCCACGATGGGGGAAATGACTGGAACAACTGTAAAACATTAAAAAAAAAAACCAAACTCACAAGTGATTCCATTTGTATGTAATCCAAAACCAGGCAACACTAAGATGTATAGTGTACGAGGCTAAGTCCGTAAGGGAGAATTAGAGAGAAAAACGAGAGAATGGTTTACATAGTTTGGGGGTAAAGGTCACAGAGATCTGACTCCGGAGAGGCACGAAGAGGGCGTCTGAGGGCCTGGCAAAGTTTATTGCATTAACTTGCACAGCTGTTTGTCTCTCAGTCCTCTTAGAATCATAAATATGTTGCATGATCTCTAGCATGAATGATATTTTCATAACGTAAATTTTTAACTTAAAATAACTGGTTTAAGTTTTTAAAGAAGCATAAAAATTTGAGCTTAAAATTCCGCAGTGCGCTTCTCGGCTCACTCACAGAATCCATGCCCCTCGCTGCGGCAGCTAAAATCGGTACGTGCTCGGGTGGGTTCACTTCTCCGAGGGCACCTCACGCCACTCTCCCCTCCCCTGTTCACACCCGGCCACAAAGCCTACTCCAGCACCGGATCTACACAAGCCTGCCTGTCAGCCCCTCTTAGAGCCCCCTGTCACCTTTGTTCTCAGAACTTGAAACAATAGAGATTTGCACTGGTATTGATGCCGTCCGGCCTCCCCACTGGACTGGTCCATTCTGGGGCCCTCCCAAGCCTCCTCCACTGCTGAAGGGCTTTGCGTTGTACAGTGTGAGCTGGGGCTCACATTCTGTGAGTGGGGTGAGGCCAATGGGAAAACGAGGCAGACAGGAGAACAGGGTTCCGGAGGAAAAGGGGGCAAGACCTGGAAATGGAGGGATGGGGATGTGGGAGAAGGAGAGGCCAGCAGAGTAATCTCCTCACTACTAGAGAGGGATGGACACTACGCCCTGGAGGGCTGGGTCTCCTCTCTCACCAAGGTCCTGGGGTTACTCTTTGCCTGGGGGACTACCCCTTACCCCTTCCTGGCTAGGTGTCACTTACACTATTTAAATGGAAAAGCGATGGGTATTTAGGGACACAAGGAATATAACAGAGTCCAGCCGAGGGGTTTTCACAATATCCCCCGTCCCTACCAGTCACACTGCCGCGAGGTGACTGGAAAGCGCCCGCCCTGCCTGCTGCTCTCTGCCCAACCAGGGATCTCTCAGAGCACGGGGACAGCCCAGGCTGTGAGCTGGGCCTCACCAGGGTCACGGCGGGTGTGGGGGGATGCTGCTCACGCCCCAGCCCCTGCCTGGTGATGCACACGGAGCACACCGCGTGTGGGACTTAGAGCAATGGTCCCCGAAGATGCGTGTCCCGATCCCTGGAACCTGGAAATATGCTATGCCACTCGGCAGGGGGGAATTAAGGCCTCGCACCGACGGACACCTGAGCCGGGAGATCACCCTGGTAGTCCCGTGGAATCTCGGAGGCCCTTAAATGAGGGAAGTGGGGGGTGGAAGAGTCAGAGCCAGAGAGATGGCAGCATGAAAAAGATTCAGCAGATTGGCGACAGCTTTTACGATGGAAAGGGCCCACCCACCAAGGAATGCAGGCTGCCTCTGGAAGCTGGAAATCGCACAAAACAGATCCTTCTCCTAGAGCTTCCAGAAGGAACGCACACCTGTCTACTCCTTGATTTTAGCCCAGGGAGACCTATTTTGGACTACTGACCTCTGGAACTGTAAGATAATAAATACGTGTTGTTTCAGACCGCCAAGTTTGGGGCTATTTGTTACAGCAGCAGCAGGAGACTGTACACGGGGTGATTTATTCCTCTCCTGCCTCTCCTCAGAGTAAAAAGCAGAGGCCAGCCACAGCTCTCCGGCTTCACCTGGCACGCTGCAAGGCAAAATTTTCTCTGCTTAGAAAAAGCCTGAATACAGTCATGGGCCCTGTAATAGCCCCGGAGCCATTGAGGGGATGGCCAATACGACAGTGACACCATGGATTACAATGGAGTTGAAAAACGACCCCCTAGTGCCTCCACTGAACAGCAGTAATGCGTAAAATGTCACACAAATGCTCATCGCTGAGTTGCAGTTGCTCGCAGTATTCAGTAACAGTAACCTAGGAGCTGCGGGGGAACAGAATTTGTCGCCCCAACATATGTTTCCTTGGCATAAGGACTGCTTCAGATTGGTTAACTTGAAAAGGTCCTATCCCAGTATCTGACACATAGCAAGTGAATTCCTTAGGGTTCCAAAACCCCAAAAAAGTGCCATTTTACAAGGTCTAGGACACCACAGGTGGCGCGGTGGGAGAGTCAGGGCTTGGGTGTCTGTTGGCAGTCACCCTCTGGCAGGCTGCCCCCACCCTCTGACAGTCCTTGAGCCCTTCTAGACCCTCTCCCTGAAAAATGAAGATGCTACGGATCAAGGGTTCAATAAATGCCGACGCCTGCACACACACACATTAGCAAAAACATGACCCCTGGCATTCTATGCGATTTACACTTTTCCATACAGGACTTCATTTCAATCTCACCCCGACCCCACAAGTAGGTAGAGCCCCCTTTTTGACAGGTGAAAAAAGCAGCAAGGAGGCTTGGGCCTCTCTGCGCGCGACTGGACGAGAAAGATGTCTGATCTCTTCCCCAGGCCCGAGCTGGGGGGACCAGCGGTTCGGAGCTTCACGAGGGTCCTGGGCTGGGGGCGCAGTGCGGGGCTCGGCGCCCGCCGGGAGACTACATTTCCCAGGAGGAGTTGCCCGCATCTCTGCGGCTCCGGGATTTTAAAGGGCTCGCCGCCTGCCGGCGAGAAAACGGCTCTTCGATCCATAAATAGGGTCCGCAGAGCAGCCTTCCAGGTGCCCGAGTGGGGGAATCAGGGAGCCCCCAGGGTCTGCAGAGGCGAGGTGCGGCCAAGCTAATCTGGAGGCAGCCTCTCCTCATCTTGCCCTCCTCGGCCTCGGACTCTGCACCCAACTCTGGAGGAACCTCTTCCGGACCGTCCCCACCCCTCCCCTCAATTTTCCTGAACAGGGGTACGTGCGGCGAATTCTGCCACCAGGCGGGAGGCACCCGCGACCCCTCCGTCCCGTTTCTGGCTTTAGCTCCGGGAGAGAATGTACAGGTCCTTGGGATGGGCGGGGATAGGGATGTGACCGCAAAAAGCTGAAGAAGCTAAACCTCACGGTGAGCCACCCTCCTCCCCGTCCTCCCCACCCCTGCATCCTAACGAGTTCCTCGGCCTCTATAGGAAAGGGGCGGGTAACGGGGGTGGTAATCATGTTGCTTGCCTCCCCAGGCTGGAGGTGCAAAGAATCAAGAAACGTGCGGAGAGCACTTTGCAAACTGTAATGTGCTGTGTAAATAAAATTATTTCATCATTGTGTCATTGGATTCACCCAGTACCGATTCTAAGAAGTGCACAGAGGTGAGGGGAGGGGGGAGCGTGACACGCCTCCGAAAGCGCAGGGTTGGAAGGTCTGGGACTTGGGGATGTCTATTTGGACACCTATTTCCCCATCCAGACCTTAGTGGGAACTGGAGAATTGTCTTTCAAACTAACCAACACAAACCCACCAGAATGTTGGGTTTTCAAATCAGGAAACTTCCGGGTAATGGATATCAACAAATAAGAACTTAACCTTTTGAACTGACCTGGCCCTTCATGCTTCCCTTCCCCACCTGCGCCACCAAGAGAAGCCTAGAGAGAAGGCATCTGACACCAAGTCTCGGGTCTCCCCCCTCCTTCCCCCAATCATTTGGATTAATCCATCCCTTGGGGTGGGGGTGGGGAACCCATTTATTTCCCTGGCCTCAGAGACACCCAAGTCCAGTATGAGCCCTTTCCTCCCTCCCCTCTATCCCTACTAAGACCCTGACCCGCACCTAAACCCTCCAACCTTCTCCACAGCCAGTGTCTGCAAACAGCTCCCGGGCAGTACAGGAGACACGTTCATCATTTTGACCAGCTATAATCCCCCCATACCACTCCCCCACCACCGCCCCAGGGTCCCAGGGTATTGTTTGAAATGAATGATGGGCTTCTGCTTAGGCAATAAAAGCGGGCTTGTTGTGGGATGTGGCTTAGGGAGCGAGCATCCCAGAATCTCAAGCCAGGGCCCCTGCCAAGCGGGACCCTGCATATAAGTAGGATGTCTGTTGCAAAAAAGGTGCTCTGTCCCAGGAGTTCTGGGGTCCCTTCTGCTGGCCTGAGGGCCCCTAAATCCCCTCAGAGCCCCTCCAGACTCCCTAAAGACGGTGGCGCCCCATATTTGTCTCATCCATACCTGCCAAGTACAGGAAAAGATGTTCACATTTTAACAAAGGCATTGCATCCTCCCAGCAAAATGGCGGTGGTCCCGGCCCGGGTTCCCTTAACGACCACACACTTCCCGAGGATTAGTTAGTGCCCAAGGAACGAGACCCCCTTCCTCGACCTCTCCCCCAGAGCCCTGTTTTCCGAAGTTCTAAGGCACTCAGAGCTTTCTTCATCCCAGGGGCCCCCAGGACAGCCTCTGGTGAGAGCCTGTGGGGCAGTTCCTTCAATGTGGTCCTCAGCCTCTGAGACCCCCGTCTTGGAGGGTCCTTGGGACGGCGACTGGACCCCCAGGCTGGGCCTCAGGGGTGGGGGCAGCGAGCTTTGTCTGTAACACCCCCAAACTCCTAGGCTGAGGATGGCATATAAATGAATTCCATGTTAGGATATACGGGAGATGTGGGGGTCTTTAAGGACCGCAGGGGACTAGGGAGACCCCTCCTCACTGCCTCAGGGGACCCTGGAAGCATTGGGGGTTCGGTCTCAGGAGAGAATCTCCACTGCAGAGGTCAGGGGGCCCGCTGGGGGGGAGCCCATAGAGGAGGGGGAAGGGACAAAGTTTGAAAGTCCCCTTACAACTCTTCCAAGGAAAGTTTGCTTAGGGGCCCAATGGACAGAGAGGGGTTAGAGGTGCGGGGAGCCCGGTGGCGGGATGACCCCCGAGAGGTGACCGGACCCTGGGGGAGCGACCCCTCCCCCCTGTCCCGGCTCGGCCCGGCTGGGAGTCGCCCGTCTCGGGGCCGCGTGTGTTAGTTGGGGCCGCTTTCTGGCCACTCCGCCGGGCTGGGGGACCCCGCAGGGGGCCGGGAGCGGTGTCCCCGGTAGCACCAGGGGGGGAGCTTTGCTACGGGGGGTTTTCCGCACCGGGGCTCCCCGGCCCCACAGAGCCAGCCCCCAGCAAAGGGGAAATGTGCCGGCACCCCAGCGGTCCTCAGCGCCGTTTGGGGCGCCTGGCGAGCTCGGGGGGCGGCGGTCCGGCCGGCAGGCCGCCTGGCGGGGGAGCCCAGGGAGCCGGGCAGCGACCCCGGGCGGCGGCGGGGAGCGGGAAGGCCCGGGGCGGGGAGAAAGGTCGGATTTGCTCGGCGGAAGAAACACAGATGGCGGCGGCGCAGCGCCATTCCGGGCCGGGAGCAGGCAGCCAGCAGCCCTGTCCTCACCGCGGTCCGCCCGCCGCCGCTAAATACCCGGATGCGCCGCCTGAGCGCCAGACGCGGAGCTGGGAAAAAGAGAGGCAGCGGAGGCGGTGTCAGAGCCAGCGCCAAAGCCAGCACCAAAGCCAGCACCAAAGCCAGGGCCAGAGTCGCAGCCGCACACAGAAACAGACCGTCCGGCGGGGCTGGGCACGCAGAACCGGCCCGGTGAATCCTCCCGCGACGCGAGCCAGGTCCCAGAGAGCCAGGCTTTGGGACTGGCCTGAGAGTCAGGGACGCGAAAGCCGATCCCGAGTCAGGCTTTGCTTGGCCTCCGACGGGTGCTGGCCCTTTTGAAGGCACCTTCTTCAACAGCAAGACCAGGCGGCCCAGCATGACTGAAAACTCCACGTCTACTCCTGCAGCCAAGCCCAAGCGGGCCAAGGCTTCCAAGAAGTCCACAGACCACCCCAAGTACTCAGACATGATCGTGGCTGCCATCCAGGCGGAGAAGAACCGCGCTGGTTCCTCTCGCCAGTCCATCCAGAAGTACATCAAGAGCCACTACAAGGTGGGCGAGAACGCCGACTCGCAGATCAAGTTGTCCATCAAGCGCCTAGTTACTACCGGGGTCCTCAAGCAGACCAAAGGAGTGGGTGCTTCGGGGTCCTTCCGGCTGGCCAAGAGCGATGAGCCTAAAAGGTCAGTGGCCTTCAAGAAAACGAAGAAGGAAGTCAAGAAGGTGGCCACGCCAAAGAAGGCAGCCAAACCCAAGAAGGCAGCCTCCAAAGCCCCCAGCAAGAAGCCCAAAGCAACCCCAGTCAAGAAGGCCAAGAAGAAGCCGGCTGCCACGCCCAAGAAAACCAAAAAACCCAAGACTGTCAAGGCCAAGCCAGTAAAGGCATCCAAGCCTAAGAAGGCCAAACCAGTGAAACCCAAAGCCAAGTCCAGTGCCAAGAGGGCCAACAAGAAGAAGTGACAGTGAAGCCTTTCTTGTGGACACTCCTGCCTGTCTCCTTATTTTCTGTAAATACTTTTTTCCTTCTCTTATTCCTCATCTGCAATCCCTTGCCCCTTTGTATTCTGACTATATGGGAGACAGAATTTGGATTCCTCAGAAATTAGGAAATAGTTCATTTTTCTTTAACCAGTCGTGCAAGGACAGCAAAAACAATCTCATCTCTGTAGTGATGAGAAATATTTTGTTCTGGTAATTTGTTATTAATCTACTTAGGGTTTGGGGTGGGTTGGTATGTTTTGTTTAGTTGGATGGTTTGTCGATATGAAGGTGAAAGGGGGAAAATCCAGAAGGCAGTTTATTCTGGCTAGTTGAGAGAGGGAGCCCAGGAATTGTAAGGTTTGTAGGAGTATCTTTTAAGACAAGTGAGCTTTAAGTTGAAGAGCCCATGTGAGTTTCAGAACCTTGTTGGGGAGGAGAGGGGTGGCAGCAGCTGGACACCAAGTAGGGAGGTGGAATACACCCTCTGGGCTGACTTCCACCTCCCAATGGGGTGAGCAGTGGGGGGGGGGGGCGGGAATCCAAGTGCAGTTTCACACTTTTGTTAGTCCCTGTGGCCTCCCTATTGTCCTGGGGAAGGGAGGGGGTGTCAGAATGACAGCTGGTCTGAGAATCTGTGGCTTCTCTCAGCTGGAAACTAGCCATGGGGGGGGGGGGGGGTCTTTGTGGCTTCGGAAAGTCTCCTGTTATGGGAGTGGAAACTTTGGGGGAAGGGTGGGGAGTCAGTCAGCCAAGTGCCTCAGTGAGCCCTGTTGAAACTTGGGTTTTTCCACGCAATTGGATTGTATTCCCCTGGTTTTTGGTTCCTCCTGTACAAGAGGTGGCTCTGGTGGTCTGGAGAGTCTCCAGCACTGCCACCGCCACTTAAAAACTTCCCGACCTCTTATTTCTGAGTATTTTCTAAGTAGTGGTAGATGGGGGAGGGGTAGTGGGCGGGGAGTGGACAGTAAGACATACTGCAGTCGTTTTTCAATCGCTAAGTAGTTTTACAGAGCTAGGTCTGTGTATGTGCGTGTAAATGTGTATATACCTATCTAGAGCTAGCACTTTAGTTTCACACCCGGGAGCTGGGAGAAAAAAACCTGTACAGTCGTTTTCCTCATAATATAGGAAAGCACGCGATTGCGCGTCGTAACCCTCCCCCCTTTTTTTGTAAAAAAAAAAAAAAAAAAGTGTTATTCGTGCCGGGAAGAATTTGCTGTCTTTGTAATTTTAAAACTTTAAAATAAAAACTGAAAAAGGACAAAATCTGGGCAGTTTTTCCTCACTTATAAGACTAGAAGGCAGAGCAATCGGACGACTAGTAGGGGGAAATCGGGGAGCGTTTGCACCTGAGAAGGGAGGGAACGTTCCAAGAGCTCCGCAGAAACAAACCTTGGGGCTGGAGGGGATAGAACGTGCCTCCGACTGCTGCCTTTGGGACCCAGAGCACCCTTTTACCGAGATGGGTGTGTAGGCAGGGGATGGGAATGGGCTCTGGGGTCCGATGGGCTGGGCCCTGCCTCGTTGCCTCCCTTTTCCCCTTCACGGACCTCTCCAGTCTCAACTTACAAATCAATCCACTTTCGTCCGCTGCGCCTCCTGCCCGGCCCCGCCCACCTGCCCATGGGCCCGCCTTTGCATGCCTTCCAGGGAGCTCCTCTTGCTCTGATTGGCTGGCGGGACCCAGCCCCCAGCCACGTGACCAGGTCGCGGTTTGCTGTGCAGTGGGACAAGCAGTCGCCCTCGCGCGAGGTAAATGAGGTGAGCGTGATGTGGGCCGGCTCTGTTCGCGCCGCGCTCTCCCGAGCCCCCGGCAGCCGCCGCGCGCACTCAGCGCTGGCGCAGCTGCGTGGCATATTGGAAGAGCAGCTGGAAGGGATCCGCGGGGCTGGCACCTGGAAGAGTGAGCGGGTCATCACGTCGCGCCAGGGGCCGCGCATCCACGTTGACGGCGTCTCCGAAGGTAACTCCCCCTCCCGGGAGTCATCGGACGTGGCCGGGTGTTAGAGGGCGGTTCTGAGGCTGTAGCTGAACGGAGGTTCTGGAGGCAGTGGGAGGCGAGACCCCCTGCACACGTAGCCACTGGCCCCTTTTCCAGCTAGCAGGACTACCACGTGGCCTGCTAACCTGGTTAAACCCGTTTCCCTGAAGGGAGGTGATTTGCCCTTGAGCACCTGTTTGCCTCAGAAGGCAGGGAGGGAGAGGCCCAACCCTGGGAGAACGTGAGAAAAAAAGACAAACCCAGCTGGGTCCCTTCAAGAAGGGTGATGGGAAGACACAGCAAGAAACTCTACATTTCTGGTGCTGCTGTCTTGTGTGCGCCCCTAACTGCTGCATGTGGACTCTTGCAAACCTCCAAACGTTGAAATGACTAATTGCACTTTACAAACGAAAAGGCTCATAGGTGTGAAGTGAGGGGCCCCAAAGCCCCCAGCCAGCTGCAGGCAGAGCTGGGCTTTGGTGCAGGCCTCTGGTGTATTGGAGCTGGAAGGCCAGCTAATGAATGAGCCTGAGAGGCCAACATCACTGAGCAAGGGACTGGTGGAGTGCTGCAGGAATCACACCATGAATTGGCACAGCTGGTCTCATTCCTGTCTAACCAGCAGTCACTGCCCCTTTGTCTGTGCCAGGTCCCAAATGGGTGCTGGTTACAAAGGTCCCCACCGCCGTCTTCTGCCCAGGAAGTAGGCATGGAATACAATTTAGTGCTGTGGCACTCAATTGTAAAATTGAGGTCCCAGGAAATCTCTACCTCCCCTCGGGGGAAGCTTGGAGCAGGCCAAAAAGATGGGAAATTAGGAGACCGCAGTACTCATCTTGCGTGTGCCTTTCCTGGGCTGAGTAAACCTTCCTTCTCAGGCCTCCGTTTCTTCCTTGGGTCAGCTGTGTTCTCTTTAGGCTTTGTAATTCATAGTCCAGGCCTCAGAGGCCCCCGCTTTGGGGCCTGTGATTCTATACCAAGCAGCAGAGTTAACTGTGGAGTTCTAGGACCACAGTGGGAAGCCCTCTTACCCAGGGGGAAACCAAGGCCCGGATGATGGGTTGCTAGTGGTCCTCAGGCCTGCGAGGCAGGGCTGGGTTGTTCCTTTGGGGGGAATGTGATTCAGAGCCAGAGTTTAATTTTCTTACTCTTCAAGGTGCCACCATGAGTGTCCTTTCCTGACCTTTTCTCTCCTGTAGCCGGTGCCTCCCAGGGGCCCCCAGATCCTCGTCCCGGCCTCTGCCCCAGAAGGGTCATTCTGTGTGATTGTTGCCTCCTCAAGGGTGAATCTGGGTTCATGTATTTTCTGGGTCACCAGGGCCTGGCACCTTTCCAGGCCTTTCCTTAGGGCCTTGAGCTGCTGTGTCTGTTCCCTCCACCTCAGGAATCCTTAACTTCTGTGCCAACAACTACCTGGGCCTGAGCAGCCACCCCGAGGTCATCCAGGCAGGTCTGCAGGCCCTGGAGGAGTTTGGAGCTGGCCTCAGCTCTGTTCGCTTCATCTGTGGGACCCAGGTACCCAGCGGGGGTTGTGAGGGGGTGGGGGTGGGTAGAGCGGGGCCTTGTCCCCAGCGTTGGGCACTGACCCCAGCTGTCTGCTTCCCACAGTCAGCAAGGCTGCCTTAGCCAGCTCAGCCCATCCCATCCCATCCCATCCCAGGGCAGAGTTAACACGAGTAAAAATGCTTAGAACAGCACTTGACACGTAGGGATGCTCAATGAATGCTGGTTATTGTTTTGTAAATGTAACAAAATAAACCAATATAAACATGAAACTTTTTAAAGTGCTTATTCTGTGTCCGGTGCTGTTTTAAGAACATTATAAGGATTAATTTGTTCGTACTCATAACAATCCTAAGAGATACGTGCTGATTTTGTCCCTGTTAAAGGGTTGAGGACTTGGAGGCCCAGGGGATTGGAGTGACTGGCTTCAGGGCACACAGGCTGCCAGAGTTCCGTGTGAACCCAGGTGGCTTGGCTCACTAGTCCATGCTCCTGACCGCCTGTGGGACTTTCAGAAATGGGAGGATGAAATGAATGGTGGAACTGCCGACTTCCAGCCAGGGCACTTTCCAGCGAAATCCTCACCCAGACTGGACAGCTTTCAAATCTAAGAATCTAGAGTCCACTTAGAGTTACTTCTGTAACCCTCTGCCATAAAACAGTCGAACAAGACACTTAGTTTGGTATCAGGAAGACACGCCTTCTTTTGCCATCAGTCCCCATAGTTTCACTCTCTGACCCCCATTGCAAAAAGAAGAACCAAACAGGAAGGGACAGCTAGAAAGCCCCTAGTTGTTCCATGAGAACCATCTGCTGGGCTCCTGCTGGCCCTGAAGAACACCTGTGGTGAAGAAAGGAGGGAAGGGGCAAGGCCACCGGCCTTCTCGGCTGGGTGTGTCTGTGGCCTTCTAAGCCTCTGTCCCCAGGACTTATCCCATGTGACTCTGCAGGCATTAACACCTGTCCCACTCGCTTCCTTCAGAGCATCCACAAGGATCTAGAAGCAAAGATAGCCCGCTTCCACCAGCGGGAGGACGCTGTTCTTTATCCCAGCTGTTTTGATGCCAACACTGGCCTCTTTGAGGTGTGTGGGGGCCGTGGGTGGGAGCTGGTGAAGCCTGCTAGGCTGCTGGAGGAGTGGGCAGTCCAGAGGGCCTGGCAGGATGCCAACGCCGTGGCTCGAGGCTCCAGTGATCGTTTCTTACAGGTGTCAGGTTGGGCCAGGTAGGTGCTCCAGGAAGAACCCTGAGGCTTGCAAGGAGGCCATCTTCCCGAGTACTGGGGGCTAACCCACCTCACCTGGATGGCTGGGAGTGGCAGGGGCTAGGCACTCTCCAAACACATCCTCGCCTGTTCTCATGAGAGCAGGGTCCTGGCTCAGCCCAGCCCTGGGGCTCTGGGGACCCAGGTAGAGGTAGAGGGCTCCTAGCCTCCCCGCCCAGAGGAATGTTCTGGTTGGTAGTGAAATTCGGACTCGGGGGCTGAGTCATAGAAGAGGGAGGACCACCAGGTGTTTGGCCGATGTCTGTACTCCGTCTGCCTTCCCCCAGGCCCTGCTGACCCCAGAGGATGCAGTTCTATCAGATGAGCTCAACCACGCCTCCATCATCGATGGCATCCGTCTTTGCAAGGCCCATAAGTACCGCTACCGCCATCTGGACATGGCTGATCTAGAGACCAAGCTGCAGGAGGCCCAGGTGGGGCGAGGACTGGGTTTATCCTCAGCCTCCGCAGGCCAAGTCTGCACTCAAAATAGCCCAGGAGTTTGAAACAGCCAAGATTTGAACATGGATCCCTCAGACCCAGAGGTGTTTTCCATTTCACCATGCCGCCTGGGCACCTTGTGTGTGGGCAGGCTCTTAGTAGGCGTAATGGCAGGATCCACTCATGGAAATAACAGGCCCCACCCCACGCTGCCCTCTGAGGGGGCACTGAGAGCATCCTCACTGCCCGGGGCTAAGCGCAGCTCCAGACTGCCCTGGAAGAGATGAGTAGGGCTCAGAAAGGCAGGGATGAGGCAGAAGATGTTCCAGTCCCAGTGCAGTAGCACTTACGTGCCCACCCCTGTGCCTGGCACTGGGCAAGGGGAGCTCTTAGAGCCCCAAACAGCACAGAAGGTGGGTGGCTGCGCCAGCGTGTCACACCGACCACCACCAGTCCTTGCCTCCCCTGCAGAAGCACCGACTGCGCCTGGTGGCCACTGATGGGGCCTTTTCCATGGATGGCGACATTGCACCCCTGCAGGAGATCTGCCACCTCGCATCTCGATACGGTGCCCTGGTCTTTGTGGACGAATGTCATGCCACTGGCTTCCTGGGGGCCACAGGACGGTGGGAGCATGTGGCACCTGAGGCCTTGGGTTGGGCTGCTAAGGGTAGGGTGGGAAACCAGGAGGCCAGCCTCAGCTCAGCCGGTGACTGCCGGGCACTCAGGCAGCCTGTGGTGGCAGTGGCAGCTTTCCTTGCAGGGGCACAGATGAGCTGCTGGGTGTGATGGACCAGGTCACCATCATCAACTCCACACTGGGGAAGGCGCTGGGCGGAGCGTCAGGTGCCTGCAGGGTTGTGCCACTGGGGTCCCCTTACCCACATGCAGGGCCTGGGACTGCAGACAAGAGGGCAGACCTGTGTATTTTCTGCCCTCTTGGGTGGGCAGGGTGGGCTCTGGCTCCTGACTACCCCTACCCCCCTCTCGTTCTCAGGGGGCTACACGACAGGGCCTGGGCCCCTGGTGTCCCTGCTGCGGCAGCGTGCCCGGCCCTACCTCTTCTCCAATAGCCTGCCACCTGCCGTTGTCGGCTGTGCCTCCAAGGCCCTGGACCTGCTCATGGAGAGCAACGCCATCGTTCAGTCTATGGCAGCCAAGACCCAGCGGTGTAGTCCCTGGCGCGGGTGGGAAAGGCTAGGGTGGAGGGAGCTGCCGCGGCCCACCCCTGTGTGGCTGCCCAGCCCAGGCCTACAGGTTCTGCCTCTGCCAGTTCGTGTGCTCAGCAGGCTGCACTGGGACTCAGCTTGGCCTCTTCCGTCCATTTCCTGGCACGTCTCTGCGAATGACCCCCTGTCTTCCTGACTCTTCTGTTTTTCCACCTCGCTCTTTGGTCTGCTTGTTCCTCCACCTGACTTTCTGGGTCTGCATCTCTGTCTTGCTGGTTCCTTCTGCAATTCGGGCACAGATCTTGGGTCATGTGTCTATCAGGAGCAGGTGTGAATGGTCCACAGCCCCCCAGCGACCTGTAACACTCAGCTTGTGCCCACAGGTTCCGCAGTAAGATGGAGGCTGCTGGCTTCACCATCTCGGGAGCCAGTCACCCCATCTGCCCCGTGATGCTGGGTGACGCCCGGCTGGCCTCTTGCATGGCGGATGACATGCTAAAGAGAGGTGAGGAGGCCCGGGCAAGGGACTGGGTATGCGGCCTGAGAGAGAACAGCGGGGACCCAACTAGACTGCGAATACTCCCCCTTATTGCTCCTCGACTCTTTATTTATTTATTTGTTTTTAAAGCCAGAATTTATTTCTACTTAAAAATGTTCAAGAGACTTTAAAAAGGCCCAAAGGTCCTGGTTTAATATAAGATCACACTGATACCGTGTCTTTTGGTTACTCTGTTACTAAGGTATTAAGTTGACCCTTGTTAATGAAACACCTGGGTAATTCTTCCAGTTGGGTTGCGGTGATATCCTCCAACTCCCAGTATCTTTCATAAACGGCCATCAGCTTATGAACGATGAGAAATGTAAATCAGAAATAATCATGAAACGTCTGCAGATCCCACTTAATATCCTTTCTGCATTATTCTTCTAAACCAGGCCGCATGGTGATCGCTCTGAGTAGCAGGGCTTGTGAGGAACGCCCCTACAAAGACTGGTATTAAATGCAGCTCTTTCAGAACAGAAACCAGCAAACACCCTTCAAGACAAAACACACCCCCACTGCCCTTTTTAGGCCAGCTGTCCACACTGAGAGACCTGGGCCATGAGGTAGTCCATGGTTGAGAGACCACCCGGTCTGAGAGGCCGAGGGCAGCTCCCTCGGCCTCCGTGGCCCTAGGGAAGTGAGGGCTGTGTGTCATGCCCAAAGCCTGCTCTGCTCTGAGGGCCCCAGGTTGACCCTCTCTGCTTTCTCAGGCATCTTTGTCATCGGGTTCAGCTACCCCGTGGTCCCCCAGGGCAAGGCCAGGATCCGGGTGCAGATCTCTGCAGTGCACACTGAGGAAGACATCGACCGCTGCGTGGAGGCCTTTGCGGAGGTGGGGCGGCTGCACGGGGCATTGCCCTGAGCCCTGGATAGTGACGAGCAGAGCCAAGGTCCCCCTCTCTCCATGGCAACACAGAGGGCCTTTGATCATCAGCCCGGGCCAGAGGCTCTGAGCCCTGTCAGAATCCTCTGGCTGGGCTGGGGCAAGGCCTATGCCTGTGACCGGGAGTGTGAAACAACTGTGGAAATTGGCTGTGATGCGTTGCTTTATTCTTTATGAGCAGTTCCCCTGCTCTGTGATCGGCCGAAAGAGCAGGTAGGAGCTGCAGCCATGACGGCAGGCTCTGGAAAGCTATAGCAGACGTTGGAGCTGACTAACTCATCCAAATTAAGATGAGACCCAGGCTGCGGGGCTGATATAGCAGGGCTGTCCCCTGGCTCAGCTGGAGTCTGTGCTGCTGCAGAGGGAGCTGAGCACCAGCTCTGCAGGCCCTGTCCCTCGCCGCCACCTCCCACTCTGCTGCCTCCGGAGTGTAGCCCTGGGGAACACCTTGTGTCCTGCTCTCTGAATAAAGGGTGGTCCACAGCCGCCCGGATAAGAAGGGGCTGGGCATCCATACCCATGTTTGGAAGAGAGGCAGAGGATTCAGGCCCCAAAGCAAAGTGTGGGTCACTCTTGGGGAGGCCCCTGCCAGTCCGGAAACCTGTGTTCTATCCCACTTTGTCCCTAAGCCTGTGGCACACACTAGGCCATCTCTATCCCTAGTGTGTGCCTCAGCATGTGCCACACTGTACCAGGCGTGGATGTTTTCTTAATGTCTGAGGCTTTTCCAGCTCTGTCAACCCCAGGCCTGCTGGCCTCATGGCAAGCCGCCAGGGGGCGCAGCGAGCTCAGACTCCAGCAGCTCCGGCCCCTCCGGCCCCACCCCTCCAGACTTCTGGCCTTGGGCTCGCCATTTGAGCAATTCTACAGCCACGGCCTTCCAGGCTGATTGGCTGCTGTGAAAGCCCTATCCACCCTTGTCCCCCACAATGACTTGCTGCGCCTCCACTGGAGGTGGCAACCCCCTTCCCACAGTCACTTCCCCTAGCCCCTCTCCGCTGCCCTCCCCACTCAGTCTCACAGGCACCCGGTGGGGGCAGGGGGCAGCTTCTGAGTCACCATAGCCCCAGCCTCAGCAGAGTGGCCTTGGGAAGCTCTCGCAGTTTGCTGGGGGTAGAGCGGGATGAAAAGGGCCCTTATTAACATCGGGGAACTAGGACAAGGTCTCCAGCGCCCATATCCCCAGCCCTCCCCCTTTCTTGGGAATCTTGGTTGAACAATCTGGTTGAGCTCCAGCCTAATCCTGCAAATGAAAAAGATTTTATTGTCAGAGAGAGGGGGAGGGAGGGAGGGAGACATTGATGTGTGAGGTTTCGTCTCGAACGCCCCAACTTGGGACCTCACCTACAACCCAACGTGTGCCCTGACCGGAGTCGAACCTGCGGCCTCAGTCTGCAGGATGATGGCCAGCCCATTGAGCCACACCAGTCAGGGCCAGTCCTACAGGATCTTGACTCTGGGATTCTGGACATCCTCGCCTGTGATCTGGAAGAGCTTGAGGCTGGGGGATGTCGCCAGGGGGAGGGGCTGCTGCAGCCACATCAAGCACAGGAACGCGTGTGTGTAGCCACCCCCAAGGTGGGGCCCCCGGTGCCAGGCGCACTGTGGCAGCAGCGAAGGCACAGGATCTGACACCAGTACCGAGCGCAGCTTGACGTGTGAGGGCCGCATGGGCCAGCAGGTCACACCTGGCAGCCACGACCACAGTGTGCCCCACCCACCCAGCGAAGCCAGAGCACCTGGCCCAGGCCCACTGGGCAGTGGCACAGTGTGCGCTGCCGGTGGCAGCAGGCACTCCCCAGTGAGCAGCGACTCGACATCCTGGGCCTGGCCGTGGTCGTGCCATGCGTGGTTGACCAGGTACGGAGGGGTGCTGGCCCTGGTCCACGGCCACCCAGAAGGGGTCCTAGGAGGTGCCATCCGGGGCAGCAGCAGTTCCAGTTGCACATGCCTGGGCTCGGGCACATACTGGTAGTGGTCCATATCCATGACAAACTAGAGGGCTGGCCATGGATCACTCGCACTTCTGCACACTGTGGGACCAGGGGCTGGGGGTACTGTTCTCAGGGCGCACAATCCGTGTCTCCCGAGTTGGGCACGAGGTTCAAGTTGTGGCCACCGGGAGCAGCATTTGCAGCAAAGGGAGCAGGGGGCCCCGGGGCCTGCTGGCACTGGGGCATAACAACACACCCTTCCTGCCCACCCCAGGTTGGGCCTTCTGGGGTCGCCTCCTTCCCTCTGCATCTGCTCTCAGAGCTGCTCGGCCTGCGGCTACTGGGAGTCCCTCCAGTGCTGCCAGGACCCAGCTACGGGCGAGGAGGGGCCTCTCGCACTGGGGCCCCCACGGGGAGGCGGGACAGCATGTCAGAGACCTCAGAGGCTTTCAGGGTGCAGGCATGACATGTTGGTGTGTCTGAGCTTCTGGCAGTCTGTCGGTGTGTCACTTTCAGAAAGGGTGGACCTCCATCAGTGAGTCTAAAATCCCACCATACCTATAATTCTGCTTTTCAGTGATCATAAGATTCTGTTGTTCTGATTCCTTCATCCAATCTGATAGCTCTGAATTCAGATTTGGAGAGTCCAGGTATGAGCCCTAATATCTTCAATTTAGTGAGTCTCGGCTTCCAGAAGCGGAGGATGCTCTGTGCCTGGGGTGAGGGGCACCAGGCTTGATGAGCACTTCTGCGCACTGACAGAGGTCCCGGGAGCCTGCGAGGGACTGGCCCTAGAGAGTTCACTAGCTGCTCCAGCCTCACATGCAAGTCTGGGCTTCATGAGCATCCCCTCAACTATCCTTACTTCCCCAGACTTCCCCTTTGACATTCTTTCCACCCTCCCAGCTTCTAGAAGGACTCCATGTGCAGTCCCTAGCACCTCTTCTCTCCCTTAACTCCTTGCAGTCTGCCTTCTGCCCCCTCGACATTCGTCGCTAAACCCAGTGCTCCTGGCTGCCTAGGTGTTCGCCTCCAACTCTTTGGCCGTGTGGTGCACTTCTCCAAGTGGTCAGGTCAGAACCCCTGACCGAGTCAGCCATTCACCATCAGCTCTTTGGCTGCTGCCTGGAAAAGAGGCTCCTGGCGGTCACTCGTTAAATCGGTCCACCCCGAGCCATAATAAACTAATTCCAAAATAACTGATCAGGTCCTGACTCTGCTCTAGAACATTCACTAGTTCCCCATTGCCTTTGGCCTAAAGCCAGACTTGGTGGGTACAGAAGCTCTCCATTGTCCAGCTGGACCGAAGCCGTGTGCAAAGCTCAGGGAAGCTGATAGGTCTCGGCTCTCAGGGCCTGGGGGAGGGGTGCGGTATAAAGTCTGCAGAAAAAGGACTCACCCTGGTTTCTTAGCCTAGGGCACCCCATTCAAGACTAGCAATCCTTTCTTTTACAAAAATAAAAATGTTTTCCTTATTTTTAGAGAGAAGGGAGGGAGAGAAACATTAATATATGAGTTCCATCAGTTCAGTTGCCTCTCACACACCCCAAGTTGAGGACCTGACCCGCAACCCAGGCACATGCCCTGACTGGGAATGGAACCAGCAACCTTTCAGTTCACAGCCAGCACTCGATCCACTAAAGCCACACCAGCCAGGGCTGGGCATCCTTTCTGAATTTGGATTGGAGCAGGAGAGGGCAGGATGGGCAGGGCCACAGGAGGTTGGAGTGCCAAGGATGGGATGGGCCCTGGGCACAGAGGGGTTAACTACAAAGCGATCTCAGAGAGATCAATGGGTTACTCACTGCGGAAAGAGACAGAAGCAACGCAGAGGCAGAGAGCCAGGCAGAAGAGCATGCCACCTGGGGAAGATCAGGGGCTGAGGCGGAGGAGGAGGCGGCCAGTGGGCGCTCTGGAGGGACCGCCCGAGTCCAGCGCAGCAGAGGAGGGGCCTTAAAGGAGAAGAGGGGGAAGTGAGAGGCAAACCTGCAGGGAGGCACCAAGGGGTGGCCGCTGAGCCAGGAGGCAGCCTCAGCCTGACGGTTTACCCAGGATCAAGCAGGGGGCCCAGGGCCCAGGACTGAGGTGGGTGTTGCCCATCTTGCACTTGGGAGGGTCTCTGCGTGCTGGGTGCTGGGGGAGGGGAGCCTATGAATCTTTTCTTCCCTCTGCCCTGCCTGACCCCCTTGCCCTGAATTTGTCCCACCAACCTAGAGGTCCCAGGCTTCGGGGGACCCACAGGGGGTACCTGATGTGGGCTGTGGGGTGGGGCAGGCATGAGGGTGGTCTCAGCTTTCACGGATGCACACGCACGCACGCACACAGGCAGCTCAACACAGCACCACCTGTTACACACAGGCTCTCAGAGGAGGACTCCAACTGGAGTCAGAGTGCCAGGGTGGCAACGGCCCCGGTCTGCCCCTCGGAGTGTGATCTTCAGCCTTCCATGTCCCCTCTCTGAGCCTCGATTTCCTCTCAAGTGCAAAAAGGGGCCAGAGAGGGACCTGTACGGTTTTCCAGGGGTGCTGCGGTGAGGCTGTCCCTAAGCTGGACTCTCCAGTAACGCAGGGGTGTCACCCTCCTTTCACTGACTTTGACCCCCGTCCAAGAGTCTTCCCTGAACTTCAGACCCTCACTGAGAAGAAAATATACCCACTCCTGAGGTCGGAGTGCCCCTCCCCTCCCCCCCACCAGGTCCTCACCCAACTCTGCCTGTGTCTTTATCTGCATCACTGGTTGGAGGTCCCTCACCTCCCTAACCAGCCCTTCACACTCCACACTATGGGGGTGTCCCCTGGGAAACTGAGAAACCCACCTCAGACACCAATGTGACCGTGCCAGCAGCTTGCACAGTAGGTCTCGGTGATAAGTTCCGGCTCTGCTGCCTACTCCCACCCCTAGTAGCTTCTAGCCCAGGAGACCTAGCCAGGCCGCAGGCGAGGGAACCAGGTCCCGGGGTCCAGTGACTGGGGCTGGGAGCCCCTGCCTGAGAACCCCAGCTTGTCTTCCCTAGGTGGCTGTCTGTCGGAGAGATGGCTGATGCCCAGAACACGTCCCTAAACAGCCCGGGGAACATGGGGGCTGTGGCAGTGCCTGTGGTCTTCGCCCTCATCTTCCTGCTGGGCACAGTGGGCAACGGGCTGGTGCTGGCCGTGATGCTGCGGCCCGGGCCGAGCGTGTGGCGGGAGCCGGGCAGCACGACAGATCTGTTCATTCTCAACCTGGCCGTGGCCGACCTCTGCTTCATCCTGTGCTGCGTGCCTTTCCAGGCCGCCATCTACACGCTGGACGCCTGGCTCTTTGGGGCCCTCGTCTGCAAGGCCGTGCACCTGCTCATCTATCTCACCATGTATGCCAGCAGCTTCACGCTGGCCGCCGTCTCAGTGGACAGGTGCGCTGTGCCGGGGGCCTGGTTGGGTCTGGGCTGGGGAGGGAGGACCTGAGCAGATGCTTAGTGGCTTAGGAAAGAGAAAGGGGGATGGCAAAGGGGGATGGAGAGGGGCGAGGAGCAGCTCTCTGACCATCACCACCCCGTCTCTGGACGCCTGCAAGGGCGTGTTTGCGGGGACCATCCTGCCCTCCCCCCAACTCTACTTGAGCTTCCCCAAAACATCTCCGTGTCTCAAGTGTGGGCACAGGGCCTGGCACATGGTGAGTGTTCCCGAGTGTGAAATGAATGGCAAGCACAACACACCGATGCAGTCAGAGACTTTATCACCGCCCACTCCTGGCCCAGGTTGTGGTCGTACCTGCTGTCATGGCTTGAAAGTTGGGGTCAAATCCGGGCTCGTTCTCCAGCTCCAACCTCAGCCAAGTCATTTTTCTCTGTGCTTCCAGACATTGCTCTAAGCACTTTGCCCTCAACCCCCTGAGTCACCACCGCCTGGGAAGCAGGTCGAGCGGTCACCCCCACAGCCCCTCGCGGGGTTTCCGTGGAGGCGCGGATGCGGGCTGCCAACCGCCCGCCCCCCGCGCTCACCCCGCGCCCGCCCGCAGGTACCTGGCTGTGCGGCACCCGCTGCGCTCGCGGGCTTTGCGCACCCCGCGCAACGCCCGCGCCGCCGTGGGCCTGGTCTGGCTGCTGGCAGCGCTCTTCTCCGCGCCGTATGTCAGCTACTACGGCACGGTGCGCTACGGCGCGCTCGAGCTCTGCGTGCCCGCCTGGGAGGACGCCCGCCGGCGCGCCCTGGACGTGGCCACCTTCGCCGTCGGCTACCTGCTGCCGGTGGCCGTGGTGAGCCTGGCCTACGCGCGCACACTGCGCTTCCTGTGGGCGGCTGTGGGCCCCGCGGGCGTGGCGGCGGCCGAGGCCAGGCGCAGGGCTACGGGCCGCGCGGGGCGCGCCATGCTGGCGGTGGCGGCGCTCTACGCGCTCTGCTGGGGTCCGCACCACACGCTCATCCTCTGCTTCTGGTACGGCCGCTTCGCCTTCAGCCCGGCCACCTACGCCTGTCGCCTGGCCTCGCACTGCCTTGCCTACGCCAACTCCTGCCTCAACCCGCTGGTCTACGCGCTTGCCTCGCGCCACTTCCGCGCACGTCTCCGCCGCCTGTGGCCCTCTGGCCGCCGCCGCCACCACCGCGCCTGCTGCCCCTTTGGCGCCCGCCGCACCGTCCGTCGCATTCGCCCGGCGTCCTCGGGTCCTGTTGGCCACCCCGGGGACGCCCGGCCTCGCGGGAGGCTGCCGGTGGGTGGCGGCTGGGGCGGGGAGCCCGGGGAGGAGGCTGTTGGCGGCAGGGAGGCTGGACCGGCCCTGTGTGCTGGAGGACCAAAATAAACCTTGTCCACCTCCACTCTGCTGGGTGTCCTATGTCTGTCTTTCCCCTGCTCCAACGGCCGGACGCTTCTAGGGGATGGGGCCGAAGCCAGAAGCCCTGTGAGGAGCAGTGGGTGTGCCGGGGCCCCAGCCCAGTGGACACCCCCGGGCGGTGAAAATGGGTGGGTACAGCTCAGAGCAGCCCCCGAGATGGGCAGCCCCCAGACTGCGTCCATGGCTGGTCTGGCAGGAGGGCAAGTCCTCTGCCCACCCCTCCAAATCCGTCCGCAGGGTCTAAGCCCCGCTTCCTCCACAAGCCTTCTTCACCAAGCCCCTTCTCCTCTCCAAGTCCTGTTCTGGGCTGTTTAATTCCAGCAGCTAATGTGGCAAATATCCGTTTACCAGTTACAATGTATCTCAGGCGGAGCTGCATTCTAATGATCAGAACAGCTCTGCAAGGTCCCTGTAACTTGTTCCATTTTACAGATGAAGAAATCAAGAATCAGAGGGGTTTAGTGATTTGCCTAAGACTGTTTTCACCCGTTTTTCATCTCATAGCACACAAACTGAAATGTTGCAGCACACTAAAGATATGTGTTTTTTTGCTGCTCTAACAAAAAAAAAGTAGGTATAGCTTTGATTCATTCACACCAGACAGCTGCTGTTGTGTTGGTTGTTGTCGGGTTTTGTTTTTTGTTTTGTGTTTGTTTTCTTCTGACAATCTAAAGGAAAAGAGGTCAGTAGCCCTGACTGAACAGTCGGGCATTGCACGTTTTAGAAGTTCTTTGCGGCACACCGTGAAAACTGCTGGCCTAGAGTCTCGTAGTGTTTGGCAGAGGCTGGATGCAAACCCACGGCAGTCTGACTTCTCTGCGGCACCCCCTCCTCCACCTCTGAGACCGCTGCTCCAGGATTTCCTGGTTTCCGAGGTTTTCCTTTGGTTCTTCCTGATTCTGCATCAGCCCCCTTCCCCGAACCTGCAGCTCCCCACGCCCCGGCCGGGTGCCTTGGAAACCTCGGAGGGCTCCCGGTCCTCTCCCTCGGGAGCGTTCTGTTCAGACACTCAGGCCAGCAGGTCCTGATGGGCTTCAGGCCTCCCGCCATTGCCTGGCCCAAATCCCTCGCGTCACTCCTTGGTTGTCCAGCCCTCCTGGCTCAGGAGAGACACAGAGCCACGCTTGGGGCACAGCTGGCCGCCCGGCAGCCATGGCTGCCCTGTGGAGCCCCCTTTCCCTGTTCCTGCTCACAGCTGGGGTCGTCTGTGGCTGTGGAAACCTCCTAATTAGCCAATAAATCAGTTTAAGTGGTTGCAGAGCCGACCGCTTCCTTCCCCACTTCACCACCCGCCAATAACGCTCATCGGCCTCTGGTTGGGGCCTGAGGCCCGTGGGCCTCCGGGTCTCCCCAGCATGTCTGCTGGCTGCTGGGCACCCTGGGGGGGCCCTCCCTGACAGAGGCAGCTGCTGAATCCTGGTCACCGCCTGCCACCTGCCACAGACCCTAGGTCAGAGCAGCAGTCACAGGGGGAAGCTGAGACCCACCCAGTTGGGGGAGCAACTGCTTCAGGGGCCCAGCACAGCACGCCTATGCCAAGGCGTTCACGGCTGACTCCGGCCACAGCAGTGGGGCTGTTCCCGGAGGGCCACGGGGGCGATGCGTCCAGCTCCCACAGTACCCAGCGTGGCCTCAGTCTCCCCGGGGCCTCACTCACACCTCCACCGGCTCATTCGGGCCTTGCGCCAACTTTGGCAGGCAAGGAATATCACCTCCATTCTCAGAGGCAGAAGCTGAGCCTCCAGGAGGTGAGGTAGCGTGACCAGAGCCAAGCGGCTGATTCGTGGCAGAGCTGGTACCCTAATCGGCCCCAGAGGTGGCTCTCAGGCGGCCCAGGCAGCATGTCGAAAACATCCCAGCACATCTGACAAAGTTTGGCTCACAAGAACGGTGAGCGCCTGCAGTGAAAGAAGGGAACAAAATCTCCCAGCTGGGCCGCTGCTCCTCCACGGTCTCCTCTGTGGGCATGGACAGGGGACCCACTGGGGACAGCCTCCATCTAGGACAAGCAGAATCTGAGCGTGCATGAAACCCCAGGCCCCAGGGGAGGGTCCCTGCTCAGCTGGCAGACAGCTGTCCATCCCCGATGTCGAGGCCTCCTCCTCTGCTAGCAGGTCCGGCTGGACCATCGGTCAGGGGCGGGCAGTACGGCCTGGCCCAGAGTAGATGCACAGATGCTTGATTCGTGAGGACAGAGGTGCCAGGGGAGGAAAGACATTACCTGTCCCACCCTGCTTTCCTTACGCCCCAGTCACCTGAGTGCCTGCCCTAGGTGAGGCCGATGGGGGAGGACAGAGACGCTGGGTCTGACCTGGCCTCTCCCTTCCAGCGGCTCTCAGCCCGGCTGGAGAGCCGGACACCGAAAGAAGAACGGACAGAACCGTGGGATGGGCCGTGACAGAACACGCGCAGTTCTGAAGGGGCGCAGAGGAGGGCACTGCTGCCCTCCTGGGCCGTCCAGGCAGGAGTCCCAGAGAAGGAAACGATTCAAACCTACTCTCCTGGAGAAAGGTAGGAAGAGTCTGCAAGGCGGAGCAGCCACGGTGGGGCGCAAGGAGGAGCAATAAGCACTTCTGTCACTGCAGCAGGTGGGGCCCAGGGAGGCCAGGAGGGTGGGCACCGTGACGTCACCAGGGCCTTGGGGTTGCAGCGCCCCGGGGCTGGGTGGAACTGGCAGGCTGGCCTCCAGCTGCTCGGAGGGCCTGGCCTGGGGCTGGGAGGTGACTTTTCCTGTAGATTTGGCAGGAAGGTGGACACCCAGCTGCCGGGCTCCGCGCTCGGCCCCAGAGATGCCGGGTCTACCTCAGGGTGCTAATGAAATGCTCAGAAGAGCAGATGGTCTCAATACAGCAGGTTCTCGATTAATGTCATTTTGTTCGATGTCATTTCGCTAGAATGTTGATGAGGTGCCACAGGAACGTAATCTAGTTTGTATCAGCCTGTAGTCAAACCACCTTCATGGCACGTCATTTCGCTTCAAGTCAGAGAACCTGCGCATGATGCCCAGTGAGAACTTGCTGCACTTTGGTTAGGAGAGGGCTGTGAGTCCTGTAGGACCAGAGGCAAGTGAGGGTGTGTGTGTGTGTGGGGGGGGGGGTAAAGGCGGCCCTGAATGAGCCCTGTCTGCTGCCCCCAGGGCCCAGGAGAAGCCACCTGGCTGCAGCCCCCTGCAAGACCTGTGAAGGAACCAACCCTGTTAGTTGGAGGGAGAGTTAAAAGAATTCTGCATCCCCCGTCATCCTACTTGTGCCTGCAAACCTCTTAGGGATGGGCCTGCGGCATTCACGTCTGAGCACGTGGTGGGTACAAGGTTCTCCTGCAGAAAAGAAAGACGGAGGCCCGGGGGATTGTGGGAGCCCAGCGGAGGGTCCTGAGCTAGCCTGGGGAGGCAGAGAAGACTTCCTGAGGGGCTGCTCCCACGCCAAGTCCTGCAGTGGGAGGTAATGGGGCGGAGGGGCAGAGAGACAAAACGACGTGTGCGAGGCAGCCTGGAGCCAGGCTCGAGGGCCTGTACGTTGGCCCCTGCGACTGAGAATGCACTTTGTCCAGAGGACAACGGTGAGTCACCGAAAGGTTGTAAATGCAGAACAGCCTGATGAGATTTACTCTTCAGGGAACTCTTTCTGGCTGGAGGCAGGCTTTCCTGCAGAGGGGGAGCGGGAGGGCGCTGCTGTTGAGAGGCTGCTGTGAGAACCCACAGCGGACACTGGGGCACGGGCAGTGGGTGGGCAGACGTGGCGAGACAGATGGGCCCCACTTAGGAGGTACAGCTGTCAGGACTTGGTGATTGAACACGTGCGGGGAGGAGAGAGGTATCCCAGGTGACACCCCAGAATCCCACTTTGAGTTGTGGGGGTGGCCGTGGGGACGAGGAGGGTCAGGTTTGAGGGGAGATCGGTTGAAACATGCTGAGGCTGAGGTGAAGGGGGTCCGCAAGGCCCTGTGGCATGTGGTGGGGGGGTCTGCAGGGCCTGCCACCCCGGGCGCCTGCTACCTTTTAGGTCCTGGGTGGGGCCTGGAAGTGTGTCTCATCGGCTGGAGAGTTGGAGGGTGAGAAGGCTGAGGCTCAGAGATCAAGTAACGCGCCTGAGATCCCAGAGCTGGCCCAAACCAGAGCTGCGATCTTCAGTTCAGGTTTGTCTGATTATGGTTCCACAGTGTTTGGGCAAGAGAAGAAGCAGGAAGGAGTTGGTCAAGGGGGTGAGAGGGGCTGGGATGGGCAGAGGTGACTCCTCCGCCCCCTATAGCAACCGTAGTCAGGGCTCAAACTCAGTCCGGGGGAGGGTAAGCGAGGTGAGGACTCTGGCGTGGCCGAGTTAATCAGCCACCCTCCCCGCTGCAGGCTGGCAGGCACAGCATCATCCGCTTCCAAGTGCGTACCTGGGGACGTCAATACCAATTAAGGACCCAAGGTTCCCTATTGATGAACATTAGTTCCTCAGCCTCAACGCATGGCTCATTTGCAGGCTGCCCACCGGGTCCAAGATGGCCTGAGGCCAGCAGGCCAGGCTGTGCTGGCTGGAACTGTTTCTGGTACAAGGACAAGACTGATTTATTGAGGCATCTGCCGGGTGCCACGTTGTTTCGGCGGCCCAGTCTCAGCGGAGGGGTGAGGCGGGAGCAGGAGGAAGGGTGGTGTGGGGGGGTTGAGGGGCACAGTGCCGGCTTGGAGTGCCTGGGGGTGGCGGTGGTGCTGGGGCAGGCGCTGGCCTGGACACTGGGTGGACATGCCAGGTCCACTCAGAGGTGGCATAGTGCAGGGGTCAAGGAGTGGACTCAGAGCCTCTCTGTCGGTTGGACTCTGGCTGCTGCACTTCCTAGCTCTGGCCTCTCTGGGCTTCAGTGAGCCGCAGACCTGGGCTCTCTGGCTGAGCGGATCCCTGCGGAGGCAGGGGGCCTCGAGTCGCTCACCTCGGCTGCCAGCCGTACGTGACGTTTCCAGGGCTCCCCTGGGCAGATGCCGGTCTCCAGGGAAGGAGGCGGGACTGCCCCCGGCACGTGCTGACTGGCAAGTGCTTCTACAGCAGGTGCGTCCTCGCCGCTCCCAAAGCAGGAGTCACCAGGCTGGGGTGGGCCAGTCACGGGAACAAGAGGACATCTGGTCCCTGGTCTTTTGCTTCCCTGAGTGTATTTCCTCACCTGTAAAGCCGGGTACCACGGGTCCCTGCAGGCACTCAGGCCTTGGTGTCAGCTGGTGAGCTAGCAGCAGGGCATTCGGGCTGTAACGCCCTCCGGGCCCGTAGCTGGCGGGGGGCAGGGTCTTTGTTGGGATTTCCCAGGCCCGTCCAGCTTCCTGACCTCCTCGCCCTGGCTTGGGCTCAGCACCTGAAGCAGTCTGGGGAGCGGGCAGCCTTGGTTGGGACAGGGACTTCCCCCCAGAGTGCACGGTACTCGCTGTGGTGAAGCCACATCCGACCTCCAGATGGAGGTCACAGCCCGCCTCACAGGCATCTGCCACCTTCAGACCTCAGGACTCCTGTAGCCCGGTCCCGCTGCCCTCTCTGGCCAGCCAGTCACCCTCCAGGTCCCACAGCCAGCTCGAGACCACCTCAGGAGGCCTGTGACCATGGTGGCAGCCAGCAAAGATCAGCCAGGACCTCCTGACTCAGCTTAGCCCCGTCGCCTCCTGCTGTCCTTCTCTTCTCCTAGGGGCCCAGGTACACGCCTTGTCCACCAAGCGCACTGTATACTGTGCTCAGCGAGGAAAGGGCCGCACCTTCCTGTGCCTCAGGTGGCCACGGCGACAGAGCCTCACTCAGGAAGGCCTGTGATTCCCACGCTGGGTCCCAGGGGCACTGAAGACGTGGGCACTTCGGAAGCCCTGGCAGAGGCCACTCTAGGGCCCCACGCGCCAGCTCTCTGATCTCAAGCAAGTTACTTTCTTTTGCTGAGCCTCAATTTTCTGCATCCGTAAAACAGTAGGAGCCAAAATGTTGGCCGCCTCACATTCCACAGCAAACGTGGAATCAAAGGGTTTGTACGAAGGGCCAGCCGGCGAACAGCGGGAGCTCAGCGAATGTGCCGCCCTTCCATTCAGGACGCTGCTTTTGTGTCGGGCCTGGTGGGAACTGCAGCAGCTGGGGGTGGGGGCAGCTGGCGGTGGGATCCACACCCCAGCCCTGCTGCCTGGTCAGTCGCCTGGCTGCGTCTTCTCAGCTCTCACAGTTGTGAGAACCTGTGAATGTTCTTCTCTGAGCACTTCCCACATTTGCCCTGGGCCACGCCAGGCGGCAATTCCGTCCTTCTGTGTGATTCTGTCCTGTGCACCGCTGCAACCCCACCTAGAACAGGGCGGATGCTTGGCGAGGGCTTAGCAGCTCTAACAGGAACAGGTGTGAGGTGGAAAGCAGAGGAGCCTCCCAGGAGGTGAAACCAAGAGATGGACTTCTTCTTCCTGCCTCCACCCCCGTCCCCGCTTCCCCCACAAACTCAGTGGTGTGGAAGCAGCTAGTAACAGAGCTAACTGGTTGTGCAGGCAACCTCTGTGGAGGCCCCCTCCTGCCCCTGCCAAGCCCAGCCCAGCCCAGCTGGCCCAGGGCCGCCTTGCAGGTTTTCTGACTCACTCCAGTGTCTGGAGCTGACATGAACTGGCCGGCTCTTCATAGATTTGGGGTTGCAGGAAAAATCCTGCTTGGAAGTGGGGCGAGGCGATGGGGCCCACCGCCTCACTTTTTGGAAAGTGTTGGGTGAGGCTGCCAAGGCCTCCTCTGCCCAACCCCTTGTTCATGGTCCACGTGGCCACAGAGGGAGTTGACAGGGACCCCTTCACTTGCCCAGGTGGCCTGTTCTCATGATCACTTGGCTACAGGGCCAAACATGGGTGGGTGGGTGGGGCACCACGAGGATGGAGGGTGCTGGTTTCCAGGGGGGCAGGTTGGTCCAGGCCAGGGACTTGGGAGTTGGCCGGGAATCTCCGAGTCAGGCTGTCCCAGGAACACATGTGGTCCTCGCCGGGCAGCTCCACAAAGTCTCAGCTCTGCCAGGACAAAGCAGCCTGCCCGAGGGGACAAGTCTCGGAAGGGCCCAGGGAGTCTCCTAGGACGTCCTTGGCAGGTCCCTCACCTGTCTGCTCCCAAAGGTCTACAGCAGGAATTCCCGGCCTTTCCCCGAGTATGCGCCCTGCCGGGTGCGGGCTACGGGCCTTCGTACCCCAAATACACATGCACGCTCCACACAAAACCTCGCACCATGTCGGGGTTCACAGCCAAGGGCCTGTTTCTTGAACCACTTAGGCCTGAGGTGGAGAAACACGGCCGCAACTCTGTCCAGGGTGAGTGGCTCTGGTGGAGACGGGGTGGGGGGAGGCTCAGGGAAGCAGGCCCCAGGAGAAGTGGCCCACCTGTTCGATGTCCACTCCTCCCGCTCCTGCCTCTGCCCCGCCCAGGACTCTTCCCTGCCCTGCCCCGCTCGCACGGGCCCGCACAAGCCCTGTAGGAAGAGGAGCTCCTCGGAGGCCCCCAGGCCTGAGCAGGTAGGCTCACCTGGGGGGAGGGAGTGAGTAAAAGCAGCCCACCGCTGCACCTCCCCCTCCCCCACAGCAGGCGGCAGCCGCCTTACTCAGAGCAGCAGCAGCTGCAGTTGCATGGAAACAGCTTATTGCTCTTCCTCTGCCCCTCGCTCTCCCACCCTTGGGGCTGCCACCCTGCCTTTCCTTCCTCACCCTGCCCACCTGCTGAGCTCTGGGCTTCCCCTCTTGCCCGGAGTCCCAAGGCAGCAGGGCGGTACCTCACACCCACACGATGCCCTTTGTCTTTGTGGTCTAGGGAGCAGCAGGGCTGCACGAGTTTAACTCCGACCCGACCAAGCTGGGCTCTGGGGAGTAAGCTCCCTCCTCCGACGGGTGGGAGAGGAAGTGGGGCAGAGCGCGAGTGGACATGGCCAGTGGCCCAGACAAGCCTGCCTTTGCTCTGTCAGGGTCAGACGTTCCTTGGACAGGGCCGGGCCGGGCAGCACCTTCCCTCTGGCCCCCGGGGCAGACCCCCGCTGCAGACCCCCGCTGCAGGGGTGGAGGGGCCCCCAATCTGAGTCGGTGGCCCACAACCCAGGAAGTGCCCGCTCCTGCCTCCTTTCCAGGGAGCTGTGAGCCTTTTCTAGTATATTAGTTTCCCCGTTGCTGCTGTAACAAATGGCCACAGACTTAGTGGCTTAAAAGACAAATTTATTCTTACAGTTCGGACGCTCAGACCTCTAACATCAGTCTGACTGGGCTACCGTCGGTGTCGGCAGGGCTGGGTCTGTCCGGAGGCTCTGAGGGACCGAAGCCTTTTCTAGCTTCGGGGGGTCAACTGCATTCCTTAGCTTGTGACCCTTCCTCAGCTCCTGCCCCTGCTCCATCGGCTTCCTACTTCCTCCCTGATCTGCTTCCCTCTCAGAAGGGTCTCTGCGATCACCTCAGCCCCCAGATAATCTGGGATAATCGCCTTGTCCGAAGATCCTCATGACTAATGCAATATCCCTTTGTGCCCGGGATTAGAACGTGGCCATCTTGGGGCCCACTGTTCACCCCACTATGATTAGGCTGCAGAGTCACTGTGCCCTCCCGGCGTTTCAGTGATGGGGAGGGAAAAGAGTTGGGGGTGTCCTGCTTTGGGCTGTGCAGGGCCCTCCCCAACTGTGTATCCCTAAGGTCCAGGCCGCACCAGCCTGCCCCTTCCAAGCAGAGAAACCGCTGCGGTGCCTCCTAGGAAGGCAGGAGCCAAGTCTGAATCCAAGTGCTGGTGAGAGGCGGGGGCGCCTGCTGGCTGCGACAAGCCCACGATGGGGAAGGGGCCCAGAGAGGGGTCCTGAGCCTGCTGAGGGTGCCAGGGAGACCACGAGACGAGAACGCCCTATGAGGACAGCGCAGGGTCACCAGGGGCGAGGCGTGGCTGCCGTTCTGCGGGGATCAGAGGGAGAAGCGGGGGGCACAGTCCCAGCCCACGGAGATGAGAGGGATGGTGACCGGAAGAGGCTCTGAGGCTGGTGAGAGCATCTCCAGCCCACGGCATTGGGGGTGAGGCCGAAGGCCTCCCCGACAAGTGCAGCTCCGAAGTCCCAGGCCTCAGGCTTTCTTGGTAATGAGAGAGCAGGTGGGCGGGGTGGGCCGAGAAGGCAGGGAGCCCCGCTGCTACCTCTTCTCCATGTCCTGCATCTGCAAGCTGAGGGAGGTGAAGCTGGCCAGGAGGTCTGTCACCTCATCCACCTGCGGGACAAAAGTGAGGCTCTGTCACTGGGTGTCAGGACAGGCCCAGGCGCCTGGGCCCCCAGGTGTCCTTCCTGATAGCACAGGCCAGGAGGGCAGGCGTTGTCTTGCCTCCCACAGCATGTGCTGGCTTCACTGTGACTATGGAACAAATGGCCGAAGGCCAACCCTCAACAGCAGGTGGTCTCAGACCACCCCAGAGAGGAGGGCCACTGGCAGCTTCCCAGGAAGCAAGCAGAGGCTCTGGGGTCCACAGGGGGCTGGAAACCCACGTCAGCCTTTGTAGAAGGACAGGGCTGCCTCCTAGGAGGAGGGTCTGGCTGCCTCACAGCAGGGATGGGGCAGCCCTGTGGCGCCTGCCAGACCCTGGGTCCGGACCTGCGGCCACGGCTCACCTGCTCCCTGGTGCTCGTCATCTGGAGGCGGGTGCACAGGTCGTCCAGCCGTTCCCGCTGCTCGTGCCGCCCCAGGCGCTCCAGGTACTCCCTCAGCATCTGGATGATCTGGGAGGAGAGGACGGGCTGGGCTAGGGGCGCCAGCTGGGAGGTGCACAGAGGCACAGTGCAGCAGGGACCGACTGGGGTAGAGTGAAGTGACCTGGGAGCGCCGGCACTGGAGGTGGGGTGTCCATGGGCTGGGCAGGAGAGGGGCCCTCACCTGCTTCACCTCCAGCCGCACGGCCTCCAGGCACTGGGAGTGGCCTTCCTGCAGAATGTTCAGCTTTGACTTGGCCAGGTGCAGGGGTGTGCGGCCAGCCCGGTCCAGGGCGTCTACGCGGGCCCCTGTGGGAACGGCAGAGGTGAGCGTGCTGGGGCTGAGGGTCGGAGAGGAGGGAGGAGGGGAAGGCGCCACGTACCTCCTCGCAGCAGTGTGGTGATGACAGGGACGTGGTTGGTGCAGGCCGCTGAGGAAGAACAGGGACTTGAGAGAGCAGGGCCGCCAGGGCTTGGCCCCGGCTGCCCACTGTGGGGAGTGGCACTGTGTCTCTGAGTGTGCCTGTGTCAGGGCACGCCTCCTGAGACGGTGTCGGCAAGGCAGCAACCTGGTGGGACTCAGCAGTCAAGTCTAGCTCCCTCCCTGGACCACTGGGGAGGCTGAGGCTCAGAGACGGTGCCTGCCTCACTGCGAGCCCTGGCGTGAGTCCGCCGCAGGGCGGGAGCTAGCTGCAGGCCTCACTCCCTAGCAGAGCTGCTGCTGTCAATTTACGCTGCTGAGTCAGTTCTGCTCAGGGCACAGCCAACTAGTGATGGACAGGGAAGTCCATGGTGCACAGACTGGGGGCCAAGGCTCTCCCCAGGTGACAGGAGGTCCTGCTGGGAGCCTGCAGGACCCCAGGCTCATCACCAGAGGAGCCCATCTGTGCCGCAGACAAGGGTATCTTGGCAGCTGTCTGGGCACTTACCCAGGTGCAGTGGCGTGTTCCCCAGTCCATCTCGCTGGTTTGGGTCGGCCCCGTGGTCCAGCAGCAGCTGCACTGGAAATGGGAAAACCCAAGAGGAGCTGGCAGAGGCTTCTGAGGCCTGGACCCTCACACTCACCCCTAATCTGGCTAAAGAGGCCCACTCAGAGTGTACACACGGAGACTCTGCAAGGTTCCCTGTGTCGCTTCCCTCCCTCTGTCCCAGGGTTCATGTGCAGGACCCTGAGGGCCAGGAACCGAGGATTCCAGGAGGCCCTTCTGGCCTATGCAAGTGTTACAGGGCAGAGATTTTAAGGGTCAAAGAAAGCAAAGAATAGCAGTGGCTGCCCATGAAGGTCCTCGGGAGCACGCCCCGCCCCATTCACAGCCAAGCACCACAGTGGAAATCAGACAAGACTCAGTGCCATAGGCCACCTCCAGGGTGGGCTGTTGCATCGCCCGAGCTCCTCAATTACCCGTGCGGGCAGGCTGACCCGTAGCGAGACCCAGGCTGAGTGCTGAGTGCCGCACCACACTCGGAAGCTAATTCTAGAGACGCGAAAGCTCGGTCAGGCTCGTAGAGGAAAACAGGACACTATCTTCATGATCTCGGGAGAGGCAAAGATTTCTTAAATAGGTCACAAAAATACTCACCATAAAAAAGACTAACACATTCATTAAAATTTCAAAGAACGTGTATTCATCAAAAGATACGATTCAGAGAATAAAAAGGCAAGGTCAGGGAAGGTAAGTTATTTATATTTGCTAAATAATTTGTAACCAGAATAATCAATAAAAGATGTTTAAAAAATGGACAGCCCTGGCTGCTGTGGCTCACTGGTCTGAGCGCTAGCCTGCAAACCAAGGGGTTGCTGGTTCGATTCCCAGTCTGGGCACATGCCCAGGTTGCAGGTCCCCAGTAGGGGGTGCGTGAGAGGCAACCACACATTGATGTTTCTCTCTCTCTCTTTCTCCCTCCTTTCCCTGTCTCTAGAAATGAATAAATAAAATAAAGTATTTTTAAAAAATGGACAAAAGACTTAAACAGATACTCCACAAAAGAGGATATAAAATGCCCGACAACTATAGAAAGATCTGCTCAACAATGTGGGCTGTCAGAGAAACACAAATGAAACCGCAGTGAAACACCACCACACCAAAAAGGCTAAATTAAAAAGAAACAATACCAAGTGCAATGCTGGGGACGTGCAAATATCTGGAACTCCTACAACGCTGGGTGGGCGCGCACATTGGTCCAGCCACCGGGAGAAGTCGGGTGGCACCTACTAGAGCTGAATACACGAGCGCCCGGTGGCCCCGGGTCCGTCCCCGGGTTTGCACCTAACGTAGGGAAGCGCTCACGTCCACCCAGCCACAGGTGTAAGAAAGCTCACAGCAGTTGTATGCATTCGTAGCCCAAACCTGGAAACAACACGGATGCCCATCCATGGCGGGAAGGGTGAGTGTCCCATGTCACACAGCGAAATACTACCCAGCAAGGAGACAGGACACGCGGCCTTCAGAAATGCATCTCAGGATATAAGTTTGAGTGAAAGAAGCCGAGGTACAAGAGCACAAACTCTATGAGTGCACCTCCCTTCACTGAGATTCGCGCACAGGCGGAACCAGCACAAGGGTGAGCAGGTCCACCGCAGGGCTAAGCGGGGCTGTGGGGCCCCGGAAACATTCGACGTCTTGATCTGGGGAGTGGTTACAACAGTGTGGCGTACAGAAAGGTCACTGTAAGTTATACCATACCCCAAAAAGACTCCTAAAAACAAGGGCTGTCTGGCTACAGCCTTGGCACTGAGTAAAGGTGGCCTGCGTGTCTGGAGGGACTGGCTCCAGCCTCCAGGCGATCATGTCCTTCCCCTAGGCTTACCCCTTCCCCAGTCTGGCAGTGCCAGGTCCACAGGCTTGGGGAGTGAGAGGAGCGGGCAGCAGCCCTTCCCAGCCCTGCCCCGCCCCTCTGCTCCAGGACTCACCAATCTGGTCGTTGCCATTGCAGGAGGCAAAGTGCAGAGCCGTGCGGCCTTTATCATCTGCTGCACAGGGATCAGCGCCATCTTCCAGCAGCTGCTGCACTGACACCACCAAGGCAGAGGGAAGCAGGGGGACAGAGTGACAGTGTTAGCTGAGCTGCAGTCCCCAGGGGATGCAGAGGGGTGCTCAGGGGCCCTTCCGGGCAAGGTACTGCCAATGCATGGGACAGCTAGTCCCTCCTGGATGCTTGCTCCACAGGGGCTGGCATGTCAAGGGGCTTGTTCTCCTGAGGGCACAGCTACAACCACGGATTCCGGGTGCTCAGACTCGTTGTCTGGTGATAGAAGGATCCTGATCCTCAGAGTCAGGACTTCTAGACTCACAGAAATCCCCATCACGGACTTGGCCCCATGCCACCGCCTAAACTTGGATACACATCCACTCCAGCTGGACACAGCTGCCCAAGCTGTTGGTCAGTGCTTGCTTTGCTCCTAAGAGGTAGCCCTTTCGAGTAGACCGAGCACAGGTTCTGGAGCCACACACATGAAACCCCGGGCTAAGCTAAGCTAAAAAGGAAGGAGCACATTGCCAATGGCGTGGGGCACTGGGAAGAGCTGGGGTGGGAGTGAGAGGGCCCAGATTTGGGCCCCAATTCACCAGCAAATGGCAGTAATTGCTGCCCTACAATCCAGAGCTGCTGTGATGAGAATAATGGATGTGAATTTCCTTCTCTGAAAAGCACGGAACCATTATAAAACTCGAGGCATTAGCTATTGCATGTACACGTCCCACTAAAAGGCAGAAATTGCTGCCAACAGCATTTTAGGGCAAGGAACATTTGCGTCTGCTTCAGCAAACCTCTCAGGGACTTGAGTCCTTCCAGACTAGGCCCAGGAATCTCTTCCTTGAATATTTCCTGTCTCCCAGGCTAAGTTAGCCACTCGCCCTCCCACACCGGAGTCCAGCCTGCTGCTCTTACGTTGACAACGTGCTATGCCATTTTAGAGTCACTGCGACAGTACGCTGAGCCCCTGCCACGTGTCAGGTGACTGACGGCCAGGCCCCTCAGCCACCCAGCAACGCATCAGGCCCATTTCACAGACCCAGTGACTCCAGCCCAGAGAAGTCACGTGACATGCCCAAGGCAAGTTCACGCAGCTGACAGGAGGCCAAGCTGGGGCATGAACACACACTTCCATGGCTCCAGAACGTACACCTCTCCAACTGAATATATAACCTCGGGTTTGCAGGGGGTTTGTCTGAGAAATGCTGTTGCTTTACTATTTTCTCCTCCAACTATATCGTCAGGGTTTTGTTTTATCTTCATACCTGGGACCAAGATATTACTTGTCTTGCGCAGTGAAGGTGGCCGGCTGACTGAATGAATGAATGAGGGCGAAGGTTCATGAGAGGGCAGCGGAAACGAGAATGTGGGGCATCCCAGTGTTCACCTGCCCAGTCACCAAAAGAGAGCCAGTCCCAAGGAGACACAGAACACTAAAGCAGCCGGTTCTACTCTGCGGTTTGTGCAGTCACAGTCTGTGGAAAGCACCCTAGTGACATCCATCAGAAGCCATCAAAACACGCATAGGCTTTGATATGACAGTCCCATACCCAGGCAGTTAGCTTAAAAGTGAAATGCCAGTGTGCAAATGTGTAACTGACTAACTCGCTCTTTCTTGGTCCCTTTAAAGGCATTGTGCACACGCAGCCTTTAAATATTGTGACTGTAATTGGGGAATGGAGTGTTAAAGGGTTTTTTGCTTTTTACTTTATAAGCTTTAGAAAAATCATACAGTCACATATCCATTCATAAGTGGGAAAATGACACTTCCATTTTGAAAAACAAAGGGTAACAAAGACTATGAAAAATCTGTACGATACACAAAAGATTATGTAGGCTACAGAACTAAGCACAGTGTGCAAGCCCATAAGGAAAATTCCTCTGCGCAGAACGCTGGCCAAGTGGCTTAGCTGATTGGAGCATCGTCCAGATACCCCAAGGTTGTGGGCTCGATCTCTGGTCAGGGGACATGTAAGAATCAACCAATGATGCACAACTAAGTGGAACAACAATGTCAACATTTTCTCTCTCTCTCTCTCACATCAATAAAAAAAATTTTTAAAAACATAAAATTTCTCTGCATAGGAAGCACTGGAAGGACATTTGCCAAAATATTAACAGAGATTAAATTCTTTGCTGACATTATGGATGTTTTACTTGTCAATTTCCAAAGTATTTTTTTTTTTTTTATTTATTTATTTATCTTTAGAGGGGAAGGAGAGGGGGAGAAAGGTGAGGGATTTAAAGTATTTTAAATGCATATATTATTTCCATACTTAAAATATTTTCAATGATTATAAAGTCATAGAACAGCTGTTATGATTTAACAATAGCAGGGGATAAATTCTGTGTCCACTGTAATTGCTAAACTGTACAAAAAAGAGATAAATGTGCACAAAAGAAACAAAATGCCAACCATAAAAGAAAAGGAGTGGAGAGGCTACCCCTACGGCCAGTTTCGCCCTCAGAGCCTGCGAGAGCCTGGTAAATCTAACAGCCCTTTAGATTTGAGGTTGTGTTAGAGGCGCTGAATGGAAAAGTACATCCTTTCTGTGCAAATAATAAAACCGTCACATGAACACCTGATTCAAGCTTAATTAGACTTTCTGTGGAAGAGAAGTTTAGTTAAAATATTCTCTGGTCACACCCCAGAGATAATAAAAAGAGAACACTTACCATTTTTCCTCGAAAAGCTATCTAGGTTGCTGCCCAAATATTCCAAAATATTAAAGTTCACGGAAGAGAGACTAAAGTGAAGGGCTGAAAAGCGCTCCAGTTGCCAAGCCTGCTCATGATGCTACGCCAGGGACAGGGGCGCCACTTTGAGGCCCACAGTGCAACACCCCAACCCCTGAGCTGAACAACCTCCTCTCCACACCTGCTGTGCACGGGATCATCTCTCCCAAGGCCCTCAATCTATGCTCATATTTCTTCTGTTGACCACAGCATCCCGCCACGAAAACAGAATCATGTCGCCTGGAAGTAGGCAAAGTAAGAGCTCCCGAAGACGCCACGACCTGATCCCCGGAATTTATGGATACGTTACCTTACACACCCAAAAGGGACTTTGCAGAGGTGGTTAAGGTTAGGGGCCTCGAGCTAGGAACATTATCCTGGTTATTCAGGTCCCATTTAATCACATGAGTCCTTAATATCAGAGAACCTTTCCCTGCTAGGAGGTTCACAGAAGGGCAGTGTGAGAAGTCAGTCCACTATTGCTGAATGTGAAGACGGAGAAGGGTGGCCCCTCAAAGCTGATAAAGGCAGGAAAACAGATGCTCACGGAGAGAAATACGGCCCTGCAGACACCTTGGTTTCAGCCTGGTGGGAGCTGTGCTGAACTCCTGACCTATGGAACTGTATCATAATACATTTGTGTTGTATTATACCACTGTGTTTGTGGTACTTTGTTACAGTAGCCGTAGAAATGAATATACCACTTTTCCCTGATTTACAGAAAGAATTAAGTCAGTGGGTAAAATTAAAACTGTTTTCCTCTACCTTGCCCTTCTCCCTTTGATACTGCTACTGCCCTATCACCTAGTGAGTGCTGGAGCAATGACAAAAAACAATCCCCAAAAGCAGAGTGGAGTCCTGTGGGAGCCCCTCTCATGCCTTCTAGATGTTCTGCCAAAAAGCAAGTTTGAGAACCAGTGACCCAATTACCACTAAGCTTCAGTGAGCAGTTGAAGGTGGCTGCTCTGTGCGGATAGAGGCTCTGCTGACAGCTAAAACCCACGGTCCAATCCCATTGCTCAGAAGTTCCCAAAAGTTCCTCTCTGACAAGTGGGGAGGTGTGGTCCCCACCATCATGGAGACTGACCACAGGGAGATAAACACTAAGATATCAGGAAGTCCAAGGGGACAGGGGAGCATGGGAAGCGAGCATCGAAGCCAGGCGTAACTTCTGTGAGATGACTCTGCCGTGAGCAGGGTCTGTGGGATGAGCTGTCGGACTGAATGAATTCACGCACTGTCTTCCCAGGTTACCGGGATTTCCCCTCCCTAACCCACCCATGGAGCTGGATCCGCTTTGCACACTCACCTGTTTCCACGTCATTGGCATTGGCCGAGTCCCTCAGCCTCTTCAGAGCTGTGAAGAGAGTAAGAGAGTGCCAGTTTATTTTTTAAAATTATTTTATTTCACATTTTATTTACTTACGTTTAGAGAGAAGGTAAAATAGAAAGAAACACTAATTGGCTGCCTCTCCCACACCAAATGGGGACTTGGCCTGCAACCCAGGCACATGCCTGGACTGGGAATCTAACCTGCGACCCTTTGGTTTGCAAGGCGGTGCTCAACCCACTGAGCCACACGAGTGCCAGTTTAAAAAAACAACACCAGCACTAGCCATGATAAAGCAGAAAGTGGATGGCTTCCTAGTTAACGCACCATTCCGCCACAGTAGCATCTAAAGAGAAAGAAAGTTGCCAGGATACAAGAGTCACTGGCCTGAGGACAAGGAGAAACTTGAAATGTGGCACAACTTGTGCAAAAGCCCCATCCTGCAGCAAACCCGCCAAGGCCACTGGAGCCAGATTTTGAATCTGCCACTCGTAGTAGCTGGGCAGCTTCAGCAAGTTAGTTCACCCTCCGGGGCCTCAGGTCTACCACCTGTAACAACACAAGGCTGAGCTCTATCCCGACAGCCCTGAGTTACTGCCAGACAAGATGAGATGTTTACATGAAGTTCTCTGTGAACAGGGTACACAGATAATCTTACATTCTCCTTCACAACAGGCCACTCCCAAATGACTTAAATTTGGTAATCCCTCAGCAGAAACAGTTTCTCCTACAATGGCACTACCTCTGTATTAGAGGCTAATAGAAGGCCAGGCCTTCATCCTCAGAAAAATGGTCAAAATTTGCAACTCAGATACACAATGATTCCTCACATTCACAGAGTACTTGACAGATTATACAGCACTCTATTCTAAATTCTTACTTAATCTTTGTAAAACTTCTAAGGCGTGGGTGGAGTCGCACAGACAATACTAGGAGGGACTCCAAATGTAGTCTCCATTCTTATATTGTTCCCCCGTTGCTTTCCACCTCACCCTCAGATTGCAAGGACAATACGGTAGACGCATTAGAGCAGGAGCCTGGGTTCGGCAGACTTGGGCTTAACGCTCGCACAGCCTGATGCTCTTTCTGGCTAAGTGTCTTGGAGCAAGGCATTTTCTCTGGGCCTGTTTCTCTCCCTAAAATGAGATCCATATCTGCATCTGAGTGAGTTATTATTGTGAAAATCAGAAATGATCACAACAGGGTTTGGCGGCACAACAGAAGCAGGGTAATAATTACATATATGTATTGGCTTATTTAACTCTCACAAAGTCTCTGTAACCCAGGTATTGTACTCATTTTACAAGAGAGCAAACTAAGGCCCAAACGTTCTACAGTTTGCCTCAGGCGGAACCGAGGTAGAGGAGTGCAGTCCCGATCTGCGCATTGATGCAAGTTGGTAGGACTTGGCGACCGGCTCGCCTGCTCCCCACTGTCCATAGTAAAAGTATTCCCAGTGCCCCATTTTATTATCTATTAATAAACATCTGCGCTCAGGAGAAGTTTCTACTCAGGAATTGCCAAGTGTGAAGACTTTTTTTCTTTCCATTCACAGTCCTTAGCAGTTATACGTACTAATTGTTACCACTAAAAGGACACTCAGGGGTCACTCTGGGCCCTTAGATCGGACGTTGGAGAGCTCTAGACTGACGCGGCCTGGATCCCCGAGGAGGACCGGGCCTGCCTCCCGCGCGCTCCTCACCGTGCACCTCCTTGCCCATGGGCCCGAACCGGCGGTGGGGCCTGGCGGCGCGCCTAAGTCGACCGGCGGGGATCTTACGGAGCAGCTCATCGCGGGGCTCCGAGTCCTTCTGCCACAGGACGTGGAGGTAGCGCAGCGGGGACTGGGCCCCGCTGGACCCCCGGGCCGGGAGGCTCGCGCTGCAGTCAAGCGCAGACCCGAAATCTGAGAAGGAGAAGAGGCCCTCGGGGCCCGTCAGCGGCTCCGGCGCTACCGCGCACTCTCCATCTGAGCTCGAGCGACCGGATCGCGGTTCGTTGTCCGCGCCCCCGGCGGCGGCTGCCATGGCAACAGTTCCGCGCGGGGCTGGCCGCTGGAGCCTCGTTCCGGACCGACCAACCGACCCTCTTCCCTCCGCCCTAAGCCTCGCTGTCAGCGGGCTAGCTGTAGGTACGGCCTGCAACCACGGCAACGGAGCGGGCGCGGATCTCCTGTCGCGAGCTCGAGCGCTCCGAACCAATGAAAACTCTTCCATCCTAAGCCCCTCCCCTCAACCTGGTAAGCTCGGGCAATAGAATTGGTTTCCGGTAGAGTGACTGGCGGGCATTAGAACCAATCATATTTTTGAAGTGCCCGACACCGGAGCCAATAAAACAGATGAACCTAGGACATTTTTTTTTTCATTTCCTCTATCGGCTCAAGAGAAAGGTAACGGGCAAACGCGTTATCCAATCACATTAAGATGATATGCAGCCAATCGGAAATAAATGTTGAGAAGCCAAACTTGAGGGAGAAATAAACATAAATTTTAAATCAATGAACGTGAAAAAATACTCCCCACAATTGTATAGTGTAAGTAGGAAAATGAAAATATGTTAAAATTTTGTCTGTCACCACGAACCGAAGAGTAATAGCTTCTGAATGCGATAGATCCCTTCAGGCATCTTTCGGTGACCCCGGCGTCGATCACTGATTTACGAAGGATTGTAATTCATCGTGGTTACACCCGAGCGACGCTACAGTCCGAAAGCCAGTCACCGAGCCAAGTAATTCTCTGCGTTAAGTTCTGGACGCGGGATCAGACCCCATTCCCGCCGAGATGCTCACAGTCCTGTGGGAGAAGTCCGAACGGGAAACTGCGACGATTCCGCAGACAGGTAATGTTCGGGTTAGCAACAATGCAACTGGGCGCGCTGTTTTGTGAGAGTCTTCACGACCCTGTACCCGAGGATGGAGTGAGGATAAGAAATGTATAAAATGGAGTCACTTCAAGTTGCTAAAATGAATAGTGTGGAGGTTGAGACATGAGGAAAGACTCTTCTCGTTCTAACTAGCTTGGTAACTTACTCTTTAACTTTCCAGGTAACTCTTTAACTTGCCTGAACGTACATCTGGACATAAACCAGACGTCTGGATAACCCTCTGATTACCGCCTTGCCCCAGGACTCACATACCCAGACCTCCTGGCATGTGTCTGATAATTTTGTCCAGGGGTATAAAGCTAGAAAGTTGAAGAACTGGGATTTTCCATCACACTGCTTTTTTAATTTAAAAACTGTATTGATTGATTTTAGAAAGGGAGAGAGAGAAACATCGCTTTGTTGTTCTGCTTATTGATGCATTCATTGGTTGCTTCTTGTGTGTGCCTTGACCAGGGATCAAACCCAATACCTTGGCGTATGGGGACATTGCTCTAACCAACTGAGCCAGCCAGCCAGGGCCACACGGCTTTTTTAAATGAAGAACCTAGAGATTTGAAGTGACATCTGTGTATTTATACCTCAAGCCTCCTGAATTGACCCTGAAATAACTTTATTACTCATCCCTCCTTTTTTCCGTGTAATAACCTCCAAGGTAGTCTTCATCCCTCCAGTCTCTCTTTGTAGAATAGAAGGGGCCTCGGCTGCCTAAAGCTCAATTCTCTTCTCGTCTCTAGGATCCATACACCATTGAGCTCAGGTAACCTCCAAACCCTTCATCCTAGCAGGGAAGACCACTGTCTTCCTCCCACCAGTGAGTCTGGTCTTCAAGAAGCCTGGTCTACGAATATGTTTGCATTGTCACAAATCTTTGAATTTGAACAAGACCCCTGAGGGAGCTGTTGCTTCTAGTTTTTAAATCAACTTTTGAAGTATAAATTATACAGCCCCACCTTCTGTTTCAGGTTGTTTCAGGAACCACTGGTTATTTTGGATTAGAAGAATAGGATGTAGGTTTAAATGTGGACCCAGTTAACCTCAGCCTTAGTCTACAACCTGGAGCTTGAAGTTGTTTTCCCCCATAATTCTTTGCTCAGCAATTGGCACCAACACATTGCAGCTATTTGGCTGACTGATTGATGGAATGAATGAATGAGTAAAGATAGTCTGGCCCAGTGGTAAAAACCATCAACTTTGGAGCCATAAATCTGTGGGCTGTGGCTTCGAGCAAGTGACTTTACCTTTCTGAGCCTCAGTTTCCTCATCTGTAAGATGGAGGTAACAGTGGTGCCTATAGTGTGTGGTTACCACAGGATCAAACGATGTGATGTGAGTACCGAGCAGGGCACAAAGTTATTAATATAAATAAGGGTAGGATGCGTGCAAAACCTACACAACAGTGTGCATAGCATACTGGCTTGAACTTGACCTACTGCTACTGCAAGCTTTCATACACAAGTCATTTATATTTGGTCAGTCAGTGAATAAAACATGAAGCATCTGATGGAAGACAAAGAAAATACCTCTGTTTGCCTTGTGGGAAAAGCTTCTGCCTGGGAATCCTGGACTTGGGCTCTGAGTCCCCTCCGGCCCAACTTACCTCATGGTTTGGGGAAGTCTCCCTTCTTTGGGCCTCAGTCTTCCCATGAGAAGTTTTCGTTCAAACTGCTAAAGACCCTGGCTCAGGCCAGACGCAGCAGGCTGGCTTTCCTCCCGTTCTTTCCCTCATCCTGTTGACCTTTACAATATTTTAGGGTGATTTGAACTGGTTGCTAATATTTAAAAATTGAGAGCTTTCCTATAAAATGTTCTATTTCCAGATGCGCTTAACAATGGGACGGTGTGTCAGTACGGGACCAGCTCTGCCACGTGGCGACAATCGGCCGGAGCTGCCCAGCAGCTTCCCCCTCGGAGGGGGAAGGGTGCTCGGGTTTGCCGCCGTCTGCTGCTTGCCGTTACCTCCACATCGAGGCTGACAGGCAGTTGCCACTTATTGTTGTGCTTGTGCTGTTGTTGTTCTTAGGTAAACAGGAAGTTAATATATTTCCCGTTGTTTTCAAACGTCGAATAATGAAAACGTGTGGAGTAGCTGACAATATGATGTGATGATTATGTGATTTTTTTAATATTGTGCTGGAGAATTTTTAATAAACCCACATAAGGAACAGTTGACGTTCTGGGGAAATTTAACTTTGACTGACAATTGATTAGGACACAGTGATGGTTTATGACGCTGTAGAGTTAGATGTTAATTTGCAGGAAATCGATAAGGTACCATAAATTTTGTGTGTCCAACAGAGAAGAGAGCCAGCCCCAAAGGTGACTGACTGTCTTTAAATAGTTACCCTGTGGGGCACGGAAGGGTTAGGCCCTAACCTAGCAGTCACGTTTCAGCGTTCCTTCGCCCAGTAACGACTCTCAGAGTCCTTTCCAACCAGCTCTGTCGTAATGTTGGTTCTTTCATTAACAATTAAATAAGAACACTCTTTATTGGTATGGGAATTATGGTATTAATCTTTTGTCATCATGTAAGTTCCAAAAAATTTTTGGTTAGCCTTTTTTATTAATTGTACCTATAATTTAAAAATCAAATTTATTGAGGTAGAAATTACGTACAGTAAAATTTCCACATTAAGTGTACAAGGCTGATGATTTTTCAAAAGATTTTATTTATTTTAAGGGAAAGGGGAAGGGCCCTGGCTGGTATGGCTCAGTGGTTTGATTGTTTGCCTGCGAACCAAAAGGTTGCTGGTTCAATTCCTTGTCAGGGCATTGGGTTGCCAGCCAACTGATGCAACTCTCACACATCAATATTTCTCTCTCTCTTTCTCCCTCCTTCCCCCCCTCTATAAATAAATAAATAAAATCTTTATAAAAAACCCAAAACTTAAAAAGAGAGAGAGGCAGGGAGAGGAGAAGGGAGGGAGAAAGAGAGGGAGGGAAACATCAATGTGTGAGAGATATATTGATCAGTTGCCTCTCACAGGCCCCCAACTGGGGCCCTGGCCCGCAAACCAGGCACGTGCCCTGACTGGAAATGGAACCCGGCAACCTTTCAGTTCCCAGACCAGCACTCATCCACTGAGCCACACCAGCCAGGGCTATAGTTTTTAACAGTTTGAGAACTGTTCTTTTAGGCTACAGAGAATGGACCCTGTGTTTTCAGAAGGGTAAGTGAATATTTATTTGTGGGCAAGAACAATAGTCTTCCATGTCTATGGTGAAAGAAGGGATACAGTTTAACCTGTGGTCAGGAAAAATTCTGCTACTTCATGGTTTTTTTCTTTCTTTCTATCTATGGGCTCCTGTACCCGAAGATCCTTAAGAATGCTTCTAGTTCTGATTTACGAAGACTGAGCTACTGCCCTCCCAAGGCCCCACAGATTATGGCAGTAAAGGGTGGGCAGGCGCTTGCGAGACAGACGGTGCTCAGGAGAGTGAATCAAATAGGACAGTAAGTGAACTACGAGGCTCTCGGGAAGTGAAGCTTGAAATGAACCCAGCTGAAGAGCCCAGGCCAACTATAAAATATAACTAACGGCTCTTCTAAATCAGAGAAATTCCTGCCTCAAAGCCCAGGCAAAAGAAGCTGAAGAAAATCAGGGCAGTTTTTCAGCTGCTAAATTCTCTCAACTCTCCCGGGTAAAATTCTAGGAGCTTCGTCTGTACTTTCTTTCCCTTTGAAATACTGTTTTTTTGTTAGCAAGGGAGCCTTGCAAAATTACCCCATGATCAGAAGTTTTGAGTCTGTAATAGAGTTCTAGCTGATCGCAGTTCAAAGTTGCATTTCTGAGTGAACTAATATCCTGCCAAGCAATGGCCTGTTTCAATTCAAATGCAATTCTAACAAACAGGGATAGAAAATTGGAAGCAGGAAGGGTGAGTAGCTATTACAATGCAAACAAGATGATGGAGGCTGAGACAGGAATGACAGACACGGTGGTGAGAATTCGGTCTGGGATACTTAGAAGGCAGAGCCAACAAGCTGCAGATGCATCAAAAATGTGGTGGAAGGGAGTCAAGTCAAGGATGGTTCTGAAGGCGTGGGCCTGAGCAGCTGAAAGAATGAAGTTGCCCTTAACTAGGATGGAGAGAACTGTGGGAGGAACAAGGTCGAGGCAGAAAATCAGAAGCTCAGTTTGGACAGGTTGAGGTCGAGGTGCCCGTTAGACTTCCAGGTACTCACTTGGGCCACTGAGCCCACTTCAGGGGTGGGGTCTGGGATGGAGACATGTGGGGAGTCAACAGCGTACGGATGATATTTAAACCTGGTGGACTGGCTATGCCGCCCTGAGAGTGAAGGCAGAGCAGGAAGAGACCACACCCAGGGTGAAGGGGCAGCCCATTATTTCGTGATTGGAGAGATGCGGAGGAATCAACAAAGGAAAGGGAGAGTGGGCAGTGAGGAAGGTCCTCTCGGAGCCTTTACTATTCTTTTAGTTCGGGTGTACAATCTGGGAGAGTTAGAAAGTCATAAATAAATAAAATGTGTGTGTGAGATGGTTATAAACAAGGAATCCACGTTTCTGGTTACCGAAGCTTACGTGAAGGGTAGAGAATAGAAAGTTTCAAAATCAAAACTGGATAGGAAGGAGGACATTTAGAACAAGGAATTGCAACACACATCACGGGAGAAATCATGCAATCACGAATTGCAATTTGCAATTTTAAAAAGCTGACAAATGGCTTAAACATCATGAAATCCAGAAAAGAAACACATTTGTTAACATTCTTAAATGCCTCCATAATACTGTTTTTTTCTATTTTAAGCTGAATATGCTTTGCCCCCTTTTCTGACAATTTTGTGTCATCATTTTCCATAATGAAAAATTAGTAACTAAGCCTTTCCTGTAGAACAGCTATTTTCAACCCATGTGCTGCAAGAATTTTTAGAACATGCAGTACCCGACTGTGTAGTCAGGGGCCCTGACCTCTTTTCCCCTAGATTGTCGAATGAAAAAATGACGATAACTATTATAACAACAGCCGTCTGCTGTGAAGGAATAAAAATTATACCTATTTTTTGTCAGCTCGGCAAAAAATACATTTTTTGGTGTGTTGTAGAATTTCAGTAATTAGTTTCTCTGTGCCATGAGATGAAGAAGGCTGAAAATCATTGCTCTGGCACGTTAGATCTATTTTTTTATTTGTAATTTAGAAAGACTTCTGACTTCACAATTCCTTTTCAGTAATGTCACGAACATTTTGAGAATTGTCAGAGTTGGGGCAACCCATAGCAAATTTTTGGTACGAACTGTAAGGTGTCAGGTAATTCAAGCTTTTCAGTCCCAATGAACCCTTAAATACCCCTTTCATTGAGGATACTCACTGATCGCAGTGAATGGTAAGTAGAGCTTCCATGCCGGAGGCCAGCAATAACTTAACTATACATATAATGTAGTCTACTAAACTGAAAGGTTCCCAGTTGGATTTCTTCTAGCTGGATCCCAAATGCCACTAAATACAAAGGAAAGTTACAGAGGGGAAATCAAATAGAGAGAGGTTTTAAGAGATTGTGGTAAAAATATTTTGCATGTTTTACAAAACCATGGGATCACAGGAGCCAATGGCTGGGGACCCTCCGTAGACCATGGAAGAGTGTGGGGGAATCAAGGAGCCCTCAAGTTTAAGCTTTCGTTCGGTGATGGTACCGCCTCTTTGTGATAGAGCGGAGAGAATGCAAAACAAACAGGCCACTCGGAGAATTGTGGCCTTGCGTGCCACTCTGAAACAAAAGTTCGTTTAGTTTTTCTTGCACAATGGCCCTAGTAGTGCTTCATTACCTTTTAACTTCATTCAAAACAATTTTGTTAGATTGTATTGTGACAGCTGTGATGTCAGTGTAGATTAAAAAACCTATAAAAATTGGTGAATTTTTGTGCAGCCATTTTAATGCTGATGGAAGAAAATAAGCAACATTTTCGGCATATGCTTTTGTGATTTCAAGAATGGTAAAAACGCAACTGAAATGCAAAAATAAGATTTGTGCAGCATATGGAGAAAGTGCTGTGACTGATCAAATGTGTCAAAAGTGGTTTGCAAAGTTTCTTGGTACTATTGACATTTTGGCCAAATAATTTGTTGCTCTGGGGCTGTCCTATTATGTATTGGAAGATGCTTAGCAGCACCCCTGGCCTCTACCCAGTAGAAGCCAGTGGCAGGAGATTACCGACATACTCAAAATACCCAAATCAATAAAGTTATTGGTGAAAATGAAAAGTGCCTTTCGTTTTATGGAAAAAACCATACAGACTTTTTGGCTAACTTCATAAACAGGATGCTCTGAGTCCCTTGCATCAGAGGAAACAACTGAATGTTGGAGCCAGCCAACCTACATCGGGGAGGACTGCATTCTAGGATGTGGACCAGGTAACGGTGAATGCAAAAGCCCCAGGAAAAGTGTGCTAGGCTGGGAAAAGCAGGGAGGCCCATGTGGGAAGAGGGTGCTCTCAGGCACACGGCAAATTAGTGGGAGAGCAGGGACTGGAATCCAGATTTCCACTAGGTGTTACGGATGGACGAACGACTAAGCTAAGGACCACAGATCGCTTTCTAGGGTTTATAACCCCGTCCCCAACTTGAGGGCTTCCCCAGGTCGCAGACCCACGCAAAGCGGGCATTCCCACCCGCCCACAGCCCCAGCATTCGATGCTCCACGTGTGGGTGCCAGGACTCCCTGGGGCCTCACGCCGGAGCTGGCCTCATCTTTGCCTGCTCCAACCTTAACGTCCAAAGTCGGGAGAACCCTTTTCTCCATGCCCTCTCACTGCATGAGACCAAGTCTCAGCGTTTACACCCACACCCAGTAAGTTTAGTCTTTTGAGGCCCAAACGTTTGAAGACACTTGTCGCAGGCAAACCGCTTAGACCTAAATTCAACATCAAGCCCTCACGTACCCGATTTTCACTTAACGCGAGAAATGGACCTGAGGAAGCTGTCAGCCATCTTTTGTGTGGCATCACTTTGGGTTTTTTTGCCCATCGTTTCTTATGCTGAACGATTTCACATCCTTATTTCCGAATTTACGCAAGTACTCCAGCGTCACCCTGTTTGTAAAGCCTCTTATTGAAGAAAGAAAAATTTAGGTGTTTTTGCAAATTTCGCCCTTCCTAACATGGCTGTCTCAGATTGCCGGCGGCCCCAGAGAAGCTTCCGATTTCCCAGTGGGGCCGAACTTCCGGCCCCACGACGCAGGCGCAGGACACTCTTTTCCCTCTCCCCCGGCTGTGTTCACGGGCTTCGCTACCATGTCTTACCCGGCGGATGATTACGAGTCTGAGGTAACCTGGATCTAAGCAGGAGCGGGGCTTCGCGGCGGGGGCAGGGCTGTCTGGACCGTGGGCCCGCGGTGAGCCGGGTAGGCCCTCTGGGAGCCCCAGGGCGCCGCGACCAGCTCCAGCTTGGCGCCTAGCCGGCGCGGCCCGCGTGCCGCCGCCACCCCACTCGGCTCCTGCTCAGCCCTGTCTCCCCCCGCACTTCCCGTGTCCGATCCCCTGGCTTCTCCTTGTCCGATCCCCTGGCTTCTCCTTGTCCAAGGGAGGTTGTGGGTTCCGTGCTTCTGTAGCCGAGCTCGTACGGTTTGGGCCCAGTCTTGTCAAAGCCCGCGGATTCTTCAGTCTCCGGTGCTGTGCTCTGCCTTACACACCCAAACGTTGTTGTCATTGTCTCCTTACTGCCTTTACCAGCATGTCAGTTCCTCAGAGGCAGGACTGTGCTGGATCCAACTTTGTATCCTTAAGACCCTGCTCGGCTCACAAGCCCCAGAACCAGCATTTTGGACCCATAAATTAGTGACTCTGTCTTTTTCATTAACAGGCGGCATATGATCCCTATGCCTACCCAGGCGACTATGATATGCACACAGGTGAGTCCGCCAGTTTGTCCGGTGAGCTGGGTACCTGCAGGGACTGGCCCCTCAGTGTCTGAGCGGCGCTGCCGGGAACTTGTTTTAAAACTGCTTCTTGATGGTCCTGGGCTGGAGTCTGTTATTAGCTCTCGGAGGAGGTGTTATGGAGTCTACTACACCAAGCCTTTTTTGTGGTCTATGGAAACATCGCAGAAGGGAAGGATACTATCCTAGCTGTAGTTTTTGTTTATAAAAAAAATTAAAGTGATTCAAACCAAACCTAAATGAAATTTCTTTTTAAAAAGTTGATTTGAGAGAGAGAGAGAGAGACATCAGTTCTACTTGTTTATGCATTAATTGGTTGATTCTTGTATGTGCCCTTACCAGGGATCGAACCCACAAACTTGATGTGTTGGGACACTGCACTGACCAACTGAGTTTCTCTGTCCAGGACCCAAAATGAGGTGGTTTTGGAAGGTCTTTGAGGTTTTCTGCAGTGTCACAGTGACTTGATTTGACTTGACAGTGATGCCATGCATTGTTCCGTGTGCTTTGCATGAAGCATCTCAATTGGTCCTTACAGCAGTTCTGTGAAGTATGTAAACATGTCGTTTCTATTTTACAGATGAGAAAACTTAGCTCAGAGAAATGTAGTTACTTGTACCAAGTCACATAGGTAGAAGATGGCAGTAATCTATTCATTCAAATACTATTAAGTACCCTTCTGTTCCTGCCCGAAGTCTTTCCTCACACAACGCCCACAGCTCTTCTAGGTCCTGAGAGTGCACCTGGGCACGAGGTAGACAAGGTTCTTTCCCTCGTAGACTTTAGGTTCTAGTGGGAGAAATGGGTAATAAATGAATGGCTTTAGTGGTAAATGTTTGAAGAAATGGGCGATGGTATTGCAAGTACCTTTGGGAGGATTATATATGAGCATTTAAAAGAGGAGTTATATCCAATTGGATAGATTTGAGCTTAGCTTGGGGTTGGTCTTGCCCTTTGGTTATATCGTGTGTGTGGGTTTGAAAGCCGTTTGTAAAGTGCTTGTCGTGTCCAACCCCTAGGAGACCCAAAGCAGGATCTGGCCTATGAACGTCAGTATGAACAGCAGACCTATCAGGTGATCCCCGAAGTGATCAAAAACTTCATCCAGTATTTCCACAAAACCGTCTCCGATTTGATTGACCAGAAGGTGTATGAGCTACAGGCAAGTCGCGTCTCCAGCGATGTCATTGACCAGAAAGTGTATGAGATCCAGGACATCTATGAGAACAGGTGTGGGCTGCTGGCTGGAATGATCTCTTTCTGGGTGGGTAGGACTGGCTTAGGGTTACAACCTGTATAAAGGGGGTGCAGTTGAACCATTTTTCTGTAAAGAGAACATTTTCAGTGATTCCTCAGGGCTGGGGAGATGTTATTGTATTGGACTCGGTATCCCCAGAATTTGTACAAGGCCAAAAACAACATCACTCTCAGTAGTTATAATTGCATTTAGTGTGTGTGATCGGTACAGATCAATCAGTGATCAGAGTGCTTTTCCCGTATTTACCCATTTACCTTTCCCAGGTACCCCATGAAGTGGGTACCGTTGTTTTCCTCATTTTACAGAGGAGGAAACGGCACAGAAAGGATAAGTCACAAAGTTAACTGGTTGGCTGAAATTTGAACCTTCACCATTTGATTCTAGAGCCTAGTTTCTTTAGGATTTTATTTACTTATTTTTAGAGAGAAAGGAAGGGAAGGAGAAAGAGAGGGATAGAGATGTCAGTGTGTGGTTGGCTCTTGTGTGCCCCTTGCTGGGGACCTGGCCTGCAACCCAAGCATGTGCCCTGAGTGGGAATCAAACCTTGACCCTTTTGTTCGCAGGCCGGTGCTCAATCCACTGAGCTACACCAGCAGGGCTACAGCCTAATTTCCAAACTCTGCCGTATATCTTCTCAGTGCATAACAGCGTGAGCCAAGCTTTGAGTGGTTGGTTGCTTCTGGTTGTGAGGGAGCTGCCCTTGTGTGATGGGCATTAGAGATGACACAGGGCAGTCGGAATTGGGATGATTGGTAAAGACTTCACCCAGGAAATAGGATTTCAGCAGTATCTGTAAGGATGGTTAGAAAGCAAGTAGCCAGGGACCTGTTGGGTCAGTGAATAGGGGTTAATCCCTGACCTGTATTTCATTCATCCCCCGGGGCTTTGTAGGAGAAATGTATAGACCATTGCTGTCCAGTAGAAATACAGTGCTAGCCACATGTATAATTTAAGATTTTACTTATTGATTTTTAGAGAGAGAAACATCGGTTTGTCATTACACTTATTTATGCAAATTGATTCTTCCATGTGTCCCATCAGGAAATCGAACTCACAGCTTTGTATTGGGATGGTGCTCTAACCAACGAGCTACCTGGCCAGGGCCTCATCAGTTACATTTAAAAAAATAAAAAGGATTAGATGAAATTAATTTTAATAATTTAATCTAGCATAGCCAAAATATTTCTACACATACTCATTAAACTATTAAGATATTTTCTTTGTAATGAGTTTTTTAAAACCCACCTTTTATATTTGTAGCACATCTCAATTTATGTGCAATAGAAATACTGGATCTGTGTTTAGATTTCATAACATTCACAGTTAGAAAAGTAAATTCATATACCTGATTGTTCCAAAACTGGAAATTTTCCAATAACTGAGCTAAGTGGTTTTTTTTTTAAATAAAGATGTTATTTATTTTTAGAGAGAGGGGAAGGGAAGGAGAACGAGAGAAAGCAACCATCAGAGGACGTACAGAATATCCAGAGACACATGAAGAGATGCTCAATATCGTTAGCTATCAGAGAGATGCAAATTAAAGCCACAATGAAATACCACTTTATACCAGTCAGAATGGCCATCATAAATAAAGCAACAAACAACAAATGTTGGAGAGGTTGTGGAGAAAGGAGGTCCTTGGTTCACTGTTGGTAGGATTGCAGACTGGTACAACCATTATGGAAAACAGTATGGAATTTTCTCAGAAAAATAAAAATCGACCTGCCTTTTGACCCAGCAATTCCACTGCTAGGACTATATCCTAAGAACCCTAAAACATCAATTTCAAAGAACCTATGCACCACAATGTTCATAGCAGCACAATTTGCAATAGCCAAGAGTTGGAAGCAACCTAGGTGCCCGACAGTAAATGAATGGATCAAAAAATTGTGGTACATATACACAGTGGAATTCTGTGCAGCAGAAAGAAGGAGCTACTACCCTTTGCAACAACATGGATGGAACTGGAAAGCATTATGCTGAGTGAAATAGGCCAGGTGTTGAAAGACAAATACCATATAATCTCACCTTTAAGAGGAAGCTAAACAACAAAACGAACAAGCAAGCAGAATTAAAAAAAAAGACACTGAAATAGAGAACAAGGGGACAGTGACCAGAGGGGAGAGGGAAGGGAATTTAAGGGGGGAGGGGATTTGGAGGAACAAATATGAAGGACACAGGGACGAGAGCTGGGGGGATGGAGATGAGCGGGAAGTGGGGAGCACAGGACGGGGGGGGGGGGGCTGGGATGGGAGAAATAGACAAAAAACTACTTGAAAAATAACTAAATTTTTTAAAAAATCTTTAAAAAAAAAATCAACATCAGTGTGTGGTTGCCTCTCACATACCCACTACTGGGGACCTGGCCCACAAACTGGGCATGTGCCCTAACTGGGAATCGAACTGGCAACCCTTTGGTTCACAGTCCAGTGCTCAATCCAGGGGGGAGGAGGAGGCACCGTGCTCTAGAAATGGAACTGGTATTGCTAAGGGAGGGGGTGAAGAGTAGTTCTCAACTCAGGGAATCGTAAGCACTGGAGTTCACGTGCAGAGGCGGGAGATGACCCTGAAGAGTGCGGTGGGTGCCGCACTGATAGAAAAGCTGTGTTTTACCGTGTTAAGGTGGTCTGAGGCGGAGTTGGGGTGAGAAAGGTAGTCTGAGGCGGAGTTGGGGTGAGAAAGGTGGTCTGAGGCGGAGTTGGGGTGAGAAAGGTGGTCTGAGGCGGAGTTGGGGTGAGACTTGTGGGCTTGGAAGGCTCAGCCCTGCTCTGACATCTTCCCTTTTTGGAGCCGAGGTCCTTGTCTGTAAAATGTGGCCTCTCTGGTCCTTCTTGTTTTTGAGTTCTAGAATTTTCTTGCTTGGCTTTCAGCTGGACAAAGCTGACAGAAAGATTCTTCAAGAATACACCTTGGCCTGAGGCTGAAGCCATTGCCCCGCAGGTTGGAAACGGTAGGTGCCAGCGAGCCTTTGTCCTGGGTGCCGGATGGGGTCCTGTGACCAGGGGCATCAGAAGCTCCGGATGGTGGTCTGTGTCTGTTTTGTTCACTATTTTATTTATTTACTTTTGATGAGAAGGGAAGGGAGGGAGAAAGAGGGAGAGAAACATAGATATGTGGTTGCTTCTTGAGCGCCCCCCCACTGGGGACCTGTCCCTGCAACCCAGGGTTGTGTCCAACTGGAAATCAAACCAGCAACCTTTTGGTTTGCAGGCTGGTGCTCAATCCACTGAGCCACACTAGCCAGGGGTCATAATGTGTTTTTTAACAGGCAAAGACTAAGTACTCTAGAATATAAAAGGAGATTTGGTACAAACACCCATCCCCTCACACCCCCACCCCCACTTCTGTCCCCGAGTCTTTGGTTTCATTGTCTGGAGCCATCTAGTATTGTCATTCACTTTGTTTATTCTTTCTGTAATACTCTGTACATATATGTGCAAGTAAGAATACAGTTGATTGTTGAACGATGCAATGGTTAGGAGTGCTGACCCTGCCTACAGGCAAAGCTGCATGTAACTTAACTTTTTCTTTATTCTCAATCTAGGGCATGCTTATTGATTTTAGGGAGGGGGAGAGGGAAACATCAAGCGATTGACTCTCATCTGAGCCCCCACCAGGGTCCAAATCCACAACTGAGGCATATGCCCTGACCAGTAATCAAACCTATGACCTTTTGGTTAATGGGACAGCACTCCAACCAACCGAGTCACATTGGCCAGGGTCGCATGTAACTTCAGATTTACCAGAAACTTAAGTTGTCTCTTCATACCTGCAGGGGGTTGGTTCTAGCACCCCCTGCAAATACCAAATCCACGAATGCTCGGGTCCCTTGTATCAAATGGTGTAGATCCCTGCGTGTAGTCGGTCCTTTTCACCTGTGGACTCCCGACCACAATCGAAACAGTATAGGTATTCACTGAAAAAGTCCCACGTGTGAGTGAACCTGCACGGTTCAGACCCATGTTGTTCAAGGTTTACCTGTAACTCGTTTGTTCCTTTCTTTACCTAGACTGAATGTCTCATTTCATTTTTTTATTTGTTGTCTTTTTGGAGAGGATTCTTCATCTCCAGGATTCCTAAGACCACCTCCAGGTTTGATGATTTGCTAGGAGGACTCAGTAGTCAGTATACAGTTGTCCCCAAGTTATGAGGGTTGACAGCGAAAGGACACAGAGCAAAATCAGCAAAGGGAATAGTGCACACCCTGAAGTCCAGAGGAGACCAGGTGCAAGTTTCCCACGGTCCATGCCTGTGTGATCCACTCAGGAGCGCTTAATTCCTCAAGTGAGGAATTGTAACGACTCGACTGACAAGTTGTCTGCCAGAGAAGCTCATTATAGACTCAGCTTCCAGGGGTTTTGTTGGGGGCTCATCACATAAGCACACGCCCTGCCTAACAGGTACAGAGATCCCAGAGTCCCTGCAGGAAAAGGAGGTGTTTGGAATAAACCGTGTTGTCAGCACAGTTTAGGCACAGCAGGGAGAGTGCCCTTATCAGGGTGGTGGGAACCCACGAAGTCTAGGTGCCCAGATGCCAGTTGAGGTCCCGCTGAGGTCCAGCTGGGTCAGTGACACTGCGTGTCTGCTGTGTTGATGGGTGGCATCTGCTGCTTCCCATGGAGCTGTAGCCACATGCTAACGAGCTGGTTTATTTAAGTGGCCGTGTGGCCAAGGTCTCTGAATGGTGAACAGAAATGGGCCTGAGTTAGATTTAGATGAGGTTGAAAGAGTAAAATGAGAAATGAATTTTCTTGATTAAATTTACTGGTTAATAACATCATATAAATTTCAGGTATACAACTTTATTATAAGACACCTGTTTGGCCAGTGTATGCTCACCACCTGAAGTCTCGTCTCTCCCTCGAGAAACGATTCTCTTGTTGCACGTATTCCTAGGTGGAAGCCTTAGAGTGTAGCGGTTGTGTTCTCTGAAATCGCACTTATTCCTTTACTGCCCCCAGGGGCTGAAGCTGCCAGAACACCCTAGCTGTTCAGGTCACCGAGTCCCCTCTGCCGTCTCTTTCAGATGCCGTCTTCCTGATTTTGTACAAAGAGCTCTACTACAGGCACATATACGCCAAAGTCAGCGTGAGTATCTCGGTGCTGCCGGCAGTTATTTAAGCTTCAGCCGTTTTGCTCCCCAGACACAGTTGCTAGTTGATACTGATTCGGTGTCCAGAAGCAGTGGGGCTGTTTTCTCGTTAGACGTGGCAGTGGGACGACCGAGCCTGGGAGGACTGGACTGGGACACCACCAGGCCTGTGCGTCCTCTTTCACTTCCCCATGCCCGCTGCCCTTGGCTGGGCACGTGTCGCCGTGCACTGGGTTGTGGGCTGCCACCCGCGCAGGGTGTCGCAGCACCTCGTGCCGCCTCTGCTTGGGGTGTTTTTTGCCCCTCCACACATTGCCACTGCATCTGTCCCCTGAAACTTGTGTGAAGCGGGGCTTGCCGGGCACAGCTCCGGCACCTGGTGCACACCTGCACCTCGACCCCTGGCAGTGGTGGGCGAGGTAGGCAGACTGAGGCGCAGAGAGGTCGCTTTTTCTCCCATTCCCAGTGTCAGTCCGGTGGCAGAACCTGAACCCAGACCTGTTTTACTGCGACAACAGTGTTCTTTTACAACCCTCCCTCAACTTCAGCACTCGTGTGATTCTCCTCTTCCTAATTCCAAAATTGTAGAGTGCCCGAAGCCTCTTAAGAGACCGTCTGCACTGCTCACATGCACCCGTGACTTAAAGATCTCAGTCTCGAGACCCGATTGGTCTCTCTAGACCCGGACTCGTTTGTCCGGGTGCCTGACACCTGCCTGCAGCCGTCTGACCGTCATCTTGGGTTTAATGTGACCAGAACGGAGTCCTGTTTTCTCTCTGAACCTGTTTGCCCCATGTTGACGGTCTCAGTAAATGATACCACCCTTCACCCAGTTACTTGGTACCATTCTGGACTTCCCTCTCACTTGACATCAATCTTGCAGGAAATCCTGCTCAGCCGTACCTTTAACATATGTCAAACCAACTACTTCTTTCCACTGCCGCCGCTGGTGCCACTTTCCGCTCTCGCCCACTCCGGTCTGTTCTTAGCCAGGTCACCAGCATGATCATTTGAATCCCAGTCTCATCACTGAATCCCCTTCCTCGGTCCTACCGTGACTTCCCGGTGTACTTGGAATACAGTCCCAAGTCTCAGGGTCCTGCTTGAACTGGCCCCTGACTCAACTTGCCAGTTTCATTTTCCGAACCTCTCCCAGGGCTCCTAGCCATACTCTGTGGCACTTGTGGCACTTCAGAGCACGTGTCCTAGCTCACATGTTGTAATTTGTTTATGTGGTTTTTGTCTGCTTCCGCCTTGAAGGGGGTACACACCACCAGGGCAAGGGCCTCGTCTTGTTCTCTGCTCCGATGTGGTGCCTGGTCCTTGAGGTGACACGTTAATTGTTGGGGTGTGTGTGGCTGTGTGAGGGAAGGAAACTGGCACTGTGATCTCTCTCCTTAGAAATGAGGTCCCAGCTGTTTGCAGTTGTTCACCTCTCGTCCCCGAGGACCACTTGGCCTGACTAGACTCCTGTGGTGGCAGGAGCCACCATCAGTAGTGATAGCTGGAGTTCTGTTGCCATAGTAACACAGGTGCCATGTTCTTCTGGCATCACAGTGAGATCTAGGGGTACCTTATCTGAGACGGTAGAGGCCCTCCCACCACTGATGCTGTGGGGTAGGTCCTTGGAGGGCTAGGCCTGTACAATATGGCTGTTTGGGGAAGACCAAGCATCAGAGTGCGTAGTGTAGCTCGTCTGACCACCTCTGATCCTGCCTCTGGTCTGTAGATGAAGATTCAGCAGGGGTGTGTCAGTCCCCTAACCTCGTTGCTAGGTACCAAATACATGACCAGTAGAGGTCATGTCTCCTCTTGCTCCAGCCTCCGCTTTACTGCTTTGCCTTTGTCAGTACCGTCTTTGCTGGAACATAGCTCCTCTGCCAGGTCTGCACGCGTGCTCCCTAATGTTTGGTCAGGGTCGTCACCCTGAAAGCCGCGTTCCCTGCCTCTTTGAAATGCCACCGCGCTCGCCGTCTTCCCTCTGACCTCAGTGCCCTTCGCGTACTAAGGAGAGCAGACGTCAGCTCACCCGTGTTTGTGTTCAGCCATCGCGATAGGCCACAAGTGACATTTAAATGATGATATACGTCCTGATGTCTCCGCTCTCTTTATTTACAGGGGGGACCTTCCTTGGAGCAGAGGTTTGAATCCTATTATAACTACTGCAATCTCTTCAACTACATTCTTAGTGAGTCTAGGGTTTGGCCAAGTTGGGGAGGGTATGATAAAGCCTAACGTTGGTGTACAGCTCAGTTTAGCAGGATTTAATGTGTAGGAGGGGGGTGGATGTTTTTAGAGGGGAAGGGAGGGCAAAAGAGGGGGAGAAACATCAGTGTGTGAAAGAAGCATTGATCAGTTGCCTCTTGCACACCCCCAACTGGGGACCTGCTCTGAAACCCAGGCACGTGCCTGAACCAGGAATCTAACCTTTGATCTTTCAGTCTGCAGGAAGACACCCAACCCACTAAGCCATACCAGTCAGGGCCAGTCTTTTTTTTTTAAGATTTTTTTTTATTTTTAGAGAGAGGAAGGGAGGGAGAAAGAGAGGAAAAGAAACATCAGTGTGTGGTGGATGCGCCCCCTACTGGGGACCTGGCCTGCAACACAGGCATATGCCCTGTCTGGGGATTGAACTGGCAACCCTCTGGTTCACAGGTTGGTGCTCAATCCACTGAGCCACACCACCCAGGGTAGGGCCAGTCTTTTAAAGAGAGAAATTGCAAAGTGTGTTCTGCAGGCTTACTGAGTGGGCATAGTCCTTGCTTCTGGTCTGACTTTCCTGTGATTTTCTACAGATGCTGATGGCCCTGCTCCCCTTGAACTACCCAACCAGTGGCTCTGGGACATCATCGATGAGTTCATCTACCAGGTAGCCGGTCAGTCCTTGGCCTAGTTTGGAGTAGCTGGTTAGAGCAAAGGGTGCTGTTGCCATTGCTCGTGTTAAAAAGGCACGTAGTGTGGAAACATGCTCATCGCAGTCTGAAACAGCCTGTGAAGGTGGGCTCCTCTGTCGTGGTTTTCTGAAGAGTCACTGAGGCCTCAGAGCTCCAGGGAGGAACTTGGAAGTCAGAAGAGTTGAGCTTTTACCTGACCTTGAGAGGCGGTGTGGCAGGAAGAAGAACACGGCCTTCAGGTTTGGGGGCAGGTGCCACCGGGTAGCTCTGTAGCGGTGAAACGCTCGTTACGCATCGCAGGCCTCACTTTCCTTGCCTACAGAAACAGAAGTGTTCTACGTCCCTATAATGGTTGCTTAGGTACATGCTGGGTCAGACTAGAATAGAACGTTTTATCAAAGTGGAAACCTCGCCCACTTGGGGCGCTGTGCTAAGGTTCCAGTGAGGACCGTCCCCAATGCGGAGTGAGTGCTGTGGCCGTGGGGCCTGCAGGCAAATTGGCCATTTCCACCGTTCACAAGCCCTGGGCATGTTACTGACCACATTGTGCCTTGGTTTCCATAAAACAGGGTGGTCGGAGGGTGGCTGGGGGCCAGTGTGAAGTCCTCCTCAGAGGGCCTGTCACGGTCATCTGCTTGCGGTGTGTCACATGGTTATGGTCAGTGCCACTGCTCTTCACCTTCTTCCAGCCCAGTTCTGTTCTTTATAATGTCACAGATGAAAAAGTAAAATAACTGAATTGGGAAAAATACCTGTTTGTTTTATGGGGACGGTATCGCTCACACTGGGTATTTCGAGAGAGTCAGCTTCGTAAAGATGTCATTTTAACTTCATGGACCAAAATGCCACTAAGTTGTGGTTGGTGAGCCAAGGAAACCTTCTCGGGGCGGTTTGAGAAAGAAACTTCCTTTAAAAAAAAAAGACTTCCTGCTCAGGTGAGGCTTCGGCGCCTGCGTGCGGTGCAGGCCGCAAACCACAGCCTGTGTCTCCCGGGCTCCTCGGCTTGTCGGCCCCTGGTTTGGCAGCCAGTCAGGGAGGGTCACCTGTGCTGAGCTGCTTCATCCCTCATAAGCTCATCGTGATTCCCCTGGTTTAGCTGGCGTTCTCGTCCCAAGGGGCTTCAGGGGCTCCCTCTCTGACCGAGACTGGCCGCTGAAGGCCTGGCGGTTCCTTCCAGCCAGATGGATGCCCCAGGAGGCGAGTGGCTCCTCCTGCCACCCTCTTTTGTTTGTTTTTACTGCTGCAAGTATTATATGAACGTGTTTGTAGTGTTTTCAACAACCTGAGTGTTTTCAAACTGCAGGTAAGAGGAAAGTGTGTTCCTTGTCTTTGCAGAGCATCAGTTATTGCCTGCAGATACAGCCACCGAGTTAACTTTTCTGGCGTTTGCTTTAATGCGCGCAGATAAAATACGTCACTTAAAAGGCACACCCCACTGTATTGTGCGTTTTGCTGCGACTTGGAACACTTAGCACGTCTGTACGGAGACCTGTCTCGGTCTGTGGTGCAGTGCACCCCGTACGGGAGCGCCGCTCTGACGGCGAGTGTCGGGTCTTTGGTTCTCACTCTTCCAGGCACAGAGCAGTGCGCATCCTTGTGTGTGTAACGTGCAGGCGTTTCTCGAGGGACCGTTGGAAGTAAGATTGCTGATTGAAGGCTATTTGCTTTTTATACTATAAAAAGTCGACTTCATAGAGGCATACTTGGCATATAGTAAAGGTACCAATTGTAAGGGTGTCGTTGATGACATGTGACGAGACTACACACCACCGCAATCAAGATACAGAACACTGCAGTCAGTTTGAATTTCAACAGAGCAATACATTTCCCTCTCGAAAGGCTATATCAAATTATGCTGCTACCAGGAGCCTCTGGAGCACGATCTCTATACTGGGTGTTGCTGGGCTAATTGTTGTCAGTTCGGTGGAAAAGATGGTACTCTCACTTTAATTTAATTTTGCTGATAAGCAAAGAGACCAAGCACTTCCCCCTGTAATAGACTAGTCCTGTTTTTCCTTGAAGTGGTCATCAGTGTCCTTTGCCTATTTCTCTATTGGGTTATCTTACTAATTTATGAGAATTCCTTACATAGTCTGGATACTGTTCTTTGTCTGTTATAAATTTGATAACCTTCTCTCTTACCCTCTTGGGGGAAGATAATACCTTGGAGTGGAAGCACGACCTTGGGCCGTCCGGGACAGGTCTCTGGTTCCCAAACCCACGTGTGCACCAGCGTCGGCCAGGGCGCTTTGAAAGATTCTGACCGAGCAGGTGGTCTCGTGCTGTCCTCCCCATGCTGGTCCAGTGGACCACGCCACCCCACATGAGTGCCTGTGGCGTGTTCCCGGCGTGTGTCGTACATTTGGCTAGGCGCTGTGGTTGGCACAGAGATGGTTCGGTCGGGCTCCTGTTCCAGGTGAATTAATGGTCAGCTCCGGTGGAGAAGACCCCCGCACACAGCTGCCACATCTCTGCTGCGTCATCGCTCGTGTGCAGAGCCGCCCGTGGACAGGGGTCTGTCAGAAACCACGTGGTTCTGGTGGCCAGGGAAACTGCGCTGTGAAGCTCAGAGATACTATGCGACATCAGGCTGTGTCTGATTCTAAAATGCGTGTTTTTCCCCACAAACTACCTCTAACCCTAGAGATTTTTACTTAGTTGGGGAACAGCTAACACATGAGTAATGAACGAAATCCACAGCGTAGACAAAGATGGCTCTGAAAACAAGCAGTGTGCACAGAGGCTGGCGTGAGTAGCAGTAGTCGTGCCAGGGATGTCACTTGGCTTTTCTGCCACTGCTGAGTCTTGTCCTTCTTCCCCCCAGTTTCAGTCCTTCAGTCAGTACCGCTGTAAGACTGCCAAGAAGTCGGAGGAGGAGATCGACTTCCTTCGTTCCAACCCCAAAATCTGGAATGTCCACAGCGTCCTGAACGTCCTCCACTCCCTGGTGGACAAGTCCAACATCAACCGGCAGCTGGAGGTGTACACGAGCGGCGGTGAGTGCTGCCCGACGTCTGTTTGCAGTCGGCCTCTGGGAACAGTCACCTGGGGCAGTGGCTGTGGCTCCCCCTCGGCGTTTGGGTGTGAGTGGTGGCCGACCGCTGGGGTCTGGGGCTGCTGCGTGCAGCAGGTGTTGGTTGGAGGACTGAAGCAGCGCTTTGAGATGCACAGACACTCCTGCCATCTCTCTGGGGCTTTGTGTAGAGTGTGCACGTTCCCAACTCTGGTGTCGGGACCGCTTCGAACTCTAACAGATTGAGAGAGTCACAGAGCGTGTCTGTAAATTTTTCAGTGAGAGCAGTGACGTGTGCAGGTCTCTTTCGTGTCTGGCTCCTGGAAGAGAACGGCCTCTTACTTCTCTTCCTGTTTCCAGTCTGTTGCTGTTTTTGCCCAAAGCGGGTGAGGGGACTCTGGCCTCACGGAGGTGCTCAGCCGGTGAAGGGGGACACTGTCAGCAGCCTTTTCAGGGGGCGCGGATCGGCTCCGATGCCACTGCCGAGCCTGACGGTGGTGGTGCCCTACGGGCCAGCAGCAGGGAGGGCACGATTTACTTTGGCACGTTAGTTTTCTGGCTCCTCCTGTGGCTTGCGTAGGCCTTTCCCGTGTGCGCACCTTTGTGAGACGCGGGTCACCGGGCTGCGAGGACTTTCCAGGGCTGACACGTGCCGTGGTGCAGCTTCTTGCAGACCGCTGGGCCGTTGCTGCCGTCGGCCTCGTCCGATGAGTCTGTCTGCGAGCAGACTCATCGCAAGTTGAGCTCGTGGTGGCAGATACATGAGTTGAGCTCATGGTGGCAGATACAAGTTGTATAAGAGTCTCATTTTTTCTTGAAAGCTCAATTTTTTCTTTGGCAGCAGACATTGTCAGTTGCTTTCACTGGAGTGTAGCAGGCTGGCCTTTATTCATTTTTGAGAAAATGACTGCTAACTACCCAAATCTAAGTAACCATAGTGTGTGCGTCCATTGTTCTTTGAAGTAAAAATGGTGTTTTGTGAAAAAGTGGCTAGTGTTTTGCTGCAAGCGTGTGGCGCTGAAGAATTCAGCGACTGCAGGTACAGCTGTGACCACCACCTGGTTGATGCCAAGTGGTCAGTGGTGTTTCCTGGCCTTGTATTTGCTTCGTTGGTGCCAATTTCAGCTGAGCGGGAAAGGCAGGTAGCGTCCTCGTGTTATTAGAACAGTTTTGACCTCGTGAGCTTCCTGAAAGGAGGGGCCTCGATGAGTCACTGATGAAAAAGGGCCTCTTACGTTCTCAGGTATGTTAGAACCAAAAAGTAAAAGAACGGCTCCCCTCCACCAACTGTAGGTAGACACAAGATTAGCAGAAGGCCGGGCACCCTGCTCCTTGGTGGTCCTTCGAAGGCAGAGTTACTTCCCGCGGCAGGAGGCTGGAGAGGCTGGCAGTGAGTGAGGGAGGAGTTGACTGAGTGACAGTTAGGGGCCAAGCTCGCCTGCCTTCGCCAGTCGCGGCTGCAGCGTTCGGTGTCTGTCTCTCCCAGGGGACCCCGAGAGCGTGGCTGGGGAGTATGGACGGCACTCCCTCTACAAGATGCTCGGCTACTTCAGCCTGGTGGGGCTGCTGCGCCTGCACTCGCTGTTGGGGGATTACTACCAGGCCATCAAGGTGCTGGAGAACATCGAGCTGAACAAGAAGGTATCACCTGTCCCCTCCGCCCATCTCCCCAGGGCGGGAGAGTCCATCTGCATCTGCTGGGACAAGTGTCGGGTAAAAGAGGACTTCTCTTCCCCAGGCTGGAGGGGAACTGAGAATTGGGAGACCACTGCAGTGGACACCTGACCCCGGATGAGGGGGTTCTCGGTGATGCTTATTACCTAAAATACTCAGTAGTCTTTTGATTCTGTTTTTCAAACAGAATGGTAAGGGCAGATTTTTACTATTCAAGCTTCGCTAGTCTTAATTAACAAAAGAACTTAGTTCTAAGATGATTTTAATAGTGATATGTTTAATCTAGGTTGTTTTTCCTAACCATGTAATTATGGGTACCTTTGTGTTTGACTTGCACGTGTTTGTCTTCTTACCTGTTTCCTTATAAGACTTATTTACAAAAGTAGGTAGTAGAAAGCCAGGAAGAAAAAACACCGAGGTGCAGAGGGTTTAGAACTGAAAGGTTTTGGGGTCACCTGGGCCAGTCCCTTTGTTGCAGCTGTGAAAACAAAGGCCTCGGTTCACGTAACGTGGTTGGAGAGCAGGGCAGTCTATGGCCAGGGCCTCTGACCCCCACTGACGTTGGGCCCCACCAGCCTCACCACCGTCTGGTCCCACCTGCAGTGACTTGGTCTGGGCCGCACGAAGACTTCTCCCCTCTCCTCCCACAGAGCATGTACTCCCGTGTGCCCGAGTGCCAGGTCACCACGTACTATTACGTTGGCTTTGCATATCTGATGATGCGTCGCTACCAGGATGCCATCCGAGTCTTCGCCAACATCCTCCTCTACATCCAGAGGACCAAGAGCATGTTCCAGAGGACCACGTACAAGTATGAGATGGTAAGGGCCTCTGAGCACCTGACCCCTTGGCGCCTATGGCCACAGTTTTTGGTAAATACCATCTAAACTTTTGCTCTTTTAGTGCGCTTTTCCTAACGGTGATTTCTTTATGGCTGGCCTCCTCTAGGGGTTTTTTGTTGTGTCTGTTACCTCGGATATTAACACCTTGGTGATAGTATCTTTTAACTCTGGTTTGTCTTCCATCAGTGCCTACATTTATTTTATTTTTTTTTTTAAGATTTTCTTTATTTTTAGAGAGAGGGGAAGGGAGGGAGGATGAGAGGGAGAAAAATGTCAGTATGTGGTTGCCTCTCACACACACCCCACTGGGGACCTGGCCTGCAACCCAGGCATGTGCCCTGACCAGAAATCAAACCAAAGACCCCTTGGTTCTCAGGCCGGCACTCAGTCCACTGAGCCACACCACCCAGGGGCAGTGCCTACATTTATTCACTCAGCAACAATTTGCTGTGTGTTCTGCAGGCCGCGGGTGTTTAAAAATGAGTTCGAGTGGGGTGTTGTACTCAGGCAGCTTTCCATGGAGGAGGGCGGCTCCAAGGCGAGCTCAGGCAGAGCAGAGCTGTTGGGGCTTCGGAGTGTGTGGTGGTGTCGCAGTGAAGTAAACCCTTTCGGTGGGGAGTGGAAGAGTAGTTGAATTGTGGGGTGGATTCTGGGGCAGCTTTTGTTACCCCGCTGAAGTATTTAGTCTTTATTCTATAGGCATTGAGGTGCCAGCAAAGGCTTCTGGGGGCCTCTGTCATAACCGGTGTGGGAGGCGTGATCTGCCAATGACGTGTGTCGCAGATGGAGAGACTGAGCCTTACCGGTGAAGGCTCCAACTGGGGAGGGCCCAGTACTAGGCCAGGGTTGAACGGAGCTAGAGGGAGCGTGGCAGAGACGTTGGAAACGTTAACTGACTGGTGCAGACCGAGGGAGAAGTCAGAGACCTGGGCAGCGTGCCTGGAGGGTGGCGGGCCTCAGAAAGCTCGCTTCGTTTCACACGGCACCCATCTCGCCCCCACCCTCAGATTAACAAGCAGAACGAGCAGATGCACGCGCTGCTGGCCATCGCCCTCACCATGTACCCCATGCGCATCGACGAGAGCATTCACCTGCAGCTGCGGGAGAAGTACGGGGACAAGATGCTGCGCATGCAGAAAGGCGACCCACAGGTCTACGAGGAACTTTTCAGCTATTCCTGCCCCAAATTCCTGTCTCCAGTGGTTCCCAACTATGACAATGTGCACCCCAACTACCACAAGGAGCCCTTCTTGCAGCAGCTGAAGGTGTTTTCTGATGAAGTGCAGCAGCAGGCCCAGCTCTCGACCATCCGCAGCTTCCTGAAGCTCTACACCACCATGCCCGTGGCCAAGCTGGCCGGCTTCCTGGACCTCACCGAGCAGGAGTTCCGGATCCAGCTCCTCGTCTTCAAGCACAAAATGAAGAACTTGGTGTGGACCAGTGGCATCTCCGCCCTGGACGGCGAGTTTCAGTCCGCCTCTGAGGTTGACTTCTACATCGACAAGGTATGGCCGCTGGGCCAGGTTCTCTGGGGCGCTCTGTCCGTCCATTAGCAGTAAATCTGTATTAAGCTACCCCTGCCTTCCAGTCTCTGTTCTGGGCCTTTGGGATGTATCGGGTGAACCGGATCAACAAAGATTTCTGCCCTTGTGCTGATATGCTGCTAGTTTTAAGAAATAGGCGTAAACATTGTAACTGAGCAAAGTTAGAAGTTGCCAGGAGCTACGGAGTCAGGGTGGAGGTGGTGGAAGGCACAGGGCGAGGTACTTGGTAAGCTTTGTTGAGAAAGTGAAATTGAAGTTAAGATGTGCAGGCGGTGAGGCATTTAGCCAAGCACTTGTTTGGGGGAGGGGCATTCCAGACAGAGGGGGCAGTTAGAGCACGGCCCCAGGGCAGGAGTGCCAGGTGTGTGCCATGTGTCTGAGGGACGGCACTGTGTGTACTGAGGCCTGAAAGGTGGCCTCGGCTGGAGGTGAGGTGGGGAGAAGGAGGGGCAGGTGCTTTGTAGGCTGAGTTGGAAGCGCTTAGTGAATGGAAAGCCATCATCCTAACTCGTCCCATCCCAGATCGGCGCTGCCTGGTTTCAAGCACCTTACAGTGGAATTGTACAGTGTGTGCTGTTTCTACGTCTAGCTTCTGCTCAGCGGTGTATTTGAGAGAATCACATCCAGTGTGACCGTGTGTCGTGAGAGCTCATGCGTGCTTGCTGCTCTGTGCTGGTCCGCCATCTGCTGTGATTGCTGCCTGCCGCTTTTCCTTCCGCTGCTAATGGGTGTTTGCGTGGGCTTGGCTATTACAGAAAGTACAAGTAGGGCTTTATTGGTCCATGTAGCTGTCGATGGTCCATTTAGTTTAGTTTAGGGTTGTTGTTGGTTTTTTTAAATTTATTTTTTAAGCTTGTGTATGCAATGTAGTGGTGGTTTCCTCCCCAGGGGAGAGGGGCATTGGGAACAGCATTGCTTTTCACTGTTGGGATTTTAAGTTCAAGTTGGACATTTTAATGTCCTTGTGAGCTTTTTAAAAAGAAGTGGATAGTTTTGTTTTCTAGAGTTTATTTTCAGACCTAAAATGTACTGGCCTCCTAGGACTGCTCTTTCCATGAAATATTACTTCCTCTCTTTGTCTCTCCTGTGCACTGGGTTGGCCAAAATGTATGGTTTTTTCCATAAAATGAAAGGCACATTTTTTTTTTTCATTTTCACCAATAACTTTATTGATTTGGATATTTTGAGTATGTTGGCTATTTCCCACCTGGTATAATGTTGACTGTTCTCAGTTAATGGCTCGATTTGATTGCTACCAACCTTAGTTGGTCCACCCGATCATGGACCATGGTCCAGCGAGAAATCTCAGGCACAAAACTTCACAAACCACTTTGACATATTCGATCAGTCATAGAACCTTTGTCATATATTGAACAAGGTGGTTGTTTTTTGTTTTTTTTGTGTGTGTGTTTTTTTTTGCATTTCAGTTGCATTTTTACCTTTCTTGAGATGATAAAGCCTAATGTGCCAAAAAATGTTGCATATTTTCATCCATCTTCAATATTAAAATGGCTACACAAAAATTCACCAATTTTGGTGTTTGTTTTTTTTTAATGCACACTGATATGACAGCTGTCACAAATACAATCTAATAAAACTGTTTTGGTGCAGAGACAAAAAATGGCCCAAATGAAAGAACAGATCAAAGCTCCATAAATGATACAACTAAGCGATGAAGAGATAGTCAACCTATCAGATGCACAGTTAAAACTGGTGATCAGGATGCTTACAGAACTGGTTGCAAAATAGAGGAAAAAGTAAAGGCTATAGAAAGTGAAATAAAGGAAAATGCACAGGGAACCAATAGTGATGGAAAGAAAACTGGGACTCAAATCAATGGAGTGGACCAGAAGGAAGAAAGAAACAACCAAACGGAAAAGAAGGAAAAAACAAGAGTTCAGAAAAATGAGGAGAGGCTTAGGAACCTCCAGGACATCTTTAAATGTTCCAACATCTGAATTATAGGGGTACCAGAAGGGGAAGAGGAAGATCAACAAGTAGAAAAGTTATTTGAACAAATAATGAAGGAGAACTTCCCCAATCTGGCAAAGGCAATGGACTTCCAGGAAGTCCAGGAAGCTTGGAGAGTCCCAAAGAAGTTGGACCCAAGGAAGCACACACCAAGGCATATAATCATTGTTACATTATCCAAGATTAAAGATAAGGAGAAAACCTTAAAAGCAGTAAGAGAAAAGGAGACAGTTACCTACCAAGGAGTTCCCATATGACTATCTGCTGATTTCTCAAAAGAAACCTTACAGGCAAGAAGGGGCTGGACAGAAGTATTCCAAGTCATGAAAGGCAAGGGCCTACATCCAAGATTACTCTCTGTAGCAAAGCTATCATTTAGAATGGAAGGGCAGATAAAGTGTGTCCCAGATAAGGTCAAGTTAAAGGAGTCCATCATCACCAAGCCCTTATATGAAGTGTTAAAGGGACTTACCTAAGGAAAAAAGATGATCAAAACTATGAACAGTAGAAATGACAGCAAACTCAGAAACAACAGCTGACCCTAAAGAATAAAAACAAATAAACTAAGCAAACAACTAGACAGAACAGCATTGTTCTCAGTGAAATTAAAGGCAGCTGAGCTCTACTAGAGCCATCACACGGGAGAAAACCAAATGGACTTCTTGGCCAACCCACTGTCTCCGCTCATAAGTAAAGGAAATACTGTTTAGACGTACTAGGACCCCTGATAAGGACTGTTAGCGTAGCAGTCTGTTGAAGTCAGCGCACTGGTATCTGTCATCTCTTCTGGAACGTCCTTTGCCAGTATTTCCTCCCTACTGTCTCTGCTCTCTCTTCCTTCCGGAGTTTTTACTTAATGTGCGTAGACCTCTCTCTGTACTTCGTGTCTCTGAAACCCTTCTTCCATCTTTTTGTTTTCTTTATTCTGGATAAATTTCCTTTGATTGATCATTGTGTCCCTAATCAATCTCTTCGTCTCTGTTTCTCTAATACTTTTTTACTCACAGTGCAGTGAATCCTTATGTGCCTGGTTATTTTTTACTGCAGAAGGTTCGTTGTCAATGAAATACAATTCGTTGGCATTCTTTTCTCCCTTTTCAATTCTTTGATGTATAAGGAGATTTACAAAATAATTTATCCTACATTTGTAGTTGTTTCCAGGAAGTGTGTTGATGTAAACAGCGTAACTGTTTTGGCCAGTGTTTGAGATGGCAGTGTGTTCACAGTGTTGTGCAGCTGTCTCCGGTATCTCATTCCACGGCATTTCCGTCACCCCCAAAACGAACTCCCTGCTCGTTAACAGGCATCCCCAGTTCCCCTTCCCCTAAGCTGCGAACCAGTCATCTGCTTTCTGTCTCTGGACTCGTGTTCCTGATGTTTCATATAAATGGAATCATAACACTGGCCTTCGCGCTTGACTCCCTTTATCGAGCACATTGGCACGTTTCATCGGGTTGCAGAGTGTGTCAGTGCCGGAGTCCTGTTTACGGCTGCCGAGTGACCCTCCGGCTCTTGTGGGTAATGCTGCTGTGAACACTTGCGCACACGTTTTCATGTGAACGCACTCTCTGGGGCGTACACCTGGTTGCTGGGTCAGTTTGGGGCTCCTGTTTCTGGAAGCTCGTCCTGTTAGACCTTACCTTCTCGTTTAGACTTGGTGGCTTTTGGAAGACGTGGTGTTCGTCAGAATTGTCTTTGACGTGAACAGTCTCAACAAAAGAAGAAACACGTCAGTAGTGGAAGTTGTTCAGTTTTAAATCACGCTTTTAAAAATCCGTCTGTCCCCAGTGGTATTGCACCAGCCACCCACAGCACTCTTGCCTTTTATTCCAGTGGCTTCTGTACCCAGTCTTAGGCGACATCAGTAGCCTGCCCCTCTCCTACATCCTAGTGACCCAGACGAACTAGTGCCCGATATCTGGGTGGTCTTTAACATCTCTCCCAAGAATTAGCAACTTGATTATAATGAATAAAATTTTGCTATGAAGTTATATTTAGATTAAATCGATAACAATATGATTCAGAGTCCCTGCATGAAAAAGCTTTAGTTGCATGTTTTGTTTTTATTATTGTTCCGCTTCCTGGTTCGGGTTTATCTTTGGCAAAATGCTGCTTTCTTCATTGCATTGGGGGTACGGTGCTTTGTTTTTTTCATCCTTGACTTGAAAAAAATCCTGTCAGTGATTCAGAAAGTTCTTGGGTCTTAGATTAGGTAGGAATTTACAAGCAAAATGGTGTTAACAAAATATTCTGAGCTAAAGAACAAAATGTAAAATCTGGCCTAATTTGCAGTCTGTGTGTGAGAATAAAGTGCTGCTTTAAATGTTTTTATTGCCTCGAGATTCACATTTGTTGAAAAAGACCAGAAACTAATGAGTTAACAAGCAGAAAATAAAGTCAGTCATCCAGAAAGAGAGAGCTGCGAGGAACTGGAGAGGCTGTGTGGGTAGCGATTGGCGGCGGTGTGAGCATCTGCAAGCCCGTAAGCGCTCAGCCTCACAGCTGTCATCCGACTGTGCTTTTCCCGCAGGACATGATCCACATCGCAGACACCAAAGTCGCCAGGCGCTATGGGGATTTTTTCATCCGGCAGATTCACAAATTTGAGGAGGTGAGAGGTCTTGGGGGGGTGTGGCCTGGGGACAGAGGTTGGGAACTGGGTGAGGAGTTTTCATTTTTATTTTTAAGAAAGTCCAGCCTTGGCTGGTGTAGCTCAGTAGATTGAGTACAGGCCTGAGAACTAAACAACCGCAGTTCGATTCCCAGTCAGGGCACATGCCTGGGCTGCAGGCCAGTTCCCAACAGGGGACGCACGAGAGGCAACCATACATTGATATTTCTCTCCCTCTCTCCTTCCCTTCTCCTCTAAAGATAAACAAATAAAATCTTTATTAAAAAAAAAGAAAGAAAGAAAATCCAAACTTGCCCCAGCTGGTGTGGCTCGGTAGATTGAATGCTGGACTACAAACCAAAGGATCGCTGGTTTGATTTCTGGTCGGGGCACATGCCTGGGTTGTGGGCCAGGTCCCTGTAGGGGGCACATGAGAGGCAACCACACATTAATATTTCTCCCCCTCTTTCTCCTTCCCGCTCTCTAAAAAATAAGTAAATGAAGTCTTTTTAAAAAAGGAAAGAAAGCCCAAAATTGACCCTTTAAGTTTCTGAGCCAGACTGGCTGGCTGCTTGGGGTTTGGGGAATGGGGTTGGGCCTTTGGGAGCTGCTGCGTCAGCCTTCTCAGGAGCATCTTTTTCCAAATCTCCCTCCAGGGGTGGCCAGGAGCCTCCCTCCCTCCCTACTATTTCCTAATATGGGCCGACTCCCTGCCTGCTCCCACCCGCCCCTCTGCCCTCCTGCCCTCCCGGCTTGGTGGTTACTCTGCAGCTCAGACAGGTCTGGCCAGCTCCTGCGGGCGGGGGGGGGGGGCGGAGCACAGGGAGCAGCTCTGTTTCGACAGACCTGGCGCATTCCACGTCTTGCCCTACGAGAGGTCTTGTGGGTCAGGCCGAACACCACAGGGGTACTGGGCCTCTTTTAATGACCAGAGCTGGAGCCACTGTGTCCTGGCGCTTCGAGTTCTCCAGCAGAGGTCACTGCTGTTCTGCGGTCCATGCCACCAGGCCCCTCTTGAGGTCATAAGGCAGCTCTCGCAAGTCTAGGTGCCCTGAATCCCTTTCCCGTGTCTGCAGTGGGCAGAGCAGTGTAGAGCGCGTTTGTTGAGTGGGAGTGCGGGTGGCCGAGCGGTCTGCAAGGACGGTGAGAGGCCTCTGAATGCCCGATGGAGGGTCTAACGAGGGCTTTACACAGAGGGTCCGCCATATACTCGCATCAGAGACCCCTCCCTGACCTCAGGGGGCGTCCCGAAGTCTCTGACCTGGTGACTGCGCACGCTGTAGGAAAGGTTTGGTGCCAGCTCCCCGTGTAACTTGGCTTTTCTTTCTCTTGCAGCTCAATCGGACCCTGAAGAAGATGGGACAGAGACCCTGAGCCCTTGACGCCTGCATTAGGCAGGAGCCTGTGTCGATGTCCTCGCCGGTGGGGAGCGCTTTTGCTACTGCGAAGCCCTTATGTAGCTCGGCCATCAGCCTGTCAGCCGAGTTGAAGTTTATTTGTGTCAAAGACTGAAATGTTTGAAATGAGTCTCAGTAAAGGGTCTTCTTTGGAGCCAGATTTGTCATCTCGTTATTGTCGGGGAGCCCCTGTGGATGAGGGATGCAGTTGGCCATTTCCCACGTGTGCGATGCTTCCTCCCGGTGCATCGGTTGCTGGTGCTGGCACGGAATTAGCCGGTGCCTGTGTTCACACTGTGCCGCACAGTTCACAGGGCACTCGCCCCTCACCGGAACCCGTGCGCCCTGGAGGGCCTGCCGCAGTCTGCACTCGGGTTCAGAGGTAGTACGCCCTTCTGCCCGACAAGGAAACGGACTCGGGGGTCGAGGGAGCAGTCGAGGTCACATAGTTCTGTGAAAGCCGAGAGTTGGCTCCAAATGACTACATTTTTCTACTGCCTCCCACTGGTGGGTCTTCTGACTCCTTCCCCGTGGGCAGTCTCTTGCGCCCTCAGTGACTTCGGTCCTCCAGCCTGCTGGCCTTCCCTCCCTTCAATGCCCTGATGGGGCCTGCCATCTTGGGGACTTCCCTGAGATGGCATCTTCTGCACCTTAAAACCTAGTAGCCCACACTGTTTACTGTCAGAGCTGATTTCTAAGCTTTTCTGACACCAGTCCATGACCATTAAAAACGTGACTGGAACTGGTTGTCTCAGGCAGTGTCACCGACCTGCTTGGCAAAGCTGTACAGTCTGCACACAGTCTGTGCACCGTCCCCTCTGACGGTAGGCGGCTCGGCGTCCTTATTGAGGAAGGTGAGGCCTGGAGTAATTACATAGCTTGTCCATCCAAGGTCAAGGTAGTAGGTAGTGAAGACAGGTCTTTTGTTGCCCAGACTTGTGGTGTTAGAAGTGCTACAGAAGACTGGCAGCACAGGTGGAATCGCAACAGGTAACCTGTAAAAATCAGTGTGTGTTAGCCCTGCAGAGAGAGGTATTTCCTGTGAGTCGGAAGGACGCAGCTGGTGGGGCCTGCCCCAGGCACTCGTCCCCAGCAGCCTGACTGTAGGCAGTGGTGGGAGCTGGGCGAAGTGGCTTCCTGTGTCCTGGGGGTTAGTGTTGCACCTGTCCCCTGAGGTGGGCACCAGTGTGGCTTTGGGGTGGAAGTGCCTGCCTGCACATCACTGCACCTGTCAGCCCTGCCCCTTGTTTATAAAAGGAGGGCGTGGGCTCAGCCATACTGGGTAGTTGTGAGGGATAAGCCAGATGACATTCAAGTGCCCGGAGCGATGCCTGGGCTGCAAACCAGTGCGTGCACAGTTACTACTCCTCCCTCGTGATCAGACTTGGAGCTGTTCTGAATCTCCCCGTTCATGTGGGAGTTACCGTCTACTGCTGTGATGGGTTGAATGCCGGTGCCCAAAAAGACACGTCCATGTCTTAACGCCTGACTCCTGTCGAGGTGACATTTGGAAAACAGTCTTCACAAGTGTAAGTTAAAGATCTCAAGATCATTCTGGATGAGCCAGGTGGCCCCTAAATCCAGTGACAAGTGTCATTTTAAGAGACACATGGAGAAGGCCACATGAAGACAGGCGGAGACTGAACTTCTGCATCCTGGACCCACCAGAGGCTGGAAGAGGCGAGGGCGGCCCTCCCCTGGAACTGACACCTTGATTTGGGGCCGTGGGCCTCCAGGACCTTGAGGGACAAGTTCACGGCAGTTTGTTACAGCAGCCCCAGGACTCTGACACAGCGCCCGCTGTGTGTCAGGCACAGTTTAGCGCTTTGTGCTGAGGCTGATCCTTTGGCTCCAAGTGAGCCTGCCAGGCGCTGCTAGGCAAGGGGGCAATGGACGTACATCAAAGACAAAAATCCTAAAATAACAAAAAAAATTAATTGGAAAAGTCCTTGTCCTCACGGGTTTAAGTTTTAATGGGTAAAGACAGGTGATAAACCATACTCTGTACACAGGACGGAGACGCATGTTATGGAGAGAAGTTGAGGGTAGGAGGTGCTGTTTTGAGGAGGGCAGCCTGAATACAGCACACCAATGGGTGACCCCGGGGCAGAGACCTGACGAGGGCATGGAAGCAGTGTTGCGTGTGCCCGGGGAGCCAAGAGCAGAGGCCTGTGCATGTGCAGAGGGGAGTCTGTGTTCAGAGGGGTGCAGTGAAAAGGTCAGTGGGAGCAGAGCGAGTCAAGGGGGCAGGGGGGATGAGGGGCCAGAGGCTGGGGGAGCTCCAGCCGTGTATGCAGGGCCCTGTGGATGGTGGTGAGGACCATGACCAAGTCTGACTGAGGTGGGAAGCTGTTCCTGACCAGGTAGGTTAGGGGTTTGCCCGAGTTCCCGGAGCAAAGGAGGAGCCAGGAGCAGACAGGGTCAGCGCAGTGGCGAAGCCTGTGCTGTCTCCAGGACACCAGCCCTACCCTGCAAAGGAAGGAAAAACACACACAGCCTCTCCGTGAATAAGGAACAAGTCAAACATTCCCAGTGCCCTGGAAGCTTCCCCAGCACTTCATCTGTAACCCTGCTGGGTCCTGCTGAGTGCAGAGTAGGGATCCTGCCAATGGTTTTGATCACCAGGCCAGGGCCAGCCAGGTCCCCTTGCCCCTGCCTGCCATGGTGCCTTACTGCCCGGTTCCCTGGCCTCCTAAAGAGCGGCCTCTCCAGCACCTTTTCTTCTGTTTGCTGTCCCCACTGCCCGTCCTGGCATTTGGCAATGGCGGCTCACAGGAATTCAGACCCATCTGGGCAGCCCCAGTCCCCTGTCCCCGCTGTGAAAATTATGCTGGGTCAAGGCATGCTGCGTCTGACACAGTGTCTCTGCTCTTCTTGCCTTGCTCGGTGACAGGCAGTTTCAGAAGCTCGGGGTCACAGACAGTGTATGTGTGGCCAGTGCGGGGCCATTTCCCATGGCTTGGTTCAGGTCCAGCGGCAGTGCTGGGCACCAGCAGCCCTTGCGAGGGGACAGGCACGGCTGGACTCTGCCTGGTACTTGCTGCTCCAGGAATGCAGGGCATTCAGCAGCTGCAGCCAGCTTGCCGGGTTTTTATTCTTGCGGCCCAGAGTGGAGGAAGTAGGTTCAGAATCTTTCCATGCAAAACAGGGCGAGGGTTTTGTCAGTCGTGAGCACCGGGTGCTCCCAGTTACGTGCAGTTCCTACACCAGCAGCACAAGGTAGTATAGCAGTGTGCAGGCTGGGGCTCGATCAGGTCTGGGTCGAACCCCATGCATTAGTTGTGTAACCTGGGGCCAAGCTGTGTAGCTTCCCATTTTCCTCATCTGTCAAATGGGGATTGTACCTGCCTCGGGTTTGTTCTGTTGGTAAAGTGCTAGCATAGCACCTGGCCATGGGGTGTGATTAGGGAGTGAAAGCCGTTATTATTAGCTGTCTGTGACCTTGGAAGTCAGGCATACAGAAACAGAAAGGTCATGTGTGGATCTGCATGGCCACCTTGCGGTGGAGCTGGGATGGGCCTCAGCCTGCACACTCTCACCAGGGGCTTTTTCCAGCCCTGATTCCTTCAGGGGCTCGAGGCAGGTCTGTGTAGAGACAGTGGAGACCAGCTCACAGAGAGGCTGAGGTGCTTATTTAGAATGGTTCAGCCACATAAGGGGCCAGGCTGCACACAGTGGGACATCAGGCCTGGGGAGAGGCAGGGGACACAAGCAACCTGGGAGGTTACAGGGGACAGGACTTGGCAGAGTTGCCCAGTGGGGGTCATGGGGGAGGGAGATGCCCAGGCCTCGGGTGTTTGCAGCTGGGGAGGTAGTAGAGCCACACAGAGATGGGGTGGGTGGCGCAGGCTTGGAACAGGCTGCAAATGCAGGTGGGTAGAGAACTGGGTTTGCACATGAGTTTGAGGCACTTACGAGATACCTGGTGGAGATGCCCAGGGCAGAAGCAGTGAGCCACTGGGGCTGGACCCTGATCTTCAGGCCCCAAAGCTAAGAGCCTATTTAATGCCACACAGGCCCACCTCCCGCGGCCTCCACTTGCTTTCACAGTCTCTCTGGCCTCCTCATATACTGGCTGCGAGCCCGTGCTGCGGTTTCTCTTGAGTACGGCCTTGACCTTACCTGCAAAATGACCTTCTCATCTGCAAATTGAGGCTGCCACTGTCCAAGGGCTGCAGCCCTGCAGTTCCAGAATCCCACGTCACAGCCAGGACCGGGCCAGGGCCCTCTGACCACCCGAGAAAAGAGGCAGCACCCGGGATGGATGGCCTTTATAGTGAAAAGAATTTGTGGTGTGAAGCAATGATGAATGCATGAGGAGGTGAGTGAGCGAGGATCGAGTGAAAGAATAAAAACGCACAGCATGTCCTCAGTAACGTTGTTCCATTCATCGCCATTTTGGTATAAAGTTGATGAGAAGCAAAATCAATTCCTGACAACAAAGGCGAGATGGCGGATGTGCTGGAGCTTTACGAGGCCAGGGTGAGGATTTCCCCGTAGATGAGGGGGGACAAGAGCACCCACAAACCAAAGGAAGCGAAGCAACGGAAGGGCTGCAGCTTTGGCTCTGCAGGGGGTCTCGAGCGTGGACGTGTGCGGGTTATGGCAGCGTGGAGTGGGATGGAGGTGAACCCAGACCACCGCGCTCTGCTGAGGCTGGATTCTCTTCATCATTGCAGTCCACAAGGACGCCCACCAGAGAAGACATCCACGACAAATTTGCCCACCTCAGCCTGACGGGGTACAGGGTACCTGACGAGCGTACTCTGATTGAGTAAGAAACATACGAGGAGGCCCAGGCTGCTGTGGAGGGACACAATGGCACCCCCAGGGTTTGATAGGACATCCGATCAGCGTGTACCGGTGCGTTGTTACTGTTTTCTTTTTAGATTTTATTTATTTACTTTTAGAGAGAGGGGAAAGGAGGGAGAAAGAGAGGGAGAGAAATATCAATGTGTGGGGCCTCTAGTGGGGACCTGGCCAGCAAACCAGGCATGTGCCCTGACTGGGAATCGAACCAGTGACCCTTTGGTTCGCAGGATGGCACTCCATGAGCCACACCAGGGCTGCCCTGGTGTTTTGTTCAGGGTCCACCCAAGAGCAAAGGAGCAGTGACTGAAGATGCAGCAGGAGTCCAGACGGAGGGGCCGCCCGGAGGTCCCCTGTTGTGCGGATGTCCCCTCCAGAGACTCCATTCTGCCATGCAGCCTTGGAGAAATAGGGCTGGAAAGGAACTCACTGGTTATAGTTAATGTCTGACCCTGTGGTTTAGTGGTGGGTTTTTTTAGTCACAAAAAAAAAAACTGAAGTTTTTTTTAGAATAACTGTCCCATTTTTGTTTTCTAAAAAATACAACTCCCAGTGGGAGCCACCGCCTGTGTGGAGTTTGCACATTCTCCCGTCTGTGCAGGTTTTCTGCGGGGACTCCAGGCTCCTCCCACACCCCCGGGGTGTGCGCACCGTGCCCATCTGAGTGAGCGGGGTGTGAGTGAGTGCGCCCCGCCATGGAGGCCCATCGCATTCCGGGCGGTGGGTCCTGGAGCTGCTGGGAGAGGCCGCCTGTGTTCCTGAATTAGAGTAAGCGGGTTGGAAAATAATTCTCTTAGTTGTTATTATTAATCTCTCTTAAATCTAGGCATAGCTGGCGTGGCTCAGTGGATTGAGTGCAGGCCTGCAAACCAGAGTATCGAGGTTTGATTCCCAGTCAGGGCACATGCCTGAGTTTCAGGCCAGTTCCCAGCAGGGGACACATGAGAGGCAACCACACATTGATTAAAAAAAAAAAATCTATGCATAGCTCACATTTATTTCAATGCTTAATGTTAGAAGTGTTTGGGATACTTATTTAGAAGTTTGACGATGTGTTTGTGACCAGAAGTGGGAACTTAGCTCTCCTTTCTATCAATTAGCCGAGGGTAAGTAAAACCGGTTTCACTGTGCCTCATCTCATGCCTGTCGACAACGTGAAGTGAAGACTCACTGTGTGAGTGAGTGACGGTGTGCCTTTCTAGAACATAGAGGCACAGAGTGAGGAAGAGGAAGGCGTGCTGTCCTGACAGTCGTTTAGCAAATGAAAACCACCTGTGCTGTCCCTGGCTCTTCCTCCCAGTGGCCGTTCGTCTCCTCCCCCAGCCTGCCCTGGGGACAGGAGAGGGGCTGGGGTGCGCAGTGGCCCTGGAATGGGGGAAGGCCAGCAGAGGAGGCTGGGGGTTGGGACGGATTTGAAGATCCGAGGCCTGACCAGCAGTTTCCTGGTGTTTTCCGCAGAGAGCGCGGCAAGGGAAGCAGCAGTTCATCCAGGTTCCCTTGGCTCCCCATTCTTGTCAAGCCTGCAGCTGCAAATCCAAGCTTTTCCTTATTTCTGGCCCCATGCCGTTCCTTTCCAGCCACTTGATCAAAGTCAAGGTACCTCCCTTCTGCCCCCACCTCCACCCTCCATAAAGTTCCCTGGGGCCATCGGACCCGGGAGAGTGGACTTCACTTCCTGGTCATGGTCGACAGGGAACTTAGGTTCAGGCTGATGCCTCCCCCTTTGCAGCTGGGCGATTTCAGACTTGTTACCTAAATTTCCGAGCCTCTACTTCCTCATCAGTAATCCGCCCCCACCTCCCACATGCCTGTGTCTGGCACTTCTAAGTGTCAGCATATAAAGCTGTGAGCGAGATTCACATTTGTTGTTCCTCGTCTCCATCCTGGTTGCATCGTGTTACCTGGAGATGCGGTCACCCTCTGGAACCTCTGTTCTATTTAGGGGAAAAAAAGCAACTCTCAGGGCTTCTCCAGACCAGTCTCACTTTCTGTTTAGGATAGGAAGAGCTGCCTTACTCACTGTCCCGTTGGCACACTCAGGTAAGCGGGACACGAACAGTCCCTTCCTAGTGTCTGACAGTCTGGTCCCAGAGCCTCCTTCTGGCTAACCGAACTCTCTCCTGCCCCGCAGTCCACAGAGCAGCGGTGAGCCAGGGAGGCTCAGAAACCGTTTCTCATTCCCCCTACTGGGACATAAAAAGCTGGCCAGGCTGATACTGAGGGGGCTTTGGGAGGTCTCTAGCCCCTAGTCACCCCCAGAGTATCAACACATTAATGGGCCGGTTTTGCAGACCCAACCCTGAGTCAGGCAGCCCGTCTCCCTGCCACACTTCTGCCCCTGCCTCGCTGTGGAGCACCAGGCACTCACCTGCCCGTGCCCTGAATACTATTTCAGCACCCGGACCACCCTGCTGGCCTGCGGGGGGTCTCAGGAGCTGGCATGTCTATTGCAGCTGTGAGTGAGCTGGCCTGTGTGCAGGGCATGGGGGGCTGGGGTTCTGGGGAGGTTGTGCTCACCAGGCTCACCAGTACCTACAGGGCTGGCCAAAAAGTCCGCTTAGTTTTTTCCATGAAATAAAACACGCATTTTTCATTTTCACCAATAACTTGGACAATGATTTGGGCATTTTGAGTATGTTGGCTCTCTCCCACTGTTGGCTTCTAGTGGGCAGAGGCCAGGGTGCTGCCAAACATCTTCCAGTGCACAAGGCAGCCCCACAGCAAAGTATGATTTGGGCAAAATGTCAGTAGTGCCAAGCAACTTCGCAAACTGCTTTTGACACATTCAATCAGTCACCGCACCTTCTCCATGTGCTGCACAAATCTTATTTTGTGTCTCAGTTGTGTTTCTACCTTTCTTGAAATAATAAGGCATAATACTCTGAAACTGTTGTGTATCTTTTTTGCATATCTTCTTCCATCTTCAGTATTAAAATAGCTGCACCAAAATTCACCAATTCTGTTTTTTATTTTTTTCTTTATTTTAAAAATATTTTATTTCTTTTTTCTTTTCTTCTTTTTTTTTTTTTAAGAGAAAGGGAAAGGGAAAGAGAAAGAGGGAGAGAAACATCAATGTGTGGTTGCCTCTCATGCGCCCCCTACTGGGGGCCTGGCCCACAACCCAGACATGTGCCCTGACTGGGAATCAAACTGTGACCCTTTGGTTTACAGGCTGAGCCACACCAGCCAGGACCTCACAGACATTTCTAACGTTAAATTTAGTATCTCCTCAAATCATCATGTCTGCAAAATGCATGTGGACCCGGGCCTCATCTAGGCAGGCTGGGGCTCAGGGTGTCCCGGCTGGCTCAGGGCGTGCTGTTGGCCCAGCGAGGACAGAGAGGAGCTGCGAAACAGCAGCTGCTTCTGCTACCAAAGCCTAGCACGGCCTCCCGCTGCGGCCCAGCCCCACTGGAGGCCCCACAGTGCCCCTGGTCCACGGCTCTGCCCGGCCGCCCTCCAGGGAGCAGAACCCAGGGCCAGAAGGAGGCCCTGACTCGGAGGGGGGGTGGGCACAGACAGGTAGAAAAGCACAGTGGGCAGACCCGCATGGAGGCTGGAGAATCCTGGGATTGGAGAGTCAGGAAAACTTAGAAAAGCAAAATCCTAGGATTGGAAGACTGCAGGTGCTGAGGCTCCAGGCTGCGGACCGAGGGGTGGGCCAGTTCAGGAAGCTCCCCTCCCCCATCTGTTATTTCTTTCGTTACAAAGCTGCATTTGCCCCACCAGTCTTACCCTCATCCTGCGGTGATCAGTCGGGGCCTGGTGTGTGTGGACAGATTTCCTCTTGTTGATTTGGGGCTGGTTGTGTTTTAAAACCGGAGCCCGGCTTGCTTCTAGCAACGCGAAAGCACAAACAGTGTGTGTCGGTACGAGAGAGTTACAGTGACTTTTTTCCCAAAGTGCCCAGTTAACACTATGACAGAGCAGCACTTTAAACATTAATGAGCAATCAATACAGTGACTCCACTTACATGCGGCACCTGGAATAGTCAGACACACAGAGGGGAGGGGGAGGGGAATGGGGAGTGAGGGTCCTGCCAGCGGGCACAGAGTGTTTGGGGGATGAAAGCGTTCTGACCGAAGGAGTGGTGACGGCACACAGTGCTGTGGACATACGAACACCACCGAACTGTGTGCTTGTAAAGGGTGAATTTTATGGTGTGTGAATTCTTTTAAAAAAAGTTATCTGTTGTCGTTATAACATCAAACTGCAGTGACTTGTAAACAGTGAGTCAGCTGCGCCAACCTCGGTCTCAGAGCGAGCCACTGCCCGCATCTGGGCAGGTGTCCTTTCTTCCCGGTGACTTACCGTGAAACAAAAACACAAGAGAAAGCAAATAACTCGGGTGGCTCAGTGGACTGAGCGCTGGCCTGTGGCTCATTCGATTCCCAGTCGGGGGGCACAGGCCTGGGTTGTGGGCCCGTCCCTAGTTGGGGGTGTGTGAGAGGCAACTGATCAATGTTCCTCTCTCTTTCTTCTTTCCCCTCTCCCTAAAAATAAATGAATATAATATTTTTAAAAGAAAACAATAAAATAAAATGCCATATACACACACCTGTAAATGTTTAGAGACATAAATGTGCGTGGTATACAGCTGGGTCACATGCTGCAAAAATGGGAGCCTGCTACACCTGTTATTCTGTGGCTTGTTCCCTCACTTCTTCTAAAGATGTATTTCCATGACGTTCTTCTTAATAGCCGGGTGTTGTCCTGTTGTCCAGCTGTGCTGGATCCGAATCACCCAGTCCCTTACTAATGAGCACTTGGGCTGCGCCCTGCGCTTTGCTGTGAACAGACAACGAACATCTTTGTCTGTGTCCGCCCATCTCAGTGCCCTCGGGACAGCGTTTCTGGATGACAGAATCCTACACACAGGCCTCTTCGTGGCAGGGTGGCAAATCCCTACCTTCCAGAGATGTTGACACCAAACTTTGGACGGGCGACATCCTTGTCTGGGGTCTTCCAGCAAGGTAGTGGCATAGGGAACAGGTGGAGGGCGAAAGGGGGCCGGCCAGGCGCCGCCTCCCACCCCCAGGAACACGCATGCACAGGTGGGCCTCTGGCTCTGAGAGAGAAGTCGCCCCCGGCCTCCAAACAGGTGCAGAATAGGAGGACTCTGCAGCCAGAGGTTCTCAGTCATTTCCCCCATGGCCTCTGCAGGACCCTCCGGGGCTGTTCCAGCCCCTTCCGTCTTTCCGATAAACTTACCTGGAGGTCTCTGTGAAAATCATGTAAAGCATAGGTCCTGGTTATTCATTCACTTATTCATGCCCAGTGCTCATTCTAGGTGAACTTCTCCCTCCCCAGTGGCTCTGGGTTTTTTCCTTTTTTTAAATCCTCACCTGAGGATATGTTTTTATTGATTTGAAAGAGAGACAGAGAGAAAAACATTGATCGGTTGCATCCCTATGTGCCTTGACCAGGGGTCGAACCCAAAACCCAGGTGTGTGCCCTGACAGGTGTGACGGGAGTTGAACTTGCCACCTTTTGGTGTGTGGGACCACCCTCCAGCTAACTGAGCCAGCCAGCCAGCGCAATTTTTTTTTTTATTCACCTTTGCACCTCCCCCCTTCACAGTTCTTCTACAAAGGGGGTTGGCCAGAAGAATGGTTCACTTTGACCCAAACTAGTCAGACGCCTCCCCTGGACGCCTGCTGTTCCTTGGGCTTCCTTTTTCCTTCCTTTATTGTGCTGGGCAAAAGCATTGCTGGATCTGCCTCGCTGACCAGACTAGCCAGCACTTCCCTGCCAGGATCCTGCCCCACCACCTGGATGCCTGCGGCTGTTACGAAGGCCACCCTTTGTCCCCATGGTCTCGAACACAGCCCCTTGCTTTCTTTTCTTCTGAGCACCTCTCACCATCAGAAGTTGCCTTCGTTGGTTTGTTTACTTGTTTACTGCTCATCTTCCCAACCAGAATGTTAATTCCATGAGGACAGGAATTCCCTGTCTCGTTCTCCCCCATCTTCCCTTGGACTCAGCTACTTGTATCTGTTGCATCCACATTTGAATATAAATGCCTGTGCGAGGGCTGGAGGCGAAGTTTGAAACTGACAACCATGGCTACTTTTTAAAAAAAAATTATTTTATGCATTTCTTTGAGACATGGCCTGGGGAGCCAGATCTCACTCTCCAAGATCTTAGGAGGGGACTGGAATTGAGGGAGACTAGTAGGAACTTTAGCTTTATTTTATTTTTAAATTATGGGTAAGGAAAAGGTAGAGAACTCTACATTGATAGTGAAAAATAAAGAAAAGCACTGAATGAAGGACCCAAAGCCCTTTGACCTGACCCTGAAATGAGGGCCTGCTTTGGGGCCAGCGATCCGACTTGCTGAGATGTCCGCAGCTTCTGACCTCACCTGAGGGCATGGTCTCTCCTCCCACCTGAAGCCGGGTTTACAGTCCGAGTAGCATGTTTCCATCTGTTGTCTCACCTGACTCCCCACAACCCTGACACACAGGCCAAACAAGGATGATTATCTCCATGTCACAGGCTATGCCACTGGGGTTCATGGGGCGAGTCGTCTGGCCTGTGGTCACGCAGCTGTGGGCACACAGGCCCTAACTTCCTATCATGGTGGGCTGACTAAAATAAGGAACCTGTGAAACCCACAGATGGTTCGTGGGGGCCCAGAGGGCTGTGCCGCGTAAGCTGTTATGGCAAAGGGATCAAGGTCAGACCTGGAGTTCTTTTGGGGGACTGATGGGAGCCCGAGGTTGGTGAGGACAGGGTTTTAATGGAAGTCCTGGAACGTGCTGGTATGAGGGTTCTGAGGCCAGGTCCCCGATTTAACGAGAGCACCTGGAACCTCCCTTTCCTGGATTTGCTTTCCCAGAGAAGACAAGGAAGGTAGGAGGTGACAGCGTGGACAGGTAAAGGGCCAGGAAAGCTGGCCAGGCAGCCCCTTCCTAAGTAGCCTGAGAGGCCCCATTCTGAGCCGAGACGGTGGCCTTGCAGCCTCAGACAGACCCAGGGGGTGAGGATGGTCTAAGCTGGCAAATTGGGGCCCCCCGCCCTCAGTCACCATTGTCTCCTGGGCTGGGACTCAGCAGACCTTGGAGAAGGTGGGATTCCCCAAGTGAGCCTCTCTGCTCGATAATTCGCTCCAGGCCCAGGCGACAAGCTGGGTACAAAAGGTTTTCAGCCCATTTTACATGTTTACCAGGCACCAGGAATCAATAGTTAGCATTTCTGGGTGATGACTAAACAGGAGGCATGTCTTAACATGCCAGCTACCTGGTGAATGAGAAGTTATCCCCATTTTTGAGATGTAGAAACTGAGGTTCAGGGTGGCTCAGGATCACACGGCTGGATGCTTGGGAAAAGCCCAGATATGAGCCTGGGGCGGTGTGACTCCCAAATCCCTGTTCTTTCCATTCCCCACTCTCCACCCACCCCAGAGCCCAGCGGTGAGAGATGACTAAGACCCTGCTCCTTCCCTTGGTGGTGGGGGATGGGGTGGAGCCGCAGACCCATCCAGTGCACTGGTCAGAGTTACGTCACTGCCCTGGCAGCCGGCAGCCAGCCAGCGGGAGGCTGATTAATCTCGGCAGGAGGACAGGCCTCTGGGGATGGGTCCCCACCGAAGGAAAGCAGTGGAGAATGATTCCAGGCCTGAAACCTAATGCCCTGCCAGAGAGGACATGGGTCCTTCCCCTAGGAGTCCAACACACCAACACCAAAATCGGGGGAGGCCCAGGGCCCCAGGGGGGCGAGGCGATCCCTGAGCACAGAGGGTCAGAACCCCGCGGGACAGGTGGTCAGGCTCCATACACCATGGAGTCTCCCCGGCAGGCTGTGGGGCCCGGGAATGTTGGCCGGGAGGTCAGGGGCGTTTTGGAGTGGTGAGACAGGGTGAAGGAAGCTGATGGCCTTTTGGGGGCGCACTGGAGTCTGTACGGGAACTGCCTGAGTGGCCTGAGGTGGTGGGGTGTGTGTGGGGGTCTCCCAAAGTTTCAGGCCAGGGTAGCTAGGTGGGTTTAGAGACATCCATGTGGGGAATTTGCATGGTTTTAGGCCAAAGAGCGAGGACTCAGGATGGGAGGAAGAGGCGAGTTCCTGGTGGGCTGCGTGGTGGAGGCGGTGGGGTGGAGGAAGTCATTGTGGGGAAGGGTTAGTTGGCGGGGCGTGAGGGGTTCAGAGTCCGCCCCAGAGTTCTCTGAGGAGCCACCATGTGGAATCGGTGACTGGGGATCACTGGGGACCACTGCGGGGTGCCGGGCGGGTGGGGAGTGGGGGGGTCCGCATCTGGGGGCGGAGCTGCCGCTGGGTGGGGCGCCAGGCCACCGCCCCCTCCCCGATCCCGGGCGGCGGCGGGCGGGGACCAAGGCGCCCGCGGCCGGCCCACAGCCAGGGGAAAGGGAGGCGGTGAGTAGGCGGCGGCCGGCCGGGCTGGTCCGGGCAGGTCCGGGCGGGGAGCACGCTGCCGGGCCGGGACCCCGCGCCGGAGCCCGAGCTAGTACCCCAGGCCGCGGCCCCGCCTCCTGCCCGCCCCGCGCCAGTCGGTCGGCGCCGGGAGTTCGGAGCAGCGCCGGGCAGGGCCGCGCCGAAGAAGCCGCCGCGGGTACTCGGCCTGAGGTGGGCCCGAGGGTGAAGTCCGAGCCGGGCGGCGCCCCGCGCGGCTCATGGCGGGGCCGCGGGGCGCGCTGCTGGCCTGGTGCCGCCGCCAATGCGAGGGCTACCGCGGCGTGGACATCCGCAACCTGAGCAGCTCCTTCCGGGATGGCCTGGCCTTCTGCGCCATCCTGCACCGGCACCGGCCCGACCTGCTGTGAGTGCCGGGCGGGCGGGAGAGCGGGCGGGGGAGCGGAGCGGAGCGGGGCGGCGCGGCTCGGGCTGGGGACCCCCGCCCCCCTCAGTGACGCGGGGCCCGGTAGGTGGCAGGCGCCGCCCCCCGGAGACCCGGACGCCGACCCTACCCACACGCCCTGCTGCCTGTAGGGTCACTGAGACCCCAGCCTGGGGCCAGATCCTGCCCCAGGAGGCCTCCGACCCCGCCCACTGGGACCCTGACCTGGCCAGTTCGCCCGCACCTCCTTGGCCAGGCCCGGGGTGGGAGTGGCCCCGCCCACAAAGCTCTGATTTCCGCCAGAGGGACTTAAACGCGCCGCCCCCCACCCCCGCCCCCCCGCCGCACACTCTTTGAAGGGGCACCGAGTCCTCTTTGACATCTGGGACTTCCCCGCACTAAACTGTGCTCGGGCACACGGACATACTGAGCACCCCTACCTGGCGAGGCAGTGAGGCCTCTTCCCTCTCTGAGGGTCCCCCTTGTTCTGAGTACAGTGAACCTCGCTCTTCTGATTCCCCCACGTGATCTTGTCTCCTGGGCGCTAGTGCCTGGCTCAGAGGAGACCCTAGGGTTAACTGTGCTGGGACTAATGGATGGGAAGCCCCCCCCCCCCAACGCCCATCAGGACATTGACCTGCCTCTCCAGGTGTGTGTCCCCAGGGTCCTGTGGTCCTTGGTGGGGCAGGAAAGCCAAGTGAAGACTCAGTGTATGATATGACGGCCACCATTGGGCTGCTCCAGGGTATGAAATGCCCCCTTCTTGTTCCCAGCTGCCCAGAGAGGTTCTCATGGGGAACTTGATTCAGACTCTGGAGCAGCTCCCCCTGCCTTGGGCCCTGGCACCTCCGCCATCCATCCCTCCATTCATTCATAAAAACAGTGAGCGAAAGTTTCTCGGTGTCCACCATTCCTTGTGCCCACAGCACGGGGCCCTGAGCCTGCAGGGCCAGGGGTCTCTGTTCCACCTACAGACCTGCCTCCCCAGGGATGGGCTTGGGAGGGCTTTGAGGATGGACGCAAAGGATGCCCTCAAGGATTCGATGGCACAAGGCACTTTGCTTACTCTGAGCCACGTGGTATGATGTCTGTGGGTGCTGGGTCGGGCCATGGAGGAGAGAGTTTTGGGGATGTCGATGTAGCAGTGAACAAGATGAAGTGCAGACAGACATGGTCGTGCCCCGTCTGCTGTGGGCATGTGACAATGGCACTAACAGAGGTGGGGGGAGGGCTCAGGAGTGGCAGCTTGAAGGATGGAGACGGGCACGCAGAAAGGAGTGGAGGGCTGGAGGGCTCTGCTGTTTGGCTGAGGGGCAGGTTGGGGAGGTGGGAGGCAGGGGACGGGGCCAGTGTGTGAAGGGACTTGGGTATCAAACTAAATCACTTGGTGAACCTGAGCCTGCCACCATCGATCGAAGCGCAGGCTGCTTGGTGTGCGCCTCCATGCCCCAGGGCGTCATCACCTGGGGACATCACTGGATGCTGCCAAGCATCAGTTCCCTCATCTGCAAAGTGGTTTGAAGGACTGTTGTGAGGGTTAAATGAGGCAATGAGCATTCAGGTAGCATCAGGTAGTATCCGCAGTGTTACGAGGCGGTAGGGGGTGATGACGAAAGTGTCCTCATCTATTCAACAAGTACTTAACAGAGTCGCTGCTCTGCGCTGGGCTCTGTGCCTGGTAATGGAGATAACCAGCCAGCAGAGAGACCAGCCGCACACAGCGGCCCCACGCTGTGGTAGCGACATGGAGTAGCAGGGATGGACCCTCCGTGTGGGAAGTGCTGCCGCAGAGGGCCGGGCTGGGAAGGCCTCCCAGATGTCTCCTAGTCTTCAAGGAGACACTGTGTGGGTTTCTTTTTTTTTTTTTTGAGCCTCATTTTTGTGCCCTTCATCTCTCTCAGAGCCAACTAGAACTTACCAGGCTTTGAAACTCTCGGAAAATCTCTGCTACGAAAGCCAGATTCATGAGGAGGAAGAATTGTAGTGTCTTGGGGGCCTTTACAGTTTTTACACTGTTTCCAGCCTTTCTTCACGAATAAGCATTTATTGAGCGCCTCCTAAATGCCAGGAACTAGGTAGGGTGTCCGGGCCACAGGGTGAGAGCAACGTGTAACCCCAGCCTTCCAGGGACACTGTTGGGGAGACTGAGGACAATGGCGGGACAAGTTGCCTCGCCCCATTCGGTCTGGGAACAAGTCTTTGTCCGGGGCCCGTGCGGGCGTCCCCTCGCCCCTTTCACAGAGTCATGGACAAGGGGGCTGCGGTTTAAGAGGTTCTGTAGTTTGCTGAGTGCCCTGCTCTTAGATGATGGCAAAGCGAGGGGAGTTAGGGACCCAGCTGAAGGGAAAAGGAAGTGGCCTGGCACTGACAAAAGGGGACCCGGCTCATACAGTCCACCTCCCCTCTCTGCAGTCCACCTCGGGGCGACTCCTCCCGGGGTTCTCAGGGGCCTGCTCACCCTCTCCCTTACCTGTGAGGCCTGCCCTTCACCAAGCCCAGAGTTGACCAGTCTTCCCCACCAGCCAGGGAGGTGACACAAGAGCTTCCCCTGGTTCGCAGATGGGAAGATAAGGCCGCAGAGACTGCTGCCCTGCTCAAGGTCACAGCCTGGGAAAGCAGGGTCTGGACTTGGAGGACTTGCTGCCTGCTCCGGCCTCTGGGTCCACCGCATGGGGCAGACAGGCTGCAGTTTTCAGCCATAGAAGGAGAGGCATTATGCCGGGGGGGGGGGGGGCGGCCAGGAGGCTTTGAGCAAGAAGGTTGGGCTGCCTCCACTGGTTTCAGCCATGCTAGCACCTAAAGGAGGGGCCGGGGATAAATAAAGCCAGCAGGCTGGCCAGCTGTCCCTTCCCCAGGTCCCCCAGGCCAGCCCTGCTGCCTCTCACCTGTCCCAGCTTAGAAGCCGGGAAAGCCTTCATTGCTCCCCCAAGAGAAGGCACCCTGAGGAGCGGCCCTGGCAGGGCAGCCCGTGTGCAGAGGCTGCTGGCAGCTCCGGAGTCTGTGTGGTTTCCAGGCTAGTCCAAACCTGTTCTGCCCCAGAAAAGAAAACATTCATCTTTGGGCTGCGTTGGGGTTGCGCACGTTGGCGAGGCTTCTCCAGGTTTGAGATGTGTGGTAGAAGGACCCGGAATGTGGATTCCCAGGGCTGGCTGTTTCCCCTCTCCAGGCCTCAGTGTTCTTGTCTGTAACATGGGGTGAATGCCTGGCAGAGAGAGTTAAAAATAATGTGAATTCAAGATGGGAGCTCAGCACATGCCAGCGTGAGGTCCTCGATCCGTGGATGTCCCTGTTTTTACAAGCATTTGCCTTTGTCTCAGTTTTATCCTTGCTACTGACTCAGGATGTGGCTTCCCGGGGAAGAGTGTCTAGATTCACAGCCGGTTGAGGGATCTTAAGCCTGAAAGCTTGGACTTGAGCCCTATGGCTTCCAAGTGCTTTGCAGCCTCCACTTGGAGGCCTCTGGGGGCCCTGAGCTCATCTTCCCCCACTGGGCAGGTCCAGCTCTACAGACTGTGCTTGTTGCCTCAGTTTCCTCCCTGGCAGACCCCTCCCCTTAGGACAGTCGCCTGGCAACTTGGCCACTTGGCCACTAGGCCACTTCCGGACTCGCGCCCTTGCCTGGGGCCACGTCCTCCATGCGCCTCCTCCCCTTTGCCTCCTGCAGAGATTTTGATTCACTTTCCAAGGACAACGTGTTCGAGAATAACCGTTTGGTGAGTCCTGGACAGACGGAAGCCCAAGGGGCTGTGTATGGGGTGGTGGTGGGGGTGGGCAGGGTTGCTCCTTTCCCCGTCTCCTGCTTCCCTCTGACCCACTTGTCCCTGGAGCGCCTCCCCTTCTCCAGGTCGTCCTGGGGGGCCAGAACTGAGGGTTGCCCACAGTCACCCCTGCCCTTGACCCCTCATCCCTCTGAGGGGAGCTAAGCTGCGCCTCAGCCGAGGGGTGCCCACTGACCCTGCCTCCTCCCCCTCTTCCTGCTGTGGCTGCTCTTTGCCCCGACCCCAGGCCTTCGAAGTGGCGGAGAAGGAGCTGGGCATCCCTGCTCTCCTGGACCCCAGTGACATGGTCTCCACGAGTGTGCCCGACTGCCTCAGCATCATGACCTACGTGTCCCAGTATTACAACCACTTCGCCAGCCCTGGCCAAGGTGAGTGGGGGCCAGCCCTTCAGGGAGATGGGCCCTGGGGGTGGGGCTGGGGACGGGTGATCCTCTCCTGAGCTGCAAACTGCCAGCTGGGGAGGCAGCATGCCGTTCACTCACTGGGTCATTCATTCACTCACTGAGATGCTCTTTATTGAGGAGAACAGTGCTGTGCGGGGGTGTAGCTGTGAACGGTTGCTGCTCTCCTGGAGCGCCCAGTCTTGTGGGGGGGTGGGGGGACAGACAGCGAACACGGCTGCCTGAAACGAAGCAAAATAACATGAGGGAGACAGAGCGGAGCAGGTACCGGCCGTTTTTTGTGAGTTCACCGCTCTGCACCCACCCTCACTTCCTGTTTGCAGACACTTCCCTGGGGTTTTCCTCCAGCGGGAAGGGCCCTGTGCAGCCCTGGTGCAGTGTCTTCCCCAGAGGCAACCTTCAAGACCTGAGAGCCCAAAGGCTGGGGAGTTCGGGGTGGGGGGCCCGTGAGTACTAGGGTACTTCTCTGCTGAGTCTAGTCCCTGGGGGCTGCAGAGTCTCCTGCCTGTAGAGCCCCCATGCAGGAATCTCCTGGGTGCAATCTCCCCTCTCCTGCAGAGAAGCAGGCCCAGAGAGGGGTGGCACGGAGCTCAAGGTCACACAGCAGGAAAGCAGAAAGGCTTGAAGTCAGTACCCTGACTCCTGCTCCGGGTCGCTGCTGCCCTCGGGTCCCGAGGAAGGGGGCCTCTTGCCCCTTCCCTGCCCCATTTCAGCCCAGTCTCCTGCCTGTCCGTGTGGACAGTCTCAGCCTATCTCTTTAAAAAAGTGTTCAATGAAGTCAGGTCTTTGTTTTCCTTTTTAAAAGTAAAGCATGCTTATTGTAGGCAATTTAGAACACAGAAAAAAGCATAAAAACTCAAATAATCTGTTACTCCTCCTTCCCCGAGATATTGCCAGGGATTAATGTTATATTTGAACAAATACCATTTTATGTATTTTAAAAGGAGTTCTCAACCCCTGAGTCTTTGGTGAGGGGCAGTAGGGTAGAAATTAGTAGAGTGGACTCAAACCTTTTTCTCTGCTGTTCACTATCGGGGTGACACTGGGCTGCCGTGGCACCTCTCTGCCTCAGTTTCCCCTTTGCAATGGGGACAAGAATAGTGCCCGTCTCACAGGGTTGACGTGAGGCGTAAACGAGGGAGTATAAACCTGTGTCTGGCTCTTATTTAGGACTCAAGGTGAGTATTGTTATGATGTCTTTATCCCATTGGTTGGAGCTGAGCTTACTTATCTAGAATCACAAGGGAGAGAGAGAGAGAGAACAAGAACAATGTAAAAAGTGATGTAATTTCAGGAGAGTCCAATAAGAAAACAAGATAAGGTAATGGGATGAAAATGGGAAGAGGAAGCGGCTAGTACAGGTGAGTGGTCAGGGAGGGCCTCCCGGAGGAGGTGGTGTTTGAGCTCAGCCCTGAGCAAGGAGAAGCGGGAGGCCATGTGAAGACCTGGGATGGAGTGTTCCTGGCAAGAGGGCAGCAGGGGGTCTTTATGCTTCAGTGGGTGGAGGAGAGGACAGATGGGGTCGTAGGGGCAGGGACTTGATTAGGTGGCTAGGCTTTCACCGTTTTGGACCATGATCCATGGTAGGAAATACAGTTCCCATCGCAGTCCAAGGTCATGCACACGTATGTAACTGAAACCAGCTTCAGGAAATGGTTCTTCCCCTTAGCACATGTGATGTGCACAGAAATTTTCTCTTCCACCTTTTGAGGGTGCTGGTTGCACTCTGCCCAGCGGATCCCAGAGTTCCTTGGTGGGTTGTGACCTGGAGGTTGCTGAGCGCTGTTCTAGACCATAGCCGGGAACTGGCGTTTCATTTTTAAATTGTCATACAGTAAAATGGGTTTTTTGGTATACACTTGTGTGAATTGGGGTGTGTTATTTTAATCACAAAGTAGGTGCTTAGTGAATATTCGCTGAAGGAATGAAGGAGTGGGGGGCTGGAGGAGTCTGGGAGGGTGGGTGGGTGGTTTCTCCTGGTTCGAGGGGATGCAGGCTGCGCACGTGCTCGCAGGTGGGGCGGCTCCTCCTCGGCCCCAGGGAGCCAGCCCACCTTCCTGAACCTCGGCCAGCACTGTGTGCTCTTTCTTTTCCTTCCCTTCAAGCCCCTCACCCTGGTGGGAGGGAGTCTCCCCGTCCTGCCCCTCATGAGCACCGTTAGCTCTGGGACCCCCTCACGTTGCAGAGGCTCCGCGAGGTGAAGTAGCTTGCATTCGGCTCTTAGCTTGGAAGTCGAGGCGTCCTGTCCCCTGGCCTGTGTGGGCCACCATGCTGCATTGGGCTCAAAGGCGGTGGCTTCAGAGCTCAAATCTTAGGCCAGGTTGGGGCCTCCTGGGACTCCACGCTCTCCGCCTGCCTCAGGTCTCTTCTCTGTCTCTTGGCAGCCGGCGTCTCACCACCTGGAAAGAGCCTGGCACCCTCCACCCCGCCCTCTACTCCGGCGGAACCGGGAGATAGGGCTCAGGTAGGTGGGTGCCTGGGGTGGGCGGGTGGGTGCCTGGGGTGGGCGGGTGGGTGCGGGTGAAGAGGTCGAGTGGAGTGGGGACAACTGGTACTGCAGTGTTCAGATGGCGCTTGGTCCTTTGCCCGCTGGCTTGGAAGTAGAGTCTCACAAGCCAGGACAGGGATCAGGGGCAGGACGTGCCAGGCCTGGGAAGGGGACATGAATCACAACACTGACTGTGCCATCCCAGGCCCGACAGGATTTACCCAGTGGTAATATGACAAATACCGGCCTTCGTTCCTGTTGAGACAGAGCTTGTGATCCCCAGGTGATTCAGCTCTGGGAGGTCAGAATTAGCTGTCCTGATACGCAGACGAGAAAACACCCTCAGACAGGCTGGGTCACGTGTCCAGTGTCTCTCAGCTGGGAAGTGGGGCCACATTGCCAGTCCCCTGCTCCAGGGTGCCTTGAGGGGTGACACCAGCCCTTCACGTTCCGACAGCACTTTGCAGTGCGGAGAGGGCTGGCCCACCTGCTCCCATTTGCTACTTGCTGGAATTCCCAAGGGACAGGGCGCCTGGCCCAGGGCGGGTGTCAGTGAGCGTGTGCGGGGCCGAGATAGGCAGGGATGTAGGATTCTGGTTTGCAGGTGGGAAGCCAAGGCCCAGCACTGCCAGCAGCTTGCTCAAGGTCATGGTGCTTAAAAGTAGAGAAGCTGAGATTTAAATCTGCTGGGGCTCCAGGAGGTGCAGAGAAAGGGGATCAGGTGGGCCTAAGAGGACAGTCGCCCATGGGGGGCAACCTGCCGGGACGGGACACAGGTAAAAGCCGAGAGGGGGCAGGGTTGTTCAGCCAGGCACCGCCTTTTTGGTGGGGTCAGCCCAGAAACTGGAGGTCAGGACTTCTGTTCCCTCCTGGCTCAGTGATCTTGCATGGGTCTTTCACCCTCTGTGGCTTTAGTCTCCTCACCTGTGAGAAGGGGCCAGTGGCCATGAGACGGGGAAGCAGGACGGCTGGTGAGCACGCGCCCACCCCCAACCTGCCCGCCCTGTTCCCTGCAGGGCGAGACGCTCTCCTCGGGTCGCCTGTCGGAGCAGGGCACCCACCAGACGCCCAGCAGCACCTGCGCGGCCTGCGGGCAGCGTGTGCACCTGGTGCAGCGTTACCTGGCGGAGGGCAAGCTGTACCACCGGCACTGCTTCCGGTGAGTGGCTGTGGGAGCCTGGGGGCAGGGCCTTGACCCCAGCCCCCCGACAGCAGGGAGGGAGCTTCGTGGGTTCCGTGCGCCGAGTGCTGAGGGCTCTGCGTGCCGGCACGTCCGGCCTGTCCCCGTTTTACTGAGGAGCAAACTGAGGCCTAGGGGGAGGCTGCCCAGCCACACAGCTAGAGATGGACACGGGGCTGCAGCTCAGGGTTCTGCCTCCTGTGCTGGCATGCTGTGAGGCCACCCTCCCCGTGACGTTTAAGGGGCGCAGTTTGCTTTGAAAACTACAGGGGGCAGGGAGGATTTTTTAAAAATCCCAATAGCAATTTGCTTTCTGTGTGTGTGTGGCTCCCGGGGGAAGCCAGGTTCAAAGAAGACAGAATAAGAGGCAAGGAACATACAAATAATGTAGAAAATATATGTTATAAAAAAGAGAAAAAAATTATTGAAGAGCCAGGGAACCGGTGACTGACAGTTGCCACAGGCACCGATCGTGGTCACCGTACCCCCAGCGGTGGGGGGACCTTCGCTTCCTCTTGCAGCACAAACCGAGCGCGTGTTTCACAGTTTCCTGACAGCTGCCCTTCCCCTTCCCTCTGGGAAGTCCAGGGCGTCGAGACAGGATCCAGATGGTTAGTTGGGAGGAGGGGAGGGAGGTAGCCAGCGCGGTGGGCCGCGCTGCCTGGCCAAGCTGAATGCCCGTCCTGCCCTCCCTGGCAGGTGCCGGCAGTGCTCCAGCACCCTGGTGCCCGGGGCTTACCGGAGTGGGCCTGAGGAGGGCACCTTCATCTGTGCGGAGACCTGTGCCCGGCTGGGCCCGGGAGGGCGCTTAGGGGCCAAGGCCCAGTCCCCCCTGCAGCCAAAGCAACAGCGAGAAGATGCAAAAGAAGCAGCAGAAGAAGCCAAGGATGTGGAGGGAGGCAGCCCCAGTGTGGCTGCAGTGGCTGAGGCCCGGCCCCAGATGCCCACCAAGCCCTGCGTGCCGGACCGACCGCAGGACCTGGCCAGCCCTCAGGCCGGCCGGCCCATGCCCGCCCCCAGGAAGGCCTTGGAGAGCACAGCCCAGACGCCCCCCACGCCCCGGCCCCGGTCCAGCCTGCAGCCCGAGAACTTGGAGCCAGGTGGCAGTGGCCTAGTGAATGGTGAGCAGGGTCCAGCTGGCTGGGGAGTGTCTGGTGCTTGAACAGACGTGCACACTGGGAAGGCGGATGGGGCCACACTCTGGGCCTGTGTGTCCGTGTGGGCACAGCTCTTTCTGAGGTGATCAGTTCACGCCTCAAGTTGTGACTGAGGCCTCGGTGCCAGTTCAGCTCCCCATGCTGCAGCTCGGACAGACAGACAGACACACCCACAGACTATGCCCCGGCTGCCCTGTGCGGTGTGTTGGGGTGTTTGTGTGCCTTCCTGCTCTGTGTGCTTTGGCTTCAGGGTGTGTAGCAAGGGCACCCTCGTGTGCCTGTGTTCCGGCTGTGTCTGGGACTCCATGTGTCTGGCCAGTTGGCACGCCCCAGGTGACCTCCCCTCCCATGCCCAGCTCTTGTACTTGTTTGTGTCTGGATGTCTGGCAGGACTACTCAGGGGCTGGGGGCCAGGCTCAGGTGTGTCCCTGGTCGGGTGGGTCTGGGGGCTCTCTTCAGGCTCGTCAAAACTAGCAGGGACCCCCGTCCCAGCCCTCATCATAGGACCTTCCCGGATGACCTCCCCGGCTCCCATGTGCTCCCTTAGCCCAAGATGTGCTAGGCGGCCCTCAGCATTGGGTTAGGGTAGGTGGTTTGGGTGGGAAAGACCCTGGGGTCCGGGGTTTGGGAGAGACCCCCCCTGGGTAGTCCAGGTCTGGTCCCCACTCCTCGAGGCCTGCTCTGAACCCAGCCCTGAGCTGGGCGCTGGGGACAGAGATGCGGTTCAGATGTGTTTGTGCCTTTGAGGCACTGCCGGTCTCCAGAGGGAGACGGGCACGGACCCGGGGTTTTGGTAGAACTAGAAGTCTGTGAAGTCGGGGGAGCAGAGGCTGCCGCGGGATTTCTGGGGGACGCTTGGGAGTCGGCAGGCTTGCAGGAGTTGGTGGCGCTGGGGCTGCGCCTAGACAGTGTTTCCTGCCTGTGCTGGGGAGGTGTCTGAGGGGCGCTTGGGCTCCCCGCTCTCAGCTGAAATGCCCTGCCTTGTCCCCTTGACCTTCTCTGCCTGTCCCCTCTGGTGCTTATCTAATCTCCCTGGGTCCTGGGGTGGGGAAGGCAAGCATGCGGGCGAGGCTGCCAGGGCCACCTGTGTCCATGACCTGCCGGGTAGGAAGGAAGGGCACTCCCTGGCAAGGCAGGCGTTCTGGCCGGGCCCCTGGGTGCACGGCTCCGCTGCCCAGCACACAGCTGCCTCTCCCATGAAAGCCTGTCTCACTCTCCTTTCCCATCTAGGAAGGCTGCATGAGCCCCCCGTCCCCAAGCCGAGAGGGACACCCAAGCTGTCAGAGAGGTATGCGGGCTCCGAGAGGCTCTCAGGGTCCTGGTGGTAGGAATGAGGGGCCCCTGGGGCCTGCTGGGGGCGGCATCGAGCCTTCCCGGGGGCCCGGGCCTGCTCCACTCTCTGGGTGGGGAAGGAGTGCTGTGCCGTGTCCCCTCCCCGAGGCTCCTGTGGGTGGCAGTGCCTCGTGGAGACAGCCACCTCTGGTGTCCCTCACCTGCCGGAGCCTCCGCTGCCTTTGTAACCTGGGAGGCCTAAGGCCTGGCTCATTGGCTTAGGAGAAGTAGCAGCCAGGTATAGAAAAGCCCCGAACAGCTCAGCTGTGTACCCAGCTCAGGTCTTCCACCTGGGACCCCGCGTCCCAGGCGAGGACGCCTTGTTTCCCGCTGTTCTTTGGGGCTCTGCATCCCTGGGTGGCCCGGGAGGGGAGAGGTGGGCACTTGCCATGTGCCAGGTGCTGTGCCCACTGGGCCCTTACAGTGACCTCGAGAGGTGATGGTTGTTACTGTCCCCATTTCACCGGTGAAAGACTGAGGCAGAGAGGCCAGGTGACTTTCTCAGTGTCACAGAGGGGTGCCCCTTAGGTCCTGTCCTGTGCCTGTAAGTCTGTTTCAGCCTTGGTCCCATACTGGCCCCACCGCACCAGGGCTGGGAGAGGAGACAGGTGCAATTTCTCACCCTTCCTCTCGGAAGTGGACTTCGAACTGTCCAGAGAGAGAAGAACGCTGTCCCCCTTGCCTCCTAATGGATTCTCCTCCTTCCTGCCGCCCTCCAGGACTCCAGCCCCCAGGAAGGACCCTCCTTGGATCACGCTGGTACAGGCAGAACCCAAGAAGAAGCCAGCCCCGCTGCCCCCCAGCAACAGCCCCCGGCTGCCAGGCCGGGCCGGCGGGCGGGTGGAGAATGGAGGTGCAGAAGAGGTGGCTCCGAGGAGCCCTGCAGAGGGTGGCCTAGAGCCCAAGCCCTACAACCCCTTTGAGGAGGAGGAGGAGGAGGTGGGGGAGCCCCCCGCTGCCTCCACCCTGGCCACTGGCCCCACCCAGGCCCTCCAGGAGTGTACACCCAAGTCCCTGCACCCCTGGTACGGCATCACTCCCACCAGCAGCCCCAAGACAAAGAAGCGCCCTGCCCCCCGAGCGCCCGGTGCGTCCCCACTAGGTGAGTGCCGTCCGGAGGTGTTCCTGCTAGTGGGAACCCCAGGGTCAGGGCGGGAGGCCGTGGGGTTCCGTGGCATCCCTCCAGGCCAGGCGCTGGGCGTTTCACATGTGTCCTCCCGTTGAACCTTGGAGCTGACCTGTGTGGTCGGTATCACACCCCCCTTTGCGGGTGGGGAAACTGAGGCACAGAGAGGGAAATGATTTGCCCAGGGTCTCACAGCCCTTAAGCACTGGAGGCAAGATTTGAGGCCAGGCTCTAGACTACTCGCTGAGCCCTCCATGACCCGCCTCACCGGCATGTTGTGAGAATTAACTGTGTTCTGCGGTGAAGCGCTTAGCGTTGGGCAGGCGGGAGAGCACGTGGCGGGGTCAGCCTGCACCCCGACTATCTAGTCACTGCCTCCGGTGGGTGATAGCCTCCGGCTCTGGCCTGGCTCTGTGTGACTCGGCCCTTGTGACTTTGAGCTGTTGTTTCCCTGGGTCTCTCTCCGGTCTCCTCATCTGGAAAGTGGTAGTGGCGGGCCACCTCCAGGGCACCCTGTCCCCTCCATCCAGCACTCGCTCTCATCAGGTACATGGTGTTCCTGGTGCTCACTAACTTGTCGTCTTCTCAGGCCCTGGCCCCAGGCACCTTCCATCACAGGTGCCTCCCAGACCTCAGGGGGAGCCCCTCAGACTGTGGGGCCAAGAGCAGGTTGGAGATGATCAGAGGCAGGTGCTCCGATGGCCTGGGGTCCCCACTCGGGCCCCTGCTGGAGCCCTGGGACCTCTAGCTGGGCTGAGTGGGGCGGGTGTGTGAGACACAGCAAGGAGATGCGCTCTGAGTCAGACACAGCTGGGTTCAGCTTCGGCCCTTGCTGGGACCAGTGCCTTCTGTCTGAGTCTGCTGCCTTGTCTGGAAGACACAGATGACCATGCTTTCAGGCATGGTATCTGCCGCCCGAGTGAGGGCTGAAGCGGTGCAGGGCGGTGCCTGGCCCAGGGCTAGCCGCTGCCAGGGCTGCCTGCCCTCCCCGCCTCCTGCCGTCCTCCCTCCCTCCTCTGCTGCTGGTCAGAGACACAGCCGAGGCCAGCCTCAATTTTGTGCCCTCCTCCCCGCCCCCGTAGGTTTGCCTTCTAAATTTGGCTTGGCTTTGGGTCCAATCAGATAAGGGAGGGGAAGTGAGAGGCGGATACTCTGGGCCCTGGCTTCCTCTGGACGTGGAAGGACATGGGCGGCCACGGCCACCTGCAGATCTGTTCCAAGAGGACCGTGCTAGGTGTGGCGTCCACTTGCTCATCTGTTCGCACAGCTCTCCACGCCTCCCGCCTCTCACACTCGGAGCCGCCCTCGGCCACCCCATCGCCAGCCCTCAGTGTGGAGAGCCTGTCGTCCGAGGGCCCCAGCCAGACAGCCAGCGGGCAGCTCCTGGAGCCTCCAGTGGTGCCCAAGAGCTCCTCGGAGCCTGCGGTCCACGCCCCCGGAACCCCCGTGACCTCCGCCAGCCTCTCTGCCGACTCCTCGCTGTCCTCCTCTGGGGAGCTGGCTCAGCCCACCACGGGCTCTGCGCCTCAAGCCAGCCCTGGCCTTGCTCCCAGTGCTAAGGGCAGCTCGGGCCCCCAGCCGGCCAAGCCCTGCAGTGGCGCTGCCCCTACCCCTCTCTTGTTGGTGGGAGATAAGACCCTAGTGCCTTCCCCTGGCACCTCATCTCCGCAGCTCCAGGTGAAGGTGAGTGCCTCGCCCTTGCTAAAAGCTGCAAAGCTGCAGTCCTGCCTAGCACATGGGGTCTGGCCTCAGGGCAGGAATGTCCAGGGCCGCTCACTTTCTGACTGACATGGCCCCATCCCTCTGTCCATCCACCACTCCATTCACTGAGGCACAGGCCCGTCCATTGGCCAGACTGCCTGTCCATCACTGCTCCTGTCCTCTCGCCGGGCCCTCCACGCATCAGTGCATTCAGGCACCTGTTTACCTGCCTGTCCCAAGTACTTGCCACGTTGGGGTCCATTCACACAGCTCCCACCTGCCCATTCGCACGCCCTCCTGTCCACTCTTCCTTTCACCAAGGCCCCGTTTATGCCCGAGGCCCCCTCCCTGCACGTCCTCTCCTCTCGGAAATGGAGGGGGTGTGAGGTGACCATCCCAGGGAGCTCATGACCTGTGTCGGCTGTTTGCACACTTGTTTCAGTCCCACGCCCAGAACAGGGGTCACCAGGGGTCAAGACGTTCCTCTGGGCACCTTGTTCCTGAGGGGGCCTCTCTTGCAGCCACACCCCTTTGGGCCACCAGGTTCTGATCATCCACAGGAAGGCACCAGGCTCTGGGTCTATGAGGGGCCAGCAGAAGAGAGGGGTCCCTCTTGGGCAGGGAGGGGGCTGCTCTTCTCCGTTTGCTGCCCAGGTGGAAGGTGGGGCCTGTGCTTTTGTCCTTTCTGACTGGGCCACGCTGGGCAAAGGGCTGCACCTCTCTGAGCCAGAGAGGCCCCTCCTCTGAAGGGGCGGTTCTGAGAAAACAAGCTTCCGCAGCTCTGTCTAGCCCTGAACTCCGTGTCCTGGCCGCTGTCCCCAGTGCTGGATGGCTGCCCTGTCCTCAAACAGATTCTCGTCCTTGCTTGGGCCCTTGGGAAGTGCATGACCCTGAGCCAGTCACTTAAGCTCTCTGAACTTGAGTCCAGCTGTAAATGGGCATCGCAGTCCCACTATGCAGAGCAGCTGGGAGAGTTATCAGATAAGGATGCTTTGAGTCCCTGGGCAGCCGCTGTGCAGGGGCAGGGGTCGTGGGGGTGCAGGAAATGGGATTGTGTGTTGGGTGACTGGGGGGTGGGCTGAGTGCCGGGAGACCCCCTCTCTGCCCGGGCCCGCTGCCCCCCGTGCCCAGGGTCCTAGGCAGTTGAGGTCTTGCTGCCCTCTCCCCAGACTCACCCTCTGTCCTGTCACTCCGCCTCTAGTCTTCCTGCAAGGAGAACCCTTTTAACCGGAAGGCATCACCCACAGCGTCCCCAGCCACAAAGAAAGCCTCCAAGGGATCCAAGCCAGCCAGGCCACCTGCTCCAGGACACGGCTTCCCGCTCATCAAGCGCAAGGTACCAGCTGGGAGTTTCCAGCGGCCTGGGCCTGGGCCCCCCATGGCAGCCTCGGGCTCCCCACAGGGCTCCTGGAGGAGATGGGCCGCCAGGGCAGTGCCCTCAGGTGTAAGAGAGGGGCACTTGGGTGGTGCCGCTGGAAGGTTCGAGTTGAAAGCAGGGGGATTTTGACCAGATCAGCTGTGCTCAGGCGGGAGCAATGGCTGGTGCGTTCACTTGTTATGATAATAGTTCAGGGGTCCAAACACTCACAGGTTACACTTCTAGTGAAATAGATTGGAGTGTTCTCAAGTTTATCTTCATAACAAGGTCACTGTCACACTGTGATACTCTTTGTGCAGTGGCAGAGGAGGGGCCAGGGCTGCCGTGGGAGGCAGGAGGTTGTGCTTCCCTCTGGGTGTGCCCGATGGGGCTGGGGCACAGAGGGGTTGTGGCTGTGCCACACCGACCCTTCCCCTCCCGGGGGTCTTACCTCTGTCCCCAGGGTGTGGGATAGAGCCCAGGCCCTGGGCCCGTGCGGGCCACTGCTGGTGGGAGAAATGGAGACACTTCCTGGCAGCAGATGGGCAGGAGGGGTGGTGACCTGGGCACTGTCGGGCAGGTCCAGGCTGACCAGTACATCCCTGAGGAGGACATCCATGGAGAGGTGGACACCATTGAGCGCCAGCTGGACGCCCTGGAGCTCCGCGGGGTTCTGCTGGAGGAGAAGCTGCGCAGCGGCGGGGACGGTTCGAGGGCTGCTGGGAGGGCCTGGCAGGGGGGCTGGGGGTGGCTGGAGCCTCCCTCACTGCGGGGAGCCTCCTCCGAGGGCAGGACCTGCAGCCAACCCCAGCCTCGGGCGCATCTGCCTTCCAGAGGGCCGTGAGGATGACATGCTGGTGGACTGGTTCAAGCTCATCCACGAGAAGCACCTGCTGGTGCGGAGGGAGTCCGAGCTCATCTACGTGTGAGTCCTCCCGTCCCCTGGCCCCTGCTCCCCTTCCTGGAAGCCGGACAACTTAGAACGGAGAGATTGCCCTGTCTTCCTTCGCTCGTCACCGACAGCACAGGCCAGGCAGCCTTGCATGGGGCCGAGTCAATAGGCGGCTTGTTCCCTCCCCGCAGCTTCAAGCAGCAGAACCTGGAGCAGCGTCAGGCCGACGTGGAGTATGAGCTGCGGTGCCTTCTTAACAAGCCGGGTGAGTGCTGCCGCACACGCTCCCTGGGCACCTGCAGGGCCTGATGGGACAGGGGAGTGGGCTCGGGTCCGCCCCTCCAGGCTGGGCTGTGGGTGGCAGAGCCAATGGGGACACGGGGACCCTGGGAACAGATGGCCCAGGGTGCCATCTGGTTGAACTGTGGAGGAAGTATGGACACATGTGGTGTCGGAGGTGACCAGCTCACAGAAAGCACCAAGCTCAGGAGCACAGCGCCTGTGGCTGTGTCCTGTCCCGGAACATGAGGGGCAGGACTTGGGGGTGGCAGGGCTCAGAGCCCAGGGCCGTCCTTGTGAGGCAATGACAACAGATGCCTGTCCAGTGGCAGCTTTGGGCTCTTGGCCATGGGCCCAGAGCATGACAGGACCTGACTGGCAGGAGGAGGGAAGGCAGAGGACCCCTGCACAGCTTGACTCGGAATGACTCTGGGAAGGAGGGACAGGTCCCACTGGCTGGCTCGGCACGGCAGACAGTAGCTGGAGGGATGGAGTGTGGAGCCAGGCAGTCTCGAGATTTGCTGCTAATGTGCTGGGGACAGGGAGGAAGGCAGCTTTCTCAGCTTTGCAGAGCCTCAGTGGCTTTGAGTGTAAGACAGGATGAAGGTGCCTGCCTTGCAGGGCGTTTTTGGGGTCAGGAGACAGTGGATATGGAAGCGCTCCATGGCCGGAGGGTTGATGGTTGTTAGGTGGCTGAGTTGGGGTCTGTGGTCACGACAAGAAGTGAGCCGCAGCTGCAGCTCATTAATGTTGCAATATGCCACTTGGGTGACCTTGCTTCTCTTTCATGAGGACCCCTGGGGTCCTCTGTTCTTTCCCCACCCCTGCCCCACTCTGGCCAGCCCACCTTTGGAGGCTCTCACGAGGCCCGGCCTGAACCCTGCCTCCTGTAGGAAACCACCATGAACGATGGATGAATGAGTGAATGAATGAATGAATGAATGACAGCAGGAAACCTTCTGGCGCATGCTGGGCTCTGTTCTCAGAACAGGTGCTGTGTTGGGCCCCCCGGACCCCCTTAAAGGGTGGTGTGTTTGGTAGGCAGCCTAGTGTCCTTGGTCTCTACTATGATAACCTTCATTTTTCCAAAAACTTGTAATCCCCACCCATCTGGGACCCTCCTTGCTGTCCTCCGAACTTAGCGCTCAGGTGTTGCTTCCTGGCCTCCGGGGAAGGCAGGAGAGCTTTCCTGCCGCTCACCCCCAGCTTTTCCCCTGGGCAGAAAAAGACTGGACCGAGGACGACCGGGGCCGGGAGAAGGTGCTGATGCAGGAGATTGTGACCCTCATTGAGCAGCGCAATGCCATCGTCAATTGCCTGGATGAGGACCGGCAGAGGTGACAGGGTGGGGCCAGGGGCTCCCCTGGGGGGCCCCTTGCGGGGCAGGCCCCGAGCAGGCCAGGCCAGCCCTGCCCTCCCTGCCTGCGATCCCAGGGCACTCTTGTTCAGCCGCTGTGGAGTGGGGGGCTGGGCGGGACTGAGAGACTTTCTGGCCCTTCCTCCTGTGGGACCTTTAGCTATCCTTTCTCATTTCAGGGAGGAAGAGGAAGATAAGATGTTGGAAGCCATGATCAAGAAGAAAGGTGAGGCTGCCCTGGGGCGCCGGCCCATTTGAACTCCTGGAGGGTGGGACAGGTTGCGGGAAGGGTTGGAGTGGGTGCTATGGCCTGGCGTGTACCAGCTCTCAGCTCCTGTTTTGTTGGGGAGGCCACGTGCAGCGGGGCAGGCCAGCCTGTAGCCAGGAAGCCTGAGGCCTGAGGCCTGGGCTTGGGGGATGGGGTGGGTGCCCTGGTGCCCCGGGAGGCCTGAGGTGCCAGTGAGCATTTTCTCAGTGAGGTTTGTCGTACCCTCTGCACCCCTCGGCACCTGCAGCTGGTCCTGGAAGAGCCTGTGGGTGCAACGAGCAGGACCTGCCGGGACTAAGGCCGTGCAGGGCTGGGAGTCAGAGACCCAGGCAAAGCTTTGGTTCCACCCATGACTCAGGCTGTGGCCTGTGGTTAGTTAGGGCTGGCCTCCAGTCAGGCTGCCGGGGCTGCAGTCGCAGTGGCTGCTGGTGCGTCCTCACGGGTGCCTTGAGTCAGCTGCGTCACCCCTCTAGGCCTGACTCACCCGGTCTGCAGAGCGGGGGTGGTGGAGGCCCTGCCTCCCAGGTGTGTGCAGAGGACTATTGGTGTGACGCGTGTGAAGCACTTCACCAGGGCCTGGCACCTACAAAGGGCTCAGTGGGTGTTGGTCCATTCCGCACCCGTGTTCTCCTCGTCTGCACAGTTAGGCGCTAGGAGAGAGGGTTTCCAAGGTTTCTTCTGTCCCCAACGTTCGGTGTTGGTACTGCAGCCCACAGGGCTGTGCGCACCAGCCTGGGGAATGAGACTGTTCCAGATAAATGTACGCCACGCCTCAGAGTTCCCAGGCTGTTCTCATGTTCCTTTATCTCAGATCCTTGTCAAAACCCTGGGAGAGGGTGTGGTTCCTGTCCTACAGGCCAAGAGCCAGGGACCCGGAAAAGTGCAGTGACGTGCCCAGGGTTCCCCAGGGGGAGGTGCGGGAGCTGCACCCGCCCCTGCGGCCTGGCACTCCCATGCCTCCATCACTGCCCCTGGCCTGCCCTGAGGGACCCCTCCCCCATGTTGTTGAGACCCCTTTTCCTTCTGCAGAGTTCCAGAAGGAGGCCGAATCTGAGAGCAGGAAGAAGGGGAAGTTCAAGACCATGAAGGTGCTGAAGCTGCTAGGAAACAAGCGTGACACCAAGAGCAAGTCCCCAGGGGACAAGAGCTAACAGCCAGGGGACTTCCACCACTCCTTCCCGGCTCAGCCCTGTCACTCTGATTTTGATGACTCCAGATGCTGTGATGGCCCCAACAAGCCAGCGGGGGCCTGGGTCCACGGAGCAGCACGACCGAGCGTACCTGCCCCTTGTCCCGCCCGGCGCCTGCTGTGACGGGCAGCTCCTTGGTCCCCCTTCCCTTGGTCACGTCCAGATGGGATTCTTAGCTGCCAAAGTCCTGAACCGAGGGTCCTTCCACCATGGGGTCTGCCAGGGGTCTCCTGCCTCTAAGGTTCTGCAGCTCTTGGTGGGCCACGGGCGGGGCTCAGATGCACTGGCTTCTTCGTGCCTTGGCCCTGGCCCCATCCCCGAGTCTATCTTCCTGTCCTGGGCTGGCCGCCCTGGGTCTGTCTCTCCTTGCTCAGGAGCTGTTTTCATGGCACCTCTGAGTTTGTTCAGTGACTGCGCCCTCAGACACAAACACGCACGATGGACAAAACCACCCCGTCTCTCCCAAGTTCCAGGAGGCGCTTCCCTTACTGTGTAGGGAACCTCCCCAGGGCGGCCCTGGGGAGGGCGGGTGTCCTAGTGCTGAGTCTCCCAGCAGGGCTCCCCGGTCCCTGATCTACTGAGTGGGTATGCTTTATGTAGGTGCTAACCCTGGTTCTCCAACACACTGTAGTCTGCCGCCTTGCCGAGTGCCCCCCGGGGGATGGCAGCCGCTCCTGTGTGTGGTCATCACCAGTCTGTCTCCTCACACTCCTGTTCCTTCTCTCTCTCGAGACTCATTCCCACCAAAGGACTGGTGGCCACACCCACTGGGAGGAGCTAATGGGGACAATGCTTTTTCCCCTGGGACTGTGCCCAGCAGATCTGGGTTGAAACACTGTTGCTATAAGCTATTTCGGGGGCACCCCAAGGGCCCCCTGCCCTCAGCACACCTCTGGGGGAAGATCACACTGAATGAACTTGTGGGGGTTTGCCTTGCCCACAATAAACAGACCACCTCATTGCTGGGGCCCTGCAGACTTGGGGTGCTTTTCCCTGGCCAGGCCTGCCTTCACTCCTGCCCCCACTGCTGGGGGCCAGGCATTTCTGCTGGCCCAGGCAGGCACGTAGGGCCGCCCACCAGCGGAGCCCTTGGCCCCCTGCCTGCCACTGGGCTCCCTTGCCCTACAGGGAGAGGGGGCTCCTGCCTAGGTAGCACCTGGTGGTCTCCTTCCAAACGTGCCTGTTGACCCGGAGCTGGCGACACTGACTCCAGGACCTTTCAGGGGCTGGGATGCATGGACCGGGCTGGGTGGAAGCTGAGGGATGCTCCATCAGGCTGTTTCGGTGACAAGAGGCTGGGGTGGCAGGGTCTGGGGTGGACTGGGGTGTGCCTGTGCCCCTGCTAGAGGGGGGTGTCCTGCCACAAGTCGCTGCAGCCTGTGGGAGCATGGCCCTGTGTCGTCAGGTCCTCCTGTTTTAAAAATGCTAGAAACCCACATCGTGTGTGTGTGTGGTTTGTAAACGTGGGTGATTGACCTGAACTTAAGGGTCAGACGAATTCGTCTTGGGGTTCTCCAGGTTGCTGTCCCTGGACCATGTGGTGGGGCAGCTGTCCCGGTCACTTTGCAGGCTCTGGCCTCAGGTTCTGGAGGGTGTGTGGACCTAGGCTCCACATGGAATGTTCTTGAACTGCCCCCTCTCCCCTGAGGCTGCAGGCAGAGTTTACCCTACAAACCAAAACAGGTCATGTGATTTGTAGTATTCCATGAATGCCTCCAGGTGGGAGGATTGGTTGAAATTTCCAAAATATTTTGGCTTAAGGAGATGGGAAAATGACCGTACTGGAGAACATAGGGCTCGTGGTGGCTGAAAGACCCGGGGACTGCCGAGTGCGCTGTGCCAGGCTCCAGGCCGCCTTGTGGGCAGACGCCCCTTCGGGGGCTGGGCCTCCCAGCTGGGCAGCCAGAGCTGAGGCAGGGGCACCCACGCTCACACCCCATGGGCTGGATCCTCCTCTACCCTTCGGGTTTAGTGGGAAGACATAAAGCTAACTTCTGCTGAGCAGGCTGTTTGCTAGTGAAATGACCCTGCTTATGTGCCTCGGTTTCCACAGGGAGCTGAGGGGCCACTGCAGGGGGTGCTGGGAGAATGACCTTCGAGTGAGACTCGGCACCTACCACAGCATCCGGCTGTGGGTGCTCAGGAAGTGCTGGTTCCCATCCCCACTTGAGATACGCAAACAGCTTGAAACATGCTTGAAGAATTCTCCCTCCTTGAACAAATAAGCCTTATCCCTCTGAAAACAGAGCAGCGTGTGCAGTGACCTGCGTTAAATGTTTTATCGGCCAATTAACCATAGTGGTTAAACACTTGCCTATGGCTGTCAGTCGAGTAAGCAGGTCCTAGACAGGAAGGAAGGAAGGGATATTTGTTCCTGAGCTCAGAAAGCTAAACGGGACGCAGAGTCTGGTGGAGATGGTGGGAAGGGGGCCCTTCGGATGCACTTAGACATTTGCCCAAGATCGGGGACTCCAGCTTGCTTTTCCCCAAGAAAAGACTCAAAGTCATTTGTATGTGACTGGGTCTCAGGCGCAGGCAACCCAGAGCCCCTGGGCACAGTCCCTGGTGTGGCCTGTGTTCTGGGGCACCGCCTGTGCTCGGAGAACACTAGGCCAGGCCAGTGCGTGTGCCCATCTGATGTGGCCGAGGGCCAGGCTGGGTGGGCGGGCCTGGGAATGGCCCTGCTTGGCAAGGGCGTGGGCTCCACCGGTTGAGGCTGGGCTGCTCCATCGCGGTCTCCGCAGACAGATCAGGCAGGGACGAGAGCCTCCCTGAGTTCCTCACTCCTCTGGTGGTCAATGTCTTCCATCTCCCGCAGTTTCTGCAAAGGGCACCAGGGAGAGCGGGTGTTGGGGGAGGAACTCCAGGAGACGACGGAGATGGGGGCTGAGCTGGACTCCCCAGACCTCAGCCGCAGCTGGCCCTTCGTTTCTACTCAAATTGCTTACTCCACATCGTGATGGCCTCATCCCCTCCCTCTGGCCTGTTGCTTCTCCTACCTGGGAGATTTCAGCAAGGATGATCCCTTGGTACTGCCTGCCCTGTCCCAGGGCCTCCATGTCAGCCAGGAACTCTTTCCTCTCCTGAATTTCCTTGACCACTGGACAGGGAGAAGGGTCGTCATCATCGTACAGGGCAATGGGGGCCGCCAGGTTCCTGGGAGGGGCGGAGGGAGCAGGGGTGGCCTCTCGGGGAGAGGAAGCAGCTCTGTCTAGCTGGTTGGCCCCTCCCCACACCCACTCCCCTCTCCAGCATAACTGGCCCATCAGGGGCTCACATTCTTCAAATCGGTCCAGCTCTGGGGATGGGGCCTTGTGTTGCTTTACAGGAGGGGGCTTCCTTTTGCGTTCCCCTTTGTCCTTTCCTGTGGCAAAGATGTTTTGGAGTCTTCGCTTCTCCTTCTCCAAATCTCCTAGAAGTCCCAGAAAAGGCCTTGTTCAGGCAGAAAGGGCACCCCCTTCATGGGCCGTGTTCCCAATCATGCATGCTTGCTCCAAGGTGCCGGGTAACATGGGGCGGGCTTCTGCTATCCCAGCACCTCCTACCCAGGGTGCTCCGGGGCCTGTCATGTCAAGACAGGCAGGAGAAGGGGGTGAAAGCACCAAGAAGAGACCTTTGTCCAAAACCACTCACTGCTGTGGTGCAGAGCAAGGCTAAGGAGCTCAGTGACGGCCATGCAGCAGCCTGCGTGCAGAGGCTGTGTGGGGTGTGGGGAGGTCTGGGCCGAGAGTTAGGTCAAGTACCGAGGAGGAAGTGGGTGATTGCTCCCTGAAGTAGGCTGGGGTGCAGAAAGCTCTGGATTTGGGGCACCGTGTTAGCTTAAGAGAGCATCAGGCGTGAGGTCTGACAGTTGGCCGTTCATCAGAGATTGACAGAATCTAGTTAATTGTTAAAGAGCCTTCTGGGGAATTTTTTTTGTTTAAGATTTCATCCATTTGTATTTTTTTAGAGATTTTATCTATTTTTAGAAAGAGGGGAAGGGAGGGAAACATCAGTTGTGTGGTTGCCTCTTGTGCGCCCCCCACTGGAGACCTGGCCCACAACTCAGGCATGTGCCCCAAGAGGGAACCGAAGTGTGACCCCTTGGTTTGCAGGCCAGGTGCTCAATCCACTGAGCCACACCAGCCAGGGTGCATTCTGGGAAAATTCTGAGAAAGAACAGCCTAACTGGCTTCCCCTGCAATGTGCCAAGCTAATGTGCCAAGGCTCAAGAGCGCTGGTACAAGCAGCAGGAGACTTTGATTAGGTACGTGCTCACCTGCCCCATGGCCGGTCACCTTCCTGCACCCCCAGCCCCTCATGAAGGGGCACGGAAGAGGGGCTCTGGTCAAGGCCCTCTGACTTACGGGTGGCTCGAGGCTTGAACTGCTCCCGGCTGTAGGCCCCGTTGGCCTGGCACAGGCTGGCAGGCCGGAGGTGCGGCCGGGCCACCAGGATGGGAGGCAGGCAGACGGCGGAGTCCGGCTGCTTGGGAGGCAGGGCCCTCTGGCTGGAAGTCGGGCTGCAGTGGACGGGCAGCGTGTCTCCTCCTGGGAACGGGGGCTGGGGTGGAGGAATCCACTGGCTTTTTTTTTTTTCATTTTATAAATGCTGGCTGTTCCAACCAGGCCAACGGTACAGCAGAGTCTTCCCTTCTAACCGCCCTCTACAATGGGCAGTGGTAACAATCTGCTGGTCTCGGTCCCTTCTTTCTGGTGCATATGTAAACAGTCAAGATACGTGCACTTAGGTTAAGGCTCGACTTTCAAACAGCGTGCCGTACTCTGTTCCACTCACTTAACAACCCCCCCACCCCGAACATCTCCCCGACCGCTCCATTTCTACGTGGCTGCTTTTTCAGCCGTGTGCTGGTCCTCACAATAGCTATGTTCTATCTGTAACTAGTCTCCTAGTTTCAGAAATTCAGGCTGTTTTCATTATTTTTTTACTGCTTCAAATTGTGCTACAGTAAACGTTCCTGTACCGTAAACATCAAGGCCTCCTACCGGTGCTTCTGTTTCTATAGGTGGGTTCCTAAAACCCGCTTGGTCCACGGGTGAGGAGGGGAGGTTTGGCGGGTAACAGATTCCCTCCCCACCGCACGGCCCAGCCCACAGCGGGGACAGTGGTCGGGGAGACGAAGTCCTGCCTTGGGGCGCCTGCACCGGGCTGCGGGGCAGGGGAAACACCCGCATACAGCACGTTAGGGGGTGGAGTGCAGACTCCGTCAGCGCAGGGTTTACAATTTAAATCGGGGGGCCAGGGGAGCCCTGGTGAAGAGGGTAACGTCTGAGAAGAGACCCAACAGTGGTGAGGGGCCCAGCACTGCGGACACTTCAGGGAAGGGCATTCGAGGCTGAGGGGACAGCCAGAGCAAAGGCCCTGAGGCGGGAACGTGCCTGGAGTGTTCGGGGTGCAGGGAAAGGAGTGAGCAAGGGGGTGTCGTGAGAGTAGAGGTCAGAGGGCATGGAAGACAAGAGACGCACAGGGCCTTGTAGGCCTCTGGAGAGATGGGCTCGCTCATTGTGTGAGGGTGGAAGCTGCCAGAGGGTTGGAGTCGTCCTTATGGATTGAAGGGCAAGCAAGGGGCCAGTTGAGGGGGGCAGATGGGGGTCTTGGAGATGAGAAGTTACCACTGAGGCGTCTGCTCCACGGACCTGGAATAGATGGGGCTGCGAGAAATTCCCATGGACCTCCTCCTTCACACGTCCTCCACCTGGGGCCACGGCTTTGCACATCTTTCGTTTCTAAAGAGACGCCGAGCCTCCTAGAATGTCCCTCCCGCTCCCTCCACTCGCTGTTGCTGCCCGTCCAGTGCCAACGCTGCCTCTTCCTCTGGCCCGTTCCCAGCACATGATCACAGCCCGAGTGGTCCTGGGAGTTCGGGTGAAGGAGAGAAATGTGTGGCCTGTGACAGAATTTGAACTAAAGCTCGAAGCAACAGTAGGATTTGGTTAAGAGGAGATTTTAGAAGAAAGTAGACTCCGCGCAAATGCTTGGAGGCAGTTAAAAAAAAACTTCCAGGGGGAACAACACTGCCAGGTGTTCAGTGGTGGCCCAGCCACCAGTGCAGTTCGTCCTTCACCAGATACTGAGCGCCCAGGTGCTGGGGCCGCCGCAGGGAACAGGACGGATGTAGTCTGTGGTCTCCCGGCGTTCACTCCCAGGGGGGTTTCTAGGACAGTCTCCGGGTAATGGAGCTCCAGGGGACACCGGCTTGCTAGCACATTGCTGTGCGTGGAGACTGGGCTGTGGTTTGGATGTGTTACGACATTCTGGCACCCTGAGCTGTCCTTGTCCACAGTGAGGAAGGACGTCTGACCCCTGACCTGGCCTGAGGGAGCCTCCCTCCACCAGCCAGAGCTGAAGGGGTTCTGCCGACACCGGCCTCTCTGACTCTCCCCTCCCTCTGCTTCTGTGGCGGATCGCATGCCCCCCTGGTAGGTGCATCCTTTCTTCAGAGAAGGCAGTAGCTTTCTGTAGATTCTGCTAAAACTGCAGGCTTGCTCTGGCACTCTCTCTCTTAAAGGCCTCTGTTCTCATCCAGTAAATGCTGATTCAGTGAAATCTCAGAAAGTAAGGTTGCTTTCAGAATGTCCTGCCTGTGCACTTCCACTTATTTAAATGATACAGTGAGTGAGCTGGTCAGAGGTGAGCTGTGGAAGAGCTTTCTTTGCACAGACTTCCCAAGCTGGGATTCTGCCCGTATTCTTGTCTCCACCAGCTAAGCTATGAATGCACAGAACGACAGGACACACACACTGTCCTCTCCTCTGAGAGCTCATACGGTGTGTGTGTAACAGGAAGGGACAGACAGCAGACGGGACAGTTCTGAGACAACTCTGGCTGGGCAGGAAGTTTCGATTATTCTGTGATTCCCTGGGAAGGTTGGCTGGGCAGGAGGCTTGTAGTTATGCAGCACCCATGCCGGGGCGGGGGGCGGGGAATAACAGAGGCCCCACAAGGTCGGTTCCCCAGGGGCAAGATAAAAAATGCTACACTATACAGTTTTGGTGTTTTAAAATGATGTCTTCTGCTCCTTAATATGGAGGAGCATTAAAAACGTGGCCCAGAATCACTGCCCAGGAAGCCTCCGTGGACGACTCTTACTTTTCATGGCGTCCATGATGTGGCGCTGTTGGAATTCAGTCAGCTGGGACTCCTTCATCATCACTGCAACAGAAAGCACTCCAGTGAGGCCGCCTGGGCTGCAGGCAGAAGCCTTCATCCCACCCCACTGCAACTCAGAATCGTGTCACCTCTACCCCCATTCTGCACCCGAGCACCCCCTCTCTACCTCCCCTGCTTCGTTATTTGTCTACAACACTCATCACTATCTAAGTTCTATGGATTTTACTCATTTGTTATTTGTTACCCTTCTACTAAACATTAGCACCATGAGAGAAAAACATTTTTGCTGTTTTCTTCCCTTCTTTTTTTATGCTGTATCCTCAGCACCTAGCACGAGGTCTAAAGCACATAGTGGGCTTTAAAATTTTTTTTCATCGAGTGGATGAATGAAAGAACAAGTATTCATTAAGCGTGTGTCAGACACTGGAGCTGTGATCGGAAGCCCAAACAGGAACAGTCCTGCCTGCCCTGGTGGCACAGGCTAGGAGGGTGGATAAGTCCTGACCCAATGGAGCACACCGGATAGCTGATTACAGGTTACACTCTGTGATGAAGAGCGAGGTAATGTCTGATAGTGTGAAGGTAAATAACAGTCGGTTGCACGATGGTGGGTGGGGAGGAGCTGGGCTTCCCGGGAGGGAATGCAAAGTGTGCTCTAAGGAAGCACAGGAGTGTTCTACTCTAAAGTCCTTAGTTCTTTAATTTTTAGCCACTTGCAAGTTGTAGGACCCGAACCTTCCTGAACCCAAGGCTTCTCATCTGTAAAATGAAAATAGCATGGCTAAGCTACAGGTCATGTGGGGGAGACCTGAGTTTCAGGGGATAACTGGTACCACCGCACTTCCCCTGTCCTGTAAGCGCACTGACCTCTGAGGAGCTCGCATGTCTCAGGGGTATAAGTAGCCTGCTTGGGGCGGTGCCAGAACCGCGTTCCTTTGGTCACTGCCTCCATCCTCTCCGAGGAAGCCATGGGAAGGCCTTGCGGAGGGAAAAAAACGCAATGACACATCCCATCTTCCAGGTCTAATCTCTACTCCCACATCAGGCCCCTGACACCACCAAAGTCTGGGAACGACGCCGCCCGTCACTATTGGGACAGTGCCCGATCCTTCCACCCCGAACAGATGCTCTGGCAGATACACTCACGAACGGGGACCTCATCTTGACCCCGGTACCTGTGGCAGGGAAAGCCCTAGGAAAGGGACCTTCAGATAGCCGTGGGCATGACAGTGCCCGCTGGGTGTTACGCCCAAATTGAAACCTCACCCTAAAGTAAGACCCCAGCTGGGTGGGTCACTCCACAGACAGCGGCAGCTGGTCTCCGTAGACCGTAAGTAGGATTCTGCCGCGGCATAGCTGTGGAACTGGTAACTAGATGCTCTGGCTACCATGGTAACGAGCGCTAGCTTCTTGGCGCATGCGTACACTTAACGGCTCTGGCCTGCCCCCTGGAAGTGATTGCCTCGGGGTCACGGCGCAGGCGTAGAGTACGCGAGTTGCTGCTCGAAGTGGAGACTGTTCGCGGGCCTCCGCGTGGGTCAGGGGCGCACAGCCTGGTCGTTGCGGAGCGGGCGTGATGTCAGACAACGAGGACAAGTGAGTGCGGACGAAGTGGCCTTTGCAGATTCGCGGAAGAGGCGGACCCTACTTCACGTAGGAGCCTGGATCGAAGGAGGCTGAGGACCCAGGCATCTAAGGGACTGGGGCTGCTGAAGGGAAGCAGGGAAGGGCGGGGACCAAAAAGCAGAGCCAGGGTGTGGGCATAGCGGAGCTCAGGCTGGAGGGTACTGAGAGGATCAGTGGAAAAGGTGTCTCCCAGCAAACGTCCCCTGAGCCGGGCGCTGCGTCTTGTTTTGGGAATATTGAGGTGTGTTAGGCATAGTCCCACGTGCTCCCTTTCCAGAAGACGGACAGGCCCGTAAACAGGTTAAGATAGCATCTTGCGAGACTAGGCAGTAGAAGCACGTAGTACGGCAGGTCCTCGAATAACGTCGCTTTATTGCAGCGTGGATGAGATGCTGTAGGAACTTAACTCCGCTTTATATCAGTTAGCCTGTGGTGAAATGGGTTTTTCATTATGCTCTGTTCTGCTTAAAGCTGCAGAACCTGTCTACAGTGTTAAGTGACGACTTAACTGTGTAGAAGTTCTCCTGAAGAGGGTCTGGTGAGACTTGGAGGGGAGATCGGTCTGGAAGGGTGGGGTCATCTGGGGAGAGAAAGGAGTGGCTTGCCCTAGGGAGACAGTCGTAGAGGGAGTGAGAGGTGGTTTTGAATTCTGGATTAATTTTGAAGCTAGGGCCAAAATGATTTTCAAATGGGGGCCCAAGGAGCGGTGTCTTCTGAAGGTAAAAATAGGGGCGTGGTCAGCATATCGGTCAAAACTGAGAAACAAGTGAGGTCATCAGGGGAGTTTCGGTGAGGAGATGGATGAGTGTTGGGGCATCCCAACAGGAGTGCTTGGCAAAGCCAGGAGCAGTCAAGGGGGAAAGGACAAGAGAGGGAGGTGTCCTTGTAGTCAAGTGAGGAGAGTGTGCAGAGGAGAGGGAGTGGTCTAGTTTGCCAACTGGTAGGTCAACCTAATGAGGACAAGAACAATCCATTGGATTTATTTGCTTATTTTTAAGATTTTATTTATTTACTTTTAGAGAGAGGGGAAGGGAGGGAAAAAGAGAGACATTGAGTGTCTCCCTCCCGCATGCCCCCAACTGGGTACCTGGTCCACAGCTTAGAACTGGTATCCCCTCGGTTTGCAGGCCAGTGCTCAATCCACTGAGCCACACCATCCAGGGCAGATGTAATTATTTTTGAGTTAAATTTATTGGGGTGACATTGGTTAATAAGATCATATGTTTCAGGTGTTTATTTCTATGACACAGTGATCTGTGTATTGCACTGTGTGCCCACCCCAAGTCGAACCATCTTCCGTCACCATATATTAGCCCCCTCTCCGCCATGGAAAATGTTAACAGACTTGAAAGAAGGAGTATTTCTGATGAAGCAAAGTTATGGCAGAATGGGAAGAGAACAGTGGGAAACTGACATGGGACAACTCTTACATGAATTTGCCAACTTTTCCGTGCTCCACAGAGCATGGAAATTGGGCCCTGTGGAATGGAGAAGTTTTGTTTTTAAAGATGGGTAGTAATACCACTGATATGCTGATGGCAGTGGTCCTGTAGAGAGAGGAAAGGAACGGTGACGATGAATGAGTCCCAGCACACTCGGGGGCTGGTGGGGGTCTGTTGGAAGGAGTAAAATGAAGCACAAGTTCCATTTACTCATCGAGTGGATATTTATTGAGCACATCCTGAGTATTGATGAGACACTCCCTTGCCCTCTTTGGTTCTAATAAATGATGCTCTAACTACCGGCCTCTTCTTGTACAGTTTTGATGGCGACGACTTCGATGACGTGGAGGAGGACGAAGGACTAGATGACTTGGAGAATGCTGAGGAGGTCAGTGTTTAGCCTTGGGCTCCTCCCTCTGCAGCCTGGGCTGCCAGGTGGGCTGCCAGATGACCTGGCCAATGACTGTTCCCCAAGAGCATCTGCCACCCATCTGTGGTCAGAGTCCCCGCCACAAGCAGCCCCACAAGACTGAGCAGAGTTCAGTTGTGTGGAGTGGAGTTGCCCTGCAGGGTGGGCTTGGAGGCTTTTGTCCACTTGGATCACAGCCGTGGCTTCTGGGACAGTCGGTTCACTGGTGGGTGAAACATCACCCTCATTCATTCAACAAATGAGTTGAATGTTCGTTATGTGCAAGGTGCTCTGCAGGGTGGGGCTGCATAGGATCCTGCAAGGGGGACAGCGACCTGGGAAAATCTGGAGGTGAGGGCCCAGATCAGGCAGGTTCCATAGCCTAAATGCAGTGGGAGGCCGCAAGTTCTGAGCTCAGGAGTGGCACAATCCAGTTTGCATTTTATTTTAATTTAAAAAAATTCTTATTTTTATTTTATTTTTTAGAGAGAAGGGAAGGGAGGGAGAAAGAGAGGGAGAGAAACACCAACATGCGAGAGAAACATCAAATGGTTGCCTCTTGCACGCCCCCAACGGGGTGCCTGGCCCACAACCCAGGCACGTGTCCTGACTGGGAATTGTACCAGCAACCTTTCAGTTCACAGGCCGGTGCTCAGTCCACTGAGCCACACCAGCTGGGGCCTAGTTTGCATTTGAGAAAGAACATTCTGGTCTCATAGTGAAAAGTGAAGTGGGGAGGAACAAGAGTGAAAGACCAATGAGGGAACTCTCAGACCCACAGGTGAGAGACCTGTGGCTTGGACTTGGGCACTGCCCGTGTCAGTGATGAAAAAACAGATGAAGGAGTATTTTGGTGGGTTGAACATGGGGAGGAGAACGTGGGAGATGGTGAGGACAACTCCTAGGTTTCTGGCTTGAGTAACTATGTGTATGGGTTGCTCTCTTCATGAATAAAATAGTGCTTTCTGTCTTGTGTGGCTGATGGCAGAAGTGCTTCGTGTCTCCTGCAGAGTGATCCTTGATTTTTCAGGCTGGGAAGCTGAAGCCCCTCTCTCCGAGTGTTCTGCACGGCTCTCTCAGCACCCATCTTCTCTGTCAGAAACCTCTTCTCCATCCTTCTGCCCCCCTTCCCTTCCCTTCCCATCCTGTCACTTCTGCCTCCAACGTGTGGTTCAGCCCTGCCCCCTTTCCACATTCCTCGTGCTCAGCCTGGTTCAGTCTTCATTGCTTTTCACCAGGGCTGCTGCGGAAATTGTGTTCCTGGCTTTCCTGCCTTCAGGCTCTCTGAGTGCCTTCCTGCTGCCGGCGTCGTCTCTCTTACTGCCAACATGATCGATTACCCCCGGTCTTCCTAAAATGGTCTCTTGGCTTCTGCCCTTGTCCCTGCAGAGTATCCAGAGTGATCACTGTAAATGTTGAGTCAGATCGGTCTCTCTTCTGCTCAGAATCTTCATCCCGTGGTTTCCCATCTCATTCAGAGTAAACACCGTAAAGATGTACAAAGTTCTCCATGACCTAGTCACTTGCTCAGCTCTGTGACCTCATCTCTTCTTGCCATCCCTGTCATACCAGGCAGATTCCTGCTGGGACGTTTGTTCATGCTGTTCCCTCTGCCAGGAACGCTTTCTCCCAAGACACCCACATGCCCTGCTGCTCGCCTCCCTCGGGTCTTTGTCCAGGTCACCTAATGCAGCCTTCCGTGACCATCCCATCTAAAATCGCAGCTTTCTCCCCCTCATCCTGCACCACTGCCCCAGCACTTCCTGTCCTTGTTCTCTGTTATCATACCACAGTTTACTTACTAATTTTATTGTTTCTCTCATTGTCACATAAGCTCTACAGGGGAAGAATTTTGTATCTTACTGTTCTGTCTCAAGCAGTTAGAATACTACCTGATATGTAGTAAATGCTCAGTAAATATTTTTTGACTTAATTATTTTTTTTTTATTTTAAGAGTACACTTACTAAAGGTGGGACAGTGAGACAGAGAGGGCTCAGGGTAGAAGAAGCAGCAGGAGAGCCCAGGCGCTGCTCTGCTTTGGTCTCTAGAAATGTTACAGGAAAGAAGCAAGCCAGGGTGGGGCTTCTTTTAGCTCACCAAAAAGTCAGAGAAAAGGGGGCCTTGGAGACAGGTTCAGGGGAGGAGCCGCCAGTGCCCGCTGCTCCCCTGGTTGCAAGTCTCATGGGAACCCTTAGAGTTTAGGAGGGAAAATTAAAGATGTACACCTGAGAGGGAAGAAAGGCGTGGGCGTGCTCCAGAGAGAGCTCGCCAACTTAACTCATTATTACGGGATTTAGCCCCGGCTGGTGTGCCTCAGTGGATTGAATGTGGGCCTGTGAACCAAAGGGTTGCCAATTCGATTCCCAGTCAGAACACATGCCTGGGTTGCAAGCCAGGTCCCCTCTGGGGGATGTGCAAGAGGCAACAACATATTGATGTTTCTCTCCCTCCCTTCCCCTGTCTCTAAAAATAAATAAATTTAAAAAGAATTTATTCTCCTGCCTACGCCCATATGTGCACCTTTGCTCTATTTAGGCTCCACAGTTAGTTATCAACCCTGGTGCCTGCTCTCCCTCCTCTCTCCTTTGGACTTGCACTTCAACCTGCCCGAAATGCCCTTCCCTTCCTCCTGGGCTTGGGAACTCCTGCTGATTCTTCTAGACTAGCTCAAGTCTCATCTCCGCACTGTCTTCCCGGCCCCCTGCGTGACTTAGGTACCCCCTCTCCTCCTTGGTACCTTCCTTGAGCACTCACGTACCTTCAAAGCACCTGCCGTTGTGTGTACTCTGCCTCCTCCCAGACCGTGGGTTCTCTGAGAGCAGGGACTCTTTGCTATTCTGATGTCTGGCGTGTGACCGAGGCTTAATAAGTAATTGTAAATATATGAATATGTATATATATGAAAATGCCTGGCACATTTCTGCCTTCACTGTGACTCTTTAGCCCCTTGACCCTTGGACTCAGTTGTCCGGTCTGAAAATGGGATGCTTGCTCTTGCTTCCTGTCGAGGGTGGATCTCTTCACATGGCGCCGGTGGTCCTGGGCTACCCGCCTCTCCGCCTCTGCTTCTCTCCTGGACGAGGCAGCTGGCCTTGGAGTCCCGATCACAATTCTTTTCTTTTACTGGGTCTGAGACTTGAGCCAAGTCAGCTAACTCCCCACGCCTCTAAAGTGGCGCCTCCATCCCTGCCCCATAAAGTCATGTGAGGGCTAAATAAGGTGCCTGTAGGGTGGTTACGAGGTCCCTGGCACTTAGCAGGCAGTGGCGGCGGCGGCGGTGGTTATGGTCGCTGCCCCGCCCCTCCCCTCCCTAATAACGCACCCTGAGCTTTTCCCGCTTTCCGCCTTGGCGTCCAGGAGGGCCAGGAGAACGTGGAGATCCTCCCCTCCGGAGAGCGACCGCAGGCCAACCAGAAGCGAATCACCACCCCGTACATGACCAAGTACGAGCGAGCTCGCGTGCTGGGCACCCGCGCCCTCCAGATCGCGTGAGTGTGCCCCTCCCCGTCTCCTCCACCCGCCCAGCCACAGCGTGCTGGTGGGTGACCCGTGTGGCCCAGCACCGCTTTCAAAGGCTAAATGGGGGGCTCCTTCCCTGTGTGCCAGGCTGTGTGTTAGACCTTTGCCCTCAGGGAGGCTGTGATCCAACAGGGGAAACAGGACTTGAACATCTGGAAAGTCAAATAACAGCGCAGCAGACGAATAGCAACAAAATACGGAACTCGCCGATCACCTCTCAGGCCAGTGAAGGAAAAAAAACTGTGGATTTAGTCTGTTGTGGGTCAGTTCATTCGGGGGGCTGTATCAGCCCCCGTTGGGCTGGCGGTTCTTGAGTGGAGGTCAGCTGTGACCAGCTCAGAGGACGGGAGACCCCTGCACGTAGAGGCCGTGCTAGAGACGTGCAAACAGAACAGTGGTGGACTTCTGGGGGTTTGAGATTGGCAACCTCTCTTTCTCTTCCACATTTGGAACCAGTTAAAGAATCACAAGGTCCAGGAGATAGCCAGCAGGTAGGCGGAGATGGGACTTTAGGTGAGTGCGCGCTTCGGCGTGCTGGTGTCTGGAGGCTGTGTCTGCAGGGACAAGCCTGCCTTCCGAGGTCGTGGGCCTTGTGACGGTGCCCTGTCTGCAGGTGGGTGGCTTTGAGAAAGCAGGGACTCTCAAAACAGCTAGGCCACAGATGCTGGCTTCCCCCCAGGTTCCTGTGTCAGATGAGTTACTTACTTCTTCGTCCTGGGGAGGAGTGAGGCGGGAGACAGGGAGGGCAGGCGTCGTCCTTTCGCTGTCACAGGAGGTCTCTGAGGGACACGCGGGGCCAAGGGGAGGAGTCCTGCCTAGAGTGCTCACAAGCTGATGTGGGCAGTGGTGGTTGTGTGGAAGTCGGGTCGCTTCGGGCCGGGGGTGGGAAGTGGACTGGAAGGCAGCTGTGGCTGGTGTGTGGAGTCCGGCATGCTGCAGGGGTGCTGGCGCCGGGTCCGTGCGCTCCCCTCCCTAGCTAGCTGTCAGTCGGCCTTGGACTTGATCACCAGTCCTGTGGGTGGAGAGGACCGCCGTGTCCTCCTCGGAAAAAGTTCCACAGTTGGGCAGTGCAGTTCCCCGCTCGGTCTGCAGCAGGGAACCTCTTACCGGCCTGGTGGCCATCTGTGCTGGTCTGGGAGAAATTAGCCGCTCTCGAGTAACAATTTCTGTGTCCCTGGGGTCCAGGTCCTCCGGCCTGCACCATTGATTCTGGGAGCTACTAGCTACATGTGGCCATTTACATCTAAATTAAGTGAAAGTTCAGATGTTTGTTCTCATTGGCCACATTTCACGTGCTCAGTGGTCACCCGTGGCTGGGGCTTTCGTGATGGGAGTGCAGATAGAGGATGTTTTCACTGTTGCAAAGTACTGTGTTGGTGCTCTAGTGCTCCTCTCTGCTAAAAATGACTCGGCAAAGAGTAGTGGACCGGTTGTATGCAAGGTAGAGTCTCCCACCACTGGAGAGTTGCTGTGCTGGTTCCCGCCGGGGACGTGGAGATGATGAGACGCAGCCCCCTGTCCTCCAGTGCTTGCCACCTCTCGGGAGTTGAACCCCTTTCCAAATGCCCTGGTCCCACGCAGCAGCCGGGTGCTGTTTGCCGAGAGGTGCAAACTGCCTCTCGGGGGGAAGGAGTAATTGCAAGGGTGACGGGAAAGCCCATGAGGATGTTAGAGTGCAGGTGGTCAGGGAAAGGGAGGTGGCTCTAAGGGGACCCCGGGACCACGAACAGCGCGAGGAGAGGTCTGAGGGAGGCAGGCAAGTGTCTTGTGGGAATGGCGCGTGGCTTGGGTCACAAGACTGGAAAAGATCTCACTGGTGCTTTGAGTGACAAGTTCAGAAGATTGGTCTGCATTTGGTGGGCACTGTGCAACACTTAAAAAGTGTGGAGGCAGAAATTCAGAACACGACCGAATCCTGGCAGCCTGCTTTTCTCTGGGGACAAGGCATGGCCCCGCCTAGTTGGGTCTGCAGTGGCCTTTCCGATGAAGGAGTAGCACCCGTCTGGTGGCTCCTTGCCCGCTGTGGGCAGCGGACGGCCAGGGCTGGCCTATCCCTCGCTTACCCCTAGCACTCGGCATGCGCCCTGCGGCCGGGTGCCCAATAAACATGCCTTGGGTACTTTTTGGATGGTCTCACTGCTTTCACTAGCACCACCTAGTGGCTGATGTGTGCCATGGTCGCCTCTGAAGGATCCGTCAGGGTCGTTTGTGGTGGAGGCTCCGGGGCAGGCAGACTACTGAAGTGTGCACTCTCACATTCGGTACTTTGCACACGCAACACAGTAGGGCTGGCTGGATGAGTGGATGCTCTTGATTATCCACATCTTGAAAGAAAGAAGGCTGTGCAGACCAGGAAGGGCATTTTGCCACATTCTTTAAACTTTTAGCACTTACTGAGCGAGGATGTGGGGCAAGGTAAGTGCTCGCTCTCTGCCCCGGAGGAATTTTTAGGCTTTTGGGAGTGATACTGAGGCCCGTCCTGAAAAAATCCAGCCACTGTTAATATAACAAGAATGGTTTGCAGGACATAGATGTAACCTGGCAGCCCAGGAGAGTGGACTGGAATGCACATGTGTGAACAATGACGACTTCACTGTACTAGTCAGTGGGGGCAGTAGCAGCCATTGAGTGAGCATGTGTACTGTGTGGCTGTCACATTAAAAATGACTGAGCGAGCAGAGCAACGAATCTGCATCAGACTTTGCATTAAGCTTGAACATCACTCCATGGAAACTGTTTGGATGACTCAGGAGGCCGCTGCTACGGGCGCCTGGTGATTGGCAGCTTCAGCACAACAACATTCTCGCTCGTGCATCGTGTCTTGTGCCAAGTTTTTTGGCAAAACATCAAATCACCCAGGTGACTCAGCCCCCTACAGACCAGATTTGGTGCCCTGTGACTTCTGGCTTTTCCCAAAATCAAAATCACCTTTGAAAAGGAAGAGATTTCAGACCAGGAAAAGACGATGGGGCAGCTGATGGCAACTGGGAGAACTGTGTGAGGTCCCAAGGTGCCTGCTTTGAAGAGGACTGAGGGGTCATTGTCCTTTGTACAGTGTTTCTTGTCTCTCGTGTCTTGTTCAATAAATGTCTCTGTTTTTCATGTTGCATGGCTGGATACCTTCTGGACAGACCTCATACATCAAAGTATTTAGTGATAAAACTAGTGCCTTGGTGCAAACGGATGGCTCTCAGACTGGCCGATGACTAGGGAGCTTTGTAGATGCAGGTTCTCGGGCCGCTTCACTAGACAGTCTATTCAGAGGGTCTGGAAGGAGGACCCAGAATCTCGGGTTTTTAGCATATGCACCTAGTAATTCTGACTGTCAGGTTTGGGACTCTAGTGCAAACCTGCACAGGAATCAAGGGCGGCTTCCTAGAGGAGGTGGGCTGGGAACTGGCACCCCACCTGTTTGCGTTCAGAGCCTCTGCCGCGGGTCAGGCACTGTGCTAGGGCACGTCCTGGGCCACCAGGCACTCGTCAGGGTCTAATTCGGACAACTCCGAACACGGGGTTAGAGCACAGGGAGGCGGGGCTGAGGGAGCATGTGTGAGTGAGCCAGGCACTGAGGGTCCAGCAGACGGTCCCCAGGGCGCAGACATTGGGTCTCCCCCAGGCCTGTAGGGAGAGGAAGAGCTTGAACGAGGACACAGAAAGGTAACAGTGTCTGTCCAGGAAGCCTCAGGAGTCTGGTGTGGTGGGAACTCGGGGTGAACGCAGGCAAGTGGCATGAGGAGGTGCTCGAAGGTCAGCGGGGGTCGGGCTGGGTTCTGCTTACTGGCCGTGGGGCGTCATGGAAGGGCGGTGAGCAGGCGTGCACCTGACGGGGCAGAGGCTGAGTGGAGACTGGAAGTGCGAGACTGCCCACGGCTCGTTGCCCCCAGTCTCCTTTTCTAGATAGAAAAGGAAAATGGGCCGGGCCCTGAGACAGGGCTGGGGCGGGCGGGGTCGAGCCCTCCCTCCGGAGGGCGCCTTTGCGCACAGCCGAGTCTTTGTGCCGGAGCGAGTCTGCCTCGTCCTGGGAAGGGCCCTGGTAGGGAGCTGACCGATGAATGTCATGGGCCTTGTGGTTAAAGCCTGGTCTCGTCCCGTTCCCAGTGCCCTTTTCAGGGGTGTGGATCCTCAGCTGATAAATGCGGGGTGTTACGGCACAGTCGGTCGGAGCCTACAGGGTTTGAATCTTGGCTCTGCCACTTACTGGCTGTGTGACCTAGGGCAAGTTACTGACCTCTCTGTGCCCCCATTTCCTCATGAGTAAAACAGAAGTAACGCTAGTACTCCCCTCAGAGGAAACAGTCTGTGTGAGAACTATGTAAGAGAGTGGGATACGGTGCTTAGCGAGGCTTCCCTTGTTGCCTGTCGTGTCCCAGCCTCACTGTCGGTGGGGCAGGGCCTTTTGTCCTCGTTTTCAAACAAGGATACTGAGATTCTACGTCTTTGGGAGGCAAAATTTAAAACTGGCCTGGCTCCCACTCATGTACCCTCTCTGTCTGTGCCCCTGAGCCACCGCCCCCCCACACCTGCCTGCCTTTCTAGGTGAGGACAGGGTGCCCATCCTGTTTCTGAAATGAGCCCCAGCCCTGGCTTCCTGCCAGGCCTTTCTGGCTGTGTCTGCAGCGTCCCCGACACCTGTCCCTATTCCCACAGGATGTGCGCCCCAGTGATGGTGGAGCTGGAGGGGGAGACAGACCCCTTGCTCATTGCCATGAAAGAGCTCAAGTAAGTCACCAGATCATGCTTTGCTGCTCCAGAGCCCTGGAAGACGCCCTCTGGGTTCTCCGTTGCCCACCTGACGCCCGCTTTGCTGGCTGGGGGAGCGGTGCTCGCTCCCAAGGGCCCTCAGCTTGTTCAGAAGTCAGCTGAGCAGGAGGGAGGGCTGGCCAAGGGGAGGGCACCGGTGAGACGTGGGCCGCTCCTGATTGTCACAACCTGTTCTTCCCGATGCCTGCCGTCTGCCCTCCTCTCTTTCTCCTCATCCCCCTCAGCCGGGGATGGCAGAGCTGTCCCAGACCCACTGTCCCACACTCAGGGATGCGGGGACTTCCTTTTTTTATTGTAATTCCTTTCCTACAAAGTACGCTCAGCCCCAGTCCATTGCTGCTAAGACTTCTCTTTCCGTGCATCCTGCACAGGGTCTGCCCCTCTTGCTGTAGGGCGGGCGTCTCCAACCCTCACGTACTTGTGCCTTCTCCCCGCCGCAGGGCCCGAAAGATCCCCATCATCATCCGGCGCTACCTGCCAGACGGCAGCTATGAAGACTGGGGGGTGGACGAGCTCATCATCACCGACTGAGCTGGAGTCACCTTCCCAGCTGAGCCTCGTCCCCGGCTTCTGTCCTCACGTTCTTTGTACATGTAAATAATAAACTGTTCGACCTTCCCACCCCTGTGCCTCCAGCTGTCGCCACGCCCACCCGCTTCTGCCCCGCCATCTGCAGGCTGCACCCATCCCAGTGGTCCCGTGACTGTGAGCTCTTTACGAGGCATCAGGGTCCTTGCCCCCTGTGGGGACCTCCAGTCCCTCCCTCCATCTCCCCTTCACCAGAGCAAAGGCTGCCGCAGGGAGACACCTCAGCTGCCTTCCCAGCAGACAGACCAGCCTTTGTGCCCAGGGAGCTGGTTTCCATGGAAACCCCCAATTTCCTTTCCAGTGGGGACTGGCTGCAGGGGCTTCTCCCTTCTCAGGAGTATCACAGAGCAGGTCTCATCAAGCCACCCATTGTTTCCTGAGGACCTGCCTCGAGCCCCTTATCGTGGGCTCGGATCCCCTTTCAGGAGCTGCGGCCCAGCAGGAAGCTGGGGACTCGGTGACTCCACCCTTCTCGATCGGAGCCCTGCTGGGCGAGTCAGCGGGAGCAGGGACACACGCACCTGCCCCTGCCCGCCCCATCCGCCTTGTCCCCCTCCTCAGGCCACTGCCCACACACTGTTCTCCAAGGCCCGCCCGTGGTCTGCCCCACCCACACCCTCTCCTTCCTGGCCCCTGGATGGAACCTGTCCTTTCCGTTCTGTGTGGGCTCTGTGACCCTCTGAGGCCTCAACTGGCTTGGGTGCTGGGGTGACAGTGGGCAGGGACGCTGGGCTCCTGGGTCTGAGGCCTGGCCTTAAATCAGAAGTGGGGCTCCTCATCCTCTGTCCTAGGTTCTGACGGGGCCTGCCCTCTTCACCCTGCTTACCCAGCCTGCACTAAGACCAACCACATTGGGCCCTCCTTCGGGGGAGAGTTTAGATTGACCCCAGCGGAGACAGGAGGGAAACTTGGCTCCCTGAATATCCCGGCCTCCACCCTGCAGCCGCTGCCCTCGCAGGGAGGGGAGGAGCCAGGCTTGACCTCGGCTAGAGGCAAGGCCCCCAGGGTGGGTGCGCACTGGACAGGGTGGGGGTCGTGAGCAGCCCCAGGAGGGGTATTTGCTGCCTTGGAGAAGGGTTAATTTGGGGAGCAGTGGACTTCGCACCCCCTTCCGCCCTCCTCCAAGCCTGTGGAATCCTTTAATCAAGTTGGGTGCTGAAATTTCAGCTCTGAAATGCCGCCTTTGTGCTGGCATCCAGGCGGCCGCCCCAGGGTGCGGGGGTCACTTTCTCGGCCCCGTTTCTCTAAATGGTCTCTTTGTTCCCGCTGGGCCGTTCAGTATCAGATGTGATTAAGGGAGATGAGGTTGGGGGGGGGGAGGCTGGGATAGGGCGTGGGGTTAACCCTTAGGGGATAGGGGACGGGACGATGGATGGGGGGGGGGGGAGGGTGTCCTTCCGCCCTGCCCCTCTCAGGGAGGCAGTCCCTTGCTGCTCAGCTGGCCGGGCCTGAGCACAGTGCCATCCTCTCCAGGAACACCTGTCCCCTTCACTCTGCACGTGGTCACCACCTGACTGAGGCCCCAGCCCATCTAGAACCTTGGGCCTCAGGGATGAGCGCAAGCCAGGTCTTCTCCTTCTCCAGGGTCACTTGTCCTCTGCGGGGCCATTTCCCCTCTTCCTGTGTCTCCGCGACTTCCCAGTCACCCGATGCTGTGCAGGGGCCTGTGAGAGCAGGGGCGGGGAACTGACCGGAAATGGGCTCGTACCATTTTTGGGGGGAGGTGAAAGGGCGGGTTGTGAAAGCGTTGAGCCACGAGGTTAGGGCCCCTAACACAGTTCTAGAAGGGGCTGCTGTGTGTTTGGTGGCACCTCGGTGTAAAGGAGGCACCAGGAGCTAGCACTGGGGTTCTGAGAACACCGCCAGCTGAGCCCACTTTTGTTTTTTCCAGCGGTGGCTGCTCTGCAAAGTCGGGACACGACGAGTCTTGGCTGTAGTCGGGTGTCGGGCAGTCTCTATGCCACGGCGGGGTGTGCACGCCATGGGGCACAGTTGGATTCAGAACCGCCTGCCGGTCTCTCCTTCAGAGCGTAAGGGCCGAGCGGGGTGGGGGAGGGTTTGGTGGTGCACGCAGGGCCTGCTTCTCTGCATTTCGGCCGTTTTTGCTGGGGACTTGAACGGGGACAGTCAGGTCCACAGGTACATAAGCTCAGTAGGAGCACTAGTAAGTTGTATTCGGGGTTCCAAAAGGAGTAATGTAGGTGGGAAATGGGCAACTCCAACAAGATGAAATCTGTTAAAGATAGGCATAACATCCTGCATTTGTCTACAACGAAACAAACCCCCAGAAACGATGTGCCTTGGGGCCATCTGACAGGGCAGCAGACTGTGTCCGTCCGTCCGTCCAAGCGAGCGGGTCTGCAGCCACCACTGAGCTCCGTGGAGCCAGTGGTTTGGGGGGTTTGGGTTTGGTAGAGCTCCCCAGACGGCACTTGCAGGTGGCAGCTGGCCACCCTGGAGGGCTGGGGCTAGATCTTGGCGCTCGCCCTCCTCCGCTGCCTGGGTCCCGACCAGGAGGTGAGAGTGGGGAGGGGAGCCGAGGCTGCTGGGCTGGAGCAGTGGGAAAAGCATCGCTGCAGAGCTGAAGTGGAAGTTGGGCCGCAGAGTGGAAGGATGGGGCCGGGGCACCAGCAGTCCTCAGCCAGAACCTGCCAAAGTGCCAGTCTCCCCGTCTGGAAAGTGGGGACAGGGATGGGATGCCCTCCCTCATGGGCTTGAGCAACACGCAGCGCTTGGCCCGTGAGCACTCAGTGTGCGCAGTCACTCCTGTCGTTACCGTCGGCAGGTGTAAGGAAGGCTTCCAGTGGCAGGAGCCACCCGTCCATGGAGCCTGCGGCCGCCCTGTCCTCGGGCGGGCCCCCAACACATTCAGCTGAGGAAGGAGCTCTTAGGGCGTGCGCACTGAAGGTTAGGCCGCACACCCACTATCCTGGGCTTGCGCTCACAGCCGGGCAACTGCTGGGACAATCAGCAAATCCCAGAATGGCCTGGTGTGCGTGTCTGTATGTGCACACTGGGAGGGTGGAAAGCAGAGGGGTGCAGAGAGGGAAGGCCCGGCAACACGTCCTAAAGGACCGGGCTGGCTGGCCAGACCGCGAGGAGTCGGGCCTGACCCGCCTGTCTTTCCAATACCTGTCTTGAGTTCTTTGCAAAGCCCCCTCTCCGCCAGGCTAGCAGAGAGGCGGCTTGGCAGGCGCCCTGGCCGAGTTCCAGCCTGAGGCAGGGAGAGGCCGGCCTGCCGGGAGAGGTGGGCACAGCTGGGCCGGGGATGGCTCCCATCCGAGGCCTCGGCCCCGGAGCACGGACGGACCCTGTGTCGCCTCCACCTTCCCGGGGCGGAGAGGAGGCCTCTGGGGCAGCTCTCGTTCGCATTCCGCCCGGAGCCACTCCCAGAGACTGTGTGAGGAAGCACAGGTACAGGGATAAGAGACCAAGAGACAGGCCAGTTCAGGCCCTCCAGGCAGGTAACTGGAACCTTTACTTTTATTATGTGGAAGGCTTAATGCAGAGTTAATAGGGGCTGGAGAACCTAGGAGAGGGGTGAGGGCAAGGGGCGCTACCGAGATAAATAAGAGGGGGCAGTAATGAGTTACATGTGGATTGTGGGGGCTGCAGAAGAGGAAGGTAGGGGCAGACAGAGCTACATACTTTATTCGGATACCACTGGGGAGCAAAGGGCGGAAGGCCAGGGCAGAGTGTACACGGCAGGACTTTAGTGTCTCCAGCCTGCTGCCAGCAACCTGCCTGCTGGGCCCTGCCTGTCCTCCTGGAGCGAGGGTGTGGGGCTGAGGGGCCAGCTCTCTGGGGAGCCCGAAGAGCTTGGGGCTGAGAGCAGGGGCCACAGAGCCTGGGGAGGGACAAGGGGCTGGTGGGGGGGCTGGGAGGGAGGCTCTGTGAATTGTCTCAGAATCCTTTCCTCACCTCCGGGGACGTGCCTCAGGGTCTGGGAGATTCCGTGGAGGAGGACCCGGGGCCTCTTTCTCAGTGAGACAAAGAATGAGGTTGTTGACATAGAATTGGACCTGGGGGCCTCTATGCCAATTCCTTTCCATGTTTCGGAGGTGCAGGGCACAGGAGGGTGGGGGGATGAGGAGACCTTCCTCTGAGTCCGCACCCAACCCCCATACCCTCTGAGGCTGTTCAAAGCTATCCCCAGCCTCCAAGGGCAGAAGTAGCCCACTCCAGCCACTGAGGCAGGTCGTGGGCTGGCCTTGACCGTAGGCAGGTGGCGCAGGTGGCTCAGGGTATGTCAGGCCCCTTATTCTCCATGAGAGAGAAAATGCAGGCACAGGAATGGCGTGGCCTCAGATCCCCACCCGACCCTGGACGCCTCCCCACTCCCAGAGCAGGTGAGCAGGCCCCCCTCAGGTCCTGGGACTGAGGGTCATCCTGTCCAGGGCGACAGTCAGCCTCCTCCTCTGCCCAGCCCAGCAGCCCGGGCCTTTGGATGGGAGGGGGTGGGGGTCGTCAAAGGCAGTGAGCCAGACAGAAAGCCCCTCCTCAGCCGTCAGCCTCTGCAGCCTCCTCCCCAGCCACCACCAGCCACCGCCAGGCCCAAGATGGGCGAGGAACAGGGCTCGAGGGCTTGGGGAAGGGGTGCGCTACCCAGACTGACTGCCCGGGGGGTGTGACAGGGACCCCTTAAGGCCGGGACAGTGTCGTATATACTGGCTGCTCCCAGTGTGTGGGGCTGTGGGACTGGGGCCCCGAGGGGCTGGGGTCAGAGATGGCCGTGTAGAGGGGCCGCTGCGAGGGCCCCATGTAGGAGAAGGCCGAGTAGAGGCCAGAGGCCTGGCCTGAATGGCCATAGTAGGGTCCTGAGGGCTGGTGGTCAGAGTAGTCGAACTGGGGGCGGGAGATGGAGGGGAAGGCGGAGCCGTAGTGGGGCAGGCTGAGGGAGGTGTAGGCAATCTGCGAGGTGGACGGCTGGTCGCTGTAGTGCGGGGGGCCCTGGGGCCCCGCCGTCTCCGTCTTCACCTGGGCTTTGGCATCCACGCCAGGGGGTGAGACCGTGGGCAGGGCCACGCCTGGCGGCTTGGAGATCCAGGCGGAGTGTCCGCTGGCCACAGCCAGGGCGCTGCCCAGCCCGTAGCCAGCTGCCGAGTAGCCGCCCACGTGGCCCGGGTGCCCGTTGGGCGGCAGGTACTGGTCCAACTCAGCCACGTCAAAGGTTTCCATGTTGGACATTACCTCGTGGCTGATCTCCCCGATGTCCACGTTGCCGAAGTCGATGTGGGGCTTCCCGCCCTCCCCCATGGAGCGCCCGTCCCGCTTGGGGTCCGCCTTGCCCGACTGCAGCTCCGTCTTCGGGGTGGTCGGCGGCGTGGGTGGGCCGTGGCTCTGGCCTGGGTGGAAGGAAGACGGAGAGGAACAGGGAATGAGATCAGAGGCTTCTGGGTTCTGATGAACCTCTTCCAGAGGACACGTCTCCGGAGTCTGAGGGCTGGCAGCCGCGTGACCCTGCACGTTTCACACGTCTGGGCAGCCTCCGTTGGCATTTATTTATATGACGGTCTTGGGCTGGCCTCCACTTTCTCTTGAAATTCCCCAGTCTTACAGATGGGGCCTTCCTCCCCTCGTCCCCCGGCAGAACTCCCTCTATCCCCCCTCCGGAGAGACCTGCTTCCCTTTGAGAAACCCTGCCGTCGGAAAGTTCTTCCTCACATCAGCTGAGGTCGCTTCCCTCCCTGCTCTCGTGGCCCCGTAGCTGCTGAGCCCAGTGGGGTCCTGCTCCCCCCAGCTCGCCAGCTTCCCTCAGTCATGCTCGCCGGGCCGTGGGCTGCTTTCCTTGCTGACCTCGCCCTTGACTCTCCACTCCACTCCTGCTGGCTTCCCTGTGCCTCCTGCCCTGGCCCCCGAACGGCATTGCCCCCTCCCGCCCCTTTCTTCCTCCCAAGGCCCCTTACTCCAGGAAACCCTCCTTCGGAGCTGCCCCCCCCGCCCCCGCATGCTCTTGCCCTCTGCACACCCCATGCTGCCCTGGCTCCTCCAGAGGCTCCCCCCGGCCCCTGCCTATTCAGGGGAGCACCGAGGCCACCGACTGCGTCCACCCTGCTCCTCCGTCCATTTTCGCATTCACACACTCAGTCAGCAAACACCGCCAGGCACAGGGGCACAGGGGCCAATAAAAGGGGTCGCTGTCTTCACAAGCTCAAAGGCTTGTGAAGCCTCCGAGACCCACACGTGGCCAGAGGGCTGCTTTGGCAGCCCTGTGATGGTGGGCACACAGTGGGTCAAGGCCAGCAGAAGCCGCCACTCGCCCTGCCCTGGGGACTTGGCAAAGGCCTCACTGAGGAGAGGCAGCCGAGCAGAGTTGAGCCTTGAAGGCGGAGAAAAAGCCCGTGCCCACAGTCATATTCCGAGCTGGTGGTCTTGTACACGGGGCAGGGTCTTCTGGTGTGTGGGGGCACATGTGCACACGTGAGGGTGGTGTGTATGTGGGGGGGATGGCTGGGCTGGGGGCCCCATCGCAGGGAGACCGGAGTTCCTGCAGGGCAGGCCTGCGCCGTGTCCACCAGACCAGAGGAAAGGCCAGGTCCCGCACCAGCCATGCGTTCTGGGCCTTGGGCTTCAGTCCTGGCCGTCGCTGTGAGTCGGGCAGACGCCTGTCCTCTCTCAACCAGCTTCCTCACCGGTGAACAGAGTCGCACCGAGCAGCTCCGGCACAGCCTCCCTCCTGAGGCCTTCCCGGGCTGGGGTCTGGATATTTGGGGAGACCTGATGAACGAGCTCTGGGGACTCCTCCCTGGGGGTCGTGCTGCTGTGGGGGGGCTTTGTGCGCACTCGGTCCTCCCTGTGCTTAACGCGCACCTGTTCATCGCTGCCGCTCCAGGTAGACCCTGGGTTTCTGTGTGCTCCGAGGCAGGGACAAAGGAGGGCTCGGGACGTGTCTCCCGAGGGTGGAGCTCTGCTCACCAAGACTTCCCAGGGCCTGACCCACGCACGGCGTTCTGCACAGTATGAACCCAAGAGAGGCAGCCTCGGTGCTGGCAGAGGCCCCGGAGGAGCCAGAGCACCCAGTGCAGACCTCCAGCCCTGGAGCGCTGCCTCGCAGCTGAGGCCTGAGCCCGGGCGGGGCGGCCGCCTCGTCCCAGTTTAGAGTGACTGAATGAGCATGCACGGAAGGCAGTTGGCACAGTGCCTGGCACACAGTAGGTGCTCAGTTAATGCTGGCTGTTACCACCATTACTGAGAATGAACAAGACGCCCTGTCTGGCCCTGGCTCGGCCTGTGCATAAGGTCATGTGCCGTGTCCCCCCCACCAGCCCGGGACCTGCGAGAGACGAGGATCTCTTCTCCATCTGGTCCCTCGCCCCTCGGGCTCAGCCTGTCCCCCCTTTCCTGGCTGTGTCTTGCCCCACAGCCTCCTCAGCTGGCCTCTTCACTCAGCAGCAGTGCCCCCTCCCATCAGCCAGAGCCGTCCTGCCCGGCTGCCTTCCCTGGCCCCTGGGTCCCCGCCGGGCTCCGTCTGGGCCCCTACACCCAGCAGGGGTGACCCTACAGTCTGGCAGGCCCTTACCAGGGTCAGGGCCATCGTGGAGTGTCAGGGTCTCCTGCCAGTCATCTGGCCTTCTCCTCTCCCCACTGCCCAGACTCCACCACCCGCTCAGCCTAAGGCCCCGTCCCAGCTCCCAACGCAGTGTTCACCTGAGGGGTGCTCAGGGTTCCCGTCTGACATCGGGGAGCCCTCTCCCGGGTGCCGGTGGTCCAGGTGGGCACTCTTGTAGTGGGCCTGGATGGCGGCTGCCCCGCCCTGCTCGGCCTCCCCGCCGGGGCACTCGGCCTCCCCCTGGGCGGCCTTCCCGTTCTTCCGCCGCCTCGGCTGGTACTTGTAGTCCGGGTGGTCCTTCTTGTGCTGCATCCGGAGCCGCTCGGCCTCCTCAATGAAGGGGCGCTTGTCACTCTCGTTCAGCAGCCTGAGGCAGGTGGTTGGGGGGACAGCAGAGTGTGAGCATCGTCCCTGGGAAATGGCAAGGCCCAAGGACAGGGTGCCAGGCAGGGGGGGCTTGCCCTGTGATTCAGGGATTGGAAGGTGTGAGGCTCAGGAGGCTGATCTCACCCCAGATCTCTCAAGGGGCTGGGGTGTAAGAGGGGTCAGCTTGCTGCTCCTGGTGGCTCCCGGGGTGGAGTTAGAAGTGCAAATAGGGCTTAGGAGGGGCAGATGTCAGTTGAAGACTTTCCCATCATTGAGGCTAGATGGAGCCGGCCGCCTCGTCAGGGGGTGAGCTCCCTGGGACTAGAGGTGTGCAAACAGACGCATCGTGGTGAGAGGGAGAGCCCAGTCTCGGCTACTTACTAGCTGTGTGACCAGGGGCAAGTCCCTCTTCTGCCTCTTAGTTTCTTCACCTTACAATGAGGGTGACGATGCCCACTTCCCTGCGTGTGGGGCTGGCAGAGGTAACAACGGGTGTGAAGCACTTTGCTCCAGCCTGGGTGGGGGCTGGCACCTGACACAGAGGTGCTGCTCTAAGGCCGCTTGGGGGTTGGTAGGACAGGAGGGCCTGGGGGGCCCCATCTCACCCTGGAGTTCGGGTTCTGTGGGTTCCCGTGTGCTGGGGTCAAGGGGTGGGACTTGAGCACTTGCGCTGGCTGGTGGGGGAAAGCAGCTCCTTCTGCAGGGCTGACGGAGGGTGGAGGAAGCCAGACCCTCTCCCCAGGCAGCAACAAGGTGCTGCCCCCGCCCACCAGGCTCCAGCTAGGGCTGGAGAGTGGAGAGGGTAGGTGGTCAGGGCTTGGCTGCCCCAGAGAGAGGAGGGCAGGATGGGGGTACCTGGCAGAAGATGCTGAGGAGAAAGAACACAGACCTGTGGAATCCTAGACATGAGGGACTCTATTCTCTGCCCGAAGGGCCGCCCTCTCTAGCCCCCCACCCCGCAGTGGGCGCCCTCTTCCCCCAGTTAGCAGCAGGCTGAGCCCTCCGGCCCAGGATGGGAGGGGGTGGTCACACCAGGCACCTCCTAGCGGGCAGCAGCATTCCTCTGCAGCTTAGCCTCCCCCGAGCTCCCTCTCCTCCTCCCAGCCCAGCTTTGTCCAAGGGTCCCTCTAGCTGAGTGATGGGGGACCAGCAGGGACTCCAGATGGGGCCTGGGAGTCAGGGAGGGGGATGCTGACTTACCCCAGCCAGGTCTCTGGGACTCTGGGCAGGGGGGTGAGAGCAGGCCCAGCGGGACAGACACTGAGTGCACTCTCCACCCAGCTGCCACCTGGGCATGAATCAGCAAGAAAATGGCAGGGGGCACAGAGGGAGCGAGCGGGCCAGAGAGGGGGAAGATTCCAGCATTGCATCCCACTGTCGCGTCCCATGCCAGCTCCTCCCGACACCCTAACCTTGATAGAAACCTGACCTTGAGCCCACCTGCTACGCCCCACACCAACCCTGACCCCAGCGCCTCCCTTTCCTCAGGGGCTGGAGAGGCGAACCCCACCTCCGACCACGGCCCTGGCCTCACTCAGACCCCACACCCGTCCTGCCCCACCTTGTGCACCCCGTCCCCAGTCTGACCCTGGCTCCAGGGCAGTGAGGTCGTCTCCACCCGCATCACCCACGGCTCTACCTGCACACCCAACCCTTGTTGGCACCCTCTGTCCTCTGGGTCTCCAAGGTTTGCAGTAGGGGCGGGGAGAGGGTAACCTGGTTCCCCCCAACTGGAGGCCCCAGGCTGGGGGGCTCCCAAGGTGGGGCCCTGGCTGCTGCTCCACCTGCTCTTCCTGCCAGGAAGGGGGCCTGGGACCCCCCCTCGTCTCTTGGCTCTAATTACTCTGTCCGGGCAGGTCACAGCACCACGTGGCCTGCATCGCAGAGTCCTTTCCCAGGTGAGCACCAGCGCTGAGCACCAGGCAGCTCCTTAGGAGCCAGGACCCGGACGCCGGTGTGTCTGACCCGACCTCGCTCCCAGCACCCTATGCAGTCTGTCCATCTGTCTCTCTCTCCTGAGGGCCAGGGCCTCTGTTTTCTAGTTCGGCCTACCCAGTCACTCCCTTCCCGATGGCTCAGGAGTCATGACCCTGGAGGGGACCCGTGAGGAACCCATGAAGAGACAGCCATATGCCTAGTCTGAGTCCCAGGATCCCAGGATGCCCCTCGGGGTCCAGGGAAGCTGCCCTCAGGTCAGCATCCTCTTTGATCCTGGGCACTGGCCTGCTACCCCCACCCTGGGGCTGGGTCCTGGGCAAGCTTTCGTGACTGCCTGCCCCAGCTTGGCGCTCGGGGGCACCCTGAGCTCCTGTGCTCATCACATCTGGAGTGGTGGCCAGAAATGAGTCCTCTTGAGGGAGCCCAAGCCTGGGATTCTGGACTGGGGGGACAGGGACAGAACAACAGAGGGTCCGATCTTAGTCCTTGTTGATGGGGTGCTGGGAGAAGTGGGGCCCCTCCTGGCTCTGATGCCCTCGCTGGGCTTTCACTGTGGTCTGCTCACCGACCCCATGGCCGCTCTCCCTCCTGCTCATCTGTCGCTCACTTGCCTTTTTCAGTCCGTGGCATCAGCCGTACTGTCCTGGGCCGAGCCCTGCATGGGTGTGATGGGCCTTGGGCAGAGCAGCTACGCTCAGCCCCTGCTTTGGGGCACAGCTGGACCCTCTGGGTCTGAGGCCTGAGACCTGCCCAGGAGGAGCAGAGTGGCGAGGGCTGGGGTGGGAGAAGGGGGACCAGGCTTTCCGAAAACACACAGCCAAGGACAGGGCCGGAGGCTGGATGTGGTGAACCCCCCTTGGCCTCTTGGAAGCTCTCCTGCTCCTTCCAGCACCCCCAGCCTGTGGCCTCCAGGACCCAGGCTCTGCTGTGCTGGGCTGGCAAGGGGGCACGGCAGCGGAGGGCCGCCTGCCGCTTCCTCCGACACGTCCCACTCTTGCTCTCCTCTTCTCTGCCCCCGCCCTCCTGAGCACACCTTAGAGTGAAAGGGCGACCCACCACCGTCACCAGGGACAGCACGGGGGAAAAACCCCTGGATGGGAATTAGGGGTCCTGGGTCCTGGCTCTGGCTCCCTGGCTCTACCAGCTGCAGTCAGGAGGCCTATGCCGCCCCCCAGGGCCACCTCTTGTGCAGCCTAGTGGGGAATCGCGTGACCTTCCAGGGTTGCATCTCCCAGAGCCCCTGTTCCCCTTTGCGAGCTGCCCAGGACTCTGGGCAGGCAGTTGCCTTGCTGAACCTGTCCCCCGTGAGGCCAAGCTGAGTAGAGGCTGGCAGACTTCCTCCTCGGGGGATGTTTTCCCCTGGGGTTTGAGCTGGTCCCAGGGAGACTGGGAGTCTGAGAGACCCTGGGAAGGAGGGGAGCCAAGGTTCCCTCCGGGCCAGGGCTCTCAGCGCCAGCTTCAGGGTGGAGGGTAGGAGGTTACTCAAGGCTGGGTGGGGCCCTGGAAAGGAAGATGGCGCTGGACAGGGAGAGGGAGTGGGGGTGCAGAGAGAGAGCTGGTCAGCCTGTGGGACAGGGTGGGAGGGGAAGGCTCCTTTCTGTGTGCCCCTCCCTGGGGGATGCAGAAGCCCCTAGACCGAAGGAGGGTGGGGTGAGGAAGGCGCAGTGCAAGCAGCCGGTGGGCCGCACCCTGCCGCCACGGATTTGCTCCCCGGCACTCTCCGTTCCTCCCTCTTCCAAAGACTCCGGTCTGTACTCCTTGCTTTCCTAGAACTTTGACCACTTCTGCATCTGGCTGCCTCAGTTTCCCTGCTACTCTTTGCCAAGTGTTTCCCCAGCACGGGTGGCGGGTGGCAGTGGCACTCCCAAGTGCAGGCACCTATGGGGAAGTGGTTAGTGAAGGCCTGCGCGTCGTCCTTCTCTGCCTCCAGCCTTCACTGCCCCAGGCAGAAGCCCAGGCCCTACCGCCTGCCATGGACAGAATTCCAACCACGAGGGGGCGCCTTTCTGCCCGCTACCCCGGGTGGGGAGCCAGACTAGGCCTTGGGAGTTCTGAGCCAGCACCACCCCAAGGGGGTACTTGTGGGCGGCAGGGCGGGCCCAATGCCCACACCTGGTCTTCTAGCCCCATCAGGAGATGGCTGTCCCCCCACAAGGGCCGAAGGAATCCCCGGCCGACCTGAACCGCCCCCCCCTTCGCAACCGGAGGGCCCGCGGGAGGTCCCGGCGGGCAGCGGGTGCGCTCACCTCCAGAGCTTGCCCAGCGTCTTGCTGAGCTCGGCGTTGTGCAGGTGCGGGTACTGGTCGGCCAGCTTTCTGCGCGCCGCCTGCGCCCATACCATGAAGGCGTTCATGGGCCGCTTGACGTGCGGTTTGCTCTTGCTGGCGCCATTGACGCGCACCGGCATGGGCACCAGCGTCCAGTCGTAGCCGCTCAGCACCTGGCTGACGGCCTCGCGGATGCACACAGGAAACTTGTCATCGTCCGCCTCGCCGTCCTGCTGCTCCTTCTTGACCTTGCTCAGCTCTCCCGGCCCCGGGCTGGCTCTCAGGCCCGATCCCCCGCCGCCGCCACCGCCGTCGGGTCCCAGAGAGGGCGCGCTACCCGGGGACAGGCAGCGGGGCTCCTCGGAACCCACGGGGCTCAGCTCCACCTCGGAGAGGTCCTGCTCCTCCGCCATGTCGCCCCCGGCCGCCGCCTCGGCCGCCTCCCCCGGGCCCGCCTCCGGCGTCCTCGCGAAGAGTCCCACGCTCACCTGGACGGGGAAGAAGGGCTCCATGGAGCGGCGGCGTGCGCAGCCCGGACGGTGGGACGTGACGCGGGCACAGCCCCGAGGTGGCGTCCGCCCTGCTCCCCCTAAGCCTACTGTAGCTCCCAGGCCACGCACACATGCCAGACCCGGCTTGGCCTCCTCGCTCCTGCCTGCACGTCTTCCCACCATCTGGTCCCAACCGTCTCTGGTGTGGGTGGGTTTGGGATTTTTTTAAACCTCCTTTAGGGTGGAGGTTTGTTGATGGAAAGGAAGAAAAACGGACTCTTTTTTTCTGCTCTAATCCTGGCTCCTGGAATTTCCCACCTTTTCTTTCACCTTTCCGTCCTCCCTTCCGCCTGCCCCTACGCAGTCTAGAGGAGCTGGGTGGGGGGCAGGTGCGGGGTCAGCCTCTCCCCACCCCAGGCCTCACGGCAGGGGCCAAGGCCTGGGCCGTGGACGGGAGGAGAGGGCTGCGCACTCACTCACCTCCTCAGACCTCTCCTCCAGCCTGGGGCTCGTCCTTAGGAAGTGGAAAACCGTGTCCCAAGGTGTGCGGTCCAGCTCGGGGCTGGGGGTTGACGCTGCTGGGCTGGGAGGGAGGGGCTGGGGGGCCCTGAGCCTCAGGCCACGGCCTCGTCAGGACGGAGCCCGAATCCTCACCACCAACCACCCCGGCCGGACCGCCCCAGACTGACTGAGCACTGAGCTGCCGCCGAGGGCTGGGGAAGGAAGGAGGGGGAGAGGGGGAGGGGGAGGGGAGGGAGGGGAGGGCAGAAGGTGGAGCCTCCAGCGCTTTCCTTCGTCCCCAACACTCAGGGCTGCTCCGCCAGGCCCCCCCACCCCAGCTCCCTGCACTGCTGCTGCAGGCCGGTCTTGGGGAGGTGTAGGAGTCTGGGCCGGCAGGCCGGGAAAGCCAGGGGATGCGCCTGGGTGGGATCAGAACCTGTCGCTTGGAGGAAAATCGGGCCTAACTGATTCATTCCCAGCTTCTGCCTCAGGTAGCCAGACTGGCAGCTGGCAAAAGATTGAGGAGGGATGAGGAGGCAGGTGAGGGTTCTGATGACAAGTGAGGGGGCTGCCTCGTGTGGCTTCCATCTGAGTCCTACGGGGCACCTGCGGGCAGGCCCTGCGTCCCAGCCGTCTCGCTCCTCCGCGGCTGCCCGCCCTGCCTCGACTTGTGGAGACCCGAGTCTCTGCTCGGGATGGCAGGGGGCAGCTCCACACCTCCTGCCGGTGCAGATGACCCGGCTGGACCCCTGGTCCCTGCTCCCTGCACACCCAGCACACGCTAGGTGGGCCGGCTCAAGGGACATAGAGCTACAGCTACCAGTAGGCTGGGCTGTGGCTGAGGGTCCCCTTCAAGTGGGCTCTGAAAGGGTTCTGGGGCCCCGATTCCTGGGACCTGGTTCACCCTCTCGGTGGGGGGATCCCAGGCCTGGTTATCATGAAGTCCCCCACTCCCAAAAAAGGGTGGGGTGTTGCCCTGCCCCCCTCTCCCTCCTCTTTGCCCTTCTCCCCTCAGCCTCCTCCCCAGCTCATGTGTCCTCCATCTTTCTGTCTTGCCCATCACCCAAGGCTCCTTTTTCCCTCCTCTTTCCCAGGTCTTTCCTCAGAGGTCACGTCCTTCCTTTCTTCTCAGTGGGCGCGTGTCCAGGCGGAGGCCTGGGTGTGCGTGGAGGGACAGAGGGAGCCTGGGCCGCACCGGCGACCAGGTACGGTCCTGAGCACCTCAGCAGCCTGGCAAGGCCCCAGGCCCACCCCAAGGGAGTCCCGGCTGGAGTGGGGCTGGAAGGGGGTCTGGGCAAGGCCGCGCGCTTGGGAAAGGCCAAGCGGGTGGGGGGAGGGCGTAATGGGACACAATGAGGTAGTCACACGAGGCGAAGGCATGTTGGGGGTGGGGGGAGCGGACATCGGAACACACACACACACACACACACGCTCACACACACACAAGCAGCCAGACAATTGGGCCAGTGTGTATGGGGCCTCGGAGCCCAGTGAATTAGGAGTTTGATAAGGGTTTTCTCTTTCTCTTGCTCGCTGGCCTTGGACAATCTCCCCCCAGTTTTCCTCGACGCCACCCCCGGCGCTGCCAACCCTCCTCCCCCCGCCTCCCTTCTCTTCCCTGTGCCCAGACTCTTGTTCGGGGCCTTGAAACAGTGAGCTGTCTTTGTTCGGAATACAGGTGAACGGCAATCATGTGATTAACACACACACACATAAAAAGCTTTTTAACAGCGCCCGCCCGGCCTCAGAGCCGCCCAGAGAGGAGCCGCCCTGGATGGACAGAGGGACGGAGGGACGAGCATCCAGCCGGCCATGTCCGGCGGGCCTCACCAGTCGCCAGCACCCGCTGCTGCCCGCCCGCTGCCCGCCTGCCTGGCATCTCCTGATCCCGGTGGGTCCCCATACATCCTTCCACCCTGGGTTCCTCCTGTTGGAGGGAAGGGCCTCCCCGCCCCTGTGGTGTCTGTGATTCGGTCCCGAGACCCCCTAGGGCAGGGAGGGGTGGCAGCGGAGGGCAAGGGCCCAGGGTAGGAAGCGGGGTGTGGGGTCCCACAGCCCCCTCTCTGACTCCTGCCCCGCCCTGGCCCTCCTCAGCCCAGCTGTGCCAGGATGGGGGTGGGGGCGGCAGTGGGCGCTCTGGGTCTGCAGACAAGCCGCGGGGGGATGGAGGGGGGCTCTCTTTTTCATTCCCTCTGTCTCTTTCTCTCTGTCCTTCTCTCCTCCTGTATCCTTAGTGCTGGGCTTGGGCTTTCTGCTGAGAGGTGCCGGACCAGGCAGGTGGGCCTGCAGCGGTGGGGGAAGGGCTGTCAGAGGCTGTGGGGGCGGGACCCTCTGCTGTGAACACTGTCCTCCATCCTCCCACATTTTGGCGACTGTGACCCTCTCCATCCCATCCCAGGCCCTGGGGACCCAGCTTTCTCCAGCAGGGGAGGGCAGAGGCCCCAGACTCATCCCTGGAGAGCAGGGAGTTTGGAGGGGGAGGGGTCATGGGTGAAGACTGCAGGCCTCTGCCCCTGACAAACCCACCAGGTGGGCCGGCGACACTTCCTGCCCCCTTTCCCCAGCATTCCTGACCCTTCCCTCCCCCACCACGCTCCTATCCGCCCGCCTGTCCTGCATGAGCCGTGGTGACAGGCCTGTCCTCCCTCCCCAGCAAAGAGGGGCCCACGGCGTGGGGACCTCGGTGGAGACTCAGGCTTCCTCTCTCAGGTGGGAAGGCCTTTCAGGAGCAACACTGTTTTCCTGGGACCCAGCCTCGGGGTTTGGACAGGGACCCCAGGTTCACCCCTCAGTCAGCCCCTGAGGGGAGGAGAAGGATGAAATTCTGTCCATCAGAAGCAAAGCCTGCTGACGACCCCACCTCGCAGAGCTGCAGGGGCCCTTAACCCCTTAGCTCCCTGGGCCCTCGACCCAGGACGCTGGTCCTGCTGGTGGAAGCTCCGCCCTCCAGTCCCTGGTCTGGGCCCAGTCCCTCACCAGGCATCTGGGGCAGTGATCACCCTCCCTCGTGCCTGCCTCCCAGGACACACTGAGACAGTGGGGAAGCTTCCATTCTCAGAGCATGGGGCATGCAGGGGTGAGGGGTGGTCCAGCCGAGTCTTTGCTCCAGCCTCAGTTTCCCCAGATGGCATGAGACTCTCTTCCCAGCTTCCTCAGAGGACAGGCTGCAGACCAGAGAGGGGACGCTGGACAGCACTGTCCCACCTCTAGGTGCTACATGTATGGGACCCACGTGGTCCGGGCCATCCTCTCCCTTGTTCCTGCAAAGCCTGTGCCCTTCCCACCACCTTGAATGCACTCCAGCCACCTCCAGCACCCGGGGGACACTCCCATCCCCACCAGGGGTCTGTGGAGACAGGCCTGGCCTCGGGCAGTGCCTCCCAACGTAAAGACGCAGAGTCACCTGGTGCTGCGTTTCTGACCAGCTTCTGAGCAAAGGCCTGGAGTGCCGGTTCTAACTCTTGCTTTAGAGTCGTGTGGAGTTTTAAAAAAATACTAAAGCCTGGACTCCATTGCAGACCGGCTGGCTAATTCTGAATTCTGAATTTCTGGGGATGGAGTACAGGCAGGCACGTTTACTTTTTGAAGCCCCCGTGGGGGCCACGCTCACCCTCACTGGGCCCTCTGGGGCCCTGAGGCTGTGAGGACCCCCTGCGGGACCAGACATCTCCAGGTGCTGGTGGGGGTTGGGGCTCCAGACGCCGGAGCTGGAGGCCTGACCTGTGGGTAGGTTAAGGTTACTCTGAGTGCGGCTGGGGAGGGGCTGTGCTCTGGGGAGGGGCCCGGGGTCAGAGTGCAGCAGCGACCAGGACAGAAGCTCAGTCTGGGTGAGTGTGTGGGGAGCGTGTGCGCCCTGTGAATGTTCCCCAGGCCCCCCCACTGCCAGACGTGTTGTCTTCTCCTGGGTTTGGGGACAGGAAAGAGCCCCGGACCTGAAGTGAGGAAATCGTGCCGGGGGTGCCCATGTGGCCTTGGGCAGAGCAGGCCATGGACCTCCCCGGACTTGGTTTTTGCGAGTGTGCGGTACAGGCAACTTCACACGTCAGACATTTGTGGATGCGCTCTGTATTCAGTGTTCGGGGCCCACAGCAGGTGGAAGAAGAGCTTTGGTGCTGGGAGCCAGGCAGGAGCCCTCCCCTCAGGGGGGTCCCCAGAGAAGCCGTGGCCCAGCCCCCAGGGCTCCAGAGTCTGCCCTCGACTCCCAACCACAGGCCAGGGTGGCGTGCGATCGGCTCCCAAGGGTGGGCCTGCTCCCCTTGTCTCTAGAGCCGCCCCGTGGGCAGGCCCAGCCCCAAGCACACCTGTTGCTGGACTCCTTCGGTCCTCTCCACGGCCCCAAGAGACAGTGCTGTTGTTACCTTCCTTCCAGGGAGGAAACTGAGGCACAAAGCGGTTCGGGGACAGGCCTGCGCTTCCGCAGCTGGTGGTAGGACACCCCCCACGGGGAGGCTCTGCGGCCACTAGCCTGAGGGCAGTCCTCTCCTCTTGCCCCCCCCCACCTTTCTCACCTGCTTCACCCACCGCTGCCCCCCAGACACCGCTGGCAGCCCAGCTCAGGGCCCTGTCTCAGGAACGCATTGCCTTCCCGTGGAAGTGAGGCAGAAGCCTCGTGCCTGCCTCGCCTCCTCACTCACAGCCTGGCTTCTGGGCCAGTCTCCCCGCCCTCCCGGGGGCCCCCTCCCCTGGGTCTCAGCCCCTCCAGGGCTCAGCGTGATCTCAGGGAGTCCTCTCTCAGGGGAGTGACCATCAGAGATCCAGGGGTGAAAGGTCAGAGGGGCTGGAGCAGGCAGGAGTGGCTTCCTGGAGGCGGAGGGCCTGAGCCCTCAGGCACAAGGGCAGCATTCTAGGGCCTGTCCGGACAGGGGCTCTCGCCTGTCCCTGTTTCCAGTCCAAGCTGAGGGTCCTGGACCCAGGCCAGGAAGGCAGCTCCTGGGGCCCAAGTCTTCCTTCCTTTCCAGCCCCGCCCTTTCCAGGAACAAGGGAGCTGGGGCTGGTGCCCGGTGCTGCCCGGGGGCAGCCGGCCTCTGCCCTCTTCTTAGAAGCCGTCTGAGAAGGGGACTGCTCGTTCCTGCTGCCCAAACCCAGCTGCCAGAAAGTCCTCCCTGGTGTCTCCCCGCCCACCCTCCCCTCTCAGGCTGTGGTGAACTTCGTGAGCGTGCCCTGCGTGCAGAGTCCTGGGCCAGGAGCCGGGCTGGGGAGGGCGACGGAGGCCAGAGCCTGGCCTCGAGGCGCTCAGAGAGTGGTGGGACCACCCCCCGGGGAAACCCAGAGCCCGAGCACAGTCGAGGTCCACTGAGGCCGAGCAGGCAGCTGGAGCCCTGGGGTCAAGTCCAGCTGGACTGTGAGGTGGCCCTGTGTTGCCTTGGCCACTCTCCTGCCTCTCTGGACCTCGGTAAAACGGGCGCATCTGTAAAATGAGGGACGGGCTGGCTTAGCTCCGAAGGCCTTTCCAGGTGCGATGGCCCAGGAGCCGCATCTGGAAACCAGAGCCCAGTGCCTGACCCAGTGTCTCCAAGGTGGGGGGTGCCCCAGGCCCCTGGTGTTCCTCAGACATCCATCGTGCTTCCTGAACAGACCTTTTGCTGGGGACCGTGTCAGGGAAACACTGCGCTCCAGTCCCCTTTTTAGGGGTAAGGGGCCCGCTGGGGGGTTAAAAGCTCTTGGTGCTGTGGTTAAGAAATGGCTCTTTGTTTAAATTCTTGTTCCCAGCTCCTTCCCCTCTTCTACTTCCTCCACCTCCTAGTTCCTTTTCCCATTCTGGTCCTTTTGCCTCCTCTTCCTCCCTCCCAAGAGTCAAGGCAGTGGGGTGTTCCATTACGGAGCTCTGGCCCAGGGAGGGTCTGGGTGTCCCTTAGGACAAGGTCCTCATTTCCTCGGCTCCCCACAATCCGAGCACGGAGCTCCTCCCCCCAACACCCTACTGTGCCTCTACCCCTGAACTAAGCTGCACCACATGGGTTCTCCCTGCTCCTGAGGCGTGGCCCAGGCCCGAGCAGGCCCGGTCCTGTCCTAGGACACCTCGCCCATTGGCCGAGGCCAGGAGCCTCCCCTGTTTCCTGCCCAGCTCACCTTTCCAGCAGGACATCACTCCTGCTGGGGTGTGTACCTGTGAACTGGGTCTGTGTCGCCTTCCACCATGTGGCCTGGCACACAAAAGGCGCGCGGTGCTGTGAGTGAATGAGCGACTTGCAGACAGACGGACACACACAGACAGCGAGGTGCGGTGCCCTCGGGGCAGACAGCCTGTGGTGGGAACCCTGGGGCCCCAGTTATTAGTTGCGTGTTCTTAGCGAGTGACTTAACGTCTCCGAGTCTCAGTTTCCTTCCAGGTTGTGGTGAGGGTTAGACCAGACAAAATACAAGGGTGAACCCCCAGAATGCTGGAATTTATTTAGGAAAAACAGTGTATTTATTCTTACATGTTTAAACTTCAGTCCCCTTCCAGGTCCCCCCCCCCCCAGTTGATGCAATTCGCCTGCCGAGACGTTTTTCCACCGCTAAAAAGTTTCTGAGTGCGTCGATTTGGATGCCTTTTAGTGCTTCTGTCTTTTGTTTCGCCTCTTCCACATCAGCAAAATGTTTCCATTAGAGGACTTTTTTCATCTGGGGAAAATAAAAAAAATGTCACTAGGGGCAAGATCAGGTGGTTAGGGAGTGTGGGGCATGGAGTCATGCTGTTTTGGGTCAAAGACGGCTGAGCCCTCAGCATGGTGTGGGCAGGTGTGCTCGTAAATCTCACATCGTGAAATGGGAAAATGCATTGAAAAAAGTCCTCAAAAAAATTTTCACTGGAGCCCAACGCAACCTCTCACAACAACGCCAGCTGGTGCACCGATACAGTTGGGTGCCTAGAACACTCACCTAGCAGGAGAAGACTGTACTACAAGGGCCCACCCTCCAGAAGTTAATTCCAGTTTGAGGGCCCCCCTCGTATGTAAACACTCTGGGCAGTGCCCACACATAACAGGCTCCAAAAACGGCAGCTCTTGTTTTAGCATCTCGGGGGCTTAGCATCCACAAAGGGCAGCTGTTGGCTGACCCCGGGTTGGGTAGTGGTCATCGCCTCTTTTCCTGCTGAAGCGGTGTCGTGGATGTTCTCCCGGGGGCTCCCAGCAACACAGCAAGAAATAGCCCGTGTGTAGCACAGTGCCCCGGACAAAAGGAGATGCAGTGATTGCCCACCGATTTCGGCGGCAGGTCAGCGTCTGTTTTCCGAGTAGGGCGGCTGGCATATTGGGGATAATAATGTCTTGGAGATAATGACCCCCAGGGAAAAATCTCTTCCCCTTCTAGGGGGAGGAGTTGCACTGGCTTTGAGGAGAGCAAGGCCCTGGGCGTGCCCACCTGTCCAGGTGCTTTGCTGCAAGTGGAGAGTGTCATGTCCCTGTGAGGCTGTCAGGCACGGGAGTTTGCCGTGTGGCCCTACCAGGTGGCAAGTTGAACAGTTTGCATGTCTCCCGTTTGGGGTTCAGACCTTGAGTGGCAGTCTCGGCTTCGGCAGGCGCCGTGGGAAGAGGTGCCTCTGTCTGTGCCGAGGCCCCAGCCCTTGCTGTGTGACGATGTTGGGGAAGCCGGCTGCTCTCTGGGCTCCCCCGTTCCTGCACCTGTACAGTCAGGGAGTGGGCCTCTGAAATCCCGAGGGTTTATTTTTAATGTTATTTTTCCATTACAGTTTACATTCAGTATTATTTTGAATTAGTTTCAGGCGTACAGCCTGGTGGTTCAGGCATACAGCGCAGAGAGTCATATGCTTTACACAGTGATCTCCCCCGTATTTCCAGGACCCACCTGGCCCCGCACATGGTTCTTACCCTATTTTGGGCTGTATTCCCCATGCGGTGCTTCCCATCCCCGCGACTGCTCTGTAACGGCCAATCTGTGCTTCTCAATCCCTTCCCCCTTTTCACGCAGCCCCTCCAGGGGCTCAGGGGTTATAGGAAAGGCCCACATCCAGTTTTATCTCCCTGGGGCAGCTGCCGGGTGCTGGACACCTGAGTTCACAGGAGGCACCTGGAGCCTTGTTGCCTTGTTGAACCCATTGGCTGGGGACAGAACCCACTAACACCCTGCACACCCCTTCTCACCCCAGACAGCCTGTCCCCTGGCCTGCAGCAGGCACTTTGGGGTCAGCAACTGCAGGCTCACTCCCCACGTCCGCCCTGTGCTTGTTTGTTCTGGGACGCACAGGAAGGAGAGCTTCTAATTGCAGACCGATCAAATACATGTGTCCTTCTCATGGCCAGGAGGGTCAAAATCCCCAAGGTTCAGACTGCGTGTCCGTGACCTGGCGCCGCTCTCATGCCGGACGCCCACCTGAGTGGCCGGGTGGCCCTCTCCCGGGTCCTTAAACTCGGGCCGTGTTCTCTGGCCTCCCAACCTCCCCAGTGTCCTCCCTCCAGTGAGAGCTCTTCCACCTGCTCCTCTGAGCCTCTCTGGGGCTCAGCCTGGAGGCCCCGTCTGTCTGCAGAGGCACCTCCCCTGTCCCTTCCTTGGTGTCAGTGATTCCGACAGCACCCCCCCCTTTTCCTTTATAGCACTCGCTGCCACTCTCTGATCCCATGCTTACTATAAGGTTGTTTATTACACTTCTTATACTGTTATACTATACTATACATATATATTGTAAATGTATAACATACTCATATTTACATATAATTGTTATAAAGTTATACGAATAGATATTACATGTTATATATGAAAGATATAATGTGTAATATGTATTACATGTTTTATGTATGAAATAGGCACTGTATATTACATGTTATACACACTATGTATATTTTATTGTGGAATTCACTGTCTGTCTGTCCACGAGGCTGCCCCATTCTTAAATCCATGGTGGTGAGCAGAGAACCTGGCCCATAGCGGTGGCCGAGGAGTGAAAGGATGAATTGTAGCCCAGTAGGGAGGGCAGGGTACCTTTGGAGAGGTGCTAAGAGCCAGCAGGAGGCTGAGGGTTAGAGACTGGGGACCTGTCCAGGCTCTTGTGGGACCGAGACAGGCACCTTGATCCCCAGGGCTCTTCCTTCTTTTGGAACTGGGAGGCCTGGAGGGACAGGCTGGGTTTGGTGGGGCATCAGGCACCTGAAGACCTAGGGCAGGAGGAGTGGGGCTCAGGGATCTAAGCCAGCTCCCCAGCCAGCTCCACCCCTTCCTCCATCGGGCAGGAAGGACAGGGCAGATCTGTCAGCTTCAGACACCACTGCCCCCCTCCCACCCCAGGGACCCAGCCCTGAGCCCAAGGAAGCTGCAGGGAGAGGGTGCGGGTGGGAGGGGGGGCAGGAAGCACCCGGGTCCTTCCCTCCTCCCTCCTGCCCACCATCCTCCCCCATCCCTGGCTAGAGCTTGCAGCCCCAGGCCTTGGCACTAGGGGGACGGGGGCGGGGAATGGGGACAGAAATCCCTTTCTGGCTCAGTGCCTTCCTCTGCTCCATTTGATTTGTTGGCCTCAGGATGGCGATTGCCTTGCAGCCCCTGGAGAGCCGGGCCTGGCCCTTGAGGCCGGAGGGAAAGGGAGAGGGCGCTGGCACTTCAGCCCTTCCTGCTCGCTTGGCACTGGGTGGACCCGCCCGGCGCCCTGGGCTGGGACCTGGGAGCCCTCGCTGTGAGTCCCAGATCTGCAGGGGATTGTCCTGTGACCTCGGGTGGCGAGCAGCATCCTCCTCTGCCAGTGTGACCCAAACCTGGTGTCGCTGCAAGCTCACTAGGGGACTTGCTGTAAGCACTGCTCCCCGGTCCCATTCCTCGCCCTAGACTGGGGCAGAACCTGTCTCTGAAAGCTCCCCTGGGGGGGCCATGCAGCTGCGGCAGGAAGAGGCTTCCCAAGGCCCGCTCCCCAGGTTCAAGGTTCCCACCCCCGGGCAGGTGTTCCTCTGTGTTTCCCTGGTGCCGCCTCCCTGCTGTGTCCTGAGCGGGGCACACGCCTGGGCCTTCCTGGTGGCGCTGGCAGTGGTAGGGACGTGGTGGGGCTGCCTGGACCTGCCAGCGCCAGGAGGAGCTGGGGAGGGGCCCTGAGAGGGCCGCCAGCGCTGCCTTTTCCTCCTTCCTCCTCCTCCTCTTCCGTTTGGCCTTTGCTTTCTCCCTTTTCCACTTTTGCCCATGGCCCCTGTCCGAGGCCTCGTTCTGCTCTCTCTGGCCTGATCTCCTTCTCTCTCGCCGTGGCTGCCTCCTCCTCTCCTCCCCATCCACAGCCCTCTCTTTCCGCAGTGTCCCCGCCCCCCCCCAGCCACAGCTGGGTGCCTCTGTCCCTGGTGTCCCTCCCATCTGCCCTCTCTCTGTCTTCGCTCTCCTTCTTCTCTAGTCCCCGACTCTGCTCCCCCCACTCTTCGTGCTCCATCCCTGTCACCCTGGAAACGTGGGGGGCCCAGAGGGTGGAGGGTCCCGGGCAAATCAGGCTGATGGGGAGAGGTGACAGCGTAGACAAACCGAGATTTGTGCAAAGGATTGCAGGTCGGCTCTCGGGGCTGAAGGTGCCAGGTCTCCCCACCCCCGCTGGCTCCCGCTCAGGGTCCCAGGCCACCTTGTCTGTTCTGTAGCCCAGGTGCCCTGGTCACCCCCTGCTCTCTCCGGCCGTGACCATCTCCTATTCTCGGCTGAACTGCCACTGTTTCCGAGGCCCCTCTTCCTGTCTGTGTTCCCCGGGCACTGTGTCTGGGGTGCCACGGGGCTGGGGATGAGGAAGGAAGGGGATGGTGGGCTTCGACTGAGCAGACCAGTTCCTCCTCTGTCCGCCAGGCTCTGAAGAATCACCTCTTGTCTTTCCTCAGTGACCTGCCAGGACGGGCGGGCGGTGTTGGGCCTCTAGTCCTGTTAACCCCTCAGGGCCGGGGTGGGGTCAAGGGCCTGAGCGTCCCAGCTACCCTCTGAGGGGGGGCCAGAGTGGTCAGGCTGCCCTGGGCCCCCACACTCGGGTGAAGAGGCGCCTCCTCTGGCCCCTGGTGCCGGGCTGAGGCCTCCGGCGAGGAGCTGGGCGGGCTCCCCAGGGAGGCCGGGGTCCTGCTCTCCTACCCCGGGGACTTGATTCTAGGATCTCTGGGCTGAGAGAGCCCCTGCTTCTCCCAGACGCCCTCTCTGCACCCCAACCTCCGTGGGCCCCCGGCCCTGGGTGTGGGGACAGGCCAAGGCGCAGCCGGGAGAAGGGTTAAGTCGGGAACTCTTGGGATGGCGTTGGCCACGGCTGTTCCTCTGGGAGAGGAGAACAAGGGACCCATTCTGTGTGTGGGAATTAATAGCAAAGAGTCATCTGGGGTGTCATTCAAGCCCTGATCAGCTCCCAGAGGAATGCGAGAGAGAGAGAGAGAGAGAGAGAGAGAGAGAGCGAGCAGGGGGGCAGGGAGAGGCCTGAGGCAGACGTGTCAAAGGAAGGGCATCAGGTCCGGCTGGTAACAGGAGCCTGCTCGGCAGGCGGGCCCATGGCACGGAGACAGGAGTCCTGCTCTTCATCACAGATGCACCCCTGTCCCCACTCAGGACGGAGACACCCCACCTGTCATTCCCTTCCCCAGGGTCTCCCTGCTCTGTCTTCCCTCTTTCCCAGGATGTCTGCAGCCTCCACACCCACGCCACTGTCTCCCCTGAGGCCTGGAGCCCAGCCCAGGCTGTGGGCCCGCCCTCCTGGGCACCCCCAGTCTGTTGCCATCTTTGCCCGGGGCCCTCAGTGTTCCCTGCGGGGACAGCCCTGAGGCTGGCGCTGTGCAGAGCCAGTGCCCTCCGTGCTAGTGGCCCAGCTCCGGGTGAGCCCAGACACCTTCCTGCACGAGGGGAACACTGGGGCCCTTCAGCCACCGCAGGAGCTCAGCAGCCCCTGTCCCCCTCGGCTGGGCTGTGGCCTGGGCATGGGGTCCTGCAGGCCCCCGGAAACATCGAGAAGGCCACAGCCCAAGGGAGGGCCTTGGAGAAACTCCAGGTCAGATTCTTGGTTTTCAGGACCTGCGGGCTGCCCCTGAGGGGACCCTGCCTACTCATGGGTCACCTGCCTCCCAGCCCAGTGCCTGACTCTGCCCCGGGGAGGGCCTCCCAGGCCTCTGAGCTAACGTGCAGCAATCCTGGACCGTGCAGGGCAGAGGGAGTGCTGGGTGCAGAGGACGGAGGCTCTGCGGCGTGCGGCCTGGGGCCGGCTCCTCCGTCTGCCCGAGCCCCGAGGATCTCACACGTGAGACGGGGTCGTCAGCTCTCAGCTGGCAGCTTCCTCGTGAGGCAGCGAGTGTAAGGTGCCGGACACATGGTGACCGTGGAACGCCAACATTCTTTTCCTTGTGACTATTAATGTAGCTGGGGGTCTGGGTGGCTTCCAGTGCCTTGGGCGGAAGGGTGCACCGTGGGCGCCATTGAACCACCCCAATCTGCGCCAGGCAGCCTGTGCCCCTGCGGGCCAGTCTCAGGAGTCCCGTCATCGCTTCCCCTGGGCTGTGGTTGCAGTGGGGGTGAGTGTCCTGGCCCCCAGACCTTCCTGGAGCCTGCACCCACGCAGGGTGACGCATCCGGCTGGTCTGGAGGGAGTGGGGCACCCTCCCCCAACAGCACGGCGCAGGGACAGAGTGCGCGGCCACCGCGAGAGCTCTGGGAAGCTCTGAGCCTCAGCTTCCTCCTTGGGAACACAGTCGGCCTTCCTCCCCGTGCCAGACCTGGGCATGTGGAGGCCTGAAGGGACCCTAGCGGTGGTCCTGCCACTCGCCCCACGGAACAGACAGGAGCTGAGGGTCAGGAAAGAGGGCCCTTTCTGAGGTCACGAGAGGTGGACAGGGCTTGCCAGCCCCTCTCCCTAGAGGGAGTCCGGCTTCCTGGGGCCCGGCCGTAGCTCTGCCTTCAGGAGCCAAGGGGACACGAATGGAGGAGGATCTACTGAGAGGAAGGGGTGAAGCCTTTGCCAACTGTGCAGTGGCCATAGGATCGTGGGGGTTTGTTAGGTGGGTCACTTTGGGGTCCCCCCTCCCCACGAACATGTTGACCCTCTGGTCTTGAGACCCTGGGAGGAAGATGGCAGGTGTTCCAGGCCTGTCCCCACACTCTTCTCCAAACCCCACATAGGGGTCAAGGGTGGTGGTGCCCAGAGCCCAGAGGGACAGGCTGAAGGTGGGTACGAGGTAGACCCACCCTGCCTGACTTGGGAGGTGCAGTGGGTGTTTGAATGGGGCCTTCTCCCGTGTCTTCAGAGTGAAGGGTGGATTGGCAAGGTCTCGCTGCCTCCCTGCTCTGGGCTGGGTCCCTGACCGTGGGGACCTCACAGCCTGGTGGCCTTGGCATTCATCATTTTAGCTCTTTTTCTCAGCATGGTGCTCGGCACGTAGTGGGCACTCAGGAAACATTTCTGGGCCGATGGGGTGGTGGCGCTGAGACAGCCCCACTGTTGACAGGACAAAGCGCAGGGGTGCAGGCGACCGCTGTGTCTCTCCTGGAAGCAGCAGAAGGGACAAGGAGTGAGCGCAGAGTTGTGGCAGCGGGGGAGCCGTGGGTGAGTGTGGAGGGAGGCCCAGGACTGGGAGCCGGACAGTCCCGAGTTCAAGTCCTCACTCTGTAACCTCCGATTCGAGGGCTGGTTCCCTGTCCGGAGCCTCAGTTTCCTGATCTGTCAATCAGGGTGATCAGACCTATTTCAGGGAGTGGTCACCAGGCTCAGGACAGGTAACCCATGGATACATGGTGGGCTCCGACTGCATACAGGCTGCACACAAACTGTGACGTGACACAGGGCTCTTGGGAGAGAGCAGTGAATTGTGGGAATATCTTACAGAGGCTGACAGATGCATAATAAACAGGGCTGCGCTGGATTTGATTTACAGAGGCAGAGGACCGACTTTTACAGGAATTTGTTAATTTACTATTCATTGCACAGACAGCGCCCGAGTGCCTACTCCATGCTGGCTCTCTGCTGACCACCGGGGACATAGAGAAGAGCCAGGAGCTGCCCCCTCGACCTTGAAGCTCCTGGTCCTGAGGAGGAGATCGGTAGATAAACGCCTCATTCACTGCCCCGCACTGGGCACACACAGCATGGGGGGCTCTCCCTAACTGTTGGCAGAGGAGGCCCAGGGGCCCACAGAATCGTTTGAGAACTAAAGAGAAAAGTACCAGTTTCGAAGTCTGTGAGGAAAAATAGCAAAATAGCGATTAATCAAAATTTCCAAGCAAAAAACCCACACACATGCTTTAACACTTGTTTATAGCCAAACGCTCGTGTTTAGGGAGCATGTGGACGTGCTTGCTACGCCGGGGGTCCGTCCGAGACCTCCGAAGCTTTCATGAAATGATTCTGTGAACCGGCTGCGGAGGGCGTTCAGCGAAGGGAAGCGGGCCGGGCCGGGCCCCCAAGGACGGCCTCCGGGGCAAGCGCGGTCGGGTCAGACGTCGAGTGGAGGGAACAGCGGCCTGGTGGTGATGAAGGTGATGAAGCGGGTGGTCCGAGTGAAGGCGGGGAGGAAGGAAAGCACCTGGGGGGCTGGGAGACGGCCCGTGATTTGGGGGGAGATGTTTTGGACTTAGGGTCTGGAGAACAGGGGGGGGCCAGCGACACTAGAAGGGTCGGCGGGGGTTTATCCTGAAGGCAGTGGGAGCCACGGAGAAGTTTAAGAAGGAGAGAGGGGGCGGCCACGTGGTCAGATGTCCTACATGTCTCTATATATCTATAGATATGTATCTGTGTCTCTCTATTTTTTACTTTCACCTGAGGACATTTTTTTCACTGCTTTTAGAGAGAGAGGGAGGGAAAGAGCGAAACATCAGTGTGAGCTCTGGCTGGTGTGGCTCAATGGATTGAGCACCAGCCGGTGAACCAGAGGGTCAGTGGTTCAATTCCCAGTCAGGGCACATGCCTGGGTTATGGGCCAGGTCCCTGGTTGGGGCCACGCAAGAGGCAACTGATGGATGTTTTGCTCACACATCAGTGTTTCTCTACCTGTCTTTCTCCTTTCCTTCCCATCTCTCTAAAAATAAATAAAATTTATTAAAAAAAGAAGAAGAAGAAACATCGGTGTGAGAGAGGACATCAGTTGGCTGCCTTCCATACGCGCCCGGACCGGGGTTCAAACCCAAACCCTAGGCACATGCCCTGACTGGGAATTGAACCCACAACCTTTCAGTCACAGGACGATGCTCCAACCAACTGAGCCACAACGGCCAGAAGTCAGACTTTTTCTAAAAAACGTTCACTGTCAAAGCATCAGGGAGATGCCTGCTGGTTGTGGAGGGGAGGGAGGTGCTGGAGGAGATTGGCAGGCTGGTTGGGAGGCTGAGGTGCTGGTCAGGGGGACAGGTGATGGGGACCTGGGCTGGGACAAGGGGGGAGCAAAGAGGGACAGCGATGTGAGAACCTCCCCGGCAGGGGTCGGAGTGAGAGGAGCCGGAGCAGGCGGTGTGATGCCCGTTCCCGGTGCTCACCGGGGGCCTGGAGCGCTCTGTGACGGGACATGGGACATCGCGCTGGGCCCTCCTCACTCGCCGCCTGCAGAGCGTGGCAGGCAGGCTGCGCTCACCTGAAACCTGTGCCCTGTACACGACCTTCCACGAACCCGAATCCTGTGCGCCCTGCACTTACAAAACAAGGTCAGGAAAGCACACACGTGCGATACATTCATTGTAGACAAGTTACAGAATATAGAGAAACAGAAAAAAGAAAGTAAAACTCACTCCCAACCCCTCTGTCCAGAGAGCAAAACGACTGGGTGTAACTGTGTTCACACTTCTCTCCCCAAGCGCGTGCAGACCTCACACACCTGCCTGCCCTTTGGAGCTTGTCCCCAGGTGGAGGGCAGGGCCGAGGTTCGGGGCTCAGCTGAGTCTGTCTGTGCTCCAGTGAGTGAGTGGGTTCACATCAACCTCACGGGCAGCGAACTCTCTAGATTCTTCCTGCTGCGCCCACGTGATCTGCCCGGGGCTGCCAGAAGCAGGGTCACGTCGTCAATTTCCAAAGTGTTTCGGTTTCCCCTGGACTGTCCTCTGGTTTCAGCTTCGGGACGGTTAATGCTATGCTATCTGGTGCATACACGTTTGTATGTTTGTACCTTTATTATGTTTAGCTTTGAGCTTCACAAAGTCCACTTTTTCACCATTTTTACTGCTTTTGGTCGAAAGTGAGCCTTGTAGATCGTAAGGTTGCCAGATCTGATCGCCCGCATGCGCTTGGTGTGCCTTTACCGGTGGCAGGCAGATGTCGAAGCTTGGGAGGCAGGCAGAGCTGACTGGCACCCTGTGCTGGACCCTGGTTCTGACGCCTGCTGGAGCCGTGAGCTTGGGTGAGCCCCTTCACAGTTCAAATCTCCATTTTTGACAAGCGAGGCTGCAAGCAGCCTCATACCATTGTGAGAAAAGCCACACATCAAAAACAAAAGGCCGCTCCGGGTGTGCACCCAGCCTGTTGCTAGAGCGCGGTCATGACCAGGACCGATGGCGGGGCCAGGGGAGCGCCTGCTTCCACGCAGCTTGTTGGGGGAGGGGAGCTGGGGAGGAGGGGTCCCACCAAGGAGATGTTGGGATGGGACTGGTGACCAACTGGCTTATGTAGGTGGCAGAGTGAGGGGTGTCAGACAAAGAGGGGGTAGGAAGAAACCTAGAGAAGCCCCCCTCAAGTGAGGTCGAGGGCTGGCACCTTCCTGGAGGAGTAAGTGCCGACCACAGTCCAGCACAGACCTTGGGAACCTGTGGAACGGTTCCGCATCGCTGCAGTTTCCACGGGCACGATTCGTTTTTAGTAATTAATTTGGACTGTATTGTGTAAAAGTATTAGTCCACAAAGGGTGGGCTTTCAAAAAAAGTGTCTCTTCTGCTCTAGTGGGTTGCCGGGGGGCGGTCTGGGGGACAGTGGCTGTGTGGGGAGGGCAGGGAGCTGGGTGGCTGCTTACGCACCCAGGGAGCCTTGGTCACAGGGTCAGAGTGATGATGGGACTCTGACCACAGCCACCCATCCGTGGTGAGGGCCAGCCTTTTCCAGCCCCATTCACCCAGCACTGCTGTGGATCACACTCTGGGTGGGACGGAGGCCGCAGCTGTGTGTGGAGACTCAGCGCGACCCAGGCCTGTCCTCGTCCACCCAGCCCTGTCACCTCTCACTGCAGTCCCAGCCTGGGGAGGGGTCAGCTCAGCTCTGGGGAGCGGTGGTGCGGGGAGCAGGGAGCGTCTTCTCCGTCCTGCTCCACTCAGAGCCCCGGAAAGGCCTGGCTCGGGGCAGGTGAGTGGGAGGCAGGGGATGGAGCCAGGACCACAGCCGCGGTCCCAGCCCTGTCACTTCTGTCTGTGCCGTGGTCCCCGGGGGCTCCACACCTGGCTGGCCTCCGTTTCCTCTCCCGCCCAGTGGGAATCCCAGGACCTCCGTCCTCACCCCGCAGAACTGAAGTGGAAAGAGACCCCTGATTACAAAGAGCTTTGGCGGGGGCAGCCGGCCAACTTGGGTCCACTGTCCGAGCTCCCGGGTGCGCTCTGCTCCTGTCTTCCAGACGTTCTGGGCAACTGCAGCCTCGCAAAACTTGGAAGGAACTCGGACTCGACTCTGTTTCTTCGGTGAATAAGACTGAGAGTTCCAAAGAGGGCAAGGGGTGTACCTGAGGTCGCTGGCGGTGAGCGGCAGAGTGAGAACTTGAACCTGACTCCGACCTGAGGGCCAACACAAGGCCCCAGGCGCCTGGGGAGCCTGCGGGGAGCAGGGACCCTGGCAGCCACCAGCCCACCCACCTCCAGGGGCCTCCCGACAGCCCCCGCCCCGGACTGGCCCTGTTTGGGGGCACCTCCCAGGAGGGCAGCAGACAGAGGGGGAGCAGGCTCGGTGACCACGCAGACCATGAGGGGCTGGCGAGGTGGGCAGCAGTGGGGAGTCTGGCAGGCAGGAGATGGCACCTGGCCTGCAGGGACGGACGTTCAGGGATAAGAGTCCTGACTTGCGAGGATGAGGCAGAAAGAGGAAGATCCTTGTGGGGAGAGGCCGGAGCCATGGGCAGGGGTGGGGGGCAGCTTGGGAAGTGTAGGTGGGAGGAGGGAGCTGGTGGAGCAGCCTCGATGCCACCAAGACCCCTTCCCTGTCCATGTCTGGGGGGTTGCTGAGAAATCCCTCTCAGTGATGCTAATGGAGGACGAACAATCCAGCCACTGCCAAGGGGCCTCTGGTCTCCGGAAGGCAGCCAAGGTGCTCTGTTCCTTCCGTTCAGGGCCTGGCATGGGCGTGCATGAAGCAGGTGAATGAATGCCAGGAGAGGGGACTAAAGGAGCGGTAGCCGTGGTGATTTCTGTCCGGAGGACATCATGATGATGGTGCCGTGGGCTGCCCTGGGGCCTGGCAGTGGGATTTGGGCCCCACCGATTCCCCTTAGAGCCCTCCCCACGTTTCCCCTGTAACCCCCCCCCCCCACTGTAATGAAGCCATGTGTATTTTATGAACCCTCTGCCCTCCCTCGCAACCCTTTAGACCAAGGCAGAGGGAGCTGGGGGGTGCGGGGGGGGGGTTGTGGAACAGGAAGGGCTCTCATTTCTGGTTCAAATCTTAGAACTTGGGTGGCAGCAGGGGGGTGGGACTCCAGTCTCTGGGAGGAATTGGTTGTAGAATCAGGTGAGATTAGAAGCTGTGACCAAGTGACCCAAGAAGGGGAGGAGAGGGCCAGGCACGCCGGTTACGGCCAAGGCTCCCCAGCAGCCCTGGGCTTGCTTCACCTCTCTGAGCCTCCATCTTCCCGGCTGTAGCGTGGGGGGCAGGAAGCGCCGCTCCTGGGGGCCATCTGAGCTGCGGAAACACTTAGAACAGAGCCTGGTCTGCGTGAACTGGCCCTTTGACACACACGGATTTTTATTGAACACCTATTGTGGGCCCTGGACTGCACTGTGAACTGTAAGAAAATCACAACCAGTGGCAGAAACAAACGGAACTTGGAATGAATGAATCGGATGTGGGGTGATGGGGGGAAGTTGAGCAGGGGAAGGGGTGTCAGGAGTAGACAGCTGGTGGCTCCCAGTTTTTAGTGGGTGACTGGGGCCGGCCTCACTGAGAAGGTGACACGGAGTGAAGACCTGAGGTGGCCCTGGCAGCTGGGCCTGTGGGAAAGGACATTCCAGGCAGAGGGAGCAGCCAGGGCACAGGCCCCTGGTGGGAGCACACCTGGGGCTTTCGGGGGACAAAGCAGTGTGTGGGGGATGAGCAGCAAGGGACGGGTCTGTCTGAGCAGGGCCTGAGGGGCCAGACAGGAGCTGGGCCACCGGGGAGCAGAGGATGGGGTGGCCCCAGTGTGGCCGTTAGAAGTTGGCAGATGGATATCTGATTGTTTCTCCCGTTGAAAAACTTTAATGGCTTTACTGAGGGATAGTTGACATAAGTAAAGCACACACATTTAAAAGGTCCACTTTGATGAATTTTTTAAATTAAATTTTTGTATCATTTTATTTTTTAATATTTCATTTATTTCTCTTTAGAGGGGAAGGGAAGGAGAGAGGGAGAGAAATATCAGTGTATGGTTGCCTCTCATGCATTCCCTGCTGGTCCGCAACCCAGGCATGTGCCCTGACCGGGAATCGAACTGCAATCCTTTGGTTCACAGGCCCACGCTCAATCCACTGAGCTACACCAGCCAGGGCCCACTTTGATGAGTTTTGACACGTCTGTACACAAACATGAAACTCTCCCCGCCATCTAGAAAATTAACGTATCCATCACCCCGAGGCTTGCCTCCTGCCCCTCAGTCACCCCCCTCCACCCCCACCTGTCCCCCTGCGACCAGCGATCTGGGTTCAGTCACTACAGACCGATTTGCATGTCCTGGAGTTGCATCTAAATGGCATCAAACAGTGTACACCCGTTTTCTGGTTTGACTTCTCTCACTCAGCACCACTGTTTTGAGATGCGTCCGCGTTGCTGTGTGTGTGCATAATTTATCTTTTTGTTGCTGAAGAATGCTCGATCACAGGGGCCGACCACCATTTTTTATCCACTCACTCGTTGATGGACATCTGGGCTGTTTCTGGATTCTGTCCGTTACAAATGAAGTCACTGTGCACGCTCAGGCACACTTGTTGCACGGGCACACGTGTGCGTTCGCAGTGGGCAGTTACTCAGAAGGGCGTGGCTGTTGCTGGTAGGTGCACATCTATTTAAATGTTGAAGAAACTATCGAACTCTCTTCCCAAGTGGATGCACTGCCAACATTCCTGCTGGCCGTGCAGGAGGGTCCCACCCTCGACAGGCCGGGCAGACCCCAAAGGGCCAGTCTGCAAATGACAGCCGTCTGGGAACACGCGCCGCGCCTCTTGGACGGTGGCTTTAATGTGCGTGTCCCTAAGGACGAGTCGCCCTGAGCGTCCTTGCCGTGCTTATGTGGCTCCCATGTACCTTCTCTGGTGAGTGGTCTCTTCAGACGTTACGTCCTTTTAGAAAACTGGGTTGTTTGTTTTCTTATTACTGTTTCGAGAGCTCTTCATGGATTCCAATTACAGCCCTTTAGTAGATAAACAATTTGAAAATACTTTCTCTTGGTCTTCGGCTTGTCTTTTCATTCTCTTGATGTTGTTTTGAAGAGCAAAATTTTAAAATTTTGATGAAGTCCAATTGATCAATTTTTTATTTTATAGGTTGTGCATTAAATGTTACAGATAGGAAATCTTTGCCAGAGATCCCAAAGATTTTATCCTACATTTTTCTCTAAAAGTTTTATAGTTTTATGTTTTACATTGAGGTCTTTGATCTACTTGAGGCTTTTTAAAAAATATTGTGTGGGATAAGGGTCAAAGTTCTTTTTTTTTGTTTTTTGCATGGGGTTATTTGGTTGAGCATCATTTGATGGACAGACCCTCCTCTCCCTACTGACGTGTCTTCTGCATCTTCGTTGAGAATCAGTTGGCTGTGTGTGGGGTCTATTCTCAGTTGATCTCCACATCTATATTTATGCTAATACCACACTGTCCTGATTATTGTACCCTTATAATAAGTCTTGGGATCAGGCTATATAATTCCCCCAACTTTGTTCTTTTTCAAAATTGTTTTGACTCTTTGAGACCCTTTGCATTTCCACAGACATTGTAGAACCAGCTTGTCACTTTCTCTAAATAGCTTGCAGAGGTTTTTATTGGGATTGGATGAAATCTATAGAACAATGTGGGGAGAGTTGGTGACCAACAACACCGCGTCTCTCCATCCACGAATGTGGTGTATCTCTCCATCTAGTTGTTGATTTCAGCGATGTCTTGCAGGTTTCATCTTTTGTCAACTTACCCCTAAGTATTTTGTATTTGATGCAAGGGAGCAAGATCTCAGATGCTGTCTGTCTGTCTCTCTCTTTTTTTTTTTTTTACTTTTTAGTTTGAAATAATTTCAGACCTACAGAAGAGCTGCAAAGACAGTACGAAGAGTCCCTGTTGTCCCTCGCCCAGCTTCCTCTGATGTCCTCTCCTTTGTTCCAGAATCCAAGCTGGACCCCACATTGCATTCAGTTGTCATGTCTTTGTCCCCTCCCATCTGTGACAGGTCCTCAGCAGTCTTCTGTTTCATGACCTCAACACTTTGGAAGAGTACTTGTCATTCATTTTATAGAATGTCCCTCACTTGGGGTTTTTCTGATGTTTTCTCACTGCTAGACTGAGGGCGTAGGGTTGGAGAACACCAGGTAGGGGATGCACCCTTCTCTTTGCATTGTGTTAGGGAGTGGGTCCTATGGGCGTGCCTCACCAGTGGTGACGCCAGCCTGGGCCACTCGGTTAAGGTGGTGTTGGCCACATCGTCCACCCTAAAGATACCATTTTCCTTTTTAATTCCCAAGGAGAAGTGAGCCTCTAGGTCTGGCTCACATTGCGGGGAGGGAAGTTAAGCACCACCTCTGGAACCACGGGGGGTTACCCTACACTTCCCCCATCGTGTGTTTGTAACTTCTTTCTCCGACAGCAAGGACCTGGCTCTCCTTATCAATAGTTTATTTACCTGTTTGTTTAAACTTCGCGTCCATGTAAAGCAGCCTTGGAATTGCTAAGCTCTGCCTGGTGAGGAACAAATTTACCAGCTAGCATACAGCATTTGTGCAGTTATTTTTGTTACGGTTTCTAGTAAAAACACCATCGCACCAAGTTATTTAGGTCACGTCCTTTCTTCTCCACCCTCTTTAGTGTCTTTATGTCAAACATTTGTTATTCATGTTTATCCCAAAGTATTTCATACTTTGTGGTTTTTTTAATGATATATAAATTTTAAAGTTTCTGATTGTTTTTTCCAGTATACTATATAGAAATGTAACAGATTATTTTGTATGTTGATCTTGTGTCTTGTAACCTTGCTAAGCTCACTTGTTATAGTAGATTTTTTGTAGATTATTTAGGATTTCCTATATAGATGATTATGTTGCCTATGAATAAGGATAGTGTTATTTCTTCCTTTCCGATCTGTCTACCATTCATTTCATTTTCTTGCCTTATTGCAGTGGCTGAGAATTCTAGTACAATGTTGACCAGAAGTGAGATTGGACATTCTGGACTTGTTTTAAACATAAAGCTAATAGGATTTCCTAGAGGATTGGAGTTCAGTGGTTACTATCATTTCTCTCTGTTGGAGAAAGAGCTGGTGCCCACGGAAGGGATCCAGCCCCGTGGAGGTGGTGGAATGGGTGGAGGGAATCAAGGGTGGTCAGGGTGCCGTCAAGAGGCCCCTGCTCAGCAGAGGTGAGAGATGGGTGAGCAGGAGACTTTCCTATGCATCTTCCTTCTGCCAGTTTGGGTTTAAACGTGAAGGGACAAATAATGATTCCCTGTGATTTGTTTTAAAGGGAGGAGTCATGGTAAAGCCCACTTTGGGGTTAGCTATTTGAGAATAGGTCATTTAGCACTTGTCTGGCCCTCAATCCCAGATGCCTAGTTTGGGCGTCCATCCCAGAGCAGCTGAGTGGGCAGATTTGGATTTGGAGTGTGGAACCCTGGGTCGGAGCCCTGGCTGCAGATGCGGCTGTGTGGCCAAGGGGAGCCCACCCCAGCTGGCTCATCTGCGAAGGCTGTGGCTTGCTGCTGAGGGCAGTGTGAGTATCCATAGCAACAACAACAATAATAATGGCCATACCTACTGAACCTGCTGTATACCAGGCTGTGTACTGAGGACCCTATTTGTACACTTTGTCTTCCCAAGCACCCTGTGAGGCAGGTTGTCCTCATTCCACTGGTGGAGATGCTGCAGCAAAGTGGTGGGGGAGGGCCTCTCATTTCCAACCTCTGCTGGGGACTGTCCTGCTTTTGCTTGTGCAGCCTCCTCAGCTGAAGTGTCACCTCCTCCCAGAACTTTCCCTGGGCTGTCCCCCCGCCCCCTGATCCCTGCCTAGCACCAGTGGCATCAGGCCCATTCCCGGTGCTCCCATTGCCTTGCTCCTCCAAATCTGGGGCCCTGCCTTGCTCATCCTCACGCCCCAGTGTCTAGCAAGGGTCTCTGCACCCACCAGGGCATCCGCCAATCTCTTGTCCTGAATGCACAGCTTAGGCAGCAGCCTGAGTTTCCACCTCTGTTGTGGGCTCTGACCACACCCTGGGGGTCTCTGAGAAGGGGGCTACTTGCAATGAGGCCATCACTCCACATGAAGGCCCTGGCCTGAAGGCATCTCTGGCCAAGCCTCCCTCTGCGCCACCATCGGCCAGCCCCAGGATGCTCCAGGAAGTGCTGTGGATGACACCCGCCCCCACCCGACAGAGAAGGGACCATTGTGTCCGAAGGGTTAATGAGGGATGCAAGGAAGGGGCCCTTTAGCCATGATGCCCTCTGACCTTTCATAAATCAGAGGGACTGGGGAGAGAGGGGGCTGCTTGGCAGGACTGGGTGGGGTGGGGGCTTAGAAGCAGCTGCGCGCGACGTTGACATTGTTCCCACCATTCTAAGTGCAACAAATCCCTCTATTGTGTTCCTGGTTTATCTGGTTCCTCTTGTTTATTAGCATGGCTCCTCTGGCAGCGGTTCCAGCCCTGGGCGGGTGGAAAGAGTGCTGGCACGCACCACAGGGGGAGGGGGCCGGGAGGGGGCTGCCATCAATGCCCGCATTGTCCCCTCGCTTTTTGTTTCTACTGTAATGACATGTTGGAAGAGAGAGAGGAGGGAGAAAAAAAGACTCGAGTTGGGGTGGGAAGAGGAGCGCAGAAAAGAAAGAGGGAGCAAGGGCCCTGGTGTGGATTGATGTCCGGGCCTGGGCGGATGTGCCGGCAGCTGGGCAGCCGGGTGGATGGAGCCAGGCTGGGCTGCCTGGGGGGGTGGCGGTGCAAGGGACCACTCAGCCTCCCACCCCAGTCTCTGCCGCCTGGCACCAGGTCCCCCACCATCCTCCAGCCCTCCTGGGGCAGATGTGGGGCTGTGCCAGAGTGGGACAGGTGCCAGGTCTGGGGTCTGCATCCTGACGTGCCCCGGCCTGGCCTGACCACCCAAGGCAGGCCTCTCTGGGTCTCGGTGTCCAAGGTCTGCAGACTGGGCAGGCTGGGGGAGAAAGGCTGTTCCCGCATCTCGGACAAGGTGACGTGTCCTCCCCTGTCCTGGGTCTACACTTCGGAGCCTGGGGCAGAGTGAGGACTCCCACTGGGACAGAGGGCCCAGCACTGCCCCAGAAAGGTGGAGTGCCCGCTTGGCAAGGTGGCTTTATCTCCCATCTACACCTGGTCCACACCGTGGGGGTGGTGGGGGAGGGGGAGGAGCCTGGGCAGGGCTGGGTGGGGCTCTGGCCCCACCTGGCTGGGCTGCTCCTGTCCCTCTTCAGATGGATGGCAGGACTGAGCCCTTGCAGTTCCGGCTGCTGGGCCGGGCTGGCGGTGGGGGTCGGGGCGGGAGTGGGGGCACTCCTCAGGACTCCTGAGTGAGGTGTGAAGTCCCTTGATGTCTTGGGGCTGGAGAGCCCTCTGAGGCCTGGGCCCTGCCTGCCGCTTCCTGCAGGCCTTTCTGTAGCCCCGGCCAAGTCACCCGCCCCCTGGCACGGCCGCAACAACATGAGGCTCCTTCTCCACATGCGGCTTTTCTGTCCTGGCCCAGCCAGACTTCTGGGAAGTTCTTTCTGAAATCTGTCTCCCGATAGCTTCTGCCGTTTTGGTTCAGTTCTGTTCACTGGACCCGCAGGGAGCAAGTGAAGGCTCCGAGAGTCGGCTTCTTCACCCGTGAAATGGGAATGGGAGTCCCCTCGCTTCGCCGTGGGCAGAGGCTGTCAGGGGGCCGGTGGGACGCTCTCCAGCCCTCCCAGGCCTCACCAGAGCCTCTGTTCTTGGGAAAGGGTGAGGACCGATCCTCCCGTGAATAAAGATGGAGTTTTCTGAGAGGACTGGCTTCGGGTCGGGGCTGCGGCTGGGGTCAAGGTTCAGTCCGGGGTCAGGGAAAGGGCTGTCTAGGATTTGGAAGAGGGCTTGGTGTGCAGACAGTGGCTGACATGTTCTGTTCTGGAGTTAAGATTGTGGCGTATAGTCCGGGGTCAGGGTCTAGGCTGGGACTGGGGTATATGTTCATTTTTGGACTCAGGACCTGTGTTCAGTCTGTGGCCAAGATCAAGGCTTTTAAGCATTCATTTGGGTTAGGGTGAAGCCCCAGGCCGGGGTCAGGGTCAGGGTCAGACCTGTGATCAGGCTGGGGTCGAAGGGACTATCTCTCACTGGAATCAAGGCCCTGGTCTGTGGCTGGGCCACATTCAGGGCTCAGTGGAGAGGAGTCAGGGCTCAGTCTGGGGCTGTGTCTTTATCCATTGGGAGCCTTGGGTTGGGGCTGAATTCCTGAATGTGTGGTGTTTGCCCCTGGCTCCCTGAGGGCTCAGCTCACCAGGGTCTTCCTTGGCAGACGCCAGGGTCCGGAATTTGACCCCATAGGGTGACAGCAGGGTCTGGATGGTGCTTAGATGACGCCATCCTCCACCCTCACCAGCCTTTCATCCCCAAGATGCAGGTGCCCCTTCTGCAGCCCCTGAGGGTCCTGGCCATCCCGTGACTGGCACCTGAACCCGGGAGGACCCATCCGCAGAGAGCCCGTGACCCACTGCCTGGTTGCAGGGGATGTTCCGGGAGCACCCTCTCTGGAACAGTCCGCAGGCTTTCCAAGGATGTGCCCAGGAGGCAGCGGGGCCTGAGACCATCAGGTCAGGGTCATGGTTACTGACCCCAAGCACCACACACCTTTCCTCCCAGGTCACACCACCCACAGGCACCCGCATCGGGAGGTAGACTGGCCCAAGGCAAAGAGCCGGGTCCCCCGGCAGAGCAATGGTGGGCACAGATGGGGGCACAGTTGAGGTCAGGCTGTGGTCAGGGAGGACGGTGACACCCTTTGTCTCATGGCAGGGTCAGCCCAGGTCTTCAGGGGCCAGACCAAGTGGGATCCGAAGGTCGCCTGCTCCCCAACCCCATTGCCACTGTCTCCTTGGTTCTCTTCTGCTGTCACCGTCCAGAGGCTCAGCGGGTAGCAGGTACCCTTCGAAGTCTCCACGCCCTTGTCCTCTCTGTGTTTTCCTTCTCTTCTTTCTTCACCCCCCGCCCCTGACCGAGACCTCTGGGGTTTCCTTCTGGTCTGAGGGTCGGCTGCACATTCACTTACCTTGGGGTCAGGGTCGTTGGAGGCTGTCAGCACCAGCAGGGACCCAAGTCCCACACCTGCAAGTGCAGCTTAGTGTGAGGGCTCCCTGTGCGTATCCCTCCTGTCCCTTCACTGCTAACCGCCCCCTGAGCATTACTGGGTACCCAGCCCCTTGGATGGACAACCAGGGCAGAGAGGGGGGACCTCAGGGAGCCCACTGCTGCGGGAGAAATGACAGCCAGCAGGGAAAGGCCGGCAGGGCAGTGCCCAGCTGGGGAAAGGTGACCTTGAACTGAGCTGTGCAGCTGAGGAGGACCCGGACAGCCAGGGTGTGAGTGGACATGTGCTTTGAGGGAGAGGCCCCAAACCTGCTGTTAGAGAGGCAGCGTGCCCCAGGGCTGCCAGCGCCGAGCTCTTCCTCGAGGTTCACCGGGAGACTCCAGCGGAAACAGTGCAGTTTGGGGTTAGAGCAGGTGGGGTGAGTCTTGGCTCTGAGGTGCCGGAGCCCGTCACCTGGGAGAAGCTAATTGACCGCCCTGAGCACTGGGGTCATCGGCTATAAGATGCTGTCTCCTCCGGGGCCACGTGAAATGAGTCTCACTCCCCCTGGCTAGTAAATGGGGCCACAAAACTCCACCCCTCTGATGGTCTAAGCAGCTGCCTCTGGCCTTTTTGACTGTGCACCCTCCTGAGTACAAACCCGGCGGAACAGCCCTGGCTGGTGTGGCTCCATGGACTGAAGCCGGCCTGCAAACCGAAAGGTCGCCGGTTGGATCCCTGGTCAGGGCACGTGCCTGAGTTGCGGGGCTGTGTGAGAGGCAGCCGATCCATTTCCCTCCCGTCCCCTCTCTCTAAAAATAAATAAATAAAACCTTTTAAAAAAGCCCACATGGGGTCACAAAGACCCAAGATACATATAAAAATTCCTTACTATTAGAATCCGTTTGGAAGACAAGAATCAGAGGCCAGGCAGGCTGAACACTGAGGCCGTCACTGAGATGTGTGTGGCCCCCGAGTCCGGCAGAGTGCAGGCATAAAAAAGGATTTCCCGGACCTATCCTGTCCCTAAATCAGACCTCGAGGTGCGTGTTTGCTTATTTATTTATGAATTATGTACATGCATTGCTATATTAAATGCCCAACGTAGAAGCTTTAAAATAATGAAAGTAAAAATAAAAACCGAAAGAAAGCTACTAATGTCTCTTCGTGCCCTGCTGTGCTCCCCTGAGGTACCCCGGCCTGCTGGGAGGACTCCCAGGGCTGAGACGGGGGTGTTGAGGGGGAAACAGGCCTCCAGACAGTCACCCCAGAGGCAGGAGGGGCAGAGGGAGCCTGGTCATGGAGGCCATTGTCCTGGGTGCGCCTCACGGTGCACCCGCCCCTCCCCGCCTGTGCGGGCCTGGCGCTCGCTCCCAGGAGAAGGCGCTGGGACTGGGGCCCGAAGGGGGCGGGTGATGTCTGTCGGGGTTTTTTAATTAATCGCCAAAGTTCACACAGAAGAAAAAGCTGTTCCTTAAAACCTCAAAGAACTTCCTTGAAAACCTGTGCTTGGTGCCTTTCTCCTCTGGGGAAAACTACACACAAAGAAAAGTGACAGTTTCAAGCACTTTTAGGCGCACAGGTTAGCGCCTCAGAGCACATTCGAATTTTGTGCGCCGTCACTGCCATCCATGTCCGGAACTTGTCGTCCTCCCAGATGGAAACGCGGTCCCCATTCAACGCTAACTCCCTGTCCCCCGACACCGTGGCCCCGCACAGCTGCTCTGCCCTCCATCTTCGTGAACTTGACTCCTTCAGTCACCATATAGAAGCAGAACCACACGCTGTTTCCCTCTGTGTCTGGCTTCTCTCACTTAGCATGGTGTCCTCCAGGACCACTGGTGTCGAAGCGTGTGTCAGAGTCCCCTCCCTTTGAGAACTTGCATGTGAGGGCCACATCTGCTCATCCACCAGGGGACACTTGGGCTGTTGCCACCGTTTGGTGCTGTGGACGCTGCTGTGAACACCAGGGCATGTACCTGAGCCCCCTGACTGAGTCCCTGCTCTCAATCCCTGGTGACTTTTATAGAGAGAATTCTTTGACAAGTTTTTCCATAGTTTTGGGTCCGGCAATCACAGTTTTGTAAATTACAGCCCAGCATAAAGCTGTCATAGAGGAATGTGGGAGCACGAGATGGCATTATGGGGGTGCAGAAGAGCAGGGGAAGGGGCACACGGGGGAGGAACAGCACCTGGTGGCGGGCCCAGGACTCCCCAGGCCGAGTAGGTGGGCAGGCACCGCTCTGAGTGGGGGGGGACTGTGATGTGCCTGAGGGCAATCTGATCTGGTTGAAGCTCGGGGCGCAGAGGGGACTGGCCAGGGTTGAGAAGCAGGGAGAGCAGGACGTGTCCATGCCGTGAACAGAGTGGTTGGCCCCTGAGGACCCTGGGTTTCTCTTGGAGGGAAGAGGAGGCCCTGGAGACTCTTGGATGAGGGTGAGCGGTGGCCTCCCTGACTTGCTCCTCCCCAGGGTCTGGCTCGGCTGCTGGTGCCACTGCGAACCAAGGGAGGCCGGGTGGAGATGAGGCTTCCACTCCACAGCAGGCTTCTCCCTCTCTGCTGTGTCTCCTAGGGGCCCTGTCTCCTTCCCCGACCCTCCAGCTACTTCGATAGGTCCTTTCCCAGGCCGCCTGGTCTCGTCAATCAGTCACCTTCCCAAGAAGCGTTCCCTGTGTGATCCCGTCACTGCAGACAGGCACACACACAGCACACTATCACCCATTCACTCATTCATATGCATTCACACACGCACAGGCATGCGCACTCATGCATTTGCACACACGTGCACTTACACACAACCACAGTGCATGCTCACACACACAGCTCATCACACCCATGCAAGCGCACACAACACCTACTCACACGCACACTCCCTGAGCTGCAACCCTCACACTCTCTCTCTCACAGTCTTCCTCCCTCATTTTCTCTTTTCCTTCTCACTCCCAGACTTTGCCGGGAGGCCAGAACCAGCGCTATTCACTAAGAACCTACGGGGTGACAGCCAACGGGTCTGGCTCTTCCCATGTCTTCTCCTGACAGTCTTCCTGGGTGTCACCACCCCTGCACATGTGCACACACTGGGCCTGGGGAAGCTAATGGCCTCACAGGGCCATTGGGGCCAGGCCCTGAGTGCAGGGTCCCGGAGCCCTAACTGTGCACCCTCTTTTTGGCACTTTTCCGGCCAGCTCGGTGTTATTTCCTGGTCACAAACAAGCTTTGTCAAGCTGGCAAGACTCTCGGTCACAACCATGCTCGCTCCTTCTCCGCTGTGTCCACGTGGGCAGGAACTCTGAAGATGCTCCATAAATTCTCTTAAATGGACGACTTTGAATTCTGATGTCAAAGGGGTGGTCTCAAAAGCCACCGGCACGTCCTTGTGCTGCCCCATTCCCTCCCGCTCTGAGACTCACCCTTGGGGCCCACCCCATAGCCGCTGTCGAAAGTCCCTGAGCGTTCTGTCCTTCACGTCGGCGCCTTTGGGACCTCACCTCTCCGTGGGAAGGTTCACGGTCGTTTGTTTACTCCTCTGTCTTCCCTGGGGACAGGGCCCTCCCCCATCTGATTCACCTTTGGGGTGAATCAGAGATGCTCCCGGGCCGCACACAGCGGGCTCCGGGCGACTGTGGAAGGAAACTGCACGTAGAACCCCCACTCTTCCTCCCACGTGCGCCCCGGTCAGCTCCCTGAGGAGGGGCTGTCCTGCCTGCTCCTGCTGGAGGACCCCCTCGGGTGCCTCTGCCTGACGCCCCTCCCCACCCCCGCTCATGCTGGGGAGCAGGTGAGGCCTGGTGGGTGCCCTTGTCTACGCTCCTGGGCACGGGCACCCTGAGTGGGCAGCTTACGGGCAGAGACACCCTGTTCCTTCTCGTGCCTTCGTTCCCCGGGGCAGTTGGCTTGGCTGACCTTGGGGCCCCAGGGCCCCTCCCTTCCAGCACGGACCAGGCAGTGGGCACAGATGAAAGGGTCCAGGAGACTGGGACCAGCCCTTTCTCTGCTGCCAGCCAGCACCCACGCTGCGGCAGTCCTGCTACCTCTCTGGGCCTCAGTTTCCCTCTTTTTAGCACAGGGTGGGGTTGGCCTCTCTGACCCCAGGGCCCCCCAGCTGTGCCCTTCTGTGTCTGTGAGATTCCGGGAGCAGAGGCGGGAAGGCGAGATGGCCCCTCTTTCCCCACCATCTCTCTCTGTCCCCCAGGGTCACCCCAAAGCCGCCCCCTCCCCAGCTCCCTGGAACTTCCCTGCAGCTGCAGGCCTGGTGAGACAATTGGGTGTTTTAGAGAAATACATTTTTGGGCTAATTTGCCATGCATAAGTGTTTCTCTTACCCTTTAAAGGCAGAGAACAAAGAGGCCTTTCTGCACCCAAGCGGGCTGCTGGGGAGGGGACCGCAGCTGTACAGGCCCGACGACCCTCCTCCCTCCCTCATCCCTGCGATCACCCCACCACACCGCCCACCGCTCCCCCCCAGGAGAGACAGCCTGGACTTTCCCAGACTCCCCTCGCCCCTGCCCACGGCTGCCTCTGAGGCCCCTCTGGCCTTACCCCGCCCCAGCCCCCACCCTCCCACCAGCTGCCCCAGGCAGAGAGAGAAAGTGTTCAGGGGTGGGGGGGTGGATGGGGGGGAAGGTGGGGAGAGAAGGCAGCTTTCCACGTGGTGGTGGCTTGCGGGGTGTGTGTCAGGCAGAGTCGCTGCTGGTCCTACAGCGTGGTCACGGGTACGCGAAGGTGGCAGTCACCAGTGACTCACCGGGCGGAGGGGGATGAGGTGGCCACTCCATGCGGTCACTCGTTTGTTCATTCGTGTGTTCATTCGTTCATTAACTGGTCTCTGCTGAGTTCCCACGTGTGCAGCTCTCAGGGCGCGTCTGCGCTGCAGGACCGAGAGGTGCCGACGGCCGCAGTGAAGCACGAGTCCATGCACTTCTTACCGTGGCGACCCCACAACACTGACAGGAGGGGGCTTCGGGAACAAAGGTGCAGAGGCCCTGCGCGGAGGTGGGGCACCTGGCATGATGAGAGGGACAGAGTGGCTTCCCTTGCCAGGAGTGTCGTGCCCGAGGCCGGTGGCTTCTGCAGCACACCCTCACGATGCCACTGGTCACCATGCCCACCTTTGCTGAGGATGTTCCTTCCTTCTGCCTGGAACGCTCCCCTCTTACTCTACACTGTTCTGGGGCCACTCCTCCCCTCTTTTGGGGGCCTCTCCTAGCTCCCCACCCTCCTCTGTCAGGGCTTGGCCCCTCACTGTCCCTTGCCTGTCTCCCCCAGCACTCCCAGGGACAGATGCGTGTGCACACACTCTCATCGCAGGGAGGGCTGTGAGCTGGTCTCTCCCAGGCTGCACTCTCTGCCGTCCTGCGTGGGCTCATCGCGGGCGGTGGCCTTGGCTGTCTTTCCAGCACCCAGCGCAGGTGGAGAGTGCAGCCCTCTGTGCTCAAGAGAGGTGGGAGGAGGGCTGGACGCCCCTCCCTCCTACTTCCAGCAGCGTTGGCTAATGTGCGCTGGGCACTCTGACTGCCAGCCAGACGCTGTGGGGCGATGCCTGTCAACTCACCTTTGCAACTGTGTGAGGCAGGCACTGCACCCTGCCGCTGTTCAGGCACACAGAGGTCGGGGTTTGCTAATGGTCATCGGCTTTCGGGGGAGGAGGTCTCAGAGTTTGGGCTCTAAACCCTGATGTCTGCCTTGCCCCAGAGCCGCCGGCCGGCCCATGGGGCCTCCTGGGTGGACAGGCGCACACTGGATGGATTCCCCTTCATCCTGTAGTTGGCTCCATTCCCACCAACCCTGTCCCTGACTCCGTCCAGGCTGAGTGTGGGAGATGGCGGGACACCGAGGCGGAGATGATGGAGGTCCCCGGGGACCGCCGTGAGGAGTTCGGGGGGGGGCTGAGAGGCAGGGCCAGGGTGGGAGGCTGGCACCACTGCTTCCCCTACGGTGCTGCCCGAGGGTGGAGAACAGCCTCTGGTTTTCGGATTTCAGGGCTGACCAGGGACTTGGAGCCCCTTCTGACAATCTCACCCAGTCCCATGGGGCGAGCGCGCCCAAAGGCATGACTGACGCCTCTCTGTACTCCCAACGTCGCGCAGGGTGACGGTGTGGGTTTCAGGGCCCTCCGTGTGCAGTGTGTGCACACACTCCGGTGTCCGCCTCCGAGGGTGCGGTGCGCGCCCTCCTGCGCATGCGTGGGCAGGGAAACGCGGGAGGACGCAGACACTGGTGGCGAGGCGGACAGTGGTCCGACGGCACCGGAATCCTCTGGACGTAACTGGGAGGAAGGGGCAGCCGGCAGCCCCCTGCACACTCCCCCACGGACACACCCTTTGAGGGTTGTGATAGAGCGGGCAGAGACCTGGATGTGGCTGTTTGTCCCGGGGGCAGGTGGAGGGGGCGCCCCCGCTGTGACCGGCAGGCAGACCCAGGCCTGTCTGAACAGGGACTCAGACTCATCTCGCCGGGCAGCCCGGCAAGCCCCCGTGGCCCCGTCACAGCTTCCTGATGGGCACCGCTGAGCAGTGACCATGTGCCTGGCTGGTGGACAGGGCCGGGATGGATGCGAGAGGCCTCTGGGGTCTGAGAGCAGAGAGCACCGGGGTCTGAGGCAGGAGTGTGCTGCCTAGTGTGTGTGTGTGTGTGGGGGGGCAGCTTGAGGAAGGGGTGTTCTCCACTGGAAGGCTGGGAGATTAGAGAAGGAGACTTGAAGGTTAGGGACTGGTGCGGGAGAGGGAGGGCTATAGTCGCAGAATCCTCAAGTGTGAGGGGTAGAAGGCCCTTGGAGATGACCTAGTTCAAGTCCAGATAATCCAGAGGGGGGAACTGAGGCCCAGGGAGGAGGAATAACGTGCACGACAGTGATGGGGCACCAGGCTGAGGGTTCAGCCTTGAACAAGGGCCTGCCCGGCCTCCCTGGCTGCGGCCTTGTGGGGTGGGAGACGCGCAGACGGACCAGCACTACCCAACACATGAGTGTGACGGTCGGGGCAGGGACAAGGCGGAGGGGCAAGGGGGTTATGGGGCACGAGGACCTGGGTGAGGCCTGTTGCCAGAGGGAGTCTCTGGGCTGGGCTTTGAAGGAGGAAGAGGAGTTCAAGGGCTGACGGAATGAAGGGATAAGTTTCCAAGTGACCTGGGTGGTTTGAGTTGGTTCCTGTGTCTGCCATCCCTGAGGGCAGCCACCAGCCTGTCCCCCATCAACACCCCATCCTCTCAGAGACTGTAAGCAGGCTGGCAATGGTTTTGGTATGTTTCCGTCCTGAGCTGGGGGATGGACTTGGGGTTCCCAGCTCCCCAGCCTTGGCCAAGGCCCCAGTGCGGCACCAGTGGCAGGGCCTGGGTTTACCTCCTTCCACTGAGTCAAAGAACATTTATTGGGCACCAATTATGAATACGCCTTACGGGTGGGGAGGATGTCAAGAGGAAGAGACGAGGGAAGGGCATCCTAGGAGAAGGGAACAGCATGAGCAAAGGCCAAAGCCGTGGCTGCTGGACAACAAGGGTCTGTTCAGCAAGTATCGTCTATTTTTGCATGGCTGGGGGCGGGCGAGTGGAGGGAGGAGCTGGACAGGCTGCCGAGGCCGGGGCTGGATCGCCCAGGGGAGAGGTTCAGGTTTTCAGCCGTGCCAGCAGGAGAGATGCTAATGGATTTCAAGCAAGAGCAACTCCCCCAAGAGCCCAAGACTTGAACCCAGAAGCCTCCAGGAAGCCAGGAGATGGGCTGGTAAATGCTTGACAAGCACCTCTGAGGAGGGGAAGCCCCAGAGAGATGCACTGACCATCTTCACCACGGAAAGCCTCCTTCCAGGGCCAACATCAAGCTTCCAAGGTGCCATCCACAGGCTTGGAAAATTCCCGAGAATTTAACGATTGGCTCTCACGAGCTGGTCAGAGCTGACCCCTGGTCTGTGGGTTCCAAGCTGTAGCAGCCAGCACTCAGCCCTCCTCTCCTGGTTCCCTCCCAGGGTGACCGGAGAATGGGGACCAGGGACGGAGAAGGGCCCCGGAGGATGTGCCCTGCGGTTTGTCCAAGTGGGGGCCTTTGCAGTGGCCCGAGGCCCAGGCCTTGTGCAGTTGAGCCTTGATGCAGGTGGCTGCCAGCTGTGTGACTCAGGCCAGCCCCTGCTGCCCTAATTACCTTTGCAGGATGGATAGCTCCTGGGCTGAGAGGAGCCGGCGGGGAAGATGGGGGTGGGGACTGGACTGGGCTGGGGAGGCCTGTGCAACGTGTCCTGCAGATAGGGCATAAGCCCCCACTCCGCCCCAACACCAGCTCATTTGCTAGAGTCCATCAGATCCCCAGTAGGGGGTACAGCAGGCGGGTCCTGTGAAGTGAGGGGCTTGGGGTCAGGGTGGGGGTCAAGGAAGACCACACGGGGGGCCCCAACGATGACTTTCTGGGCCTTGACACATGTTGGTCCCTCGGCCTGGTGCCACCCCTCCTCCCCTGTCATTTTGAAGACTCCTAGGCTGTCATCAGGCCTCCGCTCCAGCTCACCGACTCCAAGAGGCAGGGACGAAGGACCCGAGTTTGGGCGTCACCTGGCCTGTGAGGCCCGGACAGTCCACTTGGTCTCTCTCGGCCTCACTGAGACAATGGGGGACGGCGATGATACCCAGCTTTTGGGATGGATGCAAGGGTCACGTGAAGCACACCGAGCAAGCGGGTCCGCTTCTGATTGTTGGAACAGACTCACTCCTCGGTTCCTCCTCCCGTCTCCCCAGGGAGGCTGGGCCTCTGGGTGCCCGGCATGCCCTTCGGAAGTCCCTCGGTTGGGTCGTGATCATGGCCTGCACCTGTCTCTCCCACAGGGGACCCCGAGGGCGGGGGTTGGGACCCTGGGTGCAGCCGGGCACAGGCCTCCCACCTTGTGTCAGGTAAGGGACGGACCCTGGCCCGGACCCCGTCCCAGTCTCAGCCCTGAACCAACCCCTGTGGCATCCCAGCCAAACGGCTGCTCCTCATGGGCCCCGTTTCCTCTCGTGTGACCCAGATGACCTCTGAGGTGGTTGCAGCCGAAAACGCTGTGAGCCTGGGCCCCACACCCGAGTCGCCATCCTGCCCCCACAGCAGCCCCCGGCTTCTCGGCCCCGTCGGTCTCTGCCTATCAATGGTCCCACTGTTCTCCTGAGACCCAGGCGTGAAACCTCGGAGTCATTTTTGACTCATCGTCTCCTTAATCCCCCCCAGCCCCCGTGGCTAATTATCATCATCATCCTCAGCAGCCTATACAGTTTTTCCCTTAAGACGTTGCTCACATCCGCTGCCCCCTCCTTGGACTTGAGTCTGCTCCCCTCTGTCTGAAGTGTTGATGACCTGTCCACTTTCTCTCTAGCCACGTCCCTTCCGCTTCCATCAGGCCATCTCCCCCTCAGCCCTCCCGAAATTCCTGTCTTGTCACTCCCCCAAACGCACAGCTGCTGCTCAGCAGGGACTTGACGTAGCTGCCCTTGAACCTGTTAGCAAGGAGCTGAGTGCTCCCTCAGGCCGAGTGGGCCCAGGGAACTGGGGTCTTGGGCTTGGGGGGGGAAGGGGCCCTGCATGGGAAACGGGGGAGCCCCGCGGTAATCTGTGACCCTGCCTGCGCGGCTGCGGGTCCACTCCAAGCCAGTTCTTTCCGTGCTCACGCGGAGGCTCACATCCGCGGTCGGCGCACATTCACCCACGTTTACGCACGCCCCCACACGCACCTCCGCCCAGCACACGGGTTGAGCTCTGCTCTTTGTTGGAGCCCGTGCTGGGTGTGGGGCAGGGACCCCAGCGTGACGAAGACACAGGCCCTGCCTAAATGCAGCTCACACGCTTACTGGCTCGGGGCAGGGACGGAGGGCACGGTGGCGGATAACGGCCCACACCAGCTGGTGCCGCTCATTTCTCCCGAATTGGGAAGAAAGCCCGCTGAGCTGGGTCTGGAGCACCGAGGAGTCCTGTTGAAGAGCAGTGCTTCCGGGCGACAGCAGCATGTCTGCCAAGCGGCAGAGGGGCTGAGAGGCTTTGTGTGTGGGGGTGCTGAGAAGGTGGGGAACGGCCCCCACCCGTCACAGTGGGCCATCTTAGGGACCCCTCGTTGCCAGCTGTAGTTCGTGTCCCCTGAATGGAGCCGACTCTCCCGACCTGGGAGGCAGCTCCTCTGTAGAAAGCAGAGTGACCACCTGGAGACCAAACATGTCCCGTGGACCTGGTGCCATCCTTCCTGGTTCCTTGTGTTCACCAGGCCTGTGGGGCAGGAGTGGGCAGGGCCTGTAGCTCCCATTTCACAGATGCAGAAGCCAAGGCCCACAGAGGTGGAAAGCGAGTAGCTGGTCTCTGGCAGAACCAGGCCTGGAATTCCCCTGGCCCTGGCCCTGAGTCCAGAAGGTGCAGGGGAAGAAAGGGAGGGAGGGGCTCAAGCTTGGCACCCCAGGTCCCCTTGGGGTGAGGCTGGCTCTGGGGGACCAGAGGGGGAGGCAGGCCCAGCTGCTGGGAGCCCAGGACCCATGACCATGCCCCCGGGGCCTCGCCACAGCCGACCACGCCGGGCTGGCATGCCTCTGGGGCTGGGCCCCTCCGCTGGGGGGTGGGCACTGGGGTGGGGGTTCTGCTCTGGGGAGCGGCAGGGACTGGGTGGCCCAGTGTTTCCACTTTGTGTTTCCACTTGATTTCCTTAGTTGTTTTCCAAGATCCTGAGGGGCAAGGCGGGGGCGGGGAGGCCCCGGAAGGCGCTGCGGCCTGGCTGCCTCCTTGTGACTCCCCTGCCTGACAACTGTGTCCCGTGGAAGGGCCTCGAGGCTTCCGTCCTACACTCGCCCAGCAAGTGTGTGACGTGGGCCAGGGCACAGGGCCCACACTGGGTGACTTCCCGCGTGACCTGCCCTGTCCCCAGTGCACTTTGCACTGGGGCCCAACCCCTGTGCCCGCCTCCTGACCCCCACTTTCAGCACAGCCCCTGGGGGCGGCACCTGGGTGCCGCAAAACTCAGGGGCCCACTTCTCCTAGCTCCCCAGCAACCTCTCCAGCTGCCCCTTCTCAGGTCCACGGCCAGTTCCCCTTCCTCCTCCTCCTCCCGACACCCACTGGCCACCTGTTCCCCAAATCCCCCTGGCCTGGCCATGCTGAGCCCTCCGTCCCCACCGGTTATCTCTCCCGCTGCGTAGGGCCACCCCGGGCTCTCCTGCCAGGCCTCAGGCCTGGCCTCTGTCCTTTCGCTCACCCTGTGTCACAGTCAGACCAGGAGGAGCTGGGCCAGCCACTCCTGGCTTCAGAATCTGCTCAGCCCCCACCTGGCGTGTGGTGGTAGGTGAGTCCCAGCCTTCCCTGGGCTACTACGCTTCCGGCTTCCTCCTCCCTGAAGTGGGGGTGATAGTAACAGAGTCCGTGATGTACCTAGCGCTGGATACGAGGAGAAAGAGGCACCCGGTGCGGCGTGCGGGGTGGGTTGGGGGTGGGGAGGTGATGGAATTGCCCAGCCGGCCAGGCCTCTCCCAGGCAGGACCGCAGCTATGGCCCCAGCTGTGCAGCCAGTCGGTGAAGACACTTCCTGGAGCCTCGGGTCCTCCTCTGTAAGATGGGCACAACTTGGGACAGAATGAAGTGCACCGGGGTGGGGGGAGAATTCTCCACTGGTCTGGGGTTCAGAGAGTGCTTCCTAGAGGGGAGGTGTGGCACAGCCCTGAGGGAACCAGCCAGCGGCTCTGGGAGGGCGCTGGCGGTGGTGGTGGGGGGGGTGTCAGGGCTTGAGCAGAGGCTGCAGGTGGAAACCAAGAGCTTTCAGGGCTCTGGGCTCTGGGCTCAGGGCTCCGGCCTGGGAGGATCCTGAGCCCTCCAGGCTTCCACTCCAGACTGCCCCCGACCCTGCCTCCCGTTGCAGCCACGGGGGTGGCGTGGATGGGGGGGGGGGCGATGGCATTCTTCCTCCTCACCGGGCTGGCTCCTCCTCTGTGCCTTTCCTTGTGCCGGTCCCTTGCCTGCAAGCCCTCCCACACCTGTTGGCTTGTGCAAAGCCTACCCATCCCCTGTGATACAGATGCTACAATCGCTTCCCCCAGCGAGCCTTCCCTGCCCCAGGCCCCAGCCACCTCTCTCCCACTCCCCCCCACCTCTTCCCCTCTGTCTTCCCGCTCTCTCTTCCCCTTTGCAAGGCTGCCTGCAGCACAAACCCACTGTGTCAGGTTGTGCTGCAGCACCCAGGGCCTGGAACCCGGCAGGAACCCCGTGCCTGCATGTGAACCATCGCCCATGACAGCGTTCCCTCCTGTGGGCTGCTCACCCACCCCGGTGCCCCCACACCTCTCCTCACCTGATCCTCACCCCCACCCTGCAGAGCCAGAAGGGATGAGGAGGCAGAGGCCTGCGATGCCAGGGGCGCCCAAGGGCCCGAGTCAGTGGGGGGAGGGGGCACCCAGGCACACAGGGGTCTCCCTCACCTGCCCCAGGGTGCCTGGCCCAGGGCTGGGGTCTGTTAGGGGCACATTTCCTCTCTGTTCGGTTGGAACCCCTGGGCCTGTCCTGCCTGTGTCCTGGGCCACGCGGCCTCCTGCCCACTGGCCGTCACCCATCTGCAGCTCCCTTGGAGCTCTGGCTCTGGTCTGTGGCACCTGCCAGCCCCACCCTCCCTTCCTTGACTGGGGCTGAGTGGAGGCCCTGCAGGGACATCAGCAACACACAGAAGGCAGGAAAGCCCAGGCCCTGGGCTGGGAGGAGCCACCCTTCCCTTCCAGTGACCTTGAGCTGTCCCTTGCCTCTCGGAGCCTCCGTTTTTGCCCCAGAAGAATGAGGCACCTTCTTTCCACATGCCCGCCAAAGCATCGAGGGGCATGCGGTTTCACAGATGAGGAAAATGGGGTCTCTGGGCAGGGGCCGAGGGGGGTAGCCTGCTGGAAATGGAGGCAGCCGCTGACCGATTGATTCCCCTGCTTTTCGGGGCCACCGGCAATGTCACAGTGGGGCTGGGAGCCAGCGGGAATGTCCCGAGGACCCTTTGTGAAGCTATAAAAGTGCCTGAAGGAGGGACAAGGAAGGGGCTTCATCCTTTAGCCAGGGGGACCACTAGAGGGGGGTTCACCTCAGGTGCCGGGAACCCCACTGTTGTGAACCAGCCCACAGCCACCTGGCTCTCTTTAGGACCCTGCCTATCCTGAAGGAACAGAACCCCTTTCTTAGCACACAGTAGGGGTGCAAACTATACAACTGAAGGGGGGCAACTGGGGGGAGTGGCTTTGAGGGACAGGGACGAAGAGGGGTGGGAGCGCTCAGGGTTTGGAGGGCTGTGGCAGAAGTCCTGGTGGGCCTCCAGCTCTCGCCCTTGACCTCCTACAGCTCAATCGCGCACAGTAGCCGGAAAGTCCTGTTTGAAATGGGACCACACCGTCCCCAGCTCCGAGCTCCTACAGGCCCCTCACACCTGCGCCACTCCAGTGCTTCCCGCCATGGACCTCCTCCCCCTCACTCCCCTCTGGCCTCCCGGCTGTTGCCGGACCCCGGCACATTCCCTCTCGGGGCCATTGCCAGTGCCGCCTGGAACACTGCAGAGACCCGCCCCAGAGAGACCTCCTCTCTTCATTCAGAGCTTGAAGAAATAAAGGTCACACCCCCCTGGGGGACTTTCCTGGCCACTGTTTCTAAGGTAACGCCCCTCCTGTCACTCTCTCCGTTTACCCTGCTGTTCCCTCTGTCATCACAGAGCTTGTGGCCACCTGCCATTTGTGGGCGTATTTACTCGTCCATGTCCCTCACAAGAACATCTGCTCCCTGAGGGCAGGAGTGCTGTTTTGTCCACCGCTGTAGCCCCAAAGCCGGGGCAGGGCCAGGCTCATGGCCAGTGCTCAACCGGTGTGTGTGTTAGAAGGGAAGAGGGGAAGGAAGGAAAGAAGGAAGAAGGAAGGAAGGGCAGAAAGAAGGAAGGAGAGAAGGAAGGAAGGAAGGAAGGAAGAGAAGGAGAGTGGAAGGACCTCTTTCTTCTGCTAATGAGAGCCATCTACTGCCTTCGGTTCAAGTCGTGCCTCCCCTGCGTGGCCTGTGTTGGGTGCTTTTTGAACAAGCAGTACCTGCAGAGACCCGCAGAGGGGCGGCAGTTCACCTGCACCAGGCCAGCCGGAGGCAGCACAAGTCGTGCAGGGACCACGGTGAAGAGCCCAGAGCCCAGCGCCTCCCACTGGCATTGTTTGCCTTATTATCAGACATGGCCTCTCGGAGCCTGAGAACCTGGGCTGGTGGGTAGGAAGTGTGGGGAGGGGAGAGAGCTGGGTGAGGATGACAGAGATTTGATTAAATTTTAGGAAAAACATTCTGACAGACAAAACTGTACAAAGATGGAAAGGACCTCCTCAGTAGGCAGTACACTCCCTGTCTGCAAAAGCAGGCAGGTGGAGGCTCGGTGGCCCAGGAACTAGGACCCTAGGACCTGACGCCAGAGATGCGAGGACCCAGGGAGGGCCCCTTCAGGTTGGTGGGCCAGTCCCCAGAGCATGAAGCAAGCCGGGGTCATGCCCAGGCAGTGGACGCCATGGCACCAGGCCCTGGGGCCTTAGGCAGCTGGGACTCGGCCAAGCAGCCATGTTGGGACTCTGGTCCCATGGACGCGGACGGGCCCAGGGCACAGGAAGGCACCCAGCTCCAGACCTAAGGGCCCCCAGTGCGCCCTCTCCTCCCCCACCACCCCCAGTGGCCTGGGGCTCCTGCGCCCATGGGGTTAAATCTCTCCCTGTCTCTCTCTGCTCCAAGTTGTTTTCCAAGCGAGGCAGAGAATGGTTCTCTTGTTACCAACATGGCTTCTGGGCATTGGGTAATGCGCTCGCTCTTCCCCCTGCCCGCTCCACAAAGGCACCTTTTGTTCCTCTCCCGGCCCCTCTCCCGGGCTCTTCCCCGGCCCCCCACCCACCCCAACTCCCTCCCCCCTGCGCCTCCCGCCCCACGCTGCACCCCTGGGCTGTGCCCAGTGACCGCGGCCTGGCCTGGCCGCGGCGCCCTCGCTCCCGCGCGCGCCCTGGGCGCAGCCCGGCCTGGCGCCCGCGGCGGCCATCTTGGGGCGCCGTTCCCCGAAGCCCCGGCCTCCGCCTGGATCCGCTGGCGGGGTGGCTGGGCCTCATTGCGACGTCCTGGGGCACCTCGCGTCCCCTGCGAAGGGGAGAGGCGGCTCCCTGCTACCAGCCCCCACCCCGGGCCAGCCCCTGCACTGAGACCAGGTAGACACCTCCCCACCCACCATCCCGCTAGAGCCGCATGGCTGTCTCTGCGGCGGGCGTGGCGTCCCGGTTTCTGGAGGTGGAGACTGAGGCCCAGGGGTAAGTGTCCCCAGTCCCAGTGGCTCAGCTAGCGGGTGCTGCAGCTGGACCAAGTCCTGTGCTTCTCCCCCGGACCTCGCCAAGAAGAGAGCCCTCAGCATACACCCAGACGCGCGAGCAGTGCTGAGATGGCTGGAGTCTCCGGCGGAAGTCCAAACCCATCTTTACTGGAACTGTTCGAAAATGAAACAGATGCGTCTGTGATGGGAGTGTTGGGAAGCCAGTGAGATATTGAAATGTCTGCTCTCTGGGAAGACAGGCTCTGGCCACTGCCCCCTCCCCCGTCCCTCACAACAGCCCAGCAAGACAGGCATGGACGGGTTGGCGATGCTGTTTTTCAGACTGGGAAACTGAGGCACAGAGAGGACACACAGCCGGGACTCGGGGCTCACCCAGTTGACTCTAACTCTGGTCATTGCTTTCCAAGGCCATTGCCCACCCATCCCTTGAGAGGCTGGGGGTCCTGGGGTGGGGGCTTGGGCAGCTTGCAGCAGCTCCAGCCCCTTTGTCAGGAATCCTGGACAAAGGGAGCCCGGAGGCGGCTGTGCTCCGCACGGTCACGGAACCCTCCATCTCACGCTGCCCCTGCACTTACAGAAACATGAGAGAACAGCAACTGCTCGCTGAGCACCTGTGTGGCGCTGGCAGGGGGCGCTCACCTGTAACCACCGTTTTGGGTCTGGGGAGGAGAGCTAAATTGGTGATGGATGGGATGGGATGTGGGGGCTGGTGGGGCGAGGTAGTTGAGTAAGACCCAGGGCCTGCCCTCAAGGAGCTTCAGTCTGGGAGGAGAGACAGATCAATAAAGAGCCCGTGTGCTGCAAGACCGGGGGCCTGGAGAGCATATTGAGCAGCTGGGAGGTTGAGGCAGGAAGGCTTCCTGGAGGAGGCGACCATGGATGTAGCCTCAAAAGACAAGTAGAAGTTTGCCAGGCAAGGAAGTTGAGAGATATGATGGAAAAGGAGCTGGGGTTGGAGGCCAGGCTGGGTAGAGGTGAAGGCAGGGTGGAGAGGCCCCCAGGCCTGTGGGCTGGAGCCGAGTGGGCAGGGAAGGTGGAGGGGAGAAGCGGTGTGGGCTGCAGGGGGCAGTGAGGGGGGCTGCCGAGGACCTTGGTGAGCTGAGAAGGTATACGTACTGGATCCTGCTGGCAGTGTGGGGTCGCTGGATTTTAAAGGGGTCAGAATTGAGTTCTAGGGAGCTCCTGCGCGCTGGGTCTGTCAGTCTGGGTTACTCCTGTTTTCCCGGCACCCGGCTCGGTGCCTTGCACACAGTAGGCACTTGGTGAATGTGCCCAGTCACTGCCAGCAGTGTGCCCTGCGGTGGTGGCAGACTGCAGCTGTGGGGCCTTGGGCCTCTGTGTCCTCCTTTGCTGAAACAGGATCACAGCGCCTGCCTCATGGGAGTGTCATGACGCTGAGGGGACGTGCACGTGGGGGTTTCACTAGGTGTCCGGCACGTGGTCATGCTCCATCGCTGGTGCCTGTGAGCAGTGTGCGCAGGAAGCCTGGAGGGAGGGGCAGGGGACACAGTCCAGATCCAGGGGCCAGGTGTGGGGGGCAGGCACAGGAGGAGGGGGCGTCAAGGACGACCCTAGGTTTCTGGCCTAGGTGACAAGGTAGAAGGGCATTCCTGTTTGAGGGACCCAGCAGAGCAGGCCTGGGCCCTGAGGCCTGAGTCTGAGCGCTGTGGGGCGTCGGGATGGGTGTGCGGGAGGCCTGGAGCCAGGACAGAGGTGTGGGCGCAATGGGCTCAGAGGACCGGGGAAGGCGTGGGGGTGGAATGATGGCAGATGTCTCACTGCGCTTACTCTGTGCCCGGCCCTTGTGTTCTTATTTGAGCCACCCCCCCAAAAAAACCCCATGGCTGGGCATCATTGCATCCCCATGTTATAGGTGGGGAAACTCAGGCAAGAGAAGTGGGGTCTGCAGTGTCCAGAATGGGTCCTTCCGGAAAGAAAGTAAATCGGTGGTTGCCTGGGGCGGGGGGTAGGCAGTGGGGGTGATGGCTGAGGGGTACAGAGTTTCTTTCTTGGGCTGACAAAAATGCTCCAGATGATTGCAGGATGGTTGTACAGCCTTATGAACACAGTAAAAACTGAACTGTGGACCTCGAATGTGTGAACTGTACGGTATGTGAGTTACATCTCAATAAAGCTGTTGCTAGGGGGCGAGCAGGGTTTGGTGGGGGTGGGGAGAGCTGCTCCAGGGGAGGGAAGGAGGCCGGGGTGCGGGCAGCCTGGGCCCGGGCAGGGGCGGGCACTGCCCAGCAAGGCGGACGCGCTTCGGGGTTTGTCAGTCCGAGCCCAGGGAGTAGTTACTACAACTTAAACCTGTGAGAAGAGGGTCGGTCTCGTGTTAAGTATTCTGATCACAAAACAAAAACCAGTGTCTCTCCGCTGGCCTCGTTGGTAGCGTTTGCAGCCCACTTGCATGGAAGGGCCCAGAGCCACTGTGCAGGCACAGGACAGCTCTGGGCACTGCGGAGGGGCTGCTCCTCAGAGGACCCCTGACACTCTCCTGGCTCAGTGGCTGCTGTCGCAACCTGGTCTGCAGGGAGGCCACAGTCGCAGGACACTCTGTCACAGAGCACTAGGTGAGAATAAACAGTTGTGCACAGAGTGGACCACTGGCCAGCACCTCGGGGTTGCCGGCCTCAGCACCCCCCCCCCCGGCCTCAGCAGCAGGGGCCTGGGTGAGCAGGCCACAAACGTTCCCAGGGCGAATGTGACGCAGCCACTAAAAACGGCGCTTGTAAAGCATTTCAGTGACATAGGAAATGTTTTTGGTATCATCTTCGGTAAAAACCAGGGCACAGTGAGTGCATGTATGTAACTTTCATAAAAAGCAAAAGCTGTGAGCCGTGAGCTCCCCTTCATTTGAAAAGTACAGGGAAAACTGAAACAAAATACAAGAATGCCAGCCTTAGTTGTATCTGGGTGGTGGGACCTTGATTTTAAAGTTTGAGTGCTTTGTATTTTTTTGGTGTTTCCAAATTTCTGCAATAAACACTTTGAAATCCCAAAGTTGTTTGAAATGAAGGCATGGAGTGTATCCTGTATTTAAGAAAGTCCCATTTCCCTGGAAAATCTTCTCATTCGGGATCTTGGGGTGTATTCATATGTTTTCAGCATGACATAAGGAGCTTGAATCAGGAATGCATTTGACTACAAACATCAGAAAATCCAACTGGAGCAGGTTGCCCCTGTCCCCGCCCCCCAACAGGAAGTCAGCTTTAGGCCGTTTGGAGCTGATGTGGCCGCTGCTGCTATGGACACTGCTGCGGTGGAAAGCAGACCCCTTGTTACTCATTCACCCCAAAACCCTCTCTCCCACTTCTGTCCCCCACGTCGTTGTCAACCTTCTGGGACTCGGAACAGCCTGTGCACACCCTGCCCCGCCCCAGCCTGGTGACAGACAGCAGAGAAGCTCAGGTGCAGGTGTGTCCATGCTCCTCCAGCTGCACTTGGGGGGCCTCCAGCCACACTTGGGGGCCGGGACCAGGCAGCCCAGGGCCCCCTTGTGGGGGTCTGCTTGTGGGAGGCTGTTGCTGAGGAAGTGACCTGCCCGGGCGTCACTGAAGAATGAAGGCACGACTGGAACCTGCCTGTGAGCTCTCTTCCTCCCCAGAGAGAGAGAGAGACCACCAAGTCCCAGCACCCCACACGCACGGCCCGTGAGGCCCTGGGACACCTGGCCCTGCTGCCCTGCTCGGCCTCCACCGCTGACCTGCTGGGCTCACACCCACCACGGGGGATCTCTCCGGAAGCCTTTCCTCACTGCCCCCACCGGCTTTGATCTGACTTAGCGCTTTTTTAGAGTCAGCCCCAGCATCACCTCCCAAGCTGGTCTGGGGGTTCCCCTCTGACACCCATAGTGCTTGGTGCTCGCTGAGTGGACCACGCCTCCTTATGCTGCTTTGTCCCCCACCCCTGTGGGCCCCTGGAGGGAGGACGGTGTCTGATCCACCTCAGCGTCAGGCCGGCCCCAGTTGGGACACATCTGAGCGGGAAGTCAGAGGACCAGGCTATGCCCTGCTCCGGCCCCTGCTCCTGAAGAGCCCGTGACCCGTCACACCCGGCCTCCCGTCCACAGCCTGGGAGAGCTGGGCACCCTCAGATCGTTCCCGAGGACCCGGCTGTCACGAGAGGGGCAGGGCAGGCACCGGGCAGCCCGAGGTGGGTGCCTGAGATCTGCGGCCGCCTGTGGTGGGGAATAGGGTGGGTGTGGAGCAGGGGGGCTGGGGGCTGCCTTCTGGGCTTCCGCACACCAGGCCCCACCAAACAGGCTGGCCTGGCGTCCCCACAGCAGGGAAGGTGGCCCCCAACGGTCATCAAAGGCCAGCAGGGGCCCTCCCTCAGAGGAGGAGGGGGAGGGGGAGGGCTCCCCCTGGGGCTGCGAATGCTCTGCCCCTGCCACTGACAAGCCCCCATCCGTCAGCCCTGCACAATGGGGCCATTAACCCCGACCCTGGCCCCTGTTTAGCCACTTCCTTTGGAGGGACGCCCCCACCGCCAGAAGGAGAAAGGAGGGGAAGGGCTTCTTCTAAAGTCTCCGTCTTCAACAAGGGGCCCAGAGGCAAGGACGCAGCTCTGTGGGCCCCTCCAAAGCTCTGCAGCCGGGCTCTCCGGCCCATCCTCTGTGGCTGCCTCCGGGGCCTGGTGGTGCCCCCCAGCCCCTGCTGCCTGTAGGAGCGCCCCTCAAGCCAAAGCGAGGTGTGTGTGGAGGACGGGAGAGGGACCCTGAGAGACCAACAGGGACAGAGGCATCCAGAGAGTCACTTTAGGTCAGAGACGGCCCTTTCCGTTCACATGGCGCGTTTGAAGGGATATCATGGGCCATTCATGAGATTCGATGCGGGAACCTCAAATAAAATATTAACAATGAATAAAAAGGATACAGACCTCAGACAGGGTGGGGTTTATCCTAGGAATGTATCTTCACATTCGAACATCTGTTAATGCCATTTATCCTGTTAATCAATGGAGAAAAGTCATGTGATCATCTCAGCTTTGATAATAAATTTCCACACCTATTTTTGATAAACAGTGTGTGTGCACACTTGGAATAGAAAGCAGCTTCCTTAAACCGATCAATATTATCTACAAAACCCAGTACAGACATAGGTCTTAAAGGGGCAACCGACACATGCCTGAAAGTCAAGGACAAGATGAGTTTGCCCTGGTGCCGTGTCTCTTTAACCCCGTACCTGGGATCCAGGCGGCGGCCGTGGGACATGAAAACCAGGAACGAGGCACAAGGGTTGGAGAGGAAGAAGCAAAACTGGCATCATTTGCAGATGATACAACATAGAAAACCCAAAATAATCTACAGGCAAATTATTGGACCTGTGGCCAATGTAGCAGAGATAGATACTGGACATTTGCTTATCAACATCAAAAACTGCAGCTACATCGTGGGGATGAAACCTGAAAATACTGTGCTATGGAAGTCGAAACCCAAAGGCCACATGTTTGATACCATTTTTGCAAAAGAACTGGAAGAGGCAAGTCCCTAGACACAAAAAGCAAATTAATGGCCGCCGGGGGCTAGAGAGAAGGAGGGGTTGGGGTGGCTGCCGAGGCAGAGGTCTCTTTTCAGTGTGACGGGGAAGTGTTGGAGTTAGAGCCCGGTGACGGCAATGCACGACCTCGGGAATGTGCTAAAAACCATGGGATCGTGCACTTTCACAGGACGGGTTTTATGGTGTATAAATGATATCTCCACAAAAATTGCATTTATAAACACCAGAGTATAATTTTTAAAAGTCTCCTTTACAATACCAAAAAATGAAATCTAACAGAACATCTACAGAGAAAAGCATAAAACATACTGAGGAACAGCCACTCCGGAAAACAGTTTGGCAGCTTCTTAAACACTGAAACGTACACTTGCCATGTGACCCAGCGGGCACACTTCCGGGCGTTTATTACAGAGAAACAAGGACTCGCATTCACACGAGAGTGTACGGGTGAGTGTGCGCAGAGGCTTTATGTGGAACAGTCAAAAACTGGAAACTCCCCGGATGCTCTTCAGTGAGTGGATGGCCAGAAAAGTCAGTGCATCTGGACCCGTCGAAAACCACTCAGCAACGAGAAGGAACCGCTGATTCGCACAACGGCCTGGAAGGAGCCTGAAGAAATCGCGTGGGTGCCCGTCTCCCAAGGCAACGTGCTGTGTGTTTCCGTTCCTCTTCTGTCCTCCCTGTGACAGAGGTCCAGAGTGGGGGACCGATCAGTGGTGGGAGGCTGTGGAGGCGAGAGGCAGGGGGTGGGTGTCGCTGCCAGTGCTGCAACTGGACCGTGGTGATGATAGAAACTACAAGGGGAGGAGGTGGATGGAGCGCACATGCACACGAATGAATGAATGAACGAACGAACGAATGAATGAATGAATGAACGCACGCACGCATGCGTGTAGGACCAGTGATGGCCGAACCCGGCCCCCAGGTGGCGCCCGTGTCGGCTTCCTGGCTTCAGTAGCGCTATGGTGATGAGAGACGTCACCACCGAAGGGTACGCGGGACCCCTCTGTACTATGCTGGCCACTTCCTGTCAATCTGTAATGATTTGGAAACAAAAGTAATGTTTACACGAAACGTTATTGGAAGACATGGAAGAAGATCCCAAAGGTTTGCGTCAAAACAGCGAATGCTGGGACTGGAGGAGGGGCAGGTCCGGGCAGGGTTAGGGCTGAAAACACCAGAGTATCCTCCTCTCTCAGTTTTGTACATTTGAAATTTTCCTTAATGAAACGTAAAGGGAGACTAAGTAAATGCAGTGAGAGAGCTGCTGACTTGCACAGCCAGAGTCAGTTCTTCCCAAGTTAAGGTCTAGATTCAGTTCGGTCCTGATCAGCCCCCACAGGCTTCTGGTGGAGCCTGCCCAGAGACTCTAAAAGCCGTGAGAAAGGGCGCAGCACTGAGGGACCGAGGCCCCTGAAGAAGGACAAGGAAGGGGCCTTGCCCCACCGAATATCAGGGTTTAGCAGGAAGCTCGAGTCAGAGGCCAGCGTGGTGGTCATCAGTCTAAGGTGGACAGCCAGACCGGCAGGGCCAAACAGAGCACCTGACACGTATGGATGCAGAAGGCGGGGGCCTGGCCAGTCAGAGGAAGAAGAGGAAGAAGACAGTCTCGCCTGCGCCGCATGTAACTTCCTGCGGGGCTGGCTGGGCTCTCAGCATCCCCAGACTCTACCCCTCACGGGAGGAGGCTCAGAGAGGGCCGGGGAGGCCCCGGGTCTTCCAGTTCCAGTCCTTGCCAATGCAACGGACTCTTTCCAACGCAGGGTCCCTCCAGGCTTCCCAGCCGCGAGTCGGGTTCCTGATCTCTGGGGTGCCCGGGCACCTGCCTGGTCACTAAGGTCCCACTTGGGCTGGAGAATCCCTGACAGAGACAGAGAAAGAGGGAGGATAACAGTTAGTGACAGTAAGAGCAGCAAAGGGACAGAGAGAATGAGAGAGCCGAGCCGGTTCCTCCCCAGACTCTGGAACAATCAGGCACTGTCCCTCTCCCTCCCACCTCCCCCGCCCCAGGCTGCCACCAGCTTTCATCACTGACCTAACCCAGGGCAGAGCACCAGGCGAGGGGGAGGTGAGGTCAGGGGTCAGCCCATTACATGCCAAGCAAAGCCAGGAATAGAGCTTCTTTGGAGGTGGGTGGGGGGACCAGGGGCCCCATGGAAGCCCACATCTCACCTCTGGTCAGAGGCAGCCCCAGAGGCAGTTGAGAAGAGAGGGGAGCGCGGCCTGCCCTGCACCCAAAGGGCCATGGGTCCATGCCTCCATCAAAGCTGGCAGTGGGCTTCTGGAAAGATGCAAATGCCTCCAAGCAACACTAGTTCCCTGGCTGGAGTTAGTGGGAACCACTTCTCTGTCCCTAGGAAGCCTGGCCCCACCGACCATGGTCCCCAAGGCTAGCCCACCCAGCCAGAGCTCCTCCCTTCCCCCTTCCCAGCCCGCTTCCCAGTTGCACAGCCCCGTCCCTACTCCCCCAGACTTGGGGAGGGGGAGACAATGCCCTCCACTCCCACCTGCCCTGTGACTGCAGCCAGTGTGCTGCTCTGCCTGCTCCGGCCCCTCCACTAGTCTCCTGTGGCTGTCCAGGGCCTCTGCTCCCAGCGACAGGCATTTGTTCTTTCATAGAAATCCACCACCTGCTCCTGCATGCACTGTGCTGCATCGTGACAGTGGTCCCCCCCAGGATCCTGCCCCCCGGGGAACTCGCAGTCTGGTAGGGAGACAGATGTGAAGCTGGTTAACAAGCAAACAAATGGGAACTCCCAAACTGTGCTGTGAGCCCCTCGCAGTGAGCGGGTGCCTGAAAGAGAGGAGCCAGGGCCGTACTTGAGCTGGGTGCCCAGGAGCGCTTCCCTAAGGTGACGTGAGGGCATGAGCAGACCTGGGGGAAGAACACTGCAGGCAAAGGGAGCTGCAAAGGCCCTGAGGCGGAGACTCCAGGACGTGTCCCAGAGGCCAGAGGCCTGGGACAGCATGTGCAGGGGGACGAGGGGTGGGCCCTGTGCTGGAGGAGCAGCAGGGTCCAGGTCTTTAGCTGATGTTGCTGTGGTGGGAAGACCCCAGAGGAGTCTGAGCAGGGGGTGTCTTGGTCTGACTTAACTTGAAAACCATCATTGACCTCCACGGCAGCCATGGTTAGCCACAGAGACCAGGACTCGGAGCCATCAAATGATGCTCCTGTGGGCACACGGATGCCTTTGAGTCCAGCCCACCACCTGCTCCCCACACGTCCACAGTTGTGCCTCCTCCCACCGGGCTCCCCTTCAGATTTGGGGTCCCACCTGATGCTCTGAAGCAGTAGGTGTTATTTAGGTTCATTGCCTGCCTCTTCCACCGATGTCAGGGCCGGACCTTGTTTTGCCTCATTCTCTGGTGGGTTCTCATGGCCTGCACAGAGTGAGTGTTTGACACTATTTATTGAATGAATAAATGCGTGAACAACTGGTCCCCGTCTAAGGGCTGTGGCGAGGTTCATGGGTGACAATGAACAGAAGCACCTCGGCAAGGGGCCTGGCACAAAGCAGATGCCCAGAAAGCCCACGCTCTTGATCTCTGTGCGGATGGTTGAGCTGAATTCCACCCACCGACCCGTGGTTTCTTGACCTTTACAGGGGCTGCAAAGCCAGCAGTGAGTCAGGCCTTGTGCTGGGGCCACAGCTACGCTGAATGGCAGGCACACCCAGCACAGTGCAGACACTTCCTTTGGAAGTGTCTCTCCAGCCAGCCCCTGAGCTGGGCAGGGCAGTAACCAGGACAGTAGTAGAAAGCAGGGAGAACTCCTGTAGCTCCGGTATCCCCTGGTGTTTCTCATAATGGCCACTGGGTGGCAGCACGTCCCCAGGAATATGGGGTTGGGGGTTAAGCTTTTCCAGTTGAATCTGAGGCTCAGAAACTGAGGGAGGAGCCACGGAGGGAACCCAGGCCCAGAGAGGGGTTGGGACTTGCCCAGGGTCACAGAGTTTTCAGTGGCAGGGCCAGGCCAGGTGAAGGACGCCTGCCTGCCTGGACAGACTCAGGGACACAGCAGGGGAGGAGGAGGAGCAGCAAGCTTGGAGTGCAAGGGTCTGAGGACCAGCCCTGGTCAGCCTCCTAGAAGTGGGTGGATGTTCCCGCCCAAATTTCAGCCCCTAGAATTTGACTCGTTTTGAAAAAGGTGCTCACACCTCCCTCTGAGGCTCTCGTTGACCCCTCTCACCTGTGACCCCTCTCACCTGTGGCAAAGGTGGCCATTCTCCCCATGCCCCCACTAGGACTTGCATGGTAACCTCATTACCCCGTCACTGACCCCACTATCTGTTCCCCCCACACTACTGTCACAGTGATTCCCTGAGGACAGGGACTGTACCTTGTACCCCTCACCACCTGTACCACCTTGCCCTCTGGCTGCCTCACCTGCCCTTCTTCATGGCCTAGGTACCACCAGCACCTCCTTTAGGACTCAGCTGAATATTCTTCCTCCAGGAAGCCTTCCTGGCCTTTGGCTCCTCCTCATGGTGAAGCCCAGGGGCAGGGACTGTTTTCCACCCGAGTGTGCACAGACTCTGCACAGACCCTGAGCCTCTGACACCGAGGGTCATTGAAGCCGGCACTGAAACCATGCAAGGAGCTTTGTGCAAATGCAGCCTTCAAGATCCCCCTTCCCCAGAGACCCGGATCCAGCAGGTCTGAGACACAGCCCAGGACTCTGCACATAAGACACTTCCCTGATGAGTCTGGTGCAAGGATGTGAGGGTGTGAAGGCCCCTTCAGTGTGCCATTGGCCCTGCCCCTGGAAGTAGTTGGAAAACGATGAGGAGGAGGAATGACAATAACCACCTCTGGCATCTGTGCCAAGGGACTCACAAATCCTTTTACACCCATTTAGTCTGCATCTTCATACCTTGACCCTCGGGAGGGGTGGACATCCCCATTTTATGGATATCCAAGGCTCAGAGGCAGAGGGTGATTTGCCCCAAATGCCCCAGCTACAAACTGCCTGAGCTTGCTTGGGGGTCGAGAGCTGGGGTGGCAGAGCTGCAGGCTATGTTAAAGCTCCTAGGTTTGGAAATCGCTGTTTGCTGAGAATCAAAATTCCAAACTTCAGGACCTATACTGAAGGCCCTGGTTTCCCAAGAATCAGGTTCTCGTCACCTCATTCCCTCTCTGCCCATAAAGCTACAGCTATTTCTATGCACTTCATCTGCAGCCAGATATTGTGCCAGGTTCTGGGGGAGATATGAAGGGCAAGACCTACCCCAGGGGCTTCCATCCCACTGGGAGACAAGAAATCCTCACTTGGGTGATGGAACAAAGTGCTCCAACTTTCTTTCCCCTCAAATAAACTCATGGCTGCAACCTCACCCCCTTAATTGGCTGGGACAGGAGACCCCTGCACTGATGAATATAGAGTGGGCCCTAACATTTTCATTCTAATGGGCACGACAAAGCAACTTGATTTTCTTTTTCTTGTTTGTTGCAATGACACCTGTTGATAAATTCCTAGCATCCTATGGGAGGCATTATAAAGTCGGCACAGGTGGAGGAGAGACAGGGTCACGGTGAACTTCAAAATCCTGTGAAAGTGACCTGAGCAGCAGAGCAGTGGGGACGGGAGAAGGTTGTTACGACTGTGCATTCTGCACATCTGCCGAGGCTCAGATTAGCTCCCTGAGGAGGGGGTGGGTGGGCTCCCGTGGGTGGGCTCCCATCAGTCCATGAAATCTTCTGATAATTATCTTTCTGCATCTGTCCTCCCTCCAAAGCCCTTGGGGGCAGCTAGGGAAGGAAGGTGGACAGGCCTGGGCCCAGGCTGCCGGGGTGAGGTGGACGCCAGGGCATCCAGGGAATCCACCTTACACAACAGTCCCAGCAGCAGAGCATGTGGGAAGATGAGATTGGCTGGGAAGCACAGATGGCATTTCCTGACCCTCAGTGGGACTCCAGGAGAGCTGCTTCTCAGGGCTAACAAAGGAGACGGGTGTGAGGAAGCTTTCACCAAGTACAGTAGAGAACATCTGCCTCGATGCTTTTCCAGTCTGCATGCAAACTGGAAAGAAGGGAGGTTCATAAAGGGAAGGGAGAGTAACCTGCCCGACTTGTCAAAAACAAATCCACTGGACACAAGTGTGCAGGTGTATAAAGGGCACTGGCAAGGTCGCAGTCTCAAAGATCTGGATCTTACACCAAACCTTGTTTGGGTGGCTGTGGACCCTGTCTCTTCCTCTCTTTGGCACTTAAGTTTCCTGGTTTGCAAAACTGGGATTAGGCAGGCTGGCTCGAACCCTGTCTTTCTAGTAGAGGAGGCATAGCACCCTAGGACAGGGTACGGAAAGTGGGAAAGGATTTGTAAGTCATCGGGCTTCACCGAGCACCCAAGGATGCTCCCGTTGCCACGGCAACCGCCCGACCGGCGTGGTCCCCGGCGCCTCGCTGAGGAAGCTGGGAAGAAGCCTGCCCTCACCAAGATGGCGGCGGCCACAGGACAAGGGGAGGGGTTGAGCGCTGTCGGCCTGTCCAGATCTTTTCTCTGTTTCCGCTTTCTAATGCCGATGGCGAGCTTCCGTCAATTCTTGTTCTCTTTCCTGGTTCTGGGAGCCCGGGGAGCCAGAAAGGGAAGTGTTGTCTGCAGGTATTGGGGCAAATACCCGCAGGGGGAGGGCGTGTCTTTTGCGTCCTACCGGAAGTGACGCCACAGTCGCGGCCGCCGACAGGTGGAACGGCAGGTGGGTTCAGGTGCCAGCCTGGCCCGGACCCGACTGTGGGACCGACGCTTCCGGTGAGCGACAGAGGCACAACCTCAGGGCTTGGAGACCTGTGGGACGGGCTCTGGGATCTGAGCCTACCGCCTTGGTCTGGAGTCCCCTCCCCCCCAGCTCCTCCCCACCTCTTACCTAGTAAGAATAATCACCTATCCACCCGTCGGGACGCCCCGCCACCGTCCAGAGGGAAGGGGGAGGGCCGGCAAGGCCAGGGTTGGAGTTGGCAGGTAGGCACATCAGTTCCCCTAAGCCCTTCCGCTCCTTTCTCTCCCGGATCCAGTTCCCTGCCCCCCCGGCGAGCTGAGCAGTTAGCTGGCCCACCTCAGCTCTCGGAACCATGTTTGCAGACTTGGACTATGACATCGAAGAGGATAAACTGTGAGTATTTCATTCTCCCAACTCCCAAAAGTGCAGGTGCCCCAGGCCCCCCGGGTCCCCTTGCTCCCCAGTTGCACGACCCTTGCTTTTCCACAGTGGATCAGGTCTTGGTCTTGTACTGTAGCAGAAGGGACCCTGCCCTTCCTGGAGCTCACCTCTGTAGGGGGCTGTGGACACAATAACAGATCATTACAATCCCCCATAAGGGTCCTAATGGAGAGAGACCTGGCCACCAGGAGAGCAGAGCAGGTGGAGTGGGGTGTTCAGGGAAGGCTTCACTGAGGAGGTGGCAGCTGAGCCAGGTTCAGAAGGATGAATAGGAAGATCATAAGCGCACCACCCTCCCCAGTGTAGACAATTTGTGGGACAGGTTTTCAAGAGTTAAGGTAGTCTCCTTATTAGACTCTTCCCTGCCTTGGAGTAAGGACACCTGGTCTGGCGCCTTTCTGTGTCTGGCACTTCGTCAGGTGCGCCACGATGTCAGGAGGTTGTTGTTAGTCCGTATTTGCTGTTGAGGGAGTGAGTGCGTAAGTGAGAACATTTACACGAAACGTAAGTATGTGCTAATTTATAGTGAAAACTGAGAGGTAATTTAGTAGAGCAGCTAAGAGATGGGTGATGGGTCGTTTAACAGGGGAAGGCTTCCCAGAGGAGGTGATCTTAACATTCCATACATACCTGACAAGGTGACATCCTACTCAAACCTCAGAGGTAGAATGAAGCCAAGAGAAGGGGGACCTGTTTTTATGGCGTGCTTGCTATGGCCTGGCTTGGTGTTAAATACTTCCCATGCACTTTCTTACAAGAACTTGGATAAAGTAGCCATTTTATCTGCACTATTTCAGCGATGAGGTGCAGAGGGGGTAGCTCACCCAAGCCTGTAACCGATTAGTGGCAGAGCCGGGATGTAGTCGCATGACTTTGAGAGCTGCATGCATTTCAGCACCAAATGCTGTCTCTCTGGCCAAATGTGGAAGGGAGGGCTGTGCAGCATCCGAGGCCTGTCCCCTTCCCTGTCCCCTTCAGTCTCCCTTCCTCCAGGAAACTCAGCCTCATGTGCGTCTCTTTGTAGCGGAATCCCAACTGTGCCGGGGAAGGTGACCCTGCAGAAGGACGCTCAGAACCTGATCGGGATCAGCATTGGAGGCGGGGCCCAGTACTGCCCCTGCCTCTATATTGTCCAGGTATTGGGTGCTTCGGGGCTGCGGGCGAGGCCCTCGAGGGGACGAGCCCCCTCCCTACGTGGGCATCACGCAGGCAGGTTCCCTCCTCTCCTCTGTGGAGCTCCTTCTTGTTCTTGAGGTCTGACCTCCTAGGAGAGTCCTTCCTGATGCCCCCACAAGTAGGTCCCCCCTTGTTCTCTTCCGATACTTCAGTCTCTTCTCTTCCTTCTCAGTACTTGTCACTGTCTTAGTTGTCGAGTGCCTAGCTGCCTTCCAGACTCCTTGTGCTGTGAGGGAAGGGCCCTGCCGGCTTTGCCCAGCAGTCAGCACCTGGGGAGATGCCGGACGTGGAGGGCCTTCCATCAATGTCTTTAATGAGCCCGAAAACCTGCAGCCTTTGGTGCTGGGCAGGGCTGAAAGACTAGGAAATGACATTAGCCTGAGTTTATATGCAACTTTCCTGGTTATTAGCAAGTTGGTTCACCTCCCAGGACCTCAGTTTCCTCACCTGGAAAGTGGGGATATGAAGTATGTGAAGATGAGCATCTTTGGTTGTTGTGAAGGTGAAGGTTAAATGAAATTGCATGGTGTGATGCTTGGCGCAGAAGAGGTCTTCACAAAGTAGTTGCTGCTGCGGTTTTTTTAAAGGGTGTGTGTGTTTATATGTATATATATATATATATATATTTTTTTTTTTTTTTTTGAGAGAGAGAGAGAAGGGAAGGGAGGGAGAAAGAGGAGGGGAAACATCAGTTGGTTTCCTCTTTCACGCCCCAAACTGGGGACCTGACCCACATCCCAGCATGTGCCCTGACCAGGAAATGAACAGGTGACCTTTTGGTTTGCGGGACAGTGCCCCACCGACTAAGCCACACCAGCCAGGGCACTGCTACTGTTTTAATGGCAGTTGTTCACTTCCCCAGATGATCTGCCAGTGGTAATGAGCAATTCTGCTGTCCCTTGTAGAGGGAGCAGCCTCGTGTTCTGTTACCTGTGACTCAGGAGTGGCAGCGACCTTTCTGTAGACTTGGAAGGAGCCTTGACACCTTGGACATAAACTTGACCTGGATTCTACCCTGTTCTAGCCTGTTCTGTTGGCTGAGTAGACATCGGTGGCAGATGGGAAAGTGTGGTCTCTGAGGATCTTGCAGAGGAGTCACTTCTAGGCCTTGAAGACGGAGATTCCCGGGACCTAGTCTTGCTGAGCACCGTGTTGCCTTCTTGAGCGATTTGGCCCCTTCCCGTCCGGGAGGTGTCAGCGAGGCCGCCCTCCCCAGGCCTCCCAGGCCTCTTCACCCTGTGCCTCTTAGCCTGCCTCCTCCAAAACCACTCTGCCTCCTCTCACTCCATCTGCGCAGCGTAGTGATTCAGTAACTTTTTGGCTAAATCAATGTCGGTCAGCTCGGAGCAGCATTGTTAGAAAAATCTGCCACAGACATGACTTGGGAGGAGCAGACGCTCAGACGAGTGTGTACGGTCTGGTGGGTTCGGCATCAGGAAGGGCAAGGGTCATTGCTTGCATTCACCTCTTGCCCCCAGAACGTGGGGGCCTTTTGTTCAGGCACGTCTGCCCTGTTTTTCTCTAGCCCCACTTAAGAGACCGGAGGACAGAGGCCAGGACGGGGCCAGGTGTTGGTTGGGTGACGGGCATGACTGTCTCACCAGCTGTCTTCCCATTTCTCCCCACCCCACCCTCCTTGTGCACCCCCAGGTATTTGACAACACCCCAGCGGCCCTGGATGGCACTGTGGCAGCTGGCGATGAGATCACCGGTGTCAATGGCAGGTCGATCAAAGGGAAAACCAAGGTGGAGGTGGCCAAGATGATTCAGGAAGTGAAGGTAAGGGCAGCTGCAGGTGCAGGCGCCCTGAGCCAGCAAAGCTGCTTCTGAGGCCCCAGCAGGCCTGGAGGGGCCTGGCCCTGCCTGCCGCTGTCCTGGGAGCGTCAGGGTCGGGGCCTCGCCCCAGCCTCCCTTAGTTCCTCCTGTGTCCGGCCAGGCAGCACCAGCTGTGCTCCAGGACTCGTGTGGGCCTCGGCAAGGGGGCGGGCACCAGGAGCTGAAAGTGCCCTGTCCTTGAGCTCCTGGAGGCCAGTCAGAACTGAGCTTCAGGGTGAGCCAGTGTGTCCCCAGTCAGGGCTGGAGTTGAAGTTTGAAGTCCAAGGTCGCGAGGGGGGAGCACCACAGCAGGAGTAGCCCGGGGTGCTGGCCCCCCCCCTTGCTGGGCAATGCTAAGTAAATCCCTTCCTCCCTCCAAGCACCCACACAAGAGCTGGGAGAGCCCCATGTTCATGTTGAGGCTGGGAACATGCAGGAGGGGCTCCCGTTCCCACGGAAACATGAGGGGCTGGTGCGAGGCAGGATGAGGAGGGTCCTGGTGAGGAGCCACAGTGGGGGAGGGGTGAGCGGAGGACCCAGAAGGGCGCACACACACCCCAGTTCTAAACCAGAGGGAAACAGACACCTGGGTCACAGACACCCAGGCGATGTCACTGAGCGGTGGTAGGCCTGGGAAAGAGAAGGCTCCCTGGCCCTTTCCCGTAGGCGCTTTCATTGCCATGGGCCCGCCCGGGCTGGCAGACCCCCTGGACTCCTCTTGGCTCTGGGGCAGCTCCGGTCCAGGTGCCGGTCTTGGTCTTCTTTTCCGTGGACGGTAGTCGGCCGCCAGTTCCCTGCTCTGCACCCCCCACCCCTCCCCACAGCGGCTCCAGGCTTCAGGAGACGTCTCCCGAACAGCGGGGGCATCCCGGCGCCTGCATGCGCTAGGACGTAGTAGCCCTTCTGCCATTTCCCGGAGATCTGCTGCTAGTGACTCTGGGGAACTGACACAGTGAAGGAGCCGTAAAGCCACGGGGCGACTTCGAAGATGGGGTGACTCCAGTCTGGCTCCAGTAGTTAAGGGTTCCAGCTGCAAACCGAGCCCAGCCGAGTGTTTGAGCTCCCTTTGCCCCTCCGTCCAAACCGTTCCTCCCTCCCCCCCATCCTCCATGCCTTAGGGGCCTGGTGCCAACATTCCTGCCAGGCCCCCTTTCTTGCCTTCTCCCCTCACTCTGCTCTACCCCACCGTTCTCCTTCCTCCTGCCTTCAGGGCAGAGAGTCCAACCCCGTCCTTTCTCCTACTTCAGCCCCTGTAGCCAAGGGACAGGTGGGAGCTGGGGCTGGGGTTCAGGGCCCCGTTGCACAAGAGGAAGTGACAAGTTGATTCAGAGCCCAGCTGCTGCTCCCCCTGGTCTGGACTTGACTGTCCCAGGCATTACCTGCTGGGCCAGGGAGCTCATCGTGGGAAATGGGGGTGATGTTTCCTTCTGGTTTACAATTGGGGGTGTATGTGCCCTTCTGGGTCCTCCCCTCACCCCTCCCACCGTGGCTCCTCACCAGGACCCTCCTCGTCCTGCCTCCCACTAGCCCCTCACGTTTCTGCGGGGACCGGAGCCCCTCATGCATGTTCCCAGCCTCAGTATGAACTCAAGGATCTCCCAGCTCTTGTGTGGGTGCCCTGAGGGAAAAAGGGATTTTCTTGGGGTCGCCCAGTGGGTCGGCACCCTGGGCTGACTCTCGCTGTGGTGCCCCCCCTTGCCACCTGTGGTGGCCCCAGCACACGGGCCGTGCTCTTGGGGAGCCTGGCGCACCACCCCTGGTCTCACCACTTCGGGCCAGTGTGATTTCCCTTCATGACCCAATTCTGAAACACTGTCTTGTATTTGGGGGGCTCTGTCCTGTGTTGAAAGGCGTTAGGGTTGTGAGGGTGGGAGTGGCCACGGTGGCCTACCCTGCGGCTGGGTCCTGGGCCCGGCCCCTGCGCTGCTCCTCGGCGGGTATCCCAGCATCAGGCTTGGAGAAGGGCATCAGGCTCGGTGGGTACCCCCTGCCAGGCTCTCAAAGGCGGGCACGCTCAGAACAAGGGGGAGGGTCCTCCGCTGGGGGGCAGACAGCGCAGCGAAGGTGGGAGTGTGCCTGATCTTGCTGGAGCACAGCACGTGGGCAGCCACCCGGCTGCAAGGACCACCTGTCTGTCCTTGTCCCTGCCGATTCCCCAGGGCCTGGGAGATGGAGAGGGAGGGACCTGGGAGTAGGGCACTCTCAGCGCAGGGCCTGTCACGGCCTGAGGTCTGGCAGGGCCGGGTTCGGGGTCCCCTCGTGACCACAGGTTGTGGGGCCTCGGGCCTCCCTGGGGAAGGTTCCAGAGGCCCCTCTTCAGTCCTGTCCACCCTGCTCTTCCAGGGGGAGGTGACCATCCACTACAACAAGCTGCAGGCGGACCCCAAGCAGGGCATGTCCCTGGACATCGGTAAGTCGGGCTGGAGCAGCGGCGTCCGGGGCCCCTTTGTGACACCGCGTCAGCAGTTAGGTGGTCACGCTCTAACTTTCTGACTGTGCCAGGCCCCGGGGCTGGGAGACCACCTCCTCTGGGACTTTGCTGCCCCAGGGCTGTCCTTTATGGGCACTCGTGAAGGACAGTCCTCATCCTACTGATGGGGAGGGTGCTCATCCTGCCGATGGGGAGGGCGCCCCAACCCTCGCCTGGTGCCTCAAGGGCCCCTGCACACCCCCACTCCAGCTCGGGCCAGCTCCCCTGCCCAGCATGCCCAAGACAGGGTGGCTTCTGCGGTGGGGCTGGTTCTCTAGACACTCCCAGATCCAGAGTGCACGGCAGGCCAGGTCCTCTGGGCCAGCCCCTCATTGCAGATCAAGGCCTGCAACCCCTAGAGGGCGCTGTGTCCCCTGGGAGAATGCGCACCCAGATCTCTGGGCTCCAGTCTGGCGCCCTCTCCCTGTACCCCGGGGCCAGACCCACCTCCCAGTTTTTTAAGGAAAGGGGCCAAGGGCAGATTGAGTCTGTCCCGCGTGCTTCCTCTCAAACTTTTTGTGCCTGCCCTGGCCCTGGGCGGAGGGCTGAGTATGCAACTGTGTGTACAGTGACCGAGTCTCAGGTCCAGGGTCCACTGTCATCGATGGTGCCTCCCCTTGGGACACTTGAGTCTGGACGTGGAGGTGGGGGGAGGGTCGTCCCTTTGACTTCCCTGCAGCTCGGTCAAGGCTGTGGCATCCAGGCTGTCCACGCTGAGCCGCTGCTTGGAGGCCTGGGCCCTGGGCTAAGCACTTTGTGAGGCGACCCCCTGCCAGGCTCTCAAAGGCCCCTGAGTGTGACTGGGGCAGGGCACAGTACCCCCCATGGGGACCCTGCCATGGCATAGTCGCCCCAGTGTGTCCTGATGAGGTGGGGCAGGGGTGGCCCGGGGGCCTGCTGCAGATGCCACCTCACCAAGCCCCTCTCTTACCTGGTCCCAGTGTTGAAGAAGGTGAAGCATCGGCTGGTGGAGAACATGAGTTCGGGGACTGCAGATGCCCTGGGCCTGAGCCGGGCCATCCTGTGCAATGGTGAGTCCCTTCCTCCTCCGGCCCTGGCTGGGAGTCTCAGACCCAGGCTCCCAGGGCGAAGGGCACTACCTGTCCAACAAAGCCATTGTGGGTCCCTCTGACCTGGCCCTATGGTCACCATCTCTTTGAATCCCTGGAGGCCTCTCCAGCTCCCACAAGGCGTCTACAGTGGTCAGTTGAGTGTCCCCCACCTCCAGGCCAAGATTCACAGATGCAGGTCACAGACAGGGAGATGGACCCACAGTGGTGGGAGGTGCCTCCTTCCGACTCCCCAAGCTGCTGCCTTCACCACTGTGGCCCACTGCTCTCCTAACCAGGCTCAGCCCAGCCCCAGTGCCACCGCGCGCCCTCCTCTCTCCCTGTTGCACTAGCGTTCCTGCGACTCCTGCACTGCCTCCAGCTTCGTTGCTGCCTTCCTCCAGGAGGTGGCGCTGCTGCCCTCCTTTCAGCTGTTGGGGTGGAGGTGGCTGCCTGGAGGGAGAGGGCCTGCCGGGTGCGCGCGCTCACACCCACGCATGCCTGTGCACTCTCTCCCCCCAGGGTGGCCAGTGAAGCACTTGGCCCCGCTCCCGCCTTCAGCAGCTTGCGTCTATAAACAGCAGCAGCCCTGCTGAGCGTGGGGGGCAGATGTAAATTCCTCCATAAATTGTAGGCGTGGCGGGGCGCACTGGGCTTCATTGGCTGGGATGTGGGGGTGGGGTCTGAGCTCCTTCCAAATGGCGTTCAAAAATGGAGGCTGCTATTTTCGGCCTCTTGGTGTCTATAAATCCCTGTTACTGTAGTTACCATGCGTTGAGATGAAATTAGAACCGGTTGTTGTGTTTTTCCCCCCAAACCTTGCAATTTCCCTGGCCTTAAATAGAGTTTCTAAAACTGAAGCTGGCATGATGTCCCGTGACCCTGCTAAAAGCAGCAGCAGGCTGCTTATGTGGCTCCCACCCTGCCGGGCTGGCCAGGCGCCAGACCACTGAGCGGCCAGCGCCTGGAGGCCAGCTGGTGGCCTCGGCCTCACCAGGACCTCCACGGTGCCCCCTTCCTTCCCGGAGCCCAAGCCTTCCTCCCCCCACAGCCTCCCACAAGGTGGCCTCCCCTGTCCAGAGGAAGACCCAGCCTCGGCCTCTGCTCCTCCCTTCCTCCCCTCTGCTGGGTCCCCACTGGAGACTGGGGGCAAAGCACCCCAGCTCTGACAGCCCTGCTGTGTGCCTGTGATCAAGTTGCCTTTTTGCTCTGTCCCTGGTTGTTTTTTATAAAACAAGGGAAGTCGCTCTCCCCCAAAGGCTCATGTGGAGGAAGGACTGAAAGGTGTGGAGGGAGCCTGGAGGACCTGGCTCAGGACAGGAATGTGGGAAGGCCAGACCTGGCTGGGGATGGCCGGGCATGGGAGCTGCACACACAGGCCCCAGGCCTGCAGTTGCTGCTGCTGCTTCCGGCGGGGTGGTGCGGCGTATCCCGTCGGAGTCGGAGTGGAGGGCATGTGCTCGCCACAGGGGAAGCTCTACTGCTTCAGCTCCTCGCTGCCATGGCCCTGGGCCTGGCTGGTAGCTCCGGGCTGGCCCCTCTCTAATGCGAAAGGCCCGCCTCAGCCCTGGCAGTCCACTTGCCCCCCTCACTTTACAGCCCTTACTGCCCGCTAGGCGTGGGCAGCCACTGCCTGGTCCTGCTGCTCGACTCTGAGCCTCCAGGGCACGTGTAGGACCCCACTCACCCGGCCATTCCCTGGGGCCTAACGTGGGCCTGCGCTCAGTGGTGCTTGATGGACACCCGCTCAGTGAACGGTCACCTGGGCCCCGTCCAGTGCAGGCTCCTCCTCAGAGCCCTTCTAGAATGTCCCCCTCCCCCCGTCACTGCCCCTCTGAGCTAGCATGTTCGCTTCTCCGTGCCGGGAGCCGTGCCGTCTCGTCTCAGCCTCTGTCCCTGACCGCCTTCCCCCTTGTCTCTGGGCAGGGCTTGGGTTAGCCTGTGGGGGCCTTGGCTTCGAGGCTGGCCAGGGGGAGTCACCCCAACCATTTTTCACAGGTGACTTTAGGAAGTCCCTGCATTGGCCCCTTTGATGCACCCCAGGCTTCTGGGTTGGGGCTTGTCTCGGGGGTGCTGGAGGCCGCCCTGCCTCTCACCTGGGTGTTTTGGGCCATTTATGAAACCCTCTGAGCCCAGCAGCCCTTGCGGGGCCCAGTCCCCCTCCATGGATCCTGCTCTGCTCCCTACAGATCCTGTTTGTCCTCTGGGGTCCTCTGCCCTCAGGCCTGGCCCAGGCCCCCTGCTGTCTCTCCCCACCCCTGGCTCACAGAGACCAGAGAGCAGAAATGGGCTGACACCCCCCCTCTGATCCCCACAGACGGGCTCGTCAAGAGACTGGAGGAGCTGGAGCGCACAGCGGAGCTCTACAAAGGTGGGCAGCAACCCCCCCATTGTGTGTGGGCCCCGCTGGCTGTGTCCTGGAGAGGCTGCAGTGGGGGCAGGGATGCCAGCCTACCAAATTCCAGGGCCATGGCTGTTAAGAATTCTTTTTTAAAAGTCTTAAAGACATACATTTTTGGATTATAAATGTAATGCATACCCACAAAAATTCAAGTAAGAGTGTGTGTAGACGTAGGGAAGTCCCCAGGACGGGTGCTCCCCCCAGGCAGAGTCTGCAGGGGGCCGGTCTGCCTCCCACCCCCGTGGGGCCCTGGCTCTTCATGACCAGGCTCTTCCTGGCCAGGGCTGTGCGTGTACCCCTGGGCCTGGGGGCACAATGGGAAAGTCAGTGAGCACAGGGACTGGGTGTAGTGGAGGGTTGGGGGCGTGTCCTGGGCCCTGGGGGGGGGCCACCACATGCCCCACCCCTTGGTGTGGTCTCTCCCCAGGGATGACAGAGCACACCAAGAACCTTCTTCGGGCCTTTTATGAGCTGTCGCAGACGCACCGGGGTAAGGGCGCCCCGTGAACTGGCCATGTGACCTCAGGCAAACCCCTCCCCCCTCGGGTGTGGCCGAGGGGCTGGGCAGCACCAGGGGCTGCGTGTCCAACCTCCCGCAGCTCTGGGCGGGGCCTTGTCCAGGCGCTGAAGGAGGCCAGGTTGGTGCCAGCAGGGAGAGTCCAGACTGTCTGGCCTTCCGGGAGCAACTGCCACCCACCCCATTTTCCTGGTGGGAAAGGGAAGCCAGGGCACAGGAAAGGGTCACACAGCTCCTAAGGGGCAGAGCCGGCTTAGGACCTGGGTGTTCAGGCCCCAGAGCAGAGCTCTGCCCTCAGGTGGCACCACTGTCCCCCCGGCCTGGCTTAGTGGCCTGGTCCCTCGGGAGATGGAGGGCAAGCTTAGGGTACCTTGGGGTACCGACCACGCTTCCTGAGTGGTGCAGACCCAGCTCCCTCTGACCCTCTAGGGGTGCTGACCAGCTCCCGCGTGGCATACACCCATCTCCTGTTTGGTGTTGACCCCGCGCACAGCTCGGCCTTCATCCTGCTGTGCCCCCTGGCCTCCCCCACAACCCCCCACCACCACAAGGGCCAGGGAGGGGCAGCCTTCAGGGTGAACTTGTCTCGCAGCCTTCGGGGACGTGTTCTCCGTGATCGGGGTGCGGGAGCCGCAGCCGGCCGCGAGCGAGGCTTTCGTGAAGTTTGCTGACGCTCACCGCAGCATCGAGAAGTTTGGCATCCGGCTGCTGAAGACCATCAAGCCGGTCCGTCCGGTGGAGCACCCGTGTGTCGGCGTGGGAGGGTCGGGCGGGGACCGTGTGTCACGAGGAAGGGTCCTGTCCTGGAGTTGGAGCACATGGCCTAGCGCTGACCTCCAGGGGTTTGTGGCCCTGAGTCCCAGGCTGCCCGGGGCCTGGTCCGTCCTGGCCTCTTTGTAATGAACAAGACCACTGGGGGCGCCCGTGGGCTCTGGCGGTTAGAGTCCACTAGGAGACACACGGCGGAGCCGCTCTTTGTCATTACGGCCAGCTGGGCCCCTGCCTGTGGGGGCCTCAGCATGCGCCCCTGTCCCCCCCAGATGCTGACAGACCTGAACACGTACCTCCACAAAGCCATCCCCGACACGCGCCTCACCATCAAGAAGTACCTGGACGTGAAGTTCGAGTACCTGGTGAGTGGTCTGTGAGTGGGGAGCCGCTCTGGCTGCAGGGTGAGAGCCCACCCAGAGCCGGCCAGAGTCCGAGGGAGGGTGCGGGCCCTGGGCTGGGGCAGTGCCAGGAATCTGTGGTGGCAGAGCCCTCAGTGTGGACCTCTGACCCCTTGGGATTTTGGGGTCACTTTACTGAGGGGTTAGACTCGGTCAGTGGTTACACGGTGGGAGTGGAGGGACGTCGGTGAGTCTTCTGTGTGAGTGACCGTCTGCGGTGGAAGGGGTGGTGGCCACGCCCCCTGGAGCAGGGGCGCGCCCTCTGCAGCTGGACGCCTGCGCGCCTTCCACAGGCCCCTCGCAGTGGAGTCGCAACTGCGACTGGGACCAGGGGACCTGTTTTCCCAGAGCATCTCTCAGGCCTTGAGTTTGGTAAAGGGGGGCTGCCTCTCAGGCCCTTCCGCCCTCCCCAGTGAGCGTCCTGCCCTGTCTGCTGCCCCCCGGCCACCCCGAGCAAGCACCAGTGTGCGTGAGGAGCTCAGGCCTCCGCACTCCTGGGCACCACTGTCCTCTCCGATGGGCCTCCCCTCCGCCCAGCCAGGGGTCTGCAGGGCCCGGGAGGCGCGGCATGGCTGCTCCCCTGGGTGGCTTCGGGGCTGTGTGGCATGGGGGGAGCGGGGCACTTCAGGGCCAGCCTCTCCTGTCCCCACAGTCGTACTGCCTGAAGGTGAAGGAGATGGATGACGAAGAGTACAGCTGCATCGTGAGTGCACGGGGTGGGGCCGGCCCTGGGTCCAAAGGGCTCGGTGCACAGCATCCCCTGCCTGCCTCGCAGGGCCCCCAAGGTCCTGTCTCTGCCAGGGACGGCGGGTAGGCCAGGTCAGCCTGGGAGGCCTGGCTGGCTCTTGTTCCTGAAGATGTGGAGCCATCTCCCCCACCTCGGCCACTCTGGCCACTTGCGGTGGGACCGGCCCTGTGCCCACTCCCAGAACAGCTGCCCGAGCCCCACCCCTGACTTTGTGAGGTTCTTATAGGGAAAAACCGACTTTCCGCTCCCCTAAGAGGCCTTTTTTATTCTTAATTTGCACTACTTTTGATACCAGGATCCATCTTATGACTAAGTGGTCATTTATTTAACGCGGGAAGGGTTTTTGTTTTTCCACAAACGTGTAAATGTTTCCAGCAATCCCTGGCGTCTCAGAGGTGAGGGACCCTGGGAGCCAGAGAAGAGTTGAATGGGGCGGGGCGTGAGCCTTCCTGCCCCCACCCCTTCAGTCCCAGAGCAGAGCCCGCCCCGCGTCCCTGACGTGCTCCGCCCCCCCCTTCTTCCCCGACCCTGACGTGCCCACCACCCGCCTGCCCTAGGCCCTCGGGGAGCCCCTTTACCGCGTGAGCACCGGCAACTACGAGTACCGCTTGATCCTGCGCTGCCGCCAGGAGGCGCGCGCTCGCTTTTCGCAGATGCGCAAGGACGTGCTGGAGAAGATGGAGCTGCTGGATCAGAAGCACGGTGAGAGCCCTGGGGGTGCGCCGGGGCCGTGGTCACGCCTACCCCAGTGAGTCCACCTGCTGTCCTTGGGGTGGCGGGGTGGGCACCATCTCCCCACTTCAGAGCTGGGAAATTGGGGGCCCAGAAGGGAAGAGCACTCACTCGGGCCCAGGGCCTAGCCGGGCAGTGCGGTGCTCTGGGTCTGACCCAGCCTGGCCTGGGTGGGACGGACTCCCTGGGGTGCAGTCCACAGCCCTTTCGCCCTGGCGGGGCACCTCTCTTCCCTCAGCTGGAATAGAGACCCGGGTTCTGTGTAGGACTGGGCAGCCCTTGCTTTGCTCACTTCCTGGGTTTGAGGGCCAGGGAGGTGCCTGAGGGGAAGCCCCGGGTACGGAGGCGGGTCCAGGAAGGTATGGAGGGTCTGCTCCGCAAGGCAGGCAGCCCCGGCCCACCGGCGCCCCTCCCCCCGCCCGCCCCAGTCCAGGACATCGTGTTCCAGCTGCAACGCTTCGTGTCCACCATGTCCAAGTACTACAATGACTGCTACGCCGTACTGCGCGGCGCCGACGTCTTCCCTATAGAGGTGGACCTGGCCCACACCACGCTGGCATACGGCCTCAGCCAGGACGAGTTCACTGATGGGGAGGAGGAGGAGGAAGAGGAGGAGGACCCTGCAGCCAGGGAGTCGACCAGGGATGTGCGAGGGGCTGCCGGGCCCCTGGACAAGGCTGGAAGCTGGTGTGACTCCTGAGTGTGCCCTGCAGTGTGGATCTGGGGGTAGGGAGAGCGGGAGGGCAACAGCCAGGAGCGGAGGCTGAGCCGTGCATGAAGGTCTGCTGGCTTGGGGTGCCCGCCCGCCTGCTCCCCTGTCCCAGCAGGGCAGACCCGGGCTGTGACCTCGGACTTGGTCGCCAGCCCCTCCATCTTCCTCCCCCTCTCCCCAGACAGAACAGGAGCTTGGTCTCTGGACCTGCCCTAGGAAAGGGAGGGCAGGAAGGAGGAGGGGCTGGCGCTGGCAGGAAGTCCAGGACCCACCCCTGGGCGCCTCCGCTGGCGCCACCTGGAGTCTGCCGGAGTCGGGCGGGTCGGACAGCCGAGGCGGGGCCCCAGGCTCGTGTACACCCTGGCCCCGCCCCAGCCCACACTCACACCTCGGTGGCCTTTATTTATTTTACTCTCCTGGTTCAGCCACTTTCCTGGGAAAGGGCTGGGCGCTGGGCCTGCATCGAATAAATACAAACCCAGACGGCGCCAGGCTCTGCAGCGGCCTCAGGCCCGCCTCTTTTTTCAGCCCCGATCGCTCGCAGGGCAGGTGGGCACAGGGTTTCCCGCCGATCTCATGCTCTACTCACTGTTCCTCACCCTCGAAGCAGCTCTGCCCATTGGCATCACTGTCCCCGTTCAGAGATGGGACAGTGAGGCCCCAGGCCAGGCTGGCCCTAGGGATGGGTGCGTTTGACTGCACACCTGTCGGGTCCAAAGACGACTCCTCCTGCCCCCCCCCCAGCCTTCTGCTCGGCAGCGGAGTCTTTATATCTGTCTCCCCTTCATCCTTCAGGGCTCCTCCCCGTGCACTAAACCCTGGTTGGGGGTGAGTAGGACAGACACCGGGCCAGGAGGACCGAGGCCCCCAGTGGGCGAATGGTGAGGGGGCCCTGCCCTTCTGGGGGCACCCCTCTGCTGGGGCTGTGGGGGCAGCCAGGGGCCAGCAGCACCTCACAGTCCGTGTCCTCGAAGAGCAGAAGAAGCCGGGTGACCGTGCGTCCTGCCTTGCCTGCACAGTCCAGTCCTCACCTGGGGTCCCAATGTCATTACTGACAGTGGCCCTGCTCACTTTTTTAAAAACCTTTGTGTTTTTTTTCTGTTACCATTTAGTCCCCTTATAGTCCCCCCCTTCCCCCCACCGCCAAGCCCTATTGAATCTCAAAGTGCCCTGATGGCAGTGAATTACATGGGCGGGGACCTGAACCGGAGTGTCAGGTGGGCCTGGGGTCGTGGGGGAGGCGGGCCATGTGGGCCCCCCAAGTGGTCAGCCCGAAGCAAGGCCCAAGGTCCAGACCAGAACTGGGAGCCCGAGTTCAGTCACCACCTGTGACTGGACCGTTCCTTGACTTCCCTGTGCCTTGGTTTCTCTGTCCGTGAGAATGGCTAATAACGGGACCTACCTCGCTAGTCGTGAGGAGGGTCAGATGAGCCATCATTTGTGAAGGGCTGGGCCAGAGCCTGGCATGAGGTCAGCACTCTGTGTGTTTGTTATGTAAGACGCGGTCACAGCTCTAGTGCACGGGGGAACCACAGGAGCAGGGTCAGTGGGCCAGCCATCTGCAGGGGCGCCCTTGCCTTCCTGCGGCCCAGCTGGAGAAAGGCCATCAGCAGGGAGGGGTCCCTCGTGGGGTGGGCTCCTCTGTGGGCGGGTGTGGCTGGATGGAGCAGGGTCTGGGCTGGACGAAGCCTGCTGCCCACACTCAAGGTTTGGAGGCAAGGAGGCCAGGGAGGGGGTGCCGGGTGTGTGGGTAAGTACAGAGAGGAACTCGATTCGTATCTTCCCTGGTGGGGTGAGGCCTGGGGCTCCTGCCCTGGGTCGACGTGTAAGAGGTCAGCCATCGAAGGGCAAGAGCAGACGCCCCATGAGTGAATCGGGTGTGGGGTCAGCTCCCGGAACCCCTTTGGTCCCCACTGGGACCCGTGTCCAGGGCAAAGACCTCAGGACTCCGGAGCTGTACTCTGGAGAGAGGGTCCCCCTTGGGAGGCACTGGCCTCAAGCTTCAGGGCGCACAGGATGGGGTCATTTACTGTCACTCCCCAGCATGGGAACAGAGCCGGTGGCACAAGGTCAGGCTCCAACCCCCGTCGTCACCCCAGACCCACGCTTGCTCTCTCAGATGGGTCCGAGTCCCTCCCTGCAAGCAGCCCCCATCCGAGTGGGCAGGTGCCGCCAGCCTGGGAACGCCCGCCCCCATCTCTTCCCTCCCTCCCCCAGCACCTGCGGGCGCAGAGGGCCCTGGGAGAGCCCCTCAGGCTCCCTCCTACCCGTCCCCCTCCCCAGGTCGGAGGCACTGGGACAGAGCCTGTCTTTCAGCTGAGCTTTATGAACTGGAGCTTCATGGGGCTCAGACCCTGTCTGGGCACAGCAGCTTCTCTGGGGCCCGGGGGGGGGGGGGGGGGCAGGGCCTGGCCATGGCCTGCTGGGCAGGTGAGGGGGGAAGCTCCCCCCTGGACCCCAGGGGTCCCCATCGTGCCAGGCCCTCTGGAAACAGCGGGGGCTCTGGGAGGGGAAGCGCTCCTGCTGCTGAAGTCACGGCCACCCCGCTTCGGCCCCTGCGCTACGCAGACTTGGGCGCCGGCTCTGGCTCTGGTTCTGCCTCCACCTCGGGCTCCGAGGGCCCAGCCACGGGGCTTGGCACCTCCAGCGCCTCCGCGTCACTGGGCTCCCGGGTGGGCAGGGGCTCAGAGTCGCCTTCGGCTTCAGCATCCTCGTTGTCACTGGCCTCGCCCTCGCTGCCTGGGCTGGGGGGTGAGTCCCGAGAGCGGTGCAGGCAACAGTTGGTGGCCACAGCCATGAAGACCCCAGCTAGGACCACCTCAGAGCCAGCCATGTAGAAGATGATCTCGTAGTTCTTCAGCATGTCCACCAGGCGACCTGGGGTGGGGAAGGGGAGGTAAGGGCACGTGGGTGCCTCCCACCCCCCACCCACCCTGAAACCTCAGGTAAAGGGCAGCTCCCTAGACTCAGTGGGGCTCTTGGTTGAGACATTCAGCATGCCCCAGACTTTGTCCCCACTTTACAGAGACACGGTCCCACACAGGTTCTGCCATTTGAGACTAAAAATGTCACTTCACTTCCCTGGACCTCGGTTTCTGAAGCGACATGGGGCCTTTGGCCAGGCAGCACCTTATAGCTTACAGGCCCCCTCTGCCCTCAGACTCACCCCCCACCTGGGCCCTGAGCGTTGTCCAGCTGGGGGCAGTCGGGGTGGCACCAGGCTCACCCCCTCTCCTGGGGACTCCAACCCTTGCTCTTTCCGCCTCATCTTTAGGGGCCCTTCTGTGCTCTCCCCACCCCCAGCCCCTCCCCGAGGCCCAGCCGCCACGGAGCTCAGCGGGCCGGGGCCACGTGTGGGGGGTTGTTACTCCTGTTTCCTCCTCCATCTTCCAAGTTTCTGCCCCACACACGCTTCTGACTGTAACTCTCGGGAAAACCTTTTACAGTAACTGCAAATACCCTCCCCTGAAGTGAGGCTCCTTCAGGGCTCCCCTTGGGGGCATCCTTGGGGCTGTCCAGACAGAGCTGGGCCCCTCTGCACCTCTGAGGCCATGAGACATGCCCCAGTGACCCCTGAGCCAGCTGCGCCCCTGAGCCTGCTGAGCGTCAGGCCACCAGGCTTGTCTTCCTGGCCCCTGCCCCACCCACGCACAGCCCTTGCGCCATCTCGGCCTATTTGATCCACCCTGGAGGTACACCGGAAAATGAAACGGGTCCCTGAGCTTCTGGGGGTGGGGGACTGGTTTGTGGCCTTTGGTGGTGAGCTCTGGAGCCTCCCACAGCAGGTTCAGGGGCTTTGTGGTTCCCACTGGGTCAGATGCGACGGCCCAGCCAGGTGGGGGCACTCACCCAGCCCACCTGGAAGGACGGTCCGCTCACCCAGGTGCATCCCAGGGGCAGGCAGGCTCCAGCAAAGGAGCTGCGCGCCACAGCAGGCCTCGGCTCCCTCCTGCTGACAGGCAGGCCTCCCGCTGTTTCAGGGGTCACTGACAGCCCAGGAAGACCCCGATGTCCCCCACCCCATCTTTCCAGTCCTAACTCTTGTGTAGAAACACTACCCCCAAACACCTGCAGGAAGCCCTCCCGGACCACCCTCATCAGGATGATTTCTGAAGAGGTGATGAGTGCACAGTGCTGAGGGAAGAACCTGGCGCCCCTCGTCCCCCACCGATCACACGGAGCACCCAAACGCTGCTCCTGGCCCCGGGGCTGCTCCCCCCAGGACACTGCTCCTGCCCCAGTCACTGCGGGAAGCAGGGAGATTAAAGCACTCAGAGGAGGGGTGGGCATTTAGCACTGGGCAGGGCTCCACTTGCGTTAGGCCTCCGTGCCTCAGTTTCCCCATCTGCAAACGGAGAGTAAGCATTTGTACTCGCGCCAGCGGCTGGAGACGACCCAGCGAGCCAGCAGCTGTCAGTGTTGGGTTCTTCCTGGCACTTTTTCTGTCTTTTCCATCCCCTCCCGGAGCTGGGGGAACTGGTTTGGAGGAGGGGCTAACAGGCCGTGTGAAGGGGAGTCCATCCCACCAGGCTGTCTCTTCCGCGGGGTCACCCCTGTGAGTTCCATTTTACAGGAAGGGGGCTTCCCTCGGGCTTGGGGGCACGACACCACGCCAACCCCTCCTCCTGCGGGGCACGCACCGGCAGAAGGCGGCCCGATGAGCACGGCCACGGCCTCGATGAGCAGCACCAGGCCCAGCGCGCTGGGGAAGCGGTGGGCGCCCACCGCGGCCATGAGCACCTCGAACTGCAGCGCGCCCACCATGCCGTAGGAGAGGCCGAATGCGACGCAGAAGGCGACGAGGGCGCCATAGGAGCGCGCGCGCGCGCTGCTCAGGTCCGTGATCCCGTTGGCCAGCAGGGCGAGGCTGAACAGGTAGGCGACGTGCGGTCGCAGACGCGCCAGGCCGGCGAGAGCGCCGCACGCCGGCCGCGCCACGATGTCTACGAAGCCCACGATGGAGAGTAGGAAAGCGGCGTCCGCGTCAGGCACGCCCGCGTCCTTGGCGTAGTTCACCAACAGGATGGCGGGCACGAAGAGCCCCAGCGCCATCAGGAACTTGGTGACGGCGTACACCGCAAAGGTGCGGTCGGCGCACACGGTCACGTCCAGCAGGCGTCGGCGAGTCTTGCCGCCAGGGGGCGCCGTGCTCAGCCTCAGCCCCTTGCGGTCCGCGTCCGCGTCCGCCTCCCCTGGAGCTGCGCCGGTGCGGGGAGGAGGGCCGGGCCCCGGCGGCGGCCGCATGACTGCGCCGCAAGCGCAGCAGTGCAGCAGGAGGCCGCCAAGCAGCAGGAAGCCGCCGCGCCAGCCGAAGTGCTCCAGCAGCTGCTGGCCCAGCGGCGAGAGCGCCGACAGGAACACGGGGCTGCCCGCCGCCGCCAGCCCGTTGGCTAGAGGCCGCCGCCGATCGAAGTAGAGCCCCAGCATGATGAGCGACGGCTGGAAGTTGAGGGCCAAGCCCAGGCCTGCGGGCGAGGCAGCGCCGTGCCAGGCTCCCCAGGGGGCCCCCACTTCATAGCAAGAGGGAGCGGACAGAGCCCCCCGGGAACGGAGCAGAGGGACTTGGAGGACAGTTCCATGTGGGGAAACTGAGGACTGGAGTTCTAGCAGCAGGGACTCCCATCCCCACCCACAGCCTCACAGGGGAGGAAGGCCGCGTGCGCCCTCACCTGTCAGCACGCCAGCTGTCAGGTATAGCTCCAGCAGGCGCGTGGCGAAGGATGCTAGGACCATGCCCGCTGAGGCCAACAGCCCACCCACCAGCATCACCGGGCGACAGCCAAAGCGGGTCACGAGGATGCTGGACACTGGGCCTGTGGGCAGAGCAGAGTCACCACTTGGGCTGCTCCACTCTCCTGTCCCGCGGACACTCCAGGCTCTGCACCTCCCAGCCCTGGAAGACGCTCAAAGGGATAAGGCCACTCCTGGTTCAGGGACTTGGAGGGCAGTGTTTGGCTAGGGCCACACTGCTTGGGTGGGACAAACCAAGGAGACGGTGCCCTGTGCGGGACTCAGGGAGAGGAGCCTGTCCTGGCCCAGAGCCCCCCTCCCCGCCCCTTGTGAGGACACAGCACGCAAAGCAGAAGGCGCAGACACCCCCTCCCTTTGATCTTCACAGCCTGGGACCCCGGCGCGGGCTGCCTTGCTCCCCGGGCTCCCCTACTCCTCATCCCCACCCTGGGCTGCCTGGCCAGGTCAACTCTGGCACTGCCCCTGTTCCCACAGGTGAATCTCTTTGAGATCTCCGTTCCCCCACCTGGAACATAGGCAGGTGTGGGGTTTGGGCAGGAATGGTGGGACCCTAGTGTTAGCCAAGCTTGCAAGGACAGCCACCTGTGTGCGGCCCCAGCTCTGGCCGCTGTCCCTTCCCTCTCTGGTGCCAGAGTTTCCACAGGAAGAAAGGGGGTTCCGTGCCCGTCCCAAGGAGCCCCGTGGATGCCCTGGGCATCAGGCATCTCCTGGCCCCTAACCCACCCACCGAAGTCCTGGGGTGCGGGGGTGGGGGCGCTGACCGGTGCCGTAGAGCATGGCAAGCATGATGGAAGACACCCAAGCTGTGTCGCTGTAGCCGGCTCCGAAGTCGCGCATGAGCGCACGGAAGAAGACGCTCACGGCCTTGGGGAAGCCGTAGGCGAAACCGGTGACTATGAAGCAGGCGCCCAGCACCACCCAGCCCCAGCCGCCGTCCGGAGGACCCGTGCCCCGCCGGGGGCCGCCAGCGCCCATCGCCACTGTCTCTGCTGGAGGAAGAGGAGGCAAGAAGGGAGGGGCAAGGAACCCAGACAAGGAAGGGGGATGGAGACCCAGCCTGGGGAAACTGAGGCAAGGGCCTACCCCCTGGGAGCCCTGCTCAGGGGATGAAGCCAGGAGGAGAAACAGGGTATGAACCTCACCCCAAATCCCCTTCTCCAATGAAGGATGGGGGGCCAGTAACAGGATTGTTGCCACCTGAGTCTTGACTCTAGGAAGGCTTCCTCTGGGGGCCCCCCCCTTGCTCTCCAGGTCCTAGTGGGTGCAGGAGAGGGGTGCTGGGTGTGCCCGGAGGTGTGGGTGGGAGCCCCCAGTGCCCCCAGTGTGCATGTCGAGGGTCTCTGGACAAAGAAGCAGAGGTGGGGGAGGGAGGACACAGGCACTCGCTGGTCACAAAATGGGCCTTGTGGCATGTCCCTAATTTCTCCCAATGATCGGAAGTAACATTCAATCGGCGTTGTTAGAATGTTATGGGGGAAACGAGAGCATGTTTATAACAGCATTCGCCTTGACTTAGATGCCAAGGGGGCTGTGAGCTCCGATTCCTCCCAGCTCAGCTGTGGATTGGCTCTGTCGCTTGCACGGGCCCCTCCCCTCGAGGAGCCTGTGTCCCCACCTGTGAGATGAGAGATTGGTCAGGCCAGCAGGGAATCTTCAGGTGGGGTCGGAGCTCAGGCCCCTGCTGGACAGAGGGGGCCTTTGAAGGGGCCCCAGGACAGTGTCCTCTAAACTGCTAAGGGCCTCCCCAACCCCTACTCGTGGGGAAAGCAGCTCCGGGGCTTCACGCCACAGCCCCGGTGCCCTCCGAGTGGACGAGGAGGGTGGGCCAGCCCACAGCTGGGCAGGAGCCTCCCTCCCTCCCGAGCCCACTGTGGCCTGGGATCTTGGCGTTGGGCAATGGCAAGGACCTGTGGGGGGTCTGGGACTCCCCCCTTCCCACAGGGCCGGTTCTGGCACTTCCTGCTGTTGTCCTCTCATCCTGGGACAAGAGGGTGGTCCCTGGCGGCCCCCACTCCACACTCACCAGAGCCGTCCCGTGGGTTTGGGTGTCCAGCCTCACATCCGAGGCCTGCAGGGAGGGCTGGCTCACCGCTGCCCTGCCCCTGAACCTCGCCTGGTGGGGGTCGCAGGCGAAGACTCTAGGTCTTGCTTGTGAATCCGCCGCTGGCCTGGCTTTGACCCTGACTCACTTCCCTGGCCTGGGGCTTAGAGCAGGTCCCCTCCCCCAGCCCCTGTAAGAGGCTTTTGCCTGGGAGGGGAGAAGGGACAGAGTAGAGACCAACCTTGGGGCCTCAGGCCGCCCACGCAGAGCCCCGATGGATATGGGGCCTCCGGGGGACACACAGGGTCCTTCCCCGGGGCTCCCCCTGGTGCCAGGAGCAGAGCCCTGCCCTGGAGACCCCAAGGTCCCTAATCATCTCAGGTCCTCGCCTGCCGCCCACCCCCAGCCACATTCCCAGAAGGGCCTCGGTGGCTTCTCCTTGGATAAGGCTAATCCGGGTGGGGGGGGCCTGGGGCCGAGGGGCAGCCAGGGCCAGAACAAAGGGTGCTGTGTCCAGGCCACCGGAGGTGACTTGCTGAGGGTCCTGGACCTGGGCCACTGCCACCCCTCCTCCTCCGGAGAGGGATCCACTCCCGGGGGCCGGAGGTGGGGGGCAGAGGTGAGGGGTTTAGGGTGAACCTAAAGACTTGCTTGAAATGAGGGTTGTGAAGGGCTAGAGCAAGTGACGCCTCCCGGGCACCTGCCAGGGACCTTCAGGAGCTCCCGACCCCGACCCCGTTCTCCAGCAGGAGCGCTCCACCCCCATCCCACCCAGTCCCCCAAATCAGAGACCACCAGTTCCATTGCCACGTCCACTTGCTTTATTTCTCATTGTTTACAAAAGTCCAATGGGATGGGTATGGGGCGGAGGAGGGGAGTGTGAGGGACTCCGCCCGCTGTGGTGGGGAAGGGGAGAGAGGTGGGGGCGTGAGGCAGGCCCCCAGGGAGAGTCCCGGGGCCCCTGAGGCAGGAGGGGAAGGAAGGCTCGGCCCCCCACTCTGCCAGCTTTATTTGGAAGGCCCCAGACCCTGCACCAGGGCCCCTGGGGCTGCTCAGGCTGGGGTCACAGACAAGGGAAGGGCGCCACCCTCAGTGTCAGGGCCCCAGCTTCTGGATCCACTGCTGCTGCTGCCACCTCAGCCGCTGCTGCAGCCTGGGCCAGCTCCGGGCAGCCCCTGGGCAGGGGGCGGGGCGACCTCACACCCGGTGGAGGAAGGCACCTCAGCGGATGAGGGGCGCAGAGCGGTCATTGGTGACAGTGGGCCGCAGCTTGACGGTGGCAAAGGGGTTTGTGCCCCTGTGGGAGGAGGTCAAGCAGAGGGCCCACGTCTCCAGCTGGCCCCCTGAGCCAGGTGTCCACCCCGCCTCCTGTCCACAGCACGTCACCTCCGCTCATCTTTGCCTCCGAGTTACCTCCCTCCACTGAGCATGGCCCCTGGCCCTGAGCCCCCCTTCTGTCTGGTCCCCCCCCCACCCCTCCCCATCGCGTCCCGCCCCAGGACTCACGGAGGGAAGAGCTCTGGCGGGTGCTGCTCCCAGGACATGAGTTTCTGCGGTGGGAGCAGGGAGGGCCAAGTTTGGGGGGGGACAAGCAAGCTCCTGCCCCTCCCGCCCCCTCTCCTAGGGGGGCAGAGGACTGGACTAGAGGTCCCTGCGGTGCCAGGCTCCTGGGACGTGTGGCCCCGGTGTCCTGAAGCCCAGACTTTCATGGGTTTCAGACTCGAGAAGCTTCTGGGCCAGAACGCCACCTCCAGGGCCAGCCAGGGCCCCCAGACAAGGCTGGGGGGACCCCATGGGGAGGTGTTCCCTGTGCCCCCCTCAATCCCACCCCCCCAGCCCAGGCTCAACCTCAGGCCCCTGGGTGGGCATTCCCTCAGGAAGCAGGGAGCACAGGCCCCTCCCAGGGCTCCCAGCAGGACCCCCGGGGCTCTAGGTCCTGAGGTGAACACGTCCCCCACCTACCACCCAAGGCAGAGGCCCACCCACCCTGCCCTGCACAGCTGGGAGGACTGCGGTGGGTGCAGGGCCCCCACCAGGCACAGTGGCAAAGCGGAGAGGGTTACCTGGTCTCCGGTCTCCCTGCCCACCGGCCGACCCCAGGGCTGAGGTAGCCCAGGGGAGAGGGCTCACCTTGACGTCGCTGGCCACCCCCATGCTGCCCATGCTACTGCGGCGGCTGCCCGGCAAGGGTGTGGGTGCGGGGCTGGGGGCGCGGCTGGGGGTCCGGGAGCGGGGCCGGCCGTCCCAGCACTCTGAGGGCGCCGTGGGGCTGCCTGGCCGGTCCAGGAGGTCGTCTAGACTGTGGCTGCCCCGGAGCGGATAGGACCTGAGTCCGGAGAACAGGCGGGAGGAGTCAGCTCGTCCGCACCGGGGTGACAGGGGGGACCCTTTCTCCAGCAGCCAATGGGGGCGGGGCCCACTCAGGACTGCCACTCACAGATGCCCTCCAGGTCGGGGGACCACCCCCACTGGAGTCCCCACCCCTGCCCCAACTCTACCACCCAGGTACCTGGAAGGTAGCTCATTCATGGGGCTCATGGGGTTCATGGAGGTCACTGGGTTCAAGGCGTTCATGGGGTTCATGGAGGTCACTGGGTTCAAGGCGTTCATGGGGTTCATGGAGGTCACTGGGTTCAAGGCGTTCATGGGGTTCATGGAGGTCACTGGGTTCAAGGCGTTCATGGGGTTCATGGAGGTCACCGGGTTCAAGGCGTTCATGGGGTTCATGGAGGTCACAGGATTCAAGACATTCATGGGGTTCACGGGCACCTCCTCCAATGGCTTCACATAGGCCTCAGGGAACCAGCCGCTCCTGTGGGGCGGAAGCAGAGGGTCCCTCAGCGAGAAGCCCACCAGCAGGGGCCCCACACCACGTGTAAGGGGAGGGGGGGCCTCTGGGGCTTTGCCGAGAAGGACTCTTTTAATCCCTTGAAGGAGGCCTTTCTCGGTGTCCAAGGCCACCAATCCAGCCTCATGTTCCACCAGGGGCTGGGGCTCCTTAAGAGGAGGGTCTGGAGGCCCGAGGAGGAAAGCGGTGTGTCCCAGGTCTGGGGCCGCCACTTCAGCCCCTGCTCACTCGGCACCCGCCTGCTGGGGCCCCGAAAGCCAGATCCAGTCCTGTGGCTCCCAAGAGGCTCCCAGCCTGGCAGGAAGATGGACCCACAGACATGCCCACCAGGGTGACAGCGAAGGGCAGGGTCCGCAGGCAACAGCAGGAGGCCAGAGGGAGAGGTGCCCGGGACCGGGGGCCTGACTCCCAAGCCAGTGCATTTCCCCTCTCAACCCAGCTGCTGCCCTTGGTCCTGGGGTCCCGGGTACCCTGCTTCTGGGGCCTCTGCCTGGCTGGAAGCTGGTCACCGCAGCTGCAAGCGGCCGGGGTTGAGGGAGAGGCAGTACGATCCATATCCCTGCGTCTTTTCAGGCTCCAGAGAACCCGCCAGATTTGGGCAGAACTGGGCGAACATCCTCCGAAAAGCCCCCGCCTCGGACACCAGGGCCCAGTCACAGCGCCCTCACGTGGAGGGGACGGGATCTACTCCGACCCCAGCCGAGGGAAGGGGACCACTACAGTCCTGCCGACTGTGTTTTCACCAAGACCTGCCGCCTAGGCTAAGACTTGTCATCGCAAGTTCCCCTGACCTATGGGCCACGGGAGAGGTGACGAAGTCCCAGGAGTGTGGTCGGGGAGCCGGGGGCTAGATTTCACTTATCCGGGTCCCCAGAAAGCTTGGAACACTCCTGTTGGGGGCGGCACCCTGCTGTCCTTTGCAAAACAGGGGTTTCTGCCATTCCTGCCCTGAGCCTCTGCCCCCCCCAGCCCATCCTCCCTTCCACTCCTGGTCCATGTAGTTCCCGCCATCCACTCAGCTATCCACACACCTCTGTGCCTCACTGTATCATCTTGTCCACGCCACCATGGGTCCGTCCACTCAGCCATCCATGATCCACGTGGGCAACCACCCATGGGCCACTGCTCCACTGTGGACCCACTACTCTGTCCATCACCAGCTGCTCACTGCCTGCCGCCACCGACCAAGCCACTCTAGTCACCCATCAGCTTATGCGTTGCCCCCCCATCTGCACCTCCTACGTCCCCAACCACCCATCCACTCACCTGCCCGCCCACTCGCACGAGCATGCACCCCCACCCAAGACCATCCTCTCCTCTGTCCTCCTGTCCGCCATCCCCAACCCACATGGCCCCCTCGCATGCGGGGACTCTGCCCTCTGTGCATCGCTCATTCACGCCCCTGCTCCTCTCCTTCATTCCTTCTCCACTAGCAGGAGTGGGAGTGGGCCCCACCAATGTTTCCTGTCCATGAAGCCCTGCGGGGGCGGGGGAGGCGCTGCCTGGCTCCGGCAGACTCCCGCCTCCCCCTTTTCCTCCAGCAGAAAGAGTGATCTCCACTCACTCCCCTTTCGGCCGCCAACCCCGGCTCTCCGCCCCCCAGGCTTGCTGGTGACCACAACGCACTCTCCATTCCCGTCCACTCGCAGTGTTGGAAACAGGCCAGTTTAGGCTCTTCAGGGGTTTCCACCACGCAGGGCTGTGGGCAGAGCCTGCAAGGTCCCAGCGCTGCCTCCCGGTGGCCTGGGGCGGCCTGCCCGTCCCTCCATCAGGCTTGGCTTTGGCTGACTCCCCTGGGGCAGGGCCGGGAGGAGGGGGGCGGGGCGCTGCCCCATCCCTCCCGGTGCCCGGTGCATGGCGGTACGCAAGTAACGAGGTTTCCCACTCCCTGTTCTGTACCACCCGCCCCGAGCTCGGCAAGGCGGCGCTTCCTACTCGCACTGAGTGGATGAGGGACATGAGACGGCAGTGGGAGGGAGAAGGGGAGAGGTGGCCGGGGCTGCGGGGAAGCAGAAGACGCCTCAGTCGGGGTTGAAGTTCAGGCCTGCGGGTCCTCCTTCCAGCCCGCCCTGCGCCTCCCGGCTCCTACTCACGTGGATGAGCCCTCCAGCTTGCCGTAGAGCCAGCCGTTCTGGGCCTCAGGCACCAGCACCTCCACGACATCTCCGGCCGAGAAGCGCAACAGCGTGTGGTTGGCGCCCTCCGAGTGGGAGACGAGGGCGCGGACTCTCCGGGTGCCCCCGCTGCCGCCGCCCCCGCCGCTTGCCCCGCCCGGGCGCTCCCCGAAGGAGTTGGAGCGCGAGCGCTGGGCACCACTGGTGTAGAGCGAGGCTGCGGAATTGGGAGAATGGCGCAGCACGTGGGTGGGAAGTTCTCCCGCGCGTCTGCCCGCACTACCTACGGCTGCAGCGCACCCTCTGGTCCTGTCCTCGGTCCCGGACCCTCATCCAGAGTCCCCGGCCCTCCCTCTGAGCTCCAGTTGCCGGGGCCACTCACAGGCAGACGGCGTCCTGGGCAGGGACCGGCGGTCTGGCTCCAGCTGGGACGTGGTCCTCGCCTCGGTGGGCTCGGGGCCGTAGGAGCCGGAGCCGGAGCCCTGCCGGCTGCGCGGGGAGCCGAACTCTCCCAGAGGCCTCTGGGGCTGCGAGGGGAGACGGGCAGGGGAGGGTGGGGCGGGGAGGGGAGGGACCGAGCGCCCTAGTCCAGCCCCCACCCCCAGTCCCAGAAGTCGGCGTAGGGGTTCACTGGCCTGCGACCACCGAACCACCAGGGGGGCGCAGAGGCCGCGCCAGGGCGGTAGGGCCAGCTGGGGGGCGCTGCGTAGAGCGGCACACTGGGGGGATGGAGGCTCCGAACGGAGGGCCTCAGGCCCCAGGGCCCCACAGAGGGTGCCCGGGACAGCGGGGGCACGAATGGTGGCGAGGGCACAAATGGTGGCGGGGGCGCAAGTGGCGGCTCAAATAGCGGTGGGGGCACAAGTGGCGGCGCGAATAGCGGCGGGGGCGCCCAAGGCCTCACCATGTCCAGGCGGGTGGGCGTCAGGCGGCCCGAGGGGTAGGGCGGCCCCAGCACTGGGCCCAGCAGGCCTGGCGAGTGGGCACGCGACGGGCTGCGGCTGGCTTCTGACTGTTCCTTCCACAGCAGCACGCGGTTCTGGAGCATTCCCCGGGCCTGGTGGGGCAAGAACGCAGAGGTCGCCTGCCCAGATCTGAGCAGCCCCCAGATTCTGGGACTCAAAAGTGCCCCTAGCCCTGGGGATTCGGGCCCTGCAAGCGGAGGAAGGAGATTTTCTAGCTATTAGGAGCTAGGAAGATGGTGGTGTCCCTTGGGGATTCACCCACCGTCAGCCCACCCCCTTTTTGTCAAAGGCTACTTGGTTCCTCAGTAGCTCCCTCTGCCCCCACACAGGGCCACTCCTCGAACCTCAGCTGGCCACTCAGGTTACACCATCCTCCTGGCTGCAGTGATGGACTCAGGAGGGATGGCACTTACCCAAAACTGTGACCAAAGAATCCAATCCTAGTACTTACCCTGGAACAATCTGGAAAAATATATTCTTTCACCTCATGGGGTTTGCTAAAGAGGCAGTGTGAAGCCAACACAGAAAACTACAACTAAGCAACAGACAATGGCAAATTTCTGATGACATCTTGTGTGCTCCTGGATCCCGCCAGTCCTGAAACCCTTGAACTGCCCAGCAACTAAAATACTAAGCACCTTCACTGTTTAAGGCAGTTGGAGTAGTGTTCTAAAAAAAACTTTCAAATACACTTTTCCCAGTGCATCCCTATAGTCTACATAAGCACCCCCTTTCTAGTATCCCCAATACCCTGGCCTCTGACTCTGCTTATAGGCCTTCAAGGGTGCCAGCTGAGCAGCTGACCATACCAACTTGGGGTGGGAGGGCTTTAAGTGTCAGACCTGCGCTGAATGTTAATCATGGTTTTAAGTTTCTGCGTTTTATTATTGACCTCCCGGAGCCTAGGTAATTCCTAAGGACAGCAAACACTTGCCCCTGAATGTGTCTGTTGTATGCAAACCAACCAATCCAAACCCGCGTCCCTGCCCCTTCCTCTGACTCGCAGGTCAAGACAGCAGGTCCTTTCCTGGCCCTGAGTCAGCCCTGGAGCACGGAGCCCACTGAGGTCCCTCAAACTGGCCACCCAAAACCTGCTTCAACATGCCCACCCTGCTCTGCCCCTCCCTTCCACGAAAACCGTGATGGGTGTCTGGGACGCGACGTCCCTCCTCCAGCCCTGGACTGGCCTCTGGCGCTCCCCTGTGTGGCCCCGCAGAACTGTGATCGGCATTACCACTTTTTCCAATGGTATGATCTGTGTCGTCCCTCAGTCAGTCACTTCCATCCATTAACTCCCAGGTCCAATCAAAACACTGCTCTCCTGTTAGAAAGGTCTCTCCTCTTTTCCAAACATCCCCTGCCCCGGAAGCCAAGCTCAAGACTGTCACCTTAGGAATAATGAAAGCTGCCCTCAGTTGAGTGTCCACCCCGCGCTGGGCCCAGCTAAAGGCTTCCCTGCCTTGCCCGGCCCTCAGAGCAGCCCCGGGAGGCAGAAGGTGCGGAGGGCCACGGTGGCCCCCGAGCGCCGAGGTCCCGCACCTGGGCACAGAGTGCGGCCCGCCACGGGCTGCCCCGGAGGCTGCCTGTGCCTGCCCCTCAGTGATTGCTCCCTTCTCCCTCCCAGGCTGGCTGACCAAGACCTCACTGTGATCTCGGGCAGCAAAAAAGGCTCCAAGCATCACAGGTGTGACTAGTCCGGGTGGTCACCAGGGTCGCTCTGTTGCCCCACATAAATGATGAGCAAAACACCTGACGAACATCGTCCGAGAGCGTGTTTCAGGGGCAGCGAGCAAAGTGAGGCCAGTAGGTTCCTCAAACCATATTTTAAAAGGGTTTTTTTTTTGGTGTGGGTTCTGGGAGTGATGGCTGCAGCACCGAGTCCCGCCTGGACAGCGCTCGGACTCACGGGCTTCCCTCAGCCCTGCCCCAGGGCAGCGCCTGCCTGGGCAGGAGCGCGGTCCAACGGACGTTCACAGCCGCGGAGAAGACCACGGGAGAATTTTAACAGCATGTGTGGAGTGGAAAAGCCTTTTTAATCATGATGCGAACCCCATAAACTAAAAAACAAAAAAGACTGATCAATAAATAAAAATATATGTTTTTAGCTCTGGCCAGTGTGGTTCAGTAGATTGAGCGCCAGCCTGTGGATGGAGAGGCCATCCGTTCAATTCCCAGTCAGGACATGTACCTGGGTGGCAGGCCAGGTCCCCAGTAGGGGGCGCGTGAGAGACAATCGCACATTGATGTTTCTCTCTTTCTCCCTCCCTTCCCCCCTCTCTGAAAACAAAATCTTTAAAAATATATTTTTTAAGTGGCAAAACCAACAATAAACAAAGTCAAATGCTAAATGACAAACTGGAAAAAATATTTGCAACTCGTTACCCAGGAAGGGTTAATTTCAGTAACATACAAAAAGCTCCTACGAATTAATGGGGAAAGTGGAGGGGAAGACGCTGACACGGAGCTGAAAGGGGCGCAGCCAGTGGCTCTAAAACGTGAAGACAGGGCGGCCGAGCGTGGGAGACCAGCACCAGCAAACACTGCACCGAGGTGCCGCGCCCGCCCTTCTGGTCGGCAGAGAGCAGAAAGTTAGCTCAGCCACTGTCAAGGGGGCCGGGACCCCCACCCACTGCTGGCAGAAGTGGGAACCGGTACAGCCCACGCCTCGTGGACTCACAAATCCCACTCGTAGGGATTTGTCCTGGGACTGCAGTCTGAGTGGGAGCCCAGAGACGCAGCAGCGGGAGGGGGGCGGAGCCTGGACCAGACCTGGGCGGAGCCAGGGCGATGACTGCGGACCGTGAGAAGAAGGCTGCCTTCCTCGGCCAGGAGTTACAGTTCTTTAAATCCTGTTCCAAAGCCTGTGCATTCTGCTACAGTACCAGAGCATTTATATAAATATTGACAGTTAGTTATCTTAGGAATTAGAGCTCGTATGTCCTAAAGCCCAGGGGGTCGGACACCGCCTGTTCCTGCCCCTCCAGGAAGTCAGGCTCATTCAGCCCACACCCCACCCCACCCAGATCGCCCAACCGAGCAGCCGCTTTCTTCTTAATGTGGGCAGTTCGCTGTTAGGACACAGGCGGGAAGGAATTTCCTTTCAAAGAAGATACACGCAGGGACAGTCGGCCTATGAGAGTTGTTCAGCATCACCCATCGTCAGGGAAATGAGTGCAACCCACGGTGAGACAGCGCATCGCAGCCACCAGGGCGGCTACAGTCAGAGAGAGAGGCGGGAACAAGTACCAGTGGGGAGGTGGCCACGCTGGGGAACTCAGGGGCAAAGTCACCGATCTGTGAGCGATGCTGTCCTAACGTCCCTGGCCCTCCTCCTGCACATCCCATCAGCAGCCTCTCTCGAGAAGTCAACAGCTAGTCCAGGCAGGCAGGCAGGTGAGTCTACCACCGGAGGGGTGACTGTGAGGTGTGGCCCCTGTGGGACCCTTACAGAAAAAGGGTGGGACACAGCCTGGACCACTGCTGGCTGGCAGAGGCGCAGGCAAGGACTGGGACTCGGGGTCCAAGTGGCGAAGCCCACAGGGACACATGGGTGGGACAACACCCAGTGTCCCTCCTGAGTGTGGCCTGGGAGGGGCTGCTGGCCTTCCCGAGTTCCGGGTCCACAGGCTGGGCCGCCGCTGACCCATGAGGCACCGTTCTGTAATTTAGAGAGAGGTACCCCCCCCCATGGACAGAGCCTGGTAGGCATGCATTTGGTGAGCACACGGCCTCTTTATGCAAAGCAGTCAAAAAAGAAAATGAAGACAAGGCGCCCCTCCTCCAGGTGAACAGCCTGCAGCGCATGTTTGGCTGGAGAGCAGAGCACAGCCAGCACGACGCCCCCAGCGGCCTGCCTGCCGTGGGTCTCTGTCCCCCAGGCTGCTCGAGACAGAGCACGTGGGGGAAGACCTGGGGCCTTGGCGGGCACTGCTGAGCCCGTGCCGTTCACCTCCCCCGGAGTGGGGGCGGGACCACGAGGGGGCAAGGGAAAGAAACAGGACACCTGGGGACCTGGTCCTGGAGGAGGGCCCAGCAGACCACATTGGCCGGAAGGGGGAAGGGAGCTTAACAAGAACTTGGTGAGCGTGCTTGCTGCATAAGAAAGACCTTCTTACCCAGACAGAGCAGGACTGTAAGACGTAAAATTGAGCAGAGGAAACAGGCAGGACGGTCCTGTGGAGAACAGGACCAGCGGTCTGACACAGAGAGGGGACACGCGTCTCAACACACGGGGCAAGGGTAAGGTGAGGGGAGAGGTCCGCGATGCGGAGCCCAAACGATGGAAGGAAGGAAAGGGACGATGGCGGACATGTATCACTGATTAAAGAAATGAGTAAGGCCCTGGCTGGTGCGACTCAGTGGACTGAGTGCTGGCCTGGGAACCAAAGGGTCGCTGGTTCAATTCCCAGTCAAGGCACAAGCCTGGGTTGCAGGCCAGGTGCCTAGTAGGGAACGTGCAAGAGGCAACCACACCTCCACCCCTCTTTCTCCCTCCCCGCCCCTCTCTAAATAAATAAATAAAATCTTTAAAAATTTTTAAAAAGAAAAGAAACGGAAGAGAAGACGGCTCCGCTGACCTGAGGAAGACCTGAGCCCGCAGACTGAAAGGTGCCGACAGGCTCACCTGCTGCCCGGACGGGTTCCCGAGAAAACCCCTGGCGCCCAGAGAGAAACAGCCTGGCGCTCAACAGGGAGGAGGCCGGCGGCGGCGGCACCGGGAACAAGAACGCATCTCGGACCCGAGGGAAAGGGCGAATCCACGGGAAGAGCTGCTGAAATGCTCTGGCCGCACCAGTTAGTCAAGTGGAGACCTCGGGACAGTGGGTGGTGAAGAGGAGTGACAGGAGGGTGAGCGGGGCACCTGGTCCCCTGCGTGGGGGCGTGTTGGGGGGTGCGGGCCGGGCAACAAGCAGAACCCGCGTGAAGCTTCTTGCAAGAGCAGGGCCGTGCTGCAAAGAGGGAGCCGGGGAGCCAGGGAGGGCCTGGAATTCGGGGCCCTGAAGGTTCCCGGCACACGGAGAGGTGGGGTTTGGGGGTCATGGGAGGAGCCTTCCCCAAGGCCTCCTCTTAGAGTGCCAGGGAGGGCGGGACAGTCCTCCGGGTGTCGTCTCGCGAAGTGGGGAGCAATGGACCCAGCAGCGGTGGGAGGGTCAGCATGGGAAAGATAATAAACACCTGTGGTTATGAGGGTCGCAAAGTGAGGCCGTCACGAGTAACAGAACAGGAGACTTTCCAGGTGAGTGAAGGGGAAGGTACAGTAACCCAACCAGACTGACCAAAACAAGAACGGGAGAAAAAGAGGAAAGGACGGAGAAAGCACAGTTGAGGCAGTCAGCCAACAGGAGTAGACAGGTGTCTCGGCTGCTCGGTTACACGGAACAGGCCGAGGTCCTCCATTGGAGGACAGATGTCAAAGTCCAAAATATAATCAGAGCAGCGCTTCAGTGACAGAAACACACTGCAGACAAAGACAAGAGAAGAGGGAGTGGGAAGGGCACGCTGACCCGGGCGGGTGGAGCTGGAAGCACCGGACTGGTCACCAGGCGCAGGGGGTGCCCGCGTGGCCCCATCTGCAGAGCAGGTCTGACGGCCGTGAACCCCACTGCGCCACACGGCACGCGCGGAACACAGCAAGCAACCCCACGGAAAGACAGCAGGACGTGGAGAAACCCGACCGGCCCAGCAAAAAGAACAGCACGCACCGGGAGGATCCAAATCACACAAAAAATGAACCCACGGAAACTGAGCGGACCCGTGACTCGATGAATTTCTGAACGGTGAGGGCGCGCCAGCAGGAATGACCACGGTAGATGGTTCACGCGGAATAAACAAGTGCACCAGTTAGTGAGTGAACGTGAGAATAAACAGAATCATGAGTGAATAATGACTCTCTGATGATACAAGTAAACGCAGAAATGAATAAACGAAGAGACAGACGGAAAGTGAGTAAATAAAATGAAACCGACCGGAGGGAGAAAGAAGGAAGGGGGAAGAAGGGAACCCCCGCTGGCTCCGGCCCCAGGGGCTCCCCCGCCGCCGCCACTCACCCGACCAAAAAACTGCAGGAAGGTGTTGGAGAGCAGCAGGTGCTTCTCCGCCAGGAACCGGTAGCGCCGCCTCTCTTCCAGCTCGGCCGCCCGCTGGCTCTCGGACACGAAGGCCTGCATCTGCGCGTGCAGCCGGTTCACGCTCTCCTGGGAACAGGGGTCTGGCTGGAGGCAGGGCGCGGGCGCAGCCTCCCCGTCCTTCCTGACCCAGCCGCCTCCTCCTGGAGGCCTCCCCTGAACACCCAGGCTGTCCTGGCTCCCAGGCCTGTCGTCTCAGGGGCGGCTTCATCCTCATGAGCTCGGCTGTGTCCCTCCCAGGCAGGACTGGTGGTGTGTGAGCCATCCCTTTGTCCCCAGCACCCAGCTCAGGGCCCAGCCCAGAGGTGGGGCCCAGGGAGGTTGGTTTAATGAAAGTGCAAATGAGTTGTTCAATAACACCCCCGCCCCCCGCCACCCCGTACTTGGGAGGGAAGATTCTGAAAAGAGACATGGGCTTGTCAAAGCAGCCAGAAGAGAAGAGAGGGAGGGAGATGGAGGTCTTGGAGACAGAGGCCAGGGATGGGCGGGGGATGGGCGGGAGGGAGCAGGGCTGGCCTCAGCCCCCATGGGCAGGATGGCACGGCCTGGGCTGCAGGGCCGAGAAGGATGTTGGGACTGCGGGAGGGTCCCTCCCTTTGCTACCAGGTTCAGGAGCACATGACTGATGGTCTCAGGTTCGCTCAGTGAAGTGGGGAAGCAAGAGAGGTGCTAGGGTTTTGGAGGGGGTCTGGGACATCTGGGGAGGGCTGGAGAGTGACAGGGGAGGGGCCCTGCATAGGGTGTCCCTGAGATCAGTGACTCCCACCCTGCCTGGGGCTGGCTGCAGGAGCTCAGGGGGTGCCGGAGGGCCCCTCCCCAAGGCCAGTCATGTCCCCGCCCTCGCACCTTCATCTCCCGCACGTTCTTGTCCCTCTTCCGCTCCATGCGCCACAGCTCGGACATGCACTTCTCCAAGTTGGCAGCTCGGTGGCGGTACTCGATCTCGTAGTGCTGGCGGCTGTCCTTGGGTGGGGCAGGGGGAGGAGGGAGACCCCCACGTCAGAAGCTGGAGATGCCTGGCCCATGGGTCAGAGCGCTGGACAGGGGCAGGGGGGCTCAACCAGGAACGTGCTGTGTCCATAACCTGGGGCCGACCAGTGCCCAGCGTCGACCTCTATGTGCCCCTGCGTCAAACAGGAAGAGGTGGCCTGCCTGTGACTGGCAGGGGGCCCAGTGCGGAGGCCAGACTCACTTTGATGAACTGCATGTCCAGCTTGGTGTTCTTCTCCATGTGCTGCAGCAGGTCTCCGTGGAATGTCTGCACCTGCGTGGAGTGCAGGGCAGGGGTGATCAGGGCGGCCCTTCCAGGCCCCGGCATCCCTTGCACTGCCCACTGGAATACAGTGCCCACAATATGCTAATGCGCCAGGCACCTGCCCAATCACCAGAGAAACGAGCATAATAAGAGCACCTGGTTGAAGGAAAGACTAAATGGTTAATCACGCAATGCAGTGCAGAACCTCACTTGAGACAACCTCAGTGACGCTGCTTGCTGTGCCCAGATTCCCGCCATCCTCAAGCACCCACCAGCCCGACTTCCCCAGGCAGGGTCCTTGCTCAGCCATCTGGTTTCTGGAGTGTGCACACACGTGCTCACTGTCCCTCCACAGGGCAGGGTTTTCTGCTGGGCCCCTGCTTGGCCCCTTTGTCTGAGCCTTGAGCACGGTGGCCATGTGCCCAGTCTCACCCATCTCTGTGTCCCTGGCACTGAGGGCAGGGCTGGGCCCACAAAAGAGCTCCGAACTATGGGAGCATTAGCTCTGGGGCAACATGTTCCCATGACAGGGGAGAGGTGGGACCATTTGGGGGGCCAGGACGCCAGGGAAGGCCACTGAGCTCAGTCTCAGGGGAGCCAGGTCCTGGCTCTGGCTGTGTCTCCAATTTGCTTTGTGACTTTGGACAAGTTGCGCTCCTCTCTGGGCCTCAGTTTCCCCATCTGTAATAGTGAAGCTTTGGCCAGATGCCCTCTAAGGTCCAGCCTTAACAACCTGATGAGCTTTGACTCTGTGGGCCTCAGCGGTCACCCGGCACATTCCCTATGTGTCCCCATTGGCATTCCCTGGGTCACTCTGCATTGCCCTCTTTGCCCTTGAGTTCAGATTGCACAAGGCGCAAAGAGGAGGGAGTGTCTCTCACCCCACTGCCACGCCCACCTCTGGGGACCCTCCACCTCTGCTTGGGCCCTACCCCTGCTGTGGGGTCCCCGCACTGTCCCCCGGGAGCTCTGCCCCGGAGGCTCAGGCATCGCCCAGGAAAGGAGTGCTGGTAATCCCCGGATGCAGAGAGAACCAGTGCATGCAGAAGTTCTGAACTGTAAGTTCTTCTCCGACAATTGTTTCTGAAGCCTTGATAACTGCTGGCCTCTCAGGGAGCTTGAGTGCGTTCTCCCCAGGACTGGCCACGCCTCCCAGAAAGGAGGCGCCCCCCCCCCCCCCGTTGGCCAGCCTCCCTCTGAAGACACAGTTCGACTTATGCCTCAACACAGAATGTGGGCTCCTTCGAAACTGCCCGAAACAATGAGGCGCCTGGGAGCCTCGGGGCTGGGGCAGGGCGTCAAAGCCCCGGCACACCCGCCACCTGAGCAGGAATATGGAGGGTGGCTGGTGCCTGGAGGGACAGACCCGAACCACCCTGAAGGCCGCAGAGAACGTCCGAAGGGCACAAAGTCAACAGAATGGACGTGCCCGCAACGCCTGCATTGCTGTGGAGCTGGCCTGCTGTCACGAAGGTGGGCAGGGCAGCCAGGGGTGACAGCTGGCCCAGCGGCGAGCCCTGGGAGGCCCTGATGCGGGAGGCTTTGCTTGCGACCCTAGACTACTGGCAGCCGACAAACTGAGGGCTTCCCCCAACCCCGTCCCTCTGTCTGCTTCCTCCTAGTCCTCTTGCCAGAAAAAACTCCTGTCGAGCTAGCTGCCTTCCCTTATGTACGTCACTCCGACTTGTGGCCCCCCATGACACGCGTCCCACCATGGAACTGCGCGTCACAGCAGGGCAGCGGGATTACAGTGCTCCCCACTGCCACAGCCTGGCTGCGATTGCAGACAGGGAGCGGACGTGGCCCAGGCAGCCCCAAACGGGAGGCCTAGGCACCCCTGGGTTCATGGAACGTCCTCGGCAGGCTCCTAAGTGGGGCATGAAGAGGACGATGCGGGAAGTGGACTCTGAGCTCTTGCTGCGGAGGGACTGTCAATAACTGGCAGGTGGCTTCTGGAATAAGGAAGTCACGCAGGCTGGGGAAGGCCCAGCAGGTCGGAACAGACCCGCCCTCGCCGGCTCCGCCTCCCAGCACGCTCTTCACTGCTCGTCCTCTAAGCCCCTTGGTGCAGAAGCTGAGGACCGCTCCGCAGGTGAGAACAGGCACTGCAGGCCCTGCGCTCCAGGTATGGAGTTACCCCAGCACCTCCAAAAGGCCTTCCACCGTCCCTACAGGAAACCCCCGTGAACGCGCTGCCTCTGTGCGCCGACCCCCACCCCTCCATTCTCATTAGGTCTTGGGTCGCTCCCACTCAGGCTATGCCCCACCAAGCCAACACACACGCTACCGTCCCAGTCGTGGAGGCTCCATGGGGCTAAGTCAGTTCTTGGGACTCACCGCCTGTCGTCATCACCGGACACGGCGACCATCCAGCCTCCTTTCCTCGGCCTCCAGCCCAGCTCCGTCCCCCGGTATTCCTTGCACCCCCCACCCTCGGGCTGCATCTTCTCCATCTTTGCCGATTCCCCCTCACCTCCCTGATCCTTTAATGCTGAGCTGACCCAGAGCTGAGGTCTTGGGCCTCGTCCCTGAGCACCTCCCTCCCCAGGAGCTCACGCAGTCCGAATACTCATGACTCCCAAGTGTGGCCCCGTCCTGACCTCGCCTGGCCCCCAAACTCAGTCTCTCCCATCTCATAGCCGAGGATTTCACTCTCCGCTTGGTTTTCTGGTCATCATCTCACATTCATTGTGACCAATGCTGACCTCTGGTCTCCCCTCTACCCACTGAACGACTCCACATCCGGGTTTCCCGCCTCAGCTAATGGCAACTCCATCTTTCCAGGTGGTCAGGTTAAAGCCTTGGGGTTACCTGGACTGTCTTTTGCAACAGACATCCAACCCATCAGAAGTCTTCCTGGTTCCACATGCGGTCTGTTCTCTTCTCCCCAGCAGCCCTGCTGCAGCCCCTCTGCCACGCCCCCCACGCCTGCCCCAGGCTACGGCAGCAGCCTGCGCACTGGTCCTCCCGCCCCGAGCTCCTCCTCCGCTGCCATCTGACTCTCAGCACAGGAGCTGCAGCAACCCCCCCCCCCCCCGAAGAGCAGGTAGAACAACGCACAAGTGGGAAGCGACGTTTTACCATGCCGCTTACAGATGGCTTCAGAGACACCAGGTACCTAGAAATAAATCTGCCGAAAGACATCGAGACTGCTACTTGGAACATGAGGAGACACCGCTGTGAAAAACAAACGGGAAGGTCTGCCGTGTTCAGGGGTCAGAAGACTTGCTACTGTTGAGATGACCCTGTTTACAGATTGATACAATCCCTATGAAAATCTCAGCAGGCGTTTCGAGACACTGACAAGCTGGCTGTCTAACTTATATGGAAATGCAAAGGACCTCGAATGGACTGGGCAATTTGAAAGAGAAGAACAAAGTTCTTGGACTACTTGACTGCAAGACTTACTACAAAGTTACAGTAATTAACAGTGTGGTATTGGCAATGGATAGACAAAGAAATCGATGGAGCAAGGTAGAGAGTTCATAAACAGACCTACACGCATGAGACATCGATTTTTGACTGAGATGCCAAGTCCAGTGAATAGGGAAAGGGGTCTTTTTAAAGGTTCTGGAACAGCCAACGCCTGTACTGGGACAGCAACCCCCGACTACCCCTCACGTCACACACAAAAATAAATCTGAGCTGGATCCCACAAATGAGGGTAAAGCCCGGGGTATAGAGCTTCTGCAAGAAAACCTGGGAAAATATCTCTGCAATGGGGGCAGGCGAAGATTTCTTGGGTGGGAGGCAAGCCCAAACCATTTTTTTTTTAAATTGCCAAATTGGGCATCATAAAAATTCTAACATATCGCCGTCGACAATACTAACCTGACAAAAAGACTAAACAAACACCTCATGAAAAAGCTATACCAAGTCCAATAAGCCCATGAAGAGCCATCGGTGATCCGGCGAGGCCTACCGCCCCGCACCCACGAGAAGTGCTGGGACAGACGGAACAGGGATGGCGAACGTGGGCAAGGAGGCAGCAGGGCGAGGGCCGCTCTCAGGCCCTGCCGGCGGGCGTGCGGACCAGCGCCAGGGCCTCGGAGAGCTCGCGGCGGTTCCAAGCCAAACGTGCGTCAGCCCGTGGACCCACGGTTTCCGCTCCCGGGCACTCACCGCACAGAAGTGAAGCTGTGCGTCCACAGAAAGACTTATACGGGAACGTTCACGGCGGGCCTCTGTCTAACAACCCCGGACCGGAAGGAGCCCCCTGGCCGCCGATGGAGAAGTGGGCAGACAAGCGGCGGCCTATTCACACGACGGCGCGTGTAGCGGTCAAACACCTCAGTGCCGGCACACGCGACACCACGCATTACGCGTGCAGACACCGTGCTGAGCATGGGCGGCAGGCGCAGGGAAGCGCGCGTCGTACGAATCCACCCCCGGCACGTTCTACGACAGGCTAGACTCATCTCTAGAGACAGAAACGAGACCGCGGTGTCTCCGGGTGAAAAAGGGCAGAGAAGGGCGCAAGGGAGCTCTCTGGGCCGGCGGACACCTTGTCTGGCCAGCCGGCGGCTGCCGGTGTGGACGCGAGGTGGAAACTGACCATGCTCAACACTTAGAAACGGGGCATTTTACCGCACGAAAACTTGCCCTCGATAAAAACTAATTTCACCTACAACTGAGGAACAGAAAACCTCTGACAGAAGGTGACCGTGAGAAGGCGTCCCTGGAGACCGCGGAGGGGCGGCAGAGGCGTCGGCCGGGAACCGGCATCAGGAAGGTGGGGCGGGGCTGGGCTGGGAGGGACAACGTGGGCACGACTGAGAAAAGTTCAGAAATGGGCGACAATTCAAGAGGGAATTGGACGTTTATTTTTTAAAGACTTTACTTATTTATTTTAGAGGGGGGGCAAGGGAAGAAGAAAGAAAGAGAAACATCAGTGTGTGGCTGCCTCTCGCACACTCCCAACTGGGCGCCTGGCCCACAACCCAGGCACATGCCCTGATTGGGAATCGAACAAGTGACCCTCTGGTTTGCTGGCCTGCGTTCAATCCACTGAACCACATCAGCCAGGGCGAGAATTAGAAATTTAAAAAGAAAGCCCTGGCTGGTGTAGCTCGGTGGATTGAGCACCAGCCTGTGAAGCAAAGGATCACAGTTCAATTCCCAGTCAGGGCACATGCCTGGGTTACAGGCCAGGTCCCCAGGAGAGGACATATGAGAGGCAACCACACATTGATGTTTCCTTCTCTTTCTCCTCCCTTTCCTGTCTCTCTAAAATTAAATGAATAAAAATATATAAAAAAAGAAATTTAAAAAGAAAAACATAAGTTTCGTAATGAAGGCAACACACAACAAAGTAATAACACAACAGAGAATGCCTCGGGAGAAGTACAAAATAAAAAAAACAAATAAAGAAGAAACAAAGAAATAGGGAGAGGTTATTTTGGGGGTGAGGGCAACGAAAATGTGCTAAAATTAGATAGTGAGATAGTTTTAAAACTGTGCCTACACCGAAAACCTCTGAATTATATGCTTTGAAAGGGTGACTGTTATGGTGTGTGAATCATATCCTAGTGAAGTGGGTACGTGTGTCTGTCACACCAACCTCCGTTTGTCTACACGTCTGTCTGTCTGTCTGTTTATACCACCACGTGTATGGCAGGCCTCCTATCATGGGCTCCATTCTCGCTCCAGACATTAAATCATAATATTTAGAAGTAGAGGGGAAAAAAGAAATAATGAAAAAAGTAGAAATAACCAAGAGGAAGAGACATATTAAAAATAGGCTACGAAGATTAAATATACAGATAATAGCAGTTTTGAAGAAGAAATACAAAAAAGGGAACAAAAAATTCTACAAACTGTAATTCGAAAGAGCTTTTTTCTGAAACTGAAAACAAAAGATTGGAAATGAGATTTTGAAAGAGCGTGTCACATAACTAAGAAGACTGACCCACTCTGACCGATATCACAGCAGACCCTGGGAGAATTACTGGAACTGAGAAGAAGATAAAAGTCTGTTGAGCACCTAGGCAAAACCAACAGCAAGTGATCTACAACGTAAAAATAAAGACTTTTGAAAAGTAATGTTCAATGTTAGAATAAAAACGTATTTAAGATCATCAGACACAGAGGAAAGAGAAAGAAGGAAGGAGGGGGGAAGAGTAAGGAAGCGAGGAAGGGAGGACGGAGCCAAGGATTCCGTACCCAACAGAACTGGCTTCCGGGCGTAACTGAGCACCACGTCCACGTGGGCACCCGGAGACCGCTGCTCATGCGAGCCCTTCCGCGGGGGCCCCTGGAGAACAAGCTTCCCGCAGGACAAGGACAGGCGCTGGACATTAAAGATGCAACCGCCTGTAAACGAAGGCCAGTGAGCACTCAAGGGGGTGACAAGCGTGTGACAGCTCTGCACTCTGGCCCAGGAGACACAGCACAACGACTTCAAAGGAGGGACAAGCACAGGGACAGCAAAGGTGAAACACATGTGAGCTGTTTCCGAAAAACACATGGGAGGTGGTGGAGTCAGCGAGTTAATCCTCCTTCAGAGACGGTTCTGGAGCGATGGGGGTACGGCCAGTGGGGAACGTGGGCTATTCCAACTATTTTCCTCTCTGTCTCGGAGAGTGAGGGTTCTTGACGTGGACCAAAGACCCAGGTGTAACACAGAGGGGTGAAGCGAAGACCCCGCAAGGCTGCATGTGAGTTGGAAGTATCAGTATGGATTTATAAGTACTTTATCTTTAAATACATGGCACAGGTCATCATGTATCCACATGCACAGACGTGTGCCTACGTGAGTGTGAAGGCACGTGTATTGCACGCATGCATGCCTGTGTGTACGCACAGCACTGGCCACTGAAAGGACCCAGAAACAGCCGAGCCAGCAGCGACGAAAGCGCCTGGGGCCCAGACTCGGGAGAGGCCCCGGGCGAGGAGGGGCCGTCTCATCAGGCGGGGCAGCCAGGAAGTCAGAACTGCCAGGTCGCACGGAAGGGGTTGGGAGCCGGCTGACGAGGCCTCGCTGCCCAAACAGAGGACATTCCCCACTTCCAATAAAGACAGTGACTGCCAGAGACCAAAGCACATCAAACAGGTTTAAATCTACGGTACTGAGGACAGCACAGCATACCACAATAATTGTGCTAGTTACAAAAGGAGAGCCCACTGGTCACCTTCAGAGGTGACAGGACAAGAAAGGGAGGCCCTGGCCTTTACCCCACCTTCCCCCTGTGAATTGGGTCACGGGGTAACAGGCGGCGGGTAGGAGAGGTGACTCTTCTAGAAATATCCCCATCGGAGTGAAAGGGCATCGGAGCAGCAGCTTTCAGTGACTGACTGTGTCTGACTGTGTCTGCGTCTGCACACGCTGAGCCTCCACGGCTGCACGTGGCAGCGGGGGGCACGTGCCTCCTGACGGGTGACCCTGAACCCCCCCTCCAGTTTCGCCAGAGGGACAGGATCCGAGGTGATTGGGCCTCTGGAGCCGGAGGCCAGGGACACGAGCGAGGCTGCGCCAGGAGGGTGTGATCAGCAATCCAGACTTCAGACACTGGCCATCGGCTGGCCCCAGGGCCTTCAACCGATGAGACGTAAGGAAAGAGTTGGAGGGATGGAGGGGGATCAATAGATTGAGAGATTCAAACACACATTTAAAAAAAAGAGCAAGACCAAAATCTAGTGTGTAGGGACACATGCTTTGATCAACGACAAAGGAACACAGGACATGCCATACCTGTGGTCACTTTGGGAGGGGCTGTGATTTTGATGGAGGCACATGGAGGGGCTGCCGGGGAGGCTGAGAAGTCCTTGGCCTGGGTGGTGGGTGCACGGGTGGGTTTGCCTGATCGTGGCCCATTAAGGTTTGATGTGTTCAGCGAATGCTTCCGGACCTACATGTCAGCTCCCAGTAAAAACCAGACCCGAGTGAGGTCCCGCCTGGCCTTTGCTCAGCACCCCTAACGATGCCCCCTTCCCGAGTGGAGAGGCCCCTGTTGGTGGCGGGTCTTCACTCCAGCACACGGCCCCTCACGCCCTTCCACGCGCTGTTCCCTCTGTGCAGACGCACCTCCCCGTGAGCCCGCCTGGCTCCTCGCCTCCTTCCGGCTCTTCTCCCAGCGTCACCTTGCTAGTGATGCCACCCCTGAGTATCTGTGAAAAAGTGCGCCCCTACCCGGGCCAGGAGGCTCAGCGGGTCAGCGTGTCGCCCCACGCACCAAAAGGCTGTGGGTCCGATCCCTGTCCGGGGCACACGCCTGGGTTGCGGGTTAGATCTCCGGTCAGGGCACGTACAATCAACGTTTCTCTCTCATAATGACGTTTCTCTCCCTCTCTTTCTCTCTCCTCTCCCTCTAAAATCAATAAACATTTCCTCAGTGAGGACCTAAAAAAAAATCATACCCCTCCAGCCCTTCCTATGCCCTTCCCTGCTGTTTCCTTTGGGGCCTATTTTGCATTTCACCTGCTGCACACACATGACATGGCCTAACCTTGGGTTTGGCCTGGCTCCGTCCGGGACAGGGCAGGGTTTCTGTCTGCCTGACGGACCCCAGCGCCCACAACAGTGCCTGGCACAAGGCAGGCAGCAGCTGCCCAATGAATGAGTCAGGGGCCGGCCCCGGCTGTGCTTGGGCCAGAGCGGTTCTGGGTTCTGGCCGAGGGCCCTGCTTTGCTGTCACAGCCAAGACGCTGGTGCCCAGAGATGGCAGCTCTTTTTACACAGCGGGCCTGGGTGACACTCGTCCCTGCACAGCCCAGGGGTTCCACGAGTGACACAGAGAGCCGTCAAACACAAGGACAGGAGGCCCCTGGCCGCCTCCGCAGGTGGCGCAGGCTCAGTGCCATGTGCCTGCAGGGTGTCTGGGAGGCAGGCCCGCAGACGCCTTCCTGGTGTGTGGGTGGATACACAGTTTCTGCGGCTGAAACTGGTCCCCATTTGACATGGTGAACAAACCGCTGAGCATTTAATGGGGTGTCCAAAGGGTACCCTGACTTTCGGGGTTCCCTTCACACACACCTGAGAACCACGAACGGTCATAATTAGTTGAAATTTCCTTCAGAACCTTCCGAGGCCCTGCGTGACCACCCCCACCCCCACTCTGCCCTGGCTCCCGACCTCTGGCCCACGGCTGCCCGAGGGATGCCAGGCTCGTGCCCACGCCGGGGGTCCTCTCTCCTTCCCGTCCGGCCAACCCTGTCCCCCCTTCAGAGCTCATTCTTTCCTCCCAGGCAGTGGAGCCCTGCTCGGTGCCAGTCCCCAGCCCAGGCCCTGGAGCTCCAGAGAGAAGATCGTTGTCCTGATAGGGCTCCCAGTCGTGGCAGGGACACAGTCGGGGGCACATTGCACTTCCAACTGTCACAGCAGCTGAGACACACAGAGGGTCCAGGGGCCAGGGTGAGGGGGCATGTACTAATTCATTTCAACTAACCCTCCCAAGGATCCTACAGGACAGTTATTATAGCTGTCTCCATTTCACAGACAGGTAAACTGAGGCCCAGAAAGGTTACGTAGCTCATCCGAGGTCACAAAGCCAGTAGTTGGTGGAGCGGGCGCTCTGGCTGCAAAGCTCACTTCCTTATCTGCCACGTGCTAAGAACAGATGGCCATGTCTGCCGGGAGTCCAGAGGGAAGAAGGACTGAACCTGCCTAGGAGCCCGGGAGGCTTCCTGGAGGAGGGAGCAACTGTGCTGGACAGCACGGGTGGGGGCTTCTGGCTGAGAGGACAGCACTACAGCAGGCACGGGGAAGGCTAGGCTGTCTGGTGGGCACAGCTCTTCAGGGTGGTTGGGGCGCGGGTGACGCCAGAGCGCTGCCAGGTTGGCAGGACCCACAAGTGCTCCCCTGAAGAGCCAGGACTTAGTTCTGTGCGTGGCCGGTGCTGGAAGGGCTGTTCTCACGGGTAGGACAGGTCAGCCCAGTGGCCACTCCGGGAGAGGGGAAGGCAGGGCTGGAGGTGGGAGGGGCACCGGGGCTACAGCCCTTTCTCTCCTAGCTCCTTCCCTCACCCTGAGATCTTGGGCAGGGGGGCTGCATCTCTGAGACTCGGTGCCCCCTCTGTAACGTGGAGACGGAAAATGGCACCTGCCTCCCAGATGGCTGGAGGTTGGAAAAAGACATTGCAGACAAACATGCCCAGCAGGGCCTGGCCTGGCTGCTGTTGCCGAGTCACTAGGGCCTTAGGAAGTCCTCCCCAAGAAGGGACTCGAGCAGGTGATCCCCTAGGCCAATACTCACCACCACCTCCAGGTCAGAGTTCAAGTGTCGCTGGGTGTCGGACATCTGCACCAAGATCTCACCTATCGACCCAAAGAACAGCGGCTTCATGAGGGGAGCCTGCCCTGCCCACCCTCTTCCTGCCAGAAGCTTCCAGAAGGGCCTGCCTGAGGCTGTATTTCTGGACCAAAGTCCTGGGATTTCCCATGTGGCTCTGGGACTCGGGCAGCACCTGTCCTAACATCTATCCCAGCCAGACAGGGAGTGGTGGGGAGGGGCTCAGGCTCCAGGCCCTGGGCTGCCAGGCCTGGGCTTTTGGCAGGGCGGGACTTCCTGGAAAGGCGAGATTATAAAAGCAATGCCTTCTGGGACCCAAGGCTGAAGGGCAAGGCAGCCCCGGGCCTGAGGGGAGGCAGCAGGAAGGCAGGCAGAGCATCCCTCGGAAGCCTGGACAGCAGGAGGCCTGGGGTGGGGCTTGGGGGCCAAGAGGAGAGCACCCCAGGCTCAAAAAGGCACGGGGGGCATGGTGGAAGGCGGAGCCCCTTACCCAGGATCTGTGACGTGGAACTCTGCAGGGCCTGCTCCCCAATCTTCTGTATGGCGTTGAAGTACACCTCGGCCGCCTCCGACAGGGCTGCGTGGGCAGAAGGAACGGGTGCGGTCTTCTTCCAGCTGCCCCGCCCTTCTGTAGACCCCTTCCTCCATCAGGACAGTGTTCTGGGGGACACTGTGGGGTCTGGCTTAGGTGCACATGGGGTGGTGTGCGCCTGTCCCAGGGTGGGGGGTGCAGGCATCTGTGTGTGCCCATCGGGAGGGTGGGCGCAGGTGTCGGGGGCACGGAGTAGGGGAGGGGGAGGGGTGGGCTTCAGTTGCTGGTCGGGGGAAGCAGACTTTGACTCTGAAGAACTAGAAGGCAGGGAGGGTTTGGGGGCACTTGGCTCCAGGTGTGTCCCAGCCTGCCATGGCACAGATGGCATGGGACCCTCTGTCCACAGCCCTGGAAGAGGGTGGGTTGCTGGGACATGGTGAATGGCTGTCCAGCGTGGTGCGCAGAGAACATGGGTGGAGGCACGCGCGTCTGTGTGCAGCGGGCGGGGCAGGGTCTGCGGCCGCGCACTCACCGTGGAAGGCCCGCAGGTAGTTGTTCCCCAGGTACACCAGGTTCTCCAGGGCAGGGTTGAACTGCTCCAGGATGCTCTGCACCCCGAGGGCAAGGGGAGGGGGAAGTGGGACGGGAAAAAATGATGGCCAGAGGCAAGCCGCTGGGCCCCAGGAGCAGGGCACCCCTGGCCCCAGTGAGAAGCCTCCAGAACCTAAGGGAGCCCGCCGAGGACCCCAGTGTCACCCAGAATCCTGTACGGGCCTCAGAGGCCATTCCCTGTGGTCTGGTTCCAGGCTAGGGACCCCTGGCCAGATCCTGCTCACACACCTACGCTGGTGGGACCTCGCTCCCAAGACAATGCACTCGGAGAGTCCACTTCCTCCCACTGGGCTGAAGCCTGCCAGTCTGTCACAGACTCTAGCTGGGCACAGCTCAACCCGGGCCTGAGTTTGGGTCTCACTGGGCCAGACACATAGACTGTCCGAAGTCACCTCAGGGGCAAGGGCAGAGCTTGCCCTCCTCAGAAAGAGCCCTCTGGGAGCCTGGCCACCCCAAGTCCCGGCCAGTAGGAGAGCACTCTGGGTGGCAGAGATGACTCTGGGCTTGAACTTTGGTCTTAACTCAAATCCCTGCAGCCCCGCTGCCTCCCTCAGTGACCTTGAACAAGCTGTTTGACCTCTCTGGCTTCAGTGTTCTCATCTATCCAACCAGGTGATTTTTTAACTCTACAGGTGGGGTGATGGAGGCTTACATGGGGAAGGGTCCTGTACACAGGCAGTGCTCAATAAATGTCTGCGGGGATGGCAGCAACCCCCTGGAGTGAAGCAGCAAGGTTGAATGAGGGGCTCAGAAACGAGAGACAGACGACAGACAGAGAAGGACAGGCAGAGAGACAGAGACGGAGAAGCTGCCAGCTGCAGCCACGCCGGGCCCCGTCCCGCCCCGTCCCGCCTCGTCCCGCGTTGGGCTGCATGGCCTGCTGCTCCCCAGGGACTGCAGACAAACCCCTCCCTGGGAGCCTCGGTGGGGGCTGGGGTGAGTGACTGCCCCCAGAAGTCCCCACCGTGCCCAGCGCTCAGCCCAGCCTGGCCCCACGTCTTTCTCGCCAGAACATTCCGCAGCCACACTCACCCTCTGTCCCCCTGAGCTGGCCCAAGCTCCACACCCTGGGACAGGGCGCTCCGGCCCGGGCGGCTGCAGGCACGCTCACCTTGTAGATGGCCATGGTGGACCTGTAGAACTGGTCCATCTCGGGGGCCATGGGCAGCTGCACCCAGGTGCTGAGCAGAGGCTGGCGGTGCTCGCAGGGCGGGGAGCACTGGGGTCCGGAGGCAGCACCCACTGCTCAGCAGGCGGTACGGGAGGCTGGGACACGGGACCTGGAGACGGAGGCCGGCCGCGGAGGGGGTGGCAGCTTAATTATTCACCAGCCAGGGATGTCAGAGCGCGATCTGGATCTGGGGCGTAACCGGACCCCGCGGGACGGCATCCTGTGACGCAGGCCGGTTCGTGTGGCTTGTCCTTCAATTATTTACCCCTCTGAGCCGCGGCCGGCAGGCACGCGTGGAGGAGCCACTCTCCCAGGTCACCTCCACCTCCAGGAAAAGGCTTAGCCAGGCCGGCCGGGACCCCTGGCTCTGGAGGCACCTCTGACCTCCACCTGCCACAGCCAGTACTGCCCACCCAACTGGGCTAGGACTGGTTGTCGCCCTCGCCCAGGGCCCCACAACAGACCCCCTGGAGCCCCAACACACCTGTGGGTCACCATTGTTGTCAGGCTTCGTCTCCGGTCTGAGCCCCTCAGACCAGACCTGCACCTCAAGGGCCCAGGCCCCACGCCCACTGCACCTGCCCAGCTCCTCTGCAAGTTGGCGAGGGGACAGCACCAGCTCTAATGTCACACAGATCTGGGGACCAACCTTGGCCCTGCTCACTCACTGAGACCACCTGAGCCCCGTCTCTCCCTGGCCCCCCAGCCTGGGGCAGGTGGGCCTGGCTGCTGCCTCTGAATACCCTTGCCAGCCTGATTTGGGGGCCCGGGGGAAACAGGAGGCACCTCTGCCCCAGGGGTGAAGGTCAAGGCTGCAGGGAGCTGGTGGGCAGGGGCACAGGGAGCACTCACACCACAGCGCGCACAACCCGGGGCAACTGAAATCAAACCATTTATTTCACAGTCTGGGCCAGCCCCGCCCTGCTGATAAACCAGTCCTGTCAGGAAGAATAACTTAAGTCTCAGGAGCCGCCAGTGGGAGGAGAAGCAAGGTCACAGGGCAGGGCAGCTCTGAGCGGTGCAGGTGGCGGGGCAGGTACTAAAGAGCAAAGTTGAATGAGGCACCCACTCCTAGAGTGTGGGCTGTCCCTGCTGATAGGGTGGGTGATGGCCAGTGTCTGTAGCTTCTCCAGCCATGCCCACAGGGGAGAAGGCAGAGGGCGGATGGGGCAGCTGCACCCCCAGAGGACCTGGGAGGGCTGAGGGCAGGGCACGCCTGGGCGCCCCTAGTGTTTGACACGAGAGGTTGAGCGGCCTGCTAGTCAGTTGCCCTTGGCAGTCAGGGAGTAGGCCCCAGTGAGACTCCAGGCTTGGTACGCCTGGCACCACAGAGAGGGCCAGAAGGCAGGGGCAGAGCGGGAGGAAGGCCTTCAGCCCCAGCCTTGGGCTGGAAGCCCAGCGCCCCGAGGCCCCGGCTGTGGACAGAGCAGCCTGGCCCAGCACTGCCCAGTGGGGTGGTGCTTGGGCCTCAGCCACCTCCCCAGCGGGGTCGGTGGTGGACATGGCTAGGGCCTGGCGGCCCTACGGTGACAACAGCAACTGGACGAGCTTCTGGAACTGCTCTCGGTGCTCGTAAATGTAGACCTCGGTCTCCCAGAGGGCGTCGACCAGCACTGAGTCGCTGACCTCATCCAGCATGATGTCCATCCCCAGCTGGGGGTTCAATCTGCCCAAGTCAAGGAGAAGGGGTCACCCCAGGACTCTGGCTCTGGGTGGGGGACAACAGCTAGGATTCGGAAAAGGAGAGGTCCGTGCCAAGGACAGGGGTGGGGAAGGTCGTCAGACCCCACTGGGCCAGGGAGTGGGGAGGGGGCTGAGGGCCAGGCCAGGGAGCCCCACCTGAAGTACTGGATGCCGACCATCTCGCACCAGGCCCGGGCCCGGTCCACGGCCCGCCCGTCTGGATCCGTGCACTGGCGAGAAGCAGCCTCCATGAGTGCACAGCACACGCCGCACCCACAGTGCCTGCCCAGGACCCTTGGGTTCCCATCTGGCTTAGCTACACGTCAGCAGAGGGACCCTGGGCAAGTCCCCTCTGCTGGGCTGCAGTGACTACCCCAGGTGTGTAAGCAGAGGGATACAGTCTGTGGCTCTGACAGGTGGCTCAGCAGGGCCCTTTCAGGGTCACTGAGCACTGGTGGGGGTGAGCAGGTGCTGAGGGGGCAGGCCACCATGCCCCCCGGGCCCCCCACCCCCCACCCCTGTGGCTTTCGTCCAACCAATCTTCTGGCCTTCCGCATGGGGCTGTGTGGAGGAAGGGACCCACAGCTGCGACTCAAAACCCCACTGGAGGCGGCCCCTGAGGGTCTGTGCTGGTGCTGAGACTGCATCGGGGACCCCCCGCCCTGGGCTGGGAGAGCCTCCCTGACACCCAGGGTATCGGGGGGCAGTGAAGGCACCGTCCTGGGGCTGGGAGGCCCATACTCACACAGTCCACCACCATTTTGCCCAGTTCCTTTGCTCCAAAAACAGTCTTAGCCAGTTCCCAGGGGTTGCTGGGACGGAAGACATCCACACAGGTCACAGGGACCTGTGGGGACCTCCCTGTCCCCAGAGAGACGACCAGGGAGAGTTTCTTCACCTTGGCGCCCTGGCCCTGATGGGGACAGGAAAGGGGCAGTGAGAGGAGATCTGGCCCTGGTGGGCCTCTCCCAGGGGAATGACAGTCCCAGCCCCAGGGTCCCGGGAGCATGAGGGGGTGGCGGGGCCTCCTGTGGCAACAGCCCTGCCTGTCCTGCTTCCTTCTTTGCTCTAGAACAAGCTCTGCTGCCTACCTGCTGGGTGACCTTGTTGGGTCACTCCAACCCAGGCTCGTCATCCACAACAGGAGGCAGCTTAGATGGATGATGTCATACGACCCTTTTCCTCGTCCCACAGCCTCCTCTTCCAGGGAGCCTGCCCTGCCCGATGTGGCCCCTAGAGGGCGCTCACCTCTCTGAAGGCAGAGCCCCTGCCTTCCTATCCAGGGGCTGCACCCAGAACTTCATAATGACCCCAGTGGTGACCAAGGCCAGCAGGGATATGGCACACTCGGGGTCAGGCACTGTCCTAAAGACTTTACACGCAGGAGCACGAGGAAGCCTCCTGACAGTACCCAGGCTGGTGAGCCCATTTAGCAGCTGAGAGGGGTGGGCAGCACCAGGACCCAAATCAGAGGCCCCCATACCACTTAGTGCCGAGTGGGCCTGGGAGCCCCTCCGGGCACAGTGCTCTGGGCAGACCCCGCCACTCAGGCAGGTGCCAGCAGGGATAAAACTGCTGCTTCGAGCACGAACCAATGGCCGCGCCAGGGACTCCCATCTGCTCTCCTCGGAGTCAGCCCTCCGGGTGTGCTGCAACGGGGCAGCTGCAGTGGGCGGTCGCAGCTGGCCCTCCAACCTGAGGTGGCTCTCACCTTGCGGATCATGTCCTGGTTGTACTCATGGATCTCTGTCATGGCATCCAGTGTGGGGTTGTTGGCCAGCAGCCCGCCATCCAGGAAGCGCCCAATAGGCCGGAAGTAGGTGGGGGCTGCCCCGCTGCTCCGGGCTGCCTGCCACACCAGCTGTTCTGGGGGGTGGGGGAGGAGGGTGACGCAGTGGGACAAGGGACTGGTATGAGCCTGAGCTCTTTGGATCACAGTGGGCGTGAGTGTGGGCAGGCTGCAGGACTCTTCAGGAGCAGGCCCGACAAGGCCATGCTGCCTGGCCCCCCACCCTGCGGGAGGCAGGTGTGGCTGAGGCCCTCCGGGGGCCTCCTCTAGCCTGTCTGATGCCTGACCGCTACCCAGTTCTGCCTGTCCTCAGCCAATAAGAACTCAGGGCAACAGGTGGGAGGGTGGGGGGCTAGCGGTGCCCTGTGGCAAGCCCATGACTCCCACCCACCACCCTGCAGCCTGTGGGCCAATCGCTTCCCACAGATGCTTCAAACATGGTTTTAACCTGAGGGATGAGTTGGAGGCTTTAGGTTAATATTCTGGCTGCAGCGAGGCTCCCGGACAGACTCTGGAGCCTCATAATTCCGGAAGAGATGGAGCTCAGCTGGCTGCCGGTCAGACAGCGTCCCCGTCAGCATCACCCTGGAGAGAGACCAGGACAGGACAGCTGAAGTCCCTCCCACCCCTGGCAATCCACTTCTGGGAACTCATCCCAGGACCCTGTCGCTCTCGTGGAGGTGGGCACGCACGAGGGTCTCAGGGGCAGCATCACTTGCCAAAGCAAACGACTGGCCATAACTGAACTGCCACCTGCGGGTCGGGGTCTCCATGTACTCACTGACAGGCACCGAGTGCCAAGAGTTATGGTCACGTGGGAAACGAGGCCCCAGACAGCATGCGCAGCATGCCGCCGCTCATTCAGAAACCACCGCCTCCAACGCCGGGTACCATCTGCTCTCTGAAACCTCTGCAACATCCGGTCCCCTAGGTGAGTTTATAACCTGTTAACGAAGACTCCCGCTTGTGTCAAGACACCGTGAACACTCTGGGGAGCAGGGACCGGCACAGCCCCCTTGGACACCAGCTCACACGGAGACTCTCCCCCAGGTCCTGGCCGTCTAACCTGGGGGGTTCCGTTCTAGGAAGTCCATCCCGAAGGAATGGCCTCAGTTACAGAGAAGGCTTCCCGCGGGAGGCCCCAGTGTGACTTATTGCAGCGAAGAACGGACCAGTCCGCCCAGGGACAACAGGGCAAGTGGGCGCACACTGAAGTGCTGCTTCTCAGCCGTTAGAATCAGCTCGCCAGGAGTTCAGAGCAACCAGCAATGCATGTTACACTGTAAAGATGGATATAAAGGAAAGGGAACAGGAAACCGCACGGGAAGAAACACCAGTTCTCCATTTCTAGGAGTACCGGGACAGGTCATTTGAATAATCTTCCCAGTGAATAAAAAAATTAAATTAAATGCTTAAAAATTTTTTTGAAAAATCTACTTAAAAGCGTAGACCTGATGAGATGGAAAGGGAACACTGGGGGGCTTCTGGGGGTAAAGCAGGAGCCCAGAGAGGCGAGCAGGGCACAGGCACAGCCCTGAGCCGAAGGCAGACACCAACTCAGTCAACGTAACCATCAGTGTGACGGCCATACGGGGCCAGAGGGACGAAGTGGAGCCCCAGGGCCCACCGAGGGCTAGGGGTCTAGTGAGAGACCCTCCCTATATTAGGTTGGGACCCCAAAGGGCCACACTCTTGGACAAGGTGGACCAGAGGCAAACCTGCCCCATCCCACCCAGACAGGGTGTGAGGGGAGTTGCCCCGGCACCGGACAAAGGAGGGAGAAAACACTCCCTGAAAAGGAGCAACCACAACTCACTCTCCTTCCGATGTGCATCGCCAGGGTAAGTCTCAAAACCTTCACGTCAAGAACTTTGTTAGAGTGGCCCTAGATGGGCGTGTACCTAGGGCCTTAAAGAGACAGCACTAGACACCCTGAGGGCAGCTGCTCCCAGTCTAGCCTCCCAGGATCCGCACACATTCTTCTTCAAACGAAGGAACACCACACAGTTAAAAAGCGCAGCGGGGTGGGGGGCACCACGAAATAAAACACCATGAATGAGGACCAGCAAACACCAATATAAACAGTGAAACGTACCTATGTAGAGTGCAGACATTTGAATCCTCAAAGAATATAAAACCATTATTCTTACAATGTTCAAAGGCATCACAGACAAGCCTGATATAACATTTTCAGGGAACAGAAAACTGTATGTAGTGACCTAGAATATTTGAAGAACCAAAAATTACTTCTAGAAATTAAACAACAAACCAACAGGGAAAAAAACCCAACACCTCAGTGGCTATGGGAAATGGAAATTCTCACAAAGCTGCAGAGAGACTCTGTGAACTGAAAAATGGGTGAGTAGAAATCGTCCACAACCCCACACCAAGGCGCCCAAGGACAGACGGCAGAGCGCAGCTGACAGACAGCAAGGAGAGACGAGCTCTAACTGTGTCTGGCGGGAGCTCCAGGGGAGCAGGGAGGAGGAACAGCGCAGGGGCGAGAGTCAGCGCGACAGCGCCTGGCTCTCCGTGCTGGGGAGAGACGCCGGTCTGAGGACAGCAGGAGACCAACCAACCCCGTGCAGGGTGAACGGCAGGGAATCCACGTGGGGACATGTCCTGATACAGCCAACGTCGGAGCACGAGACAGAGAAACACATCGCAGCATCCGGAGAAAACAGACCGATCACCTCCCAGAGAGCAACAGTCAGATCGGAGCTGACTTTTCCCGTGGGACGGTGGACGCGGAAAGGACGCAGGGTGAATGATACTATGCACACTCCACACGAAAATCACCAGCCCAGAATTCTGTGCCCGGCTAGAATGAGAGTGAAATAAAACTAGTTTCAACTGAAGAGAGTGAAATAAACCCATTTTCCAATAATTCTGCTAGCGAGGGACGCAGTACCAGCAGACCCTGTCCGCAGGGCAGTCACACAAAGGAAGGTACTTTAGGCAGAAGGAACATGGCCACAGATGGGGCCTGAGAGGCAGGCAAGAGTGCAGAGTACAGAAGTGACACACACGCATACATACACCTACATATGCACACGTATGCACACGCACGCATGCACACACGCCCAATGCTGTGCCAGAGCCAGCTCATACTGGCTTGTGGGAGCCTGCTGCTAAATCTCGAAGCTGGTTGCTAAACTGCTGGAGGCGTGAAATCGGCCACAGTGGGAGGATTTATGCCACTGGAATCGGCAAGGCCTGTGCAGTCCAAGCAGGGCTTTCCCCCCCGGAGATCTGGTTCACCAGCACACTGCTCGGTGGAGCCCAAGTAAACGTCAGCTCCAAAAAACAATAATATCATGTAAGACTTTTAAAAAACATGGTAGGTTTAAAATATGGAAAATCAATTACAGATTAGGAAAGGTACGGGGAGCTAATAAAATCAAGCTCAGTCACAAACATGGATGCAAAATCCTAAGCAAAATACAAGCAAACTGAACCGATCAGAATTCTGCCCGTAAAAGGCACCGGGACTCGAACAGGCACTTGGACACACAGCCCAGCAGGGTCGTTCGCAACCGTGAACAGGTGGAAAGACCCACACGTCCGCCAAGAGATGAGTGGACAGAGGTCGTATATATGTCCCATGGGAACCAATCAGCCTTCAAAAAGAAGGGGGTTCTGACATACGCCACCACAGGGGCGAGCCTCAAGGGCACCACGCCCGCCGCACGGAGACGAACACCGTATGACCCCACTTGCAGGAGGAGCTCAGAGCAGTCACACTGAGAGGGACACAAACTTGCAAGGCAGGTGCTGGCGGGGAGGGGAGGGGAGATGTTTAAAGGGGATGGAGTTTCCTTTTTGCAGGACGACAGATGCCGGGAAGTTAGTGTCACTACAGTGAGAAGACACTGAACACTACAAACTGCACGCTTACGATAATTAAGATGGTACATTTTATGTGCACTTCCGACTTAAAATTTTTAAATAAATAAAAATGGTACTTGTAAATACCAGCTAGTTAGAAAATGATATGTTTTTAAGTGTATAATTCAAAATAGCACAAAACAAAACACACGCAGTGCCTTGAGCAAAGGGGACAGATGTGTAAGGCCCCTCGAGGTAAAACTGTGGGACGGCGGCGCTGATCTGTGCTCGGATGTCAGTTCTCCCCAGACAAGCCACAGACTCGGGGCCAGATCTCCCGGAAACAGAGCTCCATCCAAAGCCCACCAGGCCTTGATCTTCTGTAGAACCCGACCACCTCATCCTACCATTTAACATGGACACACACACAGCAACAACTACCTTGACACGGACTCGCGTGTGCCAAGGGCTTTACAAACATTAATTTGTTTACTCCGCATGCAAACCCCAGGAGACAGGTGCCCTTTTTCTAGAAGGGGAGACTTCAGGGTGTGGGCCCTTAACCACTCCTCCACTGGGCCTCCAAGAAGAGCCATGACGCTCTGGAAGGTGAAGGGCAAGGTGGGGGGTCCTGCTGCCTGGGGTGTCGGGACGTGGTGTCACATGGTAGAATCGGGGCTCCTCAGTCTGTGTACAGACATCCAGCCAGAAAGAGACCAGAGCGAGGACCCCTGCCCGCCCCGAGAAGACAGGCTGGGGAGACGTATCCACGTGGGAAGCAGAGCCGGTCTCCCCGACCACACAGAGCAGTTCCAGGTTCACTGAAGGCCGAAACGCACAGGGCAGGTGTAGAAAGCTTCCTGACCTGACGCCTGAGACTGGCTTCCTGCCTCTGGTTAAGGAAGAGATCTTCAACGCAACATAAAGGAACAAACTATACAAAGGAAAACATGGTAAATTCTCCAATGTTAAGAATGCCTGTTTACCAACAAAACACCTTAAAGAGAGCAAAAAGACAAGCCATGGGGTGGGAGAGAATATTTTAAATCCATATATCCATCAAAGGACTAGTTTTCAAAAAATAAAAAAAAAGATCATTAAGAAGCCTGATAATCCCCAAATCACATAACCCAATTTTGCCCCTAATAGGCAAAACACTTGAACAGGAATGTTACAAAAGAGGAAATCCAAAGGGCCTTTAAACACGTGATATGAAAAGCTGTTTCAACCTCTCCAGTCATCAGGGAAATGAAAATTCAAAGCACATCGATATGCCACCTAACACCCCCCAGGTCTGTAAAGGTAAAAATGTTGGACAATTGGCAAAAATGAGAGCAACAGAACGCTCAAAAAACGGCAAATGGGGTGAAAATAGAAACCAGCCCCTTGAAAGACGGTTGGGCAGAAGCTGAGCGGGGGCAGCCAGGCGCCCGGAGAGTCGGCAGCCCCACTCCCAGGCACACGTGTGCTCCAGGGGGACCTGTACACGCGTGGACCAGAAAACAAGCCCCACAGGGGTTGCTGCAGCTCTGTCTGCAAGAGCTCCAACCTGGAAGCAGCCTGCGTGTCCGTCAGAGGGATTCAGAGAAATAACTGTGGGCCATCAGAGGAGCAAGAAGGACGGTGAGACACAGCCCCACCCCCACCCAACAGCGGGCCTGTGCCCCAAACACAGCAGCAGTGTCAGAGAGGGGACACACAAAATGACTCCACCTGGGCCCAGGGACAGGCCCGGGAAATCCTGCTGCAAGGCGGGGGAGTGGCTGGCTACCCCCCAGGGAGGGCGGGGACTGTGATGGGGGCGGGCCACGTAGTCAAGGGGCTTCTGAATCTCTGGCAGGTGGTCATGTGAGCATTTGCTTCCTACTTATTCACTGATGCGGTTTATGTCCTTTGCTAAATGTAAGTTTTATTTCACCATCAAAAAGAAAAGAAAAATCTAGGGTAAAATATACAAAAATGCTTTTACAACATTGTATTTGATTAATAAATCTTGGATGATATTTTCCAAACCTCCTTAAAAGGCTATACATTATTCCTCAATGGGAAAAGAAAAGCTTTATTATAAAAACAAATCCTCCCAAGCCCTCTAGGTCTCGCTCACACGTCACTTCCTCCAGGAAGCCCTCCCTGACCACCTCACCCTCGGCCCTCTGTCTCTTGCGCCCACAGACAGCCAGGGATGAACACTTAGTGGCTCTGGGGCAGGCTCTGTCCGAGGTGCTGGGGCTGCAGAAGAAACAGGAGTTCCCAGTCTGGCGGCAGGATGCGAAGGACACAGACAATACGGTGATTCCGGGGCAGGGGTGCTACCAAGCAGCGGTGCTGCAGGCTCTTCAGGAGCCTCTTTAACTGGGCCAGCCTGCCTTCCTTGCACGGCTGCCACTTTTCGGGGCACTTGTCTCCCAACCACGTGGCAAGTCTTGCCACCTGCTGCTCGCATGTGCCCCCCCCATCGTGTGCGCATGCTCAAACACACACACACACACACACACACACACACACACACACACACGGATGGGGAACAGCTGTGCTCAGCACAGGAGTCCTGAACGTGTGTCGGCTGAGAATCGACCCCCTCTGCCCCTAGGGCGAGCCGGTCAGGTGGAAAAACATCAGATATGGGTGGAGGGTGTTTTCCACCCGTGTTCTCCAGCAGCCCCTCATTTCCACGGGAAGAAGCTGCTCCCCTCCCCAGCTTTAATCAGACCGGGACTGGGAGCCTCTGCCCCAGAGCAGCCGACAGGGCGCTGGGCTGGGGCCATGGCCCTAGTGCCCCGCCGAGCAAACTCACTTTGGCTTCCTGACGTCCATCATCTTGGTGTGCTCCCCAAACTCCCGCTTCAGGAACTCTTCCAGGGGCCCCGATTCATAGGGCCGCGAGCCCCGAAACACCTCGTCCTTCATGCGGAAGTACACACCACGCATGTAGGCCATGGACTTGCCTAGGAACAAGGGGGTCAGAGGTGGGGAGAGGCACCTGGCCTAAGCAATGACCGAGCCCGCCCCCTGCACCCGTTCCTGAAGGTGGATGCCCTCTTGGGCGGCCCAGACAGCTCCATGAAGGACATAGCACTTGAGTAAAGGCGAGTCCAGCCCAGAAGCTGACAGATCCTGACCCCACCCCGCCCCGCCCCCGCCGTCCAGGGGCCGCCCTCACTGTGCAGAATGGCCAGGGCCAGGATGCCTCCTGTGCTGGTTCCGGCCACCCAGTCGAACAGGTCTTTGGTGGCAATGCCCGAGGCCTTCTCGATGGCAATGAGGAGCTGGATGATGACCAGGCCTTTCACACCCCCTCCGTCCAGGCAGAGCAGGTGGTCATGGCTGTAGTGGGGACAGCAGCGGGAGGGAACAGGGCTCCATCACAGCCCAGCACTCTACCTCAGCACTTGAGCCCTGACCCTGGGTATCGGTGCCGAAGCAGCCATGTGAGCACTCGAAACCTGTGTCTATGGAGCCCTCCCTGCTCCCTGCCGGGGCTGGCACTGCAGCCTGGCCAGGAGAGAGCCCTTGGTCGCAGAACGTGCCTGGCTTGGAAGACCTGGGCCTGTCTCCACTTTGACACTCACTCAATGTGACCTTGAGAAGGACTCAACCCCTGGGGGGCTCAGGTTCTGCAGTCACTAATTCCTCCCCAGGAAGGCTGCTGGCGTAGGAGCGCAGGACAGTAATAAACAGAGTAAGCCACCTCTATTACTAGGGGAGGGGCAGGGAGAGCTGCCAATCAGAACCACGTCTGTCCTGGTGGCCAGTTATGCTGGCGGCACTGGTTCTGGGCCTGGGTCTGTCCTCCAGGACACGGCATGGGCCTCTTCTCTGTGATCCTACCATGCAGGCCTGCCTCCTGCAATGGGTCAGGGTGCACTGCAGGGCTTGGGCCAGCGGCCCAGCCTGCCAGCTCCGTGCAGGGAGGCAGGGTCAGGAGCAGGCCCTCGTCTCTCCAGAGGGCCGTGGGCCGCCTCCCCCACAACCATGGCAGGGTATCGGGGGAGGGATAGGACTGCAGCCAGCCCCATCATGTGACCCAGTGCCTGCACAGCTGGTGACAAAGGAGCAGGCCCAGGCTCTCTATAGACTCCATCTCCTGGCTGAGAAGCACAAAGGACTCAGGCCGCCCCGCAGGACTGCGGACACAACCACAGAGCCCTCTGTGGACGCCGGGCAGAAACCTCCACGTGCAGCCCCCTTCCCTCCTCACTTACGTGCGCTTCTCGTCCCGCGTGGAGCTCAGGATGAAGGTCGGCTTCCGGGCCCGGGAGATGTGCACGAGGTCCTGCAGCTCTGCGGACACAGGGTGGCAGGGCCAGCCCGGTGGGTCACCCTGCCGCCCCCGAGGGCTCGGGGGTAGATCTGAGGCTATGCCCTCACCCCACTGTCGCCAGCAGCTCTGCCTGCGGCCCTCAAGAAGGGCTCTTTGTCCCAGGAAGCAGCTGAGCCAGAGCCCACCGCCCCTCTGGAGAAACGGCTGGAATGGATGGGAGCCCACTGCCCTGGGAAGGGCCCCGCTGGCCCGGGCAGCGCCCAGATTCGCCTCAGCATCTGCCTCCCAAAGCGCGAGGCCCAGGCCCCTGAGTGTCCTGTGCTTTGCGGCCCACAGCGGGGTTCCCCGCCCGTCCACCTGGTGCGGCCAACAACCACCAGCACCATGGCTGCTGTTCCCAACTTATAGATGAGGTTCAAAGAGGTCATGCGACTCGTCCAAGGTCACAGCCAAAAGGGCCGAGTCGAGATGCGCCTTGGTATTTAACTCCATGAACGGAGGGAGGCAGCCTGACCACTCTTCAGATGCCCCTCATCCTGACCCTTCTGGAAACTTCCTCAATGGCCTCTCAATTCGGATGCACCTGTCCACTCCGTTCATGTGCCCAAGGCCCACCCTGTGCACGAGCTGCCCTCCTAACAAGCAGCCTGGCCCCAGGTGCCTGGCCCGGCAGAGCCACATCATCCAGTTTGATGGGCCCCCCACACCACTGTGCAAGTTTAGAAGCAGGCGGCAGGGAGCAGAGAGCAGGGAGCAGAGAGCAGGGAGCAGGGAGCAGGGAGCAAGGCGGTAGGTGTCCCCTTACCAGGCAAGTGGCCAGAGGGTAGGCAAGCTAAGCGGGAGACCCGCCAGGAGAGGCAGGGGACAGCGTGCCAGGCTGGGGCGGTACAGAAGGGGGCGTGTGCTGGCATGGGGCTGAGAGACAGGAGGAGGAGCTGGCTACGGTGGACTCGGGGCATGGAGGGCTCTGCGGCCCCTCTAGGCCCAGGGCATTACCCATCGGACACCTCACCCCAGGCCCACCATCCAGCCTGGCTTGGGTGACTGAATGCCTGCAAAATTGAGAGATAAAGATGGGGGGTCAGCTCCGGGTGGGGGTGGGCAGGCTGAGGAGAGAGGCAGAGCTGGAAGGACTGACTGGCTGCTGGCCCTGCCTGCGCTGCACTCCAGGCCTGGCTGAGCTATTCTGGGTGGGGGTGCTGGTGTCTGCTTCCCCAACAGCAAAAAAAAAAAAAAGAGGCTGGCTTGCCAACCATGGGTTTCTGACTACCCTGATCCGGGACCCCACTCTCAGACAGTTGAGGGCCTGGGGTGGACTGCCCACGGGAGACCCAGAGTCTCCTTGGGGCCATCTCCACGGATCCCAGGATGCCCGGGGGCCGATGCTGGCTGCCTGCCACGATCAAAAGCACCTAAGTCACTGAGCTGAACAGGCCAGCGTGGGAGCACTCGGCCTCAGGCCTGACAGGGACTCAGCAGTGCTGCAGAAACACTTGCTGAAGCCAGAGGGCCGGGGGCTCCGGCACCCCGCAGGGCTCCTTCCTGCCTGCCCTGCACTCCCAGGGCACACAGCCGTGACGGCGCTCACCTCACGGGTGCTAGGGCACACCCAGACCCGAGACCTGTGTCCAGGGTGTCCTCTCTGGGGAAATGCATTGTGGGCTGTGGGCCAGGGAACCCACTGGCCTCCGGGCTCCATAGGCTGCTAGCTGCCTCCAGAGGCTAACATGCCCTGCCCACCCTCCCTCCCTGCTTGTTTCAAAGGCTGCCACACTGAGGCCCTGTTCTCTCGGGAGCTCTGATCTGGGGGCCTGGGAACCAGCTAGAAAGCAGGGAGCAGGGGGCGGTGGGGGGGGCCTACCTAGGTTGTTTAAGCTGATCGGTGGTGGCTGGGGCTGCGATCTCTCCAGGGAGCAGGAGGAACGCTGTGCTGCTGGGGAGCCTGGCTCCGAGGGGGTCCCTGGGAGGAGCGGCAAGTGGTGGCTGGCCCCTATGGTTCTCAGCAGAGTTAAGAGTGCCCTCCTGGTGACCACTGGTGACAGCGTGGGGAGGAGGAGATCGCACGGGATCAGAAGTGAAGTCATCATCGGAGGGAAGAGGGCCCTCCCTTCCACACATGGCCCCGCTTCCACCTGCCAGGCTGCCCAGGCAGGCAGGCGCGCCGAGGGGCCGGGTGCCCGACCCCACCCTGGCGGGGCGTGCAGGCTCCAGTCTGCTCCATCCAAAACAGCTTCCTGGGGCCAGGGAAGGTGCTGGGGCTCAGCATGGAAAACAGAAGGAGTGGGCGGTGCTGCCCCGCCTGACTGTTGTGGGAACTCCCTCCGTCCCTTCGACTCTGGTGGAGAGGGCAAGACTCCCACCTCCACACGCAGCAGTTCTCCAAAGTGCCGAAGGGACAGTCTCCTGCACAGCTCAAAAGGGACTAGCCAGCCAGCCAGCAGGGATTTACTCCCATCTGACAAATGGGATGACAGAAAAGGATGCCACGAGAAACAGTGTGCCCATGCACGCACACATGCTTGCACACACTGGTGAGTGCACACCCACAGCAAACTCCACAGCTCCCTGAAACCCTCCAGGGAGCTCCAGGCTGTGGGTGAGGAGAATCTGTTTTTTCTAGCCCAAAGCCAAGGTCTCACTGAGTGAGCCTGGGGTGCATGCAGTCTGCTGTGAGCACGGGGCACGCACACACACTTGAGTAGTGTAATGCATGCAGCCTGCCTGTGAGCACGGGGCACACACACACACTAGGGTGGTGTAATGCATGCAGCCTGCCTGTGAGCACGGGGCACACACACACACTAATGTAGGGTTCTATCAGTGGACTCCCCAAGGCTGAGGACGAGGGCTGTGGCCCCTCCCTGTCCCGCTCCCTGAACCCTGGCACGCTGGGGTGGGATGGGCCACACAGGAGAGGGTACTGGCTGAGCAAGCGCCGTGGTGGGCTCCATCTCCTGGCTGGTCAGGGCTCCAGGTCTTGGGAAAAGGAACCTTACAGTCTCAACCTCCCAGGGCTTTCCAGAGACCCTGCCCAGGGAGCCAGGGGGGTGGGTGCAAACAAGATTCTGGCACCTGAGAGTGGGGGCCCCCCCTTCCCAGCCCCGGGCTCCCCACCATCTCTGCCCAATGCTGGATCCAGAGAGGTGAGCACATACGTTTGCTGATCTTGGAGGCTATGAAGGCAGGAGTCTCCCCAGAGTCATTTGGGGTGTCCACCTCTGCCCCGAACACAATGAGGGCCTTGACCATCTCCACGTTGTCTTTCTGTTGGGGATGGAGTGGGGGGTGGGGAATATGCAACAGCTCAGGAAAACGAAGAGGAAAGGGACCCTACCCATCAACTCAATGGGCATTTCACTGGTCCTCGGCATGGGAAAGGACACTGGGACTTTTGACCCCCGACCCTACCGATCTGATGTTCCGAAGTCTACACTCTGAAGGCTGGTGCCCTGACAAGCAGGCTTAGTGTCCCCAGGTGAGGGTCTCGGAACGCAGACAGAAACCAGCAGTCCCTCACCCAGTCTCCAGCTTCACCAGCTCCTCCTCACAGGAAGCAGCACAGCTATGACCCCCCACCCAGGAACCATGGGGACACTGAAGGGTCAGCTGCTGATTGCAAGGAAAGGGAAGACTGTCTGCCCATGTGGTCCAGGGCGCCAGTCCCAAGGGGGTGACCTAGGGTCCTCCCTGATGGCAGCCTCTGAGGGCGGCCTCCCTGTCCACAGCACTGTGTGGTTACCACCTGGGGGCCGGGCAGTGGTGGTGGGGGCACAGCTTGGTGTCCCAGGGCCGCCTTTCCCTGTCTCATGGGTGAAGAGGTGTGTCCAGAAGGCAGTTGTTCCAACAGTGGTTCCCACACCATCGGATTCACATGGGCACAGGTAAATATGTGTGCTTCAAACACCAGTGACATGGCTTTTTTCGAGCCACCTTTCCTTTGTAGCACTGGTTTGGCCACGCTACGGTAGTGACATAACATTCCCTTCAAAATAAACTTAAGTCGAACCGACGCACAGAAACGGTTAAGCAGCCCATTTGTAAAAGCGGTTCTGGAGTGTGCCACACCCTGAGATGGCACTGCGGGGGCCTGGACACAGGGAAATAGTGAAGCCCGCCGGCCATTCTCCAAGTGAGATCTGTGGGCCCCTGTGGATGTGGGAGACCCTCTTCAAAGGTTCAGGACGTTAAGCCTGGTCTCATAGAAAGTAGCAAGGTGTCTGCCCTTGCGCTGCACCAACTTTTGCACTGATGGTGCAAAGGCATGGTGGGTAAAACGGCGTCCTAGCAGGCAGCAAGGCCGCAGCACCATGACAGTGGTCATGGCTTTCCTCTCTGCTGAGCACTCACGGTCAAAAAACGTTAACTAACCAGCCTGCTCCTCCCCAGAACGCCCTGCTGCGGCAGCGAGGGTCGCTCTGTTAGGCTGTGACCCTGAGTGCGGAGTGAGGCGAGTGGTGTGGGCGAGACCTTCCTGCGGCCCCGCCGACAGGCCTAGGGAGGGAAAGCGCCTCCACGCCTGTGAGCCGAGAGCCGACAACCGAACTAGCGGCTTGTTCGCACTGGATGCTGTGTTTTCTTGAGGAATGACAGACGGACCGATGGGCCAGCTATGACAATTCAGCCTTGGGGATGGGGGTGGGGGACACTTTCTCAAAAATGAAGGTGGCGAGCCTGTCACTTCAAGAAAACCCCCTGGCAGTATTTGGTGCCGATAGTAAAATGTGAGCTTCCAAACAAATGCCAGCCTTCCAGAGAACCCGCGTGCGCCCTGCAGCTCACAGGCTTTTCTCATGCGCTGGACGGTGGCATCTACAAATGGGGGTTTTGCACCACGAAAGGGGCTGATGTATTTGGGAGCTACACACACTCAGGGAACCGCTATTTTCCAGGGAGGACACGGACCGTGCATGGGTAAAATGCCCCTGTGACAGGCAAGAGGTTCCTGTGGATGTGAGTGAGAAGTGCGGGGAGATGGCCTCGGGGTGCCCGCTGCACCCAACCTGCCAGCAGCTACCCCGTCAAGTTCTGGTGCGCTGTCGAACATACCCATAAGAATCTGAAAAGGTACAGCTATGTATCTTTTCCAACCACATTTCTCTGTGAGGCCGAATTTCTTCATGTTCTTCAACACACCTGATGACACACTGCAACAGTGAATGTAGCAGAAGATGGGAGGGTTCATGCCTTCTCCAAAGACAGGCATTAAAAAGACACAAAAAAGTAAAACAATGCCATCTTCTCTCGGTCAGTTATTTTTGTTTAGGGGAAAAAAAAGGTGTTTTTAGGTTCTGGCTGGTATAGCTCAGTGCATTGAGTGCAGGCCTTCGAACCAAAACATCACTGGTTTGATTCCCAGTTAGGGCACACGCCTGGGTTGCAGGCCAGGTCCCCAGTAGGGGGTGCACTACAGGCAACCACGCACTGATGTTTCGCTCCCTTTCTCCCTCCCTTCCCCATCTCTCTAAAATAAATAAATAAAATCTTTTTTTTTTAAAGAAAAGGTATTTTCCACAAACATATTACTTACCATATTTTTCAGACTATAAGATGCACTTTTTTACATTTTTTGCTTGAAAATTTCTTTTCCTATTTTCCTCCTCTAAAACCGAGGTGCATCTTATGGTGCGGACCCCAGACGCACTTTGGTTTTAGAGGAAAATAGGGGGAAATTTTTGAAGCAAAAAATGTGGTAAAAAAGTGTGTCTTATAGTCTGAAAAATATGATATATGAGTATGTGATGGGCAAATTACAGTCATATTTTAATGAATCTTTTAATAATTTCAAAAGCCTCGTAATGAATGAGTCTTTTGAAAACCTCTCACTTTTAATTTCTAATATGAAAATATAGACAGCTAAAATTCATATAAAAAGGTCTTTGGGATCCTAAGTAATTTTTAAGAGCACAAGGGGACCAAACAGACCGAGATGCTGGCTGACCGGGACGGTTCCAAGGGACCATTCAGCGCTGAAACAGCCGTGGTTTCACTTACAGTTTCAGCCTCTCGAGCACCACTGCCCCACAACCACGACCTTTGGCATAAAATAGGATGTCTTTGAATTTGTCCTAAATCGACATGCTTTAGAGTCCCAGGGTCTCCCTCCAAGACTCATGACACAGGCACCTGCGCATTGCCACCACTGTCATTACACGCACACGCACAGACACACGTCTGTGACACAGCACGAATGTCCCGTCCCTGCATGCAGAGCGGTCACCCTGCAGTGTCGGAGCAGACTGCAGGGCCTTCACGGGCCGGAACCCTGCTCTGTGACGACCCAACACCCACTGAGGGCCACCCGGGCGCAGAGGCCAGCCCCGCCCCCCAGGAGTTGAGAGGGCGCCGCTCCCCAAGGACGAAGGGGAGGGGGACAACACCTGCAGGGTGCTTGCTCCACGCCGGCCTGCACGTGTCACTCAGACGTCCCTCCTGGCTACCAAGGGTCCGCCACCGACTCCTCTCGACCACTCTGCCAGGTGGGTGCCGACACCTCCGTGCCCCAGGGGAGGCACCGAGGCCGACAGAGGTGACGCGAGTGCCTGAGGCCACAGTCAGTGCCAGAGCTGGGCCTTCCCCTCTCGTATCTCGAGTCTTGTTGGCAGGCACAAAGGGAGGGGCACCAGGGCGCCAGGGAGGAGACTCACCGACACAGCCAGGTGCAGCGGCGTGTTGCCGTGCTCTCCGCGGGCATCGGCGTGGGCCCCGTGGGTCAGCAACACCATGACGCAGTCGAAGCGGCCACGCATCACTGCCACGTGCAGAGCCGTGTTGCCCGCAGAGCTGGTGCTGTGCACGTCGCCACCTCGTTTCAGCAGCAGGCGGGCCATCTGTGGGGGACAGGGTCCCGGCCCAAGTCAGCAGGGCACCCCCGCGGCCCCTGGGCACACCGGGCACTGCCACTTCCTCCCTCAGAGGGAAAGCTCCAGCACTGGAAGGGGGCCCAGGTGGCAGGTCCCAGTCCTGTGGGTGGCTCTGGGCCTTCCACACCATCAGCACCCAGGACTAGGGGACAAGAGCCCGAAGATGTGCCGATTGCTTTAAGGGGCCTCTGAGGCCTTCTCTGGGACTCACAGGGTCCATGCCTCCCTGCTGAAGTCCCCCTGGGCCCTGCCCCAGAACAGCCCCACTCCTTGTCACCTCCCCTGGGACCCCGCAAAGGTAGGGTCCCCTCTCGGGACTTGGCAACACTCATCCCTGCCCCACAGCAGCCCCAAGGAAGGGAGCCTGGATGTTGGAGCCCAGGAGCCTTGAGCAGCACTGCTTCCTCCCAGCTGTCTGAGCTTGGGTGGGTCACTGCACCCCTTTGCACCTCAGTTTTCTCTGCTGTGAAATGAGAATGAAGGTCCCTACCTCACCGAGGTGGTGATAACGAGTGACAAAACTCACAGAAAATGGCCTGCCTCGGTGGCTGGCTCCTGGCATGAAGATGGTGCCCTGCTGGGGCTGGCATGTCCACCGCCTGGTCCATCCCGGGTAGGGGCAGGCCGTGCCCTCTGGGGCCACCTGAGCCGTGCTCTCGGAGAGGAGAGACCAGAGCCCTCCATCGTCCCAGGGGGACGGAGCAGGGCCTGGGGGGCGGCCTCAGAGGAGATGCTGCTGGAGCCGGCAGCAGCATCGCCATCAATCACCACCTCTGTGTGCAAGGCACTGGACGATTTATGAAGAATGTCCCCCTGCACTACCCTGCTGCTGACCCACACCTCCAGAGGCAGGACACTGGGTGCCCAGTTTACACAGAAGAAAACCACAGGGGGACACTGTCACTGTGCCAGTGAGCAATGCCAGGGTGTCATCTCTCCTTGGGCTTGTCTGCCGGGGGCCCACTGTGAGAGCGACCCCCAAGTGCCAGCCTCAGAGTCCCCTCAGGAACCTCCTTCCTCAGGCAGCTGAGAACGAAGGGCGCAGGGACCTGCCCCCTGCCCACCACTGCCCTGGACTCCGCCTACCTCTGCGTTCTTGGCCCAGTGGAGCGGGCTGGCCCCATAGCGTGGGTCTTTGCTGTGGACCTGGCTGCTGTCCATGTTGATGATCATTTCGGCGCACCTGGGGAGAGAGGAGCCTCGGGTGGTGAGGAAGGCCAGAGGCAGCCTGGAGCCGGGAGAGGTCATGACTAAGGGCTTCATCCACTGGTTAGGGAGAGTTTCTGCAAATAAAGTTGCAATGAAACCAACAGCGTGAACACTGTGGTATGTCTAGGGTATCATGAGCCTCATAAGACACAGCTCAAGCCCCTTCCTCCAGGAAGCCTTCCCTGATGCCCCCTCCAATCAGCAATGATCACTCTCACTGGCGCTGGCTTTAGAGTCCGACGGACTTGATGTCAAGCCCCAGCTTTCCCACTGGTGACCTCTGGAAAGTGACCTAGTCCAGCTGCAGCACGGAGACTGTCCTAAGAGGACTGGGTGGGAATTAAAGGAGACGGGGTATTTCAGCACCTGGTTCTGGGCCTGGCCCTCCATGACCCGGTCCCTTGAAAGCACTGCATACTGTGGCACCACTCACAACAGCCAAAGGGTGGAAGCAACCCAAGTGTCCACCAACAGATGGCTGGAAAAGCAAAACGTGGCACAGCCAACAGAGCATTATTTTGCCTTAAAAAGGGAGTGAATTCCGACCCATGCTCCGACACTACTGGACCTTAAAGATATCACACTACGCAGAACCAGAGTCCTGGAGGGTCCGCAGACAGCAGGTGGGAGCTGGGACAGAAGCGCCCTTGGCAACACCAATGCCCGTGATTCTGAGTCCAGCTGTGCTGGCTGCCACACAGAGGTGGGGGCAGGGGCGGCCCTGCCTGGCCCTGAGGAGCACGGCTGTGTGCGCAGCAGTAGGGCACGACCTATGTCATCCTGCAAGGATGCTCTCTGATCTGAGCCGGCCCGCAGAGAGGCCCGGGCGGGGCAGGGAGGGGGCCTGGCTGCGGGCATCTGAAGAGAGGCAACCTGGAAAACCCCAGGGTCCTGGAAGGGACATGGACGGCGCAGGTGACTGGGACCATAGGGCGGCTGAAGCCGAGTAGGAGCAGGGCCACCGCGCCAGCTGTAGAGGAGAGTGTGGCCAGCACTGTGTCCACTTGGATCGCGCCCTGCCACCAGGGAACCTGATTGCTGGGGGCGAGAGCCCTGGTACTGTCCCCAGCCACTTGGTCAAGTCTTTCTTAAAATCCCAGCTCATCCTGGCTGCGAGAGAGCAAAGGAGAGGAAAGTTCATCCACGCTTGGACCAGACTTTCAAGGGGAGAGCAATGCCCCAGGGTCCAGTCAGGTCCCTAAAGGATGGACAAAATCTAAGGGAGGGCGAGTGCCCACCCCCGACCTGAGCGTGGCCTCTCTGTGCGCTCAGCTCCGGAAGGTCCGGGTGACTTCCGGGTCTCCTGTCCCGGAGCTGTTCTCCTCTCCATCTCTGTGAGGCCAGCACTTAGCGCAGTGCCTGGGACTGAGGGGCTGGCTGGCCCATTCATTCATTCCTTCCTTCATTCTAGATACTGTACCTGCTACATAATATTTTGTTAGTTACCTTTTCTATCCACTCCCCCATACCCATCACACACACACACTCATACACACTCATACACATGGAAAAGAATTTTCCTGAAACGAGGATTTCCCAGGTGTGGGAAAAGGGAAGAAACAAGAGAGGGTTCTGGAGCTCCCTAAGACATGGGCCTGGGACCTGTGTCCCCACAGTGCCACCAGCCAGGAAGGGCAAATTTGCCCAGGCACATGGGGCCCTGAGCCCCCCGACCACCATTCCTGGGCTTTGAGTCACCCAAAGAGGCTGTGAACACCGCAGCACGACAGGGTTCAGACCAGGCTGGCGGGTTTGGGGGGGAAGAGGACCCAGGTTGGCAGGTCCGTCTGAGTCCTGGGGTTGCATGAGACCACCACCTGGGAAGCTGGGAAGGGGGGCTGCAGGGAAGGTTAAGATGGTTCTTCTCCAGCTTGGGAGAGGCAGGTTTACGGTGAGAAACGAAGGTGCACTGCAGAGCGCACAGTGGAGCTCACAGACGGAGTCACGTCCCCACACATTTCTTTGTGCCAGGTCAGCCTTTGGCGCCAGAATCTGACGCACATCCAATGAGCCTGCAGAGGCCACTGCTCAGGAGAGGCCAGGGAGAGCTGAGGCCCAGCACCCGTGCGGGGCAGGGGTCTGGGGTGAGTGGGGAGGGCTTACCCCTTCTGGGAGAACTTCATGGCCGTGTGGATGGGGTACCCGCGGGGCCCCATGATGTTACAGCGAGCGTTGTACAGCAGCAGCGCATGGACCATCTCCTGCTTCCCCATCTGGCAGGCCAGGTGCAGCGGGGTCAGCCCTTGGTTGTTCACCTGGTTCAGGCCGGACGACGCATTCTTCCCTAGGAGCTGCCAGCACAACAGCAGGTGGGCCGGGGCCCACCTCGGAGAGGCCCCGGCACGTCCCTCTCCTGCCACCCCCAGTGGCACCCCATTGGCAGTGTCTCTCGGGGCACTGGGGGGGGGGTAGCTGGACTCCATGGGAACAAGAGAAGCAACAGAGAAGGGAGGCCTGAGAGGTGAAAAAAAGCTGACTGAGCCAGTGTTAGCTGGGTGCGGGTCTGGCAAGACTGCAGGACAATTGCTGCAGAAAGACACTGAAGATGAGGGTGCATCTAGGGATGGGCACTGGGGGTCCAGGAGGAAGGGGTAGTGTTCCTTGCTTTTCACTGTATATTCTTCAGTCCTGCTTGAATGCTTTTTGGTATGCACAGATATTATTTTTTTCAATTAAAAAAATACCAGCCTTAAAAAGCAAGTCGGGAGGCTTGCATTTCCTCACTTGCAGCTGAGTGCTGTGTCCCTGGGGTTAATTAGACCCCCCCCGCACCCGAGGGAGCAGCTGGGCGTGTCAGCGGCCTGAGTGCGCACTGCTCTGGGGCCCTCCCTCGACAGACTTCTTACTGTCACTAATCCTGTTTCCTTAGCAAGGGGGTGGGCTGATGGTGCCCACCCCCGAGGGCTTTCTGAGAATGAACTAGAGCACACATGACACTCGGGACAGGCCAGGCTGGAGACAAGCGTGCCATAAGGGACGGGCACAGCTGTACATGACTACTGTGAGTGCCCCTGGCCTCGGCTGGAGGCAGGATACGTGGCCCGTGTGGGGCACTCGGTGGTGCTCAGCAAGGGTGGAGCTCGGCATCGGCGGGGACCCCCACCCCAGAGGGCACTCGTCATTAGGTATGAGTCCATTTTCTGCAGTAACATAGTTCCATTCTGGTGCCAAGGCAGAGACAAGGACATAACCTTTGGAAGAATCTTCTAATTCCAGGCAATAAAATACTGTCCTGTAGTCTGTCTTTCCTATATCATAAAGTAGCCTTTCAAGAACATCACTTCATTTACGCACTCAAAAGTTTGACTTTTGGACAGTCAGGACTTCCGGCCAAGATGGAGGCATAGGTATAGGTAGACATGCTTTGCCTTCTTGCACAACCAAAATTAAGGACAACAAAAATTTAGAAACACAAAAATGATCAGAACTGACAGATTTTGAACTGCACAGAAGTCCGACAACCATTTATCCAGACTGGCAAGAGGGGCGGAGTTGGCAGCCAGAGGAGAGGGGTCGAAGCAGGAAAAAGCGGTGCCTGGTGGATCCAGGCCCACTGGTGATGGCTGGCAGACCCCACACGCACGGTGGCAATGGGAAGACCCAGTGAGGTACGCGAGGTGGCTGACCACGGTCACACATACGTGTGCAGATGAACCAGGCGAAAGTGGCAGCGAGACAGACCGCACAACCCGGGGCCCCACTGACAGGAAGTAAACCCTAAAACCACTGATTGAAAACACTTGTGGGGGTTGAGGTGCCAGGAGAGACTCCCAGCCTCGCAGGAGAGTTTATTGGAGAGACCCACAGGGTCCTAGAATGTACACAAGCCCAGCCATGCGGGAACCAACACCAGAATTGCCCAATTTGCTTGTGGGAAGGAGAAGGGACTGAAATCCGAGAGAGAGCAAAGCAAGCGCCATCGTTCCCTCTCAGACCCCGCCCCCACATACGGCATCACCCCAGTGACTGGCTTGTCCTGCCCTGGTGAACACCTAAGGCTCCATACCTCATACGTAAACAGGTACGAACAGACCAAAAAAAAAAGGCTCAAAGAAAAGAACAGATCAAAGCCTCAGGGCCAAAACTTTTAAGTGACCAAGAGATAGCCAAAGCACTGGTGATCAGGATGCTCACAGAACTGGTTGAAATTGGTCGCAAATTAGAGGAACAAATGAAGGCTACACTAAGTGAAATGAAGGAAAATGCACAGGGAACCATAGTGATAGGAAGAAAACTAGGACTCAAATCAATGGAGTGGACCAGAAGGAAGAAAGAAACAACCAAACGGAAAAGAATGAAAAAACAAGAATTCAAAAATATGAGGAGAGACTTAGGAACCTCCAGGACATCTTTAAATGTTCCAACATCCGAATTATAGGGGTACCAGAAGGGGAAGAGGAACAGCCTCAAGTGGAAAACTTACATGAACAAATAATAAAGGAGAACTTCCCCAATCTGGCAAAGGCGATAGATGTCTAGAAAGTCCAGGAAGCTCAGAGAGTCCCAAAGAAGTTGGACCCAAGGAGGAACACACCAAGGCACATCATAATTACATTAGCTAAGATTAAAATGAAGGAGAATCCTAGAAGCAGCAAGAGATAAGGGGACAGTCACCAACAAAGGAGTTCCCATCAGACTTCCTGCTGATTTCTCAAAAGAGACCTTACAGGCAAGAAGAGGCTGGAAAGAAGTATTCCAAGTCATGAAATGCAAGGACCTACATCCAAGATTGATCTATCCAGTAAAGCTTTCATTTAGAATGGAAGGGCAGATAAAGTGCTTTTCAGATAAGGTCAAGTTCAAGGAGTTCATCATCACCAAGCCCTTATTATATGCAATGTTAAAGGGACTTATCTAAGAAAAAGAAGATAAAAAACATGAACAGTAAAAAGACAATAAACTCAAAGTTATTAACAACCACACCTAAAACAAAAACAAAAGCAAACTAAGCAAACAACTAGAACAGGAACAGAACCACAGAAATGGAGATCACATGGAGGGTTAGCAACAGGAGAATGGGAGGAGGAGAGAGGGGGAAAAGGTACAGAGAATAAATAACATAGATGGGAGGTAGAAAATAGACAGGGGGAGGGCAAGAATAGTGTGGGAAATGTAGATGCTAAAGAACTTGTGACACATGGACATGAACTAAAGCGGGGGAATGTGGGTGGGAGGGGGTGTGCAGGGAGGAGGGGAATGAAGGGGGGGAATGGGACAACTGTAATAGCATAATCGATAAAATATATTTTTAAAAAGTTTGACTTTTATTTTGCTGCCCAGTGAGTCAAAGACTGGATGGGGTGCCTCTGGCACAAACACCCAGAGGAGCCAGGTGGCGTCGTGTTGTTGGTGTCCCTGTAAGGAGTTAAGCTCGACCCTCTCAACCATGAACACCCCCACTCAGGGGTCCGACTCATGCCAGGTGCTGAGGAAGAGCTGAACTAAACTCACTGGCTGGACTGGGCCTTTCCCCGGTTGAGAGAGCAAACATGCCTCCTTGACCAGCGTGGGGCAGGAGGAGCGGGGCAGGGCAGCATCCTCCACAGAGGAGCTCAGGCCTTAAGGACCAAGGAGGGACAGTGAGAAGCCGAGAGTGTCATCTGATCCCAAAGACGGCAGTGGGCACAGAGAGGTGTCACTGGGCCCTGTCCCGCCCCGCTCACCTGCAGCACCTGGGAGCTGTCGCCCTGCACAGCGTAATGGAAGGCGGTCTCCCCGTTGTTGTCCGTGACGTCCATCTGGGCCCGGCAGTGCTGCACCAGCTCCACCAGGATCTCCGAGTCGCCCTTGCGGCAGGCCAGGTGCAGGGGCGTGCAGCCCTCCTCATTCTCCCTGCTGTTGGCACAGCTGTGGGGGCGGGGGCCAGGAGGGTGAGTGGACGTGGCACAAGGTGGGCAGAGCACTGAGAAACCTGAGTGAGTGCAGGAGAGGGACGTGGGCTGGGAGTTCAAGGGCGCTCGTGCCACACTCACACAGGCTGGCTCACACTTAGGGCTGAGTCGCAACGTATCTGTGTCTTGTGTGACTCGAACCTGCTTTTCTTCGTTCTGGGGGCACACCTGCAGGGGGATGTGCCCCAGGGCCACACCAGCCTGGGTGGGCAGTGGACCGGCACAGAAAGGGTCACAGAAAACCGAAATCTCACTGACGCTGCGCAATTCACTTCACCTTTCTGGGCTTCAGTGACTTTATCTACTGAAAAATGAAAACAGTCCCTGTCACGCCTGCCCTGGGAATGGACAGACTGTTCGGACAAAACACCAGGACGTCTGAGAACAGGCCCCTCAGCTGAAAAGGGCAGCCGGGAGTCTGCAGTGCTGGGCCTGGGAGTTGAACAGAGCGTCTGGGAGGAGCATTGAAGGAGGCGTGGCCACCCTGGGACAGGACTGTGACCGGCAGGGAGCTTCACCAGGGCGCCCACCGCTCCAGCGCTGGCTGAGTGGACGTCTGAGAGCACGTGTCCTGGGTCCCAGAGGGGCACCCAGACCTTTGGAAGGGGACCCCAAGGACCTGAAGCCTCTACGGCTGCTGAGGCTGAGCGACCTGGCAAAAGTCACAGGGCCTCTCACTGGGATGCAGTACTTTGTGGGGGTGCTGGGAGGATTCAAGTTCATGGTGTGTGTCAAACAGCTACCGTGGGTCTAGCGCCTGGCAGGGACTCCAGCAAGGTTTTCCCTTTGACTTTAGTCAGCATCCCCCCTGACGGTCAACATCAGAGTCCGGAGGCAGTGCTGCCCCTCTGTAAGTCAAACCTTTGAGTTCACGGAGGGGAACAGAGGCAGGACAGAGAGACTCCCTAAGCCCCCACCCTGCCGCACACACTGTCCCAAGGGTCCTGTCCCCCTGCCCCACCAGGCGAGGTCCCCGCCCACCTGATGATGCGGCTGTGGTGGAAGCACTCTCGGATGCCCAGCTCCACCGCCAAGTGGGCCACTGACCAGCTGGGGTGGCTGCGGATGAGGTCGGTCAGCTGCTGCAGGACCTCCACCTGCAGGACGTGGACGGAGCTCTCGTAGAAGGGCGGCAGCTGGGCCGAAAACTGCTGGAAGTACGCGAGGGCGTCGGCCTCCGCCTCCAGCTGGAAGAGTCTGAGGACCCAGGAAGGGGGGGGACAGGAATGAGCCGCGAGGGACATCAGCCCAGCCTCTGCTGGTGTCAGCAGCTTCCGTCGGACGCCGCTCCCCCACCACACACACATGCACCCCTAAGGGGGTTGGGACTTTCTTTTTGTTTGAAAAGATTCCCTTTTTTAAAGTTATATGGCATCATGCGGTGCTTTTAGATTTCATTTCCCCCAGGCCGGGCCGTGTCCACCTCCCAACCTGTCACAGCTGCGAGCCCGGCCTCTGTCCCAGCCCATCCCACGTGGAAGGAAGGAAGGTGTTGTTCAACCTAAACGTCCAGCAAAACAGAGTATTATATACATTGTGGTGCATCTGTGGTGGAATATTATGCAACCACAAAAGTGAGATATTAAAAAATCAAGCAGCCCTGACTGGCGTGGCTCAGTTGGTAGGGCAAACTGTCTTGCAAAGTGAAAGGTCCCCGGTTCGATTCCTGGTCAGGGCACATGCCTGGGGCTGTGCGTTTGGTCCCCAGTCGGGGTGCATGTGAGAGGCACCGATTGACAGTTCTCTCTCACATCAACATTTCCTTCCCGCTTTCTCTCTCCCCGTTCCCCTCTCTAAAAATAGATACATTTAAAAATTTTTAAAGAAGAAATTTAGTTTAATTTAAAAATAGAATACAAATTTTGTATGATACATGATCTAAACTGTATTTTTAAAGAAGACTGAAAAGAAATTTGTGAACATGTGTGTAGTAGCGTAATAATTGAGATGTTCTTCTCTATCCATTTCTGTGGTTTTTCCTACGAGGAGTTCATATTATTTCTATAGTCAGGAAAAGACGTTTTGCTCACTTGCAAGGCAGCGCTGGAGCCCAGGGCCCGCGGGGGGCAGGGGGGGGCCTGCTGTGCAAAGGTGGGACGGCTCTGCCCCCCCAGCCCCCCCCAAAAACAGCAGCCCACACCACCTGTCCCGCCCGCCTGCCCGCCAGAGGTGCTGCGAGGGTCAGATGGCAACATAAAAGAACTTTAAAAACCAAAAAAAAATCACATGTTGGGTGACAGCCAAAGTCCTTCCTGCCCAGGGCTTTCAGTATGCTGGCCCTCTCCCCCGACCTCCGCAAACCCCGCAAACCCCGCAGCCAGCCAGTGGGACCCAGTGGCCAGGGGTACTGGCTGGACAGGGCCAGCCGGCGCTTCCCCAGAGGGAGCAATTGCGTAGCAAATGTCCGCTGAGAGCCTGCCCTGTGCACGACCCTGTCTACACGGAAGGCGGGTAAATGAGCAAAGCAGACAGTGTGCCCGGCCCTCCGGGAGCCCATGTTCTGGTGGAGGTCAGCAAAATGCACAAGAGAAAAAATCAAAATGAGGAAGTTGGCGAAACACTATCCAGCAAGAAGTGGGACAGAAAAACAAAGTAGGAAAGAGGGCCACTCCTCACTTTCCTCTGCTGGATTCTGCTCCATCTCACCAACCTCTCCACGACGAATGTTGCAGTGACGTCAGAGAGAATGGCGGCTCTGGCATCGCTGAGGAATGCGAGACCTTGAGAAGGGCACTTCTGATGGAGTGTGGGAACCAGAGTCTGATTAGAATGGGTTTCAGAAAGAAGGGGATGTGAGAAACTGGAGACAGCAAATAGAGACCAGGCGGAGTTTTCTATAGAGGGGCAAATAAAGGCAGCTAGTGGGGAACGTGTGATCTGGCTTTCAAAGGCTGATGGGATGACCCAAAAGGAAATGGGGTCCCTCTGAGGACTTCCACTTCCATTAATGGCAGACTAGGTAATGTGAACCAGGTCACTGGCTAGAGACAACCAGAAGTACTGGACAAAATACAGAAAGCATCTGTGTGTGCCGCTGGGTACCTGGCCAGATGGTGATGAACGGCCAGGCTGGAAGGGATTATGGGAACGCAGGAAGTGAGCCTGACGTTTAGGCTGCTGTTCCCCGAGAGGCTGGAGGGACACGCAGCAGCATGAACAACCTCGCAGGTTCCGGGGGCGGGGACTGGAGGCCAGGGGTCTGCAAGGAGAGAGCCCTGATGACCGCCCCTCCTGTGGGCAGGGGTCCCGAAAGTCTTCAGGCTAGGAATTAAGGGTGGGCCACCAGTAAACAAACCCTCACGAGGGCTGTCACTCAGCCTCCAATAATCTCACTTCCAGAAACTAGACTGAGGTTATCCCAAGTGAGTCTGCTCCCCGGTACCTGGAGAAGCAAACACAATGGTGGAAGCATCGAACTGGGCTTCAAATGATTTCTGCAAGCACCGTCTCAAACCCGAAGTCCGGCACAGAATCACAACGCGCCAGGCCCACGAGCAGCTGCGCCAGGATAAAGGAGAACCAACAGAAACAGGCCCGTAAGGGAGCGACTGCAAGTATTAAAGTTATCTGATACAGCCCTGGCTGGTGTAGCTCAGTGGATTGAGCACGGGCCTGTGAAGCAAAGGGTCGCCGGTTCGATTCCCAGTCAGGGTACATGCCTGGGTTGCAGGCCAGGTCCCCAGTAGGGGACACATGGGAGGCAACCACGTGATGTCTCTCTCCCACTCTTTCTCCTTCCCTTCCCCTCTAAAGATAAATAAATAATAAAATATCTAAATAAATAAATAAATAAATAAATAAAGGAACAAAATATAAAAAGTAAATAAAGTTACCTGACACAGACTTCAAAGTAACTGCAATGGTATTCAAGAGGATAAAATAGAAGATTTGCAATTTTGACAAAGAACTTTAAGTTATAAAAAAAAATAAGTGAAAATTACAGAATTAAAAAATACAATTGTCAAAATGAAGAAAATGGCTAGGTATGATAGCAAATTAGGCAATGCTGAAGAGTGAACAGGAAACAGGTAAAAATATAGTAAACAGGATGAAGCATGAAGAGGCAGAGGCCGGGAAAACACAGGAAAGTGGATAAAAGACATAGACTATATACTGAAAAGATCTAATATACATATAAGTACAGACACAAAAACAACAGGAAAAGGATTGGACAGAAGCCGTATGTGAAGAGTTAATAACTGTGAACTTTCCAACACTGATGAAAAACATTGATTTAAAATAACTTCTGAGGCCTCCTCCACCAAAAAGAAGAGAAAAAGAGGAGGAGGAGGAAAGAAATCCACACGTAAGGCCCTTGCAGAGGGTCTAAGACATGGCCCAGAACTCCCGGACACCCGTCCTGTCAGGTGGGGGGAATGTACAGCCCCCTTCGCTCTTTACTCTGGCTCTGTAGCTGCTTCCCAAATGAACAAGACAGAAGTGATGCTGTTCCAGTTTCTGGATCAAGACTTTAAGGGACCGGAAGCTTCCAACTTTTCTTCTCTTGGGACCCAGCCATCGTGCCACAGGGAAGCTGAAGCCCCCATGCAAATGGCCATTGGTCCTGGACCTCTGGCCCTGGATAAACTCCCGGCCAAGAGCCAGCACCAACTTGCCAGGTGTGAGTGAGTCACTGAAGAGTGGATCTTGCAGTCAAGCCACACCAGCTAATGCCGCCTGGAACAGCACTGAGCCGTGCCCACTGAGCTTCACGCAAACCACAGACCTGTGAGCTATGTAACTGATACGGTTCTCAGCCACCAAGCTCGGGGGTAGTTTGCTGCACAGCACTGACAAAGAGGGACACACACTGGGGGACATATAATAACAGCAGGAACTGACACATGCGCCCTACTGCAGCTGCCGGGAACAAAATCCAAAGAGAAAATATTAACAATAGCAGAGGGGAAAGGTAACCTTCAAAGGACAACCATGTACACTGACAGCTGGCTTGTCAACAACAGAAGCCAGAGATGCTGGACTCACGTCCTTAAAGAGCTAAATAAATAAATAAGTAAATACCAAAGAGAATTCTATACCCAGCAAAAAAAAAAGCCCCGCGAGTATGAAGCTGAAATGAAAACATTTCACTGGTCAAAGAGAGAGAGACAGGGAGACTGGCCGTCACCAGCAGACCCAAACAAAAGGAAACACAGAAGTATTTCCATCAAGTAGGAGGGACCTAGTCCCAGATGGATGAGCAAAGATAACGATGCAGGGAAAACATGAAGTACCATGAACACGGTGAATATGTAGACAAATCTATGCTGACAAATGAACACTGACAGTGTGATGTCTTCTTGAGCTTCAAATAAAAGTATTAATAAAGAACAGTAAGCCCTGGCTGGTGTAGCTCAGTGGATTGAGCACGGGCCTGCGAACCAGAATATCATGGTTCGATTCCCAGTCAGGGCACATGCCTGGGTTGCAGGCCAGTTCCCAGCAGGGGACACACGAGAGGCAACCGTTCATTGATATTTCTCTCCCTCTCTCCTTCCCTTCCCCTCTAAAAATAAATAAATAAAATCTTAAAAAAAAAACAACAAAACAGTACACAGCACAGAAGCCTGGAGGGCACAAATGCAGTTAGAGGGTTCTAAGGCCTGTTTATGGTTCTGGAAGATTGGAGAGTACCACTTGTACTTCAGCAAGGCCAAGGCCGTGCATTTCGATCTCTAGAGTTCTGTCGAGAGCTGCAGAGGGTTTCAGATTGTGCCCTAGTTGCGAACGGACGAGCCAGCCGACACGGTTTCATGGATGCTGGCAGGAGACACAAGATTCCTGGACCAGAGACAAACGGCGACTTATGACTCACGGCAACAGCAGCGGCCAGAGTGTCGGCCTCCGTGCCAATTCCCTGGGATCCAGTTCCCACAGGGTGACATGAAGGGGTCAGGTGACACCCGCTCATGTTGCATTAGAAGCGAGAAACCCTGAGTGCAGGGAACTGGAATCTTTTATTATCGTCAATAAGCAAATCTGTTTAAGTTCCCCATTGGAGGAAGACACAGGGGAGTAAGCAGACCCACCACCTGCTCTGGAGACCCCACCTCCATCTTCTGAAACTGTTCACATGCAAGCATCCTTGTACAGAGAGCCTGGGGCAAAGGTAGTGGGCGTCTGCCAGCAAGACCCACAGAGCACTGTCCCCCAACAGGTACCACTAAAAGATGCTGACAGAGCACAATTTCCAAGCTAACACAGAGGGAAAAGGAAACAATAAGAAAACACTCCGCTGTGAATTGCAAAAGCATTACGGTAAGTGGGAAAAAAAGTTATACTCCTGAGACCACATTATGATCGACTGTGGTGACAGTAAATCCATAGTGACAGGAAGAAGATCAGCATTTGCCAGGGACCGTGGTCGGTACAGGGGACGCGTCACTGGGAAGAAGCAGGAAAGGCACTTGGGGAACAGAGATGCTCCGTGTCGCGACTGTGGGGACGGTGACAGGAGTGTGCGCTCATGGATGGTGCGCTTCAAGTCGGCAACTGCGGGTTTCTGTACATTGCATCTCAGTGAACTTAATTAAAGAAAACAAAAGTAAATAAAAAGACAAAAAAGAAAGGAATAAAGAAAGTAAAATAGGAGGAACAAAAAAAACAGTAAGATGCTAGATTTAAACTCGAATATATCAGAATTACATTAAGTGTAAATAGACCAAATGTTCCAAATAAGTACAACAGACAGTGTTAGTAGAAAAAACTACATATCTTTCCAAGATTAAAAACAAAAGGAAATGCACTATATAAATACTAACCAAAAGAAAGCCTGTGAAGTTGTATGAATATTAGACAAAGTAAGGTTCAAGGTAAAAAGCATTATTGGAAATGAAGAAATAGTTCATAATAGTAACTGTTTCAATTCACTAGAGAAATCTGACAATTATAAATTAACATGTACCTAATAATAAAACTCCAAAATACAGTTAAACTTGACAGAATTAAGAGAACCAGATAAATCCACAGTCACACTGAGATAGTTTATTGTCCTCTACTACTTACTTAAAACAACAGACAAAAAAAGCTCTATTGGATGTGGAACAATTAGTAAACTTCACCTACAGAAACTAAAAAAAAACCCCACACTATTCTGGGACTTCCGGGCCAAGATGGAGGCGTAGGTAGACACACTGTGCCTCCTCAACCAACCAAAAGAAGGACATCACCAAATTTAAAAACAAAAACAGGCAGAACTGCCAGAAAACTGAACTGTATGGAAGTCCAACCAAGGAATCACAGACACATTCATGAAGACCAGTGGGAGGGGCGGAGACGGGCGCCTGGGGTGGTCAGGACTCACAGCAAGGTTTTAGCTGGAGGACCAGGGCGGGCAAGGCGCTAGCTGGCCAGTGGGCGGCCCCACATTTGCGTTTGGAGAAACCGGTAGCACCTGAGGAGTGGGACGGACCGCACAGCCCAGGGCCCCAGTGTGGGGAAATAAAGCCTCAAAAATCTCTGACTGAAAACACCTGTAGGGGTTGAGGTGTCGGGAGAAACTCCCAGCCTCACAGGAGAGTTCGCTGGAGGGACCCACAGGGTCCTAGAATGGACACAAGCCCACCCACCCAGGAACCAGCACCAGAAGGGCCCACGTTGCCTGTGGGGAGCTGAGAAAGTGACTGAAAGCCACTGAGAACGGACCAAGCAGTGTTGTTCCCTCTTGGACCCGTCCCCACACACAGCGTCACAACGCAGTGACGTGTTGCCCTACTCTGGTATATGCCTAAGGCTCCGCCCCTTACTACATAGCAGTCTTGCAGAGACAAAAAAAAAGGGGGGGGGGCCCAAATGAAAAAACAGAACAAAGCTCCAGAAAAAAAATACAACTAAGCAATGAAGAGATAGCTAACCTATCAGATGCACAGTCCAAAACACTGGTGATCAGGATGCTCACAGAACTAGTTGAGTTTGGTAGCAAATTAGATGAAAAAAATCAAGGCTACACTAAGTGAAATGAGGGAAAATGTACAGGGAACCAACAGTGACAGGAAGGAAACCGGGACTCAAATCAATGGTTTGGACCAGAAGGAAGAAAGAAACATTCAACCAGAACAGATTGGAGAAACAAGAATTCAAAAATATGAGAAGAGGCTTAGGAATCTCTGGAACAACTTTAAACGTTCCAACATCTGAGTCACAGGGGTGCCAGAAGGAGAAGAAGAAGAGCAAGAAATTGAAAACTTATTTGAAAAGATAATGAAGGAGAACTTCCCAATCTGGCAAAGAAAATAGACTTACAGGAAGTCCAGGAAGCTCAGAGAGTCCCAAAGAAGTTGGGCCCAAGGAGGAACACACCAAGGCACATCATAATTACATTACTCAAGATTAAAATGAAGGAGAGCATTCTAGAAGCAGCAAGAGATATGGGGACAGTCACCTACAAAGGAGTTCCCATCAGGCTTTCAGCTGATTTCTCAAAAGAAACCTTACAGGCAAGAAGGGGCTGGAAAGAAGTATTCCAAGTCATGAAATGCAAGGACCTACATCCAAGATTGCTTTATCCAGCAAAGCTATCGTTTAGAATGGAAGGTCAGATAAAGTGCTTCTCAGATAAGGTCAAGTGAAAGGAGTTCACCATCACCAAGCCCTTATTATATGAAATGTTAAAGGGACTTATCTAAGAAAAAGAAAATAAAAATATGAATAGTAAAATGACAACAAACACAACTATCAACAACTACCTAAAACAAAACAAAAACTAAAACAAATAGAACAGGAACAGAATCACAGAAATGGAGATCACATGGAGGGTTATCAGTGGGCGGGGGGTGGGGGGGAGAAAAAGAGGGGAAAAGTAGAGGGAATACGAAGCATAAATTGTAGGTACAAAATAGCCAGGAGGAGGTTAGAATAGTATAGGAAATGCAGAAGCCAAAGGGGCTTACATGTACAACCCATGGACATGAACTAAGTGGTAGGAATGCAGGTGGGAGAGGGGTGCAGGGCAAAGGGGGATAAGAGGGAAAAAATGGGACAACTGTAATAGCATAATCAATAAAATATATTAGAAAATACTATTCCCACCAGGTACAGAAAACACATTCTTTTCAAGCACACTCATATAAAATTATAAATATTGGACCTATGCTGGACCATAAAGCAAATCCAGACAAATTTCAAAGACCTGAAAATACATAGACTATGTTCTCCAACTGAAATGCAGTTAAGAAATCAATAACAAAAAGATAACTAAAAAGTTACTGTATGTTTGAAAATTAAGCAAGATACATATAAACTACCTATGATTCAAACAAGCCAAGGTGAAATTTAGGAAACATCCTGACTCAGGGAAAATGTGAGTATTTACATAGCAAACTTGTGGGCCGAACCTCTGTACCCCGGCTGTGACGGAGGAGCTCGTACCAGACTAGCCTCCCAGCTGAAAACAAATACGGAGGCGGAATTCTATTCAAACGACTTTCTGAAGGCACTGGAGAAAACCAAGGCAGGCAGGCACATGGGGCCAGGCCTTTCGAGGAAAGGGAAGCACACGACGTAAGCCTACGTTCTCACACGGGCACTGTGGGGTCTGTGGTGCAGGACGTGAAGGCCAAGAACAGAACTGGAGCCTAGTGCTGTCAGCAGTTCCTACAAGACTGGGCAGAGAGAGGCTGATATTTAGAGTTTCCAGGGTGGCCACCGGAACTTGAAAGGATCACAGCGCAGTGAGCCCCAAATTCTGCATGCAATTTTCTCTCATAAGCTAGGCAGAGCAAGATGTCAAGAAACCAAACAGGCCCTGGCTGATGTGGCTCACTGGATCGAGTGCTGGCCTGCAAACTGAAAGGTTGCCGGTTCCATTCCCAGTCAGGGCACATGCCTGGTTTGCAGGCCAAGTCCCTGGTTGGGGCCGTGCAAGAGGCGACCAATCTATGTATCTCCTGCACGTTGATGTTGCTTTCCCTCTCTTTCTCCCTCCCTTCCGCTCTCTAAAAATAAGTGGCATAGAAAGAAAAAAAGGGAAGGGAAGGGGGAAGGGGGAAGGGGGAGGGGGAGAAATATCAATGTGTGGCTACTTCTCACATGGCCCCCACTGGGGACCTGGCCCACAACCCAGGCATGTGCTCTGACTGGGAATTGAACTGGCAACCCTTTGGTTTGCAGCCTGCGCTCAATCCGCTGAGCTACACCAGCCAGGTGGTTATTTTCTTTTTTTAATTACATTTTATTGATTGTCCCAATTTTCCCCCCTTTACCCCTGTCCACTAAGCACTCCCCACCCCTGCAGGCAATCCCCATATCATTGTTCATGTCCATGGGTCAAGGGTATTAGTTCTTTGGCTAGTCCATTTCCTATGCTGTACTTTACATCCCCATGGCTATTCTGTAACTACCTATTTGTACTTAATTCCCTCACCTCTTCACCCATTCCTCCACACCCCTTCCCATATGACAACCATCAAAACGTTCTCGGTATCCATGATTCTGTCTGTTTTTCTGTTTAGTTTGTTTTTTAGATTCAATTGTTAATAGATATGTATTTTTTTTGCATCTTATTGTTCATAGTTTTGATCTTTTTTTTTTAAGATTTTATTTATTTATCTTTAGAGGGGAAGGGAAGGAGAGAGGGAGAGAAATGTCAATGTATGGTTGCCTTTCATGTGTCCCCTGCTGGAAACTGGCCTGCAGGGAACCGGCCTGCAATACTGGTATGTGTCCTGACTGGGAATCGAACCGCGATTGTCTGGTTTGTAGGCCCGCGCTCAATCCACTGAGCTACACCAGCCAGGTTTGATCTTCTTTTTCTTAAATAAGTCCCTTTAACATTTCATATGATAATGGTTTGGGGATTATGAACTCCTTTAGTTTTTTCTTGTCTGGGGTGCTCTTTATCCTCCCTTTGATTCTAAATGATGGACTTGCTGTTCATGACTCTGAACATTTCTTGCCAATCCCTTCTAACCTGCAAAGTTTTGTTTGAGAAACCAGCTGATGGTCTTATGGGAACTACCCTGTAGGTAACTAACTGCTTTTCTCTTGCTGTTTTTAAGATTCTTTATCTTTAACCTTTGGCATTTTAATTATTATGTGTCTTGGAGTGGGCCTCTTTGCATCCATCTTGTTTGGGACTCTATGAGCTTCCTAGACTTGCATGTCTATTTCCTTCACCAAATTAGTAAAGGTTTTGTTGTTGTTGTTGTTCTTTTTTTCAAATAGATTTCTAATTTCTTGCTCTTTCTCTTCTCCTTCTGGTACTCCTATGATGCAAATGTTGTAATACCTGAGTTGTCCCAGAGGTTGTTTATGCTATCCTCAGGGTTTTTTTTATTCTTTTTTATTCTTGTTCTGATCGGTTGGTTTTTGCTTCCTTGTGTTTCAAACCGTTGATTTGATTCTTGATTTCATCCACTCTACTTTTATTTCCCTGTAAATTATTCTTTATTCAAGTAGGGTGTCCTTCCTTTCTGACTGGATCTTATGCTGTTAAGGTCCTCACTAAGTTCCTTGAGCATCTTTATAACCAGCATTTTGAATTCTGAGTTTAAGAGATTGCTTATCTCCATTTCGTTTGGTTCTTTTTCAGGAGTTTTGATCTGTTCTTTATTTTAGGCCATGCTTCTTTGTCTCATTTTGGCAGCCTCCCTGTGTTTATTTCTATGTATTACGTAGAGATGCTATGACTCGCTATCTTGGTAGCATGGCTTAATGTAGTAGGTGTCCTGTAGGGTCCAGTGGCACAGCCTCCCCTATCATCCAAGCTGGGTACTTGAGAATTGCCCCTTGTGTGGACTGAATACACCCTCCTCTTGTAGTTGAGCCTTAATTGCTGTTGGCAGGTCAATGGGAGGGATTTACCAAGGCTAGTCAGCTGCAAGGACTGGCTGTGACCACTGACAACCAACCTCGTTCCTCCATGGAGGATGAGCTGCACAGGGACAGGGAGGTGGTGCTCCAACATGGTCTGTAGGTGCCCACCGGGTGTGCAGGCCCTGGGGTTTCCCAGGTGTTGCAGGCCCAGGTCAGTCCCCACCTGTGTTCTGCCCAGGGCCACTCTGTATAAGCTATAAAGCAATCTGAGGTGGCTTCTACTTGTGCTGGCCTTGGAGATTCCCAGGCAAAGCCAAGCTGTGAATCTAGGTTGCTGCTAGTGCCGGGCCTAGGACCATTTAGTAAGAGGCACAGGGGTTTGGGGGCTTACTGAAGCCAGCTGTTGCTTGTTTGAGAGGATTTAGGAAGTTGTGAGACATAAGCCAAGACCAGCCGTTCATAGGAAAAGTCATGGTTAACAGTTTGGGTGGGGTGTAGGTTGGGTGGGATGCAGTCTCAGGGGATCTCCAGGGTGGGGGAAACAGTGTTAGACAGGTTGATGGAGTCTCAGAAATGGTACCTGCCTGCTGTTTCTGTGGGGGGTAAGGCTCAGAAAAGGGACAATGGCCTCTGCCCACCTTTCTATCTGGGAGAAAGCTGACTCCCAGCTCCTACCTTGACGTCAGATACTTCAGTTCCTCCCTATTTGCCACTGGTGCCTTTCAAGCCGCTACCCCAGTGCTGGTGCTCAGAGGGAGTGAGTTTCAGTAAGTCCACCTGTGGGTTCTTTAAGGGGAACTGCTTGGGACTCCAGAAGTTTTTTCCATTGACTTATTATGCTTGCAACCATTAGTTATCGGACTTATCTTCCTGGCACTATAACCCTGGGCTGGGGAAGCCTGGTGTAGGGCTGAAACTCGTTCCCAAGATATCCCTCCAAAATTTTTATCCACCACACGAAGGTGTGGGACCAGCCCATTCCATGTCTCTACCCCTCCTACCAGTCTGAATGGATGTGGTTTTAATTCTATAGTTGTCAGACTTCCATTCAACTCGATTTCTGATGGTTCTGAGTGATGGTTGTTCTATATTTTAGTTGTAATTTTGATGTGGTTGTGCGAGGAGGCAAGCTGTGCTTTCCTATGCTGCCATCCTGACCAGGAGCCATGCACACATATTCTCCAGTGTCCAATGGCATGTTGCAAACAATGAATATATTCAATGAGTCTCCTATTGAAAGCCGTGAGATCTTCTGCCAGATCCAGTGAGTTCATGTCAGCCAGCAGCTCTGTGAGGTCCGGTCCATATCACAGCTCCATGGCCCCTGCCCTCTATAATTTTATTTATTTATTTATTTATTTATTTATATATTTTATTGATTATGACATTACAGTTGTCCCATTCCTCCCCTTCAGTCCCCTCTACCCTGCACACCCCCTCCCACCCACATTCCCCACCTTTAGTTCATGTCCATGTGTTATAAATTCTTTAGCTTCTACATTTCCCACACTACTCCTGCCCTTCCCCTGTCTATTTGCTCCCCACCTTCTATGCTACTTATTCTCTGTACCTTCTCCCCCCTTCTCTTCCTCCCACTTCCCTGTTGCTAACCCTCAATGTGATCTCCATTTCTGTGGCTCCACTCCTGATCTAGCTGTCCACTTAGTTTGTTTTTGTTTTAGGTGTGGTTGTTAATAACTGTGAGTTTGCTGTCCTTTCACTGTTCATATTTTTATCTTCTTTTTCTTAGATAAGTCCCTTTAACATTTCATATAATAAGGGCTTGGTGATGATGAACTCCTTGAACTTGATCTTATCTGAAAAGCACTTTATCTGCCCTTCCATTCTAAATGAAAGCTTTGCTGGATAGAGCAATCTTGGATGTAGGTCCTTGCATTTCATGACTTGGAATACTTCTTTCCAGCCCCTTCTTGCCTGTAAGGTTTCTTTTGAGAAATCAGCTGAAAGCCTGATGGGAACTCCTTTGTAGGTGACTGTCCCCATATCTCTTGCTGCTTCTAGAATGCTCTCCTTCATTTTAATCTTGAGTAATGTAATTATGATGTGCCTTGGTGTGTTCCTCCTTGGGCCCAACTTCTTTGGGACTCTCTGAGCTTCCTGGACTTCCTGTAAGTCTATTTTCTTTGCCAGATTGGGAAGTTCTCCTTCATTATCTTTTCAAATAAGTTTTCAATTTCTTGCTCTTCTTCTTCTCCTTCTGGCACCCCTGTGACTCAGATGTTGGAACGTTTAAAGTTGTTCCAGAGATTCCTAAGCCTCTTCTCATATTTTTGAATTCTTGTTTCTCCAATCTGTTCTGGTTGAATGTTTCTTTCTTCCTTCTGGTCCAAACCTTTGATTTGAGTCCCGGTTTCCTTCCTGTCACTGTTGGTTCTCTGTACATTTTCCTTCATTTCACTTAGTGTAGCCTTGATTTTTTTCATCTAATTTGCTACCAAACTCAACTAGTTCTGTGAGCATCCTGATCACCAGTGTTTTGGACTGTGCATCTGATAGGTTGGCTATCTCTTGGTAGCTTAAAAGTTTTGGCTCTGGGACTTTGATTTGTTCTTCTATTTGAGCCATAATGTTTTGGTGAGGTCGCACCTGTTACTTATGAAGGGTAGAGCCTTAGGTGTTTACCAGGGCGGGGCAACCCAGTCACTGGGTTGTGGGTTGTGATGCTGTATGTGAGGGCGGGGTCAGGGAGAGAACACAAGTGCTTGCTCCGCTCTCTCCGATTTCAGTCCCCTTTGCCGCTTCCCACAAGCAAATTGGGCCCTTCTGGTGCTGGTTCCCAGGTGGGTGGGCCTGTATATGTTCTAGGACCCTGCGGGTCTCTCCAGTAAAATCTCCTGTGAGGCTGGGAGTCTCCTGGCACCTCAACCCCCACAAGTGTTTTTAATCAGTGCTTTTAGGCTTTATTTCCCATTGCTGGGGTTGTGGGTTGCTCAGTCTGTCTCGCTGCCCGTTTTTGCCTAGTTTATCTGCTTGTGAATGGGTCTGCTCATTGCCTCCCCGAGCCTGGGGTCTGCTAGCCCCATGCCTCTTGCGCTCCCGGGTCTGGCAGGCACTGCCTTTTCCTGCTGTGACCACTTTCCCCCCGGCTGCCGACTCCGCCCCTCTTAGTGGTCTGGATGAATGGTTATCAGACTTCTGTACAGTTCAATTTTCTGTGTGTTCTGGTTGTGATTTTGTTTCAAAATCTTTGTTGTCCTTAATTTTGGTTGTGCCAGGAGGCACAATGTTTCCACCTGCACCTCCCTCTTGGCCGGAAATCACCCCTGTATAATTTTAAATATACAACATTCAGTATGCACCCAATCATTACCAGCATGCCAAAAACCAGGACCAAGTGACCCAAGAAATCCAAGAGGAATAATCAGACAACTGAAACAAAAACTACAGGTGATCTGGATACTAGAGTTATCGAACAGGAACTTTTAAAAATTTGATTGATGAGTACAAGAAAATAAAAAATAAAATATGTGTAAAAAGTCAATTGAGCATTTTAGAACTAAAAAATACAATAACTGAAATTAAGATTTCAATAGATCAGTCTCATAGCAGACTGGACACAACAGAAATGAATAGTAAATAAGTTGGCATAATATATCCCAACTGAAGGCAAACGAGAAAAAAATGAATAATGCATTTAAAAAAATTAAGACACATAGGGGAAATTATATAAAGGTTTAAAATAGGTATAACTGAAATTCCAGGAGGGGGGAAAGAGGACAGAACAGAAGCAATAAAAATCCTGATGGATAATATTCCAAAGCTGATGAGAGAATCGAGATACAGATTCATGAAGCTCTACGAACCCCGGGGAGGACAAATACAAAGACAACAACTACTAGGCACAATAAAGTAAAAGCAGAAAATAAAATGAGCAATAATAATACTGAGTGTTGACCGCTGACAGATGTACTGAAAGACAGAAGACAAACTACATCTTTAAAAAGATAAAATAGGGCCTCTCCCTTGCTCTTCATGCACCGCATGGTCATGGGGACCTGGCACTGAACCATTTGTAAGTGACCTGCTTCTGTTTCGTACATAGCAGAGCGGCTCCTTCACTGCAATCTATTGAAAGTCAGCCCTTGACACAAGGGTTTGTAAAAAAAGAAAAAAGAAAAATTTAAAAGTAAATATAATAACTGTCGACCTAAAATTCTACTTAATAAAGTTATATCTCAAAAATAAAGGTATAATACGGTCATTTTCCAGACCAAAACCGACAGGATTCATTGTCTGTAGCTTGCTCCAACAGAATTACCAAAGGGAGTTCTTTAGGCAGCAAGGAAACTACCAAGACGGGAGCACGACAACGAGCAAGACGACGCAGGAAGGACAGAACCGAGAGGGTAAACATGGGGCGGATCCAAGGGGTCCTTCTTAACGACAACAGTAACGTGTGGGGGCAGACAGACACGGATATAAATATTGATGTGCATGTTTGATTAAAACTAAAATCCGCCCTGGCTGGCATAGCTCATGGGGGCGGGCTAGCTATGATATTTCTCTCTCTTTCTCCCTCCCTCTCATTTTTTTATACCACAGTAACATCACAAAAGGATGATGAGACATGCATAGAACTGAAGGGTTCGAAGGTTCCTGCACTGTCAGCTACGTGCCCATGTACCGACGTAACTGCAGTTGGTCCTGCTGCAATCTGTGTGGTAATGGCCACAGCACTCATAAAACCGCTGACAGGCCAGAAATGGCATTAGTACGGGTACAGCAGCATTTGGCTTAAACAAAGCCAAAAGGAGGTTCTTTGAGAAGACTTAAAAACAAAACAAAACAATAAACCCCTAAGAAATCTGAACAAGAAATAGAGAAAACACAAAGCACCGGATCTTTAGTTCCTTTGGATATTAAAAGGAAAAAAACCCCAACAGGATATAAGGAACTACTTTATGCCAGCAAATTAGAGAACTTCAAGTGGACAAAGTCCTTGCAAGCACAGCATACCAAAACCGGCACAGGGGGAGGGCCACGTGTGGGTCGGAGCAAGGAAGTGAGAGGGAGACGCAGAGGAAAAGATGAAGACATGCAGGGAGCCCAGGGCTGTGCCTTTCCTCTCTCTTCCCAGACTGAGCCCCTTGTATAGGCACCTGGCACCTGGCACCAGTCTGGGAAGCCTCGGCCTTGGCGGATAAGCCTCGGAGGTCTGCAAACTCCATGGAACTGCATGCAAGTATGTGGGTGTGCATTTGGGGGAAGGGGGTGTCCCCTGGAATTCTCCAGAGGGTCCTGGAACAAACAATGGCCAAGGAGCATGAGGCTAGAGGGGTTGCTAACTCTCCAATCGCAGGGCTGAACCCAAGGGTGTCCAAGCACTCCTCCTCTGCGCCTCCCTCCCTGCTCCTGCCCTGCAGCGTCCCACCTCGAGGGCCTTTTTCTGGTACAACTGTCCACACCCTTCAAGGCCTGTCTCTAACCCAGCTCTCCTATACAGGCCTTTCCCCACGCCCCCCGTCAAGCCCACTGTGACCTGCAGTGGTCACGGACTCACGCATCCAAGTATTCACCATGCACATGCTGGGGGCCGGCACTACACTGGGCACCAGGAAAAATGACTCAGACCCAGGTCCTATCTCCCAGGAGCACTGCGGTCTATTGAGGGAGACAGGCGTGCACACGAACCTGTGCCAGTCTGAGTTGAGAGTGGCTGACCAAAGAAGGGATAGTGCTGAGGGGCGAGGACAGGCTCACGGAGCAGGGACCATGAGTCAGGCAAAGGAGCTGGGGGAAGAGCATCCTTAGCAGAGGGAAAAGCAAAGGCAGAGAAAGGAATGTCAAGGGGTGAGCTCTACTCAGGGAACATTACAGCTTCTACTCAAGCCCACGAGATCCTTTATCCTACTGAATGCCAGGCGCACGTCCACCTTTGCTGGCTACTGCCTGGTTCATGGAGGACAAAGACCTGCCCTATTCCTCTCTGCTCAGGGAAGAGGTGCCATGGGCTGGATAAATGGGTGAGAAAGCAAACCACAGGGTATGTGGCCAGGGCATGGGCCACTCAGCCAACCTGAGGTTTCCCGAAAAGCAATTTCATCCCAGCGTCCCAGGGCAGACGTGCAGAGGGCCTGGAGAGTCAGCCTCCTTTTGAGAAGAAAGATCTCATGTCACACGTGCCTTGAAGTGCAGCCCTATTTCTGCCAAGATACCCGTGAGGGCGGACAGTTTCTGTCAAACAGCATTGCCACAGCAAAACGTCTGTGGTCAGTGACGAATTGGTAGCAGGAACACAAGTGCGGACGTTATCACCGTGTGCACAGCGATGCTACTGGATGGAAGCGAGCGCCCTGGGGCTCACGGCAAAGAACCAGGGCCCCTGACCACAGGTCAGGCCAGGGGCACAAGGTGGGCCCTGGTGAGCTGAGCCCCACCCAGGTCCCCACACTGCCAGGAGGTTCTGTGGGGAGGAGGAGGTGGGCTCTGGAGCTGGGATGCTTGGGCCTGAGTCCCACTCTGCTACTGACCAGCTGTGTGGCCTTGGGAAGCTACTTAATTTCTTTGATCTGTTTCTTCCTCTGTAAGCCAATAACACGCCCCCTCCTGGGACTACTGGGGGCTAAAGGGAGTTAACTCTCATGTGGGATGCGCCAGCAGACACAGACCCCACTGCCGCAGCTTGGCGTCTGCAGCAGCCAGGGTGCGCTCTCCCCACCCAGCAGGCGTGGGGCAGCGGGGCCCCCAGGCCTGAGGGAATGGAACCTGGGCGTTCAGAAGGTCCTGATTCTCTTCCTCCCCAGAAGCCACACATGTCACCTAACAGCAGCTGCAGCAAAGGAACACCCCCCTTGGAGCAAGGCTGCATGCAAGCTGGGCCGGAAGGCCTACCTCTGCCGCCTGACCTAAGTGCTCAGGGACAGTTCAAAGCCCTCCAGACAAGTATGGGAGGAAGGGACATTTAAAGGACAGAGTCGGCCCCTAAGGTGGACATCTGTATACTGATCCTTCTTCCTGCAGACTGTGCAGAGACCCCCCAGGCTTCTGGCACAGCTCCTGAGCCCACCCCACCGAAGCCCTCACTCCCAGGCACACCCCCGGCCCGGGCACTGCCATTTCGGCAACTCCTCGGGATCAGCTCCCCCCTAGCACCCCACTCCCCAGTCCTCCTTTCACACTTCGCAGCTCACCCCCTCGGCGGACCCTGCATCCAACAGGCTCCCCTGGCACACGGGGGCCCTCAGGAAATACCGTTAAGGCTGAATGCGTGTCCTCACGGGGTCTGTGGTCACCAGGAAGGCAGTCCACTGAGCGCAGGGAGGGGGTGCTCGGGGGGCACACAGGAGTAGCACCTGCTCTAGCTTGAAGGCCAGGGGAGGGCAGGCAGAAGTGAGGCCAGAGAAGAAGGGCAAGTGTCCTAGGCAGAGGTAAGAGTCTGGGCAAAGGTTAGAAGCACGGGGCGGCCAGAGATGAGACCAGGAGTGGCGGGGCCCCAGGAGGGGCCCTTTCATGCCATGCGCGTCAGCTGACGTGCTAAGGAAAGAGAAGCCCTTGAAGAGTTCACCAGGGGAGTGAGTAATCAGATTTGCCCTCTAAGGCCTCCTAACTGCAGCTGCAGAGGGTGGGAGGAGAGCAAGACCACAGACAGGGCAACAGCTGGGAGGCAGGGGGCAGCAGGCGTCCACCTGCACGACAACCATGGCCTGCAGAGCCAGCCGCACAGTGGAGAGGCGCGGGCCCCTGACTTTGGACTGGAATGTGGCTGGAACGCGGCCTCCCTTGCAGTGAGCTGCGGCCTTGTGTGTGTGTGTGTGTGTGTGTGTGTGTGTGTGCAAGTAAGTCCCGGCCAAAGGTATTTTGGTGGAAAGCCTGGGCATAAATTTCCAAGAAGTGTCCCTAAAGAGGATAGTGCCCTTCTGCGCTTCTGTTGGCTGTGACGTGGCTGTGATCCAGGGTGGCCACCTGGGGCCACAGAGTACTCCAGGGACTGCAGGCCACACAATGGTGGGGCGACCAGACAGGAGCCTGGGCCCCAGGGGACCCTGGGGAGCAGAGCTGCCACACCAGCCCTTTCTGCCGTGGTGGTCACTTAGGAGGAAGGTAAAATCCCATCCTGTTTACCTACTATCCTGTGGGGCTTCCTATCACTGAAGCCGAACCAAGCGTGCTGAGAGAGAAGAGAGGACCCCCGGAACCTGGCAGGGACCCGGACCACTCCTGGGTGCCTGGGTGGCACAACCGCGTACATGGGTGCCGATGCCCTGTGCTGACTCGAGCAGGTTAGAGAGGAGAGCGGAGAGTGCCAGAGCCAAGTGTGGAATGTCAGGAATTCCAAGAGGAGATAGGAGCTTAGCTGGAAGCCCCACCCAGCATTGCTTCCGATCCTGTCTGAAAACACGGGCACACAGGCTGCACAGAAAGAGAACGGCATCAGGAACCAGACGACGCCAAGTCTCTGCCTCCCCGCTGCCTCCTGTGCAACCCTGCGTGAATCACGTCTCACCCGAGCCTCGGCTTTCTCATCCATACAAGGAGACACTGCCTTCCTTGCTTCCCTCAGCGGGTCGCGGGAGGGAGTGCTGATGCACCACGTGTGGCAGTGCTGTCAAGGGCAGGTGCCGCCCACCCGAGGGCAGCGACAGTGCAGGTGTAGTCAGTGATGAACTGCTGGCGAAGGGCTGGGCCCACTGAGATGAAAGTCTGCCTGCAGTGAGGCCCAAGTTTCTGAGACAAATCTGGAATCCTGTCCAGGGGTCTTTACAACTCATAGGATCTGGTGGTGATTTGCATGTGGAGGGTGTGAAGTCCCCAGGACAGGGCACCTCCAGAGTAGGGATGAGTGGCCCTCCGAGGCACGGACCCGCTGCCCTGGGCAGCTGTGCGTCCGGAGCAGCCGGCCCCAGCTGCAGCCAGAGTCTAGACTAGCCCCGCTGTGTTAAAACTGCTATCTGTATTGGTCCCGGAACTGTGTGCTTTGCCCAGCTGCCCACTGTGGGTGCCTCTGCCTCAGTTTCCTGGTAGAGCCAGGCCCTGATTGGCCAGCGCCTTGTGCTTCTCTGGGTGGCTGGACCTTGACCCCCAGGCTGAGACTCTTGCTGCCAAGCCTCCTTAATCAATATGATCCCCAGAGGTTCCCTCCAGCCCTTGGTGCCCCTGGGGCCCAGCCAGAGCCGGCTGCCTGCAGACACCCTCCTACCCGCCCTTCCACACACAGAAGAGCTCACCAGGAAGGGGCTGCCCTCTGAGTCCCCACTGTTCCGTGGGCTCCACCTCTGTCACAGCACTCCCCACATGGCAATGCCTGGTTGGCAGGTGCCCCCCCCCCCACAAGGACTGCACATTCCTTAAAAGCACAGAGCACATTTTGTCACCTCAAAGCAGCAGCTGGGCCTGGCCCCGGGCCCAGGACTCCAGAGACACGGGAGGTGCTCAGTGCCTGGCGACTAGTTGGATGGAAGATGGGGTAACCAGAGGGATGAGTAAATGGAAGAGGGGCAACTGGTCCAAGCCCAACTCAACACCAGCCTGCAGGGTCCCAAGCTCCTCTGGACCCTGCATTTTGGGTCCTTGGACCCTCTTCTCTGTTCTTCCCAACAGCCCTGCAGCTGGCTGCTGAGCTCTAGTCCAGGGGTGTCAAACTCATTTTCACTGGGGGCCACATCAGCCTCGCGGTTGCCTTCGAAGGGCCGAATGTAATTTAGGTCTCTATAAATGTAACTGCTCCTTAACTAGGGGGCAGGGAGCTCAGCACTGCCGCCAGGTAGAAACAAGGTGCCAGGCCAGGTAAAACAAAGTGGAGGGCCGGACTCAGCCCGTGGGCCCTGTGTTTGCCACCTGTGTTCTAGTCCATGCCAAATCCAGCGTGCCCTAAGAAGTGACAGCTGTCTACCCGCTACAGGCTCTCCTGAGCACAACTGGGCCAGCCCCGATGAGATGGTCATGCCTTTAAAGATCCAGGGCTACAAGTGACCCCGGGGCCTCACCCAACTGACCCTCCTCAGCTCCCCACCCTTGCTCCTTCTCTCTCTCCATGTGGGTACATGGACCCACACCAGGGTGGGTCCAGTCTTCTATCCCCACGCCCCTGCTCCCAGGGCCCTGGTGGGCCAGAAGGAGTGCAGTCTAGGAAGCCCCTCCCTCCACTAAAGAGCAGTCCCCTCTCCCACCTTTCTCCTGACCCCTCGGATGAAGACCCAAAGCCAGAGGACCACTAGTCTTGACCTGGGAGGAGTCAAAGGAAAGGCGTGTGTCATAACTGTCCACCACTCACCGGAATCCGCTCTGTGAGTTTCTGGGGTCGACCAGGACGCACTCCCAGGCGCGACCGGAAGCGTTCCGGAACAGGATCAGCTGCCCTTCCTCCTGAACCCGACCACTGGAGCTGTAGTCGGCCACTGCCACCTCCTTCACCCGGAACGGGTTTGTGAACAAGCTGGTGACACTACTGAGAGTACTGACCAGGCGGCCCAAGAACTGCATCTTCCACGGGGCGAGTGGGGGCACCCACCGTCTTCCACCTCAATCTGGAAGAAAACAGTGTCTCTGGTCAGCTGGACTCGGCCTCCCATGCCCACCTCACCAAGGGCAGCGGTTTCCTGCCCAGGCACCCAGAGGGCTCTCCACCAGTGTGGTTCCTGGTTCTGGGCCTGGAGGGACTGTTCCCCAGACAAAACCAGTGTCCCCTCTCTGCTAGAAACCACAAGGGGACCAGGGTCAACTCCCATTCCCCAAGGCAGGAACTTGAGCACGTGACTAAAAGCACTAACACCCACGCCAAGTTGCTCTGAGGGACACAGAACCACGCTCCTCGGAAAGGACCGTGAACGGGAAGACTCGGACACGTGAACCCAGGTTTGGGTGGAAAGTCTACGTTTCCTATTTGCAGGGTCGCAGTGTCTGCTACAGAAGGAGTCCCCGGGCTGGACGAGCGCTAGATGTCTTGTCACGTCCCAGGATCCCAGCACTCTGCCTTCCTAGGTCAGTGTCACCAAAGCCAACTGACAATTAGCTAGAGGCCACCCTCTGCCTCTGTGCCAGAACATCACCCGCCAAAAGGGCGTATCATACGCTGAGGACCCATCACGGAAGTGTGGGTGCTCTGGGGAGCGTGGACATCTCAGTGGACACTGGTCATACCCTGGCCCATGGCTGAGGAGAGGATCAACTTTAGGATGAAAGGAACAAGAGGCCACATTTAATCATCAAAACAGGGACTACAAGTCAATAATAATTATATGAGATACATTTATTGAGCACTTACTAGGTAGTAGGCCTAGAGCTAATAAGCACATCACAGCGTTGCCTCCTTTAATTCTCAAAGACACGCGAGGATGATGCATTGAACATGCAGTACAGCTCTGGAGCAAAACTGTGTTCAAATCCTGGCCTTACCACTTGCCAGCTGTGTGACCCTGGGCAAGTTACTAAACCCCTCTGAGCCTTGGTTTCCTCATCTGTTACATGGGGACCATAACAGTGCCTGACAGAACCTAGCAGATAGTTAGTGCTCAATAAACATTAGCCCTCTTTACTTGGATCACTTTGACAGATAAGGAAACTGAGGCTTACGGAAGTATGACTGCAGTTTGGAAAATGCTCGAGGCACTGCGCTGTCCCCTCCTCACCTGATTAGCAGTGCCACGTGGTGGGAGCAGACCGGGAGCCTCGGCTCGTCTTCTTTCAAGGGAGAACAGTGCTCACCTCTTGTGCACTGCAAGGATGAAATGAGAATATTTGCTGGAATGTTTAGACTGGGTCAAGTTCCTTCCTTCTTCTGCATCGAGAACTGTAAGGACTAGGTAGCTGGGGTGCCTGCACCCGACCCCACAGCCAGGGAAGGGGAGGAGGACCCCAAGGGAAGGTGTAGGAATTGGTCCCAGGGGAAGAGCCCCCAAAACGGAGGGCAGGCACGCACATCAGTGTGCGCTCTGACGGTGGGGACAGCTGTAAACTGTGAAACGTTTACCCCAGGGACGCTGTGTGGTTGTTAAAACCTGCGATGGTGAGGGTTACGACAACGCAGGAAAAGCACGTGGCATTCTGAGACAGGCTCAGCGGCACGGAGTCCGTGACGCGCCCCACCCGCTCCTGGGCCGCGAGCGTGGCCCACAGAGCCCCGCCCTGTTGGCTCCCAACCACGCAATTCCAGAAAGCCACGCCGTTTCCCACCTCCTCACCTGTCCATGTCGACTTGCCTGCCTGGCATGACCTTCCTCGCCCGTGACTGCCCGCCAAATCTGTGCCGTTCCTAACACTGATCCATGCCAGGTGGCCGTTCACACCAAACCCTCACAGGCCCCTGGCTGCGCTCTGGCTCTGGTCCAGCTGCTTACACATATTAGCCATTCCGTCTGCACCCACCCTGTATCACTGTTCCCACTGTTCCCCTCGTTTGACACATGAGAAAATCAAGGAACAGAGAGGCAAAGTAACACATCCCATCACAGTCAGCGGGTGGAGGAGGGTGGGCTGGCTCTGGAATCTGAGCTTCTTAAAGGCGGGTCTGCACCTCAGTACAATCACCCCTACCACCGCGCCGGGCCCCTAGGACGCTTGTTAATACAAAGTTTACATAATTAAACTTTGTATAGTGCAAAAAAAGAGAGACAGAGAGTGATAAAAAAACATACCAAAATACTAAAAGTAGGTAAGAGTGTTGAGTTTATGGGCACTTTTTAAAAAGATTTTATTTATTTATATTTAGAAAGGGGAAGGGAAGGAGAAAAAGAGGGAGAGAAACATCAGCGTTCGGCTGCCTCTTAAGTGCCCCCTACCAGGGACCTGGCCCACAAAATAGCCATGGGCCCTAGACCAGGAATTGAACCTGTGACCCTTTGATTCCCAGGCCAGCACTTAGTCCACTGAACCACACCAGCCAGGGTGGTAGATTTTTGTCCTTTTCCCTATTTTCCCAAAGGTATAGAAAGTGATTATATTTGTTTAAAGAAAATAGGAGCACAGGCTGAGCCCCTGGGGTCTGCAGCTGGGGAGCTGGGGGGGGGGGGGCGGCCAGAGGCCTGGCCCAGAGACGCAGCGTGGAGGCTTCTCAGAGGGCAGGGTGGCTGTGCCCGGAGAGGGACCACGGAAGGGGAAGTCAGCAGCATCCAGCGCCAGGGAGCCCACTCGGGTGTAGGGGCGCAGAGCCACCCCGGGGGTCCAGCTGGAGGGAAGGAAGACCCCCCCCCACAGAAGGCACACCCCTGGGGTCCGGGCTGCCACGGGTGGGGGGGGGGGGCCCACACTCGGACAGCGGCCTGGCCATTGCAGGACGCAGCTGGCTCTCTTCCTGCCTCCCGGGCTGGGGGAGAGGGCGAAATGACACAATGTAGGGAAAGTGTCCAGGGCGCTCTGGGCACACAACCAGTGGCCATTGTTATCACGAGGTGGAAGAAAGGAAATGGAAGCCACCGGGCCACATCCTGGAACAATCCCGACAGGCCGACCTGGAAAGCGGCAAGGGGGGAGCAGACAGCGCATGCTCGGTTTCCACCCTCCCTCCCGCCCCCCACGTCCGACCTCAGAGCCCGGGGGCTTTTTCCAGCACAGCTGCACGGGAGGACGTGGGGCCGGGGAGCCAGCTGGCTGCCGTTGGAACCTGCGAGGTCCCTTCCAGCTGACTCCTTCCCTGCACGGCCCTGTCACTCTCACAGCTGCTTGTCCTTTCACCTCCCCGCAGCGTCAATATTTGCTTTCACTTACTGACAACTGTTCTCTCTCCTCACCTGAGCTTGTTCCCTGCTCCTAAGTGACACCAGGGTCACCCGACAGGGACCATATGCCACTGGGCACCTGACACTGCTCCCAGCAGCCGCTCAAACGCCACAAACCGTAAGACGCGAACCCAAGAGCCTGCGTGGTGACGGTGACAGTTCTGACCGCTCCAGGCCTTCTCCAGGCCATCAATTCTGTGTTCCCTTGAGTGTGGATATTTTTGGCTGGTTCTCCTTGGCGTTGCTCCCTGACCCCGTCAGAGGCCCAGCGTGCCTGCCTGGGTCCTTCACGGAGGAGCTAGAGTGGCTGAGGAGGGGGAGGCGCCCCTGGGGGGCTGTGCGGCAGGAGGACTTCATCTCATTTGAGATGAAGAAGCTGATGCCGAGACAGGCCTTAAACTGTGGGTGCTCAAAAAGCAATTTTAAAAGGACATGTTGAGCCCTGGCTGGTGTGGCTCAGTGGACTGAGTGCCAGCCTGTGAACTGAAGGGTCACCAGTTCGATTCCCAGTCGGGGCACATGCATGGGTTATGGGCCAGGTCCCAGGTTGGGAGCACGTAAGAGGCAACCACACATTGATGTTTCTCTCCCTTTTGTCCCCTCTTTAAAAAATATTTTTTTTAAACAAGGACAGGTTGATGTCCACCCCCTTCAAAAAAACAAAACGACAAACAACGGGACCAGAGGGCAATTGGAACGAACAATCTTGGGTGAATGCCCTGCCAAGTGGCCGTTTGGGCTCATTATAAAATGACTACTCACAGGGGACCCAAGCCCAATTCTTGTCTCAAAAAGTGTGGAAAGGCATGGGGACAGGAGCCCACATGACCCATCTGGGTCCAGGTGGCACAGAGGAGGGGCTACAGGCACTGCTGCTGTCGACATGAATGTCAACGTGAATCGCGGTCACCATGGAGCCATCCGTCCAGCATCTGCGATGCCTGCCTTCCGCAGAGCCTGCCTCATTCACCGACAAGGAGACCAGCGCAGTAAGTGTAGCGGAGGACGGGGGAGCACGCAAGTTGGTTTGGGGGGTTGGTTAGGGAGAACGCAGCCCCCTGGTATCCAGTCCCTCCTGGGCTGTGAATTCCCTGAGGGCTCCGACATGTCTCAGGCAAGGGAGGAAGTGCAAAGCTACCAGGTGTGGAAACGGCTCTCCCAGAGTGAAAGGGCCCACTTCCTGGCCGGTCCTGCCTGGAACTCGCCCCCCCCCCCCATTCCTGCCAGAGGCTCCGCTCCTCCTTCAAGGCCCAGCTGTGCCCTCGGGAACACTCAGGACACTAGATCCACCCCTCCTGCTAGATCCAACACTCTCCCTTCCAGCTCACACCATCGCCAGTTCTGTACACGTGCACCATGAGGGCCAGGTCCACCCCATCCACCTTACACGCCCCCCATGCAAATCAGACTGCCGGTCCAGTGGCTCCCCATCACCTTCCAGAGGAAGGATGTGAGCATCCCACCCCGCAGCCCACCGCCTGCACCGCTACTCCAGCCTCACTGCAGCACCACAACCTCCGGGAGCATGCCACGCTCAGGCCTCAGTGTCCCTTCCCGCCCACTCTCTCTCTCCCCGCCCCATCTGTCTCCCCTGTCACGGAGGATGCTCTCAATAAAGGACTGTTAGACCAATGCGTTGCCCCTTCTTGTCTTTCAAGACTCTGCCACCTCCTCTAAGAATCACACCCTGTGTCTCCCCTGCTCTCAGCCCCCCTTGTCCATGCTCCTCCCTCTGTATGCCCACCACCCAGTGCACACCCCCACTGCAGCCCTTGTCCTGGGTTTGGGCTGCTTGCCTGCCCCTTTTGTTTACCCAAGCACCTAGCTAGTAGCGGCTATTTAACAAATGTTTTGGTGAGTGAATGAGTGAGAACCAGTCAATGAGCCACCTGCACCCCCGCCCCCTCCTCTCCAATCTCTTGGAGGTGGTAACAGACCACTCACCCTATCCCCACCCTCTCTGAGCAGAAAGGCTTGGGGGTGCTGGACCCTGCACCAGGGAAACCTTTATCAGGCTCCCACCAGGCACCCGGAGTGGCCCCCGGCTCTGGTCTGGGAAGTTCAGCTTTCTCTGCCGCCAGCTGAGTTTACTGCAAGGGGAAACTCTCGAAGCCTTCTGCTTCCTACTTGAAGAAGCCTGGCCAGAGGGGCAGGGCAGCAGGCAGGGCGGCTGCCCGGGCGCTGCGTGACAGGACCACGGGCAGCCAGGCCGGGAGGCTGACCTCACAGGCCTGGCCACGTGGGACTCCGGGAGCACACACAGGGCTGCTGGAGCTGGAGACCTGGCTTCGAGAGCCCTGGCTGCTTATGACGGGATGTCCCGTGATTGGAACAACGGGCTCAGGACAGCAACGCCCTGCCATGCAGCCAGTGTCTTCCCTGGTCCAGTGCCCTGGCGGACGGGCTGAAAACATGGGGTCTGGTCAGGGTGCCAAGCTCAGCTGACCACAGCAGGCTTCCTTCCTGTACGTCTCAGCACAGAGCATGTGAACACACCGCCCCAGAATGGTTCAGGGCTGGCAGGGTTTTCACGTCTGTTAGCTGCCTTGGGGCTCACAGATGCACGTCAAAGAGGGAAGGTGCAACTGTGGGGAACACAAGAAACCAAGGCCCAGGGAGAGAACATGGGAGGTGTCGCCTGACCGCTAGACACATGCCTTCTTCCTCAGACTCCTGGAGAGCACTAGGCAGAGGGCCTGCACACAGTAGGCGTTCCATTAGTGCACGAGGAGAGACTGGGTGAAAGTAGGGGGCAAGTCAGATGGCACTGCCACCCAGCACCTAAGCCTCTGGACCTCCAAGGCTGCCTCCAAAACAAATGTCCCTCCAAATGTTCACTTTGACCCCAGCTCGTCCTTAACTCTTTCCCCAGCTCATCCTTAACTCTTTCCTAATCAAGTTACAAGTGGGAAGGAGCTCGCTCCTGTCACCTTACATCCTGAGAACACGGCTACATTCACCCAGCACCCGCTGAGCACCAAGCACCTCACCAAGATTTTTAGGTGGTTATCATATTTAACCCTGAAAACACTCATAAAAGAAAGCACGTTACAGCCAGGACACAGGCAGAGATTATGTAACCAGACAGATCCGAGCCCCATTAGTCAGAACCCAGGACCCTAGCTGCACCCTGCAGACAGCCGTCAGGAGAAAGCCTGGACAGAAGAGGGCGGTGCGAGGTGTGATTTTCAGGCTCTTTCCTCCACAAGCTGAGGCCCTCATCTCACGACTGCACCGCCACCCATGAGACAGAGCAAAATGCTCTTTCAAAAGCAGAAAAGGAGCCTCATTCATTCTGCTCAGCTGGACCATGGCTGGAAGCAAAGTGCCCTTGACCAACGTGTTGCCAGAGCTCCCGAGGGCAGGAAACAGACATAATTTCAAGGAATTCAGGGCTGGTGGCTGGTGGCATGGTACGGGTGGCCCATTTTGTGACTCACTCTGCAAATATTTATTGAAGACCTATTATATGACAGGCATTGTTCTGCCTCCAGAGAAGACACTAATGAACAAAACAGATGAAATCCCTACCCACCTAAAACTTACATTTTAGAGAAGGTTATACATAATAAAGAAGATAAACAGACAAAAAAATATCCATAGGTTCAGATGCTGATTAGCTGCTGAGGAGAAAAGTAGAGAAGGGAGACAGGAAGTGTCCAGACTGACTTGATTTTTAAATAGGGTGAACAGGGAAGCTCTTACTTACCAAGAACTTGACCTTGCATAAAGACTTAAAGGAAAGGAAGGCAAAAGTCTAGGGCTTTTTCATCTACACATACCTAGATGAAGAGCTTCCTGCAAAGCTCTGGAGGGCAGGAGAGCAAGTGCAAAGGCCCTGGGGCTGAAGCAAGCCTGATGAGGTCCAGCAACAGCAAGGAAGCCTGTGAGGTCACAGAGACAACAGGGGCCAAGGCAAGCACAGCGACAGGGGAAGCCACTCGCTGCAGGGCCTGGAGCAAAGGGAGTGACATTAATTTAACAGGTCACTCTGGCTTGATGCAGAGTATATAAGCATCAGATACAAGCTTTGACCTGAACACCCGAAAAAAATACTGCCCTTTCTTAAGACGGGAAAAGTGAGGGGTGAGGGAAAACAGGTTTGGGATGAGGGTGAAGAAGGGATAACAGGGTAAATATTGAAATGTCTAAGTTTCAGGTGTTAAGTAAGTGGGCAACTAGCTCTGTGAGTCTGTCTTTCAGGGGGAAGGTCTGGGCTGAACTGGAGATAAAAATTTGGGAGCTGTCAGGGTAGAGATGGTACTTGGAGTTGAGACTGGATGAGAACACAAAAAAACTGAGGACAGACAACAAAAGAGAAGAGGCATTTAAGGCATGAGCCTATTAAAATGTTCTCCAGGGAGCCACCCTTGACCAAGCGAAGCTTGTAACACAAGGCATGTTCCTCAGCGCAGCAACGGGCACACGAGCATGCGCACACACACATTTAAACTCCTCCTTTCTCTACTGATGTCATTCTGCTGAGTGAGAAGGAAATTCCCTTTTGGGGATACAGACATCTCTCACAAGACGGTAACCCATGGAAGGAGAAAAGGGGCCCTGGGTGACAGCAATGACCCTTACACAGCAGGGCAGTCACAGCAGGGCCTGGTGTCGGAAAGGACTGTACTCAGGCTCTGGCTCCAGCCCACCCCACCTGGTGCAACCATGGGCCACACGCCTGCCCCCTCTCCCCCTTACGTTAAATGGGAATAACACTGGCTACATGACAGGTAACCTAGAGCAGAGTGAACAGTCCAGTACTACCTGTTAAATAAATGAGGACTGAGGAGTGAATGGATGGATGAATGAACGGTAAGGACTAGATAGAAGAGAGCCTGACAGAGCGAATGATCAATCAATACTGCCAAACACTGAGTGAAAGACTAAGTAGAAAGTGCCTTCCACTCGTCCTTCCTCATTTTTTTTTCATTCTACCCCTTTTCCTTTCCGTCTATGGCCACAACTCTTTACAGAGCTTTGCCTTCTATATTATCTCGAAGTTTGAACCTCCCAGCAACCTTAGGATGGCAGGAGAGACAATCCCCACCGTCACAGATGAAGAAACTGAGACTTCGATGAAAAATGGCCACGAAACTCCAGTAACATTCTGAGACTCAGGCAGGGACAAAAGCACTGCGTTCAGCCCAAGGGTGGGGCACATGTGTTGCCAAACCAAACCTGCCTAACATCCTGTTGGGTGGGTAAGAGCAGGTGAGGGAAAAATCCAGAAGCTTAGGGGAAGTGAAGGTATTTGTTTGATAATACATTTTCAAAAAAGCCCAATGATCCCTGAGCCCCCTGCCCTCCCTTTCCCACCGCCAGGGGCCTGCATGTCCCGGTCACGTGAGCACATGGAAGGGTCACATGCACCCGGTCACCAGTTTCCAGGTCATCTGTAGAAGCAGGAGGTGAACAGATGGGGGGGGGGTGCTGGGGGCTGGGAGACTGTGGGGTGAGGAGGAAGGGGTACCGGGTAGGGTGGGCCGGCAGATGAAATCCGGAGGTGCAGGACAGACAATCCGCAGGGAGAGGCAGAGAATTCGAAATGGGGAAAGTAAAATGGAGAACGGGGGGAGGAGGGGGACAAATGAAGGGAAGTGTCAAATGGGAATACACACAGGCGGGAAACTCCGGAGCGCTCTGAAAGGCACCGGAAAAAAAGCTGGGGGTAATGAGAGGGGCCAGAGAGCTGGGGCTACGGAAAGGCACCGAGAAGTGGGGAAGGGAGGAGGGGCTGGCTCGGGCAGTTGGGGATGGACAGAGGAAAGGCACAGGGCAGACTGGGGTACCACTGGGTTGAGGCTGGGGTCCCTGGGGGACGAGGGCGGTCACGGGTGGGAGTTGGGGACGCTGGTGGGCCGAAGGGAGGAACCTGGGGTCACACATGGGGCAGTGGAAGGCATGCCTCAGAATCGGCGACCACGGGGAAGGTGCGAAGGACACGTCACGAAGTCTGGGGCGCTGAGGAGGTCTGGGACTCGCCCCCCAGGCCCCGCCTCCCCTGCCCCGTCACTCACCTCGCCTTACTCAGCACTTCTACCTACTTCCTTCTAGTTCTGCAAACAGGCCCCGGTCATTCAACCCCTGCCCTCCACCAATCGCCGAAGGCCGCGCCTCCCTAGCCGCTGCGGCCCCGCCCCCGCCCCGCCCCCCGCACTGCGTGTCCTGTGCGCGAGGCTGCAAGCACTGGGAGCCACCATCTTTTATAACTGCCCAATGGAAGGGGCTCCCATCTCCGAGGGAGGCCGGGCTGTGTGTTGCAGCCAATCCTCGCCGGCGGAGCGCGGCCCTGTTTGTGCTGGGCGGAAGAGTCTCGCGAGCGCCCGTTGGCAGACATGTTGGTGAGGGGCACGAATCACGCCCTGCCCCGCCCTCCGCTTCCTGGAAAGGTCGGAGGCTTGAAGTCCGAATCTACTGTTAGTAGACGTTAATAAAAAGAAAACTAAAACCAGCGGAGACATAGGGCATAACAGGGAGGAACCTGCTTTGATATGCTGGGAATTCCCCCAAGTCATGGGGTTGTTAGATTTAGCAAATAAAAATAGGGATGCCCAGTTAAATTTGAATTTCAGCTAAACAATCAAAAATTTTAAGTATAGTTAGGTTAAAAAAAAACTAATTATCAGGCATTCCTACTCCAAGCCAATAGTAGGAAGTACCTTAGCACTTTTAGTAGGAACCTGGGCAAAAGACCTGATCTCTGGGTGCTTGTCTGAGAAGTGAGCACAGTAGTACCTTACAGGGTTGTGATGCCGAGAGGTAAATTAGTCCCCAGGTCCAAACGCTGGATTTCAATAAACGGCAGTTGTTATGATGAGTAATGTTGAGAATGAGGTATGCTGGAAAGAAACGACGGCACTGGGTTTTAGTCACAGACCTGCTTCTGACTGAGCAGATCAGGACCCTTCTCCTGCCCACCAAGCTTGGTTGGATGACTTTTAATCCCCTAAGGATCCCCCGAGCCTAGGTCTAGATGAATTCCCAAAACTTTGTCCACGTAGGAAATGGAGCTGCTGTTGTCATTCCTGCAGAAAGAAGGGAGTTTGGTCCTCAGTCTACTGGAAGATGTTAGTGCCCAGACTGAGGGCAGCTAATGCAGCTGCAGCAAGGTTTAGTTAAGAATCTAGACAGGTGATATACTAACCATAGTCACTAATATTATTACAGAGTTTTACCGGTTACAAAGTAACTAGACTTCACATCCATCATTGTCAGGTCGAATTACTCATGTTGGCATTTTTGCTAATGTTGATGTAAGAAACACTCAAACCTGTAGATAAACTTCATGAGTTTATTTGAGCCAAACTGAAGACATATCCCAGGGAGCAAGATCTCAAATGCTCCAGAGAATAACCCTTTTGCAGGTTTTTGTATGCATTTGAAATGAAGGAAGATTAAGGAAACGTGGGGATTTGGATTACAGGATAGTTAACAAGATTATGGGGCGCTCTTGAGGATTAATACCCCCTATGAGGGTTAGTACTTCTGGTATTTCAGAGGTGTGTTAACCTAGATGCACAAGAACAATGAACAAGGCTGGCTTAAAAACCTTCCACTAAAGAAGTTACGGGCCTGGGTGAAGACTACCTGCCCAGTTAGGAATTTCTGATCCTATTACCCTGTGAGGTTACCTTCCCTAGAACCCCTTTTCTTCGTCCACATGGATGTGGAGACTGTTCCCTTAAACTAAGTAAAATTTTGCTTGAGAGTTTCAGCTTGGCGTGGGGAGAATGGGATAAAGACTCATAATTCTCAGTGAAAATATCTTGCCCTACCCATAAATAACAAGTGAAATCAGGGCAGTGGTTATCGGGGAGCTCACAGAAGGCAGGGCATACCAAATGATCAGATTTGAGAACATGTGTAGGTTTGACAAAATGAGTCCCATCCCTCAGCAAACATCCACCTTTATGTTCAAGATGAATCTGCAATGTCTTTATCAAGACAGACACACAACTGAATCTGAACTGCAAAGCAGGTGGAGGGAGACCACATCACTCTTTAGGCATATGCAAAGATGCATGAAAGCAATTAATCAAAGAAAATCTCAGGACCTAATTGAGTCGAGTGTCTCTCCCCTAGGTAGATCTGGTGAAAACTGTTAAATGAGTAAATAAAGCAAGAAATGAAGTAGTGGTTATTAGGTAGCATGTAATAAATAAGCAATGGAAAGGGAGGGGCAAGTAAGCACAAGGGAATACACTCTGTAGGGCTTCTACTGGATTTTCCATTGTAGGAGTTCAAAGTCAAAGAGCTTCTCTTGAAGGGCTATTAGAGTTCCTGCAGCTACAAATGTCCTGGAGCAAGGTGTCTGCCTTCTAGGAGCCCAGGGTCCAGAGGGTCAGACTAAACCGAGTCCCGTGCTGTAACAGTGGGGGGTTGTAACCCACCCCGCCATTCTCTTGACATTGTTTCTATAAATGCTGCCTAATATGTAGCTTGTAGATAAACAGGACCTAGTTTGTATGAGAATCCTAGGAACTCACTTGAAAAGATACAGACTCTGTCTGACCTTCAGGCATCCCAGCTCTGGAAGACTTAGTGACCTTCAAACCACGGAGGCAGAATGACATAAAGCCAGGATAATTAAAACCGGATGACGCACACAGGACCATCGTTTGCCTTATCAGAATGGACTGTGCTCACCCGCACCTACAGAACTTTTCAATCCTCTCTCTTGATTTCTTTGTTCTGCTTCCCCTCTCCCTCCTTATAAAAATCTCTGCCTACGAGGAGGTGCTGAAATGGGCTTTGAGATAAGAGTCCCCCATCTCCCCAGGGAGATGGGCTTTGTGACCTGAGTCCCTCATCTTTCAGGTGGCCAGCACCTGAAAATGAACCACTTTCCTTACACCAGCACCTGTCTCTGGAGTTTGGCTTTCATCGGGGCAGGCAGCCGGCCCTGCGTTTGGTTACACGCCGCCAAGGAGTGAGACGGAAATAAAACCGACATGCTGACAGTGCAATTTCACACTCTTACCCTGTTTGACCCTCACGACCACCCTGAGACTAGTCATGTCACCCCCACTTTGTAGACGAGGAAACCAAGGTTCTGTAAGGGGAAAGGACCCCCAGAATCATATGTCAATTAGAAGCAGACCCAGAATCAGGATCTGTCTTGTCGTTCCTTCCCCTAAACCATGGAAGTTCGGCAATGTTCTTGACGTTGATGAGCCGCAATGACCAAAATAGATAAAAGTCTCTGTGCTCACGGTGCTCACAGTCTGGCGAGAAAGGACAGATGATAAAAGAGAGGGGTCCAACACGCAGGGGTTTGCTGAAGTCTGCAGGTGAAATGTCGGGACGTCTGTGTCTCTCTTGCAAAAGACCTGGAGTGTGGAATCCGGGGTCGTGTGTATGAGTGCCGTTGCACTAGTCCTTCCGTATCTGTGTTTGGACATTTTTATAATTAAAAGGTTGGGGGGAATATAGTGTGCTGGATACATGCTGTACAGTGAGGGCAGGGAGGAAGGCCGGGCAGAGTTGAGGTTTTCATCAGGATGGCCAAGGAAGGTCTCGCTGAGAAGGGAGACGTTTAAATGAAGACCCAAGTGGTCATTTTGGTGGGGGATGGGGAGGTACAAGGGGGATAAATGGTAATGGGAAAAAATACAATTTAAAAAACTGGAATAAAGACCTGAGGTTGATGAGAGAGCGTGCCATGTGATGACCCAGGGGAGAGTGTCCCACGTGGAGGCAACGCCAAGAGCAAAGGCCCTGAGGCAGCCCCGTCTTGGGTGTTGCAGGAAAAGCAAGGAGGCTAGTGTTCCCGGAGACGAGAGAGAGAGGGCGGAAGCAGAGCAGGCAACGAAGCCAAAGGGCTATCGGGGCCTGTGCGGCACAGGGGACCTGTAAAGTTTCCTTTGGATGGACAAGGCGGCCCGCGGAGGCGTCGGAGCAGAGAAGGGGCCTGGTGGGACTTATATGTTAACAGATCCGATACAGAGCAGACTGTAGGGCCCAGGTGGAGGCTGGGAGGCCAGCGAGGAGGCTAATGGAGAAACTGGGTGGGAGATGATGGCGATGGCGTGGCTATCGTGCTGTGTGATTGATTGTCACAACCACAGCGTGATGCAGATGGGGTCTGTGTCCTGACAAAATGTGTAGGGCGCAGAGCCCTGTGGGGAGGCGTTGTTGCACTCCGCCCTGTGGGCAGCCTTCTGAGACAACTCAGAGCAGCGTAGGCAAACCCTCCCGCCTGCCACCTGCCCGGTAAACAAAGTGTGACTGGAACACAGCCATGCCGTTTGTTTACACACGGTGATACGTCTCCAGCAGCAGAGTTGAGTCATCAAGACAGAGACCATATGGTCCATAGAGCCGCTACTATTTCTATCTGGCCCTTTACAGAAAATAAAAATTACCAGCCCCTACTCCTGTTCTTAAGTTAGGTTTGAAAGGTTGAAGAGGAATTTGCCAGCTGGATTGGGAGAGTAAGAACACTCCAGCTGGAAAGAACCGCATGGGCAGAGGTCGCCATGATGAGGTCGTGCGGATTGTTGGGGGAGCATCACGAGGGTGGGCCCTGCCGGCACCTGGCGTGTGCGCCGGCGAGCTGGCCGGGGAGCCGCAGGGGCCGGGGGCTGGAAGGGCCTCTAGTGCCAGGCCAAGGGTGACGACCTGGCCCTGCAGGCAGTGGGGCCCCGGAAGGGTCACAAGCAGGAAAGGGACATGGAAAAAAATCCCCTCTGTTGCTGTGAGAGAGGTCACCGAAGGGCACGGAGGTCATGAGGCAGCTGTGTGATCTCACTAATGGTGTGGCTTCTGCCTGGATGAGGGACCCTTGGGTCTCGTGCCCTCCTCAGGAAGGAAATGAGTGCCAGTGACCTTGAGCCACGAGGCAGCAGCCATCAGTTCCCACCCCAAGGGGGAAGCCAGTCCCGACCAGCGAAGGCGGGGTTTCCCCAGCTCGGGGCTCACAGGACAGACTGTGGCCTGAGCAGAAGCTGGTGCTCAGGACCAGGGGGCCAGGGCGGTTTTGCCAGAAGCTGGGGCCTGAGGGATGGCGAGGGTTTGGGCAGGCTGAGTGGAGGGAATTTCGGGGGCGTGGGCCAGCCTCTCGGGATGGGAGTCCAGGGTGGGGTTCCTGGGGGTCTGAGTGTGCACGGCCTTCATCCCACCCTTTCTTCTCTCACCTGGGCTTCTCGTCCTCACTTCAGTCTCTGCAGCCAGTAATTTTGAAGAACCCACTATGTGCATAGCCTCCCTCGTGGGGGCTTGGGGACGTGAAAGATGTCTGCATTCCTGCCCTTAGAGTTCAAAATTTAGAACAAACTTGCCCCAGACACACAGATAGTTGCTTACTGTGGAAAAGCCGGGGATAGGAGGCACATATGTCTTTCCCGAAGACATCGTGAAGTCCCATGGACTCCCTGGGGGCAGGACGAGCTAGAGAGGACTGTAGCAACAACCCCACAGTCTTGTTGGCTCAACACAGGCGAATGCCTTTGTTCACACTATCTGTTCAATGTGAGGAGAGGTGGGGCTTCCTTTTATCCAGGTCACGCAGGACCCCAGGCTGCGGGGGCTCCTCCCCAACATGGGCTCCCATGACCATTGCGGCAGGGGGTCCGCACTTTGTGAGTCGGGGGCCAGCTCGTATGTGGGGGCGACTTTGCCCTCAAGTCCCCCCGTCCGCCATGGATGGAAGTAACACTACCAAAACATGATCTGCTTGGGGAGGAAAGGTGGCCAGTTTCTCAGAGGAAAAAGGCCAGGAGCCCTTTCTTCAACGGCTTTTATTGGGTTGTAATACACAGGAATCAGGTGGTAAGGATCAAACAGTAGATAACATTTCAAAGAAATCTGCGGGCTTAGTCTGAGTCAGTGTCTGTCAGGAAAAAGGGTTGTAGAAACTTTGGGAGACATACTCATTTCCTGCTCGGACCCTTAACATGTGAATGAAAGCACTCGTAGCAAAGCAGGCTTCACAGGACTTTAGGAATTCTTTCTTATGCCCGATCATCCCGGATCCCGCTCTAGCGGGCAAGGGTCTGTACCGCCTTCCCCATCACAGGTTTTCAGGCTTAAGTGGATTAGAGCCAGGAAGCGCTTCTCCCAGACGACATGGGAACTCAGGCTATGTCAGAATAGCCGGGGGGTGAGGGTCCATCACTCTCTCTTTGCTGCAGCCCCCCCAAGTTCTTCCATGATGGCCTCCCAAGTGATCATGTCTGGCTTAAGTTCCCCCTCTCTCTGAGGAGTCTTGCCTGTCATGGACTGACTATGCTTTGGGGGCAGGGGGAGGAAGCAGAGGCAGCGTTTGCTACCAGAGACAAGCTTTGTCTCCTTGTTGCTCACGTTCCAGAGGTCGCTCACTCAGACTTATCCATGGGGGGTGGTTACAACTCCTGAAACCAGGCAGAGCAGTTCCCAACACTCGTACAGATGTGCTCAGAAGCGAAGTGACATGTGACTCATGCTCACATTTCATTGGACAACACATGTCACATGGTCACACCTAACCTGAAGGGAGGCGGGAAATGCAGTCCTACCATGTGGCCAGGAGAGGAGCCAGAATAGTCGTGAACATCCCAAATGGCTCGCACATCGACTGACCCGGCAACAAAGTTCTATTTCGTTTGCGATGACGGAAGCCTCCGTGCTTAATCAACTACAAGTCCTACTGTCACAGTCCCACGCAGTCTGTGGCAGAAAGGTCCCTAAACGATACATAAATTAACTTAGTAGAGCAATACAGCCATATTTTTAGAGCTTCCCAGAAGAGGGAACTGAGTAAGAGGAACAGGGTTCTGTGGGATCAGGAAGAAAGAGATCAGAGTGAGTCGGAATCTCTTGATTGTAAGGGACAGAAACCCAACTCAGAGGGTCGTACATGATGATGAGGTCATTGGAGAGTCTTCCAGAATCCAAGGAAGAGGTGACCGGCTAAACGCTAGGGGGCCTCAGGGCAAATCAGACCCTTCATGGCCTCCCTGTCTCAGTACATCCACCATGTCTCTCTTGGAATGAGACATGTTTTTACCATCAGAAATTACTGACCCGCATCCTGGCTGGTGTGGCTCAGTGGATTGACTGCCACAGCCTGTGAACCAGAAGGTTTGATTCCCTGTCAGGGCACACGTCTGGGTTGCAGGCCAGGTCCCTTAGTTGGGGACATGTGAGAGGCAGCCAACTGATGTTTCTCTCTCATATCGATGTTTCTCTCCCTCTCTTTCTCCCTCCCTTCCCCTTTCTCTCTGAAAATAAAGAAAATATTAAAAAAGAAAACAAAGTACTAACCTTCTCCCCAGAAGGGCTCTAATCGGACCAACTTGGGTTGTGCCCACCAGAGCCAATCAGCTGTGGCCGGGAGTTGGGAGCTGTGATTGACAGCAGCCACCATCCGCTCTGGCAGCCCCCACTCTGGCCGGGGGCGGGGAGAGCCATCAGAAGGGAGAGAGGGCATGGTCCCTGGCTCGGACCGGCCTGAGGTTAGGTCCTCCTCTGCCGGGGACAAGCCATGTGATATTGGGCAAGTCCCTCACCTCTCAGAGTCAATCTCTTCCCCTAAGACACTGCAATGGTACTATCTAACCCCTAAGACAGTGGGAGACGATCAAGGGCCCTGCGATGCACCACACCCAATAACCAACAGGAGTCAGGGTGCTCCCCGAACCCAACATAAACCAGTCCATTTCCTGCGCTTCACCACGGGGCTGATCCTACGTGGACCACTCAGTGGGAAGGGCTTTGTGAAAAGGAAAAGCTGGGTTTTAAAGACATTCAAATGTGTTTTTAAAAAATCCTCTTTTGGATGGTTGGTTTATTTAGCAGTGAGAGAAAAGAGCCAGGAAAACACAAACCATGCAAACAAGTGCTAGGCCCTTACTTAGCACAGTGCGGTCACACAGGAAGCATCCCTTAAACACACCATAGCAATAAGCAGTAATAAGAAACTGGTAAGGGACGTGAGTTTGGGGGAAGCACCCACAACAAGGTCAGTTGTCAAAAGGTGCTAGAGCCTCCCTTCCTACCTCGCTGCCACCCAGCAGAGCGGACCGTGGGAGAGGTAGGACCCGGTCCAGCTTACAGAGGGCTGTCCTGCTGAGGGGGCAGGGCATACCCAAGGACCTGGGAACAGGCACTCCCAGGGGTCCAGAAACCAGACCTCAGGGCGGGAAGGGCCCGCAGAGGACCCTCATCCTGGAAGTGTCAAAGCCAGCCCCGGGCTCTCCAGCCAAGGCCCCGCTTCTCGCTGCCTCACTAAGGGGGACGCTCTGCAGAGTTGATTTCATGTGAAGAAACTTTACTGTGGTTTGAGGTTGCTTGAAAACCACTGACCTAATAATACACACTCACAGCAGTTGAGGAAACTGAGGTTGGGGTGCGGAAAGCCCCACACAGGGCGTAGCCAGAGGTGGGGTCCGAGCTGCAGACCCTGGCTCAGGTCACTGTTACTGAGCACCTGCCAGTGGGCAAATCGCCTGCTGTGGGCCAGGGTCCCGAAGGGCGGTGTTTGGGTGCTGTCTGGCCTTTCGGGCCCCAGGCAGGTGAACAGGGAGGGAGGCGCCAGCTGGGCTGGTCGGAGTCCTGTGGGACTGTGTGATGGACGGCAGCTCCCCCCAGGAAACTTGCAGGGTGAGGTAAGCGCTGGCTTCGTGTCACCCACCAAGGCAGAAGCAGATTTCTTAGAGGACATGTCCTAGGGGAGTCAGAGAACGCAGCTCTCTCTGCCCCTATAGTAACTGACCATCTACTTTGTACTGGGTGCTCATGTGTGAACCGGTTACAAAGGAGGAGACTGGGGCAGGGAAAGGCTCAGGCGCTCAGCCGGTAAGGGGTTAGGGCTAGGACTGGAGACCATGGGCTAATTTAAGAGCCCCTACTTTGGAGAAGGAAGAAACCAACTTTTATTAAAACAAATGTTGCAGGAATAATGAGAATGTCTGTATGTTCTTCTCCCAGATTCTCCCATCACTATTTTGTCACCTTTTTTATAAACATCCACCTATCTACCTTGGTTCTGAACCACTTGAGAGTGAACTGAATATTCCCTTGTTTAGGGAGCATCAGACGATACTCACTTGTTTAGAAATACTCCAGGGCGTGTTGCCTAAAATGGAGGACTTGGCTCACTGACCATGGGGCGGGAATCAAAGCCAGGAGACTAACATTGATGCGCAAATTAGACTCTTATCTAATCTGCAGACCTTATTCGGATTTTACCAATCATCTTCCTAATGTCCTTACAGCAAAAGGAAATCCTAGGTGACCCATTGCAGTTAGCAGTCCTGTCTCCTTAACTCCTTTAATCTGGAACAGTTCCCGTCTTTCTCTCTCCTGATGCTGGCGTTTTTTAAAGCATATGGCCCTGTCATTTTGTAGAACGCCTCTCAATTTAAATTTGTCACACTTTGTTTCCTCACAGTCAGATTCATGGTGCGGACTTCTGGCAGGAATGCCAATGGCAGGGATGTTGTATCCTTTTCGGGGCGTTGTGTAGGGGAAGAGGTTTGGGTGAGTCCCATTACTGGCGACACTGACAGTGGGCGGTTAGTTAAAGGTGGCATCTGTCAGGTTTCTCCACTGCAGTTTCTGCCTTTCCATTTGTAATTAATCATTGCCTGCGGGGGCAATACTTTGAAACTACGTAAATATCGCGTTTCTCATCAGAACTCTCCTAACCCTTGGTGATTCTCACCAGGATCCATCGATTGGTACAGTGGTTGCCCAGTGGTCATTTTCTAAAGTCATCATTCCCTCTACTGGCAGAGAAGCTTTCCCTTCCCCTTAGTCATTCATTTATATTAGTGTGGACCGCTGGTGTCTTCACTCATTCAATCGTTTATAATCCGTCATTGCTGTAATTTCTTTTGAAGCTGAAACTGTCCCAGACTTGGCTAGTAAAAAAGCCCTTCAAGCCAGAAAGCTTCCACTTTCAAATATGACATTGCACCCATGTTCCTTGACCTTGACCAAAAAGGGAGCCACACCTGTGGGGAATAGTCCCTGGTGGGTGGTAGATACTGAAGTCCAGACAACCTCATTCAATTCGAGCAGGCCGGGGATGGGAGCAACAGATTTAGGCAACATGGCACCCAGGGGTGTCGTGTGGTCCACGAGGGATTAGTTCACTAGTTGAGCACCTACTATGGCCTCAGCCCTAGAGAAGCTCATAGAGTGTTCAGGGTACAGGGGACCAACAATCACAAATATACAGTTTCTAAAACCGAGAGCTTTTGTGCCCCAAGAGGTAACACGATTGGTTCTCATAGATATATAAATGTAGGGCAAGTAGGCAATTTGGGGGGAGGTGGTCAGGAGGGATTCAGTGCCAGATAAAGCTGCCTTGTTATCACTGTGGGCCAGTTTGCAAATGAAATCCCGGGCCTTTGGGAGGGGAGGGATAAACGTCACAATCCCAGATGGACCAAGGCTGGGAGGCAGGAAAGCACAGCAAGGGCTCTGAAGTCAAATTACATTCTGTCAAGGGAAGGGGAAGACTTGCTGGTGACCAGGGCTCCACGCACACAAAGACCTTCCAGCCGGCGAGGCCCTGTTCCTCGGGCAGTAGAATGAGGTAGGGGCTCTGATGTCAGCTGCACAGAAGAGATGGCTCTTGGAGCAATGGCAGGCACTTCGGGCAATGGGAATGGCAAAGGAAAGAAAGAATAAGTGGCCATATTCACCCACTTAGCCCCCAAGGCGGCCTCTTCTGGGTAGGGCTCAAGGCACTGAATGTATCCCCCCATCTATGGCTGGGCCCTACACAGTTAGGCATAACCCCGAACATCTGGACCAGGAACCAGCCAGACCTGGACTCAAACTGCAGTTCTTGCACCTTTTGAGCTGTGTGACTTTGGCAAGTCACTCTACCCCTCTGAGCCTCCACTCATTTATTTCCTCAACATTATTTTCTCAGCCGAGGGCGTATCCTGTGTTAAGCACTGTCCTGGGCACAGGGCGTGGGGTGGTGATCAAGATAGAGAAGACTCTACTCTGACGAAATATCTGACTGGGGAGGAAAGACACTAAATAGTAAGCAAACGCATAAACAAAACAATGCCCTACGGAGTTATCGAGGTTCTAGAAAAACCAGACTTTATAGGTGGGGGCTCCTTTAGCCAGGAGGTCAGTGACATCTGAGCTGACCTGACAGATGGGAGAGAACCAGGCAGTAACCAGAAGAGGAAACAGCACATGCCAAGGACCTGCAGCAGGAGTGAACTTGGTGTGTTTGAGGAGCAGTGAGAAGGGCAGTGGGGCTGAGGGGCAGGGGTGAAGGCAGAGGGGCCGGCGGGAGGTGAGGCTGGAGAGCTGGCAAGGGGCCAGGTGGCTCAGGGCCCTGTAGGCCAAAACGTGGAAGGTAGTATATATTCTAAATGCGCAGGGAGGCTGGAGAGAGGATGAAAGTGTATGGAACAATCTGATCCTTGCTTTGAGAGAAACACTGTCTGCAGTGTGAAGAAAACCTTGGAGAACAAAGCAGGGAGGCTGTCCGGAGGCGGCTGCGGTTGTCCAGGTAAGTTGATGGTGACCGGATGTGTGGTAGTACCGGGGATAGGGAACCGCTGTCAGGGGCAGAATCCTGTTGGAGGCAGAGATAGGCGCAGGGAGGAAGGGAGAAACAGGGATGGAGCGAGGCTCCTGGGATTGGGCCTGAAAACTAAGATGGGGGAGACTGAGAGTGTTGGTTGCCGGGGTAGGGCTGACATCAGGAGGCGGATTTTGTCTGTGTAGAGAGTGTTTGCCGTCCCCGTCTGGCACCTGCGTGGAAGGGGCGGTGGGCACTGGAATCATGAGTCAAACTCAGAGAAGCGGCTTTGCTCTAGAAACACAAATTTGTAGCTCACAGGCATATAGATGGCATTTGAAACCACGGGATCGGATGAGATCACCGCGGCAGAAGGTGTAGGTCGAAAGAAAAGGTCTGGGATTGTCGACTGTAAAATGAGCCCAATGACACCTTCACCCACGCGGCTTTCGCGAGGTGTCACGTGAACACAACCAGCCTAATAGGGATTGAGAGTCCCGGGGCGGGGCCTAGGCGTGGGCGGGGCCTAGGTGGGCGGGGCGGCGGAGTTGAAGAGCCCAGAGGCCGCTCCGGGAGGTGACGTCACCGCATGACTGGGTTTTTATGAATGAAAGGAATCCTGTGCGTGAGTAATTCCGGGAAGCTCGCCTTACAACTTCGCAGCGGCCTCCAGCGCCTCCCGCCCCACAACAAAACTCAGCTTGTCGCTCTCGGAGCCAGGCTCAGAGCAACCAGCGGCAGGGACCGGAGGGCAGACGGACCAGGGCGCGGGCTGGACACCAGCTCGGACGGCAGGCAGCAGGACTCGCGCGTTCCAGGGGCACCAGGAGAAGCGGATCCAGAGAAGGGTGAGGGTCTCGGGCCCGGGACGGGAACCGGCGCGTGGGGCCGAGGCATCAGGGTCTCCTCGTCCCGGGTACGTGCCTGGGGCGGGGCGGGGTGCGAGCCCGCTCAGTCTGCGCTCCAGTGTACCGACCGCTCGGAGGGTTGGCGGGAGGGGAGGGGCAGAAGTCCGGGGAGCGAGTAGGGTCAGAAGCGAGCTTGGCGGGGTGCGGAGGTGATGGGCCTCTTCCGGGGTGGCCGGCCTGGAGGCAGCGAAGCCCCGCAGGAAGGGGCATCGCGGGCCGGAGAGCGTCAGCGTCTGCCCAGGCGGGGCCATGGGCGGTGTGTGCACGTACGTGACTCGGTGAGAACAGTCCCTGGACTGGTGCCCGCAAGCCGGGCGTGCTCGGTTTGTTTACGCAGGGCGTGTGTGTGTGTGTGTGTGTGTGTGTGTGTGTGTGTCCCTGGCTTGCGTCCTGAGTATCCTGCCTAATGCGTGTGCGCGCGCGAGGTGTACTGTAGAGGGAGGGAGGGAGAGGGGAGACAGACGGAGAGGCAGCCCGCGCACTCCTGGGCGGTCAAGCACCGTAAGGCCCGTGTACCAGCCCTGCGTGCCCTGGAAGGAGTGTGCCCAATGAGTAAACTCGGGATAGGGACCTGAGCTAGGGAAGCGGCCCGGTTCGTGGTCACACGGGGTTTGGGAATTCTCAGGCTGTCCCCTTTACACTAGCAGCGCTGGTGCAGCCCCTGCTGTTGCGGAGTTTCCCAGCGCTGGGGCCATGTGACCTCGGTGTTTGTCCCCTGACCTGAGCTGGAGCTTGAAGCCACAGGGTGGGACAAAATACCAAAGACCCTGCCCTGCAGGGCTGGGGGTGAGGCAGGTGGGACCTCTGGCCTGTCCTTCATCCCCAGGGTCTTCAGTCTCAGGAGGAAGTGGATACTCATAGCAGAGTGGGAAAGAATTCTGGGCTTCTTCTATTTGGTAGCTACTCTGGCTGGTCTGGGTTCTGGAGCTTGTACCTGTTGGGTCTGGGAGGGTGAGACTGGAGGATGGGGTGGAGCTGGTTTCTGTCCTCCTGGTAGTTTCAGTTACAAGTGGGACTAGTCTGACATACTTGTGGATGGCGGGACCTGAGGATCTAGTTGAGGGACTGGGCCAGCTGGACTTCCCAGAGTCCTCATCCCGGGGAGGCATGGTCAACAGGTAGTGGGGCGGGTGGTCTCAGTGCACGAAGGGCTAATGAGCGAGAGGTAGGGGCCCACTCTAGCCCTAACCCCCTTTATCAGCCCTGCAGAAATCTCCCATTTAGCCCGGTAGCCTGAGGGATGGGCCGGGGCTAGGGATTCCTTGGTTCTATTCTACCCTCCCCTTCTTCCCAGCCATGGGGCTACAGAATCCCGAAGGGTGGTCAGTGGAGCTTGCTGGGATGAAGAACGAGATGACCTTTTAACTTTGAATCTCTGAGCCCTGGTGGGTTCTGCTACCTCAGTGGGGAACCTCAGCACCCCCATCTGCAGCAGGAACTCGGGACATCCAGGTGGCAGGATGGGGGTACAAAGGGGGAGGTACAGCAGCCTCTACAGGATTTCTCCCAGGAGAACTGTGGGAGAGAAAGCAGAGCCAACAGCCCTAGGCCAAGGCCAGGGATGTCCAGGAATGTGTGGGATTCGAGGAAGGGAGGTGCGCCTCCAGATCACAAGAACCAGTCAGGCCATCCTCAAAGCTGGGCAGGAAACACCCCTGAGTAGGGCCGGGGGTCCGAGGACAAGGGGAAGGGGCTGGGTGGCTCAGTCACTGGTGGGAAGCTGGCACTGAAAGCCTTGACCTCCCACTGGGTCGCACCTGGTCTCCACGAGGGCCTGGGACCCCATGTGGGCTCCCTTGGCCCCTGTGCCTCCCTCAGTCCTGATGCTTTTAGCCTGTATTGCCAGGGGCCCTGTCCTGGACAGATGCTGGTGACGCGACCATGACCAAACCAGATCCACAGCCTGCCCTCTGGGAGCTTATAGTTGACGAGAGGAGGCAAAGTTGAAGGAAGAGCTGCTGAACTAAAGACAAAACCACAGCGGAGCTGGGTGGTATGAGAGGGAAGTCCCTGGGGCTTGCAAGTATACAGTACAGGCACACCTCATTTTTTTGTGCTTTGCTTTAAAAATTGCACTTTGCAGAGACTGTGTTTTTTACAAATTGAAGGTAACCTTACATGGAGCGAGTCTGCTGGTGCCATTTTCCAACAGGCTCCCATAATGGTTAGCATCTTTTAGAAATAAAGTCTTCTTTAATAACGTTGTTTTTTTTTTTTTTAAGACATAATGCTATTGCACACTTAAAAGACTACACTGTACTGTAAACATAACTTTTATATGCACTGGGAAACCAAAAAATCCTGCAACTTGCTTAATTGTGATATTTGCTTTATTTCAATGGTTGGAACCACACTCAGAGTATCTCCAATGTAGGCCAGTAATGGGGCTTCAACTTACCTAGGGAAATCAAGGAAGGCTTCCCAGAGGAGGTGACCAGTGAGCCAGGTTGTCAGATGGAGTGAGTGATGATGATCTGTGAAGCCCTAAAAGGCTGAGGCTGTGAGTCATCCTTGGCCTTTCAGGGCGTTCGGGCCCTGGCACACAGTAGGTGCTTCTTGGCATTGGCTGACTGACTGAATGAATGAGCACTGGGTCCAAGAGGATCCTGGGAGACAGTGGACAAAGAACATGACTGAAGTTCGAAGGCCCCACTGTGTGGGCTGGGGGGGTGGCTGGCATCACGGGGTTTTGAAATGGGCTGAACATAGGTTTGTAGGTTTGTGTCAGTAATGATTCTCTGACCGCCTTGGGGAAAAATAGATGGTGGGGTCAGAGGTGGAGGCGGGCAAGACTAGAAGCCAGTGAGGAGGCAGCTATGGTCATAGTTCAGCTGAAAGAGGAAGTGGTCCCTGGCTGTGCAGGTTGAGCAGGGGAATAGTCAAAGCTGCTAGTCTCCGAGTATCTTGTTCTCATGCCCCTGCCTCCAGGAAGCCTTCACTGATTTCCTTTCTTTCTCTAGGATCTCCACTGTGCTAGTAGTCCTGGGGCTCCATTCCAAGCCAGAATCTGATACTCTAAACTCCAAGATTGTTAGGCTAGAAGGTACCTTGGGCTTGGTGGGGGTCCGGCCTGTTGGGAAAGTGAGGCCCACAGAGAGGGAACTGTGTACTTGAAGTCACGCAGTGAGTGTGAGTGGGCTGCAGAACTGGAGCTGGATTCCCAGGGCTCCTGCTTTCCTGAGGTGCTGAGCCCTCCCAGCTCTGCTCCCCTTTCCAGCAGGGAGGAGGCTCCACCAGTGCTGGCTGCCAAGGCCCGGGGAAAACACATTTTTTCCCTCTGTCCTCACAGAGGAAGCAAAACGGTTCAGCAGCCAGAGAGGAGCCCATGCCAGTGGGTGGGCCGTCTGCAGGATGTCCCTGGAATGGACTGAGGGGGGGCAGGAGGGAGGGGACTGTGGGAGGCCTTGTGGCTGCAGACTGGGCAGGGCAGCTGTCAATCTCCCAAGAGCAAGTTTATTCTTCATGCCTCCAAAAGAATGTTAGGAACCTGCAGCCACTGGAGGTTTCTCTGCTGGCCTCAAAGGGAAGAAGCTGTGTGTGTGTGGTAGCTGGCACTGAGGAAAGAGCCCTGAGCTGGGGTTCAGGACTCCTGGGTTCTAACCCACCACTGCCACCAAACAGCTGCTCAGTTGTTTCAGTGACACAACGAGGAGGTTGGCTCAGCCACTGTCTCAGGCCCAGGGACTACCCGCCATACCGGCCAAGGCAGCCTGGCGGAGGGTCCAGCTCCAAGGTTGCTAGCAGCCCCTGGCCTGGGGCTGGAGGCCGAAAGCCTAAGTTCATCAGAAAGTTCCCCCTTCTTGTGACTTTCTGTGATTGCCTGACTTTGCTGACCTAGGGACATTCCTGGACAAACATGAGTGTCTCAGCTGACATCCAGGCTGTGGGTGAGGGGGCTGAGGCTAGACAGGAGGAGGAGGAGGAGGAGGAAAGGAGAGAAGAGCAGGTCTAAAAGTACTGAGAATCGCAGCCGACCCAGTGGGTGGGACCTGCAGTCACTGTATAGAATAGGGGGAGGGATGATGGCGAGAGAAGCCAACCACCTGCCACTTCTGGTCTCATCTAAGCCACTTGTATTTTACACACTAAAGCTTCTGTAATCGTCCCCACTTTACAGGTGAGGAAACCAAGGCCCAGAGAGGAGAAATGACTTGTCCAAGGGGCCAAGCCCCCAAGGTTCTGCATCAGCCATAGCACCCAATGCTTAGCACCCAGCACCCAACAGGCTCTCAGTTAACCTATGTAGGGAGAGGCTCACCCTCTCCCACCAAGTCTCTCTGTATCGCCCAGATTGCCGGTGTCACCTAGCACCCAACTCCCCCCACAGCTGGCAAGGTGGCCTGGCTGTCTGCATGCGTTTGCATATCCCTGGCAGACCCCACAGGAATCCTGGCACATCTGAGCGTGTGGCCTTAGAGACTGGCCAGTCCAGCCTTCTCTCCACAGAGATGGGGAAACACAGAGAGGGTGCCCTGCGAGGGACATACTGGGAAGAGGCCTGAGGCCAGGTGTGGCCTCAGTCCTGCACTCCACCCTGTTTTAGCTGTGTGACCTGGACTGCTCTACCGACCTCTCTGGGCATTATCCCACAGGGCTGTCGGGAGGATCAGGATTCGGTGGTCAGACTCCCTCCTGATCTGAGGGCTGGCAGCCACTCCCCTGCTGTGTGACTTCAGGCTAGAGATGTCCCTCCCTGGGTCTTCTCTCCTTGCGTGAAGCCAGGAGTTGGGGGCCTTTCCTGTGTGACCCCAGCCAGTGGGGAGAGGCCAAGTAGGAGGGAGACCCCAGTGATTGCTACAGGCCAGGCCCCTCCTGGACAGACAGCCTTTCTCATGACCCCTCAGATGCTCACTGACCTCTGCCCTTGGCTCCACCAAACCTCTGAGAGCAGGTATTATTTTTACAGACAAGTGGAGACCCAGAGAGGTGGAGTAGCTTGCCCAAGGTCACACAGCCTTGAAAACAGAGATGGAACTCAAACCCAGGCCTGACTCTTAATCCAGTGCTCCTTTCCTTATTTCCCATGCCCGACCTGGGGGCCAAGCATCCTGAGGACAGAACTCCTGCTCTTGTCCCCTCCTCCTAGCATCTGGTACCAGCCCTGCCATGCAGACGCCAGGAAGCAGATGAAAAGGAGGAAGAATTGGAGATGCAGCCAGGAGGTTGTTCCTTTGATAGTGTTCAGCTGGGCTTGGGCTTGGCACTTGGTTTGGACACCGACAGACTAGGCGACGGACGGTGTCAGAGACCGTACCCGTCCACCTCGCAGTGATGCCTGCTCTCTGCCAGGCCCCACCTGGTGGCCTCAGCACCCAGACCTGCCTCGGCCTGGTTCCTGCTTGTGGAGCTCCCTGCCTGGTGGGCACACAAGGAAATAGACTGGTACAATGCAGGGGAATACCTTACAAGCCTAGGTGTCAGGGAGGGCTTCCTGGAGGAGGAGATGTCTACAGCCAGGGCAGATGGAAGAGTAGGAGTATGTCAGATGAAGGAGGGGAGAAGTGTCACAGGGCGTGGGGTGGTCCAGAGGCAAGAAGCGTGGCGTGGGAGGAAGTGAAAGAAATTCCGCGTGGCTGGAGTGCAGAACGGAGGTGGAGAGCAGTGGGAGATGAGCCTGGAGGGGGGCCTGGACCCTGTCTCCAGGGTAGTAGGGAGCCACGGCAGGTCCACATCTGGGTGATGATGTGGTCAGACTCACATGGTGGAAAGATCCTCTGAGCACAGCGTGGAGGATGAGTGGACATACCAGGACCTCCCTGGGAGGGGGTGTGTCGGGGGAAGGTGGTCTGCGCTGAAGGGTAGCATGGGGAGGGGGTGGATGAGGGTCTCATGGTGTCCCCTCACAGGACAACAGGTTAGGGTCCCGACTTGGGACTTTCTGGGCCTCAGTTTCCCCCTCAGCTCTGCCACCAGGGTGTGGGCGGCTCCGAAGACCCCCCTGGCCCCAGGGCCAGTGTGGCTGCCTCTGTCAGGGGATCTCTCGAAGGGCCGACTTCCCTTTCCTGTGCCAGTCCTCGCTTCCCTCTGAGCATCAGATCCCCTGGCTGCGTGGGCTGGAGGGGCTGGGGGATTTCTAAGAAACCCTGGACTGTCCCCACCTCGGCCTGAGTCACGCGGAGAATTCAGCAACCATCACTTGAGCTGCTTCTGCTCTGCGCCAGGCACCACTCTGAGCACCGGGGATACCACAGTGGACAGGACAAGATCCCCGCTGCCCAGAGCTGGCCTGCTAATGGGGAGGCAGCCGCTGAACAAATAGGTAAAATATGTGTGGGTGACAATAACTGCAACACACAGAGTGAGACGTACCATAGAGAAACATGCGGTAGGGAAAGGAGGGTGTGAGCGTGCACCCGTGTGTGTGAGCATGCGTATTGGGGATCTAGCGAGAGCATGAGGTGTGGAGACCTGCAGGAAGCGAGGAAGCATACCCTGTGGCTATTTAAGGGACGGGGACACGGGGCAGGTGGCAGAGCCAGCACACAGGCCCTGGGGAAGCCTCACGTATGGAATGTTTAAGGAGGTGGGTGCAGCTGAAACGGGGGGAGCGGAGCAGGAGCTGGAGTCAGGCGTTTGCAAGGCCACATCATTAGTGCCTCATGGGCCACCGTGGTGACTTGGGCTGTCATCCAAGTGACATGGGAGCCACAGGAGGGTCCTGAGGAGTGACATGATCTGACTTAACCCTGTATCACCCGTGGGGAAACCGAGGCACGGAGAGGTTCACTGATGCGCTGGAACCCCACCACTGGTGAGCGGGACAGCCTCTGAAAGGCCCCAGGCTGCCTGGTGCCCAAGTCTGGGAGACGCCTGGCCAGCCAGAATGGGTCAGAGGCCAGGCCTGCAGACAGCTCAGGCCACCCAGGTCTGGAGCTGGGGTTCAGCTCCTGCTTAGTGAGGACTGACGGGATGCTGGTCTCGGTCGCCCTCCTGCCCGCTCCTCACCTCCATCGCAGTCCCATGGGGATTAGCAGAGGAGGAGGGGGAACTCTGGGAGACAATGCCCTTCCCAGCCCAGAGCAATGGCCACTGCCCACGGAACACACCTTCCATGTCTCCCCAGTGCCAAGCGCATGCCGGCAGTGCTGGACTCGCTCCAGACTGCCCCCAGGCGGGGGAGGCGTTTCCAGAACACAGGTCTGAATGAGGGGGATCTGTAGAGGGGAGAGAGCGGGGGCAGGACCTACCGCATTTTGCCCGGGTGCTGATCGAACTCTGTGAAACATCACTGACCAGGACACGTGCTTTCTGTGTACTTTTCTGAATGTAGTTAGTGCTTTAATGAAAAGATTTTAAAAGTAAAACAAAATACACATGTCCGGGCCCCGCGTGGAGGAATGGCTGGGGCGGTGGGGGCGCCCTCCTCTGGTGCACACTCCCTGAGAACTTACTACGTGCCAGGCGCTGAGTTCGGCACATTGATGTGGCGGTAGGACAAGGCCTTGACCCTTGTGGACTCAGCATTTTAGTGGAAGGGAGGTGGGGGGAGGGGAGACATACCATGAACAAATCACCAGACATCAAATAACTGCAGCAGAGGTGACTGTTAGGAAGGTCAGCAAACGGGGTTAAATGACAGGACACCAGCAGGTGCCTTAGCCAAACAGACCTTTTGGAAGAGGGGCCCTGAGCAAAGACATGCACGAGGAAGAGCTGCCATGGGGGGATGAAAAGTGACCTTGGTCTCCTCTCCCCCCAGGTCCCACCCCCAGAGGGCACCTTCTGCCAGCATGTCCGTGGACCCCTTATCCAGCAAAGCACTGAAGGTGAGGAGGCGGCTCCTGTCCCTCCCAGTCCTGCCCCCGCCCCGCCCAGCCCCTGCCCAGGCTGGGCTCCCCATCTCCGGCAGCCCAACCCACTTCCCCTTCAGTACCTGGAATCCACAAAGCCGCCCAGCAGGCATCAGACATTCATGAGGTCACGGCTGGAAACCAGGAGACTGGGCTCTGGCCTTGGGCTGTGTCCCCCACTTCCCCCGCAGGCGGTCGCTTCCCTTTCTGTACCTGTTTCCCCATCAGAACAGTGCCCGCTGGGCTGGAGGACTTTAGAGGCACTTTCTTGGGCTTCTTTGGCTGAGTCCGAGCCTGGTCGCTGGGTCAGGATTTGAACTGAACTCCGGGGTGGCTCCTCGTGAGTTCTGATCCTGGTTTGGCTCGGTTTCCCATCTGCGGGTACCTGCCCCACTTGGAGGTCTTGGAACAAGTCCAGCCACCACCTCTATGCCTACGGTGGGGGAGGTGTGGGGAGGTCCCCAGCCCCTGATGCGTGCCAGGCCCCGGGCTCAGGGCCCACAGGCAAGGGAGCGACCCTGGACCTCCATTTCCCCATGCGCCCACCGTGCTGCCTGCAGATCAAGCGCGAGTTGAGCGAGAACACGCCGCACCTGTCCGACGAGGCACTGATGGGGCTGTCGGTGCGCGAGCTGAACCGGCACCTGCGTGGGCTCTCTGCCGAGGAGGTGACACGGCTCAAGCAGAGGCGCCGCACCCTCAAGAACCGAGGCTACGCAGCCAGCTGCCGCGTGAAACGCGTGTGCCAGAAGGAGGAGCTGCAGAAGCAGAAGTCAGAGCTGGAGCGCGAGGTGGACAAGCTGGCGCGCGAGAACGCAGCCATGCGCCTGGAGCTCGACGCCCTGCGCGGCAAGTGCGAGGCCCTGCAGGGTTTCGCACGCTCGGTCTCCGCCTCCCGCGGGCCAGCCGCACTGGTGGCGCCGGCTAGCGTCATCACCATCGTCAAATCCGCTCCGAGCTCGGGCCCCGCCCCAGGCCCCGCCCCCGCCGCCTGCTCCTAGTGCCCACTGCACCCTGACGACGCCCCACCCCAAACCACGCCCCCGGTCCCCAATCCCTTCCCGAAATGCCTGAGCACAACCTCTGTCCCCAGGTGCCACTTCTCTACAGCCACCAGCGCCTGTGGTTATCACAGGTCCTCTCCCCAGACCCTGCCTTCCTCGTGCAGCCCTTGACACTGGGACCTAATAGCCCTGGGAAGGGGCGACTTTGGTGAGATAGGAAGTAGGGTGGGGTTGTGGTCAAGGGGCTCCCTTGGCTGAAAGTTCAGTCTTCTTAGACCGAGAGGATGGGATACAGAGCGGACTAGGTTACAGAAGAGCCATAGAGGAAAAGAGGGCCACCCTTCACTTTGTAAACTTTGCTCAGATTATGCCAATGGCCCCTTCCCAACCTCCTGGGTTGCAGCGCTAGGTCTGGCCCTGTAGTTATCTGTGGGACTGTCCAGCTGGAACGCCGATGCTCCCACCTCCCTTCGGGCCTGCGGGAAATCACCTGGTCAAGCCCCGTGAACAGGTGGGGAAAGAGGTCTCCCATGGATGGGCCACGTATGCTTAGTAGTCAAACTGGGTCTCCGAGCCAGGTTCTCCCACTGCTGCCTGGAGATCCCTGGCTGTGATTCTCAGGGGGACACTGGGCTGGGACTGAAACCGGTGGAAGGGCCTCTGCGGCCTGGGAGACAGTGGTGAGTCAAGGTAAGAGAAGCAGAGGGAGAGAGAAAGTGACTCCGATGGAAGAGAGGGAAGGAGCTGGCCAGCCAGAGAGAAAGGGGAGATGAGAAGGCCGATCCTACAGTCGTACAGCCTGGGCTGAGGGGTCCCCACCTCTTCCCTGTGACTGTCCACCCCGGGTGGGGGCTGACCACGGTCATTGATTATTTAGGGAAGCCCAGCCCCCCCCCCACTGTTTATTTATTGCACGAATAAGTTATTCTTCCAGCCGGGGCCCTAGTGCCCAACCCCTGGGAAAAGTGGCATGGGGCCCTGAGCTGGACTTTATATTTTATATCTGCAAATAAATCACATTTTATCTTATATTTAGGGAAAGCCGGATAGCAACAACCAAAAAAAAAAAAAAAGTTAAAAAAAAATTGCCCGGCCCCCAGAATTTATTTATTTTCTGACTTACAGTAAGCGAGCTACCCGCCTTCTGTATTTTGTAGACTCTGAATAAAGACAAGTTCTCTATTTCCACAGTGAAGAAGTGTACGCCCTGGTTTTTGGGGGGGTTCTAAAGGAGGGGCCCAAGATGCAGTTGTGCTTTCCCACCCCAAAACGGTTGCTCCAATTTGCAAATAAAAACTATGCTGCCCTGGCAGACACCAAAAGGCTTCAGGTTCGATCCCTGGTCGGGGCACATACCTAGGTTGTGGGTTTGGTTTCTCGCTGGGGCGCGGCGGCCTGGAGGCAACTCATCAGTTTCTCTCTCCCGCTGTTTTTTTTTTTTTTCCCTCTCTTCCCCCCACTTCCTCTTTTCCCCTAAAACCAATAAACATACCCTTGGGTTCGGATTAAAACAACAAACAAAAAAGCTATGCACCATTGTTACTAGCTCTTATGCAAGCTGGGGTGGGCTGGAGGGGGACACCCGGCCAGGTGGTGCCCAAACATCTGTCCTTCCATGTGGGGCCTGAGCCAAGGACCTGCCTGTGGAAGACCAAGCCGGGGACACAGTGAGACACAGGGTTAAGTTTCCTGGGCATCTCCTCAGTGAAAACACAGTCCCACCCAGAGAGGAAAACTCCCAGATTGAAGAGTCATCTTTCCAGCACTTTCCCATGGAGGTCTGACTTTCCACAGCCAAGTAGAAAGTCCTCCCCGCATGTTCGGGAAGGCACCGGCAGCAGGGAGAGAAGTGGTTTCCTCAGTCCCAGCCCGCTGGCCTGAAATGCAACTGTGCCCCATCCCAGGCCCGGGCGGACGGAGTCCACTGCTGCTCAGGGAAACCGGGGTTTGAATCGACAGGAGCATTTTCTTAGCTGTCTGACTTTTGATGCCTCGTTTAGCTTCTTGCAGCCTCGATTTACCCATGTGTACCAGAAAGGTACTCTGGGGGGGTAGGGGTGACCAGCGCTGGGACCTGGAGGGCTACAGGCTTGAACACAGTAAAGCTTTACAAGACCCCGCCACTGCAGTGAGGGTTGCTGCGAGTCTGGGAATGGGGGTGAAGACGGCAGAGCCGGGAGAGGTTGCAGAACGTGATAGCGGAGGAAAGGCCCAACCACGTGGAGGGGCGTGGTCCACAGGCCTCACCCAATCCTGTGATGCCGAGCTCAGGCCCCGGAAAAGACCACCGGAAGCTGCAGGAGGATGAGCTAAGACTGGGAACTTCCCCGCCCCCGCTGCATTCCCGAGTGCTTAAGTCAGCGCTGCCAGGCCCCAGAAGGCCTGCGGAGGTGGCGGCAGGGCACCTGCCCTGGTGAGTGGGGGCAGTGCCTGCTGCCCAGCAGGCTCTGTTCCAGGCCTTGCCCCTAGTGGGAGGCACGGGGGGGGGGGGTGGCTCAGGGAAGCAGGGATGGTTTGGAAAGAGTGAGGACCCTAGGAACTCTCAACTCCCTGAGAGACACCTGCCAGTGGGCGGGGAGGTGGGTGCCAGAGCCACCCCTATATCCTGCAGGCCACGTGGGGAGGGGGCGACACTGTCCACTGGAGGCCTAGACCCCGATTTTAGTCTCTGACAACATGAATCCCTCCATCACCTACACATGACATTGGGAAAGGACCACGGTTTCCTAAAACACCCCTGCCCACACCACAAAACCCACCCCGACACACCCACAGGGGTGGGAAGAGGCAGGGGAAAAAACCTCACCCACAGGCAGAGGAGATTTCAATACAATCTATATTATCTCATATATATTCCTCTCTCACTTTATTTGCTCACTTCTGTCACGCACTCAACGTGTCGCAGAGACCAAAATAGAGCGGCTTTCCGGTGGGGCTGGTGGCAGTCATAAGCGAGATACAAAACTAGGGGCTCTGTCTCTCATACATCATACAGTTAATTTTTCAAGTATTTTTTATGTACAAAGAGCTAATCTATCAGGAAATTAAAAAAAAAAAAGACAGGTTAGGCTACGAATCCTAGAAGGGTGGCATGGTCAGGCACGAGTTCCACCCCCGGCTCCCTGGGGGGCGCGGGCTCCCTGGCGCTGAGCTGGAGGGCAAGCCAGGGTGGGCAGAGGCTGGGGGCAGGGAGTCAGCTGCACACTTTGGCCTGGAAGGGGAATCAGAGAAACCGATTCACGGGAGTGGGGACAGACAGAGGTCATTCTCAGGCGGCCTGCACCGACCCGCAGCTCGGGACTGGCTGGCCAAGCCCACCAGACTGGGGCCTGAGGCTGGCCTCCAGCAGCCCTCAGCAGGCCGCTGCTCCTCCGGGGGGGCTGGCTTGGTCACAAGGGCCAAGAGCCGGTAAAGATTACTGGGACGGATCCCCCACTCAACCCTCGGCACAGCTCACTCCAGGAGTGGCCAAAAGGAGAGAGGTGCCACGGTGACATTCTGAAGCCACCGGACTGGGCCCTCCTCGCTCAGCCTGCCCCTGCCCCAGGCTACTGCAGCCCAAGCCCAAACACCACCGGGGGATGGGAAGCCTGTACACACAGGCAGTGCCTGCTGAGAGTGAACCAACCTGCACGGGGGCTCTGGCCCAGGGAAGCTCCAGGGGCATGGTGCACAGGCGGGCAAGGGCAGGGGACAGGTGGCCCTGGCCGCCCCTGAGGCCTAAGGGTGCTTGGCCCAGCACTGCAGGATCTTCTGAGTGCCAGCAGCTTAACGGAGGGGGGGTATGTCTGGGGTAGAATGAAGGCCTGGGGAGAGGGAGCGCTCATATGTGACTAAGGCACAGAAGAGATGAGCCAGTTAACCAGATGAGGACACCAGGCCCTGTGCAGACCTGGGGCCAGGGCCCTCCTCGGCACGCCCCGGCCCTCCGCCCTCCCTCCTCCAGAAGCTGGTCTGAAAGGTAGAGACTCAGATTCTCCCTGGGAAATGTGAGGGAGAAGCCCCAGCGACAGACCATGCCCCAGCCAAGGTTCTGATCACTCAGCCTGGGCAGAAAGCGGGGAGCCCTTGACCCTGTGAGCAAGCAAGAAGTAAGGACTCTGTCCAAAAATGCTCTCAAGAAGATAGACCCCAAGGGGGCAGTGTGGGCTGCTGGCTGTCCTCAGCAGGCCAGGAGGAAGGGACATGAGACCAGCAGAGGTGCAGCCACAGAGAAGACACACAAGGGCTCAGGGACCCCCGACTTGGAGAGGCTGCATCAACAGAAGAGGAGCGCAGAGGCGCGTGGGCACCTGCCCAGGGGGCCTGTGTTCTTGGTGTCTGGCTCTCATCTGGGCAGCACGCCAGGCAGGCCTGGGTCAGGAGGGGGTTCACAGGGGGTGGTCCCTCCTTCTGCCCAGGCAAAGCTAATCCAGCATCAGACAAGGGGCGACCGGGGAGGGGACAGGTGGGGAAGAGCTGTATTGCACAGTGTTTGGGGGTGGGGCTGCGAGTCTTGGGGGGGGTAGCAAGGACCTGGGGACAGAGCAGAAGACTGTGGCCACTGGTCTGCAACACAAGCATGTGGGTCTGGGGCACATCTGGTCCCGACATGCTGCCACCGCAGGACAAGCTGTGGGATCCTCGGGCGTCGCTCCGAGGATCCTCTGCTCCTGCCCCGATCCTGCAGGTTTGGCCTTGTGTGAATATTCCTGAAGGCTCGAGGGTGAGCCTGGGCTGCTCCCTTGGCAGACAGCAAGTGGCTGTTCCTCTGGAAGCGATATGTGAGTGTCTCTGGTCCAATAAATTAAAGGGCGATGCCAAAGCTGTGCCAGCCTGCCTCCTGGCCTGGTCGCAAGGCTGGAGGGAGCACACCCTGCCCGGGCCGAGGTGCCCATCCTTCCCTGCAACAGCCGCCACACCTAGAACTCATCATCAGAGCTGAGCAGGAGAGTCTTCTCATTGTCGCGGGCACCGCTGAGGCTGTGGGAGCGTGCGAGGCCGTGGGCACCGCCGTGCCAGTTGGGCCCCGGCTCCAGCGTGGACTGCTGCGTGTACTGCTGGTAGGCGGGCGAGAAGTTGTGGATGGCGTCCTGAACGATGTCGTGCGGGTTCATGGTCTCCTTGAGGCTGCTGGAGATGCTCTTCATGGGGGCGCAGCGGCCTGCGGGGCAGGGGGCGGGAGCCGGAGGTGAGGGGGCTGGAGCGGCAGCAGGTGAGGCGGCGAGGCCCACCCCAAGTCCTGGGACCGCCCCTGCCAAGCTCTGTCATTCAATGGCCCCCTCCTGGGACAGAAAACAGGGTCCTGCACATGGGGGCGTGCAGGCAAAGAAATGGCCCCTCTGGCTGGGGCACAGAGCCTGCCTGTGGGACGAGGCAGCAGTGTAGACTGGTGCGATGCAGGCAATGAGCCCAGAAGGCCCCAGGGAGGCGGGGCCAGGCCCAGTATCTGAAGGAGGGAGTGTTGGGGAAGGGGGCTTGGGAGGCTGGGTGCCCAGGCTCCATGGGTGCCAGCCCCACCACTCCTCCCAGGTGAGCAGACCAGAGACCTGCTCCATCAGGTCGGATGCAGAGGGCTGGGCCAGCAGAGGAGGCCCCTCTCTGGGAGGGCAGGAGCCACCTGCCCTGACGTGCGGATCTAAACTTCCTCTCTGATGACCCGTCCCCACGGGCCCGAGCCACAGAACGGGGCGGTAAGGGATAAGCCCAACTCGCACCCTGGTCTTTAGACTCAAACTGGCCTACTCTCTGCACCCTCTGCCGTGGGACATGCCCAACGCCCCTGGTTTCCCGTGAATGAGTGCTGTGCCCCAGAACCAAGCAGGGCGGATTCCAGGACAGCGAAAGACCAGGACAGATGCAGACAAACTCCACAGAGGGTGGCGCCAGGCAGGCAGGTGCCCTGGGCTCTGCCACCCAGGGGTATCCGTGGGGAAGGAGACAGGGACACAGAGAAGAAGCCGTGGAAAGAGGCATGCTGGTGTGACAGTGACCAGGACTGGCGTGCAGGACAGACGTGCAGACCGAGAGCAGAACCTACCGTAAGGACCATATGTTGGCACTGCCCGCGGCCAAACCGGGGGCAAAAGCAGGGCGGGCGGGGGAGGGGGAGAGAAGCAGGAGAAATAGAGAAGACAAGAGACAGCTGAGTGAACACCAGGTGCCCACCACTGAGGCCAGCGCACGCCGCTCGCCCCGCCACGCCCAGCCCTCAGCGCCACCCACACGCAGGCTGCCCCAGCTCCCTCCCAGGGCCTGGGCAGAATATCCACCTAGGAAAGATTCCTTCTGTGGCTGGGTGGGGCACAAATAGTGGGCACCTGAGCAGTGGTCTGAGCTCAGCCTCTGGCCCTAAGTCAGGACCCCCATACCCTCACTCCTCTTCAGGCCAGGCTGGAATTGCTAAGCCTGTGCCCTGTGCTGCACAAACCTCTGGCCACTTCACAGACAGGAAACTGGGGCTGGGGCAGGGGTTTCTTGTGCAGGCGGCTCAGCAGGCAGAGCTGGCTCTGCACCCATGCCTGGCTGGAGGCTAAGGCTGCAGGCTGTGGTTAGTGGGCACAGGACTGGCCAGGACCAGCACAGAGGGCAAGGGCGAGCAGCGGCTTTCCCTGGCTGGGTGGGGGTCCCTGCCACAGCCAGACCACTGGGGGTGGGAAGACAGCCCAGGCACCACAGAAATGGTTCCTTAAACACTTTTAAACCTTCATAGGCTCCAGGCACAAAGCTGGCTTTCCCAAGGGCACAGGATCTGTCGGGACCAGGGCCAAGGGACATCGCCCTCAACACAGGGAAGGTGTTCCTCAGATGCTTCCAACTGGGGCCCTGGGGGGAAGCAGCAGTGAGCCGAGCCTACAGTGCCTGGCCCTGAGGAGGTGTGTGGTCGAACACGGAAAAAGTGCCCCAGCTCCAGCCAGCAAACGTGTTGAGTAAACACGGTCAGGCACGCTAGAGTCAGGAGGCCTGGGGTATACACAGTTCACGCCTCCGGCAGCCACTCAGGCATTTTGAGGCCTCCTCCCAACCAGGGAAAGAGCTGGGAGGTAAGAAGGTGGAGGTTGAGGAGCCCGGCCACAGGCCAGGCCGGTGCCTCTCTCCTCTTCTCAGTACATGGCTCCTGGGGCCTGTGGTGGGCACGGTGCTGGGCTTGGGGGAGTGGGTTTCCTGCCTCCAGCCACACAGGAAGGGCGCTGCAGCGGCCGAGCTCCAGTGTAGGAGTATTAGACCAGGACGCTCCCCCCAGGCCCTTCCACCTCCTCCCTCCACCTCAGGCCTTCCCAGACCCCTCTTCCTGCCCCCTGGACCGCCCTCCCTGCCCAGCAGCTGCCAGAGGGAGCCTGGCCCCCAGCTCTGAAACCACACCCTGCCAGGCCCCAGCCCAGCCACTGCAGAATCTGACCGCGGGGCCAGACACCGGCTTTTCAGACTCTCCAGGGTGCCCTACAATGACAGTCTCCAGCCTCTGCTCTAACAGAGCGGAAGAGTAACAGGTGTGAATATATATATACATATATATATAAAAATTTTAAAAGCTGTTCAAAACTATTACCATCTCAGTCTGTTTCTGAGAAGTAATCAGGTTAAAGAAAAAAAAATAAAGAACCTTTGAGACAATTACAGGATAAAACAGATAACTGAGTTCAAGGTCAGGAACCGTTAAGAACTCATCTACTCCAACGTCTCTGCCCTGACCTTCCCGAGGGGGTCTCTGAACTCCAGACCTGCTGCAAAAGGGGGGCCTGGCCTCTAGGCCACACCTACACACAGCTTGGAGGTTCCTGAGCCCTCCACACCTGCAGGACACTGGGGGCAGGCGGGGCCCTGGGCAGGGCTGGCTGTGCGCCCTTCCTTGGGGGTCATCACCAGGACCGTGGCTCCTACCTTGCGCATCCAGTCTCTTGTCAGCATAGACCTTGTAGGTGAAGGCATGGCGCAGGGCCAGGGCCGCGAAGAACATCTCCACGCAGATGATGAAGTCCTGGTAGCCGGCAGCCACGGTGCCCTCGCCCACCGACACACGGGCTGAGTGGATCTTGGGGATGGCCCCGCACTTCTCCAGGATGGCCAGGAGCATGCCTGGAATGGGCGAGGGGTGGCTGTCTGGCCCAGGCTGGACTCCCTTCCCAGTCCCCCATCCTCCATGCAGCTCCCCCAACCCCCAGCAAATGCCAGGGTGGGTGGGAGAAGGGCCCACATTTGTTCCTATAGAGGAGGGCTGCTGACAAAGCCGAGGCCACAGAGAAACCCCAGGCCCCCAGCTGCTTTCTGGCCACCAACACTGAGATGTCACCGACTATGCAGGGTCCTCTTGGTGGCCCCCTCCATGAAGCAGCCCCACTGAAAGTCCTATCAAGGCACCTGAGGGCTCAAACTTCTCATCCAGTGGGTGCCCAGTGGGTGGAGCTCCAGGCTGGGACCAGCCAAGGAAAGCCGCAGGGCCTGGGCCCCAGGAGCACCGGGTATGGCAAGCAGAAGGGGACAAGGCTTAGGGGACAGTGTGCCACATGCAGCCTCATGGGGGCTGGGAAGGGGCTCACCTTGCCAGAAAGAGAGGAAGATGACAGACTTGACCATGAAGAACTTGAGGACAGGGCTGTAGGGGCTGAGCAGCTCCCGCGTGGCGAAGTAGAAGAGGAAGAGGGCGTAGAGGGCCAGGCTGACGGAGACGTTGTAGATGATGGTCACGTACAGGTAGCCGCTGGCAACACTGCGGGACAGGGGAGCATCCTGGCTCGGACAGACCCTTCTGAGGGACCAGGGGCCTCCCCCATCCTGTGTCCCACCCAGTGCCAATTCGTATGGCTCAGCAGCGCTCCCCGAACCACAGAGAGGTGACCGAAGTGGTCACACCGTGAGAAGGGCATAGGGGTGCGCCCACAGTCTGGGACGGCCCCATTGCCTCTGCTTCACTCATGGGCGCCTCTGAGCCGTCTGCCTGCAGATTCCATGCCCACCTCCTGGGGGAGGACACTGGCGTGGTGGCCGGTATGGCCAGGGGTGGGGTGCTCAGCCTGATGGTCAGATGACAGGTGTCAGTGTGCCTGAGGGCTTGGCTTTGCCCTTTTCACCTGAGCCAGGCTATGCCCCGCCGAGCCTCGGTGTGCTGACCTGTGCCGGTGGGGCTGCTGCGTACAGTTCGAGTGGCAGACCCCCAAAATGTTCCAGGACCATTCACACAGGAGAGGATTGCTACCCGGGGACTCAAGAGCAGCCTCTTGGGGCTCTGACCCTCTTGTTCCCTGAATGGAGAACAGCAGCCACTATTCCATCTGAGCCCGCCCCCAAGGCCCCAGGCTGCGGCCTGTGTGTGAAGGTGACGGACACCGAGGATCACTCCCATGCTGGAGGTCGGGCCTAGGGCCACAGCCAGGCTTGGACCTCGAGGCTCAGGGGTGCGGGGAGGAGTGAGGAAGGCTGGGCCAGCCTGGCCCCGGCTCAGAGGAAGGCCCGGTATGTGCGTGTGCAGCCAGCCTGCACCCACCCTCCCCCAGCTGGGGCGGCAGCCTCCATATGGAGCCGTCTACCCTGACACCAGCGCCCTCCCCACTCTCCCCTGGGGTCCGCCGCTTACTCAAAGTCGCCATCCCGGTACTTGCCAAAGGCCTGGAGGACCACAGTGCTGACGGCCATGAGCGGCTTCACCACGCAGAACTGCAGGGTGGCCTGTGGGGGGAGGGGTGGAGGCTGAGAGTCAGGGTGTGGACAGAAGCCTCGTGACAAACACCTCCTCTGGCAGGCAGGCCTGCACTGGATTCCAGGGGGTGAGGGAGGCCCAGTGTCCTCTCCTGAGGGGGCAGCCATCGGGAAGGGAAAGCGGAATCCGTGAGACAGTTGACAGTGTGACTCAGCTGCGTGAGGAGACAAGGACAGGAAGGGAGGTTGGGCGGTGGAAGGAGGGATGGAGGGTGGGAGGCGGGAGACGCCACCAGGGAAGGGGCCAGGAGGGACGAGGCAGAGATGAGGGGACAGGGAGAGGGGGCAGCTCGCACTGAGGCTCACAGGCAGAGAACGGACAGCAAGGTTCCGTGCTGGTGACGGCAGCAGCGGTGAGGTAGCCAGGGAACATGGGGCCCTGCTTGGGGACTGGCCACACAGGCGGTGGGGACGGGTGAGGAGGTCTCCTCTCCACCCCAGCCTGGCTGCCCGGCCACAGCCCTGGGTCTGGGTCCAGGGTCTCTATCGAGCTGGGCTCCTACTGAGGGTGGAGGTGACACACAGGAGTGCAAGACAGGAAGCAGCCTACGGCAAAGGTCTAGAGTTCAGACATCTGAGTTTGACTTCCGGCCTCGCCAGCTACCAGCTACAGAAGCTTGAGTGGGTGGCCACTTAGCCTCTGGCAGACGGACGTAGCCAGGCCCTTCATGACAGGGTCGCAGTGCAGGGACTGGAGCACGAGACGGCAGTGTCCTGAGGTCTCCCACGTCTGCGCACTTGGAGGCTCGGCCCCCGGAAGAGTTCCTCTCCCAGCCTCCCTCAACTCCCTACAGAGGCCCCAGGAGACCGGGGACCCACGGTGCCCCTGACATCACTAGAATCACCTTTCTCTTGAGATCAAGTCAGTCCAAGAGCCAAGGCCCCTTCTGTGGAGGAGGGAGCAGTGAAAAGGGTACGGTAGTGTGGCTCCAAACAAGGCAAGGACCCGGGCAGAGAGTGGCTGGCTGACCCCAACGTTCTGGGAGCTGGAGCGAGACGTGCAGGGGAGCCCCAATGGTATGAGCTGTGGCGCTGCCACCAGGAGAGGCGTGTGACGGGCGAGAGGTACGACACTGCTGTCAGCACACCCTGCGGGTATCCCCCTGGCCCCACCAACCCTGCCGTGGGAGGCAGGACCAGCGCCAGGGAGGAAGAGGAAGCAGCAGCCCACCGCACTGTGTGCACGAGCCGGCCTGAGGAGCCTGGCCACAGGCTGGTGCTGTCCTGGGTCGGCTCACTTCGTGCTGACCACAGCCCCGTGGCGTGAGGACCGTCATCACCCTGTGACAGATGAGGGCAATGAGCAGAAAAGCTGAAGTGACACAGTAACAGGGGACTAGGATCCTGGACAAAGCCCTGGTTCTGTGCCCCTGGGACAGAGCTGACCCTGGGACGGGGCTGTCCCTGTCTCCGCCACAGCAGGGGGTGCAGAGGCTTCTTCCGCTCTCTGTCCTGTTCCTACCTCCCTGTGCCACCTCCAGGAGCAGCAGAGGAAACCTGAGCCCACAGGGCTGGGGTGACTTTGTAACGGGGTGACCGAAGTGAGTGCTCACGGGATCACACTCTGTACACAACATAACCACCACAGAAGGCAGCCATGAGTCACAGGGGCCCTGGGCGGCCACAGCCTTCGGTAAACAATGGCTGGAAAGGCCCCACCCTGGGCCCGGGGTGGTTTTAACTCTTCCCCTGCAGGTCCAGTGGGCAGACTCTGCATTTGCGAACAACCTCAGGAAGGAAGGCGTGCAAGCGGGCTGGAGACCTGGGAAGCCTGGGCAGGCGCCTCGTGGGTGTGGCCGCACCCCGGGCAGTGGCCCTACCCAGAGTTAGTGGAAAAGCGACCCTCCAGGAGGTCACAAGGGTGGGTTTCACCATTTCCCCTCCTGATTACTCTCGGAGATGCCTGAGGGGCTGGAAGGGCCGGTGGAGCCCCAGAGGAGACTGAGTCAAGGTCAGGTCAGCTGGGCAGGACACGTGACTCCCCCTCTCCAAAGCTCGAACGCTCTGTACCCGCCCGACCTGTTCTTTAAACCGTCCCTTCAGACGAGGGTCATCACACCCATTTTACAGAAGGGACCAAGGCTCGGAGGTCAGTCAGAGGAAAAGCTGGAATGCACACTCCGTCGGCCAGACAGCCAGGCCCATGCCCTCAGTCACAGCGCCATGCTGCCTCCGCCCAGGCTGCGCCAGACCGCGGGCCACATGGCCGAGAACGCCGGAAGCTGCTGGGCTGCCAACTGGGAAACAGGGCCGAGACCAGAGGCTGCCCGGGCCTGTCTGGGCATCTACCTTTAACGCAGACACCCTCCTTCCCTCCGACCCCCACGGTGAGGCGGTTCCTGAGACTCCAGAATCCCCAGGCACTTCCTCCGACTCACACACACCGAGACTTGGGCAAACGCAGCGATTGGGACTCCACAGGCGGTGCCCAGGGCAGCCTGTGGCAGGGTCCTCGGGCCCTACGCCTGCCTCTGCCACTCCGCCAGCCAGGGACAGCACGGCCCACAGCGGCCGCTCCGGGCACAGCCCCAGGCTCCTGGTCCTTGGCCCACAATTTGACCCAGGCAGCTGCGGAGACACACAGACCTGCTTGCAGAACCGCAGGAATCCGATGGAGTACGTCTTTCCCCAGAGGCAGCATGTGCCGTACACACAGCTGGACCTGGAAGAGACGAGTGGAGAGGGAATGGTGAGCAGAGAGCCAGGACTGGGGAAAGGGGGGCCTGGGGGGCACCCTCCCTTACAGCCAGACAAGCCACGGCAGAGTAGGGTGGGGTGGGGATGGGGCCCAGGCAGCCTCCAAACCTGAGGCCAAGTGCAGGGAGACACGGGAGCGTGTGTAGCTGCGGTGAAACGTGAGGGAGCAGGGTGGACGGGCCTCGAGATAACACACCAACTTGAGAGGCACTGAGTGTAAACAGTGCAAGAGGGAGGAAGAAACAGGAGAATAAAGGCAGAGAGAGGGAGAAAGAGCCAGGGAGGCCCTCCCAAGAGTCCCGGTGGATGGCCTTGTGCAGGAAGTTCAAGAGCACACAACAGGTCAAGGCCACAGAGAGGGTCTGCGCGTCCAGCTGCCACCAGAACAGCTCGGAGACTGTCAGGCCCAGGAAGCGGGTGGTACGGAGGGGTGGGGGGGGGGGCTTCAGGGGGGCTTTGTACTCACTCAATGGGCTTCCCTCTGATCTCTGACATGATGGAACTCTCCCCGCCGAGGTATTCGTAACACAGGCTCAGGAAGTTGTAGATGACCAGGGCTGTGAAAAGGGAGCCCACAGTGAACCAGTCACATCGACGGGGAGGGCTAGCAGATGGCAGAATTCTGAACAGCGATGGAAGTGAAAGAACCCGTCCCAGGCAGCAACAAGGAGCCCCGAGGGGTGGAGACCCCACACAGCGAAGACGCCGTCCGTAATGAAAACCAGGAGAGGACGAGCCGGGCTGATCAGGAAGGCGCACACACACTGCTGCTCACTCTGCGAGCAGAGCCAGCACAGGATGGCCACAAACTCAGGACTGCAGGGCCGGAGGCAGGTGCAAGCGCGGTGGGGACTCGAGGGAGCTGGCAGTGAGCCAGCTCTGGGTTCCACTAGGTATCAACTTTACAATTTATTCATCTTATGCACTTTTTCGTTTGTGTAATAAATCACAATTTTACAACAGAACAACAGCAAAACCTTCTCCAGCGGGATCTCGGGGAACGTTCTAGGTAAGCACGAGACAGCAGCACCTTGATCTGCCCGACAGCCTCTGGTGCACCTTTGCACAGAATGTCTGTGAACTGGGCACAAATGTCTCGAGAAGCTGGGTCAGCTCTTTCTGAATCAGGATGCAGCTGGACATCCCCACCGGGACATAAAATTTGCAATAGTGACCGCCAGCAGGGAAGTATGTTGTAAGTGCTACGTTATAAATATCGCTGTAATGTCTCCACGAGGAAGGGTTTCTGCTGGGTCGGCAGAGTGAAGGCCGTAGCCTGCAGGGTGCGGAAGCAGAGGGGTGTGTGTGCAGGGGCGAGGGAGGAGAGGGAGCGTGGAAGGAAGGAGTACGAGGAGCGTGGCAGACAATACCGCAACGGAAGGGTGCAGGAGGGTCAGTGCTAAGAGCACGAAGCAGGGAGAGGTGTCCAGCAAAGGAGCAAGGCCAAGGCAAGGGTCAAAATGGGGTCAGAGGGCTCTTTCCATCTGATCCTGCCATCACTTGCAGCCTGAAGACCTTCCAGGCTCCTGGGGCAGCCCCTTGGCATGGCACTCAAGGCCTTTCCGGAGGGTGACTTGGTCCCTGCCCACCCCTCACTTCCTTCCCAGCCCCACCAGAGGCCGGAGTACATACAACCCTGGAGAGACAATGAGGAGAAAGCTGGCCTTCAGCGATTTGGAAAGGGGCGCATCTGGGGTGCTTTAAGCCACTCACAGTCGCTCTGACCTATTAAGGGCTCACGTCTCCAGCTGGGGATGGGGCTCAGGTGGCACCCTCTCTAAACACGCCCCACAGCAGCCACCACACTGTGCTGGGACTGTCCCTCTACAGGCACAGAGCAGTGGGTCTGCCACTGGTCACCTGTGAGCCCCCTGTGCCTCAGCTTTCTCGCCTGTAAATGGGGACAGAAGGATCGATCACCTTCCTTTGCAGGGGATCGTAAGGCTTAAGTGAGTACGCAAGGTGCTTCGGACAGTGGCCAGCCCTCAGCAGCACCCCCCCGAGTGTGGGCTGCCCCAGCCCTCACTGTCACCTGCCCGCCTTCTTCAGGGGCCAGCATCCCTTGATGGGGCCGAGGACATGGCGCACTGCCCGCCTAGCGTGGAAGCACTCCGGGCGGAGGCCTGGTGATGGCAGGCCCCCGACGGAACTCCAGGTCGCTCACCACTGACAAGTCCTGTGAGGCTTGGGGAGGGGGCACCAAGCCCAGCCTGATGTCAGCCTGCTAATGACCCTTGTCCAAAACCAGTCTCGGCCAAGCAGAACGGATGTGTCTGCTCCAGGCTGGGTCCGGTCACACTGTGGTCTGTGCGTTTTCCAGAGACGGCCATGCCCCCCGACACTGGCACTCCTCCTCGGAGAGTGGGGGTCATGTTCCCGCCCTCGCATGTGGTGGGACCGGGGTGACGATAGCAGAGTGACACTGGGTGACATCTGACGGTGGGGTTAGAAAAGGCCTCTTTCCTCTGGTTCCCTTTTTTTAATTTTACTGTATTTTTTCCATTACCATTTAGTCCCCTTATACCCCCTGCCCCACAATCCCACCTGCTGTCCATGTCCACAAGTCCTTTCTCCTTTTTGCCCAGTTGCTCCACCCCTAACCGCCCCCCCACAGCTGTCGTCACTCTCCGTCTACGAGTCAGTCTGTTTTGCTTGTTCGTTCAGTTTGTTCACTAGATTCCACACGTGAGGGAGATCAGATGGTATCTGTCTTTCTCTGACTGGCTCATTTCACTCAGCACAATGCTCTCCAGGTCCATCCACGCTGTTGCAAAGGGAACATTTTCTTCTTTTCTAGGCCGAGTAGAATCCCACTGCGTAAAGGTCCCACAGCTGTTTTGTCCACTCATCTGCTGATGGACACTGGGGCTTTCCTCTGGTTCCTGCCCCTGAGATGCCGGCCCTCGGGCCCCGTCCCAGGTGAGGGGCCCCCTCTCCAGGCCCAAGGCAGAGGGGTCTTCCCCGGCAGAGGCCCAGACCCCCCAGGGCAGGGACAGACTGCGCCCCCAGGCCCTGCGCACGCCCTGGCCTGCGCCGCCTGTGAACAGCTAAGCCGATGGCTGTTCCGCGCCCGTCTTCGCGGGGTTGTCCCCTACACGCCCGCAGCAGGCGGCACAGACACAGAACCCCTTCTGGAGTTCTGGGACGTCCCACGATCTCCCGTGTCTCCCTGCAGTCACAGGTTCTGGCCCCTCCACTAACTGCACAGGCAGACCCAGCGGAGAAGCCGCCTCCTTCTTGGCGGCCTCCTCTGCCCTGTTGCCACTGCTCGTTGACTGGATCCTCCCGGGACAAGACTCAGTGTGAAGCAGCAGGAAAGCCGTGAGCCAGGGGCCAAGCCGCCTGGGCGGGGTCTGCCTCCGCACTCGGCAGCGTGGGGCCTCAAAGAGTCTCTTCAGCGCTTTGCGCCGCGGTTTCCTTGTCTACAGGCCGAGGATCCCAGGAGCCCCTTCCTCATGGAGAAGCTGTGGGGACGGCCTGGGGCGAGGGGGCGCCTTGGGCAAGCCCGAGCTCACAGTGAGCGGTCCGGGGTGTTGTTACCTGCTGCGCCCCCGAGACTGCAGCCTCCTCGCAGGTGGAAACTGAGGCCCGACCCCAACAACCACCAGAGGCCCCGGCACTTACACACGAACGTGGACAGAATGATGGGGGGACACGGTCACAGCTCTGGGTGAGGCTCAGGGAGGCAGCGCAGGCGGCTGTGCCCACACTCAGCCTGAGCCCCAGTGCACCCCTCACAGGACGGGAGGCTGCATCTTCCACAAGGTGATCAGACTTCCAGCCCCCAAAGACAAAACCCCCCAGGAAACCCACCCAGAGGGGCCAAAGTTCGTCAGCCCCCTCCAGGAGGAGCCACCCTCCCAAGCCAGGCCGTCCTGCAGCCCACTCAGCAGAGCCTTTCCTGGGCCCCGCACATCAGCGCCCTCCTGAATGACGTGGTCCAGCTCCGTCCACTGGTCAGAACTGTCAACTTTCACCCATCCTTCCCTCAAGATTCTTGGCCTTTTATTGGCACTCTGGGGCCAGCCAGTCTGTGTAATAGCCATCTGCTGACGGCTTCCTTCCCAGGACCACTAGCGGAGTCAATAGTGCATCCTCAGAGCAGGGCAACAAGACGCAATCTCTCTCAGAGGACTCGGCTGGCCCACGCCAGGACCCATGTAGAGGAATCAGTCCCTCCCCAGAAAGACGCACGGCCACCCCCAGCACCCGGCAGGGCGGTTTGGAACAGACAATGCAACACAGCCCGGAACAAACACAAGACGTGCTGGTTCTGGACGCAAGGAAAGCAAAACAGGCCAGAGGTCTGGTTCTCAGCCCCGAGGCCTCGTCGCCCGACTACCCTTCTGACCCAGGTTTCAGTTCTGGTTCCCGGGAGAGGTGCCAGAGCCACTGACTCACCCCGTGCCTCCCTGGATGTCTGCTGCAGCCTCCGTGCTAGGCCCTGGGGACACAAGATGCAGGCAAGTCAGGCGCCCCTGTCTGTTCAGCAGACGCTCACTGGACCCCACTCTGAGCCATGCACTGCATTCGAAACTCAGTGGCCCTGGGCACACCTGGCCATCCGCGCTCACCTCCTCCACACACTTTCAACACCTAACCTGACCTCGAGGCCCGGCTGTCTCTGCGACTCTGGTTATTATTTGGAAGGACGTGAGGCATTCCACATTTCAGGTAACTCGTGGGTGAGCCCAGAAAACTCAGTTTTGAGCCCTCTGGATAGAAATCGTCTCTGCTCAGGAAACAGGGGCCTCAGAACACTCCTTCCTCTTTGTTCAGTGACCGACGATCACCGCGGACGACAGTGGATGGTGCCCTGACGCAATGACCCCCGACTCCGGGCCGCTCCAAGGCTGTCCTGCCCTCCTCCCTCGTGGCGTTTCTGTCCTCTGCCGGTCCTGCTTCCTGCCACCCGGAACGCTGTTTCTGATCTCTCAAGACCTTCTACTGGTTTCTCTTGACTGTTTTCTTTACTCTGATCAGCTGAGACCTTGTGACGCCGGCCGAGTCTTTCTGCCGGCACTGGGGCTTCATGTGGCCCCGTGTTGCCGGCCTATGGCTGGGTCCCTCCTGGCTGTGCTTTCTCCACCCAGGAAGAGACTTCATTTTGGGCCAGAGACCAGGAAGCTAAGTTTGTCCAAAATCTGAAACTGGGTGAATGAAGCATCGCTCTTTAACTGATTCTTCCAGGCCGGAGGAATCTCGTCCCTGAGGAGAGCCCCTGCGTTGCCTGGGGAGCGACTCGGCCTGTGCTCCCTCACCACACCGGGCACAGAGCGCGTCCAGGACTCGGACACCCGGGGTGAAGGTGGCCCCTGGCTCGCACCTGGGAGATCCGGGGCAAGTTTCTTAGCCTACTCCCATTTTTTTTTCAGCTATAAAACGGGCACGATAATAACATGTGCTCCACCAGGTACCTGGGAGGTGAGGATGCGCTAACGATAATGAGAACTCTGTGGTAAGACTGTGAAGTGCCACGCAGGTGCTACTCAGGAAACGGCGGCCCCACGAAGCAACACGAATGGTGAGCACGTCCCCCTCCTCGGAACTCTGCCCCCCACCCCTCTCATCTGAGCTCCCGGGGCTGTCTCCGAGTTACCTTTAGGGGCTACCCCCACCCCGAACACAACCACACGCTAAAGGCAGGTGAAGTGGCTGGTTCCCACCCCTCCGCCTTCTGCCTGGTGCCCTCACCAGACACAGAGGCGGGACCCTGGGCAAGCCGTCTCCTCCTCAGAGACCGGCCCTGTCCATCGAAAATGGCAGCACGACCACCAATTCAAGCTGTTTATCTCCACGCTCCCCTCCCTGCAGAATGCCACTAAAATGAGAACAAAGGGGTAGAAAAGTACGAGCCTTCCAGGACAAGGGGAAGGCACTGAGGCAGCCGACAAGCAATGTTGACAGAAGTTCTGGAAGATGCAGTGTGGTCAGTGACAGCGAGGGGAGTGGCCAGCCAACGAGAACCCCAGGGACCCCCAGAACTGGGTGCACCAGGCAGTTCCGATGGCCGTGGATGAGTGAGCGGCCAGAAAACTTGGCTGCATGTTCCCACGCAGAGCTGTGGGGCTTTTACATTCCAGACCTCAGAGGACTTCGCTCGGCCGAGGGCAGCAACGAGGAGACTTGTGGGAAAAAGAGATGAGGTCTGCACGTGGACGGTGACACACCGGGTTCCCCGCCTGCACCCCTAACTCGGCCTGCCCAGCTTTTGCCACCTGGGCAGGAGACAAGAACGGCATCCTCCGGGGAACAGGCCCGGAGTCGAAGAGCCTTCATCCCGTGCCTGTGGCCGCCACCGCACAGCAGCACAGCGGAGGGGCTGCCTCCCGTCCTGCCCCTGCTGGGAGCCCCGTCCTCGGGTACAAAGAGTAGCCACGGGTACCAGACCGTGGAGGGGCTTCCACCACAAAGTGAAAGATCGGGCAAGCAGACGTGGAAGTCGGGAGACAGACATTACGCAGGAAAGGAAGGACACTGCCGTTACTGACCGGGAAAGGGAAGGTGCTCTCCGACACCAAGCACGAGAGACTATAAATAAAAGAACAGGAAAGAGGGCCTGACGTCTTACAACATGATAAAAAAAACAAAAACTCCTGTGGAAAAGCACAAAAGTAAGTATTTTTTTTAAAGCTTCTGAAAACAGAACAAAAGAGCAGAAAATCATCAAGAAAATTTGAAGGTCGATCCAGGAAGCGCAGAAGGAGGAATAAACTAGGGGAAGATCAGCAAAGGAGCACAGGCGAGCGAGCAGTCGGAACGCAGGACATGAGTTTCCACAGTGAAGGGCCCACCAGGCGCCCCCACGGTGAACGTCCCGCCTCCTGTGAGATTTCAGCACGCTGGGAGTCAAGACCCTAAAAGGAAGGGGAAAGCGGTCACACACAGAGACCAAGAGTGAGACTCCAATGGGAAGAAATACCATGAAGATTAAAAAATTTTAAAGTTCTAAGTAAAAAAAAAAGGTGGGTAGGAAGAGGATCAGAATCCAGCCCTGGCTGGTAGCTGAGTTGGTTAGGGCATCATCCAGATATGTCAAGGTTGCCAGACTGATCTCTGGTCAGGGGACATATGAGAATCGACCAGTGAGCCCCGCCCGCTGTGGCTAAGTGGACTGAGCACCGGCCTGAGAAGCCAGGGCTCACGAGTTCCATCCCTTCGTGGGAACGCACTTGGGTGTGGGCAAGGTCCCCGGCTGGGGGTGACAAGCGACCAGCCAGTGTGTCTCCCACACGTCGATGTTTCTCTCCCTGTTTCTCCCTTCCTTCCCATCTCTCTAAAAATAAATAACATCTTAAAAAAAAAAACAACCAGTGAGTGCATAAATAAGTGGAAAAACAAACTGCTCTCTCTCAAATCGATTTTTAAAAAGAAGAATCAGACTGCAGCAGACTTCCCCAAAACAACCCTGGAAGCTGAAAGACAGAGCTTCGAGATTCAGAGGGAGAGTGACTTCCAACTCAGAACTAACGAAAGAGAACAATGTAACATATTCGCAGACACCTTTCAGATTTCAGAAACTCCCACTCACCCCTCTTCTGGGCAGCTCCTGGAGGGCGCACTCTAACAGGTGCCGAGCAAGGAGGAAATGGCATCCAGGGAGCAGGTGGCGCAGCCTGGGAGAGGTGGCCAGGATTCCCGGGATGACAGTGGAAGAACGACCCAGGACAACAGCTGAGCAGCAGGGCCCGGACCTCCAGACCAGAGCGACAAGGGCAGGGCCCCCGGAGGAACTGCGCCGGGGTGCTGGAGCTAACAGAGTAACTGACGCATCTCACCTTCAGGGGCCTTGCTTTGCACTCCGTGAAGCATTCAGGAACAAACTACCGATGGATACACAGAAAACAAGAGTAAACCAAACAGCAAGACAAGTAGTAAGCAGAGGAAAAGCAAAGTTGCACAAGGAAATGTCATCTCAAGACAGCAGAAGGCCCAGCTTCGAACAAAGTTTACAGACGTGTAACAACATGAACACAAAACGCAGACTCAGAAACCACTGTGCGCAGCCACACTGAGAAGCTGAAGGAAGACACGCTGTGTGGGGTGGGCACCGTTGGACATAGGCACCTACATCAAAAACCTTCCAGAGAAGGACTTCCGCCAAGATGGAAGCAAAGGTGGAGATGCCGTGCTTTCTCACACAACCAAGTTTACAGACAACTAAATATTAGCAACAGAAAACACAGCCAGAACACAGAAAATTGAACTTTTCGGAAGTCTGATAACAACAAATTCTTCAGCCTGACCGGTAAGAGGGACGAAGCCAGCAGCTGGTGGAGCGGGGTTGCACAGGAAAACTCGGTCAGACGGACTCAGGCGCGCGGATCCCAGGCGTTGGGTTGCAACGGGCCGACCCAGAGAGCGACCCAGTGAGCGACCGGCAACCCAGCAAGGGCGCAGGGCAGCAGGTTGACTGCGGTCGTGCATTCCTGCACAGATAGACCTGCGAGGGAGTGGGCAGTGAAACAACGAGCAGGCCGCAGTGGTGTGAGGCAGCAGAGGGGGCCGCCACTTCCCAGCTCTGATCCTGCCCCCACACACAGCGTCAAAACCCAGCGACCTGTGCAGCCCCGCCCTGGTGAACATCTAAGGCTCCGCTCCTCATACTTAACAGGCTCAAACAAACCAAAAATGACTCAAGAAGATCTCAAAGCCCCAGAGCCCATAACTCTAAGTGACGAAGAAATAGCAAAACTTTCAAATGCACAGTTCAAAACACTGGTGATCAGGATGCTCACAGAACTGGTTGATTTTAGTCACAAATTAGAGGAACACATGAAGGCTAAACTAATTGAAATGAAGGGAAATGCACAGGAAACCAATAGTGATGAAAAGGAAACTGGGACTCAAATCAAGGGAGTGGACCAGAAAGAGGAAAAAAATGACCAAACAGAAAAGGATGAAGGAACAAGAATTCAAAAAAATGAGGAGAGACTTAGGAACCTCCAGGACATCTTTAAACGCTTCAACATCCGAATTATAGGGGTACCAGAAGGGGGAAAGGAACAGCCACCAGTGGAAAACTTATTTGAACAAATAATAAAGGAGAATCTCCCCAATCTGACAAAGGCAATAGACTTCCAGGAAATCCAGGAAGCTCAGAGAGTCCCAAAGAAGTTGGACCCAAGGAGGAACACACCAAGGCACACCATCATTACATTAGCCAAGATTAAAATGAAGGAGAGAATCCTAGAAGCAGCAAGAGCTAAGGGGACAGTCACCTACAAAGAAGTTCCCATCAGACTGTCAGTGGATTTCTCAAAAGAGACCTTACAGGCAAGAAGGGGCTGGAAAGAAGTATTCCAAGTCATGAAATCCAAAGACCTACAACCAAGATTATTCTATGCAGCAAAACTTTCATTTAGAATGGAAGGACAGATAAAGTGCTTCTCAGATAAGATCAAATTCAAAGAGTTCATCATCACCAAGCCCTTATTATATGAAATGTTAAAGGGGACTTACCTAAGAAAAAGAAAATAAAAAAGATGAACAGTGAAAGGACAGCAAACTCAGTTATTAACAACCACACCTAAAACAAAAGCAAACTAAAAGGACAGCTAGATCAGGAGCAGAACTGTAGAAATGAAGATCACATGGAGGGTTAGCAACAGGGGAGTGGGAGAAGGAGAAGGGGGAAGAAGGTACAGAAAATAAGTAGCATAGATGGTAGGTAGAAAATAGATGGGGGGCAAGAATAGTATGGGAAATATAGAATCTAAAGAACTTGAGAAACATGGTCATAAACTAAAGGGGGGAATGGTGGGGTGGTACAGGGTGGAGGGGAATGAAGGGGGGAACTAGAACAACTATAATGGCATAATCAATAAAATTAAATTAAATTAAAAAACAACAACAAAACACCTTCCAGAGAAGGAAGTCTCTACTGAGCACCACACAAAAGTGAAAGACCAAGAAACAACAGTGTAATAAGCACAGTTTCAGCCCTGGCTGGTGTAGCTCAGTGGATTGAGCACAGGTCTGTGAAGCAAATGGTCGCCAGTTCAATTCCCAGTCAGGGCACATGCCTGGGTTGCAGGCCAGGTCCCCAGTAGGGGACACATAAGAGGCAACCACACATTGATGTTTATCTCTCTCTTTCTCCCTCCCTTCCCCTCTCTCTAAAAATAAATAAAATATATATCTTTTTAAAAAGCACAGTTTCAGGTTCCTCTAGGGGAAGGAAGGTTTAAAGAGCTGGAAGTGCAGTGCACTTGGGCGTGAGGAGGAGCTGGGGCAGCCTGTTTCAACCACACACACTTACGACTTCAATACAAGTAAAATGTGGCCCTGGCTGGTGTGGCTCAGTGGACTGAGTGCCGGCCTTCCAACCAAAGGTCGCCAGTTCAGTTCCCAGTCAGGGCACAGGCCTGGGTTGTAGACCAGGTCCCCAGCAGGGGGTGCAAGAGGGGCAACCACATGTTGATATTTCTCTCCTCTTCCCCTCTCAAAATGAATGAAATCTTTAATAATAATAATGATGATGATGATAATGAAAGTAAAATGTTAGTTGATTTAATTTTGTTAAAAAGGTGAGCAGCCCCAACTGGCGTGGCTCAGTGGCATGAGCATCATCCCGCAAAGTGAAAGGTCGCCAGTTCAGTTCCCAGTCAGGGCACAGGCTCGGGTTGCAGGTTCGATCCCTGGTTGGGGCGCCTGTGAGAGACAACTGACAGATATTTCTCTCTCTCACATCAATGTTCTCTCCCTCTCTTTCTCCCTCCCTTCCCCCCCTCCAAACAATAAGTAAATAAAGTCTAAAAAGGAAAGGGAGAAAAGAAAAGCAAGCGCCTGCCTGGCCGCCAGCAGGGAGCCCGGCTCATCCAAGGGAGTTCTGTGGCCCAGTCCGTTCCCTCCTGCCTCCTCGGGTCTCCAGAGACTGGGAGGGAGGGTGGAACCAACGGGAGCTCTTTCTGAACTTTCGGAGACACCCCGGCACCTGGCCTACAGGGGCAGTGCCCGTGGGGCCGCTCCTCCGGGCAGCGGCAGCACTTGCAGACACAAGGACAGTGGGAGAGCGACCAAGGCACAGAGCAGAGGTGCGGGGAAGGGCAGGGCGGGGCCAAGCCCAGAACTCAGACACCAGTCGCTGGGGAGCTCAGGCATCCTGGACTTCAAAGCAGCTGCTGCCCTGTTTGTAAACTCCCTGGGAGGGGCCATGGCGACAGCAGCGTTGCTAGGCGATGCAGACTTCCCAGGAAGACCTCTGCATGTTTACAGGGCTGGGAGGAAGTCTGGACAGGCAGGGCCTGAACAAAGAGGCCTCTGGAGTGGGGGGAGCCACCCCATCTGCCACCACCTCCGGGGCACGGAGTGAGGGTGGTACGGAAGCTCCCTGGCTGTGCCCCCTTCTGCCGTGCACCCCAGTCTTCAGGGCCTGCTCCCCAACCACACGGGAGAGGCCCCCTTGGCAGGGGACAGCTGAAGGAACCAGCAGGCAGTCTACTCCTGGGCACCCGTGCAAGGCTGGCAGTGGGGCGGAAAAGATTCTTGGCCCCACCTTCTCCAGTCCCAGCCTCTGTGGCTCCCCAGGTACCCAGCAGTTCCCCTGGGGACTCTGTTGCTTCCAGGAATATCGGGCACTGGAGCCCCACCTGGCCTCAGCATTCACACCTGGCAGAGCTGAGCAGAGACACCAGCTAGGAGACTTAACGGGGCCCCGTGTGGATGAACACAAGGCACCCAGCAGGTGTTCCAGAAAGTCCCTTGTTCATTCAAAAAACGAGTGAGCACCTACCACGTGCCCAGCTCACAGAGCCGATGGCCCACTCAGGATGATGAGAACAAAGCAGGCGCAAACGTGGCTGGAAACCGTGGTAAGGCCACGAGGACACGGGCAGGGTGTTGAGCGTGGGAGCGACAGGGAAGGCCTCTCTGAGGGGACACTGGAGTCGAGATGGAGGTGGTGGCTGGAACAGAGCTTTGCAGGCAGTGGGCGAGCACCTGAGGTGCCCAGGCTGGAAGGAGGCCAGTGTGGCTGAAGGGGCAAGGTGGGCACAGTGTGTCAGGCACCGCATCTCCCCACCAAGCCCAAAGGCACCCCCTGTGCCCTGTGAGTCCTTGGGAATATGCAAGTTCAAAGTGGAGCAGGAACTCCAGCTTCTGGGGGCAGCGGGGGCTGGGGGGTGACCACATACGCCCCACTGCCCCTGAAGCCCAACGCCAAGGACGACCCCTGCGGGGTCAGGGGAGCAGCCTGGCCTCGGCACAGGGAAAGCCACGCCAGACGCGCAGCCGGGAACCAGCAGTGCAGGTGCAGGAGACAGGAAGTGCAGGACCACGAGAGGGGGGTGGCAGCAAAGCGGGGGTCTTGCCTCCAAGGACCCTCCCCCCAACCCTGCTGGTCTTTTGGGCGCTGGCCAGGGCATCCCTGCCCTATGATCCCTCCTGGGGCCTCGGGCCCCTCCTCTCCCCAGTTTACCCGGAGTCCACATGGAGATTTTTGTGAACTGCAGTTCCCACTGTATCGTGTTTTTATGTATCGACAAGCAGTAAGAAAGAGCTAAATTTCTCTGTTTGCTCTGCAAGGCTGTGCGTCCGGGTCCCGCCTCCCGGTGCAGTGCCCCCTCCGGCCACCAGCCTCCGTCCCCAGACTGCTCTCCCTGGGCACACTGGGACTCCTTCCGCCCCTGCGATTTAGCCCAGAGTGGATTCTGCTCCTCGGCCTCCCCCCAACTGACACCAGGTCGTTCTAAGTCTCGGCGCCCTGCCCTCCCCAGGCCAGGACCGCTGGGCCCCGGTGAGAGTGCACACCTGTCCCCGCGGAGACGGCTCCGGTGGCACAGCTCCGGGGTGGGGGGCAGGCAGGGTGAGGGCTGGCTCCCCTCCGTGCAGTCCGGCCTGCGCTTGCAGCTCGGCCCCAGCACGGGCGATGCTTCTGTGTCACGCGCAAGCGTGGAGGCCCCCAAAAGGTGGTGGGCGCGTCGCCCCCTTGGTGGCACAGCAGAGCCTCCCCTGGGGCGGCCCCGCCGGCACTGCGCCACGGCCCCTGCCAACCCCCGACCCCTCCGTACTCAGAGTCTCTACCTACAAGTGGACAGCGTGTTCCCTGCCCACGCAGCCCTGAGACACCAGGACTGAGAGATGAGGCCGGAGAGGCCCTGCTTCCAGGCACCTGTGACGGAGCTTTGGGAGCCACAGTGCGAGGGGAGCCTGCAAGGTGAGGCTCTGGCTACACCTGTGCTGCTGCCACATGTGGACTCGGCCCTGAGTGGAAACCCTGAGGTGAGTGGAGAGGTGCGGGCGGCCTCTGGAGGAGGAAGGGGGTGGGGAGGCTGGCAGCACCCGGTCCGGCGCTCCCGACACCCCGCCTGCCCCGGTCCTCACCCTCGTAGCAGTCCCGCACGGTGCCGAAGTACACGTAGTACTGGTCGTTGGTGAAGAAGAGGAGGCTGAGCCAGGAGTCGAAGGCGTAGATGGGCACGATGAAGAGGATGCGGACGATGTAGCGCTGCTCGTTGGGGCGGCTGTAGCAGCGCAGGTGCATGTAGATCTGGGGGCGGAGGGGCCACGTCAGCGGGGACCTGGTGGCAGGGCCGCGCGCCCCCGCCCCTCCACACCCCCCAGGAGGAGCCCCGCTGAGGGTACACCTAGCTCTGCCACTTGCTAGTTCTGTGAGCTCATTACTCAACCCCGAGCCTCAGCCTCTGCTCCGGCACAATAGGACGATGACACTTCCGGTGGGAGGCCGCCGTGAGCATCAGAAAGCAGGGTGCAGACGTTTGTGGGGCTCGGGCGGTGCTGCCAAGGCCAGCCATCCAGACGCGGAGGCACGACACCACGCCCACCCAAGACCGTCCAAATCCGAGTGAGGGACAGGCCAGGGCATCCCACTGTAACAAGCCCTTGGGACCCTCAAGCACAGCCAGGTCTGTGTGGTGCGAGGAGACTCTCAGAGCATTTAGCGTCCCCACGCCCCACCCTCCCCGACTGCTGGTCCCTGGGCCGTGGCGCTGAGACAAGGGCGAGCGCCCACCCCACCACAGCCCTTAACTAACGGATGGTGTGGGGGCAGGAGAGCCGGGGGCCGCTGTGACGTCCTCACCCTGCCCTACTTCCCCAACAGGGGACAGAGCAGCGCTCCTGCCTTACTGGGCAGACGGAAAAATGAAATTTAATTTTTAGAAAGCAGGGGAATAATAAAAGCTACACACAAATGCCAAGAACTGTTCTAGCCATGATCCGCGTCCCAGCAGCCTGAGTCTCCCATCCCAGTTCTCATGACATCACACTTGGCCCAGCCAAGCCCTGGGCTCGGGAGGAAAAGAACGCAACACTCCCCGTCTGCAGTGAGCCAGCTGCCTCGGGAGCAGCTGGGCCCTAGAGGGGCAGGCGGCCCAGGGCCGTGGGTGAGGAGCTGACGGGGCACCCACACGGGCTCGGCCTCCTGTCCTCGCTGATACCCTTCCAACCTCTCCTTCCTCGGGCAGCCGGGGCATGTCTCAGCCCGTGCCAGGTGCCACTGGGCCTGCGAGCACCGGGGGACAGGAGACGTGATTTCTACCCCAGCTCTGCCCCCGACCTGTATGTGCCTGGGCTGGTCCCCTCCCCTTCTCTCTCTCTGCGTCTCAATTTTCTCATCTGCCAAAGGGTCATGGGCATCCACGTGGTCGTGCACAGGCCCCAGGCTCCCTGCAGCGCAGGCTGGTGATACTTAACCAGTTCTGACCCAGGGAAGGTGAGCAAAGTGACGAGGGTCATTTCCAGGTCGTGAAGGTAAACTATGCACAGGGCCTGCCTCACACACGCCTCCTCCTAGTGGTCAGAGGGAGGACGCCGCGAAGCTGCGAGATGCTGGGGCCCCAAAGTGGAACCGGACCTGCGCTGGGCTGGGGCGGGGCGAGGAGGAGCCAACTTCTGCAGGGGAAGCCCCGGAGACTGCCCGTTTGTTTACTGCTGCAGCCTGGCCTGCCCCAGCCCAACCGATACCCTGTTGGACTAGAAACCTCTCGGGACCCTTCTGGAGGCCTTGGGCTCAGGGACTCCTGACGGGCCGGGTACCTGGTGGCAGGTGATGAGCAGAGCCGTCCAAACGAAGAACCCGGAGATGGCCTGGGCCGCGGTGGTCATCAGGAACACAGGCTGCTCCATGGCCGTGGGGCTGCCCTCGGGGATCCCGGAGACGCCGGGCGAGGCTGCTGCGGCCGTGGGCGATGGTGGGCCCAGGGCCAGCGCGGCCCCCCTCACCGTCATGGTGCCTGGCAGCAGGGGCTCCCCGAGAGAGCCCTAGGAGCAAGCGACGAGCTGGCCTGGAGAGAGGGAACCGCAGTGTTAGCCTCCTCCCCAGGCAAGCGGCAGCGGTGGAAAAACCTCCCAGGTCTCCGCGTCCACCCTCAGAATGCGCCCCGACTCTGCCCGTGTGTCGCCCTGGCCCCAGCCTCAGCCTATCTCCCCCGAATTAAGAGAACCAGTCTCTGTGCTTCCGTCCTGGTCCCTGCTGTCCAGTCCCCCCCAGAGCAGCTGTGCGAGCTTTCTGAGATGCAGGCCAGACAGGCCCCTCCTCTGCTCGAAACTCTCCAGAAGCTCCCTGCCGGTCCCACCAGGGCCCGCAAAACTGCCCGACAGGCCCTCCGTGGCTCCGACTGCATCTGGTCTGCTACGGTCCCACCTCTACCCTTCACCCTAGCCACGCGGGCCTCCTGCTCCCAGCCGCCACAGGCCTGCACGTGCCCATCTCTGCCCAGCTGCCCAGCACTTCACAGGGCTCTCCCTGACCGGCCTGCCACACGTGGCAACCCCTCTCCGACCCCAGTGAGCACTCACACCACCTGACTCCCTGGGACAAGCACTTCCTCACGCAGCCTCTGCTAACCGCCCGCCTCCTTCCATCACACGCAGCTCCCCGAGGACAGGGCTCTGCCCTGCTCACACTGACCCCCGCCCCCCTGCACAGAGCAGCTCCGGTATGCCGCCGGTGTCAGCGAAGGCCCACCTGCCCACTCTAGCCAGACCGCTTCGTCACCCACGTCACTTCTAAGAGCTTGCGCCCTTTCTTCCCCATCTTGCCCCGGGCTCCCCAGTGGCTGGTGCCCCTCTGCACCCCAACCGCGCTGTTTTAGAGGCTCTGGGGCCCCTCCCAGCGCATGTGTCTTCACACCGCCCATCTTCTAGTCCAGCTCAGGCGTCACCCCGCACACGCGTCTGCCCTCCCGAGGCTGGCCGGCCGCTCTTTGAGGCAAGACCACACTTCCTCCTGCTTTGAATCCCAGCCCCAAGCTCAGCAGCGAGGCCATTTCCAACACTGACTTCATTATCTATCAGCTTTCACTCCCCATTTTGAAAGGAATGTGAGGTACTTCACAGAGACGCAAAGAAGAGAGCTGAAGAAGTTAACCCGCAGGAAGATCCTGGGCAGGAAAGTAAAGACAAGGTGGATGGGACAGAGGACCCTGTCCAGGGGTCTCTGCCCAGGCAGCTCTCATGTCACCTAGCACCTCCTAGTGGCACCTTTAGGACCTGGGGTAACAAATTAATGATATCCAGTTAAAAAGTAACCAGGGCCCTGGCTGGTGAGGCTCAGGGGATTGAGCACCAGCCTGCAAACCAAAGAGGCACGGGTTTGATTCCCAGTCAGGGCACCCACCCGGGTTGCCAGCCAGGCCTCCGGTAGTGGGTGCACCGAAGGGAGCCGCACATTGATGTTTCTCTCCCTCTCTCCTTCCTCCCTCCCACCGCTAAAAATAAATATAATCTTAAAAAAAAAAAAAAAGTAACCCAGATGTCGCCCAGGAAGAGCTGTTGCTAGGGTTCTCCGTCCAGGCTTACAAACAGCGTCCACGGCTAGGCTGCAGGCCGGAGCCCCCGTGAAAGTGCGGGAGGCTCCTGGGAGGGCTGACCGCTCCTGTGCTCGGGGGCCCAAGGCCTGGAATGCACCCCCTTTGGTGCTGCCACCTGTTGACAGGCTGGCAAACACCACCCCGGGGTCCCTGGATCTCCCTGCAGCCGAGGCCCTGGAAGACCAGCTCTGCTGGAATCACAGCCCCTGGGAATAACCTGCAAAGCAACCCGAGGACCACCTGACTGCTGCTGGGGTGGATACACAGCGGAGAGTGTGGCCAGGTGCAAAGAGCCTCGCTGGAGCTCCAGCCTCAGGTCCCCCACCACCCAGCCCTGTGTCCCCACACGGGGCCCTCTGGCCCCAAAGGGCCTCTGGTGCCTGACCCAGAAAATAAACGGCCAAATCCTGAAGTCCAACCGTCTCAGCCTGAAGCCCAAGGGCCATCCACACGGCCTCGCACCACGTCTGAGCCTGAGCTGACCCCCTCGGCTACGACACACGGACACCCAGGGAGGGCCCCGGGCCTCTGGGGCGCGCCTGGGCCTGCAGCCTGACCCGGCGATGCTGCCCACTGCCTCCCCACGCTCCCCAGCTTTGTCCCCAGCCCTCTCCAATGTCCCCAGAATCCTCTGCCACCATCTATGCCACGTCCGCTCTGAGCTCTAAGTTCCACCCGAAGAGAGCCCTTCACATTTCCATTTTCCTGTAAAAATAAATGATCCCTAACACACCGGCCAGAAGACGTGTCTAGATTAGAAACCAGAAATGGAGAAGAGGCCTATTTAAAGACACCCCAAATGGAGGCGTCTATATAAAGACGGGTGCAGGCTCCGACAGGCGCAGGGACGAGTCTCAGAATAGCTCCCGTGCGAAGGGCCACAGAACCGAAAGCCAGTGCCAGAAATTCTTCTTAGCAAGGAAAACTTGGGTTGTAAATCATCGTCTTTATCATCCCCAATTAAAGGAACAAACAGGGAGGATCGGAAAGGGAGGCAGGGGAAGTACGAAGACCCCTAAATCCGCGCGTCCTGAGCAGGGGCAGGGCAGGTCAGAGGCGGTGTCGTTCTAAGGGCAGAGTGGAGAGGCCCCTGGGCGGTCTCCCCAGCAGGGGCAGCTGCAGAGCCCTGGCCCTGCCCATGGGAGGAGACACCAGCGGGTTCCAGGCCGCTGCTTCCTCGGGCTCTGTCACATTCAAGTGCCTCTCTCTTAACGCCAGAGCAACAGTTAATATTCAGAGTCCTCTCACTTTCCTCATGTAGGTCGCCCGCTTCACAAGAAGAAACCCACTGGAAAAGCGGGGGTGGGGGGCGTGGTGACTGGCCCCCAAACCAGAGCTGGGATCAAGCTCAGGCCCTATAAACACAGTGTCTCCCCACCAGGCCGGGAGGGGCCACCCCTCGCTCCAGAACTTCCCACCAGAGAGGATGGTGCCGGCCCTGCCGCAGCTCAGACACAAGCAGGCGAGCCCACGTCGCTGGGAGGTTTCCGTGGCTGCCCCACGCCTGCCACGCTGTTGAGCAACGCCCTGTGGTTTACAAGTCACTTCCCCAAACATGACCTTGTTTTTTTCTCACAACTTTTAAGTAACAATTTCTCCATCTGAGAAGTGAAACAAATCACATGCAACTTGGTTGTGCAGCCCCCTGGGGTAACACCAAGTGCACAAGGGTCTTCACAGTATCCCCCCGAGTACCTGGAGCAACATTCTGACTCATGGACATGTGGCCCTTGGCACCAGGAGAGGCAGGTGCTGGCGGGACCTGGCAGGCTGCCCCCCAGCGCTCACCCCGCTCCCTGAACCTGGGGCAGCACACGGTGCTGGACCCCACAAATGGTTCACGGTGTATGTCTGCTGGGGGTGGGGGCATGGGCACTGGGGTCCCATCCTTTCATACGAGGGACAAGCACCTGCCTGGGAAAGCTCTCCTGGCTGCCCGGGTCTCTCAGGTGAGCAGAACACTGGCCTGGCACAGCCCCGACCTTGGGGAGACAGGGACAAGGCTGGCTGGTGTAGCCCCTTCACTCCCCCAGGGAAAGGGGTTCACGGAGAAGGGGAAAGGGCCTCCATGGCTCCCCTTTTTCAGTGCAGTCCATGCACCCCGATGTGGGAAGGTGGCACAGAATGAAGCTCAGAACCCCAGATGCGCTGGCAGGCCCCCCTAATCTCCTTAACTGACCAAGTGTTAAACTTCTGCATGGCAGAGAGCCCTGAGGGCGGATGCTGGAATCGCCTTTCCTGCAAACCTGTCCTGAGGCCCCTGGACACTGTGCCGGGCACTGGAAGCCCCAGGCTCGGCCTGGAGGAGCTCACAGCTCCAGCACACACTTGATCTACTCAACAGCGGCAACTGGAGGCCTAACCCCGCTGCCCAGCACGAGAGGTGAGCGCCCAGCACAAAGGGAGCTGGAGGCAGCATCCACAGCTGGGGGAGGGCCAGGGAGGGCGCCGACGTGGTGGGGACTCTGGGGCAGAGTCTTTAAGTGGCATAACCAAGCTCCAGCTTTGCAGTCACCAAGCAGGCTTCCCGCCACACTCCACCACCTGCTAGCTCAGGCAGTCGGCTTCCCTGGTCGGAGCCTCAGCTGCTTTATCTGTAATGTTTTGGGGTTCCTGCATTAGGGAGTTATTCTACTTTACATAAGTCCCCTTAAATAAAAGGAACAGAACATTAAAACAGAAGTGACCATTTGACAACTTCTAGTACAAACGACAGAGGTAGACCTGGATCACCATTGGATGACAAAACCACCGGGTAGAAGGCTGATGGGCAGCTTGCTAAGGGATGGAGCAGGCCGCACAGGTGCACGCACAGTCAAGGTCAAGGTCACAACAGAGGGGCACCGGAAGTTTCCATACGGAAGCACACGGCACCACCTAAGAAGGACCCTTTCCCAAAAAGTGAACTGCGTTTGAAACAAACCTTTAGAACGAGCCAACAGCCCCTGGGCAGCCCCAAGGGAGGCAGAACAGACTAAATGATGCCGTAAGCAGGCGGCAGCCAGATCGGGACCACAGAGCAGTCCGTCTCCAGGACAAATGATCTGGTTTTCCCAAGAAATTGGTGGCTTATCAACAAAGGTGGTTGAGGGGTTGTTACAGAAAAAGACTCAAGAGACATAACCAAATGCAACGTGTGAACCTTATTGAGCCCTGATGCTAATAAACCAATGATTAGAAGTCCAATGCGCTATCCATTGCGCCACGGAGCCACCTTAATAAACCAATGATTAAAACACATCTTAAGCCCTGGCTGGTGTGGCTCAGTGGACTGAGTGCTGGCCTGCAAAACAGAAGGTCGCCGGTTCAATTCCAAGTCATGGCACGTGCCTGGGTCTGCAGGCCTGGTCCCCGGTTGGGGAGTTTGAGAGGCAACCAATCGATATCTCTCTCCCACATCGATGTTTCTTCTCCCTCTCTTTCTCCCTCCCTTGTGATATCTCTAAAAATAAATAAGTACAATCTTTTAAAGAAATAAATGAATGATAATGACACCAAATGCTGGTGAAGGTGTAGAAATGATCCCACATACGTTGCTGGAGGGCATTCAAATTGGCAGAGCCACTTGGGAAAGGTCTCTAATAAAAAGCAGTTTCTTACAAAACCAACACACACTTAGCATCCAACCCGACGACCACTCTGAGGCATTTTATTCCTAGGGAAATGAAAAGTTACGTCCACACAAAAGCCTGCACACGAATGCGCCCAGCGGCTGTATTTGTAATCCCCAAACCTGGAAGCGACCAAATGTCCTTCAATGTGGGGCGGGGGCGGGGGTGGGGGGTGGAGTTAAACGCTGGTGCATCCGGACTGTGAAATGCTGCTCAGCAAGGAAAAGGAGCAACTACTGATTCGGGCGGCAAACCAGATGGAGCTCGGGGGCACTCTGGCTACTGATAACAGCCAGCCCCGAAGGTGGCTCGCTATCTGGTTCCCACGATCTAACATCCTCAAGAGGACAAGTCTAGAAAGATGCAGAACAGAGGAGTAACTAGCAGGGAGCAGCAAAGGTGTGCACAGGTTCAAAGGGCACATGGAGAGTGCCCTCCAGGCGGCGAGACTCCTTGTGACCTGACGGTGGCGGTGGTGGCTGCATCAGCCCACAGGTGATAAAACCTCACAGAACTACACACACGCAGGGCAGCGAAGCTGAGGAAGGGCTGTAGTCCAGTGACTGGACTGTGTTAGCGTCCCCTCCCCGGCCCCAGCAGCAGCCCACGGTGACCATGTCGCCATTTGCGGGAAGAAGGGCAAGTGGAACTCGATGTGCTGTTTTTGCAACTTCCTGTGAACCCACGATCTTGCAAAATACAAATGTTTTTTTTTAAGTCGTTATCAAGTAGAGATGCATACTGAACTATTGAAGAGTGAAAAATCACACGAAGTCTGGGATTTACTCTTTAGAAAGGAAGAGGGAGCCCTGGCTGGTGTGGCCCAGTGGACTGAGCAGCAGCCGGTGAACCAGGAGGTGGCTGCTCGGTCCCTGGCCAGGGCACAGGCCTGGGTGGTGGGCCTGGTCCCCGGTCAGGGGTGCGCGAGAGGCAACTGGTGGCTGTATCTCTCCCACGTCACTGTTTCTCTCCCTCCTTCCCGTCTCTCTAAAAATCAATGAGGGAAATCTTTCTTTGAAGGGGGAGGAGATACATGCAACAGAATTGCAGATGTTGCCGCTGACTCCTGTGACTGACAGGAAGACATGCATTATACTATTTGCTCTCTTTTTGTGCATTTGAAAATGTCCATAATAAAAAGCTTTAGACAGCAGAACAGTAGACTTTCCCGCAAACTCGTAACGAGACGGGCAGTAACTCGGGGAACTGTCTGCACCAGAGACTGACCGGTCACCCTGTAGAAGAGTGATGATGACGAACACCTGTCAAACCCAGCGACAGACCAACACCTCTATCTTTTACCAAGAACTGTTCCAAATGTGCCTGTTTTTCCTACAACCACTGACTGTCAGAGATGCACTTCTCAGCGATGTTTTCACATTTTTAAGCATGTTTAAAATGTCATCATAATGAACGGGAAAAGCGCTGCTCTTGAAAGAAACCTGGGCTAGAGCTACTTGGAAATATTTCAATTGTAGTGGGATTTTGTCACCAAAAACAGTATCAGTTTGTGACTTATAAAAGCTCTCATCTCTGAACTCTTAAAACCTAGGGAACGCAATTTTCTAATCTGTTTAAAAATTTCTGAAGCATCTGAGTTGGTTTGGGACTCAGGTGCTAAGATCTTTAAAACACCTTCCATATAGTTTACAAACACATCTGACTGGCACCAGGGAGGATGGAAATGTACCAGCCAAACTTCAGCACGCACAGCGGACAGGACGGAAAACGAGCAAGCCGACCTGGGAGGAAAGTCAGCGACGCGATCCCTGGGTGCAGCTGCGCGTCCCGGGACCTCTGTCTCCGAGGGCAGCCATGCACACCGAGTGTCTAACCCAAACAGATGGACAGCTGGGCCTTCCAGCTGCACTCACAGGGCATGAAAGCAGTTTCCTAACATAACCAAGCACGAGAAGCCAGCAGGCTTTTTGTGCTACCAACGAAATAATTTTTAAGCTTTTAGATGATTGCATCTTTAGCTCATCCTTTGATTTTTGTTTTTGGTGTAGGTTTTACAATGTACGTAACAGCAACCTCATGCATGTACACAATTATAACCACATCAGTATCTATGTATTAGGGTGTGTGCTCAAAAAGTCTTTCTGTTCGTAGGGATGTGTGAGCCAAGTTTGCAGAGCCGAGGTGTGAGCCACGGGAAAGCCGGGGCTGGCCCACTCCGCTCCTCTCCACTAGGTCTCTGCCTCCCCATTCCCGGCTGTGCGGCAGGAAGCAGTGTCAAGGCTTGGTCCCGCCTCTCGACCGGAGGCCCCGCCTGCTGGCGAGGTCACTCCATACCCATGTCCTCCTTTGCACACCACCCTGAAGGCTGTGAAGAGGCCTGGCCACAGTCTGTACCTTGTCCCAGGCTCTGAGTCAGGGACACTGGGCAGGAACCTGCGGGTGACTGGGCATCTCTGAGTGTGTTTCTTGGGGACACCATGCTGTAGCCAAGCCCCCCGGGCCAAGTGACTTTAGGAATTCAGAGTTTTTCAGATTTCAGTATGGACTATGGTACTGTATATGGTGCCACGGGGGTCTGGGCGGCACCCCAAAATCAGACACATAGTATCTCCACAGAGAAACGTGAGATATTTTTAAAGACCATAATTAGTTTCACATCAATTCAGGTCAGATGTTTGCCACAAAATTAGTCTGCTGCAGACCCTTTGGGATTTTCAGTGTCCTGGATTCCAGAGAGGTGACGGGACATGGCCTGGACCATCCTCTAGAGCTGCAGGGAGGGTGCGGCTTGCGGAAGCAGGAGTCAGTGCGGCTTGTTTCTTCACTTATGTTCAAACGTGACGGTGCCTTTCCCAGGCCCCGAAAACCTCTGACAACGGCAGGGCACGGCAGTCCTGGCTCCTCTGCAGAGCCCGGGCCCTCAGCAGTTTGGACTCGGCCTCCGGCTGCCTCCGCACCACTGGGTCCCTGTACATGTAGCTCCGCCCACCCGCCTGGGGCCCGTGTGCCCTCCCCTTTGCCCCGTCCTCGTGGAGAGTGCCAACCCTTCACTCACGGGTCACCCCGAACATCACGGCCTCACCCGAGGGCCAACCGATGCCGCCCAGCAGCACTGTGCTCGCCCCTGGTACTGAACAGTCAGTTTTGACAGAGTTTTGTCTCCTGACACCCGAGTCATTATCTATCTCGAGGACCAGGACGGTGCCAAGCACACAGAAGGGATTTAGAAGACCGGAGGCTGAGTCACAGCCTCTTACACACACCCTCCAACGTGGAGGCCGCGCCACAGAGGGCAAAGGGACTTGACCCACGTGCTCCACCAGGACACGCCCGGCCCACCCAATGGCAACGACAGGACGGCGAGAGTCCGCCAAGACAGAGAGCTTTCACACCGGAGGTCTGGCAACTGTCTGGCTGTTTCTAGAATAAGGAAGCTCCCAGGCAAACAGGGCTCGAAGTCCCCTGGGGCAGGGTGGGGCGGTTCACCGAACCTGCCTTCTGCCCAAGCCACCTGCCACCCTCCAGAGGCCGGGGTCCTGTCCTCTGAGCAGCTCCAACCCCAGCACCTCCCTCGGAGCCTGGCCAGAGTCAGCACTCAGTCAGCTTTGCCTGGATTAGTGGGCAACTGAATGGCTACCTCTGCCCTTTGCAGATCTGGCCCTAAAGCCACTGATACCCTCCACCACCCTTGTGCCAGTCCCTGGGAACCGACGTTCTCCTGCCCGCCCCCCACCTTCAGCCCCACCTGCCTTGACAGTCACCCCTTCTCTGACCGGTGACAGCTTGCCGTGGCAAGTCCCATCCTCCACAGCACTCACCCCGGTTGTGATTAGCCTTGTCCCATTAACATCCCGTGAGTCAGGCTCCGGGACGGCAGGGACCGTGTGCTGTGCTGAAAAGGTATCTGCCCAACCTGGGGACAGAGGGAACAGCAGGGACAAAGGCACCGAGATGGTCAACAGACACTGGGATGGGGTGTGACCAGGCTGCTGCTGACCGGCCTCCCAGGTGGTCTCGCTGACAGACATCTGTGGTCTCCACCTACAGTTGACAGAACGCCCGTGGAAGGCCATGTGAGGAGGGACATGAAGTCAGAGGGCCAGGCAGAGGTCCCCTGGGGAGCACCAGGACACTGAGCCCTGCTGGGCCACCAGCCACAGGCTGGACAGAGTTCACTGAGGGACCAAAAAGCCAGACTGCAGGGCGCCAAGGGAACAAGGTAGGGCAAACCTCACGCAAAAGAAAAGGAGGCGACCGCCCTGGCTGTGTGGCTCAATGGAGTGAGCACTGGCCTGAGAATCAAAAGGTCGCCGGTTTGATTCCCAGTCAGGGCACATGCCTGGGTTGCAGGCCAGGTCCCCAGTTGGGGACATAGGAAAGAAAACTGATCAATGCACCTCTCACACGTTGATGTTTCTCTACCTCTTTCTCCTTCCCTCCCCTTCTCTCTAAAAAAGTAAATAAATAAAATCTTAATTTAAAAAAAAAGAAAGAAGAGGAGGACTAGAAGAGGACTGCCAGTTAATATTCTCTTCCCCTCCCACTGGGGCCGGGAGCAGAACCAGCCACCGGAGGGGCACTGGAGGGCAGTCAGAGTACAGGGATCCGAGGAATCTGGAGCAAAATTCAACCAGGCCCTGGCAGGGCCCGATGAGCCACGCCGCACCCAGAAGACGGCCAGAGGTGGGCGGCAGTTCGCTTTCCAACACAGGCCCGGCCCCACCCTTCTCCAGGAGAGAGGACTTTGGGCTGACTCCCCTTCCGAAGACACCTACCTTTTCCAGAAAAGACCTTGGGCACCTGCCTGGGAATTCAGGTATGTCTGAGAGCATCTCAAGCAGATTCTACTCTGAGTGATTTTTATCTGCTGTTGCCCCTCACCCCGCCCCCCACCCCATTTCCTGTATGGAAGGCTGAACAATGACCTCCGAAGATACCCATATGCTAAACCCCAACCTGTGACCATTTTACTTACATGACAAAAGGGACTTCGCAGGTGTGACCACATCAAGGATCTCTGCTAATCTGTGTAGGCCACTGTCACAAGCGTCCTTACCGAGGAGGCAGAAGGGAGAGGGTGGGAAGACGGCCATGGGACCGTGGAAGCAGGGGGACACACCAGGTGGGCACCGGCAGGGGCTAAACTGCGGTTTGGAAGTTGGGGGAAAGGGCCGTGAGCCAGAGGATCCAACTGGCCTCCTGAAGCTGGAGAAGGCGCGGAGGCGGCGTCCCCCCCGGAGCCCCCCGGAGGAACGCACCCTGCCCACGCCCTGACTGCAGCCCAGAGAAACACACCTGGGGCTTCTGACCTCAGAGCCGCAAGATCACATATCTGCATTTTAAGTGACTGAGTTTCTGGTGACTTGGAGCAGCAGGAAACTAACACGCTGACTTTGCAGATGAGAAAGCAGAGGCTCAGAGGGGCAGCCCCTGCCAAATGGGGTCCTCTCACTGCCCTTGACTGGCCCGCTTGGTCATCTCAACGCCATCGGGCTGGGGGCACGTCCCCAGTGTCTCCGCGACCCCGAGGGCCCTGCCTGCCGCCGGCCTGCTCTTTTTCGCCCCTTCTGAGGTCCTGTTTTCATTCACTGGCTTCAGATCCAGACCCTTGTGAGCTTCCACCATGAAGCACCCTCTCGGGCCACTGCCACACCCCCACGGGCCGAGCTCAGCTGGCCACATGTTCGCACCATGTCTCCAGAATATTAACACAGCCCAGGAGCGGTCTGTGTTCTTTTAACTACCACCTACAGAGAAACGTCCATCTTCATATCGCTCAGAGGGCAGAATCTGACTGGGACGCGGTGAAGCTACCCCAGCCACTCTCTCCCACTTCAGTGGCTCAGCCGGGGGGGGGCATGACGGGCCTCCTGCCTCCAGGAACTTCTGGGTGGCTGCCTTTGGGGGAGGCTGACCCACATCGGAGCAGGTCAACCACCCGCAGCCTGGCCCCTCTCCAGAGGGGATTTAGAGGGAGAGAGCTGCCAGCCGCGGCCAGTTCTGCCTCGCTGGCCCTTGAAAACAGGATCACATGCCGTCGGGAGGGGGGGGTCCCCATCTCTCAGTCCCACTCCCCCCATCATCAGACAAGCAGAGGCCACCCCAGGGCTCCTCATCTCTCCCCCTCCTCCTTGGGCCAAGTTCCCACGAATGTGTCAACCAGGAAAGAAAAATCATCCAATCCTGCACCTGTCCTTCTCTGAGGGCGTGGGGGGAGGCAGGAAAAAAGGGAACCATGAAGTAATCGAAATCCTTCAGTGAGGGCTCATTCAAATCAGTCTTGGAAGTCAAATCTTTTTTAAAAAATATAAACCGGGCCAAATTTTGATCGCTTCACTTTTCTCCCAAACTGAAGAAGAGGCGGGTCAATGCTTGAGCCTCTTTAGCTGGCCTTGCTCCCCTCTGAGTGACCACCTTTCCAGCCTGCTAGAGCCTCCCAGCACCGCAGAGCGAGTCCCCTTTGGGTGCAGAACCCGGGCCCTGCAGAGGCCGCTGCCCGTGGGGGCGAGCTGTCTACGCCAAGACCCCTGAACCTGTCCAGCCCCAGGGACCCCTTCAGCAAGAGGCCCGGCTGCTGCCCGGTGCCACCGTGAAAACTCCCAACCCGAGTTTCACTCACACAAACCGATGCTGAGTGGGGCAAGCCAGCCTCCGCCACAAGCACGTTCCCAGTGAGCCCACAGGTGCCCCACAGACAAGAACCAGAAATTCCAGAGCAGCCTGTGGGTAACAGCGAAAGGCTGGACACAAGCCAAATGCCCATCGGCAGGAAAGTGGACTCAAACCATGGACACCTACACAGCCGTGAACAAGAACCAGGATGGCCACACACAGGCTGGACGGGTCTCATGGGAGTGTCTCCTCCACAGCTCCACTGACGGGAAGGCCTGGCCGGTCGACCGAGGGGTGTGAGCAGTGCGCGCCTCAGGAGGGTCGGCGACCCCCAGGGGGCCCAGGAGCGTGGTCACACTCTGCAGCGTGACCGGGACAGTGGTCTGCACGGGAGTTGACAGACATGAAACTGCATCTCCCTGCACACCTCAGATTAGTGTGCTTTACCACGGTGGGTCAAACCTCCTCGGCAAGTTTAACACAGGTACGCACCCTTAAACTCCTTCGAGATGCTAAGTCCAAAGGTATCTCAGGCAAGACTAGCCCATCAGCTTCCAGTCTAGTGGGGAAAAGGCACTCGTGACAGTACCAGGTGCCCATGGCAGTACCACTCTCAGGTACTGAGAGTGGTCCAGGCCATCAGCATTCCTTGTCATTTGGGGAAGGTGGGGAAGGAACTGATTACACGTAGCTGTGGAGGCAGCCAGACCTGTGTCCAAGTCCCACTCCTCCCTGTGCGACCAGACAAGATGTCTGCCCTGCTTCTTCATCCCTAAAAGGGGTCACAGCAGCTGCACCTCGCGAGTCCCCACCTGAAGCGGTGAGGGAAGAACACGCGTGGCCCTCGCCCTGGCTGTTGTTATTCCTGCTGTGAGGACGGGCGGCCCGGAGACCGTGCCAGGCACTGGGTTCACGGACACGCCACAGGCCCTGCCCCCACAGCTTCCAACCCCGACAGGAAGAGGGCGGCCTCCGTCCCTCTCCCAGAGCTGCCGGGAGCCCGCAGCCCGGGGAGGAACCAGACGCCCAGGACACAATGTAGAACAGCCTAAGTGTCCGCCGAGCAGAGCAGATAAGAAAGGTTGGGGGTGGGGGGTGGAGTCAGAGGGCCCCCGCGAAGGTGGAAACTGAGCTGGGCCGTGGGTGGCAGACAGGCTTTTGCTGGAAGGCACGGAGGTCGGAGGTCGGCACAGGGAGGGAAGGGTGGCCAGTGGAGTGTGGCTCAAGAGGCCCGGGACGGAGGGCCCAGGTTTTGCTACTAGCGGCGGATTCCAGAGGGCGGCAGAGATGCAAACCAATGAGCCAGCCAGCAGCAGCGTTTCTGAGGGGCCGGGGGCGTGGCTGCGTTTCTCCAGCACTGGGACTGGGGTTGTGTGATGGTTTGGGGTCAGCACTGGGTCCCCCTGGGACACCCAAGCACACGTTTTTATTGGGTGGTGGTCAGGGGCCTCAGTGAGGCTGACCGGAGCCTAGACTTTTCAGCACTGGCGAGGGATGAGGCTACATTCCTTAGGGTTCTTGCTTATATAGCTGTATTTATTTTAACTTGTTTTTAAATCATATATTCACAATTCAGAACTTAAAAGGCGAGAAGGGTCTGCTGTGAACAGTGTCCCAGCCCCGCCCCCTCCCAAGGCACCAGCAGCCCTTCCTATGAGTCCCTGGAGACCCACGCAGGGACCCAGGCAAATGACCTGACTGTCGCCCAGGCACGGGAGGCACCCCGGCCACCACCCTGGGCCTGCGCCTTTCTCTGCTGGCGCTGTTCCGCATCCGGCGTGGAGCCCCGTCTTGTTGTCATGGCTGTGTCACGTGCCATGGCTCGGCCGGACCACTGTCTGCCCCTGGCCGCCTGCTGATGGACATTAGGTTGCTTCTAATCTTCTGTTATTACAAATAAGGCAGCGATGACAAACCTGGCAAATGAGTCACCCCACACACGCGTGACATGCCTTCGGGATGGATTCCCAGCAGTGACCTGCTGGATGAAGTGTGCAAGCTCACACCTGCCATTCTGAACACGCTACCAGGCGGGCAGGGCACCCTCACCTGCTCACCTGCTCACCCACGAGCCAGGCCCAATTGTTGGGAGAAACTGTTAAGGATGCCCGGATGAAGAAGTAGTAGAGAAAAGCCTTCTTTTCATCCAGTGCCAGGTCAGGAGATGGTTCTGGGCTGGATCAGCCCCTGCTCGCCCAGTGACCTGGTCCATGAACTTGTGCTTTCTCACCAGTAAGGGAAGGGGAAGACCCTCCAGCACAGGTGGGCTCTGATGCCCCGGTCCCAGGGCAGGTAGACACAACGCCCAGCTGTCAGCAGTCTCCCTGGGTGAGGGTGTCGGTGCCCAGCAGAGGCGCGGGTGGACCACAGAGTGAACTGAACACTAAGGCGGGGGGAGGAGGGGTGGAGGGAGGGAGAGTCTGAGGGAGTCCAGTGTTCCCCGTCCAGCTGTCCTCAGTGAGGGACAAGCACCTCTTGCCATGTCCCCTGAACAAGTAGGACACCATCGCCAAGCACACACATGCACACTCCCTGACAGTGTCCACCGCAGACCCGTTGTGTCACGTGTGCCACGAGCGATGACCTCCTACACCTCACTCTGCAAGGGGGCAGCTGGGGAGAGACAGGGCAGGTGTCTGGACACCTAGGTGACCTCCTGTGAGTGAGGACAGCTGGATAAACCCAGCAAGCAGGGCAGGGCTCCCTCCCACGGCCACCAGTTCGGCCCAAGTACTGCCAACTGCAGATGACAGAAATGGCCATGTGCCCGATGCGCAAGTGGGAGACACCCCCTGGCAAACCGAAGACGGCGGGCGAAGGACGGATGCTGGCCGGCCTCCCCACTTCCGGCCCATGCGGAGCGCTGACCAAGAGGCCAGGAGTCCTGCACATCAAGTCGTGCTAACACACCGAGAGCGCTGCTCCTCAACTCTGACTAGTACACAATGCATCAGCCTCTCTTTGTAAATCAAGTACGTGCTGCTTCGGTAAATGCGGATTTTCACAGAACCTATTTGTTTAAAGCCCACGGATCTCCTCTTCACAGAGGCGAGGCCCGACACCCTGAGAGGGCGCATCCTGCTGCTCACCACGCCTGCCCGAGTCCCCTGCCTCTGTGCATGCTTCAGGTGGTCCTGCTACCTGGAAAGCCCTTCCCCCTTCCCCACCTGCCACCTCCTGTGTCCACGGGAGCCTGGCTCCTCGGCCCACCAGCAGGCAGGGCAGGCTGCGGCCTCCTGGGCGTCCCCGGCTTCGACCCGATTCTCTGGCATCACATGTTGCCAGTCTGAGCAGCAAGCGCACTGGCTAGAGTAAGGCCACAGGATTTGACGTCAAGACCCAGGCGCTTCCTCCCGAAGGACCTGAGCCGAACCCGCCCTCTGGGCCTCCGCCCGCCCAGCTGTGGAGAAGCAGGCACAGGATTTCCGAGGTGCGGCCACCGGGAGAACTGGAGACAATGTGTGTGAAGGGTACACAGCAGGCCGCCCCACACCAAGCGCAGCGAGGGCGGCATTGTTGGTACTGACTAGTGCACCAACGTCTTTTTAAAGGTTTTGTTTATTTATTAGAGAGGGGAGGGGAGAGAGAAACATTAAGCAGCTGCCTCTCCTATGTCCCCAACAGAGGGACAGGCCAGCAGCCCAGGCTCATGCCCTGGCTGGGAACCGAACCGGTGACCCTTCACTTGCAGGACGACACTCAACCCATTGAGCCTGGCCAGTCAGGGCGGTATGTCGACACTAATTAATATCGCCATCCCCCCAAATATCCGCTTACCAACACCTATCCTGGTGCTGCACAGGCACCCAAACACATGGCCGATGGAACCCGATTCTGTGTTCACTCTACACGGAATGAAGCACTAGGCACTGGAGGCGGAGCCCAGGAGGCCCCGTGGCGTCTACCGCGGCAGCCTTGGGGTTGGTGATCTTTCCCTCACAGCTTTTCTGAGAGTAATGACCCAGAGGGCCTTGGGGACAGCACAGACCAGCAAAGTGAGGGTTCTTCGCCACCCGCCAGCAGGACAGGCCCCCTGGGTGCAGCTGTCCACAGGGGCTGCAGCAGGGAAAATAAAGGCACCAATCTGCACTCCTGTCTCCTGGGGTGGGGGTGGGGCGCTGTCTGATGAGAAAACCCCTTTCAGGGCGACAGGTGCAGTGAGTTCTAGAGTTCTCGCTCCACCCTCTTTACTGGGTGGGGGTGGGAAACGGCACAGGGAACAGAGGCCACAGCTCCAGGCAAGGAGATCAGCTAGAGCGCTCAGGCGGTCCCCACAGACTTCAGGTCAGAAAGAAGTCACACACACACACACACACACACACACACACACACAGAGCCCTTCTCCGGTCTTCATGCTACTGTGAAGACCTGCACCCCTTCCAAATGAGGCCCCTCCCCTTCGGGGGGGCTCTAAGTCAGGACCTCCCCTGAGCCTGCAGCATCCAGAAGGTGGGCAGAGAGGGTACAAGTGGCCCCATTAGAGGGCAAGTGGCGCACCCAACATCATCACCCGGGTTCTGACTCTCCATTCAGTGCTCCACCCACCCCTCAGGCCATAATGCCATTTGGCAAAAAGGTTGGGACCCTGTCTTTTCCTGCAGAGAATCTGAGATTTGGCGGCGGGCGGCGGGCACTGTTTTAGAACCTCTCTCTCCTTTACGTCCACGGGCAACTGCTCCCTCTCACCGGGGAAGGCTGACGACCTGGCGCCCAGTGAGCAACGCGACAACTCGGGGCCTGGACAGAGAACACACCCAGACTGCAACGGCAATCGCTTCCTGGTTATAAAATTTGGGGTGATTTTTATTAACCCCCAACTTTTTCTGTGTTTCAAGTTTACTAAAATCAACACGTACCATTTTCGAAACCAGAGAAGCCTATTGTTTTTCAAAGGCTGAAACTTGGAGGTCAACAAGCAAACTTTCCATTAAACGTTCAGTTAGTCTAACTAAGCACGTGACTTCAAAACGTGGCAGAGCTGGAAGTGACAAGGTCAGGCACAAAGATTTTCTGGGTGGAGTAGCGGATCTTTCCTCTGGTTTCCGCCCCAGAACAGGAGGAAAAGGAGGGGGCTGCGGCATTTCCTGCTTCAGGGCCTGAGACCTCCCAGAGGATGGGGGGGCTGGGCCTCCCCTAGGGAAGCTGTAGAATGTGCCCCGTGGGCTCCTGATATGAACTCAGTTCTGATAAACAATCCTGTTCGGATCAGTCTTACTATCCGTCGTCACTTCCCGAGGACACTTCCACCTTAATCCGGAGTGGCAAGGACATTAACCCATCTGACCATGCCATTGACCAAGTCAAAAACTGGTCAGCGCCCACTCTGTGCGGGGCGCTGTGCCGGACACCGAGCCAACGCTGACCGAAGGCTGGAGGGACCACCGCCCAGAGGCTCCGGGTCATCCTGCGCTCAGCCCGAGTGGAGGGTTTCAGCCGAGCTAAAACAGCAACCAGAATGTGGACAGACACTGCCTGGGTGGGTGCAACACCTGCCTAATGCTGGCACCCCGACTACTCCACACGGGCCCCGCTCCCCGGGCCTCAGGCAAAAGCCTGATCCCTGAAAGGCACCGCACCCCCTCCACTGAGGCTGAGACAGTGGGGGCGGGCGGGGGGAGAAAGCCCAGAACGTGGCAAGCACCCAATTCTCCTCCCCACGGCCCCGCCCACTTCCCTCCTCATCCCTGGGGGAGTTTTCGGAGGCAAGACTGTCCCACTCACTCACACTTGCGGAGGGCCCACGCAGTGCCCACGCGGTGCCGAGTCCCAGCGTCACACACTGTCGTCAACGAGAACTCGGACCTTTGCACGCACTGCTCATTCTGCCTGGAACCTGCTTCTCCCCCTTACACACGGCGACGGGGGACGTGTCGCCTTCTCAGAAGTGCTGCCCAGGTGAGGCTGTCCCGACGCCGTCCTGGAGCACCTGTGACAACCGTGACTGCTCCGGAGTCGGCGCCTTCCCCAGCTGCACTCACTCTGCTCCGTGAAGGCAGCCCCTGCACGCTGGCTGTCACACGTTGGTTTTCTTCTTTTTAAAAATAATTTGTTTATATTTTTAGACAGAGGGGGAAGGAAGACAAAGAGGGGGAGAGAAACATCAAGTGGCCGCCGCTCACACACCCCCAACTGGGGACCTGGACCACAACTCAGGCATGTGCCCAACTGGTGACCCTTCCGTTCACAGGCCACTGGCCCGCACCAGCCAGGGCCACTGAGTTTCTGGAACAAATTCAGCGGCCTGTCAGGTAATCACGAAGGCCAGTGTTTGCTGAGCATGTACTATGTGCCAGAGGCTGCGCTGGGCTCCACACAGACACTGGGCTATGACAGTCGCACGACGGCTGCGCCCTGTCACCCCCATCTTACAGGAAAAGGAAATGCGTCATTTTCCCCATTTTTAGAGAATGGGAATTAGAACATGGTTAGCAACCTGCCCAAGGCCACGGAGATAAAAAGAGGGCGAGGCTTTGAACAGCATCTCCCAATTCTCTCCCCAAGTCACAGGACCGCTCAGCCCCGTGTGCCCCTCTCTCACTGATCGATGCCTGGGGGGTTCCTTTCTGCGGTGCTGCCAGTGACCATTTCTGTCCCCCTCCCGAATCCTTGGCCCCCTCTTCCAAGGTAGCCAGTTCAGAAGACTTCCCTGACACCCCCGCTCTCGCCCCACACCCCTCAGTTCCCATACGCGACCACCCAACGTGGACCCCTCGGCTGTGCCTCAGCAGAGGCCCCCCAGCCTTCCAGCGCCAAGGCGCAGTGACTAGAGCGGCCGGTGAGCGCCGGAGGCCAGGCGCCCAGCACAGCGGGCAGGCAGAGTGGGCTTCCCTCAGTGAACCCCCATGGGGTCTCGGAGTTGAGCCCGGCTTTCTGGGTTCCAGTTCCCGCTCTGTCTCCACTCTGTGCTGGCGAGCGTGGGCACGCGGATGGTGGACAGTCACCACAGCTCTCCAACGGGAAAGGGAGCTGCCCATGTCCATTCCAGGTCTGTGACGTGGGACCTGTGAGGTCCAGAAGAGACCTGGGTTCCAGCTCAGTGGCTGATTCACAGCTGGCCCCAGAAGCCACTTTCATTATTTATTTATAATTTTTTAAAATTTATTGATTTGAGAGAGAGAAAGAAACATGGGTTTGTGGTTCCACTCACTGACGCACTCACTGGCGGACTCTTGTATGTGCCCTGACCGGCGATCGAACCTACGATCTTGGGGTATCAGGGTGACATTCTAGTCAACTGAGCTAACCAGCTGCAGTGACCCAAGGGCCACCTTTAGAGCAGACACCAGCGCATCAGTGGACTCCAAAGGCCTGTCCTGGGTCATGTGGGGCGGTCAAAACCCGAAACTGCTGGAAGAAGAGAAGGGAAAGGCCGCGAGGACTAAAAAGAATGCCAGTGACCTGAAGGAAAGCAAAGGAGGGGGAGGCCGTGCCTCCTTGGGGTTCCCTTGGGGAGTGAAGGGAGGAGGAGGCAGGTGATCACGCTGTCCTGTAACGCACTGCTGAGGATGCCGCTTCCTCCGTGAAACCTGCGGGGCTCCCTGACGACCCCCGAGACGAGTTCAAACTCAGTAGCACGTTCTTCAGGCCCGGGCCCACCCCAGCCGGGTCTGGGACGGGAGGCATGCCGGGCCTCCTTGCCTCTACCCAGGGGCTCCCCCGCCTCGAACATCCCTTTCTCCAGGAGCCAAACGCTCCTCGTCCTCCAAGGCACCGGGCATTTTGTTTCTAGGAAGACTTTTGGGACACACCCAGGCAGAGTGGGGGAAGGAAGGGCGCTGAGGTCAGACCCTCCGGCTCACAGCTCAGCCCCAATGACCAGCCCCACTGTGGCCTCCTGGGCTGCCCCCTCTGTACCATGTGACAGTGACTGCTCCCACCTCTCTGCGTGGGGGGCAGAGGATGAACTGGCCACTATTTCATGAAAGTGCTTTGAACTGTGCCTGGCACACAGTAAGTGCCAAAGAAACAAGCTGTTGTTCCCATTGTCCTCTGGCCCCTTCGGGGCCCTCTGTTTCATCCACCAGTGGCACCCTGCCTCGCGCTTACTTGTTGCCCTCTGGACCCCTCAGCCAACCGCAGCCTTTCGGAAGGCACAACCCAGGCCTCAGGTCTCTCACAGTGCCAGACGCATAGTAGGTCTGCAGTGAGTACTCGATGCCCGGGAAGGTCCTATAGTAGAGCCCACACAGAGCTCTCCCAGGGCTCAGCTGCTGGCCCTCCACACCTCACACCAAACCCTGTCTGAAGGCCCCGCAGAGCCCAAAGGCTTTCACCGTTACTGGGTTTCCAAACAGTAAAGGCTGCACTCTGCCTAACCAAGGCGGTTTCCACTCCAGGGAATTTACGGGGAGAAAGGAGCACAGCGGGGACTGGAAATAGAACTGAGCCCCTCTCGGGGAGGGAGCTGGGCTGGCCCACCAGAAAGCAGGAGCAAGACCTCAAAAAGCAGAGAGGAGAAAGCGGCCTCCTGACAAAAGCTGGAGCTCCACAGAACTCGGCCAGCACCAGCACGAGAGAACTAGGACAAGCAGATCATTCACACCCTTCTGTCTTGAAGCGCTTCTTCCTGCCCACCTGGAGAGCTTTAAAAGGGGCTCCTTGTACGACCCACGTGTTTCCACGTGGGAACAACCTACAGTACAGGCAGAACCCCAGGTTGCCTGGGGTTCTCAGGAGGGAATTCGCAGTGCCTTCTCCACCCATGCTGGCTATCGGGGCCTCGGGTCTGGACTGGGGCCACCATCCATGTCCATCTCCCCACCAGACTGGGAGCCTCTAGTGGCTGAGCACCAGGTCTCACTGACCTTCACCCCTGGGCCCCCACCATGGTGCCTGGTATGTAGCAGGTGCCCAGTAAGTTACAAGGCAGCAGGGTCTGGCAGCGAGAGAAAGGTCCCGATTCAAAGATGACTCCACCAGGCCTGCCATGTACCATGAACAAGCAAGTCATGCAACCCCCCACGGCCATTTCCTCACTCCCCCGACAGGGTAACCAGCCTTGCACTCCCCCAACTGCTGGGAGGCTGGGGGGGAGACACATGTAGAAAGCATGTGTTTTCGTGCTACTTTCTCAGACGAATGCTGGTTTCAGGCTTCAGCTTGGCTGTCCTCTAGTGTCGTGTCCTTTCTGCCGGCCACACTGCCCCTCTCTCAGCACCAAAACCACTTTGTCCACACTTTATTGTTTTATGTTTTTCACATCTTTGTGATTACTTGTTTCTAAGTTTGATTCCACCACTGACCTCAGGGACTGTATACAGGGGGCATCATGCATTTGTGTCCAAGGCCTGACAAAATGGGCACCTGGCTGTGGGCGCCCTCCCACCCCGCAAGCCCAGTTCTGATACACACGGCACTCTTCAACAAGGCGTCCTGACGTGCAGAGCTTCGGGGGCCCACCAAGCACGCAGACACTGGAGATGGGAAGGGACGAAGTCTCACCTGAGGCCCCTGCCTCCTCTGGAGGTGCAGGTGAGCCTGTTTACCTGGCTGACTCTGCAGTGAAAGGGCCTCCAGGGCACAGATTGCTATTTCTTGCCTTACATAAAGCACCAGGCAATCAGATAAATAATACATGCCTTCAGCTCACACACAGGTATCAAGCATGCAAACACTTGCTTTGCGACAGGGTGCCTAGGGTGTGTGTGTCATGTCTGGCTTTGCACAACCCATGGGAGATACGAATCGGGAACAGATACCCATGTTCACCTGCAACCCCAAAGCCTTGCCATGGCCCGGACATGGCTCTAGACCCCAGCAATGCACCCAGGGAAGAAATGTAGAACCCACGGAATGGATACACACACCCCACATCAGTCTCTATGGTCTATTTCGAGGCAAATATCCTTGGAGTCCCAGGTTCCCGTCGGTGCCCCTCCGAGTAGCTGACCTGTATGCATGGCATTTACACCCTCCCTGCCAGCATCCCGAAAACCTCGCCAGGCCAACCCTCCCAAGATCACAGCCGCCCGAACAAGGCAAGTGTGCCCCCCCCCCACTCGGCGGTGCCAGGCGCCAGCACACCCACCGGCGCACACAATCCCACTTGCAAAGAGGCTGTCCATACGCCTGCCGTCTCCCCCAGCCACCTCCACCGGCAGGTCCAATTACACTCCAGACGCCGGCGCCGCCACGTTGGCGAGGAGGGGGCCAGGGCACACCCACGGGCGGCCCCGCGACCCGGCAGGGAGGATAGGGAACGTAGGTCGGGACGGGCAGGGCGGCGGCCATCCCCTCCCTCCTCAGGCAGGCCGGGCCCCTTCGTCCCTTCCCCTCCGGGGATCCGTGGTCCACGCGACCCGCGGGGCGACCCCTGCACTCGGCCTCTCCAAACCGGGGCATCCCCCCGCCCCCAGGAGCCCATAGTCGTCCCCCTCATGACTTCTGACCCGAGGCTGACCGGGCGGTACCTCAGGAGCCCATGGCGGCAGTGGCGTGTGCGAGCGACGCGCGACAGCTGGACTGTGCGGGTGGGGCGGACAGCACCGCAGCCGGAGTCTAGTCGCGGTCGGCCGCGGGTCCCGGACACAGCGCTGCTCTGCCGCGGTGCGCCTGCGCACTGAGCGCGCCTCCGGGGAGGGTGGGGCGGCGGGAGCGGGGCTGAGATCACCGCGCGGCCTTAAAGGAGCCTCGCCCCCAGCTTCCAGCTCGCTGCGGATTGGTGGGGTCAACTCAGGTTCTCCTGCCGCTAGCCAACAAACCAGCTAAGAGTTGCCCTCCCCGCCTCAATCTGACCTCCTAACCCTGCCCACCACAGAGCTCTGAGGAGGCGGGGCAGGAGCGGACAGGGTTTTGGCCTCCGAGCTCGGTTCCAGACAGTCTGTCTGGTGCTTCACTTGGGCCTGTTCTGAAGGTAAAGCAATGTACCATAATGGCTGTTTGTCGAGTGAAGAGTGCGTGTAGAACTATGTAATGAATGCATGCCGAAGTGCTGTGCGCAATCATGCCGGATGAAACTGCAAAGCAGAGAAAGAGGCTTTTTCTTCCCACTCTGAGCAGCAGCATTCTTTTCTTGCCGCACCTTGCTCTGGGAGGCCTAACCAGCAAAGTTTTTCAGATGTCATTAAGCCGCCCTAGCCCATCGCTGTTTCTGGCGTTGATGCTGCTCAAGACCCCCAAAGGTATTCCTCTCCCCAGCACAGACTCCTCCCCCGAACTGTTTACTCGACACCTACTTGAGGTCCAATGGGCTTCTCAAGTCAACATGCCCACAACAGGGTCCCTCTCTCCTCCCGAACACAGGTTAGACCTGCTCCCTCACAGCCTCCTGGAGTTATTTTTAAATCCCTCCTCCACACTGGGGCAGGAAATCCTATTGGCTCTACCTGCAAAACATGTCTAGCCTCTGACCTCTTCCACCCCATCTTCACTCCTACCACCATTGTCCAGTTTCTGCCCAGGATTGTTGCAGTATTCTTGCTATGGACTGAAGGTTTGGGTCCCCGCAAAATTCAAATGCTGATATCCTAACCCGAAACGTGATGGTATTAGGAGGTGGGGCCTTTGGGAGGTGATTGGGTCATAAGGGTGGAGACTTCATGAATGACATTAGAGTCTTTACAACATAGACTCCAGAGAACCCTCTAGCCTTCTTTCTCCCACGTGAGGTGTCCACATAAGAAAGTTCAAACCTGTGGAGAATTTTGATGAGTGTATTTGAGCCAAAACTGATAACAATTGCCAAGATGCAAGACCTCAGATGCTTTGGAGAGTGACTGTTTTGCAGTTTATTTTATGCATTTGAAATTAAGGGAGGACTGGAAGGAAGATTACATGAAGGTGGGAGAAAGCAAAGCAGGGGTTGGATTACAGGAGAGTTAAGAAGATTCTGTGCTCTCTTGAATGTGGTTAGGCTTATCTCAAAGGTGTGTTAACCTATATGCACCAAAAGCAATGGACACAGCTTGCTGACGGCAAAGATAAACCATTTACTAGAGAAGTTATGTGCCTGGATTATGACTACCCACCATGACCTCCCAGCAGGAATTTATGATCAGATCACCCTGGGAAGTTACTTTCCATCGGACCCCTTTTTCATCCACAGGGAATAGAAGTCGGCAGTCTGCAACCCAGAAGAGCAATCTCAACGGAACCCAGCCGTGCTGGCACCCTGGTCTCAGCCTTCCATCCTCCAGAACTATGAGAAATAAGTTCTCTTGTTCATAAGCCACCCAGTCTGTGGTATTTTGCTATAGCAGCCCAAACTGACCAGGGTTACGCAATGCTCTCCTAACTTGTTTCGCTTTTCCATCCCTGCCTCCTGCCCTAGTGTATGTCAGTATAGGAGCCGGAAAGATTCTTTCATCTAAGTCAGAATGTGACACTTCTTTGCTCAAAACCTTCAGTTGCCTCCCCACTTCACTCTCAGTAAAAGCCCAAGGCACTACCAGTCTCTACAAAGTCTTGCCTGATCTGACATTCTGCCGACCCAGGCATGTCTGACCCTCTTCTTTCCCTCCATACTGACGGACCTTATTGTTCCTCGAACAAACGAAGCACACTCAGCTCCAGTCCTTTGCATTGGCTGTTCCCACAGATATCCAAATGGTCCCTCTCTCACCTTCTTCGGGATTTGCTCAAATGTTCACTACTTCAGGTCCACCCTGGTGACCCTAGTAAAACTGCCATATCCCTCAGAAGCTGGATTTTTCCCCCATATCACTTCATTTCTACCATAACACGTAATGTGCCTGTTTTACCATTGGAGTTCAGTTACTCAAACATAAGGTTTACGAGGACTAAGACTTCTGCCCTGTTTGTTTCCTGCTATAAGCCCAGTATTTAGTACAAGGACTGGTGTAGACAACGTGCTCAGAGAGTGTTTGAGGCATGCACGAAGATCCTCTTTAAGGAGTCCTGTAGAAAATCCCTTCCCACACCCCCGTGGGCAGCTGCTCAGGGCTAACCCAACACACTAACCAGGCTTATCTTATCAGTTGCTTGGCAATCTTTTGTTTACGACTTCCCAGCTCTCCTGCCTTACACATGGGCCCCTCCGGGGCAAAGTCTTCGGCTCAGCTATCACCATATTTACATAGCTTACAAACTGGACGGGCTCTGACATGCCCTCCAGAGCGGCCAGGCCAAGCTGCACCTGAATTCAGCTTCTCAGCCCCACTCATCCTTGGAGGGCTCTTGGGTCTCAGCCTACAGCGACCCCAGGCTGGTGGGGCTGAGGCAGGTGGTGAGTATTTTTAGGCTTGTATTGACAGAGAGGGCTCAAAAACAAAAGTCACCTGGCCCAAGTGACAGACAGAGCTGGTCAGCAAGTTCTAACTCCCACCCGCCCCCCAGCCAGACCCCCAGCATGCAACGTGCAACTGCACATCCATCCAGGGTCACCTGGGTCCCCTCTCCCCTCCAAGCCAAACCACTGCCCTGGTCCAGATCTCCTTACTTCTGGGCAATTAAACAATTCTGCAGCCCACCTGTTACCTGTACACCTGCCCGCTGGCTTCCGAGGCCTTTTTTTACCTCCAGCAGTCAGATGTCATTGGTTCCTTCTTGACCCGCACCACTCCCATTCTCTTTTGATTCGTTTCTTCCTAATTAAAAAAAAGGAAATAATCAGAAACTTATCCAATAATATTGAAGTAAATCATGGTAGATCCTCACAATGGCATGTTGTGTAGATATTGCTCACACATTTCAAATGACATGAGAAAATGCTTAAGAATAGCATTGAGTTTTAAAAAAGCAGTAATTAATTTGCAATGCCAGCCTGGTCTCAAGTCTGTCCGAAAAAAAACTTAGAAGAAAAATTGGGAAGAAATATAAGGAAATGTCTTCCCCTGCCCCCTATTTCTTTGTATTTTTCAAAATATGTTTGCAAAAGCATGCAATATTTCCCAAAGAAAAAGGACAATTTATTTTACATTACAAAATAAGAAAAAAATAGTTTTCTCTAAAAATTGTAAGAGCCCTGGCCAGGTTGCTCAGTTGGTTAGAATGTCATCCCCAATACGCCAAAGTTGTGGGTTCGATCCCCAGTAAGGGGACAAACAGGCCATGTCCCCAGTAGGGGGCGTATGAGAGGCAACCACACATTGATTTTTTTCCCCCTCTCTCCTTCCCTTCCACTCTAAAAATATATAAATAAAGTCTTTTTTTAAAAGAGACTTTATTTATTTCTTTAAAAAAGAAATATTAGATTCTTTAAAAAAATCAACCAATGAGTGCATACGTAAGTGGAAAAACTAGTCAATGTCTCTCTCTTCCACCCATCTCTAAAAAAAATCAACACATTAAAGATATATTTAAAGACATGATTTCTTGTCCCCCTTCCTTTTTCTCACTGGGCGTCATAATTCATCGGATGCCCCTGCCTCCCCACCAGACTGAGGGCCTCTCAAGGGCAGGGACCAAAACGAATTCTCTCAGCATCCAAAATCCACTCCTAGCCCCTGGCAGCGGAGCAGAGAGGAAGGAGCCAAGGCTTCAGCTGTGCAGCTGATGAGTGGCTGAGAGCCCAGGGCTCTCCGGATCCATCTACCTGCCGCCTTTGTGTCTCCCTCTTGTCCCCGAGGACGCTGAGGGACCCCTGGCCAGGTGCCCCGAAGAGGCGGTGTGTGGGGCGGGGGGCAGAGCACAGGCCCAGCTCCACCGCCTCCCAGCAATACGCTCCCAGGCACGCGGCCATGTTCCCCGTCAACATGCGTAACCGCGTTGGCCCAGGACCTTGCCCACAGCCGACAGCCGAGCTGTAAACACAACCACTGAGGACCTAACTAACTCCCTACCTGAATTAGACCCTTTTGGTGGCAACGGACAAAAAAACAATTTAAACTGAGTTAAACCAAAGAGCATTAGGAACGTTAGGACGTACAAGGCAGAGCTGGATTTGAGGCCTTACACAGGGTCATTGGGACACTATTTCTCTCCGTCTCTCGGTGTGTGTGTGTGTGACTTAAAGCTCGGAAAGTTCCTGGAGGCAGGAGACTGGGTACGCGCCCAGAGGGGAAACAAGGACGACCTCTGAATCATCTCTGCGTTCCCAGAAGCTGACACACAGGGCTGGCATCAGTGTCTGCGTCTTCACCACTATTTATTGAGCGTTTACTATGTGCAGGCCATGCACTAAACTCTTTATTATTTCAGCAAGCAGGAGTGACTGCCATTAGGCAGATGAGGAAACTGAAGCACAGAGAGGCATTATTGCGTGGCTGAAAACACACCTTGAGCAGCCTGGCAAACAGGAGGCCTCCGTGGGTGTTTGAACCCAGGACCCACGTCGGCCCCCACAGGGACTAAGAATCAGGCACAAAGAGAAAATGCTTCTGGCCACTTGCAGTCCCTCCTGGTGGGCTGGTGACCTTCAGGGCACCAGTGGCCATCAGCAGGCAGAGCGCCTTCATTCTGGAGGGTGCATCAGCAGCCAGAATGGCCTTCATTCTGGAAGGTGCATCAGAGGCCCGTGGGTGACTCAGGGACCAGGCTGGTGACGGTCTGCAGGGTGCTGTGAAAGACAGCATGAGACAGTGAGAGGGAGCTTCTGTTTTGTCTGTCACACACATGCACCTGCACCTGAAACGAGGGAGAGGAGCTCCCCTTCCGGCTTCCGGCCGAAACAAACAAGCAAATGAAATTGGGCCGGAGAAAAGGCTGTGCTGCCACTTTCCTTGGAGCCATTAGGAACACGTCTCAGACTCCTTAGGGAACCCCAGCTGCACCACCTATCCAGGAGCACTGCCATGGGGAAAAGGGAGGCCGGAGGCTGGTCGGGGGCATGCAGGGGGCTGGGGAGGCAGCGGCCAGGGTTTTCTCAAAGAGGCTTTAATCGGAGGGAGGAAGGGAGCAGAGCAGGAAGCAAGAGGCCTGGGTGTCCCAGCTCAGGGCTCCAGTGATGTGGGATGACTTCAAAGGGGCCCCACCTTAATCGGGTGCTTTGAAGCTGCTGGGGCGAAAAGCCTGAGGAGGCATAATTACCTGAGGTTCTCCCAAGGGCCTGCAGGAGCACCAGTGACTGTCTCGGGGGCTCTGTGGTGAGGTAGGGGGTAGGGGGCTTCCTTAAGGAGGCAGTGCCCCAGGGCTGGGAGCCTCTGCCCTCCTCCCCGTAGCTGCTGGATGGCCTGCACTCCCATCCCATCAGCCTCTCTGGACTGGCCGCAGCCTCCTGCACCTCAATGGGCTCTGGGATGTGACCTTACAAGGACAGTTGGGAAGACAGAAAGGTGCTCTTGGCGCCTCAAGGCTAGGGTGAGAGAAGTGGGGGGGCCGGGAGCAGGCCAGAGGAAGAGGAGGAGGAGGAGCAGCGGAAGGTGGCTCTGTGTCGCCATGGCAACATTTAGGCTGCACACCAGACCTCTTCTCCCTCACCAGCCCACGTATCCGCAGGGAAACGGGGCCCCAGAGAAATGCGGCTGGAGCGAATCTTAGATGTCTGAGGACGGGGCAGTGCCAGGCGGACCTTGCAGTGTGGCTATCCCTCCAGACGAAGAGATATGTTTCTGGGGCCGCCCGTGATGCGATGTGTGGGCTCAGCCTTCTCCGCTGCTATTTCCATATCTGTTCCCGAACTGGAGTGTGGGTGGGGGAGGGGAAAGGGAGCGAGACCCCAGAGTAGAAGGCGCTGTGCTGCAGGAGTCCCATTGGAGCGGGTCCCCCGGGGGCTGCTGGTGGGACCTCAAAGTGCAGGCAGGAATGGGGAGCGGATGCCACCACCTAAGAGGGAGCAGCCCAGCGACATGAGGGACTTGTATTTTTTGCAGGTGATAAGCATGGGAGAACTGAACTGAGTTCTGAAGAAGCTCAGCCCCACCCCGGGTCCCAGACCGAGTTCTCCCTGTCTCCCCTGACCCCCTCCTCCAAACCTCCTGCTGTCACATCATTAATACTCACCCTCCAGGGCTCTCAGGCCTCCAAACATTTGCAGGCCTCTCAGGCCCCCTCCTACCAGAGGCCCAATTGGGATGTCTCCCCACTCAGGTCTTCCTCTTCCTGTCACCCTCCTGCACCCAGGGCCTCCCTTCTCACTTCCTGCTCCAAGCTCCCCCACAGTCAAGAGGTCACCTGCTGGGAGAATTTAGAAGAGTGGTGTCTTGTGTGGGGTGAGGGTGGCAGTACTGCCTAGGAAGGGACAAAGGACACCTGACGGCTGCCCCTGCCTCTGTCAGGTGGCGACTGTACAGACCCACAGAAACAGGTGAAAAGCTGTGTGGAGCTGGACGCTCGAGATGTGTGCATCTCTCTGAATTGTACGTCAGTTAGGAAGAAAAGGTCCTAGGGCAAAAACGGTCAGCCAGGACCTCTTCTTGCCGCCCTTCCCCTTTCCACTGCTTTGTGGTTTGAGGCCGGTCCGCATACCCTCCTTCCTGATGCCCTGTCCTCCCAGCCCTGCTCCTCCCTGGCTGGCCACCCCTCCTGGGTTTGGAGCCAAGAATGCACGGCTCCCTCTGTGATGCACCCAGGTGTCCGCCTGGTAACCACAGAGCCCCGGCACTCCTCCTTCTCTCTCAGGTGGCTAAGAACAGAATGTGTTCTGAAGCAGTTCGATCACCCTCCCCTCTGGATGCCCCTGCCCGGGTTGGGGCCCTGGCTCTCTAACCCTTTTCCCTACCTTCCTCCGGGCTCGCTGCCCACTGTCGCCACATCACACTCTTCAGGTCTACAACCATCACGCCCTCTCCCCCCCGTCAATGGCTTCCACAGTGCAGGTCCTGAAAGATGGAAGCCAGGTGAGTCCACCCAGCCTCTGCCTCCTCTACCCTGGCTGCTGTGAATCTCTGCCTCCCCCTGTGCTTGAAACTGTGGGTGTATCAAAGTAGTTTGTACCTCTGGCCTTTGCACGTGGCAGTCTTTCCTCTGCTCGAATGACTGCCCCCAACGGGGCCAAGTCCCCTTTCAAGGCTCAGGTCAAAGATCTTTGAAACTGCTCTCTCGATGACACCAGACACAGTCCCTCCCATCTCTGTCCCCAGTTCCCACTGGGATCGGGATGAGCCCTGCGCTAGTCCGAATCTTACCCCAGACGAGGCTGTGAGCCCCTGGAAGCCAAGACCACACCTGTGTTTGAAACAGTAGTTACCAAAGGTGAAGGGATGAAGTACAAATGAACGGTCAGGGGGATGCAAAATACAGCACAGGTAACACGGTCACCAACATTGTAACAGCTCCGCAAGGGGCCAGGCAGCTACCAGACTCACCAGGGGGTCGCTTGGCACGTTATATAAAGGTCTCATCGCTGTGCTGTACACCTGAAACTATATAGTACTGAACGTTAACTGGAACTGAAAAATTTTTCAAAGTTTTCCTTAATTTTTAGAGAGAGGGGAAGGGAGGGAGAAAAACATTTGTTGGTTGCCTCTCACGCACCCCCAACTGGGGACCTGGCCTGCAACCCAGGCATGTGCCCTGAATCGGAATCGAACCTGCAACCCCATGTATGGTTCACAGGCTGGTGCTCAATTCACTGAGCCACACACCAGCCAGGGATGGAAAAAAATTTTTTTAAAGAAATGTGTGGTTACCACTGTTGAGCACTCCGTGGGCTGTGGAGCCAGACGGTCCTCCCCGTGCCTCAGTGTTCCTGTGTGTAAAATGGGCATCACAACCCCCCCGCCTCGGGATTTCTGTGAGCACAGGCTTGGGGGCAGGTCCGGCACGGTGGGCTCTGAATGAACTCAGACTACTGCCCTCTGCAGCGGGTATGACCCCACCGCACAGAGGAGAAAACTGAGACCTAGACAACGCCCAAGGTCACGGAGGGGCCGAGCTGGCCCTATGGCCTCCAACCCTGCGCTCCCCACTACTCACCCCTGCAGCCTGCCCCCCCTCAGCCCAGCGCCTGGCTCCCCTGGCACCCACACGAGCCCAACCAATGCTTGTTGCATGAATGAAAATGACTCACTGAGAGGCATGTTTGCCCCTCCAGTCCGGGCAAAACTTCCTGGTGATCATTTGGCTCATTTACTGAGGAAGAGAAACTGACGGCTGCCTTCCGCACACACCCCAACCCACAACCTAGGCATGTGCCCCGACCAGGAATCGAACCTGCGACTCACTCCAATCAACTGAGGCTCACTGGCCAGAGCTAGTGATTCTAACTTTTTAAAAAAATGTTTTATTTATTTATTTTCAGAGCGAGGGGAAGGGAAGGAGAAAGAGTGGAAGAGAAACATCAATGTGTGTTTGCCTCTCACGTGTCCCCTACTGGGGACCTGGCCTGCAACCCAGGCATGTGCCCTGACTGGGAATCAAACCAGTGACCCTTTGCTTCACAGGCCCGTGCTCAATCCACTGAGCTACACCAGCCAGGGCATGATTCTAACTTTTCTTATAGCTTCATTTTCATACACGGACTCTCCAAACATTGAAATTAACCCAACAAGCGGGCAGGGCTGGGGGCTGGTGGGGCGGACACATGAACTCACTGAAATCAATAGAGGCCACATAGAGGAGAGAATTTCAAATTACTTCTGGGTACTATACTCTGATGGCACATCCTTAGTGAGATACATTCTAAGGGAAAAAGAGTTGGTAGTTTCACACTTGAGTGTTTCATGTCGGATGTCCAACTAGAGGTCCTGGGGGCCGGGGTGGCCCAGCAGCCTGGAGGGGTTTGGGACGGAACTCCTACCATCGTTGCCCCACCCCAGGAAGGGTGCACAGCCTTCAACTTGGGGTCCTAGGGCACTTCCTGGCTTAACACACCTTTCCCCTTAAGGCTGTGAATGAGCACCTGCCTTTGCCTAAACCTCACCTGGAGGCTGGACAAGAGACCCTTCATGAGGCTGAGCCAGGCTGTGGGGTCACGGGGTCTTCAAATGCCAGCACTGGAAAGGACCTGAAGTGTAGGGATTCTGAGCGATGCCCAGGGCTTCAGAGTGCCCACCACAACCTCACAGAGACCGCCAGGTAAAGGGCTGCCCCGGTGTCAAGGCTTGGATGAAGGAGCCACCCAAGGTCACCTGCCAAGGTCACCTGTGGAAAGGGCACCACTGAAACCAACTCCAGTGCCCTCGCTTGTGGGGATCCTTGGTCAGTGAGGGGGTTCACATCCCGGTTCTGCCGTCAGAGCTGTGTGACCTTATTTCACCACTGACTGTTTCCCCCCTGAAGGCAGAGAGATGAAGGGACCTAACAAGAGTTCTTGTGTGGACAAGATAATGTTGTGAAGACCATCTTGAACCTTCCTAATTCTGTGTGGTCCTGGGCCTTGAGCACCGCCCAGAGCCTGCTGGGGTGCAGACTCTCAGGCCCCAGCCCGGCCCTCCGGGGTCAGAACCTGCCCCCAGATGGTTTGTGTGCAGTTTCTGAAGCGCGGGTTTAGCCCCAGCCCGCTCTCTCCCGCCTGCTGGGGAGATGCCCCCAGGGCAGAGAGGTGAACCGAGGGCTGCCGGTCCTTTACGCTTTTCTACTTTATTACTTCAAATTAACAACCACAATAAAGCTCAAAAAAGTCCAATATTTACACAGGAAAAAAGTACAAAATTCCCCCCAAAGTTCTTCAGTATTTTTTTTCAGTTTTTTAAATTACAAAGTTATAAAAAGCTTTGCTCTTTAATTAAAAAAAAAAGAAAAAGAAAAAAGGGGAAACGGAGGTGAATAAATTAGGAAATACACACATGGGGGAAACAAACAAAAACAAGAAGGGGCGTTAACTAGGAGGGATGGGCGGATCCCAGGCCCCGCCTCTCCCCAGGCTCCTCCTCCCAGAGGCCGGTGTGGGAGAGGCGGGGCCCCGGGGAGGGTCAGAGTCAGGGAATTAATTCATTTGTAACCTAGGAGCCAGATGCTTTCTCGAAGGTCTCCAGGAAAGGGGGACTGGGCTGCCACAGGATGATGACAGGCTGAGGGGCTGGTGGTGGCAAGGGTGCTCTGGTGCCCTTCCTGGGGGACACAGAGGTTGCTAGGCACCCGTGTCCTTGTTTGGGGGAGGAGAACAGAAACCTGGCCTGGCAGGTGGGGCGGGCCCCTGCTGGCCTGGGAGATACAGGTCACATCATACACGCGCACACACACATAAGGGGTCTCGGCCCCTACCGCCTTGCCACCCACTACTTGAGTCCCTGGGGACAGGCAAAGAAAGACCCAAACACTCAGGGGGACAGTGGAACAAAACCACACAGAAAGCTGCCACCACCTCAGGGGGTGGGAGCTGTGCTTGTCTCCCGCGGTTCTGAAGCTCCAGAGTGCCTGGTGGGACCTGCGCCCCACCGACCAAATGATCGAACCACTCCTGGGCCTCTCAGGCCGCCCCCTGAGGGCTGGGAAGGGGCTCAAGGCCGTGCCCGTCCCAGCCCAGCTGTTGGAGTCGCTCCCCAGCCGGTCAGCTGGGGCAGGGCCCCCTGGCATCTGGCACAGGAGCCCAGTGTCTGAGGAGCCTCTGGTGGCCTGACGGCAGCGGGTAAGTCGAAGGGACAAGAATCCTCTGTGCTGACGGTGTCTCATCTTCTTGCCATCGGCCAAAAAAAGAAAAAAGAAAAGAAACAAAATCCATCGTCGCTCTTGTGCTGGGGTTTTTTTTTTCTTCTATGTTCTTTTGAGTGGTTCCCCCCCCATCTTTTGGTTGTTTTTTTAAAAAAGAAAATACAGTGAAGACACTAAAAACGAGAGAGAGAAAGAAGACAGGTTAGAGGCTTGTCTGCTTCCAGCCGGCCGCCTGCCAGACCCCCTTCAGCTCCTGCCGTCTTCTCCCCAAGTCTTTGGGCCTGGTCCCCCTCCAGGGCGAGAGAGAAAGGGCGCAGTCTCTCTCCCTCCTCCGCCCTCCTGGCCGGCAACCACCCCGCCAAATGTCTGCCCCGGATGGGCATCCAGGCTCCAGCAGTGCAATGAGTTTCCAAGGGTGTCATGTCACGTCCCCAGGGAGCTCAGACCTCCCCTGACATCCCCCTAAAGAACCCCTGCCACCTCCCCTTGCCCAAGCCAGACCAGAGCGGAGAGCTGCTACCCCCACCTCGAGGCCTCACGCAGCCATGGACGTTCTGAGAGCCTCAGGCTGGCCAGAAGGCCTCTCCTGGGCGTGTGGAGGCCACGGGCCCTCCTTGAAGGCAGATATCAGCACGGGCTCCTGTTCTAAGTGCTCTTTGATGATTAACAGTTTACCAGCCCGGCATCCAGCAGCCGAGGCCAGTCTAAGGCCCCGGGGAGGTCAGGGTACTGGCCCCCAGGCTCAGCCTCTGTCGGGAACCTACTCCCTGGAACACGGGAAGGCAAAGCGGGAGTGGAGGCTGGCTGGCCAGAGGACGAAGTGGATTCTGGCCAAAGCAGACACTTGCGGCTCAGGCCTGCTCAGAGGCAGCCTCTGAAGTTTCAATCCCCTTGGAAGGCCCTCGGTTCCGGGGTCTCTGATACCATTGGCGACTCTCCGGGCACCTCCGCGAGCACCGGTCTCCTTTCGGAGCTGCACCTGCAGCAGCATCGACTCACCTAAGCAAACACTGGTCCAGGCGGTGGCTCCTCACTTCCCGAGATGGTCAAATGGCACGCTTGTCTGCGAGGGGGGAGGGGAGGCGGGGCTCAGCTGCTGGCCCTGGCCACGGGCCAGGTCTCACCCCACTGTGGAACTCCACCCCCCACCAAGGCCCTGGAGCCAACGGAAGGGGTGTGTGGTCTCTGTGCCCCTAGGACCTGGCTGCTTTGTGGAAGAGAACACTGCTTAGAGAGGCAAAGCAGCGGCTCCGGGCCACTCAGGACAGGAGGGTGGCCTGGCCGCCGCACACGCTGCTCCTGGCCTGTCCTGCTGAAGCTTCTCCGCCGCAGGCAGGCGGCTCTGCCCACCCCTGCCAGGACGCCCCCTTCGCACCTTTCCTGGTCCAACACTGCGTCTGAGGGCCACCGACAGGCCCGCCCAGCCCCGAGTCCTCTGCTAGCCAGGGCTTGCAGAGGCTTCCTAAGGGCTGGGCTCCAGGCAGCGGCCACTGGACCCCAGTGCTACCGCATGCTGGGGCAAGTTACTTCTGACTTTGCTCCGTGGGGCTAATCAGACCTGGTTGGATTAAGTGAGGCCAAGTCCCTGCTCAACTTGGGGTGGGGGACAGAACCACCAAGCCTGACTCCGTGCCCGGGGGTCCCTGGCTCAGCGGTGAGGCACAGGAGGGCGGGGGTGAGGGCGGCTCACCTGTGATGCTGAAATCCGGGAGACCTCTTGCCGCCCGGTGAGGTCGGAGGACGAAACATTGGCAGGAGCGCCCCTGTGCAGCCTCATGCTCACCTTCCTCTCCCTGTCCACCCGGGAGATCGCTCTGGGAGAGGTATTGCCTGGAGGGCGAGGCAGGGCCAGCCCAGTCACCCTCCGTGTCTAGGGCCTTGGCCGCCCTGGCCGCCCTGGCCTCCCCGGCCTCCCGCCCACTGCCCAAGGTCCCTGCTCACCAGCTTGCTGGATGCGGGAGGCTGGGGTAGAAGCCACAGGCTCGGCGGCACTGCGGAGCCGGTTGGCAGGGGCCCCCGTGGGTGGGCCAGGGGGCAGGGCCCGGGTTGCAGACCCCCGGAGCTGCCCCATCCTCTCCTCGCGCTCGTGCTCTCGCCGCTCCCGGTCCACGTCCTCTGGATTGCGTGCTGCGCCCTGTGGGGGAGCAAGGTGAGGCCTGGTCAGCCGGGCAAGGCCACGGTGCTTTGGGGCCCGGCATCCCCGCAGGGCGGCACAAGGGTGGGGGAGGCCAGGTGGGCACATTGGAGAAGAGGCGCGGCAGAAACCCTCTGGTCCGACCTCCTTCCCACAGAGCAGACAGCCCGAGAGGCCTGGGAAGGACCCACGATCACACGGCAGGGAGAGAGCGAACCACAAACTGCCCAGAGGAAGGAGAAAGCTGGGCTTGGGAGGTGGAGGCAGGTCACTGTCCTGGTCTCCTGTGGCCAGCCAGGGCTGGGAGGGCTAGTGCCCTCAGGATGGCCCAGGGTACTCCTGGGCTGTCCCAGCCTGGCGGTTCTGTGCACAGAAAGGCCCTGCTCCTCCAGGTTGCCCAGCGGAGCAGGGCAGGTGTTCGGAGGCCCAGGGAGAGTTACGAGGCCAGCCTAGGCCGGGCCAGGGCTTCAACCAGGCCTCCCAGTGAAGGGGTCTTTTTGGAAGGCTGTCTGCCCCACCCCTGGCAATGGCTCCTGGCAGGCACTGTGGGGACAGCACCACACAGAAGCTGCCCACCTTGGCACGGGGGCTCAGAGGAGCTGGAGAAGGACTGGGCTAGAAGCCCCAGAGAGGAAAACGACACCGGGCAGGCAGGCTGGGGCAAAAAGGGGAGCGTGAGCCCCCAGGGGCCTGCCACTCGGCCTCTGCCACCCCAGTGCAGGAGGAAAGGGGCAAGACCCAGAGAGAGGAGCACGGTGTGGGGACAGTGCCTGGCCGCGTTACCTAGCTGGTCCCGGGGTCGTCCACAGGGAAGGGCGGGGGGCTGGCGTGAGGGGGGCCGCATCTGTGGAGGAGAGAGCTGCGTGCTGAGTTGGGGCCTGCTCACGGGCCACGGGTGCGGCTCCTGCAACCCCGTGTGTCTCCTAGGGACCTGGCCGGTGAGGCCCTGCTGTCTTGGGGCAGTGGGGGTGGCCAGGCCAACTGAGGAACTGAGGTCCAGAGAGGCCTCATGCCCTCCCTGGGATCGTGTGGCCACACAGCTGAGGACAGAACTTGAGTGTGAACTCAGGCCTTTGCCACCCAGTCCTGCTCTGCTCTCTGCAACTCCTGAGGATTTAGCAGAACATTCTAGAAACGAACACCCCCAGTCCTCCCACTCCCAAGCCTGTCCAGAGAGGCGGGCCCGGAACCACCCAGGCTTCACCTCCGGACCTCAGGCCACTCCCTGCACCCCCAGCCACTCAGTTCCGGACGCCAGAGCAAGCGGCTCGGCCAGAACCACAGCGAAGCCTGGGCGATAGGAGCTGGAGCACCCCCTCGTGAACTGTCCTGCCAGCAGGCAAGAACTCATTTCCTGGGTGGGGACATGAAGTGACTCACTCCAAGTGCACAGCCCCTGCCCTTTGTGACCCCGCGGGCTCAGGCCAAGGCCGGCCCCAAGGCAGAAGGCGAACTCCTTTCCACGTTGCCAACTGACCCAAGTGACGCCTCGAGGAGCACGCAGCAGGCAGGTCTCCTGGCTTTTACTTGCCCACAAGCCCACACAGGGCAAACAGCAGAGTCACCACCACCCGTGCGGTGTGCGTCGTCTCCCCCTGGCCAGCCAGCCGGGCCTCGGGGCAGGGGCTGAACCGGCCAGCAGCCCAGGCTCCCAGTATCGGGGACTCCAGGCCCGACGCGGAGTGCTCCGGGGCAACTGCTCCGAGGAGGGAAGCTCTCAGTCAAGGATGGGATCCTTCGGGCAGAACGGCCCAGGCCGCGGTGCCCTGCATGGCGTCCACTCCGCTGGGAGCTCGAGAAGGCTTCCTGCAGTGGTGCCCGTGTGAGAGGGTCCTGGCCTCCAGGCGAAAGGAATGGCGGGTCCCCATCGCATGTCGCAGGTGTTCCTGCCAGAGGGTGACCGGAGGTGGCTGAGCTCCCCCCGTGGTGATGGGTTTACAGGTGCCCCTCGTTCGGTCAGCGGATGGCCTTCGACCCGGAGATCAGCGATGAGTGCAGGGGAAAAGCCGGCAGCGTCTGCTCGGCCCAACTCCAGAGGCAGTAGTGGGTGAGGAGACTGCTCCTGGCCGTGCTCCAGATGAACTCTTGTCACTGACGGTCCCGTGAGGGGCTCTGTGAGGAGCCCTCCTGGTGGCTCTGTCCCACGGAATTTAGCGGTGACGGGCATGTTCATGCCTGCCTCGCCAGACACGGCAGCCACTGGCTGGCCACTGGTGGCTCCTGAGAACTTGAAATGTAGCAAATGCAACTGACACATGACATTTTTCAGCTCTGATTTTTAATTAATCAACATGTAGCCACGTGGAGACAGGGGCTACCACACTGAATGACACGGGCCAAGCCTGTCCCAGAACTGGACTCTGGAATGTCCTGCGCAATGAGTGAGCGCCCGCGCCCCAACTCCCCAGCAGCGCCCTGTGCAAGGAGAGCTGGCCCTGGGCCCTTGCCGCACTCCCAGCCGGAAGGTCTGGGTGAGGGGCGCCCGTGCCCATCTCCAAGGCCCTCCCGCCCACGAGGTCCTTTGGGCTGTGGAAGCCCCAATCTCTGCCCGACTTCTGTCCCACTCCTGAGGGGACTCGCACAGGGCCACTGTCTGGGGCCAGAGAAGAGGGGCGCGAGGCCCCCAGCAGCCGGAACTGTAGACCGAGGGCACCGCGATGAAAGAGCCGGGACGAGGTGAGATGCGGGTGGGGCGTTTAATGAGTGCAGGCTTAACACAGAGGCCGCCGACCGGGCCTGGCTGACGCCGCTGCCGGCCCCCAACCCCAGGCCCCTCTGGTGCGGTGAACGCCATCTCTCCTTCAGGCTCTGACCATCGGGGAGCCAACTGCATCCCCAAGGATCTCTTGGCCGGGCCTTGTCTGCCGTGCCCTCTCCACTGACCCCACTGTGCCAAGGAACAAACCCCTCCTCAGTCCTGGCCCCGATGGGCTCAGGCGCGCCTGGTGTTATCAGAACTGGGGCCCTGGAGTCCAAACCATAGGCCAGTAGTTTTGGGGGGGCCGCTCCTCCACCAGCCCATCTGCAGGGCCCTGGGTGCCCAGGGGTGCCGGGCACCTGGAAGGGACAGAGAAGGCACAACAGAGGCTCAGCCTCCTGTGCTCACCCGGCCAAACGGTGAATCTTGGAAATGCTGGGCCTCGGAGGGTCCTTACCAGTATGTGGGTGAGTACGCAGGCCCAGCAGGGGGACAGGGCCGGGGGCGGGGCGGGGCGATAGCTTCGCTGTCACGGGGCCGAGCCTGGCTCGAGGAAGCCCCCTTTTCCAGAAGAGATGCAAAAACAGGTCATACGATGCGAGAGTCCAGAGCTCCAGGCACGGCTGATGACCGCTTCTCCCCACCCCACCCCCAACACTCTTAAAAGAGGGAGACAGAGCAGCCACCTAGCAAGGCCCAGGATCCCGTGAGCAGGAAGAGAGAAACCACGTGGAATGGGTCTAGGCTGGCCAGAGGGGCCACCGTGAAGGCAGCTGCCTGGGTCGTGCAGAACAACAAGAGCAGGACGGTGTAGGCGACAATGAGGACAGTAGTGGGGGGGCCCGCCAGCACCATCCGCGCCCAGCCACGCGCACCGAGGAGGGACCGGAGGCCCAGCCAGGCCCTCCTGAGTCTGGCAGGGGGCAGGGCCCGGCCTGGGCCCTGCTGACCACAGTGGCACAGGCTGTTGGTGTCGATGAGGCAGGAACGTGGGACGCGAGGGGGCTCTGGGGCCCCAGTGAAGTCCCCGGCACAGTCCAGCTCATAGCTCCCGGCTCGGGGGAGCCCCGCCCCCCACCGGGCCACTTTGGCCTTCCCTGTCCAGTCCCCCAAACCCGCCTCAGCCTCCGGGCGACTCACGAATTTGAGCATATTCCAGTCAAAGACGTAGTCGTAGGAGAAGCCCTGCCGGTGGAAGAGATTGCGGAAGAGCTGGCGCAGGTACGAGTAGTCGGGCTTGTCGTCGAAGCGCAGGGAGCGGCAGAAGTTGAGGTATGTGGAGAACTCGGCTGGTGGGGGTGACGGGGACAGAATGGCCACCGTGAGGACCATGCTCCCGGGCCTGGCAGCCGGCAGCTGTCCGCCCTCCTGCTGTCCCTGCAGACACTGTCAGTCTAGGAGGGGCCCTCCCGCTGGGTGCGGCTCCCCGACGGGCCTGCGCACAGGCCTGCGCACAGAGCCTCGCAGGGACAGGACTGGAGACCCGAGCACAGCGGGCAGCAGCCCCCTCCAGAGCCTGATGGGAACTCTCAATGGGCCCTAAGCCACAGAAGGAAGGACCTCCATGTCCTCCCCTGAAAATCAGGGGTAGGGGCAGGGGGGGGCCTTGGAAAGGTAACAGCAAACAGATGGATCGGCCCCGCCCTGAGCTCCTCAAATGCTTGTCGTTTCCCACGTGGTAAGAACATCCCTTGTTCTGCTCTTGGGTCTCTGGCCCCACCCCTGACGCGGGGCTCCCCACACCTTGTGAATTCTAAGTGCTCAGAGCGTGTTCGGAACAACTCTTATTCTAATGAGGTGACTCCGGGTGGGCTCCTGGTGGGGCTGGTCCTCAGAAAGACCAAGCCATGATTAGAAGCTTGGCATTTTCAGCCCCTCCCCACCCCCAACTTCTCTAGAGAGAAGGGGAGCTAGAAATGGAGTTAAGAATGAATCGTGGCGGCACAATAATAAGCCTCCCTGGGGTCGGAAGATCCGGGGACACGTCCCCACCAGGAGGGTGACACTCCCAGGCTCCCTGGGGACAGAAGCTCCTGGACTCGGGGCCCGCCCGGGTCTCTCCCCGTGTGTCTCGAGTCTCGCCATCCGGTCATGTGTCCGTACCCTTTGTCACACTCTTTAATAAAGAGTGCACATGTTTCCCAAGTTGTGCGCTACTCTGGCGAATTAACTGAACTCAGGGAGGGAACCTCAGAGTCCTGGCCAGTCGGTTAGAGGCACAGGGGGGCTTGCAACTGGTGTCAGAAAAGTGGGGGGGGGGGACAGCTGTGAGGGCCCGGCCTTCATCCTGTGGGATCTGACACCATCTCAGGGAGACAGTGTCCAAAGTGGGCTAAGCGGCAGGACACCCAGTGGGTGCTGCAGAGAACTGCTCGGTGGGGGAGACCCCACTCCTTTGGTGACCCAGTGTCAGAAGTGCTCCGTGAGAGAGAGCAAAGGGGCCTGAGGAGGGAGGACTGCTTTCTCCTAACCCTCAGCCCTGAGAGATGGGCAGGAGCGTGGGTTGGGGGACGCTGAGTGTGTGGCAGCCAGGCCCCCCGCGAGGCCCGAGCCTCGACAGAGAGACCGAGGTGAATGATCTGGTGTCGGGGGCAAGGGGCCCCTGAAAGGGGCTCTGTGTGGCCTCATCTTTCCCTCAGCAGGACCTCGGTGGTCCCCGGGCCAGTCTCCTCCCCCGGGCTACTCACAGGGGTAGCCTTTGCAGAGAACCTCGATGGGTGTCGACATCTTCTTCTCACTGATTCGCTCGTACTTCTGGCGTTTGGTGGCTGCTTTGAGGCCCTGCCAGGGCAGGGAGCCCAAGTTGAAGTACATGAGCACATAGCCCAGGCTCTCCAGGTCATCTCGACGGCTTTGTTCTGCACGGAGGGACAGGGTGAGGGCCAGAGTGCACTGGGGCTCCTGGCCTGCTCCGTGACTGAGGGGACAGCAGCCCTGTGTGCCCAGCACTGCCGCAGGCTGGCCTGCTGCACCCCCGCGACACCCAGGCCCTCTACCGCTCTGTCTGCAGAGGCGGGACCTGTGGCTGGGCTTTCCCACCCCCCTCCGGGCCTAGTTCCTCGGGGGCCAGGACCCGTCCGTGCCACACCAATGCAGTAGGTACCCAGGTGCCTCCTCGCCTGGCCCCCCTTGGGGACAGGGCATAAGCTGTGACAGGCAGGAGGGCTGGGCTCAGATCCGGCCTTGGCCCTTGCTGAGCCACAGGACCTTACACAGGACCTGCGTTTCCCACCCCAGAGAAGTGGGGAAGCCTCCTCGCCCGCCCTCCACGGCCGCTGCGGGCAAGTCGAGCAGGCACACATGCTCCCCACACGGCAGCTCTTCTCTGAACAGGGGAGACCTGACCCCATGGCGAGTCGGAGGCCATCCGGGCCCCACTCACTCACCGATGCCCAGGTGGGTGTTGATGGAGGCGTAGCGCGCGGTGCCGGTCAGGTTCTTGTTTTCCCGGTAGGGGATGTGCTGGTGGGTGCGGGCGTCCCGGTACTTCTTGGCCAGGCCGAAGTCGATGATGTAGACCAGGTTGCCCTTCTTCCCCAGGCCCATGAGGAAGTTGTCGGGCTTGACGTCCCGGTGTATGAAGTTCTTGGAGTGGATGTACTCGATGCGGCTGATCTGGGGGAGGAGAGCGGATCGAGAGTCACTGGGCAGTCGTTCTAGGGGCAATGGTGGCCTAGAAGGGCCACCACCGAGTGTCCCGGGCCAGGCCCTGGAGGGCGGGGCTGGGGCTGGGGCTGTCGGAATGGAAACCACATACGGGGTCCTTGCCCTGGGCAGGGGGAGGAAGATGTCTGCCACCGTGTAAGATGATTTCAAGGGGCAGGTCAGGGAAGGCTCCTTGGAGGAAGTGTCATTGGGGGGACTCTGAAGGAGGAGTTCACTAAGTCTGCTGTGAGTCAGAAAGACAGTAAGGTATTAGAAATGCCAATGGCCGACTAGAAACGAAGCCCAAGAGACATCCAGGCCCTTCCGGAAGTTCTCTGCTGCCTGGCTGCACACCCTCCCAAGGCTTGGGGAGCCGGAGTCAGAGAGGCATTTCGGAGGTTGCTCTGGCAACCGGATTAAAGGGAAGGAAAGGAGAGGAGCACCAGCAAAGCCTCCACTGGGCAAGGGTGATGGAGATGAAGCACGAAGGCCAGGTTTTACCCCCTGGCTTCCGAAGTCCACCCCAGTCAGGCACACACTCGGGCCCTTCTTTGAACAGTTTGTTAAACACGACAAACCCCCGCCCCTGAATTAACACATATGCATGCGATCTGTCCTCTGGCAGGTCAGGCCGACTGGGCCTCCGCCTTCTGCAGGTCCCAGGCTCCGTTCGGCGTGGCGGAGTCTTTCCCGGCCCTTCAGAGTCTCGTGTCCTAAGAGAAGCTGACCACCCTCTGCTGCACACACACCTGTTCGGCTTAAAACCGCAGGACGGCGGTACTTCCTACAGGCCGGCCACAGACGCACACCCCTGTGCCACAAGACCCCCACGGACCATTTCGGGCCCTGAGGTCTATGCTCTTGCATGTTTTCAAGGTTCTCCTCCGTTGAGTTTATAAAGGGTTTTAGGAACTAAGGACGGCTGGTCAGTGGGCGCCTGCTCTGGACCAGGCACCATGCGGGACCCCAGAGCAACCCGGCGAAGGGCAGGCTCTCCAGAGCTGACTGAGGCTTGGAGAGCCTGGGCTCACCTACAGTCCCCAACCTGGGACGGGACCTGGGTCTGTGCCATCGTGGGTTTCACGTCACCAGAGGGCAGAGCCCCAGGCCCTACCTACTCCTGAACTCAGCAGGCCTGAAGCTGGGCCTGGGGGTCGGCACCGAGCCCCTCCAATCTCACAGCCTGTGGTGAAGGCCCCGGGTCCAGGAACCAGGGCTGTTTTATGTCCCTGGTGCTGCCTCCTGCTCCAGCGTCCACCAGAGGCAGGAGGCAGGGCAGGCACCCCCCCACCCGTGGCCAGGGGCACAATGGAGGAGCAGAGGCTGGAGGGAAACGAGGAGCCTGGCCGGGGTGCTCACCATCTGGTCAGCCAGCAGCAGCACCGTCTTGAGGCTGAACTTGCGGGAGCAGAAGTTGAAGAGGTCCTCGAGGCTGGGCCCCAGCAGCTCCATGACCATGACGTTGTAGTCGCCCTCGGCCCCGCACCACTTGATGGACGGGATTCCCACTGTGGGCCGGGACGAGGGGCTGTCAGGGGAGGCCCTTCCCGCCCCAGACCAGCCGCCAGAGCCTCGTCCCGTACCCGTCGTTCTGCTCCCCACCCCACCCGGCTGGCCTCTCAGGGCCCTCACCTCCTCCCTGCATCATCTTGTAGAACTTGCTCTCAATGTGCAGCTGGGGATGCTTCGTTTTCACACATTCGAGTTTGATGGCAACTTCTTCACCAGAAGCAATGTTGGCACCTGCCAGGGGTGGGGGAAACAAGGGTCAGGGTCCCTCAGCTGGGCGGCGGCTCTCAGGGCACTGTGGGGCACAGAGGGGCACCCCCCAGCTTGGGCAAGGGGCGAGCATGACCGCAACCCGTGCAAGGGGAAGGAGGTGAGGAATGAGCAGTGAGTCGGAGAAGCACAGACTGCCGCAGCGTAAACACCAGATTCAAGGGGGGACGGGAGGGGCTACGAAAGGCTCACAGACCACCTAAGGGGAACTCTTCCTGGAGGGTGGGGGCCACCGAGCTGGAGAGATGCGAGGCCAGTGGGGTACCAGGCTGCAGAGGAGAGAATGGGGCGGGGCGAGGCTCAGACACAGAAAATCAAACCCGACGGCACCGTGCCTCAGTTCCCTTAGCTAGGACAGCCGAGTCGGAGGGCTAGGGGCTTGGCTGACAGGCCGTCCCCTCTCAGGCCGCCGTGACCGGAGCTGCTAGAACTGAAACAGTCGGACTCAGCCCCCACACAGACAAACCACAAGTCTGGGGACACGGCCACTGGGAGAAGGTAGATGAGGATGCGGCCGGCACCTCAAATTGGGGAAAGGGTGGGGCTGTGCACCCGATGTCCCGGCGACCACTGGCTGGCCGTCTGAGGAAGGTCCCTGCGGCCCACGCCCAGCACCGGGAGAAGCCCGCGCAGACCACAAGGTTGTATCTTAAATAAAGGTGGGGCGTGAGTTGGCACAGCCACCCTGGATGGCAGGTCGGCACTTATCTAGTTAAATTAGACACACAGGACCAAGCCAGCCAACCCCCAAGGACATGCTCTTCAGAAACGGGAGCCCCAGGAGGACACGGCAAAAGCGGACACACCGATGACGCCCCAGGTGTCAACGACAGGCAGCGGCTGAATGGTGATGCAGTCACACAGAGGGATGCAGTGACAAGGGGTGGACGAGAGCTGCACACAGCACCTAGGTGGCCCCCCCCTTAATGCTGTGAATCACCATTCACAAGAGCAAAAGGGGGACGATGACCCAAAAGTCTGTCAATGGATGTGTAAGTATAAAAACTCTCTACCCATGTAGTGGAACATTACTCAGTCATGAAGAGGAATGAAGCACTAATACTTTCAGCCACAACACCAATGAACCTTAAAAACATTATGCTAAGTGAGTGAGTCAGACACAGCAGGACACAACATTGCATGGTTTCACTGCACAAATGTGCAGAAGAGGTCAACCCGCAGAGAAAGAGCAGGCTGGTGGGGGGCGGGGGCTGGGGTGACAGAGGGTCTGCCTGTTTAATAGGCACAAGGTTTTCTTTGGGGCGACAAAAATGTTTGGGGACCAGGTTCAAATGGCTGTTTGCACAGCGCTGGGAATGTACTAAATGGCACTGAATTGCAAACTTTAAAAATGGTTGATTTCGTGTTGTGTAAATTCCACCTCGGGTTTTTTAAAAAGAGAAAGAGACAAGAATGCAAGCACATTTCTGTCTGTCTCAATTCCAAAACGTGCAACACCAGAAGGCACGTAGTTCAGGGACATAAACGTGTAAGACGTCTTTCACAAAAGAGAACGATTTAAAACGTCACCAGCAGCTACCTCTGTGAGGGGACAGCAGAGGACAGGGCACAGTGGGGGCCCAGGGGTCTTCACAAGGTGACAGGCAGGTCCGACTGTGTGGTGGGGGGGGTGACTGACACCATGTACACATTCTATACGTCTTCCTTCATATTTACTTAGCATTTAATAAAAAATAAAACAACCAACATCTACAAAAAATAATGCAATGTCAGAAGAAGGGAGAGGTGCCTTTTAACTTTGGGGTAGGCACCGTTGTTATCTGACTTCAAATCCGCAAGCCATTAAAATAAAAATGGCTTCCTCACCTCCAAAAGGGGAATCCCTTCTCCAAGGCAAAAACACCCGAAGTCAAGTCCTAAGAAACGCATACTGTAACTCTTCTCATACTGTAACTCTTCTCATACTGTAACTCTTCTCATACTGTAACTCTTCTCAGCTGCGAAGAGCTGCTACAGTATAACCGGCTCCCACAGCTTGGTGGGCAAGACCACGGACTCAAAGGCAAACAGGGCACAGGATATGAACGGACCCTCCACAGAGGAAAAAAATATCATTAATGTAAAATGGCTTACTCCTATGAAAAAATGCTCTACCTCCTTGTAAGAAAAATACAGAATGATCCTGAAAGACACCTTCTCACCTACGATTGGCAAAAGCCTCCCATCCATCCCCACAAGACAACTTCCACGTCTGTTGTGGTCTGCGGGGCAGTGGGCATTTCTCCGCAGGGGGTCCAAGCGTGAACCTGTAAATGCCAGCAGGGGCTGAGTTGGCACCACCCAGCTCCCCCTTTGGAGTCTCCCGGGCACCTTTGCACAGTGCAGTACAAGGCCCGCAGCAGGCTGTCTGCTATAGGCTGTTTCCAACAGCGAAAGCTTGGAAACAACCCAAATGTCCATCGCCCTGGGGACTGGTTAAATAAAGAACAGCCCGTCCATGGAATGGAACACAATGGTGAAAGAATGAGGAAGCTCTCTCTGTGCAGAAGTGGAAAGGTCTCAAAGATGCAGGAAGTGAAAAAGCAAAGTACAAGACACTATGTATCCTACATGTTCTTTTCGGTTTAAAAAAAAAAGAAAAGAAAAGGTGGGGAAATAATATGTATCCCTGTGTGGTTGTATCTACATAAACAAACACTGAAAAGAAGCAAGAGAACCAGTAATCACTGGACCCATCAGGGTGGGCAGGGCGGGGAGGGCATCTCATTGGATACTGTGTTATACGCTATCATTTCTTTCTGCACCTTTGTGGGGCTGTAATTCACATACTGCACCATGACTCCTTTGAAGTATCCCTTCAGTGGTTTTTTAGTCTATTCACAAGATTGTGCAACCAACACCACAGTCAGTTTCAGGACATTTTCATCATCCCCAGGCACCCATTCCCCTTAGTAGCCGGTGGCTGCGCCTCCGCCTCCCCCCCAGCTCCAGCAACCACTCATTTCCTTTCTGTCTCCAGGGACGGCCTAATTCTGGACCTCTCGCAGCCATGGAATCATGCAATATGTGGTCTTGTGCTGGCTTCTTTCACTTAACTTGTTTTTGTGTTTGGGCTTTTGGTTTTGTATGTTTTCATTTTTGAGCCACATGAAATGAAACTCAGATTAAGAAAATAAAATAGATTACTGTGTCCAGTGAGCAACGGGACAGAGAGTGCTTGGCAAACTACGCAGCACTTTAGACACATCACCACTCACTGCTGGGAGGGGCCGCGCTCGGTTCTAGGGGACGTGAGGATGTGGCAGGGAGGGGAGCCCAGGCTCACTGCAGTCCCCTGGGCTGGCCAGGCCTGCTCTCCCCACCCGCACAAGAGCAGGAGAGCACAGTGGTTAGGACTTTGGGCTCTAGAGCCCAAACCCTGACTCTGCCACCTCCTAACCAGGCACCCCACCTGTAAATCAGGGCGACCGTACCTAACTCTTAATTAAGGTCGTGTGAGGTGTCAACCAGCTTAGCCACGTGCCTGACACACTGTGAAGTGCTCAAGAAACATTAGGTTTAACGACCAGTGCCAACCCCTGGGCTTCAGCGATGAGCCCGAGTACCTCAGGCACGTGTGGGACAGTGGGCGGAAAGGATGGGGACAGGGGGCATGGTGGGCTGCCTGGTCAGGGCTGCGCCAGATGGCCCACAGCACGTGCAAAGGCCCGATGGGCGAGGATGCAGGGAACCCCGCATTACGGGTAAAGATGACAGCGACAGAGGGGAGCGGGGGAGAAACTGGGCCTCGACCGCTGAGCGAACCCTGGCCTTTGGCCCGGGACTCCAGGGGCCAAGGGCCGATGCTTGACTGCAGGGTTCCTCAGCCCCCACCCTCCGGACAGTCTGCTGTGAGGGCTGTCCCGGGCCCTGCAGAGTGTGGGGCAGCATCCCCAACCTCCACCCACCAGCTGACAGTTGTATCCCCTCTTCCTTGAGTAGAAACAACCAAAAATGTCTTCAGACCTTGTCAAACATCCCCCGTGGGACGAAACTCCCTCCTCCCCTTGCTGAGACCCACTAGTGCAGGGACTGGAGAGGACCAGAGGGAGACCCAAGGCTGGGACAACGCTTCAGCCCTTAGCATCCAGCATGTGTGCGCCGGGAGGCGAGGTGCAGGGGAGAGCGCCCTCGCCGAGGTGGGAGGTGGAGGGTAGGAGCCCTCAATCCCCCTGAACTCCCTACACCAGCCCAGCCGGACCCCAGCCCGCGGGTCCTAGTGTTTGTAGAGACTGACACGCCAAAGGTCAAATGCCACACAACTTCTCTGGGACAATGGCCCGGCTGCTAGGCAATCTTCTGACTCCCACCACATGCTGGAAACCGGTCCCAGCGGCCTCCTGCCCTGGGGTCCCACCACCACTGGGCCCTGCTGCTGCCGCCTCTAATTTCTGTCCAGAAGCTCCCAGTCTTTTCTCTGCCTCCCTTAATTCTCACAACTGCGGAGCTGAGGCTCAGAGAGGTTAACTAACTGGCCTGAGGTCATACAGAACTGGCTGCAACAGAGCTGGGATTTGAAACTACACCCCGAAAGCCCCTGCTTTGCTCTGTATTCCACTCCCCTGGCATCTCATTCATTCCAGCGACAGACACACACACACGGAGCCTGGGGCTGGCCACTGCGGCCCTGCCTGGCGGAGCTCAGCCACCGCCTGTGGGAGGAACTCACTGACTCAGTGGGAAATGCTAGGGCGGGGGCGGCAGAGGCAGCTGGCCATGAGGCACGAGGCCCGGCGAGGGGGGGGCAGACTGGTTTGGAAAACAAACTTGGACACGGAGAAAACCTTGGACCTGGCCAGCCCTAGAAGGTCTGGAAGCTCAGGAAACTCTAGATGGGGAAGGGGTGACCGGCTTCACACCCACACGGACACACAGACGCAATCAGGGAGCTGGCTAGACTAGAGGTGGGGGACCAAGTATCCCCATAACCACCAGGCGGGAGTACCACTGCCTCCCATTTAGAACTGAGGGCCATTTAGACTAAAAGACCCAGAGTTCTGAGGGCATACAGCCAGCAGCTGGCAGAGTGGACGCAGGCCTGGCCAGCTCTGGACCTCGAGCAGCCAACTCAAGGCCGTAACGGAGCTGGCCCCATTCTCCTGCTGTCCCCTCACAACGCGGCCAGGAGCTGGGGAACCGGGCCCGAAGAGGAGCTGCGGGCCTGGAGGCCGCATCCACGAAGTCCTCACCTCCAACCGATCCTGGAAAGCAGGGCCTGGAGGCCGCGCCCAGCCCCACCTGCGGAGGCCATCTGGAGTCAGGCCCTGGCCGTGGCAACAAGAACGTGGCCGGAGAGCTGAACAAAGGGCGCCAGCGAGGCCAGCCGGGGAAGCCCTTCCAGCACCACTGTGCCCACGCCAGCAAGACTGGGGCCCAGGAAGGCGCTGGCAGGGCACTGTGTCAGCCCGGGGCCCCCAGGGCACACACACCCGGTGAGACCAGACAGACAGAGGCTCCTCCCCCGCCGCCGCCCGGCCCGAGGGGACCAGCAGCAAATCCCGGCTGAGGCCGAGGGACGCAACCAAAAAGGCGCCACTGCCAGGCCGAGTGTGTGCAGGGTTTTGCACGCTGCACCCTCACACACCCCCATTTTACAGAAGGGAACGCCAAGGTGGGAAGAGGCCCTCGCCTGCTCAAGGCCCACACAGCTAGTGACGGAAATGCCAGCACCCAAACTCCGGTAGAATTCACTCTGGAGCCTGTACGGCAGGGATGCATCTGGGCCCAGTTTCTGAAACAAACTATTTAGATAAATAGGAAGTCCTGCCACACGGACCAGGGACCCTAGCTTTCTGAGAGATCCTGGCCTACCCTTGTCCCTTTCTGGGCCTCAGTTTCCCTTCAACAAAAAGAAGGCCCTGCACCGGTGGGTGTTGTCTGGGAGCCGGTGTGTGTCTGTACCGCGAGCTGCCTCTGCATGCCCTCCGGTTTGAGGCTTCCGTCCGGAGCCCGGGAACCTCCATGATAAGAGGGCCCCTTCATACGCAGCCAAATCATAAAAACAGCAAGAGCACGGGCATCACAGATGGGGACACTGAGGCTCAGGGAGAGTGACCTGTCCTGAGCCACACAGCAGATGAGACGCGGACCGGGGGCCCTGAACCTGGACCTGCCCCCAAATCCCAGCCTCCCCCTGCCCTGCCTGAAGTGTGGCCGCTTCACACGCCTCGGAGGCAGGTGACAGCCATCTCCCAGCTCTTCTGCCGAAGTGGCTTCACTCACTCCCACTCTGGGCAAGCCGCAGGCTGGGCACCAGGGCAGTGGCCAGCAGCGCCCCAGCGCCTGCTGCGGCTGGAGGAGCAGGGCGTCTCAGACAAACCTCCCAACAGCTCCAGCCTGGCCGCTCCTTCCTTCCCCTCTGAGCTCCCCCGGTGCTTCCAGTAGGGGGAGCTACAGGGCGCCGGGCAACGCGCTGTGCTACTATTTACGATGCTTTCCCAGCCACGAGCCACGTCACTTCTGCCTCACGACAGCCCTGGGCCATCCAAACAACGTCATCGCTCACACTTTCCAGAAGGGGACACTGAAGCCCTGAGCGGCCACACAAGGCCAGGCCTAAAGCCCAGGTCTATCTGATGTCCCCTTCCCACGTACTGTCTTCTGGGCCCGACGTGTCACTCACACGGAGGACTGGGGGCACAAGGGCTGCCTTTCCTGGTGTTTGAGAGAAACCTGGGGGGTGGGGGGCAAGCTGACCACACTGCTTCTGAGTGAAGTGGGGACAGTGCAGGGCCGTCTCCAGATGCTGCTGTGATGGGAGGCGAAGCACGGGCCCCACTCAGCACAGAGCACATCTGCAGAGAACTGGTCTGCCCCCTCTGCCCCGTCTGCGTGCCCCCCCCCCCCCCCCCCGACTGTGCCCCTGAGGGGCTGGAAGTGGCGTTCGAAGGCAGGAGTCTCTATTGCTCCCGAGCAAGGGCAGGGGTGAGATGTCAGGGATTCGTTTAAAACAACAAAATGAGCACAGACTCAGACTTTTGAACAGGAAGCACATCCGGAGAGAGAGAGAGCCTAAAAGCAGAGACCCCTGCCTCCCCCAAGGATGCTGGGGCAGCCTGCGTCATTCTGAAGCCTGCCTGGGCTGAACTCCAGGAGGCCGAACTGCAGGGAGGGGGCCGAGCTGGAGCAGGCAGGAGCCCGGCCTCCCTGTCCACCAGCGTCCTCCGGGAGACGAGAGATGGGGTGCTCTTCCAGCCCGGGCTTTCCCACGCCCGGCGGAGACCTAGGGCATCCACAGCTGGAACCAGAGCTAAAAATACCCTCCCCTGCCCGGCGCAGCAAGCAGGAACCCCGCCCTGTCTGTGTGAGGAGCCCCTCGTCCCAACCTGCCGCTTCTGCCCCCACTGGAGATGGCCCTAGGGACAAAATGACTAAACCATGCCACCGCAGCTGCGGAACCAAGTGCCAACTTCACAGCCTGAAATCTTGGCATCTTTCCTCTTCCTTGTCCCCAAAGTTGTACCAGGGGCCCCAGAACCACTGAGCAGGAGCCAAGCATACTCACCCAGGTAGATATCTCCGAAGGACCCGCTCCCAATCTTCCGGCCCAGGCGGTACTTATTCCCCACACGGAGCTCCATGATTCGCTCTCACTGTGGAGGGAAGTAGAAACACAGGGGTCAGAGAAGTGGGGAGCTGAGTCCCATCCCTCCCCCAATAAGGCCAGCCAAAGCCACAGGAACTGGGAGACCAGCACTGTCCCTCCCACTGTCCAGGAAGGGGACTGGCCTGGCCTGGGGAAAACCAGGTATCATCAGGTGGCCCGAGAACCTCCGCATTTGGGCAACGGCCGAGGCAGGCTCACGGCAAAATGGAGACAAGGCCTGGGGGGGAACTTTGGGGGACCCCCACTTGGGACCCTCCAATAGGAGCCTCTCAGGGACAGGCCAGTCACAGTGGCCCAAGCCCCTAAAAAGGAAATCGAGGACAGAGGGTGATGGGGAGGGGGCATGCAGGAGCTGATTGGCCTGGGGGTGCTACCATGGCAACCACCAGCAAGTTCCAACTTCGGGGGATGGGAAAACAAGCTGAACAGAAGGTCCCTAGGAAACTGCTCAGCCCCTTTGGACTCAGAAATTACTGAGTCGCCCTGGCCACGTCCCCACCCCAGGCTTCCGGTGCCAAGAATCAGAGGCCAGGCCTCCGAGGCCTGGTCCGCTCTCCCCAGAAGCCAGACTGTGCGTTTGCGGGGTGCCCTACAACGTAGTCTCCTCTCGACCTTGTGACACCAAGAAGCTCACACAGGCCGCTCTGGACATACTCCTTCGGATGGACCGCTTGGGACTGACTGGCCTCCTTCAGGCCCAGAACCCTCGGGAGGGTCTTCTAGGAGGGCAGCTGAGCAAGCCAAGGGACCCGAGCCAGGTTCTTGGCCCTGGCTTCTGAGCTCCTGTGGGGCGGGGGGCGAGGAGTGCTGACGTGAACAGCTCCCCTATGTCCTGTGCCCCAAGCCTGTGGGACGTTGGGGTCCCTGGTGGAGACCCCTCTGCTCTGGCCTGGGGCAAAGGTCTGGGCACTGGGGGCTGGCCAGCAGAAGAGGAAACTCCTCAGCGGGGGGTACTCTTCCTCTGTGGGGGGAGAGGGGACACTGGGTTGTGACACTGAGGGAGATGGAGGACCCCCACGATCTCTCCATGCGGACACGAGGGCCACCACAGAAGACAGCCAGAGGGGTCTTCCTCTGAGACCAGGAACTCGGGCCCAGAGAGGCCATGCCCCCTGACCACCCTGCCCCACCCCACCTCACCAAATCAGAGGCTGTCTCCTCACCTGCGACCCACACAGGGTTCTCGCCTCCCCACCTGGTGGCCTTGCACCCACACAAATAAGGACTCAGCTCATGCCAGAGCTGGCAGGCAAAGAGGAGCTGTGCCAGGCACAGAGGCTCTGCCCCTTCCCCATGCCAAGTGCTAGCCCCCAAAGCCAGCCGCACAGGGGAGGGAGACCAGAGAGGTCTAGTCCGCGGGAGGCCAGGCCCGAGACCGCCCTCCGCCAGAGGTAAGGCGCCAGGAGCGACATCAGCCCCAGCACCTGGCACCCAGGGCGCCGCCACCAGCCTTCCCCAGTGGCCACAAGGAAGTAGCCTGCACCCTGGAGCTGGCCAAACTCTGGGCTCTTGACCAAGGGCCTCTGCGTCCACGCCCGGCCGGTCCCGGCTGAGATGCCAGGGCTGCCAGCGGCACGCTCTCCACAATCGCAGGAAACCCACGCGCCACGCACCTCATATCCCCACCGTCCGGCGCGCGCGCACTCCAAAAGAGAAGGAAAGCAGGCGCACACCAAGAGCCCCGCCGCGGTGCGCAGGGGTGGGGGCGGGGAGGCGCGGGTGTGTACACACACACAAACACACAAACACCCTCCCGGGCCTGTGCCCCGCCGACGCCGATTCAGACACCGCACTCGGCAGCCGGGGACGCCGCAGGTTCGAAAAGGCACCTAAATACACCCGCATCCCATATTACATAAATACCCACGCCGGGTTACATAAATACCCGTGCCCTCCGTCTGCGTGTCTTACATAAATACACTGCACGGGACCCCCCAGCCCCTCCCCACTCCCTGGGCCACCAGCAGGGAAGGGAGAAGAGAAGTGCGAACCACGGACCCTGCAGGGGCCACCTCCGCTCTGCGCCGGCCCAGCGCGCAGACCCCAGGCAGAGCCCGGTCCCGGCGCCAGGGCCCCCGAAGGCCTCCGGGAGGGGACAGGAGAGGCTCTCCAGCTCCTTGCTGCTTCTCCCATGGGGGGCAGGGGCAGGAGGGGGGACAAACGATTTAAAAGAAAAAAAAAAAGCCACACGAAGACTCGGAGTTTCAGTTAGTTACACTCACACAAACTACCAAGCACCCCGCTCGAGGCAGTTACTTACACCCTGTGGCCCGCCCCTGTCCCTGCCAGGACCCTAGTCCCTGGACGTAAAATAAAACTTGGAAACATCCTAGACAGAAAGCACAGGAGCCCCAAACACGGGCATTTGGGGTGCAACTCAGATACTCTGGATCCCCTTCTTCTCCCTGAGGGAGGCTGCGCCAAGAACAAGATATGCAAGAAACCTAAAGGAGAGTTGGGGAGGGGGCCGCCCCGCCTCGAGCCCGGGCGTGCGGAGGAGCTCCGGAGTCCTGTCTCCCGAGACGCGGGGTGGGGGGTGGGGGGGCCGCGGAGTTGTGTGCTCCACAGAGACTCACAAAACACAGATTTCTCACAGGCACAGCCGGGAGAACCCGATCTGACAAATAACCCCCACCCCTTTCTTTCTCTCCACAAAGGAAAACAGAACCGGCGGCTGGGTGACTACACGCCCCTCATCTCGGGGCCCCCAAGTGCCCCCATCCCACCCGCGGGCACAGCCTGGCTGACCCCCAGGTCCGGAGCGCGGAGCCGGGAGAGAAGGGAACGCGCTGCTGCTGGCTGTCCGGTGAGACAGACAGGCAGACAAACGGAAGCCCGGGTCTGGAGGAGAAGCTCGAGTCAACAGTGTCGGATGCCCCCGCACCGGACCCCCTCCCTCAACGTGCCCAAGTCAGAGCCCTAGGTGGCCACCCGGGCGGGCAGTGGCCTTGAAGGGTCCAAGCTAGGGGAGGCGGAGGCAGGCCGGACGGGGTGGAGGGGCGCCCTCCCCCCGCGAGCCTGCAAAATAATAGTCACCCTCCTCCTCCTCCTCCTCCTCCTCCGCCTCCGCCTCAGCCGCGCCTTTGTCCTCGCCCGGCCGAGCGGGCGGCGCCTGGACGGCCCCCCCCCCCCCCCCCGCCGGGTTCCGAGCGCTAACGAGCGGGTGTCCGCCCTGCCCTGCCCTCCCCTCCCTTCTCTCTCTCGCGCAAAAACAAAGAGGCGGAGGGAGCCCCGTTTCCCCCGGGTTTGCGCCCCTCCGCGAGCCCCCGGTCTCCCAATATTTACCCCGCTGGGACGGTGCCGGTGCCCGGCCGCTGCTCCGGGGGCTGCCGCGAGCGGGGGCGGCCCGCCGGGCCGGATGCTGGAGGATTCGCGGAGCCGCCCGGCGTGCCAGCCTCTCCCGGCCCCGCCGCCGCTGCTGCCGCTGCTGCCGCGCTCCGCTCCGCTCGGCCCCGGCCGGGCTCTGGCTCTGGGCTCTCGCAGCGGCCGCCGCCTCCCTCCGCCGGGCCCTCCAGCCCGCCCGCCCCCGCCGCCGGCTCGCGCTCCCGCCCCGCGCGCGCCCGCGGCTCCCATTGAGCCCCGGGCCCGCCCGCTGATGTCATCCCCGGCCCGCCGCCGCCCCGGAGGATTTAAAGGGCCCGCGCCCTCCGCTCCCGGGGACGCTGGGGGGCCACGGCAGGGACACACGGCCCCCCGGCCGTGCGGGGGGGTGGGGAGCCAGCGGGAACGCGGCCTTGGGGGGGCGGGGAGCACACGGAGACGCTGGCACCCCGGGAACGCGGGGCGGGCGGGAGGGCGCACGCGAAGCTGCGGTGATCTGGACCCCAAGCCCTTCTCACCCCTGGGCCCCGCCGGGGCCTCCCGTCCTCTCCCGGCCCGCGGCGCCCCGCCGAAGGCGGTGGGCACGCGCTCCGGCGAAAGGAGGGGGTTTGGGGAGTTGGGGCGCACTCCGACTTCCGGCCCCGAGGGCTGCGGACGCGGCAGGCCGACCGCTGGGGGCGAGGGGACTGGCGGGACCAGAAGCGATGGACGGACGCTGACCAAAGGTCCAGAGGTGGCCACGGCGCAGCTGCTCTCCACCCTCACCCCCACCCCGAAAAACCAAAGGCAAAGACCTTTCCCTTCGCCCTCCGTTCCCTTCCTGCCGCTGAAACGGACGGGCACGCGGCAGACTCAGACCTACCCTCCTTCCCCCCGGGGGGCGCGGGGCGCCCGCGTCCCGGCCCGAGTTCCGGACTTGCGGGAAGGACCCTGCCTCCTGGGGTCCCCGGGAGAATTAATTTAGGTCTGCCGGCCTCCAGAGTCGCCATGAGAGGTTCCAGGGCAGCGGTGTTCAAACAATGGTGTTTTCACTCTGGTCGCTGCGAAGCTCCGAATTATGACCCACGTCCACTCACACAACTGTGCCCGGACCCGCAAACCGCGAGTGCGCTGTACCCACGTCCGGAAGCACGGTTCCCGGGAAGAGTCGCTTCTACAATAGCTTCTACAATAACCGCATCTTCCTCGTTGCCCGAGGCACTGAGTCATGCGGGGGCCCAGAAGGGTGGGAGCCCCACGGACCGGGCTGTCTGTCGCAGAATAGGAACTGGCCCAGAGAGGGAAGGGCCCAGGGCCGGGCAGCACAGCAAGATGGCTCTGTTCTCCATACCGTCCGGGGAGGCTGAGTCTCCTGCCCAAGAACAGGAGAAGGGAGGGCAAGCCTCGCAGGAGAGGCGTACGGCGGGCAGCTGGGGACCTGCCCTCACTGCTACCTTGGCCAGAGCAAGGGGCCGGGGCCAGACCAAGGTGGCGGGCTTCAAGTGGCCAGCCTGGTGTTTTCTGTCATTTGTTTTGTTAATTGGTTCCCAATGTTTTTTTCTTTAAGATTTTATTTATTCATTTTTAGAGAGGAGAAAGAGAAACATCAATGTGTGGTTGCCTCTCATGCTCCCACTACTAGGGACCTGGCCTGCAACCGAGGCACAAGCTCTGACTGGGAATTGAGCCCTCGACCCTTCTGTTCACAGGCCAGCACTCGGTCCACTGAGCCACACCAGCCAGGGCTCGTTCCCAGTGGTTTTAAAGATTTCACACCACGGGTCCACATTCTCTACTTTTCCTGAAGCACTGGGAGAACCGGCAACTCCAGGCCCAAACTTACACGGAGTCCCGGCCACACTCAGCTGGCGTGGGCAGCAGCCACCCACCCTCCGTGGTCACAGCCCAAGGGTCGCATCTTGTTTCCTCACATCAGCTCGCTTTACCCGTATTTGCCCCTCCCTTCATCGCCTGGAGGCCCCCAAGTGCAACCCTGCCCCAGAGGCCAGCCGCCCCGCCCCACCACCAGCACCCCTCCCTTTGCCGTCTGTTTCCACGCCACCCCCGCTAATGCTGGGGCCTGCGTCGATGGAGACCAGCCCTCCCCGAGGCCACCCAGGGCCCAGGCCAGGGCCAGAGGCTGAGAGTGCCTGACACACTGAGCAGGGGCAGGGTGCACCCCTGTGTCCCCCGTCCTCGACACCCCAACCTTTCGACCTGGGTCCCGCTTCTCAGTTGTGGGCCCTCCCGGCCCGGAAGGGACTAGTACTCCTCCAGCGCCCACAGAGCACCCGGCACTGCCCCGGGGAGGTTATCTCGGCGAATCCTCTCAGATGACCACAGATTAAGTCCTGCTCCATTCTCGTGGAGAGGATCTCAGGCCTGCCTACGGGCACGCGTTAACCAGCAGCTTCCAGTCCAGTCCCATGTCGCATCCCCATTCCACAACTTGTAACCACTGCCACCCCCCACCTGGGCTGAACCCAAGATCCCGGTCAGTTCCCTGGGCCTCCAGTTTTAAGACTCAGTCCTCCCCCCAAAGGTCTGCTCCTCCTCTCTTCTGCTGTCCCCACCCATGTCTGCCCGGGGAAAAGCTTCTCAAACACACCCCTGCTTAGCTGTGCTATGGGCCCAAGTTATCTGCCTTCCTACACCCCTCAAAGACCAACCCCTGCATCCTTCTAAAGAGCTTTTCGGCCCAGCCCTAAGGAGAAACAAAAGCCAATTGAGGAATTAAGATAAATCTCCCTAGCTGGTGGTGTGGCAACGGGTTGAGTGCTGGCCTGTGAACCAAAGGGTTGCTGGTTTGTGTCCCAGTCAGGGCTGTGGGCCAGGTCCCCTGTTGGGGCCGCATGAGAGGTAACCACACATTGATGTTTCTCTCCCTCTCTCCCTCCCTTCCCCTTTCTCTTAAGAAAAAAAAAAAAGACATCTGGGCCTGACTTCTCTCCAGACTAGATTCTGCATGATTCTGTGTCTCACCTCCCAGCTTTAAATGCCAAGAGCGTGGCCAGCTTGAGTTCCCCGAGCCCCCACCCTACACACCCACCCGCCCACCTGGAAGATGCGGTAGGGACCCAGTAGGTGTCGGGGAGTCCCTGCTCACCGTGGGTCCTGCCCTGGGGTTCGGCCACTCCGCGCTGGGTCAGGAAAAGGAGTCCCTCAGCACCTTTCCAGTCTGACCTGTGCACCTGTTTCCTTGGCACCCCAGAGCACCAGCTGGGGATCTCCAGGACAGCCCTGGACGTGCCACATCAGGAGGCTACGACAGACGAAGCCAGTGACGGGGAGGCGGGTTCAGTCCTCCCAAACCTGAGTCTCCACTGTGGGCACCTCATTCACTGCAGGTCAGGTCCTGACCCCATCTGCTCCCGGGGCCTCAGCCCTGGCGGTTCCCACCACGAGGCGCCTCTCCACTCGGATGCCGGTGCTCATTCCCTCACCACCCTCCGGTCTTGCCTCCTGAGTCGCCTTCACGGAAAAGCTCTCCAGCCCTCCCAGGGTAAGATTCTAGCCCCCCCAGGGCACTGCCTCCCCCCTTCCCTGCTTCTGTTTTTCCTGGCACTTATCACACTGTCTAGCATATTCCACATGGTACTCATTTGAATTTTGGGGGGGTGAGTCTGAGTCTCCCCCTAGAATATAAGTTTCACAAAGTCAGGGAGTTAATGCAACTTGGGGACACCGCTGTCACCAGTGTCAAGCATGGCGTCAGCACACAGGCCGTAGTGAGCGAGCACTTGCTGCATGCGTGAACGGGTGGGCTGTGAGGGGACAGCCTCCGCTCTCTGACGGAGGTTAAGGACCGTCACTTTCCTGAGCACCTACTGTGTGCCAGGCCCTCTACGAGACACGTTATCTGCCCTGACTCGTGCAGCTACCCTCAGCGGACATAGTGGCCTGGCACAGGCCTGCGCTTAGCCATGTCCCCCAGGCCGGTGCAGGACACAGTTCTGAGACAAGCCCCCATGCCCCTGCCTCAGACTCCTGAGCCCCTCCACTGCAGAAGCAGCTCCGGGCCCAGGCGCGGGTCACAGGGGCCCATGGGGCTCCTTTAGTCCAACTCCATCATGTTGGAGACTGAGACCCAGGCAGCCTTGCTCAAGGTCACAGCCGGACCAGAGACAGGACACCTGTGGTTAAGAGGCTGCCTTCAAATGCTGAGTCTGCCCCTGTTTAACTGTGTAACCCCAGGAGAGTTCCTTACAGTCTCTGAGCCTCATTTGTAAGTGGGGTTAACATAGAGGGCCATCCCCCAAAACAACCTCCCCCAAGAGAAGCCCTGAGTGACAGGAAGGTATTGACACTGTCATTGGTCTGAGGAGCAGACAGGGAGAGAAATCCGGGCCACCCGATTCGACTCCTTCTAGCACCACTGACTGCGTCTCCAGCTTCTTCTTCCCTGCTTTACCTTCCCACGGAGGAGCCCCCACCAGCCCCTCCGAGGTGGGGTGGGTTGGAGGTGCACAGACCTGTGTGGCCCAGGGGCACCGCTGGCCTCGCCCGCCCTGTCTTTCCCGGGGTCGGGCTCCGGGAGGCCCTGCAGGAAGTTGCTCTGGGGCCTCCCTCTCCTCGGCTGCCACTCCCAGCCCCGCCGGCCTGCAGAGGCTGCCCTGGTGCCTCCTCCCTGCCCTGCCAGGCCTCAGCTCCGGCCCCCAGCCCCTTCCATGATGTCCCACCCCCCCGCCTGCCCCCAGGGCCATGCCCTATCTCCCATTCGTGTCATCCAGGCTTCCCCCAGTGACCTCGCCACACCATCCGGTCTGGTCAGATCATTCCCCAGCAGTGGGTCCTCCCTCCTCCTCCATCTTTGGCAGAGAAGCCGAGGGGATGGGCAGCAAGGGGCCTGGACCAGGGGCCTGGAGGCCAAGTTGGAGGGCGAGTTCAGCCACTGAGACTCCGTGGGGACTTGGAGGGTTCACAACCCCTCTCTGGGGAGCTGGAAAAGGGGACCTCCTGAGCTCTTTCTTCAGCCTCCACATCTGTAAACTAAGGGCTGAACTGGGTGGGGACTGGCCTGTACGGTCCATATCCAGGTACTTGGTTGATGAAGACCCCGAGATCACACACGTCCGGGCTGGGGTAGGAGGGAAGGGCCCACCTGCCACCCCCAACCCCATATGCAAAACCTGTGCCCTTCCCACCAGCTCTGCCTGCCAGTGTATTCGGGGCCTGGCCGCCACTCACGTGCTTCCCGCACTCTGACACTACGGACATCTGTTACTGGCGAGGTCACTTCCTCTGCTTCTGAAGATGCACCTGCGGCTCCCCCTGTCCTCAGCATGAAGTCCAAACTCCTTCCCTGCTGTGACCGGACTCCCACCTGCCTCCCACACCTCATCTCTGCCTGAGTCTTGCTTCCTCCTGGTTTTCTTGCATTTCACCGCACCTCAGGGCCCTTGCACTTGCTGCTCCTTCTGCCTGGAGTCACCTCACCCCAGTTCTTTAATGGCTGCCCCCCTACGCATGGTTCAAGCCACAGCTCAAAAGTCACCTCCTCATGGGGGCCTTCCCTGACCACGCCATCCGGTGGGTCCCCTTCCCCTCAGTTCCCCATTCCTGGAGAGCCCCGCCTTGTTTCCTTCATGGCACTTACTGCAGGCTGAAAACACTAACTTGTTCGTTTTTAATGTTCTTGAACATACACTAAGAGAAAGAAACCCTCCGATAAGTGCTCTTGTGGGTGCCCAGGTGGTAAGGAGCGCCCGGTGATATTTGTGCGGGTGTGTGGCCGTGGGGGTAGAGGCAGGGCGTGGCACTTTCTGTTCCTCAGGGACGGCCCGTGGCCCGTGGCCCCTCCCACCCCACCCCTCGGTCTCAAGGGCTCACGGTGGGGAGCTCTCAGCCCCTCCCCTCCACCGGGGCAGCCCCTTGCTCAGGTTCCCTGTGCTGCTGGTCTTCTCAGGGGAAATCAGCTCCCAGAGGAGGCAGGACACTGATCACAGGTCCCACAGACGTAGAGAGCGTTAAAAACGCCGGCACGTCACCGAGGGGCCACATCACCCTGCCTCCAACACCGTCCCCCGCCCACTGCGTACTTCCTTCCACTTCGTCTATGTCACCTTGCTGCCCCTCTGGGCACACCTGTCCCCTCTGCAGGGCACAACCTGCTGTTTGCCCCGCCGCCAGCTCTCCCCAAAACTTGCTCCTTCCATCATGTGGGAAGCCACGGAATGCCATTCCCAGGACACGGGCACTCGTTAGCGGGGCCACGGGAATTCAGGTGATTACCACGGCCAGTGACCCCAATTCCCACAGTGACTCTTGTCCACTCAGCACAGCTGGTGCCACTCATCACTTCCTCACCACGTCACATGTCTGTCCACAGACACTTCCTGATGCCAGCTCCGTGAAGGGCCTGAGAGATCTGCTCTGGACCCTGCTAGCCAGGAGGTGATGACCCACGCAGGGAGGCTGGCTGCGTACACGCGCACACACACACACACACACGGACTAACATGCTAACGAGGGCATGTTAGATGGCCAGGGCCAGGAACAGACCATGGAACTCGGGGTCAGTGACTGGGGTCTCTTCACTACACGAATACAGTCCAGACAAGCCCCTGAGTCCCCTCCCGACCGGCTGCCCCAGGCCCCTTCTGCAGAGGAACTGGGGAGCTGCCCCTGGGGAGGACAGGTTGGAGCAGGGCTTGAAGGTGGGCAGATCTGGAGGGTGGGAGTCTGGAAGGGAACGGCCTGAGTGAACATGCCAGGGTAGGAACCGCAGACATTTTGGGGCGAGGGGCCACTCTGGGGAGACCGGTTGAGTGGCACCCTGGGGGGGTACAGCTGAAGAGGAAGGTGGAGGTGGGCAGGGTCCCCAATCCCTGAATGTGGGACCGATCCACTGGTTCACTCACAACAGCTTTGAGTTTTGCACGTGGAAGGGAGAAGACCAAGCAAGCTCACAGGTACGCATTTACCGGTGTGCCAGGGGCCTCACCGGGCACCGACCTTGGACCGGATGTTTAATTCTACAGCAAGCCCAGGATCTGGAGATCATACCACCTGTTGTACAGGTAGAAACCCGATGCTGAGGGAGTTTAAGAGAATCTGACCTAATGTTCACAAAGGTTCTGAAAGACTCCACTTTACCTTCCCAGACCCACCCTGGCGCCTCCCCCTGCCTTGGGCACTGCACCTTAGTATGCCTTTGTCTTCCTCGGTGTGTGCCAACTGGGACCTGCCCACATACCTGAGGTTCCCACTCAATGTGTCCCCTTGACCTTCACGACACCGTGAGCCTGCCCTCTCACTCTGGAAGCATCCAGGGGGTTCTGGTGACCACTGAGGGAGCCGTCACCAACATGGGTGCTTGTACCCAGGAAGTTCAGTAAGTGATCCACTGGGTGGGGGGGATCTGAATTTGTATTCTTTAGTTTTCAATCTTAATGTTCCAAATATTCCATATTGATATATGCTTTTATAATGCACACATTAGCACAATAAAACATTCATACCTAAGTGATAACAAATATATATATATATATGTGTGTGTGCGTGTGTGTGTGTGTATACATACACATCGAATACAAAATGCACGCTCAGAAATGTTTTCACCGACGGGGTGTGCCACTGAGGTCGGCATCCGCGTTTGAGGACCCCCCGCAATGAGTTCCCCCTTGAGAAGCAGCGCTGTAGGGGCCCCGCTTCAGCAAGCCGGGTTCGAATCCTTAATCAGCTTCTTCTGGGCTGTGTGGCTGGGTGAGTCAGTAGAAGCTTCCTAGCCCTCAGCTTCCTCCTCTGGGAAGTGGAGAGGCAAGAACACCCACCTCGGGGGGTCAACAGGGAGAGATGTCCGTGAGGCCCGTGGCCCAGAGCCGGGCACCTGAATGCAGGTGCAGTGACCACCACTTTGGCGGACCCTGCCCCGTGGAGTGGGCGGGCAGCGTGAGGCCAGCGCCCGGGACAGGTCGCTAGAAATCAGCGTGACCAGGGAGAACACAGACATCATGAACACGGAGGCCCTTTTTCTGCCCGAATCACGGGGAACAGGGGAGGACTTTCTATATAAATTATCTCACTTAATCCTCACAACACCTGGGGGGAGTGGCTTTGTGTGGCCACTTCCCAGGGGTGAGAACCAGCGCTGGGAGACAGCAGAAGTCTCTCCCAGGGTCCCAGGGTCCGAGGAGGCGGTCGCGGCCCTGCGACCTGGAGCCCATGTTTTCCCGGTTACGCCTCCCCGCCTTCACCCCGATCCCTCCTCCGAGTGTTCAGACTGGTGCCCCGCGAGGGCCCATCCCTCAAATTAACCGTAGACAGCCATTAAACAGAATGACCTCACATACACAAATGACTAAGAACAGCACGAGAAGATGCATATGTCACAGTATCGGGGGGGGGCAAGACCCCAAAACTGTACACGCAGCCTGGCAAAACTGCACGGCAGTGATTCCGCACAGCAGGGACTGGAAGGAAACACCGCGGATGACGTCCCCCTACTTTTCCCCATTTGCCGACTAGTCAGTCACTGCGTGGAACTTTTACGACGAAGAAAAGATATCATGCAAAACGTAATAATACATTTGGGGTTGAAATATCTGGAAACCTGCTGTCTTCTTGCTCTTCCGCTTCCCATCCTTCAAATCCCCCCAAAGCCTGTGCTTTCAGGACAACGTGACGCCAGCGGGAGACGACGTAGGAGTTTGGGGAGCGTCCAGCACCTCCAGACCCACGTCAGCGCCTTCTCCTGGACCAGCCCGCTCTAGCCAGGCTCCCCCTCTCTGCCGAGTGAGGACCCCCACGCCGGACCCTCGTCTCAGCCCCCGGAGATGCTCACCTGACACCCGCGCTCTGCCTCAGATGCGAGATGCGCACACCTGTCCCTCCAGGTGAGGACGCGGCCGGGCGCTGCGCACCGGGAGGAGGGCACCCGCGGAGGGGGCGGTGCGCTGACGTCATCGCCGGCCCCGCCCCGGTTCAGGCCACGCCCCCGCTTCCTGGCCCGCGGGGGTTCGTGCTTCTCGTGTTTACGCGCTGAGGTGCTGGGGACACTTCAGCCCACGAGCACGCCGCGGACCCGGGCCCCCGGCCGTCAGCCGTGCCCGCCGGAGGGGCCCTCCGAGGGCGGCGCTCGGGGGTGGGCGGGCTGCCCGGGGGTCCGGCTTCTGCAGCGAGGGCGGAGCCGCGGAAGAGCGGGATCCCTTCCGCCCCTAGCGCACCTGCACCCGGTGCTCGTGGTTCCGCTGGGCTCGGGACCCCAGGCTCAGCTCCCCTGCGGTCAGGAGAGGGACGGAGGGAGCGTCTGGTTCCCCGGGGGGTCTCCGCGCTGCCCTCACTGCCGGTGGCGCCTCCCGCCTCTCCTGCTAAGAAACCCGGGGGCGCGGGGAGGGGGGCGGCCCGTAGGTGTGAGTCGGGACCTTGGGGGTTGAGGAGTGTGACCCCGGCATCTGACATCTGCAGTGGGCGACCGGTCCCCTCTCCGGAGTGTCCGAGATCGTTCCTATTCGGCGAAGGTGCGCGCGGAAAAGCCAGCCTGCGCGGGCGGCAAAAACCCCTTGTTTGGAAAGGCCCTCGGGTTCCATCAGCGAAGGGCTTTAAAACTGTGCTCGCCCTTGGACCCTGGAATTCCTCCAAGTCTGGAAATTCATCCTAAGGGAGTAACTCGGAATACGTGTTCCTCGTGGAGTCCTTTAAAGTGGTGAAAATTGGAACTAGTCTGGGGGAGAGGCGGGGGGGGGCGGTGGAGGTCGGGCCGTGGCGGCGACCGCACACACGCGCAGGGGAACGTTGCACAGCCTTTTACAAGTTGTGTTTACAACAGCGGAGAGCGAGGTGAGGAAATAGGCTAGAATGTCCAGAGAGCACAAGCAGGATGTGAACGCGCGGTGGCAGCGGGATTGCCACTGGACTTAACAGCGGAACACGAGCCTTTGGAAGCTCTTCTGGAACCGACTGGCGCGACACCGGTTAACAGAAGCACCCAGGTTTCTCACGTGCAGGACTGTGATGCATCACCTGTGTGCGGTGTCGGGCGGTTGCCACCCAAAGTCCAGTCTCCCTGTCAGCTTTGACCCCCCAAAACATTTTTGGAGGGGGAAGAAAATGACCACTGTGGTTATTTCTGGGCAGGGGGCACTACGAGACTTTTTATCCTCTGTATTCCCCGAATTTTTGTCTAATGGGCTTGTATCGCTTTTATAAAGTTCCCATTAACTGAGCACTTACTATAATCTCGGAGGAGCCCCTTTCATGTAATCCTTGCAATAGCTCTCAGGTAAGGATTACTTTCCTCCTATTACAGGGGAGGAAGCCAAGGTCTGGGAGCTTGATTCCCCCAGGTCACACAGGTAAGGAGGGTCAGAGATAGTCGCTGTTTCAAGGCCAAGGGGGGCCTTTTCACAGCCTCCTGACTAGCCAACAGGCTAACAGGACAACAGCCTCAGCTGGGTTAAAAGCAACTGGTGAGAGGGTCTGGGTTCAAGGGGAGGGGTGTTGTGACGAATAGCCCCCCTTCCCCCAGCCTCAGCCTCAGCCTCAGCCTCAGTGCACCCTCCTCCACCAGGGGGAGCCCCTCCCTCCCACCCCAGAGGGTTTGAGGCTGCTGGGACCCAAGGATGACAGAGCTTCCCAGAGACCAAGCTGCAAGGCTGGGAGGTCAGCTAGTTCAACCTCATCAGTGCATTTGATAGCCTTAACATGGTGTTATGATTATAAAAGCAATATATGGCCCTGGCTGGTGTGCTCAGTGGATTGGGCATGGGCCTGTGAACCAGAGGATCATGGTTCGATTCTCAGGCGGGGCACATGCCCAGGTTGCAGGCCAGTTCCCAGCAGGGGACACATGATAGGCAACCATACATTAATATTTCTCTCCCTCTCTCCTTCCCTTCCCCTCTAAAGGTAAATAAAATCTAAAAAAACAAAATCTTACTACATTAAAAAAATAAAATAAAAGCAATATATGTTTATTATAGAAAACTAAAGGAGTCAAAAAAGATAAGAAAACAAAAGGTAATATCTTCATTATTTTATCTTCTATAATGGAAATTTAAAATAATACCAAAAAAGTAGAGAAAATATAGTATACGAACCCATATATCTATCACTAATTTTCAACCATCAATATTTTCCATTCTTTTTTTTAAAGATTTTATTTATTTATCTTTAGAGGGGAAGGGAAGGAAAGAGGGAGAGAAACATCAATGTATGGTTGCCTTTTGTGCGTCCCCTGCCGGGAACTGGCCTGCAGGGAACCAGCCTGCAACCCAAGCATGCGCCCTGACTGGGAATCGAACTGCGATTGTCTGGTTCGCAGGCCCGTGCTCAATCCACTGAGCTACACCAGCCGGGATTATTTTCCATTCTTCTTGTATCCATCGCCCACACACATTTCTAAAGAGGAAATTCCAGAGACCATATCACTTCCCCCATAAATACCTCAGTAATTATATCTAATGGCTACGACTTCATACACACACACACACACACACACACGAGACACCACTTCTCTCATTAAATCATTTAAGTTGTAGTCCGTGCTCACGTTTCCCTAATTTGGCTCCAACATGTCTTTTTATAGTTGGTTTGTTGAAACCAGCATTCATACAAGACCCTCATATCATATCTGGTTGACGCATCTTTTCAATTTCTCTCCCTGTCACTGAGGTGTAAGTCACACACCCTTCCCAGTGTACAGCTCGGTGGCTTTTTGTAGATTCATGAGAATTTCCAGCCATTACTACTCTCTGATTCCCCAACATCTGTATCACCCCCAAAGAAACCCCATCCCTATCACAGTCACTCCCCATCTCCGCCCTCCCCGGGCCCCTGGGCACCCCTGGTCTGCTTCGTCTTGTGCCTGTTCCAGCTGTTTCACGTAGGTGGGATCATGACATACTTGAGCTGTGGTGTCTGGATTCACTCAGGCAAGTGCCTCCAAGGCACAGCCAAGTGGCAGCATGGGCGCTTCATTCCTCTTTACAGCCGCTGGTCCTGCCGGAGTCCCCCGCGTTCTCGAGCTGGCGGACTACATGTCCGTTGTGTCTCTTAACGCATGCCCCCGTCCCCCATAGTTCCTGTGACCTGGCACCTCGGGTGGACTCGGGAAGCGGGAGGCTTGATCTGGATTCGGTTATTTTATGAAGAGCATCTCGTTGAGGACGGCATGTTCTTCCGGTGCATCAGGGCAGCAGCCTCTGGAGCTGGGTGGCTGCACCGTGAGTGGCGTTAAGGTCACCGGGCTCTCCGTGTGCACCTCATTCTTCTCGTCCGAGGCTCCCATCAGTCTTCCGCCCGGTGGTTCAGCACCGATGGATGACTGTGGACCTAGTCTGCTCACCCTTCAGTTTACAGGGAAGGAACTGGGGCTGGGAGAGAGGGGATTTGCCCAAGGTCACGGGGGTTAGTACTAATGAACAGCTGCCGCAGAGTAGGCCCTTGTTGTGTGTCTGGCACTATGCGAAGTGCTTTGTATGAAGTGACTCATTTAATCTTCTCAACACCCTTTGTGGTTGGCTTTATAGTTTGAGCTTCCTTTTCAAACAACGAAACCAAGGCCCGAAATAGTGAAGGGGTCCTGGCTGGGTAGCTCAGTTGCTTAGAGCATTGCCTTGATACACCAAGGTTGTGGGTTCGATTCCTGGTCAGGGCACATACAAGAATCAACCAATGAGAGCATCGAGAAGTGGAACAACAAATTGATGTTTCTTTCTCTCTCTCCTTTCCTCTCTCTCTAAAATCAATTAAAAGAAAAAATGAAAACCCACGAGCCTTGGCTGAAGTGCTCAGTGGGTTGAGTGCCAGCCTGCTGACCGTGAGGTTGCCAGTTCCATTCCCTGTTGGGGCATGTGCCTGGGTTGTGGGCTGAGACCCCAATTCGGGGAGTGAGGGAAGCAGCCAATTGACGTTTCTCTCCCTCTCTTTCTCCCTCCTTTCCCCTTTCTCTAGAAATAAATTTTTAAAATCTAATAAAACAAAATGGGGAAGGGGCCTTCGATGAGCCATTTGGTAACTCCGATCAAGAGGCCCCGGAGCACAGAGACTGGGAGGACCCAGTTCTCGCCCTGGTAAATCCAGACAGAGAGGAAGCGCCTGGAGCAGCGGCAGAGAGAGGGGGCGGGGCCACAGGCAGCGTGGCTGCAGGCTGGCCTCGAGGTGTGTGTGGGAGTCCGCCGGGGGCAGTGAAGGGAGAGGAATGCGCCCACCCTGTGAATAAGGCCTGAGCTGTGATTTGAGCTGTGGCCAAAGGCTCCTCACCACAGACAAACTCAGAAACGTGGGCCCTGAGGGAGGAGGCGGAGAGAGAGGGTGTGTCCTGGCCCAGCGCAAGCTGAGCATACACAGGCTTTGTCACAGATCAGGAGAGCACTGGACTGGGGTTCTGCCCGCCAGAGGTCAGTGACCTGTGAGAGGCCTGGACGCTGCACCGACGTCCAGCCCTGCCCTCGAAGGCCTGAGAAGTGGATGGAGATGGACCTGGAGGACCTGCCCCAGAAAGGCCACCCACCCGCTCAGGTCCTGGGGTCCAGCTTGAACATTCTGACAGCAGGGATCCCCCGACCACGGAGGGACAGGAGCCTCCGGTGAACTCCAGATCCAAGTGCGCGCATACAATGTTTACATCCGTCCTCTGTGCAGTGTCTCTGAGTAAAAGCCTTTGTAAGTCATGCCTTCTGTCATCCACAAAGAACACCGGAAACCAGTAAGGAATGCCAACAATGTAATATAAAAATGATTAAGAATATGAGCAGACTGTTCACAGAAAAGGAAACACAAAGCCTTCGGAGCTCAGACAAAGGAGGCAGCCTCATTCAGAATTAAATAAAATGCACATCGGAACCACAGTGAGATTTTACCCCCACCTGTCAGGTGAGGAAAGGCACAAAATCTCAGTGACACCCCGATGGCAAGGCTCTGGGGAAGGAGGCACCTTCCCCCGCGGGACAGTGCGTGAGGACAGCCCCCGAGGAGGGCGGTGGCAGTGTCCGTGCACACGACCATGGCACGTCACCCCTCTGCCCTCGGAGTTACAAGTGCAGGTGTTCGCTGTGCGGTGGGAAATGGCCTGGGAAATGCGAGTGTGTGTGTGTGTGTGTGTGTAAAACAGTTATGTCCGTCAACAAGGCGCAGATAAAATAGATCATAGAACCCCCACCCATGGACCGTCTCGAAGTCACACGAATGAGGGAGCTCTGTCTGTGCAAATGGGAAAGGCCTGCGAACATGAGTGCTGTGCTGTGGGGAGGGGGACGGGGCTCGGCCCAGGCTGCTGCGGCTCCGTGGGCTGAGCTCAGGACTGCGAACCAAAGGGTCGCAGGTTGGAGCCCAGGTCAGGGCACGTGCCCCGGCTGCGGGCCAGGTCCCCAGTTGGGGGCGTGGGAGAGGCAACCACACATTGATGTTTCTCTCCCTCTCTTTCTTCCTTTCCTCTCTTTCTAAAAGTAAATAAATAGCCTGGCTGGTATAGCTCAGTGGATTGAATTCAGGCTGGTAACCAAAGGGTCACTTGTTCGATTCCCAGTCAGGGCACATGCCTGGGGTTGCAGGCTGGGTCCCCAGTGGGGGCCACGTGAGAGGCAACCACACAATGATGTTTCTCTCCCTCTCTTTCTCCCTGCATTCCCCTCTCTCTAAAAATAAATAAATAAAATCTTTTTCTAAAAGGTTCAGAGAAGAGTCTACAGGTTGTGGCTATTTTTGTTGACGGGCAGGGAGGAGAAAGAATAGCACTGTTGTTTTCTGTTTCCTGTCTGTGCGTCTCTCTGGCCGTGGGGTGACAGGCTGGTGTTGTGAGTGATTCCCCCAGGACCGGACTTGGGAGGCTGGGGCTGGGGCTGGGGCTGGGGCTGAGGTGGGCGGGAGACGAAATGAATCAAAGTTCGAAAATATGTCCCTTCCAAAAATTACACGAAATGAAACCTTTAAGGGTCCGTATGACAGAGTTGCAAGTTCCTCTCCTACTGGGCCGGGGTGAAGGCGGGTGCGCGGCCCCCCCAGGAGGCTTCCTCCTCGGTCTCCTGAGTTGACCTGCCCAGCAGCTTCCCATTTTTCAGATTCAGACACGGAGGCCCGAGCTGGAGGCTGGCACGCCCACACCGAGTGCCCAAGGCTGGGTTGGGGGGGAAGCCAACGAGGTTCACATCCCTGGCTCATGGCCCTCCCCCTGCCCGGTCACCCCCCAGTGCCACCCTCAGCTGGCTGGCAGGGGCGAGGGAGTTCTCGTTTAACCGGTGCCCACCATTCTTCATCCTGAACTTGCTGGCCGTTTGACCGGAGTGGACTGTTGTTTGCCTGAGCTACACTTTATTTTAAAGAAGAAGGAGAGAAAGGAGGAGAAGCAGATTGAATGAGTGAGCGGTCAGGGCCGGCGTGGCTCCGGGCTTGTTTATCGGGGACTGGACCGCACGGCCCGTGCGCTGGGTCGCTTGGGAGTGCGCTTTAGACGCAGCAGGCAGCGGCGCTCCTGGCTTTTCCACTAGGCCTGGATTTGGGAAGAAAGTCAGTTAAGTGGTTCTTTGACGGAATTCGCAGGATGATTTTCTGATTGAATTGTCTTTCAAGACTGCATTCGCCTCCTCTCTGAAGTTCTTCCAGGCCCTTCCCAGGGAGCTCGGGGGAGGGCGACCCCTCCCACTCCAGCTTTACTCTGGGCAGCAGCGCCCCCTAAGTCCAGCCCTGGGGCTGCCTCCCCGGGTACCCGGCGAGGACACTCCTACTCCATAGCCGTCCTGCCAGCTTTCGGTTCACGCTGGGGGGTGGCGAAGGGCTTCCAGAATTGTCTCCCCCGAGGGCCCCAAGCTCTGTGGGGACAGGGACTGCAGACGCACCCGGGCCCCGGGCCCGGCACAGGCCCTGGCCCAGGCCCTGGCCCAGAGCAGGGGCTCAGGCCAGGGCAGGGTGAATGCCACTGAACCGACCCCGGGCCTTTCGATTCCAAGGCCGGAGGACACTAGCCTTCCTCCCTTTGCTGAGATGTTCAGCTCAGTTCTGAGATGGGAGGGGGCGGTTCCAAGGAACCCACGGTGGGACCAGACCCTAGAGCTCCTGGGAACCCCACACCCACCCGGCCAGCATCCAGCTCCCACTAAACAGACAGGTCTCCACAGTGCATTGAACAGGCAGACTTCCCCCCACTGTCTGTTAATCCTCAGGGGAATCCACTGGGGGGGCTCTCTTCCTCCTTTTACAGCTGATGTCCAGGGGCTCAGAGAGGGGCAGGGTCTTGCCCAGCATCACACACCCAGTGGGGGTGGGGGGTGTCAGGACTCTAGGATGCCAGAGGGCGGGGCTGAGGCCAGGAGGTGTGCGGGATGATGAAGAGATTGTAGGTGTGTGGAGGGGGGGCTCCTCCTGTGCTTGAAGGGCAGAGGCATGAGGGCTGGGGAGGACCTAGGGTCACAGGGCACGGGCCTGAGCTGCAGGATGGCACAGCGGAATGTCAGGGAAGATTCCACAAAGTCCTGGGAGGCGAGGAGGCCGGGCAGCAGTGGGAGGAGGAAATGGGCGCGCACTCACTCACCCAGACATTGGCAGACCCGAGGGCCCAGCCAGGGCTAGCCCGGGGCAGCCCCAGACCCGGGGAGGGCCCCCAGCTTTCAGGAGGGGCACGGTCTGGGGTGAGGAGGTGCGGTGAGGTAGCTGGCTCTCACCTTGTGGGACGAGAAAGGCTACCCAGAGGGGAGAAGGCAGCTAGACCAGGGAGGGTGGTCAGAAAGGTACTGGAGGAGGAGGCAGCATTTGCCTGGCAGGGAAGTGGTAATTCTGCTAGGCAACACTTATTGAGCGCCTGCCGTGTGCCCAGCTCTGTTCTAGGGCTTTGCATGTCCTGCCCCGGTTAGCCTCACACCAGCCTGGGAGCTAGTACTATTAGCACCCCACGTAGTGGCTGGAGAAGGCTGGTATTGGGGGGTCAGTGATTTGTTCAAGGTCACACGGCTAACAAGAGGCACAGCTGGCTTTGAACCTGGCAGGAAGTCTCCTGAGTCGGGCCCTTAACAACACTGCAGCTGCTCCTCAGCAGCAGCCATGGGTCACCAGGCAGAGGCATGAATGCCTGGGGCCATGAAAGGGACCTGGGTCGCAGGGCAGACTTTGCTTTTTGCTGTTTACCTAGAGGTCCGAACACTTCGGAGTAAGCCCTGGCTAGTGTAGCTCAGTGAATGAATGATATGGGGTATGAATGAATGAATTCACAGGGTATGAATCAAAAGGTTGCCTGTCCAATTCCCAGTCAGGGCACAGGCCTGGGTTGCGGGCCAGGTCCCCAGTGGGGGCCACATGAGAGGCAACCACACATTGATGTTTCTCTCCCTTTCTTTCTCCCTCCCTTCCCCTCTCTAAAAAATAAATAAATAACTTTTTTTTTTTTTAATAAAGCACTTCGGAGTGAGTCCCACTTTGTGCTCCAGGGCCTCTCTGAGCCTCAGTTTCCCCCTGGGTAAGAAGCTTATGGAGGTAAAGCCTGTGCCTGACGCACAGCCGGAGCTCGGTAAGGTGGGGCCCCTTCCCTCCCCTGCACCCCTGAGGAGGTCAAGGACAAAGAGGGGGAAGAGCTTCCCTCCGGCCCCCTTCCCAGGGGTCTGGAAAGGCCTCCTGGTCCAGCCCGCGGGTGCACAGAGCAGGCTTGTGTTGGGCGGGAGGTGCCCTGCAGAGAAGGAAATGCTTTGAACTTGTTGCTGGTGATGAGGACGATGGCGGTGACAAAGAGAACAGTGGTGATGACAAGGCTGATGGCGGTGCCGGTGGTGGTGACACGCTCTGGCCCCGCCCTGGCATTCCAGAGGCCACGGCTGGAGCGTGGCTCTGAGAGTGTGTGAGAGGGCAAGTGCGGGCGCCCAGGGCCCCCGCTGGCTGTGGGGGCGATGGACGGCGCCCTGACTGTGCCCCACCCACAGGTCATCGCCCTCGACGATGGCCCCGCCCTGTGCTTACTACCCTCTGACAGAGCATGTACCACAGGATCCACAACCCGGGAGGCCACATGTCCTAGGAGGCTGTATGGCACCCAAGCCCAGAGAGGGGGGGCCACTTGCCTGGGGTCACACAGCACATCTGGACAGGGCAGGACACAGGGCTTCTGACTCCCAGACTCTCCATGGAGGGTGATGGGAGGGGTCAGCAGGGCCAGACCCAAACCTCGGGATCGAACATTGTAGAGTGTGAGGGTCCCAGGGGGTTTTAGCAGAGGACAGACCTAAGGCTCTTCCCAGAGGGCAGAGGTGTGAGTGGCAGCTGGGGCCCGCGGGGAGGGGAAACTCTGACTCAAAGGCTCCCTGAGTTACAGTGGCCAAGAGGCCTTGAGAGCCTGGGGTGTGTCGTCCAGTGTGACTCTGAGCCGGAGGGCCGGGGTCTCAGGCCTGGCGGGAGGGGTGGGCTGGTAGGCGACTGTGAGGAAGGAGCCAGGAGCCCCGAGGTGCCCTGCCGGGGGCCCCCCCCCATCAGCGCCGCACTTCTCTGCCTCTGGGTTCGCCCCCCACTTCTGCACTTCTGCACCCCTGCAGTTTGGGAGCAGGCCCTCCCCTTGCGCAATTGTGGGCGACTTCCTCTCCTGTGCTCTGCCTGCCAATTCCTGCTCATTTCTTTATTTTTTTAAATGAAAACAATGTTCTAACTTGTAGTAAAATATACCTAACTTAAAAGTTAATGTTTTCCACCTGTAAGTGTGCAGTTTGTGGCACTAGCACTTTCACAGTGTTGTACAATTGTCACCACCACCCTCTTTCCACGTGGAAACCCCGTGGGGCTACCCACTGACTCCCCACCCTCGCCCCACCCCACCCCCGCTGGGGCAGCCCCCCTTCTACCTTCTCTCTCTGATTGTCGCTCCCCCAGGGGCCACAGGGCTCCGGCGGAGCCATGTACCTCCTGTGTCTTAAAGCTCAGAGGACAGGCCACTTCCTCTGAGAAGTCTTCCTGACTTCAAACAGTCGAGTTGCAGGCCCCTCCCTGCTCCCCCCCCCCCCCGCAGGGCTTCCCGCCCAGCCCCTGCTTCCACAGAGGGGCCCCCACTGGCCGGCTGCCAGGAAGAGGACGTTCTTTGCACTTCTTTGAAGTGGGTGATGATAATGATGACAACAACAATGACGATGATGACGATGACATGACAATGACGAAGAGGGAGGACTCTCTGGTCCTCCTGCTGACACACTTCTGGGGCTGGGGCTGGGGCCGTCCCCGGAGGCCAGGAGCCCGCCTTCCACCGCCCTCTGCCGAGGCTGAGGGCCTGAGTGTGGGCTGGTGGGGGAGGTCTGAGGCTCTGTGACCAGGATGACACAGCCCCTCGTCCCCTGCCCTCCCCCCAGTGTCCCTTGGTGCTGGCATGGGTGGTCGCGGTTGTCCCTGGTTGTCCCCATCTCCCTCTCCCCCCTCGTCCGGTGTCCTGGAAGGCTGGCCTAGGCTGCCCCCCTCTCCCCCGTCCCCCCCCTGCCCCCTTCGGTGCTGAAATGTGTGATGTGCCGTGGGCGGGTAGGGCTGGGGAGACCGAGGCACAGGGCAGTCCTCTGACTTGCTTAGGCCCCTAGAAACCTGCTCCTCTTGCCGCTTTCTGGGGCCACAGGGAAGGCAACCTGCGGGCACCCAGCCCAGGAGACTGGTAAGACCCTAGGCTCAGAGCCAGGTGGGGAGCCGAGCTGACCTTGGTTCAAATCCCTGTCAGCTTGCTCCTTCCGGTAGCCATGGCCCAGCCCTCATCTGGAAGGGGGGTACCTCTTGGAGTGGCAGGAGCTCCCCAGGAGGCAAGCACTCCAGGCCAGAGCTGGGGCTCAGTGAATAGCCCTCCTGCCCCCCTTTCCTGCCTTGAGACATGTGACAGCTTAGTGGTATAGACGGACCTGGAGAGATGGAGGTTCAAGTCCTGGCCCTGCCTCTGACCTACCCGGAACCTCTGTATCTTCATCTCTTGCAGCTGCTCTGCTCTGCTCTGCATGGGAGAGGGGCCGCCCCAGCTTTGCCCTCCTTCCTGACGGGGAGGGGGGGCCGGTCCTGTGTCAGGCTGGTCCTGAGGCGGGTCCTGGGCGGTCGGGCCAGGTCCCACTGCGGCAGACCCTGGGGACCCCCAGAGCCTCCCTCTTCTCCAGCGCATGCTGTGTGGACCGCAAATTCTAGTTCAGCTTAGTTTTCCAAATAAAAGTAAAGGGCAGGGGTTGCTACGTCCTTAAACCTGGAGGGAGGCCCTGGGAGAGACCCCTGGTCGGGAGGCTCGGCTCCGCTCTGCCCTTGGCTCTGCCCGCTGTGGGGGTTCAGGTCCCAGATCTGTGCACGGGAATTTCCAGGACCTGGAGCTGGGGCTGGAGTCAGGTGTGACCTCAGGGGACTCACCTCAATCGGTCTCCCGGCTCCTTCCGTCCACCTGAGTGTGAGAGGCTTCCATCAGACCAAGTCCCGACCACTGGCTTTGTGAGCATGGACGCTGGGCAAAAAAGCCCTTCTGCATTTGCTACTGAAGCTCGCTCAGGGGCTGCCGGCGTCCAAAGGCTCTTGTAGAGGGCCTAGTCCACTTGATAGATGGGGAAACTGAGGCTCCTGGGTGGGACGCCCTGCCCGGGGTCCAGCGTGCAGTCCACGCCAGGCCACAGCCAGGACCAGGTCCCTGGGCTCACGCACGCTTTTCCTCCCGCCGCCTCCACCTATGCCGACCTGGGGCGAGAACTCGGGCAGAGGGCGTTCACCTGCTGCCCCCGTGTGGCCGCTGCGGGCGCTGCAGCCGGGTCGCCGCGGGGCTGCTGGGGATAGGTCGCGGGGAAGGGACGCTCTCGGGTGCCAGGACCCAGGTGGATGTAGGAGGCCGCAGGTCGAAAGATGATGAATCCTGACAGCTCAAAACACTCCAGCCTACGACTCCTAGGAGTTCCCTGAACGCGTTCACTTACAATAGGGCAATCAGGCATGCTTCCGGGAGGCGGTGTCCCTTGACCTCCCTGCCTTGTAGAGGACAAGGCCACGGCTGAGTTAAGTGCTGGCCTGAAACTTGCCAGGCTTCGGAACCTGATAGAGGGGGGGTTCCCAGCGCCCAGCAGCTGCCCCTGCACCTCACGGTGCCTCCTTTCTCTCCGGGTGTGGGGAGGAGAATTGGCACTCACACACCTGTCTGGAGGACTAACTGAGGCCATGTTTGAAGCATCCAGCCCAGCCCGTGGTCCTGGGCGGGTGCGCTGGGCCTCCCTGCGTCCGTCCCCTGCATGCATCCCCCGAGAGCAGAAGGCCACTGGAGGTCCGGGTCGGAGCGCCCAGCCCCACTCACACAGCGAGTGTTTCCAGCTAGTGCCTCCCTCGTCTGTGCAGTCGGCGTCCGTTTGAAGGTCCGTGGGTCGGAAGTTCTCCACGTAACACTAGGGAGCGGCCTCCGCTTCCACTCTCCCTCTGAAGGGGGCGGGCCTCAGACCTGGGTTCCCACCCGGTGCCCTGAGCCTGGCAGCGACAGGAACACCTGTGTGACTTCATTGTAGGATTTCTACCTTCACCTTCCGTGTATGGCAAGTAACACTGGCTTCCACCTAGGGTATAGGGAAAGAAAGTTTCCTTCTAAAATAAACTTGTTTAAGTGAAAAAAAGGGGGCTAATTTATTAGTATATTCTTTTAAAGTCAATGGGGTTTTCTGGGTGGAAAGGGCAAAGGGGGGAAATTGGGACAACTGTCATAGCATGATCGATAAAATATAATTTAACAAATAAATAAGTAAAGTCAGCACAGGTTTAGAGCTCACAGCCGTGACAACAAAGGCGGCGGTTGGCGAGAATGACGACAGCTGGGAGCGGAAGACCTCCCCCCTCCCTCCCACGGCTAGGCCTGAGGCTGGAGCCTCTCATTCCCGTAGCGTCAGCCCCCACGCTCAGACTGGCGGGCACCGTGTGCTGGAGCCATTGCCCATGCAGCCTCTTCCTCCGTGGGGAGACAAGCCCCATCCTGCATGAACGTCAAGGGAATTAATGAGCACACTGGGTCAGGGTGGGGCTGGGGACAGAAAGACCCTTCTGGCTGGAGCAGTCAGGAAGGCTGCCTGGAGGAGGCAGGCCTCGCACATAACGGCTGATGCAGAGAGACCCAGAGGGAGCATAGGGATATTGCTGGGATCTCCAACCACTATTGGGGCCCCTGAACACCAGGCCACGGGTTGTGGACCTTCTGCTGCAGTCACAGCTGCCCTCCCAGGTCCCAGGGAACCCCAAACTCCAGCCTGGAGAGATCTCTGCCTGAGAGCAGGGAGAAATAGCAAGTCCCCCTTCCTGTGCTCCCCTCACACCCACCGGCCCCACACCCGGCCAGTCTCTTAGAAAAATCTCCCTGTTCCCGTTGCCTCTGCTCTAGGCAAAGCCCTGTCCTCTGGAAGGAAACCAGCACTGATGGAAGAATCGTCCCCATATGAGACTCTCGGCCCACCCTGGAGTTGCTGCCCGGAGGGCTCGGTGCCACCGTTACTCCCGCTGCAGGTGCAGAGGGGGGCGCCCAGGGAGAGGGAATCCCACTTAACTCAGGCGTCTTGACTGCAGAGCCGCCTTTTACAAACTGGCTCCCCGTCTAGCGCGAGGTTCTGGGGGCCGGGCCGGGATCTCCTCCGTGCCTGGCGTGGGCCCACCATCCATCAGGCTCCTAGTGAATTTTGTATGTGTGAAACCAAGACACGAATGAATGACAGTCTGGTTTGTGAGTGGCCCAGAGACATCAGCCTAAGACTCCGTGACACTGTGGACCTGGGAATGTGCAGAGTGGCTTCGGTGGCTGCCCCTGGGCGTGGAGGTGGAGAACGAGAAGGGAGGGAACCTTACTTTTCTGCTTAATGTTTATGTTACATATAACAATGCGCATATGTTAGGACGTGTTATAATTATAATGTGTTACCGTGTGCATGTTCAATAAGTGAGCATGGAAGTAAATAATCACCTGGTGAGCTCCTCGAATTCATGGGCTCCTGGCCAGCGGCCCCAGGATGGAAGCAGCAGGTCTGGGGGTGGCGGGGGATCAGGATGAGTTTTCTAGGTAATTCTGTCCCAGGTGGTTCTGGACCACACCTTGGGAACAAAATCACCGGCTGGGCGTTCTCTCCACAGCGCCCCAGCTGGCTCATTTGCATGGTCTTTTGCATATATTTGCATGACTTCTCTGCATTAGCCCTTCTACTTGGTCCTGAGGAAAGCTCTTCCCGTTCCCAATCCAGGCCCGGGGCTGCCCATCATCCTCAGACCTGGACCAGCCCCGGCCTCCTCGTTCCCCGCCCTCCCTGGGCGCCCAAGTGTCAGTCTCCCGAGACCCCACCTCCACGTTCTCCTAGGGCCCCAAAGCCTGGCACACGCACCACTACCCCCAAAGGCCTTCCGCACCCGCCACTGAAGGTCTGCAGGGAATCCCACACTCCCCGGGACCTGCCCGCCCCTAGACTCCCCAAACTCTGGTTTTTCTGGCAGCAGTGCTCCTTCCTGTGTACTGAGCACCTGCCGTGCGCCCCAGGCTGAGCCCGCCACCGGCCGCCTCACCCCACCCTGTTAGTTCTCTGGAGACCCCAGGAGACCAGACTCCACCAGCTAATTTTACAGATGAGGACGAGGACGCTGAGCCTTCGGGAAGTCACGTGACCGACCAGAAAGGCCCTGCTCTTTCCATCTCACCAACTTGCTTCCGAACCTGCCCTTGCGGACCCTGGCGGTGCGGCTCAGTTGGTTGGAGTGTCGTTCTGTGGACCAATAGGTTGTGGGTTCAATCCCCGATTAGGGCGCATACCTGGGTTGTGGGTTGGATCCCTGATCACGTGTGAGAGGCAACCGACCGATGTTTCCCTCTTTCTGCCCCTGGGGGCAGACTTCTGACTTCTGCTCTCCCTGGGACAGGGCTGTTGAAACGGGGCCGGGCCGAAGGCCCAGGAGGCAGCTTCTGAATAAGGCAATGAGAGTGTTAGGGCCCCGACGAACAGGACTCTCAGGCTGATGCGGAGCGTCCGGAGCGTCCACGAGAATCAGGAGTTGGGGGCCCTGTAACCTGTCCCGTGCTGGGGGGGGGGAGTGGGCAGTGTTTTTGCGTCTCCACTGTAAGGATCATCGAGGCGACCCTCCAACCGAACCAGGCTGGTGGCAGTGAGTGGCCGCCTGTCTCTGCCCACAGGGCGTTGAACATGGTTCTGGGGCCAAGGTCAATCTCCCCACCTCACAGGTAAGGAAAGAGGTTTGGGTCCCACAGCTGCTGAACCAGGATTGGCCTGTCCCTCGTCCCCAACACCTGAGGCTGGAGTCTCCTCTGACCTCTGGAATGTTCGTCTCCAGCTGGGGCGTCAGTGGCCCCGAGGTCCAGCCCGTGCCGGGGCCTCAGCCTGGTCTGGCAGTGCAGGGGCCCCTCCTCCCCTTACTCATAGTAGGTGCTCAACAAATCTTTACCGAATGAAGGAATGAGCAAATGACCCAGGACCCTTTGAAATGCGTGTGGGTGGGCAGAAGACCAGGACCCAGGAGGGTCAGCTTTGTCAGCTGCTCCACCTGCAAGGCTGCCCCGGCCTCCCTGGCCTTCTATGGAGCCCCCGCCTCTGCTCACCACCCCCGGGGTTCTCCCAGGGACACCCCTCACTCAGAGACAGCTCACAGGAAGGGGTCTCCCGCTTCCCCTCTGCCTGGTTGGACACAGGCCTGGGATTTCTCCCTCCTGGGGCCCCCAGAGCGTCTGGCTGCTTCCCCACCCCCACAGATGGGCCAGGCCTTGGGGGAGACATGTCCCCCAAACCCAACACCCCTCTTGCTCTGCAGTCTGACTTAGTGAGCGAAGGCCTCCCTCCCTCTCAAACTCCAAGCAGCTGTTGTCTTGGTGAGTTCAGTCTCCTTCTTCGTGCCAGCCATTGTCTCTCCACCTTTCTCTGCCTCTGACTCCGTCACTGTCTCTGAGTCTCCCCCGCCCCCACCTTCCTCTCCCGCCCCCACATCAGTGCACAACACCATTTGCATCCTGTCGCCACTCCCTGAGCCCTCTCCCAACTCTGGGGACTAACCCTTGGCTCCTGGACCAGGGGTGAACAGGGAGGCTCAAAAGGAGGGGAGGGCCCTGGCTCTGGCTCAGTGAATTGAGTGCCGGCCTGCAAACTGAAAGGTCGCCAGTTCTATTCCCAGTCAGGGCACATGCCCGGGGTTGTGGGCCAGGTCCTGACTGGGGGCATGCGAGAGGCAACTGATCAATGTTTTTCTCTCACTCTCTTTCTCCTTCCCTTCCTCTCTCTCTAAAAGTAAATAAATAAAATCTAAAAAAAAAGGAGGGTGAATTCAGACAGGCCTCAGACAGGCCTCTGGAGCTGAGCGGGGAGGACAGTGAACAGAGTGGTGCCCTGCTTGGCAGGGAAGGCCCCGCATGCACGAGGGGCAGGTGTTGGCCTCCAGGCCCTCGTTCCAAGGGGACACACCCCAGAAGGGGGTGATCCTGGTGACAGGTGGGAGTCGGGAGCCTGGTCTGATGCAGCTCTGAACCGGCCCCCAGTGGGACGTCTCAGCCCTGGGCCCCTGGGCCTGCCTCTCCTCTGTTCGTAGGGTCCCCTTTCGGCCCCCCTACCAGTGTGGGCACCCGAGAGCTGACGACAGCTTCCATCCAGCAGGGGCCGGCTCTTGCTGCCCTGCCCTGTTGCTACGGCGCCCGCAGCCGCAGTGGACAGCTGTGGTGGCTGTAACCAGGGAGCCCTATCGGCGGCCCCAAGCTGGAGCAGGGAGTGACAGGGATCGCCCGTGGTCCCGCCTGGCGTCAGCAGCAGGGCCCAGGCCAGAGGCCCCAGGACCCCCTGCCGAGGGCTCCTTCCCCACAACATCACCCAGGACTGAAGGGCCGAGGACCGGAGCCCTGTTTAGCACTGAACGCCCTCTCGTCCTTGCTTGTAGTAGGTGCTCAACAAATCTTTACTGAATGAAGAAATGAGCAAATGACATAGGACCCTTTGAAATGTGTGTGGGTGGGCCGATGACCAGGACCCAGGCCTCTGGCTGGGGGCTCCCCACTGAGGCACGTGTTGAGATTTTACACCTAGTTTTAGGCGGTCAGCGAATGGAGTGAGGAGGTGGCCCTGGAGGGTGCCCGCGATTGCAGGGGGATGAGGGGAGAGTTGGGCACCCTCACGGTTTGGCCAAGTGCCAGTTCTGATCTCCCCGCTCTCTCCAGAGACCTCCTGCCACCTTCTAAAGGGCACGGGGGTAGGACCCTAGGTCCAGCGTCAAACTTTAAAGGAGGGGAAAAAGAGATGAGATTACCCAAGATCACACAGGTCCCTCTCTAGCCTCCCAGTCCCCATACCTGAGATCTATCAGGTTGCCCTTTTTGGCCTGGCCGCCAGGAAGCTCAGAGGTCAGTTCTCAAACTGTGTCTCATAGGATAAGCCCATCAGAATCCTTTTAATAAATAAAGAAGGCAGCTGTCATTGATTTGGGTCTACTCATAGGCCCTGCACTGTGCCTTGTCAGATCGCAAGGCAACCGGTTGAGCCCACACACTGAGCATGTGAGACAGACGAGGATCAGACTCAGAGACGTACATCAACTTGCGCAGAGTCATGCCATAAATGGTAGCAGCAGAATTCACACCCAGGGCCCTTGGCTCTCACCCCCAGACCTTTCCTCCATAAATATTCGTATGCACATGAATGAATGCCAGAGCTCTTGTCCGTGTGCCCTGGTGCCACCCCCGTGTCCCTGGGTGCCACCCTCCTCAACTGCACTTGCCCTCTCAGCAGACAGCCCCTGGAGAAGCTGTGGGGGTGGGGAGCTGGGCATTTCTGGGTCCTCGGATGCAAGTCTGACTGTCCTATGAAGAGACGCTGGGGCTTGCGCTGAGACAGAGTCTGGCAAAAAGTTTGTGCTGGATTTATTGGGGGGGCGTGGTGAAATTCTTTGCTTTCTCTTTGAATTTGGGTTTTGTAGGTGAAGTCCAACGGGGCATCGAGGTATGCACGTGAGTGGGGGGTTGACCCAAAGCCTTCCCTTTCAGTGCCTTCACGGCAGCGTCCCCGACCTTCGGACGAGGGGCACACATTCTCGTTCTGCAGTGGCCCCCGGAAACTGTGCGGCCGGCTCTGCGCAGTGGAGGGAAGAAGGGCTGGGAGGGGGGAGCAGTTCCCCGGGACTCCCTCTGCAGGGGCTGGCCCTCGGAGCTCCCTGCTTTTCCGAACACGACGTTGTCATTACAAACGGGAAATATGTGGACCCGTCGATGCCGGGGGAAGGCAGTCCCCAGGAAGAGCCGGCAAAACGGCCTCGGACCCCATGCCAGGAGAGAGTGTGACCAGGCGAGGCAGAGTTGAAGGCCTTTTCCATTTTCCTTCAGGCGAATTGAGTTCACCAGGGAAATATACATGTTTCGGAAGCGGGTGGGGAGGAAGCGAAGGTGCACCTACATGAACCAGGCCTGATGGTGGCATTTTAGGCAGGATAAGGGCGAGGTTTTCAGCTTCATTAAACCACACCCTCTTGCTCTGGGCGGGGCCCTTTGCTCCCTTCCTCCCACAGGAGATGCCCATCTTTCTCTCCCTGCCCCCCTTCCCTTCAGCTGTGGCTGAAGGGGGAAGCGGGAGGGCAGGGCAGGGATACTGGGGAGGGGCGAGGAAGGACCGAGGTATCTAAGGTTCTTACACCCCCAGATACAGCGATCCCCCTGTCAGCACCGCCTGGAGAGAGGGAGAGAGTGCAGGGGTGGGGGAAGGCGGGTGGGAGGGCTGTGGCAGGGGAACAGGTGGGAGCAGGAAGGTGAGTCAACAAGGAGCAGAGCAGAGCTGCAGCGAGCAGGCTTGCAGCTGAGCCTCCCAGCCTCCTTCGGCTGTGGGCTGCCCCTCCACTGCACCCCCCACCATGCCCTCCCCTCCCCCGCCAGGGTCCACACTGGCACTTGGCTGTGACATTCCAGAAAGTCCTTGCTTTGGGCTTTTGTCAAAACTTGCCTCTGCCTTGTCCCCCAGATCTGCCTGCAAGCTCACAAAGAGACAGGCCTGCTAGAGGAGTCACTGACACTAGCGACTGAGCAAGTGCCAAACGGGTGACCAGGAAAGCATTGGGAAGGGACCAGGAAGTGCCCCCGCATCGCTGCGGACGGGAAGCCCTCTGAGGTCCTGCCCTGCCCTGGTGGGTGGTGGGCAGGCGCCCTCTGTGGTGTGCTCCTGGTTGAGGGCTCCTGGTCTGAGCGAAGCGTGCCCAAGCCTGAGGTCGCTTTGCTCACTGCTGCCGCCCCAGGGTGCCAGCGCTCTGCTGAGAATAAAGTGGACTGGACAGCCTGAGACCCGGGGGGGGCGGTCCTCCCAGGGCCTGCAGAGCCGGGCGAGGGACATCTCTGAGGGGCCTCTGGGGTGGGGGTGAGACCCTGAGTGCTGTCACCTGGCAGAATGGTACCAGGGGTCATTCTGAGGGTCCTTCTGAAGGTCTTTCTGAGGGTCCTTTTGAGAACGTCGCAGCTGGGTAGCCCCTGCAGGGCCCTTGAGGCGCGCTCGAGCAGACCTGGATGGGGCGGGGAGTTCCGGAGGCAGCCCCGCCCCCTCACTCAGCCCCGCCCCCTCACTCAGCCCCCGCCTGAGGGAGGATGGGAGTGACGGGGAAGCTGGCGACGTTGCTCCGGCTCAAGCTGGCGCCTCTCTTCTGGGCCCGCGTGTGCTCATCTGAGGCCAAGCCCATGTCCCACCATCTCTTGGGGCTTGGTGGGAATTCAGTGAACTAAAGGATGCAAACGATGTCGTGCAAACCAGAGACATTAGGATGAGTTATTTGTTGGGGGACTTGGATCCCAAGGCAGCCTCTCTCTCCAGGGAAGATGCCTCGGGCCCTGTGGTGCAACTGTTAAAGCGCAGGGGATTCCCCATGGCGGCCACATTGCTGGCGCTGGTCAGCTGTGGTCAGTCTCTAAGCAGCCCACCGCACTTCTCAGCGGGGGAACTGGCCTGTGGGCTCCCCAGGTCTCCTGAAGCAGCCAACATGTTTGCATAAACGATTCCTGAGAACACGGAGGGTGCCCTTTTCTTGCGCATACAACGAATGTTCGGTGCCCAGTTCACATGCAGAGTAGAGTCAGAGCTGGAAGGAGCCCCCAGACCCAAAGGTTCTGTGGTAGACGGCCAAGCTACGGCCACAGCACCACCCGGTGCCCATGCCCTTCCCCATGTGGCTTCACCAGGCTCCCAGGAGCTGGGGTCCGACTGGCCACCCTTTGAATCTAGGTCAGCCTCGTGACCTGCATTGGCCAACAGGATGACCAATGAGGTGGTGGTATACAAGTTCAAGGTGAGGCTCCAGAAACCTTGTAGCTTCTGCCTTCACCATCTTGGGTTGCTGCCCTGAAACAGCATGAAGGAATCTGTGGGAGAAAAGGCCCCCAGAGGAGAGCTGAGACCCCCTGGCGAGGTGTGTGTGTGTGTGTGTGTGTGTGTGTAAGGGTAAACCAGTGGGCCCTCCCTGCTCCCCCTGAGTTATAAAGGGTTGGCTGGCATCCACACGGGGTTCTCCTGTCCGTCATCTCTGGGGGGACGGGGAGGGAGGGCTCATCCCATCCTACAGATGGTTAGACTGAGGCCAAGCTGATGGGCAGCCTGCTGACAGCCACATCTCGAGAAAGCAGCAAAGCTGCGACTCCAACCCACTGGGGCCTCTGAGGCCCACTCAGCATCCTTCCCACTGGCTCCCACGGAGACTGGGAGGCATCACAATTCTCTGCAGGGGCCAGTCTCTCAGAAAGGGGCACACACACACCACACATGTACCCACAGCACACACACACACCACATGTACATACCACACACATGTACAATGCACAGACCACATGCAGACACACTCACAGCATGTTGGGCTCTCTCTCTCTTCTTCCCAGCCCTCCATTTTCAACCAGCCTATCCCAATGGACCATATACTTTATTAAAAATATATAGTTACAAACTCCATTGTCAGTCTGGGCTGGGCCCAGGGTCCCGGAGGGACCACAGGAAGGGGTGGCCTTTGTCCTGCCCTTCGGGGTGCCATGTCTGCACCCAAACCCAATGCCATCCAGGGGACAAGATGGCTGGCTTTGAGGGCTCTGAAGGACCAGCCAGCTGGGCAGGGCCAGGGCAGGGGTGAGGCTGGGTGGGCGGGAGGAGGGGTGCACAGAGAGGGCTGCACCCCCTTGTCCTGCAGGTACAAATGGCAGAAGTGGATGCGGTGCCTCCATCCCTCTCCATTTAGAGATATTTACAACAGAAAGTCATGAGCAACAGGCCACAGTCATGCAAAAGAAACGCACCCCTCCCTCCTCCCCCCACACTAACCCCTGCCCACCCCAGAACCCCGTGATGCCCACCCCCCCAGAAGTCCAGCCGCCTTCCCCAAGGTTCTGAGAACAAAGGGGCCGTGTCCTTGAAGGGTTGATGGGGAGCAGAGGTGGGGGGTCTGGGTCCCCGAGCCACCAGCACGTAGGCACTGGGGGAGCTGGGGTGGCAGGGCTGAGGGTTCCTGGGACCTTCCCAGGCTTGGGTTCCGAAGCCAGTAGGGAGGGGCCCCCAGCTTTAAAGCCCCGCCTCCCTCTGGAAGGTCCATGGAGCCAGGGTCGGCTCTGTCCTGAATGTGGAGGGGGGGGTCCTGGCATCCCACCCCGGCAGCAGAGGCTCTTGCAGGAGGTGACGGGGCGGGGCCCGGAGGTCAGATGGCGGACTCCCTGCGGTAGGAGACGTTGTCCAGCGGGAGGGTGGACTGCATGCGCTCCAGATCCAGGTGGCTGCCGAACTCTAACATTCGGATGATGCCCGCCTCCTCCTTGGAGCCTGCCTCCAGACCCAGGCCTGCGGCCACAGCCGCCGCAGCCGCCGCCTCCTCCTCCATCTCCTCTTCCTCCTGGCTCATGAGGGCCAGCTCGTTCTCATAGCAGAAGGCACTGGGCGGGGGCGGGGGAGCGGGCAGCACGGTGATCTTGCTCTCCTGCAGTTCCCGGGCAGAGCAGCAGGGCGTGCCGGCCACCTCGTAGGTCTTGTGGAAGCGTGAGTAGTCCACCTTGTAGTGGCTCTTCTCCTCAAAGACCACGGGCTCGAAGCGGTGGCCCCACAGGATCTCGCTGGCCAGGTAGGAGCTGCGGGCCTGGGTGGTCATGGCCGTGGCCTCCACCATGCCCTCAAGGATGACCACGATCTCGAAGTCCTCGGACTCCAGCTCCTCCTTGCCCATGCTGTACAGCGGGCTGTCCTCGTCAATCTCGTGGACGATGATGATGGGCGACACCAGGAAGATGCGGTCCAGGCCGATGTCATAGCCCACGTTGAGGTCCCGCTGGTCCAGGGGCAGGTACTCGCCCTCCTGGGTCATGTAGGGCTTGATGAGCTGGGCCCGCACGTGGGCCTCCACGATGTGGCTCTTGCGCAGGTTGCCCACACGCCACATCAAGCAGAGCTTGCCGTCACGCACCGAGATGACCGCGTGGTGGCTGAACAGCAGTGTCTGTGCCCGCTTCTTGGGCCTCGCCATCTTGGCCATGATGGTGCCGATCATGAAGGAGTCAATGACGCAGCCCACGATGGACTGGACCACCACGGCGATGACCGCCAGTGGGCACTCCTCCGTCACGCACCGGAACCCGTAGCCGATGGTCGTCTGCGTCTCCACCGAGAACAGGAAGGCGCCCAGGAAGCCGTTCACATGCATGATGCACGGCTTGGGGGCTGCCGGCGCGGCCCCGCTGCTGCCTGCAGGGGCCCCCGCCGAGGCCACCGCTGGGCTGGCCTCCAGGTCACCGTGGAAGAAGGCGATGCACCAGAAGAGGAGGCCGAAAAAGAGCCAGGAGACAAGGAAGGCCGCGGAGAAGATCATGAGCATGTAGCGCCAGCGTGTGTCCACGCAGGTGGTGAAGATGTCCGCCATGTAGCGCTGCGACTTGTTGCTCAGGTTGGCGAAGTAGACGTTGCATTGGCCGTTCTTCTTGACAAAGCGGTTGCGGCGTTTCCGCCGGGGCACGTGGGCCTGCCCGTTGCGGCTGTGCCCGAGCATGTCCTGAAGCCGGCGTGGTCACCTGGGAGGACGCGGGGCCTGGTGAGGGGGAGAAGCCAGACACATGAGGTGCTGGGAAGCAAATGCCCGCCATGGGGGTGGCCTCTCCGAGGGCCCCCGGGAACCCTGGCTCCTGTGACGAAGCACCGGCCAAAAATGCTCAGAAAGAGAAGAGCCTGGACCGGCACCCGAGACTTCCTCCGCCCTGACAGTAACCGTGGCCCTGACAACAGGAGGGTCAGGACCTGAGCCGGTGCCTCCGGGGCTGGCCCAGCTCCGGGACTGGGGCCTGCCAGGCCAGAAGCTGAGCCACCAGGACCCAGGTCCTAGTCCTAGGCCCTCACGCTGCTCCCTCCAGCCCTCCTTTGCCCACATTTCCAAGCCAGAGTTTCCTGATGTCCATCTTGGCTGCACCCTCCCACCGAGTCCTGTGGGTGCTCTGGTCCTGCTCACCTCCCTGGGTTCAACCTCTGCCTTCTTAGGTCTTTTGGGGGTTGGATGTTCTCCTGTGGTATCTTAGATGACTGGCCACCCGTGGGTCTTTATACTAACTTGAAATTACATAAAAATTTAACTCAGTTTCACAGTTGCACTAGCCACATTTCAAGTACGAGTGCCCACGGCTCATGGCTACCCCACTGAATGGGGCTGCTACGGGACCTTCCCATCACTGCAGCAAGTCCCACTGGACAGTGCTGGGACCTGCAGCCTCTGCTTGGTTCCCGTCCTGTCCCCAAACTTCTTGGGAGCAGTGGTGGGTGAAGACGCCCAGGAGGGTCAAGACAGAGGAAGTGGGAACCTGAGCTCTGGCTCCTGTGTCGGTACTGCTATTCCCGTGGCACAGGGAAGGGAAGAGGAGCTCAGAGAGGGGAGGTGACCTACCCAAGGCCACACAGCTGAAAAGTGGGTCCAAACGCACGTGTGTCTAACTCTTCAGCCCTGGGAGCCGTCCGTCCACACGATAAGTTCATGGTGTGGAGACCTGGGCGGGGAGGTCACACACCCACTGCCCAGCCGTATCGCCTGCGGGCAGTGCTTCCCACTGCTTTGAGCCTCACTCTCCCATTTGTAAAATGGAGATCAAACCCTAACCCTCACAGGACTCAAGGAGACAGTAGGCGCTCGGTTAGAGCCAGTTGCTCTCCCGCCTGTGTGCCTGCTTCCTGGGAGCAGAAGGAAGCTGGTGAGAGGCAGGACTGGGCTGTCAGCATCCCCAGCTGTTTCAGCAGAGGCGGCCCCTCACCCCCTGAGTGGCGAGTGGCAGGTGCACCAGCTGGGCCCACGGAGGACAGACCCTCCCTCCTCCCCTCCCTTCTGCTGGGGACCCAGGAGAGAGACGAGGCGGCCAGGGCCCCAGCGGCTGGCGGGGCTGGCCTGAGCCTGGGTTCCTGGTAACATTTTGGCCCAGAATTATATAAGGCTGAAAGTTTCTATTTTCTGTTCTATTCTTCTTCCTGATCTAATTGTGCATCTGTGGCAATGTTTATACACTTCCCCGGTTCAGGACAACTCGGTTGCCGCAGCAACCGGTGCGCGCCAACGCTGTAATTTAGAGATCAACAGCTTCAGAGTCTGCCTCTTCCAGGGAGAAACGCCCTCTCTCAGCCCAGGGAGAGTGAGCCTGCCCCCCTCCTCCCCCATGGCCACCCCACCTCTGTTCTGGGTTCTTCTCCCTTCTCCCGGGCAAAGGAGATCCCTGGTCCCACAGTCCTGGATGGAAGTCCAAGATCCATCCTGTAACTTGAGCAAGTTACTTGGCCGCCCTGGACCTCAGTTCCCTCATCCGGAACATGGGATCGGGGACACCACTCAGTCTGCAGGCCTGGTGGTAATGTGGGTTCGTGATGCTGGCCCTCGAGGGGTCATGAGTTCACCGGGCATCCTGGGCTCTCTCCTGCTCCTCCCCCAGGGTCCCACCAGCCAGGGTGCCAGGTGCACCTTCTAGGCTAGAAACAGTTTTCGGGGAGGTCTTCCTTCACTGACCGTCTCTGCCCCTGCTCTGCCCCACTGTCTGGAATGGCTCCATTAATGCCACAGAAGGACCTTGAGCAAGGGGGATTGGGAGATTGCCGATTTCAGGACCCTCGTTTTACACCTGAGGCCAAGGAATTCCAAGTGGAGACAGACTTGCTGAGGGTCCCGGGGTGAGGCAGGCTGGACCAGCCCCGAACCCGTCTCCTCACCCCACTCTGGAGGGTCCGGAGGAGGCAGGAAGAAGACCCCGCTCCTGCCACCTGTCACATTCTCCCTCCGATTTGGTGGCACTGCAGGTCTCCTCCTGGCCTACAACTCCCATTGCAAAGCACAGCTGATAAGCGGCAGCAGCCCCAGGAGTCCCAGCAGCGGGGCCGAGTCTCCAGAGCTGCGCCCTCTCCGTGCGTGGGAGACACACATGGGAGACGGAATGGGCAACACGGGACAGCACCTCCTCAGGCGCAGCTGAGGGCTCAAAGTCCTGGCAGAGGCAGCGGAGGGTGGATCTCGCTATGGGGGAGATCGTGGCAGATCGAGGGCAGTAGGTGTCCCCTGCTGCCCACAGACCCCGGGAGGTCAGACTCTCTTCTCTCAGTGAACGTGGCAAGCCCACGTTTTCCCTGTCCCGGCGCAGTGGCTTCGCCTGCACTGGGAGTCTATCCATTTTTCTGTCTGTGTGACCATGGGCAAATTACTTAACCTCTCTGGTTCCTGAACCCCTCATCTCTCGGTGAAGCTAATGACAGCCCTTCCTGAGTAGGGTTGTGATTTAGAATAAACCGGACTGTGGATGCCACATGCCCAGAACACGGCTGGGGATGGAGAAGCGGTCACTCCTGAGGCTGATGGACCCCCCGGGGTTCAGTGCTCCAAGCCATTTCTCACGGCCCCGCCCAGTTAGTTCCGACACCAGCACTTGGAAGAGCAGTGGCCTTGGAGTCTCACAGTGCTGGGCTGAAAGTGGGCTCCGGCGGGGTCCTTGACACCTCTGAAGCTCAGTGTCTTTTTTAAAACACACTTTATTTTATTTATTTTTAGAGAGGGGAAGGGAGGGAGAGAGGGAGAGAAACATCCATGTGTGGTTGCCCCTCACTGGGGGCCTGGCCCACACCCCAGGCATGTGCCCTGACTGGGAATTGAACTGGCGACCCTTTGGTTCACAGCCTGCACTCAATCCACTGAGCCACACCAGCCAAGGTTAAGTGTCTTCATTTGAGAGAGAAGATAGCAAAGCCCACCTTGCAGGGTGGTTGTGAGGGCCAGGCACAGGTTGTCAATTGTCATTAAAGCACAGGCCACTCGGCGGGTGCTCAGGTAATGCTGCTCCTCCCCCAGACCCCCTTCTGAAGCCTGACATCCCACACACACCTCGCCCTCCCCCAGGGCAACGGTGTGACCTCACAACACCCACCCGGCATTTAGCACTGGTGTTCTGGGTGCTTTCCCAGGATCAGTTCTTCATCCTCACCGTGACCTCAGAGGAAGTCGCCTCTCTCACCCTACTGACCAAATAAGACACCCCGGGCACAGAGAGGTCCAGCAGCTGGCCCCAGTTCACACAGCCCATAAGCAGTGGACTCTGGGTTTGGACCCGGGCAGTCGATACCAGAGCACGTTCGTAAGACGCTCTGCTCTCCTGCCTCGGAGAAACGCTGTCACGTTGCACGTCCCTCCCACTTAGCAAACATTTGTCACTTTGTGCAAGGTTCTGTCACGCCAGTCCTGCTGGGAAAGGACAAACTGGGTCACAGGGAGTTGGAGCCAGGACCCAGGTCCCTGATTTCAGGTCCAGCCGGAGCCCGCTTGCACAGGTGACTCAGGCTCCGGGGCGGCTCTGAGCAGCGGGGTGACCCAGCTCATTCCGCCAGCTCTGCTCCCGGCCATTTGGCCTGCAGGTGAACAGGCTTAGAAAGCAAGTTCCCCAGAAAGTCCCCACAGGCCTTCCGGTCCTGGCCGAGTGGCCGGAGCTGCCGGCCGGCCGGAGGAACGAGGGCCACTCCTCCAGCCTGTAAGCGTGGCCTTGGCTGCGCTGCCCACACCCGGCCCCTGCCTGCGGGGAAAACTCCCTGCACCCCCCCAAAACTCCCCTCCCCCAGCGGGAGCCCCTCCTACTGGCTAGCCCACCCCACCCGGCACAGGGCACCCCGAACATCTGTGCCCCTCTTCCCTACAAGGGTTGGAAGGTGACAGGGGCTCCTCAAAGGCTTCTCTTTTCCAGACCCCAGTCTCTCACCGAGGGAGATTCGTTAGCCACCGCCTTGCTGCGAGGCTGGGAGTCTGGTCTCCTGCACGTGTCCTCCGAAGTGGCACCTTCGGTCACTGTTTCCCCACGCGCCTGACCCACAGGTCATACACGGCCTCGGACTCGCCCAGCCCCCTCGGCTGCGGAGAGATGCTCCCCACGTAACGGGCAGAGGCGAGCCCTCCCCCGCTGCAAGCTCTTGGAGGATGTCTGTCGTGATGTGAGAGAGAGGATGAGGGTCTCTGGTCCCGTGGGGGTCCCCAAAGGGCCCTTGGAGGAAGTGGCATTTAAACTGAGACCTGAGTGATAAGTGGGAATCAAGTTGGTCATGAGAACTGTGTGTCACAGTGTGAACGGTGGGGTGTAGAACATTCCAGAAAGAGTCTGGTGTGTCGCAAATCTGCGGCAACGCCAGGTGGCAGGAGTGGAGTGAGCAGGAGGGACTGTGGCCCAGGTGAGGCTGCAGGAGCCGGGGCAGGAGGCAGGGGGCAGGGTTGTGGGCTTCATCCTCACGGCTGTGGGCAGCAGGCCGGCCCTGTTTCACTGGGTTTGGGCATTTACATGGTCTTGGGAAACCCTTACGACAAGTGGGAATGAGGAGTAATGCCCCGTGAGCCCCTGTGTATCCACCACCATTCGTAAGAAAGAAAACACCACAACAGAGCCCCAGGGCGCCCCTGCCTGTCCGAGGTGGTGGGGACCCTGGAGTCAGGAGTGTCTGACACTACGTGGGGCCCAGTGAAAGCAGGAGGCCAGCCAGGGGCCCCTGCTGCTGCCCAGGCAGGCGACAGTGGCCGCTCGGAGCTGCCAGGGCCGTGGCAGTGGAGTGCCAGAGAAGTGATCGGATTTGGGACGATTCGGGACGAAGATCCGGGGTGGGGGACTGGATGGGGGAGCTGGGGAGAGGGATGACAGGGTTGGTGGCGGCGGGGGCTGAAGGAGGACCAGGTCTGAGGAGTGACACCTCCCAGTGTGCGGTGGCCTCAGAATGTCCTAACGAAGATGTCCAGGCGTGTTGGATGCCAGGTCTGCCGCTTAGGTCTCGGCTGCCCAATGACGCTGTCAGGGGCCAGGGCGGACAGGCCGGGGGCCAGACTGCTGGACGACTAGAGAGGAGGGCCCAGCCCCGGCCCGGCCCAGCCTGCAGGAGGAGCAGGCTTGCCCCAGCACCGGGGGCCAAGGGGCAAAAGAGCGGTGGGGGGGGGGGGCTCGGGGGGTATAAGCGCCCGAAGCCGGGGAAGGGCGTGTTTTAGCCGAGTTGCCCGGTGGGCCCTGACCAGCCCAGACCACCAGAGGCCACCGGCCCACCTCCCTTCTCCACTTGGATGCCCTCCCTCCCTCCCCCACCAGATGGGGCAGAGACTCCTCTTGAGCCAGGAGAAGGGGAGGTGCTGGGGTCAGGGTGGCTGTGCTGGGCCCGGGCTCCCTTCCCCAGCGCAGGTGGCCTCACACGGGCTTTGGCCGTTGTCCCCATCCTGGCACCTCAGCTAGTGGGGGGTAGGGGGCATCAGACATGAAGATCCCAGTCCCTTACCCTTGTACTTGGCCTCTCAGCAAAAAAGTCTCGGGGAGCTGGGGCTGCTGGTCAGGGGCCAGGGTCGCCCAGAGCTTTGGGTGGGTGCTGATGCCCCTCATTCCCAAGCACAGGATTCCCTGGATTTTCGACCTGGCCCAGAGGCTGCACCTAAAAAGAGGCGCGGGCAGGGGGAGGACTGGGGAAGAGGAATGAGAGCCGAGGGCCAGGCTCGCGCCCTCCCTTGCTCTGGGTGGCCCTCGTGGCTTTGGCGAGCCATGGAACTGCCCCTGGCACCGTGTACGCTCCTGGGACCTCAGCAGGCAGACAGCCGCACCCACGGGGAGCCGGGCACCTGGCTGGCCCTGCCCAGCCCGGAAGCAGCTGGCCGCCCGCCCTGAGCAGCTCACCACGCAGCCAGCAAAAAGAAGGAGGGAGCCCTGGAGGAGCGACGCGGGTCCTCAAGATGTGTTTTCAAGTTGAGAAAAGGCAGCAGTGGTGAATACCAAGTATAGTAGCTACCATTTGTACAAAGAAGGAGAGAAAGAAATTTATAGACACACATATTTGCTTGTCTGTGTCGTCTACGGAAGGAGACCCAGGCGACGGCGCCTCCGCTGCCTGTGGGGAGGGGAAGCGGGTGGCTGGGGCTGGGGCGGGAGGAGGAATTCTCACTGTAGTCCCGTGGTGTCTTTTTAATTTTAGAACCATATGAATGTATTACCTACAGAAAAAAGACACATAGAAAGTTTTAAAACCAGCGTGTACATATGTGTATGTTTCTGAGAAAGATCAGAGCTTTCATAAGGTCCTCAAAAGGGACAGCGATCCCAGAAAGCTTGAAAACGCCTCACCTACATGCTTTGCAGCCATGGGAAAGTGCCTTAACCTCTCTGAGCCACACCTGTAAAACGGGGAGGAATAACGCTCACGTCATAGGCTTGTTTCCAAGAGGGACACTGACACTGGGAGGTAAGGGCTTATGTACTGTAAAGGGCAGAGCCCTTCTTGGAGGGGGTGGATTCGAGTCACCTCCCATTCTCTCCACAGCCCCCTCGGGGGCTCCTCTGAAACACCTTCCCCCCAGCAGCTCTGCCCGGGGCCTGGCTGGCCCTTGCTTCCTCTGCGACTCCTCCAGGCCCGAAGGCGCCTCTCGGCTGCCCTCCCCACTCCCCCTGCTCCATCCTCTACTGCACGCCCTGGGCAGTGCCCAGGCTGAAAATGCCACCCGGCCCCTATCTCCCTCCCAAACAGTGATGAGCAAACTTGGCTCCCACTGCCGAAGTCTGCTGGATTTCTGTCTAAGGCACAGCACACTCGGCACCGACCAGTCGCCCCTCCCCTGCCTTCTCCATCTCAGTCTGTGGCGACCTGAGGGCCTGCTGCCCGGGTGTCATCCTTCGACCAAAGCCAACAGCAGTAACAGTGGTGCCACTTACATTTAGTGCTTGCTGGGGACTGGGTCCTGGCCACCCCTTTAATCCTCATGACACCCTGGAGGGGGGTGCTGCTGTTTTCATCCCTGCTGGGGGTTCGGGGGCTCCCCCAAGCAGGAGAACCCCGAGGAGTGGGACCTGGACGCCGGCCCCACACCCGGTCCGTGTCGCCTGCACGGGGCGCCCCGACGACTCCGCGGCCCCTCCCCGCACCTCTGTGCCCCTCTCCCGGTCCGCGCCTCTGCCCGCAGGCCCATCTCCACCAGCTTGGGACCCACGGCACTCCTCCTCAGCGTAGAGCTCTCGGGGCCCCTCGACTTCTCCCCTCCACCCCTCACCCCGACTCCCAGCCGCTTGGGCCTTTCTTCTTGTCCCTCGGACACACCGAGCTTGTTCGTGTCTCTGGCTCTTTACGTGGGCTGTCCCTTCTGGTCGAAATCCTCTGAGACACGGCTGCTCCCACCCTCCCGCCACGCAGGCCTGGATTCAAAGGCTGCCTCCTCCCGGAGAGACCCGCCCCGCCTGCCGGGCACTCTGTCTGGTCTGCGTCCTGACCTCCTTGCAGCTCCTGTCCCACGCCATCCGCAATCTCCTTAAGTGCAGGGACCTTGACGCTCTGCCTCACCCCAGGCCCCAGACGCCGAGCAGACATGTGATGACTGACAAAGCAACGAGATAATTCCAGCCGGTCATAATTCCCATAAAGGACCCGAGCAGGGCGATGTGGCAGAACGTGACCAAGCCGGAGCTATTTTTGTCACTGCAGTCAGGGAGAACCTCTCAACAAAGGTGGTCTCTAAGTGGAGGCCAAAAGGAGACCTTCTGTGACACTGGCGCAGGGGCAGGACACCTGAGGCCTCGAGCCTCTGCCTCCCCCTCCCTCAGAGCGCTGTCCCCCAGGTGTCCTCCCAGGGGGTCAATGGGGCATCTCAGCGTCACAGCCAGGGTCCTAGGCTCGGAGGAGAAGCTCCAAGGACTGGAGTGAGGGGCGGCGCGGGCAAGGCCCAGCAGGGTGCGGGCAACAGGTCTTAGGAGGTCAGAGGCAGCGACAGCAACACTCGGGCCCTGCTCCCACCCCAGCTCACCTGCGGCCATGAATGCCTACTACGTGCAGGCAAAGTGCTGCAGCTTATGCATCACTTCTGACCATCTGCCCAGCTGGCTACTGAAGCCAGAGGCTCTCAGGCTCCATTCATTCATTAGCTCATCACCCCAACCGTATGCCGAGCTGCAGCGGCATCTGCCCTCCCGCCTGGTGTGTCTCCAGCACAGCCCAGCGCCTTGCCTCAGAGGATGCTCCGCAAATCACTATGGAATGAATGGACATTTACCAAGCACCTACTATGTGCTGGGGGAAGAGAAGTGAGATATGGCCCCACTTTGCTGAGCTCCACGTGTTAAGTGTGTGGCGACAGGAGACAAAGGGTCTGCGCGGCCACGGGGCTTAGAGAGGAGGTGCCCAGGAGGGTGTGAGCAAGCAGGGAGCGCAGAGGTGAAGCAGGTCTAGAGAGAGCGGGGCCGGGAGCCAAGTGTGCCGCTGGGCAAGGAGCGGAGGGTCTAAGGACACAGCAGCGCCCCCCAGGTTTCTGGGTACTTATGTTCTTTGGAACCAAGCACCCTGGAAGAGAGGGGTCTGCACACCCAAGCCCCCGCCAGTGGCACCCACGGGAGTTCTCCACAGAGTAGCAGCTTGCAAACTTTTTGACTAAGACCCAGAGTAAAAATAAACGTACCACATACCACCATTCATTCCACAATGTGTATTTTAAAGGCTGACACAAAAGCATCAAATTAATGCTTACCCTCAGTACCTGCAAAGTGCTTGCTATTTTCTTTGCATTTTGTTTTTAAAAAAATAAGGAGTAAACTCACTAAATCAACTTCACAACCACTGATGGGTCAGGACCTGCAAGTCATTCCGAAAGCATGGCCCTGTGAGGTGTTCAGGGGTTGCGGGTGGGTTGCAATGGGGGTCTCAGCTCAACTTGAAGCTGTGGCTGATGGGCTTGGACCATGGGCTTTTGCGGGCACAGCCAAGGGGGGAGTTGTTGGAGGTCACAGGGATACCTGGGACAGGCTGTCAGACCTTTAAGGCCGCAGGACTGCTGTGCTGGGGCCCAAACAATAGGGACTCTGGGTTCTGGGTCCAATCTCGTCTCCTGAACCAGTGTTAAAGCCCCTGCTGCCCCCTGCTAACATATGCCACTCAGCAGTTGCTTGCATACCTCCAATGACAGGCAGCTCACCCCTTCCTCAGGCAGCCTCCCAGAGTGTGGGGAGTGAGGCTCTGCCTTGCTGAGTGCAGGGGGTAACTGGAACTCTCTCCATAGCTGGCTGCACCCTCCCCTCTCTGTCTCCTGGCCTATCATCTCCGGGAGCCATCTCCAGCATGAGGCCACAGCCCACTCCGTACCCCATCCGGTTCCCTCTCTCCCCTGTTGCCCAGTTCCTGCTCCATGTTTAGGGGACGGTGCTGAAGCCCAGCCAGAGAGAGGCTCTTTCCGAGGTCAGGTGGCTCAGGATCTGCAGCTGCAGGCCTGGCGCTGGCCCCAGCCAGCCCTACCCCCACCCAAGCAGGTCAGAGGACTGAGAGGGCACAAGGGCAGCTCAGCACAAAAGTCGGGTGCTGACACCCAAGACAGCCAGAAAGTCAGTATCTGAAGGTGGTGGCTGCCAGGTGTGGGGGCTGGAAGCCCAGACATCCGCCAGATGCTGCCCCCGAGTGGTGGGACCACACAGCAGCTTGTGTCAACAGCTGGCCACGTTACACTCACAGGCTCATGGGATCTCCCCAGCATCCCCCAGCAGATGCAAGGGCACAGGCCCACCCTTATGGCTCAGGGCAAGGAGGCTCGGAGAGGAGAAAAAGCTGCCCAAGATCACACAGCCACTCAGGGGTGGAGCTGCACTTGAACCCAGGCCTGCTTCCCATCCACAGGCCTCGGCTGGGACAGCTGAGGGTGAAGGAGATAAGCCTTGGGGGTGAAGTGGGAACAGGGGGAAGTGGCCACCCTTCCTGTCAAGAATAGGCTGGGACCCTCGGGCCCCAGAGTGCAGAACAAAAGTCAAAGGAGGAGGCAGTTATCAATGAGCAGAACTCTCTAGAACAGCGGTCCCCAACTTTTTAACACCATGGACTGGTTTTGTAGAAGACTATTTTTCCATGGACTGGGGGTCTGGGGAATGGTTCAGGGATGATTCGAGTGCGTTACATTCAGGCTCACCTCCTGCCGTGAGACCCAGTTCCCGACAGGCCCGGACCAGTACCGGTCTGCAGCCTGGAGTCGGGACCCCTGTTCTAGAGACAAGGGGGCTGCCTTGGGAGATAGTGAGCTCCCCATCAAGTGGGGTGTGGGAGGCTCTGATGCCTACATGTCAGAGTAGTGGCAGCCCCTTCTGTCCCCGTGTTACCCACAGCCAGGGCCCCTCTAGTTCTGTGCCTGCTACCTCCCCCGTCTGGCCTCACGGAGCTCCTGAATCACTGGCCCCCATCCCACCTGTCCCAGGCTGGTGGCACCTTAACTCTACAGGGACTTCTTAGGCCAACAGTGGGAGAGGAGGAGCTCCTGCAGGGAGTTTGGGGTGGAGGTTGGGAGACGGACATGGGGTGGGGTGGGGGGAGACAGCTGAGAAGTCCCAGAGAGTCCCAGAGGCCGCCTAGACGGTGCAACCTGGCGCTGACTCCGCCACCACCCCCTCCCCCGCTCAGTAAAATAAACGGGACCAGGCCATCACAGTGCATGGACGTACTCTGTCCTCCCTGGCCACGAAGCCCCCACGGGGCCACAGCGGGTGGGGGGGTAAGGGGGAGTCAGGCACATCTCCCGGCACCACAGGTGGTCTGTGTTTCACAGAGGACCTAAGAAGGTTCCTACGGGGACAGTGAGCCGGTCAAGGTCGGGTGGTGTAAGTGGCTGAGCCCAGACGCAATCCCTGGCCTGCCTGAAGTGGCAGCCTTCCTAATTCAGCTGCAGCAGCTGCGTCCCTTCCCTCTCTCCGGCCTGGGCTTTGCCCAGGAGTGGGGTTGTTGAGAGGAAGCCCTTCCCTTTCCTCTCCAAACCCGGCTGACACAGGGCATGTCTGGAGACAGACAGGCGTCCGCAGCCCTGGGGGTGGGAGGTGGAGCAGGGACGGGAGTCCAGGTTCCGGCCAGCCCAGCTCTGCCACCACCACTGTACGAGCTGGGGCACATCGCCGTGGTCTCTGGGCTCACCTGCTCCCTCTCCCACTGGAGCGAAGGTGAAAAAGCAGACGAAGGAGCAAATCGGAGTTGCCAGGTAAAGCTGGGCAGAGTTTTCTCCACTGTTCAAAGGCCTGGGGGTGCCTCTGCCCATCTGTCCCCCTGTGCTCTGCCCACCCGAGCTGGCCTGGGGCAGAGCTCCCAGCAGACAGGTCACCATGACAACGCTTCCTCCCTACACAGCTGGGGTCTGGACCACGGAGGCCCACCTTCCTCAGCAGCCCCTGTCCTTGACCCACCGATGCCCCTCATGGGCACCTCTCCTCCCACTGCTTACAGAGGGCAGATGTTCCTGACGCTGGCACTAGGGCTGGTCAACAGTCAGCCAGGTAGCCACAGGGAGGGGGGACACTGCCTCGGGGAAAGAACGGGGGCCCCAGGCTAGAAGAGAGGCTCGCTCCCTCCTCCAGGAGGCCGACTGGAGGGTCCCAGGGCAGTGGGAACTTCAGCACCGTAGGCCAAGGGCATGCAGCCCTTCCACCTGTGCCTTGGGTGAACTCTTGCTTTTCACGGAGCCTCAGTTTCTTCCTCTGCCAAGTGTGAGTGATGGTCCTCACAAGGTGGCAGGAGGGTTAAGTGAGGTCATGAATGCAAGGGTGGCACACAGGGAGTTGTCCCTGCAGCAGGGCCCCTAAGGAAGCCTCTTTGTCACCCCAGCCACCGAGCAATGTCACCATCTATCCAAATAGCTCTCGTGTGTGTGAGTGTGCATGTGTGAGTGTGTGCACATGGCTGTGGGTACGTGTTGGGAGGAGACAAGGCCCAGGAGTGCAAAGGGACATGCAGGGGCCACACCCTGGCATTCTTCCCACCCATCCGCCTGGCCTATGTCCTGAAAAGAACCATGGTCTGAGAATCGGGCAAAACCCACCCGTTCAAATCCAGTCCCACCCACTTTCTACTTGTGTCCATCCAGCCACTCCCCCGGCTGAGCCTCGGTTTCCCCTTCTGTAAAGGGAGAGAGTGGCCGAGGCCCCAAGTTTCAGGTTTGCCACAGGGGCCACACAGTGGGACGCAGGGGCGAACAGGCCCGGCCTCTGGGAGTGGGAGGCAGGACCCACAGCAACTTGGCGCACACCCCTCCCACCCTGCCCCCCCCCCCCGGGCTGCACCCACCCACCGCCGCGCACAGTGTGCGCGCCTGCAAGAGCGCGCGTGCGTGACTCAAGGTCTATTCATAGCTGCGCTCCGCCAGCTGCATCGTCACAAGCAGAGGGGCCTCAGCCCATATTATTATTTCAATTACCATCTGAATTAAAAGTTTGAGCAGCGATCAGCCCACGTAGCGAGGGGAAGAAGGAGCAGGAGAAAAAGAAAGACGAAAAGGAGAAGAAGGGCTGGGCCCGGAGATCCCCCCACACCCCTCAGAGGGCTGAGTGGCCGGGGAGGCTTAAAGGCTATGCCGGCCCCCAGGGTTCCTGCCTGCCTCCTGCCCAGGGCCCAGGGGCCTCGTGGGCACGGGAAGAGCACTCTGGGATGGCAGCCCAGTGGTGGCTACTTTGTGGAAACAGCTCAGAAAACCAGATTCTCGGTCACATGGATGGGCACACCAACCGCAGAGAAGGTGAGGAACTGACCTGAGGTCACACAGGAATTACACCCAGTGCTGCTGGCTCCAGGACCCTGGCGCCGAGCAGGTCCCACCCACAGTTTCCCCTGACTTCACAGGCAGTGTGACATTGGCCTTTGTGGGTGGCTCTGGGGCAGGACCAGGGAGGGCAGACGTGGACCCGCTGTGCTTGCTGGTTCCTCTTTCTGTTCCCAAAGCTGACCCCCCTCCCCACAGCCCTAGCCCGGGGCCCACACCCTCCCAGCCCTCTGCGGAACCACCCAGCTGTCTGCAGCCCCAACCCCAGACCTTACGCCCCCATCAGGCTACGAGCCCCTCCTAAACTGCTCGTGCAGGCCAGAGCCCTGGCTTAAATCTACCTCTCTGGGTACTTTTGGGCAGGTCACTCTCTGTCTCTGAACCTCAGTCTTCCCATTTGTCACACGAGTTCTCCTTTGATCGTGTCTTCAGAATGGAGCCCCCAGAGGTCCTAGGGCGAGAGTCAAGCTATAGGGGCAACAGACCATCTCCTGCAGGCTCAGGGTGGGACATTCTCCGCTCTTCCTAAGGAAGCCCCAGGGACAGCCCTGAGAATCAGGCTGGCGGGCACTCAAATCCTGGCTCCTCCACTCCCGGCTGTGTGACCTTGGGCAAACCACACAGACTCTCTGAGCTGTGGCCCCCCGTCTGCAACACTGGGACGTGGGTCCGACATTGTGGGGTGGCAGGGAAGACTAAAATGGAAGAGTCTGCCAGAGCTCCTGGCCCAATGCCTGGTGACAGCATGAGTTTCCCCGCTGGGAAATGGGTAAGTGATGGGAGCTGCCTCCCTGCTCCTCCTGGGGTATCAGAGACTCCCGGGACCTCGGAGGGGAGGTGTCATTCATCCCCGGCTCAGGATCCCCGGCAGGTACTCCTGTGGTTCTGTGTGAATGGCTCCAGCAGGGTGGTTGAGGAGCTCCCTGTCCCACAGAGCATGCGCCTCCCCTCTGGGGACCTTCTAGAAGGGCCACAGTCTTCCAGCCTAACCCTGCCTCCAGCCTGCCCCGCCTGGGACTGCCTGCAACTGGATTCTGGATGAACCTCAGAGGGAGCTTTTCAACTAGACCCAGTGACGGATGGGATCCATGTCCAGAGATGGTGGGGACGGGGCCAGAGAACAGGAAGAGAGATGGAAGGGGGCCCAGAGAAAACCAGAACCGGGTCAGGGCGGGCCTGCCACCCGGCCCCACGAGGCTGTGCATCTGCCTGTCTACTCTCAAGCAGGGCTGGGAGCCAGGAGCCCCGGGTTCAGGCCCCAGTTCTGCTTGTCCACCCCCTAAACCATCCCTTTGACCTTGTGTGTAGGGGAGTCCACTTCCCTCTCTGGGCCTTGATTTCTACTTTTGTGAAATGAGGGCACCAGGCCAGTGATTTAAGCGCCAAGCCTTCTGTCTGAATTGAGATGCTGTCCTGCTGCCCCCGCCAACATCAGGGCCTGGCTCGGCCCCACCTCCAGCCCAGCACGCCAGGAGCCTTGGAGCCCCCGGGGGTCTGTGCTTTCAGGGCCAGAGACCCTCTCTCTTCCCCTGCCCGGCCTTTCACATCTAGTCCCTTTGAAGATTCTGTTGTCCCATCTCACAGGTAAGGAGATGGGGCAGAAGGAATAATAAAGGCACCTCCTCAAGGTCACAGAGAGCAACTCAAACCCCAGGAGTCCTCCTCTGTGCCCCTGAGAGCAGTCAAACTCAAGGCTATCTTTTCTCAGGAGAGCCCCCACGATCTCAAGTGGCCAACTGCTCTCCATACAGATGTAGTCTCTGTATGGGGCAGGGTGGCCGGCTGCCCAAGGTCACACTGGACACAGTGAAAAACTGGGGTCCCGAGCACAGGCTCCCAGACTCCCAGGCCTCATCTAGCCAGGGCCACGGCAACTCGTCTGGCCTCCTGTTCAACCCTGGGGGCTCCCCAAGACTGAAATCCTTGTCTCTGCCCTAGGTCCCATTAGGCTGCTCCTGGAAGCCCCCGCCCCGGCCTTCGGGGCTCAGGCAGGAAGAGTGAGCAGGATGACAGGAGAGAAAGTTGAGGGCTGGCCACTAGTCCCCTGGCCACCCCCCACCCACACCCTCCCTCCCCTCTCCCTGCGCAGGGGGAGCTGTGGTGATGTAATGCACTCGGCTTTGGTCTTGGTGCCAATCTCAGAAGAGAGACGACAGATTGCGTGAGCCAAATTTGGCATCCTAGGGGGGGAGGCATGAGAAGTGGGGATGTGGAGGAGAGGAGGGAGGAGCCTGGGGAGGTGGGGGAGAAGCCCCCTGCCCAGCAGACCCCAGAGGCACCTGCCCTCCTTCCACTCCGGCCTCCCCCTCCACAGCCCACCTGGCCTTGGGCCCCCACCCCTCACTCTGAGAGGCCAGCCTGGCTGCTTCCTGGCCCCTCCAGCCCCGGTGCTGTCAGCCCTGTGCACCCCCCACCCCGCCACGAAACACACCGTTCCAGCTCCATTTCCCATCGCTAGTCTCCTGGTTACCATGTTGCTGGTTGTCATGTCGCTTACATGTCCTCGTGACTCAGTGGTCCCCGCAGAGGGGCCCCCTCCTCCTCACACCCCCTTCAGCTCTCGCCCCCGCCTCCCCCGGATCCACATTAAGAAGCAGCCTGCCCTATGAGCCTACACTGTTCCTCCTCCCCGTCCCTCTTATCCTGAGCTGAGAAATCTTTTTGCAGCATCTCCTACTGCTACTTCATTCTCTGGTCCACAAATGTCTGTCAAGAGCCTACTATGCTCCAGGCTCGTGCGAGCTGCTTTCAGAGATGTGGCGAAGTCTGCAAAGCCCTCAGCAATCCAGTGAAGTCAGTCCCATCACCCCCATTCTCCAGTTGAAGAAACTGAGGCTTAGGGAGGTCAAGACAGCTACCCAAGGTCACCCAGCAGAAAGTCAAGGCCAGCGCTGTCTGTCCCAGTCACCCCAAAGGCTTTTCCTGGGACAGGAGCTTCCTTTTCAAGGGTAACCCAAGGGATCCTGAAGAACAGCTCCTGAGTCCCAGGTCATCCTTGTAATTCCCGGACCCTCCCCTCTGTGGTCAGCTCTCTACTTCCAGACACATTGCCCACTCTCCGGCAGCTGTGCACCTTCCCAAAGGGGAAATGAGCCACTACTCCCATTTCCCTGCACCTTCCCCAGCCTGCGAACGGCCCTCCGCTCACTTGAGCCCGGGGGTCCTCCTTGGAGGTCAGTGCGCTGCTCTCATTCCACAGATATGGAAGGTGAGGGTCAGGGAGCAAGGGACTTGCCCCAGGCGCTGGTTTCTGGCCCAGCTAAGCTGATTTCTAGGAGCCTGAGTGGAAGATCCACAGGGCCCTCTGCCCGGTGTGGAACACCCCAGAAAGAGTCCTTCCTCCCAGCGGAGAACAGACTTGAATGTTCTTGGCTCAGCAATCTAAGCTCTGGCTTAGATGCAGGACAGCTCAATGGCCACTAGCCTTGGCTCCCGCCACAGTGCCCCCAGCCCTGACCTCACTGCCCTCTTCTGCCTTTCACTCCCTTTATCCCAGTGCAAGCCAGGGCCACAATGTGGCCCTCGGATCCCCAAAGTCCTGCAGTGCTAGAGATCACAGAGCTGGATGTGAGGAAGCAAAACAAACATTGCACACACGCACATGCACACACATGTGAACATGTGAACATACAGGGCACGGCTCCTCGGTGGGCCTTGCCTGTGTGGCCTCCCTCCTTGAGCTCTTGGTCCCCTCAACCTGCTGCTTGACATCACACTGCTCTTGAGGCCCTTCCCTGCCAACTTGGCCAGGCCACCCTGCCTCTGGCCGTCCCCCCTCACTCCTGCCTACTGCCATCTATCTCCCTGCCTCCGCTCCCCATCCTGGAGCTGGGAACCCGGGGCAGGAGTGTGATGGTGCTGGCGGGGGGCACACTCAGCCTGTCCTGAGGGGAAGTCTCCCTGCTCCTGGGTTCATCTCTCTAGGGAGGAAAACGCTGTTGGCACCTCTCCCCACAGCCAGACTCGACCACTGTAAGGTATGAAATGCCTCGCTTACTGGATCCCTGTCCCATCGCCCTGGGGTCACCAGGTCCAAAGTAGGTGCTCAAGACATGAGACATGGGATTTTGTTTTCTGTCAGATGGAAGGATCATTTGCAAATAGGCTGCAGCTGGGGCTGTGGAAAGGAGAGCCCTTCCACCCCCTTGCCACAAGTCACCTGCCTTGAAGCTCCTCTGAACCCAGCGTGACAAGTGGGGGTGGGAGGAGGCAGGGAAAGGTCGGGGATGGGGCAGGAGGTCAAGGCCAGTTCTGCCACCTCTCCCCCATTCCTGGCATCAACCCAGACCTTGCTGCTCCCGAAGACAGAAGGACAGAGCTGACAGCTACTGGGAAGTCACAGGAACCCGCGTCAGGACTAAGGTAAAGATGCTGAACAAGCGCACGCGGGGCCAAAGCGGCCGGCCCAGAACACACAGACACGCAGGCGGTGGGACAGACGGACGGACAGCGCCAGCGGAGGGCGCGGGCCAGGCTTACCGCGGGGCGGATGTCCGATGAGTGTCCGGGAGGCGGTGAGCGGGCAGCGGGCGCTACATCCCCGGCGCGGTCGGGCGGTGTCCCCAGCAGAGAGGGGAGTCCGGGCTCCCCAGTCCCGCGAACCCGGTGGTCCGGCCCCGCCCCTCCCCCGGCTGCCGGCGGGTCTGTCCGTGGGTCTCTGGGTCCCCGCGTCTCGGCGTCACCGCTCAGTCCCGGGCCGCTCGCCGCCGGCCACCCAACTTTCAGCGCTGCCCGGCGCCGCACCCTCGGCGCCGCCTGGGCGTCAGCATCCTCGGGCCCCGGCCCGGGCTCAGAGCGCGGGGCTCCGGGGGCCCATGGCTCTCGCTGCCCCGAGCTCGCGCCCCCCGCCGCCGCCGCCGCCGCCGGCCGTCCGCCCGCTGTGGCTCCGCGCGGTCCCCCGCCCCGCTGCGCTCGCCCCCGGCCGAGACCCCCGGGGCGGACCGGCCGGGGCTCCGCCGCCGCTTCCCCGCCCGCCCTCTCGGGTCCCGGTCCTCGCCCCGGGCGTCCTCCGGGCTCCCCGCCGCCTCCTCTGCCCTCTGTCCCCTGCGCGTCTCAATTCGTCTCCCGCCCCGTCTCCGTCCTCCTCCGCCTCTCGCTCCCGCGCACTCTCCGCGCGGCCCCCGCCGTCTCGGACCCCGGCCCCGCCGCCGCCGCCGCGTCCCCGGCTCGCCCGGGAGCCCGAGCTCCCGCCGCCCGCGGCGCGCCGAGAACTCCCAACTCGCCGCGAGCCGCCCCGCTTTGCGAGACTTTCGCCCCTCCTCACACGTGACCCGCGCCCCGCTGCGGGGGCCGCACCCCGCCGCCGCCCCAGCCCCGGAGCCCCGCGCGGCCTGGGGGCCCGGCGCGCCCCTTCCCCTCCGCCTGGCCGGGCGCAAGCCCCCTCCCACCCGCTGTTTGCGCGGGGCAGGGGCGGGGGCGGGGGGCTGCGTGGCCCCGCTCCTGCCGGAAATCCTGCCCGGGTTTTCCTCCTGCCTCCAGGAGCGCTCCTCCCAGAACCCATTCCGATCACCGCTCCCGGGTTTTCCACCCCCCCAAGAGGCAGGTGGAAAAGGTTCCTCGTGCTGGGAAGGGAGTGGGTGGGAAAGAGTCAGTCCGCGCAGGGTCCCCGGGCGTCGGGCCACTCCCCTCAGCGGTCCCCTGCCCCTCCTGAAGTACCAGCAGTTAAGGACCCTGGGCAGCCCGCTCCGAAGACAGCGATGGTCCTGCTGGAGGGACCCTCACGATCACCTACGGTAGCACCGCCCCACTTTACAGACTGGGAGACTGAGAACCGAGGGTCACAAGCTTGCCAAAGTCACCCAGAGGTGGCACCACTGGTCCGAACCTCAGTCTCGTGTTCTCTGCATCCCCATTACTTCAAAATGTCTTTATATGGGAGGGTCGTGCTGTTCTCCTCACCGCCCCCCCACTGTACCCCAGGACTGGAAGACCTCAGCACCCTACAGCCCCTGGGGAGCCAAACGCTTCCGAGACCATTCTGCCGCCTCACTCCAGCCCTCTGGGGACAGAGCATCTTCTCCAGGGTGCTAGAACCTAACCTGCAGTTAGACAGTCGGGAGCACTTCCCAGGGAGCCTGGCCAATATCCAGTGAAGAGAGGGAGAGACTGAGGCACCCTGGAGCTGGACTGAGAACTCACTGACTACGAAGCCTCCTGCGGCTCCCCTGTGCTGATCCCTGGAAGATGCAGCTGGCACAAGGACCACAGGGCACTGAACCACAGCCCCGCTTCCCCTCCCCACCCAAAAGGATCGAGTCCCAACTGCCCCGGGTGACGTGCAGCCAGGCCCCACCTTACCCCACACCCCATACACCTACACGTACACCCTGATTCCCACAGACTCCAGAACACACCAGATGCTTCCACACCCCTCTGCCTTTGCACGTGCTGTTCTCCCTGCCCGACACGCTCTTCCTCCCGCTCTGCCCAGAGACTTTCCTGCTGTTCTCCAAGTCCAGCCTCCATGCTGCCCCCTTGGGAAGATCTCCTGACGCCACTGCAGAAGTTGTTGTCACCCACTCATTCATTCATCCAGCACCGGGCACTAGTCTGGTTCTTGTTAACTGAGCTTGGGAGTCGGGCCAACCCGGGCTCCAAAGCACTTAGGAACTGCATGATCTTGGGCAAGTATTTTATTTAACTGGTCTGTAAAATGGGGGTCCTGAGTCCCTCCCCTCACAGGGGCAGATCAGGTGAGGCAGATGCACGGGAATGTGCAGCTCACGGTAGAGGCTCCGTAACCGCGGCCACCCCTTCCCAGTCCTCCCTTCAGCACTGGGCGGACCTCCACAGCGCATGTCCCACCCCACACCCATCTCCCTCGTTACCGGGCTGTGCCCTCGCAGGTGGGCAGCCAGGACTGAAGGTCCATGGCAGGAATCTTGGGGTGCGAACGAATGGGGGAACACAAGCCCTCTGAATGCCAGCACAGTGGCGGATACGTGCCTGCTGCCTGTCACACCTTTCCACAGGTTGAGCAGAGGAGGGCGCAGGCGCAGGGGAGGCAAATAACCTGTGGTCTCTCTACCTGGCCAGAGACCTGGCCTGGTGGTCGCCCGAGAGTGTGGGGCAGGAGGGGCAGGAGGGGGAGACGGAGGAGGGGTGTCTGCAGCTCCAGACTGTGTGTTCCTGTGGGACCAGACCTGATTCGAAGGCGCTGGGCACCAGTTTAAGGAGGGGGTGGGGCAGGAAGGGGCAGCCTGGTGGCTGTGATGTCGCAGGGGCTGAGAAGAAACATCTGGGGGCGGTCACCTTGCTTGGCCTGGTGCTGCAACCTGGTGCCCTCCTATAAGGAGGGTCCTGTGGAGGCTGAGGGTGGATGGGGAGGCGCTGGGGAGATGCATGAAGGGCAGCTCCAGGCAGGGAGAATGTCGTGGACTCAAGGCCCAAGGGTCCCTTCTCCACCATCCAACCCTTACATGACGTGACCGTGGGCAGCTCACCTCTCCTCTCCGGGCCTCGGTGCCCTCACATGTAAAGTGGAGAGGATCATACCCACTTTAAGGGGCTATCCTGAGGGTGATTAAAGTCTAAAGAGGAATCTGTCCTTGTTCATCACATGTTTGAGTAGCTTCCAGTAAGTAGGGGTGGGGAGCTGGTGGGGGGTGGGAGGCAGGCATGCAGGGAGGCTTGGGTGTCAGAACCTGGATGACCCTGGGCAACTTGCTCGTCCTCTCTGGGCCTCAGAGCATCATCGAACACAGAAGCACCCCCTGAGCACACACCGCGCGCCCAGCGCTACTCGAGGCTTTCACAGGTGCCGTCTCCTTTAAGCTTTACCAGAACTCTGAGACGGGCCCTGCTGCCGATGGGAAACTGAGGCACAGGCTGTATCATTAAGAGTGGTGTGGCCTGGGTGGCCCAGGACAGTGATCTGGAAGGGCGAGGCCCGCTCTGACGTTTGATGGAGAGTGATGATGGTGAAACCTCTGCCCGGCCCGAGCATCCCACTCATTCTCCATTCGCATCTGCTCCTCACAGCACCGCTGGGAGGTAGAGGCAGCAACCAGCCCTTCCACTCACCTGCCTGCCCGGGTCAAAGGGGAGGAAGCTGCACTGAGCCGTGGCGAGAGGAAGGGCCTTGCCCAGGGTCACTCAGCAAGTAAGCACCTGTCTGGCCCAGGGTTTGAACCAGCTGCTAGCTTCTGGGGAAAGGTCACTGCAGGCCCGCAGGGCGCTCACTAATGGGCTCACTCTGAGAGGCGGATCAGGCCTCTCGGGTCCCACGGGGGCCCTGAGGGCTTGTGCCGTGGGCCCGGAGGACTGGATAGGAGAAGCACCTGGCCAGGAAGGTGGGATATCAGGGCAAGGGCCACTTCGAAATGGCAGAGTCACAGAGTTTAGAGGTTTTGGCCTAGAGAGCTCCTTAAAGTCCAGCCAGCCAATCCTACAGATGGGGCACACTGAGGCAGCAGCTGCTTAGATGAGAAATCAGACCAGGACACAGCTGGCCTATCTCAGAACTCTGCAGCCTTGAGCGGTGAGGACAAGAAGTAGGGAAAGGGAATTGGGGGATCCAGAGGGCCAGGACCCACCCTAGCAGGCTGTGCCCTGGAGATAGAGGACTGCAGGGGTCTCTCCCACCCTCTGCTCCCACCCTCGCCCACCCCCCAGTACTCAGTAGTCACCAGGGTGGAATATTTTAGCACCTATAGAAAAACTGCCACAGACGGCCTGTGGCAGCTGTTGCTAAGGAGACGCTCCCAAAATAGCCCCCCTCCGCCAACCTTTCCCGCTGCTGCTCCTGCTGTGGGGAGGGGAGGAGGGTGGCACACACGCCCTGGCCCCAGATTCACCCACCCGCCCCTGCCCCTGGTGCCCGCAGCCGTCAAAAACCTGGGCAAGTAGAAGACCTGGGCAGCCACAGGTCTGCAGAGGGGGCAGGAGCAAGCCTGAGCGTGCTTGCGGCCTCAGCCACAGTCCTCAGCTGGCGGAAGGTCACCGACCGGAGGGAGGTGGGAAGAAAGAAAGCTCCGCAGCCAAGACCCGCAGTAGGGGGTCTCCACACGCACAGTCACGGGCCTCACAGTCTCACACGCCCTCCGGGCACACCCCAAGTAGGACCCGCAGATGCCCACCTAGATGTGCACATACACCCTCAAAGACACTGCGTGCATGGGGGAATACAAATGCCACACGCACACAACACTCAACACACACTTAAGGGCACATGCCACACAGCCACAAACACACACATTCGCATACACGTACACACATACGTGTCCCAAGTACACACACACCAGCATATATACACATGTATACGCACACACAGCAATGCGTACACAGCCTCACAGCACATGAGCACACACCTGTCCACACATGCCCAGCGCGGGGCACTCAAAGGGGATTCAGTGGTGTTAGCCATGGGCTCAGTCCAGGGGCCATGTCCTAGGGCCTCCAGGTTTCCTCACTTGGTGAGGAACCTCTGCGGCCCAGCCACATGGCAGAGATTAGGAAGAGGTGCAGAGGAGGTGGGTGGAGGGCGATGTCTCTGCGAAGCCCTGTATTCGGATGGTCTGGGGGTCGAAGGCTCTCTGGTGCCCGGGAGCGCTGTCCTGGACCCGATCCCTGGGAACTGGAGCAGGGGGAAGGGGATTCTCACCTGCAGCCTGGTCACCTCTGGGCATGGAGAGAGAGTTCTGAGCCCCGGGTCCCTGTGCAGCCGGTTGGCAATGAGGCTGCAGCTGGGGCTGGGATGCTGATGAAGGCAAGGAGGCAACAGGGTGGCCACGGTGATGGTCCTCCACACGGGTAAAGCACTTCACAGTTGGTAAGCCACTTTTACACATTATTTCACATACTTGGTAAAAGCTACTCTGAGTGGTGGTGTTCCCACCTCTGAGACCCAGACGGGATTTTGAAGACCACACAGCAAGTTGCTAGCAGAGCTGGAACCAGAACCCAAAGAGGCGCCAGCACCCAGCCTTACGTGCCTTCCACTTAGCTGCGCTGTGTGAGCCCGAGAGCAGGCCATGGGGGTGCCCCCTTGGCTCTGCCCCTGATTGGAAGTCAAGCCAAGCCTTCCATCTCCCCACCTGGAAAGCTGAAGAGTGAATCCCCGGGGGTGTGTTCAAGCAGTAGTTTGTGGCCGCAGCCGGGGCTGGGGAGTGGTGCCTGCTGAGTGCCCTCGAAATGCGCGCGCAAGGACGAAGGGAGTTCAGTCGTTTCCCTCCGCACTGGGCCAGCCACAGTCTCTCTCCAGCCGCGCTCTTTGGCTCCGGTTTAAAAATCCGGGTTCCGGGTCTTCGCTGGCGCCTCGACTCTCGGGAGATGGGAGAGCGGCATGCGGTTGCCTTGGGAACCTCGCCCGGGCCTGGGCGCTCAGCTCACGACTTCAGGCGGCGAGCGCTGGGCGCGCGCCGCACTCGGAGAGTGGCTTTCCGAATCTCAGAGACACCTGTCGCCAGCGGCCAGGGGAGATTCGCGTCGTGGCTAGGCTTGTTATGTTTTTCTTTTTATTTACGGTGTAACCTAATACATACATCTGAAGAGTACAGATGGTGATGTATATATACATCGTGTATTCAACACTCAGATCAAGGTGCAGACAACTTCCAGCGCCCTGGAAGGCTTCCTCCAGCCTAGACGTTATTTATAATTGTCTTCTTCATCTTCTTTCTTCTTCTTCTTCTTCTCCTTCTCCTTCTCCTTCTTCTTCTTCGGGAATAAATAGGTAAGGGAAGTGATCGCCTTCCAAGAACACAAGCTTCCGTTTCTTTTCCCGGCCGTCCATGGGCCCCACGTCCTGTAAAGAGGAGCGAGGGCTTGCGTTTGTCTCATGGTTTACTCTTTGCAAAGCGCTTTCGACACTGAGCTAACCTACTGCCCTACGCAGTCAGTACTATTTGGTTTATACCCGGGTTACCGATGAGAACACTATGACTTGGGGAGATTTGACTAAATCGCCTAAATGATAGACCCTGAGACTCCAGCGAAGGTCTTTCTAACCTTGACGTTTATCACAACCCACCCCCGCCCCGCCCCGCTTTTCCCTGGTCGTTGGCCTCTTTTAAAGAGGAATACAACAAATAAAATGCACTGGGAGAGCGGGTTGTATGATATTTCTGCTCCCTTTGTGCGTGTAATTCCTTCTACTTGGGACTCTTTTCCTCTAGGTTTTGTCCTTGAGGCAAACAAGCTCCTACTCATCCTTCAAAACCCACTAGGGCATCCTCTGGAGTTTTCCTAACTGAAATCCTCCCCTGAGACTCTCCCCAGCCCAGGGTAAGACTCCTTCCTCTGTGCTAGTTCAGTACACGCGGAAGCGCCCACCTCCCACAGTGCGCCCAAGGGCTCCCCGCGGCTGCCTCTGAGCTCAACCTGCAAGGCGCTCCCCCCACAGCTGGTTTTCAGGAAATATTTGGAACTGACAGCGGAGAAGAGGTTTTGGAACATTGGTTTCCCCGCTTTGCAAAAATGGGACCCGCAGTGGCCCTGTCACGTGTCACTCAAAAGATATTCGAGGAGAGGAGGAGGGCTTCGCAGGGGCGGGACCGCGGGAGAAAGGCTGTCCTCAGCCCACCGCATTCATTTAGGGAATGGACTCGTCCGCGGCTCTACCGCAGACCTCCGGCCGCCTCGGAAGAGTCCATTCCCTCCGCGGGGAGCGTCCACTCGCAGAGGCCGGGAGAACCCCGAGCGACCCCGAGGGACCCGAGGGAGGTCCCAGGACACCCAGCCCACAGCTCCCCCTTCTTCCCAGGGCGCTGCGGGGCAGAGGCACAGATTAAGTGGTGAAGTGTCCTCAGCGTGGGGATTTGCACGCTTTCCTTCCTTCCGCACCATTGGAAGCACCTGGCAGGATGGATATTCGAACACAGTGATGGAAGATGCCAAAGGGCTACAACAAGGAAGGAGAAAAAGGTTATGCACACTTAAAAACATCCTCCCCGGGGATATGTTTATTGACTTTAGAGAGAGAGGAAGGGAGGGAGGAAGAGAGAGAATGAGAGAGAGAGAGATCAGTCTGTTGCCTTCTGTGCTCACCCCAACTGGAGGCAGAGCCCGCAACCTCGGAATGTGCCCAGACCAGCGACAGCAACCTCAGCCTTCTGGAGCTTCAACCAACTCAACCACATGGCCAGAGCTACATACATTTTTTTAAAAATAGTTGAACAAGTCCCCCATTCTTTCCTTCTTAAATCTGACTTTGAACATACGTTTTGCTTTGTTAATGAAAAAAGAAAAAGAATCCTTGCCCTTTGAGCTGAAGGAAATTCCCCTTCTGACTTCTTCTCACTTGTGTTGTTACAGCAGACGTATTATAAGTGTCAAGAAAGTGAGGCACGAAGGGGTACGGGACTTCCCTGGAACCACCTGGCATCAGGGACAAATAGAATCTGATGGTGAGTTGCATGAAAGGAGAGAAGGTAGAATCTGATGGTGCAGGTGGCCATGTGGCAGCATGGGCTGGAGCCAAGAGTTTTAAAGGAGGAGGATTTTACCTCTTCTCTACGGGAGAGCAGAGGGGGGATTTTGAAAGCTGTTCCACCCTTCCCTGGCTGGTGTGGCTCAGTGGACTGAGTGCTGGCCTAGGAACCAAAGGGTTACTGGTTTGATTCCCAGTCAGGGCACATGTCAGGGTTGCAGGCCAGGTCCCCACTAGGGGGCGCACAAGAGGCAATCACACACTGATATTTCTCTCTCCTTTTGCCCACTCTCTAAAAAATAAATAAATAAAATCTTTTAAAAAACACAAGAGAAATGTTCCACCTTGAAGATGGGCTAGTTATGAAAAAGGCGGTTTGATTATTAAGGAGAGACTGGTAGAACTTTGGGGAGATGAGTTCTACGTGTCCTGGCGGGGGGGGGGGCAAGAGACAAGTTTGAGCCTCAGTTTGGAGCCTCATCTGGAAAGGGCCATGAGTTCCCTGTCTTGAGACACAGAGGGTACAGATATGATAGGGAAGACCAGATACAAAGAGGCCCAAGTAATCACTCAGCAATACTTCTGACTTCATTATCCCCATTAACAGATGGGAAAGCTGAGTCCACGCTCCAGGCCGCAGTGGCCAGGACGAGATCTCGGCCCTGGGGCCGCTTAGCCTGAGTTCTTTTCCTTTTGCCCCTGTAGTGGTCACTCTGCAGACCTGCCCTGGCCTTGGCCGGTTCCCTTGCGGCCCCTGGAGAAACAGCAAAGAGGAGCTTTCTAGCCTTGTTCCAGCCTCCGCTGGCACTTGAGTTGCTTCTCAGGAGGGCAGCTGTTTCACCAAATGGCAAATGCACATGCTTTTCCCAGGCTTGGGCAGGAGGTGGGCGCTGAGAAGATGCCAGCTGGTTGGGCAGCGAGAAGTGTAGCCACACCTGAGGTTTTAAATAGCCACCACCTTCTTGGGGAACTAGCGGGAGGCAGGGCATCTGGGCAGGGTGGTGGGGGGAGCAGCGAACGGAGCAGCCCATTCAGAACCTGCCGCAGCCCCAGGATGGTTGGTTGTCTGGCCCCTCCTACCAGAGGCACTTGGACCGACCGACTGCCTCACCTCCTCAAGCCTCAGCGGCCACCACCTGCAAAGTGGAACTGAAAGGGTACTCAGAGGGTGCCCGTGGGGGCCAAATGGAGGGAACCTTCCTAACTCGTCTGACTCATGCTGGCACCCAGCAGATACTCACCTCTCGATTGCTGTTGTCACCCAGCCTCTGTGACAGGGCGGGGGTCCCCACTGCAGCATCCCCAACAAATGGGACCTCACCCCCATCCCCCCACTTCTCATGACAGGGAGCTCCGCACCTGCCATGACACTGCACCGTGTACCGTGACGAGCCAGTTGCATGAACCTTGAAGTCAGAGTGTGGGCTGGAATCCAGGCTCCACCGTTCAGTGTCTGTGATCTTAAGCAAACTACTTACCCTCTCCGTGACTCAATTTCCGCAGCGTGAAATGGAAATAATAACTGTGCCTCCCTGGTGGTGCTGTTCGGATGAGGGCCTCTCAAGCTTTCGCGTGCACACGAATCACCCAGGGGGCTCGTTTAACCCAAGCTTCCGATTCAGCAGGCCTGGCCGGGGCCGGGATCCCAAGTTCCCAGAGGGTGAAGCACATGAGCTGGCCCTGGGACGACGTTCTGAGTTCCCGAGGACTGCCATGCCCAGGACGTCGGGATGAGGGGTCATGAAGGGGCGTGAGTAGAGCTCGTGGGAGGCCAGTAACTTAGGGAGGGATTAAGGTCCCAAGTGGGAGAAGGGAAGAGGGTAGTGGTGGGTAGGCCCCTTGGCTCGGATGGTCCGCTCCTACAGAGGCAGAGACCAGAGAGGGTGACTGAACTGCTGAGGCCACACAGCACTGGGAGGACTCCTGCCCGGCCCTGGCCCTGCACCCTTCACTTCACCCTTCCTGCCTCCCTGCTTTCTAGCTGACAGCCCCCACCCCGAAGCTCCTTAGAGTCTTTCCTGGCCTGTGCTCCCGCTGTGTTTTTTAAAAGATTTTATTTATTTATTTTAAAAGAGAAGTTGGAGGGAGGGAGAGAGGGAGAGAGAGGGAGAAAAATATCAACTTGTGAGAGAGAAGTGGATCGGTTGCTCCTCACACCCCCCCAGCTGGGGGCCTGGCCTGTAACCCGGGCATGTGCCCTGGAGGGGAATCCAGCCAGCGACCCGACCCCTCCATCCCTCGGTTGTGGGCACAAAGCCCAGCCGCCGGAGCCACACCAGTGAGGGCATGTGCTCCAGTTCTGCGTCTCGTCACACCGAGAAGAGGGAGGCAGGAGGGAGGTCACCCTGATGCCAACCTAAGGGTCCCGAGGTTCCCTCCAATGCTCCCATCTGATAGGTCAGGTCAGGACAAGGCGGCTACGCGAATAAACATGGGGGCCGGGGACGTCCGAGGTCAAACCCAGGATGGCGACGACAGCAGTGGGTCACTGCGCACCGGGTGCTTCCAGCCGGCCAGGCTCGCGCGGCACCGGCACCGAGGTTACCGGCACTAAGTACTGACGAGGGAACTGAGGCACCGAGGGGGCCGCTGGCTTGCCCGAGGCCATCTGCCGGAGGACCCGGGTTCTGAGGAGGCCGGGCCGGGCCCAGCCTCTCCGCGCGTCGGCGGCGGACCCCGGGCCGGAAGCCCCCCGCCCGGCCAGGCCGCCCCGCCCGCCCGCCCGCCCGGGAGCCCAGGCTCTGGGCCGGGCCGGGGGCGGGACCTCGGGCGGCGGCGCTTCCTGGCTCCCTGGTCCGCGGCCGGCCTGGCCACGTCACCGCCCGGCCGAGAGCGCGCTGGCTGAGCGCTGGCACCTGGCGGAGCTCGGAGCTCGGAGCTCGGAGGCGCGGACGGGGGGCCGCGCGACCCACAGTCTGGGCCGGGGACGTGGCAGCCGCGTCGCCCGCCAGAAAGTTTCCCAGGAGTTGGCTGCGCCCGGGAGCGGGGCCGGCGGGCTGGACCATGAACGTGTTCCGTATCCTCGGCGACCTGAGCCACCTCCTGGCCATGATCTTGCTGCTGGGGAAGATCTGGAGGTCGAAGTGCTGCGCAGGTGAGGGGCGACCCGGGCGGGAGGCGGAGGACCCGGGGCCCGGGCCGCCGCGCCTCGGCGGGCCAGCCCCACACCCCCTGCCTGCAGGGTTTGGAGGGACCTCTTGACGTCTGCTCAGGGTGGGGACTTCCGCTGGGGGTGAAACAGTTTGCACAGCTCAGCTTCCAAAGAAAATTTAAAGTTGGACCGTATCAAAGAAGGAGGACCCTGGAGATTGTGGAGGAGGGTGGGCACGTGCTTTTCCTTCCCTCACAACGCCCGTCCCCCTCCCCCTTTGCCAAGGCTAGTGGGAAGAGGAGGGGGACAAGGGTAGGTGACACCCCTCCCTCGAGGCATCCCCTTTGCTCCACCGGAGAAGCAGGAATTGAGGCCCATTGTTCTCTCCACCCTCCCTCAGGCCTGGGGCGGGTGTGGGGGGGGCAGTTCAGAAGAGGTGGGAGCACGGAGGTGCCTCCACGGAGGTGCCTCGACGGGCTTTCTTTCTGTCCCCACACCACTCGCCTGCCCCCTCCACATCCTCCAAGGACCCCCCACCCCACCCCCTCCCTGTGCTGTGGCACAGGCGTCTGTGATGTGGCAGGAGCCAAGCCTTGCCCAGACAGGCACCTGAGCAGAAGCCTGGGGAGCACAGGAGGGGTCTGGCTGCCCTGTTGGGGGTTTGGAGGGTTTTTGGAGCTGGACCGGTGCTGGCCACACAGGCCCGGTGCATTCAGAGGCTGCCCAGGCCTGCTGCAGCCGTCTCTGTCTGTGAGGTCCTGCCGGCATCACCCTGGGTTTGGCACGGGGGTGAGGGGATGGGCACATGAGTGTGGGCTCCTTGTTGGGGCCGAGGAGGCGGGGAGCTCACCCTGAAGCCTTCTCTGAAGGCTTCTGGGACAGAGCAGGTCTGCGTTGGGTCCTAGAGGGTGGGCAGGGCGTCACCCAGGAAGGGTGCGCTGTATGAAGGACAAGGGGGTGCAAACGTCCAGAGGGCACAGAGAGCGCAGCAGGTCCCTGCGAGGGGGAGCGGCCCAGTTTGGGGCTGGTCCGGGAGGGAGGTGAGGCTAGGGAGAGGGTGGTCCGCATGTGCCAGGGTCCTGTCCGCCAAGCTGGGACTGGGGAGCCACAGAGGTTTGGGAGTGAGGGACTGGGTTTCCGAAGGGGGCTGCAAGCTGTGTGGAGGATCCGAGAGCCAGGGCAGAGGGAGCCGTGTGGAGACCCCCAGTTTAGGAGGCTTGTGGGGATGAGGGCTGGGTGCTGATGGGAGGGTCACTGCAAAAGGAATGATTCCAGATCAGGAGGCCATTCTGATTTGGGGTTTCTGGAAAGACAGGCACTCACAGCCCCCACTCTGCCGAAGGGGGCCAGAATGCTGAGACAGGAGATGGGGGTGCAGAAGGCTTCGATGAGGGGAGGAGCTTGGCTTGGACTTGTCCCTGCACTGCCACGGAGGACCCTAGGCTGGGTGCACAACCATGACCAGGAGGGGGCGCTGGACTAGGCCCCTGGCATGTAGCAGGGGCGTCGCAGGCAGGATCCTGGCCTGGGAAGCTGGCGATCCAGCAGTGGAAGACCGCCAGCGAGCAGCGGTTTTGTAGCTCAGCGATATGGGAAGTGAAGGGACAGCCGGTGGCTGTGTGCAGAGGGATTGACACAGGCCTGCCTGAAGTCTGCAAAGGTGCGGTGCCTGGATGCCACCCCATCAGCCTGAGCAGCAGGGCATGATGTGACCCCACTGACTCAGCTCTGAAGGCAGCAAGGGACTGGGGCTTTGTCTGGCTCTGCCCCTGACTCAGTGTGTGACCTTGGGCTTGGGTTTTTTCATCTGTCAATTGTGAGGGAGGGCGGCACCTGGTCCTCTGTCCCCTCTGCGCTTAGGAGCCCTCAGGGACTCCGGCCAACTGCGGGCCCGCGTTCTCTTCCATATCCTGAGTCTCCGTGCTCAGCTGGCCTTGGTGGAAACTAGTCATTGCTTTCAGAATTGCGCGGAAACCATTGTACTCCGGATACTCCGGATCATCGGGGCTCCCGTTCACCGAGGAACATGCAAGTGAAGCCCAGGGGCCGGACAGGCTGAGGATGGAGATGGGGCAAGGGTGGGGGGAGGCCGAGTCAGAGGGCCAGCCAAGGGTCCCCCACCAGGGCTGGGCCCAGACCCTGCTGCACGGGGCTGAGGGCCTCCTGGCAAGGCCTCTGTGAAGGTTCAGTGAGGGGGAGCGGCAATGGGCATCGCCCAGAGCTGGTCCGCGTCACCTCCCCCAGGGGCTCACTCCCACCCCGGCTGCAGGGCCAGGCCCCCCGGGGAGGCACTCGCGTTCCCCCTGAGTGCTCCTTAGTCCTCACACCCGTCCTGCCCACATTTTACAGGTGACTGTGAGGCTGAGGCTTGCCACCCTAGTCGGAAAGCTGGGGCACAGACCCAGCACTCTCAGGAATGCTAGGGGCTTCAGCGGTGTTCATCTTTGGTCACCAACAAGACCGCTCACCCCACCCTGACCGGACTGGTGTGTGGCTTAGTTAGTTGGACTTTGTCCTACAAAGCAAAAGGTCATTGCCAATTCAATCCCACTCAGGGCCATGCCTGGGTTGTGGATTCGGTTTGCGGGGCATCTGCAAGAAGCAGCTGATCGATGTTGCGCTCTCACATTGATGTTTCTGTCCCTCTTTCTCCCTCCTTATCCCTCTCTCTAAAGATAAATAAATAAAAACCCTGTGCATAGGAAGGAGCCAGGCCCCGAATCAGGTAATATTAGTTCTCGGTGCCCAACTCGGCAGTCGCTGCATTACTTTTAGGATAGAATGCCGTGGTGTTGCCAGGCCTGCAGGGAGGGGGGAGGGAGGAGTGCTCATATGTGGGGCCCCCAGTGGGTGGGGGGCAACCTGGACAGGCCCTTGAGAGCCATGCAGAGGATTTGGTTCTTTATTTTAAGGGCCCTTGGGAGCCACTTAAGGGCTTTAAGCAGAATTTTATTTTACAAATAGCCCACTGGCCACTGGGTGGAAGTGGGGGAGGGATGGGCAGCAGGAGAAACTTGCGAAGGCCCGTTGGGGGGGTCACTGAGGTGGGGAGGCTGGGCCAGTGAGGGGCACCGGGGTGGGAGCTATGGCCACGAGAAGCAGGGAGTGGGAGGGGCCAAGGGGAGAGACGCAAGGATGGCTCTTGGTTTTCTGGCTTTAGGGTTGAGGGGTGTAGTGACCTTTACGAGGGAAAGGAGACAGGAAAAGAGGGGGTTCAGGAGGGTCTGATGAGTTTGGTCTGGCAGGGATGTGCAGGTCAGGACAGGGAGCAGTGTCCACAGCTGGGGCGTCCCTGGCACGTGGGCTGTGACGGCAAAGGGCACAGGGAGATGAGAGGTTTAGGTGGCAAGGGTTAGGCGGCGAGCAGGACAGAAGCAGCCGGAGGAGGTGAGAAAGCAGTGGCGTGGACGGCAGTTCAGGGCAGACGCGGTTGGGGATGGTGGGTTGGGTGGGTTGGGTGAAGACAGAGCTTTGGGGATCATCAGTAGGGCTGTGGGGGTGGAGCACCCCCAACCCTCAGGAGAAGGGGCATTTCCTGCTCCTTGGGCGCCCCAGTGCCTGGGGACCGTCGTCATGGAAGGCGGCTGGACGCTCTGGAGAGCTTTCCTGCACAGGCTCCAGGCCTCTTCACCATGCACGGGCTGGGGACTCCGTGTCCTCATTGTCTCCTGTCCCCCTCTGGCCACAGGCATCTCTGGGAAGAGCCAGATCCTTTTCGCCCTCGTCTTCACCACCAGGTACCTGGACCTGTTCACCAACTTCATCTCCATCTACAACACGGTCATGAAGGTGAGGGGCGGGAGGCCGTGGCGGTGGGGCCTGCTGAAAGGGGACGCTTGGGCAGCCAGGCCATGGGCCAGGTGGGCCTGGTCAGAGTCCTAGCCTTGCTGCGGGACCTAGGCTTGGGCGAGACCTCGGGCCTCTATGTGTACCTCAGTTCCCTCCTCTGCGAAATGAAGATACTAGATCCAAGTTTTGTTGTGCAAATTAAACAAGGTAATAAAAGTAAATGCACAGTAGCTGTCATATATTAAACATTCAGTAAATGTTAGCTATTAATACTGGTTAAAAATATAAGCAAAAAAATCCAACATGGTGCCCTGAGCTTTCAAAGAACTTACTCAACCATCCATCCGACAAATACTTGTTGAGCACCAACTGAGCCAGACACCTGAGCAAGACATACGAGGCTCCTGTTTTCATAGACACTACATTTGAACTGGGGGGAGAGATAATAAAACAAACGAGAAAAACTTTGGTTAGGGTTACGGCTAAGGCTACACAACTAACTAAAATAGGGTGATTTGCCCTGGCTGGTGTGGCTCGGTGGATTGAGCACGGGCCTGTGAAGCAGAGGGTTGCTGGTTCGATTCCCAATCAGGGCATGTACCTGGGTTGCAGGCCAGGTCCCCAGTAGGGAGACGCATGAGAGGCAAACACACATTGATGTTTCTCTCTCTCTTTCTCCTTCCATTCCTCTATCTAAAAATAAATAAATATTTTAAAATATAAATAAAATAAAATAGGGTGATTTGCCCAGCATTTGTTTTGTGCTGGGCTATGTGCCAGGGACTTGGAATTTAGATTCAATTACTTAAAATTTTTTATAAGTAGGGTTACAGCCCTGGCTGGTGTGGCTCAGTGAATTGAGTGCTGGTCCACGCAAACCAATGGGTCACTGGTTCGATTCTCTGTCTAGAGCACATGCCTGGGTTGTGGAGCCAGGTTCCCAGTAGGGGGCTCATGAGAGGCAACCACACACTGATGTTCCTCTCCCTTTCTCCCTTCTTTCGCCTGTGTAAAAAAAAAAAAAATTATATATATATATCCTTTCTGAAGAGGTGACATGCAAGCTGAGAGCTAAGTGACATAAGGAACCAACCAGCCGTGTGTAGGTCAGAGAAAGTGCGTTCTACGCAGGAGTAGCTGGTACAAAGACCCGCAGGATGAAACAAGCTTGGTGCCCTCGAAGGACAGACAGAAGGCCAGTGTGGTGGGAGCGCAGCAGGCGAGGGCTGCCCGCCGGTGGTGGGGAGACTGGGTGAGGGCAAGGTGGTATGGTGACTGGTTTGGATTTAACTTCACGATGGGAAGTGTTGCTTTGAAGGACGGCCATTTTACAGAAGGAGAAACAGCATCTCCGGGTTTCGCTCTCACGTCACAGGCCCTGGGCAGTAACTGCGGGACTGTGTTGAAGTGAGGCCTTTTCTAAGCTTCCGCCTGCTATCCCAGCCCTTTAAGGCAGTGTAGAGCTGTGCAAGGAACCAGGTTCCAGAGTCAGTAAAATGGGATGTAACTGCCTAGATATTAGTAACAGACTTAAGAGTTCTTTCGATAAGGGTTTATTTTGTCCTCACTCATAACGTGCAGTCTGTGGGCACTCCAGGGCTGAGGTGGCAATTCCTTGTAACCTCCTGCTCTGCCATCTTGAATGTGACCAGGACACTTGTGGGTGTCCTTCGGTTGCTCAGGACCCCGTGCTTGGTTTGACTCTGCTGTTGCCATCTTGAAATTCATATTTGAACACGAGGCCCTGTCAATGACATAGTCCTTATGGCTGCCTTAGAGTCACAGAATGGATACTAGAGCTCCTTCCATCATTTGGGGCAGGAAGGAGAGAAAGGGCAGTAGGATGACTGCCAGCTGGGCAAACCCTGTTTAAATAGCCTTTCACACACTCTATCCAGTGACTTCCATAGACATCACTGACCATCCTTACCTGCAGAGGAGGCTGGGAGTTTTTAGGTGGGCACAATTTCTAATAGGAGTCCTGTTTTAAATGAAGAAAAGGCTACATGGGAGGGAATCCTACCTCTCTTGCAGGGCTACCAGAAGATTACAGGAGATAATGTGTGTAGATGTAAAATGCCTAATACCCATAGCTATTTAACCGAAGTGAGTTCTGTCTCCTCCATATCAAAGATGTCCCTTTGCGGTTCCAGGCGTCTTGTTCCTAGGGCTGGTGGAAGGGAGGCTGCTGTTTACTGTGGGATGTTGAAGTCAGTGTGAACCTCGGTCTGACGCCCTGAAATCACTGTCCTCTTAAATTTAACACACAAGTAGTACACACCACCTGCTGAGTTCACCCTCTGCTTGTTGTGCCCTGCAGACCTAGCCCCTGGAGAGGCTGAATGAGGTCTAGGAACCAGAGGTCAGTTTCCCTGTTTTTATGAGATGGAGAGGTGATCGGCACTTCCTGGACTCATTCATTCATCCCAGCATTTGTTTTGTGCTGGGCCCTGAATTAGGAGCTGGAAATTCAGACGTGGACAGGACATGGTCCCTCTTATCTGTAAGAGGTACCATCCCCTGCTGGGGGACAGGCTGTCACTCCAACACTTACAGAGCCTGTGCTTGTGGGTGGCAGTATTTCTACACAGGGCTATGGTGACAGCACATGTGCTTCATTCTCATGAGAAAAGACTGAGGAAATCACCTGAGTTTTTAAAGTACAAATAATTCTCTAGGCCAGTGTGGTCTGACCACCAGCTTCAGCATCACATAGAAACTTGCTAGGAATTTAAATTCACAGGCCCACTCAGACCTAGTGAAGCAGAAACTGGAGGCAGGGGCCATCTGCTGTGTGATTTGGATGCACATTCAAGTTCGAGAACCACTGGCGCAGAAGGTTGGAGACCAGATCCTGAAATCATATGCTGGAGGGCCGCTGCTATTAGAAGAGGGCTTTTCTGAAGGAGCGGTGATCAAAGGCTGTTAATCCCTGTGAAAGAAGCTAAGTCCCCAATGGCTGCCTAGGAAGTTGAGGTTTTAAAAGCACCTCAGAATGCCACCGCTAAAGCCTGTCACAAAGACCGACCTGGGTGGGCTTTTCTGCCTACAGCTTTACAGTGAGGAGGGGCCCGGGCACCTTCAGTCTTCATGCAGCACTGTCAGTCCCAATTAGGAACACTTAACAAAGGGTCATTAGCAGCAGGTTCTAGACCTCTGGGCCTAAGAAAAATGGCAAACCCATTTCACCTCTTAGTGGGACCTTAAGGCAGGACGCTAGCCATTAGGTTTGGTAGGTCCCAACTCAAGGTGGCTTTGAAGCCCAGCAAGTAGGCTGGGAAATGACTTCATCAATTCCCACCTGTCTCTATTTTTAGGTGGTTTTTCTTCTCTGCGCCTATGTCACAGTGTACATGATCTATGGGAAATTTCGGAAAACCTTCGACAGTGAGAATGACACATTCCGCCTGGAGTTTCTTCTGGTCCCAGTCATTGGCCTCTCCTTCCTTGAGAACTACAGTTTCACTCCCCTGGAGGTAAGGACCCCAGGGTACTAATGCTCAAATGCAAACGTGCTCCCTAACATCCTGCCCTCTGGACTCTTATAAAGTCTGTTTTTTTCAGTGGGTGGGGATGGTGCTGGTGGCTTGCTTTGTTACAACCGTGACTATTATTGTTAAAAGAACTATTACTCATATTGTTAAGCTCTAAATTTAAGAACTAGCAACAAGCTATTACCACTACTCGATTTGAAAATGGGCACATCTAGTGAGGTTCACACACAAAGCATCACAGGGCCACTTACGGCTCCTGAGACCTTCTGTCCAACAAGTGATTGGTGGACGCCAGAGCACGGTCCAGGCCGAGTTCAACTCAGTGAGTCTGAGCTGTAGCCCAATAGGCACCTCAGGAGATCCTGGTGCCGGTGTTCACGAACTGTATTCTGAGAAACCATGGCCTCAATCAAGGTTTTACAATAAAATTCAGCAACAATTAAAAATTGTGAAAAAAGCATGCTTTTTAAACGGGGTGTAATGATATATTAAAATATTAAAAACTATGAACACTATCTTTTACTTCACTGTATTCCCTCCAGTTAATAGTTTAGTAATTCTTTTGAAGAGAGGGACCCCTTCTTGGTGTTGACCAACTCTCTCTTGCTATTATCTCCTTGGTTTTAGATCCTCTGGACTTTCTCTATCTACCTGGAGTCAGTGGCCATCCTGCCCCAGCTTTTCATGATCAGCAAGACGGGAGAGGCCGAGACCATCACTACTCACTACCTGTTCTTCCTTGGGCTATACCGGGCACTCTACCTAGCTAACTGGATCAGGCGGTACCAGACTGAGAATTTCTATGACCAAATTGCAGTAGTGTCTGGGGTGGTACAAACCATTTTCTACTGCGACTTCTTCTACTTATACGTGACCAAAGGTAGGTACTGGGAGAATACAGCAGTCTTGTTGGCACTGGCCCAAAGTGCTCACCTGTGTAATGTTTGAGGGAATATGCAAGTGTGAATAAGGCAAGGCTCGTGCTGCTTATCTTAATGGGCGAAGACAAACTTGTATTTTCAGGAAATGGTGCCACAAAAACACAGCCCAAATAGGATGTACAGAAAGACCCATTCTGACCTGAAAAATACAGAAAACCATTCCGGGGACAGCTTATAGGTAGACCCCAAAGCAAGAGCCAGCTTGGTGTGATTAAAGACAAAAAAGGGTAATATGGTTGAGATCTATAAACCTGGTCATATCAGACATCAAGCAAGATCAGTACAGGCCAGGGTAAGGGATTTACATTGCACTCTCTACTGGAGTCATTTCAATGACCAATCCACAAGCAGCCAAAGCAGGAAACTAGTTTTAGGGAATTACAATCATCCAGGAAAGGCCATCAGTGGAAATTTGAGACATGGACAGATATGTTAGTTCAACTGAGGGATCGCTGATGGAATCAATGAATGTGGACTAAGGCATCAGACACTAAACTTATGGCCTAAGGGGGTGGTGGTACTGGTATTGTCACCAAGATGGAGGTCAGTGAGATTGCAATTAACTTTCCTCCTTGGCTTTATCATCTGAATGGCTGTGAACTGGGCATTAGAGATACTAATATCATGCACAAACTTATAAAGGAGTTCTTTCATCAGTACAGAAACTTCTAATTGTATCTCCCTTTTCTTCTAGTCCTTAAAGGAAAGAAGTTAAGTCTTCCGATGCCAATTTGAGACCCCTAGGAACAAGGACACAAACCCAACTATTTGAGATGTTCTACTGAGCGACTCATACCAATGTTAATGCCAGAAAAATGCTCAGTGTGGATGGATTTCAGCAAAGCACTGACCATTCCACCTACAAGACCTCAGCACCACCTCCCCTTAGAGAAGCAACAAAAGACCTGCGCGAAGCACACAAGTGTGGTGCCACACGTTAACAAGAATATCAAAAACCCTTGAGGCTCACACGGAAAGCTGTCCCTCTGAATGCAAAGCAAGCCACAAACTTACAAGCTTTGGCAAGACTGAACTAGTTTCATACCCAGTGTTTAATCCAAGTAACAATCCTAGGAGGGTGCCACTAGCACAACCATTTACTGAGGAGGAATCGGATGCCCAGGGCTTTACCTGCTGGGCATTGCTTTGTTAACTCAAATTTCTGCACTGCCACCAATCCACCCCACCTTCTTCACATTTTTAGGTGCTAAAGCAATTTCCAACACTCCCAATCCTGGTTTTGAAGCAAATAAAACCTCTTAAGGAGTAAGTACTAACTGCCATTGAACTAGTCAGAATTTTTGAGTAATAAAAAGTTCACACCTTATTGTCAACAGTGTTTATTTATACCTACAAAAGAAAACAAGATGGTATCAAAAGGACAATTTACAAACTAAGAATAACAACATAGCTCTTAGCATCCTGTGCCTGAACATCACACATCTACAAATCTTTCAAGTCTTAACGCAACAGGAATGTGTTCAGAGACCAGCAAGGACATGAATAGAAAGCACTGATCCCAAGCAAAAGCCACCAACCTTTTAGATGAGAGAACTCCACACATGAATTGTTGGGGAGGGATTGGGGCGAAACAGCCCCATAGTTTAACATTGAAATCCTTTTTCTTAAATGAGTTTGAACTATGACCACAAAACCTAGCAGCCCATGAGATCTCTTCTGCTTATGTTCTGAAAGAGGCAGAACCTCAATTCTGAGCAACCGACACGGAGGCAGTTAGTTACTCTAGAGCGCTAGGAAAAGCTGCTAGATTCCAGCTGTGCTCAGGCTACAACAGCTGTTGAGGTTTGGAACACGCTGTTATTTCGACTATGTAACATCCCTGGTGGAAAAAAAGAGAGCAGAGACCTCTCCCAAAAAGAGTCACTTTTAAGACCTGCAAGAGTGTAACAGTCCCTCTGGTGGCACCTGTTTAAAAAAAAAAACAACAAACAATTTTGCATGTAAAAATGTCTACAATGAACTGGTGGTCACTGCTTAAAAATTTTTTTGAGAGGAAGAACACTTTGGTTTAAAGCACAAAGCAGTTCTGCCGTATTTTCCTGTGCCTACTGTCCTCCCTCCTTCGGCCTCAACTTCTGTAAGGGGTGGGGGTGTGGAAAGAGAGTTCAGGAAGAAAGGGGGGAGGGGCAGAGAGATGTCAATTTTCAGATGCATGTATTTCAACTCATGCTGACAACCTACCTGTACGCTGCATATTCAACCAAACTTTCAGAACCCCTCAGAAACAATCCCTTCTCTCTCCCTGAAGAATTTCAAAAGGAAAACAAAAACAAAAAACCTCAAGTATTTAGATATTGGGATCTTACGAACCAGCCAGCACTCTCAGGCCTTAGCCAAAGAATGCAGTGGAGCCTTCCCCCTTTAACTGCACTGAGAATGAATACTAATGTAATGACAGCATTAAACACTGCCTCACACTAGGTATGGAAGAGGTTTCTGCGGCTGTCCGATCTCCCTGTCCTGTTGTAGCAAACACAAGAGCAGAAAATTCTTCCCAGATCTGTTATAGAAAGTCTGAGCAAAACAGTCAATGTTATTACTACACATGGGACAGACTCACCTACCTTCAGATGCAGGAAAAGTACAAGGACAGTTTTAGTCCTCTAACTTTTCCTAAGCACTACCTACCTGTAAAAAGCTGAGTGCAAAAGGATGCCGAGGGAAGTTTGCATCCAAAAGCTGTTACAAAGCACTGCAGAGAACAGAGTATGAAGAGAATAAGAGTTCCTTCTTAACAAACCCTCAAAATTCTTTATTCAAGATAACTTGGCCAAAGGGCTGGGTAGCTGGCTAAGAGCTGCTTTTCTTCTAGCTCTACAGAATTTAAAAAGAAAATTTGCCCACTGAGTATACTGTTTATAATTAAAGGTGGTTTTTACACTGTAAGTGAATGCATACTTAACTGGTTAATGAAGTACATTTCCAGTGAGCACTTATATTCACTCTGCTCACAGCAGCTGTCTGGTTAAAAAGTGAGTTTCACTGATGGTCCCTGTTTATACGAGGAAGAAAAACAGGCAGGTTCCACCCAGATGCTGAGATGCCACATTTAACCACTGCAATAAACACTGGGGGGGTTTTAATTTAAAAGATACACTTAAAATACTCAGACTTGGCAATTTAATTTCTAACCTGACACTAAAATGGTTATTTTTCAGTCACTGGGAAGGGGGAGGGCAGAGTACAAGGGAGACAAAACCAATTAAGAATTTTTTAAAGCTGTGAATGCACTTAAAAAATAAAAATAAAAAAAGAGCTATCAGCCAAAATGACAATGGCAAAGCACTGTCTTAAAAACTCATCAGGCCTGACCAACCCTGTTCCAGCTTGGGAAACATTAAAAAGCATCATGGAAAATGTGCAGGGAGCTCTCCCTCTTGGTTTCCAACTCAGCAATGAGAGCAATTTAAAGCACAGATGCCATCTTCTTCTGCACAACTCACCCCTTTACCCTCCCCACACAGCCCCAACTCAGGACAACAAAAAAGGGCTCCCATAAAAGGGCCTAATAGCTTGCTTTTTCTTTTTAGATGAAAAATAGCTCAAATATCCTCAACATGCAAGAAGTTGGGGGAGGGGGTTTTTCCAGTCGGCTATATATATATATTTTTTACAAAACCTATTATTACAGACTGGATCAATTTGGCGGGCAGAAGAAACGTGGCAGTGAATTCTAACTAATCTGCATGAAAGACAAATCACAATGGTTGGAGGGGAAAAAAATAAAATAGAGAAGGGAACAGAAAAGAAGGGAAAGACAGCGTTCCTTTAAATGTAGCAAGTCTGCACAAGTCACACCACTTGAGTGGTTTCATTTACGTGAAGGAGGAGGGGGAGGAGGAGGTGGGGGGTATTGGTAGGCAGTCTGCCCCATGTAACCTATCATGTTGGTAGCTCCTGGAGGCTGTGCAAACTGTTGTGACATCAGTGGCTGTGGCTGCTGCCCAGACCGGCCTATCCCACTAAACTGCTGGCTAGAGCTCTGTGAACTTCTCCCAGTTGAGGTGGTGCTACTAGCCCCGTAAGTGCCAGCGCCATATTCTTGGGCTGTATAGCCACTGGTGCCATAAGCAGCTGCACCATAGGTGCCTTGACCGTAAGTGTATTGGCCTGCTTGTGCTCCGAAGGCAGAATTTGGACTTCCATAGCCACTGCCATTAGCATAACCAGCTCTATCGGTTTCACTACGATCCCGATAGCTTGTAGAGTCTCTCCGGCCACCATCCTTGACTCCTCGAAGCCTCCGGTCACACTCATCCTGATACATCAGATTGGGATTGTTGGCTGAAGAAGTGGTCCGGTATCGAGAACGACCTCCTGATGAAGGATACAATGAATTTTTAATGCTAGACGTATGATCCAAACATAACAAAATGTAAACACTCTCCTAGGTACAAAAGTATTCAATATTCTTTCTCAATTTTTAGCTAGCCCAGCCTCTGCATCAGTACTTAAAAAACATACTAGAGCCCTGGCTGGTGTGGCTCAGTGGAATGAGTGCCAGCCTGTGAAACATCAGGTTGCTGGTTCCATTCCCAGTCGGGACACACACCTGGGTTGCGAGCCAGGTCCCCAATGGGGGGGCTCGTGAGAGGCAACCACACATCGATGTTTCTCTCCCTCTTTTTCCCTCCATTCCCCCCTCTCTAAAACTAAATGAGAAAAACAAAAAAAACCCCAAAACAACAAAACAACCCATACTCATAATTCGAATTTTTAATGGAACATATTCAACGAAATGGTAAACATTAAGAATACTCAACTTCCTACCCATTTAGGACCTTTCTTTCCTTGAGGATTACCAAGAAACAATCTTTAAAAATGTAGAACAATGGCAAAAAGGTTATGTGACTTAGCACAGGTTGAAAAAGGAAAAAGGACAAACAGCTAAACTCATACCACCACAAAGAAAGGGACCCTCCACTAGTGCAGATGCTTCTCAAGTGTCGCTTTGTGGTCCTAACTGCATCAGAAACATCTCAGAGCCTTTAGGAAAAGGTCAGCTTCCTAGCTCAATTCTAAACCCACTTAAAACGACAACAACAAATCCCCAAACCTATATTCATAAAACCTCTCAAGTAATTCTGACGTAAGAGTTTAAACATGCAGTAAGTGGGGGAAAGAAGTAATACCAAAATGATAGTCAGGAGGCCTATATCCTACTATCCCATTTTGCAGCTAATTTTTAGACCCAATAGCTACATCTGTTTTACCACCATGAAGTGGTGTTAAATTATGTATATTAGAGTAATCATAACCCAGCTTAATTTTGAACACACACCATGTACCCCAAAATACAAAGGTCAGTTTTATCTTATTTACAGAAATATCACACTGAAAAAGTAGGTCAATCACACTATCTTACTTGGAAGCAAAACTATTTTTTGCATTACTTGGAAGCAAAACTATTTGCATTACTTGGAATGCAAAACTATTAAGCACTGTCTTTGTTATTAAGTAACATACTTAAGGCCTTCACAGAATTAAAAAACAACTAGGCACAATGATTACAGAAAGATACCTTGGCAGTACCTGGAAAACTCCAGGACTTACCCTTACCCCCTCCTCCGCCGCCTCCTCTGTGGTCCACCAGCTGCATCAGTTTTGGATTGATAGCCTGATTAGCTTCCTCCAGCACTCTAATCAATTCTCGGGCCTGCTTGAGGTTTCCTGGGGTGAAGAAGGTGTAGGCAGTGCCCTTGTTGGTGCTACGGGCTGTTCGGCCAATGCGGTGCACATAGTCCTCTGAGCTGTTTGGATAGTCATAGTTGATAACAAACTTGACATCTTCCACATCTTCAAAGCCGACGGCGAGTTGGTGTGTGGATTGACGTGGCAGGGAAAGAGAAGGTAAAGGACATGCCAACAACAGGTGGAAAGCACGAATGCAGATGACAGCAAGAGGAGAGAAGATTAAGTTAGTAACCACTCTGAACAGGAACAAAAAAAAAAAAAGACTCATCCCAACAGAGTAAAAGAGGATTACTGATTCTTGGGACATGCACAGGAACTGGCAACTTTATCATCTGTAAAATCCTAAGGGGATCCCACTCTGCCATCCAAACTCCTGCCTCTTCAGTAATTTAATCCAATATACTGACAGGAGTTACACCGTACTCCAGCTCTACCCTTGCCAAAACTGGAACGGAGAAGAAAATGGTACCACCATTAAGTTATAAGGCCAAATCACTTCTACTCTGTTGGGAGAAGCCTGGCAGAATCTACCAGAAATTTAACAAACTTACCTTTAAACCAGTCACAGAGCAAAATGAAAAAAAGAAACTATATACTTTATTACTACATTTTAAGAAGACTGAATCAAAAGATTTTTTTTGCTCTCATATTTTAAAAAACCAACCAAAGCCCAAGTACACATCTAGTTTCCTTTGCGGAAATGTCCAAATTATCTTTCCTCTTTCAATGATCACAAGAGCACATTACACTAAAATTTCACTGTACTACCAAGCCCAGCTCTGCCAAATGAAGATTTTTGCTCAACTCAAGGTTATTATAACTCAGTTAACTTGCTTCAATTATCAAAGATTGTCTATGTAACCTGGGAAATGAAATAGCCAAAGAGTGTGGGAAAAAACCATGAAACCTTGAGACACAAGTTTAATGTTCTGTCCACTGCTGGGAATTGGGCTGAATAACCTCCTAATGCTTAAAGTATGTAAATGTTAGTGTAATGCTTTCAGCTAAATGTATCTTTTTTAACCTACTTAAACAAACAAATTTAAGTATATAACAGAATCCTAATGTTTTGTGGAAAAAATCTGCATTTTACAAAGAATATTCAGAAAATATCCTAGATAAAACACAGATTTTTGCTGATATAAATAATTAAAAAACATTCTCTGTTTGTTACCAGACCGATGCACACTCCCTCCTCCTTTGGGAAACCGCTGCAGCCGATCCCGTCTCTTTGCCTTTTATTTTTGGCGGCCTCCTTTCGAAAACTCCGCCTTCTGACACGGGACCACTGGAGCGCGGGGAGCATGCATCAAGGGTCCGTGGCAGTGAGAAGTCCCCACACACGCTCGCTCTGTGAACTGGCTTAGATGCTTCTCTGTAGCCCCATTTGGTTGCCAAGCGCCGGAGAACCTGGGTTCGGGTAAAAATTTCAGGTCCTCCAACGCCTCCCCCAAGGATAATTGGGGTGATTGTAGAAAAAAATAATTAATAAAAAAATGTAAGTTACATCCAAAGGGTCAGACTGCATCTATTGCCCAGACTGGATTAATTTCAGGGGAAAAGGGGCGATGATTAAGAAAAAAACAAAAAACAAAAAACACAAAATCAGCTATTGTTAAAGGGCCTGTGAAGAAAGGGGGCATTATGTCTGTTTCTTATTACAATAAAGGCTCCTCAGTCTTTACTGACCCCTAAAGTCCTGAAATCACACCAGAAAGACGAGAAGGCAGTCATCACAGGGGGCAGCGTGAGTCTCCGGCTAGGGTCGTTGATGCAATAAAGGAAAAACAAAAATGTACAGGGCCAGAATGGATGTGAGGTGGGGGCATGGGAAATTATGCTCCATGATCACATCTTCAGAGGTAGGGTAATCCTTAGTCAATCCCACTGTGGATGACCATGGGCAGGAGAACAAGCTGAGAAACTGTACTGAGTGCCCAGACATGCTTTCCAAGCAGAAAACACTGGGGACTGAGGTCAACGTTCAGATACTAACACTCGGCAGTATTTCTGGAGGGGTTCAGTAGGGGGCAGACATGGTGCAAGTTCTTCATACTAGAAAGGTGTCCTGTGTGTGCACACAGAGCTGGCTGAGGACACATAAGAGCAAGCGCAGAATTTGATTTTCTCCAGTCAAGCCTGCCCTGATGTTATTTGTGCACGCCACAATATTATCTTGCTGCCTTTAGAGAAGATTCTGTAGCAGGGTGAGAAATTTCAAAAGTTAATGTTTTGGCCAGCTGCCTAGGGTAACAACTTTTTGTCTACCAAGCCCTACAACATGGCCTGAATTCTCCAATCACGAATTGGGAAGAACAAACTAGCCAATGGGCTCATCTAGAGCTGCTTCGGGCCAATGTAGATTTGCCTCAGCCATGTACTGAGTGATCTGCAGCTGATATCAAAGCTTCTGTTAAAAAACAAAACAAAATAAATTCAATACTTTTAGCTTAACAGTGTGTAGTTTAAACAAAAAAGAAAAAAAAAAGAAAAAAGAAAAATCAAAAATATCCCAGTGGAAAGGGAGTAATAAATAGTGGTTTCCTGAGGATGACTATTATAACATTATTGGCATCAGAGAACTTACCTGAAGGGAACATTTAAGAGGCCATCGCTTGACAGGAAGTGAAAAAAGGCCTGGTGACTCAGCTGAAAATTGCACCCCTGTCTATGAGGTAGAAGCCTTCACTTTCCAGGATCTTGTAGGACCTTGGTCAGCATTCTGCCATTTTGGTGGGTTTTCCCCCTCCTTGATTGTTACAAGGCAGCAAACAAAGGGGCCCAAAACAAGCACTGATGTTGAGTAACAAGAAACAGACTCGGGTCTTCCCTCTCCCCTCACTTGGATGAGTGGGGATGGGATGAAGAGTCTTAAGTTATTCTCATGGTAGCCAATTGATATGGTTTAGAAATGCAGGGGACATGGGACAAGTATTTTTAATTGTCTAGGCAAGATGCACAAAGAAGCTACCAGCACATAGCAAGCCTGTTTAAAAACCACCATCACTGAAAGCTTTTATGTAAACTGCTTTCAGGCCTCAGCCTTTCCTCCCAACAGGCCCAAGTTCTAATGGCACAGATCCAGACATGACCTCAGAGGGCAGAGACAGTTTTCAGTCATGGCTGCAGGTCACCACCTCTGAAGGAGGGAATGATGAGTGCAACGTATCAATCAAGTCTTCATGACTTTTGTATTCCAGTTTGCATAGCTGTTCTCTTTATGTTAATATTATAAAGGAATATGGTACTTCTCACCTTACTGGGCAAGAAATTAAATACCTGCCAATAGTTTAAAGATATTTTTGTGACAAAAGTAATCTCATCTTTTTTTAACATGAAAGTTTTGAGTTACCCATTTAAGCTCAGAATAGGCCAAAGTACCACAAAATATCTTTGTATATATTAAATCAAATGAGTCAAAAACTCCAGAAAAACACTAGCCTCAAATTAAGTTCTTAAATTGGACGACAGCATTTTACCAATGAGTACGGGTAGGAGGGGATGACTGAGTACCGATGATAATTTTACTTCAGTAAATCAGGTTGGGTAATGCAGATTCAATTGCCAAATGATAGCATGTCTATAGACTTACTATACCCCAAGAATATATTGTGTTAGCATTCATAGAACTGGACCTCCATATATGCCTAGCAGACAGACCAGTATAAGGGAAAAAAGAACTGGGGGAAAAAACAAACAAACCACCAAACAAACAAACCAACCCCACAAAAACCAAAAGCCCAACCCAAAAACCCCAGCTTCTAACAGCTAGGTTCAACCAGGTTCATTCTCTCCAGCCAGGTAACAAAATAAAACGAGGAGGAAATTGAGCTGTTCAGATGAATGTCTCCTCTCCCTCTAACTGTTGGAATAGACATGCCTAGGCCTTGCTGCAGACCAAAGCCTGTTTGTTAGGAGCATGAAGAGACTTTGAAAACAAAAAAAAAACAACAAAAAAAACACGGGGGGGTGTTTTAAAAAGAAAAAAGGGGGAAAAACACTTCGTATTCTTTTTTAAGTACTTATCTAAATACATGTATATACAACTCTAATTGAAATGACAAATCTTTAAACCAAAAGATACATATACCATCAACAGAGACACCTATCTATACAAACCTAGCCCACGGGAGGCTACGTCTGTGGCAATGAGGATGGGAGCCTTTCCAGAACGGAACTCTGCAAAACAAGAATGATACTATGAAAGCCAAGCCATACATTCAAGGCTAAGTGATATGCTTTAAACAGTATGACCAAATAAACATTCCTAACTATACATGACCTTTACCATACCACAGCATAATTTCAAGTAAAGGCAGCAGAACATACAAGGGTCTTTTAAATTTAAGGAAAATAGTAATTCTTTTGAAAATCTTCATTACACTCTCTTTTAGCGGAGGAGCAAGTGAAGTTACCTCTAATAATTAAACACCACTAAAACGGCTCAACTGGTAACAAAATTATATAAGCTAAAATTCCCCCCTCCAATTATGACATTAAAGTTACCTCCCAAATGAAAAAATATCAAGTTGGATGGCAGGGGACGGACGTACGTTTAAAAGATGTGGAACAAAGAAAAAAACCATAGTTTTCTCTGTAGAATAATAATGATAATAATATGAATAATTTAAAAAAATTGGTATCTCCCCCAATTCCTGAAACAGAACTTGACTTGTAGACCAGAATGCTAGGAGAATCTTTAATTCTGATACTTAGTCTTTGACCCAGGTTTCTCAATCCCTCAGATTTCCTAAGTGACAGAAATTATTTTGTTCTGGTGAGGCAAAACTTTGTGGACTGCTGGATGGGGGCTGGTCATCCCCGCCGCCCCCCCAAAATCAGGCCATGATTAGAAGCTTGGAACTTTCAGCCCCACCCCCTTATCCTCAGAGAAGGGAACAGGGGCTGGAGACCAACCATGCCTACATAATAAAGCCTCCATAAAAATCCCCAAAGTGTAAGGTTTGGGAAGTTTCTAGGCTGGTGAGCTTGTAAGACAAGAACTTATTACATAAAGGAAGCATCAATTTTCAACCTTTTTCATCTTATGGCACATATAACTAAACACCAAAAACATGTATTTTGTCTACCTGACCAAAAAAATGTTTGATTCACTCATACAAGACAGCTTTGCTGTGTTGCCTGTCATTTTGGGGGGACAATCTAAGGGAAAAGAGGTCAGTGCCCATGACTAGTCAGGTATCGGGTTTTAAAAAATCTTGTGGCACACCCACCTGAAAATTACTGGAAGGGTGACATAAGTTGTGAAAAAGTGTGAAGAGCCAGCCTTACTGACCCTAAAGGACAGCGGAGACATGCCAAAAATGCCCCAGATAGGGTCATTTACTCTAGCCTGCAAGTCAAATGTGGCAAAATGCCCATTTTCGCAAATCAAGACTTGTGGGGAACACAGCCGCACCATTTCTCTGCACATTGCCCATGACCGTTTCGGGGCTACGACAGCAGGATTAAACAGCTGTGATGCAACCCCCCCATACACCTCTTCTGAAGCCCAAAATATTTACTACCTGGTCCATTTACATAAAGTCTGTCAATCCCTGAAGTAGAATATGAACAAGTTTTGAACTCACCATTAAGTACCCAATCTCTTTCTGGTTGACTCTTGTCTCCATGGATACACATAGCTGGCCAACTGTCAGAAGAAAAATGACCAATATTTTAGAAATCTTAAAAAAATAAGTGTAGCCATATGAAATTGTGGTTACAGGTGAACAAATAGATGTGTGTGTCCACTTAAAAAGCAAAGGCATTATTAAAAGATCACACAACATTCACAACACCAATTTAGAAATCCCTACGGACCTGAAAACCTGGTGCTAATCAATTATCCCAGGGCTGCACTCACCCATCCCTGCGCATCCTCCGAGTGAGGTCATCACAGCGTCTCTTTGTCTCTACAAATATTATTGTCTTATTTTCCTTTTCAGCCATTATTTCCTCCATGAGTTGAATCAACCTAAAAACAAGACCAACAATAATGTAGTCATTCAGAGGAGACCTCCCTATACATTACGTAGAAACTACGCCTGCCCTATTGACCCCCTAAAGCCACAACACTTTCTTTTCATGTTATTTTCTATATAACTGATAATAATGATCAGAGCTAGGAGTCAAACTCAAGGATCCAGAATCCTTTGCCTTTAACCACAATTTTCTGGTAAGTGACACAAGGGATGAATTGTTGGAAAGCTAGCAACACTTCTAGTGTTTCCAGACCTCATAAAAATTGGCTTCTCCAATGCTTTAATTTTGGAGGACTGTTAAGGAGAGGTTTATCGACACTATCAGAACAGCGGAATCACTCATACTTGTGGTCTTTTTCACTTTCCATGCAGACATCCACAATCTGGAGGATGTTGTGGTTGGCACTCAACTCCAGATTGCCCACATTGATCTGGGTGTAGTCATGAAGGAAGTCCTCTGCAAGCTGTCTCACTTCTTTTGGCCAGGTTGCACTCCACATTAGCGTCTGCCTATCAGGCTGTGAAGAAAGGAAAGGTTTTCTTTTAGGCTAAGGAACTGCAACAGGCAAAGGGCATAAACAGAGCATATTACCAGCTTTACACACCCTAATCTGGTCAACAATTTTACGGATCTGGGGTTCAAAACCCATATCGAGCATTCTGTCAGCTTCGTCCAATACAAGGTAAGTACATCGGCGAAGATTTGTCTTTCCGGACTCCAGGAAATCTATCAGGCGTCCAGGAGTAGCTATGCAGATCTCAACACCTGTAAAACAAGACCAAAGATCCAGCAACCAAGAATCTTCATCCACTGGCCAAGCCTCATTATACTAAGAAGCATCAGCTCTAGTGGTTGTACTAAATGCCATAAAGAACAAGCCACGTTCTGACTCAGTATTTGGAAGAGCATGATATTGAGAATTTATTCATAATTAACCTAAAATTCACAAAGCATCTAGCCATATTGAACTTTACCAAAATAGTATTTTAACCATGCTGAGAAATTTTTACGCTGCTGAAATAACGAATTTTTCTCCACAAGAACCATTTCCCCCTTCAATTTCATTCACAGAAACTGGCAAAATGAGACAAATTAATTCTTGCATGCTAATTTTTGTAAAAATTACCTCGTTCCAAGTCTCGAATCTGGGGCCCCTTAGGAGCACCCCCATAAATGCAAGTACTCTTCAATCTCGAACATTTGCCGTAGTCATCAGCCACCTGCTGTACCTGCTGGGCAAGCTCTCTAGTGGGAGCTAGAACTAGGCACTGAAAGAAACATACAAACACGTAAGATACATATCCCAAATTATAAATTAAAAAAAAAAAAAAAACCAAGTACAAAAGGCCATCTAATTCTTTTTCTACCATCTAATTTGGTACTTTCAAAGTATGTAATGGTAGGGAAGTTGGGAAGGCAGAGATAAGATGTATAAATTTTATTACTTAGTTTTAACTAAATAACTCTCACAAAATAAATAAGTGGCTTTAAAATATTACTGCAACAGCCCTGGCTGGTGTGGCTCTGTGGACTGAGCCTGTGAACCAAAGGGTCCTTAGTTCTATTCCCAGTTAGGGCACGTGCTTGGGTTGCAGGCCAGGCACCCAACTGGGGATGTACGAGAGGCAACCACACATTGATGTTTCTCTTTCTCCCTCCATTCCCCCTCTCTAAAAATAAATAAACAAAACCTTAAAAATATATTCCTACAACAAAACCATGGATTAAGTATTAGAAATACATGAGTAAGAAAATAGGAGAGTACACACTTTTCTGACTTCTGGTTTAAGCTCTCAGCCAAACACATTAGGCAAAAACAAGAATTTATATGCAATGACTAGTTGGCCAAAATGACACAAAGCTAGGATACTAATGAAGTATCATACACACTGCTAACAATGAATCTTGCTCTCTGTACTGATGTATCAAATACTAGCTAACATAATAAAGCTAATTCAGTCATATGGAAATATGTTACACATTACACAATGGAAAGCAATGCATTATTTCTTTTTGTGGACATTGAAACATACTATAACAATGTAGGTATTTATTAATATAGCAAATGCAAGATGAATTTTTAACAAAACAGATACAAATGTCTATTCAAAATGTTTACAGACCACTACTCAAATCTTATAGGAAAACAGCACAAGTAAAAATCAAACCAAAAAATCCTGTTGCCCCATAAACATCTATGAAATTATTGCTTAACCACAAAGAATACACACCCTAAACCTGACTTAAATCCACAGAGCAAGGACCTCACGTCATTCATACCTTTTGTATCCCTCACAGAATCACTGAGCAATTAAGAAATGCTCTTAAATAAATGTACAGCAGCTAAGAGTAGTATTGACTCAAATTAGAGCTCAGTTATTTAGTAGCTGTATGATCTTGGGCAAGTTATTTAACTGTACTGTCTAAAATTCACCAGTAAAATGGGGGTAGTATCACTTCCAGATTATGGAGAACAGGGCCGAGAATGAAATCTGAGAAAGCATGCAAAGCACAGTGCATAAAACAGAATCATTAACTTGCAGCTATTCCAGAATTACAAGCAAGTTGAAACACACTTACGATGGGACCATCTCCTCTTTCCAAGTATGGCTGGTGGTTAATATGCACAATTGCAGGCAGCAAATACTGGGGGGAGGGGGAGAGAAAGAATGACAGTCTTATAAGAAAATTAAGCCATTACCTGAGCTGCTCTAAATTATCACAGTAATTGATAATGCCTAACTGGAAAAATGAAACTAGTACTGACAACTGTGACAAATATGTACAATTATAAATTTAAACACAAAATACAACTATTTCATATAGCTAGGAAACCTGAAATATTACCTATACTCTATGAACTATAATCTTATAAAGAACTGAGAAATACTCATATATGGAATAATTAGAAGAGCAAAGTCAGTCACCACAATGTTAAAAATCTTCCCATGCTGGTACATACCGCTAATGTCTTCCCAGAGCCAGTCTGAGCAATGCCCACCATATCCCGGCCACTAAGAGCCAATGGAAATCCCTGGCACTGGATAGGAGTTGGTTCTGTGAAGTGCTGATCCATTAACACATCCATTACGTATTCTGTAAGAGGATAATGTTACTGCTTTTAAGTAAAACTTAAAACATAGCCAGAAGAATTATCTTATTTATTTTAAAAGATTTTATTTTATTTTTAGGCAGAAGAAAAGGGAGGTAGAAAGAGAAGGAGAGAAACATCAATGTGTGGTTGCTTCTTGCAAGCTCCCTAACTGGGGACCTGGCCCACACAACCCAGGCATGTGTCCTGACTGGGTATCGAACCAGTGACCCTTTTGTTTGTAGGCCAGCACTCAGTCCACTGAGCTACATCAGCCAAGGCCAAAAGAATCATTTTAAAAACTGTTAAGTTTTTGGCCAGATTTACCCAGTTTTACTTTGTTCCACGAGCGTAGTTTTTATTACTCTATCTCTGACCTGCTAGCTACTACCTCTCAGAGGGCTACTGTTGCAGCCACTTACCCTTCCCCTCAAATACTTAAAACCACTGAGAAAACCCTGTGAGAAAAGTATCTCACAGGGCACTGGCCTGTGGTAGTCACTTATTATTTGACAAATTCAAATTGCATCCAGTAGAAAACAATTCCATTCTGCTGAGTTCTAAAGAGTTGAGGCAAACCCCTAGGGGAAGATGAAACTTAAAAACAAACAAACAAAACCCAAACCAGAAAACAGATGAACATAAAAAAAAATCTCTTATGCAACTATTTATTTCTAGCCTTGAGTAGGTTTTTAAAAATAAAACAACTTACATAACAGAATTACCTCTGTGAAAAGTATTCTACTTGGGTTTTCAACAAAATTCTAAGTATGGTTCACAATCTTTAAATAACCTATCACCCATATTTACCACTCAACCCAAATTAACAACGAAGATCCTGGTGAGGACACTTACGAGGGAAGTTAGCATGATGGAAGGCGAACACAGGTTTAGGGCACACATCCCCCCCTCTCACTGTGATCTCCTTCTTCCGGCGCAATTCCTCAACCTCATACTATGGAAGAAAATGAAGCGAGATAATTAGTAAACAATTTATTTTAAACGTATAAAACCTTATGTAGCAATCCAGTTAAATAATGACCTAATTCAAAATTAAAAGGGAAAACATGAGGAGCCTCCCAATTTTGTGTCAATAAAGTAGGCAAGAGTTCCATTTTCCAAACAATATGATAACAGATACCCAGAAATGTTAAGTGGCTTGCCGGAGGTCAGAAATAAGAGGAAAAAAAAAAAATGTAGAATTTGGGACCAAGCCCTCTTTTCTAAACAAGTAACCACAATGGGTAGAGTCCAAAACAATCATAATGAGGTTACAAAAACTGGAGTTCATTAACACCGATATCTTAAATTTAACTTCATAGGCGAAAAGACATTACCTCATATACAGTTAAAACTATATGACAAATCGGTTGGAGGCATAACCAACAAATAAGCACAAGCAATCATTTGGTACACACTTAAACTGGTTCCTCTTATGAGTACTAGCAGTTTGACTGAGAACTGAAGGAAAGCACTGCTGCACTGAAGTACTGTAACAGCAGTAGCAGTGCACGTGTCAATTCCGGCCCCTACGTCTATTTGTGGACAGAAACGGGTGAACCCACCCCACTCCCCAACTCACTGGGGTCAGCCGTGCCACTTCTGGATGCTCCACATAAAAGTTCTTCTCAAACTTGGGGAGCTCACTCAAATCCCACTTCTTTTTACGTAAACGCTCCCCAGGATTACCAAATTTCTTTGGGGTAAGGCCACCACCACCTCTTGCTCCAAATCTATAAACATCAAAAGTTTTAGCTATTAGTATTTTTTAAGAAATATACCTTAGGTGCAGTAAAAACATACAAAAGACAGGACTTTTAGGATTCAGTCAGCCCTCTCCAAAGAGTGTTTTATTTCTCTTATTTGAAGGTATGGAGAAGTTCACATACCTTCCTCTACCACCCAACAATATCGTTAAGGGTATGGTTACAACAGGAGAAAAAAAATCTTAATTCTTATATTTAGAGAAATATATCATGAGGATTACAACCATATTCTGGAGTCTAAAACAGTTTGGATTTTAATTCTGCCACTTACAGTATGATTTTGGGCAAATTATTTAACTCCTCTGCCCCTTAGTTTCTCATGCAAAGTAGAAAAAATACTACCACCTCTCTCAGAAGTTGCTGTAAAGATGAAGTGAGCATGTGTAAAGTGCTTAAAACAGCATCTGTTGTAGTAAGCATTCAGTACCAGCCAATATTCAAACAATAGTTATGGGGTATCAACTATACAAGTACTGTTTTAAGTGGCCAAAATACTAATGTGAATAAAAACAGTAGCCTCTACTTTTGTGTAATATTCAGACATGTAGGTAATGGAGAACATTAGTTTAAACTTAAATTAAGGGCAAGACTGCAACGGATAGAAAAACACCCTTATAGCAAGTTGTCCCATAACTGGCATAGGTTCTTAGACCTCTTATCCTTTTAATACAGTGAAGGGCAATCCTTCTACTAATCTGCTTTAAAGACAAAACAAAAAAAATAAATAAATAAACCTTCTAGGACCCAAGAAAAAAACAAACTGCTAGGTTGGTCTTTACCTTTAGTTTATGCTAATGAATAGCTGAAACAAAGATTTATGACCTTTCTTTCCTATTCATCTCCACCTTTAATTTATATCTCCTTTTTGTTCCCAAGCAAGCAGTACTATTAATTGAACTATAAATTTACCCCCCAAAACACTTAAGGTTTTAAAAATTCAGATTTAAAACCATTTTTTCTTTGTATAACTTTCACAACAGACAAGTTCACTTGGAATACAAATATGGTCCCTAGCAGAATGTGAGACGTTTTACTTTTCCTAGAATTCTAACGCTAAGATGGTCTACAGTATGTTTTCATCCCACTTCTTCACTCCTGAAAACACTATACTGAATTTAATTTCCCTTTTCTATTCCAACCCACTCATAACATCATCTTGCAGATGGTTCCACTTTATAATTGACAGGCAGTAGCTGTACTATTTTAAAGGTCCTCAATTTCCTAGATTTCAAACCATTCTTAAAACTCTGGCTTAAAGACTCAGCTTAACATTTCTCCAAATACAAACAAAGCCTGATGGCAGGAAATTTTCTCAGGGCCACTGAGTACCTGCATTCCACAGGCAGAACTGAGTCCACTGCTGGACTGGGAAGAGAAATCAGGAACCAAAACAGGGTTTTTAGGTAATAGAAAAGCCAAGTCTCTAGGCAATTTTGTAAGAAAGTAACCAAAGACCAAAGACCAATTTTTAAATAGTCTAGTTTATATAAACTGTGGTTCCTAGGTGTCATTTCAATGTTGCTGCTACATTCCAATGCTACCGTTTTTAGAAATTGATTTTAAGGGTGGGGGGCGGTGGAAGGAGAAACACTGATTTGTTTCTCCACTTACTGAAGAAGCACTTGCGGGTTGACTGCTGCATGTGCTCTAACAGGGAACCAACCCCCCCAACACTGGGGATTGGGACAAGGCTCTAAATGAGCTACCAAGCCAGGGATTCTAAGTAAGGCTCCTTTTAAGGGTTATGAAAAAGTAGCCCTTACTTTCTTTTTTGAAAGAAATGTTTTTCCTTTCTCCCTAATGCCTTGTCTAATTATCCGAGATGATTACGCTGATGATACAATGTGAAACATAGGGTTCTTTACAAACCTGTTGTCTTCCACCTTTACAATTAACGCTGATTTAAATATTCAAGTGAACCTTCTAACTCTAGCAGAATTTTTAAGCACATTCACATACCCTTTGAAGATGCATGTATCCTAATTACCCTAGAATACCACCACACTGCTCATTAAATGCTTATACACGTTAGCCTACCACAACCTGCTTTTTTTACTGCTGTGTTCTACTGCATGCATACCCTCAACTTATCCAGCCATTTGAGCTGTTTCCAGTACTCATAAATGATGCTGGTACAAGTATTTTTGTACATGAATGTTGAAGCACGTGTACAAGGACTTCTCTAGGCCTTTGAGTTTAAGGTATAAAGCTTAAGAGAGAAATGACTGCACCACTTTCAACTTTAGGTAATGTTTTTCCTAAGCGGTTGTACTGAAATTCACTTCTAAATTTAGCTATACTGTGAAACACTAAGCAAACAATCCATTTCTAGTCCTCCAAACTTAACACTAAGACAAAATATTTTCCTAACAATCTAGAAGTCAAAACCACCTTTTTTATTTTGTAAATTAAGTGACAAATGAGGTGCTTGTGACTAGTAGTACACCTGATTGTGCATCTGATTGTTGCCACAAAAGGCAAGTTTGGAGAAAACATTAACAAAACACCTACTACGGACAATTAATTACATAAAGTCTCTCAATTCTCGAGAACAATGCAAAGTCACTTTTATTGCAAAAAAGAAACAGGATCACTTAGAATGAGAATGGATCTTTAAGCAACTTTATCGTTTACTCGACGTTAAAGTTTGAATTTCAGTATCTGGGAGGATTTTTAGTTTTAAACCTGTTAACTTCCAACCCTGTAACCGTGGCGTTACTACACTAAAAACTTTCTAGCCCGGAGAAGTTAATGCTCCAGTCCAGTTACAGAAAACAAGAGCGAAACGTGGGAGGAAAAAAAATTACAACCAAACAACAACAACAAAAAAAACCCCTCCCTTCTCAAACACGGCCATTTAGATGGCAAATCCGTCGCTTTATATTCCAAAGTGCGTCCTTCCAATTGTTAAATACGAATAATGGTGATTTTAAAACTAAAAGCCAGCCCTTCTAGCTTCTAGTTTCGAACGAGGTTTCCAGTTCCGTTAAGCGATCTCTGGCGACAGATAACCCAAGGGAAGCCATTTCGCGCTAAGATTTTCCTAGGCTGAACTCCGATATCTCATTCCATTCTCAACAAGAACATCCGTGTTTCACAGATGAACGCTGAGGCCCGGAGAGATCAAATGACTTGCCCAAATCGGCCGGGCTCGAGAGCCGGGAGACAAGGCGAGGCCTGGGCCGCGCCACGGCCGCCGTCCGCAAGGAGTTGGGGCGCCGCCAGGCCACCACCCCCTCGCCAGATCATCAGTGACCCCGGGGCCCAGGCCCACCCAGAGGCTCCCGCACTTAATCGCTATTATGCCCCGGATCGCTTCGCTTCCCAAAGTCCGGAGCGTGGCTCACAGGCCCGCTCAGACTCCCGCTAGTCTGCGGGCTGCCGTCTCCTCGGGAAACTTCCCCTCCCCCCACGCACACCCAGGGCCTTTCCTCTCCTCCACCCCCCCTTACCCTCCACGGTCACGATCCCGGTCCCGGTCCCCAAAGCCGCCTCCGCGCATGGTCCCAAACGGATAGAGATCTGGGAGCGGGGCACGGATGGCCGGGCTCGGGAGGGCCTGCGGCTCCGGTCTGGTGACGACCGATGGCGGCGGCGCCTCCGCTGTTGGGGCGGCGGCAGGCGCGGCGCTCTCTCGCTCCGACGCGCTGTCTCCCGTCGCAGACGCCACCGTCGCCGCCTCTCTCGTCGGAGACGGGAGCAAAACACAGAGAATCGGGGTTACAAAATCAGTGGGTAGGTTTGGCTACGCTCAAACCCGGCAGTGCCGCGGTTTAGGCGTCTCCTTCCTTCCCGGCGACTGCACAAAATGGCGGCCGGCGCTGAGACTGCTCCAACTTAACGCTACGTACGTCGTAGATGATACGTAAACAGCGTGTCGAAATAGGCCCAAGGCTTCGCGGAGCACTACGGCTATTCTTAGAAGCACTTTACGTCAGTTGCGAAGGTGGATGCACTTTACCGTCAGTAAAAGGGAAACAAAGTACGCACCAGGCGTAAAGATCTCGCGCCACCTAAACTGGAATGTGGGGTGGGGGCGGGGAAAGAGTCACTGGAGCGACGTAACATTCTTTGCGTCCTTAGCCTGCCCACTGTTGCGAAGATGCGCAGTGTGCGTAAGGCATTCTGTTTGAAGAATAGAGGATTTTGCCGGGTTCGACCGTGGGACGGAACCAAGGCCTGCGGGGTACAAGTTGCTTTGCAGAGACAATGAGAGCCCTCCATATTGCAGTCGTCAAGTTTCAGGGCGTCCAGATGCCAAAAGCCCTGTAAGGTCTTCAGAGTCCCTCGCTGTGGCCCTGCATCCTCTCTGCTCCGCAGCCCGAGGCCTGCCGAGACTGGCCGCGCGCCCTGGCGCCATTTCCTTGCGGTTGCCTTTCGCTGTGCTGTCGCCGGCAGCCATGATGGGTGGCCCTGGTCCGTTTTTTTTCTCCGAGCCGGTCTGGCAGCAATGTCCCGGGTGGGTTAAAGCACTGTGCTGCGTTTAGTTCACACTCAGGTGCTTGTTGTCAACAGAATAGTTACATTGCCCCCGGCTGAGCACAGTTGACTAACAAAAACCTAAAATATGGGTGGAGCCCCTTTTTAAGGAGCAGCCCGGATCCCTTAACCGCCTATGAATGGAGCCGTCTCGGGAAGGCCCCTCGGCCGCCATTAAGCCGTTACTCGGCGCTGCTCCAGGCGGCCCATGCCGTGCTCTTAGCGCTCTCCGGAGAGGAGAGGTTAAAAAGGTGGTCTTTAAACCCAAAAAAGGTGAAGGCATGAAGTCACGTTTTTAACCAGCCTAGGCCGCGTCCTCAATTCTTTCTAAGCTGTCTTCCCTTCCCTGCCTGCTTCTCCCTCGAACTGCACTTGGAAGTCTCACAAACTTGGCCAGAGAGAGGCACAGAATTGTCCAGCTGTTAGGACTTTAAGAGAGCAGCTCATCCAACATCTCATTTATTTCTGTAGTTGGGTATAAGAGGGGAGACTTGAGGTTCCTTATGAGGGCTGACTGGTGTCTCTTACTCAGTTGTGAGTGTTTCCAAAATTAGTACAAGAATAGCATAAGGAAAGAAGCTTCCTGACAAGCCCTTCGGGTGTCTCTTGGGCCATGGACACACATGAGCGTGGAAGAAAAGAGGCCACGGACTAACCCTGACAAGCTCAGGGGAGGCCTGCCTGGCAGCCTTACTACTCAGAGACCTAAAGTATCCACATAATATGATTTGGAATGAAATGCTTTCTGCCTAAAAGCAGGTCATGGTGGATAGCCACTGTACTAGGCTAGACTCTTCCGTGACAAGTCAGTCTTGACCCTAAGTGAGCCCGTCTATTGTCTTTTTGCATCTAAATTAGGTACCTTTGGAATGTCAAAGTAACCTTCCTTTTCCCGGACCCCTCCTGGCAGGGCACAAGCACCACCCCTGAGCACAGACTACAAATCCCCTCGTTATTATCATGCTAATTGTTGACTGTTAAGGGTCTTAGGTACCCACCAGGGTAAAAGGAGTTTGTGTCTCTCCAGTCTTGTTTCCCGCTTTGCTTTCTCTGGCCTAGAGTTCTTGCAACCCCTTTCTGCCTCCTCTTTTGGACATAATGCATAAAATAAGAGGGAAAGCTTTTTCACAGCATTTCTCAATACGTTGAGGTTTTGCTTCCTGGCAATTGTCAGTATGACTCAAATAAATGCATAAAAATTCTTACAAGTTTGGACGTTTCTTATATCAACAGGAGTAATCAGTCATCAGATGCCTGAAGGGCCAAACACTGTGCTAGGAACTGGGGCAAAGCAGCGAACAGAGGAGTTAGTGCACCCATGGAGTTCACTCTAGCGGGGGAGGTAGGCTAATGTTTGTGCCAGGGTTGCTAACTAAAGGGGAAAAAGAAAGCAGTGTGCCTGCTTTCTTCTGTGGGCCTTTTGGGGGAGGAGAGTATGCTGGCGACATTGTGTTACATAGGGTGTCCTGGGAAGGCCATTCCGATCAAGTGACGTTGGAGCAGAGACCTCAAGTGAGGGAGCTAACCTCCAGCTGACGGAGCGAAGGCCCCGAGGCAGAATGTGGCTAGAGTAGAGCAGGGAGGAAAGACAGGGGAACCGGCCAGGTTATGAAGGGCTGGCTACTGTAAGGACATTTGTTTTTCTCTCAGTAAATCGGACATCCCCAGAAGGGTTTAAGCAGGGTGACGTAATCAAAGGACCCCCACAGCTGCAGAAAGGGCAGTAAATTGAGAGTGAGCTAGAGTAGGAGTAGGCAGATTAATCAGGAGGCTGGTGCAGTAATCCAGGTGAGAGATGACAAGGCCGGGTGCAGGTTAATCTCGACCAGTAATGAAGAAAAGGTCAGACTGAAAATCCGCTGATGGGTGGGATATAAGGGACAGAAGAGGGAAGAAGGAGTCTTGTAGGAGTCAGCCAACAATTAAGCCCCTGCTGGGATTTGCACTGTATAGGCACAGAGGGAGTTTTTTGGGCTGGTTTGCCTATTTATCATATATGCTAAGCAATTTAAGCTGGGCTCTCTCTGTAATAAGAAGTGCTTTATAAAGTAGGGTATGTCCATCAAAGCCCACCCTCCACACACATTTTGCCAGGGGAAAATAAGTCACATTTTGCTACTAGATCAGGTCCCTGTTTTATAGCACCTCATAACTCCTTGTCTCCCTAAAACTTTTCATAGTATGTAACTACATATTTGTCATTTTTTTTTTGCCCTTCAAAAGTAGTAAACTTTTACCTTCCTCTGGCAGATGAATTTCTGATTATAAAGTGAACCCATCGTATGCATTTCTCATTCTTGATATATCTCTTTGCTTCTTCCCAATGATGGTTGAAACCTGTTACATCTTCCCGAATACAGAGGAAAATTCTCATTAAGTTGGGCTGTCAGAGAACCTAGGAATTTCATTAGTAACAAGCACTGTTGTTAGTAAAAATGAAAATATGTTTTTCTCAAGTCATCCTTTTTTGAAAACCTAACCGCACCTCAGCATACTACACCATCCAGAAATCACGTTCTTTGTTGTTATTTATCGAGAGATCTGAAAACTTACGTCCACACAAAACCTGCACCTGAACGTCCATAGCAGCTTTATCGATGATTGCCAAAACCTGGAAGCAACCAAGGTGCCCTTCAGTCAGTGACTGAAGAAACTGTGGTCTATCCAGACAATGAAATGGTATTTTGAGTTAAAAAGAAATGTTATTAAGCCATAAAAAGACATGGAGAAACCTTAAATGTGATATTGCTAAGTGAAAGGAACCAATCTGGAAAGGTTACCTGTTGTATGATTCCAACTACACGACATTCTGGAAAAGGCAAAACTATGGAGACAGTAAAAAGAGCAATAGTTGCCAGGGGTTGGAGGGGGGAAGGGATGAGTAGGTAGAGCACAGGGCATTTGTAAGGCAGTGAAAACTCTTTGGTACGATAGCATGATGACAGATGCATGCCATTACACATTTTCCCACCACAGAGAATGTACAAGTGACCCTCAGCGTGAACCACGGACTTTGGTGTCATTGCAGTCTCACTGAGCGAGACAACGGATGTTGATAGTGGGGGAAGCGATGCGTGTGTGGAGACAAGGGGTATACAGAAACTCTGTATTTTCCACCCAATTTCGCTGTGAACAAAAACGGTCTTGAAAAAGCACTAATGACTGACAGCTCTTGAGTGCTCACACTCAACGTGTTGCAGGCATGTGCTATGAGCTTTTATTATATTTCATCCTCATCTGTGAATGAGATAACTGTACCTAATAGGGATTTTTGGAAGGAGCACATGAAATACCACTCAGAGTGGTGCCTGGCACGCAACACTTCACAGATACTAGTGGTTATCATCTCTCCAAGTTACAGGTAAGAAAGCAAGAAAGCTGAGGCTCGGATGAAGTAGCTAACCCAGGGTCGTGCAGCAGTTGGCATAGCTGGGACTCCAACCCAGGGGCTCTGGCAAGGTCCCTGTTTCTCTCTCTCTCCTTTCCCCCTCTCTCTAGAATCAATATATTAAAAATAAATAAATTTAAGACAATTGACCTGGCCCTATTGACATTGTAGGACTGGGTAAGTTATTGGGGGGCGGGGCATTATCCCGTATGTTGTAAGATGTTTAAATGCATTCGGGAACTCTACCCACTAGATGCCAGTAGAATCTACCTCCTCCTACATGATGTGACAACAGAATATTTCCAGACGTTGCCAAATGTCTCCCGTGGGGCATTGAGAACCACCCCAGTTGAAAGTCACTGCTCTGGAACCACTGCGCTGTATTATATCCCTGTGGCTCAGAGGGTCAATATCATTCTCCTTCCATTGTCAAGTTTTCCTGCAGATGTGGTTTGCTTTCTGCAGATTCCACCTACCAATGACACCAATGCCATTTTTCATTTTATCTATTATAGCAGATTTATTCTTATGACTCAATTTCCAACCACTAAGAAAATGGTTCCTTTTGTTTAAAATTTAAAATCATAGGATTTTGTTCTTGAGCTAGTTTTACTGTGAACCACCTATACTAAGTCCTGTAGATACCTTTCTCGTCACATTGTCACAAGTCTGCACTTTTGTAGTCATTAAACCCACCAAGTGTGAAATACAATGTGTCTCTTCTGTCTTGATAGGATTCAGGTTGGTTCTTTGATGTCTTGGTTTATTGTACTTTAGATACAAGTAGTTGAGAATACGGAGGCGCTAAAGCAGCTGCCTTTAAGCTGTGCTGTGCAAGGGACACATACCAACAGACTTCGGGAAATCTATTTCCAGGACTTCAACTTTCATATATAATCCTTTCTAAAACTGATATGACTGACAAATGAAAAGAATATTTCTCTTCTACCCTAAATCTGACTATGTGATGTGGACCCTGGCCCATGGGGTCCATGTGTTGTGGCTGCGACGAACAAATTCACACGGACAACAGAAGTCCTGTGGAGAAAAAGGGACGACAAGGCCACTCTCTAAATGAGAGAGGGCCCGACCCCTGCCTGGACAGGCTTTTATTGTTTTTCTGGGTACATTACATGGAGGATGGTCCTCACGTACTATGCACGGGTGCTGTAGGTGATTATCTTTTACAGATAACAAAGAAAAGAATGTTGCTAACTCCTTCAAAGAGAAGGATGTTTCAGATGCAAGGGGAAAAGTGGTTGAACTGGTTACACTCCATACTTGAGAAGTTTAGCACAGACTTTAGGAAGATGCTTTAAAGATACACAGTAAACATTTTCTGCCTCAATTCGGGGTGAGGGAGTTTTAGCGAAAAGCAAGCCTCATAGCAGCCTAGGTACAATGCAGGCCCAATTCCCCGTGGGAGAACCGATCCGTGGGTGGGTTCCTGTGTGCCGACTCGATCCCCACTCATTTCCTGAGTCAGAGGTGGGCTACATTCCATACGCCATGTGGAACAGTTCCCTATAACTACGGACTTGGATATGGAAGTGAAAATCTCAGAGGTGCCAAATTCAGGCACCATTAGAAATGCTAACATTGACAACTTGAAAAAAAGGAAATGGTTCTAATCATTTGTTAACATATCTATTTGCGAAATAAGACCATTCCAAGTCTTTGCTTCCAACGAAATGGAAGGAGGGCCACGTGGAATTTCTGTTGATACATCACTGAAAATAACTTGACATAATTACTGGATTTTGGCATATAACTTGGAAGGAGATTAAAGAATTGAGTGACACTGCTGTAATAAACTCTTTCTCTTCCCATCTACTAAATTATATGATCAAAATTTCTCAGCACTGACTGCCATAGAAAGAGAAACAAAAAGAATAGCCAAAAGTAATAGTCTTCCATGAATGCATGATCCCTTAATCTCCCTCTGTCTTATTAAAGGATGCATTTCCAATAAAAAACTTACTTTGTTTTAATAAAGATTTTATTTATTTATGTTTAGAGGACGGAGAAGTGAAGGAGAGAGGGAGAAACCTATCAATGCGTGGCTGTGTCTCCCACTCGCCCCGCCCCCGGACCTGGCCTGCGACCCAGGCATGCGCACTGACCAGGAATCAAACCGGCAACCCCTTGGTTTGTAGGCAGGCACTCAATCCACTGAGCCCCACCAGCCATGGCAAAAATTTACTTTCTATGTTTAACATTTATTAAGAATTGTAAGGTATTTATATTACTTTGTTCAATTATGTTCTAATAATATTTATAATGATAACTTAATCCAGAAGAAATTTTAATACATAGAGCCTTTGGGTCACAGAGAGTGAGATAAAAATATTTTAATTCTGTGCTAAAGTTCTGTGTGTATAAATAAAACAAGTGATGAATACGACATTTGATAGAGGCCCTGGCTGGGCTGTTCAGTCAGTTAGAGCACCATCCCACTACACCAAGGTTGTGGGTTTGATTCCTGGTCAAGGCAGGTACAAGAGTCACACAATGAATACATAAATAAGTGGAGCCACAAATCAATGTTTCTCTCTCTCTCTCCTTTCCCCCCTCTTTGGAATCAATAAAAATTTTAAAACTGATTTAAAAATATGTGATAAAATTTGGGAAAGAAAATAAGAATTCAAAGAGAAAATGGAAACATATACAATATTCAGCCCTTAAAGAAGAGCCCTTATTCATATATTTTTAAAGGATGATGTTGGGTATTAAATTTATATGGCATTTAAATTTCATTAGGATGCATTTAAAAGAGTGACATGACAGTCACTCTTTTTCAAGTTACATGAAATATTTAAAATGGTAATACTTCAGCATATCATAAATTACATCCTTTCAAACAATTTAAACTTACAATGAAAAGGTTTAGGCATTAGCTTAAAATATATTTTCGGAATTTTCTGGCGGAGGGGAGTATTCGAAGACCGCTGATCTGAGGAGAGTGAGTGCATTCAGGGTGGCATGGCCATAGACGTGAAGACCGCTAATCTAAACAGGTGAACGCACACCAGGTGGGGGCCTGAGGGAGCTGGTGAGCCCTGTTCCATCTGAAGTGGCATCTCACTGTTCGGTCGGTTGTTGCCAGGAAGAAATCTAGGCCCAGAGGTGTTAACTCTAATCAAATGTGTGAGGGACTTCTGTAGTAGAGAGTAGAAGAATGGAATCTCATTCTCTCTGTTTTTCACCTTTGCTAATCTGCGCAGATGTGTTGATTAAAAACTGTCTGTGGCTCCCTGTGACCTCCCAGGACCCAGCATTAGCTCCATAACCTGTCATTCAAGGTCTTTGGGTTCTGGCTCCAACCTCTCACCAGCCTTCTGTGCACAGGATGATACGTTCATTCTCCCTTTTGCCTCCGCAAATGAACCTTTCTAATTAGGGTGGGACAAGAAGAACTTTTTTTGGTGACAGGAGAAATTGTTGTAATATGTTAGAAGCCATCTAAATCAAGGGGTCTTGAGCCCTCGCTGGAAAGCGCAGTTGGTTAGAGCCTAGTCCCAACACGCCAAGGCTGCGGGTTCAACCTCTAATTAGGATACACCCAAGAATCAGCTAATGAGTGCATAAATGAGTGGAACAACAAATTGACATCATTTTGTCTGTCTCTCTTTCTCCCCCTCCTCTAAAATCAATATATTTTTAAAATTAAAAATAGATAAATTAATGGATCTCAGTAGCTGGAGGCTGTTTGGTTTGCTGACCATAAATGAATTTAAACACAGTGTTAAACAATGGCTATCGGAGTGCAAAATCTGAGAAGCCAGATAAAGTCAACAATCTTTGCAGGGCAGCAGGGTGAAAGGAGGCAATGAGGCAGTGATTTACCCTCAGTAAAATCAGTGACATCCACTAGTGCTTAATAGAGATGTTTGTTTAATGCAGGTGAGATTAAAATGTCACAGAGTCCTGGGTTCCACCTCAAAACAGATGCCAGTTCAGCACGAGCCTGTCAGTGGGGACACAGCCATGAGTGAAGATAACTGTTTTCAGTCCAGAAAAAAAATGGAGATGTTCCAGTAGATTTTAAGGCACAAGGGTGTCGTTTCCCTAAGATTCCCAGGGTTTTCAGCAGATGCAGCCCAGATGCAGCTGACCCTGCTGGCTCCTCCTTCCTTGCTAGTAGTGGAAAAACAACTATCATAGGCTTGGACTGACCAAAGGCCGAGTGGCCAAGGACGTTTCAGTCAGTTGGCAGCTTTTCAGTTCAGCTGAAGCCCTAAAACCAACCCAAGCAGACTGCTGGCTCACTGTGGCCAAGGACCCTCTGTCGTGTCCCCTGCATGGCCCTAGTCTCTGAGTTCTCCTTCGAGTGGGGCTCCAAAGGGAAAGATCAGGCCCCCCAGGGTTGCGAGACTGTGGCTGCTGGTGCGCGTGGGAGCTCCTCGCAGCCTCCTGAACTGCAGCAGGGCCTGGTCTTTGCTGAGGACACGAACGAGTCTTTCTTCATCCGGGGGAACATGTGATTGGGATCCTCAGTTTGCTTTTGACAAATGTAAAGAGGGACAGTCAGCCCCCCCAGGCTGGAGGGGAGGCCATGGGGATATGCCGAAGTCGAGAACAAACTCCTTAGGAGCTGAGCAAGGTGAGAGGGGCAGGTTCATGCTTTTAAATAGATTTTTCTGTGTTCCCCAGACAGGTAGAGGGGTGTTGATCAGAGAGGAGCTGAGTGGAGAGTCAGAGAGGAAAGCTGACAACGAAAGTTGATCAAATCCTGCTGAGGAATGGAATAGAAAGGAGGAGAACTGACCATAAGTGCATAACTATGTTACAGTCTATTGTACTTCAGAAAGACGTAAACTTACAGACAAAAACAAATGCCATGTGATGATTTCATGTGTGGAATCTAAAAAATAAAATAAATGAACAGGCAGAATAGAAACAGAGAACATTTTGACATTTGCCAGATGGGAAGGGGTTTGGGGGACTGGGTGAAAAAGGTGAAGGGATTGAGAAGTACAAGTTGGTAGTTACAGAACAGTCACGGGGATGTAAAGTACAACATAGGGAATATAGTCAATACTATTGTAATAACTATATGTGGTTTTAGATGAGTACTAGTTTGATCAGGGTGGGCACTTTGTAAATTATATAAATATTTAGTCAGTACACCTGAACCTAGTATATGTTATAATCAACTGCAATTGAAAATAAAACATTATTTTAGCCCCTCCGGGTGCTCAGTGGTTAGCATGTGGTTCCCGCACACCAGAAGGTCGCAGGTTTGATCCATCCCCGGTCAGGCGCGTGCAGGAGGCGGCCGATCGACATCTCCCCCTCACATCAGTGCTTCTCTCTCTCTCTCCCTTCCAAGAGAGAGACTTTCAAATTGGTAAACGCGTCCTCAGGTGAGGCTAAAAAATTATTTTAAAAAGAACATATATCCATGGGTGTACACTGACATCAGAACAGATGTTGGATTTTGTCTGGAAAGTTTTTAGACCAGAAGTTGATCTATTATGGGAATTACTTTTTTTCATTATGTGACTTTCTATAGTATAACGTTACATAATATAAAAATGTGAACATCAAAAATAAAATGCTGTATATGCTTCAAAAAAGAAATACATAGACTTAATAATGTGAAGAAAAACCAGCTGGCACACCAAAAATCGGGACATAAGGATGAAGACAGTGGAAATATCACTAGGTTGGTTAAACACCTACCGGCGTCTCTACGACATTACATAACAAGAGGAAAACTCTGGTATCCACATAATTTGATTAGAGGCAAAGTGTAGTTTACACACACTTGAAGGAGAACCAACTAGGATGAGGAAGTACTGTGTCAAACAAGGATACTGGGCCTACACACACACACACTGATTGACCTGGGGGTGGTTTCAGATCGGTGCTGGGTAGAAAAATCAGGTGGAGTCAAAAGGAAGAGCATTAGCTTTTATATACATATGTAATTCTAGGCATGTATGCTTGAGAATTTGTGGGGTTTTTACAGGCCTGTTATTTCCTGTAAACTGGCTCGGAGTGAGTCAACGGAAGCAGATTCACTTGGCTTTACTTCTTCTGCTTACTGGAATTGCTGTGGAGACCAGTTCTTAGGTTGGGAAGTAAGGAATTCGACTCCCTTGGCAGTACTTGTGAATTGAACTGAAAGGTGCAGAACAGGTTTTTTGTTCTCTGGGAAGGAGTGAAACTCCTCAGAGAAGGGGGTGGAGGAGAGGTTGGCAACACAACCATACAAAAGCTACCCATGGTAGAGAGAGGTGCCTCTTCAAGACGATGTGAATGTTCAGGGCCTGGCTGTTCTTCTCCAAACTTGGTCAGCCCAGCCCGAAACAAGGCAGCCGCCTCCGTGGGTACTCTCATAGCTGCCCGTGCTTCTGCTTTGCAGCACTTAACCACATTTGGCTATTTGGTGATTTCTCCTGTAACTCCACTTCTCAGGGACTGTCTTGATTGGTCATTACTTTATCCGTTGTACTCGGTACTTAACTGCTCCCTCAACACTGCTCGGATGCAGAATGTGCTTTGTTACTTAGGGATACATATAAATATATGTAGTGTAAGAATAAAGATATGTATGGAACTATTTGACAAACTTGCTCACTGAGACAACGGGCTGTTAGATCAATCTTTCTATCTGGTCTGCTTGACATTATGTTCTATTCCTCAATGTCACTGGCATCCAGGTATACTCTCTTTGTGTTCTTAGCCACACTGAGGCATCTTTCTAAAAATTAATCAATACTGGGGAACTAAACTTATTGAAGACCAAGGCTGAAGGCCTGACCCTGAGGTACGGAACATTCGCCCCATATGAGACCTTTAGGGAAGAAGCCAGCTAGCCCTCCCAGGCTGACACCCCTCTCTCTGTGCCTGACTTCAGACTTACATAGCCTTAAAAATGTTATCTAAATATTTTAGTCCTGTGTTGCTATTTTACTTTCCAAGAATTCTCAAGTCCTTGACCATAATGTGAGCTCCTGAGGATAAACTCTTCCCTCTCCAGAAGGGCACAATGCAGAAGATGGTTACACTGATGACCTCCAAGGGGCCACGCCTCCTGGTATCCAACCCCCCGTGGGATCCCCTCCCACAGTGTCTGTGCACTTAGTGTGTGACTTACTTCAGCCAGAGGGCATTAGCAAGCAGGGAGCGAATTGAGGCTTGATGAGCACTTCCCCTCTTGGAACCCAGCTGCCATGTAAAGAGGCTAAGGGTAGACTACTGAATGAGGACGGAGAGAAGCCCTAGCCTTTCCACAATCCCTGCCTGGACCCCAGATACGTGGGTGCAGCCATCTTAGACTCTCCAGCCAACCCACAAGCTGCATGAGTGAGATGCTACCTTGCTGTGAAAAGTATGCGTCTTCTCCTAGGTGCTGTCCTGTTAGGATGCGAAGGTAGAATTGCTGCAGCCACGTTCTGACCATAAGTGGGGCAACTAAAGAACAAAACCCACACACTGAGGAAAGGAAAATGGAGAGAAAGAAAGAACCCGGGCCCTTGATATTATGGAGTTGCTGAATTAACCAACTAGGGAGCTAGCTGACCTCTGGACTTTTTATTAGATAAGATAGTATATTTCCTCATGGGTTTTTTTGTTACTTGAAACCGAAGACATTTTAACTGATACATTCCTCAGCCAGCTTTACTGGTACAAGTGCAAAATGCCTGAAATGCCCTGCATAGCATATAACAGACATTGAGTAAGTTTGTCACTGCTGAGGAAATAAAAGAAAATGTGGTGGAGACTTCTACTTGCCTACCCAACAACCATTCTCCCTTTCCTCCTTAATTACAGAATTCTGATTTTAGCTGGGCTTATTGCCGTCTAGAAGAAAAGACTATTTCCCTACCTTCTTTGTACAGAGATGTGGCCAGGTGGCCGAGCCCAGGCCAGTGAGAGGTAAGCAGAAGTGCTGTGCGGGAGGGCTGATTCACAGGGGCCGACTCAGCTGGAAGGATCTGTTTTTGTCCTTCTGCCTTTCATCTTGCTTCCCCAACATGGTTTCTCTGACCAGAGTTCTAGGCACCATCTGAGGCCATGAGCTGACCTTGAGGATGGAAGCTAGCATGGCCAAGCAGAAAGAGAAGCCTGGGGTCCTGATTGCCACCACCCCAGTCCCATTCTTAACCATCTCACAATTGAATTCTTAGAACTGTTTCCTGAAATGTCTTCCCAATGCCAATGTTAGTTCCTTTACCCATTTTTAAATTATGCTTTATTAATTATGTTATTACAGTTGTCCTCTATCCATTTTACTGTGTCTCTACCAGATTACTCCTCCAGCTTCCCCATGTCAACAACCTTCCGTGAAAGCACGCCCGAAACTTTTCCTTATTTTTCCCCTCTAAGCTTTCCCATTACTCTGCCCAACTTGGAGTCTCTACCAAGAGCAAAAGAAGGTCTCTGACTCTTGCTGTAGCAAACTGAATAAATAGCCTCTGTTCTCATTTGGTGGTCTTTGTTTCCACAGAATGACTAATCTATGGAGGAAAAAGACATGCTTTTTCTAGTGTGTTTTCTAACTTGGTGGGATGTAAGCCTGGAGCCGCAAGCAGCATCTTGGCAACTAAGCAGGGAAAGCCTAGGAACAATAGCAACATGGAGATAAGCAGAGCAGGACACGGAAACAAGGAGAACAAGATCTGATGATGCTGTCTGAGATCTCGGCTCCAGCTGTGGCTTAAGTCAGCTACTTCTGGACTTTGCAGTTTCATGAGCCAGTAAATTCCTGTCTTGCATTTGCTAATTTGAGTTTCTGTGGCTTGCAACAAGAGTCATGAGCCATAAAGTCTTTGAGCCCCTCTCACCCTCTTAGAATAAGTGACCAGGGCCATTTCTACACTCTGGAGGAGAAGGAGGACTGGAAAACCCTGATGCTTTGGTCACTGATGGCAAATTGAACGCTGGCCTAGAAAAGGCCAATGGGCCCTGCACAATCTGCTGTGCTGTCCCAAAACTAGGCCCCAAGATTACAGTTTTTTAGTTCACATTCACATGCTCAGCTACTGTCCTCCAAAGTAGGATGTATTGGAATGCCTGGACCCAGGGAGGTTTCTATCTTCAGCCACATGCCATATTAAAACCCTCCTCACAGAGCTGTAGGCCCTTGTCAAGCCCTGGTTTACAACTCACCTCTGTGTAAATTCTCCTCCTGGCCAGGAGGTACTCAACCCAGAAAGATTTTCTGAATCTCAAATCTTGGGAGTTTTATTTCCTTCCCTACCAAAAGGCCCTGGGATCCTATATGAATTAGTCCATTCCCTTTCCAGGGCTTGGCATACAATGGTATTGCTAGGAAATGCTCAGTTTTGCTCAAATAACAAAACTTTCCCTTCTCCAGGACAAAAAATATGCATTTATATTTGTATTCTAGAAGAGGTCCTCCCTCCCTCCCTCCCTCCCTCCTTCCTTCCTTGGCTTTGGTTGTGTTTGTACTGTAAGTCTGATTTCTTCAGGGGTTGATTTACTTGAGGGCAACAAATGTTCTTTCTCTATGAAAGAAGCCATTTCTTTTTTCTTTTTTAAAAAGAGTTTGTTTATTTATTTATTTATTTGAGAAGGGAAGGGGAGGAGAAAGAGAGGGAGAGAATCGATTGGTTGCCTCTCGCATGGGCCCCAACCTAGAACCTGGCCTGCAACCCAGGCATGTGCCCTGACCTGGAATTAAACCAGTGAACTTTGGGAGATGATGCCCACCCAACAGTTACATGGGTCAGGGCAAGAAGCCATTTCTTAAATGGCCCTGAAGAATATAAAAAATCTGCTGTTAGATGACTTTATATATTCAGAGAAGCAGTTCTGTGGCTTAAGAAATGTAAAATGGAAAAAAAAAAAAAGCTTATTTCCCAGAATCCCACCCTGTGAACAATTCCACTTGTCTAGTTAGTTTCTATTTCCAAATCCCAGCTTCTAAACTCTGGGCATGCTGTCTTGAAGCTTATCCTTTTCACTCCCATTTTTAGAACTTATCATCCAAATCACACTACTGGCTATACAATCATCTGCTCTCTCATTCTTTCATATATTAGCCTTTTCTCTTAACTAGTGTATTAATACACTGAGGTCAGAAACTATACTTTCCCTGTATATTCTTTAGCACTTAGTATTCAATATACAATCGGTAAGTAAGTGACTTAATGGATAATCAAATGCCTTTGGTAACAAATGGTATTTTCAATACTTAAATTTTTATAAAAGTTGTTACAATATAAGAGATTGGAGTTTTGTTACTTCTTTTTTAAGTTTATAAAGATTATCATTGTACATATTACTTTAATTTAAAAATATTATTTTTACCACATATACATTTAAAAATTAGTTTATTTTTGTTTAACAATTAAAAAAGATATTTTTACACATTTCTAAATTAGTATCTGGGAACTTTACATTTAACTTTAATATTAAAAAGATTTTTAATTCTCCATGCAAAACTTTAAAGTAAAAAAAAAACAAAAACAAATTTAAAGTCGTGTTACCTTTATCGCCCCAAATTGTAAAGCTACTTACTTAATTGTAAAGCTCTTCATTGTTCCAATAAAATTCATATATCAAAAGTATATTTTTAAAAAGTAATCTTAACTTGTCAAAGAGTCAAATGATTTAAAATTTAGCTTAATTTAATGTTTGTTTTCTGTTGCTATAAAGGTGAATGCAGTTTGACACTGTAAGTTTAAAACAAGGTTTTTTGTGTGTGTCACGTAAACTTTCCTTCCTCAAAGGTCTCTCGCCTTCGGAAACGTATCCTCTGTAACTGCTCGAGGAGAAAACTGGAGGAAAGTAGGACACCTCTGAACTCTGGAACTTCCCTTTCGCCTGGTGGTCACTTTAAAAAGCTGACGCAAGAGGGGGCGGGGCGCAGCGCTGCGCCTGCGCATCTTCTAGTAGCACGTCACAGCGCCGGCGCCGGCTGACGGCAGAGACGCCTTGGTCGCCTAAGCGGTTGACTGTCCGGGGCTGTGGTCGCTGCTCTTGCTGCCGCTCCTGCTGCCTCTGCCGCTCCTGCTGCCTCTGCCGCCATGGCTCAGTACAAGGGCGCCGCGAGCGAGGCGGGCCGCGCCATGCACCTGATGAAGAAGCGGGAGAAGCAGCGCGAGCAAATGGAGCAGATGAAGCAGCGCATCGCTGAGGAGAACATCATGAAATCCAACATCGACAAGAAGTTCTCTGCGCACTACGATGCCGTGGAGGCGGAGCTCAAGTCCAGCACGGTGGGACTTGTGACCCTGAATGACATGAAGGCCAAGCAGGAGGCCCTGGTGAAGGAACGGGAGAAGCAGCTGGCCAAGAAGGAGCAGTCGAAGGAGCTGCAGCTGCAGCTGGAGAAGCTGCGCGAGAAGGAGCGCAAGAAGGAGGCCAAGCGGAAGATCTCTTGCCTGTCCTTCACTGTGGACGCAGAGGAGGAGGCGCCCGAGGAGCAGGAGGAGGCGGCCGTGCTTGAGGAGGACTTGGAAAGGGAAGAGGCCCTCGCGAAGAAGAGAAAGTTGGGGAAGAACCCGGACGTGGATACCAGCTTTTTGCCCGACCGCGACCGCGAGGAGGAGGAGAACCGGCTGCGGGAAGAGCTGCGGCAGGAGTGGGAAGCCAAGCAGGAGAAGATCAAGAGCGAGGAGATTGAAATCACCTTCAGTTACTGGGATGGCTCCGGGCACCGGCGGACCGTCAAGATGAAGAAAGGCAACACCATGCAGCAGTTCCTGCAGAAGGCGTTGGAGATCCTGCGCAAAGACTTCAGCGAGCTCAGGTCGGCCGGGGTGGAGCAGCTCATGTACATCAAGGAGGACCTGATCATACCCCACCACCACAGCTTCTACGATTTCATCGTCACCAAGGCCCGAGGCAAGAGCGGGCCCCTCTTCAATTTCGACGTTCATGATGACGTGCGGCTGCTCAGTGACGCCACCGTGGAGAAGGACGAGTCACATGCGGGCAAGGTGGTGCTAAGGAGCTGGTATGAGAAGAACAAGCACATCTTCCCCGCCAGCCGCTGGGAACCCTATGACCCCGAGAAGAAGTGGGACAAGTACACGATCCGGTGAATGCAGGGGTGGAGCAGGCTCACTTCCCCGGGTCCCCCCAGACTCCCCAGGGCCCGGGTCTCCGGGACTCCAGGACTCCAGGTGCATGGTCTACCCGATCCTATGACGTGACTGACCATCCCCTGCCCTTGCTGCTGTCGTTTACTGCTTTTTCTTTTATGATAAAGAAATGCACATGTTAGAGTCAGAGCACTGTGCTTTATTTAAAAAAAAAAACATTTTTGAGATAAAATTCACATAATAAAGTTCACCATTTTGGCCATTTACAAGTGTACAATTCGGGGTATTTAGTACATTGACAACGTTGTGCAACTATCACCTCTTACAGTTTCAGAGTATTTCTAACATCCCAAAGGAGACTCTGTGCCCACTAGCAGTCTCTCTCCCAGGGCCTGCCAGGCCCTGGCACTCCCTAGTCTATTTTCTATTAGGCACTCCCCTGGCACTCCTTTGCCTATTTTTTTAAATAATATTTTATTTATTTATCTTTAGAGGGGAAGGGAAGGAGAGAGGGAGAGAAATATCAATGTATGGTTGCCTTTCGTGCATCCCCTGCTGGGAACTGGCCTGCAGGGAACTGGCCTGCAACCCAGGGATGTGCCCTAACTGGGAATCGAACCGCAACTGACTGGTTTGCAGGCCCGCGCTCAATCCATTGAGCTACACCAGCCAGGGCTTCCTTGCCTCTTTTCTAATAGGCAAATCTATCTATGGATTTGCCTATTCTGGAAATTTCACATAAATGAAATCATACAATTAAAGGAAAATCTGCAGTTAGAACCATGTATTACTTTCCCAAGTAGTTTTCAGTAGGTTTATTCACTCATATACATATATATTCCTGAATCCACGTACAATGTAAAGTTATAAATCAGGAACTTTTAAGGTAAATATAGACTTAAATCCCATGCTGACTTTAATAACATGTGAAACAAACTCTTACTTCAAGATCTGGTATGTGAGACTGCTTTTCTATTTCTTCATCTCCTAATAAGCACTAAGAAGCAATTTGCATCAATTCACCACCTACTCCTTGGCATCCCCAATTCCTCCAGCAGTTATTGCGAAGGTGGCTTCATTTTCAGGCATGTCAGGGCTAACAGAATGCAAGGGAACAGAAATTTATAAAAAGCTCTATTTCTATAAATACTATGTTCATGTTACAGACATCACACTCCTATCTTGGTGAGTCTCCAGAGACATCTCAGAGTTGGTACAGCTAAATGTGGACTACAGAATTTACAAGTATTATCAACCCTCATAAACTATGGAGCAAGTTTTTATATATAAGGTTCTGAATGTCAAGAAAAATTACCCAAATTTGGAAATAGGCAAAAGGGATAACAGCATGCTTTCAATGCTTTCAGTGTGCTGTCAGGCATTTTGCAGCAGCCCCTAGGGGCTTATCTGATGCTAAAGTGCCTAGACCAATTCAGGGGAAACTGACAGTGAAGGAAAACAGGCTGACTAGCACGTCTTCCCAGCTTATCCAGTTCTGTGAGGACTCTGTGCTTTTCATTGAGCTCTTTTACAACTCTGTAAGTTGTAGAAAACTATGAGTAATACAATTACTCTTGTCCATAGAAATGTAAATTGTGAGGAGGTGTGTAATTGATTATTCTATAGATACTGTGATCTGTTTTTGATCAATTTATAATTCATCTCAGCATTATCTGATTACATATGTGTGGTAATTTGATTTTTTCTTTTGATCTGGTTATAAAATCTTATTAGTTGCTGCATTAATGAGTTGAATAAACTGACATTTTGTATATCAGTCATGCTTATATGCTCTTTAAAACTTATCTTTTAATTTATTCTAAAACTGTAGGGTAGAGTTAATTTGTAGAAAACTAAGAGCAATGCAGATGATTCCAATCTATAGCAATGGGAATGAAATGAGTTTCATTGTGTAGAAAGGCAACTAACGGATTTCCCTCTAGTAGAAAAACTTGAAATGTTACAATTTATTGCCTGATATTAACCAATTTTGCATTTACTAGCAAATTTATTTCAGCATTCATTTGACTACATAACTTTTCCTCAAATGATCCTTTGACTCACTCAGTGGTATCCTCACTAATTAGGGAGTTGAATAAATCTTTGACACATTCATTTTATATTTATTTGCAAGAAAGTCATGTTTTTAACTTTTTGGAAATCAGATTAGCATGTACTAGACCCTACAGATTTTACAAAAATGAGACAGTCATTACTCTCAAGAAGTCTAACGGGTGAGCTATGACATGTGGTATATATTCAAATTAAGCTGTTTCATAAAGTCAGCATATATGTTATAGAACTCTAAAGGAAGGGGAATGGGGAGGATTGAATGTGGGAGAGGAGGGAGGGGCAGGGCAGGGGAGAGTAATGGGGGGAAATGGGGACAGCTATAATTGAACAACAATAAAAAAAATTAAAGAAAGGAGACATTATGCCAGGTAGGTTGAGTAGGAAAAACTTCACAGATAACATTTGAAGGGTCTTTGAGGCAGAAATGGGAGTAATCTAGGTAGAAGCGACAGCGTTAAAAAAATAGAAAGCTGCTTTTGTGTATAAGAAAGAGGAGAAGAATAAGAGGTTATGTTTAGATACATTTCATTTAAGGTATTTTGGGATATTTATATATGAGTTCTGCCAGCAGTTGGAAATGAATAAAACTTGAGTAAAGGGTTGGACTAGAAATAGAAATCTCAAAATCACTGATCATGAAAGACTACTGCCACTTTGTGCTATTATTATATCCAGGTAATGGCAACTACAGTACTGTTAAAAGCCTCCTTTATTAAGTAGGTACTCTTTACTACGTGTCAGGATCCCTTACTTTATTTCATTTAAGCTTTATGATAACCCTGCTGGGTATGTATTATCCACATTTTACAAATGAGAAGACTGATGTTCAGACAGAAATAATTTGCCCAAAGTCACATTGCCAGTAAGTGAAAATGCCAGGATTGGAGACAAAGGTAACGACTCCCGAAGCTTTTAATTCTAAAGCTCATGTTCTAGGCTACTAGGCATACTGCCTTTCAAAGTTGGGTGTTTTTTAAAAATTTCGTTTGTTTTGTTGGGAGGGAGGAGATGAGGCAGTAAACTTTCCTGCTGGTAAGGTTACTTGCTTTAGGAAATAGCAGAGAGGTCTACCCTGAGGGCAGCTCAGATAATAGGCTGCAGATAAGGTAGGTTTTGCTAGACTAAAACTGTAGCTGAGTAGGAGGCCCTGAATGGAATTAGAAAATAACCTTTTAGACTTGGAAAATACTCAGTTGGCCTCTTACAAATGGTAGGAAGAAAAGCAGCTAAGAGGGAAGCCAAGCAAGGTACCTGCAAAGTTGAAGCAGGCTTTTTGTTTGTTTTGTTCTAGAAACAATAAAAAACAATAATTTCAGACATGTGATGATTTGTATGTCTTCATCATTTTGGTAATTATTTAAAATGTGTTCTTCCTCTGAATTCAGTAGTGTTCTTTGCTTTTAATGTCCACTGATCATAGATATGCTAAGTGGAATAAAATAAATGGGGTTTTTATTCACTTTGGTTTTAAAAGGAGAAAAATATACACTTGAGAGCCAACTATAGCTAAGGAACAGAAGCAGTTACTATGTGAATTCTAGGAAATGGGCTTGGTGCCTTTTTGTAGTCATTCCTGTATACCTGGGAACTCTTGAGAATACCTTTCTACTCAGTTCTTGGGGAACTGTTTTCTTTAACAAGAAATGTCTTTCTCTTACATGTGTATAAGGTGGTAGTTGAAGATGTGGAGGGTAACTATAGTGGACTAGCTGTGACTAGCCTAAATAGATCATCCCACATAAACTAAGAAATAGTATAAGGATTAAAAGTGCATATCTTAGATTCAGACAGAATAGTTTCTAATCTTACTCTGTCCTTTATTTGTTTATGGTTTGGGGCAGGTCCATTCATTTACTCATTAAGGGAGATCTTTATGGAGCACCTGCCTATCCCTGTTGCACACACTTGAGGTCTACAAATGAAAAAAATAGACAAATACCCTTGCCCTTGTGAAACTGTATTTGGGGGGAAGGAGAGACAGACAATAAATAATGCACATAATACATATATTATACGATATATTAGAAAATGATGTGTTTTAGGGAAAGAAAAAGTAGAGCTAGGTAAAGGAGGTTGGAAGTATGGAGGTTGGGAGGAGGCTAGTTGCAATTTTAAATAGGGAGATCATGATAGGCATTGTTGAAAAGGTAACATCTGATCAAAGACTTGAAGGAAGTGAAGGACATGACCAGAAAGTGGGCACTGTGGGCAAAGATCATTCCAGGCAGGGAGAACAATAAGCACAAATGCCCTAAGGTAGGAGTGTGCCTGACAGGTAGAGAACATCAAGGTGCCCACTCAGGTGGCAGCGTTGAGCAAGGGGGAGAGCAGGAGGAAAAGGAACAGGGCCATTCATGCAGTGCTCTATAAACCGCCGCAGATACTTGGGCTTTAATTCTGAGTTAAGATGAGGAGCCATTGGAGCATTTGAAGTAGGGAATAGATATGATCTGACTTAGTTTTACAAAGGATTGCTCTCACTACTGTGTTTTAAAATAGACTGTAGAGGAGCAATGGTTAAGTAACTGCTTGGGGCCTTGGTTTCCTCGTGTAAAATGGGGGTAATGACCTCTGTCTCTTAGGGTTGTTGTTATAAATAGTAAAATATACAAAGCACTTGGTGTAAAGCTTAGCACATAGTAGCCACTCAATCAGTGTTAGCTATTACTATTAGCAACATCTCTTCCAAAAAGTTCTAGGTCAAGGAGAATTCTTGGTGAGAAATCTTTAGGGACCAGAATGAAAACAGTATGTACTACAAGACTAGAAACTTAGAAGTTTTGACATTTTAAGTTCTGACTTAAGAACTTAGAGTTTTGACATTTTAAGCTCTGATCTAGTTTTGCTGTTTTCATTGAAATTTATGAAAATTTGACATAATTAATCTCTATGATAGCTTTAATTATCCTTCACTGAGTCTGCAGAATCCTAGTATCCTCTAAGGACTGTGCGAAATGAAAGACTTGTTTGTTCATTGGAGGCCTTAATGAAATAGACAAATGATCGAACACGAAGGTCCACTCACTTATTAATTTAAGAAATAGTTACTGAGTTCCTATTATGTGCCAAGTATATCTTGCTAGGTACTGGGGACATTAAAGGACCAAACCAGCTCCCTGTTGTGAGAGAGATGCACATGTAATCAGCTGATTACAACTCAGAGTGAAGAGCGGGAGGAGAGTCCTAAGCACAGCAATCCATCCAAGATATAGATGAAGAAATTTTAGTAAAAACATGAAAATTCTATTACCTATTTAACAAAAAAAATTTGTAGCAAATTTCTAGAGATTGCTGATGCTTCATAAACATAGCATTTGAGTATTGTAGTCTTCCGCAAGGCAGGTAATGAAAAGCAAAATGGTCTGAATAAAAACCACACAGAGGTGGAAACTGATTATTTACTATTTATTCAATGATAACACACAGTAATACGTACTGTGATTCACAGCAAAAACCAAATTAAGAGCTCACCTGATTCTGTTTTGGTTGATTCCCCCTTCCCTAGGATGAGGAGTTATTACACATCTTTGCTTTTTTGCTCAGGGTGGCTAATCAGTCAGTTACAAACAATGCGTGTCTGTGATGTCCCTGCAGAGCATCCCTGTCTTCACAGTATTTAATGTCTAATTATGGTGCCATATGCTGTACTATAAGTCACTGCCAATGGAACCTAAACTCCATGAAGACAGGGTCTTGTTTTATTGTTTGTTTGCTATCCCTAGAACCTAGAATAGCTGATATGTAGAAGGTTTCTTTTTAAAATTTATTGTTCATAATTCTTTCTTTTAAATTATTTTATTTATTTATTTTCAGAGAGGAGAAAGGAGGGGGGAAGAGAGGGAGAAAAACATCAATGTGTGGTTTCCTCTGGTGCACCCCACACTGGGGACCTGGCCTGCAACTCAGGCATGTGCCCCGACTGGAAATTGAACCCGAGACCCTTTGGTTCGCAGGCTGGCACTCACTCCATTAAGCCACACCAGCCAGGGCTACTGATCATAATTCTTAATCAAATAAGTAAAGTACTGTGAAAGACATAAGTATAATATAGGGTATAACCTAGACCACAAGTCAGGGGAAGTGAGGTATAAATTGAAACTTAAAGAAAACCATCAGAGAGAAAGGAGGAGAACATATTCCCAGCACTCCCTGTACTTTTCCTACACTTACCACATTTCTTTGGAATTGATTATCTCATTACCTAGCTTCACTGTAAGCTTTGGAAGGTCAAGGACTAAGCCCTTTGTCAATATAATCCCTGGATCCCTAGAGCCTAGTACATAGTAGGGACTTCCCAATGAATTGAGTATTTTTTGAGAAGGAAATTCAAACATGTAGCATCTTCTAGTGACACAATTAAAGTCTTTCGGGAGAGGCAATTTTATTTAAAACCATATGTCCAAGGATCTGATTAAGAATAAGAAAATACTTACCTGTCGTAAATCTTGGCAATTCTCAGCTCTCCTCTTCCCTTTCGCAAACTTATTCTTGTTGTTGAAGCATGAGCCAGAATGTGTCCCCCGATGGGTTTTTTGGGGTCTGCCTGAAAACTAAATAAAAAATACCTTTTCATGTTACAATATATGGTTTATATAGAGTCATATCAGCAATTTCAAGGCCACTTTTTGGTAGAGGATGGCAGGGGATGGAGTAGGTGTGTATTCTGAACAGAGGTTTGTCCGCTAACTTTGGAGTGGGGTAAGGTTTGGGGCCATCCAGTTCAGGCTTCTGAGATTCCTGTGAGAAACAGTTTATGTTCTGTTTGTTTTTTTAAATAGAAAAAAATCCCATAAATAAAATATTACTCATTGTCATAGGATAACTCTTGGGGTTAAGCAAGTTTTTTTCTTTGCAAAATACATTTATTTATTTATTCAGGCATTCATTTATCAGAAATATTTATTAATAGCCTACTATGTGCCAAGCACAATTCTAGCCTAATGAATAAGACTCTCCCACCCTACTCTCTCCCTCTTGGGAACGTGCCCACGCCTTGCCCTTTCCCTTCTTCCTCCCTGACAGGCACGCATCTCCTAAACTCTAAGGATCCCCATGGCTTAGCAACCAGGGGGGTCATGGGCAGCAGAAGCTTTGACTGGGCTAACCCCCTGATCCTGTCTTCAATGCCCCCTTTTCTCTGACCTCTCAGTGAGCCGAGCAGCCCTGCCTGGGCTCTCCTGTTCCTTCTTCTGTCCTAAGCCCTTCCTGGTTTCACTGTCCCAATTTAATAAATTTCCTTTCAAAATTAAAACAAAAAACAACCCCAACACCCAACCCTCCTTCATGATGCTGTGATGTAAGTGACAGCAGATTGAGAAGATTGAGAAACGTCCTTCTTATGTGTTAACTGTATGTTGGAAGCCTTCAGTATTGCACAGGTTATGAATTTGTAGTGAGAATAATCTCAGATACAGAACTTATAAAAATATCAGTGAAAATATCTGGGCTGTAGAAGGACTGATGATTCCATAGAAGGTAGACCAGTTAGAAGATCCTATCAATGGGGAGACAGGAAAGGATAGTCAGAGTCAGCTCTATGGGCAGAGAGAAGTTTTAACAGCTATGAACAGATGGTCTCTCGATACTGACTAATAATTCTATGTGAGCACGGTTAGCTTCACCTCCTTTTTTCTAAACGTTCAGTGATCTCCCAAAGTCCTATCTCTATTCTTGTCCCATCTTTGACAACACTGCTTGCTTCTTCGTCAAGAAAATGAAAGCTCTTAGGACGATGTTCTCTCAAGTCCTTCTTTTTATCTGCCACCTACACACTTATTTACAGTTGTAGTCATTCTTCCTCCTTCCTCTCAAACTTTTTTCTTATTTCAGCAACTCCTCCTACACCTCGATGCCTTTGCACACAAGGTTTCCTCTGAAATGAAAGCCCCTTTCCCACTGTGTCTGTTTATTTAGCTCTTACTCATCCATCATGTGCCATCCCTTCCTGGGGGCCTTGCCTGATCCCCTGGAATGGAACAGAAACTGCCTCCTCTGCACTCTCAAACCACTGCATAGACTCCTCTGTGAAAGCACACTAAATTACAATTTGTAATTCATGGGACTCACTCCCCCCATATTCTAAATTCTTGTTCATCTTTGTAATTCTAGTGCTTAGAAAAGTGCCCATAATATACCACAGAAGGCATTCAATAAATATTTTTGAATAAATACACAAGAGAAGACAGTTTGGGTCTCCCTAGTCTAGATCCTTTTGGACATAGATTTGTGACACATCTTTGGAGAAGCTAAAATTCTCCAAACTTTTTTAAAAAGGATTTAATTTATTTACTTTTAGAGAGAAGGGACACAGGAGAGGGAAAAAGAGAAACATCAATGTGTGAAAGATACATTAATTGTTTGCCTCTCACACACACCAACTAGGAACCTGGCCTACAACCCAGGCATGTGCCTTGACTGGGAACTGAACCACTGATCTTTCAGTTCACAGGTCAGTTGCTCAGTCCACTGAGCCACACCAGCTAGGGCTATAATTCAAGGAATTTTGAAGGGTGTCCTGACAGAAAGACAAATGTCAAAGGAGAGAATTTCTCCCTAATTAAAGTAATCTCCCAACCCTAGTACAGATCATCTAAAGAAGAGCAGGCAGCTGGACTCAGATATAGAGCCATGGTGTTTTGTTGGCAAACTATGATTTGCTGTTTCTAACGCGGTATGCTACACGCAAAAGGAAATAGGTTAGTATTGCTTGTTCTGGATTATTTGTGAAGAAGTTGAATGTTCAGAATGTCATCTCCATAGGAAAATGATTTTGAGTAAACTACATACGGAAATAAATGATAGCATTTGCAAAAGTACTAAGAAAATATATAGGGAAGATATGGGCAGAAAGAAGTACTTAAAATGAGTCATAAACTAGGAGGTAAAACTCAATCAAACAGATTGCAATATAGCATAACAACAGCCTTAGCTTTGGGAGAATGTCAAGCCAATTCAAATTTTACTTGTTCCATCAAAGTATTCAGTAGAATTTTGGGTCAAATTTATGGCTCTTAACTTTTTTGATAAGTCACTAATACATTGATAATTTAATAAAAGATATAGGCTCTCTCCCAGAAAAATGTACATATACCAAAATTTGCATATATGTTTAGGAGATTCATGGTTTCTTCACCCTCTGGTATAGTTAGGTATTAATAATAATAATAACAACTGAGATTTATTCAGTCCTTACTGTGTGGCAGCTCTTACTATTCCAACTCATGTAACTATTTCCCTCTGTTTGGATTCCATAGTTAGTAAATAACTTTGAATTAAAATTTGAATTCCTACAGGGGTCTGCCTATGAGGGGAGATGGCACCGGTCCTAAGAACCCCAAGTGTACTTACATGTTTCAGCATCAGTAAACTGGCCCTCTGACTTTGAGTCTCATGAGCTTGATTAATGTGAGTCGGACCCTAAGAGACAGACTTGTTCTTAGTAGGCTCACCAAATGAAATCTCTGCCTGCAGGGCCGGGGGCTCTGAACTCTGGTCAGTTCACCAGAGTAATGGCTACATATCCCTGCAAAGTCTCTCAACTGACAGTGTGCCAACCTTTCTCCAGGCATTTATAGCCCTGATATACTGTATACTGTGTGGTTTATGAACTTGGGAGTTAGATCTGGGTTCAAATTTTGGCTTATCAGCCAGACATGTGACCTCAAGAAAATTGTTTAATCATTCTAAATGTATTTCTTTATTTTCACTAGGGGATAACTGTGTCTAACTAGCAGGGTAGTTGTGAGAATAAAACAAAATCATTAGGTGAGGTACTAGCCCAGTGACTATAGTTACAATAACCTGCTTTCATAATCCTGACTCAAACACCTATTACCTTGGGCTAGTTACTTAACCTTTGTGAATCTCCTTTTCTCTGACTGTAAGAGAACAAAAAGATCTTATCTCTCAGTGCTGCAGTGAGGATTCAAGATATATTTAGTACAACTCACCCAGAGCCTACTATTGCTGGGAATTGTGCCAAATGAGTTCTACCCTTACAGTAATCTTGGCACATAAGAGATATTCAATAAGTGGTAATTATTATTATTTAACTAAACGATTCAGATAAAACAAGTAGACCAACAAATTCTTAAAGTTTCTTTGAACTTCCTTTGAACCAAGTCTTGAGGTAAAGTACACTGTTATAACATTCTGCATTCTTTTAGAGGGCTTTAATTTACTTCTATTTCTGACCAAGTAAAAACAGCTTCAGAAACACACCCACTCTCCTCCTTCAGCCTGATCTCTTATAGCCCCTTCTTTTACATTTTCTTTTCCTCTTCTTTTCTCCTTTTCTTGGGGGATGAGGGAGAGTGATGACCAAGAGGAAGAAATGAGGGTGGATATTAGAAATGAAGAGGTGTCAGGAAAGATGGTTTTACTTGTCCCCCTCTGGTTGAACAGAATACAGCCTGTCATATCACCGAGGGTAAAACCCAGAACAGCCTGACCCTCCAACTTCGAATTAGAGTGATGGGGTCATAAAGCAGAGGGTTATGATGAGGGCAAGGCACATGGTATCTTTCTGGGAATGGGATGAGGAGGGTGAGGGTTAGGATTAGGGTTAGTGAGAGCGTAACTTTGAAGTAGAAGATAAGAGGGTTAAAAAGCCTGGCTGTTTTTTAATTGTGTGATTGAGCATGTAAGTACTAAGTACTTAGATGTGAGCCTCTGCTTCCTCCTTTATAAATTAGAAATAATAATAGTATCTGCCTGAAATACTCATTGCAGTGGGGACCTTGGAGTGGCTGGACGAGGGCAAGCTTGAGGGACGAGGGTACTCCGGGGACTTTTGACTTGCTGAGGCGTAAGCTCACAGAATTTTTGAGGAGGGGTCCTCTGAGGAGAAGAAGACTGAGTGGGCATGCCCAAGAATGAGGAGGATGCTTAGCGATCAGGGGAAGATGGAGAGAAAAGAGTACTGCTGAAAGAGAAGAATCTGGGGGAAAGAGAAGAGATGGTTTCAAAAAAGGAGTGTGTTTAATAAGTTTTGTTAAGTAATTCCCGCCCCCCACCCCCCACACCTTGTTTCCTTCCACAGTATGCAGAAAAACATACATTTTTTGCAAGAGTTTGAAGGTGGAATTCTAGGGTTTTAGGGGGAGCAGCAGAAGGATGGAACGACACACGGAGACTGACTTCACAGGAAGAACGGGGAGGCCCCAGGAGGCGGAGTTCTGTTGAGGTGACATAAGTATGTAAAAATAATGCATGAAAGCACCTGGCACCTGGTAAGCAATCAATAAATATAAGTTCTCTTAATTTTGATGGGGAAGAATATAAGTTCATGTGACTTGGACAAGGTCACCATGCTAGTGATCCTGGTTTAATGTTTTTTTCTCTAACCATATTGCCTTTTAATTTATGCTACTCATGTTGAGTCACTAGGTGACATCCTTAGAGAATAAAGTGACTTCATATTTACAAGATTACAAATATTGTAAGATGATCTTTTGTTTTAGTTTCAGCAAGACAAATACATAAATGAAGTAGGTGACATTACTGTCTTATCTGCTGCTCATTTTACTATTTGCCCTGGTATTGACTCCGACTTTTTATCTCCAGACCTTCATCAACTGGGTCATTCCAGCTCTAAAATCTGTATCTGTGAGTCTCATCGAGGAGCTCCTACTCTGCTGTATCATATGGCAGCTCCTCGCCTCTATAATTTTGTTCCTGCTAATACAATGTGCCACCCAGATGGGATGTAAGCCCCAATTATTGTCAGCGTACTTGGGGTTCATACCAATTACAGTGATATTTCTCTGACAGGCTCAGGCAAGTTCTAGCTTGGAGTTCCTCAACACTGAGAAACAAAGGTATTTTCTTTATGGGAGCTTTTCTAACAGCGTTTGAAATCCTTTAGTTTAAACTGTCTTTTTTTCCCATTTAGTATGGTAATTATGTGCTTCATATGACATGCATTTAATTTGTATTGTTATAAGATAAAATACTTCAGAGTACACTAATTATGGCGAGCCCTGTTTCCTTCCAGCTCAGCTGGGTGGGGGAGTTGTTTCAAAGCAGAATCACCCAGCAAAAATACTGGGCTTTGCTGACTTCTCTGGCTCTTTACTAGGTTTCCTTCATTATAATCTCCTCTCCTCTCTCACTCCTTCAGTGATTTCCTTTCGGTCACCGCTCTATTTCTCTTGTCATTATCTCACTGGAGTCAATCCAAAATGGTTTTACCCTTTTTGAAACTTTCTACAAATAGAAAAGAACCCCTATTTGTGACCCAGTTTCCACTGATTTCCTTTTCCTTCTAACTCCAGACAGTGTTGGCCTCTTCAATGTCCCCTCCCCTCACCTGAAGAGAGTACACTGCTCTTTAACTCGAACTGTTTTATTTGAATGCAACCCACTGAGCCGGTGAGTCATTTTCTCTTTTTTAAAGCAAGCCTTTAAAATCTCTCATTTCTCTTCAGCTTAAAATTACCCCGTTTGTGAAGCACTCTGTGTTCCACATATAAAGTACCCTATAAACAGCAATGACCGTGACTGCTCAAGGATTGCCGATGATGTGTGCCCTGCCAAGACTTGAAAATTTTGAGTTAAATAGACATGATTTATTTTTCTTTTTTTCTGGAGGCAAGGCACAAGTCTTTTTTATTCACTAATGAATTCCCAGAATCTAGATACATACATTTTCAATAAATACTTATTGAATGAATTAAACGATGGAGTTCCCCTCCTCAATCTTTTTAACTTGTTTAATATCATTTGTGTAGTTAGTATTTTCACATTGGAATCTGCTGTGATTAAGTAGAAAATAGCCACTAGAGAATACTGGAAAGAGAATATTAGAGGTACACAAACTGCAGAAGATGCAGCAACATTCTTAGCATTAATTTAGGAAGTGCCTAAAGAGAGACACACTCATTTCAGTACAATTTGCAGAATTTACACTAGTGTATCAAATACCTTCTAATACATATGTCAATCTCCATGACTTATTTATTTTATAATTGGAAGTTTGAGGATGTAATGTACAGCAAAGTGACTATAGTTAAGAGTAATAAAAAATAACATACGCCAACAACTAATTTATCTGCTACTATTTGATGTACTGACTCTGTTTTACAGTAATATCACTTATTGCAACCATCAGAGTAATAACTGATGGAAGCAAGAATCTTTGATGAATATTCAAATCAATAGGTGAAAACTTATCATAGAACAAGGTATTTACATCAGTCTCAAAGTCTCATCTCACACATTACTCACTGATTACGAAGGAAAAAGGTCTTTTACAATGCAGAAATTTTGTGAACACCATCTTAATCACATCATCAAACTTAACATCACTAATAATGGGACAAACCACCCTATAGCTTTCCTGCCAAAAGTGTTTAACACTTTCAATAATGAGAAAAAAATCTACCCCAAATTGAGGGACATTCTGAAAAACAGTTGGCCTGTGCTCTTCAGAAACGTCAGTGTCATAATTGTCAAACAAAGGTTGAGGCGTTGTTCTGATTAAAGGAGCCTAAAGAGCCTTGGCGTGGTTCAGTGGAGTGAGTGCCAGCCTGTGAACCAGAGTCACTGGTTCGATTCCCAGTCAGGGCACATGCCTGGGTTGTGGGCCAGGTCTCTAGTAGGGGGCATACAAGAGGCAACCACATATTGATGTTTCTTTCCCTCTCTTATCTCCCTCCTTTCCCCTCTCTCTAAAAATAAAAATAAATAAAATCTTTAAGTAAATACATGAGCCTAAAGAGATTTGATGACTATATGCAATGCATAATCCTCCATTGATCCCAAATCTAAAGCAAAACAAAAAATGACAAGAATTATAAAGGAAATTATTGGCACAATTGGAGAGACTTGAATACAATTAGATAACCCTGGTATGCCAAAATTAAATTTCTTGATTGTAATAATTATATTGTGTTTATGTAGGAGAATGTTCTTGCTCTTAGAAGAGATATGCTGAAGTATTATGAGGTAAAGTGTCTTGATGTCTACAAATAATTCTCACTGGCTCAGGAAAAAAATTCTCAAATCTTCATCAACAAATGTACACATCCACAAAGATTTTATGTATGTGCACGCACACACAAAAGAAAAAAGTGGCAAAATGTTAACAATTTGACGAACCTAGGTGAAAGATACATGTGTATTCACTATACTGGTCTTGTGATTTTTCTGGCTAAAAAAATTTCTAAATAAAGTTATTGAAAATATCTCATAAAGCAATATTATAGATTCAGGGTTATTTTGATTGTTTACTGAGATACATAATCCTCAGAATTTAAATGGTGGCAACTAACCTGTCTTCAAATTTTCTGTTTTCATTATTCTCTTTGTGTCTGCATTCACTGCTGTCTTTCAAACAGAGCCATCATGTGGATAAATATCTCAACAAATTGTGCATATGCCTAACATGGACTAAAATTGTTTCTTCCGAAAGTAGACTTCCCTCATCAGACTTCTTATAAATACATATATCCTATAAATAGCCTGCTTTTTGCCCTGACTGGTGTAGCTCAGTGGATTGAGCGCGGGCCTGCGAACCACACGATTGCGGTTCGATTCCCAGTCAGGGCACATGCCTGGGTTGCAGGCCAGTTCCCAGCAGGGGACTCATGAGAGGCAACCATACATTGATATTTCTCTCTCTCTCTCCCTCCCTTCCCCTCTAAAGATAAATAAATAAAATCTTTAAAAAAAAATAGCCTGCCTTTTTTCTGTTTTGTTTTGTTTTTTAGAGGATAAGAGCTTACCAGTGCAATAAAAGACATTTGTGTAACTGGACTATAAGTTTTTATTTCTCTGGGATCTTTTTCTTATTATCCTTCAATATCCTTTTAGTTATAGACACAAGTGGAGCCCCAAGTATCTCTGCAAATAGTTAGTGCTTAATTTTATAAAGAACTAGAGAAAAGTAGGTCCTGGATAACAAAGAAATATTTGCAGTTATAAAGTAATATACACTGCAGTAGAGAGATTTGTGATGTATTTGTGCCCACATCAAGACTGATTATATCGGAATTATTTCTCTTCTACACTTTAACCCTGTGTTATTAACCTTTGTGAAATATGAAAGCAGAATTTTGGGGCTTACGTCATTGTTGCTCCTGGATCAGCTGTCATTTGATTGGTCACAAACACAGCCACATTATATTCTGCATCAAGAAATAAAATTAAGAAACTAAGATAAAGGCAAAGTAAATATAAAAATTCTTTGTTTAAAAGACACTGAAATACAGAACAAGGGGACAGTGACCAGAGGGGAGAGGGGAGGGAATTTAAGGGGAAAAAAGGGGAGGGATTTGGAGGAACAAGTATGAAGGACACAAGGACGAGAACTAAGGGGGGTGGAAATGGGAGGGAGGTGGGGAGCACGGGGTGGGGTGGGCTGGGATGGGAGAAATAGAAAACTGTACTTGAAAAATAACTAAATAATTTTTTAAAAAATTTTAATTAAAAAATTCTTTGTTTAGATTTCAGAGTTTGGGAATATTGTACCATGAATTTATTTTAGAAATAAGACTATATTCCGCCCTGGCTGGTGTAGCTCAGTGGATTGAGCATGGGCCTGCAAACCAAAAGATCGCAGTTTGATTCCCCGTCAGGGCACATGCCTGGGTTGCAGGCCAGTTCCCAGCAGGGGATGCACCAGAAGCAACCATACATTGATATTTCTCTCCTTCCCTCCTTCCCTTCCCTTCTAAAGATAAATAAATACAAATTTAAAATAAAATTTAAAAAAAAGAGAAATAAGACTATATTCCTAGTTTGATAACAACTTGATTGAAAGTTATTACTGTTATTATTTAGGTGCCTTATTTTATTAGAATCAGTATTTTTTATTTTTAAAATAAGAATGGCATTCCCATGAAGGTAATTCTGATTTGTGAAAATGCATTGCTTCCTGATGCTATTTTGAGCTTCTCTGCAAATTCTCACAGCAAACATTCACAAACCCATTCTGATGGTGCCATTTTATTTTAAAAACCTACCTTCTGAGATTTTTTGGAGGCGTGATAACATCTGGGCCAATTTTTGTTGTCGTTCAGCCAACTCCCCACGACCACTGAAATCCACTCGAAAAAGTGCCATTATTGAATCAATGATCTGCACAGAGTTAATGTAAAAATAAACATGCGTTTGGAAAGGAAGAAGTTAATTTGAATCAGAATCAACAGAAGTCATATACTAAATAGCTCTGTGAGTGAGCAATATTTAAAAGCTTGTACCAACAGCTTGAAGATGCCAGCTTCTTCATGGAACTTCGCTGCTACATAGTCAAGTAGCTCCATCTGATGTTCACCTGGTGGGAAATGCAGTGAGAAAACATAAAAGCTGGCAGAAGCAGAGGCTGAGATCAGCTGCGTCCTTGGGAGTAGGGCAAAAAAAAGTCTTTGAAGGATTTTCTTCATTATTTGTAACTTTATTAAATGATTTCATATTCTACCTTAGCATACATGCCAAATGCAACATTATTCATGTTATTCTCCATTTCGAAGATAAAGAATAAAATAATTTGAGAGTATTTTAATATCTAAGGACTTACCAGATGATAAAATTTGTGGACTGACTGAATTAATTTGGAGAAAAGTGAAACAGAGAGAAAAGAACAGTGTGGGAATGTTGTATCACTCGTGGAGTGAATCAGTGCTGCCAAGCATCCAGCTGCCTGGGGGCTCTTACTGGTATATGCACGTGCATAGAGGACATTGTCCAGCACTGCATCGTGGTCCACATTGAAGCGATCCGCAATGTCCCGGAGACGATCTGGACGGCTGGAGGGTGCCAAAATTAAGGAACCAACCAATTCCAAAAAAGTTTAGACAACAACTATGAAAAATAATATCACAAGGCAATTAACAGAGAGGCAAAACAATGTACCTGCAAAGGTATTCCGAAGGATACTAATAATCACTTCAAATCTGTACCAGATTTTATTTTTTGCAAGTGCCTCAATGGATACCTTAGGTAGTTATAATGGTTAAAGACATGGTGAGGCAGTAATGCATTTAAATATTAAATTATCTAATCTTGAACCATGGAAGCCAGTTCTTCTGGCCTGTAATACATTTTACAGATGAGAACACTGACAGAGATTAGGCAAATGACTCAGGATTATACAGCAAAGAGAGAAACGAGATACTGAGACTTGTGAATCTCTTTTGTTCTCAGTTCTATAAAAATAGATCTATTCTAGGAAGATAATATCACTTGAATTTATAATTCAAGTCACTTCAAAGTGAATTCACTCTCCTCATACTCCTTATTTGTTCAATATGGAATAGTTTAATATACCATTAATCACGTTTTGCCAGTGAGATAGATTTATGAACGAAAGGGTCAGAAAAGTAACTTCAAAGGTCAGAAGGGAATTACCAACCTTCTCCTAAAGGGGTTGTGTTAGCTTCCTGAAATTAATAAATTCATAGGGAGGCAAATTCAGAATACCTGCAAAAGGATTGTGGAAGATGCTAATAATCACTTATATCTATCTAAACTATAAAGGAGAAAAACATTTTTAGGCCTTTGGTGATCCCAATGATATGTCCCACGGTATGAAGTGAAGTGAGGAAAAATAAAGGGCATGTCTGTGGTCTCACTTCCCTTTGCGTTCATATAATACCTATTGCACTGTAAGTCATCATAAAACAAGGGCCATGTATAATCTTATTTGTGGCACTTGCAACTAGTTTAGTAAATATTGAATTGTCTTTAGTATTTCCTATAGATCCTAATGCACTACACAGGTTCTTTTCTTCAGAGCCTCAGTGACAGCCACTAAAATCTTCCTCTGCTACTGAGTACACCCAGTAGATGGTTTTGGTGGGTGTGTCAGAGAGGTCAGGGAATTAGAAGAGGCAGTAAACATTTCTTACCAGGTCTGTTTTCACAAAACTTGGTTACTATGTGACCAAAATTGTACTTATGCTGAAGGGAAGTTCAAATCCATCTATAAATATTTATTAACTGAATACCATATGGAATCAATTACCAGTGCAAGACATTATGGGGAATATAAGGAGTCATAAGATAATCCACACCAAAAAATAAGCATAAAACGTGATTAAGTAGGCAAAATATAAACACAGAAAAAGAAAAATATCAAGAGAACAGAATACATGTGAGAGACTGAAGGAATGAGAACATTCTGCTGAGACCCTCTCATGTCCTGTTCCTCCTTACTCCCTCTTGCGTAGGACTTGGCTCCTGTTTCTACCATTCTTGATAAGGACCAAATTGCCCAAACAGTGGTTTCTATTCTGTAAGAACAATTCCTCCCTCTACAAGAAGCATCCTTGAACAGCTACTTCTGGAAGTGGCTGGACTCCAGCTGAGCTCCTCTTGCTACAGCCCGATATAACATTCCACCCTCCTTCACTGAGTTAGAAGTTTTCTTCAGAGTCTTATGCCCAGTATTTCCAAATAAAGTATTTTGCGAACAGTTCTCTGGCTGTCTCTCTTCTACTGAAGTATTAGAGTATTTTGGATAGTAAATTCTGTAACAGATCAAGGAGAACAAGGTTTTCTTAGTTGGGTAATTAAGAAAGATGAGAAAAGGCAGGCCTTGGAGTGAGAGGCTTAGAGGATTTGTGTGATTCAAAAGACTGACTGTAAGGTGGGTATAGAGGGAGCAAACACCCAATGGGATAGAAATACACCATGCAAATTTGTCTACAGCTGGCCAAATGAACATTCAAAAGTGAGAGCAAAATGAAGCATTTTCAGAAATGCCAGGGCTCAAAGTTTACCACTTGGATTAATTTTCTGAAAAAATGACTTGAGTAGGTAGGTATTCCAGGAAAAAAGAAATACAGGAAAGGAGACAATTTGAGATGCAAGAAACCATAATGAATAAAGAAAACGAGAAACTTTATAGTGAAGTCTAATTCATTGGTGATATACAATGTTTTCAAATTTCAGTAGCAAAGCATGTTTTAGAGGCAATATACCTGACCTAGAACAGACTGATCTTCTTGCCTCTAATTGTGACAACAGTGAGTAATGAGCTTGGAGAGCTAGGCTGGCCTTCATTGTGAATGACCATATGACCTTGGGCATATCTTCTCTATTGTTAGTAAGAAATTACTCTGACCCTTATACCTCCTTCAATTACTGTATTGCTTCTTCTAGTCATTGCTGAATAAAACACTGCCTCAACGCCTTACTGTTTATCTGCAAAAAGTTTCCATCATCGTGCTCTACTGCAAACGTTCTCTTGGACTCCGGATTTCAAACCTCCATGATCTTTCTCGGTTTGTTCTTTTAGTCTGTCTGTCTGTCTCTTTTTGTGGAACATTGCTGACTAACTTTTCTTCTTGAAACCCTCCTTTTTGCTCATCTTTCATATCCAGATTACCTCCAACTTCCTCTATCTGCAGGTCCCTTTTTTCAGTCTTCCTTCTAAATAAACACTTCCTTCTAAATAAACACAAAGTGGTGTTTTCAGTTCTCCTCTCTTCTTTCTCCAGAAGTTCTCTTCCCCTTGGCTATTCCATCCAATTCTCTGGGCCCCATACCTTTCTCAAGCTGAGTCCAACATTTCTAACCGCCAAATGGATGTCTTCCTGTACCTCAGATTCAACACATTAAGATGAAATACTACCTTTTCTCTGAAACATGGTCTTCTTGATTCTTTCATTGGTATCACTGTTCTCCCAGTCTCCAGACAAAATCTGGTGTGGTTTCTCAAACCCTTCATCTTTGTCTACCAAATGCAGTCATCCAGTTCTGTCCATTTTTCTCCCTCATTTCCTTGTCCTTCTTTATTCCTACAGCTTCCAACCTACATCAGGTTCTCATTACTTGCCTAGAACATTGCAAAAATATATAATTAACACTCATCATTCAGTTTTAAAGCCTTCTTGTCTAAGAATCAAATCATCTTACCAACCTTACATTCTGGAATACCTTTCCCCTTCCACTAAACTGCAGGTCTCTCTGGTACCCAAACAGGCTCGGCCCTTTTCCCTTCTGTGCTTTCGTTCTTGTCATCCCTCCCCTGATTTTGGACCATAACTTTGAGTGAGTCAGAATTTCCTGTACAATTTTAAGTAAAATCTTTGGAGGAGATGATAAAAAATAAATAAAATGTAATTTCCTCTCATGTACTTTTGTCAATTTCATACCAAATCCATTCAGGGAAATGAAACCTTTTAAAATAAGAAGTGATTTGAAACTTGGTTTTCCTCATTACTGCTAGTTTACAGGATGACTATAAAAATAATATATTTCAAACAAACTCTTTTATAGTGATATTACTATATCGCACCGCTATGTTCACAACTTGTTTAAATAAAAAGGTTACAGGGGACTTCAGCCAAGATGGAGGCATAGGTAGAGACACACTGTGCCTCCTCACACAACCATAAGAAGGACAATAACAAATTTGAAAACAAAAAACAACCAGAACCAACAGAAAATTGAACTGTATGGAAGCCCGACAACCAAGGAGTTATAGAAGAAACATTCATCCAGACCGGTAGGATGGGTGGAGACAGGTTACGGGGTGAAGAGGACTCTCGGCAAGGCGGTGGCTGGAGGACCAGGGTGGGCGAAGCAGTGGCTTGCAGACTAGATGGTCCCATATTTGCGTGCAGATAAACGGGAAGAAATGACTGGGGAGCAAGACAGATGTGCAAGCCAGGGCCCCAGTGCGGGGAAATAAAGCCTCAAAGCCTCTGACTGAAAATGCCTGTGGGGGTTGAGGCAGTGGGAGAAACTCCCAGCCTCACAGGAGAGTTCACTGGAGAGAACCACAGGGTCCTAGAATGGACACAAATCCACCCACTCGGGAATCAGCACCAGAAGGGTCCAATTTGATTGTGGGTAGCAGGGGAAGTGACTGAAAGCCGGCAGAAAGTGGAGCAAGCAGCACTTGGACCCTTCCTCACATACAGCGTCACAACACGGTGATGTGGGTTTCGCTGCCCTGGTGAACACCTAAGGCTCTGCCCCTTACTACGTAACAGGTGTGCCGAGACACAAATGAAAGAACAGATCAAAGCTCCAGAAAAAATACAAGTGACAAAGAGATAACCAACCAATCAGATGCAGAGTTAAAAACACTGGTTATCAGGATGCTACAGGAACTCCACTGGGTACTTCAACAGCATAAAAAAGACCCAGGCACTAATGAAGGTTGTAATATGTGAAATAAAGAAAAATCTACAGGGAACCAACAGTCACAGGAAGGAAACCAGGACTCAGATCAATGGTTTGGACCAGAAGAAAGAAACATTCAACCAGAAAAGAATGAGGAAACAAGAATTCAAAAAAAATGAGGAGAGGCTTATGAACCTCTGGGACAACTTGAAATGTTCCAACATCTGAATCACAGGAGTGCCAGAAGGAGAAGAGGAAGACCAAGAAATTGAAAACATATTTGAAAAAATAATGAAGAACTTCCCCAATCTGGCAAAGGAGACAGACTTCCAGGAAGTCCAGGAAGCTCAGTCTCAAAGAAGTTGGACCCAAAGAGGAACACACCAAGACACATCATAATTACATTATCCAAGGTCAAAGATAAGGAGAGAATCTTAAAAGCAGCAAGAGAAAAGGAGAGAGTTACCTACAAAAGAGTTCCCATAAGATTATCAGCTGATTTCTTAAAAGAAACCCTGCAGGCAAGAAAGGGCTGGAAAGAAGTATTCAAAGTCCTGAAAGGCAAGGGCCTACATCCAAGATTACTTTCTCCAGCAAAGTTATCACTTAGAAAGGGAGGGCAGATAAAGTGCTTCCCAGGTAGAGTCAAGTTAAAGGAGTTCATCATCGCCTAGCCCTTATTATATGAAATGTGAAAGGGACTTATCTAAGAAAAAGATAAAAAATATGAACAGTAAAATGACAACAAACTCAGTTTTTAACAACCAAATCTAAAAACAAAAACAAACTAAGCGAACAACTAAAACAGGAACAGAACCACAGAAATGGAGATCACATGGAGAGTTATCAGTGGGGGAGTGGGAAGGGGAGAGAGGGGGCAAAGGTACAGAGAATAAGAAGTATAAATGGTAGGTAGAAAACAGACAGGGGGGAGGTTAAGAATAGTATAGGAAATGTAGAAGACAAAGAACTTATATGTAAGACCCACAGACATGAACTAAAGGGGGGGAATGCAGGTGGGAAGGGGTGTGCAGGGCAGAAGGGAATAAAGGGGGAAAATGGAACAACTGTAATAGTATAAGCAATAAAATATATTTTTAAAAGGTTACAAAGTGTTTTCTGTATCAATGAAGATAATCTTTCCTCCTGAGTAGCCACCTGCTCCTGGAAGTTGAGCTGTCACTAGGAAGCAATGGAAAGTTCATTAATATTAACATTGAATAAATGTATACAATTATATAAATGTATAAATTAACATGGGATTTATGCTGGTTGCAGTTATTTAGTCAAGCTAGCAAAGAGTATGTTACATTTTTATATTACCAACCAATAACAAAATTATAAGTATTCTGTCAGCAGAGTAGTAATTCAACAAAGAATGTCAGTATCTCTCACAAGTCACGAAAGCTAGTTCTCCTAAAGAATACAGATAGAATTTACTTTTTTCTTATGAGAAATAATTGCAAATATAATTTATGCTATATAACTCACTTTTGATTAATTTGTTTCTAATTTTTTTATATTCACACAACTTTATTACAGTATATAGTCAGAATTACTTCATTATATTATTATTTACTATTAACCTCTTACTGTGACCAATTTATAAATTAATCTTTATCATACATATGCACATGCAGGAAAAAACAGTACACATAGGGTCTGGTATTATCTGCTGTTCCAGGGATTCACTGGACACCTTGGAAGGCATCCCCCACTGGTAAGGGGTACAACTGTGTTATAAATCTCACTCGGAACCTTGTAATAGTGGGGTATAAGAACTATATTCTAAACCAAGGGTTGACAAATTATGGCTCATGGGCCAAATCTAACCCAATATCTGTTTTTGTAAAGAAAGTTTATTGGTATTTGTCTTTCACTGCCTGGTTTATTTTGCTTAGCATAATGCTTTCCAGTTCCATCCATGCTGACGCAAAGGATAGGAGCTCCTTCTTTCCTTCTGCTGCATAGAATTTGATTGTGTAAAGGTACCATAGATTTTTGATCCATTCATTTAGTGATGGGCACCTAGGTTGCTTCCAGCACTTGGCTATTGTAAATTGTGCTGCTATGAACATTGGGGTGCATAGGTTCTTTTGGATTGGTGTTTCAGGATTCTTAGGATATCACCTTTAACAGGAACCTAATCAACAAAATTCATGTCCAATTTTAAAACACATTTTCTTTACATGTGGTAATAGTTCATACTAAGGAATTATTTTATATTAGGTACGTGCATTATGCTCTTTATTTTTCAAAACAACTCTACATTTGCACTATCATTATTCCTATTTTACTGACAGGGACAATGAGAAAGGTGAAGCAATTTGCCCAAGTCACAATGCTGTTAGTGGTACAGCAAAGACTGGAACCAGGTATTTTTGATCCCAGAATCCCTTTTTTAACCATTCTGCCATGCTCCCTCTACCTAAGTCAAAGAAATGCACAGTAACTTCTTTGTGCAAAAGGAGGTTTTTTTCCTTACTTTGTTTTAGAAAAATTTGTTTTTACTTGTTTTTCAGGGCCCACCTTATTCCATGGAAGGTAAGGGATCATAGGTCTCAGTAAGACTGTGACATTCTTGAAGATACGACATAGAAAAGAGGGAAAGGGAAAGCCGAGAGAGTGAAAGCCTGTCTCCCCCACCACACTCACACAGCGCACTTATCTCGTCCCCATTTCCTTCCAGGTGTTCAGAGTGCAGCACATCGCCACCAGCATCGCACATTCAAAGACTAGCTCTGGGGTCTGTGTGCCTGTGGGCAGTTTACCTAACCGCTTTGAGATTTAATTCCCTTGTAAATTTGTTCAGATTACATGAGATGATTATACAAGAGGGGACCCCCCAAAAATCAGAATTTATTTGTAAATACTGTGTATTTATTCTTTTATGTTTAAACTTCAGTCGCCTTTAAAAGTACTCTACATTTGATGCAATACACCTATGGAGACCTTTTTCCTACTGCTCAAAACAGTTTTTGAACTCATCAACTTTGATGCTTTTTAGTGTTTCTGCCATTTTTTGTTCCACCTCTTCCACACTGGCAAAACGTTTCCCTTTAAGGACTTTTTTCATCCGGGGAAACAAAAAAAGGTCGCTCACAGCTAGACTGGGCGAATAGGGCGGGTGGGGCATGGGGGTCCTGCCGTTTTAGATCAAACACTGCTGAACACTCAGCGCAGTGTGGGCAGGTGGGCTTGTAATCACCCATCCTGAAATGGGCAAGTACGTTGAAAGGGTCTTCAAAAAAAAAAAAAATTTTCACTGAAGCTGAATGCAGCCTCTCACAAGGCCAGCTGGTACACTAATATAGGTGGGTTCCTAGAACACTCATGTAGCAGGGGAAGCCTGTATTACAAGGGGCCTGCTCTCCAGCAGATAATTTCAGTGTTTTGGGGTCCCCCTCCTATAAAGTACAAGGCACAAATTAAATTAGTGAATGACAGCTATGATTGTTATTATTGTTGTTGTTACACATCCTTACCACAGAGGGTGTGAGAGAGCTGGGTTTTTCCAGTGCGAAATTCTGTGAAATACAGAAAACAAAAACAAAAAAAACCCACAGTTAATTTTGAGATATTTTCATAAAAAATAAAATATGGCCCCAGAATATAATTTGCTTTTCTGACTGTCAAATCTTACACATAAAGTACCAGCACATCATAAATGGATTCTGTATATATGAATACTAGTAGTAAAAATAACTTTAAAATATTTTATTTATTTATTTTTGAGACAAGGGAAAGGAGGAAGAGGAGAGAAACATTGATCTGTTGCCTCTTGCACGCCCCCTACTGGGGACCAGCCTGCAGCCCAGACCAGGAATCCAACTAGCATTCTTTCAATCTGCAGGCTGGTGCTCAATCCACTGAACCACACCAACCAGGGCTAACAATAACTTTTAAAGGTATTTTTTTTTCCCACAGAGTTGTCCTTTAGATAAAATTTAAGTTAAACTAAGTTTTCCTTAAGAATAGTCATAGCAATGAGAGTTCAAGATCCTACTACAGAAAAGAGAGCCTGGGATTCTCCCACTGGACTGAAACCCTCACGGGAGAGCTGAAGTTGTCTCAGGCTGGTAGCACATACTTGGCACCAAAAAAGCAAATTGTCTCTGAAGGGAAACTTGCTCACCAACCAGTTTTGGCCCACGGAACTCCCACAGGTTAAAATCAAGAAATAATCTCACAAATATCAATGAATATACAAGATGATAAGCCACTAAGACTGAGATAATGAAAACAGAAATAATAAAAACCAGATTTATTTCTCTAAGTCAACAGAAACAGCAACAAAACTACAGATTTAGTTTCCCAAGGATGGCCAATACTGGAAGTGTCAGGCACAGCAATGTAGTATAGTTATGCATGAATTGTTTTGAAGAAAATTAGAGAATATAAGCAGGGAAGAGAAAATTTACTTTCTGCGTTCATGCAACATGCCTTTCTTTGAAATAAGATCTGTTTCACTATTCAACTACCTGTTTAAAGAATGCAAAAAAAGTTCTGTTCTATAGGAGTCAGAGATAAAACAGTGAAAAAATCCAGTAAGACCCAATCCATCTATTAGTGTTAGAATATATTTTAACTGTAGCCTAAAATAATCCTGTATTATGATCATTGATATGTCATCCTGAGTTCCAAATTAGATACAATTTACTATTGGTTGTTTATTTAATTACAAATATATGTGTGTGTATATACATAATTTTTTCCCAATAATAAAATATTGAGGTTCTGCCTACCTCCAAAAGCTTCTGTGATTGCCATGCTTTCAATTCCGCCTCCTAGCAACTTGCTGGAAATAGAAAGCAAGCATTAGTAACAGGAACAGAAATAGAGATTTCAAGAAAGGAGAAGTGTTAATATCACTTCTTTTTCTATCTTTCTATCCAATGTGAACAGGGATTCTTGGCGGAACAAAAGGTATTCCACCTGTTTAGATCATAGGTTGTACTGTGTACGGGCTGGTGGATCATCCGAACAAGGTGAGCCTTGCGTTTCTTGCTTCTGGTTACCAACAGGAAATGAGCTAGATAGGCCTTATGTCTCAGTTCTGCTCTTTAGAACTGGAGTTTGAATAAATGGTCTTATTATTTCCTGAGTTTTTCATATTGTGCTGGAACCATGTTTCTAAAAATCAACTGAATATCCAATTTTTTAAAAATATACCATGCCCTGGCCGGGGTGGCTCATTCAGTTGGAGCGTTTTTCTGTAGACCAAAAGGTCGCAGGTTTGATTCCCAGTCAGGGCACACACCCAGGTTGTGGGTTTGATCCCTGGCTGGGGCACATAGAGGAAGGCAACCAATCAATGTTTCTTTCTTGCATCGATGTTTGTCTCTCTCTCTCTCTTTCCCTTCTTCTCTCTCTAAAAGCAATGAAAAACAAATGCCCTTGGGTGAGGGTAAAGATATGTATACTGAGAAACATGAAAAATAGAAGAAAAAAATTATGTTAAACTAATTAAAAAAATTGTTGGTGGAATAATACAGGATGATTCAGAAACTATATTCTGGGTCTGAATTTCTTGTAAGAAATTTAATCCTGTTTCTACAAGTAGTTTAGAATTTAGTTGCTTCAGTTGCCTTTTGAAGAAAAACTACAGAGAAAAAGAAATATAATATTTCAAAGACTATGCTTAGTGACTACAAAGTACAACATGAGGTCCATACTCAAATTCCTGGCTCCCAGTGGTGATGTGGAAAACCATCTTCCTCTTCTCACTATACTCAAAAGCGGTCAAGAATCCTGGTTCCTACAGAAAGACAAAAGGAAAGTTAAAAAAGGGTATAAGATGATGGTTTTAGATTCAAATGTTGCCAAAAACTATATATTTGGTTATCAGAATCATTATTTGATATAAGCTACAGTTCATTTGTCTTTGAAGGCAGCACAAGGTCATAGTTAAGAACACAAGCTGTTGAGTCACCCTACTGAGGTTCAGTGGCCCCAAAAGCTCTACAGAAAAGCTTGAATCAAAGCATGCCTATGTTCTTGCCCTGACTGGTGTAGCTCAGTGGATTGAGCGCGGGCCTGCAAACCAGAGTATTGAGGTTTGATTCCCAGTCAGGGCACATTCCTGGGTTGCAGGCCAGTTCCCAGCAGGGGACACACAGGATGCAACCATACATTGATGTTTCTTTCCCTCTCTCCTTCCCTTCCCCTCTAAGGATAAATAAATTTAAAAATTTTTTTAAAAAGCATACATATGTTCTTGCTTGGAGCCTGTCAGCTGCATGGACCTCTCATGGTCTGTGCGCCCAGCTACAGGGTATGGGCGTGGCTCAGTTTTAGCTCAGCTGCCACACTGAGCATATTCTTGCTCATATCTATCTCCCCCCACGCATACAGACCCAGCCACAGATGGTCTTTTTCTAACCCAATGCTCTCTTATCAACTGGTCTATACCAGGAGAGAGTAACTCCTTTGGTACTGAGTGCTTTGCAAAAGCCATAGCTACATTTGAGGAGACAAAAAAATAAAATAAGGAGGAGGAAACAACAAAAATAAAAAGGAGAACGAACAGCAAAGAAAAAGGAAGAAAAAGAAATGTAAAAGGAGGCAAAAAGAAAAGTTTTGGTAAAAATAGTTGCCTCCATAGTGCTCCAGGTCTCTGAACCCTTGCCTCAACCTTTCAGAAATTAACTGTTGCTGCATTTCATCTCCGAGGAGAGAACAACATGCTGTGACCCACGGGAACTCCGAGCTCCCACAATCCTTTCTAACGTTCTTAATGAGAAAGAGGCTCATGGAGCCCTTCTAAGCTAAAACAACAAAGAATGGATTTTGCTTACAATAAGTTTGTTGGCTGCCTCTTTAATCTTGTCCACTTTTGCTTCCGAGAGCCCTTTGACATTGCAGAGGGCTCTTCTTGTTGTCATTTGTATCCCTTTGATGGTACAGATTCCTACTGACTTCAGTTTCTTAATGTCAGCCACATTCTGTAAATAAAGGAACGGAACAGATTGATAAAATGCCAGCCTGAAAAACTCCCATACTATGTCATGCGCTTTTGTGTCCATCTCCTTCCACCATGATGCCAATTTTAGACAAGCAACCAGGTGGGACCCACCCACCATGTAGCCAAATGTTCTAGAAATATCTGAGTAGAACATGCCCAGCATCCTGCCAAATGTTCTGGCTGTGCTCTGATTTCCCAAGAATGTGAGTGAGACTGTGGCAATGTAACAATTCAAAAAGAAGGTCTGTTGTAGAAAAGCTAGCAAGTTTATCTATCACACATTCACCCCCTCAGTTCAGCTCCTTCTTTCTATAGAACTTCGTTACCATTATGTTCTTTGAATTTTTTAAAGACTTTTTTCCCTCTACCCTTGCATAATGCAAATAACTACATCACCAAAGGACCAGAATTTTCTCTTACTTCTATTTTCTAAATCCAACTGAAAGAGATCAAATGTGAGGCTTCAAAAGATAATGTCAGAGTTTTAACATCAATTACTGCCATTGAAATTAGTTTGCCATTCGAAGTTTGGATTTCTGAAAGTATCATTTGCTCTAATCACCTGCCACAGAACTGACTTTATGCTGATGAATAAAGTAGATGTGGATGGCTCTGAATGCCTCCAGTCAAACCAGTGGTTCTCAAAATGGGGCAGTTTCATGTCTGGAGACACTTCCCAGTATCTGGGTAGATCTTAGTTGCCACAAGCAGAGGTGTGCTACTTACCGGCAAGTAGTGAGTGGTTAGGAGCCAGCAATGCTGCTAAACAGCCTACAATGCACAGGACAGCTCCCCACAACAAAGAATGGCCCAGTCCAAAATGTTCAAAGGGTCAAGGCTGAGAAACCCTGAATCGGACAATTTCACACAGCATTAAAAAAATACTTACAATTCCATGTTTTTGTAACAGGTCAATGTCTTGAAACAAAGATTCCTAAAGGAGATGGAACAGGAAAAAATGGAATTTTGATTCTTCATATCCACTGTTTTGCATCTTTTAAAGATTTAATTCAAAATTATGGTCTCTCCAAATTCCTCAAATTTGACTCCTCCAGACAGATCAATAGTAGGATCAATAATGCTTCCACAAACACATTGGTACACACTTAGCCCTGGCTGGGTTGCCCAGTTGTTTGGAGCATCCTCCTGTACACCAAAAGGTGGTGGGTTCAATCCCCGGTCAGGGCAAATAACCTAGGTTTGGGTCCTATCGCCAGTCAGGGTGCATACAGGAGGCAACCAATCAATGTTTCTCTTCCCCCTTGCCCTATTCCTAAAATCAATAAAAACATATCCTTGAGTGAGGATTAAAAAAAACAAACAAACTTTCTTTAAATACATATTTAGTAGAGCTAATGCCAAAAGGGCTAGGAAGTCCAGTACTTTTGTTGTGGCCTCCCCAAATTTTAAGAGCTTGACCCAAAGGAGGGGAACAACATGTAACCTGTTTTTCACGTTTTCTCAGACCTCTTCCCTACCAGGCCCTGCACTCCTCCCTCTGCGTTTGGTACCAGCATGCAGAGGGACCAATATGGCCATACGAGCTGTTACTTAAATAATTTCATGCCATCTTCATAACATAATTTTAGGACTCACTGAATGGAAAATGTTGGGGCTTTTTAGGAAGTATAATAAGATCTTTAGAAGTAAGTCACTGAATGAAATTATAAATAGTGCAAAAGCACCCGAGAGCCCTGCCCAGGCCATTGGAATAGTGAGTTGAGCTGGCGTGTGCCTTCAGTTTACCTAGTTGTGAGGGCCTCACCCAGAGAGCGGTGGCTGACTGCAATCAACCAGGATCAAAAAGAAGCCCTGGACACCCGACTGCATTGGCCTGTGACAGTAATAGTGACAGTAGCACTGACAATGAGTGACATCAGTGGAAGCAAATAAAAATGGGCCAGCCATTCAGGAGCAGCTGTGGCCTAGCATGAGATGTTAATATTTAACCATGGTATGAATAAAATGAGAATATAAATTTGGTGAACTTTTATTTCATGCCAGTTCCTAAGCAGCTAATGTTAGCACCCCTTGCTCAGCAAGTTGTTAGATATTTGGAATATTGCCTCTCTGGAACCATATTTCTAAGCAGTTTCTAAAACTAGTAGCTAACAGAGAAGGGATTTCACTTTTGTGGCTGATTAAATGTCTACAATGTATCTTTCATTATTCTTGTCATACCTCTTCATCTTGGAATCCTGATTCCTCCAGCACAACTTGATCCTCCTTCATTTTGAAAGGTGAGCGGCAGAAAAAGAAACAATTCTGGAAAAATAAGAAATATTATTTAAGTAGTCATAGGTTATACGGTACAAAATCCTTTGCCTTTGGTTTCATTTCAAAGTGTCCAAGGACGAGAAGGACAATCAGAAAAACATTTATCATATTTCACTTTGTATAATGCGCACCCACATCCCCACAAGAATTCCCATGTGTAATGCATACCTTATTTTCCCCTCAAAAATTTGGGCAACAGTGCATATTATACATGGCAAATGCAGTAGTTAGGAATGGCGTGGCTGGCCTAACTTCTTTCTGCTGAGCAGGTGGTGTTATTTCTTTTGCGAGTGAATATATGTAGGGCTGTGGGACTGAGTTTCTTCTCTCTCCCCAAAACCAGTCATTTTTAAATATCTTTTGACCTCCTATAGCACAGCAAATTATGATAGCCTGATACTACCTTTTTTATGACCTTGGAATGTTATTTAGAAGTGCATATTGCTATTTAACTTTATGTGATCATGTCAACAACACTCGAAGAACTTTGTCGCTCTTCCTGTCTGCCCTCAATAAATATTTTATTTTTCTCATAAATATGAATGCCTTTCTGCTTGCTCATTATGAAATGCCTCTTACAGCTTATATCTTTTTGCTTCATAGAACATTCGATGTATTTTGTTTTTACTAGTTGCATGGTTTTGTTTAAGATTTAAAACTAGTGTCCAGCCTGGTGTGGCTCAGTGGATTGAGCACCGGCCTACGAACCCAAGGGTCACCAGTTCCATTCCCAGTCAGGGCGCATGGCTGGGTTGTGGGCCAGGTCCCCAGTTGGGGACTTACCAGAGGCAACCACCAATTGGTGTTTCTCCCTCCCTTCCCCTCTCTCTAAAAAGAAAAGAAGTAAAATCTTAAAAAATGTATTAGGGAAGTCACCCACTACTATAATAATATTAAGAGCAATGAACAGTATCAAACAGTCCATGACTGAACACTGCCCCAGTCGTTTCACAATCTCAGGAATCTACAAGCCATGGCCATATGCGTGAGGGTAAAATGTGGTCCAGCTAATTCGTTTTCTTGATCTGTTCCATCTCCTTCTCACTTACTACAAAGTGAGGGGCTGGGGCCCAGCTAACAGGGAACAGACTAAGACGCAGGCGCGGTTCCACCACCGGTACCTCTGAAGGGCTACGTAACCAAGGCAAAGGGGGGGCCAGTGTACACAGAACCTTCTAGAACAGGCCCCTTGCTTACTCAGATACAGGGTCCCCCGAACTAGCGCCTGCTGGAGCCTGGTTGGTTGGGTAATAATCTGGGTGGCACGATTTATAGTTTCAATTTGAACGTTTCACCTAAAATGTGGGCTTGTGTGATTTTTATAGGACAGATCACGTGCTTATGATTTTACCATTAATTTTATAATAAAAGAAGGGTGTTATTTGTGTGGGACCCTGTACATGACTACCGGGAAGTTCCACACTGACCGTCCTCATGTGGGGGCGGGGGATCACCCATTTCTTCCCCCTGGAAAAACGGACACTGTTCCCACGCCCCCGTCTAAGGCGCCCGGACCGGGACCGAGCCCGCCGTGGGAGGCCGGGCCGAGCCGCGCGGGCGTGTTCCCGACACCCGATTCCCTCAGGAGGCGGCTCTCCAGGCTGAGGTCCGCCCCGATTGACCCTCAGACGCTGGAAGCCCCTCCAGTCCACGGAGGCCGCCCCCCAGGGCGGGGCGCGCAAAGCCCCAGCGGAGGGCGGGCCGCGACCGGCCGCGTCACTGCGGAAGGGACCCTGGCGCTCCCCCTCAGACCCTTCGCGCGCTCCCCTTTCTGCTACGAACCCCGCTCGTGCCCAGCCTCCCGAGGTTTTCAAGGTGAATTCTTTCCGCCGCCCACCCACCCGGGCGTTCCAGTCCTCAGGGATTCGGACTCGGAATCGGAACCACAACTCGGAGACGGGGGCCTCGCGCGTCCCAGAGCAGGAGGTTTGATACCAGTTCGCGGCAGTTTGGACGCGCTCAGGGCGGAGACTCCTCTGGGACCTGGGGGCGGGGCGTAGATGGGGGCGAGGCCAAGGGGGCGGACCGAGAGTGGGCGGGGCCTTAGGCGGAACTGGGGGCCGGGGGCTCTGGGCCCAGGGTTCCCTGAGGAGCTGCGTTGATACCCACCCAGTGCACTCACGGAAGTGAGCGCGGAGGTGAGGTCCGGCAGCTGCAACAAAGAAGGCCCTGAGGTGGGGATTGTTCCGCGATGGCGAGACCGCGGGCTAGGGACGAGAGGTGGAAGACCTCAAGGCAGAGACCGGGTGCTGCGGGAGGGTGGCTGAGTGGCGATAGGACCCTCAGGGGGCCAGGAGGGCGAATATGGGGCTCTCCCTTTGCCCCCTGCTCAAGGCTTCCCTTTTCACTCCCAGTTTTTTATATATCGGTGGCTTCACTGATGTCCCAGCGATCCTAATTTCTTTCTTCTCTCTGACTCTCTTACCGTTTGCCACTCTGTTCTGCGAGGGAGGCATCCAGGGCCCATTCAGGATGGAGAGTAATTTTTTCTCCGTCTTAACTTGAAATTTTAAATAGACAACAGAAGCCAAACATATTTTGGTCCAGCTTTTAAACAAATTTTAGGCTCGCTTTCATGTCAGCAGAGCTGCCGCCTCTGGCAGCGCCTTCCTTTTCCCCTTAAATGGAGACGGTTGAAAGTCGTGAAACATTTGAACGAGCATCTGTTGAGGTGGAGGCTGTGATGTATTTTGGATGCAAATCTGTGCTAACAGTTTTTTAAGTTCAAGACCTAGTACAGGGCGACCCTTTTCCTTCATTGTCTGAATCATTTTGCTGGAATAAATAGCAAAAAGATTCCCACAATAGCAGTTGACATTTCGTGGGGCATTCCCCGCCCCCAGGTGGATTGTTTAAAGAGCCAATAAATGCCACAGCTCTTCCAAATCCGTTATTTTCCAAAAACACTGCCTGTCCTTGATGTTAAATGAAAATGAATGCCCATTTTTGGGGTGAACTGGGTAGGGATAATAGGCTTTCACTTTGAGGACTTACTTAAAATATAGCGACTTTTGGGGGGTGGGCTGGGATGGGAGTAAAACACAGAAAACTGTACTTGAACAGTAGTTAAATAAAAATACGTTGAATGCCAAGTTGGTAGCTGGGTTTATTAAAAATATTGGGAAATATTAAATTAGCATTCTTTACAAAAATAATAAAGTAAAATGTAGCGACTTTCGAGCAATTTGTTAGATGGAGACATCAGCTGCACAGAAGAGCTGCAAAGAGCACAACGAGATGATTTAGGAAAATAAAACATATGTAGTTTGATGTAGTGACAGCTGGGAGAGAGAAATGTTCAAAATATTTGAAGGTTTGTGTGGTACACTTAAAGAAACTGAAATGAGCTTGGTAATAAATTCGTGAAGTGAGGATAAAAATCTTGTTTGAATGGGATATCGGTGGTTATATACAACTTTTAAAATGTTTTTAAAAAACAAACCAGAAACCCTGGGGTAATTAAAAAGTATACTTGAAGACTTTCCCCATTGAAATCAGAATAAAAAAAGATGTCTTTCATATCATACAAAATTCTGAGTATGATGAAGGTGACCTTTCAGACCAGTAGGGAAATCATGAATCCAATGAATGGTGTTGGAACAACTAGGTGCCCATCTGGAAGAAAAGTAAAATTGGAACCATACTTCACACCTTATACCAAAATAAATGCCAGATGGATCAGGAAATTAAATCTGAATGATAAAATAATAAAAGTGCTAGGAAAAAATGAGACAAATTTCTATTATTCCAGAAAAAGAAAATCTGTTTAAGTATGATATGAAACTCCAAAGCCATAAAAGACTTATAAAAGTGACTACATTTAACAAAATCCTGCTTTTCCATCCCAGATCTAGAGCATGGTGAGCCAGAACTTCCTTGTCCGTTAGTAACCAATGAGTAATTGTGTCAATTAGTTTTCACAACTTCTCAAATCCTTCAGCAAGTCCACAAGTTCTCTATAAAATTAAAAATTTTGTGTAATGTTTGTAATATTCTAGGAATTTTCGAAAATGCAGTGGGATTACAGTGAAGACCTGACTTTTCAGCCGTACACTTCACTGTCCCCTGTGGACGACCACCTTACAATCAAATGTGTGTGTATGACCTCACTACATATATTTGAGCTTCCTCAAACTGGTGCCTACAGATATGTGTTCTTAGAGTTTCTAAAGCTCAAGTTTGAGAAATGGTTTAATACAACTAAAGAATGAAGGGTCATCGCAAAAGAATTTCAGTGGGTGCACCTCCCCTTAAACATATTTAACTCATTCAAAAGATTGATTTTTTGTCAGACTCTGTGGCAGGTGCTGGATGCAAGGGATTCACCACAAATAAGATACAAACCCTAGCAGGGGCTCCAGATGAGTATATAAGCAAATACAGTAATATATGTGTGTACATATTACATATATACATATATGTACACGCATATGCAAACATACAGGGTCTGGCAGAAGTAATGCCATTGAGTGTGGTTGGCAGGGTATGTGGATGTCTCACATGAGATGGACAGCAATTTGAACGTTTCACCTAAAATGCCATATGGTGTGCTTCAGTGTGATAGTTATGTCATGGAATTACATGCTTATGATTTTCTAATAAAAGATTTGAAATAGACTGCCAGCTCATAAACAAGGGGCATTATTTGTGCTGGACCCTGTATATATCAGTCATTCGGGGCTTTTTAGATTTATATAAGACTTTGAAAAACTCCCCAATTTGGCACATAGCTGCCCAGAGAGGCCTGCCCCTGACAGTTTACTTAACCACCATTTATTCAATACATGGCCCCACCTCTCTGACCTCAAAAAACCGGCCACGAGTGTAGCAGGGAAGATAAATACAGGGACAGATCCACACGGGGCAAGGTAAGAGCAGATTATACGCACATGCAGGTGGGCACCAAGCAGACCTCCCCCTGGGGATGGATCCTCACAGAGGTGGTAAGCTTTGATTTGGGGCTGGGAGGATAAGTAAGGCTATGCCAGCAGGGCCCTGGGAAAGGCAGCGGGAGCATGGAGGCTTGTTTAGGGAGCTGCAAGGGGTTCTGCCACAGTGAAAGGTGCTAGGGAGACATGAGCTCTCAAAAGCCCAAGGTAACATCTGGCGACAGTTCACATTTACAGCACGTACTGCTTGCCACAGATGAACACATCCATCCCACACAAAGGCACCCCGAGGTGGACACTGTATCAAGGATGACGATATGGTGATGCCGTTCCATCTTCCTAGAGGTGATGGAACGGAGGCACCACGAGGTTAAATAACTTGCCCAAGGCTCACAGTCTGGCTCATGTATAGGTTCTTAACCAATATGCCAAACCAGCATATGACAGACTCTATTCGTATGGATTTTATTTTACATTTATAGAAGTATGGCATAAGCACATACAGGAGAAGCAATAAGCCTACTGGAGGACAGTTCAGCCACCCTGGCCGTGTGGTCTTGGGGAAGCTACTTAACCTGTGACTCAGTTTCCTCATCGGAAAACCAAGACTAGTATTAGGACTGAGTGGTTGTGAGAATTAAGTGGGTCAATACACTCGGAGTATTTGGGCTGCTGTGTGCAGAATGAATTGGAGTGGGTATGAGAGGGCAAGAACGCCTGGGAGAACGCCGTAAAAATCCAAGCCACGGGGAACGGTGGCTGCAACCGAGAAAGGCCTTAGTTTGAAATGGAGAAAACTGTTACGCATTCACAGGACTACAGGACAAGACAAATAATGTATAATAATATGCTTGAAAGTGTCTAGTCCATAGTGTATGCCTTTCATTTTTATTGTGGGTAATTTCAAATACATTCAAAAGTGAAACAGTATAATATTCCCATCAGCCAGCTTCAACAATTTTCAACACATAGCTAATCTTGCTTTATGTATACTTCCAACCACTTCCTCTCTCATATTATTTTGAAGCAAATTCCGTACATCATATAATTTTATGTAAATATTTCAGTGTATATCTCAAACTCTTTTAAAAACAAACATGGTACCATTATCACACCTAAATATTAATAAAAATTTTAATATCAAACATCCAGGAAGCATTCAAACATCTAATTATCTCATAAACGTCATACCTTTTTTAAAGTTTGTTTCCACTGGGACTCAAAAAATATCTACACAGTGCAATTTATTGATGCCTTTTAAGTGTCTTTTAATATACAGATTTTCCTCTTTCTTTTCCTTTGCAACCTACTCGTTGAAAAACATTGAGTCCGCTGAGTGCAAGAAGTCAAAGACTATACTGTATGAGTCCGCTTATATGTAGAATCTAAAAGCAAAAATACATGAACAAACAAACCAAAAACAAACTCATAGATACAGAGAACATTTTGATGGTTGCCAATGGGAGGGCACTGGCGGGTGCGGGTTTAAAAGGTTCAGAGATCGCCCTGACCAGTGTGGCTCAGTTGGTTGAGTGTCATCCTGCAAAGCAAGAGGTCCCGGTGTGATGCCCTGTCAGGGCACGTGCCTGGGTTGCAAGAGGCAACCAATGTTAGCGGCTGTTGATAATCAACCTAGATTCATTAATTCATCGGGTGTTACCAAATGGTGATAGTTTAATTCTATCATTCCTTGATTTATCTCTGATTTATTTATTTGAAGTTTCTCTTCAAAATATTAGGAATATTTTGAAGAGAAACTTCCCCTTATCTGTTTGCTTATCTAGTGATACAGTTCACATGGGAATGACATGATAAATACTGATTCATTTCCTTTATTTACCAGTCCTCAAAATAATGAATTGGTTCCTTAGTATCCTTCAAAGGTGGCCCATTAATTTTCTTTTATTTTAGATTTTTAAAATTTATGTTTAAAGAGAGGGGAAGGGAGGGAAAAAGAGGGAGAGAAACATCAATGTGTGGTTGCCTCTCATGTGTCCCCTACTGGGGACCTGGCCCGCAACCCAGGCATGTGCTCTGACTGGGAATTAAACTGGGGACCCTTTGGTTCACAGACCAGCACTCAACCAACTGTCCTGCAAATTGAAAGGTCATCGGTTTGATTCCCAGTTAGGGCACATGCCTGGGTTGTGGGTCCCCAGTCGAGACACATTCAAGAGGCACCGACTAACATTTCTCTCACACATCGATGTTTTCCTCTCCTTCTCCCCACCATCCCCTCTCTCTAAAAATTTTAAAATTTTTAAAATGTGGGCATATGCTGTGTCTTTATCTGTACACCCTTCACCACATTCAGATAGTGAACCTATCCATCACCCCAAAAGTTTCTTCGGGGCTCTTTGTAATTCCCTCCATTCCCCCCTTCCCTCCCCAACCACCCCCACCACCCTTCCTTAGGCAACTGTTTGTTTAAAGACAAAATATACCCTCAGTTCATAATCAATTAAAAACCAGGACTACAGGACTCTTATCTCTTCTGATGTAACATCTGGACTTCCTCTCTTCCATGTTCAGAGTACTCGTTCGCAGCAACACTGGGAATGACAGAGCTGGAGTGTCACACGGTTACTTGCTGTATCACGCATTACTGTAAATGCTTTTTAAATGTTAGTTTCCTTTGATGCTCTATGCCCCTCCCCTTATAAAGGGTAAAAAATTCTTCCCCATAATTTATAAAGAGGGAAAATAGGTCTTTTATCTTGACCTTCCTGAGAGGCCTATGGTTAGGAGTCTTCAGGAATTTCTGGGAAGTGGTCCATGCAAGGATGATCTTGAACTCAAGCACTATGCAAAGGATTGTCTTGAAAGACGGTAGGGCAATTCATCTTGGATGTTGAAAACCAGGTGGCCTTCCTCCTGAGCAGGGGCCAGTGGCAGGGACAGGTGAGCAGGTAAGCACACCTGTGGGAACTGCTCACGACAGGAGTGCACGAAAGGCTGTGGGAGCAGGAGGGGCACATCTGTCCACCTTGCTGGTGGTGTTTCCGGGAAGGCTTCCTGGAGGAGGAGCAGGAATTAGCAATGTTGTGAGTTAAGAGGGGAAAGGGGGGGGATCCAGGTCCTGAAGCAGCAATAGGCAAAAGGCCCATAAACAGGAGGGTGAGCGTGGCTCCTCAGGAGAAAACTGCAAGTAAAGAGCTGATTGCAGGCACGGTCCCTGAGGGAGCGTGCCTGCACCTTCCCCTTTCTCCTCTTCCTCCCCAAAAGGCAGCATCTCCTAAACCCTAAGGGTCCCCTTGAGACTTGCAACCAGGGGGGCCATGGGCAGGAGCAGCTCCTCCTGGGCTAACCCCCTGACTCTGTCTCCAGGGCCCCCTTTTCTCTGACCTCTCAGTAAGCCGAGCAGCCCAGCCTGGGCTCTCCTGTTCCTTCTTCTGTCCTAAGCCCTTCCTGGTTTCACTGTCCCAGCTTTAGTAAATGTAAAAAAAGAGTTGATTGTGGCTTAGGTAACAAAGGGGAGGGACAGACTGCTCTGGTTACCTAAGCCGTACGGCACCTCACACATGGATGGCAGGTGCTCAGCACGTGCTGCTTTCAGAAGAGCATGCTTTACAATAGCAATGAAAACAACAACAAAAATAATAATAGTTGGTAGCAACTACCAAGTGAAATACGCTGTGCCAGGAACCTGGCATAAATTCTATCACTTAATCTTCACGACAACACTACCCTGGCAGGCAGGCAGGCATTCTTCTCTGTGTTCAAGAGCACAAGCTCAGTGCTTCTGGGCCTGAAGTCAACATCCATTATGCAGCAGGGTGGGGACTCCAAGGCCTGAATTTTCTGGGGCCAAAGCTTGGGCTCCTTCTCTACCACCTGTCCTGCACCTCTTTACCTGGGTAGTATCTCTAGGGGTGGTCACCAGGAGTGACACTCAGGTTCAGGAGAAGAGCCATATTCCTTGGAGACACCACAGGTCCTAAGAATGCACTCACTTGCTTCTTGGTTCAGGCACACGGCCACTGGCATGGTTTCCTCCCTTTTGGCTGTGCCAAGCAGGTTGTTGTCACCCAGAACAGGTCACTCCTTGGACCATGAGGCCAAAGTGACATTGGCTGAGCCTCTCAGCCCAGCTGCACGTCCTTCTGCACACTGGCCCCTGTACCTCTGAGCCTCAGTGAAGTCTCTCTCCCCTGGGTTTTTCTTGGATTCCACACAGATTTCTGGCAAAGTATTAATGCATTCTTCGTTTATACATCCTACCCCGTCTTGTAGACTGTGAGCCCTGTAAGGTCAGGGACGGGGTCTCTATTCATCCCTGTAACCACAGAACTAGTGCAGGCAGGACACACAACAGACACGGAATGAATATTGCTCAACCTCTCCAAGCCCCGGTGGAAGAAATGGAGGTAACAGCGCCATCTTGGGGAATTAAGGGAGATGATGTCTAAAAAGGATGTCGCCCTGGTGGTATGGCTCTGCTGAATGGAGTATTGTCTTGTGCACTGAAAGGTCTTGAGTTCTGTCCTCTGTCAGGGTCTGTACTGGAGGCAACCAATTGATGTTTCTCCTTCACATCAACATCTCTTTCTCTCCCCCACTTTCTTGCTCTCTAAAAGCAATGAAAAAGGTGCTTAGATGAGGATTTTGAAAAATTAAAAAAGGACTTAACAGAGCACTCGGTACATAGTAAGTGCTCAATAAATTACGTCTCCTATGATTATTGTTACACAATATTATATATTCCATGGTGTTACTAATAAACAAGTGAATGAAAGAATTACTAGTAACTGCATGGATGAATGAGGTGAACTAACTTCAGTTTACACCCAGGCTTCGGCCGTGGGCGGAGCGCGCTGTGACAGTCTTTGCCCCACATCTGGGAGTGACCAGAGGTGCTGCAGTATCATCTTCTCGTTTGCCTTGCTGTTCCTGTCTCAGATTAAACGCAACAACAAGCGTAGACTTTGTCCCTAACGTTCTCCCAATTCTTGGACAAGGATTCCTCCAGGTGAGCTGGAAGGCGCAGGGCTAGGCAAGAACACTTCATTTTTCTGCAACTTCTTACTGACCTCTCTATGGATGGATCATAAAGAAGCAAACAGAAACAGATTTAAAAACCAGTGTGATCAAGAGAAGGAAGAAAGGAATCCCCAAGATTATATAAGGAGCCTCGAAATCAACCACCCAGAGTGGAGCAGGTCAGAAGGTGAAACTGTAGACTATGTGAAGTGTCTGAATGTACTGGGGGAGATTTATAGAGCCAAGGGAGAATTTGAAGCTAAATCATAATAAATACATAAGAAAAAAATGAGAACACAGGCCGATTTAAAGAGAGAGAGACTTAGTTCCAGGGACATCAAACAGTGTTGCAAAAAAATAATAATAATAACAACCACAGTGCACTACATGGCGCATGGTGATGGCACCGATGGCCTAACGACGCTGATTAACGACCCATCACAATCACGACAGAAACACATCGGAAGGACGGGGCCTGGGAAGTGTGTGCATGTGAGAGAGCACCTGCCCCCCCTCCTAGTGAGACCTCGATAGATCAAGTCTAACAGTGCAAAATCAAGGAGCAGCTCTTGATCGTGGCTGCTGCCCGGAACCTGCACCCAGGCTGGATGGTGTACTGCCCTGTCGCGTGTCCCCTTCGCCTCTGGGAGGGAGTCCTTCTCTCCTGCTGACCTGGTGGAGCATTCGTGTGCTCACCAGCCAGAGAGCATGGGACCTTGTGGCCCAGAAGCCACACAGCCAACAGCAGCACTGGCTCTGCATGCAACCTCCAAGGAGGGGGCCTGAAGCACGACAACAGCTGACAACAAGCTAAGCTGCCTGGGTGACGGCTGAGAAGTTGCCTCGGACTCCAAAGGACAGGACTTTAAGGTGGAACAGGCATTCTGGGCGCTGCCTTCTGTTTGGGTCTTGCTGAGGACGGCTGGGTTTTGTGGAGGAGATGAGCTTTGAGACGGGGAGTCCCCCCTTGTCCCAGATCATGCTGCATTGGAATAAAAACCTTCCTTTAAAAAAATCAAGGAGCAGAGCAGCATGATATTGAGACATAAAAAGGAAAACAAATACTAAAACAATCAGTTAAAGTAGAAAGCGTTGTTTCTGGGGAATGGGAGGGGGTGCAGGGGAGGGCAGTCTTTTGTAACAAGCTTTGTAGAACTATTAATTGGTTAATTTAATAAACATTTACTTATTTGTATCAGGCAGTATTCTAAGTGTTTTACAAATACTGACCAATTTAATTCCTGTAACAGCTTTATGCTGTACATACTATTACTATCACCATTTTACAGATTTGCTAAATCCCTACTATGTGCCAGCCACAGGAGCAGGTGCAGGACATTCGATGCTGAGTGGGACAAAGTCCCCGAACTTGGAAGACTTACAGGAGAGAGAGGAATACAGACGTCCCCAGACCTATTCAGTGGAGCATGGTTGATAAAGCACAGATCACAAAGTAGGCAGTGATGGCTGAGCTGGGCTGTAAGGGTCGAGTGAGAATCAGCCAGATGAACATGTGTCTATAACATGTTCAGGGAGAGGGAAGAGCAACGACTACTCAAGATGCGCTGGACTGACTGGTCTCCCTTCCACTGTAAAATGGATGTTACAAAGAATAGTGTGCCTAAGCTACTCCTAACCTGGAGGATTCCATCGCCTCCCAGAAAACCGATAAGACTTTCTTCACATGAAGCTTACCTCTTCAGCCTTATCTTAAGAACAGTTAGGCCGCAGCTCGGGCCCTGGGGTCTAAAACTACTTACCAAATGAGAGAGCCTGGGGTCAGCAGTCACTAAGCCTCTCCGAGCGTCGGCTGCCTCCACTGTAAAATGAGGACAAAACTTCCCATTACCTCACAGGAATGCTGCGACAGACAATACACAGATCGTGCTTGGCACGGAGTGAGGACCTGGCCAAAACGAGCACCGAGTAAACCGGCTGTGGGAAACCCCGCTGCCTGCCACTGCACAGGTGACGAAAACTAATGAACGAGTAAACGTTACGGTTAGGAAACATATTACTTGTGGTTTCTTAACAAATTATGGGATACTTTAACATATCAAACTTTGCCGATGTACTAAAAATTCGTATTTTGTACTACTCAATAATCTTTTACTGGACACCAGAATTTAAAACGATAGCATTTTCATGGGCTTCCACTACGGCTTCTGCCTGTCTCGCCCCGACAGATGGGAGAATGAGGCCGTGAGCTCAGGAGAAACCCTGAGTGTGTCAGCGTCTGCTCCTTCACCCTTCAGTCCATCTGCGCTTGGAGCCGGCCTCCTCCTCCACCCTAGAGCATAGCCCGGTGAGACAACTGCTGGACTGCTTTCTCCAAAATGGTCTGCTCTACATCCTCCAATCCAGATGTTCTGATGCAGCTTCTTGCACTGCTTTGGGCCCAGGAGGTTTTCATGTTAACAAAAGTCTGAGAGCTTAGAGAAGCATTTAACCTTGATCTTCAGTGTGTGTATCAGGGAAAGCTTCCTGGAGGAAGAGACATCCTCTGCCCTGACTCTGAAGAAGCAGCAGGAGCAGGCTGTGGAAGGAGGGCCAAGGTGGGAGAGGTAGTAGCATTTCTGCAGAGGAGGTGCTTGTGCCAAGCAAGGCCTGGAGGCAGGAGGAGCCTGGCCTCTTCGGGCAGCTGCAGGGGCTCGGTGTGGTTTGAGAGGCGGGGGGTGGAGGGAGAGGAGGGAGGAGAGGTGAGCAGGGGCCACCTCACAAACACCTTGCTCCTGTCTAAGAGTTTGGATTTTACCCCCAGGATCCTTAGGGGAGGAGGAGAAGCTGCAGGTTTTGAGGAAAAGAGCAGCATGAGATATGGATTTTTTAAAGAGATCCATGAGGTGGAGCCTGTGCCTAGACTCCAGAGCGCCTCAGTTGCCTCCTTTGAGAAACAGAACGAAACACAAGTCCTCAGAAGGCTGTGCTGGGACTTGAATGGGATGACCGATGGACCGCGCCCAGCACGGGGGAAGACCACTTCTCAACTCCTCTCGCGGTGTTTGCAGCGGGAAGAGCAAGCCTGCTCTAGACGTCTGGGCTCACCAACCCTCGGTGACTTCTGAGAGGTGTCTAGGAGGACGTTGCGGACCCAGGCTGTGCCCTGTCTAAATGTGAACGAAACTCCTGGAGCTTGGAGGCGCTTTCCTGCGGGTTAAGAACTGGCGTGTTTTCTCGAGCTTCACCATCTCAGTTGCCAGCGGTGAGTGAGCAGGATATGAACACAGTCCTAATCGGTAAGCTGGCCCAGGGCCCGGAGAACCCGGAGTCCCTCTGGGCTGGGCTGGCCAGTGCTCTCAGGCATGCTGGATTAAGGAACGTCAGAAGTCTTAGGGAAAAAATAAGACTATTAATTATTGGCAGTTCCTATGCCAGGCTCTTTCTGTGGGTTGGCTGTTTCATACACGACACCATCCATATGTTTCATGGCAGGGAAAACAGGCAAGAGAACTTCGGGAACTTGACCTGAAGTCATAGAGGGGCAGAGCGAAGACCGAAAACCCCAGATCCTTTTACAGTTAAAGCTCCTCCTACTGCTCCATCTTTTCCCGTGGGGGAAACTAGACAGTGACTCCTTTACCTGATGAATTTGAACCTGGGGCCCATCCAGAGCAGTCGTCCCTTTCACGACGTGGGTCCCCCATGGGGCTGTTATAAGGGAGAAGGTGTTGGAGTTTGTTTATACATGATTCTCTTATCCTTTTTAATTTCTACTTTCTGTATGTTTTATAGTATACATGCTACACTAGTATAGAAATATAGATGTGATTTCTAAATAATTAATGTATTGTTAGGGGCTGGATGCTCCTAAATGTTTTTTTTAACTGAGAGATGAGATCGAGAAAGTTTGGGGACCACTGACCTAGAGGCACGGCCAGGGTTCCGTATAAAGGTAAATATTCACAGGAGACTTTACAAATCCCCCCAAATACACCCACGCTCCCTTTGTGAAGACCTCCATCTGCCATTGGTACTTTTAAAATCCAAATATGACCACATGGCTTCCCCACAGAGTATCTTTCAGGGGCTCTCCGTGACTTAGAAAATAAAGTGCTTCATGCACATCCCTTCATGACCCCCAGGGACCTCCTCCAGGCTCGCCTCTCCCGGAAGCCCCCCACACTCTTGCTCGACCTCCTGCCTCGGAGCCTTGGCCTCCACTGCCCCACCCACCGAGAAGGCCAGCCTCTTCTCTCATCCCCTGCCTCTTGCCCGGCACACACCTGACTCAGGTCAAGATACACCGCTTTTGGAAAGCCGGCGTGGCTCAGGTGGCTGGAGTGTCATCCCATACACCAAAAGGCTGCAGGTTCAATTCCTGGTCCGGGCACATACCTGGTTTGACCCCGTTAGGGTACAGATGGGCGGAAACCAATCGATGTCTTCCTCTCACATCGATGTTTCTCTCTCCCTTACCTCCCTCTCTCTCTCAAAACCAATAAACATATTTTTTAAAAGTATTTCTGCGTGGCTCCAGGCTGCTGCACCCTTTGTACCCTGTCAAACAGCACCCCTGGAACCGACGGCATTTATTGGTTGACGCGCCTGCCTCCTCTCGGCCGGACTGTAAGCCCTCTGAAAACAGGAACTGTGTTCTGGCTACCGCTGTCACCCAGTGTCTGCAGCAAGGAGCTTCTGACTCTGCACACCGGGGCTTGCTCCTATATAAAACGCACTAGGTAATATCCACCTCCCATGGCTGTTACAAAGATTAGAATGAGCTCTGGATGGTGTGGCTCAGTGCATTGAGCACAGGCCTGGGAACCAAAGGGTCACCAGTTCGATTCCCAGTCAGAGCACATGCCTGGGTTACGGGCCAGGTCCCCAGTGGGGGGCATATGAGAGGCAACCACACATTGATGTTTCTCTCCCTCTCTTTCTCCTTCTCCTCTCTCTAGAATAAATAAATAAAATCTTTTAAAAAATAGTAAATAAAGGTTACAATGAGGTCATGTTCCTAAAGTGTTTAGCTTAATGCTTGGTGCAGAGTGACCAGTTAATAAATGATAACCATTATTATCATGTTATAATTTAATATTGTTAGTTATAACATTTTAAATAAAATAATAGGTAAAACAGTAAATGCATAAATGAATGTTGTCACCCTACAAAACCCCCCCTACTCCTGTTTTTCCCTCAGCCTAGGAAGGATTATTAATATAATGAACTGTCTCCTCTGTCCCGGGAATCGTCATTTTTATTTTTCGGTCTTTGGCCGCCATTTCCCCCTGTTGTTCTTCTACCCACCTGGAACCGGGAACGTCAGAAGAGCTGCTGGAGCTTCCTAGTTCCAGGGACGGGACTTCCCTGGGGCTCGGAAGTGGGATGGGAGGACAGTTCAACTTCTGTCTCTCTTTCTCTGCCTTTTCCTTTCTGTGGGGAAACAAACAAGACATCAACAGCAATCAGCTCAAAAAACTCAGGGTGATTTCTTCGAAGTTTTCACTGGCATCTTGATGGGTGTGGAAAGAAAAGGTTTGCAAACCAGTCAATGACGCTGGCAATCGCAAACAACTAAAGCGGAGAGGCAACCCCACATGGATGTTTCTCTCCCTCTCTTTTTCCTTCCCCTTCCCTCTCTCTAAAAAAAATAATAAATAAAATCTTTTAAAAATTTTAATATTTTAACTCAGGGTGGATTTGAGTGCTGGCCTGTGAACTAGAGTGTCGCCGGTTCGATTCCTGATCGGGCGCATGCCTGGCTTGTGGGCCGGGTCCCCTACAGGGGGCGTGGGAGAGGTGGCCACGCATTGATATTTCTCCCTCTCTTTCTCCCTCCCTTCCTTCCACTCTGTCTAAAATTAATGAATATGATCTTTTTAAAAAAAAATCCAACAATTCATGATAAAAACCCAGCAAACTAAAAACAGGGGGAACGACGTCATTTTGATAAAGAATATCTACCAACAAACTGGCGCTAATGTCGAACTCAACGGTGAGAAGTCTGAAGCCTTCCCACTGAGGTCAGGGTCAAGGCAAGGATATCCCCCTCATCCCTGCTTTTCTCTTTAGTGATTGATTAATTGACTGATGGATTTGTAGAAAGACAGACAGACAGACAGAGACAGAGGGAATGGGGCTGCCCTTTTCTTTCTTTCCCTTGTTAGAGCGGCTGGTCTGGAAAACAGACCGTGAGCTGGAACTCCGGCAGCCAACATAATGGACTCTGAGGGTCCCGGGGGGAGGAACGCAGGGGCTAGGAAGATTTTGTTTTGCTTTTGTTTTCCAGAGAAATGGAAATAAACTGATTTCAGGCTTGAGGATACCAGACTGGTAGAAAATAAAGTTAAGTGGAAGTCTGTCTACTAAACGCAGGATCCCTTCCCCCATTTCTTTCCTCTGTTTCCAGAATGTCTCCAGCCAGGCATACACCCCGTAGGCAAACGACTGGAGGATTCTTCTTCTCCTACAGAAAGAATTACTGCTGAGAAAATCATGTAGATGCTGATACCTGAGGGTCCTTTAGTGAGAAAGCTGGCTTCTTTCCTGTTGCCTAAAAGAGAGCAAGCCCACAAACCGAAAAGCTGTGCCTCTGATTCTTCCTGTCACTGTCAGTTTTTAGAGCTTTACTCTCATGTATAAAGACAGCCCGGGATCATTTATAATTTAAGGAAAAACTCAAAGATGAAAGTGAGAGTTTAAAACAGGCAAATAGACAACAAGACCCCCCCCCCCAAAAATGCCCAAGAAAGATACCCATAGAAATAATGGAGTCAGAATCAACTTAAAAAAAATAAATAACGCCCTGGCTGGTGTGGCTCAGTGGCCTGAGTGCCAACCTGTGAGTCTTAGGGTTGCTGGTTCAGTTCCTGGTCAGGGCGCATATCTGGACTGCGGGCCAGGTCCCCATTTGGGGGCTTGGGAGAAGCAGCTGTCAATGTTTCTCCCACACATTGATATTTCTCTTCCTCCCTCTCTCTCTTTCCCCCTCTAAAACTAAATAAGTAAATCTTTAAAGAAAAAGATTAATAGCCTCAGTTATAGATGAAAATATCACATCTAGAAAAAGAAGAAAATGCTATGAAAAAGGAACAGCCAGAATATAAGAGCAGACTCTAGGAAATTCATAATGAAGTAAGAATTTTTAGAATTAAAAGAAATGTTGGAAGATAAAATACAGACAGAAATTCATACTGATGCCAACAGGAGAATAAAGATAAGAAAATTAGAAAATCAGTCCAGGAAGCTCCAATAGCCAATATAATCCTGAAAAGCAGAGCTAGGGAAATAAAGGAAGAGAAATAACTAAATAATAAGAACTGTTAGAACCCTCCAGTCTGAGGGTTCCCAATCCCAGTGAAACAGTAACAAAAAGACTGACCCCAGGTCATGACTGTGAAATTTCAGACCCCTAGGGACAAAGACAATCCACTAAACCCTTCCACAGAAAAAAGTAGGTCGTAGAACAGTCAAGGCCATGGGAATCAGAACGGTATCATGCTTTTCAACAAAAACTAAAAGGTAGGAAAAATTTTTTTTTTCAAAATTCTATGGCAAACGGACTTTTAATCTAGTAGAATTTTATTCCCAGCAAAGCATCTGTCAAATATTCATCAAGAGCAAAGTTATTTTGTACATGTAATGACTAGGAAAACCTTCCCATGTACCTTTTCTCGAAGAACCACTAGAAGATGCGTTCCAACAAAACGAGGAAGTAAAATAAGAAAGAAAAAGACACGTGACCCGGAAACAAGAGACTCCAACCGAGTGGAGCCGAGGAAGGGAAGTCCGAGGATGATGGCGGGCAAGGCTCCCAGGCGGTAACTGTGAGCAGACGCAGAACATGCCAGGCTAGACCGGTGGAGGACGAGGGCCTGAGAAGAACGCCAAAATTAAAACAAAGAAAAGAAAGAAGCAGGAGAAATTATTAGAATGTCTCCCCACTTTTAGGATCTTCCACCACAACTTTTTCTTAGCCTTCGAAGGCTGCATATGCTTGTAGTGGAGAGAACAGAACAAGCAGCAAACCGCATCTGCCCCTGTAACGACCACACTGTCTAATAGAATATACGTAGAATATGTATGATATGTTTGAAAATATGGAAAGTGATGCAGCTGAGTTTTTGACAGCTCTTAACAATCTGGCAGAAACGATCAACAGATTATGTCACAGAAGGAAAAAAAATCAAGAAACACAAGGTAAGCATGTTATTTAGAAGAATGGAGGTAAGTTCCAGAGCCGAAGACGGAGATTTCTGTACAGGACACTCCTGGAAGGCCACCTCGGGGCCACAGGACAGCAGACTTCAGGTGTGGCCTGTGAGACCCCCCCCGAGGCCCCTGCGTTCCCTCCTCAGCTCTCCCTCGCTCCCGACCAGCCAGACGCAGGGGCGGGCTGGTAACTCGGAGCTCTTCGAGTTGGCTAGAGTGGCAGCCCATTCATTCCTCGCCACCCCAGCAAACCAGCAGCGCTGACCACTCCCTGCCGTGTTCCCTTTTGCAGTGTTGTCTTAGGACCTACACAACTTGTGGCACGTTACCTATTTACATATTTTCTTCCTCCTTCCAGACTGCGAGGACTTTTAACTTATTTCCTTCTTTGTATCCTAAGTGCCTGGCATAGAAGGTCTTTAGTCAATGTTTACTTAGCATGTCTGTGCCTCCCTTCTCTATTCAGTAAAATGGGAGTGATGTTGTCTAATAGGGTTTGATGAGATGCAAATAAAATAAAGTGGGCACAATGTCTTTGTCTGATGACATGTCACCCATTCTACCCCACGTCACTGACTGCACCCTGCTCTCTCAGGCCTGGCTCGGCACAGCCTGCTTCTCTCTGCACTCGGTGCTGATCCAGACCAGGTAGGCGGGCCGGGGCCAAGCAGAGCAAGCAGAGACTTCGATTCGGTTTGGTGCCTGGAGGCTGGAAAGGAGTGTAACCCTTCCTTTAGGTCACACCATAGGCTTATCTCTGGCCTTCTTTATTTCTCTGGGAGAAGGGGCAGCTGCAAAAATAAGCCAGCGGGCAGAAAGAGGGCAATACAGGGAGGGAGAGAGAGCCTGGAGATACTGCTGAGCCCTTGGTGCCGACGTGCCCGCGGCCGCTCATCTGCAGGCTGCCTGGTTACTGAAGCCACTAACCTGACCCTCCGCTCAAGCTCCTTTGAGCTGCTTTCCTGGCCCTTGCAGCCAAAGAGCTCTGACCAACACAGTTTATAAAGGACAAACGCTCAGCACAGAGGGAGTACAGAATCATTGGTGCCTCTTTCTACTACCACTAATAAAAAAAAATAAAATGAGAATGGAGTGAGTCACACATAAAAGTGAGTGAACTTTCAGGTGTTCTTTTCCATATGCTAAGAATTCTTCCATTGTTCATTCACGTTTCTACTTTTCCTGCGGTATTTTTTCAAACCAACCTTAAAAGGAATGCAATCTCCCTCTGAATGCTTCCTCTAGATTTCTTTGTCATCCCCTCATTGAGGACCGAAGGGTGGATGAACATGTGGTTCGCCTTCTTCTTCTCTGCTTCTCTTTGGTCTACGTTCTTCACTTCCCTGTGGAAAATCACACAGACACGAAGGAAAAGACAGGAGAGCCAGCATGACCTCTCCTCTCTCATCTCTGCAGAGAGAGGCCAATGTTTACGGTCACTTGCTGCGTCCGTGCAGAGAAACTGAGCCGAGAGTGGACCACACAGCAGCAACACGACCGCTGCTGTGCGCTGGGGGTCCTGGCAGCCCTGGGGACAGAGCGGGCGGTCCCTGAATTCAAGGAGCACATATCCAAATTAGGAAGTGAGGTGAGGAACTCCACAGTCTGAGAGAAGGCTGAAGCGTGAGCTTTGAGGGCAAGCTGAATTCAAGTTTGGGCTCTGCCGCCTGCTCTGTGACCTCGGGCAAACCGTGTGACCTCTCTGTGCCAGTGTACTTGTCTCAGCACCATGGTAACAGAGCCCAGGGCTGGGGAGGGGGCGGGGCTACCACAGGTCAGGAGCTGGCACACAGCGAGAGCTCCAAAATGTGGGCTGTGTTTCGGTAAGCTTGGGGTGCACCGAACAGGGAACGCTGACTTGGGTAAATGCACCAGCTGACTTGTGAAGTGTGAGTGCACATTTACTTCATGAAGAAGCAGGTCATGAGTGTTCAAGTCGACAAAACAGCAATAACTATGTATGTGAGAGGAGTAGGAGGCTGGGTGCAGTTCCACCTGCAGGTGCAAACCGGCCCCTCCTCTGCCAGAAGGGAGAACCCAGTGGTCACCAGCCTGCAGTGACACCGTCCTCCCCACAACCCCAGGTTCTGTCACCGCCAGGTCGAGCCAGGCGCTGAGCCAGGCATCTCTTTTCACTCCCACGCCCACTCTGTGAGCACCACTGGGCGTGTCCCCAGTGTGCAGGTGGTGTGCAGGCCTCCCGGGGCAGACCGTCGGACCTGACTCACAGAGAACGAGGCAGCTGTGCCTGGCGCTGCGGTCCGACGCCCTGAGGTCCGTCCCGCTTCGGTGCGAGCCCGCTCACTGATGTGCTCCACTGGGGAACTAAGTGTGACTGATGTCCCCAAAGGGCCCTGGCCCATCTACAGGTAATGTTCTACATCGACAGCTGTTGCCTTCAGTTTGTTATGTCTATCATTTAAAACAACTCTTAAAATTTGAAAACATATAAAATTTACATATAAAAGAAAGTAGTATAACGAACACTACTTACCCATTCTTCAATGGTTACCAACAGGCGGTCCATCTGGACTCATTTACTGCTCCCTTTGCCCCCCGACCCCACCCCAAATGGGTTATTTTAAAGCAAATGGTAGACACCATGTCATTTGACCCATAAACACTTCATTATGTCCGTCTTTAAGATGACCCCTTGAAAATAACTACAAAACGATTATAATCTCCTTTCAATGGGAACACAGCAATAAAAGGAATTCCTTAACATCATCTAAAACCCAGTCGATGTTCAAAAATAATCTGGTTTCTGTTATTGTGGAGTTCACATTCTGACCATAAGAAAGCTCAATGTACTTAAGATGCTACAGGGCCAGCCCCACAATGCAAATTCCTCTGATGTGCTTGCTGCAGAAGACGCATGCTGGAACCTGCCACTCCCCGGGGCCCCGAAATACCTGAGGAAGGTGTCCTGCTGTTCCTTCAGGTACTCGTCAAAGTAAGTCCACTCGCTCCAGTGGAGAAGGTTCAGCTGCCGGAGGGTCTCCTTTCGCCTCTTGATGTTGCACAGGGTTGTGCTGATGATATCAGCATAGGTCAGGCTGGACTCAGTGGCCTTCACGGTCAAGGAGAACCCACTCTGCTGGTCGGTACTGACTTGGGGTGCACCTGGAGCATGGGGAGGAGGGGCAGTGAGTCGGCACAGTGGGGAAATTCTGTGGATGGGGTAACGGGAGCCTGAGCAGGAAGCGACTCTCTGCTCTTTGACCTTGGCCCGCTTTGGAAGGAGGCCATCCTCTCTGCGGCCAGGCTGCTCCCTAGCTCTGAATAAAGCCCTTCTCTCTTCCCGCTGACCGAAGGGCTAGGTGATGCTTTTTTAAGACTGTCATCTAAAAGTCTCACTCTGTTCTCTTAGTGATGAATAGGAAGGAACTGTAACTTCTTTTTTCCTTTCAGGTCCAACTCATTGCCTTGCTCATGTTTGTTTGTCGAAAGATTTCCTCTACCTCCCGCTGCCCCCTCCGCACTCCTGGACAGGTCAGAGCTATAGGTCCTTGGGACCATTCAGGCACCTGTTGCCCACCAGGCACCATAGGAAGCCTTGACCTCTTTGTGCTTGCACTCTGAGACACAGTCCTATGAGGAAGGGACAGTCATCCCCAGTTTACAGATGAGAAAGTGAGGCTCGGAGGGAAGCTAGAACTTGTCCAAGATCACTCAGCTGGTAAGCAGTTGAGTGGGTTCCTGAGTCCCTGTTAGGCCATGGCAGACCCTCTGTGGTAAGCTGCCAAGACTCAGGCCACCAACATGTCACACCTGCTTTCTTAAGGTCTGAGCTTCTTACCAGATCTTCAGGGTAAATGCCAGTGGGGCCAGGACTGTGCTGGTGTGTCTGGGGGAGGGGTGGGTGTGAAAAGGGTGTTAGAAAATAACACACACCCAGACACCAAAATTCCTGCTCAATACATACTCCAGGGTCCCTGGGCACCTGGGAGGCATCACTGGGTTGCAAGGTATGTGAGGATATCTAGTTAACGCTTTCATTCTGGTTTATGGGAAGAAACTTTGCACACAGGGTCATTCAACTTGCCCAGGTCCCACACAGCCAGTTCCTGAGGCAGATGTGGATCTAAATGAGCAAGATGCTGACCCTGAGGCTTCTATCAACCATGGTCCTTGAGAGGCACCTGCTCTGTGCCAGGCGCTGCATTGAGGGCTGGATGCCTCACCCCCACCGGCTCCGCTACCCTTGCTTCCGGGCAGAGGAAGCCGGAGTAACGCGCGCCCTGCCCGTGCAGGAAAGGATATGGGATGGTCTTGGTTTTCTCCTTCCGGGTTATCAACACGTCTTGACCGCTACGCCGAAGAGTGACGTAGTTCAGGAGGAAGTACACGATCAGAGGGCTCTTCCCGTAAACATTGAAGAGGCTTGAAGTCAGCTCAGGGTTTTTGCAAGCAGGGTGAGACTGAGCAGAAGAGAGGAGAAAAAAAGAGTCCTGTCATTTCACAGCACGAGTTAGGAAGTGTATAGGCACTCTTGTCCTTTGACCCGGTACCTCCGGTTTTAGGGCGCTCTCCTAAGAAAGGTGGACAAAATAAAAACGGTTTAGGCACAAAGATGTTTACTGCAGACATTTTTACTATAATGAAGTATCAGAATAACAGTCATAAAATTATTAATATCCCTAACCAAAGGTATATAGTATGCCATTATTCGAATGTTTATGAAGAGCTGGCATTAAAATATATCGTTTCAGATATAACAGATTAAAACAAGATGCAAAATTGAGCACATATTACATATATGAAATAAATATAACTATATGAAATAATTGGGTAACAAAACAGGTGAGAGACTGGAAGCACAGTTACCAGATATTTGAGGGGCGACCACCACTCGCACCCTGTTCTAGGCACTGGACGTTCAGCTGAAAATAAGACAAATTCCGGTCCTTGCAGGGCTGGACTCACAGTTGAAAGAAAAACAACGAACAAACCAAGAAACAGAAGAATACCAAGATATTGTGTGATAAGCGCTTCAGATAAGAATCAGGCAGGGCAAGGGGCAAAGCACGGTGTGGAGGGGAGGGAGGCTGGAGAGGAGGGGAGCCTTCTTCAGGGTGGGCAGGGCGGGCTGCCCTGAGGAGGGGCGACCCCAGCACATCCTGAGGGATGGGTGGGAGGAAGAGCTGCTCCAGGTTCCAGGCAAGGGGGCCTGAGCGGATGAGAGCAGCGTAGGGTGGCAGGGGGACGCACGCAAGGCTTGTGTGGCTCCAATCTGATGAAGCTGAGCAGGGAGCGGGGCTCTGGGCCCTAGAATCTTCTCTCAGAGTGATGGAAGCCACTGGAAAATCGTGATCCAGGTACAATATAGGATGATTAATTTTCCTAAAGATCCCTTTGACTGGCATGTGGAGAAATGATGGCAGTGGGTCAGAGTGGACGTGAGAAGGGCGGCTGGGAGGCTTCCGCAGGGGCTGGGGGAGCTGGTGGGTGGTGGGAAGGGAGTGAAAAGTGATCGAATACAGCCCTGACTGGGGTGGCTCAGTGTGCTGGGCGTCGTCCAGCAAACCTAAAGGTCCCAGATTGGATTTCGGGTCAGGGTTCGTGCTGGGGTTGAGGACCAGGTCTCCAGCGGTGGGGTGTGTGAGAAGCAACTGGTTGATGGTTCTCTCCCTCTGTTTCTCCCTCCCTCCCCCTCTCTCTAAAAATAAATAAAATCATTTTTAAAAAGTGATCAAATATGCAGTATATAGTGAAAACAGAACTGGCAGGGTTTGCTGACGGACTCAATGTATGTGTGGAAAAGGGAGGAGGCAAGGATGCCCCACAGGTTCCGGTGCCAGTTGCCGGGGGGCCCTGGGGAGGAACGGGGGGAGATCGAGGTCTCACGTAGACGTGCCGTGTTACACTGGAGATGCCCACAGACGACCGGAAGGAAACGAACCCGGAAGGAACAGGCTGGGGCTCAGCGATCTGCCTCCTATTTTTATATTCCTCTGTCTTTTTCTAAAAATGTCAGTAATGATTATGCACCACTTTTGTATTTAAAAAACAGTAGACTTTAGCACCAACTGGAATTTAAAAATAAAATATTTAAAAAACCCCGATACGCTGTATTTTGAAAAAGTGGCTATAATTTAACCCAACGAAAGTTTCATCTCGTGAATAAGGGTTGCGACAGCACCTGACCACACTGTGCTCTGATCCTCCCCAATTTAACGGCCTCACGAGATTTCTGTCTGCAGCAGGGTCTCTCAACCTCAGCACCTAACCCTGGGGGCCAGATAATGCTTCACTGTGGGACCCTACCCTGCGCAGGGTGCACACTGAGTGACCCCTGGCGTCCACCTGCTGGACGACAGGCCGCACCACTCCACCCCCACTGTGACAACCAGAAGTGTTTCCAGCCACGGCCAGACATCTCTGAGCGGGCAAAACCAGCAAGATTCTGGAACCACAGCAGCGCGGGGTCAGCAGGGAACTTAGAAGACATTCATTCAGTCCAATGATCCCGAAACCCCTCCTCCAAACAGGGCCCACTGGTGGTCACCGGTCGCCACTGAAATGGGGGAAGCAAGGAAAAACACATCATAACACATCTGACACGGAGTCAGGTCATTCACTCTAAGGATTCTGTTGTCCTGAGATGGTCTTCTTTACTTCTTTACGGTTGGTGACTTTTCTTTCATGAAATAAGGATGCCAGATAGCAGCTATCTGGCCTTAGTGAACTCATTTAGAAAAACAAAGATTTTCAAAGTCTAGAAAAATCTAAGCAGACCTAGGACCCACTGACTTTACCAGAGAATTACCTTTTGGCTGCCAGTTTCCATTTCCTCCCTGACAGCCCCGGGACTCAGGGGTTTGGGGGGTTACCCACCCTCTGCTGCACTCGGGGGCGGGGGCTTCAAGCCAAAAATAAAAGTGGGGCCGCGGCACCACTGCCCGGCTTCGTGTTCCCAGTTTTAGAGAAGCAGGTTGAGGACGTTAAACAACCCACCGATGAGATGCAGCACCGGGATGTGAGTCCGCAGCTGTCTGTTTTCCCACCACGCCCTGCTACTTCTCAAAAGTTTCGTGCCAGAAGCTGGCAGACAATGGGCAGTGGTAATTAACATGGAGAAATGAAGAAGGTTCAAGAAATCTCCCACAACACTTGCTGCACCTGGCCCAGACTCTACGGTCCGACTCCTTTGGCAGCTGGCGTCTTGGGAAAGTGCCGCAGACCAGGCGCAGCAGGGTCCATGGGTTCCCAAAGGTGGGTAAGGCGTTGGCGATGGGTAACAGACGACATCACGCCTCAAAGGACAGTGAAGCTCTGTTCCATTTATTGCAAGTACAAGCAGGTTTTTATATTTTCCTTTTAGGTAGTGATTAACATTTGCAGCGTGGTATGATCAGTTAAGCAAAAAAATCAATACAAAGGTAACCAGGAAAAGTACAAGAATTTCCACAGTTTCAGTTATGTTAAACAAAAGTTGTTTTGACCAGGAGAGCCATTAATCAGACAATTTGAAATAGCTCTATGTACAGAGTTTGAATGTCTTATTGTTTATTAAAGGTCTTAGAATTTGGCATTGGGCAAAAGGTACGCTAGACTGAGCAGAGGTTAGGAAATTTATTATAGGGCCTTTGTGATGTCTAATTATTTTTTCTGTCTAAAATTTTTCTCTGTGTACTATAAACTCTGACTCTTTAGTAACTGTTTCTACATGTTTAGTTTGTAATAACTAGCCAGCTTTTGTTATTTCTTTGCCTGTCTAATTGATATATATTCTTATTCAAGATAAAGGAGGAGCTATTACTCTAACAACTTTTAGGCATTCAGGAGCTATTTCATTAGAGGGGATTTTGTTCTCTGGTCAAGAAATTATTTTATACAACTTCATTGGAATTATGCAAATCAGTGAACCTGAAATACAAATGTCTAACAATCCCAACACCTTTTGATCACCCAAACAAACATGTAAGGAGAGATACCCAGGAAATCCAGCCACAGTTGCCTCTGCCTTGCAGATGCATCTCAACTGTCCTGACCGTATCCCTGGGCAGTGGGGAGGGGTCTATATAGTTTTTACTTGTTTTCTTGGAAGACCCTTTGTATCTGTGGGTAAGGAACAGTCGTGGGAAAGTCTCTCTAATCTGTTCTTTCATTCCCTCAACTGTTGGCGGCACAACCTGTGTTTGCAACAATAACCTGGTTCTTTGTTAACTGGCCTTAACTGTTGATTTGAGAGATCTAACTTGTTTTTCTTATTTCTGATACACCATGGCGGTCCTGATCGCTTTAAGTTGCTCAGACCAGGGTCATTTATACAACTGGACATGTTTTCCCTTGTGGTTAATAATTATATCGCCCTGGCTGTCGTACACCCTGTACAAGGGAGAGGGGAATCTGTGGGGATTTTTCCATCCTTTCAGGCAGTTCCGTGGGGAATACTAATGTTTTCCCCTGGACTGTCCCTTCCTCTTGGGTGACTTTCACAGGAATAAGTAAGTACAGTACAAAACGTCTATATTCAGTAGCAATAGTAAAATAATTAAAATAAAACAGCCAATTATTAACCCATTTTGGAAGCCACGTTCTCTTCCGGGGAGACGAGTTCCTTGAACTCGACTCCTCTATGCCTGGACCTGCTCAGACAGCATGGTTGGAAGAGGACGTGGCAGGAAAGCCCCACAACCTCCTGCCCGTTCAGGGTCCTAAGGGCCTCCCCCTACCACGCGAGAGTGTCGGGGCCACTGATACAAACTTCCAAGCGCTGAGGCTTGCGGGGAACATTGGGGGACGAGGAGAGGAGAACACGCATCGTCCAGTGAGTCCCGTGGTTCGCAGGCTGTGCAGGTGACAAGGCTCAGCCGTTAAGGGCTCAGGCCCAGAACCAGGCAGATCTGCCTGCAGTCTCGGCTCTGTCGCTCACTTGCTTTGTGAACTTGGACAAACGAGTCACCTGCTCTGAGCATCGTGTATTATTCCTCGCAGATAAACAGAGCGCTAGGTGTGGTGATCTCGGAGGACCGTGGCAGTCAAACGAAACACACTGCACGCACAGGTCTGGTGCAGCGCTTGAACTGTGAGTCCATCACACGGCCATTACCATCGCTGCCTCAGACATACCTCATCGTGCTGCGGCCTACAAATGACCGTCTCCACTTTAGAGAGCAGGAAACAGACTCAGTGTTCCCACTCTACTACACCCAGGCTCCCGGGTTCCAAGCAAGTCATTTAAATCCCTGGAGAAATTCAGACAAAGTGTGTACTCAACTTGTACTTACCTCAGCCAGGAACTTCCCTTAGGAGATCTCCTGACCATCACCTGAGTCTACATCAGAAATACCCCAGTTCTTATGCTGACATCTCTATGGTGCTGGCTTTTATAGCCATATCCCCTACCCCCTTTTAAATCATCTTGACTATTATATTTCTAGCCCTGGCTGGTGTGGCTCAGTGGATTGAGTGCTGGCGTGTGAACCAAAAGGCTGCAGGTTCGATTCCCAGTCAGGGCATATACCTGGGTTGTGGGCCTGGTCCCCAGTAGGGGGTGCTCAAGAGGCAACTACACACTGATGTTTCTCTCCTTTTCTCCCTCCCTTCCCCTCTATCTAAAAATAAATCAATAAAATCTTAAAAAATATATAAATAAATTTCCCATCATGTGCCCACCTTCTTAAGATGCATAATCTCATACAGTCTTGCTTCTGATATCCTCAAGACTTGCTGTGTAGCTCTCCTCAAGACCCGAGGCTGACCAGAATGCTCTGTCAATGCAATGTCGGCAGAAAAGGATCATTGGAGCCGGTGGCTGTCGCATGAAAGAGTACCTGGCAGACCTCAGTTTCCTGAGCGTGGAAAGGCCTGGGTGCGCTGAGACCACTGGGAGATTCCAGAGGAAGCAGCTCAGGTAAAGTCACAGAATTTCACCCCCTTCGACCCCGCAGCCTTGTGGGGCAAGCCATGCCTCTTGTTCCCAGCAGAACTGTGAACAACAAACTTTTACAACAGCGTTGGCCACCCTGAGAAGTCACTCAGTCACCACTATAGATCAACAGCCAGGCACAAATCAGTTCCTGCCTCAGTAAATGCTGGCTTCTGATGGGGAGAGGAGCAGTAATCCAGTCTCGGATTTAGTTTCTCCCCTCCCACAGCCTCGCTTCCCCACAGACATCAGCGCCGTCCTGCACTCCCCGTTACGGAAGCGGGACTTAATTAGAGCTTGCCGAACTGAAAAGACAAGTGCGTCCCCGCACAAAATGTGACGTGGTGCCAAGGCCCGGGCTTGAAACTGGGTGTAAACTAGGGTGACAAACTATGTTGAAATAAACCCCAGAAACAAGGGATTCAAAGATAACTCAGTCCAAAGCTTACATTTCTCTTTTAGGCAATTAATGTACCTCTCATGGCATTCTGTATTTGGGAGGTGTCCTCTGAAGTCTTCTTGGATACAGAGTCTTTCTCGCTGTTTGAAATTGCACTAGTAGACTCCAGGGGAGAGGAAAAAAACAGAGCAAACTCAGTCCAAGTGGCAGTGAGAGGGATACAAACAAATACACCCGCTACTTCTGATCGGCCTTGTAGAGGGACAGCTTTCAGGCACAGCTGGACAACTCAGCCCTCCATCCAGTAGTGTGGTGGAGAGCAGTGGCCGAGGGAGAAAACACATGGGCTGTGGCCAGCGGCGGTCCAGGTCCCAGCCCTCCGCACAGCAGCTACCAATCCTGGGGAAGTCACTGCATGTCTCACTGGCCTGGGTTCCTGCACGGGTTCTCATGAAGTCAGCGAACATGTGCAAAGTGCGCCATAAGCACCGCAGCCTTTGCTCATGCAATCACCACGCCTTCTCCACAAACATGCCACTGAGCCACTACTTACGTGTCTGGCACTGGGAAGACCCTGAGACCTAGCCCCTGCCCAGAGGAGATCCTCATCTAGCAGGGGAGATAACAGTAAATAGACAATTATGATATGGTGTAGAAAGTACCACAAATTTATTACAGAGGCAGTATAAATTAGGATTAGGTTTGTATATGAGTGATAGGGACTCAAAATAACGGTGGCTCGAACTACATAGAAATTTCCTTCCCACATTCGAGCCTGCTGGGATAAGTCCTTAGGGCCTCTGACTTCTTCCACATCCTGGTCCCACCTTTGCTAAGACAGAACCCTTGTTCTTAGGGTCCAAAATGGCAGCCAGAGCTCCAGTCATCACGTTCACCTTCCAGGCAGCAGAATGGAGAAAATGGCAAAGAGGCAAAGGGAGTCATATGAGCTATTTTCTTAAGGCTCCCAGAAACTGCCACACGCACATCCACTTATATCTCATTAGCTGGATCTTAGTCACAGGACTACACACAGATGTCGGGGGGTGGGGAGGCCAGGAAATGGAATCTTTTATCTGGCTAGGTACGTGCCCGGATAAACATCAGAGGTGCTCCTTCTGCAGAGGAAGGGGACAGCAGACACTGCGGCACAACTAATAGTAGGCCAGAAGCAGCATGAGCAGAGTATCCTAAGGCGGTGGAGTGGGGGATGCTTGATTCTGTCTGGGGGAGGGCTGGAGGGTTTCCAAGCGGAGAAGACACTTTTGTTCTGCCTTCAAGGATGAGTAGGAGTTTAGTGATGCTAAACAGATGGCCCACCCAGTGGCACACGAGCAGTCTACCAGTCTCAACAAGCATGGCTTGGCTTTCATATAAATGTATTTGAATAGGAGGAAGAAGGCCGAACGGACTTCCCATACACCATGCAGCTGGTTGTCTGACAGCTACTGATGTTTATGGTGTTGAAGTGGTTACTGGGACTTGTTACAGAGAAAACACTCCCAGGGCTCAATGAGGCATCATGCTCATCCTTAATAGGCCTCTCAGCTCTACAGCAGAGCAGAGAATGAATGTGGATTAGACTCTGGCAGCGTGAAGATGCAGGAGGAGCTCAGAGCTCAGACTGACAGCGTCCCCACATCTGCTGAAGTCAGCTGTGTGGCCTGGGGCGAGTGCTTCACCTCTTTAAGTATTTCTTCCTGTGCCAGATGCAGATAACCATCGCCGACCTCACAGGAATGTTGGAAAGGACCAGCGAGGATACATGTGAAGAAAATCTGCACGGGGTGGCCTCCCCAAAATACTTTTCCATCGAGCCTCGTGTTATGACCAGCGACCACCCTCTAGGTGTATGAGGCTGGGCGACCATCGCTGGGATGGTGGCTACAATCAGACTGCTCGGGGCCCCTCCCCACCACAGCACAGGGGACATGGGACCATTCTACCCATGTGGTCACCCTGCAGCTCTGATTCTGTATGCCGAGAACTTATCTGCGGTGGGGCAGAGCAGCAGGAGAGCCTGTGTTTGAGCCGGGGTGAGACTCAACAGGGGCATGCCTGGAGACATGAAAGGGGAATGGGCTTTGAGGTCTCATTTTGGTGGGCATGGGCACAGGCTGGAGGGACTGGGGTCAGCGCTGTCATTGACCCTGCTGTACCGTGCTCTGGCACTCGGGAAAATTCAGGGTGCAAGATGACGGGGTAGGGAGTGCAGATGCGGGGCTGACCAGAAGCCAGGGAAGTTTATGGGGGCTCCAAGGGGCCTGGGTTTGCGCCTCCCTCCTCACCTGAAGACCGGGGACTTTCTTGCTCTGGGTAGACTTCTGTGAAGAGGGTGTCTTAGAAGTGAGGAAGGACCGCTCTCTTCCTAGGGGAGAGACAGAGTTGCTTACCAGTTCCTTCCTGTCCTGGTGTGGCACTGCAGGCTCTGAGCTTTGAGCGGCCCCCTCCCTGGACGCAACAGCAACAGCAAGAGAACTGGCCCCAGGCAAACCAGAAGCACCCGCTGAGCAGCTGGACTGGTACCCCTTCCCAGGCCGCTCAGCACCCATAATCCCTGCCACAGCACCCGGTCCCCTGCAGTATCACTGTGTTGCCTGCATTTCCCAAAGGTGAAGAGCTCAGCATGCTGCCTGGCACACAGCAGATACGCAATAACTGGCACCCACTGTAATAATATAAAATATTGCCCCCGCACCCCAACAATGATGCCATGCTGACTCTAACTACAGTTAACATATGAACGTTTCAGGCATTCTGGAAACTAGTTTGGGGATATACAGGAGACAGAACCTGGCCTGAGGATTTCAGTACTAAGGCCTTTCCCTGCCCCAGCTACACGGTGGCTGGGCGCAGCCCGGGCACTTCTGCCCAGTCCGTGAGAGGTACCTTACCCTTTATCGGTTTTCTTCTATGCGACATTAATTCTTCTCTCCAGAATCTCTCTGGATCCAGTTTTGAGTAGTCCCAACTGTCATAGCTCTGTGGGCAAGGATATATACCTAAGAGGGAGTCAGAAACCATCATGAAAACTTCAGAAGAGAACAGGAGGCAGAAGACAGAGGCCTCTGGGACGCCCCCTGCTGGTCGTGGGGAGTCTGGGCTTCCAACAAAGCATTATCCCCACCCCACACCGGCACTGTGGTCTTGGGTGTCCCTTCCTCTCTAGGAGGCTTCGGTTTCTTCATCTAGAAGATGCAGGAGGTGATGCCCACTCTGCCCTCCGGACGGCATGGGTGTGAGGATCAGATGAGCGCACCCCAGGGACCTGTGAACCTGTGACGTGCTACACAGATGCAAAGGCCCTGCAGTTATCTGTCTTCCTGTCCACCTCCTCTGCTTTTACTGAACTCTGAGCTTGCTGAACACAGGTCTTATTTCTCTTTCCACCTGCCCAGAACATAACAAATCTGTACTTAGTAAATTTTGTTTAACCTATTATCACACTTAAGCTAAGTACCAGAAATAGGTTCACCCTAAATATTTGATGGAGATGCTTATGGGATTAATGCTTTTCTTTTAAGGAAACCGAGTGTTTCCGGGTCTTGGCTTCCTAGAACCTGAACCGTCACACATCAGAGGGACTGTCTCCCTCATTCTTTGGTTTAGGAAAGGAAAGACCAAGGGTCGGTCGAGACAGTTGAGCCTCCAGGAAAGCCATTTGCTGGACAAAGTCAGCAGCCAGGAGGCTTGTTGTTACCAGGGATGAATTAGGAGAAGGAGGCTCCGCCCTGGACGAAAAGGGGAACAGGAAAGGGAAACAGAGAAGAGGAGGCAGAACGGCAGGGCAGCCGGGGACCAAGCTCTGTGTGGACTCAGTCTCGACGCCAGGGTCTGAACAGCTGCTTCTCACTTGTTTGCTGCTCAGTTTCTCTGATCCGGAACACGGTGAGAGGATTAAACGGGTGTGCAGAGAACGGGGGCACGGCAGACCGTTATGGGTAGAGGGGCCCTCGGGCAAGACTGGCCCTCGGCGGGCACCTGGGACCTTGGCTGGTAAATATTTCCTTACACCGATATAAACTTTCCCTAAGTACCCAGAAGAAATGGATACGTTCCTAGAAACATACACCCTACGAGACTAAATCATGGAAGAAACAGGAAATCTGGACGGACAAATAATGGGCAAGGAGACGGAGTCAGTAATTAAGCCCCTTGCCCAACAAAGAAAAGCCCAAGACCAGATGGCTTCGCAGATGAATTCTAACAAAATTTAAAGAATTCACTCCAATCCTTCTCGAGTTCTTCAGAAAACATTGAAGGGAATACTCCCAAACTCATTTTAGGAGACCAGCATTATACTGATACCAAAGCCAGCGAAGGGTACAGTAAGAAAAGAAAATTACAGGCCACTGTTCCTGATGAATATTGACGAAAAATGCTCAACAAAACACTGGCAAACAGACTTCAATGGCACAGTCAGAGGAGCACATGTCACTGTGAAGCGGGACTTACCCTTGGGACGCCGGGGCCGTGTGACATGCACACAACGGTAAACACGATACGTCACGTTAGTGAAAATGAAAGGTAAAACCCACACGTTCATCTCAATACATGCAGAAAGAGCATCTAACAAAATTCAACACCCTTTCATAATAAAAACTCTCAAACAGCTGAGTACGGAAGGAACATATGTCAACATAACAAAGGCCACTGTGACGAGGCCACAGCCACATCGCCCTCAACGGCGAAAGATCTTCCAGGATCAGGAGCACAAAACCGAGTTGTCCACCCTTCCCACTCCCAGTTAACACTGGACCAGGAGTCCTAGCCAGAGCAAGAACAAGAGTAAAAAATATCCAACTCAGAAAAGAAGAAGTAAAATAGTCTCTATATGTAGATGACTTGCTATTACATACGGAAAACCCTTAAGAGTCCATAAATACTGTTAAAACTAATAAATGAATTCAGTCAAGTTTCAGGATATAAATCAATACACAAAAATCAGTTGTGTTTTTATACACCAACAAAGAACTATCTGAAAAAGAAATTTTAAAAAATCCATTTACAATAACACCAAAAACAATAAAATACTTAGGGATAAGTTTAGGTAAGAAATTAAAATACCTATATATTGAAAACTATAAGACATTGATGAAAGAAATTGAAGACACAAATAAACAGAAAGATATCCCATGTTCAGGGATCAGAAGAACTAATATCGTTAAAATGTCCATACTACCCTATCCATCTATAGATTCAATGCAACCTCTATTGAAATTCCAAAGGCATTTTTCACAGAAGTAGGAAAAAAATCCTAAAATCTGTCTGGATCCATATAAGACCCTGAACTCCTGAGACAGTCTTGAAAAGAACAAAGCTAGAGGCATCACACACTGACTTTAAATGATGTTACAAAGCTATAGAAATCAAAACAGTATGGTATTGCCATTAAAACAGAAATATGGATCAATGAAACAGAACTGAAAGCCCAGAAATAAACCCACACATATACAGTCAACTACTTTTTGAAAAGAGCGCTAAGAATACTCAATGGAGAAAGGACAGTCTCTTTAATAAACGGTGTTGGGAAAACTCAATATTCACGTGCAAAAGAATGAAATTAAACCCCTATCTTAGACCACTTACAAAAATCAATTTACAATTGATTAAGAATGTAAGTGTAAAACTTGAAGCCACAGAACTCCTGGAATAAAACCCAGGGGAAAAGCTCTTTGACGTTGGTCTTGACAATGACTTTTTTTGGATATCACACCAAAGCACAAGCAACAAAAGTAAAAATAAACAAGTGGGACTATATCCAACTAAAAAGCTTCTACGGACGGAGCAAGAGAAAAAACAAAATGAAAAGGCAACCTACTGACTGAGAGAAAACATTTGCAAACCATACATCTGACATCGGATGAGGGGTTAATACTCAAAGTACGTAAGGAACTCATACAACTCAATAGCAAAACAAATAACCCAAGTAGGAAGTGGGCAGAGGACTGGAACAAACATTTTTCCGAAGAAGACATACAATGACCAAAAGTGCATGAAAACGTGCTCAACATCGCCACGGGTCATCAGGGAATACAAATCCGAACCACAGTGAGATGTCGCCTTACGTCCGTTAGTGGCCATCACCAGAGAGACAGGAGACGAATGCTGGGGAGGGGCGGGGGAAGGGAACCCTTGCACCGTCGGCAAGAATGCACAGTGGCACAACCACTACGGAAAACAGTATGGAAGTTTCTCAACGAATTGAAACCAGAATTGCCACACAATCCGGGAACCTCACTTCTGGATACGTATCCAGAGGAAATGAAATCACTACCCTGAAGACACCCCTGCACCTCCACACCCACCGCGGGGTTACCGACAACCACCAAGGCATACGAACCACCCGGAGTCCCGCCTGTGGGCGGTGGGCAAAGATGCGGTGCCTGCACACAGGCTGTTATTCAGCCACTAAAAGAAGGAAGTCCCGCCATTTGCGACAACATGGACAGACTTCGAGGGCACTATGCTAAGGGGAATAAGTCAGACAGAGAAAGACAAATACTGTATGATTTCACTTGTGTTTAGAAACTTAAAAAGCTAAACTCAGTTTGTTCTTTATTTCCACGTCTGGTTCTATTTTGCTCGCTTGTTTGCTTTGTTGATTATGTTCCCGTTAAAGGTGAGATCATATGGTATTTGTCTTTCACCACCTGGCTTATTTCACTTAGCATAATGCTCTCCAGTTCCATCCATGCTGTCGCAAAGGGTAGGAGCTCCTTAAGCAAGCAAAACAGAACCAGAGACATGGAAATAAAGAACAAACTGACAGTAACCAGAGGGGAGGGGGGAGAAGGATAACAGGGGAAAGAAGGGGAAGGGTCATCAAGGAACATGCATAAAGGACAAAGAACAAAGGACAAAGGAACATGCATAACGGACAAAGACAAGGTCGGGGGAGGATTGAATGTGGAAGGTGGGGGTGGGTAGGGCCGGGGAGAGTAATGGAGGCGGGGAATGGGGACAACCGTAATTGAACAACATAAAAACTTTTTTTTTTAATTTTTAAAAAGGCTGAAGCCAGAGCAGAGAGCAGAACGGTGGCTGCCAGGGAGCTGACGGTCAGAGGGACCAACTTCCAGTTACAGGAGGGACAGGGGCTCAGGATCTGACGTGCAGCACAGTGGCTGCAGGTAACAGCACCGTACTGTCTACTTGAGATCTGCCTCGAGAGTGAGCACTCTTTAAAGCCCCTCACCATAACAGCCACCACGAAAAATGGGGATCGTGTGAGGTGAAGGGTGTGTCAGCCAACCGTGTTATGGTCAACACGGTGTAGTGTATACATTTATCAGAGCATCACACTGAGCCTTACACCCACACAACGTCACATGTCTACCACATCTCCATAAAGCCGGGGGAGGTCGCTTCCGCCGTGGGCAAGAGTGGTTCGCTGTGTGCAGACTGTGAAACAACGTGGTTGATGCTGAACCCCTGCCCTCCAGACATTGGGGTGCATGACACAGAGTCTACATGACCAGTACCCAGGAAAAATCTTGGGTGCTGCTTCTCAAGTGAGATTCTGGGCAGAAATACCACATGTGCGTTGCTTCATTTCTGTTGCAGAAGGAGAGAGTTCTGCTTAACTCCTCACAGGGGGAGGGAGTAAGGAAGCCTGCACGGGAACTCCCCCAGACTCTGCCTGTCTTTCCCCTTGTGAACTAGCTGTGTATCCTTACCACATCAAGGCAATGAATCTTAGCCATGAGCACAACGTGTGAGTTCTCTTTGCCAGTCTCCTAACGTGGGGATTGTCTCCGAGACTGGGGTGCTCCCTTTGCCCTGGCTGGTGCGGCTCAGTGGGTGGGGCACCCTCCCGAGAATGAAGGGTCACTGGTTGGATTCCCAGTTGGGGCACATGCCTGGGTTGCAGGACAGGTCCCTGGTGGGGGCGTGCGAGAGGTGCCAATGTTTTTCTCAAACATCAGTATTTCTCCCTTTTGTCCTCCCTTCCCCTCTCTCTAAAAATATGTAAGATCTTAAAACAAGAAGTGCTTATATTTGCACAGTATGCAGTACACAGGAGCCTCTCAATAAATGGTCACTTTTCCTGTGACCTCAGAAAATATCTGGGTTGCAATGGGGGAGGTAGGGAGGACACAGAAAACCAGCTGAACAGCAAACGTAACATGGGCACTGTGTGTGCTGCGCCCAGTGGGGCCGCCTGGGGGCGCCGGGGCAGGGTGTGAGGGAGGGCGGGAGGTTGCAACCGGCATACTGCTTTCGGCTTCCTGAGTTCTGGGCTGGATACAAGAAGGGGACAAGAACTGTCTCAGAACTGTTTTGAGGAAGCAGGAAAATTCTATTCTTAAGCTCCAACCGTACACTTTACTTTCTTTAATATCAAGGAGAGCAAAGGACAACTGCTTCAGGGAAGGGAGGTGATGGCAAAGAGTAACACACTCGAGCGGAAAAAACACGTGCAGAACTGCTTCCCCAGGAGAAAGCAGGCGCCTCCTACCTGAGATCCACAGGCTCATGGTGTTGCAGACGTCGGACTTGAACTCGTGTGAGTTGAACCAGGACTGAGGGAAGCAGCAGCAGAAGCTGGTGTACAGGCCCTTACTCAAAAGTGACGGCAACCTCTGTGGGGCAAGCAGAGCTCAGGCAACGTTGTTCTGGATGTTCCCACCCCCGGGAAAGAGCCCCTGACGTCAGAACGGACCTGACAAAACTCTCTCCCTGGCACCGTGCTGCTGCCTTCCTGGTTACGAGGGCAGAAGTTCCCACCTGTGGCTGCCCCATGGTTGGGAGGACCAGAGCGCTACCTGGGGACCACTTCTCAAACACGCTAGGCCGGCCACCCCTCCTCCAGCTCCTCCGGAGGTGGTCCAGCCTCAGCCCTGTCCGCATCCCGGCCAAACGGCAGCCCAGAAGAGGACAAGACACCTGTGGCCGGCCTACCTTCTTGTCCCCCAGAGACAGTACCGGTCAGCACTACTCACTGGTTTTTTTCTACGCAAGGGTGGTACGGTTTGCTCACTCTGGTTGAGCTCAGACTCTACAATTATATTTGGCTTTATTCATTTAACATTATAACATAAGCACTTCCCCAAATTATTCTAAACTCTTTGGGATTTCTCCCCCCAATACTGGCCTTCATAATCTTGTGCTGAGTGGGTTTATCAAAATTTACTTAACCCCCACTGGTAAATATCCTCTTTCCAAGACTTTACATTACAAATTGTGCTGAATAATTATTTTTATTTATTAAACTATTTCATTGTCTGGCACATATTGCACGGTCAAAATTGCTAAATGAATGCATACATGCATGAATAAAAGCAGCTTCTCCTGTATATTGAATTATGTCTTCCAGGAGCTGGGACAATAGTGCTGACTGCAGCAGCTGTGGTGATACACTGGGGGCTTATCACGCCCAGAGGCCTTACAAATGTTGTCCCGCTGAACTCTTGGGGCAACTCGGTGAGGGAGGCATTATCAGGTGAGGCACAGAAAGCCTAGGTGACTTGTGTCACCTAATCATTGGGATGTAAGTGCGTCCCAGCGTCACTGTGCTAACTCACCTCCCACACACATTGTGACTCTGCTCCTTCCTATAATCCCTGTCCTCAACGACACTGGGGATTATATCCTTAAATCTGCCCTATCAGGTACAAAGTATTGAATTATTATTTTTTTAATTCGTATTTTTAATTACTGTTAAGGATGAACTTTTTCTGGTGAAATTCTAGTTTATGAACTTTGCCCATCGGCCTATAGGGTGTTTCATTTCTTTCTTACTGATTCGTAAGAGTTTTTATGTTGTGTGACATATTCATATACAGTATAGGTATTTTTGCCTAGCTTCTCATTTGCCTTTTAACTTTGTACTAATTTTTAAAAAATTTTATGTAATTAAATCAGTCTTTTCCTTTATTTGGGATTGTATTTAGAAAGTCCTTCCCCATCCTCAAATCAGGCAAATATTCACTTATATTTTCTTTCGTTAATCCTTTTAGTACATATACACATATGTTCATATATAAAGTATGTATGTTCATATAATTTTAAAAAATTATATGCTTATTTAAATGCTTCAGAAATACATAGATTAAAAAAGAGCCCTGGCTGGTGTGGCTCAGTGGACTGAGCACCAGCCCGTGAACCAAAGAATCACGGATTTGATTCCTGGTCAGAGCACAGGCCTGGGTTGTGGGCCAGGTCAGGCACACATTGATGTTTCTCTCCCTTTCTCCCTCCCCTCCCCTCTGTCTAAAATAAATAAATAAAATCTTTAAAAATAAAAGAAAAGGAAGTCACTTATAACCTTATTTCCCAGAACATAACCATTGCTAAGAGTTTGGAAAATATTTTTCCATACTTTTTTCTATTCATAGGCACACATACATACCTATAAATATATGTTTTTAACATAGACTTACATAAATTGCTTTGTTTTTCACTTAAAATATAACATTATATCTTTCCTGATCAGTTACAGGGTGGGATAAAGTAGGTTTACAGTTGTGAATACGTTCCGAAAGAGAGTTCATTTGTGTATTACTTATTATTTATTAATCATTGTATTATTTTCCACCTGAAAAACTGTAACCTGCTTTTGCCCCAGCCTGTACACACAGACCTGCCTCACTGTAGCTGCCACGTTCAAACTCAGTGCGTGAATACACACAACTTGCTAGTTACTCCATCACGGAGAGAGGTGAAAGGCATTCCGCTGGCATTAGAGCGAACGGCTACGGTGTGTGATCTTTTCCCCCAAATGGCGGCCGTGACTCACTTTTAAGATCGCCTCCTCATAGTGGGACCTGGACCCGTGGAACAGGAGAAGGGCGTAGTGCTGGGCTATCCGGTCGAACAGCTTGTTCTGGATCTCTCTGTTTGGCTACCGGGAAGAAAGAGAGAGAAGGAATTACTGAGTCCCTTGTTGAAGGAGCCAAGGGCTGAGGTTTTTAAATAAGAATTTCTCTTAATTTTAGGAATCTCATTCTTAAAATTGTTATTTAGGAAATAACATAGCAGTTGGTTTTATAGAGTTTATAAAATGTGTCGAGGGGCGGAGAGCTGAAGAAAGGTCCTGACTTTACTCTCAGCCCCAGCCTTGAGCAGCCTTGCCACACGGAGTAGTGGACTAGTTCCTGAAGCTCAGGGAAGCTGTGAGACTGGGGGCAACGGCCAAAGTGCAGGAGTGAGGACGAGGCGTGGGAGGGGAAGGGGTGGGCTGACTAGGGAGGCCACAGGGGTGGTCCATGGAGTCAGAGGGGCTTACAGCCCGTGGTAACGAGGTTAGGTGGGATTTGTGCTGCGGGAGCACAAATAAAGTGAGCAAGGGAGACAAACAATCAGATTTGCATTTACCTGGAACCTTTCATGAAAGATCCACCAGAAGCTATCCAGCCATATGGCTCTCAGAGAGGGAGAAGAGAGATACTTCTCTAATTCTCTCTGCGAACAGAAAGACTTTAAAAGAAACAAAAGTTCATATTATTATTGTTGCTGTTACTGTTCTTTTTTTATTATTTGCCTGGAGTCATAGGCAGATTCATAATCCTCTCTACTTCAAAACCTTCCTCTCCTTGTGTGTCCCACACTTTGTCATTGTTACTAATCACCCCATTTTCCCACCAGCTGTCTTTGGAGTCAACGTACTTTGGAGTCAACTTAAAACACAAACACCTGCCCCTGGCTGATGTGGTTCAGTGGATTAAGCACCAGCCTGAGAAACAAAGGGTCACTGGTTCAATTCCCAGTCAGGGCACATGCCTGGGTTGCTGGCCAGGATCCCAGTAGGGGGCGCAAGAGAGGCAACCACACACTGATGTTTCTCTCCCTCTTTCTCCTCTCTAAAAATAAAAATAAAATCTTTAAAAATAATAATAAAACTTAAAAAAAAAAAACCAAACACCTAACTTTATAGTGAATGCTGACCATTTGCTTTGCCAGGTGTTTTCACATCTTCTCTTTTAACCCCAAGGGCACAGGTGGCAAACTCAAGGCCCACGGGCCGAATCCTCCCTCCACCGTGTTTCTACCTGGTGGCAGCAGCGAGCTCTCACTAAACCGTTAAGGAGCAGTTACATTTATACGGTCCTAAAATTACATTCGGCCCTTTGAAGGCAACCGCAAGGCTGATGTGGACCCCGGTGAAAATGAGTCTGACACTCCTGCTCTAGAATAATCATACGAGGCATGTGTTATTATTTTCATTTTACAGATGAGGAAACCGAGGACTAGAGAGCTGAAGTCGCATGCTCAAACTAATACAGCTTGCAAGTGGCAGGGCCAGGATCAGGCGGGGGGAAGGGAAGAGGGAAAGAGAGAGAAAGGGAGGAGAAACAGAGGCAGGGTGATGTGAAGCAAGCGCGGTGATGGGGTGAGTAGTCGGAGCTGAGGGGACAATGACCACAGCTGCTCTGGAAACATGCGGGCTGTGTGACTGTGAAGGGCAACAAGCCACCCTGGAGAGTGGCCGAGACCATTTTCTGGGCTTCCTCCCTCCCTGCACCTCTTACAACTGTCCCTCCCTCCGGAGCAGCCGGCCTTGTCTCTACATGAGACATGGGTTCTTCGGGGCCTCGGAAAACTCCCCGCCTCCTCCCTGAGGAAGCCAGTGTGTGCTGCTCTCTGCGTGGGTCACTCACCCCACGGTGTACTATAGGGTGTGGAAAGAAAATATTCTAACTAATGTCTAATTAAGATAAAAAGAAATTAAGTTTACTGATATACAGTGTAGCAACTGACAACAGAACATATACCGCCCTAGTTGGTGTGGCTCAGTGGATTGAGCGCCAGCCTATGAACCAAAGGATCGCTGGTTTGATTCCCAGTCAGGGCACATGTCTGGGTTTCGGGCCAGGTCCCCAGTAGGGGGCGCTCAAAAGGCAACCATATACTGATGCTTCTCCCCCTCTCTCCCTTCCTTACCCTCTCTAAAAATAAATAAATAAAATCTTAAAAAAAAATTTTTAAAAAGCATATACCCTGAGAGTGTGTACTCAGAATTTTTTGCTCATTGAATACGTGACCGAAACAACCTGAAGAGCAGTGCTCCAGTAGAAAGAATCCAGGTTTTGGAGGTAATATGGGCTTGGGGTCTAATCTTACCTAAGTCACTTGCAAACTGCGTGGCCCTCAGTGACATACTCAGACGCCCTGGGGTGTCAAACCCGACAGCTGCGTCTGCCGCCGGGTGCCGGCGCAGCCGGGGAGCACACGGGTGAGCCGTCCGCTCCTTCTCACCTTGCCACTGAGGGTGCTCCTCTCGGACTGGACCACGTTGTCCACCATGTCACAGAACACCACGCCGTTGGGGAGCTCATTCGGCCTGGAGCTGTCAAACTGGGTGCACTGGTACAGCTCTGCCAGCAGGTTTTTATCTGCTGTTTTCTGAAGCAAAAGAAGCAGAACATGAAAACGGGCTCCATCGTTTTGACAGTTTCCGACAACAGGGTATCTTTCCTTCGTGACCTTCCGAATGCTGGAAAGAACGGGGCGCGTGCACGACCCCGGCCCCCCTAACCGAACACCCACTCACACTAGTTCCCTTTCCCTTTCAGGCTGTGAGCACGTGTGTACAGACATGTACATGAGACTGTACTTTACACACACTTATGTCCTCCTCAACTTTACATTTTTCACATTGCTACACCGTCTTCAAATTTCTATCTGAGATGACACATCAGGGCACGTGTCTGGGTTGCTGGCCAGGTCCCCAGTAGGGGGAGCAGAGAAGCAACCACACATTGATGTTTCTCTCCCTCTTTCTCCTCTCTAAAAATAAAAGTAAAATCTTTAAAAAAATAATAAAACTTAAAAAAACAAAACAAAACCCAAACACCTAACTTTATAGTGAATGCTGACTATTTGCCTTGCCAGGTATTTTCACATCAGTGGACTGGGCATTGCTCCCCAAGGCGAAAGACTGCCAGTTCGATTCCCAGTCAGGGCTTGTGCCTGGGCTGTGGGTTCGGTCCCCAGTCAGGGCATGTACAAGAGGCAACCAATGGATGCTTCTGTCTCACATCGAAGTGTCTCCCCCTCTCTTTCCTGTCCCCTAGCCTCTCTCTAAAAGTAAATTAAATATAATAACATACCCTATTAATAAGATGGGCTATAATTAAATTAATTACTTCCAATTAATACTACTGCCATTATATTTAAGTTCATGATAAAACTGGGAACATATAGTTTTCCCCCTCTTTGGGTTATTTTAGTATGACTTTCTCAAAATGTCAATATGAGGTCAAAGAATATGACTATCCTTATGGTTCTTAATCTATATCATTAAATGAATTTTTAAGGTAAAAATAAAATATGACTAAAAAAATGTAAAACTCTGGAAAAGATGAAAGAGGAAACCAACTACCACCAGCCAAAGGCACCCGCCAGGAATGTTCTGAGGGCGGACCTGCTCTCTGATGGGTGCGGTGCCCGCGGGGTTGGGGGACCACTGACTGAGCGCACCGACTCCGAGTCAGACAGCCTGGGCTCAGACGCCAGCTCCACCATGTAGCAGCTGTGCTGCCTGGGGCAGGACATTTAAATCCAGTTGGCCACCATTATGGGTCACAGGACAGTTTCAATGCTGACTCTCAACTGTTGCACTTGATGCTGTGTGGGAATTTTCTAAGCTGAAAGATTTTTAAGAGACAGCAATACTGTACTGTTCACATTCTCTAGCACTGAAGGGCTTGAACACATCGCACCTGAGCAGCTGAAAGAGCAAGCTCAGGAGAATCTTAATGGGGAGGCTGCTGGAGAGGGCCGGCAGACTGGCTGTGGGCCCGAGCATCCGAGCAGGAAGTGGGGACTGGCCATCAACCATGCATGAGGGCGGGCAGGTCAGCTACGCCTGAATCTCAGCTTCTCGGGCATCTGCAGGGACCGAGACTCGTCCTGCAGTGTGAACGGGCCCTCGGAGCAGTGAGACCCAGGGGCTCTGTGAGCTTGATCTGAACTCATTGTTGGTAGGTTCTGCAAACAGACAGACGAGTGACCTCTGGAACACCCCCCATTCTACCCTTTTCAGGGTGTTATATGAAATTTTAGCATTCTTAAAACCCTTTAAGATCCTCCATACAGAGAATTCTGCAAGTTCCTCTGCCGTTGCCATCCCGGCACCCCTCCTCTCAGGAACGAAAGTGACTTCATGCCCAGTAGAAAGCAGCCAGAGACCCAGGAGTAGGTCCCTTACCCTTTTAACAGTGACAGACTTGACATTCCTGGATTCCGGGCTGCTGCAAGGAACCTGTGGTTTTCTTTGGCTTGTGTCTGCGGGAGAATAGAAGAGGGATGGGGCGTGAGGAACCGTGGGCTGCCCCTGCTACACTGCAATCACAGCTGTGGTTTTCCACTCGCCCTGAACCTCCTGACGACACTCGTACCCCTAGTCCCGCCTGTGGTGCTGACTTATTAAGAGCCTTCCACCCTGGCTGGCACGGCTTGGTTGATTGGGCGTCGTCCCACAAAGCAAAAGGTCATGGTCGATCCCTGGTCAGGGCACATGCTTGGGTTACGGGACGGTCCCTGGTTGGGGCATAAGAGAGGCAACTGATTGATGTTTCTCTCCCTCTCTTTTTCTCTCTATAAAATAAAATCTTCACCAAGCCCTTATTATATGAAATGTTAAAGGGACTTATCTAAGAAAAAGAAGATAAAAAAGATGAACAGTGAAAGGACAGCAAACTCACAGTTATTAACAACCACATCTAAAACAAAAAGCAAACTAAAAGGACAGCTAGATCAGGAGCAGAACCATAGAAATGAAGATCTCATGGAGGGTTAGCAACAGGGGAGTGGGAGAAGGAGAAGGGGGAAGAAGGTACAGAAAATAAGTAGCATAGATGGTAGGAAGAAAATAGATAGGGGAGGGCAAGTAGTAGGGGAAATATAGAATCTAAAGAACTTGAGACAAGTGGTCATCAACTAAAGGGGGGAATGGTAGGGGTGGGGGGGTACAGGGTGGAGGGGAATGAAGGGGGGAATAGAACAACTGTAATAGCATAATCAAAAAAATTAAAATTACAAAAAAAGAGTGCCTTCCTTATTTATTTATTTAAGACTTCATTTATTTATCTTTAAAGGGGAGGGGAAGGAGAGAGGGAAATATCAATGTATGGTTGCCTCTCGTGCGCCCCCTGCTGGGAACTGGCCTGCAACTCAGGCATGTGCCCTGACTGGGAATCAAACAGCGATCCTTTGATTCGCAGGTTCGTGCTCAATCTACCAGGCGAGTCCCTTCCTTATCTGATCGGACCACCTGAGCCAGAGAAGGAGCCGGGAGAAGCAGACAACACATGGGCTTTGAAGTCAGGCTGAGATGAACCCAGGACCCGCCAGGCAGGCTAAGACTTCTGGCCTCCAGGCGGCTCCTCATCTACAAAGTACATTCAGTGGCACCGGCCTCACAGGTTGGGGCACCAGGAAGACTTGACAGGGGAACATGGTGAGAGCACCCGGCGCAACGTACAACATAGTAGGTGGGTCTCGGAACGATACTGTCCTCCCCTCCTCTGTGGCCCAGTGTCAAGAAGTCAGGTTCAAGGCTCCTTCAGAAGAGGACAGGAGTATCCTCGTCTGAAACTCTGGACTCCTACTCAATGCATCCCAGATACTGAAAAGCCAAACCCTGCAAACCACCACCCAGGCCACGAGAAAGGGTTTTTGCCTCTGTCTCCCGAGCTGCCGTGACTGTTCTCTGTTAAAGCCTTCTTCTCCAATGCAAATCTCTCAATTGCCTTCAAAAACCAGAAAGAAATGAGACATTAGGGATTAATACAAATACTAGCTGATGGGGGGGGGGGGGTCAGGGACAAGGCCATTTCTCCTGTGAGTGGGCAAACAGCCTGCAGCAAAGTTTGGGACAGGGCCTCAGGACTTTCCCTGGCTGGCAGGGCCTCGGTGGCCACTGACCTCGTGCCCCTCCTGTGTCACACCACCAATACGTCCCTCAACCCCCCCCCTCACACTGCCCCTCCTCCTGGCTACACATCCCAGGAGCACAGGACTGAAGCAGTCCCCAACACAGCCCTACAGGTTGCACACTACCGCTTACTCTCTCTAAGAGAGAGTAAGGAGGGGTAGTGACACTTACCTTTCAGGGTTCTTACAAGGATCATATAGAATGCATTGAATGCATCTTAAAATATAAGCAGGGAGGCTACCGGATGGGAGCTACTCCATAAAGGCTATTATTACTATCATTGATCACCACACACTTGACCTCTCAAGAAATTTCTCTTGATCTCTGACACCCCTCTCCTGCCCCACCCCCGCCCGAAGAGGGAAGCGAGCAGCACCCGTGTCGGCAGCCTGACAAGTTGTGTTGACCGTCCGCCCAGAGGCCCCAGTGCCTGGATCGCACGCAGAGCTGGCAGAGCAGCAGGCTGCGGTGTTCTCACCCTGCAGGAACTTACAGCCTGTGCCGAGAGCCACATCAGCGCCTGGGGAACGTTCAACCTCGGGGTTTAGGGTTCACCCACGGGAGACTGGTGTGAGCAGGAGCAGTCGGGGCTGCCCAGCAGGGGCGAGGCGTGAGGGCTGGGGGAAGAGGTGAAGCACCGGTCTCCTGGGCTTGACACACTGAAATGCCCCTTGGCATGTGCGTGGGTGTGAGTGTTTGGGGACAAGGTCCCATCAGTAAGGCATGTGTCAACACTGTTGCTCTGGTAAAGTGCACAAGGATGAGGGTGGTGAAGTGGTGGGGGGATGGCAAGGTAGAAAAACAGCGAGGTCTCTGCTCCTTCCCAGGATGCCACCACAGTCAGGGCCTTAGGAGGACGGGGGTGGGGGGCCCTGCACACCGAGGGCACAGAAACAACAGCCGAACCCTGGAAAGCAGCAAGTTTTAGGGGAAGTGATGAGACTGGCCTGGGGCTGCGTTTGCATGTGAGGTGACAGTGCACCTTCCAGCGGGGCTGCTCCTGGGAAGGCAGATCCCAGACCTGGCCGGTGACTGCTTCTCGGGGGATCATTCAGGCACCCAGACTTGTTAGAGGCTTATTCCTTAGGTCTGTGTCGGGTCCCGAATTGTTTATTGTGGCTCCTGAATAGTTAGCTCTTTATTTAAACGTTTAAGAACCAGTAATTGTCACAGTACAAAATCAAACAGCACAGTAAAAAATCCTCCTCCTACGCCTTGCCTAGTACCCTTCATATCTTGCAGGAGCCTTCCAGAGCCATTCCGTTCAAAGGGGGCCAAACAAGACGCACATGGCCCCAGACCTTGCAATTTGCACTCTGAGTTTCAGAAAGCCCCAGGGCACCCAGATGATTAGTTAGGGTTAGGTATCCCTCCTCTAGGTAGCTGGGAACATGAGACTGTGATACAGGCCAGAGGCTACAATTTGCAAATGTATTATTCACTCCACACATATTCCCGGAGCCAAACTAAAAGCCGAACGCTGTGCCGCTGTCGAGGATGCAGCGGCGTGCAGTGTCGCTGTCCCTGCCTTACATGAGCCGGGACTGGTGGGAGAAGCCAGTGAACAAGAGGTGAGTGGAGCTGCTGTGGGGACAGGGCGACAGGAGTGTGCCCAGAAGGGGTACTTGTGCTCATCTTGGGTGGAGTGGCTGAGAAGGCAGCGAGCGGAAGGAACGTGCCTGCCTCTGAAGTGAATGGTGAAGCTGTGGTGGCTGGTGAACATGCTCTCCAGGGAGACTGGCAACGACCCTAAGCAAGGTTCACGGCCAGAGCCTGGGGGAGACGCACATGGAGGGCATGAGAGAAGGAAGAGAAACAGGAGACGGGAGGAGGGTCTGGGACTCAGCGGGAGAGGGCCCCCTCCTGCACCGGTATGCGTCTAGGGAGCACTTCATGGGCCCCGCGCTCCCCGGTGCCGTCCCCTAGGGCAGCACGGAGGCGAGAGGAACTGATCTGGCCACAGGTGCTGGCTCAGGAGAAGCAGCCACATGGTCAAGGCCGGATGTATAAAGGGCAAACCGTGGCCAACAGAGGCTGGGCGGGGTAGCCCAGGGGTGGGCTCTAAGGGCAGGGGGCAGGAGGCAGTTGGCCTCTGGCAGATCTGACCAGCTGCCTGGGCCGAGGAGCAGGAAGGACAGGCAAGGGGTCCCTTCTGCCAGGCCATGGGAGGACCCAGACGCTCCCGGCCCAGTGCTGGCTGTGACTGGCATCTTGAGGGAGCTGTGCCCATGCTGGGCCGCCCTGAACAGCCACCAGACCCTGCTTCTCAGAGGAGAGTTCTTCTTTTTCCTGGTTTTACAGTTGTCATTGAAAAGTCACGGAGGTGACACATGTAAATGCATTCTTGTTTTCTGATTTGTTGAAATCCAAATTCCAGCAAGTTATTTTATGGCCATTGACAAACTAGCGCTAAACTGTGTGGACACTGACAGAAGACCCAGAAACACACACATGACAGTGATGGAGATGTGATGTTACTCGACTGCAGGAGTCACCATGAAACGACGGTGACCAAGACAGGGTGGTACTGGCAAAGAACAGACGAACAATCAGTGGAACAGAACAGAGAGCCCAGAAACAGAGCCACATAAATACAGCCAACTGAACCCAGACGAAGGGTGAAGGGAATTCAACAGAGCAAAATCAGTCTTCTCGACAACCGGTGCTGACACTGGACACCCGCTGGACACCTCACGCTCTTCACAAAAATGAACTCGGGACGGCTCGCAGACCTGCGTATACAACGCGAAACTATAAACCTCCCAGAAGGTAACATAGGAGAAAACCGAAATGACCCTGGGTAAGGCAGTGGCTTTTTGGATGCAACACCAAAGACACAATCCGTGAAAGCCAACGGTGGGTAGCTGGACTTCATTAAAATTGAAACCTGCTCTGCAACAGACAAAGTCAAGACAGGGAGGACACAGGCCACAGCTGGGAGAACCCAGTGGTAAAGGGCAGGCACAATAAAGAACTGTTATCAAACATGCACAAAGAACTCTTAAAACTCAACAATAAGAAAATACACAAGTCAATTAAAAAATGGAGCAAAGCCCTGGCCGGAGGCTCAGTTGCTTGGAGTGTCACCCCAATGCGCCAGGGCTGCAGGTTCCTTCCCTGGTCAGGGCATGTACAAGAAGCAACCAACGAATATGTACGTAAGTGCAACAGCAAATTCATGTCTCTCTCCCTCCCTCTCTTCCTTCCTTCTCTCTAAAAAAGCAATAAATTTTTCTTACAAATGGAGCAAAGAACTTAACAGATACCTCACTTCAGCCCTGTCTGTGTGGCTCAGTGGGTTGGAGTGTCGTTCCAACACAGAGAGGTTGCAGGTTCAATCCCCCATCAGAGTGCGTACAAGAAGCAACCGATGAATGTGTGGTAAGTGGAACAACAAATCTGCGTTTCTCTCCCTCATTTCTGTCTCTCTAAAATCCATACATAATTTTTAAAAAGATTTTGTTTACTTATTTTTTAGATAGAAGGGAAGGGAAGGAGAAAGAGGGAGAGAAACATCAATGTGTGGTTGCCTCTCATGTGCCCCCTACTGGGGATCTGGTCTGCAAACCAGGCATGTGCCCTGACCAGGAATCGAACTGGTGACCCTTTGGTTCCCAGCCCATGCTCAATCCACTGAGCTACACCAGCCAGGGCGAAAAATCAATACATAATTTTTTTTGAAGAAATACAGGTGGCAAGTGAGCATATAAAAAAGATGTTAACATCACATACCATTAGAGAATTTCAAATTAAAACAATGAGACACCATTGCACGCCGACTTGAGTGGCCAAAACCCAGAATACTGACACTACCAGACGGGGACCAGGACGCGGATGTTTTCTCCTGTGTTACCTTCCAGGAGGTTTCTAGTTTTGTGTTGTACACGTAGGTCTGCGAGCCGCTGCGAGTTAATTTTTGTGAAGAGCGTGAGGTCAGAGCCTCGGTCACTGCATGCGACGAGGATTTCCCCTCACTGCTGCGGCGCCTCATTTGGGAGGCAGTTTGGCAGTGCCTCACAGCCTAAATACACTCAGCACACGGTCAAACCAATCACGTTCCCTAGTCTTCAGCCAAATGAACTGAAAATCACGGCCAACATGAAACCTTGCATGTAGATGTTTATCACAACTTTACTCCAAACTGCCAACACGTGGAAGCACCCAAGCTGTCCTTCAGTGGGTGGCAGAGAAACGGTGGTATATCCAGGTCATGAAGTATTATTCAGCAGTAAAAAGAAATGACTCATCCAGCCACGAACAGGCATGGAGGAACCTTAAATCCAAATCACTAAGTGAAAGAAGCCAACCTAAAAAGGCCCCAGGGTGCAGGGTTCCAGCTGTATGACATCCTGGAAAAGGTAGAGCTGTGCAGACAGTAACAGGGTCAGCGGTGGCTGGGGTTGGGGGGGAGGGGCACAGAGGGTTTCAGGGCAGCGAATCGATCCTGTGAGACACCACCAAGGTGGATACACGTGGGTACACATCCGTCCAAACCCACAGCACAAAGAGAGAACCCTAATGTGAAGGACAGGCTTTGGGTGATGACAACGTTTGTAGTAATTTAGGTTCCTAAGTCACAACAAACGCACCACTCTGGTGACGGAGAGGTCGTGCGTGTGCATGTGTATGCGTGGACGGGTGTGCAAGGACTCTCTACCTTCAGCTCTGCATTGCTGTGAACCCGCAACTGCTCTAAAAAATAAATTTCATCAATGAAACAATTTATCTCTGAGACCTCTATTAGGCAAATGGGGGGCCAGCAGGGCCCTTCCTTCCTGGAAGCCTGGCTCCGGCCCCAGCACCCGACACTCACCAGGCTGCTGTCCAACAGCTTGCAGCTCAGGTCTATTTCGGCCATCTTCTGGTTCACCTGGTGGATGGAGCCGATGAGGCAGGCTGGGAGGGCGGCTAAGGAAACCCTCCTGGCACCGCCAGCAGGATGGCGCCCGTCTGGCGAGGGCCCAGGCTCGCTCCCCCCCCACTACGTCGTCTGTCCACTCCATTCTATTTAACACTTCTTTTCTCTTGTTTTAGATGAGTTGCTTTATAAATTCTAAATGAAAATTACATTCTAAATACCTTGGAAAACTTAAAAAGCAATCATCCATTATGCCACCAGAAGAATTTTGGAGAGCTACATAATTTTCATACTATTTTAAACAGCATTATATGAATCCCTGTAGAGGATGCACCTTAATACACTTAACTGTTCCTTGGCTATTGAATATTTAAATTATTTACAACTTTTTGCAACTATAAGTAATTGCAAATTATACATACAGTCGCACAGAGTGCTGTTTCCATATTTTGAATTTCTCCTTTAAGAGAGATTTTCAGGAGACGGATGCCTGGGTCAAAGTGCATCTCAACCTTGTTTATCACTGTCGAAATCTCTGCCCACGTCCCTGGCCCATCTGGTCTCCCTCTCTCTCAATTGCCTTCTGTCTTAGCTTCAATTGGTCTAGGACAGATCCTCTGTAAGAGCCTCCTAATCCCATCACTCCTAGCTGCCTTCACAAAAAGCAGGATTCGCTCTTTCTTCCATTACCTTCAAGGGTTCTTACAAACTGGAGGGTACGTGACAAGTGAAGGTGCTGAGGAGGGACAGGACAAACCCCACGGGCTGGGTAGGAGATGAATGTGGGATTAAGAAGAAAGAGGGAGCATTAGAAAAGGCTCAGGAAAGCGAGACACTGATGCAGGTCCTGATGAGCTCCCGTGAGCTCATCTCGAGGCGGGTTTCGGAGAGGTGTGGGACAGGAGGGGACCCAGCGGGGTTTGTGCTGTTTGGCTGGCAGCAGCATGACTTGAAGGAAAATTAGCTCTTTAGGAGATGGAAGGAATCCATCGTATAAATACCCTCTGCGATTATTTATAACCTGAGAGGGGTATTTGCTGGACAAGCTCTAAGCCGTTCAGAGATGGGATTCTGTGTGCCCCTGGGGTATAGTTCAAGGTCAGAAGTGAGAGGGGGATAAACAAAGGCAGGACTAGGGAAGTAAGATACTGGCAGAGCCTGGATGATGCCAGAAGGGCAAAGGTGGAGCTCAGGCAAATGGACTGGCAGGTGAGAAGAGTGGAGATCAACTGAAATTTAAAAAAAAAATTTTTTTTGCCTTGGCTGAGTGGTTCCATTAGTTAGAGCCTCACCCCAATATGCCAATGCTGTGGGCTCCGTCCGAGTCAGGATGCGCACACACAGCACTTGTGAATGCCCAAATGAGTAGACGACAAATTGATGTGTCTGTGTGTCTGTCTGTCTCCCTTCCTCTCTTTCTCTAAGCTCAATTTGAACATTTTTAAAACTGAGTCTTAAGTTCACTTGTCTGAGGGTAGAAGGCTGGACAATGACCTTTTCGTTGCTATCTATAATTGTAATTCTTTGGAAGGTAAAGGGAAAAGGAGACAATGATAAAAAAGAGCTTTTTTTTCTCTTCTTCCTCCTTCTTTCAATAAGTATTTCCAGTACTACTTGTATTTGAGCTCTTTCTGATTATCTCAGCAAGCCAAATTCAAATCAAATAATCTTGCAGAGTCTCCAATGCTTTTAGAGGCTAGGAAGAACTTAAGACATGAAGAAAAGTAATGTACGAGCTAGGAAGTAATGCACGTCCTAAACTCGGTGCAGGTTACGCCTCTGCGGCCGGTGCACTTGGTCTTGACCGTGAACAGCACCACGAAAGGATACAGGGTGGACTGCCCTCCAGACTCTTCCTCGCAGCATTCTGCGTCGCGTCCTGGGCGGTGAGCGAGACGGCCAGGGGGTCGGCCAGTGGCACCACTGGCATGGCGGTGACATTGATGATTTCCATCTTCTTGCAATAAGCCACTGTCCAGTTTCTCGTAAACTGACAAATGGTGGCAAGTTTCCACTTTTAGGAGCCTCCCATTTCTCCCTCTGATCTTCTCTGTTCGACCAGCCTCCTAGAAATCACAAAGAGCACGGAACTATCTTAGAAAGCACCGCCACGCCCCTCCGGCAGGCAGGGCTGACGCAGGCACGTGCTGCACGCAACGTGGGGGGCAGAGGCTGCGGTCCGAGAAGCCCACTGTCAAGTGACGGTGACATACACGCGTTTCCTTTCTCTCTGCTGGTGCCCCCCACCCCAGCCCCAATGAAATTGTTATACACTTGACCTTCAAATAATAAGGGAATGAGGAAGGGCCGCCCCCATGTAGTTGAAAATCCACATATAACTTTTGACTCCTGAACTGAATTACTGAGAGCCTGGAAGCCTTATCAACAGCCTGAACAGTCGGTTAACACACACTTCATAAGTTATATGTATTATACATACTTTATTCTTACAACAAAGTGAACTAGAAAACAGACGATATGATTTAAAAATCATAAAGAAGAGCCCTGGATGGTGTAGCTCTGTGGATTGAGTGCGGGCTGTGACCCAAAGGGTTGCCAGGTCAATTCCCAGTCAGGGCACATGCCTGGGCTGTGGGCCTGGTCCCCAGTGGGGGCCACGTGAGAGGCAACCACACATTGATGTTTCTCTCCTTCTCCCTTCCTTCCCTTCTCTCTAAAATTAAATAAATAAAATTTATTTTAAAAAAATCACAAGGAAGAGAAAATATTTAAAGTACTATACCTATTGATGGAAAAAAAAACGCATGATAAGTTAAAGGGACAATTGTAGTTTTAAAAATAAGGAGACTGGGATGTTGAAATGGCTCAGGCTCCAGAGGACCCAGCAAGCTAGTCTGCAAATCAGAGATAAAATCAAACTTTGTTTGCCTCTCTGAGCCCCACCAGGGAAGCCAGAGATACAGATGAGGTCCCTAAGACCCCCTTCAGCTCTCAGACTCTACGATTCTCTTGACTCGGGTCCATTTCCCCAGCATGAGGGGCCTGATCTACCCCAGGTTTCCTGCTCCTTCTCAGGAAACTGGCCCCACCTCTACCCTGCCTCCTGGGTCCTTGCTTTTCGGCCAGGAGTTCACCACTACCATCTGTGGGCCCTCCACATCCACGGCCCGGTGGAAGAAGCCTGGTTATTGTGAGGGAGAAACATTGCCATCTGCCTCCAAGAAGGAAATTCAGAATAGAAGAGAAAATGGAAGCAGAGTCTGGTGGGACACTCAACCAAGGGGCCCTTCCCCGGGTCTCCCTTCCTCTCCTCCCCAGGCCTGCGTCCCAGCCGCCTGCCCCACGAACTCCTTCCTGGCCTCCGCCACGCTATGCTTCATGCTTCTATGCCTTTGCACGTGCTGTTTCCTTTCTCCAAAGCTCAGCCAGGTGATGCATCTTTTGGAAGACCTTCTTCAGTTACCCCAGCCCATCGGTACCACCCTGTCCTCTGTGAAGCCCAGGGATCTGCGTTCACCACTCCGTCATGGCACTTACAATACCAAGAGCACGGAACTGGGATTAGGGTCACTCCATAGTTGTTTCCGCCACACTTCTTTCTAGTCCAAAGAGGCTGTCCATTTCGGGTTATCCCAAGTCAGTGGGATCATAGGAGGGGCTGGCCCAGGCCCAGGTCAATACTCTTTCCTCCCTCCTACTCCTAGCCTTTAGCTAACAGGCAAGGGGAGCCAGTCGAGAGGAGGCAGGTGCATTGCAGGGCCCCCCGATTTCCTCCCACCCACTCTCCAGCACGACGGGCGAATCACATGTTCTCTGAGAAGCTGGGTTCGGCGTGACCCTGCCATGAAGCATCTTGCTTCAGCTTAACGTTACCACTCATGTCTAATGGGGAGAATTGAATATTATGCTTTTTAAGAGAAATGTTAACAATACATAGTTTGTTCCCTTCTGAATGTTTCATCATGCCATTTTAGAATAAGCATTTCTTAACCATGTTAAGTTTTCATTGTCAGCACTTAAGGAGGAACAAAGGACAGGGGAGGGAATTAGTTGAGTATCTGCCCCGAGCCCAGCACTGCGCTGTGCGCGGGGGGGCAGATGAGGAGAAAAAACATCCTGCCCTCACGGAGCAGATTCTGGCTGCTGAGACCGGAACATTCTTGTTTTAAGTTAACATGTTTTAACTTAAATAAATTGACTTTTGCCCTAGCTGGTGTGGCCCAGTGGATTGAGCACCAGCCTACGAACCAAAAGGTGGCAGGTTCAATTCCCAGTCAGGGCACATGACTGGGTTGTGGGCCAGGTCCCCAGTAGGGTGTGTGTGTGAGAAGCAACAGATTGATGTGTTTCTCACAAACATCGATGTTTCTCTCCCTCTCTTTCTCCCTCCCCTGCCTTCTCTCAAAAAATAAATAAAACCTTAGGAAAAAAAAACAAGTTTACTTTTATTGGGTTTAACCTTGGGTAATTCAATGTCTAGTGAGAGTGTCTAATACAAGCTAACAGTCTACTCCTCCCGGGGACAGGATGGTGAGCGGACCAGACTGGACCCTGCCCTGCAGGAGGCATGGGACGATCAAACAATTCTATCAGGTAACGCCGACCACTTCTTCAAAGGGTCACACAGTGTTACAAGATGACGTAATAGTGGGCACCGACCTGGTCAGCGTGGCCAAGACTTGGAGGAAGAGCAGTATTTAATTACAGGAAAGGGGAGGGGTGGGGAGAATATATGGACAACTATAATGGAACAACAGTAAAAGTAACTTAAATTTAAAAAAAAAAGGAGAGGGGAAACACCATCCAAGCAGAGGGAGGCAAGGGCAGAAAGGTAGGAAAAGGCTAAACCTGTGCATCACAGTAGCCACTAGCCAACGTGACAGGCAAGCCCTTAGAACTGGGTCAGTGTGACTGAACAAGCAACCTTTTTATTTCAATATGAAAATGAAGCAATACCCCTGACCAGCGTGGCTCAGTTGGGGTAGAGTGTCATCCCACAAAGAGAGAGGTGGTCAGGACAAATGCTGGGGTGCGGCCAGCCCCGTTGGGGCGTGTGCAAGAGGCGGTGGATGTTTCTCTCCCTCTCTTTCTCCCTCCCTTCCCCTCTGAATAAAAATAAAATCAATTAAAAAATTTAGAGCCCTGGCTGGTGCGGCTCAGTGGATTGAGCATGGACTGCAAACTATGGGGTTGCTGGTTCAATTCCCAGTCAGGGCACATGACTGGGTTGCAGGCCAGGTCCCCAGTGGGGGCTATATGAGAGGGAACAACACATTGATGTTTCTTTCTCGATTTTTCTCCCTCCCTTCCCCTCTCTAAAAATAAATAAATAAAATCTTTTTAAAAATTAGAAAATGAAGCAGTACCACTCTAAATATATTAATTATACGTTAAAATTATAATACTCGAGACCCTTGGAATTAAATATTCAAATTAATATCACCTGATTTCTTGGGGTTTTTTTCCCCCACTTTAAAAAAATACGGCTACTAGAAAATTCTAAATGACATATGCGGCCCACATTATGTTTCATGGCCAGCGCCTGGCTAGACCGTGCGGATTTTGGTTCTAGGACCTGGGACTCTCCCCTTCTCCGTGCAATCAGTGTAATTGGAAGAAAATTACACTCGGACCGCAGACTCATTGCATGGGTCGAGCGCCTCCTTGGCTGGATAGCCCGCACCCACCACGCACCCTGAGTTTCTTCGTTTATCAAAGGGAACTAACAACACACTGTGTTAAGACTTCGGGAGATCTAGAGTTGATGCTGTAGAAGTTCCCTGCCCCTTGCTCGCTGTGAGGCCTTGAAGCGGCCCCGAGCCTGTTTCCCCCGCTTGTAGACACCCAAGAGAGTCCGGCGAGGGCAGGCGGGGAGGGTGAGTCCCTGTTCTTCTGTCGGGCTTACCTGAAGGCGCCGTGGCCCGCGAACTCAGGGCCGGTTCAGTCACAGGTCCCCCAGGCGACCCTGCAAAGTTCTGCATGCAACAGCGGACGCCTGTTGCCCTTACACCCACTAGGAAGGGGTGCCCTTTGCTTTGCGGTCGCAAGGAAGAAGAGCAGAGGGGCAAACAGGGAGAGGCCCATTTTGCTACTATGAGCCCCTGCATTCCCCAGGCAACGCCGGGCGCGACCTCCATATCCCCCTATCCCACAACAATGGAACCTTCGTGCGCGGCCGCCAGACGCGGTTACCAAGGTGACGGCCTGAGTAAGTTAGAGTGACCAGACTGTGGGTCTGTGGGGAGAGCGAGTGTTGTTCCTCGTTCTATCCTATATCAAGGAAACATGTAAATGACTCCAGAAGACAGTCCCTTTGTGGAGTCCATTTAACATATCAAGAGCACTCCTCGAGGGTTTCTGGTGCTTCTCAAAGGCTCTCGATGTGGGCTCTGCCGCGCCTGGCACCCCCACTTTCTCGGTGGTAGAGGCCGAGGCGGGGCTGCACATGCGCGCGGCGGGCGGGCGGTGGCGTGGCCCGCGGGGACCGCGAACCCGCCGGGGCGCCTTGCGGGTGGGATAGGCGTTTATTTGAAATTCGATTTCTGGAACCTGTAGAGTACGCCTCCATCCCGGTGTCTCCGGAGGGCTGAAGAAGGGTAGGATGTCCGGGCGCTCCCTAGGGGACCCAGCGCCTCCCGGCAGCTGGAGCGGCCCGAGGGCGCCGGGCCGGGGGCGAAGGCAGGCTTCACCCCAGGCTGGTGACAGACCCTGACTGTAAATTGGGATAGTAATTCCTCCCGTAGGTGGGCTGTGAAGCGCACGCGAACGAACGTTTGTTCGCTGCCGTCCACTGAACCCACTGGCCGTGTGGCGGGAGCCGGGTACCTGCGCGGCAATTACTTGGCTGGCTCTGAACCCTGGGTGGCGCGGATCCCTTTGGGAATCCGATGAAAGCCGAAGGCTCACTTTCTTGTTAGGTTAAAATAAGATAATGAGGTTGATGGCCCGCTGCAAACTGTAGAGCGCTGCACAGTTATGCAGTGATTGTCTTCGTCGGCGCGGAGCTTTAGGCTTTGTTTTGAAGCCCAGTTCCACCACCTTCCCGCGGTTGATGGGGGCAAGTTAGTAAACTTCCCTAAGCCTCCGTTCCCTGATTTATAGATGGGGACATCCTTGGGTTGCTGTAAGCATCACACGGCACGGCTTTTTATAAACACCGAAGCGCTTTAACCACCCGTGGGTCTGGTTCTGTTGTTTTCCCTGATCACAAATAAAGAAGCCTGCGGCCCAGGGTTCCGCTTGGGGGACGGAGGAGCGCACAGTGGTGGTTGGGACCCAGATGCTCTCTTCACTTCTTTTGAGCTGAGCCCACCGGGTCCACTCTCCCCGGGGAGTTCCACCAGAAAGAAGGCTGCCAAGGGGACCTCCAGGTCCGCCCTAATGTTCCCATGGGTCTCTGCCAGAGCTGTTTGTGGATGATGGGATCTGACTTAAAAGGGGACGAGTGCAGACCCTTCCTTTTCCTCATCTGTTAGATACTGATGATGTCAGCTCTGCCATGTTATGGGCCTCCTCCTTCCACTGGACGCCTCACCTACCTACAGGACAGGTGACCTTTGAATATACACTGAGTGAGGGGCACTGTTATCCACCTGAAAGTGAAGTATAAATACAGCTTCATTTCTTTGAAACGGAGTCTATGCCCAGGCTGTTGCCTAGGGTGATTCTCGCCATTGTACGGGTGTAAGTAGAATTGCATCCTTTGCTCCAGACTGCGAATCTGATGTCAGTTTGTGACAAGTCAGGCACTTGCCTGTGTTAACAGAAACTGTAGAGCCACACACGCCTGTGTTCAAATTCTAGCTCCCTTTTAGGATCTTAGTGTTTCTAAACCTTATCTGTCAAATGGGAATAAAGAGAGGAGCCAACAGAGGCTGGTTGTGAGAGCTGAGATCTCCATGCAGAGGTTGTAGCCTCTGCTCGCCTGGCACATGGCGAGTACTCGACATGTGGGGGCCACTGCCAGGGCTGTGAATAGCCACAGAGGATGTATGTTGCAGTGATTTTAGGGCAGTAACATAAAGTCGCTCACTCCACTGTTTGTACCTGTGACTTGTTCTTCTCTCAGCACAGGGAACATCGACCTTTCCTTGGTCAGGCCAAAGATGCCTCTCTTTGGGAACACGTTCAGCCCAAAGAAGACTCCGCCTCGGAAGTCTGCCTCTCTGTCCAACCTGCATAACGTGAGTGTCAGGAGGAGGGGCAGCCCAGTATGCGTGTGACTGAGTGGCGAGCCTGGTCCCGGATGGGGAGCGGGGTCCCCTAGAGGCATCAGGGAGGGGGCATCCTCTTCATTCATGCTGCTCTTGCTAACATCACTTCTAACTCCTCTGTGGAAATCAGTCAGAGCTTGTTCAGGAACCTAGTAAGGCAGTCAGTCTAGTCTTGTGATCGTTGGCTCCCTGTATTATCCAGTTTGACTTCACTTTATTCCTAAGACGTAGCCAGGGATCGATTTCAATCACGTCTAAGAATCAAGTCATTCTGAAAAGACGGTGTTTTGCCACCATTCATGGCATGCAGAAGGCTCCGTCACAGCTCCCGAGGCAGTGTCCAGGCTCCTCAAGGGCAGAGCTGGTGGAGTTCTCTCTGAACACCCAGCACGATGTTCCCTGTGCTGAGAGAACACCCCCTGACGCGGGTGCTCAGTGAGGAGGAGAAACGTCAGAAAATACGTAGAGAACAGCTGCTACCACCAGCAGGGTGTTAGCATTTTATGTTTGTCCATGATGTGGGTGGGCAAAAGTATGTTTACAGTTGTCCGTATGGAAAGTAATGCAGTAATTCATAGGTAATAATACAGGAATAAACTATGTTTTGCATATTCATAACTATAAACTTACTTTTGCTCAACCCTGTATATACCTCCACAGAAAGCAGCTGATAACTTGGGCTTATTACACTTGAAAAGGATTTTTCACAGTAGATGTGAAATAATTCATTTTACAAATTTCAACATATATAGTTTTTTTTTTTTTTTTTTTTTTCAGAAAACATCTATTATATAAAGCAGTATGTGTCATTTCTCTTATAGTTTAAAAGTGTTTGTCACACATTACTTGATTTTCTGACTTCAAAAAACATTGTTAAATGTGTTGGGTAATGAACAAGGAGAGAAAGGAGTTACCGGGGTCCTGTGGTTAGGAGAGGTGTTGGGACTGGGGTGTGAGGGCCGTGGCCACCTGAAGTGGCACGCAGTGTCTCACCCACAGTTGGATCGGTCAGCCCGGGAGGTGGAGCTGGGCCTTGACTATGGAACCCCCACTATGAACCTGGCTGGACAAAACCTGAAGTTTGAAAATGGCCATTGGATAGCAGGTGTGCTGATTTCCTGCCATTTTTTTGTAGTAGGACTGTGGGAGGAAACCCTCCTTGTAACACCACCTCTGTCTTTCCACCAGAGGCAGGGATTAGTGGAGGTGTGGACCAGAGGGAGGCTCTGCGCCTCCGGAAGCGGAACCAGCAGTTGGAAGAAGAGAACAGTTTATTGCAGATGAAAGTGGACCTCCTGCTTGACATGGTGAGGAAGGTGATGGGAAGGGCTGCCTGGGCTTTCCTTCCAAGGGAGGCTCCACCTCAAGTCAGTTTGTGCAGCTCATACCTTGTGAGTGCCAGTTGCCCAGGTACATTGCTCTGCATCCAAAGATACAAACCGAAATCAGACATAGTCCCTGCCCTCAAGCACTCACAGTCTAGTGGGGGGCAGAGGGGGGGAGATGGAGGACAAAGGCAATGACAGTTTCTCATGGTCAAGGTGACATTCAGAGTCTGTACAGGGCCTGGTGTTAGTGTGTGAGAGTTCTTCTGAGCCAGGAGGGCGCCACACAGGAAGGGGCAGTTGAGCTGAATGAGGAATAACAATAAAGGGAGGCTGGGATAAAGGGAGGGAGGACTGTCTGCTAATGGCTTAGAGGTGTCCTGTCCTGTGCAGGCCTTCGCCTGTGCCTGGCGCAGACCTGCCCAGGAGCTCTCTGTACCAGCATCTATTTCCTGTGACTGTTAAATACCCAGCAGGCACCCTGGCCGCATTGGCATGTTTCAGTGGGTTGAAGCATCGGCCCACACACCAGAAAGGCTGTGGGTCCTGTTCCCAGTCAGGACACACAGCTGGGTTCAGGTCTGATCCCGGGTGGGGCACGTTAAGGGACGCAGCTGATGGATGTTTCTCTCTCTCTCCCCCTCCCACTCCCTCTCTCTCCACCCGCTTCCTCTCTCTCTCTCTCTCTCTCTCTCTCAAATCAATAAACATTTCTGTAGCTGAGGATTAAAACAGCAACAACAACAAAGCCCAGCAGCCTGTTGGGCCTAGAGATACACAGGAGTCCGATTGAGAAGCAGGAGAGTGTACACTGGGGTGGTTAAGAGTGTGTGGTCTGGAGTTAAACTTCCTGGCTTCTTGCCCAGCTGCATACCAGTCGTGTGACTTTAGGCAACTTTTGAGATCTGTGTGAAGAACTTAGTTTTGTCAGCAATTAACTACGCATGATAGTGGGAGTCACTAGTAGTGAGTTAATCATACAAGGAAAACATTCAGGATAGTGGATTGCTCAGGAAGTGTAGCTCTTACTTCATAGTAAGCTGACCTCTACTTCAGAGAGTGTCTCTCTCTCTCTCTCTTTCTGTCCCTGTCGTGAGTATCTGAAGTCCATTGAAAGATTCCGGTGAGGAAACCAGTATTCTTTTTTTGAAGCATTTTTCACCCTATGCATCATGGGAGCTACAGCTTAGAAGCAATTATTCCTTTAGCTTAGAATCACCAGTGTCTGCCTTTTTCATCTCCTGGGGTATGCTGCTGTTAACACAGTGAGTGCCATGCAATCCTAGGTGATCAAAAACGTTGATGGAGCCCTGGCTGGTGTGGCTCAGTGGATTGAGTGCTGACCTTCGAACCAAAGATCGCTGGTCAATTCCCAGTCAGGGCACATGCCTGGGTTACAGTCCAGGTTCCTAACGGGGGGCTGCAACAGGCAGCCGATTGATGCATCTCTCACACATTGATGTTTCTCTCCCTCTTTCTCCCTCCCTTCCCCTCTCTCTGAAAATAAATGAATAAAATCTCTTAAATATATATATTTTTAAGTTATTTTTTAAAAACCGTTGATGGAGTAGATTGTGTTCTTCAAGCACCTGAAGTGGTTCTGCCCAGTTACAAAGCGGTTCCTGTCATGGAGGCTGGCTGGCAGTGTTAGAGAAATGCCCAGGGCCTTTCTCCAGTGCACAGGGCTAGTCTTGGAAAACCTGAAAGAGCCCAGAAATGTCCTTTCTAACAGTCTGCTGCTTTACTTTCAGTTCTCTGAGACCACTGCCGAATTCCAAATAATGAAGAAGGAATTGAATGAACTGAAGAGTGTCAACCGGAGAAGGAAGTGAAGACCTCCAGAAACACTCATTAGGAGAATAGGGAGAAATCTGCTGATCAGGGAGTCGTTTATTTTTTTTTTTTTTAGCCAAACTAGTGGAGTAGGTCCTAGGAGAGAGTGCCATGTAATGGGGCCAAAGGCACTGGCACTTTTTATTCGCAAACTTCCCTTCCAGCCGCAAACTTCCCTTCCATTCCCTTCCAGCCGTTTGGTGCAAGAAATTGCTCAGGACTTGAAAACAGGTCTGCACTTCCAGAGTGCAGCTGTTGGTGCTTTGCAGGAGGCAAGTGAGGCCTGTCTGGTCTGGCCTTTTTGAAAACACCAACTTGTGTGCTCTGCTCTCCGTGGCAACCATGTAACAATTATGCCAAAAGACATCCAGCTAGCATGCCGCATACTTGCTTAAAAATCCACTATGATGGAAAACATTTCCTTTAAAAAAATTCTCTTCCTGTTGTTGGTAGTTCTGAATGTTTTCTCTTCCCACCCTCTCCCCCTGCACCCCCACTGTGGAGTCAAAAGGTATCTAAGTATAGGGAACAGAAATCAGGTGTTGGCAGTTTTTCCATTTTCATTTGTGTATGAACTTTTAAAATATAAGTGTGGGGATATAACGCATTAATACAAGTCAAAATGTTCCAGTGAACAATTTTACAAGTTCAACTTGATGACAATATAAATAAATAACCCTGCTACATTTTTCTGGATGATGTCAGCTTTGGATCTTTAAAAACAAGTAAATTTCTTATTGATGGCAATTACATGGTGTTTGTAGCATTTTTATCACACAGTCGGTTTCATCCATTCACTATACTTTTCTGAGTTGTCTACATGCAGGCACATTTTTAATGTGTTCTGGGCTGTTCCTGTAAGTTTGCTATTAAAATACATTAATCTATAATTAAAAATAAAATAAATGAGATCCGTGGGAGGTGTGTTAAAAAATGCAGGTTTCTGGACCCGCGAAACCCCCTAGCCAAAATTACTGCAGAATTACTCCATCATTTAGCAAGTTTCCCCGATGTTCCCATTTCCACTGAAATTTCAGCCGCCTTCTGACTGCGGGCCAGAGGGCGTCGCTCGCCCGCAGCGTTCCAGTCTCCAGCTCCCGGAAGGGCGCTCTATCCCTCGCTCCTCGTTACACGCCTTTCTTCCGGTTCCGGTGTCTCCTTACAGCCATGGCCGCCGCCGTCGCCGCCGCTGGCCCTGGAGCTCCCCTGTCCCCAGACGAATTGCCTCCGAAGGGTGATGCTGAGAGGACTGAGGAGGAGCTGGAAGAGGAAGACGACGAGGAGGTACTGGGGCCCCGCAGGGCGGGGCGGGAAGCGGGATTCCGGACGGGAGCGTCCTGCCTGGGAGTTTGAGCTCCGCGTGCTGCGGTACCGGGGCAAAAGCGCGTAGCTGAGCCTGGCGAGGTCCGAGCGTCTTCTCCGAGAAGCGGAGGCTGGGGCTTTTTTTGGCCCAGGGTGCCCTAGCTCCGGGGTGGGGGTGGGGGTGGGGGGCGGCTCGGCGTGTCCGGGCGTCGGGAGGAGGTAATCGCCGCTTTGGCCAAGACTCCGACCTCCTCCACCACAGCCGGATGAGACCCTGTTGGAAAGACTTTGGGGTCTGACGGAGATGTTTCCGGAGAGGATCCGGTCCGCGGCCGGAGCCACTTTTGACCTCTCCCTGTTTGTGGCTCAAAAAATGTACAGGTAAGGGACAAGGGCAAAGACGGCGGGGTGTGCCTGGGGTGCCATGAATGAACACGGGCTTTGGCGGTAGCATACCTGGGTTGGGAGCCAGCCTGCCACCTAAGGTCACTGAGTGTGACCTTGGACTTGTGGTACCTTAACCTTTCTTAGTCTTAGTTAGCTATTCTATAAAGTAGGGATTCTTGTCGGGCAGGGGCCTTGTTAGGGTCGTTTTAGAATAGGTGAGTTAATTAACGTATTCATATCTCTGTAAGAACTCAGGAGAATGTTAAAACCGCTCTCACTAGATGCACAGCTACCAGCACTGCTGCTCCTGTTTCTGGTCGGAGTATGGTGCAAGAGTCAGATAGAATACGATTATCAAAAATACTGGCCTACATAGCGTGAGAAACTTTGTTCCTTCTTGGTGCAGGTGCCTGGTTTTGCCTCACCATCGTGCTGTCAAATACTCCTGCAGGTTTTCCAGGGCAGCCTTGTGGATCGGGACAACTTCCTTCATGATCCTCGTTCTTCCTGTTGTCTTTGAGACTGAGAAGTTGCAGATGGAACAGCAGCAGCAACTGCAGCAACGGCAGGTGAGCCCAGGCCCTGGGTTTTTTGCCAGCGATGGAGCCACAACTTGGTTACGGTTCCCGCACCTGGGTGGATCAGCAGTTCATGTGTGGGTAGAGGTTGGGATCTATTCCATGTTCTTGATTGTGTTATCAGCATTGTTTTGTAGCGCTTGTATGCCCATTATGTAGGAGGAAAACTGAGATCCCTGGGCCTGTGCAGTGCCTTATATCCTTCCTTTTCTGTTCCAGATACTTCTAGGGCCTAACACAGGGCTGTCAGGAGGAATGCCAGGGGCTCTACCTTCACTTCCTGGGAAGATCTAGATTGTTACTGCTATTTGACCTGACCTGTCTTGGCAGAAGTTTGAAAATTCAATAGTGTTTGAACTCCTGATTTTTTTTTTTTAACTTGGGTACACTGACCTATCCAAACCTGGTTGGGAGAATTTTCCCCATGTCATCTCATGGAGACTCCCTACTTGCAACTGTGCCCTCCAAGCTGTCCTGACTTACTACTTCTGTCCTCACTCTGATAGCAGAGTGCGGCAGCGCAGACGGGTCCTCCACTCTGGCCATCCCATGTCTTTTGCTAATTGACTCCTGACCAGATCTCAGTAGTTCAATGTGGGGGCCATTGGGAAGGACGTACCCCTGACCGTTGCTGACTGTTGCTATGCACACCGTAAGAAACACAAACACTTTATAGCTGCAGTGTAAAAGCCACTGTGAATTTCTCTGTATTTTGGAAAAGATGACTGGCTGGCAGCAGCTTTAAAGCACAGGATGGGGACGGGAGGGCAGAGCAGCTTCCTTCTGCTGCACATTTTGGCTGTTAGACCCCTGTGTGTGTAAGACAGTAAGAGTCAATGCTCACTTTTGTATTTAAATATTAAAAATGATTCCGGCCCAAAGTGTTATGTTGTGTACTTCTAATACATACATACCTCGAAGTTAGACCATTTCAGGGCAGAAACACAAACTGCACCAGAGCACAGTGTATCTCTAAAGTGGCTTGTGGATGTGAGTGAATTCCTCCTTCACACTGTGCAGCATCACACTGTTGACCCTTTGTTCCTTTAAGTTCGGAATTACAGAATTCAGAGGTGTGAGGTTTATTACGGATTTTCCATTTTTAATATTTGGTTAAACAAAATACATCTTTTGTAAACAAACCCAGCACAAGGCCAACAAAAAAGGGTGGGGAATAAAAGCAAGAAAAACAAAAAGCCTAGGATCGCCCCTCATTGGGCATCAGGGTCAGGCCTGCCCCTTTCTTCAAAGGAAATGGGGCTTTCACCCTTGGGCATCAGCATGGATCCCTGTTTCTAAGCACCAGAATTGGATATGAACAGAGAAACCAGCCCTGAAATGTTTAAGCGTCTTTGCATATCCCATTGGCTCATAGACTCCAAGGACACAGGGACTCCTTTGAAGTGCCATCTGCACAGGTCCAAGCAGATTGGAGGAGTTTCCCCCTCTTCCCAGGAAATGACTATCTGTCCCTGACAGTGCCGGTGGAGCCAAGGTCCTGGTTGCGACAATCAGCAAGGTTGGCTGTAACTTCTGGCTGGTGGTGGTCAGAATGTCATTGTGCAGGGGTAAGGTAAAGAGCTCTCTGTGGTGCCAAGCAGGTCAGATGTAGAAAATGGTACAGAAGAGACTGCAGTCAGTTGCTTAGATGGTGTAATGCAGTAGCTGCTTAGTGCCCTCTTACTAAGCATAGAAAACAGCCGTGTTGAAGATACATGTGCAGAAAAAGTGCTGGTGTAAACATGCACTCCAGTCACAGTGGGGAGGAGAAAGCCTCGGCTTCGTCCCAGTTGGCCTCCTCACGTTTGACGTGCAAGCCGCAGGCTGGCTTTACTGCTGGAGAAGTCAGCAGCTCTCAGGCCTGGCGAGACCATCAATCTGCAAGGGCCAGACAGGTCATCTCTGCCTGCCCACCTGCCTTGAGGCAATTATAACCATTTTGGTGACATGCAATGTGTGTGGCATGTACTCCCCCCTCCTGTTTTCCAAAGTTACAGGAAGAAAGTGGCCTGCAACTACTTAAAAGAGGTTTGGGGTGGTCGGTTCTCAGTTGATTTGTAAAGGAAATCACAGCAAGATGACAAACCCAGGTCCTGTAACATAATGCACATGACCACCTGACTTGAGGACTCTGCTTGTCACTGTGATGACTCGGAGCCCAGGACTTCCGACTCTAGCTAGTCTCTTCACAATACTTTCCTCATCCAACTCTGCTTCAACTAGTGGAACTTGACGTTGAAGGCAGGCTTATATTTTTCCAGTTTTTGCCACTGGGAAAACTGCCCCTTTGCTTATCTGTGCCCCAGAGCCTCCCAAATGACTGTAGTGAAGTGGCAGGGACAATGCTGGAGTGAGGCAGCCGGGGTGGCCACACCCACCGAGGTTTAGTCAAGTCCTCTTAGGGGTCTAGCTCACCCTGTCACACTCCCACGTCGCAGGATTCAACCACTCCGTATGAAATTTAGAGAACTCTGCGTTAAAAAACTCCACAAGGGTGGCCACAAACCACCCTTAAAAACAGGGTGAGGGGTGGCACTGAGGGCTGGAGACAGCACGCTGCACTGCTGCTGGGGTTGTGAAGACCGTTTCCTGAGAGGCCCTTTTGCTCTGGGTCCTTTAAACCAGTCACACGGGCTTTGCATGTACTGTGTCTTCAGACCCACTGGTTGCCAGGAAAGGGGAAATGGAGGCAGCATCTCCAAGTAGGTCAGAGCGGCAGTGAACTCCAGCAGAGCCTCTGTCAAGTCCTCAGAGGAAAGGGAGAAATAAGCTAGGACCCACCTTTCCCCCTCCTCTCTTCAAATGAAAGCCACTTGCCGTACACAGAAAGCCCCTACTTTCCCTTCCTAGGAACAAGGAACACTGCTTGGTTCTTGTGACATTTCACACATCTGGCCTATTGCACTGTCAGATCTGTGGGGAGAGACCCCCTGAGATGTTTGGGGGAGTGGCGGGGGCAGACCCACTGCACAGGCCACAGCACATCACAGAGGGCTCGGGCAGACGGGACGGAGGCTGGACAGAACTGTCACGGGTCTGCCCTCCAACTCTGACGGGCCTCCACCTCTTCTGGTACCACCAGCAGGAGTTCACAGTTCTTGCCTCGCAAATGGTGTTTTAGAAATTTCCTATGGGGGGGAAAAGAAGCTGGTAAAATGGCAAATTCCAGTCTTGGTGCCCTACGTTCACCAGTAACCATTATTTGTACTCCTGGCAATCCTAAAGAACATTCGCAGTGATCTGTTCTTGGAGGAACAGATCTCCCTCCAAGTCTTCCATCCCTTCAGTCTGTCCAGTTAGATTTTCAGCCTGAACTTCTGATGTCCCTCATATCGTCAAAGGCAGCTAGTTCTGTGACAGCCAGCCCAAAGTACTCTAAAGGACTTCCAACTGTTAAAAATAAAAAAAGTTCCTTCATTGGTCTCAAAAATTTCACCCTCTCTGGCCTGAACGTTTTCCTTCCTCTGACCTGGCAGCTTCGCAGTCACTGCTGTCTGAGTGTTGGTGACACTACCATGCCGGTACCACCAGACCAGAAGGCCAGCATCCCAGATTGGGAACTCCATAGGCCATCAAAGACTCAGGTCTTTCAAGTCTGAGACCTTATGATTCCAAGTAAGGCAGAGAGAGGTCCAAGAAGCTAGGAATTGCACTTCCTTTGCCAACCAAAGAGGAGCTGGAATTCCCCAATGCAGCAGGAGCCCTCCCCATACATCAGCCCCCACAGGCACCTGAGCTCGCTCTCGCCTCCAATCCACTCGGGCATCTTCAGTTTGGAGTCAAGGTTGTAGTAGGCACCGCCCACCTCTCGAACACAGATCCAGTGCTGCCTTTTCAGAGGCAGCTTCAGCGGGCCCCAGCACAGGCTGGAGGGCAGGTTCATGATGAAGCCCATGACGTTGGTGAGAGCGATGGCACCGACATCCCTGCGGAGGAGGGGCAGTGTCAGGCCCCAAGGCGGCCAACCCTTCAAGGTTCCCGGCTGTCACACCGTAAGTGCCACCTACCTCCTCCCTCATACCCTGCCTGCCGGTTCCCAAGTCAAGACTCGTTAAAGTTACCTGCGCTTGTCCCACCAAACCGCTTCGTAGCCTTTGGTCTGCAGTGCTGCCATAATGACGTTCACGTCGTAGTTCCCGTTTCCCAGCATGCTCTTCTTGTGGGGAGTCACCATGGTGTTTGGAGACAACCTACAGATGTGAGAGGAGGGCTGAGCCCTGCTGATCAGCCTAACACCTCGTGAGCCCGCACCACCAGAGACAGAAACGGCCTTTGTGCCACTGTCCCCTGGAAGCTCGTTTCCTCCATTCAAGTCAACTGTAACCAACTTTCAACAAACTCCTGTAGGCTGGGCTCCTACTGTCCTAGGGATTAGCCCTCTTTTTATGCAAAACAGTAGTTCACAGAGATGGGGTCTATACCTTCATTTAGAAAGCATGTCCACAGTGGAGTCCATGGGCACAGTGTCCATGGAACAACCTCCTTTGTGAAATCCCGGGCCCACTCATCTCTGCAGTCTCTTTCCTTGCTGATTTTCCGGCCATGATACAAGCCTTTCTTTTAACAATGGAAAATAGTATTTGATATCTGCATGGGTAGTATCTGTTACTCTTGTTTTTTTTTAAAGCTCAAATGCTTTCTATTCAAGGCTTGCACACTTGATGATAATTAATTGTTTCATGCTCAAAGGCCTACAGGGGCCCAGGCAGGCAGCCTAAATGTTCAATGCAAGCTGGGGCCAGATGCAAAGCAATAAAAAGAAGTAAGGCCTATGTTAAAGTGGGGTGTGTGACCCACCGGAAGCATGCTGAATGCATACGTCCACGTGTGAAATAAATGAGAATTTTTTAAAACCTGAAAACACCGAGAATCGGCTGAAAAAAATGTTGGTGCCAGACAAACAAAACCCCACTGCAGTCTGGTTCGCTCACCCAGCCGCTTAAAAGCCACTCTTGGCCCCGCTTCTTAGCCACGCCTTCATCTCAAGGCAAGGCCAGTTCAAAGGCATTTCCAATCCTGCATTTTGCTTTCACAGGCTTGTCAGGCCAGGGCCCGAGGAACAGCCACCCTGATGGGCAGGGCTGCAAGTGCGGAGGAAGGGAAGTGGGCAGTAGAAGCAGAGGCGTCCAGGAGGCTGCTCAATGCTGTGTCCAGAATGAGACTTTAGGTCAGTTCTGAAAACTAAAGAAATCTCATAAAAACTATACAACTTCTATATACAACAAAGACAGGTAATTCTTCAACATAGAAAATATTCCTGCCACTGCTTAAACCCTCTAATGGCCCCCAAACACTGAACTGCAATCTGCACTACCTCCCCTTGGCCTGCCAAGGCCTCGGGGTCCTGCTGACCTCATCGCACCTCCTACCACACAACCTCCTCAGCTTCTTGCACACACAGAGCTCTGGCTCACCGAGGGCCTCTGTACCCGCCCATGGTTGCCACCATCTGGGATACTCTCCCCTAGGTCGTCACTTGGTCTGCTCATCATTTGGGTCCCAAGTATTATCACTTTAGAGGCCTCCTCTGACCACCCAACCGTAGGTTTCTCCCAGGCACTTCCTTCAGTTACATTCCAGCCCTTGTCACTACCTGACACATCTTCTCAGTTGTGTTTTTCCACACCAGAGGCACAGCAGGGACCACAGGGGCCTTCTCCGTCCTGTTGATGCCACATCACCGGGGCCCACAGGGTGCCTGGCACATGACAGGTGCTTAAGGAATGTTGTGGAAACGCTCTGTTTGTCATTCTGTCTCTTTCCCTGAAAACAGCAGTAGGGCCCTTAAAGTGGGAAGGGCTTGCGCTCCTGTCCCCAGAGCTAGCAAAGGTATCCGAAGACACTAAGTCCCAACCTGCAACCAAAACGTGCGTTCCCTGTAACGATAATTACCAGTTTTTGAAAATGTCTGTGCCAAGCCCATGACAGGCTTTCATATGCATCTAATTTAATCCTCAAAATAAGCCTATGAGGCTATGAATCATCTCCATTTTATAGGTTTAAAAAATTCAAGTTTGAATGACTTGTCCCTGATTATTTATCTTTCTTTATTAATATTGTTTCTTTTTAAGATTTTATTTATTTTTAGAGAGGAAAAGTGGGGAGAGAAACATCAATTGGCTGCCTCTTGCACACCCAGAACAGGGGATCAGGCAACCCAGGCACGTGCCCCAACTGGGGATTGAACCAGCAACCTCTTGTTTTGCAGGCTGGCACTCAACCCACTGAGCCGCACCAGCCAGGCCTGATCACTTATCTTTCAAGTGACAGTGCTAGGATTCAAATGCAAACCTGTTACAATGCAGCCAGCGCTGTGCCTGTCTTACAGCAAGGATCCACGATCGGAATGGCAGTGGCAAGGTGATGAGAACGAAGGCCAGTGGAGCCCCTGGGGCCTGGGCTGAAATGTGGCTTAACCGGACCGAGGCTCAGGCACTCGGATTAAATGCGGAAGCCCACGAAAGGAAGCCCAGCTCAACACACACCAGGCTCCCGTCCCCTCGCCCCCTTTTCTCATTACTTCCAGAGCAGTCTCCAGCCAGTAGGTTCATGTAGGCGCCACGAAAGAAACTGCGGAGTCTGCCTCCTCTTTCACCACCTAAGTCCCTCCCAGGCTCAAACCTCACGGCTGTGCTTTCCCAAGTGTGCTAGAGAAAACATTCAATACAATGGCTGCGTAAATCAAGAAAACAGGTTTGCTGCAAGAATTCTCGGAACCCCTGACGCAGTAATATTCACTTAGGTCCTCTGTGTCCGTGGGTGACGCGTCGGTGTTCTCCAGTTGACCCCTCCGCCATCTTTCACCCCGTCCCCCACCTCCTCCCACCACCTGGAGCCTTAAGTGGGGGGCATCTTTCAGTTCTCAAACATGTTCAACCACACGCACAGTTTTTGGGAGGTGTGTCCTGCAAGGGCCTTTTCTGTCTGACACCTGCTCAGTTTCATGTCCCTTCCTGTCTCCTCTCACTCTCTCCCCTACCTGGAGGCCCCTCACCTGGACACTTTTTTGGTATTTTTTCCCACTACCATTATTTACTCATTCCTCTTACACCCTCTTCCATTTCCACCCCGCCCCCCATCGCCACACCCTTGTCCCTTTTCCTTTTCGCTCGACCCCTCCACTCCCTAACCCCACCACCCCAGAGCCGTGAGCCTGCTCTCTGAGTCTGTCTTTCCACGCCTGGACTTTTAAACAGGGTCCTGAATTGACCTCCTTGCTTTCAAGCTCTTCCTTCTCCAATTTACCTACGTGTTCCTGCCATGGACACCAAGGTGTCAGTTCACTCTCTTATATAAGAAATGCCCATGGAGCCCTGGCTGGTGTGGCTCAGTGGACGTGCACCAGCCTGCAAACTAAAGGGTCACTGGTTCTGGTCAGGGCACATGCCTGGGTTGCGGGCCAGGTGTCCAGTGGGGGCACGTGAGAGGCAACACATTATTTCTCTCACACACTGATGTTTCTCTTCCTCTCTTTCTCCCTCCCATTCCCTCTTTCTAAAATTAAAAAAAAAGAAAAGAAAAGCAAAAAGAAAAGTGCCAATGAAGCCAAGTGCCTGGTTGGCCAATTGCAGCCCTGCTCGGCCTGCTGCTTCCCTCACTGGGCTTTAGTGCACTTCAGGCACTGCGACCACGAGGCCTCCATTCCTCCGTCCCACTTCCTGTCCCAAGTCAAACCCTGTCGCTTCTTTAGGCTCAACCTCACATACTGCCTCCTCCGTGGAATCCTGTCTGGCTCCTTTGTAGTAGAAAAGGAGGGGGACTGGGAGGACTGTATCTGAGTTCATACCCAGGCAGCATCAGTACTAACTGTGAGATTTAATCTCCATGCCTATCAGCTTATCTGTAAAAATGGGAGTAATTCCTATTTCACAGGTCCATTGAAGAACTCAGTTATTTCTCACGTGCCCAGACAAACAGGAAATGGCCCTTCTCCTCTGTATCCCTCACAGGTCGGCACTGGTGGCTGAATGAACATCTGCTGGGTCAAACTGGTCAATACGGGACATGTGACAATGGCCTCCCTCTAATTCCAGAGTGGTCATTTGCGTAAGTGGGGCCCACCAGTGTGCCCACTGTCAACAGTAATTAAGAGCCCATGGTACCAGCTACTTTGATCAGCTTTACCACTTAATTCCCCCAACAATTTTGAGATGGAGATCGACCCCACAGTGTAATTACGGAGACTAGGGGCAGAGGAGTGACAGTAAGCAGCTGGCCACCTACAGCTAGTGAGTGGCAGAGCCGGGATGCAACCTCCTAACTCTGAACAGAGATAAGGCCACACCAAACAGCCTCCTGGACACTGTGACGCACTGGTCCCACAGAATTCCATAGGATCCTGTTCTGTTCCAACGGATGGTTTTCTTGAGACTCCTGGGCAAACTCCTGTTCGGGACTGACTCTCTTAATGAATTCATTGGATATTCTGGACCACTAAGCAGGCTCCTCACTGTCGTCACAGCCAGAGCTTAGAGCCATGAGATGTGAAGGATCTGCAGGTGAGAGATGGGCTCCAGTCCAGGTCTCACGCCCCAGTTCAATCCAGGTCCTCTCCCGTGGTTACCACCGTGTCTGGCTCTGCTGGTGACTTCAGACTTTAATGAAAAGGAGATGTGTAGACATTCATCCACATGCCTTTCTCCTCTAATTACTTCCCTTTTTATCAGATCTGAACAGATGTAGTGACATTAGGAACTACGGCTCAGAACTCTCTGTGCCTGTAAACCACTGAAGTGTACATCAAGTACAGATCACAGGGCCAGGCACTCAGAAGTAGCCGGTAGATGCTGGCTATGCGAGTGATGGCGTCTGCCCCACCCGGGGAGAGACACGTCGAATCTCTACAGGTTAGCCTTCACCACCACCTTTTCTCAACTTAGAACCACATGCCTTAAACGCGTGGCCCCTGCCACCTGCTCAGGGCCTTTTAACAGGCAGGCGGGAGGACTTCCCCTCTGTGGTAGAGAGTGCTGGTTGTGCATCGGTCTCTGTCCCTCCCACCTCACGAGGTCTCTCCCCCAGTACCAAGCTAGTTTTCATCTATTTAGATTTTAATAGCTATTTTAGTGGGGAAAGGAACACATACCTAGCTACAAGAACATCTGAGCACTGAAAAATTGAGACAAATGTAGTGAAAATGTTTGACACCCAAGGGCTTTCAAAACAACCTTGCAAAGCTGATACCATACTGTTTAACTTCTAAGTTCTTTCTTTTTCGATGTATAGACGCAAATGCTAAAACGTCTGAGATGATGAAATATCCCTATCTACACATGCGCGCAGTGATGCCACTGGCCCTCTTTCTAACCTTTTCTCTAACTTCACATCAAAACCTGACCATTTTCCAACCTCTTTTTGCCATCACAGGGGGCACTACCACCACCTCCCAACCCTGGACTGGGCCTGCCACACCTTCGACTCCTCTTTCTTTCCCGTCCCCGCCACGCTGCCAAGCTACGAGCTCAGTTCTCCCTAAGTCCCCGTTCGCTTCCATTCCCAACATGAGTCACCCTCTCACGGCTGCACTGCAGCTCCACCCTGCTTTGTGTTTCTCTTTTATCTGGCTGAAGTTCAGCTGCCAGGATGAATTTCCTCTCAACAAATGACATTAGTAAAAATTTTCCTCATTTCCACTATTCATTAGCACATCTTCAAAAACCACAGAACTTCAGGTCGTAGAATTTCAGATGGTCTAGTTGAAGCTGCCATCATTACTGTCCTTTCCGTTAGGATCCAGAGACCGCCTTTTCCCTTCAGACTGTTCTAAATCCCCTGGCTCTAACTTTACTCGAGCCTGTCCTCCAGGCCTGGTCGACATGTGCGTTCTTCTCAGCCGTGGAGTCCTTGCCCTTTCCAGACAGTGCCTAGTGGTGCCTGCCACACTGCAGGCGGCCAAGGAATGCTTGCTTAAAAAACTCCGTTTCCTGTCTCACCTCTTCTCCCTTTGCTTTTCCTCTGATTCCTTTCTGGCTTCTTTTTGTTCCTTTGTTTCTGTTCATCCCCACAGAATCCCTTCACACAAAGCACTGAATACAGATGGGAACGGGGACAGGGTACACTCCCTTTGTGCACTGGTTTGCTGCGACTTTAAGGTGGATCTTTACATTGTGCTGATAGGGAACAGGGCAGTGTAATACAACCTGCTAAAGCTTTAAAAGCCAGGAATAGAACGCTGGTTCCAGGTGAGTGTTTAGCAAATACTGAACATTCTTTCACTGAGGGGAAACACAGCCGAGAGGGCCCCCACTGTAATTCACAGCCAACAACCACAGCCCGCATCTTCAGACCCAGACCAGCTTACTGGCAGGGGAACAGCTACCGACGACACGACCGTCATGACATGCCTTTCCGGTACTCAGCAACAGGGCAGCGAGGAGGACAGGCCCCGGAGTCACAAAGCTTGGGTCCCAATCCTGCCATCGATGGCTCTGTTAACTCTTCTGTGCTGTGATTTCTCGTTTGGAAAAATGGGGAACAGGTAACAGAATCTACCTTGTAAGATCAGTGTGAGGAATGAGTTACCACAGGAATCAGTGCTTTGCACAGAGTGTTCACCTGTGTTAGTGATCGCTGTCGTCTTAAGACCGGGGGCCAACTTTACAGTCCTGAAAAACTTATGAACACACAAAACCTTGACTGTTGAAATTTACTGGCGAGTGAAACTGGGCAAATTGCTTAAACAGAATCATAAGGTTTTTGCAAGATTGCTACACATTACCTTATTGCAAGATTGCTACGTATTACCAAGTACCAAGCACATTTAAGTCCTCGCCTTGCTAGTCTTCCATTAGGAAATAATGTGCAAATATTCAATTTAGAAGAAATATTAATGGCTGGTCAAAAGGAAGCGGTCTAGTGGATGGGCCTCCTTTCTGCTCCTTTCAGATACAGGACATGGTGATATGAGACAAATTATCTCCCCTGCCAGGGCCCCGATTCCTGAAGAGTTAATTCTATTTGCCAGATAATGGGCATAATGCAAATGACACATCCACCCTGCTGAGGCATAACTATGGTTATTCTTGGCAGTGAAAAATAATTACCTCATTATAACTTTGTCGGTACACTGGGATTAACATTCTTCTAAGAGAGGACTATGTTTCTTTCAGGGTAAACGGTCCATGCCTATGGCTTCACAAATCACCCCAAGAAGGCTGTTTCCGGTTGTAATTCAGGTCCTTCAGGGACAATAATTTCATCGTTGGGTGAAGGGAGTCAGAAAAGGGTCTTCTGGAACTGCCAACATGCACTACTTGAAGAATTCTTGAGTTTTCTCTGCACTGAGAACCAAGCAGGCCCAACACTTCCTGGCTGGAGGAACCCGACGGGCTCACTGCCAAAGCCACTACGGGCTGCAGACGTGCTGACATGACTCGGTGATCTGAGACAAATCACCTCACCTGCCAGGGCTCCATTTGCTGAAGGGGACTAGTTCCCGCAGAATTAATTTCTCAAGCCATTGAAAAAAGAATTTTAGAGCATCAGAGCAGAGAGAAAAATACTGAACTTCCATCCACCTGTCAGGTAGCACCTGGCTGAGTGGGTAGCACCCGGCCGAGTGGGTAAGAAAGGGTATCTAGAATGAAGTAGAAAAGGGAGGGGGCCAAGAGTCCGCTTTCCAACACGGCTTTGCTACTTCTAGCTACTTCGAAGCTCTTGGGACAAATTACCCGAGCTTTCTGCCTGTGTCTCTGTCAGTACAACAGAGACAGCACAACAGCTGGGAGGCTACACCAGACAATGCATGAAAAGCACCAAGGCCACCACTCCACCTCCGATGTCAGGTGACTGAGTGTGCACTTATCTTGTCCCTCGTTCCCTCCTAGGCCACAAAGTCCTGAGGGCACTATAGCATCGTGGTCAATAGCACAGATACAAGCCTGAATTCTAACTCAGCTCCATCACTTGCTATGTTACCTGGGAGTACTACCGAACTTCTCTGAGCCCTGTCTTTATCCCTTAATGGAAGTAACAACACGTATTCCATGGGAACACTCCAAATCCTCATGACATGACAGCACCAAGGCTCTTAGCACTGTGCCTCGCCCATAGCAGGTGCTCAATAAATGGTAGTGACTATCTTTCCAATTCTGTGTCCCTCATACCTGCTCAGAACATCATCTAGATGATCATACCTGTTAGTGTGAAGGTGTACAGAACTGAGACATTGCCCCACCCACAGAAATTCAGATATAGCACAAAGTATCAAGAAACCAAGAAGGGGCCCCCTACCTCTGGAAAATCTCCTGCAGCGTTTCCCGGGTGAATGCATTGCTGTCCTGGAAGACGTTATTGAGGGCATGCAGGGCACAAAGCTCCCTGCGCTGTTTCTCATGGTAGATTTGTGCGGGAGCTGCCTGGGGCAGCTCCAGTGATTCAGATTTGGCCTTGTCTCCTTTCCATGGCACGCAACTCATGTTTTCGTTTTAGGTTCCAGAGAGGGCTAAAAACACCCCACCCTTCCCTCCAGAGGAAGAATGCGACCTTCTCAGTCTTTGCAGGATTCCTGAGGTCCACCTTATTTTCTGGTGTCCATGATTAACGCTTTGTCATGGGGAAAAACAATTGGAATCAAAAGGAAACACAATCCATCTCTTCTTAAAAAAAAATAACTTTTGGATTAGCGTAGTTCACCACCACTGTCAAAGTGCAGATTTTGAAAAAAATCTAAAACCGTGCTCCCTTTTCCTACCCTACCCTCCCACTCCCCTCCAAGAACCAAAAAAAAAAAAAAAAAATCACGATTTTCTTGCTATATTTTCCTCTCTGCAAAAGCCAACCAGGCCTCAATGCAGGAGGACCGAACAGAATCGGTCACATCGCTCCTTTTCTTCCATTTCTTTCGAACCACAACGCCACTGACTCAGGAGACAAGGCCTCGGTGGTGGATAAAACGGATAATTCGAGCAGCTAGCGAGGGCCGACCAGCGTGGGATCACAGGTAGCGCTGGGGCCTCCCAGGCGGCTCTCCATCCCCTCGGGTGCGGTGGGGCCCAGCAGCGAGCGGACCGAGGTGGGCACAGCTCCCTCGGAAAGCGTGGACTCTCACCTTCTTGTCGCGGCCCTGCGGGGAAGACAACCCCAGTCAGCTCTGGCGGTCAGACGGACCACCGCAGAAAACCAGGCTGGCCGGGGAAGTGGCGCTGCAAGTTCGGCCCCAGCCCGAGGGAAGACCCATCGATGCGACGGCAGACTCACGAGGTATGGGGCCGCACAATCCGCCTCGCCCTCGAGGGCCCACCCGTCTCGCCGCCCCCACTCAAACCTCCCCGCCAGTCATGTGAGTGCAAGCCGGAGAGCCCTCCCGTCGCTCCCTAAACCCGGCCCCCATAGCGCCCCGCGTCCGCGCCCCAGGTCACCCCCTTACCGCGGCAGGGTGCTACCTGGAGATGTGGGCCACCACCTGGGCCGTGCTCCACCAAGCGCGCGCACCTGAGCCCGACGTCAGCGGCCCTCGCCCAGCGCGTGCTCCGGAAACGCCCTCCAGCACCGCCTGGGCTCCCGCCCCGCCGCGGCGTCACGTCTGAGGTCGGCCTGACGTCAACGGCGCCGGCTTCGGGGGCCTCGGCTGCCGCGCGTCTGTTGGCTGGGTTCTGATAGCTTTGGGTGCGGGCCAGAGGGCCTCCGCGTGCCCGGCTGCGGAGCCCGGCAGCGGCCAGGAGTAGAGCTGGAGCCCGGGACCCCGGCTCTGCTCCTCCCCAGGTTGCGCGGGGCGGAGCGGCCAGCGGGAGTCCCGCCTCCATGCCCGCCACGCCCACCCCTCCTCTGGGCGTCGCCGCCGTTTCGGGCGGTGACCCTGCCTGCGGCTGCAGTTAGCGGCCCTCCCCACCCTGCCCCTTGCTCTGGGCTGTGTTACTCCAGCTGAGGGCTTTCGCTAACCTGGACCAGCCGCTCTTGCGTTCACCGTTTCTTGTTAGTCTAGCATGCTGTTCACCAGATGATTTCAAAACACCTGACCGACTCGGTCGGGCGCACATTCTTTTGGTTAGTGGGCCCGACGGCTCCGCGCTCTGCCGAAGCACTGAGGCTGAGCCTCTTTTCAAGCAGGGTGAAGAGCCCTATTTCAGTTCCTTGGAGTCGTATTTCTATTTACTATACACGAACTACTGTCCTCTCGCCCTTAGGGTGACTGCCTATGGACCTTTCCTCCGGGTTTTCTTAAGATCTACCTAAGCGCAGTGTGTTGGTCCCGAGTGGACCTCCCCTCCGCTTTACCCATTCTGCATATGGAAGGCATCAACAAATATTCACTATTCACTTTAGCTGCCCTCCTTGTGGATTTTTATTCAGAAAAATGGAAAAAACGAGATCATGCTTACAATTCTGTCACTTCCTTTTTTTAAATTTTAAGTTATATTTTATTGGTTATGCTATTAGTTGTCTTGATTTTCACCCTTTACCCCCCTCCACCGAGCACCCCCACAGGCAATCCCCACACCACTGTTCACATCTATAGGTCAGGTATATAAGTTCTTTGGCTCCTCCATTTCCTATACTGTACTTTACATCCCCCTAGCTGTTGTTTGTACTACCATAACTATTTGTACTTCTTAATCCCCTCACCTTTTTACCCTTTCCCCTACACCCTCCTCCCACCTGGCAACCATCAAAACATTCTCCATATCCATGATTCTGTCTCTGTTCTTGTTTGCTTAGTTTGTTTCATATATTCAATTGTTGATAGATTTTATTGCCATTATTCATAGTTTTGATCTTTTTCTTAAATAAACCCCTTTAATATTTCATATAGTAATGGTTTGGTGATGATGAACTCCATTCATTTTTTTGTTTGTTTGTTTTGTGAAGCTCTTTATCTGCCTTTTAATTCTAAATGATAGCTTTGCTGGATAGAGTAACCTTGGCTGTAGGTCCCTGCTTTTCATGAGTTTGAATAGTTTTTGCCAGTCCCTTCTAGACTGCAAAGTTTCTTTTGAGAAGTCAGCTGACAGTCTTAAGGACATTCTCCTGTGGGTAGCTAACTGCTTTTTCTCTTGCTGCTTTTAAGATTCTCTCTTTATTTTGAACCTTTCAAATTTTAATTAAGTGTCTTGGAGTGGGCCTCTCTGCATCCTTCCTGTTTGGGACTCTATGCTTCTTGGTCTTGCATGTCTATTTCCTTCACCAAATTAGGGAAGTTTTCTTTCCTTATTTTTTTCAAATAGGTGTCCAATTTCTTTCTTGTTCTCTTCTCCTCTGTCATCCTTGTGATGCAAATTTTGGGATGCTTGAAATTGTCCCAGAAGCTGCTTATACAATCTTCATTTTCTTGGACTCTTTTTTCTACTTGTTCTAATTGGTCTTTTGTTCCTTATGTGCAAAATCATTGATTTGATTCTCAGCTTCATCCACTCTATTGTTGTTTCCCTGTAAATTGTTCTTTATTTCAGTTAGTGTGTCCTTCTTTCTGACTGGATCTTTTTTGTGCTGTTGAGGTCGTCACTAAGTTCCTTGCTCATCCGTATAACCAGTGTTTTGAACTCCGAATCCGATAGATTGCTTATCTCCATTTCTTTTGGTTCTTTTTCTGGAGTTTTGATCTCTTCTTTCATTTGGGCTGTTTCTTTGTCTCCTTATTTTGGCAGCCTCCATGTGTTTGTTTCTATGCATTAGGTAGAGCTGCTTTGACTCCATGTCTTGGTAGTATGGCCTAATGAAGTAGGTGTCCTGTAGGGTCTAGTGGCACAGCCTCCCCTATAACCCAGGCTGGGTACTTCAGGTGTGCCCTTTGTGTCAACTGAATACACCCTCCTCTTGCAGTTGAGCCTTGGTTGCTGTTGGCAAGTGAATGGGAGGGATTTATCCAAGCCAGTCGGTTGCAAGGATTGGCTGTGACCACTGACCACCTCTGTGGAAGATTAGCTGTGCAGGGGCAGGGTGGTGGTGCTCCAGGGCGGTCTGTAGTTGTCTACTGGGTGTGCAAGCCCTGGGTTTCCCAGTGGTGCAGGCCAAGGTCAGCCCCCACCTGTGTTTTTCGTGGGACCACTCTGCCTGAACTATATAAAGCAATCTGAGTTGGCTACTACTTGTGCTGGGCTTGGAGATGCACAGGCAAAAGCCAAGCTGTGAATCTAGACTTGCTGCTGCTAGTGCCCTGCCAGGGGCCACCTAGCAAGAGGTATGGGGACTGGGGGCTCAATTATGCCAGCTATTGCTTGTTTGAGAGGATTTAGGAAGTTGTGAAGTATGAGCCAAGATTAGCCAGTCATATGGAAAAGCTACTGTCAACAGCTGTAAATTGGGTGGGATTGAGTCTTAGGGAACCTCGAGGGCAGGGCAAACAGGTTGATGGAGTCTCAGATGTGGCACTGCCCTGCTGGTTCTGTTGCTCTGCCTGCCTCTGTCTGGGAGAAAGCTGTCCCCCCAGCTCTCACCTTGATGCCAGACACTTCAGTTCCTTTCTGTGTGCCACTGGTGTCTTTCAAACTTAGCTCAGAGAGAATGAGTCTGAGTAAGTCTGTGTGTAGGTTTGTTAAGTGGAACTGCTTGGGACCACAGCAGTTTCTTCCACTGACTCAATCCCTGCTGGTTTCTGCAGCCAGGAGTTACAGGGACTTACCTTCCTGGTACTGGAACCCTGGGGTGGGGCTGGGACTCCTCGCTCCTGAGATATCCATCCCTAATTTTTATCCATCACATGTGGTTGTGGGACCAGACCATTCTGCGTCTCTGCCTCTCTGCCTCTCCTACGAATCTGGATGGATGTGGTTTCTTCAATTCCGTAGTTGTCAGACTTCCATTCCACCTGATTTCTGCTGGTTCTAGTGATGGTTGTTCTATAATTTAGTTGTAATTTTGATGTGCTTGTGGGAGGAGGCAAGCCATGTTTACCTACCCACCATCTTGACCGGAAGTCCCTGTCAGGTCTTTAACTCTGCTTCAACAGTATTCTTAACACCCATACGCTCAACAGAGTTATCATCACTTAACACATGTTTGAGTGCCCATGGCATGGTTTGGAGTCCTCTGGGATAATCCAGACAACTTTTGAATTACCTTAAATTTTTGTAATTTGTAAGCTTGCTAAGGGTTACAGTTCTATTTATGTAAGATTAGTTACTGAGGCTTTGCAAGTGTTGTTCTAAGTGCTTTACAAAGACCAACTTATTTACTGCTTTCCGATATGGTGGATACTTTTTTTTGGAGGTGAAAACTGACACTCAGGTTAATTAAGTTGCTCTAGGTCACATAGCTAGTAAGCAGTGGACTTGGGGTTTGAAACGCAGGCTCTGATGTGTCTTTGGAAAGAGGATGTGAAGATGGGTAGGGAATTCCCTTTATAAAATGTGATTTTAAGACTTCTCTATTCAAGAAGCTCTTACTCAGAATATTTATTCTGGACAAAGCCCTATGGTGAGAAGAGTATGCTTTTTGGTATCTCATCAAGTGTCAGACATTCTGAACTTTAACTCCTTCTAGAAAAGCCAGCCTCTGTGTTAGTAAAATACTAAATATCAATTGTTATTCTGGAGTACAATGCCTTGATATTTGGTTTTTCTGACAAATCAAGATGTTAATATTTGTAACTGCCTCATAGAGAAATATAAGATAGTGGTGAGCAATTTAGTCAGTAAAAAAGGAAAAAAAAAACACATTTGAAGAACTATTATCAAGATAGTTGGAGTTGGACAGTGACCAGAGGGGAGAGGGGAGGGGATTTCAGGGGAAAAGGGGATGGGTTTACAGGAACAAGTATAAAGGACACATGGGGAAAAAAAGGTGGGGTGAAAATGGGAGGGAGGTGGGGAGGGTTGGGGGTGGGCTGGGATGGGAGTAAAAGACAGAAAACTGTACTTGAATAACAATTAAAAGAGAAAGATAGTTGGGGTTGGCCCTGACTGGTGTAGCTCAGTGGATTGAGCGCCCCCCTGCAAACCGAAGGGTCACTGGTTTGATTCTCACTCAAGGCCCATGTCTGGGTTATGGGTCAGGTCCCCAGTTGGGGGCATGTGAAAGGCAACCACATACTGGTGTTTCTTTCTCTCTCTCTCTCTCTCTCTCTCTTTCTTCTTTCCTTCCCCTGTCTCTAGAAATAAATAAATAAAATCTTTTTTAAAAAAGCTATTTGGAGTTGGATGTCTTCTTGTCCAGGGTTCCCAGCTTTTTTTTTTTTTACATAAGACTTGACTGTAGTTGAAAACAGGACCAAAAGAAGGTTGCCTCTTTCCTGTCAGGTAGATCCCTGCCTTTTGTTCACTAAATCCTGTGTTCCAAACCCTAAATCTTAGGCATGTCACCTTCTCAAATGGCTTTCTTTCTTGCTACCTGAGATGAGTGGCCAATCCCTAATTTCATCAAGCTCTTCGGATTTTTGAAACGGGAGTTCAAGATACTAAAACTTGGGCTGATGGTGTTTTAGATTAGGACCTTCCACAACAGATGCCACTCGAAAGAATCATCAGCAGGAAACTGCCTTAACGGACCCTCGCTGGATCTCAGCTCCACAGTTAACAAACATGGGGATGCGTCAGTTAAAGAACAAAAATTCAAGTAACTTTGATGATCTAATTGGCTTTGTTAATGATTCATGAGTTGGCCGAAGCAACCAACCCAGCAAATAGAGGGGAGGTCCAAGGAGTTGTACAAGATGGTAGGTTTTCATGGGCAGAAAGAGGGTGGGCCAAGGAGGTTAAGAGAGTGGTTCATTTCAGGCAAGGTCACCTTCCTTTAGGAGACGGCATGAGGTCTTTTCAGGCAGTTTACCTCATAAGTGATCAGGAAATTGCAGATTGATAGATTTAAGATTACACTCCTGAGAGAGAATGAAACTGCAATTAAGTTAGGTATTGAGCCCTGGCTGGTGTGGCTCGGTGGATTGAGTACTGGCCTGAGAACCAGGGGGTTGCTGGTTGGATTCCAGGTCCGGACACATGCCCGGGTTGGGGACCAGGTCCCCAGCAGGGGGCATGCAAGAGGGAACCACCCATTGATGTTTCTCTCCCTCTCTTTCTTCTCTCTCCCCACACTCTAAAAATAAATTAAAAAAATCTTTTTTAAAAAAGTTAGGTATTGAGCCTTGGTGGGGCTTCCCACCGTGACTCCATTTGGGGTCTTTCTTTTTAGCAGGTGCTTCTTGCTCCTATTAATATTTCAGCTGATTGCCTCTTTTTGGTTGTGTAATTTCTCTCTGCAGAGGTAGTGAATGGAGAATTTTCCTTAAGGTCAGCATTTAATTAATTGCCCTGTTCTGGCTGCTGTAATATTCTAGGCATCAATACGATTCTACTATCAAAATTTCCTGGAGATTAGCCCTGGCTGGTGTAGCTCAGTGGATTTAGCACGGGCCTGAGAACCACACGATCACGGTTTAATTCCCAGTCAGGGCACATGCCTGGGTTGCAGGCCAGTTCCCAGCAGGGGACTCTTGAGAGGCAACCATACATTGATATTTTTCTCCTTTTCTCCTTCCCTTCCCCTCTAAAGATAAATAAAATCTTAAAAAAAAAAATTTCCTGGAGATTGCCAGCAGATCTGACCTCGGTCTTCCAGGGATTGTGTGCAGAGCAGGACCAATAAAATGGCATCGGTCCGATTAAGATAGCATGAAGTATACAAAGTAAAGTGGAGTCATTTCTGCCAGCTAAAATAGCTGTCAGCCAGCCATGCTACTTTGGTTTAAGAGGAAAATATCCTAAGTCAGGGTAAACACATCTGGCAAGGAGACATATCTGCCCACGTGGTCAGAACAGATAGGAGACGCGCTTGGCAAGGAGATACACTTAGGATATTTGACCACGTGGGCAGATAAGTCACCTTGCCAGATGTGTTTACCCTGACTTAGGGTATTTTCCTCTTGAACCAAAGTAGCATGGCTGACTGACAGCCATTTTAGCTGGCAGAAATGACTCCACTTTATTTTGTATACTTCATGCTATCTTAATCGGACCGATGCCATTTTATTGGTCCTGCTTTCCACTGACTGCCCTGAGCCATTGAGTTGAGTGGCCTGAGGCTTGTGCTGTTTACTACCTCCGTGGGTGGTGGCCCCAGGCGCAGGACCTATCCAATAACTGGATTGGGCCTTGACCCTGTCCATCATCCGAAGGCTCTGGGCGACGCCAACGGTTTGGCAGTGAGATTCGGAAGCTAAGCACCTCCTCTGGAAAGCTACGACAGTATAGAAAGGTGAGGGCCAATTGTGCTTGTGCGTGCGTGTGTGTGCGTCTATTTTCCTCCTCATTGGATGGCTACCGTGTCAGTCATACTCTGCACTGCGCCCGTTGGCCGGAAGGCTCCAGCTGGTAGCGTGGACTTGGTGCTGCTCCCTCTGGAGCTGCAATCCAGGAGTGTGACGTCTCAGGTATTTGTTGTTGGGGTTTGGGCTCATTAATTATTCATTAGGTACTTCAAAGGGCTGCTGCGATTGGTAGCTGAGCACCCCGTCGATTGTTTCTTAGCTAGAAATACGTGTAGCCCTCTGCCGGAGGCTGGAAAAAGTTCGCATAAATTATTCCGATAAGGCTTGGGGCGGGACTACGCATAAATTAGACAAATGAGCCAAGGAGGGATGGGAGGCCGGTACGAATTAGCCTAAGTTATTAAAGATGGCGGCGGAGCGCAGTCGCTCCCCTATGGACTCGCCGGTCCCGGCCTCTATGTTCGCCCCGGAGCCTAGCTCCCCGGGGGCAGCCAGGGCCGCGGCGGCTGCCGCCCGGCTACACAGTGGTTTCGACTCAGACTGCAGCGAGGATGGCGAGGCGCTTAACGGCGAGTCGGAGCTGGACCTCACCAGCAAGGTAGGCCTAAAAGGAACCTGGAGCTGAGGGGAACAGGGCTGAGGCTGTCCGGGCAACGGCGGGGGCTGGAAGGGGTAAGCCCACCCACTTGCCAGTGTGGTCAGTGTGGGGGGGTCCCAGGCTCCCCTGCGGGCCATTCCCTCCTCCACCGCCTTGCCTGGGGGTGCAGCCGACCCGCCTCCCGCCGTCTGGCTGGGCGGGGGTGGGGGGCATCACAACCCCTCCGCTGCGCCACGTGGAACACGGGTGCCCGACGCTGGCAGCACCCCGCTTGGTGCTGCCTCCTCTGTGACCGCGGTTTGGGCAGGGGGAGCGGAGGCGCGGGAGGATCAGGTCGTCTGGGGGGGGGGGGGCTGGCGGGTGTGGGGAGGCATCCTTTCCTGGTGTTGGGAAAGGAAACAGAAAGTAGTCGTTGAGTCGGGCAGAAGAATGTCTCGGCTGTGTCTTCTTTGCGAATCCACCCAAAACAAAATTAAAAGGTGGACATAACCCATAATCTTGCCATCCTGGGAGTAGAACTACAACTTGTATGAACGGGATAATGAAGGAAGGACATTGCAAATCTTGTGTTCTGAACTCTTTACAAGGTGGGCAGGAGTTAAGGTCTCACCTGCTTGGCGTTGTGAGGGATAAAAAAGTAAGTATAAGATTAACTGGTGTTTTTAAGGTGCTGAACAATTGCTGAAGGAAGAATGCTATCTTGAGCATCAGACAGGGCTTGTTTCTGTTAAATAAAGAGACAAGCCCTAGGTGGGGTCACTTGCTCCCATGTCAGCAAAACAAGACTTAATTGCAGTTTCGGCCCTCCTAGGTGTGGAATATTTGACTGTAGTTTCCTCATAGACACCAGAGAGGTAATCTGCATAAGAGCCCCCTGCCCCCCTCCCCCACCAAAACTGGTGACCTGGCCTGAAACAGTCCTTTTTTTCCCTAATAACTTTCTTATCCTGACCAGTTTCCTCTAAGAATCACATTTTGCACTACTCGGATGCTACAATTCGTGAGTTGTTCAGTAAAGCAATTAGATCTTCAAATTTACTTGGTTGAATTTTGTTTTTTGTTCTTTTTTTTTTTTTTAACAGATTCCTGCCCTGCCACTTATAAGGCTCTGTGACCTTGGGAAAGTTTCTTAACCTCTCAGTTCTCCAGCTACATCATCTTTAGTATAGGTGGTTGTAAAGGCAAGAGGTGTGCATGAGACACCTAGAGTCGTATCTGATACATAGACTCAGTAAATGTTTGAAGAGAACTGATAGCTGGTCATTCCCTGTGTAGATTAATAGCAGCTGATGGAAGATAGAACACTGACACCCCTCCTACTTGTTGTTGGAAAACTGCAGGAGATGTGTGGGGCTTTTCATGGTCTTTGATGGTGAAATGGTGTAGAGCTTGGCCCCAACTAGAGACAGCTTGTCCTTGTAATCTAAGCAACCAGCTTTCAACTGCTCTTTCTCCCTTTAGTGGCAGCTGAGTTCTGAGAAGCCAGTGGTCCAGTCTGGTGCCTCTAATGCCACAGCGAGGATGGCCAAGCTGGGGGAAGGAAGGCCGGGGAGATGTGTGAGGTGGTATGCCAGGGCAGCACTCAGGTTATAAGTACAAGCTCTGACCATTCAACTCGGGAATTGTAAGAGATGTGCTTGACTCAAGCAGACGAACTGGATGTTAGTTCATGGTCAAGGTGCTGAAGACATCTGAAAACAGTGGGGAATTGCAGGGCACATTTGCAAAGAGAATAATACCCTCATTTCCTGACCAACTTATATACTGTTCCAGAACAGGAAAGTGTTCCTTCGTCACATAGCTGGTGAAGCCGCCTCACTATTTTAACGTTGAGAAGCTACTATATACCAGGCCTGTCCAGAAGGTATCCAGTCATGTAGTATGAGAAATAGAGACATTTACTGAAAAAGATACAAGAAGAAGTACATAGGACAGTGATACCTTAGTTCCCTTCAAAGTAGGCACCTTGGGACCTCACATAGTTCTCCCAGTCGGTCAGCTGCCTGGTCATATTTTCCTGAATCTCACTGATGGTCAGAAATCTCTTCCCTTTCAAAGGTGATTTTTAGTCTGAGGAAAAGCCAGAAGTCACAGGGTGCCAAATCGGGCCTGTAGCGGGGCTGAGTCCCCTGGGTGATTTGATGTTTTGCAATAAAACTGCACAGGATGTGATGTGTGAGTGGGGACGTTGTCATGATGAAGCTGCCATCACCAGTTGCCTATAGCTGCAGCCCTTCTGAATCTGAATAGTTTCTGTGGAGGAATGTTCAGGCTTAACGCAAAATTTGATGCAGATTCATTGCTCTGCTCACTCAGTCATTTTGAATGTGACGGCCACACAGTACACATGCTCACTTAAGGGCATCTACTGTCCCCACTGACTAGTACAGTGAAGTCATTGTTTACACATGTGCATTCCAGTCCGCTCTGCCTGGCTGCCAGGTTACATCGTTGTTGCTTAAACTATTTTTGTTATATTAACAGTGGCTGGACTTTTTCTGGACAGACCTTGTATATTGGTGATATTGAAAAGAAAAACTGACCATGTGGAGGGAGAGAAGGGATAGGTTGATAGATTGATTCCTGAGGAAGAGATCACAAGCTATAAGTTTATACGCTTAGTACAATTATATGTGGAGATCTACAGCTCTGAAAGTTTCCAAGGAGAGAAACAGTAATCTGGTGGATAGTTTCATCCGAGAAGGTTGTGTGGGGATAAGTGTGAAGACACTGTACCCAGCACTTAGGGCCTAGAGTGGACTGGATGCTTACATGTTATCTTACTGGTCTCTACAGTGGCCTTACGGTGCAGCTGGTATTATCCGCGTGTTGTAGGTTGAAAAAACGAGGGGTTAAGTTCTTTGTCCAAGGTCACACATGAATGGTTAGAGAATGGGACCTGACATGCCTGCTGGTAAATGGTCTCCCCAAATAAGTAGTTGATACTTTTTAATGTTACTGGCCCAGATTTTTAAAATGATGGCACTAATACCCATCTTAGTGGTAATGGTGTTTTGTGGGTGAAGATAAGTCTCGGCGGCAGTTCTTACCGTCGATTTTTAAAAATATCAAGATAGCCTAGGCAAGGTGGAACCGAATTCTTTTGTTGTTACTGCAACCATTGTCTTGGGCGGAGGGCGTGGCAGTGCCGGGGTTCTCTCTCCTGGAGTGGCAGGCGTGGGCGTGTAGGTGTGAGGCAGCGCTCATCAGTGTCTAACCACCTGGCAGGTTCTCAGTCATTGCGGGTCTTTCCCCTGCCTGTGGTGAGCAGCAGGAAGCGGGCAGCTGTTTCAGACACAGTCATTTCGGAACATTAGAAATCTCAGCTCACGGAAGGCCTCAGGCTCAAAGGCTGTTTAAGGAGTGGCAGAGAGGACGTATGGGGGCTTTGTAGCTAATTTAGATGAGGGTGCCGTGGGGTTCAGTCAGGGTCTGTGGTCAGGCTGTTGATCTGCTTTGGCTGTGGTGCCCTCCTAGAAAGTGTGGTCCTAAGGCTGTTGGTTTCTCTTCTAGCTGGTTCTAGTGAGCCCTACATCAGAGCAGTATGACAGCCTACTTCGGCAGATGTGGGAGAGGATGGACGAGGGATGCGGAGAGACCATATATGTCATTGGGCAGGGATCAGGTGAGCATAGTTTTCCTTTCACTTTATTTTTTAAAAATTATTTAGAGCACATTTTCCATCTTTTACCCACTCTTCTTGTTTGGTGTCTGTGGAACTGTCTGGGAGGACATAAACGTACAATGTGACCATGTTAAGTCCCACCTTCATGGTCCTAACATGCTTGACTCTAAAGACTTGCTTTCCGAGCGGCTTTACAGATGCTTCCTTTCTGCCTCCCACGCTCTCCATTTGTGCAAAGGTCTGGAATCCAGCCTCCCCCGGCAGCTCCAGGTGCCCCCCTCCGGCCCAGTGTACACATCCCATTGCTACTTATTGTCTGCCGAGCAGAAAAGTTCCATGATCCTTCTTGATGTCAGCAAGAAGTGGCCACCCCAGAATTCCCCTCTTCAGCAAGGCTTCCCTGCCCCAGACCACACTGGCCACTCTGAATAGCTGTGGTCACGAGCCCTCGCTTCCCCCTGCGAGATCCACAGATGTGTAGGCTCCTTACCTACTGGGAGGAACCGGTTACTGTGCTCAGCCCGCTTATTCCATTGTAATGGGACTGTTTGTAGAGGAAGGCAGCCTGCGTAACAGAATCCCAGATTGTATCTTAGGCATTTTTCCCCCCACTGGTCAGTCCTAGTTTAAACTTTTAAAACAAGGCCTCCTTAACACTCATCTTCCGTACCACATTATCTTTGCTGAAGTGGCAGCCAGGTATGTTAATGATTGTGATGAATTTAGCCTGAACCAGAACTTGTCTGTCATCTTTGCAGGAAGCCTCAGTGCATCATTAAAAGAACAGTTCTCTTTGTTGAATGCAGGCTTTGTAAAGGCAGATAATAATTCTTTTGTAGACTGTTTAAGATGGAGAAAAATCTCAGAATCATTCTTTATTTGACAAATAACTATTAAGTATCTTCTAAGAGCTTGATACTCTTGTGAAGCATGTTTGAATACTCAAGTCTGGTCTCTGTGCCAAGAAGGAGAAATGGCATATACACAGATAACCTCAGTGGAAAACAGTGTTTGGAAATGCTGTAAGAGTACCATGAGGAAGCAGGGCTTGATCGCCAAATACGGCTGTACCTTACTTTGAAATATGTTTCTTATCTTTCCTTTCCTTTCCATCTTTGCGGCCACCTCCCAAGTTTCAGGTCTTATCACCTTTAGAAGGACTTGGTCTGAGAGATTGCTTGTCAGGGAACGGAGGGAGTTGGTCAGTGTCCTCAAGTGCTTGGAGAGATAGGGCGAGTCGGGTTCTGGAAAAGCCGCTTTGTCTGCTGATGGGGCATCATTGGCAGGCCTCCTGGGCCTCCGAAAGCTCCTGTGCCAGGTGTGCGCCTGGCCTGCTGTACCAGGGTGAACCACTCAGGCCACTTTGCACTTGTAGAATTGAAGGAACCACATCTAGGTCTGTTTTGACACGTGTTGTGACTGTTCTTGGAAGACCCAGTTTCTTAAGACACCCCCCTTCGCCCGGTCTCTTAATGTGGACTCTCAGTGAATTTTATCACACCTTGGCAACTCACCACTAATTAACCCTCTCAGCAAAACACCAGATGTCAAGCATTCATTAACACACCGACACACCCAAGCATTATCGTCGCACCTGCCAGTTGGATGCTCTTAGGTTCACAGTGACTCCTTCCTGCTAGAATTCTTTAGAGGTCGTGACTGGTGGAACAAGTTGGACATCAGACAGGACTGCACCAGACGCGAGGCGCCCAGGGGGCAGCCTCATCACCTGCTTCCTGCGTGTGCCTTGAGCTTCACCTCCGTTTATCACTTCCTTTCCCTGTAAAATGAGGATAATGACATCCTTTCCCACCCGACTTCTGAGAAATTTTGTATGAATAAGTTAGACATTAAAAAGTTCTGGGCAGTACAGAGAACTGTGCTCTTTCAGGATACATGCCTAATTTAAGATTGGTCTTTCAAACGGAGGCAGTCCGGCCTGGTGGTCAGTTCAGGGTTGGAGTGGGCAGGGCTGAGTGTGCCTGCTGGCCCTTAAACTCATCTTAAAATGGGGGTGGTGGCATGTCACAGCGAAGGTTAACACTTAGCATACAGTAAGCATTATGTACATGTTAGCTAGTATTAGTAGGTGCAATAGTAATTTTTTAAGGATTCTGGGTTATAGTTGATTTACCGTGAGATTCCTTTCCAAAGAACCTCGTTAATTCATCAGATACTGTGTTACGACTTTCTGAGAGCCGGGTACCGTATTAAAGTTCAGGCAACAAAGGAGGGGTGTTAAGTCTTTGTGGGGAGTCAGGAAAGGCTTCAAAGAGGAATGCCCCTTGAATTAGGTCTACAGGGTGTAAATGGAGGTAAATGGAGGTGGTAGTGAGCGAGCAGAGGAGGCCACGCGCACAAAGGCACTGACGCACTGGCAGCTGTAGTGTTGGTGGACCAGCGGCGATTCAGAAAGTAGGAGTGTGGTGTGTGAGGTTGGGAGCGTCAGGAGGGCGGCTGGGCCGGTAGGCAGGGCCCGGGTCTCGAGGGTCTCCGAACGCCATGCCACAGAGTTTAGGCTGCTCAGAGAGTGGGACAGTGCACGTAGAACGGTTAGCCAGATGAGAGAGACTCGGGGCTGGGCACGGGGGAGCATGTGGCCTTTGGTGGTGCGATTCGAGGCTTTCCTCCTTGGCCTTTGTCTCCCCTCCTACTGAGCGAGGAGTGCAGTACATGCTGGGGAAGCCTAACAGGACTGGGGGCATTTTCTGGGAGCTCTGGATGGACCTGGTGACAGTGGTGACTGCCCCCTGGTGTGGAATGGGACCTGAAAGCATTGATTTTTTGTTGCGTCAGAATCAGGAAATTGGGGTGTGGCAAGAAGGGCTGGGCCAGCAGGCCTCCTGTGAGGACCACTTCCAGCAAGTTCTTTTCTAACTCTGATGTCCAGAGCTTGGTTGGCCGTGCATCTAGAAACTCCTCAGCCCGGCTGCTCCTTCTTCGTCCACTTGTGCATTTTACAAACACCTGGGACTTTATATGGGAAAGGCAGTCCAGGTGGGGCATCCAGGGAAGGTTCGAGTTTGACCCCTGTCCTGAAGCTGCTGATGCACAGTTGGGGAAAACATGCATTCACAACTGTCCTGCATGGTACGTGGTAGATGCCACGAGGGAGCAGAATGGGCAGGGTTTTGACAGGTAGAGGTGTCACAGCCAAGAGGCAGAGCTGGAGAAGCACAGGGAACATGGGGCGGGGCACGTGTTGGGGGTGGCCCAATGCAGAGCAGGGGGTGCAGAGTAAGTGGAGGGGGCCTTAAAGGAATTGCACCTGAGCTCTGCTGGGCCTGGGGAGCCACTCCCTACAAGGCTTTGACCTAGGACGGGGCAGCATGGAAGCTGTGCTTTGTTTGCGAACTTGGGCTTGTGTCTGTGCTTGCACAAGGGCTGGTGGGGACAGACAGGGTTTGCAGAGGCCACTTAGGGGTCTGTTGTGGTGACCAAGGTGGAACAAGGGCCTGAATCAGACTGGTGGCATTGGGTGGCAAAAAGAGGAGAGCGGGGACACAGAAAGAAGGGCAGGCGCAAAGCTAGAGTCAGTGATGAGTATCGAGCTCGGGCGACTGGATAGGTGTTGCCCGGAACAGGGAAGGCAGGAGGATGAGCTGGTCTGGCCATGAGAAGAGCCCTTGCCAGAGGGAAGAGCTCCAGGTTTGCAGGCAGATGATCCATGCTTTTGTGGCCCCTCTGCTCTCTACCAGCTCTCAGTCCTCTCTGGGTTCTGTTTACCCCACTGTTAGGTGGCAAGAGAAATGCTTACCTTTGCAGATTAGATACATATCGGGCTTCTAGGAGTCATCCAGCCATTTGGAAATTCAGTCTGGAGTTCTGGAGAGAAGACAGTGGTAGAAACTAATGTCTTTTGTAGTTTCTGGAATGACATTTGGAGATAGCCATAGTGTGAGATAGCCAAGGGGAATTTCAGAGGATAGAGAAGGGGCCCACTGGTCACCACTGGGGAAGATGAGCAGGAGGAGCCGGCAGAGCAGACGGAGAAAGAGGAGGACCCAGGCAGCAGGGGCAGACCATACGGGAGTTTCTGGTCACCGGAGTTCCTGCCAGAGGCAAGCAGGCAGGGCGTAAAGTGCTTCAAGGGGCCAGGGTAGGGTGGCTGGCGGTGTCAGATGCTGTTGGGGTTGAGAAAGGGACATCAGGTGAGTGGTTAGAAGGCCTTTGATGACTTGAAGACAAGTTTCTTCTAGAGCTGTAAGAAAGGTACAGAGAGTAGGTGCGTGATAGTCAACAAGTCTCAGTGACACCTTTTTGAGATGGTCGGTGGTAAGAGGAGGCCAGAGGGGACAGTAGCCCAGGGATCCTCTGGGGCAAGGGAAGAGGAGGTGGGTTTCCTTCTCCCAGTTTCGGAGTGACTTGACCTTGTTTGTCAGAGGGCGGGGTGGGCAGCTGAGGGAGAAGAGAGGGTGAGAGAAGGTGCTCCCATCTTTGGGAGGCAGTTAAAGGGAAGTGGTCTGGCCAGCCTGGAGGGAGTAGCCCAGGGACAGAGCGGGGGGTGCTTAGGAGTCATGAGCCACGTGACAGGTACCTGGTGGGAACTGTCACTCCATCTGCTCTCAGCAAGCGATTGGCTGCCTTGTTCCTCCCTTCCTCATCCTGAGCTCAGACTCGTTTTTCCATCTATTTGCTGGACATTTCACCTGAGCTACTTCAGCTAAAAATCTGTTCCGAAAATCATTCTTAAATTCTTTCCCCATTTTCCTTTGTCACCTGTCATTACTGCTTACCTGAACTATTAGAATGACTTCCTTCCTGGGCTGCCCCTTTCTGGTCTCTTGCTCGGCAGTGCGCACTTTCACTGCTGCCTGAGATCTCCCTAACCCCCTTGTCGGCCCCCCCCCCCCCCCCGCAAGGCTTCCCGCTGTGTTTCCCTGCTGACGTCTGTCTGCATAACCGCTTCTCCCTCTTGTGTGGTCTCCTGCCACCTCACATCCTGCTCCCCACTGGTCCCTGAATGTGCTTTGATCTGCGACGCTCCATGCTTAGCTGTGCTGCCTAGGACATCTTTCCTCCTTTTTCTGCGGGCCCATTTTTCACACTCACACTCAGAGACCCAGTGCCCTGCAAAGCTGACTTCACCTTCCCCAGGCCGTGCTGGTCGCTCATGCTTTACATTCTCTTTGTACTGTTCTATATGATGCAGTATTCAAGCTCTGTTGCAGTTAATTAATTTCCTCTCTCCCACTGGGCTGAGGGCACCTGTATTCCCGGGACCCGGCATGAGGCTTGGCCTAAAACCCGGGAGAGGCTCGGTGGTTACTGTCGAATGAACGAGTAAGTGCCCTGCTGAACGGGGCAACCGTGGCGCTCTCGTTTATTCCTGTTCATTGTGTGTGCCCAAGTTTTCAAGTGTCAGGTAGAGAGAGCTGTGCTCTTCTCCAGTGCCGGGGGGCAGAGTGGGCTGTCTGGCTGGTTGGAGCACTGATGTCTGGGCTCTTGTCACCAGATGGGACTGAGTACGGGCTGAGTGAAGCTGACATGGAGGCCTCCTACGCCACAGTGAAAAGCATGGCAGAACAGATAGAGGCCGATGTCATCCTCCTGCGGGAACGGCAAGAAGCTGGGGGCCGTGTGCGTGATTACCTGGTCCGGAAGCGAGTAGGAGACAATGACTTCCTGGAGGTCAGGTGAGGAGGCCTCAGAACAGCTCAGGGGTCCCCTCAGCACGACCTTGGGATCCAGTGCTTCGTAGTGAGTCACCCTGCCTCCCCTGAGGCAGGGAAAGAGTGTCCACAGACTCGATGACGCCTTTCTGCACTTCTGCACTTCCTCACGCCTGAACACTACCACTTGGGGAGAGCTGGGGACACGCCGGCCGTGCGTCCTGTGGGCTGCATCTTCCTTCCTACCGGCCTATGAGGCTGGATACCAGCCTAGTGGAGGAGAGCATTTTGGGGCCCCTGTCTGGCAGCTTTGGGGAAACCAGAGGGAGTTAAGGGAGAAAGCCACTGTGGTGGCGGCCCAGGTCCTGGTGAGTGAGTCTCTCCGCGCCCCAGGTAATACCACCAGGAACATTCCGATGTGCTTGTCCACAAATAGAGGGGCAGTGAGCTGGAGAGGCTCAGGAGCGAGCCTGTCCGTACAGAGTCAGCTAGTGGCTTCCCCTTCGCTCGCCCACTCCCTCTCATGTGGGTGTCCGGCTTCGTGCACGCGCAGGGTCGCAGTGGTGGGCAACGTGGATGCCGGCAAAAGCACGCTTCTGGGTGTCCTGACGCACGGGGAGCTGGACAACGGCCGGGGCTTTGCCCGCCAGAAGCTCTTCCGCCACAAGCACGAGATCGAGTCTGGTCGCACCAGCAGTGTGGGCAACGACATTCTGGGCTTCGACAGTGAAGGCAACGTGGTGAACAAGCCGGACAGCCACGGCGGCAGCCTGGAGTGGACCAAGATCTGTGAGAAGTCCACCAAAGTGATCACCTTCATCGACTTGGCTGGCCACGAGAAGTACTTGAAGACCACGGTCTTCGGCATGACGGGCCACCTGCCCGACTTCTGCATGCTCATGGTGAGTGGGCGCCCAGGGCCACGTGTGCGAGAGTGGGGATCCTTCTGAGGCCGGAGCCGGGCGGTTCGGGGCTCCAACACTGGGCCGGGGGGACAGGCTTTGCCGGAGTGCCCCTCCCTGAGCTCTCCAGTCTTCTCAAAGGACGTCTGTCACCCGATCTCCTAGGCGAGACTCAGAAGGGGTCCCCTGAGAACAAACCAGGCTGTCTGCAGGCCTCTTGTTTTGGGAGAGGTGTAGAGGAGGCTTCTTCCGGACCTTACTCATTACCCCGAGAAATGGTTTCTTTGGGGGTCAGGCTCCTTTGAGGGGCGACACCAGGCGGTCCCCTCAGAGAGGGCGGGCTTCGGGGAGAAACGGAGGCGAGTACAGGCAGCGGTCGAGGGGGCCTGAGCGAAGCGTCTTCCAGAGCCTGGGAGGCGTGCACGCGAGGCAGGGTCTGCGGGCCAGCACCGGGCTGGGCCCAGAGGCAGCCGTCTCGGCGAGCGGCTGCCCGGCTCCCTGAGAGCCCACCGGCCAGTGGGATCGGTTTTCACGCAGCTCGCCCCCGTGGGTGGACTGAAGAGGAAAGGGAGTGGTGGCTGTGTGGGCTCCTGCCACTAAGCTTGTGTGACGTCTGGGTCCCGCCGCTCTGCTTCCGGGCAGAGCACAAGTCAGCGGGCCTCCTCGGGCGCAGCTTCCCGGTTCTCACAGAGGCAGACCAGCACGTTTCCCGAGGGCAGGTCCTTTTCGAAGGCCTTCCCACACCCCATTCCTCCGGCAGCTGGCGTTGGTGAGCGGGGCCACCATGAGCATCTGCTCAGAGCGACCACTGAGTCTGCCCAAACCAGAGGCTCTGTCGGCTCCGTCCAGGGTTCTTGGGACCTCATCTCGGTTTCATCTCCCACCTCTTCGGTCCCTGCAAGGCCATTGCCGACTGGGACCAGGCTGGGAAAACAGAGGTTTTGGTGCTGGCCCACAGGGCACGGGAATATTAAGAAAGGTACAGAAATCCGACAGTTTAAAATGAACATTTTTCTGACTGAGCTACAGTCAGCAAGGCCAGTTGTTGGAAACATGTTCACCCAGAGGAAATGTTATATGTTATTATCTAACTTTTAGGCCATGGTTCAAATATTAAAAATTTTCTGAAGAAAATAATGAAGTATTTCAGCATTATTTCCTGGCAGTCCATTACCAGGAGGAGGGGGAATCTTTAAAACATATAGACCACAGCGGCTCCCTGTGCGGCCGGAGCTCGTCCTACCCCCTCCTTTCCCCAGGGCACGCCCTTGCTCCATCGCAGCGTCCCATCTGGTAATGTCCGCTCTAGAGGGTCACTTGAGGTTTAAATGTCACAACACACGTGAAAGGTCCAGTGCACGCTAGTTGTGTGAATCAGGTGTTCAAGCATCTAAGATGTGTTTTTAAGGGGAAAAAGGCAAGGTGTGTATAACATGCCACCATCAAAACAAAAACAAAAATGGTGAGTGGATCACTGGAAAAAGCAGATGCGAGACGTTTGGGGAGCCCCTGAGAAATGCAGATGCTTAGAGACTGGATAGTGGATGCTGTTAGGAGGCCCTTGTTCATCTTCGCTGCGATAACAGCAGGAGACAGTTCTTTGAGGACCTGTGTGCTGAGCGCTCGGGGGTGAGAGTCACAGTGCCCATGACCTGCTCTCACATGATTCGGCCAAAAAACAGATGCAGACAACCACACCCCCTGTCACATGCACAAATAAGTGTGGCAGAATGTTAGTTGTTGAATCTGAGTGGCGAATGTGTGGCATTCATTATACTATTCTTTCAACTTTTCCAAGGGTTTGAAATTGGAGGGAGAGAATACATACACTTTTGCTGGTGTGCCTACAAGATGTCTCGGGAGGGTGCACGAGACACTGGAATGGCCAGTAGACATAGAAAAGACGCCCAACGCCACAGTCCCTAGAGACGTGCAAATCAGAACCACGATGAGCTGTCCACTCACACCTGTGAGAACGGCTCTCCCCCACCTGCAAGTGTGGGCGAGGATGTGAGACAGGGGAACCCCTCGCGGTGCTGTGGGAACGCAGGTCGGTCGGCGCTGCGTCCCGTTCTGCTGGAGGCCTCAGACGGAGCGCGCTCACCCCGGCCCTCCGAGTCTGCGCCAGCCCAGCAGCAGCCTCGGTCTGTCTCCCGTGCCCTGACAGTTCTTTCCGTGTTGGGGCAGGTGGGCAGCAACGCTGGCATCGTGGGGATGACCAAGGAGCACCTGGGCTTGGCATTGGCACTCAATGTGCCTGTTTTTGTGGTGGTCACCAAGATTGACATGTGTCCTGCTAACATCCTGCAAGGTGAGTGGCGCCCCCAGCCAGCCACAGCCTGTTCAGGGCTGCCGCCCACTGTGGCTCGTGGCCGTGTGCTGCCCGGGCTTCCGCCCAGAATCTTCTGTTTCCTGATTTTGTGCTCAGGCCTGGCCTGGATATTCCATCAGCCCAGGATCACCTTTTTCTCCCCTGCTAATCTCTCGATCTGAGCACAGTCCAGAATTATCCCCTGCGCTTGTTCTTTTTGGTTCCAAATGCAATATTCTTTTTTTTTTTTATAATTGATGAGAGAGAGAGAACAAACATGGATGTGTTGTTCCACTTATTTACACATTCACTGGCTGGTTCTTGTATGTTCCTGACTGGGGATTGAACCCACCACCTTGACATACCGGGACAGTGCTAAATGCAACCAACCAACCTTCCTTCCTTCCTTCCTTCCTTCCTCCCTTCCTCCCTTCCTCCCTTCCTCCCTTCCTCCCTTCCTCCCTTCCTTCCTTCCAATGGAGGCAGAAGGAGAGGGAGACTGGTATGTGAGAGACACATCAATCGGTTGCCTCTTGCCCGCCCCAACCATGCACCCGGCCTGCAGCCCAGGCGTGTGGCCTGGTCATGAATCGAACCAGGGAATTGAACAGGGATCTTTCCGTTTGTGGGACGATGCCCAACCCACTTGATTGCCACACCTGTCAAGGCCAAATGCAAGATTCTTAGGGTCTCTGACCCTGCGCTTCTTTTCAGATGCCGGCCTCAGGCAGGCGGCTTTCGGTTTTACCATCTGAGCTGCATGTGTGTGGCGACGTTGGGGCAGAAGGTCTGCTAACCTGTCACCACCAAAGGCTTCGGAACAGGGTTGCAGAGCCAGGCCTGTGCACGTTCCCCTCAGTGCCACGGCCGGCAGAGGGAGGTGGAGAGGTGTCCTTTGGGGGGGCCTCACAGGGCCTCTGCTGGTGTCCGAGTGTCCTGAGGATCCTTTTCTGAGGCGCATTTTGTTCCGGGAAGCAGAGCATTCTCTGAACATTGTCCTTATGTTAAGACCCCTTAGTCACTTATAAGATGTGGGTCTTCTAGAGACTCCAGAGAAATGCAGTGGGTTTCAGACTCATAACCTTGGCATACGGGCCGTACCTCTGCTCTGTTTCGACTCCAGCAAGCATGCATCCACCGAAGCTTGATCTTCTTTTTTGCTTCTCCAGGCATTGTGGCATTTAACACTGCCTCCTGCTTGCAACAGTAGTGAGGGGACCTGTTTTGCCCTGGAGGCCTGACCAAAGAGAAGGCTGTGGCCCTAATTCTGTTCATTCTGCTCTTTCAGAAACCCTGAAGCTGCTGCAGCGCCTGCTGAAGTCGCCAGGCTGCCGGAAGATCCCTGTGCTGGTGCAGAGCAAGGACGACGTGATCGTCACGGCTTCCAACTTCAGCTCTGAGAGGTAGCGGGCTGGGGGTGCTCCCTTCTGGGCAGGCGCAGACCTGGGTGAATGGACTCTTGTGGTCTCGGCTCAAGGTGCCCCTCGGCCGGCAGTGTGGCCCGGGGGCCCTGTCCAGCTGAGACCTCAGCGTCCTTCCCTGTGAAACAGGGATGATCGACCTTCTCCACAGGGCTCTGGGACGTGCTGGGCACGAGCTGTGGGAAACACCCGCCCCGTGCCTGGCTCCTGTGCGGTGATAGCCATGCACCATTTTTATAACTTCTTACACATTTTTATACTGCTTTTCTCAAAAGCTCCTGAATCTCAAATCACTTCAGGCCTTTATTTATTAAGGTATCCTTTGATTCTATAAATATTTTTTGGATGTCTGCTTTGTGGTGCTCTTCATGCAGACCTTGAGGTTTCAAAGTTGACTCGGCCACTGTCCTTGTCCTCAAGGTCAGCTCTTTGGCCAGAGGCACTCTCTGAAGTTAGATAAGTCTGTTCCTTCTCCCGGAGTCTTGGGGGTTGCCTACAGCCCTCTGCCTCTTGTCTTGGTCTGTAGGACAGCGCCCTGGTGTTCTGGCCAGTGGCTCTGCCCTGACGTTGTTGTCTTCAGTACTGCCATTTGGCCAGCAGAGGGGGTGCATTTTGGCCGCCCCCATTTTTGCCTTTGCCTGTGCTGTTCTATGCAGCGCTATTCTAGCAGATGTGGGGAATATATGATTCCTGATCTTTTGGAGGCTGATTAACCCTGGGTAGGAGGTGTGGAAGCCATTGAGATACAACTGATGGAAAATCAGACATAGTTACCTGTGGCTGAGACACAGAACGTTCAGGAGCTGGAAGGAGTTGAGTGCCCTCGGCGAAGGGGTTCCTGGAAGCAGCAGTGGGGGCGATGTGCCCTGAAGGGCCAGAGGGTTTGGTGGTTGGAGAAGAGGGGAGGAATTCAGGCAGGAAGATCGGAGTGGCCAAATAAATACATGGCGGTGGAAAAGAGCCAAGCTTTTAGGAAAAAGTACAGTTCTCTGGTCTGGCTGGAATAAAGGACTTTAAGAGAAATAAACCTGCAGAAATGTTATGGGGAGGGATGGGGCTGCTCTCTCTGTAATGGGAAGGGGGTAAGGCTTTAAGCAAGCGTGCGTGTGCTCCAGGAAGCAGCAGTTGTGAGCACCTGAAGCAGGGCAGTGGGGAGGGCGGAGAGGAGGGGACAGATTTCAGAGACAAAACTGAGTAGAGGAAAAGGCCTTAGAGTCGGGGTAGTGGGTGGAGCTCTGGGAGGATGCCACCTCAGGGGCCTTCCTGTGCCCCCCACCCGCCCCCCGTCCTGTGTCAGGCAGGAGCCGGCCTCCTGAGCTCCTTCCTCTCTCTTCTCCCTCCACGAGGATGTGCCCCATATTCCAGATCTCCAACGTTACAGGCGAGAACCTGGATCTGCTGAAGATGTTCCTGAACCTCCTCTCCCCCCGCACCAGCTACCGGGAGGAAGAACCTGCAGAGTTTCAGATCGATGACACTTACTCTGTGCCGGTGAGTGGCTTCTGCTGGACAGAGTGGGGTGGGAGGCTCGGTGGGCACTTCCTACAAGGTGTGTTGGATCCAGTCTGTGGTGGAGAGCGGCTGGGTGGGGATAGACTTACTGGGCCAGGGTCTTCTCTGCAGGGTGTGGGGACAGTGGTGTCGGGGACAACACTCAGGGGCCTGATCAAGCTGAATGACACGCTGCTACTGGGCCCAGATCCTCTGGGAAACTTCCTGTCCATTGCTGTCAAATCGATCCATCGCAAGCGCATGCCTGTCAAAGAGGTGCGGGGGGGCCAGACGGCCTCCTTCGCGCTGAAGAAGGTGAGTGTCAGTAACACCAAAACTCCCCTGGGGTCCCCATCTGGTGGGGCCCTGAGCCTCCGCCAGTCCCCAAGGCTGCTCTGCTGGCCACTGGCCTCACTTTCACAGGTGAGGACACCAAGGCTCCGAGAGCCTGCGTGACATGCCCAGGAGGGCACGGGTAGGGAGTGGTAGAGCCAGGACTTGAACCCAGACCTGCCTGCCTCCTAAGCTTGTCCCTCCCTCTAATATCTGAGTAGTGACCTCACCAAGCTCAGTGGTGAGATCACATAAGCATCTCCCTGCTGTGTTGAGGGTCCTTCTATAGGGCCATTGGGGGTCCATGCCAAGCCCTCTTCCCATTCAGCCTTCTGTCACCCAGGGGTTGGGGCGAGTGCTACCTCTAGGACCACCTCCTCTCTGCCAAGCAGGTTAACCAGCAAAGTGGGGCTGCCTTCACTCCCTCCAGCAGTCAGGCCGCACTCACCTGCCTTTGCCCTCGTCACCCACTTGATTCTTACCCGTCCTTCAAGGCCCAGCTGAAATGTCACTTCCTGCAAGAATCCTTTCCTGACCCTGAATAGCAGTGTTTAAGCTTCCCATGGCACGAGAACCTTCCCAGGAGGCCTCTGGTCTGGTGCAGTGAGGGCAAGGCCAAGTTGGGGTGGTCCTCAGCCCCAGAGGGACTCCTAGTCCTCCAGGGCCAGGGGTGAAGCCCTAAGGCTTTAGTGACCCTGAGGTCTGGGATCCCCTCTTTCTTTCAGATTAAGCGCTCGTCCATCCGGAAGGGCATGGTGATGGTTTCCCCACGTTTGAATCCCCAAGCGTCCTGGGAGTTTGAGGCTGAGATCCTTGTCCTCCACCACCCCACCACGATTAGCCCGCGCTACCAGGCCATGGGTAGGTGTCTGGGGGGTTGCAAGCTCAGGAGGCAACCCTTCACTAATTGCTCCAGCAGCCGAAACCCTAGTTTCACCTCCGTTCCAGAGGCAGGTCACCTCCCTGTTTAGTGATGCTGTCTTTTCTGCCTGTGGGCTGCAGCATTTAGTCCTGCAAACACAAACCGAGTGCTAGCTGTGCCTCCTCTGAGCCTGCTGGATGCTGTAGTGTGCCAGGTGTTGCTAGATGCTGCCAAGTGCTGGGGACAAAGACCAGATAGCCAAGAGCCCTGCCCTGAAAAAGCTAACAGTGTAGAGAAGGCACCATACGCAGACACAGCGCCCTGTAGTCAGGAACAAGGAGCATGGGTCCAGGCGCAGGGGGGCCTAACTGGAGGAAGAGGCAGGAGAGTTTGAGGCACAGTCAGATCCCTGTGCACCCCGGCTCCCTGGGCTTCCCTGAGCCCCCCAAGTACTCAGCCTGCTGCAGATCAAACGCGTCCCATGCTTTTACTCGTCGCTTCCCCTGCCCTGAGCCTGACAGGTGGCCCCAGCCTGTCCTGACCGGGCTCCCTTGGCAGTGCACTGTGGGAGCATCAGGCAGACGGCCACCATCCTGAGCATGGACAAGGACTGTCTGCGCACTGGGGACAAGGCCACCGTGCACTTCCGCTTTATCAAGACCCCTGAGTACCTACACATAGACCAGCGGCTGGTGTTCCGGGAAGGCCGCACCAAGGCTGTGGGCACCATCACCAAGGTATGGCCTGGCAGGTCTCACCTGCCTCCCTCCAACACCAGGGGCTTCTTGAGAAGCCCTGGGCATCTGCTGGGCGGCCAGGGGCAGAGGCGCCAGTCCCCATCTAGGGGAGCTGGAGCAGTGTGCGCCTCCTGGGGGGCAATACTTGAGAATTTTTAAGAAGATTTTATTTTTAGAGAGAGAAGAAGGGAGGGAGAAAGAGAAGGAGAGAAACATCGATGTGTGTGCCCCAACGAGGGGCCAGGCCAGTAACTCAGGCATGTGCCCGAGGAGGACTCGAACTGGCGACCCCTTGCTTTGTAGGACAAGGCTTAACCCACGGAGCCATGCCAATAGCCACCCTGTGAATGTTTCCAGCTGCTGAGATACTTGGTTGGTTCCTGGAAGGCCCGAAGTTAAACTTACCCCAGCCTCCTGTTGCAGGGACGGCAGGTCCTAGGGCTGGAGACGCGGTTGCTGTCCCGAGAGGAGTCCCAGTCCACTCAGTAGGGAGAGAACCTCGATTTCAGCTCACAGGGCTCTGGCAGGCTGGGCTGCAGCCTGGGGGCTGTGCTGAGCAGGAGGGGCCAAGGTGCCCTGATGCTTTGCATGAAGAGCAGCTGGAGCAGGGCATAGGGTGGAGCCCTACGAGGCTCGGCTGAGGCAGCCTGGGGCCCTGGGTGGGGAGAGAACAGCTCTCCATTCTTCTGCCCCTGTTTCGGCCCTCCTGCCATGGATCCTGGGCCCTGCTCCAGGAGCAGCCAGGCTGGGGAGTGAGAAGTCCCCAAGAGAGGAGGTGGGGGAGCAGGCAGCTGAGCCGATGTCCCTGCCCGCGGCCCCCGGCCTCACCCCAATCCCCTCGGCTACTACAGCTCCTCCAGACCACCAACAACTCCCCGATGAACTCCAAGCCTCAGCAGATTAAAATGCAGTCAACGAAGAAAGGCCCCCTGAGCAAACGAGAAGATGGGGGCCCGTCTGGAGGGCTGGCGGTAGGGGTGCCCCAACCTGGAGATGAAGCTTGCTCTCTAGGGGCGTCGCAGTCAGCTGTGTCCAGCAGTCTCCAGCCAATGGTGAGCATGCCTCCCAGGCCGGTCCTGGGCTCCAGACCACCTCGGGCGGGCTGATGGCGGGTATGCCTGTCAGTGTCGGTGACGTGACGTGTAATAGGAGAGCTGCCGCTGCGTCCGCACGTAGATGGGTGTTTCCCACAAATCAGGCACACGGGCACTTTCGGGGTGTGAGCACTTTGTCTGAAGGCGGTGTTTTTCAAACTTTGAGGCGTGGCCTACGTAACATCAGTTTAATTGGTCCTGATTAGTGTTTGGTTCCACATGTCAGTTTTCCTTCCTAGTAACAGTGAGTGCGGTTTACAGGTGTGGGTGGCGTCTGCACGTGCCGCAGCCCGTGAGGTTGGAAAATTGTTGCCCTATAGGCTCTCCTGTGCCCTCTCCCTGACATGACACCTCCTGAGGGGTTGGAGGCCTTGAGCCCTGTGTCACTGCACCTGTCACTCAGCATCCCCTGCCAGCACCTCGCCCCTTCCCGAGTCTCTTTCCCTGTCCTACTCTGTGGCGAAGGAAGCCTTCGCTGGGCCCACCTTTCCTGCCGCCTCCCCGCATCGGGCTTTCCTCCGGCTCGTGCCTTCCCCTTCTCTCTCCGCCTGTGTGGCAGGTGTCGGTTCCTGGCACACCCTTGCCACACCACACCTGCTTTCCCTCTGGCAGGTAGGCAGAGCAGCGGCCCTGGCTCCCTCGGACCACAGTGACGGCTGCTCCGGCGGGGCTGGCACCGCACTGCCTGCCCTTGGTCTCAGGCCCCGTCTTCCTGCTGCCCCCGCCCTTCTGCTCCCCTGCGCTGTCCCCTCCGCTGCTTCCGGTGGGTCACTGCTTCTTACGCTCCTCCTTTCTCTTCCAGTCCAAGCCCAGCAGTGGGGGCCGGCGACGAGGGGGCCAGCGTCACAAGGTGAAGAACCAGGGGGCCTGTGCGACTCCTGCCAGTGGCTGCTGAATTTCCTCCGCCTCCCTTCCCCACCCGAGGGGTTCTCAGCCTCTGGGCCGAAGCAGCCCCATGCCCACCCTCGGGCCACAGCCGGGAGCTCACCATTCCCCGCCCCCTGGTTTCCGGGGGCTTTGTAATTTATAAGCTGAGGAAGGCGGCCAGACTTCTGCAGTGCTGACCACCTCCTACCCTCTCACCCACCTTCTTCCTCACTCAGATTTTGTACCTCCGGGCCCTTAGTTTTTATTCTTTTTATTTCCTCTCGTGTGTGCGTGGTGCAGGAGTGGGCGCTCAGACCCTGGCAGTCTTTCTTCTTCCTACCCCTCTCCAGCACCACTGGCTGCCTGTCCATTCATCTGTCTGTCCATGTGTCTCTGTGAGAACCGTTAGGGGCTGGAAGGGGCCGAAGGGTGCCAGGGGCGCCTCCGTGGAGCTGACCGCTGGGCTGGGGTTGCAGGTGTAAGTGCTGCCGCTGCGGCCTCCCAGAACCTCCTTCCGGGATTCGGACTCCCAGCAGGGTGGGCGGTGCTGGCTTCCTCTTCTCCCAGCTCTTCCTTAAACCCTAAGGCAGACAATGCTGAAACCTCTGAAACTGTAACCTGTAGGTGTACAGAGGGAGAGGTGATTGGATTGTGGGCGTGTCCTCCCTGTCCCTAGCCCCGACCCTTGCCACTAACCCAGAGACAGCCGGTGGCTTTTCCTTCCGCTTGGACATGAGCCTGGGTTCGCCTGCCTGCTCGGCCGGTCTGTCTGCTGAGCGGGAGCCGCCGGGAGCCGCCTCCTGCTGGGACTCAGTCTCACTGGCTCTCAGGTCACCTGCTTGGGGTCATGCTGCTTTTGTTGGGCATCAGGTGCTCCTCTGAGCCAGACCGGGCCTGGAACCCCTGCTTCCTGCCACGCCCCTGCCACGCCCCTGCCACACCCCTGCCACACCCCTGCCACATGGCCCCAGCGCAGCAGTGAAGGGCCCAGCCCCCAAGTTTGGGAGGCCTGACTGAGGTGCAGTGAAGGCAGGTAGGGGGCCGTGAATGCGACTCCTCTAGGCCCAACACAGAGCAGTAAGCGTTCCGCAAGGGTTGCCACCTGGCGTGGGGATGGGGCTGCCCAGCCAGAGATGGCAGCACAGGCCCTGGGCCAGCCTGGTCTGAGCTGGGGGCTGAAGCCCCCAGTTTAGGGCGGGCTGATGAATGCATGTGTGCCCTTTCTCTGGCTGAGGCAGACGCCCAGCAGGCTGGGTCCTTCCTCAACCTCACCTCCCTCCTTCCTTCTGTCCCCAGCCTTTCTCCTTCCCTTCCCCTCCCTGACTGCTGGTCCCTTCACCTGCCTCCTCCCAGCTCTACTTAACTGCTGACCTGGGGTCGTCCGTGCAGGGACCAGACCAGCACAGGAAATAGTCTGCTCCCCATCCAGCCCCTCAAGGTGGCAGTGCTGCCACTGGGAACGCTGTTGCTCTGCCTGCCCTGCGCCCCTGTCTCTGGCAGGCGCCCCCAGGCTCCTCCGGGCAGGCAGGCTTGGCTTCAGCACCCAGGCTCTCCCACCAGCTGTGACCCGGGGCGCCTTGCCAACCTTCTCTGAGCTTCAGTTTCGTCCTTCACATTAAGAGGTAAATGCTTTTGAGGGTCATAACGACTCAGGAAGAGGATGGATGTGAGGCCCTGGTGTGTCCGGCATGGGGGAGGCACCTGGTGAGTGGTCAGCACCCTGGTCACCACTCATGCTGGTTTCCAAGTCTGCAGCAGAGGCCACAGGCAGGGGACAGACTTGAAAGGAGAAGTGTGGCAATGACATGTCTCTTGTGGTGTGGCTGGGGCTGGGCCACGTGTCTCACTGACTCCATGGGCTTTGAGGGAAGTGGTGGTTGGTCCATTGTTCTAGATAAGGAAACTGAATCTCAGAGGAGCAGGGCTACCAGCCAGTGGGAGGCTTCCGCCCCCGCCCCCAGCGGATCCCTGCAGGCCGCAGTGTGTCTGGCCTCTGCCTGTTCCTTTGTCTGCTGGCTGCTTCCCCCTTGCTTTTGTCTCTGGTTCTGCTTACAGGGGCTGCTGCCCTCAGACGCCTTCACAACTGCAGGGCTCCAGGGTTAGGCTCCCCCTGCTCTGTCCCCACGGCGGGTGCTGTGGAATTCGTGTTTCCAGGGGGCGGGGCCATGGTGGAGCCCCAGAACAGGTGGGACCCCGTTTTGTGTGAACTCTTTGGCCCCTGTGAGCATAACCACTGTATGTTTGGAAGCTGCAGCCTCCACCCGGCCTCTCCCCTCAGATGCAGGAGGCTGGTCTGGATCTTGGTGGTCCTCAGGCCACGTGGACTAGCAGGGCTGGCTGATGGCAGCCCTTTACTGCCCTCAGTAGGGACTGCGGAGTTCCCTGGGGGGTCTCAGCCCTACCAGCTGTCCATTTGGAACAAAACACCAGCCCTTTTGTAGTTGACAAAAGAATAAACTTGTTAATCTGACGATCTTGAATGGCATTTTGTGACTCAGTTGGCACCACTGCTCTGGCTCCCTGGTCCCCCGGGCCCAGTGTAAGGCTGGGGACAGGAAAGTGGGATCGGGGTTGTGGGCGGCACCAGCAGAGAAGATGGCGTGAGCTGTGCTGTGAGGGCCACAGGCCGGGGTGCCCAGAGGGCAGAGCAGGGGCCCCAGGCCGACCGTGTGGGACGAGTTCCAGGGACTCCTTTACTGCTGCCGCTCAGGGGTGGCTCCTGTGTGAGATATGGTGCCTGAGGCAGAGCAGGACAGGGGTGGCGTGAAGGGGGAAAGCAGTGAGCACTTGGTGGGGGCGAGCACTTGGTGGGGGCGAGCCCTGGGTGGGACTCGCTGCCTTCCGGGACACTGAGCTGTGGCGCCCGGGAACTGGCCCGAAGCCTTTGGGGCTGGATTTGCTCTCCCGTCCCTAGAGCCCCGCCACTGACTTGTCCCTTCCCTGTCAGCTGTGCTCGGGACTGGCTCTGAGCCAGGTACCATGTGGGGACAGGAGGCATGTGTCTGAGAGTCCAATTGGGGGCTGGCGCTGCCCTTCGAGCAACTCATTAGTGATGTTGAATCTGGGGGCATACTTACAGGGAAGGTCCAGGACCTGCTCCCCCGAGCTGGCGGACTCTGGCTCTTCGGGGGACCCCCTCCTTGCCTCACCCCAGCACATATACGAGGGACAAATCTCCAATTCCCACCCCCATCAAAGCTGGGTTCTAGCTGAGGGGTTTGGGTTTCTAAAGCAGGAATTAAGTCTTTGAAAAGGTGTTGTTTTGGCCAAGAATTCACTCTCGTTTTCCCGAGAGCAGATGATCTGTGCAACTGGCCAGGTGGAGACCACACACTCCATCAGTCTGGGCATAATTTATTTTTTGCATAGCCAAAAACTAGAATCTGGAGATACAAAACTAAGAACCCAATAGTGCAGCATTTGTGACAGAAGAGCACAAAACCAAACTTGGTTGTTGGGGGGCAGCGGCTGTGCGGGAGCCAGTGCTGGGGGGACTCAGGGTGGGGCTGGGGCCGCGCCTCACCCCAACTTTGTGCTACCGCCCCGTCAGCTTGGCCTCTCCTAAGGAGGCCTGTGTGCACGGCAGCCCCTCTTGGCGGCAGGGTCACACCCAGGGCCCCTCAGAACGGGGCCAGGATCAAGCCCTTAGCTTTTCAGTTAAAAAACAGACCTTGAAAAATATTTACATACTACAGCAGGGCCTGCTGGGTAAGAAACCCCCTGCTTCAGGCCCCTGCCCTACCCAGCCCCCCTCCCCGCCCCCAGCCCCCCCTAGAAAAAAAATCCAGAAAGGAAACAATTGAGCAAGAGCTGAAAGAGCCCCAAGGGGGTGGCTGACGGTGAGGGCCCCTTACACCAGGGGCCTGACTGCCATGGGGTGGGGCGGGGCCTGCAGGGCAGGCCAACCTCCCACCTGGTACCCTGAATATCACTGCGACCAGGGCATCCCCGGGCCACCAGGAGAGCCCAGGAAGTGCCCTGCTCCCACCCTCATAGCTGACCGCAGGTGCTCACGGCCTCAAAGGACAGGTCCAGGCTCCCTGCACGGCTGGAGGACTTGGCAGACTCGCTCAGGGGTCGGGCAGGCCCCAGTCCCGGTATCAGAAGAGAACAAGTGACTAGTACCCCACCCCACCCAACCCCTGCAGAGGGGACCCTGCAGGGCGGGCCCCTGGGCCCTCGGAGGCTCAATGGAGCCAGACCGCCCCAACCCCGGGCAAGTGTGTGCAGAAGCCCTTAAGAGGCTCGCAGGGCTGGGCTCCCCGGGGCCGTGGCACTGGCTATGGGAGGGCCCCGCAGCCCTCTGGCAGGAGCTTCCCGCCTGCCGCCTGGTCCCCACCTGCACCGAGAGCACCTTGCTCCCATAGGCCTCACTCCCTGGGACCAAGGCCCACGCTCCTGCCCCTGAGGCTTTGGCAGGAGCCTCACCCCAGCCTCCCAGCAGAGCCTCCAGGGGGCCACTCTCCACCACGGGCTGGGCGGGGGCGTCCAGGGGCGTCCAGGGGCGTCCAGGGGCAGCCAGTGCTTACCCTCGGCTGCTGGGACGTGTTCCCTCATCACCTCTCCTGCCTCTCAGTCCCCTGTGATATGCTACATATGTACACCCTCCCAGGAGGGGAGATAGACGCCTGGCAGAAGGAGAACGAAGGATGAAAAGACGCTGAAGCCAGCTGCACCCCTCAAGCTGCCCGGCTGCCAGGAAAGCCCTGTGCATTCTTTCTCGTCTCCACGGAGCCAGCGGTTCTTGTCAAGCACGTGGGGGCGTGGCAGGGGTGCTGCTGTCCCGCTCCCGGGGTGGGGGGCACGGCTGGCCTCCCCGCTGGCTGGCAGCACCTGGGGAAGGCCTAGTGGGCGGGCTCCCCGTGCACCCTGAAGCGGTAGATGCAGGTGTACTCGGGGTGGCCCCAGTTCGTCAGGATCCGCAGCTCCACCACCTGGTATGCGGCCATTTTAGGGTCCTGGCAGAGGAGGAAGGGGCTCGTGTCACAGAGGCCTCGGACCTGACAGCGGGCAGAGACACCGCCTTCAAAGCTCCCGTCTCCAGACCCTGCAGGAGACTCTCCAGCCGGTGGCCCAGGGGCCCCAGTGGCTTCAGAGGTCCTCTAGGGGCCGCCCACCCAGGGCCATGTTCCAACGGCCTCGTAGCTGGGCATCAGCGCTGGTCACCCCAGGCAGCTCACAGGCGCGCTGGACCGTCCAGGTCGCCCGGCAGAGTGACCTCCACGGAATTTGCTGCTCCACGTTGACGTTGGAAAAGAGTCCCTTAACTTTGAATTAAGCAGAACTTCTTTTTAAAGAAGAGATCAGGCCTCGTCCTCAAAAAGCCAGTCCTCGGAGCCAGCCTCGCCTCCCCTGATGCGCCCGTGCAGCTCTCCGGCCCCCCTCCTGTTCCCCGCCCCCACTACTGCAGGCACGGCACACTCATCGCTGAGAAACCCCAGCTACTCCCCCGGCTCCGCTACCACCTGGGAGCTCGTGGCTCAGTCCGTGTGTCCAGGCCCCACGTCTGCTCCACTGGACTGTCCCACGGGGGCCTCAGGTGGGGGGCCAAACCTGCCGGTCTCTGCATCAGCCTCTCTGCTGCCCTCACCTCCACCCTCCACTCCCCTGCCCCTGTTCGGGCCCTCCCAGTGGTGTCCCACCACCTCTCCGTCTTCTGAACCCCCCCTTGTCAATTCTGGTTTGCTCCCCAGCAACTGCTTCCCGACCCACCGCCGTCTCCGGGCTGGTTTCCCCCTTAGACCCACCATTCGCTCAAAGTCACAAGGACCTTACCGTAGCGCTCATCACATTGTCACTTCTCCACCTAAAGCACGGCAGTGCCCACCCTGTCCCCAAGCCAAGCCCCAAGGGCTGGAATTCTCTGGCCTGGTCTCTGACTGGCCCCTGCAGGCCCCTTTCCTGCTGCTGTCCTTCACCTCACCCCCGAGCTTCTCGCTAGTGTATTCCAAGTCCCCACCCTTTGGGGAGGGTGCACGCAGCCTGCATCAGATTCATCTGGGCTCGTTGTTAGAATGCAGGTTCCCGGGTGCCAGTGGCCCCAAGGACCCCACCTCCTGGGACCCTGCATTTCTAAGAAGGGCCTGCAGGACAGGCCCACTCGGGGTGCGTGGCCACACTGCACTGCGTGAGGCCCGGCTGGGCCACGTGCACGCTCCCAACGCCCGGACAGCTGCCCGTTCCATCCCTCGAGCTGCGGGAGCTCGGGGGCTGCGGGTTCCCGCTCTGAACCCCCACCGCCTGGCACGGGTGACTGCTCAGAGTCTGCTGAAGGGGTGGGAAAGCGGGCCTGCCGCCTCCGCTGGCGCAGCAGGGTTCCCGTACCTGAAAATAAAATGTCTGGATGGGCTCCCCGTCCTGGTCGTAGGTGAACTGGCCCAGAAGTGTCCCCTGCTGCTGCAGGTCTTCGTCGAATCCCTGGAAGGACGAAGATGCTGCCCTCAGGCACGTGCCCTGGCCAGCAGGGGCGGAAAGCCCGCCCTCCCTGTTCCCACACCGGTCCCCAGTCCCCTCTCGCCCTGGTGGCCTGCAGGGGACCTGAGCTCTGGACTCAGGGCTGCTAGGGTGTCCGCAGCAGACAAGTCACTTAGCTCCTTGGGTCTCTGCTTCTTCCTCTGCAGCCTGAGACAACTGGAATTGGAGTACCATTTCCCACCCTGGCACCATCTCTTCCAAATCTGCTTCCCTCCCCGGCCGAAGAGTGACCCCAACATTACTCACAAGGACGGCAAAGTCCTTGGGGGCACTGGAGATGGTGCTGTTGGGCGACAGGGACTTGGGCACGTGCTCTAAGGTGACGGCAGTCGGGTGGATGCGGGCCGAAAGGCGAACCACGGCAAAGCCCTGGGGCCCTTGGAAGGCCCAGCAGTTGCCCGGGTGCACGTCTGGCTAGAAGGGAAGGATGTCGGGTCAGTGCAAGGCTGGTGACCGAGCCCGCCGGAGTGCAGCCCTGGCTGACCTGGGACAGTCGCCCACCCACACAGGTGACTCTGCTCGGGGGCCCTGCTGTGGCCCTCGCTGGGTGCCTACCTGGAGGATAACGCGGGGCGACTGGGAGTGGTACCACAGGGGGACGCCAAAGAGGCTGAGGAGGGCCGTCTTGGTCTCGTAGGTCTCAGAACAGCGGGTGCTGATCACACTGGCCCCTGACACAGGAAAGAAAGGAAATGCTGGGGCCTGGGGCCTGGACACGGTCACTGGGCAGGGGGACCAGACAACCGGCTCTGCCTGGCAGCGCAGAGGTCCCCAGGCTTAAAGGGCTGAGGCAGCCCAAGGAGGGACCACTACTGCCCAGTCCTCTCTGGGGACAGAGTGCAGGCGCCCCGGGTCCAGTCTGTACACCTAACCCAGACCTCAGGCAGCTGTAAACAGCCTCGTCCCAGCCAAGGACAGTGCTCAGCACGTCCTGACACCTTGGAGCTGTCGTTCGCCTGTTAGGAGTTCCAGGTGGCGCGACTTCCGATAAGCCCAGCTTGGCTAGCACCGCAGCTGCTCCAGCAGAGGCCAGATGCGGGTGCAGCCACCAGGGCGTGGCGCCAAAAAAAGAGCGGAATGCACACCTCCTGATTCCAGCGCGTAGTCCACCATCCCGATGCGGTCCTCACTGTAACGCTTCAGGGCCTGGTTTACGATGCGGTGCACCTCCTAAAACAGGCAGCCAGAGCCACTGTGACAGGGGCCGGACCCACCCACCCTCGTACCTCCCCTGCCGGGGCTGGGGCCCACAGACTGATTCCCTTCTGTGCTTGCTCCACATGGGTGTGCCTCCGCCCCCCACCCAACAGCCCCAAAGCAAGCACCGGAGCCTCGTGCATGTCATCTGGGGCCCAAAACGCACCAGGGAGCTGGTGGTGTGGGTCTAGGGCTCCCAGGGAGGAAGGCAGTGTGTGCGTGAGTGGGGTCCGGGGGCCCTCACCTCCTCTGTCACCCCGATTGCGCCTTCCTTCTGCAGCCGCAGCCCCAGGCTGGCCACAGCCTCCCTCGCAGACTTGCCCTGCATCTCGGCCACGTGGGCAAGGACCTTGTTCTCCAGCTCCTGTAGCTGTGCCTGCATCTCCTCTCGCTGAAGGAGCCCAGTGCGGCTTCCCCCGCCTCGGAGAAGGAACTGGCTGATCCAGGCGGGGAACTGAGACTCCACCTAGGGCCCGAAGAAAGGTCTCAGTCGGGGATGCTGGCAGCTTGGGCAGAGGGGTGGAGAAGGGGCGCAGGTCTGCTTGGAGGGAAGAGCTACGACCCACTATGTTCTAGACATGAAAGCGGGAAGAACTCCCATCAAAGGGAGCCAACATCTAGGTCAAGTCTAGGGCCAGAGCTCGTGAGCCAGACGGGCTGCAGGGGCAGGAAGCTCTCCAAGGAGAAGTGGTCTCAGAGGGCGGGTGTTCGGCAGGGGGTTTGCACAGTTCCCACGCACATCGTCTCGCACGGCCTGGAGCTGCTGCGGCAGCAGGCCCACTTGGTCCGCCACCGAGTCCTGCTTCAGGGTCACGGCCGCCAGCTCCTGCCGCAGGCCTGCCAGCTGTCCCTCCAGCTGCCCCAGCTCCTTCATGGAGTGCTCGCGGAAGGACTCCTGGGTCATCCTGCTCCCAAAGAGAGAAGAGTGAGCCTTGGGTCTCTGGGGAGGTCCTCCAGTTGGCTCCTGATGTAAGGAGGGCCCACCACACGCAGGTGAACTCGAGGCCTGCTCTTAGATCCTGGCTGTGAACACTGCTCCGGGGCGGGCTTGCCTGTCCCAGGAAGCGGATTTTTATTTATTTACTCACTTTCAGAGGGGAAGGGAGGGAGAAAAAGAGGGAGAGAAACATGGATCTGTTTGCCTCTCGCATGCCCCCCACTGGGGACCTGACCCGAAACCCAGGCCTGTGCCCTGACAGGGAATCGAACTGGTAACCTAGGCTGGCGCTGAATCCGCTGAGCCATACCAGGTGGTCATCAGGGAGTCGATTCTTATCCTGATCCTTCTCTAAGCTCAGATCCATCACCCACTCGGCCTCAGCTGCTCACACCTGCACGCCAGCAGTGTGACGTCTGGGGCAAGGGAAGGCGGTGGCTTCAGGCCGTATGGGAGGCTAGGTTCTTCTCCAGTAGCCACCACCAGCCTCCACGCCCCTCAGGGACAGGATCTACGCCTGGGGTCCCGAGCTGGGCTTCAGCCACCCTGCTCTCTGCTCAGAACACAGCCAGAACTCTGCTTTGGGGGCTCCACTGCCTTTCTGTCAGGGGCGGGGCTGGCCGGGGAGGGGCAGGCCCCAGCCGGAATGTAGGGTCCCCCTTACCTGTGCCACTCGGACTTCAGCTGCTGGAGCCGAGTCTCAGACTCCTGTTAGCAGGAACAAGGGAGAAACGCAGGTGAGGTCAGGCCCAGCGAAGTCGGCCTCCCAGAGCAGCATCTGCTCCCTTTGGGGTCTTTGCCTGACCACACCCCTGCCCCAGGGTCTCCCAACCACTCCAGGGAATGCCAAACTGGCCTCCCCCCAAAGTCCTCGGGAGAGCCTCACCCAGCGCCTGGCACACTGAGGCCTCCGTATGTTCACTCATTCATCCAGCATGTCAGGCCCAACACCATGGGCTGCTTGAAAGTGACCCTCCCCGCCCCCTAGCCTGCGCCCAGGGCATCCCTAGGAGCGTTCCGGCCCAGGGGGCTCAGGTCAAGCAAGTCTGGAGACAACACCCCCGCCCCCTCTATGTCTAAGCAGCCTTCTTCAGGGGGCCGATGTGTCTCTCTCGGCCCAGGAACAGATGTTGAATTGGAGGCCACTGCAGGCCGCAGGTGCCCCAAACCCACCAACCTGGGAGGTCTGGACGATCTTCTTGAAGAGGTCTTCTGCGTCCTGTTGGTGTTCTGTTCTCAGGGTGGCTACTTCTTCCTGTCGGGCAGTGAGAGAGGCGGAGGGTTTCACCAAGCTATGCCCGGGTGGCCACTCGCTAGCACAGGCGGGGTGGCTGGAACGCAAACCAGGCCTCTCTGGGGGCCGCCTTTGGCACCCGGCCCTTCTGCTGCGGTGCTTTGTGGAAACGAGACAGCCTGCCCGAGACCTACCTGGTGCCAGGCACTGCACCAGGCACCCCGCACTCTCGTGCTCGCAAGCAGGAAGTGGGGGCAGGCAGCAGAGTGTCTGGTTCAACGAGGAGGAAACCGAGACTTAGCAAAGGTCAGTGCCAAGTGGCAGAGCCGTGTCTGTCACAGCAGGGTGTGCAGGGTCTCGCCCCCTCTACCCACATGCTCCCAATGTCCCCTGCACGCAACCCCCAGCTCTAGCCCACAGGCCGCAGCTCCTCTCCCCCACCTGGATCCAGGCAGCCGTGTCCCTGCGGAAGTCCTCCTTCAGGGCCGCCTCCCGGCGGCTCACCAGCCCCTCCAGGAGTGCCAGGGTGTCCTCGTGGCTCAGGCCGCCGCCACCTGCCTCGCCAGTGGCCCCTTGCCGCAGCTCCAAGCGTTCCAGGCGCAAGGCCTCCTTCTGCCAGTTGGAGGAAAACTCGGCAGCGAGAGCTTCCAGGCGCCGCTCCAGAGAGTGTACTCGGGACAGAATTCGCTGCTCAGCCTGGCCGGGAGGGGGTGGGGGGAACCGCAGAGGTGAGGGGCTCAAGGACAGAAGGCAGGGAGGATCCCAGACATGCCCCAGTGCAAACAAAAGAGGGTCTGGGGCTCTCAGGACAATCTCTCTGCCCTGCAGATGGGCAAGTCATTTAGCAGGTAAATGAGGTGACAGTGAACCCAGGGTACTGGGACACTCAGCGGGCCAAAAGGGGGGGTCTCATCCCCAAAAAGGGATGCGTGTGGGACAGGGGAGAAAGGACACAGTGCACTCCCAGAAGAGGGTCCCAGTGGAGGGACAGTCCAAGAAGAAGACAGGAAGAAACTGCAGGACAGCCCCAGGGGGCTAGGCGTCCTGTGGGCTGCACCCATCCCCCCTCTACTCTGGGGGTGCATGTGTGTGGGAGTGTGGGGCTGAGGGCTTCAGCTGCTGACTTTAAACAGCTTCCTCTCCTTCCATCAGTAACTAAAGCTAAATGGCCAAATCATTTGAAAAGGCTTTTACTTTCTCCTCTTTAACTTGTGCCCCACGGAGAAGACGGAAGACAAGTCCCTTGGCCATGAGGGTGGCATTTGGTAGTGTGCCGTGAATTCTGAGAACCTTGTTGGCTTCAAAACAGAAATCTTTGCCAAGAGAAAGCGTCAGTCTGTCAAGTATCAAAGGGCAAGAACACTGGCTACGGAGGTGGCTTCTGATTTTTAAAATTCCATTTGTTTCAGTGACTCAAAAAGCAAACAAACAGTAAAATGTCGAGCTCCTAACCCCTGCCAGCCTCCGCCCAGGGCCCCACCCTCCCCCACCAGAACCTGGCAACCGTTTTTATTAGTGTCTTTATGTAAATGCAATCTTTCCTTCTTTCTCTCTCTCCTCTCTCTCTTCACAAAAAGGTGACCCTAGAATTAAATTGTATGTAATACCCTTACTAATGATTGAAAAAGGAGAATGTGTATGCCATTATTTTATGAAATAATAAGATCACGATCAGGAAAGTAACATCCACCAAAATGAATGGTGAAAACTGTGACACCAAATTAACTTCAGCAAGATACAAACAAAGCCCAGTAATTGCAATAAACAGTTCGAAGTTTTCACCGTGGACCTCAGGACGGGTGCTCTGCGCACTGGTCGCCGCCCCGCCCTCCCCGGACTGCAGGCTCTGTGAGCACAGCCTGGGCCTCTTTCATCTGCCCCGGGCAGTTTGCAGCAGTGGCCGTGGCCCTTCCCTCCACCCTGCGCTTGCGCCCTGTGCAGTGTGGCCTTGCAGGTGCTTCCCCTGCTCCTGTCCAGCCTGGCTCTGGGGTTTGCTGAGCCAACGGAATGCGGAGGAAGTGACAGGGTGCTAGTTTCAGATCGAGGCCTTGGAAGGCCTGGCCTGAATCTGCTCTCTTGGAAGCCTGCACGGCTCCTGGGAGAACAGGACCAGGCTAGCCTGCTGGACAAGGAGCTAGCGGGTGGAGCGCAGCCTGCCCTGCTGATGCACCAGCCGGCTGCCCACACACCAGGGAGCCCAGCCAAGACCCGCCTGGCCTTGCTCAGGCTGAGGACCCAGAGACTCATGAGCTAATCAAATGCTTGTACTTTTAAGGCACCGATTTTAGGGGTGGTTTACCTGTGCTGATAGGTAACTGACCGGGATATTACCTTATTCATAGAAGGTGCTCGGCAAATACAAGGCAGGGCAAAAGGAGGTTTACAATTGTGAGTACACGAACACAGTTTATCCTTGTATTGTTGTTTATTAATTGTATTATTTCCCATACAAACAATTGTAAACCTACTTTTGCCCCACCCTGTATTTGTAAAATTATATTGAAAGGAACAAAGCAAATAAGACGACTTGTGTGATTCCTTTTCCTTCTGTTTTCTGGGCTTAGAATGGCGACTCACCTCGGGACAGGTCTGAATCCTGTCTGTGCGAACTGCCTGTGTCCCCATGTGCACACCCCAAGTGGTGAAGAGGGTGCCGGGGACAGGAGGCAGGGCCCCAGCTAGGGTGGCCCCTCTGTCAGCTTTGCGTGTCAGCTGTAAGTGCAGGAAAACCAGTTGTGAACGGGCTGAGGGAGGAGCCTGAAAACTAAGATGCTCACCTGGGAATGTAAGGATGAGTCTCTGGATGCCCACACTTCTTGCTGCTGGCCGCCGCCCCTCGCTGCCCACCAGGAGACCACAGCGGGGTGGAGTGTCTGCAGCCCGTAGGGGTAGAAATACCAAGCACCTGTGCACAGAGGGGGGCGGTTACTCAGGCCAGGGGCTGTACGCAAGGTGCAGACAGTGAGGGCATTGGCCTGACTGGTTTGTTCACACAAGCTAAGCTGGGATTCTGCCTGCAGGTGGCATGGGGGTGGGTGCTCCCCACAGTTCTCTGGGGCAGCAACTCCCACCAGCCCAGAGTGTATGCGTTCTCACATCCCCTCAGGGGTCATCATCTCTCAAACCAGAGAAGACGGCTATACAGGCCAGGGACATCTGGGACAGGAGCCCCGAGGCCCCGCTGGTGGTTCTCAGCCCAGACTTGACATCAGAATCACCCAGGGAGCTTTTAAAACACCTGGTGTTAGAAAACTCACCGTAAATGATACACAGATGAACATATATCACAAAAAGACCATATACATAATCCGAATTGCTAATGTTTGCAGAGAAGGTACAAGGTTTTTTTTCATTAGCTTTTGCGAACCTTCAAGGACACTGGAGAAGGGGAGGGAAGGTCCTAACTGCCCAGCAGGGAGACTTGCTGAGCCGCCTAGTGAGAGCTCAGAGGGCTGTGAATGAGCAGACGGTGGGAGCAAAGACAATGGGGGCCCCAGCGAAAGGAACTGCACGAGTGACGCCCCAAAGAGCTGTCCGAACGTGAGAAAAGGGAAGCCGGTGAAGGAAGATGTGAGGCGACGAGAACGAAGTTGTCAAAATCGCGTAATAAATGCTGGGAGGTGGGGGGAGAGGTGGAAACCGGCTCCCCCAGTGCCCGCCCACCCTCCACAGAGTGAGTTCATTGGCCGAAGGGACCGCGTAGGTGGGATGTGAAAGCCCCCCAGGTGACTGACTCTAATGGCAGGTGAGACTGAGCATCACTGATGCCGAACACACCTGCTGGAGAGGCAGCTTGTGGCTCCAGGACAGGGCACAGGGACACAGCCACACAGATGTGCTCGTATACCGCTCTAGGGGCCGTCTGTCCGTGGTGTGTCTACTGCTGCGCTGTGCACGTGCGTGTGTGCGTGTGTGCGGGGGTGAGGGCACCGGAAAAGGCCACGTTGGCTGAGGAGTCTCCAGCCAGAGAGGAGACAGTGGCAGTCTCCACACCTGCCGCTCATCAGCCAGGAGGCCGGGTGCAGGCACGACAGGAAGCACGTGACCACCAGGCTTTGAGTCGGACCCTCTGGACACAACCTCACTGACCGCACCTCGGGGCAGGCCCTCTGCCCGCCTCTTGCCTTTGAGACTCTCCATAGGCACCTGCTCGTGAGGCTGGCAGGAGGGCATCGCCAGCTCCCCGGGGGAAGGTGAAGCCCACCTCCGACTGCGTTAACTTGGGAAAGTGCTTCCTGACCAACACGCTGTGTGATTGTAAAGGGCATCACCATTTTAAGAGTGATGCCCAGTTCCCAGTGGATGTGAACAAGCTGTTCTAGTAACAGGAAACAAAGAGGAAACCAACACTTGGCAAAATGTCCTACCTTGGTATCAGTAAAAATAAAATAATAATAATACCAGTTGAATAGATACTAAACCTACATAAGCAACACTAATAAATAATAAAGCATGATCTTAAATTATAGATTGGTAGGATTGATAAAATTGAGCTGGGGGTCATGGAGGAAACTCACGTGAAACTGTCAAATGAGAAACGGACAGGAATGTGTGAGTGAGCGCGTGCGCGCGCACACACACACACACACAATGATTTCACCTATGTGGCAAATGCGGAAGCCCCACAGCAGAGAATGGGACAAGGTAGGGCATTTCATGGTGACAGGTGTCTTACTGTAAAAGGCGTCCTCACTTCTCTTTATTACTTCATTGCTTGGATCTTAAAGTTAGCTAAAGGTGGAGCCTGACCTTGTAACAATAATTCACTCGCCCAGACTATGCTCTGATTTGGAATGGAGGGAAAATGACTGCTGATCATAATGGCGTCAGAGGCCCTGATTCCACCCCCAGTACTCCTGTACCAGGGCGGTTTCTGGCCTGGGTGGCTCTAAGGCTCCTTCACATGTGCTGGGCAACCCAGTGCAGCCACCCAAACTGAGGACACGAAGAAGGGGTAGGAGCATCTCCCCTTTCACCCACTGGACACCCTGCGAACACAGCAGCAGCAGTCAGCAGAGGACCTGGGAGAGCCAGACAGGAGGGGCCTAGGGCTCGGGCCTCCGGAGGTGCCCAGGCTCGGTCGGACCCGCCTCGTCCTGCCTCTTTTCTGTTCTGCTAGGTGATTACCATCCCTCTAGTTTTCGGTTCTGCTCAGCACCGCCTCTGCCCACACTCTGCCCTTCCCCGCCGGCTCACCAGGCCCATCTCAGTCGCCCTGGTCCTACCAGTCTCCTGGGACAGCGGGTCCGCTCACCGTAAGTCAGGCCGGTCAGGAGCAGCAGCAGCAAGAGGAACCACAGGAATGTCTTCAAGGACGAGAGGCGCCTGGGTCGTGGGAGGGAGGGGTGAGCAGGGTGGTCGAAGTGCCGGGGGGGCTCCAGGGCCTCTCGGCTCCCTGCCCTGGGGAGTCCCCTGAAATTTTTTCCCTGAGTGACAAAGTAGGGCTGAAGGGGAAACCCTTGCGTGTCTCATCTTGCCAGGGCCAGACTAGACTCTTGAGAGGTCTTGAGTAATAAGAACAATTGTGACCCTGTGAATTTAACTGATGCCACTAAAAGTAAGTACTGGAGCCCTGACTGGTGTGGCTCAGTAGATTGAGCACCAGCCTGCAAACCAAAGGGTCGCTGGTTTGATTCCTAGTCAGGGCACATGCCTGGGTTGTAGGCCAGGTCCCCAGTAGGGGGCGTGCGAGAGACAACCACACCCTGATGTTTCTTTCCCTCTTTCTCCCTCCCTTCCCCTCTCTCTAAAAATAAATAAATAAAATTGTTTAAAAAATAAGTAATGGAATCTTCAAAGAAACTAAAATTTTCATATATAGAGGTCTTCCAAACCAGCAAATACAAAAAAAAAATGGAATTCCCTAAACCACATTTTCTTTTAGAAAAACGAGGAAACTTTTTGTTGTGGGGGGTGCAAATCCATCCTTGCCCCTCTTCTCAGCCCAGCCCGTCGCCTGCTCCAACCAGGGCTGCAGCCCGTGGGGCCCCGACTTCCTGGCTCGGTCTCCTTCCTGCTGCCGAGGGGCCTGTCTCTGCTGGGCCGGGGACTCGGGGCACAGACCCACAGCAGCCTCGGGCAGCTCCTGAACACAGGGCCAAGAGGGGAGCGGAAAGTTCTGGGGACCACCAGTGCTGGGCTAGAGCCTAAGGCCTGACCGGTGGGTGGAGGCCACCTTGTCTGGGTCTTCCACCTGGAACTTTCTGATTCGCTGTCCTGGCAGGAGCCTCGCTCACCTGGTTAAAACAAAGACGTCGAGCAGGGAGGCAGCGGTCGTCAGGCGGTACCAGGAGGTGCCGACCCACCAGTACAGGAGTCTGAAGAGCCGGCCTGAGAGAGGGAGCGTCGGGTTCAAGTGCCACCCTGAGCCGGTGGCGGCCTGCGGGTGGTGGTCTCGGAGCACCGCCTTCTCTCCACCTGGGACCCCCCCCGTCCCTACCAACACCGACCGGGCGGGCACCTCGGTCCTGTCACAGGGCTGCCCAGGTCCTCTACGCCCACCCACCCGCTCAGCCAACTGGCTCCCAGCGATTATTCTCGAATGGCCTTTCCCGGGTGGTCCCACAGTCTCTCTGCGGGCGTTGGATGCCCAGCCGCAGAGATGGGTGAGGAGGGGCTGCAGTAGCGAGAAGACGGTCGTGCACGGAACGGCGGGCACCCACCTGGGAGAGTGACCACCGTCCAGAGAAATGAGCCTGCCCGGGAGACAGTGCTCCTCAGCCGTGAGCCCGAGCTCTGCTGGTCCGTCTCCAAGTATCCTGCAGGGACAGGGTGGACACCAGCTCAGCGTGTCCTCACCTGGAAGAGCTCTGGGACGTGGAGACCGCCTGTCACTTGTCTTCTCCCTTAGATTGTGAGCTGAGACCACGTAGCACTCTCCTGCACATTCCCAGAGAGTCACCGGGCCTGGCACCCAGCAGGTCAGTAACTGTCCGCCGAAGGAACTTTCCAGCGGTTCCTGACATTGTGTCTCTCCCGAGCTCCCCGCCTGCCTCGTGGGCACTCCCTCAACCACAGTGCAGAGCCCCACCCAGGGAGGTGGCGCCTCTGTCGTGTGAGGCCCATGTTCGAATGCCTGCTGAAAGTGAACCAGACAGCGGAGCTGACCGTAGGCCTTGTGAAGCAGGATGGTCATCGTGTTGAGAGATGCCCCAGGCTGGGGGCCAGGGCGCTACGGTGGCACAGCAGGGACGCCTGGACCATCTACGGAGGCGCCTGCCAGACCCCATGCCATCTCAAGCTGTCAGGGACGCCTCCCCCAGCCGTCCTCTCCCCCCTCCCCCAGCAGTCCTGCAACCTGCTGGGGCATTGCCTACCTGCGTAGTCATCCTCAGAGGAGTAGCCTGAGGAGGACCCGAGGAAGTCCTCTGACAGCCTGGTCTCCGCCAGCCCGTTGATCTTGCTGCTCTCAGTGCCCCCGGTGCCTCTCCTCCTCCTCACCCTCAGGTCCTCGCCTGAGAGGGAAGAACATGGTGTCTCCTGGGGCAGAGATGCTGGGGAGGATGTTCCTGGGGGCCTTGTGGGGTCACCCTTATGGACAGATGGAGTCTGCCCTTGGTCTCACCCCGGCTCTCTGGGCCCCGCCCCTCTATCTACAGGACTTGGAGCGGCTACATGGTACTTCATCCTCCAAAGGCGGCTGGAGGTTCAGGCCTCCAGCTCTTCAGACCTCTGGCTGCTCTTCCACGAGTTTCTGAACACGGGGAGCCCCTCCTCTGGCCCAGCAGGGTTAGGGACCTGGCGGGGAGACCCCCGGCATTTGGGCCTTTACATTTCCAGAGGAAGCAGAGTCCCCAGGAGAAAGGCTGCAGACACTTACTCCAATAGGGGTCTCGAAGCAGCTGGTCATCCAGGACGGAACTCCTGGCCAGGGAAGCAGCCCGGGGGCTGCCAAAGTAGGACTCCCGGACCACGGACTCGCTGTAGTAGGAGGTATGGGCGTCGGAGGAGGGGCCCAGCTGTGGAGCTGGGGACAGGCGCTTGGTGTTGCTGGACTTCCTCTTCAGAGTCCTGCGGGTGTCAGCAGGGAGGGAGAGGGGGAACAGGCAGGTAAGCCCAGACAGGAGTAGGAAGCCAGCGGTAGTGCCTTGCTGCAGTGAGTGGGTTGGCCTTGTTGCTAGGCAACTAACAGCTCCCAACTACTGGCTGGCTGTCTGCACAGCACAGGTAGCTCCTCCACTCCCGTTATCTCCAAATCTCACCAGCAGTTAGGGGAGATCTTCAAGGTGATAGAGTCAAGATTCAAATCCGGGTCTCTAACTGCAAAGCCAAGTTTTTTTCCCTCGTGCTTCTTAATGGATTGGTAATTCCTACAACCCACGGAAAACTCACACGAACACGGTCTGGCCTCCAGGAACCTCAGGGGCTGCCATGGGGGCCCTCGTCTGCAAGGGCACAGAGTGAGGTGGGTGCCCATCTTACTCACTGGCTGGTGCCCCTGGGACCCTCTCCTCTCCTCGGCTGTTTGGCTGGCCCTGCCGGGGCCTACACGTCGTGGTGAGGCACACGAGTGTGGGTCCGGGGTGATGACCAGCCGGGCAGAGGGGGTTCTCCTGAACCTGGTTTGCAGTGTCAGGGTTTCCGGCCTCGCTGATTTTTGAGGCTGCCTCTCCCCACTTCCTGTTCTCCGAACACAAGGGCAGCGGCCTGGCTAACAGCAGGGAAGAAGTGGCGCTGGTCCTGGCCTCCCTGGAGGAATGGCTGTCCCCTTGGCTGCACACGGGCAGCTTATCTCTGCCCATAAAGCTCACAAGAGAAAGAGGCCGTGCAAGCCCTCTGCAGTGAGCCTCAGCGCTATCCCCAGGGGCGGGTGGCGGCTCCTTACCTGAAAGGACTGTCTTTAAACAGGGTGCTTTGGCTCCCTGCCACGGAGCTCCCGCCACTGCTGCTGCCACCGTCATCGTCACCCTGGGAGCAGTGCGTGAGGCGCTGGCTTCGACGGGACATGATGAGGCGGGATGGAGATCCTTCCCTGAAGAGTTGGGAGAAAAAGGAGGATAGGTGAGGCTTGGGGCTGCTGGTCGCTCCTCCTTGGGGGCGGAGAGATAAGAGGCACTTTCTGCCAATGAACAGACCCCCCTCTATGCATGCAGTCAAAGCAGCCCCAGCCCTGGCTCAGTGGATGGAGTGCCAGGCCTTTGAACCAAAAGGTCATTGGTCTGACTCCCAGCCAGGGCACAAGCCTGGGTTGTGGGACCGGGTCCCCATTTGGGGATGTGCAAGAGGCAACTGATGGATGTATCTCTCACACATCAATGTTTCTCTCTCTCTCTCCCTTCCTTCCCCTCTCTCTAAACATAAATAAATAAACTCTTATATAAAAAACAACCTGAGATGTGGGTGCCAGCACCACCCACCACCACCCACCCTGCTACAGGCCACCATGTCCTGGGCTCACGCGGTGGCCAGGTAGCCTCTTCCCACAAGGTTCTCCGGTTTTCAGTTTATCTGACGCTGAGCTCTGTGAGAGCCAGAACTGTCCCTTCCACAACCTTTGGCATGTGGCACACACCAGGCACACGAGTAAGGCTAAACGAATCTCAGTCGTTTCCCTGGTGGGACACACTTTCCTTTCCTTGTAGCTCATCTGCCTGTGGACCAGGGTCCCCATCAAACTGAGACACCAGAATTCAAACTGTGACACTGGAACACCTGTCCCTGGCACAGGGCCCCGCACTCTAACAGTGGTCGTGTGCCGGATCCCCTGGGCTGGTGACTGCGCAGCAGCGTCAGGACAGATGTGACGGTGGTGATAAAACCCTCTGTAAATGCACCCTGGGTACCTGGCTCCCTACATAGCCACTTCTGACCCTATAAGCCAGGGAGACGTCATTAGTCCCATTGCACAAGGGAAGAGCCTGGGACACCGAGATGAGAGGCATTCCAGTCCCCAGCCTGTGAGCAGCAGAGCCAGGGGTGGACATGACATCTGACATGTGGTGGGCTCGGGCCTGTCCGCCCCGCCATAAAGTTTTCAAGCTGTTTCAGGAGTGCACCGTGGCCCCACTGGAGTCCCTGATTGCCTCGAATGTGTTCAGAACAGGCTGTAGACAGAACTGTTACACAACAAATATTCGTTAACAAACTAACAGAGCAGGGCAGTGTGGGGTTACGGGGGAGGAAATCAAGGCTCTGGAATTGATAACTAGGACTGGAAGGAGGCCCGGGTGAATGACCTGGTGGAAGGAGCCATTCTACCACCTGCGAAAGATTACTTTGCTCCAGAAACCCAAATTCACAATCTCCGATTATCAATGCAAGGAGCACCAACGTGCCACCTCTGCCAGCCCGTGTTCCAAAGTCATTGTTACTTAGGCCCACTCTAGAGGTCCTCCTACTTATGACTTGCTCTCACTTCTAATATTCCCGGTTGATGCTTAAATTACTAGCTTTCTGGGTTGCGTGGTGGACATAGACTCTAACACTCCCCAACTCAGACGACAGAAACCGGAAGGTCCGGTTAGTCCAGCTGGAGGATTCTAGAAACAAGCAGCCTCATGTCTTGGTCTCATTGGCATCTTCTCAGGTGGGATGTTTACCTGACACCCCTCCGGGTTCTAGCCGGTGCTGGTAGAGGGCTGACTGGTAGTAGCCAAAGCAGGAAGCTGGCTTGGGTTCTTTTCTCTATTCCACTCCTTATAAGGCCATTCCACCCCCACTCAGGCCCTCCCCACCTGAAAGCTGGCTCCTCCTCTTAACCCCTGCCCTGCAGAAGTGCAGGCCTTCCCTCTGGGGAGAAACTATGCAGGGTGTTTACACCATGCCGAAGGCTGGGGCTGGCAAGAATATAAATACTCATACGGCAGGGGGGTGCTGAAAACTGTCAGCGCCTCCACCCTCCTAGGGGTGCTCTTAGTCTTTTCTGGGGCGCGCCGGTATCACAAAAACAGTTTGCAACTGAGTTTGGGTTTCACAAGCTGAAAAAGGTCAAGGCTTCATTCTCCAAAACAAACAGAAGATGAGCCTCTAGACTAGATGCTCAAATAGTTTGCATATGAGAACAGACACCACCCTTCCAACACACAGGATCAGCTGAGAAACCCTCAAACTAGAACACCCCTGGCCCCTCTGGGCTGAACCACATCCTTTTCACATCTTCACCTTCCTCCACCCCTCACAAACTCGTCTGACAGCGCCTGTCCAGTGCTCAGACTCCGCACTGGTCTTGGGCACCTTCCACGGGCCGTTTTCACACCGCATGTCCTCCCGGGGCCTGTAAAGGGCTCCAGGTGCTGTAACTCCCTTCATTCCCTACCCGCCGAATCTGCAGAGATTTTTATCAGCCGCCAGCCGAAGCCTTCCCTGCTTCTCCGCTCCAAGTCACACTCCCGCCCCCTATTTGTTTGGTTTCTTTTTAGAACTGAACAAGAGGGGCCTCCTTCCTATTCCCAGAGTTCTGACAGGCTGAGGCAGAAAACAGCCTGGAAACTGCCTGACTTGCACGAAAACACCGGCACTGCCCTGGGCTGGTTTGGGGCAGCCCTGTCTTCACTTTCCCCCTCCAAGGGGAGGTTCTGCCCAGGGAAGTCCCGCCTGGAGACATCCGCCCTCCGAGGGGTCCAGTAGGGCGGCCAGCCCTGGGGGCGGGGACCGGGCAGAGATGAGTCAGGGCGGATGGCCTTGGCAAGGCGCTGGCTCTTGCTGACCGGCTCAGGGGTGTGCGCCGGGCGGGGCTGGAGCCTGGCCCAGCTTGGCCCCGAGAAGAACCAGGCCTGGGCAGCTGGGCCCTGGCCGGAGCGGCCCGGTGATGACTCCGGGGTCAGGCCGGGCCCAGCGCTGGAGGGGAGGCGGGCGAGGCCGGCCCACCACCTTTGCCACTCGCGTCCGCCCCCCAGAGGCCCGTGGCCAGCTACTACCTGCTGTCGCTGCTTCTTCGTGCGCGTCTGGGGCGTCCGAGGCCCGTCGCGCCACCCAGACGGGCCCCCTTCTCCGGTCCGAATCCCGCGAACGGCGCTCGGCGCGGGGGCCCGGGGCGCCCGGGAAGACACGGCCCGGGACCAGGCCGTTGGGCAGCAGCTGCGAGCGGTGGACAATGCGGCCCGGGCAGAACCGCGCTGCGCGAGTGGGGCCGGGCAGCGCGCGCGTGGCCGAGTGTGTATGTGTGCGCCTGTCAATCAACCCTGACAGGACGCAGCCCATTGGCCACGCCCCGCCCTCTTTACCTCCATCGCCGCCGCCCATTGGGCGGTTTGAACACAAAGGCCCCGGCTCGCCCCGCCTGCCGCGTGGGCCCCGCGGGCAGGGCGCGCCCAATTAGGAGTCCGCGCGTGGGAGCAGTGGGGGAGAGGGCGACGTCTGGGTGACGAGAACTCAGTGGAGCCAGCAGGCCGGGGCTCGACCGGGTCTCTCTGTGCACTTGACTCCCAGTCCAGTGGTTCACAACACCTGAGGGCTGTGCGCTGCACAGGACAAGTAGCCTCGTGGCCGCAGGGTCCCAGCGCTCCGCAAGCTGATTCTACGAGTCCGAGTCCGGGATGCCAGGGCCTTACATTCATTGGGTGGTTGGGGGCACAGTCTCCCCGAGAATGGCCCGAGGAGGTGGGGAGCAGGGGAGGTAGAAGACCCTGGGCCTAGGGTCCACAGGGTCGTGTTTGTCCATCTATAATGGTGCATGTATAATTGTCCTCTTAGCCAGGTCTTTTTACGCCCATTTTACAGATAAGGAAACAGGTTTTAAGTGATTTGCTTCAAGTCACACAGCCAGAAAGAGGCAAAATTGAGATTAGAATATTCTCTGGCCCTGGCTGGCATAGCTCAGTGGATTGAGCACAGGCCTGCAAACCAAAGGATCATGGTCCGATTCCCAGTCAGGGCACATGCCTTAGTTGAAGGCCAGCCCCCAGCAGGGGATGCATGAGAGGCAACCATACACTGATATTTCTCTCTCCTTCCCTTCACCTCTAAAGATAAATCAAATCTTAAAAAAAAAATTTTCTCCGCATCTAATCCCGGATTTTCCATTTTAGGGTTCAGACATGGCGGAGGCTCTGCCACCTCCCAATCTGCCCCCCAGGCCGGCTGGGGCCCCCAAGTTGCACTGCAGAAGCTTTTCTCAGTTTTAAGGAGGGAGCTGGCCACGACTGGTGCTGAGAAGGTGTGGAGCGCACAACCGAATGAAATGGCATCGGTCCAGCCTGGACGAGGCAGGCTCACCGTTTCTCTGCCTCGCTCAGACACGCCTGTGGCATGAGCATCGACAGACAGTCCGTGAGTAAAGTGCCGCCCGATTCCAGGGCCCTGGGCCCTGGCTCCCTCCCAGCACAGCCCGGGAGGGGTCACTTTCTGTGCAAGCTCTTCTAGGAGGGTATGAAACCGCCTGCCGTTATTTCACTTTTCAAGTGCCAAGAGGAAGAGACAAGAAATGACAAAATCACTGAGACGGAACAGGAAGTGGTGGTGAGGAGGGGGGGTCCGGGAGGGGACTGAGGAAATTTGAAGCCTTGTGTTAAGGTGACTCCAGACGAAAAACCACCCCCTCTCCCTGGGCCTCCACTGCCCAGCCTGGAAAGCGGGAGCTTCGGCCGCACTCACGGCATCTTCAAGACAGTGGTGCTGATTGGGTGCTACCTCTGGGGTTAGACAGAGGGCTCCCTGAGGCCAAGGGGAGAACTCAATTCAGATTTAGGGTCTGTGTCCAGGTAGGGCGGGGCTCTCTCGACACCTCCTCCCCACCACGATGCCTACCCTCCCAGTTCGGGCCTTGCCAGCTTCAGTGGAGTCTCCAGATGCCCCCACCTCCACTTCAGAGCGTGTGTGCCTCCCCTCCCAGGGTGCTGGCAGAAGGACCTCCCTCCCGGGATGTGCCGGTTTGCGAAGCAGGAGGTGTTGTGCCTTCCACCAGTCTCAGGAGGAGGCAGGCTCTTCTTACACTGTGTTGCCTCCGAGGGCCTGTAGTAGGTGAAGAATGGGCCCTAAAGACACCAGGTGTGAATCCCTGGACCGTGTGAATGTCGCATACGTGGAAGGGCTTTGCAGATTCACTTAAATGAAGGACTGTGAGACCCGGAGATTATCCTGGTTTCTCTCAATGTAATCAAAGTGTCCTTTCAAGAGAGAGGCAGAGAAGAGGACAATGTGACCACAGAGGCAGAGACTGCAGCATCATGTGGCCACAAGGCGAGGAACCCTGGCAGCCACCAGCGGCGGGAAGAGACGAACAGGTTCACCCCCGGAGCCTGCGAAGAAGCGCGGCCCTGCCGAGAGCCTGCTTTCTGTCCAGTGATTCTGATTTTGGACTTCGGGTCTTCTGAACTGCGAGAGAATGGATTTCTGCCGCTGCAAGTCAGCACGTTTGTGGTAATTTGCTAGGGCAGCATAGGAACGTCATAAGGCCCCAGGGACATTCTTGGTTCGGGCTCCACGGTACACCAGGCCCCTCCCTCATGGACCCGAGCATCAGACTGGAGAGATCACACACACACACACACACACACACACACACACACACACACATCCCCTGTCTCCCCGTCCCTTCTGCGCCTTCCCCTCTGCCATCTGCTTGCGCAGCATCTCTGCCCTCCCAGGCTGTCCCCTCTCTGTCCAGCCCCTGTTTGTTTGGCTGGCCCTCTCCCAGCCCTGCTCTCTTCCTTTGTCCTGCCCTGTCCTTCTCCCTCTTCCCTCACTGCCATTTCATGGACATTGGCAGGTGGGAACGGGGTCTGGGTGGCTGACAGTGTGGCCACTGTGGAAGGGCCACTTTGTGACTTTTGTCATCGCTGGGCACTTTGCCTTAGTGGCCCCTTTCTTCATTAAAAAAATTATACTTTATGACTACATTGGTAGATGATTGTACTCTAGGCTTAACTCATTAGTAAATGTTCACCGTTATGATACTTAATTTTTCCTTCGGATTTTAAAAGAACTGTAAATGCAAACACTTCATGGGCTCCTGAAGCGTCCCGGGCTGATGTGGACTCCATTCTACGGTGTCCTTGGCGTTATGGCTGAGATGAGACAAGTTCACATGGACTACTGAGTCCTGTGGAGGAAAAGAGATGGCTTGGCCACCCTCTCAAGAGGAGAGCGCGCTGACCCTTGCCTGGACCGGCTTTCATTGGCTTTAATTTACACAGGAATACAGGGCGTATATGGAAAGCTCATCAATCATTGTCAGGCAATAATGATAAAAAAATAACATTCAAAGAACTCTGAGGGCCTATTTTGAATCAGGGTCAGATAGCTAAAGGGCCATAAAACTTTGGGGAAACAAACTAATTTTAGGCTTGGACCCTTAGCATTTAAATTGACAGTATTAGCAAAGCAGGTTTCACAGGATTTTATGCATCCTTTCTGAGGCCTGATCGCCCTGGGGAACCTGCCCTTTCCAGCACAGGGCCATACCCGCCTCTGGCATTGTTTCAGGCTTAGGTCGAGCAGGGGAAGTAAAGCAGCCAAGAGATTAGGAGACTTCTCGCAGTCAGAATGAGGACTCAGGCTATGTCAAAGCCCAGGGGCGAGGGTCCATCACCCTCTTTCTCCATAGCCCCCCAAGTCCTTCCCTGAGGGCCTCCTCATGGCCATGCCTGTCTTAGGTCATCCCTCCCTTGAAGAATCTTACCTCAAGGTAAGATTGGCTAACCGGTCATGCACTGGGGGCCAGGCAGGGTGAAGTAAAGTGGGCAGAGGCGGTGCTCCTGCGAGGCAGATAAGCTTTGTCTTCTTAGTGGCTTAGGGTCCCAAGGTCTCTCACTCAGCCTTAGCCCTGGTCGGGGTGCGGGGGCGGTTACAGCTTCTGAAACCAGGCAGGGTGGTGGTTCCCGCCACTGGGCCCTGGGTGCCACACCCAGGAGGTGCTCAGTGAGGGGAACCAACCCAGCGCCCCTGGGCCACAGAACAGCCCTGCTGTTCTCTGGAACAGCAGCAGTTGTAGGACGTCCCATGTCAGGATAAGCTGCGGTGACCAGCGAGGGTGTAACCGAGTGCAGCCAAGAGGGGGGCCCCCCAAAAAAGGGGGTTTGGAATGGGGTCCAGAACTCAAGGTGTCCAGGAAATATTAGAAAGATACATAAGATGTCCTCACCCCTTACCTCCCCCCCACAGTTGTCAGTTGGGGAAAGGACAAATGGAGCAGGGCCATTGAGAGGTGTTTTGCATAGCAACAGTTTTGTAGATAACCTCTAGAACAGTCATTTAACAGATCTATAACCTTTAACTGGTTTCATAGATATGTTAAATAGCTGTGGCCATGCTTTGAGCCCGGGAGAAGAGAGTGATTTCCACCCAGGATGTAATTGGGTGGAAGACCCCCAATTACACCCCCTGGTTGTAAGGGGGCAAGGGGGTAAGTTTGTGGGAGGCAACACCCCCTGGTTACAGCACCTGCATGAGAGCTTGGAGTTGACTGGCTCCATGCCATGGGGCCATGCCTGCCCAGACTCACTATGGCAGCCCAGTAAAGCAGGGAGGATATGGGAGTCCTGGCAGGTGTAGCCGATTGTGGGAGGAGTCGGAAATGGGGCTGCAAAGGAGGACTGGTGCGGGGATTTAAATGCAGACAACGCAACCATTGAAGAAAGAGTCATGCTGTTGTGGTAGAGTGAGGACCCCCGCTTGGCCATGTGAGAAGGAGGGGTACCACCCACCCGCTCTGTGACCCCTGAGCAGCCACTTCACCTCTCTTAGCCGTTTTCCTCATTCGTTCAGTGAATGACAACACTGCGACCTTGGACCTGTCAGTGAGGCTCTCTGGCCTTTTTCCTCATGTGTGTGGGCCTGTGAGAGGAGCTGCTCCAATACAAAGGGCTTTGCCAGCAGAGGTCTTGGCGAGGGGCAGGGAGGGTCTGTCCCGGACTCAGTAGTCAAGTCACGTGTCCTCTGTGTGCGTCCAGAGACCAGGCTGCCCTGTTATTTCCCCACCTGGTGATGGAGTGATCTGCGCATGCGCCTGCCTCCTCCACAGGCCTAGGGCACCGGTGCCCAGGATGCCAGGGACCGGGCTGAAGGAGGTAACGTGGTAGGCCTTTGTCAAACGACCGCATGAGTGAGTCCTGGCCACCTCCCTGCAGCCGAGGCAACTGCCACATGTTCCTCCCTGCTGAGGACACCAGTCAGCAGCCAGGGCACTGGCGTCTGTCATTAAACCATCCCAGGCAGAGCATCCTCGGTGGGGGCGGGGCACTGGACTGTCAAGCATCCCGGCCACAGGAGCACGTTTGACAGCTGTGCAGAGGCAGCGATCTCGAAGGACCTGGTGCCCCAGCCCCGGGGCAGGTTCCCTGCCCTGTGGGGAGCTGAGGTGGGCTCCCCACTCTGCCCCGCCCAGCCTGGCGACGCTCTTTATTCAGAGAGCTCAAAGAGCTCTGTCAGTGGGTTGCGACCGCAGGGAAGCTCATGTTATGGAAGGAGAAGTCCAGGCGGAAGGGGGAAAGGCACCGGGTCCAGGTCACTAGGTGGGCCAGCCAGGCGTCAGGAGCAGACCCTGGACGCTCCCAGTCAGGCTCTCATGGGTGACTGGGCCTCAGTCATCTCTGCCCCCCGACGCCCCCCCACACCTATCACGGTGCCCAGCTCCTAATAAATGGGCACTGACAAACTGCTTCAGTGTGCTCCCCCGTCTTCAAACACCCCCCTGCTCCCCAGCACGGCAGCTGCAGGCCCCTGGGGGACCCCTTCCTCACCCCACCCACACCGTGCCCACTCCCACACGTGGCTGGCCTGCCCTTTTCCATTTCTGGGCCAGACGAAATTCTACTCACCCTTCAAGGATGGGCTCAGGTTTCCCAGCCCCTAAGTATCCAAGGCAGAAGGCACGGCTCCTGCCTGGTGTCCCCACGTTCTGAGCGCCCCTCTGCCCGCACACGTCTGACGCTGTGCTCTGGAGTGGCAGTGCCAGTCACCCACGGCCCCAGGGATTGTGTGGGTGAGCTGGGAGAGTGCCTGGCACTCAGTTAGTGAACGTGACGGTATCGCTCACTGTCCCCCCCCTCAGCCCTGGGGCACAGTGCCCAGCTGCGTGGAGGAACGGCCAGCATGGCTGTGCTGTCAGAAGGAAGGTCGGGTGGCCCTGAGGCCTCCGAGGGCACCGGCCCACGGGTCAGAACTCAAGGGCTGCGTCGAGGGACTGGCCTGACATCTACGTAAGCTTGTCCCTGCTGGAAACTGACTGCCAGCCTCTCGATGCTCCCACCAGCTGCTCCCCTCACGTGGCGACGTGACGAGGCCAGCGGTCCAGGGTGCAGCCTTAATGGTCTCTGCTGGCAGACAGTGGGGGCAAGTCATTTGCCTTTCTCAGCCTTGATGTCCTCATCTGGAAAATGGGGTGACATCGGTGTATCATCAAAGTCCACACACCGATGTCACAGAAGCTTGGCACAGTGCCTGGCCCACAGTGAGTGCTCAACGTCAACTACCTTCTCATTTCTAAGCATTTATGTATTTACCTGGTACCACTGTGAGCGGCTCCGACAGCAGGGCGCACTCCGCTGCAGAAGGCGGCCGAGTGGGCAGATCATTGTCACCACCCAGGAAGCCCCAGAGGGACACTGGCCTCTAAGGGTCCCCCATGGCCAGGGCCTCAGTATGGTTTTCATGGGCCTCTTCCTTGTAAAAATAAAAAAAATTCTATTTTGGGACTTTGTTGGTATAAAGACAAACATAGGCTCCACCCCCCCCCCACTTCTTATGGGAAAAATAGTTACAATGTTTTCATGGGTCCTAACAGTGTCGTGGGCCCCGGCACTGTGCCAGGCCATGACTCCTGACCCAGATTTGGGAGTCAGGGAAGCTGCCAGAGACTGGCCTGAGGGCGCGAGGAGAAGCCAGGGACAAAGCAGGTGAGAGGGCACTGCAGGGACAGTGCTGAGCTAATGGGGACACTGTAGACCTCCCAGGCCCACAGCATGGGGACAGTCCCTGTCCCACCCCAGCCCCCTCACTGCATCCTTCACCCGTGTCCCCAGTGCAGCCACAGTGCGTCTCCGAACCACGCACACCCTCATCACCCGCTGAGCTCGCACCCCCAGGACTGCAGCGCACTCTGTCTCTGTCCCAGCCTCACCGGCTGGGGACAGCAACCGCCATCCTCCCTCCCACCAGGTGGCTGTGGGGGGTGGTGCGATGGCCGATCTCCGGGCCCAGGGAGAAGGCGCCACATGGGGCTCCGCAGAGGCAGCCAGTCCCCAAGCGGTGTTATTGCTGGTGTGGCCAGCATGCCTCTCCCGCCCCGGGACCAGCCTCAGAGGCACTGTCCTCACTCGGCACACCGCTATCGGCGCTGCAGCCTGGGTGGCGAAGAACGCTCCAAAGCAGGCACAGACTGGTGGGCCCTCGGTCGTGGATGAGGGCATTTCAATCCCGGACCGGTTCATTCAGTTCTCCTTCTAGGCCCAACACCGCGCCCCCGCCCCTGTTTCCTGGGAGTCTGTACTTCCTGCCAGCCCAAATCCTTCAGGTGTGGGGGAATCTGGGTGGCCGGCTTTGGTGGCACACACCTGATGTGGGGCCTCAGAGGCTAAATGTGCCTGTCTGCTCAGCTTAGTCCCATTGGCCAGAGAGCTCACCTACCAGCACATTAGAGGGCCTCCGGTCCACGCATCTGGGCACCGTGTCCAGCATGGCCCGCAGTCTCAGGCCCAGGGCCTCCTGGAGCCCAGAGACTCCCACGTGCTGTTGCTTGGGCCACAGGGCCTGGTGGTTGGGAGCTGTGGGCTTGAGCAGGTTGACTGCTTGATGCTGGAGGGGGGGAGGGTGGGGCCAGGTCAGCCAGGGCTCCCTCTTGCAGCTGGGGTATGTGTGCATGTGTGTGTGCATGTGCGTGTGTGCACAGCGCAGACAGCACACTTGGGCCACCCCTTGGGAGTGACTGACCTTGGGCAAGCCTCAGCGGGCTTGTCTGGCCACAACAAGGGGCGAATGTCCTCCTGCCTTTAGGGTCCCCTGGAAAGCCCACCCCGGGCTCAACCTTCCGCTCTGGCAGTGGCTGCTCCCTCCCACGTCTTTGTTCCAGCCGCCCTTCCCCTCCCAGAACTGGTCCGGCCCCAGGACCTGCCCCGCCCCCACACCCAGTCCCCAGTCTGCACCTGTCATTCTGGGACAGCTCCGCAGGCGGGTGTGTGTGTCTCAGGCTTGTCCAACTGTCCCTCCACTGTCTCCTGCTGGCTGGCTGCCCAGGCTCTCCCCTCACAGGCTCAGAGTGTCCTGCAGGTCACCCTCTCTCCCTCTTTTCTATCTGGAGTGTTCCAAACTCTCCTGTTTTCTCCCCCACATCCCTGTCCTGCCCTCTTCCTTTCTGTTACCCCGGCCTCCTCCCAGGGTTGATCCTCAACAGTTTTGCTCTTGGGGTCAAGGTGGCTGGTTATTCCTAACTCAGGCAATTTCTCAGCCTTCCTCTTCCGGCCTCTCTGCAGCCCACACCTCCCACCCCAGACCCTTCAGAGCCAGGCCCTGGCCTCCACCGCACACCCCTCCCCTCCCCTAACCATCAGCCTGCCTCCCGCTCCTAGAATCCTGTGCCCCTCCTGCCTCCCTTCCCACGATCAAACACCCCTTCATAGAGGATGGTCTCCTTCCCGCCAGTTTGTGTGTCCCCTTGGAGCTCTCGTGCTGTGGCCCTCCCAGCAAGCCCTGGAACCGGGCTCTGGGCGGTTTCTGGGAGCGGGTGCGAGAGGGCTTGGGCGGTGATCTGCTGAGGGGATTGCCAGGCCCTGGGTGACTGCCCTGGGCCAGGTCCTCAGCACCTGGGCCTCCACCCTCAAGGCAGCACCGTCAGGTAGAGACTCCCGAGCAGGCCAAGCTGCAGGAAGGAATGTGGGCTCAGAGTGTGAAGTGGGGGCCCTGGGCCAGGTTGGACCACGACTTCATAGAGGGTGGGGACCTGCTTGCTCCAGTACCCACACAGGCAGAGCACACAGTAGGGCCTCAATAAATGTTTGCCGATGAAGAGCAGGAGGAGGTCAGGTCTGACAGACTCAAAGCCACCATACCTTGTCCTGTTTGGGCCCAAGGTACCTGAAGAGGTGACCTGTGGCCTGCTGGGCCTCAGCAAAGAGCAGGGTGCAGGCAGAGCTGGTCCAGACCCATCAGCGCCTTCCCGCTGGTCCTGGCAGAGCCGTGGTGGTGAGTCATGTTATGCCCATGTGTGGCCACAAGAGGTCTCCCTCCACCACTAGCTGCAAGGAGACCAGCCTCCTAGAGCTCTCCCAGCGGCAGAGGAAGGATCCATCGCAGGATGGGCTGCAGCAGGCTGGAGGATGTGTTGAACCAAGAAGGGGGTCCCTTGGGTCACAGAGGAGGAGACCTGCTGGGAGAGGGGTGGCTGGTCTCAGGACAGAGGGCCAGCCCGTGACACAGCTGAGAGACTCCCTGGTAGGTCCTCCCCCAACGGGTTTGAAGGGGTCTTCTCGTTGTCAGGGCCCGTTACAGTTGGCTTTGCTGGGTTCCCCCAGACCCGTGGACGTGAAGTGTTCTCAGCTGGCATGGGTGCCCTGGGCATCTGGACAGGCAGCTGTGCCAATGTGCTTGGCCCTTGCTGACCCTGGGACCCAGGCTCAGGGGTCAGGGCTGGCCCTGGATGCCCAGGCAGCGGGGCCTTGCTGAGGGGCAGGGAGGATGGGGATCGAGAGGGATGGAGGAGAGAGGAAAGAGCGGGTCTGGGACAGAGGGGCCCAGCGGAGACGGAGGAAGCAGCCCCCCCCAGGAGCCACTGAATGCTTGAGCTCTACAGGCCTCGGAGAGCCCCCCCCCCCCAGTATTGTCCATCCAGGCAGGTGGGGAGGCTCTGTCTCTGGCCGGACCCGCAGCAGCGTCCAGGAGTCCAGCCCGCCAGACCTTTGCCGTTGGGCACTCCTGCTGTGTGTGAGTTCCCTCTGCAGTGGCGCAGGGGGACCGTCCTTATTCCTGTGCGGGCGCAGGCCTCCCACCGTGTGGGCAGGGAGCTGGCCAGCAGTGCTGTGGCCCGCAGGGCCCCTCCATGGAGTCCCAGCCACTGCTGAAGTCCTGCCGCTTGGCTCCTGGCTAAGTGACCATGGGCTGCCCTGGTTTTGACAAGGCCACCTAAAGGGGCCCAAGTGTAGCAGCAGGGCCACTGAGATGAGTCCGGGAGCTGCAGAGCCTGGAGCTGGGTAGGGCTGGCAGCAAGAAGTCAGAGAGAGGCAGTGTCTGCCGGAGCCAGCCAGCTGGGGGGTGGGGGCCCAGAGATGGAGCCCAGGGGGTACCCGTGGCCCTGGGGATGTGGTGGGGGCCTGGGTGAGGCAAGTGCCCTCGCAGGTGTGGGGGCGTTGTCAGTGCTGATAAAGGAGAAGGGGCCGCACGCAGGTTAAGGGGTCAAGGCGAAGGCAGAGCTGGGCTCCAGGCTATTCAGTGATACAGCATCCCTTTCCTGGTCCTGAACAAACCTCCCAAGGGCCGGTGCGTAACCAAGTAGCTCCACAGGGGCTCTGAGCTGGGCGTGGGGGACAGCAAGGGCCACCCGGCCCCAGGCCTGAGCTGCCCTGCCCCCGCGTCGAGGCCCTCTTCCACACCAGCATCCCAACACTCGATGGGCCTCCCACGCGGCCCCCCGTTTAGCGCCCTCTCACCCTGGTGCGCACCTACGCCTCACCCCAGCCTGCCCTCCATATGGCAGCTGGACCCTGCCGTGTGGACGCTGTCACCTCACTCATTTCCACCTGCTTCCACACCTCACCTCAGTGAAGGAGGCCCACACAGCTTGGGACCCTGCCTGCTGCCCCCGCCCACCACACCAGACGGCCTTGTTTTCTGGAAACACTGGGCTCTTTGGCTGCAAGGCTCATGCACAGACTCGGAGCTCTGCCCTGACTTCTCCCTCTCGTGTTGAACTCCAAGTCCAGTGGGCTCAGATGTCCCTGCTCTGGTCTTAGTGCCCACATGATGGCGCGGTGTGTGTGGAACTGTCCCTGTTGGCTCCTCACAGTGGCACACGAGTCACCCTGTGCTGTGTTCCCCAGTCCCAGCAGAATCCGGCACAAAGAATGTGCTGAAAGTTTTGGCAAATAAACAAAAGGTTGACAATGGCATTCGCTTACTACATCTATTGAGTACCAGCTGTGCACACGGCCTCTGCTAAGCCCCGTTGCAGGCACATAAGGCAAGGCCCCCTGGGCTCCTGGAAGGGCCTCAGACCGGGAATGTTGGGGGAGGCTCCGTCCCCGCCAGTGCTATCAGGGGCTCCTGCTCGGGACTCGCATCTCCTGAGCGTTTGCTGGCCCAGCTGCAGCTCTGCCTGCACAGTGCTCTCCGGGACGCCCCTTCCGAGTGTGTGTCCTCTTGACTCCGTGCCCTGAGGGCAGGGGCCACAGTGGTACCTATTTTCCCTGCCCAAGGACCTGGCACCTTGGCAGAGCACATTAACTGTTTGCTGAGTGACAGCTGGGAAGACCAGCAGGACAGCAGGAGGGACTGAGAGGGGCTGTCCCAGGCCCACCTGGGTGTGGGGGCCGAGCTGATGTCTCACCGCCAATGGCAGCACTTGGCAGAGGCTCCAACAACGGGAGCTAACCTCGACCCACCTTACCACGCCACACCCTGGCCCCCGAGGACCTCTGGGGAGAGAGTACAAGGGTGTCTCCCCATCCTACCCACGAGGAGGGGGCTCAGGAGATGGAGGAACTCGCTCAGGGTCATGTGGCTGACCAGTGGAGCTGGTGTTGGAGTTCAGGGCTAACTGCAAGCCTGGGCTCTTCCTGCCTCACTGCCCTCCAGCGAAGCTCTCACTCCCAGGAATCCCCTCCTGCCGCTTCTGGACTCTCGCCTTTTCTTAGGGACCAGGTCAAAGTGAAATGACTTCGCGAGTCCCAGACAAACCTGAGGTCTTCTGTGAGTGGCCTGGAAAAGTGGCCGAATGCTTCAGAATTCAAGGGACAAGGTTGATTCCCTGACCCAGTCGCTGCTGATGCTCCTGCCTCGCATGCCCTGTTGCTCAAAGCTTCCTGAAGACTTTTCCACTCCTCCATCATCCATCCTCCCATCCACCCACTCATCATCCGTCTGCTTTCCACCCAGCATCCGCCCATCATCTGTCTATTCATCTGACCATTAGCCATCCGTTTGACCATCCCCAAGGCTGGCGGATGGCTGCCCAGACTGACCCTGACCCAGATCCTTCCAACTTTAAAACATGTCCACATTTGCGGCCACCGTCTCCCCAGTGCCCTACAGCAACCCTGGGAAGCAGGCAGGGCAGGAGCTTCGAACCCGGTTTTGCAGTGAGGACACTGAGAAGGTGAGGAAGCGGAGTGGCCTGGCCCACAAAGCATCCTGGCTCCGCCGCTTAATTGCTGTGTGGCCTGGACCTCGGCCTCTCTGGGCTCCAGTGACCTCCTCACAGAGCGGATGTAGGATTAAATGAGCTAGAACGTGGAAAATGCTCAGTGAAGTGCCTGGTGCACTTGGGACTCCCAATAGTTAGGAAATATCATTACTATTAAAACTTTTTAATTTGTTGATTTTAGAGAGAAACTTCGATTTGTTGTTCCGCTTATCGATGCATTCGGTGGCTGACCCGTGTACGCGCCCCGACAGGGATGGAACCACGACCGCGGCCTATCAGGGCGACGCTCTAGCCAACTGAGCCGCCCAGCCAGTCTGAAAATGTTACTAATACCAATTCAGAGCTTCTGCCTCCTGTTCTCTTCCCAACCCGCCCGCCCCCGCCTTTCTAAGGATGAAAGACAGCAGCTGGCAGTGGGAAGCAGTCGCTCTAAATATGCAATGAGAAGAACAAAAGGGAAACAGAGCAAGGGTCGGCTGGGGCGGAACTTTGAACAGTCCCCTCCCAGACCTGGGGAGGGGTCTGAAGGGCAGAAGCAGGTGCTGTCTGCTGCTGCTGCTTCTCTATTTTAAAGAGTTTATTTACTTACTTTACAGAGAGGAGAAGGGAGCGGGAAAGGGAGAAAAACATCGATCTGCGAGAGATACATGGTCAGTTGCTTCTCACACAGCCCCGACTGGGGCCCTGGCCTGCAACCCGGCAGGCGCCCTGCCTGGGAATCAAACCCGAGCTCAGTCCCCTGAGCCACTCTGGCCAGGGTGCTGCTTCCTGTTCCCGAGGAGCCTGGCTTCACCGCACAGTCACTTCTGCTGGGGGCAGGGCGTCCCGGTTTGGGCCAGGACCCTACAACCCAAGGAGACACGCCCCCACCAGCCCGTAGGCTGTTCCCTGGAGGAGGAGGCAGGAGCAGTGGGACCGGAGCTTCCCTGCATCACTCCCAGGACGACATGAAATATTCACCAGCAGGTTTCTCCAGGCCCCGCCCCACCAAAGCTTCCGCGGCATCCACCCCCTTGGCAGCACGCTCACAGGCCCGGTTGCCAGGCGCCCAGTACTGGTCCTCGCTCTTCACCTTCCCGCTCTGACGGCCTTGCTGCCTGCCTCTGGTGAGGCCTGGGTTCTGGAGTCTGCAACCCCCTTGGGCAGGGGTCTCTCTGGCCTGGCTGGGGCTCGCTGCTGTTCCAGCGGAGCGACAGGGAGCTGTGGGTTGGGGGCAATGACCTGGCCTCCGGATGTGCTTGGAAAGGCTGCCAGTTCCCCCTATGGACTCTGGCTGGGCCCAGGAGGAAGGGCCGAGGAGTCAGTGGGCGAGCCGCTCCCCACACGCAGGTGGCAGCGGAGCAGGGGCTGTGTCCCTGCCTCTGCCTAGGAAATGCCCAGGGCTGCTGAGCTGTGAGCGGAGGGCATGGTGCAGGCCTGAGGAAGACCCTACAAGCCAGAAGGACTGAGGCACTGGGGACAGGCCACAGGAACCCCAGCTTACGGCGGGGGTGTGGGTAAACAGAGGACCTACAGAGGCAGTTGTGCCAGGAAAGCCCAGGGCGCTGGAGGATGGCAAGGCCGGGATTCAGGGCCTGGCCCTGGTAGCTGCCTAGATGGACCCTGGGCATGATGCCTTGTCCTCCAGCCTGGGCCTCTTTATTTGTAAATGGGGAAAGTGGTCACCACCTTGGAGGTCCATCACAAACAGAGGACATCGTGGCCACAGGGAGGGAGCCCAGTGCCTGCTAAAGGCATCTCTTCCTCCTCAACCCCAGCGATCCCTTCGCCTTTGGCCCGTCTCGCACCCTCTGAACTTCACTCCCGACCCCTCCCCTCGCTGAGCATTGCCCCGGCTTCCCCTGCACCCCCCACCCCACCCCTCCTCTGTGCCCTGCGCAGTGAGGGTGGCTCTCCTCCGTGAACCCCCCCCCTTCTCCTGAATCCCACCCTCTCTCGTCTCTGGGCAGACGGTTTAAATGCATCCTGCTTTACTGTTCCCTGGTCTGTCTCCCTCAATAGACCGCAGGCTCTGTGGCGTCAAGATGGTGCCGCCTTCGTTGCTTGGTCCCCTTGCCTTTTCAGGCCTCTGTCAGCAGGCTCGTTGAATCACGGGCCGTGAGCTGGGTGGCCCGGAGGAAGGTCAGGGTGCTTTTGGTTGGCACAGGCCTCGGGGGACAGGAGGGAAGTAAAGACACTGAGATCAGGAAGGAAACCCCTGGGAAGCATGGCTGCCAGGGTCCTGGTCCCCGGGTTGGGCCGACAGCGAGCACACCGCCCTTTGACCCCCGGGAGCGTGGGTGGGCAGGGGAAGGTGGGGACAGGGCCTGTCCTGCGTGTTGGCTAGGGCACGTCTGCTCGCCCGCCCTTCACCAGCCTAACCGTGCTGGATTTCCACCCGGTGCTGAGGGAGCTGGGGGTCGCCCCCCCCTTCCCCAGCCCCATGCAGCAGAAAGCAAAGCAGCGTGCCCAGGAGTGCGCGGTAAGATCGACGCACCAGGGCCTCCCAACAGCCCCAGGAGGCCGGCGCTTTCCATCCTCATTCCACAGACAGGCAGCCGAGGCACCGAGAGTGAGGAAGTGCAGGGCTGGGCCCCAGCCAGATTTCCAGACTTCGGAGCCCACTCTCCCCACTGCCCAGCCTCGCTTTCTGGCACCACACTCGGCAGATCAGAGGCGAGAAGAGCCACAAAGCAGGCGGTTAATCACCGGTTCAGCTGGAATAGCTGTTCCAGGCCTTGCCCCTGTCCCCTCTCATTCCCACCTGCACCTTGTCAGCTTCTTGGGGAGTACCTGGCGGGGTGCAGCGCTTGGCCAGCGCAGGCACCAGGTCATGGAGCTGGCCACCTTGCCTCCCCATCTCCTGGCCTCAAGTCCCAGAGGGCTTCGGTCAGCTGTGAGGCAGTGACAGGGACTTCTTGGCTCCTCGTCTGGTCTGCCCGGCTGCCCTCGGTTCGCACGGCAGCAGCAACTCCAGCGAGCACTTGGTTCTCAGCAAACCCGTGGGCTCCTCCCTCTGCCCGGCCACACTAGTCTCTGTCCGTCCGGGCAAGCTTTAGCAGGCCAGCAGGTCTCGTTACGATGGGACTCAGCCTCACGACAGCATCACCGGGCCAGGGGCCAGGACTCCCGGGCCACCCTGCGCAGGCCATCTAAGGAGAGGGACCGCGGGTGGGAGGAAGGTGGGCTGGGGAGAAGGACAGGTGCCCAGCTCTGCCTGTGTCCAGTGGTCTCAGGCCTGAGACTGTGACTCAGAGGCCAGGCCCGGGCCCTGCCACGTGGCCCCCTCACCAGCAAGTCACTCTCGCCCCTGCATTTACTCCCCCATGCCTCGGCCTGGAACACCCTCCCCCCCCGGCCGAAGCCCACTCTCCCTTCAAGAGCTGGCTTTGAGGCCTCACCCTGCCAGAGGCCGTCCTTTACTCCCTCGGCTGTGCCTGGAGCCCTTCCCTCCTCCCTCCAGAACACCTGGTCCTAGCGTTGTATCACATCCATTGCCACTTCCCGTCATGGGTGTCCCCCCAGTCTGCCGACAGCTCACTGAGGGCAGGTCTGCGGCTCTCCCACCCTCGGTAGCTGTTGGAAAAGTGTCTTTTAACTGAACTAAATTACGTGAGACTGAAAACGTCTTTAGAGTAGCCCGGTCTGGCCACCGAGGCTGCCCCAGTGAATGAGTGTCCACAGGGCCCCGTGCTGGGCGGGGCCAAGCGCTGTGCTTGGGCCCAGGGTTTCCAGCAGCCTCGCTCTCTGGCCAGGCGTCTCTCTGGGACCCCGGGGACACCACAGGCTGGGGGTCCCGATCACGTCTTCCCCCAACCTCCAGAGGCTACAGACCAAGTCAGTTTCTGGCCATTTTAATTGTAAAAACCAAGACATTTATATAAATAAGAACGCTATGTAAAATAGGCTTCACCCTTCTACTAAAACGCTTCCCCCACGCAGAAAGAACATAGAAAACCCAGCGGAACAGGAGTACAAAGCGCATGCGGTCCCTGATGAGAAGTGCTGGCAGGCCAGGTTCCCTGCTCAAACAGGCCTCTCGGTGAGCACGCCCCTGGCCCGGCGGCTCACCGAGGCTCCGTGGCACCTTGAGAGACTGCTCGGCGGCAGTCCCCACGCCCTCGGCCACTGGACACCAACTGCGAAGGTGGAGGCAGCGGAGAAGGTTCACGAAGCCTGGCGTCGGGGGTGGGGATGGGGCTCTGGGGAGTCACCACTTCTCCAGAGGACAGGAGAGAAGCTGCCAGTGCCCCTGGGGAGGAGAAGCTCTTTCTTGGGGCCATTGCATATGGTCGGTCAGGACGAGGACAGTGGACACCTGCCAGCAGTGCTGGGGTGGGAGAGCAGGGGGCTCCCAGGTGCGAGGGGACTCGGCCCATGAGACAGGAGGGGCTGGCATGTCCTTGGGAGAAAAGTTCCACCTCCCCGCCCTCCTGCTACCCTGTCGCGTCTCCCTGCCCTCCCTGCACGGAGACCACTGCCTGCTGCCCCCGCACACCCTGGACTCGGAGGGAGGTGGCTGGGGGCCTGGGGTAGAGATGTCAGTATGTTCACACACTGGGCACGGCTCAGGACATGGGCACACAGGACAAAAGAAAGACACCACGCTCTCCTTCGTGAGCCGAGGGCCTGCCTGGGGCTGGCCCCATGCCAGGTGACAGGCAAGAACAGGCCCTGCAGGGTCGGGGGCAGGGGGAGGGGGGCCGTGTCAGGAGCACTTCCAGACACACACGGCCAGGGTCCCCCCGAAGTACAGGTAGAGGAGGTTCTTCACCTCATGAGTGATCTCGAAGCCGAAGCCTTCGCCGATCACCACGTGCCAGGAGGAGCCGAACTTCTTGTCCATGGTCTCTTTGATCATCTTGGCGGCACTCTGGAACAGAAGGGACGCTCGCTGGGGCGTGGGGGGGTGCACGAGTCAGCCCCCCCACGGGAAGCAGCAGTCTCGGTGAGAGCAAGGCCTGCTGGCCTGTCGACGCTGTTCTCCTGCTCCCGGACCATCAAGGGGTCTCCACGCGGCTGCCCCCGTCAGGGGCTGCCACGCAGGGACGGGGAAGCAGACACTGCCTCACTGGTCAGGCAGACACCGTCTCGGGGGGCGGAGCAGGCGTGGGGTCAGGGCACGGGGCCCTGGGTTCGAGCTCCGGCCCGCCACTCGGCGTGTTTCTGGTGTCAGTCCCGGGCTGTTTCCAGGACTAAAGAAAGTCACACCTCCGAAAGCCCTTTGCAGACGGTACAGGACTGTCACTGTGGCTGCGGGTGTCAGGTTTATCCTCAGGGAACAGAAAGGCTGTTTCCTGAGGGTTCCGTAAGCTCCCGGGAGAGAAGCTGGACCGCTTCCCGGGTCAGGGCGACAGCCCCACCCCTTCCTGCACACGCTCCCTCAGGAAGCTTCTTTCAAGAAGAGGTCGGGGGAAGGGCAGAGGCCCTGGTCCCCGTGGGACAGGTCCCAGGCTCAGGCACCTGCCGAGCACCAGCAGCGCCACCCTGGCCCGGTGCCAGGTGCCCCGAGTACTTGGTCCACATGCCCTCTGCACACACGCCCTCACCGCCGCCCACCGAGGGCGCAGCACCCTCCCCCCCCCCAACTAGGAAACGGGCTCAGAGATGAGACACGGCTTAACGAAGGTTAAAGAGCTGGGAAGGGCTGGGGGTGGGATTGGAACTCGGGCCTGGCTGGCCTGGTCTCTCATGGGCCAGGGTCTTCCTCCCCGCTGGCTGCTGTGACGCTGACCACCTCCTCACTCGCCACCAGCCCGACGGCTGGGATCCCCACGCTGATGCCCAACGGCCCCATCACCAGCTCCCAGGCCGGTGCCTGGCGCAGAGATGGTGTCCGACCTTTTCCGATGGATGAATGGATGCATGCATGAGTGCCGGGAGGGGGGGGGGCTGTTCTCCGCTGGCATGGAGCCAAGGGAAAGGCGCCCTGTTCAGCAGCCAACCCAAGACAGGGCACAGGGGTAGGGACATCACCAAGACCCCTCTGGCTTTTGTGCCTCTAGGGCTGGGTGTGGGCACCAGATCGGTGCCCGCAGACAGCACCAGCCTCTTCCCTCACCGGCCTTCCCTAGGCTACAGATGCTCCCAGGGAAGGCGCTGGCCTGGCCCCAGCAGGACTCTCTACGCTGGCTGTGGGGACTGGGGTGCTTGATTCACCCACGGGGGTCACCACAGGCCCGAGGGGCTGCCTGACCAGTGGCAATACCTCGTTGTTGTTGGAGAATTTCTCACAGGCCGTGACACACAGCTCCATGGTCTCCACTCGCATCTCCTCTGGCATGTCCGAGTGCTAGGGACAGGGCGGGGGTGACAAACAGAGAGAGGCTTAGCCCACGGCCTGGTCTCCGGGCTGGCCTCTCTGTGTCAAGCTTAAGGCCTGGACACTGGGCAAATGCCCCGGCACGGCCCTGGGCACAGCCCACAGAGGTAACCCATCTCCTTGCTCAGGGAGTGCGGCTGGGAACTGTGGCTCGGGCTCAAGCGGAGCCACGTGGGCTCTAACGCCCAGGCCCTTCCTTGAGGGCAAGCAGCTTCACCAGCACCATGTGCCAGCCCGCAGACCTGGGGAAGGGGGCCGGCCCGGGCAGGAAGAGTGCCGGCTGCAGAGATGGTTGACTGGCAGCCTCAGAGCACAGCCGGGCCTCAGCCCAGAAGCCCGAAGAGACAGCCCGGCCGCTTGAGATGGCTCACGGTTTTCTCCCTGCCTCTCTGGCCTCTGCTTCTCAGTCCACTTTGCTGGATCCCCTCCCTGCCCCAGGGCTGCAGTGCCCTGGGCTCGTTCGTCCCCGCCCTTCCCTCCCCTCCAGCCACCTGCTCTCTGGGAGGTCCCAGCCTGTTCTCTATGGATTTACTTATTTGTGGGGAGGGAGGTCCCAGCCTGTTCTCTATGGATTTACTTATTTGTGGGGAGGGGTCCCACAATTTCATCCCCGTTTTATCAGTTCTGGGCTCCAGACTGCTACATCCAACTGCCTGACAGCCTCACTCAGAGGCCGAGAAGAGAACTTGCTTTTCCCATAAACCTACTTGGAAACCATGTTGTTTAAACCTTTCCTTCACATGGGCCGGACCTTGGTCTGCCTTGTTCACGACTATACCCACAGTGCCCCGAACAGTGCCCAGTGTATAGTGAGTGGCCTGAACAAATACTTGTTGAATGGATGAATGAATGAAAGAATGATTACTGTCGACTTCTGTATCTCCAGCTCCAAGCCAGCAAAGCCCTTCTGAGTTTCCTCCCACTGGCTCACCCACCTTGCTCTGGCGCATGGGCCCTGTTGGAGCCCCGCCTCCCTTCCCCTGGGGCTTACCCTGACCAGAGGGAAGGTCTGCAGTCGCTTATAATCAGCCTCATCTTTCTTCCCTTCCGCTTCTCCCATGATCCCTCCACTGTGGCCGGGGAGGAGACTGGGCTTTCTGGGGGTGCTGGGACTGGTGAGGAAGACACACACAGGCGCTTCAGGAAGCAGGCCCTGCCAGCTTGGCAGGAGCAGAAACTTCTTTCCCCAAGGGGTGCTGCAGAAAACAGGAAAAACCAGGACAAGAGAGTTGGCTTTAAATCCACACATCACAAATTAGAAATGTCTCAGTAACAACTTGACACCTCCCAGTCTTCACTCCTCCGCATCCTTTTCCAAATGGCCAGCAAGTCTGCAGACGGGCGGATGAGTCAACCTGAGATGCTGGGCCCAGTTCAGCACGCACCAGCGTGGTGCTGCGAGCCCACACTGTCGTCAGCAGGGGAGCCACTGCCTGCCGGCCAGGCTGGCAACGGAGCGGGAGCTGGCCGTGAACAAACAGAGTCTCTCTGCGTGCCCACTACGTGCGTGGTCTTATTTTCCAGCAGACGTGATTAAAGTTCCTATCAGGCCACGATCCACAGTCCTGGGCTTATGGGAGAGCAAAGGCCCCCTTTCACAGGCCCCTGATCTGCAGGAGGAACGGGACAGCGGTGCTGTGTCCTCTTTGGCACGCCGGGCTCTCCAGCTCTTCCTGCCCACGGCCCCTCAGGCCACCCTGCCCTGGCTGGCTGGCCCAGGAGTCGCAGGCAGCTGCCGCTGCTGCTGCTCCCCACAGCGTGGTCTTGGGCCTCACACTCCTCAGCAGCAACAGGAGGGCTGGCATGTCTGTCTCACAAGGCTGTTCTGAGAATCAGATGAGACCACACGTGGAAGCCACGGTCACAGGGCCAGGTGCGTGGCCAGCACTCAGCTCGCTGGCCCGCTCTCCCACTCGGGGGGGATCAAGTGAGAGAATGCACGTGGCTATGACTGGAAAGTTATAAAGCCGGATGCACACGTATACACTTTTTGTCTTTCCAAATCCAGTTATCTAACAACAGATGGGGCTTTTCCTAAAGAGATGGGCCTGGATGCTAAGGGACGAGGAGCATTGAATCCTGGTGTTTTTCTTATAACTCAATTTATCCTATAATTCAAAGGCCTTTTTTATCTCAGAGGAAGTGCAAACACAAGTGAATATGAACCTCCAGGTTGTTAAACCCTCTTTAGCAACCCAACAAATAGAGAGACGTGTTATTCCAGCACGTCCCCCATTTCCAAATGAAGTCGCTTTCACGGCATAGGCCCCGAACCCCGGGGATGCTTGCACAGTAACTGACAGGTAGGCACGGACAGGTGACATTCGACCACTGTTCGAAGCGCGTCGCGCATCTGCTCAGCCTGTCGCTGCAGCAAGCCCGTGGGTCAGGCCCTGTACCAACAGGGGCACACAGCTGCTACGCTGCCCACCTGAGGTCTCTCCACGAGGGACCAGCAGAGCAGGGTATGAGTCTGTGCCACGCTCCAGGGCGGGCACCCCTAACCCTTCCTAAGGCCTTCTCAGGGCACTGGCCTCCCGCAGGCGCCCACGAAACTGACTTTGAGTGTGTGGCCACTAGTGTGGCTCATGGGGCTCCAGCAGGGAGACAGATGGCGGATCTCCCCTTTCAGGCTCCGCCGTCCCCAGGCTGACCTGACCTCGTCTGGCCAAGCAACGAGCTCTCTGTGTGCTCCCTCTGGCTGCGCTCTCATTCTCTCCCACCATCCGATGCCTCGGAAGCCCTCGGCGCCATCCCACTTCGCCCGCTCCCTCAGCTGGGGCGGGAAGCCTGCCGCCAACGCCACCGTCCCACCACGCTGGCATTTTCCGATTCCTCGGTGGACAGATGGCTCCTCTTATCTCCTCAGTTCTGGGCGCTCGCATCATTTGGATATTAGTAGTTTTTGTCTTTCTATACGCTGGCAAATCACCAAGCACAAGCTCATTGTACTTTCTGCTCACGCTCCTTATCTGAGTCCAGTGAATCACTTTGTCTTTGCTCATGGATATCAAGGTCTGTCTCCAGGTCCATGGTATCGCTTCCTCCCCGTTTCCAAGAGGGCAGAAGGTGGTGGCTACACCGATGCTCAGAGGGTAAGGGCTTTAGGGTTTGTTTGCCCCCTGAGATTTTCAAGTGGGAACAACTTAAAATGCTGAAGCAGCTGCTTAGGCACCTTCCACCTACATATTTCAGTTTGAGTCAATTCCTCCCCGGCCTAGGAAGTGCCAGCATGGAGGGGCCTGGAAGGGAACTCAGAGGCAACCACGCGTGCCTGCGCTCAGGGAGGTCAGGGTCTGCGGCAGCTGCTCAGACTCCCCGTCAGCATCAGGAGTCCCGATGAGACAGGAGTGTGACCAAAGCCCGCTCTTCAGGAACAAAGGGGAGAAACCATTGGGAGTGCTGGGGGGAGGGGCATGGCCCTGCGGAGTGGAAAAGGTGCAGGACCAGGAGGCTGCGGGTTTGGGCTCCCGCACCAATTCCATAACTGACGTGCTTCTTCCCTCTTCCTCGCTTTGCAGCCTTGGGCGAGTGTTTATCCTGAGCCAGGTTCCCTCCGCTGGGAAACAGGACGATGCCGTGTTGGCTTCTGAAGCTGCTGCGGGACCAAGGGTGTGCACGTGTGCGTCTGAAAAACGTAAAGCTCTCTGAACGACCACCAACTCACTGCTCTTCCTGCTGCCATGCCACCAGCCAGGACTGTCAGTGTGACTCAGCCATGCTTATTAAAGACCATGGATGCGAACAGCTTTTCGTAACAACTACGGGCACTTTGGGGGTTCCGAAGGGACAGCACTTAAAGAGTGAAAAGACACAGTTACGGGGGGTGCTCCAAGTATGGAGAGGCAGGAGAATTTTTATGACGCAGTATCCTTGGAGTCCAGCTACAGTCATTCAGACATGACTCAAAACCCTGCGGAAGGAGTGCCACCCAAAATAGAGCTCGAGTTTAATAACTGCATCGATCTTCCATGCAGATGAGAGTGCAGCTGACAGCTCCAGGCCGGAAAGAAGCACATCAGGCCTAAAAGAGAGCCTTTCAATAATGCAGGAGTGCCCGCGGCCAGGGTATTCGAGTCTGTGGGTGCCGGGGCTCCGCCCGCCCCAGGGCCCGCCCTGGCGCACATGGGCCCCTGTGTGCCCACGCAGCCTCGCCCGCGTCTGAGGGAGGCTGCTCCTAGGTAACCAGAGTCACAGGGCTCTTCACCTCTTGTGGCCTTGTCAAAGCCAGCATCCCTTGTCCCACTGTCCCTTGTTCTTTTATGGCACTGTCCTCAGTCACCCTTTATTATTTGGCTTCTGGAGCATTTGGGAAGAATCCTTAAGAGGGTTAGGGAACGTGGGAGGGATGGTGGGGGGGGGGAATGAATGGATTCAGGGAAATTAGGCTCGGAGTGTTGTCAGCCCTCCGGGGCGCCCCCCTGCCACTCAGTGCCTGCCACACCCAGGCAGCTGGGAGAAGGCGGGCACACTCAGAGCGGGTGCGTGGTTGGGAGGGCGGGCTCCACGGGCAGATCTGAATCCACAACTCGTCTGTCTCCGACGAGCGCTGACCTCTGGAAACCTCCGTCTCCTCGTTTGGAAGCTGGGACTAAGAAGAGACTCTACAGTAAATGCAGACTCTTGTCACTGGTGCAGTGAGACGGGGAGCTCCAGTGTCCTTCCTCATACGCCAGCCAACTACACATCCTCACACTCGGCCAGACTGGCCGCTGCACTCCAGTTCCCACCCCGCGCAGGCCGCGGCTGGGCGAGGTGGAATGGCTACATTGTGCTTCCCCGCCCGTCATCCCATTTCCTCCCGTGACACACCGTGGAGGCAGCACCACTCCCAGTGCTCAGACAAGGCACCCGGGGTTCAGAGAGGCTTTGACGCGGGCCCACGGGTGCCCAGCCAGCAATGCCAGAGCCAGGATCCAAACCTATATCGAGTCTACTGACTCCACCTTTGTGCCTTCTCCCCTGTCACAAGCAAGTAGGACACGAGAGAGAGACACAAACAGCTTCGGTCCTCCGAGCCACCGGTCCAGGCGTGGCCCCTGCTTCCAGCCATGTCAGGGACACAGCTTGCGCTCCTTGACCGTCCTCCTGCCTTCCCCTGCCACGGCCACCCTCTGCCCCGGCAACCAAAGAGCACAGCTGGTAAGGTGTGGGGAGAGGAACTAAGGTCTGGGGACACTGCATCCCACACAGCAGTGGTGAGGCCGGGACCAGGGCTTGGGAGACCCCAAGCCACAGGTCGGTTTAAAATGGGGGAAGCAGACACAGGGTTAGCACTGGAAAACTCTGCTAAGAGCATTAAAAACTCCATCACCTACTACAAAGGAAAGTGTTAACAGTAAGAAGCACATGGTTGCAGAATAAAGGACAGCCCTTCTTAGGAAGAGATAGCTGCCTTTCATATACACACAAAGGTTTTTTAAAAAATTGCCCTTATTTTTTCTCATGTTATTGAGGTCCAGTGACAACTTCTGATGTGCCTTAGACCATGGGGACAGGGAAAGAGGGAGGGAGGGAGGGAGGGATAGATCGAGACAGTGTTTTGTCCTGGCCAGGAACATCAGTTGGTTAGACAGTCGTCCCCATAGGTCAAGGTTGTGGGTTAGGTGTCCCCATCAGGGCACAGACCAAAAGCAACCAATGAATGCATAAGTAAGGGAATAGTACATCGATGTTTCTTTCTCGCTCAAATCAACAAATGAAAAATTCAACTGAGTGAGGGATTAAAGTTAAAAAATGACATTTTCTTTATGTATAATATGATGCGATTATGTAACATGATGTAACAAGTAACACTGACCCGGGTCATACACTGACGTGGACGACACCCCAGACATCCTGGTGGGGACACGAAGTGCCACAGAAAGCCACGACCCCCGCAGCCACGCGCTCCGCCCGGGAACAGCTCTTACCACGGACAGCGGGTTCCACAGTCTCCCACCGCCCCCTTCCCACTGAGAAGCACAGACGCGAACGCAAGAGACTAAGAGTGACATTATCACACACATCAATTGGACTTAGCATAAACTTATTTCAAAAAATGTCATTCACAATTGCTCACATCTGGTGACATCTCACAGCCAGTCATGACTTAGCAGCAAGCTGTGAGTTCGGACAGCTGCCTGCGGGGAAGGACTTCCCTCCACTGTAGATGCCCCAGCTCGTGAAGTCCGGTGTGGGGCGCACGGCAGGAGACCAACAGACATCTACACTGTGACCAAATCACAGTTCATCGGCCCCTGCGGGGGAGAGGACATACCGTTTCACTCCACACCACATGCTGAACACTGATGTTAAGCAAGGTGACAGGACGGGCGCTCCACCTGTGGGGCCTCGTGGGCTCCCCAATAACTGTCAGATGGGCGCTGTGACCCCCACTTTTCTGACGGCCGTGCAGGCTGAGACAAGGGAAGAGACATTCCACTCGGCTGACACATGGAGGAGCTGGGGTCTGATCAGGTATGTATGACTTTGAGCTTATGCGTTTCCATCTAGTCCACTCTGGGCAAGAGGCGGTCCCTGCTTTCGAGGAGTGTACCATCGGAGAGAGCAGCACACGCACACGAGGAGCTGACTGTGGCTCGAGGCAGAAAGCAGTAAGTGGCACAAAGCAGGTGCACACAGAGGAAAAAGGAGAACTCTAGAGGGGGCAGGGAGAGGGCAGTAAGAACAGCGTGGGGAGAGGGGCAGTGTTTGAGTCCGGCCTTACAAGGTGAGTGAGTAGGGATCTTGACGGGTAGACAAGGTAAGGGAGACCTTCTGGGAAGAGAGGAACAAACAAAATAGAACCTCCTAGCATTTTCTGTTGGAGTCCAGAGTCCAACGAGGCTGGAGGGCAGAAGCTGGAAAAGGAGATGGGAGGAAGAAGGCCAGGGAAAGAAGGCAGGGTCAGGCTGCGGAGGAGTGGAAGGGCCCGAAAACCCAGGCCTGTGAAGTGTGCATATTTCAGTGGGGAATGAGAAGCCCTTTGGAGTCTCTTCGGGGCTGGTGACGTGCTTGTGTTTGGGGGGCATTTATTCTGTTAATATAACTGAGTTACTAGGAGGAGGGACTAGAGATAGGGGCGCCAGTAAGGAAGCTACAACTATGGCCCAGGTGACAGACATTAAAGTCTGGAACCCAGTGGTGGCTTCCAAAATGAAGGGACGTGAGATCCTTGCTGAGGCAGAATCAGAGCAACCTGGGGACGACTGAGTGGGACGGGCATGGCAGAATGACGCATGACAGCACAATGCCCCAGGGGGTGGTGCCGGCCCTGGGAGACACAGGATGTCTCACCTAGAGTGGAGGAGGTGGAACAGCGTCCGTATAACAGATGGATAGGGAGAGCACAGGCCAGTGTGATTTTAGAACTGCTGAGTTCAAGCTGCTGGCAAGACATGTAAATGCAGGTGTCTCATCAGGAGCCGGCAATCACAGAACCGGGGATCATCGCGGGCAGAAGGGAAGCCTCGGAGTCCAACCATCACACCAGTGCACCAGTCCATCTCTACCCCACCCCTGCCTGCAGTATCCCTCACAGGGAAACCCAGCAGAAAGATCGGAGCTGGAGATCTGGATTGGAGGGTCAAAGGGAGCAATGACCGTTCACACTAAGGGAGCGGTGGCACTTCTGAGGGGGAAAATGTGGGGATGAGACAAAGGAAGGAAAGTAACAAATACTGACTCTACACTGCACTGGGCTCTTTATACTTCATAGCATCCCCAGAACTCCCAGAGGAGGTGCTCTGTCGCATCCTGATTGTATACGAGCCCAGGGAGGTTGGGTAACTTGCTCGGGTCCTGCCACTGGGAATCCCAACCGGGTCTGTCAAGTTCGTTTCACCTGATTTCTCCAATGGGAAGCACGTCCTCAGGGAAGCCTACAGGTGGGTCACAGAACCACATCCTCGATCGTCAGAGAAGAGGCCTTAGAGATCATTCAACCCAACTTCTCGTTTACAGATGGGGAAACTGAGGCCCGAGGAAGGAAATGACCACCTGGAATCCCAGCACGTCGCCTACTACTGTCCAAGACAAGAGGTCTGGGCCAAGGTTCTGGCGACCACAGGCCCAGCCTCAGTGGGAGGAATTACCCTGCGAAAGGTGGGGGAATCGGGTGCTGGGGATGGGGTTCGGGTCGGAGAGTATGGGGGAACGCAACGCTGGACAGGGCCTCAACGGAGGAGGAAGGCAGAAACGGCCCGCCGAACGCAACCGCAAATCTGTAACCCATAGAGCTCGCAGGTCTCCTAAGTGGGAGGATGGGTGTTGGGAGGACGGGTGTTGGGAGGACCGGGGGCTGAGGACCAGCAGGGAGGAGACTGGGGTGGGGCCTCCGCGGTGGGCGAGGCTCTGCCAGCCCCACGGTGCTTCCCGGCTCCCCTTCGGGCCGGCCCTCCCCACCCGGCTGCCCGCCAAGCCCCGGGGCCTCACCTGCTCCCGCGGGGGCTGGAGCCCGGGCCGCTGCTAGCTCAACCCCGCCAGTGTTGTCAAGAAGCAAAACAAGAGTGTCTTAGCAACAGCAAGGAAGTCCTACCCCTCACCGGACGTTGACAAAAATTTCACTTCTTATTGGTGAATAGAAATGTCCTTCAATATTGAAAGGCCCTACAATGTAGAGGTTGGTACCTAAGGGGGCGTGGCCTAGTGGCCAGGGGGCGGGGCTTCATTTATAGTCGTCTTAAGTGGGCCTGAGGAGCCAGAGGCAAACAGAAGTTGTGGTTTTAGAAAAACAAACTTTTAAGAGCAGTATTGCCTTGGGAGTTTCTTCTAATCATTTGAAGTAACAGATGCATTTCCTTGGTGTCGAGACAATGAGGTGCTTCTTTGTTAGTCTCTCAAAAGCCTAACAATAACTAGCATTTATGTAGGGCTTTACAACTCTTTTAGATAATAGGATTCGTAACCCCACCTGAACTACGGTACAAAGAGGCTAAGTAACTTGTTAAAGGAAAGAATCAAGGTAAAGCTCCTGGAGAATGAACTACATATTTTCACCGGGGCACACCCTCCTGTAGCTGCCTAATCCTAGTCCCTAGGCGACACCGTACCACCTAATCCACCACTTGTTCCAGAGCCTGCCTTTCTTCCCCTTAGGAGGGAAATTAATGCAGCTCTGGAAGAGACAAGAACCTGCAGATTCAGGTATTTGATTGGTGGATCAAAGGTTCAGTGGGGTACTGACAATTTAAACATTTCCTTCTTATGGTGGGTACTCAGGTGCAACCTCACTTCGCATTCACTAGCACCTACTGGGCATGCAGCCCCAGCCAAGTTCTGGAGATTCAGAGAGGAATAAGATGAGGACCTTGGTCCCAGAGAAGGCACAGTCCAGTGAAGGGACCAATGTGTCAACAAAAGAGACACAGACTATTTCATCCTACCTGCGCACTGGAAGAGGAGTGGGCAAGGTGCTGGCTCTCTCCGAGGAGGGAGTAATTAACTCTCGGAGAAGGTGGTGCTTAAGTTGGCTGAGTCTGTACAGGACCGGTGAGCTAAGGAGGGTGGAGAGCACAGTTCTCTGCGGAACTTCTTGGTGGCTCCTTGAGGCCTGTGTGGAGGGCGAATGTGGTTCGAGTGGGAAGTGATGGTGGGAGAGAAGAGGCGAAGATGCAGAGTGAAGTGGGGACACAGAAGTCAGAAGGGCCCTGGCCTGGTGCCTCAGTTGGCCGGAGTGTCATCCCGTACACCAGAAGGCTGCAGGTTCAATGCCCAGTCAGAGCACGTACCTAGGTTGCAGTTTGGATCCCTGGTGCGAGGCGCATACGGGGGGGGGGGGGCAACTAATCAACATTTCTCTCTCTTTCTCTTCTCCTTCTCTCTCTAAAACCAATAAACATATCCTCGATTGAGGATTTTTTAAAAAGTCAGAAGGATTTTGAATGCCAGGTTCAGAGATTCGGGTGTTCCCTGGGGGGAGGCGAGAGTTGGGGACGGTAGCTGTCAGAGGGTTTCAAGGCCAGCAGCGCCACGCTGGATTTGGGCTGTGGAAAGACCACTTGGATGGTGACCATGGTGGCCTGGACTTGGAGTGGGTGGACAGAAGGCAGGCCCAGTGGTTTAGTTTGAGACTTGGCAGCTAGAGGTGTGCTGGGCCCTCCCCTCCTAGCACCCCGAGGGTCTGGGCATGTCTGACTCAGCCCACATTTCCGGAAATCTCTGCCAACTTTCTGCAGGAGATGGACGGTGGCCTGAGGGGGGCGAAGCTCTTGCCTCCGCCTCTCGCCCACATTTCTCTGAAGGGGGTCCGCAATCGCTGTCTCCCTTTCCTCACCTCCCATTCACTGTCAGCCCACTGCAATCTGGCTTCCACTCCCACGCCGCCGCCAAAATTCTCTCTCCCATGGTTACCAATGACCCCCTGAGGCGTGGAACCCGACAGACCAATTTAGGCTTTATCTTCCTGGACCACACTCCTCTTCTTGAAATTCTGTACTGCAGAGGTAGTGCCTTCAGAATTTTTTTTAATAAAATATTTTTTAATCCTCATCTAAGGCTATATTTTAAAAGATTAATTGATTTTAGAGAAAGAGGAAGAAAGAGAGAGAAAGAGAGGGACAGAAACATTGATGTGAGAGAGAATCATTGATTGGTTGCCTCCCATACACACTCCGACAGGGCATGGCATCCAAAACCCAGGTATGTGCCCTGACCGGGTATCAAACCCACAACCTTTTGGTACAGGATGACACCCCAACCAATGGAGCCACCTGGCCACGGCCAGAACTCTTTACAACGCAGGTTCCAGGGCCCCCAGCACCAGAATGGTTAGGGGTGGGAGCTGCGTTTCTCACAAGCCCCTGCACACACTCACGGCCGGGTGTCACTGCTCTGTCCTAACGTGGGGGCGCCTCACTCTCCTGGGTCTCCTCCAACCTCTTCCTTACCGGCTCCTCTTGGGCTTTTCTTCCTCTGCCTCTGTGCCCCCCTGGCCTTCTTCCCTTCTCACCAGTGGCCTCAAAATTCTTCCTACCCGAGGTCGCCTCCTCATCAGCGAAAGCTTCCCTTGGTCACACTTCCTGGGTGTTTACTGGAATCGAGGGTTGGATGTGTATTTTGGAAAAGCCCCTCAGGAGCCTTGGCCCGTGTGGCTCAGTGGGGCTGAAAGGTCGCCACTTCGATCCCAGTCAAGGCACCGGCCTGGGCTGTGGGCGAGGCTGCCCGATGGGGTGTGTGAGAAGCAGCCGATCCGTGTTTCTCTCCCTCTGTTTCTCCCTCCCTTCCCCTGTCTCTAAAAATAAATAAAATCTTAAAAACAACAAAAGCCCCTCCGGTGATTCCAAATCCTCTCCCGGGAGCTGTGTGCCCTCTGCACACCTTGTTGAGAACTGCTGCCTTAAGCACTGTCCCTCGGGTACCCCATCCACGCCGGCGTCCCTTAGTCAATGCCCTGGATTCTGATAGCGCTGATCTCTCCAGATCAGACTTCTTACTGGAGCTCCAAACCTGCACGTCCACTGCCTTCTGGCCATCTCCACCAGAATGTCCCAGAAGCCCTTCGAACTCTGTACGTCCCAAACAGAATTGATCATCTCCCTCCAACCTGCTCTCCCTGCATCACCACCACCAGGAGTGGTGCCCCCACTCACCCGGCAGCCTCCGTCAGAAACCGGGGTCTCATCCTTCAACTTTCCCCACCGTGACCCACCTCTGGTCATTTACAAGTCCACCAATTCTGACTCTCAGCTGTGACTCTGTCCAGATTACAGACCCTTTGGTCATGGTCATGGCCCCCCACATGGACACAGAACCAGGATCCCACCTGTATTACTGCAACCGCTTTCTAATGGGCCTCCCTGAGTTTAGTTCTCTGTCTTCTCCTGGTAGCTCCCTGAGAGGAAGGACTTTGTCCTATTCATTTCTACATCCCTGGGGTCCATACTGGATCTCGCAGAGAATCGGTGCTTGGTGAACGTCTCATGAATGAATGTGTGAGCGAATGCGTGAGGTGGACAGGGTCCTGCCCTGCTTCTTCAGACTCGGCTCTTGTCAGTCCCCAAGACTTAGCCTGTGCTGCAGCGACATCCTGTCATGCCTGGTTCCTGCTGTGTACAATTGCTCACAGTGGATACCCTGGAATGAGCCAGCGACTGCAGTGAGCTGCACGTCACAGACAGAGATGGGAAAAACAGTGATTTACAGCAGCCTAAATTGATCTTACACTTCCGGAGTCAGAAGTCTTAAATGGGTGTCCCTAAGCTAATGTCGAGGTGCCCTCGGGACTCTTCTGTCCCTCCAGAGGCTCCAGGGCAAACCGCCTCCTTCCCTCTTCCCGCATCTCAAGACTTCCCACCTCCCCTGACAGAAACTCCTCCACCTCCCTCTTCCACGTCCAAGGACACGGGGTTATACTTTGGGTCCATCCGCACAACCCAGATTAATAAGGTTAATCTCCTTTTCTCGTGTTTGTTCTGATTAGCAACCTTTTTCACTCTGTACTCACTTGTTTAATTTTTCAATGACAGTGGCTGCTCAATATTACATTAGTTCCAGGTGTAGTGCATAGTGGTTAGACATTTATTTCACCTACAGAGTGTTCCCCTGATATCTCCTGTCCCCACCTGGCACCACACACAGTTATTACAATGTTATGGAGAATATAATTCCTCACGCTGTACTTCACATCCCCGTGACTGCTTTGTAACTGCCAATATGTCCTTTTCAGTCCCTCCTGTGACATTATTCCCCTTTGCCATGTGATGTTACATATTCACGGGTTCCCGGGATCAGGACGTAGGCGCCTTTGGGGGCCATCGTTCCACCCCCCATAGTCAGTGTGGGTGAGCTTCTTGTGCAGAGTTGAAAAGACTGTCCTCTAACTGCTGCGTCAGGTGGAGTTTGTGAATCATTTTGTCCAAATTTTCTATATTCGTACTAAAGTTTTTATCTGCTGTCCCCGTAAGCTATTGAGAGAGATGTGTTAGGATGCCCCACCACACTTGCGGATTTGTCAGTTTTGGTTCTGTGTTTACATATTAGGAAGTTGTGTTAATACATGTACACAAATTTATCACTGTTCTATCTTCCTGCCAAATTGACTCTTTATCATCATAAAATGTCCCTTTTATCTCTGACAGTGCTTCTTGTCTTGAAGTCTATTTTATTTATATTTATTTTTAGAGAGAGGGGACGGGAAGGAGAAAGAGTGGAGAGAAACATTAATGTGTGGTTGCCTCTCATGTGTCCCCTACTGGGGACCTGGCCTGCAACCCAGGCATGTGCCCTGACTGGGAATCGAACCGGCGACCCTTTGCTTCACAGGCTTGCGCTCAATCCACTGAGCTACACCAGCCAGGGCTTGAAGTCTATTTTAAACTAAGTATGACTATACTAACTTTCTTTGAATTAGTGTTGCATAGTATGCATTTTTTTATCCTTTAAATTTTACCTTTCTATATAATGATTTTAAAATCCAGTTGATAACGTTAACATTTTAATTGAAATGTTTATTTATATTGAACGTAGTTTCCCACTTACATTAAATTGAGGTTTAAATAAATTAATTTCCTATCTATTTTTTGTTTATCAGACCCTGTGTTCCTTTTTCTTTCTTTTTTGGCCTTCTTTTGAATTATTTTTATTATTCCAGTTTTTTCTCCTATAGTAGCTTGTTAGTTAGTTACATACTCTTTTATAATCCTTTCAATGATTCCCTTAGGAAAATGTCACATTGATCTCAGACTTATTAAAGTCTGATGAATTATTAATACGTTTACTACTACGAGGGCCAGCAGGAACGTTAGAGCATTTTAACCACATTCACCTCTTCTGACCTTTTATTCTGTCTCTGCCGTGAATTTTAAACCTCACAAGACATAATCGTTATTAGTCTTTTTAATCAATGTTAACTTAGCTTCATCCACATGCTCATGCTTTCCGCTGCTCGCTGCTCTCCACTGGACCCTCCACGCTCGCTCTCCCAGTGGCCTCCTCTCTCCTTTAGAGAAGCTCTGTTGGTAACAGAGACTGTGGATGATGAATATTCTGGTTTTGCTTTGTTGGAAACATCTTTATTTCATCTTCATTTAAAAATATTGTATTTATTTATGTTGAGAGAGAAGGAAAGGGAGGGAGGAAGAGAGGAAGAGAGGTTTCTCTCTCACATCATCCATGTTGCCTCTCATATGTGCCCTGCCTGGGGATCGAACCCTCAACCTGGGTGTGTGCCTGACCGGGAATTGAACTGGTGACCTTTCGCTTTGCAGGATGATGTCCGACCAACTGGGTCACACTTGTTAGGGCTCATCTTTATTTTTGAAGCATTTTCAATGTATATGGATTTACGGGGTGGCTGTCGATTCCTTTCTACTCCGAAGATGTTATTTTCCTGTCCTTCCTTCTTCTGTCCTCCTAGTGAGAAGTCAGTTGTCCGTCTTGTCGTCACTGCTTGGAAAGTAATGCCTCCTTTTTCCTTGAGAACTTTTGAGTTTAAAAAAATATATATTTTATTTACTTATGTTCAGAAAGAGAGGAAGTGGGGGACAAAGAGAGGGAGAGAAACATCAATGCATGGTACGCTTCTTGTGCACCCCCATCTGGGGATCTAGCCTGCAACCCAGGCATGTGCCCTGACTGGGAATCGAACTGGCGACCCTTTGGTTCACAAGCCGGCACTCTTTCCACTGAGCCACATTGGCCAGGGCACCGTTTGAGTTTTTTGTTTGTTTGTCTTTGATTTATAGCTGTTCCACTATCAAAGTCCTAGTTGTGTGTGTGGTTTTTTTTCTTTTGCATTTCTCATGTCTGGAGTTCCTTGAGATTCTTCAACCTGTGACTTAATTATGTCTTTCAATGGTTTTTGGAAAATTCTCAGGCAGTTTTTATTCCAATATTATTTCCGTCCTATTTGCTCTCTTCGCTTCCTCTGGAGCTCCTCACACACGTTAGGCCTTTCCTCTATGTCACGTATTAATCTTACGTTCCCCTGCGCTTTCTGTTCTTTTCCCTCATTCTTTATTCTGGATCATTTCTCTTGGTCTCTCTAACGGAGTTCATAAATTCATTCCTCCGCTGTGTCTAATCTGCCGTTAAACCTATTTACTGAGCTCACAAGTGCAGTTAATGTTTTTTTTTTCAGTTTTAGAGCTTTCATTTGATTATTTTTTATAGTTTACAGTTCAGTTGAAATTCTTTTTGCCATCTAAATTCTTGGATATGTTAACCATAACAATTTTTAAGTCTGGGTCTTTTAACTCTACCATATGGGTCTCCTACAAAGATCTTTCTAAAATTTGACTTTGAATTTTGAGATAATCATAGGTGCACAGTCAGTCATAAAAATAATGCAGAGCAACTCCACGTGCTCGTTATCCAGTCACCCCCGGGGGCAGCAGCCTGCAGAATGAGTTCAGCATCACACCCAGGGTACTGATGTCGGTGCCATATTATTCGGATTTCCCTGGACGACTCATGTATGTACGTGTGTTTATTTATGTCCACGCAATTTTCACATATGTGTAGGCCTACTGGCCTTCAAATTTTTTCTCTCTCAGTTTGCAGTCATTCCTTTTTGGCCCCAGGTATGTCTAATAATTTCTTCACTGGCCAAACCTCGTGTACCAAAAACATAATGAGAGTTTGAGTGATGTCATTATCTTCCTCCGGAGGGAATTCCCTTTAGCTTTTGGTGGGGTCTTCATCAAGGGGCAGACACTTCAGTGCCATCAGTCAATGAGAGGATTGGGAGCCGGGATTCGGTTTCTGGGGGAACGTTTCCAACTCACCCCACTCCAAGGCTGCAGCCCTTTGGGGTCCCACTGGGAGTCGGGGTTGTCTGCCCCGAGTCCCTTATCCTAAACTTCAGTTTCTGGCTGGACTCTGAGCTTCTATTTGCCATATAATTTCTTGAACACATTACCAGCTGCTTGGGGGCGGTGCTCTCTGCTCCACTTAGATACGTGCTGTGAGTAGGCAGGTGCCTCAAGAGGCAAATGGAGCCCCAAAGTCAGGTTCACCTCTCTGAACTCCTCTTCTCTATGGGGTCTTGGTCGTTTCTCAGCTATCTCGGTACCTCTCTGATGGCTTCCTTGGATGTTTTCAATATGGTGTTTGGTTTCTCTAGGTTTTCTCGGTGGGAGAGTGGGCCAGCAACGGAAGTCTCCTACATCAGCTTTTGTGTCTCTCGCACGACCCACACCGGGGATCTGGCCTGCAAACCGTGTATGTGCCCTGACGGGGACTCAAACTGGTGACCCTTTGGTTTGCAGGCCGGTGCCAATCCACTGAACCACACCAGCCAGGGCCGTTTCTTAAAACCGTGTTTTGACGTGCCTGAAGGGCCAAGGGGAATTTGAAACCTCAGACTATGTAGCGTGGTGTCTGAGTGCTTGCTCTGGAGTCCAACCGGATTAGAACCCCAGTGTTGCCGCTTCCCAGCCATGTGACCTTAGACAAGTGGCCCTCACAGGATTCAATTGAACTGATACATGTACATCAGGTGATCAGAGCAGTGAATGCCTGGCACATAGTCAGTACCCAAAAGGTATCGGTTATTAGTATTCAGCAAATGCATGTCAAGCCCTACTCTGTGCTGGGTGCTGGATATATATACACAGTGGCGAAAAGGCAAATATGGTCCCTTCTGTCATGGAGCTGACATGCTGAATGACTTACCGTTCAAAGTAAACAAGCAAGTTTATTATTAAAGAGAGGGGTGTGCTGTGGAGAGAATTAAAAAGGCTGATGGAGCAGGTGACCCCAACAGGTTTGGGTCCCGGATGAGTAGGAAAGGCTTTATTTACAATTCTGGGGTCACAAGAGGACATGGTGAATAGCAGAGAGTGACCAGGCCAAGGAAGCCATCAGAGAGTGACCGGGAGCCTCCGTAAGGTGCGAGGGTCAGCGAAACTTCTGTGTGTCAAGCTGACACCTGAGTGACAAAAAGGAGCCAGTCGCAGAGAACTAAGGGACCGTGCGTTCCAGGCTGAGGGAAGAGCGAGGGTCAGCCCCTGAATGTGGCTACACCCGAGGGATGGACAGAGCTCATGTGTCCCAGGAGCTCATGGCGGGAAAGGAGAGAGTTAGTGCATGAGATGTTGCGAGGCGGACTGGGGCCAGGTCTCACAGGGCTGTCCCCCTTGGTGTCCTGGAGAGCTGTGGGGAGTTTTACGGAAGGGAATGACTCTTTCACTGCAACACGGTCGTTCGGGGGGCTGCATGGAGTGGGAACAGAGTGGTGGCGGAAGTGCGGAGGAGCACACAGGTGGGAGATTGGCTCTTGTGGCAGAGTCAGAGGCGGCGGACTGAGTCAGATGGGCAGGAGCGTGCGCGAAGCCAGTGACTGGAAGATGACGAGTCTACCTAAGCAGACGACTGGGGTCCAAGTAGAGGGGGACCCAGAGTTTGGGGTACATTACTTTTGAGACTCCTCTTAGGCAACCAGGACATGCCCACATGGAGTTCAGGAAAAGGCCTAGGAAGGGTCAGTGTTTGAAAGTCGCCAGGTGGTTCAAGCTGTGGGCCTGGGTGAGGTTTCCTGGGGAGAGGGTCCAGAGAGAATGAGACCCAGGACTGCACCCGGAGGAACCGCAGGACTCAGAGGCCAGGGAGACGGGGCGGGGTTTTGAGGAGCCTGAGAAGCTGCACCCAGGGAAGCGGAGGGCGGCCCAGCCCCCACAGCACCACCGTGGCCTTGCTGGAAATGCAGAAGGTCAGGTCCCACCCCGGACCTCCTGCCGCGGAAGCTCTAGGGCTGGAGCCCAGCAGTTGGTGCTTGAAGGAGGTGACTGTGGTGCAGGCTGAGGGTTGAGAGCCACTGAGGTGGGAGGAAAACCGGGTGGGTGTTTTTAGTCATTTTGGAGAGCAAACCCTCACGTGGAAAAGTGTGCTAAGGTTGCAGGGCAGGGAGAAGCGCCCCTCAGGGCCCCCTGGCCGTGCATCTGGCAGGAGGGTCAGCACGCTCCACAGCCCTGTGCTTCTCCTGTGCAGGTACGGCCAGAAGCGGGGGGACGTGCCAGCTGAGGGGGACATAGGGAGGGTGTTTGTAAGTGAATCGGAGTGAGAGGATAAACAAGGCATAGTGGCCTGAAGCTTAAGTGTGCTCAATAGTAAGTAATTAAAAACAATATTCAAAAACAAATCTGGGTTCATTCTGGAGTAGAGTGAAGAAAGCACGTGATTTCTCACATAACTCAACACGGTTGCCCGGTTTGAAGTGCGCTTCCAGCATTTCCGCTGGTCGTCGTGGGGTGAATTCACTCTTGCTGAAAGTTGGGGAGCTTTGGAAAAGTCTGGGAAGGCTCGTCTTGCTGGTGTGTCCCCTTGACTGCTGACTGGCCCCCTGGCAGTTCCCAGGGGCCAGCCGAGGGCAAGGTCCAGTGCCACTGTGATGGAGCAGGAGGGTGGAGGCTGTGTCCCTCAGATGGTGTGGACGGGGAGGGCTGGGGACTTGATGGAGGCCCCCCAGGGATGGGTGGTGCTGGGGGGTGGACAGGGGGCTGTCAGAGAGTCCAGTTTAGAGGCCAGTGAGTCAGAGGTGTCCAGGTAGACCACAGGGAGGGAAAGGGTTGAAATACGAGGTCTTTCTGGAGAAAGTCCAGCCATTGTTAATATAACGAGAATGGTTTGCGTGACATGAATGTAACCTGGCAGCCAAGGAGAGAGGACTGGAATGCTCATGGGTGCGCCATGAAGACTTCACTGTGCCAGTCAGTGGGGATGGTAGACGCCCTTGAGTGAGCATGTGCACTGTGTGGCCGTCACATTAAAAATGACTGAGCTAGCAGAGCAATGAATCTGCATCAGACCTTGCATTAAGCTTGAACATCACTCCGTGGAAACTGTTCGGATGACTCAGGAGGCCGCTGCTACAGGCGCCTGGTGATTGGCAGCTTCAGCACAACAACATGCTCGCTCGTGCATCGTGTCTTGTGCCGAGTTTTTTGGCGAAACATCAGATCACCCAGGTGACTCAGCCCCCTACAGACCAGATTTGGCCCCCTGTGACTTCTGGCTTTTCCCAAAACTAAAATCACCTTTGAAAAGGAAGAGATTTCAGACTGTCAATGAGATTCAGGAAAACACAACCAGGCAGTTGATGGGAGAACTGCGTGAGGAGGTCCCAAGGTGCCTACTTTGAAGGGGACTGAGGTGTCATTGCGTTCGGTGTTTCTTGTATCTCATATCTCCTTCAGTAAACGTCTCTGTTTCTCTATACATGGCTGGATACCTTCTGGACTGACCTTGTACCCCAGGGCCGACTTCCTTTCCCCTCCCCCACCTGCCCAGGATTCCAGGGGAGGCACCACTCCGGGGGGTCTGGCGAGTGACCCCGGCAGATCGGGTCTCAGGGAACAAGTCCGGGACCTGTCCCCAGAACTGGGGCACGAGGTGGGACGGGGCATTAGGAAGGAGGCCAGTTATCAGAACTGGGACACATTCCACGTGGGACTTGTGTTCTTTACATTCTTGCTGCATAAATCCTGGGGAGCGGGGACGTCTGCACCTGGGTCCTGGCAGAACCTGCCAGGTTGTGGGGGGCAGGTGGGGTTCGTGAGGTACCAAGGCGGCACCTCCTGTCTCTGCCCACGGCCCTGCCCCAAGTAGCTGCCTCCTTCCTGCCCTGCGTTGCCCCCTCCCAGGGGGGCCCCAGCCTGGCGAGAAGAGCCTCGGAGTTAAACATCGTGTTTATTTTAAACATTCAAATTTACAAAAACATAAAAGTAACAAAAATCCATGATGTATCACACACACACACACACACACACGCACACACACACATTGCATCTCATGTCACTTTATGTACAAAACTGGGCCGGGAGGACAGCAGGGGGCGGGTCACCGGTAGGGTGCACTAACTTCACAGTGTCCATCAGCTCGGCATGCTCGCTCACTGCTCAGCCTGGGCCCACGCGTGCCTCTTCTCCACGCATCAGGGTCAGAGGTCAGGGGTCAGGGGGGAGGGAGGGCTTGGGGTAGCTGGCAGCTGGGACAAAGGAGGTAAAGAAAATGATCCCATGTCTGGGAGGGGGCCCCTTCCCTAGTTTGTTCAGGGCGAGGGTTCATGGAAACAGAAAAGGGGGGGCAGTTCTGGAGAGAGGGGGCCACGTGTTGTGGAGACAGCACTTAATGTAGAGTCAGAAAGCTGCGTTCGGGGCTCCCGGGGTCCCGGCTGGGTGGTCCCACTGTCCTCACGAGTAAGGTGAGGGCTTCAACCCCCTCTAAGAACCCTTCTGTCCAAATCTGTGGACCAAGATCTCGCACAATTGTGGCAAGGTGGTCTGTCCCCTTGGGAGGTTGACCAGGGGCATGACATGCCACAGAGGCGGGGAAGGCTGGCAGGTAACAGCTGTGGAGCACCTGGAGCGGGCCTGGCCCGAGGCCCGGGTCTGAGAGACGCTTCCTCCCCTCCCCTGCGGGGGCTCTCAGACCGGTCACCTTTTAGCTCTCCCGGAATCTCCCGTTGGTGGATCAGGGGTGGGGGGCACTGCAGAGGGAAGAGTTCCCTAAAGGGACTGAGACCCCTCCCAAAGCCCCCCCCCCATGGGACCCTGGCCCTGGGGCCTCTGTTCCTCCACCACAAACTCTCAGGGGCGGTGAAGAGGGTCAGGCGCATCCCTTCAGGCCAAAACCCACCAAGAGCAATGATGCCCGAATCCCACTCCAGGGTGTGGGGTGACTATCCCCTTGGGCTGAGGGTGGGCTCTTGAAGTAACCTGCTTTTAGTCTGAACTCTGGGCTGGCTGATGGACACCGGGCAGGTTACTTAACCTCTCTGTGCTCCTGCTTCCTCACGTGTGCGATGGGGCTAAGAACAGTCCCAGCACCGGGAGAATGGACGAGACAGTGCCCGCCAGGTGCTCAGCATAGCGCCTGACACTTACAAAGGACGTAACAAACAGCACCAGCATCGCTGTGCGACAGGAGCAGCTGAAGATCGAAGCTGGAGCCCAAACAGCAGGCCCGCGGCCCTGTATGAAGGGGCCGGGCCTATGGAGCTTTCAGTTTTCTGGGACAGAAATGGGCACCCAGGCCACTCACCACGGCCCGGACTCAGAGCCCACACCCCGACACCTTCAGTTTGCTCCTGCTCCTTCCGGAGGGCTGACCAGGTGCATCAAGTGTCTCATCATGACTGTGACAGAGCATAAAGGACTTGGGGCATTTTCTGGGTGGGCTCAAGTGATCACCCACGCTCCGCCACCTCTATCCTAAGACCCTGTCTTGCCCCCACACCCTCCACAAAAGCTGCTTCCTTAAAAACAAAAAGAGAGACCCGACAAAGCCCAGCATCCAGTGTCCCTGAAATCTAAGTTCCAAATACCGCCATCACCCCAGCAACAGGGGATGTCACTGTGAGACACTTGACCCAGCACGAGAGCTGATGTCATTGGCTGTTACCAGGCAACCAAGATCTCAGCAGGTTCTGGCTGAGGCGCCATGGCCCATTCTCCTACGTCCTTCTGAAGGGAGTTGGGCCCGAGGTGCTGAAAGGTCTGCTTGTGCTCTTGAAACGGAAGCAAGGATCCGGGGGCCGGAGGCCACAGTCTCGGTAAAGCCTCCAGTGCCCCAGCCCTTACACTGGCCTCAGGCTGGGTGGCAGTGGGGTGCAGAGGCAGGGAACAAAACGGGGCAAAATGCACTCGCGCCCACCGAGTCAGGGAGCTTGTCGCTGCACAGACCGGGTCAGTGGCTGGCAGCAAAGGGGCCCCTGTGTTCTCAGCTCTCCATTCCTGCCAGGGTGCCCGGGACCATGCCTCCCAGGGGGGAAGGGATGCCAAGATGTATTTCATAAAGGGCGATGTTCCAGTGGTCATTTCTGAAAGCGTTCTGATCTCTCCAATGCCCACCCACCAGGTGTGGGCCACACTCAGACCCCTGGGGGCAGGCAGAATGGTGCGGGGGGAAGAGCACTGAAGAGGGAGCCAGAGCACTGGGTCCTAGTCCTGGCTCTGCCCCGTGGTGCTGGGTGATCCTGTGCAAGTCACTTGCCCTCTCTGAGCTCTTCCCTATCTGCACAAGTAGGGACCGGACTGGCATTCTCAGCTCTGACATTCTTCTACTCTCTTGGGGAAGCTGGTGAGGACTCAAGGGTAGGGATGGGTAGCCACTGGCCCACTGAGACACACTCAGGCAACAGTGCCAGGCTGTGGGGGGGCGTACCCAGAAGAGCTGCTTTTTATAATCTGCATGTGAGGTTGGTCTGCCTTGCTCCCAGCCCTCTCCTCTAACCCTCTGGAGCCAGCTGCTGACCCTGACCCTTGCCTAGCCAGACCCTACGTGCTACCCAGTCCCAGGTCCTGCCCTTGTGATGCCTTTTGGTCACCAGGGAAGTTGTCAGGTTTGCTCTACCTTATCCACCTGAAATCACAGACTATCTCATGTCTTCTCAGAGGAAGGCAGGCTAGCCCAGAGAGGGCAGGGACTTGGAGAAGGCCACACAGCAGAGCTGGCTGGACCAGGGCTGCTCCCTCCCATACAGCACTGCACGCCCCTCCATGCTTCTCCCTGCTCACTCAGCTCCTTCCTTCCTTGGAGGCTGCAGGGCCACGCTGAGGGGGCGTGGGTCCCCTGGGGCACAGAGCCTCTGCCTCATGCTGCTTCCAGCTCAGGCTGGAGTGGCCCAGGCCCTGTCCCGGCCACAGAGGGGAAGAAGTGACCATGCCAGCAGTGGACACAGCTGTGTGGGGGTCTTGGTCCCTAACCCTCCAGGCTAGAGCTCGGGAAGAAATGTCCTGGAAACTGAGGTGGGGTTGGGACGGGCATGGAACCAACATTCAACCCGCTGTACACAAAGAAACGAGGAAAGAGGAGGAAGAGAGAGATGGGGGTGCGGGTGGGAGCTGTGGGGGAGAGGGTCCACTAAGACCCCACTACCCTTGACTGTCAGCTGGTGGGAAGATGGAGGAGGGATGAGTCTGAGTCTCCCATGTCCCTGTCATCCCCTCCTCTGCTGGAGGGACGCTCTACAGCCTGCTGTGGCCCTGAAGAGGAAGGTACATGGGGACAGGGGTGGACGGCCTCCCTGCCACTGAGATAGTGGCTGCTCCCTCATACACAGCCCCATGGAGATGCTGTTGGCATCGGTGGAATCGGATGTGGTTGATGGAGCGTGGCGGGGTCAGGGGATGGCTGGGGCGTAATGCCAGGACGGTGGGCGGACCCACGGGCACTGCTCCCCAGCCCGGGCTTGGCCTATTGACTTGAGCTGTTTGTCCCCATCCAGGCGGGATCACAGCCATCACAGGGGAAGGGCATTCTGGAGCCGTGGGCAGGGGGGGCTGGGAAACGAGAGGCATGGCCAGGAGTGGAGCAGGAGGGGAGGCCAGTGTGTGGATAGGCTGAGAGGGAAGGCACCCCCCTCCTGTAAGGTCCCCAGTTTGGCAGTCAAGGGAGGGGCCCTGGAGGAGGTGGCCCCTCATGCCTTCGCCCTCCCCTTGCAGACATCAAAGGCGGCCTTCGTTGCACCCCCAAAAGCCTCCACCAGCTTGTCTCCCCAGGGTAGGACATTGCCCAGCAGTGGCGCAGTGCAGTTGGCAATGCCCAGGACCTGGGCAGGTGTCAGGGCGTGGTCCCACAGGTTAAACTGAGCAATGTCACCCACAAAGGCCTGGGTGGCATCAAACCGGCCTCCCAGGGTATCCTGGATGAAGAGAGCAGAGAAAAAGGAGAGAGACATGGGGTGAAAGAGCAGAACAGATAGACAGGAAGACTCGGGGTCAGGGCTCCCCAACCCCCATATCTAGCTGAGGCCCCGCCCCCGCGGTTCTAGCCCCGCCCCCACAGCTGTAGCCCCACCCCTAAGGCTCTAGCCCCTTGGGCGTGTCTCTGCCCTGCCAGTGTCCCGGTCTGCCCCACCATCTGTAGCATGGCTGGGTCAGAATGAGTGATCACTGCTGCACCTTCAGGGACCCTCCACCTAGCCCTTCCTCCTCAGGGGCCCTGGGTGGGGTGGGACATCCACTTGGGGCTCAGGCCCCGATACCCCTGAGCCATACCTGCTCTTGGCCCAGAATAAGGATCCCATGAGGCTTGATGGGGTGCCAGGCAGCCAGGTTCTCACCGGAGCCCCGCAGCTCCCCGTCCTGGTAGGCAGACCACAGGCCGTCCCTCGTGGTCCAGGCGATGCAGATGTGGTGCCAGCCATTGTCCCTCAGGCTCAGGGGCAGCTGGGCCACCTGGACACAGATTCCGCAGCTCCAGATCAGAGGTCACAAGGCCCGAGGCTGGAGCACCGGGGTGAGGGGACCATGTCCTTCCTTCCAGGGACCGACTCGAGGCTGGGCCCTCCCCTTCCTCCCAGCCCAGAGCCTTTCCCCGCCACTCTCTCCTCTTTGCCCGACCTGACCAGGCAGCTTCAATCAGATCACAAGGGACTAGTCAGTGAAGGTTTGGTTCTCTTTGTCTCCAGGTAGTTTCGTCACTAACAGGCTGGCCAGATCACGTGGGGCGGGTGCTGTGTCTCTAAGCCTATCTCCCCCCGAACATCTCACATGGTGCCTGGCACACAGCTGGCTCAAGAAGTACGGGCAGTGGTAGAGCTTGCCTTGGACTCAGGCCGGCCCTGGCTCTGCCAACTGACCCCCTGTGGGAGCAGGGGAGGCTGCACTTTCCTCCCTGGCCTCGGCTTCCTCATCCGTAAAGTGAGGAGGTCAGGCAAGGGATGGCAAACGTGCAGTCACCTCTGCCTCAGCTACCCAAGGCAGACATGGCTAATCAATCATGAGCTCAGACTCAGCCTTAGAATCTTCCGAAGCTGCTGCTGACTGGTTAGCGTTTGCCAGTCAGATGAAGGGCACTTGCTGCCTGTGAATTTGGAGCTCCCAAAGGGCTCTTTTGTCTCCTGCTCTCTGAGATCACGATATAATGTAACATTCTCTGAAGCCTACTTGATGTCAGGTCTAGTTCTGGACACTGGGGATATGAATCTGGTCCTAGCTGCAAATGAGCTGAGTCTGTACAGGAGGGAAGGGCTTCAGGGACAAAATAACACGGGGGCCATGCAGGATGTGCAGAGGCAATAAAGGTCCAGAGGAAGGCGGGGCTGTGGAAACAGGAGACATGGAGACTAAGCACATCTGGATGGCAATGGACTCTGACCGTCCGCTGCAAGGCAAACCACGTGGGGAGCACAGCGGGAGCAAACGCTTAGAGGCTGGAATACAAGGGGAACTGCCAGTAGCCTTGGAGGTTGGCGCTGGGACTCCAGAGGTTCCTGGGATGGGTTCGCTGTGTCCTGTCCAGGGTGCTGAATTTCTGCTCAGAACTGAGGGCTGACTGTGGGCGGGGCTCAGGGCGGCAGCCCGGGAGTGTGGCAGGGGAACAGGGTTAGTGGGATCTAGATGCAGTCCACCTTCCCAGGTCTTCTCAGGACCGACTGGGTCGCAGAAAAAAGTCACTGCCCGCTGGGCCCACCTCCTTCCTCCTCTTCTGGGGCACCCAGAAGAGGCACCTCCTGCTAAGCAGGATTTCAGTGGGTTCTGGGAAGTGCCTCTCCATAGGTAGGTCCTTGGGGAAGTCACAGAATTTCTGTGAGCTTCACATGCCTCCCCTGTAAGCGGAATGCCACACTTACAGCCTCTCATGGACACAAGTCCCTCTTCAGCCAGCCCCAGATCTGGCCTGTCACTGTTTCCAGACCCCAGCCTGGCATGGTGTGTGGGCAGGAGAACGTAAAGGGCCCACACACATGGGGCCCAGCACAGGGTGGTGTTCCTGGAAGGGTGACCCCTGGCCCCCATCTCTCCAGCTCTGCCCACCCCCACTGACCTTGTCATTGATCAGCAGCTCCATGGGGTCGTGGCCCGACTCCAGCAGCACAATCTCATTGGCCTGCCCCGGCACCGAGTAGGAGAAGGGGGTGCCCTGGCCAGTGCCCCCTGACCTGGACCGCAGCCACATGCAGACGGTGAAGGCGTACAGCTCGGGCAGTGCCTTCCGCACTCGGGCGTACATGTAGTTGTTGCGAATGGGGATGCTGATCTTGAAGGCATCAGGGGGGCTATAGATGGAGGACCCTGAAAGGGGCAGGCAAAGTGGAACCAGGGGGTGTCAGTGGACACTGGTGAGGGCGGGTGGGCAGGGCATACTTCAGAATGGGGGCTACTAGTCCCTAGACCTGCTATACCTCCCTTCAGCTGTGCCCCTGCTGCAGATCCGTCACTCCAAAATTCACTCTTCACCTCTGCTTTCAGACGAGCTTGAGGCCTCCCTCCTCCAGGAAGCCTCCTGGATTTCTTTCTCCAGAACTCCTGTCTGATATCTAAATTGGTCCCAGCCAATTGCTCATGATTTTCCCTGGAACCCCATCTTGTCAATAAGCCTCTTAAGGGTGATCCTCACAAGGTTTCAAAGATGAAAAGTCCCTGAGGGCTCATGAGCCCTAAAGCTGCACTTCTCAGAGGAGGAAAATGAGGCCTGGGGAAAGGAAGCAAACACCCAAAGTCACAGAGCAAGTCCATGACAGCTGGGGAACCAGGAACTCGGTCTCCTGTTGGTCACGGCCGTTCACTGGATATTACCTCATGTGTTCCTGACCCCTTGGCAGGTGCCAGGCCCAGGTGTTAAACGACAGGTTTCTGATTCATTGAAGGTGCTCTTTTGTGGAGTGGTTAAATGTACGGACTTTGGAGTCAGACCTGGTCTGAAAGCTAGACCCACTCCTTACTGGCTGTGTGACCGTGGGTAGGTCACTTGACCCCTCTGAACCTCAGTTCCTCGTCTGTGAAGTGGAGACACAGCAGTACCATCCCCAGTGGTTTGGGAGGAGTAAGCCACCTGATGTGTCAACTCCTCAGCCCACTCCCGATACACGACGTGTTAGAAAATAAGAATAATGATGATAATATAGCCACCAATTACACCCGCCCTCTCGTGTTTCACAGCCTCCTCCCCACTGGCCTATCTTTAGCCTCCGGAGAACAAGAAAACGCTTCTCCAGTGAGTCTGCCACCTCGAGGACCCAGGCCTGGCCTGCTCTGCCCCCTGCGGGGCCCAGGACCCACCGTGTTCCAGTTCAGCGATGCGGTCATGCAGGGAGTCCAGCTCCTTCTCCACCTCCTGCCGCTGCCGGTGGCTGCTGTGACCGAGGGCCACGCGCTCCTTCTCCAGGGCCAGCACCTTGGCCAGCAGCTGCCCCTCCAGTTCATCCATCTTGGAGTGCAGGGCGGTGGGCACCGCGGGCGCAGAGGCAGGGGCAGGGGCAGCTGAGAAGTTCACGTGGGCTGGGAGCTCCTGCTGCTTAAGAGGTAGAGAACAGGGCATGTAAGGCCACTCAGAGGGAGGCAGGGAAGGGACACAGGGCTCGGAGACCCCCCCACCTCTGCTGACTGACCCTCGGTGAGCCTCAGCTTCCCTATATGCATGGGCTCTAACATGCAGTCGCAGTTCACAGCCACAGCTGATGCCCCATGACCGGAAGGGTGTGCACTGGCTGTGTTAGTCTCCCCTCATTCACTTGCCAAGCCTTTCTGCAACAGGGCAGGGCTCTGTTTGGGTACCAGGAAGACCCACGGGCTTCTGGGATAGCGCTCCAGTCCTGCCATCCAGGGTGGCGTGTGGGTAAGATCACGGATTCTGGAGTCAGACAGCTCAGGGTTCAAATCCAGCTGGAGAGCCAATCTGCTGTGTGACCCTGAGCAAATGTCTCCACCTCTCTAAACTCTGGGCTGCTCGCATGCAGCACAGGCAACTGTACCTATTGAGGTTTGGGGGGGGGTGACTTGGCAGTAAATGCCAAAGACCACAGCTTGGTTATCACAATCGCTGTCTGGGAAGGCGGTGCTGCAGGGACCAACACTCCGTCCTGCCACGCCACCCCGAGATGGGGGTGGGTGGGCTCACCTTGACCCTCGCTATACTGACCTTCACTGTCCCGAAGGCTCCTTCCCTCTCCCCAGGGTTCTAGGAATCCAGACTCTCGTGCTGACTCAACCCGATGCCGCAGCTTCCCCTCCTGTAAGAAGGGACCGCTGGCCCCGCTCCGCCCACCCCCAGGGTACACGTTCAGAAGTAAAGGCCCTCCAGCGCTGTAACAGCAGAACGTGAACTGTAACGCATCGGCTGACAGGCAGCTGCTGCCTCCGGAACCTTCCCTTGACCCCAGACGGCCCACAGAGGGACAGGGCCAGCCACACACTGCGCTCCCCGTGGCCGGACTGCCAGGAAGCCTGGGCCCGAGGCACGGGCCCGTGAAGTGCACTCCTGCTCAGTGCTGAAGGGCCGCGGCTGGGGGTCCTCAGCTTCCCTCCTTCCACTGTGCCACGCTCGCTGTGAGGGGCACGCCTCGGAATGAGTGTGCCAGGCCCATCCTTGGCGCTCGACACGTATTTGCTCACGAACCCTCAGACCCCTCATTCGGTTTTGTTGGTACTCTCAGTGTCCCGTTTTGCAGATGAGGAGACTGAGGCAGACCCTTCTGAATTTTCTACGCTGGGGCTGGGCAAAGCCGACGCCTCTCGAGCCAAAGCCTTCTCTAGCACAGCGTCCTCCCCCCGCGGAGGGAGCCGGACCTGCCAGGAGGGGACAGGACGTGGGCGCTGTTCACACAGACGCCGCTGCAGGGAGAAACCGTGCAGGCGACGGAGGTGGGTGCGCAAGCTGTTCTTTTGTCAGAGCCACCAGCTCTGCCGCCAACAGGAAGGCTGGGGAGGAGGTGGGCTCCCCGGATCGTGTGTGGCCCCCTCCCCACCCCGGCGTCTGAATCAGAGGAACATGACAGCCCCCTCTCAGTTTCCCATCTGTTGCGGGTGCGGGCTGTGCCGTGTGGGCTCCTGGCCTGATGCCAAGTGGGCCCCTAGCCCAAGATGGTGGGGGAGAGGATGAAGCCCTCAGCCCCACTCAGGTCCTGATGAGGCAGGAAAGTGGGGGCTCAGAACCCACTGGGTGTCGTGCTGGGGGCCAAGGGCAGGACGTGCTGTAAGTGTTTGGAGTCTGGTCGCAGAGCCCAGGGTTTTTGTTCGGCTCAGAGCCAATGTGCCGGGCCGTCAGTACCCAATAGGAGTGTGGCAGAGGCTGTCCTCATGGCCGCGCACGGTGGGCCAGCCCCGCAGTGAGGAAGCACTGCGCAGACACCTCCTAGTGCCCCCAGCAACCGGGAGGAATGAAGCCCACTTTCCAGCTGAGGGAACCGAGGCTCAGGGACGTGAAGACACCTGCTGAAGCTCCCATAGCTGTGAAGTGACAAAGCCGGGACCCCAGCCCAGGCCCTTCAGATTCCAGAGCCTCTCTCCCTTCTCCCTGGCCATCAGTTTGCTGGTCTGCCAAGGGGGCACTGTGCTGGCTGCTCTGCCTCCAGAGTCCGCAGAAGAGGTTCTGATGGCCACGAGCGGGTGGGGAGGGTCTGGCGGTCTGTGTCAGAGGATGATTTGGGGCAGCTTTGCAGAGGGACCGGACAGGAAGGACCTGCCCACGCAGGGCGGCTCAGAGGCTGGAGGAGTGGGGAGAACGCAGCCACCTTGTCCCCAGGTGGGGACTGCTCCTTTCCTTCAGGGAGCAGAGGGGCGGTGCTGGCTTTGGGGTCCTACCCTCTGCACGGCGCCCCCCTGCCCGGGACAGCACGGGCCCAGCTCCTAGAGTCAGGTCTCCGCCTCCCCCATCCCGCCGTCCCTCACGTCCTCTGTGAGTCTGCCCAGGCAGGCACCCTGGCTCCACCAGCCCAGGACTTTGTCATGAAAAGCTGCCGTGCCTCAGTTTCCCCATCAGTAATAATAATAATATCTCATAGCATTGTAGTGATAATTAAATGAATTAGTAGATGTAATGCCCCAAGACAGAGGCGGCCCATGGAGTGCTAGGTAAACAGCAGTAATTATCACTAATAATATATACTCAGATATCTCTAGAAGGGACCGATGCTTCTCCATCTCCAATCATAAATCTTTTTGTTTAATCATTACATTGAGGAAAAAAGCAAGTTATAGATCAGTTAGATACCACTAAAATCAAGTTGTAGAGATTCGAAACCAGGTCACGTGTTTGTAAAAGCACGAGGAAATGCCTGGACAGGTAAACGCAAATGCAGGACAGCGGTGACCCTCTCCTGTGGGTGGGCGTCTGGGGCTGGGAGTGAGGCGGCTCGGGGGCCCCGGAGGAAGTGACAGGACACCTCAGCCGCAGGGACCCTCGCCGCTCCCTCCAAGTACTCCCGACAAGCCAGTGCGTTGAGAAGGCCCTGCCTGCCCACACACCTTCTGGGCCCTGGTGGAAAATCTGCAGCAAAGGCAGAGGCCCCTCCCCTCGGCCCATTTTAACAGATGGTCCTGGCCGTGGTCTTTGCTCAGCTTCTGCTGTGCTGTGTGGCCTTGAGCAAGTCACTCTGCCTCTCTGAACCTTAGTTTCCCCTGAGTCCAATGAGGCGTGTCTGAGGGCTACGTACGTAAGTGCTTCCACTTTGGGTTGGTTGTTGCAACCCCTCCCCCAGGATTCGGTGGGGGTCATGCCCCCAAGTCTGCCCCGGGGAAACCCCACTTTCCTCTCACTCCCTGAGGACAGCCCGCTGCTGACCTGCGCCGCCTCCCACAGGCAGGGACTTCGTACAATGGCCAAAGAACAGGGAAAGGATGCTCGATTTCATGAGTCATCAGAGAAATACTAATGGAAAGCACCATGTGTGCGCTGCACACCCACCAGAACGAGGAAGGCTTTTTAAATGACCACACCAGCACTGGCGAGATCCCCACGCAGGCGGGTGGGTGTGTGCACACTCGCTGCCACCTGGGCGGGGCAGTGTTTGGCAGCGCCTCCTAACGCTGAATCCGTGCCTCTCCCGGGGCCGAGGCGTCATCCCACTCCTGGGGACGCAGCCGGGAGAAAGGAGGGCCCACAGCCACCAAAATCCCCCACCGGGACCTTCACGGCAGCTTTACTTGTTCTAACCCCAAACCAGACACAACCCACGTGCCCACCTGTAGGAGGGGCGGGTAAGTCAGCGACGGTGCATCCGCACCTTCACGCGGCGCTGGAAACAGCAGAGCCCCGGGGCGCTCGCCCGACAGAGTGTCGGACGCAATGGAAACGCCAGACACAAGGGGTGTAGCGGTCTGAGTCCATCTGAAGGAAGCTCAAACACGGCAAAGCTGGTCTGCAGTGACCGGCAGAATCGTGGGAGCTTCGGGCGCAGGATGGATTTGGGGTTCGGCCTTACAGAAAGGCCGGCAGGTTTTAGGAACGTTCGCCATATCCGCGAGAGCGCTAACAGCAAGGAAAATCCATTCTAAAGATAGGAAAATTGAGGCCCAAAGAGGAACAGCACTTAGCCTAAAGTCGCAAGCAAAAAGATCTCAACTTCACGCCACTTGCCCTTCCTCCCGCTGAGACCATCTCCAGCTGGAATGTGTTCCGGGAGCGCCCAGCCCACCTGCTCTGGTTCCTGCAGACTCTGTGAGTCCCCCGCTTCCTTATCCGTGAGTGTGCAGCCCCCCAGTCAGGGGGGTCCAAACTTTTGGCGTCTCTGGGCCACACCGGAAGAAGAGGAGTTGTCTTGGGCCACAGATTCAATACATTGCGATATGTAATTACACACACACACACACACAAATCTCATAACGTGTTAAGTAAATTTACGATGTTGTGATGGGCTGCAGGTCGGACATCCCTGGCCCTACTGCACAGGGCTGAAGACTGAATCAGCTAATACATACGCAGTAAGCGCCTAATGAACGTTACTTCTCGGTGCGGTTATTGTTAGTGAGGCTCCCACGGGACCCTCCTCATTACCTTGCTAGCCAGCTGGACTGGCCTTTGAGGACCGGCCCTCACTCTCATGGCTCTGGCTCTGGGTTCGCTGAGGCAGAAATGGCTCGGGACGCTATCCAGCAGTAGCCTTGCCCCTCCCCGGTCTTTCTTACTCTCCTGAAGGTGGTTGAGGTCTGGTCCCTCCCAATGGGTCTAGAGTTAGTAACAAAGAACAGTGCTCTGGTGCCAGACACCGACAGGGTCAAATCCTGATGCCACTGTTGTGTGACACTGGGCCAGTTTCTTAACCTCTCTGAACCGTGGTTTTTTCACCTGTGAAAGGGGATAGACGAGGACCTCCCTCATGGAGACTTTATGAGGATTGAGTGAGAATGTACGGCGTCTGATGCACAGGAAGTGTTCGGTGGGAGCTATAAGTGCTGTGAGTGCAGGGTCTTCTGTGACTGCCACCAGGTGCTCCTGACTACAGCTCGCTCTCCAAGACGACCACCTTGCTAGGCTGGGCGAAGGATGTGGTTTATGTCAAAGAATGACTGCTGAAACCCATCCTGAAGTCTCATTTTACAGATAAATTAGCCCAAAAATGGGACACTGGGATATGTGTACATGGCCGGTTGCCACACGAAAGGTCCAGAGCTTCTGGAAAGTGGTTCTTGGCCACAGCCCTGGGAAGTCAATATCCTCTGACCCAGTAATACCACTCCTGGGAGTCTGGCCCAAAGAAATAATTCAACAGACTTAAAAAGAAAAAAAGCTCAACTATCTGCAAGAAACTGATCCTGCAACGAGCATCGAGGAGAACAAAAATCAGAAACAGCCTCCATCTCCATCAACAAGAGATGCCCGAGGGGCCGAGGGGCCGAGGGGCGGGGCGTGCCCCGGACCTGGGATAGTGCAGCGGTCAGTAAACTAACTACCAGCAATGAACCACGTCTCGGCTCGGGAACTGTGTCTACATTTGGACAAAGGACCGAAAGGGAGTGGCAAAACGAATAAAGGGGTGGAATTAAATGTGATTTCCCACTCCAAAAGAACTTTGGGTTTTTTTCCAACTAACACAAACGGCAATGATAACACAAATAAAAATATAAAGGAGGACAATTTTTCCTAAGCCCTCAGACATGGCCCCCACTTGAGGGCTGGAGAGACAGGCTGGGCCAGCGTGACCTTGTCCCCCTTTGGTCACGGCCCTGGGGGTGGGGAGCGAGGCGATGCAGAAACGCGCCAGGTGAGGACGGGCAGGGATGTGCTGAGGATTATGGGAGTGCGAGTAGGCTAGGAAGTGGACAGAGTGTGTCGGGGAGGGTCTCTGGGAGGAGGGGGCCTCAGAATGCCCTTAAGTGATGAGGATGGATATGCTAGGGGTTGGTTATCCAGGCAGAGGCAAGAAGGGCCTAGGAGACGGGCCAGGTGCCAAATGGCAGCCTGGAAGCAGGCCGAGGGGTCTGCACCACAGGGGAGCCCACAGTGGCCTGAAGGACGATCCCTGGGGCTGCCTGGAGGAGGGTGTGAGGATGGGAGGGTGTGCCTGGGGGCGAGAAACCAGTGAGAGGCTGTGCAAGTGTCCACAGAGAGCTGAGGCCAAGTGGAAGGGGGAGGAACCAGGCATCGCCCCTCAGGGCACACCTGAGAGGCCGAGGGCCTGACTTCAGGCTGGGACACGCAGAGAGCAGGGGACTGGTGGGATACCCAGGGGGCGGGGCTCAGGGAGCAGTGGGATCCATTGGTCTGGAGCTCAGGAGAGAAACCTAGGCTGGAGATGCAGCTGGTCTGGAGCACCACGGAGGGATGGGAGCTGGAGCCTCAGGATGTGGCCGAGCTCACCCGGGGAGAGTGAGAGGAGGGCCAGCAGAGGAGCAAGTGCTACAGGAGGAGGACCCCAGAGGGGCAGGAAAGCAGAGCGGGGGAGAGGCCAGGGGTGGGGGGTGTCCAGGAGCCAGGCGCTTGGTGACTTGTAGGGGGAATGACTAACCAGGTCTGATGTCAGAGAGGGGTCCATCGAGATCAGGACTGACACGTTCTGTTCAGTTCATCAGTGTCACTGTGCTACCGTGAGAGAAAGATGTGTGGAGAGAAGGTAGACCCTGAACCTGTGGGGACATCCCTCCAAGGATTTTGAATGAGAAGAGAACAGAGAACTGGACAGTGTCTGATGGGTGGATGGAGTCCCACTGGGACCACCAGTCTGACCCGATGTCTTTTGGGAACCAGACCCCAGCTCCTCTCAAAGACCCTAAAGAGACTGGCTCCGGCTACAGCCAGGCTCAGAAAGGTCTGGCGGGCACGCAGCCCTGCCTTTCTCTCTCTGTGCATGCTGCACACAGAAAGCAGGAGGGCGTGTGTAGCGGAGCCAGAACTCCCCCAACCTGAGAGGCAAACAGTGCCAAAGCCCAGCTGCCAGGATAGCCCCGACCTCGGCAGGCCACGCGGAGGAGAGCCCACCTTGCCAAAGGCGCAGGTGCTGGGGGAACGGGGCCGCGGCAAGCCCAGCCCTGCCAGCCCCAGACACAGGAAGACCCACCGGCGCCATCTGGGTGTGGGGGCAGGGGCTAGGGCAGGCAAGAGGAAGTGTTTTGAAAACCAAATCTTTTTTTCTTACATTAATAAAATTTATTCCTAAAAGGAGAGGTCGTTCCCACATTTATCTTTGGCTATTTAAAAAATTAGTGCCCTGGATGGTGTGGCTCAGTTGGTTGGAGCATCATCCCATAACTGAAAGGTCGAGGGTTCAATTCCCAGGCAGGGCACATGCTTAGGTTGCAGGTTCTATCCCAGCCTGGGCACGTACAAGAGACAACCAATCGATGCTTCTCTCTTGCATCAATGTTTCTCTTTCTCCTTTCCTCTCTCCGTTCCTCTCTCTCTCAAAAGCAAAGAAAAAATGTCCTCAGGGGAGGACAAAGATAAATAAATACATAAAAATTAAAAATGAGTAATGTTATAGCTTAGTGATAGGAATAGCAACCACTCAGACTGACTGAGCACACCTCTGCCACGCTCTGCTCTGGGCCCTTGGCACTTAGCACTCCTAACACACCGGCGAGGTGGGTGCTGCTATTGTCCCCATTTTACAAGGGAGGGAACTGGCTCCCCTTCGCTGCCGCTTTGCAGCGTTTATTATTATTATGTCCTGCTCTCCGCTCTCCTCCTAGAAACCCCCCGGAGCTGGAGTGGGGAAGGCAGTGCTGGCCTGGCGGACAAGACCCCCAGGGTTTCCTCCTGCCTCTGAGGCTCGGATGTGGAGGCCTCGGAGACCCAAGCCGAGAGGGTTGTCTGCAACAGCACCCTGTGCAGTGGGAGCTGACCCCAGCGCCCGCTTTCTGAAGGGTCGCTGGACCCTGGGCTCGGCCAACCTTCCACAGGTCGCCTGTGCTGCTGAGCCAGAGGTTTAACAGACAGAGCCCGGGGTGCGGCTGGGGTCCCCACGTTTTCTTCCTTCCAGTCTCTGTCCCCTCTCTGCCTTTGCCAGCCACACTTGGGTTGGGGGGAGGCAGAAGGGGGCGGCCTCTCTCTCCCTTTCCTTTCACAGATCCAATTTGGTTGTTAACCCCTTCCCCTGCAGTCTGGAAATTGTAAATGGCTGGGGGCCGTCAGTGTTTCCCGGATGCCTATTCTTCCCAGTCTGTCCAGCTTCCCTCTTGGGGACCCTAAATAGGTTCTCACAGGCAGGTGGGGGTCTGGGAACTTCAAAGGAGAAATCACTGACCCAGGATCACAGGACCACCAAGAGCAGGCTACTGGGTCAGACCTCTTGTGACTGACTTCCAGCTTGAGCCAGGAATGTCTGAAAAGGTGGCTGGAAGAAGGAGGAGGAACCCTGTTCTCCACTCAGTCCCCACCCAGAGCCGCCGGCTTCCAGGTATCCTGGCTGGGAGGGCGCCACCTGAGCTCCCACCCAGGTCGTGTTACTATTACTGCCCGGGTGCGGTACGGGGTGGGAGGCGGCCAGGAGCACACCGCTTGGCTTACGGGACACGCTGTTCCCGGCTTTCCGGCAGGAGCCAAAAGGGACTGAGTCGCTGGGACAGCGCATCCCGTGCCCTGACCACGGGAAGTGAGTGGGGGCGGGTGCTGCCGTGCCGCGCGGTCTGAAAGAGGGGAACGCACGGACGTTCAATGAGACCCGAATTCGTGCCAAACATTTCACACACCTACATTTTGGTCAGTCCTCACTACAAACGGACGCCGGGACACCCACTTCACAGTCACCGAAGCCGAGGCTCGCGTTGGTGCCAGGAGGAAAGCTGCTGCGAGCGAGCCTTTCCCGCACCTCAGACTCCGCACCAGCCTCCGGCCCGCACGCCCAGCGGGATTCTTCCTTTTCGCCTGCGAGGAGGGAACCATCGTCCCCTTTGCAGAGATGGGAGATCCACGGACCAGATACACGCGGGGGTCCCCCAGAGTCCCTCCGCGCGGCGGTGGTGGCCAGACCCCACGAAGGCCTCGAGCGGCCCCTCCCACCCCGGCCCGCCCCGGACGACGCGGCGCGGGGCGCGGGGCGTGGCGCTCACCTCGATGCGGTCGATGCGGTCCCTGAGGGCCCGCACGGCGTCCTCCAGCTCGAGGATGAGCGCGGGCGAGTCCCAGGGCCCGTCGGCCATGGTGTCGCGGCGGGGCCCGGCGTCCTGCAGGCCGCGCGGCAGGCCGCTCTCGCAGCGGCCCAGCTTGCCGGTGAGCTCGCGGATGGTGTCCTGGTCCGCGCGGATGCGCGCCTCCTGCTGCAGCGCCGTCTGGCGCAGCTGGTCGGCCGTGCTCTGCAGCAGCAGCAGCTCCTCGCGCTCGCCCAGCGCCGCGTCCCCCTGCTCGCCCCCCGACGGGCAGGCGGCCGCCAGCGGCGTGCACAGGAAGCGGCTGAAGAGGGGCAGGGGCGGCAGCGGGTGTGCGCTGGCCGCAGGCGCCCCCGGCAGCGCCGGGGGCCCCGCCGAGCTGCCGGCGCCGTGCAGTGCGCTCAGGCTGCGCTGCGGGCCCGGGGACGCGGCGGCAGCACCTGAGGCGGCCGAGGCGTTGTCGGCGCCTCCGGGCAGCGCCCGCGCCCGGCTGGCCGCCAGGGGCACGCTGGCGATGATGCAGATGACGGCACCGAGGAACGCCAGCATGCCCGCGGCCAGCAGCACCGCCAGGAACTTCAGCGTGAGGCGGGCGGCGGGGGCTCCCGAGGCCCCCGGCAGGCGCAGCGGCGGAGTCGGGGCGCGGGGCCCGGGAGCGCGGGGCGGAGCGGGGCCGGAGCGGGAGGAGCCGGAGCAGGAGCTGGAGATGTTGCCGCGGCCGCTGCTGCCACCGTTGTGAGCCCGGGCGTCGCGAGGAGGAGAAGGCTGCGGGCAGGAGGGGAGGGGGAGCGGGCTCTGCGGCCCCGCCCCGCCGGCTCCCCCGGGCCGGCCCTGGTCCAGCCCCGCACTCCTTCCACGCCGGGCGCAGAGGCGGGGGCTCCGCCCGGGTTGCGGCGAGAGGCACGTGGCGACACTGAGAGGTTTATTCTGCTCGGGTCACAGAGGGCGGCGACTCGAAGGCCGAGCGGCAGGACCTCTTAGTGACCCCACCCCATCCCTCCAGTGTTGCCCCCTCCCGAACTGGTAATGCCAACAGCTACCTTTCTGGGAGCTTCCCTCCCCCCACCCCCCAGTCACGCTCTGTGCTGAGTGAGCTACACTCTGGTCCCCATGAGGCCTCACCGTGGGCATGCTCAAGATACAAATGAGGAAACTGAGGCTCCCCGAGGTCAGGTCGCAGTCCAAGGTCACACCGCTGGTGTATGTGGGTGTAGCATTTGGGCTGCAGCGGGTCCGACGGGGCGCACCATGGGGTGCAGCTGGGGTGGGCGTGGGGAGCGGAAGGAAGGAGGCCAATGCGGGGGGGGGGGGCGGAGGTGTAGATTTTGGCCCAATCTCTATTTATATTATGGCCACCTGCCTCTGTCACCTCCCTCCCCCACCCTCCTGATGGAGCAGGGTTCACTTTCCTCCACACCTGTCCAAAGAAAAAAGTCTTCCTGTGATGTCAAAGGGCAGCCAGAGTCCCTCCTCTGACTGGCTGGAGGCACAGACCATCGGGAGAGAAGACCCCTCTCCCGGAGGCAGTCTGCAGGCAGACCCTGGTGGGCATGCCGACCAGGTGCTGGGAGGAAGAAAAGGGATGGGAGTGGGATGTGGTGTGGGGGTGGAGGAGGAGCCTGTCAAAAGTGTCTATATATATTTTGTTGCAAATTAACTTTGCAATTAAAATCTTAAGGGAAAAAAAGGGCTACCATCCTTCACGATCCAGCTCCAGTTCCAATTTTCCACGAGGCATTTCCTTATCAGAGTGGACTCCCAGGGCTGGAAGGGGTGTGGACAACTGTGGACGTTCACCCTGCATCTTGAGATGGAGAAGAGGGGATGCGGCTCATGGTCGCTGGTCGGGGCCGAACCCAGGTTGGTCCTGAGCCCAGGCTGCACCCCGGCCTGTCCCCCTTCCAAGCCCACGCACGTTCTTGATCTGAAAGGAGACTCAGACTGGGACTCTGGACCACCATGGCCGCCGTGCAGGCTGCGCACAGGGCTGGGTGTGGGGAGGGCCGGGACACCTCTCAGGAGGCAGCAGGCCTGGGGGATCCTGCTTGGGCACTGGGCACATGCTCCAGCCCCGCCTCCACCCCCAGCCCCGGGACGATGCCTGCCCTCCTTGTGGGAGCTCTGGGACTCGGAGTCACCTGAGCTGTGAAGTGGGAGTGAAGCAGACGTGAGCTCCACACTGTGAACCCCTGAGCCGAGTGTGCATGGACGTGTTAGTCCTCCTTGGAGCAGGGGCCTGCAGCCCCCTCCAGACAGCCCACCGTGGAGGGGCCTCTCTGGAGGGGCCCAGGAGGACCTGAGGGCGCATGAGGCAGGGAGACTCCTGGTGCATCCACGTGTGTTCTGGGAAGACAGAAGCACCCGTGTGGCATCCCAAGGAGAAACTGTCGTAGAAAATCCAGGGAAGGACGGGAGGCTGGGAGAGGGGCTGCTGTGGCTCGGGCCCCCAGGGGTGCCACCTGTGTGTGAACTGCCTTGGGGACAGTTGGATAATGGGTTCAGAGGCTGGAGTCAAATCGTGTTTAAATTGGTCTGTTTATCTGTCAGGATGCCTTTATAAACTTGTCATACGAACAGGTCCTTTTCCTGCTTACAAAGCCGTTGGTGGCTCCCCATTCCTGTAGAATAAAGTCCAATCTCCATAAGAGGTAGTATTGCCTCTTGGTCAAGGGCATGGATTCCAGAGCCAGAGGTCTAGTTCAAAGCCCTGCTTCAGCCTGTTTCCAGTTATGTGACCTATTTTGCAAGGAGGCCCTTCACAGTGCTTGACGCCCTCTCCTGCCCCAGCTTCCAAACCATAACGTGAGGAATAAAGGAATAAAGCTTCCACAAGCACCGGGTCTCATTACGTTGGCTGCTCTTGGTTTGTAAGACTGTGGGTAATTTGGACACTGCTCACCCCTCCAGCCTGGTGTCCTGTCCCTCACTGCCTATCAACTGCACATCATTCCCCAAATATCCCGGAAGGTCTGTCCCTGCCTACGTTCATGCCGTCTCTCACCTGGAAGGCCACCCCTCCTTCCTTGACTCATTTCATCCCCAGCATCCAGCAGGGTTCCTGCCCCAGGTACCAAATTTTTCGGACTGTAACACCAGACCATAAGACACACCTAGGTTTTAGAGAAGGAAAACAGGAAACAATTTTTTGAGGCAAAAAATGTGGTAAAATAGTTAATAACATAAATAACATAGGCCGCCGCCCCCACACACAGCGAGCCAGGTAAGCTGCATTCGGACTATAAGACACACCCCCCTTTTCCTCCCAAATTTGGAGGAAGTGTGTTTTATGGTCTGAAAAATGCGGTAATTACCTGGCAAATGTGGACTGAATTAGTCTCTTCACAGGCCAGGTGACGCTGCTGCTGCCCAGGGCAGAGGCGAGAGGTGGGGGAGGGGGGGCTTCTGAAACACGACTCACTGGTGGTCTGGGAGAGAACCCCACCCCAGTCCTAACCCAAACTCCTCAAGAGATGGTCAGAACAGTATTCTCAGGGGGACCTTTATAGGCGGCGAATGTCCCCATATTTTCCCTTTAAATTCTCGTGTCCCCTAGATTTTTTTATTTCTCCACTTTCACTCCATTCTTAGGGTAAGAGGATTCAGCCCTAAATGAACAAACATAGTCATTCATTCAAGGTACATGTTTGGAGATGGACTTTGTGCCAGGCACCGGGGGGAGCTGGGAAGCAGACTAGCCCCCACTTTCTAATCTAGTGGGGAGGCCGGGCAGTAAACAAATGAATAATTAAACAAAAAAGTTAATTGATGATAGTAATGAGAACTGCAATAAAAATATGAAATTTTAAAGTAGTTTAAAATTTAAAAGTAATATGATAGAAAGTTACAGGGGAGGGGTTGGGAGATGGACATTGTTTATGAGGTTGGGAGGAAAGACCTGCCTCGAGCTGAGACCCAAACGATCTGACGCACCAGCCATGCAGGTGTTTGGGGAAAGACCCAGTGTTCCCAGCAGAGGGAACAGCTGGTACAAAGGCCCTGAGGCAGAAATGAACTTGGTGTGTTTCAGAAACAGAAAGAGGGCCGATGGGGCTGCAGCGGAGTGAACTGCAGAGGAAGGCGGAGCGAGGTCGAGGGGGGCTGCCCAGGCGGGGGGAAGGGGCTGCCTGATTCTCAGCCCAATTGGGAGGAAGTGACAGCTTGGGGTCCGTGTTGTAGAAGGCTACTCTGGCAGGTGCATGGAGATTGAGTCACAAAGGGATCGGAGGGGAAGCAGGGAGACCCCCTGGGGGCCATCCTGCCTCCAGGTGAAAGGAATGGGGGCTTGCAGGTCCTGCCGGTGGAGAGAACCGGGTGGGCTGTGGACTGAATGTAGAGGCAGTTTGTCGGTTGGGTCCTCCGGGGAGCGGACCCTGGGATGGGGTTGGGCGCTAAATCCTGTGAAAGATAAAAGGGGAGGGGGGAGAACTGGGCAGGGGACACCTCAGACCTCAGTGCAGGTCTGACCAAGAGTCGGCCAACCCAACACGGGGCTCTGGGGCGAAGGCCGTCTGTTAGGGAAGCTTTGCGCTGGGCACAAACGCCCCGTCCCCGGTGCATCTGGCCCAGAGGAAGGTGGCTGCCGCTCAGAAGCCGGGGTGATGTCTGCACAGAAACCTGCGTGTGGACGTTACAGCAGCTTTGTTCCTAAGTGCCCAAACTGGGAAGCAGCCAAGATGCCCATAAACTGAATGAGTAGATAAATGGGGGTACGTCCAGATAATGGAATATTACTCGATGCCAGAAGGAAAGGAGCTGTGGAGGCAGGAAAAGGCATGCAGGAACCTTCAATACACATCACTCAGCGAAAGGAGCCAGTAAAGGCTGCCCACTGTACTGTTCCAACAATAGGACTTCCTGGAAAAAAGGAAAAAGCATAGAGACAGTACGAAGAGCAGTGGTTGCCAGGGGATATGGGCGAGGGACGGAAGGACGCGCAGAGCACAGGATTTGTAGGGCAGCGGAACTGTTCTCTAAGAGATCACAGTGGCGGATACAGGTCGTTATACGTTTGCTCAAACCCACGGGAGGAGCACCACCAAGCGCGAGCCCGAAATCGAGCTGCAGACTTGGTGGTGACGACGACGTTGTCAGTGCCGGTTCGTCAGCTGCGACCAGTGTGCACTCTGGTCCGGGGCGCTGGAAGTGGGGGGCCTGTATGTGTCAGGGGCGGGGGGTGTGGGAATCTCTGGGCCTCCTGCTCACCACTGCTCTGAGCCTAAAACCACTCTGCAAACAGAGAGAGGATGGGCTGGGTGCGGAAGGCCCAGCAGCTGAGGGCGCCTCCTCCCGCACCCCTGCTCGGCAGAGCTGGAAGCTGGTTCTCCAAGGCCGGGCTGAGCGGTGCCCCTCCACGGCCGCCACAGTCCTCCCCACCCTGCGCCATGAAGGTCCACTGCTCCACACGCTGTCAGGGAACTGCTCCTCCAAGGTCCCCCTGGGCCTCTCCTCCTGAGGGGACAGCCCCCATCACTGCAGTGGGTCATAGGACCCCAGGAGGTATTCTCTGTCCCCCTCCTCGCCACCCATTCTAACTCCCCTCACCTTCCGTGGTTACCTCTGCTGAAGGAGGGAGGAGAATGCTCTTTCCTTCACCTAGGCCAGTAAAGTCCACAGTACAACATACCTATCTGCTCAGTAAATGAGAGACAGTTTTTTAAAAGTGGGGGAATAGAATCGGGCAGAGAGTACCTTCAGACTACAATAAAGTCATTTCTAGAAGAATGGGAGAACAGATGTCAGTTAAACAGCTGGTGGCCTCTGCCACAGGCACTTGCCAGAGCCAGAGTTTGGACTCAGCACTTAAGGTGACCACGCGCCCCGGATTTGGTGCTGGAGCCCTGAGCCCCGGGAAAGCCTCTGTCCAGGGCAGGTCCGGCCAGCCTGTCACCCCGACTCTCTCCAAACTGCACTCCCGTGGCGCTGCGGTGTAACAGATACTGAGACACACGTCACTCCCTTCCTGCCTCCTCAGCCCCGTGCTTCCCGCCACTACGGCATCTCCTGCTTTACCTGTGTCCTGCAAGACGGGGGCTCCCCGGGGGCAGGGACCACTGTGTCACCCTCACCTGCGTGTCTCTGGGCCAGCACTTGTGGACACTCAGACTCCCAGCCAGCGAAGACAATCCCTCCTGGGCTGTGCTCATGAGCCAAAGACCCTGCCTTCTCCAGAGGCGGGACAAAGGGCTGCCTGTGTCCTTCCTAGACACCTCCAGCCTGGGGCCCAGTGTCCACCCAGAGATGGAATGTCCCAGGACTGGAGCCGCCTTATCTACAAAATGGGTCACGGTCCTTCCCTCACGGGATTGAAGTGACAATTAGGTAAGACCAGATGAGATGTCCCACGTAAGATCTCCCGGGGACCCAGGGGCAGGGAGAGTGCCTTAATCCGCTGCTCTGTATTGGTGCCACGTGCATGGCGCAGTGCCTGGCACTCGGTAGACGCTCAGTGCATGCTCCCCCCTCCTCATCATACCTGCTAACTAGCCGACGCTGCCCTCAGCATGCGTCAGGTGCTCAGCACCTGTTAACTTCCCTCTCACTGCTGTACCTTCATTCTGCAGGAACCGACAGGGCCTTCCTCCGTAGCTGCTCTGTCCTTTTGCTGTCCCCTCCCACACCATTTCTTTCTTTTTTCTTTTTTTAAAGATCTTTCTTTTTTCTTTCAAATTTTTAACTTTTTGATAGAGGGGAAGGGGAGGAGAAAGGAAAAGAGAGAAACACTAATTGGTTATCTTCTGTACGTGCCCTGACTGGGGACTGAACCCGCAACCCAGGCATGTGCCCTGACGGAGAATTGAACCAGCAGCTTTTCGGTTTGTGGGATGATGCCCAACCAGCTCAGCCACGCCGGCGGGGCCCCACGCCATTTCTGAGCAGAGTCAGGGCATCATGCAGACCAAGCCTCCTATGTGTGTTCAGTCAACACACCCCAGCTTGGGGCCTTCCAAAAGGAAGCAGGGCTCAGGAAGGGCCCAGAAACCTTTGTGTGTTATCAGTGGATGCCAGGGTGAGGAGCCAGGCCAGAGGGGAGGGGCAGAAGCCAGAGGAGACAGAGCTTCCCGCCCTGGGGAAGCCCCGAGATCTCCATCTAGGGTTTCTGCTTCCCTGGAAGCAGCGACAGGAGCCAACCCAGCTCGCGGGCTCCGGCAGGAAGCAGGGACATCTGTTCCCAGCTCGGGAGGGGCTGAGTGCCCAGGAGGGAACGGGTGTCCTCCTTTCCTCCTCGCGGGGGGTGGGCTGGGAGTTGGCTGAAGTGCGTGTGCCTGGGCCCAGGCCCAGCCAAGGGCGACCAGAAGGAGTGGCCGCCTAACAAAGCACGTCCTCTTTCTGCGGCTGCCAGGGTGGGTCCGCTGCCCCCACGGTCTGACCGTCCCAGCTGCCAGCCGCAGTGCCGGTCTCCCTTCCTTCTGTCGTTCCTGCCCACACCTTCCTCTGCTGGGTCCCCCGCTGCGGCCTCCCCGGAGCCCCACATGGTCACCAACCCTGTTTCTCAGGAAGAAAAGGGAAGCTCTGAGAGATGCAGTGATTTGCCAGGCCCTGTGCTCAGTGGGAGTGCACCTGGGCTTTGAACCCAGACATTTGCCGATTCCACTTTTCCCTTCCCCCCGCCCTCTGCCGCTGCCTCACAGTAGTAATCTGTCACTGCCCTCCCCCCCCCCCCCCAGAGTCCGAGAACTCCTTGAGGCCTGGCACGGTGTCTGTCTCCGATCTGGGTCACCCGGTGTGTTCAGGGTGCATCTACCTCTCGCACAACGGAGCCTAAAAGATGGCATTTCTCCAGCTCCTCTTGAAGAGGCGGCTCCCTGACGGCCGGCAGGACCCGCAGGCGCTGCACGAGGAGGCAGGGAGGCCGCCTGCCGGGCCCCACGAGCCTTCCTCCCTCAGTCCGTACGGGGGCGCTGCAGCCCTGAGCTGCCCGGGACTCGATGCAAGGCCCGCGGGAGAGCAAAGGTCCCTGCAGGAAGGAGAATCGGGGAGGGTGGGCACAGGGCCGGGGCAGAGGTGCGAGATGCGGCCGGAGGAAGGGGCAGCTCCTGCAGCCTCGTCCGGTGGCCGTTCTTATGTGACCACCAAGGAACTGAGGGTGGGTGGCAGGTACGGCTGCAGCCACCAGCAAATTATTCCCCGCCCCTCCCCCCAAATTTATTTTTCAGACACAGAAACTGAGAAGTGGGGGGGCCTGAGGGGGAAGGGGCTTGCCCAAAAATACACAGCAAAAAGGCATTCCATATAATGACGAGCCCTGGCTGGTGTGGCTCAATGGATCGAGCGCCAGCCTGCAAACTGAAAGGTCATCGGTTTGATTCCTTGTCAGGGCACGTGCCTGGGTTGCATGCCAGGTCCCCAGTTGGGGGTGTGCAAGAGGCAAATGATCCAATGCATCTCTCACACGTTGCTGTTTCCTTCACTTTCTCTTTCCTTTTCCCTCTCTCTAAAAGTAAATAAATAAAATCTTAAAAAAATAGTGATGAGTGCTAACCCTGGTTCTTGTGTGTTCCTAGGTGTTATGTAATCAGGCAAAGCCTCACAGACCCGCAGTGGAGTAGGGGGTTGAAAGCTTCGCCTGACCCCCAGCTCAAGTCTTCTGCAAACACAAAGGCCTGTGTAATGGGGATGAGGCCCGGTGGGTAGTGGGCGTCACTAAGACCCAGTGTGGTTCGCTCTCCCCCTGCCCCCTCCCCCACTAGGTGCCTCTGGTCTCTCCCGGGTTGGAGCTTGGGGCAGGGAGGGGAGCGAGGTGATGAGTTAAGTGTGACCTGGCTGGTTCAGACTCTTCTCTCTCAGGAGAGCCCAAGTTCCGGAGCCAGGAGTCTATAAACTGGCTCTTTCTCATCAGGGGCACTTTTGTGGGTTCTTCAGAGACCCCCTCTTGCCCCTCACTAGAGATCTCCCACCTGCAGTTCCCACCTGGGTGGAGCAGCCTCTGGTGGGCAGGGGCTCACAACCCCCCTCCAGCACCTGTCTTCAGGGGCCCACCTTACACAGGTTCTTCTGATAGGATCACACTACCCCAGCCTCCTGGGGGCAGGATCCTGATTCAAAATCACCTCAAACCAGCCACACCAGCAGGTTCCTTCTGGGGCCCTGGGAATGCTGGGAGTCCGGGCTGTCCCCAAAGCTGCTGGGTCCCTGCCTCGTGGAAACAGGTAACTCTAGCTGGCCTCGCCTCCCAAATTCCAGTGGACACGTTCCATGTGCCACGGTCTCGGGTTCAGTGGCCTGAGGCTGGGAGCCACGCCAGTGGTCTCTAAAGACAGCTGCCTCTCCAATCTCCCACCTCTCAGCTGGCCCTGGAGGCTGAGGGACCAGAAGCAGTTTGGGCCCAGCCCCTTTACAAGTCTATTCTTTGTGATGGGCATGTTTGGAGACAATGTCTTCAGCTTTGGGGCTCTAGACTGGAGTGGGCATCTGGGCCAAGGAGGAAGGGAGGGTCCAAGGGGCATTTCCACGAAGGGGTCAGTTAGTCACTGATGCTGGTGATGGGTGAGAGGGTGAGTCAAAGTCAAGGCCAGGGTTCGGGCCCCAGGAGGGGAAGGCGGTGAGTCAGGCAGCCGGCGGGGAGCGCCCATTTGCAGCCGAGGTCGGTTTTGAAGGTGGACTTTGAGGGCGCCACCTGCAGGTGGAGCAGAGTGGTTGAAAGCGTGGCCTTTGAAGTTGGGGTTTGGGTTTCAGTCTCAGTACCACCTCCTGCTAACATGCCCCTGGAGCAAGTGGCTCCACCTGTCACTTCCCTGGCTGCCCTTGGGAGGGTTCACACGGGAGCAAAACTCCAGTGTGCAGCTCAGAGCCTGGCTCTCGGGGCACTCGGCAGGCGATCCCGAGAGGGAGGGGGTATCAGTCTCTTCCTCCTTATCGATGGGGAAACTGAGGCACAGCAGAGATAAACAACTTGCCCACAGTCCCACCTAGGTGCGCGGTCCAACTCCAGTGACTGTCCCCTGGCCAGTGTGCCCTCCAGCGAGGACGGAGACCTACTGGGTGTGTGGGACTTGACTGCATGGGTTTGAATTCTGCCTCTGCCACACAGGAGTCTTTGAGCGAGTGACTTCGCTTTCCTGGGTCTCACCTCCCTCATCTCCACGTGTGGATGCTGTGCTCTCGGGGTTGTGTGGATTTAATGAGTTAATTCCGTGTACAGTCCACTCCGTACACGTTAGTTGTCTTCCTGAGAGTAATTCTGCGCTGGAAAGGGTACTTGGAAGAGGCCCTCTCTTCCACTTGACAGAAGAGGAGGGCCAGAGAGGGTGACTGACTGGCCTGAGATCACACAGCTGGCAGGGCGGAGACTCCCCCACTGGTTTTCTACTGTCCTCGGGCGGTTTTGCGGGAGGAAGGCCCCAAGAACTGGTGAGCGGACAGCGGGAACGCCCGGGCTGGAAGTCAGAGAGGTGGTCTGGATGCAGAGATCGAGAAGATGTCCCTTCTTGCCCATATTAAACTTGAACTTCAACCCTTTCACACCCACCACTTCCAGTGCTCCCAAGGCACCTGCCGAGGAGGAGTGCTGGCCTCCTTTACTGTGCAGGGGCGCTGAGCCTGGAGAGGGGAAGCTTGGGTTTCAGGCCAGGCCTGGCCACCTGAACTCGGACAAGGATGTCCTTCTGGTGCCTGAGTTGTGGCAGGCAGGCAGGTGGATGAGAAACAGGGGGGCGGGGGTCAGGGGTGACGAGGGCCACGAGCCTCCTCTATGACACCACCACATGGAACCTGAGCCCCGAGTGCCCGCAGAGATCACCCGGCGAGCCAGTGAAATGGGGACCAGTTTAATGAGTCCCCGTGGGGGACAGAGTCCACATTAACCTTTTCCAAATCGCGTCCCATTTCCTTGTGCGTAGATGGGAGTGTTGAGCCCTCACAGAACCCCTGGAGGCCTCCAAAGCCGCCCCCAAAGAGTGTGTTGTTCATGCTGGGATTTGAGACCATTAGACGAGGCAGGCAGAAAGGGGAAGGTTGGCAGGGTGCTTGTCTTTATGTCAGAGAACCGAGAACCCCTGCCTCCTGGCATTGTCCCACTGTTACCAGCCCACCGTGGCTCTGCATGGATGTCTCCCAGACGCGCTGGCTCATAAAGGCTGATGGCCGGCGGCTGCCATTTCAATGGAGGCTAATGTCTTTGTCACACCCCGAGCTCATCCTTTGGAAAAGACAGAGGAGACTGGTCTTTTGCTCTAATGAAGGTGACCTCCCGTGCAGTGGGACCAGAGGGAGACCTGTTCCCATCCAGCTTCCCCTGTGATGTGCTGTGCCTCTCCCGTATGTCTGCCGCCTATTAGTGTTCTCACGGCCACCCTGCAGCCCCTTTGTCCCCAGGCCTGGGGATGAGGGCAGGCTGGGGAGGGAGCGAGGTGAAGAGGAAGGAGAGACCTGGGCCACGGTCCGAGGACGCCAGGGGCGGTTGTCCAGCGAGCCTTTCGTCTGTGGTATTTGATTGAATTGTCCCTGATCTGAGGTGCCAGTTCCTTGGCATTTATCGGGACGTGCGCTTGTGCCCTTCCACGAGAGGGGCGTGGTGATTTTTGAAAACCATCGTGTGCTCGAACGTAGCGTGGCAAGGGTGGGGTCTGCAGGTGTCGTCTGTGGTCCAGCTGTTGGTCTTCGCAGCCCAAGTCTGCACGTTTTGTAACTTTGGGTTATGAGCGTGTGTGCACAAGGGTTTCATCTGCGAGAATTCCGAGTGGCCTTCATGGTGGCACTGTCCCTCCAGAGAGGCTTGCATTTGCTGGCCGCACACATGTCCCGTGGGTGCTTCACACATGAATTTCCAGACTCGGGGGTTCTGAGACCATGGGGGCCATGAAAACTCAAACGTCAGATCTGTGGTAGGGAAGGTCTGGAGTTACAACTTCCTAAGAGAGACTTTATTTAAATTTCCCAAGAGAGCCACAAAATGAGACTTCTCTGACAACTCCTTCCTGTTTTTTGCAAAAGGGTTTTTCTCTCGTCCGGTCTTTCGTTGAGGATATGGACCCACCTTTATTCAAGTGTCTGGGTTCCACATCCCTTCTGGCAAGGGCCCGAGGCCTGGTCTCCCTTCTCAATAGAGACATAAAGCCCAAACTCTGTGGTTCCCAAGATCAGCAAAGGCTGACACCGCCACGCCCTTGTCACCCCACCGCCCACAGACCCACCTGGCTAGAGGGTTGGCATCTGCTCACCGCTCCAGCTGGCTCTCCCTTTGTAAGTGGTCCCTGGAGTCTCTGCTATTGTAGAAGCTCACTGGCCCTGCCTCCCTGTTGGTCTGGTGGGGTTGACTGCCCGCCAGCCAGCTGCCTCACCACCTCACCAGGAAAGGCTATGATCAGGAGGGTGGTGGGTGGCCAGGGCTGGGGGGTATCTCAGTGCCCTCTGGAGCTAAGCACCTAAGTCCCCAGCAGTCCTCCTGGATGTCTGGTGACCAGTCATGCCAGGGCTGTGGTGCACCTGGGGGCGAAGAGTCTTCATCAAAGGGACAGATTTTTCCAGCAAGTCCTGTGTGGGCGCGAACTCGCTCCCAGCTCCAAAATAAGGCTGAAAATCCCTCCTGGACCCCCTGCCTGTTCACGGCCCCGCTGCCCCAAACCGAATTCATCTCCCCTCCAAGCCGACCCCTCTGTCAGGTGCCCCAGCCCATGAGTGCGGCGGACACCCTCTCCTCTGCCTGCATCGGGTCCCCACGGTGTTTTCAGAGGGCCCCTCTCACAAGCGCTCACACACCTCATGCTCAGTGTCCTAAGCATCTCCCGACTCGGGTCATTTCCTGTCACCCGCCCCCGCTGCCTCCGCCCAGGCCTCTTACAGCTTCCCAGGGTTATTTCTACCTGGTTAGCACCTTTCGTACCTCCGCAGACTCCCAGGTGCTCAGAGCAAGCACAGGGGCGCCTGGTGGTGAGGGGGGGGGGTGTCACCTGCCATTTCCTTTGCTTCCTCTGTGTCCCCATCGCTGCGACTGGGTGTCCTTGTGCCCCCTCTGCCTCTCCAGGCCTGAGGCCTGAAGGAAGAGGGTGCTGGGTTGGGGCGGGCACACTGGCCCTCAGGAGCTTGCATTTTGATGCGGCCACTCTAGCCTCCCTGTTCACTTTGGGCACAACTTGGCAAGGACAGAATTTTCAGTGTCTAAATGACCAAGTCATCTTGCGTGATTGCCATTTTCACCTCACACCAACCCCCCATTCCTCACCTGCCTCAGTCCTGCGCCGCACCCCTCAGCTGACCTGCACCCTGGTGAGGCCCAGGAGTAGCCAGAGGCAAGGGGCGGGACCAGGTCAGGCCCCGCCTGACGGATGGACCGTGGGGGGGGGGCAGGCAGCTGCGTGGAACCCACCTCAGATGGGGCAGTGGCTCCCCCAGCCCACATGTGTGGTCTCGTCCCCACCCAAATCACAAACCCTTGGACCCTCCTTCTCTGAAGTCTGCAGGATCACACGCCTTCACCAGCAACTGACAAAGTAATGGAGGGCTTGTGACAGGGGCCCTAGTGACTGGAATCTCAGGACACGGTACCTGACAAGGGCGTCCCCATGCTCTCAGTCCCAGAAAGCATGGGGGCTGGGGGCAGAGGTGCCTGGAGAGCGGCCCCACCCACTGCCAGGGCCGTGCGACTCCGACCCTCCCCCAGGACACTCACACTGCGCTCCAGGCCTCACTGGGCACGGGTGGGGGCAGAGGGGCCGCGGGCCAAAGAGGGCAAAGAGAGACTCAAGTGGCATGTTGCCCACGCACTGGCAGCTCATGTTACTTTTCAGTAAGCACTGAACGAGGATTTGTGGCGGACAGAACAGGGCTGGGCAAGATGAGAGAGTGGAGACAAAGGAGGGGTGACCTGGAGCGGGTGCCATGGAGGAGGTCCCATCCTACTTCACAGGTGGACTGCACCCCCCTCGCCCACCTTCCAATCTACCTGCCCAGATTCTGCGGCCCCTGTATCCAGGACCAGCCGCAGCCAGGGCCATGCTCCCATTTGTGCTGCGGGCAACTCAGGGACAGGGAGGGACCGGCCCACTGGTCAGCCCTGGGAACGGAGTGGGTGAGCACGTATGGGGGCGGGGCAGGAGGGGGCTCTCTGAAGGCCGGAGGCAGCACACTGGGGTGGCAGAGGCGGGAGGTGGTGCGGGCCGGCGGAGCCTGGCCCTCCAGCGAGGCTTTGCAAAGGAGAGCAGGCTGGACCCCCGGGGGAGAGGTGAAACTGGGGAGTGCCAGGAGGAGGGGTGAGGCCGGTGAGGAAGGCGACACGGGACGAGGCCTGGCAAACAGGGGCTCAGCGCAGGCCCCTGAGGAAGGGGGGCGTCTGAAGCCCGGTGGGCGTCCTGCAGGGCAGACAGCGGGTCCAGTCTGATCAGAGAAAGCACCTGAGTACCCGGAGGGCACATTGCTCCAAACCTGCAGCAGCCCCTTGTTACCCAGATGTTGTGCCCAATTGCAGAACTGCTGGCAAGGGCACCCCGTGACCCCCACTCTGGGCTGTTCACTCAGGCCCTGGGGCAACAAGCCTGTCAGGGGGGATCCGGCCCCACAGGCACCCCACCCTGTGTGTGATGTAATTCCCAGGGGGGTGGGAGGCAGTGGCAGGGCCCCACCCTCCCCCGTGCCTGCTAGCAGACACATTCCAGGTCCCGGGAAGTGTTCACCAGGATGTGTGCTCACCACCACTTACCAGCTGTGACTCAGAGGGAGTGTGGAGGCGGGCACAGTGCGGGGCGGCCCCAGCAGAGGGGGGCAGTGTCCCTCTAGTCGCCCGCAGCAAAACAGGCAGACCCGACACTTTCTAGAGACCGGTTATAGCAGCAGAAACGAGACAGACACCCCGACCCAGGGGCTGGGCCTCAGTTTCGGAATGTGACAATTTATTTGGAGAGCAAAAGAAGCTTTTCACCCCCCTTCCTGGCATCGATACAATATTGAAGAGCAGCGGAACAAAACGTACAAGACGAGAGAATCGGCACAAACCCCCCTCCCCCAGACCAGAAACAGCCGAATCCAGAACAGAACCAAAACCCACACCCGAAACAAGCCACCTTCTCCACCCGCAGCCTCTAGGACAGGGGCAGGCGGGCAGGGACCCCGTCGCGCTGGGGTGGCCTGTCTGCTCCGGTCTCCCGCCGACCCCACCAGTTCCCTCTCCGTCACCACCAGAGGCAAAGTTTAGCCAGCTGGGCGCTGGATGGTTGAACCACAGACAAAGGCAACAACACTTCATTTTTTAAATGAGAAAGAGAAAAGAGACAGTGCCTTCCCCAAATATAGAGCTATATACGTATATTTTATATATATAGAATTCATTCGTGCACAATTCATTAAATGAGCTTTTCAAAAATTAAAAAAATTATAAGATACATTTCTTTAGGCCTTTGTGTTTTTAAATTAAAACCAACAACAACAAAAAGTCTCCATTTCCACTCCAGCCAACAGCAGGGGCAGACCCCGGAACCCTCTGTTCCTTCCACCCTGGCCTGTTGCAAAGGGTCCCCCATTAGGCCACCAGCCTCCCTTTGCCTAGTGGAAGCATTGCACACAGTAGGCGCTCACACACTGTTGGAGTGAGGTGCTGACTCCTTCAAGGTGGAGGGGGGAACCCTGCAGGCCTGGCAGGTGGGGTCCTCAGTCCCCACCCAGCCTGTCCCATTGTGACATCTTGGTGACTGTCAGCAAGATGGGGGTCAGGCTTGGGGGACCCACTCCTGGAGCTGGAGGCTGTAATGCTGGGCTTTCTGAGTCTGAGGAGATGCAGACAGAAAGAAACAAAAACCTTTCAACACTTTCCTTTTTTTTTCTTTTAAAAGCGATTCCTTAAACCATACAAGCCCCCAAGAGGCTGCCCTGGGCTAGTGCATGGGAACCTGTGCAGCTGACCAGGCGGGGCTCCACTGTCCGAAGTGGGCCAAGTGCAAAACAAACAAAAACCAACAACAAAAACCAAACCCCACAAGGTGGGAAGGACGGTGTGTCCTCGTGGTCGCCAGAGGCTAGAAAGGCTGGCAGCCGCTCACTCTCCACCCCACGCCCCCCACTTAGTTTCCTACCCTGGGCTGACCCCTCCCTCAGGACCACGGGGCTCAGGGGCAGCCTGCCAGCTTTGTGGTGGCTCCAGGGCCCAGACCCCACTAGTTAGAGGGATTTTGAGACGGCCAAAGGACAGAGCAGCTGGGCTCTTCACCCCGGGCAGCAGCTCTGCCCGAGACCCAGTGTCGTGTCTTGTAAGTGGGTGATCCCTCCCACAGTGCCCACCTCACACTGCGCCTGGGGACTTGATCGTCACCTCTTTCCAGAACAGATGGAGCTCATTTTGACCCTGACCCCGTTGCAGGGTGGGAACCAGAGGAGGCTGTGGGAACGGTGGGCGGCTGGAGGCCCAGGGCCTGACCTCAACCACCGCGTGACCCTTGATGGCTGCCTGGACACCGGCAGTGCTTCACCAAGAGGCCTCGCTGCCCAATGCATCCACTTCACAGACAGGCAAGTGAGGGTCGGGGGAGCGGGCCAGGGGTAGGTCCCGCCTTCCCATCTCAAACAGAGGCACCAGACCTCACCTGTCTCCTATGACATGTGGATGAGGAGGCTCGGCAGTAAGGGGACGTGACTGATGCCCCCAAGGCTGAACCTGGGGGAGATTGGGCTGTGGGGCATTTCACATACAAAAATAAAGCAAACCAGACTGCAACTTCTGCTTGGTAATTAGGCAAATGGAAAAGCAGCAAGGGGGAAGGGCCCATGGGAGGCAGATCCGTGCAAGAGTGTGTGTGTGTGGGGGCGCTTCTGGACCCCTGCTCCAAGCCACTCTGGAGAGGTAAGGGGGGGGCTCTGCTTGCTGGCAACACTGTGCCCACTCAGGCCCTGCAGGGGGCTGCCCACCCAGGAGCAGTGTGCGTGTCTCTGAGAGTGCCAAGGTGGGGCTGCAAGTCTGGAGCTCTGGGGCAGGCACTCCCTCCTGCCCACGGTTACCCCCAGTCTATAGGGTCACACCTAAGAGTCCTCCAGGGTCCAAAGCTCTATCTGCCTGGAGCTGCATCTACTACCCAGCCAGGGAAACCCAGGGGTGTCATGGTCTTTGGGGTGATAGGGAGAAAGAAGCCCCCCACGGGGTGGCGGTAGTAGGGACCAGGTGGCCCAACAAACTGGCGAAGGAGCGGAACAAGAAACCCAACTGCACCTACTCACCAGACTTCCCGCAGAGCTACCAGCGGCCCATCCTGGGGCTGGTGGGGCCCCTGCTGACCCCCCACTTCCCCAAATATCAGCTCCAGTGGCTAGCCCCCTTGGAACCAGCTGTCACCCTTTCCTTGAGGGAGTGCAGGTGTGGAGTTGGCCCAGGGCAGGAGGGCTTGCGCTGCCACGAACGACGGAGGCAAGGCCATGGGCCACGACGCGGGGACACGCTCTCTGAGCCCGGCCCCGCCCCCCGGGGACGTGCCCTCGGAGCCCCGCCCCCGACGCTGACGCCTGGCCTGTGCAATCACTGCGTCACTACTTTTTCTTTTAAATAGCTTTCTCCCCTCCCCCCAAACCCCATAGGAATCCCACAATATTTTTTTCTATTTCTTTTTTTTCCTTTTTTTGTTTTTTGCAAAACTAAGTCTTTCACTTTCCTGTCATAAAATCACCTCTGAAAACACAACTTCTTTACAAAAAAAGTCACGAATGACACGGACTCTCAGGAAAACACATTTCTATGGTCTCTGGAAACACCTGTAACTGGCACCCAGGCGGCCATGCCCCTGGGGCGAGGGGTCGGGGGACATCGCCTCTGAGGACAGAGGAGAAACACCAGCCCTTATTTGGGGGGAAGCCAATTGGCACTTGGGCAGCCACAGAGCCAACACAAAGGGCAGGTGCGGAGGGGTCCGGGAGTGCCAGCCCCCCAAACCCTGTGAGGGCTCTCATTCCATATCTGGGGGTGGGGAGACCTATCAGGAAAGGCCCTCCCACAATCAGGACTAAGGAGTCTGCCGCCTAATCGGATTCCCTTTCCGCCGTCTCCTCCCTCTTGCCACCATGCTTCTTGGCTGAGACCCGTCACTCACTGCACACACCAGGGGGCCACGCTGAGCTGCGGGCAGGGTGTGCCACTCGTGCCAAATCCAGACCAACGGTGGTCTAGGGCAGCTGCCCGAGGCTGTCGTGCAGCAGACTCCCACCCCGCCTGCTCTCTCTCCTGAAAAACACAGGCCCCGCTTAGCTGCCCCACTTAGGCCTGGCTGTCCTCCCCGTGCCTGGGCTCCAACTGGGGCTTTGGTTTCTGCCACTGGCACGGATGCCTCCGCTCCCTGGCAGCAGAGGGAGAAAAGCTGCCCAGAGCACCCGAGGCCTCCCACCGCCTGGAGGAGGCTGGGCTGTGAGAAAGCCTCCGGTCAGAAGCAAAAGAGAGGGTGCAAGAGAAGCCGGAGACCCTCGAGAACAGGTCCAGGCCTCCTCCTTCCCCTGAAACACGCAAAAGGAAGGTGGAAGCTCAGGGCGGGGGGGTCTCCCCTCTCTGCCACAGTCCCCACCATGCCATGTATGTAGCCCTGAAGGCCTGGCAGTCAGGCTGACCACCCCAAAAGAGAAGGGCATGGGGGCCACACCCCTGGCACACCCAGGCTGGAAGGGCTGGCCTGGTGGCCTCCACAGGCCCAGCGCATGGCAAGAGAGGGTCCGGGCCCTTGGCAACCCCACACTGAGGAACCCCAAAGGGAGCCACCTGGAAAGCCTAAACCCAGTGCCCAATGCACAGACGTGAGGACACACGTACAAACGCGTGGGAGCACAGACATGCGTGCACGGCTGGAAGCGTCCACAGCGGGTTCTTGTAGCACCTTTGCTGGGGAACTGAAGGGGCCTTTCGATGCTGGGAGGTTGTGGCCAGCTGAGCTCCCTGCCCATCCCCCACCTTCCAGAGCGAAGAGGTGGGGTGGGGCCTAAGGGGGCCTTGGGTCTCCTCCCACAGTGGGCAGAAGACCCCTGCCTCTGGGTATGGCCACCCTCATTGATGTGGAGGGAGGGGCCGAGGCTGGCCTCGCCCCAATATCCACCTGGGCTCTGCCATCCCTGCCCCTCCTGCCCAGGCCTCTGGAGAAAGTAAAGGAACAGCGCGCTGGAAAGGGCCTCCAAGGGGCCCGAGGCTGCCGGGCCAGCACCGAGATATCAGACATTGTGCAGGAGAGCTGGAAGCAAGCTGGGGGGACAGGGTGGGATGCGGCAGGGGCGGCTGAACCCTGGGTGCTGGATTCCTCAGAAGCTGCCCAGTGGGCCCCACTGTGCATGGGTGGGGAGGGCGCCAAATGGCAAGAGGGAGGACTTCCCAGTGCCCTGGTCCCACCCCAGCCCTAATCTGGTCCAGGACTGACCCCCACTGGGCTTCAGAGGGCTCCAACTGCCCTGCCCCATCCCGGGGTCAACACCAGCCATTTGAAACAAGCAAAGCACAGGCGGAGGTGTCTGAGGGTGGGGGTGAGAGCAAGAGTATGACCTTGGGCAGGAGGGCCCCCCCCAAAGCCCCCTCTGTGATGGAGCCCTCTCACTTGCTCACCCCACTGCCGCCACCCCCACCTGCAGCACCTGCTACCCCAGCAGCCACCTTCTCGAAATCCTCAGGGTTGCAGAACTCCTTGATAGTGACCGTCAGAAGATTGCTGGTGACATCAGTGACGACCACATTGGAGCAGGGTGACATCTCCGGGCGCCAGTCCCCAGCCTCGGGCTCAGAGGTGGTGCCGGTGGGCTCAGGGGCTGTGGCCAGTGCCTGGCTGGCGGCCGCACTGACCTCAGGAGGCGCCCGCTTGCTGGTGGCTGCCGACTCGGGAGAGATGGACAGGTCGAGCACCTCCGGCTCCCTCCATTCGGGGCCAGACGGGCTCATGGTCTCGGGGAGCAGCTTGGGGGGTGAGTCGTCGGGGTCAGAGGATTGGGGTGCTGGTGAGGGGCAGCCGGAGGAGCCGGAGCTGCGGGTGTCATAGGGGGCAGCAGGCGCCGGCAAGAGCAGCCCTGGAGTGGCGGAGGCAGCAATGTCGGCCTTGCTGGCTTGTGGGGGCGGCAGGGGGCCGGGTGGAGGGGGCTTATTGTACAGCGCGAAGGCGCCGAACTTCATGTGGCGTATCTGCGTGCGCAGGATGCTCTCACTGAACTTCTTGCTCTTGCCGATGACGCGGTTCCGAGAAGGGACTTTGGGGCGGGCAAGGTTTCCAGCCCCCTGCCCAGTACCCCCTCCACCTGTGCCCTTGTCGATGACCTTCAGGTTCAGGATGATGCGGTTCCGTTTAGGCTCCCGAGGCTTTACTTTGCGATTGATGATGCGCACTGTCTCCGAGAAAGGCGAGATGGGTGGACGCAGGCCTGGGCTGCCCCCTTGTGGGTCTGGGCGGGGCAGGGGGCGGCGAGACATGCGGTGGCAGCGCCGGATGTCTTTCTTGAGCCTGTGCACGGCTGCACTGGAGTGCAGCTTGGGCGAGGAGGCGCTGGCGCTTGGCTTGACAGAGAAATGCACATCACTGATGCGGAGGGCCTCAGCCTGGGCCCGGGCCTGCGGGGGAGAGGGGGTGGGGTTGGTGGGAGCTCAGCTTCTCACTGCCCTCTTCTGGACACCCTGTGCCAGTCACTCACACAAAAGGTCTATTAAACCATCTTGAGCGCACCTAGGAAAATCAGTGCTGCTCTTGACCCATGCTAGAGAGAAAAGGAAACGGATTCAGACTGTACAAGAGATTGGAGGGAAATGAGACCCTAATCCGGCTCCAAGATACACACTACCTACACAAGCTCAGCTACAGGCCACGGAGACGGACTGGTTGGTGGCTGCCCTCGCTGATACAGGAGTGTCAACCACTGGGACACTGCAGAGACAGGGGCTTTCCTCAAAAGCCCCTGACCAATCCTGCTCTGTGAAGGAGCCCAGCCTGGCCCTCCTCCACAGACCAATTCTCGGGACAGAAAGAAGAGGGAGCCCCCTCCCTGTTCCACCCACACCCTCAGCCCTAGTGATTTATTTGTAGGATCCCAAATGCTGTGTGGTCTCTCCGCCTCTGGACTGACTGCATCTCCGGCTTGGATTCGCCTCCCAGATGCTCACCATCTTTGGGACCACTTCATATTCTCTCCACTAAAATGGTGAGGGCAGGGCAGCTCAGCAGAGGTCTGTGGGTGGCCGGACACAGTCCCAGGGGCCAGAGCCAGCTGCACACCCAGGTGTGAAATGAAATCTGCAGAGCCCCAAGGCTCTGCAGCATCTCAGCTGCTGCATCAGGGACACTCCAGGTGTGGCAGAGCCCTCAGAGACCCCAGGTGCACAAGGCCACATCAACTGCCCTCCAGGGTCTCCGTGTCCTCCACTCACTATGAAAGTACTAACGAGGGCCTGCCAGCTGCTTGGGGCCACAACTATGAACACAGAGACTCTACCCAGGGGGGCCAGGCTCTTGGGGGGAGGCAAACAACAGGAAGTGAGGATGCAGGGGGACTCCGTGCAATAAAAGAAGTGTGGGGCCTGAGGAGCACAAATAGGGTTGCAGATCCTGGAGGATGAAGCTGGAGTAGCAGAGCCCAGGTCCTTCCAGAGTCCAACTGCACCCCAGGTGGCTGCAGAAGCCCAGGTGGCGGTGAGAGGATGCTGCTTGGCCAAGGGACCAAATGCCATGGCTGGAGGTGGGAGGCTGATCTGTACTCTACAGACACCTCAGCGCCTGGTGTGGCAAGGGACCCATTAGGGGGTGACTGCTTCCATCCAGGGGGGAGATGGTGATGACCAAGAAAGGAACATTTTCCCCTAGTCTGTGAGCTCCCTGAGTGGGACCTGTGGCTTGGGGTCTCTTCGCCTTACCCCACAATGGCACTGGGGTGCCTACCTAAGCAGAACCTGGGAAGTAGCCTGTATGCCCCTGAATTTGAGCACAGCCCCCAGATGATGTTTGCTGACTCCCTTTCAGCCACTAGGTGGCAGCACACAGTGCCCAGGCCGTCCCTGATGGGGCTACCAGCTCCTCTTGCTCCTAGCCAGCACAACCAGGTACTGGTTCCCCTACCCCTCTTCCCTAAGGCAGGAGAAAGCCACCAGACCTTCCTTGGCACGGCAAGCAGGGCCCGTAGCAAGGTCAACCCTGCCAGAGCTTAGGGGATCTTGTTCTTTCTGATCCCCCCAGTGGGGTCAGCATTTATTCCCTCTGTATATTGCCTGAGTCCTTGGACCTCCGTAGTCGTCCTGCCAGAGTTCAGCAGTGATGGACAGCCCCTGGGGGTGGGGACCAGGGGCGTGGGCAAACATCAGATCCTGGATGAAACTCCAGCTCCGTGGGCCTCCTGTGCCTCTTCCCCTACCTATGCGATCACAGCAGCACCCACCACAGGGGCCCCTAAGACCAACAGTGCCTGTCCAGCACAGTGCCTGAAAGGCAGCAAGTACTCAATAAATACCAGATCTGTCCGTGGTGTGGGGTGGGGGTGGGGGTTTATGAGCAATAAGCTTTTTCTAATGTATGCTTTCCTCACTTCAATGAAATGTCTTCCTCCATCCATCTCTAAATCCAGGGTGGGGCAAAAATAGGCTTACAATTTGGAGTCTGTGAAACACAGTTTATTTCTGTTTTATTGCTGATTAATTCTTGTATTATTTGCCCTACGAAAAACCATAAACCTACTTTCGCCCCACCCTGTACAATCTATTGCTTAAAAAGAGACTGGTTTAACCCTCCTCCTTCCCTCCCTTCTCCCGACTGAAGCTTTTCTGCAGGTAGGCCCGGGCCTGCCACCCACAGCCGTGTGCCCACGGTGCTCTGACTGGTGACAGGCATGGCTGTGCACACAGCACGGGAGCTGGGCGATTTGGGCTGCTGATTCCATGTGACTGAGGGTAAGTCACGGCACCCGTGGCCTCCTTTCCCTGTCTGTAAATGGGGATAATGCAACGGACTCCTGGGCTCCTGCTCTCTTCAAACTAGCTCCCAGCATAAAGTGCCAGCTGAGGGCAACTGACTGTACACACTGCCTCTCAGGGACTCAGAGCACCTGACCCCTGCCACCCAAAGTCCTCTCATCTGCCTCCATCCCCGGTTCCCCCCATGGTTTCCTGTGTGTGTCTGCCCACCTTGCCCCTGAACCTGATGAGTATGGTCTGAGGTACAGGGTGACGAAAAGGACGGGACGGAGCCATGAAGTTGGGTGGTGGGACTCAAGGTAAGTCAATTCCCCTCTCTGGGACTTGATTTTCTCATCTGTGAAATGGGGATAATATGCCCCACACACTTCATAGGGTTGTTGAGGGGATTACAGGAGATAATCCATGTGGGGGCTCAGCTCTGTGTTAGGCCCCATAGGCTCAGGAACTAGAAGCATTTAAAAAAAAAAAAAAAAAAGGCACTTCGTGAAATCAATGCTCACAGTCATTACTCCGTTCACCGCTAGAGGGTGCTCCCGCAACGCAGAGAGGCTGTCACGCAACCCACCGGCCCTCCAGCTAATCCCGCCAAAGCATCATCAAGGGTTAAGGCTACTTCATGGATCCCCTAAAATGTGTGCAGATGCGGGTTGGGGTCACAAAAATATGTAATTCTGGAACCCAAAATTTCTTTCACTTTTGCTTGAAGTCCAAAGCAAACCCTTACACATCCACAGTCCTTCTGGGTAGGGAGGCGGAGCTGGAGAGGCCCACCTCACTCTCATTGGGCTTTGAGCCTTTTGGATACATTGGTGATTCTGAGCTTCTGCATTCTGCACAGTCTCTTCCCTGCAGAGTCCTCACTGCCCTTCCTGTACCAATTGCCACAAAGTCACAAGCTGTCAGGGTGGGAAGGGCCCTGAGACAATCTGAACCCTAACAGGGAGACTGCAGCCGCCCAGGGAGGTCCTCCTGCAGCCCTGCCTGCTGCCTCAGCAATCTCGCCCTTCCTTCTCCAGACTCTGCTTTTTCTCACCAAAAAAAAACACAAAATAAAATAAACCTCCCCCAAACTAAGATGGCTTCCTCAGGAGCTAGGTCTCTCTCCCTTGCCAAGGCTAATGTGCTCTGTTTTCACTCCCCCTCTCTCCATCCTCATTACAGCCTCTAGAGACAGAGGCAGGCGGAAACTGAAGCTCAGAGTCCTGAAGCCAGTGGCCCAGCCTAAGTGATAAGCTTCAAATAAAGTGATTTAGGTTAAATTCAAGTGGAATCCCTCTCCAGTAAGAAGGGAAGGCATGCAGAACAAATCCTAAGAGAGAGAAGGAAGCTGGGGGCAGGGAGGCAGGTGGCCCCCAAATGCCTCTCCCTGTTCCCTGCCACGAGGAAGAACACATTCACTCTTCCCTAATTCCAGGCACAGCTCAAGAGTAGATGGCTCAAGGCTGGGAGAGATGAGGGCTCTCGGGTACAGAAGCGACCTCCCTGCCACCGCCTAGGTGGACAGCCCCCACCTGCTTCATCCATCCCTTTTCTGGAGCCCTAATGGTCTCCCCAAACCCTGGTCTGTCCGTGAGAATTATCCCACTCCTAGTCCCAGACTCCCAGAACCCTCTTGCTGAAGCTGGAGCCGGCTGGGGTCGCTGCCAAGGGCTCCTAGTGGGCTTACCACCAGCCCCTGCCCAGCTGGGGCCCGTCTGGAAAGGCCCGCCTGCCTGGGCAGCCGCTGATCTGTCCCTCCCTAGAAGGCCCCGAGCTGTGCCTGGGCTAGGGGCCCGAGAGGGGGCTGCTGGGGCTGGGCCAGGTTACCTTCAGGAGGAAAGTTTTGGGTTTGGGTCCCCTCTTCTTGGGCCCATACAGCTCCCGCTCCCTCTCCCTGCAGATGATAAACGCAAAAGGTTACAAAGAGCCCCTTCCCGGGCCCCACTCCGTGCTGCCCTCCCCGGCTCCCCCGGCTCCCCCGTTTCCCCGCGCGGCGCCCCAGCCGAGCCTCGGCCCCGCCACCCCTGCCAGCTTCCCAAACTCACTTCTGCTCGAAGGCTGCAATGAGCCTCGAGTCCAGGATGTTCTCCTCGGGCTCCCAAGTGCTGTACCTGCCGAGTTACACGCAGAAAATAAAAATGAAAACCAGAGAGGCAGAAGCACATGCAAGGGAGCACACGTACCCCCCCCCCCGACTTCCCCCCTCCAAGAAAAAAAGGCCTGGTGTCCGCTGCCTCCCCTCCCCCTTCGTCCCTGGACTCCGAGACACTCACTTGATGGCCCACCCCTTCCATTTCACCAGGTACTCGATGCGTCCCTGAAAAACAGAGAAGGAAAAAACGGGAGAGTGGGGGTGGGGAGGATGCGGGGACGCGAGAAGGCGGCGGCGCGGGGGTGGCAAGATACCCGGGGTTAGCGGGTCCGCTTCACTGGGATGGTCCGCGGACCCGACCAACAGCTGCGGGACAAGGCGTCTCGTCCCGGGAGGCGGCTCACCTTTCGGATTCGCCGTTTGATGATGGATTCAGCCGCGAAGACCCGCTCGCCCACTGCAGACAGCTCCATCTTGCTCAGCGGCACCCACAGCCCATAATACTCCCTGCTCCCGCGGCCGGTGCTGCACCGCTCGCGCACGCGCCGCAGCGCTCAAGCCTCGACGGGCAGACGCGCGGCAGAGCGCGCGTTCTCGCTCCAGCTGTGGGCCGTCACGTGACCCTGCGGGCGAGCGCGCCGTTGCTAGGACCTCCCCCTCCCCCGGGGCCGTTGCTAGGGAAAGTGTGCGCACGCCGGGCGGGGGCGCGCGCTGGTTCTTAAAGGGGCCTCACTGGTGGCCGGAACCTTGGCCCAGAGCCTAAGGCGGGGAGGCAGTGGGTTCTGAGCTCGTAGGAAGCCGGGCGTTGCACTCTTGCATTTTCCACTCCCCTCCCCATCTTCCTGGCCCCCGATAGCTGACAACTTCTCTCTACTTTTAACCCTACCCACCCCTCCGCCCCAGCAAGTCTCACCAGGTCCCAGGCGGGGAAGGCAATGGAGTCTGCAGCCTCTGCGCATCTTTTCAGCAGAAGTTTGCAAACAGTTAAATATGATACAGCAGAAATGCTTGCTTGCCAAGCCCTGCGGGAATTTCTTTAAAACGCTGCCACCGCCCCATCCATTATTTATGTATTCGTGGGAGAGTGGTTTTGTAACCAGTTCAGATGAATTAAAACAAAAAACGCCACCGCAGGAAAGGTGGGGGATGCAGTGAATAGGGCCCGGGAAGGCCGGTGCATCTGTTCCTAGGCCAAGATCTTGGGCGGCACCTGCCTTCATCCCGGAGGCTGGGTGAAGACCGCAGGGAGATCGGTGTGGTGATAGGGGAAAGGAAAGAGAGGGCGCGGGGGTAAGAACGGGCTACCCACACTCCACATTGAGCCCGAAGCGGGTCGCCCTTGGGTTATGCGGCGGAAACTACCCTCACGGTCATGTCTACGTGTTTTCTTATTCCCAGGCCCCCTGGCCACGTCACTCTCCTGCCGCCTGCAGTTTCTCTAATGATTCCGCCATTACTCACCGGGAGACCAGACCCCAGCTTCCTATTTGGGGAGGGGCTGAGAGACCTGGGCTGTCTGGGAAAAGACACAAAGCAGCCCTGCCACGCCAAACGCTCCATTTCTTTTATTTTGAATTATTTAAACTTTATTTTTTATTACATCAACAGTCTTGTTCTTTGTAAATTAGAAAAACGTAAGAAGAAAAGCAACTGTTGGTAACCTCCATAAAATCGTTAACATCTTCACGAAGCTTCTTCTAGCCTCCGTTCTGTGCTCACACGCACATTGTATATAATAGTAAATATATTTATTTATTTTTAACAAAATAGGACCATGTGATTCACACGATCTGGAATCAGCTTTTCTCCCGCAATAGTACAAAAATAGAGCTCTTTTTGGTGTCATTAAATACTGGTTTCGCCCTCATTTTGGCGGCTGTGGTGGGGCCGAGAAGGCAGTTGGGTGGCTGAACGGGGAAGTGGGGAGGGCCAGGGTTGTCTCTTGCTTTCATTCCTTGTTTATCAGAGAGGATGATTTTTACATTTCTGTGATGCAACACCAATTCCTGCGGTTTCAAGTCAACCATATCAACATTTCCGATTCTCATTCCTGCCTCTCTGCAGATTTGTCTAATTATTTTACCTTGGAAGAAATTGCCCTCCCCCCAGCCCTGAAAATCAACAGGCTCTTGAGACATAGATGTTTGCTGGCCAGCCCAAAGTGGGCGTGGGCATAAGAACAGAGCTGCCCTCCTGGGGTGATGAGAACCAATGGGCAGGTGAGATGTGTAGCTATTGAGTGGGTGGGTGTTTTCAGGCTGAGGGAGAGGCTGAATGAGGCACTCAGTGAGGCTGATAAGCATTAATCCATTTGTTAGTTCATTCAGCAGCTTTTGTGAGCTCCTTTTAAGGGTTCGTGTTAAATGATCAGAAACAAAGTTGCCTAGGCTTGAGCCACCCATCAGGCGAGAATGCCACCTGCCACCTGGGGTGACTAGTGCCGGAGTACAGAGGTGTTAACTTCCTGTGACTGCTGTAACACATTTCAGAAAATCCAGTGGCTTAAACAACACAAATTTGTTATCTGACAGTTCTGGAGGTCAGAAGTCCAAAATCAGTGTCCTTGGGCTAAAGTCAAGGTCTCCTCCAGGGCTGGCTCCTTCCCAGGCTCCAGAGGAGAATCCTTTCCTTGCCTCATCCCATTTCTAGAAGCTGCTGACATTCCTTGTCTTGTGGCTGCATCACTCCAGTCTTTACTCTTGCCTTCCCCTGACCGACCCCTGTTGTGTGTCTGGTCGGCTCCAACTCCTGGCCGTGACCCTGTGTCCTCAGCAGCCCTCCCTAGCTCCTGTGGACTCATGCCTGTGGCTTCTTTAATGGAGTCAATGCATCTCATATTTGGTATTCCTCTTTTCCCGCTGCTTTATTTTACTCCCAGCCTAACTGTCTTTTCCCAAGAATCCTGCCGTCTCACGAGGTGCCCGAAGCAGGCAGGACGGCTTCGCTTCTGTCGTTTTTGCCTCCAGCAGTGTTTCAGGCTCCACTTGCTCTATGACCTATCTCTTCATCTTTCTGTGCAGCCCTCCTTCAAGACATTATTTCAAATGAATCAAATTTTTTTCTATCAGCCTCCTTCATTGTTCAACCTCCACCTCCATACACGGTCATTGGGAATATGGGGGTGTGGATGATCTTAGCCTTGGTCTCGAATGATACATCTTTGCTTTCGATGATCTTCCCCGATTCTTCCACTGCTGTCCTTTCAGGCCTCAGCCTTCTCTTGATCTCTTAGCTGCAGTTTCCGTTTGAACTGGTGACTGAACCACGTACTGACATCCTTTCTCCTTCCCATAAGCACCCTTGCGATTACAACGAGGCCATGTGGATAGTCGAGGGCAATCTCCCCATCTCCACGCGCTCTCCTTAATCATCTCTGTGAAGTCCCTTTTGTCATAGGCTAACATTTATACAAGGTGTGTAAGGTACCATATTCCTGGTTTCTGGGGGTCAGGAAGTGGGTGTCTTCGGGTGGCGGCATTACTCAGAAGACCACAACCGGAATGTCGAGGGTGCCCTGGGAGTCTGGATGTCAGAGTTCTCTGGAGGCAGAGTCGGTAGCCTGTACGTAGTGATACGCAAGGGGAGATTTATTATAGAAATAGGCTCATGTGGTTATGAAGGCTGAAAACTCAGTCTTCTGCAAACTGGAGACCAAGAAAGTTATTCTGGGCTTTTGACCCACAGAAACTGAAATAATCCACGAGTGTTGTTTTAAGCCACTAATTTTGTGGTCCTTCGTTGCAGAGCAGTAGAAAACTAACACGTAAGGCCATTGCAGACTCAGGGATGGGGAAGCGGACTCCACCTCTGGATAGGAGAAATGACAAGGTCACACTGAAAAGGGCACTCAGGGCCATTATTGGAATAACATACCCTAAGGGGGTCTCCAGCGGGGACAGAGGTTATGCTCAGAGCGGACCAGATCCTCGGGGTCGGATGCTCCCTCCATCCGGGCACCCGTGGGATGCTGGGCACTTGCTTAATCAATGTCTGTTGGACGAAGGAAGGAATACATGCACTGAAACCTGTGCTATGGGTGGGGGGTGGGGGAGCGAGGCCCTTGGATAAAAAAGATTTGCTTGTGCTTGGGGTAGAGAGGGGCTCAGGGATGTAGGGGAAGTGGCTTTGTCTTGGGCTTAGATGTCAGCCCAGTGTGGTTGGCACGTTCAGGCTGTGTCTTGAGGCTTGAAGTGGACCATCCCCATCCCGATGCCAAAAGGCAGTGCCTTGCGCTCAGAACCACAGGCCAGGGACCTTCGTTCTGCCCCCAGTCTGGGGTCCTGTTGGCCTGGAGCGAGGGTCGTAACAGCAGGGGTGGCATCAAGTGGGCGTTTAATCCGATGGCCAGGTCTCTGCATTCGTTGCCATCATTTAAACGACGTAAAATGACTTTCTGCAGATGCATTCACTGTGACACACCCTGACATCAGCTGTTCTGTGTTTGTTGTCACATGACTTAGGAAGGACAAGCTCAAGGAGTGGGGGGGGTGAAACAGGACCGGAAGGGGAGGAGCCAATTGGAGAGCAGAGTGTGGTCTCAGGTGCAGGTCTTTTGGGGGGTGCCCAGCCTCACCCTACTGAGAGCTCTGGAGTGTAAGTTACTGCTCCATCTTTGTCCCCACCCGCAGGCCCTGGTCAAAGGCTGCAGGGGGAGCCTGCCCTGGTCAAAGGCGCAGGCCTGCCTCCTTCCTCAGTGTGCGGAGTGGCGTCAGTGCCCCGGTGGTCTTGGGAAGGAGAGTTGCAGGAACCAGCTGTTGGAGGGAAAGGCACGAGGTGGGGTCGAGGTGGGGGCATGACAAAGGGACCCAGGGGTCTGGGAAGAGAGCAGACACCACTGTCCAGGGCCGACCACAAGGCCCCGTACACGGCGCTTTGTGGGCTCTGGGAACTCCAGCCTCGTTTCCACCCAGGTCCTTGGTTGACCCCTCTGCCTCCGCCACTCACGTTTTCTCCTGACGGACACCGCTTGTTTCTTTCTTTCTTTTTTTTAAGGATTTTATTTATTTGGAGAGAGAGGGGAAGGGAGAGAGAAAGAGAGGGAGAGGAACATCCATGTCAAAGAGAAACACCCATCGGCTGCCTCCCACACACGCCCCGCACACGCCCCGAACAGGGGCTGGACCCACCACCCAGGCACGTGCCTTGTCTGGGTTTCGAACCAGCGACCTTTCACTGTACGGGATAACATCCAACCCGCTGAGCCACACCAGTCGGCCATGCGATGTAATTGGACTGAGGAAAGTGGGAAGAAAAGGGACGAAGACATGCAGTCTGGTGACAGTGGGAGTCCCGAAGAACTGAGCCACGTCCAGTGCCGTCTGAGCTGTCGCTCCGTGGGCTGTGTGCCCCCGAGGAACGGCTATTTTTAGAAGGAAGGCAGCGGAGTCTTTTGGAAACATGCCTGAATTTGGTCATAATTGGGCACAGGACACAGGGAGCTCCAATTTTGGCAGAGGGATCTTTTGGAAAGGCCGTTCTGACCGAGTCATTCATTCCTCTGCGTGAGGTGCTTCAGCTTGGGGAGGGGCCAGAACTCCAACCGGGGATCAGAACCTCTGAGGACTCACTGCTGTCTCCAGGAGGGAGTTCCAGCTCCTTCTCCCTGGAGGAGGCCTACCCGGTGGTCTCATTTCCTGTCCCCCCGCCCCCCCAACTCAACCCCTTCCTTCATGGAACCACCGGCTCTTTCCTGAATGGTCCTGCTTTTTCACACCTTTGTACCCTTGGTTTGCCTGGGAAGCACCTACCTGGGTTTCTGAACCCAACCCCAGGATGTTCTGCTGTTGAACTCACATCTGGCCCCCTCAGGCACGACTCACCAGCCTCCTTTTGCCCCCACATGGGTGTTTGCAGAGTTCCAGTGATTCAGGAGAGCTCCATCTGGTCCGTGCTCTCCCCTGGGGTGGCAAGAGCTTCCTGAGGTCAGGGACGGCCATGCCCTTCTGTTCCCTGACACTGGGCAGCCAGTCACCCAGCATTCACTGGGTGCCGACCATGTGCCTGACAGGATTCCAGGCCCTGGGGATGTGGCAGAGAAAAGACAGACGCCAGTCCTCAGGAAGGGTAGATTCTCCTGAAGGCAGCAGGCAACGAGTACACAAAACAGAAAGATGCTCTTCGGGCCAGGTGTTAGAAAAAGACTAACCAGGCTGTGCGATAGAGAGGAATGGAGTGTGTGGATGGGGTGCCCAGCTAGGTCAGGGCAGGTCTCTTGAGGAGCCGCATCTGAGGTGAGACCTGCAGGAGGAAAAGGAGTCAGCTGCACAGGTCTGGGGGAAGAGCTTTCTGAGTAGCAGGAGCAGCACGTGCAAAGGTCCTGAGGCAGGGACTTGCTTGGCACATCTGAGGGAGGCCATTGGGGCTGGAAGGGAGTCTCTGGGAGCTCGAGGTCTGCGAGGAAGATGGGGCCATTGCACATGCAGGGTCCTGGGGTCACAAAGGAGAGCATCAGCTTTGTTCTGAGTGCAGGACAGGAGCTCTGAGGGGGACTCACCACAAGAGGAGAGGGGTCCTGGTAGAGTGAACTTGATACAGAGGCGCAGCCTTGGGATGTCAGACAGGTCCTGAGTGCCTAGAGGTGGCTGCTTCTCCAATCTGCCATGGCCGAAGCTCCTCCACGTATGTCCAGGGAGGCAGAAAGCTGTAAATAAGAGTGGAAAGAGCTGTGTCTCGAATCTCTAAGCCTGGGCGCCCTCTAACAGAGAGACGAACAAGGGAGGAGGAAGACATGCCCCTGGGCTTCACATTAGTCAGCTTGGGCTAATGTTAAGCTTCTGTACAGAGACACCCCCCAAATACAGTGATATCTTTCTCCCTTTGATGAAGTCTGGCTGTGGACACTGGTGGCCCCCAGTGAGGCCAGCAGGACGGATGGCGGGTGCTCAAGGCCATGGTTGAGAGAACCGGCTCCCGAGCAATCACAGATAAAATCCAGGGGCCATTCTGGCTCCTGTGGGCCCCCTTGACTGGTGACCCCTCCCTCTTCTAGGGAATATAAAATAGGTGAGAAGAAACCCAAAGTTCCACGCTATTTGCTTTCATGTCCCAGTGGAGAGGAGCCAGTTCTGTGCAAACTTGTCCTCTTCCTGCTCTTCCTGTTTTGCTGGGAAACCTTTTTTATTTTTTCACAAATATTTTTCATTTGTTTGGGGAGGAGTTGGCGGGGGTGGGGGGTGTTAATTTCTCTAGACTCTTTCCCTGCAAGGGAAGGTTAGACTGCCCCACAGGCGGGTGGGAGGAGGCTGCACCAGAGAAAGGGCGAAGCACAGACTAGTGCTCCTTTGGCCAGTTCTGTGAGTCCGTCAGGCAGTGCGGCCCCTGCCCTGGAGCCATGGGCCAGCCAGCGGGACAAAGAGGTCTGGCTGCTGGTGGCTGCTGCTGACTGCTCTCCCCAGTACCATGGCCTTCATCCCCTGCTCCCAGTGACAAGTGGGGACCAGTGTCGCCTGCCAGGGGCCCACAGTCCTGGCTGGAGAAGGAGAAACTTTCACTCTGTCATATCACCTTTGCCTCTCCCTCCTGGTCTCCTGCCCCCTGAGGGGCCCCTTAAGGTAAGTGATAATAAAGATCAGAATCTTACTGAGACTTGACAGTTCTGCACTGTTTCAAAAGACAAACTTCCAGGGATTCAATCAGAAAGAGAAAGTCCTTCTAATGGATTCATGGAGCCCTGCTTCCAAAAGGTACGCCCAGCAGAGAAAGCGCCCCGAAAGTGCTGTGTCCAGCTAAGTAGCCCAGGTACCAGGGGAGGGGAGCGGTGTCAGGGTTGGGGGTGCACCAGGGACCCCCAGACCTTACCGGAGGGATTTTCCAGGGGTCTAGAGTTTTCAGGTGAGCAGGTAGGCCCCAGTCAGCAGATAAAGGGATGTGTTGGCCTAATTAGGTAGTTATTTGTGAGGCCAGCAGCCTGGCGGAGGCCCCCTGCTGGGGAGGCTGTCCCCGACCTTGTCACCACCTCTGGGGCTATCAGGACTCCCAGCGGTGGGTGCGTGTCTCCCTGCACTCCCACCCTGCCCCCGGCTCCCACTGGGCCTTCCCGAAGGTGGCCTCTCCTCCCAGGGGCGGTCCCGCTGTGGGGCACAGGACATCACCTGGAGGAGGTGCTGTTAGGACCTCCCTGGGGAGAACTGCATCCTGATGTTTCAGTTCTGAGCCATGGAGGGTGCAGGAGTCGTGGTGTGCCCCAGCCTCAGACCACAGGGATGGTCTTTGTGCCACAGTCGTCTCTCACGTGGAGATGGGACATCCCTCTGGGGGCCCTGTGCGCCACGACCTTCATCCCATATGGGCTGGGAACACTCACTCTGTCCTGTGGGTCCTGTGTGACCTGTAGCCGGTGATGGGCGTATAGAGCAGGACGTCGTGACCCAGGCCCAGTTCCCGTGTGAATCTAAAGGGACCAGGTGGCCAGCCCAGGGCCCTGTGAGGGATTTGTCCTATTCTTGGCTCCACAGAAGCAGATTTAAGAGGTGACAAGACCGTCTCAAATAACCTCAAACCCATACACACATACACACATTAGTGTGAATGCTTTTTGATGCCCTTAACATTCCTTTGTGTCTGCACAGAAAAGATTATTCAGATGTTTGCTTGGGTTTTAATAATAATATTCAATTTATTAAAGTTATGCATAAAAGGAAAAAGCCTAGTTCATTCTGAACCTCTTAATTTCAGCTTAGATAAATGATTTTAACTGTAGGTCTAACAAAGTTTAGCCAACACTTTTAAGGAGGCTTGGGTTAATTTTGGTTTTACTTACCAACTTAAACCCCCTTAAGCATTTCACAATTCATTATCTATTACGTAAAATAGCTCTGCTTGATTTCTCAAGTATAAATGGCTGTGACGAGCCTTCTCAGGCACTTAAGCAATTCTGTGAACCGAATCCATTGAGCTTACAAACACGGTAACTTTGAAGGTCAATGAGCTGCCCCCTACTATGCATAAAATCTTAAGTTGAGATCAATTACTTGATTATGTATTTTCAGTTGGAATCACAAGGCGATCTATTATTCCAACAAGCCAAGTTCTCTTCAACATTATAAGGATAAAAATAGCAAAAATGCCTTCACAGAAACCAGGAACACTTCAGGTTTTGTTCTTTTTACATTTCCATACTTAATTCAAATATTCTTGAAGGTAAAAAGTATTTACTCACTAGGGAAACCACTTATTCATTGGAAGCAGTTTTGGAGAATACTTACTCAGCACATTGTGAACAAGAGCTAGAGGCTGGGATTCTTGTCTGTGACCCTGAGGGGCCATGCAGAGGCCTGTGCATAGAAGATGCTTATCCCAGGCCCATGTGGGGTCAGCTCAAAGCCCTTGGGACTGCCCTGGTCCATAGCCGTGAGTTCAAGTCACACTGCTACCTAACTCTCCGCTCTGTTCGTGGAAAGCTGGAGTTCTCCCCTCAGCTTCGACATCACTGATCGGCTTTTCAGTTTCTGTGCCTCTAAGATATAAAAATGACTAAAGATCTTTGAATTTGTATGCTATCGATAGCTAACGTCTATAGATGGCCTACTATGTGCCAAGAATAGTTCTACGTGCTTTTCATTTATGCTTTATTCAATTCTAACAACCCTCGAGGTGGGGACTATTCTTTTTTCCCCTATTTCCAGATGAAGGAACAGAAAGACAAAGTAGTAAGTCCAGGGTCACGTGGGCAGTTAAAGGGTGATCTGGGGTCCAGAGCCCTCGCCTCATACCTGGGGCCTTGATTTAAAAGAAAATATCTTGGTTGCAACCCTTTTCAGACAACTCTGGCTGCCTCTCAGGGCGCGGGCTGTTCAGTCAGGACCCCACACAGAGACACGCGCCCCTCCCCTTGGGCTCCGTGTCTGCGATTCAGATGGGTGCCTGGGTGGCCTGCCCGTTGTGGGTCAGCCCAGGTAAGTTGATATTTAGGTTTTGGAAGGTGGGCCTTGCCTCTCAGTCTGAAGAGATACTAGGGAGATGTTTCACAATGGGGCTGTAACAGTGATCTTTTTGTGATGGAACAAAACACCTGTTTTCATCTGCATATACACAGATAAAAACTGTATATATTTAATTCTATTCTAGGGCACTTTTTGCTCTTTTCCCTGACCTCACTCACCTCATGGGTTTCATGAAAACCAGCTGGAATGTAAGTTGGAGGTTTTTTTAAAAAGTATGTTGCTTCCACTGAATTTTTTTCTTAACAATGAAGGGCGTCCCACGATGGGGGTGGAGCCAGGAGTGAGGTCAGACCGTCTGGGCTCCACCCGGGTAGCGACATTCACTAGATCTCTCGTCCTGGGCTGGTCACTTAACTGCTCTTCACAGTTAATCTGGGATGATAATAGTACATGCCCCACAACGCTCCTGTGTGGAGGACTTTTATAAGTAGTATTAGACAGCTCGTTGAACTTTAAAGTCGCCATATTTACAAGCTAAATGCATCAGGGTTATAAGAATTGCTTGCATACTTGAGAAAGTTTATCAGCCAGGTCTAGTGAGGAAGTGAAGCAAATATGTGTAATGTACACATCCACATGTGTTTATGTCTTCTGTCATGTATCTGTCGTCTGTCTTGTTCCATATCAGTAAATACAGCAGCACGACTTACAATAGCCAAGTGCTGGAAGCAAGCTAAGAGCCTGTCAGTAAATGAATGGATCTAGAAACTGTGGTACATTTACACAATGAAATACTGCACAGCAGAGAGAAAGAAGGAGCTCCTACCCTTTGTGACAGCATGGATGGAACTGGAGGGCATTATGCTAAGTGAAATAAGCCAGATGGTAAGGGACAAATACCATATGATCTCACCTTTAACTGGACCATAGTCGACAAAAGAAAAAAGCAAGCAAAATATAACCAGAGACATTGAAATTAAGAACAATCTGACAGTAACCAGAGGAGGGGTGGACGAGGATAGTGGAGGGAAGGGCTTTCGGGAACTACTATAAAGGACACATGGACAAAACCAAGGGGGAGGGTGGAAGCAAGGGAGGGAGGTGGGATTGGAGGGGGTGGGGGGGAGTAGCGGGAGGAAATGCAGACAGCTGTAATTGAACAACAAAAAATAATTAAAAATATATAGATCTCTGTTGTCCCTTTAACAGCTGCACAGCAACCCACCGTATGGATAGACAGCTATTCATTCATGTAATCCTACACTGATGGATCTATATTCCATTAAAGAAAAGTTACAGACAAGCTGTGATGAAGATCCCTAAGTGATGTCTTCTTGTTACTTGCCCAGTTATTTTCTTAGAATATGTGTAATAGAGAAAAATTATAAGTGTTAGCAGAGGGTCTACTGCCGCTCTTGTCCAATCAAGTCCAACCATGGCTTCTGTTTTCTCTGCAAACACAGGGGCACCCCAACTTCCCCAAAGCGATTTCATTCTGCTGGGTTCTCCTGAGGGTGTAGCACAGCCTCATGCCTCAGAATGGAGCTGTCCTCAGTTGTCGCTGGCTCCAACAGCTGGCCAGTGGGGAGCCTTTGCCTGTCCTCAGCTGAAATTGCCATTTGGACAAACATAGTAATAGTGTGGCCAAAGCCTCCTCTCCTTCTGCCCGCCTTTCCATCTGCCAGGGCCACAGTTGCCCCTGATGTGCTTTGTACTCTGGGATGGACCACATAATCTTTCTGAAGGGAGATGAGGGAGTTGAAGTGATTTGAGCCCCAAATTTTGCAAACCCAGGGAGGCTGTGCCAAGACAGAGGCCCAGATCCCATGGTCCAGGGATTCTTAGGTTGTCCAGCCCCAGCCAGACTAGATGCTGGGGAGACTCAGACATTAGACACAGCTCCTGCCCAGGAGGGGCCAGCTGTGCAGCAGAGGCGACACAGCCATAAACGGATAACTGAGAGAGCCGTCAGGGCAATGGGGCGTCTGCTCTGGGGTTTGTGGGATGAAGGAGGGGAGTTGGGGGAAGGGGAGAGGCTAGTTCATCAACAGACATTAGAGGGCCTTCCTAGCAGAACCAGACACACGGTCTGTTTTTCAAAACACTATTTTCCAGTGTCTGCCGCTGAATGGACAGTCTGCTGAATGGAGACCACTCCTGTTATCGCAGTAACTGGGGCTTTCGTTACCACTGGACTAGGTTGAGGATGACGTCCGCCCTCCTCTGGCACAACCGAGGCACCAGCCATCTGGATGGCCGGACACTAGGATCCCCTTGGACCTGAACAAGAGGGGCCTCGGGCTTCAGAGAGCCCGAAATCAATTATCCCCAAAATACCCATGATTGCCGGTTTTTCCTAAATTAGGACTGAGCGCTCAATCTGCTTATATCTGTGTATCTTTTTTGAAACTTAGAGCCGTCCTTATTTTTCTAATATAAATTGAAGGGACTCAGATGTCCTGTAGAAACTTTTCTGGATTTGTCTGTTTGGTTCCTTGTTCTGAGTTCAGCTGGTCCTTCCTCACCTGTTCTTGGTTCTAACATACCTCACACAGTCCTTCAGATGCAGGAGCCCCTGCCACACACACACACACACACACACACACACACACACACACAGAAAGAAAGAAGGAAAGGAAGGAAGGAAGGAAGGAAGGAAGAAGGAAGAAGGAAGAAGGAAAGAAAATATCTATGAGAATAAAGATGGGATTGAGAATAATGGTATTGGAAGCTTCACTTAATGAGAACTTCTAGACCATTTCACCAACTGAAAGCATCACATTCCCTTTAGCACGGCTGGAACACTTATGAAAACTGACCATTTATCTCACCAATACGAAAACTTTGGTTAATATTGAAAAGTCAGAATGAGCAAATGACATTTCTGACTGCCACAGAGATCAAGAAGTCAATAACAAAAAAATAGAAATTAAAAGTCCCCTTAAAATAATTCACGGATAAAGACAAAGCATGAAGGATTTTAGAATAGGATGAGAAGTGAACAATAATAGACATATTCCACATATCAGAAAATATGAGAGGCTTATATAAGATAAAAGGCTGAAAGTCAGTAAAACAAACATTCAACACAAGAAGTTCATAAGACAACAGCTGCATAAACTCAAAGAAAGTAGGAAAAGAAGACCAAAGAGATAACAGGAGAAATACACAAAATAGAAAGCAACCACAAAACAGATGCGAGTAATGGAGCCAACTTCCGGTGCTTCGAAAAGGCTGATAGAACTGGCAAACCCCTGGAAAGGCTCTCAGGAAACAGAGAGATGGAACCATATACTATTGAAAGGAAATGTGATTTCAGGCAAAGAATAAATTTGAAATATAATAGGGAATTTTATGAGCACCTCTTTGCCAAAATACAAGCAAGAAGTCCCAATTTGCAGGTACATTAGTTCCCGGTCGCTGCTGTAGCAAATTAACCCAAATTTAATGAATTAAAACAACATGAATTTGTTCCTTTGGGGTTCTGGAGGTCAGAGTCCAAAGTCAGTTTGGCTGGGCTGAAAGCAGGGTTCCTGCTGGAGGCTCCGGAGGGAGAACCCGCTTCTTTGCCTTTTCTAGCTCCTTAGGACCACCTGCGTTCCATGGCCCGTGGCTCGTGGCCTGTGGCTCCTTTCTACATCTTCAGTGCACATCACTCCCACCTGTGGGGCTATGGCCACACCTCCTTCCTCTGGCCCTGACCTTCTTGCCTCCCTCTTAGAAGGACCCATGTGATTACATGGGGGCATCCAGAATAATCTCCCCATCTTAAATTCCTTGGTTGACCCACAGCGGCAAACTCCCTTTTGCTATACAAGGTAACATGGGCACAGGTTCTGGGAGTAGGATGTGGACATCTGCTGGGGAGCATTTTCCAGCCTACCACACTAGGCATGTGTTCTAATCACTGGACTTGATCTTCCTCCTTCTGGCTGCAGGGATTCCTGTTATGTTCCCCAACCAGCCTGTTGGGACTGAGGTCTGACCCCTGGAACATTGTCAAGGGCAGGGGTCCAGCAGGTGGAGAAAGGCAGCAGCTCACACCATGTGCCAGAGGTTCACGGGTAGGCTCTGCCTGTCACCCCACCTCTGAGAAATCCCAGGAGGAAGGCTCTCTGCCTGGAGTCAGTGCAGGTGTTCAGATCTGTGATGGTTTCCAAGGAGCTGCTTTCAAGTCATTATCACATTGTTCTGTAAGATTACTTAATCTGGAGTGGCCTCATGTGTTGATTCTCTTGACTTCCTTTCTCAGCATTAGATTTCTTTGTAAGTTTTGGGAATTTGGGCTTGCAGACTCATTTTGAGAGGAAACTCTTTGGTTTTGTTCTCTGTTTTTGTCCTCCCTATCACCCACCCTTCTCAGTGGCTGGGTCGCTCAGGCCCCCATCCTGACCCCGTTGCACAGTGGTAGCTTGTATGATTCCTGTTCTGGGGTTAGGTGAGGCTGCGACCATCTGCTTACACAGCAGAGGGAGGTTGGCACAGCCCCTGGTCAACAAGCTTTGTGTTCTCCCCCCAGAGAACAAACTGACAGCTGTCAGAGGGGCAGGTTTGGGGATGGGTGAAAAGATGAAAGAGAATTTAAAAAATAAATAAATAAACTCACTCAATGCTTAGGAAGAATATTTAAAGAAAACAATATAAGCAGGTGGGGTGCGTTTGCTTGTTTGTTTTGCCTTTACTTATGCTTTAGTTGCCAAAATGAAAACAAAAATACAGATAAAAAAGAAATGGGTGAAATGCAACTATATACAATAATATGACAGTTTTAGTTATATGGAAAAATATAACCCTGTTCTTCAGTGTACATATATTTTGGTTCAGAAAATATTGGATGACTAAGTGATTTAGAGACTTTTTCTAATGACATGGTAAGTTTCATTAGCAGTTTTCATAGGGAAGATGGGACATTCCCTAGAAAAATCAAAGGTGATTCCACGTTGCTAGTCTAAGGAACTGAGATTTAAGAATTCAGAGGGGTGAAGCAGATTCTGGAGGCAAAGACAGGGAGGTGAATCCTGAGACTTGAGACAGAAGAAAAGGAAGACAGAGGCAGAGAGCAAGCAGAGTGGTCCAGACTTTGTTGTTCAAGGCCTTCGGTGATGGGTAGGAGGAAGAAGGACTGCCAGTCAAGGAGTTTTGCTGTGAGAGGCATCACACTAAGAGTGGAGTCTTGAAGATGGAGGGGTCAACCCTTGCAGGTGCCACAGGTAGGCCAGCAAGAAAGGGTCAGCCACACTCTGGGCTCCACTCTTGTCTTCCCTTGCTGGGCACTCTTGTCATTGACCTGAGTAGGAGGCTTGAAGCAGAAAAGCACTGTGACTTGGCTTAAAACTTGATCTGCAAATCCACAAATGCCCAGCCCCTTGGTATCTGCTTGTCCCACAAACAGACCACTGAATGTTCCATTTGCCATGCACAGGTCCAAATGGAAAGAGTTCCTGGGGAATTTTTGGATTGCAGCCCTGAGGGGAAGGTTCTACCAGGTCAGAGCAGGAGTTCTGGAGTAGGTCCAGTTAATCAAGAAGCAGGAGGCAAGCCAATGAGAGGAAGGGAGGCTCCTCCCTCAGACCAACTCTTGTAAAAGGGCAGTAAGGCCAAGAGCTAGTATCAAAAGTACTCACCTGCATGGGCCAGGAGATGCCCATCGAGCGCTGTCCGTGGTGCTGAACCACAGCTGCTGATCTCCAGTGCTACTCCATTTTCCACGTGGGGCTTTGGGGACTCCTGTGCACCCCCTCCCAGGAACTGGGAACCAAGTGAGCTGGGAGATGAGAGCCAGAGAGAAGAGGGAAAAACATACTGAGTCCTTTGGGAAAATCCTGCTGCAGAGACTTTTCCAAGAGAAGAAAACAGGACTTTCCCTTGTCATCATTTTTTACAAAGCTTTACAGTCATCTAGTCCTCTGGGAAGCTGGGAAGCACATGATCCCACCATTCTCCACCAAGGGCAAGTTTATAGATGCGCATGGAGACACAGGACTCTGGATTCCTTGCCAGTGTATACAGTAGGTGTAATACGTGCTGGTTGACTTGACAACTCGTTGGGTGTGAGAGAAAGAGCCAGAACTCAGTACATGGAAGAAAGTTGGCTTTCACCCTGCCATGAAGGAAGGCAAAGGGGCTAACATTAGAGATTCAACTATGTCAGCCATCTGATTCTAGGTTTTCAAATTTAGTCTTTATGGGAGAGTCCTCACGAATTTCCCAGTCAGCCATCAGGTGCATAGACACAAGCCTCCTGAGTGGGATCCCACTGCTCTTCTGTGGTGAGTCTAGGGCTCAGACGCAGGTCCTGACGCTCCCAAAGGCCACATTTCCTCCACCTCCTCTGACTAATTTCTTCTTATGTGGCAGAGATTCACAGTGCAATCAGGGCCAGGTGGTCTTGTAGTGCACACAAGCATCTTGCTCATTGTCTGGAGACACGTTTAAAGGTTGGAGAGAAGGAGAAGCTGATTTAGTGAGGGCATCTACTGCCAATCAGTGTTTGGGACCAAGAACTTAGGTATCTGGTCTGAGAGACGAGGAGGCTCTCAGCAAGGCTCATGTCTTTCCACTGTCTCCATAGCTCATACATGTTTCAGCTTTGGACAGCAAAGTAACGAGTAACTTCTAATGATGGAGAAGTCATTAGGATCCCCAACAAAGACACAACAGCCCTGGCATGGGGACGAGGTACAGCCCAGGTGACGAGGTATGAGGTGTGATCTGAGCTATGGCCATGTTTTTTTTCTCCAGCTCCTGGATGAATCAGCTCGGCAGCCACCCAGACCTCAATGACATGCAGCCAGCCCTGGGTGTGTGACAGGCCAGCTCTCTCCTCGTGACAAGGGGAAACAAAGGTTTTTCTGTCTACCAGGGGCTTACCCTGCTGCTAGTTGGTCCACTTCAGTGCTGCCTCTTTGGACCATCGACCCATCTTTGTGAACGGCAGCGATAATGCTACATGACAGTAGCCAGGAAAATTCAAGCACAACAAACAAGTTGCAGGCTAAGTCAGTCTGATCCTTGTTGCTTTCTAACTGGTAGCTTAATTTTAAGATTTTATTTTTATTGCTCATGATCTGACGCCTTACAGAGGCACTCTTTGGTGAGAGAGTGAGAGAGAGCGAGAGCAAGCTGGAGAGAGAAGTGGAAGCAGATGGGTGAGAGCAGGCAAGTCTTTGAGAAAATATATCGGGATTGTGAGGTCATTAATACTTTGTCTTAAGTCTCGTTTCCTCAGCTCTCGCCTGCCTGTGGAAGCTTTTCTTCACGTTTTCGTTGGCCCAGAGGTGGCTGGTATATCCGGCTTGTGAGGAGCACGGCGGGCTAGCGCTCTCTCCGTGCCTCTGCGATGAGCTGGGAGGCTGATGTCAGCTCCCTCCACGTCGGGATCCTCCACTGTGTTAAGTGGAGCTCGGATAGAGAAGTGACTGACAAATACAGACGGTCGTGGCCTCTTTCCTCCAAGCGGACCAGTTGCTTTCCCTGGGCTCATTGATTGGCTCCGACCTTCACAAGAAGGACGTGATAGGATGAGATGGGATGAGGGCGTGGTCAGGGAGGCCTCCTGGGAACACCCCCCTCTCCTTCCTGGGCCCCTGTTAGAGCGCCACTTTCCAACAGCTTTGAGATCAGCTCTGCCCAATGAAATGGGACGAACGTGACACATCACTTCCATACAGAAGCTTTAAAAGCCACATGCCGTGTCCCTGTCTAGGCGCGGAGCGCTGGTCCAGCTGGAGGCTCCGGGTCTGCTCACGTCCCCTAGTGTGGATGACAGGGTAGAGACTCCCCATCACCCTGCAGAGGCAGTTGACATTGGCAAGAAAAAGGTGTCATCATAGATTTAAGCCACCGAGACCTTGGGGATTGTTTGTTACAATAAATAAATAAATAAATAAATAAATAAATAAATAAATAAAGCGCATGGATCCCTTTGCCAGTTTCGGTTCCTGAAACCTTACACCGATCGGCACCCCAGTAGCTTGCCTGGCTCCCCTTTCCCCAGAGGCCTCTTTCACACGCAAGGACACGTCTATTTTCAAGCTCTCCTTACCCTGGTTGCCATTCTTTCATTATCTGTTTTTCAACCACAAAAGTTGGGGATATTCTTAGTAAACCTTTTATTGGTACAGATCCTCAACAAAAATTATCCCAACAGTATTTAAAAAACAAAACCTGAAGCAAATATCGGACCTAAAGTCTCCGGTGAGAATTAAATACAAGATTCTGTGTAATATTCGGAGATTCCCGGTGCAGGGCGCTGCTGTGCAGTCCGCTGAGTCCGGGGAATCGCGTCGCTGTGCTCAAGCCTCGCTCTACAGGAGTGGAGGCGGGGGTGTTTCGAGGGAAGCGGAGGGCGGCAAGGGGATGAGGGCTTCGGGCGTGGGGACGGATGCGGGGCGGGGGTTCGCGGGAGAGCGGCAGACACTCACCCTGGCACCCAGGAGCTTCCGGAACTCACCCAGCCGCTTTGTGCGCTCCTCCAACGACCTGGACTCGCCACCGCCCCCCTCTGGCGGCGCCCGGAGCAGCAGCGAGAGAAGGACCCATCTTTGTGTTCAGGCCATTGGGTGGCGCTGGAGGGAGGATTAAGCTGGTGCAAAAGCCGGGCTGTGTCCTGGGGGCAGCTTTACCAGGAGGCTGGAGTCCAAGGAAAATTAGGGAGCTGTCTGAGTAAATTTGGGCAGAACTAAGACCACAAGTTGTTAAACTCTGAAAAATACAATTGCTATGAAAATGGTTACTCTTGAGGAAAATGAGAGCCATTGTTGGAACGTGAGGACTTGCACCTACAACGCAGGGCGCGGCTGGTGCTTACGTGCTCACGGCGGCTGATGGATGAGGTGCTGCCTCTTCCCTGCAGGTCACGTGTGAGGGGTACAGACTCCTTGCGCGGGGACACTGCGGGTCTGGGGAGGAGTTCGCGGGACACGAGAACTGTCCACCAAGAGAAGACCCTGACCATCTGCAGGGGCTCTGTGCAGTGGCTGGGGGGCCTTAGGGGGCTGTGCCTGCCTCTAGTTCCACCCTGGGGAGGGCCTGCGGAGCAACGGGGGCTTCAAGAAACTTTTTCCCCCAATAGCTTCTGTGATACAAAACCAACACCCAGACATCGTAGGCAGTTTGAAAAGCAACATTGAATGGGGATGGCGGTTGATCCATATCACCTCCTAGAGAGAGTGAACGCTTTCATTTTATTTTTCTTTGTTTAAACATTTTATCTCAAACTCACAGAAAGTTGCATTCAAAAAGCACCTATACACGCTTTACCCAAACTGACCTGTTGGGAACATTTTCCCATTTGCTTTAACGTCTGTATGCGCTCTCCCATCCGTCCTTCCATTCATCCATCCATCCATCCATCCATCCATCATCTCTGCTATTTATTTCGTTTGGATGAGGAAACTGACATTGTGCTGCATTCAGGGGACCCCTGCTCCGTTGTCCAACACCTGTTGCTGTGATTATGTGAGAGAAGGGGCCCAGCCTACGTGTCACGGCCGTGACCCGGGCCCTAGAACGGCAGACCATGTGAGGAGATGCCTAATTCACACTGTGGGGTGTGATGATCGGCAGCTCCGAGCACCCTTCCCACTCCCATGTGGGGCTGTGACCCGCCAGCTGGCACGGGTGTGGCTGCGCCGGCTCTGCTGGCAGCCTGCCCAGCTCCGGGTCACCTGCGGGGCATGGGCGGCAACTTTCCTGAGTTAGTACCTTTGCTTTGTCACCTTACGGATCAATTCATTAAGCTCTGCAAGTGCAGGTAGCGGTGAGTGGAACCAGAGGAGGTGGGAAGAGACGCAGTTTGGACAGACCTGGGGATCAGGGAGCAGGAGGAGAGGCACCAGGCTGCCCCGCCCAGGCTGGGTGGACGGGTGTTCACTGAGGAAGGAAATGATGTTTTAAAATAGGTATTAAATGCGGGAACCCAATGGCCAACAGTGGTGACTAAGGCAAGACATAGAGATTTTTGAGAAATTCCGTAGTTTTCTCACAGTGAAGCCCTCCTGGCCGTGCAGAAGTGTGCAGCTGCTTCCACAGTTCTTCCTTCTGAGTCTCTTCCATGAATCGAGGACGATTTTATTTTCAGACTCTGCTCATTTTCTCTAGTATCAGAATTCTTTGAGTGCCCTTTAACGACAAAGTTATACTGTTTTTAACGTCACTCACACAGGTTGTAGTTATAATAGCATAATCATCAGCAGGAATGAAGGTCAAGAGAACATTCTGCTCCCAAGGTCCTCACGACCTTGCCTATTCGGTCACAAGATATGAAACAAGGATATTCCCTCTGTGGGTTTGGTGAACTTTTAAATCCATTTTGACATAACCTCAGTTCTGCTTCAGTCAACACTCGGAAAGGCTAGCTTGCCTAAGGGCCTGGTAACCGCTCCCGGAACCCACAGCGGAGCAGCTGAGGTCCAGTGGTGGCTGGAGACACTGCAGGCCCAGCGGTTGGTCAAAGGCAGGAAGAACAGGTTCGGCCTCCTGTGCAGCAAGGAACCGGTGGGATGCACGAAGCCCGAGCCAGGAGCCTGAGGGCTCAGGCTGCAGAAGCCTGTTTGGGGGTCTCAGGGCTGGCCCCTAGCAGGGCCAATGCCTGGGGGGATGAGCCCAGCGGAGGGTCAGGGGCGGGCTGTGCTGGAGGAGGCCCAGAGGAAGGGAGGATGGGGAAGAGGGGCCCTGGAGGGAAGGAGCTGCGGTCACCACCCTGCCCTGGAGGGAAGGAGCTGAGGTCACCACCCTGCAAGCCCTTGGGAGCAGAGAGGAGATGACTTTGCTAGGAGGACAGTGTGGGCCCTCTGGGCGCCGTGTCTTCCTGTCCCCACACCCTTTCCTTTGCATTCTCTGCTTCTGGGAAGCGCGCTTTGCTCTCTGAACCCCTATGTATCTGCTGACAGGGGTATTCGCCTTTCCCAGGGGTTTTTCATCTGGTGACTTGCTTGCAGGAACAGAAATGGGGTTTTTGACAGAGCCCAGAAATCGAAAGCTGAGGAACTGATTTGATAATGAGTTTCTTGCACACTGGCCTTGGGATGTGGCAACATCTTCAGGTTTCCTGTTTTGCTGAGCTAGGCTCTGGGTGTGTCTGGGGAACCCCAGGAGGTTCCCTCTCGTCACGCCTGCGTGTGCGTGTGCGTGTGCGTGTGTCTGCTGAGTCAGGGCAGCTGACACCCCAGCCTCTCCTCTGAGCGCCTGGATGGAAGCCAGGCTCCTGCTTCCCCAAGTCCTCCTGTTGCCCTCAAAGTCTTTGCAAGTCGTCATTGACCTTGCACATACACTGAGCACCTACTGTATACACAGCAGGGGTACTGAGAGGGAGGAAAAATGGATCCAGGAGCTCAGAGACCTGAGGTCTCTGTCTCACCCCCAGGGGGAGGGACCATCTGAGAACAGAGAGACACCCTCACCGGGCCAGTGCTCGGTGACAGGTGACAACCACAGTCTCCTGGTAGGATGTCGGGTTGTCAGAACCCGAGGAACAGAGACGGCTCCTGTCACTTTCCTCAGAGGACTCAGGTGGAGACAGTGGGAGCCCAAGGCATTCAGACATGTCCTGGGAGTGAGGAAAGGAGGGGGCTACCTGGCGGGACCACAGCTCTTCTGCCCTGACCCGTGTCTCTGGAACAGAAGTACGTTGGTAGAGTGAATGACGTCAGCAACGTGAGTCAACTGTCCTGTGCCGAGGGTCAGCTGGCTGGCCCGAGGAGAGGTCAGGGTTGGCACCTGGCAGGGGCGGAGGCCTGGGCTGGCGCTGGCGGCCGGGGCTGAGCAGGAGGATGCGGAGCTGACACGCTGTCCTGCTGGGCTGGGGAGACGCTGGGCATCTTGCTGCCATCTCCAAACGCTGACTCCTGGGTGGATTGTATCAGCCAGCTCCTCCTCCAAATGTCCCCAGGACCTGAGAAGCCACCACTGTGACAAAAGCAGGCTTCACACACAGCTGCGTGGGGCCATCACCCGTCCCAGACACGAAGGGCACAGGGTCACAGGGGACATGACAAAAGGAACCCCGCAGCCCTGCCCGGTGTGGCTCAGTGGGCTGTGTGTTGCCCTGCAAACTGAAAAAACACCGGTTCGATTACGGGTCAGGACACAGGTCTGGTTTTCGGGTTCAGTTTGAGGCAACCAATCCATGTTTCTCTTTGACACCCATTTTTCTCCCTCTCTTTCCCCCTTCCTTCCCCTCTCCCTAAAAATAAATAAATAAAATCTTTTTTTTTTTTAAGAGCCACTTCAGGGCCCCCCAGACACAGCCAGACACCTATGCTCCCCGGTGAAGGTGGAGAGTGTCGGCTCTTCCCACGTGGGGTTTGAACCTGCACATTGAAACTCCTCCTTTGGTTTTGATTTCTGTGCTGTGACGACAGCCCATCTCCATCTCTGGGTGCAAGGAACAAACACCCCAGGAGTCTGGAGAAGGGCTCCCCTCTCCGTGAAGCCCCTCCCCCATCTCCCAGCTCCCCAGTCTCAGAACTTTGCCCCTGACACGGGCCTGAGGTCCTGGAGAGGGGCTGTGACGTCCCTGGGTCCCCTGCTGAGACCTGGGCTGGGCTGGAGGCTAGGAGGGCCCCTACAGGAGGGTGGACCTGGGGCCTCTCGGGGCAGCCCGGCCCGCCCCCAGACGCATTGGACGACGCACCCCAGTCCGAGAGGGAGGAGGGCAGGGTGGGCCCAGTGCGCCCCCCACCACCTCAGTCTGGGCTCCCCGGGCACCCCGGCCTGTTCCCAGTGTCCCTGACAAGGGAATGGGACGAGGCGCAGGACCGTCTGTCCCTGCTCAGGGGCCTTTCTCCCCACACACCCGCCCTCCCCCGTGGGGGACCCAGGTCCTTCCTTCTTTCTCAGACCTTTGGGCACTTTGTGGAAAACTTGAGCAGGCTGCAGGAATTTGTTCACGGTTTCCACTCACTATTCCAGAGACAGACATAGACACGGGACTGTCATTCCCCGGATGAGACAGGATTCCTTCGATTCTGTCTGCCCAGCTGCTTCCAGCTTGTCCTGCCCAGGCCACTGTGGACACAAAGGTGATCACTAGGGTCTGCTGACGCAAAACCAGGTCCTGCCCTGGCCTGACGGAGACTGGGAGGAAGGGCACATGTCCCCAGGGTCCCCAGCTGGGGAGCCAGACTTCTGGAACAGACTGGGAGAGGATGCCACTGGGTGGGTGGGTGGGTGGGAGTCTTGGAAAGGGCAGGGGCCCAGAAACAGAGAGGTGAGGCCCACCCAGGCCCCAGCTGACACCTCCTTAGCACAGTCCTGCCTCTTCTTGATGTGACTGAGACACCCAGCTCAAGGCCCAAACCCATTGGGAGAAGGTCCAGATGCAGTGACCTGCAGCGTCCCCCCCAGTCTTCCTGGGACTCTCTGAGCCACCCGTGTGCTGCCCACCGACCGCTAAGCAGCCTTCCCAGGCGTGAAGGCAGCAGGCTCAGCCTGTCTGCACTACAGAGGGACCCGCAGGCATGGCAGGAGCAGGTCGGGAGTGACCACCCAGGCTGGGCCAAGGGGGTGGGGAGGGAGGACGTCCTGGGGAACATTGCAGGAGGGAAGACCTCAGAGCTGCTGGCTTAGGAGCTAGACGGATGGGGAGACCTCCCTCTGGAATGGGGGAGCAAAGTGCTCTCCAGGCACAGATGTCTCCTCCTTGGTCCCCCCACGAGACTCTCCAGAAGAGCCTTAAAGAGCACATCTGCTTGGGCCCTCCAGTGATGTAGAGCTGAAGCCGGTAAGGGGCTGGCCTTTTGGTTGCAGGGGCTGAGGGAGAAGGGATGGGGCAGGCATGAGGGTGCCATATTTTGCGAGTCCTACAGGGCTCAGGGCCTTGAGCATCAGAACCCCACACTCCTCCGCCCACCCTTCCCCTCCGCATGGGCTGTGTGCACAGGAGACCCGCCCTCGGATCCCGGGTGGTTGCTGAGATCAGAGGGGTTGAGTGACTGGGGAGACTGGGGCGCAGGAGGAGAGCTGGCCGGGATCAGAGTGCCATCCCCATCCCTGGAAGGGAGGACCGGGGACAGGGCTGGGGCCAACCTCAGGGACCCTAGTCAACGCAACCCTAGTCTGTGGAGATGCCGTCCCCAGCTCAGGAAGGCTGCGAAGGCCTGGGGGTGGAGGGCATGCGTGGGTGCTGAGTGTAACCTGCGAACTGGGGACACAGGTTGAACAGAAAAATCACACCCGGGTAGGGTCTCACTGGGAACACCCTGAGCCACCACCAGCCAGGGGGACACTATCTGCTTGGGGGACCAAGGTTGAGAGGACACAGGAGATAGGAGGGGTCTGGCACAGGGGACCCCTGTTTGAGTGTGGAGGGGCACCCACCGGAGGGAAAGGGGGCACTGATTTCAAGTTTTGCCCCTAGGGTGTGACCACCAGCCCGGGGTAGCTGAGGCCTGGTTCTCCATGCAGGTGGCCATGGGGAACCCCGTGGGCCACATGACCCCTGGGTGGGGAGCACCGGGCCTGCAGGTGGTGGTCTAAGAGGAGCCTAGATGGATGGTCTGTGGGACACAGGGGCATCCCCTTGGGGACAAACACGGCCAGCTAGGGCTCAGGACACCTGAGCCTGGAACACAGGGTCCCCACATTTGACATGACATGGAGGTGGAGAGAAAAACATGGTGGCCATTATGAGGCTGTGCAGGTGCTGGGTCCTCCCACCCCAGCACCGTCCTGGGGAGCCCTGATCCCTCCGGGAGCCTTTCTAGTCCCCCTGGGTAATGGGCTGGGAACGCTTCCTGTCCCATCTCCTGTCCTTTCGTGGTGGCCTCCTCGGGAGAGCTCAGCACAGGGTGGTCGCTCTCCCCTCCCCTCCTGGACCGAGGACAAAGCCGGGTGCTGCCTCCCAGAGCAGAGCCTCCATCCTGGCTGAGGCCCCGCAGGGCCCCCCTCCAGTGGGACCTTGGCCAGCCCTGCACTGGCTGCTGGGGACACTCAGGGGGGGCGCCGGGGGCCCGTCCTCCGGGGGTCTGGGTCCTGTGCCTGTCTCTCCTCAGGGTGTGAACCGTTGTCCCGTCCCCTGCCCTCGCAGGTGTGTCTTGCTGCACCATGCTGCCCAGAGTGACCACAGCCTCCTCAGACGTCAGTGGCCCAGGGGCAGTCCCCATGGCTTCCACGTGTGGCCTTTGTCAAAACAGAGAAACCAAAACTTAACATGTCTCCATGGGCAAGGAGGTGACTCCTTCTAGTGTGCTCCATGTGGGTGGCACGAGTAGCCTGAGTTCAGGGAAGAGGTGGGGCAGAGTACTGCCAAGTCACCAGTATCTGGGTGCTCTGATGGCATATAAGACACTCGGGTCCTTGGAAGTGTCCCAGCAAGAGGACACAGGCTGCAACCAGGCAGACAAGTGAAGGACGAAGAGCCAGAGACCGTGAAGGAACTCAGACATGGAGACCGGGCCCGCGCCCCTGGACAGGTACTGCCCACCCCTTGAAGCACCTCGACTTCTGAGCCCTTCCTCCAGGCTCCCTGATGGGGCAAACCTTCTCCCCTGGGGACACCTCTGCTTCTTCACCTCCCTCCCCGCTCTGCCCAGCCAGGACCCCTCAGTGGATGTCCACTTTGCTGTCCCACCGCCCCCCTAGGCCCTGGTGCCAGACACAGGGGAGTCACCCTTGAAGTCCCTGCTCCTCCTCTCCCTCCATGCCCTGTGAGGCCTCTTCCTGCTCTGAACTGTGGGCCAGGAGGTCACGTTCAGATTTCTGTTTCTGTTTGTGTAAAGGGCATCATCGCTTTCATAATCACAAAGAAAATATCATGAATTACATGAGAAGAAGACGCCATTGGCGTCCCCCTTTCCCGACAGTCCCACTCGGGAATGCGCTTGGCCCACGAAGCCCCACGTGGCTCAGGTTCAGCCTGAAGACCGGGGGGACACAGTCCACTGGGCCCACACCTGCAATGGGTGGGTCAGCGGGTCAAGGGCAGGATGGTGATGCCAGGAGAGGGGACCCAGCCCACTCGGGGCACAAAGACTGGTCCTGATCAGAGCTCTGAGAACCCCCCGCTGCTCCTGGGGGGCCCCTGACAAAGGCACAGGCTGACTGCCCCAGGGGCCTGGAAGGGGTCGCAGAGGGAGGCGAGGTGACTGCAGCTCAGAGCGGACCCCCCTCCTCGATGGGTCCGGCTGGGACGTGGGTGCCGGGGGAGCCCAGGGTGAAGGGGCGGGGATGTGCAGAGAAGGGCAGGAGAACTGGGGGTCCCCGGAGGAGCCCATGCCTGTGGGTTTTTCCCGCCTATGTCCACAGACCCCGGATGGATATGGCCACCTTCGCTGAGAACTTTAGTCCACAAATGCTGAAAGAAACACACCTGTGCTACGAGTGGGACGTGCCAGAAGGTGACTCCAGGATCCCAGTGGACCAGATGAAGGGCTTCCTGCGCAACAAGGTGACAGACCACAGCGGGCAGGGCCGCCTGCCCTGGGACATTCAGGGAGAAGGTTACCGGGGGCAGCAGGTGTCCTCTCAGCATTGTCCTTTGGTCCCCCAGCTTCTGTCACTTGCTTGGAGACACGGAGGACCAATGCTGCAGTGACAGTCAGCTTTGAGCCGTATGGAATAGAGGAAGTCCCAGTGTCCCAGGGCTTCCTCTGTCCCCTCCTGCTGAACCTCAGAGGAGGGGTCCAGACAAAGGGAAAGACCTTTGGACACGGGGCCAGGCTCCCCCTGTCCCTGCCTGGGGCAGCCTCTGGCCAGAGAGAGCTGGAGAGCAGCCTGGTGCTCCCTCCAGTCACTGCATGGAGCCCCGGGCAGGGTGCTGGTCCCCACAGCTGCCTTGCCGGCTGCACTGAGCCCAGGGATGCCTGCTGGGTCCCCAGGGGCCCACACACTACCACTGGGGCTGAGCACTGCCAGCATGGGCAGGACTTGTGCCCTCACTGAGGCCCTGGTCCATAATCCTTCTGTCTGCAGTTGCAAAGTAGCCATGAGCCTAAGAGCCTCAACAGTGACACTGCCCCGTTTCCTGGGCACCTGTGCCTCGGTGGCCCTCACCCCTCTCTCCCTCAGGAGGGGAAACCCACAGTAGGGACTGAAGTGCTGGTGCGGGCAGGGAGGGCGAGGTCGGGCAGTGGCTGGACAGCAGGGTGCGCCCCTCCCTGGAGGAAGCAGCCCTCTCTGGGCCATCACACTGGTGACCTTGGGGCTCGCGGGCCTCCACCCTCTGTCTTCAGCTCTTCCTGTGGTCCCCTGGGGCCCGACACAGGGGAGGCTCCTGGAGGCGTGGACCTCAGGCACAAACAGAGGGGCTCTAGGAAGGCAGTGGTGCAGAGGAGTCACGTTACACAGTCGTCTCACCCCGGAACTCACGCGAGTGTAAACTCACACGGAAGTCACGCAGAACTCACGCGAGACAGTGTAAAGGGAGGCGGGTCGAGTGCAGGGCCGTGGGGAGCCAGGGTTGGCTGACGTGGACTGACAGGTCCTCACTGCTGGGTGGGCTTTTGTCACGTGCCCATGTCGTGTGCATGGACAGTTTGGCCTTGTGAGCCCTGTGTGGAGATGTCACCCTCTCGGTGGGGAGCTGGCCTCCCCTGCCTCCCCCTGGCCCCGCCCTGCTCCTGTTCACAGCAGGTGACAGACTCTTTCCTCCCTCTTCTGTGCCCAGGGTGCTGACACACTGGGGGAGGCCCGCCATGCAGAGCTGTGCTTCCTGGATCTGATCCCTTCCTGGGGCCTGGACAAGAACGAGCACTACAGCGTCACCTTGTTCATCTCCTGGAGCCCCTGCCCTGACTGTGCCCGCAGCCTGGTGGCTTTCCTGCTCGAGAACGGCCACCTGAGCCTGCGCATCTTTGCCGCCCGCATCTATAGCAAAAACTGGGGTTATGAAGACGGACTGCGCCAACTGCAGGCGGCTGGGGCCGAAGTCTCCATCATGAGCATCGATGGTCAGCAAGGACTCGTGGGAGTGGGAAGTGGGCAGGGGGAGGCCTGAGGGAAGCTGCTAGAAGGAGGTGGTCAAGATGACAACCCCTGGTGGAGAAGCCTGTCGCAGCTGCCTGCAGAGGGGGAGTTGGACTCGAGAGGACAGGGGCGTCTCCTGGTGAAGAGAGTTCTGGGGACAGACGTGGTCCTGGTCCTGGGCAGGGAGGGAGGCTGGGAACATGTGCAGTGGGGACCCAGGGACTTCGGAGTAAAAGGGGACGGCCCAGCCTCATGTTCCCCTGGAGGGAAGAATTGGGGGGAACAGCTACGTCCCTTGGAGGAAAGGGAAAGGAAACAGTGGAACAATGATGGGCACAGTGTGTCCCTAGGGGTCAGACACCACGTGGCCCCTCCCTGCTCCCTAGAACTGGGGTGACCTCTCTGTCCCTGCTCCCTTCAGAGTACCAGCACTGCTGGGAAGCCTTCGTGGACCACCAGGGAGGACCATTCCAGCCCCACCCCAAGCTGCACAAACACATTCAAGGGGAGTCACAGAGGCTGGAGGGAATCCTCAGGGCGAGGTCCCCTCCCTGCTCTCCCCCTGCTCCCCTCCCTCCTCACCTTCTCTCCCTGGTGAGTTATTTCCCTCTGCTCAGGCCTCCTCTGTGTCACCTGCTCCCTCCTGGGACACCAGCCCCATCCCTCCGGTCCCTTCTCACAAGGCCCCTCTGCTCTCCCACGTCCGTGTGTCCCTCCGTCCTTCCCCATCCCTGGAGAGCCCCGACCTCTTCTCTGTTCCTCTTTCCACCTGCTACGCTCCCCACACCCTTCAACCTGCATCTCCGTCCAGATTCAGGGGAACCAAAGATGGACTCAACGTCTCTGAACGAGTCTGTTGTCTTCTGAGGAGCTACAAATGAACAAATGAAAACTCACCATTGCCACCATCTCCAAATTGATCCCCAGAAACCGGCAAAAGTTCGAGAGCTCATCAGAAATTTGTTTTGAATGAATCTGATTGATTTACTTTTCATAAAATCTATATGTTGAAATATTCAGCAGTAATATCCTACTAAATACTCTCAGAATCATTTTTTATTATTACATAAATAATTATTTTCATCGATCTTAAACATAAAGCAATGAAATAAAAGATTAAGAATCCCCCACAAAATTTTCATCCTGTGTGCATTCGTCATGAAAGGCAAAGAGTTCAACAAACTCATACAAATGGGCAAAAGCCTCTCTCTTTCAGGAACCTTCACGGGAGGGGAGAGGTCACACTAATTTCCACTTGTCAAGTAAAATCCAGTAATGTGTGTAGGAGCAGAATCTGGAGTTCAAAACCCTAAACTCACTGTCAAACTAGCACACAGACGGCAGTGCTGTTTTTGAAATGACAGCCCACACAATAGGAGAAGATTAAGACTGAGTGTAACTGTAGGGAAGAGAATGAAGATTGGCAGTCAGATGGGAGGCTGAGCATTATTCTAGTCTACAGGCCATTGTTCATTTCACTGACCTGGGAGGAAGCTGGAGATGGGGCTATCCTGCCTGAGGTTCAACTCGACCCTTACAGTTCCAGGGCCAAGCAGAGCCCACCACAGGCACCAGACGTCTGTTCTGCATGTCTCTGTGTATCCTGCGTCATGCTGAGAGAGCCCCAGGCAGCTGGGCGTGCTGCACCAGGTACTCTGGGAGGCGAACGCATCCTGGTCCCTCCTCACAAACTTCTGCTCACATGGGGCCCAACCTCACTGAGTCACAACCTCACACAGTGACTGCAGGAACTGGGGCGGATCATTTAGTGTGAGATGATGGAGGGAAAGAGAATGAGGATGGCCACAGGGGAGAGGGGCTAAGTCAGGGAGGACAAGCAACCAGCGGGAGACACTGAGAGACAAAGTGACCAGAGAGATGGAGACACAGGTAAGGGCAGGGCAGGGAGGGACCACACAGGGCTGGGGGCCATGGAGGGAGGACAAGGGACAAGGAGGAGCTTGAAGACTGGATACAAAATGGACGGGTGTGTTGGGGACTGTGCTGCCTGCGACAGAAGCTGCCTGGAGGGGCGAAAGTCAGCCTGTTCCACAGAAGCAGACCTGTGGGGAGAGCAGGAGGGGGGGCCAGTCTCCGGGGCTCAGTGATGCTCCCGGGCACTGGGCCCACTGCCCCGAACCCCAGCTCTGCTCCAGGGCTTGTCTTCCCTGGTCTCCTCCGAGCCTCAGATGGCTGACCCGCTCCAGACTTCAGTCCCCCATCCGAGGGGTGGAGAGAGGACAGGACCGAGCCCAGAACATTGCAGCCTCTGCATCCTTTGGATGGACAACAGCAGGGACCCCCCATGAAGGGTGGCTGATGAGACAGCCCATGAATCACAGGTCCCAGGGGCGTTTTCTGGGAGACCATGTGGGGCCTGTGGAGGGAACGGGACTGGCTCCTGGGCTCCTCACCTGTAAAATATGGAGACTCACAGCGACTGACCTTGGGGGCGGTCCTGGCAGTTGAATGTCGTGCGTTTAGGACAATGTCTGGGGTAGTTAATCCTCAATAAAGGGCGAGGTTTTTATGAAAAGGATGGCAAGTCTCATTTACGAATCATCTTTCCATGTACACACAGTCCCTCGGTCCTCCAGCAGGTTGTGCTCACCCCATGTGCAGCTGGGAGGAAGTGGTGACAGCGGGCAGTGGTGACAGAGGGCAGTGGTGACAGGCAGCACTGGAGGCCTCAGCAGGTGGCCATGGCTGGGGCCCAGGACAAGGCCAGTCTTGCTCCTGAACCCCTCCTCCGGGCTTCCCTGATGGGGCCTCCCCACCTCCCCTCTGCAGGCTGCTCCTCTCACCCCTGGGTGCGCCTCCTGTCTCTGGACCAGGTGCCTTGTCTGCCTAACCCAGGGGTCCAGCACGTCCTCCAGGCTGATGCACCCATTTCTGTGCCTCCCCTGCCCCTGTGGCAGCTGTGCCAGGGAGACTGCCTATCCCAGCGGGGATGGCTCCAGGCCCAAGTGAGGGGGACAGACTGAGAGGGGTTCCACTCCCGGGTCTCCTAGCTGGCCTCAGCCTTGTGGGACCGACTCCCCTTGTGTCTGCACCCAGGCCAAGCCCCCTTCATGCCCAAGCTTGTGTAGACCCCACCAACCCTCAGGGCAGGGAGTGACTGCTCAGAACCTATTGCTCTGAGGCAAAGTGCTGTCCCTTTTCTCAAGGTTGTAATTCAGTGAGGTAGAGCCAGATTCACACCCTCCATTTCCCCCCTCTGCCCCCCATTCTGTTCTGTCCCCAGGCCCCTTTGCTTCCCTACGTCTGCCCAGAGTGGATTGCCTTCCTGTTGGACCCTGTCCCTTCCTGCCCATGCTCACTCTCCTCCTCTTCATCCTCACAGCTGCCTCCTCTTTCTTTCCTCCCAGGACCCCTTTACCTGATGCTGACTCCGTGAGAACACAGAGGGAGGCCTGCAGATGTCGAGAGATGCGCCGTGTTCCTGGACGGAGAGCCTCGGCGGTCTGTGCCGCTGCAGTGACCTGTGACACACTGGCCACAGGGCTTCTCGAGAAGCATGAAAACGTTTGTCCATCAACTGTCGTGGATCTGGGACGGGCCAGTGCAGCCTCCAAGGACGACCAGATGAGGTGGGTGTGCGTGCCGGCCTGTCGCGCCTGCTCTGCAGACCCGGCAGAGCAGCCTGGCACCAAGCAGGCACGGACAGACGCGCCCAGGAAGCAGGACAGAGAGCTCAAAGATGGCACACACGCAGACACACAGTCCCACATGCATAAGTTTGTGGCCCAACACACCAGTAGGACGAAACCACACGGAGAAAATTCATGCACTGTTTTCCTATAGGCAAACCAATGCAAACTTAAAATTTGTATGGCTCTGTCATCATACACAGATGCATGAAAAACAACCATATTTCAATATGTTCAATGTGAAAACATTCAGCCCTGAGAGGGTAGGTAGCTGAGACCATCAGGGTCGTCCTGCTCGCCAAGGTCCCGGGGATGACCCCAGTCAGGCCCCAACAAGATGCCAGATGAGTATGAACCAGTGGGACAACTAACCTGCGCTTTTTCACCCATCACGGGCCCCCTCTCTGTCTTCTTCTCTCTCAAAATCAACCCATTAAAAAGGAAAACCATTCAGTAAAATTAAAGTGTCTTCATATGCAAAGAGCATAAGCTGAGAGCCTGGCCACACAGGGAAGCACAGCATCCGCCCTGTGACTGCGGGAGGCCTCCCACCCCAACATGTGAAAACCCGACTGGGTGACAGGGACCAGAGCAGCAGCCCTCTCTCCCCACCACCGGAAGGCTGAGGGGACTTGCGCAGGCCACCAAGCACAGAACCAGGAACTCCAAGCACATCCGTCCCTGACCCAGAGTCCAGACTTCTCATCACCTGGGTCATTCAACAGGCTGTGAGGGGCCAGCACTAGGTGTGGACTGGCCCTGGGGCCCGGGGGCTGTGGGAGGGGCTCCAGCCAGCTCCTCCCAGGGGAGCAGGGCCTCTGTCCTGCTCCCTGAAGGAGGGCCTGTCCCACCCACCTCTGTCATGCTCACTTTCACTTTCCCTTTGCAAGGATGTCTGTCCTGCTGGCCAGAGGGGCCTGTGTGCAGCAGGGGAGGAGCTCTGCCAGGGGGCAGGGCCCAGGAAGCAGGGAGGGTGGGTCTGGCCACAGGAGGCCCACAGCCCAGGGCCCCCCCGACCCTGCAGCCCCTGCAGGAAGAGGTGGGGCCTGAGCCGAGGAGGCTGGGAGACCTCAGACCAGGGACTTTCCTGAAGCAGGAGCCTTCTGGGCAGAAAGGCAGACCCAGTGCTGGGGACCATGGTGAGAAGGAAAGTCTCCTGGAAGAAGGGCTACATCCCGAAGCCCTGGCCCAGGTACTACTGCCTACTCTGTCCCCTCTGTAGCCCCTTCCTGCACAGTGGGCCCTGTGGGGTCTGTCCTCAGCCTTGTCCACCCACCACCCTGGCTTCTCCTTCCTCTGGGCTCCTTCCCTCAGCTCCCACTCCAGTGGGGGTCTGTGCCCCATTCTGGGGATGTCCCCACTCTTGCTGCTGAACGGCCCCTCCCACAACTCCCCCAGGCTGTGTCCTCCTGGTCCCCCTCTCAGTCTGCCAGTCTGTGGGGCTGGATGTCCCCTCCCTGCCTGTGGGGACTGTCCCAGCTACAGCCTTTTCTGCGCACTCTTAACAATTAGAAAGAAACTGAGGGATGGGCGGGCAGTTGGTCAGTGTAGTTGGAAGGACTTCGACCCATTTTCTGTGCTGTGGACCCCAACACACACGCCGTGTGAGAGCAGCTCCCTGGGCCAGAGGGTCTGTGAGTCTCTGAGACAGCCCCACTGTGCAGAAGAGTGAAGCCACTCTGCTCCCAGACACGGCCACGCCCTTGGCGTTTGTAAGCTCAGCGACCAGCAGCTGGAGCAGAGAACGGGGCCACTGGCGGTCAGAGAAACGCCCGCCGTGCACAACTGGGTGGCAAAGGGCGCCTCCCCACACAGGGCACACACTGCCCTGCGCAGCCTGTGGGTGCTGCCAGGGCTCTGCCCGGGCCAGGAACCTGCTCTGTCACTCACCTGCCCTCTACTTGACCAGGCCACTCCTTGTCTTGCCCTGTTTCCTTCGCTATACAATGACTCCCCTAGATTTGGGGAGGAGTGCAGTTCACATGCACGGAGCTCTCAGCACGCCGGTGTGAGCCTGAGAGTTCAGGCGTTGGCCTGAGAGTTTAAAAACAAGCCTACATAAGTGAAAAGTCAGGCATGGTTTGAACCTCAATATTAAAGGCTACTTTAGGGAGCCGAAGGGGGTTTATACTCTTTTCTTCCAGTGGGTTGGGGATGCGTGTCCAGGAGGCTGAGGCAGGGGTGGGTTGTGCTCTTCACAGCAGCAGAACCAGGATCCTGCAGGAGAGGACACGGGTCCCTGCTGTCCCTGCAGACCCCTCCTCTTCCTGTGCCCCGTAGGCCAGCCTTGTAGGAAGCAGGAAATCCTGGGAGGAAGAGGCAGGGGGGAGGAACAGCACCCAGGGCCTCCAGGGACCCCTCTTCAGGAGAAGCCAGAGGGGGAAAGCCCAGGGGACACTGTACATTTTCTGCTTTCTCTCTTGTCCCCAGCAACCCCATGGAGAAGCTATATGCTGATTATTTCAACTTTCACTTCACAAACGAGCTCACCCCCCCAGGTCGAAATGGCTGTTACATCTGCTATGAAGTGCAAGGAACCCACTCACTTATTTCCTTGAAGAGAGGAGTCTTTGAAAACCAGGTACAGGACCCACAGTCCTGTCATTTAAGGCACAGAAGTGGAAAGTAAACAATGCCAGAGCCTTCTCTCCATGCCATTGTCCTCAGGTTTAGGCCTTGATGTCCCCACTTGACCCCCTGAACCCTGATGCACCCTGGCATTGGACCGGTCCACAGGCCTCTTTTAGAGCGTCTGCTGACCATCGGTCTGCACCTCATCCCGGGCCTCTGCAGTCTTGGAGGGAGGGGCGTCTGAGAGAGTCGGGCCTGCTGAGCACCAGCTCCTTAGGTGGCCCCAGGAGGTGGCCTGGTGGCTGGGTCCTCCCAGCTGCACCCCTGACTCCTCCAGACCCAGCAGGTGTGAACCCCAGGGAGGAACCCACCCACACACCCTGCGGGCCCCCTGCCTGCTCTGAGCCTGGGCCCAGGCCTCCCTGGAGGAGGAGGCAGCCTCAGCAGACCCAGAGCACACCCCCAAGCCTACAGCCAACCCCTGACCTCGCCCCCACCCCGCCCTGCTCTGTCCCTTCCCAGAAGAGCCCTCCCAACTCCACCAGGCTACAGACCACTCAGAGCCTGTTGTGGAGAGGAATCATTATGGGATGGCAGCTGTGCTGCAGTGGGACTGCGGGTGGACAGGCAATGGGGTCACTCATGGCATTTAACCTTTTCCTGTGCCCAGAGTTCAGACCTTATGGGAAAGGTATGAACCTAACATCAGTTGGCTGTGTCTTCGTAATATAGCTCAGATGTCATTTCAACACATAATTAACACAAAAGTTCTTCAGAGAGAGTTCACACTATTTCCTCACCCTGAGTCATTGTCAGGAAGGGCATGTTGAACAGCTGCCTCTTGTCTCATTATGGGTGAGCACACTTCAGGAGCCTGGTAAATGCGTGTGGCTAGTGACTCCCCTGTGGACAAGGCAGCTTTCTGGCCGTCCCCAGGGGACAGCACCTGGGGAACAAGAGGCCTGGCCAGGCGCAGGCGCTCAGGACGCCTGTAAGTTGAGTGGATGGAAGAATGGGTGCTGGAGTTAACGGACGAGTGTGTGGGGGGAGACCAAATGAACACAGAGGGGGAAGGGGGGCCTTCAAAAGGACAAATCGATCAACAGCATGCCCCTGAGACTGTTGCTCCCTGTGGCCTGGGCCGCACCCACTCAGCCCTGCCACAGGCCTGCTCTGACAGCCAAGAGGGTCCCCTTTCCTTGTCCCTCTTCTCCAGTTCTATCCAAAGAAGAGAGTCCATGCGGAAGTCTGCTTCCTGAATTGGTTCAAGAAGTGGCCCTTGGAGAAGACCCCGACCCCTGGCGAACCATACCGAGTCACCTGGTACATGTCCTGGAGCCCCTGCGTGGAATGTGCCAAGCAGGTGGCCGACTTCCTGAACACACAGAAGTGTGTGCAGCTGCGCATCACCTTCTCTCGCCTCTACCACTCCAATAAGCCGGAATACCGGCAGGGGCTTCGGCACCTTGCTGGTGCCGGGGCCGAGCTGGCTGTGATGTCTCCAGAGGGTGAGAGCAGAGGGAGCTGGGGAAGGCTCCTGGGAGGAACTAGGAGGAGGTAGAAAGGATCTAGAACCCCAAAGAGCCAGTGGAGCGTCAGCGAGCTGCCTACAGAGGCAGTGCCGCATCTGAGGAGGTCTGGGAGTCCCCTGGAGGAGAGAGTCCAGGGGAGGGAGGTGGTCTGGGGCGGGGGAAGGTAAGATGAATGAAAGAAGGGGACGTCCAGAGAAAGGGAAGATTGGACTGCCTCTCACTCCAGGTAACAAAACCTTCCGTGATAATTAGGTCCCCGGGAAGAAAAAAGAAAAGTGGCAGTCAAGTGGTGATGGGGAGAAGGTGGGAAGGGGCGGAGACCCTGTGGCCGCTCGCTGCTCCCCGGAGCTGAAGCTCAACTTGTATCTTCCTGTTCCCTCTCAGACTTTAAGCGCTGCTGGAGCACCTTTGTGAGCTACCAGGAATCAGATTTCCGGCCCTGGTCTGACCTGGACGAAAACAGTGAGAAACTATCAAAAATGCTGGATGGAATCCTCAGGGTGAGGTCCCCTCCCTGCTCTCCCCCTGCTCCCCTCCCTCCTCACCTTCTCTCCCTGGTGAGTTATTTCCCTCTGCTCAGGCCTCCTCTGTGTCACCTGCTCCCTCCTGGGACACCAGCCCCATCCCTCCGGTCCCTCTCACAAGGCCCCTCTGCTCTCCCACGTCCGTGTGTCCCTCCGTCCTTCCCCATCCCTGTAGAGCCCCGACCTCTTCTCTGTTCCTCTTTCCACCTGCTACGCTCCCCACACCCTTCAACCTGCTTCTCCGTCCAGATTCAGGGAAGCTGAAGATGGACTCAACGTCTCTGCACGATCAGGAGTCTTCTGGAGATCGACGGATAAAACACCTTCGTCAGGGAGAGAAAACTCACCTTTCCTACCAACTCCACAGTGATCTGAAGACACCGGCAAAATGCAAAGAGCTCATAGGAAATTTGTTCAAAAAAATATCCAATTGATTTACTTTTTATTTAAAATCTATGATATGTTCCAAGTATGCACCAGTAAGATTCTACTCAGTAGTATCAGAACCATTTTCGATTTTTAGGGAAATACTTATTTCCATACACTTTAAATGCAAAGTAATGAAATGGAAGACTGAACATCTTCCACAAAATGTTTTTCCCTCTGTATCCTGGAGCCCAAAGAGGTCAATAAACACCTGCCAATGAGCAAAAGCCTCTCCCCTCAGTGCTGCTTTCACAGGAGGCTGCTTTTCACTTTCAAGTGAAAATCAGTGATGTTCATAGGATCAGGAATTCAAAAACCTAAACTCACTGACAGACTTGGGCTGGGGACCGTTCTTGTGGTTTCGGAGATGGCAACCCCATAAGACCAAACCCTGAAAGGGGCTAGTAAGTCTCCATGGAAAATCAGGTAACAACGCAGGTGGCAGGCATAACTAGACTCCAACACTGAGGGTTCCCATGGAAATCAGGCCCCAAACGTACACTGTATCCTTTGAAGCTGGCTCTGCCCAGCAATAAGCCTTGTTAATAAAAAGTAGAGTTTAAGTACAAGGCATAAGGAGTAAACTCCTTATCTCATGAAACACATCTTAAAGACGCTTTGGCATCAGTATGACGAACAGACCCTGACCTGAGGCATATTTCTGTGTTCCTTCGACTATTATCTATAGATGATACCTGTTTTTGTATGACTACAGCAGCCCTTTGACATTGATTGATGAGCTATGCATGCATGCTGCATGCACCTACACATACCATTCCCAATAAAAGACCTTTGGGAGAAAGGCTCGGGGAATTCCCCACTAGAGGGAATCGCCACACCCTTTCCTGCTGGAACAATAAGATTGTGTTGGGGACAACTTATTTCTCATCCTCGGTGGCCAGGAGAGCTCTGTGGGATGAATTTCCTCCCCAAAACTAATGTAAAAATAGCAATGCTGTTTTTGAAATGACAGCCCACACAATAGGAGAAGATTAAGACTGAGTGTAACTGTAGGGAAGAGAATGAAGATTGGCAGTCAGATGGGAGGCTGAGCATTATTCTAGTCCACAGGCCGTTGTTCATTTCACTGACCTGGGAGGAAGCTCGAGATGGGGCTATCCTGCCTGAGGTTCAACTCGACCCTTACAGTTCCAGGGCCAAGCAGGGCCCACCACAGGCACCAGACGTCTATTCTGCATGTCTCTGTGTATCCTGCGTCATGCTGAGGGAGCCCCAGGCAGCTGGGCGTGCTGCACCAGGTACTCTGGGAGGCGAACGCATCCTGGTCCCTCCTCACAAACTTCTGCTCACATGTCCTGATTCACCAAGGTCGTGGGGTTGAACCCGGTCAGGCCCCAACGGAAAGATACCAGGGCGAGTATGAATGAGGGGGACAACTACCCTATGCTTTTTCACCCATCACGGCCCCCTCTCTCTCTTCTTCTCTCTCAAAATCAACCCATTAAAAAGGAAAACCATTCAGAAAAATTAAAGCGTCTTCATATGCAAAGAGCATAAGCTGAGAGCCTGGCCACACAGGGAAGCACAGCATCCGCCCTGTGACTGCGGGAGGCCTCCCACCCCAACATGTGAAAACCCGACTGGGTGACAGGGACCAGAGCAGCAGCCCTCTCTCCCCACCACGGGAAGGCTGAGGGGACTTGCGCAGGCCACCAAGCACAGAACCAGGAACTCCAGGCACATCCGTCCCTGACCCAGAGTCCAGACTTCTCATCACCTGGGTCATTCAACAGGCTGTGAGGGGCCAGCACTGGGTGTGGACTGGCCCTGGGGCCCAGGGCTGTGGGAGGGGCTCCAGCCAGCCCCTCCCAGGGGAGCAGGGCCTCTGTCCTGCTCCCTGCAGCAGGGCCGGTCCCACCCACCTCTGTCATGCTCACTTTCACTTTCCCTTTGCAAGAATGTCTGTCCTGCTGACCAGAGGGGCCTGTGTCCAGCAGGGGAGGAGCCCTGCCAGGGGGCAGGGCCCAGGAAGTAGGGAGGGTGGGTCTGGCCACAGGAGGCCCACAGCCCAGGGCCCCCCCACCCTGCAGCCCCTGCAGGAAGAGGTGGGGCCTGAGCCGAGGAGGCTGGGAGACCTCAGACCAGGGACTTTCCTGAAGTAGGAGCCTTCTGGGCAGAAAGGCAGAGCCAGTGCTGGGGACAGAAATCAACACAGAAACAGCCAGGCAAGAGGACGACGTCATGGAGCCCTGGCCCAGGTACTGCTGCCCACTCTGTCCCCTCTGTAGCCCCTTCCTGCACAGTGGGCCCTGTGGGGTCTGTCCTCAGCCTTGTCCACCCACCACCCTGGCTTCTCCTCCCTCTGGGCTCCTTCCCTCAGCTCCCACTCCAGTGGGGGTCTGTGCCCCATTCTGGGGATGTCCCCACTCTTGCTGCTCAATGGCCCCTCCCACAACTCCCCCAGGCTGTGTCCTCCTGGTCCCCCTCTCAGTCTGCCAGTCTGTGGGGCTGGATGTCCCCTCCCTGCCTATGGGGACTGTCCCAGCTACAACATTTTCTGTGCATTCTTAAGAATTAGAATGAAACTGAGGGACGGGCGGGCAGTTGGTGAGTGTAGTTGGAAGGACTTCGACCCATTTTCTGTGCTGTGGACCCCAACACACACTCCTTGTGAGAGCAGCTCCCTGGGCCAGAGGGTCTGTGAGTCTCTGAGACAGCCCCACTGTGCAGAAGAGTGAAGCCACTCTGCTCCCAGACAAGGCCACGCCCTTGGCATTTGTAAGCTCAGCGACCAGCAGCTGGAGCAGAGAACGGGGCCACTGGCGGTCAGGAGAAACGCCCGCCGTGCACAACTGGGTGGCAGAGGGCGCCTCCCCACACAGGGCACACATTGCCCTGCACAGCCTGTGGCTGTGACTACCCTCTGTCACCCACCTGCCCCGGGACTTGACCAGGCCGCTCCTTGTCTTGCCCTGCTTCTTCCTCTATGAAATGGAGTGACTCCCAGAGAATTCTGGGGAGGAGAAGGGGAGTTCACATACTTGGAGCCCTGAGAACAGTGCCGGAGCCTGTGAATTTATTTGTTAGCTTGAGTTAAAAAACTTGCATAGGACAAAGGCTAGGCACGAATGTACCTGCATTTAAAAAACTAGAATTTGGGGGGGGGGGGAGGTGGTGCCGTGGACACCAGGCTCTTCCACAGCATCAGGAGACAAGCATGGCAGGGACCTACACCCGGAGATGGCGGTGGGCAAGGTTTATTCTGGTGGAAGCCTGCCCCTGGGTGTCCAATGTCCCATCTCCGTTCGTCCCTCCATGGAAAAAGTTCAACCGAGTCTTCGGCCAGGCGGAAACCAAGGCCTGTGTTTACAGTTCCTGTTTCATATCAGACTGAGACCTTCGGTGGCCGTGCCTCTGCTGCAGGCCCACACAGCCGCTACACCCACACAGCGGCCCTGTTCCCGAGAGACACAGAGAGACAGAGAGAGCGAGAGCCCATGCAGAACAACAGTGTTTGCACAAGTCACCCGGAGCCAGAGACAGAGAGCGCTTCCCTGTTCCTCTGGGATTGTATCACCAGGGAAGGGCCAGCAGCTTTTTCAGAATAACCAGTCAACTTCTTGAACTTCCCTGACCTCTGAGGGCCCACCCCCTAGTGAGACCGACAGGCCTCTGTGGGCAAGCACCTCCCCCTGCCCTGGGGAGAGTCCCGGTGCCCCTGGGACTCAGCTGCCCAGAGCAGAGCCCTGGAGTGTGGGAAGGAGTCCGTAAGGCTGCGGAGCCCGGCTGAGCGAGCAGGCTGAGGCCCCCAGTGCACTAAGCTCGGTGTCTGATGGCCCTTGCTGGCGTCCTTGCTAACAGCTGGCTGACCGCCTGTGGGGACACAGCACTGTACTGCGCATTTCCATATTCACATGGGTTGGGGATGGGTGGGCAGGAACCTGGGGTGGGGGTGGGTTGTGCTGCTGGAAGCAGCAGAGCTGGGATCCCATGGGAGAGGACACTGGTCCCTGCTGCCCCTGCAGACCCCTCCTGTTCCTCTGCCCCTTCAGCCTGCCTGGGAGAAAGTAGGTGGAAGGGGGAGGGGAGGCACAGCACCAGGGGGTCAGGGGCCCATGTTGAGGCCAAGCCAGAAGGGAGAAAGCCCGGGAAACACTCTGCATTTTCTGCTTTCTCTCCTCCCCAGCAGCCCAATGCACAGCTTACCTCCCAAGATCTACAACACCAACTTCCGAAACCTGCTATTTGCCCCTGGGCTGAACAACACCTACATCTGCTTTGAGGTGGCAAAATGGAAGAACAACTCTCTCAAGCCCTGCTACTGGGGGGTTTTTCGAAACCAGGTACAGTAGCCATGATACTGTCACCAAAGGGAAGGAGATGTCACCAGAGGAAAGGAGGTGTCACCAGAGGACTCTTCCCACACCAATGTCCTCAGGTTTAGGCCTTGAGGCCCCCACTTGATCCCCTCAATCCCGATGCACCCTGGCATTGGACTGGTCCATGAGGCCTCTTTTAGAGAGTCTGCTGACCATCGGTCTGCACCTCATCCCGGGCCTCTGCAGTCTTGGAGGGAGGGGCATCTGAGAGAGTCGGGCCTGCTGAGCACCAGCTCCTTAGGTGGCCCCAGGAGGTGGCCTGGTGGCTGGGTCCTCCCAGCTGCACCCCTGACTCCTCCAGACCCAGCAGGTGTGAACCCCAGGGAGGAACCCACTCCCATGCCCTGCGGGCCCCCTGCCTGCTCTGAGCCTGGGCCCAGGCCTCCCTGGAGGAGGAGGCAGCCTCAGCAGACATGGCCCCCCAGCCTGCAGCCAAGCTCTGACCCCACTGTGCCCTGTCCCTCCACCCAACAGCCCTCCCACCTCGTAAACGGCTACCTGGAGGAGCCTCTCCATGCAGAACAGCTCTTCCTCTCTTGGTTTGATGACCAGTATCTGTCTCGTCGTGTGAATTACCATGTCACCTGGTTCATGTCCTGGAGCCCCTGCTTGGAGTGTGCAGAGGAGGTGGTCCATTTCCTGGGGGAGCACGAGAACGTGAGCCTGAACATCTCCGCCTCCCGCCTGTACAAGTGTGAGGACGAAGACCAGCAGCAGGGGCTTCAACTACTGGACCAGGAGGGGGTCGAAGTGGCCGTGATGTCTCCAGAGGGTGAGAGCAGAGGGAGCCGGGGCAGGACTGTCTGGGGGATAGAACGGGGCTGGGGGGCACCTGGAGTTTCCCAGGGAGAGTGAGTGGAAGGGGAACTTGGGGATCTGAGGCAGGAGTGATGGCACCTTGCAGGGAGGAGACCAGGCCCTGAGGGGCGAGGCCAGGGGAGGGTCAGGACAGAGGGGCTCCCTGGCCAGAGCTGACTGCCATCTCCCCTCTTTGCACAGATTTTGAATACTGTTGGGACAACTTCGTGGACCACCGTGAAACGTACTTCAGGTATTGGAAGGGTATACGTCGAAATTATTATGCTCTGAGGAACATGCTTGAAGAAATCCTCTGGTGAGTGTTCCCTCAGCCCCCCTGCCACTTCTGCTCCCTCCTGCTCCCCCTCCCCTCCCACCACCTGCACCCCAGCTCTGTCCTCTCTGCCTCTCCCTCCCTCAGGTGCCCCCCACACCCATTTTCCCTTCACCCCTCAAGGCCTCCCTCTCCCCCAGACAGGGGGCCCTACCCCTTAACTGGGCCCTCCCACTTCACCACAGTAACCGAATCCTGTTATTAAAATGAACACCAATGGGCACAAAGTGCAGGAGTGTCACAGCAGACAGCGATGGCACTTGGCTGCCAGGGCTTGCTTGAGGAGCTCTGTGGCCCAGCCCCTGGCCCCCCGAGTGCCCCTACCTTTGGGGCAGCTAGAATCCAGTAGCTGTGTCTCAGTCATGGTGCTGCTCCCCTGGGAACAGTTCTTCCTGCTCAAGTCCCTCTGTCTCGGGAAGGTGGGTCAGAAGTGTCTGACGTGCTGTCTCCTTGTCAAGCAGGGGATGACTTCGGGGTCCGAGGGGCCTCCCGAGTGTGTTGCAGGAGGAAGCCCGTGTCCCAGGGTGCTGAGCCCAGCTGCAGACTCCAGGCTCTGAGTCTGATTGGAGGGAACACAGGCTTCTCTCCAGGTCTCTGAAGCCGCCCTTGTCCTGCTCCCAGCTGCATAGAAATGCTCGCCTTCTGGCTTTTGGAGGAGACAACTTGGAGAGGGCTTGCTTTTCTCTTCGTTCACTTTGGCCAAATCCAATAAAGCTTCTGTGACTCTGGGCTCCAGTTTCTGACTCTTCTGGCTTCCTTGCACCTGGGGCGCACACACCTGCATTTTCAGAGGTGAATCAGTGACTGCTCCACGGACTGGGTGTCTTAACCAGACATTTGGCCCTCGCAGTTCTCGAGGCTGGATGTCCAAGGTGGAGGTGTTGGCTGGGAGCCTGTCCTTCTGGGTGCAGATGGTCACCCCCTCCCTCTGCCCTTCTATGGCCTTTCCCCTGTGGGTGACTGCTGGTGAGACCATGGCATCCCTCTGTGTGTCCCAATGTTCTCTTCTTGTAAGGACATCAGTCAGATTAGATCAGGTCCACCCTCAGTGTCTTGTTTAAGTTTGATCACCTCTAGGAATATCCTCTTTGCAATGCAGTCCTATTCTGAACCCCTGGGGGTAGGACCTCAGTATGCCGGTTTGGTTGGGGGACCCAGCTGAGCCACACAGTGACCGGGGAGCTTTCTGAGTGAGTGGGTTTTCTCTAAGACTCACCAATGTGCTCTTTGGGTTCTGGTCCTAGCTCTGTGCCACGTCCACTGCCGCGTCCACTGTTGGATCCCTCTCTCCGTGACAAGGTCCTGAGAGGGGGTGTAAGACTTCAAGGAAGCAGTTTCCAACCTGGTGGACGTGGCATGGAAGGCCTTGCAATACCTATTGTGATTGTGCTTGCTTTGGGGATCATGACCTTTTTGCTTTAATCATTATGAATACCCTGGCAGTGATTCAGATAGTGTGCCTGGACCTTTCCCGGCTCAATGAACAGAATAATAATATCATACTAGAACGTCAGGGAATATAGGCACAAGGAAACAATCAGAACAATCTGAGAATTCAAGCTTAATCAATAACAATCATTAGAAAAACACCCAAGATAAGATAGAATACTCTAGGAAATCATGAGATGATCTCACTACTTTCTTAAAAGGAATTAAAGTACAAAACATGTCTATAAAAAGAACTCCTAGAAAAGCTTAAAAGAAGTACCCTTAAAAGCCCCCTGCAACATAATAGCCCCTCCTTTACCTTGAATAGGAATATATGTCAACCAGACAGGCAAAGTAATAACAAAGGCTAGTTAGTTATTACAAACTAAACAGTCACTAGGGAGTCAGAATTTATGGTACACAGAAAAAACATTTTAAGCAAAAAAAGGTAGATAGCTAAGTTAGACATCACAAGGGCCTTATAATAAATTTCCTATTTTCTCTACTCAATCTAGCGTATCCTTATGCCCTATACCAAATTCTGAGAAACTTTAATATACAATAAGATATTTCTAACTGTCTGATTAATGGCTCTCCTAGTTAAAATAATCTTTAACTAAATCTATGGGAACTTTTGTACTTTTACTGATTACCTTTGCATTGATTTTTTCTGCTTAAATGATCATGTTATACTGCAAATATTAATCACTACCTGAAATGAAAATATAAAAACCTGGTTGTACTTGCAATAAACGGAACAGAGCTTCACTGTCCTTTGAGGCGTGTTGTCGTCTGTTACCCAGCGCCGACGCCTTGCCCTCACCTGTGGGACCCCCTGACCCGCTGCGGCTGGACCGCGGCAGCTCTGGAAGTGGGAGGCACTCAGTACAGCCCAAGAGAAGAAGTGAATGCTGTTTACCAGGCTCTCCTGGCTCCTGAGAGCTTGCCTTGCTGAGGTTCAAGTTCACACTACCTATCTCATTGCTGGTGGGCACAGACTCACGGACTCAGTGGCCCAGATGGCCACTCCAACTGAGTAGAGGGCAACTGTGCAACAGAGCAGCAAATGGGCAACCAGCCCTCTGAGCAAGAACCGCAGCAGCGTGGGGTCCCGGTTACCTACCAAGATGTAGCACGGAGGCCCTTGCAGCCCTTCCCAGGCCTGGACCTGTTGTTAAAGAGGGATGAGCCCCTGAGCCGGAGGACGCGTGGTCCACTGATGGCTCCGGCCAAGGCCTGCCACCCCCTGGGGTGTGGAATTTTGTCAGCCTGGCAGGGCAGCAAATGGTTGGAAGCTCAGGACAAGTAGCTGATGAGCAGGGTTGAGAGGCATCTGGATCTTCACAACCTGAGAACAGGCCCAGTGGCAGTCAGCACAGAGCACGGGGCAGCGTACGGAGGACTGACTCAATGGCTGCCCGGAGGGCAACCAGACAACTGGCTGGTGGCTCAACAACCCTGATGGGGACAGAGGACATTTATGAACACAGTCTGGAAAAGGCAATAACTCTTTAGTGTGTCAGTGGACACCAACCTCTCCGCAGCCTGGGCAATACCAAGGCCGAGACCTGGCACCTATCTACTGGCTAGAAGGGGCTCCAGCAGAAGGCCCCATCAAGAGGCTCCCCAGGGAGATGCGTCATGTGGGGCAGAAGACCTCACGGGAAGTGGTAAAGGCTTGGGGCCAGTCGCTCCCTGACTCTGATGTTGTCACGGCTTGTCAGCAACACATTGTTTGTGCAGAAAGCACCCTCTCTGGCTGCCCCAAGAGACGGGTGGTGCACGACAGTGCACACGCCGCTGACCCACTGACCGGTCAACTACATTGGTCCCCACCCCCACTTGGAGGCTCATGCTCTGCCCTGGCTTGCGTGGACACACCCCTGGCCTGCTGCAAGGAGACCCACGCAAGCAGGCCCCACAGGGAGACACCCTCTGAGGCCAGAAGCAGCGCCATGCTGCCCGGAGACCCCACACATCATTAAAAGCAACCGAGGCGCCCATTTCGCAGGACATCAAGTGCAGGGATGTACAGATGCCCTCCATCGACAGTGGAGATTCCATCTGCTCTGCACCCCTCCCAGAGCCCGGCTCATCAAGAGATGTAACGGCCTTTTCAAAGATGTTCTGAAGACCCACTCTGCTTCCTTCCAGGGTGACAACCCATCTTTCTGAGTGTCCATGAGCTTTGAATGAGTGGCCTAGAGTAGGACAAACATCTCCCGTCAACCTTCTCATTAAACCTGGGCAGCTCCTATTCGCCTACAGTTAAGCACCCAGGGGCCTCTGCTGCCCCCGGAGTGGGCGACCAAAGAACAAGGACTTGCCTGTGCTGCCAGATACACCCCAGGGAAAGCACCCTCTCCTGGCCTTGGTGGGTGCGGGCTGACTCCCGTGGCTGACTTCCTTGGTGCCTCCTTGGGGAGAAGGACTGGCAACAGGGCTGCGGCTGGCACCCATGGTACTGGCCTCCAGGCCTCTCACCCTTGTTTGTTTTAAGCCACAGCAGGCCTCACTTCCTACGGGAACCTAAAGAGCCTGGGTTGGACAGGTGCACTCACCTGTCCTGGCCCTTCGAGTGCAGGAGGACCTGAGCATAGCATCTGGCCCCGATGGCCAAGGGCGTCTGCCGGTTCCTGTGACCATACCCACCAAAGACCTGACTGTTGCCTGTGTACTGCCTGCCCGCCAAGTCTGCCTCCATTAGTAGTTCCTAAACATCTGCCTCATTGCCCTAGACTCTGCTCTGGAAACTCCTGTCACCAGGGAGCTGGCCCAGTGGCAGCCGCCAGCAGCCACTCCCGTTGCTGGGTCTGCACTGACTTGCCCACTGCTGCCTCGGCCCACCCGTCCTGGTGGGTCCACCCGGTGAAGCAGACACGCTGGGCCTGGCTGCAAGGCTGGAGAGCTCCCTGACCCCTCTCCGGGCAGACACACCAACAGGCGTTTTCCCTTTTGAGAGAACAGGGACCTGCATTGAGCATGGCTCACCTACACAGTCCGAGGCGGTGTGCGGTGGTGATCAGCAGCACAGGCAGTAATGCAGCCACCAGGCCCCATGTGTGCTGAGTGCAGAAATGGCCATGCAAATGAGACCGTTCAGCTCCTGGGGTGGCTGCTGCGGCCCTGTGCAGGAGGATTTCGGTAATGACTGCTACACACCACCGGGGACATTCTGCCAGTGGGGCACAGGCCCCGTGGGGGAGCCCTGTGGGCCTGTGGCCGACATGGTTGGCCTTACCTCCCGTGTAGCTGGGCTGGGCTTTGCTCCTGGGAGCACCACACACCCCAGGGCAAGTGTTAAATACTCTTCCGAGTGCCCCTTGGAACTGGGGCTCATTCGGGCAGCCCTCAAGTCAAGCCTTCAGACTGGAGGTGCTGCTCCCTGGCCCTTTGTGTGTCCCCCGCAGGCACGGCTCTAACCCATGAAGCCATCTGAGACCCTAGCCATACCCTAGTCATGCCATGCATGCTGTCCCTCAGGTTGCTGCTGAGGTCACTCGAGTGAGGACAGCTGTGCTGCAAAGGGGCACGTGCTGGACTTCCTGCTGCACTGAGGGGACCAGTGCCTTCTGCACACAGAGCTGTGGGCGTACCCCTGTAATGCCCACACCATACCCCGAGCCTTCGCTGCCCAAGGAGGCAATATCAATCATGGATGGGCCATGGCTTCTGACGCCTTTACGACTTGCTGGAATTCCTTGGGTTCTGGGTTGCGATCCCTCCTCCTAGGTGTCCTTGACTTCTGTCTTGCACTTTTAGTCTTGGGGTGTGGCCTTTACCGCACCTGTGGTATGTGGGGCCCGTGGCCAACACGCTCACCACACAGGTCCTTTATTGGAAGACTGGAATGCGAAGGATGCCAGCCACGTTGGGGCAGAGTGTGGGGTTCGCACTGGACGTGGCTCTCCCACTGCCACCAAGACGGCTGGTCAGAGGGTCCCCGGCCAGAAAGGGCATGCACTGTTCTGAGCACGCCAGACTGTAACTCCCTCCCCATCTCCCCTGGGGACTAGTTTCCTGCCTAGTGACGCCTCCTTGACCTTCCCTTTTTCTGTGGACACACTGCCGGGGCAAGGCGTCTGGCTGCGGGAAAGCTCACTGACCCTGGACTCCTGCTGCCTTTGTCCGGGGCCCTCATAACGGGGCTCAGACTGGGAGGCACAGTCCCGCTGCTCCCACCTGCTGAGCTCGCTGATCCCTGTGATGCAGTAATAAAGGCTGGGTCTGCTCCATCAGGTCCTCCTTGTGGTGCTGTTGGCTTATCCAAACCAGCAGTCGAGATCCTCGGCTTCTGCATGGCACGGCCTAACCTGAGAGCCTGGCCACACAGGGAAGCACAGCATCCGCCCTGTGACTGCGGGAGGCCTCCCACCCCAACATGTGAAAACCCAACTGGGTGAGAGGGACCAGAGCAGCAGCCCTCTCTCCCCACCATGGGAAGGCTGAGGGGACTTGCGCAGGCCACCAAGCACAGAACCAGGAACTCCAAGCACATCCGTCCCTGACCCAGAGTCCAGACTTCTCAAACCTGGGTCATTCTACAGGCTGTGAGGGGCCAGCACTGGGTGTGGACTGGCACTGGGGCGGAGGGGTGGGAGGGGCTCCAGCCAGCTCCTCCCAGGGGAGCAGGGCCTCTGTCTTGCTCCCTGCAGCAGGGCCTGTCCCACCTCCCATGTCATGCTCACTTTCACTTTCCCTTTGCAAGGATGTCTGTCCTGCTGGCCAGAGGGGCCTGTGTGCAGCAGGGGAGGAGCTCTGCCAGGGGGCAGGGCCCAGGAAGCAGGGAGGGTGGGTCTGGCCACAGGAGGCCCACAGCCCAGGGCCCCCCACCCTGCAGCCCCTGCAGGAAGAGGTGGGGCCTGAGCCGAGGAGGCTGGGAGACGTCAGACCAGGGACTTTCCTGAAGTAGGAGCCTTCTGGGCACAAAGGCAGAGCCAGTGCTGGGGACCATGGTGAGAAGGAAAGTCTCCTGGAAGAAGGGCTACATCCCGAGGCCCTGGCCCAGGTACTGCTGCCCACTCTGTCCCCTCTGTAGCCCCTTCCTGCACAGTGGGCCCTGTGGGGTCTGTCCTCAGCCTTGTCCACCCACCACCCTGGCTTCTCCTCCCTCTGGGCTCCTTCCCTTAGCTCCCACTCCAGTGGGGGTCTGTGCCCCATTCTGGGGATGTCCCCACTCTTGCTGCTGAACGGCCCCTCCCACAATGCCCCCAGGCTCTGTTCTCTGGTCCCCCTCTCAGTCTGCCAGTCTGTGGGGCTGGATGTCCCCTCCCTGCCTGTGGGGACTGTCCCAGCTACAGCCTTTTCTGCGCACTTTTAACAATTAGAATGAAACTGAGGGATGGGCGGGCAGTTGGTGAGTGTAGTTGGAAGGACTTCGACCCATTTTCTGTGCTGTGGACCCCAACACACACTCCTTGTGAGAGCAGCTCCCTGGGCCAGAGGGTCTGTGAGTCTCTGAGACAGCCCCACTGTGTGCAGAAGAGTGAAGCCACTCTGCTCCCAGACATGGCCATGCCCTTGGCGTTTGTAAGCTCAGCGACCAGCAGCTGGAGCAGAGAACGGGGCCACTGACGGTCAGGAGAAACGCCCGCCGTGCACAACTGGGTGGCAGAGGGCGCCTCCCCACACAGGGCACACACTGCCCTGCACAGCCTGTGGGTGCTGGCCAGGGCTCTGCCCGGGCCAGGGACCTGCTCTGTCACTCACCTGCCCTCTACTTGACCAGGCCACTCCTTGTCTTGCCCTGTTTCCTTCGCTATACAATGACTCCCCTAGATTTGGGGAGGAGTGCAGTTCACATGCACGGAGCTCTCAGCACGCCGGTGTGAGCCTGAAAGTTCAGGCGTTGGCCTGAGAGTTTAAAAACAAGCCTACATAAGTGAAAAGTCAGGCATGGTTTGAACCTCAATATTCAAGGCTACTTTAGGGAGCCGAAGGGGTTTTATACTCTTTTCTTCCAGTGGGTTGGGGATGCGTGTCCAGGAGGCTGAGGCAGGGGTGGGTTGTACTCTTCACAGCAGCAGAACCAGGATCCTGCAGGAGAGGACACGGGTCCCTGCTGTCCCTGCAGACCCCTCCCTCTTCCTGTGCCCCGTAGGCCAGCCTTGTAGGAAGCAGGAAATCCTGGGAGGAAGAGGCAGGGGGGAGGAACAGCACCCAGGGCCTCCAGGGACCCCTCTTCAGGAGAAGCCAGGGGGGAAAGCCCAGGGGACACTGTACATTTTCTGCTTTCTCTCTTGTCCCCAGCAACCCCATGAAGAAGTTATATGCTGATTATTTCAACTTTCACTTCACAAACGAGCTCACCCCCCCAGGTCGAAATGGCTGTTACATCTGCTACGAAGTGCAAGGAACCCACTCACTTATTTCCTTGGACAGAGGAGTCTTTGAAAATCAGGTACAGGACCCACAGTCCTGTCATTTAAGGCACAGAAGTGGAAAGTAAACAAGTAAAATGCCAGAGCCTTCTCTCCATGCCATTGTCCTCAGGTTTAGGCCTTGAGGTCCCCACTTGACCCCCTGAACCCTGATGCACCCTGGCTTTGGACTTGTCCATGAGGCCTCTTTTAGAGAGTCTGCTGACCATCGGTCTGTACCTCATCCCGGGCCTCTGCCGTCTTGGAGGGAGAGGCGTCTGAGAGAGTCGGGCCTGCTGAGCACCAGCTCCTTAGGTGGCCCCAGGAGGTGGCCTGGTGGCTGGGTCCTCCCCAGCTGCACCCCTGACTCCTCCAGACCCAGCAGGTGTGAACCCCAGGGAGGAACCCACCCACACACCCTGCCGGCCCCTGCCTGCTCTGAGCCTGGGCCCAGGCCTCCCTGGAGGAGGAGGCAGCCTCAGCAGACCCAGAGCACACCCCCAGCCTACAGCCAACCCCTGACCTCACCCCCACTCCTCCCTGCTCTGTCCCTCCCCAGAAGAGCCATCCCACCTCCACCAGGCTACAGACCACTCAGAGCCTGTTGTGGAGAGGAATCATTATGGGATGGCAGCTGTGCTGCAGTGGGACTGCGGGTGGACAGGCAATGGGGTCACTCATGGCATTTAACCTTTTCCTGTGCCCAGAGTTCAGACCTTATGAGAAAGGTATGAACCTAACATCAGTTGGCTGTGTCTTCGTAATATAGCTCAGATGTCATTTCAACACATAATTAACACAAAAGTTCTTCAGAGAGAGTTCACACTATTTCCTCACTCTAAGTCATTGTCAGGAAGGGCATGTTGAACAGCTGCCTCTTGTCTCATTATGGGTGAGCACACTTCAGGAGCCTGGTAGATGCGTGTGGCTAGCGACTCCCCTGTGGACAAGGCAGCTTTCTGGCCGTCCCCAGGGGACAGCACCTGGGAAACAAGAGGCCTGGCCAGGCGCAGGCGCTCAGGACGCCTGTAGGTTGAGTGGATGGAAGAATGGGTGCTGGAGTTAACGGACGAGTGTGTGGGGGGAGACCAAATGAACACAGAGGGGAAGGGACACCTTCAAAAGGACAAATCGATCAACAGCATGCCCCCGAGACTGTTGCTCCCTGTGGCCTGGGCCGCACCCACTCAGCCCTGCCACAGGCCTGCTCTGACAGCCAAGAGGGTCCCCTTTCCTTGTCCCTCTTCTCCAGTTCTATCCAAAGAAGAGAGTCCATGCGGAAGTCTGCTTCCTGAATTGGTCCAAGGAGTGGCCCTTGGAGAAGACCCCGACCCCTGGCGAACCATACCGAGTCACCTGGTACATGTCCTGGAGCCCCTGCGTGGAATGTGCCAAGCAGGTGGCCGACTTCCTGAACACACAGAAGTGTGTGCAGCTGCGCATCACCTTCTCTCGCCTCTACCACTCCAATAAGCCGGAATACCGGCAGGGGCTTCGGCACCTTGCTGGTGCCGGGGCCGAGCTGGCTGTGATGTCTCCAGAGGGTGAGAGCAGAGGGAGCCGGGGCAGGACTGTCTGGGGGATAGGACGGGGCTGGGGGGCACCTGGAGTTTCCCAGGGAGAGTGAGTGGAAGGGGAACTTGGGGATCTGAGGCAGGAGTGATGGCACCTTGCAGGGAGGAGACCAGGCCCTGAGGGGCGAGGCCAGGGGAGGGTCAGGACAGAGGGGCTCCCTGGCCAGAGCTGACTGCCGTCTCCCCTCTTTGCACAGAGTTTGAATACTGTTGGGACAACTTTGTGGACAACTGTGGAAGGTCCTTCAGGTATTGGAAGGGTATACGTCGAAATTATTATGCTCTGAAGAAGATGCTTGAAGAAATCCTCTGGTGAGTGTTCCCTCAGCCCCCCTGCCACTTCTGCTCCCTCCTGCGCCCCCTCCCCTCCCACCACCTGCACCCCAGCTCTGTCCTCTCTGCCTCTCCCTCCCTCAGGTGCCCCCCACACCCATTTTCCCTTCACCCCTCAAGGCCTCCCTCTCCCCCAGACAGGGGGCCCCACCCCTTAACTGGGCCCTCCCACTTCACCACAGTAACCGAATCCTGTTATTAAAATGAACACCAATGGGCACAAAGTGCAGGAGTGTCACAGCAGACAGCGATGGCACTTGGCTGCCAGGGCTTGCTTGAGGAGCTCTGTGGCCCAGCCCCTGGCCCCCCGAGTGCCCCTACCTTTGGGGCAGCTAGAATCCAGTAGCTGTGTCTCAGTCATGGTGCTGCTCCCCTGGGAACAGTTCTTCCTGCTCAAGTCCCTCTGTCTCGGGAAGGTGGGTCAGAAGTGTCTGACGTGCTGTCTCCTTGTCAAGCAGGGGATGACTTCGGGGTCCAAGGGGCTTCCCGAGTGTGTTGCAGGAGGAAGACCGTGTCCGGCGGAGCCAAGCCCAGCTGCGGGCCCCAATGTCTGATGAGAACAGGCCTCACCTAAGTGAAGTTTTAAGTGTTAGCCTGATATTTTAAAAAACAAGGCTGTATAAGTGAAAAGTCAGTCATGATTTGAACCTCAATATTAAAGGCTATTTTGAAGGAGGTGAAGGAGGTTTTATTACTCTTTTATTTCCAGTTGTTTGGGAATGACTGGCCAGGAGTCTGAGGCAGGGGTTGGTTGTGCTGTTGGAAGCAGCAGAACTGGGGTCCTGAGGGGAGGACACTGGTCCCTGCTGCCCCTGCAGACCCCTCCTGTTCCTCTGCCCCTTCAGCCTGCCTGGGAGAAAGTAGGTGGAAGGGGGAGGGGGGGGCACAGCACCAGGGGGTCAGGGGCCCATGTTGAGGCCAAGCCAGAAGGGAGAAAGCCCGGGAAACACTCTGCATTTGCTGCTTTCTCTCCTCCCCAGCAACCCAATGCACAGCTTACCTCCCAGGACCTATATTTTCAACTTCCTTAACCTGCCAGTTGCCTGTGGGCGGAACAACACGCACCTCTGCTTCCGGGTGGAAGACCAAAAGAACAACTCTCCCAGGTCATACTACTGTGGGGTCTTTCGAAACCAGGTAAGGGAGCCATGATACTGTCACCGAAGGGAAGGAGGTGTCACCAGAGCACTCTTCTCACACCAATGTCCTCAGGTTTAGGCCTTGAGGTCCCCACTTGATCCCCTCAATCCCGATGCACCCTGGCATTGGACTGGTCCATGAGGCCTCTTTTAGAGCGTCTGCTGACCATCGGTCTGTACCTCATCCCGGGCCTCTGCCGTCTTGGAGGGAGGGGCGTCTGAGAGAGTCGGGCCTGCTGAGCACCAGCTCCTTAGGTGGCCCCAGGAGGTGGCCTGGTGGCTGGGTCCTCCCAGCTGCACCCCTGACTCCTCCAGACCCAGCAGGTGTGAACCCCAGAGAGGAACCCACTCCCATGCCCTGCGGGCCCCCTGCCTGCTCTGGGCCTGGGCCCAGGCCTCCCTGGAGGAGGAGGCAGCCTCAGCAGACCCAGAGCACACCCCCAGCCTACAGCCAACCCCTGACCTCACCCCACCCCTCCCTGCTCTGTCCCTCCCCAGAAGAGCCCTCCCACCTCCACCAGGCTACAGACCACTCAGAGCCTGTTGTGGAGAGGAATCATTATGGGATGGCAGCTGTGCTGCAGTGTGACTGCGGGTGGACAGGCAATGGGGTCACTCATGGTATTTAACCTTTTCCTGTGCCCAGAGTTCAGACCTTATGAGAAGGTATGAACCTAACATCAGTTGGCTGTGTATATAGCTCAGCCAAGGCAGCTTTCTGGCCGTCCCCAGGGGACAGCACCTGGGGAACAAGAGGCCTGGCCAGGCGCAGGCGCTCAGGATGCCTGTAGGTTGAGTGGATGGAAGAATGGGTGTTGGAGTTAACGGACGAGTGTGTGGGGGGAGACCAAAGGAACACAGAGGGGGAAGGGGGGCCTTCAAAAGGACAAATCGATCAACAGCATGCCCCTGAGACTGTTGCTCCCTGTGGCCTGGGCCGCACCCACTCAGCCCTGCCACAGGCCTGCTCTGACAGCCAAGAGGGTCCCCTTTCCTTGTCCCTCTTCTCCAGTTCTATCCAAAGAAGAGAGTCCATGCGGAAGTCTGCTTCCTGAATTGGTTCAAGGAGTGGCCCTTGGAGAAGACCCCGACCCCTGGCGAACCATACCGAGTCACCTGGTACATGTCCTGGAGCCCCTGCTTGGAATGTGCCGAGGAGGTGGCCGATTTCCTGGGGAACACACAGAAGTGTGTGCAGCTGCACATCACCTTCTCTCGCCTGTACCACTCTAAGCCGGAATACCGCAGCAGGGGCTTCGGCACTTGCTGGTCCAGGAGGGGGTCGAGCTGGCTGTGATGTCTCCAGAGGGTGAGAGCAGAGGGAGCCGGGGCAGGACTGTCTGGGGGATAGGACGGGGCTGGGGGGCACCTGGAGTTTCCCAGGGAGAGTGAGTGGAAGGGGAACTTGGGGATCTGAGGCAGGAGTGATGGCACCTTGCAGGGAGGGAGACCAGGCCCTGAGGGGCGAGGCCAGGGAGGGTCAGGACAGAGGGGCTCCCTGGCCAGAGCTGACTGCCGTCTCCCCTCTTTGCATCAGATTTTGAATACTGTTGGGACAACTTTGTGGACAACCGTGGAAGGTCCTTCAGGTATTGGAAGGGTATACGTCGAAATTATTATGCTCTGAAGAAGATGCTTGAAGAAATCCTCTGGTGAGTGTTCCCTCAGCCCCCCTGCCACTTCTGCTCCCTCCTGCGCCCCTTCCCCTCCCACCACCTGCACCCCAGCTCTGTCCTCTCTGCCTCGCTCCCTCAGGTGCTCCCCACACCCATTTTCCCTTCACCCCTCAAGGCCTCCCTCTCCCCCAGACAGGGGGCCCCACCCCTTAACTGGGCCCTCCCACTTCACCACAGTAACCGAATCCTGTTATTAAAATGAACACCAATGGGCACAAAGTGCAGGAGTGTCACAGCAGACAGCGATGGCACTTGGCTGCCAGGGCTTGCTTGAGGAGCTCTGTGGCCCAGCCCCTGGCCCCCCGAGTGCCCCTACCTTTGGGGCAGCTAGAATCCAGTAGCTGTGTCTCAGTCATGGTGCTGCTCCCCTAGGAACAGCTCTTCCTGCTCAAGTCCCTCTGTCTCGGGAAGGTGATCAGAAGTGTCTGATGTGCTGTCTCCTTGTCAAGCAGGGGATGACTTCAGGGTCCAAGGGACTTCCCGAGTGTGTTGCAGGAGGAAGCCCGTGTCCCAGGGTGCTGAGCCCAGCTGCAGACTCCAGGCTCTGAGTCTGATTGGAGGGAACACAGGCTTCTCTCCAGGTCTCTGAAGCCGCCCTTGTCCTGCTCCCAGCTGCATAGAAATGCTCGCCTTCTGGCTTTTGGAGGAGACAACTTGGAGAGGGCTTGCTTTTCTCTTCGTTCACTTTGGCCAAATCCAATAAAGCCTCTGTGACTCTGGGCTCCAGTGTCTGACTCTTCTGGCTTCCTTGCACCTGGGGTGCACACATCTGCATTTTCAGAGGTGATTCAGTGACTGCTCCACGGACTGGGTGACTTCACCAGACATTTAGCCCTCACAGTTCTGGAGGCTGGATGTCCAAGGTGGAGGTGTTGGCTGGGAGGTCACTCCTGGGGCCTGTCCTTCTGGGTGCAGATGGTCACCCCCTCCCTCTGCCCTTCTATGGCCTTTCCCCTGTGGGTGACTGCTGGTGAGACCATGGCATCCCTCTGTGTGTCCCAACTCACTGTTCCTGTAAGGACATCAGTCAGATTAGATCAGGTCCACCCTCAGTGTCTTGTTTAAGTTTGATCACCTCTAGGAAGGTCCTCTACAATGCAGTCTCATTCTTTGCCCCTGGGTATAAGACATTCGTTTGGCTGGGGGACCCAGCTAAGCCACACAGTGACTGGAGAGCTTTCTGAGTGAGTTTAATGTATGCTGGAGCCTTGTCCCATGTGTCTGACTATGGCTGATAGCCTTTGCGTCCCTGTACCTGGGTGCCAGATATGGCAGACCCTGGCCAGCCAAGTCCGTCTGGTGTGCCTTACAGTGAGAATGAATGCACAGGCGACAACAATCCTACGTATAAAAAGGGAACAGGCGTGACTACTCTCTCAAGGGGAGAGTGCCTAGGGTGCCTCGGCCACTCCCTGAAGAGGGGAGTGCCAAGGCTTCAGCCAAGGCTATCGGCCGTTGGAGTCAACACACCAGTGTGGGTGGAACGCCTGCAGCAGCCCAGGTAAGGGCCGAGGACCCCGAGTGCTTTTCGGAGGGCGTAGGGTGTGTTGTATTTTAGGGAAAATGGGTATCTTTTCAAGGTCGCCCTTTCTTGTGACCACACTTTCTTTAGTAAGCAGAAGCCTTGCTCTCTCTCTCTCTGGGAATTGCCGCACCCATGGGTAGAGGTCAAACAGTTAAGAGCCACAAGGTCGCTCGCCGCAACAAAGACACCTTTGACAGGATGAGCTGGACGTGGGCCAGGAAAGAATGCTAGGTTTCCTGCCAACTGCAAGCAAAAGCCCACGCAACAAGAGGCACACTGTAAAACCACTCACAAGCCCATCCCCGAGGCACAGTCCCCAATCAGGTTTTAGGCTCGGGAGAGAGAGCAATGAACTTTCCTTTCGATTAGCGTTTTTACAAGAGCCTCTGTATATTCTTTTTTTTTTTTAAGCTGCTTTTTGCAGCCCTTTTGATTCTGCCTTTTCTCTCCGCCTGCCTGTGAACAAAAAAGCAGATAGTAAATGAGTGTTTCTGTTTCAACTGGACTCCAAAGATTGCTTTGAGAACTCAGTTAGTTAACAGGGTTGTTTATGAGTGTCTCAGCCTCTTGCTGGGCACTGAAGATAAAAGGCATCTCCTCCCTTTGGCTTGAATTCTCAAGCATTCCTATGTGAGTAGGGGCCTTGCGGAGGTGTCTGGGGTCAATCCCCACGACGTGTAGGGGCCTCATAGGGACTTCCAGTCTCAATAATTTAACTCTGGGCTCAGTCCAGGAGCGCGACATAAAGGTTGGTCCCCTGGTACTTCGAGCCCCCCTCACAGTTTTAGATGTGTGGGAAAAACCTGAAACCCATAAGCAGGGTTAGGGTGCCCTGGACACCAGGCAGCCCTCCCTGATGGTTTTCACCAACAGTACATTTCTGACCCACCACACTATACTCCCCAATAGCTAATTAGCTAGGGTTTAATACGGGCTGCAGAATCTGAACTGGCAGAAATTGAAAGTAAAATGGAACTTTTTAACAATAAGTATAGGCTCTCTAAAGAAAAAGAGCTGTGTTTTATGCTTATATGACAGTTTTTTAAAAAAGCTACTAACTGTCTCCCTGATAAAGACTCTTTGGACTTAGTTATTTAGAAAAAAGTTGGGCAGAAGTTCAAACAGCACCAGGTGGTGTGAGATAAAGACTAGTGTCTCACTCTCTCCTTTAGGAGATTTAATTAGAAAATACTGGTTTGCCTGAATTTTATTTTTGTTTCTGTTTTAAAAGTAACATCTCAGTCTCAAAATGTTTCAGTAGATAGAATGAGATCTCTAATATTGTTACATCAAAAAGATTCTACTTAGAAAGGATTTAAATTAATTATTAAAGAAAGAAAAAGATCTCACTTCCCTCAGATAGTAAAAAATGCAGGAATGAAAACAATGAGACAATGTGTCTTTTAACCATTCTGAATCCTCTTTCTGAAGACCCAGGGACTGCTTCAGTCCTGGGAACAAGCTATGCCGAGCTTAGCATCTTCCTCCCTCTTCTTCAGCCTCCCTAAAAATTTTCAAGGGCTCTAGATAATGAGAGAGCAGCTGTGCCTGTTCCCTTTTTCCACACAGGATTGTTGTCAGCTGTGCATTGATTCTCGCCGTAAGCCACAACAGGTGGACTCTGCCGGACAGGGTCTGTAACATCTAACTCCCAGGTTCTGCCCACCGTGACCCTGACCCAGCCTCATTCATTCCAGAGGCTGGGCCCCAGGAGCTCCCCAGCCCCCTCACACTCCGCCCCTCTGCACCCTTTCCCACATCACACGGGGGGGGGGACACTGGGGGAGCTGCCTCCTAGGGACTCCAAGGAAGAAGAAGCAGGAAAAAAATTAGTGGTGCATTTACATTGACATTAAACAAATTTTATAGTAACAGTAGGATTGGGCTTGAGAGGGTGTCTGTGACCAGAGCTTCCCAAAAGCAGGACAGAAAGCAAAGGGCAGTTGGGAATTAGGCCAGAGACATGGCCGCTGAGGCACTCAATGTGGACCGTGAATGAAGGTGTCTGGTCCTCGGACCTCAGAGTTGAGGACTCGGGGACTGTCCTGGGGAGGAACTGGGTCAAGTTCCAGTCAGGGTGGACTGGGCCATGGGGCCATCGACAGGGAGCAGGTGACGATCCTAATATTGTCACAGGTGGGCACAGGTAACCAGGTTCTTGGTGATCATGGACAAATAATTGAACTGAACACACAGAATTTATAGCAGAAAGAGAGAGAGTGCAGATTTATTAAGCCACAGCACACTCCACAGAACATGGGAGTGGGCTACCTCCAAGCAGAGAGATGGATCCCTCAGGACTGGAGGAACTCTATTCTCTACAATAGTTTTTTAAGATTTTATTTATTTATCTTTAGAGGGGAAGGGAAGGAGAGAGGGAAAGAAATATCAATGTATGGTTGCTTCTTGTGTGTCCCGTGCTGGGAACTGGCCTGCAACCCAGGCATGTGCCCTGACTGGGAACTGAATCGTGATCCTTTGGTTCGCAGGCCCATGCTCAAACCACTGAGCTACACCAGCCAGGGCAAGAACTCTATTTTTATAGGGCGATCTTTCCTGGCTAGTTTTGGTGGGCTTTTACTGCACATATACAAGTAGTCGTATTACTTTAAAGCTACTGCCCATGTGGTCTCCCATGACTTTCCTTGATTGGCCACTGGAGAAGGAGGTCACACAATGTTAATTTATTATAACGCTATTATAATGAAGGAGGAGTCATATAATATTTGCACAGGTGCATTCATGTGTCACCATAATTCAGCACTTTTCCAGAAAGCGGGAACAACTGGGCCTAGAACCGGGTCTCTGTCCTGTATTGATGTCCTTTATCTTAGCCCTGGGGAACCTCTGGAGTTTCCTCCTTCCTGACCATCTCCTGCCTCAATATGGTGGGATTCTGGGCAGATAGCTGGGCAGAAGGAAAAGCAAGAGGAAAAGTATGTATTGGGAAATATGTCCTTCAAATCATTTTGCAGATGTCTTGGGTGTTCCATGGACCAGCTCTTTCCCTCCTGATCTTGGCCATCCTGGTGTAAATTGCCAGACACTGGTCCCTTCACTCCCCTTCCCTGGAGTAAGTTGAGGATGACGTCCGCCCTCTTCTGGCACAATTGAGGCACTGGCTGTTGGGAGGGCAGGACACTAGCATCCCCTTGGACTTGCCTGAACAAGAGGGGCCTCGGGCTTTAGAGAGCCCAAAATCAATTATCCCAAAAATATCCATTCTAGCTGGTTTTTCCCAAATTAGGATCCATTGCCCAACTGGCCTATATCTCTGTATCATTTTTTTAAATTTAGAATCATCCTTATTTTCCTAATGTGAATCAAAGGGACTCAACTGTTGTCCTGTAGAAACATTCTGGATTTCTCTGGTTCTTTGTTGTGAGCCAGCTGGTTCTTTGTTGCTAATTATTCTTGTGTCTAACATACATCCCTCAGTAACTCAGATGCAGCAAGCAGCATAGAAAAAAGGAAAGAAAGAAGGAGAAAAAGAGAGAAAGAAAAGGTAAAGGAAATGGGGATTATGGAAATAAAGGATTCACTTAATGAGAATTTCTAGAACATTTCACCAACTAGATGTGGGGGCGACTTTCTCGCAAGCCCCCTCCCCCCCGAGTGCCATAGACACGAGTGCATGTGGCCGAGACATGCTGTGATCTGCTTGGGGAGGAGAAGTAGGCAGTGGCCAGTTTCTCCTAGGAGAAAAAAACCCCTCCCCCTTCCCCCCCCACTCCCGGGCTTTTATTGGGCTGTAATACACAGGAATAGAGGGCAGCAAGGATCAAACAGTAGATAACATTTCAAAGAAATCTGAGGGCTTACTATGAATCCGAGTCTGTCAGGAATAGAGTTTTAAGGTTTCCTGCTCGAACCCCTAACATATGAATGAAAGCACTCTTAGCAGAGCAGAGTTCACAGGTTTATCAGGAAGTCTTTGTGATGCCAGATTTTTCCCCAGGACACTCTCTAGCAAGGCAAGGAGCTGCACCTCTCCCCAACAGGTTTTCAGGCTTAAGGGGATTAGAGCCAGGAAGTGCTTCTCCCAGAGAACATGGGGACTCGGGCTTTGTCAAAGCCGAGGATGGGGGGAGGGGTGGGGGGGTGCGAGAGTCCATTGCTCCTTGTTGCAGCCCCTCGAGTCCTTCCATGAAAGCCTCGCAAGTGATTGAGTCTGGCTTAGGTTGCCCCCTGCTGTGAGGGGTCTTACCCGTCATTGACTTCCGTCCAAGCTTTGGGGGCAGGGAGAGAAAACTGAGGCAGCATTTGCTACCAGAGACAGGCTGTGTCTCCTGTGGCTGGCATTCCAAAGGTTGTCCCTCGCCCTTAGCCACAAGGGGTCGAGATACAATTCCTAGAACCAGGCAGAGTGGTCTACAACAACTAGAGGCATCACATTCTCTTTAGCACACCTGGAACAGTTATGAAAATTGATCATTTAACCCACCAAAAAAAATCTACCTTTATTTAATGTTGAAAACTTGAATTGAAAAAATATTTTCTGAATATTTTTGGAATTACTGCCATGTAATTCCAAAAGAAGTCTGTAACAAAAAATAGAAATTAAGAGTCCCCTTTAAATAATTCATGGATAAGAGAAAGTGTGGTAATTTTAGAATATGCTTAGAAGTGAACAATAATAAACAATTTCACATATGAGAATGTATGATACACTTATATGACGTAAAAGGCTGAAAAATCAGTAAAACAAACATTCAACACAAGAAGTTCATAAGACAACAGCTGCATAAACTCAAAGAAAGTAGGAAAAGAAGACCAAAGAGATAACGAGAAATACACAAAATAGAAAGCAACCACAAAACAGATGCGAGTAACAGAGCCAACTTCCGGTGCTTTGAAAAGGCTGACAGAACTGGCAAACCCCTGGAAAGGCTCTCAGGAAACAGAGAGATGGAACCATATACTATTGAAAGGAAATGTGATTTCAGGCAAAGAATAAATCTGAAATATAATAGGGAATATTATGAGCACCTCTTTGCCAAAATACAAGCAAGAAGTCCCAGTTTGCAGGTACATTAGTTCCCGGTCGCTGCTGTAGCAAATTAACCCAAATTTAATGAATTAAAACAACATGAATTTGTTCCTTTGGGGTTCTGGAGGTCAGAGTCCAAAGTCAGTTTGGCTGGGCTGAAAGCAGGGTTCCTGCTGGAGGCTCCGAAGGGAGAACCCGCTTCTTTGCCTTTTCTAGCTCCTTAGGACCACCTGCGTTCCATGGCCCGTGGCTCGTGGCCTGTGGCTCCTTTCTACATCTTCAGTGCACATCACTCCCACCTGTGGGGCTATGGCCACACCTCCTTCCTCTGGCCCTGACCTTCTTGCCTCCCTCTTATAAGGACCCATGTGATTACATGGGGGCATCCAGAATAATCTCCCCATCTTAAATTCCTTGGTTGACCCACAGCTGCAAACTCCCTTTTGCTATACAAGGTAACATGGGCACAGGTTCTGGGAGTAGGATGTGGACATCTGCTGGGGAGCATTTTCCAGCCTACCACACTAGGCATGTGTTCTAATCACTGGACTTGATCTTCCTCCTTCTGGCTGCAGGGATTCCTGTTATGTTCCCCAACCAGCCTGTTGGGACTGAGGTCTGACCTCTGGAACATTGTCAAGGGCAGGGGTCCAGCAGGTGGAGAAAGGCAGCAGCTCACACCATGTGCCAGATGTTCATGGGTGGGCTCTACCTGTCACCCCACCTCTGAGAAATCCCAGGAGGAAAGCTCTCTGCCTGGAGTCAGTGCAGGTGTTCAGATCTGTGACGGTTTCCAAGGAGCTGCTTTCAAGTCATTATCACATTGTTCTGTAAGATTACTTAATCTGGAGTGGCCTCATGTGTTGATTCTCTTGACTTCCTGTTGGGAACATCCTGCCTTGTTTCAGAAGCTGTAATACCCCAGGGCTAAGGCTGAGTGGGAGACCTTGGGACCACAAGCCGCTAAGGAGACAAAGCTTATCTTCCTTGCAGGAGCACCACCTCTGTCCACCATTATTTCACCCTTCTTGGCCTAGGATGGATGAATGGTTAGCCAATGATGGGTAAGATTCCTCAAAGGAGGGACAGCCTAAGACAGGCACAGTCACAAAGTGCCTTCAGGGAAGAACTTGGGGGGCTATAGGAAAAGGGGGTGATGGACCCTCACCCCTTGGCTTTGACATAGCCCAAGTCCTCATTCTGTCTGCAGGAAGTCTCCTAACCTCTTTTTAAAAAATATATTTTACTGATTATGCCATTACGGTTGTCCCGTTCCCCCCTCCATTCCCCTCAACCCTGCACATCCCCTCCCCCACCATTACCCCCCTTTAGTTTATGTTCATGTGTCACAAGTTCTTTAGATTCTATATTTCCCATGCTATTCTTGCCCTCCTCCCTGTCTATTTTCTACCTACCGTCTATGCTACTTATTCTCTGTACCTTCTCCACCCTTCTCCTCCCAGTCCCCTCCATGGTGCTAACCCTCCATGTGATTTCCATTTCTATGGTTCAGCTCCTGATCTAGCTGTCCTCTTAGTTTGCTTTTGTTTTAGGTGTGGTTGTTAATAACTGTGAGTTTGCTGTCCTTTCACTGTTCATATTTTTTATCTTCTTTTTCTTAGATAAGTCCCTTGAACATTTCATATCCTAAGGGTGCCACAGTCCAGCCACAGCAGGGTCCAGGGATTCCCAAAGGTGGGTAAGGCGTCAGCGATGGGTAACAGATGACAACATGCCTCAAAGGACAGTGAAGCTCTGTTCCGTTTATTGCAAGTACGAGCAGGTTTTTGTATTTTCATTTTAGGTAGTGATTAACATTTGCAGGTGTATAGCATGATCAGTTAAGCAGAAAAAATCAATACAAAGGTAACCAGGAGAAGTACAAGAATTTCCATAGTTTCAGTTATATTAAACAAAAATTGTTTTGACCAGGAGAACCATTAATCAGACAATTTGAAATAGCTCTATGTACAGAGTTTGAATGTCTTATTGTTTATTAAAGGTCTAGAATTTGGTATGGGGCAAAAGGTACGCTAGACCGAGCAGAGGTTAGGAAATTTATTGTAGAGCCTTTGTGATGTCTAACTTAGCTATCTATCTTTCTGTCCAAAATGTTTCTCTATGTACTATGGACTCTAACTCCTTGGTAATTGTATCTATGTGCTTAGTTTGTAGTATCTAACAAGCTTCTCCTGTTTCTTTGCCTACTAAATTCTAATTAATATATATTCCTGTTCAAGGTAAAGGAGGGGCTGTTACTCCAACAACTTTTAGACATTCAGGGGCTATTTCATTAGAGGGGATTAACTTGGGGGAGCGCTCTGGGTAATTCTGGCTCCCTGCTACCTAATATTAACTTGTCCTGCATCTGCTTAACTGGGTCAGGGAAGGAAATATTCTTCCCCTTGGACTCACTGGACATTGTGGGCCTTTCCTCCTCTGGGCCCCCAGAGAGGGTATTATTTTGGGCAAAGACCAAGGTGGCATTTTTCTCAGTCTGACCTAGTTGTTGGTCAGCTCTGAGAATAGCCATCATTTCTAGGAGATTCCAAATTATCAGAAAAGTAAACTTCAGAATACCGAGAGTCAGCACAAACACAATCAACACCATATATCCACTTATGCCACGTCCACCTGGCCGGAACATGCTTCTGTGAGGTCGTAGTCCCCATGCCGTGACTTTGTCAGACGACATGGTTAGTGTTGGACGTGGCATAAGGGCCTGGTGATGATGAACTCCTTGAATTTGACCTTATCTAAGAAGCACTTTAACTGCCCTTCCATTCTAAATGAAAGTTTTGCTGGATAGAGCAATCTTGGTTATAGGTCTTTGGATTTCATGACTTGGAATACCTCTTTCCAGCCCCTTCTTGCCTGTAAGGTCTCTTTTGAGAAATCAGCTGACAGTCTGATGGGAACTCCTTTGTAGGTGACTGTCCCCTTATCTCTTGCTGCTTCTAGGATTCTCTCCTTCATTTTAATCTTGGTTAATGTAATTATGATGTGCCTTGGAGTGTTTCTTCTTGGGTCCAACTTCTTTGGGACTCTCTGAGCTTCCTGGACTTCCTGGAAGTCTATTTGCTTTGCCAGATTGGGGAAATTCTCCTTTATTATTTGTTCAAATAAGTTTTCCACTTGTGGCTGTTCCTCTTCCCCTTCTGGCACCCCTATAATTCAGATGTTGGAGTGTTTAAAGATGTCGTGTAGGTTCCTAAGCCTCTCCTCATTTTTTTGAATTCTTGTTTCTTCATTCTTTTCTGTTTGGTCATTTTTTTCTTCCTTCTTGTCCACTCCCTTGATTTGAGTCCCAGTTTCCTTTCCATCACTATTGGTTCCCTGTGCATTTCCATTCATTTCAATTCAATTAGCCTTGATTTGTTCCTCTAATTTGTGACTAAAATCAATCAGTTCTGTGAGCATCCTGATTACCAGTGTTTTGGACTGTACATCTGATAGGTTGGCTATTTCTTGTTCACTTAGAGTTATGGGCTATGGAGCTCTGAATTGTTCTTGAGCCATGTTTTGATCTGTTTGTGCCTGTTACGTATGAGGGGCAGAGCCTTAGGTGTTCACCAGGGTGGAGCAACCCATTTGCTGGGTTGTGACGCTGTATGTGGCGAGGGGGGGGGCTCAGAGAGGGGCAATGGCGTTTGTCCAGCTCTCTCTCAGATTTCAGGCCCCTCTGCTATTTCCCACAAGCTAACTGGGCCCCCCTAGTGCCAGCTCCCAGGTGTGTGGGCCTGTGCACCCTCCAGGACCCTGTGGGTCTCTCCAACAAACTCTCTGTGAGCCTGGGAGCTTCTCCCGGCACCTCGACCCCAAAAGTTTCTCCAATTGGTGCTTTCAGGCATTAACTTCTGGCACTGGGGCCCTAGCCTGTGTGGTCTGTCTCACTGCTTGCTCCTTCGCCTGGTTTATCTGAGTGTGAATGTGTGACCACAGTCAGCCAGCCACCTTGCGCCCCCACTGGGTCTGCCCGCTGCCACCCCACACCTGGGATCCTCCAACTGCTGCCTGTGCTCCTGGGTCAGTCCAGCCACTTTTGCCTGCCGGACTCCGCTCCACCAGCCGCTGACTCCGTCCCTCTTACTGGTCTGGCTGAATTGTTCATTGTTGTCAGACTTCTGTACAGTTCAATTTAATGTGTTTTGGCTGTGTTTTTGTTACTAAAACTTTGTTGTCTTTAAACTTGGTTGTGCGAGGAGGCACAGTGTTCCCACCTATTCCTCCATCTTCAAGTCTCCTAATCTCTTGGCTGCCTTACCTGCCCCACCTGACTTAAACCTGAAACAATGCTGGAGGGTGGTACAGCCCTGAGCAGGAACCAGAGGTTCCCCGGATCAGGCCTAAGAAAGAATGCATAAAATCCTATGAAACCTGCTTTGCTAAGAATGTCCTCAATTTTCTGATAAGAGTCCAAGCATGACTTGAGCTTGTTTCCCAAAGTTTTATGGCCCTTTAGCTAACTGACCCTGACTTAGAACAAGCCCTCATAGTTCTTTGGATGTTATCTGTTGTTTGATCATTATTGCCTGACAATGATGAATGAAGACATTCCTTGAGGAAATGCTCCTGGAAAAGCAATAAAAGCCTGTCTCCACAAGGGTTGAAGTGCTCTCTCACTGAGAGAGTGGCCTTGCCGTCCCTTTTCTCCACAGGACTTCTGCAGTCCTAATGAAGTTGTTCATCGCATCCACAACACCACAGACACTGCTGGTGCGAGTGCACATCAACTTCCTTTCTCAGCATTAGATTTCTTTGTAGGTTTTGGGAATTGGGGCTTGCAGACTCATTTTGAGAGGAAACTCTTCAGTTTTCTTTATCTCTGTCCCTCCACCCACCAGTACCCACCCTGGTCTGCATTTTCAGTTGCTGGGTCTCTCAGGCCCCTGGCCTGACCCCGTTGCACAGTGGTAGCTTGTATGATTCCTGTTCTGGGGTTAGGTGGGGCTGCGACCATTTGCTTACACAGCAGAGGGAGGTTAGCATTGCCCCTGGTCAACAAGCTTTGTGTTCTCCCCTCAGAGAACAAACTGACAGCTGTCAGAGGGGAGGGTTTGGGGATGGGTGAAAAGACGAAAGATAATTAAAAAATAAATAAATAAACTCAATGCTTGGAAAGAATATTTAAAGAAAACAATATAAGTAGATGGGGTGTGTTTGTTTATTTGTTCTGCCTTTACTTATGCTTTAGTTGCCAAAAATGAAAACAAAAATAGTGATAAAATAGAAATGGGTGAAATATAAGTATATATAATGATTTGGCACTTTTAATTATACGCAAAAATAACACCCTGTTCTTCAGTGTATATATATTTTGGTTCAGAAAATATTGGATGACTAAGTGATTTAGAGACTTTTTCTAATGACATGATAAGAAGTTTTCATTAGCAGTTTTCATAGGGAAGATGGGACATTCCCTAGAAAAATCAAAGGTGATTCCACGTTGCTAGTCTAAGGAACTGAGATTTAAGAATTCAGAGGGGTGAAGCAGATTCTGGAGGCAAAGACAGGGAGGTGAATCCTGAGACTTGAGACAGAAGAAAAGGAAGACAGAGGCAGAGAGCAAGCAGAGTGGTCCAGACTTTGTCGTTCAAGGCCTTCAGTGATGGGTAGGAGGAAGAAGGACTGCCAGTTAAGGAGTTTTGCTGTGAGAGGCATCACACTAAGAGTGGAGTCTTGAAGATGGAGGGGTCAGCCCTTGCGGGTGCCACAGGTAGGCCAGCAAGAAAGGGTCAGCCACACTCTGGGCTCCACTCTTGTCTTCCCTTGCTGGGTACTCTTGTCATTGACCTGAGTAGGAGGCTTGAAGCAGAAAAGCACTGTGACTTGGCTTAAAACTTGATCTCCTGCAAATCCACAAATGCCCAGCCCCTTGGTATCTGCTTGTCCCACAAACAGACCACTGAATGTTCCATTTGCCATGCACAGGTCCAAATGGAAAGAGTTCCTGGGGAATTTTTGGATTGCAGCCCTGAGGGGAAGGTTCTACCAGGTCAGAGCAGGAGTTCTGGAGTAGGTCCAGTTAATCAAGAAGCAGGAGGCAAGCCAATGAGAGGAAGGGAGGCTCCTCCCTCAGACCAACTCTTGTAAAAGGGCAGTAAGGCCAAGGGCTAGTATCAAAAGTACTCACCTGCATGGGCCAGGAGGGGGAGGTCTGGAGCTGTCCGTGGTGCTGAACCACAGCTGCTGATCTCCAGTGCTACTCCATTTTCCACATGGGGCTTTGGGGACTCCTGTGCACCCCCTCCCAGGAACTGGGAACCAAGTGAGCCAGGAGATGAGAGCCAGAGAGAAGAAAAAAAACATACTTAGTTCTTATGAAATTCTGCTGCTGAGACCTTTCCAAGAGAAGAAAACAGGACTTTCCCTTGTCATCATTTTTTACAAAGTTTTACAGTCATCTAGTCCTCTGGGAAGCTGGGAAGCACATGATCCCACCCAAGGGCGAGTTTAGAGATGCGCATGGAGACACAGGACTCTGGATTCCTTGCCAGTGTATACAGTAGGTGTAATATGTGCTGGTTGACTTGACAACTCGTTGGGTGTGAGAGAAAGAGCCAGAACTCAGTACATGGAAGAAAGTTGGCTTTCACCCCTGCCATGAAGGAAGGCAAAGGGGCTAACATTAGAGATTCAACTATGTCAGCCATCTGATTCTAGGTTTTCAAATTTAGTCTTTATGGGAGAGTCCTCACGAATTTCCCAGTCAGCCATCAGGTGCATAGACACAAGCCTCCTGAGTGGGATCCCACTGCTCTTCTGTGGTGAGTCTAGGGCTCAGACGCAGGTCCTGACGCTCCCAAAGGCCACATTTCCTCCACCTCCTCTGACTAATTTCTTCTTATGTGGCAGAGATTCACAGTGCAATCAGGGCCAGGTGGTCTTGTAGTGCACACAAGCATCTTGCTCATTGTCTGGAGACACGTTTAAAGGTTGGAGAGAAGGAGAAGCTGATTTAGTGAGGGCATCTACTGCCAGTCAGTGTTTGGGACCAAGAACTTAGGTCTCTGTTCTGAGAGACGAGGAGGCTCTCAGCAAGGCTCATGTCTTTCCACTGTCTCCATAGCTCATACATGTTTCAGCTTTGGACAGCAAAGTAACGAGTAACTTCTAATGATGGAGAAGTCATTAGGATCCCCAACAAAGACACAACAGCCCTGGCATGGGGATGAGGTACAGCCCAGGTGACGAGGTATGAGGTGTAATCTGAGCTATGGCCATGTTTTTTTCTCCAGCTCCTGGACGAATCAGCTCGGCAGCCACCCAGATCTCAGTGAGATCGAGACGTGCAGCCAGCCCTGGGTGTGTGACAGGCCAGCTCTCTCCTCGTGACACCGGGAAACAAAGGTTTTTCTGTCTACCAGGGGCTTACCCTGCTGCTAGTTGGTCCACTTCAGTGTTGCTTTCCACTCACTGGGGAGCATAGTCTGTGTTGCTTTTATAAACTGACCTTGGAAGGTACTCTTAGAGAAGGTGTCACGATGTTCCAAAGGATTTGTAGACACACCTTGAATTACTTACTGAACCAGTGTCTCCTTTGCTGCCTCTTCTCTCCTCTCCCACACTGGTGGGCCCTCAGGCTTCCATGGCTAACTGGACCAGGTGTGGAACCTGGTGCAAGATCATCTCTTCTTTTTTTTAAAATTTTTTTATTGATTATGCTGTTACAGTTGTTCTATTCCCCCTTTCATTCCCCTCCACCATTACCCCCCCTTTTAGTTTATGACCGTGTGTCTCAATTCCTTTAGATTCTACATTTCCCATGCTATTCTTGCCCCCCCCATCTATTTTCTATCTACTGTCTATGCTACTTATTTTCTGTACCTTCTCCCCCCTTCTCCTCCTCCCACTCCTCTGTTGCTAACCCTCCTTGAGATCTTCATTTCTATGTTTCCACTCCTGATCTAGCTGTCCTTTTAGTTTGCTTTTGTTTTAGGTGTGGTTGTTAATAACTGTGAGTTTGTTGTCCTTTCACTGTTCATGTTTCTTTAAACTTCTTTTTCTTAGATAAGTCCCTTTAACATTTCATATAATAAGGGCTTGGTGATGATGAACTCCTTGAATTTGATCTTATCTGAGAAGCACCTTATCTGTCCTCCCATTCTAAATGAAAGTTTTGCTGGGTAGAGCAATCTTGGTTGTAGGTCTTTGGATTTCATGACTTGGAATACCTCTTTCCAACCCCTTCTTGCCTGTAAGGTCTCTTTTGGGAAATCAGCTGACAGTCTGATGGGAACTCCTTTGTAGGTGACTATCCCCTTAGCTCTTGCTGCTTCTAGGATTCTCTCCTTCATTTGAATCTTGGCTAATGTAATGATGATGTATGTGCCTAGGTGTGTTCCTTCTTGGGTCCAACTTCTTTGGGACTCTGTAAGCCTCCTGGATTTCCTGGAAGTCTATTTGCTTTGCCAGATTGGGGAAATTCTCCTTTATTATTTGTTCAAATAAGTTTTCCACTTGTGGCTGTGCCTTTCCCCCTTCTGGTACCCCTATAATTTGGATGTTGGAGTGTTTAAAGATGTCCTGGAGGTTCCTAAGACTCTCCTCATTTTTTTGAATTCTTGCTTCTTGACTCTTTTCTGTTTGGCCATTATTTGCTTTCTTCTGGTCCACTCCATTGATTTGAGTCCCAGTTTCCTTTTCATTGCTATTGGTGTCCTGTGCAATTCCATTCATTTCAATTAGTTTCGCCTTCATATATTTGTCTAATTTGTGGCTATAATCAACCAGTTCTGTGAGGATCCTGATGACCAGTGTTTTAAACTGTGCGTCTGAGAGTTTTGCTATTTCTTCATCGCTTAGATCTATGGGCTCTGGGGCTTTGAGATCTTGCGACATTTTTGGTCTGTTCTGGCTCTTTAAGTGTGAGAAGCGGCGCCTTGGACTCCCAGGTCGCTGGGTTGTGATGCTGTATGTGGGGGCGTGGTCAGAGCGGGGACCTGGCGACCCCCTCTGCTGTTTCTCACAGCTGGGTGAGGATTAGCGTCTCAGGTGGTTCACCTGGGCCGGGCCACTCAGAGTCGCTGGGTTATGACGCTGTATGTGGAGGTGGGGTCAGAGTGGGGAACTGGCGGCGCCCTCCACTGCCGCTTGCCGCGGGGACCCGCCAGGCAGGTCCAACCGCCCACTCCCTCGCCTGTCCGCCCACGCACAAATGCGTGACCACAGTCAATGCGCAGCACCGCTCCCCCACTGTCTCCCCCGCAGTCGCTCGCCTTATGGCTCGCTCGGTCGCTCACTAGGTCCAACCCTGCGCCTGGATTCCGCGCGTCTGGATTCCGTGCCTGAGTCCGTCTGACCGAGACCTCCTGTGCAATTCCGCTTCACCAGCCGCTGGTTTCGCCCCTTACCGGTCAGGCTGAAGAATTTGTTGTTAACGGACTTCCGAAAAGTTCAATTTTCCGTGTTCTGGCTGTGTTTTCTGTTGCTAATATTTAGTTTTCTCTAAACTTGGTTGTGTGAGAAGGCACGGCACATCCACCTATGCCTCCATCTTGGCGGAAGTAGATCATCTCTTCTGGATTTTTAAATTACTTCCTTTAAGCCCAAGCCAAGGTGCAGGTGCATTTTGTTGAGTTCAGATGCTGTGGTCTTCTCCGTCAGTTTTAGCTGCTGGACATGGAAGGTCAGGTAGACCTGGGGTGAGGGGCCCATTTTGGGGCAGAAATGATAGTTTTTGTGTAAACAGAGAAACCAGACTGATGAGAAGCTAGAAGGAAGGAACAGAAGAGGCAGAAGCAGAGAGAGGATGAGGCACACAGAGGTGCTGCCTTGGGAACATCCGTCTGCAGGGGACACTGACATGGGGTTGGAGACTGGTGCCTGGTGAGCACAGAGTTCAGAACATGGCACAGCAGGACGTCCGTCCTGATGCTCCATGCCACTGGCTGATCATTACCTCTGGGGGAATCGGCGAAGGAGAGATTTATTAGGGGTAAGAATTTGTAGTAACTGTGTGAGCATCTGCAACTAGAAGCACGTGGATTTGCAAAGAATAATCGTTAGGTATTAGATCTTTAAAGCATCGTCTTTAGGCACAATTCCTCAGAGTTTTCACACCATGGATCACTAATTTGTACCCCTCCCCCCAAAAAAAGGCTGAATTCATCAATGATTTTAAATTACAAGGTAGTATTCTACATGTTAAGAATAGTCTGATGTCAGTGAGAGCACCCTTCTGCCTGGCCTTCTCGTTGCTGCTTGGTTGACTTTTTTTGCCATTAAGGTAGAGGTGGGCGGATCTCTGGGTTCTACCCCAGCCACACCGTGATTGGCTCAGGAGTGCCACGTGACCAAGCCTGTTCAATCAGTGTGAATCCTGGGATGCTGGCTGCGAAATCTTGGACACAGCTGCTCTGGGTTCTTTGAGTGGAATGGGGAGAAGATGTGGGGGAGCTGTGGGGCCCGGTGCTGCTGTAATCATTTTTCTACCTCAGGGGAAGGAGTTGGTGTGGAAGGAAGCCAACAGAGGAGGACAGAGCCACGGCGCCTGCAGGGAAACGGAGCCAGAGGCCTGACATCACAGATAAACCCATCAGTCCCCTTTTGTGTTTAATCTCCCTGGGCCTGGTTACTGCGTCCCTGGCTGACACCTTGCTGATCTGTGTTCTGTTTCTTTTTCTTGCAGTGTGCTGAAAAAATGTGCGTTTAACTGCAAGGAAGAGATGATATTGGTATCTTCTTTGTATCATTACATTTAATGCACATTAAGGGCATCTAGAATGCATTTTTTCTTACATCAACTCCGCTGTGTGAAGAAAGCAGTGCTTGGAGCACCGACTGCATTCACAGAGCAGAGCCCATCCTCAGGGCGGTGGGACCCCTTCTACTCTGGCCCTGACCCTGAGGTAGGGTTCCTGGCACGTGACTCACGGAGTAAATAATCGATAAGTAAAACCCTCTTACCAGACTAGGAACAATAAGCAGGGTTGACCCCAGTCAGGCCACAACAAGAAGATGCCAGGACAAGTATGAACCAGTGGGACAAGTAACCTGCTCTTTTTCACCCATCACGGACCCCTCTGTCTTCTTCTCTCTCAAAATCAACCCATTAAAAAGGAAAACCATTCAGTAAAATTAAAGCGTCTTCATATGCAAAGAGCATAAGCTGAGAGCCTGGCCACACAGGGAAGCACAGCATCTGCCCTGTGACTGCGGGAGGCCTCCCACCCCAACATGTGAAAACCCGACTGGGTGACAGGGACCAGAGCAGCAGCCCTCTCTCCCCACCACGGGAAGGCTGAGGGGACTTGCACAGGCCACCAAGCACAGAACCAGGAACTCCAAGCACATCTGTCCCTGACCCAGAGTCTAGACTTCTCATCACCTGGGTCATTCAACAGGCTGTGAGGGGCCAGCACTGGGTGTGGACTGGCCCTGGGGCCAAGGGCTGTGGGAGGGGCTCCAGCCAGCTCCTCCCAGGGGAGCAGGGCCTCTGTCCTGCTCCCTGCAGCAGGGCCGGTCCCACCCACCTCTGTCATGCTCACTTTCACTTTCCCTTTGCAAGGATGTCTGTCCTGCTGGCCAGAGGGGCCTGTGTGCAGCAGGGGAGGAGTTCTGCCAGGGGGCAGGGCCCAGGAAGCAGGGAGGGTGGGTCTGGCCACAGGAGGCCCACAGCCCGGGGGGGCCCCCCCCCACCCTGCAGCCCCTGCAGGAAGAGGTGGGGCCTGAGCCGAGGAGGCTGGGAGGCCTCAGACCAGGGACTTTCCTGAAGTAGGAGCCTTCTGGGCACAAAGGCAGAGCCAGTGCTGGGGACAGAAATCAGCAGAGAAACAGCCAGGCAAGAGGACGACGTCATGGAGCCCTGGCCCAGGTACTGCTGCCCACTCTGTCCCCTCTGTAGCCCCTTCCTGCACAGTGGGCCCTGTGGGGTCTGTCCTCAGCCTTGTCCACCCACCACCCTGGCTTCTCCTTCCTCTGGGCTCCTTCCCTCAACTCCCACTCCAATGGGGGTCTGTGCCCCATTCTGGGGATGTCCCCACTCTTGCTGTTCAATGGCCCCTCCCACAATGCCCCCAGGCTCTGTCCTCTGGTCCCCCTCTCAGTCTGCCAGTCTGTGGGGCTGAATGTCCCCTCCCTGCCTATGGGGACTGTCCCAGCTACATTTTCTGTGCATTCTTAAGAATTAGAATGAAATTGAGGGATGGGCGGGCAGTTGGTGAGTGTAGTTGGAAGGACTTCGACCCATTTTCTGTGCTGTGGACCCCAACACACACTCCTTGTGAGAGCAGCTCCCTGGGCCAGAGGGTCTGTGAGTCTCTGAGACAGCCCCACTGTGTGCAGAAGAGTGAAGCCACTCTGCTCCCAGACAAGGCCACGCCCTTGGCATTTGTAAGCTCAGCGACCAGCAGCTAGAGCAGAGAACAGGGCCACTGGTGGTCAGAGAAACGCCCGCCGTGCACAACTGGGTGGCAAAGGGCGTCTCCCCACACAGGGCACACACTGCCCTGCGCAGTCTGTGGCTGTGACTACCCTCTGTCACCCACCTGCCCCGGGACTTGACCAGGCCGCTCCTTGTCTTGCCCTGCTTCTTCCTCTATGAAATGGAGTGACTCCCAGAGAATTCTGGGGAGGAGAAGGGGAGTTCACATACTTGGAGCCCTGAGAACAGTGCCGGAGCCTGTGAATTTATTTGTTAGCTTGAGTTAAAAAACTTGCATAGGACAAAGGCTAGGCACGAATGTACCTGCATTTAAAAAACTAGAATTTGGGGGGGGAGGTGGTGCCGTGGACACCAGGCTCTTCCACAGCATCAGGAGACAAGCATGGCAGGGACCTACACCCAGAGATGGCAGTGGGCAAGGTTTATTCTGGTGGAAGCCTGCCCCTGGGTGTCCAATGTCCCATCTCCATTCGTCCCTCCATGGAAAAAGTTCAACCGAGTCTTCGGCCAGGCGGAAACCAAGGCCTGTGTTTACAGTTCCTGTTTCATATCAGACTGAGACCTTCGGTGGCCGTGCCTCTGCTGCAGGCCCACACAGCCGCTACACCCACACAGCGGCCCTGTTCCTGAGAGACACAGAGAGAGAGAGAGAGAGAGAGAGAGAGAGAGAGAGCTCATGCAGAACAACAGTGTTTGCACAAGTCACCCGGAGCCAGAGACAGAGAGCGCTTCCCTGTTCCTCTGGGATTGTATCACCAGGGAAGGGCCAGCAGCTTTTTCAGAATATCCAGTCAACTTCTTGAACTTTCCTGACCTCTGAGGGCCCACCCCCTAGTGAGAATGACAGGCCTCTGTGGGCAAGCACCTCCCCCTGCCCTGGGGAGAGTCCCGGTGCCCCTGGGACTCAGCTGCCCAGAGCAGAGCCCTGGAGTGTGGGAAGGAGTCCGTAAGGCTGCGGAGCCCGGCTGAGCGAGCAGGCTGAGGCCCCCAGTGCACTAAGCTCGGTGTCTGATGGCCCTTGCTGGCGTCCTTGCTAACAGGTGGCTGACCGCCTGTGGGGACACAGCACCGTACTGCGCATTTCCATATTCACATGGGTTGGGGATGGGTGGGCAGGAACCTGGGGTGGGGGTGGGTTGTGCTGTTGGAAGCAGCAGAGCTGGGATCCCATGGGAGAGGACACGGGTCCCTGCTGCCCCTGCAGACCCCTCCTGTTCCTCTGCCCCTTCAGCCTGCCTGGGAGAAAGTAGGTGGAAGGGGGAGGGGAGGCATAGCACCAGGGGGTCAGGGGCCCATGTTGAGGCCAAGCCAGATGGGAGAAAGCCCGGGAAACACTCTGCATTTGCTGTTTTCTCGCTTGCCCCCACCATCCTAATGGACAGGTTACCTCCCAAGACCTACAACTTCAATTTCCGCAACCTGCGAGAGGCCCCCGACCGAAACGCCACCTACCTCTGCTTCGAGGTAGAGGAAGAACAGCATGACTGCCCTGAGGACTACTACTGGGGGGTTTTTCGAAACCAGGTACAGGACCCACAGTCCTGTCCTTTAAGGCACAGATGTGGAAAGTAAACAAGTAAAATATCAGAGCCTTCTCCCCACACCATTGTCTTCAGGTTTAGGCCTTGAGGTCCCCACTTGATCCCCTCAATCCCGGTGCACCCTGGCATTGGACTGGTCCACAAGGCCTCTTTTAGAGAGTCTGCTGACCATCGGTCTGCACCTCATCCCGGGCTTCTGCAGTCTTGGAGGGAGGGGCATCTGAGAGAGTCGGGCCTGCTGAGCACCAGCTCCTTAGGTGGCCCCAAGCGGTGGCCTGGTGGCTGGGTCCTCCCCAGCTGCACCCCTGACTCCTCCAGACCCAGCAGGTGTGAACCCCAGAGAGGAACCCACTCCCATGCCCTGCGGGCCCCCTGCCTGCTCTGGGCCTGGGCCCAGGTCTCCCTGGAGGAGGAGGCAGCCTCAGCAGACACGGCCCCCCAGCCTGCAGCCAAGCCCTGACCCCACTGTGCCCTGTCCCTGCACCCAACAGCCCTCCCACCTCCTAAACGGCTACCTGGAGGAGCCTCTCCATGCAGAACAGTGCTTCCTCTCTTGGTTCGATGACCAGTATCTGTCTCGTCGTGTGAATTACCATGTCACCTGGTTCATGTCCTGGAGCCCCTGCTTAGAGTGTGCAGAGGAGGTGGTCCATTTCCTGGGGGAGCACGAGAACGTGAGCCTGAACATCTCTGCCTCCCGCCTGTACAAGTGTGAGGACGAAGACCAGCAGCAGGGGCTTCAACTACTGCACCAGGCAGGGGTCGAAGTGGCCGTGATGTCTCCAGAGGGTGAGAGCAGAGGGAGCCGGGGCAGGACTGTCTGGGGGATAGGACGGGGCTGGGGGGCACCTGGAGTTTCCCAGGGAGAGTGAGTGGAAGGGGAACTTGGGGATCTGAGGCAGGAGTGATGGCACCTTGCAGGGAGGAGACCAGGCCCTGAGGGGCGAGGCCAGGGGAGGGTCAGGACAGAGGGGCTCCCTGGCCAGAGCTGACTGCCGTCTCCCCTCTTTGCATCAGAGTTTGAATACTGTTGGGACAACTTCGTGGACCACCGTGGAAGGTCCTTCAGGTATTGGAAGGGTATACGTCGAAATTATTATGCTCTGAAGAAGATGCTTGAAGAAATCCTCTGGTGAGTGTTCCCTCAGCCCCCTTGCCACTTCTGCTCCCTCCTGCGCCCCCTCCCCTCCCACCACCTGCACCCCAGCTCTGTCCTCTCTGCCTCTCTCTCCTTCAGGTGCCCCCCACACCCATTTTCCCTTCACCCCTCAAGGCCTCCCTCTCCCCCAGACAGGGGGCCCCACCCCTTAACTGGGCCCTCCCACTTCACCACAGTAACCGAATCCTGTTATTAAAATGAACACCAATGGGCACAAAGTGCAGGAGTGTCACAGCAGACAGCGATGGCACTTGGCTGCCAGGGCTTGCTTGAGGAGCTCTGTGGCCCAGCCCCTGCCCCCCGAGTGCCCCTACCTTTGGGGCAGCTAGAATCCAGTAGCTGTGTCTCAGTCATGGTGCTGCTCCCCTGGGAACAGCTCTTCCTGCTCAAGTCCCTCTGTCTCGGGAAGGTGGGTCAGAAGTGTCTGACGTGCTGTCTCCTTGTCAAGCAGGGGATGACTTCGGGGTCCGAGGGGCCTCCCGAGTGTGTTGCAGGAGGAAGACTGCGTCCCTGGGGAGCCCAGCCCCGCTGTGGGCCCCAGGCTCTGAGTCTGATTGGAGGGAAAACAGGCTTCTCTCCAGGTCTCTGAAGCCGCCCTTGTCCTGCTCCCAGCTGCATAGAAATGCTCGCCTTCTGGCTTTTGGAGGAGACAACTTGGAGAGGGCTTGCTTTTCTCTTCGTTCACTTTGGCCAAATCCAATAAAGCTTCTGTGACTCTGGGCTCCAGTGTCTGACTCTTCTGGCTTCCTTGCACCTGGGGCGCACACACCTGCATTTTCAGAGGTGATTCAGTGACTGCTCCACGGACTGGGTGACTTCACCAGACATTTGGCCCTCGCAGTTCTGGAGGCTGGATGTCCAAGGTTGAGGTGTTGGCTGGGAGCCTGTCCTTCTGGGTGCAGATGGTCACCCCCTCCCTCTGCCCTTCTATGGCCTTTCCCCTGTGGGTGACTGCTGGTGAGACCATGGCATCCCTCTGTGTGTCCCAATGTTCTCTTCTTGTAAGGACATCAGTCAGATTAGATCAGGTCCACCCTCAGTGTCTTGTTTAAGTTTGATCACCTCTAGGAAGGTCCTCTACAATGCAGTCCCATTCTGAGCCCCTGGGCGTAGGACACTCTCATTTGGTGGGGGACCCAGCTGAGCCACACAGTGACTGGAGAGCTGTCTGAATTTGATACAAGCTGGAGCCTTGTCCCGTGTGTCTGAGTCCCAGGTTCTGCCCACCGTGACCCTGACCCAGCCTCATTCATTCCAGAGGCTGGGCCCCAGGAGCTCCCCAGCCCCCTCACACTCCGCCCCTCTGCACCCTTTCCCACATCACACTGGGGGGACACTGGGGGAGCTGTCTCCTAGGGACTCCAAGGAAGAAGAAACAGGAAAAAAATTAGTGGTGCATTTACATTGACATTAAATAAATTTTATAGTAACAGTAGGATTGGACTTGAGAGGGTGTCTGTGACCAGAGCTTCCCAAAAGCAGAACAGAAAGCAAAGGGCAGTTGGGAATTAGGCCAGAGACATGGCCGCCGAGGCACTCAATGTGGACCGTGAATGAAGGTGTCTGGTCCCCGGACCTCAGAGTTGAGGACTCGGGGACTGTCCTGGGGAGGAACTAGGTTAAGTTCCAGTCAGGGTGGGTTGGACCGTGGGGCCGCCAGCAGGGAGCAGGAGATGATCCTTGTGTGGTGGGATTTTGGGCGGGCAGCCGAGGGGAGGGACAAGCAAGAGGAATGCATGTACTGGGAATATGTCCATAAAATCATTTCAGAGAATGTCTTGGGTATCCCACCAGGCAGCAGTTTGTTCCCTGACCTTGGCCATCCTGGTGTGTGGTGCGAGGCACACGGTGGCTTCACTGCAGACCACACACTCTTGACCATCTGGGTCATTGAACTTGGCCAGAGAGTGCTGCCAAAATCACCTTCTCGTCCCGGAGAAAAGGACAAAGCAGACGGTCTGCCTCAGAGACCCATGGGGACCTCCAGGAGGTGTCTTCCAAGGGAGTCGCTTGTCCCACTCCCGACCCCTCTTTGTTTCCCGCTCACACCCAGCACCTCCAGGAATACTGCAGCCAGGGCAGGATGCAGCCCGGGCTCCTGCAGCCCCGCAGCCAGCAGTGGGCACTCACCTCCAACAGGCGTGACCTGGCGTTGACTTTGGAGTGGGTACTTCATGGGCCCGCGGACCTGCACAGTGGCCGGCTCTCTGCTGCGCCACCCTCAGGATGTGCAGGGACTTTGTCCTCCTGGCCCAAAATGTATTCACAAGTAACGTCTGCGTTCTGTCAGCTAGATGGGGGAAGAGGAAGAGAAAGGGGCAGATGACCAAGCTAGCTGCTCCTAAAGAAGGGTCCCTCCCAGACACTGCTCTCCGAGGTTTATTTTCATACCTCCCTGACCAGGGCCCAGTTACTCGGCCACACCTAGCAGCAAAGGAGTCTGGGAAATGTGGCCTTTATTTCCGTTGGCTGTGTAACTTGCTAAAAAGCAGGGGTTATACATTCTGAAATAGGAGCATTAACATGGTAGATCAGCCCTGCCTGGTGTGGCTCACTGGATGAGCACTGGCCTCTGAACCAACACATCGCTGGTTCAATTCCCAGATGAAGCAAATAGCTGGGTTGCGGGTGTGTGAGATTCTTTCCCTCTCTCTCTCCCTTGTCCCCTCTCTAAAAATAAATACATACATAAAGATACAGTGGCACAATGTGCAATCTCCACAACATACATAACAAAGTTTTCAATGATAAATGTGAAAAATGCATGTACTAGGTCGGAGAGTATCCCTCCGACATTCACGTCCTCCCCAGAACCTCCAAAGGTGGCCTCACTGGAGAGAAGGTCCCTGCACACAGAATTAGTTCAGGTGAGGTCACGCCGAAGTGAGTGTGCCCTTCATCAAATACGGCTGGTGTCCCAATAAGACGAGGAGACCCCAGGACAGGGACTTGCGTGAGAAGGGCAGGTGAAGACAGAGGTTGGATGCACATTGAATAAGCCCAGGTTTCAGCCGCACTGGAGGGGAAAGGCCCCACCTGTGGCCGACACGGCAGCCTGCAGAGGAAGCTCTGGCCACCAGGGCTGTGGAAGGGAAGGCTCGTGTTGCTTAAAGCTGCCCAGTGTGTGGTAGTTTGTAAGGCTGGTCAGGTTGTGAAGTCCACCCTGCCTTGCCCCCTCGTAGCTGAGTGGCCCCGGGCAGAGTCACCTGGTCTCAGTCTCCCACATTGGTCAGCGCTCTGCTGACAGTCACAGGTCACAGGCTGATGAGTCCTGGGCAGCTCCTCCCATGGCCATGCGGGCACATCACAGTGGGGAGCCTCTGACACCATGTCCTTTCTCCCGGTGTGGGGGCCCTTGGAGCAGAGTGGAGCCTTCCCTTGTGCTCTGTGAGCCCAGAGGTACTGACCTCCTGCCAGCAGGCAGCCCCGTCCTGCAGCCTCCACTCCACCACTGACCTGTACAGCATGAACCAGTTCCTGAAATCGGCCCCTCCAGAAAACCCGAGACAGGCATGAGGGTCTCCTCTGCCAGACGGGGAAACTGAGGCTCTGAGGAGCTGTGGGTCTTGTCCTTGAGCCTCAGAGCTGGGGAGGAGTCCAACCAGGACCCACCCCAGGCTCTGCCCCTCGCACCCCCTGGGTCTCGTCTCTTCTCACCCAGGAGACCTCCTGCTGCCCATTCAGACGAACAAACACTTTCCTCTGTTGCTGCCTTTGAACAGGAGAGTCCCCTGTCCCGCCACTTCTTCCTGGTTCCCAAGTGCCTGTGGGGCTGTGACCCACGCAGCTGCGGCCCTGGGAGAACCCTGTGGAACACCCTGGAGTGTGGTTAGGGGAGCGCTGGGCAGGCGCTGGAGGCCTGGAGTAGATCCCAGCTGTGGCACCTGCCAGCTGGGCAGTGCAGGGCGAGGCCTCCCCTCTCTGAGCCTCGGCTTCCCCACCATGAGTTGTGACACGGGGACCACACGTTGGCCTCGTGGGGCTTTCCTGGGAAGTGCAGGAATGGGAAGCACTCTGTGAACCCGTGAATGTGGGCTCACACGTGTGAGTGTGTTCTGACGGTGACTGGGGGTCAACTGGTCATTCTCGGATTCTTCAACACATCTTCATGAGGTCCTGGTACGTGCCAGGCACTGTCCCAGTTGATGAAGTGCCACAGGAAGGCACAAAAGTGACAGCCATCCCTCCCCTCATGTGGCTCTCACCTCCACTAGTGAACGTGCACACTGCCAGCTGGTGATCATGGCTGCAAAGATGGAGCAGGTGCAGGGAGAGGCAGGGGCGGGGCACTGGTCCCCCTGGGCAGTTGGCTGGGGGTGGCTGGGGGTCAGGGGCCCAGTGGGTACTGCAGAGAACGTCTAGGTGGGGCCCCGTGAGTGCAGAGGCCCTGGCGTGAGGGCCTGTGTTGGAGGAGCAGCATGGAGACGAGTGTGGCTGATGGGAGTGGTGTGACCTGGGAACCCGTGCGGGCCCTGGGGCTTCTGGAGGCTCTGGGAGGGCGAGTCAGTCCTGCTGGAGGAGTGGTGTGATATTCTGAGTCAGGAGTCGACGGTCAAGTGCACATCAGGAGCTCGGAGACTTCTCCAGACCCCCTGTGTGGCCCTGCCTTAGGAGGTCCCTGAGAGGACTCAGGCTTGGTGCCAAGGGGGTGCCAAGGGGGTGGACGGGAGTGATGTCTGTGGAACACAGGCTGTGCAGGGTTTTAATGAAGACAGAAGGGGGCCTGCCAGGGGGCTCTACTGGGGAGTCCCTGCACACCAGGGGGACTGCAAGGGCACTGAGGGCTTGCTGGGACCACGACCCTGTGGTGGCCTCTGTCCTTTAGCCCTGGACACAAACAGAGACAGCTACTTCCAGTTATGGGGGTAGGGAGGGGCTGCCGCATACACAGGGCGGAGACACTGGACAAAGGGTGACGTACATCCTGGAAGGACAGATGCAGAAGGCCTGAGGCTTCACCATGCTGCTGCCAAAGGCTCGCAAACCGTTACTTAACGCGTTGTTTATTCCTGAAAGTTTCCGTTTCATACTCCGACCCGCGGACTGTGGGAAAGAGACCACGGGCAGTAAAGCTGAGCAGAAGGGCTGTAGGGTGAGACCCGGGCTCCCGCCCAGCTGGCTGTGCCCTCGCTGGGCGGACTTGAACAGCCAGCTCTGACCTGAGAGTTTTGGCCCCACCCGTGAGGAAGAGCGAAGCCCCAGCCCCAGCACGGAAGGCTGTCCCAGGTAACGCACCTGGGAGGCAGCATGGACAGTCATACCGGGGTGCCTACAGGGCTTCTCTTGGCAATCCAAAACTAGGGTCAAGGCTGGAAGCTGAGCACAAGGGATGCCAATCCCCTACTTTGTAAAGGGAGTTAGCTGAGAGCCCCCAGCAAGGCCAGATGCCGCCCCTGAGCCCCCCACTCCTTGTCGCCTCTGCACCCTGACCACCGAAGTGGGCACACTTCCATTTCCCACCCATCACCAAACTAATCCTCATCTTACACGGGAAGGTCACAGGAAAAGAAATGACTGACCTGTCCAGGATCACAGCCAGTCCCTGGCAGAGCTGAGACCTGAACCCCAGGCTGAGCCTGGAGGCGGCAGCTCTTATCTCGGCACCGCTGGGGCCCCATCAGAAGAAGAACTGAGGCCCAAGAACTTTTTTAAAATCATCTTTAATGTAGTTAATAATTTTTTGCCTTGTTTACCAGATAAATCATCTGAATAAATAGATGCTCTACATTCTCTGACCAGTATCAGTACAAAAATAAAGCCGAGCTCCACGCCCACCCTGGCTCTCCCCACATGCCCATGCAGAAGGGCACATGCGGCTCCGACTCAGGCCCGACCCTCCGGGTACATTCATTTCGTCTGAACAAAGCTGGCTGCTCGCTCTGTGCAAAGGAAGCCTTCTGGTGCTGGGCCCTGGGGGCCAGGCGGGCGGCCTATAAAGCAGAAGCTCCACCATGTAACCGAAGCGCAGGGCCTTCCCCCGGCAGGACAGGAGGGGACGGTTGGCAATGGGTCCAATGGGGCGATGACAATCGTTGGGCTTCTCGACAGCGCTCGGCCGCTGCCCTCACGAGTGGCCTCGCCAGGGGTGGAGAACATTCTCCTGTCCAATCCCACAGCAGAAGAAAAGTACCAACCAGTCTTTCTACATTCAAATGGGTGGGGGGTGGGGGTGGGGGAGGCAGGTGGTCCAATCTTTCTAAGCCCCCACGCCATCGAGTGCTGGACTTCCAGTGGTAGTGGGGTAGGTGGGAGGTCAGCGGCTACCTGGCCCTGCTCAGGCCAGGCCCCAGCCCAGCTGGGACACTCAGGGCCGGGAGGAGGCCTGTGAGGCCACACCCAAGCCCTCACAGAGGTTTCTGTTCTGGGGGTGGAGGAGCGGGGAGAGCCTTTCGGAGGCCGCAGCCCTTTCCCCAGGCAGCCGGCTCTGCAGGCTTCAGCTCTCTCCGAGACACAGGGCACCTGTGGGCCGCACAGAACGGAGCGAGGGACAGGCCTGCTGCTGCCCACAGAACAGTCCTCCCCTCCACACAAGGCTCCCCAAACCTCCGGCCCTGCAAACCACACCACTGACTCTGTGAAAGTGTTCTTGAGGCAGGAACATGTCCTGTGTCCCCTGGGGAACAGCGAGCCAGGTCCCAAAGCCATGAGCCAACAGCATTCAGTGACCTCTGCGGGGCGCCCCTGTCCTGGGACGGCACCCAGCTCCAGCCACCATCCTCCCACCCCCGGGGTCCCATAGCTGCCCCTCCTTCCCCTGACCCACCCCCACCTGCTCCTCTAGATTCAACCCCCTGGGCTGGGGGCGAATCAAGTCACCCCTGAGGGGACTGTCCCCCAATGGAAGCACTGAATTGACCCTGGACAACAAAGAATTAAGGAGGAAGGAGAGAGGGACCAGGGGTTGGAGAATCTTGCCAGCAGGGCACCACGAACAGTAAGGGGTGCAGGCTGTCTTTGGTTTGGGAACTCAGGGAGAAGGGGTCTGGAGAGGAACCGCCCCATCCTCGTCTCACGCCACAGCGGAGCGGAGAGGCGCCTCCGGAGGGTGGGTGGCAATGGCGGGGGGTGGGGATTGGAAGAAGCCAGGCTTTTACTTGCTCTCCTGGCAAACCGGCGCCCGCCCCACAAGGCCGGGGCAGGGGAAAGTTCACTCCTTACTGCCAGGGATGCCGCTAATCCACAGGCACACTGTGCAAACTGGAGAACGAGAGCCCCTCCTCCAGGCACACACAGCCCCCTGCTGGGTGGGTGGGGTGGGGCTTGTGACCCACCTGAGCCACTGTTCACTGCAGTGTGACCACAGGAAGACATGGGCAGAGACCCCGCCCCCACAGGAAAATAAGGCCAGCCCCAGCTTCGGCACGGAGGGTGGGTGCAGAGGGGCGCAGGACAAGAGGAGGAAGGGTTAGGGAGTTGAGGCTGCCCTGAGAAGGTGGCGGGACACTCTCCCTTCCGGACCACCCACACCTACACAAAATGTTGGCTGAGCTGGCGGAGGGGGCAGGAACAGAGGGTGGTGGGAAGGGCTGGAAAGCGCCCTGAGTCAGAGAGGACAAGCCCCAGGGAGGAAGCACAGGGCCCTTGGGTGCACGGTCCGCCGTCGCAGACACTTGCTCGCTAGTGGACGGCCAGGAGAAGCCACAAAATCACACCTGTGTGCCCGCAGCGGCAGGAGCCACCCCGCCATGACGGGAGCCCTGCGGACAGCTCCCAGCAAACAAAGCTGGCCTGGGGCCTGTCACGGGATGGGCTGTGCCAGGTGGGGTGAGTGCGGGTGCCCGTGGCAACTTCTTCTGTGCTGTGAATCACCCCACAGTCACCCGATCGGGGCTTCTATACACGAGGTTTGCAACATCCACCGCACACATCTGCACTCACCAGGGCAGGAGCAGCGCTGTGCAGCGCACACCTGTGCAGCTGGGTGTACACCCGCTGTTTCTTCCAGGCCAGTGATGGGGGCCAGGGCAGCGCTGAGCAGCAGGTGCTCCACTGGCAGCCACCCCCAGGGAGACAGAGAGACCCCTCTGAAGGGTATCGGGCACAGGACACGCTGCAGCAATCCCTAACCCTTCCTCCCGCCCCTTCTCTCCGTCCCTCACGCTGGACAAAGGCAACCTCCAACTGAACCCCAAGCAGGAGTGCAAAGTTAAAAATAAAGACCCCTCCCCTCAATAAAAAGGAAAAGGGAAATCAACCAGAAAGGCAGGGGTGGGCTGCTCAAGGGGCCAGGTTTAGGCCTTTCCGCCCTCCTGTACTTCCCAGGACCCGTCTCTAGAGAAGAGCGGGATGGAGCTGTCTGAGGGATGGTGGCCTTGTCCCCATTCTGCCCTGGACATGGCACCCAGACCGACAGAACAGCGCCAGGCCTCCCTGTAAACATCACCCAGAGAGGAAGGGGCAGGATGGTGGGAGAGTGCTGGGGTCTTCCTCCCTCGTCCTGTTTCAAATTATTAAATAAAATAATTACCCCACCCCAACCCCTCCCCATCTCTGGAAGTCCCCACCCCAAGCCCCCCAAAAAACAGTTTAAGAAAAGTAAAAATGGTGGTTCAGAACTTCCCGCTGCGGTCTCGGAAGAAGCCCTCAGCCGCCTGGGCCTCACGGAAGGTGACGGTGATGGAGTTGGCGGTGATATCAGTCACTGTCACTTCACTTGTGGGGAGCACAGGTGTCCAGGGAGGGGGCCCCTCGGCCACGTCTGCTTCTGCTACAGCCATGGGAGAGAGACAGACAGACAGATGGAGGACAGCATCGACAGCAGCGTGGGGAAAGCGGGACGGTGGCAGCATGCAAGCACAGCGCCCCCCACACCAGGCTTGGCCGAGTCAGGGCCTGGCCCAGGGCTGGACAAAGCGGGGGAGGTCACTGCGTTTCTCTTCTGGCCGGACCAAAACTCATCCTGAGTAGGACCACAGAAAGAGCTCTGGGCTGGGGCCAGGCCGTGGCCTCCAGAGCACCCTAAACCGTCTGTGGGCCTTAAGCTAAGTCAGGCCTGGTGACTCAAGGGACTTTTCCAGCTCTGAGGGTCTCTGGGCCTGCCTGGGGGGGCCACCTTACCCTCCTCTCCAGGGGGCTGCTCAGCAGGCTCCCACTCGCTGGCTGCCTGCAGGGCGTCCGGGGCCGGTGACTCCTGCAGGAAGAGCTCCCGTGGATGGCTGTGACTCTCCAGGTTGGGCCCGCGGGGCGGGAACTTCTTGCGTGAGAGCCGCAGGTACTTGTGGGCCTTGCGCGGCTTGCGGAGCGGGAAAGGCAGGGTGGGCACCAAGGGGCCCTTGTCCACCAGCTCAGGCGCCCCCGCCTTGACCACCCCCTCGGGGCTCCCGCTGCCGAGTGGGCGCGCCAGGGAGAAGCAGAGCTTCTCCTTGCCCTTGGCCTTGTGGGAGCTCCGCAGGTCCATGCTGTACAGCCGCTGCGGGGGCAAGCCAGGGCACGGCCAGTCAGCCCGGCCCTCCCGCCCGCTGCCGCGCCTTTGCTCATGCTGTTCCTCCCGCCTCGGTGCCCTTCCCCAGGTCTCCTGGCCCAGAGCCAGCTGTCAGCCCAATCCCAGCCCCACAGGGCAGCCTCATCTCCCCGGGGCTGTCTGGGCTCAGGGATGGGGGCCACAGGCATATGCCTCTGGTACACTGTGGAGGGGCACGCGAGAGAAACAAAACACGGATCTGGATTTGGGAAGAGGATAAACAAGGAATTGTTCTTCATCACAGGGAAGGGAACTCTGCTCACTGAAGGACCCACAGCCGAGACAGCAGCTTCCCAGGGAGACGGCGTGAGGCAGAGGGCTCTGAAGGTCCCCAGGGCAAGTTGACCAAGGGGCACACGCAGCACTGGCTGGTGTGGGCACTGCCAGCAGCTGGCGGGCTCCCCTGCATCCCTTCAGAGCATGGCTCAGCCCCAGCTGCCGCGTGGCCCACTTGGGCGCAGCGCTCTGTTGATGCCCTGCCTGGTTCTTGTTAAAACAGGCCAGAAGGAAGGTTCCTCCGATACTCAAGGACTGGTGTTTGCAATTTGGGGATTCATCCACTGGCTCTGGGGGTAATTTACACAAGTCCAAGAAGAACCTTGCTGCTGAAATGCTGGGAGGGCCCGGGTCGCTCTGGGATAACTCTTCTACTGCGCCCTCTCGCCAGAGGCCAAGAGTTCCCCGGAAGAGAGGGAGCCCTCGGAGAGGGCCCGCAGGTCAAACATCTCCAGGTGGGAGCAAGATCCCACACGCAGGGCCCGTCCTCCAGTCCCACCTGCTGATGCCCATCAGTGGGTGTGGGCTGTGGGTTGCCGTGGTGACGGGAGGAGGGCCGGACTGGGACAGCAGTGGGAAAATACCGCAATGCTAGGAGGGCTCTTCCTAGGTGCAGCTTTATCGAACCCGCTCCTTCTGCCTGGCTTGCAGGCCCAGTAAACTCTCCCGTGATTCTCCAAGGGGGACTCTCTGTGTCCTTCTCCGCCTCACCACAAGAGAACTGACCAGGAGCACCAGAAGCCAGGCCTGGGTTTTAATCCAGTCCTGGGGAAACTGCTGGCCTACCTGAGCTTCAGTGTCCTCATCAGTGAAACGATGAGCAAGTTGTAAGACGGCCCCTGCCATCTTTGCCTCTGGGAACTCACACCGTGGGCAGTCCCCTCGCACACTGCCTGCCGTGGCGGGGGGCACTCCCCAGGCAAGGCCATTAAGACACTGTGCTTCTCCCTCGGCTCTCTCTTGAGTCACCCGCTCTGGGGGAAACTAGTGGCCACACTGGGGGACCACACCGCAGCCCTCCGGAGAAGTCCGCATGGCAGGGCCCGGACCTCCCGCCAACACTGAGTGCCGGCACGCCTGCAACCAGCCCCTGTGAGCAGTGCTTTGGAAGTGGCTGGTCCTGCCCTGGACAAGCCTTCAGGTGACTGGGTCCCTGGCTGACATCAGTGCTGTAACTCAAACTGGAACCTCTAAAGAACTAGTTGAAGCACTCCTGAATGCCTGGCCCGCAGAGACCGTGAAATCACGAGCGTTTATTGTGTGAAGTTGCTTAGTTAGGGGGGATTTATTACACAGTGGATGATACGCCTGCCCCAGAGGTCTGCCGTGCAGACGACGTGTGTTCCCTGTGGGAGTGCTGAGCACGGAGACGATGGCCGACAGGTGCCACTTTCCTCCCTGGGCCCCGTTCACACCAAGCCCCAAGGAATGTGCCCGCTGTGTGGGGGGCCGCCTGTCTACTCTGACAAGAGCCTCAGGTGCTTCCCAATCAAGAGTGGACAGGAGGGTGGACGTGGCTCACACGGCACACGGACCAAGAAGAATCATTTTTGGCTCCATGTACCTGGAGGGGCCTTCCTAAATTAGGGAGAGCAGGCGGCCCTACCATTCCAGTTTCACAGATGAGAAAACTCAGGCTCAGAAAAGCAACCTCTGGACATAACCAGCTCCAGTTGCAAAGCTACGCCACTCCAGACTCATCCTCTCTCCAATGCAAAGCAGGGAGGCCAGTGAAGCACCACCCGGGCCTGGGCAGCACGGTGCTGCGGAGTGTAAGTCCCGCCTGCGGTGGAGACTCGGAAAAGGAGGCCCTGAGGGTTCTTCTCACTCAGAAATGACACGTTTCTAGAACCAACACCATGGTTCTAGAAAACATAGAATGTTCCAGAATGTCAAGAATCTCCTTTTCTTGAATTCTAAAATTTCAGGGTCCTGTGTTTTCTCAATTCTAAAGTTTTTGTCTTCTAAGGATGTCAAACATTATAATTTTGTGTTTTGGGGACTGTGAATATCAAAAAGGCTCATTTACAAGATTCTAAGCTTTTAAAATTCTCAGAGCCCATCAGCCATATGCCCACCCTTCCTCCCACCATAGCCCCCGCCCCCGCTGCCTTCCTGGGCCACCAGCCCCACACTCCAACCCCCCAACTCCTTCCACTGGACCTCACCCGCCAAGTGCCTTGCACCCAGTGCCCTGGGTGGGGCTGAGGTGGGGGGAGGTGGGGGGCAGTTGTTCAGCGCAACTAGCTGGGCAACGGCAGGGCGAGCGCGAGGACTTGTGGGTGGGCGCCAACGCCGGAGGGTTACCTGCAGCAGGAGCCGCTTGGGTTTCGGGCCTCTCTTCCTGTACCCCGACGCTCGGTCTCTCTCCTCCCTGAGGTGCAAAGCAGATGGCGGAAGAGAAGGAAACACTGGTGACATTTTAGGGAAAGTATGGCGTCCGCCCCTCCCTGCCCTCTGCAGCCCATGGGGGAGGGGGCACCCTCCACAGACCACCCCCAAATCCTGGAGTAGGGGCTCCTCCTTGGTGCTCTCTTTAGGCTGCAACAGTGGGATCACACGTTTAACTCCCAGGGCCTCGGTCCTCCCAGCTGACAAAAGGCAAGGCCCAGCTACTGTCCCAGATGCTGAGGTAGACCTCTGGTGACATCTCCAAACACATGTGGCTCTTTCGTGGGCTCCAGGCCACGCCAGAGCTCTGTTCCACAATGCCACCCTCCCCAAAATGGAGTGCCAGGGACAACCGAGTTTGCCCAAATGTCCCAGGGCAGTTGATGAGGTGGGAATGGTCCCGCATGGCAGACAGAAAGAACAGGCTCCTGCTTGTGTGCACTCCTCCATCCAGGAAGGGGAGGGAAGCTAGCCTGCACCGAGTCCCAGGGAGGCGACAGACGCTCCGCTGGGGGCCCCCAAACCCCAGACACACCTCCCAGACACATGAGCACAGGCGGAACCCCAGGTCGCGGACAAGCTGCACACCACACGCCCCAGAGGCCACCCCGGAGATGCTGACAACAGGGCCTGAAGCAGCAGGGAATTCGCAGGCACCTCCTGCCGCCCACCTCACTCGGCTCTTTCCACACTGCCTGTGGCCCCACGGCACAGGCCACATGGTTGGCGGCAGGAATGTGAGGGCAGGAGCGCGCCCCGACATGAGAGAAATTCTGAGATGCTGTAAATTAAATTCCAGTAGGCGAGGGCGAGAGAGAGACAGAGACAGAGAGACAGAGACAGAGAGACAGACAGAGAGAGAGAGACACAGAGAGAGACAGAGACAGAGAAAGACAGAGACAGAGAGAGACAGAGAGAGACAGAGAGACACAGAGAGAGAGAGAGACACAGAGAGAGACAGAGACAGAGAGACAGAGAGAGAGACACAGAGAGACAGAGACAGAGAAAGACAGAGAGAGACAGAGACAGAGAGACAGAGAGAGACAGAGACAGAGACACAGAGACAGAGAGAGATAGACAGAGACAGAGACACAGAGAGACAGAGACAGAGAGAGACAGAGACAGACAGAGACAGAGACAGAGAGATACAGAGAGAGACAGAGACAGAGAGATACAGAGAGAGACAGAGACAGAGAGAGACAGAGACAGACAGAGACAGAGACAGACAGAGACAGACAGAGACAGAGAGAGACAGAGACAGAGAGAGAGCAAGAGCGAGAGAGCGAGCAGTTGGCCTGGTAGCAGCAGGGGCCAGAGGACAGAAAAGGGCCCAAGTCCCCAACCATGTGGCAGGGCATCAGCCTCCAGAGCTGGCCACCAGACACTGCCACTCCCTGCCTGCAAGCGGACTCAGGACTGTCACCTGTAAGTGACAAGTGGTAACTTTTCCTTCCTCACAGCCTCTGCGCCTGTCATAGACCTGCCCCTGCCTCACCGTTTCCCGCCACCCTATCTGGCCAGTGCAAAACCTTTCAAAACTTTCATCTTTCTTCCCTAGAACATAATGGACAGGCAATAGAAAGATTACAGTTGTGAGTACACAAAGCAGTTTTTCCTTCTATTTTTATTTCTTAATTATTGTGTTATTTTCCTTATGAACAAGAATAGACCTACTTTTGCCCGACTCTGTGCAAACGCGCCGTCGGCTGACTCCGGGACGGCGCACAGGTGACGTCCCCACCAGGCCCTGCTGCTGGGGGTTTGGACAGCGCGCCCGCGACCTGGTCTTTTGCTGGACAGCAGGATGGCCAAGAAGCCCTTTCTTTTCAGAAGTCTGTCAACCGTGAGTGTTCCTTTTCTGTCTTACACTGGTTGTGCGACCTTAGGCCAGTCTCCAAATCTGAGCCCAGCTAAATCCACCAGTCCTGAGAAGCCTTTCCCACTGTCGCCCTCCTCTAGGTGGCATCTGCCCCCCTTCCTCCAGCACATCCGCCCCCAGGGCTCCTGGAGGCAAGGTGCCAGGCAGAGGCCCTCCCTCCCGATGGAGCAGGCTTCGGCAAGTCTGAGGAGGGGACCCTAGAACCAGCATTTGAAAGAAGCACACAGGGCACTGGGGTGCCCACTCCTGGCGGCTCACCAGGATGGCCCTTCCAAACCCTTGAGGCAGAGAAGCTTCTCTCAGAACCCACTGTGCTGGGCACCAGGGCACCCTGTCCCAGGCCCGGCTCTACCCGGACCCACAGAGACCTTGGCCGGTCACCTCCCTTCTCTGGGCTTTGTGTCCGTGTCTGGAGGAAGAGGCTCTACTCTCAGCGGATCGCCAGGGCTCTTAAGAGAAACAGGAGATGTCCCCGGTATTTATGGAAATGAGAAGTAGAAAGACTAAAACGATAAAGAGGGGGAGGAGAGAGGGAAGGAAAAGCAAAGAGAGAAAGAAGGGGGGAAGCGGGGTGGGGGGACGGGGACGGCCTCGGGGAGGGATAATCCTGCCGACAGGAACCTGCCCACTGTGTTCACACGAGCTGTTTACCGTGGTGACCACACACACGCTGGGCACCGCGCACACAGCGCTCCAGACAATGGAGCACTCACAGCCACCCCGGCAGAGAGGCACAACTGCTACTGGTCCCACTTTATGCCACAGAAACCGAGGCAGAGAGGTGAAGTGACTCACATACGGCAAATTATGACAACTCCCACCGCCGGTGAAGATGCTGAGCTCTGGTCCCCACCCGGGAGGGACAGGCCCGGGATCCTAGTCAGGCTCAGCAGGGCGGGCCTGGAGCCCAGGTGATCAGGCCACATGATCCTGGCTTCCTATCTGCAGTCCACACTCCCAGCGCTGCCAGCAAACTGTGGGAGGTGGGAGGCGAGAGGGTGAGGTGGGGACCTGCAGTCGGTCTAGTCCTTACCAACTCGGAGCCTGGTGGCTGTCAGACCTGGAGACTCTGACCATCGTGTCCAGGGATAAGAAACAGAGGCCACCGCAGGGTCGTGGTCCCAGCAAGCCCTCAGTGCCCTTGCAGTCCCCCTGGTGTGCAGGGACTCCCCAGTAGAGCCCCCTGGCAGGCCCCCTTCTGTCTTCATTAAAACCCTGCACAGCCTGTGTTCCACAGACATCACTCCCGTCCACCCCCTTGGCACCCCCTTGGCACCAAGCCTGAGTCCTCTCAGGGACCTCCTAAGGCAGGGCCACACAGGGGGGTCTGGAGAAGTCTCCGAGCTCCTGATGTGCACTTGACCGTCGACTCCTGACTCAGAATATCACACCACTCCTCCAGCAGGACTGACTCGCCCTCCCAGAGCCTCCAGAAGCCCCAGGGCCCGCACGGGTTCCCAGGTCACACCACTCCCATCAGCCACACTCGTCTCCATGCTGCTCCTCCAACACAGGCCCTCACGCCAGGGCCTCTGCACTCACGGGGCCCCACCTAGACGTTCTCTGCAGTACCCACTGGGCCCCTGACCCCCAGCCACCCCCAGCCAACTGCCCAGGGGGACCAGTGCCCCGCCCCTGCCTCTCCCTGCACCTGCTCCATCTTTGCAGCCATGATCACCAGCTGGCAGTGTGCACGTTCACTAGTGGAGGTGAGAGCCACATGAGGGGAGGGATGGCTGTCACTTTTGTGCCTTCCTGTGGCACTTCATCAACTGGGACAGTGCCTGGCACGTACCAGGACCTCATGAAGATGTGTTGAAGAATCCGAGAATGACTAGTTGACCCCCAGTCACCGTCAGAACACACTCACACGTGTGAGCCCACATTCACGGGTTCAGAGTGCTTCCCATTCCTGCACTTCCCAGGAAAGCCCCACGAGGCCAGCGTGTGGTCCCCGTGTCACAACTCATGGTGGGGAAGCCGAGGCTCAGAGAGGGGAGGCCTCGCCCTGCACTGCCCAGCTGGCGGGTGCCACAGCTGGGATCTACTCCAGGCCTCCAGCGCCTGCCCAGCGCTCCCCTAACCACACTCCAGGGTGTTCCACAGGGTTCTCCCAGGGCCGCAGCTGCGTGGGTCACAGCCCCACAGGCACTTGGGAACCAGGAAGAAGTGGCGGGACAGGGGACTCTCCTGTTCAAAGGCAGCAACAGAGGAAAGTGTTTGTTCGTCTGAATGGGCAGCAGGAGGTCTCCTGGGTGAGAAGAGACGAGACCCAGGGGGTGCGAGGGGCAGAGCCTGGGGTGGGTCCTGGTTGGACTCCTCCCCAGCTCTGAGGCTCAAGGACAAGACCCACAGCTCCTCAGAGCCTCAGTTTCCCTGTCTGGCAGAGGAGACCCTCATGCCTGTCTCGGGTTTTCTGGAGGGGCCGATTTCAGGAACTGGTTCATGCTGTACAGGTCAGTGGTGGAGTGGAGGCTGCAGGACGGGGCTGCCTGCTGGCAGGAGGTCAGTACCTCTGGGCTCACAGAGCACAAGGGAAGGCTCCACTCTGCTCCAAGGGCCCCCACACCGGGAGAAAGGACATGGTGTCAGAGGCTCCCCACTGTGATGTGCCCGCATGGCCATGGGAGGAGCTGCCCAGGACTCATCAGCCTGTGACCTGTGACTGTCAGCAGAGCGCTGACCAATGTGGGAGACTGAGACCAGGTGACTCTGCCCGGGGCCACTCAGCTAGGGCAGGGCAAAGTGGGGTGGACCAGCACTTAGCTATCCCACCTCCAAAGCTACCCCAACAACCCCGGGCCTTTCTGAGGTTCATCAGATTGCCTTCTCCTTTGAGGGAATCTCCAGGGAGCATGTCTCTGCTCTCCCCAAGGGCATGCATGGGCATCACTGATATTGTCCCTCTTACATAGGGCATCGCTATGACACATTTTAACGTTCACCACTGCAACTGAAACCTCTATCTTATGGAGAAGCCAGAGCAGAAGCCCCAGTAACCCCAGAAGAGAGACTGAGGCCTGGGGAGGGCAGGGAAGGGGCCGACGTCACCCAGCAACAGGAAAGGAACCAGGGCTCCAGCTGCCCTGGAGCCGGTGCCCAACACCCTCCCCCAGCTGCAGACTAGATGGGCTGTCCCTGCCAGGACCCCACCCCCATGCCTGTGCCCCTGCTTGAGAGCTGCAGGCTCCCTAGGAAAGCTCCAAGGCTGCCTGTCAACCGGCCCCGCTGCAGGCAGAGCCCCTTACTTCTCCTCATAGGCCATGACCAGGCGGGGGTCCAGGATGTGCTCTTCTGGCTCCCACGTGCTGTACCTGGAAGAAAAATGAGAGGTCAGAGCTGCCCTGCTGCCCGTGCCATTCACAGAGGCCACAGCTGCTCTACCAGGACCCACTGTCTGCAAGCCCTCGCCCCTTCCTGGTCCAGGAAATTGTCACCTACTCCTAGGAGCTGTCCCTGGCCATCCCAGCTAGGTCAGAGGCCTTCTGAGGGGTCACATGACACCAGAACTCCCCTCATTCTGAGCACCTATCACGCCGCCCTCTAAATGTCTGTGTGCAACTACTGATTAGACCACATGTCCACCCTAGGAGCATGGGGTGCCTGAAAGAGGGCGAGGCCTAGAGGCCCCATGTCCCCTTCCCAGAAGAGGTGAGTCTGTGGTAAAGGGCAGAGGCTCTGAGCCAGAATGCCTGGGTTCAAACCCCAGCACTGTCCTCAATAGCTGTAAGACCCTGAACGGTTTCCCTAAGGCCCTGTGCCTTGACGTCCCTGTGTCTTCCTCAAGGACTCTGCTGGAAAAAGTGCTCATGTGCGTAAGTGTTTAGAGAAGGGCCTGCCACGCAGAGTGCTCTGTGCTCATTATCCTTGCTGTCCCTGCACCTCCTTAAACCACAGCCTTAGCACAGCCTCTCTCACCAGACTGAGCTGCTCCTGCCCTCTTGGGCACACGTCTGTGCCCTCAAAGCCAGTCTGAAGTGCCCTTGCGTCACGCCTGGCGTCTAGCTGGAACTTGGTAAATGCCTAGTGACTGCGATCACAGGGCTAGGCTGCCTAGGACTTTCCCCGGGGGACCTCTCACCACTCCCGGACCAGCGGGTACCCACCCTCTGCCGGACAGCCCTGCACTGAGACAGCTCAGCGCTCCCTGAGCTCAGCCATCCTTGCTCCACCTGCTCCGCTACTTACTTAGTATCTGACTTTAAACAGCTCACTTTTTCATGTATATGATTTTATTTTAAAATAAAACTCTATATGACTTCCATAATTGGGAAAACCAGTATCACTCACTATAAACAGACACTAGTGCATAAAAATTAAAAATGTAAAACATATGTGTGCACATGTGCGTGCATACAAATACACATTAGTATGTGTGGGCACATGTGCATGCATACTAATACATACCAATGTGTGTGTGTGCCTGTGTGTACAAACAAACAAAACCCAGATACTGGGCTCTGATTCTGGCTGAGGCAGCCCCAGCTTGCTGGGTAACAAGGGAGGGAGCAGGCATCGGGAGGTGTCAGGAAGCAGAGAGAGGCTGGGCACTGCCCTTGCCCCCAAGGTCTCCAAAACAGCCAGCTGAAACCTTCAACTTAAACTCTCCTGGGACTGTGAAACCTACAGCTGACTAATCTGGGTGATGAACAACAAACTGCCCAAGGACAGAACCCTCTGCTGCTTTCTCCACTGACTGCTGCACAGCTACTTCCTGTCCCCTCAGCAATGAAGGGCTATGCCCTGAGGACCTTACAGCCCATACCCAAGTGCCACAAGCTCAGCCTGAGCAAGCACTGCCACACCTCTCTTCCTTTGCACATGCTGTGCTCTCTCCCTGGATCCAGTCCCTCCAGAGGCCTCCTATGCATCCTTTGAGAGCCAGGTCCCTGTAGCTGTCCCTGAGATCCTCTCCCCTGCCCCATTCCCAGCAGGACAAACCCTCCCCTCCATGGCCTTACTGTGGCACTTGGCACCTGCCATAGGTACTGATGAATGCAGCTGGTGTCCCAGTGGGCAGATCATAACCCTGCCCCTCAGAGCGCAGCCCCAGGTGCTCTGGCAATGGCTCTAGCAGCACTGCAGTTTGCAACTGAGTAAATGTGAAACTGAAATTGGTTATAAAAATATATATATTTATATATATTTATATATAAAATATATTTATATATTTATATATAATATATAATATATTTATATATTTAATATATGGGGATGGGGGAACCCACAGTATGAGCAACCAGAGGCTAGCAAAGACTCCAATCCCTCTTCCCCCAAAACAAGGGTTGCATTTCCTCAGATGAAACCAGTTACAAGAAAGGGGAGTTTCGTGCTTCTGTTGCAGGCTGCTTCAACCTCCCTCTTTCTCTAGCTATTGAAATGTCGCTGCCTTGCTCTAGTCCTCTCTGCCCTGCCCACTGCCGCATCGCCCTGCCCATTTTTTGTTTATGTTGCTGCTCTATGGTTCCTGGAAATCACTAACCTTTTCTGGACCTCAGCTTCCTCATCTTAGAATCACTAGCACACCACAGACAGTAGCAGCAGGGAACAGAGGACTGCCAAGGACCTATCCATTCTTTCTAACACCTGTATGAGGTAGGTGACCCCATTTTACAGATGAAGACACTGAGGCCCAGAGGGTAAAGCATCTTGCCAAGGCCACTGAGACAGTGAGCGGGCAGGGTGTGGCTAGAACTCGGTTCAATCTCGGCCACCCTCTCCACCTTTAGGTACTTCACACGTCACCATATCTGACTCCCCACCGACCTAAGACATCCGTGGGAGAGGGACACTGCCTAATTCCTGGTTGTCCGAGTCCTCAGTGTGTGCAAAGAAAGGATTGGTAGATTCAGAGGGGGCTGTTACTGGCCTGGGGAATCTACCCGTGGGACCTGAGGCAATAGACGGGATGAGATTTGGCAGCAGGAGGCCCTGTTCCACGCTAGGGGAGGGCAAAGAAACGTGGATTGCACAAGTGTCTGTGGAACACCTTGGGCTCCCCTAAAATGGAAGTCAATAATGCCCCTCTGCAGAGTAGCTATCCAGAGGCTCGTGATGACAAACGCGGTTCAGGAATAGCCGGGCACAAGGACGACAGCAGCTGCAGGTGGCAGAGCCCACAATCTAGGCGAGTGCAGGCGGGTCGGGTGGGGTGTGCAACGGTAACGAGTTTGGTCTGGGCGGATGCCGAGCACTCCTTGGGGGAGCCGAGGGCTCACTTTACCCCGCCTCACGCCTCTTTCAGCAGCCCGGGAGCGGCGCGCACGCAGGACTAGCGCGTACGGCTAGGCCAACCAATGGGGGTTAGGGGCGGGGACCGCGCGCACCCGCTGAGAGGTAAACACGGCCACGTGACCGCCAGCCTCAGCCCGGGCACGGTAAACAGGCTCCGGCGGTCGCTGGAGCTTTGTATGCGCAGGCTCCGGCCATGCTGGGGGCGGGGCGCTACAAAGAGCAAAGCCGCACGGAGCAAGGCTCTCCAGCCCCAAACTCAAATGTAATCCTGCTCAAAATGAGATGCGGGTCGGTGGGAGTCTGGGCAAGCCAGCAGTGGTGACTTTGAGCCAGCAATTCAGGCCTCTGTTTATCTTTGCATGAAATGGGGCTACCAGTGTAGCCCCTGTCTTTAGGGTTGATGTGACTATTAGTTTGTGTTAAGCCCTGGGAAGCACTTACTTCAGTGTGGTACATAATACAAGCAAATAAGCGTTGACGTTAGTTAAGTCAATTTCAAAAGCGTAGAGAGTGCAAAAGATTGCCAGGGCCGCAATCCTGAATTCAGCTGCTGCTGCCCAAACCCAGCCTTTTAAAAACGTGTCTCCTGGGCCTCTGTCACTGTTAGGAACCGTGTGCTGTACTGGGCAGCCGTGGCAGGGCTCCGTGAGGCCAGCGCTTCATTTTACAAGTAGGGAGATGGAGGTGCAGAGAGGTTGAACGCTTTGCCCTGGGTCACACAGGTAAATGTTGAAATAGAGTTTAAAGACTCTGGTCTATTTAAAGTGCCCAGAGTTTAAAGTGCCCTGGTCTGGCTCCACCGCCTGAGCTCTTCCCACTGAACTGGCCAATAAGCCAACACACGAGATCCTCAGTCACCTTTGCCATAGCCCACTGTGTATCAAAGGGACTGGGCCTCCGTGTCCTGGCACGGTAAGGCAGCTTGTAGTTCAAATCAGTCCAGCTGTGTGACCCTGGGCAAGGACTCTTCTGCTGAGGGTTTCTTTCTCCCTGCCAGTAAAATGGGTTGCCACAAGTCAGTTAAAGGGGCCAATGCCTGATCATACTAGGGGCTTACTGATGAACAGCCTGGTCACTGCTGTGCCCACTGACAACATCATTATGAAAGATCTGTGGAGACAGCCCTCCCTGGCAGCTGCGGTAGCATTCGCTAGTGGGAAAGGTGGCGGTCCTGGGCAGGATGCAGTGCGAGTGGGAGTCTGAGAGTCTCTCTGGGGTGAGAGCACCTGCGGCTGATGTTTTAACATCCTCTGCCCCATCACTCCAGCCCTTCTCTGTGCCCCCAGCCCCTCTGTACCATTTGCTGTACCTTCCAGAACTAGCAAGACAGCTCCTCTGCCCCACCTGCTGGGGAGGAAGGGCAGTCATTTGTTTGCTGTTTGGAGAGAAAACAGGCAAAGCAATGGAACAGCATAACAGGGGCCTGTCACAGGGCGGGTGTGCTGTTGTTTCTGTTGCTAGTATACGCTTCCCCAGCCAGGGTGATGAGGGGGCTGTGGAGCAGGAGAATCCGACCCCTCTCGCCATTGAGGCTGTCACCACCCTAGTGAAGGCTCCTGGGCCTGCAGGTGGCAGGTTGCCCAACTATCCACTCCCTACCACCTTTCTCAGCCTCTGTTCCAAGCCAGGCCCCCTGACCAGGGAAGACTGGAGACCAAATAGGTTACAAAAGAGCCCTGGCTCTTGTCCTCTGACTCAGGCTGCTTCCCCCCAGCTGAAGTGGGGTGGTGCAGTGGAAGGCATGAAGTGGGTACCATACCACACAGGGTTGGTGGTTATGTCCTTGTACTGACCTCTCCTCTCTGAGCCTCAGTCTTCCCATCTGATGATTGACCTAAATGGTTTCTAGGCCACTTTGAGCTCCTGTGAGAAATGGAACCCCCTTCCCCTGTCCTGGCCGAGGGTGGGGCAGGGGACCTAGAAGCCGAGCTGTCGAACTCTATGGACAGTGAACACTCACTGAGAGCTTGGCGGGTAGAGAACGCACACAGTGCTGTCTAGCCATCATCTGATCCTTGCAACAACGCTGGGCAGAGGCTTTACTATTCTAGTTTAGAGATATGAAAGCAAGGGTCCCACTATATGGGGGACCTGCCCGAGGGGTCACAGCTGGACAGGAACAAGACCAAAGTGTGGGGGAGCCAGAGGTACACCCACTCAACTGATCAAACAGGGCTCCCAGAACCCCCTTGGGGGGGTCATAAAAGGTAGTCACGAGGGCCCACCTGGTGGTCTCGAATGCTAAGAAATAAGTGGGCTCCATGGCCAGGGCTCGGGCCAGCACACACATGGAGGGACTGCCCTTGGAGCATGGGGCCCTTCCCTGCTGACGGGAGCTCTGATGGGCAAACATTCATTTGGGAATAATAAGTCAGAAAAGGAATTTTTAAGTGGTATGTGCCTCTGCTTAGAGAAGGAAATCTTTCAAAAGATGGAGGCCACAAAGGAGGAAAAACAGCCCACAGTACCTTCAAGGCCACTGGGCTGGGACCCCACTCCCATGCAGTGCCTCCCCGTGCAGAAGCCAGGGGAGCGCGCACTCAGGCAGCCAACGCTCCTGCTGCTCCTGCTGCCCTTGCTGCCCACTCCGGCCTCTTCCTTTTCTAGCTCTCCCCCACTCTTACTGCCCTTTCACCCAGGCCGGGAGTCCACCTGTCATCTGCCCATTGGAGGAAAGGACCCTCCTTCTATCGCAGGGTGTTTGGAAAGGGGCAGTTAGGGCAGAATAGACAAGTGCACTATCTGGTTGGCCAGCCACCAACCCCAGTCATCAGGATGCCTGCAGTCATTCTGAACACTCACCCAGGTCTTTCACCCCACAAGGTGAAGAAGCCTGTGAGGGGTGCAGGGCCTGGACTACTGAACCCATTTTGCAGAAACAGAAGCAGAGGCAATATGGGCCACCTTCCTCACTGCTGTGCCTCCTCACCATGCCCCAGGATGCTCCCAGGACCCAACATCAGGTCAGCCCCCCACCACCAGCATAGCAGAAAGCGAGTGGCACACACAGCGAGGCTCTGGGTAGAGGGGATTCCAGGAGTCCCCTGGGAGTCAGTCTCTGGGAGGCAGGGCAGGGAGGTGGGGCACCCACAGACCAATGGGTAGGTCCCACGACTTGCTGGTTCCTCACCCCTCAACAACTCCCTGCTGGAAAGTGATTGGTTGGTGTGAAGGTTCCTGATTGGGCCTCAGCAAGAGAGGTGGAGAGACTGGGAGAGGTCCTAGATCCAGTTCCTGCCCTGCCAGCTGAGATGGAGGAGACTCACAGGAGATACCTGAAAATGGAGAGGTCTAGTTCAACTCTGCCCCCACTTGCTGTGTGGCTTAAAGCAAACTGCTTACCTTCTCTGAGCCTGTTTCTACATCTTTAAAGAGTATCACCCGCCAGGTTCCCACCTCACAAGGCTGTATGGGAAGCTGCTCTATAGACTGAAGAGTGCTGTCCAAAGCCAAGGTGGCTCAGACTCTGTCCTTAGTTCTGTGGCACTGAGGGCTCATGCCCCACTGGCTGGCCTTGTCTTAACCAGTCTCACAGACCCCCGCCCAGCACGCTATGGCATGGGGGTCCCCCTACCTGGCCCGCAGGCATCTCTGAACCTGAGATGCTGGGCCTTCACCTCCTGGTGGCAGGAAAAGACAGAAGGAGTGGGAGAGGTACCTCTAAGCAAAAGAGGGCATGTAACTGGAGGGGAGCAGGTGACAAGGGAAGCTGGGGCCCACCTTGACCCTCATGTGCTCCAAGCCCCTCAGCTGGCAGAGGGGCACGTGAAAGTCAGAGAAAATGATTTAATCAATGCCCACTGGCCAATTGCTAGAGTAGCTGAAGCTAAAAGCTAGGCAGGAGAGGCAACAAAAGGTGGGTGGAGGGATATACAGGCAGGCAGACACACACACAAAGGACCTTACTTTGGGGGCCATCCTTTCCACTTCACCAGGTATTCCACTTTGCCCTGGGAAGAAAGAGAAGCAGACACAGTGAGATGTACAGCTGCCCTGAATTCCCCTCACAAGACAGTAAGGGGTCTTCTAATCCCCTCTGCAGACAGATGTCCAACACATACACACAGACCACAGAAACCCCTACTGGATCCCTACCGACCCAGAGGACCCCACGAATGCCTGCCCTACTACTGCACAGAAGTGCATCTGGCCTCCAGGGCTCCTGTGGCAGAAGCTCCAAACACACGTGGAACAGTGTGGGAACTGTTCCCATAGGTGGGAACACCAACCACATGGGGGTGTGCGTCGCCAAAGACCCGGTAGCTGGAGTCTGAGAGCCAAGACCATAACTCTCTTTCCTTTTTAGATAAGAAGACCCTCCAATCATAGAAAATCCCTCGGCTGTAATCTCACCAGCCCCCTTCCTGAGAGAGGTGGCCTCTGGCCCAGAGATGACAGGACAGTGACTTTAGGACTCTCAACCCAAAAGAGCCTGGCAGGACCCTGGAGAAGGCTGACGGTTCTCCACCTGCAGAAATGGCGGTCGCCCCTCTAGTAGTTAGAAAAGAGAGCCAGGCCTCTCTGCTCCTCACAGCAGACCAGGACCTTTAAAAGTTTCCGGGCCAACCCCAGGCATTGGGCGAAATCCGCCCACATGAAACTTCGGTACCAAGATGTCACCTTGTCAAAGAGGCGTGTCCGGGCTGCCCTTTCTAATGCCATCCCTCCCGCCTCCTGGTTCTCCTTCTGTGTAGCTCAAGCCCAGCTGGAAGGCGTCTGTTTTTATTTCCTCGTGTGCTGAGTGTCTCCTCTGTCAGAATGCCAGCTCTGTGAGGGATGGGCTGTATTCCTCCTTGGGGCTCAGAATGGTGCCTGGTACATGACAGATCCTCAGTAAATGTATTTTGAGTAAATGGCTGAAAGAATGATGCTTCTCACTCTCTGGCACCACCCCACAGGCCTTGAGCAGAAGGGGTCACTGTACCTGCTTGGGCTACACTTCATGAAAAGCACTGGGCTCAGTGGAATAAATTAAAATCCAGGAAATTCTGGAGGATGGGAGAAGGAGGGGCAGCAACAACCTGAAGATAAAGTTCAACCCCCTCAGAGATGGGTGGGAAAAAAACCTCACAATCCACCTTGACCTTGATCCTTGGCCCAAGAAGCCAGGACTGAGTTTTCTCTAGCCTAAGATGAACTGGCAATCAGCCAACTTGAGCTCCTTGCTCTACCTCCTTCTCTATCTTGTCCTGTGTCTTGGACCCCTTCATTTCCCTGCCTGGGCCTCAGTTTCTGTCTGTGTCAAATGGGAGGCAGTGACCTCTACGACCCCTCCTAGCCCTGTCGCTGGAGCCTCCCAAGGGGCTGCAGAGAGGACACAGGGAAAAGGACGGTGATGAGTGCCAGGAGAGGAAATTTCCCCCAGCACTGTTATCCCCAATCTCCAAGCTGCAGCGAGCCTACCCTGCAAACATGTGCACAGGAAGTGTGGACCACGAAGTCTAGCCCAGAGGCGGGGACCCGAACCCAGCAGAACCCTCCTTAATTGCAGGGTGTATGTTCTGGAGGCGAGAGGGGAGGAGCTTCAAGGACGCCAGAGCGCTGTAGGCGGCTTCACTGAGCCCTGCCGGGCGGGGCTGAAAGTTGGGGTGGGGAAAACAGAGGGGTGTGCGCTCAGAGGAGAATGAGAAAGATGGAGGTGGGGGTGTAGAGACGATCGGGAAAGGTCGAAGTCCAGCAGTTAAGACTTCAGAGCTGGAAGCTATTCCGAAGCCCCGCCTCCAACTTCAAAGGTCTTGGTACCAAGAGTCCGGAGTCCTGTGTTCGAGACCTAGTTCAGACGCCAACGCACCAAGCAAGCCATTTCCTCAACTTGGGCCTCAGTCCCCCCCACATTTAGAATGGGGGGGATGAGGAAGGATGGCGTTCAGGATGCCTGAAGTCCGATCCTAAGCTCAGCAGACCCCAGCATCCCGGGGCGACAACTTTTATTCTACTTGCCCTACAAGGAGCTGGGGGAAACTGAGGCGCGACTTGGGGAGACGAGCCCAGGAGGGCGGGGCTGCTTGGGGCCTCTGGCCCACATTCGCGGTCGCCCCCAGCGTGGAGGGGACGTTGATGGGAACACGAGGGGACCCCACAGGGGTCCTGGGAGCCGCCCCCCGGCAGCCTCACCTTCCGCACGCGCTTCTTCCGGATGCTCTCCACAGCGAACACCTGCTCGCCGATGGCTGACAGCTCCATGGGGGGCGGTGGACGAGCGGGCCCGGGGCCGGGCCAGGCCGGGGGCGGAGCTGCGGGGCCGCGGTTGCGGCGCGCGATGCTCGGGGCGGCCGGGACCCCGTCACCCTCGCCCGGGCGCGCACGCGCACGCGCACGCGCGCACACCCCCTCGCGCTCCCTCACGCCGCCGACGTTCCATTTATGAACCTGCGCAACGTTTTCCTCAGCGCGAGCGAGCGAGCGCCCAGGCGCGCGGGGGAGTGGGCGGGGCGGGCTGGGCTCGTGCCCGGCAGGTCCCGCCCCTTCGTATCCACTGGTCCCGCCCCCGCTGGAGCCCCGTCCCGCCCCGGAGGCAAGGGACACGCGCAGCTCACCCTAGCAGCCAGCCCTCGGTACTTCTTTGGCCTGGGCGCCTCTCAGCTCTGGGGCCGCACGGGATCCTAACACCCACTCGCATTTCCTGAAGTCCTCCCGGTGACTCCGATGGACCGAAAACGACATGACCTGTGTTGGGCAGATCAAGAAACGGGCAGAATGTGGAAACCATCTCCCTTACCTCCCACAAAGAAGCAGACTGGGCTGGCACGCTGACCCCTGCCCTGCAGAAGAGCGCAGACAGCCCAGGTTTTCCTATCCGTCGCGACGTTGCAACACCGCGATCTCCCTAGATTCGGGCTCTGGAGCGCCGCAGTTTGGCCAGTACTGAGCAGGCTTCTCTGCGTCCATCGTTCCATCCATCCGTACTCGGTCCGTAGGCGGTAATGCAGACACGCCGGGATTAGACGCGGGTCGTCCTTGAGGGCCCCCAGCTAGGCAATGGTTCCCGACAGGTGTGACCGCGACTGAAAAAAAAAAAAATGCATAGGGAACGGATTTATGCTGGCACGCCGCTCCAAGCCCTAATACACCCCACCACGCTGGGCACTAGGCACGTAGTAGGTGTTCAATTCTTTGTGGAATGAGTGTATTCTTGAAGTCCAGGCTGAACTCAGTATAACCCCCACACCAAACCAGCCTTCTGTATTCGCTTGGCACCTCCGTTCAACCTTGTCGTGTTCCGTGTCCCTCCGGTTCCCACCCTCTCCGGCAACTGATCCCAAGTCCTGCCTCTCTGACCTCCTCCCATCCACACACCTTGCCCTTGTCCTGTTCCTGGACTTCAGCAATGACTTTCTCCCGAAGCTGCCATACCCTCCGACCCACTATCCACATAATGCCCATGTACTTAAAAAAAAATTTCTTGATCATGCCATTACAGTTGTCCCATTTCCCCCTTCATTCCCCTCCACCCTGCACACCCCTCCCCCACCATTTCCCCCCTTTAGTTTATGTCCATGTGTCACAAGTTCTTTCCCATACTATTCTTGCCCTCCCTCCTGTCTATTTTCTACCTACCATCTATGCTACTTATTCTCTGTACCTTCTCCTCCTCTCTCCTCCTCCCACTCCTCTGTTGCTAACCCTCCTTGTGATCTCCATTTCTATGGTTCTGCTCCTGATCTAGCTGTCCTCTTAGTTTGCTTTTGTTTTAGGTGTGGTTGTTAATAACTGTGAGTTTGCTGTCCTTTCACTGTTCATCTTTTTTATCTTCTTTTTCTTAGGTCAGTCCCTTTAACATTTCAATATCATAAGGGCTTGGTGATGATGAACTTCTTGAATTTGCTCTTATCTGAGAAGCACTTTATCTGCCCTTCCATTCTAAATGAAAGCTTTGCTGGATAGAGCAATCTTGGTTATAGTTTTTTGGATTTCATGACTTGGAATACTTCTTTCCAGCCCCTTCTTGCCTGTAAGGTCTCTTGAGAAATCAGACCTTCTGATTGGGCACTCCTTTGTAGGTGACTGTCCCCTTATCTCTTGCTGCTTCTAGGATTCTCTCCTTCATTTTAATCTTGTCTAATGTAATGATGATGATGTGCCTTGGTGTGTTCCTCCTTGGGTCCAACTTCTTTGGGACTCTGTGAGCCTCCTGAATTTCCTGGAAGTCTATTGCCTTTGCCAGATTGGGGAAGTTCTCCTTTATTATTTGTTCAAATAAAGTTTCTACTTCTTGCTGTTCCTTTTCCCCTTCTGGTACCCCTGTAATTCAGATGTTGGAATGTTTAAAGATATCCTGGAGGTTCCTAATCTCTCCTCATTTTTTTCGAATTCTTGTTTCTTCATTCTTTTCTGTTTGGTCATTTTTTTCTTCCCTCTGGTTCACTCCCTTGATTTGAGTCCCAGTTTCCTTTCCATCACTATTGGTTTCCTGTGCAATTCCCTTCATTTCAATTAGTTTAGCCTTCATTTGTTCCTCTAATTTGTGACTCAAATCAACCAGTTCTGTGAGCATCCTGATCACCAGTGTTTTGAACTGTGTATCTGATAGATTGGCTATTTCTTGATTGCATAAAAGTATTGGTTCTGGGGCTTTGAGCTCTTTTTCTGCTTGAGCCATAATGTTTTGGTCTGTTCCTGCCTGTTATGTATGAGGGGCGGAGCCTTAGGTGTTCACAGGGTGGAGCAACCCATTTGCTGGGTTGTGCTGCTGTATGTGGTGAGGGGGTGGTCAGAGAGGGGCAATGGCGTTTGTTCAGCTCTCTCTCAGATTTCAGGCCCCTCTGCTATTTCCCACAAGCTAACTGGGCCCTCCTGGTGCCGGCTCCCAGGTGTGTGGGCCTGTGCACCCTCCAGGATCCTGTGAGTCTGTCCAACAAATTCTCTGTGAGCCTGGGAGCTTCTCCTGGCACCTTGACCCCGAAAGCTTTTCCAGTCAGTGCTTTTAGGCTTTAATTCCCATCGCTGGGGTCCTAGCCTGCTCGGTCTGTCTCACTGCTCGCTCCTTTGCTTGGTTTATCTGAGTGTGAATGTATGGCTGCGGTCAGCCAGCTGCCTTACGCCCTCACTGGGTCCACCCTTTGCCACCCCACGCCTGGGATCCGCCAACCGCCACCTGCGTGCTTGAGCCCATCTGGTCCTGCCGCTTTTTCCTGTGTAACCGACCCTCCCCACCCAGCCTCTGACTCCACCCCTCTTACCAGTCTGGCTGAAGGGTTCGTTGTTGTCGGACTTCCGTACAGTTCAATTTTTTGTGTTTTGGTTGTGTTTTTGTTACTAAAATTTTGTTGTTTTTAAACTTAGTGTTCAAGGAGGCACAATGTTTCCACCTATGCCTCCATCTTGGCTGGAAGTCCAGAGTGTACTTTCTAAAAGGCAGATCTGACTGGGCCCCCCACTGTGTCAAAGCCTTTTATAACTCCCTATTTCCCTCAGAATAAAGTCCAAAGGCTTCTGTCTGGCACACAGAAAAAAGGAGTGACAAATTTATACTTGAGTTTTTATCAAGAGCAATGGAAGCCAGAAGGCAGAGGAATTCTGTACATATACATGTACATGTACATATACATCTCCAATGTCCTGAGAGAAGATAAACATCATCTGAGAATTATATACCCAGTGAAAATTTCTTTCAGAAACTAGGTACCCAGTGAAAATATCTTGCCAGAAAGAAGTGAAATAATAACATTTACAAGTACAGAAATTAAGACTTTATCACTAGCAAACCCTGCCTCGAGGAAGTTCCAATGGAGGCACTTCAGGCAGGAGGACAGCAATCAGAGGTGGGGTCTAGTGCAATAGGGAATAAAGAACAATGAAGAACATTGATAATACACAACGATACCATGTCTTCTGGGAAAAAGAGCTGAAATACACAACAACAGCAGCATGTAAGGTGGGTGGAGTTAGTGTTCTAAGATCCTCATATGCTCCAGGAGGAAAGTGAAGATAGATACCAAGCACACTCCACTTGGATGAATTAATCCATCACCAGGGTAAACATTAAAAGAATAGAAGTGTAGTGGATAATATTTATCCAAATTACTAGAGGGCAAAAGTAGAATAAGAAAACTCACTCGATCTTAATGTAAGCAAGGATGGAGAGAAAAATAAATACAGGATAGGTGGGACAAACAGACGGCAAATATAAATTCCTCCTAGAATTTAATAAATGCAACTGGACTAAATGTTGTGCTTAAAATACCAAGTTTCTCATACTGGATAAAATCCAACTGTGTGTAATTTATGAGACGTAACCACAAGAGACACTTCCAAAACATAGGCTACTAAGAGTGACAGTAAATTTATGGGGGAAATACAGGATTCAAAGGCTAACAAGCAAAAGACAGGTGCAGTTATTTTAATGTCAGGGAAAAAAACCATCACTAGAGATAAAGGAGATCACCTCATAATGAAAATGGTCCAGCTCACCAGAAAGACAGAACAACTTCAAATTTGCATGCAAATACAGTCTTAAAATATAAGAATCACAAAGAAGAGAGCTACACAGAGAAATAAACAGATTCACAATTATAGTAGGCGATTTTCAAACACATCCCTTGGTAGAACAAGCAGACACATATTCAATGAGGACAGGGTTAAGAAACTTGTCTAATGGACTTAGATAGAGCACCACGGCCTCAAGTGTGAACTGCTGTCCTCAAGACACATGAAATATTTACAGGAAAAGTAAACCTCAAGAAAGTTCGAGTCTGAAATCAGAGTACAATTTTTTGACCATAGCGCAAATAAACCAAGGATCAATAACAAAAAAAAAAAAGACAATTTCAAAAGCCCCATGTGTTTTGGAAATTAAGAAGTACATTTAAAAATAATGGATGGATCAAAAAAGAAAACATAATGGAAATTATCAAAGATTCTTAGCCCTGGCTGGTGTGGCTCAGTGGATTGAGCGCGGGCCTGCGAACCAGACAATCACGGTTCGATTCCCAGTCAGGGCACATGCCTGGGTTGCAGACCAGTTCCCTGCAGGCCAGTTCCCAGCAGGGGACGCACAAAAGGCAACCATACATTGATGTTTCTCTCCCTCTCTCCTTCCCTTCCCCTCTAAAGATAAATAAATAAAATATTTTTTAAAAAAAAGATTCTTAACTGGATGCGAGTGAAAATACTACATATTAAAATAACATGGGATACGGCTGCAACAAGACTTAGGGAAAGCTTATGGATTATAATGCTTATATTAGAAAAGATAAAACACTGAGAGTAATAAGTAAGCACCCATCTCAAGCAGCTAGAAAAAGAACAAAGAAAACAAAAGGAAGCCAGGGTAAATGTAAGTGCAGAAAATAATGAAATACGGTCAGCAAAAACAAAAGTTATTTCTACAAAAAGACTAGTAGTTTTGACAACCCTCTGATGAGATTGATCAAGAAAAATGAGCAGGCATAATTAACCAATACCAAGAATGAAAAGCTAAAGAGGCTGCAGACATTGAGGAAAAAGAAAATAAAGACAATATTATGAATAACTATTACAATAGCTTAAGTTTTTTTGAATGAAATGGGAAAATTCCTAGAAAATATATAACCTAGAAACACTGACAAGAGAAAACCTGAATGAGCATCATTCCTGATCACTGGGACCAAAGTGTTTAATAATTGGACCCTGAGCATTCGTAACACGCCAGCCTGAGCACGGAGCAGAGCCCGGGAAGCCGAGGCTGTGCCGGGCATTGACTCTTTGATCTACTCCTCACTGGAAGGTCTGGGGGATCTGGGGCAGCCATGCAGTACTGGGGGGCTGGGAGTGGCACTCTGCACCAGCTGGTATGAAACTCAGTCGGAGCTTTAGCCACCTGGAGTTCTGCGGCATCGTTGGAACATCAGGCCTTCCCATGACCGTTAAAGGAACTGAATCAATCATTCGTTTCCACAAAGAAAGCGCAAGCCCAGAGGCTTCACCTAGGAGTTATTTGAAGAAGAAAGAATTCCAGTCTTACCTCAACTTTTCCACGTCATAGGTAAAAGAAGGAATACTTCTCAATTCTCTTTATGACTAGCGCAGCACAAAAAAGGAAAGCATAGGCCAATGTCACTCATGAACGTAGATTTTAAAAACCCCTAAGCAAAGCATTAGCAAACCCAAAACTGGCAGTTTGTAAAAACGATAATACATGGTGACGAAATCAGGTCTCATCCGGCAACGCATGGTGGACTTGACATTTGAAAATCAGTCATTTCACCACATGAGAATTAAAGGAGAAAGAATTATGATTGTTTATTTCCAGAGATGCAGGAGAAGTTCGAACATCTGTTTATGTTTTGAAACTTGTAGCACATTAGGAAGCGAAGGGAATGTCTTTACTATAGTTTAGGTGTCTACGAGAAACCGGCAGCAAATTTCCTAGTCAATGGTGAACTGTGAAGAGCGCTTCCTTTCAGGTCGGTACCAAAGCAAGGAGGCCACAGGAGTCTCCATGTCCTGTAAGCATTGCCCTGCAGGTTCCAGACCTGTGCTGCCCAGTGTATTAGCCGCTAGCCAGCTGTGACTACTGAGGACTTGGAATGTGACCATCCCCGTGGAGACATAAGAGTAAGATTAAATACACATTGGATTTTAAAGACTTAGTACAAAAAAAACCCCACCATAAAATGTCTCTTTAGTAATTTTATATTGATTACTTATTTAAACAATAGTATTTTTGATACATAGGGTTATAGAAAATATATTCTAAAAATTAATTTCACCTGCTTATTTTTTTAATGTAGCTATAAGAAATTTTCTAATTATACACATGGCCTGCATACGGGACTGGCAGTAGATTTCTATTGTACAGTGTGGTGCTGGACAGTGAGATAACAATAAAACAAAGGTTAAAAGATTAGAAATAAACAAAATTGACATTATTTTCAGATTTATATAGAAAATCCAGCCCTGGTTGGGGAGGCTCAGTCAGCTGGGGGTCGTACCACAAGGCGAAAGGCCGTGGTTCGACTCCCTGTCAGGGCACATGCCTGCATTGCAGGTCTGGTCCTGGGTCAGGCGCGAGTGAGAGGCAACTGGTCAGTGTTTCTCTCTCATCAGTGTTTCTCTTCCTCTCTTCCTCCCTCTTTTTCCCTCTTCCTAAAAATAAATAAGTATTTTTTTAAAAAGAAAATCCAAAACATTCTCAGATTATCTCTTAGTCGATTTAAAATATCAATACACAAAAATCTGTTGTTTTGTATTTCTCTATGCCAGCAATAACAAAAAGAAAAGGAAGTAAAATAAGGTATTATTTATAATATAATAAAAATATGTAAAGTACCCAGGAGTAAATCTAAGAAAATGCACAAAGTCCTTATGAAATAAAACATAAAACTTTATTAAAGACATTAAAGAAGATCTACAAATGGAGAATTAAGCCCTGGCTGGTGTGGGAGAAGCAACCCCACACTGATGTTTCTCTCCCTCTCTTTCTCCCTCCCTTCCCCTATGTCTAAAAATAAATAAATAAAATCTTTTTTTAGATTATATTTATTTATTTTTAGAGAGAGGGAAAGGGAAGGAGAGGGAGGGAAACACCAATGTGTGGCTGTCTCTGGAACGCCCCCTACTGGGGACCTGGCCCACACCCGAGGCATGTGCCCTGACTGGGAATTGAACCTCCACCTTTTGGTTCGCAGCCCGCGCTCAATCCACTGAGCTATACCAGCCAAGGCATATCAAATCTTTTAAAAAATAAATAAAAATGGAGAGTAAGCCACACTTATGAATGGAAAGACTCAGTATTGGAACCAGGCCGATTTTCTCCAAATTGGTCTATAGAGTTAAGACCATTCCAATGCAGATCAACAAAGGCATTCCGGGGGCACTGGGTCAGCTGAATGCAAAATTTACATGGAAGTGTGGTCAGCTGAGGGCAGCCAAGGAGCTCCTGGAGGGGGAGGAGGAGGAGATGGTGGCAATGGCATCATCTCTAGCAGATACCAAGGTGGGACACTATTGACACAAGAATAGACAAATAGGACAATGGAACAAAAATGAAAACCCATTTCAGAGAGACCAAACCTGCTGGTCCATGGTGCTGGGTTATGAGTTATCCATACGGCAAACGAAATGGAGTTCGACCTCCTACCGCCCCCAAATTAACTCCCTATTACTAAAAGCTTACATGTGAAAGACAAAACTCTGAGACTTTTAGATGATATTTGAAAATAGCTTTATTAACACAAAGTAGAGAAGCATTTCTTACACAAGAGACAAAGAGCTCAAGTCACAGAGGAAACATCGCTAGCTTCGACTACATTAGAATGATGAACTTGCTTTATCAACAGACCACACAGGGTAAAAAGATGAGGAGAGTTTAAGTGCTCAGAAACTGAGCAGGGAGAACAGGCAAAGAATACTTGGAGTCGATAAGGAGGACAGACAGCCACTGGAACAGAAATGCAGGGGAGGAGAAGGGAGGCGTGAGACCAGAACGGGCACTTCGCACGGAGCTCCTCACCCTCACCAATCCTGCAAATGCTCAAATGCACAGCCACTGTGGGACGCAGCTCTGCCCCCACCTGATAAGCGAAAACTGAGAGGTCTGGTCAAGGTGAATCCTGACAAGAATGTGGACCAGCATGAGCTCACAGACACTGCCGGTGGGGCTGGAAGGGGAGTCCACGGCTTTGGAAGTGGGCTTGGCACAGCCGAGTCGCCGTAACCTGCACACAATCTGTGAGCCGGCAATTTGCACCTTGGGGACACACTTTAGGGCGATTCTTGTACATGTGCAATGCAAAACCTGTTTGTCAATGTGCACAGTGACAATACGGATCTGTAAAAGCTGGAAACAGCCCCGCATCCCATAGGCTGGGCCAGGCAAGTCTACAGCAGATCCTTACCCAGCGCTGAAATGGGCGGAACCGCAATGATGTCCGTCAGCTTCGCTGGGTCCTTCAAAATCAGGTTTTAGCAAAAGCAATGAGAGTACAAACCATCTGGGGCCACTTATGTGCAGGGTGGGGCAAACACAGGTTTACAGGTGTTCGTATGGAAAATAGTGAAATAGTTCATAGTCACACAAGAATGAACTCTGTGTTTTGCATACTCATGGCTGAGCACCTACTGTTGCCCCGCCCTGGACAGTGCAGAACCAGGCGAGGCTTAACACTGTTTTAGAGACTCGTGCACAGATGGTAGGACTAATGAGGTGACGAGGGACTCATTACTGCAGAGATCAGAAGGGTGATTCCCTCGGGGGGGGGGGGGTGTGAGGTGGGCACAGAGGGGCACACGGTACTGGCGTACCGTGCCCTTTCTTGATTTGGGAGGTACTGGTGTGGATGTTTGCTTTATTATTATTCCTTGCATGTCTGTACGCTTTATATACTCTGATGGATGTGTTGTGTATCACAATCCAAAAATTAATTTTAATCTAAAAGAAATGTTTCTGAGACTTTAAAAGAAATGTTTTTGGAAAGTTAGGAGCCAGAACATACAGGACATTTTTGGCTGCGTTAAGGGTTTTTGTCTTTATCCTGAGAATCCCAGAGAGATGAGACAGAACTGCAGCAGAAAGAGAAATACTAAGAGTAATGGGGGGAACAAACGACTCAAAAGGAAAAAAAATAATTTAAGATATAAAAGATAACTTTGTGGTGAAAGCGCCTCGGAGATGCTTTAGGAGACGCTGCCTGCCTAAAACAAGAACGAGATGCTTCGAGAAGGGCAATCAGAAAATAAGAATTCTGGAGCGTTAAAAAGATTGCTGAGATTTTAAAAAGTAAGAGGAGAGTTTGTGGATCCTAGAACATAGAACACCACGATGGAGAATATGAGAACAAGGACAAAGGCTATGCAAGGTCGGTCTGGGTCCAATACCAGCCCCCAGGAGTTTGGAAAAGAGAAGGCGGAAGAGCAGAGGGAGGAAGGAGCCAAGGACTTCCCAGGGCTGAGTGGCGACACAGACATCCAACTGAAAAGCTCATCGAGTGATGAGCAGAGTGAATTTTTTAGAAGACTAATACCTAGACACACTAAGAAATGTCCGGATATCAAAGATGGAAAGAACATTAATTTAAAAGCTTCCCTTTTTTTCTAAACCATCCAAAGAAAAGAACACGCATCAGTCTAGCATGGCCAACAACAGGCCAGAGACAACAGAGGAGCTGCTTCAAATGCTAAGGGAAAATTACTTGAAACCTAAAATTAGATAGATACCTGCTGGGCCCATTAGAAATGGTCTATGTAACAGAAAATACAACTCAGTGCCTTAAACGAGTAGGAGGCTACTTTTCTCACCTAACAAGACACGCGTGGGCAGCACTGCTTGCTGGCTCAATACATCAGAGAGACTGGGGCTCGTCTTTACCTCATGTGGTTGCCACATGGTCACACGGTGGAGCTGTAGCTCCAGACATCACGCCCATGTTCCTAGGAGCTTTTTTGGTAAATTCCACCGAGGTTTCTATGTAGGTAATCGTGTCTGTGAACACAGACAGCATCACTTTATTTCCAATCTGCGTGTATTTCTTTTTCTCGGCTCGCTGCCCTGGCGAAGACTCCAGTTTCATGAGGACTCTGAGTACTGAGAGCAGACATCTCTGCCTTTTCCTGATGTTAGGGAGAAAGCACTCATATTTTTATCCATATTTATAATATCAGCTCTAAGTATGGATTTTTTTGATAGATCGTCTTTTTTTAAAGACGATCTTTATTAGATTAAGAACGTTTCCTTTTATTCCTACTTTGCCGAGAGTTTTTTATTACAACAGAGTGCTGAATTGTGTCAAAAAATTTTTTCTGCCACCCAGCGGGATGATCATGTAGTTTTCCTTGTTCAGTTAATTAATGATGAATTGACATTTGATTTTTTAAATCAATAATAAAATTAAATGTCTTCTTTGAAAGTTGTTTTTTTTTATAAAAATGTGGGTTCTCAGGGCCTGAATGGTGTCCCAGACCCTCCTCTGGCTCACCCGCCTCTCAGATGCACCCCCTTGTCCCGGCACCTGCAGCTGGGACACCATCATACCCCCAGCTGCTCTCCCAGGTCAGGCCACCAGCACCTCTCGTTCAGCCGCCGCCCCTTCCTCTTCCCAGCACTAGCAGCCAGAGAGACAGCATCGCTCCCTACTCACCGTTGCACTATCGTGATTATAATAAAAAAAATATATATTTGGGCCCTGGCCAGTGCAGCTCAGTTGGCTGGGCGTCAAGCCACAAAGGGAAGGTCACTGGTTCAATTCCCTGTTAGGGCATTGAATACACTGGGTTGCAGGTTTTATCCCAGTCGGGGCGCATATGAGAAGCAACTGATTGATGTTTCTCTCCCTCCCTTCCCCTTTCTGTAAAAATATATAAACAAAATATTATGCATATTCATATAATATATATGTATATATATATAGTTGGTCTTCATCCCCATTTCTAGCACAGAGCTCCTAAAACTCTTGGAAGTTCCTCAGTGATGAGTGATAAAGGCATCCTGATACTCATAGCAAACCCCCTTTAACCACCTCTGAGTTTGTGTAATGAGGGGACCTTTGCTTGGTGGTGGTAGAGAAAAACACAGTGGACCACACTGCACCGCTCGTCGGGGCTCCGTACTCTGCCCATGCTGCTCTCCTCCTGGCCTTCCTCCCCACCCCTCTGATTACTAAGGGTTTCTCAAATGTCCCCTCCTCCAGGAAGCCTCCCGGACCACCCTTCTGCCTTCCCTCCAGAAAAGCCTGTGGTCTTCTCTCAGCCACAGTCCTGATTCTGCTGTCAGTCTGTGTGTCTGTCCAGCAGACCGGGAGCTCCTCGAAGACCGGGAATGTGACTGGTTCATCTCACCATCCTGGGGGCAGGCACACAAGAGGTGTTTAGTGTTTGTTGAGCGAATAAATAAATGCTCAGTGAGAGGCTGACCTTCAGCGAGGCTCGAGGGAAGAGGGTAGCAGGTGGGGGCTGAAGGAGGTGGGAAGGCTGTTAAAGGGTTGCTGGCTGCAGGATACTGGATGCTTGGAGTTCCCACTGGGAGTCCTGGAGGGCAGCGGGACTCACTCTGACCACCAGGTGGTGCCAGACTCCCAGCTGTCTGGCTGCTCTGTGCGCTTTCCCCATCTTCCCCCCTGGGAGACCCAGAGTAGCAAAACTGCAGGGTCTCTAGGCTGGCCCTTGATGTCCCCTCGAATCCTCAGGGCGTCTTGCTCCATCTGCGCTTTTGTGCCTGAGATTCCACCACAGGAGCTGGGATGTCTGCTTTACACTGCAAAACCTTTTAGGGAAGAGTGTTTTGGGTGACAAGCGTGTCACCAAAAAAAAAAAAAAAAGGACAGCGGGACTTGCATCCAGGAGACCTAGGAGACCTAGGAGACTAGTCAGGCTGGGTGACTTGGGCCCTCGGCCCTGCTGTGTGTGGGCGTATTCTGACTGGCTCCATTGCTCAGTCAATCCCTCCACCTCCCCAGGGGCAGAAACCACCGTCAGCCCCCTTTCACAGAGGAGGGACTGGCGCACAGAGAGGGTAAGTATCTGGCTGAAGGTTGCACAGCTAGGAGGTGGGTCCCGGCCCACAACAGCCTGCTGGGATGGGATTAGATGTGGATATGCTGCCTGGGACCGGGAGGAGAGAAGAGGGTGGAGGCAGAGGCCCCAGGAACGAGACTGGAGGGTCCAGGCCGGCGGGTAAGCCAACCAGCCTGAGGGGTCGGAGAACACAGAGGGGGGCTCCTAGAGATCTGACAGCTAAGGAGCAACTGCAGTGGCATTGGAGTGACATGGAGAGGAAGTGTGGACAAAGGGGAAGGGGAGAGAAAAGGCCAGGAGGGAGCTAGGGGTCACGGTTATTTCAGGGCCGACTGGGCCTGAGTCTGAACTGCTGGGGGAGACCCTCCAGAGGGGGCGCAGCTGGGGGAAGAGGGAGGAACTGGGTTCTGGAGGGGCGGATGCAGGTCAGGAGCACTAGGGGCACCTCCCGGGCACAGGCCCTCCCCTGTGTGATGTCCCCGGGTCCTCGGGCCCCCAGCGCTCATCCTACAGAGGAGCAGGCTGAAGCCAGAGAGGTGAAGTGACCGGCCGAGAAACGCAGGCCACTCCCCCCCCTCCCACCCCCACTGTGTCTGGGACGCAGGCCTCCCAGTCAGCTCCTGCTGTGCGCCAAGCCGCCCGCCCCCCTGCCCCAGAAAGACAGATAGACAAAGCCAAACCCAATGGCCCAACCCCACAACGCCTGTGGTCAGGGCCAGAAGACAGAGGTCAAGGAAGACAGTCCCATCCTCTGGGTCAGACAGTCCCCCACTTTCCCCCCTCCTCCTCTGCCTGGCCCCGTCTGCGACCCGAGAGCCAGCACGCAGGCAGGGTCCGGAAGTGAAGCTGTTCCAGGCTCCCAGTCAGAAGCATCTCAGATGCTCCCCGGGCACCCACAGCCTGCCCAGTGTAGGTGCATTCGTTCTCTGGGTCCAGAGCCCAGGAGTGGGTGCTGTTACAAGCGCTTCTTGCAGGCGGGGAAAGAGGCACAGAGCCGTTGAGCATCTTGCCCAAGTCCCACGGCTAAAGAGTGAAGACCCAGAACATTTCCGCCCTGCAGACCACACTGCACTGTGCGTTGCTGACATGCCTCACACCCAGGTCTGTCCGACGGGGCCATGGCGCCAGGACGGTGAGCCAGCCGACAGTCGGTGGCCAGCCCATGCTCTCTTAGGCACTGACAGCTCTGCTGCCCCTCCCCACAGCCAGAGCCCCTCACCTTACAGATGAGGGAACTGAGGCCCAGGGAGAGGAAGAACTCAGCCAAGACCCCACTCCTGGTATGCAGCAGAACCAAGACCTGGACACCGGCTCTGTGGCTCCAAGGCCAGTGCCCCTTCCTCAGCTACTTGTGATGCCCCTGTGCCCCCGCCTGTGCTGGGACCCACCCTGCTCCAATGGTGTATACAAATAAAGATCTCAGGCCCTGGCTGGTGTGGCTCAGTGGATTGAGTGCCAACCTGTAAACCAAAGGGTCGCTGGTTCGATTCCCAGTTAGGGCACATGACTGGGTTGCAGGCCAGGTCCCTAGTGGGGGTGCCTGAGAGGCAACCACACACTGATGTTCCTCTCCCTCTCTTTCTCCCTCCCTTCCCCTCTCTTAAATAAATGAATAAAATCTTTGGTGGGGGAAGATCTTTAAAAAAATATCTCAGTATAAGGTGATTATCATTCACTCCATCAGTAAGTACTGACTGAGTATCCATTATTGTCATTATTACTGAGTTCAAAAGAAGAGAAACCAAGTCAGCAGGCCCCAGGGTCCCCAGATCTCCATTTAGCTTTTTCCCGGTGTCCCCCCCCCCCCCGCCCCGTTCCTAACTCGTCCAATAACCTCAGACACCAGAGCGGCTCCCGAGTGCCTTGGGCCTCAGCTCCCAGGGGCTGGGGACGGCCCTCTCGACCCTCCACGGTGTGGCTCTCTTCTCTTTCCCATCAGGCCTCCCCTTAATGCTGTGACATCAGATTCTGCTGCAGTCACGTGGGTCCCAGTTTCATGCCCAGGTGCTGGTGCTCTCACCAACACGCCCGTGCACACTCCGTGCCCTGCGCAGAGCAGCCACCCCTGTCGCAGTTGCCAAACGCACTCCAATCAGAGTTTTCTGGTCCTATTCCTCTGCGTGGCCTCCCCCACTGCCTGGGGCCCCATCGAACCTCGCCAACCTTGTCATCTAAGTGCCCCGTCTCCCGCAGCCCGGCCTCGGCCCTGCGCTGCCTTGCTCTCTCACTGACCCTCGGCAGGGGCTGCCGGCCAGCGGCAGGTACCGGGTCAGCCCGCACTGCTGCAGTGGCCCACGCTCTGCCACTGTCCTGCCGGCGTTACTCATCTTCAGCACGCTCCCGAGGACCCGAATGGTGGCCCCCTCTGCCCCAGGGCCTGCTTCGTCCGAGGTCACGGTCCTGTCCAGGTAACGGAGAGAGAGCCCAGGGTCCCACTGCCTCCAGCCACCCTCCCGAGGCCCCTCCGCCGGCACAGACACCAGCCAAGTCACCAGACTAGACCGCGTTATCCAGACAGGATCACTGGGCCAGAGCCCTCCCTGCTGGGAGGGAGGCTTGAGGATCTCCCGCTGCACCCCCACCCCAGGGCTCAGCCCACCTCCAAGAGCCCACCGAGTCTTCCCAACCCTATCCCCCCTCCCGTGCTGACAGGAGTGCCATCCCACTCTGGGCTCTTGTGGTCTCCGAGTGAGTTCGAGCTGAGCTGCACCTCGGCTCTGCGGAGCTCGGGCCGGTTCATTCATTCTCTCTCAAGTTCGGTCAACACATATGCAGCTGATGCCCGTTCACGCGCCAACTCATCGCAGCTTCACAGTCCTCAGTGAGGGGTGAGGATGGTGCTGACGATGGTGAGGATGGGAAACCGGGGAGGAAGCTGAGGCTCCAGAGAGGTTGCCTTTGCACAGAATCTCCCCGCCGGGCAGCCGTGCAGCCGGGAGCTGAGTTTCCACCTGTGTGCCTCAGTGCCCATGCTTTCCTCCCCTGAGCTGGACGCCGCCCCCTGCAGGACCCGGGGAGCAGTGACACCTGGGGGCAGGGGGATGACTCGCCCACCTGGTCCCCAAAGCCTTCAGTGGAGGCATCAGAGCTGGACCTGGGGCAGGGCTACTGGGAGGAGCCAAGGGGGGCCAGGCTAGCTTTGGAGGCCTCAGAAGCTGGGGGGCTGCGCAGAGGAGCCACTGGAAGGACCCCTCTTTCCCTGCCCCCATCCCCCAGGAGCCTCCTTCTGAGAAGGAAGTATTATTTAACCGACATTGTGTTGGGAGGGAAACACGGGGTCCTTGGAGCTCTGCCAGCCTCCTGCCTTCAGGCTGTTTGGCTTTGTTTGTTTTTTTGGCCTATTTTTTTTTCCTTTTTCTTTGGGCTAATTGTTCTCATTAAATCTTTTTGTCCTGTTTTGTTTTCTGTGGGCTGACAATGCTGCGCAGTGCTCAGCGCTGCTTCCTGTGTTTCTACCCCGGCACAGGCCTTCCCCGGCCTGGCTTCCTGTTGTGAGCTGTTGTCATGGAGACCCGGGCCTGGTGGGCTCCCCGGGGGTGGGGAGGGGGTGTCACGGTCTACATCACCGGGGTTGGAGGGGGCTGCATGGGGGCCAGCGGCTGTGGCGAGAGCCGGGCACATTGCTGACGGGTGACTCACAGGCTGAGATGGGGAAGAATGCCCTCACATTCTTTTGGGAGGTAAACAAGGTCAGGGAATGTGGCTGGGATCCTGTTTACCTGACCCCAGCCCCCCAGGGGACCCGGAGCCAAGGCAGGACAACACGCTGGAACCGAACCAGCCAGGCCTCGGGGGCAAGGGGCCCAGGGGTGAAGGCCAGGGGAAGGTGAGGGGCCTGTGGCTCAGCCCAGAGCCCCTGGAGGGCTGGTGGATGCCAGAGACAAGACCAAGATTCCCCTCACGGCTCTGTGACTCTGAGCAGGTCACCTGACCCCCCTGAGTCGGGGTGGAGAGCCCCTTACTCCCAACGGGTTAATCCTTGGGGTAGACAGTCCACGCTCTCCAGCAACGTGGGGCCTGGCCTCGGGGGGCCTGGGTCTGGGCATCGTCTGCAGCGCAGCCCAAGGGTCTGTAGCCCTGTCTGTCGCCCACCTGCTTGCAGGACCTGGTTCAGTCAAGGGGTGGGAGGGCGGCACCTGAACCCCCAGAATGACACCCAAAGGGCCCCACATCAGAAGGAGGGAGGAGATGGGCACCTGGCCGGGGTTGGGGAAACCTCTAGAACCCAAGGACTGGAGTCTGGGTGCAGCCCATGCTCTCCCCCGACCCCTGCATCTCCCTTCAGCCTTCCCAGAGCCCCACCTCCTATCTATACTGGGGTCCCCTGGTGACAGGCTCCTCCAGTGCAGGGGCCGGAGGAGCTCTGGTCACACTGGGACAGCTCGGTGCCGGACCCGCGCGAAGAGGGAGAGGGCCTGGAGCTGAGCTTCCAGCCCCCGGATCCCAGACACAGAGCCCCCACACTGGCCCTTTGCCTACAACCAGAAAGACTAGCTGCCGCCCGGAAGGGGCTGCCTCTGCAACACGCCCCCCATCTTCTGCAAGGGTAGTGGGGGTGCCGGGGGATGGCCCCTCTGAGCCTTGATTTTCTGATTTGTAAGACAGAATCTCCCATGCTTGTGAGTTGAGTGACTGTACATGAAGCACTTAGCACATAGTAGGTCCTCAACAGGTGCTGACCCACACAGACCAGCCATACCCCCCACCCGGGCCCCCTCTGGTGGAGTGCCCACCTGCCCCACGGTTTTCCCTGAAGGGGCGGGACTTGGGCTTCCCTGGACGGGGAGTATCCTGTTCTCCAGCGAGGGGAAGAGGAGCGGGAAGGACACGGCAGCTCTGCTCCGCATTCCTGACATTCTTGGCGCCGGCTCCGCCAGCTGCCGCTCACTGTCGCTGCTTGGGGCACTGGCCCTGTGCCATGCTGTCCCGGCGTAGCAGAACAGCATCCTACTTGGGGTGCCCCTTGGATGTGGGGTGCTTAGGGACACTCTCGTACCAGTCCCACCCACCCTAGGTTATCACAGAAGCAGGCAAACCCCAGTCCTGGAAGGAGAGCACTGGGGGGGCCGGCGAGCAGTCAGTTAACAAGAGAGGGGTTTCTGCTTTCAGTTCTACCTTGTGGGGCTCCCCAGCCTGCCTCCCACCCCAGGGAATCTCTGCAGAGTGGCCAGTGGGAAGGAAGAGGCTGAGGGTCCTGGGTTCTAGTCTCTGGTGCCTGGGACAGTTGCTTTCCTCCCTGGGACTCAGTTTCTCCATCTGCGAAATGGGAGGTTTGTCTCCCTCCTCAGCACTGCTATGCTGTGGTGTCACCATCGAGTAACTGCCTCTTAGCCGAGCCTCCTCCCTTGACCACGGGCAGAAACCCAGCCCTTCTCGGCGCTGAGCCTGGCCTAATGCAGGTTGCAGTGACTCCTACTGTTTGTTCATCTGGGGCCGACTCCATCCGCAGCGGTGGCCTGCAGGCGCTGAGACTCAGGGAAGAGGGGGAAGCAGCGTGGTCCCAGGGTGGTCAGGCTCTGGAGCCTCCTGCCTGGGTGTGCCGGGGGTCCGGGGAAGCAAAGGGCTTGTCCAAGATCTCAGCCAGTCAGGCTGAGCTGACTCCGGACCCCATGTTTTTGCTGCTCCTCCCCAAAGCCACCTGGAGCTGAGTTTGTTCTCTTCCACATTTCTCTGCAAACAGCCTGTGGTCTTGGACCTGTGAGAGCCGGACAGGTCTGGTGAAAAGTGAGGACAGGACAGCCCCCCAGGGGTCTGCCTCGGAGACCTCCTCTCCCAGGGATGTGGAGCCTAGAGACAGGGCACCCTAGACTCGGGCCCTCGGCCTCTCCCCCAGGCTGCCCTGTGCAGTTGAAGATCCCGGAGGGGCCACTCGGGGACTGGTGGGGGAGGGGCTGCCCTAGGGTGGACACAACTGAGGTCAGGTCTGGGGTGCCAGTTCCCCTCTGTCGTCCCTTGTGACTCCAGGACCCCGAGTTTCTCTGCGCAGTCCTAGGGACCCTCCAGGCAGTTTGCAGTCTGCCCCCCACTTTGCCATGCAATTCAAGGGCTCACTCCGGCTCTGGGAACGCAGACCAAGGGATCCTGGGCCAGGCCCCGGGGGGAGGCAGAAAAGTCCCTTTGCTCAGGTCAGGAGCCCGGAGGGGTCCCAACCACTGGGCCTCAGCGTGGCGTCGACCCCCCACTGGGAGGCCAAGTAAGACGGTCCCTGCTGGCCGGCCCCACTCGGACCCTCTGGGGTCCCCGAATCCTGGGTTTCAGGGGTTCCTTTCTGTGACCCCACACAGTCCTCTGAAAACCCTTGAGAGTGGGAAGCAGAGGAAGCCCCATTCTGCCACCTGATCTTGTCTGGGGCCTGCCCCTCGGCCTGCAGCCAGGACCCTGCTCCCAACAGCACTGCTTTCCCCTGGACACCCCAAAGCCACTGCCGTTACCCTCACCTGGCCCCCCTCTGTCTACTTCCTGCTCTCCCCGTCTGCCTGTCTTGTCTGCGTCTGTCCCGACATCTGTCTGTCTGAGGAACAGTAAGAGGAAAAGGCTGGAGCCCCACCCTGCTGGGTCCACATGACCGGTGCACGGTTCACCCTCTGCTGGGAAGTCAGCTCAGTGGTGGGGACTGCGAGCCGCAGGGGCGAGTGCTGGCTTGTTGGGCGGGGCAGGGGGGTGGGGGGCTGGGGGGTGTCTGTGTGACTGCGTGTGTAGGATGGGGAGGCGGTGCGCGCATGTCAGGATTTTGTGTGTGTGGAATGAAAATAAATTACAATGAACTGTAATGGTGGAATATTATGGAGTTGTGAAATATGATGTCTTTGAAGACCAGACATAAGAACTGGTCACAATGTAAGATTTAGTAAAAGAAAAAAACATACACCTGGAAGGAAAACTTGAAGTGAATACATCAAATATTAATAACAATTCTATCTGGATGGCTAAATTGTGAGTAATCTCGTCTTTCTTTTATACTCTTACATACTCTGCAAAGAGCATGTTAGCCTTCTAATCAGAAAAAGGAGAATAAAAGCAATGAAAACACATTAAAGATGAACTAGAAAACAAATAAACATGACTTAAAATGGAAGAAACTAGCCCTGGCCTGGCTGGTGTAGCTCAGTGGATTGAGCACCGGCCTGTGAACCAGACAATCGCGGTTCGATTCCCAGTCAGGGCACAGGCCTGGGTTGCAGGCCGATTCCCTGCAGGCCAATTCCCAGCAGGGGATGCACTAAGGCAACCATACATCGATGTTTCTCTCCTTCTCTCCTTCCCTTCCCCTCTAAAGATAAATAAATAAAATATTAAAAAATAAATAAATGGAAGAAACTAAAGCCTAATGGAAAACACTAAACACAAACCTAAGCCAAAAGTTCAGCTCAAGGCAGCAAACGCTGAGTGAGCGCCTACTGTGTGATGGGGCTCTGCTGGGTGCAGGACTGTGGAGGCTCCAGGTGCAGCCCTACCTGCCTGCCGAGTGCGCCGAGTGCGCCAGGCATCTGGAGGGTAGTACAGTCACAGGTCACAGCTAACACAGACACGGTGGACTAGGGTCCCCCTGGAGAGAACACCAGAGAAAGAAAGGGGAGGATGGGTGAATCAGGAGGGCTTCAGGGAATCTGTGACCTTTCCTAAGAGGGCGTCAGGAAGGGGATGTGGTAATGGAGGGAAGTACGTGGGATGGTTGGAGGACCTGCCCTTTGCCTGCAGCAAAGCCGTGGGCTTCAGATAAGGGGGAAAGCCCCTGGAGGTTTGCAGAGAAAGGAGCAGGAGTGAAAAAGCCCTCCCAGAGGGAAGAGGGCGCCTCGGGAAGGACCAGAGAGATGTGGCAGGGTTGCCCAGCGGCCCTCGGGCAGGTGGCGTTTTCCAAGATGGGGGCAACACTTCCCATCCCACAAGCACTTCTGGAACCTGCTTCCCCCACTAAGTAAAGTCTCATTCCCCTGCCTGTCCCCCTGAGCGGACTGTGACTCCTGTGTTCCAGTGGAAAGGCTACATTTCTTTTTTTTAAAGATTTTTAAAAGATTTTATTTATTTATCTTTAGAAAGGAAGGGAAGGAGAGAGAGAGAAATATCAATGTATGGTTGCCTCTCATGTGTCCCTCTGCTGGGAACTGGCCCAGGCATGTGCCCCGACTGGGAATCGAACCGCAATCCTTTGGTTCTCAGGCCCGCGCTCAGTCCACTGAGCTACACCAGCCAGGGCGGAAAGCCATACTTCTGAAGCTCCATGAGAAAATGGGCCCCCTGGAAAGGAGCGGGCCTGGAGCTGCCATGCTGCACGGAAGACCAGACGGGCCCAGGCAGAGAGTCCAGGTGCAGGGGCTCTGAGACCACAGAGAGAGAGGTCTGGCCAGCACCCAGCTGTCCGGCCTCGGCCGCCATCTGACTGCCACTCTGTGGAATGGGCCCAGCCCAGCCGAGCCCCTCCTGAACCCATGGCTCACAGAATCCACGAGAGCTAGAAAAGATTACTGTTGCCTTTAGCCTTTACTTTATGGTACAGAAATAGCTCATAGGAACAAACGCCCAGGGCCAACTGGAGACTCGTGGCTGCGAGTTTAGAGGGACCCGCCCCGCTGGCCCAGTGAGCGCCAACACACGGCTTCGGGAGTGAGAGGCTGCGCAGGGCCTGTGTCCCTTTCTCGCCACAAGGGACGTGTCGAGAGGATGAGGGAGAGAAGGTGAAGGGGCCTGGGGTTTGGATGTCGGCGCGGGTGTTTGGACTCGACCCTGCCTGTCGGCTGCTAAGAATACCCCGATGAGAGCTATTTACAGCCCACGCACATGCTTGGCCGGTGCTGGGTGTGGCCACACAGAATACAGCCGCCATCCTCAGATGAACCGGGGCGGGGGCCCGGCCCCACGTCCGAGGCCTGGGCACTCTGGGCACAGCTGGGTTCTCCTCTCCTTCCCATGGACCGGGACCCTTAGGCCTGCAGCCAGTGGGCTGGGATGGGGTGGAAAGCGTGAGCCTCAGTGCCCCCGTCTGAAAAATAGGGGCCTCGGATGTAAGGCCTCTAAGTCACCTTATGGCTCTGAGAATAAGGATGAGACAGGGACAAGTTTGGTTCAGTTTCCAAGGACAGGTGCTGGGCTGGGGACACAGGAAGAGGCCCAGAGGCCTAGTCCTTGCTACAGTACAGGCCCTGTTCGGGGTTTCCCGGTCCTGAGGACAGGAAACCGGACTCGAAGTGGATCAGAAAACTGAAACCCATGGGCGATGCAGAATTGAAAAGCACGGGGCTATTTGAGATTTCGGCAAAGCTTGATATAGCCAGGCAAGCAGGATGGCAGGACCTGGTTTCTCTGCCTTTCTCTCTGTTCATTTCCCAGGCTGACCTCCCCTGGGGGTCCCAGAATGGTCCCCAATCAGATCTGCGTCTACCTGCTTCTCTTCACAGCCAGAAGAAAGAGAGAGAGAGAGTCTACCCTCTGGAGACCTGCAGTAGAGGTCAAGTGGAGGTATCTGTCTGGGAGGGGATTTAGTAATTGGCTTAAACCAACCAGGGCCCACCTGGAGCTGGGACTGTGTCTACCGAACTAAGCCATGGGCTGGGAAGTGTGGGGTCCCATCAGGAAACGGATGTCAAAGAGACAGCCCCCCAGTATCTGCTGCTAGAGGACACACTCGAGAACAACAGACAAGGACCCAGGGCGTGACTCCAGGCCACCCAGCCGAACCTTCTGGAGACTGCAGCTCCGTCAGAGAGGAAGTGGTTGAGCACCGGAAAGTGGGGAATCTCCCATCAAGGCTGTTTCCAGCCGTCAGGACCAGCTGCCCATCTGGCCACCCCGGAGCCCCGGGATGCGGGCGGCCGCCGTTGGCTGGAACCCAGGGCCTGCCTGAGACGGGGGCAGCTGGAGACTGATTCATCTGGGAAAAGGGCAGGCTGGAGAGGGCTGGGGTGGGGAAGTGATCTGACTTTTCCCCAACACCAAAAAAGGGAACAGGAAAGGTCGGCTTAGGCACCAGGAGGGACCCAAACAAGTAGCATGTGACAAGCCAACAACAGCCTCCTCCATCCGGGCTCAGCCCTCCCAGGACCCCAGGAGCAAGGCTGGGTAGGGACTGTCCCATTGCTCAGGTGGGGGGGCTGAGGCCCTGAGAAAAGTGACTCACCCCAGGTGACCCGGGGAAGGAGGGTAGGGCCAGGCCAGGGCACGACCCTGAGCTCTGTCAAGACTGCCCCTTCCCTGTAGCACAGCCCGGAGTCAGGCCCATTCCCACACACAGTGACACATGATGGTGAGGCCCCCAGTTCAGAGGGCATTCAAATCCTCCAGGGAGACAGGGGCAAGGGGTTGCAGCACCCGATAGGCTGAAGTTCAAATCCTGCCTCCTGCACCCTGGTTGTGTGGCGTTGGGCGAGTCAGCGTCCTCATTTACAAGATGAAGAAAGAAATACTTCTGTTAGAGGTCCCTGGGAGGCACGATGGACATCACATACGTGAGGCCATGAGCACAGGGTGGCCCGTGGTGCGTGTTGCACTCCCATGTCACGGAAGGAAAGTGTCAGGTTCAATTCCACTAGCACCGAATGACTGGCTGAACCCAATGCTGTGAGATGCGGACACTCCGGGGATTCTTCCAAGTAAACAACGAGAAGCAGAGTGGGGGCAAATGTTTCTCAAGAAATGAGCCAGGGGTACAGGTGCGGGGGTCCTCACTCTCTGGGAGGGACTCAGGTCCAATGCCAGTTCGATCTCTGCTGCTCAGACACAGCAGGACGCTCCCACCCGTTCCCAGGGCCGGGGCAGGACTGCCGTCCCCTGAGCTTGGGCTCAACGGGGGCAAAGAGGCTGCAGACAGGGGGTCATTGTCCATTCCAGCTGGGCCGAGGTCCTGCAGCTGCCAATCCATCGGGGCACAGGGTCGCCTTGGACCAGCACAGCAGGGTGTGGGGGTCGGGGGAGGAACATTTGTGCTGCAGTTGCGGGGGGAGACCCAGATTCTACACTGGGTGCTCTCTCCAGTGTCCCGACGGTGACCCCGGAGCATCTCCGACCAACAGGCCTGGGTGGGGCCTGGCAGGACAAAGCCGTCTTTGGCTGCCCAGACCCAGGCGGGCAGAGTGCGTCAGCTCGGCGGCCCGCCAGAGAGACCTGGAAGTCAGCCCCGTTGTCCCTCTGTCTATCACTACATGCATCTTGGTTTTGTCATGACGTGATAAGACAGATGTTGCTTGTCAATTCTGCTGCCGAAATATCTCTAGACCCTGGCCTCTGGTGTCCAGCCACACAGCTGCTGCCCTGGTCAGTCCCCCCGTTGCACCCTCCTTTCTGGCCTGTGCCCTGCAGCCTGGGGGAGATTTCCAAAACACGGGTCAGCCCCATCAGTCCCGGGCCAGACTCCTTCACTGAGAAATCTGCGAAACACGCCCCTGACAAAGAACTCACATATCTTGAACATATAAAGAACTCCTACAAATCAACAAGAAAAAGACACAGGCAGTAGAGAAGGGGCAAGAGATTTTGAACAAGCCATTCACAAAAGAGGTTCTTCAAATGGCCTGTTAAATCCATGGAAACTTTATCAGTCACCAGGGGATACAAACTAAACCTGCAGTGAGAAACCACCCTACGCCCACCTAAGTGGCTAAAAATGAAATCACTGAACATATCAAGTGTTGATGAGGGTGTGGAGCAACTAGAACTCTCAGAAGACCGCTGCGGAAGGGACTAGAACTCGGCACAAGCGACTTGGGAAACTGTTTGGCGCTGTCTACTAAAGCTGAACATGAATTCATCCTCTGCCCAGCAATTCTGCTCCTGGGTGTGTGTCCAACAGAAATTCACACACACGCCCACTGAGAGGCCTGTGCAGGGTCAGTTCCTACAGCTCAGTTCGTAGCAGCCAAAACCCGGAACGAACCCAACTGCCCATCAACAGCAGAATGGACAGAGAATGGACGAGAGGCGGGTACCAGCTTCGGCTGAACGCAGCTCACGGTGTTGAAAGGAAGAAGCCGGACGCAGAGGCGTGTGCACTGGGAGACTCCGTTTATGGGAACTTCAAACACAGGTGCAACCGCGCCGAGGTCAGGACAACAGGTCCCTTTGGGGGGAACGGGGGACTAGGGCCTGGGGCGGGCACCAGGGGGAGTCCTGGGTGCTGGCACCGTTCTGCCTCTTGACCTGGGCACGGGTTACACGGGTGTACGGAGACTGTGAAAATTCGTGGAGCCAGACACACGATATGAGCACCTTTCTTGGCGCGTAGTACCTTCAACAACAGTTGTTAACCCTTTGCTGACACTGCCCAGTCCTCCGCGGTGGTTCCCACTGGCTTTCCCTCAGTTTCCCCGGCATGCCATGCCGTTCCCTCTGCCTGGAACTCTCTTATCTAGTTGGAAAACACCCTGCTCTGTGGTCGCCACCACCACCAGGAAGCCCTCCTTCCTGGCCCCACACAGAGGTGGTCGCTCCCTCCGCAGGGAGCCCCGTGCGCTTTCCCTTCAGCCTCCATCCACCTGACACTCAGCCCACAGCATTTGCTGAGCACTTGCTACGTGCCCGGCACCTACACTTGAAGTGAGAAAAAGTAAGAAAAAAATTTAAAATACTCCCAGAAGTAAAAAGACACTGACAGATGGCAGGAAATGCCCCAAAAGGAAAGTCCGCATCATCAATGGCAGAATAAGGCTCCACAACAGCTCAGGGCCGGGCCTGGCCCAGCGGGGTGTCTGGGAGTGCTTTCTGCATGAGTGGGTGACCGGGGCTGGACGGGGCCGGCAGGCGTCTGGGACCCCAAGGACACAGGCTGTCCCTTCACAAGTGTGGCGTCAGCTGGCAGAGCCACGCGGGAGTGAAGGTTGGGGTTCCCAGCAGCACAGACCCCCACCCGTGTGCAGAGTCACTAACCAACCTTCCTTCATTCAACTGATAAATATTAATCGAACACCTACTGTGTGCGGGGCCCTATACTATGCACTGTGCCCTTTACCTCCCGTTCACGCCAAATTCCCAGCAGCTATTTCAACTCCCGGGGTCCCTGGGCTGGAGGTCTGTGCCTGCTTCTGAATGTTTCCTCACCCCACACCTCAGTGCTCTCCGGTGGACCAGGCGGGGTTCTGACTTATGTTGCCTAGTTATTTATAAGCCCAAACATAATTTAGGGGGCAGCTGTTTGCCAAAATAACATTTGGTTTTGCTAAAGAATTCCCGAAGCTATCGTGATTGGCTTTCCCGACAGGACTTCCCAGGAGCTGCTCTCGGGAGCATGGGTGGCTCTGCCGCCCCAGAAGCGAGAGGCCAGGACTTGGAGCAGTCGGGGCAGCGCTGTGTGCCCGAGACCCAGCAACCCCACTTCACGGTGTGGGCCTGGGCGCGCCCGGGGCTCCCGGCGGCAGCGTGGGCTGGAGCAGTGAACTTCCCGAGGGAAGACTCGGGCGTCCCTAACGGACAAGTGAAAGGCGGTGGATGCGTGTGGCGGTCGGAAGGCAGCCCACCAGCGGGGCAAGGGGGTCCAACAAGAAGACCTAGTTTTAAGTAAAAAGGGAAACATGTCAGATGCGATGCCCGACCCGATGCCGTCTGTGTGAACTTAGAGCACATACATGCGTCCCCCAAGGTGCTGCGTGCTTGCTGAGGACACACGTGTATTTAAGGGAGCGTACTGCGAGCATCAGAGGAGGAACCGTGGAGGGAGCGGAACGAGCGGGTTCAGGGATCAGGGGAACTTCTTTCACACACACCCTTACATACTCGATAGAAAATAAGAGAGGGCCTTGCGTGGACAATGAAAGAGTACGAAAAACCAAGGATTTCAATAACTCAACAATGTTCACTGGAGGTACAGAGTAAAATTTACATTTTAGAAATTTACTGTTTCTGGGAAGATGTAATAGACATACATATTCTTTTTCTGATTCCTCCCTCGAAGCACAACTAAAACCCATTAACCTAGCAGATAAAATGAGCACAAGGGGGTTGGATGGGGGGCAGACCAGCTGGGGGTTGCAGGACCCAAGGACAACATGGGGATGGGCTACTTGTTTTTGTTTTATTTGCTTATACAACCCACACCGGGAGCTGAAGAAGCCAGCAACCCGGAGATGCCAAGGGGCCTGACATCAGCAGCCTTCTGTCTCTACACAAAGAACCTGAAAGCAGGCGCCTAGCAACGGAGAAGCATTTAAGGTCATAATTCGTCTAGCCATGCACCTCAGAAAAATCTGTGGCCCCATCCACACCAGCAAGACTGAGTGGGAAACCTGGATTTCCACCCGCAGCTGGTAATAACGAGGTGCTCCAATCTCCCGGCCAGGGGGCTGCCCGACAGGGCCCGGGAGGGGGCTGGCACCTTTCTCCCCACCTCGGCAGCAACTAGGAGCCCCCCCCCCTCACATATGCACAGACACCAGTGAGGGACTTGGCCTTCTGACCTCATTTGGTGGCCATGAGGTGGCATCCCCACTGCCCCGCTGGAGTGGCATCAGAGGAAACCAGCTAAAGAAGGTTTAATAAGATACAATTTCACAATGTAACACCCACCATGTCTACCTACAGAACAAACGGAACACGGCAGCAGCAAAACGACAGAATTAAACCTTCACATCCCAGTAGCGACCTCTGTCACGTTGACAACGTTAACACACAGACTGAAGACAAAGATTGTCGGAGCAGACTGAAGACCACGACCCAGCTCCGTGGTCTACGAGAAGACCCCGTCCAGGGTAACGGCACCGTCAGGCTGGGTGGGAAAGAATAGAAAACGACCAAAACGCGTGAAGAGACAGATCACCAAAGACGGCACGCAGATGGCAGATACGCCCTGGAAAATACGTTCCGCGTCCTTAGCCATTAGTGAAATGCAAATTAAATCGCAACAAGATATCATTCTGCACCTTTCGAAAGGGCTAAAATAAAAACCAGAGACTGCACGGAATCCTGGCAGGGACGCAGAGACACTGGGTCACTCACACACCGCCGGTGGGACGTTGAGTGGCGCGGCCATTCCCGAAAAGAGCTTGGCAATTTCTTTAAAAATTAAACCTGCAGCCACCATGAAACCCGGCAACTGCACCCCTGGGCATGTGTCCCAGAGAAACGAAGGCTTCTGTTCGAACACCAACCTGTGCAGTAATGTGTACGGTAACCTTCCTCAGAACAGCCCCGTGCTGGAAACAGTCCAAATGCCCTTCAACACGTGAACGGCGAAACGAACCAGGGACGTTTATACTGTGGAAAAGTATTCAGGGGTAAAAAGGAGTGAACTGTTGATGTACGGAACCACCTGGACGACTCTCCAGGGAATGACGCTGGGTAAGAAAGCTCAGTGCCACAAGGTTGCACGCTTTATGATTCCATATGCAACATTCTTGAAATGACAAAATCGCAGACGTGGAAAACAGATTAGTGCTGGCCAGGGGTTAGGGAGAGGTAGGGGTTGGGGGGAAGTGGGTGGGGCTCTCGAAGGGTGAGTCTTGCTGGTAGTGGTGGCCATGGTGTGTCTTCACTGTACCCATGTTAATATCCTGGGGGTGACACTGTGCTATTGTTTTGCAAGATGTTCCAACTGGGAAGAAACCAGGTTAAAATGTACAGGATCGCTTTGTATTATTTCTTAAAACTGCATGTGAACCAGCAATTATCTCAAACTAAAAACACATTTTGATTAAAAAAAGACGTTTCACCACAAGGGCCTCCCTCTCCCTTTCCCCTCAGCACCCCCTTGGTGAGGGCGACAGGGCCGATGCCCAGCTTCTGGGGACAGGGCTGTCCCCAGTGGTCCGGATGGGGCTGGGGAGCTCCAGAACCGCTGTCTTCGTCTTTCTCTTCATCAGAGAATGGGACAGGAGCCAGGTGCTAAAGGCAGGCAAAAGTTTCAAATGTCAGAAAGAGGGGAAATGTTGACACTAGAAAGTATACACTGGAGCGTTGGGCATAAGCCCTGACAGATTCCCCGAGTGCACCAGGACCCAGAGGGCAGGAGAGGACTAGGGGCCACGTGCAAACACAGGGCCCGGGAGGGGGCGGGGCTCTGAGGGGCAGTCAAGGGGGCGGGCCAAACCTTCGGGTTCTCACGGCCCAGGAATCCGGGGACAAGCGCGGGAGCCTGTGTGCGGATATGTTGCTGTAGCGTGGCTCTCAGGTATCCCTGTGTTAAGACAGAGAAGCGGGGCCCACCAACAGCCCGACTTCTGGCTGAGCGAGGGAATGAGTGCGACCAAATCCTGGGGACGGTTTGAGAGCTGCAGCCGCACGCGGCTGTGCCGTTGCGGAGGGGGGGGGGGACCACGCACGCCCCGCACAGGTCATCCCTAGGAAACTCCTGCATCTGCAAGACACTTCCGTCTGAGGCCACAAACTGTCCTCTGTCTTCCTTTGTCCCTGTTTTCTCCACAGAATCCCCTTTTCCTAACCTTTCCTCTGCATCCTAGAGTTAGAAAGGACCTCAGAGAATTTTCCGACGCAGCCGTGAAACCGCTGAGGGTGCAGGACGACACACCCTTGTTGTACAGACTAGGGTGCTATGCTCAGAGGGGACTGCCCTGCCCCCTCACAAGCAGGCCAGGATCAGAACCCAGGCTCCGGCTGTCTACCTGGCTTCACTTGGCCAGAATCTGAGGAAAGGAGAGACCCCTCTGCAGAGGGGCAATGACAAGAGTCCCCTGTCCCAGGGTCCTCCCTTTGACCCCGAAGCCACACTCCTGCTCGGTCATCACCCACCCAGCCTTACAAGCTGAGGACCTTCTGTGAGCCAGGCGCCGTTCTAGGCTCTGCGGAAGCACAGTGAATGAAGCCTTCCGATCCCGCAGGCTTTTCTGCCGGGGCCTCGCCTTCCCCCTGCCCTCCCCCTCCACCCTACAGCCGAGCTCCTGGCCCCACGCAGAGGGTCCTGTCCCTGGTGGGGGTCAGGAGGCCTGAGGGCTCGGGCCTCGTGTTGGAGGAAGGGCCTACTTTGACGTTTCTGGTTATGTCCAAAAAGGATCCGCATGGACCACACGCAGTCACCGCATGATGTGTTGTGTCAGGAACGTGGATTTGGTTAACATCAGATACCTAAAGTGCAGCAGGACTTCCCTAATCCTGCTTGGATGTTTCTTCATGCTTTTGATATGACCAAAAGCCTTGACCAGATAGATGTTCCCAGGCCCCTCTGAACCTGCCTGGGGTGAAGTACAGCCCCCTCCCAGTCTGGCCCCAGCCTCTCCAAGGGTGGCTCCTGCACCAGCCATGTTGGCTGCGCCTGGAAGCTTGTTAGAATGCAGAGGCTCAGGTCCTGCCCTGGACCTGCTGAACCAGAATCTAAAAAGATCCTCAGGGATTTTTTTTGTTTGTTTTTTGGACATTAACGTGTGAGAAGCTCTGTCTTTTAGCGTAGAATCCCAAACCCCCTACCGAGCCCAGACACACTGGTTCAATCAACTCATCAGTTAAGAAAAAGTTTGGTAAGTGAATTCCAGTTCTAGCACCTTTCATTGCGAGAGCCTGCCACTGGGGGCGAGTCCAGTGGTCCCCGGAGAACCGTCCACGCAGCCACCGGGCTCCATTCTGGAGGGTCAGCACTCCCCTGGTCAAGACAGACCTGGTATCCATCTCTCAAGGTGGCCAGCCTGTCCTGGCTGTGGCCAGGTGGTCCCTCTGTGGGGGTCTGGCTGCAGCGAGCTGAAGGGTTTAACTGTGAGAAAGCCAAGGCACGCCCCGGACCCCAGCTCAGGCCCCTCCTGCTAACAGATGCACACAGACCGTGTCGCCATGAGTCAGAAGGTGACTCACAGGCACTCCCTCCTCCCGGTCCTCTCCTCCTCCGAGGAGACTGGAAAGGGGAGCAGTGTCTCAGCTCAAAACCTGAGAGAGCACCTGTGGACACAGCTGGGCTGAGGGACTGCCAGGGTCAGGCCTGGAGTCAGGGCTGGGAGCTCTGGGTGGCCTGCCTGTGCTCGCTTGGAAAACAGGGCGAGTCCCCATTGTCAGGTTCTTCTCCCAAGTCCCTGGGACACAGAGGGAGAAGGGCGACAGCGGGACCAGCGCCAACCACAGCTTCACAGGGAGTTCTTGGGGGTGGGAGCCATTCAGACTGGCAGCCAACCCTGGGTCCCGCCCCACCTGACCTCGCCTGGGGACCACACCCCCTGAGGGCACGGGTGCAGAGCAGGGAGGGAGTCGCCCGCTTTCACTGATGAGTGGCCCGAACGGAGTCCCGGGCAGAGCCCGGACCACACTGGTTTGAGTGATCATGTGATCTGCCGCCCCTCCTCAGCCCATGGCACCTGGGACAAAAACTTCATGAGTGACAAGCAGGAGAGTGGTGGGCGGGGACAACATATGGCCTTCGGGTAGGACCCCTGAGGTTGGGATGACCACACTACCCCTTGAGATCTCGGGCCCACCTCGGTTTCTCTGTCTGGGTAACTTCTCACCATTGCTGACTGTCCTGGGCATCTATTTATACCATGACCTCGAAACGGGGGAGGGTGCCCTGGGGCTGCCCCGGGCAGGGCTGGCCGGGGACAGGGGGCTCGCAAGGAGGAGCCTTGGAAAGATGGGCACTTCCCCTCCCTGCTTCCCTGTAGACACCCAGCACCCCGCTCCCCCACTCAGAACCCATCCACAAGCTGGGTCATCCTCCCGGCTGAACCCAGGCCCTGTTCTCCCACCCACCCCGGAGGGGAGCTGGGGGCTGGTGAGCAGTGCCTGACCGGAGGCTCGCTGGGACGTGGGAGCCAGCAGTGGCGTCCCCTGGGTCTGGGAGCCTCCCCCTGGCCTTGCCTGATGGCTTCCCAGGCCCCAACAGGTGGTCACAATCCAGGGCCAGGCGGCCTCCGGCGGCAGCCCCCACGCCCCTGCTTTCCGCCTTGATTAGCAGAAACATTCCTACATCCGTCACGGCAAGACAGCCTGCTCCCCACTGTCAATCACCCAGGAAACGCAAACACATTCTGGCTGCACCCTGCCTTTCTTTCCATAAAGTCACAGGCACCCGCAGGGCGCCCCAACCCCACCCCAGAGCCAAGGGGACAGGTGTGTGGGAGAAGCCCCCCCAGACCGAGCTTCTGCCACAGCTGGGGAAGGTCTGAGTCACAGCTCTCCCTTCCCTCCCCTCACACACTCACACACTCAGGCTGACACGGAGCTGCCAGCAAAACACCGCTGCACGCAGAGCCTCGCCCACGGACAGCTGTGCACAGACGCCCAGGCACACAGACCACTGGCCACAGACCCACGGAGCAGGGGGCGAATGCACAGCCCCGCTAGGCTGAGCTCCTGGCATGCGGGGATCTCAGCTTTCTGTATCTGGCACATAGTAGGTGGGCAGAGAGCAGCCCTTCAACGCAAGTCTCAGGTGTGGTACCTGTTTCTTTCATCCACTTCTGCTGCCCTCTCTCCACACTAGGGTGTCAGTTCTGTGTGGACAGGGACTTTCTCCCATCCACAGCTGTATCCCAGCACCTAGGACAGGGCTTGGCCCTTAGTATGTCCTCGGCAAACATTCGTTTGTTGAGTGAATGTTTGGGCCACCCCACCTCAGACCCCACCCCACGCACAGTCCTGCAGTCCCCACCCTCACCCCCCAAGCGCACCCCCCAAGGAGCTGCCTGGTTTTGCAAGAAAACAGATGTGACTACATAACCCTTTCAGGACCCAGGCTGCACCAGCCCCTCCTCTGTCACCTCTGGCTGGGAGTTGCCACCGTCTGGCCCACACAACCCTCCATCCTCAACCCCCAGCTGTCTCCTAGGACATGGCCCTGCCCACCCCACCTCCTGGCCCTGGCTGAACTCGCTTCCTCTGGAGCCTCACCTGCCTATTGCAGGATAGCCTGCCTCAAGTTCAGGTTCGCTCCCACCCCATCCTTCAAGGCATCCTCCTCTGTCACCCCAGGCCATACCAGTCTCTCCCTCCAGCTCCAAACTCCCCTGGACCCGCGTGGGGAGCAGGACGCCCTCCGTCTCTGCCTCAGGGCCAAGGCAAACAGGCGATGACAACACAGGGTGCAGAAGGCGGGGTGTGAGAATGCAGGCAGTGGTGGAGGCCCAGGAGGTGAGGCCCAGCAGAGACGGCGCCCTCGGGCTACCCTGGCTCTTTCCGTGGCTGGTGCGCACGTCAGCGGGCACCACCGCACCGCCCACCTGTTCCCGCCTTTGCCCACATCCTGCCCTCCGGCCATGCACCCGTGCCCCTAAACACCCCTTCTCCTTCTCTCATTCTCGGGTGCCTTTGCTCATGCTGGTCATCCCCTCCTCCCTTACCCACATGCTGAATGTCCACCCCACCTCCATAGCCTGGGGCCAGGAGTCTCTGCCAGTCCCCCCCCCAGCCCCTCCATCTTTTGGCAAAGTTAGAGACCCAGCTCCTTGAGGCTCCCACAGCCTCCCTGCCTCACAGCCTCACAGCCCTGTCACTCCATCTTCAGGGCGTTGACCTGCCTGTCTACCCAGTGGCCCGTGAGCTTCTTGAGGGCATGACCCTGTCTTGCTGGTTTCCATGCCCCTGGTACCCATGAGGCCTTAGCCAGGGCCTGGCACACAGTGGGGTTCAATTGATGTTGGATGGCAGGCCCTGAGGGGCAGGCACCATGGCAAGGCCTTCACCCGCTGCAGTGCCTGACATGGTAACCAGAAGCTTCCTGCTCTTCCGGTGCCCACAGCAGGCCATGCTCTGTGGGACACTGCGGACATGCAGGACTGGAGCGCTGGCCTCTGTTCTCACTGCCCCGGCGCAGGGCCGCATGTCCGCCTTGTGCGTGCCTCCCCCACCCCTGGGCTGCAGGCTTGGGACAGGACAGGAGCAAAAGTCAGAAACGTGCTAGACAACTGTCCTCTTAGGCTCCTGCCTTTCGCCAAGAGCAGACCAGAGAGCCACTGGTCCCTCGAGGGTGAGAGGCAGGCGGAGTGAACCTGGGCCCAGCCATGTCTTGGAACCAAGTCCCGTTGATCCTCAGACGCGTGAGGGGAGAGAAGTGTGTGCTCAGCGCTTCCTGGCAGAGTTGGGAACCTGCTGGCTGTGGAGGGCAGGCGTGCGCACCCACGGGGCTCACGGGAGCTGCTGGGCTCTCGGGAGCTTCGGCCCGAGGCTGAGCCCTGTGGCTTGTTCTCTCACCCACCCAGCACCCTCCGGTGCCAGGCCTTTCCAGAGCAGACTGGAGGCTGGGGCGCAGATCCCACCCTCCCCAAGGGACCTTGCCGCCCTGTCTCTCCCACTCAAGGAAACCTTGGGGAGATGCGTGGAGGGATTCAAGGGAGAAAAAGCTCACTTCTGGCCACAGGAGTGATAAAGTATTTTTCAGGAGTTTTATCGTGGTAAAGTATTACCATCTTAACCATGTTTAATGTGTAATCCAGTGGTTTTAAGCACATTCACATTGCTGGGCGACCATCACCACGTCCGTCTCCAGAACCCTGTTCCTCGTGCAAAACTGAAGCTCCGTCCCCATTCGGCCCCACCGCCCTCTCCCGCAGCCCCCGGAGCCACCTCTGTCTCTGTCCCCTCTGTCACCGTCCCCTCTGTCTCTGTGACTCCGACTCCACTAGGCACCTCAGAGAAGTGGAATCACACAGGTCTTCTGACTGGCTTGTGTCGCTGAGCATAATACCGGCAAGGCTCACCGGGGCTGCAGCCTCTGTCGGAATTCCCTTCCTTTTCCAGGCTGAGCAGCTCTCCACTGCGGACACAGACCGCAGCTGCGGATCCATTCATCCTTCCACGGCCAGCTCTGGAGGCTGTGAGTGATGCTGCTGTGGACATAGATGGGTGTGCGACCACAGAGGTCACGCCATTTGTTTTACACGCCTGCGGGGCCGGTTTTGCGGGCTCAGGAGAGAGGGCTTTGCATGTCTTAAAGGTGAGTGTGGCCCTCACCTGGGGTTTTCACCGAAGGTTTTCAGCAAAGGAATGACTTGACCACTCTGCCCCCAGGAAGCTATCGGGGCAGCTGAGAGCAAAGCAGACAGTGGCGGAAGATTTTGGGGGTGGGGGAACCCAGGAGGGGGGTCTTGATGGTTGGAGCAAGAAAGAGTGAAGACGAGAAACCCAGGGCACAACATGGAGAAGAAAGAACAGTGACGGTGGAGCCAGGACAGCAGGGCAGGGACTGACTGGGGTGAGGCCAGTGAAGCTCTCGGCTCAGTCACAAAACGTTAAATACAGATATTTATATTTTGTTTAAATACAGGAACGGACAGGGTCAGGATTAGGGAGAGGCAAGTGAGGCATCACGCAAGAAAGGGGTTGGAGCCTGGCTTTCACTGAAATTTGATACTTGGTTCATGCGGAATCCTGGTGTCCATTTTTATTTCAGGGAAGGTTGGGGTGGGGGTTGTAGCTCAGTGGTAGAGCATGTGCTTCCCATGTACGAGGTCCCCGGTTCGAACCCCGGTACCTCCACTTTTCCTTCAACCCACACCTTTTCTCATGCTTTCCCTGTTCACTCAGGGAGTCCAGTGGGTTGCTTTTATTGTTCTCCCATTTCTACCCCCAGTGGCTTACCATCTCCCAGCTCCAGCCATTGGCGAAAGGAAGACAAGAGGGGAAATCTCTCTCTATATATATATATGTGTGTGTGCATATTGCATTAAAATATTACTTATCTTGGTCACTGAGGCTTTGGTGCCCCCTGGAATCTTCTGCTGAGGTCAGCACCTCACTCACCCCACCCTCATCCTGGGCTGAGAGACAGACCCCTAAAGTCATCCACGGACACGCACTGGGTGCTGGTGACGTGCCTGCACTGTGCTAGGACCTGGGGTCCAGTGGGACCTGTAGTTCTCTGTCCTCAAGTTTAAGGCCAAGTAGAGATTATAAGTCGGAAGGTACAGAGACTGGGGCAGGTGCTGTCCCTCTCTGCTAGCCTGGAGGAATTGAAAGAAGCGGGGCACAGAAGGGGACAGACATGTGGCTGCTGTTTTGTTTCGCTGTTTTGCACCCCCGCTCTCTGAACCCTACATCACGGGTCTTGAACCACTCTCTACAGAAACTGAAACTACCAGCCACCTGTGGTCTCTCATTCCCTTGCACCCTGGGCCGTCCAGGCTCTCCAACCAGACGCACCGACTCACGATTTAAAAACCAGGACTCGTGCTGCAGAGAAGCAGAGCGCCTCCCTGCTGAGCCCCCAGGGCATCGGTGCCGGTGCTGGGTGGATGACGGACCCGCTGGTGCCCGGGCCGCTGCGCCCTGCAGCTGTTTGCACCGCTGGCCTCGGGGACCATTGGAGAATATCGATCTTGTTTGCATGCCACAAGCCCAGGTCTCCAGCTCATTCGTGGTTCATTAGTCACCCAACATTCTTTGAATACCATTTTGCATATCTATTCTTTGAACATCCCCTTCTGCCTAAGTTAACCTGAGTTTGTTTCTGATGCCCACAGCTAAGAATGTTGCCTTATATAGAAATTGGTGCCAGGAGCGGTTGCAGGCAATAGATGTTGGAGGAAATTCAGAGAAGCTGGGGTGGGTTATCTTGGCTGCTCGGGCTGGAGACAGTGAAAACCCAGCACGTGGTAAGGGCTCTGGCGTCCTCCAGCATGCAGAGGGAAACAGGAATTGAGACTCGCCGCCGGGAACCACCTGGAACCAAGGACAGCCCGCTGAAGGCACAGCTTGGAGACTGGGACGCCAGCCTTCGGAGAGAATGACAAGACCGAGGAATTAAACTGTGGGTGTGCGCGGCCGATTCTCTCGGGGCCAGCTCCTGAGAGAAACAAGGCCATCTCCTAAGTCCCAAATCCTTGGCTCAAGATCCCTGCGCAGAAACAGTCTATGCTTGCTAAAAGCACCTCTTCATTCTCGAAGCCGCCGGGATGAAAAGGCCAAAAATGAAACTCGAATCCGAGCCTGTAGGCTGGCGAGTGACCTCACTGGCAGATGCCACGGCTTCACCAGCCCTGTCCTGTGGGGGCGAGACTGTCAAATAGGAACAAGCAGGCTCAGCATTTGCAAGGAACCATAGAGACAGGCTTGGGGTGATGTTGAACCTTCTGAACCCCTGACCCCCACCCTCCACACAGCCCCCCCACTGCGGGCTGAAGCAACTTCTTCTCATTGTCCGATGAGGCTGGTGTCCTCCCTCAATAGGCCCCTAGAATGTGCCCGCCCCCCGAGGCTCCACTATACCTCAGTGTCACCGGATCACAGCTGGGTCCCCAGATAGCTAAAGGAAAGGGGCAGGACTGAGTGTCAACCCAAAGCAGGCTGTTCTGTTTCACATCATCAGAAACCTGGGGACGGTGTGTGAATGGCCAGACTGAGTGGAACTCATTTAGGCAGCGCACCAGCCTCAGGGCTGGGGCTGGCTCTTGTTGTTCCTGGGGCTGGCCCGTCGGTTGGCCCAGGGCACTGGGGCCTGGCTCAGCGGTGGCCCACACTCAGTGAAGGGGAGATTACAGCAGTTCTGAGTATAATGTAGAGACAGAGCAGATTAACTACAGGGGACCGCCACACCCAACCACAGCCCCTGCGAGCCAGGAACACCATCATCCCTTCACCGAGATGGCTCAAACCACCTTGTTGAGACAGTCCAACAGCCTTCCAGAAGCCTCGGTGTAACCTGGGGGATGTCTGGGGTACAAACCAAGACCCCTGGGAGGGCAAAGTCTCCCTGGCAGTAGTGACTGCCCAGGGTTGAAAAGCAGGAGTTGGTGGGGCGAGCGGATCTCAAGGTCCTGGGGCAAAATGGATGAGCAACTCACAAGAACCCGAAAGGTCTGGGGACAGAGCTTTGACTTGAGCCCGCGGATGCAGCCCCTGGTGTGGCCCAGTCCCAGGCCGCAGTCAGTGTACAGGCGCAGAGAGCCCTACCTGAGGGAGGGGCCTGCCGTTACACTCCGAGTGCGGGCCGTGAAGCCCCACGGAGACTGTGGCCGCTTAGAGGAGAACTGTGCGCCCAGGAGCCGGGAGGGCCTCGCTGAGTCCGTGTTTCCTCATCTGTAACACGAGGACAATAATATCTGCCTGAAAGGATTGCGGGTTAATTGGGTGGAATAACGGGACAGCGCCTGGAATATAAATGCATGCATTGGCTGCGGCTGAACTTTTAATGCCTCTGTGATCTCGTGTTCATTCTTTCCATTGTTTCCATCTTCACTCCACCGTACTGTGATCAGCCATTTGCTGGGGGCTGAGAGTGAAAAAATAGCCCCAACTGAGGACTGTGGGGGCAGCGGCCCTGCCCGGTGCTGCGGCGGGAGGCAGCCATGCTGGGGCGAGCTCCTGCTGTGGGTTACCGCTCTCTGCGGCAGCGCCCAGCTCCTCAGAAGTCGGTCAAGCGGGAGGGCAAGTGCAGGGCTTGGGACGTGGTGACAGTGATAACTAGAGAGGAGAGGACGGAGGGGGACAGATGGGTGGGTAAGTGGGTGGACGGGTGGGTGGACAGATGGACGGATGAACTAACGAATGGATGGATGGAGAGGTGTAGACACGGAGGGAGATAATGGCTGGATGGACTATGGGAAATGGACTGGACATGACCCCAACCCCGGAGGATCTTCCAATTCGGGCAGATGCAGTGCCAAGCAGGGAGGGCCCTGAGAAGCAGGACAGTCTCATCTGCAGTCACTAGGGACACCCTCCAGGTCCAAGTCTGCGATTCTCCAGCCCGGTCACCGTGTGTGTGTGTGTGTGTGTGTGTGTGTGTGTGTGTGTGTGTGGTGAAGACCAGCCAGGCGAGCTGCAGCTTGGCACCAACACACCTGGTTGCACCAATAACAGACCTTTATGGCCATTCATTCAATAAGCATTTACTGAGCACCTACTATGTGCCTATTCCAGGCTCTGGGGGCAGAGCTGTGAACACAATAACCCCCAGTGGGGCTGGCATTGGGGAGACAAGGCCGATGAGGATAAGTGCGGTGGGGGTAACTGAAGCAGGGCGACGAGGGGTCTCTGCAGCAGGGTCTGCTCGTCTGGGAAGGTCCGACAGGGCTGGGCTGACGCTTGCTCCGAGGCCTGAAGAAAGGGCAGGGGCCAGTTGGGCCGGGACCTGGAAGGAGCGATGGCATTTCTGGGCCACACAGTAACTCGGACTCTGAGTGGGGACTGTAAGCCAGGTTATGCACAGGCACTGGGGGTCTGGGGCTCCTGGTCTGGCCTGGCCCGGAGCGGAAGCACGGCAGATACCGTGCCGGCGGAGGAGGGCCTTGCTGGGGGCTGGCCGGCCAGGAGCTGAGTGATAGTCACTTCTCTAAGCCGGGTTGGTGTCGCTTCGCCACTCAATTCCTCATTCCTTAAAGCCACCTTGCCAGGATTAAGAATTCACAGATAGCCCGGGCCCGTGGGTCTCAGTTGGTTAGAGTGTAGTCCTGTAAACTGAAAGGTTGCTGGTTCAATTCCTGGTCAGGGCATAGGCCTGGGTTGGGGCTTCAGTCCCCATTCCACACTCGTGTGAGAGGTAACTGACCAATGTTTCTCTCTCCTGTCGACATTTGCCCTGCCTTCCCTTCTCTCTAAAATCAATAAGCATGCCTTGGGTAAGGATTTTCTTTTTAATTCGCAGATATTTTGCTTGACGAGCAGTAAACATTCACTGTTCTGTTGCGTTATGGAGGCAGCAAATGCTAAGCATGCTCTAGTGTGTACACGGAGCCTGACAGCTGCAACTCCTGTCACCGGGGAGGCTGTCCCCTCTGCCCCCCAGCAACGGGGAACCCAGGACACTGGGAGTGTGGGGGAGGGGAGGGTCCTACACACAGGGTTGAGCAGGCAGGGCCAGGGGCTTCCAGGTAGACCCCTCTGACCTTTACCACCCACCACCTGACCAGTGGTCTCCACTTCCTCAGGCACAGGGCCCAGAATCCCAGGAGGAATTTAAACCACATTGTAACAGCGCCTCCCCACGCCCCCCGAAGCCAGACACTCTTGTGCTAGGGGCTCAAGAAGGTGAGTGAATGAACGAATGGCCCAATCAATCAGCCAGCCAATCCCTCAGCCACGGGGAACCCAAATGTTATTCAGTCTAACCTCGGCCAAGTGGTCACCAGGCTTCTACTTACACACTTCCAGGGACAGGCAGCTCACTACTTCCAGTTTCAGATCATCTTTAGGATGAGTCAGATTCTCCACCTCCCAGTTTCCCCATCAGCCCCAGTGGACTGCAGGTGAGACCCAGAACGCATTTAATGTCTCTGTTATTGGATGATGCCCAGGCCTCCACAGGCAAGGGAGTGCACAGAACCCCACAGCTGGACTTGAGGGGCCACAGGTCTCCTGGTCTTATTGTGTTTCAGATGAGGTTTTGGCCAGGGAGGGGCTGTGACTTGCCCAGGACCACGGAGCTGGCTAAGGACCGAACCACAATGAGACTTCAGACTCAACTTTGAAACCCCAGAGCCCCTCTGGGGTCTCCTCCAGCTGTCCCCACGCTGAGAAGACCCTCCCACCAGTCGGTGTGACTCTGCAACGCTGAGCACCTGCTTGCCTTGTGGAGACCCTCAGCCTGGAGAAAGCCATTTCTGGTCACTGCCAACGAGAGGCGCAGCGCTGAGGCCTGGGGTCTGAATGCCAGGAGCCGCCGCAGGACCCAGACCTACAGAGTGGGCTGCATGGCTCTCACCCACCCCCAGACAGGGGCCTCCCTCCGAGCAGCAGGTCCACGTTTATGTGCACGCATGCGTGAGCGTGTGTGTGCATGAATATGCGCCGAGACTCCCAGAGCGAGAGGAACACGCAGCAAGCTGTCAACAAATCCTGCCAACGCGGAAAGGGTAACCGCCACGCACAATGCCAACAGACAGACCTCCGGCGGATTCATTTGGTTTGATTTTGTGGTTATTTTTTTACAACTTTAAATATGGAATATAAATAAATTTTACATTTAAAAAATAAAAGGAAAGCCCCCAAAAATATAATCACCAACTTTACAAACTGAAGGAAGCAGATTTTGGAGAGGGGGAGGGGGGAAGTGCCGTGGAAGGTAGGAAGGGGGTGGGAGCTCAGTGCCCCCCACCCCAGGGAGCCCGGGGACCTTTGCCCTTTCTCCCCTGCTGCCAGCCAGAGCCACTTTCCTGGGAGGCGCCACCAGAGGCGGAACTCAAAGGGATCTAAGGTGGGGGAGAGTGAGGGTGGGTGGGGCATGAGGGCTGCCCCTCCCTTGGAGACCTTCTCTAGGTTTTTTCATGTCTGCCTGGAAAGAGACTGACGGAGCTGGGGGAGAGGGCTGCGGGGGGCCCAGGGGGACCTTGTCGTCTCCTCCTCCCCACCACGAGGCTCACTCTTGCCCCACCCTCTGAGCCATAGGCTGGGGTCAGGGGCACAGCCCGTCTATGACACAGAGCCTCTATGTCAATAGGAAAAAGATCCCTCGTGTTACCTCTACTTGCCAGTGTAGATGGTGTGAACAGTGAAGCCCGCCTGCCGGGCCCCTGAGCAGTGCAAGCCCTGTACAAGCTGAGTGGGCAGTCTGGGCTGGGCCGAGGTACGCTGGGCAGTCCCCTGCAGCCCCGGCCGCTGGTCTCCTGCCCCTAGGAGCAGTAACTGGGCTCATGAGGAGCTTCAGTGAGGGGTGCTCCCCTTGGTGGAGCACACTGAAGGGCCAGGACTGGGGGAAGCACGCAGGGTGGAGGTAGAGAGGTAACACAGGAGGAAGCAGGGGGCAGGGGGTGGGCAGGAGAAGGCAGTGGGTGCCCAGGTCACCCTCTGCACCCACCTGCAGCGCGAACTTCATCTCTGACACATCTGAGAGAGCACTTGGCTGCCCGGCTCAGGCCAAGCCTGCCCAGAGGAGTCCACATCTTCAAAGATGCCGCGTGTGTAAAATGAAAGAAAGCCACTGTGAGCAGAGGTGAGGAGGGAGAAGCGACTGGGCCTGGGCGCTGTGGGCGGGGTTTGCTCCATCCAGTCTGTGCCCAGCCCAGTCTCAGCCACAGAAGTACGTGGCCCTCAGGCCGGTCTGCCTGCGGGCGTTCCCTTAGGACCCGGCTGGGGGCCAGGGACCAGGCAGGCCCTGCTGAGACGTCGCAGGGCCACAGGCAGGGTTCCTGGAGCCAGTCCACTGCGCTCGGGGTGCCCGGGGCGGGCACTGGCGAAGGGAGCCCCTTCCCCCATCAGTCTCTCTTGCACTCTTATCCCAGACTCCCGGGGTCGGGGAGGAAGGCTTCGATGGAGTCCAGGTTCTTCATTTCCTTCTCAAGCTTCCGGGTAAGACGCAGGAGGCCACTGAGGGGAGACCCGCTTGCAGAGGGTGATGGACGCGTGGAAGGGTGGGGGAAGCACCATTGGCCGTCCGAATCAGGCATCGAGACAGACGGACGAGGGGAACAATATTATCACTCCAAGGACCCCATGGGGGCGATACAGCAAATACCATATTAAATAACCCTGTAAGCCAAACAGAGGGACAACGGGGGCTCAGAGACGGCCCAGGAGCTCCCCGCCACACTCACGTGCGCTGCTTGCGAGGGGCAGGGGCCCGGGGGCAACCTGGAGTCCCTGATTTCCACCAGGGCTCGGGGCTGGGCAGTTGAGGTTTCAATTGCACCTTCTCTGAGGGCATGCCGGGACACAGCTGGGCTGGGGTCTCCAAAGCCCACCCCCCACCTGTCCCAAGGGAAAACTCAGTTGATAACTGGGCAGAGGGGATCAAAACTTAGCGCCTGCATTTCATCTGGGAAAATGCCTCTCTCTCATCTTCCACAGTCCCACCCACAAGCCAGAGAGAAGGAAACACAGGGTCTGGGCCTCAGTTTCCCCGCCCAGCCCTTACCTGCCCACACTCTCCTGCCGATGCCCCTAGGCTCCAAGGGTCTCCTTCAGTGCCTTCTTGTTTTGCGTGTGCTTGAACTTCCTGTGCTTCCCCTTGGGGGGCCCACGGACACGCACCGTTCTGATGGCCACCCGGGTCTGGGGTGTCCTGGCTGCTTGAGAAAAAGAAAGGCTTGTCAGCAGTTGGGCCACCACTGTGAGGGTCTATCCCTCTCCACTGAGACCTGCCACAGACCTTCCCAGAGCCTCGGGGCTGAGGGAAGGGGCCAGACCTCCTGGGTTCAAATCCCAACTCCACTGCTCGCCAGCTACATGTGCCTTGGAAATAATTACTGAACCTCTCCATGCCTCAGTTTCCCAATCTGTGAAATAAAGTGATAAGACTGCCCCCTGCATAGAACTGGTGGGAGGAATAAATGACAGAATGTCGGCAAACACATCATTACCCCACTGGCATGCCCTTTATTTCCAAGCCCCTCAAACTTGGCCTGAACTTGGGTCCGTCAGCCAATACAGGGGGTACAATGGTGCTGTGCCCGCCCCAGACATAAGCCTTAAAAAGGCCTGGCAGCTCCCGCCTTTGCACTTTGAGGAGCCCTGTGCTGCCACATGAGAAGGCTGGTAGCCCTGCTGTGGAGGCCGCATGGGGCAGAGAGGCCCTGGATGACAGGAAGGGGCCAGCTGTCCCACTGCGGCCTCCAGATGGCTGACTGCAGCTACAAGAGACGCCAGCAGAACCGCGAAGCTGAGCCCCGTCAGCCCACAGACCAGAGGGGCAGGAACTGCGGCTGTCCTGCCACAAAGTACAGAGTAAGCCGTGCCGGGCGAATGGCCGCTGCTCTCACTCACTTGCCTCTTGTTTCCTCTGCCTGACCCCTGTTGAGGTTTCCTCCCACCGACCTTTCAGCCCCTGCAGTCGTGTGGCAGGGAGCCCCCGGGCTGCCCCTGGACCAGACTCCCACCACGGAGCTGGCCCTTCCCCTGCCGTCTGCCTGGCCCTCACCGCTCAGAGAAGTGGCACCATGGGGCAGGCCAGAGCTCGGCCGCTGGGCCAGACCACCTGGTTCAAGTCTCTCGTGTGCTTTGGGGCGAGTCAGCAAACTCCCTGTGCCTGGATTTCCACATTTTAACCAGTGGCCCTGGCCTCCTGCGGTCGGGAGGTAACATGGAAATCGCCAGACACGCTCGGCTCGCTCTCACTGGGCACCTGGCAATCCGCTAAAGCCCTTTGTCCTCACAGAGGGTACGAGGATCTACGTTTCACAAATGAGGAAACTGAGGCAGAGGGATCAGGATTCAAATTGGGGATCTGCCTCCAGAGTCCACACTGTCAAGCCCTCTGTTGTAAATCACGGTGCCCACGAGCCTCGGTCAAGGTCAGCATTCATACCTCCCTCCCTCCAGGGCACCCAGGCGGATGCCCTGGCAGTGACAGCTTTGTCTGCCGAGCTCAAGGACCCCCCTTCCTGAAGCCTTTCGACTTCTCCCAGCCCATCGGCCCTTTGGGGCCAAGGCCTGACCTCCTGCCTCAAATACAAGCTCTCGTGAGGCAGTCACCCCATCTCTGTGACTTGGGGACTCTGGGACTCAGGGCCTTTGCACCAAGGAAGACACTGAAGGGCCTGGAGTTTCCGATCTAGAGACCAGGCCACCAGCAGGACACTGGGCCGGCAACAACCGAGCCAGCTCAAGGTTGTCACACAGCTCATGAGGGACAGGCTAGAACAGACCCTGGAGCCCAGAGACTGACACCGACCGCCACATCTCCCGGGCCACGCCACCGAGCCTCAACCCAGCCTGTGGACAGCTGCCAGAAGCGCTGTCCCACGGGGCCAAAGCACTAACGCTGAAATGGCAAGACTTCATCCACACGGTCACCAGTTCAACATGCCCACCCCGAGAAACTGGGTCAAAAAATCATGTGACACAAATATGGGTGAAAAACAAACCCACTCTAAACATAAAGCAGAACATTTTTCCTGGATAGCAAAGGCGTGCTCCGTGCTAGTGCTACACACAGTTCATAACCCATCAGCTCGAAGCTGTCAAATTAGCGGCCTTTGCGGAGCACCCAGGCCTCTCACCTCGGTCCCGAGAACCGGACGCAGAGGCCAAGAGGCGGCCCTGCCTTCAGAAGGCTCGTAAGTGGGACATAACAAGGGGGCCTGTTCTGCCCCCAAACAGGATCAAGTCACTGAAAATCAAAACAGTGACTCGGGGGACTTTTTAAAACGTTTAATCACATTAACTTAGTGATTCTCATTTGATCCTTACTGCAAAATTTTGAGGGAAGAAAGGCAGCCAGATTTAGTCCAAAGAAAACAGGGCAGGCCATTATCAGACCTGGGACGAGCTCTGTGACCTTGGGCAAGACCTCAGCTTCTGTGGCCTCAGGCACACCCTCTGCAAAATTAAACCAGATCTTTTTGTTTTGTTTTGTGTTTTGTTCCTTTCAACTCTCTAAGCTGAACTGTGCCCCAGATTTGTAAAATCTAAAGATGGGAAGGAAACTCTGGTTCCACTTAGCCATCTGATGCTTGCTTCAGACATATCTCTTATATCCCTCTGCATGGTTGTCCAGCCTTTACTGACACACCTCCGAAGACAGGGAACTCACTCCATCACAAGGAAAACAATTCCATCCTGGATGTCTGACTAGTACATGGAATAAAAAATCTCTGTCTGGTGGCTTCGCCCGCTGGTCCTAATGGCCCCCTCAAGGCCACAGGAATTAGTCTGTTTTTTCACCCTCAGGACAAGGTGTCACATATCTGAAGACGCCGTGCATTGGGTCTTCTCTCGCCCAGGCTGTTGTCTCGCCCTCTTTCATGCACTCATTCAACAAAGTAGGGCCGTTAAGCCTGGGATGGGCTACGCTGCACGGGGTGGTCAGGGCAGACCTCCAGGAGGAGGTGACTTCTGAGCTGAGACCCAAATAAAGAGAATAAGTAGGCTTATGAAGAGCCGAGAGAAGTGAGATTGGTAGGAGCAAAGGCCCTGGGGCAGAAACGTATCTAGCCACTCGAAGAGGCCAGGCTGGCCAGGGTGGCAAACATGAAGGGGACTGGCTCTCAGCAAGGCCAGAAGGCCAACTGGGTGCTCTGTCCTCACGTAGGGCCCCGCAGGCAGGGGAGGAACCAGGTTGTTCCCAGCTGGATACAAAGCTTCAGATGAAGTTAACCAGGGTGGGGCATGCCTGGTCCAATCCTCCCCACAGCAGCTGCCCTGGGAGAGGGCGCTGCTGGGCTGAGACATCAGAGGCAGACCCTGGACCAATGGTTACCTCGCTGCTCCTGGGACCCACCTGGCTTTCGGGTCACAGGTTGTGCCGCGACCACTGTCTCACACCTGCACGCCAGATGGTCCTCCAGGGTCACTGTGACCAGCTTGTTGATCGGGGTTTTCCTCACGATCTCGATCTTTTTCACCTGGAGGGCAGAACCACCCAAGTGCCTGTGTAGGACTGTGCGGGAAGGGGCTGAGGGAGTCACCTGCCTGCCCTTCCCGCCCCGTCGTCCACTGTAGGAATCTTTCCTCGAAAGCCAAAAGCCGGGAGAGCCTTGAGCTGCAGGGCAGACACTGTGGCCCAAACAATAGCAGGACCCTGCCCTCTGCCCTTCTCCGAAGCCCTTCTTGTAGCTTTTCCATCAAAACAAGCCCTCCCGACCTGGCCTCCAGCTTGGCCAGGGCCCCCTCAGCACTCCCAGGGAGGGAGAAAGGCATTTCCGGGTGGAGTGTGGGGCCTGCAGTGTCCTCATTCCTGGAGCGCCAGCCAAGGTCAGGGGCTGTGGCAGGGGCGGGGGGTGGTTGTCTGGAAGGAAGTGGGGGGCGGCTTTATCCAGAAGGGAGGCGGGAAAGGGGAGGTCAGCTGTCAGGTGTCCATCTACAGAGGTGGACGTGTTGGGGACAGGAGATAGCAGGACAGTGGGCGGTGTGGCAGAGAGTGACACTCGTAATATCAGGCACAGGGCTCAGGTCTGGGACGCAAGTGGGCACAAGGAAGGGGGGCATGGTGAAGCCCACACAGTACTAGGCAAGAGGGGCCACGGGGTGTCTGCTACCCAGAAGCTCAGACCAGCCTGCATCGGTGTGTGGGCAAGGCTGGCCTGAGGGGCACAGAGACCTTGCCATGTGACTCGGGAGGCAGCTCAGGCTTCTCTGGCCCTGCGCTGCCTGGCGTGGGGCCAGCAGCTCCCCCAGCACGGACTCGACTCTCAACTTCCCCGAGTCAGGGGTACACCCGATGTCTGCAGAAGAGAGGCAGGGCTCGCGCTCCGACGCTGTGCCCGGGCTGCCGCACCTCCAGCGGTGCCTCTGCACCCTCCTTATTAAACACCCAGCTTGTCAGGGGGAGGGGAGCCGGTGCCACAGACACAGGGGAGCCCTTCTCTCTGCGAAATAAAGGAAACTGACCAGCCGGGACGGGGGGAGCTTTGGGGGCCTCTGAGCACCTGCCCAGAACATTCTGAGTGTTCGGTATGTTTGCTGACATGTCTTTTCAAGGGACATTGGGGGATTTTATCCCTGTAACACACGAGGCCGCACCCTTTGCCTAACATCCTACACCCAGCCTGGCTTGGGGTCCGCCCGTGGCTTTGGTCACAGCACCCTGGGCGGCCTCGGCACAAATGTCCAGATGGCTCCCTGAGGGCGTCCTCTCTGGACGGAGCCCAGCAGCCCTGCCAGCAGCCCTGGGCCGAGGGGCGGGGGCGGGCAGGGCGGCTCGCTCACCTGGACGGGCCGAAGCTGCACCTGGGTGGGGCGACACTGCACCCGGTTGCTGTTGCAGCAGCCGGAGCAGCGCTGCACCTCGACGCAGGGCGGCCACACCAGGTAGTTGGCGTTGCTGCGGTCGATGAGGTTCCGGGAGATCTTGAACACCTCCGTGCGAGTCTTGCACTCCGCGATCCTGGCTGGCTCGGCCGCCGTCAGGGAATCTGAAGGGAGATGGGGCTTCTGTCAGGGGGGCGGGCCTGCCTGGAGCCACCAGCTGGCAGCAAAGCAGGGCGGGGCACCTCCGGCCGTGCCCTCCTCCTGAATGACCAGCCGGTTCTCTCTCCCTTCCCTGGCAAGGGAGGTTTCCAGTCTGGGCTGTTATCAGCCCATCGGCCGTGGGACCTGGGCAGGTCGCTGGTGCACTGTAAGCCTCGGTTTCCCTGTGTGCACACGGGGATGATCTCCACTCAAGAACCATTGCCAGGACCAAAGAGAGGTCATTCAGAAAGTGCTGGAATGTTGCAAATGTCAGAGTCCGCCCACCAGCCCTCACTCACATCACTCTGTGACTTCACAGCTGTATGGGTTTGCCCAACTAGTGGCCCTCACTCATCAGGCACGGCCTTGTAACCATGTACTCGGCCACTTTACACTGTGGTCTGTTCCGGTATCATGGCTTCTTTGGGAGTCACAGCGTGCTCATCTGTACAATAGGACAATAACAGCGCCCGCATGGCACTTGCAGACCTAAGGGGTCCTCTGAGGGGCACCTGGCCTAGGCACAGCCAATGCTGGGGCTCGTCATCGTCCACCCATGAGGAACTGAGGTTCCAGGAGCCAAACTAGCTGCCCACGTTCACAGACGAAGGAGTGGAACTCAGGTCCCGACTCCCATGGGGAGCCCCCACCCCCACGGCACCATCTACAGTATTTCGGGTACTGCAGGTTCGAAGAGAGGAGGAGGGGCTTGGGGAGAGCCCTGGCCTCCCCTGGGAAGGCTTCCCTGAGACCTGGACCCACTGCCCTTCAGTTTCTGCAGTAGAGCATGAAGCAGGTCCTGGGCTCTGCTCCGCGCCTGCTGTCCCCAGCCACAGCTCTTAGTCACAGCAGAGACAGGCAGCCAGGAGGGCACTGGGCTCAACTGGAAGGCACTCCTGGGATCCCAGCCCTGCCACTCGTTAACTGCGTGAGCACACCTGCTTCCTCGCCCTCTCCTGGGCTCAGTCTCCCACTCTGAAAATGGGTCCATAATACCTATTTCTAGGGTTGAGGTAACAAAAAGTAAGGTTGAAAGCACTATATTTAGAAAAGGGAGTGTGTTTGGGGTGGGGCATGATGCCGTAACTCAGTGTAAGGTATTAAGGATGCTGTGCTCTCTTAGTTCATCCCAGTCCTAAGTAGGGGGACCGGGGGACACACGGAATCGGCCCTCAGAGCCTTGGGTGGGCCGCAGGCCCCAGTCCTCCTTCTCTGGCCCCCACCTTTGGGGGGGGCCTCGTTCTCGTCCTCAGTCTTACCTAGGCTCCTTCTCCCTCGGGGTAAACTCTCCGTCTCGCCTCCAGAATGAGACCGGGTCAAATTCAGGTCCAACTCGGCTCCATCTTCATCTGTAAGAGTCGGGACAGACAGATGCGCTTTGATGACTGCTGGCTGGCCCGACCCCGGGGCGGGGGCAGGGGCTCCGAGGGGGCTCTGGGGCAGGTGGGAGGTTGCCTGTCACCCCTCACCGGGAACCCACCCCAGAGAATATGCTCCCCTTCTGGCTCCCAGTAAACTCAGGTCCCAGCTCTGAGGAGAGGCCCCCTGGGCAAACCCGAAGTAGCCAGGGGGCTCAGGGCGGGCGCAGCCCTGACTAGATCCTCTGAGGGGGCTTCAGCCCCACTCTGGGCTCTCTAGGCACATTTTTGGACAGAACCCATGTCAATGAAGTTAAAAATAACCCTTCCCCTTTGCTACTGTACTCGAACCCTCCTTGGCCTCCAGGGCAGGGCCAGGACCCAGAGCTCCGAAGGCTGCTTTCCAGAGCCCTCCGCCCAGCGTTCCCACAGGAAGTGCTGAATGGAGAAATTCCCAGAATCCCCGGGGGGACCGCCATGCCCTGGACACAGCCCCTCTGGAGCCCCTGACAATGGCCTAGCTGGGCGGAGAGAAGGAGGGAGGGAGAGGGATGTGGGTGGGGGCCGAGAGCAGAGAGGGGTGGGGAGCCAGGGCTGCTGGATGGCAAGCCTCACCCAGGGCCCTTCTAAATCACGGTCTTTCTCCACCTCCCAGCCTCTCATTGTGTTTCTGTCTTCTCCCCTCTGACCTTTGGCCCCACGTTTGCCCTCAGCCGTCCATTCATTCCTAAGGCCACAACTCCAGCTCCCCTCTGTCATCCCAGCGCCATCAGCACTCATTACAGAGACCGGAGCTGGCTGCAGGAGGTGCCGGCTGCCCAGGAGGGCTTTCAGCTCGATGTTGACTGGTGGGCAGATTCCTCTGGCTCTGCCGGCTGAGAGCCAGCAAACAAACTGAGGGGTGTCGGGGACCAGCTCCAGCACCCCCTCAGCCCCACGCAGAGCCTTGGGCTCCCAGCGTCTCCCCATCCCGCTGGCCCTGCTCGCCTCTGCAGGCTGCCAACGGATCCTGTCCAGAGGGCACTGTCCTGTAACTGGTGCGTTCCCATCTAGCCTACTGTCCCACCTCAGTGCGTCTGTCCGTGCCTCCCGGTCCCTTCCTTTCTTTCTACCATTCCTGGAACGTCCCTACTGGGGAGGAGATGGGGAAAGATGTGCTTTGTGGAAAGGTTAAGTTAATTAGGAAAAAATAGCCACATCGTTGCCTCGGAACAGGCCGCTATTGAAAACCTCGTCTCCCTGATCCCGACCCCCACCAGGGCGTGGAGGGGCTGTCCAAGGGAGGGGGCGAAGGCCCTTGGAAAGAAACAGCAGAAAGGCTAAATTTGGAAGTTGCCCCATTGTGTTGGCCAGGGCTGGCCAGTCGGGCATGGGGTGGGGGTGTGGGAGACGTCGGGTGGGGGGCCTGGTGAACAATAGGTGGGCCCAGCTGGGGCCCCCTCCCGCCTACCTCACCAGCCTCCAGCACAGGCGGGTTTGAAAGGGCCCGGGAATGCTTTTGAGAGGGAGCCAGGGGCCCAACGGGGAGAGGAAACAAAGGCAGGAAATGCTGTCCCCCGTAGATAGCAGTCTGGGCAAGGATTACAAAGTGACAAAGAGACAAAACCCCAGAGGGAAGGGGAGCTGGGGGTGCAGGGGGGGTGCTGACCAGGGCTCCAGGGATCAGGCCAGAGGTTAGAATAGAATGGAATTTGCTCTGAAGACAGCGTTTATAAATACATTCCCCACCCAGACCGCCAGCCCCGCACGCGTGTGCCACCGAGCACGTGCCCATTCGCTGAGTGCGTTCTTGGGCTCGGGCAGGGCAGCCTTCTGGCCTGGGCCAGGTGTCCCCAGGAGACCTTGTGGAGTGGGCCCTGGGCCAGAGGGGGAAGGCATGTGGCTCTTCCAGCACCCCCCCCCACACTGAGTCCACACCTGGATACTCATTGGGCAGATGCCCTGGGCACCTCCGGGCGCCCCACCCTCTGCACCAAGCCAGAGACACATGTGAGTGCTTCTCCTGCCACGCCCCACATCCCAGGTACCAACCCGTCTGCCTACTCAGCTCTGCCCCAGACAGGTGTGGCCGAGCCCTCCCTGGGCTGCCACAGGCCTTGGTTCTTCGGACGTCAAGAGAGAGCCGACGGCCTCGCCCTGGCCCTCCCGGCTCCCAGACACTCAGCGGAGGGCCAGCACAGTGGATGAGGATTCAATTTACCTACGGAGTCTCCGTGCAGCAGGCGCTGGAGGTCATCGAAGGAGCGGATGGAGTGGTCACTCAGCATCTCGTAGAGCTCCTCGGGAATAGGGTCCCCCTGCCAGGCAGACAGCATGGGATCAAGTGAGCTGGGACTCAGGGCTTCCCAGGCTGGGGGTGGGCAGGTGGCAGAGTCCAGGCCTGACCACCAGGAGCACGAGGTCCTGGGGCCAGAACCTGCCACAGCCTCTGAGACCTGGCGCAGACCACTCATCCCCACCCCGCACAGGACCCCCAGCTTGCTCTGAGTTTGGGTGTGTATGTCCTTCTCCCCCACCACACTGCAGGTTCTGGGAGGGTCCCCCATCTTTCTCCTTCTCCTCCACACCTGGCAGCTGATGATACCCGGTTCACAAGTGGGAAAAGAGAGGTTCAGGCAGGCGACACCCTTTGCCCGAGTCCTGCAGCCGATGAGCTACAGGACCGGCACCCTAACCCCAGGTTCCCCAGTGGCCGAGTCTGTGTGCACTCCCTGCCTCCTGGGTGCACAGGGGGTTGAATGAATGCTCGCAGAGGTGGATGGTCTCTGGAAGCCACAAGTACTAACAGTGTTTATTTAATCTCTCACTCAGAGAGCAGAGAAGGGAATCCTCAGATGCGGCCGGGAACCTGAAAGCTCACCCGAGCCCCATGCCCAGCCAAACACTATTTTTAGAGCCCCCCTGGCCTGTTACCAGAAACACTTGAAACTTAATAAGCACTTTAACAGGCCCCATTCGGAGCCGGGCTTCCTCCAGGGAAACCGCAGGTCCCACAATGACACGAGAGCAACGCAGTAGGAAGGACGCGGACACGTCCCCCCTGGTCCAGGGAGACCCCAGGGGCTGGTGCCAGAGGTCTGGACAGAGAGGTGAGGGAGACAAGAGGCCAAGAGATCCGGACACCCAGCTCCTCGGGCCAAAGGAACGTGTGAGGTGCTGCTGCACGTCCGAGCTCACACCCCTGCAAACACACACACGTGTGTGCACGCACACACACAGGACGGCACAGCTCGTGGAGGGGCCCTAGGGAGGGCGTCCGCTGTCCTGATTGACCACTGCTGCTTAGCCTTGGTCTAGCAGCTCTGTGCCTCGGTCTCCCTGGGGGGGGGAGGGGAAGGCTCCTGTTCTAGTTGGTTCACTCCAAGGACGCAGGCCTTAGCACAGTCACCTCCCCTCACCCCCCAGCAGGAAAGGGCGGGTCACTGCACCTTGTGGCTGGCCAGGAGGTTCTCCCCCAAAGCTCTGGTAGATGCCTGGTGACTGATCAGTTTTTAGCACCCCCCCAAAGTTCATTTCCTGGACACTTATCACAGTGTCTTCCTCCAGGGGTTCCAGCACGTCCAGCTGTGGCCACCCGAGTCCACCTCGTGGACACAACAACCACTTTTAAAACAAATTCCTTAAAACCCCCGAGCTCAGTGTCTTCGTTTGAACAAGGAGCTTATCATTCTGGCTGGTGTCCAAGGCTGCGGGAAGCTCCAGGGAGGGAAGGTCAGGTGCAGCAATAAGTCTGGCTGGAAATCTGGGTCTTTCCTTCAGGGTCCATGACCGTGCAGCCAGGTAGCCAGGGGCTGCGTGTGCAAGACGAGGTGACGCGTTGGCTTAGCTGCCGCTTCCTTTCCCCCCTCATCTCCACCACACGGGACCTCCTCCGGCCCCAGGAGAGGGGCCACACCTTGGGTGACCACTGTGCACACAAGACCCAAGCCCAAAATGGGAGGCAGGTGTCCAGTCCCCAGTGAAGACCGAGGTAGGCCACTACCTGGAGGGTCCTCTCAGCCCCGGAGTTGGTGGTCTAGAGAGCTGATCCCACTCTCTCCTGCTACTAACCACCAGTGACCTCAGGCTGGCCACTGCACCTTTCTGTATCTGGCTCTCACCTGTGAATGGAGGGAGTTGAAGACATTTGATTTGATTCTATTTCTGCCCAGGGATGACAGGAGAGGCAACAGCAGAAAGCCAAGGGGGAGGTACCCAGCCAGATCGCCCGGGCCGTGTGTAGAGGAATGATTCAATTAACTGCCCAGGAGAGGGGCCTGAAGGCCCAGTACCAAATGGCACGTAGCACTTGTGCCAAGGCCTCCTTGCCCACTGGAGAGTTGGCTGCAGCTGCCAGTTGTGGCAGAGAAGGCAGACCCCCAGTCAGGCTCAGCGGATGCCCCGGGCCTGGCCTACGATGCGAAGGAGGTGACGTCTCATGGAAACAAACCTGGAACCCCTCCCAGGCTGCATGGGGAAGAGCCCAGGACAGAGACTGCGGCAAGGCACACAGGAGGTGCTCAGTAAACGCCAGGCAAACGCATGACGGATTCTCCCCTTGGCCCTGGGATTCTCCACCTGGGAGCGTCTCCCCGACCCCTCACGCAGACTGCCTCCTATGAAGTCCACTTTAGCCTACGCAGAAATCACTCCTTCACACACTTCTATTAATTTGGCCACTGGGTGCCCAGAACTCAATAAGAGCACCTGGATTTGATAAACTCCACAGCTAACATTTTACTAAGTACTGATGCTAAGCCAGGCACTGAGCTAAAGTCACTACTAACAACCCACCCTGAGAGGCTGGCGCTATTTTTATCCCCGCCTTCCAGATGAGGAAGCTGAGGCTTAGAAAAATGAAGTGAATGGCTACAGGTCAACAAGACTTGTAGTAAGCAGCCGAGCCGGGCCCCTCCTCTCTCGGCCACCACGGAGCTTCTCGGCACTGTTTCCAGTTCAGACCCCTCTTCTTCCTGTAGGGGTCACAGAGCAGAGATTCCCCACCAGGGGCAAGTGGCCCCCAGGGGACGTTGGCTGTGTCTGGAGGCATCTTGGGTTGTCACAACAACAGGGGTGCTACTGGCACCTGGTGGGTAGAGGCCAGGGATACTGCTAACTGTGCCCAGGACAGCCTTCCAGAGCAGGGAGCTGTCTCACCGGAACGTCAATAGCGCCAAGGCTGAGGCTGTAGTAGCAGATGAAAGAGCGTAGGCTTCAGCTGCCAAGGAAAGCTTGATTGTTGGAATTCGTCTTAATGACCTCAAATCTCAGCTTCTTTATCTTTTAAGTGGGGCTAATAACACCTCACCAGGGCTATTGGGAGGCCTAATTGCACCTAGCAGAGCAGCCAGCAAATAATGGGTGTGTAATGAGCTGTCCTGTAGTCACTCCCTCAGTGTGGCTCCTCCGAGGGCAGCAGCCCCGGACATTTCTGAGAAGGACCGTGGGTGGGCGGAGAGCTGCCTTCCCATGGGGAACCGTGTGGCTTTGCCATGTCCTCTGTGCTGCGCCACGGGAAATGGCACCTAGCCCCACAGTGGCAGTGCCTGGGCCGTGTGGGCTGCTGGGCCCCTTCCAGGGCTGGGGAGTAGGTGAAGACTGAGGAAATGCAGTCTGTGGTCAGCTCCAGGGTGCAATGCCCTGAGGGGGCACCTGCTTGGGGTCCGAGGCTTTGGGTCAGAGGCTCTTCTTGATATGGAAGGGTGAGGGCAGGGTGAGGGTTTTCCTGAACACAGGTTCTAGAAGCCTCCTTAGGTGGGCAGCTTTCTCTCAGAGCTAGGAAAGGAGGCTGGGCACCCCAGGGAAGCTGCCCCAGATCTCAGGCCTGGGGTTCTGGCAGGGTGAGGGCGTGGCAAGAAGGCAGCTGGGGCACAGCCAGCCACGGGAGCCAAGGCAAACAGCCTCCTCCCCACCCCACCCCCAGCGCCAGCTGCAGAAGGTAGGAAGGGCACCAGCTAGAGCAAGGCTGGATGAATTACCTGCTCCCCACTGGGGTGGCAGATCAAAGGGGCCTGGACCCACCCTCCACCTGGGCCCCAGCACACACACAGATACACTCTCCTCAGCCCTCCTGCGCTTCAGCTGAGGGAGCTCAGGGCTCAGCCCGAGCAGTCAGGGGCGTTGGCTAAGGCTGGCAGGGGGAGAAGCCTACCAGGCCTCCTCTGAGCGCCTGCCTGCCTGCCTGCGAATCTCAGGCCTAATTTAGATTCAATGCCAAAGCCAAGCGCTTTGAAGAAGCCTCCTCTGGGCAGACCACAGAAGCCATTTAGAACCAGCCTTCCCACCTACCATTTCTCTTCCCTATTGCTCCTGGGACCACCCCCCCATGACCCCACCCCTCCTCATGTGAGTCCAGCCTCCCACCGGGCTCCCCACCTCTCCCTGGAGCAGAAGAACTGCTGGAGCAGGAAGAGAGGGACCAGCGCAGCAATCTACTCCTGGCAGCCAGGGCAATCACTGCCCCCCGCCCCACCTCTGTCCCAGATGTCAGCACAGGGCAGGGCCCTGGACTCTGCATTTTCAAGAGGCCTGGTAACTGCTGCTCTAGGGGAGCTCCGAGCTAATCCAATGTTCTTCTATTTTTAGGTGGCAGAAACTGAGGCCCAGTTCAAGAGACACAGAACCCTTGCAGTCTGATTTTCCTTCTGTCTCTTCCCCTCCGTGCTGCCAGTCCAAGTCCCAAGCCGTGGAAAAGAAAGACGAGCTTGTCTCTCAAGATGGGGCAGGGGGAGCTCGAATGAGGGTGCCCAGTGCTGGGCAGTGGCCTTGCTGGGCTGAATGAGGCAGTGTTTGTGAAGAGCTCAGCAAGCACTGGACACATAGCTGGTCCCCCCCGCCCCTTGTAGGATTCAGTCCTTTCCACACATATTCACAGGTCAGGCACCCTGTGAATATGGGCCAGGCACCGCTCTCAGCACAGGAGGCGGTGTTACTGAGACAGAGGCTCTCCAGTGGGGCTCACACTCCAGTGAGGGAAGAGCAAGTAATAAACGACTGAATAAACCGGAAAGGCAAAGAGCTGTCCATTTCACTGCAGGTGAAGGAAGACTTTGGAAAGGGGCTTCTGAGGTGCATGGCAAACACCTCTTCCCCACTCCTGCTGAATCTCTCTCTCTCACCACACACACACTCAAGCACAATCTTTGTAGGTCTTGCACCAGAGCCTCCAAATTTTGTGTGATTCTAAACTTGTAAACACTTCTAGGACTGGAAGATTCCAGCAAGCTCGTCCACCACCACCTAAGGCATGAGCAAACCCGGTGGAAGCTGGGACGTGAAGGACAGTGGGGCCCCTTCGCTCTTTCCCAGAAGAAGGGTGCAGAGGCCAGAGGCGTCACCTGACAGTGCGAGCGACCCTCCCCAGCAGCCAGCTCAGCTGATGGATGAGGAGCTCCTCGGCCTCAGCCGACCCCCTGCCAGGACCTGCCTCAGGCTTCCCGAGCCTTCTTCCCAGCCACCGAGGCTTCCACCTGAGGCACAGTCCATGCTTGCTTGGGACATGGCCAGATTCAAGGCCACCTTTACCAGCAAGCTCTCCTGGAGTCCCCCTTCCTAGACTGGGCCCCGGGGCCATAGGTTTGCCCTTCAAGGCTCTTCTCCCAGAGCCGCCTTGAAGCTTGCTCAGGCTCCGCAGGAAAGTGCTTTGTAAACTGTAAAGCAAAGCACCACCCAACTGGGTTCCTAAGAGCCATGTGTTCTGGGGTGTTGTGATTGAAGAGAGGAGAGATGCACTGGCTTCTGTGCCATAGCGCCCCCCCGCCCCGCCCCCTACACACGTACTCGTGGTGGAGTTGTGGGAAAGGAGGAGGAGGTGCTGGATGAGGCTGGGAATGGTAAGGGCAGGCCTGGGAAAGCCTTAGCCAGCTGTCACCCAGCTGGGTTAGCAAAGGGGACAGAACAGTGCCGGCAGGGGGAGAGGGAGGGCAGAGGAACTCCCTCAGCGGCTCAGGGTCCTCCAGTCTCCAAGCCTCACTTGACGGGAGAAATGCTCTGGACCTGACAGTGGCCCCCAAGCACATCAATATTATCTGCAGCCACACGGGATTAACTGAAAAAGAGCAATCACAGAAGAGTAATGCTTGAAGGGCATGGGGCTGACCTTACCAGGCAAAAAAAAACAAACCCCAAAACCCAAACGTGGGTGCTGTGGAGCCAGGACTGATGGGAGGGCCCCTGTTTCTCCTCCCTCGTCGCACCCAGGAAAGCAATGGAGTCGCTATAGAGGGGAAGAGGTTCCAGGGCCCACCATGGGCCCACCTGTGGCGCGGGGGTGGGTAACTGGCACTGGGCGTGCGTGCGTAGGTGGGCGCGTACGTGTGCTGAGGCCGCGTGTGCGGGGGCCTGGCGTGCGTGTGTGCGGTGCGCGTGCGTGTGCCCCGCATGTGCACGGGCGTGGCAGCGGCGGGCGCGCGACTCGGCCGCAGTAGTGCGTGCCCGCCGCCCTGCGCGCCCGCCAGCCGGAGCGCAGCATCGCCTCCGGCCAAGAGTGTGCATGCGGGGGTGAGTGAGCGAGTCCGGGGCCGGACGGGGTGGGCTGCGGAGAGCAGCGGCGGGGACGCCGCGGTTCCCAGGACGTCCGGGCACCGGGCCCAACCCCCAGGCCCCGAGGCGAGGCGGCAGCTGGGGCCAGCCGGTGCCCCCTCCTCAACAGCTGGCCGTTGCCCTGAGGGCTGCGGGAGGAGAGGAAGGGGCTTTGGGAGGGGCCTGCAGGCGGCCTGGCCGAGCCCCGCGTCCTCCCTCCCGGGTGCGGGCCGCGGGGGACGGCCGCGGAAGGGCGGGGCCCCAGGGCGGGCGGCCGGCCGCCCTCAAGGATCCCCGAGAACAAAAGGAGACGGCGACAGCTCCTCCGCGGTCAAAACAACCTGCGCTGGCGGCGGCCCAAGGCCCGGCCGCGGCCTCGGAGCCCTTCGCCTTAACCCTTTCGCTGCCGCCGCTGCCTCCTTCCTGCCTCGTTGGAGGTCGAGAGGGGAGGTGCGGACTCCCGGCAGCGGCCGAGCAGAAGCGGGACCGGACCGGGCGCGCCGCGCTCCCGGCAGCCGCGTTCTCCCCTCCACCTCGCGCCTCCTCCCTGCCCCGCCCCCTTTCCCACCTGGATTCCGGGTACACTTGCCAACTCACTGCTACTTGAGGCTGGGGGGGTGGGGGACTAGTCAGACGCGATAGCGCTGGCAGACGTTTTTATGCCCCACCTCCCTTGCAGCCAGGCTTTTTCCAGGCACCCTGCAAGCGGGGGAGAGAGGTGCTTCCTCTTGCAGGGCGAGGGCGTAGGCATGGCGGGGTTCAGGCACACGCCGTCCTGGGGCTGGATTTCCTAGGAGCCCCTACTCCTCCTTAACCCCAGTGCTCGAAATCCGTCCGAAACCCCCACCTCCCTTGCGCTGCGCTCTGGGGCTGGGCTTGCCCTGCACGGGCCCGAGGTTGCCCACTGTGACCAGGAGTGGGAGCCAGGGTGGGACCAAAACCTTGCCGAAGGTTGGCGTGGCTGCTACCAGTGCGCAAGCTCTCTCCTCCCGTGCAAGCCAGGTCCCAGACAGAACCTAAGCTGGAGCCGAAGTGGGCTCGGGAGAACGCGCTGCCTTCCGTACCCTCGGCACCACCCCACCCCCTCTCCACTCGCCGGGGAAAGGGCTCCTTCGGTTCCTGAGGGGTGGGGGACAGGACCACACACATCTTTCTGCCCGGACGCTTAAAGGCGGAGAAATCTGGGATAGCTCCTGGGAAGGAAAGCCACCACTGCGCCCTCCCCTTAGAGCCTGGCACCTCCCGCACCTCTCGTGTCAGCCCTCGGAGGTCACCTAGCGCCCAGCACCAGTCCCACGGGCTGCAAGGGTCCAAAGTTCACTGTGGGGAGGAGAGGGGCGACCAAGGGGTAGGAGTGGGGGTAATGAATGAAGCGAACCAGCCCCACCGCCTTCGCAACTCACCTCAGCGCTGACCAGACGCAGGTAGCAGCAGAGAGACAGGAAAAGCGCCCAGCAGCGATTCATGCCGACTCCGGGCCCGGCCCCACGGGGCCCCAGACGCGTGGACCGAGCGCGCCGCCCCCTCGGCCAGGGTGGAGGGCGGGGGCTGGGGAGGAAGGTGGGCTCGGCTGGGGTCTGCGGCGATCAGGCGCTCTGGCCGCTGCAGCCGCTGTAGCGGCTCACCCGCATGGCCCCCGGGCGCCCCCGCCCTCAGCCCCGACTCCGTCGTCGTTGGGGGACTGGGAAGAGCCTGGGCGCCGGGCGAGAGTCCGAGGCCGCTACCTGGGCGGATCCCGAGCCCGAGCGAGCATCCACGGCCGGGGGGCTGCGTCGCGAACCAGCCGAGGTGTCTAGCCGTGTGGGGGCGCCCAGGGGACTCCAACCTCCAAGAGGAAAAAGAACGCGGCAGTCGATGGTTCGTCTTCTCTCGCCGGCTAAAGGCGTTCTCCTCTGCCCGCCGGCTTAGTTTTTTTGCAACATTTTCTGGGAAGGCCCTTGAAGTCGGAAAGTGCAGAGCTGGGCACCTCAAAACCAAAGTCACCCCCCAAAAACTTTTTCCAAAGTTGGCTTTGCAGAGGCGGCCCGAATACCCAAGCAGCGAGAGGTGCAAACTCCCGCCCGGGCCGGATGGGGGGCCCGGAGCGTGTGCGCCCTGGCGCGGAGCCCCGGTGGCGGGCACCGCTGCTCTGCGTGCGGTGTGCGGGCCCGGGCGGCGGGCACGGCTGCTCCGCGTGCTGTGTGCCCGCTGCTCTCCGGACCGGACGCAGCAGACAGGTGGACGTGGCGCAAGTCCGTCGGTCAGTCTGCCCTCCTGCTTCCCACTCTGGGAGTCTTCTACCGGCTGCGAGCTGCGGCTGTTCTGGCTTTCTCTTTGCAGCGAGGCTGGAGGGTGGGCTTTCCCCCCCGTTTTGCGCTTGTGTGTCTGTGTGCGTGTGTGCAAGATATCTCTATGGGGAATGAAAGGTGGGCGCGGGCAGCCCTCAGGGAGGCCGAGGGGGTTGGCTGCAGGCTCCAGGGGAGGCAGGCGGGCTGCTCCCCGTGGCAGGAGGAGAAGTTGCCACCCTTTCAGCTGTTCTGGCCTTTATAAAGAAGGGAGAGTGCGAGAGGTGGGTGGAGACAGCTTCCCTCTTCTGGCTGAGAGTCAGCACGGGAGGGAGGGGGGCGGGAGCTCAGGAGGGCCTGAGGCAAGGATGAGGAGCTCGGTGGTCTCCAAGAGCCCAGCAGCCCCTCTGCCCAGGAATTTGGTCCCTGGAAAGAGAGAGTTAGGGGCGACAAACCCCTGCGTCTCTCAGCGCAGTGACCATAGCCTGGTTTCACATGGCTGGGGAGAGTGTCCAGGACCACGGCCAGGAGTCCGAGCCGGCTCCCGCAGGACCTGGCGTTTGCACCCTGGCACAGGCGTGATGGAGAAGGACTCCGGCTCTGCAGCTCGGTTCAGATCCTGTTCTGGCACTGAGTAGCTGGGTCACCTTGGGCAAGTCATTTCCTTTCTGTGCTCCTCCATCTAGCCTCAAAGTAAGATAGAGTTACTGTGAGGACTTAATGCCAGAAAGGGCAGAAAGCACCCAGTTCCACGCCAGCCGCAAGGGGATCACACAAACCCCATAGCCAGGACCGTTCAGCTGAATGCTGGGTTCATGTCTCCTTCTCCTAGCTGGCTGCCTGGCACATCACAGGCTCTGCCAGCGTTAGCTGGATCTGAATTTGTTGAACTGCAAAGTCACACAGCCCCCCCAATCCTGCAGCATCCTAGTCACCCTGATGTTTACTACCTCCCTCAGCCCCCAGTTTGGAGGCCCAGGGCCCCCCACCCACACCAGCGCTCACACAGTTAACACCTTCCGCCCCCAGCTCTGGGAGCTGCTATGTCCCTGCCTTCAGCAGTCACACGGTCACAGTCACAGAGTCACACGCACACCCACTGCGCCCAGCACCCAGCTCACTGCATCACTCTGCTCCTGGCTTTAGGACACTTTATCTGGTTCCCTTGCGGTGCCTCTCATCTGCCCTTTGTGCCCAAACATCCCTGAGGGGAGGGGGCGGCCTGCTCCTCACACCCGTGTACACCCACCGTCCCTGAAACGAGCACACCGACACCCTCGTCAGTCGTCTTCCGGCACCTGCGCAGGGTCAGCTGCTCAGAGGAGGGCTTCTCGGGAGGGCCTGTTTACAGATGGCCGGCAAAGAGTGATCTAGAGGCTCGGACAGGATGAGCCAAGTGGGAGCACAGAGCAGAATGCCTGGCGAAAGGAGCGCGTCCTTCCTTCAGTACGGCTGCCGCCCGCTTCCCAGTGGCCAGGGACAGCGAGGGGCACTGGGGAGGTGGCAGAATGCTAATGCAGGCACCAGCCTGGGGGGAGCCCCCAGCTAAGAGGACAGACAGGTGCATGAAGAGGTAAACTAGAAGGCAGAGTGACAGAGTGAAGGGAGATGGGGTGGGAGACTAGGTGGGAAGATAACTCCAAAACATGAGATTTGATGTTTAAAGCCTTAGAGATTAAAACTGTCCCACTGGGCAGCTAGGTGATCTTGACCTTGACCTTCTATATTCTCATCTGTAAATGGGATGATAATAGCTACCATTATTATTGAGGTGATCATGCGATAGGTAATGTTCTTACTCTGTGTGCAGCCTCTTGGTGCTCCTATGAGATATGTTACTCATGCAAATGGAGCAATCGAAGCACAGAGAGGTTAAGCAACCTGTTCAGGGTCACACAGCCAGTAAGTAGTAGAGCCGGGACTTGAACCCAAGCAGTCCAGCTGCAGGGCCCACACGCCTAAAACCACCATGATGTGCTTTCTCTTGGCAGGTGACGATGGTGACAGTGATGACACTTTTTACACAGGGCTTGCATAAACACTACACACAATAATATAACTAAAAGTGTGTTGCCGACCGAAAAGGGCTGTACCAGTGTGAGCCCTCACATGTGTACAAAGTGCTGTAAGAGCACGAAGGAGGGAGCACACAGCTCAGCCTCGGGAAGGATGCAAAGAGGGGAAGGCTACTGGCTGGGCTGAGCATCAGTGAGCACCTACTGTGTGCGGGCCCAGCGTGACACACCAGGGAATATGGAATGAGGAAGGAGACCCAGTCCTGGCACCTGGGACCTCCCCAGCTCCTGAGATAGACATCGGTCACTACAGCCCAGATGTCTTTGTGCCCTGGTTAGAAGTGGCAGGACAGGGACCACAGAGGTGGCCTGAATGTCATGCCCAGATGGCCCTTTCCTGTGCCCTCTCCTTGCAGGCACCATGTCAACGTGGGCCTTTCCAGCAGCACATCTCTACTGAACAGCTCCTCTCGCCCTCCTGTCATGCTCAGCTCAGCCTGCGCCTCCTCCAGGAAGCCCCCCCAAGCCTGGCTTATTGCTTGCTCTGGGTTCCTGTGGCATGTGCCTCATGGTATTGTCATTGCCCATCAACAGGTTTAGCACTAGACTGAGCTCCAGGTGAGCAAGGGCCTGGTTCAAGTTCCCACCATACAGGAGCTGGTATCCTACAAATGTCTGCTGAAGGAATGAATACATGAGTAAAATCTTACCCATTTCTCTTTCTGAGTCTTGGCCTGTTGGTGCAGAGGTGGCAGACCCTGCCTTTGGGGTGGACAGAGGTGAGGAGGGGCTTGAGCCTCTAAATTCAGAGGCAAAGGGCACAGCCCTCACAGGCCTGGGGGAGCCCCAGCTGATCTCTGGCATTGGGGCCACCAAGGAATCAGGCTTTCCAGTAGGTCTGGGACTGGGTTTATGTGGGGTGGGGGCCCCAACCCCACAACTGTCACCCACCAACCCCCTGACAGGTCGGAGCCAAGCAGCCATAGCCCTCAGCCAAGTGCTGGGGCATTGCAGATGGGGTCTTCAGAGCAAACTGTGCACACCCTCGTCCATTGAAGTTACCCCACCCTCCCACCAGTAGTGGGGACTAAGCTGCAGAAGGATCTGGTTCCAAACCCAGGGGCAGACTCAAGGGTAGAGGGTGGGGATGCTGTGTACCAGGCGCCCCATTCCGCTAGGGGCCCCTGGCAGCACCTGTGCTGGGAGAGTGTGTCTTTCCTGGCTTGGTGGAGAAGGACATGGGGACCCAAACTGGGGGCAGTCCAAGGTCATGCCCAGAAGGGCCTGAGACCCAGCGTCTGCGACAGCAAAGTGCCTGTGCTCTGCGCCGCGCCGTGGAGCGGCAGTGTGCCCCCCAGCCCCTGGCTGCCCCGTCCCAGCCCCCCATCTGCACAGCTTTGCCCTGTCTCACCCTCACAGTCACCAGCGAGGGAGGCATTATGTTATATGTGCTTATTTTACAGATGGGGAAACCGAGGCTCAGAGCAGGTGAGGGGCCAGGTTCCCCATCAAAGACTGCCTGCATTAAGGCCCCGCTCCACTGTTTGCACACTCGTGGCCTCGAGCCAGTTCCTCCAGCTTCCTGGCCTCTGTGTGCTCACTGTGTGGTGCGGGCCTCAGTGGTGATCCAGGGAGTCAAATGCGTGACTGCGTCCTGGGTGCTGAGAGCAGGGGTGAGCAGCCCACATGTGCTGGGTGTCCGGGTTATCGTGCGCCTAACTCCAAACTACACACATACTGTGTGTGCACACACACACACACACACACACACACCGTGAGCTCCAGAGACGGCTCTCGGAGAGGAGACCAAGGCTGGGAAGGCCAGGGCACATCGCCTGGGGCACCGTGTGTCCTCGCACAGAGCCCCAACCCAGGCGAGGCTCTGGCCATGGCGGCTATGGGTGGCAGGGAGGCAGGCAGACAGACAGACTGATCCAGCCTAGGGGAGCCACCTCACTGCCTCTGCAGCCTTGGCCTTGTGTCCTGTATACAAAGGCAAGGGAAGCTCAGTGTTTGTTTTCCTGGGCCAAGCGGCACATTTTTAGCTCCTCAGTCTCCAGACGAGGAAGAGGATGTTTGGACGGGGCAGCTCAGATCTACCTGTCCTGGAAGCCGGCTGGACGTGGAGCGAAGCCCCCCCCAGGGTGAGGGGAGCTGGGCCGCTCCAGGCTCAGTGATAACCCAGCCAAGATCTTGTGATAGGCGAGTCCAAGCTAATTTTCTCGGCACCCTCTGCTGCTCACCTGCTGGGCCTCGGGCACTGCGATAAGGTGACACCCTCTGACACAGCATTCACCTGGCGCTGAGTGCCTTGCCTGAACTGACCACCATGAGGGAGGTTTTCCCGTTTTATCAGCAACAGACCAAAGGAAGCTGAGTCCTTGCCCCCTTCCTGGAGGGCTGCCGCTCTCCTGGTGTTCAGACCTGAGGACGGGGCTCCGTGGCTCAGAGAGGGACACGAGTGTGTCCAGCAGCACCCAGCAAGGAAGTGGCAGTGCCAGGACTTGAATCCTGGGCTATGGTGTCGAAGCCCACACCTTGGCCATCTCCCTGGTATGGGACTCCTTCCCACGTGGCCTGGGTCCGAGCTGCCCAGCTTTTCTCGCTGCTTTACACACAGAAAATCAAACAAGTGAGCTCGTTGGAGGAGGCGGCTCGGGGCTGGAGCCAGTGGGCCCCACCACCTGCCCACCACCCCAGGGCGAGGAGCCACGCGCAACCCCCCAGGTGGGAAACTGGGTCAGGGACCTGAGCCCCAACCCAAGGGGTCCTTGCTGCCCTGTTCTGAGGATTCGGCTGGGGACTCTGGAGGGGGTGGGGCCCGAGGGAGAGAGGGGCAGACAGGCGGCAGCAGCCCCTCTGCGGGGGAGGGTATGGCTAGGACCACAGCAGCTTCCCAGAGGAAGTGTTTGCGGGGAATGTGACAGGCCGTCAAAGGCATGGGAAGCCAGCCACAGTGTGAACGCAACCAAGTTTTCATCCACATCCCTAACAGCAAATATGTACACGGCGCTCGGTGTCTGCAGCTTGCTCCAAGCCCTTCAGGAGTATTAACTCAGTTCAGCTTCACAAAGTGCCTGCAAAAGAGGAGCTGTGATCACCCTCCTTTAACCAATGGGGAACCAAGGTCTGGAGCAGTTTTGCAAGGTCAAGGATGAGTAAGGGCAGAGCTGGGATTTGAGCCTGGGCAGCTTGGTGCTGGCGTCACTCGACATCTATGCTCACCTGCCAGGCCAGGCAGCAGTGGAAACACACGGGCCCACCTGGGCCCCAGCCCCACTCACCCAAATATTCTAGCTGAGCCTCACTCACCCTGTCTGGGAAGGGCCTTGGGGTGAAGGAACCCCCTCTCGCTGTAGTGAACAGTGACCCACCCTGCTGGGCTGACCCTGGACAGGGGACCCTAGAGGCTGCAGGTGGCAGGTGCAGTGACCTGCAGCACCTGCAGATAATCCTGTCCTTGTCCTCCCCCCCCAGCTCACCCTACACCCCAAGTCCTCAGCTCCCACTGCCGTGAGGGAACTCCCCTTTGGGAGAAGATCTGACACAGCATCAGTGTCCAAACCTCTGCCCCACGGTACAAGCCAGGGGTGTTCAGAGGGGACATCTGAGGTTCAGAGGTGTCGGGGGACTTGCCCAAGGTCACACAGCAAGTTGGGGATGGGAATGGGGTGACATTCAGTTCTGCCAAACGCAGGGACCCTGGCCCTCCTCTGCAGGAGGCATTTTGAGGAAGGAGGGCGGGGAGGCAGTGGTTGGGAGAGAAGGGATCTGGGTGAGGCTGGGCTTCCCGAGGAATGGGTGGTGGCTTATCTTGGCCCCAAATCGCACCTGCACTTTCTCTGTTCCCAGCATGCCCTTCTCGCCCACTGCTCTCACCCTCTCCTTACCACTCCTGCCGGCCCACAGGGGAGCTTTCCCTGGGGCAGCTTCCCGAAAGTAGCAAATTGTCCCTTCCCACCACTGCCTGGAGGCCACTCGAGGATGTTTCTGTGTCCTGGGTATATCTTAGCTCCTCGTCAGGACTGTAAGCTCCTCAAGGGAAGGGCCAGGAGCTTGTGCTAAGGTTTGGATTAAGGGACAAGGACCCTGTAAGCCCTACAGGCCTGGCTTTGAGACCCAGCTGCTCCAGTTTCTGGCTGGGAGTCCTTGGGCAGGGCATTGACCTCTCTGGGCCTCAGCTTCCACGTCAGAAAGCCGGGGCGACCACATCTGCCTTGCAGGGATGCTGTGTGGATCGGACGTGAGAATGGGCAAGACGGCACAGCCCAGTGCCTGGCACAGCCCAGGGCACAGTCAGGACCTACCCTGCCGCCCCCGAGAGTGTGGCCCGCTGACCAGCAGCCCTGCACCTGGGGGCCGTCAGCAGCACACAGTGTCAGGCCTACCAGGGACCTGCTGTGTGTTCCTAAGGTCCTGCTAAAACCATAGTATACTTATGATATAACTTGCGTTGTATCAATTATATATGTTCCTCAGGCTGCGTGTGCACGGGAGAGAAGCCCTGACCTAGAGGGCAGAAAACAAGCAGTCAGGGCTTCGTGTGACTCTAGCTACCACCGCAGCCCCTGATCCCCCCACAGCCCAGGCAGAGCAAAGGACACTGCCCCCATTTTACAGACAAGAAAACCGAGTCCTGGAGGTGGCTGAGGCAGATTGGAACTGGTGCCGTGAACATCAGGGCTGCACCTCTTGGACTGGCCACCCCAGGCCTGCCCCGGGGCTGGGCTTGGAGGAGCAAAGTCCAAGACCACAGTGCCCTTGTCTGCAGAGGGGTCCCGACATTGTGGGGAGCGTGTGCAGACAGGCCCTGCCCGCCAGCCCAGGGTCATCCTCACACGGTACTGGGTCTGAGTTACTTTGCCAGCTCACCTCTCCAGAGCCCCCTGCCCTTGCCGCGCTTACGGGCTGAGGCATGCAGGTGGAAGACAGAAAGACTGGGACGACTGTACAAACACCCTCGGGTGGCGCTTATGTAAGGCAGTAAGCAAACAGAGGGCAGCCCAGCAGGGTGACTAACCCTCTTAACAGTAACCACCGCGGCGGCGGCGGCAGCGGTGGCGGCGGCGGGCAGAACGCTCCTTGGGGGAAGATGCGCCCCCCTGGCCAGGGGGGCACATCCCTGCTGAAGCCAGGGCCTTGCCATCCAGGGTCCCAGGCGGGAGCACACAGCCCAGGAAAACTGGGCCGCCCTCTTCCCACTTCTTCCTCCCTCCCCTTCCTTCTTCTCTGGGCTCTGATCAGATCTCCTTCATTCTTCCTTGGATGCGAACAGGGCTAAGAAGCCCGGAGTTCCCCATCCACCAGCCTTGACCACATCCTGGCTGTTCGACCCTGGCGAGTCCCTGCCCTCTGGGCCATAGATGAAGACGATTCTAGAGCCTTCCACATTTTGGTGATCTAGCGACTGAATGCAGATGCTTGGCACATAGAGAGCGCTCAGGAAATAGGAGCTGTGGTCCCAGCGCCGCCCCCCACCCCACTGACCAGGAAGTCTCCAGGACCTACCCCGGAGGGAGTGACCGCTACCTTACTCCAGATGAGAAGACTGAGGCTCAGAGAAGGAAAGTGACTTCCCCGAGATCACCTGCTGGTTAGAGCGGGAGCAAAGTCAAGTTTGAGCTTAAAGTCGCAGGACTCGCAGGGGAAGTAGGAAGAAAACAAGTAGGTCAGGGAGGCTGACCCCCCTCAAGTCCCACCCACCCAGCCTGAGACTTTTCCTCTTGTGGCTTCTGATGGGGGCATGTGGGGGTTGGGCACGCATGTCTGTGTGGCCTGGGGACCAGGGGAAACACAGGTTGGTGGGTCCGCGGGCACCTGTGTGTGCCCCTGAACGCACCCAGGATGGGGAGGAAGGGACCACAAAACCGCCCCATCATCTGGTTCTGGCCTGCACGGGGGACACCTGGGGCCAGGCCTGGGCCAGTGGGCCGCAGAGGGCAGGCACGTGGGGCTTCCCTTCCACGAAGACCACCACGGGGCGGAGGATGCTTCTCGGCCGCCACCCGTCATCTCCCTACCCACCCTCCCACCTCCCCCAGCTCCTTCCTGTTTTGATGGAAGGAAAAAATTTCAGCTTTTTCCTTCTTTATTTTTCCAGACGGGTGACTCGTTCGGAAAAGGAATTCCCCCCTCCCCAAACCATCATAGCACCTATATATCGATGCTGTGGGTCCAGGCCCATCCTGTTGTGCTGAGAGCCGTGGTTATTTTTGGGTGCTTTACGGGGGTGGTACCCCAGGGGAGGGCATATGGGGGGTGCTCAGCTGCCTTCTCCCAGTCCACATCCCCCCTCCCAGGTTCCTCCCCACCCCCACCTCATCCTCCCTGCCCGAGTTCTGGGAGGAGGGAAGGAAGCCAGAGTATAAATAACTCAGGTGGTTACTCAGCTCCTGAGAACACGATAACATGAGTCATGCTGTGAAATCAAGAGCAGCAGTGCACAGCCTCGGGCAGCCGCCCGGGGCAGGGCAGCGGGGCAGCGGGGCTAAAGGAAAAGAAGGTCTGGTGTCCCGTCGTGCGGTGGGCAGGGCCCCGGAGGACAGGTGAATCTACTGGCCCGTGAATGGTCTCAGTCCAGGCTCTTCCTGGCCCAGGCCCTCGGGTTTCTCACCCATAAAGGACTGGGGGTGGAGGAGGGGCTGGCCTCACTCTCAAAACTGTCCCTGAGCTGGACAGAGGAAGGAAGGCAAGGGCCTCACTCCGGGCATCGTAGGTCCTCTCCCTGTGCTTGTCAGTGGAACAGCAGGTCTGTTGGGCCTTCTGGTCCCCTCCCCCATTTTCAAGGCAGGTGGCCCAAAAGGCTCCCTGGGCATCAATGGGACTTGCAAGAGGGAAGGTGGGAAGCCTCAACAGGGGCCTGAGATTCTCGGATGCTTGGCCTGCTGAGCTTTCTCCCACCAAGGCTGCAGGTGGCCTTGAACTGGGCACAGTCCCCACCCTTCTTTAGCTGCCTGGTCACAGTGTGGGCATGAGGCGTGGGTGCAGAAACAGGACACCCTCAAGGATCAGTGGCCTAGCCCTTGTGATCAGCCCAGGCAGCTAGGCTGGGCTGCTGGCCCAGTCCCAGGCTCTGGCAGGCCAAGGTCAGAAGGCCCCCCAGCCCCTGCCGGCTCACCCGAGGAAATCCCCAGCTGGATTAAGGCTCATCTCCAGAGTGGGGCAGGCTGGACCCCAGGTTGCCATGGCAACGGGTCCTAGAGCCTGAGCAGGCAGAGCCACCCTCTTCTGTCGCCCTGGGGCTGCATGCATGGGCATGGCCGGGTGGGAGGGCAGCGGGCCAGAGGCCCAGCTGACTGCTGTGGGCACAGGCCGAGAGTCAGGACACTGTGGCCTCCGGCAGCTAGCTCCCGGTGTAAGCAACTAGCCACACCGGGTCTGAGCCTCAGGCCTCTCTGGCCTGTGGATGGCGGAGTAGAGAAGAGGGCTGACGGTGGTCCTGGTCCGGTGGTCCAGGAGAGCTACACAGCTGAGAGGTTGTCATCCACCTGAGCCCCCTCCTCACCTGCGGAGCTCCTCCTCCTCACCTTGGCCTTAATCCCAAGAGTGGCACCCCCGAGCCCTGCGCCCCCTGGCTCTGCCCCAATGACCCTGGGCCTGGGTTCTCCCCTGGCAGGAAGGGGGCCACCCGTCCCACTGCCCCCAACCACTGCACATCCAGACAGCTTGGCATGGCTCAGACCCAGCCATTCAATGGACATTCTGCCCTCTGGCCCCTCACAACAATGGGGACTCCAGGAATATTGTCTGGCCCAAGCTGAATCAAATGCTCTAAATTTAGCTCCTCTGATTCGTCCTCCACTTCCTGCCCCTGCTGCCCTCCTTTCAAGGCAATGAGGTCACCCCAGAATCACCACCCCAACAGCCAGACCCAGGGGGTTTCCAGGTCCAGGGCTGTGCTCCAGCTCTTGGGGAACTGACTACAGGGGACCAGGGGTCACGGATCTTCCCTCCCAGCCCTGCCAGCCCTTTGGCTGCGGGCTCAGAGCTGAGTCCCCAAGAACTTCACCACTAGTCTGGGCAGGGAAGCCACAGAGGGAGGGATGGAGCATCAGCCCCCCCAGGCGAAAAGCACACGTTGAAGATCCAGGGGCCTGGGCAAGTTGGGCAAAACCTCCAAGTCTCGTAGGCATCCATTTAAAAATGACCCACGGGGGACCTGCTGCGTGCTGGGCCCTGCGCAGAGCGATGAGCCCGACCACATTTTCCCCGAGTGGACAGTCCAGAGGAAGAAGGACAATCAGCAAGTAAACAATAAGTGACCAAGATCATCTTGGTCATGACAAATGACCAAGGAAATAGATCAGAGATCTGAAAAGCCGGCTGGGGCGGGGGACCCTGGTGTGGAGACAGGGTTGGCGAAGGCCTCAAAAGGGGCAACATTCGAGCTGAGTCTTGGATGAGCAGAAAGAACTATTCGGAGGCCTGGGTGGGGTCAGACCATCTAGGTCAGAGGAGGCTCCAGGGCACCAGCCAGGAGAGGAGAAACTCATCCGGCTTGGGGTAGCCGGGAGGCTGGACCTCACTCCCAGAGGGGCCAGAGTTCCCTGTGTGACGGGCCCCCCCCCCAGGGTGATGAGCAGGGGAGCCAGTGTCCGAATCTATTGGCCCAGACTGGTGTGGTTCAGTGGGTTGGGTGCTGGCCTGCAAACTGAAAGGTCACTGGTTCAATTCCTGGTCAGGGCACGTGGCTGGGTTGTAGGCCAGGTTCCAGGTTGGGGACGTGAGAAAGGCAACCGATCGATGTTTCTCCCGCACATTGATGTTTCTCCCCCTCTTTCTCCCTCCCTTTCCTTCTCTCTAAAAATAAAAGTAAATGAATAAAAGGACCTGTTGGCTGCTGTGTAGTGATGGGACCCCAGGGAGACCAGAGAGGAGACCAACATCACCAAATCTTGGGATAAGAATGACTGCTGGCTAGAGGACACCTTCAGGATGGACCTGCTTCCCTCCTCTCCTGACTCTCTGAGGCCCAGAGAGGGCATGTGGCTTGCCCGAGGTCACACAGGGAGTCGGAGCTCTGCCTGGAAAACCTTTTACAGTAGACACTAAGAGGAACTTCGCACCTGAAAAGGATGTCTCTTTTCAGGAACCCCGTGTCTGAGACACTACCCCTGGCTCAGGGCCCTATTCTGTGGGCTGGCTGCATGGTGGCCCCAGCCCAGGCTGCAGCTGGGGTGGGGGTGAGCAGGCTGCAGAAGCACAGTCCCTGCAAGGCCGGTCTCTGGCCTGGCTCCTCCCAGTTCCTGGCTCCTCCCACTTCCTGTGGACAGGTGTTCTGACTCTGGCCCCTCCCACAACTCTCCCCACCTTAACCCTCACTCCCAAGCCCCTGCCCCGTGCATCTCCCAGAAGCCTCCGCTCTCCTGCTCTGCCAAGAATCTGGGGTTGGCAGGGAGTTGCAGGGGGCCTCTGGAATGTCGCTTTCCGGTGCCAGCACCAGTGTGCCAACCTTGGCAGAGCCCTCGGGGGCGGATGGGGGATCACCGGATCTCATCTGGAACCGGGAGGCTGGCGGCCATGAGCCACGGAGGGGAGGGCCGGCCTGCCTGCCTCATCTCAGGTGGGGGACATCCTGTACTCCCACTGCCCTGAACTACTTACTGGCTCTCCACTTACCATCCCTCCCGGAGTGGGGGAGCGGGTCTCCTAGCAACACTGCCCCCCATCACACTCTTCCCTCCAGCTGCTCACACCCACAGTGCCTCTAGGTTTACACTTGAACCCTGCTGGGGGAGGGGAGGTAACGCTCTGTGTTGGAGATTCTTGTTAACCCTTCGGTCCCTAGGTGTAAGGGAAGAGCTTTGGGCTGGTCTGGGTTCCAATGGCATCTTATCAGTGACTGCCTCTCTGGGCCTCAGTTTCCTCATCTACGAAATGGGGACAGCCCACTGTGCAAGGGCTTGGTGTGAGATTTTAATAAGGTAACATCCCCACCCCCCCAACCCCCACACAGGCCCTGGCTGTTTCCCTCCCTCCTTCTCCCACTCCCACCTGGTTTTCCCACCCCTGGCCATGTTGGGGAAGTAGAAAGCTTCTTCCCTCTGCTGGCCTTCAAAGGGCCTGGGGCAGGAGCAGGGGAAGGCAGAGCACTGGAGTGAAGGGACCGAGGGGCACCTGGTTAGGTCCTCACTCAAGGGTCAGACAGACCTGGACGTGAGCTCGGGCTTCTCCACTGACCAGCTGCGTGGCCTTAGGCAAGTTACTAAACCACTCTGAGCTTTGATTCCCTCATTTGTCTAATGGTGCTAACAACAGCACCTTCCCCAAGGGGGTGGTTGGGGCACTGCTATTATCATTAGTCTCCAGCTGGCGGAGAAAAAGAGGGTATCAGGAAGCTCCTGTCCCTGCAGTGGCCCCAGGTTGTTGGAAGCTTCTTTTGAGGGTGAGGGGCAACGCTGGTGGCCAGAGGAGAAGGCAGCCAAAGGCAGCGGGCACCCAAACGGTCTCAGCCTGTGCCCCTTGTGGCAGGAGAAGCTGAGGTGCTGGGGACCCTCTGGGGACCACCCCCACTCCCAGCTATGCCAGCGGCGGTGCTGGCTGAGGCCTCCTCTTGCAGCCAGTTGCCCTTCAGCCTGGGGCCTGGCCGCCCCATCCTCCGCTCTGCCGGCAGGGTGCGGGCCAAGATGCCTTTATTTTTAAACCTGAGAACAATCCTGGCCAGCACAGCCTCCCGCAGAGGACAGAAGGATGGAGGACAGGCTGGGAGCTACGCTTCCTGGGCCAGCACACCTCACCTTCAGACGGGCCGAGGGGACACAGAGCCAGCTCTCCCTCCGGGAGTCTGCATTCTAGGGTCCTCCCTGGTCCCTGTCCCCCTGGCTGGGACACACCGCCCCCACCACAGGCGTGGATGAGGCACGCCTGCTGCGCTCAGGCCCCCGCAGCGGCCAGGCCCAGGAGCAGCTTCAGGACCCAGGACACCTGCCCCTCAGACTCTTCCTTCACCCTCACAACCTCTTAAGACCAGGCGGAACATCGTGCCTGCTTGGGAAAGCTCCCCGCCCCACCCAGCGCCCGTGATGCGCTATTGCCCACTCACACCTCTCTTTGCTCACAGCTCTCCAGAAGAGTCCTGAGTATGCCGCAGAGGACGGTGCACCTGGCCGAGACCAGCAGCTCAGCACTTCCAAGGGGCGGGCAAGGTGGATGGAGCAGGCGGCAGGGACATCCGTCTAGTCCTCGTTTGGCTGTCAGCCCCAGCTTGACCTTGAGCAAGACCCTTACCATCCTTTCTCCCTCAAGTTCCTCTTCTGCGAAGTGGAGGTAACGACCTGCCCTGCTCCCATCTCAGGGCAGCAGAGGACTCTGTGAGCTCTGGGGTGCTGGGCGCACACGGGGCGTGGGGCCTCTGGGTGGCCAGAGACACTGGAGATGGGCGTCCCCAACACAAGGTGGTGTTTATGGGGAGCCACAGACACCAGACCCCAGGGCCAGGCAGCCTGGCTTCAGACCCTGACTCCCCACTGTCAGGCTCAGACTTTGGGAACCCCCCTCCCCAGTGCCTCAGTTTCCCCATCTGTACCGTGGGATCGTGAGAGCGCCCGCCTCGCAGGGCTGTTGGGCAGATGCCATAGAATGTGTAAACAGTAAGTGCTCAATAGCCTTAGCTCCTCCCGCGTGTGCAGCAGAGCTGAGGTGAGCCTGTGAGCGTGCGTGTGCACCAGCCTGTACGTGCTTGTGCCTGCAGAGAGTGTGGAAGCCATAGGGTGTGTGTGAAAGAGGACGGGCACCAAAACTGGGGTGTGGACGTGTACTCGGGCCAGAGTCCAGTGTTGGTGTGTCTGCCCTGGTGGCCTAGGAGAACCTGTGCGCCCAGGGCACGTTCACAAGGACCTGAACCCGCTGGAGTCCCCTCACCCTGACCTTGAGGTGGGAGCACAGGAGCATCTGTGTGTCCCCTCCCTCTGGTGTCTCCTCCTGCTGGCACAGGCTGTGGGGGAACCGCTTCGAGGGGACATGTCTGGGAAAAAGCCAGTCACCCGAGACCTTGAAATGAGCTTGGCCTCTGCTGTCTCCCCGGCTGCTTTGATGTTCTGCGTAGCACCCCCCCCCCCCCACTACATCCCCTGGAGTGACTGTGTCTGCTGCCTCCCGCCGCTCGCTCCCGTGAGGACCGGAACTCTGTCCGTTCTACCTACTGCTGCGCCAGGTGCAGGACGGCTGAGGAGCCTGGAGAGGTGGTGTTGCTGTTGCCTTTATCAAGGTGCGATGTACACACTGCGGAAGTTGCCAGTTGTCAAACCTCAGTGCGCAGTCATGTAACCTCCTCCTCAATTAGGATGTAGAACATTTTGTCTCTAAAAGTGCCTTCACGCCCCTCTGGCCCAGCTGCTGACAGCCACTGGCCTGCCTTCTGACGGGTAGTGTTGCCCTTTCAAAGACTGCATGCCTATGTCCACAGGGAGGGGGCCACCGTGTGGGCCCTGGGGAGGAGGACCAGGAGGATGGAGGCCCCTGCAGCCTGGAGGTGACAGTGACAGGCCTGGCCCAGGGAAGGAGGGCTGCCTGAGGACTAGGCTTGAGAGGAACCCTCTCAAGGGCCAGGTAAGCTTCCAGTTCTGGAGGATGTGGCCAGGTGTCCTGAACGAGCAGCTGGCTAGTGGCTTGGCTGGGAGAGAGCACACGAGTTCATGGGTGTGCACACACAAGCACCCCTGTTGCACTCGTGCACACACACACACACACACACACACACAAAGGGGGGCAGACTCCTCGAGGCACAGCCGCCCAGCACCTGTCGCCACTTTCTCTGTGGAGGCGGCCTCTCCAGCTGCATGTGGGGGAGGGGACACAGGGCTGGCGGGAAGCGGCGAAGGGACACTCCGGTTCACCGAGCCCATCCTGGTCAGCAGCAGGCTCGTGTGAAATCCCCACCTTAGGGTGTAGCTAGTACCCGCTCCCTCCTACAACGGAGGAAATGGAGGCTCGAGGAGGTGCCGCACTGTGGTCCTGTCACACAGTGACAGCCCTCGAACTGGCGTCCCCAGCCTGTGGCAGGTGGCATTGCCCAGAGAGGACCACAGCCATGTTTTCTGCCCCAGGCCTTCTCACAGTGGGACGCTGTTGCTCCCCCCATGGAGACACGTTTCAGCAGTTTCCTCTCCTCGAATCTGCATAGGCTTGAACTTGCAAAAGCAACGCCCTGGCTTTTGAGTCTCGTCACAAAATGCAATGCAGCTTCTGCGTGGTTCCCCTGGGGAGCCAGCCTGGGCAGCTGTGGGCCTCCGTGCCGTGAGGAAGCCCCACCGGAGAGAGCGGTGGAGAGGACAGAAGTGGAGAGAGAAGCCCCTCCAGCACCACTGCTCCCACCCTGCTGTTCCAGCTACAGCCACTGACTGCAACTGTGTGAGAGGCCCTGAGCCAGACCCCCCAGCCAAGCCCACCCCAGACCACTGAAACTACAAGAAATAATAAAAACATTCTTGTAGTTTAAAGCTACTAAGTTTTGGGTTGGTTTGTTACACAGCAGTAGTTCACTGGAACCCATTACAAACCCTGTGTGGCCAATGTTCAAACTAATCCAGAGTCCAGCTGCTTCTCACGTCTCCCCCCGCCTCCCCAGTCTGGACCACCAGCACCCCTCGCCTAGACAAATGCAGTGGGCGCCCGACTGGCCTCCTTTCTTCTGCCCTCCGCCGGCAGCCAGAGTGAGCCTGCGGAGCGGAGACAGCCCTGCTCAAAGCGCTCCAGGGGTTCCCACCTTCCTCGGATCCTGACAGCAACCCGCAGGCCCCACACGGTCTGCACCCACAGATCCTTTGACCTCGGCCCCCTTCACTGCACTGCAACTGTTTCCCCAAACCTTGCTATTCCTTCCGCCTCAGCTGTCTTCCCCCACAGATGCCTGCCTGGCTCGCAGCTCTCCCCATCAGCTCTCAGGTCAGAAGTCACCTGTTCAGTGAGGCCTCCCTGACCGCCCTGCCCCTGCCAGGCCCCCCTTCTCACCTGCTTGGTTTTTCTCTATTGAATTCCCCTCCCAGTGATGAGGACAAGCCGCCATATCTCGGTCTTTTGTTGTTGCCTTCTTCCCTCATCAAATGAGCTCCCTGCCAGCAGTGACTTTGTCTTTACGGCCTCACCCTCTGGGCCTAGCGCAGGGCCTGGCCCATGGCAGAGCTGCAGACGGCCATCGGATGGGTGGGTGGAGGATGACTTCAGAGCCCTTCCAGTCAAACGAAACCCCTGACGGGCAACAGGGTGAGAGAGAGGGCATTGAGACGCCCCGAGGGAGCATCCTCAGGCTCCAAATGAGGAGACCGAGGCCCGAAGAAGGTTAAGTCATTGGCAGAGGCACCGGCCATCGACAGATACAGAGGGGAAGGCTGTAGAGCATCCAAACCTTCCTGCGTCTTTGAATTCAGATTTCCTGACCTCAGATACCAAGGCTGCCACTTGCAAGCCAAGAAGTTGCTTAACCTCTCTGTGCCTCCGTTTCCTCACACCTAACAGGGGGTAGGCCCCCACTCAAGGCACCGTTCCTAGTTAATAAATCTCTGTGTGTTCTCCTTAAAGATCCAGAGACTGGTTCACCTGCGGGGCCCACTGTTCCAGGACTGGCCCCTGCCTGCCGCATTTTCAGAATTAAATGAGTTACCGCCCGGAGGACAGCGCCTGCTACGCGGCGAGTGCTCAGTGCTGTGCCGAGGGGCCCCACGTGTACCAGACGCTGTGCACGGAGCTGGGGATCAGTGGTGAGCAGATGGGCCAAGCTGCTGTCCCCGTGGGGCTTGTGTCCTGAGAGGGGGCAGACAACGGAGGAGTGAGCAAAGGGACCTTCAACAGCAGGCAGTGACGAGGGCAATAGTGAATGCTGGGTTCGGGGAAGATGGACAGGGATGGGGCAGTACAGTCTAGAGGGGGCGGGAGACTTCTCCGAGGAGTGACGTTTGAAAAGGTGAATGACTAAAAGGAGGAAGCCATCCCCGGCAGTGGGGACACCAGGTGCAAAGGCCTCGAGGCGGGAGTGAGCTGCACCCGTGCAGAGAACCACTGACCAGGGCAGTGGGAAGCTGGGCGGAAGCGAGCAGCGGGAGATGAGGTCAGAGCAGCCAGTCGCTGGGTCCACTTCCCTCTGCTCCCCCAGCCTCTGAGGGACTAGCGCATGAAGAACTGTCCCTTCCCCACCCCGGCTTGAACGGATCTGCCTGCCATGGCTCCTGCCTTGTGACCTCAGCCCCACCCAGCCCCCACTTCCCCTTCCAGTTGTGACCCAGAAAGGCAACAACCCTGTCCTTTTCTCAAAGGCACTCCCCTCTCTCCACTCCTCCCCAGGGGTGGGCCTCAGGCAGGGGATGAAGCAGCTGACCCCCCAGCCTGTGGTTAACTCCCTACCGTCTGCGTTCCCACCCCTCACCCACCCGCTGGCCCTGGCAGAGTCAGATCCAGGCAGCCCCTCTCTTCTTCCACCAATGGGGGCTTCCCCAAACGCATCCGCCATTCCCTAGGCCCACAACGCCCTTTCTTCCCCTCCTCTCTCCAAGCAAATCTCAGCTGTCACCTCTTCCTGGAAGTCCCTGGGTTATGAGCAAAAGATGTGTCTTGCTCATCTCTGCACCCACAAGGCCAGGCATAGGGCTTGGCATCAAGAAGAATCTTAGTAAATGAATGAACAAATGATTGCACAGGGAAGTTATTCCAGTCCAATCAGCCCATCATCCACTGGCCTGTGTCCCAGGCACTGTGCTGGGCACGGAAGCCAGGATGACTTTGACAAAGGCACTGGCATTTATGGTCAAAGAGCCCATTCCCCTAACCCAGGGGCGGGGAGCAGGTCTGGGCTCTGCACTACTTCGCTAGGTGACCTTAGGAAGCCACTGTCCTGTGCTGAGCTTCTCAGTGGCCAGAGCAGCAGCTGGAAAAGGCTAAATGGCCTGAGAGTATCACAGTCACTAGTGTAGACTCCAGCCGGACAGCCTGGCTTCAAACCCTGGCCCACTCCCTTGCTGGAGCTATGTGACCTTGGGCAGATTTCTTGACCCCTCTGAGCCTCCATTTCACCCTCTCTGAGCGCTGCAGGGCATCAGAGCTTGTCCCACAGATGGTTGAGAAGAATCACTGCCATGGCCCCCACAGAAAGCCCAGCCTCGGGGAAGTGCTGGGTGTGCACCCACCCTGTGGCGAATTAGACCATGATGAGGTCTGGGGCCCTTGATCGGCACCTGCAGGGCTGAGACAGGTTTGTGCACGCACATCTACCACATGCCAGAGCAGGAGGCCGGGAGTGTCCCAGACTGAGTCTAGGGTTCCTGGTGGCACCAAGGACAGGGGCGATTGTCACCCCCAGGCTGCTCAAGCATGCAGGCTGCTTAAGCATGCAGGCTGCTTAAGCATGCAGGCTGCTTGTACACACTGCCTGCCCTGAAGCAGCTTCCACCCTTCTCCCCACTGCTGGACCCTCGGAGGGGCCAAAAGGGACAGACAGTGCAGAGAGGAGCTGAGGGCAGTCCTACCACGGCAGGCTGGGCTTCCAGAGAGCTGCTGGGAAACGCACCCCCCCAACCCTCTCCCTCTCTCAGGGAACGAGGGACTAGAAATGAGGCCACAGGCCAAGGGGAGAGGTTCTGGACACCCCAGCCTGCGGTACTGCCTCTCTGACTCCCGAGTCCCTGCCTGGAAGAGCCTGGAGGAGATGGCCTCACTCAAACTGAGGCAGTGCAGGAATCTCAGTGATCTCTGTGTCCAGAGCCTGTGGCACAGGGAAAGCTGATGCCAGGAAGGCTGAGTAACTCACCCAAGGTCACACAGTAGTGAGGGAAGAGCCGGGACTCAGGATTCTAACCCCCTGCTATGCTCCTCCCCCACAGGGTGATGTGCTTCTGGAAATCACCCCAGTTCTACTTTCCAAAATGAGTCAGTCACATCTGTACCTCCATGGGGCCAAAAATACCCCCAGGCTGCCCTGACGAGGATGCTGACACCTTCCTGAGGTGTCTGCTATCAGAACTGGCTTTCCCGGGAGCTGATAATAACCATACCATCCACTTCATTCCATCAGAGTTCCCGAAGGCCTTACAAAGCCACATTCTGGTCCTGATCTTGCTACACCCTGTGAAATAGAGAACCAGGCCCTGTTTGACAGGTGATGCCACAGACACCCAAAGGGGTGGGGCGAGCTGCCCAGGGTCACACAGGCGGCCCTGATTCTGACACTTGGGTGGCCAGACCCCGAGCCTGGGACCCTCTGGCACCCTGGAGGTGAGTCTGACCTTCCTTCTCAGAGACCTAGTCAAGTCTTAGAAAAGCAACCACTCCCACCCCCACATTCTAATTCTTTTTTTATTTCATGGCTTTACCATCAAAGCAACAATACACGTTCACTTGTAAAAATGTGAAAAATGCAAAAAAGTCAAAATAAGGAAGAAAAATCGCCCTGCAGCCCCACCACGCAGAGACAATCATTGTTAAGGTTTGATGTATTTCCTCCCATAGTTTTTTGTTTGGGGACTTTTTTCAAAAACATGGCTGAGATCATACTGTATATTAAAAGCAAAAAACAAACCGGTGGCATCCTGCCTTTCTGACTTGCCGTTCTATCCCGGGCACATTCGAGATACTCGCTCTCCGTAAGCCCATTCCTTTCCTCTTTCCGGAGCCTCGTTTTTATTGGCTGCCTAGTGATTTGCCAAAGTGGAAGTTCCATGGTTTATTTAGCAGCCTCCTCGGTGTCGGACACCTTCACTGGTTCCAGTTTTTCGATGTTATAAATAATGTGTTTTGGCAGATCTCTGCCTGGGGAGCTTTCCTTTTTCCACATTCAGGGGCAGCTCCAGGGTTGCGATGGAATGACTGGGTCAGTGAGTCATGTGCAGGGTGGGCAGACTCAGGCGCTTTCTGAAGGGCCTGCACCGTGCCACCGGGGAGCAGAGAGAGGCCCCCCAGGAGCCATGAACTGCCACTCAGCCAGGCAGCAGCACCTGCGATCCTTCCTGTGTCGCTCGCCTATCTCCAGGATCACGTGTCCCTCTGACCTTCATTCATTCATTCATTCATTCATTCAGAGGACCTGGTGCCAGGTGCAGGTCTAGGCCCTGGAGGTACTGCACAAAACGGACAAACCCCTTGCCCTCCGGATGTTCCAGTCCCAAAGGCTGGGAGAGAAGGAGCAAACAGGGAGAAGGGCAGGTGCACTCTCACACCTCTTTGCATTTGGTCATATGCAAATCAAGGTGTTTGTCTGCATACCAGAGTCCTGGGCCTTATAAAGCCACATCCTGGTCCTATTGGATATCAGAGGTGAAAAGGCAGAGGGTGACATCTGACAGCCCCACTTCAGAGTCCAGCCCAGTTTTCCTTGACCCAAAATTATCTTCTAAAATTTGGCCTCTCCTTAAAAATTGGGAGACTTCACAGGAGCCTGGGTTTGTGGCATCTCCCGAACACCACACACCTGGCCTTGCTGGGCCTGATCTCGTCTGGTCCCTGGGGACCAAGGCCCAGCTGAGGCATCCCCGCTGCCCAGACCCTGATGGGCCACCCCGACCCTGTGGCTGTCCTTCCCACCCACCTTCAGTCCACCGGCCTTTCTTAAGGTGAGCTGGGCTGGAGGGTCTCAGTGATAAGGACAATAACAACAGTAACTATGATAAGTAACTAGAAGGTGGGTCCCTCGGGCCAGGTGATGGGCTGTGACAGGCAGGATTTGACGTGGTCCATGCGGCTCCTGAGTCTGGGCTTTTGAATGCACCTGGCTGGTAGTGCGGCACGGAAGCTGTCAGGTACCGGGAGCCCCACAGGGTGCAGACAGCCCGGCCCTGGCCAGAGGAAGGTCAGAGGGGTCCCAAGGACAGCGCAGGTCCAAGAAGCAGCACTGGGAAAATGAGTCTGGCAGCTGGAAGTGACGAGTCAGATCAGAGATTTCCTGTTTTTTGGACCCGGGGCACCCTGTGCTCAGAATGCCCTCTCCCTCTTCCTCGACCTGCTTAATGCTTCCTCTTGCTCAACTGATATGCCTCCTCCTCCTCCAAGAAGCCCTCCCTCCCCGGGGAGGTTTATAACTAGCTCCAAATCCAGAGAGGACACAGGGCCTGGCCGGGTGAGAGAGAGGGGAGCACCAGCAACACCCGCATTCTCGAGTTCCCACAACCCACCCCCATGGGAGACCCTCGGTCCCCAGCCCCCAACCCCTGATTCCACTCTGTGGGTTAGGAGAGAAAGGGAGAGTGAACAGCGGCCCCAGGACAAGTGGGCGGGGCTGGTGGCCTTGAATCCCGGGTGCTCATCCCAGCTTGGGGGTCCGTCCGCTGCACTCCTTAGCCTCCCTGTGCCTCAGTGTCCTCCCCGCCAAACCAGACTGCAGCGGCATGTTTTGTTCCCGTCATGGTGAGATGTAGCTGGCACAGGCCTGGCGTGGACGGCCCAGGGAGTGTTCACTCTGTTACAGTGACTGGACAGGGAGCTTGCGCCCTGGGGTTCATAGGCTCCCAGAACTCCAGGGGCTTAAGAGCTGCAGCCCCATCGCCCACTGTACAGCTGAGGAACTGAGCCCAGAGTGGGAGGTGGCCAGGCCTGTACAAGCCCCTGGCCCCCACCCCTCTCACTCTCACCCTCTGCCCTGGGTCCTGGGTCCTGGGTCCTGGTCCATCCCCCAGAAGGAGTTTCTGAGAAGAGACTTAGTGACCCAGGGGTGCGCAGCCCCCACCCGGGCCCCGCCTTTAAAGGGCGAGTGTGTCTTCTGTCCCAGCCCCAGCCCCGGCCTGGTCCCTGAGCCTTCGCCTCTGGAAGGCACTTCCCCCCAGAGACCGCCCGCCCACCTCCCCTGGCCCCGGAGGGAGGGGGTGGCTTCCTGGCCCGAACAATGGGGCCGGGATGTCCCTCTGCCTCTGGCATGCAGGGGTGTGGGACATCTGATGAGGATGCCATTACCACTCAGGGAGCACAGGGAATGCGGAGGCGGGGGCAGCAGGCCCAGGTTGCAGGCAGTGGCGCCGCTGGGGAGCAGTCCCCAGCCTAGTTCCTGCAAAACAGACAATGACAGAACGTCTCCCCCCACCCCAGGGTAGTGGTGCAACTCACCCTGACCTTCCTGTAAAGGGCCTAACCCACCCAGGTGGGAGCGGAATCCCGCACATTGTGGGCAGGGCAATGAGGGCAGTGGCCACACACGGCCAACCTGAGTCAGAATCCCGCTCTGCTGCTTCCCGCGATAGGGCCCTGGGCGGGTCCCTTCCCCTCCCTGTGCCTTAGTTTTCTCATCTGTGAAATGGGAACAAGCACAGCACCTCTGCAAAGAGGGGGTTGAAGGTTAACCGAGTTAACCTACAGAAAGTGCTTCCAGGACCCCCGGGCCTGAGCACCCGCCATCAGTAGCACCCCCTTACCTTCCGTCTGAGCTGCTGTAACTAGGGAGCACACACAGGTGACTCAAGAACACATTTCCTTATCTTACAGTTGTGGAGATCCAGATGTCAGCAGGGCGGCGCCCCTCCCGGAGGCTCCAGGGGACAGTCGGCTTCCTGGCCTTTTCCGGCTCCTAGAGGCCCCTGCATCCCATCATCAAAGCCAGCGGCTCAGCCGATCCGTTTCTGTCACACGTGTCCGCTCTGACTTCGACCCTCTCCCCTCCCTCATTTTTTTCTTTTTATTTAGAACTCACTCTAGCTTTCCAGAGTTGTAAAGGTGAACCAGAGTTCATGTGAGCTGGCCGCCCAGACCCCCTCATGTCGGCGTGACGTAACTGTGCTACGTCGACCCAAATGAGCACATTAACGCAGACACAGACACCCTGTAACTAGACTCCACTCAGACGTCACCGGCTGTGCCAGCAGCCCTCTCCCTGTTCCAGACCCCCTCCAGGATCCCACGTGGCGTCCGGTTGCCATTGCCGCAGTGGTGCTCCTCACTCTGTCCATAGTAGGTGCTCAATGAGATGTGCTGAGTGAGGGCCCCTTGCTCCCTGCCCCATGTCGGGTCCACTCAGACTCACTTCTGTCTCCCTCTGTGGCCTTGGCGCTGTAGCAGTGCCCACCCCCCATTTCCTGGGGTGGGGGCAGCGGGCACGAGGGGGGCAGAACAAGAGAGCTTTGAAGCAGCTCTATCTCCGGAGGGAAGTGGAGGAGATAACTCTGCTTCTCACGTTCCCAGCTTGTCCCAGACCAGAGATAACCCGGGGGAGACAGGGTGCCCGGAGCCCTCCTAGCAGTGGGGCCACCCACCTGCCCCTCGGGTCTCCCACGATCCCCCTACCACAGACTCCAGGCCGAAACCCGAGGAGCCGCTCGGAAGGGCCACCTGAGACAGGCAGATGATAAGTGGGGCCAGAGCTGGTGGGGAGGGGAGCCAGTCTCCAGTGTCCCTGGAAAATGACCCGTAGGGTGTAGCCACCCTTCCCTAAGCCTGGTTGCACCCATCCCTCCCCCAGAAAAGTCACCCTGACCCAGCGTAAGACACAGCCCCTACCAAGAACCCTTCAGAAGCACCCAGTCCAGCCCTCTGGGTGACCAGTGAAGAAGCTAGAACCAGAGAGGCTGGGGGTTCTTGTCCATGTCACACAGCATCTTGATAGTGGAGTGAGCGCTTGAACCCAGATCCTCCCAGCTGCTGCTAGTTCCTCTTCAGCACACCAGACATTTGTCCTCACATACCAGCCACCTACTGGGAGAAGAGGGGAGGGCAGTGCGGAGCACCAGGTCTGGATTCTAGAGGGTGGGGCACGGAGCTGAGAGGAAGGGGCACATGGTGTGGGAAGGAACCCAAGGCCGGGAGCAAGACGCCAGGTTTCTGGCCCTTGCTCTGCAACCAACTCACTGGGGCAGCTCGACCCAGTCCCTGGCGTCCCCATCCGTAATGGAGATCATAACGACCGGCCCTCTTTCTGTCTCTCCTGCTCTACTTGGGGCTTTAGGAGGGCAGGGCTGAGTGTATTCGGTTCTTGGTGCAGGTCAGTGCTGGTAGCAGGAAGGCACCAGTCTGGGGAAGAGCTGGGTGGATGACCAGCAAATGTGAGGTCATTCGTCAAGTGACTAAGTGAATGAATGAACGAATCAATCAATCAATCAATCAATCACTGAATCAATGAGTAAATCTGCTCAGTTTCTATACCAGAGGAGGGCCTCTCAGCCTAGCTTCCCCCGCAGCCTGACCCAACCCCAGCCCCCCTTTTCGGCTTCCTGCCTCACCCCCGGCCCCAGGTGGAGGCAGCAGGTGGACAGTGGGAAGGACATACTCACAGGAACAAATGTGCTGCTTCCCACAGACAAGCAGCCCAGCCCGACCCACCTGCTCTCCAGCAGCCTGAGTGATATCTCCCTGCAGGCTCAGCACCTCCCCGTGTTTGGTGCCCCAGACCAAGGCCCCTGCTCGCAGCCCGCCCTGGCAGGCCAGTGACTGCAGGGCGCCAAGAGTCTGCAACATGCCCTCATCTTGCCTTCAGTGAGTTCACCTGTAGCACCAAATCTGATTCTCACAGCAGAATAGAGGCTTAGGTAGAAGGGCAAACTGAGGGCTGGAGCGGGAGGCGTCTTGTGCAAGGTCATCGGATGAAACAGGCAGACAGGAATAAGACTCAGAGCTCAGTTCTTCAGGCTACAGCTCCACAGGGGCTCCTCGTACCTCCTGCCCACCCCGCCTCACCCAGTCACCCACACGCTCCACTCCCACAACTTTGTGATGCTCGGGGCCCTCTCCACCGCCCCCCCAGATTCAGCGCCCCAGCACAGAGGCCTGGATCTCGCCAGCCCTGCCACCTCTCGTTAGCATCTTTGAACCTCAGTTTTCTTTTTTTTTTTAATATTTTATTTATTTATCTTTAGAGGGAAAGGGAAGGAGCGAGGGAGAGAAACATCAATGTATGGTTGCCTTTCGTGCATCCCCTGCTGGGAACTGGCCTGCAGGGAACCGGTCTGCAACCCAGGAATGTGCCCTGACTGGGAATCGAACCGCGATTGTCTGGTTCACAGGCCCGTGCTCAATCCGCTGAGCTACACCAGCCAGGGCTCAGTTTTCTCATCGTCATTGGTGGAGCCGATGACGCACAAATCTCGCGATGTTTTGAGAATTGAATGAGATGCTGCTGTTTTTGAATAGGCAGTTCCCCCATATATAGAAATGGGTAATAAGCACATGAAAAAAAGATCGACGTGATTAGTGGGTGGGGAAATCAAAATCAACCCCATGATGAAATAGCAGTCCACACCCACCAGGATCGCTGTAATTGAAAAGACACACAGTAACAAGTGTCGGCAGGGGTGTGGAGGCATCGCAACCCTGGCACGTGGCTGGTGGGCATGGAAAGTGATTCAACCATGTTGGAAACAATTAAACAGTTCCTCAGACTGTGAACTAGTTACCAGATGACCCAGTAATTCCCCACCTAAATATAGACCCAAGAAAAATGAAAACTTTTGTCCACACAGAGACTTGAACAGGAGTGCTCAGGACGGTATTCTTCGTCACAGACAAAAAATGGAAACAGCCCACATGCCTGTCCCCGCACGAAGGGACAAACCGAATGCGGTGTTGCCACGCGATGGAACATTACACAGCCAGCAAAGGAACGAAGCACCAACACAGCCACAGCGCTGTGCTGAGGGAAAGAAGACAGTCACAGACCACACGTCCTACGGGCATCACATGTTCAGGAGAGGCAGGTCCCTGGAGATTAGGTCGGTGGTTCCACAGGCTGGAGAAGGGGGAATGGCAGGCTCTGCCAATGGGCATTGGGTTTCTGTTGGGGACAATCTAAAATCAGATTGTGAGGATGGCTGTACAACTTTAAATATGCCCAAACCGTTGAACCCCACACTTTAAATGAGTTGGCTCCATGGTATGTGAATTATATGTCGATAAATCTGTTCTGATGAATGAGCTGCCCCCAGCCTGGGGTCTAGGGAGAGCTCAGGGAGTGGCAGCAGCCAGGGCTGGGGTGCTCATTATTGGCACCATCGTCTCTTTTGTTCTTTACACCAAACGCCTCTGTGAGGTGGGCACTTAGCAGGTGTGGCAAAGTAAGGCTGAGAGAAGTGGGGTGTCCGACACAGGAAATGAAGGAACCCCAACTCGCCCTGGCCTTCTGGACAAACAAGAACAGGGCAGCATTTCCGGGGGAGGTGGGCTATGGACACCGTGAGCTGAGCTGGGTTTGCACGTGCCAGGATCAGTAGTAACTGGAGGCGGGGGGGAGTGGCTGTCAGAACCCCCAGGGTCTAACTCTCCCACTGTTCCCAGCTCCAGGCCTCTGTTTTCCCATCTGTCTGAAGGGCTCCAGCAGTGGTTTTCAAACCGTGTTCCCAGGCACCCCAGGGCCAAGAAGGGGTTCCAACCACTCCTGACTTCAACCACATCCCTGCCTCCCTGCAGGCCAGACCCACCCCCAAGGGCAGGATGTAGCTGCCAAATGTCGGTGGGGAAGAGGAAGGCGTGGGGGTCGTGAGCAGGAATCCGCATCCTGGGGACCAGGAGATGGGAACTCCAGGTGCTTGTAGCCCTGCTTCCGGCTCCAGCCTGGAGAAGAAGCCTCAGCCGCCGCTTCCCAAGATGCAAGGTCTGGCTCGGAGCCCAGAGCATGTCCCGGAAACAGTGCCGGCATTTCCGCTTCCCTACTGCTCGGGAGACACTCCGGAGCCTCTGGCTCTGGGTCTGCATCCCCAGGCCTGGATTCCTGGTGGCTCCCACTACCGAGGCCCAGACACTTCAGACGGTGAAGCAGGGCCTAGGCTGGCCACTGGGGACTCTGTCCTTGGGGAGTTCACAAAGCCCCCATTAGGCCGGTGTGACTGGAGCCCCAGCATCAGAGACCACCGTCCTGTGGAGGAGGCGGACAAGTTCAGGCAGGAGTGGATGCAAGTGCACAGTGGGGAGGGCTGGGGCCCAGGGCCCAGCCCACACCCTTGCCCCAATGCAAAGGGCTCTCACCAGCTGTTGCCAGAGAAAGCAGAAATATGAATTTTAATGCGAAATCTCCAGATATTGGGAAACCTGGGGGAGTAAAACACACCCATGAGCAGAATACAGCCCCAGGGGGCCACTGGTTAGCAACATTACCTCATTGATGGCTACAACCAGCGTCGCACAGCTGAGAAAACCGAGGCTAAGTTAAGAGAAGCAAGACGTGCAAGCCGCCCCGTGGGGTGCGTCACAGCCTGGGCCCAACCCCAGGTCTCCCACAAGTCACCCCCGTACGCAGCCCAGTCAAAAAAGCGCTGGAACACCCACAGGCCACAGGCACCAAACAGAACAAGGAGGTGCTGCGTGCACTGAGTCAGGCGCCCCTGAGGGGCAAGAGGGGGTTCGCCCCTTACGGGGTGCGTGTTTAAGGAGGAGAAAAGAATATATCTTTGCATGTATCTGCACAGGCCCATATGCAGCTGCGTCTCTGGAAGACTCTGGAACTGGACCAGAGAACTGGGTGGGAGGGAAGCTTTCAGTTTTTAAAATACTTTTATGTATTTTGATGGTTGGACATGTGAGTGCGTTAGCTCTTCAATAAGCAAATAGTTTTTTGCTTGTTTTAATTGTCCCCTCTTCTCCGCACCTCCCCCCTTGTAATTCATTCTCTGAGCCTGGGACATGAAGGGGAATTTGCAGGTGTCCAAGGGGCTGGGACCAACAACTCCTTGGGAGCCGGAGTTGATGGGGGAGGGGAGCCATCCCGAACGAGGCCCGCTGTGGACCAAGCCCCTGCACATCAGCCTCTCAGTTCTCACAACAAGTCTGTGAGGTGAGGCGGTTATAACCCCATTTTACAGATGAGGAAACAGTCATACAACCAGAGTTACGGGAGCTGGCTCAGAGCTCAGGAGCCAGGTTCCCAGGGTGTCCCTGCTCCTCGCCTAGGTTCTCCCCTTTCTCTGCCAAGGATTCTCAGCCTGAGGTCTGTCCCTGGCCAACCCGAGGCCACAGGCTCCTTCTCCAGGTCCCTTCCTGAGAGCTGGCGTGGCAGTTCCTGGCTCCCCCAGCCAGACCCTCGCACCCCTGCCTGTCCAGCTGGGCTCAGCGCAGCTGGATTCCTTCCGGGAATGGCTCAGCCCCAGGTTTAGAGACCATCTGCATTCCAGCCAGAAGCTTTTCCACCCCTGAACCTCCGGTCCAGGTGGGGACTGCACAGTCCCCAGCAGAGCCTGTGACTGGGGAGCCCCACAGTGCATCCTGCCCAAGGTGGGATGTGCACCTCAAGAATTCACTGTGTCTCCATAGAGACAGGCCCATAGACAACACACAGCATCACCAGGAGGAGACTAGTGTCCCACTGATTCCTCTGATAAGGAGACCAGAGAGGTTAAGCCATTAGCCGAAAGTCACACAGTGAATGGGGACTTTGGGCCAGCCCCCTCTCAGCAGGGCCTTGGCATCCTCCCCTGTAGAGGAGGACGCAGTGACACCTCCTGGACTGTGACTGTGGGGAAGGCAGAGTGAAGGACCACAGTGCAAACATGAGGAGGCAAAGACAAACTTCCCCACCCTCGGAAGTTCTGACTCTCCAGACAAGAAACCAGCTGGACTGAGCGAGCAGCTGCCACACAGGCAGGGGGGAGTTCCGGGGACGCCCAGCTAGACCGGGAAGTGCCTTCTTTGGGGTGGGCATCAACCCTCCAGAGGCCAAGGCTGTGGCCGGTCCAGGGCAGGATGTCCTCAGGGGACTCCGAGAGGGGCTTTCTAGGTGGAAGTTGAGATGGGTTCCTCAGGGTCAAGTACCAGGAGGTCAAGGTGTGTGCATCACTCAGACGAGATTCCTCCAGGCCAGTTCCTGCCCTGCCCAGAAGGGCGCCCCTGTCCATGACCAGCCTTGTCTGCCGCCAGCCAGGGGTCAGGCTTGGCTGCTCAGTGCCCCCCATGCTGACTCACGTCCGCCCTGCTGGCCCTGGAGGGAGGGGGCGGACCCCACTTCATGCTTGACCTTATCAGGCCCTGCTTGTGTCCAGTAGCCTGGTCGTGGGCAGGGCCTCAGCAGGTCCCCACCCCCACCCTGTCCTGGCTGAGCAGGGCCTGCATGAGCTCATGGGAGTCCACAGCAGGGAGGGGCCAACAGGGCAGTGGCCTGAGAAGGGAGGAGGTCAGCAGCTTGGCTCGGGCGCCCTGTGGGGCTGCCTATCGGCCCCCTGCCTGCTGGGGCAGGGCTGGGCACAGCTATTTTTAGTTCTCAAATGAGGAATGGTGGGACCCAGATGCAGCAGCTGCTACAAGGAGTCTTTTCAGTACAGCGGCCTGCCCCTGGACATGAGCACGCACACGCATGAACACACCCCCACATACAGCACTCGTGCAAATACGTGAGCACATGCATATGAATGCATTCACACACAGGCGTGTGCATGTGTGTGTGCCCCACACGTGCACAGAGACACGCCACACGGACCTGCAGGCATGTGTGCAGTTATTCATGTGTTCACAGACAGGCCCACCAAAACACACAGAGGCCCAGGCCTACCCTAGTGTTCACTCAGGGCCCACAGGCTGGGTGGGAGTCACTCAGCTATGCAAGCACCCTGGGGCACCTGCATGCACACGTACCTTGTCTGGACATCCCAAGCACTTGCCGGCCCTTCTGACGATGCCTTCACGGAGCTCCCCTCGTGGGGCTGTAAACAGGCCCTGACCGCACAGCGCAACCCACGTTGTGCCAGGGGGTGGGACGGGGGTGGTAGGTGCACCAAGGAGAAGGCAGTGCAGCCTAGGAAGGCTGCCTGAAAGAGGAGGCCCCTGAAGGCACGAACCATAGAAGATCTGCCTGTTTTACTAAAGCCCAGAGTGAGCAATTTTCTGACGCCTATGAAAATAACAACAGCCCTGGCTGGTGTGGCTCAGTGGATTGAGCACCAGCCTGTGAACCAAAGGATTGGGGTTCGATTCCCAATCAGGGCATATGCCTGGGTTGTAGGCCAGGTCCTCAATAGGGGGCAGGCAAGAGGCAACCACACACTGACGTTTCTCTCCCTCTCTTTCTCTCACCCTTCCCCTCTGTCTAAAAATAAGTAAATAAAATCTTTTTAAAAATAACAACAGCAGCAGTCTACAGTCCTAACAGCTGCCGTTTACTGTGTGCTCGCACGAGGCCCCGCCCCCTCCACGCATCACCTTGGTTCACCTTCCCCACCCAGGTGCCATCACTGTGTGCAGAGGAAGAAACCGAAACCCAGAGAGGTCCTGGCACGGAGCTGGTCCGACTGACCCCGAAGCCGGTGTTCGGGCCCTGGTGGTGACTTTCCTGGCCATGGAGTGTCCCGATGCTCCCATCGAGCTGTGACATGTGACGACAAAGTGCAGCAGCTTATAACCAAAGTGAGCATTTGCACGGCTCGCTGGTCCCCACATTTGGCAGGGCCAAGGAGGAAAGGTGGGTCCCTGTTCTCGGTGGCATCCATGGGGGGCAACCCCTGGGGGGCTGGATGGCCTGTTAGCTCTGTGGCTATGAGAGCGGGGGGCCCCTGTTGCTCCCCACACAGCCTTCCCGAGGAGCTGCTGGGCTCCCTCACAGCGTGGTAACTGGGTTCCCAGCGCGAGGGTCCTACGAGGGAGACACGGCAGGTGCAGTTTCTCATGCCCCGGCCTGGGCTCAGACCCGCCATCACTACCACTGTGCTGCTCAAACGCCCACAGAGCCCCGATTCAAGGGAAGGGGATGTGGAGCCCCACCTTTGGTAAGAGGAGCATCAGATAATCAGGGGGTGCAGCACGGCCCCAGGGTAGTCAACCGCTGTCTAGCCCAGAGCCCCCCAACCCTAGACTCCAGACCCCCCAGCCCGGGCTAGCAGATGAACCCTGGAGAAGTGGCCCATTTCCTCTGCCCCTCCCCGGCTCTTCCTGTTCCCATCTTCTTCCGTGCCACACACAGAGGGGCCACTGAGGGTGGCTACAGAGGCACAACTGGCCTGGCACCTCGGCTGGAAAGGGGCAGCCTTGTGGGACAGGGGGACTGGGTGCCCAGACTGGGGAGGTGCCTCACCCCCTGCCGGAGCTCCCTCAGACCCCTGCCCCAGGTCCCAGGGTCCCCTATCTCCTCTGCTTTCTCTTCACCTATCCCAATTCCTTTAGACTCAATTCGACAAAAATAATTAAATTGTGAAGGAGCTTACCCTTGGACCCAGCGATCCTCCTAAGGAAGCTTCTATGCTCCAGAAATCACCAGGAGGGTGCAGAAGAGAGAGCAAAGCTGTTCACTCTGGCACCGGGTGTCATCGAGAGAAGCTGGGAACGACCTCAGGTCCGTCAACCAGGGCTCCTTAAATAAGGGAGGGTGGAAGGACACAACGGATTCTCTGTGGCCACCCGAGAGGACAAGATCGGCTATTGGGGTAAGACCAGGAGGCTTCTCCTGGATGCAGAGGGCGGGGCGGAGCCATCTATGGAGCATTCATTCTGTGAGCTGCGAGCCTGTTAAGCTATAAAAGCACACCAGTTCTGTGCATATAACACAGTTATTTGCATGTGAGGAGCAGAGGGGAGGGACAGGCAACAGATTGTGAGGTCCCTGGGGGATTGGGGCGTGTGCTGGTATCCTGAGGTGGCTGGTGACAGCGTCCCACAGACCAGGGGCCTCAACAACAGACGCCTATTCTCACGGCTCTGGAGGCTGGAGTCCGAGGTTCTGGGGGAACCCTTCCCGCTTTTCCAGCTTCTGGCAAGTCCCCACCACCCTTGGCTGTGGCTGCTTTGCTCCGCTCACCCCCTCTGTCCCACGTGGCTTTTCCTGTATCTTTGCTTCCACATCGCCCCCTTCTTTCTCTTACAAGGATGCTATCATTGGATTTAGGGCTCCAACCCCAGTATGATCTTACTTGGAGATCCTTGCTTTCTTATTCTGGCTTCTGGGAAGACCAGAACCCTTTCGGGGGCCACTATTCGACCCTACATGTTGGGCAGGCAAACGCACCTGCCCTCTAACTATGAAAGTCTGCTTAGGAATGTAGGCGTTACCTGTGTTATTTCACTGCCAGCTTTAAAAATTCTAAAATCCCAGAAAACCTGATGCTCCCAAAGGCCCCTCACCTCCAGGGTCAGTGTCTCGGGTTTTCCAGGCTGTTTTCTCAGGGACGACGTGAAAACAGGCCAGGTGGGCGGAGCCAGCATTTCTCCCACCCCTGCCCCGGTGGACTGGGTCCTCCACCTCCAGATAATGGGCCTTTCCTGTCCCTGGAGATGACCGACTGACATTCACAGCCCGGCACCTCCCTGGGGGTGAGCCGAGCACCTGGGGTGTGGAGGAGATGCGGGGGGGGGGGAACGGGGGCTCTGCCTGGCACCAAGAACCTGCTCACCCATGAGGGGCCCCCCAGGGGCTTGGGCATCCGCTGATCCCCACCCTTCCTTTCACAGGTGGGGAAACCAAGGCAGAAAGTGGAGAAAGGTCGTGGCCAAAGTCACCTCTGGTGTTAGGAACATTCGCCCTGCCTTGCTGCTTCTCAGCAAGAATCCAGTCCCCAGATCTCCCCGCACCCAGCAGCTACAGCCCCAGTGTTTCCACGTGGGAGTCATTTTTCCTGGTTCACCTGGGGAGGCGGGCAGGACAGTGAAGCAAACTGAGACTCAGACTGGGCCCATCCTGTCCAGTGTGTGGTGCTGGGCTCAAAGACACAGAACTCCCAGAGTGCCCTGCGGGTTCCAGCAGACCCCACGTGACTGAGGCTGGGAAGACAGCTCCCTGGTCACTGACTTGAGGTGCACTCAACTGAGCCCCCGGGTCTTGTAATTGATTAACTATCAGGCTGTTTAAAGATTGACAACAGCCGGCTGGACAGTGAGGGATAGAATAACCCATCATGGGGGCACAGGGAAGGAGCTGACGCTTTCCCTGGTGGCTTCTGAACCGTGTGACGTGGGTGGGAGTATAAAGAAGCCCCTGGCTCTGCTCCCCGTTCCCTCCCTGCCCGGCCCCTCCCCATCTCCCCCCTCGGGCTCCAGGGGGACTGGGGAGCTACGGATGCGATGGAGCAAGAAAGCTTTTCCAAAACCCAGAATCCCGGGCTTGGTCAGACCTCCATCCACAGGCATGTATCTGGGCAGCGTGACCTTGGGTCGGTCACTCCCCGCTCTGAACCTCAGTTTCCTCATCTGCAAATGGCACAGAGAGCGGGTTGGCCTGCAATTCTCCAAGATAATGAGGCCATCAGCCTGGAGCTTCTTAGGCGTTCAATGCCTGTCTTTTAGAGACCTAACTCCGTAAGTCCTGGCACTGTGTCCCTCCTCACCCCCGTGGCAGAATAACTCTCTTCTGAGGATAACAGTCAAGTTCAAGTTCTAGTCCAACCCGAAGAAAAGAGAAAGTGGGATAAGTGAGTCAGCTTCCTCACCTGGGCTGATTCACACCTGTGCTGGGGTGGGGCCGGGAGGAGCCAGACAGGGACATATTCCTTCACCGTGGTGCAGCCGCGTCCAAAGTCCCCCGCTGGCCCATTCCAGCAGATCCACACTAGAACAAAGTGGGGGGGGGGGCTCTAGATGAAGCCCCCAGAGAGGGCGATGTGGTCCCTGAGGCTCAGAGAGGGGCTAGTGTGCCCCTCCGCACAGCACGCTGGGGCAATACCTCGGCCATCCTCTCCCTCCCTCCCTCCTCCGGCACCGTTAGGTGACAGAGCCCAGCCCTGCCCACCAGCACTTCTGTGGCCTGCCCTCCCTTCAAAGGTGCCCCAGGGGTCAGGGAGTGAGGCACCAGTGACTCACGAGTGGGAAAGGCCCGTGAAGTCACCCAGCAGCCCGGGCTACCTCTGGAGTTCGGGAGCCTGTCTGGCCCCTGCACTCCCCAGCTGGGGATTTCCCCCAGAACCAGGCCGTCTGCTGCCCTGGCTGCAGGATGGTGACAGACGGCCGACCCATGGGGACCAGCCTCAAAGGCCGCCAGCCCTCCACTCCTGCCCAGGCCACAGCCCCCTCGCCCGCCTGGACTCCTTCCCCACAGCCCCTGCCGAAGAGAGGAGCTCAGACACCTCACACACGCCCTTGGCCCAGGGCCCAGAGCTGTGCCCGAGTGGGCCCCGGACCATGACCCTGGTCGTTTTTATTACTTGCTGGGCATTCCGCCGGAGCACACTAAGCTTTTAGCACTGTGGTCATCAGAAAAGCTAAAATCAAGTGCTGCCCAGCACCACAGGCCCCAGACACGGGAGTAAGGAAGCGTGGGTTCAAACCTTGGCGTGCCTGGCAGCAAGGCTTAAAGCCATTCAGTGCTGCTCCGGGCCTCGGGGTTCTTATCTGTGAATGGGGGGATCAGGAACGCTCCCTGCCCAGAAGCACAGTCCACATCCTGGCAAGAGACAGACATCAGGGGCTTCAGGGGAGGAAATCCTGGGGGAGGGACCACTCCGTGTGGCGGGCAGATGGAATGGGAAGCTTCAGGGAGAAATGCCTATGAGGATCCCAGAGCTGGGGGCGTGGAGGGACCGAGGGTCCTGAAAACCCTGGACAGAGGAGCTGGGCAGGAAGGCAGCACGCAGAGGGGCTACAGCCACGGAAGCTTGGCATCCGCTGGGACCGAGGAGGGAGCGGGGGAGAAATACTCCCTCCTGGTCCCAAAGCTCTGGTTCTCCATAAACCAGGCTCTCGCCTGTCAGCCAGCCTGGGAAACTGGGGTGCAGGTGGGACTTAAGGAGACAATGTAAACGAATGTCGTCATCAGGGGTGAAGGTCAGACTCGGGCAGTCTTCCTCCCAGGACAAGGGAGTTCAGAACCGGCCTGGTCACAAATGACACCAGGAGGACGGAGGCCTCCCCCTGGGGACAAGCTGAGGGACCCACGCCGTGGCCCCTGGAGCCCACACGGCGTCAGCACGTCCAGCCCACTGGCATCTCGGACCTTCTAAAGCAGCATATTGCCAGCCGACTGTGTTATAATGTTTTTCATTTTTAGGTACCCTTCTGGTTTGCCTGAAAAAAGAGAAAGAAAGAAAGGGATGCCCCCGGCGGTCTCCCCCCACCCTCCCATCTGCCAGGGCCTCCATGGGCTGAGCCCCACTGGAAGCTGCTGGGGAGAGCCCAGCGCCCCCAGAACCCACCGGCAAAAGCAGCCGACGGGGCAGGACGAGAAGGGCAGCGAGGGCGCCGAGGGCAGCCGGCAGAAAGCAATCTGAAAGAGAGCAAAAGGCCTTTGTTCAGCAACTGGTCACTGAGCACAGTCACTAAGACCACAGCCCGTCTCCGCGGGGTGGGCAGACAGGGAGGAGGCAGTGAGGGACTGGGCCGGGAGAGATGTTCAACCCAAGGAAGTCCCTCCCTGTAGGGTGATCAGGGACCACAGATGGGGAAACTGAGGCCTGGAGAGAGACAGGGACCCGCCCAAGGTCATGTAGCAGGTCAGCTGCATGGGGAAGCCTCGTGGGCCCACCCCTATCATTCTGTCCCCCAGAGGTTGCTCAGGCTTGCTGGGGTGGAGACCGGGGAACTTCCGGTCTGTCAGTGCCTCCCTTGGCCATTCCAGGCTCTTGACCACGTGTGACAGGGTGGGCGAGGCCAGTGAGGGAGCCCACTTTGGGGGAGCTGGCCACGAGGGGAGCCATGTGCTCAAATTCCCAGACAGGCCAGCACATTCCAGCTGGGGTGCCGCTGTGCCTGCCCCACCCCCACCCTGGGCCCCCACACACTGCGCCCATTGTCTGCCCCAGACACCACCCCGCGCCCTCCTGTTCCCAGGTGGGGCTCCACAAACCAAAGCGCCCCCGTCCCAGTGCCCACCCCCAAATGCAGCCGTATGTTTATCTTGGAACCAAGCTGGGATCCGAGAGGGGAGGTGACTTGCCCAAGTCACACAAGCCGAAATCCAAATCCCAGAGCCCCCAGTTAATGATTCTTCCCTAAGAACCCCTCCACTCCCCACCCTCTTCGTCCGATGGGCTGCTGGGCCCCCCAGCTCACATTACCTCCCGTGGGCCAGGCCTGTGCTGGCCCTTCCCATCCCCTGCCCACATGTAACGTCCCCATTTTGCAGCCCGGGAAGCCAACTCAGAGAGGGAAGGAGCTTGCCAAGGCCACCCAGCGAGGAAGCACGGAGCTGAGATCGGGCCCACGCCCCACACCTCCCTCGGTGAACGGCCTGGTGCAACGCAGGCCTGGTGGGCGGCACGGAGCGAGCACCCAGGGGCAGGTGAGGACCTCGCTGCGAGGACGTGCGCCCCATCCACAACGGCAGGCCAGCCTGTCCCCCTTGGCTCACTCGTCCATGACGTGTGTACTGACCCCCCTCCTAGGGTGGCAGGGCCGAAGGCTGAGACTCGGCGGGGAGGACTCGAGGCGGTCAGTTTGGGAGAAGTTGGGCTCAGGTCCAGTCAGGTAAGTGTTCTACAGGCAATAAAACCAGGGGCCAGACTATCAACTGGTAAATATACCAACTTCCGATGTCAGCCCCTAAAGTGACAACTTCCGATTGCCCTGCCCCGGTTTCTCTTCCTCCCTAGTACGCACCGCGACCTGTTCGAAGGCGCTGAGATTTTCACCAGCATATGCCTGCTCGGTTCCCTTCTGTGCCTACTGTCCCTCCCTGACCCTCGTCCTTCGCCCCCTGGGTGGTCTGATCTCTGATTTATGACAAATGACCTGTCTTTCTTGCCCGCCCACCCCCACTCGCCCCTGCAAGGATGGAAGGTATGTGAGATGAGATTTCTCTCTCCTGCTGTGTGAAGTTGGGGGGGCGTGGTGAATCTAGGCTGACGATGAAAATGTTTTAACCCAGCACAGCCGCAAAACTGGCTCCAAGGTTAAGACACAGATGCTGTTCAGCCCCCAGAAGTTCCCTCGTCTCCTCTCCGGTCAGTCCCCACCCGCTGTCCCAGGGGAACCATCCTCGCGCCCTGCAGGTCTTGACCTTCGCAGACACGGAGCCGCACAGGTGTTCCTTTCTCGCCCTGGCTTTTGGTCCGCGTGAGACTCATCCGAGCTGCTGGGTGATGGGGGCGTCTGTAGCTTCGGCAGCTACATGGGCCATGGCATCATTTACTGGGCTGGAGACAGCCAAGCAGAAGTGTGTGGGAGGATCCAGAGTTCTGTTCTGGGGGCTGTAGGTGTGGAGCAGGCAGCTGGGCACAGGACTTGGGCCAGTGATGAAAGTCCGGCAATGTAAGCTCCTCAGTGACGTTGCAGCCATGAGAGAAGGGGAGTGGGCAGTTTACCTGCACCACCAGGGGGTTGTCTCTCACTGCCATAGACTCAGGGCTCTTTGAGGCCCTGAAAGGAAGAGTGACTTGCCCAAGGTCACACAGCTGGTGCTGGTTGAGTCAGGACCCCTTACTCTGCCCCAAGAAGCTTCCCTGCTCTCTGGGTGCACCAGGTTGGCTTGGGGAGGCCCAACGCCCACCCAAAAGAAGATCTAGCCCACGGTGAGGATCTGGGTTCGCTGGGAGGTGCTCAGAGTGGCAGAGTAACCCATGAGGCCTTCCTGCAGGAAGCAGGCCTGGCACTGGGTCTGGAGCCTGTGGCAGGGTAAACTCCACCTGAAGTCACTGTCTCTCCAACAGTGACATCACTGGCAAGTCAGATGGCTCTGGGCCACACAGCTGAAGGACTCGCATGCTGGGGTGGGGCCATGTGGGCAGATGGAAATATGTCACCGGCCCTGGGGCCAGCGCCCACCAGCAGCCAAAGCTCCCGGGTGCCTTGGAAAGTTGAGGAAAGGCCATCAAAGTGCCCATCACCTCGGGTTCAAGCCCCTCACACTGCACAGACAGGGAAACAGAGGCCCAGTGCCTCTCCCAAGGTCACAGAGCCAGTGAGGGACAGAACAGGGAGGGACCCAGCCCTCTCATCTGCCAGCACAGGGCTCTGCCCTCTGAGCACGTTCCCTGGGACACGGTGCCCAGCTGCGGGCCACTTTTCCTGAGGGCAAGAGCACAGGGTCTGTGTTCCAGAGGGGCCCGGGGGCTGCAAGGCCAGGCCGATGGTCCCTGCCCCCAGGAACTCACGGGGTGGGGGGCGCAGCACACAGCCCAGAATCTCACCCTCCGCTTGCCCCTCCCCGGGGCCCTGAGCAGGTCTGCCTGGGACATGCAGGTGGTGTGTGGGCTCTTGCCTCATGAGGGAAAGATTTCACAACGGGAGACTTTGAGGGTATGTTTACTAAGGCTGGGGACAGTGAGACAAGGGCTGGCTTAGGATAGAGGAAGCGTCCGGAGAGCCCGGCTGGGGCTGCGTTAGTTCAAGGGGACATCAGAAAATGGGGGCGGGTGCAGGGCATGAGCCCGGGACGAGCCGCTGCCGCCCGTTGCTCCCCTGGTTGCAGGTCTCGGACCCTTAGCGTCGAAGAGATGCTCACTCCCTCACGTGCCCTGGTCCTTTGTCTTGGGGGGGTTTATCTCTCTCATAGGCAGGAACCCCAAGGGAGGTCTTCAGGGAGGGTTCAGCATAATATTCATCAGTTCTCCAGGTGAGCCAATTCAAGTTCATGGTCTGTTCTGATTGGTCAGTGCCAGACCGGGGGCATCAGTCATTGCAGCTGGTCCCGGAGCTGAACTGCGGCTGAGGCTTGGATGTTATCCATGGGGGAGGTGGTCCTCTGTATCCGCCTGCAAACCTCTCGGTTAGTTTGCTCAGCTGTCTCAGTTTTCCCATTCCTCTTGCCAAGGAATTTTCCTAGCTTCTTACTCCCCCGCCTCACACAGAACGTGAGCTCCATGTGGACACTCTCTGTTCTGCTCATGGCTGTGTCCCCAGCACCTAGTGCAATGCCCGGAACATAGTAGGTGCTCAATAAATACTTGAATCAGTGAGTGAATCCACAGAAGGGCATCGAGGAACTCTGAAACTGTCATCGTCTATGCACGTGATGGGATCGAACACAGGGTTGGGGGACATGATCGAAACCCACGCTCCACCCTTCCTCTGCCCCCACCAGGCTGTCCCACCTTGGGTGTCCCCAGACCGTGGCTCCCTCCCACCCCCAACACAGTCCCGACATCCAGCCTGTTCCCTGCCCCTTCCCACAGCTCCTCCTTTCCCGGGGGCTTTTTGGGAGCAATCAGGAGGAATGTCTGGCCCCGAGTCAGGGGAGGTGCCCCGGCAGGCGGGAGGCAGCACACACACGCCAGGGACCGCTCCGAATTCCAGCTCCCACGAGCCTGCTGGGAGCATGCCAAGCAGGGTCAGGGAGGGGTAGGGAGCCCCTCCTCAGGGCCAGAACACGGGGGAGCCTGGGGAAGGGCCTGGGGGTGGGAGCAGCAGCAGTCAGAGTGGCCCCGGGCAGAGCCCGGGAGGCTGTCAGCTCACTGCTTCCCAGAGCCCGATGGGGGGAAGACTGAGGCCCCCGGCATCACACTGAGTTTCTGATTCTTCCCCATCGAAGACCCTGGAGGATAGGGGTGTCATGGGGGCCAAAGGGTAGGGGAAGTCACTGTGTGAACTAGAGAACAAATACCCGGGGAAAGGGGGTGTATGAGGCCCTAGTTAACATGAGACCCCTGGGAAGAGACCTGAACTGGCAGCAGGTGTAGGAGGGGGTAGGTCTTGAGCTGCCCCTGCCCTTGGTGGGACCTGGAAAGCCCCTCCCCACCCCCGGCTGAGACTGGAGTCCCCACCAGTTCCCTGGGGGGCCCAGTACTCTCAGCCGCTGCTGAGTTCAGTGGGCGACAGGGGAGGGGTCCCAGGGAGAGAAGGAGGTGGCAGACCTTGTGCAGGCCTGTCCCCCTGGCCTCTTATGGGCCCTCCCCCACCGCCCAGCCATCCCCTCCTGGTCCTGGGTCAGGGCCAGGTGCCAAGAGCTCAGGCAGTGGCCCCTGCCCAGCTGTCAGCGCCGGAGCGGCCGCCAACGCCCACACCAGCACACCTGGCCCGCCACTGTGCCCCCCCCCCCGCCACCATGCCCCCCGGCCCCCCTCCAGGCCCCTGTGGCACTGTGAACCCAAGGCCTGGCGTCAGAACTGCGGACGGCAGGATGCAACTTCCTGCGTCACAGTGCCTTTGAAGCAGGAAGTTAAGAACCATGGGTTCTCACAACCAGAAAATTCCAAGACCATCAAGTATTGGAACATTTTGCATGCCAGGACCAAGAATGCTTAGAACCAAATAATTTCAGAAATGCAGCATTTTGATACAAAAGACCAAAACCATGGAAATGGATTGAGGAAATTCTGGGAGCATGGGCTCCTCAAAGCAGAAAATTCCCAGACAGGAATCCCATTGTCCCAGGGGACACGAGCCCTGCCTTCTCCCCGTCATGCAGGCGACAGGCATCAAGGATGGGACCAGCCGGACCCCGGTGGGGGCCACACCACGTGGCCCCTGCCTTGGAGCATCACACGAGGGAAGGGAGAAGGGAAGGGGCGCTTCTGAGCTAACAGAGGAGCTGAGGGCCTCTCTTTGGGGCCCTGGGCCTCTACCTTTGCAGAGACAGGGAAGGAGGAAGAAAAAATGCCATTGATGCCATAGGTTTGGGCGGCCGGTATGTGGTCACAGGGGGTGGCAGAGTCCCCCCTCCCCAGCTACAGGAGCTTGGCACTTTCTCCTGGCAGGAAGGGCCCACCCTCTCACGAATGGAAACAATCCTTGGCATCTGGCCCCTGAGGTGTGCAGGCCTTTAACAATCAAGCATTATTATCCTCCCTGCCCACCTCCCCCATAGTCCAGGGCAGAGGGGAAACCGAGGCAGGTGGGGGCTCTGTCTACACCAAGAAGACCAAGTTGCCCCTGGCAGATTCCAGTGGTCGCCATCCCTGACCGCAGAATGTCAGAGCTGAGGCAATGACAGGGGAGGGGCCGGGTTCACCCTCAAAGGGCAGGGACCAGATAGGGCAGCGGTTAGCCCCAAGTCAGCCAGCACACTCTAGCTGAGTCTCTTTTTGCCTCTATGAAGGCTCACATCCAGGGCCTCTTCCTCCAGGAAGCCTTCGTGGATCACGCTGCCCCAGGCCCTTGCCCCTGAAGACTTTACTACTCCCACACAGGGTGCTCTAACTACCCAGGCCTTGCTGTCTGAGTACAATATTTTGTGCAAAAATATCTCATCTACCCAGCCTAGCTGTCGTGGTGTCTCCCCAACAGCCTGGGACCAGAAGCCTTGGGCTGAAGGCCCCATGCCTCTGTTCAAACCCCCAACGGCTCCCAACTGCCCCAGACAAAGTCCACACAGCTTGGCACTCAGGTGGGGAGGGTCCTGCGTCTGCACTCCGGCCTCCTCACTGGATCCTATGGGGCCGGGGTCTCATGAAGTCCCTTGCAACCCCCACCCAGGCCATCTCTCTTCCTCATCACCCACTTCCTGCAGCCCCTTCCCCCCACTCCTGCCCTGGCCAGAGCATCCCTGAGACCTCACCGGAGGCCACCTGCTGGGGGCCTGACGGTGCCTCCTCTGGGCCTCCTTGGACTTCCCTCAGCAGCCCCCACTCCATGGCCATTGGCCTTTGCCTGGGTGCCCGCGCCCTGAGGCTGGGCTGGATCTGAGACCAACACCACCTGGGAATGCTTCCTGCAGCCCCAGCCTCAGCCCCCTGCATGCCTCTCCTCATGGCGTCCTGGCAGCAATGAGAAGAAATGGCTTCTTGTCCGATCACCCTACTTTTTAGATTATGAGAGTGAAGGATGTGGTGGCCAAAGCGCTTCTTCCAGGTCCCACAGCCGGTCAGTGGCAGAGCTGGGGTCAGGGCCCTGAAGGTCTGGCTCCAGAGCCCACATGCCACCCCACAAGGCCACACCGTCCAGGGAGCCGAAGGACAGGGCCCCACCGCACCGCGGAGTCCGAGCTCCCCGGAGCCAGAGCAGGCAGAGCTCAACACCCCGGGCCTGAGAGGGCAGGTCCCCTGCTTCAGAAACCCTCCCCCACACGCACCACACACAGAGAGAGGCCCAGGCACAGACACACGCCCTTGGCCTCTGGGACCGGCTGCAGGAAGCACTTAGCTGCCCAAGCCTTTTTCACTTCAACTTTTCCTAAAAATGCTTTGAGGAAGTTGCTGCCGCCTTGGAGTTTTCCCCGCTCCCTCACGCGCTCCAGACCACATCCCTTCCCACCCCGATTCTCTGGAAACCTGAAGACCAGTGAGGATGGGAAGGGAGTGGGGAGGGGGCAGTAAACAGGAGGAGCAAGTGCATCACACGGATCGTGGGGGGTGGTCCCGCGGTGGAAGAGACAAGGGGGGCGGGGCTGTAGGGCGTAGCGGTAAACTCGGTTGTTAGGGGAGGCCTCACGGAGAACATGGGTCTCTGCACATTTCTAGAGGAGGGACATTCCAGAAAGAGGGGGAGCCAGCTCGAAGGCCCTGTCAGAGGGGCATTTCGGAGAGGAAGGCAGGGAGGCCATGGATGAGCGTGGACAGAGTGAGGGAGGCTGGCCCCGGTGGGTACACTGGGGCCCCCTCTGCCTCCGGGGCGGACTCTGCATGGTTTAGAGCAGAGGAGGGATGCATTTTTTTATTGCTGTGGTAAAATACACATAACACAAAATTTACTGTCTTGCCCCGGCCAGGCATCTGAGTCAGTTAGAGAATCGTCCTGATGCACCAAAGCTGTGGGTTCAATGCCCGGTTGGGGCACATACAAGAATCAACCAATGAGTGCGTCAATAAATCAGTTTCTCTCTCTCTCTGACTTCCTTCCTCTCTCTGTAAAATTAATAAGTTTAAAAATTTTTAAAGTTACCATTTTAACTATTTTAAGCGTACATTTTAGTGGTATCAAATATAACTGTATATACATTTTTATAACTCATCTTGTAAAACCAAAACCCAATATGGAAGAATGCAAGCTGACTTGAGTGTTATCAGGATCGCCCTGGTTGCCAGGCGGAGAACCGACCGGGGCGTCCAGAGCGGAAGCAGGCGGACCAGACAGAAGGGAGAGAGGGCGGGGCACTGCCCGGAGAAAGGACCCCTGGGCCCCACCAGGGCCGTGCTGCCCTGACCCTCTGGGCGAGCTTCAGAAAAATAACGTCGTTCATTCTTAAATTTGTTTATGCCTTCAGTCGAGTGGTCTTTCAACAAATAGTAGTTGAATACCTACTATGTGCTGGGGGCAGGGGGCACAAAAATAGCACAACGGCCACAGATCCCAGCCAGGAAGATAGACATGGAGCCAAAAGCCGCACAAATGACAATGCGGTGACAGTCGTGGTGCAGGCGGTAAGAAGCAGAGAGAACAGGTGAGGAGCAGGGCAGGCTTCCAGGAGGAGGTGACATTGGAGCCAAGCCCAGAGGGCATGTCGGGGTTACCCACCACAGCGAAGAAGAAAAAGCATTGGAGGCAGGGGAAACAGTCTGTGAAGAAGCTCTGAGGCTTCTGTAAATGGCTCCCTCTCCTTCCCCTCCTCCAGGTAAAGGGGCCCAGAGGGGCTGGGGAGGCAAACCCAGACTCCCCTTTTGCACAGTGGGGGTCCTCTTAGTGCCCACTTCCCTGGGGGAGCAGTGAATGGGCCATTGAGGGCAAGCGGGGGGGGCGGGGGGGCAGCACCTACCCCTGCAGTGCACTAGGGGTGGGGCCACGAGGTTAACCCCAACCCCCAACCCCACCCACCACATCCTGGTCTAGGGAAGCCCGTCCCCTGTGATGAGGTGCAAGGGAGGGTCTCAGGGAAGACCTCTCACAACCCACCCTCAACCCCCCAGCTTGCTTCCTGCTGCCCCTGAAATCTCTTGATTACAAACTCATTCCTTTCCATTGTGCTTTACCACCCTTCCAGAACCATCCATTCCTATTCAGGTTAGCCCCAGTCAGGGTGCTGCTCAGCCTTCACAGGTCAGCTCAAGCCCCCCTCTTTCAGGAAGCCTTCCCTGATTGCTGCAGTGCACCGAGTCTCTCTCTGTCTCTCGTCTCTCCTCACTCTGCACTGGCCTTTGACCTTCAGAGTCCCCGCCTCGGTGCTAAAAGGGCCCTGAGAAATTGTTCAGCCCAGCCCTCCCTGAGCCCCCATGCTTCGACTGAGAAAACAGAGGCCCGAGCACCCAGTTCTCAGGGCGGCTGGGCAGGGGCCGAGCCACCCCGATGCCCAGGTCAGTCGCCGCCCAGCACAACACCCTGCCACTGCGGACTCGACCTCCCACTGGCGTTCATTCACACGCACGGAGGAAGCGTGAGGCGGCCCGCACGCCTCCAGACCCCTCTGGAAAACGCTCCTGGCCAGGAGGTCGCTGCACAGCTGGTGATTTTTCTCCGCCAGGCTGAGGGGACCGGCCTTCCCTCAGCGGCTCTCAGGTCCTCCGACCTGTACATTGCGTCCAGGTCTGTGCTGTTGACCAGGCTTTTAAAGATGAAAGCGAGCTGCAGACGCCCAGATTCAAAGCCTCTTGTGCATCAAGCCCACCCTGAAAGCCAAACCAATAGCTGGGGTTTGACGGGTGCTGATCGAGGCCTCTGGCTTCGCTGGGGCACGTACCAGACCAGGCAGAGCTGCCTGCTGGCTGTGTGGGCCTGGGCGAGGCGGCCGCCCTCTCTGAGCCCTGGCCTTGTCATCGGTGACGTGGCAGTAACAGTGACTTCTCACGCAGCTGCCACCCACTCAGAACTTACTGATGGAGAGGGAGGGTCGCACTCTGAGTGCGAGGACCCCGGGCTGGGAGCCCGACTGGGCACATCCTGTGCAGGGGCCCCTTGAACCCGAGCCCCTGCCCCTGGCTCTGGGAGCAGACCAAGCCGGGACCCAGCCCCTGCCGGCGCTGCCCCCCGACATGGAGCCGCCTTGGCTCAGCCAAGAGGCCGGGGCCGCAGGACTCTGGTAGCCAGCCCCACGTGGAGGAGACACAGCGGCCTGTGATGATGAGCTGGCAGGTATTCTGGGGCCAAATTGTGAGGAGCCTTGAATGCCACACCAAGGAGCCTGATGACTAGTAAGTGCTTAAGGAATGTTTTGTGTACTTGAACCAGCGCATGTGCAATGTGGAGCAGGGAGAGCCTGCCTTTGACTGGACGTTTCTGCAAAGTGCTGGGCCCCAGTGTCGCCGTGCCACTGCATTCAGGGCCTGGCCCAGATGAGAAACCAGTGGGTGTGTCCTTGCCACAGAGTCCATGGGCCCTGCTGTGTGTGTGGGCCGGGGTCCCCTCTGCTCAGGCTCCCCACCCCCATAAAGCGAGGTGGTAACGATGCCCCTGCCCCCTCAAGGGGATTGCACTTGCAGGACAAGGCACAGCCCTGCCTGGCCGGGCGCCCACCTCACAGCGGGTGGTGGGTCTCCACCCCATGACCTTTGCCTTGGTCCTGGTGATGTGCCCCCAGGCTGGGCGGCCAGGCTCCATCCTGGAGAAGCCTGACTCGGGGTGGGGGCCTGCTGAAGGAGCCACGGGGACGAGGTGGGGGCCAGCGAGGATGGGGAAGTCGGCGAGCCGGCTATCTTTAGCGCCTTCTCTCACAGCACTTTTCTCTGCCCGGCTCTGTGGGGCTGGGGCTCGGAGGCGCCACTTCTCCAAAGTCACATGAAGGCAGTGACCTGGAGGCCAGCTGCGAGGCCAGGGCCTGAGGAGGGTGGGGCTGGCTGTGGCCCGCTCCCCACCCCCACCTGTCTGCTGGCAGCCCCTAGGGCAGCACCCCCTTCCGCCCCATCTATCAAGCAAGCAGGGACCCATGTGAGCCTGTGAGGGACTGGGGCGAAGGAGCACAGGGAGGGGCCCTAGTGGCCGCTGGGAAATGGCGTTCCCCCCCCGTTTCACCGGAGCCTCCAGGCCCCCACAGCTGGGGGTGGTGTAGCACGGTCATTAACACTGGATTTCCAAGGCTGGGGTCTGAATTCCTGCTTCACCAGTTCTGAGAGTCTGGCTGTCGCTCCATGCCTCAGTTTCCTCATTGTGAAAGCAGGAGTGGTTAACAGGGGCACCAGCTCACAGCTCACAGGGCTGTTCTGACCACTCAGTGAGATGCGGCATCTAAGACGCCTGGCAGGACCTGTTCTGGCTCTGTGGCCTCAGAGGTTCTGTGACTGTCCCTGGGCCCCATGCTCCCATCCTCGAGGTGGGAGTACAGCCCGCACGGAGTAGGGAAAGGAGCTCTGAAAGGGGTCGGCACGCTGTGGGTGCTCGACAAATGAGCACTCCGATCCTTCTCCCTTGTGCTAAAATGTGCTTTACTGACTCCCAATGGCATCAGGAAGGTCAGAGTGAAGGGGTGCCTGGCTCAAAGTCCAGCCCTGCCTGTTGTACACTGTGTGAGCAAGCTGCTCACCCTTCCTGAGCCTCAGTTTCTCATCTGTGAAATGGGGCAATAATAAAAGCTGCCTCAAGGGAGAAGACCGATATTGCATAGAGGCCGGTACTTAGGACGTGCCCGAAAGGGGTAAGGTATTCACGGGCTTGGCCCTCCGGGGGCATCCAGAGCCATTGGGAGCACTGGTGATTGTGGGCTGGGGCTGGTTGGAGTTGAGCCCTGGGCCCAGGGGGCCAGTGGGTGCCCGGACATGGTAACAGCCCTGGCATTTTAACAGCTCTGATGTGTTACTAGGCCCTGGAAGGTTCCTGGATGCTGCTTCCCGCACTCCTGGGCTCACGGGCCTTCCTCCCCTGCCTCCAGTGAGGTTTGGGTCAGGCCCCTCCCTGGTCCCGTCAGCCGTCCAGCCCCACTTCCGAGCCTGCTGCTGTCAGGGCGGGAACGCTGTTAGGGCTCCAGGGAGCAGGCCAGCAGTCCGGACCTGGCGGCGGGAGGCGTGATGCTGGGGGCCTCGGGTGCTGGCCCGAGCAGGGAGACGTCGCGTGGAGGCCAGGGGACCCACGGAAGATTCAGACAAGTAGCTGCTTGCTGAGAGTTGATGGGTAGGGGCCGGGCACCTGAGGGTGCAGGGCATGCGGGCAGGACAACAGGGGGCCCAGAGTAGCAGCCTGCCCCGTCAAGGCTGTCAGTGGGGATTCAAGGGGAAGCGTTTTGGGTGAGCCCAGGAGGCGGCAGCCAGCTGCCCAACCCCCCATGCCCCGCAGCCATCCCCAGGTGAGCTCAGCGAAGTCACTGGCTGTCCTGCCTTTTAAGGCGATGGCGGCTCCTACCACCTCCTTGTTCCCACTTGCTCAGACATTCCCAGCAGGTTATTTTTTTTCCAGGAGGAATGGAATGAGACTCTTTGTTCTGTCACCACAGGACTCCAGCAGCGAGGCCTGTCTGGGGGTTCCGGTGGCAGGGAGCACTGAGGGCAGCAAGACTCACCCTCAGTGACACACATGGGCATGGGCCCGCGACCGCAGGCCCACAGAAATGCCTGGGGACCCTGGTCTGCGACGCCCAGACACCTGCACAAGCATGGGTGAATCCCAGAGATGTGGGGAATAACATTTACTGAGCACCTACTACAGGCCAGTCCCTGGCTGGGGAGGCAGGAAGGATCCAAGCCCTTCCTTCACTGAGTCCAGAAGCCTTTTCCCCACCTCAGGGCCTTTGCACCTGCCATTCTTGCTTCTTGGCTTGTTCTCCCCACAGAGCTCCAGCAGGCTGGCTCCTTAGCACTCCCAGTACTCAGAGAGGCCTCCCCTGCCTCTCCTCTCTACCCCAGTGGCCTGTTAGATGTCTTCACAGCACTCATTACTTCTAAAAATGGCCTTGCTTACCAGTGTTTACGGTCTGCCACCCCCAACTGGACTCTAAGCTCCTTAGGAGAGCGCTTTGCGCTCGCCACCACTCCCAGCACCTGGAGGACGGCTGTGTCCAGGTAGCAGTCAGGACATCTTCAGGGGGCTGCTCTCTCTCTCACACACACCCACACATTGAGCTTTCACACTTCCGCCAGTGTTCATCTTAACCACAGCGACTCCAGCCATTCGTGCACCCACTGGGCCTTATTTGGCGCCACAGGCACCACTGAGGTAGTAAGTCACCACCAGATGTGACTGAGGCTTGGAACTGTTCCGAGTGCCCAAGGTCACTCACTGGCCAGGCGCAGGGCAGAAATGAGGACGGGGCAAGGGGATGGTCAGCATCCAGGGGGCTAAGCCTCCAGGTCAAGTGAGCCTGCCCCTGAAAATGACTCTGTGCATGTGTCCCATGTGGGGACATGAGTGGTGACAGCCCAGCACCTGGAGGCACACCTGCGGTGCTAGATGTGTGTACACGCACCCATGTTCTCGGCCTCGGAGCACACACCCTGGGGGTGGAGGGTGGGGGTCTGTTCTCTGGACCCTGCATCTGCAGAACCACCCACAGCCATCTGTAACTCCAAAGGGATAGAGCCCCGGCTGCAGCGTCAGACCAGTAAAGCCCTTCCCACCTGGGCTGGGCTCCAGGACTGGTCTAACTGTGGGAGGCCCACTGGGATGAGCAGGTGGGGCCCGCCCTAGATCTAACCGGATTAGGTGGGCCCCATGCCTGGCTCTGCCTGTGGGCTTCAGTCCCAGGAGTGAGCAGAGGACACCCTGAGGGGAGGGGACTCTGCCCCCTTTAATGCTGGGAGGCCATCCTGCAGGGCACCCACTTTCACCCCCTGGTGGCTCCATCCTGAAGTACAGCTCCAGCCCCTCCGGGCCCTGAATACTGAGCAGATGGAGGGCACTCAGGGTTAGTAGGGGGACATCTGCATTAGCCCAGGGGTCCCAAAAGGGCTTCAGAAATAGACACGTGGGAGTCCCGGGCCAGCTGCTGCACACTGCTCTCCAGGCCTCACTCTGCCTCGGGACCTCGCCCTACATTTAGGGCCTCTGTTCACAGGGGTGCCACAATCACTGGGAACCAGAGGGACAATTTGGACCTCCAGTACACGGGATCTTGGTCCACCCACCCCCGATTACTCCCTTTCCAGATTGAAGGTCCAGGGGAAACCAGAACCTGCTGGTGACCAGACTGCAGGGCAGGGCAGTGCTGCTCCAGCTGCGGTCTCCACTTGCTGGAGTGAAACATGCCACAGCCAGGTGTGGGGGGCAGCCTTGATCCACCAGCTGTGCCCCGCTGGCTGAGGCCAAATTGATCCCCAACAGCAAGTTCTGAGATCATCCACCTGGCTGCTGTGAGCTTAGAGGAGCTGAAACACTCATTCTGGGGTCAAGCCTGGTCCACAGCAGGTACTCAACATGCAAGTCAGCACAGCATAGAGTGAGGACCTCCTGGAGGAGGGGAGATGGGTGGGCTGAGCCCAGTCCTGGGGCAGACCCAGGCCAGAATGGGTCCAATGACCTCATTCAGCTGGGTGAGCCCATTAAAACCACCAGGGCCTTCCTCTGAGTAAACACCGAGGTGTTTCTTCCCAGTTCCAGGTGCAGCCTGTCCCCTTCAAGGGCCGGAACTGGGCTGCAGGTCCCAAGAGAACCCCAACAAGCCTTGACTGGAGCCTGCTCCCTCGTGGGTTAGTGACTGAACAGCTCCAGTGCACACCCAGCAGACCCAGGGTCTGCCCTGCCGTGCCTGTCAGCTACCAAGACGATCAGGGACAGCAAGTTGTTGTCACCTCTTCCCCTTCTCCACAGCTGCCACCCAAGCTGTGCAAACACTTCTACAGCCCGGCCCGGCAGCCTCGCCGCAGTGACAACCGTTTCACACAAAGCCTGTTTTCCCAGGCTGACCTCCCAAGCCCAGGCTCAGCCTCAGCCTATCCCTGTGCCCAGCCTGGCTCCAGGTCCAGCAGGTGACAAGGAAAAGGAGACTGAACAGAGCTAGCTAAGAAGCTAAGAGGTCAACGGCAGCAAGCCTCTGGAACCACAGGGGCCACAGGGAGGCAACTAAGACAAGGGAAAGTCAAGTCAGAGGCAGGTATCACTGGAAAATAATTTTTATTGAGATCCCACCAGCTGCACAATTTGCTCCTGACATTAGGCTCCTTCTTCCTTCGCAATTCGGTCTTTCTTAAGTGGTCCCTGTGAGAAAAGGTGCAGACGACACGGTTAGTGGAGGCAGGAGGCAGGCTGTCAGTAAGAAAAAGCCACAGCCCCGAGGGATCAGGTTCTGGGCCCGTCTCCCCAGCCCCAGATGGGCAGGAGGGCAGGCTGCCATGTGACAGCGGCAGGGGGCCAGGCAGGTGCTCACCATGAACGCTTTCTTCTCCTCCATTGTCTGGAAGCGGCCGTGGCCAAACTTGGAGGTGGTGTCGATAAACTTCAGATCGATCTTCTCCAGGGCCCGCCGTTTGGTCTGCACCAGCAAGGACTGTGGGCCAAGAGGAGAGAAGGTCGGTTCTGAGGAGCAGGGCTTTCTCTACACCCTCTTATTTCACAGGCTTGAGAGGGCAGAGCATCAGCTGTTATCACCAGTGACTAAGGAACTGGCCCCCACACGTGAAAACAGAAACAAACGGTCAAGCCAGACTGGAATTTCCTCCTCCAGGACTTCAAAGACCATGCTGAAGGAGCAGCAAGCCCCCCTTCCCTTTGAACTCCCCTGGCCGCCTGTGGACCGCGTTCCCTGTGCCAGTAAACATCTCGCCCCTCCTCCACAGGTTCCCGGTGCGGTGCCACCCTTGGCCCCCCCATCTCACCTTGCGGAGGGTGAGCACTCGCTTCTTGGTCCCCACCACACAGCCTTTCAGCATGACGAAGTCATTGGTCACCTCGCCGTAGTGGACAAAGCCACCCTGGGAAAAGCAAGGCCATCGGGTCAGGTCAGCACAGCTCAAGCACAGGGCTGGAAACACGTCAGACCCGCAGGACCCCTTCCGGTTCGGGGGTCTGCAGCCGCCCGACCACGGGGCTGTTGTTCTCAGAAGGAAAGCAGCAGGAGCGTTTCTGCGGTCTGACTCCAGCGCTGGGCCAGAGCCCACCTCTCCCCAGCCAACCCCAACCGGAGGGGGGTTACAGGCCACTACAGGAAGCAGAGAGCTGGCTGCTGGGCACGGACCAGTTAAATGACTGCAAACACAGCCTCACACAGCAGCCAGGACCCAACAGCAGGTAGCCCCAGCCCCAACATCAGACGCTTGAGAAGTCAGCTCCCACTCCTCACCAGAGGGTTGATGCTCTTGTCCGACAGGTCGTAATCGGTGGAGGCGTTGTTCTTGATCAGTTTGCCATCCTTGATGAGGTAGCCCTGGCCGATCTTGTAGATCTGAACAAGGGAACGAGTGTAAACACTTGCAGAAGAGGAAACAGGGCAGGAGATTCAGGAGACTCACACACGCACTACCCCCCTAGACAGAGCAGGCTGGCACGACTGGCACTAGGGACAAGGACTCTGGGAAAGCACCTCTGACCTCAGCCCCAGGCTCAGAAAATGCAGAAGAGCTGGCTGGCTCTAAACAAGACACTGCTCCCTGAGACAGTGGATGGAGGCCCCTCCAACACTTCATGGCAAGAAAGGACAAGCTCTCAATGCTGGTCAGGCCAAGGGCCAGGGGTACCAGAACCACCATTGAGGGCTGCACCCCACCAACCCTGCCACCCAAGAGCCAGGGCTATGCCCATCACACCAGCAGCTAAATTCCGGAAATGCCCAAAGCTCCACCTCCAGGAGCAGTGTGACACTGACTAGAACCCCTCAACCCCAGGTACACGGTCACCTCCCCCCACCAGAAGGGACTCCCACGACCCCTCCCTCAAGCACCTCACCTTCTTATTGATCTCAGTGCGGTGGTGGTAGCCCTTCTGCCCAGCCCGGGCCACGGAGAAGGCCACACGGGCAGGATGCCACGCCCCAATACAGGCCACCTTGCGCAGCCCGCGGTGGGTCTTGCGGGGCAGCTTCTTGGTATGCCAGCGGCTGGTGACCCCTGGAAGACACATGTTGTTACCGGGGTGGCCAGCACCTGTGCCACTGGCCTTTTCCTGCTGGAAGGCCCACTGGAGTTCGATCAACTGGGAAGTTCCATGGACAGAGGTGGGTTCGGTCTGCACGCCACCCTCTCATGGCCACATCATCCCAGGTTGAATACCCGTCTAGACACGAAATCTTCGGTTCTAAATGTGAGAAGGACAGGCCCTGGAGAATCAACCCTCGACCAGAGGTCACCTCCCCAGTCCCCGGCCACCCCACCACAGGGCTGTTCTCAGAAGGAAGGCAGCAAGGAATGTTTCCGCAGTCTGACTCGGACGCTGTGCCCAGCGCGCATTCCAGAGCCTCATCACCGAACGGCCGGGTCGGAGAGCCCTGCCCCGAGAGTCAAAGCACAGCAATCGGGGCCACTGCAGAACTCACCTTTGTAGCCTTTGCCCTTGGTCACCCCAATGACATCGATCATCTCGTCCTGTCCGAACACCTGGCTCACAGGGACCTGCTGCTCCAGCCTCTCACGGGCCCAGTCCAGTTTTTCGGCCACCGTGCCTCCATTCACCTGGATCTCCATGAGGTGGGCCTTCTTCTGGCGCAGAGGAAGCAGGCGCATCTAGGAGGAAATGGATGCACCTTAGGTCCCTGAGCTCCAGGCTCTTCACCCATGGAGAAAACAGCCTTCCCGTGTCCCGACTCCCCACTGGGTGCAGTTCCCCTTCCAGCTCTGAGGAGCCAACCCTGACCAGACACACAGGGCCCACACCAAGACAGGTCAACTTAGCCAGATCCTGACACCGACTAGCCAAATGCTCCTGATCACTGTCCTTTGGGCAGTGCCTCTGGAGACTGCCCTCATCCACCTTGCCCTTCTACTGTGCTCTATGAGCTGCCCACAAGACACGTACTTTGGAAAGCAGGATAGCTTTGCAGCTAACAGTATCAACCACAAGAGTCAGAAAAGGAAGTGAGTTCAAGCCTAAAACTTTCAGTTACGAGGTGCCTGGTGTTATCCCACAGAACTCTCTTCAGTGGTGGACCGTTGTAAATCCGGGGCAATGTGGCCATCACCAACTGCACAAGGCCACAAGCGCTTAGGAATCAGGGTGTACGGCCAGGGCAGTGTTTGCCCAGACCGCAGAGGGGCACCCCCTCAACCCAAGCCAGCCGAGGGCTTCTTGGGCCAGGCGTGAAATGCACGTGGCTTTCAGTCAGGCATTTGACAGTGTTCATCAGGAGTCACCAATTCCTTCAACCGGTTCCCCTTAAAATGGGATATGGGTTCCTTAATGAAGAGCCAACAGGGACACAGTGCCCTCTGCTGGCAAGTGAAAAGACCAACCCGCAAGTGCGGGGGCACTGAAGGCCTTGCTCAGACCACCATCCAATGGGCCTTAACCTGGCCCCAGGAACCCAGGCTCCAAGGGCAGACGGTGTCTGGACTTGTTTGCTGTGTAACTTCACACAAACCCTGGGCTGCTCACTGGCCTATCTCCTCCAGGATGGAGTAAGTCTAGGGAACCTGAACCAGTCCAGCCAACCCCTTAAAACCTGAGGCTTGGCACAAAATCAGCTGGAGCTGAGGGGTGACTCAGAAAGTGAAGTTTCCAAATCGATGGCATCTGTCATTCAAAGGCCCACACAATCAAAGCTGCCTCCATGACAGGAGGCAGCAGGGAAGCTGCCTACCTGGGCACACCAGCGAGTGCTCACCTGGGTGTGGGCGATGACGCGGATGACCTGGCAGTACTTCTTCATGCTGCTGAAGTCCTTCTCCAGCTGCTTCTTGCCATCATCGTCCTGCCACTTCTTGCAGTACTTGGTGAAGGCCTTCTTCTTAGATTTATGCCTTCAGGAGCAGAGCAGAGTTGGGGAGGGGGGCCGGGTGCAGGCCTTCATCACCCAAGGGGTGAGAGGAAGGCACATGGGCACCACATGGGGATGGGGCTCATTGCCGGCTTCTAAGGAGCCTTTTCCACCGGCAAGCGGAGCCTGGATGGAGCTCATCGGGCAAAGCCGAGCGGAGCTGAGCAGAGGTCCACAAGGTTAATGTAAGTCACACATTCAGAAACACACTATTTCTTGCTCCGCCCTAGCCACTGCCCAGGTAGGAGGACTGGGGGGAGTTAAGACTGCTATCTCTTAGTTTTCTAACTGGATTCTCAATACTTCAGCAGCCAAGAAAATCCTGAAAACCGTCCTTGGCCAGCACCCACTAAGCTGAATCTGAAAGGAGGTCTCGAGGTGCTGCTCCCAGCTCAGTTAACCAGGGATGCTCAAGCTCCATCCCCAGGAATTGTTCTGCTCCAGAGGCAACTAACCCACCACCAGAACACCCCCAAGAACCCCACACAGGAGAGCCTCTCTTCAGCCCGACCTAGGTAGGGTGTACACGGCGTCCCCCTCCCTCACCAGTTCTTATAGAAGCGCCTCTTGCATTCATCACTGATGTGCTCCGCAAAGATGGTTTTGAAGGTGCGGAGGCCTCGAGGGGTCTCCACGTAGCCCACAATGCCCACGATCACCATGGGTGGCGTCTCCACAATGGTCACTGCCTCCACAACTTCCTTCTTGTTCACCTCTGCAAAGAAAGCCTGGGTTGGACTCGAGTGGCTAACCAGGATCCCCAACCAGGGTGTTTTGTACAAATGTGAGGTGCTCGTGTGGGCCAAGAGGGCAACCTGCTTCAGGTGAAAGGTAAAGTCACCAGAGCAGGGTGCACGCCAGCAGCCTGGACTCTTGCGGGATGCCCTTACTGCACACTTGTCTGCATAGTCTGACATTTTTAACTTAAAAAACACAGGACTCTCGTAAAGCAAATTAACAGCCTAGCTTCAGTTCTTGTCTGTGACTGAGATCCCTGGAGCAGACAGATTCCTCATTACCCAAGTAATACACAAGTACTAAAGCAGCATAATAGAGCCTCATAATAGCCCTGCGCTCAGGTAGATACTAACCACCTAAAGTAACCAGTGCTGTGTCCTCCCACTTGGTGACTTTTCTACTTCGAACCTCACAACCCAGGGATGTGGGCAGTATTCAAGCCTTTTAGGTTAGTGTATTTCCCTGCACTGTGGCTCTTGACAAATTTACACGTCGCGCACCTTAACTTCAATACATCCCTCCAACTGCAAACAGCAGTGCCAGCCATTTATAACCTCAAATATATTAATCTCCATCCTGCTATCAAAATACCTGTCAATCTCTCAGATCTGCCCTCTGACAGCCTGGCCCCAGCTAGTCCGTCCCTGCCCTCTATTCCTCACCCCCCACCAGCTTGGAGAGCACAGCGTATACATACTGGATCCTGGCCTATCGACCTCACGAACAATGTGGGTCATGCCAGCCTTGTAGCCCAGGAAGGCTGTGAGGTGGACAGGCTTGGAGGAGTCATCCTTGGGGAAGCTCTTCACCTTCCCGCGGTGCCGGCTGCTGCGCTTCCGAGGCAAGAAGCCCAGGGACCCATGCCTGGGAGCGGAGAACTTCCTGTGAGACTGTGAGATCACCAACGTCAGTACTTTGAGCCTGCACCTCACTTCCTGACTCCCAGCTGCCTAGACGGTCCTGAGGAGCCTCAGCAATGCTGAACCAAACCAGAGACCCAGCAACCCCAGATAAATGCTTAACTGGGTTTGCTTCATGCAGGGTCACACATCGAACTTTCCTGTCAAGTCCTCTTGTAATCCAGCAAGAGGAACCACCCACTTCTTCCCTAAACCAAGAATCCACCCCCGATTTTAAAATAGCTTAACAGGTGCCTCTGTGACTGAATCTGAAGGAGTGACCACAAAAGGGGCTTCTGGGACAAATGGTTGGGTAGCCAGTGACCAAAGGCTGCCCTGGCTACAACGGAGCACAGGCCACTAGAACTCAACAGAGCCAAATCAGAACATGACAATCAGCACAGAGTCTCTGTCCGCCCGTCAATAAGTTCATCATCTGTGGTTTCTGGGAACTCTAGAGGCCTGACGAGTGGTCCTGCCCACACTGTTCCGAGACGATTCGGAATGAGGACTCAACGACCCCAGCTTAAAAGTCTCCCCTCCTGCCTCCTGCTTTGATTTCTGCACCTCCCAGGTTAGTGCCCCCACTCCGGGGCCTGCGGGCCCAAGTGTTCATGGACTCCAATCTCGACTAGCCCTAAAATGATGAGGTTGAGGCCCAGAAATAATCCATGGCTTGAAAACTGTCAGGCCCGGGACCCCGGCCCGGCTCCCACCGCAAGGCCTTTCGCCCGCCAACAGGCTCAGGGCCAAAAACAGGCCTCGGGCATTTCCCGAAAATAGGCCTGACTGCGGATCGCGCCGAGTACCCTGTGATCGCAGAGTAAGTCCCCGTCACTGGGCGAGCTGAGATGGCGGCGATACGCCGCGGACCCAGCCACGCCACAACCAGAGAGAAGCAGGAAGGCGCTTTCACACTACGTACCATGCCGCCGCCAAACGCCGCCGGTAGAGGTCGGGCGGTGTGCAACGCGCAATATATAAAGCCCGGCCTGATCCCGCCCCTTCCGGCGTCCGAGCGCGCACCCGCGACGGACGTCAGGTCCGGGGACGAGCAGTGGGTGGTGTTTCTGCGCACGCTCGTCATCGCCCAGCGTTCTTCGCTAGCTAGACGGGAGTTTCGCAGGCAGGGTTGAGAGTCCCTACTGCTAGCGGCTGCGTTCAAACGTAGTGAAAAACCCTGGGAATGCTGGCGAAGGGCCGTACAGTGCAATAAACGTGCGGCGGCGGGTTCTGTGAAACGCCCTACGACTACGACTCAAGAAAGATGGCTGCGTCGCTTATTTGCATAGGAAATGCAGTCACCTCTGGGACTAACCCAGCCACGGGCTTCAGGCCAAAGCAATTGCACACGTGCTACCCATGTCTGTCCCACACAGCAGATCAGCGTGGTCGCCATTTTGCAGGCACATCGAGGTGGAACCAGTTGCACTGCTCTCACCTGCTCTAAGTTCGAGAGAAAAGGCTGAACCCCTGGATTTCTGGCTCCCAACCCAGAGCCGCCTCTACCACCCGAACTTGCCCTTAATGTGTCCTGATTTCGGGCACCCCTCTTTCAAATCCCATCTTTTCTTACCATTCCGCCCACTGTCCAGCAGCAGTGGCTTGGTTCTGACGGTCTCTTAGGCGGCAAACATGCCTCGCGACCCGGGATCGTGAGTCTGGCTGCCCCTCCGCACGGACCTGGTCTCCCCTGCCTTCCAGAGCCTGTGCAGGAAGGACCCTCTCTTATGTCCGCGCCAGCTCCCCGGAGACACGGGAGGCTTCTAACTGCTCTCCCAGGCTCCAGGCTAGACCCTCCAAACTTTTCTAAGAATCAAATTTCATCTTGTTACTTTCCTTGCCCCATCCCCACGCCCTCAGGAGGATAAAGCATTAACTCCTGAGGCTGCTTCCCTAACTGGCTACTCCTGTCTCTTTGCCAAGGAGGGCGAGCACCGACTCCCTCCTTCAAGCCACTTTCCACCTCCATTGCACCCGGTCGTGCTCTTCGATTCTAGGCCAGGCCTTCGCTCGCACCGTTGTTAAAAAACATTGTCTCATTTAACGCTCCCACCACCCCTGAGCGGCAGCGCTGACAGGTTCTCAGTCCCTTACTGGAAATCTTTGGGGCCAGATGTGTTTCCAAATTCAGCACTTCTCATGTTTTAGAAAGTATCGTGCAATATGGCGAACATACTGTATATTATGTAATCCTCCCCAAACTCTTTGCTGAAATACACTAATTAATTCTATAAAGAAACATGAATATTTACATGAAGTGGGATAAATATAAATAGCCTCCCATCAATCAGTTTAAGGCTGACTTAGCTGCCTAAAAAATTCAGGTCAACTTGGTTTTTGTCACCGAATGACTTCCAGGGTTTTTTTTTTTTTACATCAGAATTGTGGAAAGGGATGATGACCCATAATTGTCCCCTCTTGGCAAAAAAAAACTAAGCTTTAGGCCAAGAAGAAATAATTTGACAAAAATCACTCAATTGGTGAAAGAGCTCAGGCCTGACTGACTCTAGACTGGCTTTTTCAGGATATTGGACTTGGGGTACAGTAGCTCCCTCAGTGGAAAAGGAAGTCTGGGTCCTAAGTCACTCAGTCACTTAACAAGAAATTCTTACTGGGCCTGCTCAGCACCAGGCTGCAGGACCACAAAGGGAATCAAGATGGCCACCATCACAGGCCTAATAAGACTATTTATAATTGTGATGAGGGTTAAAAAAGATTAAACAGTGTCACTGGAGGCCCTCGACAAACTATTCCCAAAAGGAGTTCACTCTCTGTCATCATGAGAAAGGATGGCTCAGTTTCCCCATCTGTCAAATAAGGGATTTATTCATTCAGCAAATGTACACTAAGCCTGTTCTGCCTAAGAATGACACTAAGGGGCCCACTGGGTTAGGAGAGGCCAACCAGGAGGTGGGAATAAAGCAGAAGGGCTTTCATTACCCCATGCAAGCTGTCATGGTGGGTGCACTGAAGGTAGACATAAAGAAGCAGAATCAGCCCTGGCTGGTGTGGCTCAGTGGATCAAGCATGGGCCTGCGAAGCAAATAGCTATAGGTTCAGTTCCCAGTCAGGGCACATGCCTGGGTTGCAGGCCAGGTCCCCAGTAGGGGGGTTGCAAGAGGCAACCACACATTGATGTTTCTCTCCCTCTCTTTCTCCTTCCCTTCTCCTCTGTCTGGAAATAAATAAAATCTTTTTTAAAAAAGAAGAAGCAGCAGAATCAGGAGATTTCTAGGGTGCACAGAAGCTGGAAACTATTCGTATGAGTCGCTGGGGCTGGGGGTGTAGAGAGGAAGCAAGTAGGGCCTGAGTCAGGAGATCCATTTTGGAATATTGGGTGGGTAGAGTTCCTTTCAGAAGGGAGAGGCTAATTTATATGTGTGGGTTTAGATTCATTTATGAGGCTAACTGTATCATTTCTCTTTCCAAGGAAGTGTCTAGGGCTACGCACCACCAAAAAAGTATGGAAGTGAGGGAAGGGAAATAAGATGAAACCAGAGAGAAATCACACCCAAACCCACACTGGGGAACTCAGATTATGCCATAGTTGTCCCATGTGGTTCCGAGCCTCCGTGAGCCCAGATGAAAAAGATGAATATGACTAGTTACATGATTTGTTATATTCACATGATAAAAACAAATCAGTGGCCAGGAATTCACTGTGCCTGAAATAAGACATGAAACAAACTTCTCTGGGGAGACGAGGTTCTCCTAAAAGGGCCAGAGTGGAATGCCGCCCACGAGGCCCATGGAATGTCGGCCCTCAGTGAGCTGGCGGTGGCTGTGCAGTCTCAAGCAGACCGGTGAACTCCTGGCGCCTCGCCGATCCGATCTGTGCAAGTAGTTTACAAGGGGCCAAAACAAGGGGCTTGGGTTACCTGATCCTGGATTGCCAATTTAATCCAAGATAAAACCCAGAGTCTGGAAAGAAATGGACAGATTGTGTTTACAAAAGCAGAAAAGGGTCCAAGGTTTTGTTCAAATGCCCGAAGGTCAGATGTTCCCTGTGGCCAGGTAAAACCCAAGGTGCAGTCTAACCACAGTGAAGGTTAGGAGGACAGGAGGAGGAACAGAACAAGGAGGTGGGGCGAGAGAGGAGCTGAGTGAGGCGGCTTTTGTCCTGAGGGTATTTCTACATTCACCTCCTTTGTCAGACTGGAAGCTTCTTGTGGGCGGGAGGCTGTGTCTCCCTTCCACGTGCTCAGCCCCAGTGCAGGCCCTAGCATAGAGGAAGCTCCAGTCCACACTGGTCAGACGAGGGCATGGACACAGTAGGCCCCAGCTACACCACCACAGTTTCACTTTCAAAGGCCGCCTCCCTTGCCTGGTGAAGCAATGATGGCCCCCTCTTCGACGTGAGCTCACATTATGAGCTTCTGGGCTGTCGTTGATTGTTGCAAAACCACCTGGTTCAGATGACAGGACAGGGCATTTGGGCCAGAGGGTCAGATAATATGAGCTTGTGGCATAAGCACAGTCCCATGTCCCAGGGGCAGGAGCCTGGGCACAGAGCTTCTGGGTCATGAAAGACCCCACTCCCTGCTCCTCCATCACCAGCTGCTGGAGAGATGCCCCTCAGAATGGGAGCCGGCTGGCCAGGGACGCCTGGCGGCTCCTGCTCCTGCTCCTTCTCAGCCCCGGGTTGGTGAAATTCTATGTGCCCCTACTGGGCCTGCAGGCCACTGTGGCAAATATGGCTTCTCACAGCCTCTCGGTCTATTTGCTGGGCCTCTCCATCCTGTGGTGCAGCAGCCTGCAGCTGGGTGGTGGGCTCGTCCTCATCCTGACCCGGAAGCTGTGCATGGAGATGCTGATACCCATCCAACAGGCCTTATGGCAGCCACTGATCATTGCCTGGGCCTGGGGCCTCCAGCAGCTCGCTGCCCTGATCCACGGAACCTGTCATGGCGTCCTTAGGCTCCTGCAGTGGGAAGCCGGCCCGGTCCTGCTCTCTGTGGCCCAGTGGGCCTACTACGGCCTAGCCAGCTTCCGCTGTGAGAACAGCAAGGCCTTGGAGAAGTTGCTCTGGGCTGTGTCTCCCTTCCACGTACACTCAGCAGGTGACTGTATCTCTACAGGTTCGCTGCCTGGACAAGCTGTGGATGGCCCTGGGGTGGGTGGCCCAGGCTGCGAGGTGCAGTGGTCTTCAGCCCCTGAAATGGGCCAGGCTATCTGGGGCAACCTCCAAAGACCTGGATGCAGTTATCACCATCCTTCCTGCCACCACCGTCCCTTTCAGCCAGCGCTTCCCTGGACCTGACCTGGCCACCCTGAGCAGGCTTATGCCAGCCTCTGTCATCCTGTGCGTGGTGGGTGGGGACAAAGATGCCAGCAAGAAAAAAGGAGGCTGCAGCTTTGGGGCCACTAAGGTGCCCATTAGCACCAGGTTCCAGATCGATAGGACAAGCAAGCAGACACTCACACAGCAAGTGAAGGTGACCTGTGTTCTCATCGTTCTTCTGTATATCTATGCCACGACTCTCTTCGTGCAAATCTTAAAATAAATGATCCAGCGTGAACTGGCCTTCAGTATGTCCCTGGATTACTTAGTCAGTGAGAGATGGAAGGCCATCAGATATGTCCCCTAGGCCTTTGCTGGGCTGGGGGCACAGGTGGGCAATATGCAATATGCAAGCCACGTGCATTCCAGGACCTGGGCTGGGGGACCTGGTCTCAGCTCAGTCACTACTGTGTGTCCCGGGGGAGGTCCCTTCACCCTTCTCAGCCTCAGTTCCTTTTCTGCAAGTGTAGGTCCTAGGACTTCAGGGGAGCACTCACTGGGTCCTTTGTCTTGGCACTTTTAACTCTTTCACACAGGTGCCTAGGGGAGGCCTGGGGGAAGGGTTGCAGCAGAATATTCATCAGTTTTCCAGGTGTCATGAGTCATGGTCTCCACCAAATGGCAGTGACAGGGCGGGGGGTCGTTACCCACTACAGTCGGTCCTGGGGTCTCCCACTTGGTTTTGCTGCTTTTCTGGGCCTGGAGCCAAAATGCAACTGAGTCCTAGATGTCATTTCTAGTGGGGGTGACCTTCTGTGTCTGGCTGTAAATTTCTCACCCAGTTCGTCCAGCTGTCTGTCTCCCTTTCCCTGTTCCACTTGCCAGGGAACTTCCCTAGCTGCTTACTATCCTGTCTCAACGTCAACTGAGGTCATTTGGTGTATTTGGCTGGGATGTGGGTCAGTCTGCAGGGTTCAGGACAGTGGCGGTGTCGGCTTGAAGGCTGAGCTCATCCAGGACTCTTGTCCTACGTGTGGACATGAGGTTGTGGTGATCTCCACCTAGTCAGTCTTCTTCTGTGACAGCTCAGGGCTGAGGGTGTTTCAAGAGATGGAAGGCCTGGACCAGGAAAATGGCACCATGTCATTTTATTGACCAGCCGATCGCAAGCTTGCTTATATTCAACAGAAGAAGATCAAAGGATTCGCGACCATATTTCATTGGCCACCCTTGTTTGTTTCTTCCCCTGGACCACAGGTGGCAACACAAGGGCCGTGGGCCAAGTCCAGCCTCCACCTTGTTTATCCAGCCGGGCACCTTGTTTCCACCCTGCGGCAGCACTGAGCTCCTTGCCCCTCTCGAAGGAGCAGTTACATTTATACAGTCCTAAATTACATTCGGCCCTTTGATGGCAACCACGAGCTGATGTGGCCCCCAGTGAAAATGAGTTTGACACCCCTGCCCTGGACTCTAAGATCCTTTAGGGCAGAAACTGTGTGCTCTGTAGCTGTTGGGCCCTCACTGGCCCGGCACAAAATGGTGTCATAGGTACATTGAAGGGATGTCTAGATCAGCCACATTCAGCCTTTTTCATCTCACGGCACACTTGAACTAGTTACTACAAGTCTGCGGCACACCAGAAAATGTATTACATTTTTTGCCAATCTGACAAAAAATAGATACACTTTTGGTTCATTCATACCAACAGCTATTGTTGTGTTGGCTGTTGCCTTTTTTTTTTTCACTTGACAATGTAAGAGAAAAGAAGTCAGTACACCTGACTAAATGGTCAGGCATTGTGGTTTTAACCGCAGCACACCAGTTGAAACCCGCTGGTCTAGACGAGTGTGCAATACCTAGGCTTAGAGCTGAGAGTTCAGTTAATTCGCTAAATGTTCATTTCCTTGAGAAAAGAATGGGACCGCTTGGTCAGTCAGCACATTCTTTAGTCAACCGAAACGCATTGCCAGTTCTCCTGAAAGGTACCAGAGGCAAATTTTTCAGTTTGCAGTTATGCTGTGGCTCATCCACTCAAATACAATGAACGCATTTGCCCTCTGCCCAGGTAACTCCACGCTCACAGAAAACAGACCTAACCCCTTCTATACCAAAGCAGCCTCAAGGGGGCAGCAGAGAAGCAAAGGCAAGATGCCGCTTGGCCTGGGCTGGGACTCGAATTACCAGACAGAATATGACAAGTGGTAGGAAGCTCTAAGTTTGCAAAGGTCTGACCTACAAAGAACAGCCTGACTCCCTCCTCTAGCCTTGCCGCGAGCGCGGAACACACACAGAGACGGTGGGAGAGGAGGGTGTTTCTGTAAACTGCAGTGATCATGGAGAAGCCTGGGAAACAACTCAAAATTGATAACTTCATGTTTCTAAGAAGATGCCTATATACCCTTGTTTTACGTACAGCTGGGATGGGGAGGCTAATAACGTTAATAAGCTCATTCTTTGCATCAGACATTATTCTAAACACATTTTGTGCATTGTCTCATCTAATCCTGACAATAATCCTCAGAGGTAGCTACTATGTTTATATATATATATATATATATATATATATATATATATATATATATATATATATATATATATATATATATATTTTTTTAGATGAGGAAACAGGCCCAAAGAGGAGAAGCCATTTGCCCAAGGTCTCACAGCAACTATTTGGGCAGAGTTGGGGGGGGGGGCGGGTAGGACCTGAGTTTGAAGCTCCAAAACATCACATTTTCTGAGATCCAATTCATTAGTGTGATGGAACTTCAATGCTGGCAGATTAGGGACAGTATCTAAGCTCTCCAGTCCTTATGCCCCCAAGCCCAGCACCAAGCCTTGTGCAAGGTGGGCTTCAAGTAAATATTTGTCGAATGAGTAAATGAATGAATATTAGTCACTTGTCTGAATATTACCCACTGATTTGGCCCATCACCCTTGCACACTTTTTTCTCTTATTTTATAATTTAAAAAGTTAATTCTAAAAATAAGGTTGCAGTAATAAATGAAATAGTGGATGTAAACCCTAGCACAGGGCCTGGCACAGAGTTAATACTCAATACGGAGCCTAAGATGGACATTGGCTTCTGTTATGTTTTTAAGAGGTGTGCCCTCATACACCCACCACGCATTTCCTCTGTTACCACAGAATGCAGGATGTCCTGTCATCACCACGGTGGCAAAAACCTCAGCGGATATCTGAGTCCCACCTGCTTCTGGAACCAGCGGAGGTAACCAGAGGCGTAGAGGGGTGCCCTGAAGAATATGCAGACCTGGATGGTGGTTCTTCCCACTGCAGCCAGCACTCTGCCGTCCAGCCTCTGTTTCCACGAGACGTGGAACTCTAGCCTCACCTGTGATGGGGACTAAGATCTATTTATTGAGCACCTACTGTGTACCACGGTCTTGGCTATAGCAGTGAACAAGATAGACAAAACCCACAGGCTAGCAGAAGAAAAAATTAACAAATAATTGCATAATTAATGGATTTAGGAAAGGGTCAGTAAGAGTTAAAGAGATGTCTCCTAAATAGTTCATTGCTGTCCCTCAGCTTCCGCCTCTATGCTCAGTGTCTGGCCTGAGTGTCTGACACTATGCTCAGTGTCTAGGCTGGGAGTGGGAGGTGTGCAGACTTACGGACCCGCATGACGCCAGGGTAAGAGCAAGCTGGGAAAGTCTTGGGGGGGGGGGACGCTGTGTTTTGGAGGGCTCTGAGAAAAGGCTTTATTCCGTCGTAATTCATTCATTCATTCTCGAAATCTTCCTGTGGTACCTACTGTGTGCCGAGCCCCGCTGAGGACAAATGCCGCCCCTCCCCTCATTGTATTGGAGATAGAGCCAGGAAACAAGCCAATGAAAGACGAAGACCATTTCAGCCGGAACTTTAGTTTTGGAGGGACTGTGCTGGGCACCAGGAGGCCAGGTAGACCCACGGCCCGGTCGCGGGGACCCATCCTGCATCTGCTGCCCATACCCTTCTTCCCTAACCCCCAGTTTCCCAAAGAGGTCACCAAGGTAGCAACGCTAGAGCCCGCCACAGGGTCTACAGCAGAGGCGCCCGAAGCACGAGGGCGCGCGCGGCCCGCCCACTGCAGTCCACGCCCTCTGCGCACAACGCCCCCTCGCGGGAGCGCTGGGCCACCGCAGCCGCGCCGGCCCTCTGAGCAGGGGACGGGGCGGGGGCGCCGCGCACGCGCACGGGTCGGCGGCGCGCGCCGAGCGGGGGGCACCGCACGGGTGCAGGCACGATGGAAGGGGGTGCGTACGGAGCGGGCAAAGCCGGGGGCGCCTTCGACCCCCACACCCTGGTCCGGCAGCCGCACACTATCCTGCGCGTCGTGTCCTGGGTAAGGATGTCTGGGTTACCCGCCCAGGCCGGGGAAGGGTGGAGACGCGGGCAAGGGCGGCGGCGCGTCAGGAGGGACCCCGACCCCATCGGACCCTGAGCAGAGCCGCGGCAGCCGAAGGGGAGCCGTCCTGCGGGGTGCAGGTACCGCCCCTCCCCCTTTCCTGGGCCCCGAGGGCGGGGGTCTCGACCCTCGCGGTGACGCCCCCTGCTCCTCCCGGGGTCCTTACGTCCCGTTGCCCGCAGTTCGCGCACTTCCCTCCCCCTCGTCGCCGTGACCTCCAAGCCGCGGCCCTGCAGCTCGCGGCTCGGGTTGCGCGCAGCCGCCCGGGTGGACCGGCGACCGTGGAGACGGAGCCCGGGTTTCAGGTGGCCTTTTTTGGGGGGTGGATCAGGGCGTGGAACATCTTGCGGGGGTGCACGCCGCGCCTGCGGTGGACGTTGAAGAGGAGAGGACGGAGAACCCGGTTTTTATGCTTAGTCGGGACGGTGTGGAGAGATGCGTCTGAAGCCAGATACCTGGCGTCCGCCCGGGAACTGCCTCTCCTTCGCAGCGTGACCTTGGGCTGGAAACCACCCAAAAAATGCTCTCGGGAAACTAGGATTTAAATTCCGAGGTGGGAGCGTCACCTTCTCTTTCCTGCCTCAGTTTCCTGATTTGTAGAGAGGTGGGAGGAGCCCCCTTGAGGCCTCTTTGAGCTCTGATTATTTCATGAATCTGTGACAGCGCCCCCCCCCCCCATACACCTGAATCCCTGTGGGGGTTGGGAGACCCGGGAAAAGGTCCCCTCTCCACAGTGAAAAACATAAAGGCCTGTCCCGGGCCTCCAGCCCGGTCGGGGGCAGAATATCCTAGTGCAGAGGGCTGAGTGGGGTCCCTCTGCAGACCTGGGGGAAGGGTTTGGTGGCCACGGCAGCTCCCCAGGGAAAGAAGGCCTGCTGTTGCCTGAGGAGGCGGTGCCTGGGGCTCCCGAGGGTCGGCTGGCCATGGCCCAGACACCCTGGCTAGCAGGTCTGGCTACCGCAGGCCTGGGGCCACTTCCTGGGTGCCCAGACCAGAAGATCTTGTATTGGGGATGGTGGCCAGGGGCACTGTTGGTGACGGCTACACTTAAAGCCAGCTGAGGCCTCCGGGTGCTCAAACTCCCTCATTCCCTGGGTTCTCAGGGCCATATTAGGGTTTGCTGGAGCTACTGTGCGTGTGTGTTTATGTGTCTAAAACCATTCAAACCTGCTGGTGGCACAAGAAGGGTGCCCACCGTTCGGGGAGTTGTTTGAGCACAGGAAAGCCCTATTCTGTTAGTCTTTGGGCTCCTAGTGCTGGCACAAGGCCTGGCACCCCCAGCACATCCATGACGGTTGGTGGCACTGAATTCCTTCCCCTGTGCCAGCCTCCAGCTCCCCAGAGACCCAATAGGCCCTTGGCAGAGGTAGAGTTCTGGGCACCACCTGGCCAATCAGTTGGAACGGCTGTGTGCATTGCTCCCCTTTGCTGGCTTCTGGGCCACTGGCCTGGGAGGACGAAGCCACTGGCTTTATGAGGGGGTGTGGGCAGTTTGGCGCTTGGGTCACTTCTGCCTGTGATGGCTTCATTTAACAAAGCTTTGCTGAGTCTGATGGGCCCCGAGGGAAGGCAGCATGAGTCACGCGAAGCCCTCAGCCCCACTGCAGAGCAAGCCGGGCGCCCCAGGCAGGAGGGTGAGAGCCAGCAGAGGGGTTTCCTGCCTGCCCTGGGGCAAGGAGAGACCCCACGGGGCAAGTGTGATGTCAGTCTGGGCCTGGAAGGATGAGGAGGGTTTACATGTGTGCACTTCGGGGTGCGGGGAAGCCCGTCCTCGCAGGAGGAGGAGGAAGTAACTTTGCCTGAGTGCCCACTGCGGGCAGGGGCACTGTCCCTGCCACCCAGCCAGTTCTCCCAATAGCCTGTGCCACACTTGCAGAAACTGAGGCTCAGAGAAGTCCACGGCGACTGAGCATGTGCATGGCAGGCAGAGAAATTGCACCCAGGTCTTCCTGCCCCCACAGCCTCCCATCCCTGATACCTTTAAAATACAGGGGTTTGTCCTGGCCGGTGTGGCTCAGTTGGTTGCGCATCATCCCACACACCAAAAGATTGCAGGTTCAATTCCTGGTCAGGACACATGCCTAGCTTGTGGGTTCCATCCCTGGTCTGGGTGCACACAGAAGGCAGCCAGTTGATGTTTCTCTCTCACATCGATGTTTCTGTACCTCTTTCTCCCTCCCTTCCCCCTTCTCTAAGAAGTAAATACATAAGTAAGATATAGGAGGTTTTTTTCCTATCATAAAAGTAATGATACCTGTCAGTTATTGGAAATGTAAAAAGCACTTGACACGGTTGTGTAACAACACAAATGTACCTAATGTCACCATGTCACTGAACTGTGCACTGGACATGGTGAAGGTGGCCAATTTTGTTATGTGTATTTTACCACCAAAAAAATTGGAAAAAAATTATGCGAGATCCTGCCACCAGGGGAGGGCTGCTGCCTCCTTGCCGTCTTTCTCCGAAATAAGGGGTGTGCTGAGACGTTTGAACACGTTGGGACGCGCCCCCCTGACCCTGCAGCTGCCTCGGCACACTGGGTGGGGGCCGGCCAGCTGGCCGTGAGCTTCGCCTTCATGTGGAGCCCGAATGCCCGCACCAGGGCGACCCATTCGTCCTGGTGCGGGGGCGCTTTCCCAGCTTCAGCACCTAGTGCCACGTCCTGGGGGCCCCCGGTCTCAGACAGAGCCCACCGGGCAGTCTCTCTGTCTAGGGCTCCTGTGCAGCCCAGCCCCCTTCCTTGGCCCCCGGGTGGGGGCAACAATGTCTGTGCAATGGGCCCCTAAGTTTGTAAAATTTATTTAAAAAATCTTTTTCTGTTCTTTTTCTGGAAGAGGGTCCCCACACCACGTAAGCTCCAGGGCCTCACCAACCCTGGGCCCGTCCTGGAACCTCAGCCCCTTGAGCCCCCAGGTCCTGCTGGGGTAGAAGCAGATTCTAGGACCCCCTTGTCTAGGACCCCTCTTGACTGAGGCTTCCTCAGCTCCCCTCTGCCTCTGCGTGTCCCCCACAACATACACACACCCCTACACCTGTCGGGGTAATTAATTATTCACAGCGAGAATTGAGGAATTGACCACGCTGGTTAAAGGTGGCGAACGCTCTGGCAAATTCTGCTCTGGGTAGGGAGGGGATGGCCGAGTGGGGACAGTGTCCAGAGCTGCTGCCTCTGACCCAGGGGGGGTGGGGCTGTGCTGGCGGGGGGCCAGGAGACCGCCCCAGGTGCCGCTGTGCAGGAGGAGGCCCAGACTGGGTCAGAGGTGCCGCTGCTCCAGGGCCGCAGCCTGTACCGCCTCCTTTCTTATGCCAGGGCCGAGGGGGGAAGGGCGTCCCAAAGAGCACGGATTTCATATAAGGGACCACCTCACACTTAGAATTTATAGTCTCAACTTCTAGAGGGTTGAAATGACCTATGGGGGTAAGAAAGCATTGGTGCTGACAGATGAGAGGGCTTTTCTAATTCATGCTCTGTTTTGACAAAATAAAAAATAAAAGGTTTGAAACTGCCACTTTCAGGGTTGGTCTCTTAAAGGGCACTGGCTGTGACACCCAGGGTTCTGTAAGGGGGGTGTGTCATACCCTCAGAAGGCAGGTCAGGCACAGGGCGGAGGGGACGCGTCTCCTGGCCCAGGGCTCTGCTGTCAGAGGTCAGAGCCACTGTGTGAACCTGGCCTGCAGGGTCCCCACTCAGCGTGCTCCCTGGGGCACCGGGCGGTGGCTTGGGGTCCTGGGAGTCTTTACACCTTCTTTTTTTATCAGCCCTTAAATCATCCCAAGTGAGCTCGAAGTACAAACGGTGACTTCACTTTGCAAACAGCAGTTCCACGATGAGACCCCTTGTTCCTGCTCCCAACCAGATGCCTTGTCCTCTTGCCTGAAAAGGTGACAGAAGGGGTCCAGGTGGAGGCAGGGCCTCTGGCCTTGGTTCATTCACTCCACCAGTGCCGTGGCCCTGTCAGTGCCAGCCTGTGTGTCCCACCGGAGACGTCTCAGTCCAATGAGAACAGCACAGAGTTGACAAGCACCAGCCAGGAGGCTTGGGACGCTACAGGGAGCTCCAGTGGGGTGTAGCTGCCTCTGCAGGCTGGAGGCCTGGAGGGCTTCCAGGGGGAGGTGACTCCTGAGCTGATTCTGATAAAGACTTAGGGAGGGGCATTTTAGGTGGAAGGAACAGAATGTACACGAGGTCCGAGTGGGTTTTGGAAATGATATTTCTTAGGGGCCCCAGGTATATAAGCGGAAGTGACAAGTCAAAAGGCCAGAGGGGCAGGCAGGGGTGGACAGGACAGGAAGGGCCTCAGGTGACAGACAGACAAGGCGGACTTCACCTGAGGCCCATGGGAGCCACACAGCGGGGTTTCAGCTGAGAGGAGGTGTGTTTCGACAGCTCCCTGTGGCTGCCGTGCAGAAACGTGGCTTGGAGATGGCTCTGGGGCGGGTGTCCTGGCAGGAAATGCGTGTCCTTATCCAGCCTGTCCTCTCCCAGCTCCAGTCACGCCCCCGACCCTCACTCTGACAGCGAGGTCCATGAGGACAGGTGTGGACCTGGGGTAGGGGTGAAACTTGTGGAAGAGAACCTCTGAAAGGCCTGCCACACACTCACTCCTCCTGGGCACGGGGCGTCCTGGGCAGAGTGGGCTCCGTGGCCCCCCCTTGAGGCAAGAAGCTGAGGCCCAGAGACGTTAACTTAACGGGTTGCTGCTGGGACCACAGCCCACCCTGACTTTGAGGGCAGCCCGCTTCCTGCTGCAGGGAGTCCAGGGCCGAAGCTGTTGGGCAGAGTCCGGAGAGAGGGGCGGGGGGAGGAGGGACGGGAGAAGGCAGGGCGGATGGCAGGGCTGGCGAGGGGGCTGCACTCGGCACCCAGGGGAGAGCCAGCTGTCTGCCCCGGGGAAGAAGAGGCAAGGCAGGGCGCTGGGAAGTGCGTGGGGCCACCGTCTGCGCCACTCGGACCCTGAGTGGCAGCTGACTTGAGCAAGATGCCCTGCTCTCAGATGGGGCCTGTTTGCCCACCTGTCAGACTGGAAAGGGGACGTCCGGACGGGGCTGGCGGTTCCCAGCCTTTCCACACTCAAAAGACCCACTCTCGCCCCTGGAGGATTGTGGGCTGGGAAACACTGGACTGGCTGGTCTTGAAAGAGGTGGTGTCAGGAGCCCAGTCCCCCACCCCCTAGTGCTCAGTGGGGCCCCAGGCCTGTGTATATGAGCAGAGCCCGTGGAGCCCAGCAGGGTGGCCGTGCCCGGGTTTCCCAGGTATCCTCCCTCCAGGTGTGGCTTCTGCTCAGCTCCCCTCTGCGGGGGAGGAGAAGGTGGGGGAAGGAGGACTTCCAGGAAGGGACAGCTGTCTCACTGGGACAGCTCCAGGCTCTGAGACCCAGACTGTTTAGGACTGTCCGGGAGCCCCAACAACCCGGGGCTCCTCAGGTAACTCGGGGGGAGCAAGAGGGCGTGGCCTGTGCCCCCGGGTCTTCAGCGCCCTCTGAGCGTTCCTAATCGTAGATTGCCCTGGAACCTGGCCTTCCACTCCCCCCCCACCCTGCTTCTGGGCAGCTCTCTCTTGGGGGTGGGGTGTCCTTTCCCCCTTGCCCTGCCTTTGCTGGGCCTGGAGGGGGACAGGGCGCTCCGCCAGCGTCGAATCTCAGGCCAGCCCAGGATCTGCCGCTCCCTCTGGCAGGCCAGCCCCAGGTCACTGTCCCTCTCGCTCCTCGACGTTTAGACTTGTACCTGCTCTCTCCAGCACCACCCGCCCTCACCGTCCTTCCCGGTCATCGCAGTGTCCGCCAGCCCGCTGCGATCGGCCGGCCCCCTCCCACGTCCTTGCCCTCCTCTGCCTTTCCTGATTCCAGCGGTCCTTGGGCCTGGGACCTCGGGACCAGCGGCCCTCCTGCTGTGCACCCTCAGGCGCAGGTGGTCCTCCCCGTCACTGGACCCCGCCCTCCCAGCTGCTCACGGACTCAGACCCAGCAGCCTGCCGTCTCCCTCTCCACCTCTCTCTCCTCCACCTCTCTCTCCTCCACCTCGGTTTCGCCCTCCCCTCTCTGGCTCTTTCCATCACCTTACAACGGCTTATTTCCATCCTCTTGCCCCTTCCTGTCCCCTCCACCCCCCACCAGAAGCTCTGTCTGCGGTCCGCATCTCTAGGGCTTCCCCTTCAGTTTTCTCTCACATACGCCTCCCTGGACTTTCTCCCCAGCTCTCCCTGGTCCGTGACCTTCATGTTGCCAAATCCCATGGCTGATTGTTGTTCATGGATCCCTTAGCGCATCTGGCAGGCACTGAGGGGTGTATGTGTGCTCCCCTCGGACCCCGCGGCCGCAGGACAGACACCCTGGGGTCTTCTGTGTGTGTGCGCACGTATGCGCAGTGAGCGCGTGCTGGGCGCCTGCTCTCCAGCGAGGGGGCTGTGGTGGAGAATGCAGTTACAATGTGGAGGTGAACCCAAGACAGAGTGAGGGAACGTGCCCTCCCTTCAGGGGTGAGGGGGTGACCATGGAGTTGAGGGGGTGGGGCCAGCTGGGGAAGAAGGGCGAGGGAGTTCCAGGCCATGGAAAGGCTGAGAGGTGAGGGAGCGCAGGGAGAGGCTGTCCTGGGCTGAGTGTGTGATATCACTGTTGCGTCCCCAGGGTTGGGCCGAGCCTGGCATCTCTACGTGTGGGTGGACCACGCTGTGAAGTGCACTGCTCCGCCCTCCTCCTCCAACCTGCCATCCCATGCAAGCTTCCCACCCGCCTTACAGGCCCAACTCAAATATCACCTCCCCCTTGAAGCCTTCCAGGACTCCTCCACGCTCATTTTGTCCTCCCCTTTCCGCTTTGCTCTGCGCTGCTGGCTGTAAGAACTCTCACAGTGGATGGCCTTTCCCCAGTGTCTGTCTCCTCTTCTAGAATGTTCACAGAGGCAGAGACGCAGGGAGCAGTGGCAGCCATGCGGGAGCTGGCGGGGCTGAGGCAGGCACTGGGGTGCGGAGGGGCAGACGGCACTGGGTGGTTTACTCTGCCCCCCTTACCAGCTGAGGGGGCTGAGAGCCTCAGCTTCCTAACCTGTAAGAGGGGGGCACCCTGAGGTCCTTCCTGGGAAGGACTCAGCCATGCTCGGTTGACCCTCTCCCAGGGGTCAACCACAGCCCACCTGCTCCCCACCTGGATGTAGATTATGAGGTGGGCATCCAGATAATTCTGCCACCCAGCGTGACCCTGGCCTCTCTCTGGGTCTCAGGTCTCCCTCTTTTTAATGAGGCTACTGGCCCCCTTGTTACACAGCCAAGGAGGCTGAGATGGGGACAGTGTGAAGAGAAGGGGGAGCCTTCAGGTCACCCAAGCCGAGTCTCAGCCCTTTGGGGACAGGGGGCTGCTCGCCAGGCCCCGCCCAGCGGAGCCCATTCCCCACCCCCACCACCGAGAACCCGAGGGGACAGCTTGTGGGAAGATTACGGCTTAATCCCCAGTAGGTCACACCCAAGGCTGCAGAAAGTGGTGCCCGGGCAGGGGAGGAGCGAGCGAAGGGACCCTGGGGCGCCCCGCCCACCCTGTGGCTCTGCACGGGGCCCTTCAGGAAGCAAGTGGCTGCCCAGTGCCCATCACGCGCCTCTGCCGTGGCTTCAGCCGTTTTCCTCACATGACCTCGGGGGAGACAGGGCCCCATTCCCATGGAGGGGGGCCCTCGGCAGCCTGACTCATCCCTTAGAAGCCTGAGGCTCCCTTCTTCAGTCCGTGCTGCCCTGGAGCCCTGGAGGCAGGGTGCAGGACTCCAGCAGGGCCCTGGCAGGCAGGCAGGTTCAGCTGGACTCAGCAGCCCCCTGGTTACGGACCGAGTGGGCTCCCCGTGGCCACAGGTGTACGAGTGGGGCACAGCCAGGGATGCTGCGGGGAGAACGTACCTTCTGCCCGACCTCGCTCCACCCACCAGGCTTACCGTTCGCCTGCCTCATGGCCTTTCCTGGCTCTGGGGATGTATACCCAACAAGTGAACCAATAAGTAGCAAATATATATATATTGATATTATCAAGAAAATACATTGAGTTATTGGCAAATATTATAGATCTGGGAGCCTGGTCTGGAGGGCTTCTCTGAGGAGGGGTTGTGCCCTGGGATTAGGATGTTGAGAAGGGACCAGCGGGGGCCAGCCAGGAAGATCTGGGGACTCCAGGTGTCCCAGGCCAAGGGAACGGCCTGGGAGCCGGACGAGAAGAGAATGGCAGGAGAGGAGTCTGAGCCCCGAGTGGGGTGGGCAGTTTCACCTGGGGGCGGGGGCGGGTAGGTGGGATGGAGCGGGAGTGGGTGACTTGGTCTGACGTAGGCCTAAAGAGAGTCTTCCAACTGCCGTAAAGGGGACAGTGAGAGGGGCAGGAGCCGACACAGAGACTGGGTAGCTTCTGTTGTTGCCTAGCAAGAGGTGATGCTGGCAGGGACCAGCGTAGGGACATGGAGTGATCCAGGAGTTCCCCGGGGGTGGATGAAGCAGTAGGCCTGACTGCCACATCGGGTGGGGTTTGAGGGTGAGCCCCACCTGGGGTCTGAGCAGGTCACTGGGAGGCTGGGAGAGGTTGGAGGTGTGGCCGGGAACCCAAATGGGGGAATTGCAGAGCCTGCCCGCGGGACTGGTGAGAGCTGGGGTTGGTGAGCTGGAGCAGGCTGGCAGGGGGCCAGAGGAGCGGCTGTCCTGGGTCAGGGAGGCAATGACGCCGCCTGGAAGCTGGCGCAGCTGGGACTGTGAGGTGGAGAGCCAGTGTGCGGACCCACCGAGTGCCTGGGGGGTTTTCCTCCCGGCCGCTTGGACAGGCGAGATGGATGGGCCTCTGCAGCTTATCTGGGCAAGCTCAGCCTGTGCCGACGTTGAAAGCCAGGCTTCTGGGAAGTGCCCGGTGAACAGTGGGGGCCTCCGGCCCCGCCCCACCCCACCCCCCAACACTGGCAGGGCCCAGCTTGCCCCAGAGCCCGGGTTAGGTCAGTGGCCCCCCGTGCAGCCTGCCAGCTCTGTGGGGTGTGGAGTAAGGTGGGCCTGGCCCCTCCCACACTGTGGGGTGGTGACACTGCATGGGGACAGCGGGCGTCCCTCCTGGGTCTCGTGCTGATCCTAGGGTTTGAGGTCTGGAATCCGCTCCTTTGGAGGCTTGGCTCCCACTCAGGGATGGGGCTGAGGGGCAGGCCTGGGCAGAGGGCCTGGCACCCTGCTTACTTGCTGCGGCTTCCTGAGCCCAGCCTCCCTTTCTGTGAAATGGGCTAATTAAGCCCACTTTGTGGGGGTGTTTTTAGGTTCATTTTATATTTAGAGGGTTCGGTGGGGATTAAAGGAGATGATTTTTGTCAGGCGCACCCATGGGTGCAAGGCCCCTGTGGAGGCTGTGGGCTGTCTCAGGGTGTCATGGAGGTGACAGGCCAGTCAATGAGTCTCAAGCAGGAATGTGTGCGGGTCAGGGTTGGGGAGCGTGACTGGAAAGGAGGGCATCCCAGAAGGTGGCAGGGAGTCGGAGTCACCACCTACCGACAGGGTTTTGAAGGGCGAGAAGGAGTTCGCTCCTATTCGAAAGATGAGAAACCTGGGGAAGGGCATTTGGGGAGGTGGGACCAGAGGCTGCAAAATCATCAAGCAGTGCCCACCCCACCCCCTGGGGTGGCTGGGGGCCGGGGGGCCGGGCTGGGCCTGGCAGTTCTCTGCTTCTGTTCCTAGCTGAATCCAGGAGTGCCAGATCCTGAAATTTGAAGATCGTGAAATTTCTTCCAGTTTGTTTTTCTGCGTTTAGCACAGCTCTGCTCCGAGTGCCATCTGGAATCCATTTTTAAAAAGGTCCAGGATTGGTGGCTTATAAAGATGGCAAAAAAAAGGTGCCTTGGCCCATTTGCCTTGGTAGGTTTTTTTGGTTGTTTGGTTTTTTTTAGCATTTGTCTGTAGCAGGAAGGGAGGAGATTCTTCGTCCTGTGCTTGCAGGGACCAGTGGCCTCTCCGGGTGTCCCCAGGCCGCCCTCCCTCCCTCCTCTCCCGCCGCTGCAGACCTGTCTTGGTCAGCACAGACCCGGGTGGAGCGCGGTCCCCAGGCCTCCCCTGCGCAGCATGGAATTTCATTCCAGCTGAATTTCCAGTTCGCCGCTGGCTGCTGTGCGGGCTCCTTGCTGTCCCTGCAGGTCTGGAAATCCGGCCTAGCAAGACGTCCCAGAGGCCCGAGAGCACCGGCTTGGATTTAGAGACGCCGGTTTGAGACTGGATTCACCCTGACCAGCCGTGTGCCCTGGGCAGGCTCCCAGATGCAGCTGTAAAATGAGCTGTAAAATGAGAATAAGGACGTGGACCCGACCGCGTGGAGTTAATTAAGGGTCCCGTAGTGGGTCCTGAGGGAATCCCCCTTTGTCTTGTGCCTTGGGCTGGAAGTGGCTGAGGAACAGAGACTGAGGCCCATGCCAGCTCCTGGGGCGCCCCCTCCCACACAGGGTGGGGGGGTGGCTGCTGAAGGCCAACATTAAACTGGGGCCTAAGCCCCTGGGAGGGGAGTTTGGGAGACCGCCAGGGGCAGATGGTGTGTCCTTGGCGACATTTCCTCCCTTCTCCGAGCCTCGGTTTCTCTGTCCACAGACCATCGGACCTGGTGCGGGTGAGGCTGCCTGTGCTGGCCCAGCCCTGCAGCCCACGGGTGAGCTGACATGCACACCTGATTGTCAGCCCCTCCCCAACCTGCTGGGCGTTGTCGCCTCACTCCCCACAGCAGACCTGTCAGCTGGTGCCAGCGACTCTACCTTCAAATACATCCCACACCCCATGGCTTCCCACCTTCATTCACCACTGCCCACTCCGGCCCGGCCCCTCCCGCTCCCCTGGCGCTGCTCCCACCTTCGCCCCTGCAGTCTGTTGGCTCCATCGCAGCAGCCGGGGTGATTCTTTCCAAACCTCAGCCTGAAGTGGCTCCTCAATTCACCCTCGTCCTCCAGGCGCAGGGGCCAGCCCCTGGCCACCTCAGCTAGTTCACCTCGCTGGATGTGCCCCTGCTGCACTGGCCTCCCCAGCCGCTCGTGCCCCAGGGCCTTTGCACTTGTGGTTACTTCTCAAGCTACTTGGTCTTCTGCTCAAAGGTTAAGTCATCGGAGCCCCTCCCCCCGAGTTGCCTCCCTGTCTCCTCTTGCCTTGCTTAGTGCCTTCTCGGGGCACTTGTCAGGACTTATCTTCATATTTGTCAGCTACTCTCTGTCCCCCTTGGTGAGGACAGGGACCTCGCTGCCTCCTTCACCTCTCACCCAGAGCCTGGCACACACCAGGTGCTCGGGAAACACTGGGGAGTGAATGAACGACTTGGGACAAGCCCTAATTCTCTGGCCCCCAAGATGAGACCTCCCAGGCCCTGGACTCAGGGTGTCCTGTGGGCACAGAGCAGTCGGGGCGGACAGTGCGTGCCCAGCAGCGGGGCCACCCGGCAGCTCACTGCACCCCCATGGAACTTACACAGGAAAGTTTTTTACAGCTCAGATCCTGTTGCGTGGAAACCATTAGTGACAAGGGCCTGGGGCGTGAGGAGCTGGGGGAGCAGGTCGTTGGTGGGAAGTGTAGGGAGGTGAGGCCTTGACGCCCCTGCCCACCCCACCGCCCCCGCCAAGCTTGAATTGTATCCAGAAGGCAGTGGGGAGCTGCTGAAGTGACTTCGGTGCTGTAGGAGAAGTGCGTCCCCAATCCACAGAGCCAGATCTTGTCACTCCCTCACTCCGTGACTTCTCACTGCGTGCTCCCTACCCTCTTGGGGACACAGGGTCTCCAGCACTTTCCTCCAGGTCTCTCCAAGGACTCCCTGCTCCGGTCCCCCAAGGGGACCCTGTCTTAACGGTTCCTTCTCTGCTGTCCCCAGAGGGACTTCCTCGGGCTTGCTTCCCCTCCCACCTCCTCTGCCTGCTTTTGAAAGGGGCCCACCCTTGTCCCCACCTCTGGCAGCGAACCTCAGGGAGTGCCTGCCGGGAAGTGCTGTCAGGACTCCCTGTCTGTCCCCTCCTGTGCCCCTGAGCTCCAGACCTGTGTCCCACTGCCTGACCCCGCAGGTCTCAGGAAATGCCACTCCTTCTCCAGGACCCAGAGTCAGCTCAGGCAGGGGAAGAAGGGGACAGGGCCGAGTGTCAGGAGACCTGGGTTCAAGTTCAACCTGGACTGCTAAGAACAGTGTCACCTCCTTCTGAACCTCGGTTTTCACTCTGTGAGTGAGAGGCAGCATAAACCACCCTCTCGGGCGCCTGCGCAGAAGGACAGAGAACCTGGGCTGGGCGGCACTGTGAGCCAGGCAGCTGCCGGGTCTGGAGGATGGGGTTTTCGGGCCTCCCGAGTCGGAACTGGCCCACGTGTGGCCAAGCCGGATGCAGCTCCACAATTCTTCCTTTCTCTTAATTGCAGAAGAATTCACGTAACGTACACTAAACCACTTTAAAGTGTGCGGTTAGTGGCATTTAGTGTGTTTACAGTGTTGTGTATGCACCACCTCTCTCCACTTGTCACCCCGTAAAATACCCTGGACCCACTGAGTAACCCCGCCCACCTCCCCTCCCACCCCTGGGAACCCCGAGTCTGCTCTCCGTGTCTATTACAGATGTAGTGCGGGAAGGACATCACCTAACGGGGACTCGCTGTGTCTGGCTTCTTTCACTGTTTCCCCTAGTTTTAGGGTTCACCTGTGTGTGGCGCGTATCGGAACTGGGGTCCTTGTGGCTGAATAGGGTTCTGCCATGTGGCTGCGCTGTCACCTGCTTCTCCGTCCACCCCCCGGACTTCGGGTCGGATCCTTCCGAACACAGAGCGACAGACCAGGGGTCCCTTGCACTCCTGTGGGAAAGACTTTTGAGTCGATTCTCCCATTAAATGTAGATTTATTTGCTGTATATATTACTAATATATCTAATGCATTGTAAAACCCGTGTAAAATGGAGAGATCTTAAAAAGATGGATGAAGAAGATAAGACTGCTTCTCGTATTTCCCCCGTGCCTGCCCCGAGTCACTAGCCATCCTAGGTGTCAGCCGACTGTGAAAATGTGTCTGGCTTATATTGAAATTACAGTCTTTTGTAGAACAATTGAGAAGAGGAAAATGGATGATGAAGGTCCCCTCCCGCAGAGGACCCGCCTTCGTGCACGTGTGTCCGTGGGGCGGGCCCTCCTCATCCTCACGCAGTTCCAGGGCAGGCAAGAGGCAGGAGGAAAAATCTGGGACCTTAGATTCCCAGGCCCCTGGGTGTGAAGCCCGCTCTGCCACCGACCAGTTGTGTGACATCAACTGATCCCTGCCCCTTAACCACCTCACCTGCAAAATGCTAATGATGCTGGTTTTGTATTAGTTAGCTATTGCCCCGTAACAAATCACCCCCAAATGGACCCGCTCCAAACAACACACACTTGTTGTCCCACAGTTCCTGTGGTCAGAGTCTGCACAGCTGGGTGCCACTGCCTCAGGGTCTATCACAGGCTGCAGTGGTGGTGGCAGCCAGGGCTCTGGGCTCATCTGACAGCTGAGGGTGGACCCATTTTCAAGGTCACTTACTTGGTGCTGGCAGGACTCGCTTCTCTGGGCTGTGGAAGGCAGCCGCTTCCATCGCAGTGAGCAGGCGAGACGGGCCACGAGCCAGAGTCTCTAGCTCCCTCGCAGGAGTGGCTCACCGTCACTTTTCCATGTTCTGCAGCAAACCACTAGGTCCAGCCCGCAGTTGGTGCATGGATGGCAGGAGGTAGGGGCGGGGCTGTCATAGCCGGCTGCCTGCCGAACCGATGTGGTCGTGGGTTAACGGAGGCACCACATGTGCCTCACTGAGGTGCAGGGTGGTGCCTGTTATTTTTTCATGCATCACTCAGGGCCTAAACAACAGGGAAGGGTGGGGCCTGAGCCCCCATGACAGCCCACGGCTCTGTGGAGGGAAGGGGTACATGAGAAGGGGGTGGGGCTCAGCAGGTCCACGGCCCAAGAGGGCACGAGACCACTGGTTCTGGGAGGCAGCTGCAGTCTGAGAGCAGCCTTGGTGTCGGGGCCCAGGGAGACCTCTCAGGATGGGGCTGGTGGGGGCAGGCCACATCTACAGTGGGTGAGTCCTTGGTGCCTGGGCTACAGATGCAAGCGATTGGCCCTACTCTGTGTGACCCCAAGCAAGTTGCCCTCCCTCTCTGGGCCTCCCCTCTGAAATACCTGCTAGTTGGGGAGAGGTGTTGGGATGCCCCCTCGCCCCAATGTGGGGCTCACACTGGGTGGGGCCGGCCTGGGTCTCAGGCCTCCCCCACCCTCACCCCTCTCAGGTGTTCTCCATCGTGGTGTTCGGCTCCATCGTGAACGAGGGCTACCTCAACACCCCGTCGGAGGGCGAGGAGTTCTGCATCTACAACCGCAACCCCAACGCCTGCAGCTACGGCGTGGCCGTGGGCGTGCTGGCCTTCCTCACCTGCCTGCTCTACCTGGCCCTGGACGTGTACTTCCCGCAGATCAGCAGCGTGAAGGACCGCAAGAAAGCCGTCCTGTCAGACATCGGGGTCTCGGGTGAGTTCCCAGCCCCGGTCCCGTTAATCCTCACGCACGCCCACGAGGCAGGTGAAGGGGCAGGCTCGGGGTCACATGGCTGGCCGCAGGGAAGGGTGGGACCAATGCCGGCCTGCACCCCCGGAGCAGCCTCAGCAGCACAGCGGGGAGGGGAGCGCAGCGCCCTGGGGAGCCGTCTCCACTCTCAGTGGCCACCTCCCTGGTGGCCCCCAGGAGTCAAATCCTGGCAGTGGGGACCTTGCTGTTGCTGCTTTCCGAAGTGGCCTTGGGCCAGGTACCCCGACCTCCGTCCCACGAGTGCAGAGAATCTGATTGGCAGAGGCTGAGGTTAGGAGTGGGATTCAGCCTCACTAGCCAAAGGCTGTGCTGTCCGGCCTGTGGCAGGGACCTCCCCCATTTCCAGGCCTGAGACTCTCAGGATGGGCCCGGCAGCAAGGTCTCGGGTCCCTTAAACTTGAAGGAACTAGAACAAAATCAGTAGTTCTCACGCCGTGTCCCGCAGAGTCCCAGGGTTTGCCAGCAGTGCCTCTGCAGGGGCCGAGCTCCAGACACCCCACCTCTGGGCACATGCGTGCGCCTCCCGAGCAGCTTCGGTCCTCCTGGGCAGACCCTGGGTGCCTCAGAAGGCCTCGCTGCCCTGGGGCTCTCACTGCTGCTCTCCCCCACCCTGGGCCCTCACGGGGCCTCTCACTGCCCTTGGGGACTTGGGGGGTTGCAAACACTTGACAGGTCAAGGCTTAGGCCCACGGGTTTTGAGCTACACACCTGTTGTCCTAGCCCCTCACCTTCCCCTGGCCCAGTTCTCCGGGAGGCTACAGTCTGGGAGCGAGGGGGCATCGGGGCGCTCCTCCCAGAAAGCTGCAGGCCTCGGGTGGACAGTCAGGGATGGCTGAGAAATCCGTGTTTGGCTGCGGTGAGAGAAACTCGGGCCTCGGCCGACTGACTCTCTCTGTCTCTCCCACCCGCCCTCCCTGCCCTGGGCCCTCCTGGACCGTGGTCGGCTCCTGTGCTTCGTCGCTGTCCGGTTGTGCGTTGGACTGGCCTCTCTGCCCTCGCTCACCTTCCCCGTGCTCTTGAACCTCTGCCGGTCCTCGGTTCCCCCATTTCCTCCCACTTGCCCCCTGCCCCGCGCATGGACCATTCTGCCCGACCCTGACGGACACCCCAGCCTTCTGGGCCTTCCTCTGGTTTGTGGGCTTCTGCTACCTGGCCAACCAGTGGCAGGTCTCCAAGCCCAAGGACAACCCACTGAACGAAGGGACAGACGCGGCCCGGGCTGCCATCGCCTTCTCCTTCTTCTCCATCTTCACGTGGGTGAGTACACGACCTGCCAGCGGGCCCCGGGGTGGGGCCTCCCAGCGCCACCGGAACCTCCGCTCTGCTTCTGTCCTGGATGCCCACGGCAGGGCTGGCCCCGCCCGAGGAAGGCTGTTGCCATTGCCAGAGAAGACAGTCACGCGGTGACAACGGACTCTTGCTTTGAGGCAGAGCACCTGCCATGGTAGCTGGGCAGGGTGTTTACTGTCCCCTGTGACAGGGATTTATCCTTGGTGAGGAAGCTGAGGGCTACACAGCAAGATGAGGCTTGGAGAGTTTGAGGCTGGGAAGGAGCCCGGGCCCAGGAGTCGGGGGCCCCGGGCCACACCTCGAGGCTGCCCACATTCCGCGGGGCTCCGAGCCTCTGTCTCCCTGTCTGTCACGCCCGAGACTGGATCTGGGGAAGGCGTCACAAACCTAGCTGCCCACCTGGCAGGCAAGACGGGAGGAGGCGTGGGCAGGCCAGGTGGCATGTCCATCCTGTCCTAAACGGGCACCCTGTCCTCGGTCCCTGGTCAGAAGCAGGAATGGGGACCCACAGAGGCCAGGGCTTCTGTTTGCCAGAGAAGCCAGAAAGCTGAATTTCTGTGTGAAACCCGATCTCGATGTGTTAGCAAGGTATGGAAGTTAGAACACATCTGTCGTGTGGGGCAGGGAGAGCCTGTCTCTGCAACGGGGCGGCAGAGTTCGGCTCCCGTGGGCTCTGAACCCAGGTCCTGAGCACCTGCCAGGGTGACAGCAAGGCTGCCCGTGGAATTGGGGTCCAGGCCACCTCGATTTATTTCTTCTGCCCCATCTCCCTCCTGCAGATATCTGGGGTCCCATCCGCTGTCACCCCAGGGCTCTAGCCCCTCCGCACGCAGCCCCCCTCCTGCATCCTTGGCCTAGCCTTCTTCAAGGAGCCGCCCTGTGCCCGCACCCTCTGGGCAGGCAGGCCCTGGGGCAGCCGCTGTCTCTCTCTGAGGGCCCCTGGATGGCTCGTGAGGCCTCTCACCCCAGTACAATATTGGGAGCTGGGGTTGGAAGAGGAGACCTGTGGCTCAGGCCCCAGTGGGCCAGCCTCAGTCACTGCAGATCTCTGTGTTCTCAAGGCTGGGAGGGAAAACCGGGTGGCCCCAGGGTATCTCAGACCGGAGAAGACACCCTGGAAGTGGGGACCGTCCAGCCCTCCCGGGAGCAGCAAGCCCAGAGATGGGGCTGGGGCTCTCACAGAGCCAAGCGGGTCATTGCACATCAGGGCTCTCAGGGCCAGGTGATGGCATCCCCGCGGTCCGCTGAAGCCTGCCCCCTGCTGGCCCCGCTTCCTTTCCCAGCCCTCCCAGCAGGCCTCACCCCTGCTCTCTCCTGGCAGAGCCTGACCGCAGCCCTGGCCGTGCGGAGATTCAAGGACCTTACCTTCCAGGAGGAGTACAACACGCTGTTTCCCACCACGGCACAGCCGTAGTTGGCCCACCCGGCTTATGGAGGCTGCTCACCCTGTGTCCTGCCCCATGGCAAGGGCGGGGGCGCAGCCTACTGCCTGCACCGGCCCTGATGCCAGGGTGCCCAGGGCAGGGAAGCCTGGCTTGAGAGGCCAGTTAAAACGTGCCACTTATTCATTGCCTCCTTTGTTTATTCTCCATTGTTCATTTATTGAGTAAACATTTATTGAGCAGCTGTTTTGTGCCTAATGATGAATCAGATGGGGTCCCTGGCCCAGGAGCCCATAGGCTGGGGAGAGGAGACAGACAAACCGAAATCTTCTTGAAGGGACCACCATGGGCCATTAGAAGGTTAGAGGTGGCTCCCTATGTGGGCTGCCAGGGTGTTGAGCTGTGGATGCAGTGTGAGAGCCTGTCGCATGCCTGTGGCACGAAGGCTGATCTTACAGCCCCAGTGGTTGCTGGCTGCCAAGGGGGGCCTGGCTGAGGACAGCGGAGGACTCCTGGCCTGACTCTGCTCTCGTGTGCTCTGGAGCCCTGGGCAAACCCCTGCACCTCTCTGAGCCTCAGTCCGATTCCCTGGGCTGAGGAGTGATGACAGACCAAGCTCTCAGGGCTGTTGTGTGGATAAAAAAAGGCTGGCACGGAGATGCTCAATAAATGTAGGCTCTTCTGTTGCATTTGTTCACTCATTTATTCACTCCTTCATTCATACATTCATTTATTCATTCACTCACTCATTCATTCGCTCTTTCACTTATTCACTCATTCATTTATTCACACATTCACTTATTCACACATTCATTTGTTCAGTCAATCTGCCCCAAGAGCCAGGGACACTTCCACAGTCTCGACTTCAGGGTGATTCTTATGTGGCGAGTCCTTGTTCTTCCAAAGGGCTTTGGCCTCCAGTCCTTGGGCCCTCAGCTCCTGGGCAGGAACCCACCCATTCCCCGCCCGCCACCCGCAGCTGTTGAGGAGGTAATAAAGCACAAGCAGGCTCCGGAGCAGGGCACACAGAGTGAGCTTCCTGACACTGGAGGCGGACAAGTGCAGGCTGCTTCTGGTAAGGTGGAGAGGCTCAAGAGAGGGTACTTGATCTGATGGAGCAGGGCCAGGTCGACCACCAGGTTCCTGGACTCTCAGCAGAACTCGCAGCCTCCCCTCTGTACCCCAGTCCAGCTAGGGCCCATATCCCTTCTTTGCTCCGGTCTGTGGCTCCTTGAACTGAATGGCCAGGGAGGCCATGACTCGGTGCAGCCAGAGGAGTGCCCACAGAGGTAGCTCTGGGCGTCTGAGTCAGAGGCCTCTCCCTGAAAGGACCCACGGAGGCCCCCTGCTATAGCCCTCGGTCTCTGTGCAGGGAACCGGCCCGGGCAGTGGCACCAGGGAGCTCGGGGAGCCGCATCTGCAGACGTTTTTCTCAGATTCATTCATTCATTCATTCATTCATTCATTCATTCATTCCCCATGTGCTCTTGTGGGCTTGCTGATGGCTCCGGGTTCCAAAGACTGCTACCCCAGGGGGCTTTTCCCCTCCTGCTTCTCCAGGCGAAGCAGCCAGGCAGCCAGGGCAGCCAGGGCAGCAGCCCCTGGCAGCCAGGACCCCACAGCAACATAGAAAACACAAGAGGGCCCCGCCTGGTCTCCTTAGCCCACTCCCTTAGGCCCACCTTCCCTGGGCCCTGACACTTGGCTTCACACAGCCCCTTCCCAGAAAGGGCTGCCCTTCCCAGCTTTCTCCAGTGACACAAATCGAAAGTGAACGCCTAGTCACTGGGCTTCTAGAACTTTCTGGACTTAAACACCAAGCACATGCCTCTGACCTGATGACCCTTTGGGGTTCCTGGTCGATTTGGTCCCTGTCAGGGGCCTGATCAGAGGGAAGGAGGTGGGGAAGGCCCCGGCCCGGGAAGGTCTGGGGTTAGGTCTGTGTTCTGGAGCCAGTTCTGCCTGGAGGCCTCCCTTGTCCAGGCCGCCATCCTCCCAGCCCAAAAACAGGGGCGTGGGGGGCATTAGCATGTTTCTGTCACATTACCTGGCCTGGAAAGATCCTCTGGAGGGGCTTTCAGTGTAAACCTGTGAACTGCCTTCATAGTGACAGATTTAACGTACTCTCTAGCTTGATGTGGTTAATGTCCTTGTCCTTAATAACAGTATTATTGCTTTTACTGAAAAATAATTTCCCACCTATGCATGTATGCTGTAGACAAGCTTTTCCAAGCAGAAAAAAAAGGGCTTCAGAGGTCAGTTAAGGTTGATGGATGTGGCGTGTGGCCTCCTGCAGGGGACCCCAGTGTGTGTTAAATGGTCGAAGCTCTGACAAGTCCTGCGGTCCTGAGACTTGTCTCACTCCGTTTAACTCAGTTTCCCAAACTTGTCAGACCAACTTGTCTCAGTTAGAATTAGATTCAGTAGCAAATGACAGAAATTGCAAAAAGTGTCAACAGCTGAGAAGACAGTCCAAGGCTGGCATAGGGCCCAGAAGTCTTCAGTGACCCAGGCCTCTTTCATCCCTACGATTTGGTTCCCGGACCTCATGGTCCATCGTGGCAACCAGAGCTCCAGCTATCACACCTGTGTTCCAGGCATCATGTCAAAGGGCGAACAAAGAACTTGGGGTGATCCGTCGGCCAGAACTCAGTCATATGGCTGCACCTAGCTGCAAGAGAGACAGAGCAATTTTAGGAGATGGCGACAGTTCTGTCCCACCAAGAAACCTTTTTTCTCCATTCTGCAATGCTTCTGAGAACAGTTTGAAAAGGGAGTTGTAGGCTTTTGAGTCATTTTAACACTGCACAGTGCAGACTAGAATTTCTGGTGGCTCCGAGTGACCTCTGGGATGAGGGGGCACGGGGCCGGCGACTTGGGAAGTCCATTCTGGCTGGACGATGCCGTTCTGGGCCTCTCAAGGGCTGGCCGCAAGGACCAGCTCCCTTCCCATCAGTCAGGTTCGGTTGTCTTTGGTGCTTTGAAGATATTTAACTCTCTATTGTCGGTGTCCAGTGGACTAACCACCACTAACCCAATGCTCTCGTCTGTCTCTCTTCTAACCACCCCTCCCTCCTGTCCTCGTCCCCTCCGGCCCTCGTCCCCAGGCAGGCCAGGCCGTGCTGGCCTTCCAGCGGTACCAGATTGGCGCCGACTCGGCCCTCTTCTCCCAGGACTACATGGACCCCAGCCAGGACTCCAGCATGCCTTATGCCCCCTACGTGGAGCCCAGCGCCGGGCCAGACCCCGCTGGCATGGGTGGCACCTACCAGCAGCCAGCCAACTCTTTTGACACCGAGCCCCAGGGCTACCAGTCGCAGGGCTACTGAGCCACAGTGACCGCCTCCTCCACTCCCCTCCCCACCCCCACCCCTGCCTGCCCCTGCCCCTGCCCCATCTGGCCCCCACCCTCCTTCCACACCCTGCCCCTTGCTCCCTCCCAGGCTGCCCTACCCAGCACCTCATCAGCCTCCCAATTGTTCCACTGAGTCCAGGGCAGCTCGGGATTGGAGGGGGCAGCAAGGTGTTGGGGGGGGGGTGTCTACATTTGTGTGTAAGTGTGTTCAGTGGGTGCCTGGGGTGTTTGCATTCATTCATTGTCATCGAGCATTCACTGAGCACCTACTGTGTGTTCAGCCTGTGCTTGGCATGGGTGTGGAAGAGAAATGGTTTCTGGGAAGACGGAGACGAGACGTGGAGGAGGCCCTGTTGGTGCCAGAGGTAGGAACAGAGGGAAGGACAGACCGAGGTGATGCTGGGAAGGTGTGGCCTCAGGATAAGTGTGAACATCTGCCACCCTGGGCGCTGTTACCTGCTGGGAGTGACACAACAGCCCTGCTAGCTGTGTTGGAGCTGTTTCCATTCTATGGCTATGGAAACTGAGGCCTGGACAAGTCACGGTCACTTGTCCAGGGTCACTCAGGCAGCCAGCAGTGGAGGTGGGGCCAAGCCCAGGCTGCCTGCAGAGCTCCTGCTGTCCCCTGTCTCCTCCAGCCAGGGCCTCCACTGCTCAGTGCTCCCAGGACTCTGGGAGGCCTTGGGGACCTCAGCCTGTGAGACACCCTGATTCTGCTGCAAGCTAGGGGCCCATTCGGCCCATCGGGTCAGTCCTGCCTGCAGGCCCTCTGCCCACATCCCCCCAGCCCCTCCCAGGGTGGGAGTTCCCCTGCATGCCACACTGTGCTGTATGTGTCCCTCTGGGAGCTCGGCACCCAATTTGTGGCCTCCCAAAGGACTGGCCGCTGTCCCTGCCCCTAGGAGAGGCTCACTAAGACCCTGCCCAGGGCTAGGTGATAAGGTAGCCCATAGGGGGAGCAGCTGGCCCTACGTCCCAGTGGATGAGTGGCAGGGCTGGGCTGGCTGCCTGTGTTTCTTGGCCCCAACCACCCAGCAGGTGTCCTGATTCCCTGCTCGTGTGACCTACCAGGAAGCAGCTGCTCTGGGACACTGTCTCATCTTCCCCTCCTCTGGGGTCAGCCAGCGGCCTAGGGGCTTTAGAAGCCAAGGGAATGGAAAGCCCTTCCCCAAGGCCCACCGACCGAGGGGCTGGTCTCCCTGTGGGAGGCTGGGTGGAGAGGACAAGGACTCGGACTCTGCAGGGCCAGCCGGAGGGCTGTTGCCGTGGTACAGACCACCCCAAGGCAAGCAGCGAGAGCCCCTGGTGTATGGTAGGCTCGGAGAGGCCACAGGCTATGGAGGAGAGGGTAGCAGGGGTCCTCAAGGTGCAGGGGAGGTTGGGCTATTGCACATGGTGGGCTCTTCATTGAGCCTTAAGGGACAAAGAGGCCTTAAACAGTGGGAAGAGGTGTAGGAAGACCTGGGGCTCAGGGCCCAGGGCAAGGGGACTGCGGGGTGGCAGGGTGCTGGGTATTCCCTCCCGAGCACCCCATGCCCCCACAAAACCCCTGAGAGGCAGGTGATATGCAGCAGGGATGGGGCGCTGTGCAGGGCCCAGGAGCTGGCAGTCTGTCAGAGATGAGTGCTCAGTGCACAGCTGGACCAGGGGTGCACGGCGGACTGAGGCTCCCCAGGAGGGGGCCGAGGATGGTAGCAGTCCGCACAGCAGTGAGGGGAGGAGGAGGAGCTTCGTAGGCAGAGGAGCATCACTGTCCCCACTTAACAGAAAGGGACACAGGCTCAGAGAGTCTGCATTAGCAGTAGGGCATGGAACCAAACTCAGGTCTGTTCAAGTGCTCCGGGGAGGGGCCCCAGGGAGGGGAGTGGACCCCCAAGTGCCAAGCAACAGCTGGGTGTTGCTGGCTGCCATTTTGCACATCTCGGGGCGGGTTCTCCCCAGCCCCAGGGCGGTCCAAGTGGTGGTTTCCACTGGGCTGTACCAGACCAGAGGTTGGCAGAGCAGGTGAGGGGTGGGTGGGTGTGGGTGTGTTCCTGGCAGAAGTTCAGTGTCTGCGCAGGAGGCTGTGAGAAGCGCTTCCCCTCCCTCACTCCTCACCTAAAACCTCCCCTGCTGACAGACACTAGGAGACCCTGGGGGGACGCCGGCTGCTCTGCTCCAGCACCAGCCAGTTCTGATGGTGCTGGGCTGGAGGACGGGGCACAGTTAAGCTGCACCCAGTCCCTGGGTGTTTACTGCAGACTCTCCCTGCCACCCCAGACTGGGAAGTTTACTCGCTCCGGGCCAATAGTCGGAGTTGCTGAACCAGCTCACTCCGCATTCCTCACTCATCCTGGGGGACCACCCAGACATCTCACTGTCAGGCAGAGGCCGGCCCGTGGTGGGACTGAGAAGCAGGGCAAGTGAGGTCGGAGGGCAGGGACGAGACCCAAGGCCCCTGACGCCCTCCTGGGAAATTGGTGGGAAGCCCTGCTGTGTCTGTCGGCTGAGGTCACCCTAGAGGGCCCAAGCTGAAAACCTGTGCTCTTGGGCCAACGGAATCCCCTTGTCCCTCCCTGCTGTCCACCCTGCCGCCTCTCTCTTGCTTGTGAGCCTTTCCTTGGAGAAGGGCCCCCCAGCATCCTGACCTTGTCAGAGTCTGGGTCTTCTCCCATCAAGCACAAGAGACAACTCAGGAAAACTGAGTTTCACGTAAGTTTTGAGCTGCAGGAACCCTTAGAGACGGAAGAGTCTGGGCCAGGGAGACAGTGACTCGTCCAAAGTCAAGCAGACAGAGGTTCAGGATCCAGGTCTCCTGTCCCTGAGTTGAATCATCCTCCGTAGTCACAGGCCTCCTGCCTGGGGGTGGCACTAGGTCTGCCCTGGGTGTAGCAGTTGAGGGACTAATTCCTGAGAAATTGGCATTTGCTCCCCCTCCAATCTTCCCTGGTCATTCTTGATCTTCAAAGACTCTTTTGGGGTCCCAGGCTTCCCCCATGTAACCAAGAGCCCCCAGTTGTTACCCATGGGGCCCCCCAACCTTGGCCCAAGATCCCTTCTGATTCTCTAAGGAGCACGAAGGGGGAGCATCCCTCCCAAGAGTTTGTGGGAGGATGGGCTGGTCCAGCTGCCTCCCAGTGCTGCCCTTGATGTGACACTCCCCGTCCTCGGGTGCCCACAGCCCTCGTCTGGGTGCCCCGGCCCCTCCCGCAGCGTTACTGCCTGTGTATAGTATAAATATATATATTTTCTATATATAAGATGTATAATATAAGGCTCCTCAAATATATCTCTGTGTGCGTGTGTGTGGTGAATGGTGGTCCCCATCCTGGGCCCCTACTCTGGACTCCCCCCACCACCTGGTTAAGTATCTCAAGAGTGAATCCAATTGCCTGTGGCAACCCCCTTTATGACATCGTCCTTTTGTGGTAAACCAAGTGAAGGTGGTGACTTCTGGTGACAGTAATAAAGTGAAGACTCCAAACCCACCAGCAGATTGCAGCGCGTGATGGTGTTTTTGTTCTTTGAGAGTGTGGCTTGGGATCACTGATCCCCCATCTCCACCGACCTGGGAGGTGCTTTGTTTAGTAAAATGTAAAATCGTTTCCATTAAAGCCAGTGGCCACGACCCCAACTGTACGTGTGTGCACAGACAGGCATACACCATGCATACACACACATCACCATTCCCTATTCTGGTCCCTTCCCCAACCTCTGGAGCCACCGAGATTAGGAGCCTCACCTCATTCCTTCCAGACCATTCCTGTGCTTCTGCGTGTGCATGTTTGCAGGGCACTTTTTAAAGTTAGTGGTCCCCAGTGGGCACGATATTTATCCAGACCCTAAAAAGTGCCAGTCACTGTGCTGGGCCCCAGGAGTTCAACACTGAGCAAGGCAGACAGCCCTGCCCTTGCAGGGACATTTCTAGCAGGGAAGATGGAGGCGAGCCCACGTGCAAGCCGAAACGTAAATCGTGCTAAGTGCGGAGAGAGTGCCAGTAGATGCGGAGCATACCTGGGCATGGATGCAGCCCCTCTGGGCAGGTGGCCCGGCACCTGAGCTCTCCAGGACGAGCAGAGCTTCACTGGCAAGCAGGTGAGAGTACCAGAGACAGATGCAAACACGACGTCCCTGGCTCAGGGAAGGCTCGGTGGAAGGAGATGAGGGATAGGCCAGAGGGCATTCAGGTCCCACCGCCAGGGCCTTGAGGCCTCCGAAGGAGGTTTGGGCATACTCGGTGATGTGGCACCCACAGAAGGGTGAACGACCATCTGGGCATGAGCTTTTGAAAGACCACACCAGTGGTCAGATGGCGTTCAAGATGGTTACAAAGCTCACCATGGAGATGGGAAGAGTGGAAGCCAAGATACAGTTGAAATGCCCTTCAGTAAGTGATGGGCTGAGTAAAGGGGGGTGAGGTAAATGTGAGAACTCCCACGTGGCAGGTTGGCAGGTGTGGGGGAAGCAAGTGAGCTCTGGCCTCTCTGCGGGCCTGTCAGTCATGGTCCTGGGCGTGTCCATGTGCCAGTTCATCTGTCAAGTCCCACCTTCAACCCTGTAAGGGAAGGGCCCCCAGGCCTCTGATTGGACAGAGGTGAACACCAGAGCCACAGGCCGCCTCTTCATAGGCCGATAGATCTTAATGTCTTGGTAATTAAGCCAGTCAGATTGCGCTCCTCCACAATGGGGCGCAAGGATTGGTCAATTGGGGAGCTGGGAAGAGATTCCAGAAGAGGCGAGGGTTCGGAGGGAAAGGGGTGAGTGGCAGGTTCCAGCCTCACTGCTGATGATCAGGAGTCCTGCTACCCTTGGAAGGCCCGACCCCAGTCTGCTGCCCACCTGAGGATGTAGACCCCTGGGACACAGCAGGGCTGGGATCCAACACCCGGTCAGGCCTCCCACCCTGCTGGGCCTCGGCCTCACCTGTAACAGCCCTTCCCCCCAGTCTTCAAGATTAATGGAGTTCATCGTAACACTCACCAGTGACCACTAGCACACCGGTTCTCCATTTGCACTTTCTGTCTTCCTCATCATTTATTTCCTCCACTCTTTACCTCCAAAAGGACTTCACAACTGGACGTCAACATCTGAAGGACTGGGATGCGCCACCAGTGGGAGTGGGATGGGTGGGGCAACAGGCCAGAGTCTCCGAAAAGGACGAGGGCATCCCAGCAGAGAGTGGCGGCCTTCTGGGCAGATCAGCCACCCGCACACGGATGCGGGTTTTAAAAAGTTATCTATCATTCACTGGGCCGGAGGGAAGTCAGTGAAAACTGGAAAGGCCTTTAACAGAATCAGGAAAATTGGGGAAAATACAAAAATCCTTTCAAAGAAGTACTGGTTCTCAGAATCGGAGACCCTACATAATTTGCAGGCCTGGCTCGGAAGGGAAAGGCGTGGCCTTTCGTTCAGAAAGTGGCGACAAATAGCGCAGTTACAGGCGCTAAAACGTAAAGGTTTTCCTTCAAAATATTTTATTATAAAATGTGATGAGGTTAATAGTGGCACATGAGTAATATATAAATCTAAAATGGCAACAATATATTTTGTCATAATTTTGTATAATATAATTAATTAATATACTACCTTATTTTAAAGATTTTATTGATCCATTTTTAGAGGGAGCAGAAGGGAGGGAGGAAGGGAGAAAAGCATCGATGTGCAAGAGAAACATGGATTGGTTGGCTCTTCCATGCCCCCCACTGGGGACCTGGCCTGCAACCCTGACTGGGAATCAAACCAGCGACCTTTTGGTTTGCAGGATGACACCCAACCCACTGAGCCACACGGGTCAGGGCTATTACTATGATACCTAATTGATCATTAGATTTTCCTGCAAATTCATTTATTTGGTCATCCAAATGTGTACTTTTGCCAACTTCGTTTCAGCTGACATATAAGCACACCTTACTTTGCTTTAGTGAGCTTCCCAGACGTGATTTTTGACAGACTGGAGGCAAGGCCCTCCCCCCGGGTGAGAAGATGTCGACCTGCCTTGTTGCGGTGGTCACTTTATTACAGCGCTCTGGACCCGAAGCCACTCCAAAGCTCGCCCGTTAGTCAAGTATGACTGGTGTTCCTGGCAACTGCAAGATCACAAATAAGTGTTTATAATTTTTAACTTGGAGAGTTTTAATAATTCGGTGAATGCAACCATCACTGGAGTTGTGAAGAACATTTCATGGGCTGTCACATTAGGAGACACTTCTGATCAATTATTTCAAAATATAAATTTTAGTACATCAAAAGCTGATGATTCTTGTGGAACATTTTTCTTTAAAAAACTTTAAATTTTTTAAAAGTTAATTTTATTTATTTTTAGAGAGAGGGGAAAGGAGGGAGAAAAAGAGGGAGAGAAACATCAATCAGTTGCTTTTCGCAGGCGCCCTGACCAGGGACCAAACCTGAAACCCAGGCGTGTGTCCTGCCGGGAATCAAACCTGCGGCCTTTCGCTTTGCGGTACAACTGCAAATGAACCATGCCAACCAGGGCTTCTCTAAAAAAATTTAACTCTCTGTGCAGATCAATTCCATATAAGTCTGAATTTAATTGTATATGTAAAAGTACACGGTGAGACTTTAATGTTTCCTCTAATGCTTTCTGTAACTGGTGGCACAAGAAATGGACAGCGAATTCATGATTTATATATAATTTTAATAACCTCTTTAGGCATTTGATTGCTGTATCTTTGATTACAAGGAAAACTTGATTTTAAAATTGCCTTTCTCATTAATAATGAAACTTCACACAAAATAGAATTATTTTTATAGTATTATTATTCTAGAGAATGTGATCTTTAAACTTAATTTTTATTTCAAAGCCTGGGACTATTTGCTTGGCAGTGTTGCAGCAATTTTCAAAATCAGAGATGCTAAACGCTGAAGAATTTTAACTCTCAGATGCTTTTTTGCAACGTCCACACGGATGCCCTGGTTCGTAAATAATGTGCTCATGGGTGGCTGCATGAATGCTGGCAGTCCCCACCCCAGACCTGGGCTGCAGCACTTACATTTGTGTAGCTGCCACACCACCGGCTCTGCCTTGTGGGGTCCCTTCTCTCACCTCGGCCTTGGTGGACCACAGCCCATCTTCTGCTCCTGCCAGTCTGGGCACAGATCCCGGCCCGGCTGCCCCCTGGCAGCCCCACGGTGTCCCAGACTGCCCGGCCATGTGGGTGCACGCCAGGTGGCCAGGCCAACTGCTCAGCACCCGTGGAACCCACTGCTCCGCCGTGCTTACTGGCAGGGGCCTGCTTGCTGCCACCTGGTGTATCTTCTCTGCTGACACACATGCTTCATTGCTGAATTGGACTTCTCTTACAAAATACAAGTTCGAAGACAAAATATTAAGAATTTCAAGATGGCAAAGGTAGAGAGATTTAGACCCTGAGCGGAGTCTATTCCGAGAGCAGCGCCCTGTGTGGCCTCACGGGTCACACACCCCTGAGTCCAGCCTGGCCCAGAACACCACTGATTCCAGTCCCCTCTCCACTTCCCTTTATCCTATTGTGAGGCTTTCTTTTCTTCTGCTTTTAGTGTCTTTGTCAATTAGACAAGTACGCTTGGTTGTGGGCTTATAACATTGTGCTATAATAAGAAATACACATTTGGTCTTCATCCTGTCCCAGTTCCTGGCACAGAACTCTTAAAATCTTTGAAATGCCTGCATGCTGGGGGTTAAGAGGAGCACCTTCCGTCGTTTGGAACCAGGCCCTTTCAACTACACCTGGGTGCATTTTCATGAGGTGCTTTTGGAGAGCCCCTAAAAATGGGAGGGAGGAGGGGTGGTGGCTGGGACAACCAGCCTTGTGATTTGAGAGTCTGAACTTCAGCCCCTGTGCCCCCCACCCCCGCCCTGGCCTCTGGAGAGGAGGGAGGAACTGACGATTGAGTTCAAGCACCAACGGACAACGGTTCAATCAGTGATGCCTGCGTAATGAAGCCTTTATACAATCCTAACCACAGGGGCTCATAGAGCTGCCAGGGTGAACACATCGAGGTGCCGGGAGGGTAGTGCACCCAGAGACAGCAGAGAAGCTCCGCATCCCCTCTGCAGACCTTGCCTGATGCATTTCTTCCATCCGGCTGTTCCTGAGCCAAATCCTTTTAAAATAAACAGGTACTAGTAAGGGAAGCACTTGCCTAAGTTCTGTGACCCGTTCTAGCAAATCGTGGAGCCTGGGAAGGGGGCGTGGGAACCCCTGATGTACAGGTCACTAAGGACTCAGGATTAGCCTCTGAAGTGAGGATGCTCTAGTGGGACTGAGCCCTTCCCCGTGGGACATGACCCCTACTCTAGGTAGACAGTGCCAGTGAACTGAAGGACACCCAGCGGGGATCAGAGAATTGGCCGGTGTGGGAAACAACCCTGCACACTTGGCGTCACAATTGTTGGTGGCTTTTCTTCTGGGGCCAGAGCTCCACCGAGCGCTTTGCTGTCATTTTCCATTGTATTTTGCTTCTTTCAAGGCCTGCGATAGAGGCACTGAGCTGATCCCTCTGTACAGATGAGGGGCGGGGCCAGAGAGGTGGGGCACAGCCAGGGTCACCCCTGGCAGGGCCTGAAGACCCACAGGGCCTCCGTCTTCAAAACTCACACTCTTGGCCACTCTGCTGCCTTTTATTAAATTATCTTTATACACTCTTGGCAACTCATATATCCTGAAAGCTTTGTGCAAACGCTCCCTGGCCCTGCATGTTTGGGGATCAGCAGACTTCAGCTCTGGCTACCCGTCCATCCTCCGCGGTGTTCACCCATTTCTGAGTCTTCCCAAGCCTGTCCCGGTTAGACATCCTAGAAACGCTACTTCAAGCATTTGAGATGGCTCCAAGACCAAATGCCCTTCATGTCAAGCTTTTTCAAAAGTCTGCAGGCTTGTCAAAGGTGACATCCGCTGGGCGGTGGCTTTGGTGGAGCCCTCGCTGTCAGCCTGGCAGACGCCCAGGCCTGTCCTTGCTGAGTCCATCTGGTCTCACGGCTTTAAATATTCACTGTGTGCTGACCCGTCCCGACCACGTGTCCCAGCTGGGGTCACTTGCGCATGCAACTGCCTTCACACTGAGATATCTAGTTGTCGTCTCTGATTTAACACGTTTAAAGCTGAACCCCTCACCTCCCTCCCCCAAACTGCTCCTTCCAACCTCCTCATCTCAGCAAATGGCAACTTCACCTTCCAAGTGCTCAGGACAAAATCCTTGGAGCCACTGTGGCCAGTCTAGTCCAGGCCACTGTCACCATTCTCCTGGACTGCTGCAGCAGCTGCTCCAGTGACATTCGGCTTTCACGCTGGCACCTGCAGTTCGTCCTCGACGCCAGCAGCCATGGTGATAACTATCATAGTAACTGCTCCGTCCCTGGCCGGAGTGGCTCATTTGGTTGGGCAGTGGTTGTCCTACAAACCGAAAAGTAAGTGGTCTGATTCCCGGTCAGGGTACGTGTCTGGGTTGTGGGTTTGATCCCTGGTCAGAGCGCATGCAAGGGGCAACGGATTGATGTTTCTTCCTCACGTCAGTGTTTACCTCCTTCCCTCCCCCTTCTATAGAATCAAGAAAATAAAACAATTTTATTATAAATTAGCCTTGGCTGGTGTGGCTTAGTGGATTGAGCACCAGCCTGTGAACCAAAGGGTTGCTGGTTCGATTCCCAGTCAGGGTACATGCCTGGGTTGTAGGCCAGGTCGCCAGTAGGAAGTGCACGAGAGGCAACCACACACTGATATTTCTCTCCCTCTCTTTCTCCTTCCCTTCCCCTCTCTCTAAAAATAAGTAAATAAAATCTTTTAAAAAATACTCAAGCATCCTCCAGATCTCGTTGACTCAGCTTCCTAAATATTTTTCAAATCATCCACTTCCCGCCATGGCATCAGCCACTGCCTTGGTTCCGCCCCTCCATAATGAATGTCTAGAATGCCTACGATAATATACCGAGTTTTCAGATTTGAATTTTTCAGAGTCCTCTCCATCTTCACCCTACTCTGTCGATCCCCAAGACCTCCCAGCCCAGGTCCACGCCAGCTCCTCCTCCAGTGCTCCTTTCTCGGTAACTCGGTCACCATCTCCCTGGCTGCCTGAGCCATGCACCTGAAGTCACCCTCAGCTCCCCTCTCTCCCACTTCCCACCCACTGCTCTTTTCTCTTTTCTCTGCCAGTCTTTCTCTTTTACTATCTGGGTATTTCTGAAAACTGTCCACTTGCCTTCATTCTCGTATCCTCAGGGCCACGGCCTTAGGCGAGGCCATCACCCACTGTATCTGGGTATCTCAACAACCTCCCATTACCGGGCTCTCTGCCTGCTGCCCAGCTCTGGGTGATCTTAAAACTAGTAAGTATGATCACGTGACTCTCCCACTTCACTGAATCTCTGCCCCGTCCGGGCACTTGCACGCTTCCTGATGTGTCACCCCAGCCTCCGGCCACACTCAACTTCCGCCACCGCCACTCCCACTGTACGTGCAAACTGTGATCATGCTCTTCCCTTGGCTTAGGACGCCCTCTCTCCCTTTTCTGCCTGTCCAATTCCTCCCCGTCCTTAGACCCAGCTTCAAGGTCACCTCCCCTGTGAAGTCTTCCCTGACCTCCTCCCGCACTTCCCCAACACTCAGTAATTACCATGGTGGGGGCAGGCTCACTCAGCAAGGTCACACTGGCTGAAGTGCAAACAGGCCCAACAGCAGTTTGGGGACCCAAGAGTGAGGCCTTCGTAAGCACCTTCTGTGTATCTGGATCTGTTCCCAGAATCCTGAGATCAGATCAAACGGTAGAAGCACACGGCAGAGGGGCGGCCAATGGGTCTGGAAGAGAGAAAGAGAAGGGAAGGGAAGCAACATGACTGGAGAGGATTCTATGTTCCCGTTCTAAAGGCTTTGAAAATACTACCTCCTCTAATGGTCAGAGCATCCCTGGGAGCTAGAGATTTGAAAAACAAAGGAACTGGTGTGTAAGATTTACAAAACCAATAAAGGTAGCATTTCAACACGTGGAGGAAAGAAGGGATTATTCAATAAAAGACGTTAATACCAAACTGGCCCTGTGTATGGAAACAGTCAGCTGGGTCCCTTGCAGCGCATTAGGACACCAAATGGAGCAAACACACCCACTTAAGTGAATGTTTACACGAATCTGGGTCGGGAAGGCCTTTCTCTGCTTAACACAGAAAACAGAGACCATGGTGGAAAATACTGAGAGATTTGTCTACATAAAAACAGAAATGTGTAGCATGTCAAAAATAAATGAAAAAAGTTAAAAAGAAAGTGGAAAACTGGGAAAAATATTTCCCACATGTGAGCAGACAGAAAGAGAGGTTCCCGATCTAAACAGACAATTTGCAGAGGAAGAAAGTTCAATTCTCCTAGTAGCCCTAAAAATACCAATTAAATCAAACCGAGGTACCATTTTTCATTGGCCACATTACCAGACATTCATTTTAATAAAACGGCAGTGTCAGGGAAGCCATGGGAGAATGCATCTTAAAACTGCTCACGCCAGAAACTGCCGTTTTAGAGGCTGTAAACAGTTTTTGCATTCTAGGGCAGAAGAGGGAATCTGCGGCCCTGGCTGGTGTCGCTCAGTGGATTGAGTGTGGGCCTGTGAACCAAACAACCGTGGTTCGATTCCCAGTCAGGGCACATGCCTGGGTTGCAGGCCAGGTCCCAGTGGTGGATGCATGAGAGACAACCATACATTGATATTTCTCTCCCTCTCTCCTTCCCTTCCGCTCTAAAGATAAATAAATTTTTTTTTAATTTTTTTAAAAAGAGGGACTCTGCGGAGAAGACCTTCCCTTTCTACTGGATTATTCTGGAAGGACCACCGCTGTTGGCCAGGCAGCTATGAAGGAAGAGCCCCCATTGCTCCTGGGGAAGCCCAAAGCCGCTGCTCTAGACTAAGATGTTACATGTTCCATTCAGTTATATAAATGGGGTTTGTTAGGTAGAGAACTTTCTTCCTCTGATCTGGACTTTGAACCGCTCTATGCAGGGAAATTGCATGCTCATTTGCACGCGTATGTGCGTGTGCATGTGTGTGTGCATGTGTTGGTTCCACCATGTGCAACCGAGGGTGGCTGAGGAAGGCAGGCCACTGGAGGGAGGCTGCCCAGGTTTAACAAAGAGCCACTGGCGTGGGCTTTCGGGCTGCAGGCTCTGGAGCCAGCCTGACCTTGGGACACACAGCCACGCGTGTGATGGTCTGGCCTGAACAGGCTCCAGGAAGGGGGCGGGGGTTCCCCCAAGGGAGGGCCAAGGTTCCTCCTGCCCTGAGCGGGGAGGGGCTATGGAGGTCTGCACTCTGGGCGATAGGGACCCAGTCAAGGGCATTCTCACTGGGGGAGGCCAGCCGACCCCTGCTCTGAGGCTAAGGGGGACTGGGAAGTGCGGCCCAGTGGGGAATCTCAGACTACGGACTCAGACTCGGGGTGGTAGCAGCGGCCTCCAGTCCAAGTCTACCCTCTGTTCTCCCCAAACCTGTGTACCGCTTTCCTGGGCTGGCGGTAGTTGTGTTTCAGGGAATTTGGGGAGGGCGCTGAGTTCAGAGAAGCCATCCTGGGAGCTGAAGCCTGGAGATGTCACCAGATGGCAGGATGTGACTCATTTCTGGGGAGCAGGGCAGTTGTCCGGAGGAAGGGAGGTGGCTGAAGTGACAAGCGGCAGCCTGGTCAGAACAAGGAACAACATTGCTTGGAAGTTGCTTGACGAAGGCTTGGTCTCACCGGCAGACACACAGGCTGTTTTTGTGTCCGATTTAAAGAACGAGCAAAGTAGCCACGGAGATGGAGAGTTTGCGGACTCCTGGATAGAGGCGGGAGGTAGGATAGCACACCGTTTTGGACACTGGGTGAGCGGAAATTGCAACTTCAAACTGGACGACGACAACTTGTCAACTGCTAACAAAACTCTTAAAAATGTGCATACTCTATGACCTAAGAAAAGCATCTTTAAGAATAGCCCTGGCTGGTGTGGCTCAGTGGGTTGCGTGCCAGCCTGCAAATCAAAGGGTCACTGGTTCAAATCTCAATCTAGGGCACATGCCTGGGCGATAGGGACCAGGGCACATGCCTGGGTTGCAGGCCAGGTCCCCAGTAGGGGGTGCACAAGAGGCAACCACACACTGATGTTTCTCTCCCTTTCTCCTTCCCTTCTCCTCTCTCTAAAAATAAATAAAAAAAATTTTTTAAAGTATTGGTAAGAGTATATCCTAAGGTCGAAGAAAGGTTACTGGATAACAAGGATCTGTGAACCTGGATGGGGAACAAAAACGTTACATCTCTTTTCAGGGACCGCTGCATGAAACGTAGCATTGCCTTCACTTACCGAATGCAGGCAACAAACTCCTGTAGAAAGAGCAGTACCTGTGGCGTGGCGGAGACCCTGTGGCGTGGCGGAGACCTGGAGCCCTTGTCACCACTTCACAGTTCTGTCCTACGGGCCCCACTACTGAGACCTTGCTATCAAATGCATGAAAAAGAAACTCATCTGCGACTATAGACCTTTTTTTTGTTTGTTTGTTCCAAAATAGACTTTATTTTTTAGAGCTGTTTTAGGTTTGCATAAAAATTGAGCAGGAAAAAAAACCCCAGTTCTCATGTAATTCCTGTCTCCCTGCCCCTAGAGCTTACCCTGTTTATTAACAGGCTGCATTATTAGTGGGATACATTCGTTCCCATTGATAAACCAATAATGATACATTACTATTAACCAAAGTCCAGAATCCACATCAGGGTTCACTCGTTGTTTCCAGTCCCGTGGGCTTTGACAAATGCATGTCACCTACCCACTGTCACAGCATCACATAGCGTGTGTCCACTGCCCTGAAAATGCCCTGCACTCCACCCACTTGCCCCTTCCCCTGTCTCCCTGGACTCACGAATTTTTCACCGTCCCTAGTTCTGCCTTTTTGAGAAGGTCATACAGTTGAAGTCACACAGCATTTAGCCTTTTCAGGTTGTTTTCTTTTGTTGAGCAACATGCATTTCAGGTTCCTCTGTGTCTTTTCCCAGCTTGCTCGCTCATTTCTTCTTATCTCTGATGATGTTCCAAGGTCTAGCTGTGCCACAGCCGTTTGTCCATTCGCCTGCTGAAGGACATCTTAGCGGCTTCAGTTTTGGCAGCGAGGACCACAGCTGCCATGCACATCTCTGTGCGTGTTTTCGCGTGGATGTAACTTTCAGCTCATTCAGACAAATGCTAAGGAGCCCAGTGGCGGGGTCAGATGGTCAGACTAGGTTTAGTTTTTTTAAGAAACCAGCAACCTGTCTTCCAAATTGGCTGCACCCTTTGGTTTCCCACCAGCAACGAAGGAAAATTCCTGACACCGCACATCCTTGCCAGCACCTGACGGTGTCAGTGTTTGGGACTGTAGCCACTCTGATAGGGGTGCAGCGGTGTTGACTTGTTAAATGGGGAGTTCCCTGAGGACACGGGATGTGGAGCATCTTCTCATATGCGCAGGTGCCATATCCACTCTGCATTTAACGACAAGCTCGGGCAAAGCCTTCTGTCGGCAGACGCCCTCCCTCCCTGGAGCAGTCGGCCTTGGCTGTGCAACGCACTATTCCAAAACTCGGCAGCTTCAAAACAACCACCGGAGACCTGGGGCGTTGTGGGGTTCAGCTGACTGTGTCTGGGTGGGGCTGGGCGCTCCAGCCCCCAGGGGTGGGGCTTCTCTGCTTCCTCTTCGGACCCCTTTAGCCCAATTGAAATATGGATTTTGACAAATATGCTTCAGTAGAATCGGTTGCTTTGGTCCTCTTATGCACTTTATACATTCAGCCCCATACCAGCAGTTGCCACGCTGCTCTGCCAGGGCCCGGCCCCTCCTGCGTGTGACCCCTTAGGCCGTGGGCTCCCGGAGGGCAGGCGCTGTGTTTCTGTTTCTGTTTTAAATTTTTTATGATGAAAAATGTCAAGTCGATGTGTAACAGGAGAGAAGAGCACCGGGAGAGCCCACACACCCCCGTCCCAGCTCACACAGCCTCCATCCCGCTGGCTCTCTCTCTCCCCTTCTGATTTGTTTCTTTGCTCAACGAGGGGATAGAGAGGATGGGAGAGCGAGTTGCTTCCCTACGCATTGCATTGCGCTCCTCTCACTCAGTCAGTGGTGCGTGAAGTCGTGAATCACTGTTTGTGGCAGAGCTGTTGGTAGCAGCCCCGACGGGGAACAGGCGTGTTAGCTAACATCTCGAAGGAGGGTGTAACCAGCCAACAACGTCATGTGGACACAGTCACGGGGCCAAGTGCTTGGGACCAAGAGAAATCCAGAAAGGCAAAGAGCCGGTCCAAGGTGCTCTCCACATGCTCATTTGGCAACCAAGCCAAAAGACCTGCCTGGGTTCCTGGGAGAATGGAGGAGGCCAAAAAGGAAGGTGAGGATGAGGATGGTGAGATGACGGGCAGATGTGCTATTCTCCCTTCGGAATATTCTTCAATGGACTTGACGTCATCTTTCCAAGCTGGTCTCCACCAACCAGAGTTGCTGCAGCAGCTGGCTGTGAGGCCCCACGAAGGACTGATGGAGTCCGTGGGCCCCATGGGGGAGCCCTGGGTGCACAGAAAGCCTGCTGCAGACCTTCTGGCAAGGGGTGGGCCTCCCTCCTCCCCAGCCCCCCTCAGGTCCTGGACAGAGACCAAAGGGCTGCATGGCTGTTCATCCTCCCTCCCGGGGTCTGGGGTCTGGAGTCTGGGAAGTTCGCTGTAGAATGGCAGGGAGTGATCTGATCTTCCGGCCACGTGTGCATGTTACAGCACCTCGGGGCCCTCCTCTCCCCAGGCGGCCCACCCGCCCGGGCCCCTGTGACAGGGCCTGGAGTTCACTCAAGGTACCTAAACGGTTTTCAGGTCAGCGAAACACTTGTTGCGGGTTGCCCACAGCAAGCGATTCTCCAGTTCGCTGCAGACACCAACTGAGTGCCCTGTAATCTAAACCAACACCAATACTAACTGTTGGTATTGGAAATCAGGCCCTTCCGTGGGATGGTAAGGAAAGCATTCCAGGAACCCCTGTGGTAGGCGTGGCCTTACTGGCCACACCCAGAGGGGGTGTGGCCTTGTGCAAGGTTTATTCAGGTGGAAAGATGCCCCTGCGTCCCCTCTCCCTGTCCTGTCATGGGAAAAATCCAACCATGTCTTCAGCAAGGCCAGAAACAAGGCCAGTGGCCAGAGTTCCCTGCTTTGTATTAAAGCTCAGTCCGTTGGAGCCCCAGCCATGCTGCAGGCCCAGGGTGAGAGGGCACAGAACAGGGAGAGTGTGGGTCACAGAGGGGGCGGAAGGGGGGGTGCTACTTTGTTCCTTTGGTCCCCTGGGGCTCTAATCAGGAGATTTTTCAAAACAACTTCCCAAGCTTTCTCTGGCTTTTGATGGTTCCACCCCCTAGTTAGACAGACAGGCCTCCACAGTCAAGCACTGCCTCCCCCCCCCCCGCGCCATTTGACTTCTACTGCAGGTGTGCTTACCTCCCCCTGCTCCCCCCAGCAGTCTGGTCCCTGAGGGTGGACAGTGCTCCTGTGGATATTTCCTGTACTCCTAGGATCACTCTCCTCGGTGGCAGTCCCCTGGAATGTGAGAATGAGTCTGTAAATGTTATAGTTTCTTGGCTAAGCAAGTGGACTTCTGCTCCCCAATTTATTGAGCTCAATATCCAATTCCCTTTATTCCCTTCCTTATTAATAATTAGCTAACTATCTACAGTAACATAAGTATCCAAGGTGAGTACAGACCCCACAGGTGAAGGGCAGATGAATGCCTCTTCAGACACCAGTTGCAAGTAGTGGATCCCCAGGTTACCTACACTGTTCAATTTGGCCACAGATCAGGAGTTCCCACGACCCCCTCCTCAGATTCCACACTGTGCTGTAAGAGCTCACAGGATTCAGGGAAACACTTGACTTGTTATTGCCAGTTTATTACAAAGGATACAAACAACCAGATGAAGGGTAAAAGGGTCCTCTCCGGTGGGTCCAGAGCGTGCAGGAGCTCTGCGCCCACAGGGTTTGGGTTGCGCCATGCCCCTCCCCCCGGGTGTGGATGCATTCAACAATGAGGAAACCTAAACCCCTTCACTGGGTTTTTATGGAGGTTCCATTACACAGGCATGATTGATAATCACTGGCCACCAGTGATTAACTGCGTCCCAGTTCCTCTCTTCTCCCCAGAGGTGGGAGTGGGGAGTGGAAAGTTCCAACTCTCTATCACATGGCTGGTTCCTCTGGCAAACAGCCCCTTCCCCCACAACCGGAAGTCATCTGGGGGCTTCCAGCCACCAGTCCTCTCATTAACACAAACTGCAGGATGCTGAAAGGTGCTTGTTATGAATCACAAATGCTGTTCCTATCATCTCCGTGACTCGAGGAGGACGGTGGGGCAATTCTAGTCCAACTGCCTCCCCTTCACCTTCTAAATCATCCTCTCTTGTCTATTAAACTTTTCCTTCGGCATTTAAACAGGCTCCCAGCCTTAGAGACAAAGCCATTTCTCAATCCCACGTTCCCTTCTTTCCCTCTTGCCAGTGCACCAGTGGGGAGGAACTGCCTGTTCTCAAGTTCTCCTCTGTGCCTCCATGTCCCAGCCGCCCCCAACTTACTGCATCTGGATTTCGATCCTACCATTCTGCCTCAACTGCTTGGGCAATTAGTTAGAGACCGTCATGTCTCATGGACTTTCTTCGGTTACCTTCTTTTTTTAAAAAAGAAGATTTTATTTATTTATTCTTAGAGAGAGGGAAAAGGAGGGAGAAAGAGAAGGAAAGAAACATTGATGTGCAAGTGCCTCTCATGCACCCCCTTCTGGGAACCTGGCCAGCAACCCAGGCATGTGCCCTGACTGGGAATCGAACTGGCGACTCTTTGGTTCACAGGCCGCACTCAATCCACTGAGCCACATGGGCCAGGGAGTTATCTTCTAACTGGACCTCTTGAAAGCATGTCACATTGTTGCCTACACCCTCCTTAGACATGCCTCGCCCTGGGTTCTGTGCTGCCTCTGCTCTGCCTGCCTTTACAGCTGCTCGTTCACTGTCTCCTTGGCCAGTTTAGCCTCTGCTTGGAGCTCTCGTCCTCCCCACCTAAGGACTGACTGGACTTCTTTTCTTGCAAGTCTCAACGGTCCAAAGTCAAACCCAACGTGTTCAAACTGAACTCATATCCTTCTTTTCTCCCTCCCCCCAAACTTAGCTTTAATGCCAAAAATCTGATCTTTTTCTTTAAAGATTTTATTTATTTATTTATTTTTAGAGAGGAAGGGAAGGAGAGAAGGAGAGAAATATCAATGTATGGTTGCCTCTTGTGAGTTCCCTGCTGGGAACTGGCCTGCAACCCAGGCATGTGCCCTGACTGGGAATCGAACTGCGATCCTGTGGTTCCCAGGCCCGCACTCAGTCCACTGAGCTACACCAGTCAGGGCCTGATTCTTTTATATAACTCTTCCCATCACCACCCACAACCAATCCTTGCTCAAGCCTTGTTGACTTCATTTTTAAAAATATATTTTATTGACTATGCCATTACAGTTGTCCCATTCCCCTCCATTCCCCTCCACCCTGCACACCCCTCCTCCTCTCCCCCCCCTTTAGTTCATGTCCATGTGTCACAAGTTTTTTAGCTTCTACATTTCCCATACTATTCTTGCCCTCCCCCTATTTTCTACTTACCTTCTATGCTACTAATTTTCTGTACCTTCTCCCCCTTCTCCTCCTCCCACTCCCCTGTTGCTAACCCTCCATGTGAGCTTCATTTCTATGGTTCTGCTCCTGATCTAGCTGTCCTTTTAGTTTGCTTTTGTTTTAGGTGTGGTTGTTAGTAACTGTGAGTTTGCTGTCCTTTCACTGTTCATCTTTTTTATCTTCTTTTTCTTAGATAAATCCCTTTAATATTTCATATCATAAAGGGCTTGGTGATGATGAACTCCTTGAACTTGACATTATCTGAGAAGCACTTTATCTGCCCTTCCATTCTAAATGAAAGCTTTGCTGGGTAGAGCAATCTTGGATGTAGGTCTTTGGATTTCATGACTTGGAATACCTCTTTCCAGCCCCTTCTTGCCTGTAAGGTCTTTTGAGAAATCAGCTGACAGTCTGATGGGAACTCCTTTGTAGGTGACTGTCCCCTTATCTCTTGCTGCTTCCAGGATTCTCTCCTTCATTTTAATCTTGGCTAATATAATTATAATGTGCCTTGGTGTGTTCCTCCTTGGGTCCAACTTCTTTGGAACTCTCTGAGCTTCTTGGACTTCCTAGATGTCTATTTCCTTTGCCAGATTGGGGAATTTCTCTTTTATTATTTGTTCAGATAAGTTTTCTACTTGTAGCTCTTCCTCTTCCCCTTCTGGTACCCCTATAATTCAGATGTCGGAATGTTTAAAGATGTTCTGGACATGAGGGAAGGTTCCTGAGCCTCTCCTCATTTTTTTTTTAATTCTTTTTTTTTTTAATATTTTCTTTCTTTCTTTTTTGAGAGAGGGGAAGGGAAGGAGAAAGAGAAGGACAGAAACATCAATGTGTGGTTGCCTCTCATATGTCCCCTGCCGGGAACTGGCCCGCAACCCAGGCATGTGCCCTGACTGGGAATCAAACCGCCATACTCTGGTTCGCAGGCCCTCGCTCAATCCACTGAGCCACACCAGCCAGGGCTTTTTTTGAATTCTTGTTTCTTCATTGTTTTCTGTTTGGTCATTTCTTTCTTCCTTCTGGTCCACTCAATTGCCTTTAGTCCCAGTTTTGTTTCCATCACTATTGGTTCCTTGTGCATTTTGCTTCATTTCACTTAGTGTAGCCTTCATTTTTCCATCTAATTTGTGACTAAAATCAACCAGTTCTGTGAGCATCCTGATCACCAGTGTTTTGAACTGTACATCCAATAGGTTGGCTATCTCTTGCTCATTTAGAAGTACTGGCTCTGGGTGCTAGAAGGGGAAGAGGAACAGCGATGAGTGGAAAACTTATTTGAACAAATAATAAAAAAGAATTTCCCCAATCTGGCAAAGGAAATAGACATCCAGGAAATCCAGCAAGCTCAGAGAGTCCCAAAGAAGGTGGACCCAAGAAGGAACACACCAAGGCACATCATAATTATATTAGCCAAGATTAAAATGAAGGAGAGAATTCTAGAAGCAGCAAGAGATAAGGGGACAGTCACCTACAAAGGAGTTCCCATCAGACTGTCAGCTGATTTCTCAAAAGAGCCTTACAGGCAAGAAGGGGCTGGAAAGAGGTATTCCAAGTCATGAAATCCAAAGACCTACATCCAAGATTGCTCTACCCAGCAAAGCTTTCATTTAGAATAGAAGGGCAGATAAAGTGCTTCTCAGATAAGGTCAAGTTCAAGGAGTTCATCATCACCAAGCCCTTATTATATGAGATGTTAGAGACTTATCTAAGAAAAAGAAGATAAAAAAAGATGAACAGTGAAAGGATAGCAAACTCAGTTACTAACAACCACACCTAAAACAAAAGCAAACTAAGAGGACAGCTAGATCAGGAGCAGAACCATAGAAATGAAGCTCACATGGAGGGTTAGCAACAGGGGAGTGGGAGGAGGAGAAGGGGGGGAGAAGGTATAGAAAATAAGTGGCATGGATAGTAGGTGGAAAATAGATAGGGGGAGGGCAAGAATAGTAGGGGAGATATAGAATCTAAAGAACTTGAAACACGTGGTCATAAACTAAAGGGGGGAACAGTGGGGGAGGAGGTGTGCAGGGTGGAGGGGAATGAAGGGGGGAATAGAACAACTGTAATGGCATAATCAATAAAATATATTTAAAAAAAAAAGAAGTATTGGCTCTGGGACTTTGAGCTGTTCTTCTGCTTGAGCCATAATGTTTTGGTCAGGTCATGCCTGTTTACTTACGAGGGGCAGAGGTTTAGGTATTCACCAGGGTGGGGGAACCCATGATGCTGGGTTGTGATGCTATATGTGGGGGCAGGGTCAGAGAGGGAGCAATGGCGTTTGTTCTGCTCTTTTTCTGATTTTGGTCCCCTCTGCTGCTTCCCACAAGCAAATTGGGCTGTTCTGGTGCTGGTTCCTGGGTAGGTGGGCTTGTATACATTCTAGGACCCTGTGGGTCTCTTCAACGAATTCTCCCATGAGGCTGAGAGCCTCTCCCAGCACCTCAACACCTGAAAGTTTCTCTAATCAGTGCTTTTAGGCTTTAATTCCTGTTGCTGAGGCCCTGGGTTGCTCGGTCTGTCTCACTGCTCGTTCCTCAGCCAGACCTTTATTGGTCTGGATGAATGGTTCGTTGTTGTTGGACTTCAGTACAGTTCAGTTTTCTGTCTATTTTGGTTGTGTTTTTATTTCTAAATCTTTGTTGTTCTTAAACTTGGTTGTGCAAGGAGGTACAGTATTTCTACCTACGCCTCCATCTTGTCCAGAAGTCCAATTTGATTTTCTAAATAAAGCCCATTCACTGCCATCAGCCACTCAAACCACTACCATCTCTCCTATAGAACTAGTACAACAGTCCCCAAACTGGTCTTCCTGTCTCCACTCCAATCCCCCTAAAAATCTTTTCTGTACACAGTAGTCAAAGGGATATTTCTACCAATGGGGTCATGTCAATTGCTCAGAAGTCCACAACTTCCTTTTTTTTTTTTTTAAGATTTCATTTATTTATTTTTAGAGAGAGGGGAAAGGAAGGAGAAAGGGAGAGAAACATCAATGTATGGTTGCCTCCCACGCGCCCCCTACTGGGGACTTGGCCTGAAACGGAGGCACGTGCCCTGGACTGGGAATCCAATCGGTCAACCTTTGGTTTGCAGGCCCGAGCTCAATCCAGTGAGCTACACCAGCCAGGGTCCACAACTTCCCTTTTTTTTAAAAAAAAAAAAAGATATTTATTTATTTATTTATCTTTAGAGGGGAAGGAGAGAGGGAGAGAAACATCAATGTATGGTTGCCTCTAGTGTGTCTCCTGCTGGGAACTGGCCTGCAGGGAACTGGCTTGCAACCCAGACGTGTGCCCTGACTGGGAATTGAACCGCGATCCTCTGGTTCGCAGGCCTGTGCTCAATCCACTGAGCTACACCAGCCAGGGCTACCTTCCTTTTATCTTCAAATAGTCCAACTCCTGCCTGGGACCCACAAGGTCAGAGCCTACCCTTGACCCCCTTCATCTCACTCCCCTTCCATGTCTGTTCCAGCCACAGTGGCCTTCTGTAACACGCATGCTTCTAGAATGGGCACACTCCCTTTTCTCAGGCCTCCTGCACTGGCTGTCCCCTCCGCCTGGCTTGGCCTTTCCTTCCCTGTTGCCATTGTACACCGCACTTCCATGCCATATCCATAAACTTCTCCTAGCATTTGGCAACACTTGAAAGACGTATGGAAATATTGTCTTCCCCAATTAAAACGTCACCTTTTTGAGGTCCTGTCTTGCTTGTCATTTCACTCCTAAAAGGCCAGACAAGTTACTCAATGAATACTTATTGAATGAATGAATAATTCACCCTCTGCCCCCATCGTGTTCATAGAGATCCCTAACCTGGCGCTTTGGCAGTCTCACCCGAAAGGCATCCTGGGGAATGCACATAGAGACGGGCTGGGCGCGATCACCTAAGGAAGTCTGTAACCTTCGCCCAGGTGGAAGAGCGCGCCTGCGCGCACGGCACGCGCGCGCCTCGGCCCAGTCCCACTTCGGCCCGCGGCGGGGCGCTGGGCGAATGCTCCTGGGCAGGGCGATCCTCCAGGCTGGCTGCTGGCCGCTCTAGCCGCCCTTCTTCTCGCCTGCTCCGTTGGGAGACGGGAGCGCCTACAGGGTCCCTCCAAGATGGCGGCGCAGAGGAGGAGCCTGCTGCAGAGTGTGAGGAACCGGTCCCGTCTCCGGCCGGGGGCTGGGAGCCTAGGGGTGGGATGGGGGGCTGTCTGGTGCAGGTGCGGCTCCCTCTTCGCCTTGGGCTGCCTGCCTCTCCCTGGCAGGGTGCGACCGCCGCCCTCCCCTGCCCCGGGCCGGCTCCCCGCCCATTCCCTGGGACCGGGGCGCCTGCGCGCTGCCGGCCGGGCCGTCAGGGGCTCGGGTTCCAGGTCCGGACTACCCGAGCGTCCGGGGCACGTCGCGGGTGAGAGAGTGCTGGAGCCGGAAGGGCGTGAGGCGCGGGCAGCGAAGAGCGCCGGGGTGGTGAGCCCGACGCGGGGTAATGATGATCACAGCAGCATTTGTGCGCCGCTTACTCCATCCCAGGCTTTGTGCCGATTGCCTTTTCATTTGTAACTTTAATTTTCCTAACAGCCCCATGAGATGGGTACTGGGGTTACTCTTATTTTAGACACGAGGAAGCTGAGGCATTTGCCCAAGACCGCACAGCCGGTGAGTGACAGAGGCAGAGTTAAGAGCAGGCAGTTTTCTCTTTGCTCTTAACCTCTGACCTCCACCGAGGAACGACTTGCTTCCTGGGTTCCGGCCCTGGCTGTCACTCACTGTGCCTCACTGTGCCTCAGTTTCCCTGTCTCTAAGGTGGGAGCAGGCAGTGGGAGCACTGTCTTGAGATGCATCCCTACCCTCAGTCTGGACCCGCATTGGTTTGTCCCGGCGTCCTCCAGCCCCTACATGCTCGGGATACTTGTGCATGTAGAAGCACACACGTGTCGGCACCCGCCAGGTCAGGGTGCTGGTCCCTCGGGTCCTCCGCAGACATACATGGCAGTCTGTTGTAATTGCCTGTGGACTTGCCTGCCTCCGGTTCTGGAAAGTGAACTCTTTGAAGACAGAGGCTTGTCATTTTCAATGAACAGTGTCACCAGCACCTGCCACCACTAGGTGCCAGGCATTCAACAAATATTTGTAAAATAATGAGTAAAGCATTTGTAGCCAGGTCCAGTGCTCATCCCTCCAGTGTCTCAAAGCATCAGAATTGGGGTGCAGGGGTTGAGTTTCACTGCTGCATGTTAATGGCAGGCTTTGTGTAGACTCCGAAATCACTCTTCCAGGACAACTGCTCCCAGTTTGGTGGGGGAGCATGTAAGATCTCTTCCTCTCCACACTTTTGGCCACCCCCTCTTTTTTTTTTTTTTTTTTATTATTACACTGCTTGGCATTGAGTTAGGCGGACCTGGCCCTCTACTTGGTAAGCTCCCAGAGGTCAGGCCCCTGCATAAAAGTCCCCATTCTAATAAACATTCCAGACACACTAGCTGGATAGCAGCAAATGCAGAAAGTGATAACCATGGCAGGCTGACTTGGCTTGCGGAGGAGGCTGGCTGCCATCTTCCCTCCTGTCTAGGCGTGCTGAAGCCCAGGGGCCTCGGGTTAGACAGCAGGCGAGCTTTACCGGCTCCAGAATGTGTTCCTGAGTAGTGGCACATTCTTTGACAAATAGGATAGTTAGCTATAAGCACATAGCAGCAAATGAAAGGCAGAGGGCTGCCAGGCACATCTGCAGCAGGCCCCTTCCACCCTAGTGATGATGGGGGCATTTCTGCTCACAGGGTGGTGAGTGGGGCTCTCTGTCCCGAGTCTGGTGAGAGCAGCTCCAACAACATCGTTCCTCAGTGACTGTGAGGGCTGCTAGCTCGGGCCTGGAAATACGAGGCTGAATGAGGCATTTGGTGCCCTCGCTACATTTGCAGACCAGCTGAGGAGAAGCAGCCACATAGCACTTACACAGGGCATAAGGCTCCCTGGTGCCAGTGTGTGGAGGGAGCTGTGGGCTGGCTGGACCGGCCAGTGGAGGCTGGCAGGAAGGGCTGGTGAATCCGAGGATGGTGCTGGAGGGGTGCGCTGGGGCCAGGTGACAGAGCACAGAGTAGGATGACATCCCAACGACTTCCCTTTCGTCCCCAGGCAGTGTGGTACCTTCAAAGGTGTTCTGAAGAAAAGAAGAGCTTTTGAAGGTAGCTGGATGTGTTCAAAAGAACCTGGGCCCTTTCCCACCTGCTAAAACAGAGTATGAATCTTGTATGGCCTTGGGCAACTCACTTAACACTCCTGAGCCTTGGTTTCCCAACCTGAGAGGCTTCCAGAAGTGTCGTTAGTGTTAAGTGAGCGAACACGTTAACATGCGGAGCCTGGCAGGTCACACCGCAGCCGTGAAGTTCCGCCTTTAGTTCTGGGGTTCATTCCCTCCAACGTCACTGAGCACCCACGAAGTGCCAGGCACTGGGTAGGTGCAGGGAACATGGCCTTCATGAAGCTTATGTTCTAGCCTAGGAAAGGAGACAGGAAACAGGGAACAAATACATATTGCGTATGATGTAATAATATCTGTGACGTAACATCAGTTGGTGCTGTGAGGATTAGTCTGGATTCACACATAAAGGATCGTGGAGGGCCACTTTAGACCAAAGTAGAGGAAGACCTCTCAATGAGATGAGCCCTGGGCAGGCAGCTCAGTCAGTCAGAGCATCGTCCCTATACACCAGGGTTGTGGGTTCAATCCCCAGTTACGGCACATGCAAGAAGCAACCAAGGAATGCAATAAGTAAGTGGAAGAACAAAGTGATGTTTCTCTCTCCCTATAAAATCAATAAATTTAAAAAATAAAAAATACTTGATGAAATGTGGTCGGGGATGTGGGAGGGAGTATTCCTTCCTGGGGGAACAGGGATGCAAAGGCCTGCCTGTTTGGGGAGTGACAGGGAGGCCGGCGTGCGTGGAATGGAGTACGCTGGGGGGGCGGGCGTAGCCGAGGCCCAGGCGAGCCTATGAATCTGTGTGTGGACCCCGGATTCGGTTCTAAGTGTGATGCAGAACTCTCATCTGGTTGTGAGTAGGGGTGTGATGTGGTCTGATTTGTGGTTGGAGAAAGCCCTTTGTTGAGAAGCACTTGAATGTCAAGAGCAGAAGCCTGGGACCTGCAAGTGCGACTCGGTTGTCCAGATGGAAGGTTCCAGAAGCTTGGGCAGCGTGATGGCAGCGGAGTGGCGAGGAGGACCAGGCTCTAGCTGTATATTGGAGGAATACCTGAATGGCTTTGTTGGCAGATTGGATGTGGGGGACATGACGGAGGAGGAAGAAGGGTCGAGAAAGACTACAGGGTTTGCATTGCAGCAACAGCAGGGCCCTGCACTGAGGTGGGGAACCCAGGAGCGCACTGCAGGCCGGGAGAGTCAGGAGTTTGGTTTTGCCTGTACTATTTATTTACTAAGTCATTTTAAAAATCAACTTGAAATCAATTTTTTATAACTTAGACATATCCCGAGCAATTATATCTACACAATCACAGATGCTAGCTATGTATTTTTCTAACGTACGTGAAAATAATCATATACCCATTAAAATAAAAACCTCCATTAGGCCGTCAACACCCACCACCCCTTAGCGGGCAGAATGTGGTCCAGCTGCTCCAGCACACAGTGAGTGCGCCCGTCATTATTTCAGAGAGTGCCGGGCCTGTTTGCGATGAAAACATAGGAACCTTTGATGGAGGCCCTGGTGGGAGAGGTGGGAGCTCCAGTGTGGAGCCGGTCCCAGAGGAGTAAGGGAGGAGAAGGGGGTCATTCAGGAAGACGGGGGCGGCAGCAGGCGTTTCAAGCATTTTGGAGGGAGAACTCGGCCCCCACCCCGCTCCCTCTCCCCTGGGGCATTATTCTCCCCCTGAGCTTCCTCTTTCCCTCTAAGGAGCTCGGTGCTTTCAGCACAGAAACACTCGGCCTTTTCATGCTATAATTTGATATTCAAGCTGTGGCCTGAACTCAGAACTGAGCTTTGTCCGCTTCTGCATCCCAGGAGTTCGAGATGAGCCTCTGTGGGCACTGGAATGAACCCTTTTTATGTGACGTGCCCACGTGGGTATGTGTGGAGCCGACGCTTACATATAGGTACGCAGGGTGTTTATAACAGCCTTAATGGGTTGAACACAATTGGAGCACGAAGAAGCTTTTCATTCCAAAATATGAATCTGGGAAACTCCTTCACACGATCGAGTAAAAACTAGGCTTTTTGAAACAGCGTTTTTTACCATACTTCCTGTTAAATTTCTTGTGAGAAATTAATGTGTAAGCCATCAAAGAGTTAAAGTTGTATGTCGTGCACATGTGCACGGCTCTGCGAGGAGGAGGCTGTGTGAGCGGAGGCGCTGGCCCCCTTCTCAGCTTCCCGGCCAGTTCGCGCTCTGGGTGCAGAAGTGCCACTTGCTGCTGGTGCCGCCGGGCCTGGCATTTGGGGCGTGGGAGAAAGTATGCATCAGTGTGCGCTGGGGTGGGAGGTGGGTGGTTTGTGTGAATAGAAAAATCCACGACCTTTCCAAAAATTGTGCAGAAATGTGGAGGAAGGAAGCAAGAGACCGGGAGTCCGGTGCGTTGGAGTGGAGTCAGCCATGGCGTCTCGGTGTGGAAAATCCCCGGGCAGGTGGAGGGAAGTGGGAACCCACAGTCACCACACAGCCCGCCCACCACAGCAGTGTGGGAGTGACAGCGGGGCCACCACTGGAGTCTGGGGGGACCACATAGTGTCCTACTCCCACTCCCACCGGTAGAACCTCCTGTGACTCTGGCCACTCATTACTGAACGTTTGAGGTGCTGGGGACTGTGGTGTGGGCAGGCCCTTCCACCGAAGGAGGGTTCACAAGTGTCTGAGAAGTTGCCTGTATGTCACTGGGTCCAAGATGCCATTAATTGTAAGGACACGTCGTTATTGTACATGCTACTGAGGAAGAAAACACACTGCTGATAACCACAGTAGGCCAGCTTCAGAGACGTTGAAGTGTGGGAAGTACCTGTGTTTGAATCAGTGGAGCAGGGTAGCTAATGGCCAGGCCACAGCACGAGAGTCGCCACAAAGCCAGATGGTGAAGGGGCGCTGAGCGGGGTGGCCCGTGGGGCCACAGGGCTGGGTTTCTCGGAGAAGGGGCCCCGTGGCCTGGGCGGTGTTTTCCCAGAGTCTGGGACACGTACAGTGAGATGGTTTGGTGTGCCCTGGTGTGGGGTTCATCTTTGTGCATTGTGGAGGGTATTTACTTTTCGGCTCTTTTGTACATTCCCTGATGACGTATGCAGAGAAAGGCTTGGTTGGGTCCTAGCTTACGTCCTAACCCCTTTCTGGTTCTCGCTGATCTCTCCTTTTTGTTAACAGAGAGAGCAGGGCTCCAGCTCAGACTCTGCTGCCGGCAGTTGGTTCAACTAGAATGTAATAACCTTATTTTCTTTTAGTTTTTTCATTATCTTCAAGACACAGCAAATAATGCTTGGTTTCCACTCAGGATCCTGAAAAAGTGTACATCCACAATGAAGTCATTTGCATAAAACGAAGTGTGTCTATTTAAAGAAAAACTATGAAGTGGATGGTTTCTCGAGGATGGTGGGTGGATGGTTGAAGTTTGGGAAGTGCGGCCTCTGGCCCTGGCTGGGCGGCCGGACCGCTGTGGGTGGGGAGGATGGGGAGGACAGTGGAGGGCAGTGGAGGGCAGTGGGGGGGGGGGGGCCTGGCCTCGCCGAGGAGAGACATGTATATTTGGCAAAGTCATTTATTTGTGGTGCTGGTACAAAAATAGTCTCAGCTGCTAACTTTGGTTGTGTTGCTGGTGCCAGTGTCACCATGGATACTTTTTAATATGCTCTTTGGGTGTTTTTTCTTATTTCTTCTTTATGTTTAAGCCAGCGAAGTCACATCGGCTAGGAACTTAATGTTTAAAGAGGGCCGACACGAAGTAAGCAGGGCTTTGCTTGGCAGTGTTGGTACGTGTGGGCCATGGGCTTGTTTGGAAGCGCAGGCTTGTCTCCGTGACTGCTCTCGAGGGTCAGCAGCCCCATCGTTTGAGGCCCCAAAATGGTACCCACTCTTCAGGTAGCGCAGACCCTTAGTGCAGGTGTCGCTCCCATGCTGTGTTGGTGCGGACACCTGCCCGAGGCAGGTTAGCTTTGCACCCTCTGTGTCTGGTACAGGTTTTCAGAAATCAGTATAGAAGGCCTCTCCCTGTACCAGCCAGGTAGCTGAGTGAGATTGTTCATCTGTCAGAGGGCGATATTCAAAACTGCGTGAAGGACATTTAATTTTCGACCAAGATGCAAAGGTAATTTACTGGAGAGAGGGTAGTTTTCATCAGACAGTATTGGAACAAGTGGACACCCGTATGCAGGAAAAAAACATTGAATTAAACCTTTTTTATACAGAGATTAACTCAAAATGGATCACAGGTCTAAATGTAAAACTAAAACTTTCAGGAAAAAACAGGAGAAGATCCTGTGACTTGCAGCTGGACAGAGCGCCATCCACCTGACACCAAAGCATGACCCGTGAAAGAAGAAATTGATCACGTGGCTGCATCAGAACTGAAAGCCTCTGCTCTGCGAAAGGCACTGTGGAGCGAATGAAAGGACAAGCTACAGGCTGGGAAGGTATTTGCAAGTCACCCGTCCGACAGGACACGTGTCCACGTATGTAAAGAACTCCCAAAACTCACCAGTTAAGCAAACAGCAGCCCATTTTAAAAATGGACATAAGGCTTAGCTGCTTCACCAAAGAAGACACGAGGATGGCAACTAAGTGTGTGAAAAGATGCTCCACACCACCATCCTCCGTGAAGTGCGAGTCGAAGCCACAGTGAGACACCACACACTCTTACAGGTCTAAATCAAATTGGAAAAAAAGCACCTTGTGGTGGCGAGGATGCGGAGAGCGCCTGCAGCGCTCGCAGTGCTGGTGGGAGCTCGCAGTTGGGCGGGTTCTGGTGAGGGCGAGCCGCAGCCTCACTCCCCCTTCTTCGCCCTAGAGAAACGCCAGGCTGTGTTCACACAGAACCCTGCCCGGCAGTCCTGACAGCAGCTCTCTTCGTGACTGCTGAGAGCTGGAGGCAGCCCGCACGTCGTCCTGCAGCGGGCCTGGACACGGTGGGCTGCACCGGCGGGATGGAACCCTGCTCTGCACCACAGGGCACCGACTGCAGATGCAGGCCATGGTGTGGGGGGCCGCAGAGGCGGAAAGCCAAGGGAAAGAAGCCTGTCTCAAAAGGTCATGTAGCCTGGCTGGTGTAGCTCAGTGGATTGAGCACGGGCCTGTGAACCAAACAATCGCGGTTCGATTCTCAGTCAGGGCACATTCCTGGGTTGCAGGCCAGTTCCCTGCAGGCCAATTCCCAGCGGGGGACGCACAAAAAACAACCATACATTGATGTTTCTCTCCCTCTCTCCTTCCCTTTCCCTCTAAAAAAGATAAATAAATAAAATCTTTAAAAAAAAAAAAAAAAGGTCATGTAGCTAAAGACACAGGGGTTGGTGGTGGTTGCCAGGGGCTGGGGCGAGTGGAGGATGAGGAGTTGGCACTTCGTGGGGGCGGGGTTTCGATCTGAAGCAGTGAGAAGAGTTTGAGGACGGATGGTGGCGACGGCCGCACACCGTGTGCGTCTGTTCAACCCCACGGAAGTGTTCTTCTAAGACGGTGGATTTGACATTATGTGTGTTTCATCCCAACGAAAGCAACAAGAAAGGTCATGTGCTACATGATTCATGTACAACATTCTCACGAGGACAGTGCAGTGACAGAGCCGTGGTTGGTGGTCACCAGATTCCCGGGGAGGGTGTTTGGGGCAAAACTGAGCTGTGTCTGGGATGGTGGGGGCCCATTAAAACGTGTGGCCGTCACACCCCAACCTTCCTTTGCAGCGTATGTTAACTTAGAGGTGAAAGCAAACTCCCACACCCTGCAGAGGTCCGCTCCAGGGTACAAAGCACAGAATCGAAGCTCCCACCGGTGTCCAGCCTTTTGGCGTCTCTGAGCCACACCAGAAGGAGAGGAGAAGTTGTGGACCACACATCAGATACACAAACACTAATGAAAACTGATGAGCAAAAAAAAGATTTTAAGTAAATGTACAGTTTTGTGTGGGGCCGCATTCGTAGCCGTCCTGTTGGATGTCCCTGCATCATTAAAGCAATTAAAATGAAAAGAGAAGAGAAGGCCATAAAGTCACTCCCTGTCGATACGTAAAGAAACAGAAGATGAAATGTGCTGCAAAAGCTAACCATGGGCTTTTTACATGTCTGACTGCAAAAGCCTGTTGAAGTGGCTTTCACATCCTTTTTGGAAGGTTTACTGCTGACTTGTAAGGAGCTGTGCACAGTGCTCATGCTTACTTAACATTCCAGTAGAGCTTTCAATCCCGATTTTACTCTCCTTGCAGCTGGACTTTGATCCTCCCAATCGATCGTTAGCTCCTGTTCCCCACAGTGGTCCTGGGAGCGCCCGGGGGACAGGCTCAGTTCTCTGGTGGGGTCAAGTGGGAAGGCTTTCACCGAGGCAGTAGATCGTGCGTTCAAGTCGTTTCTGGAGCAGAAACGCAGGTGCTCATAGTGCACCCTAAGGAGATCTGGGAAGTGCAGTACCCCTGTCGGGCTGGGGCCTGCACGTGTGCACATGCACATGCGTGTTCAAGCTCTGCCAGAATTACACTGGGCAGCCTGGTTTGAGATCCGTGGGGGAGAAAGGAGTCAGACACAGATGGGCACGCATGAGGGAGACAGGTTACAGGAAGACACAAGAGGGCTGTCAGCGGAGCCTGCAGAGGGACTCTGAAGAATGCCTTCCTGGGACTGGCCCTTCCTGGGGTGGCAGTCCTGAGGGACGTGGAGGGCTGCTGGAGAAGGATGGGAGGGCGTTCTAGGTGGAGGGAGAGAGTGGGGTGTGGGCGGGGCACTGCCAGCATTTCGTACAGGCGAAGAAGGTGTGGCAGGGTGCAGATGGGAGGGGACACACTGGAGCAGGGACCAGGGAGTAGATGCCTCAGTCCCAGGGAGGGTGACTAAGGCTAGCTTGTAGGTCAGTTTCTCAGAGTGGCCTGGCCGGAACTGACTACAATGCTGATACCCTGGGCCCCTCCGGGAGCAGACATTGTGGGGGTGGGGCCTGGAAATCTGTACTTTCATCCAGCGCACAAGGGATGGGAGTGAGAGCCGCTGCAGGAGCCGCCCAGGAGTCTCTCCCAAGAGTTCACTTCGTTGTGTGCGTGTCTCGTTCATGTTTGAGACATCGCTGGCTCCGGCAGTGCACTGCTGAGCCCTGTGTCTGGGTCTGGGTCCTTTGTCAGGGAACAGGTTTGTGGGCTAGCCATAAAAAAATGCCAGCCCTCCACGGTGTCTGTTCACGCAAGCAGCATCATTTTGCAGAAGGAAGTAGAATCCTCTGTGCAGGCTCTGGGCCCGCTGGGTTTTCGTTGGGGAAGAAAAGGAAGGTGCGGTGGGGCCTGCCTGGAGGAGAAGGTGACACTTTCTAATTTCTTAGTGTCCTTCCCAGGAGCAGCAGCCAAGTTGGACAGATGACCTGCCGCTCTGCCACCTCTCTGGGGTGGGCTCGGCCTCCAACCGAACCTACTCTGCTGATGGCAAGGGCACGGAGAGCCACCCGCCGGAGGACAGCTGGCTCAAGTTCAGGTGAGAGTGCTGGGAGTACACTCCTGGGCATCGGAAGTGGGTCTGCCAGCAAGAAAAAGCAGCATTGTAACTGTCTCAGGTGGGGCTTGCCGGGGAGATGAGGCCCATGGGGGGTGGCATCTGCTGCTGTCCCCTCCACACCTAGACCTCAGACCAGCCTAGCAGCTACAGCTTGCTGCAACAGGGAGCATCCCTGAAAACGATGGTCACAGTGGTCCAGATGGGTACCCGAAGCTGCAGCTGCTGTGCTTTTGGTCTCCCCAGTTGCCCCCCCTGCCCCTCTACTCTGGAGCTGGCATTACTCCCCCGTGAGCCTCTGGTCTCAGGCCGCCTCCCGCCTCTCTGTCAGGAGCGAGAACAACTGCTCTCTGTACGGGGTCTTCAACGGCTACGACGGCAACCGGGTGACCAGCTTCGTGGCCCAGCGGCTGTCTGCAGAGCTTCTGCTGGGCCAGCTCAGCGAAGAGCACGCAGAGGCCGACGTGCGCCGTGTGCTGCTGCAGGTACAGTGCTCGGGCCGGCTGCCTGCCCCCGGGTGGGTCCTGTCCCCTGGGAATGTGGAATGTGGCCCTGCAGCTGTGAGGTGTGGGTTAGCCAGGGGTGGTCTGCAGGCCCTGCCCGCTCCTCTGCTGCAGAGGACCCCGCTTTGGGAGCCTCCCTCAGCAGCAGGGGCCGCCCACTCCTGGGGGTCCAGGAGCAGGCAGCCGGCAGCAGTCCTCACCCCCAGCTGGCTGGGCTGGCTCTGAAGGAGATAGTCCTGGGGAGCGAGGAAGTAGGGATGGAGCCTTGGACAGAGGGGTGTAGCGGGGTGCTGGGCAATTCAAGGTGGCCCCTTTCCTTCGGGTGTGGCTCAGGTGCTCAGCCTCTGGGGGCAGCCAGCTCCCTGGGCCTCACCTCCTCACTTCTGGTCTCCTGGTGCTCCCGGGCCAGCCCTGCATTTCTGCTTGCTCCTGTTGGGGCGATTTTCTTCCTGGCATCTCCCTCTGAAAGCACATCTGGAGGCACTTAGTTTGGGTGAGGAGGACGGACTCCTGTTCCTGGAAAGCGGTGCTCCCAGCTGTTCCCCCTCCTCCACACCTGGGGCCGGGCTCCCTCCCAGGCCTCGCGCCCTGTGCCTGTGATTCCCAGCCAGTCCCCCAGGACAGGCAGCAGCATGACCGATGCAGTGAAGACATCAGCTGTCACTGACGCAGACTTACCCTGAGCCCGTCGCCAAGTGCTTGGCCACCCTCAGAACAGCACTTACCTCTTCACAGACGAGGAGGCCAAGGCTGCCAGCTGGCCTCATTTCAGGCCTGTGCTCTCAGCTTCCATGTCCTTTGCCTTTACTTCTCTGGTCGCTCCACAGAGCCACGTGTGAAGCCCCACCACCTGGTGACCTGCCGTTAATACAGTGTGTTGCCATTAGTCCGGGCGTTTCAACATCATTTGGCAGTGGTGTTCCGAACCGGCCGCGGCCCTGAGCCCTGTGCCTGTCCCCTCTGTGCTCTAGGCCTTTGATGTGGTTGAGAGGAGCTTCCTGGAGTCCATCGATGATGCTCTGGCCGAGAAGGCAAGCCTGCAGTCCCAGCTGCCCGAGGTAACCTCCCAGCCTGCTTCCCGGGAGAGGCGTGTCCACACTGGCTCAGCAAGGAACGTGGACCCATCTGCTGTCACTCCCAAGCCATCGACACCCCTGGGCCAGAGCAGCAGGAGTTAGGGGACATTCCTGACTCGGGGACCTGGGGGGTGATGGGTTTAACCTCCAAGGGGCCTCCTGAGCTGCTATGGGCAGCTTTATTCAGGCTCATTATGGGGTGGACAGTGAAGGGTATGAGGCAAGTCCCTTTCGGGTCAGACTTCAACTTAGATCTGTCCACAGCCTTGACACCCACCCACCCACCCACTCGCATTACCCACCAGCATTTTTGGAGCCCACAGAACAAGTACGGGCACCGCTGGCTTTTTGGAAGAGCTTGCCTGGAAGGGTGGCTTCCACCATGGCTGGGCCCCCAATGCCTGCCCTTTAAGGGGGTTGGGTGGTTGGTGAAGTGGTCTCTGGCGGACCAGGCCTGTGCTGACCCCCAGCGGTGACTTGTAGGGTGTCGCCCAGCACCAGTTGCCGCCTCAGTATCAGAAGATCCTTGAAAGACTCAAGGTGCTGGAGAGGGAGATTTCGGGAGGGGCCATGGCTGTCGTGGCCATCCTGCTCAACGGCAAGCTCTACGTCGCCAACGTTGGTGAGCCGCCTGAGTGTCCCAGGGCGGGGAGGGCCGAGAGGGTCAGCTTTGGGGTCGGTGTGTTCTCTGGGCAGGGAGGACCTCCTGCCATCCTGAGCCTGCCGAGGCCGTTGAGTGCATTTCCCTGTTACTCTCCGAGAGTGTCTCGGTGCAGTGGGGGAGCTGGAGTACCAGCTGGGACATGGGTGTCTTTGGCTGTAGTCCCCGTGTCGCATCTAACCGATTGGCTTGTGGCCTTGTGGGAGGTGTGCCCCTGCCTGGGTCACCTCAGTGGCTTCCTCTTCTGAAGAGACTGTTGTCTGGAGAAGACCCACTTGGCGACCCACAGAGGGGCCATAGGGCAAGGCGTCACAGGGACATCGCGTGGGCGAAGAAGAGGCCATCTGGGACACCGAGAGGGCCGCGCCCCCGACTGCCAGTTACTGCAGGAGCCCGGAGACCACACTGATTGTGTCCCTCTTCTCTTCCTCCCTTCCTTATGATTTCATTCGGAAAAAAACTACAAGTGAAAAAAATGGAACGACTAGCCTGATGACCCCTCTCGTGCCTGTCCCCAGTGCCGACAGGCATGTCCTTATGGCTGGTCTCTTTTCACCTGCAGCCTTTGTCGCTGCGAAGCAAACGCCAGGCACCATGGCTGGTGCCTGTAAATACTGCAGTGCGTCTCCCTAGACAGAAGACACCGCATGAAAACCATCATCGTAGTCATCCTGGGGTGGCACTGGGAGAGTTTAGCCTCATTCCTGCTGCCATCGGTGCTCCCTGGCTGGTGGCTCTCCTGGGGGCCGCTTTCGCTGCTTGTTTCAAGGCTTCTCCGTGTGAGACACCTGCCTCAAGTCTCTGTCCCCTCTGAACGTGGCCTTTTCTCCCACGCCTGGTCTTTGCTCAGCTGCTCAAATTCCGCTGCAGGTACGAACCGTGCACTTCTCTGCAAGTCCACGGTGGATGGGCTGCAGGTGACACAGCTGAACATGGACCACACCACGGAGAACGAGGACGAGCTCTTCCGCCTCTCTCAGCTGGGTGAGCCGGGGACAGTGGCGGGGCCCTTGGGGCTCGCCCTCGCTCTCTCCTGGTGGTCGTCCAGAGAGATGTGTGCAGTAGGTGGGCTGTGCCTTGGGCTTGGGACCAGCCTGCCTGGGGGTGAACCGCAGCTCTGCGGCTTACTGGTCGGTGATGTGTGGGATCGACTTGGGTTTTCTGTGCCTCGGTTTCCCCATCTGCATAATGAGGTAGCAGTCACACTTGCCTCGGGCTGTGGTGAGAATGGAAAGGCGAGTGTGTGGAAAGTGCTCCCTGCGGGAGCTGCTGGCACGCTCACTGCTGTTGCTGGGGTCCGAGGCCGAGGAGGCCCTGAGATCTCGGGCACCGCCGCAGCTCTCCCCCTTCCCAGGCAGGAAGGGCTCTCAGTCCGCAGGTGTTCTGATGGGGATGGGGACAGAGGACCCTGGGGAACGTTGGGTTGGCCGCTCTCCAAGGCACCAGATGTGGCTTCATTTCCTTGGGCCCCTGGTGCCTTGTTTCGTGGCTATGTCTGTCCTCTTCTTTATGTCCGTCATTATGAACAAGGTCTGGCTTGTCATGTTCTCCCCTGGTAGGTTTGGACGCAGGAAAGATCAAGCAAGTGGGGATCATCTGTGGGCAGGAGAGCACCAGGCGCATCGGGGATTACAAGGTCAAATACGGCTACACTGACATCGACCTACTCAGGTAGGTGGCTGGCCCAGTGCGCACCCCAACCCCACCTCTGTTAGGCTCTCAGGACAGAAGGTGCAGTTGAGGTAGCTCAGGGCCCAAAGGGACTCTTCTTTCCTCCCTGCCAGAGAGGCTGGTGTGGGGCCAGGAGTCGGGAGCTGACAGAGCGAGGTTACCAAGGGGTCAAAGCCAAGGAGCGGCATCCCGTGCCACAGAGCCTGGCAGGAGAGGCCAGGGTTAGCCCGAGATGCTGGTGTGGACACGGACAGGCCAAGGACCTGTTGACCAGTGCTGTGTATGTCCTGGGCAGAGGCACAAGACAGGCTGCAGGTTCCCCCAGAGCACTGCCCTTCCAGCTGGCGCCGGGCGCTTGTAGCAATGCACAGGCGGTGAGAGCCACTGAGAGCCTGGACTGTGCCGGCCTGCGCACAGCCCTGCACCTGCTGTCTCCTACTCAGGCCTCGCTCAGGCCCTAGAACACAGGTGCCGTTACTGCCCAGAGGTGTTTTCACAGGAGGAAACTGACCGGCCAGCTATTGGCTGAGGCAGGACTTGAACCCTGAATTCTGAGCATGTGTCCTTAAATAGGTGTGTGCGTGCACATCTCCTCATAGCATTTAATGTCACAACCAGAGCCGCGGACGAATCACCGAAGACCCACGGTCAGAGGCTAGACCGTGCCCTGCCTCGGAGGCACGAGTTAGAAATCTGCTCTCACGGGTTAGGCAGTTGAGTTCAGAGCTGTTTGTTTCTAATTTGTGGGGTTTTTCTGCTTTGTTGGAAAGGATGCCTGTGGTTTAAAATAATTCAAACAGTGCCAAGGACGTGCCGAGCAAAGTGTGTTTTCCTCCTACCCCAAGCCAGGGCTCCTCCCCCAGAAGTGGCTGGTGCCTTGTGCCCCAGCCCGAAGTTCCTGTGTGCGTGCACATGAATGCATGTGTGTGTGCATGTGTGTGTGTGTGTGTGTGTGTGTGGTGGGAGTGGGGCCGGGGTGGGCATCCTTTCCAAACACCCAGTAAGTGCTGGCTTCCCCTCGTGGGTGTGTTGCACCTCGCTTTTTCCATCCAGTGTCCATCCCGTTTCTGCACACTGGCGGCTAGCACTGGCAGCATTCCTCGTAACGGCAGCCCGGCGCCTAGGGCGTGGCCATGTCAGCCCTTTCCACCAGCCCCACTGATGGACCCTCAGGGTGTTTCCAGGCTCTGCTCTCCCAGAAACCTCTGGGAGTCCCTGTGTGCACACACACATGCACAAACAGGGCCCTTCATGCGGACCGAGTGTCCGCGGGGTCCCGTCTGCTTGACACTTGCTCTGGAGGAGCCCAGGAGGAGTGGGCTTTACAAAGAGAGCCCCACTCCCTTGCTGTCCCACCCTCCCCCTGCCACTGCCCAGGTTCCCTGGGCAGGAGATGCTGTGTGGGGCCAGGATTGGGCATTTGACCTTTGCCACCCTGACCCCAGCTGCCCTCAGCCTTTCTGGCCCACAGAACTTGATTTTAGTAGCTGCCCTCAGAAGACAGGTCTGTTTTTCTGCTTTTCTCATTCCTCTCTTTTCCTCTTGTCAGATGTGTGTTTTGTATGTCTGAGCAGATTCTGCCCCTCGGTAGTATAGATGTCCCCTGGGGGCCATTCCAAGCACAGCGGTCCCCTCCACTCTCTCTTTCCCCAGCGCCGCCAAGTCCAAGCCAATCATTGCAGAGCCTGAAATCCACGGTGCACAGTCCGTGGACGCGGTGACCGGCTTCCTGGTGCTGATGTCCGAGGGGCTGTACAAGGCCCTGGAGGCAGCCCACGGGCCTGGCCAGGCCAACCAGGTGAGCTGGGCCTGAGCGGAGCATGGCTGGCCAGCTGCAGGGGGGCGCGCTGCCCTGGGGACCTGGCCAGCCCTCCTGCACAGCACCAGGTGCCGAGGGACTTGTGGCTCTGGTTCTGAAATGCCTTTGCCAGGCTTCCCCTGGGTTCAGAGCTGGGGAAGAAAAAGCCCAGAGCTTCATGAACACCCATCCTGCCCAAAACTTTGCTCATTCTGGGCTTGAAGCAGTGTCAGGTCTCTGGGCCCCAAGCAGAGCCTGAAGGGAAGGGGGTGAGACGGACGTGGACCTGCAGAGAAGGTCCTGGCCAAGGAGGAGAGCTCCGAAGTGTTCTTATCTCTGCAATGGGGATGATAACAGCAGGGGATTGTGGTGAGGGCCGGGTGTGACTGGTGCAGGTCCCCCGCCGGTGGGAACTGCAGCTTTCCCTGCTCCTTGGAGTACACACGTCTGGCAGTCGCCACTAACGCAGTCACTTCAAGGATGACTTTGAAGCAAGGCCACCTCCACCTGACCTCGGGTTGCTGGGTTCAGATAAGTTCAGGTTGGGTTTCTCCTCCCATCTGTGAGTCTTGTAGGAAAGTAACTGTTTCTGCTTTGTCCTTTCTGATGAAAACCTGTGAGGGAGTCTTTGGTGCCAGGCTGTTGATAGCGGCATTCAAAGCTCTCCCCCTGTTCTATCTCACTTCTTCCAGCAGCTTGTGGGTGGAGGGGCAGCCGCTCACCATCACACCCAGTTAGGGAACTGGGCGCAGGAGTTCAGGGTCTGGCCTGAGGCTATGGCTGGTCAGCGAGGGGGCTGTGCCTCCTGTGGCCGGCCCCAGGTCCCTTCCTGTTACCTGTGCCTGCCCACTGCCTCCGAGAGACTCTGGCCAGCCAGAGTCAAAAACCCCTAGAGGGTTTTGTGTGTTTGATTTTATCATTACGATTCTTCTCTTTTCTTTGGTCTTCACAATAGAATTACTCAGTGGCTTCTACCGAGTTCTAGAATGCACTGGACAGTGGACTTCTCTGTGGCAGAGACCCTGTCCTTCTGCATCCCCCATTTCCCGATGGAATTGGCTTACACACAGCCTGCAGCAAGTCTGCTCCAGGAAGGAAGGCTTGGTGACGACCACCGTCTGCACAGGGCCGTTCGGCAGTCCCGGGGCTCCCTCACATCCATCATGTTATTTAAGCCTCATAACAGTCCAGTGAGGGGGTCTGGTCCCTTTGTCATTGGTGAGAAAGCCAACAATAAGAGGGGTCACAGGGTCACGCCATTTCTAACAAGAAAGTTCCAGAAGGATTATCCTGAATATCTTGAAAAGTTTGATTGTAGGCATGGCTGGTGGGGACTTCCTTCACCTGCTCAACCAGTGACCCCTCTGTCCTGATTAGGCTCTGGAGTCCCGGCCCACAGTCCCTGGGCCTCTGTGCTTCTTACCAGATGTGCGCCCCCTGCCCCCAGGAGATCGCCGCCATGATCGACACCGAGTTCGCCAAGCAGACTTCCCTGGATGCGGTGGCCCAGGCCGTGGTGGACCGGGTGAAGCGCATCCACAGCGACACCTTTGCCAGTGGTGGGGAGCGGGCCAAGTTCTGCTCGAGGCACGAGGACATGACCCTGCTGGTGAGGAACTTCGGCTACCCGCTGGGCGAGATGAGCCAGCCCACGGTGTCCCCCGCCCCAGGTAGCGTGAGGTGCGGGCAGGGAGCCCCCTCAGGGGGCCGTCGGGGCTGGGCGGGGTGTGGAGTGGCCGAGGCGCTGGGCCGCGCAGCCGGGAACATGGGAGGGGGAGGGAGGCCTGGCTCTGAGCCATCCTGATCCACGTGCTCTGACTTCCGGCCACTCTGACTGCCTGTGTTTGTTTGTCCTTTTTATCTGAGCAATGAGGAAGGACCATCTGCCCTGCTCCCTCCTGGTGACCTGCCTGCAAAGTGCTTGCAGAGGCGCCAGGCCCTGTGATAGGGGTGATGGCCCACACCGACTGCCTGTAGTCCTTATTAACAACCCTCAGGAAGAAAGCACCCCTTTTGCAGAAAGGGAAACTGAGGTTTGGGAAGGAAGAGACTTAAGTGAGGCTAGGCATCCGGACAGAAGGCCCCCGAAGCTGAGCTCTGTCCCTGGGCTGAGTCGGGGCGAGAGCGATGCCCTTGACTTTCCCCTTTTTTTGTTCTGGAATTGAGTTGCTTAGGAGCAAGGTGATTGTTCTTTCTGCACTTCCGACCCACACTGCTTAGTTCCTGGGTCCTCACTTCTTTTTTCTTTTTTCAAATAAGCCTTAAGGCTCAGGCATGCCTGGATGGATTTGTTCTCCCATGGACACCAGGGTTACTGGAGTTTCTCTAGCTTGTTGCTATTGCGACCATGTTTTTGCTGGGCCAGCCTCCACTAGGAGCCTGCGTCTCCCCTCAGGTTAAAGCATCGTCACAGGAGCAGGCAGTAACCCTTCCATCAAGCAGCTCAGCACCGGGTTCTCCTCCTGCTCTGAGCACCAGCGGTGCCATGCAGCCAAGCGCAGGCCCCTGCCGGCCCTGCAGGTTTCTGCTGCGGGACACTCTCTGTCCCGAGGGGTGCAAGGCCAAGCTGCAGCTTGGGGAGCCTGGTTGGGTCACCCCCTCCCCCTCTGAGCCCTCAGACACCGCCCCGCCAGGCCCTGGAGCAGCCCCCTTTGCACCGCCCCAGCCAGTCCCTGTGGCCCACCGCTCTTTTCCCCACAAAGCTGCAGGAGGACGTGTGTACCCCGTGTCCGTGCCTTACTCCAGCGCCCAGAGCACCAGCAAGACCAGCGTGACCCTCTCCCTCGTCATGCCCTCGCAGGGCCAGCTGGTCAACGGGGCCCACAGCGCTTCCACCCTGGATGAAGCCACCCCCACCCTCACCAAGTAAGCCCTCCCGCACCCCTGGCCACTCTCAGGCCTGTCTCCGGGGACAGCCCTTCGTGTCTGAACAGGAATGCAAAGAGGCCAAGTCCTACAGCTGAGCAACCTTGGGCTAGAGGGCCTGTGGCCCCCACTTCTCTAATGCCCCGTCTCCCTTCCTGGGAGGCAGGAACTGGCAGCGCTGCGGGTCCCTGCAGCTTGCTGAAGCGGGGCCTGGGTTGGGGCAGGTTTCCAGGGGCCCAGCGGCTGGGCCACCAGGAGGGAGCAGGGAGGAAGCAGGCAGCTGATGCTGACAGCCTGCCCGTCACATTTCTTTGTGGGTCCTACGCGTGCCCTTTGAATGGGAAGGCTGTCCTCCTGTTCTCTTCTCCCGCCTTGAAGTGTGTGTCGTAGGGGGGCCTCCCCACGGCACCTTTGTGTGGGGGGTGTTGTTTGGCCAGTCCTGGCTCGTCAGAGCTAGTGCTCTCTGACTCAGATGTCTGATTTGGCTTTGAAGTGAGTTCTCCAGTTTAAGGCAGGGGGAGGGGAAGAAGCCGCAGGAGGTCTGGAGCCTGCGGTGGGGTTGGCAGGCCTCTTCCCAGCTGCGGACCTGCCTACAGGTCTGGTGTCCAGCCCACCCCCTTCACATTGGAATGTGTGCCCCCCACCCCGGAGACCAGGATCCGGTTTCCACATTCCAGCCCTGCCCAGAATAATAGAGACGCCACACCCAGCCCACTCAGGGTGCAGCAATGGGAGGGGCCAGCAGGACGGGAGTGGTGTGGGAGTGGTGTTGGGATGGCAGGGTGCTGAGTCCCTCTGCCCGGAGGGGTCCTCCCTGCCCCCATGCTGCTGCCAATGCCTTCACTGAGGGCTGAGGGGCTCGCCACGCGGCTGAGCGAGGCACCCCAAGCACAGTCGGGGTAGCTTCCCTACCCTAGCAGGCTGCCCAGAGGAAGCCACTGGCTGTGTCCACAAAGGCAGAGCATTATAGCCATGGCCCCAGACCAGGCAGGAGAAACAGCCATCTCTCTGCACCTTCAGCTCCCTGGGCCCCTAAACAGCCCCTTTCCCCAGCTTGCATCTGAGCATTAGTCGGGCCCCACTGGGGGCTGACCTGGCGCCAGGCGCCGGGTACCAGGCAGTGCTGGGAGTTCATAGGACAGTGGGCTAGCGAGTGATGCCCAGCTGTGTGGTCTAGGACAGAGAGTGGGGGTCCAGGGAGCTCTGAGACCGTGGGGGACCCATCTTGCCAGCTGGTGCGAGGAATGAGAAGGAGAGAGTAGGGCAGGTTTTCTTGGAGAAGAGCCTCTGCCGGCCTGTGATCAGTGCCATTTGGATCGGGACGAATGGAGAAACTGGCGTGGATGACCTCTAGCTCAGTGCTGCCCAGAGGGTCGAGAGGCATGTACAGTAGCCACTAGCCATGCATGCTTATTGAGCCCCAGAACTGAGGGATCCGTTTTAATTCTGGTTCATTTAAATGGCCACATGCAGCTAGAGCTTAGAAAACACGGACTTTTCATCTGCTCCTAAGAACACGTGGTCAGCTGGCTCTTTGTTAGAGAGACCTTCGGCCTAAGGCAGGGGCCTCTCCGTCCCCCGGCTGGGAGCTGAGGCCCCTGACCGGCCGTCTCCCCTGTCATCCTCACAGCCAGAGCCCGACCCTGACCCTGCAGTCCACCAACACGCACACCCAGAGCAGCAGCTCCAGCTCAGACGGGGGGCTCTTCCGCTCCCGGCCCGCCCACTCACTGCCGCCTGGCGAGGATGGCCGCGTTGAGCCCTACGTGGACTTTGCTGAGTTTTACCGCCTCTGGAGCGTGGACCACGGCGAGCAGAGCGTGATGACGGCACCCTAGCCCTGCCCAGGGAGTGCAGCCCGAGCAGGGTCTTGCCTGAGGACAACGGGGCCAACTCTGGGACAGGGTGGGTTTCATCCTGTCGCATCTGGTGGCATGGGGGCCGGTGGGTGCCCGGTCCTCAGCCCGCAGCCCTGAGCTCTCAGTGTGGAAGAGAACCTCCTCTCGGGAGCGCCGGTGCAGACAGACCCGCCGATGGACCTCCTCACAGCACGGGGAGCAGGGATGCCTCCAGGCAGCCTCAGCCAGGACTGTGCCCGTTTCCCAGAACAAAGGGTGCGAGTGCAGAAGCTGGGCTGGCCTGCAAGCCCACCACATGGGGCAGAGTGTGAGGAGGTTCTCCTGTGACCCCACAGCTTCCCGCACTGCCTCCCCCGGGGGGAGCCTGTGGCCAGTGCTAGTGCCCCTCACCACTAGGTGGGGCTCCCCTTTCTTCTCCAGCCTCCAGAGTGAACCCTAATTGACAGCTGCACTCTGAAGCCTGCACCTGACCCTGGGCCCCTTGCCTAGGCCAGCCTGGTTGTTCTCGGTGGTAAACATTCAGGAAGATCAGGTTGGGGGTCTGGGATGGCTGCAGAGGGGCCAGGTCAGGGATAAAGGAGCTAGAGATAACTGGTCCTAGAGCCCCCCAGAGAGGTGGGCTGGGCTGGTGGGCTTCCCCAGAGATGGGTGTGCAGGAGAGGTGAGGATGTGTCTGACCCTAGTGCGGGGCTGTGGCTGCCCTTGTCGGGCCCCTCTAGGGGGCGGAGGCTCCGGATCGGGGTGAGCAGACTCTGCTGGGCTGTTCCCTCCTGGAGCTGGAGAAGGCCGCAGGCTGGGGAGCCACAAAGATGAGCGATCTGCAACATTAACGACGATCTCTGTGGGCCCCAGAGCAACAAACAGGCCTCAAGTTGGGCCTGGTTCGTGTTGTGTGAGAGGGAACAGTGGGAAATGGCTCTGAAAGGGTGCAGCTTCACTGGTACCTGCTGCACTGTCGTCAGGCTTGGGCTTGAGATGTACACTGCCTTTACCGATGCCGGGGCAGGCTCGGGCAGCTGGGCCCCGAGTGAGACCGTCATGCTGCTCCCTGCCTGTTGTGGGGAGGGGCTGCACCCTGTGCACAGGGGAAGCGAGCCCTGGAGACTCAACGGCAGAGCTCAGGCCTCCTGCCGGTCCAAGGGCCCTGGCTTCTGCCGGCCCCTCCCCCCACTGTCCCCCAGGCACCGCTCACCAGGGACTGGCCACTGTCGGTAGCCTCCTGAGGCCTGGACTCTGAAACATTAAAGGCCCGTTCCAAGGCCCTGCTTGCGTTGTGGCCCCAGAATGCAGTTCCCGAGGGGAGTCTGGCCCCAACGAAGGAGATGCTACGTCTCCAAAAGAGAGCCCTGCCCCTCCACTAGAACACCATCTCTGTTGTTCAGGGGAAGCGATTTAAAGTTGGTCACAAATGCTTGGAAACAAAGGGAGTTCTCTTCCAGGAATGTCTCAGTGATGCTCTCTGGTCCCGAGAAACAGAATCACTTACCACAGCAAAGAAGTAATAAACGGTGGTGTCATGCATCATTGTGACTGTGGTGGCAGTACTCTAGCTCCTGTCTCCTGCAACACAAGTGGCCTGGGGTCTGGGTGGGCTGGATGCCTCCTGTCTTCCAGTTCCCCAGGCTGGGGCTGGCCCCCACGCTGCCGCCTCACAGTCACTCGGGGGCAGTGCTAGGGCGTGACGCCCTCCAGGCCCCCCCGGCACAGTTGCAGAAGGTGGCAGTTCTCCCCTCTGCGGGCCAGGCCCCCTGGGCCCCTCGGCGGTGGAGGGACTGGTGCAGCCCCCACTGTTCCTGACCGCCAGAGGCTGCAGCTGTCACAGCTTCAGGTCACCAGGACAGTAGATGTTAGTGGGTGTTCAAGGGGTTCTTTTGCGTTATTTTGGTTTTGTTTGGGTGGAGGATATTCTATAAATACCATTCCATGAAGTGCCTCTTCCTGCCTTTGGAGACCTAAAAACTCATCCGCTCACAGGAGCAGAGCGTCTGCAGCTAAAACTGAAACCTGCTGTGGCTCAGGAACAAAGCAAACTCGGTGGGCAGTGGGTGGTGGGCTCCCAGGCACGTCCCTGCCCTGGGCCTCCTCAGCCGGGCCCCCGGGGCCTGACCACCCGGAAGGTGTGTGGGCCCAGCACCCTGGGGAAGGTGGCGGGTGTGTCGTGGAGCTGAGCAGAGGCACCGACGGCCCAGTCCCAGCACAGGTGGCCCATCAGGCCTCTCCGGGCCTCTCCCAGCTCTGCTTTGCCCTAAGCGTGTGGGGGCGGGGCACTGCCCAGCTGGCTTTGTGTCCCCTGTCCCCTTGAGCCTGCTTCCTGAGGGTGTGGGGGAGCCAAGGAGTCTTAAGATTTAACAAGGGGCAAGGGCCAGGACAAGAAGAACCGAGGCAGCCAGCCGAGGCCGTGTGGCCGTGGGCCAGTCAGCACCCCTCTCAGAACACAACGTGGGTAGATTGCCAGCTGGAGCCCACCCAGCCTTTGATCCCTTCTTGCTGGTGGGTGCCTGTTTTCCCTGAGGCTGGGTCAGGGAGAACCAGAGGAACCCACCCCCACCTGCCACCTGTGTCCCCTGGCTCCTTGAAGGCACCTGGTTTCCTCCCAGCACAGGACTGGATCACAGCCTGGACTGAGGCCCTGGCCTGGGTCAGACCAGATGGGGCCAGGCCTTTGGGAGCCACTGTGTGTCCTGGGCCAGAGGCAGGTGGGCAGGACGGGGACTTTGGGCAGGGCCAGGAGCTCTGGATGCCTTTGGGCATCTTCACTAGGGTTTGTGTTGGTGCTTCCATCCTCATCCGGGCCTCCGATTCCCACGACTCAGCCCTTGGGCTTAGTAAGCAGTTCCCACCACTGGCTTGTTGGCACTGAGCCCTGTCAGGAGCCACTCAGGCCTGTGACATGGACTTTGTAGGAAAAGGTACTTGATCATGCCCTTTATGTGTTGACTTCCTCCCTATCACTCCGGCCTCAGCACAAATGCCACCTCAGAGAGGACCGCCCTGGTCCCACACCACCCACTCCCGCCCCTCTCCCTGTTTGCTTCCCAGAAACTCACTGCCTGACATTTCTGGCTCATTTGTCTCTGTAACTAAGATGTTCACTCACTCACGAGAGTGAGTTTCTGTCTACCTTAATCCACTGGGTCCTGGCCCCAAGGTCAGGGTCAGCCTGTGGCAGCCTTTCACATGTGTGTTGAATGAATAGGTGAATGGTCACATGATCTGGGACAAGCTATGTGACCACGCTGAGCCTCCATTTCTTCCTCTACAGAAAGAGGACCTGACCCGTGTCTCCATAACATGGCCTGATCTGTCTGAGCCATAGAGGCAAGGTTTGTCCTGTCCCGCAAATGCGGACGTGGTCAGGGACACGTGGCAAGGGTGTGAGCTGAGATTCCTGCCCCTCCACCACTTCCCGAGCCACCACACACGGTGTGCGCTATAACGTCACCAATAGGGAAGGTGGCAGCTGGGGGCTCAAGTGTAGCGGGTGTGCCTGCTGCAGCCCCTGCAGCCCAGACGCTGAGGAGCGGCATTGGGGCTTGCCCCTTCTCCACCGGAGCCCCAAGTGAGGCTCTCAGATGGGCCCCCAAACGTGTCTTCAACAAGGGCATCTTTCATGATTCTTCCACTCCCTCTCAGTTTGAAACCAAACAAGGACACAGATCACTGCCGCTCCCGGCGGGCTGGACATGAGCACCCGCTTTGTTCCCACGCAGAGGTGATGTCAGCCTGGAGCAGAGACAGACAGGCACTTGACATTTCCATGGGCCTGGGTGGCCTCGGCGGCACAGTCTGGCAGTTGGCTTTCAGGAATACTGGCGCCAGCTCCCAAACTCCACCTCGGCCCTGAGAGGGGTCAGAGGACCCCAAGCTGTGCGGACCAGTCGCCTTGTGCAGGCCCTTCCTTGCCTTCTTGTCCCAGGTCCCAGAGTGGGCCCAGGGCGGGACATGGTGGGCCCCTGAGCCCACCCACTGCCTCCAGGCCAGAACCCCCCAGCTGTGTCCACACCCTCCATGATCTGGCCCCCACACTTGTCACTTCATCCTTCAAGACCCAGCTAATGTGACCTCCCTCTCCAGGGACGCCTTCCCCAGCTCAGCCCCTCTCCCAGGCTCTTTGGCCCCTATGTGCACAGGGCGAGGCCGCAGTGGACCTGGGGCTCCTGGTGAGGGACCCAAAGACCTTCGGCGTCCGCGTCCCAATGCCCCGTGCGCAGCAGTGTCTGTGGTGTTGAAGGCCGCTGGCCCCAACTGTTTCGAGGGGAGGACTGGGACCCCACTCAGACCCTGGGCAGGGGGCGGGGACACATTGGGACCTTTGTGGCCTCTTCTTCCACTGAAAGCTGTTAAAAATTACATTTTGACTGCAGTGGTATAAAGACATTTATTATTAAAACTTTTTAAAAACTAAAAGTCAATTTCTTTTTCTGATTTAAAGGAAAATAAACTATTTCCGTGGACCCATAAAAGTACGGTGGGCCTGGGGCTCCACGTCCGCACAGGGACCACCAGGGCCTCAGTGAGCTGCCTCTGGGGGGGCGGCCTGCAGTCGAGGTCCCAGCCCCAGGCTTCCCGAGCTTCCGAGGGCCCTGGCCGTCCTAGACCCAGGAAGAAGATGCGAGGAGGGTTCAAGAGCAGGTGAAAGAACATCCCATCCCGAGGTGCCCCTCCCTCTTGTTCTCTCTCCAGCAGCAAATCAGGGAGAGCACCAGCCTGTTCAGCCCACACTAGGGACTGTGTTAGGGGGGTAAAGAGAAAGGAGGGTCATAAATTAGTCATTAACTCTCCTGCCCTGGAGGGGCTCCCAATCTCCCAGGGAGATAAGCCAGCACCTGGGATTCCAGACAGAATGGGGCCTGAGACCCAGGCGGAGGGGCGGGTTCCCTGATGGGTTCTGGGAAGCTTCCCAGCTTGGCTCTGGGCCCCGGAATATTTCTGAAGGGTAGGGGCATCCTGGGCCTGCCAGGCCAGAGACGGCAGATTAATTAAACCCATGCACCAAATTTCTCCCCCTCTAAAGCCCTATGAAGATTACAGATGGGGATTTCTTTTCTTTATTTTAAGGTGTTGGCCCCCGAGGATGGGCAAGCAGCACATCCGCACCGTTTCTGGAGCTGGAACGTCGGTGCAGAGCGCCGCTGGCCTAGGGACTCGGGAAGGCCACACGCGGAGCGAGGAGGGCTGAGCGCCAGCGTGATGTGCCCACAGAATCGCCAAGGGTTCTGCCCCCAGCTGGCAACCCCAAGCTGGGGCAACGGGTAGGAGCAAAATAAGGATCAGTCAGACCCTCGAATCCCGTCCCAGAACTGCCGGGCACTCACCCTCTCCGACCATGGCAGCGTACTGGTCCTTCTCTGGTGATGGCAACCCAGGGCTCCCCGGCCCGGGGGGAGGGGAGCCACCAAAAACAGAGAGCCGACCCCCTGGGGCTGCGGGTGCCGGAGTCCCTGCTGGGCCCCTGCCCTGCTTCCAGGGGCAGTGGGGCCTTTCCCCTCCCTGAAGCGTCTTCAGGGGAATCGACTCCCAGACACTGAAGCATCTTCCCTGGAGAATCTGGTCTTTCTGACAACAAGGTCCTAAAAATACTGACACTGGGGGGTCCCCAACCAGCAGCCCTCCAGACCTCCCTCAAGTGGTGTTCAGGGGTCTCTCTTCAGGGTCACACCCTGAGGAGCAGGTTGACTCTGTCAGTGTGTGTCTCTGGTTTTCATACATAAGTAAAGTGAATGTTAAGAAGGACAGACAGAACCCACGTGACCTGATGACCCGGCAGTTCTGCTCCCAGGAACTGAAAAGCTGTGTCTGTGTGGAAATTACACGCCAACGTTCCTAGCAGCCCAGAGGCAGAGACGCCCCAAACGCCCACCAGTGGAGGAGAGGGTGTGCTAACGGGGGTCTGCCCGGGCACGGGGACAGCACTCAGCCGAAAAAGGGAGCGCGGTTCTGACACGCGCCCCCAGCGTGGGTGAGCCTCCAGGTCGTGCTGCTGGATGAGAGAGGCCAGGCCCAGAGGGTCACATACTGTATTGTTCCTTTTAAAGAAATGTCGGGCACAGGCCAATCCACAGACACAGAGAGCAGATTAGTGCTTGCCAGGGGCCAGCAGCCGGGAGATGGGGCGTGATTACTGCATGGAGACACGTGTTTTTCTGGGGTGATGAAAAGGTCTGAAACTAGAGAGAGGTGGTGGTTCTCAAACCCTGGGGATGTACTAAAAGCCACTGAGACTTGTACAGTTCAAAATGGCTAACTGTACGTTATGAAGAACTTCACCTCCATTCAAAATAAGCACACACGGTGCTGGCCACGGCTCCTGGGTTTTGGGCGGCCCTGTAGACTCGGAGAACGGCGGGATTAAACCGCCCGGTGAGACCCCCAACTCGAAGATGCTGCGAGCCACAGGCTCCATGTGGGATTCTCCAGGCATTTTAAAAAGTAAAAAGAAACAAGTTGCAGTTAGTGTTCATGCTGTCGTTTCTTCAACTCGACATAGCCAAAATATCATCATTTTAACAGCAGCATGACTAATTGCTAATCAATATCTAAAAATTGCTAATGAGATCTCTTTCCGACTAAGTCTTTGAACTACAGGCACACTCGCCCACTCGACCGCAGGCCCCGGGCCACATGCCGCTCTGGACATCCCACACTGGAGCCTCAGGACACCATTTGCCGTTTATGAGGCTTTTAAAATGCCGTGGGTTTTGAGTCTCTGAATTGAAAACAAATTGGCTGTTGGCCCTGGCCAGGGCGCTCGGTTGGTTAGAGCGCTGCCCCAAGATGCCAAGGCTGTGGGTTCAGTCCCCGGTCAGGCCACATGCAAGACTCAACCAGTGAAGGCATGATAAGTAGAACAAATTGATCTCTCTCTAAAATCAATACATTTTCTTAAAAGAAGCACTGCGATAAAAATGACTGGGGACAACCCCAGGGTCCATGAGAAATTTCCTCTTTAGAAGAGACGCCCCACGTTGGAGGTTTTGAGCAGTGCCTCGCTTTGGTTTCCGGGTCTGTCTCCCTCGGGGCACAGTCATCTGTGTCCCCACAGGGCTGACACTAGAGCCAGTCTCAGAACTGTCTTCTGAGTGTGTGAGTGAGTGGACACATGCATGCAAGTGGACGGGAGGGGAGAATTCATTGTGGGGCTGGGTGCAGAGGGGAAGCATCAGGGAGGGCTTCCCGGGGGAGGGGGTGCAAGAGGGAGTTTGAGGACACAGGGTGTAGGTGGCCTATTAGAAGCAAGGTTTCAGTGCCTCCCAGGGTGAGGAGACCAAGCTAGATTCTGCCCTGTGATATCACCCTGGGGACCCAACCTGAGCCCAGCTGTCGGGGTGGGCGACCAAGGTGCCAGCCTTTCATATCCGACACCCCGCTGGGGAGTCGGCTCCACAGGCCCTCTTCCGCCCCCACACAGACAGCACCTGTCCTGTTGGTCTCGCCTCCCCTCTGCAGCCCCACCCCACAGGGCTCAGCCTCCGTCGCCTCTGCCCTCCATCCCTGCGCCTGCCAGTCTGGCCCCATCTGACCCCCTCGGTCCGGCAGTGAGGATGCTCCAGTGCACCCCGGTTCGGGCAGCACCGATTAGGACCAAGCAAAAGCCCTGTTCGTCGGGGAGGCGCACCACAAACACGGAAATGATACAAATGTTCTCTGACAGCGAACAGCGCCAAACTAGAAGGAAAACAGAGGGGCCAGGGGAGGGGTCCTTGTGATGCCTTCTCTGGGCTACACCTCGGCTTCCCCGGGGAGGGCTACAGCAACAGGGATGAAAAAACTGGACTTACTGAGGCCCCAGGAAAAAGGAGGCTCAGGGAGGGCCACTCGCCCGAGGTCACACAGCAGGGTCACAGGGGTGAGGGCTGGGTGGGGGTGCCCCTTGGGTTGGGGCAGGGCCCAGGCCTCTAACCCCACTCGGCCAGGGCGTGGCTGTGTGATCTTGGGCAGGTCACCGACCAAGGCTACCAGCTTCTCCACCCCAGGACGGGCTCAGGGTCCGTGGGCCGGAGCACGCAGGAATCAGCAGGGCCTGGACTTCTGCTGGAAAAGCTGGAGCAGGCGGCGCAGGGAGGGAGAACTGGCTGTCATCCCGACATGATTCAGAAGCAGCCCCTCCGCTGGCCCCGGGGCCGGACACACCAGCATCTCCAGGTGGTTCACAAACACAGACATAAAAGGCCTGGCCTGTGAGCCCAGGTAGCAGGTGCCCCTCCTGCAGCCTCAGGGGCTGCCATGTGACCATCAAAGCCTCTTCCTGCCCTCAGGGCCCGAGTGCCAGCAGGCCTGGGCCAGTGGGTGAAGGGGGCAGGTAGGACGAACTGCCTGCTTTGTGCTGGGCACCGGAGGACACAGGGTTCAGAGCCGGGGCTCTGAAGCCTGCCAACAGGCCTGGGTGCGGGGCTGGCCGCATGTGCACTGGCTCTGGGACCCCTCCCAGCCTCTGTTTGCTCGTCTGAAGATGGAGTTGGGCCCCTGCCTGGAGGCGGTGGCTCCCGACCCGGAGGAGCAGGTGCAGGTAAGGTGGATTGCCCCGTGCTGTGAGCGAGCGTTTGTTTGACCTGGTGATCGTCTTGGCAGCAGAGGAGGGATGGTCACTGGAAATGGGGTGGGGTTAGCGGGGCCGCCTCATGTCCTCCCCCGGGCCCCAGAAGAGCCATGTCCATTTCCTGTGAACTGCTGAGAAGTGGTCAGGAAGCCGGGAGGGAGGGGGCTGAGATTTTGGCTCAGCTCGGTCTCCCTCCTGCTGTGAGACGCGAGCCTGCTGCTCCCCTCTCGGGGCCTCTGCTTTCTCTTTGGGGTCTGGTCTTGAAGACAGTTCAGGAACCGGCACCTCAGGGGGTCCATCCCCAGGACCCAGATGCTTTGAACCGCCTCCCTCCCTGGGGGCCCCTAGTGTGAGGGCAGGGCTGTCAGGACGCAGCCAGCAGTGAGCCGTGAGCATCTGAGTCCAAGGCCAACAGGAAAGGTGGGGGGGGGGGGGAGGCCAGAGCTGAGTGCATGGGTTGAGGTGCTCCACCAGCCTGGGAGGGATGCACAGCTCAGGTTTACAAAAAGGCCAGCTTGCTGTCGAGAACGGCTCCGGACACCTCCATTCCACAAGATGCTTCTTGCACAAGCCCTTCCTGTGTAGAAATCGGGTCCCACAGTCCCTGGGGAGGGGCGAGTGCCCCTGCTTGTCTGTGGCTTCTCAGACAGGAGAGCGGAAATGAGCTGAGGGGGGAGGGGAAGGAACTCGGTGAGAGGGGACAGCAGGTGGGCTGGTGGCTGCCTCCTGTCATGTGGCCTGGCCTCTGCCCCTCTTGGTTCTGGGACTCAAAGCTCTGCCTGGACCATCTTGGTGGAATCCTTCCACGGCTCCTTGCGCCACAGAAGTGGCCCCCCTAGGGACGTGTCGGCAGCCGGGCTCGGTGCGCTGGTGGAGGTACGGCGGGTGCTACCCCTCCCACCGGATGGTGGCCACTGGCCACCTCCAGCTTTCTCAGAAGAGGAAAAGACCGGGTGGGGAGGAAGGACATGCGAGGAGCTGCCAGTCTGGGTTGAGTCACAAACACCTTGACCCTGGGGAAGTTGTGTGTCTCACATGGTACACCTCACCAGAGAGTGAGGCTCAGAAGCGGTGTCGTCCTCATACAGACAGGACTCGGAGTAGGACCCGAAGCAAATGGCCTCCACGGGATCCTGGAACCTCCAGATCCCTGGAGCCTTTGGCCACCGGGGCAGGTGGCCCATCTGACTCAGTCCTGGAGAACCTTTAAACTCTGAAGACCCCAATTCCAGGGGCCTGATGGCTTCCCCAAGGTAGGAAAGGAGAGCACCCCTGTGTCCCTGCTCTGACCACCCGCAGGGTGGGTGGAAGCGGCGACCCCAGCGGGCACTGTCTGTCCGCCAGGAGGAGAGGAAACAGACTGGGTGTTCCAGCAGTTGCCTTCCAGGCCTGGGAGATGCGGCCACGGGGCATCCGCTGGCACACTCACCGTGCAACCTCACCTGGGCCACGTGGCGCTGTCCTCTCTGTTTGGGGTAACCAAGTCCCAGAGAGAGAGCTGACGGCACTCGCCAGGCCACGTCTCTGAGAGGCTGAGATTTCAGGACTGGACGTGTAGCAGGCATCCACTGCTGAGCAACAAGCAGCCCCCGGTGCGGATTTGCTCACAGTTCCGTAGTCCAGACAGAGCTGGGCGGCACCGCTGGACCCCTTGTGCAGGGCAGGCTGGCTGGGCCGACTGGCCTCCCCGGGTCTGATGCTCTGGTGGGAGTGGCCGGACAGCCAGCGGCTCTCCCTCCAGGTCTCCAGGGCTGCTCCCCCACCCCCACCCCCGCCGTGGCCTCTCTCTAGCAGGGTAACCTGATTTCCTCACAGGCCTCTGGCTTCCGGGCCAGAGAACGTGGATGCTGCAAAGCCTCTTAAGGCCGAGTCCTGGAATCTCTCAGTCACTACCACCTCATCCTGTTGGTCAAAGCAAGTTGCACACAGGCCACACTCCAAGGGCGGGGAGGCCCCAAGTTACCAGCTGGGGAGGAAGTGACAGCAGCCATCTTGGCAGACATTGTCCCACCCAAGGATCCTGCCTTCACAGTGTTGCCTGCTGGCAGGCTCCTGATCAACAAGGGGTGGACAGTGGACGGTGGCCCATGAGGTGACGGAGGGGGGTGGGCCCAGGAAGCTCCAGGCTCAACTACAGGGGGACGAGAAGAACAGGCTGGCCTTGGCCAGGCCCAGGGGGACCAGAGGCCTCAGAGGCCTCGGTCTTCAAGCCTCGGGCCTATCCCCCTGGGCCTCACCCACGGTGCCCCCTGCCCCCTGCCCTCGGAGGGTGGGAGCCCCAGGGGGAAATGAGGCCAGGCCTGCCCTTCCCGCTGGGGACCACATTCTGTGGGCCCACTGTGGCTTTGCTGGGATGTCACGCTGGCAGGGAGCCCTGCTGGGTTGGTTGTCCCCCACCTGCCCTGCCCTGCCCTGCGCCTCCCAGATCTGAGAAATGTTCTGCCAAAAGCTCTACCTCACCCCACCCCAGTCTCTCAGGTTCTGAGAAAATAGTGTCGCCAGATCATGACGTTCACGGGTCAGTGGGGAAGAGGCGGTGCAAAGTCTCCCCCCACCTCTATCCTCCGAAGACCTCGGGAGTGGCACAGTGGCCCCCGGCATGGGCCTGGAGCTCAGCGCCCCTCTGCCTCTCATTTACCCTCAGGTCCTGGGCCCGACTGCTGCCACCCTGGTCCTGGCTGGGGACAGGGGCCCAACATTCTGAAGGGGGACAGTGCAGAACCTGGGGCAGTGATCTGGCCTCGGCCTCGAGGTTATGGGGTCTTGTCCTAGCAGCTGCCTAGAGCCCTGGGCAAGTCCCAGCTTCCTTCTGAGCCTGGCTTCCTCACTGGTACAGTAGGGGTAGGCGGAACTCAGTGGCCTTCGAAGTCCCTCCCACCTAGATTTCCATGACCCTGACCTTCTAGAAGGGGAGGAGAAGTCACCGAGAAGGACTGGGCAGACGAGTTTCTAGGCAACCACCACTGAACAGAAATCGCAGTATCCATAGCACCCACTGTGTTCTAAGCCGTTAACATGTCCAAACCCACTTAATCCTGGCGACAGCCCAATGCAGCAGGTACGGCTCTGATTCCCACCACGCCAAAGAGGAAACTGAGGAGCAGAGGGGTCCAATGACCAGCCTAAAGCCCCACTGGGGCAGAATTCGACTCCTCCTCCTTCACCCGTGGTCTCAGCCCGAGTCTTCTACCATCCTGTGGCTGAGGTGTTTTGAACCAAGTTTTTCTGAGCCCCTGAGCTTTTCCAAGTTCTAGGTTCCTTCGTGCAGCAGCGGGCCATGGGAACTGGAGGATGGGCCGGGTAGGGAGCGGAGGGGCCCTCTGTGTCATGTGTCTGTGCTAGTCGGGCTGGGCCTGGGGGAGGGCGGCAGCACAGGGGACAGTGGCTGGGATGGAAAGGTCTGGAAACCCTGCCAGAGGAGGAGCCAGTAAAGAACCTGGGACATGTGATAGAGGGACTCTCGCCAAGTTTCTGAAGGACCGTGGCGCCAATGCAGAAACGAAGTTGCTTTGACCAGTTCCAGGTGGCTCGGTCTAGGATTTCTAGCATCCAAATCTGACCCATGATAAAGAGCTGCCATGGGGGATAGCGAGTGTCACTTCAGAGGTGTGTGGGACAGGGGGACTGGAGGAGATGACCTTGAGCAGTGCAGCCCCCCCCCGCCCCCGCCAAGTCTGCAGGCGTGAAGTTTAATAGAGCCACGTTTGTACAATCCCGAAGGCCTCGGGGTGTGCATATGCACAGGTTAAAGGTCAGCAGTTGAACCTTTTATTGCCCCCTGCAGCCTGCAGAAAGCCAGCCCAGTGGCCTTTCCCTAACTCAGGGCATATTTTGTTGGTGACTTTTCTTCTAGTTCCACTCATCAGCCTGGCTCCTTCTGAACTGAAAGGTTTTCTAGGCTCCGCCGAGGAATAAATGCCAATCAGCCACAAAGTTAGGCAATATAGAGCTTTATTGGGGTTTGTGCGCCCGGGCAAGGTTTCCCAGTCCACAGAGCGGAGTCGAGGAAGTCGTGCCCAAGCAGGGAATATGGCATGTTTTATTTTGGTTGTCTCTCTTCATGGGAGCTGGGGATTGGTCCCCTTTGAACAAAGTGGCAATATATCATTGGTGGCTTTCCCGGGGCTCAGGTTGCTATGAGGATAAAGCCCGCCCTTTTGGTTCTGGTTTGACATCAGCCGGGTTGTAGTTCAGCTGCCATTTTGTCCTACCCCCGCCCATCCTGACATTCCGACCTCTGGAGAAGGGGCACCGTGCTCAGTCTGGCCAGTCCTGCTGTCAGGGGGGCGCGTAGAGGGGAGGGGCCAGAGGTAGGCTGTTTCTGATTCGTCAGGGCCTGAAGCAACATCTGGTTGAAGGGAACCCCTTTAAGTTTGTGTGGGAGACAGGAAATTGGGGTCGGGATGGGAAAACATTGGGCCATTTTAGGCGGATGACGACCAGGGGATGATGAGAAGCCACAGTTGGGGTAGAAGTGTCCCCTACTTGTGGGTTGACGAGGGAAGGGGAAATGGGCAGAGCTGGAGGAGGAATTAGATTTTCTGACAGCGGGAGGATAAGGGAGGAGGAAGGGGTTGGGTTTTGCGCGATCTGACAAGTGGCGCCTAATATTTGGAGAACACCCCTTCCTTGAAGCCAAATAGGGCCGAAGGGTATGACAAGGAATGAATGGGAAAAGGGAAAGCCGTCGAGACTGCAGTTAAGCAGGGGGGTTCGCCACAGGCGAGACGGGGTCCCGTCAACCCCCATGACCGAGATCTGGGAAGGAGTAAGAGGTCCTGAAAAAGATGGTAAAACAGAGTAGGTAGCCCCCGTGTCCACTAGGAAAGAGATGGACTTACCCGCTCCCTGCAGCGTTACCCTGGGCTCGGCGAGGGTGATGGGGGTCTCCAAGCCCGGGCTGCTTCAATCACCTAGGAATCCGAGAAGTTCTGGTGCGGCCAGGGAAGAGTCCACACCTTGATCGGCTGGTCCCCTACGTGGAGGCGCTGAGGACAAGCCTCTAAGGGGACAGGCATCCCTCCAGTGGCCAAGCTGTTGGCAATCGGGGCAAGGCTTCCTTGGTGGCCGAGGTTGAGGACACTGGCGGACCCAGTGCCCTTCTTTGCCACACTTGAAACAGGTCCCTGGTGGGGTGTTCTTTGGCCCGGACTTAAGCTTCGCCCCCGTACCGGTGTTTATCGCCAGCTGAAGGGCCGCCAGCATGGCCTGGATTTGCAGGGCTACTTTTTTCTGTAGGCGAGCTTGGCGGGCAGCCTCAGCCTCTGCTTCCCGGTTATTGAAAACCTTAAATGCCATATTTACCAGATCTCGGATGGGGGTTTGGGGGCCATCCTCAGCCTTTTTGTTTCCTTCTAATATCTGGGGCCGACTGGGAGATAAAGTGAGTAGCTAAGACAGTGACCCCAGCGTTAGAAGCCGGGTCAAGGTGGGTATGGAGCACCATTGCCACAGTTAGTCTGTTGAGAAACAGCACCAGATTTTCTCCGAGGCCTTGGGTGACCTCTCTGAGCTTTCTGGGCAGATTGGTGCATACCTGCTATTAGGCACTCGACCATTTGGTCTCGGCGCCTCCGACCCGCCTGTCCTACCTGGTTCTGCCTCTCGCACGGCTTCAGCCCCTACTGGCATGAGGGGATTGGTGGCATGGGTTTGGTCTACATAAGCCCTAGCTGCAGTCTGGACGTGGTCACGCTCATCCGGGGTCATGGTGAAAGTTAAAATGATGGTCATGCCATGTGAGGTCATAAGCCTGGACTAGATACTGGAATTCCCTGATAAAATTGGTAGAGTTAGTGGAGAATGAGCCTAGGCGTTTTGCAACTGAAGAGAGGTCAGTTAGTGAGAAGGGGACATGGACCTGGACAACACCTTCTGCTCCTACCACTTCCCAGAGGGGGCAAATACAGGAGTCTAGGGGCTCTAGATTCAGGTGGGAGCGAGTACGTGAGCTAACCTGGGAAGAAAGGTCTTCAGAGGGAGGGAGAGAATCCGGTTGAGAGGGGAGGGCCGAGGCTGGAGTAGCCGTTGGCGGGAGCTGATGAGGAGTGGGAGGAGGGGAAGCAAGGTCTTCAGGGGAATCAGAAGAGAAGGGAGGTTCTGGGACAGTAGGCTTAGGAGGCTGGATGGGTTCAGGGTTCCCTTGGGCAAGGAGAACTTGGGCTGTGGAGCATTGGGCCCAGAGATCTGGGTGGGAACGTAAGGCCCAAAATCCCTGAATGTAGGGGACCTCAGACCATTTGCCAGTCTGTCTGCGAAAATTATCTAGGTCAGTAAGGGTAACAAAATCAAATGTGCCTTCAGGAGACCAGGTTTCATGATTATCAAGCTGATATAATGGCCAGGCCCTAGTGGATAGAAAAATCAGCTGTTTTTGCTTGAGGCCAAGGTCAATTACTTTCAAATTTTTCAGAAGGCACCCTAAAGTCGACTTAGGATCTGGCTTGGACTCCTGCCCCCCATTCCTGGTCCCACGAGGATCAGCAGATGGGAATGGGCGTCCCTCAACCCAATCTGCTCATCCGGTCTGGTAAAAATGGGGGTCCGGGTCCAGGGACGTCTCCTCTGGTGCCCAGAACCTCTCAGCAGGGCGGGGGCGGGGGGCAGCCTCTCCCAGAAGGGTCGCCCCGACACAGCGCTGCAGTTTTGGTGTGAGATCAGTCTCTCTTAGCAGACCAGAGCCCGGAATCGGCTTTTGGGGACCAGAAATTTAAGGGCAGGGGCACTTACCCTGGTTCTTAGTCTGGACTGGTGGGGTGGCCGCGAGGCCTCCTTGGGGAGTGGGGAGAGGAGCTGTCTTCAGCAGACAACAATTCCTCCTGGGTTTCGGCACCAAATGAAAGGTTTTCTAGGCTCCACCGAGGAAGAAATGCCAATCAGCCACAAAGTTAGACAATATAGAGCTTTATTGCGGTTTGTGCGCCCGGGCAAGGTTTCCCAGTCCACAGAGTGGGGTCGGGGAAGTCGTGCCCAAGCAGGGAATATGGCATGTTTTATTTTGGTTGTCTCTCTTTGTGGGAGCTGGGGATTGGTCCCCTTTGAACAAAGCGGCGATATATCATTGGTGGCTTTCCCGGGGCTCAGGTTGCTATGAGGATAAAGCCCGCCCTTTCGGTTCTGGTTGACGTCAGCCGTTTTTTCCAGGTTGCAGTTCGGCCGCTATTTTGTCCTACCCCTCCCATCCTGACATGAACAACCCAGCCTCCTGATTGGGGCTCCCAGCAGTTGATTAAATTTCTTTCTTTTTAAAAAAATTTGCCCTGGCTGGTGTAGCTCAGTGAATTGAGCATGGGCCTGAGAACACAAGAATTGCGGTTCGACTCCCAGTTGGGGCGCATGCCTGGGTTGCAGGCCAGTTCCCAGCAAGGGGACTCATGAGAGGCAACCATACATTGATATTTCTCTCCCTCTCTTCTTCCCTTCCCCTCTAAAGATAAATAAATAAAATCTTTAAAATTTATTTATTTATTGTTAGAGAGAGGGGAAGAGGAGAAAGAGTGGGAGAGAAACATCAGTGTGTGGTTACCTCTCACGTGTCCCATACTGAGGACCCAGGCACGTGCTCTGACTGTGAATCAAACCGGGAACCCTTTGTTTCTCAGGCCGGCACTCAATCCATTGAGCTACACCAGGCAGGGCTTGTTCATTAAATTTCTGGTCATCAGAAAGACCAGAGAACCTGCTGACCCAAAGGACCCCAAAGATCCCTTGTGGGCCCCCTCTGGGCCTGTGGCTTTCGGGCTCCGAGAAGTGAGACAGACGGGACACCCCAAAGACTGCCTTCCAGGCTGAGGAGATAGATGTGGCCGTGGGGCTGTGAGCAAGGGCTGGGCAGCTGCAAGGACCGAATCTTGCTGATGGGCCCTAAGAGCTGAAGCGGCTGTAGAAGAACAGGTGGGAGCTGGCATCGCTAGGCTGTCCCTGCCTCTGTTTCTGGCATCTTTGCCAAAGTGGGTGCTGGCTGTGGGGTGAAGGCAGGGGCGGATGTCAGGAGAGGGGTCTCTGGGGGGCTGCACCCTGCCCTGCCCTCCCTGTGGTGGCCCCGTGGAATGTTGCCTTATGAACTTGTGGGGAGTGCCAGCCGGGCTTTGTGGGTACAGGAAGGCGTTTCTGTGTGTGCACGTGGGGGGTGTCTGCGGGCCAGTGTGTACGAGGTTCGGTGTGAGTGTGAGGGTGTGTGCGTGCAGCACTAGGGTGGGGAACCTCCCAACCTGCAGGCAGGGCGCCCCTGCAGGCAGATGGGAGCTTACCCCGCAGGCATGTGCACACAGGTCTGGGTGTCTCTCCTCTTCTCTGCTGGTGCAGCCCCTGGTGTGACCCAGCCTGGTGCCCTGGGGGTCCAGGCCCCAATGCAGCAGGCCACGTTCCTGCGCTGGCCACAGGCTACAGTGGGTGTCACTTGCTCAGCTTCTGTCTCGTGACTCAGACTAACTCTCAGCATCTGTGGCATCCTTGGAGCTTGTGGGGGCCTCAGGATGAATTGCTCCCTTGGTGCTGCCGCTTCCTTTCTGGCTGAAGAGTGGAGGGGGCCAGTCTCTTCCAGCTGCAGCACCTCAGTCGCTCCCCTGGGGACTGGGTGTGTGAGGCCGCGTGGGCAGCCTGGGGAAGGCAGAGGCGTGGAGACAGAGCAGGCTCTGCGTTCCCAGGGGCGGTCACCAGGGCCCAGTTAAATGTGACGCTGTGTTTGCCTCCTCTGTCACATCCTTCTGCCACTGCACTGCAGCCCCGGCCCTCATGGGAGGGCTTCTCTGGTCCAAAGGTCTCCCTTGCCTGGAAGGCTGGCACTTTTCTCTCTACACTCCCACCAGCCCTCACACCCTCCACAGAACTTACAGATGAGGGATGTCCCCCCAAACATGCTCACAGAGGCCACCACAGGGGGTTACTGAGGCCTCCTTCCTGGGCAACAGCGTTTCCTGGGGAAGTTCTGTGTGCGAGGCTGTGCTAGGAGCTGGGAGCCGCCAGCAAAGTCAGGACAAAAATCCCTGCCCTGGTAGTGGTTTTGTTCAACGGGGGAAACAAGCAAAAGAACAAAAACATGGAAAGTACCTCGTGTGACAGAGGGTGAAAAGCACTATGGAAGAAAGGACTGCAGGCCGAGGGATCAGGAGAGGGGAGGCCCTGAGCCACGTGGTACCCGGAGAAGCGAGGTCTAGACAGGGGACGGCCAGTGCAGAGGTGGATGAGTGCAGGGGGTGTGAAGGGAGGCGCCAGGCCAGGCCAGGAGGGCCCCTGTGGCCCCCGAAGGACTCCGGCTTCACTGTGGGGGGATGGGAGCCACAGCAGACTCAGCAGAGGCCGGAGGTGACCCTACAAGTGCACTCCAGGATCATCCTAGCTGCTGGGTGGGGCAGGAGCAGGAGCAAAAACACCAGAGGGAAGTTCTGGCAAGAAGGCAGTTGAGAACCAAGGGAGGGGTTGCGACAGGATCTTAAGAAGCTAGGAGAATTCCTGGGCAAGCGGAATCGAAATCGGAAAAGCCTGTCACTACCTGACCCAATAAGCAGACAGAGGCAGGGATTGAATCTTTGTGGGCGTTTGATTCAGACGGTCGGTGACCTGAGAGGGTGATGGGTTATGTACGCTAACAGACTGTCTTCGACTCCATTTGAAACCGTGCCTTTTCATAAAGAGAAGAAGTGTAGGTAAGGGGTTTGGACTTCAGGCAAAAGGTAATCAGATAAAAGCTGCAGGATTCTTTCATCTGGGTCCTGGGCGGTGGGTGTCTCCCCGCCCCCCCTCCCCAGCACAATGGCTCAGATACCATCCTGACCTCTGGCCTGTCCTCCTTGGGCACATAGAATTGATGGGGTCTCCTGGAGTCAGGGTGGGACATACATTCAGTTCCTGGAACAACAGCTTTTTACAAGCTTATTAGCTGTTACCTAAACTAAAATTTTCCAACTCTTGAGTCACCCATCAGAATGGGGAAACTCAGACAAGAAAATTAAACAAGGCCAAACAGTTCGAGCAATTTACAGCTAGCTGGTGACTCGCAAGACCTTGTCATCCCTACCCGGAGAATCCGTAACCTCCTGGCTGTAAACTTCGGGCGTCCAGGGGAGAGAGCAATCTGGAGCATTGGACTTCTAATTCAAAGCTTGTAGGTTCCGGTCCTACCAGACTCACCAGAACTAAACCTGGAGGGCAACCCAGTCCAGGCCTCCGGCCGCCTGCCGCTGCTCAGCCGAAAAGCCGAGACAAGGATTGGATTATAACTGCTATCAGAGACTAGCAGCCTGAGAAGGTGGCGGGTTAAGACCCTAACATCCCCATTGCTCTGAGCTTTCAGAGCAAGTTTATATAGGGTAAGAGTGGGAATTCGGGAGGGGTAAATTCCTAGGGGGAGGGAAGGCTTGCTGCTTCTCTTGGGAGAGGGAGCTGAAAAGGAAGTCAGCAGCTTCTCCCCAGCCGCCTCCTTTGTTCTGGTGTTATTTCTCCATTTGCATTAGAATTCCTCTCTTCCCCCGGACGCCAGCCGGGACTTTACAGCCAGGGAGGTTACCGATTTTCTGGGTAGGGAAGATAAGGTCTGGCGATCCACTAGCTGGCTGTAAATTGCTGAAACTGTTTGGCCCGACTTAATTTTCTTGTCTCAGTTTCCCCATTCCACTCGCTCAGACATTTTCCCAGCTTCTTACTGTCCTGTCCCATTGCAAGAGCACAATTCTGGAGCTGCCAGGATTCCCTGCTGTGGGAGGAGGCGGGAGGGATGGGGGAGGAGCTTCTGAAAGGGCGGGGGAGCCGGGCGCCCTCCACCTGGCTCCTGAACGCTTTGAGAATCCGGTAGCAGCCAAGGGCCCTCTCCCAGAAAAACGTGCATATGTGTGCACACATGTCCACATGGAGACAGGCGCACACGTTTGTACGTGCCCGCACACACATCCACACAGGAGTGTATTCATTCTTGAGTTTCCACACAGGCATGCACACTCACACGCTCACAGACACACCGTGCTACAAGGAATTTCAGCCCATTCCTGGACCCCCGTCCCCCAGGTAATGCGCCCCTGTCTAATCCATTCCCTCTATGTGACAAGTGTGGAAACAGACTAGATGAGCGGGACTTGTCCAAGGTCACACAGAGAGTCTAACCCTCGTACTGTTACCGAACAAGAGGAGGTGGTCCGAGGGAGGGGCAATACAATATTTGGCCCACCTAGGGATGCCCAAAACTGCTGTACAACAGGGGCCCCTCCCAAAACCAAAATACTAAAATCTACTGGGCCCTTCTGTCCGCCGCCAATTGGAAACACATCTCTTATGCCAGAGATTTGTGAAAAGGAAACAAAATGTTTATTTAATGCTATTCAGGCTACTAAAATATCAAAGTCCTTTAGGTTATACACCTACACCCACACAGCGCTCCCTTCCCTCTTGTCCCAACTCCGGGTACCGTAAATCAGGAAAAGAGCACACGTCTGTGTTGCAGGCCGCTGGCACCGTCAGCTGTGTCACCGTGCAGGATCTCGAGTTAATCCCAAGTACTGTGGTACCCTCTCATGGTCCACTGGCAAGAGTCCTTTGTATCCAGTTCCAGTCAAAATCTCTGTTGCTTTTCAGGCCCCGCGGCCAAAGGGGGCACCCCAAAGCCGTGTGGGCCTCTTCTACAAAGCTGCAGGGGTCCGCACTCCACCAAAAGCATGTGGCTGTCTTCTTCACCTGGCTGCAGGGATCTCCATTCTGGCAAAGCTGCGTGGTTTTTCCCTTTCACCTGGGAAAGAGGGGGTCCACACTCCGCCAAAACCACGTGGTTCCCTCTTTCACCCCACCAACAGGGGGTCCTCACTCTGCTGAAACCGCGTGGCTCTCTCCCAATGGCTGCCGTGCCTGGCTCTTAAATCCCAGCACCCTTCTCTCTGTACCCCTATTTCCGACTCCTCCCAAAATCAGTTACACCTGCCAGTATTCTGTATTAATACAAGTTTACTGGGCTGCCATCGTTAGTCTGGGCAGTAATCATCCCATGTCCTCGAGCCAATCTTCTCCAAGCCCCTACGAAGCGCTGTAACTTGGGGGGACCTGCCCCCAGTTACATCTTGGGGGAAGTGACTTCATCCCCCTAGCTCCAAGCCTGGCCACAGCCATTTAACATATCCAAGTGACCGCCAGAGGCTATAGATATGTTAAAAGACAATGCCATGGATTAGCTGCAAGGCTGTGGCTGTGCAAAACTGTCCCCTTCCCCCCCAACTCACACCTGTGGGGGTGGGGTGAGGACATCTTATATGTCTCTCCATCATTCCCATACACTTTGAATTCTGGACACCATTCCAAATCTTTTTCTGGGGGGGCCCCCTTTGGCTGCACCCTGTATCAGTACTAGTTCAGACACCCAACCTGGGAGACCCCTGCCTTAGGGCCTTTGTCCCCGGCACTGAGCTGGGTGCTAGGGGACACCCCTCTCGTTCTTGTGCCCAAACAGCTCACAGGGAGGCCAGGGTATCAGAAAGGCAGTGCTCAGGGTCCCCAAAGGGCCCCTGACCCTGTGGGGGGCCACGCAGTGAAAGGAAGTGGAGGGGACTCTGAGATGAGGCACCTGAGCCTCACCCCGGAGGCCGAGGTGGTGCAACGCACACCAGCCCGCAACTCGGGGGACGTTCAGACTCGTGGAAACTCTTTGGTGAGTTTATTTGAGCCAAACTGACGACAACTGCCAGGAAGCAATGTCTCAACAGATTGAGAAGTGCTCTGGATTGAGACATGCTCTGAAAAACGGCAGTTAGCACCTTCATTTATACCCTAGAATCAGAGGAGGGGCCATAAGGCGGTTACGCGGAGTCCACTGGTGATAGATTAGGGGGAAAGCAAAGTGGGGAAACCTCCGGGGTTGCATAAAAGGTAACATGTTGGCCACATCCCTCTTCCACATACGTGGGTGAGGAATAGTTCACAGACGACAATTAACATGACAACAATAGCAAGGAGGGGACTTGTGGTTTCCTCTTGTGCCCCCAGGGATTTGGGAAACTGGGCGTTACCTTGACATTCCAAAGGTCTTTCATAGATGCAAAAAGACAATAGACAGTTTAGTTAAGGTAAAGATTGACCTTTGTCAGGGAAAAAAAATACTGGCCTAGGACTGGAACTGCTTTTAGTTAATGAGCTTTAATTTTAGAACATCCTTTGTGGTTCCTTGAGGGCTCTGAGTCTGTGAGGCGCCTCGCAGGCCTCCCCTGAGCTTGTCAGGTTAGGACACGGCCCCTCCTCTTCCACCTACTGACGGTGGGGCTGGGAAGGCCTGGCGCGCCGAGCGCAGCAGCAGCAGCGGCCGAGGCCCTGAGGTGGGAGCTCTCCAAATGGGCACCAGCAGGGCCTCTGAGCACCGGAAGCCAGAGCAGCCTCCGAGGGGAGGGACACTTGGATTGGGTCTGAAGGTCGAGTAGGAGTTTTTCCAGAAAGGCTCTCTGAGCAGAAGGACTAATATATGCCAAGATGCAGAGAAGAGGGAAGCGGAAGAAGCTGCAGGTGTTTCAGAGGGCTGCACGCTGGCTGCCTTGGGGAGGGGCTGGGATGAACACATGAATGAGGAAATGAGTGAGTGAATGGAGTGCCTGTGCCGGAGGGTAGGAGAGGATGCCACGTCTAGTGACTTGATCCAGCAGGTGATGAGGAAGAAAAGGGACCAAACGTGAACTGAAAACCTCTGCTGCCAGCCGTCAGGAGGCCACCACCCTCACGGCCCTTCTGCAGAGGACAAGCCAAAGCCGTGAGCCGGCGGACTCTGCCGGTGGCACAGGTCAGCGTTCCTCACCCAGACCCAGTGCTGGGCCTGAGATGACTCAGAAAGGGTGGAATGTGAACGTGGCTTCCTGGGGCCCGGCAGCAGCTCTTGAAAGAGATAACAGACCTTGCAGTTGTTCCCAGAGCACAGACAGGTCCAGGTGAAAGGGGCTGGCAGAGCTGTAAGGTGACACCACGTGGGGCCGGCTAATCTTGTATCTCCTCTGAGCTCCGGGCCCTGCACAGCCTCCCGGTCGGGCAGCCTGGCCCCAGAGGAGGGGCTGGGGAGGGAGGACCACCTACTGAGCCCCAGCACGCTGCCACACTCCGTCTGCGGATCGGGGACCCAATGGGAAGGCAGGCGAGGCTGGCGGGCTCCAGATTCCACCGACAGCACTGTCACGTCTGGACGGTGATTATCCCCGTTTTCCAGATGAAGAAACTGAGCTTAGGGCACAGGAGAGACTGGAACATGCAGCAGAGACGTATTTGAACCCAGGTCTTCTGAAAAAAATTGATTTTAGAGAGCGAGAAACATTGATTTTTGTTCCACTTATCCATGCATTCACTGGTTGATTCTTGAATGTGCCCTGACTGGAAGGTGAACCTCCAGCCTTGGTGAATCTGGGCGATAAGCTAACTAGCTAAACTACGCAGCCAGGGTCTTGAACCCAGGTTTCAGTCAGGATCGTTTCAGCTTCTCCACCTGTCAGTACCTGAGTGGCAGGCCTCTAAAATGTTGGAAGGGAAGAAAGAGGCTGAGAGGGAAACCTGTGCAGGTTGTTCCCAGCCCTGGCCAGCTCGCTCAGAGGGGGGCTCCTGGTGCTGCTGGGCCTGGGCAGGTTGCAGGTGACCGAGCAAACCACTTGTCATCTCTGTGGAGCCGGGAGGGCAGGCATGTGTCACACACAGATCCCCAGACACTCTGAGAGCTCAATGGGCAGACAAGCTGTCTTCGATATGACCCCAACCAAGGGCTGACTCTCCTGTGGCCTCCCAGGAAGCCTGGAGTCTGGAAAGGTCGGGACACAAAGGCGGGAGTTGAGGGGTGTGGTCCGGGCAGGGCAACTCCACTCCGGTTCCTCCACGTGACTGCCCTGGGGTGGGGGTGGGGTGCTTGCCTTTAGGTTCCTCCCCCTGCATGGGCCTAAAGGTGAAACTGGACAGGACACCGGAGTTCTGGCTGCCTGTCACTACCAAACCCAATAAGCAGAGACAGGGACTGAATCGTTAACAAGTGGTTTATTCAGATGGCCGGCGATCTGAGAAGATGGTGGGTTCATACCCTAACTGACCATCTTGTCTTTCTTTCCAGGCCAAGGTTTTTATAGCAAGGAATAAATGAGATGTGGTAAGGGCATTTGAAATTCAGGGAAATGTTAGTTGGATTAAAAGATGACTACAGCATTCTCGTCCTGGGTGGTGGTCTTTAGCTGTGCCCCAGGTGGTCATCTCACCCTGGAGCACAACAGCTCAGATATCACCTGGAGTTGCTCTCAGTCCTTCTGAGAACAAAGGTGGAACTGCTTATGGTCTCCTGGAGTCGGGATGGGGGGTGGGGGGGGTCAGACCTTCAGTTCCTGGAACAAAAGCTTTTACATGCATTGATTACTAAGCTTATTAGCTATTAAACTAAAATTTTCCAACTCTTAAGTCCCCTATCAGAAGCACCAGCATGTGGGTGGGGGGGTGCCCTGCTGAGGGGTACAGGGTGTAGCCCACTGAAGCAGGACTTAGGGACACAGCTTTCCCACAGTGGCCATTTTTAGACAGATCAAAATGGACAATCACCATTTTTTTTTAGTAAGTGGTAAGTGTGCACACAGGCGGCATTAATGTATTCATTTTTTTTAATGTATTCATTTTTTTTAGCAACATTTATTGAGCGTCTTCTGTGTGCCCAGGCCTGGACTCTGGAGACAGACAGTGGCCCTGTAGTCATAGTGCCAGCCAAGACTGACTGGATGACAGGCCCCAGGTGGGGCACCCCCCCCATATAGGGGTCCATTTCACCCCCGGAGCAGCCTTGTGAGGGAACCCTCCTTATTTCCATTTCACAGATGAGAAAACTGAGAATTAAGCGATTTGTGCAAAACCTCAGACTGAAACCAGTCACCGCTGGGCGAGAGGGCCCTCCCCAGCAGTCCCTACCTCTCACCTGCCCTCTGGGCAGGGCGGTGCGGTCAAGGGCAGGTGGGCGGGTCTGTTCTATACTTGATTTAAAAAAGAAAACGGAGGGGAGTTGGTGCCCTCAGCTTGGGAGTCAAGTCCCAGGACTGGTTTTTAGGTCACAACAAAATGGTTTCAATTCGGCCAGGCTGCACCCCAAAACTCCACGAGGGTGAAGCCCTTAGAGGGGAGCTGGGGGAGTCCGCCTTCTTCCTTTCTGGTCTTACACGGACACCCTTCAGTAATTGTCACATTTGCATAGCTTGGCTGTCATCTAGTCACCCAAATCACTTCACAATTTTCAAAGGACAAAAAGCCGAGCGAGGTGGGGGCTGGGGTGCTTACTTTCTGGTCTTACTTGGACACCCTCCAATGATTTTCAAATTTTCACAGTGTGGCTATTATCTATGTACCCAAATCAATCTGCAATTTTCAAAGGATATCTGTGCATATCTGTAGCTCGGGCCTTGCTCCACGCCTGCAGGGCCCAACGTTTTGGGGGGAGCAGAGGTCGCCATGGGCAGAAAGAGCACTGCCTAGAAGGCAGATGAATGCTGGACTGCCCCTGGGCACCCTGGCAAAGAGAGCAAAGGAGGGAAAGACCCCCACACACACACATGGGACTGGGGATCCCAGTCTTGTTACCTTGGGCAGGTCACTTCACCTCCTCTTCTTTGCTGGGAGCTGTGAAAATTAAGGGCTATGATAATTTGTGCCCAGCTTAGGACTAGGGGGTGTAGGGGAGGAAAACGTTTTATTCTCCTCTTTTAGCTTCTGTTGCTGGTCAAATGAACACAAACCAGATTAACAGAAGGAAAACAAATTTTATTACGTACATACTGGGGCCCCCACAAGACTGTGAAACCAGGAAGGAGTTGGGCAGTTGGGGGCTTACCTGACCCTCTGAGCTAAGGGTCGGAGGCTTCCCTGGGCCCGGGACGAGAACAGATGTGTGGCATTCAGGTATTTGTGTTGCCTTACAGAGATCGTTCGAATAAAAAGTCATCTTTCATTCTGGGCCAGACACCCATCTACATTTTTTTCTAGGTAATTAAGGGAGGGATAAACATTTTTCTTGAGTCTGCTGGGACTTGATTGCCTTCAGCTCAATATTGTCCACATGCCAAAGTGGCACATTTTGGGAAGGCTTGTTCTGAACCCTTTCAGGGGCCAGCCTCGAGGTTTCTGAGATGCCCGGAACAAACCCACTGGGGGAGCCGGACCTCAAACAGTGCTTCTGTCATGTAGTGCCAGGGATGCCCAAGCTGCTGCAGGAGGCCGGGGGGAGGGGAGCAGATTCTCCCTCCGAGGTCCGGGGTCAGGAGAGTGTCTCTGAGCTGGCCCTTCCGGCTGGCAGGGGCTCCCAGGTAGAGTCAGGGAGCCTTGGAGGAGAGCACGTGTGAGCAGTGGTGAGGGGTCCGCAAGAGGTGGAAAGAGAAGGACCGAGGGAGAGTCAGCTGGAGGGGGAGGTGGGGGAAAAGAGGTGGCTGACACTTTGGAAGTGGAGTGGATGGGACTTGGGGACTGCCTGTGTTCATGGGGACACCTGTGAGTAGGTGAGTCCCAGGGGTGGCACGGAGACTTTGGAGGCGTGCTTAGAGCAGTGCTGGCTGGGGACGGTTTTCAGTTTCAAATGGTTGGGGGAAAGCAAGACAATAATGTTTTATGACATGTGAAAATAATATAAAATTCCCATCTTCATGTTCATAAATAAAGTTTTATTGGAACACAGCCATGATCATTCCTTTACATATCGTCTTGAGATTTTGTGCTAAGGTGGCAAAGTTGAGTCACTGAGACAGAGATCCGATGGGCAGCAAACCTAAAACATTAACAGTCTGGCCCTTCCAGACAATAGTCTGCCCATCTTTGGCTGAGAAGGGGCCTGCCTGGAGAGGGCAGTGGGCCGTGAGGCTGGAGAACAGGAGAGGGGCCATCTGCCCTGCCCAGGCACAGAGTGTAATTAAGAAAGTGGGAGTTCTGGGAGAAGGACCTGTTCCGAAGAATGTTGGAGAAGGATTCTCCAACTGTGGCTTCTTGGCAAGGATGCATGGAGGTGGGCCGTGGGCACCTGAAGCAGGGAGACCAGCTCCAAAAGCCCAGCCAAGGCCCAGGCTGCCCTTGAGGATACTTGCTGAGACCTAGCCTTGAGGGGTCTCTGTACCTACGCCCTGCACGTTTGCTGATGGCCTGACCCACAGTGGTGCTTGATACATACCCAGGATGCCTTGCACATAGGGGCGGAAGTCATTGTCCGGTGGAGCCTCCAAATCAAAAGGAACTACAGGAAGGGCGGGAAGCGAGAGAAGCTTGAGGAGGCCATCTTTGAGCCCCAGCAAGAGCCTGATGGGCCAGAGTGTGAAATAGTGGGCGCTGGGAGAACAGCTGCAGGTGGAGACCAGGCTCAAGAGGTGAGCAGGGCAGGCTGGCTTCTCACTCACCCCTAAGGCGATTGGGGTGAGGTTTGCGACTGGGAGCCCTGCGAGGCCCAGGAGAGAGTGGGCACATAGGGCGTATCCGTGGATAGAGGGAGTCGGAAGGATACAGCAGCCGAAGCCCTGTGGAGCTGGTGTACAGTGGCCACCCCCAAGGGCTCACAGACCTGTGTAGACAAGATAACAGGCCCTGCATTACGCTCGAAACACAGTAAGCCCAGGCCTCTCTACACGTCACAGATGGGTATATACCTCCTCACAGCCGCCGGGGGCCAGGCAAGCACATGACAGGAGACCTAGAGGCCGCTCTGCACACGGTCATAGTGTGCACACAATCGCGGTCCAGGTACAAGCAGATGTACACCGCCGCGCACACCGAAACAGTCCCAGGGACACACTGTAGGCCACATAGACCCGTGCACACTGTAAAACACAGACGCACACATCCACGGACACGCAGACCCATGCATACGCCGGACGCGCACACTCCCTGACCCGCCCCGCCTCCCATCGCACACACACCACCGCACAGGACGCACCGGGCCGTGGGCCGGCGCACGCACGGTCACAGGCAGGGGCGCGCGCGCGCGCGCGCACACACACACACACACACACACACACACACACACACACACACATCTGATCGCACACGCGGGAGGCGCGGAGCAGCGGCGGCCGAGACTCGCCCGAGACGCCCCAGGGCCAGCGCGGCGAACAGAGCCCGGCCGGCAGTGGAGGGGAGGGGGCGCGGTGGGGGCGGGGCGGGGACCCGAGTCGCCGGAACCCGGCGGGAGCGGGCACCTCTGCGCGCCGCGCTCGGGCCTCGCCTCAGCACCCCCAGCGCGCCTCCCGCGGAGCCCTCCCCCGCGCCGTCCGCTCATCGGGTCCCCGCCGCGGCCCCGGGGTGCAGCCAGGCGGGGACCGCGGGACGGGGTGGAGGTGGGGGCAAGGGGCGGGGATCCGGGCCGGGCTGGGGCCGCGCTGCCTGCGATGCCGGGCGCCCGCCGCAGCCGCAGCCACAGCCGCCGCCGCCGGAGCCCGGGATGGGGCGAGAGGCTGCGGCGGACGCCAGCATCTCCCCGCCGGGGGCCCCGGGGGCCGCGGAGCCGCCGCCGCCGCTGCTGCTGAGACCCAGCGGGCGATGGGTGAGTTGACCCTGGTGTTCTGGGGGCCCGCGCCGCAGCCCCTTCATCCCGCAGTCCCGGCCCTCCGCTTCCATCTCCGGGCCGCCTCCTGCTTGCTTGCGGCGCCCCCAGTCATGGCTCCCAACGCCCCCTCCCCGAGCATGACCTCTGGGGCCGGGGGCGAGAGCGTTAGGCTGGGGGGCTTGGTGGGGGGCGCTGAGATAGGGGCGGGATGCTGGGGCTCAGGCGCCCCCTCCCCCAACCGGCTCCTCGGTGGAGCTTTCCCTGGCCCCAGGGGGCAGATCCTCATCCTTTCGACCTTTCTTTTCCTGGTCCCGGCGGGGAGCGTCCCGGAGGCACCCGGCTTGAGCGGTGCTTTGTGCCCTGCGCCCCAACAAACCTCCAGCGCGGGGCGGGGAGTGGGAGGCCTTAGCGCCCGCCTTCCCCACCCCCGACCTGGGGCTGCGGCGGCGGCGTTGGAGGCCCAGGCGCAGTTGGGGTGGTGGGCGGGGGCAGGACTGTGGTTGTCGTTGGGGACCAAGCAGAGGGGAACGGGAAGAGACCCGCAACTGCATTGCCCAGGGCAGGGGAGGGAACCTGGCTGGGGGAGGGCGCTATAAATATCTGCAAACCGTGAGTTCTGGAACCTGGGGTGGGGAGGGGAAGGGAGCGAGTCTGGGTGAGTGGCGGGGTAAGGGGGTGCCTGAGCTCTGGTTCCAGGGGAAGCAGAGATGGGTCTCAGCCAGCCTTGGTGACCTGAGGTCGGGGGACTCTCTTAGCCCTGCAAGATGTCCCAGAAAGGGTGTGGGCAGGCACACTACCCCAGTGAGATCCCTGCATGGTCCCCCAGAACTGGCACTCTCTGAGCCCCCAAAGCACTTCTCCTCTCTCCTGGGACACTACTCAGGATCTGCCTTGAGGAGGGAGTTATGGCCACTGGTGTGCCACCTCCCCAAGGGCAGTTACTAAAGATCTGAGCATGGGGCCAAACCTAAGGGTGGAGGGAAGAGCAAGACAATCCAGCCCGCATCCCACCTGGGAGCTGGCCATTCTGTGGGGTCATTAATGCTTCCAAATGCTGGGGGGGGGGGGCGGAGGCACAGGGTTCTAGGGAAGTTGAAAGAGGTGCTGCCGGCCCAAGCAGGGAGAGAACTTGCTGGACGAGCTGATAACTGGAAGCAGGAAGGGTCTGTTCATTTGGTAGAAAACGTAGGAAGGGCATTTGGTCAAGGGAATGGCATGAGCAAAAGCATAGACAAACCAGTGCCCGGTCTGTGTTGAGAGATGGAGGTGCGGGATTGTCAGGCACTGCAGGTGGCCCAAGTGAGAAGCCAGATGCAGAGGGGGAGGGAGCCAAGGCCTCAGGGAGGGAAGGCCAGGTGGGGAGGAGGTGGTGGGCCACACCCCTGGTGAGCTGGCACTCTGTCCTTCCGAGGGTATGCCCAGTGTCCCCGCTGTGGTCAGTACTGCTTGACCCGCGCTGGGATCCCCTTTCTGGGGTAGTTGGACCACCTCAAGCAGTCAGCGTTCTGAGTCTCGGTTTCCACATCTGTCCAATGGGAGAGTCTTTCCTACCCGTGTGGAGAGACTGCGTGAAAGAACAATGTGCGTAGGGTGCCTGGCACCTGAGAGGTACTGGCTGCTGCGTTGGTATTTTTACCTGTAAAACGGGGACATCGATGCCAGCTGGCAGGCTGGGCTCACTTCACCGGGTGGTGGTGAGGATCATGTGCGGGCTGGATGTGACTGGGAGGGAGCCAAAGGCTGGGGGGGGAATCCTCCTTCCAGGAGGAGAAGAGAGAAGCAGGAGTGGCTGGGGGCCGTGTTGTCCTCACAGACATCCTCTCCTTGCTCCTCTGGGTCCCCACCACCTTCTGGCCTCAAGCCATGTCATTCAAGGGACCCTGCTGTGCACTCCAAGGCCAAAGCCTCTTTGTTCCCCATACTGCATGGTGCACCCCCCACCCGGCCAGCTCTAAGCCACCACATGGGGACCAGGGCTATTTTCCAGAAGTTTCTTCAGACATACAGGTCAACAAACATGACTCCCTCCTGTGAGGGGCGCTGTGCCAGGCAGCCAGGTGGAGAGGATGCAGGCCTCACGCTCAGGAGTTTAGAATCTGGCTGAAGGGCAGATACCACTGGACACCCAAGGGCTCCCTAGCGCTTTGGGGAAGGAGGAGAGGCAGTCGCTGCACCATGGGGTGGAAAGCAAGGATCCTGCATCCAAGGGCCCAGGTTCCAATCCTAGCCCCGCCACTTCTCACTGGGCGACTGTGGGCTGTGCTTCAGTTCCTAAAGTGCAACGGGGAGAACGATCGCCGATCGTTTCAACGTTTTGGTTTTGGTTCAATTTCTGGTGAGTGTTCACGACCCTCCTTGCAGAATCAGTCTCCATGCTCCCACCCCTGCCCCCTCTGAGACGACACAGCCGGCCACGGTGCACTCCACATCCCCGTTGTCCTCCTCTGTCTGGGAGTCCCCACGGGCAGGGGCCTGCCTTTCTGTGTCCACGCTTGGGCAGAGGGCCGTGGCATGCTGGCATCTGGCTCTCCGAGGAGCAGCGTCGGCCCATTTCTGTGTATAAATCTTCCCAGCAGGGCCCGTTTCAGATTGCCGACGGCTTAATGGTCTCCTAATGGAAGCAGGTGCACGACAGCTTCAGCACCCAGGCATTTAGTAGGTGCTTCATAAGTGGTGGTCGAACAAGAAGGACAGGCCCTGGGGACTGGGAGACTGTCGGTCGGCTGGATCTGGGGAGCTGCCTGGCCATACTGTCTGGAAGAGGGCCTTCAGGGGCAGGCGCTGGGCAGGCCGAGGATGGGGCCAGAGGCCACCCTGAGTAAACACCCTCAGTGGGACCGACGGCAGAGGGGATGGAAGGCTGTCATCCTCCTTTCTTGGGGCTCCACACCTCTGACCCTGCCTCACTCTCACTTGAGGCCCTTCTCCCAGGGTCTCCCCTTGACCTTGGCCTGGCCTTGGGGCTTTGCACAGAGTGGCCTTTCTGGATCCCAAGATTTCGCTTAAGAGAGCTCTGAGATGTGGTCCAAAGAGATCTCCAGCCTCAGATTCTGTTCCTTCGCTTTTGCTGTTTCCTCTGCCCGATGTTCCTTCTACTCACTTCTGCCCCCTGAAACTCTGTCACCCAGTAAAAGCCCCTTTCATGAGGCCAGCCATCCACCCCGAATCACACAGACCCTTCTCTCCTTTCTACTGTCATCCCTGGCCTCACAACCCCTCTCATGGGCTCACCCATAAAAATGCCAGCAGCCGACATTTGTGGCATCTCTACAGCAACCCATGGCAAGAGTACCACGGCAGTGCTCTCTGCAGATGGGGACGTCGAGGCACCGTGTCTTGTTACCGCTGACCTGTCCTTTACGTCTTAGCTTGAGCGTCGCTTACGTAGGGAGGCCTGTGAGTCTTGGTCTCCTGGCCGTGGGCCCGCAGAGCACCGTCCCTGTGTCCTCACCACGGGGGTCCCACTGGCCCGAGCCCCGCAGACCTGTAGGAGCTCCAGTGAGACGGTGAACGATTTTCAGCCCAAGGGAGCAGCCCTGCTCTTCGGGCCGTCCCACCCTGTCCTTCATCCCCGGTGGAGGAGACTGGCCCTCCGAGGGTAGCCTCAGGCTACGGCGAGGCTGTCACATGGACCCTGCTTGTCCACATCTCCCAGAAGGGGACAGTGAAGCTGCAGGAGGGCTGAGAGCCTGCTGGTGGCAGGAAGCAGGCCAGGTGGGAGGGTGGTGAAACGCTGCCCTGGGGTCTAGAGGGGGGCCCACAAGGGAGCCCGAGGCTTGCCCAAAACACAGGAGGTTAACAGGGTCTCTCGCATGGAAATTTCCCTGTTGGAATGGAAATTCCTCTCTTGTTTTCACTTTTCTTCCTAAAAATAAAATGGAAACAATAGCAATTATTTATATACCTAATTACTTTGTTATTTTAGGAATTCAGAGCTTTTTTGGCTCAAGACTGGTTCCCACTGAAGTGGAGTCCGTGGGGGTACGGGCGGGGCGGGGTGCAGGCCGGGAGCTGGGACCTCCTCGGGCCTGTCCTCCTGCTGCCCTCTCGGGCCGGCTGCCCGCCCGGAAGTCCCCGAAGGCGCAGTGCAGACCGGGTCTGAGCAGTGTGGGCGGGGGCGCAGAGGCAGTGGCAGGCTCCCGGGTTCTGGCTGACAGAGGCCCGTGATAGATGATTTTCCAGGCTGTTCTCCCCACTTCAGCCTCCCAGTCATCATAATTTGCTGCTATTTATTGAGCACTTGCTGGGTGCTAGGCACTGGGCCAAGCGCTTTGTCTGCATTATCCCATGAAGGCCTAACCTCCCAAGAGCTAGTGTGTCTCCTCCCTGTTCTGCAGTTCACGGGAGCCCAGGACCCAGGGTTCAGGGCTGGGAAGTGGTATGGCTGGGACTGTAGGACCCCAGACAGGGCTTTCTACCTAGGTCCCCGTGGTCACCCAGAGGGGACTGCTCTCTGAGGCTTGGGTGCCTGAAACGGCTGCCTCACCCGTGTCCTGGTGGCCTGTAGGCCACCCACCTCTGGGCTCTGCGCCCTCTAGTCCACCCGTAGTCCTGGGGCTGCTGGAAGCCTCGCTCAGTCTCACCTGGGCGGCTTCAGGAAAGTCCCCAATCCCCGGGCCCCTCCCACCCTGCTGAGTTAGAAATCCAACCGGAGAGGGAGGTTGCAAACCCAGTTTTTAAAATGCTGCCTTGGGGTTTAGAGGCCTGTGGACTCCAAGGCCCACTGTCTGGCCCCATGGGGTCCGGGCTGCCTTAGGAGAGCCCCTGTCCCCTGGGTTGATGGTCCCTGTGACTCACGCCTCTGCTCCACGCCGCCCCTGCCCCCTAGCTCTGCACACACCGTGACGACCCCCACCCTGTACCCCCATTGCTTTTTCACGGGAGCACCCGTTGCTGCGGTCTCCCCTGGGAAATAAAATGGGTCCTTGCTGGCTGCAGAACCCCCCCAGAGCTTGCTCAGGGCTCTGGGTCAGCCTCTGGTGGCTGCCCCCGTCTCGCCGCCTGGGTGAGTCGTGGCTGGTGACTGACGGTGGCCGGCAAAGGGAAACCAGCGGCTTGGGCTCCTGGGCTGGCACACGTGCGTGTGCTGGGAGCTGGCACCATGCCCAGCACGGAGAAAGCGTTCACTCAGTGATTCTTAACTCTTTGTGGAATGGTGAGTGTGAGCACGTGGCGTTGCGGCTGGTGTGGGCGAAAGCTTGCGAAGGCTCCGTCCCACGGTATGGAAACTGAATCCGAGACGGGAGGGGTGACTAGCCAGGGTCACGCAGCCGGGAGGTGGCTCTTCGGGCCAGAGTGTCCCTGACTGGCAGAAGCATGACTAGGCCTCTGTGGCCCTTGCAGTTAAAAAGCACTTCCACACCCACCAGCGCCCTTGGTTCTCATGTGGCTCGGGCATGGCTCTCCTCACCTGTGCCCCCAGCCCAGGTTAGAAGACCCGCACTGGGGGGCGTCCTGTGTGCGCAGGGTGGGGGCAGTGAGGGGAGGGCCTCTGCCCAGGCCTGTGGAGACAGAACCGGAGCAGCCAGTGCTGGGGGCCCACGTGGCCAGTAGGGGCAGAGCCAGGCCTGAGCGCAGGCTGGAACACGGGTTGGCCCCGTCGGCTCCTCCAACAGCCAGGACACTCTTCCGTCTCGAAGCCGAGGCCCCCGGTGTGCGGCGGGCTGGTCCAGGGTCACCGCCTTCTTCCCCAAGATGAAGACCAGAGAGTGTGAAGCTCTGCCATGGCCGGGAGGGTTGGGGAGCCTGGCAGGCAGGCTTGGGCCACACAGAATGGCCACTGCAGAGTCATTACACAGCAGGGGCTGGCCCTGAAGGATATCCAGGCAGACTCCCTTTTAGGGGTATCGAGGGGCCAGGCCTCCTCAGGCTGGTTCCGGGGCCTGGCAGGTCACGGCTGTCCGAAGTGTTTAGGGCCACATGTGAGCACGGGCCATGGCCCTGTGGCCACCACTGCGGGGAATGTGGCAGAAACGCCGGCAGTTGCCTCCTCCAGGCCCTGGCAGGTGGGGACGGCAATGCACCGGCACCCAGACCAGAAATCCAGGCACTGGCTTTCTCCTTGGGCCTTCGCAGGCACTTGGTCTCTCTGCCCAGGATGCCCTTCCCCTCTTCTCCTGGGCATCCCTTAAAACCCCTCCAGGCAGCCATGGCTGATGCCCACCCCAAGGGGATTTCTGTCTGTCCCTACGGATGTGGGAACCTTGCGGGCAGGGCAGGTCTGTGGAGGGCCTGGTGGGACATGCTGGTGGCAGGGAGAGAGGACTGGGCCGGGAGGACGAGGCCAGGTCCACAGGCCAGCAGTGGATCTTACCGGCTGGTCCTTCTGTCTGGATGACAAGCCGTGGAGTTCTGGGAGAGACCAAGGGGCCCCTGGTGCAGCTCCCAGAAGCAACCATAAGGTGCAGCGCAGTCCAGGGGACTGTCACCTCATTCCAGAGGAGGCGCCAGGCTGGGGAGCCTGGAGGCCACGTGGCCGGCTGAAGCTACCCATTTCACAAAGGGAACCTTGAGGCCTGGGACCGACCCGCAGTGCCACGGAGAGTGGCCATGGGTCTCCTTTGTGGTGTGGAGGGGGGGAGCCCGGGGCGTGGGGCTGCACTCTGTTCCCGCCCCCCAGCCTGTTCCAAGTCGGAGCCTTTCTCAGTGGGACCTGCCGGGTCAGGTCTGTGTGGGGGATGGGAAGGAACCGAAAAGGGCAAAGTCCCCAGGGCGCAGGGTGGCACTTCAGCCTTTCAGGGTGGAGGACAGTGCGCCACAGAGGAAGTGCGCGTCGCCCCAAAGCCGGCAGGAGCTCTGTGTCGGTGAATCGCTGCAGCACGGAGGTGCGTGGGGAAGGTGCACAGCATCACCTTCAGCGTCGGCCCAAGAGGTGGCGGGCGGGACGGCACATGCTACTGTCCTGCCTCTTCCACCGCAAGCCCCAGATTTTCTAGAATGTGGCAAACTTCTATAGCCAAGAGGATAGGGTTATGCTTTGAAGGAGAGAGGGAAGAAGAGGTGCCCTGAGAACAGCCAGCTCACCATATGTCTGTTCCGGGGTTGCCACTTGTGCAGGGTCTGCAGAGGTGCCCACTGTGGGGTTGCATCAGTGGGCTTGTCTTGTCCCCGGCACACCCCCCGGAACAGGTGCGTGTCTCTCCTTCCTGGAAATTGCGTCAGTGAGTGTCCAGGCCTGGGGCTGCTGGGGTGCAGTTCTGCTCGCATTCAGTCCAAACCTCTGACCCCCCTCCTAGGGTGACGGTCTGGCCTTCACTCCGCTCTCCCATGTTCCCCTCCCATCCTGAGTTCCAGCCTCGGGACCCTTGCTGTTCTCTGCACACGGTCCTCTTCTGCCCGCCTCCACCCTTTGATGTCCCAGGCCCCCTACATGGAGGCCAGCCTACCCCCCTGCAGGTGCTGCTGTCCACCTGGGAAGCCATTCCTGCCCCTTCTCCCAGCCAGCGCCAGCTCCCGGGCCGTGGGCGTCACCTCCATCCCCGCTGCCCAGTGGGAGCACAGCATCGCCATCGACCACCTTCCTGACCGACCAACCCTGTCTGGAGGTGGCCCCGCTGCGACACGGTCCAGCTCTCCCTTGTGTTGCAGGTGTTCGTCACCTCAGCTGAGCCCTGATCCTGGGTGGGGACTCCACCTCTGTCTCTCCCATGGCCCCTGACTCTACCTGGTACAGGGCACTCATGCATCCATTCAGCAGTTACTCACTGAGGGCCCACTGTGTGCCAGGGGCGCGGGCAGACCTGCCCACTTCACGGTGTAGCAGGTCTGTGCTTCCCAGCAGAGGTTTCGTGCATATCACCTGCACACGCACACAGCTGAGCATCTTTGTCATGGGTGAATGTGTGTCCCTCAGGCTGAACCCCTGTGCGATCTTGCTAGTACCTGGGGCCATGCCTGGTGAATTCACTCAGCAAGTGTTAATCGAGTGCCCACGAGGAAGTGCCCTCCGTCCTTGGGGGAATGCCCGTTTTGTTCGGCCACGGCAGCACGGACTGGTGGGGCCGGGGCCAGCAGGGGTGGGAGCAGTCAGGAGGGCGTCCTGGAGAGACGAGCTGGGGAGAAGGGTGGGGAAGAGCATTACGTCTGCTAGACGCCCTCTGCCCCCACACTGGCCCGACTCGCCCTGCTTGCTGCCTGAAAATGCCCCTGAGGGCTGATGGAGCAGTGGCTGTGAGCCCCGTGGCGGGAGGCTGGGAGGAGAACGCGGTGCCCTGTAGAGGAAGTGTGTTGGCTGGAGAACACAGAGACGGAACCCGGGGGGCAGGCTGGAGACTCCAGGCTGCAGAACTTCCTGGGGACCAGACGTCAGAACACAGTGCTCAGAATGTGGAACTTCAGGGGAATGTGGGGCCGCGGGCTTTGACTGGGGACCTTCTGGAACACGGAACATGGATGTCCTCTGAGGTCTGGAGGGAGGGGGTGCTCTTGGGCCTTGGTGAGCAGTAGCTGGGCTGACAGCTCTCCCTGCAGCCCCCTGGTGCTTGACCTTGCAAGCCGTGTCCCCTCTCCAAGCCTCTGTTCTGTCTGTGAAGTGAGGCTGCGAGGATGAGCTGAGATGGAGGGGAGGGGTGCTGCTCTTGGCGCCCAGGGCTTCTCAGGAGGTCAGGGGCATTACGGAGACTGGGATCCTGGCCACCCGACCCCTAGACCAGCCTCGCCCTGTGTGGACGGCTTTGTCGCTGCCATCTTGTGTCGTCTCTCCTCGAAGCCAGTGATGGGAAGCCAGATGCAGCAGGCGGGAAGGGCTGGGCAGCCTGCGGAGCCAGGACAGATGGGCGGCTCCCTTGATATTAAGGAGGCCCACTGCCTGCAGCCCTGCGTGGGGCTCCCTGCCACTTGGTGAGGGCCTCCGGAACGTTCCCAGTGGAGACAGCCAGGTCCCGACCCACGGCAGCTGGTGTTCTCAAAGGCAGGGGCGGACGGAGAGGAGCTGAAGGAGGGAGGAGGAGAAAGGGGCCGTTGTTCCAGCTCCATGGAGGCCTGCCAGGTGCCCAGAGCACGGAGCCAACCAGCTGTGCACCTGCCCCATCCGGACCGCTCCCAGCAGGAGGTTACCTGTGGTGCTTGGGGTCCTAGATCCAAGAGCCGCAGGCTCTGGGCCAGGGGCAGCCTCGTCACCTTCCCAAATCCCTCTGAGTGCCTCGGCCCGCGAGACAGTCAACGGGGTCCGACCACCTACCTAGAACAAATGAGTTGGGGGGACAAGAGGCGCGAAGAATGGCAGCAAGACAAAGGATTCTGATCAAGCTGCAAATTTATTTCAAAATGGAGGGAGTTATATAGAGGAGGGCAGTGGAGGAAGTGCAGTGGATAGGTGGCTTCAAGGCGTGCTCTAGCCTGTGATTGGCCGGGGGGTGCATGGCAGGCGCGTGATCAAGGCACTGATTGGTGTGCCACCCGCATGTCCAGGAGGTGGAGTTCTATGGCTCCTGACTGCAACATCCTGCCATTCAAGGCGTATCTCTCAGGTCTGATTGTATCAGCCTGTTTCAGGCTTATCCCAGCCCCCAACATCTCCTCCCTTATTTTTATTTTTAAGGTGAGGAGTGGACATTAACCGGCTAGGGGGAGGCAGAGGTCTGGCTCCTCCTGAGCTCGTCCCGAGCTCTGAAGCACCCTTTCGGAGGAGAGGGTTGGGGCGCTGACCTCTATGCAAGCCGACTTGCCTCTCAGGAGACATGGCAGGGCCACCTTCGGGGTAGCTTCTCCTTGCGATGCTTTGCTCTGCACCTAGCGGTATCCATTACAATTCATATGTAAAGTATAATGCCAAGAGTTATACTGTTCTCGTAGGAGGTGGGGGTGTAAAAAGGAGTTTATGCACGAGGACATTCTCGGAGAAAACGCTGCGAGTCAGTGCCAGGTTCATTCATTTCTAGCTGGTGATAATGTATCTGGATAGGCTTACCAAGAAGGGAGTTAAGTTGGTCTCGGATGAGGTTTGTGGTGCGCCTGAGAATCCAGGGAGCAAAGGTCAGGAAAAGAATGATAGCTATTAAAGGCCCGAGGAGAGGGAGAAGAAAGGGGAGCAGTCCGTTGAAGGCTGTAAGGAAAGGGCTCTCAGTCAGAGCTTTTCGCCGTTTTTTCAGGTCTTCTTGAAGGGTCTTGATCTTGTCCCGTACGATGCCTGACTTGTTGGCATAAAAGCAGCATCGTTCCTGTAAAGCTAAACAGATACCTCCCTGCTCTGCTGTGAGTAAGTCTAGACCTCATCTATTCTGTAGGACTACTTCTGCTACGGAATCTAATTGGTCTTGAATGTCAGTAATAGTATTTGATAAGGCTTGTACATCATTGACAAGTTGTTTGGAAAGTTTTGTATAGGAGTGAATTGCGACTCCTAATCCTGTAGTTCCGGTAGCTACTGCTCCAGAGACTCCTAGACCAACAAGCAGGGGAATAACAGCTAAGGCTCTTTTGTGTCGTCCTGCGAAGTGGTCAAAAGCAGGGACGGGGACGGGCTCATCTCCTGGGATGATGTCTATGTCAGGTAATAAGGCAGCTAAGGCACATAGCCCTGTCCAATTGGCAGGCAAGGCGGTGAAAGCTAGATTATTACCACACACGAATGCTCGCCCTGGGCCAGGACAGAGGGATGTGCTGTAATTAAGCGTGTGGCTACAATTGGTAAAGCTGGCGAAACCAACAGAAATATCAAAAGAATTATTTTGTGAACTTTTATAGATACAAGGGGAGGAGTCAAAGAGCATAGGCTGAACTCTAAAGGGTATGCTGAGGGTGCAGTTTTGTTCGGTGATATTCAGGGCTGATATGTTGGTGGAGACAGCTAGAGGCATGGGGGTGCCTTGCACGCCGCGGGTGAAAATGGCGGACGCGCCATGTGCTGAAGGCAAAATGGCGGCGGCGGGTGCGTGAGAGGTACTATAAGGAGGCGGTTTGAATGGCGGAAGGACTGCCGCCACGAGTGGTGGCCAGTCAGGATTATTGTAGCGAGCGGCCTCATACTCTAACTCTGCCTGTTCAGAGGGATTTAACTGGTTGCCGGGGAGTGACTGCGGAGAATTTCTTGCCCTTCTTTGCAAAGGCGCTGTATGTCAGGGGGATTATTGTGGTTTTTAATAGTCATTTAGACAGTCGCCTACACGGCGCCAGACACGGGAGTCAATGCTACCCTCCTGAGGAAACTATGGGCAGATTTTAAAAACGAAAGTGAAAAAGGAATTCAAATTTTTTTTACGAACTCTTATCTTGCGCACCTTGAGAGACTCTTTTTGTGAACATGCCTGTCCCATGGCTGCGTCTTACCTTTGAAATGCCGCTGTCGGGGAACGGGGTCCTCTGGGAAATGCCGGCGCGCGCGGTCGAGTAGTCGTGTGAGCCGGGCGAAACGCTGGGCGAAACGCTGCGATCGGAGGGGACAGCGGTCCGCACAGGCGATCAGTGGGGCCCCACGTTGGGCGCCAGTTGCCTCGGCCCGCGAGACAGTCAACGGGGTCCGACCACCTACCTAGAACAAATGAGTTGGGGGGACAAGAGGCGCGAAGAATGGCAGCAAGACAAAGGATTCTGATCAAGCTGCAAATTTATTTCAAAATGGAGGGAGTTATATAGAGGAGGGCAGTGGAGGAAGTGCAGTGGATAGGTGGCTTCAAGGCGTGCTCTAGCCTGTGATTGGCCGGGGGGTGCATGGCAGGCGCGTGATCAAGGCACTGATTGGTGTGCCACCCGCATGTCCAGGAGGTGGAGTTCTATGGCTCCTGACTGCAACATCCTGCCATTCAAGGCGTATCTCTCAGGTCTGATTGTATCAGCCTGTTTCAGGCTTATCCCAGCCCCCAACATCTGAGGACCAGCCTCTCCTGTTGTGTCTCAGCAAACAGGCCGGGAGAGGGTCAAGGTCCTGTCTGGGGTCCCAGGACTGGGGTGGCAGAGCCAGAGTTCAAGCTCATTCCTGCAGTCAGCAGTGACTTGTTGAGCACCTACGGTGTGCCGGGCCCATGGCCACGAGCTGCCGTGGGGAGGACCCTAACCCACTCTGAGTCGTCGCTTCCTGTGCTGCCCCTTCCCTCCTGAGCGGCCTCCCGGCCATCAATCACATCGCTGCTCAGACGGCTGCAGTCCTTGCCTGTCTCCCCTCTCCACCCCCGCCCCCCATGGAAGGGGCCCTGGGAACTCATGGAGGTGAGCCAGCTCCTGGCAGGGTGTGAGCCCCGGGCGCACTGCAGGCAGGACTAGGACCAAAGCCACTTTTCCAAGCCCCAGGCCAGGCCTGAGAGCCCAGCAGCATTTACTGAAAGGTGCAGGTGTGGGGTTTGGTAGAGGGTCATTTATTCATTCAGCAAACCAAGGTTGACACACACCTTCATGTCAGGCCCGGGCCGGGGGAACCCAGAACACCTCTCTGGGTAGCACAGCCTTGGTTTAGGGTAAGGGATGGCGGGGGCAGCAAGACAGGGTCTTTCCAAAATGGAGGGGGTCAGGGAGCCCTGGAGGGCGCCGAGGTCAGTGGACCCGGCTGAGACAGACGGGGATGGGGGTGCAAGGCCGTGCACCGACTTGGAGCCTCCTGGAGGGTTTGGACTTTATCCCAAGGTCAGCGGTTCCACCGTGCAAGGACCAGGCAGCGTCAGATGTGGCTTGTACTTGGCTCGTGGTGGCAAGCCTGGGAGCCCTTCAGGGAGGCTGCTGCCGTTGTCCAGGTGATCGCTGGTGGTGGTGCGGCCAGCACAGACCTGGAGCAGACCTGGCTCAGTGACAGGTGTGTGGGGTCGACGAGAGGGGGAATTCCTGGCGTGGGCGGCTGGGCGCCCGGCACTTCGCTGACGCCCCGGAGGAGAAACTCTGGGGATTCCCGAGGTCCACCAGGCGTTTCTGGGTGTCAGGCTCCTACCCCAGGTCATCGGCTCAGGTTGCTGGAGCCACCATTTGAGCGAGTTCTTTGCACCCCATTTTGCAGTGGAGGGTCCCAGGCAGGATGGAAACTGACCGGACGCAGGCCCTGGCCTTCCCTGTGGCCTGGCCCCATGCCCCGGGTCTGCTCCTCTGTCTCCCAGACCCCACTGGCAGCCAGGCCTCTCAGGACACAGGGGTCTCCACAACCGGCCACCCTGTACTCACGGGGAGGTGCCCACAGGAGCGCCCCCCACTCCTACTGCCCAGGTATGTGGGGGTGCCCACCGCTCCCACGCCCCCAGGTGCGGTGCATGGAGCAAAGCCTCTCCAGCTTAGCTCGGCTCCCCGGCCCTATGCTGGGGAAGGCCCCGTGAGGACAGAGGAGGGTGGGGGTGCTTTCTGGGCTGGAGACGGAGCTGCGGCTCCGCACTGAAGTGGCCCTTTGTATACTGTCCCCGGAGGACACGCAAGCCTGGCGGGGAGGGGCTGGCACTGCCGGGGCTGCCTGGGCAGGACGGGGCTGAGAGGGTGGGGCTTTCTCTGGGCCCCTGGACAGGGGAGGGCCCCCTGCTTGGGGTGGGCATGCACTGGCTGGGCCTGCTGCCCGTGCACCCCCAAACCAGGCGGTACTTTTTGCTCGGAGTCTGTCACTGGCTCTCGTAAGAGTTCCGCTGTCATTCAGCAGCTGTTCACCGAGTGCTGTGCCCAGGTCAGGCTGTGTCAGGGGTGGGGAGCAGCGGTGGCCCGTAACCACGGCCCACAGTGACCCTGCTGTCCTGCTGTGGACATTCCGAGTGAACAGGGTGTGGCTGGGACAAGCAGACCACTAACACATAAACAGGGAGATGGCTTCGCGGCGAGGAGTGCTGCGGGGCAGACAGTCCAGGAGGGGACACTGCTTTAGCTGGCCCGTCACGGAGGGGCAGGTGGCTGGCATGGGGAGATCTGAGGGAAGGGCATTCCAGGTGGCAGGAACTGCCAGCTCCAGGTCCCTGAGACAGGCGAACCCGGGGTGTGGGGGGGACAAAGAGGCAGGGACTGTGGGTGGGGCCGAGTGGACAAGGGGGGGCGCAGTCAGCAAAGAGGCAGGGACCAACCCGACAGGGTGTGTGGACGCAGGAGTTTGGGTTTCATTCTGAGTGTGCAGGAGTGGGGGAGGGAGGGTCCCGAAATTTAAGAATTTCAAGTCAGAATTCTTAAAAAGGGGGAGGTAGGAGGGAGGCCGGTGAGGAGGAGGATTGGGGTTATGTCCTGGGAACCTTTTTGGAGGGAGGTGTCCGCAGGCCTCGCAGCGAGCGCCCCAGCCAGGCACGTGGTGAGGAGCTCAGGACTGGTTGAGGTTAAGGCTTTTCGGATGTTACCCCTTTTAACTGTCACTGAGTGAGGGTCTGGGCTGGTCCCATGAGGAGCCCCAAGGGGTAGGAAGTGACCTGGTCACACAGCGGGGCCAGGAAAAGCAGGGGCAGGGTTTGAATCCAGCCACCCCACCCCCAACCTCTCCTGCCTCCTGAGACACTGGGCGCAGGGGCGTCTTGCACAGCCGGGCCCAGGAGCGAGTTCTTCCCGGGTGCAGGGGTTCAGGGCTCCGGGTTCCGTAGAGTGTGAGTGGTAGGCTGCCTGGGGCTGGGCTTGGTCAACGTCTGTCCAAAGGCCGGCTCCTCTCCACGAATCAGGAAGGGCCGTGTTCTTTCTCTCATCGGCTCTGTTAATGATTACTCACTTGCTCAGTTAGTTATCATGGGCTGGGGCCACCCCCCAACCGCCTTGACTGTGCCCTGGCTGGACCCTGGTCTCTCTTCCTTCTTCCTCCTTCCTCCCAGGGCTCCGCACCTGCCCCTGCCCTCCAGCCTTCTGTCCCGGCCAGGCTCTCCCTGCAGAGATGGCCAGGCCCCTGTGCCCTTGGGAGTCCTCTTGACGGTCCTTCTCACGTGGGCCCTCAGCACCCCACCCTGGTGGGCACCGTCCCCTCTGACAGGGGCCCACTGAGGCACAGAGGGGCGTGGGGCCTGCCCACAGCGAAGTCCTTCACCGTGCGCTGGATGTTCGCCTCCCTGTCGTCCTCTGTGCGGCTGGCTCGGGAGCGGGACTCGGCACACCCTGCGTTCAGGGCAGGCAGGTGGGCCAGTGGGAAGCTTCTCTCCAGGCTGATGGGGGCTGCTCTGAGCAGGCTGGGGTTGAGGGCAGCCCCCCCGCCGGGGAGGCAAGAGCTAACCTGGGCTGTAAAAGAGGGGAGAAGGGGACCCCGGATTATGGGACAGCATCTTTTTTAAAAGATTTTTAGAGGGAGGGGAAGAAAAGGAGAAGGAAAGGTAGAGGAACATCAGTGTGTGGCTGTATCTCGAGTGCCCCCAACTGGGGACTAGGCCCGCAATCCAGGCATGTGCCCTGACTGAGAATCGAACCTTCGACCCTCTGGTTCACAGACCGGCACTCAGTCCACTGAGCCACACCAGCCAGGGCGGGACAGCATCTTTAAAGGCCCTCAGTGCACCCCCCCCCATACGTCCACCAGCAGCGTGAATGGTCGAGGCCCCGCTGCCCAGCTCTCTTCCGAGACAGATTCATGTCTTCGCCCTCCCAGGAGCAGCCTGGAGAGGGTGACTCTGAACAGAGGGACCGCATGCCCTGCTAATGGTGAGCTTGGGCATCGAGCCTTCACGGGCAGAGCAGGAGCTGTTTGGGGGTCTCCTCTGGGGCCCCAGTTTCTCACCCGTGGTCACACACAGACTCCTCCCCCAGTGGCACCAGGACCCCCCAGCTCACCCCACCTGTGAGCTTTATTCAAGCTCTTGCACGTCACTCCTCTGCTTCCCACCTGTGTCCTACTGAAAGTGCCCCGGAGCCCCTTGAGAGAGAGGACACAGTTCAGGGTGGCCTCCGGTCCAGAGGGAACCAGACAGAGAGGCTCCAAGGGGAGGTGGGCCTGCGGCTCCCTGGGCACTGACGGGCTCTCACCTGTACACGGAAACCTGGAGGGCCCTCAGCGTTTGGACCCCCGCCTTGGGGAGCGGCTCCAGTGGGGTGGAGCACGTCTCCCTGCTTGGTCACCCTTTTCTTTTTCTAATCCTCACCCGAGGGTATGTTTACTGATCTTAATTTGAAAGAGAGAGAGAAACTTCGATGGGTTTCCTCCTGTGCGCGCCCTGCCCGGGATCAAACCCGCGGCACAGTTTTCCAACCAGTTGAGCCACCCGGTCAGGGCTGCTTGGTCACCCTTTTGTACAAACAAGAAGACTGAAGCTCAGAGAGGTTAGGCGACTCGGCTGGGAAGAGGTGGGGCCAGGAAAGCAGCCCAGGAAAGGGCAGAACTGGCACCAGCCGGACAAGGTCAGTTCCTCACACCGCCACCTAATCGGGGCCTGCACTGGGCCTGGGGCGCAGGGGGCAGCCCTTGGGGAGAAACAGCTGCCATGGAGCTGAGAGACCAGGCACAGGGTCGAGGGGCGCGCTGCAGCAGCTGGGATGGGGCAGCGCCCCACCCGTGGCCTGTGACCCTCCTGAGGCAGGTACCTGGTTAGGTGAGGGGAGGGGAGGGGAGCTTGGAGGGGCCCAGGCAGGAACCCGGCAGGCCTGAGGCAAAGTGGAGTGGTGGGCACCGACACACCCTGCCACTTACTTACTGGGTGAGTGGGGAGCGAGCCAGGCTGGTCTCGGACTCTGCCATCGTGATGGGTTGATGTGACAGTGAAATTAGAGAAGGGAGCTGAAGCCCTTGCTGGGGTGTCCAACCTGCGGCCGGTGGCATTCACGGGACGGCTTTAGGAATTTTTTGTGTGATTAAGTGTCACAGTGTATTTAATGTGCGGCCCAAGACAACTCTTCTTCCAGTGTGGCCCAGAGACGCCAAAAGGTCGGACACCCCTGCCTTGGAGCATGCCGCAGTGGGTGGCTCAAGAATGGGCTCGGACAGGGTTGAGGTGTCCCCAGGCCACGCAGCCAGGTCCCGCCGACTGGAGGCCAGGGTCAAACGGGAGGCCAACAAACCTCCAGGGTGTGGGTGCAGCCAGTCCGAGACCCTCCAGGAGGCTGTGGACAGGGGCCTGCAAAGCAGAGCAGGAGGAGCCCTGCCCCCTCCGGGGCTTCAGGCCCCCAGAGCCTCCTGCAGGCCAGGCCTCATCTCAGGTTTTTGACTTTCTAGAGCACCCACCCCCTTCAAGCTCCTGGAGACCCAACACAGGCCCCTGTCGGGGAGATTTACTCCCGTTGCAGTTCGTGGGGGGATGGGGCAGGGCCCAGGGCTTGGGGAGATGTGGCTGTGACTCACTGTGTCACAACCCCCTGGAGTGTGGCCTGGGTGGAGAGGGCAGCCGTGGCATGGGGGTGGAGCTGTTGCTCAGGGGCAGCTTTTCCGGGCCACATGCAGAAGGGAGGCCCCCCGGCCCCTGCTGGGGACGTGGGCAGAGGCGAGCGGCCAGGCTGAAGGCAGCAGCAGCCTGGACCCTGTGCCGACCTCCTGACTCAGGACCCCCAGCGGTGGTGTGTGGGTGTGAGCTGAGTGTCAGGCAGGTCCCTCCGCTGCCTGTGCCCACCTCACCACGCGGTCACTGGGAGGATACACACAGAGCAAGGCCAGCGCACACACAGCGTCAGGCACCTGAGGGCATTCGGTAGGTGCCAGCTGCCAAGAAGAAGGTGATGCCAATGGAAGCACCATCCCCTGGGAGGAATGTTCCGGCCCCCGCTCCGCAGCCCTGCCCACATGGAGGGTTTACCTGCGTCAGGATTGCAGACCCAAGGGGGTGGCCACCAAGCAGCCCGAGGTGAGGGGAGTATCCTTGCCACTCCATGTGCTCCTCGCCAGACTCAGGAACCCCCACTTAGCTGCGTGGCACTGGGCGTTCCCAGCACACAGGCCTCTGTGCCCCCCAGACACTGGGTGGGGGCAGCAGCTCCTGCTTGCAATGGCTCCTGCTGGACCTGGGGCCTGGGCTGAAACATCCTCTAGGAGGTCCTCCCTGGCACCTGGCCTCCTCCGTCGGCCCGTTTTCTCATGTGTCCGCTGTCCCTCCACTGAGCTGAGCTCCGTGAGGAGCTCATCCGCCCACCTCGCTCCCTGCTGCCCCCTATCTCCAAGGGCAGAAGCCCTACCAGTTCCCCCTGTAGCCCTCCTCCTGCTGATCTGGGATGTTAGGTGGTCCCCCCAGGGCTGTGCCCCTTCCCCCCTTCTCTCCTTCCATCATCCGGGATCTGAGGCACCTCGGCAACAGCTCACCACTGTCCCCCACCCTTCTGCGTGTCCCAGGCTGGACGCCCTGGGCTGCTTCCTGCCCCCCAGCACCACAGCCGTGCCCCACAGTGTCCTCCCCGCCCTCCCACTGTCTCGCCCCACGTGCTGCCCCACCACTCCCACTGTCCTGGATCAGTGGACCCGGCCTCCTGGCTCTGTTCTCCCCAGTGCAGTCTAAACCGATTCTGTCCAATTTGGTAGCCACTAGCTGCATACGGCTATTAAAATTGACATTGTATTTAAATGACAAGTTCCTTTATTGCCCCGCCCCTAGTCAGTTTCAAATGCTCAGTAGCCAAGTGTGGCTAGAGGCTGGTGCTTGGGCCAGCACAGGCCTCGATGTTTCCACCATCAAAGAGCGCGTCACGGGCAGTTGGGAAGCCAACAGATCAGTCATCTGCAGGCACAGGTCGATGCTGCTGCTGTGCTCAGAGCCTTCAGTGGCCTCGGGCTGAGGCCACCCTGCCTGGTGCCTCCGAGCAGACGCCGCACAGACCTGCAGCCCCGGAGAGCAGTGGCTCCGTGCCGGCGGTCCGAGGAGCGCACTCCATTGTGCTTCACCCTCTCAGCCTCAGTTTCCTCATCTGTAGAATGTGGATGATAATAATAATGCCTACCTCCAAAGGTGACTGTGAAGGTCAAGTATATGTGCAACCCAGCCAATGGCTGGCATATATCTCAGCACGTGGTAAGAAGTGTCCGTCACATCGACATGAATGAGGCCACAGGGCCAGGTCGAGGGAGGCAGGGTCAGAATAGCTGTGGGCCACCTCGGGCTTCTGGGCACAGTTGCCCTGTTAGTTGGTACCCGAGGATGACTAACCTGTTCAGCCTGCAGTGCTGTCCGCAGGACAGTCTTGGTGGTAGGAATGTTCTGTATGCCCACTGGCCTCTGGGGACTGATGTCTCAGGCAGGCCAGTGACTGGTGTGGGAAGGGGAGGGGGCCCCAGGGAGCAAGGGCAGGCAGGTCCAGCCTCGGGAATCAACTTTCCCAGGCACCTGCTTGCCCTCTGTGGCAGCAGGCAGGAGCTGGGACTGAGCGGAGAGGGACCGGCTGGCTGTGGAGCAGGGGGCGAGGCGGGTTCATCACGGAAAGGGCTTCTGGGTATGGGCGTTGAACTGAGCAGCCAGCCCCGACCTGGAGCTGAGCCAGTGGAGGAAGCGGGGCCAGGACCCTTGTGCCAGGCAAGTTGCGTATTCGAGTGGCACGGGTGCCCGGCCCTCCTCCAACACTGCCGAGATGGTTCCCAGTGTAGCGCTTCCTCTCCCTGCCGGGGCTTGGTTTCCTTATCTGTGGCTGTGACAGCTGCTGCCTTGTGGTGAACAGTGTTTGCCAGGACTCTGGTCACCTGGAACAGATGGCGTCCTTGGCCGGGGCTGGCCCCACGAGCTAACTGTCACTCTGCAGAGTGCCAGGGGAGCAGAATTCCTGGGGACTGGGGTCTTGGCACACCAGACAGTCCCTTGGCCCTGGCGTTCGAGGTTAGCCCAGGGCAAGGGCAGGACCCAAAGTCTGCAGCCCCGCTGGGCCCCCAGTCTGTCTGTCTGCAGGCGCAGGGTGCCTGGGGGAAGCGGTGTCGGTTTCCATCTGTTCCCTTCTCACTGGTGCTGTGTGGCTGACAGGTACCCTGACCTCCCCAAGCCTCTGTTTCCTCAACGAGATGGAGACATACATTTGTTCCTCCAGTGCTGGCCTCCTGAATTGGGCCCCAACTCCTCTCCAGCCCTTGTAGCTGCAGCACCTGGCATACAGCAAGGTCTCAGTGCATGGCCACCAGTAGCCTGGATAATGTGCTGGCCGTAGAGTGACCCCTAGTGTAAGCTTGACCTTTGGAGTCCTGCCTGCTAGAGACGAACTGAAGGAATGAATGAAACAATGAGATTTGAAGAAATAAACACAGTGTCAGTTTTGTGCATCTTGCCCGAAACCCTGAATCTGTCCTGTTCTTTGGGTTCACCTCTGCCCATCTTCCATGTAGGATCATGGAACCTCATGTTGGAAGGACCCTTAACTGAGTCCCAGGGACGGAGGAAATACAGAAATGGTCACTGCCTTCTGATCTCAGACACTGACTTGCCTGCTTAACCCTAAGAAAGGACCTAGAAGCAATAGCAGAAGCTCCAAAGAAGCTGATTCAGGCCAACAGAAGAATTTCTAGCAGCCCGAGGGCTTGGAATGGGCAGTTTTAAGAATTGGACAAGAGGAAGTCAGGTGGGCAGCTTGGCAGGACACCTGCCTGGGGTGAGGGTTTGGGCAGTATTCTTACTTCAGGTGCCCTTCAGACACTGGCAGAGGATTCTGAACACTTCCTGGGGCTCCGGATCTCCCAGGTTCTGGCCCCGGGTTAGGAAAGCCCCCTGAGTCCCTGAGAAATCCCCCGGAAGGTGGTAAGCAGCCCTGCACCTGGCCCAGCCCTTGCACAAAGCTGGCCAGGAGCCAGGCCTGGCAGGATCAGTTGGATCGTCTGCGTTTGCTCGTCTGACAGGAAATCCAAACGCAAGGAAAGAAACAGGCACTTTTAGAGCATCAGCCCAAGTGCCAGGCTCTGTGCAGGCAGGTGCTTTGACATTTCGGCTCATTGAGATCTGCCACAGGACTGCAAGGGAGGGGATGACATCGTCCTTCTTCATCTGAGGACGGGCTCAGAGAGGCTAAGTAGATTGCTTAAGGACACATAGCTAGTAAGTTCTAGGGCTGGGATTCAAACCAGGTCCTCCGGACGTCAGTGAAACGGGCAGCCGATATTTCCTGAGCACCTACTGGATTCTTAGGCTGGGTTACTAGTTCTCGGCATGGGTCAGCTGGTTTGATTCTCACAGTAGCCCTACGGAACGGAGTGCTCTGTCTCCCTTCTATTTAGAGGGGCACTGAGGCACGGGGAGGTAGAGTAGCTTGCCACGGTGAGATGCAGTGCTCAGATCTTTGCAGTTGGCTGCAAGGATGCACCTCCTTTCCTCATGGCCAAGGGCAGAGCCTTCGGGTCAGTGCGGCAGGGCGGGGCTGGGGAGGAAGGTGAGCACAGGGAGGTGGACTTCAGCTGGAAAATCAAGATGGCCTTCAAGCAGGTGAACTCTTGAAAAGGTGGGGAGGGTCCATCGAAGGTGCTCCCAGGCTGGGGGGCTTAGATGGGCAGATTCCTGCCCAGGAGTGGAGACTGAGGGAGGACGGCTGACCTCCGGGATTAACCCCATTGACAGAGTGCCCTGAGCACCTACTAAGGGTTGGCCCTGCTTGCTGCTGAACACAGACCACAGCTGGCCTCCTCTCCCAGGTGGAAGAGTTGAGCGACCCCAGCTGCCCTAGAGTGGAGGACACCAGGAATCAGGGCTGTGAGGCAGGTGAGGAAGAAGTAGTCCTTAGGACTCAAGCTCCTGGGCTACGGAGGAGCCTGGCAGGGTCCTGCTGGAGGCCGCCTGAGGGCACCCCCAGGGCTGAGCTAGGGCCCTGGCCCGCATAGGCGAGCTCAGGACCACGGAGAGCTCCCCGGGCGTCTGGTCACCCCAGTGACAGCTGTCGGGGGTTGTCTGCACCTGGGAGGCTGCTGCTTGCCTGGCCAGCCCCCACGGGCACAGCTGGCAGCCTCCAGGGAGCACCCCTCTTCTCTCTGGCTGGGACCCCCCCAGACTCAGCCTGAGCCCTGGCCCTGAGGTCATGGCTGTGTCATGGAATTGGGGCTCAGCTTCTCTGCACTCACTCCCTCGGCTTTCCAGGCAGAGCCTGAGGGGGGATGTGGGGGGGGGGAACCTGCCAGCCTGGGACCTCCTGGCGGCGATGAGGGGGCCAGGGGCAGGCTGATCCTGTGGCCATCGTGGACCAGGGTCAGCTCAGCCTCCCTCGTCCATGATTATCCGGCTACCAGGAAGCACCTGGCCCACCCGCCGCCTCCTTCACACACTCAGAGGAGGACCCAGCCCCTGGGGCTGGGCGTGACTCGTGGAATATGTTGGGGGTCCTGGTAGGGAGGCTCCCAGAGACCCTCACGGTACTTCCCACATTTCCCGGCCCACTCCCCAGTCAGGTGTGGGCTCTGCCCAGGCTCCACTTGCTCAGGCCTCCACTCTGCTCAGCTCGGCTCTGAGACAGGCCCTGCCAGGGCCCAGCTCCGAGCCTTTGCCCTTGCTCCTCCCCCAGCCCCGTTCTCTCGACTCTGCCAGGCTGGGGAATAGCAACAGCAGTAAGAAGAGCTCAAGCTCACTGAGCACTTGGTGTGTGCTAGCACCTCACATGGGTTATTACTGAAAACTTGCGTAGATAAGAAAAAGGAGGCTCAGAAAGGTCATTAGCCTGCCCGAGGCTACCCAGGAAGCGGCAGAGCCAGGGCTGGAACTGGGCAGTCTGGGTGTGCATGGAAGTGCTGCCAGCACTGTCCTTTGGGGAGGCCCAGGGCAACGCAGGGCACTCTTGTTGAGTACTTGCTGTGTCCAGGTTTTGCCCTGTGAGCTCGTGGTCCTGCCATCGGAGAGACAGACATCTGGGGAGATGAGGCCACTGCGGAGGGCATCGGGAAAAGGACAGACTGGTCTGGCCTCCCTGATCCAGTGTCTCGTTGAAGGTGGGCAGGGCAGGCCTGGTCACATTCCATTTTGCAGAGGGGGTTGGACTCGGCAGAGGCTGGCCAGTGCTCCCTGCGGGCAGCCCGGAAGTGGGGTGACAGAGCCCCCCTGCCCTGCCCCGGGGGTGGCAGTCTCCGCAGAGCAGCCAAGTGAGCCATTCAGACCAATGGCAGAGCCAGTCCCTCTTCTCAGAGCCCTCCTGGGACAGCCACATTGCTGGCTGTGACCCCAGGCCCTGCGTGATCCGGACCCGTCCGTCTCCCTCTGGTCTGCTGCCCTTGCAGTTCCCCCGAGTACTGGCCTTCTCTTCCTCCCCTGTAGCCTCATCTTTGGGTCTCACTCCTCCTGAGGCCTGCCCCAACCCGCCCCCTTCCTCCCCTTTATCCTGCTTTATTCTTCAGAGCACGACTCTTCCTAACATACAACATTACTTGACTCGTTTATCTAGTTTATGACTGACCCTTCTCCCACTCACCCAAGCACACGCCTTGCTCCTCAGGGCCGGGGGTCCTTGCTGCCTGGTCCCCTGTGCGCCTGGGCCTCGGCACAGTGCCTGGCACCCGGCATGCTCGCTGGTAGTCACTGCTGAATGAATGGAGGATTCAGGTGCGGTGAGCACCCTGGGGGTGTTGTGTGCGTCACATGCGATGGTGGCAGTTCCAGCCATTGGGTTGTCTTGCCAGGTCACCGGGGGACACCTCATGGGACCTTGTTGTCTACTTGGGTTGAACTTGGCAGATGGAAGGGGCTCAGGACAACTTTACCACGGGACTAAGTCCTGCTGTTGACCCCACAGAATCGAGTCTGACCCTTCTGGATTGTGTGGTGCTGAACAAGTCACTTCACTTCTCTAGCCTCGGTCTCCTCATCTGTGAAACGGGGGTAGCAGCAGTCCCCACTATGTGTTGGAAGGCTTCAGGGTGGTCGTGCGTGTCATGCACTCAGGACAGCAGCCGGGCTGTGTCAGTGGCCATTAGCTCTGTGGTCACACCTGAAGGTTTCTCCAAGAAGCCGACAGTGGACTGGGAAATGCTCCCCGGCTGTAGCCCGCAGCCAGGCCACCTGCACTGGGGAGGGGCACGGTTGCGGCTGTAAGGGGGCGTGTAGCTGCCGGCTTGGGAACAGAACTTATGTTCAAGTCTCAACTAGGCCACCTACTGAGTGTCCCCAGGAAAGCCTCATCAGCTCTCGGAGTCTCACTCTCCCCGTCTGTAAAGACAAAGGCAGTACAAAGACCTCCCAGGGTGGTTGAGACTTAAGTGAGGCCCCAGCTCCCAAATGCTTATTTATTTATTCTGTTTCCTACTTATGTGCCTCTGGGTCACAAGATGTATTTGAATCACTTATCAAAACACATGAAGATAAAAAGGAAGTAGAGCAAGAGGAGTGAAAGTTGAAAAAAATACAAGCAGCTATGAGTGAAGGTGTCCCAGAAAATGCAGTTTATGAGGCACTGACTCTGGGCTGACCCCTGTGCCCTTTAGAGCTTCCTAGTAGCCTAAGTGATGAGAGAAACATGCTCAGTTCCATGATTCTCTGCAGCAAGCTGAGCTGGGGCCCAGTGAATCAGGGAGGTCCCAGGCATTGGTGAGCCTGCCCCTCCCTTGGGCAGAGAGGGCCAGGAGTAACCAGATCCTGAGAGCCAGCCTGGCCAGGGGGGCAGGGTCATGGTGACCTCGGTGGGATCCAAGGGCCCCCCTTTGCATACAGCAGGGTGTTCACTTCCGCCCTGAGCTTCTTACCTGCTAAGGCCTTTGTTGGCTGCTGCCAGGGGATTCAGTCCTGGCCCTGCCCTGCCCCTCCACAGCCCACAGGCCCTTTCAGTCCAACCAGGGCGAGGCAGCGGGGGTGGGGGTTGTGCCTTACAGAGGCAGGTCCCAAGTAGGGGAAAACAGCTTGCAAGAAGGATCGGGGCTCCCTTGGCAAGCCCTGAAATCCTCAGGTAGGTCACTCTGGAGGCTTCTGCAGTGCTGACCTCTCTCCACGGTTGCCTTATACCTGGTCACTGCCACGGCAACCGCCCTCCCCGCCTGCCTTTATTGGGCCTCACTCATTGCCCCTCCACTCACCCTGCTGGCCTGCTCTGCCTGGTCTCACTTTGCAGAGCAGGGCTGGAATCCACTGTGGAGCCCAGAAGACCCCCCTGAACAGGCTGCCGAGGGGCAGCCCCTCCCTTCTGCCATCCGAAACACTAGTGGAGACCAGCCCCACCTCTGTTCTGGGACAGCTGATGTTCAGCAGAGGTTAGGCCCCCACCCCCAGTAGGCAGCTGGGCTAGCCACCTGTGGGGCAGGTTCCAGGAAGGTCAGGCATTTAAGCTGAAGGAGGTGCCGCTCTGGCCAGGGGATTGGCAACTCCATTGTTCTGGACTGGCTTGCTCAGGATTTCCCAGAAAGGTGAGGCCAGGGAGGGTGCGCAACAAAGGAGTCAAGCCACCCAGGTTCACCCAGCTTAATAACTTTGAGCAGGTCCATTAAGTCCGTGGGTTTCCTCCTTTATAAAAAGGAAAGTACCCTGATAGGTGTGCCTCAGTGGACTGAGTGTGGGCCTGCAAATCAAGAGGTCCCTGGTTCGATTCCTTGACAGGGCATGTGCCTGGGTTGCAAGTAAGGTCCCCAGTAGGGGGCATGTGAGAGGCAACCACACATTGATGTTTCTCTCTGTCTTTCTCCCTTCTCCTCTCTCTCTGAAAATAAAATCTTAAAAAGAAAAAAAGGAAAGAGTTGGAGGAAATGATTTGTACACTTAGTTCTAGGTCAGACATTCGTGGTTCTGTGCCCTCCGACCACGGAACTTTTCAGAGAAAATTACATGCTGAGAACTCTGTATCCATCTCACAGAGGTAGCAACTGGGGTTCAGAACGGCAAGCGCCTTGCATAGTGTCACAGCGGTTTAAAGCCAAGTGCACAGTGCCCCACCACCTTAAGTGTTGGGAGGTGGAAGGGAGAGTGTGGCAGGAGGACACCCGAGTGACCCACAGAAACAACCAGAGGAGAAGCCGTGGAAAGGAACACTTTAGGGAAAAGACTTCGAGGTGGAAGGACAGTGTGCCACTCACCAGGATCTGTGGAGGGGAAACGAAGGCACCAGATGCCATAGGCCAGGTGTCTGTCTCAACCCCTCCTGTGACTTGGTGGGTCATTGCAAGCAAGTTCCTGGTCCTGCCCCCCAAAACGGTACAACCTCCCAACCAGCCTGCCCACTTCCCTGGGCTCAAGGACAGCACAAGCCGGACCGTTAGGGTCACACATGAGATTCAGTATTGAACATCCAGATAAAAAGTGGAGTTCAGTCAACAGTGCGGTGCCCATTTCAGTCTCCTAATTGGGACAAAGGTACCGTGCTGATGTAGCTGTTAACCCAGCGGAGGCTGCGTGAGGAGCATGAGGGAACTCTCTGTACTGTCTTTGCAACTTTTCTGATAAACTGCAGGTAATCTAAAATGGAAGGTCTATTTAAATTGTAATATATATGTCTCTGTAGTCATCACGAATTGATAACTTCGTGTGAAGTTAGCTGTGTGAAGAGAGAATGGTTTTGTTCATGAATCACTCATGAATAGAGACTGATTCATTCAGAATAACCATGGATTATTATGTAGAATTTAAAAGGAAATGGCAGGTTTATTTCCACTGATCTGAAAAATCTCTATTATTCATTTAGCAAAAATTTGATTGGACTTGGTGCCCAATGTGATAGTTATGAAACCCTTTAAACCAAGAACTGAAAATCGCACCTAAAACCAGTGATAGACCTCTAACAGGTCCAACTGCGCACCCAGAGAGCAGTGCAGTATAGGGCATGGGGTAATGCGGGGAATTTTCATTTAAGTTTATTCTTTCGATGTTAGAATTAGATGTTGTCCCTTGAGACCTGTGAATTTTTTTCTGTGAAAAGGTATTGGAAAGGCTTGCCAATGTTCCCCACACACAATCAGAAGGTAGACAGGTAGCAAGAAAGAAGGTAACCCCTGGGCAGTGCAGGGAAGGGCCCCCATGCCTGCAGCCTGCCAGCTCTCCCCCTCTTTTGGGGCCTGTGAACCCCCAGGCAGATTCTGCAGCAGGGTTGAGTTTTTCCCAGGATGCATTTTGTACCTGGAACAGTGCAGCTGGTGAGGGGCAGGGGCGGGGCAGTGAGCCAGGTGGAGAAGCCCACTGCAGAGGCTGGATGTGTGGTGAGCTGGTGGTCCCTGGGGGCTGGGCTGGTGAGCAAAGGGCAGGAGTCCTCAAACCAGGAGGGGAGCTTCCTTGACACATAGGCTTTCAGGGGCACTGGGTACAGCAAGCTGGACTAGCAGGTTTGACACTTTGGCGGCAGGAGGCGGCTTCATACAGGGTCACCAGCAACTGGCCAGGACATTCACAAACGTGGTGGCGGCCAGGGCCTCCTCAGGTCCGGTTTCCAAAAGAGCCCCATGCTCCCCTCACCCAGGAATGCAGACCCCTGACCCGTCTACTCTCTCCCTCTTCCCTGTAGGATGAAGATGAGACGCTACAAGCTCTTTCTCATGTTCTGTATGGCCGGCCTGTGCCTCATCTCCTTCCTGCACTTCTTCAAGACCCTGTCCTATGTCACCTTCCCCCGGGAACTGGCCTCCCTCAGCCCTAACCTCGTGTCCAGCTTCTTCTGGAACAATGCCCCCGTCACGCCCCAGACCAGCCCAGAGCCGGGGAGCCCCGACCTGCTGCGTACCCCGCTGTATTCCCATTCGCCCCTGCTCCAGCCACTGTCACCAAGCAGGGCCACCGAGGAGCTCCACCGGATGGACTTTGTGCTGCCTGAGGACACCACTGAGTATTTCGTGCGCACCAAAGCTGGGGGTGTCTGCTTCAAACCAGGTACCAAGATGCTGGAGAAGCCCCCATCGGGGCGGCCAGAGGAGAAGGCGGAGGCGGGGAATGGCTCATCTGCCCGGGGCCCAGTCCGGCACCTGCTGAGCGCCCAGGAGCGCGTGGGGAGTCGCGGCGGGCGGCGCAAGTGGGTGGAGTGCGTGTGCCTCCCGGGCTGGCACGGGCCCAGCTGCGGTGTGCCCACCGTGGTGCAGTACTCCAACCTGCCCACCAAGGAGCGCCTGGTGCCCAGGGAGGTGCCGCGGCGCGTCATCAACGCCATCAACATCAACCACGAGTTCGACCTGCTGGACGTGCGCTTCCACGAGCTGGGCGACGTGGTGGACGCCTTTGTGGTGTGCGAGTCCAACTTCACGGCCTACGGGGAGCCGCGGCCGCTGAAGTTCCGGGAGATGCTGACCAACGGCACGTTCGAGTACATCCGGCACAAGGTGCTCTACGTCTTCCTGGACCACTTCCCGCCGGGCGGGCGGCAAGACGGCTGGATCGCCGATGACTACCTGCGCACGTTCCTGACGCAGGACGGCGTGGCGCGCCTGCGCAACCTGCGGCCCGATGACGTCTTCATCATCGACGACGCCGACGAGATCCCGGCGCGCGACGGCGTGCTCTTCCTCAAGCTCTACGACGGCTGGACCGAGCCGTTCGCCTTCCACATGCGCAAGTCGCTCTACGGCTTCTTCTGGAAGCAGCCGGGCACCCTGGAGGTGGTGTCGGGCTGCACGGTGGACATGCTGCAGTCGGTGTACGGGCTGGACGGCATCCGCCTGCGCCGCCGCCAGTACTACACCATGCCCACCTTCCGGCAGTACGAGAACCGCACGGGCCACATCCTGGTGCAGTGGTCGCTGGGCAGCCCCCTGCACTTCGCGGGCTGGCACTGCTCCTGGTGCTTCACGCCCGAGGGCATCTACTTCAAGCTCGTGTCGGCCCAGAACGGTGACTTCCCGCGCTGGGGAGACTACGAGGACAAGCGGGACCTCAACTACATTCGGAGCTTGATCCGCACGGGGGGCTGGTTTGACGGCACGCGTCAGGAGTACCCGCCGGCCGACCCCAGCGAACACATGTATGCCCCCAAGTACCTGCTCCAGAACTACAACCAGTTCCGCTACCTGCTGGACAACCCCTACAAGAAGCCCAAGAGCACGGCGGAAGGGGCGCCGCGGAACAGGGGTTCCGATGGACAGCCGCCCGCCAGGGCCAAATCGGAAGCGATGGAAGGCTAAGGTTGTGCGATCTTACAGGGCCAGTGGCAGGACAGCGGGTGGCGACTTCCGTCATCTCCCTGACCCCAGAGGGGTTCTTGAGAGGACCAGGAGTGGATGGGTGGGGGAATCTTCCCTGTTCAAGCCCTTGTGACTCAGGGGTCAGGCCTGTGAGCTCAAAAAGCATCATTCCTTGACAGGAGAGGGAGCCCAACCCTTCTGCCCTCCAAGAGGGCTGTGGCCAGGTGGTGTCGGTGGAGAGTGCATGAACGTTTCTGGGTGCCGGGGGAGGGTGGGGGAGGGCGCGGAGGAACTCCGTGCTCAGTGGAAGCTGAGGCCCCCTGGGGAGAAGCCCGCCATTTGGCTTCTTGGTGTTTTGGACCTGCAGTTGGAAGGTACGTGCCAGGAGGTCCCCAGGCTCTGTAAATAATTGTTTGGGCCCAAGAGGAAGAGGGGACACCAAGAAAGGAGAGGATAAACAAAGAGCACCCAGCTGGGAGTAGCACAGTGTCCTCAGAAGTGCTGGGCCAGAAGGAGCCCAGACCACCACCTGCCCGCCCCACAGGGGCACCACTGTGCCAGCTGTGTCCCCCAGCCCCTCCCAAGCCGACATAGGGGTGGGGCCTGGGGAGTCTGGGCCTGGCTTTGATGTTCCTTTTTACTTTCTACATTGCTGTCTTGTGGGCTACTTGCTAGTCCCTGCAAGGCCAGGAGTTCAGTTCTCAGGGTGGCACAGGGCATCAGCCAGCCTAGTAGGTGAGCCCCCGGGGCCCCCCATCACCCCTTCCCACTGGAGTCCACAGCCCTGGCTCTCCACCATCTGAGGTGGAGTTGCCCCTGTGCCCCTCTTTGGTGCTGGCTGGGGGCCAGGAAGGGGCCATGAGGGACATTATGGCCAGTTGTATGTTATCTCATTCCTCATAGCATGCCTCGTGAGGGCAGGAGATGGACTCACGGAAGTAGATTCTAAGCTGCTGTAATTAAGAGACCCCGAAATACAGTGAGTGGTTTAAGTGAGACAGAAGCTCGTTTTGGATTTAACCCTCTGGAGGGAAGTGGTCTGGATTGAGGAGGGCGGCTCTGCTCTCCTCACACACACCTTCCAGTTATTGTTAGGGCACCTGCCCCAGTTCCCACCGGCACACGTGCACCCAGGCCTGGGGCCGGCAGAGAAAGGCAAGGGAAGCGCAGAGCCTTTCCTGTTAGTGGCGTGAGCCAGAGATGGCAAAGTCACTTCTGACAGCATCTTGCTGGTCACAGGTAGCTGCAAGGGAAGCTGAGCTGCCGTGAGCTCAGCGTCAACTTAGTTCTTTTACATTACAGGAAGGCGGGTATAGGGGCAAGGGGAGAGAGCGTAGAAACGACTGTTGCAGTCATAAGATCATCCTGCCTTGTGTGGAGCTCCTGGAACAATCTGCCCCCTCCCTGCCAGCCCGGGGCTGGGGTGCACTGAGAGCCTGCAGTTATGGGAAGGGTGGGCCACTCAGTCCCTGAGGCCCCAGTAGATGCTCACCTGATAACACCAGGACGCAGAGGCTGCCTGTGGAATGGTATGTGTGTGTGTATTTATGGGCATGGGTGCATGCTTGTGTGTACTTACGTATGTGTCTGTGTCGCTGTGTCCCTATACATAATACTTGTGTGTGGATGGCCCCCCTTCCTCAGAATCCAGAGCCTGTGACCCCACCTTCTGCAGCTCCCCAAAATGACTGAGGCAGAAAGCCCTTGGGGAGTCCGGAAAGCAAGGCTGAAGGGGTTGCAGGGGCTGCCCGTTTGTCTGTCTGTCAGTCTAAGGGATGAGAACCCTTCTGAGCTGAAGGCTGCATAGCTGCCCGCCCACCATCTCCCAGCCCCTTGGGCCCTGCCCATACCCTTCGGCCCTGTGCCCTCTGGCCCCCAGCAGGGACTTTCTCTGGGTGTTCCTGCATGGGCTGGAGGAGGAAGGTGTCCCTTTCACCACAGCTCTGTCTGGAGAAGTTCCTGGTGTGGGTGGGGTGTGGCAACTGGCTGAGAAACAGTCTCTGGGGTAGGAATGAAGAAGGCTGAGGGGGCTCTGTTGCCCCCACTCCCCCTCCTGTCTAGAAGGACCTCGAGGGAACCCCTCTCTTGGAGTTATAGCAGCCCCCCTCTCTGATTCCTCTTGGGGCTGACAAGTGGCTCAAGAGGTCAGCCACCATCCCTGCTCACCACTGGACAGGCAGCCTCGGGGTTCCAGAGTCGTGCCTGAGCCCCAGCCCAGACACACCTCCCTGCCTGCGGGCTTTCTCACCCCACGCCCTCTCCTGCTATTGCGGGGCGCCCCCTCCAGGCCGGTCTGCAGTTCAGCAGCTTGGGCGGGGGAAGAAGGGAGGAGCTCAGCCCCGCCTTTCCTTTCAGACCCAGGAGGGCATGTTCATGTCCACTGTCGAGTGAGGCCTAGCCATTGGGTGGAGATGACAGCTGTCAGAGGGGTGGGGGGCCAAGGCACGGGGTTGAAGAGTTTCACATGTAATCACATCACATGCTGGGAATTTGGGGGGCAGAGGAGCCCTGGGCCACTCACCCAACGCGAAGGGAAACCAAATTGTGAACGCGAGTGCTGGTGTTCCACTGGCCCTGACAACACACCCAGAATTCTTATCCCTGGGGCACATGCCCTGGACCTGTAGGCTCAAGGAGGCCCAGCCCACCCTCAGGCCATGCCGGGTCCCAGGGTCAGGTGTGGGAGAGCTTTGGGGGGCAAAGGTGACAGTTGGGGTCGGGAGACAGGACTTACCCACAATGACAGCAGGGCCCTGGGAAATGTATAATTTAAGGACACCATTATTTTTTTTGGAAGGGGAAATTGATATGTACATTCTGAAATCATTTTCTCTGTAAATGGTTGGATTTCATTTCACCCTTAAAGGGATGCTTAAGGTAATATTAATAATAAAAACAGCTATGAAGTATGTAGCGTGTCTGTGTGGCTGGTTTCGGGGTGCCCTGGGGCAGGAAGGGCTGCAAGGGGGTAGCTCCGGCCTTGCCGAAGCCGCTCTGGCTATGGAGGGCTGGGTCTGTGGGGTGAGAGCCTTCCCAGGACGCCACGGCAGGTGAGGAGGGACGCAGTTACCTCCACCAGCACCAGGGGGCATCCTTCCCTCCCACCGGTAGAAATTAGCTGAAGAAAGTGCTGGACAGGGGCCCCCAGAAGGAAGGAGAAGTGGGCCCGGGACTGGCCACACCCACCCTCCTGAGGCAGGGGGTTCCCTGGGGATCTGGGTAAAGACTTGGTGCCTGTTCTGAGGGCAGCAGTCGCCCTACAGTCGGGTTGTCGAGGCATCAGCTGTTTCCTGCCCATGCCTGTGGGTCCTAAGGTCATACAGCCCCTGATGGCAGAGCAGGGCCGGGCGTGGACTTGCAACACGGTCCTCAACCCCCTGGGGCAGGTGAGGATGGCAGCCTCTGTGTTTAGCCTTTTCTCCCCCATGAAACTGACCTTGGACTTGGGCCGTGATGGTACCTGGCGCTGCGGAATGCTGGGGGCGGGGGGTTTCCTGTAGGCTTCCTCCACCGGCACTGGCCCCGAGAGGAGGGCCCTCTGGCGTTTTCTAAGGAAGGTCCCAGAGACGGTGGGAGGGGACACCTCTGAACCCTCCCTCGGTCCCCTGTGGGGAGGCTGTGCAGCCTCCAGGTTAGATGGGGAGACCGAGGCCGGAGATGGGAAGGAGTGGCTGCAGTGTGGTGGCCAGAGCAGGGGCTAGTGACTTCTGAGCACCTACAAGGTGCCAAGCCCTTCACAGGCGGTGGGTGATGGAGGAAGGCACAACGTTCACCCAGGGGCATTGGAGGGTCAGCTCTTCTCCTGTGGGATTTAATGGTATTGGGGGGGGGGGGTTCCTCCCATTTCCCAGCCTGGGAGGTTGGAGGAGGGGAGGCTAGGATTTAGGGAGATTAAGGGTAGAAACTGCTCAAAGGCACGCAGCCGCCAGGCAGCGGGGTCTCCACCACTTCTTACAGTGCTGCACTGCCTCCTAGTGGGAGGGCGAGGCATGTCCGTTACAGGTGGCGCAGGCTTCCCTGCTCCTTCCTTTTTCTCCTCAACTGGAAGCCGCAAAAAAAACGGAAAAGAAATTATAAAAATTAGAATCATGGAAAAGTGTAATGTGAGAAGAAAACCAAGCCTGGGAAATGCCACAAATGATGAAGGCAATGCTAGGGAAACGTCAGAGTGTTGAAGTCGCTCAGAGGGGAGGGGCGTGTCCTCTTTTTCGCTTTTCCAGGTGAGGAAATGAAGCCTCCAGAACTCGAGGGAGGTGGTGAACACTGACGGCGGGCACCTCAGAGCGTCTCTCTTGTCCAGCGGGCGTGTCTTCCTCACTTTTATGTGCCCAGCGCTCTGCTCGCGGCCGGGCAGTACCCACTGAATCCCGCTGAATTGTACTGACGTGAGGTGCATGTAACAGCTCGCCCTTCGGTGGGCGACCCACCCCCCGGCCTCTAACTTGTGCTATTAGTGGTCGTTGTAGATGTTGGCATCGACCCTGCCAGCATGTGCCCCAACAGTCAGGCCCCAAGGACCCCTGCGCCCTGGCAGCCCAGGGTAGCTACCTTCCTCAGTCGGGGTTCACTCATCCCCTCTGGCTCACGGAGGACAGAGGCCCACGTTAGGAATGGCTTTCCCGCTGAGGAGCTGTGTTTGGGGAGGGCTCCTCCTGTTCTCCAGCCTGCGCCTGGCCAGTGGATAGCCGGCCACCCAGGGAAAGAAAGGCTGTTTGCCAGCAACCGAGCAGGAGGGCATCGGTGGGTCACATTCTGAGACTCAAAGGACGGAGAATGTGTGCAAACATCACAGCTCGTCATCTGAACTGCAGTTAGTGTCTTTCCCAGCTCTGCTCCTCCCCTGGGACACACCCTGACCTGGAAATGCAGAAATTGTCTCTTGCTTCTCCTTCTCCCTCTTCCAGTCTCCCCCAAGCAACCCATTCTCCACACAGGGCTGCCCCAGTCCACCGAGGCCTGTGTGCAAATCGGGAAGGGCACCCATTTGTCAGGATGTTTTACTTCCATCTATTGAAAAATTGCCGCAATGGGCCCTGGCCATGTAGCTCAGTTGGTTAGAGCATCGTCTTGACACACCAGCGTTGCAGGTTCAGTCCCCAGTCAGGGCGCAAACAAAAATCAACCAATGAATGCATAAATAAGTGGAACAACAAATTGACCTCTCTCTCTCCCCCTTTCTCTAAAAATTTAAAAAATTGCCATAATGTGCTGGTTTCATTAGAAAAAGACAACTCACTGCCTCTGCCAGAGACATGTCAGAAGAAACACACAACTCCACAGGGCTCACCTTGTGAGGTGTGGACAAGGGCTGTGGTGTCCTTGTTCGGTGTGTGACACAAACGACCACCCCCAGCAGCCCTGCCGCCGTCCCAGATCTGCCCCCATCATGACCTGCGCACAGTCTCCGGTCCCCTGTCACCTGCGGTGCTAAGTCACCCTGCTGCCCCGTTACGCTGGCTACTTGTGCCATCCCCTTGGGCTGGAGTAGACTCCTGACTCAAAGGCAGCGGATCCGCCTACAGGCTGGGCAGTGCTGCCCGTGGCGTGGCTGGGTTTGAAGAGGTGAGCTGGGTCCGTCAGAGGGCGGCGGTCGGGGGGGGGGCGTGGACAGGTTCAGAGAGAAGCAGCCATGGGAGGCCAGTAACCTTGCCAATCACTGGTCCTGGAGCATCCTCAGGACACACCTGACCGCCTCAGCGGTGCTCTGCCCTGTGAACTCACAGTCGCCCCATCGGAGCTGTGACCTGGGCAAGGTCACGCTGATGCCGGAGTCGGCAAATTCGAAGTAGTCACAAAATTCTGAAGACCTGAAGATGGGGTTCTCGAATACACACAGTATTTGATAAAAGTGGTTTTTCATGGCATCGGGAGAAAAAAAGATTAATTTATAAATATCTGACAGCCATGTTTTAAAAAGTCTAGTTACAATCCCTCCCTTACACCCAGATGAATCCCAGATGAATTTACCAAAGGCATTAAAAGTTTAAAAAGCACAATTTTAAACAAGATTTTATTATTTTTTTAGGATTTTATTTATTTTGAGAGGAAAGAAGGGAGAGAGTGGTTGCCTCTCAAGCGCCCGCAGCCCAGGCAAGTGCCCTGACTGGGAATTGAAAGGGTAAGGGAGGGAGAAAGTGAGGGAAACATCGACTGGTTGCCTTTCACATGCCCCCAACTGGGGACCTGGCCTGCAACCTAGGCGCACTCTCTGGCCAGGAATCAAACCCGTGACCTTCTGGTTCACAGGCCAGCATTCATTCCACTGAGCCACACCAGCCAGGGCTAAAAAGTACAATTTGACCAGTCTTTTCTCTCCCTGGGCCGCCGCAGGGAGGGCTTGAGTAAGTAAACTCTCAGGTCTCCAACAGCCAGGACAGCTGCCATTCGTTACACCCTGACCCTAAGCCCCAGGGACCCTAAGCCCGCCACACACACCCACCTGCCTCCTGTATCACTTTCCCCCTGACCGGAATGTCCTCAGCTCTCATTTCTCCATCCCTGCATTCTGTTTTGGAACTACTAGCAGCTCCTTTCCTGGACTTTTGAGGCTTTTACCTTGAACTTGAGTCCAAGTTCAAAATGAGTTATGCCATTTCAGATTTTTTTTTAAGATTGTTTATTTATTTTCAGAGACAGGGCAAGGGTGGGAGAAAGAGAAGGAGAAACATCTGTGCGTGAGAGAAACTTCAATTGGTTGCCCCTGGCGTGTTCCCAATTGCGGACCTGGTCCAAAACCCAGGCATGTGCCCTGACTGGGAATCAAACCAGTGAACTTTTGGTTCACAGGCCAGCGCTCAATCCATGGAGCCACAGCCACCATGGCTCGGTTTTCTCTTTCTATATGTTAAGGCTCAGTGCTTTGTGATGGGAACTGGGAAGGTATGTCAGGGAGTATACTCATTGTGACCCTGGGAGGGGGGGTGTCAGGTTTTGTCTTTGATTCCTTTTCCTTCCCATATAGGATGAGAAACCCTCATGAGGCCTGGCAGACCCAGAAAACCAAAAGAGCCCAACAGGTAATGGAGTGAGCACCCATGTGTGAGACAATAGAGAGTGATGGGGATTGGGGTGAGCCGGGGAGTTCAAACCCTGCCCGAGGGGGAGGACTATTCCCCAGCACAGGTGGGGAGGCTGGTGTTGCCAGATCTTCTAAATATTTGAGCAAACGTGGAAAGCTGTCTTGCATAACTGTCTGGGACTTACAAAGCTCTTAGCATAGCAAGGAGAACAGTTCTTGGTCCAGTCTAGCATGTAGGCTTCCAGCTTGTCCTTTGAGGATGAGGAGGTGGAAGTGCAGGTGGAGGCTATAGCCAGCCTGGATGGTGCTGCCTCATCTGTAAAATGGGTACATGGATACCTGGCCCTCCCAGGGCTGTGGTAGAGGTCAATGGAGACAAAGGATGTGAAAGGAATCCAAGTAACATTCACCGAACAACTGCTCTGGGCCAGGCTGGGTACTCAGCCTTCCCCACTTTTTCCGAAGTCCTGGAACTCACAGCGGTTGCACAGGTGGGAAGCGGAGATGCTGGGATCTAGGCTCCGAAGCTGCACATCTGCCAGCCCCCGGCCCCCACTCCTGCAGCCTGGTAAAGGAGGGTAGTCAGCAAACAAGCTTCCATTCCCTGTGTCCTTTTCTTTTTTTTCTTTTTTTCTTTAAATATTTTATTTATTTATCTTTAGAGAAGAAGGGAATGAGAGAAGGAGAGAAATCGTTGCAATCGAATTGGCGCCGCACTCAATCCACTGAGCTATGCCAGCCAGGGCTCCCTGTGTCCTTTTCAACACCACCTGGCACAATGTGGGCAGCAAAGATTTCACTGGCTTGAAACCTCACTCCTGCCCAGGGATATCCGATTTTAGTCTGGTGAATACAGGATCGATGGCACTGATTACAGCAAAGCCCATCATGAGGAAGGCGGCTCTTTCTGAGAGTGATTTCCAGGTCCCTGGCAGGCTCAAAATCCCAGAGCTTTGCTGATCCGGTTACAGCCAACTCCTCCATGAGCCTCATAATGATAGTGCCTGACCTTCACTCCATCCTGGGCCTGCCCCTGGGGGGGTTGGGGAGGCGGAGGTGGGCTGGACCGAGTTTGCTGTCTTGTCATCCAGTAGCAATTTCCCTCCAATTCAGAGCAGCCAGCATTTCCAGAGAGGCTTGAATTTGTAAGGCAGCTTACTGGGCAAAGTGAAGGAGATGGGACTGGTGAGATGCCCGCCTTGGAGTGCTCGGCCTGCCGCCCTGCTGCCCCACTGGCAAAGGGGCGCCAGACCTGCTCTTTCACTCTCCCTTCTCTCTCCTCTGTGCCATCATTCTGGTTGGACTGACCAGACACGGTCCCTCCAACAACCCTCTCCTTGAATTGTCCTTTTCTGCCCTTTTTCTTCCCAGAAGAACCATCTCCATCCTGCTTGCCATTTACTGTTCAGCCTTTGTCCGCAAGGGACTGTGGGGAGAGCTAGGGGTTGGCGTGTGTAAGCGCTGGCACACAGGAACTCTCACTGCCCACCAATGACTCTCTCAAGGGGTCCCGCTGTGCCTGCGGCCTGAGCTCCTGCAGTTTCAGCCCACCAGTCCATCCCCCACAGAGTGGCCAGGCTGCTCTATCCAACACCCGTCTCTGATCACGGCACAGACTGCTCAATGCAGTTGGTCAGGGCCGAGTTTCCAGCCGTGGCCTTCTGGGCCCTTCCTTCCTTACCAGTCTCGTCTTGGACCCCTTTTCCTGCATTCTCTGGGCTCCAGTCCTGTGAGTTCTCTGATGACCCACGACCTTATTCTTTTGCCCAGACTGCTCTCTGTTCCATCACCTGGTGAGCTCCCTAAAACCTCAGCCAGAGTCATAATTCTCATTGCAGAAATCTGCTTGACCTGCTTGTCTCTCCTCACATTTTAGTTTGAGTCAATTTCAAGTTCTGATTGCTTAGGTACTTATATTAATCCCCATTGCCAAGCGTAGAAAGCAAGGCCCAGAGAGATCGAGAACCTTGTTGAAGGTCACCCAGCCATTAAGAGGAGGAGCTGGGATTCAGACTCGTGACTGACTCCAGACTAATGGTGCTGGTGCAACTGCCTGAAGCACACCTTGCCGGCCATCACTTCCTCCCTGGGCTACCTCAGGATGCTCACCTGTCCAGCCTCTTTATCCCCTCATCTCCCTCCCTTGTGCTACAGCCAGGTCGAGCCCACCCCTCTGCTCCTGCCCTGGGTCACAGGCTCTTCTGCTTCCCACCGTAAAGGCTTCTCTACTGGTTTCTGTCTGTGTGCCTTTCTGACTCTTTCCTCGACCCGGGGCTTCTTGAGGGCAGGAACTGCGTGTTTTATTTCTCATACCCAAGTCTACTCCTGGCTCATACTAGGTGCTCACGAAATGGTGGATGGGTGACTACTTGGTCAATACATTGGGAGCAATAGAGTTGGTTCTCATGGACCATGGAGCAAAAATGTTTTGTCCACTGGACAGATGAGGGAAACAAAGGCACGCAAAGCCTAAATCACTTGCCCCATGCTCGTCACCGCCCCATATGCCCCTTTCAAATTAGACTTGACTGGCCTGACTCAGGGGAAATGGACCATCTCTCCCAAACCCTCTACTTTTGTGGAAAATGTTAATTAATTAGTTAATTAATTCCACAATTAAATGCCTACTCTGTGTGAGCTACTGCTTCGTCAAGTAAGTTTCCCTAGTGCCCTCTAACCATGACCCCATAAGAGGTTGTTGCCATCATCCAGATGTGAGACCTGAGGTTATGTCAAAATTGCAATATCAGTCAAAGATCGGGGAAGGCACCTTGCCCATTAAACCCAGCAGAGCCCTGAGATTTGGGTCAGTGCCCCTTGCTGGGGTCTCCAGCCTACAAAGTTACCACCAACAACTGAGAGGGCCGGACGCCTGTCTGGCTGCCCTGCCTTCTCCCCGCCCACACGTTGCCATGGAAGCACTGAAAATGGGAGGAGCCTTGTGCTGGAAGTAAAGAGAAAACTCTGAAGAACAAGAAGAATCTGGGAAATTATCTGAAGGGCAGATCTTTAAGGGACCCCCTCCTTTCCTCCTAAAAATAATTCTCTGTAGAACAGCAGGGTCAGGAGGGATATGAAAGGTCATCTGGTCTTCCAGCTAGAAATGTCACCATTTAGATTTATTCGGGTCACAGAATTATTTGTTTAGAGAGCAAAGTAGGGCAGCCTGGAAAGGTGAAAAGAATATGTTTTGGAGTCAGACAGACTTGGATTCCACTGCAAGCTTCTCAGCTGCCCAGCTCAGTGCCTTAGAGAAATTACCAAACCTCTCTGAGTCTCGGTCTTCCCATCTACAAAGTCAGACATGGACTCAGATCAGGGAGGTGGCAGTGAGCAAGGGAGTGGTCAGATCCTGGGAGGAGTTGGAGGCTGAGCCACCAGGACACCAGGGCTTGGTCTCTGTTCCCTGCACTGCCGGTGGCAAGGCTGCGCACGTTAGAGACCCTCGGCCAGGGTTTCCTGCCTCTGGCCACTCACTGTTCCTTGAATGCCAGGTACTTTTCAGTCCTCACCACAGCCCCACCCTGAGAGAGATTAGGCAATTTTCCAGAGGGCAGCTGTCCTGAAACGGTGGGGCTGGAATAGGGAGCCAGCTGGGCCTGACTCCAAAACCCAACATTCCTCGGCTTCACTCAGGGCTGGGCACCCAGTGAGGGGCTGGGGGAGGGGGTTTATAGATTCCCTAAGACATGGCTCCTGCCCTCGAAGCTGGTGAGAAACAGAGAAGCCAGTGCATATTAAAACACAGTGCCTGTGCAAATAACAGGTGTCAGGAAATAACTGCTTTGTCGTTGACCAGCTTAGGAACCCTACTAGTGTGCTGACATTTCTATGGGGCCCAAAGGAGGCACCTAAGTGCGTTGGATGAGGGGCAAGGAAGGGGCTGGAAGACTTCCAGAGGTGACATCTGAGGTGGACTTTGGTAGGAGTTTGCCAAGAGCCAAGAGGCCTGGGAAGCTGGAACAGCACGAAGGAAAGTAAAGATTCGAAATCGACCTGAGAAAATGGACTTGGAAGAGCTTTGAAACCTATAGCTGGGAATGTTACTGATGACAGAATTCCCACAGATATTCCCATGGTCCCTCCCAGAACTTGCTACGGTCTGGAGGCCTGTCCCACGCCCCACGCACTCGCGCTCTGCCTTTCTGCGGAGTGCACGCCCAATCCCGCGGCCCTCTGCGGGGCGGGGCCTGAACGCCCCAAACCGGCCGTGCCCGTGTGACGTCAAGAAGGAGGCGGGGCTGAGGATTGTAGGCGGGGTCCAATCCGGAGAGCTAGGGCCAATGAAGCTCCTGGCCCCGCCCGGAGAGTGGCTGCCGCAGCGAAGGCCGGAAGTTCTTCCGCCTCCGTCCGCCTCCAAACTCCCCTCAGTCCCTCCCCTCGGCTGCGCGCACAAGGTCGTGTCCCGGAAGTGAAGGGGCCATGTTGGTGGGTGACCTGGAGAGAGGTACCGGGCGAGAGGCGAATCCCGAGGAGTGGTAGTGCGCGCGGTCCGCGGGTGAGTGCGAGGAGGCGTGAGGGCCGCCGGCCAGGACCCGCCGAGCCTCCTCTTAGGGCGGTGGCGGGTGACCCGCACCCGGCCGGGGCTGCGGGCCTGGACGCCGGGGGTTTCACCGCAACCCTCCCTGAGCATTCCCTGCGAAGCCGCTCAGGTGCCACGAGCCGGCCTACCCCAGCCTCTGGGTCTTCCACCCTGACTCGGCTGATCCTCCCCACGGTCGGGAGAGGACTTGGGGACCTGCCGGGACTCAACCGTCCACTCGTCGAGAGACCCTGTACTGACACCCCTTGGCTGGCAGTCGCTTCCCACTTCATAAAGCACTTGTCCTGTTAATTTCGCGGATTCAGCTTCCCTTCTCCGGGAGGCCCTTGCGGCTGAAGGGGGCTCCTCTCTAGTTGAGGAAAAAGGGACAGTGGCTCGCTCAAGCTCGCGCAGGAAGTTAGTAAGGCCGGAGAGGGACGGCTAGCTGACTTTGGGTCCAGATCTTTTTACCAAATACTTCCCCTGTTCAGTCTCATTACTTCATTTCTGAAACGGCGGCGAGCATTTCTTCCACGTAGGGACGTTGAGAGGATTCCCTTTTTCGTTCAGCTTCGTTTTTGATCTCCTGCTGGGTGCCAGGCGCTGTGCCGGGGAAGTTTGTGGAGCACCCAGCAAGTGCGGTGCCGCGTGGTAAGGCCCCAGCGGGGTGCCAACCGTCCTTCCAGAGGCAGGCGGAATTGGGGTCAGGGGTGCAGCCCGCCTTTACAGCTGTGTCCGTGGGCAAGTTACTTCCCTCCGGGAGCGTCAGTCTCCACTTAAAGTGGGGATGACAACGACACTGGGGTTGTTGGTAGAGTGAGATGCAGGATGTGCTTGGAACCTGCGTGGTATGTAAACAGTAAGTGTTCACTATTATTACTATGAGCCTTGGCCACTTCCTAGGTTTCTTAATTTAAATATGGTAATAGATGACAAAGCACTTTACCAGTGATAACACTCCGTACTTGTAAAAGGGTTTATTGTTACTGAAGGAGGGTAGTGGCAGCTTATGTGGAACTAAATATAGGACTCGTTGAGCCCTTACACACCAGGCTCAGTGGCAGTAGTAATAGCTGTCCCTGTTAGAGTGCTTTGTATGTGCCAAGTGCTGTTCTAAACACACTTTCATGCCTTAATTCATTCCATCTTCATACAAACTGTATGGGCAGGATGCAGTTTTAATCTTTATCTTACAGATGAGGAGCTGAAATAAGCACAGAGGGGTGAGGAAACTTGCCCAAGGTGATCAGCTCTCTAGTGGTGATGCCCAGGTTCAAGTATGGCTGAGAGTCCTTGTCTTCAACCCGGCTACACCCCTGTAGTGAAGTTCTGTCACTGTTTCTTTACATGTATTATCTCACACAGTTCTCAGAACTATGTAGTGGGTCCTTGTAACATAACATCTTCATTGTACAAGGGAGAGAGCTGGTACTTAGAAGTGTTAAGTACTTTGCCCAAAGTCACGTGGTAAGTGGCAGAGCCAGGATTCGGGCCCAAGCAGTTAGGCTTCCAGACCCTGGCCCTTCAGCGCACCCTGTACTGTCAGCATAAAGAGGGGGATTGAGAGGTTGGGGTCTAGCCCTAGCCCTGTCATTCAGTTGTAGTGTGGCCTTGGGGGTCTCCGAGACCTAGATTAAGAACTCTTGCCCTGGCTGGTGTAGCTCAGTGGACTGCAAACCAAAAGATTGCGGTTCGATTCCCCGTCAGGGCACATGCCTGGGTTGCAGGCCAGTTCCTAGCAGGGGACGCCACGAGAAGCAACCATACATTGATATTTCTCTCCCTCTCTCCTTCCCTTCCCTTCCCTTCTAAAGATAAATAAGTAAAATTAAAAAAAAAAAAAAGAACTCTTAAGTTTTGGATAGTCTCTGTAGGCTCTTCTGTTATTCTGATTCTGGGCTCTGTTTTTTCCCTTGTGCTTATAGCTCGACGCCCAGCCCCTGCCAGTCCCCCATGGCCCCGTGGAGCCGAGAGGCGGTGTTGAGTCTCTACCGGGCTCTGCTGCGCCAGGGCCGAGAGCTTCGCTACACTGATCGGGACTTCTACCTTGCTTCCATCCGCCGTGAGTTCCGGAAGAATCAGACGCTAGAGGATCCTGAGGCCCGGGAGAGGCAGCTGGAAAAGGGCCTGGTCTTCCTCCACAGCAAACTGGGGGGGATTATTTAGAATCCTCTCCTTTCCCATCCTAATTCCAAGGGAAGGAGGGCAGAAGTGCCTTCTGTAGACACCCCGGCTCCCTCCCACACCCACCTCACAGATGCAGTAAGAAGCTTCAGGTAGGTGGACCCTTGTCATGTAGGTTTCATTGTTTAATCATTTCATAGGTTTAATCATTCAAAGTCAATGGAGAAACTGTAGACGTATTAACAGAAGTCTGTTTTCTTATTGAGAAAAATTAGGCCCTGAGTTTCAAGCCTTACCAGAATAAGATTGTTCACCATTTTGAATAGAACAATTTACACATAAAATGTTAGAGAAGACATTGGTTAAAGCTATTAGGGTTCAGTTCCAGCCTGGCTCATTCTTCAGTGTACTCACTCAGTTGTCTTGTGGGACTGACCACATTCTCCAGACATAACTGTATTTTGTTACAACCACCCTTAATACAAAGTAGAACATAGTGTACAGATGCTAGAGGACGGTGCCTGGGTTCCCCTGCTGGCACTGTTGCTAACAGCTGAGGGATTCAGAGCAAATCGCTGCCAGGCCTGTTTCCTCATTTGTGAAATGGACGGCAACCTCCCCACGTTATCATGAGAGTTCAGTGAGACAGTGCTCACACAGCACTTAGAATTACTTCGAGAGTGGTTTTACCTCTGTGTACTCCTGATACCGCTGTTACTAAGAAGTCCCACCAAAAATAACCTAATGATTATATTTGATTCAGTGACTTCCCCATTCAAGACTTTCCATGTGGCGCGGCATTCTGTAGGCTCGGAGATGGAGATGTGTGTTAAACCAGTCCGTTGAGGGACTTGGTCTGTCGTGGGATCAACAGGAAGTAGTTCCAGCGTGAGCGGCTCTGTGTTAGAGGGTTGGGTGCAAAGCTTACAGAAAGGGTAGAAACACAACTGCCCTGGGTAGGGAATGGGAGAGGGAATCACAGGTCGCTGTTGAAAAGAGGACATTTGAGGTCTGCCTCGTGAGAAATAGAAGGTTGCTGAGTAGATGGGCAAGAAAAAGTAGATGTAGAGGTGGAGACTGTACTCTGTAGTCTGGAAACTTGAGTCTGGCGTGGCTAGAATGGAGCACCTGTAAGGCAGGTGGCAGGAGTTGAGGCTGGGCCAAGGCCGGAAGGACACTGAATCCTCTGTTGAGATTGTGACATCCTACAGTAGGGGCACCATCATAGCTTTTTAAGCGGGTGGAGTGTCGTGGGGGAGGGGTCGTGGCAGTGGCAGCTTGGAGAATAAACTGGTGAGAGGTTTAGAGGCAGCAAATCTGGCCAGATGAGACTGAGGGGCGGAGTGGCCACATGGAAATACAGTGTGAACTGCAGTGAGGCTTGGTGACCAGTTGGCCAGAGGCAGGAGAAGGAGAGAGAGTGAAGGCTGAGTTGTAAGGCTTGCCAGCTGGGTGGAGGGTACTGTTTCCAACTTCCAGAGGGAAAGCAGGAGGAGGAACCTTATGTAATGGCTTTTGTTTCTGCTCAAACCACTTCAGTTGATTGGCAGGCCAGCCTTTGGCAGTGTAGGGCTGGGATGGGTGGTCGCCTGTGGGGGCCTGGAATGAAACAGTGAGTTACGGAGTCTTTATGCTCCTCATCTGTTTTGACTGTGAGTTGGGTTACAGGTTGCAGTCACTCTTGCCAAAAAAAGAGAAGCCATTTATGCAACAAATATTTACTATGTGTCAAACACTGCTGGCCCTGGGTGGTAGCAATGAAGGAGCCAAAACGCCCCCAAGAAGCTGTGGTGTAGTGGTTAATACAGGGAAAGTGTGAGCAAGTCACCTGAGGCCCCTGTAAACTACTACTACGCGGCAGCATGAGCTCTAGGTTCAAATCTCCATACAACTTGTTGCCATGGTGACCCTGGGCTATTAACCTTTGCCTCAGTTTCTTCCTCTGAGAAGTTGGAGACAACAATATGACCTTGTGACATGTTTGAGTCACATGACTTTTTCAAGCAAAATAAGTTGGAGTTTTCATAGTTCTTTGCTGCCACCCCAGGAAGCTGCAGGGCCCCACATTGCTCACCACCACGATGTATCCCTTTTCCCGTTTTTCCGGATCTAGGGAGGTCCATTAAATAACTATTTATCCATTAAATAACTCCCCTGAATGCTGGCAGTGCTTGGATTCTCCACCCCTGCCTTGCCCACCAGGGCCGTGCTCTTTCTTTTAAATATTTGAGCCATTTGTTAGTGTACAGTCAGCTCATTAGTGTTAAGAATGTGTTTATGCCACATGAACAGAATCACAAATTTGGTTTTGGTGCTGTTTGTTCCTGTTTGTGTTCAGTTGTATTGTATTTCCAGATTCAAAATTAGAAGAAAAGCTGTTTTTGCATCAAATCATCTAAGCAGTAAATGTTATATTTTAAAAATGGCCCTCCCCCAAACAAACAGAAGTATTCACAGTGCTGTGTAATATCTCCAGAATTCGTCTTGCAGAACTGACACTCCATACCCGTTAAACAACACCGCTCCTTCTCAGGCGCCCTGGGGAGCCAGGCCCCTTTGCCCCTCACCTGGTGGGTGGAAAGTATCTGTCTCCCAGGAGGCTTCCGGCTAGTGCGGCTGAGCCTGAGTGGAGGAGGTACAGTCGACAAGCACTTTCAACTGGAACAAGTTAAATTTTAAAATAAGGGCTCATATCTTCCTGTTGGAGGACGTGGGTACTCTCCTTGCCCCGGTCGCTGGTCCTCAGATGGGAGGGACACACCGCACTAGAGTGGGACGGCCTTCTCACAAGCCGCTCAATCACACGGTTTTGATCTCAAGCCCCGGATAGCATCAGTGTGAGTTTTAGAAGCCATTCTTTTTTTTTTAACTTATTTATTTTTAGAAAGAGGGAGAACAACAATTAAAATAAAAGATTTTAGAGGATTCTAATGAGAATAACAGAATAACAACTTTTGTTTGAGTACTATTATAAAACCATAATTCTAAGTATTTTTATACAATGAAAATAAAACATCTAGTTTCCAAAAAAGAGAGAGAGAGAGAAACATCTATGTGTGGTTGCCTCCTGCATGCCCCTAGCTGGAGACCTGGGCTGCAGCTCATGCATGTGCCCTGACTGGGAATCGAACTGGTGACCCTTTGGTTTGCAGGCTGGCACTCAGTCCACTGATCCACACCAGCCAGGGCTTAGAGGGCATTCTTACCTCTGTTTCAGAAGGTCGCATGTAACTTAGGGGACAGTCTGGATTCCTGACTGCTTTCTGGAAGCTGACCTTTTGTCCTGTAGGTGGAAATGTTAAAAGACTTACTCATAAACTCAGATACCTGGAGTACTTTTACAGTTTATAAAGTGTTCACACACAGTATTTTAGTACGTGTTTTTTCCTTGCCACACCCCTATGATGTAGGCCACAGCAGCGTCATTATCCCCTTTTCAGAGTGAGGGGTTAAGTGACTCCTTTGAGGTCACCCAGCTAATTAGTCAGGGCTCCAGGATAAGTTCTTGATCTCGGGATTCCCAACCCGGAAGCCCAGGTCTTTTCTTTTTTTTTTTTTTAATGTTTATTTATTTTTAGAGAGAGGGGAAGGAAGAGAGAGAGGAAGAGAAACATCAATGTGTGGTTGCCTCCCATGCACCCCCTACTGGGGACCTGGCCTGCAACCCAGGCATGTGCTCTGACTGGGAATCAAACCGGCAACCCTTTGGTTCGCAGGCTGGTGCTCAGTCGACTGAGCCACATGGGCCAGGGCCCCAGGTCTTTTCTGTTCTGCCATATCACACAGTCAGAGCCTTGCTCTTACTGGTAACTACATCACATGGGCCAGGGATGAAGTAGCCCAGGAAGGCTCATTCTGGCTTCTGCTAGGGAGGAAGACATGCTCTTCCGGTCTATTGCACGGCATCAGAGGACCACCTGGAGGGCGCCTCCGCCCAGTACTTCTTCCTGTTGTAAATAGACCAGTAGAAGGTGTTTCACTTTTATAAAAATAAAATAGTGGTCGTTGTGTGTGGGAACTGCCGTCCTGGTTGCACTGATTACTCAGTGGCCACTGGAAAAAGGATGACAGGCATTCTTGCGTGACCCCCACCTGTAAGTACAGAGTTAAGCTCTTCTTGGCCTTGCTTGCTCTGTGCATATGAAGTGGGACTATTTTTTATTTGCCTGAGTGGTCTTATGTGTCCCTAATGTGGAGCTTCTGTTGACTCTAAAAGGTGGAGGAAAGAAAAGTGCCACCAAGGTTGTGAGCTCTAGTTAGGGAACAAATGTCTTTGGACTTGACAGTGACTCTTAGGCAGTTGCTGGAGTAAGTAGAGTAGAGGCAGAAATGTTTCTTTTCCTTTTGGGGGTGTGTAGAGCTGTAGGCAGAGTGTGGGCTGTGAAACTGGTGATCTCAGTTGTGACAAGGCATAGAAAGAATGTTACTTTATACCGGAAGGTGCGCCAGGGCCTTGTCTCTCTGCGGCCCTTTTCGAGTGTACTGGGATCCTGACCGGCATGTGGCTCCGTCCCTGTGTAATCCTGGTGTACGGGACACGTGGTAGAAGAGAGGAGTGCTGTTGAGAGCCATGTTCAGATCTAAACCATGTCGCCATCCCCTACCGGGTTGGGCCAGGCCTCTAACTCCATGGGAAATGGGCTTGTTTGGGGTCCAGGGGGGCTTCAATCAGGATGACTCCATCGTTGCCGGGGAGCAAGTGTGTGCGGGCCTCTTGGGCTGGGTACTGGGTCCTGTGTTGTACCAAAGGACTCCTTTTAGGTGCCCACATCTTTAGTTCAAGTTCCAAGTGCATGCGAGCAGGTGGGGGTTTTGTTTGCTTGTTTTTCAGTTAACAGTCAAGTCTTCAGTGTTCTGTGTTTATCCTCATTCTCACAGTGCCAGCCTCACCCGAGCCTGGGGTAGTCGCCCCGCACCCTTGCCCCAGGAAACAGCATTTGTCCAGCGGGAGTGTCCACGAGGGTTATTTTCTTTTCTGGACCTGTGTCACGGGTGGACTCCTAGTCAGTCCTATATGTATGTGTGTGCAGGGTGTTTGGTCCGTGTTATTTTGTGGGGTTTTTGCTTTTGTTTTGGGTGAGGGTAGATGTGATCCAGTAGCAAAAGCATTGTAGTAGGAGTTCTACAAAGGAGTGCTACAAAGCATTGAATCCAGAGTTCTGGAGGTGGCTCTGCCATTTCCTTTCACTGGGACCTGGAGCAAGTCACCTCCCTGTGTGAAGTGATGCAATGGGATAAGATGAGCCTCCTCTAATCTATTAGATTAGACCTTCTCAGATCTGACCTTCCTGAAGCGGTGGCCTGCACGTAGCATGGGTGGGGAGAGACTTGTACTGCGTGCCGGGGCGCTCTAATGCGAGGAGGGGCTGAAGTAAGCCTAATGCTCTGTGCAGTCTCAGTGGATTGGTGGGGAGGTTCTCCCACAGCAAGTGTGACTGGCTCCCCTCTTATACCCAGATACATCTGGGGACCTGGCCTCTCTCTCTCGGCCCTGGAGCACGCAGTGTTAGAGGCAGGAGGATTTGCTGAACTGCCCGGGGACTGGCCTGGTGGGGAGACAGGAGGGACAGTTCCTGAGGTCCCAGGGGGTCATGGCTGTGTTCTGCCTTCTTTCTCAGGTGAGCAATGGCAGGCGCTGGTGAGCGCAAAGGCAAGAAGGATGACAATGGCATCGGCACGGCCATTGATTTTGTGCTCTCCAATGCCCGGCTGGTGCTGGGGGTGGGTGGAGCAGCCATGCTGGGCATTGCCACACTGGCAGTTAAGCGGGTAAGTGCCTGCAGCCGGGCCAGGGGTGGGAGAGGTGGGGGGCTACCTGCGCAGAGTGGAGCTGACCCGGAACACGACGCAGTCGTTCAGCATAGTTAGATGAGACCTTAAGAGAAGTCAGTTCAGTCTGCTGCTGGGTCTCTGCCCCGAAAAAATCACTGGAGATACAAACAAAGTTTATCCCAGGGAGTAAAAAATTGTAAATAACCAAAACCTCCTTCCGTGACTACCTTATTTTAAGTAGCAACACCCCCACCGCATAATATGCTTCCTAGTTTCCTTTCCTCCTTCATTTCCCTCAATGGCTGTCTCTGTCTGCGTACTTTGTGTTTAACTTGTTTGTGTGCTGCCTGCTCCCCCCTCCTGGACCGAAAGCCCCATGAGGGCGGGGAGGTCCTTTGTCTGGTGCTCTACTCTGTGTGCCCAGACCAGTGCTTGGCACACAGTAGCCGCTCAGTAAGCATTGGGTAAAGAAACGAATCAGTGTTCACTGTTACAGTCTTGGCAGAGTGTGCCTGGATGTTGAACACCGATACATTTTCAGTGATACGGGGAAATAATAAAGTCGTAAGTGAAAAAAAGTAAGGTTTCAAAAATATATGTAGAGTAGGATATTGTTTCCTTAAATCTATTTTTTTTTTCAGGAAAGAAATACACCAAATGTTAACATTCATAATATTAACATTATGGATAAGTCTGTTGCTTATATCATTTCCCATTTCCTGAACTTTCCTACGTGGAGAAAAGTGTTCTGTAATCTAGAATAGAACAGAGGTACTGAAAGATGGTGGAAGGAGGAAACAGACGGAGGTGCATGTGCGGGGCCTCTCTGCTGTTTCAGATGTACGATCGGGCAATCAGCGCCCCTACCAGCCCCACCCGCCTGAGCCATTTAGGGAAAAGAAGCTGGGAAGAACCAAACTGGATGGGCTCCCCCCGACTGCTGAACAAGGACATGAAGACGGGCCTGAGCCGTTCCCTGCAGACCCTGCCCACGGACTCCTCGGCTTTCGACACCGGTGAGAGGCCTGTTGCCCCTCCTGGGCCTTTTCTGGGGGCTCTCGGCCCTACTGCATTCAGCAAACGTTTCTTGAGCGCATAGGTGCCAGGCACCGTGCCAGCATTTGCCTTTTGTGCCAAGCCCTTCTTTCTGGGGTTGAGGCAGCCACGGGTGGAGCAAGCCTGGGAAAGGCTGACGTGCTTCTCTCTCTTGCCTTGGCAGATACATTCTGCCCATCCCGGCCCAAGCCATTGGCCAGGAAGGGCCAGGTAGACTTGAAGAAGTCACGACTCCGCATGTCCCTGCAGGAGAAACTTCTCACTTACTACCGGAACCGGGCCGCCATCCCTGCCGGTGAGCAGGCTCGGGCCAAGCAAGCTGCTGTGGACATTTGTGCTGAGCTCCGGGGCTTCCTGCGGGCCAAGCTGCCTGACATGCCGCTTCGGGACATGTACCTGAGCGGCAGCCTCTACGATGACCTGCAGGTAACAAGGTGGTTCTCACGAGGGCGAGGGTTGGGTCCTGACCGCGATGCTTCTGAGCGGTGCTGTTGGCAAGAAGGGTCAGTGTCCCAGGCTTGCCAGAAAGGCTGAAGTCTTGCTGCCTCTGAACTCTGCTTACTAGCAGCGTTTGGAGGTCACGGCTGGAGTCCTCTTTGTTTTGTTCCTTTAGATATAGATCGCACTTACTTATTTTTTTTATTTTTATTTTTTTATTGAATCCATCTTGGTCTTCTTTAACCCTTTCTTGTTTTTTGGTCATACTCACAACTTGTAGGAAACCGTAAGAGGCCCCCTCCATCCTCTGTCCTCCGTTCCTGCCCTGCCTCCCCTTTCTAGTTCTCTCTCTCACTGGGTCTTCAGGCTCACTGGGGGATGTCCTGGTACTTCTGTGCCCCGAGACCATGCGGTCTGAGCGTGGGCTCTGGAGTCTGATGGGCCTGGGTTTCGGTCCTCACTACTTCTCTGTCTGAACTGGAAGGCTGACAGGGAACAGTTCCTGGTTTCCCTCACTGCTGTGGGAATGCCAGATGGGTTCCTGTGGAGACCTGTGTTTGGGGAGGCTGCTGTCTTGAGCAGATTCAGTCCCTCAAAACCTCTGTGATTCTCTGATAGGTGGTGACAGCCGACCACATCCAGCTCATCGTGCCCCTCGTGTTGGAGCAGAACCTGTGGTCGTGCATTCCCGGCGAGGACACCATCATGAACGTCCCTGGCTTCTTCCTGGTCCGCCGTGAGAACCCGGAGTACTTTCCTCGTGGCAGCAGTTACTGGGACCGCTGTGTGGTCGGGGGCTACCTCTCCCCAAAGACGGTGGCAGACACGTTTGAGAAGGTCGTGGCTGGCTCCATCAACTGGCCGGCCATCGGCTCCCTCTTGGACTATGTTATCCGGCCAGCACCGTCCCCGGAGGCCCTGACCCTGGAAGTGCAGTACGAGCGTGACAAACATCTTGTCATTGACTTCCTGCCATCAGTGACCCTTGGTGACACCGTCTTGGTGGCCAGACCGCACCGGCTAGCCCAGTATGACAACCTGTGGCGGCTGAGCCTGCGCCCTGCTGAGACGGCGCGCCTGCGGGCTTTGGACCAGGCTGACTCGGGCTGCCGCTCTCTGTGCCTCAAGGTCCTCAAGGCCATATGCAAGTCCACTCCGGCGCTGGGCCGCCTCACTGCCAGCCAGCTCACCAACGTCATCCTCCACTTGGCCCAGGAGGAGGCTGACTGGTCTCCTGGGATGCTGGCCGATCGATTCCTGCAGGCCTTGCGGGGACTCATCAGGTACCTAGAGGCCGGGGTCCTGCCCAGTGCCCTCAACCCCAAGGTGAACTTATTCGCAGAGCTCACCCCAGAGGAAATAGATGAATTGGGATACACTCTCTATTGCTCGTTGTCTGAGCCGGAGGTGCTGCTGCAGACGTAGGGCAAGTGAAGGCCAGAGCGGGTGTGGGGCAGTCAGGCTCTGGATCCTCTGTCAGAAACACCCGGCCACGCGGTTGGTGCCTCGCAGGGTCCCTAGGTGCCTCCTGTCTTGCCCTGGTCACTTCATGCTGATTAGAATGACATTGCTTGATTTCCTATTTTCTCAAACCCAGCCCTTTCTATTTTTGTTACCAAACACTGTGCTCCCTACTCCTCCACAGCCCCTTGCTCCGGGCTGATTTTCTGGAATGAATTGAGAAGGTTGAGCACTGCCCAAGCTGTTGAAACTGCTCGGTGTTCTGCTGCCCTGCCCTGCCCTGCGGCCTGTCTCTCCTCAGTGTTTCCTCCGACTTTCTCTTTCCCTCGAGTTTGCACCTTTTGTTTTGTTCCTTCCCCGGAGCACACCTGCCTGATCCAGATGTTGCCTTTCGTTGAATGTCACCGAAGTTATTGCACAATTCCAAGCTGAGCTCTGCAGAGAGTGCTCAAGCAGTATTTAGGGTGCCTGGCGGTGAGATGGTGCAAGAGCTGGCCTTTGACCCAGGTTCCTGGAAGAGAAGCCCATTCCCCCAGTCTCCTGATCTGCTCACATCTGTACTGCTGAGAAGGTTTCTCATGGGAACACTGTTAGTGACCCACCCAGGAGTGAGGGCCCAGGAAAAACCAGATGCCATCAGTGCAGAGTAGGAGAGCCGGGGGTGGTACGGGGGCCTGGGAGAGGGTCTGTGTGCCTGACGTCTGTGCTGCATCCTGCTCCAGACATTGCCCCTGTGTGCGGGAGTCAGGTGCAGACAAGGGAGGGAAGGAGCCGCAAGGGCAGCACCTCTGCACAACTGTCCTCGTTCACCCCCTTTCTCCCTGATTGCCAATCAGGACGAGGCCTTCAAGAACCCAGCCTTAGCTGTAGAGGTTGAAGGGAGCTTGACAGGCAGTAGAACGTCAGCTGGAAGATCCAGTCACCAGTTGGTACTCAGTGAGCACATTTTTCTCCCATCAGGCTCTGCCTTTCTAGGACATTGTCTTAGAGCGAGAGCCAGAACAGGCTTGACTGCTGTAGGTATGCGAGGGCGCTGTTTGCTGAGCTCTCCAGGCACCTCCAGAGCCAAAGGGCCAGCAAGCCTGCTCAGACTTCTCCCCACCCCCAGTCCCGTCTCTGCCCAGCACCTGGGGAGATTGGTGCTACCTAGGAAGAGTGCACACAGATGAAACACATGTGAGAGGGGGTAGGGACTTCCTGTGCTCCCTGTTTCTGGCTGCTAAAATCGCAGTATTTATTGTAATGTAAAAAGTGTCCTGAGTGGGGACAGGAGTGATGAATACACAATACCAGTGCTGCTTGTTCTGTGTGTTTTTTCCTGTTTATGACAAGAGTCTGATAATTCTGTTTCTGATCCACCCACCCAGTATTTCATTCAGCTCCCATGAAGTGGTGGTATTTTTTTTCTATTCTTACTACCTCTCCAATCAGTGATTCTGGGGAAGCTCTCTGCAGCTGTTTCATTCCTTCCCGGCTACAGCAACAGGAAATGGCTCTATGAATAGCACTGGAACCTCAGCTACCCTCTGAGTTTAGGGTAGAGACTCCTGTCTTTCATGGATCAGGGGGTTGAGAACTGGGGTTAATTTTGGCTATATTTGGAAAGTCTTCCTGCCTCTGAGATGTGTATAAGGGTTCCTTAAAGTGGCTTTGTTGTTTCGTTTCTATGAGGCTGTTGGAACAGAATGAAAAGTGTAAAGCCCAGAACCTGGAAAAAGATTATCCACCCTGGCTGTTCATCAGAATTAAATTGGAGTTTTAGAAACTCTGTACTCCCAGGTGCTGTCCTGCGTGAGTGCCTGGCGTAGTGTCCAGGAGATGGGCGGGCTGAGGAGGCGTTGACAAAGCTCGGGTCATTCACAGAGATGGCGGATTTGGTTTTCCCAGTCTCGTATAAAGCCAAGTTTTCCCAAGCTCAAAAAAGATTTTAAAGATCAGGTCTCAGATTATCAAAGCTAAGTGTGATTGTGATTTGAGTTTATCTCCTCTCTTAAAGAGCATCTTTCTGAGGGCATCTCTGCTTCTTAACTATGTTTCACAAAACCAAAATCTGTAACTTTGCCATTTCACAAACAAGAACCTTCTAGAAGCCCTCAGAACTGGAAGCAGTGGGAATTCCCCATCCTGGTGGCTTTGCTGACCAACTCAGCAAGCCTCACCATAAAACATGGACGGTCGAGGTTTTTCAGATTCTTGGGAGGAAGAGGGAACATCCTGTCCCCTCCACCTTTAATCTTTGGGGAAAGATGTGGTGCCTTTCCCACCATTCTGTGTTTCCACTCAGTAACTCCTGCCTCTTCTGATGTCATAGCATCTGGTCCTACTTCTCTGTCTGAGGTTTTTTTTTTTTTTTTTTCCACACCATCTAGGTTAGCAAACCACACAGCCTAATGCTTAAAAAATATACTCCATCTTGACATTTGTGTCAATTCCAAAGTGTATTTTTGTTTTCCCTTCCTTCAAAAAATGAGTTTAGGACACCAGTATTTTTCTTTATACACTTGGTTGTGACTTATTTTTTTCAAATAAATGATTGATGCTCATGTTTGGAAAAGCTATGTTGAGGCCTACAGTCTTTCTTCCTGGGTCTCCGCCCCTGCTGGTCCACCGGTGGACGTTCCAGATTAGCTGGGTTTGCTCCCGTGTGTTCCACCGAAGTCGAGAGCGCAGGTGGGTTTGAAGGGAATCAGTCTCAGGATCCAAAGGCCCTGGAGAGGCCCCAAGGGGTTTCTGTAAGTAGGGTCCCTGCACATGTCCTGAGCCCTCTGCTTGGGCCACCTCCGTGAGACTGTGATCCTGGCTGGGAACTCTGCCCTTCCTCCTGAAGCTCAAGGCCAAAGAGATGCGTAGGACTAGAGATGTGAGGCTGTCACCCTTTTAGACACTGCTGACTCTAAGTGGCCAAAGTGCCCGACATGGGGGTTCATGGGGGTCCTTGAGTTAATGGATACAGTGTACTGTTTACCTTTTCATTTTGATCACCTTGTAGTCTTTAAATTTTTGGTCCGACACCAAGTCCACAACTTGTCTTCCAGTCACTTGCCTGCTCTTCAGTAGCAGTTGGTATGTTTGGCTGGCAGATTTGGAACCAGTCACCAATCTTTCTGTCCTGTCTTGGTTAGCTCCATGTACAAGCAGCTTAACCCTGAGACCTGGAGAACAACTGTCCTTTTTCTTCGGGGAGGAAATAGAGAACATGGTGTCCTTCCACGGCATGGGAAAAATAAAATAAAAGCCTCCTTTCCAACAGCTTTGACTTTTGTGTGTGGTATGGCACCTTTTCCCACAGGAGTGTACTGATTCTTCATTTCAGTGAGAGCATTGGAGTCCTTGATCTGGGTCTCCATAACAGAGTGGATGGGACAGACTGCCACTGAAATCGTGCACGACCTCTACAGTGTCAAAACTGGGGCACGGTTACTTTCTTTAATTCTCAACCATCTGTGTGGTTGTCCCTCAGGAGCCACCGATAAGTCTCTCGATCCAGATCCCTCAAAAAGAGGGCGTGCCGCATGGGGCCTGAGTCACGCCCCGGGAAGACTTGAGTAGTGGGCAATGTACACAGGTCTCCATACTTGTGACCATCCCTCACAGGGAGAGAAACACCACACGTCCCAGCACCCAGTATGCTTTGCGTGTACTGGTAGTTTAGAGTTGTCGGCTTCATCTCAGTAAATAGTAGGGATCTTCTGAGGAAGCAGGATGATGTACTCGAAGCTGAGGAGGGGGTATTGGGGGGCTAGGGTCAGAAGACCTGAGTTCTAACCGTAATCACTTACTGAGCACTTACTGGGTACCAGGTGCTTTGCTCAGTGCTTCACACATCAGTGATTTTACTTCATTGTAAGGATAAGAATACTACTCAATTTTACATCATTTTACAGATGAGTAAACAGGCTCAGCAAGAATAAGTTACTAACCAGAACTTTTCAGCTAACAAATGGAAGAGCTGGGATTCTTTTGGGTTTGTCCCTAAAGTCTATCTTTTAATCCCTGCCCTATGCTGTCTCCACTGGGAGCTCTGTGACTTAGCAGGGCACCTCACCCTGTTAGACCTCTGTTCACCATTGGGAAGAAATCATGCTGGATGAACCCAGTGAATGTTGCCAGTTACCTAGAACAGTGCTTCCCAAGTGTTCTGACAGCACAGCCTTCTTAATATTTGTATGACCCACTGAAGTGAATGGAGACAAATCTTGAGTTTCTGTCCTCACAGGGTCTGACTGTGGAGGGGAATGATGGATGGCACACAGCTTTCTCAGCACTTTTTAAAGAAAACATTGATTTTAGGGAGAAGGGAGGAGAGAAACGGTGGGTTGTTGTTCCACTTATTTAAGCATCCATTGGTTGCTTCTTGTATGTATTCTGCCTGGAGATAGAACCCACAACCTTGGCACATTGGGAGGACACTCTGACCAACAGTGCTACCAGAGCAGGGCTCTCAGCACTCTTAACAACTCCCCAATAGAGAGCAAGTTGTTGGCCCTGACCTGGACAGCTACTTCCAAACACAGGAACCCCTGCCACTGGGCCTGGGCTCTCCTCACAGGGCCATTAATTAGGACTTGCTAGGAAGTGGATGCCTGGGAGTTACAGAATGGGTAGTGGGTTGAAATTCCTCTCCAGTGAAAGATCCCAGTTGAATAACATCTCTCCGTGTTCTGAGAGACTCTGAACTTACATAAACCAAAAAGCAGTTCACCTGTGATTGCATATGTGAACAGACTAGCAAACATATTTTAGTAGAATGGGCATGTAAAAATATAATAGGTTGGATTACAGGATTACGCATCTTCCCGTCTCAACTGTACAAAGCTGAGTAAGAACGGAGAGCTGGCCTTTGTTGGTACGTGGGCATGCATCAGGTGACCTGCCTGAGGTCCTGTCTCCCGTTTCAGCGACTGAAGGGCTTCCGTGTGGTGAAATCGCACACATGACATTTCCTTCTGCCTAGTTTCCTTTTCCAGCTGCAACCTGGTCCCTAGTTCTGCTTACAGTAAGGGGGGGGGGGGCAACGAACAACCACAGTGTCTGGGGAGAGCCGATCTAGGCCAGCTACAGGCAGGAAAGCGAAAGGGACTGCAGACGGCTGCCCCCCAGAGGAACAGGCAGATTACACAGGACTCAGGTGGAAACGCATCAGCAGCTCCACCCCTTCCCGTGCGGACCCTGGGAAGTGTCACGGAACGGCTTACCTACCTGGGGGCCTGAGCCAATACAAACTCGAGATATATGTTACTCATCACGTCTGACCAATCAGCTCGATGCGCGCCCTCCGCTGGCAACTCGCGCGAGAGTAAGGCGGCCTCGAATTTCACAATGGAAATCTTTCTTGGGTAGAGAAGCCACTCCCCTGCCCTTCAGCTAACACCGGAAACGAGGCGTGTCTGGTGGATCCCTCCGCGCTTCCAGAGGCATAGGGAAGTGTGACTCTTTGATCTTAAGAGTCCTGTAATGTAGTGCGTCTTTCCTTTCTGAAGGCCTGAGAATAACTCATTCTCTCTTTAGAGTTCCGCCCGGAACGAAGAAGTCATTGGTTGGAAATGGTAGGGTGTTGACAGATGAAAACAAATGGTGGGTCACGTGGCCTCGGCGGAAGGATTTTCTCTGTGATGCGTCCCACAGGGAAGTTTATAAAAGACCCGTGGTGAAGCTGCTACGGCCATTTCTATTTCCTCCGTCCTCAAATGTAGAGCGTTTGTGCAATTGTGTGCTTTCCCTCCTCCGTTCCCGCAAGTCCGCAGCCGCCATGGCGCATTAGAGGCAGCAGTGCCTGCGGCAGCATTGGCCTTTGCAGCGGCGGCAGCAGCACCAGGCTCTGCGGCGGCACCCCCCAGCGGCTTAAGCCATGGCGTAAGTACGGGGTCGGACCACTCTGGCCGCGGCCCCTTGGGTTGGCTAGGGCTTACGATCTACTCAGGCGCGCCCTGCGGCCTGGCGGTGTCGGGGAAGCAGAAGCGGTTTTACGAGCGCTCGGGCACGCGTGGCCGCTGTTTGGGTGTTCCGAAGGCCTCAGTGGGGAGAGTGGCCTGGATCTAGGGGTTGAGAAGCCTTCGATTGTCTGCCGCCGAGCCGGCAGGAGCCCCGCTTGGCGCCCCGCGAAACGTGGCAGGAGCAAAGATGGCGGCAGGGCGGCGGCCGGCGCGGTGTGAGTCACGGGGGGCGGGGGTGAGGCCCCGCGGCCGAGGCCGTATTTGGGCATGAGGAAGCGCGCCTTCCTCTTGTGGCCGGTTGGGGAATGGCCGAGCTCGGAGGGCGTCCATCTTGGGCGGCCTGCCAGGGAACAGGGAAAGTCGGCCCAATGGTTCTGGGGCCACGTTTCCCGTTCTGTACAGGGAAGTAGAGTTTGCCCATCCGCCTCAGGAGTAGAAAAATGAAATTTCCTGACCAACTGGTCGTTAATGGGACTTGGTTTCTGGTTCCTATTCAGGCTTTTCACGGCATTCAACAGCAGCATTGCTGTAACCTACAAAGACACCTTCGAATTAAGCACATTCCTCGATTCCAGCAAAGCCCCACAACATGACCGAGATGAGTTTCCTGAGCAGCGAGGTGTTGGCGGGGGACTTCGTGTCCCCCTTCGACCAGTCGGGCTTGGGGGCTGAAGAAAGCCTAGGTCTCTTAGACGACTCCCTGGAGGTGGCCAAGCACTTGAAACCTCATGGGTTCTCCAGCGACAAGGCTAAGGCGGGCTCCTCCGAATGGCTGGCTGTGGATGGGTTGGTCAGTGCCTCAGACAACAGCAAGGGTGAGTGCCCAGGAATCCTCACCTTTCCGGTAAGACCTGATCATATGAACTTGTTGCCTTGTGCATCTGGTCGATTTTATTTCATTCTTTTAAATCTTTTGCAGAGGATGCCTTCTCCGGGACAGATTGGATGGTGGAGAAAATGGATCTCAACGAGTTTGATTTTGATGCCTTGTTAGGTTTAGATGACCTGGAAATCATGCCGGATGAGCTTTGGGCCACGTTGGAAGACTCGTGTGATCTCCTTGACCCCCTAAACCAGGAGATTAATAAGGAGCCCCCCCAGACAGTGAACCCAATTGGCCATCTTCCAGAAAGTTTACCAAAAACCGACCAGGTTGCTTCCTTTACCTTACTGCAGCCTCGTCCCCTTTCCCCAGTGGCCCTGTCTTCCACTCTGGACCATTCCTTTAGCTTAGAGCTGGGCAGTGAGGTCGACATTTCTGAAGGAGATAGGAAGTCTGACTCTGATGCTTACATTATCCTAATCCCTCAGTGCATAAAGGAGGAGGAAGCTGCCTCAGACAATGACAGTGGCATATGTATGAGCCCAGAGTCCGATCAGGGCTCTCCGCAGCATTGTCCCTCTACTTCCAGGGCCTCTCCAAATAGTTCGCTGTCCTCAGATGCCTTCTGTGGCTCTGTCCGCCCCAAACCCTATGACCCTCCTGGAGAGAAGGTAGTGGCAGCTAAAGTAAAGGGTGAAAAACTAGATAAAAAGCTGAAGAAAATGCAGCAGAACAAGACAGCAGCCACTAGGTACCGCCAGAAGAAGAGGGCAGAGCAGGAGGCCCTCACGGGTGAATGTAAAGAGCTAGAGAAGAAAAATGAGGCTCTGAAAGAGAAGGCAGATTCCTTGGCCAAGGAGATCCAGTATCTGAAAGATCTGATAGAAGAGGTGCGCAAGGCGAGGGGAAAGAGAAGGGCCCCCTAGTTAGGGTAGTGTGTGCGTGTATATAGGAGGCTTGTGCTGGAGCTGTGGTGCAATAAATTATTTTGTAGTGAAAGTGCTGTGCAGACTTAATGTATCTGATCTAGTGAGTGACTTGGAACTAGATTCTTTATTGGGGAGAGAGCTCAACATGGTTCAGATGGGATGGATCCTAGAGAGATGCGCTGGGCCCTGTGTGCCATGGGGCAGGATGGCTGGGGCACGTCCATTGGCCCTTTGCTAGCCGGGTTTGGGCTAGAGCCCCTACAGCAGGCTCGTGGGTGGGTTCCCCACATCTGAATTGGTTGGGCTTAGGTTAGTCCTTGGTTAGGTGCATACAGGCTTTAGCAAACTGAGGGAACTGGGTGGCTGGGAGGAGCAGTCAGGTTCTACTTGTTCCTCAATCTGGTTTTTTGCCAACAGCTGTTAATGGAAGTACCAGATAACACTGGTGATTATATTTTACTTCCAAGACATACTTTTCTGCAGAGGCCTCTTCCTAGAAGAGCTGGTCATTCAGAGAAAACCAGCTCTTTGTTTCTGCTGGAAGAAACCTTAAGGAAGTCCTGCTGTCTTGTCACTTCCTAGGAGGAGCTGTGTGGTCAGGGACCCCCAGTCAGTCACCCCTAGAGATGTCCAGGAGCAGCAGCAAGGGGAAGCCACCTGTGCTGCTTGTTGCAACCCTGCTCCTATGACTGGATTAGCCTAGTGCAGGATAAAGCAGACTTTTGTCTTGGGCCTATCCTCTGTGGATGTCCCTTCATGTCCTTGGGATCTGTTTCCTGTCTACGAAGGTCAGTGTAGGTGCCTTGGAGCCTGGCTGGGATGAAGGTGTCACTTATGATGGTTAGACACTGATCTAGTCTAACCAGGTAAAGGTGAGGTGATTGACTCTCACAAGGAGAGGACTTTGGAGCAGAGTGGTAAACCTTTTTCTTGAAGGACTTGGAAACTGAGGAACTGGTCTACTTGGGGTGCTGTGGGTGGTGAATCAGGTGGGCAGCCTGAAATGGGTGGTGCCCCCCCCCCATTTTAAGGGGGAAGGGAGAGAACAATGTGAGGTTACCTTTTGCACATCCCTGCTGGGCACCTGTAACCCAGGCATGTGCCCTGATTGGGAGTTAAACTGGTGCCCTTTTAGTTCACAAGCTGGCACTCAAGTCCATTGAGCCACACTAGCCAAGTGGACTTGGTGAGCTTTGAGGTGTCCTACCCGTTCAGGAAAATGATCCACAAGGCCATGAGCCTCACTCAAGGCAAGGGAGCCATACATCCCAGTACAGAAATAAACTCAACCGAATCGCCCCATCATAGCTGCTTGACTTAAATCTATAGGGATTTACTGGCCCCAACAGTTGTCAACTTGGCTACATGCGTGCCCCAAATCTGTCAGTGCCAAACCATCTGAGACGTTCTCAGGCGCTTTACCTCCATCACCATGTTTCCACTGGGGCGGGCCGCTGCCTCCAGTGTGTAAACTGTCCTCTCATTTGGGCCCTCTCCCAGATCTTATGGCGCCAGGCCCTGGGACCTGCATGCCCTGCCAGGCCCCTCTTGCTTCCTACATAGTGATTTCCCAGCATGAGTGAGTAGCAGCACCCTTTTCTGTGGCCCTGCTTCCTGCAGCTCAGATGGCGGGCCACCCCTGCAGACGATCAGATTCAGCTCTGCTGCAGGCAGCTCTGGCTGCTCCTGCCCTCAGAAAGCTGGCCAAAAGCTAGGTACAGAGTTCAGAGCAGTGGGTGAGGCTGTGGAAGCCCCTCCCTGGCACAGATGAACCCACTGTGGTGCTGGTAGACTCGCTGTTCCAGCCACAGGGGACCCCTCAAGTCCTTGATCAGACAACACCATGGCCTATGGAGCCCTTTGGTGGCAGGGAAGAGGTAGGAGAATTGCCCCAAGGTGTCCAAGACCACCTTTTCCAGGAGGCCTCCAACCCCTCCAAAGGGCCCTGGTTTCTAGGACTTCTCTCCACACTGACACTTGTGCATTTGTTCAACACGTGCTTGTGCCAGGCACTGCTGGCTGGAAGGGGCCTAGCCCCGGCCTCCAGCTCTCACTGCCTTTCTGCTGGGGCACAGACCTGAGTGTATACCTTGTTTCTGGAAGTCAGCTTCTGGGTCACCCCCCACCGCTCTCCCAACTTGCCTCAAAAGACTTAAGAATAAAACAAAAAAAGCAGCCTTTGACACCCCCCCCCCCCCCCCCCCGTGCTCACAAGAGCACAGGGCCTGGGCAACTGGCTGGCAGCACCCCTCTCCCTGGACCCTGAATGAGGGTCCATGGAGCAAAGCCCCTGGCAGCTCTGGCTGCCATCACTGGTATGGGCACCCCTCTGGACTCTGCCAGCAGATGCTAGGTGACCTCTCCAGGTGGCTGCCTGTGCTGGGGCTGGACTGGAGGACTTGAGCTAGGGCTCTAAGAACCATGCTGGGAGGCAGCGAAGGCCCCTCTGAGCCACAGAAGATGACAGATACCCCACGAGTCAAGCTGCAGCACACACACAGATCTTGGGCCCACATTTATTAGAATCCTGAAGTGGACCCAGCAGCCAACCCCATCCTAGAGGTGTGGCCCCCGAGGGCCCAGGAACTGGCCTCTCCACAGCCAGCAGCCAAGAGGCCCTCCTGGGGCCCAAACAAACAAGTCAGAAATGTTCCCTTCTGGTGGGGAGATCGCTCCTCCCAGGCCTGCGGGTTTCAGTTCCTTCTGAGTTGAAATCCTTCCCCAGGTTTCCAGCTCCCCAGCTGCACTCCAGCCTGCCCCTGGCTTCAGCTCCAGGGCTTCCTTGAGTCACCCTGGCCCACGCTGTGCAAGGCGGGTCCTAGGGCCAGCAGTGGCTGTGAGGCCAGAGGAGGACGCTGGGCCCCAGTGCCTATCCCACTGCGCCCTCTGGAAGCCTAGCTGCCAAAATATTCCTGCTGGAACTTCTGGAAATCCTCCTCAGTGAACACGGTGCCCTCAGCCTTCTTCTTCTTCTTCTTCTTGCCCACAGGCCGGTCACAGGCCTTGCGGCCCCGGTTCTGGCGCACAATCTGAGGCGTATGGGAGGACACGAGGGAGCTGCACACCTTGGCCCAGCTGGCCAAATGCTGCCCCTCACCTGGTTTGCACATGTGCCCCTCAGGGGGCAGGGCCTGGTCCAGCCTCCCACCTCCCCTGCTCTGCCCCAGCCCTTCAGGGGAGAACCCTCAGAGCACAGCAAGGTAGGAGCCTGAGGGGTGGCCCAGCCTTCACCCTATGCCCAGGCTCCTCACCGCCATCCCTGACAAACCTGCTGGGTGACAGACTCAGGCACGGTGCTCCTTGCACTGGTCATAAACTTCAGGTTCACTCCGAGGTAGCCCCGACACTCTCGCTTCTGGAACTCAGCTGTGAGGGCGGGCAAAGCGGCATCATTTCTGAGTCACTCCCTGGAAGCCTTCTGGGTCTCCTTGTGACAGCTCTCTGCCCTGTACCACCCCCAACCTCCACTGCTCTCATGGAGCTTACATGCCAGTGGGAAGAGAAGTGGTAAATAGTGTTTAGAGGGCAATATGTTTTATAGTAAATGGGAATGAATGCTGCTAAGGTCAGAGGGCTGCAGTTCTAAACCTGAGGGTCTGAGAAAGCCTCAGTGAAATGACATTTGAGCAAAGACTCAAGGGAGAGTGTAATGTCTGGGGGAAGGGCATTCTAGATAGAGGGCACAGCCTGTGCAAAGGCCCTGGAGCAGAGCTGTGACTTAATACATCTGAAGAACAGAAAACGGCTGGAAGGGGAGGGGAGAGCAGCAGAAGGGGAAAGACATGTGGGGCCCCAACAGCAGCTGTAAGAATCTGGGCTTCACAGGAGGGCGCAGGGCAGAGAAGAGAGGGGTCCAACAGGATTTTATAAGGTCCCATTGGCTGCTGTGCTGAAAACAAAATTAGGTGGGTGGTGGTGGGGTTGGTGGAAGGTGAGACCAGCTGGGAGGCTTTTGCAACCGTTCAGGCAAGAGGTGATGTCTAGTTTACAGAGGTGGCTGCCACAGAGGTGTCCTTTAGATTGGCCACTGAGGCTTGAGGGTCCTCTCCCTTGTCAATGAGGTAGTAATTATGGGACAAGATCTGGGCCGGATGAGGGCACCTCTGGCATCCTGTGCTCTGCACATCAACATCGCTTGCTCAAACAGGTCTCACTTTCCTGCCTCCACACTTCTCCTTGGGCTGTTTCCTCCCAGAAACTCGCAGTCCTCTTAACAAACACGTGAGCACTGTTTACGTGCCAGGTCCTGGGGTTCGAAGACACCCTAGGAGCTCACCGACTCCTGCCACATAACCTCCCACCATCCCTCCCCTCCGCAAGTCTGCATGTCCTTAAGTGGCACCACATCCCTCACAGGATGTAGTGGTGCTCTTTAGGCGCTGGGCTCTGTTCTGTGTCTCCCTCTTCCCCCATCCTCATAGCCAGTTCACCACTACAGCCCATCAATGCTCCCTCCTCACCCCATCCTCCCCCTGCACAGTTCTCTCATCTCTGCACCCTCGCCACTGCCCAGGTCACAGCACCTCCCACTTGAACGGAATAGGTGAGAGCAGGGTTCTGAAGACACACCACATGGCTGCCACCTGCACCATCTGTACCGCCCTCAAGGCTGCAGTGAGGGATTAAACGAGTGAATATTTGTACAGCGTTTAGAACAGTGATGGGCACGGACCATTAATTGTTAAATGCTCCATCTCTGACCCTTGTTGCCTACATGTCACCTTTACCCAGCTTCTTTCTTTCAAAATTTCAAAGGCAACAAACTTCTGGACGCTGCATACTGCTGTTCTCTCTAGGATACCGTATCCAGTGGTTCGCTCTATACTCCCTTCAGATCAGGACTTAAATGTCGCTTCCTTGGTGAAGTCTGATTTGGCTTTTTATTTGAAGTCCCTCTCAGAGCTTTAAAGCCCTCATCAAACTTAGCTGATTTTGAAGCTCTTTATTAAAAAACTCTTTTAAAAAGATCTTATTTATTTTTAGAGAAAGGGGAAGGGAGGGAGAAAGAGAGGGAGAGAAATGTTGCGTGTCTCCCGCTGGGGACTTGGCCCACAACCCAGGTATGTGCCCTGACTGGGAATGGACCCTGGGCCCTTGCAGTCTGCATGCCGGCACTCAATCCACTGAGCCACACCAGCCAGGGCTGATTTTGAAGCTCTTGGATTCCTTTCTCCCCAGCACGGTTGCACACTACGAGAACTGGGACGATGTGTTTCGTTCACTGTGTTACCAGGACTCCGCTCGGTGCATGGCGCCCGGTAGGTATTCTAGAAGTGCCTGATGAACGTTTTAAGCCTTGCCTCAACTGCCCCTTCCTTCAAGCCGCAGACCCCGACCCTGGGGGTGGCATGTCCAGCCCCTTCCTGAGCTTACCCAACGCCGACTTGGGCACTTTTCCCTTGGCCGAATTCCGCAGTTTCCCGGCCTGGGTCGCCTTCGCTTTCCGGGTCCGCTTCACCGGAGCCCCGTTCGGCTTGGCCTGGCCTGGCGCGACCTGGGGGGCTATAGGGGAAGAGAGAGAGGGACGGACCTGTTCGGAGGGAGAGCCTGGTTCCCATCCCACCCGGGATAGCCCGGACTGGATCCTTCCGCACCCTCCGAGATCCCGCTCTTAGCCACAGCCGCCCCCCGCCCCCGTCAGCAGCCTCCGTGGAGACTCTCCTCACCCTCGGGGGCGCCCAGCAGCTCCAGGCCCCGCCGCAGCAAGGCGGCGGACATTGTTGCACTTAGCCCCACCCACACGCTCACCCTACTTCCGTCTCGGCGCTCGCGTAGTCTGGGCGGAAACCCGAGCGGGAACGGAAAGTTCCGAAGTGGGCAGGCGGAAGTGACTTTACTCTTGAGGGAGGAGGGGCGGGACTCAGGGGCGGGGGTAACGCGCAGACGGACGCATTTGTTGTCCAATTCCAGCCCAACCGCTCCTAGGCGCGCCAGGCCACGCCTTCTCCCGGAAACCACTCAGGACTAGCCTACTTTGATCAGTCAGACCTCTCCGGTCTGGTCGGTCTGGTCGGTCCGGTCGCTCGGTAGTAGGCAAAACCGGGGAAGGGGCAGGGTGTTAGTGTTCTCAATTTTTACGAAAAAGAATGTTGAGCTGGATTTTTTTTCGTATACGCAAACCGAAGCAACATATCACACGGACTGAGTATGGCACGAGAATTCAGCTGTCTTTCATTAAGCCAAGACGCTGAAGACATTTGAGAAAATGCAAAAAATATGATTTCACACTATTTTGTTGTTTTAGAAAAGACAACTACCATAAAAATATGTTAGCATGCAATGAGGTGGTTATTTTAAAGAACTAGTAAATATTCAAAAGTTTTCTTGGTTTTGGTTTCTAATATGGCAAACAGCTATAAATATTTACATATACAAAAGCTCTTTGGGATTTTGAATTGTTTTTTAGTGTAAAGAGGTTCTTAGACCAAAAAAAATTTGAGAGCTCTTGACCTAGAAATTACTCTTCTTGCAGTGGAAAGAAGCCGTCTTTCCTTCTCATTACTACCTGGCATGCAGGAAGCACTCCATACGTGGTGAGAGAAGGAACCGCTGAGCCCACCGAGCAAACACGTTCTGAGGGCTGTCTGTAAACCCGACTGTGGCTCAGGGAGGACAGTGATGATTCAGCTGGTCCTTCCTGGATGAACTCACTGTCTAACCTCCATCGACTCGGCCAAGAGGGAAACACCTAAACAGACGTTAATAACAAAACTATGTCAAGATGTTGTTAGTAGTGTTTTGTGCTCATTAACTGCGTCCCTCCCTCCCCCATGATTCTGAAGTGGGAACAACTGTTTTTCCCATTTAACAGATGAGGAAACAGGCCAAGGATCCTGACCTGGTCACACAGGTGGTATGGGAGCTGGGAAGCAAGGCAGCAAGGCAGCCGGACCTGAGCATTTGTGCCCTGGGTGAGGCCCAGCCAGCCTGGGGTCAGACCTCCAGAGAAGAGCTACGTGACAGGGGAGAGTACAGGGCAGGCAGACCCCGTGGTGAGGTGACATGCCCTGGGACAGAAGGGGCCCCAGAGGAAGCGAGAGGGCAGGATGGTCTGATTGGCGTCTGACTCTGTGAGTTTGCCCTAAGGGCTGTGTGTGTCTGGCTTCGTGGTCAGACACAGTTTTTTATTTTTTCCTGCTTCTAAAATAGCCGGATTGTTTTATTTCTTATGTTTGCTGGTTGTTGTGTTTCCCCACCACGCCCCACCTCAAGCTCCACAGGGGCAGAGGTCTGTGTTTTCCTCCTCTTTTTATCTCTAGCCCCTGGAACAGGGTTTGGGATATATAAGTGCTTCATAAATGCGCGTGTTAGATGAAGGTTTCTGTGTGTTAGATGAGTTTGGGACGTCGTGGGCAGCGGGTAAAGATGTCCAGGTGGTCGTGGGATGTGTGAGTCTGTCCCTCCCCGGAGGTGGGTGCAAAGGACAAGCTTCCTTCTCCGGACTTGAGCTGGTCAGCACGTGGTCCCCAGAGGGGGAATTCTTTGAATTCCAATGTCCCAGCGAACAGGAGCGCCTGGGGCCAGGAGGCCTTTTTGGCCACGAGGTGGCGCCGCAGATCATCTTTCTCGTGCCTCGCGATTCCGCGGTGCTGTGTGCTGCGGACCAGTTGATGTGTCCAGGTAGGAGTGCGGGGGGGGGGGGGGGGGGTCCGGACACCTCCGGGCCTCAGCTGACTCTTTGCAGCCATCCCTGCGTGGCCCTGGCTTCCTGCTGTCCCTATCCCGTGGCCTTCCAAGACGGAGCTACACACCCTTGCTGGGCCTGGCTGAGGAGTGGGTGGAAAGCTGAGGCAGAGCAGGCAGGCTGGGCTGCCCAGGGCTGGATGAGACCTTCTTCTCAAAAGGTGTGGGAGCAGGGGGTGGGGGCTGGGAGGTGCAGCTGGGCACTCACTGTTGGGAGGCTGCAGGGGGCTGTGTGACCTTAGGCAATCCCTAAACAGGGAGTGCCTCGGTTTCCTCCTCTGTTTAATGGGGCTCAGCTTCCTAACAAGGTGGGTGTGAGGAGCCAGTAAATTAAGAGCGCGAAGCACCTAGAACAGGGAGTGGATGAGTCAGTGCCCAGCCACTGTCTGCACTGGTATTACGGATGTGTTCACTCCCACTCTGGACAAGAACGAGGTGCCCACATTTGGGCACCTAAGCAGTGCCAGACGTGTCCTGAACCTCTGATGGGACAGGCTGGGGGAGGCAGCTCCCTCCTGCTCTGCTGGCAGAGGGTGTGTCAGGGGGTCTCACAGGGGGGCTCCTGTCCTGGCTGCATTGTGTTGAGCCAGCCGCTTTGCTGCTTCCAGCCTGTTCCCTCCTCTGGAGAGGAAGTGCTGGGTCCCTGCGGGCCAGGCCCTTCCTGAGGTCGCCCCTCAGTGCCTGCCCAGCTGGGGCCTTCTGCCACGTGGAAGAAACATCACGGTGGGGGTTTGCCGTCCTAGACCCAGCTGCTTACGTGCCTTGGCCTTCTGAGAACTAGCTTAACCTCACCAATGCTCAGGGGGGCTCAGAGGGAGGCTGGTCTTCCCCAAGGTCACAAAGCATTTCAAGAGCAGAGTCAACTCTAGAACCAACTCTTTGAGTCATGAGTATGTGTGTGAGTGTATTTGTGTGTGTATACGTGGCCTTGTTTTTTAATGGAAAAAAAGATTTTATTTATTTATTTTTAGAGAGAGGGGACGTGAGGGGAAAAGGGAGAGAAACAATGGACTGCCTCCTACACGTTCCCAACCAGGGACCCGTCCATAACTCAGGCACATGCCCCTGCCCCTGCCAGGAACAGAATCGGTGACCTCTGGTTCACAGGTCGGCACCCAACCTGTTGAGCCACACCAGCCAGGGTCATGCGTGGCCTTTTGCATAGTGTGTTGGGGGACACCTGGGATCTTGTGACTTACATTTGCTTTTCCCTCCTTCCTGCTGGCTCAGGGTGTCCTTTATCTCGCTTTATTTCTGCCTCTTGCCTCTGTCCTCTTCTCCCTGAGTCCTCTCTCTTTACTTCTCTTCCTCAGTCATCCCTGCCCCCCACACTAATGCCTGGCCTCTCTCCACCTTCTGCTGAAAACCCAAATGGAATTTCTGATTGCCTTTCCAGCAGGTGATTTCCAGTCTTGGCGTGTTTCCCACCCTCCCCCTCCCTCTGCTGCCCCGCTGTCACAACAACTGGAGTCTGGGAGTGGGGAGGGGGCTGTCTCCAATCCTTCCCAACCAAATGGGGGACTGTCAGGGTGCCCCCTCCTCCCCCTCTCAGAACTCTGAGCATCTCACCCACAGCTTGGGGGTCTCCTGCTCTGAGGCTGGGTAAGCTTGTAAAAGTCATTTCCCCTTCTTGGCCTCAGTTTCCCCATCTGTGTATTGGGGACAACATTACAGGCCTCTCTTGCAGGGTTATTGCAGGGACTCAGTGAATGAACACACAGGACGCCAGGGCAGGGAGTCCACCCTCCAAGTGCAGTTCCAGGACACTTGATGAAACCAGGGCCCCGACCCCTCCCTGTGTGGAGTCCAGGTGTCTCGTGCCCTGGAATTCCAGCCCCTGCTCCATCCTGGAGAAGGAGCCAAGAGGTGGTGTGGGAGGAGTCTTCCTGTCCTGGGTCTGCTCTGTGCTTCAGGCTGAGGTTCCCCTTACACTAACCCCACAGCCATTTGGCTTTATGCCGGTCTTTCCCTGCAAGGGGGGTACTAAAAAATAAGTGCGGGTCTGTCTGCCCTCGGTGGACCCGAAAACAAGGGAGGGTAAAGAGAAGGAGCTTTGGGGAAGGAGAAGAGCATTGGCACAAGGGGCCGGACGGGAAGACCATACGGAGGGAGAAGCTGCGTTTCCCTCTTTTGCCTGTGCTTCCAGGAAGCTCAGACTGAAGAGTATTATTACTGTATTACAGTAATACATGTAATTTATTACGTTACTGTGTTACATTACTGTATTCAATTGTAATAAATATTCATTCCGGCTTTTCTAGTACATCTCACTCACTCCTGCTCTCTAAATGATTTCTGATCTTCTATTTTACTTTTTAAGAAACCCTCTTTAGAAATAGCTGAAAGTGTAAATTATAAATGAACAATTGCGACAGAGAGGAGAAGAATGAGTGTGGCTGCTCTGTGCAAACCGTTCAGCCCCCGCGCTGCTGGGTGACTGCGGCCCGAAGCAGAGTGCCTGCCGGGAGGGGAGGGGGGGGCTGGCGTTTAGTCTGATGGTTGACTTTGAGTTCTTAATGCCAGGTTGGTAAACTGCCTCCCAGCAAGAGCAAGGGTGGGGCTGAAGGGCTGGTTCTGGAGGGGACTGTGACTGAGCAAGGTGGGGCTCAATTCCCAGAAGAGGATATGCATTAACTCCCTTCGAATCGGGAGAGGACAGAGCTTGGTGTTTACCTGCCTCCCCCACTTCGACTGAAGCTTTCTTTGCAATTAGGTGGGGCCAGGGATTGAGTTCTGAGCCTGGCCTGGCTTTTGAAAGCATCCCTTGCAACCTCCAGCTCATTTTCCTTGCTATCATGACCTTGGTACAAGGTGGATGGCAGGGGACCACCCAGCTGGACGGTGACACAAATAAGCAGCCAACTATTGTTCTGTTAAAGCTACTGCTGTGTTAGAGGGTATTGCGATCTGTTTATTACTGCAGCGTAGTCTCTCATATCCTGACTAATGCACCTCCCAAGTCCCCTCCTGACGGCCCCCAGGAGCCCCCTGGAGGTCAGGCTGGGCTTGGGATGACCTGCGTCATACGAGGGGTATTCTCTGAGGAAGACCAAGGAAGGGCAGGCTTTGTCACAGCTCCAAGGCCCTGTGTTGCTCGGTTGTGAGAACCCCAGTCCCCTAAAGGCTCAGGCTTCAAGAATGCAGAGTCCGAGGACCTGGGCTCTGCCCCTCCACTACCCCGGCCAGGAGCAGGGGCTTGAGGCCCATGGGGGTGCTGAGCTTTTGGCCAGGCCCCTGGGGCTTCGTCTCCCACAGAGGAGGAAACCTGAGGTTCCTGAGATGGCTTGCAAGGGGGACTTTGAGAGGAACCAGGGTCAGAGGCTGGGGCTCTCAGCCTGCCCCCACCTGTCCTGGCTGCCAGGAGAGTCAGCCCCTTTTGGGCCACCCTTGCCAGCCTGTGAAAAGAAGGCGTACAATGTCTGCGTCTCCTCACTCCAAACAGGTGGAGCTGAGGGCTCAGAGGACACTTCTCTGGACCCCAGAACCCCCATGGGGCTCGTCCTGTGAGGCTGCATCAGGGTGAGCAGCCCCTGAACTGGGAGGCAGGATGCGGCCTGAGGGGAGTGGCAGGACTTCCAAGTAGGAAGCAGAGTTAGAAGTTACACCAACCGGGAGGGGCCGGTTCATTCCATCCCACCCCGGTCACCGAGCCAGCAAGTGCCCTCCAGTCCCCGCTCTGTGCTGGCCCTGTCTGGGCTGGGCTTTGCAGGGGACACGGAGGAGAATCGCCTGTCCCCACTCCGTGGGGTCCAGGGAGGGACATGGCCGATTTGTGTCCCCTGACTTGGTGTGCCAGGGCTGGCGGGCTGTGTAAGAGGAGGAGTGGGGGAGGCCATCTGTCAGAGGCTTTGTGACCCGAGGGGAGGGCTGACCACAAGTGTGTGGGGCCTAGCGCACGATGAAAACGCGGGGCCCCTTGTTCAAAAGTATTAAGGTGGTGAGAGCAGAGCAGGAAACCAAGCAGAGGCCCTTGGGGGGGGGCTCTGTGATGTAGGGCGGGGGGGGTTCTCAGCTCAGGCATTTTCTAAGCCACCTGCCACCCCATCCCAGGTACCGTGGTGGCTTCTAGCACAGACTGGATCAGATGGCCTGGTGCAGATCCAGCTGGGACCAGGATCTGCCTGCGCCTCGGTTTCCTCATCTGCAAAATGGAAAGAATAATAGCACTCACCTTCCAGGGTTGTGAGGATTCTGTGAGCTAAAGTGGCCAGAGACTGAGCCAGGGGCTGGGGCAGAACTCACCAGCAGCTGGTGGCTCTTCCAGTCACCGCCCCTGCCCCCTGCCCCCGCCCCTGCCCCCCACCCCTGCCCTCCCTGCTGTTTTCTCCATAGCACGTACCACTTTCCGACAACCACACAGGACTTCTTACTCCTGTTTGTCGTGTGTCCTCTGAGTCACAATGGCAGGACCACAGCACCTTTATGTATCTTGTCCTCACCTGCTGCTGCAGAGCCTGGAGTGGTGCCTGGCACGCAGCAGGTGCACGACAGACGTTTCTAGGATGAGTGTCAGGTAAAAATACTGATCAGGTAAAAGACATGCACTCAGCACCTAGGGCGTGTCGGGGACCATTTGGGGGGCGGCAGGAGCCTGGCTGGAGGCGGGAGGAGCAAGGTGGCAGTGTGGACGAGAGCGGGCAAACCTGGGGGTCCTGCGGGGTAGAGATGGTGCCCACAGACGCAAGGACGGGGAGACCATGGCAAGGCTGGTTTGGGGGGAGGGAGCTTTTGTACGTTCTGTGGCTCTAATCTGTCACGGTGAGCTCACTCCTCCACGGTGGACTGTTCCCTGGCAGGATGGCCTTCAGACCCGGGAAAGTCTCCGTGAAGCTGGGGTTAGTGCCTGGTGCCCATAGTGTCTGCCAGCCTCTGAGCTTGAGGATGTGTCCCTGGCACTGTGCACAGGGCTCTGAGGACAAGCACCCTGACAGCCTCGATTCAGGAGGAGTCCTGGGTGGCTGGGGCCCTGGCGTGGTGGACAGTGGCAGGAGGTGGCTCCAGTGGGCTCTGGTCACTTGGCTCAACTCCTGTCCTGAGAAACTGGCACGAGGAGGGCGGTGAGCCCACTGGCCTCGGCTGAGCCACCCAGGGCTGCGTGGCTTCCGCGTGAGCTCAGGCCTCTCCCGGCCCCAGACTCCTGTCTTCAAAGCTTCCTGTCCTGTCCTGCATGTCCCACACACCTCTCAGCCTTAGCTGGTCCCAAAGAGAGCTTGCTTCCTCCCCTGAACCTGTTCCCCCCTCCTCTCCTCTACTGTCTCACCCCAGCCAGAAACCCGGGTCCTGCTCTCCCTTTCACCCCAAATGAGAGAAGTCACCTGTCCTGTCTGCTGAACCTTCTAAATCACCCCCAGTCTCTCCCCTTCTCTCTGCCCCCAGACACCAGCCCAGGTCACCAGCCCTCCCCCACATCCCTCCCTTCTGCCCAGGCTTGCCCAGGAGTTGCTGGGAGCTCCCGTGGGGAGGGGGCAGCGGTGGACAGCTTTGCCTGCCCAGGTGGTGGCCCATATGGCCTTTGGAGCCTGTAGGCTGGCGACATCCCCCCCACCCATGCAAACCGTTTGTGCCTGGGGGCCGCAGCCTCAGCACAGGCAGTCTCACAAGACCCCGTGGACCTGGGGTGGGGGGCAGGCTGTGTCCCTGCCCCAGGTCTGGTCCCAGAATCACGCCCTTTTCTGCCCCTGCCCCGTCCTCTTCTCTGCCAGATGACCTCCTCCTGTGTCCTCCCAGGCTTTGGTGGCGGCCCCGTGCCCTTCCCTCCCTTCTGTCGTCTCCACAGGGGCGGGGGCAGAGCGGGGGGGTGGACTCAGGGCAAACCTCTGGAGCCAGCCTCTTGGGTTTCAACCTTGGTTCTGCCATCTACGGGCTGTGTGACCTTGGGAAAGTTACTTCAGCTCTCTGTGCTTGTTTCCTTATTACACTTCATGCTTAATAATGTCAGTCCGGGAGGCTGTTGTGAGGGTTAGAGGAACCAATGCTTTATGGACGTAGCTGTCACGTTTCTGGTGCCCACCCATTTAGCAGTTAACGCCTGGTCCTCACACTCAGTCCGAGACACAAGTGTCAGACCGATTCGGCAGATGTGGAATGTGAGGTCCCCACCTGCTCAGTGCAGGGGAGAGGCTGGGACTTGGGCATCAGGCCTGGGTGTGAGTCTGAGCTATTTCCTGCATGGCTTTGGGGGGCAGCCTCTCCTTCCAGACCGTTAGAATGAGGATGAAAAGCCTTTGTGGGATTCTGAGAACCCACCTCTTTGGGGCTGTATGAGTCTCAGCTGGGCCACTCGCCCCTCAGTGTGTCCGTCTCCTTTTCTCTGAAAGGGGGGTGGTGACACCAGCACCCCCCTTACAGGGCTGTTCTGAGGTGAAATGAGTTTATAGGTGAAAGTGCTTAGAACAGGCTCTGGCGAACAACGGAGGCCGTATAAGCGTCTGCTATTATTATTGTTAATGTTAGTATTTGTTGGCGCGACTTGCACATGCGCATCAGATTGCCCAGACGTTTCCAGGAGGTTTGTCCTGGGAGTGTCGTCATCTTGGATGAGACACCTGTCCCCTGGGTTCCTGGTCTGCCTTGGGCATGTAAGTGTCAGAGACCCCACTGGAGGCGGAGCTCCTGGGCGGGGGCTGGAAGCCGGACCGCGCTTTGGGTCCTGGTTCTGCCCCTGACCTGTCTCGTGTCCCCACCAAGTCACTCCCTATCTTGGAAGCTCAATTTCTTCTTTTGCAAAGTGCAGATGGTAATACTATGGGGGTGAAGTTGGGTAAAGTGGACAAGAGAAGACCCATAAGAAATGATGACAATGACGATAATGTCCCCACACTGAGTCTCTGGCTGCGTGAGTGAGCAGGGTTTCGGAAACACCAGGCAGGGCCTTTCCCCTCTGCCCCTTGCTGTGCCCCCCACTGCCACCTCGCTGAGGCCCAGCACCCCGCCTGTCCGGAAGCCCAAGTATGGCTCCCTGTGGGGAAAGTAGGGGCACCCAGAAGACAGCGGGACCCCGGCCTCTCCTCTCTTCCCTGAAACTGGGAAGCAAACCCTCCCCCCACCTCTCAGGAACTATTGAATGGTTCCTCAGAGCTCCTCAGAGACCTAGATTAATTAAAGATGTAATTAAATTAGGAACCATTCATTATTTAAAGGCTGGGATCCTCCAGCGGGTGAGGGAATGTAGGAGGGGAGGCAGAGCCACCTTTCTGCCAGGGGCCCAGGGGTTTTCTCCTGAGCGTGTGTGTGGCCAGGATGGGGCCCAGGGGCCTGGGAGAGGAGGTGGCTCCCTCCGCACCTGCTCCCACTCAGGAGGACACCCCCACAGTATCGGTCAGCTTCAGGGCGCCCCCCATCACCCTGGCCACACAGTCTCTGTCAGCTTCAGGGCGCCCCCCATCATCCTGGCCAACGTCGTACAAGGCCCTTCCTCTCTTAGCCTCGGTTTTCTCATCAACAAAACCAGACAGAGCAGGGAGGGAAGAGTACGTTAAATGGTCTCGAAGGTTGTTTTCGGCAGTACCTTTCTAACTAAGAACTGGAGACCCCTCCCTCTGACGACCTCCGGCCCCATCCTTGCCCCAGGTGTCGGTATGTGCCGCTGCTCCCCCCCCATCCTGGGATATTAAGCCACGCATTTCTTCGGCTCAGCTCATTCTTGTAGAAGGAGAGGAAATGGAATGGATCTGACAGGCTCTGTGCTAGTGGCTGGGGATACTGAGGCCAGTGTGGCACTTCTGCCTGCCGCGTCCCACGAGGGAGGCAGAGGAGCTGGGCCTGGAAGGAGAAAGTGGGGGGAAAGGAGACACTCCAGGGGGGGCAGCATGTGGAAAGGCCTGGAGGCACAAGACGGTGTGGGAGTGGGGACAGTGTAAATGGGGCACGGGGGTCGGGCGTGTGGCTCCTGAGCCTGGCACGTGACAGGGAAAAGGAAGGCTGGTGCTCTTCCATGTTTCCCGAGGGAAACAAAACCTCGAAACTGTCAGAACTAGGACGGAACTGTCAAGCGTGCGTGAAACAGCCACATACCCTGGGAAACAGAAGTCGCGGCTCTGTTTGTTCTGTGACAGTGTGAAAACTCACAACCTTTTCATCAAGACGGGTAATAAAACAGGAAAACTAGAAGCGCGGTGGTGCAGTCCTGCTCAGGCTGCTACTCTCGGTCCACCCAGGCCCCGCCCTCCGGCCTGGACGCCTCTGGGCGCGCCCACCCGCTCTGCAGACCAGAGGTCTCACTCTGCCTGGGTCACTCTGCCCGCTGGTGGGGTTCTGGGTCACTGTGGCTTTTTGAAAGCCATTTCGAAGAAGAAATCGCTCTCCCTCCCCGAAATCTCTGGCTGGGGCCACCTCCCCAACAACCCCGGTCCTGTGTTTCCTCCTTCCCTTTCTTTCCACCACCACCGCTTCCTTCAACCCCGCCGAACTCCTGGGAGTCGTCCGGGTGGGAATGGGGCTGGGGAGAGGCGGTTCAGCACCACGGACAGCGGAAAAGGCCCGGGCTTGTCAGAAAGTGAATGGGGCTGGTGGGGGGGGGGGGTCACTGAACGGCCGCCGGGGAGGTCGGGCAGAGGGAGCTGATGATGTCGGAGGAGCTCCCTTCGGTCCACAGATGGTTTTGCCAATGGAGTTCTCTCTCTCCTTTGCTCCCAAGACTGTCGATCACCTTCCGCTGCCCCCCACACCACCTCCGTTTCTTCTTCGCTTTGTGGGCCTTGGCTGGTGCTCTCGCTCTCCTTCCATGCTTCACTCTCTCTTCTTCAGCCGGCTGCCCACCTGCCCCCGGGCCCTCACCCCCGCCCCCTCCCCTGTCATCTCCTGGGGGAGTCCTAGTCTGACAGTTACAGGAGGCTGTGGTGTGGCCCATCTATCTGCATGCTGTGTGACCTTGGGCGTGCCCTCCCACCTGACTGCCTGGCATCAGAAAGGGGCAGTTTGGACCTCATTATTTCTGAGCTTGCAGCCAAACTCCACGGTCAACTCCTGGTGGCAAGAGCTGCAGGCCAGGGCAGGGTGCGTGCTGGTGGGGCAGGAGGGCCCAGGCAGGGCCCCGGGGGGCTTGGGAGAGGCAGGCGGGCACCGAGTGTGTGCGTGTGTGTGAGCCGCGAGCGGGGAGGCGAGGGCGGGAGGAAGAACACAGAGGAGCTGCTGGACCAGAACAGAAGAGCCCCTTAGCCTGTATATTTAGCTCATCGAGGTATATAAACAGAAGCCTGGAGCCGGCTCAGCGCTCCCCCCAGTGTGAGTCATCGGTGCTGCTGCAGCTAAAGTTAGGCTCCCACCGCGGCTCTGCTCCCCCCTCTCTTCCCGGCTTCATTCTCCGTCCCCTCCTGCCTCCTTCGCGGTCCCCTCTCCTCTTTTCCCCTCGATCTCTCTGCTTTTGGATGCTCTGAACTCGCTCCCTGACCTGCCGGTTCCCTCCCTATGTCTCTCCCCTTGATTTTTCCCCCTGTCTTCCCTTTTCTGTCTCTTTCTTTTCCTTCCTCCTCTCTAACACGTTAACATGTCTTCCCCCTTCCTGAGAGCATTGGAAAGGGCCTATGTGCACTTGTCTTTGTGTTTGTGTGAACTTAGGAGCAACAGCACGCTGTGTGTACTTGAGAGGGTGTGGATTTGTGTTTTGGTGGGAGGGCGTATTTAATAAAAATGATATCTACCTGGTGTGCGTGTGAGAGTGTCTGTAGTGTTGGTGAGTCTGTGTCATTTGTGTGTCTGTGTGTGCACACAGGGCAGTGTGAGGATTGTGTCTGAGTCTCATGTGTTCCTTTTTCTTGCGGGGAGGGCAGCTCCGTGCCCCAGAAGTGGAGGCTCTGGGTTAAGCTGTGGAGAGTCTCTCCCCCAGGTGCTTAAGGTTTGTGGTGCGGGGGGGGGGGCAGGTCCTTAGAGACTGGGAGCAGGGTAGCCACGGGCTCCAGGTTATCTAGACAGTGAACTTGGCCTTTGGGCTCTGCCACTTTTTGCTATGTGACCTTAGGCCACTCTCTTGGCCTCTCTGATCCTTGCTTCTGCATCTGCCACAGGAATGTGATGACCTGCTCGCCTTGAAAGGCTGGGGGTGGGGTGCGAGGGAATTCATGGTATGGAGGTGTAGGTAGCGGTGGTGAGGACAGGCTGGTCCCTGGGACACCAGAGGCCTCTCTGTCCAGTGCCTGCCTTTTCGCCTCAGGGGGTTGGCTCATACTGTTCCTGCACTGCGTATTTATAATTTATACCTGTGTTCAAACACAGCTGGAGCCCGGGCACCCCCACTGGAAGCACCTCCTCATCTTTTTTTTTTTTTTTTAATTTTTAAAGATTTTATTTATTTACTTTCAGAGAGAGGGAAAGGGAGGGAGAAAAAAGGAGAGAAACATCGATGTGCGAGAGATTGACTGGCTGCCTCCCGCTCATCCCCAGCCGGGGGCCTGGCCCGCAACCATGTGCCTTGACTGGGAACTGAACCAGCGACTTTTTGCTTTCTGGGACAATGCTCAGCCAACTGAGCCTCACCAGTCAGGGCTTGAGACATATTTTAAAAGCTTCTGTCTGCTGAGGGTCTACACCTGCCTCCTCCGTCCCTCACAGCGTGGGCCTCCCTAACACCCCGCCGCGGTCTGTGTCTCCGCCCCGACAAAGGGATTCCTGGAAAGGCTTCCTTCCTTCCTTCCTTTTTTTTTCTTTTCTTGTTCAAGTATAGTCTCCACTTTTACCCCACCATGGCCTGTGCTTGTCACCCCAAAAGGTTTTCCAAAAGGGAATGCGTGTGCCCTGGGGGTGGTGTGAAGGACTGAAAGGTGAGAAATGGGCGGAAGGGTGAAAGGAGGTGGAGAAGCTGGTGGGGCAGCTTGGGCCCCAGGTCTGCTCGCCGGGAAGGGGCGCCCGGGCGCTTGGCCAGGCAGGGGGACCACATGTCAGGGGCTGTTTGCATCAGGGGACCGAGGAGCCTGCTGAGGAAGCACCAGCCTTCTCGCCCTAGGGAGTGTGTTGACTGACAACAACACGTCAGCCAGGGTGGTCTTAGGGTTTTCGTTCATGACCAAGCCCACCGCACTGAGAACCCCCGCTGTCCTCACTGTCCGTCCGTCTCTCCTGCTTTATTTTCCTCTGCAGGCTGAGAGCGTCTGATGTGCTATACAGTGCCCGCACTGACCTCCTGTGTGGCCCCGACTCACTGCAATGTCAAATCCACGAGGCAAGGACTTCCTTTTGTTCACTGCTGCACCCCCAGGGCCTGGGGCGGTGCTGGGCACACAGTCGGGGCTCCGAGGGGGGCTGCTCAAGAAACGGAGATGCCCTGCCGCACCGCTGCGTGAAAAGCACTCACTCACCCATTCACTCAGCAAACCTGCAGCCCCTTTTCCGCAGGCTTCCTGGTCTGGTGGGGGTAGGGCGGAGAGGCAGGCCATCAAGACAGGGAGAGAGTGTGGAGTGAGGCAACCCGACATGACCTGGGGTGATTTCAGCAGAGGAGACGCCGAGGCCCGGATTGAAGATGCCAACGCACTGTCTAGGTGGTGACCTCTGATTGCGGCCTGCTCTGCCCCACCCAGGACCAGGGCCAAGTGGAGAACAGGGCTGGGGATTATCCTCCAGACCCAGAGTGGGCATGGAGCTGGCCTCAGGGCGGGAGCTCTGGGCTCCACGATCCTTCCCAGGGGGATCCAGTTTTAACAAAGATCAAAACCTTAAGAGAAAGGACAGTAGCCTGATGATGGAATTTCGGGGACTCTGGGAAGCTGCCCACCCTGCCTCTGGACAAAGCCAGTTCACTCTCTAAAACGCCCTTCCTGAGCTACTTTGGGTCAAAAGATTGCAGGGCAGGGGTCAAGGCCAACCTGGGTCAGCCTCTGCAGCCCAGGGCCCTGCTCCCGCCTGCATAGGGCCCCAATCATCTCTCCTTGATGGTGACAATGAAGGTGGCTTCCAGGAGGCCTGACTGCTGGGTACCTGGGCCTCCAGCCTTTGTTCAGCCAAGGATAAAAGGAAGCGTTGCCTGCTCTATTATTCTTTCTCCAGCAGCAGAGCGGCACAGACAAAAGGGGTGAGAGTGAGTGCAAACGTGCGAGAGACTTACACAGGACATGGAGATGGGGCGAGTGGGGCAGACAGAGGGATCCCGACACGTGGAGTTGGGGGAGCGACGGAGGTGGGCACAGAGACAGAGGGCTGGAGGGATAATTATGCTGGAGAGAGAAACAGTCCAGGGAGAAGGGAGACGAGCAAGAGGAACCGGGAGAAGGGAGGACACCACACAGAGGCGGGGCTGAGAGGAGGAAGCAGAGGGCGGGGGGCGCCCCTCACCAGGGCCGATTTCTCTTCTCTTGTCCCTTCGTTCCCCTTCCTGATCCATCACGCCGGAACTTGTCTGTCCCTTCTCCTCTCTCTTCCCATGTCCTTTATCTCCTACTTCCCACCTCTCTGATTCGCTGTTTCCCCTTCACGGTGCCTGTCTCTCCCCCATTACGGCTCCTGCCTTCCCAGGCTGCGGAGTTTCTGGAGCCAGGCCCTGCGGCCACTGCTGCAGAAGCCGGCAGGCTACCATCCACCCAGGGAAGGTCCAGAAGCCGGGGCCTGCTGCTTCCTTCCCTCCTTGTATTTCCGAGTCCTGGCCTCCTGACTCCTAAACAGGCCAGACCTGCCTGAGCAGCTCCTTCTGTCGGCAGTGCAGCGCCAGGTCAGACCTGCAGGGGGCGTGCTGCCCTCTGCCTTTGGCCCTCATGCTGTGCCCAGGTAGGGCCTGACCTTGCCACCCCCCACTTACACTTCCCTGAGCTTGGCCTTCAAAGCCCCAGGGGACTTCCTGTTGTCCCCACAACAAGCCTTGCTCCTTCACACCCCTGGGCCTTGGCTCCTGCTCTTGCCCCTCCTGGGATGACTGTCTGTCAGTGGTCTCTTCAGAGAGCTGTCACAGGCCCACACTGTTCCAAGCCTTCACTCCGTCACTCTGTACGTGAAAGCTTCCTTGTCTGTCCCCTGGAAGAAGTGACAGTTTCCTCCTGGGGCCCCCACTTCCCTTTTATAGTGCTTAACCTGGCTTGTCTGGACACAGCTGCGTCTCTGTGTGCCCAACACCTGGCACATAATCTATGTGTGTCACTGAGTGACCACCTAGGGTGACTGTGGGCATGTCTTGTCACCTCCTGTGACCTCAATTTTCTTATCAATACAGTGGACCTGGAAATGACTGGTTGGAGCCCTGACATTCATGAAATGCACTCAGCAAATATTAAGCGCCTGCTGTATGCCAGGTTGTGCACGCTGTACATCCTGAGGCACAAAGGAGAGGGCGTGCAGCTGTCCAGTGCCGGCTGGAAGTGAGGGAGGCTTCCGGGGTTCCTGTCTGGGTGGGCGCCTGGGTAGCCCCGGCCGGTCTTTCTGGCATCTGCACTGGCATGAACCCGCTTCAGCTCCCTGCCCCCTGGCTGCTTGCAGACTGCTGGCCATCCAGCAGCCTTTTCCAAATGCACCCAGACTGGATTGTTCAAGCCCCATCCAAGGCAGCTTCTACGGCATCAACTGCCTCTTTTGGTGGAGAGTCAGGGGCTTCCTACTTGGCAGGAAACTGGGGGTCCTGAGATCTGTCTCTTCCTCTCTGCCCATCTCCAGCCTCCTTTTCTGGGCAGATGGGAGAAGAGGGGGAAGAATCTCTCTCTCTCTCTCTAACACACACTCACACACATGTGCACTCTGACATAGATTCCTGGGGCTCATCAGCAGTGTGGCCCCGGGCAATTTACTCAGTTTCTCTGGTTTCTGGCTCTTCCATCTGTGAAATGAGCTACCCGATGCCTCTCACCTAGCACTGTGCCAGGGTTACGAGGAGTAAAAGGGCCCCTGTTAGCAGGGAGCAATGCTCTCTGCCCCTTAGTTAGGTAAGACACTGCACCCCTGCCCTTCCTGCCAGGGCAAGATTTCTGTCACCTTCCTCTATGTAGTCAGTGGGGCCACTCTGTCAGTTTGGAATCCTGAAAATCTTGACTCTTAAGAGTTTTAAATCCTAGAACTCAGAACCCTAGTTAAGAGCACAGACTCTGAAGCTAGGCATTCTGAATTCGAATCCCAGCCCTGCCATTGTTCAGCTGTGTGACTTCCAGCAAGTTACTTAACTTCTCTGTGCCAATGACTCCTCATCTGGAAAACAGATTTACAAGATTGAAGAAAGGATTAAATGTGTTACTACTTGTTAAGGGCTTAGACCAGTGCCTGATGCAGATGAGCACTTTGTAAGTATTTGAGGAAGAAATCGGTGTGGATTCTGAGGATACTAGAATCTTTGTCTCCGTGATCTCAGGGTCTTGAGGCCTGAAAGGGACCTCATCTCATGCCCTGGTGCAGGAATCCTGCCCCAGCTCCCTTCAGCCCCAGCTTGGTTATCTCTACAATACTACAATTGCTAGAAAGTTCTCCTGGGGGATTGAGGTGAGCCGGGGCTGCTCTGCCCGGCAGCTGCTGAAGTAGTGAGTGAGGGCCTGCCTGGTTGGGCCTTGTCCCAGGGGGAGGGGATCAGGAACCTGGCCCAGTGGCCAGGTGGGTGCACTAGGGGATTCCAGGATGGGCCGTCTTGCGCACCTCTGGGCAGGCCCCTGCTCCCAGGGCATGGCGGGGCCTAATGAGTGTGTGTGGCTGCTGCAGCCTTCTGCAAATACCAGGCACAATATAAATAGCAATAATGAATAAATGAAGCTCCTGCAGCCAGCGAGGGCCTCCGGGAGGGACTGCCGCAGCCTTGCTTCTTGCTGAGACCTGGAGTTGCAATCCCATCCCCCTGCAGGTTTGAGGGTCACTCCTCACCCCATTTCCACCATGACCTTCAGTCTGTGTGCACCCTGCATGTCCACAGAGCCCACTCCTCTCTGAGGGGTGGGGTGTGGTGGGCAGAAGGGTGAAGTAGTAGACAATGAAGGCTTTAATCGAAGCATGAAGCGTTTAGGTTGGACATTAAGCAGGACTTCCCGGCAGTGTGGGTGCTTGAAGAAGGGTGGGGAGGGTATGTTAGTTCTGCTGGAACAGGAAAGGGTCTAGGATCATGGAGGGGGGAAAATTTCTCCTTAAGTATAAAAAGAGAACTTTGGCCCTGGCTGGTGTGGCTCAGTGGATTGAGTGCCAGCCTGCAGACCAAAAGGTTGCCGGTTCGATTCCCAGTTAGGGCACATGCTTGGGTTGCAGGCCAGGTCCCCCAGTGGAGATGTGTGAGAGGCAACCAATTGATGTTTCTCTCCCTTTCTTTCTCCCTCCCTTCCTGTCTCTCAAAAATAAGTAAATAAAATCTTTAAGCAAATAAAAAAAGAACTTTGAATGATCAGAGATGCCCAGAGAACAAAGGAGCTGCCCCCAAGAAGTGGTGAGATCTTCGTCACTGCAGGTATGCAAGCTGGCGCCTGGTGGCCACTCGGGGAGGCTGTAGCGGAAAGGATCCAGTCCCGAGGATTCGCCATCTGCTGGCTTCTGGAAGTCCTGTCCAGCCTTTTGAACTTGACGAAAATGTTGCCAGAGGAGAACAGGCGAGAAAGTGATGGTTGTTATCTTCTCTCTGCCTGGCTGCCAGACTGATCTCATCTGCCCAGGCCTGGGTGCTCCACCCAGCAGGGCACTCAGCGGTCAGGGCACCGAGTGCCTGCTGAGCCACTTTATTCCTCCTTCCACGCCTTTGTCTAAGTCCTTTCTCCCTCCTAGTGGATGCAGTTTCTCCCCCTACCTCCTCCCTTCTTATCTCAATCCCACACAAGCCTTCGGCTGGTGTCAGCCTCTGGCCTTTGACCAGGTCCTCCCTGAAGACTCGCAATCTGACGCCCACTCCGACCTGAAACAAATCCACCCCACCTGTGGACACCTTCTGGTCTGCTCCGTCCTTACCTAGGGGACACCTCCGAGCCTCCAGGGTGCTTGCATGACCTTGCACTGTGGTCTGGTGACAAAGGTGCTTTGACTTGTCTCCCTGGATAGATTAAAAGGTAGGACAAGATAAATATTGGTGGAGCACCTACTATGTGCCAGGCGGGGTGCTAAGCATTTTTTAGACTGGGTTCCTTCTGCAAAATGTGAAATTTTCATTTCACTGATGAGAAACTGGAGGCTCAGAGGCTTTAAGGGGCTTGTCCAAAGCACTCAGTCAGGCAGCAGCAGAGCTGGAATGAAACTCTGCACTTGACCTTGGCCAAAAGGATGAGAAGTGACTGGGGCGGAACTCTGAATGCAGCTTCCTCCAAAGCTCTACCCATCCGCCAGACCAAGTTGCCCCCAGGGCAGGCCTCAGCATCCTCCACCCCGGCCCCAGGCCCAGCCCAGTTCCTGCCTGCTACTCACTCTACATTCCCCAGGGAGATGAGAAGAGGTGGGGGTGGGTGAGGGGTGGGGTTGGCTGAGCTGAGGTCCCTGATCTCTCAGGCTCTGGTGGCCCAGACTGTTCAGGGGAAGTGGTGAAGCTGGGGCCCTTGCACTTGGAGAAAGACGTATCTGTTCCACTTGGGAGCCCTCTTGGAAACCTTCCTGGAGGAGGTGGTCTTTCAGCCAAGCCTTGAGGTTGCGAAGAAACATTAGCGTGAAGTGAGAAGTGAGGAGGGACCTTTGGAGTAGTGGAGTTCTAGCTTGGCCCCACCGTTCGAGGGCTGGTGGTCTGAGATGGGCAGCCCCTCGCCGGAGCAGCGGCAGACAACACCCCTCGCATTTCACAGCATTGGGGGATCCAGAGTGTAATCCAAGGTGGCCAACCAGGCACCTTGGACATGGGGCGGTCAGCAGTGGGGTCCCTCCCTTTTTACACATGACGCAGCCCCCTTGCTGAGGGGGTAGGACACTCCCCCGGGCACGACTCTGAATTTTAAGGAGGTAGCCACAAGGCTGGGGGCTTGTGGCCTTCCAGAGAGGGGTAGGGGCTCGCCAGTCGCGTCAGTCTGTCTGTCGCCTCCGCGCCTCCCCGCCTCCAGCGTCCCGCGCCTGCAGCTTTCCCCGAAGACATTTGGTGTCAGTATAAGGACGGCTTTGCCTCGCACGCGGCGCGGCTGGGTCTCGCCGCCGCCGCACGTCCCCGCAACGCCAGGCGCTCGGTCTCCTCCGCAGCCCCCGCCGCGCAGACCCCGCGCCTCAAGCCCGGGGCCAGAGGAGCGAGCCGATCCGGGCTAGGGACGCGGCCAGACCCCACACCGCCGGCCCGGGCCGCCGCCCGCGCCCGCGCCCGCCGCCGCGGGTCTTCTCCGGGCACTTGCCGCCCTCAGTCCCCGCAGCGCCCCCGTCCCCGGCTCCGATCCCGGAGTGCCGCGCGCCCGCCTGCCGCGCACTCCAACTCCGGCTCCGTCCGCGGCTCGCCCGCGTTGCCGGCTTCCAGGCGCCCGCCCGAGCCTCGCTGACCCCCCCGCCAGCCCGCCGCCTCCCCGCGCCATGGCTGGGGCCCCGGGCCCGGCCGCCCACCGCCCGCCGCCCCTGGCGCCCCACGGGCTCAGCTGATCCTGAATTGACCGGGGGCGAGCGGCGGGGCTGGAGGTCCCCCTCGATTTCTGGCTTCGGGGGACGCGTGGCCCCCGCGTCTCTAACCTGGACGACCCCCCGCTGCCCCAAGTCCATGCCCAGGTAGGTGGGGGTCGGGGGAGGAAGGGAAGGGGAGGGCTCAGCGCCTATGCCAGTTTCTTGGCGCGTCGGTTCTTTCTTTAGTGAGGCGTTTATTTATTTCTGGGACTGGCCCCTCCACCCGCACGTGCCCGTCAGGTCAGCCCCCCCCAGCCCCTGCCTTCAGGGCAGGTGCCTTGGGAGGGAGGACGGGAAACTTTGACCGGTCTCTTCTCCAAGGCCACGAAAGTTCTCTCCATGCCAATGCTGAAGCCAGCCGAGCCAGCTCTGCAGAAATTTATTCAACAAGTCAGGATGCCGGCGGGGCCCAGGCTGGCCGTTTGTCCCGCTGCCCTGGCTGCTGCGGCTCTGCGGCCGGCAGACCACGGAGTGCCGCCAGTGACCAGGGGGCTGAGCTGGAACGTTGGCGAAGGGAGAGTGGCGGCCGGGGATCGAACGGGGGAATCTCAGGCAACGTTTAACTTTCCTGGAGGCCCAGGTGGCCCTGGACCCTTCCCTGGCCGGAACCCCAGGGGGTATCCAAGGTCTCCCTGCGTGAGGCCAGGCCGGGGTCAAAGCTGGGACTCCAGGGGGTGAAAGACTCCTCAGCAGGTTGGGACTGGTTATGTAATGAGTGTTTATGCTGCTTGGGTTTCATTTGTTTACTGGGTGGAGTGTGGGAGGGGACATGGGGGGCAAGAGGCCTTGGCAGGGGGAGGGAAGGCCTTGGGGTGGGGGGAGGTGGTCCTGACACCTGGAGGGGGGGGCTCCGGGAGGAGCCTATGAGAAGGCATCAGTCAGCTGCTCTGCTGTGTCTTTCTCCCCTTCAGGGTCCTGGGGCCTCCTGAACCGGGGAGGAGAGGAGAGTGGCTATGCAGAGACCCCGAGCTGTGTTCTGGCTCTGGGTGTGTGTGTGTGTGTGTGTGTGTGTGTGTGTGTGAGAGAGAGAGAGAGAGAGAGAGAGAGAGAGACAGAGGACGCCTGCTTGCGTCTGTGCCTGTGTGGGGTGATGGGGTCTGACACCCCATCCTGGGGGGGGGAGGAGCGTCCCGGGGCCGCGAGTGCTCAGGTGGCTGGATGGGGAGCCCGTCTGTCCTTCTGTCTCCAAGCGCCTGGGAGAGGCACACCGAGGACGCTGGCAAACTAGGGTGGGAGGCTGTGAAGATGGGGGTGTGGGGCCATGGGCTTTGCCCCTGGAAAAGGGTCTGGCTGAGGACTTCGGGCTTTGGTCCTCAGGCCCTGCCCGCACTGTGGGGTCACCTCTCGGATCAATGTCTTCCTTTAGCCCCAAGGACCGGCCTCGAGCGGTCTTGTCCACCCTTCCGGACAAACTTTCTGTTTAGGCTCCAGGACAAGGCTGGGATGGGGCCTGGGTGCAAAGTGTAGAGCCCTCTCTGTCCCCTTCCCACCTCCGCCATCCACACAGAGCCAGAGGGAAGGGGTGCCAGTGGGCGGCAGGGCAGGGTGACACCGAGTGGGGACCAGTTCTGGGCTGCAGTGGGGGGAGGGAGGGAAAAGGGAACAGCACATTGGGGTGTGGGGACGGGCTCCCTTCCTGGCTGCTCAGAGCTGCCCAGACCCACCCCTGGGGGCCATGATGGCCAGCTTGGGGGCGGTCCTTTGTCCCTTTTCCCATCTTCCTATTCCATGTGCCTGTGAGAGCACATCTTCCAGGCCCACCAGGAGGCACCAAGCATCCGTTCCCCTGTCCCTGTTCCTGACTCCCTTTGACCTTGGCTGGGGAGGTGGGGGCTGATGTTGCTGGGAGAACCCGTCCTCTCCTACCTTCTGTCACTGGCTCCAGACAGCCCGGCCCTCCCGAGCTCACAGCCAAGCTGGAAGCAGTTTCCGGGACCGGTGCTGCCGTAGCCTCTGTGGTCCTGGACCCAGATCCACACCCCGAACCCATGGGGCCGCCTCGCACTCCCCTTCTCAGTCTCCACCACTGCCATCTCTTCCACCCTCACCCCGCACCCCCAGTGGGGCTCCCCTGGGCCTCAGCCCTCTCAGGAGAGTCTGTTTCTGATCACCACTCAGTCCCTCCCCCACCCGCGAGGGACTCCACCCCCAGCAGCTTCTGAGCCCTGTCCAGGGAAAGAAACAGGTCCTGGGGCTCTTTGAGCCCCTCCCTCTCTCCTTCAGCTGCTTTGTTCTCCGAGTGCCCCCGCCCCACCCACCAGGGGATTTGGAAAGGGAATAATGGGCCCGGTACTGTGTAGGGAATGCAGGGGTCCAGGGAGACCCCCAAGGGCTGCAGGGCCCTCTTCTCCACTCCTTCCTCTCCCCTCCTCTTCCTTACTTGTCCTCCCTCCTGCCTCTGCTCCCTTCCGACCCCTTCCCTCCCTCCTGTTCTTTTCCGTAGAAGGTTTCCTTCCCACACATTCCCAGGATGTGCCCTCAGCCCTCGTGGCCCCAGGAGTCCAGGCCTGGGTTGGGGACGCAGAGATGGCCTGGGGAGCTGTGGGTGTGTGGGCTGTGGGCTTGTGCTCTGGGATCTGTGGTCTCTGGGTCTCTGTGAACGTGTGGGGTCTGTCGGCCTGAAGGCCCACGGGGCCGCAGATCTGCAGGTCTGTGGGTGTATGCACCTGCGAACCTGTGGAAGTGCGGTTTTGTGGGTCTGTGGGCCTGTGGATCCAGATACTGGGGAAGATGTGGGCTGAGCCTCTCCCACTCACGGCTGCCGGTATAAGAAAGGAAGAAAATAAATCTGATTTCCTGATTTCCATTTCTCTTTCTCTCTTATATTTATTAAGCACCTACTATGTGCCAAGCCCCGTTATGGTCACTGAGGGACAGAGCAGTGAGTAGAAAGGAATAGACAACATCAGCCTGGAGTTTCTGTGCCCCTCGGAGGGGCCTGTGGCCTCCCAGTGCCAGGTACCATGTAGGCGCGTGGCCACAGGGCCTGGTGTCTTCTCGTGCTCTCGAAGGGGAGACCTGGGCCGTGTTTGATACATGGTGGTGCAGGTCACGGAAGGCGGTGAAAGCACAAGGTGTTTGAATACTGTGAGCAAGTGCTGGGAGCTTCCGGGACGCCCTGGGGGGGAGGGGCGATGAACAGGAAGTGGCTTCTCCAGGGCGGAGGCCACGGTCTTTGGGCTGCAGGTTGGCAAGGACCTGGCCCTGCCTCTCAAGCCGCTCTCTTTACCTCGAGGCCCTACCTCTGCCAGCTCTAGCCCTCCCCACACCCCGGCCAGGGCTTTCTCATTGATGATGCCTTTCGAGAAGGGCATCAGCGTTTTCCCTCTCCTCACCGCTGACCACTGGCCTCGATGGGCAGCGGGGGCCACATTCCACTCTCGATCGGTCCCAACACTTAGGCTTCCTCCTCAATCACTCAGCTCTTGCCCTGGCTGGAGAGGGGTGAGTAAGCCCATGACCGTGAGCGCAGCCCGCGGGAGCATCAGCCTTGTATAAATTGGGAGAATACCTTCTACCGCACAGTCTCCTTTGTGAGACTTAGATGTGACTCTACAGGACCCAGCACAGGGCCTGGCACAGTGACGCTGCTTTCCTTTCCGTTAGGTACTTTCTGGATCTTTTCCAGTTCGCTCCCCCTTTCCGTCAGATAGAGAGAGGGTCATGTCTGCACTTTGTACAAGAGGGAATGCAGTTTGGTGAGACCGGGACGCAGTGAGGGTGGAGCCGGGACTCGACCTGGGCCCTGGGACTCCCCGTCCAGTGTTCTTTCTTCTAGAACACCCTGCCCTGCAATTGGAGGCTACATTTTCCCCGATTTGTTCGCTGAAGGAGGACCCAAGGCTGTAATTGCTGTGGAGGCAGTAAAACTGACCAGCAGAGCCACCTGCCGGGACATGTTCAGACGCACTGATAGGGGCTCAGACACAGTCTCGCTGGCTGGCACTTGTCGTAAGGCTGAGAGATGACAGATGATGGCGGCTGGTGACAGACATGGGGACAGGCACCCGTGAGTTCTGGAGCCTCACAAGCACCCAGCACTTCCTCAAGGGCGTCCGAACCCCTGCTGCTTTCCTGTCCCTCCGTGACCTGCACCCCCAGGCGGCAAACACAGCTCGGCGCTCCTGTCGGAGTGGTGGGTGGGCGGGTGGGCCGTGACCTCCAGCCCACAGCCTGCCCTCTCACCGGCAACCTGGACCTGGGCCTCCCGCATCCAAACCCCGGTTCTTTCACCAAGTGCTTCTTGACCTTGGGAAAATTCCTTAACTTCTCTGTGCCTTAGTTTCCTCACCTCTAACATGGAGAGAGTGGAAGTCTTGCTTCCCTGGGTGGTAGTGACGTGCCTGGCACATGGGAAGGGCTCCGCAGAGGAGGTCTGTGACTCCCGTTGGTTGTCTCGGGAGGGGCTGCCAATCCAATTTGTTGACCACTGCAGAGCTGGGAGGGCTGGCTGTGGATTTTGGTGACAGACCAGGTTAATGGCAAGCTGGGGGCAGGCTAGGCTGGCCAGACCAGAGCAAGTTTTCCGTCCGGTAGTGCGTGTCAGGGCCAAACTGCAGCCATTCATCTGTAGGCTAGTGGAGCCTTGTCTTTGCTGCAGCCGCTCTGAGGAAGATGAGAGGCCAGTGGACCACACGCCCCACGGGGCTGCAGTCCGACTGGGTCGCCAGCCAGGCTGTGCGGCTCCCAGGCTGCACCAAGAGAGGCCCCCCTGCAGGACCAGGCGGGTGACCTGTGGGCTCCACTCTGGGTGACTTGGTGCAAACCTGGTCCAGCCCTTGTGGAGGAAAAGAGGCAAACTTGGATGTGACTGGGGATGGGGTCCCAAAGAGCCGATGACCTGGGAATTGTCACCCAAGGATGGATGAGGAAGCTGGTGACAAGAGGCCTGGAGCCGGTGTGGCTCGGGGGTGGGCGGGCTGTCGGCAGGCGTCTGCAGGGCTGTCTCGTGGGAGAGGGAGCAGACGGAGGGTGCCGGGGGCTCTGGGGCGCCGGCTGGAGGATTCTGGGAGGCAGGTTTCCTGCAGCCTTGCGAGACCTCTCCGCAGGCCAGCGGGTCAGCCCCTGCATTGGAGTGTGTGAGTGGGCGATGAGTGTGTGAGTCTGTGAGTGTATCTCTGTGAGTAGGTGTTGTGTCCGTGTCTGTGTGTGCATGTCTGTGTGTGACAGTGAGTGTGCGAGGTGTGTGTAGTAGAGCACATGTGTGTCTGTGTGATTGTGAGTGTGTGTCTGTGTGGGTGCCATGTGTGTGACATTAGTGTGTCAGATGACAGGCCAGGCCACTTTGGGGCCCTGTCTTTTCAGAGATTCCCTGTGTGAAGATCAGGAACTCATTGGGGTCTGGAACCGCTCCCCAGACACCGCATTCCCGGGACGCCGAGTTCTGGGGTCCTGGAGTGGCTGATGGTGCTGACACACGGGACACCCTCACGGGGCTCCCTGTCGCTGGCCCGGTGTCTGGTGTGCGGTCAGTTCTTCACATGTGTTGTCCAGTTCATCCTGCCAGCAGCCCTGCGATGAGCAGTTTTCGCCTCATCCTCTAGACAGGGTCGCCAAGGGCCCCTGCTAGGCTGAGTCGCGTGCCACGGTGGGTTGGGGACAGCTGGGACTCTATCACAGCCCTCGGCTTCCAGAGCCCATGCTCTGAAGCACCATACTGTGGAGTCTAGGTTATTGTAGTTAATGTCTTGGGCCTCTGAGGTTCTGGGTGATTCTAAGAAGGATTTGGAGATGCCTGGATTCTAATATTCTCAGAATGAATTTGTTGCTTGTTTTTCTAGCCGTGACATTAGCTGATGTGTGGCTGTTGACGAAGGGACAAACGAGTTGCCTGCCTGTGTGTGCCTGTGAAGACACATACATACACACAGAGCTGAGGGTGACCGGGCCAGGCCTCAGGTCTGTCCCCACTGGGACTCCGAGCTGTGCAGACAGAGGCCTCCCTGTACCGTGCTCTGGGCCTTTGGAGTGCCAGCTGGAAGACCCTTGGAGGCAGGTTTCCTCACAGACTCTGGACCACTTGGGGGGTTGTTGCCGTACGGGGGTCTTGGCAAAACTGGTGGCTATCACTGCACTGCCTGGGGACTCAGCTGGGAGGGAAGACCGGGTGCCAGGGCGCCTGTCTCTGCCCCAGAGTGGTGCCTGTAATGGTTCAGGGCTCGGGCTCAGAAGGGGCAGACCTACATGGGGACCCAGTCTCTTTGGGACCGTGCATGGGTGACTTTGGGCACTGTGGCACTTCCCTGAGCCACAGCCTCCTTCCCCGTAAAGTAGGAATAAGCATGGTCTGTGCACTGGAGCCTGTGGCAGGAATGGACACAGACAATGCAGAGAAAGCCCTTTGCCTGGCACAGTCAGATGTTGAGCTTCCATGATGCTGTGGTGCTGGTGGTGCTGGTGGTGATAGTGGTGATGGTGATGATGGTGGTGATGTTGGTGATGTTGGTGATGGTGGTGATGTTGGTGATGGTGGTGATGGAGGTGATGTTGGTGATGGTGGTGATAGTGATGGAGGTGATGGTGGTGGTGGTGATAGAAGTGATGTAATGGTGATGATGATGATGGTGATAGAGGTGATGTAATGGTGATGGTGGTGATGATGGTGATGATGGTGATGATGGTAATGATGTTGGTGATGGAGGTGATGATGATGGTGATGGAGGTGATGTAATGGTGATGGTGGTAGAACTGGTAATATGGCAGAGAGAGGGCTTGGTGGCCCTTGGGGATGGCTGAGCTGGCTGCACGAACACTTAGATATCCACCTCCATGGGTCCTGGGGAGCCTTCACATCCACATCATGTACTCACGAGGGCCCATGAGGTAGGCAGGAGGAGAGTGAGCTTTACAGAGAGCAAAGCTGAGACTCCGGGAGGCTGGTGGAGTCAGGGGTGGGCGTGTGTTCCAGGCCCAGTGGGGACCTGCTCTGCCCCACTCGCTGAGTGTGGAGGCTGGTCCGGTCACCACACCACTGCCTGGTGGGCTTTCCCTGGGAGCCTGCGGGGATGTGGGGGCAGCTCTGACTCTGGGGACAATGACCCTGCCAATTTGAACCCACCAGTGCCGCCACTTAACCCAAGTCCTCTTGAGTCTGTGAGGCTCCATCTGCAGACAGTTTGGAGCTCAGGTTGGCCCAGCTGCCAGCCCTGCAAAAGCTTCCAGCCATAGGCACATGGGCGGCTGGGGACAGGAGCTGGGCTATGGACACAGGACAAAGGGATTGGGAGTGAGGGAGGAGATCAAAGTCTTGAGGTCTTTGTGGTCACTGGGAACAGGTCTGAGGGTGGAGGCTGGGTCATCACTGGGGAAGAGGTCAGAGGGTAGAGGCTGGCTGGTCACTGGGGAGTAGGCTGGGGATGGTGTCCTTGGTAGCTGTGGTCACTAGTGACCCCACAGTGAGGGGGGAGAGGTGAGAGGACAGAGGACAACAGTGCAGTGTGGCAGCTTTAACCAGGGGGTGAGCAGAGGGGGTGATCACCTGTGGTCCCAGAGGCTACGGCGGCTCTTCCCATCTGTGTGGGTGCGGGAAGGGCTTTGGCGGTGCTGGGTGTGGTGGCTTTGGGCCCATATGAGGCCTGGCTCCTCTGCCTCTAAACCTGATCTCAAGTTCATCCCCTTCCTCCCACCCCCACCAACATCCCAGGCCAGGCCAGCGCGTCCTTCCAGCCTCCTCTGGCCCTCCAGGCTCCACCCCTGGGCCTCTAGCCACCCTCCCTCAGCCCTCAGAGTGGTGGCTGAAAGGCACCGACCTACCTGAGCTTCCCACTCCTTACATAAACGCCCTTCCATGGCTTCCTGTTGCACTTGGACTAAAACCCAAGCTTCTTCTGTGGCCTGGCAACGGGCCCCGCCAGACTCTGCACTCTCATCCAGGCCCGGCCACGCTGGCCTCATTTCCGCTCCTTCAAGGCCTGAGGCTTATTCCAGCTTCCCGGCCGTCGCAAGTGCGATCCCTTCCAGGTGGAACACCCTTTCCACAGGTCCCCTGGGATATGCCTTCCGATTCTTGTCGTTCTTACCTTAAAGGTCTCTCTTCAGAGAAGGGCAGGGTGGTTTCTCCGCACTCCCACCTTTCTCCCTTGTTGGCTTATTTTCCAGCACTTAAAAAAAAAAGATTTTATTCATTTATTTTTAGAGAGAGGGGAAGGGAAGCAGAAAGAGAGGGAGAGAAATATCAACGTACAGTTGCCTCTCCCATGGCCCCAGCTGGGGACATGGCCTGCAATCCAGGCATGTGCTCTTACAGGGAATTGAACCGGCAACCTTTCGGTTCACAGTCCGGCACTTTATCCACTGAGTCACACCAGCCAGGGCTACTTTTCAGCACTTTTTATTACTTTCTTCAACAAATATTTACTGAGCACTTAGTGTGCTCCAGGCAATGGGGGTACAGCAGCGAACAGAACAGACCCCCGTCCCTGCTCTCTTCCGGCCCTCTTTTGGGTGAGGAGACAGACGCTAAATCATAAACATGTAAACACATAAATTACACAGCATGTTTGGTAGTGATAAGAGCTGTGGAAACCCAGGGAGCGAGAGGAATTCATTGACTCGTGTCTTTTTCCCTTGCTGGAGTGTCAGCACTGTGATGAGGGCTGGTGCCAAGTCTGGCTCGCTCGGCAGCATAGCCCCACACCGGCACAGTGTCTGCACATAGTAGGTGCTCAAGAAATATTGTCGGACCAGTGGATGAATCTTCAGAGCCTGGGAGAACAGGGTACGGGCGATGAAGGAGAGAGAGCGCCCCAGCGCCAGACCCGGGGGAGGCAGCCGGTGTCTCTCTAGGACCCGAGCGGGGGCCCGGAGGGCTCTGAGGCTGTCACAGTGGTGGGCAGACCCAGAGCCACCCCAGGGAGGACGTTTTTCAGCCCAGGGCTTGACACGTGGCGGGCCGAGGTGCCTGGAAGCTTATGTAAGGCCTGTGGCTGTGTTTCTGGAACAAGCACAAAGCCCTGGGCTTGAGAGGAGACTCTGCCTCCCTGACCAACTGGGAGAAGTGGCAGGAGGTGCCAACTCCTGCCTGTTGCCCCCGGGAGCCAGGGAAACGTCCAAATGCATCATCAGCTCCGGGCAGCTCGACAGACAGCTCAGCAGCAGCAGGTGGCAGCCCGGGGGAGGGGGCGCCAGGGATTTGTGCTTCCACTCCAACTACCGCTGCCCTGCCTGGTGCTGTCAGGGTTCTAGGGTTCAGGAGAACCCCGTGGATAAGGATTCAGGGATTGGAGGTGTCTTGGAGGAGGTGGTGAGGGACAGGCCCTGAAAAGTGCTGTTCTTCCCGCCTTGACATTGTCCAGCAGTCGAGGGGGATAAGCAAGGCTACGGCCAGTCATCACTGAGTCTGGAAGGCCAGTGCTGGGATTCTGGCCTCTAAAGAGGCCTCACTGTTTAGATTGGACATGCCACTCCTTTCTCTGGGCCTCAGTTTCTCCATAACCCTGCAGGGGTTGTTGGGAACATCGGACGAGACCAGGATTGGACGTACCCCTGAGACTGAGCCGGGACCAGCTGCATGACTTGCAGGGCCCGGTGCAAAATGAAAATGTGGGGCCCCTGCATCAAAACGTACTGTTTCAGGTCGGTGATAGCAGAGCAGTAAAGCAAGCACAGCCCTTCTGAGAGAGGGGCCCGGGCGGCTGTGTGTCGTCGGACACCCTGGAGGCGGGCCCTGACGGAGCCCTGTCTCTGCCGTGGCCCAGCTCTTCTCTCTCTGTCTCTTCTGTCCCTTCCCTGGGCCTCCGTTTCTCCACCCGAAAAGCAAGGAGGTCGGTGGAGGCCCAAGGAGGAGGCCCCTGGGCTCTCAGCCTGGGTGGTGGGTCCCTGGGCTGCAGGCAGGTCTCAGCTCCGCCGCCCTCAGGGAAGCCTGCCCTGATTTCCTCTCTGTTGGCCCAGGCCCCCCGGCTTCCGGTCCCACAGCACCCCAATTTCTCCTCGTAACACGCGTCACCCTGGCAATGATGTCTCTCTGTACAGTGACTTGCCCTTCTTCCCTGTAAATTTTCTTGACTTTTGATGGTGCAATAAACATCCAAGTCTAGTCTTATTTAAACACACACACACACACACACACCCCTAATATCACAACTACACTCTAGGAAGGTTTTATTTTCCTCACTCTTTTTCTCCCCAAAACTGAGGCTTGGCGAGGCTGACCAGACTGGGCCGGCCAGGATCACCCGGCCTGGGAGTGGGTTTCAACTCTCGGGCTTCTGGGCCCGCGGTTCTTTCCTGACCCTCGAGGCTGGAGTGAGGGCCAGGGGCCTGCAGGCCTGAGGCTGGGCTGTCCCCTTCCGGGGGAAGCTGGCTGGGGAGCGTGTGCCAGGCCCGCCCCCGCCATGGGTCACCTCTCTCTTCCCCAGGCTCCCTGCTGAGCGCCGACATGGCTGAGAGCTCCTCTCCACCCTCCTCTTCGGCCGCGGCCCTGGACGCTGAGCCGGGGGTCACAGAGCAGCCGGGCCCCCGGAGCGCCCCGCCCTCCCCCCCAGGCCTGGAGGAGCCCCCGGATGGAGCCGACCCAGACGTGCCTCACCCGGACCTGGCGCCTGTTGCCTTCTTCTGTCTTCGCCAGACCACCAGCCCCCGGAACTGGTGCATCAAGATGGTGTGCAACCCATATCCTTGCGTGGCCGTGGCTGCCTGGGGCCCTGCCCGGGGCCGCGAGCTTCCCTGATGGTGCTCGGCCTCCCACACCTGCCTCTGCTTAGGAGGCTGGCCTTGCTGGTGGGGAGCGGCCTGTTGGGGGGGAGCGTGCTCAGTGGCAGGTCTGGGGGCGTGCGAGGGCCTGGAGGTCGGACGGAGGGAGACCCAGTCATCTGCTGATGTGAACACTGTGGAGGTTGCTGTCCGCAGAGGCCAGTCCAGCGGTTGGCTGGCTGGGAAGGTGCTCAGGGGTGAACCCCAGTGCTGTGCTGGAACCGAGGACCAGACTTATCCCCATGGCCCAGTGCCCAGTGATCGAGCCATGGGATGGATGGTGTCCACAGGGGCAATGGGAGCTGAGATGGGGACCCTGGGCCCAGGCGAGGCCGCTGATCCTACCATGCAGGGTGAGGTTCCCCCACCCCATTCTCCCGGTCAGGCCTCTGTGGGGCGCCCCTGGCTGCTCCCTGGCAGCAGCAGCAAGCAGCCCCTCACACGTCCTCCTGCCTTCCCTGTTGCCTCTAGTCTGCTCCTGCCACCCTCTGCCTAAGATCCTCCCCCATCTCCCATTGCTCCGGACAGCGAAGTCCCCGCCTGGCCCTGCAGCCCCGCATGCCCCAGCCCTGGCTCGCTTCCCGCCCCTCTGTGTCCTTCCAGGGCCACCTCACTGCTTTCCCCGTTGTCCGAAATGCTCTTCCCTTCTCTCTTCACTGGGGTGAATTCTTGGTTGCATCCTCGAATCACGGCCCAAGAGTCTCCTCCTCGGGGCAGTCCTGGGAGACCCCCGCTCAGCTGCTCTGTCTGTTGTTGCCTCCAGTTGCGGGATTCTGAATCCCGCACCTCCTGCAGAGGTGCCGCCAGGTGACCAGGGTGCGGGCCGCCCTTGTCACGTTCACTGCTGGACCTTGGCACCCAGCACCGGAGCACACCAGGGGCTGCCTCGGTGTTCACTGGGCGCACTATGGCAACGCCGGAGCTGAGTCTGCGGTAGTGAATGGGTCAGGCGGAGAGGGCAGTGGGGACAGGGTACGGCAGCGGCGAGGCCTGGGGAGGGAGGGGCAGAGTGCAGAGATGAGGCTGGTGGGAGAGGGGACAGGCTCCAGGGCCAAGTGAGGAGCTGGCCCGTGTCCTGAGGACCGTGGACACCTGGCAGAGTTTAAGCAGGGGCATGACGTGGCAGGATCCGGGTTTGAGAAGGACCCCACGAGCTGCGCTGTGAGTGGGGGTCCCGGGAGTGAGCCTGTGGCTGGGGGCGGCTGAGGAGAAGGCTTTGGGACCCAGATGTGGTGGCCTTATGGTTTTTGGGGCCCACCAACAGGACAGAGTCCTTTCCAGTAGGCCTGAGCCCACCCCTGGAGGCCTGGGGTGACCCGACGCAGCCAGGGACAGTGAGGCCAGAGGCCCACGCTGAGCCCACGTCCGCTGGCCTCCCCACTGTGTTGGGCCTCGTGGTGGTGAGGGGCCCCAGACCCCCCTACATCTGGGAGACAACAGGGTTTGTATGTGAGTGGGTGGAGGGTGGAGCTGAAGTCCCCCTCTGGGTGGGGGCCAAAAACCTTGATGTTCATTCTGGGGGACAGCTCAGGAGGCCTCGGGCACCACATGAGGGTCCCTTAGTAACTTGGTTCACCTGACACCTGTCCTGAGACCCTGAAGGGTGGGGAAGCTGGCCTACCTGGGGAGCCCCTGGGGGTGGGGGTGCACGCATGACCCATGCCTGGGGGAGCAGCTTTAGTACGAAATGTTGGGACCACACGGACTCACATTGTATGAACTGGGGGGCAGCCAGGTCAGGGATGGGGGGCCTCCAGGGAGAGAAAGCTGGCTGGTGGGAGCGGGGAGGTTGTGCAACCATGTCATGGGGACCTGGCCTCAGTGGGCCGCAGGGGCAGCTCTGGCTCTGCCACTCAGGTGCTATGTGACTTTGGGAAAGTCACTCTACCTGTCTGAACCTCGCAAGGTCTGGATGGTCAGAGTCGTGGCCCAGATGGCCCTGGCCCGGGGTCTGACCCAGCTCGCCCCCTGGCAGGCCTGGCAGGGCTGGCCGGGCTGGAGCTGCCCAGAGCAGCCCAGGCGTCACAGGAAAGCCACTGGGCAGGGAGTAGGTCGGAGACTCATCTGCCAGGAAGTGGGCGTGTGACTTCAGACAGTCTCCTTTCTGAGTCTCGACGTCTCCACTCCAACTGAAAAGGAAGGGCTGGAAGAATCGCCTCCATTCGCCCCCCAGAGTCAGGGCACCAGCCTCACTCACCCTTGACCTTGGGCATTCTGGGCCCTGACCATTGAGCAGAGAGCATGGAGACCCTCTGAGGTGCCACATTTCTGGTCTGTGGGCAGAGCCCCTAGGTCCTCACCGCCCCTTTGGCTTCCACCCCGAGGGTATGTGGGAGCCTGGGGTTGGGGACAAGGTGGGGGGGGGGAAGGAGGGAGGGAAGGGATCGGATTCCAGGTGGAGCTGGGCTTGGTCCTCACCTGAGCCTGGGTCCTAGTGTGGGGAACTGCATGGGTTCGGGGGTGGGGCTGCATTCAGCTCCCTGTTGAGGAGGGACGTCCCAGCACTGGGACCCCCTTGGAGCACCGTCGGGCTCCCCAGGCCCCACAGCCAGGGGCTGCTGGGGCTGGAGCGAGGGGCGGAGGTCTCGGCTTGAAGTGGCCGCCTGGCTGCTGGGCTGCCTTCTGGACCGGAGACCCGGTGACTCCGGTGTGGAGCGGCCCTGCAGTGTGGAGTTCGGACATTCTCTGACTCCGGGCTTCTGTGATCGAGTCTAGGGGTCCAAAGTTCAGACTTCATGCTCAGTGACACTGAAACTCTGAGTTTCCGTGACTCAGAGACTGTGGAGTGCTATGTCCGGGACGTGTCTGACCGCAGTGGTATGTGTTTGGGGGTGGGAGGGCCCTTGCACCTGGGCCCGTGAGTGCAATCCGACAGTGCGAAGATTTCAGGGCCCAAGTGGGGTCGTGGGGGAGAGGCCAGGGTGGGTTTCCACACATGCAGGCCCAGGAGGCCTCGGTGCCCAAAGGGGCTCCCACAGGGGATCCCACGGCAGAGACTTGATCGTGGGGTGCTCAGGCTGGGCTTTAGGGGGTGGGGGTATGTGGTTTTGGGTGTCTGAGCAGATGCCGAGGGCTCTAGGGCTCTTCTCTGAGGAGAAACGCCCCTCCCCGCCTCTTCCCTGAGAGGGAGCCCAGGCTCCGCAGCTGGGGCCCTGGTGGCATTTTGGGTGTGATTGTGTTTTGTGGTCCTGGCTGTCTTGTGTGTTACAGGACATTGGGTAACTTAGGTGGTGTTTTGTCATGTGACAACCACAAAAGACCCCTTCACCTTCCCAGACTCTGCAGAATTCTGCTCCTCTTCAAGAACCCAAAGCAGCGCTGGATAAGTGAGCATCAGGGTCGGGCTCGTGCCCGGGGCAGTGTGGGAGGCCTGCCCTGGACAGGCTGTCGTGAGCATGGGCGTCTCTGGTGCCCAGGGGCCTGGTTCAGAGCCCACTGCCCCTTGAAGCTTGGTGCTCCCTGACTCAACGCCTCATCTAGCCCAGAGCTGGGCCCTGAGTCACCACCTGACTCACCGGAGACCCAGAGGCTGCTGGGACCCTCCCTGAGCAGGCGAGCAGGGCAGGTCCACTCACCCCCACACCAGCAGTACTTTCTGCCTGGCCTGGGCCCTGAGCATGCACCGTCAGCTGGGGTTTCAGCTGGGAGGGCCCTGGCCGCTGTCCGACTCCTGGGGAGTTGGTGCATGGCGTGTGGGCCCGACTTAGACCTGGACACCGGTGCTGCCTCCTGTTCGCTGTGTGGCCGTGGGCCAGGCTCCTAACCTGCCCGGGCCCCAGTTCCCCCACTTGTCAGACAGGGCTGTTTTCCCCAATGCACAGGATAGCAGCGAAGCCCAGGGCCGTTGGGTAAGGAACATGTGAACATGCAGCCGTGCAGACGAGAAAAGCCGCCACACCTGTGGTTATCCTTTTCATCTGTGCCCCAAAGGTGAACAGGGCCCTGAGCAAACTCTCTGCCTGTGGAGAGTCAGTAAAACCTGGGGCATCAAGTCTTCACAAAGAACTGGGGGCGTTCAGAGGACGTGGCTTCTGGGAAAAGCAGAGCCAGTCCCCGTTATTGAGGTGAAGTCGTGCCAGTTCGGCTGCTCGCAGCCGTGCCCACTCCTGCACAGACATCGCTGGTCCAGCCCGGTGTCCTCCAGCAGGGCGGCCGGAGCAGGACTCATCAGGGGATGCCTGTTTGCCCCCAGATTAGCCGTCCAGAGCCTTTCGGAGTATGACTGGCTGCCGTGGGAGAAAGGCCAGTGGTGCGAGTGCTCACTCCGGTCTGCTCCTTGAGTCCAGTGTCCTCGTCTCTGGAACGGGACAGTTTAAGAGGTTGGAGGCGACCCCTGTGAAGCGCCCAGCGGTGTGTCCAGTGCAGAGAAGGGCTCAGGGATGACAGCCAGGAGAGCTGGCTCTCCCTGTGCCAGCTTCTCTGCCTTGTCTTCACCTCTCATCCTTACAGCCACCCCGAGGCAAGTGCCCCCGTAGCCCCGTTTACATGTGAGGGAAGGGGGACTCAGAGAGGTTGAGTAACTTCTTCCCAGGGTTGCAAAGCCGGATGTGGTAGAGCTGGAGGGAAGACATCCGTTTCTCTGCAACCCTGGCTTCCACTCTCATCCAGGATGCTGCTGCCCTCAGCAGAGCCCAGGTGCTCCACCCGCCACGGGGCAGGAAGGTTTGCCTCAAAGTTCCAGGTGGCCAAGTGGGGGGCTTCCTGGATTCCAGCATCTACGTCCAGCAGCCACCTCACTGTGGCCTGCCCACAGTGCCCTCCTTGAGGAGGCCGCAGCCACCTCTCTCCCAGCATGCTTGGATGCTCGCCATCTCCTTCTCCAGCCCGGGCTGAACCAGCGCTTCTGCGGCCCGTGAACCATCCATGCTCGGTGGGAAGCCAGTGGGCTGTGAAGGTTGCGTCTCTGCTGGGTAGGGCCAGGGTGCCCGCCTAGGTGGAGGGAGGCAGAAGGTGCCAGCTGCCAGTGACTTTGGACAAGTCACTCTAGCCCTCAGTCTCCTTGTCCGGGACAGGAAAGGTGGACAGTGAGGTCAGGAAGAAGCTGTCTGGGGCACCGCTTCTCTGCCACTCTCCTCAGGAAGCAGCTCAGCAGTGTCTCCGGGCTCCGTGGTCCTTGTGGGGGGTGGGGGGGAGCTCACTCAGTTTGCGCCTTTGCAGCCGTGCTCCTGCCTCTCAGCTGCCCTCTGCCCCCTTCTGTCCCCATCTGGTGTCCTGCCTGATCCTGGCCCTGGCCCTCTGCTTGCTAGGCTGGAGTCCATGGGTCGTCTCACTCTGAACTCCACCTGGCCTGGATTCCTGCCCCTTGGACCCTCTGGCCTTGCCCCTCGCTACCAGGAGAAGGGCGGGGCCCAGGGTCTCAGCCCAGCCCCACATGGCCAGGTGGGCACTGTTCACTGGGAGGGCTCAGAGTGCTTGTCGAGGGGGTGAGGGCTCCCGTTCACTGTTATTTGTTCGCCCACTCATGGGATCATTCAAGGAGCCTTCACTGAGTGCCTGCCGTGCACCAGGCACGTGCAGAGCGCAGCCACGGCCCTCTGTGCTGAGGAATGTCTCTCTGGCTCCCAAGGGGCGCTGCCACCAGGAGACCATTTCAAGAAGATGCCTGTGGGCTGGAGAAATGGTGGTGGCTGGGGGTGCTGGCAGGGCCTGGGGAGGAGGGACCGAGGGGAGGCGTGGCTGCCTGGGGCTTGGTGTTGGAAGGGGAGGACTCAGAGGTGGCCCGGCCATTGCAGCTTAGTTGCTGCATAAGTGAAGACCTGCTCCTGGCTTCTTGGCTGAGGGATCTTGGACAAGTCTCTTGGCTTGGCTGAGCCTGTTTGCTCACGTGTGAAATGGGGGTCATAGTGAGAATCCAGGCCAAGTATTGACCGGACAAACTGTTGAGTGCTGAGGGGCAGCTGTGTGCACACTGGGGCTGATGGTGGAGCTGGCAGGCCCTGCTTGGGGTGGCCCCGGCTGCACTGTAGGAGGTGCCCTCACCCTGGACAAGGGTCCTGGAGGGCTGGTGGCCAGCTGGGCCACATGTCCTTGCTGGCAGTCTGAGAGATCTGGCATGCTCCGGTAACCTCTGCAGGCGACTGCTCAGTCCTACTGCACCAGACAGGGCCTTTGGCCACCGGGTAAAGGCCTCTGGGACCGTTCTGAGGGCTCCTGGCTATCAGGAAGTCCTCCCCTAGTCTAACCTCCATCCCTCCTGTCCCAAGCCCTTTCCCTGTGGTGTGGCCATTGGGTTGAGTTCTCCCATTTCTTCCTGTACAAACCGGCCACTTCCCGGATCTGACCCCTCCTGCCCCACGTGACAACTGGCATCACCCTCTTTTCCTTCCCTGCATAGTGGATGGAGCGCCTGGCCAGGAGCCCAGAGCTGTGTGACTTTGGGTGCTCCCTTCTCCCCTGGACCCCTGCTTCCTCCTGCCAGACATGCCTCCCCCCTCACAGGGTCCTGGGGCCGCTCTTTTGTGTAGACGCTGTCTGTCACGGGCTGTGTCCCCTGCCTTCCTGCCTACTTTCTTTCCTTTGCTTGTTCTTTCTTCCCTCAGAGGTCTTCTGTGGCTGTGTGCCCCACCCCCCCCAGGTCAGTCTCCCCTCTCTGGGATCCAAGGTCTTCCAGGCTGCGCACCGGGTGTCCTCCAACCACCGTTCTGCTTTTTCTCCCCCCTGTGCTCTGTTCTGAAGCCTAGACTTGCTGTTGATGGGTCCTGGGGCCCCCCAGTTCCCTGCCTTAGCTTATGCTGGGTCTGCCCCCGCCCACCATGCCCTGTCCCTCCAGGGCTCTAACTCCTGCCAGTGCTCCCAGGCTCTGCTTCCTGCCGCCACCTACAGGAAGTTTTCCTGGGTTCCAGCTTTTTTCCTTTAGAACCCCTCAACCCTTTACAACCCCCCATCCTACAAGGTTCCTTGCCTCAAGGACACTGTTGCTTGATCTCCTCCACTAGGCAGGAGGAGGCCCCAGAGGGCAGCACCCTCTCACTCGCCCTGTGTCTCTGAGGGGCAGCACAGGCCCCGCACTGACCAGCTTGGGCATCACTCTCCAGTCCCCGTGGTACCTTCCCACCCACTGTGACCTCTCACACCTCTCAGCACCTCCGTGAAGTGGGCAGGCCCCAGAGTATGCTAACTCCCCATTGTACAGCTGGGGAGACTGAGGCCCAGGAAGGGAGCGTGACTTGCCCAAGGTCACACGTTCAGTAGTCAGTAAAGCCAGGGTGGGCTGGAGTCTAGGACTCCAGACTCTCTGGCCAGTGCTGTGCCCACCCAGCTGGGCAGGGGGTTCTTTGGCAGAGGCTGTCCCCTCCTCCTTCAGCCCTGGCCTAATGGGAACACCCAGACGGGTGGCAAGCGTGGCTGGGAGAAGCAACACACGTCTGGGAAATTGTCATTTCCCTCCGTCTGGTACAGAGAAGATTGTTTTTCTCCAAAGTAAAAGTCGGCATCAAGCTGTGCGTTGGGTATGCTCATGGTGCCAGAGTGGACGCCACACTGTCATTGGTCAGCAGGGTGGCTGGATGGCTAGTCAGAGGAGCCTGGCCGGGCCAGCGAGAGCCTGACCCACAGGGTGACCTCAGGAACTGTCGCATGCAGAGTTCTGTGCAAGTAGAGCTGCAGGTGCAGGAGCTGCCCCGACCCGCCTGGGGGCACGGTGAAGCTTCGCTGGAGGAGGGGGCACGTGGCCTGGGTCTTGCTGCGTGAGTAGGAGTTTTCCAGGAGCCCAGTGCAGAAATGGAATTAGTGTAGAGAACAGAGAGGAGTTCAGGGTGACTGGAACAGTGTGGGAAGCTGGAGAGCAGGGAGTGGAATGCCAGGTGAAGCTTGCACTTGATCTTGTGGTAGCTAGGAGGTCATTGGTGGGTATCCAGTGGGGATGGGGACTGAAAAACTTTATTAGAATGATTGCTATGAGAACAGAAGGGAGGGTGCTGGAGGGATGGCGACTGAGGTCTAGAGACCAGGCAGGAGGCTCCTGCAATAGATATTGATTGATTGATTCATTGATTGATTAATTGATTCACTCAACAAGTGTTTGTGGAAGCCAGCTGCATGTTGGACACCATTCTAGGCTTGTGTGGAGACAGCCTGGTCAAGTTCCCGGAGCTAAGCTGAGTTACCAGGGACTCTGATAGGGTCCCGAGTGTGGGCTGTGTGTGGAAGGGCATTTGGTGTCCAGGTTCTGCAAGGCAACGGGGAGGACTGTGCTGGGGAGGGCGCTGGCATCTGCTAAGGACCTGCTGTGTGCTGGGTGCAGTTCATACTGGCTCTAGAGATTACCTGCTGGACAGATGAGGCCCAGGGAAGTGAAGTGCTCATCCAGGCCACCTGGCCTGGCGGTGACTGGGTGACGGGGTGGGGCTTGGCCAGAGCCCAGGCCCGCGCTGCCCCATGAGCCCTGCCAGGGAGTCTCGTTGTAACTGATATAGAGCAGAGAATTAGGAAGAGAGCTGGCTGCTAATGAGGAGGTCGCCCCTCCTGAGGCATTTAAAACATGATTGGATTTTTACTCGTCTATCGGGCCCGGGCTCTGGCTTTCATGTCAGAAGCCAGCTTTGACCTGCTGCCTGCCTTGGACCACCTCACCATCCTGTTGGGAGAAAAACTGCCTCATTTGTGTCCTTCGGAGGAAAATCAAATATGTCTTTTTAATCAGCCAGAATGTCTTCCTGCTAACGTCCCTCCAGCTTTCCTGTGGGGCCAGCTTCCACATTCTGTGCCTGCCTGCTCTGTGGAGCTCTGCTTGGCTTCTCTGGTCTCCCTCTTCTCTCCCCAAACTCCAGTCCTCACTCTGGTGCATGCTGCTGTGTGACACTGAGCAAACGACTTGGCCTCTCTGGGCATCTGTTTCCATCTAGATTGGAAAACAGGAGGAGAAGGCTTGGCTGACTGTGAGGTGCATTGTGAATATGGGGGCTTGGGGTATTGGGCTGGGAGAGAGGGCAGGAGTGGAGGTGGACAGAACAGTGTGCCAAGGGCTGTGCCTGGATCCTCCAGGAGAGCAGTAGGGAAGGCTCCCACCCACCCACCCACCCATCTATCCACCCATCCACTCCTTCATCCACCCACCTACCCAACCATCCACCCATCCACTCCTCCACCCAGCCACCCATCCACCCAGCCACCCATCCATTCACCCACCCACCCACCCACCCACCCATTCACCCACCCATCCACCCACCCACCCATCTATCCATCCGTCCATCCACCCACCCACCCACCTATTCATCCACCCACCCATTTATTCACCCATCCATCCACCCATCTATCCACCCATCTATCCACCCATCCATCCACCCATCTATCCACCCATCCACCCACCCATCTATCCACCCATCCATTCACCCATCCATCCACCCATCCATCTACCCATCTATCCACCCATCCATTCACCCATCTATCCACCCATCCATCCACCCATCCATCCACCCATCTATCCACCCATCCATCCACCCATCTATCCACCCATCCATCCACCCATCCATCCACCCATCTATCCACCCATCTATCCACCCATCCATCCACCCATCTATCCACCCATCTATCCACCCATCTATCCACCCATCCATCCACCCATCCATCCACCCGTCTATCCACCCATCCACCCACCCATCTATCCACCCATCCATTCACCCATCCATCCACCCATCCATCTACCCATCTATCCACCCATCCATTCACCCATCTATCCACCCATCCATCCACCCATCCATCCACCCATCCACCCACCCATCTATCCACCCATCCACCCACCCATCTATCCACCCATCCATTCACCCATTCATCCACCCATCCATCCACCCATCTATCCACCCATCCATTCACCCATTCATCCATCCATCCATCCACCCATCTATCCACCCATCCATTCACCCATTCATCCACCCATCCATCCACCCATCTATCCACCCATCCATTCACCCATCCATCCACCCATCCATCTACCCATCTATCCACCCATCCATTCACCCATCTATCCACCCATCCATCCACCCATCCATCCACCCATCTATCCACCCATCTATCCACCCATCCATTCACCCATTCATCCACCCATTCATCCACCCATCCATCCACCCATCTATCCACCCATCCATCCACCCATCTATCCACCCATCCACCCACCTATCTATCCTCCCATCCATTCACCCATTCATCCACCCATCCATCCACCCATCTATCCACCCATCCATCCACCCATCCATTCACCCATTCATCCACCCATCCATCTACCCATCTATCCACCCATCCATTCACCCATTCATCCATCCATCCATCCACCCATCTATCCACCCATCCACCCACCCATCTATCCACCCATCCATTCACCCATTCATCCACCCATCCATCCACCCATCTATCCACCCATCCATTCACCCATTCATCCACCCATCCATCCACCCATCTATCCACCCATCCATTCACCCATTCATCCACCCATCCATCCACCCATCTATCCACCCATCCACCCACCCATCTATCCACCCATCCATTCACCCATTCATCCACCCATCCATCCACCCATCTATCCACCCATCCATCCATCCATTCACCCATTCATCCACCCATCCATCCATCCACCCATCCACCCATCCATCCATCCACCCATCTATCCACCCATCCATCCACCCATCCATCCACCCATCCATTCACCCATTCATCCACCCATCTATCCATCCATCTATCCACCCATCCATCCACCCATCCATCCACCCATCCATTTACCCATCCATCCATCCATCCATCCATCCATCCATCCATCCATCCATCCATCCATCTATCCACCCATCATCTATCTTTCCAGCTCTTCTCCACTCATCTATAGAACCTTTCAATTCATGCATTCATCTACCCAGCTTCCCAACTGTCTACCCAAGAACACTTACACAAAGGCCTTGAGTGCCAACCTGAGGAGTTTGGAAACTCTCTGGGAGGCATGGGGGTGGGGAGTGGGGCACAAAAGGCTTTTGGTTTTGGAGGAGCCCCCTGGCTGCCTTGTGGAGGATGTATCCTAGGAGGCCAGGCTGGAAGAGGAGGCTGTTGAGAGACTCGTGAATGAGAGAGTGCTGCTTGCTGGGGGTAGTGGGGGCACTGAGGAACGGACACAGAGATTTAGGTGGTGAGCCAGACAGGTCTCTGAGATGAATGGGGGGACGAGAGAGAGGGGGATCCGGGGCTTCCAGTGGGACAGCTTCCAGGGTGGCTGGTGGTTGGGGGTTTATTCACGACAGTGGGAAGTGCAGGGGGAAAGTTTGATGGTCTGGGGAGAACACGACACACCACTTTGGACATAATGCATTTGAGGCTCCTGGGGCCGTCCCAAGGCAGTGCCTGGGAGGCCTGCTGCCGGCAGTGAGTCAGCCTGGGGCTGGGGCAGACTCGGACTGCTCACCCAGGGGCTGGGAGTGGGTGTGGGGTCAGGGACAAGAGAGTGGAGACGGCGGGGGGGGGGGGGGGGTGCGGTGCTGGGGAGCCTGGGAAGGGCCAGCATTTAAAGGACAGAGCCCACAAAGCAGGAGGAGGGTCTGCCCAGGGCCTAGCAGTTTTTCCAGGGCCCAGTGGGGAGAGTTTCTGGAACAAAGGTCTTAAGTTGAGGTTTGAGGTTCGTGAACCTGGGTGTTTGTTTTCACTGACATGTGGTGGAAGTTTAGCATTTCCTTCTGTCTCAAATGGAGGTGCGAGACCACGGCGGGGTTAGTGGCAGTGGCTGTTGGCAGCAGCAGTCCTGACGTTGTCACGTCACGTCCTGGTTGTTGTAAGCTTTCCGAATGTCACTGGCAGTTGTCACTGCTTCTCGATCTCATGGTGCCGGGCTCACCACTGGCTCTGGTTCATCTCTGAGTTGACAGTGAAGTGTGTTCTCTATCACAAATTTGTTTTTTTTAATAAAATATTTTGACAACTATTTTAATAAAACTGGCTTCCTCCCTTTCTAGTCCTAAGCATTAAAAAAAAATGTATGCACTTCAAAACATTATCTGAGGAGGGGCTTATGAGCTTCCTGGGGGGGGCACAGGGAAGTGTGAGACACGCTTTGGAGGAAGTGGGTGGGCTGGCCTGAGGCTGCTGGCCTGGCGGGCCCTGGAGGAGGGCTGTGGCTCGTGGCAGCGTGTGCAGGTGCAGGGAGGGATGCCATGTGCATGGGTACCTGTGTGTGCTGGGGCAGGCAGCGGGTGTGGGGATGGGGGCAGGCCCTCAGGAGGCCAAGGGAGAAAGTCATCAGCCTCCGTCCAGGCCCGAGCCTCACTCTGGGCCGAGTGTGTACTCATGGCTCCTGGAGGGCCAGGCTCACTGCTTCTTCACTCAGGGTCCCCAGGGCCGTTGTAGGCCTCACACCTGGCGAGGGGTGTGGAAGAGATGCATTCAGAATGGTGGGCGTTAAAGGGGAGAGGAGTGGGGGGTGGAGAGGGGGAAGGGAGGCTACAATGCCTCCTTAGCCTCCTTGATGCCTCCAAGTGACAGGGATCTCATTCCCTCCTGAGGCTGTGATGCCCCTGAGCGTCTGCTCCAGAGAGGGTTCTGGGCAGAGAGGGGTGGAAACACTTTGCCCTCGGAGAGCACAGCCTGGGTAGGGGTGAGAGGCCAGGACAGACCACACTTGGTTCACAGCTGCTGCAAGGGGGGATGTCCAAGGTGCTGTGGGGGCCCAGAGGAGGTGTCTGCACCCCTTGCCTAGGGTGCCAGCAGGCTTCCCTGCAGGTGCGCCTTCACTGTGGGTGGGCCCCTGGGGCTGGCTAAGTCCCCAGGCAGTGGGACCCTGGTCCTTCCCTTCAGTGGTGACTGAAGCAGTAGCATCTAGAGCGTCTTCTTGGCTGGAGCTGCCTTCCCAGGGACCATCCTCCCTGGGTTTTCTTCCACGCTGGCAGCCCTTGTTCCCTCGTCACCACCTCCCCCACTCCGGCTGTCTGCTCTGGGCACTGTGGCCTGCTGGACATCTGGGAATCAGACACTGAGGCAAACTGCAATGAGTTTTCACGTTACGGGGACAGGAGGAAGTGGAATTGGGGGCAGGGACAAGGAAGGAAGGTAGTGCTCACTCCCCCGTCCCCTCCCTGGAGGGGTCTCAGCCCACAGAGGGGGCACACCCTCTGTGCACACCCATCAGCCTGGGCAAGGCTGTGTGGCATGTGGGGGGCTCATGTAAGTGGCAGGAGGGAGACTTAGGATCCTCTGCCCAGCAGGTCTGTCCACTTTACGAAGCAACTTTCTGTCCCAATGTGGCCACTGTGTCACCTTGGGCAAGTCCGGTCATCCCTGGCCATCTCTGAACCTTCATTTTTACATCTGTCAAGTGGGTGTGATAACGATGGCCTGCCTGTCTCCCAAGGCTGCTGTGGGCAGGAGCGGAACGAATCCTTGACCAAATGGAAGACAGGTGTGGGGCTCAAGTCCCGGCTGTGTCCCTCTGTAGCTGTGGCCTTGGGCAAAGTTGTGAAACAAGGATGACACCCCTCCCTCGCAAGGGCTGGTGACAGTGGGTGCCCCAGCGGGTGCTGTGTTTCTTTAATTTTTGCCATTTTTATTGTTCCTTATAGCAGCAGCACTTCATTATTTCTTGTGGCACTTTTTATTGAGGTCACGCACGTATGTGGTGGAACCCTCAGACTGAATGTGCAGCTCAAGGCCTCTTCTCGTATAAACGCACTCCTGTAACCCCACTCAGACCAAGAAGGGTGTCTTGGCCCTGGAAGCTTCCTGTCCCCACCCCCAGTGGCTACTACTCTGAAGATACCACTGCTCAGACCTCCTCTGTGTGGCTGAACTCCCCTCCCTCCCTCCCTTATTCCTCCCTCCCTCCTGTATGTACCCTGAGATCTAACCTGTAACCTAGGCCTATGCCCTGACTGGGAATCAAACCTACAGCCTTTCAGTTTATGGGATACCCAACTGAGTGACACTGGCCAGGGCTGATTTTTCACTTTATATACTGGGTTTATACACTCTTTGCTCTTCAACACCATCATGCTGTTGCAGGTATTAATAGCTGGCTCTTTTTCATTGCTGTGTACTATTCCATCAGGTGAATGGACCACCAGGTTTCTCAGCCTTGGCACTGTTGACATTTGGGGCTGGACAGTTCTTTGGGGGAGGCTGTTCTGTGCCCTGCAGGATGTTTAGCAGCTCCTCGTTTGCTGCTCCTTAGATGCCAGCACCCTGCCTCCCCCGGCCAGGTCTGGAGTGCAGTCCTGGAGGTCAAATCATCTCACTTAAAACCTGCCACCGACTCATCCTCCTGTTGGTTCCCTGGTTGGGGCCGTTATCAGTAACATGTGCCTTTTGGTGGACTTTTGTCGGCATTCCTCTGGGTTCTGGGCCCAGGGGTGGCACTGCGGGGTCCCAGGGGGGCCTCTGTTTTGCTTTACTAGATGTTGCCAAGATGTCCAGTGGTCATCGCTCCCAGAGATAAGTTGAATGAATGAATGAATGAATGAGCGAATTAGTGAATGAATATCTTCTTAAAGCCCAGGGCCTGTAGCATAGTTGACATTTAATGCTGCAGCTGCTGTCACCGCAGTGTGGGCAGCGTGGCCTCTCCTCCCACTGGTGCTGGGACAGGGCACGCTCGGGGCACCTCCAGGGCAGGGCGAGCCTGGTGGGTCTCAGGCAGCGATGCAGTAGGTGCCGTGTGGTGTCTGCCAACCTGGCCCCAGAGGAGCGCAGAGCTGGACCAAGAACTGGGGTCTGGGGCCTGTGCAGGCCCAAGGACTGTGCTCCCATCCTCAGGGAGGGACCCCCACGGAGAGGCTGGCCCAGCTTTCCTGTGTCCCTGGTCCAGAAGGATGCAGCCCCCAGTCTCCCTTCTCTACTTGATTTGTGTAGACAACTGAGGTCCACCCTGGGAAATCGATTAGATTTCACATTTAACACAAATAAAAACAAACTTGGCTGCCCCGGCCAATCCAGCGCTCTCACCCCCACCTACCCTTCCAGAACCCCCCAATTACAGAAACAGAGACTGTCAGCTGGGCCTACAGGATGGAGGGTGGTGGTTTCCATGGTAACCGTGCAGGCCTCTGGCTTCGGTTCCTGGAGAGGAGGCTGCCCTGGGGACCTGCTCGGGTGCCAAGCGCTGCCCTTTTATTTGGTCTCTTCTCTCTGGGAAGGGGCAGGTTTGCGGGGACCCCTGGTGTGATGCCTATCCCGGCGGCTGTGACCTCCTAATTCACATTCCAGCCGTCCCAGGACTCAGCAACCCGGACATGGGTTGGAGTTACGGTTCTGGCCGGCTCTGCTTCTTACTGGGGGTCTTGAGAACAGCACCCCCCCCCCGCCCCCGCTATCTCCTGCAGACAGGTTCATCCTCCCTGCCAGGGGCAGGGGTAGAACAGCCCCCTTCGCAGCCCCTCAGGCCCAGACAGACGGTCGATCCTGAGCTCTCGCCGACGCAGGCCTACGTGGGTGGAGACGGCATGGACGGGAAGGGAAAAGCAAACATTCCACTGGACACGTGCCAGTCCCGGGTCCCTCACGTTCTGGGCCTGGTGCCTGGGGTCCATGGCACGTGGCCGGGAACATGGGGTTTGGAGTCAGCAAGAGGCCGGTTCAAAGCCTGCCCCTGCCACGTATCAGCTGTGTGAACCCAGGGCGACTATGTGTGATTGGGGCCCTGGACCAGCTCTCAGTGCCTCAGTTTCCTTATCTGTAAAATGGGGTAACAGTAGCGCCTGCCAGGTTCGGGGAACTTCGTTTAGGTTCTGGGGTGACTCCACACCGCCAGGCCTGAGCAGCCAGAGTTTTCCGAAGGCTGAGGGAAGCTGCGGGGCAGACATCCGCCCAAGGGGCTGGGGCAGCATCTCTGATTCCTACTCAGGGTCGTGCTAGGTAATCAGCCGGCAATGCTGGCACTCAGGCCTCTGAGGGTGAGGTGTGTTTTCCCCTCCTGAGGACAAAGAGCGAGAGACCCGGGCCCTGTTACAGGGGAAGCGGGCAGCGAGAGGGGTGGTTCTGGACTCCTGTGGCTGCGGGGCCTTCTGTTCAGGGCCTCTGGGCTCCCTGCCTCGGGCGCGTGCCGTGAGGTTCAGATGAGGTGATACATGCAGTTTGATGAGAAAGCTCCTTGGCCCAAAATGCTCAAGACCACTTGAGAAATGTTTGCCATTGGTGCCATTTTCGCTGTTGTTGATCCGGTGCCTGGTACACAGCAGGCACTCAATACATGCTCATAGATTCACTGCTGGGCTCCTTGGCCCCAGTTCTGAGGACCTGTGAACTGGCAGCAGAGCAGGGGGGACTGGATGGGGGTGCGGTTGGGGCCTTGGCCCCTGGAGGTGGGGCTGAGCCAGGGCACACCCTGGCTGGGGGGGGTGGAGGTGGGGGCTCACAGCAGCCCCAAGGCCCCTGTGGCTGTTTGTCCCCCACCAGCCAGGTGGTTGTTTGGAAAGGCTTCACCTCCCAGTGGTACTATCGATTGGGCTGCTGTGGGTGTGTTTCCACATCTGTGTTGCTCAGAGGCACCCGTGCTGCTCCTCAGGGACCTCATCAGCCTCAAATGACCAAGTGTGGCTATGCTGAGCAGATGGCACACCTGCGGAGCCTGGGCGTTTGGAGAAATGTGGGGTTTCAGGACCCCCGTGGGTGGGGGGTTGTTGTCTGAGGGTTACTTCCCTTTGGGTTCTCTGTGTCTCGGAGGGCTCTCTGCCTCTGTGCCCCACCTGGGGCAGTTGGACCAGATGCTTCGTGAGGACCTTGGTGGGGGTGTTTTGTGACAAGGTCACCCCAACAGAAGTGAGGGTCTGAGCGATGAAGGAAGAAGGTAGCAGGGTCCTACCTGCAGGGTCTCAGATGCCAGGTGGGGGGCTTCGAGCCTTGCTGTGAGAGGTGGTGGGGAGTCATTGAAGACCCCCTGCCCTCACGGAGCTGGCACTGAAGCCCTTACCTTCTCTGGTACCCAGAAACCCTGTACCGTGCCCTTGGGGCCTCTGCCCCTCCCAGGCTGTCCCAGAGCTGGTCCAGCAGTGCCCTCAGGGAGTTCTTCAGTGGCTAGTGGTGAAGCGTCAGGCACCCCGCCAGGCTGTGGAGTCCGGCAGCCCGCAGACCGAGACTCTCTCCGTGCGGTTCAGCTTCAAGGCGGGCTGCTGCCTTTGATCCCCCGGCCTGTAGGGAGCATGTCAGGAGCCGCCGGCAGCGACGCGGGCTCTGGCCTGCCTTCTGAGCCTCGCAGGCTCTTGGAAGGGGCCCAGACTCTGCCATCTGGGATTTCCCCGAGCGCCTCAGGGCAGGGCTGGGACTGTCCATGTCTGAGTGTTTGCAGCTGAGCTATCTAGAGGTGAAAGCCGACCCATCTGCCCCCGTGAGGGACTCAGTGCCAGGGGCGAGCTGGACGAGCAAGAGAGGCAGCACCAGGTCCGGGCCCCACTGAGTCACACCGTTCGGGCTGCTCACTGACTGTGTGGCCTTGGACAAGTCACTCCAGCTCTCCAGGCCTGTTTCCTCATCTATCCCCCTGTGGGCTGTGATAAGAACTAGGACCATGTCCCCAGGGGCCTGCTACACAGTCTCTGGGGTTACTGCCAAGTTCATTACTATGACACTGGCTAGACCAGATGATCAGGGAGCATTTCCAAAGAGGAGGTTGAACCACCACCTTGTGAGTGGGGAAAGGTGCTCCAAGGGAAGCTTTAAGAAGAGGTAACAATGAACTTGATGGAGAAGGATGAGTAGGAGTTTGTCTGGCTGAAATGGTGGAGGGAAGGGAAAGTGCATGCAGAGTATGCCTGGGGACAGCATGAAGTTCAGTGCATGTCAAGGTCAGAGTCTAGGAGGCCTTGGGTGTCAGGCCAAGGAGGGTGCTGGGAGCCTGGAAGGCAGTTGAACAGGGGAGAGGCCTCCTCGGAGCTGTGCTTCAGGCAGATGGATCTGGCGGTGGCAGAACAGCTCAGGGACAAGAAAAGCAGGCTCTGGTTTTTGTAGCCCAGCTCTGCCTTTTTTCAGCTGGTGACTCTGGGCAAATCACGTTCCCCTTTGTGTCTCAGTTTCCTCCTTTGTAAATGGGATTTTTAACAGTACTGCAAAGATTAAACAAGGTAACACTTGCAAAGTGCTCTGATTGTACTGGGCGTGCAGCTGGCCTGCTTACTGTGTGGGCAGATGGGTTAGAAGGGCAGAGAGTGGCTGGGTGCTCCTGGGGAGGATGGGCCGAAGACTCAGGGGAGGGAGGGTGGTCACAGGCAGGGACAGGCCATGCGTTGCAGAGGGGAATGTTGGCCTTGGAGTCCAGCACGCCTGTGTGAGTCTCAGCTCTGTACTTCCCAGCCATGTGATCCAGGAGAGGGCCCTAGATTCTCTGAGCCTCAGTTTTTCTCATCTGTAAAATGGGCCTGCTGACCTCTACTGCTCAGGGTCCTGGTGAGGAAGAAGTGGGAATGCCAGGCTCCTGAGAGGCCCCTATTGAGTATGTTTTAAACTTGAAACTGGCAGGAAGGTCAGAGGGAGCAGAGGAGGAGGCTGAAAGGCGAGAGAGTAAGATGGGGGTGGGGTGGGGTGGGGGGGGAAAGGCTAGGGGGTGGGGGAGGTTCACTGGTAATTAGAACGTTTGAACTTCAAAAAAGTTAATTAATGATGAAGCTGCTGCTGGAGCGATGCTCAGGCTAGAAGGGGCCCTGGCAGCGACTCAAATTAATTACAGGCTGTGGTGAGAGAATGGCAGCAGGGTGGGGGGGCAGGAAGGAGCAGGGCTGGGGCAAGGAGGGTCTGAGGGGGAGGAGCAGGAAGGTAGCATCCCAAGGTGAGCCAGGGCCCAGGGATGGGAGGGAGGCTGTTGCCAGGGCAACCAGGTCAGTCACCCATCAGGCTGGGGTCTGGCCATGTGGCTTCATCCAGCTCACAGCAGGGCTGTGAGACTGAGGAGGGAGGGTTTCTCTGCAGAGACACTGAAGAATCACTGGACGTCAGAGTGGGCAGGGCCCAGGGAGATTTACTTATTTATGCAACAGACTTTTACTAGATACCTGTCACCATCAGAGCTGCGAGTACAAACCCCCTGTCCCCTAGGAGTGTGGTTCAAGCTGTGCGTAAAGACAAGGAGCCGGGCCACAGGTCACCCTCAGAGCGTAAGTGCTCAAAGAGACCATAAAACAGGGAGAGGGGGGCCACTGCAGGGGGAGAGATTGGGTGGGGGTCTCTCAGAGGAGGGGACACTGATGCTAAAAGGTCAGAAAGAGCAGTTCTTGAAGGCCTTGGGCAGAGTCTCCCAGGTAAGGGGACCAGCAGGTGCAAAGGCCCTGGGGTGGAGCAGGCCTAATGAGCCTGAGAGCCAGGGTGGGGGCAGGAGGAGGAGATGGGCTGGGGGTGCAGTGGGCAGGGCCTTGCAGGGAGGGCTCTGAAGGCTCTGCTGACCGAGGTGGGACCTGTGCCTGGGTTTGGACCTCTTGCCAACGTTCTCAGCCGCTCACTGCTGCTGCAGGGAGGGTGGGCCGGAGGGGCCAGGGCAGGCCGTGTGGCCCCTCGAGGAGGCTCCCGGTCCTCCAGTGGGGACATTGCAGAGTTTTCCTGAGGCCTCGGACCTGGTCAGCACTGGGACTGGACTTCAGATGCAGGCCCTCGGGGTTTTCTGCCTTCATAGCACAAGAGTGGCTGTCCAAACCTGTGGCTCGGTGTCTGGGGGCAGGAGTGGCGTGGTGCAGGTGGGCAGTGGGTGGCGTGGTCCATCAGCACCCCTCCTCTTCAAGACGGAGCACCTACGGACATCCATTTTCCCTGGGGTCGTCCTCTTTAGCCTGAGGCGCAGGTTCTCTGAGGCCTGTTTCTCTGTTTCTGAGCCCAGGTGGGTTGGGGTGGCGGGTCTGGGTCTCAGCCGGCTGTGCTCCAAGACTGGGCAGGAGCGGCCGGAGGGAAGGGAAGGAGGATGGTTTCGAGGAGAAGGCCTGGCTGGGGAGCCAGGGGGACCTGGGGGACCCTGCTCATCCAGATTCCAGGCATGGGCCCCGGAGGCGCCGCCCAGACGGTCCCAGCCTCCCCTGCGCACAGGGCACTTTCCGCCTGGGCACCTGAGGAGGCTGGGCCCCACCTCACCTGGTGCAGGGGCTGGGGAGGGCCTGGGTGCAGACATTCCGGAGCCTGGAGATGAGCTCTGACCCAGTGACAGGCGACGACGACAGAGTGTCAGGGCTCTCCAGCCAATCTCAGCCACACCCGCTGGCCCCTGCAGGCTCCAGCCCCAGGCCTTGGGCAGGGGTGGAGGGGTGTGGGGCAGGGGAGGGGAGAGGCATGGGTAGCCCAGGGATGGCCGGCCAGCCGAGCCTGAGGGGACCCTTCCTTCCTGAGCCTGCAGACAACTCTCAGGATGGGCCCAGAAGGTGGGGTGCGCGTCTTGGCACATGGGGGCTCAGTGGGGTTTGGCACGTGTGGCCATGTCTGTTGTGAGGGGGGTAGGCTGGCTCCAAGGCCTTTTGAGAACTCGGGCCCCGCCCCATTCAGGACAGGAGGGGGGGTGGGGCGGGAGAGGGGTGTATGCCTGTTGGTGGTGGGTGGGGGGTATTACGTCCAGGGTGCACTCTGCCCGCATGGCCACGGTTCAGTCCCCACTGTTGTGTCCTTGACTCTGTGTGCACATGGTTTGAGTGTGTCAGCATGCTGGTGATCCTGCTGAACTGCGTGACACTGGGCATGTACCAGCCGTGCGATGACATGGACTGCCTGTCCGACCGATGCAAGATCCTGCAGGTGAGGCCACCCTGCCCCGCCCACAATGCCCCACCCACCCATGGTGTCCCCCTCTGGAACCTCACCCTGTACCTCCTTCTCACCCTCCTCTTGCCCTGCAGGTCTTTGATGACTTCATCTTTGTCTTCTTTGCCATGGAGATGGTGCTCAAGATGGTAGCCCTGGGCATTTTTGGCAAGAAGTGCTACCTTGGGGACACATGGAACCGACTGGACTTCTTCATCGTCATGGCTGGGTAGGTAGTGCGCCGGGCAGGTCTGAGCCTCTCGTGTTCGCTAGACAATGTCAGTGATCTGTGGGTCTTCCTGGTGACAATGACGAAGCTACGTGGTGACGTTGGGACGGACAGACATTCCTCCCTCCCCTCTGGTGAGTCATGTGTCCTCCTGTGCAGTTGGTGGATACTGAGAGTGTTTCACACTAACTAACCCAATGACCTTGAGAAAGCCAGTTATTCTCTTTAAACCTCAGTTTCCTCATCTGTAACATGGGGACAATAATAGAAGCTACCTCAATGAGCAACCAATAGATGTTAGCTGCTATTATTATTCTTATCTTAGATCACTCAGCACGTCAGAGATAAGCACAGATTCAAGCTTGACTCCAAATTATGACTGTTTCAACCAAGACATCAGCTGCAGTCAGAGGCCAGCTTATAGCTGGGCCCACTGGGAACGCCTGTGCCTTGGTCCTGCTTTCTGGGGTCCAGCCGGGCTGGCGGCTCAGTCACACGTTCACCCACCCACCAAGGCTGGGGTGGGCTCCTCAGTACCAGCGCTGCCGCACTGTGGGGTCAGCCGGGCACCGAGGACAGGAGACCCAGACGGAGGCCCTGTCCTTCCCGGCTACCGCCTGGGGAGGTACACCCGTGGGTGAACGTGTCACACATAATGAGACAAGGGCTCTGGGCAAAGTGTCCAGGTTTTCTGAGAGTGTCTCGGAGCTGGCCTCGGGGGCATGAGGGCTCTCCGGAGGACAGGACACAGAGCTGAAGGCTGAGCGGGCCCAGTGATGAGTCACCGTGGCAGGAGTGACAGGGGGCGAGGGAGAGGCTGGAGGCCTATGGGTGTGTGTGCACACGTGTGTGTGTGTGAGTGTGTGAGTGTGTGTATGAGATACCGCTAAGATGGGTACAGGGCTGAGAGGGGAGTCGGTACCACTCTGTCTATGTGAAATCCCACACATGTCCCAGAGGTAAATGACGTGTCCACCAGTGTTAAAAAGAAGTGTTGCACCTCTCGTCCTGGCCAGGTGGCTCAGTTGGTCGAGCGTCATCCTGGACACCAAAAGGTCGTGGGTTCAGTTCCTGGTCAGGGCGTGTGCCTAGGTTGCAGTTTGATGCCCTGTCCGGGTGCAAACAGGAGGCAACCGATCAGTGTCTTTCTCTCTCTCTCTTCCTCTCTCTAAAATCAATAAACATCCTTGGTTGAGGATTAAAAAAGAGTTACACCTCTTCTAAGCATCCTTTCTAGGAACCACATTCAATTTTACAGCCTCATCACCAACAATGATTGAGACCTCACTGGGAGGTTTGTGGGGTTCGCGTGGTTTCTTGTGAACCTGGTCGTCCCATGGTCAAGTTCCCCGTTCCCATCCTCATTCCGGTTTGGCTGGAGGATCTCTAGGTCATTTGCTTGTTTGTTTTTAAAGAACCGGTGTCTGGATCGTGTCATTTTTCAGCCCTGCCTCTTCAGACATGTTTGTCTTTGCTCTTTGTGTGTGAAGGACAGTTTTTTGTCTGAGTCTCATAATTCCTGGCCCTCAAAACCTGGCACACAGCGCTACTCAACTCTGTGCGGAGTGTCGCAGGTGAGTCCAGTACAGGCTTGGTTCTTCCTTCCTGGGAGACAGCCCGCTCTTTTCTTGCTAGAAGCTTGTGGGGCTTTTCTCCTTAACGTCAGAATCCAGGCATTTCAGGGGGTGGGGGGGTCTTGCTGGAAAAGGCACCCTGGGGGGCCTTTTAGAGCTGAAGGTCAGAAAAAATTCTTTTCTCTCTTCTCTGGCCTCTCCTGAAGTCCCCACTGAACGGTGCTTCCCTTCTCCATCCTTCTGCACCGTTTTCCTCTCTGGCCTCGCCCATCTCCTCTGTGCTGGGAGAGGGTCCTTGGCCACCCTCTTCCGACCCACCAACCGCATTCTCCCCTCCTCCCCCCTCCTCTCCCCTCCCCCACTGGAGGTGTCCGCCTCCTCTGCACCATGTTAATTCCCGAGATGGCTTCTTGTCCTGGATTTCTTATTTTTCGGAGCATTGTGGGCCTGTTCTTGTTTCCTGGATTCAATAGTCTCTCGATTCTCCTCACGGATCCTAATGAGGCTCCTTAGAAGTCCTTTCCTGATCCCAAAGTCAAAATGTAAGTTCCAAAAAGTTTTCAAAAGACAGCCCTCACAGCAATCTCAGAAGGAAGATGTACCACGGATTTATTCGACTCATTAATGAGGGACCAGCAGGATGGTAATTAGCAGCGTTTGGAAAATGAGCATCGGAGAACGTGGGGATGGGAGCGCTAGGTCAGAATCAAAGCCGCTTAACGATCTACAGGGTTAGAAAACCGTACCCTTTGGAGTTCTCTCTCCTGCTGGGGAGAAATCGCTAATAAAAAGGTACAAGTTAACATGTAGATTCACGGCAGCCAGACCTTTAATTAACAGAAAATGACGAATCAAACGTATATTTCCCTAATGAAATCAGCCTCAGAGGAGTCTGTTAAATAATACTCCGAAAGGACATTGTCAGAAATACCACCCCCCTGCCCCCACCGCCTTATTTCCAAGTTTTAGGATAATTTTTCTTAACTCCTGTTTTGAGGAAGTCGCTCGTGCAGCTGGCTGCGCTTGCCGCCTCCCAGGAGCACTCCACCTTGACCTCCAGCGTCTTCTCTGTGCTCAGCCACCCCCCGCCCCCTGTGTCTGTTCATATTTACACGTTAAGACCTCTGCTGAGCGGAGTGAGAAGCCAGCCCGGCGTCAGCACTGCAGTGAGGCCTCAGTCCGACCTCTTTTTCTCGGTCCTTGCGTGGGGCCCACAGGCAGCGTCCTCCTGGGGGCTGCCTGGGTCCCATGCTTGGTCTAATGCTCCGTTGTCACCATTTAAACACTCTTCATATGTTTGAGCGGGGGGCTCTGCATTTTCATGTAGCACTGGGCCCCACGAATTGTGAAGCCGGACCTGGCTGCGGGCAGATATGATGGAGGTTCGCGTGTGGGAATGCTGGGGATCCAGGTGGCTCAGACCTGCCCCTGTCCTCACGGTCCTCTGGGCCTTTGGGGGTGCGTGAAGAGGCGGGATGGGCAGCTGCAGCCTGGGCTCCAGAGTCCAGGCCCCCAGCTCTGCTCCCACTCAAGACCCGTCCCCAGAGCTGCCCCCCTCCTCCACGGTCCCAGCCAGGCTCGGTGCTATAAATGTTGTTTCCTGACAACATTTAAACTGGCCTGACATCCAAAGGTTATTTTCTTCTTTCCTGCTCCTCCCCATCCCCAAATTACTGACTTCTTCCTGGAGCTGTGCAGGAGACAGAGCCTGTACCCTGGAAGGTTCCTTAGAGGTCGGAGCCTTTGTCTCTCCATGCGGTTGGCCCCTGCCTCCATGCCGCCACCAGGGACCATCTCCCAAGGCAGCCGGTCCCAAACTGGGACAGCCTAATGGGTTAACCAGTTCCTTTTCCCACTGTAGCTCCCACCGGATGGAGTCATGCATTTACTCATTCCTTCACCAAACCAGCATTTCTTGAGTAACTGCAGCAGGCCAGGCCTTGTGCTGGGCGGTGGGAACAAGACCGATCTCATAGAGTTCATGGTTTAGAAAATGGATGCGAGGCAGATAATAAAATGCTAAGTCGATTCTAAATTGGGGTCAGTGCTGTGGTAAAGACATGGCCCCAGGAGGGCCATGAGGGCATGGTCTGGGGACCCGATGGAGGCTGGGGTGTTGGCATGCGGCTCCTGGAGGAGGGACACCTGGGCGAGGAGGAGCTGAGAAGGCGGGGGGGGGGGGGTGGTGGCCAGGGCATCGCAGCTAGAGGGGACAAGGCGCAGAGGACCTGAGGGGGCTGTTTGAGGAAAGGGCAGGAGAGCAGCAGGGATGCTGGAGCCTAGGGTTCCCAGGGGCAGGTGTGTGCTAAGGAATGAAGCCACAGAGGGGGCAGGGACCCGAGCCCACAGAGGGGCCTGCAGCCGGCGGGCAGGGGTGTCCCAGACAGACCCATGAGAACCCTCCGGCGTTTGGAAGGTGGCTCCCTCCTTCCCCGAGTCTCCTGTTCTCCACACAGTGTTGCAGCACCGCCCACCGTCTGTCGAAGGACAGGTGAGGAGACCTGAACTCACTTCAAGTGACCAAGGCAGTCTTGGTCCCTGGCCGAAAGCAGGACCCCCGCCTCCCGGGGAGGACTCAGGAGAATGGGCTGCCTTTGTCCCACTGTCATGCAGGATTGCAGTGACTTGTTGAGTGGCTGGGCTCCCTGTCACCCCAGGTGGGGTTCAACTTCCAAGCCAGGTCTCCCACCCTGGAGTGGAGCACAATTCCAGACTTTGCATTACTGCTAATTTCACCTTGCAGAGCTCACTGGGAGACCTGCCTTATTCCCTTTACTTCCTGTGCTTGATCAGCCCAGGACGGCAGGCCCTGCGGGACCTCACAAGACACTCTCCTGAGTGTGTGACAGAGCCCTGGTAATCATCGGCTCGTACTTGACCCCACCTCACTCTCTTACTTAAGCTACTCTTTTCTGTCTTTGTCCATTAGGAAGTCATGAAATATTCAATGACATTCTTGTTGAACTTGAGATATTCTTTACCTGCATCTCTGCCTTGGTGCGTTATGCTGGTAATTCTACCTCCTCCCCTAGACCAGAACTTGGAAGGGCTGTTTCTCGCTGCAGGGAGGGGCTTGGGCACCTTCCTATGAAAAGCTTCCCCAAGAATTCCACTGCCGAGTCTGTAGGGTGAGCCAGGGCGGAGGGCCGGACTGGGGGGCTGGGCGGCAGCGACCTCTCCAGAGTGAGGCCAGGGCAGAGCCTTGCCAAGGGCCTGGCTGGCGTGAGCCCCACCTTAGATGAGTGCAGGGAACAGACGCTGCCCTAAGTCTAGGAAAACCTTCTAAAGCGTCTGGCTGTGAGTGTGAAGACATCAAATGGAGGGACAAGTGTAAGCAGACTGGGGAAGGACAGGGTGACCTCCCTAGTCCTCAAACACGTGCATAGCCTTTCACGCCTACTCAGCACTCCTCAAAATGCAAGGAACAGTAGACTTATTGGGGCACACGTTAAAATACAGATTCCTGGGCCTCACCCCAGGGATCCGGAGCCCCCAGGTATGGCAGTGCCTGGGAACCTGCATTTAGCCACATGCCCATGTGGTCCTGCTGCACGTGCTCCCATTCATATGACCCTCTGAGCCCCTCGCTGGGGGTGCTGTCAGGGGGAGGGGAAGAGGCGTGTGGAGGGCTCCAATTCTTACTGTCATCCGGGATCTGATCGAGTCCTCATGACAAGTAGGTGTGCTTTGTGAACAGAACAGCGGGGCTTCTCATAAGAATTTCTATTATTAATAATATTAACACAAATAGCAGTACTGTCAGTCACTCAGCACCTGGCCAGGGTGTGGGAGGCAGAGGCTGGGCCAGGATTTGTCACACTCTGGAAACATCTCCCGAGGGCACAGCTTCCCACCCTGGCTTGTACAGGCTCTTGGGAAATAAAATGTCAATAAGAATGATTCCTCGGCTCTGGTCTACAGCTTTCTAAAAAGATCAGGCAGGCATGTCCCCTCTGTGCTTGCTCGCCGAGGGTTCCTTTTGTCCAAAGTGCCCTATCAGGGGGACTTTAAAAGCAAAGGGAATTGAATCCTCTTAGGCATCATCCAGGGGTGTGATAAAAATAAGAGCATCTACTGATTGCTGAGTACTCACTGTGGGCCGAGGCTGTGCATTATCTGGCCTGAACTCTCCACTAGCTTCTATGAGGGAGGCTCTGTGGTCAGTTCCATTTCACACAGGAGGCCCAGGGACAGGGAGTGACCTGCTCCAGGTCATGGGCTGGTAAGGGGCACGACAGGGATTGAACATGCAGTGCTTGGCTCCACGGGCCGGGATCGAGTCTTGGTTCTGAGTTACTTGTTGGGTGTGTTTGTCAGGGGTGCATGTGGCTGCAAGTAACCAAACATCCAACCAACAGTGGCTCAAGTAAATTCTGGGGTGTTTTTTTCTGATGTAACATGAAGTTCTGAGGTCAGTGGTTACCGGTGATGGCTCTGTGATGTCCTTGTAATTTTTTAGGCTTTTCTTCATGGTCACAAGGTGGCTGCTGAAGCTGTGGGCATTGTGTTTGCATCGAAGGCAGGGAGATAGGGCTATGCCAGGAAAATAGGAAACATTTTTGAATTCGGCTAAATCAACCAAGAATTGTTCCCTGGGGCTAGGCAGGATTGGAAAAAGAGAATGCACACCGTGTGGGCTACTCTCAGGCCCCCCCAGGGCCCGAGTTTCTGGCCTCGCTTTATCTCCAAGCCCTGGGCTAAGTCATAGGGGCTCTGCCTGGGCTGACTGGGCAGAGCTTGTAATCCGATGAGAAGTCTAAAGTCAAACACCAACCGGTGCAAGCTCCGCAGAGGTCTGTGACTCCCAGCAGACCTGGCTGTGGCTGCAGGCATCAGAGGGGCACCGTTGGGGCCATTTCCAGAAGCTCTTGCCGCCAGCCCCCCTTCTGCGAGGCTCTCTGTGCACTGTCTGTGGGTGAGGGAGACACCCCATGTGCAAGCAGGCCCAGGGCAGCCCGCAGGCCATGACACTGACCTCATACCCTTATTTACCCTGGGCTCTCCAGGCCTGTCTGCCCTAAAGACTGGGTGCTCTGAGGGCAGGGCCGAGGCCAAGTCCTCCTCCTGGGGTCCCCACAGCCTCGCCCTGGCCAGCAGGGAGAATGAGGCTCTATGACATGCCTGTGTCCTGTCTGTCGTGTTCAGGCCCCGCAGAGCTGGGGCGAGGCTATCTGGGGCTTTTTTTTCAAGCTGAAATGGCTGTTGGGTGGTTGTGGACCAGTGAAGTTTCCAGTGGGAACCCTAGTGTGGATGATTCCTCATTTGCATATGGAGTAGAGTGGGAGAGTGGTGATCGCTGCTCAGGTCTGTTTCCATGGAAACAGGAAGCTAGCTGCCATGGGGGTGGGGGTTAGTCACCAGAGATTCTCAGGCCACAGGTTGGCAAGCCAGATACCAGCCCATCATGACTCAGACAGAACGTTCTCAGTTATGTGGGATAGGAATCCACCAAACCCGGTTTAAGGGAGTTTATCATCTTTACTGAAAGCTCAGGGGTCTCTGGCTTCAGGGCCTGCTGATCCAGAGTCCTGAAAGATGTCGGCAGACAGTGTACCCTCCCATCCTACAGCTGCTTGTTCGTTTGTGCCAATCTCCACCTCTGGGCGCTTTCCTCTCTGGTGAGAGGCGGCAGGTAGTCCTGGGGTTCACAGCCTACTCCATCACTTTCATCGCAAAGCCCCCTTTCCTGTCCCAGCCACTCCAAAAAGTGCGGAATCGACCTTGCTTGACTTGGATTGGTTGGTGTGGGTCATGTGCTCATCTCTGAACCAATCATTGTGGCCAGAATGAGGCAGCGCTTTGATTGGCCCAACCTAGATCAAGGCTTCTCCGGCCGGGCCCCGCCCCAGGACTTGGTCTGAGGTCTCCAGCATCCATGCCACGTGGCCCGAGAGTAGGCAGGATTGTCTGGGCAAAAACCAGGACATACCCTGAGAGCAGAGAAGGGACCTCCAGGCAGGCAGAAACCAGCCCTCTTAGGGAGTTTACCGGAGCTCTGCTAACTGGGCTGGGTGCTCTTATATCCTCATGATCCTGAGAATCTGGAGTCAGTAATTGCATTTTGCAGCTGAGGAAATGGAGGCTCAGATTGATGAACATCCTGCCCCGGTCACAGTCACTGAATGAGCCACAGCTGGGATGTGCGCAGGCGCTCCTGTCCCCAGAACGCATGCTGACCCACAGTGGGAGGGGTTTTACTTTTTCAGAGGCCAAAGTATTCTTCGTGTGGGACCCTGGAGGACTAGGGCAGCCTGGACAGCCCCTGGCTGAGGGGTCCCCGGAGCGAGACGTTTCTCCCAAGCTTTAGTGGAGCTGGGAGTGCCTCCGTCTGGTGGTGGTGGACTACTTCATGGCAAAAGGGAGCTACATTTCATGGGAGGTGGAAATGAGGCATATTTGGAACATAGTCTAAAAATTGTATGTTGTCATTTATCTGAAGTTCAGACTTAATTGAGCATCCTGTATTTACCTGGCAACTTTATCAGTATTGTCACCTGAGTGGAGCCTTGGTGACAGAAGTTTCGGGGTCTCCTGCTGTTGAGGTTCCCCCTCGCTGCCCTGGTTCCCACCTGCCCGGGGTCTGTCTGTGCCACCCTTCCTTCGACCCTGTCACCCCTAATTCCCCCTTTACTCTGAACTTGGCCCAAGCTGCTTTCACAGCATCGTTTTCTGTCACGGTCAAGTGGGCTTAATGACCCCTGTCCTTCTCATGGGGTTCATGTGAGGACCTGTGGGTGAAAATGACCCCGAAGTCAGTGTCAGCCAAAGTCAAGGGTCAACGTTATCATTCTCTAACTTTCGCTCTCCCTGATTTCCTCCAGGGAGCACCTACTGTGTATTGGGCTCAGGGAGAGTGGCGTAGGCCGGTGGTCTAGTTACCACCCAGTGCAAACCTGAGTCATCACAGCTGCCTCCTGACAGACAGCTGATCTGCTGTTTCCAGCGTCCCAGCTTCCTTCCCATTAGCTACATCTTAAATTACATTTTAAGAAAGCCCCCGTGGGCCCCTTGAAAAGATTGAGGAAACACCCTATTTTTATCAGCAACACACAGAAATTGTCTCCTGGGAGGGGCATTTCCTGGAAAGATGTTAAATCACAGTCATCGATGTTGCTCCTCGTTAGCTCCAAGCTCTTGTTCTGATCTGGTTCTTCAAGTTATTTGTTTGACAAGCTGGCAGGGGAGTCCGGCCCGGGCGCTGGGGGCCGGCCTGGGACTTGGAGCTGGCCATGCCTCCGAGGAGCAGGCCTCAGAACTCGAGGGGCTCTGACAGAGGCCCAGGGGGACAGAAGGTGGGGCAGCTCAGCGTACCCCTGGCGTGGGGTCTGGAAAGCCGGGACAGGCACTTGGGGCAGAAGGCCTGGCGAACGCAGAGGCCCATAGGCTGGAAATGGCCCTGCACACTGTCGGGGCTGGAGGGGTTCGAGGGCCACTCAGATGCAGGGCAGGTGGCGGGCAGTGCTGGGGCTCTGCTGGAGAGCTCCCAGGGGCCTTCCGCCCGAGCTTTCTCCGGCAGGAGGCGGGTCTGGGACAGGCTGAGGTGGGCACGGTGGGGCTCTTGGGCAGCGGGCCTCGAGGCCGCGGACGGGCTGCGAGGCAATACCAGCTGACCCCATTGGGCTCTGACTTGTGCCAGGCTGTTCTGAACATGGAGTCCATATAGGAACTCTTTACTTTTTTTATTTTTTAAACTATGTTTATTGATTTTAGAGAGAGGAAGGGAGAGGGAGAAAAACAGCTGTGTGAGAGAGAAAGATGGATTGGTTGTCTCCCAAACATGCCCCAATCTGGGACCAAACCCACAAACTAGGCATGTGTCCTGACCAGGAATTGAACCCCCAACCTTTTGGTGTACTGGATGCCGGCCCAAGCAACTGAGCCACGTCAGCCAGGGCAGGAATGTTTTCACCCTCCCACACCCCCGTGATATGGGTTCAGTGTGCCCTGCCGAGGTCACAAGGGGCACTAGCAGCAGGGCTGGGACTGGAACCCAGGCCCCATGCTCTGACCACCGGGACACTGGCCCGCTGCTGGCCCCATTCCATATGCTGCCCTGCATGTTGTGCTACTGCTGGCGGGTGGTTGGGGGTAGGGGGAGTGCTCAGGAGCTAGAAGGTGGCCTGTCCTGGTGACTGGTGAGGTGGGGTGTCATGTAGAGCTCCTGGACTCCCCTCCCTGGCTGTGTGGCCCAGACCCTTTCTGAGTCTCAGTGTCCTCATCTGCGGTGGGCTCCCCAATCCCACCTCGGGGAGGGGTGTGAGGTGCCCTGCACAGGCATGCGGTGCTCTGGAGACGCTTCTGAGTCAGCCAGGACAGTGACAGGCACCAGGGCAGACGGGCCGGGCCCCAGAGGCAGTGGGCTGGCTCCTGGCACTGGGGAGCACAGAGGGCGGGTCCAGGATTCAGGTGCAGCCGGGGGCGGGGGGAGCTGCCCGACCATATGGTCAGGATCCTGCCTCTCTCCAGCTCTGGCTTCAGCCTTCCTCTGTGTTGGCAAAATCTCAGGCCACCGCAGAGGCAAGATGGCCATTAGCACCTCCGGGTGTCCAGGCGGTGCCAGCTCGAGGGCTGGGTCCACCTGGGGTCATATGCCCACCCTGAGCCAGAGATGGTGGCTGGGGGATGTCCCCAGGCCCGAGTCTCTGGGCCCCTCGTGGGATCCAGGGGGAGCAGGGAGGCGCCTCGGCAGGAACGACTGGGGCTGTGTCCTGAAGAGCGAACTGTCCGCCCTCCAGCCCCACCCCAGCGCAGCCACACCTGAGTCCCTCTCCCCACTGACACCTGGGGACAGGGTGCAGCCACCTCCCCCTGGGGTAATGTCAGTACAAAAGCGCTCACTTTACAGCAAAATTACTTACCTCATTAGGCGCTAGGGAGCTGGCAGGAGGTGGTGGGGGTTTTGTTGATTTTTTTAGACTTTTAGCACTGAAGCCGCCTGGTAAAATAACTGTGTAATTAGGAATTAACATTTTCTCACTCCTGCCAGTGATGTCTTACTTGGGGCCTGAGGAAAGTCAGCCCTGAGGTTCTTCACCCACAGTGGCTCCGCTTCACCTCCCTTTTTGGGGGGTGGGCAGGGGAGGAAGCAGGTAGAGGAGGGTAGGATAACACCTGTCACAGGTGTTACTCTTGCTACTAGATTCCGTGAGTGCCTACTGTGTGCGGCAGGTGGCGGGGCTGGTGTGGGGCGGGGCGGGGGAAGGGGGCTGCGTCTGAGGAGGAGAGGGGCTCTGCCAGTATTCGACCAGACCGTGGATGATGCTGCAGCCCCTGCCCTCACTGGTCTGATTCTGAGGACCACAGTGTTCTGCGAGGACGGCACCCCGTTGCCCACAGCACTCACCTGCTGATGCACAGCCCCTCACTGATTTTTCTTCCTCCCCCTCTGACGCTGTGCTTCCTGGGATCACCTCCCAGATAAATTGCTGCTTCCCAGTCCTCAGCTCAGGGAACTGAGGCTGTGTGAAGGGGCCAGAGCTGAGCCGGCCGAGCTCAGCCTGGGCTGCAGGGAGGGCCTGGGCAAGGCTTCACGGAGGAGGTGGTCTGCAAGGGAGAGTGAGAATATGGAGGAAGGGCACCACACGAAGGACAGGGGACAGAGAAGGGCGCTTTTTGGGAACTCGCAGGCCTGGTGTGGTGCCTGGGATACCTGGTGTAGGAGCAGAGCTGGTGGGAGGGGACAGATGCAGACAAGAGGGCCTTGAAGGCTGTGGCCAGGGGCTCGTTCAGCCTTTGGTCTGAAGGCAATGAGGAGACATTGGAGGTTTAACTTGGGGAGTGACACAGCTAGGTTTGAGTTCTAGGAGGTTTTCTCCTGCTGAGGATGGGCTGTAGGGGGAGGAGGCAGGAGGCGGGAGACCAGCGGGGAGGCTGCTGTAGCTGCCAAGAGAGAGAGTTGGTTGCTGGACTCGGGTGGGGGTGGTGGACTTGGGTGGGGGTGGCGGCACTGTCAGAGGGCCGTCCCACGCTGGGCTTGATGGTGCACGGAGTCGCCACCGGGGTGGGTGCTTCCCAGGGTGGAGAGGAGAACGCAGGGTTCTCGCTCCTGCTGCATGCAATCCCCGTCTCTCCCCGTCCTTGCCCGGTGTATCTGCTTCCTCTCAGAGAAGAATGAGAATTTTAGGAGTTTTCACTGTGTACCTACTATGTGCTCTTTATCACTGAATGCATTTACGCCTGGTCTTGTTCCCCCAGACAGGAGGGGCAGGGGCAGCAAACATCCCCAAAAGATTCACAGAATATGGAAGAGAAAGTTAGGACCTGGGAGAAATGTTTAGGCAAATGGATTCCCTGGAAGGACCCACAGTGCCAAGATCTTTCGTGGGGCTAAGAACTCAATAAATCACTCATCTCATTTCCCCTTTTGACTTGGCTGCCAGGCAGCTCAGACAGAGCTAAGATCTTGACACTAAATTCTCAAAGAAATTTCTCTTTGGGGGCTTTTCAGTGGGGACCTGGAGGGCTGCAGTTGATGAGGTCTTAGGGATTTTTGCAGGAGTTATGTTCCCACGCTGGAGACCTGGGGGTCAGGTCAAAGGTAAAGGGCAAGGGCCAAGATGATGGCCTTCACATGATGAAGAACTAATAGTCCCAGACTGTGGGCCGTGGGTTCTGTGAGGAGGGACGTGGACCTTGTGCAGCAGTGTGGGACGGGGTGTTGGAGACCAGCGGGGCTGTCCTGAGGGCCCCCACAGCAGCCGTGACTAGGGCAGCTTGTAGCTGTGGTTGGCCTGGTCCAGGGGGCAGGCATAGGGTAGGTGTGGGACCCTCGTAATGGGGGGAGACTCAAACAGGTCAACGTGGGGTGAAGGTGAGAACTGTGCCCGACGGGCAGCTGGCCTGCAGAGGCCACTTGTTTTTTCCCATCTAACCGTCCTCTGTGAAGCGTCTGTTTATTTTTATCATGAGACTTCATGCAGGTGGGAGCCAGTCCTGGTCTGGCACCTGCTGGAGCTCTGCAGGTGAGCCCTGGGGCTCCTGGCACACAGTACCAGGTGACTTCAGTCCGGCCTCCACTGGGAACCCCTACCCTTGGCACCCTGGGCAAAACCCTGGCAGCACAGCTCACCCCAGGGCCTCCTGGCCACGCCCTTCAGCAGGATGGGGAGGGGCGGGCAGGAGGAAGAGGGCTGCGCTCCTGTGTGGGGGTGGGGTGGGGGGTGTGGGGGAGGGGCGGGCTGGAGCTGAGCCTGGCAGCGGGCGATGGGGCTACGTGGTGGCCCTCCTAGCCTGGTGCGTGCGTGTGCACACACCAGTGAGAGTGTGCCTGTTTGTGTGCCCATGTGTGCCACCCCCGCAGCGCCTTCGTCACACATGTCTCCTCTGCTGCCTGGAGAGCTCTTTCTACAAAACACGAAAATGACAGTCTGGCTCACCCACGCTCGGAATCCTCATGTCTCTCTACTCCCGGCGCCCCTCTCAGACCCTGCTCTGCCCTCACACCATGCCCCCCACTTCCCACCCCAAGCCTCTCCCTCTAGGCCTCGATGCTGCCCCCGCACCCTGGCTTCCTCCCTCCCTCCCTCCCTCCTCCTTTGATCCCCCAGGGCTGTCTCTAGCTCTAGGGCTCTGTCACCTTTTTTTGGCACACCCCCTCATCTGAATTTGGGCTTTGGTAAAGTGTGTGTTGATGAGGGTGTCCAAGGAGTGTGTGTGTGCACCAGTGGTTGTGTGCAGGTGCTTGGCTCTGTGTGTGTGTGAGGGGTAGAAGGTGGGGCAGGAGGAGAGAGAACAGAGCCAGCGCCTGTGCCCCAGAAAGCTGGGGGATGGATGAGGCATTTCAGGCAAAGGAAGCTTTCACTCAATTACTCTTCAAGCAGCGGGAGAGGGCGGTGGCTGCACAACAGTCAGACAGGTTTGCCTGTGCGTAGAAAAAGGCTTCATTTCCTGCTGACGGTGGGTGGGGACAGGTGGAGCTGGCAGCGGTGCTGGAGCCTTGGGTCGGGGGCTTGGGGGCTTGGGGGCTTGGGGGGAAGGGTTGGTGAGTGGAGCACTGGGGTCAGGCTGGGGCTGCAGGCCCTGCGTCAGTGGGGGGAGGGGGGCAGGTGGCAACTGTGCAGCCTGGCTCCCTCTGGTGGAAGGGTAGGGAACCACTTGGGCAGGCCTCTGAGACCTGCCTCTTGTGGAGACCTGGGAGCCGTCCTGGAGGAGGCGGACTGCCTCTGGGGAGCTGCGGGGCTGTTGACCACGGAGGCAGAGGGAAGGCCTATGTGGCGCTGCCCCAAGATGAGACCCAGGACAGTAGGGAGGGCTCCAGTGTTGTCCTTGCCTCTGCGTCTCTCCTGGCCCAAGCGGGTGCCACTGAGGGTAGGGGCCGGTCGGTGTCATTCTTGGTTTGTTTTCACCAACACTGGCTTGGTTCAGTGTGGACCTTGGTGTGGAAAAACCTCCAGGACTCCAAAGGCAACGCTGCAGAGTTTTGAAGCATCAGTAGCATTTCAGTGGACAGAGATGAGGATGGTGACATCCAGCTGCCATCGGGGTCAGCCCAGGGGTCTCAGCTCCTCTGACCTCCTTCTGAGGAGCTGACCCTCCCTTTTCCTGGGGCTGCTCTGGAAGTGGGGGCAGGGGCCACCTGGCCCCGTGCTGGCACACAGTGGGGACCCAGGGTCTCTGCTCTTCCATTCCCTCTGCCCCCAGCAAAAACTACTGATCCTCAGGACATGCTAGGAGGGCGGTGTCACAGCTCCTGTTCAGGCGAGGAGACAGCTCGAGGCCACGCAGGGGCCTGAGGCACAGCCTGGATTCAGACCTTTTTTCCCTGCTTACTCCTCCCAGGCATGCGTGGGCACACATGGGGGAGTGTGGGTGGCCAGAGACCTCTGTGGTGTGGCCCTCGGCTCCGCCTTTCTTGCAGCATCCCTCACTCTCTTCCCGGTTCTCCACAGGATGGTGGAGTACTCACTGGACCTTCAGAATATCAACCTGTCGGCCATCCGCACCGTGCGTGTCCTGAGGCCCCTCAAAGCCATCAACCGTGTGCCCAGTGAGTTGGCGCCCTTCCCCATCCCTGGCCCACAGAGATACCCGTTCAACAGAAAAGATTGACCAGAACCTTTCAGTGCCAGGCCTGTGCTGGCCATGGGACCTCTCAGTGACCGTCCAGAGGGTGGTCCTGCTCTCATGGGGCTCATGGGTCAGCGTTTGGGCCTGAAGATGCTGGAGGGTGGCCTTGATGCCTGAGCCCCCCAAACCTTGGACTGCAGCATGCTGGGGAGTCTGGCTCTTTGGGAGCAAGGTTCTTTGGGGGGAGGTGGCTGTCACAGGGGGCAAGGTGTGACAAGCGACTGCTTAGTTTGAGGGAGGACACTGGGCAGCTTTTTACCAAGGAGAAGATCCCTTGACTCTCTCCCTCAGTTGAGCCAAGTGACTTAGCACTTGAGCTGTATTACCTACCCACGTGTGAAGGATGTGCACACATGAGGGTATGTGTGCATATGTGAGTGCGTGTGCACACATGTGAGGGCATACGCACATGTGTGGGTGTGCACATGTGGGGCTGTATATATGTAAGGGCATGTGCATACGGGGGTATGCATCTGTGGGGTGTGCACATGTGACACATGTGCACACAGGTATGTAGGCACATGTCCCCCCTTCCTCCCTCTCCCACTGTGTAGGAGCTCATTCCATGGCTCCTGGCTGTGGAGGTCACTTCCAAGTCCCCAGTGCCAGACTGCCTGATTCTCTGGGGAAGGGCTGGATGACCCTGTGCTCCCTCTTAGAGGTTCCACTTTTAGGATCTGCAGGGACCAGAGCGCTCAGAGAGTTTGGGGAGCCTCAGGGCCTCCCTCTGCTGATCGGCCGCACTGGGAAGCTGGCGGATGCGTCGGGAGTGCTGGCTTCCGCTCTAAGCTGCCTCCCCCTCTCAGCTGGCAAAGGAACCTGGCTAGAGCACAAACCCCCTGGGGTCCGAAATATAACCAGTGCCCCTCCCCCGACTTAGACACTTTCCACTGCTCCCCCTGGGCAGGGGGCTTAAGGTAAATTCATGTTCCTGCGTAACTTAGTTAACAGGAGCCGCAGGAGGTCAGAGCAAGCCCATTGATCCCAGGTGCCAGGCCCTCTGCCCAGAGTCACCAGGGAATGAGTGACGTGGGGGGACACAGGCTCTCTGAAGTGCCTCTTAGGGAGGTTTGGCTGGTTACTTCCTTTTTTTCTAGATGTTTCCCTGAAACATTCCACATCCTCCCCTATATTTTTAGAGTTGCTTCTACTCACTCGATCAACAATAGCCTGTAGCTTTCCGGTTCGCCACTAGGTGGCAGGCTGGAGAGTTGGGAATAGGCAAAGTGAAATTATAGGTTATTAGTTACAAAGCTGTGGAGAGTGGGGTGGCTGCCTGCCGTTTAAAAAGTAGTTTAAAAACACAACTGGCCAGGAAGACTCGGTTGGGTCATTTGGGGATGCGAGTCCTGGTTTTCAGCTGTGCCAGGAACGTGCCGTGAGAGCTGGGGTGTCCCCTGGTGTCTCAGGCCTCAGTTTCCCCAGTTGCACAAAGCAGGAGCAAGGGCTTGATTAGATGCATGGTTTTCAACTTTGTCCAGGATGGGTGGAGGACCTGTAAGTCACGGTGTTCTTTGTAAAGGCCCGTTAAAACGTGTCCCTCCAGGCCAGCCCTGCGGGTCTCTTTGGCCACTTGACCACTGGATAAAGGACAGGGGGCAGGATGGGGAAAGGGGTTGGGGAGGGAGGGAGGAAGCACCCAACTTTGAGTCAGGAAGGTGGGTTCTGGTTGCTTGCTGTGTGGCCTTTCCTCAGTCACTAGCCCTTTTGAGTCTTGGCAAGATGGGGCCGGATTACCTTTAAAACTGCTCCCTTCTGGCACCAGCCGCCTCGTCCTTGCCGGGCCCACACACCCCTTAAGCCTGTGCAGTGCTTCCAAAGCCTGCTGGCCAAGCCGTTTAATTGTGCAAGTGTGTTACCCCCCTCTCTCCAGCGAGAAACTAGGGCAATCACCGCCAGGGCCCGAGCCAGCTGCGTTTGAGCTGCTGGCTCACATGTGCACCTGGGCACAGCATCCCCGGGCCCGGCTGTGGAGGCGGGTACAGAGGCCTGGGGAGCTGGGGGGGGGAGAAGCTGGGGGAAGCCTGGTCTGGGCCACTGCCCACCCCGCAGGGCCCTGCCCAACCACAGTCCCTGGTTCAGGGAGAACTCATCTCAACCCAGGGGCCTCTGGGTGGAGCCTGGGGTGGGCGGTGCCAAGAGGTGGAGAGTGACCTCCTAGGGCAGCGCCTAGCTGACAGTGTTGTGGGAAGGCCACTGCCAGGCCCCAGCTGCAGGACCAGGAACTGGAGGCTCGCTCTGCACTGACGGGCTTTGGGTCTCGTTCCTCCACTTGCCTGCTCCTCTCTGGGTCTCCGTTTCTCCTATGATGAGATGGGGCTCGTGATACCCATTCCATATAGTTTGGTAAGGATGAAATACCGCAGTGTGCATAAAGAGCTTAACGGGGAGCCTCATGTGCAGTAAGTGGTTAATCGGTGCCCCTGTTACAAAGAGGTGCTGGGGGCATTGAGGATGGAGGGGGCAGCCTCAGGGCGTCTGGGCAGAACCTGGCCTTGGAAGGCGCTCACCAAGTGCACAGAGGGTCGGGAGGGTGTTCCTGGAAGACAACCCCCACACGCGAAGGTGGGGAGGAGGAGCCAGCCCGGGGACCGTGTGGCTGAACAGAGGACTGCAGGTGGGCCAAGCGGAAGGTGATTTTCCAAATCTTCCACAGAAGTACTAATAATAAGTGTCTAAGATTTGTCAGGTGCTACGACACACCCATCATTGTGCTTTACACAGGTGGTATTATCTTCACAACAAGCCCTAGGATACTGGGCCACTTTACATATGGGAAAACTGAGTCAGAGAGAGCTCCAGAGTAACCCTCTAAAGAGGCCACACAGCTGGCTGGGGCAGAGCGAGGATTTGAACCTGTGCTTGTACTACCCCAGAGCTTTTCACACCTTTTCATGACCTCCTTTCTCTCCGTTTAGCATGTAGGCACCCAGCCCCCCAGCCCCTCTGCAGGGCATCCTGAAGGCCCCCCGCCCACATCCAGGGTCAATGCAGAAGGGCCCCACAGGCTGAAACGATGTCCTTGAGGCACCCCTCTGAGTGCCTCGCACTGTTGGGCGCCGGGTCCTGTGCAGCCTTAGGGACCAAGCCAGGGCAGGAGGCAGGGTAGTGCAGTGGTTCACGCAGCGCTTGGCCGCTGGGCTGCCCTGCCTGCACGCAGAGCCTGGTCTTGCGTTCACTGGCTGCGGGGCCTGGGGAAAGTCTTGTCCTGCTTCACTCCCCTGTCTGCACAGTGGGGTGCACATGGCACCTCCAGTGGCGAGTCTGCAGTGCCAGTGAACTGCTCTGCCCCAGCTTTCCTCACAAGGAAGGACCCCTGTGCCAGGGCCGTAGACCGCAGTCTCCAGGGCAGGTAGCCCTCCAGACTTTGAGCCTGGAGCGTGTCCAGTGGGTCGGGTCCACCTCGCATGTCTCAGTTTCCGGGCCCCCCCAACCCCGAGCTAGACCGTGGGGCAGCAAACTGTGCCCAGTGAAGGTGCCGGCGCTGCACATTAGTGGTGTGGGCATCTCCTACTCCTGAGAGCTCGGAGTTAGCCTTGCTGGGAATCATGGAGAATCTTAGCATCATCCATCCCACTGCGGAATGCTAGACTCGGTTTTAGAAGGAGAAGCCTCAGAACAGTCTTGTCTTGGAGGCACAGTGCTTCCGATTGCCCGTCGGACCGAGGGGCCCTGGACTCATGGCTGTGCCCTGGCCCTGGCAGCCCAGGTCTGCTCTGGCTGTTTCTGCCAGGTCATTGCCAGGGCAGGCCAGCCGCACTGAGATGGAGGAGGGAGGCCTCAGGACTTCTTGGACTCGGTCCTGGGGGCCGTCTATTGAAAAGGGGGCTGAGAGACACGCTTGGAAACAAACCTTTGTGAAATCTCCATGTTTTCACTTGGAGTGTGTGTTTACTTGGCACCTGGGGGGTCGCTGAGGGAGGCTCTGACCACAGGCGCGTCTTGGACTTCCGGGCTATCTGTTCTTGGCACCAACAAGGGTCCCAAGCCACCCTGTGGGAGAGAGGCCTGGCAGCTCTTATGAAGAAGGAAGGAAGGAAGGGAGGAAGGAAAAGATGGGGGCAGGGAGGGAGGGGGAAGATGGAGGGGAGGGGCCTGATTTCCCCAGGGACTGGGCTTCTCTGAAGAGATGGAGGTGGGAGAACATCTGGCCAAAACATCTGGTGAGAGCCTGACTCAGGAACAAGAAAGAGCAGCCAGGACGGTGAGAGAGGAAACGCTGGGAGGTAGGGGCAAGGTGAAGGCAGACCCCCCTGCCCCCACTCCCCAGGGTCACATTTTCTCTACAAACTGGAGATGGGGGGAGCGATCGCTGGGCGCAACAGCAGGTCAAGGGAGTGGACCACTGTGTATCATCCATCCATCCATCCATCCATCCATCCATCCACCCAAAGTAGCCACCAGGCCAGGCCCTGGGTCAAACGTGGGGTCTTGGAGAAGATTCAGATACAGCCCGTCCTCTGCAGGCAGACACGTGAGCCAGGAGCTATGGGCCAGTGGGACACGTGCTCTAACAGAGGCCAAGGGGAAGGGCCTCCACGTACTTAAAGGAGGCTTCACAGAAGAGTGGGGTCAGGACGTTTGAAGAGTGAGTAGATCTTTGTGCCACGGTGGGTGCAGGGCCCTTCAGTGGGACCCAGGCCAGACCCACACCTGAGGCCATGGGCATGACGGCCTTGGGAAGGGACCCATGGCCTCTTCTGGGATGGAGGGTGCAGGGGTGCCCACTTCTGGGCTAGGGTGTGTTTCCTATCGTAGGAGTGGGTGCTGAGGCCCCATCAGCTCATCGGCGCCCCATCTGGGCTGGGACAGCAGCTATATCCTGGGGCTGGGCTGTACGCTGCATGTCCTGACCTCCTGGGCACCCACTGTGCCCCTGACCAGGTGGCACTGGCAGTGGTGGGAGCAGCAGACGGCCTTTCTTGGTCACTCAGCACCCTCCACTCCCCTGGACAGACCAGAGAGAGAGGGGGACCCTATGGCCAGGCTGCAGCCTCAGGTGCTCTTGCCCTCGGCCCCTCCTCTTGGCTGCGGGCTGCAGCCCCAGCAGAAGCTTCTGTGAGTGGGGCTGTTTCCACCTGAGCTGGCCTGGCAGCGTGGCTGCGCTAATCTGGGCTGACAACGCCTGTGTGCAGAGAGACCGGGGCCTCCAGGGGCCATGCCGGCCAGGAAGCCCACCTGCCTGCTCCTCCCAGGTCCCCTGCTGCCACCAACAGGTCTCCCTGCCTGGCTGCTGCCCAGTTTCCCTTAGAACAGAGGGTCCTGTCTCAGGGCCCCTGGAGAAAGGGGGTGAAGAGGTTGAGTGGCTCCATCCGTTCGCCCATCTGTCATCTGTCTCCTCCTAGCTTCTGATTGAAATGCCATCGATCCAAACACTGTCTCTCCTCTGGTGCCACTCACGTGATACTCCAGGCCACACTCCTTTCTCCTGAACCCCTGACCCCGAGATCTTATGGAACAACTTTATATGAATATACACCAGGCACCCCAAACTCCACATGTCTGAATGGGTTCCCATCTCCACTGATGGCCTCTGGCCACCATGCCTCTGGCCTCGAGCCCCGAATCTTGGAGATGTCCCAGCTCCTCTCTTGCTCCCACGCCCCCCATTCCACCCCTCTCCTCAGCCTTCTCTTTCTCCCCTCTCCGCTTCCATCTCCAATGCCCGGTGCCAGGGGAGCAGAGGGCAGAGTGGAAACATCCTACTTGCCTTGGCTGATTATTGGACTGTGGGCATGAAAGGAGGATTAGCCAGGGTCTCGGGGGCTCCTCCGTGACTTCCTAGTTCCATGGCTCCCTGTCCCTGGCATGGAAGTGATAGACTCATTCTTAGTCCCCGATAGCTAAGTATGGCCCGGGGACTCTCTGGGAGAACTGTGAAGTGAGCTGGGGCCTGGTCCAGGAGAGGGGGTGGGGGAGGAGGGATTGGGCTGCCATTCAGGGAAGCCAGGCGGGCAGGTTTTCAGGAGCCATTCAGAAGTTTCATATCCTGGAGAACAAGGAAAATGTAATTAATTGGGCAACAAAGGTTGGGCTCTGGGGAGCAGCCAGGCGCGGATTGCGCTGAGCCGCCTGGATTGCGCTGAGCTGCCTCCTGACTTCTTGAGGCCTTTTTGGTCCAGCCCCTTCTCACAGCCGTTGCCTGGCCCTCTGGGCTTGCCTCTAGCCTCTGCCCTGGCCTCCAGAACTGCCCCTTCTTGTTTCAACCTCAGAGCCCATCAAGGGCTTGGCTGGCTTAGAAATCTGCTCGCTGGCCTCCCCGACCAGTCAGCTAGCACAGAGCCCACACTCCTTAGACCCCCTGGCACACTGTCTGGAGGGTCATCCTCTGTGCCTTTGTCACAAGCTCCCATTATATGAAGGGTCCGGCTCAAGTCAGCCCCTTGGGAAAGTGCTCAGAGCTGTCCTGCCCCAGGCATTGCCCTTCTCCCCCAACCTGGAGTCTCCTGTCCCCCTGATGCTAGTTCCAAGGGGGTAGAAGATGGACCTGTGTGCCCTCGGACCACAGCAGCCCACCTCTCGCCTGGCGTGCAGCCGTGCCGATGAGTGTTCAGTGCGTGAGCAGCTGGTGGGACCCCAGAAAGGCCTGTGATGACTTGGTTGACATTTGGATGGATTAGCAGGCACTTGATCTATTTTTTTGCTTGTCTCCTCCCAACATCCCTGGCTATGCTTTTGGTGGGGGGCAGATGTGAGGATTTGGGGTACTGGGTCCTCACTTACCATGCTCTGCTCTCAGCTGGAGGCAGCTGCCTGCAAGGGAGCCCCGCTGCCTTTCCGAGGGGGGCTGACCTAGTTTGTGGGGAGGGAGGGCGAAGGTGGGCACTCACCCCACACAGAGATCCTGATGCACACCCCAAATAATGACCCTTGTTAAAGGGTCACTATCATGCCAGGAATGAACCAAAATCCAGACGTGCCACTGTTCTTACCCCCATCTTTCCATCCCCCGTGTCCTGTCTGCCACTCTCTCCTCACGACTTACCCCTTCATGTGTTCATGAGCCATCACCCAATAGACACGGGCTGGGCCTCTGTTCTGGGCCAGGACTTGCTGGGTTCCGGGAGCCTGGGGTGCCCCAGTCACAGGCCCAGGAGCTCACAGCCCAGTGGATGGGACGGCGGGAGTGGGGGGCGGTAAACTGGCAGCTGTGGGCTGGGGCGGGAAGACCAGATGCTGACGGGCCTGCACAGCCTACACCGCGGTCCGGGCTCGGTCAGTGGTGCTGAGACTGCCCAGGGCCCCGGGGGAGAGGGATGGGCTGTACCTGGGAGGGAGTGGGAAATCGTTCAGGAAGGCTTCACAGGGAGAAAGTCGAGCTTCAACGGGGCTGTGGTGGCCGAACAGGGGCTTTCCAGGCACAAGAGACATGGAAGAAAGAGAGAGAATAACATGAGTAAAGGCGCGGAGGTGTGAAACCCGTGGTGTGTTTAGGGAACTTCGGATAATTTGGTATTGCACAGGGCGCAAACCGGTGGGGGGGGGGGAGGGAGATGAACCTCCCAAGGTCTTGGGGGCATGTGCAGCCAAGGTGACACACCAGCGTTTGACCCTCTTTGGAGCGGCAGACACTTGCGTTGACCTTCTCCCAGAAAAACCCTTGTCATCGTGCCTGCATCGTCTACAGCAGTTTCACAGGGTTTGCGAGCTGCCTTCTGGGGACCGACCCCACAGCGTCTGGAGCTGATGGGGACCTGAGGTTTTCATGCATGGTGGTGACGTGTCCAGATTTGTGTTCTAGAGAGTGGCTGTTGTCAGGAATCACCCCCTCTCTGTCACAGGCTCAGGTCACACGCCCATCCTGGACCAACACCCTGGGGCTGGGGGATCAAAACTTTCGGATTGGCCAGGCCTGGGTCATGTGATCTCCATGTCAGCCCAGGACTGGGCAAGGTGGCTGGACAAAACCTCAGAGGGGACCCAGTTGCCTGGGCCCTGTGCTTCTGTGGGTTCTCCAGTGGTTAGAGCGGCTGGACCTCCGCGCACGGAGTCAGGAGGAGGGGGTAACACACTGAAGTCATTCTGCTGGCTGTCACCCACACCGGGGAGAGAAGGTCACCTTCGCAGGTGGGCTGTGAGGTCGGGGACTGAGGCTGCAGAGAGAGAAAAGGCAACCCAGGGCCCGAGGGGGCAGAAAGGAAGGATGTGTGAAGGCTGACTAAGTGCGTGGGGTGGAGTTGGAAGCTGGTTGTGTTCTCCATTTCCTCTGGGGGGTGTGGCCCTTGAGCTGGGGACCTTTGCAGGGTGGCTGTTGTTTTCTTGGGCCCTTTTGCCGAGAGGCCTTATCCTCCAAGAGGGAAAGGGACAGCCTCAAGGTCCCACAGGCCAGCAGGGCAGGATTTGAACCGGGATCTCTGTGAGTGAGAGGCTGCATGCTTCCCCCAGGCCTTCACTGCCTGCTGGTTTCAGCATGGCAGCCACTCCAGAATGTGACTAGCACATTCTGCTGCCTCCCCCATCTGCCCGAAACCTGCCTCGGGTCACCCTCCCTGGGGACTCCTCTTTCCATACCCATCTCCCCATTTTCTCCTCTTTTTGCCACTGGCTTGACTGGTTCATTGCCGCTGTTTCTCAGGAAGGGAAAAGGCCACTTCTGACATCAGGCCAGAGCTGAGTCCCTCTCTGGCCATGTCTCTTCTGTAGGTGGCTCTGCCTGGTTCCATCATGCAAGGGGCTGGGTCACCAGGGTGATTCTTGCTGGTACTGGTGCATCCTGGTGTGATCAGAGGACCGCTGGCTGCCCAGGAGATGAAGGGCATTCAGGATGCTTTCATTAGGCACTGGGTGTGCCCATCCTGGGTGGGTGCTGAGCGTAGTGAGGTGAGCCAGCCTAGGCCCCAGGCCCTGGATACTGCAGAGTGCTGGGCTTACTGTCAAGACACCTGGTTTAAATCCAGACTCTGCCATTTTCTGGCTGTGTGGCCTGGGCAAGTAGCTTCAGTTTGATGAACCTCCAGTAACCTCTTTTATAAAGTTGGGGTAAAGTTACCAACCTCACAGAGTTGTCATGAAGACTGAAGGAGATCATACTTGTGTATTACCCAGAAGACTGCGTGGCACATAAAAGATGCTCATAAGTGCCTGCTTATTCAACCACAATCTAGTGGAAGTGTGTTGGGGCCCAGAGCCATTTGCATGGCCTCTGGGTGGTGGGGCAGACACCAAGGAGAAGGCCTCTCTGGTGGCCACTGCACAGGTGGGGAGCAGTGAGGAACCCTGGGCCACATGTCCCCACCCCTGCTCTCACTGCCCCCACTGCTTTTCTGACCCTGCTCTCCTGTCCTGTCCTCTCTGCGGCTTGTCTGATAACCCTCCACTCTTCGGCCTCCCAGGTATGCGGATCCTGGTGAACCTACTTTTGGACACGCTGCCCATGCTGGGGAACGTCCTCCTGCTCTGCTTCTTTGTCTTCTTCATCTTTGGCATCATTGGCGTGCAGCTGTGGGCGGGTCTGCTGCGCAACCGCTGCTTCCTGGAGGAGAACTTCACCATGTGAGTCAGGCACCCCGCCCACCTGGGGTGGCTCCTGGCCAGTTTTCCCTGGGCCTCGTGGTGTTGAATATTTTAGGGCTAGGAAGGTTTCCCCATTGAGCACCTGGTCCCAATCCTAACTCCCAGTGGTGTGGTGAGATCAAGGGATGTGCCGAGGTGAGTTTGTGGTAGGTCCCCCCTGAGCAGCTGGACACTGAGATGAGCACTGAAGGCCTCCAAACTCTCAAAATTCCCATCACCAAGTCCTGGTCTTGGTGCTAATCCAGCTCTCAGGGACTTGTACTTAATACAGAGTTTTAACTTGGTAACTGGGAATCGGGGCCAACAGAGTGGAAGCAGCGAACTGCAGCTGACCTGTGCAGGTCCATTCCTATGCAGTCTTTTCCCAGCGAACATGTTGGAAAATTCCGTGAAGATGTGCGACAATTTGAGGAAACTTGCAGACGAACCTTAGGACTTTCTTATTCACATTTTCTTTTCTCCAGCTTACTTTGTTATAAGACTGTAGTATATAATACAAATGTGTGAATCGACTGTTTATGTCATTGGTAAGGTGTATGGTCAGCAGTAGGCTGTTAGTACTTAAGGTTTTTGGGAGTCAGAAGCTCTGCATGGGTTTTTGACCGCACAATCTCTGTGTTGTTTAGGGGCCCAGCGTAGAAGGAGGTGGGATGGGAGGACAAGGGCGGCGAAGACCCAGGGGAAGAAGTAAAGCCACCAGGGAGAAAGCAGACAGAAAACCCTCAGAAGCAGACGTGGAACCTGGCGCTGTACTTACAGCGCAGCCGGTTCTTCCTATTAGTGACTGCGAGTCACCCAGGAAGGGTCAACACTTGTGCGGCCCCTTTGTGTCTAAGAGCTGGGGTGTGGGCTGTTCCTCAGACCTGCCTGTCAGCAGCTGATTAAATGGAAATGAAGTTTTGGCTTTTGGAGGAGCTGGGTTGCGTTGCCTGGGAAGTTTGACATCTACAGAATCCCAGCGGCGAGGGATCAGCCTCGTCTTCGAGTGTGCATACAGGTGTGTCTGCACACGAGGGTGCATTCGTTGTCAGATGTATTAGTGCACGCCTGCGGTGTGCCAGGCTGGGGGGAGAGATCAGGAAGGCACTTTCGTTCATCCTTCCAGGCAACAAAGGCACCTGAGGGGCTGCCACCACCAAGCCCTCAGCGAAGCAGAAGGTGGTGTTTTCACTCTGACGTGCAAGGCCGCAGGGCCTGGTGTGCACGGGTGCTCCGTGGCTAGCTAGGCCTGTAATTGCTGGTCCAAGTTTTTGTACCTTTTCAATACTTTTTTGTTAAGATATAAATCACATTTAGCAGCAGGCATGGGCGTGACATGTGCAGCCTCAGGCGGTTTTCCCTGGGTCTGTGGAGTGTCCCTCTCCCCAGAGAAACTTCCACGCCTGGAAAGGCTCCCTCCTGTGCCTTCCCAGTGACCAACCCCTCACCCCGAGCAGCCACTGTTCTGACCTCTGTCACCATGGATTTGTCGTGTCCGTTACTGAGGCTTCTTTAAATTGAATCATCCGGGACTGCTTCTTGGGCTGCTTCTTGGGCTCTGCATGTTATGTTGTGGGATTCATCCAGGCTGCCGTGTGTCTGTGGCTCCCGCTGTGTCATTCCCTGGAGGGAGGATACTGCCGGTTCTTCTCCCACTCTGCTGTTGATTTGGGTTGTTTCTGGTTTTTTGGGTGTCATGACTCACAACGTTCTTGTATACGTCTTTGGGTGAATATAGCCACCCTTTCCTTTTGGGTAGACACCGGGGATGGAATCGCCAGGTGAGGGGTGTGCGTATGTTTTGCTTCAGTGGATTTGCCAACCCTGTGTTCCCAGACAGTCGCACTCAGTGTCCCCTAGTGCAGTCTGAGGGTTCTGGTCGCCCCACCTCCTGGGCAAAACTCGGCGTTGGTTCCGACTGGTTTTAATTTGTGTTTCCCTGATGACTAATGATGGTAGGCATCTTTTGTGTTTTATCAGCCATTTGCATATCTTCTTGTACAGTGTCTGTTATGGTCTTTAGCCATTTTAAAATAGCACGGTCTTTCTTTTTCCTGTAAATTTGTGGTGGTTTTTTATATTCTGGATCTGAGCCCTGTGGTGGGTATTTGGTATGTTATTCTAGTCTGAGTTTTCCATTTTCACTCTCAGAAGCTCTTAGTGGTAATGAAGTCCAGATTATCAATCATTTTTAAAGTACTGCTTTTTGTGTCTCATTTAAGGAATCTTTTCCTCACCCAAGGTTATGAAAATATTCTCCGATGGTCACTTTGAAAGCTTTCTTGTTTTGTCGTTCACATTTAGGACCACATGTTCCATCTGAAATGGGTTCTAGGATAGTACGTGGTGGGGGTTGGGATCCGCTTTTCCCCCCCATGTCTCCTTGTCCCGTTAGGTTGGTTGAGGAGCCTGCCCTGCCTCCGCTGAGCTGCTGTGGGGCCTCCGTGGCAGGCAGGTGTCCGTAGGTGTTTGGGTGGGTGTGTGCGTGTTCATTGCTGACGGAGGTTCCCAAAGCGCCCCCGAAAATGGGTGTACAGTTTCCGCTCTCACCAACAGTGTGTGAGCGAGTCGGTTGGCACACACCCTTTTGCACACTCAGCACTGTCAACCCTGAAACGTGTGCCATTCGGATGGATATAAACGACCACAGTGTTCTTTTTGTTTGCGTTCTCCTGTGGGCGGTGAGCGTCGCTTCCTGCACATTGGCCATTCTCATTTTCTCCATGAATTTTTGTTCTTTTGTCCTTTTTCCCCCCTAGTGGGTTCTTTCTATTTTCTTATTGATTTATTTTTCTTACTGTTAATTTTCTTATTGAGTTTTCTTATAGGAGGTTTTTAAGATGCTCTAGATAGTTATCTTTTATCTGTTTTATATGTTGCAAATACTTTGTTTTTGTTTTTATAAATAAAGTTTTATTGGAACACAGCCACACCCACCATTCCTGTTTCCCGTGCCTGTTTTCACACGCACTGGGGGTGGAGTTGAGTACCTGGCACCGAGACCATACGGACTGAAGAAAACCATTTTCTGTCTGGCCCTTTACAGAAAAAGTTTGCCTCCCTTTTACTTCAATTTGTTGCTTGTCTTTTTACCTTGCGTGCTATGGTTTCTCTCTCGGAAATTTTACATTCATACATAGTCAAGATTGACCTTTTTCTCTGTAGAATTTGGATTTTGTGTGTCTTATCCGGGAAGGCCTTACCTATCTTTTTTTTAACACTTAAATGTATTGGGGTGTCACTGGTCGGTGGGGCCCTGCAGGCACCCAGCATACATTTCTGTGGTACCTGGTCTGCATTGTTCACTGTATCCCCCCAAGTCACCATCTGTTGCTATATATTTGTCCCCCTGTACCCTTTACTGCCCCCCCTCCCCTCTGTGGTAACTGCCATACTGCTGTGTATGAGTTTCAGTTATATATCTCACATATGCATGAGACCATGTGGTTCTTAGCTTGGTCTTGTCCATCTTGAGTTAACATTGTGCTTTCTAAATCCACTGGAGGTTTGGTTTTTAAAAAAATTTATGATATATTTTACTTAAGCTAATATATCCAAAATATAAACAATGAATAATGAAAAATTTACATTCTTTTTTTTCTTTGGATACCAAGTCCTCAGGAAGCATAGTTGTGTTTATGGTGTGAGGTCGGGAATCTGTCTTCATTACTTTTCAGATGAATAGCAGTAGTTCCAACGCCGCTGGTTGTCTGGTCCCTCCGTTCCCCATGGGTCTGAAAGGTGTCTCTGTACTACGTCAAGTTCTCTTTCATACACGCGTTTGTCCCTGTGCGCTGTGATGGTCCATGAGTCTCTCTGTTCTGGTTACAATATGACTGTATTAGTGGTTGTAGAGTATTTCGCTGTCTTGTAGGGCTGGACTGCACTCATATTTCTTGTTTTAAAAAAATTGTCTTGACTGGTCCCTCATCCAGGTAAATCCTAGACCCATCTGGCCAGGTTCCACGGACAAAAGCCTGTTGAGATTTTGGTGGAGGTTCCAGTGAATCATAGATGAACCAGCCCTTCGGGGGGGGGCAGGACAGGGATCATCATCGCTGTTTTATGGATGGGAAAGTGAGGTCTGGAGAGGGGAAGCAACCCGTCCATGGTCCCGGAGATGGGAAGGGTGGGTCAGCGAAATTCGGCATCTGTTTACTGAGTGCCTACGCTGAGCCATGCACACAGCGTGGGACCGGGGAGCTGAGACCCGGTTCCTGTCCTAAAAGCGCCCAGTGGAGTTGGGTGCAGGTGTCCCAGGAGCAGGAGTGGAGGCAGGTGCAGGACACAGGCTGGCCCCGGGGGCCCAGGGTCAGCTCTGCTCCATCCCTTGGGGAAGCCTCCTGGGGTGGGGCAGCCCTGGAACTGACCACAGTGGTTCTGGGGGAATTTCTGTGGCCGAGGCAGATGTGGGGAAAGGTGTCCCGGGCGGAGGGACCTGCATGTGCCAAGGCCCGGAGTGAAGGCAGTGACCCCTCCCCTTCTCCTCTCCTACCACCATCGTCTGTGGACAGACAAGGGGATGTGGCCCTGCCCCCCTACTACCAGCCGGAGGAGGACGATGAGATGCCCTTCATCTGCTCCCTCTCGGGGGACAACGGCATCATGGGCTGCCACGAGATCCCCCCGCTCAAGGAGCAGGGCCGAGAGTGCTGCCTGTCCAAGGACGACGTCTACGACTTCGGGCCGGGGCGCCCGGACCCCAACGCCAGCGGGCTGTGCATCAACTGGAACCGCTACTACAACGTGTGCCGCACGGGCAGCGCCAACCCCCACAAGGGCGCCATCAACTTCGACAACATCGGCTACGCCTGGATCGTCATCTTCCAGGTGAGGCCGCTGTGGGGGCGGAGCGGGCAGAGGGGCCAGCTGTGTGCAGTGCACCCCGGGTGAGGGCTACCTCGCTGCTGTCAGGGAAGAAGCGGGGGCAGCAGAGGGCAGTGGGAGAGGCCCCTGGGGCGTGGGGCCTCACTGGGGCGGCTGCCTGCTCACTTCACTCTGGGGAGCGGCAGGATCACGGGATTCAGAGCTCCCAGGCGAGATGTGGTCACAGCCTAACAGCTGCACTGTGGGACATTCCTGTGGCACAGGGTGGGTGGGCTGCCCAGTGGGTCCTTCCTTGTGGGAAGAGAGCAAGATGGCAGCCCTGGGGAGGACCCTGTGTCTGTCTTGCCCAAAGCTGCTCCACCTCCCTCTCCGGGGGGAGTGTTTGGGGACAGAGTCCCACCAGCTGTGTCATGGCCACACACCCAGGAGCGGCTGAGCTGCCCCCAGCCCTGCTAGGGTGTCTCTGTTAGTCTCACACACCGAAGAAACTGAGGTTTAGAGAGTGGCCCACTGGTGAGCTGGAGCCGGAGCTCAGGGCTCAGGGACCCCTCCGGCCAGCCCTCCCACCTTGGTGTGGTGGACTGGAAAGGGGATGGGCTCTGGCTGGACAGGGACTAGGTCAAGTTCCACTCCTTGGCCGTGTGCCCTTGGGCAGGTGCCTTACCCTCTCTGAACCTCGGTTTCCTCACCTGTACAATGAGGGCGAAGATGGCTGCCCTGTCTGAGAGGCGGCGTGTGTAAAGCGTCTGGCACACAGTAGGGCCCCTGTCAGGGGCGCTGCCTCTGCTGCCTGCCTTTCCCGAGGCTCGGCCCGGCTCAGGCCCCCCCCCCCCCCCCCCCGTCTGCTCTGTCCTGGCTGCAGGTGATCACTCTGGAAGGCTGGGTGGAGATCATGTACTACGTGATGGATGCTCACTCCTTCTACAACTTCATCTATTTTATCCTGCTCATCATAGTAAGTGTCAGGGACGAGGGCCTTCCAGGCAAGCTCAAGGACTCATGGACCAGGGGGCAGGGTTGGGGTCTGTGGGGGTCCCCAGGGAGCTCCTCAGAGCCAGAAGAGCTGGGTGGGAGAGAGCAGGGGTGGCGATTTTTAAAATGCAGCTCAGCAGCTGGTGATTGAAAGGACGCATTGGGGGTGGTGGCTGGAGGCATCTGTCACTTCTGGTTGTCTTCATTTCTCATTCCTGGCATCTGAGTCCACCCCGTGGCTCCGCTCCTGTTTCTCTGCCTCCTAGTCTCCGGGATACATGTGTTTCATTGACCTGAGCCCCGTGCAGCCCCAGGGTGGAAGCTTCTCCAGGGCTTCTGCTTACCCCTCTGTTCTCGGGGCAGGAAGACAGGGTGCTCTGAAACGGAGGCCCGGGCTGCTTCCCAAGCAGGGTTTGGAGAGGAGACTGAGGCTGCTATGACCTGGCGGAGCCCCAGGACACTCTGGGAGGGACCCCACCTCTCAGGCAGCCCTGCCTTGTGGGGGTGACATGGAGCTGAAGGCGGGGCTCCATCTGCTGCACAAGGGCCCCCTTGTGGCCAGCCCCTCCTGCCCTACCCCCACAGTTTCCCCATCCGCTGTGTCTCTGTATCGCTGTGTTGTGCCTGGCTGTAGCTGCAGCCACAGTCCCCACACAGTCCCCAGATGTCAAGGTGATTCACTCCTGGGAGAGTTGCTGCTGCTTCTCAGCTGCTGCTGTGAGCTGGCTTCTCTGGCTTCCTGGTGGTGGGAGAGAGAGCAGCACCCCATCCTGGGCTGGTGGGACCTTGTCCTAGGGGTTCAGAGCAAGCTGACAGATGACCCACCTGCTGTTGGTTTTGCTCTGATGTCTTTCTGGGGAGGCCGGGGCCAGGGACCCATAGGAGGCCCTCAGGGTAAAGGAGGCAGGCGCAGACTTTGTTCAGTGTTGCCACTCATCTGCTGGTTGGCTCATCCCCAGCCCACTCAGGGATGCCTGCACTGCGCCAGGCCCAGGGCAGGGTGTCTGGAGCTGAGAGTGAGTCAGACGGGCCTGCCCTGGAGGGGCTCACTGTCTTGGGGACAAGGCAGGCTTCAGCAGGCAGTAACCAGACAGCATCTTAGGAGCCATGATAGAGGGACACCCAAGGAGGCCTCTAACCCAGCTCAGAGGAGAAGTGGGAGTGGGAGGCTTCCTGGAGAAGGTGACACCAGAACTGAGCCTTAAGGGCTCAGGGGTGGGGAAAGGGGGAGTGGGCGTGACAGCCAGAGGAGGAGCCTTCTGGGCAGGGGTGTTCCCAGAGACCCTGCAGCAGACTCACTCCTCCAGCAGGGGGTGCAGAGAGCGCTGGGGCAGCTAGAGAAGTCTCGAAGTCCAGAGACAGGCTGGAGGCCTGGGTAACCACCCGGGAGACCCACAGCAGGCCCCTTCCCTCCCGAGCTCCTAGTGAAATGGGAGACAATGACAGTCCAGGCAGAGCCCGAGCAACTATGCTGTCGTTTGCTCCCTCAACCCCGGCCATACAGTGTCACCTGCTTGTTCCTTAGGTGGGGAGCAGGTGCCCCAAAGTCACCGGTGAGGTGCTGGCTGGGACGCCCTGCTGGGGAGGAGTCCTCAGCCCCAGGTCCCCAGTGCCTCCTGTGCAAGGAGAAGTGCTAAGCTGGTCTTGCCTGAGCCTTCCGTTTTGCAGGCTGGGAGGTGGTGGTCCAGAGGGCATGCGGAGCCGCCTGGGTCCCGGGGCAGCAACAGCAGCAGAGGCAGGCTGGGCGGGAGGCTGACAGGTGTGAGCTCCACAGGGCAGGGTCCATCCCCCTCACACAGGCCCGGAATGGAGCAGGTCTCCAGGAAATGCTTGTGAAGGAAATGACTGGGAGAGTGAGAGAACGGGGCATGTTCCTACCTGGGAATTTTCCCAGAGTCCTCTGGGCCTGGCAGGACCCAGCTCGAGGCTGCAGAACCCCAGCTCCCCAGCCATGTTGTAGGGAACAGGAGGGAAGGGTGAATCAGTGACTGGGGCTGCAGCCTGCAGGAACCTCTGGGTGGGCAGCCTGAGAGTAAGGAACAGCCCCCCCCCCCTCACCGAAGGGTCTGAGCCCATTCACAGGCTTAGAAAATGCCAGGGGAGGGCTCGCCTTCTGGAGCCCAGAGCAGGAGGGGCCCCTGGAGCTAAGTCCTGGAGCTGAGGTGGCCGGGCTCTGGCGCTAACTGGGTGACTTCTCCCACCACCCTGCCCGAGCCCAGATAGAGCCACAGAGGTAACCCGGGTCGCAGGGATGCCTCTCTGCTCTTGTGTGGACGCCCATCTGGGGCCAAAGGCAAGGTCAGAGAGAGGGCAGGGCTGCTGTGGGACCTGGGGCCTGGACAACCTGAGAAGGGCTGTGCCTTCCTTCCTGGCCTCAGTGGCAATGTCCCCAGTGGGAGGGCAGCTGTGGCCAGAGCCTGGGGGGCCAAAGGGGGGCAGGTTTGGAAAGCAGGTTCCGGGGGGCCTGGAGAGCTGCCTGGGCCACTGCCGCCTGCGGCTGTGAGCTCCCCGGGAGCCGGGCCTCAGCGCTCTTTTCCTGTCCCCACCTGTGCCGTGCCTCCCATTTCTCCGGGCCCCCACCCTCCTTTCCCACTCTGTCCCCCGTGTCCATCTGCCCCTGTCACTCTGTGTCTTCTGTGCCCTCTGCGTCTGTCCTCTCCGAGCCTGTCTCTCTCTCTCTCTCGGTGTCTCTCTGTGTCCTGTGTCTCTGTGCACCTGGCCATCTCTGGTTGCCTGCCTCCCTCTCTGTCCTTTCCCTGTCTTGTCTCATGTCTGTCCATGTCCCTCCTCCCTTCTTCCTTCCTGCCTCTTACCCCTCTGCTTTTCCCCCTGCCTCGTCACTCCGTTCTACCTCCATGTCCCTGTCTCTCTCCATCTCTCTTGTTGCCCTCTTGCCCCACCCCCACACCTCTCTGTCCCCTCTGTCCCTGTCCTCTCCTCCCGTTGGTCACAGGTGGGCTCCTTCTTCATGATCAACCTGTGCCTCGTTGTCATAGCGACCCAGTTCTCGGAGACCAAGCAGCGGGAGCACCGGCTGATGCTGGAGCAGCGGCAGCGCTACCTGTCCTCCAGCACGGTGGCCAGCTATGCCGAGCCCGGCGACTGCTATGAAGAGATCTTCCAGTACGTCTGCCACATCCTGCGCAAGGCCAAGCGCCGGGCCCTGGGCCTCTACCAGGCCCTGCAGAGCCGGCGCCAGGCCCTGGGCCCGGAGGTCCCCACCTCCACCAAGCCCGGCCCCCACGCCAAGGAGCCCAGACACTTCAGTAAGTGGCCCTGCCTCCCCGTGGCCTCCAGGGTGCCCCACGCGGGCCTCGTGGGCTTCCGACTGGAGACTCCCAAATGACACTGTTTGGAAGGATGTCTCCCTGTCTTCCCAGGGTCAGCGGAGCGGGCCAGCCCAGTAGGCCGAGATCCCAGGTCTCCCCTTAGGGCTTCACCCCTTCGTTCCCTCCCTGTTCCCCGACCACCTGTCACGCCAGCACCTGGCCTGGGCTGGCCCTGGCCTCAGGGGACCCGGCCCGGGCCCTGGAGGAGCGCTCCGCACAGGGTCCTGCCGTGCCCACGCGCTTGCTAGCAGTGGCCACCTGGAATAGAGGGGCCAGCCACCCTGTGAAGGCATGGCACGCTGGGGACACTGGTGCCACTCTGCCACCTCCTGCCTCCAGTCCACTTCTTTGCTCCCCTGATCGTCATGGGCTGTTTCTGAGAGTCAGCACTTTAGGCTTAGAAAGGGCTCGTGGTTCAAAGAGACCTGAGGAAGAGCAGAGCGGGCAGTATTGTCCCCCAAGAGGATAATGTCAGAGTTTTGGCTCAGTAGAGCCACCTCCAGGGGGATATGAGCCCCAGGAGGAGGCAAATGTGCCACAGTAGGGGGTCCCACCCCAGGCCCAGTCCTGCTCCGGTTGGTGCTAAGAAGGAAGCCAGCAGGTGGCAGGGATGTGCCCCAGAGTGGGTGCTGCTGTGATGCCTGGGACAGCCCTGGGCCTGCTGCGGGCCTCAGTGTCCCCCTGGAGCGTGAGGGGGAGGCCACGTGCAGTGGGGGGCCGCCCGTTCAGGCCCTGGCCCTGCAGCTCTCCTGTTCTGGGAACCTGAGATTGGGACAGGGGACCTGAGTGAGGCTGGCTCCTGGCATTCTTGGGTGATGTGGGGAGGGGAGTTTACTGCATTGCCCTGTCCTGGGGACCTGCGTGGAGGGAGGTCCCAGGGGAGTTTCTGGAGGGAGCCATCACCCTCAGCCCAGCCCAGAGTACGTGTGCTGGTGGGGGGTTCGGAGGAGGAGGAGGGGCTTTGCCCTGTTCCCCAGCTGAGGCGGAACCCATCCCTGGGCCTCTGATCACCCGGCCCCGGCTCCCCGGATGAATGAGTCAGAGGCCTTGTCCAGGGCATTGGAGCTATTCGGAGGCAAGTGTAGAAATGAAAGGAGACATTATATGTTTTTATTTCCCTTTAACAAAGTTATTTTTGCTTACACAAGCAAAGCATGTTTATTCTAGGAAAATACAGACAAACATAAAGAAGAAACCAACCCACCCAGAGAGAGCCCCTCCAACTGCCTTTGAAGTGGTTTGCAGATTGCTGGCTTGGGTCCAAGCAGGGCCCAGGCTTCTCACCCTCCCTGGGCGGTGAGGTGATGAAGGCTCCAGCAGCCCCCATCCTCACCCCCCTCACCCCCTCACCCCTGTGTGGCCCTGGGGGCCTGTCCTGCCTCCTTCCCCTGGACCTGTCTCAGCTTGTGCCACGGATCTCCGGGGACCTTCTGGAGAGGGCTCGCTCCCTGCCAGGGGCTCCCGTCTCCTTCCCTCCCTGGGACGCAGGCCCCCTGTGCAGGCGGGAGAACTGAGGGCCACCAGGGCCGCCTGGGCTTCCTCTGAGGAGTGTCCACGTCCACACTGGTCTGGCTCTTTGAGAAGCTATTTCCCAAGCTCTGTGATATCAGAACCCAGGACTGTGGGGAGGGGCAGGGCAGGGGGAGGGTCTGTTCAGTGACTAGCCCAGGGCCACAGGCCGGGAAGTGATGAAGTAGGACGGCTAACGTGTATGTGCGTCCCAGACACTGTTCTAGGCACAACATGCATATCAACCAATAGGAAACCCCTCGGCCCCGCGTGGTGGGCACCCCTGGTCCTCGCTTCTGCACAGGGGCAAACAAAGCCCAGGAGGCGAAACCCTTTCCTTAGGAGCCACAGGCCGCTCAGCCTCTGGGTGGGGCTGGCACGTCCAGGGCAATGACCCCGTCCAGACCCCGAGGGCAATGGGGGCCTGATGCCCACATGCAGCTCTGTCCCAGGGTTCGGCCCTGGGCCCGGTGGCGACAGGGGCTGCTGCCTCTGAGACCTCGAGTGTGCCCTCTGTTTGCTTTTCAGAGCTGTGCCCCCGACATAACCCACTGGACCCGACGCCCCACACGCTGGTGCAGCCCATCTCTGCCATGCTGGCCTCCGACCCGGCCAGCTGCCCCCACTGCCAGCACGAGGTGGGCCGGCGGCCCTCGGGCCGGGGCAGTACCGACTCGGGCCAGGAGGGCTTGGCCTCAGGAGGCTCTGGAAGCGGAGAGGCCGAGGCTGATGGGGATGGCTCCCGGAGCAGCGAGGAGGGGGCCTCCTCGGGGCTGGGGAAGGAGGACGAGGAGGAGCAGGTGGATGGGGCCTCCTGGCTGTGCGGGGACGTGTGGCGGGAGACTCGAGCCAAGCTGCGAGGCATCGTGGACAGCAAGTACTTCAACCGCGGCATCATGATGGCCATCCTGGTCAACACCGTCAGCATGGGCATCGAGCACCACGAGCAGGCCAGTGGGGCAGGGCACGGTGGGGGGCTGGGACGCGGTGGGGGGCTGGGGCACGGTGGGGGGCAGGGCCACGGTGGGGGGCTGGGGCGCGGTGGGGGGCAGGGCCGCGGTGGGGGGCTGGGGCGCGGTGGGGGGCAGGGCCGCGGTGGGGGGCTGGGGCGCGGTGGGGGGCAGGGCCGCGGTGGGGGGCTGGGCCGCGGTGGGGGGCAGGGCCGCGGTGGGGGGCTGGGGCACGGTGGGGGGCAGGGGCACGGTGGGGGGCTGGGGCGCGCTAGCCAGCCTCATCCACCCCGGTGTGTCGAACACCCACGTCTGTCTCCCCACTGGCCGGGGCTGCGTCCAGTTCCCCCAGGTGGCCTTCGTGCCCAGCTCGGCCCAGCACAGAGGAGGGGCTCAGGCGTCTGCCGCGTGGGTGATTGAGTGCTCATGTGAAGCGGGGCTGGGGTTGGCCCACTTGGGGCGAGAGTGAGGCAGACCCAGGTCCCTGCCTCCTAAGCAGCTAGGCAGGAACCGGGGCACCCCTGCGCACCTCTGCATGCCCCTTGTCCGTCACTGCTCGGTCTAACTTCCATTCATTGCTCCTCCACGTGAGCCTCCTGTCCGGTCTCCCCGGGACGGCCGGAGAGAGGTTTCCAGAGGCCGGGCTCCCCGCCGTGCACAGCCTTCCGCAGCTCCCCTTGCCCTCGGCTCACACCACACTTTGCACTGATGCCCGAGCCTCCCTGTGCCCTGTGCACAACACACCTTCCGCTAACATGGCATCCTCGTGCTCCGGTCCCCAAGTGTCCCACTTACCCCCTCGGCACTGAGGGTGGCTCAGTGGTCTCCCTCCTGGCCAACCCTGTGGGTTCCTCTGTCCTCAGCCCCACTGCAAGGGGTGGCGGAGGCATTGCCTGAGTCCAGTGGTGTATCCCAGGCCCCTTAGGCCATAGGGGGCATAGTCAGGGGTTCAGAGAAGGGGCTCCCCAGGGGGAGTGGCCCCCGGGAGAGAGGACGGCTTCCCAGAGGTGACAGGAACCTGGGGTGGTTGCGTACAAGAGGGGAGGAGACCACATGTGGGAACACAAGATGGAGGGCTGTATGTGGGGGGTCAACCCAGATGTCCCCAGTCCGTAGGTCACACCCAGGTGACAGCCTGGATGACACTTTCACCCTGGCTCCACTTGGGAAAGCACCATTTTCTGGCTCTCAGTGTTCCCAGCCTGTAGGTGACCCCAGCCTTGGGAGGGCTTTCCACTTGGCAGCTGGCCCCGAGGCCCAGGGAGGGGAGATTGCTGGCCCAAGGCCTCACTGTAGGGTTCGGGATGTGGAGGCCCCTCTGCCTCCCTGCAGCCCTGCTCTGCAGAGCCCTGCCCTCCCGCCCGCCTGCTGCGCCCTGCGGTAGGCCACGCTCTCATTTCCCTCTTCATTAGTTCGCCAAGCGCAGGCCCCATTCAATTTACTTAAATGCGGCCCCTGGGGCTGCCGTGACACTCTGTTCAGAGCTGCTGGTTTACCAGCCATTCTGGCTTAATTAAAAAGGTCTTTGGGGAGGGCTGAGGGAAGGCTGTCTGCATGGTAAAGCTGGGGAGACAGGCCACCTGGACCCTCTCGCCAGGGGTCCAGCCTCGGGGCCTTTGCCTGGCCCAGGCCTGCAGGAGGCCAGCATTCCTGGGGAAGGCTCCACAGGGACCCCGTGCCGTGGGGGTGCTGGCTCCATCCATTGGGGCAACACCAAGAGGGCCCATCACAGTCCTGCTACACCAGAGCCTGGGCACTGTCTGTGCCAGTGGCTTCCTGGAACCAGCTTGCAAGAGCAATTTTCTAACAGGAATTTTGCAGGGACATTGCTAAACACAGTTGCTAGCTTGAAACTGGCCACGGTGGAAGTATTTACACCACGGAAATTGGCACACGCTACAAGTCAGGGTTATTCTTCAGAGGCCTGTTTGCCATTGTGCTGCTGGTCTATGTCTTCTCAGCTGTTCCCTCCAGAGCAGCTGGGCAGCTCTGTCTTCTGGGCCCAGACCCTCCCTCCACCCATTAGCCCCAGGCTCAGGCCAGGCCATGGTCCCTGCCCAAGCCAGCTCAGGGTCTCCCTGCCCCCCTCACTCCTTCTGCCACAGCCTGCTTGACCAAGCTTTCTAGCCTCGAATATGGTGGAGCCTCAGCTCTTTGGCACTACGGGCACCCCTGGGGTCCCCACCGAGCTGGGATAGGCAGTTCTCACTGGCTGGTCTCCTGCCCCTTCATAGGGTCTGCCTCGTTTTTTTAAAAAATAATTTTATCATCCAAGTACAGTTGTCTTCCTTTTTGTGCAAGTACAATTGTCTGCATATTTAGTTTCTTTATCTGCAAAGCAGGTGCCCTAGCTTTGTGCCCTTTCCCTCAGAGGGATTGGCTCCCATTAACAGAGCACCTACTAAGTGCCAGGTCCTGAGCCTGCACGGTGTACTGAGTCCTTACAACCTCCTCACAGAGTGACTGGGGAGGTGAAATGCATTAAGAAGCCTGGCACATAGTAGGTGCTCACTAGTTAGGAATTATTTTGAAACTTTCCTTGGAGCCTTATACCACCACTTTTGGGGTGAGTTTACCATCTGCCATCTGAAGCCTCAGGAAATTAATTAAAGAAAAAGCGAGGGGGAGGGAGAATTTTAAAAACGCTCTTTTTAAAGCGGCTCCAAGTGGCAGCCAGTGTTGGGCAGAGCCCGGAACAGGCCTGCCGGTGGGCTGCTGGCATTTTTTCTCCCTCAGCCCACCGGCTCCCAGACGTGGCTCAGTGGGAAATGATTTGCCCCGTGTTTATTTGGAGCTGCCTTGAGTGGCTTCCACGGAGAGAGGGGGCTCGGGGCCTCAAGGGGGCGGGGGGCGAAGGGGAGGAGCAGGAGAAAGGGGAGCATGCCCCCCACCCCCCAGCAGGGATGGCGACCTTGAGGGGAGGAAACCTAGGCGCCTGCCTCTCCCGCTGCCCGCTCTGCTGGCAGAGAACTTGGTGTGGCCGCCATGGTGGCAGAGGAGGGGACAGGGCCTGGCCATCATTTCCTTACTCCGTCTGTGAAGTGGGGGCCACCCCTGCCACTCTGATCACAGTGCTTGAGTGAGAGGTGACCTCGCAGCTGCCCGTGGCCTTTAGGTGGCCACTGCTGCCAAAATCAGGAGGGGGCATCACCAGGTTCCTCATGGCCACACATGCCAGTCTCTTCGGGTACCGGCCTGGGAGAGTGACGGGTTAAAGGCAGTGTCAGCCAGGCAGGGGCCTGCTGGTGACCCAGGAGGCCTCAGAGGGTACTGAAGTGCGCCCCCAGCCCCCACCATCCTGGGAGGAGAGTGGGCCCAGAACCGTCTGTACCTGAGGCTGCGTGACAAGCACGTGGGTGGGGGCAGCTTGGGCACCAGACCCTTCGTCACCACCCGCACTCGCGCTTCGTCACACCTCTTCCCTGACAACCCTCATGGCAGCCCCGTGCGGCAGGCAGAGTGGGTGCCTTAACCCCACTGGGCAGATGGGGAACCGAGGCTCAGAGAGGCGGAGTGGCTTGCCCCAGGTGGCGTGGTGAGTGACTGTCAGAGCTGAGCTCTGAGGTCCCACAGAGTGGGCAGGAGGAGGGACCGGGACTGGGAGCGATGTCTGTCTCCACTTCTCCCTTTCCTGGCTGTTCCCTGTCTAAGCCAGTGATCGCTCCTGAGCTGGGCAAGGCTGTCCTGGAGTTGGAAGATGGTCTGCAAGTCAGAGAACAAAATACAGAGGGTGTTGTCCCTCTGGGCAGGGGAGGATTACGGGGAGTCTCCTGCGGAGGGGTGACCCAGGCCAGGGCATGTGCACTGCTCCCAGCTCCCAGGGGCTGCATCTGAGGCCCCCAGACCAGTGGACGGGTCAAAGCAGGCTTTCTTCTTTCTGCAGCAGCCCCCACGTCACAGCCGACCCAGGTCTGGGGTGAGCCTGGGAAGGCGAGGCTGGGGTGGCTTGGTGCCTGACATCCCAGCTCCGTGCTGGCTTGGGGGAGAGAGGCACCAACATAGGTTGCAGTCAGGGAAGGCTTCCCAGAGTCGGTGGTACTGGAGATGGATGCCAAGGGAGGCTAGATTCCATCAGTGAAACAGGAGAGACAGGAGCAGGGCCCAGGAGCACAGGTGTCCACTTGAGGGGCCTGCGCCCCAGGGCAGGGCAGACGGCCCAGGAGGCTGGGGAGCTGTCCATCCAGGAAGGGTCCCGAGGCTGGCTTTGTCCTTAGGGCAGTGGGGCCACGGAAGGTTTGTAAGCAGGACAGTGACATGTGTGTGCTGGACTGGACCCTTAGGGCAGAAAAGTGGAGCAGGTGCCTGGGCCACAGGGAGGGGACCTGGGTTTGAGAGCTGATCCCACCACAGGCCGGCCATGGCGCTGGGCCTCAGGTTTCCTGCCTCTGAAATGGGGATACCGCAGGGTGATGTTTGAGGCTTAGGTGAGATAATTGGTGGGAAGGGCTAGTGCCGCCTGGCACGTGGGAGATGTTAGCACCAGCCACCACTGTTACTGTGGGGATGGTGCTGGGCGTGAGGGCTCCTGGGGGCAGTTTAGGCTCCTGCCCACTAGTCTTTTCCTGCCCCTGCAGAAATGGCCAGGGGCTGCCTGGTGCCTCCCAGGCCTGGCACTGGCAGGGAGGAGCTGGCCCTGCCCCTGCCCGCCTCCCTCCCCATCTGGACTCACCTCCCGGTTGCAGCCCCTCCTCACCTGACCCCACCCTCCTGCCTCTGGTTTAACCCGGTTTTTCTGCCCTTAGGCATCTCCTCCTTCACTGGGTGGGTCTTTGCCATTTCCAGCTGCTTCTCCCCAGCCTCTGTCTGTCCGTCTGCCCTGCCTACACTCCCACTTTCTGGCTCTGATGGACTCCCACAGGGTCGTGATCTGGGTCCATTATGTTTCGACCTGTGTTTTCTCTGTCTTATCTCTGCACTCCTGCCTTCCTTCTCACTCCCCATGTCTGTACTTGTCTGTCTGTCCATCTCTCTCTGCCCACCTCTCTCAGTGCTGTCTCTGCTTCTCCCCACATGCCCCTCTCCCACCTTGGTCTCACTGAGTGCCTATATTCGTCTGTCTGTCTGTCTCTCCCACTCACTGTCTCTCTCCCAGAAAAAACGCTCTCAGGAGTGATGGACGATCCATTAGAAAAAGACTGACAGGTGTGCACTTGACTAGAGAACAGCTGTTTCCAGGGAGGAGGGCCTCGAGGGGCTGACCCTCCCGGTAGAGCGGTGGGCTCTGCCCTCACTTGCAGGCGGAGGGTGTGTGTGCGTGTGGCTCAGAGTGGGGTGATCTGCAGTGGCGGACTGCCAGCATCACAGTTTCCATCTCCCTAATTTTGAATGTCATTTGGCCGGTGGCGGGGAAGTTGGTAGCTCTGAGCAGCATCTGGGCCCTGACTAGCCCCGGACGCCCAGCCCCAGCCCCTCCCCACAGAGGGGTCCCTGCTAGGGCCACTTTGTGAGTCAGATGTAATCATAGATGGGAATGGGGTTTCTCTTTTCATCCGGACTGGAGAGGAACTGGCACTTTTATTAGATTTCCCAGGCACCAGGTGGGAAGCGGGTGGTTGGTTTTTTTCCTTCTCCTTGTAACCCAAATGGAATCAAAGTCAGGGCCTGTAGGTGCCCTGTCCCAGGAAGAGGGGCTGGGCTGGGTTGGGGTGGGCGGTGCTGATGGATGGCCATCCCCCACCCCTCCGCCCTGACTCTGGCTGGGCCTTCAGCCTGGTCGCCTTCTTCTCTTCTCCCTGTCACCTGCTCCCTCTCAGCTTCGAGGTCTCTGCTGACATGTCAGTTCCTCCAGGAAGCTGCTCCTGACTCCACTGGTTCCCAGACCACTCCCGACTTTCCTGATCTTAGCACCTACGGACTGGTTAGCTAACCTGCGTGTAGGGCTTTGCCACCAGGGCCTGCAGTTCCCGAGGGCAGGAAGGGTGTCCTGACTTGTCCCCTCTGTTCCCCGGGGTAGCGTGAGGCAGCACACAGCGGAGGCTCAGTGCCCGCACTGGTGAATGGGTGGAGGAGGGCTGGAGGAGTTTGGGGTGTGCGTGGGGGGGTCTCGGTGTGTGTAACAGGCGAGCAGTTTGGAGTCTGGTCTGGCTCAGTGCTTGGCTCTGCCACATCCTTGCCGGGTGGCTCTGAGCAAGTGCCTTCACTTCATCAAGCCTCCGTCTCCTCATCTGCCCCTGGGGGACGCCTACGGGGGCCTCCCAGGTCCTCTGAGAATCAGCGTGTGTGCCGGGTGGCGAGCTCAGCACGGGCGAGCGGTCAGGCCGATCGAATGGCCCTTCCCTCGTCCATGATGCAGTGGGAGCAGCCTGGCTGCACGGGGAGCAGAAGCCAGGCACCTCCCCAGTCCCGGAGGGATGGTGGCGGGGATGGAGGGACTGGAGCCAAGTGTCCCTTAGTGGAGAGATTTGGAATGAATTCCTTTTGTTCCACTCCCTCGTTTTATGGATGAGGAAACTGAGGCCAAGGAGGGGTGGGGTGGACCCCACTAGTGGCCCCCACTGTAGCCTGTTTCATATATTGGGGTCACTCAGATGGTCCCATTTGCAGGGGTGTCGCCTGATGCTAAAAATCAGGAGGTGAACAGCTCAGGGGCAGAGGGTGGGTCTGTAGCCAGTGGGGGCTACTCTCCTTGTGACCAGTTGTGGCTTTAACTGTTAACTTCCCTGGGCCGCAGTGTTCTCCCGTGGGACGTGGGCGAGGTGAGCCCTGCTGATGAGGGTGCTTGAGTTAATGAAGATCCATGTGGCACACAGTAGGGCCATGCTCCCCAGCGTCCCTTCCCAGGGCGTCGTGGTCTCCAGACACCGCAGTGCTGAGACGGCCCTCGCTGGGCAGTGAGAGGGGAGGGCCAGGCAGGGAGGTCTGCGGAGGAGAGGGCGAAGGGCGGGGGCGCCCGAGAGCCAGGCGGCCTGGGTTCCAACCCCGGCTCTGCCTCTCACTGGCCCCGCAGCCTCAGGCGGCAGACTGGCCTTCTCTGAACCTGCTTTTTCATCTGTGAAACGGTGTCCTAATGCCTCCCTCCCTGTGCAGCCATAGCACCAGCTCCGAATTTGTGGAGGGTCAGCCCGTGGGGTCCCACCACCTCAGGGGGCCTCTCAGGCCCCGGGGCAGCAGAACCGTCAGGCCCTCGTGGCCGTGGCGCTAGGTTTCCAGGGCGGACCCCGCCCTGCCCGGCCACGCAGCCACACGCCTTGCCCCACCCCTCTGGGGTCGCAGAGCCGACAGGCTTCCACGGGGCCCCTGGCCGCCTGCTGCCTGACGGGTTCCCCGCCGCTGCCCCAACACCCCGCAGCCCGAGGAGCTGACCAACGTCCTGGAGGTCTGCAACGTGGTCTTCACCAGCATGTTCGCACTGGAGATGCTGCTGAAGCTGGCCGCCTTCGGGCTCTTTGACTACCTGCGCAACCCCTACAACATCTTCGACAGCATCATCGTTATCATCAGGTGCCTTTGCCCCCCACCCCCCACCCCCAGGCTGTGGGCCCGGAGGCAGAGCTGGGGACGAGGGGGCTGGCCCGGCCTGTGAGTGGAGTGCGGAAGGTCAAAGGAAGCCAGTTCCATGGAAACACAGTTAACAAAAGTATTTAAAAATTTGTGACTTAGCCATATACGTGCTGCTGGATTAACGCCTTAAATAGCGAAGTCTGGCAGCAGGTCTGTGACTGCCATTGTCCCAGAGAAGGGATGAGCATAAACTGTATACGAAGATATCTACTTCAACCACCATGGGATATAAAACCAGTGATTTTCATTAACCGCGGGGTCACAGGAACTGTTAATTTTCTGTATTTTGTTGTTGCCATTCATAATCAAAAGAACATTAAATCTCAGAAAGAGCTCAGGGACCTTGGAGGGCCTTCTGAATTCTGTCACAGACAGGGTGTCACAGACTCCCTGGGGGAGGGGCCCCCGGGCTCCAGGTTCGGAGCTCCCACCTCGGGGCGCCCCGAGCAGCAGTGACCTGTGAGACGTATTATTGGCTGGGTGAATGAACGGGTGAACGGATGGAACTCTCTTCCTCTGCCCTGGTCTCCACCCTGCCTCCCATCCCTCCCCGTGTAGCATCTGGGAGATCGTGGGGCAGGCGGATGGCGGGCTCTCGGTGCTGCGGACCTTCCGGCTGCTGCGGGTGCTGAAACTGGTGCGCTTCATGCCCGCGCTGCGGCGCCAGCTGGTCGTGCTCATGAAGACCATGGACAACGTGGCCACCTTCTGCATGCTGCTCATGCTCTTCATCTTCATCTTCAGGTGAGCCCTGCCCACCTGGGGCCACGCCTGATGGGGCTGCAGGTGGGAGCGTAGCTGGTTGAGTTCTCTGTCACTTACTCCCCTGCGGCTCTGGGCGAGCACTTCCTCTTTGAGTGGCAGGGTTCACTCCTGTAAAATGGGGCTCACAGTGTCTTCTGGTCTCACTGGGTTGTTCACAGAAGGGCACAAGGTGAGTGGGCCAGATCTTGGTGTCTGTGAGTCCCCCGAGTCACCTCTGTCCCCGCCCCCCCCCCCCCCAGCATTCTTGGGATGCACATCTTTGGCTGCAAATTCAGCCTCCGGACAGACACGGGAGATACGGTCCCAGACAGGAAGAACTTCGACTCCCTGCTGTGGGCCATCGTCACAGTGTTCCAGGTGAGCGTGCATCCGTATGTGATGGGGGATGCATCCATCCAAAAACACAGGATGGATTTTTGTTCGTGCTTCCAGCCTCGGACACCCCACAGAGCATGTCTGACAGGGGGGGCCCTCAGCCGTGGCTCAGTGGGCAGGTCTGGGGTGTGTGGCCAGGCTGGTGCAGGACAGGCTCTGGGAGCTGGACTGCCCACCCGATGCCCATCCCTGGCCCATCCACTCCCACCCTGAGACCTTGGGCGTGTTAGGACTCTTCTCTGAGACTGCTCCCCCTGGAATGTGGATGTGTGGAACGAGTGTGTACACACAGTGCAGTGGGGGTGGGAGGAGCAGGGGGAGGAGGAAGGGTGGGCTTGTGCTGTGGGCGCAGGCAGGTCGCACGGGCAGGGCAGAGGATGGGGTTGTGCAGGCAGGAGGGAGCGGTGCTCAGGGGGGAGTGAATGTCAGGGCAGGGGTGTGCGACATGGGCTTGAGGTGTGGGTGCACTTGGGGCAGCAGGCCGGGCAGTGTGTGTGTGTGAGTGCGTGAGCAAGAGGCTGAGCTGGGTGGGCACTCCCCCAGCTACAGCTGTGATACTCCAGGTCCCTGGGTGTGCCCGAGCACCTGTGAGCGGATGCTGCAGGTGTGCATGGGCTGCCGCATGCTCGGAGCTGTGCTGCCCAGAGGGTTCCGCCTGTCCTTGGGCTGGGCGGGGCCTGGGGGTGCCTGGTACTGAGCCGCGCCCTCCTCCCCCACAGATCCTCACCCAGGAGGACTGGAATGTCGTCCTCTACAACGGCATGGCCTCCACCTCGCCCTGGGCCTCCCTCTACTTTGTCGCCCTCATGACCTTCGGCAACTACGTGCTCTTCAACCTGCTGGTGGCCATCCTGGTGGAGGGCTTCCAGGCGGAGGTGACTGTGGCCCTGGTGGAGGAAGCACCCCCATGGGGCCTACACAAGGCTGGGTGAGGGGAGGGGGTCTTGATGGGGGAGGGATGCAGTTCAAACATCTAGCAGGAGAGTCTCCAGAGGAGGGGGTTGCCAATGAAGTAGTGAGCCTCCTGTCATAGGAGGCATGGAAATGGAGGCCCTCTCCCCAAGGGTTGCAAGGCGAGGCCTTTCCATCTCTGAGATTCTCAAGTCTCCAAGGCCTGGGGTTCTGGACCCTGCCTCCTCCATTCTCTGAGTCTTTGGGGAACTTGCAGGAAGGCCGATGAGGGGTCTAGGTCCCCGTTAGCTTGTCACTTCCCTTTCCTGAGCCTCAGTTTCCGCATTTATAAAATGGGGGTGAAAATGTCCATTGGAAAGTTCACGAGGGAGAAGAGGGCTGAGCCCACGTGCATTCCAATGTGAGACGGTCTCCTAGGGCGACGCCAATCGCTCCTACTCAGATGACGACCAGAGTTTGTCCAACGTGGAGGAGTTTGACAAGCTCCAGGAGGGCCTGGACAGCGGCGGAGGTAAATAGACCTCCGCTTGTCTCCTAAGGGGCTAGGACCCTTCCCCAAAGACCCAGGCGGATATGGGCACAGCCTCTGGTTTCCCCTTCAGCCCAGGCTCTGTGACTGCTCATTTCTGTGGTTTGTTATTTACGTTCATAATTGAAAGGTGGGCTAAATCTCAACAAGTCAGTGACCTTCGTGACCTTCCTGAATTCTAGACACAGGGCTGGCTGCAGCCCGCCCTCCCGTCTCCACACAGTGTGGCCTGTTAGGAAGAGCCTTGGGCCTCAGGGTGCCTGGCCTTTGGTCCTATTTGGCACCCCTTGGCAGCTTGGAGCAAACCTCACCGGCCCACACCAAGCCCTCGGTAACTGGGCTGGGGGCCTCTGCCTCGCTCCCCGTCTGTGGCCATGGGAGCGAGGTTCTCAAGTCGGGTGAAGCTCAGTGGTTATTCTGAATACAGAAGGCAGTGGATTCACTTATGTAAAATTAAAGCCAAGGGCCCTGCAGGCAGGGCAGAGGGGAGGCACAGGTGATGGGGTCCAATCTGGAAGACTGCCTGGTGGAGGAGGCCTCCCCAGAAAAAACTCCCCATTTCAGTTATTGTCCATGACCACTTCTTCATCTCATGGCTTCTTTTGCTCTTGTTCTGGCCTTCTGTCTGCCCCTCCCTCTGTCCCCTTCTCGCCCCTCCAGATCCCAAGCTCTGCCCAATTCCTCTGACCCCCAATGGGCACTTGGACCCCAATCTGCCTCTGGGTGGACTTCTGGGCCCCGCTGGGGCTGCAGCACCTGCTCGCCTGTCGCTGCAGCCGGACCCAATGCTGGTGGCCCTGGGCTCTCGCAAGAGCAGTGTCATGTCCCTGGGGAGGGTGAGCTACGACCAGCGTTCCCTGGTGAGTCCCTGTGGGTGCTCTGGGTGGCTGCTCCCTGATGGGTATGTGTGAGGGACCCAGGGCAAAGCACCTGCAAGTCCAGCTTCAGACTGGTACCCAGGCTTTGGGCGCCAGAGTGTCCAGCAGGAACCAGTTAAGGATCACGTCCATTGCATTTCTGGGTTTCCAGTGTCAGAGTGGGACCAGGCAACAAGGGATGAATGAATGAATGAATGAATGAATGAATGAATGAGGCCTGTGGGTCTGGTATGGAAAATAGGATTTTTATCTTGGTGCCAATGTGCAGGGCAAATAGTTGGGCCGGGGGTGGTCGGGCAGACCCGAGCCTGAATCTGGCCTCTGGCATTGCCAAGCTGTGTGACCAGGAGTAAGTTACAGCCCTCTCCGAGGCTCAGCTTCCTTACCTGTAAGGAGGAAGATGGCCCTAACTTGCTGCAGCTTTCTCAAGGGAAGTGAGGTGGGGGGGCAGATGGAAGCGCACTGTAGACATGCCCACATGTCCATGGATGTGGAAGGAATGAGAGTCTGGGTGGGGAGAGGACCCCTGCAGCAGTCTGGCTGGCTCTGTCCCCCACTTGGTCAGGCTGGTGGCCCTTGTAGGGCCTCAGCAGTCCCACAGGCTTCCTTCAGTCACAACCATGGGTGCGTGTGGCTGGCACTGACTGGTGCACTGGTTTCCTCCCAGTCCAGCTCCCGGAGCTCCTACTATGGGCCCTGGGGCCGCAGTGGGGCCTGGGCCAGCCGCCGCTCCAGCTGGAACAGCCTCAAGCACAAGCCACCGTCTGCAGAGCATGAGTCCCTGCTCTCTGCTGAGCGGGGTGGCGGTACCCGGGCCTTCGAGGTCGCCTGCGAGGAGGGGCCTCCACGGGCTGCGCCCCTGCACACCCCGCACACCCACCACGTGTATCATGGTCCCCATGGGATGCACCGTCACCACCACCACCGCCGGACGCTGTCCCTTGACACCAGAGACTCAGTAGACCTGGCTGAGCTGGGGCCCACTGTGGGCCCCCACCCCCGGGCCACCTGGAGGGCAGTGGGCCTGGCGCCCGGGCACGAGGACTGCAACGGCAGGATGCCCGGCATCGCCAAGGAGGTCTTCACCAAGATGAACGACCGCCGGGACCAGGCGCAGGATGAGGAGGAGGCTGACTACGTGAGTGGGGCGGGCCCCGGGGCCGGGCCAGGGGCCAGGGGAAGGTCTGCTTGACGAGCAGGAGGGGGCCGCCTGCAGGGTGGGGCTGTAGTCGGAGGGTCCCACGGGGCATGGCCCCGGGGACAGGGCTTTAGGCAGGTGAGCAGGAGGAGGCTGCTGGAGCTGCCCACACCTGAGTCAGGCCCACCTCCTGGGAGAAGCCCTCCCTGCTGCCATGGGAGAGTTCAGAGGTCACCCAGAGGCCCCCGTGTGCTGGGTGGCTGGGGTGGGTGCGCAGAGATGGGAAGCTCTGGGCATGCTGACCAGTCCGCGTCCACCTACCCTCCTTGCCAGACTCTGTGCTTCCGTGTGCGCAAGATGATTGATGTCTACAAGCCAGCCTGGTGTGAGGTCCGCGAGGACTGGTCTGTCTACCTCTTCTCTCCGGAGAACAGGTGGGCGGGGCTGGGCGTGTGGTGAGGTTAAACTGGAGGGTGGATGGGTCTGGGAGGGAGAGACTCCCACAGAGCCAGGCAGGGCCATTGAGGGGGGTGCCGCTCATGCCTCAGAGGGACCCCCGCCCCTGTGGTAGAGTGGCTGCCGGGGACGGGGCGTGTTTGAATGGGGACTTCTTGGGCTTCTCCTGTAGTCTAGGTTGTCCCTGTCCCAGGCACCAAGTTAGATAGATCCTCAAGCTGACCCTTCTGGAGGGGGCGTAGGTGGCTTCTGGTGTGAGGGGGCCCGTGTAGCATTGTGGGCACAGCAGGGTCGTGAGGGGCTGGGGTGGGGGCGGGTGGGAGGAGCAGCCTGAGCGCAGGTCTGGGGTGGATGCTTGGGCAGCGCTGCATGTGTCCCGTGCTGCAGGGCGGGGCTCAGGGCTGTGGGCCGCGTGTGGAAGCCGTGAGTGCCAGGGCCAGGCGGGCACCCTTCCTCCTGGTGCTGTAGGAGTGGCTGTGGGTGTGTGGTCAGGGGAGGTGGCTCCAGTGGGCACCCTGGGTGGATGTAAAGCTGCCACCTGCATGTGGACGGAGAAGAGAAGGGTCAGCTTCCTCCAGGCCGTCCCTTGGCTTCAGCCCGTTGCCTTCCTCCGGGCTGGGGTGAGGGGCAGACCGCCGCTCAGGCCCCGCCCACTCTGCCCAGGTTCCGCGTCCTGTGCCAGACCATCATTGCCCACAAGCTCTTCGACTACGTCGTCCTGGCTTTCATCTTCCTCAACTGCATCACCATCGCCCTGGAGCGGCCCCAGATTGAGGCTGGCAGCACTGTGAGTGGCTGGGGCCCACGGGCAGGGCATGGGACAGGCCAAGGGGCAGGCCACTGGGGCCGCTAGGGGACGCGCAGGTCCAGGGGGCTAGGAGAGCTCAGCAAGGTGGGGATTGATACGTACAGGAAGGTGTGGCGTGGGCTTGTCTCCGGGGAGAGAGCACCTCCTTGGACCGCGAAGGGGCCTCCCCGGGAGGCCCCTGGGCTGAAGGCAGCGGTGACTGGGTGGCCGGGCGGTTCTGGGAGCTCCAGGCTGATGGCGTTTCCTGGCTCTTTCAGGAACGCATCTTCCTCACCGTGTCCAACTACATCTTCACAGCCATCTTTGTGGGCGAGATGACGCTAAAGGTAGCCTTTCTTTACCTGGGGCCTCTCACCTCCCCAGGGGTGGCCTTGGCTCAGCCCGCCCCAGCTTGTCACTCACCTGCCTGTTAGCAACTTTCCACAGGGGTCCCAGAGGTCCGCTTCCCCTTGGGACCAGCACTAGGCTCCTGGGACCCAGGGGGTGGGGTCATCTACATCCCTGCTCCCCAGGAGGTCACGACCTGGCAGAAAGGTAGATGCTGGGAAACCTTCACGGTGTAACGCTATAGCTTTGGATTGGGTTGGCCAGACCTGCACAAGAGAGTGGGTTGGAACAGGCCACACGCGGGAGTTGCAGAGTGTCCCCAGGGGCCCAGACCTTCCACCTTCTGAGTGGGCAGTGGGTCAAGTGTCCTCTGCCAGCCTTCTGGCCCCACACTACTTGCCTGACTGTCCTGTTCCTGACCCCCTCCCGCCCACCTGACCCTGTCAGCCCCGCCCTCTTTGGCCGGCTGAGCCCACTGACCTCACCTACCACCCCGCCCCCAGGTGGTCTCGCTGGGTCTATACTTCGGTGAGCAGGCGTACCTGCGCAGCAGCTGGAACGTGCTGGACGGCTTTCTAGTCTTCGTGTCAATCATCGACATCGTGGTGTCCTTGGCCTCAGCTGGTGGAGCCAAGATCTTGGGGGTCCTCCGGGTCCTGCGGCTCTTGCGCACTCTGCGGCCCCTGCGGTGAGGATGCCTCTGTGTTTAGGGAAGCCCCTGAGGTCTAAGTGGGCCCTCGCTCCGCCCCTCCCCACCCACTCGGCCCTCTGCTAGCATGGCGGAGCACTGGCTGAGCAGGGCCAGGTTTAGGGCTGTGGGCCTGCTTTTAGGACAGGAGTCTGGAGTGAGTGTGCATGTGCGTGCGTGTGTGTGTGTGAGCGAGCGTGTTGGAAGACCAGGGCTGAAGGTGGCCCCTAGGATGGCTACCCCCTCTCTGTGTGGCCCGGGCTGCTCACCGCTGTCTCTAGCCTCAGTCCCGACATGAAGGAGTGTGGACCCCAAGGGCGTGGTGCCCTGCTCTGCACATAGGTCTGAGCCTGGGGCCACTGCCCTGGTGACTCTGGGACGACGGGGGCAGGCTGTCTCCTGGCCTGGCTGAGGGCTAACTGTGCCCCTCGTCCCTCCTGCCTACAGTGTCATCAGCCGGGCGCCTGGCCTGAAGCTGGTGGTGGAGACACTCATCTCTTCCCTTAAGCCCATCGGCAACATTGTCCTCATCTGCTGTGCCTTCTTCATCATCTTCGGCATCTTGGGGGTGCAGGTGAGGGGTGCCCAGGCTGGGCAGGCGGTGGGGAGGGCTCCTCCCTCCTGCCCAGCTCCCCTGACTCAGTGCTGGTTGACATGGGGGCTCAGGTGGCCCAGTCGGTGGTGAGCTCCCAGGCCAGAGGAGACAGACATGGCCAAGGGCAAGGCGGGCTGGGTCAGTGGGATCACAGGGGTCCAAGCTGTGCAGGAACATGCAGCTGGGCTGGGGACAGTGAGGGGAGAACCCTGAAGGAGGTGGTGGCCTTTGCACTAGGCCTTGAAGGAAAGGTGATTTTGACAGGTCGTGGTGGGGCAAGTGTTTCCGGGGGGCGGGGACAGGCACGTGTGTGGAGGTGAGCCTGGGAGCTCCTGGCTAGAGAGAAGAGCCCACTGCTGGGCTGGGTGCTGTGGGGAAAGGCCTGGAATGGCGTTAAGGAGCCAGGGTTTGTCACCTCCGGGCTTGGGGCTTCAGGAGGCCTCTGACACAGGCTGGGACGTGGGCTGATGTGGGTCTTGGTTTGGAGCCCAGCCCAGGAATATGACGGGCCTCAGGGCTGGACAGGGAAGAGCGGGGATGGGTCATAAAGTGTGTGATGGGGATGGCTGGAGTGACCTGGGCCCTCTGCCGTCCGAGCTGCATGAGGCCCTTCCTGTTTGCTGAGTGTCTGGGCTGCAAAGCCCCGGTTTTCTCACCCGGTGCTGCATGTGGGGCTATAACTGGTGGGGAACCCTGGCCACAGGTGCTCTTTGGGGCTGCTGAGAAGTTCACAGTAAAGCGGACCCTGTGTGGACACTGGCCCTGCCCCTTTCAGGCAGTTGACACAGGCAGAGCTTGGGTCCCTGGGGATGGTCCCTTTCCTCTCTCCCCCTTGGGGATATGCAGACATCTTTCTCCCTTGGGGCCCCTGTGCACACCTTCAGTGTAGGTACTGGGTCTGATCTCGGGTCTGTGGGAAGTCCAGGAATCAGACAGACAAGGATATGAATTCTGGCTCTGGTGCCGCCTAAACCTCAGGTGACTTGGAGACCATCACCTGTCACCCTGGCCTCGGTTTCCTCATCTGTGAGATGGGATGAGAGTAGCCCCACCTCCCGTTGGGGGACTGGGGAGATGGTGTGGTTGAGCGGCCTGGGCTGAGCATGGACAGACTGGTTGGACAAGAGGCCTCCTGAGGGTCTGGCTGTCCCTCTTCTTATTCACACCCCACCCCTGGGAACGCTGACAGGACCTCACTCAGCCTGTGTCCCTTCCCCCCAGCTCTTCAAGGGCAAGTTCTACCACTGTCTCGGTGTGGACACCCGCAACATCACCAACCGCTCTGACTGCATGGCTGCCAATTACCGCTGGGTCCATCACAAGTACAACTTCGACAACCTGGGCCAGGTGAGCTCCGCCCACCAGCCCCTTCCTTACCTGGTGACCCCGGGGGCTGGAGCGACAGCTCTGCAATGCCGGCAGCCTGGGATTATAGCCCAGCCTGCAGACCTTGCAGACCTGCCCTCCCGGGACTGGCCCTGCAGGGTGTGTGTTAGAGATCCTGAGTGCAGAGTGTCCAGCAAGCCCCTGGAGCCTCATAGGTTCTTCAGTGGGCGCTGGTTCCTGGTCCCCACCGTACCTGTGGGACACCGACAGGAATTTTAGTCATCCCGGTGGTGCCTGTGAATCCTGGCTCTGCCCCTCACTGTGGAGGCTCCCGTGTGCCCCGGTGGGCTTCCTCTCCCATCACCCATCTGCTGCGCTCTGTTCTCTAGTCACAGGCCGGCCCCCGCCCAGTTCCTGACTCGCTGTCGGTTCCTCTCCTGGGGCCTGACAGGCTTGGCCATCTGGGCAGTAGCCCAGATGAGAGACCCCTGCTGGCTGCCTACAAAGAGCCCCTGCCCCCCACCCCCAAATGCTCCTAAATCTTGAAGGCTTACAGGGGTGGCTAGGTATGGCCAGATGGGGAGGAAGCAGGGTCCATGCCCCACCCCTCCGCTGGGACCCTCCAGTTGGTCCCCACTGGAGTTCGCACCCCATGTGACCAGAGATCCTACTCCCCGTGCCTACTGGGAGATGGGCCAGGGGACCACAGAGGAACAGTGAGTGGCCCAGGGAAGGGGTCGGGGAAGGGGATCAGGAACTGGGACATAGCCTCTGCCTCGCCTCCTGCAGATTCTCCGGAAGCAGCACCTTTTCAAGTTATTAACAACTGAATGGTTCGCAAAATGTGTTTTAAAAAACATAGTCCAAGAAGCTGGGGGAAAGCCCGTGGGGGCCTTTGATGACCTTGCTCCCGACCCCTGACCCAGGGCCAGGCCTGGGTCCCAGCTCCCCTGGGGCATTCTGGGGCTCTCTGCTGGGGGGCACCGTCTCCATTCAGAGCGTGCTTGATGCCAGGCTGATGCCCCCGGCCGCCAAGCAGGGTGCTCTCGGCCCGCAGAGCTAATGGGGGTGGCGGCCTGGTCCGGGGCCTCTGACTCCTCTCTGCGTGTCCTCAGGTATGTCCAGTCACTTGCCGGGCCTCAGTGTCCTCGTCCATAAACGGGGACAGGGATAGCAGGCCTGGGATTCCCAGTCTCAGGGTCCCTGTGCTCAAGCCTCTGTGATCAAAGGGTCTACAGGGACATTTGCCCCCCCTGCACATGAAAGCTTCTTATGCCCCCCTGGCAAGGAGAGCTTCCCCTGTGTCTGCTGTCCTGCCCTGCTCCAGGGCCCAAGCCCCTTCCCGGCAGCCCTTAGCACCACAGCTGGCTGGGAGGGAAGAGGACAGGTCTGAGCCCTGGGTGGGTAGGAAGGAGGGGCCAGTGCGGGGCAGCGGACCCAGCCCAGAACCTCGCTCCCTGGCCCAAATGAACAGTGTGGTGGAACCATGGGAGGGGAAGGTGTCCGGAGTAGGGGGTGGGCCCCGGGGCAACCTCTGCTGGTCTGGACCCTTTGTGCACCCACTAACGTCCCTCATGCCGGGGCTCTGCACGGATGGCATGGGTTCAGCCTAGCTCTGAGAACCTTTACTGAGCGCCCGCTGCGCGCGAGGCTCTGGACTGGGTCCTCTAGGACCAGCCTGTCACCCTTCTGAAGGGACATGAGGATGCTTTGGCTGCTGTCTGGGTAGGAGCCTCAGCTGGCTGTCTCCTGGGGATCACCTTGTCCCCAAATCTCCTATTAGGGATGGTAATTATTGCCATTTATAGACGAGAAAGCTGAGACATCAAAGAACTTGCCTCACATCACACAGCTATTTAGTGGCAGAGCTTGGGCTGTGACCAGGGCTCCTGACTTCTCTGTGACCTCCCACGGTCAGCTGTGTTCAGGCTCCAGCTTGGAGTGACAGCAGAAGGGACACTGGTGTCTGTGAGGAGCCTTCTGGGTTGGAGTCGCAGCCGACTCTCCCAGCAGACCTGGCAGGCAGCCCTGGGAGTGTTTGCTCCACCCTGCCTGCGGGGGAGGGGCAAGAGCTCATGAATTTCTTGCCGTTAATTTTTTAAAAAAGATTTTATTTATTTTTAGAGAGAGGGGAGGGGAGAAAGAACGAGAGGGAGAAAAACATTGACATGCGAGGGAAACACTGATGGGTGGCCTCTTGCACGTGCCCCATCTGGGGACTGGGCCACAGCCCAGGCGTGTGCCCAGACCGGGAATTGAACTGGCCACCTCTTGCTATGCAGGACAGTGCTCAGCTGACTGAGCATCGGTCAGGGCACTGGCCGGTTAATTTCAGAGCTGAGACTGGAACCCAGGGTTCCTGGTCCAGTGCTCATTCTCCTGCAGCAGTGCCTGCAGGGTATATGGCAGGCACACAGTAGGTCCTCAGAAAAGCTTTGTCTGTTGAGAGCACAGCTCTGCCCTTGACATGGGGAAGGCCTTTATCCTTCTGCCTCCTAGACACAGAGAGATGGAGAGATGGGTGGGGGCAGATGCAACCTGAGCTGCCCGAGTCCATCACCTGGGTGTCCCCGCCCCCTCCCATGTCTTCCAGGCCCTGATGTCACTCTTTGTCCTGGCCTCCAAGGATGGCTGGGTGAACATCATGTACAACGGACTGGATGCTGTTGCCGTGGACCAGCAGGTGGGCGTGGCTGAGGCCAGGTCAGCAGGGCACCAGGGAAGGGACACGGTGGTTTGGGGGTTAGTGGCCTGGAACCCGTGTCAGCAGACCCAGGGCTCCGATGTCTCCCACTGTGCCGTGGCCCACCCCTGATCACCCTGCCCCGAATCCTCCACCAGCAGGGCCACCCCTTGGGTAGCCAAAGTCATGTTCCATTGGCTTTAACAAAGCCCCTGCTCCATAGGGACAGCTCTCCAAGCTGCCTCCTGCCTGGAGGGGCTCAGAGCCTTGTGGGTGGAGAGGGGCTGAACCAGCGGGCAGGGGGCAGCAGGAGCAGGCCCGAGGCAAGAGAGTGATGTGGCTTTGAGGGTGGATGGGTGGAAAGGGGTCAGGGAGGAGGTTGGGCCCGATAGGGGGCCTGATAGGGGCCCGAGCTCTTGTTCCCAAGATACGCCTGAGAGCAGGGGCCCCATCTGGGGCTAGGCAGGGGGTGAGAACGCTTGGCGGCATCTCTCTCCACTTCTTAGTCTGTCTGCCCAGTCCTGCCTGCCACCCCCGCACCCGCTCCACACACACCCAGACTCCACCGGGCATGTGCTTTCCCTGTGCTGGCAGCCTTGTTTCCGGTGGATAAAGAGTGGATGGGTGGATGCGGGTCAGTACGTGATGAGTGGGTGGTCGGTGGATGGACAGACGAATAAGTGGGTGGGGGATGGATGGGTAAGTGAGAGGGTGGTTGTGTGGGTGGGTGTGAAAAGAAGAAGACAGGTGGGTATGCACCCAGGAGGCTGCGGAAGGGAAGGGAAGGGAAGGGAAGGGAAGGGAAGGGAAGGGAAGGGAAGGGAAGGGAAGGGAAGGGAAGGGAAGGGAAGGGAAGGGAAGGGAGGGGAAGGGAAGGGAAGGGAAGGGAAGGGAAGGGAAGGGAAGGGAAGGGAAGGGAAGGGGCTCTCTTTGCTGAGCACCTTACTTGTGCCAGGCCAGGGCGGGCACTTCCTACCTGCTTCCTCCTTCAAACTCCTCAGCCACCCAGGAAGCAGGCTCTCTCTGTATCTCTGAGGCTCAGCATGGTGGCCCTGGGCCCCCTCCCCAACCCCAGCAGGCCCTGCAGGGCCGGGTCAGCCTGCCTCAGCCCCGTCTGGCTCCCTGCAGCCCGTGCCCAACCACAACCCCTGGATGCTGCTCTACTTCATCTCCTTCCTGCTCATCGTCAGCTTCTTTGTGCTCAACATGTTTGTGGGCGTTGTGGTGGAGAACTTCCACAAGTGCCGGCAGCACCAGGAGGCCGAGGAGGCGCGGCGGCGCGAGGAGAAGCGGCTGCGGCGCTTGGAAAAGAAGCGCCGGAGTGAGTGGGCGACTTGGGGGGCAGGGGCCACCGCAGCCCTGGCTTCCTCTGCCTGCCGCTGGTGTTCCTGGGTGCAGAGGCAAGGCCTGGACCTGACATCAGCCCCTGGGACTTTGGAGCTGGAAGGGACAAAGGATATGGCCCCTGGGACCCCGGGTCCTGGCTCTGCCCCTTTCCCAATGTCTGCCTGACTGGGTGACCTGAGCCCTAACCATGTCCTCCTGGAGTCTGGTGGTGACACCACTGCCAACCAGGTGTCTCAGTCCAGGCAGAAGGCAGAGCCTGGATGCTGACCCTGAGCTGTGGGACCCCTGTCCCCCGCCCCCAGCAGTCCCGGAGCCCCTGCTGTGGGCGCTTTGGGGTGGGGGGGGGAATCTGTGTCCTGCCTTCTTTAGCCCCACCCCTACATCTTACCTACGTCCCCTTTGGCCCCCTGGCTGGGTGGAGGGACCTAACTCTGACTCCCAGGGCCTGCGTGGACTGACGCCTCTCCCCCTTGCTTCCTCCCTCCCCTCGGCCTCTCCCTCCCCGTGTCCTGTGCCCGCCTTGGCCACCCTCTGTGGCCTGTGCCACTCCCCCGTGCACCTGGCAGAGGCCCAGCGGCTGCCTTACTATGCCACCTACTGTCCCACCCGGCTGCTCATCCACTCCATGTGCACCAGCCACTACCTGGACATCTTCATCACCTTCATCATCTGCCTCAATGTGGTCACCATGTCCCTGGAGCACTACAACCAGCCAACGGTGAGCCCGAGCCCTGACCCCAGCCCAGGGTCCCTGGTGGAGGGGGGCCTCAGCAGGACCCCGCCCCAGGAGCAGGCCCTGAGCAGTCCCCCTGTGCCAGGGCCTGTGCCCAGGAAGCTCACGGCCTGGCAGGAGGTGAACGAAAGACAAAGGCCAGAGAGAAAGGTCTCCCATTTCTGGTGAGTGGGGAGGGAACATTTGGGCCCCGCCTTGAACATGAGTACCAGTCGCCGTGGTGTGTTTCATGTGACTTTTTGCAAGGCGGTTGCGGGCTCTGACTCCTATCCTCGCAGCAGCCCTCGGCGGGAGAAGGGACTGGCTCCAGACTTTGTAGATGAAGAAACTGAGGCTCGGGGATGTGGCAGGGCTGCCCCGACTGGGCAGTCAGTGTGCAGAGGGGGCGGACTGGACCTTGGATTTGCATTCAAGGACCACCATGTGGCCTTCACTGCTGCCTGGGCGAGTGGGGCCGGGGGAGGGCAGCCGGGTGGCAGGACTATTGGGGGCAAACACGGAAGTGGGAGAGGGCGGCCAACTCCCAGCCGGTGTCAGGCAGTGTGCAGAAGAGGGGAGCAGAGCTCCCTCTCAGCGATAGGAGAGGACTGTGACAGGAAGGCAGCCAGCAGCAGAAGGGAACGGCAGTTGCAGAACTCCCAAATTAACGTGAGAAAATGGGGTAACAGTAGCTCACCTTTACCACGTGTTGATGTTGATAGCTCGGTCTGGTGCGGGGCTATTAGCTCCCTTAATTTTCACAGCCACTTTGTGAGGTCAGGTCCTGGTGCCATGGGTTGGTGAACTAAGTCCCACAGAGGTCAAGGGACTCACCCAAAGTCACAGTGAACCAGGAGTTAAGTGCCGAGCCAGTGTTTAAGTCTAGGCTGTCTGGCTCTTAGCCATGACCCTTCACTGTTACCCTTTGCTGCTTCCAAAGTGGGCTCCCTGGACCAGGCCAGCAGGAATAAGGGGGAGGGAACAGCCGTGAGAAAGAAACAGTGCACGTTATGTAAGAGGGAAGGGAGGCCGTTACCTCAGTCATTGCACCAAAGGTGAATGGGTTCAGTCTTCCTCTTCGGAGGCAGAGCCTTGCTGACAGGAGGAAGGCGGGGGCCGGTCTTGGGGCCTGGATCATGTTTCTCTGCCTCTCCCCGTAGTCCCTGGAGACTGCCCTCAAGTACTGCAACTACATGTTCACCACTGTCTTTGTGCTGGAGGCTGTGCTGAAGCTGGTGGCCTTTGGTCTGAGGCGCTTCTTCAAGGACCGGTGAGTGGCTGGGCCGGCGCACGGCAGCGGAGAGGGCCCTGCAGGATGGGGAAGCCCAGGGCAGCCAGAGGCGGGAGAGAAGTGCCCGTGCACGGATGGCTGCGACCTCTGGGTGCTCCCTACAGGCCTGGACAGGAGGCAGTCATGGTCCTGCCTGGTGGACTCGGGGCATTCCACCAAGCCCCCGGAGCACTCCTCCCATGGGTCCTCCCACAGGCAGAGCAGGGCACGCCCCATGCCTCTTCTGAGGGAGCAGATAAGGTTCAGAGAGGTCAACAGATTAGCCCTTGGCCACACAGAAGAAATAGCAGCATCAAGATTCAGAGCTTGAAGTCAGAGAGAGCCACTTCTCCCCTGGAGGAGGCCACAGATATTTATTTAGCTTGGTCGGCCCCTTGCCTGAGGAACTGGAGGCTGTCTGGGGGCAGAGGGGGAGCTGGACCTAGTGGGGTCTGGAGCGGGCTAGTAGGGAGAGTGGGCACACATCCCGACCGGCCGCAGCCGGAGGGTGGAGAGCTGGGAAGCTCCCCTGGCCTCAGGCGAGTCTGCACGAGAGTCGCCCACTTGGCGTCCCACTGCTGTGCGCTGAGCAGGTGGAACCAGCTGGACCTGGCCATCGTGCTGCTGTCGGTCATGGGCATCACGCTGGAGGAGATCGAGATCAACGCGGCCCTGCCCATCAACCCCACCATCATCCGCATCATGCGGGTGCTGCGCATCGCCCGGGGTGAGGGCGGAGGTCGGCCAGGAGGCGGGTGGGCTGTGGGCGGGACGGGCCTCCAGGACAGATGCTCGCCCCTGTGCATACACACTCAGGGCCCCGCCCACAGCTGCTCTGCCCGGCACACTGGCCCCGCCTCCTGTCACACAGCACACGGGCCAGTCCTAGTGGAGACAAGGGCAGCCAGGGCAGATGGGGCTCCTCACTTGCCGTTCTCCAACACCGGCTGGGACGCACTGGCCTCAGTGCTTCTTAAAACCCCTTCTCTTCTCCCAGACCACCCTCTGCCCCCCACGGCCACCCCCACTTCCTTCAAACACCTGCTGTCTCACCCAGGTGCCTGTAACTCTTCCACCTGCACCTGCCTGTCGCCCCCAGATCCCGAGGTGGGGATGGGTGGGGAGAAACTCAGCAGAACACCGGAGCCCTCCTTAGCCACAGGCAGGGACATAGGCTGCCCCGGGTGGTCACTTTTGCCTCATCTCGGTGAATTAGGCGCTCGCTCACACTCCCTGTACCCCTCGGTTCCCACTGGGTGTGCCCTCCCCGTCTAGGACTTTTTTACACTGATGTCCACGAGTTGTGTGACACCCCACTCACCCTGTAGCTGCACCCACGTCCTCGTGGCATTTGCACACTGCACACGCACACCCCTGCCCCTCGGGCCTGGACTGAGTGGGCCGGCCGCATGTCCCCCGCAGTGCTGAAGCTGTTGAAGATGGCCACGGGGATGCGGGCCCTGCTGGACACGGTGGTGCAAGCTCTGCCCCAGGTAAGAGCTGCCCCCTGCGGCCGCCCCTCCTGCCTGTTGCTGGTGTCCCACTGCGCCCTGGGGGCGCAGGCCCTGACCGCCCTTCTCCCTAAGCCTGCCCAGAGCCAGCACACGTCTGGTCTCCAGGGGGCAGTTGGAGCTGGGGCTGTGAGAGGTGGAACAGGTCCCCTCTGCCTCTTCCTTCCTGATGTCGCCAACTACTCTCTGACCCTGCTCTATATCGGGCCCTGGGCTGGCCCTCGGGGACCCACACTCTGCCCTCAGGAGTCACTGGGCTGGTAGGGAAGACAGACACCTCACAGCACTGTGCAGAGGAGAGAAGCAGCTCTGACACAATGGGGGGAACCAGGGAAAGTGTCAGGGGACTTTGAGCTTGACCTTGTTGGGTGGTTTGGCAGAAGGAGGTGGTGATGTGGACAGACAGGTTCTGACATTCTGGGGGGGGGGACAGCACAAGACGTGGGGACAGATCTAAGCCATTAGGAAAGCGGCGCCCTCAGCCTGCATCCCATTGGTAGTGGAAGGGAGATAAGGCCGGGGCCTCAGAGGGGTCATGGTTCATCCTCCTAGGAATGCTGCATCCCAGCCTCTCCCTCCCTGCTGCCCTGGCTACTCACAGCCCCGCCTCTCCCTCCTCTCAGGATGGCCTCTGCTCTGCAGGGAGCCTCACGCTCATTCATTTATTCACCATGACTCACCTAGTGTTAAGGAACATTATGCATCTCGAAATAAAAAGGCACAGATACTAAAAACGAAGATAAAAGATTTAATAACTCAAGGAAGGGAAAGTGAAAGCAAAGCTAGTTCTCACAGTGACTAGGCTAAGAATATTAGTGAGTTCTGTTCTCAAGTTTGGTGTGAGTTTCCCAGCAGCCCAGTTGCAAAGGGAAAGCAGCGTAACTCTCACCAGGTCTGGATGGAAAGCATGGGTATTCCTTCAAAGAAACGTGGTTTTTCTTGATACTAAATCCCTTCAAAAGATTTGCTACATAGACTAGGGGGTGAGTGCTGGGCTTGGGGGCGTGTGCAGACAGGAAGTGGGTGGAGCCCAGAGTCAAGCTAGCCTGCCCAGGGTCAACGCCTAGTCCCCTGGGAGACCCTGGGCATGTGGCACTTCTCGTGCCTTGGTGCCCTTACCTGTGAAATGGGGGGGGTGATAACAGTGTTCATCTCAAAAGGGTGTTGTGAGGTTTAAAATAGTTAAAAGTCAGTGAACGGGACCTGGGTCTTAGGACGTGCCGAGCAATGTGGCTCAGTTGGCTGGGTGTCGTCCTGCAAATCGAATGGCCAAAGGTTTGATTCCCAGTCAGGGCTTATGCCAGGGTTGCGGGTTCAGTCCCCGGTCAGAGTATGTGTGAGAGGCAACGGATCAATGTTTCTCTCTCACATCGATGTTTCTCACTCTCTCTGTCTCCTTTTCTTCTTTCTAAAAATAAATAAATTTAAAAAAGAAAAGTAAGGGGAGGTGGACACTGGTTAACAGATGCTGCCGACTGCCTGCAGAGGGTGGGGCAGGGCGGGGCGGGACTGAGAGCCCCCACTCAGGCACACTCCCCTCGGCTGGCCAGGCCTCATGGGTGTCCGGTAAGTGCCCGTTTTATTAGTGGATGAGCATCATTCAATTAGTCCGACACTGTTGGCGCGACCGTGGAGCAGCTCGGAGGGGAAGCCTCCTCCGGAGTAGGGCGCCTGGCGGCTGTGATGGGCCGGGTTTACTTCTCAGCAGTTCATGGAATGTCTTCTGCCTCCGTCCTGCCTCGGTGCTGCCTCTGTCCTGGTCCCGTGGGCCTTCCACGGGGCCTAGGAGAGAGCTCGTTACTTCTAGGGCCAGAGTGTCTTGGAGCCTGATCTCATCCACAACACGAGGGAAGGGCAGGCTCTGGCACACGGACAGATTGGAAATAGGTTTGGAATCTGGGACACTTTCCTCCCACAGGAGCTGTGGGACGGGGTGGCCGGGTCTGCCGGAGGCTTGGGGCCCGCAGTCCTGCACAGCTCCTGTGCCCCTCCTCTCTGTGGCCGGCTCCGTGCCGGTCTGAGGAAGCAGACCTGACTTAATCTAGCCGTGTTCCTGCTCTCCAGGACTTCCCAGACCAGCAGAGACAGCGGCTGGGTCATGCTGGTTGCACTCACTGTCAGACTGCATCTCGTCTGCCTGGAGGAATCCGGGCAGACTTTGTGGAGGAAGTGGCATTACTGCTGAGGCACCTCTCTCTTCCTCTCCTTCCTCTCTCTGTTCATCCGTGGGATGGCACTAACCATGCACAAGTGTACAGAGTAGCAGTTGTGTGCATGGACCCTGGGGTTAGTGGGCTGGGTGTGAATCTCAGTCCTACTGTGTGCCGGTGGTGTGACCCTGGTCCAGGTACTTCACCTCTCAGCATGTTTCTCTCTTCATCTGAAGAACAGAGGTGATACAGAGTTCGTGGGTCGTGGTGCAGAGTAAGTGAACTGTGATGTGACGGGCTTCGACCCAGGCCACTGACAGTAAAGGCGTCACAAACGGTTTATTATTTCCTGTCCCCTGTGCTGGGCCCAGCCTGCCCCCCGGGGGGCCATGCGGGGAGTGGCCGACACAGACACAGAACCTGGTGAGATGCTGCGGCCGCCCGGACCCGCAGGCTGCCCTTCGCCCGGAGCCTGTCGCCCGCCCCAGCCCTCCCCCTCCCCTGCCCAGCCCCACCTGCTGTCTCCACAGGTGGGCAACCTGGGCCTCCTCTTCATGCTGCTCTTCTTCATCTATGCCGCCCTGGGGGTGGAGCTCTTCGGGAAGCTGGGTGAGTGACGCAGGCCTGGGGGGCCAGTGGGCTGGGCTGGGTCTGGAGGAGGGCTCTGCGGGGAAGGCCTGAGAACACCCCGGACTGTCCCATTAGGGTCTTTGGGAGATGCCCTCGCAGCAGGCCATGGAGGATGGATGGGGGCCCTCTACCATTCGTACTCCGCCCCCTCCCGTGTGGCTAGGAGCTTGAGAGATGCTGGCCTGGGTCCACAGGCCTGCCCTGGGCCTGTGCATGGGCCCCGACTTGGAGCCTCCCAGCTGTCTGACCCCTGGGCATGCCCCCTCCGGCCCCACAAGCCACTGTCCATCCTGGGCCAGGGCCACTGCTACAAGCAGAACAGCCAGGGCACTACAGGATCAGCTCCAGAAAGCAGGGCTCCCTTGGCAGCCGGCCCTCGCCCACTCCATCCTCTCCCTTTGGAACTGATCGTAGGGCTGGAGGAGAGCTGCACTCACCTGAGTCTGAGCCTGGCTTGGGTGCCACCTCCCTGAGTCTCAGCTTCCCTGTCTGTGGGCTGGGCTCAGTCCACATGCACCTCCGAGGGTTGTAGTGGGGATTCTGAGAGGAGGCGGGGGAACGGGCTCTGTGGTGGGACAGGCTCCGCGGCCGGACTGCTGACCTCCTTCCCTTTCAGTCTGCAATGACGAGAACCCGTGCGAGGGCATGAGCCGGCACGCCACCTTCGAGAACTTCGGCATGGCCTTCCTCACGCTCTTCCAGGTCTCCACCGGCGACAACTGGAACGGGATCATGAAGGTGCTTGTGGGCAGGCTGTTGAGAGAGCGCTCAGGCTGGGTTATGAGTGAGGGTGCTGGTGACAGTCCCCACGGCCAGGGCGCCCCATCGCACACAGGACGGGAGGGCAGGGCCCAGGAGCAGAGGACCCTGCCCGGGACCGGGCATCACAGCGAGGTGCGGAGGAGGCCAGTGCTCTTGGTCCAGCCCTAATTGCTGGCTGGTGCTCAGACCAGTGCTCAGGTGCTGGGGGGTGTGACTCCCCCCAGGGCCAGAGGGGACTGAAGTCTCTGTTCCTCCTGGGGCCAGGGCCCTGGCACTGCCTACCCTGCCCATCACCCCGCAGAGGCCCTCTGGCTCCGGCCTGGGGTGGCAGGGGTGGGGGCAGGGCTTGCAGAGGTGGGGTCTGTGGCTAAGACCCGGGGTCCTCACTGCCCTCCCTGCCCGGCCCAGGACACGCTGCGGGACTGCACCCACGACGAGCGCAGCTGCCTGAGCAGCCTGCAGTTCGTGTCACCCCTGTACTTCGTCAGCTTTGTGCTCACGGCCCAGTTCGTGCTCATCAACGTGGTGGTGGCGGTGCTCATGAAGCACCTCGATGACAGCAACAAAGAGGCCCAGGAGGACGCCGAGATGGACGCGGAGCTGGAGCTGGAGATGGCCCAGGGCCTCGGTCCCAGCCCACGGCCGCCTGCCGGCTCCCCGGGTGCACCCGGCCGGGTGCCGGGAGGGCCCTGCGGCGGCGGTGGCGGCGGTGACTCGGAAGGCCGCCGGTGCCGGCACTGCTATTCTCCAGCCCAGGTGGGCAGGGGCCGGGTCACCGAGGGCAGGACCTGGGGGCTGCCAGTGAAGCTGGCCCGAGGGGCCTGGGCAGAGATTTCTGTCTTTCGGGCCCCACCCCTGCTGCTCAGCTCTGTGTGACCCTGTGACAAAAGGGTCAGGCCCAGGGTCCACCAGGCCACAGGTGCAGAGAACCGGGAGGGCAGCTGTGCCCTACCCACCCCGCAGTCCCCACCCAGTGACAATCCCACCTGTCCCCGCCCATCCTGTCCGCCTAGGAGAATCTGTGGCTGGACAGCGTCTCTTTAATCATCAAGGACTCCTTGGAGGGGGAACTGACCATCATTGACAACCTGTCTGGCTCCATCTTCCACCACTACTCCTCGCCGGCCAGCTGTAGGAGGTGCCATCATGACAAGCAGGAGGTAAGGCCGGTGCCTGGCAGTGGGCTGGCCTGTGGGAAAAGCCTCACTCTGGGCAGAGAGCTGCCCGTGGACTTGCTCACACTGGCCAGTCTCCAGGGACACGTGGCCTGTGGGCAGGTGGACTCGCTTTGGAGTTCACAGCTCACTCAACCCCACTGCCCTTGGCCCAGCCCAGGCCTGGGGCTCCGGGGTCTGTGACGCCGTCGTGTCTCCCCCACCCCCCACCCCCGCCTCGGCTGGGCTGCCTGCTCAGGGTGGGCATACCGTTCATGCTCAGCAGGTCTCTGGACCTCTCCGGCCACCACCCTGTGCCTTTCTGGGGGACCAGGCCTGCCCGGTCCCAGCTCCACAGGTGATCTGAGGCTGCTACCCCTCCCTGCAGGTGCAGCTGGCTGAGACAGAAGCCTTCTCCCTGAACTCAGACAGGTCCTCGTCCATCCTGCTGGGCGATGACCTGAGTCTCGAGGACCCCACAGCCTGCCCACTTCGCCCTCAGGGCAGCAAGGTGAGGAGCCTCAGTGGGCTCTGGGGCGAGCGGGCCCACCCTTGCAGCCTGGGCTCTGCCTGCCCAGGCAGGACACTGTGTCCCCCCCAGCACCCCACATGAGTAGCGCCTGCTGTGTGCCAGACCCTCGTCTCTTGTGGGTCAGGTGGGGGCAGTGGGGCTTAGAGAGGCGCAGTGATTTACCTGAGGTCACACAGCAACTCGTTTAGCCAGGGCCCCACGCACGGCATCCAGTGGCCTTGGCCGCTCCTTGTCACTTTGGATATTTTTTAAAACTTTTATTTATTTACCTTTAGAGGAAGGGAAGGAGAGAAGGAGAGAAATACCAATGTATGGTTGCTTCTCCTGAGTCCCCTGCTGGGAACTGGCCTGCAACCCAGGCATGTGCCCTGACTGGGAATTGAACCGTGATCATGTGGTTTGCAGGCCTGTGCTCAATCCACTGAGCTACACCAGACAGGGCTACTTTGGATATTTTTTATCTGAGTAAGAAGACCCTGCACTGCCCTCAAGGATCTTAGAGCCAAGAAGGGAGTGAGCAGGGAACTGTGACCTGCCTGGGACACTGGGGAGGCTTTCTGGAGGTGGGGCCCTGCCACCTGGGTTTTGGAAGATGACGATTGTTGGCCAGGTGGACAGGGTGAGGAGAAGACCATGCCAGGCCCCAAGAGCAGCCCAAGCAAAGGACTGTGGGTCAGGGGCCTGCAGGCAGCTATGGTGGGCTCAGCCCCTGTGCGGTCTGCCCCCTCCTAACCCATCTACCTCCCTCTTCCTGCAGGAGGAGCTGGACCCACCAGAGCCCGGGCTTGGGGGGGACCTAGGTGAATGCTTCTTCCCCTTGTCCAGCACGGCCGTGTCCTCGGGTCCAGAGAACTTCCTGTGTGAGATGGAGACCATCCCGTTCAACCCTGTCCGGTCCTGGCTGAAACACGAGAGCAGCCAAGGTGAGGGGTGGGCCCCCCACCTGCTCCCCACGGCCCTGTTCTTGGGCGGCTGCTTCAGAGGCAGCTGGTTGAGTTTTGTCCTTAGTAATTTTTTCCCAGGCTATTATACTGAGTCGGGAAAGAAACAGATAAATAACTGACAATAAAAGATAGGAACCTCAGGCCCGATGTAACAGTGATAAAAGATCAAGAGCCAAACAACACAAAGGTGAGATGAAAATTATACCAGAAGCCTGGGCTAAGGGCAGCTTCCTGCTGAGCTTCCTGGGAGCAGTGGAGAAAAGGAGAACCAATTGGCACGCACAGCTCCCATCCCTGAGCGGAGAGAAAGCTGCCAGGTTACTGAGGGGTTTTCTGGAGCTGACTTTTCCCCCCCACATTCTTAAATTGGCTTAGTGTACAGCCAACTCAGTCTTTTTTTTAAAAAATGTATTTTATTGATTATGCCATTACAGTTGTCCCATTTCCTCCCTTCATTCCCCTCCACCCTGCACACACCTTCTCCGCCATTCCTCCCCCTTTAGTTTATGTCCATGTGTCACAAGTTCTTTAGCTTCTACATTTCCCATATGATTTTTGCCCTCCCCCTGTCTATTTTCTACCTACTGTCTATGCTTATTCTCTGTACCTTCTCCCCCTTCTCCTCCTCCCACTCCCCTGTTGCTAACCCTCCATGTGATCTCCATTTCTATGGTTCTGCTCCTGATCTAGCTGTCCTCTTAGTTTGCTTTTGTTTTAGGTGTGGTTGTTAATAACTGTGAGTTTGCTGTCCTTTCACTGTTCATCTTTTTTATCTTCTTTTTCTTAGATAAGTCTCTAACATTTCATATAATAAGGGCTTGGTGATGATGAACTCCTTGAACTTGACCTTATCTGAGAAGTACTTTATCTGCCCTTCCATTCTAAATGAAAGCTTTGCTGGATAGAGCAATCTTGGTTGTAGGTCTTTGGATTTCATGACTTGGAATACCTCTTTCCAGCCCCTTCTTGCCTGTAAGTTCTCTTGAGAAATCAGATCTTCTGATTGGGCACTCCTTTGTAGGTGACTGTCCCCTTATCTCTTGCTGCTTCTAGAATTCTCTTCTTCATTTTAATCTTGGCTAATGTAATTATGATGTGCCTTGTTGTGTTCCTTCTTGGGTCCACCTTCTTTGGGACTCTCTGAGCCTCCTGAATTTCCTGGAAGTCTATTTCCTTTGCCAGATTGGGGAATTTCTCTTTTATTATTTGTTCAAGTAACTTTTTCACTTGTTGCTCTTCCTCTTCCCCTTCTGGTACCCCTATAATTCAGATGTTGGAATGTTTAAAGATGTCTTGGAGGTTCTTAAGCCTCTCCTCTTTTTTTGAATTCTCATTTCTTCATTCTTTTCTGGTTGGATGTTTCTGGTTGGATGGCTATACCGTCCAGGGACAAGAGCCATTCTAGTTCACATCATTGATTTGAGTCCTAGTTTCCTTTCCATCACTATCGGTTCCCTGTGCATTTTGCTTCATTTTACTTAGTGTAGCCTTCATTTTTTTCATCTAATTTGTGACTAAAATCAACCAGTTCTGTGAGCATCCTGATCACCAGTGTTTTGAACTGTGCATCCGATAGGCTGTCTATCTCTTTGTCGCTTAGAAGTATTGGCTCTGGGGCTTTGAGTTGTTCTTCTGCTTGAGCTATAATGTTTTGGTCTATTTGCACCTGTTATGTATGAGGGGTGGAGTCTAGGTGTTCACAGGGGCGGGTCAACCCAGTTGCTGGGTTGTGACTGGGAGCTGGGTCAGAGAGGGAGCAATGGCGTTTGTTCTGCTCTCTCTCGGATTTCGGTCCCCTCTGCTGCTTCCCACAAGCAACTTGGGCCCTTCTGGTGCTGGTTCCCGGGTGGGTGGGCTTGTGTACATTCTAGGATCCTGTGGGTCTCTCCAACAAACTCTCCTGTGAGACTGGTAGCCTCTCCCGGCACCTCAACCCCCAAAAGTTTTTTCAATTGGTGGTTTTAGGCTTTATTTCCTGGTGCTGGTGCCCTGGGTTGCTCAGTCTGTCTCACTGTCCGTGTTTTCACCTGGTTTATCGGTCTGGATGAACAGTTTGTTGTTGTCGGACTTCAGTGCAGTTCAATTTTCTGTCTGTTTTGGTTGTGTTTTTGTTTTTAAATCTTTGTTGTCCTTAAATTTGGCTGTGCGAGGAGGCACAGTGTTTCCACCTACGCCTCCATCTTGGCTGGAAGTCCCTGGAGCTGACTCTGAGAGGTGTGTACCCAGGGGTCCTCACACAAGGTGATGCTGGACAACAGAACGCCTGTCGCCTGCTGTGTCCCGTTAGCAAATGTCCTGATGTTTATCCTTTGTCTGTTCCCTTCGCGCCCTGTGCTTGTGCCTTGGGCCCGTGGCTCGGCTGTGGCACCAGGACAGAGGACGGAGCCGGCCTGTTTATCTCGAGGGCTCACCTCCACCTCGGGTTCCGTTGGAGGGTGACAGGAGTCTGGTTGTGATGACAGTACTGGCTGAGGAGGGGGACAGAAGGATGAGCTCAGCAGATGAGAAGCCACTGAGCTCACCTCCGTACTCTTGTGGGAGGCTTGGCATCGCACCCCTTCCAGGAGCCGGTGGTGCAGTGACTATCCCAAGGACCTCCCCTAAAACCGGTGGCCTTTGGACTGGACACAGTGGCTGAGGTGCGAGGACCCCAGACTTCCTGAACCAAAGTCAGGGCACAGGACTGACCTACAAGTCATTCTCCCTTTTTTTTTTTTTAAGATGTTACTTATTTTTAGAGAGAAGGGAAGGGAGGGAGAAAGAATGGGAGAGAAACATCAAGTGGTTGCCTCTCGTGTGCCCCTAACTGGGGACCTGGCCTAAAACCCAGGCATGGTCTCTGACTGGGAATCGAACCAGTGACCCTTTGGTTCACAGGCTGGCTGGCACTCAATTCACTGAGCTATACCATCCAGGGCCAAGAGCCATTCTGATCGAATGAAACCTCATCCCATTCATTAACCATTTGTTTATATTTTCCTTAAATCATAAGATGACATAGAACAGAAGTCTTTGCACCTGGGGATAGTCAAGCTGTTCAGCCACCTTGGGAGAGAATATTCCCCAATTCCTTCGTCCCATCCACACCTTGGAAGGCACGAACCGAGGGGACCGTGAGCAGCGGCTCCTGGCCGTCCCTATGGCCTGGCCTCCCTTCTCCCCTCACCCCATCCTCGCCCCTGTCCACCCCGGTGCAGCGGGCCAGACAGACCCAGCAGTGTCCTTCTGTTGGCTCAGCCCGTCCAGCACAGTGCCCACCCCACCCGCTGTCCCAGATGGGCCCCCAGCCTTGGCTGGGCCCCGTGGGGCGTCAGACCCTGGCGGGCCGCACTCATGACTTCTGCTTTGCTCATTCTCGCCACCTCTTGGGGGAGGCATCTGGTCACTGTTTCACAGAGGCAGGAACCCAGGGGTCCTAGAGCCGGGTCCACGTGGCTCAAAAGCTGTGCCTTTGCCCAGTGCCTGACCTCCCAGGAACGACACGGGCAGGCTCACCATTTCTCTCTTGCTTTCACAGTGGGGACGTTGAGGCTCAGAGAGGGAGACTTACCCGTAGTCTCATAGGCGGCTTGTTCGGTACCCCTCTGCCAGCCCGTGCCTGCTCCCAGCTCCCTCTCCTTCCTCCCCAGCAGCACCTTCGAGCCCACTCCTGCCCATGCCCACGGAGTTCTTCCACCCCGCTGTGTCCGCCAGCCAGAAGGGGCAGGAGAAGGGTGCCAGTGCAGGGACCCTCCCCAAGATCGCCCTGCAGGGCTCCTGGGCATCCCTGCGGTCACCGAGTGTCAACTGTACCCTCCTCCGGCAGGTATGGCACCTCCTCGACTCCGAGAGCTCCCTCACTGGGGGGCATCTGATGGGGCCTTGGAGTTCTAGGTGGGGGAGCAGGTCTGCGGGATGGGAGGGTCTGGCCTGCAGGGTCACCACCTGGGCGTGCAGAGGAACCTGCAGGCCCGAGAGCCCCATTCTGTGCCCCACAGTGTGGTGGAGGCAGGGCGGGGCCCGGGGCTCTCCAGGGCATTTGTCCATTTGGTGGCTGCTGACCCCAGCTATGTGCCAGGCTGTATGCTAGGCTTGGAGGCTGCAGCAGCTACGAATGCAGAATCCCTGCCCCTGCGGTTTATGGCTCGTGCATAGTGTGTGTAGTGCGTGTGTGTGTCAGAGATGTGAGAGGAGGGGTGAAAAGCTGAAATCAGCACACAAAGAGTATTGTCTGCTTGATGGGACACGCCCCGGGGAGGACACTGCACAGGAAGGGCCCACGGGCCGAGCCCGTGGTTCAGGCAGAGGGCCGGGAAGGCCCGAGGGGGCCGAGAGTCTCTGGGGCAGAGCTTCCCAGGCAGCAGGCAGAGCAGAGGTGGGGGTGGGGTGGGGGGACTTCTGTGGGAAATGAGGTCCCAGAGGGGTGGGGCAGGGCCCTGAGGCCAGGGTCTGATTGGGTTCCAGTAGGATGACCCTGGCTTCCCCCTGAGGACCAGAGAAGGGGGCTGGTGGGGGGAGAGCCCTGAGGAGGCCACTGCAGTGATGGTGGTGAGAGCCCCCAGCGCTTGGTCACTGACGTGGGCAGGCTGCTGCAGGGGAGGGTTGGGGGACACCAGGCGGCCCCTATCCCCTGTGTCCCCCCACAGGCCACTGGGAGTGACACATCCCTGGAGGCCAGCCGCAGCAGCTCGGCGGGCAGCCTGCAGACCACGCTGGAGGACAGCCTGACGCTGAGTGACAGCCCCCGGTGCGCCCTGGGGCCGCCTGCGCCCACACCCGGCCCCCGGGCTGGCCTGTCTCCCACCGCCCGCCGCCGCCTCAGCCTTCGGGGCCGGGGCCTGTTCAGCCGGCGCGGGCTGGGCGCGCATCAGCGCAGCCACAGCAGCGGGGGCTCCACCAGCCCGGGATGCACCCACCATGACTCCATGGACCCTTCGGATGAGGAGTGCGCTGGCCGCAGCGGCGTGGGGGGCGGGGGCAGCGAGCACTCGGAGACCCTCAGCAGCCTCTCGCTCACCTCCCTCCTCTGCGCGCCCCCGCCGCCAGGGCCCCCGCCCACCAGGAGGTTCAGCAGCACCAGCAGCCTGGCCACTGGCCCCGGTCGCCCCCGCGCCACCGTCGGGCCCCATGGCCTGGCCCGGAGCCCCTCCTGGGCCGCGGACCGCAGCAAGGACCCGCCAGGCCCGGCCGAGCCCCCGGGAGAGCTGCAGTCCAAAGACGCTGCGAGCAAGAGGAAGAGATGAGGGCTGCAGGGGCCCAGCGCCGCCGCCTGCCCCGTCTCGCCTTCTTTACCTCAGGAGCCAGGGGGAAGACAGCAATACTTGGTCCACAGCCTGGGCACCGCGCAGGGCCAGCCAGCGCCAGGCTGCTGAGAGCACGCTGGTGGGCTGAGGCCCAGCGTGGCCTGGCCACGGTCCTTCCCATGCAGATACATGTATATATATATGTATGCATATATATAGAGAGAGACAGACATATATATATATATTTATTTTTTTTACTGAGAGTTTACGACTTCCAGAAAGTGCTAAAGTTGGGGAGAGTCTGGGGCCCAGACAAGGCTTTTTGCTTGATGCTTGGGGCCCAGGCCAAACCTGCCCTGGGGTAGATGGTCCTGCTGGGACATGGGCACCCCTGCTTTTTGGCATCTCCCCTGGAGTAGCTTGGAGAGGGCTGTCCGTTCTCTGAGGGTCCTATGGTCCAGGAGACAGGCCCAGAAAAAGAGCTGTCATTTCAGGGTGCGTTTTTTCCTTTAAAGAAGAGATGCTGCTAAGATCCCCCCTTCCCCCACGTGTTGGGGTGTCTGTCTTGTTCCTGGCCGTCTAGCTGCGTGGACAGTCTTTTGTAGGCTCCCAGAATCCACAAACTCTTAGTCACCCAGCTGTGTTTCTCTAGCAAAATCTGGGGCAATAGTTGTATTTTCTTAGGGCTGGGACGGGGTGGCGAGCAGCTCCCAGGCTGGGCAGGGGGCAGGCCCCTGTCCCAGTGGGCCCTTTCCAGGGTGTGGCCTGCTGTGGGCAGGACCGAGGCAGCAGGAGATGGAGGACAGTGAAGGGGGGTGAGCAGGCCCTGAGTAGGTCAAGGGCACCGCCTGGTCTATGCTGGCCACAGCCTTTCACTCTCTGGGTGGGAGCAGGGGTGGGGCAGCTGCCTGGGACCAGCTCCCCTCCTCAGCTCCTTCATACCCTGTCACCTGGAGACCCTGCCCCACCCCCCACCCGGCTCATTTTCCCCACCTTCCCAAAGCTGGAGGTCAGGTTCCCTGTAGAAATGCTATTCAAACACATTTGCAGACAGGCATTTTTTTTCTTGAAAGAGTTATGCATTTATTTCAGTATTTATTAGGAAGAAAGCAGTGTGCCCAACCCACGATTTCACAAACGTATCGCTTAAGTCAAGGCTGAGTTTTTAGAAGTGAGTAGATCAGTGTCAAGAAGATTGGGAACATGGTGGCAGAGTTGTGGGGTGGGAACTGCTGTGAGTTTGGGGCACCTTGCACTTCAGCAATAACCAGGCCCTTGGCCTTCGAGATCTCAGACGGTCTTAGGTGGGTCTGTCCTTGTCCCAAACCCTGACCTTAAAGTACTTGGCTTTGGCCCAGGCTGCCAAGTGATATGAGGTAGGTGTAGCTGCTTGGACGGGCTCTGGGTGTCTCCCAGGCTGGCATAGCCACCCTTGGAGCCTGGACACTGTAGCAAAGGGAGGAGGTAACGAGTGACTGAAGCTCAGTGGGCTGGAGAGCCCTTCTCTCAATAGCTGGGGGTGGAGGGGGGAAGAGGCAGAGCGGCCAGCCCAGGATCCCTCAGTGCCCTGGCAGCAAAGAGGCTGCGTGTCTCCCCAGCCGGGTGAGCCAACACCTGAGTACTTGGAATGTAAGGATCGGGAGGCAGAGCCTGGCCGAGGGCCTCTGGTGGTACCGTGGAGTTGGGCTGGCGTAGCAGTCAGGACTGGATTTGCCCCTGCACCCCAAGAGCTTCCCTCTCCTCACTCCAAAGCGTGGATGGTGGGCCTCGGTGAGAATATAGACGCTCAGCCCCAGCACTGGGCTCCCTCCTGGGACGGCAGCCTCTGGGGTGAAGGCTCAGCCCGGTCCTTTCTCTCAGGGAGCAGGTGGACATGGGGTCTTGTCACCTTCTGCCCCAGGTGTCCCCAAAGCTGGTGGGGAGGCTGTGCACAAGGCCGACGCTGCTGGGCCAGCCTTCCTTGCTCTGCTGATTGGTTCTCTGTGGGATGCTCATCTGGGGAGGAGTGGGCACAGGGAGGCCTGTCTGGCTCACCCTCTCCCCACCAGCACCGTGGGGGCTCCAAGCAGTTGAGTTAGAGGGGGCAGCACACACATTAGTCAGCATGTTTAGTCAGCATGGCCCTCGAGGGAGGGCCTCGCATGCAGCAGCCTGGCTGGGGGCAGGCAGTGAGGCCTGGGAAGCCCATGTGGAGGAAGTTACCTGGGCTCGAGCTCACCTGGTCGGGTTCAGGGGGACTGTGTCCGGCACCTGTCCGCAGCTCACACTTCCTGGGCACAGGCGCACCCTGTTTAATATGCACAGTGGCCCAGAGTGGCGTGCATGGAGCAGGGAGGTGATTTCCTTGTCACTGGGTTATATATGGCTGGTTAGAAAACATCCTGGGTGTGCCTGACGGGAAGCCATCCTTTTACCCTACACTTTGTGGTCCCAAAACAAGCAGGCATGTGGGGAGGGACATCCGGGCAAAGGGGCTTACCAGAGCAAAGGCAGGAAGGGGAGAGGGCAGGCCAGAGCAGAGCGGGACCAGCCAAGCGCAGAGGAGAGAAGCTTTGCCTGGGGAGTCACGGGAGGTGGGTCTGGTTCCCGGAGGGCCCCAGTGCTGGTCCAAGGCCCCGGGGACACCGAGGCTGTGCGACTGGCCTGGACCAGCTGACATGGATAGAGTGGGGTGAATGGCCCCTCTGCCCTTCCTGATTCTATAGCCTGTCCGTCACAAAAGCACAACCTTACCACGGGCCTGGCCTAGGGCAAGCAGGGACCTTGGTGTGGAGCACCCCAAGCTTTCTGTTTGCAGGGCTCTGCAGAGTGGCAGCTGGCAGGCACCATGGCATCTGCACAGATGGACCTAGGACCAGCTGGGGCTGCGGCCTACCCCAGCCAAAGCCTCTTCCCGTCGCCTGTCCATCCTTCTCCTGCACCAGGCGGCACCCCAAAAGATAAAGTGTGCACAGTGCCAGCCCGTCTGCCCATCTTTCCCCCCGGGCCCTCCCTGGGGGGCCTTCTGTTTCCAGGGTCGCCTCTGGCCCCCTTCGCTGCGCTGTGTAAGGGCTTGGGGTCTTAGAAGCTTCTGTTTAGCCCAGATACACATACTCTTTTCGTCTTTGTGCAATAATCCGTGTTCCTGGTGGAGCCAGGGTGAGCTGGGGCCTGAGGGGGAGGCAGAGGCCGCCTCCTCCGGGAAGCCCTTGGCCTGGCTCTGCCGCTGTGACTACCGTACTCCCAGTTGCTGTACAGTTTCTATGGTGTGAACGAACCTCCCTCCTAGCTGCTGACGGCACTGGTCCCTGCTGGCCCAGATGGCCCGGGCACAGAGAAACCAAGTGGCAGCTGCCACCAGTGTTGTTTTGAATAAAAACCCAGAAGCCTATTTCAGAATTTCTCTGTGTGACTGTGCTGGTTTTTCTGCAGGTGGGTGCAGAGCTGTGGGGGTCTCCCAGGGGAGGGGTCCTCCGTCATGCCTAGGCTGGGGGTATAGGGTGTCTGGGACCTACAGCAGCACCCCATGGAAGGGTCTTCTCCTGGCCAGGGTGTGGGCCAGGGAGTGCTGGGCTGGGGAGGAGGCAGGGCCTGGCTCGCACTCTCTGGTTCTGTAGCTGAGACGCTGGACCTAGGTGAAAGGGTCACATGGGAATAATAACCTACTCATCTTTGGTGCTCTTTCCAGAATTCACATTATGCATCTTATCAGGACTCTCTTGGCTGGAAAGGACAAAAACTCCACTCAAAGGAGCTTAAGAAAAACAGAAAGAAAGAGCCAGAGAGAGAAAAGGAAGGGAGGGAGGGAAGAAAGAAACAAGAAGGAATTAAGTAGCTAATGACCTCTGAGGAGGTGTTGGCTTCAGGTGCAGCTGGATCAAGGGCTCCAGCTGTCAGGACACTATCTCTTCCCACCTCTTGGCTCTGCTTCCTTCTACGTTTGCCTCTCTCCTCTCCTAGTGGCCACCAGCAGCCCAGGGTTCTGGGCTGTGTACCTGTCCCTAGGTGAACGAAAGCTTCTCTCCCCGACAGTCTGGCAAAATCCACAGGCCCTGCCACGCTCAGATGGGCCAGGCCTGAACTCTGGGGTCCAGAGATGGGGGTGGCCCACCTTCACATGGCCAAGGAGAACTGCTATGTGCCTGCTGGAAGGATGGAAGGAGTGCAGGGTGTACCGCAAAACCTGGGGTTTCTCGCCTTGGGGTAAGTTCCCAGTGGCGTTGTTTTGGGGAAGAGCAGCTCTCCTCCTGCCCTTTAGGGTGAGGCCAGAGGCCCAGAGAGGGCCAGAGATGGTGCCCTGGACATCAACAGGCTGTTCCAGGTCACACGGGGAAGTGGTGCTGCCGTGACTGGTGCCCACACTGGCCCCTCCACAGCTGGGGAGCCAGCGCCCAGCTCTCTGGCTGCGGTCACCTGCCCCTGGGGGACCGACCTGCTTTGTTTTCACCTCTCTTACTCATTAATAATGGGATTAAAAGCAAGTTGCTGCCAAGGAGAGTGACTGACTTAAAAAAGACAAAAACAACATCGACAACAAAAACACCCAGGAACATTTGAAAAAAATGAAAAGCTTTAGCCATCAGCACTTTTTATTTAGACCTGAATTCATTACTTTTAGACCAGGTAAACACGGGGACGTTTGGCACTAATATACATGTGGTTGTGCAAAGCCACTGTCATGGCTGCAGGGAAAATTAGACTCTGACTCAGTGGTGGGTTTTCCCGGAGAGAGGCCTCCTCCTGTTTCTAGTGCGGAGGAACTCGGGTTGCTGTTGCCATGGTAACATGGCTGTCAAGGGAACCGTGGACAAGAGGCTGGTTGGTCCTCAGGGAGGAGGGTGTGGCCAGCAGGGCCAGGCTGGGCTCAGCTCGGTCCCTGAGCCTCACTGGAGATGGGCAAGTGGCTGGTGGGAGGAGGTGGGGGGCACACCCAACAAGTGTGCAGTGCCCCCACAGCCTCTCCCTCCCCTTCTTGATTGCCACGGAGGCATCCCTCTTATCTTCCAATAAATATTTGTTGAGCCCCTACCCTGTGCTAGGCTGGGTGGTGAGGATACAGGAGTGACAGGTCACTGAGTTCACCAACCTATATATCTCAGAGCTGGAGACGGCTAATAAACAGCAGGCGCATAGGGGCGTGGGAGCACCAGGAAGGCAATGGTGGGGGGGCGGGGCGGACAGGGGCGTGGGGAACGCACTGGAGTGATGCTGGGGTGGAGGAGAGGAGGGGGAGGGCCTTCCACCAGGTGGTCAGGGGAGGCCTCGCTGGGGAGTCCTTTCAGCCGGGGCCTAATGAACAAGAGGGAGATAGCCGTGCAAGGGCATCAGTGACTCTGCAGAGTAGAGCTGCCAGAGAAAATAGGGCACACAGTGAAATATGAATTTCAGATAAGCCACGAACAAATTTTTTAGTGTAAGGATGTCTCATGCAATGTTTGGGACATACACTATAAAGTTATCCTTGGTTCATTTGAAATTCAAATTTTTATTTGCTAAATCTGGCAAGCCTATGGGGGGCGGCGACTTGCCCAGGCCGCCTGCAGCAAAGGCGGGCATGCGCTCTGCGCGTTCGCCTGGCCACCCCGCCCTGGTCCTGGTTCTTCGGGAAAGCTCTTCGCGGTCTCCTTGCCAGCCTGTCCCCTGGAATCCATTCTCACTGCGCCTGGGCTGGGAGACATGGATGTGAAGCACCGTCCGATCCTGGCCCTGCCTGCCCCAACCCGCTCCGAGGCTCCCTGGGGCTGGCTCTCATCACCAGCATGGTGGCCTGCAAGCCCCTGGGTGCTCTGGGCCCCACCCAGCAACCAGCACAACTTCCCGCCTGCCCGCCTCCCCTCGCTCCAGCCCTCCTTCCGGTGGTCGCTCGTCCCTCAGCCTTCAGGCCCCAGATCAGGCATAGAGCCCCGTGGAAGCTTCCCGCAGCTCCAGGGTGTCCCTGCCCTCTGCTGACTTTGAGCCTCTCACATTATTAGCCACGTATTTTTCAAATGGTGGTAAAATATACATAACCTAAAGTTTACCATTTTAACCACTTGAAGCGTGCAGTTCAGGGCCATCGGGTACATGCACATTGTGCGCCAGCCCCTCCATCCACCTTCTCAAGCGGAAACCCTGAGCCCCCGAGCAGTAACTCCGCCCCCTCCCCACCCCGTCCCGCTCTGGGCAGTCGCCCTTCTACTCTTTCCTTGACCGTGACTCCTCCAGGGGCCACGAAAGAGCAGAATCACACAGCGTGTGTCCCTTTGTGAGTGGCTTATTTCACCAGCAGGATGTCTTCCAAGGTCATCCGTGTCGTGGCATGTGTCTGAATTGCCTTCCTTTGGGGCTGGACGACCTTCGCTGTGCAGGTCCACCGCTTCTTGTGTGCCGGTTCATGGCGCCTGGTCGTCTCCACCTTTGGCTGCTGTGACTGATGCTGCCACGCCTCTGTCTAAACTCTGTTTTCCTTTCTCTGGGTCTTTATACCCAGAAGTGGAACTGCTGGGTCACCGGGTCATTCTCTGTTACATTCTTCGCGGGCCTCTGGCTCCGGGTTTCCAGAGCGGCTGCACCATTTCCACTTCCGCCTCAGCTCCTCACTTCCACGCGATGCCAGATTCAACTTGGATACGTTATTACAGATTTTTTTTTTGTCTTCCTTATGTTTCCCTCTTCCATTCCCTGTCTTCTCTTTTTAGCGCACATTTGCCTCCTAGCCTCAGGGGAGGTGAGTGTTTTTTTCGGAGTGATTTTATTTCCAGAAGCCCAAACTTCCCTTGAAGAGTTTGTGGGAAGTAGGAGAGTGTGTGTGTGGGGGGAGGTGGGGGTTCCTGCCCAGGGTGGGGAGGGGTGGCTGTGTGGCACACCCCCCTCGCCAAAGCTTGCCAGGGCCGCACATGGCCAGCAAGAAGCCAAGGGCCAGCAGTCTAGAAGGGCTCCAGGCCTGACCCCACAGGCTCCATAGGCCGGGGATCCACCTCTAAGGCCAGACAGCGCCTGAGGCGCACCCCGGCGTGGGGACAGCCCGGAGAACAGAGCAGCTGCCTTTTGTGCCACTCTGAGCCCGGGGGTGGAGGGGCCCCCTGCACGCCCATTGCACTGACTCCTTCTTGGTGAGGTAGGTGTGTGGTGCCCACAGGCTGTGCCCTCTTCTGTGGGAGCAGGGTGGGGGGGAGGGGAGGTTCAGGTCTGACCCCCTCTGCACAGCTGTCTGGGGGCTCCAGCCAGCATTTGCCACCCTCAGCAGGGCTCAGGGACAGGCTGCCAGCTTCCAGGGCCCCCTCACTGTCAGGGCCAGATGTAAGCACCTCAAGGACGACCTCTGGGCTCTCCTGGGAGATGCCAGTGCTGGGCAGGACGGTCCACACACTCCACTTCAGCCCATTCGCAGTAGCTTCTTGGCTTCCTGTCCCTGAACTGCAATCTTCCCTGCCGCTCCCTCCCTCCCTCCCTCTCTGCGTCTGTCTGTCTCTCTGTCTCTGTCTGTCTGGCCCCGTCTCCTTCCATCTCTGCTCTTCTGCTGATTTCCCCGGCTACTGCCCCCTGGTACTGACAATCACAGAAAGCACCTCCCAGGCCAAGCCCCGCATCCAGGTCTTGTGCTCACAACCCCCAGGAGGGAGGGCAGGTCGCCTCCATGTGGGTTGGGGGCCTGATTCTGTGCTCTCTTCTCCTCGAATGGGGCAGTGCACTGTTTTTTGATGAACATTTGCCTCCTGTGTCTCCACTCAGGACAGGGTGCCCACCCTGCCATCAGCCCACTGAGTGACCGTGGTCCAGGTCACCCTTCTCTGGTGAGTCAGGGGAGGGAAAGAGCAATCAGGACCTGTCAGCCTAAAGCAGAGCTGGGTGAGCCCTTTTCCCCAACCCCAGGGCACCCAACTCTCATGCCCACCCATGGGGGGTTCCTAAGATCCTTCTTCCTGGAAGGGTGGGAGGAGCAAAGGTCATGACCTCAGAGCCCCAGGCAGCTTTGGACCAGGGCCCAGGACACCTAAAACCACCTAGGAAGCCGCACCAAGGCCACATTGAGGCCACACTGAGGGACAGAGGCCCAGGACTGTCACTGCGGTCATTTCCTGGAGCCAGAAGCGCATTTGGAGAGAGGGTAGTCAGGCCACGGTTTCTCACCGTGAGCTGTGGTCCTGCCTCCGGGTCCCTGTGCCCCTGCAGAGTCCTCTCCCCTGCCATGTGCACTGGACCTAGTAACCTCCTTCTAATGGACAGAATACAGCAGGTGAGACAGGACGTCACTTCTAAGAGCAGGTGACAGAGAGACCGGCTCCCACTATGCAGGCCCCTCTTTTTCCCTCCTCATCCACTTGCTCTGTTGGAAACCGGCTGCCTTGTTGTGAGCCGCCCTGTGGAGACGCCCAGGTGACAACGGGTTGAACGCTGTCTCCCTCCCCAACTTGGGTGGGAGGGGGAGGCCCTTCGTGCAGCAACCCCTGATCCTGCAACACCACTGGAGTGAGCGTGGGGGCAAGTCTCCCTCCGCCGAGCCTGGAGGTGAGACACAGCCCCAGCGGACACGCCGATCGCAGCCTCGGGACCCCTCAAGTCCGAGGATCCAGTTAAGCCAAATCTGGGTTCCTGACCCACAGAAACTGTGAAAGCATGAGAGCTGTTGTTTTAAGCGGCCTGCATTTGGAGTAATTTTTTTACGCAGCCCTAGATAACTGATACAAGTACAAACTGCTGCGTCACGAAATCTCATCCCGTGTTACCTAAAATTCTACAACAGGCGAGATTCGTCCTCAGTGGAGAACAATAGGAAAAATGCTTGCCTCCTGGGGGTAGGGACAGGACTGAGTGAAAGAGGCAGAAAGGAATGTTCTGGAAGGAGGGTAGTGCCCTTTATTCCGAGGGGCTTGTGTTACATGGGCATTTGTCAGACTCAACAACTGACTTTCAGGATGTGTGCCTTTCATCCTATGTAAACTTCATGTCCAAAACAGCAAACACTAAATTGTTCAGGGGGGGGTTGGACTGATGTCAAAATATAAGATGGATCGGTGAATGTGGGTAGAACAAGTGTTATGAAATATAAGTGGTAGAAGTCTGCCGTTACAGCATACGGGTGTTTGCTACAAATTCTGTCAACTCTGATGTGTGTTTGAAGTTTTCATAATGAAATATTGGAAAAATCACTTATTTAGCAAATACTCACAGAGTGCTTAATGGGAGAAAATTAGAATAACAGCATTATTATTCTGACAGTAATTGCCCAACTGTAATTGTCATCAGGGATTGTTACGTGCGAAGCATCTGATGAGGCCCTCTCCCAGGCAGCTTCTCCCTCACCCAGACGCCAGCACGCAAGGAGGCGGGATTGGTTCCTAATTTACCGGAGGGGAGACTGAGGCAGGCATGAGTCAGTCCCTGGGCCTCGTGCAGCTGGGACTCCCCAGGTGTGAGTGCTCAGACAGGTGGAGCTGTGCTGGCCCCGGGCTGCTGTTTCCTCCTGTTCTTCAGTTTCCCAGTCTCTGAAGCAGAGACTGTCCTGTGGGTGAGATCAGGTGACGGTCGTTACAATTCCCGAGGGCAGTGTCTGTGCAGGCTCCATCCAAATTGTCAGAGGGAGGAGCTGGCGGAGCCTCGGGCACAAACTCCACCTGTGCTCCCCGCCTCCCCCACCAGGGCAGGCGCATTGCGGGTGCGGTGACCCTGCGGTGGGGAGGCACTGTCTCTTGACCTGTCCTTCCTCAGATGCTGGCCTCCTCTCTTCCAGGTCTGCTGTGCAGATGCCGGCTGGGGGTTTCTGGCGACCTCATTCCCACGCAGTCAGGCCCCATACTGGCAGTGACTTGGCATGGAGGGGGCTGTGCCTCTCAGCCCCCCAGGCTCCACAGGGCCCCCCCCAAGTCCTCGTCACAAGGAGAAGGGCTGCTTGGTCCTGGCCTCCAAGGCCCTGCTCCTGACAGTGAGTGTGGGACGCCAGCGAGGCTTCCTCCCTGGGTCCCTGGCCCCTGCCAACGTGCGTCTGCAGCCCAGGTTTGGCCAGTTAGGAGAAGGGAGGGAGACCATGCCGCTCCCCAACTTGAAATCCTGCCCCACCACTTGAGCCCCCTCTCTGACTGCTCCCTAACTTCCCCTCACACCCCTGGAATAATGTTAGCTGTTACATGTCCTGTGTCCCTACAAGCTTCCCCAGGCAAGGATGCAGCGAGGGCCCCTAGGCTCTCGCCTGCTCAGGCCCCGGGCCAGGCCTCCCTGCCTCTCTCCCTCCAGGGCGGCTGAGCCCTGAACCTCAGTCCTCATGGGCCATTGCCTGAGTCACCACAGCCCTGTCCTCAGCCCACTGCAGCCATCATCTTCTTGTCCTGGGGTCACCTGTGTCTGCATCTGTGTCCTTGATACCCAGGCGCTCCTCGAGAGCAGGGCCACGTCTGAGTGGCCTGCACCAGGCCTGGCCCAGGCCGCTGACAGGGCAGGAAAGGAAAGGGGAGTCTTTCTCAGATCATCACCCCATTGGCAATGCCAGCTGGCCCCTCTGGCTCTGTGACTGGTGGTCCTGCCTCCTGAGAGCCAGGCCAGATGAAAACCCATGAAGCTCTGCAAAGATAACGTGTAAATTCTAAATGGCAGAACAATTATATGTGGGGCTTCCAGTGGAGGCAGCGATTAGAGGCTCCTCCGTCTTCACTCTGGGGATTGTGTGGGAGGTTTCAGCAGGCTGGCCTCAGAATGGCCCCACTGGACGAGTCGCCGTCACATGGGCACACGGAGCTGCAGGAGGGCTCGCTGGGACCCCCACAGGGAGAGGAAATGGTTTGGGGAACAGCAAGAGCTATCGTGCTCCAGTCGGATTTTCTAGGGGTGGGTGGGGAGTGGGGGAGACACTCTTCTGTTACAAAACACCCCAAGATGCAGGATCAGTTACCGCACGCTTCTTTATTCAATGGGCAGCTAAGTTTGCAAGGAACCAAGGGAAATTGCTGAGAAACCAAGGACACCGGAGGAGGAAGCGAAGGCTGACCTCCGGCTGCACCGAAGCCTTTGCCCATAACAGTGACCCAGAACCCTGGGTTTTCATCATGACTCAGGGAGCCGAAGACATTATTTTATTCTGAGCTCATGAGAGATTGAGAGTAGGAAGTGAGACCCTCGTCTGCAGCTGGGAACTTCAAAGTGGTGCCGTGAGTGGAAGAGTGGCTCGTAAAAACCAACCTTCCAGCAGAAAACAATAGCAAGGTGCTCATTTGTCCCAGCCTCTGCAGTGGATGAGGATGAAGAGAGTCCTCCATGCGAATGGGTTTGCTTAGGCTGACCTCCACTTGTCCTTGAGGCCCAGATTTGGGGGGTCCTGAGAACCCCAAGCCAAGATATTAAGCTAAAGTGTTGTTGGCTTGGTAGCCGGGGCGCGGGCCGGAGCACACCCGTGTCCGGGCCCTCCCAGGGCTCCTCAGGCCTCCAGCTGGCGCACAGCCTCAACACAAATGGCAAACACAGGAGGAAGCAGCCCCCGAGGAGTCGGTCCGCAGAAACCACGCGTGCAAAACTAGATCAGAGGTTTCAGGTGTTTGCATGACCGGAACCAGAGTCGAAGCGCGTGAGTTAGAGATGTTTACAGAGAGAAGAACCGAGGCCAGGGGCGAGGAAGCAAAGACCACGCCCGAGAGAGCTGAGAGAGGACCCAATGGGACTTCCGGGCGTGGGAAGCGGAACGACCGGGGTGTGAAGCTCACTGGGTGAGCTGGCACCACTCAGAGAGGCAACGGCCCGGGCTTTTCCAGAATTGGTAGAGGACATGGATTCCAGTTCAGGGCACATAATCAATCTCTAGCAAGATGTTAAAAAAAAAAACAAAACACCCCACACACGGACCCGTCACAGTGACACAAAAGAGTGAAGAGCAGAAGGCAAACTCCTAGGCCGCGTAGCACAGACCAGGAGCCTGGGTCCCATCCAATACTACAGCACAAACAGATGACTTGTCCACCCGCAATTGCTATCAAGTAGAAGTGTCTTTCACGAGTAAGACAGAGACATCTGAAGCCCACGCTGACACGGTGGAGGTGTTGTCAGCCACCCCTGCTCCCCAGGAGCCACTCCTGAAGGAAGGCGATTCTGGGAGGAGGGAGGTGTGGGGAAAACTGAACACACATGGGCCGAGAGAGCAGTTCTCAGAGTGTCTGACCCTGGGAGGCTAAGACGATAAAGCAAGGTTCTGCTATTTCCCATGATGACTATTTCAATGCTTTTGGAAAAATACTAAATAGGACATTTTTTTGAGCAATGTTTTCTGCTTGGCCTCTCTCCCAAGTGCATACCGTCCACCTGCAGCATAACTGGACACCTGGCCCCGAGCCTGGAAAGTGCTTTCAGGTCCCAAATTCCGGGGCCAAAGGAGAGCATTCCAGGCAGTGGGACCCCGGTGCCTTAGCCCCCCCACCCCCGTTCTCCCCCAGATCTCCTGGAGTGCTTGTTAGATGGGGATGGGGGCTGAGCCGCTCCCCCAGAGTCCCCCGCAGCCTGAGAGTCTGCATTCCAGCAGGTTCCCAGGCTCTGCAGGTCCCGGAGCGCAGGGCGAGAATCACTGCTTTGGCGGAAAGATCCCCGGGTCTCTGCTGTCTGGGGCAGGGTTAACATCCGCCCCAGCAAGCCTTCCTGCGTGCACACCTCATCAGGCAGGGGCTGTGTTTTGCATCGTTATCTTCACATTTTCACCATCACCTGCCAGGACAGAGCGGATGCTAAATCAGTTTTAGCCGAATGGCCATCTAGGCCTGAACGGTGTAATCTGGCCAGAGGGTCTCTGGGCAGGGTGGGTGGGTGGGAGTCTGGCCCTGCCCCCACCAGGAAGTCTCTCACACACCCCCCCTTTTCCTTCACCAGCGTCCGCACATCTCCTCCACCTCCTAGCAAGCCTTCTGGGGTGCCCACAGTGCGCCACGCCTGGCGCTGGACTCTGGTTGGTCCTACTGCCCCTTTGCTTGGGACAAGGGTCTATATCCTGGGGCTTTTTCTAAAAATGGGGTCACTGGCCCCAGGATCCCATGCTTTGTCTAACTCTCCTCCCTGCTCCAAGCCCCTACACTGAAGGTCATGTCCCTTAAAGATTGGTGTAGGGTCCTAAAAATGTCCTTGCTCCTCCTCCCCCCTAGAGCTGTCAGTCTCCAGGCAGGGGGACACCACGGGCCATGGGCCCCAGCAGGCTGAAGACACCCCGTTCAGGGAGAAAGCCCCGCTGGCGGGAGCAGCAGCTGCCAGGCTGCGGGTGCGGCTCCTGCGGGGGCAGCTGCGTGCCCGCCCAGCCTGCCGCGGGGCAGGAAGGACGGTACTGCACGAGGTGGGGCACACGGCCCCCTCCCGGAGGGGCTGAGGGTTCTGTGCTGTCCCGGAGAGGTGCCCAGAGCTCTCAGGGGTTGTGAGGGGCACCACAGGGTGCCCGGGAGCGCCCAGGCGGCTGATTTATGAGGCCAGATTAAGAAGACGGATGGCCTATCCCTCAGCCGAGAAATGAGTCTTGTAGCAAAACTCCGAAGGGCCGGGACAGGGAGGAAGAGAGGCTTTATCAAGAGCAGTTCGGGGCGTAATGAGGAGTAATGGGTTGAAGCTGAGCCGACTACCAGGGGAGATATCTTGGCAGGGAAATCTGTCAGGGCTGGAAGCTGGCTCTGGCAGGGAGAGAAGGGCCTGTGGTCCTCCATCATGGAACCCTGACGGGACCAGGCGTGGGGGCGCCCTTGGGAGAAGCCTCGGGACTGGCAGGCCCATCCGTCGAATCAACCGGAGGCCGTTTCTCTGAAGCGGCAATTACCGTTGCCCTCCTCTCCTGGGCCACCCGGTCCCTGGGCGATCAGCCCCACTGCACACCCTCCTACCAGGGGCAAACTACAGCTCAGGCATCTGTGGGCTGCCGGGAGCCGGGAGCACCCAGGAGGGGGGCCGTCCCAAGGAGGGACAGTTTGACTGAGTAGAGCTGCAGTGGCTGGGGCCCTCTGCACCCCTCAGAGGGCAGGTGTTTGTTCTTGGTGACTGTCCTTTGCCTGTGTGGGGGGATCCAGGAGGGACAGTGTTGGCTGTGGGGGGCCCAGGTTACACAGTGGCTTCATAGCGGGGCGGGGACTCAAACACCCAGCAGGCTAATTCCAGAGCCCATCTTTCCATTTCAGGTCCCCGAAGCAAATAGTGATGGGAGATGGGCCGATCGATGGGGGAGCCCAGGAAGGCTGACCTCCCCACTTGCCACGTTCTCGAAAGCATCTCCAGAGATCTCTGAGGTGCCCTTGGGAGCACAGGGGAGCTGCTGCACCCCGAACTCACTCGGCTGTCCAGAGCGGGCAGCTTGAACTTTCCTCAACTAATGACCAAGCTCCTCAGTAAGGTAAGTCCCCAGGTGGCAGTGCCACCCCCATGCAGGGCCAAGTGCTGAGTAACCGGACAGCACCTGCCCAGGTGGCTTCCTCGCTGGGAGAAGCAGCTGCAACTCAGGCTCTGACTCAGGGCCCAGAACAGGGGGGCACAGGCGGCGAGTGCGAGGGGGGCCTCCCAATGCCCAGCCCGAGCATGGCTTTCCAGAGCCCTGGGGAGGCCGAAACTGGTTCTCTCCATTTTGCTAATGACAGGCAGAAGCAGGGGAGGAGAAGTGCCCTGCCCCCCTGAGGTCTGTGGCTGCTAAGTGTGAATACCCGGGCAAACCCCGATTTCTGCCTTGCCCAAGGTCACACATCTTGCTCTGTTATTACTGCTCCATCACCCCCAGCCTCTCCCAGAGAACGGAGACGAGGCGTGATACCCACAAGGGTCCAGGCAGCTAAGTGTCCAGCCTGGCTCTAGGTAGGTGCTCTTCCTTCTGCGGGCCAGCAGGGGCCGCGTGCCTGGGATCTGCTGACTCCTCCTCGTGCAAGGCCGACACGTCCGAGAGTCCTCTTAGTTGGAGAGATGGCCTAGGACCTATGTCTGTAATGAAAAGCGTGGATCATGCCCTGATTACATGGTCTGGACTTGGAAATAGCACTGAAGCTTCGGTCCTGACCTTCACAGAGGTCCCCAAATATACCAGGCTCAAGCCCAAAGAGGGTCTGCCCCATCATGTGCGGTGGCTTTAAGATCTCCCATTAGCACCACCCAGAGAAGGCCAGGCCCCTGGCCCTTGTGGCCTCAGGGAAGGAGAGGAGGGTTCTGGTGGAGGCGCCCTGCTGGCCCCGGGCTGTAGCCGGTGTCGGGCCCACAGCTGCCCCCCAGGTCTCGGCGTCCTCACTGTTGGGTGGTGAGCACCCGCCTGTAGAGCGGCCCAGCCTGCTCTCACTCACTAAGCGGCCCTTCCCCTCCTGACCTTGTCAGATGACCTCCTGGTCGTCTGGGGAGAGGGGTGGCTGCCCGGGGGCCCCTTGCCCTGCGAGCAGCTGACTGGCTCAAGGCTGCTGGCTTCTCCTGTGGGGGTGTGGTATCCCCGCACGACCCCCTCGCCTCCACATCCCAGCACTTTGACTCACCCTCGGTTTTAACTGGAGGTGTGTGTGTCTGCACATGGTCCTGTGGAGTTGGACCATGTTCAACAAGGAGTCATTTCTCAGCCCAGATGCCTCCTTTTCCCAGAGAAACATCTTCAAGTACCTAATAAACAAGGTGCAGAGGCAGCGAGGTGGTTCCAGAGCAGCTTCTCCGAGACACCAGCTGCACGAGAATGGTGAGGGCCATTCGTCTTCTGTCTCTGGAACAGGAAAGCAGATTCAGGGACTGCGGCGTATGATAATGGGATCTGTGTCACCTGGAGCTGATAAGCAGCACCCTGCCTTCCAGAGCAAGGCCTGTGGGGGCAGCCCGTGACTCGTTAGAGAAGTTTCTATGGGCTTTGAAATCAATGGTCAGTTTCACAGCCCAGGGGCCTGTCTCTCCCTTGGGCTCCGAGTGCAGCAGCCTGCCCTGGGCCTCTGCTCAGGGCCCCCCGTCCTTCCCCCTTTCATTGCCTCTCCATGGCCGCCTCTGGGCAGAAGGCCACCTCGGTCCTGGGACCTGCTCGGGGCTCCAGTTCTCTGTCATCAGGCCCTGAACCAAAGGGAAGTGAGCTTCATGCCCGAGAACATGGCCTCCTCTGTCTCCGAGGCCACTGTGGTGATGCACCTCATCATCGCTTCCCTGGACCCTGCGGTCTCCTCGCTGACCCCCCCGCCCCCCATGAAATCTGTTTTCAGTGCAAAGGAATTCAACCGCACCAGCCTCTCATCTGGGGTGGCTTCCCTGTGCCTCCATCAGCCGCCCTCTGCCCACTGCTCCAGGCTTCTCTCTGATTCCTACCCCAAATCCTTGCCTGCTACCTACCGCACCCCACACTTCTCATGGTGTTCTCCTCCCCACTGATGTCGGTCCCTTCCCTCAGCCTGTGTGCCCTCCCTCCCCAACTCCCCAGACTTTGTGGGGTTGTGAAAGGTCACACTGGGTGACAGCTTTTATTTTCTAACTTATATAAGCCTTAGTCACAACATAAGCCTTAGTACCCCGAGACGCACCAAGTTTCCCCGTCCCCACACTGCAGAGCTGCAGAAGGACTGTAGCCCATGCACATTCTGGAGCTCGGCTGGTCTCCCGGCCTCTTCCTTGTCACCCCATGGCCTCCAGGGCCCAGCAAAGGGCCACAGGGGTGGCAGCTGCACTTAGGGTCCCCCCGGGGCTCGCAGACCGTCAGGGCCACCAAGTGTGTTGTACAGTGTGGTCCTTCAGGGCTTTGCCTTGTCCTGCACCCAGGTGTTCCTTACATTTCTCGGAAACGCTACTCATGCAACTCCAAACATTTCCACTGATAAGACACAGGGGTCTGGGCTGCACACCTAGGCCAGGGGGGCAGACAAGAGTTTCCAGGAAACTTGATATGAGTGAAGGGGACACAGGATGTGAATTGACACCATCCGTGTTGGAAGCAGCCATAGTCCGATGATTAACAAATGGACTTGCGGTGACGACCTGAACTGAACGGACCCTCTGGGCCTCAGTGTCCTGTTTTCACAGGGGTGCAGGGTTTGGGTGGAGCTTCTGGTGCAGCCTGGGCCAGCCTGCCTGGCGAGTGCCCTGAGGTGGCTGCCAGCACACACTGGGTGCTGAGGGTGCAGAAAGGGACAGTCTGTCTGCACCCTGGGAGCCCACAGCCCGGGAGAGAGGCTCAGCTGGGGTCGGTTGGATCTGGGGTTGCTTGTTTGCAAACCCCTCTCAATCCAGTGTAAATAAAGCGAGCTTGTTGTCAGAGTCCAGGGGCATGTCTCAGGCCTTCACCTCAGGGCAGAAGGGCATGTCTCTCCCTCCCTCTGGGGCCTCTGCCCTCAGCACCTGCCCCTCTGTGGGCCAGCTCCATCCTCCAGCTGTGGGCAGCACTGTGCCCACTCTCCCGTGAGGTTCCCTCCTGCTGTCTCTTGCTCCACGTCTAGACCCCCAGAGCCAGCTCCGCCTGCCTGGCCTCTCAGCGACTCCAGGGTCCCAGGGCAGAACCTGACTAGGCCTGGTCCCATCAGGGGTGTGCAGGGGCTGGTCTGCTGGGATGGAGGGAGGGCTTCTTTCGCCCCCAGAGGTCTAGGTTTGGAAGGTGCATACGTGCATCTCTATGACAAACAGCTATGCAAACTCTTCATTCATCGACTGCCGTGGGGGGCCAAGAAGGGGTGGGGGCCCTGCAGCGGGTGTGCATGTGGGGTCGGGGGGAGGGCCGTCCCAGGAGATTTCACAGAAGAAGAGCTTCTGAAGGAAGGGCTAGGCTTTGTGTGAATCTCTGGCACCCAGCACAAAGGTCTGGCCGAGAAGATGCTAAATGAATGAGTGAATGAATGAATGACTGGAGGGAAGGGGGAGGTGGACAGTGGGGTGGGGTGGGGCCAGCACAGAACACCCAGCCGGCTCTGGGCTGGCCCTTGCAGGGAGCAGAGAGCCAGTATGTGCGGTCCATGGGGGCCTGGTGGTCTTGGACTCCGCAATTCCAGTTTCAGGAATTTATTCCTCAGAATCGCTTGCACCAGTACACAGAGATATTCACGACAGCAAGGAAGCAACCCGAATTTCTGTGAAAATGGGATGGAAACACTGTTTGCCACGGAGCATTCACACGGTGGGGTCGCAGGAGCCATCAGGGAGCGTGAAGTCGGCCTGCACGGTCAGCGTGAGAAGAGCTGCAAGAGAGTGGTGAAACAAAAACCAGCCTGTGCACAATCATTGGTGCAAGAAAAGAGGGGGTAGATGAGAGTGCACGCAGATGTGGGAACACTCAGGGGGAAGAGCCTGGGAAGCTGGGGGCTGAGGGGGAAGCCTTCCTTATTGTAAACCCTTCTGTTTTTACTCTTTTTATGCCTGTCTCAGCTTCAAAAGCAGTTATTAAAAATGAAAAATAACAACAAACAAACTTGTGGAGCACCTTTCTGGCTGGAAGGAGCGGGTTGCTTGCTGATGATGTGATGCATCTTTAACAAGTTGCCCTCCAACACAGAGGCACGTGGCCTTGGTCTAGATCAGGGCCCAGGCTGACTCCCAGGAGCCGGGGGTTGGCCCACACACGTGGGTCCAGCGGGGAGTGGCCAGCAGGTGAGGCAGCACCTGGCGCAGGGCAGCGGTGGAGGGAGGGCAGCAGACGGCGGCCTGTGTGTCGGGCGGAGGATCCCCATCGAGAGACGAGGGTGCTGAGGTCCAAGCAGTGGAGCAACTTGTCTAGGTGACAGCCGGCAGCAGCTGACGAGGGGAGTCTGGCCCGGGACTGTCTGTCTGGTCCCAGACTGTGCGAGCCTGCAGTGGGCGATGTGGGGCCCCCCCCCCCCCGGCCTCACAGCCTTCACCAGGGCCAGCAGGTGCAGGTGGCGTGTCTTCCTGAGTTGCCCGCAGGGGCTGAGTCAGCTGCTGCCTGTGAACCTGTTTAGCCCTGGTTCTGGCCCTGGGTGGTGCAGGGCCCTAGAGCCGGCAGTACGGGGACTGAGGGAGGCTGGGGGTGAGAGCTGGCATTGCCTTACGCAGTGGGGTTGCAGGGGTGCAAGGCACCCCCTCTCTCTGACTTCTGTGGCTGAGCAGTTCAGAGCATACCCAACTGCATGCTGACTCTGGTTAGGGGTGCAACCTCGACCCTCCCTCCCACAGGGCCTGCTCAAGGGGGTGAGTATCCTGCTCTAGTTTGGTGGCCTGGGACCTAAGGCAGTGCCCTGCCTGAATGTGGCCTGGGAGGTGGTGGCTTTGCAGAAAGGTTTGCTATTTCCTCTAACGGCACCTTCACCAAGCAGAGGCATGGGGCACTATGAGCTCAACCACTAGATGCCTTTGAGAAAGGAGGGGCCAAAGGAAGCAAGGGAGGGGGCTGGGGAGAAGGCCTGGCTGTTCTCTCCCTGTGAAACCTGCACCCAGCCCAGCCCGGCCACCAGGTGACTGCGTGTCCAGCAGACATGGCTGCAGAGGTGCGCTGGGGAGCTGCACCCCTGGGTTGGCAATGGCTATGGAATAGGGTCAGAACATGACCTGGCAGGACTGGAATTTATTAGAAAAATGTGGTGAATTTATGATTTTTAGTAAAAGTGATTGCAAAGCTAAATGCGCACGAATGCTCCTTGAACGCCGGAGCTGTCCTGCGTGTCCTGCACAAGCACATGGGGCGTCCCCCTCGCCCCCCCGCCTGCAGCCCCAGACGAGGTCAGACAGGGAGGCTGAGTGTTCGTTATTTTTGTTGGGTGCACGTGGTCGACTTGAACCCATTCGACAGTTATTTCTTGAGGACCTATTGTGTTTTCATATCCCCAAACTCTGCCTGGCGTTTGATGCATGTCACTTACAAGAGGTTCGTCACCCCATTTGACAGACGAGGAAAGGGAGGCTCAGAGAGCTGAGGAGACTCACCTCAGGACATGCACACGCACTCACACACACACGGTGCAGCTGGGTCAATTTTCACACGCATGGCCGTCACCTGTACCAAGATACGGAACAGCCCCCACCCAGGCCCTCCCTGCCCTTCCCGTCAGGTCCTGCCCCCCCTGCCCAGGTGGCCACTGTTCTGACCTCCATTGTCTACACTAGTTTTGCCCGTGCTTGAATTTCACATAAATGGAATCACATGAGGTGGCCTCTTGTGTCTGTCTGCTCCCACTTAACGCTGCAGCTATGGCCATGGCTTTTTCCATGATGAACAAACATCACGGCTACGAACGCTCTCGCACTTGTCTTTTGGCAGGTACACGGGCTCTCTTCTCTTCTCTTATCTTAGGTGCATGCCCAGAGCGGGGGTGTCTGGCTTGTGGGTAGGCACAGGGCAGAAACCAGTGGTGATTTCGTGTTTAACCGCCAGCTCTTTGGGGAGAAGGAGAGCCCTGACTGGTGGTGTCAGTGAGTTTCTGTGGTGTGGCTGACGTCTAGTGACTGACATGCTCTCACTGCACCCAGAGCCGGAAAAAGGTGCCCCAGAGGGACGCCTGGGGTCCCCAGGAGTTGTCTTGAGAACACCGCAGGGTAGCTTTTCTTACAAGCTCGTTCCCAGAGGACAGGGCCCATGAGTCCAGAGTCTGCGCTGTACTACGTGACCTGGGTCCGTTCACTCACTTTCTGTTGTCACCCTGGCCCAGTCTTTGGGCTGAAGGGCAAGGCTCCATGTCTTGCCAGAGCGTTAAAGGAACGTGCTAGGTCAGCGTGGCCCTGGCAGTAGACCGGGGAGCCATCCCCCGGGTGAGCTGTGGAGAATTGCCCCGTCCACTCCCCTCCTCACCAGAAGTGTCCCTTTGCTGCCACCCTTGGGGGACCCAAGTCTTATCATCATTAACAAAAAGTGGTGAGTTCTTCATAGAAACCGAATGGGGCTCAGAGAGCTGGTGGGGCTTGCCTGAGGTCACAGCCAACAGGAGGGGCCAAGCCGAATGCCACTTCCACAGCTTGGTGCTTGGGAAGGAGATACCTAATGTCAGAGGAGTGAGCTGCTGAAGACATTTCAGGCTCCTCCCAGGCTGGTCTGGGAGAAAAAGCCTCCACACGCCTTACGTGACGCCCAGAGAGCTCTCTTGGAAGGCTGGGCCGGCCGTTTCTGCTCCATTTGCAAGCCTCCCGATGCCCCACTGTGCAGCCGTGGGTGGTATTTTCTGGGCAGTAAAAAGCCAGCCCTCAACCAGCTGGAGCGCCGAGCCTTTTCAGTCCAGGCGTGCTGCGGCTGTTATCAGACAGGCTGTTCTGGGGGCCGGGAGCCCCAGAGGACACATCTGTCCCCAAGAAGCTTCTGTGTCAATCTGCCATCTCCCGTCCTCTCTCTCTGCCCTGGTTGGGGGTGGGGGGCATGATTTAGTGTTGCCATTCCTTCTCAGAGGCTGCCCTGGCTTTCACCCCCGACTCACGTCCCTGTGTCTGTCCATCAGGCACCGACACGCCTCGTGGCTGTCCCCTTATTATCATTTCCTGGCTCCCCATCCCCTTTGAGGGAAAGCCCAGACTCCCACGTTTCTCGTCTCTCAGGGTCTTGCAGATGGTGCACCCGCCTGCTTTCTAAGTCGTCTGCTGTCACTCACCAGCTGGCCCTGCCCGCAGACATGCTGCTCACCGATGCTCGCCTGCGCCCTCTGTTGCACGTGCCACCCCATGCCACCTGGTGAGCTGGCCTTGAAGACCCAGATCAAATAGCACCCTCTCTGTGACATCTTCCAGGACCATCTCGGACAGAATAAGTCCCTCCACCCCAGCCCAGCACAGCTGCCTCTGGAACAGCCCATCCTATGGTATTGGGGGGGCCTGTCTCTAGTCTGCTCCTGAAGGTCACAGACAAGGTCACTTTCATCTTGGTGTTCTGGGAGCCTGGCCTCAAGCTTGGCACGTAGCAGAGGCTCCCAGGGAATGTCTGCTGTTTATTTAAATTCAGTGAAGAAGGATCTCAGCGCTGGGCACTCCTGTCAACACCTTCTTGCCTGAAGGGGATCCAGGAGAGAGCACGGGCTGGAGCAACTTTCAGAGTCCTGTCTACGAGAGGGTGTCCCCAGACCCTCCCATGGTGGCAGCAGTAGAAAGAGCCTGAGTCTGAGCTTTGTCACAGGTTCCAGCTGCCCTTGACGCTGTTTCCGGGAGCTGGTCTCATTTTCCTTCCTCTGTCCCATCTGGTCCAGCCCAGTGATGGTGAGGCAGGAAGTGGTGAACTTCCCAGCCCTCCTCCCCCACGTGTTTCCTGCCTGTCCGACGTCCCAGGATGGGAGCAGTAGTCTCCCCAGTGGAGACACTGGATGGAAAGGCCTGGCAGGGGGCCCAGCCACCGCAGGGGCTCGGCCAACAGCAGCTGCTGTCACCTCGCTGGCTTTCTGCGGCCGGCCCGGCGTGTTCCTGCTCCAGCCTCGCCACAGTCTCTACCGAGTGGTTTTGAATGAAACGAGAGGCTCCTTCTGCGTTTCCCTGTGAGCATCACGACCTCCTCCTATAAAGCGCTGGGGGCTCGACTTGGCGGCTCACGTAGGGGGGCCGAGATCACGGTGGATTTCTTTCCGTCTTTCTCAGAGTGTTTTTGCAATGAGACTATATTGCTATCCTGACCTTGTCTGAGCCCTGGTTAAAGCCCTCTGCATCTCAGATACAGGCGTGGAGTGAAATAAAGCCAAACATTGAACATCAGCCTGAACAAAGTTGAACTTCTGCTTTTAACACTGGAGACGGGGAGTGGAGACAGGAGGGGACCCTGTGACGATGTCCTGCTCCCACGCTCAGCAGCTGGCGAGCCCTCAGCGTCTTAGAGACTGGGTTCCCCACCTGCGAGGCGGCCAGTCTCTAAGCCCACTGCCTAAATGTCAGGTAACGGCAAATTTAAAGGTTTCTCGCCACACCTGGTTGAGGAATCAAATGGAATAACGTGTTTAAGAAACCGCTTTCTAAGCTGAAAAATGCTGCACACTCCCAGCCCTTGAGGATCTTTTACCACTTAAACCTGTGCAAGATGTCCCTCCAAAGGAGTATGATTCAGCCTAAAAAGGAGGAAATTTTGACACGTGCACACAGATGAACCTTGAAGACGTTCTGCTGGGCGACAACCCAGTCGCAGAAAGACAGATATCTTCAGCTTCCATTTCAGTGAGGTGCCGAGAAGAACCAGATCCCCAAGGTGGGGAGGAGAAAGGTGGTCGCCAGGGGCGGGAGTTTCAGGCAGGAAGATGACCAGCAGTAGAGACCGGCGGTGGTGACGGCCACACAACGACCCGAATGTCCTCAGTGCCGCTGAACTGTACCCTTCAAAATGGCCAAAATGGTAAATTTTGTGTATAATTAACACAACTATAGAAAGACACTTTTACTGTACTAGCATACATGATAAAATAGAATTTTTAAAAAGCCACTTTTAGGAATGGAAAGTAAGGGGATAAAAACATAAACCTCATTTCCAGAAAAAAAAAGGGTGTGTGTGTATTTTCTTTATATAGATGACAAGCAAAATAGAGGGAAATGAGAGAAAGTTTAAAAGGAAGGTTGCCAGTCCACGAGGCTGAGGGTTTTATCCCCTCTAGGTTAGCATCCTGCCTATTGGAGAAAAGCTGCTATTGCCTGTAACATTTTCAAAGGTCAAAACCAAGTGGAATGTCAGCCCATTGCCTAAATGCATGATAATGGCACATCTGAAAATTAATTACAGGGTCTCTCCTGCTGACACGCGGCGGCAACTCAGTCGGTGCGGAGCCCAGAGAGGCCCCTCAGAGGTGCCACGGTTCTCATTCCGGTTCTCCTTCACTGTCTGCTTCTGTTCTCAGGAGCAGCCATTGTCCCAGCCAACCGTGTATTTGGGAATGAAAAATGTTCTAATGGACACAAAGGAGACCCCTTCCGGATTCTGAGCCCTGGTGGGAACAAAAACTGCTTAGCTGAGGGCAGAAAGAAGAGCAGTTCAGCCAGGGCACCTGACGAACTTCCTCAGCTACAGGGACCTTTGAGATGCGGCCCCAGGATGTAAGCAGAGCCCTCTGGAGGCTGATTATACCCCGGGCCTTTCCACCCGAGCTGATGTAAATTCTCCCAGCTTCTAAGGAGGCTTTAGGTCCATGTGTGTGTTCATTCACTCACAGCGGAATGAATATCTCCATCAGTCAGCATGGCTAGGTTCTGCTGCAGTGACAACATCTGTGGGTACCAACCAACACATACTCATGCCACACGTCTCTTACCAGCTAGCTGGCAAGCTCCACCTCTCCTACCTTGGGACCCAAGCCATTCCATGGCCGGGAAATGTGACTTGTTACATAAAGGATTTGGCCATGTTTTAAGTCATGTGGCCATGTGGAACCTCCAAGGTGAGGGAAGTGCAGTTCTACCTTGCACTTGGGAGTCAGGGAACCAGGCAGAATCAGTTACCACCGTATTTTTCCTGCTTGGTTTGCTAGGCCATTTTCAGGATGGAGTGAGGGCACTGTATGTGATGCACTTGTAAATCACGTCCTCTCCTCTGTAAATCACACATGTGAAATACTGGTGTAAATTACAAACGTAAAGCATGAATGTATTTTCATCGTTGTTATTACTGATATTAATAACCTTCCCTGTATTTCATACCGCCCAAGAATCAGCCGTAGCCGTCAACCCAGGCATGGAAGGCAATGCTGTCCCATTAGGACAGAGACGCTGAGCGGCCCGGCGCCATGAGCATGCTCACTGTGTTTGACTTCTGCTGTGCTGGCTGTCATTGGGTTTTTTTTTCCTCTGCTGAAATTTCTATCATCGAATCCCAAAGCCACAGAAGCATCAGAATTGTAATAGACTTGGGCCCCAGAGCCTGATAGCAAAATGGAAAGTGCTGGGTCTTTACATTGTGACAAGAACACTGCGGCTTTTAAACCGTTCCCTGGAGCCTCAGGGCCCTGCAGGGACGATCAAGAGGCTTCTGGAGAAACATTTGGTGGCAGGGTGCCCATTTAATTGACCCCGTTTTGCTGTCCCTGGCTCTGTCCCAAAGTTATGCCATAGGATGGATAGCAAGACTTTAGAAAAAACTCATCAAGAAAGATTTTGACAACCTCTATGAGGTTCTAAATGTCTGTCCTTAAGGTTTATGCTTGCCATTGTGTTTCCTCATCCTCTCCCTCAGCCCACGCCCCTTCCTTCCGCAGCTCACTTTCCCTTCTTCTAGCTGATGCCCTCTTCCTATCTTCCTCTTTCCCCACGGCCTCCCCCCACCCCACCCCCATTTAGCCCTAGGTTTTCTCCTTGCACTTCTTCTCCGATAGGAAGTGTAGTGTAAGGCAGCTGCGAGACTCCTTTGGCTTCAGGCAGACCCGCACTCAGCGTCTGTCTCTGCCTCTCACTGGGCATGTGCTTCTGTGCGGTTCCTGCGTCTCTCTGAGCCTGAAGCCCTCCACAGCTCGGGGAGGGCAACGCCTAGCTCCTGGAGCTTCTGTGTGATTCTGCTAAACTCCTGCCCTCCTGTCTTCCCCCTCCCTCTCCCACTGGACCCCTGGCCCAAGGCCCAGACCACCCTCCTCTGTCTGCCCTGTCAGCCCAGCACACAGGGCTCTGGCCAGCCTGGCACCGGGAGGGCCTGACTCCCCAAATCTCCACTCCTCAGCGCCTTAGGCAGTGCCTTAGTGGGCAGCGTGGGGAGTTGGGGCTGTTGCACAGGAGTGGTAGGTGTGGCGTAGGAGGAAAGAAGGGATCCAAAGGGTCAGCCCAGGACACAGGGGCATCAGCTCTAGGTGACGTAGAGGTTAAGTGTGGGAATCCCCCTTGTTAATTTTGGCCAATGGGCTGGGCTTCTGGCTCCATTCAGATGCTGGGCCGTGTGGGTCTGAGGCTCACAGAATTACCCTCAAGGTGATGTTTAGTCCACGTCTGCGGCTCCGTCCCCGGCGTGGTTCACACACAACCCAGTTCTCCCACAGGGCCCGGCCTGCTGGATTCTCAGTCACTCTCATGGCCACAGCTCCGTGTGGCCATTGCTCAGGAGCGTCCTGGGTTTGCCTTCACCCCAGGACTCCCGGCCTCCTCTGACAGCCCCCCGGGCCCACTCTTCTCAGTCGTGCCCCGATTCCCCCCAGCCTCCTGTGACTCATTAGGGAACCTGGACTCAGGGTCCTTGGACTGTCCTTGCAGCTTCCTCAGGGTGCCATTCTGCCATCGTGGGCCTGCCTCTCTCTCATCTCCCCCAGCCTCCTCCCAGTGCCCCCAGTATGGCCTCCAGACCTCCGGCAGGAGGGGCTGGGCCCCCTTCCTACCCGAGGTTTGAGAATCTTTCTAGTCAGACTGCCTGGGCCCGGGCCCTGCTCACCCAGACTCCTTACCTTCTCGGATCATCGCTGCCTCCAGACAGCTGAGGCCAAAGAGCCCCTGGCTAAAGACACTCCCTGGTCTCAGAAGGTTGCCCACTGGTCCTTCCCAGTCTGACTCCTGGGGCCCAGCCCCCCCGGAAGGGGTCCCCCAGGCAGACCAATTCCTTTCTAGGTGGGCACTGATTCCTCCAGTCTGGCTTAGGAGGGCCCAATAGGTGTCCTCTCCAGGGTGCCTTTGACCTGGAGGTGTCTCTCCCCCGCTATCTGTCCCCAGAAGGACCCACTTCAGTGCCCCACGTCCCACGGCAGGCCCTCCCTGCGGGGTCATGGAGAAGTCAGCATTGGGCCAGCACCCGGCCTCCACCCCATGGCCATTGTTTTACAGCTGGGGACTGAGCCCAAACACACAGAGCTCAGCGGCCACAGGGTCAGGACCTGGGCTCCCAGTTCCCAGGCAAGGACGCAGGCCTCCTGCAGCGCTGTTCTTGCATGAGGTTTGCTCTGTGAGCCCGGACAGTGAATTTGACCACAGTGGCAGCTCCCAGAATCCCCTGGTGAGGCCTCTTACTGAGACTGACACCCTGGCTGGCGGTAGGCCGGCTTGGCCCAGGCGTCCCCCATGCCGGCACCAAGTGCTGTCTCTGCAGAAGCCAGGTTTCTTTAGATGTCCCAGATCTTTAAACCCTAGGATGTCATGGACAGCGGAAGGAAAGATGCTCACAACCCTGAGAGGGTGCACTCAGTGTACCCAGGCACCGAGGAAACCATGGAGTCTCGTCTCCTGCTTCATGAGGCATGAGTTCGCTGTGTTACCTAGACCTCTCTCCCCCTCTTCCTCAAGCAGGTGGAGTTAGAGGTGTGCACCATGGGACCCTGCTGTTTGTGGGTAGTGACATCCAGGTCCCCCATGTGAAAGTCACCCCGAAACCCAGGCCAAGGTCAGCAGCTGCCACGGTTTGAAGGAAGAGCTGGCAGCCGTCAGTGTTTGATGGATGGGATTAGTGTTAGCCTGTCCCGCACTGAGATCTGGGGAGAGCTTACTGATAAGAGTGAAGTACATCTCTAGGTCTTCGGAAGGCGGCCACCGTGAAATGCAGTGTAAAATCAGCGTAATCCTGGGAACTGTAACAAGTCATGGAGCGACGCTGCACCCAGAGAAGTTTCCGGGGCCAGTGAGGAGCCAAGAAGGAGAGTCGGAAGGACAGACCAGGCAGAGCTTCTGCAGCCCTCTCCCGGGGAGGGGGGCTCTGCCTCTGCCGAGCCATTGTCCGGCCTGGTGGCGGCTCGTTCCAGGAGTTTCCTAGACTTCTGCCCCAGACACTGTGCTAGGTTCTGGCAACCTGAAAGCAAGACATGAGAAAGAGGATGAAGGCTCCTGCCTCCCCTCCAGCTTCCTCGTGTGTGGGTGCACCTGCGCACCCCCTGGCCTGACTGATCTTCGTGCAGTTTCTCGAAGAGTCAAGCTCATCCCTGCCTTGGGGTCTGTGGATGTTCCGTCTGTCTTTCTGGCCAGGATGCTGGTTCCTTATAGCTTCTCACAACCGGCTCCTTCTCATCATATGGTTACCTCTTCGGAGGGGTATCTCTTTAGAGTGCAGCCTCACTCACTCTCTATCCTGTTTTTATTTATTCTGTTTTATTTTCTTTACAGCTGTTGCCGCTCTCTGGAATTCTCCTTTAGTTGTTTGTTGCCTGTGCCTCTGGAATGTAAAGTCCATGAGAACAGAAATCTTGCCTGTCTTTTTCTCCACAAGATCCTAAAAGCTGTTCTAGAATAGCACCTGGCACGTGGTAGGTGCTCAGTTAATATTCACTGACGAATGAAGTCCTACAACTATCTCGTGCCCACCCCCTCGATTCCAGGCACCGTTATGCACTGCGTACTCGAAAGTAAAGGGACAGTTTAGTGTGTTCCCACACACAGTGTGTTTTGTTTAATCTGTGTTAGTGCCTCCTTAAGAGGGAACTGCCATTTCCATATTTCCGTACCGTAAACTAGAAAATGGAGACCACAAATGCAACCTGGTACAGTGGACAATATATTGTTGCCAATTATTTGCTCCTTTGACTTGAACGAGTTCCCACCTCCCTGTCCCAGTGACAGCAGGCCTGGCCATGTGGCTTGTGAGGGGACTACCCTTGCCAGAAGTCTAAAAGTCATCCTGTGGTGGCACTGTCATCCTGTCCCCTCTGCCATGAGCGCAAGTCCCAAGGAGGGGCCATCCTTGCAGCTTGGATTCCAGAAAGGAGACAACATGAATTAGAGCCTTGGCTGACCAATAGCTGATATTGAACCTGAGTGACAAATGACCCATGGTTGTTACAAGCCACTGACAATCAGTGTTGTTTGTGACCTCAGCCTAACTTGGCAAAAGCTGATTCATGCATTGACTCTAAGGGGAAGAGCAAGCTTTCTGGGGAGGCCGCATCTACTGTTAGCTAGAGATACCCATGGGTGCCCCTGCGAGTGTTCTGGCCACACGCTATTTCCCCTTTCTGGGTTTATAGTCCCCGAGGTGCTGGTTTTTCCTGAGTGAACACCCCCACTCGGGCCCCAGCCCGCCTCTGCAGCTGCATCTGCCGACTGCTTTTCTGTGTAGCCTCCATGTTCTCTCCCATCTCTGTTCTGTGCCTACCATCATAGCCGGCTTTGGGGAAAATCATTTCACCTTTCCAAAGCTCAGTTTCCCCATCTGTAAGAGGCAGGATAATGAGGTCCTCCAGGGTTATTTCAAGGATTAAATGAGTTAACATGGGGAAGTACCTATCCCCTCCCAGAGGTTTGCTGAATGAATGAACAAATGAATAAATAAACACTTGAAGTCTGGTGCCAAAGAACCATTGGCTTATCAAAAGGTCTCTTTTGACTTGAGTTATTACACGTCCGTCTCCTCCGGCTCTGGCACATCTGGAGAAGCTGATAAAGCAGGCATTTATGAACCTATAAAAATGAAGGCAGCGGTGACCCTGGAGAGGGGCGGCCCTCCCACGAGGGTCATTTTGCAGCGAGTGTCAGCCGGAGCCCTGAGCGGAGAAACACGAGGTCTGGCGAGGCTCTTCTCTTCTGAATGCTGCTCCTCGGGACGCAGGCTCCCAGGAGCAGGGCAATCGATTTCCGCACGGCAGACACAAAGCCCGAGCAGCGTGGGACCCACAGAGACACTGAGACAGTCAATTAACGCCAGGCACCGCGTTTGACCTGTGTCCTTTTCAAAGAAGGCAGCCCAGCAGCTGGCTCAGCGCCCCTCGGTGGATTCTGAAAACCCAGGCACTGAAAAATGCTTCTCCTTGTCAATGAATTGAATCACAAATCTGGCTCAGGAAGCACATATTTGTTGTAGAATTGGCTGCATAACAATGTCAGGTCAGCTGAAAATCCCGGGACTATGAGAGAGAACCTGGAGATGCAAGGAGGGAGCTAGTATTTACTGAGCATCTGCTGTGTGCAAGGCAGCACCTGGGCACGTTCTCACTGATTTCTCACCGTAAGCAGGCAAGGTCTATGCCATGGACTTGCCATGCAGGTGAAGAAGGAACAGGGGCTGAGGAGGGTGACAGAGCCTGGGCTCAGCACTGTCTGGTCCCCCAGGCTGAGTGTCCGCCATGGCCCTGCAGAGCCTCCGGGTGGTTGAAACGTAACGATACCAGGAGGGCTGGCCTCGGGCTACACTGCCTACTGTCGGGCTTGGGATTGAATTGAGCTGGTGGGTGTCTGGGGAAGGGCACCACTTTCATTGAAATGTTTGTTCGCATGTGAGCGGAGGAGTGGCTACCTGTGGGAGAAGGGGACCGTAATAGGCTGAACTGTGTCCTCTAGAAAATATATGTTGAGTTCTAACCCCCCAGGACCTCAGGATGTGACCTAATCCTGACGGAGGCACAGACGGAGGCACAGAGGGGAGGCATGTGGAGACACACAGAGCAAAGGCCACGAGGAGGCGGAAGATGGGAGGCATCTGCAGGCCGAGGACACCGGAGACTGCTGAAAACCGGAAGTCAGGACAGACTCTCCCTCACAGCCCCAGAAGGAACCAGCCCTGCCAACACCCGGACCCCAGACTTCTGGCCCCAAACCTGTGAGACGTGAAATTTCTGTTATTGCAAGCCTCCAAGTCCATGGTGCTTCTTCTGGCAGCTCTGGGCCACAAACGCAGGGACTATGGCGGTGGCGCCAGCTTCTCCTTTCCTGCTGGAGCATTCAGCTTGGTCGAGGCTGGGACAGGCTGTGGCCTCAGCAAAACCAGCTGGACCCCCCTCCGCTAGAGGAGGGCCTTGGTGCCCTCGGGGGTATTTCCAGTATTGCCATTGGCAGGCACCCCTGTCCTCTGACCCCAGGGAGCTGTGGGACGGACAACGTTCTCATCACATGGCCAGCTCTGCTGCCCCGCACGTCCCACGTCCAAGGGGCAGACTCCTCCTCACAGGCTGGAGAGTGCGGTGCCTGCCTGGCCCACGCTGACTGTGTGCTGAGCGAGTCGCGCACACAGAAGAGAGAAATCATGGAAAGGTGCCTGCTCGTGCCAGCCTTGCCCACCCCCAGGATTAGTTCAACATTCTTTACAATTTGGAGTTTAATGAATGAGTGAATGGCTTGTTAGTATTCAAGCCTCTCTGTTTTCTGTGCAGTAATGGTGGTGGGCTGAGAAGCCGGCATACACCGCTGACATTCCGATGCTAACTGACAGAGCAGTCGTGCTGACACCCGCAGCCCATCAGTCACTGGAACTCACCCGCTAATGACTGCCATTTAGGCAACCAGAGGAAATCAGAGTGATAATCGCCCATCCTCCCTGCAGCTCATCTCAAGAATGTGAGGTATCTGGTCTTTGTGTAACATTCTTCCCAATGACCTTGGCTTTTTACAGGAAGAAGTGGAGATGAATGAGCCACAGGAAAACACTAATTTCCATATATTAGAGATGATGAAACAGGTTAGTGGTTTAACCAAAGGTAATCTGTAAGACTGAGAGTATAACAGTTTTAAGGGCAGAGCTTCCACAGCGAGTTTTTGGCAGCTGATTAAGAACCCAGACACTTATTTCTCGGTGGTGCATTAGGTGAGGAGCTGGTAGGCAGGAGACCAGGCCCCCAGCCTCCCAAACCTGGGGGAGGCGTCCCAGCCCTGCTACTCAGGTGGTGTGACCTTGAGCCAGTGACTCAGCCTCTCGGAGGCCCCGGTCCCTCCTCCGCCCGACTCTCCAAAGAGCCATGACATGAAATAGAAACGCATTCAAGTGCTCCACAAACACTAGGAAGCAGAAGGCCGAGGAGACTTGAACGATTGCAAGGGGATCGCAATGTGAGCAGTAGAGATCTGAGATAAATAACCAGTGAGCGCAGTGAATGGGCGCTGCTTCCCCACTGCAGCTTCCAAAAATACTTTCAAAGAGCAAATCTACAGGCCTCGGGTGGAGCCTGTCAGCCAACCCTGACCAAGGGCCTTTGGACATTTTCTTCTTAGGCCATTGTCATTACTGTCCCTAATGGGGACTGTGGCTGGCTAAGGCTGTTAATGCGGCTGTCCCCTTCAACAGAGCAGTGACAATTCAGAGGCCATGCTCAGCGGTGTTTCTCAGCAAACAAGCGAGTAAGCTGGCAGACCTGCCCAGCCACCAAGGGGCCTGGGACAGCCGTGCTCAGCGAAGGAGGGCACTCACAGAAGGCCGTCTCCAGCCCTGTCCCCTCTGCAGGCTGGACAAGCCCATCCCTCCCCGCCGGGCCCAGAGGCTCCTGTTTACCTGGGGGCACACGCGTGGAGCCTGGCGGACAGGAGGGAGCTCCTGCATGTCCTGTAGGGGCTCCTTGCCTCAACAAGGTAGGAAGTTTTGGCTTCATGTTCCCCGCAGCCCCAGGGGAACACTGTGCCCTCTTTCAAATCCTGGCACAGTGTGGGGTGTGAGGGGGGCGGTGAGCCCGCCAGTCTCTGCCTGCAGGCCCCGCTGTGCTCTCGCTGGGGTGGGCAGCCATGCGTCCCTGCCCCCGTGACAGACCAGCCACCCGCCCCTACTCCTGCCTCTTTCAGCCTCAGATCAGCGCCTCAATTTTGCCTCCTCCCGCCCCTTTCCCAAAGGCTGTCAAACTGCCAGCTGCCGCTGTCTCCGGTGGGTCTCTATGGACCTGCCATCCGCCCCAGTGAGAGGGCTAGAGCATGGTGGGTTAGTTTCCCACCCGTTTGCTAGTTCTCTTTATCTTTGGAAAATGTGCTTTTCGAGCTTTGTGTTTATTCTCATACTTGGCTTAATCTAGTGTGTCACTGTTTCTGGCTCAGCCCTTCCACCGTTCTTAGCTTTCTGGGCTTGGAGAAATGCAGGTGGAACGGGCGGATTTGGGGGTCACAGCCACGAGCTCCTCTGGGGTTGGCGGCCACTCTCTGAGCCTCTCTTACTGGTGGGGGCGGCGGGGGGTGGGGGGATGCAGAAGTGAAGCAAGTGTCCCATCGTTTCCGAGGGAGATAATGAAGCAAACCGCTAAGAGACACCACTAAGTGCTCCCCACCACTTTTTTCAAAACATGAAGTATGACCATATTACTGTTATAGGTAACTGAATCCAAAACTAATTATTCCTGTTCGTTTCTGTCAGCCGTTTCTGGGTTGCTCTTTGTGGGTTCAAGTGCAGATTACATACTCCAGAGGCAGAGACCCATCACAGAAGTGAACTTCCCTGCTGGCGTGAACCCATGAACACAGTCCGCAGTGAAAATCGCGTGTGTGTGGCTCCATGGTATTTGCCAGGGTTAATTAGCTGGGGAAAGAGAACATGGGACAGTCTCTTCCTCTCCAAACCAGCCCTTAGTCTGTTCTAGCTCTGCCCCTGCCTCTGCCAACTTGGGTCTGGACGTGAAAGAAGGCAAGGAAGGGCTGGGGAGGGTGCGTGGAGGCAGAAGGCACTTCTCACACAGGGGGACCAGCGGAAGAAGACCCAGAAGGCCCGGGGAGGCAGCTTCGGCAGAGTGGTCCTAGGAGTGGGGGGAGGGCAGGGTGACCGGGGGGAGGGCAGGAGGCAAATGGAAAAGGCAAGTGTGGAAGGCAGGAGCGCCAGCTCCTCCCCAAGAAAGTGGACCAGCCTGTCTCCCCCGCCTTCCTTGTCACGGCCGATGGCATCGCCACCCAGTAGGCTACCCTCGCCTTGGATGGTGAGGCACTGGCACCGAGTGGTGATAAGCACAAGCTCTACACCAAGACAGGCTAGGTTTCAAGGTCTGGCTTTGACCTTTACTACTTACTACCTGTGTGACCCTGGACAAGTTCCTTAGCTTTCTGTAGCCCACGTGACAGTACTAGGACTGCCTGGTAGGGCTGCTGAGAGAACCGAACAGTGCTCAGAACGTGGTTAGCGTTCATGCTTCACCCGTTCCCATCTCCTACTGCACGTTTTTCATGAACCCCCAAGTTCTGGAGCTCCCACGTTTGCGCCTTGCCGTGGGTGCTCTGTGTTGAGGGGGATGTGGTGCCCGCTACAGGAGACGCGCTCTCAGGGGCAACACAGCCCAACACAGAGTGTGTTATTTTATAAAGGGATTTTACTGTTTGAATAGCTGCTGATGCCTGAGGCCATAACTCTGTGATAATTACCATGTCTTTGAGAACTTTCTGCACCATCAATGAGAAGACAGAATTCAAAATCACCACACAAAATCGTCTTGAAAACCGAGTTTCTTCGGAGCCAATTTACCCTTCTCTAAGCCTGCCTGCGGAGAAAGGGCAGCACACGCATTCTCCATAGTGATGACGTGCTTGGCCTTCTCAAATTACTTGGTGTTTCGCAGGAAGCAAAACCTCTCAGTTTCACATCTCAGCATCCGCTCCGTGAAAAACAAAGTGAAACCTAGCAGAACGGCCCCCGGTGCACGGAATGTGGACCCTGTCCACCGACTTGTTCCCACTAGTCCCTTTTTCTTTGAAACGAGAGCACACAAAAGGAGGGACCCTGGCACACCCAGGAACAAACCACTGTCACAACGACCTATTCAGTGGGGACATGCGTCACCACAGTGTCAAAAAACCCTCTTTAAAGTCTGTTTAAATCAGTTGTCGAATGGATTTTGGGAATCCTTTAACTCCCACACTTCCACGACGCTTTATTTGCAATAGGATCCTTGTCCTTGTCACTCCGTCTTTTTCTGTGACTCCCGCTGTGATGTTACTTTGCCCCCTCCGACTGTGTCGCTGCCTGGAGGGAGACTGAAGGGCTCAGATTTCTGGCCCACTGGTTTCGGACATCCTGCCCTCAAACTCACCTAGTTCTCTCTGGTGCCGACCTTTCCTACATGCTGTTCTCTCCACCTGGAAAATTCTCTCTCTGGTTGCTAACTCCTGCTTATCCTTCCAGATTCAGTTTGTACATCATTCCCTCCAGCAGGCATTCCCTGACTCTCAGATCGGAGCAGGCTGTCACTCTTTACCCTCCCGCACCATCCTGTGCTTCCCAAACCCAAAGGACTTCACGTGACACTCTGATTACCTGCTTATCTCTCTGCATGTCCGCTAAGCTGTAACTCGGAAACGGGACTGCGCCCATTCACCATCGTGTCCCCAAGTGTCTAGCAAACTGCCTGTTCATGATGGGTCCTGCTTAAATATGTAAAGAAGAAACATACGAGTGATTTGACAGTGAGGAAACTGTAAAATATTTTTATGACTGCCTTAGAAGATCTCAAGTTCTAAGTAAAGTGCTTAAGACAGTAACATCTAATGAAGTATTTTAAATCTGAGATAATTACGAAGTCAATCAGAATATACCCACTTTTAATTTGAGCCAAGTTTATTCTATTCGTTTAATGGAGTTGGCTAAATAGAAACTCAAATAAGTGCTGGCTAATTATGCTAATTAACAAATCTTGGAATTCATATGTCAGCTCAAAAGTACTTCCTTTGCCAGATCAAATCCTAAATAATCTTTCCCAGAACTGTTAGCCTTTAAACTCAAAAAACAAAAATTCTCCCCCAAAGATATTTTTATTGATTTTAGAAAGAGAAAAGAAGGGGGGATGTAGGGGGAAGAGAGAAGGAGAGAGGAGAAACAATGATCGCTTGCTTTTCGTAGGCACCCTGACTAGGGATCAAACCCGCAACCTTGGTGTACGGGATGACGTTTCAACCAACCGACCCACTAGGCCAGGGCCCTTTACATTTTTGGAAAACAGTTTGATTAACTCATCAAACTTCTCCAGAATTCAAGCTCTGGGAGGGCAGGAACTGTATCTGATTTTACTCACCACTATAGTCCCAGAACCTGGTGCAGAGTCTTAGAAATCATTGGCTCTGAGAAACCCTGAGACCTGATAGGTAACTGGTCGCAGAAGCCACTTGTCCCCAAGGGCATTTGTGGAGTTCAACAAATTCCAACCATCATTCTGGTAACCCTGAGAGGCAGTAGGAGCAGAAAGCACCTCGCACAGGTGGGAAGGCTACGAGGAGACACTTCTCACAACAGAGTCGAACCCAGTGGCTCCGCAGTGAGAATGAACCGAAAACAGTCTATCCCTTATGAGGAATTTAAGTCTGGGTGAGCCTGGGTATTCCACAAAACTCTAACAACGGTCTTCAAGAACCGGCACCATGGGCACTACCCCCTGCTCACTCCTCCGGTCCTCTCCCTCTCCCCTGCCTTCACTTCACACCGGCCCCGCCGACCGCCCCGGTGTCCCTCCAACACGCCGAAGACCCCCCGCTCTCCCGCCTTCACACGCACAGCTCCCTCTAGGTCTTGACCCAGTTTGCGTGGTGAAAAGCAGTGTCAGTTTGGGAGTGGCACCCAGGCATTAGAATATTTTTTTATATGCCCCATATCTTTTAAAAATGATCAGGGATCATTTTAGTCTTTCATAGATAATTGTTGAAATTGAGTGCTAGGTACATGCAGAGCCTTACACTGTTCTCTCAACTACATAAAGAACGAAATCAAAGCGTCTCCAGTGATTGTTATGTGCGAGACCGTTGTTAGGCACTGGCCTGTGATCCCCAGAGTCGATTGTTCTGCCCATGAATATAACAATAGAGACATTTCTGTTTGAAAGGCTGTCTTAATGAATTAAAAAGATACTGTAAGATGAAAATTTCAAACTTATTTTTAAAAATACGAGAGAAGAGAAATATGCATTTGAATCCTCTTTGTAATATACAAGTATATTAACAATAAAAATGCCATTCAGCGTTCTGTTTGTCTCAACTTAACTCCCAACCAACGTGGCGTCCACAGGAAGGGGAGGTCGGGGCCCACGGTTTACAGAACCAGAGGCCCCGCACGAGAACATGTGGAACGTGTACCCCAGACTCAATCTTCCTAATTCCAGGAAGAGGCTTGTTAACAATGGTGCTCCAAACAGGTCGAGATTAAAGGGCTTCTTATTGCCAAGTTACCCCAAAGCTCTCGGACTGCAGTCATCTTCCATTTGAGGTCTTACCACAACTTTCACTAACGCTTAATGTATTTTGATTTAAAGTACAGAGAGTGGAAGAATGAAATTCTCTTCAGTTTCAAGTAAACTGATATCTAAATCTGAAAATATTACCAAAGGTGATACCTTTTCTGTTTTAAAAATAAACCACCCAAATGAATTTATTGGTGTGAGTTGTCAAGAAACCCCACAAAGAAAAATTGAACTGTCACCCTATCTTGCCATAGCGATGAGAATCTGGAACAGGTTAACTGAGGGTTTTGGATGTGGAACCATGTGAGTTCCATCAGAAATGGCTATCTGGATGATTAGATTTGCTCTGAGCCCCCCTCAGAAGACGGGGGACCCTGCAAAGCTGCGCTGGTTTGCAGGCTGTTCCCACCCATGCTTACCAGGTGGCTACTGATGAGCCTGAGCTCTTGTATCACCAGACTCAGGTCTTCGTGCAGTGTGACTATGGCATTTCTGACCTCCCCGAGAAGAACGGGAACGGAATGGTTTGCTTCGGGCTCCCTGGGCCGGCCTTCGGTTGTGTGAACGCCAGGACAGGTGAAGCGGTCTACACTGTGGGTGGAAAACTCTACCCAATTACTGCTGGAAAGAGGACTTGGATTCTTTTTCACAGACTCAGAAGTATCTGGAAGAACATCCAGTGGACTGAAGTTGTCCATTTCTTCATCAAAAGACACAGGGCCCTGAGGAACAAAGGGGTGATGGACCCCGGCTGTCTTATCTCTCTCTGTGTTGGAGGCTGGAGAACCCTGTTGATGGGACAGAGTCCAGATGGATGGTACAGCCAAAATCGGGGGCAAGAGAGGAGCAGGCTTCTCTGGAGTGGCTGAGTCAGGAGACGACATGGATAATGTAGAGAAGGATGATGTCACCTCCGAGGTGGTTGAAACTAAAATGTATAAACGAGAGAGGAAGGTTATCTAATAGTCAAATGAGAGTAATAGCTAAAATAATTTTATAATGTGAAATTCTATCTGAAAGGTCTTGATATAAATACACGACTTAGAATTTTATATGCTAAATAATCATAAAAAAACTAAATAAAACCAAAGTGGGAAATAGAGAAAATCTAAAGATGTATTACATGTCAATAATACCATAGACATGAAATTATAATAAAACGATCAATATTCATCTTCACTCTCAGATCCTGACGTGTTTTTACACCCCACTTACCCGAGAGAACAGAAAATGAGGGTGTTACACCCTGTCCTCCGGTGGCATTTTAAGTTAGCACTTAAAATAGAAAGTCTGAGGAAACTGCAACTTAGATTCCATCTCCTTTTTTATTTCTGCAGAGATACGGCAGCAAAATGAACCACCAACTGCAACCACTAGAAGTTGGAAAACGAATTTTTTTCTCTCAATAGTCAAATACAGTCAAGACTGAAGTTCAATCCATTCGAGATCTAAGGTACTAGCACACACGTACATGTAATTTTTCCACAAGAAACAATCCATAAAATAAAAAGCATTCTAAACTCATTTTCTACAAAATCAAAGGTTTAATAACATTTTAGCTTCCTTTCCGGTGATGTCATATTAAGTCTCTTCTCTCACATTTCATTCTCAACCATCACTCCCAGACTGGGCTCGGAGGACCCGTGGCCCTGGAGGCGCGGCGGAGAGGGGCGTCCTTGTGAGAGTGGTGCTTCCGGGTCACGCTGGCCTGCGCCGGTCCACGTCGCCCCTCCCGTTGGTAGATTAACAGCAGCTATCGGTACGTTGATCGATTCAAGTATTTTTCCAAATCTTTTTGGACACAGAACTTTTCCTCTTCTCCTTGGACTATCTATTTACATTCATTTATCTATTAGGTGGAATAAATTGGCTAAACCCAGTTCTAAAGTGTGAATTTGCTGCTTAAATTTTTTTAAAGAACTTATTCCCTGTAGTCATAGAGCAGGGAAATTAATGTTTGGCACTCAGCACACGTGACTTAGCTTTCTGTGCTCTCTCATTTCCTTTACGTGTCCACGTCCCTGTAAGCTAGGCTGGACATCCTGTAAAAATTATGGCTGGGGTAGGCAGCTTCTGTTTTCTGCTTCAAAGCCCTCCAGTTCTCAGGAAAAATTCCAATTACAAGACTGTTTGGGGGCAAAATGAATGCTCTCAGCCGACACAGCAGCAGCAGGATATGAAAGGAAAGGAGAACATCATCAGCACAGTCAAGACACGACACGCACACGAGAATCTAGGTCAGGCTTCTGCAGGCTGTCCTGGGTTGGAAAGGGTGTGACGGTAACAGGCATGCCAATGACAAAAGCCTCTGCATGTCTGCGTCCAGAGTCACACTGCTACACTCTCAACTGTGTGGGTTGCGGCGTCTGGATCACAGAGTTCTGTCACCTGACATGTCCCTCCTGTGCTGGCTCTCCTGTTTTCTATACCCCATGTCTCTCTTGGTTTACTCTCATTTTGGAATAGCACATTCTCCGCTAGTTCACTGAGAAAGGCTGCAGGAAAAGTAAAAGGTTTGAGAACTTGCATGTTTGAAAGTGTCTGTATCCCGGCCACCCCGTCTTCAGGCGAATCTGCAGTGGGTGTTTCCAGAGCAGGTGAACTGCAGTGGTGGCCTGTGAAAGCCCAAGCTGCCTTTAGCTTCCTCATTTTGTCTCATAACCATGTCCACCAACGAGAACCCTAATTCGCCTACTGTACGCCTTAACAGGTACAAGAACAAGGAGAAAGGCAGTACGGAAAAGAGGTGTCAGCGAGGAGACGTTCATGTGGAGCTGAGTAGAGCAAAGAAGGATGACCAGATGCTAAAAAGGAGAAATGTTGGCTCATTTCCTGACGCTGCTGCTTTGCTACTGCAGGAGAACCACAGCAACCAGGCCGCTGTAAATGGGTCTGTTGAGGTCACTGTCAAGAGCACAAATAGCAACCATTTGGAAAGCAGCTCCAAGCTGCTCGAGCTAATAGGAAACTGCTTTCTCGGGAGCATCAGCTATACATGACGACAAGCCAGGCTGGTTTGGTTCCACGATGTGTCCTTCTAGGGCAGAACGGACTGTGGTCCCACTCATTCTGAACCGGTGTGGGCCTCACTAACAGGCCAAGGCCATAGTAGATGGAGCTGCTATTCCAGCATTCATTTCTCTGTTGGTATGTCCCCATGCTCACAGCCGAGAACAAGCCGGATGGGCTCTAGGAAACACTGCAGGGGATGGTTCCGTTTCCCAAAACACGGTTATCAAAGCCGGTGCAGGTGTTGGCTCTTCTTGTAGTTCCCAATATGCTGTCGTTAATGTGTGATAATTTAGGTAATCTCACCTGGACACTTTCAAACCTTTGTCACAACCAGATCCTGCACCATTGTGAGATGCAGTTGAGCAGATTCTTCCTACCTGAGTTCAACTCCTGTATCATGATGACCCAGGAGTCTCAGCAGACAGCTGCTGGGCCGCTTCCTACCTTACTGATTGATGGCGAGAATAAGCAGATTGAAATGGCTGTGAAAACAGAAGCCGTGTCCCCGACTTGTGAAGCTCGGAGGAGCTCCTGAATTGCCAATTGTGCCTCCTGTGCTAGGTGCCGCAGGAAGGAAGGAAACATCGTCCCTGGGACAGATGGACAGGCTCGGGCTGTGATAGATGTGGCAGCTCTTGCTGTCTTCCCCAGCCTGCTACGGAACTCCAAAAGTGATACTCAAAGAGAAGCTACACGGACAACGTCAAACATCACAGCTGGCTGCCAGGACCGGGAACAGCAAGTTGTGGATGATGGATTGGCCCCGCTCCGCACGGGTGTTCCAGGGCGGACTTCAAGGCACGGAAGGAAGAAGTGGGGAACAGTCGAACAGATTGTATACCTCATTCATTGTGGCGCAAGAGAACCATTGATAAAGCTCTTAACTGCGAAAAATACCAGAATTAATCTGTTAATTCTGGTGCCATTTCAAATACCTTTCAGGTGGAGAAACGTAGCACGATGATTAAAAAATGTGGGGGTATAGACAAAATGGAAGCTCTATAAAACCATGAAAATGAGCGTGTGTACAAAGCTTCATTAAACTTGAGTGAACAGTGTTTCTCTGTAAAGGAAGAAGAAGAGGAAGAGGAAGAGGAAGAGGAAGATCAAAATGTTGTGCCAGTAACTAGGTCTGACGGTTGGTTCTACTGTCCAAGTCCAGGATGCCACTCCCCTGACCTTTAACTTCGGGATTGTGCGGCTGAGGCAGAAAGCTCTTTGTTGTGTACTCTATTTGATGTAAGTTTGTCCTACTGTTTCTCTGCTAAGAATACTTTTTAAATGTGGTTTGTTACTGTAGCACCTTTTACAACTTGAAACTGTACTTGATTAGATCCAACCTGTACATACAGTATGAACATTCTCCTCTTAATGGGTGTCTTATTTCTATGTGGAATTTCATATCTGGTAGTGTCCGGTAAATAAAGACTGAATTCTACCCTTAAAAAAAAGTAAATATCTGTATCCTACTTTTTTTTTTCAGTGATTGCTATTTTAAATGTATTTTATTGACTATGCTATTACAGTTGTCCCATTTCCCTCCTTTATTCCCCTCCTCCCTGCACACCACCTCTCACCCACATTCCCCAACTTTAGTTCATGTCCATGGGTCATACACATAAGTTCTTTGGCTTCTCTATTTCCTATACTATTCTTAACCTCTCCCTGTCTATTTTGTATTTACTATTTATGATTCTATTCCCTGTACCTTTTCTCCCATCCTTACCCTACCCCCTCCCCTCCCACTGATAACCCTCCATGTGATCTCCATTTCTGTAATTTTGTTCCTGTTCTAGTTATTTGCTTAGTTTATTATTTTTTTTAGGTTCAGTTGTTGATAGTTGTGAGTTTGTTGTCATTTTACTGTTCATATTTTTGATCATCTTTTTTTTACATAAGTCCCTTTAACATTTCATATAATAAGGGCTTGGTGATGATGAACTCCTTTAACTTGACCTTATCTGGGAAGCACTTTATCTGCCCTTCCATTCTAAATGGTAGTTTTGCTGGATAGAGCAATCTTGGATGTAGGTCCTTGCCTTTCATGACTTTGAATACTTCTTTCCAGTCCCTTCTTGCCTGCAAGGTTTCTTTTGAGAAATCAGCTGATAGTCTTATGGGAACTCCTTTGTAGGTAATGTCTCCTTTTCTCTCACTGCTTTTAAGATTTTCTCTTTCTCTTTAATCTTGTCTAATATAATTATGATGTGTGTTGGTGTGTGCTTTCTTGGGTCAAAGTCTTTGGGAATCTCTGAGCTTCCTGGACTTTCTGGAAGTCTATTTCCCTCCCCAGATTGGGGAGGTTCTCCTTTGTTATGTTTTCAATTTCTTGTTCTTCCTGTTCTCCTGCTGGCACCCTTACAATTCAGATATTGGAATGTTTAAGGTTTTCCTGAAGGTTCCTGAGCCTCTCTTCATTTTTTAAAATTCTTGTTTCTTCATTCTGTTCTGGTTGAAAGTTTATTTCTTCCTTCTGGTCCAAATTGTTGATTTGAGTCTTGGTTTCTTTCCTGTCACTGTTGGTTCCCTGTACATTTTCCTTTATTTCACTTTTCATAGCCTTCACCTTTTCTTCTATTTTGTGACCATGCTCAACCAATTCTGTGAGCATCCTGATTACCAGTGTTTTTGAACTGTGCATCTCATAGGTTGGCTATCTCTTTGTCAGTTAGTTGTATTTTTTTCTGGGTTTTTGATCTGTTCTTTCATTTGGGCCATTTTTTGTGTCTTGGAGCACCTATTATGTAGTGAGGGCCAGAGCCTTAGGTCTTCACCAGGGCAGGACAACCCATGTGGCTGCACTGTGGCGCTGTATGTGGGGGAGGGGGTCTAAGAGGGAACAATGCCACTTGCTCAGCTCTCTGCCAGCTTTCAATTACTTCCTTTGCTACCCACAAACAACTTGGGCCCTTCTGGTGCTGATTCCCAGGTGGGTGCATTTGTACGTTCTAGGACCCTGGTGTTTCTCCAACAAACCTTCCTGTGAAACTGGGAGTTTCTCCTGCTGCTTTAACCCCCGCAGGTTTTTTCAGTCAGAGGTTTTGAGACTTTATTTCCCCAGGCTGGAACCCTGGGTTGTGCAGTCGGTCTCGCTCCCCAGTTGTTCATTCCTCTTGGTTTATCTGCATGCAAGCGTGGGACCGCCTGCTCTGCCAGCCCCCACCTTGCCATGAGTTCTCTCTGCCCGGCTGCCCCTCTCCGCTCCGCCTACTGGTATGGATAAATGTTTCTTTTTTAATTCCTTGGTTGTCAGACTTTCATACAGTTCGATTTTCTGGCAGTTCTGGTGTTTTTTGTTTTTAAATTTGTTGTTGTGCTTTTTCTGGTTGTGCAAGGAGGCACAGTGTATCTACCTATGCCTCCACCTTGGCCAGAAGTCTGTATCCTACTTGTAGGTTTAGTGATAGTTTAGGTAGATAAAGAATTCAAAGTTGGAAATCCTTTTCTTTCAGAAATTTGAAGACAAAATTCCACTGTCTTCTTGATTCCAATATTGCCCTTAGGAATTGGAGTTACTCTAATTCTTATTCATTGTATATAAAGTGTTTTGTCTCTAAAGTATGATAGAATTTCCTCTTGTCTCCAGCTTCTGAAGCTTCTCCATGTGTCCCTGAAGGCTACTGCTTTCATTCAAGAAGGTCACCTGAAAGTCAACTGACGTTTAATCAGGCGACTCATTTCCTTCAGCTTTAAAAAATTTTCCTTGAATGCTTTAATTATTTTCTTCTCTGTGTTTTCTCTGTTCTCTCCCTCTGAACCGCCTCTGTTCACATGTTGTATCTCCTAGACTAGTCCTCTAGTCTTCCTATTTTTCTCTCTCATTTTCCCCACCTTTGTCTTTGTGCTCTACTTCCTTAGAAATTTTGTCAAATTTAGCTATAATCTTCATATTGGGTTGTTAATTTCTGCTATTATATTTTTAATTGCCAAGAGCTTTTTTTTTGGTTCTCAGAAATGTGTTCTGTAACACTGTGTTTGTGTTTCTTAACTTGTGTCAGTGTTCCGTGTTAGAAGTTTTCCTCAGATTCTGGTGATCCTCATTCTCTGTTGACGAGTAGGGATGCAGGCTCACAAGGCTGATGGGAAGCCGGATCAGCCTTGAGTGTGGGACTTGCCAGTTTCGAGCTTCAGCGTACACTCATTCGAGTGGGTCATTTCTTGGGGAACTACTAATGTCGGTATCTTTAGTTCTTTTCTCCAGGGGGCTTAGGTTCTTGTGAAAATAGTTTTCCTGCCTCCTGCCTACAAATTAAGGATCTGGCTCCCAGAAGCTGAAGTCTAGCAGGGAAAGTGGCTGGATTTTTGGCATTCGGAGTTTGTTTGCTCATGCTCCCTTAATCCTGTAGCATTTGTTCTGGTACCCGTGTGCTCAGCTATACCTGAGATCTTTCATTTTAGACATCCCCATCTACCTTCTCCAGAAAACCCACCTTTAGACTTCTGCCAGAGGGTGTGGACCTAGGCAGGGGTTCGGGGCAGTAATTGTTCATCTGTTTGGCAAGAAGGAGAAAGCTAAAAATTTAACTGCATTTGGAATAGCTGTTTTTAATTCTCTTTATTTAGCACCAGCCTCTGAAAGCAACATGTGGAGTCGTTTTTATGGCCTTATTTTAAAATGAGGCAAAGAAATCTTGAAGCGGCTAAAACACTTTTCCAAGATCACAAAGCTGAAAGGGGGCAGGGGCGAGACTCAGATTCGTCTCTGATATCAGAGCGTGTGATCCAGGGGCGTCCTGAAACTCTTTTTTTTTTTTTTTTTGCTTATCAGTTTTTGTTAATGTTTGTGTATTTAGTGTGTGGCCCAAGACAATTCTTCTTCTGGTGTAGTCCAGAGATGCCAAAAGGTTGGACACCCCTGAACCATTATGGTACATGTCCATACCATTTCGCTACATTAGAATTACTTTTTCTTTATGATAGAATTATGTTAAATTCTGGGTATAAAATTTAGAAGGCAGGCAACCAGGAGGGTGAGGGGATAAGGGGACTTGACATCTTATCCACAGAAAAAAGTTGATAGATATGCAAATCTTTACCCAAAATGGGAGAGTGGGAGAAAGGGTGAGAGTCTGTATTTAATTATTAGAAGATAGTCACAAAATCTTAGCAATATTTATATTCCATTTCTCATATCGTGCTTGAGTTAGGACTGTGGTTAACAGGTGAAAGTTATAGAGGAAAACAGATTTTAGCCCAGTTTTTAAAATGAAGCTTCCTAATGGTTCTCTGCACATGAAGTGAGCTGCTCTCACTCACCGGAAATGGGGAGTTTCCGGTCACGCTGGGGCACAGGCACAGCCTGCGTGGCCCCTGGGGCAGAATTATGTTAAATTCTGGGTATAAAATTTAGAAGGCAGGCAACCAGGAGGGTGAGGGGATAAGGGGCCTGGTCTCAGGCCAGGTTCACGCATCAGGCGGACAAGACCACATGTCCTTGGTGAGACACTAAAATTCTAGGACCTAAAATGTAGCTCTTAAGTGACTAAAAAACCATTCTAGAAATAGTTCACTCCGGTCAGGAAGAAGGACTTTCATGAGAAACACTTAAGTAGCTCAGGAGGAAATAACGTTTGAGTCAAATATTAATACAGTGTTACCTCATGTATTTGAAGAAAACAGTTATGTCATGAATACACAATGTGGTTCAAGTACCCGGAATTTAAAAGTTGGTCCTTGAACCAGCAGCAGGAACAGCCTCAGCATCTGGGGATTAGAATAAAGGGCTCAGGCCTCTCGCAGCCCAGTGGAATCAGAAACAGAGGCCTGGGCCCAGAAAACTGACTTTTAACAAACCTCCAGGAGTCTCTGGGGTTGCTACCATTGGAGAATCGCTGCTTTCTACTGTACGTCCACCTTTCATTTCCTTTGTAGCATCAATGACTGACTAAATAGCTTATCACTGTTCACAGTTTTGCAGCTTTGATTCATAGGCTCCACGGTGCCTTTGCTCACGAAGAGCCACTTCGTCTCTAATTGCTGCGCACCAATTTACTTTGTTTCCAAACACCCCGCAGCTGTACCAGGCTCTTCAGGCTGCGCCCTGGGGTGCCTCCCCCTTCCCGCTCTGGTCCCCTTCTCGGCTCGCTCAGAATTATTAGGGTATCTTGTTAACACTCATCCCCTTCATGCGGTTTATCTGCCAAAGCTGAAACACAGCAATTACTGCAAATAAGCCGCAGTAAGCGGCTGTATGTTGAAATCTCATTTTATGATTCGTACACACCAATTAATGCTGCATGTGCCTGAAAATAGCACCAATAAGACTACCCCAAATGCTGTGTAATCTCTAGCCTTTTATAGTCAAGTAACCCTGAAACATCACTACATTACATTGTATCATATTACAACTTTAAATGTAAAAAGCATTAAGAACTATTGGGTGCAAATATTAAATGACAAACACATTTCTAGAAATGTTTTAGAACTTAGCTATGCATGTAATTTTTTCCTGTAAGCTGTAGGTCTTTGGTCATTTAAATACTTCAAACGGCTCATTGTCAACCACAGGGATTTCTTTTCATTCTCCATTTCTTTCAATCTTCCTAGCTGATTTATAATGACTGTCAAGTTAGCTAGACACAGAAATTAAAATATTCTGATTTTGTCCAGTGGTTAAAAAACATAATATTTCACACAAGCATTAATAGCAGAATTATTTATAATAGCCAAAAGGAGAAACAACTCAAATGTTCATCAACTGATGAAAGGATAAATAAAATATGTTTATCTATACGATGGAATATTATTTAGCTATAAAAAGGAATGAAGTACTGACATGTACTATAACATGGATGACCTTGAATACATTATGCAAAGTGAAAGACACAAAGGCCACATGTTACAGATTCCAACACATGAAATGTCCAGAATGGGCAAATCCACAGGGACAGAAAGTAGATCAGTGGCTGCAGGAGCGGGAGAGAGAGGAATTGGGGGGGTGGGGGTGCTGCTGAAGAAAACAGGGCTCTCCGGGGTGAAGAAAACGTACGGCCAGGAGAGTTGCTGGGACTGCCGGGGGCAGGCAGCAGCGTGGCCGTGACTTCCCGGCGTGGTAAGGCTCCCTTCAACACGGCGCCTCTGGACCAGCCCGACCCGCAGCACAGGGTTAGCTGACGTAGTTTGCAGGACTATTTTCTATCAGCTTCCCCATTTCTTTTAAGGAAATTGTTCATTTTTCTGGCTTTGGAGCTTTGTATAGACAAAGGGAAAAGGGCTGCTTACTGGGTCCTGAGTGTGTGTGTGTGTGTGTGTGTGTGTGTGTGTATGTGTTTGCGTGTGGTGTTTGGTCTCTCTTCCTAGCAAAGATGAACTGAGAAATACATAATCACGACTACAGAAAACCAGAGTAGGAACCAATGAGAAACAGAAACAAAGAATGAAGCCAGGGAGAATCTCCCCATTATCCCAACACGAGAAAGTGCAGTTTTCTTTCCACCAAACAAATGGAAAGTGCAGGCCAGGGCCGTCCAGCACACCGACCGGGGCTCGGAGAGTGGGAAAAGCTGCCTGCCACCAGATCTGACGTCTACGAATCTACTAGCCCTTTTGTCTTCCTTTTCAGTATGCATGATGAAATATCTAATGACCTAAAAGAATAGTTTGAGCTACAGGTAAATGACAAAATTCAAACGGAGGAGCAGAAGGAATGGGCTGTTCTAAGAGCAGAATGATTTAGTATTAAAAGGTCAACAGGCTGCTATAGAAAATCCATCCCACTCACTCAGTGAAAATATTAAGGTCTGTGAGGCAGCTGCTTTCGAAAGCCTCCCTGATGTTTAAGGTCTGCTAAAATAAGAGTGTGCAAGTATTTTTTAACTTGCCCAGCTCATTCTCTAAAAAGACATTTCCTGTAGACAAATACTTCTTAAAGCCAGAGGATAGATACAGTAGTCCCCCCTTGTCCTCAGGGGATACATTCCAAGACCTATATTTATAGCTGACCCTTGATCTGTGCTGATCTACTTATAGTCAACATTTTTTCAATAAATACTGTAAATGTTTCTCTTCCTTTTGAGCTTCTCAATAATGTTTTCTTTTCTCTAGCTCATTTTATTGTAAGAATATAATACATGAGGTCTGTCTGGAAAAAGTCCAGCCATTGTTAATATAACAAGACCGGTTTGCATGACATCCATGTAACCTGGCAGCCAAGGAGAGTGGACTGGAATATGCATGTGTGAACTATGACGACTTCACAGCAGTAGTCAGGGGCAGGCAGTAGACATTGTTGACTGAGCATGTGGACTGTGTGGCCCTTGCATTCAAAATGACTGAGCAAGTAGAGCAAAAATTCTGCATCAAATTTTGCATTAAGCTCGAACACTCTTCCTCGGAAATTATTTCAATGATCCAGAAGGCCGCAGCTATGGGCAACTGGTGATTGGCAGCTTCATCACAACAATGTGCCGACTCATGCATCACATTTTGTGCAGAGGTTTTTGGCAAAACATCAAATCACCCAGGTTACTCAGCTCCCCTACAGCCCAGAGTTGCTGCTCTGTGACTTCTGGTTTTTCCCAAAACTAAAATCACCTTTGAAAGGGAAGAGATTTCAGACCATCGATGAGATTCAGGAAAATACAGCCAGGCAGCTGATGGTGCTTGGGACCTATGCGAGGTCCCCAGGCACCTGCTTTGAAAGGGACTAAGACATCATTGTCCTACATACACTGTTTCTTGTATCTTGTATCTTCTTCAATAAATGTGTCTATTTTTCATAGTACATGGCTGGATACCTTCTGGACAGACCTCATACACTACATTTAACATACAAAATACATGTGAAATGACTGTTTCCTTGTCAGTAAGCCTTCCAGTCAGCAGCAGGCTGTTAGTAGTTAAGTTTTGGGAGGGTCTAAAGTTAAGTGCAGATTTTCAGCTGCTCGGGTGGGTGTTGGTGCCCCCAGTCCCCGTGATGTTCAAGGGCCAATTTTATTGTTTTTTCTATGCATACATACTTATGATAAAGTTCAGTGTATAAATTAGATGTGGTAATACATCGACGACAGTAATAAAATGGAACTGTTATAACAATGTAATGTAATACAAGTCACATGAGTGGGGCCGCTCGTCTCAGAGGACCCTTGCTGCAGCTGTGGGGGCTCAGGGCTGTCCGGTGCAGCGCATGGTGTCAGTTGGCACGTTTTCTGTGCATGTCTCCCACCCACAAATTAATGCCCTTTCCGTCCTAACTGAGAGGTTATCACCCACTGTAGCCGTAACTTCTGCAGTCTGAGCCGCAACAACAAAACTAGCACAAAATTCTTCTTCCTTCTTCACAATTCACAGATTTGTTCTTACCATAGATCTTAGCAACCTTAGCATATGAATTCTTTCTCTCCTTATTAAGTCACAGACTTTTATCTTTTCATTTAAAAGAAACACTTTCTGGCTTCTCCTCAGCACATGCTAATTGTCAGCATCACTACCGTTGTGCTCTGGGGCCACTGTTGAGTGAAATAAGGGTGACGTGAGCACAAGCACTGAGACACCATGACAGTCCGCCGGGTCACCGGGACAGCTACTCAGTGACTGATGGGCAGATAGTGTGCGCTTCGTGGACAAGCTTGACAAAGGGACGATCAATGTCCTGGGCGGGATGAAGGGGGTGGTGCGACATTTCACCATGCCACTCAGACCTACATGCGATTTACAACTTATGGATGGTTTATGAAATTGTTTGCTTCTGGAATTGTTCACCAAATGTTTTTAATCACAGTTGACCCATGGTAAGTGGAACTTTGAAAGGCAAAATCATAAAAGGGGCTGCTGTACCATCTCCTTAATCCCCCTCCATCCCGAGTAGTGCCGGCGTCTATGGAGACCAGCCACCCATCCTCACCTCATCCATAATTTCTTGAATTCCTCAACCATAATGACCATCAGCTATTCCTCTGAGCACTCCCTAGAACAGGGGTGCCAAACTCATTTTCAACGGGGCCACATCAGCCTTGTGGTTGCCTTCAAAGGGCTGAAATAGTTTTAGGACTGTATAAATGTAACTACTCCTTAACTGTTAAGGAGTTGAAATTACATTTGGCCCTTTGAAGGCAAGCACAAGGCTGATGTGGCCCCCGATAAAAATGAGTTCAACACCACTGGACTAGACCATGTCATCACTCAGAACTGCCTCGCTCTGAAATCTTGTGTGCCAAGATGCCTTTCCTTCTCAATTACTTCTAACCCCCTCATTCCTTTTAATATATCTACACTTTGGCCTCACTGAGACAGCAGATTCAGTGATCCCTGTGTTTTCTCTCCCGCTACCAGGGCCTGCCTGGCTCCACCTCCTTCCTTGCCCAGCATAGAATCCCATTATCCACCCCTTTGACCACTTTCTTGCTACCCCGCTGCTGCAGTAGCCTCTTCTGCCTTACCCACAGCGGATTGCTAGCTCCGGAGTCAACACACCTGTCTGCAAAGGACCAGAGAGTAAACATTTCAGGTGTTGTGGGACATACAGGGTCTGCAGCAACGACTCAACTCTGCTGTTGCAGCACAAAAGCAGCCAAAGACAACATGTAAACTAATTAGTGTGGTCGTGTTTCAATAAACCTTTGTTTATAAAAACAGGCAGTGGGCCAGATTTGGCCCAGAAGCTGCGGTTTGCCAATCCCTGTCCTAATCGCATTCGAACTGAAATATCTACCTTTTTCATTTCTATCTCTGGGCTGCTCGGCACTAGTGGAGAAACGCACAATGGCCCATGAATCAGGACTGCTGCAAGTGACCCTCCTTCGTCTCGTCCGTTCCCTCCTCCCGTCTCCATAGTGGCTGTTCTGAGTCTTTTCCGGGCTCTTCACAGACGAGCTATCACTCCAGCGACACCAGACAGTAAGATGCGGAGGCCCAGATGTACACAGTGCATGGTGCCTGAGGGCTCAGTGCACCTGGACTACTGAGATCCACGAAACCCTTCCCTCACACCCAAAGTGGTCTTTCTCCTTCCTTGCAGGCCCGCAGGACCAGGTGGCTCCTTTTCTGTTCTGGATTCTGGGCCACCTTCCCCAGGTCACACTCCATCTCCTTCCGCCTCGTCCTCTCTTGGCTCCTACCTCTCACCCAGTCTCCTTTCCTACAGTAGCGCTGCCTCCCTGTTCCACCCCCTCCAAATCAATCCTCTACACTCCCTGACCGAGGAATTTTCTAAGACACATTTATAAAGCCACTCACCTGACTCAAAACCTTTAGTGACTTGCACTGTCTTCAAAATAAAGTCCAAACTTAACCTGGAACACACAGCTCCTCATATCTATCCTGGCTTCATCGTCCAGTGTTTTTTCTATTACTTTTTCACATAATTTTCAATTCCTTTTCTACAAAGCTGCTTTTAGTTTGCTTGTTAAAGGAGTGCCCCCTAAGTGCAAGGCACTGTGGTTGGTAATGAGGATATAATAATAACAGGGTGTGCAGGGTCCTTTCCCTCATAGAGATGACATTCCAGTTTGGGGGAAAGACATTAAAAACTTAATGCATATGTAGTTCTATTTGATTAGAGTGACAGTGAGTGCTAGGAAGGATAATGATAGGATGCTAAGATATCACGCGGTTGGGAGGGGAGGCTGGGAGTAATCGAGGGGTCAGAAAATCTTGCAGTGATGTTTGAGCTGACCTCAAAGGACGAGTGAGAACAGCCTTCTAATCCGGTGGATTAGAAGTTGGAGGGAACAAGAGTCTAGAGGTGCTGAAGCAACACGGTCTCTTTGACAGATGGAAAGAACATCAGCCTGCTGAGGGGCAGGAGCTAGACCGCACAGGACCTGGAAAGCTAGTGGAGCTTTAGGAACACAGCGAGCTGTGCCCCGTTTAGGTGGGCAGTATGCGTCAGCAGGACATTCTGGATGTCCTACAGAGGATAAGTTGGAGCACCACAGAATTTCTTTGCTCAGTCACAACTCCATGTTATCCCTTGGGCTGGGATGCTCTTTCTGGAAGAATAAAAGCTTACTTGTTCCTGAGAATTAATGAGAAATTCTCGGGTACTTCTGGAGTCCACCAGAGGAGATTTGGAAGGTTAGGTGAGGGGGTGAGAAGTACCCCTATAACATGTACATGTTAATACCACTGGAAGGGCAGTGAAAGGAGGGAACAAAAGAGGGGGAAAGAAAGTAGAAACAAGTAAAAGAAGAGTGCTTCAAATGAGAATTTTTTTGTTCATGTTGGGTTTTTTGTTTGTTTTGTTTTTAAGACTTACCCCATGTCATTAAGGTCTTAAGGTTTTCATCGTCCACCTGAGCGATGCTGGGTTGTGTTGGTTTCTGAGAGTCCTTATTGATGACAGTCTCCTTCACTGGGTCAAATATTTTGAATGAGGGAGAGACATAGAGTGTCTCTACAGAGGCCTGGTTGTAGAAAGTAGAATCTGACTTGGATATTCTTAAATTTGGGCTGATACACTCTTCTTTGCTCGATGACCAAAATGCTGGTAAACTTGTCAAGGCTTCAAAACTTTTTGCAGCTGAACACTTTTCTGGAGGCATTTGCAAAGGCTTTTCTGTTACAGTCTTTGTAATGGTACTGTCTGATTTCTTGTCTAAATTCACATTTGTCAGCAGAGATGGGTTTTTCCCTGAGGGAGTAAGTACAGCATCTGTAAAATCAAAAAATAAAACTAAAAACACTCTGTTTCACAATACATCAGTTTTTAAGTATATTTTATTGATTATGCTATTACAGTTGTCCAATCCCCCCCCTTTCTCCCCCACCCTCCAGGACCCCCCTGCACCCACTCTCCCTCCAGGACCCCCCATCTTAGTTCATGTCCATGGGTCGTACATGTGAGTTCTTTGGCTTCTACATTTCCCATACTATTCTTAACCTCCTCCTGTCTATTTTGTGCCTACCAGTTATGTTTCTTATGCCCTGTACCTTTTTCCCTATTCTTCCTCCTTGTCCAGCCCCCCACACTCCCTGCTGATAACCCTCCATGTGATCTCCATTTCTGTGGTTCTGTTCCTGTTCTAGTTATTTGCTTAGTTTTGTTTTTTAGGTTCAGTTGTTGATAGTTGTGAGTTTGTTGTCATTTTACTGTTCATATTTTTGATCATCTTCTTTTTCTTGGGTAAGTCCCTTCAACATTTCATATAATAAGGGCTTGGTGATGATGAACTCCTTGAACTTGATCTTATCTGGGAAGCACTTTATTTGCCCTTCCATTCTAAATGAAAGCTTTGCTAGATAAAGTAATCTTAGATGTAAGTCCTAGCCTTTCATGACTTTTAATACTTCTTTCTAGCCCCTTCTTACCTGTAAGATTTCTTTTGAGAAATCAGCTGATAGTCTTAAGGAAATTCCTTTGTGAGTAATGTCTCCTTTTCTCCTGCTGCTTTTAAGATTCTCTCCTTATCTTTAATCTTGGCTAGTATAATTATGACATGCCTTGGTGTGTTTTTTTCTTGGATCCAACTTCTTTGGGACTCTCTGAGCTTCCTGGACTTCCTAGAAATCTAGTTCCTTCCCCAGATTGGGGAAGTTCTCCATTATATTTTCAAATAAGTTTTCAATTTCTTGCTCTTCCTCTTCTCCTCCTGCCACCCCTTTGATTCGGATGTTGAAATGTTTAAAGTTGTCTCAGAGGTTCCTTAGCCTTTCCTCATTTTAAAAAAAAATTTTGTTTCTTCATTCTGTTCTGATTGGATGTTTATTTCTTCTTTTTGTTCCAAATTATTGATTTGAGTCCCAGTCCCCTTCACTTCACTGTTGGTTCCCTGTATATTTTCCTTTATTTCACTTTGTATAGTCTTCATTTCTTTCTTTATTTTGAGACCATATTCAATCATTTCTGTGAGCATCCTTATTACCAGTGTTTTGAACTTTGCATCTGATAGGTTGGCTATCTCCTCATCGCTTAGTTCTTTTTCTAGAGTTTTGATCTGTTCTCTCATTTGGGCCATATTTCTTTGTCTTGGTGCACCTGTTACATAGTAAGGGGCAGAGCCTTAGGTATTCGCCAGGGCGGGGCAACCCATGTGGCTGCACTGTGGGGCTGTGTGTGGAGGAGGGTCAGAGAGGGAACAATGCCACTTGCTTGGCTCTTGCCCCACTTCCCCTCACTTCCCTTGAGTCCCACAAGCGGTTTGTGCCCTTTCAGATGCTAATTCCCAGGTGGGTGGGCTTGTGTATGTTCTAGGACCCCAGGGGTCTCTCTAACAGTCTCTCCTAAGAGGCTGGGAGTTCCCTCCCCTCCCCAGCAGCAACAGCCACAGGTTTCTTTCAGTCAGAGGTTTTGAGGCTTTATTTCTGGGTGCTGGAACCCTAGGTGTGTGGTCTGTCTAGCTCCTCCTTTGTTCCTCCCGGTTTATCTGCACACCAATGTGGGACCACCTGGTCTGCCAGCTGCAGCCTTGTCATGCATCCTCTCTGCCCCAGCTGCCTGTCTCTGCCCCTCCTACTGGTCTGGATGAATGTTTCTGTGTTTTTTCTTTGACTCCTTGGTTGTCAGACTTTCATACAGCTTGATTTTCTGGCATTTCTGGTTGCTTTTTGTTTTTAAGTTGGTTGTTGTCCTTCTTTTGGTTGTGCCAGGAAGTGAAGTGCACCTCCCTACGCCTCTACCTTGGCCAGAACCCTGGGACTCACAATTTTTTATGTCATAACAGTATTTTTTCCTATTTAGTTGTTTCTACTTTCTTACAATATTTCCATTCTGCCTGTGTGCAGTATACCCACACTATAATTGATGCATTAGTCATTTGGTGGCTGCCTTCTCTCTCCTCACTGAAGCCCAAGGAAAGAAAAGCTTCAAATAATTTGTCTTAAAATATTTTTCCCTTCACCAACTTATCTGTCTCAGAAACCACTATATTTTTAGTACCTTCAAACTTCCACCTTTTAACAAGATAAACTAGAAAAAATTTGCCATATCATACTGATATATCCTTATAGAATCCCCAGCTTCTTTTTCTCCTGAAATAAAAAATGTCTTCTTGCCCCAGTGTCTCTACAAAGCCCATAAAAAGAAAAACCACTACTTTAGGTAGCAGCCTGACTTTAATAAATCTTTTGTCTACATAGGAGAAAAGAAACAATCTCTCCAAGCCATTGGGAGGATTACTAAAATGTAAGTTCCTTGGGTCACAGATCTTTGTCCATTTTATCCATTAATATCACCAAAGTACCTGGAATAAAACAAAGTCCTTGGACTACAACAGACAAATAATATTTTTTTACAAATGGAAGAAACTGGAGGAATTATAGGGAATTGAAATTGAAGGTTGATCAGATATAGGACTATCTCTTGAATCTATGAATTATGAGCATGGTTCCAATTTCTAGTTGCAGACTGTTATCAACACTCAGTGCTAGGACTCGCTCTCAAGTAGCTTCATCTGAGGTTGAATATGGAAAGAAGGAAAATTATTTCTAAGAAAGAGTTCATAAACTAGAAGCATAACTGGATGAGAGAGGGCAAAAGGAAGATAATGCCATCTGAACTCCCTAAAGGCCAGAGGATGCAGGAGTCGTGTAATTCGCTACTGAGTGTTTCTTCACAATGTACCTCAAAACATACCTCATAATGCTCATTTATAAGCTAGCATCATCACTTTCAGGCACTGTGTTATTAAAGAAAAGCACATTTTCTTTGATTCTGAAAACCTTCCTTTCCATTTTTGTCCATAGTTGAGTCCAGCCTGGGCAAAATGCTGCTAGTATACCAGTTAGACAATTCAAGAGACTTTCATCACTAACTCTGTCAGGAATTCCATTTTATCCCAAACTTCTCATCTCCAAATTTTCTCATCTTTTAAAACTTGATTCAAGTGTCACCTTCTCTGTGTCCTTTTCTTTCCTCCCTGCCTATACCCTATGATTGTCTATCTTACCATATTCTGTTTGGAGCCCTGTGAGGAACTGGGTAACATTTCATCTCATTTAATTTTATCTCATTTATTACAAGGCTCCCCACCCCCAGCCCCTGAAAACAGCCTCCTTGAAGAGATCTTATTAGGAATCATCTTTGCATCCCAGCACGTAAGATGCCATTCCCAAGGGTATAGTCAAATAAACAAATGTTCATTGAATGAGAAGGCAAACCAAAGCACAGAATAAAGGGAAATGCCTTTATTTTTCTAAATTGAATGTAGTTTACTTAATAATGATGAAAGGAAATGGAAAATTGGTAGATGAAAACAACTTCTAGAATACTCCTAATGTGCATATAATCAAGTTAATCTAGTTGGTAAAAGTTCTGTTAAAAATACGAATATATGACTAGTAGAATACTAGATTTACAGTATTCCAAAGTACATGTGCATCATACATCACCTTATATACATAAAAGCAAATTTCAGTCAAATATTTTCCATTGACTTTCAATTTACATGTGAGAAAAATGGGGGGAAAGTCTTTTTCTATAGTAATAGAGTCATCTTAAAATGTAGCAATACGTAAACCAAAATAATTCAGAATGACAATGACTTTCTGATGAATATTGAATTTATATTATGAATATTATATTCATAATAACAAAATCTAAATCTCAAAATTGAGATGTATGAAATTATCTATATAATCATTATTTTAATGTTTAGTACAAACACTTAAAATTACAAAAAGAATTAAAAAATCTTAAAATTCAAAGAAATAAACCACACTAAAGCCATTCTGTTTCTAGTCCATGAAGAATAGAATGCAGCTTCTGTTTGCTTATACTTTTTTTTTAACCAGTAACATTTTTAATGAATAAAATACTGTAATCTTAAAAAAGCATGAAAAATAAAAAATAATGATTCTAAATGCATAGATTATCTAAAAGAAAAGTTACATAACCAATGCTAAAGAGGTATGAAAGTTCTAGAAAGTGTGTTAAGCTGGGTTTCTCTGCCCTCGGCTCTGTACCACCCCCATGCTTTCTGTACAACATGCCACGTTAATCCTCTTCATTTTAATCCCTACTTTTCCCCCAAAATCCTTCAAAAACTCCCTCTTGTTTCAGTGACAAGTCTAAATCCCTTGAGTTTTAAAGATCTCTACCGCTGATTTTGTATCACTTCTCAGTAGGAAACTAACCTCAGTCGTGCGGTTCTTTTCATCACATCCCTGTGTTCGTTCAGGGGCTTGTGTCTTCATTCCCCATGTTAGTTCATGCTTATCTTCGTCACCCCTGGTTCCTCGCCCTGCACGGACGGCAGGAACACCCCCTCTCCCTTCTCCACCCATTTAAATCCTGTCAGCTCCTCAAGGCCTAGCCCAGTGATTACTACCTCTGGAAGCTACTGATATTTCTAATCATGCCTGTTACTCCACCCTAACACTTCGCTTCTCTGAAATGGTAAATATTCATTTCTGTAAACTCATTTTTTTCCACCTAATTTTATGTGGTATAGAGCTTATCACACCTCATTTAAATGTCTGCATTCTGACTTTATAGCCTTCATCATGCCTTTGCACATGGGAGATATGCAAATGTTTGTTAAATTTAGTAATTGTTTGATTGTAAATGATCTAATATCAATTTTACATGTTGATTTTTGTGTATAGAGATGTATACTATATGTGAAACCTAAAAATAAGAATGATCAATCCAAAAACACTTACTGAGCAGCTACTGTGTGCACTGGACTGTATTAGATTCCAAAGACATGCAGAAGTGGAGGTCACAGTTCCTACTGCCAATAAACTTAAGATCAAGTGTGGATTTTGTACAGATAGGTAGAAAAAAGAATACACATATAAAAATATGTAATATGTAAATATAAATACTCATTATAGATGCACAAGCAAAAGTACACAGAGTAGGGCAAGAGTAGGATTACAGTGGTGGGTATGCAAAACACAGAGTTTATTCTTATTCTTATTTATTAATTATTGTATTATTTCCCATATGAACAACTGTAAATCTAGGTTTGCTCTACCGTGCATATGTGATGGCACATAAAAATAGTAAAAATTATTAAATAGCTAATAATATAGTTCAATATCATAATGTCTAGGAGATTATATTCTCTCAATAAATGAGTGGACATAGAGAACATATTTGAGTTGGTCAAAGAGTTCATTTAGTTTTTTCCATAAAATAAAAGACACATTTTTCATTTTCACCAATAACTTTAATGATTTGGATATTTTGAGTATGTCAGCTAACTCCTGCTGTTAAACATCTTCCAAAGTGTAAGACAGCCCCATAGCAAAGAATTATTTGGCCAAAATATCAATAGTGTCAAGAAACCCTGCAAACCACTTTTCACGTGTTCAATCAGTCACAGCACCTTCTCCATACATTGCACAAATCTTTTTGTGTGTTTCAGTTGCGTTTTTACCTTTCTTGAAATAATAAAGCATAGTACGCTGAAAATGTTGCATATCTTTCCATCTTCAATATTAAAATGGCTGTACAAAAATTCACCAATTTTGATAAGTTTTTTATAAAATGCATGCTGACTTGATAAATGTCACAATATAATCTAACAAAATTGTTTTGAATGAAGTTAAAGACAACGAAGTGCTACAAGAGCCATCATATGGAAAAAAACTAAAACTTTTTGGCCAACACAGTATAACAGTAAAATGCTTCAGCTTGGATTTTCCTAAAAGCAGATGCTGAGAAAAAGATTTGGATGCAGGTAGCTGATTTGGCTGATTTTGGCTGGTGATCCCAAGAACAGAAATGAGGGAGAGGGAGAGGGAAAGTAAAAAAGGGACAAAAGACAACAGATTGTATTAACGACCAGGTTCGCTATTAATGTTGACAAATGAGGCTCAGTCCTGGTGGATGTCTCAGCACGGGCCACTCAGGAAGGGAAAGGTGGACTGTTTACCAGAAGTCTTGCTGTCACTGGTTGAGGGTTGCCTCTATGAGCACGAAATCTTTGGGATTTCTTGGCTGCTGTGCATTTAGGCTGAACAAGTCTCATGGCTCCAAATAAAACAAAACAAAACACCTCTCAGGTAGAGAAGCAGAGAGACAGAGGCACCCTCAGTGTACATGGAAACTGGTCACCAGGTCTGCAGTTGTAGTCAGGGTAGACCAAGAGAATATGGGTGGGGCATTAATAGCATTTGCTATACGATATATTCATTTATTTCTGCTCCTTCCTCCACACCCACATAACAGAAGTGGAACAAAAAGGTATAAACCTAAAAGGGCAAATAGAACAGAAGAGAGGACAACAAAAGATCGCGACATCGACGAATTGTTAGAATAGAAAAAGTTGATGGAGTGAAGAAGCAAAACCATAAAGTCTGCAGAGGGGAAAGCCAGTATGAAAGAAACTGATTCTTATCACAGAACTCCAGAAAGTTTTAGGAATTTGAGGACAGGGTACCTTGGAATTGTGGGGAATTTATGATTCATTATTTTGGGGCAAAGATCTTCATTTGTACAAAAGATAGAGATTTTTTTTGTTGCTTGGACATACAAATAAGTGTAGAAGAATATGTCTGGATGCTGAGTGTCCAACAGATGGGCTGTGTCAGTTATGAAATTATTGTCCTTAAGCTTTGTGACACTGGGGCTGGGATGCCACAGACCACATTTCTGTTTGCCAGCTAATGATTAGTTAGGTTCCGCCAACAAGAGGGGCTGGAGGGGGACTGGAAGGCTGGAGTAGGAAGAAATGACTTGCTCCTTCTGTGTTCTTCCTGCTCCTGACAGCATCACCTCTACACCGCTTCTTCACTCCATTCACCTCATTCCTTCTAGTTGCCTTTTCCCAACATCAGTAGAAGCAGCCTCACCATCCTCCCTTCATAACATTAGCACCAGCCAGTCTCAACCCTGCCTCCTGAGAGGCCTGGTCACAGACTTGTGGTCATCACCCTACAAAGCCAAGCTGCTAAATTTTAATTACTCCAACCTCTGCACTTTGCTCCCCCAGCTCTAGACCTGGTAGTTTATCCCTGTAGTTGCTACCTCCATGATCCCTTGGTATTCTCCTTTCACTTTTTAATATCTAATAAACATCTGGCATGTAAATTCTCTCTATTGTATCATATTTTTGTTACAATAACAGAAGAGTTCCTATTGGACCAACCGTCCTGCAGATAACAGCTAGAAACTCTAGACAATGTGTCAAATTCCAATTACCTAAAGTTATAGAAGAGCAACCAAAAGTAGGCAGAAACTAGAGGGAACCAACATTTGGAAGGAAGGAAGCTCACTGGGGAAGTTCCCTGGTTTTACAACTCATCACTCGAGTCCCAGTCAGCTTCACACTGATACTAAAACTTGGCTAAACCCACAGATTCACTGGCCTGCAGGTCTAGAGGGCAGGGTTCGGAGTCACCACAGCAGTAGAAAGTGAGGGGGTAAATCCCAGTAAAGAGAGAGCCACCAAGGAAGCCATACTAACTACCATCACAGTCAAACTGCTGAAAACAAAACATTAAACAGAATCTTGACAGTATTCAGAGAAAGGTGACACATCGCACAAGGAAAGAATGATATAAATGACAGCCCACTTTTCATCCTGAACAACAGCAGTCAGAAGACAGTGGAATCTCCTATTTTTTTGAATAATGAAAAGAGAAAGCTGTCAATGCAGAATTCTACATCTAGCGATAATCTCCTTCAAAATGGAAGGCAAAATGAAAACATTTTCAGGTGAACAAAAACTAAGAAAGTTAATTACTAGAAGGCAATTTATAGCAAGAAATGCTAAAGGAAGTAAATACTTCTGGTTGAAGAGAAATTATACCATATGGAAAGCTGAGGGTTTGGGAAGGAGTGAGAAGTGCTATAAATGAGAAATAAGAAGGCAAACATAAAGTATTCTTTTTCCTCTTACTTTCTTAAAATATATGCAACTGTTTAAAAAAATTAAAACACCGTGTATGAAGTATTACAACAAATATACAAGGTCTGTCCAGAAAAAGTCTAATCATTGTTAATATAATGAAAATAGTTTGTGCAACGTCGATGTAACCTGGCAGCCAAGGAGAGTGGATTGGAATATGCATGTGTGAACAATGACGACTTCACTGCAGGAGTCGGGGCAGGCAGTAGACATCACTGAGTGAGCATGTGGACAGTGTGGCCCTTGCATTCAAAATGACTGAGCAAGTAGAGCAAAAATTCTGCATCACATTTTGCATTAAGCTTGAACACTCCTCTGCGGATACTATTCGGATGATTCAGGAGGCTGCAGCTGTGGGGAACTGGTGCTTGGCAGCTTTAGGACAACAACATGCCCACTCATGCATCACGTCTTGTGCAGTTTTTCAGTGAAACATCAAATCACCCAGGTAACCCAGCACCCCTACAGCACAGAGTTGCTGCTCTGTAACTTCTGGTTTTTCCCAAAACTAAAATCACCTTTGAAAGGGAAGAGATTTCAGACCATCGACGAGATTTGGGAAAATATACAGGGCAGCTGATGGCAGTTGGGAGAACTGTGTGAGGTCCCAAGGTGCCTACTTTAAAGGGTACAAAGACATTATTGTCTTATGTACAATGTTTCTTGTATCTTGTATCTTCTTCAACAAATGCCTCTGTTTTCCATATTACCTGCCTGGATTCCTTCTGGATAGACCTCATAAATGCAACTTACATGGCAACTATCACATAAATGATGGCCAGGAGATTGGACCTATATGGTTGCAAGATTCTAACATTTTCTGAGGTGGTGATACAATAGTACTGTAAAACGTTAAGAGTATACAATTTCATCCCTAGAGAAAATACTAAAATTCATGCAAAGAAGTATAACTAAGAAGCCAATTGATAAGTTAAAATAGAATTTTAAAAGTATTGAATTAGTCCAAGAGAAGGCAGCAATGAAAGAACAGAGGAACAAAACACAGAAAGCAGACAGTAAAAGAGGAAACCTTAATCAAACTGTATCAATAATTGCACTAAAATGCAAATTAAAGAGCATAAACTTTCATACTGGATAAATATAACAAGATACAATTATACACTGTATAGAGATACACTTAAAAACACAGTCAAATATAAGTTGAAGGTCTGGAAAATTCAACAATACCATGCAACAATAAACAAAAAAGCTGAGTGGCTATCTTTATTTTTTTATTATTTATTTATTTATTTTATTGATTATGCCATTACAGTTGTTCTATTCCCCCCTTCATTCCCCTCCACCCTAACCCCTCGTCCCCACCATTACCCCCCCTTTAGTTTATGACCATGTGTCTCAAGTTCTTTAGGTTCTATATTTCCCATACTATTCTGAGAGAGGGAGAGAAACATCCACGTGCAAGAGATACATAGATGGGTTGCCTCCCTCACACTGCCAACCAGGGACCTGGCCTGCAACCCAGGCATGTGCCCTGACTGGGAATCGAACTGCGATCCTTCGATTTGCAGGCCGGCACCCAACCCACTGAGCCACACCAGCCGGGGCATGGTGGCTGTCTTAATATCAGATAGAATAGGCTTCAAGAAAAGAGGTATTCTTAGAGAACAAAGAGGACATTTCATAAAGACAAAAGGGCCAAACAGCTGGAAGATATAACATTACAGATATTTATATGCCTAATAATAGAGCTACAAATAAATGAAGCGAAAACTGACAAAACTGCAGAGAGAACCAGACAAGTCCTGCCGAATCACATCTGGCAACTTTGACATCCCTTCTCGGCAGCTGACAGAATAGACAAAGTATCAGTACGAACGCAGAAGATGTGAACATCACTATCGACTACCTTAATTTAATCAACATCTACAAACCACCACACCCAACCACTGCATTAGACACATTTTTTTTGCAAGCTTGCAAGTGTACATCTATGTTTACTGAGATACACCATGTGGTGCGCCATAAAACAAACCTCAGTAGACTTTAAAAGCACAACGTCTTACACTAAGTGCTCTGGCCATAGTGGAATTAAGTGAGAAATAACAATAATTCACTTAGAAGAAATTTCAAGACACGCCTTAAAAACCCATGGGCGCAAGAAGAAATTTCTCTGTTAACTGGTGTTGATGGACTTCCTCTTCTGCCTAAGCGGGAATGAGGACTGCAGTTAATCTGCTGCTTGAAACAACTAAAAGGCCTGGACAGAACACATGAGACAGCATTTGCAGACCCTGCACTCAGGCAGTGCGGGACAGTGAGTCCCGAAAGCCGGAAACAGACAAGGCGAGCCCCGGGCCTGTCCCAGCGTGCTGACTGGAGAGAGCTTCCAGGCCAATGAGTAGGAAGCGGGAACCAGGCAGGCGCAGTGCTCTCCGAGTCGAGGAGACGGAGCTGGAAGTTTGTGAAGGCCAGCGTGACTGGAGATGGTAGGGCAGAGTCTCTCTAATACAGACTCTTGGAGATCTGCTGGTCAGTGCATGCAGGCGAGGGAACCACCGAAGCAAGGGCAGGCACCCGGGGAAGGAGCGGGAGGCGTGGTCCTCGGAGCTCGCATGGGCGGGAGTTCACGCTCCCATTGGCCAGCGCCAGGGAACACCTCGGCACTCACGGGGCACTGCCCGTGGGGCTGTGAAGCAGCCCAGCGGCTTTGGGGAAGCAGTTTGGCTGGTCCTCAAAAGGAACAACCCATCCATCCCACTCCTGGGCATTTCCTCCAGAGAAAACAAAGCCAAAGTCCTGATAAAAACATCCTGAGTGTTTATAGCAACTTTATTTGTAAGAGTCAAAATCTGAAAACAACCCAAATGTCCATCAACAAATGAATGGAAAAATAAATTATAGTATATCCATGTCGTGAAATACCACTTAGCGATAAAAATCAGTGAGCTCTGGATACACAATGACCTGGGTAAACTTCAAAAAATTATGCTAGACAGTGTAAGGAGAAGCAAACAAAAAGTACTGTTTGATTCCACTTATAGAAAACACAAACTAAGCTCTAATACAGGAGGTAGATTAGTGGTGGCTTAGGGACGGGAATGGGGCACAAAGAAACTTTTTGGGGTGATAAATATACTCATTATCTTGACTATGGCTGTCATGTCATTTCATGGGTAGATATACATGTCAAAACCTATCAAATAATACACTGCATAATTTTTTTAAATCTTCACCTGAGGACAGGTTTTTATTGATTTTAGAGAGAGAGGAAGGGAGAATGAGAGAGAAACATCAATTGGTTGCTTCCCATACATACCCTGATGGGGATGTCAAACCTGCAGCCTAGGTGTGTGTCCCATCAGGGAAGTGAACCTGCAACCTTTGGTGCATAGGACAACCAAGCCACGCAGCCAGGGCCAAATTATACACTTTAAATGTGTGCATTTATCATATGAGAGTTATATCTCAATAAAGCTGCTAGAACCATAACTGGCTCATTTTGCTTGTCTCTTAACTGGACTCTGATATAGCGCTTTAGGAAAATTACTGCTCTATCTTTAAATGGCATGTTCTGGGGCTGGGAGAGAATAGACATAAGGGAGCCAACCAGAAGACCAAGGAAATAATTCAGGTTCTAAGGTTAATTTAGTAGCAAAAGTAGCAAAACAGGTACAGAGAAACTATAAATTCAGGCACTATGTCAGATTTAGATGTAAAAATGGTTGCAGGAAGTCTTCTAAAAGAGGTGATGTTTGAACTGAACTAAAAGGGTAAGAAAAAGTCAGCCAAGATGAGAAAGACAGGACGGGTGGGTGCCCAAGGAGAAGGAGCAGCAAAGGAATGGAGGTTACAGTGTGGTGCGTAGTGAGGGCGGGGCAGATACAAACCATTCGGTGTCACTGGAGCAGGGTGTCGGGCAGAGTGGAGGGGCCGAATCTGGAGAGACAGGAGGAAGCCAGGTCGGATGGACCTCTTGCCTGACAGGCAGGAGTGCTGAGGAGTGAAATGAAAATCTTAATACGTTCTCCTTGAAACGTCTTCCTCTACAGATGCTTCAACAGAACTTCACCGGCTCTCCTCCAATGTGCGGGGCAATCTTTTCAAGTCTTCCCTGGCTCTGCTTCTTCTAACTTGCAGTCTTATCCTTGACCCTTTTCTCTTCTGTCCCTTCAATCTCCCAGGGAGACTCCATCTGTTACCTTATTTAAACTAGGACTAGGTCTATCACCTCTACCCAGGCAATCCACACATTTTAATCCTCAGCTGTGACCCCTGCTGAGGTCTAGCCCCCAGTACATACCTGTCCCTCTGCACAGGGAGGTCTTACTACCCTCCAGCCTTTGCATCCTTGGGTGTTTGTTGTACCTCTATTAATATGACCATCAGCTTCCCAGTCACTCAGGTTATTCAGGAGCTATATTTGCCAGCACGGCCTCTAAGAGGTCTCTGCTGCGCCTGCCCCCGCCCCCTCAGTACATTCCACACAGCACAGCCAGAGGCTCTCCTCCACGTCTCAAAATACTGGACGTGGTTTATAAGGCTCTGCATAAATTAGTCTCTGTTTGCCTCTCTCATCTTATGTTTTACTACTCTTTTTCTTAAAACTGTATGATCCTGCTATACTTAAGCTCCTTCATTTCTTCAAATTTATCATGCTTCCTCTGTGCCCCAGCCTCCACCGATGCTGTTCCTTTGGTCTGAAATGCTCTTCTGCCTCTTCCTAACTGATACCAACTTCCAGGGGGATGTCCCTTAGGTGAACGTACATGTTCATGTCCCTGTATCTTTGCTCATGCTCCCCCCCAGCCTAAAATGCCCTTCATTCGTACCCTTCCTCTCTATCGAAAATGGCTCAATCTTCAACACTCAGTTCAAATACCACCTGCTTTGTCAAACCTTTTCTTTATCCTCCAAGTTAAAATGAATCCTTCTTTTCTTTGCTTTTGCTTAATACAATGTGAATATTTATATTTTTGCTTATTTTGTTACTTCAAATATTACTGATTTGATAAGCATTAAGCACAAGGATGTGGCTCTGATAACAGCAGCAAACAGATTCATTGTTTATGACTTGTTATAACGTCTTGTTTTTAGGTCTGTCACCTGCAGCAGACCTCGGACCCCTTCAGGGCAGGCAACTTGGTCAGTCTGTTCAATCCTAAGGTGACGGTAAGGTGACGGTTAGGTGCCGGCAGTCACTTGATAGGTGTTTGTTCAGTGAATCATTCTCATGGATAATGAATAGTTTAATCCTTAAAAGTCAACAATAGAGAAAGTCTTAGAGGACATTTCCATTCAGTGCCTTTGCGATCGACTGGAGGACCTGAGACTTCAGGGCCAAATAATGATTAAATGGCAGCAGCAGAACTAGAGCCTCAGGTTCCTGGATTCTAAACCGATGCCCTTGTTACTGGGGGGAGTGAAGGAAGGAGCAAACGCCCGGTAGAATCTGCTGGGCAAGTACTTCTTTACTAACCGTTGCTCTAAGGGCTCCCGACTGTGAGGTGACCGAAGTTCACTTTGGGGTCACTCGGTTTACTCTGGGTGGAGCTGTCAGATACGCAGGGCCCTGTGGAGGGGACCGAGTTAACTACACACTTGGCTTATGTGCCTGGGGCCCATGTAGAGAATGAACAGCATTTATGGAAAATTTTCGGAAGCCCAGGAGGACTTATAGGGATTTGATGGAGAACCACAATGAACACTGTCCTTCCATGTTTAAGCACAAAGCACAGAAATGCACAGTGTAAACTCTAAAGCGCTGTGTCACGAGGGCTTCCCACCTTTCTCTGAATTCCACCGAAAAGGCAGAGAGGACTAGAATTAATCTGGTTGGCTCCCTTTATCTGGTTTCTCATTTTCTTTCCATTCAAACCTGAATGTCAGAGAGCTTTGTTCTCAAGTATCCATCCAGCAGACTCCCGGATGGGAAGCCCAGAATTACATTCAGACGACACCCAGCTTTCTTGGCTGCGCAGTCCTTTACACCTGCTAATGTATTTGATTAATTCAAAAAAAAAACCGGGACCTTGAAATGTTGGCTTGATTATTCTTGATAGTTATCTCTAGTACGAAGCTGATTCTTTATGTAAGACATCAGACTGCAAATTTAAATGCAGACTCTCACTCAAATGCCTGCAGTGAGGGAAAGAAAAAAAACCCCAGCAACACACCACCATTCTTTGAGCCTAAGGACAAAAGAGAACAGCTACACTATTGAAGAACAGCTACACTACTGAAATGTTTTTGCTAGTTTGGAGATGATGGAATCATTTTTGAAAGAGAACTTCAAATTTAATTCCTGAGTTAAGAGACTTTGCCTACCGAAAGGAACATTCCATACTGGTAACTCTTTCATTTTTCAATAATCCTACTGCCTTGCTCCAGGTGCTATGATTATTGAATATTATTTTATATTCCATTATACTGTGAATTTAATAATGGGTGTTGCATTCCAAGAGAGCTCTTGCTGTGATCAATTCTCCTGCTGGTCTGATAAATAGTGTCCAATTACAGCAACCGAGCAGGGAGCTGGCAAGTACAATGAAAGACGAATCCCAAAATATGTCTTTCTGTGGCTTAAAAATGCATAACTGGAGGAGCTTCTACTTCAGTAATTATGTCAATCAAATGAAATAGCATCTTAAGATAATAAGGCCATTTTGCTAAGAGGTCACAGTTATAAATTATTAACATAGAAGAATGATTTGAATTGCTCATTGAAATATTGGTTTAAAGTAGACAAGCCACTGATTTAAAAATGAATATTTAATGTGAAACTTAACATATTTGAGAAGAAAATATTAATATATTTGTCTTATAGTATATATATGAAACCCCAAATAACTGTAGTAAGTTAAATAGCTATAATTTACCTACGGTCTGTGTTAAGTGTGTGTGTGTGTGTGTGTGTGTGTGTGTGCATATACACACAATTGCAGGTTCTGAGAATTTTTTTATTGTATATCATTACATTTAACTGTATTACATTATATCCAAACATTAAAATAAAAAAATAATTTGGAAAATGCAGCCATAAAATATGTTAAGTATACTTACTACTCCTTTCAATATAAATTTGAGTCAATGGCTTAACTTCTCATGGGAAAATAGATTTATAGACACATTTAAAGGTGCTTTTCTTTAAAAATCTCTTTGAGTGGACGCCTTGAAGATTTTCAGGCCATGAAAGTGGACTATATAAAGCAGGTACAGGATTCTCATTATTAAATTTAGCATCATAATTATAGTTCCATCAATAATAAAAGTCATAATTTCATTCAATCAATTATCATGATCCAAACAGAGGCTGAGACTGTCCCTGGGAAGCTGGGGATCATTACTGCCTCACTGTCTGTCTGTCAGTCTGGAGGGTAAGTGGGATCTGGTCTCTGGCCTGCTGGGGCCTGTGCGCTCGACAGGGCACACTCCAGGCCAAACAGGTGCGCTGGTGTCTGAAGGTCAAGTGTGTTAACTATCAGACCGATCCTTCTAACAACAATGACACCCTGTAGGTGACTCCAGCAGAGTAAGAACGTGAGCCGGGTTGGGTTGGAGGTTTAATCCTGATGTACACAAATGGCCTGGAATGGCCCCGACACACCCTGAGCTCTGTGTGGTTACTGGATGTTGTTACGACTCAGTCGTTGGAAGTGAAATCCCATGGGAGCTCCTGCTGGGGCCTAACTGGAAGCAGATGGGAACGTGAACACCCCTGGTGCTCTCCCTGCCCCCAGGAGCCGCCGCATTTATAGACCACAGCACGATGCAGGCCCTTTGTGTCTGCTGGTCGTCGCATTTAAGGCCAAGAGAGCCGGCGTGCTGTGGAAAGATGACGGTGAGAACTGTAATTCTTACACATTTTCCCTGTTAGATGTACAGACCAATAATGAAATTTCTCACTTCGATACTGAATAAAAATCATGTCTGCAACACTGTAATAAACCTTTAAATATCATCTAAATTGTGAACTCAGATGAAATGCTATTTCTCATGAAGCATGAATGCTCTATTACTCAAAATAACAACAGCAACAAAAAAAGCTCCACCTATAGCTCATAGCTGAAATCCTTGTAGGCTAAATCTGGTTTGCATCTTGTAGACTCCCAGTCATGCAGACTTGTTCTCTGTGTCTTTGGCTCTCACTGATGGTAACATCCTGTTTGGCTGGGCTTAATCTGTACGAGACCAGAGGGTCTGTATTGGGCGATAGCAGAGTGGCCTTTTTGGACATCTGCTTTTTGACAATCCAGTATGAAGTCACTTTTTGCTCTATTACTCAAAATAAGCTAAAAAACTCCACCAACAAACAATAGCAACAAAACTCCAAAACAACCCCCCAAATCCCACTTATTAAAACTTAATATATTATATATGTCCCTTTGGAAAACACCTCACTGAATACCTAAGATGATATATACCATTTCTCTCCCCCAACCCCAGGCATTAAAATGCCTGCCCTTGCTGGTATGGCTCAGTGGATTGAGTGCCAGCCTATGAACCAAAGACTCGCCGGTTTTATTCCCAGTCAGGGCATGTGCCTGGGTCGTGGGCCAGGTCCCCATAGAGGACACACAAGAGGCAACCACATATTGGTGTTTCTTTCCCTCTCATTCTTCCTCCTTTCCCCTCTCTCTAAAAAGAAATAAATAAAATCTAAAAAAAAAATAATAAAAATAAGACCAAGTAGTAAAACTAGATGTGACAAAGATCCAAGTAGACTTCTAAAAATGAAAAGTAAAATAACTGAAATAAAAAGAAAATAATTGGCTGATTTAAAAGACAGACTAAGCCCTGGCTGGTATAGCTCAGTGGATTGAGTGTGGGCCTGCAAACCAGAGTATTGAGGTTCGATTCCCAGTCAGGGCACATGCCCGGGTTGCAGGCCAGTTCCCAGCAGGGCATGCACGGGAGGCAACCATACATTGATATTTCTCTCCCTCTCGCCATCCCTTCCCTCTAAAGATAAATAAATAAAATCTTAAAAAAAATAAAAAAATAAAAGGCAGACTAAGTCCAGTTCAAGAGAAAATTGGAAACTGGAAGATAGGTACAAAGAAATCATTCAAAAATAAAGCATGGAGATCAGAGGGAAAAAATATGGATGTGAGGAGTGAGGTCAAAGTCACCTCTATTTGCAGTCAGGGGTTGTCACACGGCTGTGCTTTGGGGCTGGCTGCCCTCTCCTCCTTGTCTCCTCTCTTACCTTGCTTTCCCTTCCCTCTTCTGAATGTCCACGTGTGGGACGAAGCAGCCTGTGGGGCCCAGCCCGCTCCTCTGAGCTCAGCTCCACTCGGGTGATAGAGCAGAGGAGGGGAGTGAGAGACAAGTGTCTGCCCTTCCTCATCTGGCCACCACCGTGGTCATGAATCTGTTGGCTGTTGTCACTCTTCTGCTTTGGCCTTCTTGTGCACTTTAGGGGTGAATGAGTATACCTGGGGAGCCCCCACACTGCACCACTCCCTGATGTGGTACATCCCGGTCTTGTTCAACTTATTTCAACCACCTCCCTGCTGCTAATTCTTACTTTGGTTTTATCTAATCTATTGTTTACTCCATCCATATCCGCTGAGTTTTTACCTTCAAACAATTTTATTTTCCTTAATGAAGGTTTTATTTGATTATTTCAAATCTGCCTAATCGTCTGTCCCTTATTGATTCCATCTCTTTTTTTCCTTAAACATTTCATACTCAACTGTTTAATGTTCTGCTGCTAATAGCTCATAGCTGAAATCCTTGTAGGCTAAATCTGGTTTGCATCTTGTAGACTGTCATGCAGGCTCGTTCCTTGTGTGTTTGGCTGTCGCTGATGGTAACATCCAAATCAGGCTGAGCTTAACCTGTAAGGGTCCGGGGGTCTGCATAGGGCTAGCAGAGTGGGATTTTGGACATCTCCGACAATCCCATATGGAGTCACTGTCAGCCATGACATGGACGGAAGAAACCTGGTTCTTCTTGCTGATGCGTGTAAAGAATTACAGGTCAGCAAATCTATGAGTGTGTCATCAGTTTATTAGTGATCCATTCCCATGGAAGAGAGAATGGGACTGGGCAGAGTGGGAGGGTGAAAGGCAAAGTTTCAAGGCAAAGCAGGGGGGCAGAAGTAAGAGTGGTTGGAGACCAGGGTGGCAAGCCCCCCCGGTGGCCTGAGGCTGGGTGGCCTGGGGAGGCAAGAGTGCTAGGAGTGCCCTGAGCTCCCAAGAGAGAGTGAATCCTCTGATCTGAGGATTTATATAGTTGGTGTGATAGGAGGTGGAAAAGTTACACATTGATTAATGGGTAAATGCAGTGCCAGCTTTCCTGGGGAATGTGACTGCCCAAACTTAGGTATGTGCGGGGGTCTGTTAGCCTGAACCCTTATGTTGCTCCAGACCCTATCTGTTCATCTTGTTGTAAAACAGATACGTGACAGGAGGCAGTTAATTGAAATTGGGGCACTTTCCAGAGTTATTTATGGGCTGTTTCTGTAAGCATCAGGACCTCCCTCGTAAAACATAGTGACCAGAGGTAGACAATTAACCAAAGTTGTTTTATGGGCTTCTTTGAGCACCGGGGACCATCTCCTGCGTTCCAGGCCTTGGGATGAAAGCACAGTTTCAAGCCTTTCTTTCCCAGATAGTGGAAATGCTACATAGAATTTCAAGGACTTCCCTCCTTTCTTACTAACATGTGTTTCTTGTGATGCTGGAACACCTGGCAATATTATCAGACCAGGCTCAGGACTGCTGAGTTAGTGTGTGAGACATGTGTCCTTCCTCTCTCTGCCTCAGTTTACTATTTATTCAATCTAAGTGGTGAAAAGTGTCTCCTGGCAACCAGGATGCCAGACGCTGGCCGGTAACAGCAGTGTGGTCTTAGAGTTCTTCCTGTTCCACTTCCTGCCCCAAGGCCTGTTAAATCAAATGCTACACTGAGACTGAGGGAATGGGAACACCCTTAGCAGGAGTCCCGAACACTCAAGACCACAAGTCTGGACACGTGGATAAGGATTCCAGCTGGACACCAATATGAATGGGACCTGCGCCCCATGGGGGCGACAAGAACTCAGAGCTCTGACCACCCCCCCCGCTTGAGCTTGGCCGCACCACGGGTCTTGCTGGGGGTCTCGCTGGACTACTGCTCCACTGCAGCTGCCTGGCTGAGACTGGTGCCCGCTGCTCCACCTGTGACTGTCACCAGCAACCGAGACTTTGCACCGGACACTCTCTCTGCTCGCTTCTGTGGCATAAGCTCCCCTCTCTGTGTGCGACCTGTCTGTGACTCCATTGGCTCATTGGAGAGTCTGCCCTGGTGAACCTGGCACCGTGGAGACACACACAGGTGTGAGGGACTCCTTTCTGGGATGCTCCGGTGCGCATGGCAGGGCCTGCTTTCCTTCAGAAAGGATCTGTTTCTGCCCACAGGCTAGAGCTGGTTTACCCCCTCGAGTGCTTCACTTAATGCAGAAGTCTGAGGCTCCACTTCCTCCCTGAGGTTGGCTGGCTCCAGCCTTAGCATTCTGGTTGTGAAGCTGGCATCAGCCTTTGCCTTCAGGAAAATCTGCCCTACAGTTCCTTTACACTCAGAGCTCCCTGCTCCAATCAGGTTTCAGTTCTCAGGTTGATTGCATTTGTCTGCTTTTGTTCTGTTTTGCCCTTAGAGTTTTCCTTTAGCCCCCACGTATTCAACAATGCATTAAAAGCTATCTTTTATCCAGAATCTAGTTTTCTTTTAAAAACAGCAGGAGCACCTTCAGAGTGTCTGGTCTACTACATTGCTGAAAAGGAAATAAGTCAGGAGTACAGTTTTTATCCTGTGGATAATAAAAAGCCATTAAAGGCTGCTTTGCAGTTCTGTGTGTTGCACAGGTCACTGCAGAGACTTTGAGGCAATTAGACAGGAGTGACGCTCAGGCCAGGTGGTCCCTGACCACGGTATTCTAACAACACAAGTAACAGATGAGAAAGGCTTGAGAAGCAGGGATAGAAATGACAGTTACAATATGATTATCAAAGAACTGCTACAATTTAGTGATTGAATGACTAAGCTCTTTCCAAGTTCATAGATAGCAAGGACTGGTAACTAAGCATTTCTTTCTGGGATTTTCTTTTCCTAGTTAAACGAGCAAAATCCTTCTGTAGGGGGGCAGAACAAGCAGGTTACCCCAAGATATGCCCCCTCTGGAATGTAGATTATTTCAAGCTGAAAACAAGCAAGGCCTAGAAGGCTCAGAAAGAACTTTGTCCTTCCCGCTGCCTCAACAGGGCTGTCCAACCTGCAGCTGGCGGGCTGCATGCGGCTCAGGACGGCTGTGAATGCGGCCCAACACAAAATCGTAAATTTACTTAAAACGTTAGAGATGTTTTTTTTTTTTTTGTGATTATGTGTCACAATGTATTTACTGTGTGGCCCAGAGACGCCGAAAGGTTGGCCACACCGGGCCCTTTCTTCTGAATGTAATATAGAGGACCGGCTCCGGGAAGGGCACTGCCGTCACAGGTAACTGCAGTTTCATTTGACCTGGGGAGGAACCCAGCAAGGCCTGTTGGATCAAAACTCATCCTGTGCCCGATTGTTGAAGACGGCCCAGCAAGTATCTGTTTACTAAACACTAACTTTTCAACTCCTTGTGAATTGCCTTACTTCCCTTTTCAAGTCCTGGAGCCTGACTTCCCCCTCCTCATGACATTCATATCCCATTTTGCCTCACTGCCTTTGAAACTTTCATGCATAAGTGAATTCCCTCTGTGTACATATTAAAACCTGATTTCTCCCATTAATCTGCTGCCTGCCATTTAAATTACTCTACCAGCCAGAAAGAAGAACTAAGTGGGAAAGAGGGACGTTTCCCATTCCCAACACTTCCAAGAAAGCAAAACACCTTTTTTACTTATATTTACTAAAAACATCTGACCTTTGTAACTGATGTGGCCCTTTGCTTATCTTGTCTCCAGGCCACACTGCACACTGATCGAAAAGACACACTTGCCGCAAAACTCTAAGTTTAACAGTCGCTGGGTTTTGAGTCTAATTTAGAGAGTTCATTTACCAAGTTGGGGTCTAGGGAGCGCCTACCATTACAATCAATAAATATAATAGCAACACTTCTTATCAGTATCAACATTAACAAATCATGTCGCTTTATTGAATAAGATGCTGTTTCAACGAAGAATCAGCAATGTCAAGCCTTACTTCTGTATCTCCTCCCACCTTCACCCTGATGGCATCCCCATGCCCCTCCTCCTCTCTCTTCAGTATCTTACCAGTTTCTGATTCACCCAAAGTTCAATTCCATAGAGTGCGGGCCCGCTTCGCCCCAGGCACTGGGCTGGAGCCGGGGACTGCCAGGCTGGAAGGATGGTGAGTGAAGTATCAGTAGACACGGGCTCCCACGGCTCGCCACGACTGCCACGCATGCTGAATCCCCAAGGCCCTCTCCACCAGCCAAGTCACCTAAATATGAAGCCACCTTTGCCCGCGAGGAAGTTTCATGATGGGTCCAGAGATAAAGACTTCGAAACGAACAAACAAAAGCCAAACTGGGAATTTGGGAAGAAATATTGGTTTAGCTGGTCCACTCCCCACCCCAGACTCTAAGGGTCTACTTCAGAGTAAAGATCCCCTGAGGGAGGAGATAAACTGGAGCAGCAAGAGGTACGTAAGGCGAGAGAGGTCTTGTACTCTGAGCCTATCCAGGGCCCAGCCTTAGGAGAAGGGAGGGCCAGGCTAGGGACGGGGTGGTCATTCGTCTCTCCAGCAAGTATTTCCTGAGCACCTAGCTTGCCACTCTCTAGGCCCTGAGCATTCAGCAGTAAACAGAGAGAAATTCTTCCCCTGCTTTCATTCTGAGGGTGAAGAGGATTTTTGCTCGTTTCCCAGGTGGAACCTGGGAAGGTGAGCTACATGTAATCCCCCCACCCCTTTTCACCTCACCCTGGGAGAATGGGATGAAAGCAGTAGGCAGAAATGCAAGTAGGCAGGTTTGGGGAGAGAGTCCTCGGTCAGCCACTCAGAGACCCCTTCTACGTGACAGAGACGTGGAAAACCCCCTGCAGTGCCTGAAGTTTACAGAATCAGTTGAGAGGGCACAGCAGAAGCCAAAGGGCCTCACCATAGGGGAAGGGAGCCTGCAGAGTGTGTGGTCTACCAGCTTCACACCAGGGCAGTGCTGCTAGGTGACAGAGGACATAGGCAGGAAGAGGCGTGGACAATCCGAGAACACAGGGTCAGTTTCCTCTCAGCAGAAGCCAGAGTGAAGAGATGCCCGGGAGCCAGGGCGCAGATGTCCCTCCAGTCTCAAAGCCACGAGGCCAAGCTGGTCCCTGGACCTTTGACGCCACCCTCAAGGGGCAGAGGGACTAAAGGGGAATCCCGAATTGACTGAATTTAAACTGGAAAATGACCGAGAACAGAATAATCAAGGTTATATTTTCTGCCACCAAGAAATTTAAGGTTATCTCGAATTATAGAAAAATACAGGAGCTGTTTTTGACAGAGTTGAGGTCATGGCTTGAAATCATCACGCCCGTGACCCGGTGTGAGTAACACCGCTGCCAACTTCAAGGTGTTCCTCCTTCCCCAAAGCCCTTTGTCTTTCTGCACCCACCTGCTCCGGTTGAGAAAGCTCCTCGGCTCTCTCTACCTCCCCAGACTCTCCTTCCTCTGGACGTGTGACTGCACCCAGAACTGGGGAGAGAGCACCCACGCTGTTTCTCTGGGTCCCTGCCACACTAGAGACAGACCTTGGATTCAGACGGGATTTGAAGTGATGTGAAAGGAAAAGCTAAATAAATAATATGTGGCCCAATCCCAATGCCCGTGTGCATTCCCTCTCTACATCCTTGAACATTATGTCAAATTGTATGTGTTCTGAGTACTTTCCACCTTTTACACAAGACTCGCTTTAGCCAATATAATAATCCAGTGTCAACTAGGGATGAGGAAGGTTCTTCAAAAGATGACTCTGCCGGGAGCGAGCCTCCCTGGTGAACTTTGGTTCCACCCACTGGGCTGCTCACACTGCTCTCCTTCTGAAACCCTCTCTAAAGATGTGTTGACAGTATATGCAAAAAATACAGAAACATCATTTCAAATGATACTTATTTAGCCAACTAGTATTTAGTGGAGCCCTTATTAGGTGGCTAAGCACTGGATTAGAGACAGAGAATACAATGATGAACAGGACACAGACCCTCTCTCAAAAAAACCCCGCAGTCTAGCGCCTCATTCGCAACACGGTGTCTGAATGCACCAAGGTCGGGATGGTTGGTAACTATGGGAGCTGTCACGGTGCCTGCGTCAGGAAAGCAGTGAAGGAAACTGAAGTCAGCCAGCAGCAAGTAGACTTGCTCCTTCTGGGGCGAAACCAAGATGCAGAGCTGGGCCATGGGAGCCGGCACCATGTTCCTGCACAGAAACGGTGACTGGTGATGCCTGGACCCACGGCAAGCACCGCCCCCACCGTCACAGTCACCTCTGCCATCAGGTGACCGAAGGAACTAAGAGACCAGTGGAAGTGCTGCAATTTGAAACATTGTTAGACTATAACAAATGGGTTAACTTATGCAACAAAAAAAATCAAATTTAATCAGTGAAAGATACTGGAGAGCCCAGAAATAAACCCAGGCCTCTGTGGTCAATTGATTTACTGCAAAGCAGCCAAGAGTAATACACCGAGGAAAGGACAGTCTCTTCAATAACTGGGGCTGGGAAGCCTGGACCCCTCTCTCACACCACACACAAAACTTAACTTAGAACGGACCAAAGATTTGAGCTGAAGACTTGAAACCATAAAGGTCCTAGAAGACAAGTGGCAAGCTCTGTGACATTGGTTTTGGCAATGATTTTTTGGGGCTTTATACCAAAAGCAAAGAAAATAAAAGCAAAAATAAACAACTGGGACTATATCAAAATAAAAATCTTCTGCACAGCAAAGGAAACCACCAACAAAACAAAAAGGCAACCTACTGAATGGGAAAAAAATGGCAAAGCATATATCTGAGAAGGCTTACTCTCCAAAATATATAAAGAACTCATACAAGTCAATATCAAAAAACCAAACCATCTGATTTTAAAAATGGGCGGAGGATCCAAATAGACATTTTTCCAAAGAAGACAAAAGACGGCCAACAGGTACATGCAAAGGTGCTCAACCTTACTAATCATCAGGGACGTGCAAACCAGAACCCAGTGAGACAGCACCTCAGGCCTGTTAGAACAGCTGTGATCAAAGAGATAAGAAATAACAAATGTTAGAGAGACCGGGCAAACACAGGTCTGTCTTAGTCCATAAGAGCTTCTGTAACAGAATACTGTGGACTGGGTAGCTTATAAACAACAATTGATTTCTCACGGTTCTGGAGGCTGAAGTCCAACAACAGGACGATGGCAGCAGTTGGGTCTAGGGCCGGCCTTCTTCCCAGCGGCAGAATGCTGACTTCTCACTACGTACTCACATGGTGGAAGGGGCTAGGGAGCTCTCGGGCCTCTTTTTATAAACCACTAATTCCATTCATGAGGGTTCCTTCCTTGTGACCTAATTGCCTCCCAAAGGCCCTGCCTCCTAATACCATCCCCTTGGGTGTTAGGTTTTCAATGTAGGAGTTTGAGGGGGACACAGACATTCAGACCACAGTCACGCCACTCTGCCTAGGAAGCTCCATGTTTACACCTGTATTCCTGGCATCGTCATGAACTGTTCCCCCTTTTACTTCAAAGATGTCTTGGTTCGGACAATAGATTATATGGTCACCTTTACTGATACGGCTTTGTTTGCCTTGCTGGCCTCATCTGGTACCTTTCCTGCTATCCACTTAACCGTAAGGCCATGCTGAATTCCTTCAGGTCTTCTAGCCTATCCAACTTCCTCCCGCAGCCTGGCCTAACACACCGTTCACTCTGCCTAAGGGATTCTCTTCTCTCCTCACTTGGTCTAGTTCATTCTGTGGAATAGAGAAAGTAGTGTAGTGAACCGGTTTTCAAAGCGTGGGTGTGACCCTTTGGTGGGTTGGGAAGTCAGTGTCGCGACTGACACTCGGTGTTTTTTCCGAAGGCAAAACAGCCTGGAATGGGAGAGAACAGCCCAGAGTGCTGTTCCGTCTGTGAAGTGACTGCTGCGGGTGCGTGTGTGAGCGAGTATGCTGGGTCTCGAGGAAGAAGGCTTCTCTGACTGGGCCACAGTCTGCAGGCTTGAAACACATTGTCAGAGAGAGGCTCCGGGGTGAGACTCTTTCGATCTAAATCCTGACTTTGACGCTTCCTAGCTCTGTCGTCTCAGACAAGTTATTTAAACCGTGTAGATTCCCCCCATTTATATTATGAGATTGTTACAAAGATTCAATGAAGCGAAACACTTAAAACGACACCCAGCATGCAGAGTATGTCCAGGCCATTTATCATTACCTTCCTTCGGGTTCTGGTTTGGACCTCGCTTTCCCCAGAAAGCCTCCCCTGACATCTGAAGCAGGGACCTGCGCCCTCCCGGATCCTAGCTCTTCCTTCCTTCGTCGGGCTAGATCTGGTCAGGTCTGATTAGACCACTGGAAGCCATGGAAAGGCAGGTGTCTCGTTCATCTCTGGGTATCTAGCCCATAGCACAGTGCGTGGCACATAGTAGGTATCAGTAAATTTTTGCAGGATGAATAATAAACTCACTCTCGGAAACAGATGTACAGCCATTTGTTTTACGCAAATAAAGTCATCTTGGGACTTACACACCTGAGAAATCACAGTCATTTTGACAAAGAACCTGTCACCTTAGTTTAGATTAAGCTCGATTCTCTTAATTTGAAATGTCAGAAGGGTTATGTGGCTTTTTATAACATACGCTTGTTAGTAATGTAGTGAAGAATTTATGTTGGATGTCTTCTTGACCTAAAATTCATAAATAATTTTAAAAAATCAGCATCTCTTAATTTTTCTTTTCATCATCACAATGATGAAACAAGTTGGCCACTGTGTGAAAAATAACAGGTAGCATCTTTAAATGTAGTTACCATCCGTTCTTCCAATCTTTCTGTCGTTCAACTAAGTTCTAGTAACTCGTGACTTTGTTCTATTCATTCATTTCAATGTAAGCCTATAACAGTTTTATCTACGTCTGTTTTTTGTGCATAGGTCATGTTTCCCATATTTTTGAAGTAAAAAGAAAGAAAACTTAAGTTAAAAAAGGTTTGAATTAGCTTTCTTAATACCAACCATATAAAACACAGTTACTATCTCGATAACCTCTCTAAGTCCTGTACTCAGTTCTATAATTTGAAAAATGCTTTGCAATGCTCTGCTGATTGATATAGAGACTATTCAGGGCAATGAGAAACCATGCAGCTACTTCCCTTGAAGTGGAAGGCATTAGTGCAAAGCTCCCAATTCATGAGCAACATACAAAAGTCCAATGCAACCGCTAGGAAAGCTTTGTCTATACCTAGAAGTGGCAGAGCTCACCGCCCAGAGTCCGTGCTGTGCTAACGGCAGATTTACTCTGATACCTGTGGGTGTTCTAGGGAACTCTGGGACTGTTCGCTTACTAAATCAATAGACTCACATGTCAGGTGGCAGTACGAGCTATAAAGAAAACAAAGCAGAGAAGAGGGGTAGGGAGTGCTAGTGGGGGTGGCGGGGGTCCGGTTTGTACTAAAATGTTCAGGGAAGCCTCCCTAGACTGTGACACACCAGAAGGACCTGAAAAGAGGGCAGGGAGAGAAAGACGGGGGCGGGGAGAGTGAGGGAGCACCATGTGTACAGGACTCAGGAGCGACCTTCGGGACAAAAGGCACTTTTCTGGCACACTGTAAAGGAAGCTTAAAGGCTCCTGAGATGGGACTGTGGGATGAATCTGTTATGTACAATGTGCTCGGCCACCTCCTAATTGCCTTGGAGGACACTCCTTTCACCAAGGCATCCCGAAGTGTACAGTGACGGGGTGCCAGTGCCACTGAGGAGGTTTGCGGTAGTTGTCATCTGTAGGCTAGAGAGGACCACAGGGATGATGCAGTGGAATTGGGTCCCCAGATCTTACTGGAAAGAGTGACATCCCGGAGTGGGAGAAGCCAGATGGCAGTGCTTACCTCTTGGAGACAGGCAAGGCCTAATAACTGTGGTAAGCCACAGGGAGGCAAAGATACCAGATTTTTAAAATATTTCAGAGATATATGGTAATGGTTAATGAATCACAAGACCTATAGGAAATAGATGAGCAGCCCACTGAGTGCTGCTTGACATAAAGAGGTGGAAGACTTAACTAGTGTCATCGTGGTTCAGTTCATGGCCTCTACCCAACCCCTATATCTGAGCTGGTTCATGGAGCCAGAATCTCTTGATTGAGGGGAAGGTCAGATCCGTTCGAGGAAGAATCCTGAAATGCCACCACAGGTATATATAGTACATCTCCCACTAAGCCTTCCTGAGAAGTAGCTGAAGCCATTTACAACAACTGTACTTGGAAAGATAAATACAAAGAACTTCCAGGTCTTGTTAGATGCTGGTTCCCAATGGATACTAATCTCTGTAGAACCAACAACTCCACTGTAGTCCACTGAGCAGAGATTTATTGAAATCAGGTGATACACTGAAGTCACAGCCCAGGCTCTATGTCACAATAAGCCCAGGAAAACCACAGACCTACCTGGAGTCATTTCCATGGTCTCAGAGCCTATAATGGGAATAAATACACTTAGCAACTGGTGGAATCCCCACATCAGTTCCAGGGCCATGGAGTTCAGGCTATTATGGTTAGAAGGACCAGGTAGAAGTACCTAGAATTATACCCCCACACTTCCCCAAAAATCTTTCAGGAGAAAGAGCAGAGATTACTGCCACCCTCAAAGACTTGATTCTTATTGCATTCCTAGCCTGCCTGCTTTTCTGAAAAGCCAGATGGGCCGTGGAGAATGACTGTAGACTGTTGCGAACATAATCGGATGGTGATGCCAGTCATAGCTGCAGTTCCAGCTGTGGCATCCTTGGTAGAGCAAATCAACACAGATCCTGGCATCCAGTGTACAGCTCTCAGACTAGAAGTGTTTTTTCAGATCTCTATTAATAAAGATAATTAGAATCAGTCAGGCTTCACATGGCTGGGACACAGTCTGTGTTGCCTTTACTGTCTTGCCTCATGGCTATATCAACTCTGCTCTATTGAGAGAGAAACCTGGATTGTCTTGCTGCCTCTGGCCCACTGACACTGGTCCATTACATGGATGTACACACAACATGACACTGGTCCATTACATGGATGATGCAATGCTAATTGGACTTATTAAGCAGGGAGCAACAAGCCCTCTTGGGCTACCTTCAGGCAGAAGGCTGATGGTAAGTCCTGGGAAAGTTCAAGGGCTTGCCACTCCTATGCAATGTTTATACAGTGGTCTGGAGCACATCAGGATATCTCATCTTAAGAGAAAGGCAAGTTTTTGTACCTCAAACTTCCCACCACAAAGAAAAATGCACAGTAATCATGGCCTTTTTATATATTAGGGGCCATGTGTATCACACTCGGGTATTCTGCTCTGATCACTCAGCTTTGAGTGCACATCAAAGCCAGGAAAGGTTCTGCATCAGGCCCAGGACACTGTATAAGCTGCCCTGGCAGTGGAACCTAGAACCAGTGCAAATGCCTTAGGCAGAGATTGATGCCAAATGCAGCCTCTCATGAGCTCCAGTAGGAAAATCACAAAGCTGGCCTCTGGGGCTCTGGAGTAAGGCCATGTCTTCTTTTGTCGACCCCAAAGGACACCAAAGAACTACGTAGCCATGATGTAAGGGGTATTATCTGGGTCACAAAACATAAAATTAGACATGAATGGCAGCTTTCCATTGTAAAATCAAAAATGACATAGATGAGACCAGATCAAGCTGGTCCAGAAGATCCATGTAAACCACACAAGCAGTGGCTCAGACCCCCTGGAATCTGTTCCCACTCTTTTGCTGCCTCCCCCTCAACCTACACCTATAGCTGCCTGAAGAACTGAGCGTTAAGAGGAAAAAGTACAGGTGTGGTTTACCTATGAATCTGCAAAGGTAGGCCAGCACTAGCCAGAAAGGATAACTGCTTAATTATAGCCCTACTCAGAAGTGCCCCTGAATGCCAGAAGAAGAGGAAAAGCAAGAAATTGAACAAATAATAAAGAAAAACTTACCCAATCTGGCAAAAAAAACCTAGACATACAAGTACAGGAAGCTCAGAGAGTCCCAAAGAAGTTGAATCCAAGAAGAAACACACCAAGGCACATCATGATTAAGTTACTCAAGATTAAAAATAAGGAGAGAATCTTAAAACCAGCAAGAGAAAAGGAAACATTACCTACAGAGGAGTTCCCATAAGACTATCAGCTGATTTCTCAAAAGAGACCTTACAGGCAAGAAGGGGATGGAAAAAAGTATTCAAAGTCATGAAAGGCAAGGACCTACATCCAAGATTGCTCTATCCAGCAAAGCTATCATTTAGAATGGAGGGGCAGATAAAGTGCTTCTCAGATAAGGTCAAGTTAAAGGAGTTCATCATCACCAAGCCCTTATTATATGAAATGTTAAAGGGATTTATCTAAGAAAAAGATAAAAAATATGAACAGCGAAATGACAACAAACTCACAACTATCAACAACTGAACCTAAAAAACAAAACCCAAAACTAAGCAAACAACTATAGCAGGAACAGAACTACAGAAATGGAGATCACATGGAGGGTTATCAGTGAGGAGGAGGAGAATGGGGGAAAAGGTACAGGGAATAAGAAGCATAATTGGTAGGCACAAAACAGACAGGAAGAGGTTAAGAATCATAAAGGAAATGGAGAAGCCAAAGAACTATTATGTACAACCCATGGACATGAACTAAGGTTGGAGGTGGATCCTGGAGAGAAGGGGAGTGCAGGGCAAAGGGGGATAAATGGGAGGAAAAAATGGGGCAACTGTAATAGCATAATCAATAAAATATACTTTAAAAAAAGAAGTGCTCCTGAAAGACAGTAGGAAAATCCTCCAAAGTAGAACTGCAAACAGTACATCTAGATACACAACTTGATGTGGAAGGCAAGATGCAATTCATAGACAGTGGCAGATGGGTGCACTGAGGGACTTGGGAAGAATAAGATTGGAAGGCCGGTGACAAAGAAATACGTGGATGGACCTCTCAGAATATATATGTACACTGTGTGAAGGTATTCATGTCCTGTATAAAGGCCTACAAGGGGACATTCACTGTGGAAGAGGCTCTCACAAGTCAGGTGGGCAAGACGCTCTGTTTAATGACCATCAATCCCCCTCTTTCCTAATCACTCCAGTGGCTGTTCAATGGATGTGGTCAGTTCCAGGGATGGAGGTTATGCATGGATGTGGCAACATGAACTTGCCCTCATCAAGGTGACCTGGCTACCACACCTGCTGATGTCTAGACTGCCAGAAGTAGAGGTTAATGTTACATCCCTAGCATGGCACCATTTTCCAGGGCACACAGCCAGGTAGCCGGTATCGGGTTGATTAAATCGGATCCCTCCGTGCTAAAGGGTGCAGAGCTGCCTTCCCTGCCCGTGGCCCTCCCGCCAGCACCACCACCAGTGAACTCACAGAGCGCCTTGTCTATTTTCTCATCATCTCACAAACAAGCCTGGCCGCACTCCTCCAGAGAATTCAAAACATACTTTCCAGCTCTTTTTATGAATCTAGCAAAACTCCAGTGTCAAAACATGACAAGAAGAATGTGAGAAAAGACTATTCTGGAGAATTTTACTTAAATAGATGCAAAACTCCTAAACAAAACATTAGCAACTCAAACTCAACAATACATATAAAAAATCATATATCCTGGCCAAATTGGGTTTATTCCAGGAATTCATGGTTGCTTTACAAAATTAACAGCTCAAAGAAGAAACACCTCTAACCATTAATGTAGATGCTGAAAATGGAGAAATTCAACATCTACCCATGATAAAAGTGTTAAGCTAGTAATGGAGAGCTGCAGAAATACATACGATAAACCTGTTTTGATGGCAAATGGTGAAATCATTTTCTTGGTTAAGAGACAGACTAAGTGTAGGAAGCCCACAATTATACTTTTTATTCTGCTCTGAGAGGCTCTACCCACCTGGTGAGGTAAAAAAACACAGTACGGGGTTTACTAACAAAGAAACAAATCTGCCATTATTCACAGATGACATGATTTCAACACAAGAAACCCAACACAGTCTATAAATAAATTAGAATAATTGGTAAGAGTTAATTGAGCAAGGTTACTAGTTATATAATTAATATACAAAAATTAATTTCATTCATCTTCACCATCAATAGCTAGAAACTATAATTTATAGAATGATACTTTTTATAGTAGCACAGAAATACATAAAGTACCTAGGACTAACTCTAACAAAAGATATATAAGACTTGTGTGGAGAAAACTATAAAATGTAACACATTAAAGAAGACTTACATGAACAGAATAATTTGATATTATAAAAAATGTCACTGCTCCAAATTAATTTAAGGATTGACAGGGCCAATCAAAACTGTAACAGGTTTTTTTTCCCAAGAAACTTGACAAACTTTTTTTGTAGAAAAGCAAAAAGTAAAAAAAAGTAAAAAATAAAACACTCCCAATAAAGGAAAAGTCATCACGAATTATTACAAAGAATAATTAAAACTGTGTTGGATAATCAAATTACTTACAGAACAGGGAGCCCAGAAACGAACCCATGCATATGTATAAACTTGCTTTAGGATACAAATGGTGGGGAGAGAACAGACTTTTCAATAAAGTGATGCTGAGACAGCTGGATATCCATTTAGAAGTAAAATTAGACTCCAGCTTTCACCAAACACAAAACCCATTGCAGCTGCATTAAACTTTTTTTTTTAAATAAATTTTCTTTTATTTTTTCTTTTTTTTTATTATTGATTATGCTGTTACAGTTGTTCTATTCCCCCTTTATTCCCCTCCACCCTACCCCTCATCCCCACCATTACCCCCCCTTTAGTTTATGACCATGTGTCTCAAGTCCTTTAGATTCTATATTTCCCATGCTATTCTTGCCCCCCCCCATCTATTTTCTATCTACTGTCTATGCTACTTATTTTCTGTACCTTCTCCCCCCTTCTCCTCCTCCCACTCCCCTGTTGCTAACCCTCCTTCAGATCTTCATTTCTATGTTTCCACTCCTAATCTAGCTGTCCTTTTAGTTTGCTTTCGTTTTAGGTGTGGTTGTTAATAACTGCGAGTTTGTTGTCCTTTCACTGTTCATGTTTCTTTAACTTCTTTTTCTTAGATAAGTCCCTTTAACATTTCATATAATAAGGGCTTGGTGATGATGAACTCCTTGAATTTGATCTTATCTGAGAAGCACCTTATCTGTCCTTCCATTTTAAATGAAAGTTTTGCTGGATAGAGCAATCTTGGTTGTAGGTCTTTAGATTTCATGACTTGGAATACCTCTTTCCAGCCCCTTCTTGCCTGTAAGGTCTCTTTTGAGAAATCAGCTGACAGTCTGATGGGGATTCCTTTGTAGGTGACTGTCCCCTTAGCTCTTGCTGCTTCTAGGATTCTCTCCTTCATTTTAATCTTGGCTAATGTAATTACGATGTGCCTTGGTGTCTTCCTTCTTGGGTCCAACTTCTTTGGTACTCTCTGAGCTTCCTGGATTTCCTGGAAGTCTATTTCCTTTGCCAGATTGGGTAAATTCTCCTTTATTATTTGTTCAAATAAGGTTTCCACTGGTGGCTGTGCCTTTCCCCCTTCTGGTACCCCTATAATTCAGATGTTGGAGCGTTTAAAGATGTCCTGGAGGTTCCTAAGACTCTCCTCATTTCTTTGAATTCTTGCTTCTTGACTCTTTTCTGTTTGGCCATTATTTGCTTTCTTCTGGTCCACTCCATTGATTTGAGTCCCAGTTTCCTATTCATTGCTATTGGTGTCCTGTGCAGTTCCATTCATTTCAATTAGTTTCGCCTTCATATATTTGTCTAATTTGTGGGTATAATCAACCAGTTCTGTGAGGATCCTGATCACCAATGTTTTAAACTGTGCGTCTGTGAGTTTTGCTATTTCTTCATTGCTTAGATCTATTGGCTCTGGGGCTCTGAGATCCTCCTGCGCCATTCTTGGTCTGTTCTGGCCCTTTAAGTGTGAGAAGCGGCGCCTTGGATTCCCAGGTCGCTGGGTTGTGACGCTGTATGTGGGGGTGTGGCCAGAGCGGGGAAATGGCGACCCCCTCTGCCACTTCTCACAGCTGGGTGCGGAGGAGCAGTGCCTTAAGTGGTTCACCTGGGCTGGGCCACTCAGAGTCGCTGGGTTATGACGTTGTATGTGGAGGTGGGGTCAGAGCAGGGAAATGGCGGCGCCCTCCACTGCCGTTTGCCGTGGGGACCTGCCTGCCCGGTCCAACCGCCCACTCCCTCGCCTGTCCACCCGCGCACAAATGCGCGACCTCAGTCAACACGCAGCCCCGGGCCCGGCTGTCTCCCCCGCGGTTGCTTGCCTGGTCGCTCGCTGGGTCGCTCGCCTGGATTCCGCGGGCCTGAGTGTGTCTGGCCGAGTCCTCCTGTGCAACCCTGCTCCGCCAGCGGCTGTTTTCGCCCCTTACCGGTCAGGCTGAAGAATTTGTTGTTAACGGACTTCCGAAATGTTCAATTTTCCGTGTTCTGGCTGTGTTTTCTGTTGCTAATATATAGTTTTCTCTAATCTTGGTTGTGTGAGAAGGCACGGCACATCCACCTATGCCTCCATCTTGGCGGAAGTCTCTGCATTAAACTTTTAATTGTGGAAGGCAAACCTACAACAATTTTAACTTACGTAGACATATTCCCGTAGTCTTGAGACAATGAAGAATTTTAAAAAAATAACTAGATATAAGAAATACAAACCATAGGAATAAAATTCCACCTCACTAAAATGGAGAACTTCTGTTGTTCAAAAGACCCAGTACAAAGTAAAAAGAGAAGTCATGAACTGGAAAAACAAATTTGAAAAATGAAATGTGAGCCTCCAGAACAGACAGAGTATTCCTACAGATTAATTAAGAAAAAGACAAACAACCAAACAGAAAAATCACCAATAGAAAATGAGCAGACATGTTGCAGGTGAGAAAATATGGATGTACCATACACATTTGAAAATGTTTAATCTAGTTATTATAAAATGTTTTTTCTTTAAAAATTATATTTTATTGATTATACTATTACAGTTGTCCCAACTTCCCCCCTTTGCCCCCTCCACCCAGTACCCCCCAATCCCTCAGACAATCCCCTCACCACTGTTCATGTCCATGGGTCATGCATAGGTTCTTTGGCTGCTCCATTTCCCACACTGTACTTTACATCCCCATGGCTACTCTGTAACTTCCTACTTGTACTTCTTTTTTTAAATATATTTTATTGATTATGCCATTACAGTTCTATTTCCCTCCTTCATTCCCCTTCACCCTGCACACCCCTCCCCCACCATTCCCCCCCTTTAGTTTATGACCACATGTCTCAACTTCTTTAGATTCTATATATCCCCTCCTATTCTTGCCCTCCCTCCTGTCTATTTTCTACCTGCCATCTATGCTACCTATTTTCTGTACCTTCTCCCCCCTTCTCCTTCTCTCACTCCCCTGTTGCTAACCCTCCATGTGATCTTCATTTCTATGGTTTTGCTCCTGATCTAGCTGTCCTCTTTGTTTTTGTTTTAGGTGTGTTTCTTAGTAACTGTGAGTTTGCTGTCCTTTCACTGTTCATATTTTTATCTTCTTTTTCTTAGGTAAGTCCCTTTAACATTTCATATAATAAATTAGGGCTTGGTGATGATGAACTCCTTGAATTTGATCTTATCTGAGAAGCACTTTATCTGTCCTTCCATTCTAAATGAAAGCTTTGCTGGATAGAGCAATCTTGAATGCAGGTCTTTGGATTTCATGACTTGGAATACCTTTTTCCAGACCCTTCTTGCCTGTAAGGTCTCTTTTAAGAAATCCACTGACAGTCTGATGGGAACTCCTTTGTAGGTGACTGTACCCTTATCTCTTGCTGCTTCTAGGATTCTCTCCTTCATTTTAATCTTGGCTAATGTAATGATGATGTGCCTTGGTGTGTTTCTTCTTGGGTCCAACTTCTTTGGGACTCTCTGAGCTTCCTGGATTTCCTGGAAGTCTATTTCCTTTGCCAGATTGGGTAAATTCTCCTTTATTATTTGTTCAAATAAGGTTTCCACTGATGGCTGTTCCTTTCCCCCTTCTGGTACCCCTATAATTCGGATGTTGGAATGTTTAAAGATGTCCTGAAGATTCCTAAGACTCTCCTCATTTTTTTAAATTCTTGTTTCTTCATCCTTTTCTGTTTGGTCATTTTTTTCCTCTTTCTGGTCCACTCCTTTGATTTGAGTCCCAGTTTCCTTTCCATTACTATTGGTTTCCTGTGCATTTCCATTCATTTCAATTAGTTTAGCCTTCACATGTTCCTCTAATTTGTGACTATAATCAACCAGTTCTGTGAGTATCCTGATCACCAGTGTTTTGAACTGTGCATCCGAAAGTTTGGCTATTTCTTCATCGCTTAGATTTATTGGCTCTGGGGCCCTGAGTTGTTCTTGAGCCATGTTTTGATCTGTTCATGCCTGTTATGTACGAGGAGGTGTTCACCAGGGCGGGGCCACCCAGGTCGCTGGTTTGTGACGCTGTATGTGGGGGCGGGGTCAGAGAGGGACAATGGGGGTTCCCTCAGCCACATCTTGCTGCTGGGGCCTGCGAGGTCTGTCTCACTGCTCGCTCCTTCACAGGTTTATCTGCGCTCAAATGTGAGACTGTGGTCAGCCCTCAGAGGATCCACCGCCTTGCACCCTCAGTGGGTCCACCTGCTACTCCACACCTGGGATCTGCCTATGGCTGCCGGTGCGCCTGGGCTGTACACCCGGGTAGGTCCAGTGGATCTTTCCTGCCTGACCCCACTCTGCTGCTGGCTCTGCCCCTCTTACCGGTTTGGCTGAAGGGTTCGTTGTTGTCAGACTTCCATGTAGTTCAATTTTCTGTAGTTTGGCTGTGTTTTTATTGCTAAAACTTTGTTGTTTTTAAACTTAGTTGTTTGAGAAGGCATAGTGCTTCCACCTACACCTTCATCTTGGCGGAAGTCCTAAAATATGTTTTAACGCAAATGAGATACCAATCTTCACCCATCAGATCAGTGATTTTCTTCTTCAAAAATGACAATATAAAGTGTTGGTGAGGAGAAGCAGCAACCAAAACTTTGGAAAACCATTTGACATTATCTAGTAAGTTTAAAGAGGTTCATATTGAATCATCAGCAGTTTCACTCTGAAATACATGCCCTAGTGAATCTCTTGTCTGTGGCAACCAGGAGTCTCATACAAACATGTTCATAGACAGCACTGGGTATGATACAAAAAACTTGAGACACTATGCTGGGGATAGTGTTCTAGTGTAGAGTGCATGAATACATTCTAATATATGTACACAGCAGAATATTGTACTCTGCAGCTGTGAAAACAACTGACAACCATGTGCACACACAGGAATCTTAAGAACGTGTTACTGAGTGATAAGAGATCACAGAAAAATAAATTCCAAAGGACTCTATTTAGAAAAAGGTTAAAAGCCTGTAAATTCAATATGTAATGTATTGTTCAGAGTATAAACATATGTAGTGAAACTATAAAGAAAAGCTGCGCACAAAGTTCAAGAGTGTTGTCACTCAGAAGAGTAAGGGAAGGAAGGGGGTCAGGGGTGCAAAGGTCAAGTGCTGGGAAGGGTGTAAGTGCTCCCCAGCCCAGGCCAGAGTGTGCACAGCGATCCCGTGATTCTGGGGAAAGGCAGGTACAAGCGGAAGGCTGAGCATGCTGTGCCCACGTGACTTTCCCACTTTATTTTTGCCTTGGGCTGAAGTTGCCAAAATTATAACATGGAAATTAGAACCATCTGTTGACAGGCTAAGTTAGTGAGATGGACAGAATTTACCAAAAGAAATTCAGAGTAATTTATTTTAGAATCTGCTTCAAATTGTGGAAACATATAAATAAAAAGCCTACTTAATTTGCAAGAGAAGAAAGCTGTCATTTTATCATTATCTATATGGTAAAAACCTGGAAATAACTTCAATAACCATTAACATAATACTGGTTAAATAAAATAGGATACATTTATACTATGGCATATTATTATAATAGTTACAAAAAATTAAATAGATCAGAAATAGAAAAATGGATCAATGGAATAGGATAAAGTTGTTAAACATATACTTTTAGCACAGGTTAAAGACTCACTTAAAAAGAGAAGAGAAAGATGAACTCGTCAATGAATGTCTTTGATGCCCACTGCCCTGTCTAAAACCATTCACAGACGCTTTAAGTCCAGATGGGTAAAGAATGCAAACAAGTAAAATGAAATATGGGAGAACATGAATTACGGGCCGGATGCAGAGGAGGGCTTCTTACAAACATGTGAGACACCAATCTTCAGAAGAAAATGAAGAATAAATACGATTATATAAAAAAATGACCATATGAAACACAAAACTTCTATAAAGACATCAACAAAACAAAAAAACTTTCTATAAAGGAAGTTTAAAGATAGCCTGTAAGATGATATTTGCAACACAAATACCAAAAAGGGTTAGTAACACCTGTACAAAAATGTTACAAAATCAATTCAAATAACAACACACAATCCAAAGGAAAACCAGGTTAGTGATATAAATAGGCAATCCACAGAAGAGGAAATGGAAATGTGCGATGAACGCGTGGAGAAAGTGCATATTATACCTGCTATGCAATGTAACCTTTATCCAAGAGATGAAAACTGAAAACTTGAAAAATATCAAGTGCTGGTAAGTGTGAGCAGTACTCTCGTACACTCCAGTGCAAACCAGTATAAACTGGTATTGATATGGATTAAAATGAAAATGGGCATCCATTCTGACCCAGGGATTCCATTTCTAAGAATCTACTCTTAAGAAACATGTGCATATGTGCACAAAGATACTCACTGAAACATTATTTGTAATATAGAACACCAACGAGTTTATCAGCAGGGACATAAACTAGAATATCCAGGCAATGCAACAGTTAAAAAAATATGGTAAATCTCTAAATATTGATATACGCTGAAGGACTGTTCAGTGATATTATTTAAAAAGTGTCATAAAAATACAGAAAAAATGTTATAAAATAACAAAAGTCATTTTTACATACTTTTAAAGATACATGTACATACACAAATGCACACGGAAAAGTCTGGAGAGTAACTGACAAGTTAATAATAAAAGTTAACTCTGGGACCTGTGTCAAATGTAAGGAACAGTCGAGGGGGGATTTTAACTCTATATTGTTTGAGTTTTTAAAAATAAGAGTATGCTCGCTTATCACTTATGTGAATTAAAAATCAATAAAACCTATACAATAATGTGATACAAAGCCATGAATTCCATACTAGGGTAGGGATAAAGTCCTGCGGGAACACAGTGAAAGGAGAGACTCCGTGCGCAGAAAGACTTCGCAGCAGCGGGGACGTCTGAGCTGGGCCTCGCCAGGGCCTTGCCACTGGGCCCCAGCGGGGACAGGACATTGTTGAGCACCCCTAACGTGGTGGTGGGCTGTGGCAGACCGCGGTTTTCAAAGATGAGTCCACAAACACACATCCCGTCCCATATGCTTTCTTTCAATACGATACTGCCACTTGTAGGGGGACAGGTGGGAGTCTGCGTCCCCTCCCCCTGAACTGGCGCAAGCCTTTGTAATTGCCTTGATGAACCGAGCGCGGAGGAGTATCACAGTGTGACTTGCCAGGTTATTCAGCTTCTGCCTGGTCCTTTTTTCACAGGATGCTCACCCTTGGTATGCAGCCACCGTGTGATGTGCTGTGACAAAACCCAAACTAGCCCGTGTGGAGAGAAACTGAGGCCCCAGGCAGATGGTGAGCCTCAACTCCCAGATCTGTGAGGGGCTGGGCCCCCGGTACTGCTGTCCCCAGCCTCTGTGGTCCCAAGCTGAGGCCCAAACACCTGTCATGGAGTAGAGATAAGCCGTCCCCACTGTACCCTGTCCTAATTCCTGACCCAGAGAGTCTGTGAGCAGAATAAATGGTTACTTTACACCTCGGAGTTTCAGAGCACTGTGTTACACGGCTGGAGAGACTGACAGACATTCCGAGAGGAAGCACCAGTAGCAGAGCGCCGTGGAGCACCATAGAATGCTCTGGTTAGAGCACTGTAGAATGTTGCCAGTTATTGGGTGGGGAGGCCAAAAAGGCCGGCTGGGCCCAGACTAGGAAAAGTCTTGCGTGGCAAGTACAAAAAACAAATTAGACATCCTGTTGGCAGTGGAGAACTGTTGCAAGTTTTTAAGGTGAGAAGTGAAACGCTAAGGTCTGTATTTCCGAAAGAGCTCTCTGAGATCGGCATAAAGGAAAGATTGGAGAACAGACCAATGTGTAAGTGGGAAAAGCTCCTCCAATTAAAATGAGTCCTACCCAAGAAAAATGGTGGAATCATCCCTTGTGGGACAAGTTTTGTGACGTTTTTCCTCTTAGGGCTTCCGCTGATACTCATTTACACTCTGTTTCACTTGTATGAAAATGCTGGCAAAGGGAAACAGGTCCACGCACCCTGCCCGCGGATATTTATAGCAGCTTTATGTTCAGTTGCCAAAACTTGGACACAACCTCGATGGTCTTCAGCAGGTAGATGGGTAATACCCTGGTAAATCCTACGCAGCACTGAAAAGAAATGGGCTGTCAAACCCCAAAAAGGCACGGAGGAAACTTAGTGCATAAGTGAGAGAAGACCATCTGAAAAGCCTACCTGCTGTACGATGCCAACTATTCGACTTTCTGGAAAAGACAGAAGTATGGAGGCAGTTAAAAACATGAGTGGTTGCTTGGGGGTGGAAGGGCAGGGAGAAGAGGACTTTTAGGGCCAGACTTCTCTACATGATACTACAGTGGTGGATACATGTCACACACTTGTCCAAACCCAGAGAACAGACAACCCAAATGTAAACCACGGACCTCGGGTGGCAATGAGGCTATAGGTTCACTGACTGCAACGCAAGCACCGCCCGCGTGTGGTGTGTTTACAGTGGGGGGAAGCTGTGCTTGTTAGGAGGCAGGGTGTGCTTGGGAAATCTCTGCACCTTCTGCTCAATTTTGCTCTGAGCCTAAAACTGCTCTTAACAATAAAGTCCATTAAAAACTGTTGGGGTGAGGGAACTGTATGGGGTGGGGTTATTAGAATGCAAATATGTTTCCTCGCTGCTCTCGTTTCAAGGTTCTGGATCTGGATCAGTTTACATCAAGTGTATCCTAAGGATACGAAGCAAGCCGTCTACGAAACTGTGACCACTTGTAACTAACCATCCATTTGAATAATGCCATCCTGTGCCACAGACATGCCCATGGCCGGCAACTTCTTGTTTTTGTGTCTATTGAAATAGCCTCATAATTCTCACGACTCGTTTAATAAGAAAACTGTCTAGACATGAACTTGTAAAATAAATCTACTAGTAAGTCTACTCGTTTTTATATGTTGGATATTGGGGATCTACTTAAGGGGGGAAGTGAGTCCGAAGGTGAGAGGATGAAACCCAGAAACGAGGAGCCGCCTCTGTGATACGGGGATGGATGCCTGGGACAGTAGGGAAGTGGAGATGCGTCAGGGGGTGAAAGTGCTAATGAAGAAGTTCATTTTCATCTTGGCAGACCATTCACCCCATTTTCTGAGACGTCCAAGAGGAAGAATGTACTGAAAACTGAGAGTCACGGAGGACAGAGTGGCTTAGCAGTGACCCAACCAGAGCTGGAGCAGCTGTGGAGCCCGTCGGAATTTGACAGTGTGACTGACTGGAGGCCAGTGTTGCACAACTTCATACTGTGCCTTTCTCCTGTGTTAACTATTCAAGGGGCGATGAACCAATTTGTGGGGTACCGTGCACCTTGCTTTTTCCTCCAATGCTTGCTTCTGAAAAATGTCATAACTTAAACTCTTTATCAAAGAGACGTTAATATAAATGAGAAAAGGAACTAAAATTAATTTTTCTGCTCTTAACCATTTGTAAAAGGTTTAAGGTTTGTAGCCAATAATTTTTTAAGCAAAAGAATGAAAAGAAGAAAAAACACATGGAAACAAATGGTAAAATCAGATTATAGAATGGCATGTGGAGGCACTTGCCCATGCTAGTCCTGTCCCTTATCATCAGTTACATCAAAGCCGTTGTTGCTATATCACACAGAATAAGATCCGATGAAAAAACATTCCTGCCAGGTGTCTCTTATCCACGTTTCTGAGTGAACGTCCTACTCCCTGGCCGACTTACCCGCATCCCAGAGGTTACACATGTCTGCTTGCCCTTCTGACAGCCATGAAGTTGATGACACAATGGCAGGAGGAACTGTCAGCAAAGGTGGCTTCGGATCATCCTCATAAAATAACATCAGGTCCTCAGAGAAAACAAGAGAGCACGTTAAAGTTGAAAGAAAATGAATCCCATTGCCTCGATTTGTTACAATGGATGGACACTTTATGGAGATATAGTCTATAGGTACTATACGTAAAATGTATATGAACATATTTTGATTGAAAGAATTCACACGTAACTTATCTATACACTTGGTGTCGGCTGAGTGTCAGGTGCTCCAAATAAAGTCCATGCAGTGGGGTTGGTTGATACATCTTTTTCCCCCATGAATGAGGATTTTTTTTATTAGAGTATAATTGACATGTAGTAAATGCATGAACCTCAAGTACAGAGCTCAGTAACTTTTAACTTTGTGTGTATATCTATACAACCACATTTCCTTCACTCCAGAAGTTTCCCTCAAGTTCCTTTCCAATTGATACCATCCCCACATCGGTAGTAAACAGAAGCCTATCTTCTACCACCATCAATGAGTTTGCCTGTTCTCAGCGTCATATAAATGTAACCGTGCACTATGTATTCTTTTGTTTCTGATTCCCATTGCTTAACATAATGGTTGTGAGGTTCATCCATATTTTGTGAGCAAGTAGTCCCTCCTTATCTGTGCTTTCACTTTCTGAGGTTTCAGTTACCCACAGTCAACCACGCTCCAAAAATACTAGATAAAAATTCCAAAAATAAACAATTCATAAGCTTTAAATGGTGTGCCATTCTGAGTAGCGTGATGAACTCTCGTGCTGCCCGCTCTGTCCCACCCTGTGTCCACCATGTCCATATGCCTGCCTCCTAGTTACTTAGTAGCTGTCTTGGTGATCACAGTGCTGTATGTTCAAGGAACTCTTTGTGTGTGTGTGTGTGTGTGTGTGTGTGTGTGTGTGTGTGTATATATATATATATATATATATATATATATATATATATAAATTTATATTTTTTAGAAAGAGAAGAAGGGAGGCAGAGAGGGAGAGAACATCAGTGTACGGTTGCCTTTCACATGCCCCTACTGGCAACCCAGGCATTGCCCTGACTAGGAATTGAACTGGTGGCCCATTGGTTCACAGTCTGCACTCAACCACTGAGCTGTACCAGCCAGGGCTTCAAGTAGCTTTTATAGCAGCCTAATGCTCCGTCACAATGCCTACATCAGCCCACTGCATCTCATCACAGCATCACAAGAAGAAGGCTGAGTACAGTGTAACAAGGTATTTTTGAGAGAGAGAGACAGGGAGAGAGAGAAACATTGATTGGTTGCCTCCTGTACACACCCCAGCTGGGGAGCAAACCCCCAACCAAGGTATGTGACCTGACCGGGAATCAAACCCACAGCCTTTTGGTGTGCAGGGCAATGCTCCGACCAACGGAACCACCCAGCCAGGGGAATATATCATATTTTTAATCCATTCTCCTGTGTAAGGACATTTGGGTTATTTCCAAATTTCAGCTATTAAGAATAAAACTACTGTGAACATTCTTGTACAAATCTTTTCATGGACAAATGCACTCATTACTTCTGGATATTACACAGGAGAAGAATGGCTAGGTCATAGGATGAATTTATTTTAAATGTCATTAGAAACTGCCAAACCAAGTGATTTGCCACTTTTTATAGCTCATCTTTAATTTTGAAATCATTGTAGGTTCATATCCAATTGTAAAAAAACAATAGCGAGAGCCTGTGTATCCTTTACTGTTTCCCTGGTAAAATAGTGCAAAATTAAATCCCAGATATTGACACTGATGTGGTCAAGATACAGAACCTTTTCATCACCAGAAGGATCCTTCCCGATGCCTTTTTTTTTTTTTTCCCTGTTCTGGTTGTTTATTTTTTATTTTATTTTAAATTTTATTTTTTTATTTTTTAAATTTATTTTGTTATTGATTATGCCATTACAGTTGTTCTATTCCCCCCTTCATTCCCCTCCACCCTACCCCCCATCCTCACCATTACCCCCCCCTTTAGTTTATGACCACATGTCTCAAGTTCTTTGGATTCTCTATTTCCCATACTATTCTTGCCCCCCCATCTATTTTCTATCTACTGTCTATGCTACTTATTTTCTGTACCTTCTCCCCCCTTCTCCTTCTCCCATTCCCCTGTTGCTACCCTCCTTGAGATCTTCATTTCTATGTTTCCACTCCTGATCTAGCTGTCCTTTTAGTTTGCTTTTGTTTTAGGTGTGGTTGTTAATAACTGCGAGTTTGTTGTCCTTTCACTGTTCATGTTTTTTTAACTTCTTTTTCTTAGATAAGTCCCTTTAACATTTCATATAATAAGGGCTCGGTGATGATGAACTCCTTGAACTTGACCTTACCTGAGAAGCACTTTATCTGTCCTTCCATTCTAAATGAAAGTTTTGCTGGATAGAGCAATCTTGGTTGTAGGTCTTTGGATTTCATGACTTGGAATACCTCTTTCCAGCCCCTTCTTGCCTGTAAGGTCTCTTTTGAGAAATCCACTGACAGTCTGATGGGGATTCCTTTGTAGGTGACTGTCCCCTTTCTCTCTTGCTGCTTCTAGGATTCTCTCCTTCATTTTAATCTTGGCTAATGTAATTATGATGTGCCTTGGTGTGTTTCTTCTTGGGTCCAACTTCTTTGGGACTCTCTGAGCTTCCTGGATTTCCTGGAAGTCTATTTCCTTTGCCAGATTGGGGAAATTCTCCTTTATTATTTGTTCAAATAAGTTTTCCATTGGTGGCTGTTCCTTTCCCCCTTCTGGTACCCCTATAGTTCAGATGTCTGAGCGTTTAAAGATGTCCTGGAGGTTCCTAAGACTCTCCTCATTTTTTTGAATTCTTGCTTCTTCACTCTTTTCTGTTTGACCATTATTTGCTTTCTTCTGGTCTACTCCATTGATTTGGGTCCCAGTTTCCTTTTCATCGCTATTGGTTACCTGTGCAATTCCATTCATTTCAATTAGTTTCGCCTTCATATGTTTGTCTAATTTGTGGCTATAATCAACCAGATCTGTGAGGATCCTGATCACCAGTGTTTTAAACTGTGCGTCTGAGAGTTTTGCTATTTCTTCATTGCTTAGATTTATAGGCTCTGGGGCTTTGAGATCTTCTTGAGCCATTTTTGGACTGTTTGTGCCTGTTAAGTATGAGGAGTGGAGCCTTGGACTCCCAGATCGCTGGGTCGTGATGCTGTATGTGAAGGCGGGGTCAGAGCGGGGAAATGGCAGCCCCCTCTGCTGATTCTCGCAGCTGGGTGAAGAGCAGAGCCTTAGATTGTTCACCGAGGCAGGGCCACTTAGGTTGCTGGGTTATGACGCTGTATGTGGAGGCGGGGTCAGAGCGGGGAAATGGCAGCGCCCTCCACTGTGGCTTGCCGCTGGGGCTGCTGGCTCTCGTCCAATCGCCCACTCCCTCGCTTGTCTATCCACACACGAATGCGCAACCACAGTCAACCCGCAGCCCTGCTCCCTGGCTGTTTCCCCGCTGTCGCTCGCTGAGTTGCCCACCAGGTCCAGCCCTGTGCCTGGATTCCATGGGCCTGAGTCCGTCTGACCGAGTTTTCCTGTGCAACCCCGCTCTGCCAGCTGCTGGTTTCGCCCCTCTTACCGGCCAGGCTGAAGAATTTGTTGTTATCAGACTTTCGAAAAGTTCAATTTTCTGCGTTCTGGCTGTGTTTTCTGTTGCTATTATTTAGTTGTCTCTAAACTTGGTTGTGTGAGGAAGCACAACGTCTCCACCTATGCCTCCATCTTGGCGGAAGTCCTATTTTTCCCCCCCAATGCCTTTTTATTACCAGGCCCTTCCCCCACAACTACTAATCTGTTCTCCATTTCTCTAATTTTGACATTTGAGGAATGTTTTGTAAATGGATTCATATAGGATATAACCTTTTGGGACCGGCTGTTTTTTTTAGCCTGCCATAATTCTGGGAGATTCAATTAAGTGTTTTTTTTTGTGTGTGTGTATAAATACTTTGTTCTTTTTTATTGCCAATTCATGTCCATGGTATAGATGTAAGACTGTTGGTTGGTTCTTTGGCATTCAGTTGTATGTGTTCTTTATATATTTTGAATATTAAGCCTTTGTCAGAGTTGTTGTTTGCAAGTTTCTTCTCCCACTAGGTTGGTTGCCTTTTTGCTTCATTGTCAGTTTCTTTTATTGTGCAGAAGCTTTATAGGTACATCCCCCTTAATTTATTCTTGCCTTTGTTTCCCTTGATTTAGGGGTCAAATTCATAAAATCTTCTCTAAGACCAAGGCCTATAAGTTTAGTACCTATGTTTTCTTCTATGTAATTTATTGTTTCCGATCTTATATTAGCTCTTTGACCCACTATGAATTAATTTTTGTACACAGGGACAAATTGTGGTCTAGTTTCATTCTTTTGCGTGTGGCTTTTCAGTTTCCCCAGCACCAGTTATTGAAGAGCTTTTCTCTTCTCCATTGTATTTTTTTGCTTTTTTGTGAAAAATTATTTGCTCATATACATGTAGTGTTATTTTGGGGCTCTCAATTCTGTCTCATTGTCTGTGTGTCTGCTTTTCTGCCAATACAATGTTTTTTTTGATTATTGGTCAGTGGTCAAATTTGAAGTCAGACAGTGTGATACTTTCAACTTTGTTTTTTATGTGAGATTGCTTTAGCCATTTGTAGTCTTTGTGGTTCTATACAAATCTGATGATATTTTGTTCTATTTCTTTAATAAATGTCTTTGGGATTTTGATGTGGATTGCATTAAATCTCTGTATTGCCTTGAGTAATATGGACATTTTCATTGTGTTTATTCTTCTAATCCACAAACACACAATATCTTTCCATTTCATTGTGTCTTTTTCAATCTCTTTTAATAATGCTTTGTAGTTTTCAGTATACAGGTCCTTCACATCCTGTGTTTATTCCTAGGTATTTTATTCTTTGTGTGGCAATTGCAAAAAGAATTTTTTTCATTTCTTTTTCTGAAATTTCAGTGGATTTTTGTACATGGATCTTGTATTTTATAACTTTACTGTATTTGTTTATCATTTCTAGTCGTTTTTTTTATAGATTCTTCAACGTTTTCTATATAAAAAATCATGTCAACTTCAAAAAGTGGTACATTTACTTCTTAATTCCTAATTTGGATGCCTTTTATATCTTTCTTTTGCCTAATTGCTCTGGCTAGGACTTCCAGCTCCATGTTGAATAATAGTGGTGAGAGTGGCCGTCCTTGTCTTGTTCTTGATTTTGGAGGAAAAGTTTTCAGTTCTTCATCCATTGAGTATGATATTAGCTGAGGGTTTTTAATATATATGGCCTTTATTATATTGAAGTAATTTCTTTTCATATCTATTTTATTGAGTGTTTTAATCATAAATGGATGTTATAGCTTATCAAATGCCTTTTCTACATCTATTGATAAGATCATATGATTTTCAACCTGTTTTTGTTAACACGGTGTTACACTGATAGATTTGTGTATGCTGAACCAGACTTGTGCTCCTGGAATGAATCTCACTTGATTTGTTAAATGTATTTTTATATTCAGTTTGCTCATTTGTCTAGGGTTTTTGCATCTGTATTCATTGGTCTTTTTAAAATTATTTATTTATTTATTTTTAGAGGGGAAGGGAAGGAGAAAGAGAGGGATAGAAACATCAATGTGTGATTGCCTCTCATGCACCCCCTACTGGGGGTCCAACCCAGCCTGCAATCCAGGCATGCATCCTGACTAGGAACCAAACCAGCAACCCTTTTGTTCACAGGTGGGCACTCAATCCATTGAGCCACACCAACCAGGGCTGTATTCATTGGTCTTAGGTCTCTTTTTTGTGTGGGTTATTCTTGCCAGGTTTTGGGTTTCAGGGTTATCTGGACTTATAAAGTGTTAGGAGGTATTGCCTCTTCTTCATTTTTTTGGGAAGAGTTGGAGAAGGATAAGTATCAAATCTTCTTTGACTGGTAGAATTCACTAGTGAAGCTGTCTGGTCCTGAACTTTTTTTTTTGGAGGTTTTTGATGATTGTTTCAATTTCCTCACTATTGATTAGTCTACTTAGATTTTCTAATCCTCCATGATTCAGTCTAGGAAGGTTATATAGTTCTAGAAACTTATCTATTTCTTCTAGAGTGTTGAATTTGGTGGCATATAATTTTTCGTTGCATTCTAGTATGATCCTTTATATTTCTGTGATGTCTTTGGTAACTTTCATTTCTGATTTTGTTTATGTGAGTCTTTTCTATTTTTCCCTTAGTGAGTCTAGCCAGGGGATTGTCAATTTTATTAATCTTTTCAAAGAACCAGGTCTTTATTGTATTAATTTTTTGTATAGTGTTTTTTGTTTTCTATTTATTCAATTCTATTTTAATTTTTATTATTTCTTTTCTTCTGCTGACTTTGGGCCGCTTTTGTTTTTCTTTTTCTAGTTCTTTAATAGATAGTGTTAGGTGGTTTACTTGAGATTTTTCTTGTTTTTTAGATAGGCTTGTAATAATATAAATGTCCCTCTTAGTGCATCTGAGAAGTTTTGATGTCAGTCATTCTCATCTGTCTCTATATCTTTTAATCTTACCTTTTTATTTTTTTAAATTTTCTAGTAGTATGTTGTTTAATCTACACATAATTGTGGGGTTTGTTTTTATTTTGTTTTCACAGTTGATTTCTAATTCCAAGGCACTGTGTTCAGAGAATATGTTTGGTATATTTTATTCTCCTTAAATTTGTTAAGGCCGGTTTTGTGACCCAGCGTGTGGTCTGGCCTTGAGAGTGTTCCATGTGCACTAGAGAAGAATGTACAACCTGATGTTCTGGAATGAAAGGCCCTATAAATGTCAATTATGCTCATTTGGTCTAATGTATCGTTTAAGGCCGACCTTTCTTTAAAAAAGATTTTATTAATTTTAGAGAGGGGAAAGGAGGAAGAAAGAGAGGGAGAGAAACATCTGTGTGATTGCCTCTTGTGTGCCCCCTACTGGGAACCTAGCCCACAACCTAGGCATGTGCCCTAGACTGGGAATCCAACCGGCGACCCTTCGATTCACAGGCTGGCACTCAGTCCACTAAGCCATACCAGCTCGGGCTAAGGCCAATATTTCTATATTGATTTTCTGTTTGAATGACCTATCTATAGCTGTCACTGGGGAATTTAGGTCCCCTACTATGACTGCTGTTTCATCAGTTTCTCCCTTTAGTACCTTTGGGTGCTCCCGGACTGGGTGCATATATACCAAGAGGGGCTATGACTTGGTGTAGTGTCCCCTTTACCATTGTAAAGTGTCCACCTTTGTCTCTTTTTACTTTTGTTATCTTGAAATCTATTTGTCAGGTATAACTATGGCTATACCTGCTTTTCTGTGGATCCTATTTACTCGGAGAATCATTTTCCGCCCTTTCGCTTTGAGTCTATCTTTGTCTTTGCATCTGAATGTGTCTCCTGAAGACAGAATATGATCGGGTTTTATTTTTTGGTCCAATCTGCTACATTGTGCCTCTTTATTGGTGAATTCAGTTCATTTACATTTAGGGTAATTATTGATGCCTGAGGATTTCCTACAGGCATTTTACCTTTTGTTTCTGATACCTCCTCACCTCCACTGGTTCTTTTCCTTTGTGTTTCTGTCTGTTGTTTTTGTTCAGTGGTATTTCATACTTTTTCCCTAAGTTTCCTCTTTTTTAAAGTTATGTATCTCTGTTTGGGGTTTTTTTTGTGTGTGGTTACTATTAAGGTTATGAAAAAGAAAGCTTCATATATACAGTAGTCCTTTTTCTTTGAAAGCATCTGATCTCCATTCTGCTTTGCAAATTCAGAACTTTATCCCCTTTTATTTTTTTGTTGTCACAAATTATTCCTGTTTATGCTGGGAGTTTGTAGGTGATCTTACTATAGAGCAAAAGTTTTCCATTATGATCATGTCTTATTTAGGGATAGTGTTTTTGGCCAGCTCTACATCCCACAGATTTTTCTCCATTAAAAAAAATGTTTTATAGTTTTACACTTTACATTTAAGTCTGCGATCTATTTGGAGTGAACTTCTGTATAAGGTTTAATTTAAGAGTCATGGTTTTGCCTATAAGCATTCAATTGCTCTAATATCATTTGTTGAAACTGATTTTCTTTTGTCAAAAATCCGTTGTCCATATTGTGTGTGTTTATTTCTCGGTTCTCTATTCTGTTTCATTGACCTAAGTGTATATCGCTCCACCACCACAACAAATCCCTAAATATAATCAATAGGGAATGATTAAATAAATTAAGAGTCATTTATATATCAAGAATAAGTTAAGTGTACTGATACAGATGCCTATTACATGTAGTTTAGTGAAAAAAGCATATTTTGAAACAATGTACATTGAATGATTACATTTATATAGAAAGAGGCAAGATATATTGCTTAGTTCAAAGCATGCTACACAGTAGTATATGACAACTAAATCCATTTAGTTAAAAGAAATGTAGGGACACAGAAAATTTCCCCCCACAATTCACATACCCTCACAGAAATAGTAATAGTTGCCCCTTAGGAAAGGAACTGAAGGAATATAAAGAAGTAAGAAGAAACTTTGTTTTTCACTTTTTACCCTTTTATATTGTTTAAACTATTTTCAGTAAGTATTTTCTGATTTAAGAAGAATAAAAGTACAAACATGAAAATAAAGAGGGCCTTTAATCACTGTTGCAGAAGGTAAAGGGATAACAAATGAACATAATCAGAGTAAGTATAATTTTCATTTTTCCAGCAGCTTTGATGAGTTCGTTTCCACAAATATAATAAATGACCTATTAATAAACCCAAAGATAAAAACTGTTTACTCCTAATTTAGCAAAATAATAAACAGAGGCAGTAGGAAATAAACATTTATCGTCTATCACTAGCAACTTAGTAACTCACAATGGACTGAAGGCTTTGGTCAGCTTTAATTTTGTGTAAATCGATTCATAGCTTCCCTGTTGCCATGGGAACAGCTGTGACTGAAAAAGTCATAACCTCCTTGTTGAATCTCCTCCAACACGAAAAGAAGAAGGTCCTTCGAGGTTGCAAAAAGCTACACGTAGCCACATTAATTAGCAAACTTAACAATAAAGCTCCTGGGCCGTACGCAGAGAAAACGTGTCTGCGTGTGAGCGCCAGGCACGTAAAGGCCTTCCCCTAAACAGGCAAGCCCTGCTCTGCCTTTGAAAGCCCTATTCTATTAAGAATTTTATTTCCTGCTTTTATATAATCCTTTCATTTGTAGAAAGAGAATAGTTAAAGAGGTTTCTATTTGAAGTTTTTAAAAGCTATTTTTAAGCACCTGTCATTCTGCCTAAGCAACCAACAATATCATTTCTTTCTCATTCTGGACTAAGAGCATGAGAATTGTAATGCAGATGCAGCCCTCTTTGGCAACAACAATTAGATTTACTGTTCAGCTTGATAGCTTTTGTCTTCTGCTGCAAAAACAGATTACTGAGGAGGACAACGTTGGACTGCATCACATGTTCCTGATGGTAATAAGAGGAGATGCTTGTCAGAGCGATGATGGAGCAGCGCTGTGATGTAGTCATGTTCAGGAAAAGGGAAAGACCTCCTTTGAGAGAAAGGGAACCATTATTTTGCTCACTGATATAAAATGTGGAATGATATAAATTACAGTAGCTTCCTCTAAAATAAGAAAAAGCAATAAGTAGTGACAGTTTAAAGACTGATACAAACAAACAAACAAACTAAGCAGCATTTTATATCTCTGTTAGGCTCCAAAGTATGTAAGATTATTCTAGTCTATTTCCTCCGTTAAAAGCCATCAGCAGCAAATAAATTAATCTCAAATTTAAAAGTCATTTTGACTTAATGTCATATCTTTGAAAACAATCTACATACTTTCAATCTATGGGCCATTATACAACTAAGGAACAGTGAAATTTTAATTTTATGTACTTTTCTGAGCTGCCATAAATCCAGTACCTAATTGAGTTGGGGAAAGAGATTGGAACAGAAGGTCAGGAACTAATTCCAGTCTCCCTCATAGGAACTGTGGCAGGGAGTACCAAACACGGCACTCTGAGCAGGAGACCAAACAAGCCGCTTTCACAGAAAAAGAAGAGAAAGAAGTTACTCTTGAACGTCCGCTATTCATTCATTTCTTCATTAACAAAAAGGGGGCAAGTAAAGACTCACTAATCCATAAAAGTGAAAAGGTCTCTACTCTCAAGGAGCCTTCCTTCTGAAAGGAGAACCACATACAAAACAGAAAAACAACTGAGTGAATAAGGTAATTTCATAGTCTTCAGTGGAGCAGATTTCCAGTCCAGATGGTTCTGTGAGTTCATACTTTGGGGATACCTTTCTTTCTCAAACACACAGCAGTGGAAGAGAAAATACAAATGTGAAAATTAAAGTCACAGTCATGCTGTTCAAAAACAAGATGAACATCCTGGATAAGAGCATGAACAGAAACACATATGGCAAAGAGGTGGAAGTTAGAGACCTTCAGGGCTTTGGGTCCAGAAAAAGGCAGAGAAAACCAGGATCTCAGCTCCTGGGGGGGTAAATACAGATTTAAAGTGTCCAACTGAGACAGGAGTGTTGAATAGGGGCTCACTGCTTGACCTTATGCCCAGGTATGGGGATCACCTCCTTACAAAGGAGGCTGAAATAATCCCAGCCCAGGACAAGGGCTTCTTAAAGTATTAATATACCCAAGTAGGTGAAAGGATGCAAACTCAACTTCTCCAGCAGCTGACCCTCAGAATCCCTGGGTCTGGGGACCTGATCTGCAACATCTCTGATATGAGCACAAGGAAGGAGCCCCACACTGCCCATCTAAGTCCTGAATGTTGGTCTGTGACTGTAGGCATCAGAAGGAAGCAAATGAAAAATTGGTAGGCTGGAAAGGGCTGTAAGGACACTCAGAGAGAAGGATGATTAAAAATCTGGACCACTCAAGAGGAGCTTACAAACTATCAGCAATGCGAAATCCTGCAAATAAAAAAAATATAGCTATTGAAATAAAACACAATGGACAAGAAAAATTCTAGAGTCAGCACAGGTGAAAGGAGGAAGGGATGAACTAGAAGATGGTTCTGATTAATTACCTAAAAATTTTTAAAAAATACAAAAAAGTAATTTTGAAAGCAGTCGAACACTAGCTGATGTGGCTCAGTAGCTTAGAGCGTCATCCTGCAAATCAAAAGGTCACAGGTTTGATTCCTGGTCGGGACACTTGCCTGGGTTGTGGGTTCAGTCCTCAGTCAGGGTTCGTATGAGAAGCAACTGATCAATGTTTCTCTCTCACCTTGATGTTTCTCTCCCTCCCTTCCCCTCTCTTCGAAATCAATAAGCATGTCCTCAGATGAGGATTTTTTAAAAAGCAGTTGCAAATTGGGGGAAAATTAAAGATTAAGTGGTCCAATATATATCTAATAGAAATTAAGCAGAAAAAAATTTCAAGAAAAAGTAGTATTTGGAGAGCTGTAGATGCCAGAATTATCGGTTAATGTGTGTTCTCATGTGAATCTGCGAACAGGACTGAGTAGGTGCACGTCTGAGCAGCTCAGAGAGCACTGAAGAACAGAGCAGGTTCTGGTGCTGGTGCCGGTGCCGGTGGCCCCTAACTCAGGATTGGCCTGGACATCAAACTGAGAACTAACCGCGAGAGGCTGTTCTGAGCAGGTGTGTCTGTGTGTGAGTGCGGGAAAGGAGTCCGTGTTGACTGTAGTCCTGGGCACAAGGTGGCCTGCGCAGTGGGGAGATAGAATGAGGAAGGAGCCGCTAGAATTACCCCCACATTCTTTGCCTTGAACCTGCCTGCACACCTGCTGTGACGCATACAGCGTACTCAGGAGAGCCTCTGGTCAGCCCTGAGTGGGTAAGGAGATGAGAACAAGCAGGGAGGACAGTCTGTAGGCTTGAGAACATGCCTCTTCACACTTCCTCTTCCGATTCCCCAAGGCAGGTGGTTTACAGTTTAAGGAGTGCCTCCCTCCAGGAGCTACTTCTTCATGGGGTGCTAGGATAACGATCTAACTTCAGGCATTGATCCTTAGAGTGAGAATGATTAACTCTGATATTTCTCGGAGTCGGGGAAAGGAGTGCTTTCCACCCGCATCCGTTTCCCCCACCTTGGATTTGGGCTGATAGAGCTGACGCAGACTCAGGTTGGCCCTCAGCAATCCTGGGCAGAGCAGCCATAACCCCTGGGGGTTACCAGTCACTTGAGGATCAAAATAATTTCAGAAGAAAAATTTAAAACTGCATTACAGATTTCACCAGAAGCGCAGGTATTAGAAAAGATGTACTGAGAATTTAAAATAACCTTAATGTACATACTAAAATAAGGAAAAATATAAGCAATATATAACAGAAACAAATACAAGAAAAAGAATGAATAGAAATGTGAAATATCAAATGTAAAAATAGAATGTTGAAATAGAGAACACAGAGGGGATAAACAGTAGAATGGATATAGGTGAGAACAGATTATACTAGTAAACTGGAAGATCAGATTGAGAAGCTATAGGAAAGAAAAAACAATGAAGAAACAGAAAACTTATGAAATATAAAAGTTATGCAACATAAAGATAGAAAGAAAATAACTAATATCCAGATAAGAAGAGCCCAAGAGAAGAAAGTCAAAATAAACAGTAGGAAATATTTGAAGCAGAGATAACTTTCTCAGACTTATATTGAGATGAAATACTTCCCACTGGAAAGTCTCAGAGTGACAAGGAAGAGAGAGAATGAAAACCTACGCTTAAAGATATAGCAAAATTTAAGTCTTTTCAACAAATGACATTGAAACAATTGGACATCTGTAGGGAAAAAAAGAGTAGAACCATTTTTTAAGAACCCTGACATACACTTTACACCTTACACAAAAATTAATTCAAAATAGAATATAGACCCAAATGTAAAACATAAAATTATAAAATTTTTAGAAGAACACATAAGATAAAATCAAAAGACAGGTCCCATAGGATCTCACTGATATGTGGAATCTAATGACCAAAATTAACTGACGAACAAAATGGAAACAGAGGCTGTCAGAGGGGAGGGAGGGGAAACTGGGTGAATGAAGGAGAGAGGATTAGCCAAAGAACGTGCCTGTGTAAGCCATGGGCTCTGACGTCATCGTGGTGATAGCAAGAGGGAGGGGGGCAATGCGGGCAAAGTGGGGGGGAAATGGAGACCCCTGTAATAGTATAAACAATAAAAACAAAGTTAAAACAAAACATAAGAGAAAATCTACATGAACTTGGGTTAGGTAAAGAGTTCTTAGATATATGACACCAAAGCATGATCCATAAAATAAAATATTGATAAACTGGGCTTCACCAAAATTTAAAACTTATGCTCTGTGACAAATATTGTCAAAGAAAAAAGACAGGCCACGCACTGGAGCACAATACATGCAGGTCACATCTCTGACAAAGGACCTGTGCTCAGAACATGTGAAGAGCTCTCCAAACTCAATGGTAAAAAATGATCCAATTAGAAAGTGGGCAAAATACATGGAGCTATATTTTACCCAAGAGAAGTTATGATGGCACCGATAAGCACATGAGAAAATGCTCGACATCATTAGACATTTGGGAAACACAAAACTACGATGAGATGTCACTGCAGACCTATTGGAATAGCTAAAATAAAAACAGTAGCAGTAACAGAGGTCGGTGAGGAGGCAGAGAAACTGAACCCCCATGTACTACTGGTGGGACTGTAAATGGTACAGCCACTCTGGAAACTGTTGGACAGTTTCTTACAAAACTTGGTGTGCACTTGCTGGAACTCAGCAGTCACAGTCTTGGACGTTTATCCCAGAGATATGGAAGCTTTACATTTAAAAAGCTACAAATGTTCACAACAGCTTTACTTAGAAATAGCTGAAAACACCCAAGCATCTTTCAACGGGTGAGTGGTTGAATCAACTGACACATCTATAAAATGGGACGCCATGCAACAATAAAAAGGGATGCGTTACTGATACACGCAGCAACCTGAACGGATCTCAAGGGCATTATGCTCAGTGGAAAAAATCTATCTCGAAAGATTACATATTGTCTGAGTCCATTTACACAGCATTCTAGAAATAACAAAATTATAGATGGACCAATCAGTGGTTGCTGGGGAGAAGGTTGTCGGGGTGAGATGGAGTGGGTCATGTGAGGGGGACTTCTTTTGTGGGGGTAGAGCAGTTCTGTATCTTAATTATCGTGCTGGTTACACAAATCTACACTTAGTTGCATAGAATACACACACACACACATACAAATGCAGGTTATGAAACTTAACACTGAATTGAAAATTTGAAAACTAACTAAGGTCTGTAGTACAGTTAGCAGTAACACACCAATGGAGTCCCTGGTTTTGATACTGTTTCAGCTACAAACCTCCGGAAATGTGAGACATCAACATGAGGGGAAGCTGGGTGGAACGTACAGGGACTCCATACTATTTCTGAAATTTCTTATGTCTCTAATTATTTCATATTAAAATGTTTTAAAAATGAATAGAGAAAGATGGACTGTTCAATAAATTAAATACTGTTATTCATCAAGGATTCAAATAAAATAAGGCCTTATCACACACTATATATTAAAATTCTAGAAGGCATAAGGGTTTCAACATTTAGAAGAAAAAACAAAAAATCTTTATTATATAAGGATAAAAAAGACTTTTTAAAGGGTTTATTTTTTATTTATTATTTTTGAGAGAGAGGGAGAAAGAGACAGAGAGATACATCAATATGTGGTTGCCTCTCACGTGCCCCACGGGGACCTGGCCCACAACCCAGGTGTGTGCCCTGACTGGGAATTGATCTGGTGACCCTTTGGTTTGCAGGCTGGCACTCAATCCACTGAGCCACACCAGCCAGGGCAGGAAAAAGAAGAAAGTATTAAATAAGACTTTTAAATGCACAAACTATAAAGGAAAATTTTGATAATTTAACCTCATTCTTATTTAAAACTCTATATGACAAAGGACACCAAAAACAAAGTTGGAAGACAGGCAGTTTCTCCTAGAACATAAGAAGCTGAAAGAACACACTCGCCCTCAGAGCCTGCAGATGGGGAGGCGGCCCGCAGACAGGCACGCGATTTCCGCCCCGTGGGACCTGCGGGACTGTGAGATCATCGGTTTGCACTGGTTTAGGTCACTGCGTTTGCGGTCGCTGTTCAGAGCAGAAATGAAAAACTCCAGTGACTTACCTCCGCCGATTTCCAAGCAGCGCACTTGAGCGGCAGTGCCCCCTGGCACGCCACGGCTTCACTGGGCGGCTGAAGGCCTCGCCGCCGCTCTTGTTTCGACTCTGCCTTGGGAGTGTTCTCTGTTGGGGATGGAAAGCTGAGGTTTTACTTCGGCAAGAAAGAGTAATTTACAGTAGCTCACAATTTCTAAGTTAATCACTACCGAAGACCCACTTTTTTCCTACAAAATATACATATCTCCCAATGGCTAGCCATAAATAGTAATCATTTTAATATAGCTTTTTATAACAACAGGTTGAGGCATTTTAAAATCCAACATCAATTCCAGCCCTTCTCCAATGAACAATTTTATTTTGTAGCTTTATTATTTGACATATATATTTAAATATGAGGTATAATATTGTATAAAAATAGTTTGAATATGTGAAAATCATTCAAATAAAACTTTATCAAAACAGGAATAATGACTATAATTATTCTAATTAAAAGGCATTTATTACTGCTGTGTGAACATCATGGTTCCAAGCAAAACTCACCAGGAATGTATGGATCATTCAATAAGAACTTTTAAACAAAAAATTTTTAAACTTAAGCACAGAAGAGTACGCTAAAGAAAAATAAAATGATATTTCCACTTATGTACTTTAACTGAACTTAACATTTTTGTAGTCTTAATATCATTTTCCTCCCTGTGTTAAAGGGTAAACAACGTATCGGTAACCTACCCTATCTCAGTGTATCACTGGGCACAAGAAAGCTGTTTTCTAACTGGTGTATGCACATCGCCGTGGGCACTGAGAGCCTGCCCAAGGGCTAGGTGGGTGTGGGTAATTTTAAAATACGGTGTCCAGATCCACAAGTTCTGCGTATATCCTGTCCCACACTGGGCATCCTGAGAGTGCAGCTGTGTAGCACTCAGGCCGAGTCTTTCCCCTTCCCTTCGATGGTCAATTTTCTCCTGCTTTGTAAAGAAAAGCATCAATTGCCTAATCTTATTATGGTTATCTTCTATTGAGGGGTATGTAGAAGAACCTCTAAGGCACCAAACAATGGTAAGAAGCATTGTTATGGGGTCGCCTCCTTCAATCAAGGCATGAAAAATCCAAAGTCGAGCTTCAAAGGTTGTCCTGCCTTACACACGTTTCTTTAATGGCAGAGAATGGCATAAGTAACAGGAAATTTTGGTCCGCGCTGGGATGTTTGGCAATCAGATACATTACAGTATGGAGAAGCAGAACAGCTGACAAACTTCATTTAATGTGGTTGTGCTTTTCACTCCCGCACCTGTTGTCAGAGAGTGCGTCATCCCTGGGAAAGAGCCCAGGGGAAGAAAGCCAGCGGCAGGGGAGGCAGGGCCCCTGCTGTGTTAATGCGCCAACCTTCTGACAAGGCTCCCTGCAGTAGCTCTCTCCCTTAGGAAAGGAGTTCAGGAGTGTGCATGAAAGCAGAATGATGTTTGTTTACACATTTATTTGAATAAATAAAGTAAGATATTTTCTGAAAGAAAGTTTAAATCTATCTGATTGGACTGTTTGTTTTGACAGTGGGGTCTGTTTTTGCCAACTAGGAAATTGGATAATTTCCAGAAATTGAATGAACCAAATCTGCAGTTCTGAAGAGTTGATGAAGATATATTTAAAGCATATGACACAATAAAATCATTTTCTCAAAAAATTATTATATTGACAGGTATGTTGCAGTTAACGTTTTACTATTTCCCATACATTCTGAGTGCATTGTATTAAAGCATAACAGGTATACTTGTCATTTGATAAATCATAGTAAAGGTTTTTGGTATTTTTCTTAGAAACTTTGAAAGGAAATTACTCCTAATGACTATTTAATCTTTTCCTAAGTAGGGTGTTCCCAATCCTTTGCTTTCAATGACATTGAAAAAAGATGTAATCAAGTTAACAGGTGACAAGAGATGAAAAACATTTTTATAATAAATCACTACATAATTTTCGGCATATGACTTGGAAGGAATTCATAGAATTGACATTGCTATAATAAAATATCTTCTATTTCCACCTATAATTTTATGTGAACAAGTCTTCTCAGCATTTACATCTGTAAAAATGTAAAACAGAAACAGAATTCATGCTGAACCCTACTTATTTCTAGCAATAGGTAATATTCATATGTGGGTAAATGAACAGCTCTATGCATCTCATAAAAACATGAATTTTTAATAAATTGTATCCTTTATGTTTAGTTAGTACTTATATTACATTTATGTGGTTTTGATTTTGATTGTGTACTAAAAATAATTGAAATGATAAGTCAGTCTAGAAGGAGTATTTTATCACTTTTAAAGCCTCTAGTAAGGAAACTAAAAAATAACTTCAATTTACATATACAAGTTCTGTCCAGAAAAAGTCCAGCCACTGTTCATATAACGAGAATGGTTTGCACAACATCAATGTAACCTGGCAGCCAAGGAGAGTGGACTGGAATACGCATGTGTGAACAATGAAGACTTCACTGTACTAATCAGTGGAAGCAGTAGATGCAGTTGAGTGAGCATGGGTACTGTGTGGCGGTCACATTCACCATGACTGAGCAAGTAGTGCATCAGATTTTGCATTAAGCTTGAACATTCCTCTGTGGAAATTATTTGAATGATTCAGAAGGACACAGCCATGTGTAACTGGTGACTGGCAGCTTCATCACAACAATGTACCTGCTCATGCATCACGTCTCGTGCAGAGTTTTGTGCTGAAACATCAAATCACCCAGGTGACTCAGCCTCCCCTACAGCCCAGATTTGGCCCCCTGTGACTTTAGGCTTTTCCCAAAACTAAAATCACCTTTGAAAGGGAAAAAGTTTCAGACTGTCAATGAGATTCAGGAAAATACAACAGGGCAGCTTATGGCAATTAGAAGAACTGTGTGAGGTGCTAAGGTGCCTACTTTGAAGGGGACTGAGAGTGTCATTGTCTTATATACAATATATCTTGTATCTTCTTCAGTGAATGTCTCTACTTTACATATTATATGGCTGGATGCCTTCTGGACAGACCTCATATATTTGATGTAGAGCAAATTTTCAAGCATAAAAATACTCTATTAGGATAAAATTCTGGGAAGAATGTGGAACAGAAATATGACTTCAAGTGGAAAAAATGATGTACAATTTCCAACAGTTAAAGAAGACTGCATGTAATTTTTCCAAATGAATGACTACAGTATCAATCACAATAGTATTTAGATCCCTTTACATACACTTAAAAGTATTTAGATCCCTTTACATACACTTAAAAGTCTCATGTAATAGTTTTTGCTTTGTTTTTTATCTTCAATGTCAATATTTTGAATTATACCCTTTGTAGTTACTTATGATAATATTTCACACATCAGCTTAAAGATATACAAAGAGGTATATAATTTTAAAAAATAATTTTAGAGGTTATGCAAAAAAATAGCTTGAAAAGAAGTGATACAAGGCATGGATGGTCCTTGCCTTCAAAAATTTGAGCCTCATTAGGAGGATAAGTCTAACATATGGATTTATAGGAAACAATTAGAGGAGAACAATTACATGCCAACTTCCTTAAACTAACGAACTTTAGGACTAGAAATGCTAAGGAAGAAAAAAAATAAGTGTATACAGAGTAATAAAATAGAGCCTCAAGTAGGAAGTAAAACTTGCACGATCTTTGAAAGATGGCTAGGATCCTGGTAAATGTAGAGGGAGAGGAGGGAGAAATAATTCCAAGCAGAAAGACCTGCATGAGCAAAGGGGCAGGAATGGTGCACATGAAAGACACTAAAGAAAAAATGAGAACTTCCCATTTATGGGTCTAACTTTGTATTTTCTTGTAACTTCACATGAAAATGAATAAAATTAGTTTACTTGGGGCTTGGAGATTTTATAATTAGTATTTGCAAACAGTAGTGGTTTGAGGCTTAGGTCATCTGTGTACTTTCATGTGATTTAATTGGGAACTGTATTATCACTGTTTAAGAATTTAGCAACAAAAATCACCCTTGAAGTGATAAAGATCTAAGTTTTAGACATTACAGAAGTAGATTAATAAAAATTTCTGGAGGTAAATTTTGAAATGTAAGGAAACTGAAGAATAGCTAGAATTGTGTAAGATAAAATGTCTTGCATATTAGGAGATTCATTTTAGGCTAGAATAACTAAAATATTATATACCTATATAAAATAATCTTAAAGGGGCTGGAACAGAGGCAGTTATATTATAATATAGTGAGTCAATAGAGACTCATTTACATTTTTTTTAATATCAGGCAGCACAACATTGAAAGTGAAGTGTGCTTAATTAAATTAAATTAAATGATTACACAACATTTATTTCTTGATTTTCACATGCAAATGGAAGGGGATAACACACATTTAGTTCCTGAGTGGAAATAAAGTTCCTTCGCTGTCATAAGCTATGTATCAGTTGAGACTGTGAACTCACATGCCAGGGACCACTAGTACATGAATGAGAAACACAAAGGAAAAAGTAGAGATGCTACAGGAAGTGATGCTACTGACTCATTAAAGATGAGTGTTAGATACCCAGGCTGTAGGTACTCTGTAGAAATATCTAGAGAGAAGCTATAGCTGTCATTGAGCCTGCAGTGCTCAGATAATACCACAAAGCAGAACTGGTAAACCCAGTGATATTTCTTAGATATCAAACTGACATTTAAACGGCCAGATATTAACAATGCAACAGCACATGTTGGTAGTGAAATGCCTTAGAAGTTGAACAAATTTCCAAATTGTTCCATTTATTATTTAGTATCCAATAAACATTGTTGCTATGTATTGACAAGTGTCTTTTCAGGTATAATTTAAGTAAATTAGCCATTTGTTTAAAATTTTTTTAAATAAAATTTTAAAAGAAATGATTAATTTCAAACAGCAAACAAACTGATCATAGAACATGGTCAGTAGGCCAACAAAAAACTGATCAGGTATAAAAGTCTCATAGTGATTAAGTTCCTATCTAACTTCTGCAGAATTATAAGCTTGGAACCTTCACCTAAAGATTTTACTGTTTTACACTTCAGCATCTTCAAGTAGTTAATATTGTCCTAATTTTTTAAAATTTTGTTTTATATGAATTTCAAACTTGCAGAAAAATTGCAAGAATAGTACAAAGAACTCCCATATACTCATCATCCCAATTCACCAGTTGTTAACATTTTGCTTTATAATTCTCTTTCTTCACTTAGGCACACATGTTGTGATAGTCCTATACCTTGAATTTTGAAAGGCCATTGTGCTAGGTTGGGTTCCCTGGGAAACAAACCCCATGGCTCAGGCTGGTTTAAGGGAGAGTCACTAGGGAGTGCTTTTGGAAACAACCTGTGTGAAGAGACAGGGAAGGCAAGATGGGCCAGGGAGAAACTGGGCCACAACAGAGACCTTAGCCAATCTCCAATTAGGAGTTTTGGTGCTGGAAGGGCTCTTCAGAGATGTCCTGTCCTAAGGCATGGGCGCTGGTCATTGAAGAATCACACTACAGGTCATTGGATGTAGGTTCCCTCAAGAAGGGGGTGTGACCTTGGGCAAAGGGGCTCTCCCAGCTGTTGGGAATGCCCAGAGAAGGACCCTGCTGAGAACCCTGATCCCTGACCCTCCAGCAGAAATGAGTGCCTTGATCTTGAGACAGGCATCTGAGAGGTACCACTGCACCCCTGTAGGCACAGCCTCTGTAACTCCCTTTACTTCTGAGAAATGCTGCAGAGGAACAGGAGATAGAGTGTGAGTGCTATAAATTTTTTTTGAAAGGTTGAATTTTGACATTAGTGGGAAAAGGCATTAAAAACAGAAAAGGGATAAAAAACAAAAAATGCAGAGATGTTTAAGCAGATTTTTAATTTTGAAATAGGTAAATATGAAAAGGAAAAACTTTTCTTGCAGGAGAGCTTAAAAATTAAACTTAAGGCAATTTTATTTCAGTGTTGTGCTAACAATAGCCTACAAAATTTGAGACATCACCAGTAGTTCTTACTGAAGAATAATGGGAAAGAGGACTTCTGGCCAAGATGGAGGTATAGGTAGACACACTGTGCCTCTTCACACAACCAAAATTAAGGACAACAAAAAATTAGAAACAAAAAAACAACCAGAACTGACAGAAAATTGAACTGTACAGAAGTCCAACAACCAGGCATCCAGACTGGTAAGAGAGGCGGAGTTGGTGGCCAGTGGAGAGGGGTCTTGGCAGGAAAAAGCGGTGGGTGATGGATCTGGGTACGCAGATGGCGGCTGGCAGGCCCCAGGCACGGGGTGGCAATGAGCAGACCCAGTGAGGTGCACAAGGCAACTGGCTGACTGTGGTCACACCTTCACCCACAGATAAACCCAACGAAAATGGGCAGCGAGACAGACTTCGCAACCCAGGGTCCCAGGGCTGGGAAACAAAGCCTAAAAGCACCAATTGAAAACATTTGTGGGCGTTGAGGCGCTGGGAGAGGCTCCCAGCCTCACAGGAGAGTTTGTTGGAGAGACCCACAGGGTCTTAGAATGTACACAAACCCATCCACCTGGGAACCAGCACCCGAAGGGCCCAATTTGCTTGTGGAAAGTGGCAGAAGGGACTGAAATCCGAGAGAGAGAAGTGGGCACCATTGTTCCCTCTCTGATCCTGCCCCCACATACAGCATCGCAACCCAGTGACTGGGTTGCCCGCCCTGGTGAACACCTAAGGCTCCACCCCTCATATATAACAGGCACGACCTCACCAAAAATGGCTAATCAAAGCCCCAGAGCCAATACTTTTTTAAAAAATTTTTATTTATTTATTTTTAGAGGGGAAGGGAAGGAGAGAGGGAGAGAAATATCAATGTATGGTTGCCTCTCGTGCGTCCCTGCTGGGAACTGGCCTGCAACCCAGGCATGTGCCCTGACTGGGAATCGAACCTCAGTCATTTGGTTCACAGGCCCACGCTCAATCCACTGAGCTATACCAGTCAGGGCAGAGCCAATACTTTTAAGTGATCAAGAGATAGCCAACCTATCAAATGCACAGTTCAAAGCACTGGTGATCAGGATGCTCACAGAGCTGGTTGACTTTGGTAGCTAATTAGATGAAAAAATGAAGGCTACATTAAATGAAATGAAAGGAAATGTACAGGGAACCAATAGTGATGGGAAGGAAACTGGGACTCAAATCAATGGAGTGGACCAGAAGGAAGAAAGAAACAACCAAACAGAAAAGAATGAAGAAGCAAAAATTCAAAAAATATGAGGAGTGGCTTAGGAACCTCCAGAACATCTTTAAATGTTCCAACATCCAAATTATAGGGGTAACAGAAGGGGAAGAGGAAGAGCAACAAATGGAACACTTATTTGAACAAATAATAAAGGAGAACTTCCCCAATCTGACAAAGGAAATAGACTTCCAAGAAGTCCAGGAAGCTCAGAGAGTCCAAAAAAAGTTGGACCCAAGAAGGAACACACCAAGGCACATCATAGTTATATTAGCCAAGATTAAAATGAAGGAGAGAATTCTAGAAGCAGCAAGAGATAAGAGGACAGTCAACTACAAAGGAGTGCCCATCAGACTGTCAGCTGATTTCTCAAAAGAGACCTTACAGGCAAGAAGGGGCTGGAAAGAAGTATTCCAAGCCATGAAATCCAAAGACCTACATCCAAGATTGATCTATCCAGCAAAGCTTTCATTTAGAATGGAAGGGCAGATAGAGTGCTTCTCAGGTAAGGTCAAGTTCAAGGAGTTCATCATCACCAAGCCAAGGAGTTCATTTATTATATGAAATGTTCAAGGGACTTATCTAAAAAAAAGAAGATAAAAAATATGAACAGTGAAAGGACAGCAAACTCACAGTTATTAACAACCACACCAAAAACAAAAGCAAACTAAGAGGACAGCTAGGTCAGAAGTGGAACCATAGAAATAGAGATCGGATGGAGGGTTAGCAACAAGGCAGTGGGAGGAGGAGAAGGGGGAAAAGGTACAGATAATAAGTAGCATAGACAGTAGGTAGAAAATAGACGGGAGGGCAAAAAAATAGTTTGGGAAATGTAGAAGCTAAAGAACTTGTGACACATGGACATGAACTAAAGGGGGGAAATGGATGGAAGGGGTGTGCAAAGTAGAGGGGAATGAAGGAGGGGAAATGGGACAACTTTAATATCATAATCAATAAAATATATTAAAAAAATAAAACTAATAATGAAACCTAAAAAACAGAAAGAAAAAGAATAATGAGAGTCCTGGCTGGTGTAGCTCAGTGGATTGAGTGCCAGACTGTGAACCAAAGGGTCGCCAGTTGTTTCCCAGTCAGGGCATATGCCTGGGTGGCAGGCCAGGTCCCCAGTAGGGGGCGTACAAAAGGCAACCACACATTGATGTTTTCCTCTCTCTCTCCCTTCCCCTTTCTAAAAATAAATAAATAAAATCTTTAAAAAAAAGAATAATGGGAAAGAGAAAATCTTACCGAGTGTTGGATGCTCAGCTTATGGGACAAGGAGAAATCCACAATCACTGAGGAAGCAGCTTTGAGTGGTCAGTGCTGGGCTCCTAGGCCAGGACAGCAGACTGAAGCCTCAGCACTGAGTTTCTGCCTCCCAACACTTAATGAGATGTATTTTTAAAAAGTTAAAATTGTAAAAAAATTATAACAGCAATCTAATATAGAAATAGATACAATACACATTTTCTGAAGAAAAAATGAAAATAACTGGTGGTCACGAAAAGAAACAAGATCCAGGACATCCCTTCTTCTCCATAGTGGCATGGAGAAGCTGAGAAGATCCGGGGATTTCACATCGATATCTGAATGTCTGGGAAAAAGGGAACTGAGTGAACAAGGGGAGCAGCTGAAGTGGAAGGGTATGTCCCCTCCCCACGGGAACAGCATACACCCCCAGCTGGAGAGAACCAACAGGATCTCGTCCAAGACTCAGAAGACAGAGCAGATTCCAAATATTATAAACAAGGCTGCAGAAGGCCTAATGAGGGCTCCCATTCCTCTTGCTGCCCAATAGTAGATGAAATAATAGCCCACAAACTGCACCTTAGTATGTGGAGAAAAGAAACCGGTCTCAGAGATGGTGGGAAGAGTCAAGAAATCAGTAAGTATATATCTGAGCAGATAACCATCAAGGCTTATTGTACTGCACCTATAGTAACCCATTTACTTCTTATAATAATGTATAATAGGAACTGTATTTTCTCCATTTTAAAGAAGATAAAATTGCAGCACAAAGTCTTAAGTAACATGTCAGAGGTCACATAAACCACACGATTTGCATCAGAATTCAAATCCAGGCAGTAAGGCTCAGGACCTGAGCACTAACCATTACCCTCTACTGTTTTCAAAACAGAGTTGCCTCGTCAGAGCTGCCAAAGCAGAAGGAAATGACCTGGCATAAGCCAAACATATTACAGTAGGAAGAAAGGAGAAGAGAAGGAAGAAGTGGGTGGGGGTAGGGGAGGGGAGAGAAGCACGAAAGAGAATGAGAGAAAGGAAGAAGGCATACAAAAAAAAAAGATTACAAATGTAGAAGAAAATGTAGCCCAAGGAAGAGAAGGAAATTCCTCACAATATGGCATTAGATATTTTAACCACTGCAGTATGGTAAACTGTATTTTCACATATTTCATTTTATAATTGTTCTACTATATAAAAATACAAGGTTGAACATTTAAAAAAATGTTTCTTGCCCTTACATATTTCCTCCTCTTTTTTAGAAAATGCTTTATACATCTCCTTTCTTTTTGTTAGTTTTATCCATTTCTTATTTGTAGGAATTATATATATACTCTGGATACTAATTGTTTGTCAGTTATTTGTGTTGAAAATATTTCTCCTAGTTTCTGACTGTTTTTTCACTTTTTTAAAAAGATTTTATTTATTTATTTATCTTTAGAGGGGAAGGAGAGAGGGAGAGAAACACCAATGTATGGTTGCCTTTTGTGCAACCTGGCTTATTTCACTTAGCATAATGCTCTCCAGTTCCATCCATGCTCTTGTGAAGGGTAGGAGTTCCTTCTTTCTTTTTGCTGCATAGTATTCCATTGTGTAAATGTACCATAGTTGTTTAATCCACTCATTTACTGATGGGCACTTAGGCTATTTCCAGCACTTGGCTATTGTAAATTGAGCTGCTGTGAACATTGGGGTACATAGGTTCTTTTGAATTGTGTTTCAGGATTCTTAGGGTATAATCCCAGCAGTGGGATTGCCGGTTAAAAAAGGCAGTTCTATCTTAAGTTTTTATGGAATTCTATACTGTTTTTCACAATGGCTGCACCAGTCTGCATTCCCACCAACAGTGCACTAGGGTTCCCTTTTTTCCGAGACCTGGCCAACACTTGTGATTTGTTGATTTGTTTATGATGGCCATTCTCACTGGTGTGAAGTGGTATCTCATTGTGGTTCTAATTTGCATCTCTATGATGGCTAGTGATGCTGAGCATCCTTTCATATGTCTCTTGGTCCCTCTAAATGTCATCCTTGGAGAAATGTCTGTTCATGTCTTTTGCTCATTTTTTAATTGGGTTGTCTTCCTGGTGTGGAGTCATGTGAGTTCTTTATATATTTTGGAAATCAAACCCTTGTCCAAGGTATCATTGGCAGATATATTTCCACACACAGTTAGTTTCCTTTTCGTTTTGCTGATGTTTTCTTTAGTCATGCAGAAGCTTTTTAATTTGATGAAGTGCCATTTGTTTATTCTTTCCTTTCTGTCCTTTGCTCTATTGGACATATTGGTGAAAATATTGCTGTGTGGAATATTTGAAATTTTCCTGCCTATGTTTTCTTATAGAACTTATTGAGAGTTGTGAGAAAATGTGGAACCCTCACAAATTTGCGTGTCATCCTTACACAGGGCCGTGCCAATCTTCTCTGTATCGTTCCAATCTTAGTACATGTGCTACTGAAGCGGGCACTTGCTTTTAAACTTTGGAGTCCTTAATTCATCTAGAATTTGTTTTGTGCAGGATATGCGGTAGAGACCTAATTCTTTTTTATTAAAGATTTTATTTAGTTATATTTAGAGGGGAAGGGAAGGGAAGGAGAGAAGGAAAGAAACATCAATGTATGGTTGCCTCTCGTGCATCCCTTGCTGGGAACTGGCCTGCAACCCAGGCATGTGCTCTGACTGGGAATCAAACCATGGTTGTTTGGTTCGCAGGCCTGAGCTTAATCCACTGAGTTACACCAGCCAGGGAGACCTAATTCTTAATTTCACTTTTTTCAACATGGATAAATAATTGCCCCAACATTAAGTAGTCCATTCTTCACCCACCCAAATGAAATGCCCCCTCTGTCATCTACTAAGATAACACAGCCACACAGGTCCATGCTCTGGGCTCCACAGTGTGTTCCATTGGTCCGCACACCTATCCCTGCATCAAGGCCACACCGTCATGATGACTAATGCTTTGTTTAGTCTTGTTATCTAGAAAGGCAAGCTCTCTACCTAGTTTCCTTCATGAATGTTTGGATATTCTTGATCTTTTGATTCTCCCAGATAAATTTTAGAGTCGGCCCATCAAATTAAATTTTAAAACTCATTTTTGGATTTTGATTGCATTTGCACTGAATCAGTACTTCTCAATGGGTGGCAATTTTGGTCCCCAGGTGACATTTGATGATGTCTGCAGACATTTTTGACTCTCACAACAGGAAGACGTGTGTCTAATGGCCTCTAGGTCAGGGAGAATGCTAAATGTCCTACACTGACCAGCGTAGCCCTTAAAATAAAGAATCGTCTGGCTCAAATTGTCAATAGTACCGAGTTTAAGAAAACCACCACTAAATCTTTTCAATTTGGAGAGAACTCATACTTATATTTTTGAGTATTTCAATGGACAAACATGAATATTTTTCCATATATTAATATGTAGGCCCTCTTTAATGTATTTCAATTAAGTGTTATAGTTTTCAGTGTACAGATCTTATACATCCTTTGTAAGTTTTATCCCTAAGTAGATCATGATTTTTTGCTATTTTAAATGGTATTTTAAAAAATTATATTTATGATTTATTGATATTGTATGAAAATATAGCCAGACATCTTGTTAAAATGTAGCATTTCTTTTTAAAATTTTAACTGTTTTCAATTATGGTTTATATTCAATATTATTTCTTTTATTAGCTTCAGGTGTACAGCATAGTCGGTAGACAATCACATACTTTACAAAGTGTTCCCCCTGGTATTTCTAGGACCCACCTGGCACCAAACGTAGCTATTACAATCTTATTGACTATATTCCCTACGCTGTACTATCCAAGATTATTTTGTCACTGCCAGTCTGTACCTCTTAATCTGCTCACCTCTTCCACCCAGCTCTCTAACCCTCTTCCTTCTGGCAACCATCAGTCTCTTCTCCGTATCTGTGAGTCTGTTTCTCTTTCTTTGTTCGTTTATATTGTCCCTTAGATTCTACATATAAATAAAATTATATGGTATTTGTCTTTCTCTGACTGACTTAGTCACTTAGCATAATGCTCACATTTAGTGTTTCTAATATGTCGATATTTTCAAGTTTTCTATATGAGAATCCTCTCATCTGCAAGTAAATGTGTTTCTTCCATTTCAATACAATGCTTTTAATTTCTCTTACTTGTTTTATTATGATGGTTAGGACCTTCAGTACAAAGCTGAATAGAAACATGGAGAATGGGGACCTTTTCTTCTACCTGATCCTAAAAGGAATACTCCACATTCAAATGAATGGAAATTTTTAATTTAGATATTAAAATTTAAACAATGCATTTTTGCTAGGAAAGGTCATCTGGGTGATATAGATTCCTTGAAATGTTAAGACCTTCTTTATAACAAATATAATCACTTGTAAAACCCATGTTTTAAAAAATGTTTTATTTACTGACCTATCAATAAATGAGAGATATTTTGAAATCACCTAATATAATGGTCAGTGTTTCAATATCACCCTATCATCCTATTCTACCAATTTTCACTTTACATACTTTAAAGTTATTTTATTGGGTATATTCTCATTTAGAAATGTTATTATGTCTTTCTGGGGAATTAAATCTTTTATCATTGTCTTTATAATGCTATGGCTTTAAATTCTACTCTGATTTAATAGAGCTATACCAGCTTTCTTCAGTTAGTATGTGCCTGTTTTATCTTTTTCCACCCATTTGCCTTTCACCTTGCTGTGAACTTCCGCTTATAGCATATGCCTGGATTTCTTTCTCCCCCATTTGATAATCTCTGCTTTTTAAAGATGAGCTTAATTCACTAATATTTATCGTGATTATTAATATATTTGGACTCATTTCTATCATTTTACTTTTTTGTTTCCATTTGCCTCACTTTATGCTTTCTGCCCTTCATAAAAGTAAGTTTTTTTCACTTCATTTTTTCTCAGTACTTTGGAATTTATGCGTGCTATACTTCTCTTCTTTTAGCATTTACCCTTAAAAGTTTAGAGTCAAATAATATCCTTACCCGTCTCTCAAAAAATACAAGCACCTGAGCACACTATAGACCCACTCCCAACTTAAATACTATGGCTACTCAGTATTTTAGTTGCCTTTTGTTAAAACTCAAAAATGTGACATTATTTTATACAGAAAGTATTTTGTATACATATTTACTAATGGTGTACCCAGCTATTCTTCTGGAATAACTTTCCTTCTTTTTAAGGTATGTCCTTTAATGGCCTTGGCTGGTGTGGCTTAGTGGACTGAGTGCCGGCCTGCAAACCAAAGGGTCACCAGCGGGCTCAATTCCCAGTCAAGGCCCATGGCTGGGATGTGGGCCAGTCCCCCAGTAGGGGGCATGGAAGAGGCAACCACACATTGATGTTTCTCTTCCTCCCTTCCTCTCTCCCTAAAAATAAATAAGTAAAATCTTTTAAAGTTTTTCTTAAAAAAATGAAGTATATCCTTTAATGTAGGTCTCATGGTGGTAAACTCTCAGTTGTGTTTATCTACAAATGACTATTTCATCCCCATCCTTGAATAATAGTTTTGCTGGGTTCACGGCTATAGGCTATTGTGTTCTCCCAGCCCTTTGAAAGTAGGACTGTAGCTGATGAGTTTACGGTAATTGTCATTCCTCTGTGGATGTTTCCTCTATGTCTTAATATTGCTTTCAAAGGACAATGCTGTGGCAGAGGTGGGGGGAATTGAATGCGGGGGGTGAGCAGGGCAGGGGAGAGCAATGGGGGGTGGAAATGGGGACAACTGTAATTGGACAACAATAAAAAAACTAAAAAATATATTGCTTTCATAATTTCCATTTACTCTGGGCCAATCTTCTATTTCACTCAATTAAGTTTTTAAAAAATTTCAGTGGTATCTCATTTCTGTAGGTTCCCATCTTTCAGGTTCATACATTCATTTCTAATAATCTTCTTTTGGAAGTAAAACAGTTTTAATTTTTAAAAGTTTGGTTGGGTGCAAAGAGCCAGGCTGGGACAGATATAACTGGTATTTGAATAACTGGATAAATTGAGAGAAGGGCAAATAGGTTTTGATGGCTGTGCCTAAGTGTATGCCTTTCTTTAAAGGCTATTTTGTAGGGCAGTTTTAGGTTCACAACAAAATCCAGGGGGAGGTACAGAGATTCCCCATATGCCACAGCCCTGCTCATGCACAGCCTTCCCCGTTGCCAACACGATGTGTGCATCTTTTATTTATTTAAATACATAGTTGTTCTGTATCACATCTCTGACCTTTCTAATATCTACAGTCTTTGAGGGATTGAATTTGTGCTCACTAATTACTTTTTCCTATGTTTGCTGATTTGGATCGTGAGCTCGTTGCCTGGTTTTAATTGGTGGGGATCCTGTGAGCCTGACTGGGAATTGAGCAGTCTGTCTTCTTGCCAAGATAACCCCACGAATTCGCTCTGGCCCCTCTGGAGTGTCTGCGCTCAGCACTGTAATCCCAGGCTTTCCTTCCGGTGCTCAAGGCAGGCCCCGCACTCATTTTCCTGAGTACTCACAACTGCCCTTAAGCAAGTCAACCCTACAGTCGTCAATCACTTGCAGTGTCCCAGAGGCACAAGCTTGAAGTCACTCTGAGCTCAGCTCATGTATCCTGTTCTTATTCTGCTTATTAAATTAAACTAATTAACTAATTAAATTTAATTCTTAGAAGGAGAGACCTTGCAGATTTCCCGTACCTCTGGTGATGCCAGAAATTTCTCAAATAGAATCATTCCCAGTGTTTGGTTACTACACAAAAAATGGGCCTCTTGGAGCTCCCAGTAAATTTTATTGGAGAAGTCGACCTGAAATATTTTTTAGTAAAAAATAGCATCTAGTATAATTCTACATTTATAAAAGTGATTTCTCTCTGGCTATACATCTTTTGATATGTGTGTATGGGATAGAAAGATACCAACACCCAGAATTCATGTTCATTTGATATTAGTTATGGGTATTACTGAGTGATGGGATTGGAAGTGATTGATTCCTTTTAATGAGCCTGTACTGTTTTTATAAGAATAAAGTGATTTTTCTGAAACAAAAACAAAAGGAAAAAAAGGGGCAGACTGGAAGCAACTATTCCTAATATATTAATAGTGGTTGGTTTAGGCTGGTAGGGATATAAGCTACTGTTATTTTCTTTTTCTTACATTTGTTTATTTTTAAATTTAAAAAAATCACTGCTTGACATCCATCCATGAAACATTTGAGTAGCGACCACCATTTGTACCGTAAGTCATCGACTGCATGTGATAAGGCAACCGAGTGTGACTCCACATGACCTCTGTGAACACAAAGTTCATTGTGGGAACTGCAATGCTGACATCATTGTTTTGCTTGGAAAAGCGTGACACTGCCCTGAAGTGTAACTTTTGGTCCAACAGGAATCACACCAGTTCTAGGGAAATACTTCCATGACATACACGAGAGTAATCCTTCTCTAACACAGGTAAAGTTCCCCTGCAAAAAATACTGCCACTAAAGAGCCCTTTATGGAAGATAGGATGACCAAGAGAAGTGACATTTTGCTGATCTGGTTATGTGCAATGTCTGTGGTGATAGTCTTTATAACTATTACCTCTGAAGAGGGCACCTATCTCTGATGTTTATAGCTCAGAAAAGCTGAGTTGTAAATGTGCTGTATATACTTTTCTGTCTTGCCATCAAGTAGCAATTATCCTTCAGCTCATCTCTTCCTTCACACATTAAAATCAAAACAAAACCACCCAAGCTATCTACTAGAATTAAAATCTTGGGGGAAACATTCAGGAATAGAAAAAAGGCAAAATAGCGATGTGTGTATAACACCTTCTGTAGAGTACCTCTTTTCCCTTGCTAATTTACAACAAAGGAGCGAGGCACAGCTGTTTCAGCTCTAAATCCTGGAGCCTGGAAATCATATTTCTAGCAATGCATTCAATTTTGCATTTCATTATAACTAAATAATTTAGAAATGTCTTTACATTTTACATTTCTTCCTACAGAAATTTACCTGTGTGATACTGTCACGTGCCTCCATTGTCTCTAACTCAAATGTCAGAGCCATTTTCAATTTCTCTTTTTCTTCTCCAGTACGTTATCTACTTTCCCCATTTTCTCTCTACATGCTACCTTTAAACATTACCTTTTCTTTATTTCAATAACCCTAGAGCAGGTCTTAGATGCTTGGACTGAAACAACTATCTCTTACAAGCTTCCCTCCAATTTGTTTCTCCTTCATTTCTACATGAAGCAATAAAAATTATCTTCCACCAACAGCTGTTTTCAGTAATAAGAGAGCCAAGTTCTGTGACTTAAGCTAAACATTCCTTCTGTTCTCCAAGGCCTACAATGGTTCCTGGTTGCTAGTTATATCAAATTGAAATTTCCAAATACTGTTCATTATGTCCTTAATGAACTGTGCTGAGTACTCTCAATGATCTGCTCACATTTTCTTACATATTCAAATTTACATTCTCTATTCTATGCAATCTGACAACCATGTATTATCATGATCAATCATTTGTTTATATTCTTTCCCACTATTGTAGGGACTATTTGCTGTCCTTTATATTTATTTATTTTTTTCCTTCTTCCTTAACAATAATAGATTCTCTAACTTTCATCTGGGTACGTAGTTGTCCAGTATAAAGATTACATTTCTCAGGCTCTCTTGCAGCTAGGAATGTCCATGTGACTAAGTGCTAAACAATATGTAAGTTTTGTCATTGTCAGTTCTCTTTCTTCCTTTAAAATGCAGCTTCAGATTCAAACATGGGACCCAACATGGAAATGGTTAATATTGCTAAGCTTACTTAATCTAATTAACTCTTCCTTGAACAATACACATCTATCTATACATGTATGTGTATATATAGTGATGAATAAATAAAATTTTAAAATATTGTAAAAGATTTTAAACAAATTTACTACCAGTTTTACACCCAAACATTCACTATTTACTTTATTTTTAAATATATTTTATTGGTTATGCCATTATAGTTGTCCCATTTTCCCCCCTTTGTTCCCCTCCACCCTGCACTCCACCTCCTCCCCATTCTCCCCCTTTAGTCCATGTCCATGTGTCACAGTTCTTTAGCTTCTACATTTCCCATATTATGCTTGCCCTCACCCCTGTCTACTTTCTACCTACCATTTATACTATTTATTCTCTGTACCTTCTCCCCCTTCTCCTCCTCCCACTCCCCTGTTGCTAACCCTCCATGTAATCTTCATTTATATGGTTCTGCTCCTGATCTAGCTGTCCTCTTAGTTTGCTTTTGTTTTAGGTGTGGTTCTTAATAACTGTGAGTTTGCTGTCCTTTCACTGTTCATATTTTTTATCTTCTTTTTCTTAGATAAGTCCCTTGAACATTTGATATAATAAGGGCTTGGTGATGATGAACTCCTTGAACTTGACCTTATCTGAGAAGCACTCTATCTGCCCTTCCATTCTAAATGAAAGCTTTACTGAACAGAGCAATCTTGGATGTAGGTCCTTGCCTTTCATGACTTGGAATATTTCTTTCCAGCCCCTTCTTGCCTGTAAGGTCTCTTTTGAGAAATCAGCTGACAGTCTGTTGGGCACTTTTGTAGGTGACTGTCCCCTTATCTCTTGCTGCTTCTAGAATTCTCTCCTTCATTTTAATCTTTGATAATATAATTATGATGTGCATTGGTGTGTACCTCCTTGGGTCCAACTTTTTTTGGACTCTCTGAGCTTCCTGGACTACTTGGAAGTCTATTTCCTTCGCCACATTGGGGAAGTTCTCCTTTGTTATTTGTTCAAATAAGTGTTCTACTTGTTGTTCTTCCTCTTCCTCTTCCCCTTCTGATACCCCTATAATTTGGATGTTGGAATGTTTAAAGATGTCCTGGAGGTTCCTAAGCCTCTCCTCACATTTTTTGAATTCTTGCTTCTTTATTCTTTTCTGTTTAGTTGTTTCTTTCTTTCTTCTGGTCCACTCCACTGATTTTAGTCCCAGATTTGTTTCCATCACTATTGGTTCCCTGAGCAATTTGCTTCATTTCAGTTAGTGTAGCCTTCTTTTTTTCATCTAATTTGGGACTAAAATCAACCAGTTCAGTGAGCATTCTGATCACCAGTGTTTTGAACTGTGCATCCAATAGGTCCGCTATCTCTTTGTCGCTTAGAAGTATTGGCTCTGGGGCTTTGAGCTGTTCTTCTGCTTGAGCTATAATGTTTTGGTTTATTTGTGCCTGTTATGTATGAGGGGCAGGGGCTCAGGTGTTCACAGGGAGGGTCAGCCCAGTCGCTGGGTTGTGCCTGGGGGCGGGGTCAGAGGAGAAATGGCACTTACTCTGCTCTCTCTCGGATTTTGGTCCTTTGCTGCTTCTCACAAGCAAATTGGGCCCTTCTGGTGTTGGTTCCTTGGTGGGTGGGCGAGCTTGTGTTCGTTTGTGGGTCTCCCCAACGAACTCTCCTGTGGGGCTAAGAGCCTTTCCCAGCACCTCAGCCCCTGAAAGTTTTTCTAATTGGTGCTTTTAGGCTATATTTCCCATTGCTGGGGCCCTGGGTTGCATGATCTGTCTCACTGACCGTTTTTAAAACTGCCTGGTTCATTTGTGCACAAGTGTGTGTCCGTGGTCAGCCAGCCGCCTTGCAAGCCTTACTAGGTTTCCATCTGTGCCCGCCCGGGTCACTAATCACTGCCTCCTCCTGCCAGGACCCCTCTATGCAGACTCCACCCCTCTTACTGGTCTGGATGAATACCTTGTTGATGGACTTTGGTACAGTTTGCTTTTCTGTCTGTTTGGTTGCATTTTTGTTTCTAAATCCTTTTTGTCTTTAAATTTGGTTGTGCAAGGAGGCACAATATTTCTACCTATGCCTTCATCTTGGCTGGCCACTATTTATTTACATTAGTCCTCTTACTACAGATTCATTTCAATGATGCCATCGTTTACCAACTCTATTAGCACATATTTTTAAAAAACATACTTAAAGCCCATCACTAGATATAACCTCCATGAGAGCAGAAATATCCTCAATTTGTTTACTAGGCCTAGAAAAATATCTAGCAGTATTGAGTGCCTACTTACTGTAGGCACTCAATACATGTTTATGGCATGAAAAAATTAATTGTAGCAAAACTTCATTTTAAGGTAGATTGATTTTTTTAAGAGTCAAAAGTCATTCAGAGCTCAGTCTAGTGAATAAAATGTGTCACAAAGCTGGGAATATCATTTTGAGTTTTTTAAAAAGGCAGTGGCCCTGGTTGGTGTGGCTCAGTGGATTGAGCACCAGCCTGCAAAGCAAAGAATCACCTGTTGGATTCCCAGCCAGGGCACATGCCTGGGTTGCAGGCCAGGTCTCCAGAAGGGGGCATGCGAGAGGCAACCACACATGATGTTTGTTTCCCTCTCTTTCTCCTTCCCTTTCCCTCTTTTAACAGATAAATAAAATATTTAAAAAAATAAAAAATTTAAAAAGCAGTGACCATAAAACAATAAAGTAGACTTCCTTGTATGAATCATAAAAACAGCTCAGAGATGAGCTAGTTCCACAGCCGTTCAGGGCCTCATTTCCTAAGCTTATAGCTAAGGATGCCAAATTTGCTCCCATTCCAGCGTATCTGCACCTGCGGTTCCCTGTACCTGGAACACCCAGCCATTACATGAATTATGGGCTCACTTCCCTCAGGTCTCCGTTTAAATGTTCACCTCCTCCAAAAGGCCTTCCTTTATTACCTGACCTAAAATAAAGTCATCACTGTCCCTCTCTGTCCCTGACACTGCTTTCCTTTAAAAAAATAGTAATTGTTACTCTACTATCTGACATAGTTTTCTGTTTGGTTTGTGTGTCTTTAATATCTGCCTCAGTCATTGGAGTATTTGCTCCATGATGAAAGGGGCTTTATTCAGTCCTAGATATACACATTCCTAGCTCCACGTTTCTTCTAGATATACAAATTTCAGAAAATAAACTCAACAAATATGTTTATAATAAAAGAGAAAAGAAGAGAGAGAAGAAATGAAAAAAGGAAGAGCAAGAAAGCTAACAGAGAAGTAGCAAAAGGGATGAAAAAATTCCGGAGGAGACGTAATCGGTTATTCTACTGTTACTCCTTCTTAGCAGTAGAGGTTTGACTCCGAGGCTTCCATAAGAACGTTTCGGAATGGGTCTGTGTCTCTTTTGGATATTTGTTCCAAAGGAATGAGTATCCTAGAGAAGGGGGTTCCATTACCTTTTAGAAGAATTTGGGGGGGTTTACTCATAACCACAGTAGCTGCGTCTTTACTGTGTTTCCATCTCCCCACTCCACACAAGCACAGACTGAGTGAATACTTGAGAACTCCTGACTGAGTCAGACAGGTGCTTTAGTGGTTTTTGGTAGAATTAGTTTGTGTTGGTATAAACATTTTTAAATGTTCATACTTAACTGACATTTGGATACTTGCATTTCTTTCAGGATCTTGACAAATAGATTTACATAAAGCTAGAGGCAAGCCTCTGAAAATACTTGTAACTAACTATATGCTACTCTTACTATGCCCCTCATTTACGGCACAAAGTTCAGTTCCTTTCAAGGGACAGATATCTAAGTCACATTTCATGAATGTTTCTGTACCCTCAACCTGTCCACTCCTTATACAGAGCCTATCAAAACAGGTTTTTTACTGGAGAAGTTAGGGCAAAATGATAGTTCTTTATGTTTTTTTTTAAAAAATTGTGTAGAAGAGGTTTCATTTTCCTGCTAATTTCTATTATAACATTGTGAATAAATCTGTTTTTAAAAATTTCAGTAGTCCAGAATTAACATTTTAGGCAAAGGAAAGGGTTATGTAACAAGGCATTGCCCTAGAAGAGTTTTAGAACAATTTTAGAATTTTGAGTTACATTTAGGAAAATGCCAATTTCCTGATTTGTAGGATCAAACGGCACAAGTGCACACATACCCTGATCCTCGTCTCAGAAAACAGTTCTCCTTCACATTCTAGTTATGATTGAAATCTTAGGAATCAATCAGAATGCAAAGTAGGGAATTCACTTGTCTAATACTTTCTAAGCTCAAAGTCATTTTATTTGAAACCCACATAATTGCATTCAGAAAATAGCCATAAAATTTTCTACTGAATTCTTCATCTTTGTTCTCTATAGTATAATGCCTAATACACTAATACCAGGACTACTATAATATTAACATGTTAGGACTAAAAGTTATGTTTTATATTTTTTAGTTGTCATCAAATAGGTACTGCATTTTAGGCTAATGTTCATTATACGCACTTTTTTTACGTAGCCTGGAAACCTTAAGAAGCTTACACTTCTTCTCCGAAGCAGGAACTTCTGGTGTGGGGTCAGAAGCCCAGGCGGTTGGTGAGTTACCTGGTGCAGGTAACCTCTCAGAGAACGTCACAGGGTAGGAGCTACGCCGTCTAGTCCGACATGCTACTTCCCTCTCTTTATGCACCAGCTGCTCATCCATCAGCAATGATAGGACTTGCTTAGACTTTTCTCTGATATAGTAACCTGAAAAATACATTGAATTTCCTTAGGAAAAAAATATTAGTTAAGGCTACAATTAATTTTTATTCAAAAGAAAATTAGGAAAAATGAATATGTTAGCAAAGTGAAGAAAACCTGTGGCAAATAGAGGGAAACCTAAGTTTAAGTAGAATTATCAATAAATATATTCCTTTTCTTATACTTCAGGAAGTAAATGAATATATGATTAAATTATATCATGCACTGGCATTACATTTTTTCACTTTAAATACACTTTTAAAAGCACTACTTACTCTGCAATAAATCAAACAAAATAGGTGAAGAAGAGGAATGAATTAAATCTAGGTATGCTGACCTAGATGTACGACCATGACCTATGGCTAAAGTTTTAAAATAATATGCATAGCATGATTCAAATCTGTAAAGCAAAGGGGAATATAAACCTGTATTTATATACAGAAGAAAGAAGTAGAGATATGGATGGATGGATAAATGGATAGATTGATAAATGGATGGATGGATAAATGAATGGGCAGGCAGCCAACCAACTGCATGTCCACCACATTGTTAATATATGTGACCTGAGAGGGATACAACTGGGTAGGACAAGTGAAGGGAGGGCAACTGGCTTTTCATTGGCATAAACTCCTATCAACTTGATGCCCAAAGTAGAGTGCCAGAGCACAGTCTGAGACTGCACTCTAACCGAGATGCTATCCTTAATTATCTGTAAGACTCAGAATCAGGTGGCCTCTCTGGGTCCCAGTTTCCTATCTGAAAACCCAATAAACCTGCTCCAAGGATGGGTTAAACAATGATAAAAATAAGATGATATCTACTTGACTTTTAACCAATGCATTTTTTAAAACAGGAAAGATTCACAGTACTAAAATAAATAGTACTAGAAATAGAATAGCTTGGGCTGCAACTGCTTTGTATCTGAAAGAGATAAAGAAAGAATGGGGGGAAGGGAAAGGAGAGAAGGTGAAAGGGAGAGAGAAGCATAGAGAGGCAAAGAGAGGGAGAAAATACAGATTCTCTGAAATAAGGAATTAAACTATACAAGAGATCAATATCCAAAGATATTGTATAAAACACATCAAGATGAGCCCTGCTAGATGGTGTGGCTCAGTGGATTGAGTGCTGGCCTGTGAACCAAAGGGTCACCAGTTCGATTCTCAGTCAGGGCACATGCCTGGGTTGTGGGCCAGGTCCCCAGTTGGGCCAGGTGAGAGGCAACCATACATTGATGTTTCTCTCCTTCTCCCTTCCTTCCCCTTTCTCTGAAAATAAACACCTAAAAGTCTTTTAAAAACACACCAAGATGAAAAACTTGTTGGTTGAAGTGAAAGTTAAAATAAAAATAAAGCGATATACTGTTTTTAATTGGAATCTTTGGTTGTAAGTGATGAAACTCAATTTGAACTGGCTAAGGCAAAGGCCATGGGAACATCAGAGGTTGCAACTGGGCCTCAGGTTCAGATGAAACAGAGACTAGAACTACCAGGAAGGACTCTTTCCTCCTCTCCTGTCTCTACTTTTCTCTGTATGGTGCCTTTTCTCCTGTTGCAGATTGGCTTCTTCAATCTGGATGTGGATATGGTTATAAACAGTGCCAGGTTCATGCCTCACAGGTTGCCGCCTGGTAAATCTCCTTCTTCCTTCCTTCAAATTTGAAAAATCCAGGAGGATAGCTCGGATTGGCCCAGCTTGTGATTGGCCCATGTGCCCATCACTATGGCCAGAGAGTGGGATGTTGCTCTTGGCAACCCCCATTAGCAGACACAGTAGAGTAAGGAGAGGGTCAATGCAATAGAAAAGTAAATGAGTAAAAGGCCAGCTGAGGAGTCCTCCTAAACTCAAGGCAGCAGAGGTAGAGGACATGGAAATCACAGACCAACCATGCAACAGACCGATGCCCAAGATTATTCGCATTTAATCATTTCTTGAACACTTAAGTTTAAGGAAATGTTCTGAACAGTGGGGGCACAGGTGAGAAAAAGAGAGACGAGGTCCCTAAACATAATAATTCTGGATAAAAATAAATGCGTTAAAGGAAATAAAGAAGAGTGATATGCTAAACATTAATTTGGGGTGTGGTAAAAAATGCCTTGCTGAGGGAGTAACCATTATCAGTTGAGTCTTGAACAGCAAAAAGCCAGCTATGCAGATAATGCCAGAAGAAAGCACCTGCTAGAGGGAAGACTTCAGACTTCATTTATTCAGAAAAGTCTTCTGCTGAGAGATGGGCCACTCATCCAACACACTCATCCCAACACACACATCAGGGCTGCAGACTCGGTTAGGCCCCTCTTTCACACACTCTCAGAGCACCTACGCTTACGTTGTTTTTTTTTAAATCCTCACCTAAAGACATGCTTATTGATTTTGAAGAGCTGGGGGAAGAAGAGGAAATGTGAGAAACATCAATGTAAAAAAAAAAAACAGATTGGTTGCCTCTCACACACCTGAACTGGGGACCAAACCTGCAACCCAGGCATGTGCTCTGACTGGGAACCAAACCCTCAACCTTTTGGTTTATGGGATGACACTCCAACTGAGTCACACTGGCCAGAGCTACACTTGTTTTTATTGTACCTTCATATGTTGTAAATGGCCCATGTATTTGGTAAGTATCTTTTCCCTCCACTAGTGTATAACATCCACGAAGGCCAGAGCTATACATGTTTGCTTAAAATTTTTTTCTTTTAAAAAAGTTTTAAAAATATTTTATTTATTTTTTAGAGAGGGGAAGGGAGGAAGAAAGAGAGGGAGACAAACATCAATGTGTGGTTGCTTCTCACATGCCCCCAACTGGGGACCTGGCCCACAACCCAGGCATGTGCTCTGACTGGGAATCGAACCAGTGACCCTTTCATTAACAGGACAGCACTGAGCCATTGAGCCATATCAGCCAAGGTTGCTTAGGAGATTCTTAATGTTTGTTAAATAAATAAATGAATACACTGAGGAAAACTCCCCAAATACAGGGAGGGAGTCTCTATAAATTCATATCTGAACACCATGCAAAGAGACTTGGAAACATGGCAAATTCCAAGACCTTGAGCACTGAGATGCGCCAGCATGAAAGATACACACCAGACTTGCAGAGCACGTATTGGGCTTCACACAGCAGTTACAAAACATCTCAACAGTTCTCTTTCCACTCCTGACCCGCTGATCTACCAAAATCTGCTCTTCTGCCCATATGCCTTTCCCGGTGAATTTTACCCCCATTTTAGGCCAGAATTATAAACACTCACCAATTCAATTCAATAATCCATGTCTATTGATTATACATATTAAATATCTTCTAAATCCACTCTCTCCTCTACATCTCCCTGGTGATTTGTTGCTGTGGAATTCCAAATTTTTTACTTATTTTTAGCCTCCCTTTCAATCTACCCTCCACAATGCATCAGGGGTGAGAGTGGAGGAAGGTGGTGGGGAGGGAGAGAAGCACCTCAAACATATCCGATTATTTTCCAGTTAAAACAAACCTCCAGTCAAGTTGGCACAGTGAGTGCATGCTTCAGAGTACCCCCTTGCTCTACTCCAAATACACAGCAGTAATAGACATCACCAGTCTCAAAGACAAGACAAGAATCTCCACGAGCCAGAAATATGAGAAATGAAAAGGCAGTGCTCAGGCCTGAAGCCACGGGGCTGCTAGGCTCTCGATCTAACACTAGGAGCTCAGCTCCTCAGGAGTTAGGGAATCAGGGCTCACTCTTTGATGTTAGGGGTTGTCCACGTTTATGAGAGAAGTCTAGGGAGAAAAATTTTTAAAAGCCACTAATTGCATCTTGGGCTATAATTTATTTGTAACTGGAGGTCTGAAAGCAAGAGGACACACACGAAGGCTTGAAAGTAAACAAAGTCACCTGCTGGCTCAGTAACTAGATCCATGGCACAAGCCCTCGTATTATGTGCCCTGAGCTACCTTCATAATGGATGTACTGAAGACTCTAAGGGAGCTGGGTGACAGGAACTTGAAAACCAACATAAAAGGAAAAGTGAACATGGGTGGTTGGGGAATAACATCTCACTCAAAATAGATTTTTTAAAAATATAATGCTAATAGCCAATAAAAGAGCAATCAAAACAAATTCACTCCAAATGAAATCATTATGCTACACAACTCTACAGGATCTTCTATAAATCAATAATCTACATTGTTACAGGATTTTAACAAAGATTTTCAAATCAATATGATCAAGAGAGAGTAACATAGGCATCGAATCCATAACAAAATCATGAGATTATGAAACAAAAGCAGGCAGGCCCCAGCCAGATGGCTCAGCTTGCTGCAACTTTGTCCTGTACACCAAAAGACTGTGGGTTAGATCCTCAGTCAGGGCACACACCTATGCTGCAGTTTGAATCTCTAGTTGGGCGTGTATGGGAGGCAACCAACCTATGTTTCTTTTTTTTTAAATCTTTATTATATATTTTTCATTACCATTTAGTCCCCTAATACCCCTCTCCCCCTAGCATCACCATACTATTGTCCATGTCTATGAATCCTTTTTCCTTTTCGTTCATCCCTCCATTACCTCACCTCCTGCCCCTAGATGTCACCCAACTCTCTGTCTATGGGTCTGTCCCCATTTTCCTTGTTAGTTCAGTTTTTGCATTAGGTTCCACACATGAGTGAAATCATATAGCATTTGCCTTTCTCTGCTGGTGTATTTCACTTAGCATAATGTTCTCCCCATCTATCCATATTGTTGCGGAGGGTAAAATTTTCTTCTTTTTTTATGGCCATGTAGAATTCCATTGTGTGAATGTTCCATAGTTGTTTTATACCCTCATCTACTGACAGACACTCAGACTGTGATCTATATTTCTCTCTTATATTGATATTTCTCTCTCTCCCTCTCAAATTAATGACTATATCCTTAGGCAAGGGTTTAAAAAATAGGCAGAAATTAAATAAGAACAGATGGATATGAAAAGGGACCATTGAAAACCCTAGAAATGAAAACTATAGTCACTGGGATTAAAAGGAAATATCCAAGATAAACTTCAGAATCTAAATAGAGAGAATTGGTAATTGAAGAATAGTACTAATAAATTCTTTCAAAATAGAGCACAGAGAGTCAACAGGATTAAGAAGGTTAATTAAAAGTAACAAAGAACAGATTGCAAGGCCCCAATAATCACTCAGAAGGAAGTTTCAAAGAAGAAAATTAAGGTAATGCAAAAAAAAAAAAAAAAAAAAGAAAGGCATTATTCAGAGGAATTTTACAGAAAAGACGTGTATTTTCAAATCAAAAATGATCTCCAAAGACCAAGCAGGATAAACAAATCTATACTTGGAAACATTACAGAGAAGCAGAAGAACATTTAGGATAAAGACAAATTCTTTGGTCCTACAATAGCCCACCAGCCATTCAGTCAGCAAACATCTACTTGACACGTCCATCAAACCAAGAGAAAAAACAGAGAGACAAATAAAGTGATCTCAGTCCTGCAAACACCCACAGTGCAGTGAAGGGACCACCATGTTACTAAGTCATTACAGCTTCATGATGTGTGCTGCAGGGGACATGTGAACACACCATTACAGGTGGGCAGAAACTGCTGAACTGTAGAAACAGTGGAAAAAAAGACTGTCCTAGTGAACATTGGCACTGAGCTTTATTTCAACATGAATATATGTTGCAGGAAATAAGAATGATAAAAGTAAAAATGTGTCAAGGAATAATGATATTAGCTAACATTGGCTGATGCCTTACTAACTGCCTTTCAGACATGACCTCTAAACTTCAAAACAACCAGAGTTTATGAAGCCCATTTTACAAGTGAAGAAAGTAGGTTTATAATCAGTAAGAAAATCCTAAAGTCATAGCTTCATAAGTAGAAAGTAGAGGTTGCGTCTTTAAAAATAACAAAATATAAAAAAAATAACAAAATATATTCTTTAATTACTTTGAGTTTATTACTTTGAGATAGCACTGAAGTGCTAAACTGGTTACTCTCCCTTTTTTGTCACTGGGCTCTGTTGTCCCTATGAGTACAATAAATAAAGACCACTGGCACCTCCAACCAAAATGGAGGCATAGGTAGATATGCTTTGCTTCCTCACCCAGCCGAAAGAAGGACAACAACAAATTTAAAAACAAAAACAACCAGTACTGTCAGAAAATCAAACTATATGGAAGTCCAACAGCCAAAGAGTTAAAGAAGAAATTTATTCATCCAGATTGGTAGGAGGGGTAGACAGGCAGCCAGGGGGCAGAGGACCAGTGGCAAGGTGGAGGCTGGAGTAATAGATGGATGAGGTGGTGGCTGGCAAACCAGGTGGTCCCAAATTTGTATGAAGATAAGCCAGGAGGAACAACTGTTGAGCGAGATAGACCATGCAACCCATGGTTTCAGTGCGGAAAACTAAAGCCTCAAAACCTCTGTCTGTAAAAATCTGCGGAAGTTGTGGTGGTGGGAGAAACTCCCAGCCTCACAGAAGAGTTCATTGGAGAGACCCATGGGGTTCTAGAATGTGTGCAAGCCCACCCACCTGGCAATCAGCACCAGAAGGGCACAATTTGCCTGTGAGTAGTGGGGGAAGTGACTGAAAGTGGGGCGAGAACTGAGCAAGGGTCATTGCTCCCTCTCTAATCCTCCCCCACATAAAGCACCACAATGCAGTTAAGTGGGTTGTTCTGCCCCTGTGAATACCTAAGGCTCTGCCCCTTTACTGTATAACAGGCATGCTGAGACAAAGAAATATGGCCCAAATGAAAGAACAGATCAAAACTCCAGAAAAAGAACCAAGTGACAAGGAGATAGCCAATCTATCAGATGCAGAATTCAAAACACTAGTAATCAGATGCTCACAGAAATGATTGAGTACAGACACAAAATAGAGGAAGAAATGAAGGCTATGAAAAGTGAAATAAAGGAAAATATACAGGGAACCAACAATGAAGGGAAGGAAAATGGGACTCAAATCAATAATTTGGGGCAGAATGAAGAAATAAACATTTAGTCAGAACAGAATGAAGAAACAAAAATTCAAAAACAATGAGAAGAGGCTTAGGAACCTCCAGGACAATTTTAAATGTCCCAACGTCTGAGTCATAGGGGTGCCAGAAGAAGAGCAAGAAATTGAAAGCCTATTTGAAAAAATAATGAAATAAAACTAACCCAATCTGGCAGAGGAAACAGACAAGCAAATCCAGGAAGCTCAGAGAGTTCCAAAGAAATTGGATCCTGGAGGGACACACCAAAATACATCATAATTAAATTTCCCATGATTAAAGATAGAGAATCTTAAAAGCAGTAATAGAAAAGGACAGTTACCTACAAAGGAGTTCCCATAAGGCTATGAGCTGATTTCTCAAAAGAAACCTTACAGGCAAGAAGGGGCTGGAAAGAAGTATTCCAAGTCATGAAAGGCAAGGACCCACATCCAAGATGACTCTATCCAGCAAAGCTATCATTTAGAATGGGAGGGCAGATAAAGTGCTTCCCAGATAAGGTCAGGTTAAAGGAGTTTATCATCACCAAGCCATTATTACATGATGTGTTAAAGGGACTTACTAAGAAAAAGATGATCAAATATACAATAGCAAAATGACAACAAACTCAAAACTATCAACAACTGAACCTAGGAAACAGAAACAAAAACATACTAAGCAAACAATTAGAATAGGAGTTGAGTTGAAGAGTAGGAGATCACATTGAGGGTTACCAGTGAGGAGGGGAAAGGGGAGAACGAGGGAAAAGGTACAGGGAATAAGAAGCATGGCCGGTGGGTACAGAATGGACAGGGGGAGATTGGGAGTGGTGTAGGAAGTAGAGAAGCCAGGGAACTTATGTGTACAACCAGTGGACATGAACTAAGGAGGGGAGAGAGAATGCAACAACTGTAATAGCATAATCAATAAAGTATACTTAAAATAATAAAATAAAATAATAAAAAATAAAGAAATAAAGACTACTGTGGGAAGGCTGGCTGGACAGACACATTTAAGTTTTAAAAAGTGATGGTTTGCTTCTTGCTATGAATATCATTATGGCTATGTCTGTTGAAAAGGAGCAAAAGTCGATCCAAAATATTTAACTGTTTTAAGCAAAAAGGTTTTGTTTAAACTCACAATAATATAATTTTTAACAAAAACAGAACAGGCTTATGACCCAAAGCCTATAATGAAAGTTTGTTAAAATAAATTCATTTGTTCATAAAGACTATACAAATGTCTGACACAGGAGATCACACTTGTTTACGTAAGCTATAAAAGAATTTAGCAGGTTTTTGTCGTTAATTAAGCCACCTCTCTGTCAGCACACCTATATTGCTTAATTAATCCACCACCACCTTTCAGATGGGCTCGATGCTTACAGAATTTTGGTGATTGCTCTGACAGCTCTAGAAAAAAATTGTCTGATGCACTTAGAAGCTAGATTTTTTCCCCACAGTGCTGACCCACCACATCATACCAACTAGGAACTATTTGTCTGACACCATGCACATGCAGTCCCTTCTGAACAAGAAGTCACACCCCAAATTTTAGTTTTTTGGCTTTTAGGGACTTAATATGGCTAACCAACATCTAAAGTAATTTTTTTACATTTAAAATATTTTCTTTTTTGAACTTAACTCTTTTCAGATATTTTGGCTCTATTCAATTTCAATTCATTACAGCCACCTTCAAAAGGAAAATCCCTCTTTTCTGCTATTTTCTCGGACTCTCTCTTTCCTTAAACCCTTTCAGGACTCAAGTACCTGGTGTCTTCTCCCCTTCTATGAGAACCTGAATTCAATAAACAACCTCTCCCTCAAAAAAAGATTTTAATAATTTATAAACTAGTGTAAATAAAAATAAATGTCTTATGTCTTCCAGAGTCTCTGCCTTTTACATTTCAATTCACACCTCTTAACTGTGACTTAAAAGGCTTAGTTCTTACTCCAAGACATTCAAGCTTTGGCAAACATAGGGGTATATATATTCTTTCAAACTAAGTGTTTCAGATTTCTTTCAATATATTCCCAGAAGTGGAATTGCTGAGTCATAAGGCAGCTGCACTTTTAATTTGTTGAGGTAACTCCATACTCTTTCCACAGTGGTTGCACCAGTCTGCACTCCTACCAACAGTGCAGGAGCGTTCCCTTTCTCCCACATCCTCACCAACACTTATTTGTTGATTTATTGATGCCAGCCATCCTGACAGGTGTGAGGTAATATCTCACTGTAGTTTTAATTTTCTTTACTCTGATGATTAGTGACTTTTTCATATGTCTATTGGCCATCTGTATGTCCTCTTTGGAGAAAGGTCTATGCAGGTCCTTTGTTCATCTGAAATTTGTGTGATTTTATTAAATAATGTCACCCAATTTATTCAATTTAAAAAAACCTATTTGAAAAAATAATGACGAAAAAGTTTCCTAAACTGGTGAAGGAAATAGACAAACAAGTCTAGGAAGTGCAGAGAGTCTCAAACTAGATGAACCAAAAGAGGACCACACTAAGACACATCATAATTAAAATGCCAAAGCTTAAAGTCAAAGAGAATCATAAAAGCAGCAAAAGAAAAGCAGTTAGTTATCTACAAGGGAGCGCCTATAAAACTGTTAGCTGATTTTTCAAAAGAAATTTTGCATGCCAGGTGGATTGGCACAAAATATTCAAAGGGATGATAAACAGGGATCAATGACCAAGATTACCCAGCAAACCTATCAAAAGACAAATAAAGAGCTTCCCAGACAAGAAAAAGCTAAAGGAGTCTATCATCACCAAACCACTATTACAAGAAGTGTTAAAGGGTCCCCTTTAAGAAGAAAAAGAAAAAAAGATAAATGATATGTACAATAAAATGGCAAGAAATACACATCTACCAACAATTACTTTAAATGCAAATGGATTAAATGTTCCAATAAGAAGACATATGGTAGATAGATGAATAAAAGAAACAAGACCTTTGCATATGCTGTCTATAAGAGACTCACTTCAGATCAAAACACACATACAGACTGAAAGTAAAGGGGTGGGAAAAGATATCTATGAAAATAGAAACAAAACAAAAATCTGGGGTAGCAATATTTATACCAGACAAAATAGACTTTAAAACAAAGGCTATAATAAGAAATGAGGAAGGACCCAGCAATTTCACTTCTAGGTATATATCTGAAGAAACTCAAACTAAATTGAAAAGGCATATGCATCCATATGTTCACTGCAGCATTATTGATGATAGCCAAGATATGGGTGCAACCTGTGTCTGTCAACAAATGAATGGATAGAAAAGTGGTGCATATATATGTTGAAATATGACTCAGCCATAAAAAAGAACACAATATTGCCATCTGCAAAACATAAATGGAGCTACAGTGTACTATACTGAGTGAAATAAGTCAGAGAAAGACAAATGCCTTATAATTTCATATTGAAGTGTTTAGTACTTAAATATGAAATCTGAAAAACAAAATAAATAAACAAGCAGACCAGAAACAGACTCACAAATACAGAGAAAATTTTGAGGGTCATCAAATGGGTGGGGGGTTGAGGCGCTGGGCTGGGTGAAAAAAATGAAGAGATTAAGAAGTACAACTTGGTAGTTACAGAATGGTGGGGATGTAAAGCATAGCACAGAGAATATAGATAATAGTATTGTAATAACTGTGTGTGGTGTCAGATGGGTACTAGATTTATCAGAGTGATCACTTCATAAGTTATATAACTGTCTAGTCACTGGGTTGTACCCCTGAAATATAATATTGTATGTCAACTATAATTGAAAAAATTTTTAAATTATATATTTTTAAAAGAGTAGAAAGGTACACAGGGAACATGCTAAGGGACCTGACTTTTTCCTGAGAACTGGTGGTTTCCAAATTATTTTGACTGCACACCCCTCAGTAACAAATGTTTGTGCATGTGTCCACCCCCAATATATATACACTCATTTATGTATAAATTAAGTAATGTCAAGATCTACTACTTTAACATGTTACACTCGTAGGAAACAAACACAAAAAGAGAAATATGTAAAAAATAAAGATGAAATAAGTAATATTTCCCCCAATGGAATCATTTTCCTTTATATTTATTAAATAAATGAATGTGCACCAGTGTAATTAATAACTAAGTTATCTTCTATGATCAACAAATGAATATACTATGTTTCTGTTGAAAATTCAGTTCTAACTTGCATTTTTCTTATTCTCGGTGCTAACAAATCACAAGGGTATTTATGAAGTCCAACATAATATACTCATGCTTGCTTCTTTGATTCTAAGCTCAACAGTTACTAAATCTGAAAGACATTTATGACAATGGATTTAAATATATCCATATACTATATACCATACCTTGTACATATGAAAGATATACATGCATAAATAGGTTTGTCTATATATTTATAACTACGTTTATCTGTTTTAAGAGTTTAGGTCATAAACTCTTTAGAATAGGGGCCAATACCCTCTTTTCCACTGAAAAAAATCATCATAGTGTTTATACAGTGACAAAATAGCTGTTCTGTAAAATACGAGGATGATTATCTTGCATTCACTATTCAAAAATTATGTCTTTTAAAAACTTAACTCTTGGGAAAACAAAATTTAAATTAGTATTTTAATTTTTTAAGAATTGGATCTTATGTAAGTTGATGCTTTTACAATTTCTGGATTAAGAAACACAACATGATCAAAACCCAAGAAGATTTTTCTCAATTTCATAATTAAGCCTCAAATCCAACCTAAAAAAAATAGTAAAAAATAGAGAGGCTGAGATGTATGCTAAGAATGCAATTTTCACATATGGAAAGCAACCAATGTAAAACATAATATTAATAGAATAAAGGGAGGGAACACATACTCATTTAAATAGATACAGAAAAGTGCTTGAAAAAAGTCAACACCCCTTCTGATTAAAAAAAAAAATTCAACAAACTAGGAATAGCAGAAAACTTTTCAATCTAATGAAGAGCATGTATGAAAAACCCACACCTAACAGCATACTTAATGGCAAAAGACTGAAAGTTTCCTTTTTTAAAAATATATTTTATTGATTATGCTATTACAGTTGTCCCATTCTCCCCTTATTTCCCTCCACCCTGCACATCCCCTTCCACCTGCATTCCCCCCTTTCAGTTCATGTCCATGGGTCATACATATAAGTTCTTTGGCTTCTACATTTCCTGTACTATTCTTAACCTCCCTGTCTATTTTCTACCTACTGTCTATGCTACTTATTCTCTGTACCTTTTCCCCCATCTCCCCCTCCCACTCCCCTGTTGATAACCCTCCATGTGATCTCCATTTCTGTGGTTCTGTTCCTGTTCTAGTTGTTTGCTTAGTTTGCTTTTGTTTTTGTTTTAGGTGTGGTTGTTAATAATTGTGAGTTTGCTGCCTTTTTACTGTTCATATTTTTTATCTTCTTTTTCTTAGATAAATCCCTTTAACATTTTATAAAATAAAGACATGGTGATGATAAACTCCTTTAACCTGACCTTATCTAGGAAGCACTTTATCTGCCCTCCCATTCTAAATGATAGCTTTGCTGGATAGAGTCATCTTGGATGTGGGTCCTTGCCTTTCATGACTTGGAATACTTCTCTCCAGCCCCTTCTTGCCTGTAAGGTTTCTTTTGAGAAATCAGCTGATAGCCTTATAGGAACTCCTTTGTAGGTGATTGTCTTTTCTCTTGCTGCTTCTAAGATTGTCTTCTTAATTTTAATCTTGGGTAATGTAATTATGATGTGCGTTGGTGTGTTCCTCCTTGGGTCCAACTTCTTTGGGACTCTCTGAGCTTCCTGGACTTCTTGGAAGTCTATTTCCCTCACCAGATTGGGGAAGTTCTCCTTCATTATTTGTTCAAATAAATTTTCCACCTGTTGCTCTTCCTCTTCTCCTTCTGACACCCCTATAATTTGGATGCTGGAACATTTAAAGATGTCCTGGAGGTTCCTCAGCCTCTCCTAATTTTTTTGAATTTTTGTTTCTTCATTCTTTTCTGGTCGAATGTTTCTTTCTTCTGGTCTACTCCATTGATTTGAGTCTCAGTTTCCTTCTCATCTTTATTGGTTCCCTGTACATTTTCCTTTGCTTCACTTAGCATTGCTTTCATTTTTTCATCTAATTTGCAACCAAATTCAACCAGTTCTGCAAGCATCCAGATTACCAGTGTTTTGAACTGTGCATCTGATAGGTTGACTATCTCTTCATCGCTTAGTTGTATTTTTTCTGGAGCTTTGATATGTTCTTTCAGTTGGGCCATTTTTTTTTTGTCTCAGTGCACCTGCTATATATAAGGGGCAGAGCCTTAGGTGTTTACCAGGGTGGGGCAACCCAGGTCACTGTGTTGTGATGCTGTATGTGGGCCAGGGGTGCGAGAGGGAACAGTGCCATTTGCTGAGCTCTTTGCCAGATTTCAGTCACTTTCTCTGCTACCCACAAGCAAAGTGAGCCCTTCTGGTGCTGATTCCCAGGTGGGTTGGCTTGTGTATGTTCTAGGACCCTGTGGGTTTCTCCAATGAACTCTCCTGCGAGGTTGGGAGTTTCTCCCACTGCTGCCTCAACCCCCACAGGTGTTTTCAATCAGTGTTTGAGGCTTTATTTTGATGGGCCGGGACCCCAGGTAGCCTGGCCTGTCTCGCTCCCCAGGTGTTCCTCCCAGTTTATCTGCATGTCAATGTGGAACTGCCCGGTCCACTAGCCGCCACCTTGCAGGTCCACCAGCTGCAGCCTTGCCTGTCCCATTCCACAATCCACTGCTTTGCTGGGTCTGCCATCCGCCACCTTACCCATTCCAGTCCTCCACCACCAGTTTTGCCACAAGTTCTCTCCACCTGGCTGCCTGTCTCTGCCCCTCCTACTGGTCTGGATGGAGGTTTCTTCTTTAACTGCTTAGTTGTTGGACTTCCATACACTTTGGTTTTCTGTCAGTTCTGGTTGTTTTTTGTTTTTATGTTGTTGTCCTTCTTTTGGTTGTGTGAGGAGGCACAGTGTGTCTACCTACACCTCCATCTTGGATGGAAGTCTGGAAGTTTTCTTCTTAATATTGGGAACAATACAAGTATATCTGCTGTTACTGCTTCTATTCAACACTGTACAGAAGATTTCAGCCAGGGTAAATAGGGAGAAAAAGAAATAAGAGGCATCCAGATTGGGAAGGAAGAAATAATACCATTTTATTTGTAGATGATATAATGTTGTATGTAGGAAATCCTAAGGAATCTATCAAAACAAACAATTATAGCTAATAAACGAGCTCATCAAAACAGTAGGATACAAGAGGAATACACAAAAATCAGTTGATCAGTTGTATTTCTATACATTAGCACTAAATGATCTAAAAATTAAATTAGAAAAATAATTCCATTAAAGAGAATGAATTATAGGAATAAATTTAACAAAATTCCAAGAAATCCAGGAAGCTCAGAGAGTCCCAAAGAAATTGGACCCAAGAAGGAATACACCAAGGCACATCATAATTACATTAGCCAAGATTAAAATGAAGGAGAGAATTCTAGAAGCAGCAAGAGGTAAGGGGACAGTCACCTACAGAGGAGTGCCCATCAGACTGTCAGTGGGTTTCTCAAAAGAGACCTTACAAGCAAGAAGGGGCTGGAAAGAAGTATTCCAAGTCATGAAATCCAAAGACCTACATCCAAGATTGATCTATCCAGCAAAGCTTTCATTTAGAATGGAAGGACAGATAAAGTGCTTCTCAGATAAGGTCAAATTCAAGGAGTTCATCATCACCAAGCCCTTATTATATGAAATGTTAAAGGGATTTACCTAAGAAAAAGAAGATAAAAAATATGAACAGTGAAAGGACAGCAAACTCACAGTTACTAACAACCACACCTAAAACCAAAGCAAACTAAGAGGACAGCTAGATCAGGAGCAGAACCATAGAAATGAAGATCTCATGGAGGGTTAGCAACAGGGGAGTGGGAGGAGGAGAAGGGGGAGAAGGTACAGAAAATAAGTAGCATAGACGGTAGGTAGAAAATAAATAGGGGGGAGAGCAAGAATAGTAGGGGAAATATAGAATCTAAAGAACTTGAGACATGTGGTCATAAACTAAAGAGGGGAATGGTGGGGGAGGGGGTGTGCAGGGTGGAGGGGAATGAAGGGGGAAATAGAACAAGTGTAATGGCATAATCAATAAAATATATTAAAAAAATAAAACCACAAAACATTTGTGAAAAAATGAAAGAAAACCTAAATAAAAGGAAAGCCATTTTGTGTTCATAGATTGGAGGAATTGATGTTGTGAAGATGGCAGTACTCCCAAAATTGATCTATAGACTCAATGCAATCTCAATCAAAATTCTAGCTGCCTTTTTGTATATGTTGACAAGCTGATGTGAAACTTGATATGGAAATGCAAGGGACCTAGAATAGCCGAAATAATATTGAAAAGGACAAAGCTGGAGGACTCACACCCCTTTATTTCAAAAGCCTACTACAAAGCTATAGTAATCAAAACAATGCAGCACTGGTATAATGATAGAAATATAGATAAATGGAACAGAATTGAGAGTACAGAAATAAACCAATACATCTATGGTCAATTGATTTTTATAAAGGAGCCAATCTAACTCAATGGAGAAAAAATAGTCTTTCCAACAAATTGTAATGGGACAACAGGATGTTCACATGCAAAAGAATAAGGTTAGACCTCCACCTCACACCATATGTAAAAATGAACTTAAAATGAATCCAAGATCTAAATGGAGAAACTTAAATGATTAAACTCTTAGAGGAAAACATAGGTATAAATCTTTGTGACCCTAGATTAGGCAATGTACATATGATATGTAAGGCACAAGCAATCAAAGGGAAAATGGATAAATTGGAGTTCATCAAAATTTAATCAAGAAAATAAAAAGATGACCTAGAGAATAGGCGAAGATATTTGCAAATCATCTATCTGATAGGGCTCCTGTATCCAGAATATGTAAACTATGAAAAGCCAACAATAAAAACAATGACCTAGTTAAAAATGGACAAAGGGTTTAAACACACATTTCTCCAAAGATATACTTGGCTAACAAGAACATGAAAAGATGCTCAACAATGAGATACTATTTTACATCCACCAAGCAGGAAGACTATAATAAAAAAGATGGACAATAACAAGTGTTGGCAAAGATATGGAGAAATAGGAACTGTCTTACATTGCTGGTGGAAGTGGAAAATGGTGCAGCGGCTAAGGAAAACAGTTTAGCACTTCCTCAAAAAGCTAAAATATTGACTTGTCATATGATCCAGGAATTCCATTTCTAAGTATACACCCAAAAGAATTGCAGGCTAGGACTCAAAATGATACTTGTACACTAATTGCAGTATTCATACAGCCAAAAAGTGGAAGCAACCTAAGAATCCACCAGCAAAAGAATAAACAAAATGTGGTATGCACATACAATGGAGTATTATCTTCAGCTATAAAAAAAAGGAATAAAATTCTGCTACATCTTACAATGTGGATGAACTTTGAGAATATTATATTAAGTCAGACATTTAAAGGAAACTACTGTATGATTACACTTATATGAGGTATACTCAGAATAGGCAAATTTACATACACACACACTAGATTAGAGTTAGCAGGGGAATTATGCTTAATGGTTACAGAGTTTCTTTTTGGGGTGATAAAAAAAGTTTTGAAAACAGTGGAGATGGTTATGCAGCATTGTGGATGTAATTAATGTCCCTGAACTGTACATTTAAAATGGTAAATTTATGTTATGTATATATCTCAAGTTCTAAAAACTAATAATATACCAAAGCCATAGAATTGTACACTTTAAAAGGGTGAATTACATGGTGCTGTACATGACATAGTCTCAATAAAAACCATTTTTTAAAAAGTGAAGGGAAAAAAGAGAAATGAAGTCTCTCAAGCTATAAAAAGATATGGATAAATCTTAAATGCATATTGCTAAGTAGAAGAAACCAGTCTGAAAAACTACATACCATATGATCCAACTATATGACATTCTGGAAGAGGCAAAAACTATGGAAACAGTAAAAAGATCACTGGTTGTCAAGGGCTGCAGAGGGTGGGGGAGGAGATGAATAGGTGGAGCACAGGGCACTTTCCAGGTTGAAAAACTATTCTGCATGATAATGGAATGGTAAAGACACAACATTATACATTTTCGAACCCACAGAAATGTAGAACAGGGTGAACCTTGATGTAAACTAAGGACTTTAGTTAATAATCGTATGAATATTGGTTCATCAATTCTAACAAATGTACCACATTGATGCAAGATGTTTAATAGGAGAAACCACGTGAGGGTAGGGAAGGGTACATAAGAATGTGCACTCTGCATAATCTTTCTGTAAATCTGTAACTGCTCTTAAAAAGTCTATTTAAAAAATGTATACTTAACACAGACATTGCACTGAATTTTATCTCATGATTCATGAGGCTCTTCACTTTAAACACAAATGATAATTTTACATCAGATGGGAAGTGCTGATTCTTTTACCATTGTAGGAAATCAGGCACTACCGAATCATCTCAGCTCAGTATTCTATCACCCTTCCCCTACTTCACCTCCTCCTCCTCCAGCCCCCACAAAAATATTTTATGACCTAATTTTTTGTATTCATAAAACCACTTGAATCTAGCTAGTCTTTGAAGGTTCCAGTCTTTGGAAACTTCCTTACATTTATGCCTACATTCCAACTGAATTGTAATTATGAGTTACAGTGACATTATTGTACCAATTTGCCGTGCTTCCTGTTTTATTCACTTTGCTTACTTCCTGGGAGGTATCATTTTATCATGAACCTAAGTGCTGATTTCATATATCCTTTAGAAAAAAAAAAAAAGATTGATCTCTAAGGCTCTCAAGAGTTAATACAAGGGATTAAACTGGAAACCACAGCTACCCCAGAGGAAATGTAGCTAATACATTTAAGAACAACTTTTCCCCTGTCTTCTGGTTTTAAATGATTTCCTTCCAAACTCCTAATCTTTATTGGCACACTGTAGAAACCTCTTTAACTGTTACCTTGGTCTTTTCCGGCTTCATCTATGTGTTGAAAATCTTTTAGCATTTTAAGGTTATAGAACCCCTCTATGCAAAACTGAATAACTTCCTTTGATCCATTCTTGATGAGATAATCCAATAGCGTGAGGGATTTATACACGTGGCGCCAGTTCTTCCCATGGTCATTTAGTCTCTGCCATAGCATATTCATAATCTCTGAGAGAGAAACTGTGTTGAAAGTCAGGTCACTGATAGCTAACATCAGAGAGCTAGAAGGACCCCAAGGATCATTAGAAGTTGCTTCCCTGACTTTTATTTCAGCGTCTGAGTAATTTTTCACGAAGTTTTTCACTTGTCTCTTGAATGCCATAGGTAAGACAAGTTTGAAGGTAGGATAGGGGATGTGAGCAATAGAATAGGAGTTTGTTCATAAAACCCATGGTAGGTGGTTGATCCCCATATCTGCTGCTCCCGAATACAAATGATTAATCATCATCTTGACAAGGCATCAATTTCCTGCAAAGGAAAACACACAAAGAAATGTAAGTTAATTTTTTTAAATGTCTACAGAACACCAAGTCAGTTTGAAAAATCTAGCTTCAGTTTCTAAATCAGCCCCTCACTTACATCAGCCAGAATTGAAGGTACCATGGAATAGTTCCCAGGATCATTATGAGAAAATCTCTCATAATGGATTGGCCTACTTCATTTAGAGAAATATAAGTGGCCTTTCTAGTCTTAAAGGTTCCTGCAGAAAATATCATTCATTCTCTTTGGCCAGAAATAAAATCATTATAAAGCATTTCATGGGCAGTGGACAATTTAGCATAAGCAAATAGAACTTGAGCTCTGAACATCTCATGCCTAGGATTTGCTGTCATGTATAAAAATATTAAGTTCTAAAAATAATTCAGATGGTGAAAGTGGAATCTTAGAGTCACCAAGTAACCCTATGGTCACATTCTTTTTAGAACTACAAGTTATTAGAATCAGAAACTAAACATGGTCTGCTTTCTCGTTGATCAAAAAAGTCATTGCCCCTCAGTTGGCTCCACATTGGACTCATGGTACCCTAGACCAATATTTTAGTCCTGGCAAAACTAGTAAGTTCAAGGAAGAGGTCAAATTACGTTCTTTACTCAAATTTAGAGAAGAAAGTCTGAGTTTAGAATTAAACAGTACCGATAGTATGATTCAAACAGTCTCAGAATTTTCCTAAAATCTGGAGTGATCAGCAGTCTCTGCAAAAATACCTGAAAACTGAAAAGGGGTATGCAGCCCCAAAACTTTAAATGATGCTTGTGAACGATCAATTTATAAGTTTGTATGAAACTATTTATTTCCTTTCTTCTTTTTCATTATTTTCCATTAAGGTGAATCCATTAATTTGCAATTTCCCTAGAGACTCAGCACTGATGACCATCAAAATAGTGTGCAACCACCTGATTTCAAGCCCTGTGAGCAGTATCTAGTCCCAACAAAGACTCTACAATCTAGAATCAGTTTTTGCTAGAGAAACTGTACACATATGAAATAAAATGGTTAAAATTCATAACAAATAAATTCATTTTTAGTTTTGTTTTGCTTCTCTTCTTTGACCTTTTCAACTTCCAGCTCAGCCTTAATTAATTTCTGCGTATTAAAGGAAGACATAAATTTTCAAAAGCATCCTAAATGAACTATCATGTCTTTCTTAAAAAATAAGAGAAGATAATTAACTTTTTTTTAAGTACCACGCATCCTCAAATAAACAGGACAGAAAATCTATCAATTTAATTAGAATTTCTCAGAAAGAGACTAGCATCAACCCTGGGAAGGAAAAAGAAGTTGCACATTTTCAAATTTTTCTGATTTACTCTTGTTTGCACTGCAAGTACAAGCATTCTTATCTGACTCACCACTGCAACAAAAACTCAATTTATAGTGTGTTTCAATACGCTATTAAAATTTTCAGTCACAAGGGTTTTCCTTTTCTCTTGTCCTTCTCTGTCTATCAAACTTACTCAGAGCAGAGCTACACTGTGACACTGGCTCAGAGCAACAAATATTGATCTGCTTTCTCACAAGTCTATTACAAAAACAGTCTATCAGAATCATAACTTGCTGTAATTGAACAAGTCACTAAAACCCATTTTTTTTCTTTTTTGGATAGCTACCTATCTACATTTTAGTGGGACAAAACCCTAATTTTTAGGTCTTTCTGTTCTCTCCAACCTGCATTTTTAAATTTATTTATTCTTCCCTAGAAAGCTAAATAATAGCCGTCGGTCCAATAGAGTAGTTTCAGATGGATGTTGCTGACACCATTCCAAAATAAATACATTTCTAACCATTAGAAAACCAAAAAGAAAAAAATCTGATTGAATTAGTATCATTTACTAATTATGGCACTTTGTGACATTAATATAGAATATGCAAGACACAATTCTACTACTGTTATGGTTTTTTTTAATTTTTATTTTATTGATTATGCCATTACAGTTGTTCTATCCCCCCTTCATTAACCTCCACCCTGCACCCCCTCACCCCTTCCATTCCCCCCCTTTAGTTTATGACCATGTGTGTCAAGTTCTTTGGATTCTATATTTCCCATACTATTCTTGCCTTCCCCCTATCTATTTTCTACCTACTGTCTATGCTACTTATTTTCTGTACCTTCTCCCCCCTTCTCCTTCTCCCACTCCCCTGTTGCTAACCCTCCATGAGATCTTCATTTCTATGGTTCTGCTCCTGATCTAGCTGTCCTTTTAGTTTGCTTTTGTTTTAGGTGTGGTTGTTACTAACTGTGAGTTTGCTATCCTTTCACTGTTCATATTTTTTATCTTCTTTTTCTTAGGTAAATCCCTTTAACATTTCATATAATAAGGGCTTGGTGATGATGAACTCCTTGAATTTGATCTTATCTGAGAAGCACTTTATCTGTCCTTCCATTCTAAATGAAAGCTTTGCTGGATAGAGCAATCTTGGATGTAGGTCTTTGGATTTCATGACTTGGAATACTTCTTTCCAGCCCCTTCTTGCCTGTAAGGTCTCTTTTGAGAAACCCACTGACAGTCTGATGGGCACTCCTTTGTAGGTGACTGTCCCCTTACCTCTTGCTGTTTCTAGAATTCTCTCTTTCATTTTAATCTTGGCTAATGTAATTATGATGTGCCTTGGTGTATTCCTTCTTGGGTCCAACTTCTTTGGGACTCTCTGAGATTCCTGGATTTCCTGGAAGTCTATTTCCTTTGCCAGATTGGGGAAATTCTCCTTTATTATTTGTTCAAATAAGTTTTCCACTGGCGGCTGTTCCTTTCCCCCTTCTGCTACCCCTATAATACGGATGTTGGAGCATTTAAAGATGTCCTGGAGGTTCTTAAGTCTCCCCTCATTTTTTTTTTTTTGAATTCTTGTTTCTTCATATTTTCCTGTTTGGTCATTTTTTCCTTCCTTCTGGTTCACTCCCTTGATTTGAGTCCCAGTTTCCTTTTCATCGCTATTGGTTTCCTGTGCAATTCTCTTCATTTCAATTAGTTTAGCCTTCACACGTTCCTCTAATTTGTGACTAAAATCAACCAGTTCTGTGAGCATCCTGATCACCAGTGTTTTGAACTGTGCATCTGAAAGTTTGGCTATTTCTTTGTTGCTTAGAGCTATGGGCTCTGGGGCTTTGAGTTCTTCTTGAGCCATAATGTTTTGCTCTGTTTGCGCCTGTTACCTATGAGGAGCGGAGCCTTAGGGGCAGGGCGGGGCGGGGCCTCCAGGGCGGGGTTGCTAGGTTGTGACGCTGTATGTGTGGGCGGGGTCAGAGCCGGAAATGGCGGCCTTCTCAGCTGCCTCCCCTCACTGGGACCCACTCGGTCCATCTCACTGCCCACTCCCTTGCCGGTGTACCTGCACAGGAATGCACCACCACAGTCAACCTGCTCGCCGGATCTGCTGGTTGCTCACTGGGTCGCTCACTGGATCCGCCCTTTGCAACCCCACACCAGGGATCCGCGTGCCTGAGTCCATTTGACTGAGTTTTCTTGTGCAACCCCACTCCGCCAGCTGCTGGTTTCGCCCCTCTTACAGGTCAGGCTGAAGCATTCATTGTTATCAGACTTCCGAAAACTTCAATTTTCTGTGTTCTGGCTATGTTTTCTCTTGCTAATATTTTGTTGTCTCTAAACTTGGTTATGTGAGAAAGCACAGTGTCTCCACCTATGCCTCCATCATGGCGGAAGTCTACCACTGTTATGTTTTTACACTAATGAGTTCAATTAATTGTAGTTGTAAGTGACATGTTGGTATACTCTCTGTTTTACACACCTGACTACATGCAAACGTTCAGTTTACTCAGGCTGTCAAAAACTTGAGGTTATTGTGATGATGATGAGACAAAATTAGTGCCCTAAAGGGTAAATTTTCACACATTTGGGTAGTCTCCCTACAATGTATAGAAATGGAGGGAAGATATTCCATGTCCCAAATCTATGTCACCTCCTCTGAGAGGCCTTCACTGATCTTGCTAACTACTTATATCATCCCATCAAACTCTTTTTAGCACCTGCCGTACTTCCTTCATAGACTTATCATGATCTGTACATATATATTTGTCATTTGGTCTTTGGCTTTCTCCACCACCAGGCTAGTTCTTGAGAGCGGGGACTTTGACCATCTTATTTACTAGTGTAATCCTATTGACTAACATGTACCTAGCACACAGTAGGCACTCAAGAAACAGGTGTTGGGTGAATGGCCAAATGGTTTAATGATTCTGCTTGGGGATAAACCTGTATGGATGCTACGTCTTTAGAATAAATATAACATTAAAAAAATATAATCATGCTTTGACTGGTGTGGCTCAGTGGGTTGGGTGTCATCCCACAAACTGAAGGGCTGCTGGTTCCTGGTCATGGCACATGCCTCCGTGTGGGCCAGGTCCCCCTCCAGGGTAGAAACACACAAGAGGCAACTGATTGATGTTTCCCTGACACATCAATATTTTTCTCCCTCTCTTTCTCCCTCCTTTTCCCTCTCTTTAAAAGTAAATAAATAAAATTTTATGTATGTATTTGTGTGTGTGTATTCCAGCTCTTGTAATTGTCAGGTAAAATTCTAGAGTATTGAGCAAGTATTTGTAAATCAGTCCATCAATATTTCTTGAACATACAGTTTTGTAAGAGATACAGGAAACATATAATAAAATCCTTATATTAAAAACACATCATTAAGGAGCTTTTCCCCTTAAATAATTCCAAAATAAGCAAATGATGAGGTAGTGAAAGTCTCTGTTTTCTTTTTAGGTTTATCCAGCTTCCACAATGCTTTGCCAAAGGCTGTTTGCTCCCACAGCTTTTCCTGAATCATAACAGGAGATCATTTGGGTTATCAACTGACAGTAAACTATTGGTGCACAATTCCTTAACCAAATTCTTTGAGGCTAGCTGACTTGTAGAATTCAAACTCATTTATTTTTTATTTTACTTTTTACTTTTGAAGGATAATGCCATGTCTATAACGTATATTACATGACACCCACAGTGAGGTGTGGGGCCACTCTGAACAATCAAACGCATTGACATGACAGAGGCAAAAACCTGTAAGTATATGAAATACATGAAGACAAATGGCTTGTTTCAATCCAGGTCTTTCCACAAGTTATGGGAGGAAACTGGTTTTTAAAACTTTCTGTGTATTAGAATTGAGAATAAGGAATTAAAGAAGCTGAAATGACTTTTACCAGAGACCTAAGGAAATGACAACCAGCAGCACCTAGGAGGTTGCGTGCCAAGAAGCATCTGTAGAAAGAGAATTCGGGGCTCTGCAATAACAAGGAGAAAAGAGCTCTTGTGTTTGGACACGTTCTGCCTGTAGACATGAGCTCAGCCCAGGAGGAAATAAGGTCTGACCGAGATCGTCACGGGAGGACGATCACAGAGCACGCCATGACATCAGGAGATGAAACTGTTCTGATGGAGAGAGCGCTGCAAGAGGCAGAGACGCCAGCTTGCCTGAGCCCCTCCTGGGTGTTCATTAACCAATCCAATTAGGAGTTTCCCAGAGTTTCCCACGGACAGGCCCCCTTCTAGGAAATGGAGAAACAGGTGCACAAGACACAGTCACCACTCTCGTTAGTAACTGGCTGCTCTTTACTGAATGCTCGCAGCGTGCCCACATTCGCATACCTCATCTCATTACTTTAATTAGGACTCCAAAGGCATGGATTTGAGGTCCTGTTCTCCCATTTCCTAATTAAGGGTTACAACTTCTCCGGGCCGGTGCCCCATCTGCAGGAAAAGGACTAATCACATAGGGAAGACGGTTGAGAGGAAGCAGTGAAGTGCGCGGGAAAGAATTCTGAGCGTGAACAGCGGAGGCTGGGTGAGAATCGACTTCCAGCAACTGCCCTCTGATAGCTCAGGATTTACTTGCAGGGGGAGGCTGGGCTCGGAGAAGGTTCTAGAAAGTGGCAGCGACATGTTGGTGTGACGCAGCAGAGACTTTTCCTTACGATGACAGTGCGGGCCTCAACCCTCTGTCACGGGCACTCCGACCGCCAGCCGGCACAGGCATGGGACAGGGGGCGGCCCAGTCCCCGCCGACCTCCATTACCAGCCCCTCCTCCTAAGAGCAGCTACCTGAGGAGAAAGTCCAGCTCCCGCGGCGGGGCCTCTCCCCACTCCAATTCAAGCCCCTGGCTCCCTAGGCTTATTCAACTCCTCCAGGCCCGAGTGCCCGGCGCCCCCCACTTCCGCTTCCTCACTTCCGGCCTCTCACCTCCACTTCCGGCTTCTTGCTTCCGGCCTCTCCCGAGTCTAGCACGTGCCTCTGCCGGAGCCTCAAACAACAGGGGTGCGAGGGGTGAGAAGACCCCAGCTTGAGGGAAGTGAGTGGAATGAGGGTGAAATGTCCTCTCATTTAACAATCTGTTCGTTTGTGGTACTGCCTTAATTCTCCTTTCAAAGAGTAAGATTTACAGCCTGTGTCGGTGTAATTTTAACTGACTGGAAATGCCATCCGCCCTGATTTCCACCTCAAAAGACAAAGAACAGAGAAGTCGTCCCCAGAGATGAAAAGAGTGCTGTGTGTCATGGGCAGTGACAGCCTCAGGCGCCACTGACCCGTGGTCGTTGAAATATTCTATTGATCTTCAGGGAACACCCAGCAGGTGCGGGGCACCCACCCAGCCGCGAGGACCCAGACTCCTGGCGAGTCCGGGGCCCAGCGAGTTTGCAGGACGGCGGGCGTGGAGGCGACGGGCACCAGCCCGGAAGACTGCGACAAGACAGGCACGGCGTCTAATTGAGGAGAAGGCCTCTCATCCGGCCCAGGAGGACTTAAGGGCAGGTTTCCCCGAAGAGTGTACATCTGATTTAAATCTTAAAGAATGACAGGGCGTTCGTTGAATAAGCAGAGCAGAGGAGGCCATTAGAGGCAAAAGACTCATCATGGGTAAAATCTCGAAAGCTGAGAGGGCTCATTATCTTGGGAAAACTGCCAGCACCGGTACTTCCACGGCTGTGGCCGAGGCTCTCAGCAGAGCGGCGGAGGAATGTTAGGTCCCGGAGGACCTCGACCACACTGCCAGGCCATTTTATCCACTGAGCATATCATCAGACCTGTTGGAAGGCATGTTGGTGCTTGAGTGGACCATGGCAGCACTCTACTGGGACAGAGGGAAGAGACTTAGAGAATAGGAAAATGTTTCATAGAGGAAAGTAACATGTGTTTTTAACGCTTACTACTTCAAGTGTGATGATGATTATAACAGCCCACATTACTGATACTGGAATGAAGATAGGTAAGTATAATATAAAATGATAGGAGGTATGAAAGAAGTATGTCTGCTTGAAATACTGCTTAGCCGGCTAAGTGGAGTAGCAGCCAGAGGGAAATGGGAAAGCGGGCTTGGAAAGGGATTATTCAGGGGCTTGAATAACATGTTAAGGTGTTGTTCTGTAATGTGTGTTGAGGGGGGAGCGGACAAACAACAAGTATTTTATATATTGAATTAGAGCTTGAGAAGACTTTTTTTCCTAAGGATATCTTACGCAAATTTCAAAGGAACTCTGAAAAGTAGGCATTAATGACCCTATTTTACATAGGAGGCAGTGAGTTTGGAGAAAATGCATTCACTCTACATCCTTGAGCAACCTGGTGTGTGCCCCGCATTATGCTGAGCTATTGGGACTACAAGGAAATTATAGTCTAACAGTCTCAGAGGAGACAGAAATAAATCAGCAATTATAATAAGTTGCCATGACAAAGGCAAATATAGAGTGATGTGGGAGTAAAAGGGGGATTTGTCTAAATCTACAAAGTTAGGGAAGTCTTCCTGGAGTAGGTGAACTTGGGCTGAGTTTGCAGGAAAAAGTGGACTGTGTGAATTGCTCGGAATTATTCAACCATCAAGTTATTTAGCTAGAACTTGAACACAAATATTCTGCATTCAATGCTGTGCCCTTTCCCCTACTCTAAGGATGGTCCTTGACATTGAAATCCATGGACATTCTCAATCAGAGGTCTACCTGTTGTATTTTGAGGTCAGAAGTCCCATTTTTTTTCTTTTTAAATCCATTCATTTCCTCCTTTTAGACTGAATCTCTGGATGAGTTTAAAAGGGAGTAGATTAGGCTCCCCAAAGGTGCAATGTTACCTACTTAGAGAAATTAACTCTGTTAAAGTGACATTTTGTAAGAGGTCCTTTTTCTCTGCTTTTCTCCATTTGGGGGCACCATAATTTAGTTGTAATACTACAGCCTTTGTTAAATACAGACATCGTTATACAATACAACTTGTTGTATTCCTCCCCCATCCCTGAAATTCAGAGTTTTATAAAAGTGAAGTTTCTTCTCTTGGTTTCTAGGGCATCACACTCCTCATCTCTTTGGCTGGTTTCTTCTCATTTCTCTGACCTCTCAACTTTGGAGGAGTCTGTTCTCTGCATTTCTTCTTTAGATGGTTTTAGCCAGTCTCACAGCTTTAAACGCCGTGCTCTTTCTCAGCAGTTCTCAACGCTTTATTATCAGCCCTAATCTCTTCTGACTTCCCTGCTGGCACTTCTCATACACATCTCATATTTAATACATCCAGAACCAAACTCTTAATCCTCCAAACCTGCTCCATCTTAGTAAGTGACATATCCTTGCTTCTAGTTTCTTAGGCCCATGACCTTGAAGTCATCACCTCCTCTCTTTGTCTCTCACACCACACATCATTATCCATTATTCATCAGCTCATCTTTTCATACAGCTGGCTGCCAAGTCTGGGTAATATGTGTCAGAGGTAACAAATGGTTTATCAATGCCACCTTCTAATACACAATAAAATAATATCTATGTTTCCAGACTTTATGGTCACCCTGTACATTCAAACTTAACTACTGCCCACAACCTTCACTTCCCATCTGTCCTAAGTTGCCATCATCTCTTACCAGGACCATCACAGGAGCCTCTTATCTGGTCTCCCTGTTTCTGCTCTTGCTCCCTTACCATCTAACCTCAACACAGCTATCAAAATGGTCCTTTTAAAACTTAAAATCCAAGTCAGATCATGTAATAACTAGCAAGGCCCTAAGCGTTCTGGCCCCCGCTCTCTCTAACCTCCACACTGACTCCTCTTTACCTCGTGCATCAGGCTTGCTCCCACCTTAAGGCTTTGCACCTGCTGGTCCCTATACCTGCAAAAGCTGTTGGCCCAGAGAGCTCTTAGGCTGGCTCCCTTGCTTTGTTTTGGATTTTGCTCAAACGTCCTTTGATCTCCCAGTGAAATCACAACCCCCCCCCCCAGTCACACTTCCTATGACTCTGGCCCCATTTTACGGTTCTCCGTCGTAGTGCAGCCATCTGACATATGTGTTGTTTCTCCCTGTGCCAGAAAGTGAGATCCTGGAGGGCAGGGATTATGTTTTGTTCACTGATATATTCCCAGCATGTAGAAGAGCTGTTCAAATGTTATTTACTGAATGAATGAAAAGAGAGTGTCTGGATCCACACTGTTGAATGAGAAGTACACATATCACCATAAAACCAGATTAAACACAATTATGCATAAGAAGTTCTGATATTGACGATGATCCCCTTAGAAGGAATTACTTCTAAAATTTCAGAAGCTTCTGAAAAATTTTTAAAAGTACGCTTTTAAAAGAAAATTTCTCCATTGTAGATAAGTTGAGATTTCATGTATTTCTAAATCCTCCCAATTTTACTGATATTTTTCTGAGTGTCCCCGATGGTGCGGATGGAAATGCTGGTGTTCTCACGTGACAGCCTTTGTTCTTAGGTTTCGCCTCTGCACTTGTTCAATTAATGAAATAAACCATTGAGATGGCTTTGCTCCCCTCCCAATGTGCTCTAGAAACACATCTGCTGATCATTACTTACTACCGCAATAACTTGAGATTTTTTCTGTTCTGTACTTTGCCCCACACTTGTAAGGGGAGGGGTTATATTCTGCTCCCTGGGGTGCAGCACCCTGTGGAAAAGTAGCGTCCTCTTTAGGGTGCAAACTGAAAACGCCATGATACTTCCTGGAGCACTTTTCAACTTTTCCTCCTTCTTCTGGCTCCCCGGCCATGGAGGTGTAAGGGGCTCAGTGTTTGACCACTTTAAAACTGCTGAATGGGATAAGGACTCTGCCAGAAGATCGTAGGGTTTGAAAACTGGCAATGGAACCCTGGGGTGTAACGATGACCCAGGTCCTTGAACCATGAAGACTAAAGAATGCGGAGGCCAACCTTGAGATGTCATTGTTTTAAAATTGGCAACATAGCCCCAAGCAATGTGCCATCCCTGTGCACTGAAAGGTGGCGGGTTTGATCCCCAGATGGGGTGCGAATGGGAGGCAACCAGTGGATGTTTCTCTCTCTCTTTCCCCCCTCCCCTCTCACTCTCTCCCCCTCCTCCTCCTCGCTCTCTAAATTCAATAAACATTTTTTAAATTGTAAATCAGCAACATGTTTTATCTTGAACTTTCCATCTTTATAATGTGGAAATAATGACAACCCTGTTCAGACACAACTTGAGTTGAAGAAAATTCGACAGGCTGGCATTATTAAAAAGAAAGTGCTTCTTATATTTTAAGAGTTAGGGGAAGCAAATTGCTTCTCTTAACTCATTTAACAAATATTTACTGGACACTACCTGCTGTGACCAAGATGCTCTATTGATTCTACACCGGAGTCTTCTTTGCTATTTCAATTTAAAAAAGCAATTATAACCAAAGAAAAGTTTTTTATAAAAAGGTTTTTTATAAATCTTGAGCAAGGTTTAGGTATAAAGGGGCAAAGAGAAAATTATACCATTTCACAATATAGAATAAATTTAAATTTTAGAACCCCAAATCGAGTCTAATATGATGCCCTCCTTCTTAGCTTTCAAGGGATTAATGCTAGGAACATCCTGCGAGCCAACATTTTCCTCTTTATCTCGGGTCTGGTTTCCAAACTCTGAATGGTGCCATTTAGTGAGTAGCAACGTGTCTAATTTTATGTGAAAGATGCAACATTGCAATCCATTTTTAGCAAGAGCAAAGAGAGAGGAAGAGGCCTTTACAAGTTGCACTTGTTATGGGAGGCAGGAACTTGGGAGGGTAAGTTATAAATTTGAGGGTAAGAACTCAGAAAGTTGAAGGTGACGGAAACTTAAACATCCCAGAAATCCTTTAGTCCAACCAACTCAAGAGAAAGTGAATCCCAGACCCAGCTTATGTCTCATTGTGGCAAAACGGGCTGGAACACATCCTAGCTCAGAGCCTTCCCTTTTTTTTTTTTTTTTTTTGGTTCAGTGTAATATTATGGGCTAATTGCACTAAGAAAGCATTTTTTTTCTGGGGTTTTAATATTGTGAGTGATCCAGAGTGGTATTAAATAAGTTCCCCTAAGAATTCTTACTGTTTCTCTGGTTGCATGGCTATACTAAGGGAAAATGAGAGTTTTCCTTAAGACCAGCAGCAGCCTGCCAATGCACTATCTCTAGGATTAGAAATTTTCTTATATGAACATAATGGTTCAGAGGGGAAATTGTTAAAACTGAAACAGTTGCATAAAGAAGCAAAAGTGTTTCAGTGAACCTCTTGCATTTTAGTTCAACTTTGACAGCAAGAAAACAAAACCACATAATCTAAGGCTCACGCCCAACTCTCTGAAGCCCCAAGTCTGCTAGTTCCTGTGTGGTTTGCTTACAGACTGTAGTTCTGACTGGGGGTAGTTTGGAGGAGGGAGTAAGAAGTTAGGGAGGAGGAGGTACTACTAATGGATCTGTGATGTGAACCCTCTTTTTAGTGTGGCAGTTGGAAGACAGCACAAGGTGGATCCGTACTCTGAAATGGCAGTAATTTGGATGTGAATTCAACTTCCTTCTTGCAAGAAAGGATTCTAATAACTCTGTCAAAGCCAAGCCATAGACTCAATCTCTTCTCTTCTAAAAGGTATGTTATAATGCAACGTCCGTCCACATACTCTAGCAGTCTTGAATAGTTTTATAGTTTGTAGAATGCTCTCTATGAGTCAAATCTTAATCCCATCGGTTTTCCAAATATTGCTTTTAAGATGTTGTCCCATCTCTTAATCTTTCGCTGTAGCAGTCAGTGTCTGTGGTGATAAGATTTGACTTCTAACTAGCAAATGAACGAGGAAAGGACTTGTTTCTTACCCAACCCATTACACAAAAGAACTCTGCTGATGGCTTCTGTGGATTACAAAGGTGAAATTCCACTTCACCATAGTCAGCATTTAATTCAAACTGGGGAATCAGGATGAGGGGCTGAGCAACAATGAATGAACACTAGTATTCTGAGGTCAGAATTTCTCTCATTGCTTGCATTTCTACTTCTGTTAGCATCTGTGTCACCTTTACAAATAACTCCAGTTTAGATCCCTTTACAAAAAGAAAACTTTGTGTTGAAATAGATTTTGAGAGGGTGTTGCCTATCTTTGTCTCTTTATTAACAGTTAATGCTATATCGCTAAGACTGTCTTTAGTTTAGGCATCGTCTTAAGACAACTCTATGCTCTTTGCCTCACCTGTTCCTGAAAACAAGAATTGAAATACATCTACCCAGGATTTTACTAACTTTAAAATATTGTATTTACAAATCCCAAATTGGGCCTTGTTAATAAAGTGTATACTACTTAATTTGCACATTACTGAAAATATGCATCCTCAGATAAATTAAGGGAGAAATGTTTAGGATCTAAAAATCCAAGGGCAAAAATTGCATGTTGCTCATATTATATCATCTGAGAATGGGAAACCTTGGGTTGAAGACTCTTTTGTTCCATATGACTACATCTGCAATAGATTATTTAGCTCTTTAGTGCCCCCTCCCACTTTCTTATTTTTGGTTTCAAAAGAACATTTAGTGTGAATATATTCTGCTTTAACAACCCACTATTGTTTATAAAACTTCATATTTATAAAATAATTTTAAAGTGATTCTCTTTACAAAAAGACCCATTACTAAATAAAGAACACTACATAAATAATCATGTAAGTACATTTAAAATTCAAGTTTAAAAAAATTCTGATTTGTACTTTGAGAACTTTTTTTTTGTAAAGAGAGACAGCTCTATATCATCAAATTAAAATACCTTTTTAGATTGAATTTGGTGTGTCTCCCATGTAATAAAATGTAATATTATTCTCCCTAAATTGTAATAGATTTTTATCTTTTTAAAATGACTTTACCGAAGCAGAAGGGGAGGAGGTGATTGGGTTGTTCAATATGAAGAAATATCTGTATTGCTAATATAATATCCTTTTCAATATCTTCCACATCTTAGGTCATAGTGAAAATCCCTTTAATTTTTTTTAATTTCAATTATTCTATCCCTATGTTATAGGGATATTGTAAGAATAAATGAGTCAACGTAGATAAGAAGTGCTTTAGGAAAAAGGCCCTATGAAAATGCAAAGTGATATTGTTAATTATTTCTTTGAATCTTGATCATTTCCTTCCCACTTCTTACACAAAAGATATCTATCTCCCTTACTGCCTGCACCCTTCTCTTGTAGAACCATTGCCTTCTGGAAGAGCTGAAAATGACCCTAGTTCATGCATATTTACTGATTCTCAGAGAATAACAACCACTGGTGTTGGTGACCTGCAGGGTTCATGCCTAAACTTGAGCAGAACTTGCCCCTTTTCATGGATCTAGAAAAGTCTATAATTGTTCAAAAATGTGTTATTATGTATGATTCCTTCAGGATGTCTTAAACAATAGTTGTTGCTTCTGGTTTTGTCCTAGGCACAGAGTCTTCATTTTCATGCCCTTGTAAAACAAATTCAAAACTTGGTCAAGAATCATCATGACCTATTGAATCAAGGGCAGTGTCAGTTGGTCCCCATCTTGTCCATCTCAAGTATTTTCCCAGCATACCTTGATCCATAAAGAAATAACACAGCCTCATGCCTCTGTCTATCTATCTATCTATCTTTTTTTTTTTTTGCCACTTTACAATCCTTAGGAAAGGGTAGTACATAAATAAATATTTACAAACATTTATTGGACATTTGCTACATGTCAGGCCCTGTGTTAGGTGCTGAGTTCTCTTCAACAATGTTGATACCAATTTAATAAGCTTGAGCCAGTAGGAAGTTAGCAAAATTTTTTAGTTTTCTTTTTAAATATGAATTCAGAGGCAAACATTTTATAGAATTTTTTCAAAAGCTATTACTAAGTACATGAAAATAAATGTTTTATATGTTCTCCAAAGATAAGGCATAAATCTAATGAAGAAAGTGAAGAAAATGCTCAAAATAAAGTTGAAATATTAGTACAATGAGTACCTCTATACTCACCTTGTAGATTCAACAGTTGTGAACTGTTTGCCATATTTGTCCCATCTGTATGTACTTCTTTCTGAACAACTTGTAAACTACAGACAGAACGATGTTTCACCCTAAATAATTCAGTGCACATCTAAAAATAAGGCCATTCTCCAACATAATCACGATGCCATCATTATACCTAAGAAAAAGAACAGTAATTCCTTAATACTATGTCATAACTAGGCCATATCTAACTTTTGCCATTTGCTCCTCAAATGTTGTCTATACCTTTAAAAAAATTTTTGATCTGATTTTTAAAAAGGAAAGCACATTTTTGCATTTGGATTTTATGTCTTTTTATTTGACATTGAACTTTTTTTAAAGGTTAAGCCAGTTATTTTGTGGAATATTCCATGCTCTGGATTTGTTGTTGCCTCGTGGTATCATTTGTGTCTTCCCTTACCTCTTGTATTTCCTATAAACTTCAATTTTGAGCTAAAGCATTGATTAGATTTCGACTGAGTATTTGTAACAAGGTTCCATATTGCGTCTCGGCTGGAGGCACACAATGCTGGATTGTCCATCACTTTGTGATGCTCAGTCTGATGGTGGCTCCAGGTTGTGATCTTGCTCCAGGGATCTCTCTTTCACAAACGCACTTTTTTCTCCTTTGCAATTAACAAGTAATCTGAGCAAATGACACTTTGGGACAGTGGTAATATACTATTTCCCAACAAACTATCGCCAGTGACTCTAGGTGATAACTATTGCCTAGATCAACTATTCCGTTAGGGGTCATACACATATGAGTACACTTTGAAGGAGGATTAGACATACAAATTCATCATTATCAGCAGCAACAGCAGATATTTATTGAGTGTGTAAGTGCGGGTAATAACAACTATAATAATAATGACATTTAATGAATGCTTGTTGTGAAGCCAGTCTAGGTTTGAAACCAGTCCTTCACTTACTAACTGGATCATCTGGGACAAGTTACTTACTCTTTCTGTGTGTTAGTTTCTTAAGCTGTAAAATGAGAATAACAGTGGCACCTATCTCATCATATTGTGTTGAATATTAAATAGTTGCTACATATAAATTTCCTGTAACAGTGTCTGTTACTTGTTGAGCACTTTACAAGTATTCATTCATTTGCTTCTCATAATGGCACAATGAATTAAGTGCTAATACTCTCCTTCTTTCACAAGTGAGGCAGCTAAGGTACAGAGAGATTAGGTAGCCTGCACAAGGTCACTTACTGAATTTTTTGAACTGTAAGACGCACTGGACCATAAGATGCACCTAGGTTTTAGAGGAGGAAAATGGGGAAAAAATATTGAAGCAAAAAATGTGGTAAAATATTTAATAACATAAATAACATAGGCCACTGCCTGAGAGCCACGTAAGCTACATTCAGACTATAAGATGCACCCCCCTTTTCCTCCCAAATTTGGGGGGAAGGTGTGTCTTATAGTCAGAAAATACAGTAACTAGCTGGATTTGAACCCAGATGGTCTGATTCCAGAGTATTCTCTCTGAAGACTGGCACATATAATGAGAAGTGACACAAGTGAAACTGAATGGAAATCGCTAACAGAACCCCTCCCACACTTCAATCACCATCACCACCCAAGCTTTAGGTTAAGTTATTGAAAACCTGAGAGTGTTGCTACCAAAATATATTTGTTTTGTCTCTCTGAAGTAAAACACTCTATTAAGCATAGATGAGTTTACTTACTGTGTTTATATAGCTTAGGAAACTTTAAGCATAAAAGATAATACTAGGAACTGAAAAATGTAGAACAATGAGGGAAGAGGAAGGAAAATACTGAAAGGAATAATCTGAGAAAGGACTTGTGAGACCTCAGAGCCTGAGGGCATAAGATGATACTTCGATATAGTCAAGGGGGGAAAAATCCCTCTCATTTTTCACATTCCTGTACTGTATGAGATTTTACCTCTAAAACACAAGAGTATAGCCATTGTCAGATTTATGAAAGACCCCATGGGACGATGGGGTGAGTCTTGCTGGAAGGTAACTTTCCTAATTGGTTATCTCATACATCAGATACTCTTCTGAAACGTAACTGCAGCACAGAGAAGGCCTCACAGGCCGGGTGCCGGTCACTATCCCGGCAGTGACCTTACAGGAGGGTGGCAGGCACTGTCTCACTCGCGCCTTTGATGGCCATTACAGAAAACTTTCAAGTGTAATTTTCTAAAGAGAACTAAAAATAAATGAGAAAAAATCCGACATTAAAAATCTTTTCATGCATTTTTAACATAGATATTGCTAAATTGATTCTGCCTTTTTGTGTTTTTATTTTTTTAATGAAAAGCAGCCTAATTGATCAGTTGGTCATAAATATAAATGTTTGTTTTTCTTCACACCTCTCAGCCTTCTAGAATAACAGGTTTAACATGGCAGCCTTACAAACGGTTTATGATTCGTGTCTTTTGTGTGGTGCTCTTTGAGAAAATACTGGAGACAACTGGCTGAGAACTCAGTAAGAATTCAGTAAATAATAAGTAGATAGTTTTATTAAATATGATTTTAAAGAAAAGTTTTTAAAAATAACTAGGAAATATTACTAGGGAAGTACACAAGTAGAAAAAATATGGTTAATTTGTAATTTGAAATTGTACTCATCATTTTATAGGTCATGGGTTTTAGCACTTTATGAAGCAAAATGGGAGGTCAGATTTGCTCCCCTCCCGTAAACAGATTTGTATTCTAAAAATATGGATTATTGAATCAGTAAGACTCTCAGGAAGATCTCAACCACATGCTAAATCTAGGGAAACCGCTGTATTTTAATACATTATTTGAGCTCTTTAAGTCGATCATAAATACGTTGCTATTCAGGCCAGCACATAGGTTCTTACTGGCAGTGGTGAGGTGCAGGGTAGAGGGGAGTGTCAGAAACACATTTACAGAGCTGAAGAAAGCTGTGGAAATTCTGCCCAGGGGAAACAGCATGCCTAGCTCTCATCACACACTCGTTTACACAGAGCTTCCAGTGGGCCAGTGATCCCTGGGGTCCATCCCCATGTCCTCGACAGGAAAAATTTCCTTTATTTGGAGTTTTGTCTTATTTTTACCCTGAGCCTTATAAAGCCTTAAAAAAAGAGAGTTTTTACATATTATCTCATTTGATCTGGCGGTGATCTTTGAGGAAGACAGACCACATATTTTAACCTCTCACGTTGCAGAGTAGGAAAAGCAAAGCTCATGTGGTTGAGCGACTTGCACGAGGTAATTTTGCCAATGTCAGCCAAGACAGGACCAGAGCTGGTGAGTTGTAGCCCAGGGTGCCTTCTACTACACCGGTCCGGGCACAGTATTCCGGGGATGCATTAAGGAACCCCTAATGGGCCTTCTGGAAAACTGCAATCTGGCTCTACTGAAAACTACCTGTGTGACTTTGAACAAGATGTTATAACCTCTCTGGGCCTCAGTTTCCTTCCTGGTCAAATGAGAGTTAGGCCACGTGCTTTCTAAAGCCCTTCTGTTTCTGTTGCAAACTACCCGGTCCTGAGAACAGAAACAACTTGTTCTATGATAGATGGCAAGACCTTTCAACCCTTCCCTGTATGTAGGTCATAAGAGCCGGCGTCCAATTCATGATGGGTCCCTTCGCAATGTCCAAATCCTGTTAGAAACTATAAACATCAATAGTGCTTTGATGGGCTGTTTGTGTGTCGTTCTCCCGGTCGCCTCATTTTTCTGCAGGGCTGTCTCACCATGATTGGGTCTGACTCTGCTCTGCATCAGGCAGACATGACACAATATATTATTTTCTCTCTTGGGCAGTTCAGAGTATAATACAGAAATAAATAATGCTGATGGACTTATTTTGGGCCTAGGCCTTATCCTTCTAAAAATGTTGTTCCTCTTAAAGCACCCAAACCTTCCACCTGATTTTTCATTATTAAGAGTTATTTTTATATTTCTTTAATATCCCTGGAATTGCTTGGAAATTTGAGATTTATGTGACGGCCTGCAGCAGTGAATGCAGAAGCCTGAGACAAGAAAGAAGTGATAAGCTTTTGGAAGTATTTGGAGAATCTTTGAGTCAGAATAATTAGGACACATTTGTAGGTTAGCATTTGTTTCAGATTTATAAAGTGTCCAGAGCATATGCTGCCAAGTACACAAATCCATGATATAGTCCCAGTTTAATTCTGAGTCTCTCTGGGAAGCTAAAACAAGCAGAAAATTCTCATGTTCCATATGTCAGTAAACTGGGGCTTTATAACACCAATTATCAAACAGTGGAACTGCAAAAATCAAGGGTCTGCTACACATTGGAGCAATCCACCCTCCCCTTGCTCTAGGCCTTTGGACTGACCCAGGCCAAATACCGTTAGCACAACAGGCTGACTTCCTCGGTAACCAGGAAGGCAGCAATCTCTGTTTGTGATTATCGGCTGATGATAGGAAATTGGGGGCCCTGTTTCTCAGTCATTTTTCTCTTTGAATTTTCTAGAAGAATTTCAGTCTAGAGAATGGAGTTATATCGACTTGTTACGGAGAAGGGTGCAGTTTGCTCTGCATTTTGTCAGGTCATCGGACAGTGGGAGGCAACACTGCCTGGGGGTGACGGTGACGGAGCATGAGCTCAGGCAGGCTTATGGGTGACTCAGTGTGCCTCACATACTCCTCTGTCCTTGAGTGAAATGAGACTGTTCTTTAACCTCCTGCTACCCCGGAGACTTAGAGAGAGGCAAGCATTGTTACCCCAAGAGCATTTTTTATATCTTTGACGTAGTGTAAACACCTAATACTTCATTTACAAAATGCATAACATGGTGATTTCTTATTTAAACAAACCCATTTTGTGAAATTTCTGTCTTCTAGACCAATAGCGTTAAGAGACCACTAACTCATACATAAACCAGGTACTGTGCGATGTTGCACCTCGACACTTACTACCCAGTAAACATCCGGATAATGAAGGAGAAATTGCGAAGTTAAAGAATCCCCCAGCTGGAGAGCAATTCCCAAGACTGGGAACAAGCAAGATGGAGCTTTTAGAATGTAAACTCTGTTTTTCTCTAGCCCGGATACATAACTTTTATCTTAAAAATGCAAGCTGTAGGGAAAAGTAAGTTTTACTACACAGCCAACTCTGTCAGCTCACATTATTTTATAAAGTGAAGGTTCAATTAGGTGTTATTATCATCAAGAGAGCAAGCTGTAAGGCTTTGTCATGTAGACACTATAAAAAATTACCTGTCTGGTTACTTCAATTCATCTTTTGGCTCCCGTCAACAAATAGTCCCCTTAGTCCCCAATTCGCTGTACCCAGATGTACTGAGAACATTTAGGGTAATAAAAACAAAAACCAAATAGGGTCCTTTTCCCTATGGAGCTAACAAGCTATTAGGGAAACTGGGACAAACAAAAGAAAGCGCTACTGCAAAATTCACGATGAGGACATGGAGTAAGAGGCTCAAGGTGGTGCTTTGTGGAGAGGGCCTTCTGGGGGGCGCAGCTGCAGGCGGGGGGTGGCTGTCGAAGAGGCACAGATGCACCCACAAATTTGCACGTTTCAGGAACATCATAGGAGGAGCAGGGTCTTCTTCACTGAAGAGCCGTTTATTTTGCAAATGACAGAGTAGAGAAGGCTCCTGTGATTTTTTTTTTTCCTTGGGGATCTAAAAGTTAAATTTCTGCCATTGGAAACTGTACCTCAAGCTCTTTTCCCAGAAACACTGCTCTGCTCTCACTTCCAGTTAGGCCCTTCTCTAAGTCTTCTCTTTCAAACACAAAGATCGTTCGCTCTCTTTTTTAATTCTCACCCAAGAATATGTTTATTGATTTTAAAAAGAAAGGAAGGGAGAGAAAGAGACAGAGACAGAGAAACATTGATCCATTGCCTACTGCACACGCCCCGACCGGGGATCGAACACATAACCTAGGTGCGTGCCCTGACCAGGGATTGAACCCGCAACCTTTTGGTATACGGGATGACTCTCCAACCAACTGAGCCACCCAGCCAGGGCCAAATAACCTTCATTCTTTTGACTATTCTCCTATGATGTGGCTTTACAAACTCTCATCATTTTAAGTGTTCACCTCTGCCAGACTTCGGTTTAAGGCCCCTCCTAAATCATGATGCCCAGATGGGACAGAGCTCTCCAGGAGCAGTCCCATATATGCAGGACACCATGGAGTAACAGCCTCCCTTGATGTATATCTTATACTCCTATTAACATGGCCCAAAATTGCATAAGTCTTTTTGGCTTTGGTGTCACACTGCTGACTCATAGTGAAATTGTGGTCAAATAAAACCCATGAGTTCCCATGCACCACTGTGAAGTCAGATCTTCCTTACCTAGGCACAGAGGTTTAATTGTAGAGAAATTTATTCCTTTTATACGTAGCCATATTGGTAACAACCTATCAAAATATTTTAGAACTAGCATATTAGTTTTCCCTCCCAGCAGATGAGCAGGTATTTATTTATGAGGATATAGCTAGTCTCCTGCTGGGTCCCTGGTAGAGACCTCTAAAGGGTTGGGACTCAGTTATCTCCTTCTTGTCAATAAATTGTCTGCAACCCTGGACAAATCTGTTGTATGTCTTTAGACTAGCTAGTGAGCCTCACCCTTTGTAACCGTAAAATAGAAGCAAACGCATATGAATTTGCATATCCCAAGGACATGCAACAATGAGTCAGATGTCTACAAAACTCAAAGTAAAAGTCAGAGGCAGTATATATGAAAGAAAGAAATTTTTATTTTAAGCTCTTGGCAGCTTTCGAAAGATTTGGTTATCCTTATCACTCACTATATGATACAGTAAATAACATTCATTTTTGCAACTGCTTTAAAGTTATAGTTGAGTTGTTTGATTTGGGGGTTGTAGTAAAGTAACATCATGTGATGTCAGTATAATTTCAGCACACAATTACTTATAATTTCTGTAAACACCATAAGGTACAGTATATCTGTTTTATTGCAAGGCCCTGTTTAAAGTGGTTCTTTCTCCGTCCTCTGCCCCAGCCCCATCCTCAACCCTAGCCTCTTTCATTAGTAAAACGAAATAAAATAAGGACTACAAAGACCTTGAAGTTTAGGTTTCCATCAGACCTTTGGAAACCTCTGAAAGTCTTGTCAAACTATAATAGCTCAGCAGTTCAGAGGCTTTCATTCCTGGCCAAAGCGGAGAACTGACAAGTAACTTGTATAATATTTATAACTTCAAGCTAATAGAAATGTCACATTTCAAAACACATTCTGTGAGCAGTTTCATTCATTATAGAAAGGTGCAGGCCATGTCCACGATGCAAATTTTAATGTTGCTCATGACCTTGAAATCATTAATATTCAAACCCCACTCCCACCCTTCCCCAGTGATTTTGTCCAGGGCCTTGCTCTGCAACGTGAGACTTAGGGATGCGTAGGGCTGACACCACCTGGGAGCCTGTTAGAAATGAGGACACCAGACCCTGCCTTTCACCTACTGAATCAGAATCTCAATTTAAACAAGACTTCCCTGGTAACTCGTATGCACAATCAAATCTGAGAACTGACCTAGGGCGAAGGGATTTCACCCCACTTTACCCATTATCTACTTGTGTTATAATACAAAATTTACAAAATTCCATTTGGTACTTACTAGTAGTTTAGAGTTGTTCAAATTTTATCAGATTTAAATATTCTATATAATCCATCTATTTCTCAAAGTATATATAACTGGCTTTAAAATACTCTTGCCCTTCTGGGTTCCTGTAGAGCAGGGGTTTCCAACAAGGGGTGACTTTGCTACTCCTAACAGGGACATTTGTCAGTGCCTAGAGATGTTTTCAGTTGTCCCAGTTTGAGATGGGGGAGGGAATGCCACTGGCATCTGGCATGAAGAGGCCGGCCAGCAGTGCCACTAGTGATCCTGCAATGTACTGGGCAGTCGGCAGAGCAAAAGCTTAACCAGCCCAAAATGTCAGTAGTATCGAGGTTGAGAGGCCCTGTTACAGATTGGATTGCAGAGGAAGAGGCACATGCGCAGCATGTACAACAGACTGTCACAGGAAAATGGAGCCATGCGGCATAGCAGGACATGGCCAGGCAGAGAACAAACAGGCAGCTGCCTGAGGGGTGATGGTAGGGGCTTGGGAGGAAGCAGAGGCGTCTAAGACTGACAGTAACCAGTGCTCTGTGCACAAGGACAGTCAACATTAGGGACCAGGGCTGGGGTCAGAGCCTGCACATGAGGGGGGTGTGGGCCAGAGAGACACGAGGCTCTGAGAGTGGGTGCTAGGTGTGATCTCAAAATCATGTGAGACCTGGACGTCACGAAAGGATTCTGGGTGTTGGCATAGGGGTACATGGTGGATTTCAGGTAAATCCAGGAAGACGTGGATTTAGGAGCACAGCAGAATCCCACTTGCTGGAATTGCGGCACCTCAGAGCCAGGCCAGGAAGCAGCAGGGGATGACTGAGCACAGAGTTAGCTGAGCTTTCAGCTAGAGTGAACTTCTTAAATCCCTCCCAACCGTTGAGTTTGTTTGCAGTAGAGTTCACTGGCAGGGAGGGGTCAAGTGCTTGCAGCTATGGAGGTGGGAGGGCAAAAAGCAGTCTGGTTTCTGGCACCTGCTACTGAAAAATCACAGGATAACAACTGGAGTAGTACTTTAGGGGCCCTCCAGGTCATTTCCCTACTGCCGGGCACCTAAATCATTTTAGAAGGAGTATCTACTCTTCAAATGTAAAATTTCCCTCCTGAGAATGATTGCTTAAGGACCCGTGTTGATGCCTAAACCAAAATTTCTTCTACATTCCTAATCCTAAATCCCCTGCTGAGAGGTAAATCGACTTTCTTTTATCTTACCTGGCACACAGGGTAAATGGTAACATTCAGTAAAGGTAAATAGCCCAAACTACCTCCGAAACTGCCAGGCCCAGCCTTCTTTTCTCCGGAATCAAGAACCTCAGTTCCATTAGCACGTCACCCGGAGTCTCTGCCCAACCTTGTGTCCCTTTGCTATTCTCCATGCCCTCTCCAAGGTTTGTCTGCCAGTGATGGTCACAACCAAAATGTATTTATTAAGTATATGTTGTGTGTAGACTGTTCTTCGACCACAGGAAACAAAGGAGGGAAAATATAAAAGGATATATGTGATCTGGTTGGTTTTTATTAGTCTCTCTTCTCTCTCCAAGTTGTCAAACTTTACCAAGTTCGTAGTCCAGCTGGGGCAATAGTCCTTAGGCTAAGTTTCACTGTAACATTTTGGTTGAAATGTTACAATGAAAACATCCTGCAGGTGCTTTCACCGCTGTCCTCAGTTAAGGACAATAGAGTATGCTATCATAAAAATAGCTCTGATTGAATGTAGCTGTAAATAAAACAGAAATAAATGCATTTGCTCAGTTCAAGAGAAGACATTATACTGTCCTGTGCATTTTTTTTCCAAATGAGCTGCAAAACCAAGTTCTTTTCCACAGAAAGGTATTTGTTCAACAATTCACTCACTTTACTGCAACTGGATTAATGCCCTTTCACATCATGTCTCTAAGTGGAAAAGTACCGTAAACTGATTTGCAGCAGGCTGAGTGGATATGTTGATGTGTCCAACGTCAGTAAGATTTATGCTGACTAGATTACAGCCATCATGGCGGGCTGGTTGTTTTAGCTTCTGTAAAGTAGTTGCAAAAGTGTCCCACTTCAGTATGTGCACTGAGAACAGCTTAGCAAAGTCACAGTAGATTGGAGATGTTTCGGAGTGAGAGGGAACGCAGATGGGCAAAATGAGATGAGCAGCCCTCCCCTTCCTCGTGCTGGATGGTTCCTCCTCAATGTTATTAAAATTGTATTTGTACATTTTCATTTGATCCCATACCCTTGTTCTAAAAGCCACCATTTTAGATTTTTGAATTGCTTCACATAGCTCTGCTGAAGATATACACCCAACCCCACTTGTGGTTGAACAGGCTTACTGTGCGCTCGGCACTGTGGTAAGTACCACCGGTCGTGGGCCGCCACCCCCCACTCACTCCACCCTCTGCCCTCTGTGGCACGCTTTCTCTTCTGCTCACTCGCCATTTCCATGCACACCGTCTCATCAGCTTCCCAGGATTCTCAGTCTCTGCCTTGGGACCCTTCCTCTCATTTCTCTTGAATTGCTGCTTTATCCTGGCTTGCACTTACACAAGAAGGCTGCTAGTAGCAATTTGTTTGATTTCCATAGCTGGTAGTTTCTATAACTAGTAGTTACTTTCCAAGGAAATAGCTTGTGGAGATGAGCCCGGGGTGTCACGGGGCTGTTACATGAATCAAATGTAATAATGTATGTTAAAAAAGCCATTAGTAAAATGTAACATGCTCTCCAAATGTAAATTATTTCTACATTTTATGATTTTAGGATTGAAAAGCAGCTGGGTGATATATTTATTAAAGTTTAGTAAGACTTGATAGCACAGTTGACAAAGAAAATCAGGAAATCTGGGGCATTGACCCCTCTGTCTGCAAGCTAGAGACCTTCAACATTTCTTACAGCCAAGTGCACGCATCCCCCTGAGAGCGTGCACTCTGGGCCACGGACCACGTCTGCTCACCGTCCTGGAGTAAGGCCTTCATTCTGGCTCGGGCTCCCCCATTCCCCACACAGTCACCTTCCCAAATCCCAGCCAACCTTCGAGGGCTTTAAACCCCAAACTTACCCCTTTTCCCAAGCTCTTCCCCAGACGAAATTAATCTTTTTCTCCCCAGCACTCATGGCAGCCTATGGCAGAATTATTTATGTGGGTATTGATCTCCCTGAATTGACTGTGACCTGCTGAAGGGCATCTTCTGGCCCTCCCCACCCTCCGTGAATAACAACAGCTCAGAGTAGAGTGGCCAGAGGATAAAGGAGAACACTCCATGGACCAAAAATGTTCACAAAAAGGTTTTCGTCCCAGAGGCTGATCTCAGATATGGAAATGTCTTTGGGTGAGCAACATCTGGAAGAGGGACCCCTCTGAAATGGAATGGGGTCAATTAAATAGACATAAAAACCCTGTGGGTACATGGAAGCTTCTATTTCTTCTCTGTGCTTTTCTGTACATTTAAATGTTTTCTATTTAAGAATGATCTTAAAAAGACTGCATCCTATTTAAAAGTTAGTGAGTTGAGTAACTTTCTAATTTTATTTTCAAGCCTAAAAGTCCCTCTGTAGTTTAAATTACAAAAGTCATTCTTTGCTCCCCAGTTTACGCATATTTATTCACTGAATATGGTCCCCTGGACACTGGTAGTTCTTAGGCTGTGTTTCACACAGTGACAGGTTACATGCACCTTTAGTGAAGGGAATTCTTTGTGCAGGGCATGAGGCTTTTGGAGGATGAGAAGTGCCACTTTTTCACTTATTTTTAAAAGTCTATAAGCTGATTTAGTATTTTAATACTTTAGCAGATCAGAAAGTATTTTTTAGGAATCATCTCTGAACAAACCAACCATATAACTATTGCCAAGTACATAATAAGTGCTCAGTAAATATTTTTAGAGTAAACCAAAATGCTCTGCACTTCTGAACAAAAGACAACTTCAGTCATTTAAAACAGGACGCAGTGGGTATAGTTTCCCATTGCTGCTCTTTTATGTTTGTTAGAAATCATAGAAAAATGGGAATTTGGGGAAAAATTAGTCACTGTTATGAAAACAGTGCTGATGCATGCAGATTGTATCTTTGTTTATAGTGATTTGGTACCCAATTGTTTCAGGGTTTTGTTGTCATCTGTGTTGTTACTATAATGGAAGATTGGCCCACAGCCCTCCTCTGATGCCAAACTCTCTAGCATCGCCCAGTTCTTCCCACAGCAGCCCAGGCCTTCCTCTCTCTCACTTGGGGCCCTGAGTCCTGGCACAGACTCCTAACCTCCAACTTGGCCAGCTTCCCTGACGACACCCTTCCTCCCCTCCCCCTGACAGAGGCTTCTTGTCCTCAGACATTACACCCTGAAATTGGGAGCTTTCAGTGAGTTGAAAAGGGAAATATAGAATTACCTGGCTCTATCAGTGTTTTAAGTATTCTTGTAGACTGAAATGAGAGCTCTTGTATAAAACCACTGAACTCTTTCTTAAGATATGCTAATTTTTTTCTCTCTCTGATTGAACTGTTGACCTTCTGGATATATGACTAGTTATTACCTCAAGTATGTTTGGAACTATTCTTGCTCTACCCATTCTAAAATGTAATTAGCGTGAAGACACTATTGTAGGAGCACATCACCTGGGGCTGGGATCTCATTAGACAGCACAAATCGAGCAAAATTGAGCATGCTCCATGCTTTAACAAAGAACCTCCTAAAAAATCCATGGCACTGGAGGAAAAGTTAACGCTTTCATGAGCCCTCTCTTGCTCATGTATTGATTTGTGTAAGAATCCAAACTGAGAGAGGGTCGTGGCTGTTCTGTTTGAAAACTGAAAGCAACTCTGTTTTCTCAGCAGTCTGCTTTTACGACGCGGCTGCTGTCACAGGGTCAACCAAAACCAAAATAATTCCTTTTAGAGCTTGAGCTTTTCCCCTCAAGACATGCAAAGAATTTTAAGATACAATATTTATCCTTTCAACAGCAGCTGTTACAGAGAATGAATGTTCTCTAGGAGATAGTTAACAAATGTGGGAAAACTGGGGCCCGTGGAGGCGTGACTGCTCCCCGGTTATTTGCACTACTCCTTGAACACTGCCCATCTCTTCCACCGTGGAAGGAGCTCTTTATTTTATGAACCGAAGACCATTTCATGCTGCCTGCTCAGCTATTTCAGTGTGTACGGCTAGGTCGGGGACCAATCCCAACGGTTATTAAGCCTTAAATGAATAATCATGAAGCTCCTCATCCTGGGATCCCAAAGCTTACCATTCTGGTTCATTCCAGGCTGCCCCAGTTGGGCCCTAAGTGATCGAAACTTTTGGGGGAACACTTGCCTAATTCTGTCATTCACCTCATCTGTAAGTCTAGAATGTGTTTTCGTGCACAGAGGTGCATCATATAAACAATAATTTTTCATTATTATAACATTTTTCTTTAATTGCACAAATATTTCTGACCTAAATTTATTCTTGTCATGGCCGTGTGTGCAAGCAGAGTCTAGTTTGTCTCTGCAATACATTAATACTGTATTAATCAGCTTTCCAGTGCTGCCTAGACAAGGAATGGAAAGGATTTATCTGAATCATGAAACACGAAACAAAGCTAAACACTTTGTTAATTATATTTTAAGGGCAGTCTCAGCATTAGGTAGTGCAGCAGAATATAGGCCTATTTTTAAGAGAAGATAACAGAAAACACTACTCAATTAACAAAACATTTGTTTATCGCCTACTGTGCACAAACTCTGAGAGGCAAGAGAGGTGAAGGCAAATACAATTGGCTAATTTTGCTCTATAGCCATAATTAAAGGCAATAAAAGGCAAGTTAATATGTGTTTTGATTTAGTGTCAAAATAGCTTACATATAGCAGACAGAACCATATGAAATCGACAATGTCTGACAGTTTTTTACCAAAAGAAGTGGCAATTTCATGATTTGACCTAATATTAAGATACTCTTGTCATGCTATTCAAGTTCCTAAAACATGATACTGTTCATTTTCTTTCTGTTTTTTAAATTAAATGATTCATTTCATGTTGAAGCTGTCATAAGACAATCAATAAAAGGTAAATAGGGGTCAGAGATTTGACTCCTGTTTTTCATATTTATTTTTGTAGACTCAAAAATAACATGTATTTTGTAGTATGAAAGTTTTTGATTACATGAGACACTGTGTTTGATGGAGAGGCACGAATGTGCTGCCCGTTCTTCGTGTGATACTCCCCAACCTGGTTTCTCATACCATTTCCTTCATGGTCTTCACACAAAACCGGCTTCTCTCTTCCCTTCTTTTCTGCAGAGATGTTTGATGGTAGAGCACTCCATTTATTTGCAAACACTTCTCTATAGGAGAGTAAATCTAACATCCAGTCTTGCCAGTCTGGTTACTGAGAAATCGGAACAGGTTACTGTATGTATATTCCACTAAACACATTCTTCTAGTTCCATCAACAGTTAACACATGTTTACCAGGCACCTGTTTTGTGCCAGCAGTGGAGTCGGTCCTCTGCCAAACATGAAGTTGTATCAACAAAAATGTGTGCGTTAATATAAGTCCAGACTTAGTGCTAATAGACAGACCAGGCACTGCTCCGAGCACCTGGCGTGTATGAATCTATTTAACCCTACCCAAGGGGGTAGCTTTCATTGTTTTACTTATTTCAAAGATGAGGAAACCTGAGGCCAGAGGGGTTAATTGAGCTTCTAGAGCCCAAATACTTAACTAAGACACCAAGAATTTGTCTGGTTATTGTGGGGGACCCAGTGTTAGAAAACAAGTGCTTTTCCCAGACCATGAACCAATTAGTGTGACCAGTTAGCAGTGCCTCTTAATGCCCTAAAATAGTAAATACCAACCCAAGCCAGCTTGTGTATAATGTCAGAAGACACATGAGCCCTATCACACTGGGTTTACTCCCAGCTCATGACACGAAGACACTGAGACCCCAGAGAGGCCCCTAACACACACTGGAATGCACTGAGCAGCGCCTTCGTGGAGAGTCACATCTTACCCCAAATCTTATCACAACCCTGCAGAAGGCCGGCACTATCAAGAAAATGTTCACTCATTTTCCCGTCATGCCCAATGTGTGAACACTGATAACACATCTAAATTCGAAGAAAATCAACAGAAGTCATCTCAGTCAACCTGAAAAGTCTAGTGACTCATTCACAGCCTTTTCACAGAGCTCCTGCTGGGCCGCCCTGGTTCTCCCGGACCAGCCTCCAGGCCTCCTGCAGCCCGAGCGCAGCTCAGAGTTGATCATCTGCACTGCGGATCAGATGAGCGCTGACTTCCTTTTGCACAGGCATTTGAGTTGCTCAGCAAGCTGCCCCTGTTTCCTGCTGACAGCGACCCCACTGCTTATGTCCCTGGGGCAGGATGAACAAGGTTGCCTTGGAAAAAACAACAGGGGAAGAAGATGCTGGCTTTTTAGCCCCAAGAGTAAATTCCATCTCTCTGAAGGCAGTAAACATAACATCTAAATTTGACTCAATTTATGTCATCTTATTAATACGTGAACACATGTGGATGCTCAAGCATGTATGCAGACCTGCTGAAAACAAAACAAAACAAAACAACATACTGTCTCATTCATTAGAAAGATGAGAGGGGGCAGGCCGACTCACCGGAACAGACAAAAGGGCGCTCCTCTACACACATGTACACGTGCTCTTTGGTGTGGTGAAGTCCATGAGATGGGTGGTTGCCCTGGCAATGAGGGGAAATTAATGTTTTCAAGGATTTTTGTGTTAAATTTAAGCAGTCACGTGAACTTCCTGAGCTGGTACGAGCTTAGCATCAGGCCTCCATCCTCAAATAGAGGTCCGGCACCGGTTTTAGCCTCCCTGGTGAGCGGACGAGGAAGGGCAAAGGCTCAGGAGCTGGGCGGCTCAGGCTGGAATTTCAGTTCTGCTGTTTTCCTGCTGTGCCACTCAGCTAAGTTACTTAACCACTCTGTGCCCCCATTTCCTCACCTGTAAAATGGAAGTAATATGACTAAAATGAACCCACTTGGGTTTGTTACGGAGACACCATGAAATAAATGGTAAAGCATTTGGAACGATGCTTGGTTCAGAGTAAGCCCTCAACACGTGAGTTATTTGTTGTAGTAACGAAATGGTCTCACACGTTCCAGTTAGGACATCATCAAGCTCTTTTTTTGTTTTTAGCTTTAATCTTTTAATACTTCAGTCTCATTTCTTATGTGTATGCAGAAGGAAGATGGTTAGTCATCCTTGGAGTACAGTCTTTTACTAAAAACCCTTATTAAGTTTCAAGTTTCTTTTCTGCAGTAAAGGATACAGATTACTTAATTATTCTGTTTTACATGCTTTAGTCATATATTTGGCCTTCTCAACCATCTCTAGATTTATAGTATGTGCAAAAATATTACCTAGGTAATTTGGTTCTGAAATTCCTTATTATCTGCATCCATTAGCTCAAATGTTTAAAATCTATTGTTCATAAGAGCAAAGTTAAGTTTTTTATAGTATTGGTTAGTTACAATATATTGCCATAGTCACTTAATTTTCAAATGCATAGTTCAGCACAAGCGAAACCAGAAGAAACCACAGGTCATTCATCCATTCATCAAATATTTATTGAGGGTCAACTATGTGCTACATTTCAGATTACAAATACGACACTCCCTACTTGGAGGAGCTATCAGCTTAGGAGGGAAGACACAGACATAAGCACATCATTGCATAATTCTGCCCTTAGATGCTGTACTTAAAGTGAGAAGGTGTCAGGATAACCCTGAGGGAGTAGAGAGGGAAAGTTCAGCTCTGCTTGGTGGGAACAGGAAGGCTACACAGAGAAGGTGACTTTGGAACCATATGAAAGAAAGGCAAGAATTGAGAGGAAAGGAGGAAGAGAGTATTCAGGAAGAACAAGCAATTTGCTTGTTGTATGGCCAGGGTACCTTCCATGGTGAAGGTATGAGTGGGGCCCAGGATCTAGGAAGGGTACAGAGATATAAATCTGCCCAGGTCAGCTGGGGCCAGGCTGGTAGTGACCAGATCAGGAAGCCTGAGCTCCACCTGCAGGCACAGAGAGCCAGGGCAGGGCAGGTTTTACAAATCACTCTGGAAGCAATGAAGAGGGGATGCTGGAGCGTTTGAGCCCAGAATCGGGAAGAAGCAGGTTGCAGCAGTCATGGAGAGAAATTATAAAGCCTGCGCTAAGGAAAGGGTAATGGAAAGAAGGGAGTTGATTTAAAGTATATTTAAAATATAGGGTTTAAACACCCAGAAGAGAAGGCTGCTGGAATTGGATAAAGAGGAAGAAAGAGAGGGAGCGGTCCAGAAGGAATTTCAGGTTCCTGTGCAGACCACAGTGGGGGCCACAGAGGAGTGGACACAAGTTGGCATAAATCTTTCTCCTAGAAATGTCCCTCAAAGACACACGTCGCATTGTAAGTTGGTGGGGAACATCAACATCACATGCAAGGAGCAGTATATGGGTTATTCTTTTTAGAATACCCTTTAATATAGGTAACATATGAGCTAAGACAATGTTTATGTAGGGCTCTTAACTTCTAATTATCTGGAAATTAATTTTCCAAATACAGTATTCGCATGATCTCAGTTACCTGTGCCTGCCATAGTATAGATCTACTTGTCTGCTTACTTTTTATCTGTCTCCTCAGCTGAAAGCAGCTCCGTGAGGCCGAGGACTGTGCTGCTTTTCTTCACCTCCTCCTCCCCAGCGCCTCAAATGGTGTTTGACTCATCACAGGTATTCAGGAAATAATTTGTTGAGAAAAACGAATGAATTTCCATGTGGGTAAAAAGAAACAATTCTATCCTTTACTAATGTGGCAAGAAAAGAAAAGAGGAAAAAAACTTGGGCTTGAAACAGTTTTACATGAACAGATCTAATTTGCAAAAATGGAACTGGAGTTTAAAAGCTATCTGTCTTCCTGAAGCTCTGCTTCTGGGAAAAGCACAGCTGCCAGCTTACGTGGCGGTTTTAACTGCCCGGTTACAAATTCTGCGCAGTTGTACATGTTGGCAAAGCTCAGCTTCCTTCAATGCTGTTGGATCAGTAAGGAAGTGCTGATTTTCCTTATTGATTTAATGCCAGTTCCTCTTTTGTGCAAAATCCCATGTGCTGCTCAATGGAACACGGACAATAAAAACTGAACATCGGGACCAGAATTCCTTCACTCATGTTCCTCTCCAGTCAGGTGATGTGTAACCGTTTCTAATTTCAGTCTGTAGTGTTCCATCATTTTCCCCTTTAAATTTAGCAGAGTGATTATTCCTCCTGGTGGGTTGCACATATGCTCCTTTTGATTTGTGAAATAGCTCATTCCTGGATGAACTTTAAGCTCCAAAGTAACGCATATGAAATACTGTTTATGAATCATGGGAGAAATGTTTCACAATCTCATTACGCCAAAATGGTTGCACCAAACCACTCTCTCCAAGTTTCTTTCTTTTTTTTTTTTTCAAGAGAGAAAAAAAAAACCCTCAGGCTACAGCACTATGATTATAATAATAATCATACTTCCCATGGATTTTACTCAATAGTCTCATAGAGGCCACAAGGTGGAAAATGTATTAGCAGCAAATGTTTTCCATGAGCAGGACACTGTGCTAGGTGCATAGACTACCAAGGCGGGTGAGATGTGGTTCCTATCCTCTGGGGCATCCACATTAGCTGGAGAGATAAGACACAATCCACAACGTGCAATTAATAGTCACAAATGAATGACAGAGTCAGTTGGTGTCACACAGGGTTCAGAGGAAAACAAGGTGACCAGAGAACTAAGGAGATGGACTTGAACTTGAGTTAGACCTTCAGTGGGGGTCTGGAGTGAGAAAAGGCACAGTGGTGGGAACATTCATGGATACCATTGCCAGGGGTCCCATGTGGCTGAGGCAGAGGTTGTGGCAGGTAAAGAGGGAACAGCTAGGGTATGGCCTTGAATACCACTCTAAGGACTCTGGACTTGATTCTATAAGTCAAATGGAACCATTGAGAGTTTTTTTAGCAGAAAGGATATGAGTGAAGTGATGCTTTACAGGAACTAAGTCAAGCAGGGATCTATGCTATGAATTAATTGGGGTTGGCGGTTTCAGAATTGAGATAATGAGACGCTAACCCAGGCTGGGGCAGTAGGATATCTCTGCCATACATTACAATTCTGTGAACCCTTCCTAGGAATTCCTATAAAACTGTGTTCAGTGTGCCTAGCTGTCCCCACACTCTAAGACAGTGAGACTGTGATGTTATTGTGTGCTACACAGAGCCCTGCAGTTTGTACATGGAATGGGCCCAGGTGTGGTCTACGTGCAGACCTCAGAGCCTGCAAAGTCCAGCTCCTCCACTGGCCAGTTCAGAAGGCAGCCCATGCTCAGTTCACACAGCTCACCAATGACAGAGCTAGGGCGTGTCTACATCTCCTTACTGCACTCCAACAACATGTCCGAAGTGGGTCCAAATTCTGCTTTGAGGGCTGTGTGTGTCTGTGTGTGTGTATGTGTGTGTGCAGAAATCTGGCAGGATCCAGAAGAGATTTTTGGCCCCCTAACTGAGGTAGTTGAGATTCTTGTCCTTTACTCTCCCCAGACCCCCCACCCCAAGAAGTCCCTCCCTGAGCCTGCACTTCATTCCTGCCTGCTCCCTGCCTCTGTGCTGCCCTGCAGTACCTTCTGGCCTCTCGTTCTCTGATCACACCCTGTGATTTCTCGTGGCCTGCCACTGACTGTGCTGTCCTCTTTGTCTGGAGCACTTTAAGGCCCCAGCTTAGAGCACACCCTGGCCTCAGCCCCACCCCCCCACTCCAGGCAGACAAAGGTCTCCCTCCATGGAGCTTCCACACTACACACACAGAGTTCTATCACTGTCTCTCCATGATATTTTATAATTGTTGATGGGCCTGCTTCCCTCCTGCCCTTCAGCAGTGAGCTCCTGGGGGGCAGGAACTGTGGGGCTGCATCAGTGGACACCCCGTATCTAGCCCAGTGCATGGCACATACTTGCATTTAAACATCCGCTAAATGAATGAATGAATAACATTTGCCTTCTTGGTGCATTCAGTCATTTAATAAATATTTATTGAGCAATTACTTATAATCGGCACCTCAATAGTCAGTCTTAAATGTCAAAATATACCAATGCACTCAAGCTCCAAATTATGCATGCATCAATTATGCATGTAGGGTGTTAACATGCACGCGCAGCAGGAACTGCGTACATAACCACACATACCGGAGCTAGCAAATGCAGTAAACTGCATGCCAGATGTCCTTGTAATTTACAAAGACCCAAGAACCAAAAATGACAGTTAGCTCCATAAGCCCTCTAAAAGAAAAAAGAAAAAAATGCAAAAGAACAAAAGAACCTCAGGCAGAAGGAAGTGGCTCCGTTTTTTTTTTTTTCTGTGCACTCGAACCAGGGGTGGGGGAGATTTATCAAAGCTTTCTATGCTGGGCAGGTTCACGTAAGTCTGAGTTTCTCAAGGGTTGGCTTTAGGAGCTGTTAGGAAAATTCATTGCCATGCAGGAGTCAGGGGACTGGTTTTTATTCCACTGGAAATTGTTAATGGGGACGGCATTAGCGGCCCCTTATTGCTTTGCCTGATAGAGAGACAGCAGGTTTACCCAAGCAATTCTGGAGCCCTGATCACTGCCAATTAGGGGAGCATTGTCTGGCTGACATAATCAAGTGAGTATAAATATATTTATTGTGATTAGAATGGGGGAGGGAAACAGCAGGAAGATTGAGGTAGAGACCGCCTACCCCCCACCCTCCGCCTGGCACCAGCTTGTGTCAGGCTCAGGGAGTCTGTCACTGGGGGCTCAGTTAAAGCCGCCGCAGGCTTTCTAAGGTGGAAGGCACAGTTGAGAATTCAGGACTAGAACTGGTTTTTCCCAGAAGGGGCCCCGTCTCTCTTTATTTTTGCTCTTCGCTTCTTCCCTTTTTTTCATGTTCGTTTCTGCGAAAGCTGAATAGAGAAGAGAAACCAGATGCCATGTTGATCACATTTTAATTCTGCCCTGTCGTCCATGCCGCCCCCACTTAGCTTACCTGCAGCTCAGAGTGATCGCCGGGACAGCAATGTGGCAGGACTTGCCACCCTCTCTGCCTGCCTGGCTGTGCAAGTCTGTCTGGCACGGGGTTTAATCTCACCGTGGACTTGTGGGACTTTTGTGGGAATATCTGTGATGTGTCTCAGAGCTGGAGTTGAAAGAGCCCAATAAAAATAGTCCCCTGCAGTGGACTAGATGTGGAAGGAGTTTATCACATTCTAACAGCTAAAAAAAAGAGGGCCAGCATTTAAGTCCCAGCTGGTGGCATTTTTGTCTGACTGGAGACTGGGGTCTGTTTAAGCATCTGCACACATTTCAAAATGCAGGCAGCACCTCTTCATCCCCGAACAAATGGCCGAAGGCACTGTTACAGAGGGATCAAGGACGGAATTTCAACGCATGGCTGAATTTGAATTCTGGTCAGTGCAGGGCCGGTCCATCAGACACTCGACTTTTCTCTTCTCACCCTTGACTCTGTGATAACAGCAGTTCTAGAGCTGGGCTGATTTCAGCTTCTTTCCCCAGCCCCCCTCGTGCATGCTGCTCTATCCCGAAGGTACTTCCCAGTGACCACGACAGAGGGAGAAACCACCCCCCTTGGGTGTCTTGCTGCCCAGGGTCCTGTCCCTTCAGTTTGTCTTCACAGCTGCCAGTGGCTCTCAGCCTGTCTTCTCGAACATTTCAAAAACTGTTTTATTACTGGTAGCGCAGATATAATTTGTGACCATATAAGGGAAGGTGTAGATACACAAAATAATAAGGGGCCCGTGTAAGAGAAATGTCATTTGTACAGATCACTCAGCCTGGAGACATCTGACCACTTATTCAGTCTGTTCCTGCTAAATGTTTCCTTCTTCAGCTGCTCAGGAGTAAGGCCAAGCTCTCCACCCAGCTAACAGAAAGAAGCATTCCTTTACTTTTCAAATTATTGTGGACAAAACACTTCTTTTTCTGTCTTCCACATCTTGCCAGATATATTGTTTTTTGAGAACTAGAGCTTGTTTATCTCCAAGGCAGAAGAAAGTATTATTTACCCATTAACAAATTACCTCTTACAGTGAAAATACAGAGGAACTCTCTCACTTTGTTAATAAATGGTTTATTCGCCTTGGCTGAACCTTGACCACTGTTCCCTTCAAGTTGGGTTAATTTTCTCTTGTTGGTTTTTGTTAACTTATAGTGAATAGAATTTGGTTTTCTGTTTGATTCTGCTTTTTGACGGCGGGCCTGCCTCCTCTGGGTCTGTTTGTTTTGTGAGTTGGTCAGATTAAACCCTTAACATTTATCGAGTAGCCTGTTGTGTTGGGGGTTCTGGGTTTCTGTGAAACACTGCCCACTTGAGAGTTAGATGAAGTCACTAATCTGAATGTTAACTCCCTCCGAATCCATCATTCCTTTTGCTGTGTAGATGGGGGCATGCAATAGCCATCGACAAAGAGACAATGGGGTGTCGTAAACCGAGCTTGAGTTCTTTCATCTGTGAGACCTGCACTGTACAGCCTCACAACCTTGGGCTCCTTGCTTCTCTCTTTCGGTCACGCACTCTGTTATGAATGCTGATGGGAAGAGCAGAATAGTCAGTTCTTCTCTGCTGTTCTCTGTAATGAGACCAAGCCAAACAGACAACAAGGAGCCTGGTCTAACCACATAACAGTGGTACAAATTGCATATGGTCTCTTTGGCCTTGAGTGTTTAGATGACATTTAGTGTTGTATTTGATGAATACCACTTAGTTAAGGAGATCAAACCTCTCGGACACAAACAAAGCTCTTGATCTAGTTGGGCATTACATCTTACATCATTTTGATTCTTTTTACTTAGGGTACTTCTTACTAGGAAGTGGTAAAAGAGAAGATAGCAGTCCAGTTAATAGTACTATATGTCAACTTACTGGTTTTGATACTATACTATGATGATGTAAGATGTCACCATTAGGAGCAGCAGGATAAAAGGGTGCAGGGGTACTCTCTGTACTATTTTTGCAATTTTCTGTGCATTTGTTATTATTTCAAAATAAGAAATTAATGAGAGAATAAGTATGAATAGGATTGCAATAGGAGAAATGAGTGCTTATCTTGGTTTTAGTCCCTTGCTGGACCACTATTCATATATCTGTGAGTAGTCAGATCAGAGCCAGGGCTCATTTTTCTGTAGAAGAGAAGAAAGAACTAGAATGAGCCCAGAGAACCCCTGCCAACATCTGATTAGAAGTCCTACTTCCTGCCTCTCCCCACCCCCTTTGCCTGCACAAACTTACCTTCTGTATGCACACTCACCTCTCCTTCCTTCCTTCCCTCCCATTCAAGGGGAAATGCCTCACCTGCTGCTACGAATAAGCTCCTTCACACATACACAAGGCACCCATCTGTTCCTGCTGTCTCCAAAGGCTCTGTCCTTCTATATAATCTCCCCTTGTGAGTTCCTTCTTACCTGGGGTGTTAACAATCACCTGTATGAGAATAGCTCCCAAATTTATACGTCTACTCAGACCTTTTTGCTGAGATGCACACCTACATACACAACCCCTGATTGGGAATCTCTGCCTAGGTGTTTCACATTTCAAATTCCTTCCAGTTCATCTTTTCTTCCTATATTCCCTCATCTCTGAATATGTCATCGCCATCTACCATATTGCTTGTGGCAGAAGGCCATCCCTAGGCTCGTTCTGCCTCGTGTGCAGCCTCTAGCCACATGTGCTATTAAGTACTTCAGATATGGCTGGTCCAAGCTGAAATGTGCAGTAAGTGTAAAATACACACCAGAATTAGTTCAGAAAAAAGAACACAAACTATTGCAATAATATTTTACACTGATTTCATGTTGAAATAGTGTTTGAATATATTGGGCCAAATACAACAAATTGTTAAAAACAATTCCCTTTTACTTTTTAATGTACTACTAGAATGTTTAAAAGCACATATGTGGCTTTCATAATATTTCTATTGTATAGTGTTGCACTAGACTTATCTGCCTTTCAGCCACACCCAATTGGCCAGAAGGTCACAGTGATCCTCTTGATTCAAGCAAGACAAGGGACAACATTAGTTAGGTGCACAGGCTGAATTTGAATCCTGGCTCCACATTTTTTGATGCATGTGAACCTTGGCTTGTGTTTAACTTCTCTGAGCTTTGATTTATCTCATCTGCCAGGTATATATGAAAATAGTTCTTACTCCTTAGATTCTTGCAAGCATAAAATGAGATGTTATGTGGAAAACACTTGCTATGGAGATAAAAGCATGTGCAAAGGCACAGTGTCAGAAGAAAGAGTGTGATCTCTCACATCTCTCAGTGTGACCCACTGTGGAGGTCACATTTCAGACCCCCATCAGTTCTAACCAAGGTTACTTACAATAGTTTCTCAATCTCCAGTTCATTCTGCCCTCCAGTCCCTCACACTGCCACTAGATTAAACATTTGCATTATCAAAAATTTTAGTTATTTTTAGTTATTCCCTATCACCTTTGGGATAAAGTCCAAAGTCTTTGGCACACTATACAAGTCCCTCCATGACCTGCCCTCACCCAGGTCACCAGTCCTACCCCCACCAGTCTGCGATGGCCACAGTGAACCCAATGGACTCCCCTACTACTCCTGGCACATGCCACTCTCCCTGTCTTTGATGTATATGCCCTCTACTTGTCTGCAAGGCTGAGTTCATCACCTCATTGGCCCCTCCTGCACCTGTGCCCATCCAGGCTGGAGAGGAGCTGTTCCCTCAGGCTCCCCAACCACTTGAGGTCTGGCTCCATCATCACACCGATCTCACTTCTCCAGCTGACTGGTCTGTCCTTCCTACAACACTGTGAGCCCGCTGAGGCCTAGGACGGGCCTCTCATTCCCTCTGCATCTCCCTGCTGAGCACGGTGCCTGGCACAAAGAAGGGCCTAGCAGATGTTTGTTGAGCAAATGCGTAAAGTATATAGGAGATACTCCTGAGAGAGCTAAGGAGCACGAGAGCCCAGTGGAATCACGCAGCAGAAAACCTGAAGACAACCGGCCCACAGAGAAATCACTGCTTCTTGGCCATGGAGACAGAGTTGGGAAAGAGAAAAAATCTGGGCAAGGAGTCAGTCATGGGGGATTTGAAGTGAAAGACTATAAAAAAGAAAAAATCATGCAAAAAACGGAACTACATTTCGTACTGCTAGTGGTTTAGTAACTTCCTCCACCGTGGTTCCAGGAAGAGACAGGCTCTAGGAAGACACAGACCATGTACAGAAAGGACAAGGTATCAGCAACCAATTTGAGGATTATTTGTCATCAGGACAAATACATGGTGATACAAGTAAATGTCAACCTGTGACCACGTGATGAGACTAATAATTTACTGGGACTGCTGCCTAGGAATTTTTTACTGTGGTACAAATGCCAAGCATGGAAAAATTTGACAAGTTATAGATATGAGAAAGCAGATAGTGAATTTAAGAATAACGACATGAAATGCCAGAGTAGTCACAAGAGGAATATCTGAATATATGAGGGCTTAGAGGGTTCCTACTTCACCACAAGTTTAGATTACAAGAAAATTCACTTATAAAAACAGAAATTTCAATATATAAAACCCACTTATCAAAACACACAGTATTCCAGAGTACATACTAGTAAGAAGACACCTTTTGACCTACACAATATTAAAAGTAACAAATAAAACAGGAAAGGTAGAGAAAGGAAGTAGGACATTTTGAAGCTCATGGGATGTATGAATGAGAAAATATATACTTCTGCATGCAAACCATAACCTTCACAAGAACACCTGAACACTTCACTCCCAGACCTCAGGCCTCATGCCACAGGTTAGCCCACTTCCCCGATTTCGTGGAAGAGAACTTGTGGGACGGGCATCGTGTGAGGTGAAGGGGCAGCAGGCAGAAATTGAGATGGGATGTAGAAAAGATTAAAACGATGCCTGGCCATAATTCTTAACACTGAAATTTCCATTAAAAAGTTAAACATTTCAGATATACTAGAAAGCTATTTGTTGTGTATTTGAATTCTACTGAATTCTGTCCAGCAGGCCTCCTTAGTGAGGTGGCCCTTTGGCACTCATGCTTCCTGAGAGCCCTGCCAGGGCTCATTGCTGGCTACCGGTGCACGATGTAGTACAAGTTAACACCTGCTGAGTGCCCACTATGTGCCAGGCACCATGCTAAGATGCTTAGACGGATATTTCACATGTTATTCACAAGAACACTACGAGGCAAGCACTATTGTTATTCCTGTGTTAAAGATGAGGAAACAGAGGCTCAGAGTGTTAAATAACTTGCTCAGGGTCACCCAGATAGTGGTAGTGGTAGAGCTGAGATTTGAACTTTGGCAGCATGACTCCAAAAGCCCATGTGCTTACCCATCTCATCTGATGTGGCCCCAGCACTACCAAGGGTAGAAGAATAAAAGAGCAAGAGCACAGGGTATGATGGGCAGGTCCTGAGTAAGGCCTTAAAGCAGTTTTGAAATTAGACTAGGTGCCTTCATTTCAGTTAGAAAAGTACACCCCTAACTTAGACAGATGCAGTCCCAACCAGGACTCACAGCTTGACTAGAAAGCAGCAGATGGACTTCAACCCCACCGCAGTCTCAGCCAGGGGCCCTCGCATGGTGAACAACCTGCACAACTGTACATAGTGGCCTGCATTAGTTGGCGGAAGAAAAACCAGCTCAGAGGCAATGATGCAGATGGGGCACTTAGAGAATAATTAGGAACCATTTACTAAAGCACATTGCATGTAGTACGTGGTTTTCTGAAGTCAGTTTAGAGAGACACAATGGGATAGATTGCTGAAGGCCTGACATGACAACGGGAGAGTCCCGAGTGGATCTGGGAGGTGGTGGATCAAATGGGAAGGTGACCCCAAGGACATGTATGACAGAAAGCTTCAACACACAGCGATCTTGGATCCATCAACAGGAGGAACAGGATGGGAATGCAGTGCAGTAGGTAAGGTGACAACAGACTATATTTAAAAGTCATCAAAAGGAAACTCAGTAGCCTGGAAAGGAGGATGAGAAGTGGGGAACAGAAAGCACAAAAGGGGGAAAGTGAGTGAGAAGATAAATGCTTTTCACCTTGCATTTTCCCCAGTATGGCCCTGAAGGAAGAGCTGCCCCAGTTCTGGTGCATTTTCTTCCAGAGGGTTATTAGCCTGGCAGATAAGGAAAGGGCCACCTGCATACACAGTGAGTGTAGCGAGGCATCTGGTTACATTCGTCCTGATATCCTAGAGAACAAAATGCAGGAAGAAAGGCTGAATGATAGCTACTTAATCTGGTGTGTTTGGAGTCAATACTCAAAGTAGGTTGATTCATAGACTAATGACAGCCTGGAGGGAGGCTTTAGGTAAGAAACTGTGTTCCAAGACGACCAATTTGCTTAAGATTGCACAGCAGGAGAAGGGAAGAGTCAGGATTCAAACCCAGCTCTGCCTGACTCCAAAGCGCATGTTCTATTTATTATGGAATAAAGACCCAAAAAGGCATTAAGTTTGCTTGTGGAAAAAAAAAAAAAGTTGGAAGAGATGACCAGAGGGGAGGAATACAAATCCACGCCAGAAAGAACTGTGGCTGACGGAAGAGACTGCCAACGGGGAAGGACAAAAACAAGACGAATGTCAAAAAGATGAAATGTAAGCCTCTTGTTTAGGTTTTCAAACCCCCCTGCAGAAGCAGAGAGGCCTGGCCTGATGCCTCTTCACAGTGGGGACACTTGGGTTTTGTCATAGCTATTGAACTCCCTAATGGCCCAGAGTGTAACACATCATTAAAAATCTACTGTCCAGATGAATAATTAAATAGTCCAATCATACTCGGTCCAGCCCAGACCCCTGGGTTCAATCCCAAGTAGCATGTTCTGAGAACACTGAGAAACCGTGACGTGACCTGAAGACAGTGTCCAGGAGAGCAAGGGGTCTGCACTTTGTCATATGGAAGGCTGTAGAGGACCCTGGGGGCATTTATGTTTATAAATAAGAAATCGGGACTTGGGAGCATCTTCACATAGCCAAAGCTTTTATTTCTTAGGGCAGAATTCAGACTGAAAATTAGAATGAGCCATTGTGGCTCACTATAGCAATTCACCAAGTTATTCATCCCCTCCCAATTCCACGCCTCCCCGTGCCCATTCTCTGACATCTCAGTGAATTAGGGAAAGACTGGATCGACTTCAGTGTCACTTCCAGCTTTGGGAACCTAAGATTTAGGGTCCTACTTGCTGTAGGGCCCTAAACTCAATAGCCTGGAAAAGAGGCTAAATCAAAACTGGCAATTAAGAAGAAAGAGAACTACTTGAAACAAGGCAAGTACACATGTCCCTCAGTTTAAGCAAACTCAAATTAAGACCTAAATTTCCAGTTGATGGAAGTAATTTACACTATCATTCTTTTAATTGGCAGCTTTTTAGTGCCTTGATGGGTAACTTAATATTTTAAAATGTAATTATCACCAACTTTTCAGGACAGACATATCAGGGGAAGCAAGGGAAGCTGTTATATGGCTTAATGTCCACTTTGGTGAATTGTATGCCCAGCAAACTGAAAAATGACTGCATTCCAATAATAAATGGGTGCTCGGGTATATAAATAAAAAGTGACAAGAAGATTAAAGTGGTTGTGGTTGTTCAGTCATCTACTGTACCCTTTTGAGCTTTGCCCAAATAAGAATTAAAGCGACACAGGTGGTAAAGAAAAGGAGAGAGGACACCGAGTGTACGTGCAGCATTTGCAAATGACCTTTCAGCCGTGGCGATGACAGAGCAAGACCACGAAGGCTTTCAGATTCATGATCAATATTCCATGGTTCCTGAAATCAATAGAAACAAATATAAAAATCAATGGAAACGAACACGGAGTGACCAGAAGGAGAGGAAGGGGAAGGAGAATGCGAAGGCACCATGAAATCCCGGTGACGCATGTGAGGGGAAATCACGATGTGAATAGGAACTAGGAAGTGAAAAAATAAATGAAGCCTGAAAATTTGCAAGATGTCTGTCTGTCTGTCTGCCTGTCTCCTTTTTGCCCCCTACCTGCATCCGCTGCCACCCCTCCCACCCTTCTTACAGGGCTCATTAGGTAATTTCTGATTCTGGGTGGGTGTGACTAATGCCTCACTCATGTTGGGGTTTTGATAGCAGGATTCACGGTGTCTCTGTAGACAGTTGTCATTACTTTAGGTAACAATGAGGGTCGAATGAGGGACTGGCAAGTGTCCTGTCAGCTCCGCAGCAGAGGGGGGCTGGAAGGAGTGGCTCCAGCAGGGTTGGTGGGCTCTTTCCACTTCACTGTTGTCCTGTTGGATTGATGTTTGCTTAGGGTGTCACTTAAACAAGCAAAGTGGAGGAGATTTAAAAACAAAGGCATTTTAAATATACTTTTTTTTCCTAATTAGATTATAGTGAGTAATGTTTTAAGGAGGTAGAAAAAGAACTTGAAAAAATATTATGGGGACAGTTGATGGTGGGAAAGGTTAGAAAAGAGTGAGACAGAGAGAACACTGAACAGAAAGGAAAGGAAAAGAAGAGAGCAGTAGCTTGTAAGTTTATTAACTGAGATTGTTTCCATTTCTGCAATTGCCTTAAAGCAGATGATTGCCTGGTCTGAGGTCAGCCAAGTTTATTGCAGTCTTTGCCTCTTTGAGGAGTAATGGCCTTGAATTTTGTGGGTGTGTGAGAACTGTTGCCGACAACTGCTCGGCTGAAGAACAGTGCTCAGGAAGGTTTCGGGGGCCCCAAGCTAGTTAGTAGTTATCCGGAATTAGCATGGGACTCGCGCCCTTTTGCTAGGGCTGGCAGAGGGCCCGTGTGGAAGCAGAGTGCATGGCCTTAGGAGCCAGCGGACAAGTTCACTCCTCTCTCCCCTCAGTTTCTCAGCTACAGAATGCAGCATTAGTTTTAAATGTGATAGTAATAATAATAACAGTGGTAGACCCTATCAATACACAGAGCTTAGTCTTAGCCAGTTGTGCCTGGACGCAGGTGAGGCTTCGCTGCATGCTGTCCCAGTGTGGCTGCCCAGGGGCTTCCTGTTTCAAGACGACTGCGCAGCAACTGAGCTCTGGGCTGACAGCGAGGTTGAGAAGCCAAGTCGGTGTTCTGTCTCCCAGGCTTCCATTTCTGTACTTCCCTCTGGTCAGTGGCATCTTCTCTCTTTTCTTCCTGGGTTGTCTTGATCACAGGGCCACTTACCTTCCAGTGGCTTTGCAGCCAGCGCACGGTAGTGAGTGGAGAGATGCTGGCACTAGCGCAGGGTAAATAAGGAAAAAGGGGGGCTTGGAAAGCTGAAAGGAGTATATGCTTGGCAGATATACACTTTCTAGAAAGTTTTGTCATTGTCTTCTCTATGAGAAAGGATGGTAGATAGCAGAGATGCCAAAGTGCTTTAGAGAAAGATGCTAAACTGTTGAACTCCAAAGAAGACCGAGCATTCTCCGTCCTCTTCCTCACAATGTTGTGGGGCGAGGATTATGACTGGATTCTTGATGAGGAAACTGAGGCACAGAGAAGTTAACTTTCCCCAGCTATCAAGTAAGACTCGAGATTTGAAACAGACACCCCTGACATCCCGGTCCCATGAACCTCCACAGTTGCAGGCAGCCTCACCTTACACAGAGTGGCAAGTTAGGAAGAAAAGGGAAGAATTTGCTTGAGTTTGATAGGACATTTATTGCATTTAAAGAAAAAGATATTTTTCTTACAAAAATATTGAGGACAAGTAAGAGTTTATGTGACTTGCTTTGAACTTAGAAAAAGTTGTTTATAAGCCAGACTGGTGTTGATTGAAGAAGAGTGAGGTAATAAAAAGTAGAACAAGGAATATTATAGGTCAACTGTGCTTTAACAAAAAACAGTTTTTAAAAACTAAACCAGAAAAAGGAAGAGCAAATGCCCCTTCATCTGGACATCACTCAATTTATAAGGCTGGGGAGGAGACCTGCACAGGGACAAGCTCCTGATTTGTTTCCTTTCCCCTTCTGTTTGCTCCCCACTCCTCACCCCACCCCCGGAAAAACAGAAACAAAAACAAAAACCTTAAGCAGGAAAAGAGGAGCCAATTTAAAAAGAGGGACGAATCCTCAAATCCTCGAGACCAATGAAACCTCCCTAATCCACAGTGACAGACAGGGACCTGCAGAACAGCACTTTGATTAAATAAGGATCTACAGGATCTAGAGGGACTCTCCAGTCATATTAAGTTTGTAAGTCTTTGAAATATATTTATGTGGCTTCCAAACCTAGAAATCAAGTGCCTGCTAGCTGGAGGGATGGTTCCCATTGGGAAAACAGGAGGAAATTTCAAGGCAGGGCTGAAGGGTGGGACTGACACTGTAGGAGGCTGGCAGAGAGAGGGTCTGGTGGAGAGAACCGGGCCGGGGGGTGTGAGGCCAGCCCCGCCGAGGGGGCCTCTGGTCTCAGCCTGATGTCCAGGGAGAGGACAGCACACTGCTCCTGTCCAAGTGTCCTGTTTCACCTGCAAGCCCACTGCCCGTTAGAGACCTGTTACCAGAGACAGCTCTGTTGCTGCTCTCCTCAGAAGTGAAGTAGCCACAGAATGACTGCAGGTGGGGGACACACCTGCACAGAAAGATGGGGAATGCCCCGAAGGCTTCTTTCATAAGCCACCTCCTTGCAGTCTCCACAACTAGCATTGGGTCAGCACGAGTAGTTGCTGTTCTCAGATAAGCTTTGGAGCCCATCCAGCTCCATGTGTTCACCCCTGCCTGTCGTGCTAGGGGATTTATGGTTTCCTGGGGCTTTCAAGGAGGAAATAATGAGTCACCTGGGGACAAGAGGAAACTAGCAATGCCATACGTGCATAAAAGCATACAAAATGGAGGCTCTTACAGGGTATTAAAATCTCAGCCAACCAACCAGAAATGGTCTGGTGGGGTATAGTTCACTTGTCTTGACTTACTCTGGTTGCAATAAAATCAGAAATGTTTATACCCCATGGAGAGAGCACCTGTGGAAATAAACTAGGTCCTCCTGAGAAGGCCATTAATATTCCTCTGGAATCTTGAGCCTAAAACGAAAGAGTCTTGCATCTGACTTGGGAGGTCCAAGGTCTAGAGAAGCATAGGAATTCTGGGTTGGAAATCTTTTAAAGTGGTGGCCCCTGAAAGCCACTCCCAAGTTCATAGCTACCTGTAAGCGGGGTTATAGCTGCCATGATTCAACTCCCACCTCACCCTCAGCACCTGGCCACAGATCACAGTTTCCAGAGAGCCCAGAAGAAGGATCTTACTAGAATAACATTTGGGGGTCTCTATTTCAGAGGATGAGTTAGAAGTAATTCAAGACCAAGCACAGTTTTTTGTTGTTGTGGTTTTTTTTGAAGTTTAAGCCTTGTCAGACAGTTCAGGGACAAGGTTGACATTTCTAACATGGCCAGCTGACTAAAAGGTCTGCTGTGGCAGGGCTTCTGCTGGTTTAGAGCAGAGCAAAAATGTTGTCATATGAGAACCCAAAGTGAGGGAAAGCCAGCCCTCAACCTCTTGGCCATGCTCCATCTTTGCTTTCTTTCTTTCTCTTTCCTTTCCAGATTGGATTGGTTTGCGTTTCCAGAAGACTGTTTAAGCAGCGGCCGACAGGTGAATGATAGGTAGCTGTTCATCCTATTCTGACGAATTTTTGAGATTAACGATTTGTGTTGAAGCCCCTACTGCATGTTTTTCTTTTATCCGAACTCTACAAGTGTAACCGGAGCCTTTCTGCCTCAGTTTGTCACCTTTTACTGGGCACCGGACAGGATAGGACACTGAAATAAACTAAGGCAGAAAGGCTTCAGCCACAGCCATCAGCTTCAGACAGACAGACAGACAGACAGACACACACACCTAGTGTAGTGGGTTCACACACACTCACTATACGGGCTTCAACACAAACCATGGAGCTAAAATCAAAAGCAGGAATGAGGAAACCAGTCACTGTGAGATTAACAGGGACCCCCTTTTAGGGAAACTCAGAGGAAATTTAAGTATCACGAAATGTGTAGGAACAGATGGTTTCCAATCTTTTTCATCTAAGCAATTCTGTATTTTATGGGTTTTAGACTCTTTGAAATGTCGAAGTTTATGTGCCTTCAAAGGCACAAGAGACAATGAGGACAGTCGAGAAACCTGTCTAGATAAAAGGTTGTGGGGCTTCAAGATACAAAGGAAAGTTACAAGATGGAATTGACGGTTTGGGGAGCACCATTGCCCTTTATTGGATTAAATAAATCAGACATTTAGCATTGGTGTATACTTCATTATCTCTGGCTGAGTTTGCTGAGAAGTCAGGGTACCTCTGAGTGGGAAATTAATTGATCCTTGTAAGTGGGTCCTATCTGCTGCCCCTTCCCTGAGGAAATCAATGATGGTTATAACTCTGATGGCAGGTCATTTATCGTGTTTTTATTCACTCAGCAAATATGCCCTAAGTGCTTACTAAACACTGGTTAGGTATTATAGGGAATCCAAGAACAAATAACAGCAGCTACTATTAGCACTTATTGGACACCTACTGTGTGCCAAGTTCCTTATATACACTAACACACTACACATCCATGCAGTGAGTATGTCAAGTTCTTCATACACACCAACACGCTACACACCCATGCAGTAAGTGTGGCCACCCCTGTCTTATGGATGAAGAAGCAGGGTACTTGGGAAGCAAATGGCACATCTGAGGTTCAAATCCAGGTCCATCTACTCCAAAGCCCACCCTCTGTCCTCTGAGCTACAACCCTTCTCCTTAAGAAGTTTATAAAGAAGAGAGAGGATACAGATATAAATAAATGTGTATGCCAGGGGGTGGCAAGCTATGGCCAGTAGGCCAAATTCAAGCTGTCACATAGTTTTGAGCATGAGCTAAGATGGTTTTCCCATTTGTAAATAGTGGTGGAAAAATCAGAAAACCAATAATACTTCATCCATGTAAAAATTACGTTCACCTGGCTGGTGTAGCTCAGTGGATGAGCGGGGGCCTGTAAACAAAGGGACTGCAGTTCGATTCCCAGTCAGGGAATGGCCAGTTCCCAGCAGGGAATGCACAGAGGCAACCATACACTGATGTTTCTCTCCCTCTCTCCTTTCCTTCCCTTCCCCCTCTAAAGATGAATAAATAAAATCTTTTTAAAAATTATGTTCAAATTTCAGCTTTCATAAATATAGTTTCATTGGACTCTAGTTTCTCCCATTCCTTTACTTTTCTCCGTGGCTGCCTTCTGGCTACAGCAGCACAGCGGGGTGGTTGTGGCAGAGACCATATGGCCACACAGCCAAAAATATTCACTCTCTGGCCCTTACAGAAAAGATTTGATGACTCCTAGTCTGTACTCCAAGTGAAACATTGTAGATCCATAGGAGAGGCTTTTCAAAGGATTTTGAGAGTTAAGAAGAAGGAAAACTAATATTTACTAAACCCAGGGTGTGAGGTGCTGTGAGGTTGCACAGGTGTGCTCTTTTTTAAGACTCAGCGCAGGAAAACCCAGACTCTAAAAGAGATAAATTAAAAGGTAGGGATTTGCATAACAATTTTTCCTTTCATTTTGTAAAAGGATTCACCACAGGGTTCTTTTATGCAGTGAGCTTCCATATGCATGCTAATATGATTCCATTTACAAATACTCTACTCATAATAACTTTTCAAGAACTTATCTATTGTATACAGTGAGGCTTAGCTATAATCATGAATCATTTTCCTGGCAGGTGAGGTTTCCTACTTCTGAAACGTCACTGAGCTGACCCAGCAGTTGCAGAGGGCAGCGGGTGCTTTACCTGCCCATTGTCTCCAGGAGGGGCTTCGACAGGTAGAAAGGCTGTGGGCCCAGGAGTCTGCCTTAGGTGAAGTTCAGCGGTTGGCATAGCTTCACATTTTTTGCCACATTCATCTTCATAACTACAGCCAAAATCCTAAAATGTTAACTCCTTACTATTCTATCACTTTATTTCATGCACAAGATCAATTCATAAAAATTACATTTGTTGCTGATGTCCTGATAAATATGCTGCCAGCAATATAGCTGGTCCTGGAACGACATGGATTTGAACTGTGCCAGTTTACTTATGCGTGGGTTTGTTGTTTGGTTGTTCGTTCCAGTGAATACCTATACTGTTTCCAATCTGAGGCTAGGAGTGCCCAGAGGAGGAGGGCCTGCCGTATACATCGCTTTCAGTTAGAAGACTTGAGCAACCTCGGATTTTCTTATCTGTGGGAGTTCTGGAACCAGTCCAGAATACCAAGGGACTGCTAGGCTTTCGGGGAGTCAAAAGTTCTTAGCGAGTTTTTGAGCGTGGGGTCAGCACCCCTAACCCCCATGTTGTTCAACAGTCAACTGTGCTTGGAAGGAGCAGTGTTTCCCTCTCTCTCTCTCTTTGCCCCTGAGGCATTGTCTTAACTGAATTACAACAGGAACTGGGGCAGTCACACAATCTTCAAATTAGAACTCCCCCCAGAAAAGTAGGGAGTGGTGTCACTGATTCGGTTCAGGCTCTCTCTTCCGGGTCCTGAGCCTGAATCTCCAAGCAGCTTTCTGATGTTATGCAATTGCTCTTTTTAAGAGACGCATAAAAAGAACCCTTGGCTATTCATAGCCCACTTAGGAGGAGCTGACATCTTTCAAGAAGTTTCTTGCCTGACACCATTTTGACAGTAGCTGTGTGTTTCTGAACACATTCACTTAATATGGCTTTCAATTAAGGGTACTTTTTTTCAATAAACATGTTGTTGTATTTTAATCAGTTTGGTACATGATACAGATTGGTTTTGCAGTTTTTAATGAACTGAAATCAAAATTTCTAAATACAGAAGTGTCTGCCTGTGCAACAAATACCTTAAGGGAAAGTAAGGTATTTTGATGGAACTACATCTGCATGAACAAATCAGATGAAAAATCTGAAAAGGTTTCTATATACCTTCTGGATTAAAAAAAATTATTAATGGCTCCAGACACTAAGTTGCTGAAGGAAGGAGGGAAAAGGCTGTGTGAGCTCTGGCATGAGAGCTCCTCTTGCAAAATCTAACCAGTTTCGTGTTACATGATTTTGTCATTATGGCGGCGTTTGAAAATATGGGCGATGAGACACTTCATCAACTACGTTTTCACAAAAATGTCTGTATGCGTTGGCATTATGTGTGACAGGTATTCAAATCTAGGTGAATGACACCAATTAAGGATATTTTAAAGGACTGTCTCATGGCTTCTGTTTACATCCTCTGTGGTGACTGTATTTTAGAAGTAGGAAAGTGTTCCTCGTATATAGTCTGAATATTTTTCAGGTCCTTTTACTGGTAAAAGAAGCTTAAATGGAAATGCAAGGGCAGAGAAAATTGTGCCTCGGGAAGTCCTGTGGGGGGCTGGATGCCTCGTCGTGAAGCAGATCTGTGTCGCAGGGCTGCTAATGGATATTACATGCAATTCATGAGGGGGGGTGAGACCGTAGCAGAGGGCTGGTGAGAAGCAGAGGGAGCAGTAGGGGCAGGAGGCTTTGTCACTGGGTTGGGGTAGGTACGGGGAGGCTGCTGGGGGTGGTTTTGCTGCCCTGGAATCCTGTCACTTCTCACTCACATTCTATGGCAGGTAGCATTTTAGCCATTTCTAAAGCTGATCACTGGCAGAAGGACCACATCTAATCCAACTGGGATGTTCTCTGAATAGGTGGCCCTGTCTTCATATACCCGTGAGGTCAGAAGCACTGTTACTGCAAACAGCATCGAGAAGGTGCCATTGCATTCTCGAATTGTAGAGATGACTGCTCTCTCTCTCCTCTTTTCTATCTTGAAATTGTTGCTACCATGTTTTATCTCCATCGTATATATTTTGTTCCTCAGATGCAGTATGCAGTGTTGGAAGGTATAGATTGCAAAACAATAGATAAATACTGAATAAACTACATAGGTTCAGTTTTCTTTCTCCATGGTGGCAAAATTAAAACTAATAGCCCTGGCCAAGTGGCTCGGTTGGTTAGAGTGTCATCTGGAACACCTAGAGGTTGCAGGTTCGATCCCCAGTCAGGGCACATACCTGGGTTGCAGGTTCAATCCCCATTTGGGATGTGTATGGGAAGCAACAGATAGATGCTTCTCTCTCACACTGATGTCTGTCTGTCTGTCTCTCCCTCTCTCCCTCTCTCTATCCTTGCCTCTCTCTCTAAAATCAATAAACATACCCTCAGGTGAAGATAAAAAAAAATTAATGGCTGTAGAGGAATGGGATATAAATTTTTATGCAATTCTATGATCAAAGAGGAGACTGACCCCTAGGGGTGGCACATTTACCTTCCTCTGCTATCAGGGAAGCAGAAAATGGTAAATTCAAAGAAAGAATTTGTAAAGCCCCATGATTTGAACAAAAACAGAGCATAAGCCACTTCACCATGAACATCTTCCTCCTACCCAATAGCCTCTGAATAGATTTCATTTCACAAATGGAAATGGGATGCAAACAAATATTTTCAAAGTGATTTCCTAAAGAGCAGGCCTGTGTAATTGGGTTTTTGAGCCAGGATTAATACCATAAGCTGGGGAGCTCTGCGGTGCACCTGTGTGGTTGGCTTTGCGGCGCCACCTGCCTCCTGGGGGGGCAGGGAAAAGGGCCCCCACTCAGAAGCGACTCTCCTTCGGCCTCGGCCCTTTCACTGAAGTGACTTATAGCCAGTCTGAACCAAGGCCTGATCTGGATTACATGTAATATAGGAAACAGCTTCCCAAGCTCAAGGTCATTATCTAGAGCATGCCTTTAATATTCTTTTCATCTCTAATTTATGTGACTTTCTAATATGTTTAGCATGGCACTCCCCTTGTCTCCCTCCTGCTTATTAAGCTAAATTTGCATAGAAATGGGATGTTGGTTTTCAGGACCATTCACCTGACACTTGATCTCCTGAGGCGACCAGTGTCTACTGTTGACACCATGAGGATGACCCACAGATACCACATTCTAATGTGGTGCCAACTAGAGGCAAGGCCTTAATTAGGGGACGCTTTGCATGTTAAAGTAATGGGGTGAATCAAATCGACAAAGGCATTTAGTATTCACTAAGGAGGGCAGAGTATGCTTTCCTGTTGAGTGGGTCATCCTAGGTCACGAAATTTTAATTTGCCTTAGATGGACAGATCTTGCAGAAAGTGTACAAAAAGTATACTTTTGAGGGGAGGGTAGTTTTGGCTGATGAGTAAGCTCAGACAGTGATGACATTTTACTTTGGCTGCTAAAGTATTTTTTGCTTAATATCTTTGGGATTGGTAATATTCATCTCAACAAATTGCCTTTGGATGACCAAGCAGAGGTGAAAAATCAAAGAAATGAGCCTGCTGCTATCACCGCTGTTGCAGTCGGCTTCAATCCCCAGATGTCTGCCACTGCGCCTGACCACCAGTGGCCACCTTCCTTATTTACCCAGATCTTGTCACTTGGGCAGAAATCCCCGTTGAGGGGACAATTGTAGTTCTAGTTTACTGGTCACTGAAAGTCAATTAGGTTTGGGGTTACTAATCTGAAGTGTTTGGGACTTAAGCAAATTTTGCAAAACATGAAAACCGAACAACAGCTTTTCAGGCTGCATCCTGATAGTAAGTCATCTTAGCGGAGGGCTGAGGGGTTTGAGGGTCATGGAGAACAAACATCAAATATCACAGAAAAGTTTCTAGGAGATGAGAGAAGTCAGAAGGAAAGTTGGGCTGCTGTTAGCCAGGCTATACCTTTGCTGAGGATAAATTAACCCCATCAAATTATTTTAAAACAAAAATGCTACTTAGCTTTATCTTCTATGACATTTTGCCTCTATTATTTAATTTAATTTCACTTCTTATTAGTTGACTATTATGACCTCCATTTTACAGGTGAGGAAACTTAGACTCCAAGAGGTCTAATTACATGTACAAAATCATAGAGCTAGCTATTCACCAACAAAATCAGGTCTCAGCTCTTTCTTACATCCCCACTATCTCCTAGAACCTAAACCTCTGTTTCATTTGTAGGCTGACCTATTTATCTCACACAGGTCTCATCTAGGAATAGGAGGGGTCAATATTTTAACTCAGTTAGGAAGTAATAAAGTGAAAAGTTTTCAAATGTACTTGGTTTATACTACATTAATAAAATAAATAAGGAAGCTGGCCTGTTGAGCCTGCCAACTCTAAAACCAGAGTGCTTTCTACTCTCAAACCACACAGAAGGCCCTGAAGTTCCCCACTGGCCAACGCTGTCCAATTCTCCGAAGCAATTCAGACGCAAAGGAGACAATAGCATCTGTCTAACTAACACTGCACGGTTAAGCAGAGCTGCCAAGGGGCAGCCTTGGGACCATGGTGCAGAACAGCTTTTCCAGCCCCCTAGGCTTCCAGTTAGAGATGAGAGCAAGTCTTTTCCCCATGAACCAGACATGGAGATGGCCCAGGAATGGTGACAGGCAAAGGGAGATGAAAGGAGAGTCAGTCTGCCTTTCATTTTCTGCTCCTGGCATCTGGGGATTCGGAGGAAGATGTCAGAATGCAGGTCCTAAAGGCTCCAGCAGCCCTTCTCAAAAACAAAAGTTCTCACTGTGCACCTGGGCCTCTCTCTCTGGCCTAGAGACATTCGACCCCTCGCCTATCAACTGCTGAGACTGCTATGCAGCACCACCTGCTCTGCTACCCTTCTCCTGGCAGAAAGGCACAATGACCACATTGCTTTTCTTCCAGCTTCACATCACAACATGGAAGCCATCGCCAAGTTTGATTTCACGGCCTCAGGTGAGGACGAACTGAGTTTTCACACCGGAGATATTCTGAAGGTAGGTGACCTGGGGCACAGGGGCTCCGTGGGGAGTTTAGGTTGCTCTGCTCACTGAGTCCATGCCTTTGTTTCTTAAGAACTACACACGGTTCCTTTCAAAAAAAGTTTACCTTCAATCAGAAGGGTTCCTTCCAGTACCTGTGTGCCAGCTATCAGGCCAGGTGATGGAAGGCCAGGTGATGGAAGTCCAGTTGGCACAAGCCATATTCTTGCCCTAAGATGCTTGTGGTCTCTGGAGGGGAAGCAAATGAACTCAAAGGACTGTTACAGATGTTCTTGTCTGAGAGCTTGGGAACCACAGAGGAGGAGACAAGTGATCCCACCTTGAAAGATGGGTCTGTAGGCATGTGTGGCAACATCAGTTGTTCGGGGTATAATGAAGGTGAGCTGGGCTTTTAGTGAAAGCTTGGAAATAAGCAAGCCCGTGCAGAATTTTGTGAGCACTGTCAGATTCAGCATGGCTAGGACTTACAAGAGGAGGGTGCAGTGGAGACAGCCTATGGGAAAGGCAGCTGGAGGAGACTCAGCAAAGGCCACGCACACCCAGCCGGTACTTGAGTCCTAGTGGCCACTTGCTAAACTGACGAGGCCTTGTACCTCTCCCAGATTTCATGCCCCACACTCACAGACTCTGTGTCTTAGCCCCTGTTTTGTGCAAAAGAGCACAAACCCCTCGAGAGGGCACGAGGAGTCTGGGATGCCAACACCGCCTACCCCGTCCTCAGAGCACCCTCGAACGTCCTGATCCCTGGCCCTCAGCAGCCCACACGGCCAGCCCAGCAGCACTGCGGCCACCATTGTCTCACCACTAAAAATTACTCTTGTGATAGGAAGAACCTTGTCAGTACGTGAGAGGGTGACTCAGAAAGAGTCTGTGGAGCGTAAACCAGATGATGACTTGGTTCGGAACTTGGACACCCCCAGTATTTATCCTCCTAACTGTTCTCACCTTGCAAGATCTAATAATGTGGCTGCAAAAAGTGCACCTTCTGTGTTGGAGCCTCTCAAAGTCGAAATGTCCTTGGGCTCCTGACCCAGGAAAAGATCCCAATTTCTCTGGAATCTGACCAAGATCACAGAGGGATCTGCCATTTGATGACCAGTCTTTCCCTAATTTATGGGGTATTGTGAATATGTGACTCTACAGGGGGGGAGGAGCCAACTCCCACCTCTCACCTCCCATTGCAAACAGAATCTATTATCTTGCTTAAATTTTCCCTGTTCCCTAGAAAAGTTAAAAGAAAAAACAACTTTTGTCAACTCTGCTTCTCAATCCAGCTTCCAGTTCCTTTCCTCTCTTTGTTGCCAGTACAGGGACAGATCCTCTCTGCTAGACGCCTCCACTGCCCCCCTTCCAGTTCATTCCACAGGAACCCTCTGGGATCCGACTTTTACCCCCAGTTCTCCCTTCAGATCCACCAATGATGTCCTTAGTGCGGGATATAATGACCCTAGAATGCCTGTAGAATGTGACACTGCTAACCGTCCCTCTTCTGGATTTGAATGGCGCTCTGTCTGACACGCAAACACTGTCCTCTGCTCTAAAGATGTGTCTTCCTTGACATCTCTCGGGCAACCCCCTTCTTTGCTGGAGAGGGGCCTAATGCAGTAAAAAGGAGCAAGGAACTTTGGAGCCAGCTAAATTTGAATTTGAATCCCAGTTTGCTAGCTGTGTGACCTGAGGCCAGTCACTCGCCCCCTCTGAGCTTCAGTATCTTCTATAAGTGGAGGATCTATCTTTCTTGCAGGGTTGTAGAACGGATTAGAAGTAATGTCCCCATCCCAAAGCGAATGCTCAGTAAATGGCCACCATGTTATTAGTATTACTCACTCCTGCTCTCTGACTGTTCAGACTATTGCCACAGCCCCTTGACTGACCTCATCACCCCCCGGGTCTTCCTCCTTCAATCATGCTATGTACTACTCCCAGAGGGATCTTTCTAGATGACAAATCAGGTCATGCCACTTCCTTATTCAGAAGCCTTCAGTGGTTCCCCATAACCAGTTGGTTGAAATCGAAGCCATCTGACCCCAACCTCATCACGCTCATGTGCATGAGCGCACACACACACACACAGTCTTCATGTACTAATGCCCCTGGGTCATGCCACTGCACTGTGTCTACCGTCTTTTCTCAGGCTTCCCCCATCCTCCAAATGCCCTTCTACACACGCATATTTGACCACCTCTGCCTTGGAACCCTCACCAACCCCCGCTCCCTACTGCCCTGGGGAAATTAATCCCTCCATCTTCAGCATTTCCACAGCATTTCACACACACCTCATTCAACACACTGGCGAGCCCGCCTCACATGACAGTTATTAATGGGCCGGCCAAGCCTCCGTGCTCTCGCAAGCCCTACACATCCCTGACCCACCACCTCCCATCGCTGCCCTTGCCCCATGGGATCCTGACTGTCATTTACCTGTCGGCCACTGGACAGAGCTCTGTGAGGCAGGGACCAGGCCTGCCTCAATGGCTACAGGAGCAGAAAGGTGACCCTCGCTAATTCGTAGTGAATGGGTGAATGGTTGATTCTCCCACTGGTCTGTGAGCGCCCTGACAGCAAAGCCATGCCGGGGTTGGCTTTGCATCTTCTCAGCATTTAACACAAAGCCTGGTCCCAAACAAGCGCCCTGGACACATTTCTTGAATTGTTAAATTGCATTTCTGCATGCTTATTTGGAATTCCATCAGAAGACAAACTCCTTCTTTTCAAAGTCTGAGCATTGCAATTGTTGCAATAAAGAGAAAAGCAGAGAGGTGCCCTCTGGCCGGGCCTCACAGAATGTCTGCCTCGTGGTAGTTAGTGGCCCTGCCTGTGGGTCTCTCCACATAAAGTGCAGCATCCGTCCCTTCCCTCCCACTCCCCAGAGCTGGGTAACACACCCCAGGAGCCTCACAAATGTTTTCAAAGCCATCTCTCGACTGACCCAGCAACTCACTCCCGGGATGCTCTTTTGTGTTTAGCTCTAGCACTAGAAGACTAAGCCAGGTTTTTCATTAGAGGGTACAAAAATGGCTCCCAGCTCACCACCCACCCACCCCCTCCAGACTGTGAGTTCCCCAGGGCAAAGGCCCCAGCTTATTCACTTCTGCATTCCCAGCACCTGAGTACAAACAGCAGGTGCTCACTAGATGCCGAACACAGAGTGGTGAGCAAGGTGGTGGAGGGGGAACTCCTGCCCAGTAACTTGATCCTGCTGCTTCTGAGAGAGAAACACTTGACAGGTCAGAAGTGTGGTGTCTTGTGTCCGTGTCACAAACCTGCGGGCCTGCAGCTACACGCAGCGTCAGCTGGATATGTCCGTCATCTCAAAACATGTCTCTTGACCCAGTTGATTTCTGTCTGTTTCTGTAATGTGGAATCAACCATTCACCCATTCACTACGAACTAGTTCAACCCCATTTCTTCCTACTAAAACAGGGACTTAAAAGCACTAAGAGTTAATCCTGTGTCGTTAACTTCTTCAGTACTTCCCTTTTCTGCTATGCCTTTAAGAGCTGTAATTCCATCCAATTTTAAAATTCTCTCAACCACACCTTTTGTCCTCTTCCCACATCTAACTCATCTCAGGCCATGGGGCCCGCAAATGTATTCTGGGAGGCAGCGCTGTGAGAATTAAGATACAGTAAAGTGTCAAACCTCATGTGTTTAGGCTGAACTCCTTGCTCAGGTTTACGTGATGGGGACAAGAGATAGGGGAACCGAATAGATGGAGAGATGAGAACAGGAAGTCAGGGGCCCTGTGCCAACAACGGCAGGAGGAAACCACCTCCCCCAAATACTCTTCTTTGCAGAAAATGGATTTTTTAAAGCCGTGTCTTCTAGACATCTAAAATAGCCTGTAACTTCACCTCCCTGGGGACACAGCCTCTGGCAGACTGAGCACCAGGTGGTGGGGAGAAATGGCCAGCATCATGCAATAGATAATCTTTCCGTTGCTGGAGGAGGCAGATGGGTGTGAGCCACGATTACTAAAATTACAGCTGGTTTCAGGTAGGAGAACAGAGTACAAAGTGTGGTTCATACTGCGAAGAGCCAGTTTCCAGGTGGCCTCTTTTACCTCATCCCTGTTCACTCTCCTCCTTGACACTTGCCTCCCAGGCCAAACTCCAAATTCCCATGTGATGGTAGGAAGGAATTCCAAAGCCGTATGTCCAGGAGATGGCATGGCGTGAAATGTCCTAGTGCATGGCATGTGCGTACCAGGTGCTGGTGCCGAGTTTCTTAGTTCTTCTGACCTAGATTCTCTGCTCCCCTCCCACCCCCCAGCACACACAGACCCACAGGTCCTCAGTGACAGCTACAGTCACATGTGATGTTGGAAACCATAGAGTTTTCTTTTCTCAGCAATTCTAGAACTCAAATATGGGGTGCATTTTTATTTCTTCAGAACAAATAATTAAATTCAAAACATACATATTGAATGCTTTAAAGCATGTATAAACCCTTCTGTGTCCTTCAGAGCTGGAGTCCTCCCTTGTAAGAATATCACATTGCACAGAATTACATTTTTGAAAAACAGCACACACTTTCTGAAGGAATCCCGGGCACAGGGCTCATTTGATCTTCACACCAACTCCAGGAGGCGTTAGCCCATCCTTTTGTCCCCATTTTCCAGATGGTCAATTGACTTGCCAAAGGTCGCACAGCCAGTGACAGGGTCAAACTAGAACCCAGGTCTTCTCATTTCAAACTCATTGTGATGTCCCCTTCCTTTCCCCTTGGGAGGGATATTGGAAATAGGTCGTCACTGCTTCTCAATTACTTAGTTCTCTTTAATTCTCCTTTCATGACTGGGAGAGAGAAAGCCAGGGGACGCATGGCTTCAACTTCACCCACTTCCCGGTGATTCTAAAATCCCGTCCTCACTTCTGAGCCCAGACACCTCTCCCACTGCTCACTGAGCTTTTCTTCTCTGATGGTCCCAGGGGCAACTTGGACTCACCCACACATGATCTGATGTCCATGAGTTTTTCCTTAGACCTGCTCCTCCTCCTCTATTTTCTATATTAGTAAAGGCTTCACCACCCACTCAGTCTCCCAAGCCAAAACTCCAGAACCATCCCAGAATCCCCATCCTCCCTCAGTTCCACGAATAGTCATGAAATCCTGCCCATTTTGCTTCCTGATTCCTCTGAAATATGTCCTTACCTCCCCTGAGCCCAGATCCCCTTCGTCTCTTGCCTGGACACCTACAGTCAGTCGTCTTCCTACAGTTTCTCCTCCTACAGCGCCCTCCCACCCCCCCTGACTTCCTCCTTCCTATCCATCTCCACTCTGATGCAACACTCTTTCTTAGCTCTGATTCTTACTGTCTTATTTCTCTGCTTTAATGGCTCATCCTTTAATGGCTCCCCATCAGTTTCAAGATAAAAATCCCCCAACTTTTAACGTGGCCCACAAGGCCAGCATTCCCAATTCCTCCTCTCTCTACCTCTGGACCATGATCCAAACTCCCACCAGACTGAGGCTTTTTACTCCCAGAAGGCAGTGCACTTCCTCACATCCCAGAAGTAGTTTTTTTGACATCAGGCTTCTCCTGGCTAACTCCTGTCATTGCCCAGACAACTCAGATGTCCTCTCTCCCAGGCAGTCTTTACTATCCATCCTCTGCTTTCCCCTTCATCATAGCACTTCTGTCAGCTGGACATTTTCAGCTACAAAGAAATGGGCACTAACTATGGCTTAAACAGTAACCATGGTTTATTATTTTTCATCCAAAGTTTAGAAGTAGGTGGCATCCTGGGTGGCTGAGTGAGTGGTTCAATGACATCGTCAAGGTTCCTTCTGTTGTTTTGCTCTGCCATCTTCATTCTGAATCATTGTTCAAGTCTATATCACGTATTTTAGAAACACTCTGAGAGTAGAGTGTGGGCAAGTATTTGTTTTCTAGTGGTGAAATATTTCCTGAACTAACCAGAAGTCACATAAAGCCAAGTCTGGCCAGTCAGATGAGTAATAAAGGTAGGTGATAACATTTGGAATCAAGGTCAAGGTAGGACCATACAGTAATGAGACAGAACTTCTGGTTTTGTCTGTGACCTGGATTGAAAACTGAGTTTAGAAAAGGCATTCCAGATACCTTGAGTTATGTCCAAATTATTTGCGAAACATAAGGAGTGTGAACACAGAGTTACTGTTTTCAAAACTGGCCCCGCTTGGACATTTAAATTTTAATCTGCTCGTTCCAAAAAATACAGAACTAATTAAATTTTTAAGAGGTTCCTGGTTACCTGGCCGAGAAGAGAAAATATGGAGTAGCCGCTCTTGCCTTCTCACCATCAGCCCAGATGCTGAGGCCTGGGACATAGGAACGTCCCAGAAAATAAAAAGAGAAAGGGGTTTAGGGGAGCCCCTGAGTGCTGAGTCTTGGAGGCCACGCCGTGGTGGTGTCACATGTGTAGGTGGCACTTGTGGACAGAAATAGCTTGGGGTCAAGGAAAGCTAAACTCCAAAGATGACCCTGCTGCTCCCACAGCACCCCCAAAAGTGTGGTTTCTTTGGTTTATTTTCTCTAAACCCCAAAGGGCGCTTTTTGCCCTGCAGACTCTTTCTTATAGTTCTTTGGGTATTCCCTATGGTGTCTTTGTCCTTTATTCTCTTCTATGTAGATCTTAAGTAACCAGGAGGAGTGGTTCAAGGCAGAGCTCAGGAGCCACGAAGGATACGTGCCTAAGAATTTTATCGACATCCAGTTTCCTGAGTAAGTATTTCCAGCCTGCTGAGATGGGCCTACCCACACACACTCCCCTTACCTCTTCAGTAGTCACTAAAATCAGCCAGGCACACCCAACATACCGTCAACAGTGGTTGCCTCTGGAGAGGGAAACATGCAGCTAAAGGCCAGGGGTGGGAGAGACTTTCATTTCGCTGCACTCTCTTTTGAATTTTATACCATGTGTTCATATGCCTATTTCAAGTTCATAAACTGAAATCATCTATAAGTGTAATCACAGGGTTTTCAAGAATTCCAGTGGGAGAGCTGTTAGCCTCCCCACTTCAAGAGCTGCTACTTCAAAGCACTTATCTCCCAACCTGGCTTCTGGTCTCACCAGGGACCTCAAACAGCTCTGGACCCTGATCAGACATGTGGACACTCTCTGCCGTCCTTGAACCATGCTTACACCAAAGAGAGAAGTCAGTGGGAGAAAAAGGGAAATTCCCTTCATAAAGAGGAAATGAAAATTTGAGATTGAATCTCGTTGTCTCAAGAATTGACCACAAGGGTTAGATTGAAATCTAATCTTGTCTAAGAGTCAGGGACTAGCCCAAAGAGCAAAAGTTTGCTAGAAAACCAAAGCGGTATTGGTGAGTGGGGGGAAGTGCAGCAGTTTCTCTCGCTGTGAACCAGCACTGACCACTGAAACACTGCCTCCAGCTGGCCTTTGATGCCGCCCTGTGATCTTCTAGATGACAAAATCACACCTCCCCTGTTCCTCACATCTGCACCCCTCCCCCAGCACACTCTCAGCCCACGGCCTTGCTTCCAGGTTCACTGGGCTAGTGGGAGTGACCAGAAAAACCCCTCTACCCCACCTCCAACCTGACTCACTGCATCCACCCACCTCCAGCAGCGGGCTTGCTTCTAGCAAAAAACCACCCTCCCTCCCCCACATCAACTTTCTTTCCCTCTCTGCTCAGTCATTCCTGTCGGCAAACAAAGATGCTGCAGTTTCTCCCATCCTACCAAAAACCAAAACCAAAAGCAGACAAGAAACTCTGGACCCCAAATCCTCCCCCAACTACCACCGTACTTCAGTCAAAGGAATTGTTTACATTTGTTGTCTCTAACTCCTCTCCTCCTGCTCCCTCTAGAATCTTCAGACTCCTGTGAACCTTTCTGTCAAGGTCACAGTGAACTACTGGTCCTTGGTCCATTCTCAGCCATCATTTCAGCACAATTTGATGTGGGGACCTTTCCTTTCCATTGAAACGCTTTGTTCATTTGGCTCTGGGACGCCCTTCCTCCTGGCCGCTCTTCCATCCCACATGCTTTCTGCTCAGCTTCCTAATCTCCTTTCGAATGTCCTGCTCCCAGGGAGGTCCTCCCTGTCAAGGTATTTTAAATCCCTCCCCCACTCCTCATCCCTCCTCTTGGTTTTCATTGTCCCCACAGCTCTTACCATCATCTGACATACAATATATCATAAGTCTAATGTTGTTTCCTGTGTGCCCTCACGTGACGATGTAAGCTCCAGGCGGGCAGGAGTCTTTTTCTTGTCTATTCTGCTCACCACTTATCCTAGTGCCCAGAAGAGGGCCTGGCACTTCCTATGTAATTACAGCTGTTAAATAAATGAATGAATATCTTAGGAATGATATGTAATATTGAAAACCTGGCCACTTTTTAATATGTAGTATGTAGACAGTTTGGCAAGTCCTGGAAAAAAGTTGCTTATCAAATTCCAGTTGGGAGACCAATGCATGTTTTCTAAACAGTCCTGTCACTGCTTGCTGCCTCTTCTAACACAGTTCCTTGGAGGTGTGGCTGCTGTGAGGTGGGTCCTGTTCTTTGTCCCATCCCCATTCGATTTCCTGCACGAACCCCCGTAGGGTTGTGTGGCACATACTCTGGCAGGATCTTCAGGCAGGTGGTCACCAGGACCCTTGGCTTGCAGCCCCTCAGAGCCCAACCAACCTTCCCTTGCAGTCCTCGGTCTGGAAGAAGGGCACCCCGCCCACCACCCCAAATTCCCAAATTTGGGAATTCCCAAATTCCAGAGAATACGGGAATTGCTCACAGAGGGATCCAAGCAGTTCCTGTTAGACATTCACCTTAAAGGGGCGCCCACGCTTGCCTTCCAGTGGCTGCAATTAAGGTGGCCGTCTTGGAGCAAGGGGACCCAGTCCCACCTTTAGCCCCGAGTGATTGCAAACACTTGTTTTGGTTTCCAGTAGTTGAGAGAAGTTTCTGGGCTCCTGCCCTGAGGCTGTAGCCACTGTTTGCCTAGCCTATGTGGAAGTGCTTAGCCCTTTTCCATTCCAGGTACTTTCCAGTAGAGTCTTTGCCGTAGATGCCTTTGCTGCAAATATTTTCCCTGAATGACTGGGTGGCTGACCACAATTTTGTTGTTGTTGTTTTTTAAAAAGATAAATAACTGGTTGACAATTGATGGTTTTTCCCTCTGGTTTAGTCTCATTTCTTTATTGATGAATCTACTACCATAAAAAAGAAAATAACTGGTTGACAGTTTGATTTTGTTTTTTTTGTTTATTTGGTTGGTTTTATTTCTCCATTGATGAATCAATCAATTTCCTTGCACAGACTTAATCCATTTAAGCTAGTTGTCAGTTTGGCTTCGTTTTATTTCTATCGACAAGGCCTTGTAGTTACATTATCAGTGATCTATATTATCTGTAAATCTTAGCCAGCCCTCTGAATGGTCTATACAGCAGAGTAAACAAGGAGGTGGCATTAAAATAGCGCTTCTCCCAGCGGATGAAGACTGGTCTCACTCTGAAGCACACTGACTGGGAGGAGAGGCGGGGCCTCTTCAAGAGCCTAGTGCTGAGCCCACATTCCCCACAGAACGGAGGCCAGGGCTTGGGCACTACGCACACACTGAGGTCAGTTATCTGCGTAGTACTGCCGTGAAGCTACACTCACTTTAAACAGATTCAAATAAAGCCTTTTAAATTTTCTGTTCTTTTTTTCTAGTGATTTTAACTCTTTTTTATGGCAGTTTGCCTTACGGCCTATTAGCTGTGGGGTGAAAATGCGGACAGCAATACCCCGTGGTGAAAATCCGCCTGGTCATTTTCAGATGCTGCAGGCCACCTGCAGCAGCACTTCCTGAGGTCGCCTCCCTCACCGCACCTCTGAGGGGCAGTTTCTGCTCTTTGTGTTCTCTTCCACCGTAAAGATTCTTAACAGCCTGGATTTCTGAGGAGGCCCAGGAGGCCCAGGAGCCCGATGTGTGGGCGTGGTTCCCTGGCTGACGCCAGCTTTGCTCATTTCCAGCGCGTGTGCAGGGTCCCTGGGCGCCTCGCAGCCCCGGCGGCGGTGCCTTCAGTAAGACGAGCACAGGGCCCGAGCCAGCACCCAAGGCCCTTCCCAGCTCCGCCAGGTCGCTGCTCGCCCCCAGGGACTGAAGGGATCCCTGTCCTCCCGTCACATCGGATGCCCCTGCCGTTCTTTCCTAGCAGCATCCCTCATGCAGCTGCCAGCAGGAGGCTGCTCCCCCCAGCGAGTCACTCCCACCCTGTCCCATTTGGTGCAGCAGCAATTTCCCCAATTGGGCTTTCTGAGCTGCAGAGGCTTCTCCAAGGGGGACAGAGGGATCATTGCACTGGCAGTGCCTGAACACCGCAGGGAGCAGTTTCCCCTGCTGCCCGCTGAACAGAGACCTCAGCCCTCTCCCTTCGGGGTCATCTCACCTCTACTTCCCCCTCCTGTCACTCTGGTATCTCACCAACACCCTCTGGTTTTTTCTCACCCGATAGATGGTTTCACGAAGGACTCTCGCGACACCAGGCAGAGAACTTACTCATGGGCAAGGAGGTTGGTTTCTTCATCATTCGGGCCAGCCAGAGCTCCCCGGGGGACTTCTCCATTTCTGTCAGGTACTGGCCATTCCCGACACCTCCCTGACCCAGACTGCTAAAGCCATGAGGTGATGTCTTGAACATGACCTATTATTGCTCAGGAGCACGGTGGCCACAGGGCCCAGGCATCTTTCCAACTGTGATACTATTCATTTCCTTCCCATAACACATTCATGTAACTCCTTAGCACATTGGTTTGTGGTCAAAATTGTTTGTACACTTATCTGCCCCGTGTCCCCAGCCCAAGTGCTTCTGGAAAAACAGGATTTTTATCTGCTTTACCTCTGTACCTTTAACAGTACCTTGTGCCCAGTAGGTGCTCAATGAGAGTTTGTGGAAAGAAGTCGGAAAGAATTATCCACATCCATCTACACTGTAGCCTTTCACTACTGGTGGATGCCTGAAGCAGGGTCAGAGAGAAACAAAAGCCCCAGGTCATTGCTGTAGGGTACACACGGAGCTGCTGCCACCGAGCAAGGAGAAGGGCAGACACCCACAGCTGAGGGCAGCAGAGGAGGGGGCACGGGAGGTGAGGGGGTAGAGCCCAATAGCAAAATCTCTCTGATGTGCAGGAAGTGACTCAGTCCAGGCACACACATGACACAGCCCCTCGCTCCGAAGTCTGAACACACAGCGTGTGGTCAGCGTGTCAGGGGCTGCCAGTGACGTTTCAGACTTGGTGACCACATGTGAAAATGCAAGAATGAAAGGTGACGGCGGTGAAGGAGGGTGGTGGCCTGTGCAGTGAACTCTGCCGTCGAGGTAGTGGCCAGGAAATGCTGGTCTGGATTATTCGACACATTTTGGAAGGCATGTAGTCTGAGTGCTTTAAGTACATAAGTCCGATCTCAGGCGATAAACTGAGGTCACTTGATTATTTAGAAAGAATGGATATTTTTAAGGAATAGACAGGGATTTACTAATAATGGGTCAACCATTTTTATGCACAGGTGCCCCTAAAGTGCTCACAAACAGCTTGGACTTCTTGTCCACAGTACCCTTGGAGTCTCACCCAGGCTCTTGACTGTCCTTCCTTGTCCACAGCTTGGGCGATGGTGTGTTTAAGTCAGGCCAATATTGATGAGTCACAAACTCTAAGCTTATTCGGCCTTAATTGATGAAATTATGCACTTAATAAATCTTATAAGTCAAACCTCTTGATTGAGGGCCCTGATTATAGAGTGGACCAAGTAAATTGTTAGAGAGAGGGCATCTCTTGGTGCCTTTGGTTTGCGTGAAGTTGACTCTGGCTTGCTCTGCTATGAACCATGGTTTATATTTCCTTGATTAGAGAAAATTCTACAAAATGGTCAGCCTTGACTTCTGCCAGAGTCTTCCCCTGCTACTGAGGCAATGCAGCTTCTTGTACAGTGATTATTACCATAATCATTACCACATATTCTGCAGAAATGTAGTGTAATGTATTTCAGAGTGAGATCATTTTAATTCATTTATTTATACATCTGCTTTCTGTCTCAAGCTCAGATAATTCAGAGCTAATAGTGGTTTCATCACTTAGCATTTGATAAGGGTCTGAAACATTGGACTTCAGCGTCTGGAGCCCTGGGTTGTAGCCTTGTCTCTGCCCCTCTCAGAGCACTCTCTTTCCATCAGCGCCGTTGACCAAATGCAACCCCAGCATCCACCCTCTCAGCTCACGAGAGTGAAAGGGTTAATGTTTCTCACTCTGTGTTCTTCAGCCAGAGAGGGTGGATGAATAATTATACCACAAGGATATTTCCACCTCCTCACCCAAATGTGAGGGGTAATGACTATGAGTCAAGCCATGTGGTGTTCGAGTGAAGAAAACATCTGTTAACGGCCAAAACCAAGGTGAAGGCCATGCAGCTATTACAGAGTGCTGGGTACTGCCCCTGAGCCACGTGGCAGAGGTCATCGAGTGGTTCGCCTGGCCACGAGTGGAGCACAGCACATCAATGAGGCTGACGATCAGAATCCCTGTCCCCTCTGCACACAGACCACTCAGTCCACCTCTAAGAAACTTCCACCAGCCTTCAGGTGTCTTTACGCTCCAACACTCTTTAAATTCTTGACTTTTTGGGTCAGGCAATTGGTACAATTAATGTCAGTTAATTTTTACATATAAGTGTATGTCCATTTCACAAGTAAACTTGATATCCTAAAGAGAATGACTTGGAGATACTAATAAAGGCCCAGGGCCCCCTTTCCTAATGAATAAAATCCCATCTCTGCACCCCTGCTTACCAATATGCCCAGCCCCTGTGAGTCCAGCCGGTGTCCAAAGATGCTCGTCTGAAAGAAGTCAGCATGTGCACATGGTGTGGCTGGGGTCAGACCCCAGGGTTCCCGCCTCAGCTCTGCCATTCACCTGTGGTGACCTTGACCAAGGCCCTCCATCTGTTTCCTCAGCTGTAACAGGTAGACATAAAGATAAACAGTCTCTGAAGTCCTTTCCAATTAAAACTCTACACGTTTATACAATACTTCTTTCCTCAAAAGCTCCAAATGCTTTGCAACCTTATTTATGCAAAACATATATCAAGACCAAGAGATCTACACAGAGAACAAAGCGTGACAAATTTCTCAAGGTGGTGTCTTACTGTCCGGAACAAGTCTATGGGCTTGAAGGAGCTGGTTCAAAGTGTTTCTGAAAACAGAAAGATAACAAGGGCTTGGAAACCCCTCCCCCCGAGTCTTGGCAGAGCCCTTAGCATAGCGCAGGGCTCCAGGGTTGTCGAGTTTCAGATGCACATTGTTGAAAGGTCCTTGACCTCACAGTCTTTAGAGCTCTTGGAACATTTCTTGTAGAAGATTGGCTCCAGTGTCAGAAGACAAATTACTCCTGCTCTAGCGCAGCCTATGTCCTGCAGATCTGTCCCAGACCTACCCCTAGAGCCCAGTACTAAGCGAGCCACCCACTTCTGTCCTGCCCTGAAGAACTCCCCCTGCTGGATGCGGTCAACCCTGAGGGCGGGGACGTTGCCACCAAGTAACACAGTTTGAATTTGCCCTTATTTCTAGGCATGAGGATGATGTTCAGCACTTCAAGGTCATGAGAGACAACAAGGGTAATTATTTCCTATGGACAGAGAAGTTTCCATCCCTAAATAAGCTGGTGGACTACTACAGGACGACTTCCATCTCCAAACAGAAGCAGATCTTCCTGAGGGACAGAACGCGAGAGGATCCGGTATGCTTCCGGGCCCAGTCCGCCCAGTCTAGACACTAAACGAGGCAGCCGCAGCCTTGCATGAACCACCAAGGGGCGTGTTTGACGGGCAGGTGCTCAGAGGCTTCAGAAAGATAGACTAACTCTGCAGTCAGGTCTCAGCTTCAATCTTAACACTGCCTGGCCACGTGACTTTGGAAAGTCCTGCCACCCTCCATTTCCTCTTCCGTAACATTGCAACCAGGATGATGTGCGAGAAGGGGCGATAGTGATATCTGCTTCGTAGGACGGCTGCGAAGGTTGGAAGTGATGTGTCCCCTTCTCGCACATCATCCTGGTCACCCTGCAAGCGCTCAGTGCACAGGAGCCCCGACTGTGGGTGCCATTCTTTTGTCACCGATGTTACCACATCACAGTTGGTGGCCTCTCTAGAGCTTTACGATAGGATTTGGGGTGGGAGGAGGTGTTGGAGGAGAAAACTAGCCCTGGAATTCTTGCTCTTGGAACAATTTGGAATGTAGAATAGTATTTTCCTAGGAAATGCATGGGACAGACCTGGCTATAAATCCTGATTCTGTCGCCGGCTATCCTCATCACCTAGCCAAGTGAAGACAGCCTTTCTGAGCACGAGTTTTCCCATCATAGGAGGGAGAGAATGTAATGCCTCCATCACTGGGCTGCTGTGACAGTCGAATGAGAAATATAGTTGCAGCACTTGTTGCAGAGTCTGGTCCACAATAGGCTCAGAGGAAATACCAGCTTGCCTTCCACAAGTAAATCCACACACACACACACACATCCACGCACACATCCACACAAAATATGTAGAATACTTTTCAAAGGAAACGACATGGCACAGGAGACTGGTATCGGAGGGAGTACTGACGGGAACAGTTGCAATCCCAGGGCTGGTTGTTGGGAAAGGCACTTGAGACTTTCAGAGCAACACATACTTTGGGGACATGAAGAAAACCATCCCTTTCAAGTTATTGGCTGATTTTAAGCCTGAGAAGTTACAATCAAAAGAGAAAAGGGTGTTCCCATCAAGCACACACAGAAGTTCAGAAAGAAATACAAAGATTAACCAATTATTTTAACCAGGAAGTGGACAGAGGTATTAATTACTAGGATGTACATGCGGAGATAAGAAAGGCAACATAAAACTGCCTTAAACTGGATTAAGTGAGTTCATCTCCCTCAAGTGCTTAGAATAGTGCCTGGCTTGTAGTAACTAAGCCCAGGGCTCTCTAAATTGATAAATAAAAATAACTCCCTCTGTCTCCTGAAGCGGTTATAGCAAGAAGAAGACCTTGCTCCTCCCAGCATGCCCAGTGCAGGCCCAGTTTCCATGGTGCTGCAAGACTGTTGTGTTTTGGCCTCTTTAACCAGGCTCTAAACGACAGTTCAAAATCTGCAAAGGCAATAGCAGGGCTTATCTGGAGGGTAGGATGTCCAGCAGTGTGGCAACATGCGATAAGGAGGGGTGGCATTATGTCAGTAAAATAGGATATCTAAGCTTGATTACATAGAGAACAACAAGCCCCCTGGGAATGGACCAAATAAATACCATGTGGAAAGTGTCAGTCTGTGACCCAGAGACCTGACATCCCCAAAGTGGGAGAATCTGAGAACACGGAGGGTCTGAACTGTGGGTTCTCGTTAAGCTGCCCCCACCCATCAGCTGTTTCTCGGAGCTGTCATGAGCAGAGTCTGGGAACAGCTGCCCGAAGGGTTGCGGGGGGATAGGGCCAGGAGATATGGGAGGAGGAGGGATCCAGTCATCTTTGTTCTCTCCCAGGGTCGCAGGAGCAACAGCCTGGACCAGAGGGCCCAGGGAGGCCCACACCTCAGTGGGACTGTGGGAGAAGAAATGCGGCCTTTGATGAACCGGAAGCTGTCGGATCACCCGCCGCCCCCTCCCTCGCAGCACCCCTCAGGCCAACCCCCACAGCAGCGGTACATGCAGCATCACCATTTTCATCAGGTACCTGGAAAGGATGGGGCAGGGCACCCTTCCCCTGGAGGCTCAGGACACTTTGTTCCCACTGCCACTTCCTGCAAGAAAACACCCCACAACGCTGGAAGCAAGGGTAGCAAATGAGTGCCAGGGTTCTGTTGCGGTCCTGGGGCTGCTGGCCTGGCCCAGCCTCATCCGGTCTCACTACACTCAGAAAGGAGATCCCGGGGCCCCCAAATGGCAGAAATAGGCTCGGGAGACTGCCTGGGCAAAGTCGGCTCTATGAGTCAGAGCCAAACGGCTGCCTGCCTGCCCACACCCGCGCACACACGCTTTCTCCCTCCAAGGGCTCAGCAAACAGTTGCTGGTTTTCCCATCAGCACAATTTCAAATCTATTCATGCTGCTTAACCCACCTGGCTGCCGGAGATCTACAAGAAAAGCGGATTAACACCTGCCATGGAGCCTTGCTTATTTATTTATTTAGTTCGTTTGTTATCCGAACCCCCCTCCCTGCCTTGTTGCAGATGGGATTTTAGGCGGCTTACCGAGATGGACAATATAGCAGATAACATCGTTCCCGAATTCCTTACCAGGGCACCCAGAGTCCTTTGTGAGCTGCTCGTATCTGTTTCCCCAGCCTCATCTCCCGCTGCCTCCCTCTGTGCCCCACACAAACACCCCTCCCAGCAGTGCCGCGCTACCTCTAGTTGGCAGCAGGGTCCATTGCATCTTCTCTCATGCCTTCGAGGCTTTTATATACTGTCCCCTCTGCCTGAAATTCTCTCTCCTGGCCAATCCTTTAAGCTGGAGTTCAAGTATCACTTCCTCTATGAAGTCTTCCCTGATTGCCCAGGCAGACTTAGACACTCTTCTCTCTGCTCACTTATCACTTCAATGTGCATAATGCCCCCTCTGAACTGACGCTTCACGAAGACAAGGGACCTTCTCTTTCTGCTACGTTTCCCCAGTGCTTAGTACAATACTAGATGTATGGTAGGTGCCTGCTAAACAGCTCTTGATTGAATAAATGACACCTGTCACCAACTTTGCCTTCAGAATCTAAGGTCCCTTTGTCACGCTTCCTCCTCTCACCATCACCTAGGGTTTATTGTCATCATCAGCAAGTATTCTGGAACACTGGCTGTGTTTATGGCATCTGAGCAAGGCACTGGGGGAGACTGGGAGGGATGCTTCTGGCAGCGTGGTGACAGGACCTGTCTCGCATCTGTCTGCAGGACCGTCGTGGAGGCAGCCTTGACATAAACGATGGGCACTGTGGCATAGGCCTGGGTGGCGAGATGAATGTGGCCCTCATGCACCGCAGACACACGGACCCAGTGCAGCTCCAAGTGGCCGGGGTACGTGAGCTCTCCCCTCTGGGTCGATGGAGGCGTCCAGATGGGTAATTAGAGGGACAGTTGTTCCTCCAGGAGAGACGTCAAGGTCTGCAGGGCTCAAGTAGCAGTAGCAGAGAGTGAAGGGCAGCAGGGGTGGGTGGGGGTGCCCCGGGGTGGGGTGGTCCCAGCCCGGCACCATCCAGTCTTGCTCTCTTTCTGCCGGCGGCCTTGCCCTGTCCTTCTCACGTGTCTCAGCTGTTTCTAGTGGAGAGGTCGCTGAGCACCATCCTGACCCAGTTGTGCCAGTACCAAGGGCTGTTAGTTTGGGCACACTGCCATTCTGTTTGTCACTTGAAGAAAGGAAAAGGACCACCTGTCGATGGAGGGAGAGTAGTTCTCAAGGATTCTCTTGGGGCCTGGAGAGTTTCATCTCTGCCAGCCCAAGTCCTGAGTCTCAAGAGTGACCCTGAAGAGTTCTGAAAACTTCATGCTCGGCTGTGCAGCCAGCGTCCGCTTTCAGGGGCAGCGGGGTTTGCGATGTCTCTGCAGAGCCACACAGCAGTGCTCTGGGCAGGCTGCTGGCGGAGGGCTTCGTCTTGGTGCCAGGGCTGGCAGAGTCTCTTCTGCGTGCTGGTCCCCAGGCCAGCCCAGCCGACCCCCAGCTTAGTGGGACCCCTCTGTGCTTTCCCCCAACAGCGTGTGCGGTGGGCCCGGGCGCTGTACGACTTTGAGGCCCTCGAGGAGGATGAACTGGGGTTCCGCTCTGGAGAGGTGGTTGAGGTCCTGGATAGCTCCAACCCGTCCTGGTGGACCGGCCGCCTGCACAACAAACTGGGCCTCTTCCCCGCCAACTACGTGGCACCCATGATCCGATGAGTCCCTTCTGGAGAGGCCAGAGGCTTTGTCTGAAGCTGCCTGCGAGGGAGGGAGCAAGGAAGAAAAGCCAGGACTGCATCCACACACACGTGCCTGTGCACACACACATTTTATAACAGTAATTTATTGGCAGTTTGGTTGGTTAATTAGCTGACGTGAAAGTAACTCAGGTGGAGGCTTATATTCATACTTGTTTTTCTACTCCCCTCAGCCGGGCGCAGAGGTGGTGGGGATTGAGAGTGGGGAGCAGGGAAGTGGAGCCAAAAATCTTCCTGTTCTAAAGACGGCACCACTTCCTCCTGGTCCTGGGAATTGTCACCGGCAGCTCGGCAGAGATCCGCACCCCAGCACTGGCAGCAGAACAGCAGGGTGGAGCTGGACTTGGCAGGGCATGTTCTGGCTTACCTGCGAGCCCCGCTCCCCTGAGGGTTTGCAGGGCAGCTCTGCTCCTGTTCTCCAAGGGAGAGCACTGCTGGATGGAGAATTAGGGTGCAGCCACGCAGGTCTGAGCTGGAGCGGCCAGGGTGTGAGGGCAGGACCGGAGCACAGGCATCCCAAGGCCACGCAAGGCCGGGGCCTGCAGCTCTTTCAAAAGACTCGCTCTTTGTTTGGCCAGTCCCCTTTTTTGTGGCTGACATGAAGACATGGGGACACTGTGAGGAGCCGAGCACTGGGGAATGGAGGGATTTTTTTCACAGGCCTCCCAGTGGCTCACTTGGGTGTAACCTCCATGTCCCCAGCTTCTAAGAAAGTAGCCTCCTGGATCCTGTGAAGTGCCTGGAGAAGCCTTGGCCAAGAGAGCCAGATATTAGAGCCATTATCCTATGGTTACGAAGGTATCTGGGGCTCTATTTGTTTACCTTCTTGGTTTTCTGCGTTTGAAGGTTCTTTGCCCAGTGGCACATAGAGAAGTCCACTCCCCAAGAGCACTGACTAGTGATTGGCTGATTGATTGGTTGAACATGACCCTGGGTGGGACCTGCTGTCAGATGAGCTTCTTGTTTCCCTGACCATTGGACCTCTGCTGCTACCTTCCCCGCACCAAGAGCTGCGCCTGGGGAGAAGAGCCCCTGGCAACCCCGTCTCTCCTCAGCACCTCAAAATAGAACTGTGTGTCCCAGCGCTCATCTGAGGGCGTGAAACACAGACCAGCCTGGCTAGGAACAGAGGACACTGGAGAAGGAAGCTCGGTGTCACACATCTGCACCGAGGCCACCTGGAAGGAATGTGTGTGTGAGTGTTCCGAGACGTGAAAGAAGAGTTCAGGGCCAGAGTTAGTGAGGGGTCCTGTGGGGCGAGTGGAGGCCTGTTCCTCCCTCCCCAGCCCTTCCTGCTCTACGGAGAGACGGGGGCAGCCACCATCAAAGGTGATGGAAGAAAAAGAAAGAGTCTGTGACTCAGAAGTAACTGTCATTGTAATGTAGGCTGTGTCTCTCTGACTCTGAATTCTAACATTCTCTGATCCCCATGTCACCTTCAGAGAAAAACAGGAAGAGAAGGGACTCCATGGTGAGACTCAGGAAGGGAGAGAAAAGAGCCCGAGAGAAGCAGGGGGAGTCGAGTATGAGTGAGGATCATCTAGCAGCCAGAAGACATTTCAAAGGATGAAGGAGCAGCATGAGAGGCATAAAGGGAGGGAAGGGAGCAAGAGGTTAAGTGGGACAGGCCAGGCGAGGAGGACACTGGAGTCCGCAGGCAGGCAAGGCTCCAGGAGGGGGCCGAGGCGGGTGGGGGGAGGAACCGGAGCAGAGAAAGGAACACCAGCAGGTCGGGGGCAAGGTCACCACAGGAATGAAGATGAGAGAACAAAGGCCAGGGAGACCGAATCGGGTGTTTGGTGCTAGGTAATGCGAACATAGTACAGTAAATGAAAGCCAACATCAGCATTTGACTTTACTGTATTTAAACCATGTGCTTTAAACAGCCCACCAACCCGATTCATTTGTCTGATTACGTGTGAGGATCAGCCTGACTGTGAGGACAAGGTGAGGACAGAGTAAAATGACTTGGTTCTGGCCTGGATTTTATGCCTTGAAACAAAACAAGGGCCCTTGTTGTGGGGCTGTGCCCGGTGCCTTGTGTCACACACCCCGCAGGTGGGGGCAGGGTCCGGGGCCTTCAGAGGCTGACCACACAGTGTGGGCAGGGCTTTCAGGACCCCTGGACTGGGATTTCTATTCCACCAGAGGCCATCGTGGCAGTATTTTTCACTGAGGTGGGAAAGCAGCTTGCTCATCACGTGGCTCAGTGCAGAAGGAAGCAGTTGTCACCCTAACCGCCCAGAGAACAAGGGCCCTTAGGGACCAAGCTGAGAGGACAAGGACCAAACTGTCCATGCTGGGGGAGGGGCAGCTGGCTCTGCTTGGCCTCTGGAGCTATCGGGGGGGCACCTGCACAGCACTGCCCACCCGACAGCATTTCCACACCGGGGACTCATCCATCCAGCGTAGCTCGCCCAGCACGTGGCCAGGAAACAGCACATCGTCTCTGAATTCGGCAGAAATGCCCTGTGTGACTTGGGAGCAGGGAACTTCCAGAGAAAACCCAGTTCCTGTCGGACCAGTTCTGTTTCCCTCACTGCTTGCTGAGGCTCGCTGCCTTTCAAAGATCTGGCACTGCCCCTGCCCACCCACTTTTAGATGGCCTCAGGGTGATCTAAGGCCAGGGTGCTTCTCAGAATAAATGTGCCTGTGAATCGTCTGGGGAGTGTTAACATGCACGTCCTGATTTAGTTCTGCATTTCTACCCGTCTCTAAAGTTAGGTTCCTGGGTCCAGCACCACACTCTGAGGAGCAAGGGCAAAGAACTTGACAGCGAGCTGCAAAAACCAAACTGGATTCCTTTTCTGGGACATCTTTATTTGTTGCTAACAGATGAGTGGCTCTGGCTGTGGGAGAGACAGACGTGATTTAGAACTGTCATTATGACATCACATCTGCCCAGGGGACTTATTATTTTAGCATCATCATCTCCATCAAAAGTCAAGAAATTTTAGGGTGAGAGACATTCAGGTGAAGTACAAACAGGGATTTCCTAATAGTAATTATTTTAAACGTGAGCAGAGGTTGCGAAAGCTTTCTCAGGAAATCTTTAAACACAAAATCGATTCCCGTCAATGGGAATCAATGGGTGTGGGTTTGCTAGGAGGCAGGGGAATGGCCCGTGTGACATCATCAGTCCTGCACTAGCCCAGAGCAAAACAGGCGCATGAGGGACAGATTGGCGTGGTGAACATATCTGCTGTTGGTCTCGTCTAAAATCAGCACTCCAGCCTCTCTCTATAGCAAGGCAAGGGCACGAGGAAAACAGTGTTGATTCGTCTAAGTCCTGCTCCAGTTCCTTCATTCTCTCCATTACTGCAGCCATGCCAGCCACAGCTCTTTCTTCAGCAACTGAATTAGCTTCCACGCTTTTCTTCCTTCGTGCCCTCTTGGTCCCACTCCTTTCTCCACACGAGTGCCAGAGCAATCTTTGTAAAACAGAAATTTGATCACGCCACTCCCCTGCCCGGCACACTTGAGTTCAAATGCAAAGTCCCAGCATGGCCCTGTGAGGTCTGGCCAGTGCCTCCCTCTCCAGCCCCTCCTTGCCTTCATGCCCCTGCCCCACTGGCCATCTCTCCAGATGGCCAAGGATTTGTCCCCAAGTCGTCTTCACCTGGTGTTCCTTCTACCTGGAATGCACACCCTCTGTTCTTCACTGTGCATCTCCAGATCTTGGTTTAAATGTCACTCCCTCAAATTGTTCTTTTCTGACCCTTGATTTAAAGTAACCCTTCCCATTAGACCGTCTCCAGGTTGCACACAGGTGGTGGTACTGGACTGATGTGTAGGACCACTAGATTGTACGCTCACTGTGGGCAGGGCTCGTCTGTTCTGTCCACTGCTGTGTGCCCAGCATCCAGCACTGCGTGGCATACAGAGGCTCAATAAATGCATGAACAAGTGAAACCCACCACATGTCACCTGTATCATTCATTCTGTAACCCAGATATTCCCTTCATTATAGACCCGTAGGTGCAAACAAGGTGATACTAACATTGATGCCCAAGTTACAGTAGGTTTTAGCCACCTGCCCTCAAAATCTCTAGTTACTTCTGAGAGCCCAAGAGTGGGAGGCTGGTGTTTCTCATGTATTTAAGTATCGGTGTGCTTATGTCTGTCTCCTACTCTGGCCATCCATTACTGCAGCCATGCCAGCCACAGCTCTTTCTTTGGCATTCTTGGCTGATGTCTTTCCTGATGCTGTGGATCTGCTGAACGTTGCATCTGCCTGCTGATCCTTCAGGAAACCAAAGCTGCCCTGCAGTCCATGTGGCAAGGGGTGAGAGAAGGGGTGGAGTGGAGAATGGCCTGCACCCAGCTCTGAGTAGCCCTTGTCCCTGGGTCCCAAAGAGGTCCCTCACAGTCTTTCCTAATCATAGCTTGTTCCTTTGTCACCGGAGCCATCAACAGGACAGGGGATGTCACCTTCCCCTACATCTCCTTTGTCTGTCTCTCTTGCTATTTCCCCTTCAGCTGAAAAGAAATGCCCCTCTACCTGTTCATTTGTGTGATAGATACCACCTAGGGCCCAAGGGGATGTGCACCCATTTGTACAGTCTCGACTCAGCTAGAACTAATTCATTAAATCAACAAATATTTACAAAGCACCTCCCAGGGGTCAGACACAGTCAGCCAGTGGGCCCTTCCCATCTCTTGATCCTGCCGGTCAGCGCCTCATTTCAAATGCCTCGCACTCCTCTCCCAGGGACAGTCTCAGAACTGGTCTCCCTGACTCCTGGGTGGCCCCCTCTAATCAGCCTGACTGCCAGAGAACCTCATTAACATGCAGAGCAGATGACATCAGGCTTCTGCTTGAAAGCCTTCAGGGACTCCGCAGAGCTTTCACACGAATTTAAACTGCTCGGTTTCCGCACTGAAGACACTTTGTGATCTGACTGCTGCCTGTTTGTTCAGCTGCAACTCCTACCCCTCCTGGAATGAGTCATGTTCTCAGACCTCTGTGTTTTCCCATTCTGTTCCTTCTTCCTGGAACACCTTTCTCTCATTTTTTTGTCCAATAGCTCTGTCTCAGACATATTTGCTCAGTCTGATGGGGTAGCCTCTAGCCACATGTGTCTATCAAGTGCTTGCAGTGTGGCTAGTGGGAGTTAACAGCCTTATGTGGCAAGTGGCTGGCTACCTCAGTGGGCAGGATGGATCCAGACAGCTGCTACTCACTTTGAAATGCTTAGCTCAAGGCTCAAGTTCTGCGTTGGGAAGCCACCCCAATTTCATGGCTGATATGGCTGCCCCTCCTTTACATTCCTGTAGCATCCTTGCTCTGTGTCTGTTCCAAGATGTAGGACTCTGCACCGGAGTCAGGAATTCATTGACTTGCCTCCTCCACTGGACTGAGTATTTTTTAGGGCAAGGAAAACAGTTCACCCAATAAATGGTAGATGCCTGAATATACTGGTGTGCTGGTAAAGGTTTAACAATGGGCTCTTTGGTGCTCATTTGCTGTGTTTGCCAAGTCTGTGATGTAAATATTTCTACCACATGTTGAGGGAAAGAGAACCCAAGCCACAAAATGGGAGACGATATTTGTGAAAGACGTATCGGGTAAGAGACTATTATCCAAAATAGGCAAAGAACTCTTCAAACTCAACAATAAGAAAACGAACAGCCCGATTTTAAAATGGGCAAAAGACTTGAACAGACACCCTCTGAAGATGTAAGATTGCAAGTAAGCATATGAAAAGATGTTCACTATCACAGGTCATTGGGAAATACAGATTATAACAATGGGATACCACTGCACATCTCTCAGAAAATCAAAGATCCAAAACACTGACAGCACCAAATGCTGATGAGGATGTGCAGCAACAGGAACTCTCGTTCACTGTTGGTAAGTGCAAAGTGGTACAGCCACTTTGGAAGACAGTTTGGCAGTTTCTCACAAAACCAAACATAGTCTTAACCTACGATCCAGCCGTTGTGCTCCTTGGCATTTACTCAAAGGAGCTGAAAACTCACACCCACACAAAACCCACACATGAATGTTCATGGCAGCTGTATTCATGGTTACCAAAACTTGGAAGCAACCAAGAAGTCCTTCAGTTGGTGAGTGGATAAATCAACTCTGAGGCATCCAGACAATGGAATATCATTCAGCACTTAAAACAAATGACCGATCAAGCCATGAAAAGACATGGAGGAACTTTAAATGCAAGTCACTAGGTGAAAGAAGCCAATCTAAAAAGTCTAAACACTGTGATTCCAACTACATGACCCTCTGAGGGGAAAAAAAAAACCTAAAGAGACAGTAAAAAGATCAAAGGTTGCCAAGGGTGGGAGGGGAGAATAGGTGGCACACAGGATTTTAGGGCAATGAAACTGTTCTCTCTGATAACATAATGGTGGCCACACGTCATTATGCATTTGTCAAAACCCACAGCATGGACACCACCAAGAATGAACACTGGCGTAAACAACGGACTTTGGGTGAAAATAATGTGTTGGTGTAGGTTCATCAGTTTTCAACAAATGAACCAGTCTAGTGGGAAGTGTCGATAATGTGGGAGATTACGGTGTTGGAGGACAGGGAGTATGAGGAAGCCTCTATCAGATGCTCAGTTTTGCTGTGAATGTAAAACTGCTCTAAAAAAAAATTAGGTGAATTAAAAAAAACACCTCCCACCATGGCTGATTTCAAGCTGCCAACGTAGTTTGGTGAGTTCATTGCTGAACTCAGAGTGGAGAGGAGATGTGCACAGTTGGCTCTCGGGAGCGGGTAAGAACCAGCTCCAGCATACCACAGGCAGGGAGGGAGGGAGGGAAACACCAGGAATGTAAGAGAAACCTTTGGGCTCATTAAGAAGAAATCTATCCATACCTGCAAGAAGCTGGCCAAACAGCTGCAGGTCCTATTTCAGTTCCAACCCAGGATATAAAGAACCAAGGAGTCATATCTTTGATCTATTCAGGAAGAGGGTTTCCTTTGTGTCCTTTACCTTTAATACCACGCCTTGACCAGGTACCTACTGAGGGCCCCACTCAGACTAGTGTAAAGTGAGTGGACTTGAGGCAATGAGGACAAGAGTATCAGTCAGGAGACTTTTGCCTGAAAGAAAATGGAACCCTGACTGGAAGTATCCTACACAAGGGTTAACGCTATTCCATACAGGAAGTTCAGGAGGGCAGTTTCCGGCTTGCTGAATTCAATGGCTCAACAACACCTTCCTCTCTGTCAGTGACGTCTCAGTGGCTGTTGCAGTTCCAGATGTCACGTGCAGACTGACGAAGTCCAATGAAGGAGAGAGGCGTTCCTTCCCAATTTCCACTACTGTGAAAAACCTTTCCCGGGAGACCTTCCACAGCCGCTCCCTCAGATCCCATTGGCAATGACTGGACCACATGCCGTTCCTAAGCCAACCATTTCCAAGAGAGTAAGACCACTCTGATTGACTTAGACCAATGGGAAGGACCCTGCAGGAGATGGAACCTGGGAACCCAGGCAGGGTTCTGCCCACAAGAAAGAAACGGTGGGGTAGGCAGTTTCTTTCTTGTAGGCAGAACCCTGCTTGGGTTGGTGGGCAGTGGCTGTCAAGAGCCAACCTACAGGGAATATTGGAAGATTCACATATTAAAGGACCAGATCACTCCATAAACATTTCTTGAGACGGAATGAGATGGCAGTGTGAGTGTGCACAGCCCCCCAGCTTTTCTCCTCTGAGTTGAAATGCCTCCTTGGACACACAGAAACACACCCACGAGCCCTCTTTGGATTCCCACGTGCAGAGGAAACCAGCACGTCAGTGGGGACAGAGTCCATGCCATTCACAGAAGCCAGAACTGCACATAATGAGGCCCTGTGTCTGCTGTGTGGACAGAGGCCCCAGCCGGCCGGATCTGTGCCAAGCCCCAGCAACTCACTGATCCGGGCCTGAGTCTCCCCAGTGCAGGTTCTTCCAGGTGTGGCTCTACCCAGGGTCGTTTGCGGACACATTCTGATGTGGGCAGAAACACATTCTGAAATGGTTCTGACCATTTTAACAGGTCAGAACTCCCCAGGGTGGGCAGTGCCTGGTACCTCCCTCCCCGATTCTGACCTGGTTATTGGGAGTTGCTAGGTAACTGCTAGGCAGCCTTTGCTTCCTACTGCTAACGGAGGGCTGGTTACCATGGCAAGTCCAGGCGAGATGGGGGGTGCTGGCCAGGGGTGCTGCAGCCTGGATCCTGCCTCACTCTCTCTGGGACACTGGACCTTCAGGAAGTCTCTACCCCGCTCTGGGCCTCAGTGCCTTTCCAGTAAGATGAAGGAGAAGCTGGGTCTCTTCCTACTCTAAATCTCTGATGTATGCAGCCAGCACAAACTAAATAAACAAGGACCCTCAGACTCCTCTCAGGTAAGAATGACTCAAGATAGGTACAGGGACGATATGGGTTGAGTTATTTTGTCTTTGAAATAAAACAGAGAAACTAGCAAGCCTGTGTCTCCATTAGGACAAATAAAAGTTATGGAGATTCTCCCTCCTGTTGGCAGAAATTTAGATTCTTGAATCAATATTCATGAGTCCCTGGGGCTCCCTAGGTCCTTTTCCAGATCCAGACTCCCTAAGGAAGTCCCCTTAATGGTATGTCAGCTTGGGATACCCGGTTTTCTAAAGTGTGATGTCCTATCAGACAGGGTCTACTGGTTCGCAGGTCACTGGGGCCAGCCCTGACTCCTCCGGTGCAGAGCTCTGCACAAGCTTCTTGGGTCTTCTGCTTGATGTCTTCTTTGTTCTGAGACCTGGCCCCACCCTCTGCCATGGCTCCTGTAAGGAGATCCCTGTCCAAGCCCAGATGCTGGGACCTGTGCTGGACCGGGCTCTTTCCCTCCCCTGTCTTGTGCAGGCCAAGCACCTTTCCAGAATCCAGACTCCTCCTCCTGCTGAAGTTTCCTAACACTGGCTGCCATCCTGCCTGTCTGCGTGCCCAACTCTGCAGATTCTGCAGGCTGCTGCTCCCTCCCCATCTGTGTGGCACCCCTTGCCATGCCAGTGACCTCAGCCGGAACCCCTGCTACTGCTGGCGGCACAGCACCACCACCACCTGATGCCCACTGTCACATGTGGCCCCTGTGACCCCAGAAGACAGGCTGGACCTCATCCATCCCCCAGTAGCTGGTCTGTCTTTTCCCTTCCTCTTCAGACTCTGCCTCCAAGGTCCAGTTCTAAGTCTCCACCACTCCCAGTCCTTCCCTACCGCCATACACACGGTGGCGAAGAGAGTATTCCCGGTGTGACTCAGGATGCTGGAGTCATATCAGGAAACGGTCCCCACCCCCACTCAGCAGCCAAGTGCCCCCTGATTGGGAGCAGAAGGAGAATCACACCTTATGCATAAGGAGTGAGAACCACTGGGGTGACTGGTGAGTCACCTTTCAGCTGCTGGTCATGCTGGGAGGTGCTCCAAAGCCTCCCAGCCTGGTCCTGGAGTCATGAACCCCCAGGGTCCGTGTCTAGACTCTGCCACGGATGCGTGAGCCTTGGCAAGTCACACCACCTCTCTGAGCTGCTCTAGAGAACCAGAGCCATGGCCCTGAGTTGTGGTGAGAGGCAAACAGTTATAGGAGCTGCCTGGTCAGGGCCCGGCAATGGTGCACAGCCCCCAGACCTTCCAGGTGGCAGACAGAACCTTCTTTACCGGAGCCCACCCCAACCCTAGGGGCTCATTCTGGCAAAGGCCTCCTCTCCTTTGAAACTCCTATATTCAGCTGCACTCAGGGCAAGTCTCTCTGCACCTACCAAGCCTGTAACTTGCTAATGCAGTAAATCAACCTTGAGAGGGGTCCCCTCCCAGGCCTTGCTCACCCTCTTTCAGGTGAGGGCTGTCTGTGGTGGTGGCCAGCAAGAAGCAGTGTTTGGGGTGTTGGCCAAATAAAGGAATGACCCTTTTTTTTTCAGTTACAGTTGACATAAAATAATATACTAATTTCAGGTGTAGGACAGAGTGATTAGACATCTACATGCCTTACAAAGTGACCCCCCCATAAGTCTGGCACCCACCTGGCACCATACATAGTTATCACAATATTATGGGCTATATTCCTTATGCTATGCTTTACATACCCGTGGCTATTTTTATAACTGGCAATTGGTAGTTCTTAATCCCTTCACCTTTTCCACCAATTCCCCTGACCCCGCTCCTGTCTGGTAACCATCAGTTGCAGCATTTTTTGTGAGAGCCGAGATATGGAAGCAGCCTAGGTATTCACTGACCAATGAATGGATAAAGAAGATGTGATACGTACAATGGAATGTTACTCAGCCATAAAAAAGAATAAAGTCTTGCTATTTGCCACATGAATGAAGCTAGAGGGTGTTATGCTAAGTGAAATAAGATAAAGACAAATGCTTTATCATTTTTCTTATATGTGGAATCTAAAAATAAATGAGCAAACATACCCTGTCCAGTGTGACTCAGTGGACTGAGTGCCAGCCTGCAAACCAGAAGATCACTGGTTCAGTTCCTGTGATGGGGTTGCAGGCCAGATCCCCAGTAGGAGGTGTGCAAGAGGCAACCACACATTGATGTTTCTCTCCCTCTCTTTCTCCCTCCCTCCCCGACTCTAAAAATTAACAAATCAAAATAAATGAACAAACAAAACAGAAACAAACCCCTAGCTACAGCCTAGCTACAGAGAGCAAAGTGGGGGTGGGGTGGGGGGCTCTTACAGGGAGAAGTGCGGGCCAGGCAGAGGTGTGAGCAGCGGCTGGAGCCACCGCTGCTCCCTCCAGCCAGTCTGGCCACTGCAAGCCTTCTGCACTTAGACATCAGTGCGCAGGGTCAGGACTCGCTCCCCTAGAAGCCTTTCCCCTGCCATCCTTGGCTTGGGTCCCAGCTGCCTCCCGGAGTGGGAGTGGGGGGTGGAGACGTCTGGGCTACTCTATGCCCTGAACCTCACCCTGCATTGTCCCTCACAGGTGACTGTGCTCATGCAGGTCCCTCCATCTTGGAATGGGAGGGACCCCTTCCTATCTCTTGACCTCTGTCCACATCCTAGCCAGCCTGTGAGAACAGGAAAATGTCAGCTCCCTCACAAAGTCTTCCTTGGTTCCACCCGTGGCCTAGAGCAACTGTCCGTCTGCTGAAGTCTCCTGACATGTGCTCCTCTGGCCTCGCCCTAGAGTAGGGGGTGTGCTCCAGGCCTGGGCCCCGCGACTTTTAGGTTCTGGTCCCCAAAGACAGAATGAGCAGGCACCAAGTAGGTAAATAAGTCCTGCTCAGGTCCCTTGTTTGGAGTCAGAGCTGTTTTAAAAATGTGTCTAAAAATGTTTCAGACACACCCCAGTTCCTGGCTCTGCCTGATGTGGGAGGAGGAGCCCTCTGCCCCAAGGGGTGAGGGTCGTTCCAGCCACCTGCGCGGTGTGCCGCTGCAGGAACCCCGTTTCTGTGCTGCTGCCCTGAGGGTCAGAACACTCAGGAAGCGGGGGTGGTTGCAAAGTGGTTGGGGAGAGGAGCCTATGTGCTTTCAAAGCTGCAGGGACTTCGCTGTCCCGGAGTCGGGAAGGTCTGGGAACACAGGCTCTTGCCCAGTACGTAACAGGTGCTCAACAAATCCCTGCTGAATGAAGACATGAAAGCCTCAGGTAAGTCGGTGTGGGAGAAGCTCGGTATGTTCCTTTCTCCAAGCCAGGGAAGCAGGTCAGCAGCTATGGTGCCTGATGTAGCCGCCTCCTCTCCTCCAATCCTTTCTGGGAATAGAGGCAGCAAGCACAACTGTTACACAGGTGTGAGAGAGCCCCCACCCCCAAGTTTGATAACAGGCCCTCAGGACGCCAATTGCCACAAAGGGAAAAAGTCAGCCCTGGGGAACTTCTCTGAGCCTCTCCCATGAGGTGGGCTATTTTGGGATGCGCATTACACAGGAGGGCCTGGGAAAGCAGAATGAACACCGCCACAATTACTGTTAATTACAAGGTGTCGTATCTTTACTGCACACGCAGCCAGCCGTGTGCAGCGGGCCAGAGGAAGGGGAATGAGAGCCAAGTACCCGAGCAGGAGGGAGAGGTGGCTGCCAAGGTCGGAGGAGGGAGCAGGAGGAGGCACGGCTTCTCAGGAAGGTGAGATCACCTTGGCCAAGGTGGCCTCCAAAGTTGGAAAAAGTTGAAAATGCAACCATGAGGAGCCCCACCTAACTCAAGGGAACTCCATACCCAAAGCAGGAGGGATCAGCTGAGGGCCAGAGGCTTTCCTTGGATGTCAGGGATTCATGGGCTGTCCCCAGGCACAACAGGGACTGAGCCCGATAGGATCCCTTTCCTGGCTGATAAAGCTTTTTAAGAACCTCAGTAACTGCCTTGGCCTGTGTGGTTCAGTTGGTGGGAGCTTGCGGGTCTGACTGCTGTGATCAGGCCACCTACCTAGGTTTCGAGTTTAATCCCAGGTCCGGGCTTGTGTGACCCCAGTCGAGGATGAGAGGCAACTAATGTGTCTGTCTCACACTGATGTTGCTCCCTCTTTCTTCCTTCATTGGATGAGGATTTTTTAAAAAAGATTTTATTTATTTTAGAGAGGGGGGAGAGAGGGAGAAAGAGAGGGGGAGAAACATCAATGTGGGGTTGCCTCTCACGTGGCCCCCACCGGGGGACCTGGCCCACAACCCAGGCATGTGCCCCGACCTGGAATCAAACCAGCAACCCTTTGATTTGCAGCCCACACTCAATCCACTGAGCAACACCAGCCAGGGTGATTTTTTATTTTTGAGAAAGAATCTCAGCAAAGATGCACAGAGTGCACAGCTGTGTGGCTCAGCTGTGTGTCAGGGAGGCAGGCCCGGGGCTCGGGCTGAGGGGACGTCCCATCGCTCTCACCTGTCAGTGGACAGCCCTGAACAGACCACCCCAGTCTCCCTCCCAAAGCCGCAGTGGACTCATCTTTCACACTTGAGAGTGATCCCTTTCACTATCTACTTCACCAGCGGCAGTCAGATTAGACAATGGCACACAAAACACCTCCGTCTGGAGCCTGGAGCCTCTCTGCGGGCCCTGGTGTCGCTCCTCAACCAGAGCCACCAGGGCAGCTGGCTGTCGGGTCTGAGTCCTCATTTTTATTCTTGGTGGCAAGCGTGTTCCCTAGTACACATTCACTGCTTAACGATGTTGATTGAATAAATACGTCCTTGGTATGTAAAGGGGAATATTACAAAAAGACCAGAGTTTGCTTTGATCAGTTAGAGCTAAGAAAGATCTTGTCCAGTGTGAACTGTTAATATTCTACTCTGATGCTCACTTCCTGTTCGATTCCAATTTGTGTCACTTAACATTTGTGCTCCTTGAGAGCAAACACCACGTCTTAATTGTTCCACGTCAGTGTAAGCTCCACGTGGGCGAGGACTTGGCTTTCTGGGAGCTGCATCCCCAGGGCCTCGGACATGCCCTTGTGCTTAGTGAGGCTCAATAAGAATATGGTAAGTGAATGAATGGTTTGTAACCCATAGCACAGTGCTAAGCATCCAGCAAATATTTGTTGAATGAATAATTAAAGAAGGGGAATGCTGTCTTTTACCAATGTTCCTTTCCAGCATTCTCCACTCAGGGAGTAAAACAAGGTGGGTAGGTAGACAGGCTCCAGAGTCGGATGATCCAGATTCTAATCCTGGCTCTTCCAACTCACTGGCTGGGCATGTGAGCTACTCCTGAACTGCTCTGTGCTTCGGTTTTCTTCTTTTTCTTTTTCCTTTATTCCTCAGTCCCTCCACCCCTGCTCCCCACCCTGTGCTTGTTTTCTTACCTGTAAAAGGAGGAGGATAATTTTTTCTAATAAGATTACATGAATTCACCAGAAGGATACATAAAGTATTTAACACAGTCCCTGACACAGAGTAGTTGCTGCTATTTAAAAAAATGACCTGTTGGTCTACTCATAACCTTTAGTGGCTCCCCTCTAGCTACAGAATAAGATCTAAAGCCCAGGTCCCCACGGTTTGGGCCCGATGTCCCTTTTTCTCAGTCTCATCTTCCCACTCTTTGATACTAGCCACCCTTTACCAGCGGCCGGACACTCCACTAAGTGATGGACGTCCATCGGCTTGTTTCCATGGTCACACTGCTCTGTAAGGTAGGACTTACCATTGCCCATGTTTGGCCCATGATGTGACCAAGGTTCAGAAAGGGGAAGTGCTCTTCCCAGGGACACACAGCTTATACCAGGAAAGCGGGACTGCATCCCAGCACCCTCTGATGTGGAAGTTCATGCTCCTACTCACTGGCCTGCAAACCCTCGCTATCTGCCAGCACCACCTGGGGGGTTGCTAGGGATGTAGAATCTTGGGCCATGTGGGGTCAGGGTTATTATTCCTTTTTACAGAGGTGCACACTGAGGGTTAAGTGCAGCCACCAGCCTCCTGACGCTGGGGGTGCACCCTGAGAAGTGCGGCCTTGGGCGAGTACATCATTGTGCAAATGTCACAGAGCACACTTCTGTGCACCCGGAAGGCCAGCCCGGCACAAGCCGAGGCTGTGTGGCTCAGCCTGTGGCTCCTAGGCTACAAGCCTGGACAGCATGGGACTGTACAAAAGAGTGAGACATTAAATCGAACTCAAGAGAAAATGATACAATCCAGAGACAGGAAACCGGAGATGTATGAGGCTACTGCCAGCAGGACACGCCCTACTGCTTTACAGCAAACTGGGTTCTTTCTCATAAGTAGGAAGAGCACATTCTGAAATAACAACAAAAATAGAGTAAATGCGTGAAGTAGTAGCATCGTCACCCATTATCTTTCTCCAGCACCGTGCACCACACGCAACGGACAGGGCTTTTATGAGACTGGCAGCGCAGCGGATGGGTTTGTGCCGGCACCAGCACAAACATACGAATGACGAGTTGCACTGAGACCTCACGACGGCCAAGACCCTGGGCTACGGGAACATTCAGCTCCATCACAGCCTCATGGGACCACTAACTTCCATGGCTGACCGGAACATCGCTGTGAGGCCCCTGACTGCTTTGGGACTGACTCCGCGTGTGCCCGATGCCAGCAGGACGCTCTGACGTACCAGTCTCAACTGCCTCTGCCTAGAATGTCGAGGCTCCACTCAAGTCCCTTCTTGCTGGGTTAATCTATCCACATCTCATTGGGTAGATTAATTCCTTGATTAATTACTTCTTCCCTCAGAGTCTCCACAGCTCCCTGCCCGAACCCTTCTCTTGGCCCTAATTCATTCACTGTCTCTCTCTTTTTAAAAAGGTTTTATTTATTTATTTATTTTTAGAGAGAGGGGAAGGGAGGGAGAAAGGAGGGAGAAAACCATCAATGTGTGGCTGCCTCTCTCGTGCTCCCCACTGAGGACGTGGCCTGTAACCCAGGCATGTGCCCTGACTGGGAATCGAGCCAGCAACCCTCTGGTTCTCAGCCCATGCTCAATCCACTGAGCTACACCAGCCAGGACTCATTCTCCCTTTTCAATTACAGTTGCCGTACAATATCACATCAGGTTCAGGGGTGCAACCTCATGATGAAACATGTAGGTATCTTACAACGTGATCACTCGGAAAAGTCCAGGACCCCGACGTCATCCCTAGTTATTACAATATATTGACTATATTCCCCATGTTGCACTTCCCATCCCAGAGTCATTCTTCTTCAAAGAAGTCTGTACCGAGCACATACTGTGTGCCAGGCACTTAGTAGGCCTTGAGGAAATGCTTGCTCCCCAGGGCACAGAGTCTGGCATCTGGTCATTAGGAAACAAACTAAATGCTCTCTAGTCTAAAGGCAATATTTGTCTATACTTTCAAGTAGAGCATTACCAGGGATGAGACCTTCCAATTCCCGAGACTGGGAAAAGAGACAGGTGAGGTGACAGGCACCTCAATGCTCACCACCCCGATCTTGGGGCTGACACAGGTTGGCAGAACTTACTGTTGTCACAAAAGTTGTTTGTATTTGAAAATCTAACCCTCACTTTTTCAGGCCATGAAGGGAACCTTGGCCCAGAAACAGCGGGAGACCCCTTCAAATTCCCTGGAGTTAAAATCGGGTACCAAATTCCGTCATTTCACGAGAGAAACAGAAAGGACAAAGATGGCTGTGATGTGGGACAAAGTTCTCCGAGACACAGAACCCCAAGGGCTGTTTTTCTTTACAGGAAGACCCGAGCAAACCACACGTTTCTGGGCCTCAGTTTCCTCATCTGGGGAACGAGGGGCTTGGACTAGTTCCTAAATCGCCTGCCAGGTCTCAGACGCTGTGATATAAAATGGGAGAAATGTGAACTCTTCATTGCTAAGATCTGAACATTTTTTTAAAGATTTTTATTTATTTATCTTTAGAGGGGAAGGGAGGAGAGAGGGAGAGAAATATCAATGTGTGGTTGCCTCTCATGTGTCCCCTGCTGGAAACTGGCCTGCAACCCAGGCATGTGCCCTGACTGGGAATTGAACTACGGACATTTGGTTCACAGACTCGTTCTTAATCCATTGAGCGACACCAGCCAGGGCAAGATCTGAAAATATTTGGAATGTAGAGAATCAAACTTACAGCGGTGCTTGAACAAAATAGTACATTGAAGATTAAGAAGGTTCTGTTTAATCCAGTGGGAGACAGCAGAGCTGCTGCTGATGGTGGTGGTTTCGTGTGTGTATGTGTGTGTCCGTGTGTGTATGTGTGCGTCCGTGTGTGTGGCTTTCTTCCTTGAGCTCAAAGGTCTGTTTTGAATCACTAATACAGTAATCAGGCCTCTGGCAGCCTGTCTTGCCACACACATACACACACGCCCCGCTTCAAATTAAAATGGGGGGAAATTCCACCGCGGCTGCTTACACCTTTGCTGTATCTTGGTGGGGTTTTGTTTTGTTTAAGAAACTTTCATCGTGGTGAAGGTGTTGGATTGACAGCCTCTGGAGGGAGGCCTCTAATCTCAGAACTGGGACGCGTGGGCTGGGAGCTGGTGGTTTTATTAGCATTTTGCTTTTGCACACTAACTGCCCCTCCTCAGCCGTTAAAATCCGGTTTAGCAGCAGGGCCCCCAGGCTCTCCGACTGGGAGAGGTCCAGCCCACGGCCCCAAAGGCGCCCAGGCCAGACAGAGCTCGTGCTCCCGGCCTACCTGTGGGGGGGCGGGGCAGGGGGGATTGACCTGCACCTGCGAGGTCTCCGGCTTGGCCTGGCCTCTGGCCGCCAAAAGGGTTAGCTATCCCACCAGTCTCCGCAAGAAGGGTCGGGGCCGGAAGGTGGAAGCAGGCCAGAGGCCGCACGTGGGTCCACCTACGGCGGCGCTCCACGTTCCTGCCCACACTGGAGCTCCCGACCCGGGCCGGACCCCGCAAGCCTAGGCGCTGCTGTCCCCGGAGAACCCCCGAGGTCGTCCGTGCCTCTCGCGCCCGCAGAGGCTGAAGGCGAGGCGGCCCCTCCCCGCCCGCCCGACGGCCGCGCCCGCGCCCCGGCCCCCGCCGATTGGCCCACCTCGAGGCCAGGTGAGGCGCCCCGCCCCTCGGCGGCTCCAGGTGCGGCGGTGGGACCCGGGCCGCTGCCGGGGCGGAGGCGGGCGGCCGGGCACCATGGCCGAGTCCCAGCTGAGCTGCCTGGACGAGACCCACGTGAACGAGCGGGTGACCGAAGCGCAGGCCGCCTTCTACTACTGCGAGCGGCGGCGGGCCGCGCTGGAGGCGCTGCTGGGCGGCGGCGAGCAGGCCTACCGCGAGCGGGTCAAGAAGGAACGGCTGCGGGACTTCTTGTCCAGCCAGGAGCGCCAGGCCCTCCGCGCCTCCTGGAGCCCCTACGAGGACCCCGCCCCTGCCGCCGGCCCCACCAACCGGGGCAAAAGCAAGGCCAAGGCCAAGGCCAAGGCCCCGCCGCAGGCCGCAGCAGAGCCCGGGGAGTCCCTGGCCTACTGGCCGGACCGCTCCGACACCGAGGTGCCCCCGCTGGACCTGGGCTGGACCGACACCGGTTTCTACCGCGGTGTGAGCCGTGTCAGCCTCTTCACCCATCCCCCCAAGGAGGAGAAGGCACCCCACCTGAAGCAGGTGGTCAGGCAGATGATCCAACAGGCCCAGAAGGTAGGCCCTGTACCCCGCCGCCTCCTGGGTGGGACCCCACGACCAGTCCCCTTGGGATCGGGCCCCACCTCAGGGGAAGACCGCCTGACCACTCCACCGGAAAATGGTCCAGGAAACCTCACTCGCGTTGTGGAGCTGGGGTGAGGTCTCTAGAGGATTTCTGTGACCGAGTTTGGCAAGTGACAAAGTAATGGACTGTCCTCAGTCATTACTGTGGGGTCCAGAGGCACTGGCTTCCATCCGCCGTGTCCCTGGTGAGTTTCTCTCCCTTGTGGGGCCCTGTGGGAAAACGGCCCGTTCAGAGGTCCTGATAATGCCTCTGTGCTGCCCAGGGATTCACAAAACACATCCCTGGCCATTTTCTCATACGGTCTGCGGAACAAGCCCAGGAAGCCGGTGGCTTGCCCTCCCCCAGCCCCACCCTAGCCTCGGTGTTCTTGGCCTTGCTGCTGGGTCAAGGCTGGCCCAGCCCGGCTTAGTTACACTCCCCACTGGGTCCAGCACTAGAGCTCAAACAGCCTGGAATCAATGAGGAATGTGTTGTGAGCACCTACTATGTGCCTGGCTCTGTGCTGGGCACCTAGACAAGACAGGTCGCTGGACTCCAGCTCAGGAAAAGCCCCCACTTGTCTAGTCTGCTGTGCGTGGGGCTGAAAGGAAGGGATGCTTGCAGGTTGGCTGATGGGAACATGGGTGGGGCTGGCAGGTTGTGGGGCAGAGATTTTAATCTTTGCTTTGTGCCTTTGGGTAGGGTTTCCAGGTAAAATATAGGACATCTCATTAAATTTGAATTGCAGATAAATACCAGATAATTTTTAGTGTTAATATGCCCCCAAATACTGCATGGGGCATACTGATACTATAAAGTTAATCATCACATATCTGAAATTCAAAGTTAATGGGCATCCTGCTTTTTATTTACTAAATCTGGCTCCCCTCACCAAGATTTGCTAAGAAGCACCGATAATAGCCTTCAGTGTCCGATTCAGAATGTACAGCAGGAGGGGTGTGGCTGCACTGTTCTAAGTCAGCTCGATGAGAGTGTTCGGAGTTGGGTTACCTCGGGACTGAATGGCCTGGCGAGGGGAGACTAACCTGAAAGACCGGTGGTGGAGCACCTCTTCCAGGAAGGGGTACTGATGCAGGTCACTGGTAGATGGGCCACCAGGAGGAAGGGTTAATTTGCACTGTCCATGTTTCCTCCCTCTCTTTCTAAGTAATTCCCCTTTGTCTGCCTGAGCTGCCTTTGTATATTGCATTCTGCAAAAGACAAAGGCAAGTTTGAACAGAGGGAAATGGACGTGGGTGACTATTTTGCAGCAGGCTGCAGCTGAGGTCTGGGGTGAAGTCTTATAATACTAACAGGCCTCAGTTTATTAGTACTTATGTGCCTGTTTTTCTCCTTTGCTTTTCGTGACAACTGGGGGAAATGGGAATTTTCCTTGCTTTTGAATTCAGAACAGTTATTTGCCAAAGATCACCATAGCTAGTAAGTAGTTGAGCCAGGATTCAAATGCCAAAGTCCTTGCTCTTGACACTGTTCATGGCAATATAATGGGTTCTCGGTTCCTGTCTTCTTGAAAGATTGCAGTCAAGAGACGAAGTGCAGGAAAGTAAGAATTTATTGGCCTCAGCCAACACACACACACTCAGGACAGTGAAACAAGGAAGGGCTTAGCATAGGAGGAGCAACAGGAGAGCATAGGCAGGGCTGCTTTAGCTCAGTGGGAAGTCAGAGAAAAGGGGGCCTTGGAGACAGGCTCAGGGAGTTAACCCAAGAGGAACTGCTGCTGTCCATTGCCTCCCTGGTTTGCAAGTTTCATGGGGATCCTTAGAATTTAGGAGGTGTGTGCATGGGAGGAATAAGAGAGGAAAGGGAAAGGCATGGGCGTGCTCCCCAGAGGGAGAGCAAGAGCTGGTCCTTTGTCCTGAGGGTTTCTCTCTCTCTCTCTCTCTCTCTCTCTTCCTCTCTCTCTCTCTCTTGCAGGCTCACAGGTGGGAATCTTAGAGGAGGCCTCAAAGGAGGATCTCAATGGAATATTCATCAGCTTTCCGGGTGTGCTCTTTTTAGGGTCGTGGCTCCACCGATTGGTCGGTCAGTGCCATGGCAGAGGGTCGTTAGTCAGTGCAGTTGGTCCTGAGGCACCCATAGCATTGCTTGTCTGGTTTTGCTGCCTTTCTGGGCCTGGATCTGAAGTACAGCTGGGGTCTAGATGTTATCTTTAAGGAGGAAAAGTGAGGGCGTCTAAACTGCATGACCAGCGATATGAAAGGTCAAGGGGGTCCAAACCACATGGCCAGCGATATGCTAGGGGAGGAAAGGTCACCCTGGGGGCAAGGTACTCGTTTTCCTAGTTTTTCCCAGTTAGGCACCTGGGGCTTCCCACTCCGGTGACCTGTACCTGGCTCATCGTCCTCGCTGTGCTCAAGTCTGTCTAACTGCCTACCCACCATGCTCTGCCCACAGTCTGAGGGTGGAGAAGCAGGGCTAAACCAAGGGGCTTCAGTGGAATTAACCCGGTCACAGCCTGTTACAAGAAGGGAGAAGAGACAGGGCCTCTGCCCATTTGGGCTTATAGTCCCATGTGGGATGTCAGCAGTCTCTTGTGTAATGGAGTGTTGTAAACTCTTCAAATATTTAACAACAGAAATGTTAACATTGGTGAGCTGATCCAGTATTCCAATCCACACATCTTTAACCAGTAGTTATTTCCAGAGTGCCTGATGTCTGTCCCTAGGAGTATACAATCTGCGGCTTTTGCCTTCCAAGAGTTAAATGATGGGGGATGTGTTCCAAGGAAGAGCTTTTGAGGCCAGACGTGCTCCATCTGGGAGGGCGTCCTGAGGGAGGTGAATTGCTGAGTTAAACAAAGAGACAGAGGGACACTGGAAGGGACAATTTCTCCATAAGACACTCAGGAGCAGGAGCAAGAGGGAGAGATCTTTGCCTGAAAACAGCAAGCCTCTCCGATTGGCAGAAGGAAAGATCTGTGCTGGTGGGAGCTGAGTACTGTGTGGGGCCTGGTGTGGGGGGTCCTAAAACTGGTCTCAAAGCAGCTGACCACAGCCCAGGAACAAGCAGCTTCTGACCCTGTTGGTGCCCACTCAACTCCCAGGCCCTCTGGGCCCCCACTCTTCATCACTGTGGCTCACACCTGTACAGCACCTTCTTCTCAAAGACCCTGTGAAGGAGGTGGGGCAGGTGAGGAAACTGAGGCACGGCAAAGGAAAGGGGCTTTCCCAAAGGCCACGTGGCTGGTTATAGAAAGATGCTGATCCTAGCTTCTGCTCTAGAGGCTACGCCTCTGACCACTGCCCAACCCCACTCTTACCCCAACTTGTCCAGCTGGCACGCAGCCCTCGATGGCCTTTACTAGATTCTTCCTCCTTCCTTTTCACCCCAAAGCATGGAGTTTCTTTGTTTCCAGTGAGTCCGGCTGCTGCAAGGCCAGATGGGGCAGACTGTGAGACAGTTCAAGTGCAGAGACAGGGTGACTGGGGGAGGAGAGGTAGAGAACATACACGTCCAGTTGTGTGCCAGAGTTTTGCATTTTATCTCATTTAATCCTCAGAATACTCTCGTGAGGTTATTCCAGAGTGAGAACAGGAAGCTGAGGCTCTGCAGCCATGACTTACCCACCAAGCACAGCTGCAGACGAGTGAGGCTTCCCAGCCTGGGCCCAGGGATTCGGAGAAAGGAGCCTAAGTAGGGGACACTTTGAAACTGTGATTGGGGGTTGGGGAGGAGAGGTGGGGAGGGCAGTGACCAGTGAGGAAACAGCCCAGCAGATGTGGAGGTGGGACCCACGGGGGGGGGGGGGGGGGCGGGGCGGGGATGGGAGGAGGTCTTATCTGCTCTCTGGGCCTCTGCAAACATCAGAAGGTCACACCGGGGAGCTGGCACTCAAACATTTGGCCATGTTTACTTGTGGGGCGGGGTTGTTCTTTTTATGGTTTTTCTGCCTTGAGTTATCCGTTTATTTTAGTGTCACTGAATGTTGTATTTTGTCAGCACAAACTACAAGTGGAAAGGATGCTTTCAGGATGCCAGGAATGAGTTGCCGGTTTGTCCCACATAGGCCGAAATGACCAGGGGAGGTTGCTGCTTCTTGACCTGCTAAGATCATTGTAACTGCCAGAGGGCAGGCTTAAAGCAGGCCCAGGTGGAGACTGGGAAACTCTTGGTTCATACTTACACAGGCAGAGTGAGAGGCTCGAACAAGTCTAATTTGGATGGGCTTTTGACTTGGAAGGATAACGCACTCATGGTCACTGGGCAAATATTTTGAGGTCTGCTGTGTGCTAAGTACTTCAGTGGAAGTACTTATTAAACTCACCTCTGCTCTTAAGTAGCCTAATAGTCTACTAAGCCATCATTATGCTACAGTATGATGAGTGCTTGACTAGAGGGTGTGGCAGGAGGGCCACTAACCCAGCCCCTGAACCCGGTTAGGGCAGGACCTTTGATGCTTGAGGATCTGTCTGCAAGCGTGTCTGAACACAGCAGGAAGAATGGATTGCACCAAGCCTTCCACCCCATCCTCCACACTCCCTGGTGACCCAGTAACCAGCAGCATCCATTTGAGAGGATGCTGGGCAGGTTGAGAGGGTTTATTGCCTGTGCTTCAGGGACAGAGCCTCCCCAACCCCCAAGACTGACCTTGACCTCTGCATTCCTGGGCCCCATTTCCTTTGAGCCTCAATCACCTTGTAAGGCAGAGTGTTGGCTTCATTTCATAGACCTCCTCTGAGGTCAAAAAGGTGAAATGACTTACCTTCAGACCAACAACAGGGAAATGACACAGCTTCCTCGGCCCCTGGTCAGGATTACCAATGACCCCAGGAAGATTACAAGCACGACCCAGGAGAGGGAGGCCGCTGGACTGCCGAACGAGGCAGCTTTTATTAACCGGGAGCTGTTCCTCTTCTCGCTGCTGCAGTGGGAGGAATAGGCCCGTCTGGCTGATGCGGATGGAGGGCCATGGGTACCCAGGCCAGGGCAGGCCCACCCCATCTTTGCCTGTTGATGGGTTTGCTGCTCCCTTTTCTTCAGGGCCCAACTCAGAAGTCACCTCTTTCTTGGCATTTGATCAAGTTTTCAATCCAAAAGTGATTTTTTAAAAACATTCTCAGATGTGGCTCCTTGTTTGCGCCAGCCACGTGCCTGGCACTCAGCTGGCTGCGGGAGAGCCCATGCTGTCCTTGGGGACTGGGGGCTCCGGAAGAGCCAAGACTCCCCCTTATTCCTCTCTGTCTCCTTTGCAGGGCCCACAGGAGGTCAGTGATTTGTTTAAATGATTAGAAACTGTCTCTTATTGGCCACTGTCCCTCTCTGTCAGTCCAGGGAAGCAAGTGTCTCATGAAGTCCCCTGCTGAATGGCACACCACCCAGGGGGGCCCCCTTTAATTGCCATCTAACAGGCTGTCTGGCAAAAGAGAGTGAGCTCTAAGGTGGGGGTGGGGCTGAGAGGCTCCAGGCAGGAGCCATGCTTGGCCAGGTAGCAGCCTTGTTAGAGGTCTGGGCAGCTGATCTGAGTGAGCAGCTGGGTATACATGCCCAGGGGGCGTGGTGGAGTCTTGAAGTCAGCGGCTCACCGCACCAGGAGACTCACCTCTCTTACAGTGTACAAGGCAGAGCCTGCTCTGGGGCAAGCTTCCCATGGGGGTGGGGGGAGCAACGCAGAGAACAGACAAGCCCAGGGTGGATCCTGGCACCGTCCTGAGCTCCCCAACCCCCAGGGCTGAGTCACTCCAGGGATCCCTGTCTGCCCCCACCCCCGGCCCCTCCAATACCTCACCACCCCAGGCACCATTAGCAGTCAGCTTGGCTGTCTTCCTGTTTGTTTTCCTTCCCCTTCTCTGAAATCCCTAGAGTCTGTGGACTTGCTACTGACCCCAGAATCTTAGCCGTGGAAAGAGGGTTTCTAATTATTAGTCTCTCTGCCCAAGTTGCCGATAATCTGTAAACTTATCCTGGCGTAGCTAGTTGGCTGGCCATCCTTCTGTTGGGCCCCTCCCAGTACTGGCTGGGCACGTGGAAGGCTCTGCATAAATGTCCTTTTTGTTCTGGTTTTTAGCAGTGAGTCAACAGATGGTTGGGTTGGGGTGGGGTGGGGACCAGGGCTACTTGCCTTCGGGAGAGACTGTGAGGGTCCTTGAGTGCCCCGCCCAGGAGGGTTCCCCGGCTGCCTGGGAACTCCCCACATTTGTAGTTCATGCAACACGTTTTTCTTAGGACCCACAGTGTGCCAGGTTCCAGAAATAAACGTGAATAAATGGTGGACCCTGCTCTTAATCCTGATGGGGGAGATAAAAAGAAAATAAATGGCAGAACTGTTAGATAGGTTAATAGCTATTATTTACTGAGCACTTAAGTGCCAGGCATGTGTCAGCCCTGAAGAATGTATTATTATTTCATTAAATCTTCACAATAATCCATTTTACGGATGAGGAAATCGAGGGTCAGAGAGGGTAAAGACACTCTGCTAGTAAGTGGTGGAACTGGATGGGTGGGGACTGAGTCGCGTCTGATCCCCACCAGGCTCCAGAGAAGCACAGGCCCCAGGAACTGACAGCCAGAGCAGCCAGGGTAGACGGGGAGGGTAGGCAGAGGGCAGGTGTGTGCACGGATGGAGGCCTGGGAACACTTGGCTTCACTCTATTACCCTCACCCCACTGCCTTCCTGACTACCTTCCCAAACCGAACCTCCCCTTGCACCCTCTAGCCGCCTCGGGGGAGCCCCTCCTCGGCAGCATCACCTGAAGATGGCCACAGAGTTATCCTTGCTCCTGCTCAGAAACTCCCAGGCGAACTGCCAGCCCAGCTGTCTTGCTCTGATGAGTCCATCAGGAAATACCTCAGCGGGGACTCTCTGAGCCCTGCCTTGCTCTGCCCGTGTATTGGACTGTGTTTGGGGGCTCAGGCCGGTGTCCCAAACCAGCAGCCGATCCTAAGAATCGTTTGTGTATCTTCGCTGGATTTTTTTTAGCAGCTGATTTATCTTCCTAATTATGTTTAGCTTTAAGCTAATGTTAAAATGAGCTTGCATTAGATAATTTTCACTAATTAACAACAACTTAGTGCAGGGAAAGTCGTCCCAGAAGCACGCCATGGGGCAGGGAGAAGCTGGCCTAGGATCTTAAAAGGAATTGCCACGCTCACTCCCTGGTGAATCACGTACGGTTCTTCATGGCTAAACGAGTTGACCTTGCTCACATCGGGACAGTCTCCTTCTCTGGAGAGCCAGCCCGGGTCTCTGCAGGTCTCCTTCAGCATCCTAGTTTGGGGTATTAGTGGAAAGAGTGATGGCCTTATAGGGTCAGACCAACAGGAATGAGCCCCAGTGGTGCATGACAGGGAGACAGGACCCACAGGGTTGGGAACAGAGCCCTGCTCTGAGGCCCGGGGTCTGGGAGAGGAAGCCGCCTGGCTGGGCAGAACTGGGCTCCAGCGGCTGCCAGTGCAGCAAGGGAGCCTGGTGTTTAATGATGTCTAATTAGTGAGCCTGAAACAATGTAACATGGCTATAGACAGCTGGGAAGCCTCGGCTAACAATGAGCAGATGCCCTGCTGGCAGGGTGGGGGCAGCCTGGCCTCCAAACAGAGAATAGGACCCCATTGGTCTTGGCTCTGGCCTCTTGCCCAGCCAGGGCTCTGGTCCAAGCTGCTTCCACAGTTCCCCAGGGGAGGCCCCCACTGAAGAGGGATTCTGTTTAGAGCAGTTACTGCCAGCCAGGCCCTGTGCAGGAAGGAAGGAATGACAGACAGGTCTCTGCCCTCCGCACCCTCCCCTGGCCCCCTAAGTGCTAGGACCCAGGCCTGAGCACACAAGCACCCGAGGAAGAGCACCCACTGCCCTGGAGCCTGGGGACAAAGCCGGGTTCTGGGACAACCTCAGGGAAAGGGTGCGTCCTCCCCACAGGGATAGAGTGACAGTTTAGCTGGGAGGGCAGAGCCTTGTGGGTGTGTTTGGAGAATTTACAGTGTTCGTCAGGGGAAGGAGTGGGTTGGGTGTACGAGGAGGGCCTTTGGCCAGGCCGAGGGCTTGATTCTGCAGGCAGTTGGGGGCCAGCGTGTCTGAGGTGGGGTCCACCCACCTTCCCGGAGGGAGCATGATCAGGACTATGAAGCTGGTGCCCCATCGAGCTGACCCTGCGCACCCACCGTGCGCCGACACTGTCAGCAGAGGGGCAGAGTCCAGCAGAGGGGCAGAGTCCAGCCTCGGGGCACACTCCGCACCAGATTTTATCTAGCCGTCACAGCATGTTTGCATCCTCGCCAGAACCACGAGGCGGCCTCACTTTTCAGGAGGAATCAGAGGGGTCTCACTCACCGTCTCACCGCCAGTGTGGGACTCCAGACTCCCGTGTTGGCCCTCCCCACTGTGGTAGGCTCTTGGACTGTGGGGATTGGTTCCCTGCTGGTGCAGAAATTGGTGATGCTTCAGATGGGGCCCCTTGCAGCCTTGGTGACCAAAGAAAGTCTCTGCTGTTCACCTTCCCAGAGGTGAATTGCCCCATCCTCCCACAGCAGGTTCTGCCCCGGTTCCGGAGCCCACCTCCCGGCGGTCTCTACTCTGGCCAGCAGCAGGCTTTCTTAGCGGCATCTGCCCACTGCCTGGGATGCGCGCATAGACGCCCAGCATTTCTCCCCCAACAGCGCACCGCTCAGATTCCTCTTCCCATGGTCGGGCCGCCCTTCCCCTTGGTCAGTTCAAACTCCACTTTTCTGGGCGGGTGGCGTTACCCAAGCTTCAGTCAGCAGCCGGGCTGGGCCTGCTGGGCACAGTTCTGAGCAAAAGGAAAACCTCTCAGCCTTGATGTCTGCTCACCGGCTGCCGGCTCCCTGGGAGCACCGGAGTCCCCACACTGGCTCTTCTCATCCCTCGCTTCCCTCCCCTCACGCCCCCTCCTCTAAAGCGATGGCCCTTTGTTCTGGGCTCCCTGTTCGAGGAGAGGGGAGGCCTTGGCATTTACCCACAGCTCCCCACAGGTTGAGCACAGTGCTTCCCACACCATCTTGCTTAAAACTCAACAACCCTGGGAAAGTGTCCTCCCCACCCAACAGCATTTTAAAATGAGGAAACTGAGGCTTAGACTAAATGGATTTAGTCCAGAGCAGGGAGACTTGCTGCTTCCAGAGGGTAGATTCTCCTCCCAACACCAGTGGTTACATAAAGTCTGTTCTATCCACCACCCGCACTCACACAGCACCTGAGGGGAAGGTGCTGTGCAAACGCATCTTCACAGCCTGCAGCATCCGAGTCCCAGCACTAGCCTCCCTGGGAACGACGGCAAGGACTGCTGTCTGGTCCCAGAAGAGGTGACTCCCCTGGGCTGCCAGACAGGTGCCTGTTCTGGGAGGCAGCAGCCTGACCATGTCGCCCAGCTGCTTCCCTCCCTACCCCGAGGGACCTTAGGGTTTGCAGTGTGTGGAGTTAGTACCCTTCCCCTGTAACAAGTCAGTCTAATGGCCCCTTGTAACTAACTACACAGCTTTCCCTGGAGATGTCCTGGGCATGATCTCATCTGAACCACCCAGCAGGCGCAGGAAGTAGGCAGGAGAGGTATGGGGGATCAAAGTCAGGCTCCCGGCTCACATGGGTCATCAGTGGGAGAGCAGGAATGTGCCTCGGTTGGCTCACATCCTCCCCAGGAAGAAGTGACCATCACCAGCACACCCCTGCAATAAGTAGGTTTGGCCTGTGACCTCTTGCTTTTCCCCACTACACAGCTGAGTGAATAGAGGGTGGGTCTTTGCCAGAACAGCAGCCGCACCGGCCCCAGTACCTAGAGCTACACGGCAGCACGGCTGGGGAACCAGTGAGGGAGAGGGTGGTGTAGTGCAGTTCTACCGATGCATCTTGGCTTTGTGTCACCTGAGGTGGCCTGGGGTCCTGGCCAGAGTACACCTGGCCCCAGAGCCTGCTGTGATCCCATTCTCTGGGGGTGATAGCTCAGAGTGGGTTCAGAAGCCTGGCTTTAGTCCCACCTCTGCCAAGACCCAGATGGGGAACTTAACCTCCAGGCCAGGCTCTAGCTAAGTCTGCTCCGAGCTCTGAGATTCTGCACATCTGGAATGCCCTTCAGTGCAGGTATCAAGTACTGCCCAGGTGCAGCCCGGGCCCTTTGGGCGGGCCCAGCTAAGGGGCTTTGTGGAGCCGCCATGCAGCTCACGCTCCACTCACTGGCTTGCGTTCCATCACAGAGAACACAGTGTCCTTCTATAGTCTGCACAGAGGCACCTGCTCTATGTACTAGTGGCAGCCCTGCCTCCCAGCCTAATGTCCCCAGTGTGGACCGCTACCCCTTGGTGAAGCACTGTCCTCACTCATGGGCTGGCTGCTCCTTCAGCATTTTAGGTGGGTAGAGCAGAGGCAGAGAGGCCAGACCCCAGAGCTGTGGGCTCAGGCAGCAGTCCTGAAAGGCACCAACTTCATTTCCCTTCTCTACGCCCTTGAGAAAGAACTTGAACTCTGCCTTCCAGCAAGACAATTTAATCCGGAATCTTGCTCAGTACACTTTTCTCTCTCCTCCCCAGTGCCTCGTCATTCGTGAAATAAAAGTGATAACTGCAAACCTATACCCATACCCTACAAGTAAAACAATAGCCACAAAACAGCCTCCATTTAGACATTCATTCCACAAACATGGAGAACTGGCTTGGGGTTGAGGCGTCCCTGGAGGGCAGAGATTCAGAAAGAAATCAGATGATCCCTGCCACCCAGGAGCCCACAGCCCAGGAAGGGACAGAGCCACTCAGCAGATGTTACACTGCAGACGGAGTCAGGGAGCTCTGACTCCGCCTGGAAGTCGGAGTGTGGGCAGCATGCAGAAACTTTATCGAGGACGGGGAGTAGAAGTTCAGGAAGTTCTTGGCTGGGGTGCATAGGCGTTTCCGAGGGGTGTGGAAGGGGTGGGAACAGAAGGACTTGAAACTGCCTAACGTGTAGTGGCTCTCAAAAGACATTGGCAGGGGGTAGGGGGATGCTGTGATTTTTGTCCCCAGGAAACATTTAGTAATGTCTACACACATTTTTTGGGATTGTCACCATTTGGGATGTTGCTACTGGCGTGCTGCTAACATCATGCAACGCACAGACAACCCCTCACCACAAGGATCTCTGGCCCCGAAGGGTCAGTATTACCGAGAAATCCTGTGTTAGGGTAACTGTAGGTCATCTACATGGCTGCTGACAAGGGCAGAGGAGGCCCTTCAAATGCCAAGTTAAGGGTTTGGACCTCTCTCAAGGGCCATGGGACCCAGGGGTTCATCAGTCTCTTCTTTTGGTGGGGTCATTGCTGTGGGAGATGAATTGGAGTGCAAAGATGGAGCAGGAAGAGGAAGCTATTCCAGAAGTTCAGTAAGAAATGGGGGGTGGGGGGCTGAGTTTCATCAGCAGTCCAGTGGGAACAGTAAGGAGTTGACCTGGAGGAGGTGCATGGAGCCAGAGGGCCTGCTCGACTCGGTGACCGATTGGATTTAGTCTGTGGGTGTGGGTGCACCCACACTGAGAGGGTGCTGATTTTGCGGGTGCCTGTGGGCCCTGAGGTTTGGCCTGGATCATCTAAACACACCAGGGGATCCAGGCACTGGCTGTCTTGTGCCATGAGATGCATGGGGGAAGGTGGAGTCCTTTTCCTTATTTTTATTATCTGATGGTAATTAAGGGGTGGAGAAAGAGAACCTGAGAAGCTGGCAGTTTAATTAAAGGCGAATGACAGGTAGAGGGGACTTCAGAGGGTCCCTAGCCCACCCTGCTCTCCCACTCCCCCATTGCGGTATGATATCAAAGCAAACACCCCATGAGAAGTGACAGCATCAGAGCCTCTTTGCTGGAGCCTGCAACAGCTTCTAAAAACTCCTGCCACCTGGAATTAACCTCTCTCCCCCATGCCGCACATCAGTGGGTGACCCAGTAAAGGACTCTGCTAGCCTGCCTGGGGAAGGGGATGGCAGTTTTCTGCTGATGAAATCCGTCTCCCCTGGTCCTGAGCCTGCGACGTCCTTCTTTTAAAACCCGATTTTTCACTGACTTAGGGAGTCTTGAAGTTAGGTTTGGCTCAGAGGGTCACGTGGCACATTAAACACCCAGGCAGGGGGAGTGGGGAGCTGGTTTTCCCAGGCTTGATGCTGCGGAGCTGGTTGTCAAGAGGGGCCCTTGGGAGACCAAAGCGGAGGGTAATTATCACATACTCTCCACAACGAGATTGCAGGAGTCAGTGAGCAATTGATTTTTTTCCTACTACAGATAGTTCACTGTTTAATTGGTGGTGACACAGATGGCTGGCTCCCCCCAGGGTGCCGCAGACCAAGCCTCCTTGAAGCCGGAGTCCTGGGCTTCTCTCTCTCTCCAGTTTGTGATCCTCTCACATCACAGGCTTCTCAGGTGGGGCCCGGGCAGCCACCTCCTTTTCTGCTCTTTCAATCACAGAATAAAATGCAGAAGCACAATGAGCCAGTCAGGCAATCCTTAGTCATATATTGAGAGTCAACCTTAAGCTGGACACAGTGGAGAGTTTGGAAATGAGCAAATGATGGACTCTGACCTTGGGAGATGAGACATCAGGAACCCTCCAAGGTGGTGGGAAGCCGTGTTCTGATGGAAGGAAGCCTGAAGTGTCTCGTTAAAACCCTCTGTAATTAAAGCCCAACCTGGCCGGCCATACCTACCCTGAACTGTTCCAGGCCAACTGCTTGTTTTTGCTTACTTGTGTTTGTTTTGGACCTCCCGTGCTGAGCTGCCATCATCACCCCCTGGAAAGACCCGTCTTGCTTGACTTGCTCCTTCCCTCCCAAGCCTTTCTCCTCCCATCGGCAGCCATCCCATGTCCTTGGACATGCCTGTATCCTTGAAAAACATGCAGTGTTATTTTATTTACATGAGTGATATTAGGTTTTAGATATCTATCCTCTAGCATTTTAAATCAAACCATCCATTTTTAAGAAAACTATTCAAGTTCTGTACGTAGAACTAGTTCCTTGCTCCTGTCTGCTACTTTGTCATGTATGTTCCTTACTGTGACCATATGCGTTCTTCTAGAGATTCACTTCTGAGTTACTACCAGCTGTTTGTGTCCTAAAGAAAGCTGCAGCTAATGTCTTTGTTCCTGCCCCTTCATAGACCTGTGCAAAGATCCAAGAGGTCCCCTGGGTGCAGGGCCAAGAGTGGCGCTGTTCACCGGAGTTACACAGGTCCTTAAATCCGCTGAGATCTCTCCCCTGCTCTAGGGAATAGCTGCACTGGTTTTCCCTCCCACCAGCAGTACATGAGGGTCCCCTTTCATTTCTTTGCTTTAATTTGAATTTTTCTGATTGCTAATGAGGTCTGCTCTTTATATACTTATTAGCCATTCAGGTATCTCCTCTGGGAATTGCTGATTCATATCCTTTGCCCACTTTTCAAATTAACTTCCTGTCTTTTTCTTGCCAATTTGCAGGGATCCCAGCCCTGGCTGGGTAACTCAGTTGGTTAGAGTGTCATCCCAATACATCAAAGTCACGGGTTCAGTCCTCGGTGAGGGCACATATAAGAATCAACCAATGAATTCATAAATAGGTGGAACAACAAATCAATGTTTCCCTCTCTCCCTCTTCCCTTCCTCTCTTTCTAAAGTCAATCAATAATTTTTTTTTAATTTGCAGGGATCCCTTGTATATTGTTAATTCCTTTAGACAGTGTAGACATTGTAGATACCATCTCCCTGTCATCCTTCAATTACCTTTGTCTATGATATCATTCTTTGAACAGAAAATCCCTGAGTTGTGAAATATATCTTTTTAAAACTTTATTTGCCTTAAGATCTGTGTTTTTGGAATCTTAAGAAATCCTTCTTATCTATGCCCTGAAGATATTTGCCTACAGTTCATCAATTCCCTTACTAGTTTTATCTTTCGCATTTAGGTATTTAGTCTACCTGAAATTCACCTTTATATATGGCGTGAGTTAGCCTTTCTTGTAGGGATCTACTTTATTTTTCTCTGTATAGTAAGCCAGTTTTCCCAATAGCATCTACTGAACAGGATCCTTTCTCCACTGAGTTGTGATTCTGCCTCTATACGGCAAAGCTTTATGCATGTGTATAGGTACATGTATGTTTCTGTTCCATTCATCTGTCTGTCAGCTGCTTCCTACCTCAGCACCACAATTCTCACTACTGTGGCTCTGCAGTATGTCTTACTGGTAGCACAAGTGTCCCTTTTTAGCTTTTCTTTTTCAAAACTGACTTAGCTTTTCTTTTTCAAAATTAACCTTTCTTTTTCTGAATCTTTGTTCTTCCTCATATGTTAGAAGTGTTTGGGTTCCTCAAAAATATTTACTGAACTCTTATTGAAATTGCATTGGATTTTATCAATATGGAAGAACTGGATTTTTAAAACGTCAACTCATATTCACCATGCACATGATTTATCTATTCTTTTATTCACTTATTTGAACAGGTGTTTTAATAGAGTTTAATACATTTCTCCATAAAGGTACTAATTCCTCAATACTATGTGCTTAAGTAGCAGTTTTGAATGGATCTATTTTCTTTTCTTTTTCAGTCGATTTTCTCTAATAGAAGAGTGCTATTTGTTTTTGTAAGTTTTTCTTGGATTTGGCAATCTTACTGAAGTCTCCTATTAATTTTAATAGGTTTTTTTTCTGCATTGTACTTGGTTTTCTATAAAAGTATCATCCCTACATACTGGTAGTTTTGTCTCTTCTAGTCCTTCTAGCTCTTATTTCTTTTCTTGCCATATTGCACTGGTTAGGACTTCCAATACTTTGTTAAATGGTAGTGATGATAGTACTTTTGACTTGCTTGATACTTAAAGGGATTGCATCTAAAGTTTCTCTGTTAATGTCCCTTCTATTCCTAGTTTTTTTTTGATTATTTTAATCATAAATAGAGATTTAATGTTATCAAATACTTTTAAAACTTATTAAGACAATGTATAATTTTTCTTTCCTTGACACCATAAATGTTATAAATTAAAATAATACATTTTCTGATATTGAACCATTCTTACATTCCTAGGATAAACTACTCGATCATGCTGTATTATGTTTAATTCACCTTTAATGACTATTCATGTCATTTTTACTTGCAAATTCATCAATGTATAAATACTTTTTACCATTTTTTACTATTTCTGAAAAACTAAAAATTTCTTTTCCTTTTTTTTTTTTTTTTTAAAGATTTTATGTATTTGTGTTTAGAGGGGAAGGAGAGAGGGAGAGAAACGTCAATGTATGGTTGCCTCTTGTGCGTCCCCTGCTGGGAACTGGCCTGCAACCCAGGCATGTGCCCTGACTGGGAATCGGCCCGCGATCCTCTGTTTCGCAGGCCTGCACTCAATCCACTGAGCTACACCAGGCAGGGCTAGAATTTCTTAAAAAGTAAATATATCTATAGTTATTTCTCTCTTTTCACTTAATATTTTATTTGCACATCCTCTGTTTTTGTCAGTCTTGCTAGAAGTTTGTCTCTCTTGTTTAGCTGTTTTAAAAAGTCAGTTTTTTGCCCTGGGTGGACAAAAAGCTCAGTGGATTGAGCACGGGCCTGCGAACCAAAAGATCGCGGTTCGATTCCCCGTCAGGGCACATGCCTGGGTTGCAGGCTAGTTCCCAGCAGGGGACGCACCAGAAGCAACCATACATTTATATTTTTCTCCTTCTCTCCTTCCCTGTCCTTCTAAAGATAAATAAATAAAAAAAAATTTTTAAGTCAGTTTTTTAAGGGTTGGGCTTTTTAAAAAATTTAATTGTTGTTCAAGTACAGTTTTCTGTCTTTTACTCCCATCCCAGCCCACCCCCCCACAGTTTTTTTTGTGTTTGTTTTTGTTTTTGTTTTGAATTTACAGCTATCCATCTCTGTAAGCCAGTATGATACAGTGAAATGAAGATTTTTGGAGTCAGTCAGACCTGAGTTCAAGTCCCTGTTCTGCTATATGTTGTGTGACCTTGAATACATTACTTTGCTCCTTCGTATTTACATCCTCATCTGTAAAATGGGAATTACAGTCCTTGTTGTGAGGATCAAATTAGAAAATTTTCCTAAAGCCCCTGGAATAATGTGAGACACATTAAAAGTGTTCAGTGCATGTTAATGCCTGTCCTCAGGGCCTTCCTGCTGTTTTCTTTGCCCGAAATGCCCACCTCCTCAGCGCCCACCAGCCCATGAGGCACCTGCGTGCAGGTTAGAAAGAGTGTCCCTTCCTCAGGCTGGTACAGTTTCACTGACCCCTCAGCCCAGTAACCCGTGCGCCGCACGGCCTGCACACCCTGCACGGCAGCCCCGCCCGCCTCTCATGGAGCCCCAGGTTGCCCATTCTTTGGATTTTGGCTTCCTCACTGAAGCTTTCTTATACTCCCCTCACAGAGAGTAATCCATCTATCAATCCCTCTCCCTCCATCCCTCCTTCTCTTCATGCCCCGCCTCCCCGAATTCATATCGCGTGCCATTTGCGCATCTCTTAAAGGCATTTATTTCATTTAAACTTATGTCTTATTTATTTTATGCAAGTGTCTTATTGTTGCATCTGGACTAATTCCTTAAAATTAGGGATTATGGCTCATCTTCAGATCCTCCTTCTGACGAGTCAGCTTAGTAAATGTTATTTGTATCAATGATTGAGTATTAAATGTAGGAGCTAAGAAGAATCTTAAATAATAGTGTGTAAATGCTGTTGGGGGTGGTTCTTTAGAGGCGGGAGTCACGGTAAGGCGCACGTGTGAAGGTGATGATGAAAGTGATGATGACGGCATGGAGGGCACCACATACTGAGTTTACCACCTGCCAGGCGTTGTGTTAAGTGCTTTCACAGTTTATTGGTCTAAGCCCTCCTGACATCCCTTTGAGAGAGGGGCTTCTACTGGCTCCATTTTGCTGCCAAGGAAATAAGGGCTCTGACAAGTCAGCCGAGAGCTGGTCCCAGGCCTGGTCTGTCTGACTTCAGAGTTCAGGCTTTCAGTTCCAAGGACTAGCAGGTGCCTCAGGCGCACAGCAGCCACTGGTTATTGAGGACTCACACCATGCCGGGCACTGTGTCGGATGCTTCACAGACTTCATCTGTGATCTTAATGGTGAGAGTACTGGGCATTCCACTTTGCAGATGAGGAGGCTCATCAAGATTAAGTGACTTGCCTAAGGTCACATAAGTGGAAAGGTCACGTCACCAGATCTCTCTGACCCCAAGGCCTGCCCTTTCTTCTGTGTCCCATGCACAGTGCTTGGGGCCAACAAGAAAACCCTTACGCTGGAGCTGGGCCCAGGGGGTGGGGGCAGGGTGGGAAAATGGAGGAAGCTAAAGTCAGAAAGGCCAATCTCGCTTTCCAGCATGGATAATCAGGACTGGCTTTTGGAAATCAAGGGTCCCAGGTAGTGACCTTGATTTGAGGACAGAGTGGAATGGTCTGGACACCTGGAGGCCAGAGGAGTCCAGGCTCACTGGAACTCCGCCCAGATGAGCCCTTCGGGAAGCACAGGGCTTCTCCCTCAGCTCTGCCCTCAGGGAGGCCGCAGGGAGATCTAAGCGCCTGCGGAGGAAGTGGTATTGGAGCAGATCCGCAGCCTGTGGGAACGAATCCGTTCCCTGCCTCTCCTTGATCGCAGCTTCCTGAGCCTGCTTTTCTCCATAGGGCACCTGAGCAGCTGTCCTGAGCCTAGATCTCCCCCGATATGGCTTCTGAATAGCTGCTGGAGAGTCCTTCGGTGGAGTGCTGGGGTTTGTCAGGGATGGCCCGCACCCTCAGGCGTTTCCCAGAGCAGAAAGCCCATCTTCTGGGCTCAGATGTGCTCAGACGTGGGTGAGGATGTGAAGAAGCCAGGAGAGGTGCAGATAGGGTTTTTGGCTCTTGGCCACCAGTTATCCCAGGCCCAGCTGGTCCCCTCTGGGCCAAGGTGTGTGCTTGTATGTGTGTAGTCACCACGTGCCTCACCAGTGCCCTTCCCCACCCAGGTCATCGCTGTGGTCATGGACCTCTTCACAGATGGCGATATCTTCCAAGACATTGTGGATGCTGCCTTTAAGCGCCGAGTCCCCGTGTACATCATCCTCGACGAGGCAGGCGTGAAGTGTTTCCTGGAGATGTGTCAGGGCCTGGAGCTCGCTGACTTCCGCATTCGGGTGAGTTGCACCACTGTGGGGGGCGCGGAGAGCGGGAGTTGAGGTGGAGGCCGCTCCTGCCCCTTTCTCTGCCTCTTCTCCAGTTCAGGGCCTCAGATGAACACCAAGACCTCAACCACTTCTGTCCAAACCCTTGTCTCATGTACTAAATTGCATATAAGGCTGCTGAGCCTAAAGAGGCAGATCTGGCCCAGTCCTAGGGTGGTCAGCCTGCAGTCCAAGGTCAAAGCTAGGGCTGTGTTCCTCTTCTGGGGAGCTTTGGGAACAGGCAGGAACCACCCTGAGCTTATCCACTCCCAAAGCAAGATTTGCTAACTTCCTCCTGTTCCCTGTAAGGGAACCAGAACTTAGTGCAGACAGGAGCCAGCAGGCAGGGTCCCAGGGACAAGAGGGCTCCTTCCCAGCCTCAGCAAAGACCTGGCTCAGAGCCTCACAGGCCCCAACCTGGGTGACAGTACCTTTCTTCTCTTCTCAACAGAACATCCGTGTCCGTTCTGTGACAGGCGTTGGCTTCTACATGCCCATGGGGAAGATCAAGGGGACCTTGTCATCCAAGTTCTTAATGGTAGATGGTGAAAAAGTAGCCACGGGATCTTACAGGTGAGTTGGGCCAGGTCAGAGAAGGGCCTGTGAGGCCTTTACTCATTGTAGGAAATATCCATGTTCAAGACAAGGCTGGGCTGGAACCTCGATGGTCTTAGGTCGAAGAGGTATTGTCTGACCCGATGGCAAAGGAGACCCTCCTGCCCAGTCCCTTCCCTCAAACTTTGCGGCCACTGGATTATTCCAGAAAGAGGGTCCACTCTTGTTGAACATTAAGCACATCCTTTTTATGGTCCACAGCAAATAGTTGGGTTTATTATATTTTATTTTATTTTATTTTTCACTTGAGAGGGGAAGGGTGGGAGAAAGAGAGGGAAAGAAACATTGATGTGAAAGAGAAACATCGACTGGCTGCCTTCTGTACACGCTCTGACTGAAAACCTGCAACCCAAGTGTATGCCCTGACTGGGAATTGAACCAGCAACCTTTTGGTTTGCAGGATGAAGCTTAATCAACGGAGCCACACGAGTCAGGGCAAATGGTTGCACTCTGAGACTAGTTGTTAGGCGGGACGAGCAGGAAGCAGAATGGAACCAACTTGGGAAAGAAGTATGAGGGTGTAGTGTGGAAGGAATGTCTCCCAGATTCTGATTCAGAAGTAAGTGGCCAGGAACACGAGAGGCTGTGTCTGAGCGGGTGTCTTCCCTCCACGTCAGCAGAAATCTAGGCACAGAAAATAGACCTGGGCACCTAACACAGTTATAAATGATGTTAAGTCCTCTTACCTGCTTAAAATATGGGGTTTTGCAGACACTCTGTGCTCTAAAAATTCAGCACAGAACCAGTAAGGAATGGGATATTAGTAATAGTAGCAGCTGCAGTGACTACTTGTTAAGTGTGTGCGTTGTGTCAGCTCCTGAACTGAATATTCTGTTACAAGCATTGTCCGCCTCGAGCCTCACCACAGCTCTGTGCCTGTGCGCCGGGGAGCCCCTTGCACAAGGTACGCAGGGTAGAAACCAGGCTGAACCCAAGCCTGACTCCTCATGTCCTTGCCTGGCACCCACTGCCTGCTTTCTGCAGTGGAGGCCAAGACCTGGAGAAAAGTGGGGGTTGGGTCAGTGGAGGGACAGCACCCCGATGCAAAGGTCCAGCAGTGCCTTCTGCCAGGTAGCGAGGCATCCGCCTCAGTGGTAGGTCAGGCTGGTGTGGGGACAGCGGGGTGTTGAGATGGGCTTGCCTCGGGACTGCTGATGCGGCTAGGTCACTGGCCTGGCACCTGAGTCTTGCTTTCCTGTCCCCACATTCCCAGGTTCACCTGGAGTTCCTCCTACATGGACAGGAACCTTCTCCTCCTCCTAACGGGGCAGAACGTGGAGCCCTTCGACGTGGAGTTCCGGGAACTGTACGCCATCTCTGAAGAGGTGAACTTGTACCAGCTGCTGGGCCTGGCAGGAGGTGCAGGCAGGATCGGCCTTACCTCCTCCACTGTGGCTCGCAAACTTATCAACCCCAAGTACGCCCTGGTGTCTGGCAGCCGCCACCCACCGGGGGAGATGATGCGCTGGCCTGCCCAGCAGCAGCGAGAGGCGGGCACCAACCCAGAGGGGCAGGAGGGCAGCAGAGGCGAGTCAGCCCGGCGGCTGGAGACCTTCCTGAATGACTTGTTCACACTGGAGCAGGTGCTGCCCCCTGTGGAGCCCATACCCTCGAAAGAGCTGCGTCAGAAGGATGGCAGGGTGGTCTCTCACCTACACATGGACCTCAAACCCCAAGGGGAGCTTGCCCAAAATGGCAAGGGAGAAGCTTCCAATGGGGAGGCCACCCCAGCCAAGGCGGGCAAGCGCTTTAGCTACAGGGTCTTTAGTCGCCGGGCCAAGAGGCCCACAGCACCCAACGGCCTGTCCAGCTCCCTCTCCACCGAGACCTTCGCCGAAGCGGAGTTTGTAACGGGAAAGAGGCCCAATGACAGCTGCAGTACCAGTGCCTCAGGTGAGCCCCCGCAGCTCGGGCCAGGGCGCCCTGGCCTCTGCCCTTACTGAGAGCTTCACCTCGTAGCTGCAGAAAGGCAGCGTGCTGGCACAGAGAGCCGAGGTCTGGGGTCAGACGGTCCTCACTGCCCACGCTGCTCTGGCTTTCATCTACCTTGTGGCCTTGGGCCAGCCCCTGCAGGTCTGCGTCTCTGTTTCCTGTTCTCTGAAAGAGGAGAATGACGCCTTGCTCAGCTGTCCTGAGGATATAAGGTGCTAGGACAGTGCTGGGCATGGAGTAGTCTGACCTAGAGGCTTGGAAAGTCTCTCCTTTGTAAATGAAGCCACAGAGGCCCCGCGCAGCTGAGTGGCAGGGCTGAGGCTCGGCCCTGCCTCTGAGCCTAGGGCTCAATCTAGCAAAGCTTGTTCCTTGTCATCAGGATCCGACCTGGTCAAACACACCCCACCCTCACCTGTGCCCCACCGATGCTCTGACCCACTTTCCTTGTTTCTCTTGTAAATAGTTTGCCTTGGTTCCTCCCTGTGTTTATTTGATAAATGTGTTTGCCTTGCTTCTTACCTCCAGGAGAGATTGTTCCTGATAGTGATGTTTTTCTGGCTGTTTCTCTGGGATCCCCTAGAGGTCCTGGCCTTTCTCTCTTTCTCCAGAGCAGTTTCCAATGTGGCTTTTCCAGAGGCTGGCAGTGACAGCCAGCACTCTTCTCACATCGGCATCTCTGAGTCTGAAAGGTTTCCATGTGGGGACCTCTCCCTCTGCGGCTGGGGGCCGAGCTGTGGTGAGCCCAGGCTCCGTGGCCAGCCCGGTGATGATGGCAGGACCTGGGGTTGTGCCTTGTGCAACCTGAGTCCTCCCGGGACTCCCGTATCACCGACAGCCCCAGCTTTGATCTGATAGGGAGTGGCTTGAGTGCAAGAATCTTCATCTTCTTCCTCTCCGCTTGCTCCACAGAGCCTGACGTAACCTCTGTGCTTCTTACAGATGGGACAGGCGTGGGAGCCTCAGTGAATGTGGGCACAGCACAGCACCAGTGCTATGCCACGGTTTGGCCAAGAAGCATTTACTGAGCTCCTTCACTAGGTGCTTTCTCTCTCACTTGGCCCTCACAACAACCTCGGTGGTGGCAGATGGAGGCTGGGACAGGTGAATTTAGGGGTCCCCAGGCGCAGTATGTAGTACTGGGGTGAGGACTCACACCAGGCTTGGGCCTGTGTCCTATCAGGACAGGGGGTGACCGGCCTAGTCCCATTTCCCCTGGGCTCCCTGGCTCCCCCGACACCAGATGCTGCTGCTGCTTTGCACCTCTTTTTGGAGGCAGGGTTGCCATGGTGAACACCTGGCAGGGAAGGGAGAGGGAGGGGTAAGCCCAACCACAAAAGGGGCCATTTCTCAAGTCCTGATGGAGGTGAAGTGGAAGCTTTCTCTTCCTTCGGCCCCTCACCCTGAGATGCTGTTTCCATAGAAACGAAAGGTCCATTGTCTTGTCCCTTCTTGCTGCCTTTCACGACTCTCTCAGCATCTGGCTCCCTGCTTGGATGACTTGGACAGTCTCTGCTCAGTTGCGCCACTTATATGGTGCTCAGCAGCCAGCCAGGCAGACCTGGGCTGTGCCCTGAACTCCTGAGGGCCTGCCGCCCGGAGAGAGTGCAACACTCAGAGAGAGAGTGAGAAAAGAGGGAAGCGGACAACAAACTCAAGAGTCACATAAAGGGGTGCCCAACAAGATTACACTATTCCTCTTCATTCTGTAGAAGTGGCCTTGTCCAGTGCAGCCTCTGCCCACCTGGGTGAGCATCCAGTACCTGAGGGCCTTACATTCAAGTCCCTAACGAGACCTTTTCTCTTCCCACTGCTTTCTTCCCTCAAAGGCAGAGCAAGAAGCAGGAACCCCTGTCCTCTAGCTGGGCTGTCTTAGTGCCTCCTCTCAGTCCCTAGGGGCTAGATCACTAGGACTCTGTGTGTCGGAGGGTCAGGCTCCCGACAGCATGGTCTCTGCCCGCGCCCCCCCCCCCACACACACACAAACACACGCACAAAGGTTGGCACTGGTAATCCTGGTGCACTTGGAATTGTCGGCTGGGAGGAAATCACTTTGCTGCTACCTGAGGGCCCCCATCTAGAGACAGGCTCTTGCTCCCCACCTGCTGGACACACTCTTTCCTGGGGACAGGCGTGGTCCAGGGCAATTTCCCAGGGCAATTTCCTGGTCCAGAAGAGAGGGGTTGAGCCAAGGAGGGATCCCAAGGTCCCTTTGAGCTCTGATTCTGACCCTGCCCTTCCCATCTCCACTGCCTTCTTGGCAAGGGAGAGAGCATGGGCTGGTGACAGAGTAGGTGAAAGAGAAACAGAAAAGCTAAGCACGGACAGCCTGTAAAATTGCTTGATAAGAAGTATATAGTTGTGAAACATGCAAATTTTGTAAGCCCAAGTGTAGTCTTTGGGAGGACCTTCAGAAATCCCTTTAGGTCTGGATTGTGTTGGGGGGAGGGGGGGTGTTCCCTGCTAGTATGAAGGCCCATAGCCCCCTCTACTGGTGGAAGCTGAGCACCTTTTCCTTCCGGTCTTTCCCTCCACTGAGAACTTGCTCCTGCTCTAGGTGCACTCTGCACCTTTGCACCTGGGCTGAGAGTCCGTCCAGGAGCACCAGACCTGCCCTGGGGATAGAGCTCCCCTCCTCAGGGAACCGTGGTCCCCAAAGAGCCTTGTTAAAATGCAGGGAGGGCTCTGTAGTGCTGGGCTGGGCTTAGGAATCTGAGTTTTAAGCAAGTGCCCTGAGTGTTTCCCATGTGGAGGGTCCCCAGAGCAGCAGATTACTGTGACACTGGGACAAGGCCCCGCCCTCTGGGCTGCCAGGCTGGGGAAGGAGGTTCCAGGTGACATCCTGAAGCCCCTCCCAGCTCCCCCAGGGAAATCACTGAGAAGCGGCCAACACTCTTGGGCACGGTTAAGAGAGGGAGCACCTGTGCTGGGCGGACATGATGTGAAGTGCTTCCACACAGAACTCACACCCACCCTGCCTGGTGACGTCACTTCACAGACAAGAGGCGAGCCCTGTGTCCATGGTCCCAGAGTGAGAAAAAGTCGCCACAGCCTCCTGCCTCCCAGGGCCCTGCATGAAGCCTGAAGCCTGTGCTGGAGGGTTAGGGTTGGCAGCATTTCCCTACGTCTTCAGAAGCCTGACTAGTGGTCACCTCTCCCCTGGCGTTCCACCTGCCGAGGAAGAGGGGAGTGGTCCTCTACACTGACCCCTGGGCCACTGCCTTGCCAGGTCCTCTGGGCCCACATTTTCCTTCACTGTGTTCTTCGAGGTAACTCCAGTGGCAGTTGCCTTTCCAGAACTCTCTCAGGTCTCCCTGACTCATGTGTGGATGGGACAACCTGGCTGGCAGTGTGGCCTGGCTTCTGGTGATATGGCTGCTCGGCTCCTGGATTTGGGGACTCCAGGCTTGCCTCTGTCATCCCTGGGAGGTGGAGGTCTCATATCTCCTTCCTGTCTAGGACCGAAGGTTGGGGATGTACTTCTGAGGTTCAGAGTTCCACAAGGGACCTGTGGGCCCCCAGTTCCTGGCTAAGTTGACTCAAGCTATCTTGTCAAAGCAGAATTTCAAAATTCACGGTCATTCCTGAGGAGTGTGGGTCCTGACTCCAGTTGTAGTCCCAGGTTCTAAGTCTGAGCCAGGCTCCAGGTTGCATGGCACAGGTTGGGGGGCCAAGGAAGCCCCCTTCGAGGGCCTGATCCCACCAGCTCTCCGGGAGAGGCAGGTGTCACGGCCCCCCTGCCATGCTAGTTGCTCTTGGGCCAGGGCTTGTCACCATCTAGGTGAGTGAGGGCACATACATCACCAATTATTGATGCCAATATTGCACTTACTATTGTCAGTGCAAACTTCAAGTAGCTTGCCACTGCCTGATCATTCATTTAACTCAACAAACATATATCTATGCAAAGTCTGCTCTGCGCCAGGCACTGTTCTAAGTTCCTGATACAGCAGTGAACAAAAGCAAGTCCTTGCCTTTATGGAGTGAACCTCACACTGCAGAGAGAGGGTGGGGAGGGCAATGACCCTTTGATAAAGGGTGATCGGTAAAGGCCTCTGACAAAGGGGCATTTGAGCAGAGACTTAAATGGAGGGAGGGAAAAAGCCAGTTGGACTTCCGGGGGAAGAATATTCCAGAAAAGGCGTAAGTGTGGCCCTGAAACCTGAAGGAAGGTAGAGCCCCTAGTCCTGGTCCGGTACCGTATCATTGACCCCGCCTCCTTCCCTCCCTCCCTCCCTCCCTCCCCCAGGCTGTATGCCCGCTCCAGCCTTTCCTTCATGCTGACTCCTACTTCCCACCCCAATTTCAGGCTCACTCTACCGTGACCTCCCTTTGAAGTGTGCCTTTCTCTCATAAGCCTCCTCTGGGCATCCATGCTGCAGATAGTTTGCAGAAAATTTTGGCTGTTCCTGGATTCTTCCCTGTTCACCGGGGCAGGTCTGATTTATCTTGGAGCCTGGCAGAACGCCTGCGTGTGATGGGCTCCCCATCCCCGTGCACTGAAGGAACGGTGGGGCACAAAGACTTTTCCCTGAAACGGCTTGTCTGTCTGTGGCATGAAGATGAATTCCAGGTATAAAGGGTCTCCCCAGGCTTTCATCCAGCCTTATCAGACCAGCACGAGAGTCAGCATTCCTGCCCTCCAGACCCTGCAGGCTTAGGAAGCCAGCTGCTCCGCACCCCTGCCTGTCCCACTCGTGATCTGGAGCTTGTTTCATTTACCTGCCTCCAAACTGCTGCTGCCTCCGTGGAGGAGCTTGGCAACTGCTCAGTAGGCCAAGCAAATAAAAGGAGCCCCTGAGGAGAGGAAGCGGGGTCAACATGTCCATTGCAGCAGTGAGGGGACCCGGGCAGCCTCAGCACCACCAGGGAAGGTGGCTGAGCTTCTTGACCCTGGGAGCCCTTGGGGAGGGAGGGGGCACAGTCATCGGCTCTCCTCCCTCCTCCTCTAGGCTCTAAACACTGTCAGCACAGTCTCTAAGGAGCTCAGCTGGACTTGGAGAGAGTCCCAAGGAGTGGCTAAATGGAGCAGGGCAGCAGGGACGGATCCTGCTCAGGCCTGTCCAGCGTCTCTCTTGCTCATGGCCTAGGAGAAGAGGCAGCCACCACCTTAATTAAATTCACAGTTGAAGTGAGCATCAGGGAAATGGCCCAGCCCTTGCAGTGCAGAAAAAAGCTGGTAGGAGCCACGGCTCTGCCACGGCTCAGAGCTTCCACCTGGGAGAGATGCAGCCAGGAGCCAGGGGAACATGGATAGCAGGCAGGCCCAGAGGTGTCAGCGTCGGCCTCAAGAGCAGAAATCAAGCCAAAGAAGCCACCTACCTTTGCTGGGGATTATAAAGAAGTGGGAGTGTATGGAAGGGGCCTGGGAAGAGGAGACCTGTGCTTCTCTGGCCTGCAGGAACATAGACCTCTCTCCTCTTCCTTTCAATGAAATATATTCCCTCCACCCTGCGTGTGAAAACCACCTCCCTGAGCATGTGGTCCTGGCCACTGAGGTGTGGGCAGCGCACATGCGCAGGACAGGGGCTGGAGGCAAATCCACTGAGCACTTCACTTACATCCTTCCTTGCCTGTGTCCCTTATCTCTGCAGATAAAACAAGTCCCAGTCCTGCCAAAAACAGCAACTGCGTGATTTCCTGAGCCGCAGGCCAGTGGTGGCAGGACCTGTTGATGCCCCGCTGTCCTGTCCTGTGGAGAACACAGGTGAAACTCTGCACCAGTTTGCACATCGGACCCCCACTGTCCTCCTGCCCAGCAGCCTCCATCCTCGCCTCAAGGACCCTGAATCCCAGATAGGAGGGGTTGCCGTGTTTCAAGGCAGTCGCACGCCTCCACAAGACTGTCGGTGGCTGGGCAGGGGTCGCTCCTCCTTGTTTACATGAAGTGGAAGCTTGACTAGTGTCCACTCTCTTTTATGCCTGACCCCTTCTTTCACTGGGCTAGCCTCACCCTGCAGGGCCCCAGATGGGGTGAGCCCGTATCTTTATGCCTTAGTGTGTTAGGGGCTCCAGGGCAGCCCCAGCCCCCTGACTTCTCCTTCCCTGAGCTTCCTGGTGTTTCTGCCTACCCCCATCCCCCCGCCCCCAGGTTTGGTGGAATAAAAGGGAAGAAGACAGGGCTTTCAGCCAGGGACCAAGTCTTGCTCTAGCCTCTGAACTGAATGTAGAAGATGCTAGGTCAGCCAGGTCACTGGTTCCTGGGGCCTTCGGCTGGCGCCAGCAGGCTCCTGCACTGGACTCTGAATGGATCGAGGGGAAGCTCTCTCACTGGGAGACAGTGAGAGAACTTGACACTGTTGACTAGCCCTTGTCCTGAGGTCTCCTTTCTTTCCCTTACTCTGCCCCACCTGGGCACTCTCTGCCCCACCTGGGCACTCCGGGGGTCCAGCCCTCCTTGGCTGTTGCCTGTTACAAGCCATTACAGGTTTCTTTTCGTGCCTTTCCCTGGGGCCGCTCCCTCCCCTTAACATGCCTTGATTAGCAGCCCGGGGCAGGGAGAGAGCTTGGCCAAGGAGTAGATTTCAGTGGTCCGGGAGGTGGGCCTGCTTGACAGGAGCACTTGCCCTCCCCACCTCCACCCCTCACCTGAGGCGGTCAGCAGTCCCCTTCACCAGCCAGGACTTAGGTCCCTTCTCTAGTTACATTTTAGCCAAAGACCAGCCTTAGGCCCTGCCAAAAGTCAGGCTGTGTTTAGGACCCTCAGCCTCTCCAAAGGGCCTAAGGCCACGGTGCCAGGCCAGAGATCTGCCTAAAATCCACTGCTCCCGCCCCACTTGTGTGACTGGGGTGTCTGAGGAGAGAGTTTGTGAGTGCACACTACAGAAGCCGCTGAATTGCACGCTCTGTGAGCAGGGCCCCTCGGAGACAGTGCTGGAGGTCAGGGCCACTGCTATGAACCCGTGAATGTGAGGCCGCTCAGCCTCTCACTTTTGAACCAGACACTGTCCTGAGTCTTTCCTTCTGCAAAATCCTGGGGCACCAGCAGCACCTGGGGGAGGGGCCCAGATGTTAGGAGGAGGCCGGTACAAGGGGGGACTTGGCTGCACTGAAGTGAATCAGAGGTCCTCTGAGGAGCGAGAAGTGGACAGCACAGTGCGGTCACCCGCTGGAGGCGGGGGCGGGGGTGGGGGTGGGGGAAGATGCAGATGAACCTGGTTCCCAGGGCTCCTCTGTTCCTCCTGAGGTTAGACCCTGACCCACCTCCCTGAGCTTTTGTGAGGATTAAACTCTTTCTGAGAAGTGCTTCCTTATGCACCAAGGCCTGGCAACGTGGCACGTACTCATTCTGGAAGGGAAGGGAGGGAGCAGTGGAAAACTGGGGGATGTGGTGGTGCTGCACCTCAGCTCCAAGCAGTCACCCCAACAGTGTGAACACAAGGCGGGTCAGTTGCAGGTCAGTTGCAACAGGGCAAGAAGATCACCATGGACCAGGAGAGGGGACCTCTCTGGGGACACGGGAGGAGGCCAGGAAGGAACCAGCTCCCAAGCCATGCTGCTTTGAGGGCTTCTAGTGCCTCTTCTGGGAGAGAAGCAGCCTCTGTCCCTCTCCCCTTCTCCTGCCCCAGAGCAGGCGCGGGTCCCTCCCTGTCCTGACACTGGAAGTTCCAAGTCACTGTAGCCTTGAGCCAAGCCTCCTTCCTGGCCCAGTTTCTCCATGTGCCAAGGTGGGGTCATCTCACTTCCTTCTTAGGAACAGAGGGTGGGAGGTGAATGCAGTGGAATGAGAAAGAGTGCTGGCCTGGGAGGCCCCCGCCCCAGGTCTCAGCCTCTTCGTTCCCTTACTGGGGTCTGGACAAGACTGCCTCGGGCCCCCTCCATCCCTGAGGTGCTTGTGAAGAGACAGCAGTCCAGAGATTGCCGTGGGTCCTGAAGTCCTAAAATGCGGCTCCTGAGCTTCCTTTGTCTGCCTGAGCACAAGCCCACTCTGTTCTGCCTCTTGGCTCCTTAGTTCTTAGTGCATCTGCCCTCTGTTCCAGAGCTTGCATTCACTTTGTGAAATATTCCCTCATCAAATCTCAAGGGTACATCTGGCCTTCCCAGTTGGATTGCAAGTTCAAGGGTGGATCATGCCCTTGATTCCTCTGCAGCAGCTTGTACAAGGCTGGTATAGCAGAAGGGCTGGGGAGGAACAGCGATGAGAGCACTCGGTGCGGGGCTGGCTTCGCTGCCCCCATCCCACCACCACAAGCAAGCTGCCCGCTTTCTGAGTCTGGCTTCTTCAGGTTGAGTGTCCACAGCTGGTGCGGCTGCTTGGGAAGGCTGACTTCCTAGGAGCAGAGGTGTCCGATGGCTGAGTCCCTGGGGCTGCCGCCACCCTGGATCCTGCCCCACAAAGACAGGAAGCGTGGGACTCCTGCATGGCACTGGAGGCTTCCCCTTGAGATGGGGCAGAATTTCCCAGTCTCTTGCCAGATGTCCATCCTCAGGTGTGGTTGATCCCAGCACTGATCCTTCAGAGGTGCTTTCAAACAGCCTCTGCTAACACCATGGCCCTCTGTCTGTGCAGAACCTAACAGAAAGTCTAGATGAAAAGGCAGCCTTGAGATGTGGAGGAAACAGGCCAGGGAGGGAGTAGGCTCTTTTTTTCCCCTTTTACTATGCTGCTTTTTTCTTTTTAATTTATTGAGCGCCTACTATTGCCAGTTACTGTACTTAATGCTTTGGAAAAATGTCTGCAGACATCGAATGTCCTCCAGGGTAAAGGGGAGAGGTCAAATCACTCTAGTGGAGAAGGATGACTCTCTGCTTCATGGCCCTGAAGGGCCCCCAGAGTGCTTTCATGTGCATCCCCCCCTGAAACTGTGCTTTGGCCCAGAGGGGTTGGCCGACCTGTCAAAGGCTGTGCTTTCTATGACTGACATAATAGCATCTTCCATCTCTATTCCAGTTACCTTGTCAGGCTCTGCACTGCCTGGTCCCCCGCCCCCACGGACAGGTGTGTTTACGCACACACATCCACTCAGCGCCCTATCACATTTCCTCCCAGTCTGTCCCCTTCCTTCAGTCTCAGTTCAGTCCTGCATGGAAAGCATCCTTGGACATACCTGGGTGTGACCTGCAGTGTCCCCGCCTCAGAAGGCAGCCGGGGCCAACAGCAGAGAGTCTTCCATGCTCTTCAAGTTGGGCCAGGTGGGAGTTGCTACCTAGAGTGTCAGGACTGCACTCTGAGTGAACACCCACAAAGGCCCCTCAGCAGCTAATTAGCCCCACCATGCACTGTGGATATAGTTTGTCATCTGGCTGTGTACCAGTCAGCCTCCCTGCCTAGAGGACCCAGCGGCTGTCACCGTGATCATCTGCACTGCTATTTCAGTGGCAGGAGCTTTGATGCAGAGCAAACACCCCAGGCTCAGTGAGCTGAACTAGAACAAGGTTGCAAGAACGTGCACCTTAAGGTTGAGAGGTGGCAGGTGCAGGTGGACAGGGTTCTTAGGCTGAGAAATTGCTATTTCAGCCAGAAGGCCTAGAAAAGTTAGGATGCCCTGAACCTCTCACCTTCCCTGTGGACCTTTGCCTCTCCAGCTATGAGTCAAGGAAGGCCCTGCTTCCTGGTGCCCACTCTGGCAGCATGTGCTGCCAATGGCACAGTGCGTACCCATTCCGTCCCTGGGGCTCCTGAGCCTGAAAGCCTGTATCTGCCTAACACCTGTTTGTTATATGATTAAAAACTCAACTGTCACTTGATAGAATAGACCAGGCTGATCAATGTAGGGGGTGTCAGGGCCTCCAGAATCGGTCAGGACCCTTTCAGTCTTGTTCTTGACTTCTGAGACTACATGGAAGCCAAACAAGATTCTGCTCTCTGCTCTTTAATTTCATAAGGATTGGGTTTATCAAACGTCCTTCCTGGCCCAACCCATCCCTCTGGGAAAGCTCCTTCTTTCAATGTGTGTCCTTGGTAGACGGTCTTCACCTCCCATCGCTCCAGAATGGGTGGGCCCAGGTCTCCAGGTTGCTTCAGGGATGACCCTGTCTGCACACTTCCATTCAAAAGGCTAACACAAAAGCATGGGAGGAAGAGATTGTCATTGAAGGGAAGAAATTTGTCCAAGATCAATGAACAAGTTATGGGAAGGACTAGAATCTGATTGTCCAGACCCTCCTGGAGCACTGTCATGTGGCCTCTCCAAGTGACAGCCAGCTGGAGGCAGGTTTTCAATAGAAAGGTGGCTAGAAGTTAGGCATTGTCTGTGGCCTCCAAAAAGCAACTCCAGGAACAAGTGTCACAACGTAGGAGACGGGCTAGGACCTACCATGGAAGCCAGCTAGTGGGTGAGAAGCTTGGAGGAGGAAAAGGCAAGAACAGGCAGTGTGGCCGCAGAGGCCATGGTGCTCTGGGTACCAGCAAGGGAGAGAGCCCAGCCTGTGCTAAGAACCAAGAACTGGGTTTTGTGATTCTCACTTCCTGTGTGCAGTGTGGACTCCCTGGTTCATCTCTTCCTGGAAGCGGAGGGATCAGACCAGGAAAGGCACTTCACTGCAGGAGTACTCATGTGTTCACTCAATGGGGGTTTACTGTGCAGTAGGCCTGGGAGTGCATGGTGAGCCAGGAAAGCCCTGGTGGAACTGGTGGATTTAGGATGGGGTGGGGGCATGCTGCTTGCTGTGATCTTAGCTGAGGCATGTGATGAGAGGACAGTCTTCAGAATGGGCAAGTGCTGGAGAATAAAGCACTTAGCACCGTGGCTGACATATGGAAGGAGCCCAGTAACTCGAGGTGCGTCAGGTGGTGTGTTATATCCACGGGTGTATCATTTCCCTCTTGGGACAGTCTCTCCTGGCTTTTCCTCCTTGTTCCCTCCCTGTAAACTTCCCACTTTCGTGTTGAATAGTTGGCACACAACGCCATGTGGCTGTCCTCCTAGAGGAAGTTTCCAGGACCGAGTTTTGAAAGAAGATGGAGAAAACTGGCCAGAGGTGCAGGTATGAACCACACTGCCTCTTACATACCTGTCCCTACCTTGGCTCTGTGGGTTTGTTGGTTCCAGGTGTGGAAGAGGGCCACAGTCCTACCTGGCTGTGTAAAAGTCCCACAACTATTCTTGATTTCTAGTTTTATGTAAAATTAACTATTTTAGTTTGTTTGGAGAATTCCTCATATGTAAAATACAAATTAACCAAAAACAAAGAAAGAGCATATCTAGGAAAGCCTGCCAACCTGCACCAAGCCACTGGGCTCCTCAAACCAGTCCCTGCACTCTCCTCGAAGGATCCAGCCAGACTGGCAGGAAGAGCTCAAGGGTCAGCTCCAAGCTGAGGTTTCTTAGAGGAGCTCACAGGGTTGAATCCACTGCTGTGAAATGCTGACACCTTGTGGCCAGCTGGCAGCACATTCCCTTCTTCCTCCAGGTAAGATGGCAGAGGCCAGGGGTGGACAAACGATTTCTGTTAAGGTCCGGATAGTAAATAGTTCAGGCTTTGTAGACACGCAGTGTCTGTCACAACTACTGCTGCTGTAACAGTAAACAACCACACTGTGTCAATGAGTGGGCGTGGCCATGTTCCAGTGACACTGGACACAAACATGAATTTCAATATAATTCACATGTCACAAAATATTATTTTCATTTTTTCAACCATTAAAAACATAAAAATTTTTCTTAGTTCACAGGCCATGCAAAAATATGGCTGGATTCAGCCCATGAGCCCTGGTTTGCCAACCCCTGGCTGTTCCCCCAAATTCCCAATGCTAACTCCCCACTGGCACACCTGGGATCCCTGCTTTCTCATCGTGCTGACAAGAGGAATGCCCCGCCTGTCCACCCCATACCAGATTGCCGCCTCTTCGTAGCAGAAATTATGGAGTTGTCCTTGGTTTTCAACCATTTCATAAATTTACATGAGTATCCATTGGGTGCCCAGCCCTGTGCTGAGAGGGCCACAAAGAGCCTGGAGTTTTAACCAGTATTTGACATTTACTTTCATTCATTCATTCACTCATTCAAACAAACATTGCGAATGTGCTGTGTCCCAGGCACTGTGTTAAGACAGAACTGGTCTATGCCCTCAAGACATTCATAACCTGGTTGGGGTGATGAACTCAGGGATGCAGTGTTGTTATGGGGGAGCAAAGAGGGTATGGAAGCCCAGAAGAGTCATTAAACTCAACCTGGAGGTGGAGGTCAGGGAAGGCTTCCTGGAGGAGAAGGTGATGTCTGAACCGACACCTGAGGAATGAATAGGAGAAGAGAGGATGAGGCAAGACTTTCCAGGAAAAGGTCCAGAGCCTAAAAAGAATTCTTTCAAGAGAATTAGAAGCATTAAAGACATACTAAAGATTCAAATAGAGTATCTGTTCTCAAGGCCTCTCAGTCTGGTGTGTGCGATAGGCTATCACAAGCTATTGTAATGTTGTGGAGAAAGATTTAAAGAAAATTTTCTCACTAGCCTTACAGGATTGGTTATTAGTGACCCCTGAAAAGGTGAGTTCTGGAAACTCTACATAATCCCCATGGCTAGGCTGGGGGTGCACCTGACTCCACACAGGGGAGAGGATCTGTGGGGAGAGACGTCAGCCTGGCTCCTCTGCTCCAGAAGCCCCTGAGAGGAGAGGGCCTTGAACGGAAGCACAGGGAAGGAAGAAGCGGCATCCTGGGGGGCAGAAGCTGCATGCGCAAACTCACTGAGCACAGAACAGACATGGCCCAGCTGAGGGGCCACCAGGGCATCCTCCTGAGGGTTCCGCAGGAGGGAACCATCGTTTTCTGTGTGGACGTCACAGCAATGCCCACCAGACAGGTGGTATTTTTCTCAGCTACAGCAATTAAAAACTGTGACCTTTAACAGTTACTTAACCCCCCTCTGCCTTAGTTTCCTCATCTACGTCTATCTAATTGGGTTGTTGTAAAGACTGAATAAACTAATACATACAAGATTTTTAGAGCAGTGCCTGGCAGCAGGGCTGGCTTTATGGGCATGCAGCCCGTGCAGTGCCACGAGGCTCAGAAGGCAAAAAGGCCCGCATTTGGTTTAATGCTCTGCTGTTGCTGCCTGGAAATTCTTTATAATTTTGGAAGAAGAAGCCCCATGCTTTCCTTTTGCATGGCCACAGATTATGTAGCTAGTCCTGCCTGGCATAGTATGTGCTTAAAAACTTTAAGTTTTATCATTATGTTAGAGTCTACAATAACGTGTGTGTGTACATACATGTTATTGTAGACTCTACACACACATTAGAAATACGTAAATATAAAAATAGATATATTTTACACACATACTTATGTATGTATACACACATAAATGTATATATTTACATACATATACATATATAAAAATATATTTTTTTTAGAAATGAGGAACCTGAGCTCAGACAGTTGATGTGACTTGTACAAGGTCACACAGCAGGCAGGCTGCAGGAGGAAGGCTGGAGATGGAGAGATGAAAAATCACAATCTTCCAGGGGAAGGCAGGACGATGACCCAGCTCCCCAACCCACCCCCACACCCCCAGAAGGGTGACATAAGGAGAGAAGAATGGACAGCTTTCTTTGAAGATGCTAAGAGAAAGAGGTGGTATGAAAAAGGGCATGAACAGTTGTAGAGGTGGGAGGGAATCTGGCTATTTTGGGAAGCCAAGAGAGGATTCGCAGGGTAAAACATAGTATGAAGCCATGGAAACAAGGACTAAGAAAGTCTCATGGATTTTGGCCACCAATAGGTCATAGATGCACTTAGAGAAATGAATTTCAGCAGAGTTAGGGCTCAAAGCTGGTTTAAAGAATGAGGGAGGACCCATGGTGGAGACAGCCCCAGGTTTTAAGGCTAAGAAAAGGACATAGAAGGAAAAGGGGAAGAAGGAAGGAAGGGAGGAAAGAAAGGAAGGAAGAAGAAAAAAGAAAGAGAAAGAAAGAATTTTGATTGGGGGAGCAGAAGAGCCAGATCTCAATTAGGAAATGGAGGAAAGACTGTCAGGGGAAGTAACTTAGTCAGGAAGGGTGCTCTTCCTTCCCTGAGTTTGCAGGGAAAGGGGCATGGATTAGGCTCACAAAGGCTAGTTTATTGGGAGGCTGGTTGTCTCCCCAGCAGTACTGTGGCTTTCTTAGGACAGCCATCTCAGGGGCAACACAGCAGCATGGAAAAGGGTTTACTCTAGAGTCAGATCAGGCTACCTGGTTTCAACTGTAAGGTTATTAGCTGTGGTGACCTGGAGCCAGTTAGCCAGACCTTCAGTACCTCAGTTTCCCTACCTGGAAATAGGGAAAACCACATTCGCTGTGGCGATTAACTGCCAGGATCCAATGTAAAGCCCCCCCACAGTGTCTCGACACACAGCAAGTGTTCATGAAAGGGCAGCTAGTATTAACAACCACCTCCCCTGTTCTCTTGGGAAACTCCTGGGGGTCTAGCATCAGCCAGCACACCGGAGCAGTTTATCTGCTGCTTCATTCCGAGCTTTTCAGGAAGTGTGGCCCTAAGAAAGGAGAGGTGATTTAGAAGTGGCACAGACTTTGTCACAAGGGCCTTGTTCACAATAAATGCTACCAGACATGTAATAAACACTTATAAGCAGGTCCTCTGTAATCAGCACCCCCTAGAAAGTTCCCCTGACCCACTGCTCTGGGCCTTGGCTGTGACCACACCCACTGCCCAAGTGAGCTGTATCAGCTGTCCCCTGTCCTCTTGTCTTTTTGGATAAGGTTCCTCTGCAGGGATCTTCCCATGTTTATAATGTTTGGGAGAGTTGAAGAATGCTTTGCAAACACTTCCAAATGTCTCATAGCAATGAGAGGCCAGTGCAAAGGGTAGAGGGAGTTCTCCTGTGTCACAGAAGGCAGAACTGGAGCAGTTCCAGCTGGTTATGTCACCCCAAGCTTGTGGGTCATTGCAGAATCATCTGCAGAAAAATCCTGTTACATTGGATTTTATCCAGTGTGTTCAGGGATCACAGAACACTCGCTGAAGGGAAAAAAAGAAGGCCTGTTGCTTGGAATGGCTTAGAGCACTTTTGGTAGCCATCCAAGGCAGCTATCACTCATTAAATCTGTCTTTCCCTCCAGCAAAAAGCCAGCTGCATGGAGCACCACATACAGAGCCCTAAGAATAGTATAGCGTTCCAAGAACACACTGTACTTGGCCTCTATACAGGTGTGTGAGACTTGACAAGTCTTTTTACTCTCTAAGCCAGGTGGGTTGAAACAAACAAAAAATATTTTCTCCAAGTAGCATGCAGAGTAGAAATGATAAAGAGCATAGGAGAGTACCCTGGCATGTTGTTCTTTGACCTGGGCTGCCTTTTCTAGGCAGGGATTGACTCTGCAGCCACTGCAGCTTGCCGGTAAGCCCTGGAGCAGCAGGCACAGCAGCCCCTGCCATCCGCCAACTCTGCAGTAGGCTGAGCAAGCCCCAAAGTCCTGTAACAGGTGGTAATTTGTCATTCGCTGCAACAGGAATTTGAAACCATCATCCTCTACAATAAATATTTGGTTGATTTATTGGCTTCCCTCCTATAAGTATAGAAAGTGAGGACAGGTTCCTTCCAAAGTTTCAGTTCTGAGTAATGAGAGCTTTCAGAGTGCAGACAAGACCCTAAACCACACCCCACTGTTGGAAGAAATTCCTGTGTGAGTCTATTCATAAAAGAGTCTGGGAAGATACTCTCCTTAATGGTGGTTGGCTCTAGTAGTGGGATTTGGGGGAGATTTTATTTTCTACTGTAAAACTTTCTGTATTGTCTGAAATCTTTACTCAATGTTACTTTTATGTTCAGAAAAAAACCCAGCAATCTTATCTGAAAATTATTTTCCTGTTCTTGAATATGCAAACATGACAGGGTTTCCAACCTCCTGCTTTCTCCTTGGGAGGGAAGTACAACGAGGTGGAGGGGACAGACAGCTGAAGGCCCTCAAAGACAAACGTTATAGAAAGAAACTTTGGTCACTCCTGGATAGTCCTATCCTGCTTCCTGTCCTCCAAGAGCAAATGCGCCAAGTCATCACACACTGCCAGTCTCTGATGTAGCTAACCACAATTCATCCTTCAGTTCACCTCGTAGATGTTGCTTCTTCTGGAAAGCCATCCCTGTCCATCCAAGATTGAGTCGTGTCCCTCCCATGTGCTTCAAGCCACCTGCACTGTGATCATTTGTGCACTTGTTGATCACCCCCATTAGACTGAGGTCCCTGGAGGCGGAAGTGTTTTATTCATCTGTGTAGCCTTTGGTACCTTAGGAAAGTGCCAACAGGCTGAAAAAACATTTGTGTGTGTTTACATGCCTTATGTGCCATTGAGTCAGCTCCAATTTCTGGAGACCCTATTAACTAGTGATGGATGTCCAACCATGTCCTGTCCCGAACAGTCCTGCTCAGCTTCTTTGGATTCATCCCTATGCTTCTCTGATGGAGTCAATCCACCCCATATTTGATTGTCCTCTGTTCTTTCTGCTTTCTGTTTTTTCCAGCATTATTGTTTTTTCAAAGAACCCTGCCTTCTCATGATGTGCCTGAAGTAGGACAGCGTCAGTTTTGTCATATTCCTCCAGCTAATAATTGTTCATGTACTGAACGATTATTATTTGGAGAACTTTAATAATCAGAGCAATTTAAGAGAGACAAAAATGAAAAAGAAGCCATTTGTTTTCAAGAAATTTATAGTTGGGGGAGACAGATGTGTCCAACAATGAACTATAAAATCCAGTGCTAGTTTAAAATGGAGGTACAAACAACCAACTATAAAGATAAGGAAGGTTTTGGACCCTGCAGACTTCTTGTTCATTGTGTTTTCTAGCTCAAAATCCCATATTGGACTGTTAATATGAGGTATGTGTATATGGTTATAAGGATTCCAAATTTTAGGACCTTTATTAGAATTTGACTCATGATTTTCTGCCATCAATTGTCCTAGGAATACCTGCCATTTAATCTTATTTGATGTTTGTGAAATGTGTTGTCTCTCTGCTGAAAGGCTTGAAGTGTTGAACATTATTACTGTGTTACAGTGGTTGTTTTATTATTAAAGCAGTGCCAATGAAGTTACACAACAGCTTGGATAAGGAAGTGAAACAAGGGCGTTGATCCCACTGAAGCTACAAGGGATGGGGATTTGGGATGGCAAAATGTTAATTACTTGAGAGGGAGGAATGCAGGCTAGAGTCCAGCACTGTACTCCTGGAGATCATTTCAGCCCCAAAGGCTGAGACTGGCTCTCTGGCAATTGGTCCTAAGCATCCTCCCCTCCTCTTGCTGGAATGTTGGATTCACTTCACTGTAAGCTGCCACAGAGAAAGAATCCAATGGCCAAGAGCCAGGAGCATATGTCTTGTACGGCATCAGGGTGACTCTGGAAGCTTTCCAAGAGCTGAAGGGCTGTTCCCTTTGCATGCAGTTAATTATTTATTTGTAAAGCAATTTATTCTTTCTCTCTTTTTAGACTTTTTTTTCCCCTTGCTTCCAGCTCTTGAGGACTTTCTCTAAAGATAGAGTGGGGATGAGGAGGTGGGCTTGGCACACAAGGATGGAAGAAATGTCCATTTATAAAGCTGAGAAAATGAACATACAGATAGATGGGCTTCTGGTCAGGAAGCACCAAGATTGTTTATTTTAGGGTGAGGAGGAATGGGCCCTGGAGAGGAGGATGTGGCAGAGGCAATGAAACCTCTTCATAGCTTTAGTTCCCAACAGTGTCTGTCACTTCTAGAAACTGATTGAGGAAATTGGGCTTTGAATGAAATTTTTTAAAGATGTTGGATTGGCTGACAGGTATGATTCTGGCTTAAGAGAGAGGCACTGAAGTACAAGGAAAAGAGAGAAGACTCTGGAGTCAGATATAGGACCAAATGCCAGGCCTAACTGCTTTCTATCTGGGTGACCTTGGGCGAGTTTCCCAACCTCTCTGGCATCTTTGTTTCCTACATTTAAAATTTGGAGAATGTAAAACTCACAGGTTTAACTATATAATCCCTGTAAAGGGTTCTGAACAGTATTTGACACTTAGTGGGCACACAATAGCCGTCAACTACAGGGCAGAGGGCCACAGTCATCCACACTATTTAGCTAACAATTAACTGTAGTACGGAGAATCCGGTGCTGACTGACGACCCTATTTGCCCAATAAGGTGCCTGGAAAAAAACTCAGTGGAGTCACACCAATAGCATTGGCTCTTGTTGCTGGACAGGCTTTCTTGCTGTTCCACCAATAGTTCAAGGATTTAACTAAGGAGTGACATCCAAACCGCCCAATGACGCATAACCAGCCCACACTCAGCCCTTCGGAGGCGATAAATCAAGGAGCCGGCACGTATACATTCCGTTATTAGGAAATATTGGATGGAGAAACGGACTTAGGGGGTACTGAGCGAAGGCTAGTCACTAATGAGCTTAAAAAAAAGAAAGAAAAAAGGCCATGGTTGCGCCAACCGAGGTCGGGCGCCATCATGCTCTAGTTTCCCCTTCGTTCCTACGGGTCCGCGACCAAGGAAGCGGCCTACGGGATGCTAAGGGGGTGTGTCCCTGAATGATTGGCGCAGGCAGCTCAGCCAATCCTAGCTCGTCAAACGGGAAGCGCTTGACCAATGAGGGGTGACGGCCGCGGCGAGGAACTGGAGGGGCGAAGCACAATGTTGACGAGCACAAAAACTAGCCAGTGACAGCCTGAACTATCCTCCCTGCAGCCAATAGAGTGAGGCTGTGGGCAGGCCTCCGAGTGTTTGTGTTGTGGTTTTGGGGGAGGGAGGCGGAGGGGAAAGTTTGTTTATTTTGTTTTTAGTTTCTGGGGTCCCCGTGTTTCTGGGAGGTGAAGCGGGCGGGACTGACCCCGGCTCTCCTCAGTCCCCCGTACTACGTCGCCTCCACAACCTGCGGAGAAGCGGGGACCGCGCGCATCGCAGCGCATCGCCTCAAGCGGAACGCCGCGCACTTGGAACCGGCACGAATCAGCGGTGAGTGAGGACCGAGGGCCACTGCTGCTCTTCCCCTCCCCCGCACACGGCTAGTCAGAACTGGGTGGCGGGGTGGGCGAGAACGCTCGCGGGAGCGCGCGGCGCGGGCCGGCCTGTCAAGCTGAGGCGCAGACTGTGCTAGTCCTCGCGAGTGAGCGAGCGCGGCGGGGAGAGGGCCGGGAGGGGCGTGAGCGCGCGCTGGGCCCCGCGGGGGCAGTGGCGTTGAGCGCGTGCTCCGTGGGGGTGGGAGTTTGGTGGGTTTGACCTCCGGGCGGGGAGGAACGCGGGCGACGTGCGGTCCACGGAGAAGGGGCGCCCCGAATGGCAGGGCCGGGACGGACGGGCGGGCGCGCGCGGCTGTGGGCGTCACGCGCCGGCAGGTGTGAGCTGGGGAGGGTTTCCGGGTGGGCTGGTCGGGTCGGGTTCGCTTCCCTTCTCGGGGTGGGGTGGGGGGTGGGGGTGTCTCTGGGCAGGGAGGGGTCCCTGTTGCCTCGTAGAGTAGAGGCCCTGGGAGGTTCGTGTCCGAGGGACGTGTCAGGCCTCGGAGCCTCCCGGTCCCTGTCTGTGTGCAGGACCTGCATGACAGAGTGAATGTGTTCTGTTCAACCCGGGCCGGGAGTCCCACTCCTCCACCCCTCCACCCCTCATCCCCTCATCCTCGCATCCTTTCATCCCCTCATCCCGGAGCCCTGCGTATGTGGCCATTTTCGATGGGCAATTCAGACTTTCCACGAGGAAACAAGGGGAATAACATTGGACCATTGGACAAACAGCCCGAGGAGTGTTTTCTGCCTTCCTTTGGTTCAGCCCCTGTAGTTTCAAACTAGCAGGGTCATTAGGCAGCCCACAGTGGGCTGCCTAAGGATACACTCTAGTGTCTGTAGACACCTAGTAATGGGAGCAGCTGTGAGGCGCGTTAAGCCCATCCTCAGTTCTTTGGGCACAGGGTACCAGTCTGGGTCTTTTAAGACTCCTTGCTTTCTCGTGTATGTTTTAGCTATGTTATTGCATTTTAGCATGTGTATTAGAGATTGAGCAAGGGGTTAGCAGATTTCAAGTTTGTATTTGTATTACAATACAAGCAAAATTACACAATAAAATTTGCCAGAGATGTTTCTCTATAAGTGAATAAAACGTCATTAGCTGGCGCTCCTCCCCTCCCCCTCCAGCAGTTAATCACCCAGAAATAAGGTGTATGTCTTAGCATTAACGATAGAGACTTCTTTCACCGATGTAGGGAATTTCAGTAGGATGATAGTTTTCTATTGATTTGGAGAAGCACCTGTGATCTTGGCTTTGAGTCTATACTTACTCTTTTGGTAGACTTATACAAATGCCTCTTAAAAAGCGGAACTTTTAGCAAATTGTCTTGCACTGACACTGTAATATTTCTGTAGGTAGGTAGTGGGAGGGCTGGGAATGTAGTAGGTTCCTTCACTAGGGCAAGTATTGAGAACACAGATCAGACTGGCTTGCCCCACTTGGGACACCTTTGTATTTCCTTAGTTCTCTGCCGATTTTAAGGGCTTGTCCCACATGTTATTTGAGCAGAATAATTTGCGGTAGGTCTTAAGGAGAAGAAATTCTTGAGAGCTACTTTTCTAAGGTAGCAGATAAATGTCATGCCCTTGAAACAAAATAATATTTTTCCTCCTTCAAAAGGAAGCACTTAAAATTTTTTAAATCAGAAAAATATCATTTGTTCAAATAGTAGTGACACATTTATCACATGCTTCCCATATTTTTTTCTAATGCTCACCTCAACCCAAGCCTGTGGGGTAGGTGTCATTAATGTTTTATGGATGAGAAAAAGAGCCTCCAAGAGCCACACAGCTAGGAAGTTTGGGGGCCTAGATTTAGCCTCAAGTCCGTCTGGTTTCAAAGCCAGCACTTTTTTCATTTTGCCCCTAGATTATCCAGGGGAAAATCTATGGGAAGGACACTGAAAAGTAGGGAGATAGAGTAAAGGTAAGTGTTGCTGATAATTAGGTTGCCCATACCTAATTTAAGAACTTAATGTTAAACTCATTCTTAGCCTTTAAAAAATTAAGGAAATTTGTACCAAAGCACATCTTTGCATTGTTTTTATTTCCTCCCTGTTTAATTTTTATAAAGGTAAATAGAATGCATTTAATTTAGAGGTCAAGGCTTTCAGAGCCCTTTGTGCATATCTCCATTACACTACCTCACTGTTGTGATTAATCCTGTGTGTTCTCCAGGGACCAGGAACTTTTGCATCTAGCACAGAGCTTTGCACATAGCAGGGACACAGTAAATGTAAGTTGACTAAGGAGCAGAGTTGAAAATGTAATAACTTCAGGTTCATTTTAGCAGTTTTAATTTAATGGGACAAGAAAATGTGAATAGTTCATGTATAAAACGCATATTCTAGAAGAACACTTAAATGGAACAACTCATGGTCTTGGAAGTTTGGCTCTGCCAGTTTGCTCAAGTCTCCCAGTTCTGCTTATCTGTTGAAGCTGCGGTACCATTCTGTTCTTCCTTTCACCTCAAGTTCTAAAAGGGAGGCTGCAATGACTGCTTCCATTCACTACTCAGTCATTCTTGAACCTTTGCAGCCTGGTTCCCAGCCTCGCTACTCACTGAGGCTTTTCCCAAGGTTAAAAATTAGCTAATAGTTAAATTTCTTAGAGCATCTTTTTCTGTTTCCCTTTAGCAGCCAGTCCTTTTGACTTTAATTTTTTAATTTTCAAATTTTAAAATAGCATATAGTAGCATTGACTTTTAGTGTGTATATAGTTCTGTGAACATTAACACGTGTATAGACTCATGTAAGCACTGCCACAATCAGGCCACTGGACAGTTACATCACCCTGCCATCCCCTGCCAAATCCCCTCATGCTATATCCCTTCTGATACACTTTTCTTCTGACCTGTGTCCCGGAGATAACACTGAGGATCAGGCTAGAGCTCTTTTTGTTGTCCTTGTTTTCTTTTTCTTTTTCTATTCCTTGAAAATATTATTTACTTTTGGTACTTAGAATATCTGTCACCTTTCTGTCTACTAACTTGCATGTCCATGCCTGATCTTTCTTCCATAATCCAAATAACATCCATGCTTACCTGCCGAAATTCTTTATTCATATTCACTATTTCAAGTTCTGTCTAACTTTGCCTCGCATACCAGCTTTTCCATCTGATTTTTCCGTAATTTTCAGGGATGCCATCCTTCCCCTAAACTTGCAACCCTGGAATACTTGGAGGGCCTTATAATGAACTCCGTTAACTCAGACCTGATATCCTGCTACTCAGCTACAAATACTGGCTTCTGCCCCTTTGCTGCCAAGCTGGTTCAGATTCATTAGGCTGAGTGGAGCATAGGCAGTTAGAGCACTTAGAACCCCATCAGGATCTGACCACTTTTCTGGTCAACACCCCTCATGCACTCAGGTTATTTGGGATTTTATATTTCTTCTTATGAGGCTTTGTAAGATCTAGCTTCCAGCTGTCTCTCCAGCCTTCTCATTTCTTTTACCACCCACCCCCCCGTTTCTGACCTTCTAACTCTAATCAGTCTTTTAATTCCTAATCAGTCTTTTAATTCCTTGAGTTACCAAGCTTTTTCCAGTCTCAAGGTTATTGTACCTACCATTCTCCTAGCTTGGGTTGTTCTTCCCCTGCTTCCTACCTGACTTCAGGGTTCAGATCAAATTGTCACTTCCTCAGAGAGGCTTTTCTTTATGACTTTGTCCCACCACCTCCACCTTCGTTTAGATCTCTCAGAGCTCCTGTTCTTTTTTTCATAGCTCTCACCACAGTGTGATTCAGGACGACGCCTGTTTTGTTTCCCGTGTCTCCAGAGCCTAGCCAAGACTCATGCATATGGCAAACTCCCAGTAAATATTCATTGGCTGTTGTGAGTCTGGGATTTTGATTTTATAATTTATTGCTGTCTTGCAGCTTCTGGTAGCCTTTTTTTCTCCTACCTTCTTTAGGACTTGATCCCACTATTGGAGGTCTTGCTGGGTAGAGGTAGAGCAGAAATTGGTGAAGAGGATCCTGATCCTATTCTCCCTCTCTATGCCCGGGAGACCTTACCAGTGAGGCAGACTAGATCTAACTTAATCTGTTGGCTGAAGTTGCCAAGTCTGCTGAGCATTGCACCTTGGTTGTCCAGACTTGGGTCAGCTCTTGCAGCTGTTCGTCTTCCCTCACCTCACCCTGCTCTTGATTTCTTCCTCCTCTCTCTACCCAATGTGAACTGCTAAAGACAGGGTACACTTTCCAGCTGAGCCTGCTTACCCTTTGACATTTACTACTTTTTGACATCGACAACTGCCTCTAGTGTCTTTGACCCTACAGATTGCCCTCACACTAATCTTCCTGAAACGGTGCTTTGTTTTATGTTTCCAGCCCCCTCTCCAAATCTGCCCCAGGTATTTAAGTTTGAAAACCTTCAGTGGTGTTTCATCCCCTAGAGTTTCAACTCTTTAGCTTGTTATTTAAAGCTCTCCAGACTAGAACTGTCCGGTAGAAATAGAATGCAAACCACAAATATGAGCCACATAGGTCATTTTAACTTTTCTAGTACCAACATTTTAAAAAGTAGAAAGGATAAAATAGATTTTATAACATTTTATTTATTTCAATATGTCTAAAATATTATGTAAACATAATCAGTTTTAAAAAATTGAGATGCTTTACTTTTTTTTCATGTTAAGTCTTTGAGATCTGGAGTGTATTTTCACTCAACACATCTCAATTCAAACTAACCACATACCAGGTTCTAAGTAGCGCATGTGGCTAATGACTACCATGTTGGAGAGCACACTTCTAAACCATATCCTCAACATAATTGAAGGACTATACATGGGTATTCCCAGCCACTAGCCTTTTGGTAAGTGTATTCTCCTTGCCTAGAACCAACTCTTTTTACCAAATACACTAAACCTTGCTGGATGAGAAACCCAGGGGATTCCGAGACCACCTCTAAATGTTCTCAGCATCTCCTCTGAACCCTTTTAACATTAATTTTTGTGTTATTTTTTCATATAGCAGTTACTTATATTTGTTAGTCTGTTGTATCATCGGGTAATATTAAAATATTTAACAACTGATAAGGCATGGGCACTGACTGATAGGAATAGGTGGCTGATGAAATAGAACCTATGGCATCTGTATGTAGCGTCCATGTTCTCCTCTGTGTGCCTGCTGAGTTACATACAGCTCTGATTGTCTCAGGGGGTGTGTTGTCTGCTTCCCTGCGAGAGACTGCGAGCTTCTTGAAGGCAGACTTGTCTTACTTGTGTGTATCCCTAAGACAGCTCCTGTTCTGGCCTGTGGTAGGCAATTTATAAATATTTTAAAAAAACAAAAACAAGTGCTACCTTGCATTTTGTTTTATGTGCTATGTTTTATCTTTCCAATTAGAAACTAATATACAAGTCCTTTCAGGACAGAGATCATGTATTATGAAGGAGTATGTGGCATATCTTCTTGATTGTTTTCATAAGAAAATTTCTTCTGAATGAAGATTTGCTTTTAAAAAGTAGGTTTGGATATTGTTATGGATTTTCAGGCTGGGTCAAAAATGAGGTTTGGCTTCAATTTAATGAGACTTTGTGTATGTTGTGTGTGTGGTTTGTAAACTGGCTCTGAAAGCAGCTTCAAAGGAAGAGTGCCTTGGAGTTAATGCATTCTCTTCCAGAGTTGGTGGCACAGTTGCTTACTTGAAAGGCACTGAACTAGGAATTAAAAGTCCTGGGTTGGTGAGTGTTTGCTCAAGTACCTACTATGTTCCAAGCACAGGAATGACCAAAAATTCATCTACTCTAATAGTATGAAAAAAATACCCATTTAACATAGAGATGAAATTATTAATTCTTCTAGGGAGATTTAATTCCTTCTGCACCCTAATGCTTTACTCATTACTACTATGAACTACACTGTAGCTTGTTTCAAGATCTGTCTCTTTTACTAGATTGTGAGTTTCTTAAGAGCAAGACTGTTGCATTCATCTCTTCACTGCATCCCCAAGCACATGCTGTACTATGCCTGCCATATTGTAGGCACTCAAATGTTTGAATAAATAATCTCAAATAAATTACTTAGCTTTGCAGAATCTGTTTTTTCTTTTGTAAGTAGAGAATTCTCTGCCTCAGAATTGTTGAAACTGTGGCAAGAGTAATCTTTTAAAACTACATATCTGTTCTATATGTTATACCTCAAATATAACATTTACCTAAAAAACAAGTATAAATCTGATCATATTTTTCCATACTTTAAACAGTCAACAAGTCCTCAAAATCCTGCATCCCCTCTCTGGAATATAAACATCATGACAGTAAGTACCTGGTCTGTCCTGTTCTCTGAGTGCCCAGTGAAGACTCTGCCTCCCTTCCTGCCACTCACCGCTTTGCTGCCTGTACTCTTGCCACACTGACCCTCTTCTGGCTCTTGGGATGTGTATCCCTCCCCACTCAGGGTCTCTGCTTTGCTCTTGATATTCCCATGGCCTACAAGGCCCTCACTCTGACCTTAGTTGATGTCTCTTCAGTCCTTAGAGCTCAGTTTATATGTCACTTCTCTAGGGATTTCCTAATCACCACAAGCCCAGACCAGGAGATGTGCTCCTTTTAAACATTCAGATCACTTAATACAATTGTAGTTAAATATTTGTCTATTGTTTCCCTGCTGGAATATAGTTGCATGAATAAAGCTGCCTTGCCTGTTTTGTTCATGTTTGTATCACCAGCATTTAGCACTATAAGTTATACATAGTAGGTCCTTAATAAATATTTTTCAGTTGAAATTAGGAAAGAAAACTAAAAATAGAATTAAAAAAAATCCTTAGTCATTCTAATGGTTTAAATAAATTAAATACATGTCTCCAGGTTATATTTTTCTTTAGTTTCTACTAAACTACTAATAGGCAAACATTATTAGGTAAACATTTTAAGATTACAGAAAGAATACTGTAATGAAAAATTTTAGTTTGTCTGAAAATTTTATTTAGTCATTGAAGACTTATTAATGAGTATCCTTTTAATCTTCATCAGCAGAAATGATGAAGATTTCTGCTGGTTGGTTGGTTATTTCTTTCTGGTTGGTTATTCCCATTCTCCTGAGGATGGTTATTTCTTTTCAAATCATTTCATGTACTAGGACTCATATGACTGCAGTTTCACTGAATCTGAGGAGTACCATGTGCTGAAGGTTGTGGTAGAAGCTAGGACTACAAGGATGGGATGTGAAGAGATCTTTGCTCCCAAGGAGTGCACGGCCAAGTGGGTGAGGCAGACACGGGCCCACATGAGTGTCATTTGGTGTAATAAGTGCTACAATAGGCAGTACAAGGGATGGAGCTGGGATGAAAAAGAAAGTCATCAACAAAACTGAGTTCAAGAAAGCTTTTCCCGGGTAGGTGACACTCCACTTAAAGTCCTGAAGGAAAGGACATTACAGGCAGAGGGAACAGTCTGTACATGAAAGAGCATATTTAAGGCAGTATGTGGAGAATGATCACTAGCACACTGGTATACTTTAAAGTTGGTGTTGGGGTACAGGGCCAACAGCTATCTTAGGCTAACTGTGCAATGTCACACTTAGACTCTTGGTTTATACTGCATTTTAGAACTGGAAATGACCTTAGAAATAATAGTGTGATTCCATATATTTGAATTATAAAGTACTATTCAGAGAAGATAATCATAAACCAGAATGATGCTTGCCATTTCTAGTTAATGTGCTTGCTTGAGTATAGAACTACTTGTAACCCTGCAAATGATTTCAGGCGGAGTTTTAGAAAGTGATGACTCATTTAAACTTTTATCTGTAGGAGGTGAGAGCAAGGGAAGTGACCTCTTGATCACTTGAGGCAAATGCTAATCTATGACAGGAGGGCTAGATAGTGAACCAGTGAAAGGAACGAAATCAGAAGGGATTGCCCAGCAGGGCCTCTGGGTACAGGTACTGGGAAAGACGATTTCTACTGTTAAAGATGATTTCTACTGCTTCAAAAGTCTTTACATATTTAATAACTCTCCAAGTGGTTAGCTGAGCTAGCATTGGTTTAATTTGATTCTCAACCAGAGGTTCATTGAATGGAAATCTAGCTCATTTTCTTTCATTTTACTTATCTTTAGTTCAATAACTTTTTGCTTTCGTGACCCCTTTCATTTCTCTTTCTTGGCTATACTCTTAGTGTCTCCTTTCCTCCAATCCACCCCATCTCTTGCCATCTTTCATTCTGTTGTCACTAAGTTGTTTTTAAGTAAAATTGTGGAGTGTCTGTACTTGATGGCTAGCCAGTGATTCTCAGCTTTGCATATTAGGAGCTTGATATTTTTCACAGTAAGAGGTGATTAAGCTCTGGTAGTGCTGATCACACTCAGAAGATGCTAATCGACCTATTGTTTTGTCTATTGCTACAAATTCTGTATGTTTATTTGTTGACCTAGATTGTTAGGAGCTAAGGAGATAGTGGATGGTAAGGAGAGTGAAAGCAGTGTGTAGTTTATTTCAGGATGTTTGGAAAGAAAGGAAGGAGAAAATAGAAACAGGGCAAGGTCGAGAAAGCAATATTTTAAGGTATAATAGAAAATCTATTTAAAGGTATATAAGAAGGACTCCAGAGAGAAAGAATATTAAAGCTTCTTGAATGGAGAAGGTAGCAAGTAAGATGGGGCAAGGCCACCAAATTCCTCCCTAGGACATAGGTGGAGTGATAATTGTTAGAAGTTCCTTATAGTTGCTCAACTAGAAGAGAGAGATGTTGGGGGATCTCTCTTGGATACCTTGAGCTCAAAACAAGTTTATACTATATATTTTTTTTGTGGCACCCAGCAGAATGGTTTGCACATGGTAGATGTAAAGTCTAAGAGATAAATTTACAGGACTAAAAGAAGGTATTGATTATAACTTTAAAATTGTTTCAGTTACTAGATCATACCATCTGTGGTTTAAGAAAGTGAACATGTTTATGAACCCTGTATTTTGTGAATAGTAGTATAGTTACATTGTATTCCTTTCCCAAAAAGTGTTTTAATTGATTAAATGTATGCATTTTATACATTACCACAATTTTTATAATGCTGTTTTGGCATGTCTTTCTTTTAAGAACATACTAAGTACTTCAAAAGTGGAAGTAGCCCAGACTTCCTAACCTACACCCAGGTCAGTATATCAAGATAAATGTCTTGAGCATCTGCCTTGTCCTGAAGTGGAGGAAGGAAACACAAAGTAACACATGAAGCTGGGGCCCTCCAAGGAGCTGTATATTTTTCTTTCTGTGAAAATCTTGCTGATGGTGTATAATGCTCAGTAATTTCCTTTTTATGAGGAGCTATTTTATCTAGATGTATATTTCTATGGGACTTCTGAGTATAGACTCTCTCCGCTTAGATGTACCATGAACAACAGATTTTAAAATAGATCTTTCACCAACTATTCAACCTTCTTTTCATTGTAACAGTTTTATATTTTTAAATACACCAAAGTGTTTAAAATTTATGATGTTTTTATTTGCAATTTGGCTCTTTATTCCTTTCAACAAAAGGGCACACTAATTACTAACTTACACTTAAACCGTACAGGTGGGTCTGTGGGTTGGTATAATGAGAGGAGATCTATTTATGCTCCCATAGTCCTAATATATGGCCGAAACATGGGCCCAGAGGGTAAAAAATGTTATTTTTAAAACACCAAGAGAATTAGTGAAAAGACTCTTTGTAGTAACAACAACAAAAACAAAACAAAATAAGAGAATGAAAATATAAAAGACATCACATTTCAAGCCAGTAAGGGCTAGTTTGAAAACTTGAAAAAGGGGACTGGGACGCTATGCCCCCCACACAGTTTGTGAGTTGGCCTTAGCACGTTGTGACACCACCCTATGCTTCCGAACCTGACAGAGCCGGGCTCAACACTGATGCCCTGTGTTTGCTTTTGAAGTGGATGCTCTCTAGAGTTTTATTTACCGTACTTTAAAATGTGTATTTTTACTTTCCTTTTTCCTTGTTTTCCTTTAACCTCCTGTGTTTTAGATCATGGCTTTACCATTCAAGGTGCTTTTCAGAAAGGTAACTGGAGGCTGGAGAGGGGCCCTGCTTCACCTCCCATGAAGAGTTAATTGTTGAGTCTCTTGGGTTCCATTGTTGGTATCGCATCTTCCAACACCTGAATCTTGACATCCTGAAACACAGACCCTTGAAACATTGCCAAATTTTTTAACGCTTTTCTCTGTAGCTTTGGACTTTGAACCTCTCGTTTTTGTTTCCATCCTGATTCTAAGTCATCCTCAGACTGTGTCTGGATTACTAAAATAGCTTCCTGTCAGTTGTCCTGTTGCCAGTTTCTCCCCAGAAAATGTTTCCTACATCCTGTTTTCCCTTCTTTATTAGTCTGTGCTTTCTTATTCTATGAAATCCAAGCACCTGTGTCTGAGCCACGCTCCCAGACTGTTTCCATCTATCAACTATCATTCTGTAGTTCTGAATTTTTGCCTTCCATATGATCTTCTGTATTTTCCATATGATTTCCTCCTTTCTCCCTCCCCCCCCATACATTATAAAGGCCACACCTTATATAAAGTATTCTGTTTCTGGCTTCCAAACCACTTTCTTTCTTACTCTCAAAAAGCCTTCTCTAAACTTTTTCTTCCTGGAAGCCTTTCTTTTATTGGAGACCTCTTCAATTGACTATAGTTTGTTTTTATTGATATGATTGTGACTGATAAACTAAATAAAAATAAAATTTCTAATTTCCTCCATTACTTCTAGTGGCATTTTTGTAGGTTTTTTTTTTTAACATACGTAATTATATCATTACAAAGAAAGACAGTTTTACTTTCTTTCCTTGGCATTCTAATTGTTGTCTTATTGTACTGGCTGGGACCTCGAGGAGCATGTTGAATGGAAGTGGTATGAATGGGCGCCCTTGCTTTCCCCTAGAATTAGGGGGAAAGCATTGTACCATTGTGATGTTAGCTGTATTGTTTTTCATTACGCAGCTAGTACTCAGCGGAATACTCAAAGGATCCCCTGCAGATCTCTTTCTCTGTGCAGCTCTTTTTTCTCCAGTACTATACACTGTGCACTGTCTTGTCTCTAGCAGTCTTGGCCTTCCCAGAATCTCAGCTCCATCTTCTCAACTAAGGGAGGTCTCTGAGTCCACCTGGGTTCCCCCTTCCTGTGCTGTGGTCTGGAAACTACCTAGGCAGCAAACTTGGGCAGTGGCTCACCTTGCTTGTTTACCATTTCTCAGGGATCACTGTCCTTTCTTGCCTGATGTCCATGTTTTGAAACTATATTTTGTCCATATTTTTAGTTGTTTCAGGTGCAGGGCACATCTGGTCCCTCCATCTTTTCTAGAAGTGGAAGTTCTGCCTTTTCTTCAAATATCTAAGGAATTATTTAGAAGTTGCTTTCAGAGTATAAGATATTATTGAATATTTGGAATTTCTGTAGAGGAAAATCTTTATTCTTTCAGTATGGATTTGATTTTGGCAACCAAAATCATTTTTCAGGTCTGCTTAAATGATTTGTCTGGGTAATACTGTTTGGGGTCCAAAATGAGTCTTCGAAATTATAAGGCACATTTCCCTGTGTGATTTGATTTATAAACTAGTTTGGAAGCAGAATAGGAGTTGCAGAATATTTTCAGTGGTGGCAACCTAGTTAAGAAAAATGTAAAACTTTTTAGGGGTGTTTACTTGAAAAATAACTTATTTGAATGTTTCTGTGTATTTATTGGTATATATTTAGTATCATTTCTATATTTATAATTTACACTTAACTTCTACTTAGTAAGCTTTCTTAAACTGTTTTTATGTGATACTGTCTTTCCAGCTGATGTTCGGGTACTTTTGTAGATTTCTTCACTACATTGCACTCCTAGCTGTGGAAACTCCTTAACTCATGATAAACAACTAATTTCTATGTAAAGAAATGAAGACCACTCTGTCAAAATATGCTATAAAGGATGTTATAAAGGATGTAAAATTGGTTTTGATACCTATACAGCATTATTAATACCGTCATGATTTACATTTAAAGTTACTCATATAAAATGTTGAATTCCAATAGCATGAGTACATACTTTATCCACAGTCTTTGTTTTTTAGCACTTGAATGCTAAAAAATCCCATAGGAATTAGTCCCACCAGTCCCAATCCCATCAGTCCCACTCTCACCCCCCCATAGGAAACATGGATTTTTAAAAATATTTTTAATAGATTCAATTCTTAGATTTTTAGCTTTCAACTCAGATTTCCTTTAATTTTTATATTTTTAGTTAATTGAATTCATAGTTTTATAGTTCTTTTATAATAAATCTTGTAGTAAAGAGTTTGGTTACTCTTTTACTTTTATGATATCTTCTTGGCTTTCTCTTTATCTTCGACATTCTTTGTACCTTAGTACCTTTCTGTTATTTTCTTCTTCCTTCATCTTTGAGCCAAGGAGAACTTACTTGCCTTCGCAGGCCTTGATTTTCCTCAGAACTCCAGTTCCTTGACCTCTAGCACAGAGCCATCTGTGGTGTCGCCACATTGGCCTGGTCTTGAAGCAGTGCATACAAGAAGCTTGCCCTGCTGGAGCCGCTCCTTGAGAAGACTGCTGACTGTGGCATTCCTTTTCTTTTCATCATACTTCTGAATTTTCTTTGAACTTTTTTTTTTGTTTAAAATCTCTTCCTCCTCAGGAGTCAGCTTGGTCCCCTGTCTTGCAGCGCAAGGGCAGTGCATAATGGAACTGGTACCACTGTCAGTATGGTGTGATGTCAGTGAGCATGATGCAGTTCTTCACTAGGGTCTTGGTGCAGATCAGTTTGTCATTAGATGCACTGTCCACATCAGTAATCCTCGTTTTTGTGTGTACAACACTCAGCGCCCCAGGAGAAGTTGCCCATGTCCAGCCTTAAGGTGTGGTACGTCTATATATTACCTCCCTGCACACACACTTTGTCTATGCAGGGGGGAGGGGGGAGGACCATCTTCTTGTTGGCAATAGAGTGTCCCAACTCATCTTTTCGCATCTTGTGGTGGGGCTTTCTTTTGCCCCAGGTCTCATAGTACTTGTGTCAGTTGTCCTGAGAGATGCCCATGGCTCAGCACTGGCTGGAAAGAAAAACTCAAAGAGTCATGGTTCCTGTTGTGTTTTTTTTATCTTCTTTTCTCCCAGTTCCATTTTAAGTAAAAGGAAGAGTATAGTGGAACATTTTTCTTTTCTTTTTTTAATTTGATTTATTAAATTCTTTTGAGTTTTATTGTTGTTCAAGTACAGTTTTCTACCTTTTCAACCCCACCCCTCCCATCACCCTTCCCATCCCCACCTCCCTCCCGTTTCCATCCCCCCTTGTTTTTGTCCATGTGTCCTTTATTGTTGTTCCTGTAAATCCTTCACCCTTCCCCCCATTATCCCCTCCCCTCTGGTTACTGTCAGTTTGTTCTTAATTTCAATGTCTGGTTATGTTTTGCTTGCTTGTTTGTTTTGTTGATTAGGTTCCACTTATAGGTGAGATGTATGGTATTTGTTTTTCACTGCCTGGCTTATTTTACTTAGGATAATGTTCTCCAGTTCCATCCATGCTGTCACAAAGGGTAGGAGCTCCTTCTTTCTTCTGCATAGAATTCCATTGTGTAAATGTACCATAGTTTTTTGATCCATTCATTTAGTGATGGGCACTTAGGTTGCTTGTAGCACTTAGCTATTGTAAATTGTGCTGCTACGAACATTGGGGTGCATAGGTTTTTTCGGATTGGTGTTTCAGGGTTCTTAGGATATAATCCTAGCAGTGGAAAATTTTTCTTTTAAATCCAAATTTACTGTGAATTTTTAAATTTTTTAAAAATTAATTTAGGATTCCATATTATCAGTGATGTCTTTATATATACTATTTCTAGCACAGCATATTTTTCTCAGATATTTAAAACCATAATATAATAATTAATACTTGTAAAAATAGCATTATCCTCTGTTTCCAGGATGTAGCAGCAACCAGTTTTGCTACTAATGTTGCTTTAAGGAGTGTTTGGGTTATTTTTCAGTTTTTAGTTTCCTAGAGCTTTCTTTAGACAAATAATTTAGGGTTCTTCTCTACCCCACACGTTTATTAAAAGAGGGTTTCACTGCTTTAAGTTGGGAAATGAGGTTCCCGTTTGGTTGCTTTATTTCTAGCATTCATTAGTTGTGTGTGTGGGAGTGGGGGAGGGGGGCAGGATTGGTGTATAGTAAAATATACTAAAAAATTAACCAATTTTATTTTATGTAAATACAAGGACTTAAAATATGATTATTTATGTTTATTAAAATGTTCATTCTGTCCTTATTTTTTATGAAAAGTGTTCTAAATTATTCTTCACTATAATTAATTATAGGTTCTTAGTAATCTTACATCTTAGTTCTTGCTTTAATGTGGCTTTACAATTTTCTTTCTATAATAAAGACTTCTGAGTTTTGCAAGCTTTGTTATCATTTGTCATTTAGTCATATATTATAATAGAATTGATACATCACTGGGTTAAAATATATAATTTTCCTTACTTGTACATGTTCTATTTCTTGACTTTTATTTTGTGTTCTATTCCTTGATAACTACTTAGATTCTATGGCTTCTTTTTTATTTTGATTATTTTAATGATTTAAATTGGTGCTTGTTAAGTTTTTAAATCTATGTTCCCCCTAATACATTGAGAAAATCTCATGCCCTTTTTTCTAAACATAAAAAAGAAAAACCAAAGCATAGTGACAGAGGTGTGCTTTTTTAACTTTACTATCTTTACCCCATTCAGCTACCACCCTCTTGCTTAAGGTCGATTGTAACATTGCTTCCAGAGAGAGGTTGACTTAAGATAATGTTGAAATGGTATAAAATATTCTTAGCAATACAGTTATAGATTTATAGACATTCAAAGTAGAATGTTTAATAGTGATAAATTTTTAAAAGAAATTAATTAGTTCAAATTAATTTATTGAAACATTTTTTAAGATAAGAGTTAAATATTTTAATGGAGGATGAGATTTTTTTAGTAGAAGTAGAATGGATTTTTTAAGATTTATTTATTTATTATATTTTTAATTTTTATTTTATTGATTATGCCATTACAGTTGTTCTATTCCCCCCTTCATTCTCCTCCACCCTGCACACCCCTACCCCTAGCATTCCCCCCCTTTAGTTTATGACCATGTGTCTCAAGTTCTTTGGATTCTCTATTTCCCATTACTATTCTTGCCCTCCCCCTATTTTCTACCTACCGTCTATGCTACTTATTTTCTGTACCTTCTCCCCGCTTCTCCTTCTCCCACTCCCCTGTTGCTAACCCTCCATGTGATCTTTATTTCTATGGTTCTGCTCCTGATCTAGCTGTCCTCTTAGTTTGCTTTTGTTTTAGGTGTGGTTGTTAATAACTGTGAGTTTGCTGTCCTTTCACTGTTCATATTTTTTGTCTTCTTTTTCTTAGGTCAGTCCCTTTAACATTTCATATAATAAGGGCTTGGTGATGATGAACTCCTTGAATTTGATCTTATCTGAGAAGCACTTTATCTATCCTTCCATTCCAAATGAAAGCTTTGCTGGATAGATCAATCTTGGTTGTAGGTCTTTGGATTTCATGACTTGGAATACCTCTTTCCAGCCCCTTCTTGCCTGTAAGATCTCTTTTGAGAAATCAGCTGACAGTCTGATGGGAACTCCTTTGTAGGTGACTGTCCCCTTCTCTCTTGCTGCTTCTAGGATTCTCTCCTTCATTTGAATCTTGTCTAATGTAATGATGATGATGTGCCTTGGTGTGTTCCTTCTTGGGCCCAACTTCTTTGGGACTCTCTGAGCTTCCTGGATTTCCTGGAAGTCTATTTCCTTTGCCAGATTGGGGAAGTTCTCCTTTATTATTTGTTCAGGTAAGTTTTCCACTGGTGGCTGTTCCTCTTCCCCTTCTGGAACCCCATAATTCGGATGTTGGAGCGTTTAAAGATGTCCTGAAGGTTCCTAAGCCTCTCCTCATTTTTTGAATTCTTGTTTCTTCATTCTTTTCTGTTTGGTCATTTTTATCCTCCTTCCAGTCCACTCTTTTGATTTGAGTCTGTTTCCTTTTCATCACTATTGGTTTCCTGTGCATTGCCATTCATTTCAATTAGTTTAGCCTTCATCTGTTCCTCTAATTTGTGACTAAAATCAACCAGTTCTGTGAGCATCCTGATGGCCAGTGTTTTGAACTGTGCATCTGAAAGTTTTGCTATTTCTTTGTCACTTAGATTTATGGGCTCTGGGGCTTTGAGATCTTCTTGAGCCATTTTTGGTCTGTTAGCGCTCATTAAGTGTGAGGAGCGGAGCCTTAGGGGTGGGGCAGGGCCTCCAGGGCCCTTCGCTGGGTTGTGACTCCATATGTGGGGGCGGGGTCAGAGCCGGGAAATATCGGCCCTCTCTGCTGCCTCCCGTTGCTGGGACTTGCCCAGTCCAGTCTCACTGCCCACTCCCTCGCCGGTCTGTCTGTGCAGGAATGTGCCGGCACAGTCAACCCGCCGCCCTTCACCCTGGTCGGAACTGCTGGTCGCTCACTGGGTCGGCCCTTTGCAACCCCACGCCTAGGATCCGCTCGCCTGAGTCTGACCGAGTTTTCCTGTGCAACCCCGCTCCACCAGCTGCTGGTTTCGCCCCTCTTACCGGTCAGGCTGAAGAATTCCTTGTTATTGGGCTTCTGAAAAGTTCAATTTTCTGTGTTCTGGCTGTGTTTTCTGTTGCTAATATTTTATTGTCTCTAAACTTGGTTGTGTGAGAAAGCACTGAGTCTCCACCTATGCCTCCATCTTGGCCAGGATGAGATTTTAATAAAAACCCAGTGTTAGGTTCTTAATCTCTTACAGGAAAGCTAATAGGATGCATTTAACACATATTATATAATGTCTCTGCAAAATCAGGAGCAGCACTTCATAGTCAAATACATTCATATTTCATCATCCAAAGCAAGGACTATTCTTACTTTAGTAGGTAGACTATAAATAGTCTCATGTCAGTTCAGGTCCGATTTTGCTGCCGGTTAAGTTCAGATCAAGTTTTGCTACAAAATGAATTAGAGAAGACTTTTGATTTTCAGAAGTTTTTGGATTTTGGAACTGTGACTAAGGGATTATGGACCTGTATTTACTTTCTTAGCTCTAATGTTTGGTTACTTTTGTTGCCTTCAGACAATGAAACCAGCTTTCCTTTTTTTCTTCTACAGGATATGAGATTAAATCTCTTCTCTACAGGCCAGTTAATAGAAATTAGGACACCTCTTCACAAAGCTTGATACCTTAGGCAGCTGTCACTGTCATGTGACACTTCTCAGTTCACTGGCTTTAAGTTATCTTGTAGTTCCCTTCTCTCCATTCTTCTTTCAGAAGTGCTTTGTGGTAATAAGTAGTAAGGAAAAGAGATTTCAGATGTGCAGTACTTCACATGGTATATATCCTATTTCATGTAATAAGGTTTCACAAGGAGTACCATGCTTCCTCTGGATTGACCTTTCCTATTACCAGTTTATGTGATAGCTTAAAAAGTAAATCTTTCTAAAAACACCATGCTTATGATAAAACAAAAATTCAAATGGTATAGAAGCATAAATAAAAACTGGAAGCTTTCCCCTGTTCTTTTGCTCTTCTTACCCAAGCAGCTTTTGACCACTTGTTTGCTAGCTCTTTCATTTCGCTCCTTTCGGCTAATTTTTTTTTTTTTAGTTTAGACATTACAAGAAAGTTTAGGAAATTCTTTTTAAGCATTATAACTCTCCTTGGACTAATTTTGTGTTCATTTTATGTGAAACATTGCAGATGACCTTTTCTAACTGGCACATATTTTATTTCTAAAGCTGTTTGTTCAAACTGCATAGTTTTGAGGTATTAAACATTTTCAAATATTAATTGTTCCAAATTGTGTGTCTTGAGTATTATCCACACGCAGAAGTGGAAATACAATGACTTATTGGTTTATTTAGCAAAATAATTTCAGAAATCACACATAATACTTAACAGCATGGACTTACTTTTAAGGAGCATTTACTTTTAAAGGAAGTGGCATGTTGGCTCATTCCCCAAGTCAGTGGTTCTCAACATAAGCATATAGGCAACAGCATGCAGGTATGGTCCCAGTGATGTCCCATGAACATTACAGAAATTGTTTATATTCTTAAAACCGTGATAATACGAGAGCACAATGCATCTAAGCATGAATGTTCTTCTGGGGAAAATGAAAATGTTTGTTTATGTGGAATACAGGTTGTTTTAATGTTTACTTCAAGAAATATAATAAAGTACTATGTCAAGAACCGGCTTCATAGTGGAGAGCTAAAGGTTTATGAAGCATTCCAGAGAACTATCTTGAAATTGCTAGAAAAAAAATAACAGCCACTTTTCCTAAGTTATAATGAGGCTGTTAGATGTACCCTTTGAAATGAGGGCATGCCTAATTAGTATCGGGTGAAATGTATTCAACTTAAGGTCAGTCTCAAATTATTTGGTTCAAATGCCTAAGAGGCATTTCCCACCTCCCCACCCCAACCCTGCACATAGTGTCTGTTTTTTCCCCAGTCACCATACCTAGTGCTGTATATGTGGGACAACAGAAATACATAGTCATCAGTGTTCCAGATTGCCTGTTTCCAGCTTAGACACTCAGACTCCTTGTTTTGGTGGAGTGTGTACAGACTGCTTCTTGTAAGTGAAGGTCAGGGACTCTGTCTTTCTTTGTCCTCTTGTCCTGGAGCCTTGGTTGGGATTCAGTACTCTGAATTGGACAGGAGCTTCTCTGACATGGCTGGAATTGTGGGGGCTAAACTAGAGATTTCTAAACTTGTGGCAAAGCTTTGGCTGGTGGACTGTAGGAATCGAATGGCCTCTTTCAGTGGGATTATGGAGGGGCTGGGAATGAGGGTCTATTGTATAAAAAAGTTTCTAGTCATTAACGAAAGGAAAAAATGATGAAGGGAAACTTGAGTATAAAATAAATGTAGTAGAAATAAGTGGGAATAACATAAGAATAATAAATAAAAGTTTGTTATAAAGTCAGGTAAAGTGTCAAGTAGTAAAAAGCCAATTAGCAGATTAAAGAATAAAAATATCAAAATTTAAAATAGAGCTGATTATTTTAGTCAGTCAGGTAGCACTTAAAGAGTAATATAATTGGCCCTGGCTGCATTGGCACAGTTGGCTGGGTATCATCTGGCAAACCAAAAGTTTGCGGGTTTGGTTCCTGGTGAAGGCACGTGCCTAGGTTGCAGGCTTGGTCCCCAGTCGGGGCCTCTGTGAGAGGCAGCTGGTCGGTGTTTCTCTCACATTGATGTTTCTCTCCCTCTTTTCTCCCTCCTACTCCCTCTTTCAAAATATAAAATAAAATAAAAATAAATAAATAAAATGTTTATAAAGAGTAATATATTTTCCTTTATGATAGAAATAGTACATAATTCAAGCTAATAATTTAAGAATAAATAATGGATATAGATATGGAGGAACTTTATTTTTAGAATATATGAAACCGGTACATTTAAAGAGAGTGAAGTATTTGTTATTATGAACTTAGATCTTTCTTTCTATGGTTCTGCTCCTGATCTAGCCGTCCTCTTAGTTTGCTTTTGTTTTAGGTGTTGTTGTTACTAACTGTGAGTTTGCTGTCCTTTCACTGTTCATATTTTTTGTCTTCTTTTTCTTAGGTCAGTCCCTTTAACATTTCATATAATAAGGGCTTGGTGATGATGAACTCCTTAAATTTGACCTTATCTGAGAAGCACTTTATCTGCCCTTCCATGTATTAAAAGTATGCTTTGTAGCTAATGGAGATTTTAAATTTTATGTGCATCACTAGGGTAGTCAAGAGTTTCTGTTTTGTCTCATGTTAATTTTGGTAACATGCCTTTCAAGGAATTTGCCTATTTCATCGGAGTTGTCTGGTGTAGTGCCATAAAGCTGTTCATAACACTTTTAATTATTATTTTAATGCTTATAGTATTTGTAGTGGTGTCCCTTTCTTCATTTCTGATATTGATAATTTGCATTTTTCTTTTATTCTTTATTCTAGCTACAAGTTTTGTCCATTTTATTGGTATTTTCAGGGCACCAGCTTTAAATTTCATAGATCTTTCTCTATTTTACTGGTTTATCTTTATTCATATTACTTGATTCAGATTTAATTGGCTCTTCTTTTATTAGCTTCTTAGGAATGGAAACTTGGTCATTGATTTCAAATCTTCCTTGTTTCCTAATGGAAACATTTTATGCTATAAATTTCCCTCTAAGCACTACTTAGCTATATTCTGTAGCTATATTTTAAAAATATTTTTATATTATTTTAATAAGTATTTTTATATATTATTTTCTAAGTGGCTTTGTGATATTTTCTTTTGCCCATGTGTCACATACCAGTTTGTTTTTCTTAGTTTCTGAGTATTTCTGGATTTTCTAGATATCTTTTTGTTACTAATTTCTTTTTTAAATATATTTTATTATGCCATTACAGTTGTTCTGTTTCCCCCTTCATTCCCCTCCACCCTGCACACCCCCTCCCCCACCATTCCCCCCTTTAGTTTATGACCACGTATCTCAAGGTCTTTAGATTCTATATTTCCCATACTATTCTTGCCCTCCCCCTATCTATTTTCTACCTACCATCTATGCTACTTATTTTCTGTACCTTCTCCCTGCTTCTCCTTCTCCCACTCCCCTGTTGCTAACCCTCCTTGAGATCTTCATTTCTATGGTTCTGCTCCTGATCTAGCTGTCCTCTTAGTTTGCTTTTGTTTTAGGTGTGGTTGTTAATAACTATGAGTTTGCTGTCCTTTCACTGTTCATATTTTTTGTCTTCTTTTTCTTAGGTCAGTCCCTTTAACATTTCATATAATAAGGGCTTGGTGATGATGAACTCCTTGAACTTGACCTTATCTGAGAAGCACTTTATCTGCCCTTCCATTCTAAATGAAAGTTTTGCTGGATAGATCAATCTTGGTTGTAGGTCTTTGGATTTCATGACTTGGAATACCTCTTTCCAGCCCCTTCTTGCCTGTAAGATCTCTTTTGAGAAATCAGCTGACAGTCTGATGGGAACTCCTTTGTAGGTGACTGTCTCCTTCTCTCTTGCTGCTTCTAGGATTCTCTCCTTCATTTGAATCTTGTCTAATGTAATGATGATGATGTGCCTTGGTGTGTTCCTTCTTGGGCCCAACTTCTTTGGGACTCTCTGAGCTTCCTGGATTTCCTGGAAGTCTATTTCCTTTGCCAGATTGGGGAAGTTCTCCTTTATTATTTGTTCAAGTAAATTTTCCACTGGTGGCTGTTCCTCTTCCCCTTCTGGTACCCCTATAATTCGGATGTTGGAACGTTTAAAGATGTCCTGAAGGTTCCTAAGCCTCTCCTCATTTTTTTGAATTCTTGTTTCTTCATTCTTTTCTGTTTGGTCATTTTTATCCTCCTTCCAGTCCACTCCTTTGATTTGAGTCCCAGTTTCCTTTCCATTACTATTGGTTTCCTGTGTATTTCCCTTCATTTTAATTTGATTAGCCTTGATTTGTTCCTCTAATTTGTGACTAAAATCAACCAGTTCTGTGAGCATGCTGATGACCAGTGTTTTGAACTGTGCATCTGAAAGTTTTGCTATTTCTTCGTCATTTAGATTTATTGGCTCTGGGACTCTGAGTTGTTCTTGAGCCATGTTTTGATCTGTTCATGCCTATTACGTATGAGGAGCGAAGCTTTAGTTGTTCACCAGGGTGGGACCTCCCAGGTTGCTGGGTTGTGACTCTGTATGTGGGGGCGTGGTCAGAGAGGGACAATGGTGGTTCCCTCTGCCTCTTCCTGCAACTGGGGCCTGCGTGGTCCATCTCACTGCTCACTCCTTCACCAGTTTATCTGCGAGCGAACGTGTGACCTTGATCAGCCCTCAGTGGGTCCACTGCCTTGTGCCCTCAGTGGGTCTGCCCGCTTCTCCACACCTGGGATCCTCCCACGACTGCTGGTGTACCTGGATCACACGCCCGGGTCGGTTCGGTGGATCTTTCCTGCCCGACCCCCCCTCGGCTGCTGGCTCTGCCCCTCTTACTGGTTTGGCTGAAGGGTTCGTTGTTGTCAGACTTCCATGTGGTTCAATTTTCTGTGGTTTGGCTGCATATTTGTTGCTAAAACTTTGTTGTTTTTAAACTTGGTTGTGCGAGAAGCTGCAGTGCTTCCACCTACGCCTCCATCTTGGCGGAAGTCCTCCTTGTTACTAATTTCTGATTTGAAATTCTATTGTGCTCATAAAACACATAAGATTTGAATTCTTTAAATCTATTGAGACGTTTTATGGTCTTCTTTAGTGTACCTAGTGAATGTTCTAAGTGTACCTGAAAAGAATGTGTGTTCTGCTGTTCTTGGGTCTAGTGTGCTATTTGTGTTAATTAAATCAAGTTAGATGCATTGTTGTTTCAAGTCTTTGTATATCCTTACTGGTTTTCTTTCTACTTATTATATCAATTTCTGAGAGGAGTGTTGAAATTTTCAACCATAATTGTGAATTTGTCGATTTCCTATTTTAGTTAGGTTTATTTTTACTTAATGTTATTTTTGAACCTCTGTAATTAGATTACATACATTTAGGATTATGCCTTCTTGATAAATCAAACCTTTATAATCATAAAATGTCTTGTTTTATCTCTGGTAAGATTTCTTGTCCTGAAGTCTACATTGTGTGTTATTAATATGTTTGCTCCATCTATCTTTTATTTTTATTATATTGTTGTTCTATTATGGTTGTCTACATCTCCAGCTTCCATATGACTAGTGTTTGCACAGTATATATTTTTTTATTTTTTTAACTTTTAACCTAGTCTGTGTCTTTTTTTTGTTTTTAGTGATTTTTTTTTCAGATAGCAGATAGTTGGGTCTTTTGTTTTGTTTTCCAATCTAATCTTATCATCTTTGCTTTTTAATTGAAGTGTTAAGACCATTTACATTTATGTGATTTTCAATATGGTTGCCTTTAATTCTACCATTTTGCTCTTTGTTTTCTATTTATTCTATTTTCTGTTTATTCTTTCCTCTTTTCCTGGTTTCTTTTTGATTACTTTCTTACTATTTCATTTCTTCTGTTGGCCTATTAACTATAAATCTTTATTTTATTTTTATAGTAGTTGCTCTAGGCTTTAAAATATGCATCTTCAGTACTGCCTGTTTTAAAATAATGTGCCACTTTTTAGTGTAAAAACTTTATAAAGTACACTTTCATTTTCCTCATATATTTTCAGGTTATTGTTTCTTCTATTTCTACCTTTATTATAAATTCCACAATTTATTGTTACTATTTTTGTTTTTCATGAAATTTTAAAATCTGAAAAAGAAAAGACTTTTACGTTTACCCATGTGTTTACTGCTTCCAGTCCCCTTCATTTCTTTTTGGAGATCGGAGTTTCCATCTGTATCATGTTTCTTTAGCTTGAAAAGCTCCAACATTTCTTGTAGAAAAGATGTGCTGGCAATGAATTCTCTAACCATTTTGTTTGTGGAAAAATGCTTTTATTTTGCCTCCATTTTTGAAGGCTGGTTTTGCGGGTTATCAGATTTTAGATGGAAGTTTCCATCTTTCAGCCCTTTGAGGTGCCTTTCTGTTTTCATCTATCTTGTACTATTTGTAATGGGAAGTCAGATATCATTCTTATTTTTTTGTAAGATTTTATTTATTTATTTTTAGACAGAGGGGAAGAGAGGGAGACAGAGGAAGAGAAACATTAATATGTGGTTGCTTCTCACATGCCCCTCCCCCCCACCAGGAACCTGGCCTGTAACCCAGGCATGTGCCCTGACTGGGAATCAAACCCATGACACTTTGGTTCTCAGGCTGGTGCTCAATCACTGAGCCACACCAGCCAGGGCCAGATAGCATTCTTTATTCATCTCTCTATAATGTGCTCTTTTTCTCTGGATGCTTTATAAGATTTTCTCTAGCTAGTTTTTAACAATTCGATGATGACACTATGCCTTTGGGTAGTTTTGGAGTTCTTAGACCTGTGGGTTTAGAAATTTCAACAGATTGGGGAACATTTTAGCCATTATCTTTTTACATTATTTTTTCTCCGTTCCCCCTTTAGGCCTCACAGTACACATTCAGATTAGTTAATATTGTTCTACTGGTCACTGAGGCTTTGCTCATTTTTTTGGGTCAGTAGACCTTTTTTTCCTATTGTGTCTGTTTTCCTCTTATGTCTATTATGTCATTAGGTTTAACCAGTGAAATTTTTATTTCAGTTAATTGTGTTTTTCATCTCTAGAAGTTGTATTTGACTATTTTTACATCTTTTATTTCTTTCCCATTTTGTTGATGCTTTACTTTAAATTCTTGAACATATTTATAATTCTTTCAACACTCTTATCTGCTAATTCCATCATTGTTTTACTTCTTTATTTTTTAAAAATTTTATTCATTTAGCCCTGGCTGGTGTAGCTCAGTGGATTGAGGGTGGGCCTGCAAACCAAGGAATCACGGTTTGATTCTCAGTTGGGGTGCATGCTTGGGTTGCGGGCCAGTTCCTAGCAGGGGACACACAAGAGGCAACCACACATTGATATTTCTCTCCCTCTGTCCTTCCCTTCCTCTCTAATGATAAATAAATAAAATCTTTAAAAAGATAGGGTCAAACAGTCTTTAAAAATTTTTATTCATTTATTTTCAGAGAGATGGGAAGGGAAGGAAAAAGAGAGGGAGAGAAACATCAGTGTTTGGTTGCCCCTCATAGCCCCCTACTGGGGACCTGGCCTGCAACCCAGGCATGTGCCCTGACTGGGAATTGAACTGGTGACCCTTTGCTTCTCAGGCCCATGCTCAGTCCACTGAGCTATACCAGCCAGGGCTACTTGAAGACTTTTGATTAAAGTACTTTTTCAGTTTCTTAATAAAATTACTGATTAATCACTGATTAATACTACTGAAAAATCAGTGTGCATTTTTTGATGAAGACTTTTATTAAAGATCTCTCTTTTATTTACTTTTTAGTCTTCTTTTTAAAGATTTTGTTTTCAGAGAGATACATCAATGTGTGAGAGAGACATCAATCAGCTGCCTCTCCCACACTCCCAATTGGGCACCTGGCCCATGACCCAGGCATGTGCCCTGACTGTGAATCAAACTGTAGACCTTTTGATTCATAGGCCAGTGCCCAATCCACCCAGAGCCACACCAGCCAGGGTAAAAGGACTTTTTTTAAGCCTCTTCTTCATCCTGGATTCTCTGGTATGCTTTTAGGGGGGAGGTTTACAGAGATCCCCAGGTAGTTCTGACTAGCAGAAAGATATGGGAAGTACTGCTTTGGACCAGTGTTTCCTGTCTTTTCCCACAGGGTGAACATGATAACCTTCGTGTTGGTAAGCAAGCCACATTAGTCTGCTACCAGAACAAAACTTCTTTGAAGTCTCCAGGTTTAACAGGGAAATTCCTCTAGAATTTATATTCTATTCAGTAAAATATTATTTTTTTAAAAAGAATTTTATGGTTTTATTATTTATATTTAATCCCAAATCTAAGTGCGGTTATTTTCTTATATAATATGAAGGGGGGGGTCTAATGATTTTTTTCAAGTGGATAACCAGTTGTCCCCATGGCATTTATTAAATGATTTATCCTTTCTCCACTGACCTGAATGTCACCTTTATTGTACACCAACTTCCAATGTGTGTGTGTATATATATGTGTGTGTGTGTGTGTGTGTGTGTGTGTGTGTGTGTGTGTTTCTAGATTTTGCTCAGTTATGTATTCCTTTGTGAGACCATGCTATTTTAATAACTGCGGCTATGGAGCATTTTTGTTAGACAGTTATCTAATAAACAATAACACTGAAGATCACATCTGTATCATTGCTGCCAGCTTCATCTCTTGCCACTCACCCAAAATCAACTCCCTCAGAATCTGGTCATATCCACATCTTTGTGCAAGTCATTCTCTTTGCCTGCCTTCTTCCAATATAGTTAATTTGTCCTTCAAGATCAGCAAAGGTTACCTTTTCTGTGAAGCTTTCCCAGATCCCCACTAGGCTGGTAAAAAAAAAAAAAAAAGCCGCCTTCCTTTATGCCTTTCAGTGCCTTCATAGAGCTTCATGCATAACATTCTCCCAGTGTTTCATCTTTTGTCTCTCATTCACAGTTCCTAGCAAATGTTATTCATTGCACTCAGTTTTTAAGAATAAAAAACTGAGGAATTCTTCGCAGTATCCTGGGCACACAGTGCGCCTTTGAGTGCCTACATAGTTGTTTGCACATACTGTTTCCTCAGACTGTACCACCTAGCAATTTCCTGCTTAAAATTTCAGATTCTGCTCAGGGAATCACCTCTGGAGGAGCTCTTTGCCTTTCTCCTCGTCAGAATTCCTGCTTACTTCCATACCATGTGCATGCTTCTGCTGTAACATTTTTCTTAGTGCTCTGTAGGATAGTACACATCTTTAAGTATAGTGCTATTTAATGGTTTAGCTTTAGAATTAAATAGCCTTGGTTTTATACCTGATTTTACCACTTTCTGGCTTTGGAACCTGCTATCAATTATTTAACCTTTATAAGCCTCAGTTTCCTTAGTTGCAAGAAGGGGATTATAATAGTTCCTTGTAGGGTTGCAGTGGGACTGAGACAGTCTCTCTGAAATGCTTAGCCCTATACCCAGACCATAGGTGGCCCTAAATAAATACTACTTCTTATTATGTCTGTCTCCACTAGACTTGTATAAGACTTTCTTTTATTTATCCCTGAAACCGAATACTTAGCACAGTGCTTGGCAGGGAGTGGACTGATGAATAAATTACCAACTGTCCTCAAAACTCTTCCCTCCTGTTTCTCTTTTCTTAGTTGTGCTGTCGACTTTACTTTCCTTCTCATTGAAAACAAAAAACGTGTTGAGTATTTTATCTTAAGCCAGGTACTCTGCAAGGCTCTAGTTGAAAAAGAGAAAAGATATAGTCTCTCTCCATTGGAGCTTCCAGTCTAGCAGGCGAAGTAGTAAAAACATAAAAGAAAATACTAAATACTGTGGTCTCACAATACTGTTTGCCCTACTTTTGTTTATATTTGTAAATTTTCAAAAGTTTTAAAGTAAATATATAAGTAATTATAAAATATTATTTGCTATGAAGAAAATGAATAAAGGCTACGTTAGAAATTTTTAGGAAGGACCATCATAGATCAGATGATCTGGGACATGTACATTTAAGGTGAGACTCAATTGATAAGGAGCCAGTCAGAGGTGAGAGTATTCTTCAGGGAGGGAGTAGCATGTGCCAAGCCATAGGAGAACAAGTCTTGCCATAGTCAAGAAACTGAAAGGTCAATATGGCTGTATTAGAGTGAGGAAGAATGGAGGAACATGATGTTAGAAAGCAGATAAGTAGAGTCCGTATCATCTTTTGAGTTTAGATTTTATTCCTGCTAAATTGTGATGCTGCTGAAGACCTATAAGCAGGGAACAAGATGATCTAGTTTACTTTTTAAAAAAGATGTGTATCAAAGGGTGACAAGGATGGAACAGAGATGCCAGTCGAGAAGCTATTGCAGTAGTTTAGGCAAGAGATGATAATAGCAAAAGAGATGGAGAGAGATGAATACATTTGAGATATATTTTGAGAATAGAGTCAGTGGGACTTGCTAATAGATAAGTAGAAGAGGAGAGAGAGGAACCAAGATTAATGACTTGAGAGCCAAATATTATGTTACTTACTGAAACTCAGGAATGTTTTGGGAAGAAAGTCAAGAGTTAAAATTTTATTATATTAAGTTTGAGATGTCCAAGTAGAAGTATCAAGTAAGTTATTGAATATAACAGAACTAGTTTTAAGGAAAGTTCCAGGCTACATATGTAAATTTGAAAGTTTCACTATTAAGGGTAATAATTAAAATCATGAGAATTAGTGATGTCATTTAAGAAGATAGTAAAGAAGAGGGGGCTTGGTATTAAGTTCTGAATTACTTAACATTTAAAGGGTAGGTCAGCAGGGTGAAGATGAGAAAGAAGAAGAAGTCAGTGTCACAGATGAAAAATCAGGAGAGTGACATGCCACAGAGGCCCTGTATCCCAGCCAATGCCCAGAGCAGGGCCGGAGTCAATATCATTATTTGAATGAAATCAAGAGATTATTTCAAGAAGGAATGATGAACACAATTTGCTGCTGAGAAGCCCAGTAAGATGGGGGCATAGACGAGTTTTAAACTGGCAGGATGGATATTGTTGGTGATAGACACACAAGTCATAAATTAATTGGAATGGATTGAACAGAGCATGCATGGGTGGTGAGAAAGTACAAATAGCTTTTTTTTTTTTAACCACTTTAACAAAGTTTGGCTGTGAAGGGAGTAGAGAAATGGATTAGTACCTAAAAGAGGGTACGGGGTCCAAGAAGAATTTTTGTTCTCAAGAAGGGGCATACTAGAGCTTAAATATATGCAGATGGGAATGATCCAGGAAAGAGTGGATGATGATTGATGGAGGAAAAGTAAGGGATAATTATGAGATTTGATTTATGAATAGGAAAGAAGGACTGGGATCAGGAGTGTGAGTGGAAGAATTGTTCTTCAAAAGGAGGAGGAGGGTCACTTCTGTTGAAAGAAGGAAAAATGGGTGAAGATTTAGGAAGGTTTGTATAATTGGTCATGGGAAAATGACAGACTTTTAGGTTTAGGCTTTTTGGTTCTCCATAAGAGTCAAGGACATTAGCTAAAAGGGACAGGAGGAGTATAGAGGAGGAGAAAATGGGTAAGAAAGAACCTTCTTGGAGAGGGGAGGAATCAGAAAGCCAGTTTATTAGTGAAATGCAGTATGATTGCCAGTTAATATTGAGTGCCCAATGACTGAAATCCCATAGAGAGTGGAGCATGCACCATTGTTCCCTCAAACCCCGCCCCCACATACAGTGTCACAATGCAGTAACCTGGGTTGCCTGCCCTGGTGAACTCCTAAGGCTCCGCCCCTCATATGTAACAGGCACGTCAAGACAATAACAACAACAACAACAAAAAAATGGCCCAAACAGAACAGATTAAAGCTCCAGAGCAAATACAACTAAGCAACAAAGAGATAGCCAACCTATTACATGCACAGTTCAAAGCAGTGGTGATCAGGATGCTCTCAGAATTGGTTGACTTTGGTCACAAATTAGATGAAAAAATGAAGGCTACACTAAGTGAAATGAAGTAAAATGCACAGGGAACCAATAGTGATGGGAAGAAAACTGGGACTCAAATCAATGGAGTGGACCAGAAGGAAGAAAGAAACAATCAAACAGAAAAGAATGAAGAGACAAGAATTATCTTTAAATGTTCCAACATCCATATTACAGGAGTACCAGGAGGGGAAGAGGAAGAGCAACAAGTGGAAAACTTATTTGAACAGAATGAAGTAGAATTTCCCTAATCTGGTAAAGGAAATAGACTTCCGGGAAGTCCAGGAAGCTCAGAGAATCTCAAAGAAGTTGGACCCAAGGAGGAAAATACCAAGGCACATAATAATTATATTAGCCAACATTAAAATGAAGGAGAGAATCCTAGAAGCAGCAAGAGATAAGGGGACAGTCACCTACAAAGGAGTTCTCATCAGACTGTCAGTTGATTTCTCAAAAGAGACCTTACAGGCAAGAAAGGGCTGGAAAGAAGTATTCAAAGTCATGAAAGGCAAGGACCTCCATCCAAGATTGCTCTATCCAGCAAAGCTTTCATTTAGAATAGAAGGGCAGATAAAGTGCTTCTCAGATAAGATCAAATTCAAGGAGTTCATCATCACCAAGCCCTTATTATATGAAATGTTAAAGGGATTTATCTAAGAAAAAGAAGATAAAAAACATGTACAGTAAAATGACAGCAAACTCACAATTATTAACAACCACACCTAAAACAAAACCAAAAACAAACTAAGCAAACAACTAGAATAGGAACAGAACTGCAGAAATGGAGATCACATGGAGGGTTTTCAACAGGGGAGTGGGAGGAAGAGAGGAGGAGGAATAGGTAGCATAGATAAGAGGTAGAAAATAAGCAGGGAGAAAGCAAGAATAGTATGGGAAATGTAGAAGCTAAAGAACCTATGACACATGGACATGAACTAAAGAGGGGGAAAGTGGGTGGGAGAGGGTGTGCAGGGTGGAAGGGAATGAAGGGGGGAAATGGGACAAGTGTAATAGCATAATCAATAAAACATACTTAAAAAAAAGATTGAGTGCCCGTTTAGTGACGTTGAATTTATGCTGAACATAATCTGCCTAGTTGAATGCCTTTTCATCAATATTTTTGGTATGGATAAGGCAGTTTCTTGAGTTCTGGGATTATAGAGTTTGAAAGAGACCTTGTAAGAGAGTTGACAGTTCTTGTAAGAGAGCGTTTATAATTCTTAACTGTGAAATCTAAGATAGATAAAAAAACAAAGGAGAGGGAAGATGGGCTTGGGGGATTGAAGGTCTCATGGCAATTTAAAAGGTGTTTTCATGGGGCACTTGAGCAAGTGAACTAGAAGGATCCAGTAGTGGATTGAGTTTAGAGGAGATGCAAGATAGATTGAGTTTGGTGTAACAAGGAAGGTACAGTTGAGGTAGAGTGAAGGAAAAGGTCCTTAGAGTTGAGCAGTTCACAGAACTAAGAGGCCAGGGTATTTGGCTAGGTCACTCATTTGGACGTTGTAGTTTTATTGAGTGTGATGATTAATTGTGCTAGCAAATTTGTAACACTGGGCCAGATGTGCTAAAATATCATTAATAGGTATTCTGCAGAGAATTAAATTGAGTTCTGGGCTACAAAGAGGGTAGATAACTTCTTCAGACGCAGTGGCCAGGGAAGGCCTCCTTGAGGAGGTGACATTTATGGTAAATGAATATGGTCTGAATGATAAGATGATGAGTGGAGACAATAACCAAGGTAGAGGGAAAAGCTCTAAATTGAATATAAACCTCTTATCTTTGAGGAACAGAAAGAGGCCAGTAAAGTTGGAGCTTATTGGACCCAGAAAAGGTGAAATTAAATGAGAGTGGTGCTCAGTGGGAGCCAGATGTTAAAGGGTCATGGTTAGGAACTTAAGTTCCATGACGTGCTAGCCACCCTTCAAGATGGCCCTGATGATCCTCACCTCTGGTGTCCATGCCTTTGTGTAATCCTCACGTTAAATAGGACTGACCCGTGTGACCAGTAGAGTATTGAAGCAATGATGGAGTGTGATTTCTGGTGCTAGGTCACAAAAGGAATCGCAGCTTCTGCCGTGCTCTCTTCACTTCCCTCTGAGGAAAGGCAGCCTACTGTATTGCGAGGAGGACACTTAAGTAGCCTGTGGAAAGGTTCACGTGGAGAGGAACTGACTTCATTGGCTAACAGTCACCCTGTGTGGGAGCCATTGCAGAAGGAGGTCCTCCACCCCTAGACAGACCTTCCCATGACTGCAGCCTCTCACACATACTTTATTTGTAAATATTCTGGTATATATCTTTAAAATGTAAGGACTTTTGAAAAAAGTAAGCATAATCCCATTATCACATCTAAAAGATTAGTAATTCCATGAAAGAAATCAGTATTCAGATTTTCCCTGATTTTGTAGAGTTGGTTCATTTGCATCAGGATCCAAACAAAGATTAGTGAACCATTTGGTTGGTTGTCTTTTTATGTGTGTATATCTGTTTTTAATCCTCACCTGAGGAACCAAACCTGCAACCTAGGCATGTGTCCTGATTGCTAATCCAGTCTGCAACCTTTCAGTTTATGGATGATGCTCTAATAAATTGACCTGCTCTTGCTAGGGTGGTTGATATGTTTTTTAATCTCTATTTATCTCTGGGATCCCTTCTTTTCTTTTTAAAATTATATTTTATTGATTATGCTCTTAAAAGTTGTCACAATTTTCCCCTTGACCCCCCTCCATCCAGCACCCCCACTCCCTCAGGCAATACCCCCACCATTGTTCATGTCCATGGTATAAGTTCTTTGGCTACTCCATTTCCTCTACTGTACTTTATATCCCCTAGCTATTCTCTTAAAACTTGTGTGTACTTCTTAATCCCCTCACTTCTTCACCCTTACCTCCCTAACCCCCCTCCCATCTGGCAACCACCACAATACTCTCCATATCCATGATTCTGTCTCTGTTGTCATTTGCTTAGTTTGTTTTTTAGATTCAATTGTTTATGGATATGCATTTATTGCCATTTTATTTTTCATAGTTTTGATCTTCTTATTCTTAAATAAGTCCCTTTAACATTTCATATAATGTTTGGTGGTGATGAACCATTTTAGCTTTTTTCTTGTCTGGGAAGCTCTTTATCTTCCCTTTAGTTCTAAAGAAGGGCAGACTGTCCTTTTTCATCCCACAAATGATAGCTTTGTGGGATAGTCTTGACTGTAGGTCCCTGCTTTACAAAACTTTGAATATTTCTTGCCAGTCCCTTCTAGCCTGGAAAGTTTCTTTGGAGAAGTCAGCTGAGTTTTATGAAAACTCCCCTGTAGGTAACAACTGCTTTTCTCTTGCTGCTTTTAAGATTCTCTCTTTATCTTTAACCTTTGGCATTTTAATTATCATGTATTCTTGGAGTGGGCCTTTTTTAATCCATCTTGTTTGGAACTGCTTCTTGGACTTGTATGTCTATTTCCTTCATCAAATTAAGGAAGTGTTCTTTCATTATTTTTTCAAATAGATTTCCATTTTCTTGCTCTTTCTTTCTCTTCTCTTCCTGGCACCCCTGTGAGGTGAATGTTGGAGTGCTTGAAGTTGTCCCAGAGGCTGCTTATACTGTCCTTCTTTTTTTGGATTCTTTCTTCTTGTTTTAATTAGTTGTTTTTTGCTTCTTTCTGTTCCAAATCATTAATTTGATTCTTGGCTTCATCCATTCTACTGTTGTTTCCCTGTAAATTGTTTTTTTTTTTAAATTTCAATTAGTGTATCCTTTGTTTCTGACTGGATCCTTTCTTTTTATGCTGTTGAGGTCCTTAGTAAGTTCCTTGAGCATCCTTATAACCAGTGTTTTGAACTCTGCATCTGATAGATTGCTTGTCTTCATTTTTTTAGTTATTTTTCTGGACTTTTCATCTGTTCTTTCATTTGGGCCATGTTTTTTTGTCTTCTCATTTTGGCATCTTCCCTGTGTTTGTTTCTGTGTATTAGAGCTGTTATGACACCCTGTCTTGGTAGCATAGGAGGGGGATCTAGAGATAAAAAGAAACTTAAGAAACGTATCAACCAAAATGCCATAATAATAATAATACTCTTTAAACACTAACTCATTCTTACGTAGCTAGAAATATGAAAGGCCATTAATATTTCTCTTCATTAGACATAGTGAATAGAGTATGGTAGCAGAGAACACAAAATTTAAAAGGGAGGTTAAAACTTTATTCATTTTTTTCTTTTTTTAAAAATTTTTTTGATTATGCTGTTACAGTTGTTCTATTCCCCCCTTCATTCCCCTCCACCCTACCCCCCCATCCCCACCATTACCCCCCCTTTAGTTTATGACCAGGTGTCTCAAGTTCTTTAGATTCTATATTTCCCATGCTATTCTTGCCCCCCCATCTATTTTCTATCTACTGTCTATGCTACTTATTTTCTGTACCTTCTCCCCCCTTCTCCTCCTCCCACTCCCCTGTTGCTAACCCTCCTTGAGATCTTCATTTCTATGTTTCCACTCCTGATCTAGCTGTCCTTTTAATTTGCTTTCATTTTAGGTGTGGTTGTTAATAACTGTGAGTTTGCTGTCCTTTCACTGTTCATGTTTCTTTAACTTCTTTTTCTTAGATAAGTCCCTTTAACATTTCATATAATAAGGGCTTGGTGATGATGAACTCCTTGAATTTGATCTTATCTGAGAAGCACCTTATCTGTCCTTCCATTCTAAATGAAAGTTTTGCTGGATAGAGCAATCTTGGTTGTAGGTCTTTAGATTTCATGACTTGGAATACCTCTTTCCAGCCCCTTCTTGCCTGTAAGGTCTCTTTTGAGAAATCTGCTGACAGTCTGATGGGGACTCCTTTGTAGGTGACTGTCCCCTTCTCTCTTGCTGCTTCTAGGATTCTCTCCTTCATTTTAATTTTGGCTAATGTAATTATGATGTGCCTCGGTGTGTTCCTTCTTGGGTCCAACTTCTTTGGGACTCTCTGAGCTTCCTGGATTCCTGGAAGTCTATTTCCTTTGCCAGTTTGGGGAAATTCTCCTTTATTATTTGTTCAAATAAGTTTTCCACTGGTGACTGTGCCTTTCCCCCTTCTGGTACCCCTATAATTCGGATGTTGGGGCGTTTGAAGATGTCCTGGAGGTTCCTAAGACTCTCCTCATTTCTTTGAATTCTTGCTTCCTGACTCTTTTCTGTTTGGCCATTATTTGCTTTCTTCTGGTCCACTCCATTGATTTGAGTTCCAGTTTCCTTTTCATTGCTATTGGTGCCCCGTGCAATTCCATTCATTTCAGTTAGTTTCGCCTTCATATATTTGTCTAATTTGTCGGTATAATCAACCAGTTCTGTGAGGATCCTGATGACCAGTGTTTTAAACTGTGCGTCTGAGAGTTTTGCTATTTCTTCATCGCTTAGATCTATGGGCTCTGAGGCTTTGAGATCTTGCGACATTTTTGGTCTGTTCTGGCCCTTTAAGTGTGAGAAGCGGTGCCTTGGACTCCCAGGTCGCTGGTTTGTGACGCTGTATGTGGGGGCGTGGTCAGAGCAGGGGAATGGCGGCGCCCTGTACTGCTGCTTGCCGGGGACCCGCCGGCCCGATCCAACTGCCCACTCCCTCGCCTGTCTGCTCGCGCACAAATGGGCGACCACAGTCAACACTCAGCACCGCTTCCCCGCTGTCTCCTCTGCGGTCGCTTGCCTGGTGGCTCTCTCGGTCCTCACTGGGTCCACCCCTGCTCCTGGATTCCGTGCGTCTGGATTCTGCGCCTGAGTCTGTCTGACCGAGTCCTCCCGCACAACCCCTCACCAGCCGCTGGTTTCACCCCTTACCGATCAGGCTGAAGAATTTGTTGTTAACGGACTTCCGAAAAGTTCAATTTTCCGTGTTCTGGCTGTGTTTTCTGTTGCTAATATTTACTTGTCTCTAAACTTGGTTGTGTGAGAAGGCACGGCACATCCACCTATGCCTCCATCTTGGCGGAAGTCTTCTATTCATTTTTTTCTATTTAAAGCCTTCATTTTCCTATTTCTCTGCAAACAAATGAACAAAAACAATCTATACTTTTACATTAAGAAATAGAGTAGCCCTGACTGGGTTGTTCATTTAGTTGCATTGTTGTTCCATATACCAAAAGGTCTGGGTTTTATCCCCAGTCAGGGTACATATCTATTGCAGGTTTGATCCCTGCTCCAGGTGTGTACAGGAGGCAACTGATCGATGTTTTCCTCTCACATCTCTCGCTCGCTTGCTCGCTCTCTCACTGTCTCTGATTCTCTCACTCCCCCCTCACCCTCTTTCTCACCTCCCTCCCTCTCTAAAAAAAAAATCTTTGGATGAGAATATTTTTTTTTTAGTTTTTTTTTTAAAAAGAATACTGTTTCTTATTCATATGAATTCAATGTAAAAGGTGACCTTTTCTGAACTCTGCATTGATTCTGATAAGCATCTATTTACCAGACTTCTCTATAACACAACCAAAATTCACACCCAAATTTCAGCACCCAAAATTCACATACAACCAAACACCCAAAATTCAAATATAGCCTTTCCTACTGAAAGGAACCAAAGCTCCTCAAAGAAATGGCTGATTCAGGATTGGGACAGAAAATGTACAAAATGAGCCTAGACATCTTTTACATCAAAAAGCAAGGACTATAAAAAGTCTAGAAGTCAAGAGGCCTGATGAAGAGGCTCCTTCCGCTAGTTAAGACTAGGACACTATGAAGCCTCAAAAATAATCACTGCAGTGGGTTCATATCTATGAAATATGTTAAAAATCCATGAGTTCGTAATGACATAAAAAAAAGGATTGGTCTCCTTTGGGTGATGCTAAGAAACTAACTTAGACTTGAAAACTGGCGAGGGAAAGAATCAAGCATTTAACCTACCTTTCTGAATGAAGCGTGCCTAAGATAAACCACAGAGTTGAAATGGAGAAGTTTCGCTAGCTAGTTAATGAAAACAAATGACAATTAGGATATCACCATTTTGTAACATTAAAAAAGCCCTGGATGGTGTGGCTCAGTGGATTTGGCTTGGGCTGCAAACCAAAGGGTCGCAGGTTTGGTTCCCAGTCCGGGTGCATGCCTGGGTTGCAGGCCAGGTCCCCAGTAGGGGGTGCATGGGAGGCAGCCACACACTGATGTTCCTCTCCCTCTCTTTGAAATAAAAGAAAGAAGAAGAAAGAAAAAAAACCTTAAAAAAAAAACCACAGCTTTTTGGTTAGCATTTGCTAGTGCTATATTAGTCATATATCTTTCTTTTCCTATACAAATTGGTCTGGCTTCTAAATCAAAGTAGTAATTTATAAAATTACAGAGGACAGAGAAATATATTAGATACCACCATGGCATCAGGGTCCAGTAAGAAAAGTACAAGACTATGAAAAATCCTACAGGACAACCTGGTTTCTTAACAAATAAGTTGTAAAGGAAAAACACATCAAACCAAACAAACAACTTCATCTGACATTTATTAGACAATTGGAAATTTGAATACTCACTGGTTACTTGGGATTATTATTAATATTTTTATGGATTGACTTGAGAGAAACACCAGTTTGTTGTTCCATTTATTAATGCACTTACTACTTGTTTCTTTTTTGTAATGCTCACCTGGGGATATATTTATTGATTTTAGAGAGGGAAAAAGAGAGAGACAGACAAACATCAGTGTGAGAGGAACATCAGTCAGTTGCCTCCCATATGTACCCCGACTGGAGATTGAACTCACGACCTAGCTATGTGCCCTGACTGGGAATTAAACTCATGACCTTTCAGTGGTGCTCCAACCAACTGAGTCACACCAGCCAGGGCTATTATTTATATTTTTAAGTGTAACAGTGGTATTGTGAATGTTTAAAAGTTATAATATATTAGAGATAAATACTGATGTGTTTATCAGTGAAATGGAATCACTTGAAAACTAATACAGAGGCAGGGAGACAAATGTGAATTGGATACAGATGGAACAGTGTGGGCCAGGAGTTAACAGTTATTTAAGCTGATGATGAAAACACATGAAGGTTAATTATATTATTGTGTCTACTTTTGTGTTTAAATTTTTCCATAATAAAAAAATTTAAAATCTCACCTAAGAATTCATGACCGTAAACTTACCCGTGTATGGATATGAAACTTGAATGCATACTATCTATAGCATGAAACACTCATGCTAATTTACCTTAAATTGTTCTTGAGTTAGTAGTTCCTTCAGGAACCTGCCAGAGCAACACAGATGTTCTCAGGAGAAAGAAAAAAAACCTATTTAGTTCTCAAAAAAGTCTCACAAATAAAATCCCATAGCAGAGAAACCCATGATGAAAAAAAAATCACAAAACACTTAGGAAACAAGTAGCAATGAGGTAGCAAGTCAGCAGAAACAGCAAAAATCATCCAATTTGAAAAGACTACAGTATTGTAATGACTGGAAACTGAACATAAAATAAAAATAACATATTTAAAGAAATGAAAAACAGAGATTAGAAGTGTAACTAGGTAACTGAGACCATCAGAATTAACGAGGTTGAGCCCTGGCCAGGTAGCTCAGTTGGTTAAAGTATCATCCTAATATGCCAAGGTTGGGAGTTTGATCCCTGGTCAGAGCACATGCAAGAACCAACCAATGAGTGTGTAAATAAGTGGAACAACAAATCTCTCTCTCTCTCCCTCCCCCTCCCTCCTTTCCCTCCTTCTTTCTGAAATCATTAAATTAAAAAAAGAGGACTTCCGCCAAGATGGAGGCATAGGTGGATGTGCCGTGCCTTCTCACACAACCAAGTTTAGAGACAAGTAAATATTAGCAACAGAAAACACAGCCAGAACACGGAAAATTGAACTTTTCGGAAGTCCGTTAACAACAAATTCTTCAGCCTGATCGGTAAGGGGTGAAACCAGCGGCTGGTGAAGCGGGATTGCACAGGAGGTCTCGGTCAGCCGGACTCAGGCTCGGAATCCAGACGCGAGGAATCCAGGCGCACGGTTGGACCTAGTGAGCAACCGAGAGAGCCACCAGGCGAGCGACCGCGGGGGAGACAGCGGGGGAGCGGTGCTGAGTGTTGACTGTGGTCGCGCATTTGTGCGCGGGTGGACAGGCGAGGGAGTGGGCGGTTGGACCTGGGCCCCGCGGCAAGCAGCAGTGGAGGGCGCCGCCATTCCCCTGCTCTGACCCCACCTCCACATACAGCGTCATAACCCAGCAAACTCTGAGGGGCGCGGCCCAGGTGAACCACCTAAGACGCTAATCCTCACCCAGCTGTGAGAAACAGCAGAGGGGGTCGCCATTTCCCCACTCTGACCACGCCCCCACATACAGCGTCACAAACCAGCGACCTGGGAGTCCAAGGCACTGCTTCTCACACTTAAAGGGCCAGAACAGACCAAAAATGTCGCAAGATCTCAAAGCCTCAGAGCCCATAGATCTAAGCGATGAAGAAATAGCAAAACTCTCAGATGCACAGTTTAAAACACTGGTCATCAGGATCCTCACAGAACTGGTTGATTATAGCCACAAATTCGACAAATATATGAAGGCGAAACTAATTGAAATGAATGGAATTGCACAGGACACCAATAGCAATGAAAAGGAAACTGGGACTCAAATCAATGGAGTGGACCAGAAGAAAGCAAATAATGGCCAAACAAAAAAGAGTCAAGAAGCAAGAATTCAAAGAAATGAGGAGAGTCTTAGGAACCTCCAGGACATCTTTAAACGCTCCAACATCCGAATTATAGGGGTACCAGAAGGGGGAAAGGCACAGTCACCAGTGGAAAACTTATTTGAACATATCATAAAGGAGAATTTCCCCAAACTGGCAAAGGAAATAGACTTCCAGGAAATCCAGGAAGCTCAGAGAGTCCCAAAGAAGTTGGACCCAAGAAGGAACACACCGAGGCACATCATAATTACATTAGCCAAAATTAAAATGAAGGAGAGAATCCTAGAAGCAGCAAGAGAGAAGGGGACAGTCACCTACAAAGGAGTCCCCATCAGACTGTCAGCAGATTTCTCAAAAGAGACCTTCCAGGCAAGAAGGGGCTGTAAAGAGGTATTCCAAGTCATGAAATCCAAAGACCTACAACCAAGATTGCTCTATCCAGCAAAACTTTCGTTTAGAATGGAAGGACAGATAAGGTGCTTCTCAGATAAGATCAAATTCAAGGAGTTCATCATCACCAAGCCCTTATTATATGAAATGTTAAAGGGACTTATCTAAGAAAAAGAAGTTAAAGAAACATGAACAGTGAAAGGACAGCAAACTCACAGTTATTAACAACCACACCTAAAATGAAAGCAAATTAAAAGGACAGCTAGATCAGGAGTGGAAACATAGAAATGAAGATCTCAAGGAGGGTTAGCAACAGGGGAGTGGGAGGAGGAGAAGGGGGGAGAAGGTACAGAAAATAAGTAGCATAGACAGTAGATAGAAAATAGATGGGGGGCAAGAATAGCATGGGAAATATAGAATCTAAAGGAATTGAGACACATCATAAACTAAAGGGGGGGTAACGGTGGGGATGGGGGGTAGGGTGGAGGGGAATGGAGGGGGGAATAGAACAACTGTAACAGTATAATCAATAAAAAAATAAAAAAATAAAATAAAAAGAAAAGAATTAACCAAGTTGAAAGTTCTGTATGTCATGTTGAGTTTTTCAGTACTGTGTGTCACTGAAAAGCCATTTGATTAGCAGTTAAAAAAATAATGATAACCAGGTGTCTTTCAAAAAAGAACCACTTCAGAAATAAAGAACATGATTATTGAACTTAGTAGTTATTTGACAAATTAAACAGATTAGATACATAAATTAGTGAACTAGAAGATAGAGATAAAGAAATCGCCTACAAGAAGCCCAGGGAGACAAAGAGAAAATATAAAAGAGAGATAAAGGTGCATGGAAGATACAATAAGGTCTAAAATAAAATCCAATCAGAGTTCTAGAAGGAGATAATAGAAAAATTGGGGACAAGGCAATATTTGAAGGGATAATGACTAAGATTTTCCAAAATTGATTACAAACCTGAATCCTCTGAATTAGGAAATTCAAACAGTATAAAGAAAGAGAAATGTCCCCTAGATACATTGGCAAATATAAGATCTTAATTGTGGCAAGAAAGAGAAAGCAGACTAGTATCAGACTACCAAATAATAGCTGACTTCTCATTAGCAACAATGGAAACCATAAGACAGAATGCTGTTGTCAAAGTGTTGAGAGAAAAATAACCACCTTTAAGATTGATGACAAAATCAAAACATTTTGAAATAAAGGCCCTTTTTATGTTGAATGGAGGAAAATACTAGAGTGTTTTTTGAGCTTTGATATGTTACGCAGTAGTTAAGAGCTAGGGTTTGGAGTTAGAATTCTCTATTTACTTAATTATTTTCTTTTAAAATATATTTTATTGATTATGCTATTATTGTTGTTCCATTTTTTCTCCCCTTTATTCCACTCTGCCCTGACACCCCTTCCATCAGCATACTTCTGCCTTAGTTCATGTCCATGGTTTGTACATATTAAGTTCTTTGGCTTTTACATTTCCTATACTATTCTTAACCTCCCCCTGTCTCCTTTGTACCTACCATTTATGCTTCTTATTCTCTGTACCTTTTCGCTATTCTCCCTGCTCCACCTTCCCACTGATAACTCTGCATGTGATCTCAATTTCTGTGATTCTGTTCCTGTTCTAGTTGTTTGCTTAGTTCGTTTTTTTTTTTTTTTTCAGGTTCGGTTGTTGATAGTTGTGAGTTTGTTGTCATTTTAGCGTTCATAGGGTTTTTTTTTTTTATTTTTTTAGAGAGAGGAAGAGAAGAAGAGAAATATCAATGTATGGTTGCCTCTCGTGAGTCCCCTGCTGGGAACTGGCCTGCAACCCAGGCATGTGCCCTGACTGGGAATCGAACCGCAATCATGTGGTTTGCAGGCCCGAGCTTAATCCACTGAGCTACACCAGCCAGGGCGCATTCGTAGTTTTTGATCTTCTATTTCTTAGATAAGACCCTTCAACATTTTATATAATAAGGGCTTGGGGATGATGAACTCCTTTAACTTGACCTTATCTGGGAAACACTTTATCTGCCCTTCCATTCAAAATGATAGCTTTGCTGGATAGAGCAATCTTGGATGTAGGTCTTTGGATTTCATGACTTGGATACTTCTTTCCAGCCCCTTCTTGCCTGTAAGGTCTCTTTTGAGAAATCAGCTGACAGTCTGATGGGAACTCCTTTGTTAAGTAACTGTCTCCTTTTCTCTTGCTGCTTTTAAGATTCTCTCCTATCTTTCATCCCTGGTAATGTAATTATGGTGTGCCTGGGTGTAGTCCTCCTTGGGTCCAACTTCTTTGGGATTCTCTGAGTTTCCTGGACTTCCTGGAAGTCTGTTTCCTTTGCCAGATTGGGGAAGTTCTGCTTCATTATGTTTTCAACTAAGTTTTCAATTTGTTGCTCTTCCTTTTCTCCTTCTGACACTCCTGTGATTCAGATGATGGAATGTTTCAAGTTGTCCTGAGGTTCCTAAGTCTCTCCTCATTTTTTTGAGTTCTTATTTCTTCATTCTGTACTGGTCTAATGTTTATTTCTTCCTTCTGGTCCACACCATTGATTTGGGTCCCGGTTTCCTTCCCATCACTGTTGATTCCCTGTGCATTTTCCTTTGTTTCACTTTTCATAACCTTCACTTTTTCCTCTGTTTTGTGACCATCCTCAACCAGTTCTGTGAGCATTCTGATCACCAGTGTTTTGAACTGTGCATCTGATAGGTTGGCTGTCTCTTCCTCACTTAATTGTATTTTTTCCAGAGCTTTGATCTTCTTTCATTTGGGCTTTTTTTTTTTTTTTTTGGTCTCGGTGTGCCTGTTACATAGTAAGTGGTGGAGCCTTAGGTGTTCACCAGGGTGGAGCAACCCATGTCACTGCATTGTGGCACTGTATGTGGGGGCGGGGTCAGAGAGAGAACAGTGCCACTTGCTCAGCTCTCAGCCGGCTTTCAGTCATTTTCTCTGCTACCCACAAGCAAATTGGACCCTTCTGGTGCTGATTCCCAGGTAGGTGGGTTTGAGTCCGTTCTAGGACCCTGTGGCTCTAACGAACTTTCCCGTGAGGTTGGGGGTTGCTCCTGCCACCTCAACCCCCATAGGTTTTTTCAGTCAGAGGTTTTGAGGCTTTATATTCCCCACGCTGGAACCCTGGGTTGTTTGACCTGTCTTGCTCCCCAGTTGTTCCGGTGTATCCACATGTGAATGTGGGGCCACCCATTCTGCCAGCCACCACCTTGCCGCAAGTCTTGTCTGCCCTGGCAGCTCATCTCTGCCCTTCCTACTGGTCTGGATCAATGTTTCCTCTTTAACTCTTTGGTTGTCAACCTTCCATACACTTCTGTTTTCTGGCAGTTCTGATTGTTTTTGTTTTAAATTTGTTGTCCTTCTTTTGGTTGTGCGAGGAAGCACAGAGTATCTACCTACACCTCCATCTTTGAGTCAGTTTGAGTTCTATTTCCAGTGACCATGTTATTTAACTTCTCTGCCCAGATTAACTTCTATATGAAACGGGGTTACAGTAATACTTAACTTTGCGGGGGTGTCTTAATAAACAGATGTGCTATTACATGTAAAGCATCATGATTGGCACATAGTAGGCATTCAGTAAATGTTAGGGCTTACTATTTTCATATATTTAGATACAAGATGCCATCAATTTTAAGACATACCAAAAGAATGCTGCCAATTAGTTGTAAAATATAAGATGGCATTAATCATAAAATCTGTCTGTATTTCAGATGCTGAAATGTAAAGAAAAAGATGTGCATTTCAGAATTGATGAAATATAATATTTTGATAGCAAATACTCAAGTGCAGGAGAAAATATGTGAAAATAATTAAAACAAACAGTTTGAATGAGAACTTGGTGAAACAATCAAATGTGCATTACCCGTAGCTGCAGAGTTTGTGTATAATATATTGAAGGTTAAGACAGCTGTTTTACTTTTATTTCTCCAGAAGAAGTGATTGTGAACTGCAACTGAACTGCTCTTGAGAGAGATTAAAATTTCCCAGTAGTGGTTACTTAAACAAGAAGTGTTCTTTAACATCAAATTGGTAGGCACTAGCTGTGTAAAGGACAGATGTTGAATGTATAACATACTTCATGAAGCAGGGGTTTAATATGCAACTAGAATAGTAGCATTCTTCTGCAGGTGTTTTTTGAAATGTTTTCAGTTTTCTTTCCACTCTGGGTTTTGATTACCACTTCCATGTAGTTGAGAGGAGATTATAGCTAATTTCATGTGAACTTGAAATCGATCTGTTTTACTTGGTCTCATTGCTGATGATACTGTAATATGTGTCTGTGCATATAAGCATCAGCACTCTTTCCAAACATTTTGATTTGGTTAGATCGTCTCAAATCATTATAAAGCTACTAGCTAGAGTGCTGCATTTAATGATGTCATGCAGTCTAGAAATCTTTACAATTACATGTTTTCATAAAGAAAAAGAAGACTATACTATTATTAGGATAAAATTTTTGTTCTTTGGATTATTACAGTAGCTTCACCGTTCTTCCTTCTACCAATATATACTTTTATCAATTGGAAATAAATTAGACTACATATAATGGAAAGTCTGACTTTGCTTTAACCAAATAGAGGTTAATTTGCTCTTACACAACATAAAATTGAGAAGTAATCAAAAGCTCTGCAGTCACTCCAACGTGGTATTAATGTCTCAGATTCCTTCTAGTCATCCTTAGATGTGTATCTTGATAGTGCCAAGGTCACATCTCTGCATCCCCCAACATCCCCATCCCCAGAAAGGAGTGGGAAAGGTGAGGTACAAAAGGTGTGCCTCGCCTAATGATGTGTGTGTCATTGACCAGAGCCATGATGCTTGGCCACATCTACTCCTATTCATAAGAAAGGTTGGGAAATCTAGCTGAGTACAGGGTTACCCCAACCAAATCTAGATTGCAATACAAGTGTAGGCAACTACCAGGTTTTGCTTTGTGCCCCTTTATTGTGTGGTGTATATTTTCTGAAAGCATATGACTCATTAATTTAGCAAACATTTACTGAGTACCTCCTTTGTGCCGAGCACTGTGAATATAAATGTGAGTAAGCTGCCCCATTCCTGCCATAGTTGATAGGGAAGATGGTCATCAAAACAAAAAGAATTACAAGTATTGTAACCTGGAACCTTCACACTTAAGGGAGATATGGTTGAAAATTACAGTAGTTTATCCATGTCCTCACCAGATAACTAAGGTAACGACTGTAATCCTTCATGCACTCTAACACCTCTGCACCCCTTTCATCCCCAAACCCAAGTATTTGTGTTTTATTGAATTGGTTTTCTTAGAAACATATAACTACCATGCTGACTTCAGAAAGCACTATCTTCCATATTGAATACATTGGTGTCCATAATAAATAGTCAGGGCACTTAGTGCCCTGATCGTGGCCAAAATTTCGAGACTTTGGATTCTAGATCTTTAGACACAGAGTACTACTCAGTTTTTTACTCAGGAGGTCTGTGAGGACAATTATCAACCATAAGGAGCGGGTTAGAATAGAGCTCAGATATTACTGAGTGAAGTTTAAGAAACTCTTGCTATTGTGGATGATTGGAGAAGAGTTCCTGTTAATCAAGGAAAACATGTATTTTTTGGAAGCATTCAGATTTCCTGCAGAGACATGATGTTTTCATTAATTGAATGAACTCTGGGTCAAACTTGCACTGGCGTTTAGGTGATGTGATATTGCTGTACCTTGGCAACTTAAATGAGTTTGGGCTTGCAAGGCAAGTAGTGCAACTTGATCAGGATGTGGTCTGAATACTGGATGGCCCCCCATTACACCCCAGCCAAAACTGGCTCCACCTATCGTGTCTTCTCAGAAATGTTCTAATCTCCCCCTGCTCCTGAACAATTGTAATTTTTTATTCATGGCTTTCATAGGATACTGGATATATGCCAACAAATGACTATGAAAAAAACAAGAAAAATAAAACATTTAAAAATATTTGCTAGTCAAAAAAGATGTCAGATTTTGAGTTTCAGTGGTGGAATTGTATTGGTAAGCCCATACATTGGCATGTGAACTTATTTTCCCACAAAGCAGTTGAATGAATCTGTTAATTTATTTGAGCAGCTGTTAACATTATATATGTTAACATTATTCTGAAAAGAACAAGTTAGAATGCCATTCCACTGTGCTCCATCATGATAAAAGCTTTGATAATGTCAGGAAAGGTTATCAGGAGTGACCAGTAGGGACTGGGCTTTAGGAAGGATATAATGAAGGAAGGTGAAAGACATCCCTTCCTAACCTGCTCCATCAGGGAAGTTCACCCTGGCAATGGGTGGGGTGTCCGGCAGCATCACTGGACCATCCTTATATCTGATTGAGAAGTTTGGACTATGTTCTGTATAGGCTAGAAAGCTTTAGAGGCTAGAGAAGTTTATAAAATAGAAAATGGAAAATTCCCCCATCCCACTCCTAAGTACCTATTCTGAAAGTTTGCTGTGTATCTCGCCAGACTTTTCCTCCAAACTTTTATGTACTGTATTGTACATTTTATACATTCTACATGGTTGGGCAAGAGTAGGTTTATAGTTGTGAGTATGCAAAACACCATTTCTTCTTGTATTATTATTTATCAATTATTGTATTGTTTTCCATACAACTGTAAACTTTTGCCCTACTCTGTATATACACATGGTATATATATATATATATATATGTATAAACCAACAAGGGATTAAACCATACATGTTTTGTGACAGCTCTTTTAATCTGTCATAAACACATTCCATGTTACTTTTGCCTTCTTTTTACTGTCTGCATAATATTCTGTCTATATTACCAGTCCCTAAGTGATTAATAGTAAGGTTGTTCAGGATCACAAACAGTATAGCAGCAGTAGCAATGAACGTCTTTATACAAATACATTGTTAGTATTTTTGTAGAATTCTTCCTTAGAAGAATAATTGTTGTCTGAAAGAAATGCATGTTTTAAAATTTGGCAGGTGTTGTCATTTTATGCTGTAGCAAGGCAGTTTATATCCCACCATTAGTACTTGATAGTGTCACTCCACATTCCAACACTATCTGTCTTAATCTTTGACAATTTGCTAGGTAAAAACCAGTTTTAAGTATTCCATTTATGTTTTTATATGCTTTTTATTTTTTCCTTTACTGAAATGTGAATTTTTTTGTCCAATTATCTATTAGCAGGCTTGTTTATTTTTTTTTCTTAACAGTACGAGAGAACCCTTTACCTGTTAAGCATTACAAATATTTTTCTAGTATATCTTTATTTTATGATCTTTTTGGCCATGGAAGATTCTTAGATTCTTATGTCATAAAATTTATTAGCAATTTTTCATGCTTTGTGGGTGAAATTATCATGCTTTTAGGAAGACCTTTCCCATCGAAGATTATAAAAAATATTTTTATGATGATTTTTTTCTACTACTTTTATGTTTCCTTATTGAAGTGTTTAATTTACTTGAAATCTTATTTTGTTGTGTTGAGTAAGATGTATAAAGTAATGAGTATACCTTCCACTCTCCACTCCACAGTGACTAGCCAGTTACTCCAAAATCATTTACTGAGTAATTCATCTTTTCTCCACCAATTTGAAGGGCTCTTTTAAGCACAATTTCCCATATATGGTGCTTTTTTTCCCTCCTTGACTGCTTAGAGCCCCAGTAGTGGAATCAACAAGATTAAATTTTTTAAAGATTTCTGCTTATTTTTTTTTTAGAGAGAGGAGAAGTGGGGGAGAAAGAGAGGGAGAGAAACATCAATGTGTGGGTGCCCCTCATAGGCCCCACCACCACCACCACCAGAAACCTGGCCTGCAACCCAGGCAAATGCCCTGACTGGGAATCAGACTGGTGACCCTTTGGTTTGCAGGCTGATGCTTAATCCACTGAGCCACACCAGCCAGGACGAGAATCAACAAGGTTAGAATATTGATGAGAACTGGTGGGACTAGAGATTGAATATTAGCAAGCCAGAGGGTCATGGTATCAGCAATGAATAGCATTTGGAAGAGCAGGTTTGGGGAAGAGTTCTTGTTTGATAGGTGGGGTTGGAGATTGAAGGGACATTGTGGTAGAAATTTCTAGCAGATCCCCAAGTTCTCTGCTGTTCTTGGTCCATTTCTTCCTTTTCTGCTTCTCTCTAAATCACTATCCTCAAACTTTAACCTACATCAGAATCACCTGGAGAACTCCTTAAAAACACAGAATGCTGGCCCTGACCTTGGAGTTTCTGGTTCAGTAGGTCTGGGTAAAGCCTGATCGTTCATATTTTTATTAAGTTCCGAGGTGATGTTGACGTTACTGGTGTGGAGACCACACTTTGGGAACCACCCAACCAAGTCCTCTTCACTTACATCTTAGATTATTCTAATGGTCTATAGTTAGGGTTCTTTTTCCAGTTTCCTGGCCCTTTGACGCCTCTTGACACAAATTAGGATTATATCGATATATTTGGAGACTGAGTAGATGTGAGGGGGTAAGGAGCAGAATGTAAGGAACAGAAAGCAAAAAAGGCATTTTCTAAACATTGCCACCAGATTTACTCTTTCGAAAAACACTTCTTTCATCTTCCTCTTCAGAAATCTGCAAGTGAGATAAATCTAAAATGAAATTTATTTGAATAAAATACAACTGACAGTTGACACCCAACCAGTGTGTTTTCTCCTGTTTTGTCTAAGTCAAATCTCATTATGACAAATGGCTTTGCAAGTAAATCTCTGCATTACCAAATACTTTCAAGCCCGAGCCAGTGACCTACTTTAAGCAGTGTCCAATTTAACAATTCCAATTCAGCAGACTAATTTGGATAGCATTTTAGGACTTGTAGAATTTAATCTGAAGTACATTTGTATAAAGAACTGTCAATTTCTAAGGGTTAGTTAAAACCCTATTTAGAAATCCTGTTTATTGTACATATATCATTATTCTTTTATCTCTTATATAGTGTGCCTTCTGTATTTACCTTTTTATTATGCTTGCTGTTTGGCCATAAAAAGGGAAGGCATTATGCCAAATATTCATGTTTGCTATTATAAATGCAGAGAAGCTAGAGTGTGTGTTTGCACAGGTGGGATGAAATAAATAGATGACAGAGAAAGCCAGTTTATCAAGATCATAGTTTGTTGCTCCTGGATTGGAAAATGAGTATAGAGATGGCACTTTGGGTTTTTAAGATACTCAGTACATGCCATTTTTTTTTAATTTTATTTTTAAAAGCTGTTTTTTATTGTTGTGCTTTATTGTATTATTTGATCCCATATATGGGTTGAGTTTTTAAAGATGTGGAAATTACAGCTGGCTGTAAAAGAGTGCCAAATACTTGTTTTTTAAAAATGACTTTATTGAGGTAAATTTACATACCACAAAATCCACCCATTTTAGGTATACAATTACAACATTTTAGTAAATTTACACAGTTGCATAATCATCACAACCCAATATTGGAACATTTCCACCAGCCCAAAGAGATCTTTTATGTCCATTTGCTGTTAAACCTTGCTCCTACTCCCATCCCCAGGCAACTTCTAATTTACTTTCTGTCCCCATAGATTTGCCTTTTCTAAGATTTCATCTAAATGGAGTTATACAATATGTGGTCTTTTGTGGATGGCTTCTTTCACTGAATATAATGTTTTTGAGGTTCACCCACATTGTAGTGTGTATCAGTAGTTCGTTCCTTTGTATTGTTCTGTGGTTTTTCAGTAGGTGGATATACCTTAGTTTATTTATCAGTTTACCAGTCGATGGACATTTGGGTTGTTTCCACTTTTGGGCTTTATGAACAGTTCTGTTATGAGTATTCATATGCACAAACGTTTGTTTTGACAATCCATAAATCATTAATAACCAAATGAGAAAATTGGGAAATTTCATTGTAAACTATTTTAAACTGAAAATAAAAATCTTATCTTAAACCTTCTCAGATTGCATTTTTAATTACATTAACTCCTTATTATCCCTTACAGCCTTTTTCAGACTTGCAGTTCAACAATAATCCTCTTGTTTTAAGGCAATAAAATGTCACATAGTAGAGATTCACACGTTAAAAAAATATTTTCATGCTCCTTATCATTTGAGCCATAAAACAGCCTTACAACAAGTATTATTACTTGTTCCTTGTTTGTTGCTACCACAGGGTGTCTGTGCTTATATTCTGAGGTGGTTGCTGTAGGAATCTCATCAAGACTAAATGTGCCCTGACTGGTGTGGCTTGGTTGGTTGAACTTCATCCCACAAACAAAAGGTCACCAGTTCAATTCCCAGTAAGCACACATGCGTTGGTTGTGGGCCTGTCCCTGGTTGGGGCAACCTATCCATGTTTTTCTCACACATCAGTGTTTCTCAACTTCTCTTTCTCCCTCCCTTCCTCTCTCTCTAAAAATAAATAAGTAAGTAAAATCTTTTTTAAAAAAGAGTATATGCTTCCAGTTTGTGGTGTGCATACAGGATAGGGCAGAACCAAAGGACTATTCTTGTTCGTGACATAGATCCAAGTTTGGAGTCTTTGTAGCTTATTCATTCCACAGATATCCATTGAGCATCTAATATTGTACATGCCAGGCACTATGTTAGATGGTGATTGAGACGTGAAAGATTTAACTCTCAAGAAATTGATTATGGGATATCTTTAGAGGAAAAGATATCTAATGGGGAGGGGTTTGAGTGGGTAGGGAGAAGGTTATCAGTGTATTATTGATAATAATAATAATAGCTCCTACCTAGTTAATAATAATACTAGATAATAATATTAGCTAATGCCTAGTACTTATTCTCTCCTAGGCATGTCCTGGCACTTTGCATATATTTTCTCATTTCATCTTCATAATAACTCAGTGAGGCAGGTAATACTTTTTTCCTATTTTGCAGATGAGAAAGCCACAAAACTAAGGTTGCTAAGTTGACCAAGGTCACACTACTGGTAAATGGCAGCTCTGGAATTTAAACTAGGCAGTGTGTCTCCTGAAAAGGTCTCAGAGGAGTTGACACCCCCGCCATGTCTTGAATGACAGTTTGTACTTTGTCTGGAAGAAGGATGATTGGGGTAGGTCCTCATGGTTTTCTAAACAGAATATTACAAGTAAAGGTAAAGAAGAGGGCACAAAGTTGAGAGTGAGTGTGGCAGACTACTTTTGAGGAAAGGTGGATGGCAGGAGCTGAGGCTAGAAAAAGACAGGGCTGGACAAGGAAGGGCTGGAATGCCACCTAAGGAATTGGGGTTCTATGGTCCAGTTTTTAAAGCTACACCAGACACCTTTCCTCTTTGTATTAATTTTCTTTTCCTTTTTGGCATTCATTCTTTTGTTTCTTTCTTTTTTAAAAAATAAAACATGTCACACAACCAGAAAAGTATCTAATATACAAATATAAAACTTAATTATTTTAAAATAGCTACTTTCTGTGGTCAAGAAATAAGGTGTTGCTGGTACTCAGAAGCCCCTTCTTAGCGACCTTTGCCATTATAGTTTGGCTGATTTTTAACACAGAGCCACATGCCCTCAGATAAGTTTTATATCTGGTCCTTATGTTTGCAATATCCACTGCAAGAATTTTTTATTAATTTGAATAGGAGCCCTTGATGGGTTTTATGTGGCCTGCTTTTTCATTTTCTTGAGGCTGTCTTTTAATAAGCAAAAGTTCTGAATTTTTGTGTAGTCATATTTATGTTTTTTTGATAATAGTTGCTTTTTATATCCTGTGTAAGAGATCTGCCCCTACCCCTAGGTTATGGGAACATTGTCCCATATTATCTTGTAAAAACTTTATTATTTATCTTTTACATTTAGGTGTATAGTTCACCTAAAATTGATTTTTGTGTAATTCTTAATTAACCTCTTAGTGATCCTCTGCCTTCGAGACATTTTTAAATATTTTGTCCAGATTTTCTGGCTGTATTCAGCATTGGTTGGTCTAAATTACATACAAGGTCTAGCACAAATAACAACCCTTTTTTATTATAAAATATTTTATTACAAAATCATAAGCATGTAATTCTGTAACATAACAATATCACACCATTGACATTTTAGGTGAAATGTCCAAATTAAAATTATAAGTTACTACACCCATATTATTGCCCTACCAACCACACTCACGCAGGCATTACTTCTGCCGGACCCTGTAGTTTACCACCCTCGGGTCAGAAAATCTCTTCCAAAGTTTTAGTTTCGCTTTGACTTCAAAATGATTCATTCTATAAAAGGACCTTGATAAATATGTTTACTATAAAAATAAAATTTAAAAGGCTGAAAAAATAGATAAATTCTTAGTTTTTCCTATTTTTCTTTTTTTTAATTTTAGAGATATAAAATAGAAGCTTGTTTCATCTGTGTTTCTCTCAGCTATAAAATATTATTAGATAACTTAAAGCTGGCTATGTAAAATGAACTGTAGAATATGTATACTGACTGCAGGATAACTTTACAACATTAATAATGGTAAAATTTTAAATTAAAGAGTGTCCTATTGAACTTTGACTTTGGTGAGAAAAACAGTTTGGTAGCCATTGTTAGCTACCTCTCTTTCTCTGTTTATCCGTATTTTTAAACCTCTTTTTTGGCCAGAGATGGACTGTGTGCAAACCCCATCCAGAATGCTTTTAGTTTGTGCCAGAAAATAGAAAGAAAATGTTTTTAGTTTATGGCAACTAGATCCATGACATATGATGCTCCAGGAACTGTTTTTACAGTGCAGAAGATGCATGCGAACGGAGTAGCAAACTCACATGATTATTGGCAAGGAAAAACTGGCTACGTGGCTGATGTTAAATTTGCTTTTTAAACAGCCAGATCAAGAATGTCTGAAGAATTTGAGACTATAGCTGTGAGATGATTTTTCAGTTAGTAAACACAGACTCTGGAAGCCATGGCAAGACAGTTTCTTGTGAGCCATTTACAGCTTCAAGGAGAAGAGCACAGTGTAGGCGCGGTAGAGGAAAACCTGACGTGGCCTCCAGGGAATGTTGCCAGGGGAAGTACGCACCACCACGTGGTGAGGGAGAGGTTCCTTGTCCTGCTGTCACCAGAACTCCACCTTGCCCTGCCATTTCTGTTGCTGAGGTTCACAAAGGAGGTCACCTTGGTTGTAGCCAAAATATTAGGAGTAAAAGTGTACATACATAGAAGTTACGGCTTTCAAGCCACACACACATTTCCTTCCTGCCCAGCCTTTGCTTATACCATTGCTTTCTCTTTTAAAAATAATTAGCCAAAGTGTGTTCGGAGGATCCCTCTCCCACCTCCCAATCCAGGCCCTTTTAGGGGAGTCTGTGAGGTCACAACTATTTTATAAACACTAAGATCATACGTGCCTTTTAAACTCATTCTCTCATGATCATGGAGTTTTCCAGATGCTACTTGACATGTGAAACTGCAAAAGATTAAGTGCAAATCAGAAATGAGGATACAGCTCTTGTCTCTTAAGCCAGATATTAAAGATATTTGCCAAAATGTAAAACAGTGGCATGTTCCTCAAGTTTATATCCTTTAAAATATTTTTAACTTAAAAATGTTTATTGGTACTTTTTAAATGACTGCTTACAAATAAATACTAAAAATTTTTAGTTGTTTTAAAACAACATAAAATATTTAAAATTTATATATTGCTTAAATTATATAATGTTATGACTTGTACTTTTTAATATGGTAAATATTGAAAATTGTAATTCAAATATACAAAAGCTTTTTGGGGTCCTTAGTAATTTTTTAAGAATCTAAAGAGATCCTGAGACCAAGAAGTTTCAGAATCACTGCTTTAAATTCTGCCAATTCCAGTTGAAATCCTAGTTTCTCTCAGAAGTCTGCATAGGTTGGATAGCCCACTGTTTTCACTGCATTCCAAACTTCTGCCTCACACAGCTTGAGTGCTTAGTTTTTGTGGAATTGCTTGGTGTGCTAGTTTTCTTCTCCTTTCAATAGTGTAAGACCTCAGAGGACAGGGATATCTTAAATGAGAGTTTTTTGAGACACCCATGGTATTTGCTGAACACAGCAAAGAAAAAGTTGGTAATGGTTATTCATATTATTATTATCTTCAATATCAATATTAAAGTTTCCTAAACTGACCAGTTATTGAAGAACCAATATGCATTTAAAACTTTTTAAACAGATTTTATTTATTTTTAGAGTGAAGGGAAGGAGAAACCAATCAATGTTTGGTTGCCTCTCATGTGCCCACAGGGGCCTGGCCTGCAACCCAGGCATGTACCCCAACTGGGAATTGAACCAGCAACCCCTTGGCTTGCAGGCCCACACTCAATCCACTGAGCCACACCAGTCAGGGCCATTTAAAACTTTTTCAACATTGTCCTGGCTAGTGTGGCTCAGTTGGTTGGGCATTGTCCTGCAAACCGAGAGCTTGCCTGTTCGGTTCCTAGTCAGGAGACATGCCTGGGTTGCAGGTTTGGTCCCCAGTCAGGACGCATATGAGAGTCAACCAATCAGTGTTTCTCTCCCCCTCTTTCTGTCTCTCTTCCCCTCTTTCTAAAAGTAAAGAAATAAAATACTTAAAATAGAAATAGCTATTTGATTAAAAACTACATAAAATTAATATACAGTATGGGAAAAATAAGTTTTTTATCATAGCTCATCAGTAAATTGGCTGCAAAAGCTGAGTATATTAATCTGTTTAACTTTTATGTGACCAACACTTGCAGTAAAACCTGGCCAAAACCCCCTGCTCTGAAAACGGAGTATAGTGCTGGGCGCTTAGTAAGCATTCAGTAAAGCTGGTTGAGTCGAATCTGCTTTTTCAGGAGCTGCCTCTGCTGTTCCTCTAGCAGGCAGCTGTTAATCTCCTGTCACCCCATCTCCACCTCCTAGTGATTTGCAGTTGTGTTTAGATTTTCAGAGGTAGCCTTACCTTCTGAAGCCCTTCCTATTTAAAGAATTGACAAATTTTGTCTTAGACTAAGCTAGGGCATTAGTTAGCTGACCAAGTGGGTTAGTATCTGAAGGTGAGGCACATGCCTTTTTCTTCATCCCTGCTTCAGAGTGATTTTGTTTTCTTAGGCAACACTCTGATTTATATGATATAAGTATAAATTTAACATCTTTATGCCAAGGTCTCGCTATTAACCCCAAAATTTCCTTCGCAGCTTCTCCCTGGAAGTCTCAGGGTCCCATGCAAGTAGCACAGTGCACTGAAACCCTAGCATTACTTTACCATAATATTCCTAGAACAGAGCATGATACCTGGCAGGTGGCTCATTCACTGAATGAATGTATGAATGAATGAATGAATGAATATAAGTTACAAGCAGCATCCTTATTTGAGTAAACTAAATATTATATTGAGTTGACTTTATTTTTCCTCCCCAAATGACTATTTATTCCATAAGAGTTTATTGGGATATCCTTTGTACTAGTATTTTTTATAAATGATGTTGATACAGTGATAAATCAGACTTAGATGCTGTCTCCAGGAAGCTTATAACCCAGTAGTATAAACAGTATACACAAGTGTGGTGGAAATATATACCTAGTACAGTTGCTATCTCAGAGGAAGGACCCATCCACACCACCTGTAGTAAGAGAGAAGAATCAAGAAAGACTGCATAGAAAAGTTTTCCTAAGCCTTCATCTTGAAGGTTAAATAGTTTTCCCTGTGAGTGGAAAGGTAGTCCAAGTGGAAACAGCATATACAAAGTTACAGGCACATGAAACTATGTGCTGCTTAAAACAATGTAGTTATGTGAGATGAAGTTCAGAGATCAGCAGGTACCAGGCCTTGTATATCATGCATTGAGAATTGGGTTTTATCTTGAGACTGGATGAGAGACAAGGCAATGTGGGTTTGCACTTTATAAAAGAAATTCTAATGGCAGTGGAGGTGGGATGGGGCCTGAGGGTAAGGAAGCCAATTGGAAAAAACAGTTGGAATAAATCTGGTGAGAAACTATGGCAGAACTAAGGTAGTGGCAATAAGAATGGAAAAGAAGCCCTGACTGGTGTAGCTCAGTGGATTGAGCACGGGCCTGTGAAGCAAAGGGTCGCTGGTTTGATTCTCAGTCAGGGCACATGCCTGGGTTGCAGGCCAGGTCTCCAGTAGGGGACACATGAGAGGCAACCACACATTGATGTTTCTCTCCCACTCCTTCCCTTGCCCTCTCCTTCCCTTCCCTCTCTCTTCCTTTCTCCTTCCCCTCTCTCTAAAAATAAATAAATAAAATATTTTAAAAAAAGAATGTAAAAGAATGTACATAGTGAAATATTTATGTTTGGTGAAAGAAAGATGCTAATGGTGGTTCCAGATTTTTTCTGAGTGGGGTGAGAGTATTGCAGAGTGAGGCAGAAGGTGGATTCAGTTTGGAGGAGGATTATTTTAGTTTTAGCTGTGTCCTGTTTTAGGGACCCATGGGGCATGAGGTGGAGAAGTCTGTTGACATTATGTAGTTGTATAGATGGCTTTGACAATTGTAAGAAAGGTCAGCACTGGGGAAGAGGTTTGGGAATCATCAAGATACAGGTAGTAGTTAAATCTGTGGGAGAGGATAACGACATGTATGTATAATAAAAAGAGAAAGGGAAGTATGAACTCCCAAGGAACATACCAGTAATGAAAGGACAGATAGAGAAGGCCTATCACACAAAAGAGACTGGTAAGAAGAACTGGTCTAAGAGGTAGGAAAAGTAATGAATTTGGCCCTTCTTTGGCATCAAGGGACTAACCATGTTCCAAGTCATTTTGGGCATCAGAACTAGACTCAGTCCTTGAAGCCAGGAGTTGGTTCTCTCTCTACAACCCTTCTCGCAACCCCTACGTTACAGAAGCAGCAACTCCTTGCCCAGCACCACCCTGCTCATGATGGGAATCTGAAAATCAACAGTATTGACAAAAGCCTTGGGGTGGTTGAAAATGCAGGCGGACAGGAGGGCCCAGCCACAGCCAAGAGACCAGGAACTAATAGAAGGTACCCCTGGCCCAATGGCTGGATCTGCATTATCCTTAATATCCAGACAGGAAAGGAGATCCCAAATGATAGTTTCAGGTCATTCTGATTTTTAAATGCCAAAATTAAAACAAAAACAGCTGAATAATATCCATTGTATTTGGCAACTGGGAATGATAGGGAAAGAAATCAAATTTCAGTAATTAACAAGTGAATGGGAATGAGTTCATTGAGATCACAAATAAATACTAAAAAAAAAAAAAAGCTTGGCTAGGGGAGGAGAGAGAGAGGGAGGACACAAAAGCTCGAGGAGGTTACAGTATCAAGGGGGCTATTTGTAGGAATGGGAAGGCTTGAACATTTTTACAGAATTTCCAAAGTGTCAAACTGAAGTAGAAGTGACCCGAAACTGCAGAGATCTTGGAACAGTAATAACTCTTGTGTATTGGTGTATAAACCCATTTGCCTGTAGCCATGCTCCTTAGGCATTTGTTATTATTATTTGTGTTAATAGGGTCTTTCTTGCTCACTTGGGCTGGGTGTACTACATATAGAGCTGGACTCATAGTGCCGTCCTGGTCCATGCTTACCCCCTGGGAAGACCTTCCTCGCCTCCTTGTTGGTGTTTGCTCCTCCCTCACACCTGCTGCTTCCCTTAAGACATCTTTTCCTGACATTGTGCTTAAAGTTGGGCCAGTTGCTAATGACATAGGCTGTCAGGGTTTTTGGTGTTATTTGTGACTCAATTAAAAGTTTTTAGTGTATTCTCAGTAGTCTGCACCCCAGGAATTATGCTGGATATTAATCAGATAAACAGTGGTAAATTCTGAGAAGACCCATGTTGGGGGAGAGAAGACAGCCTTATCCAAATTGCTTGAATTTTTTGAAATGAGAATTAAGCTTAAAAGAATCATGCTAAATAATCAAGTTTGAAAATTAAATCCTACCATATCAGAGGTAATATTAGTAAATATAATTTATCAGATATGTATCTCTTTTAACTTGCCATACTTCCTAGGGAAGATTCACTTCTGATTACCTTCTGTGAGCAGGTGCTTGGCTGTGTAGGAACTTCTGAGATCTGCTTGCAGTTTAGCAGGTCCCAGGGGTTGATTTAATCCAAGGTTCACTGAACCTTCTCTACCCTGGTGTGAATTTGAAGGCTGACCTGGTTACTCTTCAAGAAAAGAGAGAAAACTGGAATTGTCCACAAGGTTACTTCTTTGGCTGTACAGGATCAGATAGATTACAGTATATAGTTCCAAACATTTCAAAATGATGTTTTGAAATGGAATCTGCCACTACTCATAACTTAGAAGGAAAATAGTGCTGTAGATAACGTCAACTAGATCATTTCAAATGTTGATTTTAGAATTAAATTTTATGTTTATCTTGAGTATGAGTGCATCTGATATAGAGATACACAGCCCTGCAGAAAAAGTAGGGAAGCTGGTGTCCAGAGTATTTGGAATAGTGTCCATTTTCCCTTGCCTCCCTCGCCTCTGTTTAACTCCTTTTCTCTTACTGAACATCAGTGTCTGGGACTCTGGGACCAGCTGCCAAGCAGGCAAAGGACTGAGCTGGCCACTGTGTCCTAAGCTTGTCTGTTAACAAGATATGTAATAATGAGGTACTTTATGAAGCTGCTACAGAGTTTAGACTACTGATAAGACCAGAGAAGCAGGCCTGTTTAGCCTGGGCAGAAACTGATCAGGATAGAGAACTGGAATTTAGTCAGGGTTGTTATCTTGATAGTCTGTGGTTGACAGAAAAATTAAAGACTCCAGTCTGTTGCTGAGATGCTAAGGGTCACATAAAACTGCATAGCTCACATCCTCTGTGAGGGCCAGACCCATCTTGGAAGTTGCAGCTAACTTCTTCCACTTTCCCCAGTGCCATTTAATGGAGAAACATCTATGCTGAAGTATTGAATTATGGAGATCATGTCAGGAGTCAGTTCAGCTATGTTTGTTAAACTCCTACTCAATACCAAATTCAAAGATTTGTAGGACTTAGATCGTTCTTCCTGTCAAGGAGCTCCTGTTGAGAGAAGGAAACAGACCCATGGCTATTTCCAATATTATATGGCATACCTCAGAGGAGGAACACTTAGTACCGCCAAGGAGAGTACAGGAAAGTTTAGGAGACAGCACTAGAGGCAGATCTCAAAAGAGGAAAGGAAGGGAATTGGGCAAAGGGCCCTGAGAAACATCAGTGTATGTATTGTGGACAGGGAGCTGTGTGCAATCAGTATGAATAGAATGTGCAGTGACGGTGCACCTCAAGAGAGATCTTGAATTTTTCCCCAGAGGTAATGGGTAGCTCTTGAATGAATTTTGGCAGTGACATACTGAGAGGTCAGATGCACTCTTTAAAAGATTGCCGGGACAGTGGTGTGCATAGGTAGGAAAATAGGGATAATAAAGTATTACTGACGCTCACTACAACACAATTCCATCTCAGATTTATTTCTTCAAATACTGTTAAAAAATAAGTGATTGTAGAGGTGATGGACAGATAGAGGGCAGCAAGGTGTTTTCAAGTTTTACTAAAGTACTACCTCACACATCGTGAGGGACTAAAGCTGTGATTTACAGTCTGTAGCCATGGGGAATGGAATGCATTTTCTTGGACAGAAACATTGATTGTGAAACTAAGGAGCCAACTTCCAAATAGTGAGACAGGTTTCTTGACGGTGTGGATGCTAATCACAAAGAAGTTTTTTCCAGGCTTGTCTGGCATTGTTTTTCCCACCTTCACTCACTCACTCACACACACACACACACACACACACACACACACACACACACACACTCACACACTCACACACTCACACACACACGGCCAACCTTGAAAAGACTATCTTTCTGACATTTGTTTTTGCCATTGTAAAATGAGGGGACAGGCTTCGGATCTCTAAATGTCTATTAATAAATGGCTGTCATTTCATATATACATTGATATATTTGTATACTTATAGGTATATAAATATGTATTTCATATATATTGACACATCCCATATTGAAATAAACATTTCACTACATTTATTGGCAACTTGCTGTGATCTGATTTGATTTCAAAGAGGCTTTTCCAGCCATTATTTAAGAATGGATTAGGGAGGAGCAAGAATAGGCTGTGGGAGGCCACCTCAGAGGACTCTGTAATTGAGAAATGATGATGGCAATGAAAATGAAGACTTGTGGGTGGATGTGAGATACGTATTGTGAAAGCAGAAATGACAGGACTTGCTGATGTGCTATGAGAGGACTGAGGTAAAGTGCAAAATTGAGGATGAATCTGAGGTTCTGACTAGCAACTGGGTAGGGGATGGTGCCCTTGATTGAGACAGTGGAGACAGAGAACAAGGTCTGGGAGGGGCATGAAGCGGGCAGTTTGGGACATGTTGAATGTAAAGTGATTAGGACACATCCTCATGTCATGTGAAGAAGCTGAAAAGGCAATTTGGTATTTTTCTGGCAGAACAAATAAGGTAAAATAAATAAATAGGTATAATGTAGGTTTTATTGTTTCTTCAGGAAGTATTACAGTTCACATTCTTCATAACTGCTTGCCTTAATTGAACATGTGGTTGATACTGCCCTTTGCTAAGTGTTTTATGTATATTTCATTTAAGCTTCCAAAGAGCTCTCTGAGGAAGATGATGATATTGTTCCCAGTGTTGAATGAGGAAGCTGAGGCTTGACAGGTTAGGCCATTAGCCAGAATCAGTATCTGGTAGATGGAGGAGCCTGGATTGGTACTGGGCTGCCTGAAGTCTGAACTTGTGCTCTGCCACTTGTCATGGTGTGTTGCTACGAGCATATGGCTCATTGTATTTTTCTCTCTTTTCAGGGTTTTGGTTTTTGCACTGAATGTAGTCTAGATTCATCTTCATTCACGGGCGTGTGTTGCCCCAGGGTACTGTCAAAGGTAAGTTTTTAATATTTATATCCATTCGGTATTGACAATGAAAGGGGAGAGTGTTCAACTTAAAAAGAAAAGTACATTTTGACATCATTGCTTCTTTCAGAGTTATTACAGAAGGGTATTTAAAGTGTTCATCACATCAGCCCTTTCTTTGCATTTCTGATCTGGTAGGTCCCTTTAAAAAGTACTTGTATTTAGATTGATACTGACATTTGATGCCTCATCTTTTTATAAAGCTGAGATTTGTTATTAGGATTTAGTAATTCCACAGTTTTATGTTAGTGCATTCTAGCTTCTCTTCCCCTAGTCTGTCCCTGCTGCAGTCTGTAGTCCACATTACTGCCAGAGTCAGCTTTCTAAATAATAGATTTACTCATGTTTCTCCTTTGCTTAAACAGCTTTCATGGCTCCCAGTTGCTACAGATGTCGTGCTATAAACCCCTTCAAAACCTAATTGCAATCAACATTTCTTTTTTTATTGAACTCCTATCTGCAAGCTTGTTTTTATATCTCAGATATTTAATTCTTTTTCACATCTTTGTGCCTTGGTTGATACTTTGCACTTTGCTTAGAGTTTGGAAGGGTGGAGAAGAATGTGACTATCCACTTTTCCTTCTTGTATCTGTCCTGTCGTCCCCTTCTCCTAGACTCTCGCAGAATTTCTTTTTCATCTGTTCTAGGAGCACCTGTTATTATTATAGTAACAAAGCATTCATTATTTTGCATTTGAGTTATTTACTTCTATTATGTCTCTTTTACCAGTCTATAAACCCTTTGAGACTTCTTGGAAAGGAATTGCTTTTTTAGTGCCTGTTGGCTGCTCCTAAATTTAATTTAATCCTCATAACACCCCCTCCTGACCAGTTTTATGGATGAAAATAATGAAGATTAGAAAGTTAAGTAACTTGCACAAGATTACATAGCTAGTAAATGTCAAAGGGTAATGATTTTGCTCCTTCAAAACCAGTGCTTGTTTTACTGTACCACATTAGCCCAGCACCATCTGGCATGTGATGGTGACCCAGTAAATATTTGTTGAATCGATATCTATTGGCAGTTTAAGTGAAAAGAACTTTAGTTGATTAATTCAGTCATTCTTACATAGAAATTTATTGAATACCTATTAAATACAGGTACACAGTTGTACATAAATAGTGATTGTAGGGTTCAATGAGATATAGTGACTGGTATCAAAGGATTGACAGTCTAATAGAAAAGGCATCTGTGCAAACAAATACATCCAGTAAAGTTACAGATCCTATAATAAGATGCAAGCAAGATCCCCTGGGAACACTGAGAAAGGAATCATCCGTTCTACCTAGGGATGGATCAGGAAATATTTTCTAAAAGCTGCATCTTAATGAGGAGTATCAGGAGAGGGGAAAGCAGAGAGAGTAGTAGGAGCAAAAACCATAGAAACCTGAAACAATCCAGCATATTTTTGAAACTGTAAGTAGTTCGGTATGGTTGGAACATAAGGAACAAAGAGGCCTGGCCAGTGACACTGGAGAGACAGATGAGGACTGAATCCTGGAGGGCTTTGAAAATATTGCTGTATTGGCCAACTTTTAGAGGAGACCTAGCACAGATTCTCTATGACATTACTCATATCTGGCCGTTAAGATTTGTTGAGTCCTGTCCTGTGTGTGCTGAAGCACTGTGCCAGGTCACAACTATCTGTCACTTAGTGTGTATAGCAAACTGATGACAGCTGGGAGGTGAAATGATGTGCTGAAGCAGAAATGAAATGCTTTTGTTATCACATCATCCTTGATGGCTTTACCACCACTTCTTCACTCCTCCAGTTAAGTTTCACATAAGTGGACTTTGCCTTGACTCTTTCATCGCTCCATCAGCACTGATACACTGGACCCCGTGTCACTCCCCAGGTGGAACCCCTAGCTTAGCCATATGATTTTGTGTTGCCTGATTCTATTTCCCTTCTGTCAAAGGACAGTAAAGCTGACCTAGAACCTTGGACACAACTGTAAGCTATGCCTTCAAACAAGAATGTCATCAAGACTTTTTCGAGAAACACATTAAAAACATTAAGGGTAATTCCAAAACAACAGAATGAAAGTAAATTAAATAAAGGACAAATTAAAAAATAGGTGTTGCTATGACATATAGTAAGTAGGCAGATTATATGGTATTAATCAGGAAAGACTTTTAGAAATACATGTTGACTGAATATTAGAGGATAGAAATGCGGATTGGTGAAGGGAATGGATTTCAAATGGGGTGTGGACTGCACAGGCAGAAATTAGCCATTTGTGGGGACAGGATGGAAAGTAGGTTTGCCTGACTGGAGTGGACTGTGTGCATTGGACATAACTAGAAATGGAACTGAAAAGCATGTGAAGTAAAAGTGTATCAATATTATGGTACTGGAATAATTGGGAAGATAGGACTGACAGAAAAATGAGCTTTGTTGTGAAGTGGGTAAGTTTCAGATCTAAGTTAGAATTGAAGGGGACCCAATAAATAATATTCTATTCCCTGCCCAAGTTCTGAACCAATAGAAATAGAAGGCAAAGGAGTAAGGCAGATGCAGATCAAAATTTCACTTTTATTGTGAGTTGATATAGGAGAACTGGCTCATCTTTAAGGGCCAGTTAGCTTTCTAATACTGAGCTCCAGAATGTAATAGGTTTTCTCACGCAGCAGCACTAATCTGGGAGAGACCCACCTCCTAGAGGGAAGGAAGTTGCTGAGCAGAATGGGTACCCCGAGGAGAAGGGGAGAGTAGGGCTGGGCTCTGACAGCACAAGTGTCCTTTTCTGGGCCCACTGATCAGACCAGTTCCTTCACCCCTGACAGCAGAAGTCAGGGCTATGGTTCGGCCAGGAATAGTAAACACACTGATACTGCCCCGCACAGAAAGAAGCATCGCGAGTGGGGAAGAAGTTTTTCTCCTCCAACACTTGCCAGCTTTTGTCTCTTAAGAAGTGAATGTCGGTCATCTGTGGTGTACCTATCCCCCTAGGGCAGAGGTGGTCTCTGGACCCTCCTACTCCCACTTTCATGAGGACATCCCTCCACTACCAATCACTATTCTCTCAGGTTTCCTCTTGGGACCATTAATAGATTTGTCCCCAGGAGATTCTAAAATGGATCAGAACAGTATACAAATTATGTGAACTCAAAGGCTGAACCAAATCATTTTGGCACTGCCCCCACAACCACCAAATTTGGAAAGTAAGCCTAGCCCTGGCCGGTGTAGCTCAGTGGGTTGGGCTTCACTCCAATGACCAAAAGGTCACCGGTTCGATTCCTGGTCCCAGAGCACATGCCTGGATAGTGGGCCAGGTCCCCAGTTGAGGGTGTGCAAGCAATGTTTTGCTCATGATGTTTCTCTCCCTCTTTTTCTCCCTCTCTCTGAAAATCAATAAATAAAATACTTAAAAAAGAAAGAAAGTAAGTAAGCCTACCTCTAGCCCAAGAACACTATTTCTGATAAAAGTTATGTTCTCTGAACTCGATATACTCAGTCTAGCCAGGGATTATAGCAGAGAGATATTGGTATCTGGGGGAGGGATGGTGGGTGGGGTCCTTTCAGTTTGAGCCTCACCAAGATACCCACTTAGTCCATGCCAGTGTCCAGAATCCATGGCTTGGTCACTGCCTCACAATTTGGAACAATCTGTTAGCAGGAGGTTGAATTTGGAACTGTACCTTTACCATATCTGCAAAAAACTCAACCAGTGTACCCTCTCTTTTCTTTCAAAGATTAATATTTTAAATACCACCTCTTCTTTTCAAAATTTAGAGATTTATAGTGGCAGCCCCAGTTTCCTCTCCTCTGTAAGTTCCCTCCTTGCCTGCCTCCATTCTTCCCTCCCTCCCTCTCTTCTTTCCTTCCTTCCTTCCTTCTGTCTATTAAGTATAGTGAGAAACCTCTTAAATTACATTTCCTTTTGTTTTTGTTTTTTTAGATTTTATGTATTAGAGAGAGGGGAAGGGAGGGAGAAAGAGAGGGAGAGGAACATCAGTGTGTGGTTGTCTCTCATGCACCCCCTACTGGGGACCTGGCCTGCAACCCAGGCATGTGCCCTAGACTAGGAATGGAACCGGTGACCCTTTGGTACACAGGACAGTGCTCAGTCTAGTGATAAACACCAGCCAGGGCTCCATTTTCCCTTTGAATTGCCTGTGTAAGCCAGCACAGACAATTGAAACATAGGTCACTGGTTTTGCAGCCCACATGCCATGCAGCTTACATACATCAAATAATTGTTTTTCTCACTAATATCTAAAAGGCCTGTATGAGGAGTCTTTTTTTCTGAAGCCTAATCTTTTCCTCAGCTGTGCTTGCTTAGGGAAAGCTATGTCTGCATAATTCAAGGTCAAGCAGCAGTCTATGTACTCTGAAGCCACCCAAGCCTGCTAATGCTCTGTTCCCTTTGCTGAGGGCAGCACAGCTGGCATTTGCTTGGTAGGCCAGACTGGTCAGTATATGTTGAGACCACTTGCGCAGCAGACGTTTAGATGAGCTTTCAGTACCACCATGACAGCCGGCTGTGGCTTTCCTCTTGGTAAAGCCCTCCAAGCCTTTGCTAAGGCTTATGTGTCAGTGCATACAGCCTTTCCCTGTAGAAATAGCCACTACCTGAAGACAAAGTCGCCATAACTTTTGTCACCACTAAGTTCAAAGTACAGTGTGACCTATGGTTTATAAACTCCTAATTCAGCTTCAATAGTGAAAAGCTAGTATAAAGCTATAAAAACTCATGTGGCCTAGTGTAAACCTCTTCAAGATCAAAACACTTTGTATCCCCCTCAATAAAAACCAAGGCTCTAAGGCCTGGTCCCAACAGAAGCCTCAGAAATCCTACATGTATTTTACTCCCCAGATTTTGCTTCATGTCTGCTTATCAAGACTCTAGTCTCATATAGTAGGTTAGGGTCTGTGAGAGACCCAAATAAACAGCACCTTTCCCCCCCCTTTGGTTGAGTTCTATACCAACTGAGAAATAAGATAAAAGAGAAAGGCATTTGGGAGACCAAAAATATCATCTCTATTATGACTAAAGCTAAATTGGAGAATGCAGCTTACATCTACAGGCAAGTGAACTTCTTAACAGTAAACCTCAGAATTCAGACTTACCCTAGTCACAGGTGATTGTGAGGGGCTTGCACCGAAGGGACAGGAGCAGAGGAGAATGCCTGCTCCCTGGGGACAGCTGTCTTCCAAAAGGAAGAGAGAGCTCCCATATCTTGTTTCTCCTTCTGAACTCATCTTTCAGATAAGATCCTGTACCTCTTGTTGGGTGGGTAGTGTGTGTGGAGTGGAGAGGAGCCAGGAGTGCAGCTTGGGAGAGGGAAGAAGCATTCCTTTTTCCCAGCACATTCAAATGCAAATGGCACAGAGATAATTAGGGTGTCTTTCTTGGGTCAGCTATGTCTATAATGCATCATCTACAACATACCATCTCTATTTCAATAAAGTAGAATGAGAACTGAAAGAATTTGCAAAGCAATTTGCATACCAAATCTTTCCAGATATGTGTTAATTGAGTTTTTCCAGTGCTATCAATTTAATTTTCATGGAGCAATTATGGTTTTGCACAATTGTCATGAACAGGTAAGGGTCAAAACCAATTAGAGAAAGGTCAAAACCAACTGTTTCACTTGCTGTGAGCATCAGTCTTATGTTTTACAAAAGGAATGAACAGTGTTGGTTCATCTGGAATAGATAACTAGGGATTGACTGAGAGAGCTTCCACTGTCCCGATTTTAAATTTTATATCACCAAAATTTCATTAGGTTAGCACAGTAGATATTTTGATACCTCTTTTCAGCCCAGCTGATGAGGAAACAGATTCCCAACTGCCTTCTTGGATGCAGGTCTTAATGACTGGTTAGTGAGAAGTCTGCATCAGAACCAGATTGCCAGGCCCCCAAGCTGCTACATTCATAGAGATTTCTCTGCACACAATAAAGATACACTGTAAAGCATCTTTTTAGCTTTTATATTTTGTAGCTGTGAACCTTTTAAAGAATTGGAAACATTTTAAAATATTCATACACCATTATAATGGAGATTTGTTTGGTGTCAGTTTGAGTAATGAATCCTTATTAATTACATATTTAATGAATTGATTTGAATGTTGCATAAACATAGTTTTCTTTTGGTACATTTTAATGAATAACACTTTAATAAACTTTTACTTGGCTCATTTTATTCTTAGAGGAAAAAATTACTATTTTATAATGTCTTTCCCTCTGAATAGCCTGTCCTCATATAAAAATAAATTAACTGACATTAAGTTTATTAATTTTCTTAAAACAAGTAGGATCAATCATTAGAATACACCTTAATTTCAGTTAATAAAATACCATGAATGTTGAACATAAATTATAAATGCAAGGAACTCAGCAATTTAAATAGCCTACCTTAATATCCAGGCCATAGGACTGGCTACTACCACGTAACAGTTGGTCTGCATAGGTCAGTATTTGTACTGTGTGAATTACTGAAGATTTTCACTATCGCCTCTACCAAAAGTCAAATAAAAAGAGGAAAATTGTCTGTAAATGTTCAGTACTCTAATATCTTAATCCTTTTCTATCCATCCTCCCCTAAGGTGGGGAAAACCCCCTCTCTACCTCAGATGCATGTGTATATACAGACAGACAGACAGACACACCCGTGTTACTTAGGGCCATTGCTTCTCAGTCTCTGTGGTCTTGGTAACAGAATTTTTTTTTTAAGATATTATCTATTTTTTTTTTTAGAGGGGAAGGGAAGGAGAGAGGGAGAGAAATATCAGTGTATGGTTGCATCTTGTGCGTCCCCTGCTGGGAACTGGCCTGCAACCCAGTCATGTGCCCTGACTGGGAATCGAACCACGATCATTTGGTTCACAAGCCCACGCTCAGTCCACTGAGGTACACCAGCCAGGGCTTGGTCTTGGTAACAGAATTTCATTCTAATCATTAAAAAAGCAAATATTGGAGCTGAATTCCTTATGTATTTTTTTTTCTTCCTACCTCTTTTAGGCAGTATTTGTGTGTTCCTGCAGAGTTTTGCACAGAGTCTGTTCCCATGCAAACCAATGAGGGAGAAGTATCGGAAGAAAGCAGTTCCAAGGTCAGTGAATTACTAAAGATGCAAACAATTTGAGTAGAATTTAAACAACAGAGGCAGTGGATGAATAGAGTGGGTATTTTGTTTCAGGTGAATTTATAAATTAGATTGATTTAAGTTAAACCTTAACTTTAGATTGAAATTTTTTTCTTCTTAATATCCATTTTTGTTATGCTACATGAGAAATTTAAAACAGATTTTACTGAACTCATAGAGAGCTTAATGATTAATTTATAGAATACTGGCACTTCATCTTTTAATGTTTTGTTGTATGTAAGTAATATACAAGGTCTTTCCAGAAAGTATCCAGCCATGTGTTTTGAAAAATAGAGGCATTTATTGAAGAAGATACAAGATATAAGAAATATTGTACATAGGACAGTGATGTCTCAATCCCCTTCAAAGTAGGCACCTTGGGACCTCACATAGTTCTCCCAATGCCATGAGCTCTGCTCATCATATTTTACTGAATCTCATCAATGGCCTGAAATCTCTTCCCTTTCAAAGGTGATTTTAGTTTTTGGAAAAAACAGAAGTTGCAGGGCACTAACTCTGTGCTCTGGCGGGGACTGAGTCACCTGGGTGATTTGTTTTGCCAGAAAACTCTGCACGAGATGTGATGTGTGGGTCATGTTTTTGTGATAAAGCTGTCAGTCACCATTTGCCCATATGTGTGGCCTTCTGAATCATCTGAATAGTTTCTGTAGAGGAATGTTCAAACTTAATGCAAAATTTGATGTAGATTTGTTGCTTTACTCTTTCATTCATTTTGAATGTGATGACCACATAGTACACATGGTCACTCAGTAGCATCTACCACACACATTGACTAGTACAGTGAAGTTGTCATCATTCACACATGCGCATTTCAGTCCACTTGCCTTGGCTGCCAGGTTACATCAATGTCATGCAAACCATTCTTGTAATATTATCAATGATTGGACTTTTTCCAGACAGACCTTCTATACTTATTTGAAAAATTAAAACAGATCAGAAGTGTATAGAGTAAAAAGTAAATGCCTGTCCTTTATTCCTGTTGTACAGAGCCATCACTGATAATTTTAAGTGGTAATTTGTTTGGTTTGGTTTTCAAGCTAAATTTTGAGTAACTGTTATTTATCACTGCTAAACCCTGTGTATAAATAGTTACTGGCATATTTACATAATACCACTCTGTATCTGCCTCTGTGTCCCAAGTCTGCTTGGCTCTTTTCTCTGCCTGGTTATATGTGACCCTCAGTATCACCTTCAATTCACTTCCCTTTTTCTCCTTTCAATGTTGTCCCTAATCCTTCTGGGAGCTCTGAGGGTCTCTCACACTGTGGTCAGGGCAGTGCCCAGCACCTGAAGTATTATCTGCTGCCCTGGACCCTATTCAGGGGCATCCCTTTGCTGCTGGCCCTGCTACTGGTAGTCTTTGTGGGAGGGCTTTATTCCTTCACCAGAGCAAAAGTGGAGAGGTGTCAAAGTGTCACTGGGAACTATCAAAACATCATGCTGTGTGGAAGAAGCCAGGCACAAAAGGTTATATATTGTATGATTCTATTTAAAGGAAATATGCAGAATAGATAAATCTATAGAGATAGAAGACAGACTGGTGTTTGCCAGGGACTGTTTAGGGGAGAAGGGAAAATGAGGAATGATTACTTAATGGGTATAGGGCTTCTAGTTGGGGTGATGAAACTTGACAGGGGATGGTTCTACAACATTGTGAATATACCAAATGCCACTGAATTGTTCACCTTATAATAGTTAATTTTATGTTATGTGAATTTCATGCCAATAAAATATTTAAAAAACAATAAAAAGGAAAAAATATGTGTGAATTCATCAGACCAGTCCTCACCTCCCATTGGCCTCTTGCAGTGCTTCACTGAGTTTTAGAGAGGCCACCCGCTTCTCTGCTCTAATACTTTGTGAGCTGAACTTCAGAGCACTGCTTATACCCTGAATCTCAGGGTCCCTCTTGGAAACAGCTCTCTCAGCTTCTTTTTGAATTTCCCCCTCTCTCTACAGTCCATGGGTTGGGTAGAAGAATCAATATCATCCTGTCTTCTTAGGGTTTTTTTTTTTTTCTGCATCTTACAAGATCTCTTCTTTCTTTCTGTAGGCAAAGCAGAAGCCTATAGACTTTCATCAGACTCATCTAGATCCTGAATCTCATTTAGGGTTAATCAGAATCTGAGATAATACACATTCTATGAATCTCCCCCAAGGGCCCACAAAGGTTTCAGGACTTACACAGACCTACCCCCTCTGGGATTCAGGAAGCTCCCCCAAACACAGAGAGACCCTCACACCCAGGATACCCAAGGTACACATACCCCAAGATTTCTGAAGTACACATGGACATTTCCTCAAGATCCTAAGTAATTTATTTATAATGAACTATAATGTTAAGGAAGACTTTGAGGGTCTTCTTGGACCCTCTGGCTGGTATAGTACATTCTGTCGCTGGAAAGCTAACTTGTAATTGGGACTTGGCAAGCTCATAATTAGACCAATATAGAATATTCTGTTGTGTCATAAACTTAGTTTACACCTTCTTGCTGAGGAATTAAATTATTGAATAATTTGTGAGTTTAGAATCAACTAGACTAACAAATACACGAACCTTCTTTTTATATTTGCATTAAGTAGAGGCTTCTGTTATCAGATGTTAGTTTTCTATAAGACAGCGATTCAGGATAAATCCATTTTTTTTAAATAAATAATTTTTTAATGTGTTTGTTAGGATATACAACAGTGAACCAAAAAGACATGTTCTTACTCTCAAGGAGGTTATATTTTACTGGGAGAAACAAATATAAATAAAGGTAGCCCTGGCTGGTGTAGCTAAACCAAAAGATCACGGTTCGATTCCCCGTCAGGGCACATGCCTGGGTTGCAGGCCAGTTCCCAGCAGGCGCCAGTTCCCAGCAGGGGATGCACCAGAAGCAACCATACATTGATATTTCTCTCTTTCTCTCCTTCCCTTCCCTTCTAAAAATAAATAAATAAAAATTTTTAAAAAGTTCTGATATTAAAAAATATATATATATAAATAAAGGTAATAATTATGGATTGGGTCAGTACTATGAAGTAAATAAAATAAAGTAATATAATATAGGATGAGTAGGAGGACAAGCTTAGAGGAGTCAAGGAAGCCTCTCTGAGAAGGTGACATTTCAGCTAAGAGCTAAAGGATGAGGGAGGCAGCTCCATAAAGAGCCGGAACAGTGTTTCTTCGGAAGAAACAGCTTCAAAAGCCCTCAGCCTCTGCTGAGAACTATCAGAAGTCCTGTGTGGCCAACTGGTAATAGGGGGTTAGAGCAGATGGCAGACACCTTTGAAGGATTCAACAATCATGGTGTAGAATGTGGATTTATTCTCTGTACACTGAGAAGCCATAGAAGGCTAAGTTGGAAAGTAACATGATATGATTTGTGTTTTTAAAAGATCCCTCTGGTTGCAGTATAGAGAATGGATTGGAAAAAGGTAAGAGTGGAGGCAGAGGATAGTAAGAATTAGTTGTAAGATTTAGTTGTAGTCCTTTAGAAAAGAGAGAAGATATTGGCCTGGATTATTGTAGTAGTGTTAAAAGTGGAAGAAAGACAGACATGAGGTGTATTTTGAAGGTAAAATTGATGTGAATTGAGGATGAATTGGAATGCTTTTGCATCATAGAAATCAAGAGGAGAATTTCAACAAACAGGTATAGTTATTACTGTCAGATGCTGTCAAGAAGCCAAGGAACCAAGGCTGGTAATTGAGAAAAGACATCTGAATTTCTTTCTTTTCTTTTCTTTTTTTGAAAACAGCTCATTACAGAGAAGGAGCACAAGAAAGCTCTCTGGGGAGATAGAGATGTTGTATGTGTGATAGGGATATGGGTTAAAATGGGTGCTTTCATTATTCAAAATTATATGGTTATAATTTACAGTTACAATAAAAGTTACAACTTTCAGGTCCATTTTACCTGGAAAAGAATTGTAAACTAATAGTCTAATAGGAATCAAGAATGGAGGGAAGTGTAAATAAAACAAGTATGATAGAATGTTGACAATGGTTGAAGCTTGGTAATGAGCTTGGTAATGAAACCAAGGAAATCTGAATAAAGTAGGGGTTCATTTGTATTTCCTTTGTATGCACTTGAAATTTTCCATAGCAAGAAAATTTTTAAAAAGAATATATTAATGGTCTTTGAGAATAAGAGGGTGAGAAACTGAGTTTTAATGGGTTAAAAAGGGAAAATGATTTTAAAAAAGTAAGGGTTGTGGCTATGGTCTACAACCCAGTTATCCCCCTCTAATTATGAGAAAAGCATCAGGCAAATTTCATTAGAGGGGCATCCTACAAAATACCTGACCTGTCCAGGAGAATGAGAAATGTCTAAGAAACTTTTACAGCCAAAAGGAGCCTAAGGAGACATAATGACCAACTGTAATGTGATATCCTGGGTGGAATCCTGGAATGGAATCAAGGACATTAGGTAAAAACCAAGGAAATCTGAATAAAGTGTGGGTTTTAGCTAATAATACTGTGTTGACTGGTTAATTAATTTTTACAAATGTACTAAGGTAATATACTAGTAGAGGAAAATGAGTTCAGGAGTTTACAAGAACACTTCATAATTTTTCTGTTAATCTGAACCTGTTAAAAAAAAAAAAAAAAAAAAAGGTGTTTTTTACCCTGGCTGGTTTAGCTCAGTGGATTGAGCGTGGGTTTGTGAACCAAAGGATTGTGGTTCGATTCCTAGTCAGGGCACATGCCTGGGTTGCACGCCAGTTCCCAGCAGGGGGTGCTTGAAAGGCAACCATACATTGATAGTTCTCTCCCTCTCTCCTTCCCTTCCCCTCTAAAGATAAATAAATACAACATCTTTTTTTAAGGTGTTTTTATATGTATAATTTTCAAAACACAACACAACTTTTTATTATTTTACACAATTCTGTGGTTGACTGGGGTCAGTGAAGCAGTTCTTCTGCTCCAAAGTGGTGTTTGCAAGGGCTGTAGTCACTGGGAGGCCCAACTGACCAGAAATGTCCAAAATGACTCATTCACATGGCTGTCAGCCTGGAGCGCAGCCTGAGGCTGTTGACCAAGGATCTCCTCCACCTGACCTCTCTACAAGGCTTGGGTTTCGCACAGCATGGCAACTGGGATCCAAGAGGGAGCATTCCAAGCACGCAGAAGCTGGAGGTAGCACGAGGCCCAGCCTCAGCAGTCACACAACTTGACTTCCTCTGCATTCTGTTGGAATTAAGGCAAGTCACAAGGACCACTCCAAATTCAAATTCTACCTCTTAATGGGAGGACTGGTAGAAAATTTAGGGTCATTTTTAATCTCCCACACAGTGGTTAGAGTGTTGGGTACCCAGGCTAAAGAGAAGGTGATAATGGAAACCAGACTATTGTAGGCTAAGGAGTTTCAGATATAGGCAACAGATTTTTAAAGTGTGGGAATTAGAGGTACATTTTACTTTATGATTTACTCTCTTATGATAACTGGTGTTGATGTGGAGGATAAGCAAAAGATATGTATCTTGACACTCAGATTCTCTAAGTAAAGAGAATCTGATTAGCCCAAACTAGCCTGTGGACTGATTTCCATCAGGTCTTGAGTTCTCAGTGTGGGATAGCAGAGGCTGTAGATGAGGAAGTAGGTCATATAGAAGAATATAGGAATCAGGAGGCAAAAGCCAGCTTTCCTAGGACAGTCTGCTATCAACACTGATGTAGTCTTCCACTGTATTTCTTCATGAAGACGGATTAGAATTCTCAATTTCAACTTCACAGTTATTACTTTAAATTTAGTATGATTTAGGTTGATAGTCTGAATGAGTTGGTGTTGGCTTATTAGAGGTAGAGACTCAGCAGCATTAGGGTTGAAATGATTTTTTTTTTTTAAGTGAAATCTAAGCAAGTATAGTAAAAGTTATAAAACCGAGTAAGTTGTTTGTTTGCAATCTTATTCTCTGTACTCTGTATATATAAATATTTTATAATCAAAATCAACTCTAGGGTTTAAGAATTACAGCTAAAGATTTAAGTGCCCACATGTCTCTGTTAATTACTATAAATAAATATTTGCTGAAATAAGTCACCATTTCAGCTATAATATTATCTTGTTATCAAAGGTAACAACTAAACTTAATTTCTCTACAAAGAAGAAACAACTATCGATTGACTTTACCTTAAAGAGAGTTAAAGAAGATAATTTAGGGTCTCTCTACCTTAAACTGAATATGACTTGGCAAATTATAACAAGATTTAATGGATTTCGGTATTTTAAGACCAGATTGGGGAAAAACCCATGCAGGATAGGTATTTTTTTCCCATGTGTTTGCATAGCTCGCAAACAATGTAATTTGAATTGGATTCCAGGTTTGTCTGACTCCAAAGGTCATGTGGAGTTTACTACTCCATCCTGACAAAGTTACATGACTGTGTAATCAACTCCATTTATGTATGTAGAAGAACTTGTTAGAAATGTCATCTGGGTATAAAAGAATGCATATGAGAGGACAGAGTGCTTTGTGCATATCCCGAGTCATCCACTTCTCTTGGGAAGACGTTGGAGCATTGAAATGGGTGTGTGAGACTGTGGGAGAGGAGGTTAGAGACAGAATCCTGTGCAGACAGCATTGAGGAGAAATTCATCTGAGGACAGATTAGCACTACTACAGGTAATGTGTCAAACCTTAGCATGCATAAGAATTACCTTAGGTGTTTTTCTTTTCTTTTTTTAAACAGCTTTGTTAAGTTTCACATACCATGAGATTTACCCATTTAAAGTATATAGTTTAGCGATTTTCAGTGTATTCACAAGAGTTGTGCAACCACCACCATGGTCTAGTTTAAGGACATTTTCATCCATAGAGAAGGCCTGTATGCATCAGCAGTCCCTTCCTATTCCCATTCCTCAGGCAGACACTAACATACTGTCTGTCTCTTTGAATTGCTTATTCTTAGAATTGCCTATTCTGGACATTTTTTATAACTTGTATTATACAATATGTGTTCTTTATGTGTTAGACTTTTTTTCATTTGGCAGCTGTTTACAAGTCACTGGACATTAGGTAATGAGGGACAGTGATTGCTGAGAAATGGAAAACAAGTAAGTTGAGACCTCTGACTACCCCAGCATGTGGGCTTGAGAATACTTCCAGCCTGTGGTACAGGGAAGAGGAGCCCAGGTAAACCCTAATGGACCCTCTCTGTTGAGGCAACCTTGATGAGAGTCTGGGGAGAGTAAGACACGTAGAGTTTGGACAGGGTACCAGAGAGGAGACAGACATAGAGAACTCTTGAGATCTGTGGAAGGGGATCTCATCTAAGAGGATTAGGAGGAATAGTTCCTAGCACTCAAACAGTGCAGGTAGTAGTGTCCACTTATACAGACTTGAACACCTCATGATGTATAGATCATCGGGCTGAGACTCAGTAGTGGTGCTAACGGAGTTTATGCCTCTGTAGCGGGGAATAATGAGCCCTAAACTAAACACTGCTGTGGTCCAGTTTAGCAAATCCTGAAAGCAAGACCCAAAAGGAACAGGCTGTTTCAAAGTAATTTAACTGTGTCCCAGGACAAATCTCAAAAATACTTACAGGAATACAAAAATATTTAGCACCCCAGAAAGTAAAATTTACAGTGTCTCATATCCAAGCAAATATTATAAGGCCCAAAAAAACCCCAAACAAACAAACAGGTAAATACAAACCAAAGTGAGGGGGAAAATCAGCTAATTGAAACCAAGTCATAACTGACATAGATTAGAATTATCAAATGAATATTTTAAAAACTTATAACTGTATTTCAAATATTCAAAAAGTCAATCAGAAACACAGAATATATTGAAGACACAAATCAAATGTCTAGAGTTTATTATATCTGAGATGAAATATACACCAGATGGGATTAGTGGCAGATTAGACATTGCAGAATAAAAGGTTGGTGAATTTAACTACATACAAATAGAAACTATACAACATAAAAAAGAGAGTAAAAAGAATAAGAAAGTGAAATGAGCATTAGTGTGCTGTAGACAACTTCAGACAGCCTAATATACATGTGCTTGAGTCTCTGAAGAAGAGGCAGAGGGCAGAAAAATACCTAAGAAATAATGGCCCCCAATTTTCCAAATTTGTAAACCCACAAATCCAAAAAGTTCAATGTGCCTGAAGTACAAGAAACACAAAGACAACCATGCTAAAGCACATCATAATCAGATTACTCAAAACAAGTGGTAGAGGAAAAAAATCTTAAAAACAGAATAAGAAAGGTATACTCCAAAAAGGCAAAAAACACTCCTATACTCAGGAATTCCAAAGGTTTTAGGATTTCTTTGCCAGGAACCAGGGACAAAGACCAAATGCATTTCTTAAAAACGATCAGAAATTGCCCTGGCTGGTGTAGCTCAGTAGATAGAGCGCGGGCCTGCGAATCAAAGGATCGGGGTTCGAGTCCCAGTCAGGGCACATGCCTGGGTTGCAGACTGCTCCCCTGCAGGCCAGTTTCCAGCAGGGGATGCAAGAAAGGCAACCATACATTGATGTTTCTCTCCCTCTCTCCTTCCCCTCAATAAATAAATAAATAAAATCTAAGAAAAAAAAAGATCAGAAATTAAAAATTTAAAAATACCATTTACAGCTTCTGGTCAAGATGGCAGAGTAGATAAATGCAGTACTGGCATCTTCCCATGAACACATCAGAATCACAGCTTAACTACAGAACAGCCATTGTTGAAAAATTCCTGAAGTCTAGCTGAACAGAGAAGTCATGTAACTAAGGATGTACAGATAAAGCCATGTTGAGACTAGTAGGAAGAGCAGAGACACAGAACAGGCTGGTTCCCCCACCCATGTGTGACTGTTAAAAATCAGAAGTGGTGTCTCATCTGTGGAGCTGCCCTCTAAAGAGCAAGGAGTCCTAGCCCCATACCAGGCTTCCCAGCCCAGAGTTACAATGCCAGGAAGAAAAGTCCTAATAACTTCTGGCTGTGAAACCAAAGGAGATGTGGCTGAGTGAGAAGATGGCTGCTGGAGTCCCTCTTAAAGGTCTCACACACAGACTTGCTTAGATGCACTCGCCCTGAGCTGCAGTGCTAGAGCCCTAGCTTGAAAGATGCCAGGGACATATAGGAGAAATTTAATTATCTGGCTTCAGGGCATGGGCTGGTGGGGCAGCTTTCTCCTAGACAGAAGTGCTGGCAGAAGCCATTGTTTCTCTGCCCAGCCCTCCCCCCTACAGAGCTGGCAGGTGGGCACCCTATCTGAGTCTCTACCAACCTGGCCCACTGTTCACTGCCCTGGTGATTTCCTGAGACCCCACCCCACCCAACTTGCAGGCCCACCCAAACTGCTTCCAGTGGCTTTTCCATATAAAAAACTTCTCTAGGTTCATGCTGCCAATTTTCCTAAAATCTCTCAAAAAGGTTCATAAACCCCAAACAAGAAGCATCTACCTTGGCATGCCCATACCTCTTGCTATGTGGTCCCAGGCATAGCATCAGCAGCAGCTGGGCTAGGTTTACAGCTTGGCCTCTCCTGGGCACTTCCAAACCCAGCAAAAGTAGCCATCTTTAGACCACATTTTAACTCATGCCGGGTCACCCCAGGAGTGGAACAGGCAGCAGCTGACCCTGGCCTATACCTTCTGTGAGGCCCCAGAACCATTGCACCCAGTGGCCAGCTTCAACCACCCAACCACCTCCATGACTGACATACTCAAGGGGCAGACTCATGGGCAACAGAACCCCATTGAAGCCAGTCCTGCTCCATGGGGTCGGCCCCCTGCACAGCAGCTCCTCTGCTGTGGTGGTGGTCAGTCCTTGCAGCTGATCCATCTGGGGGTCAATTCCTCCTGTTGGCACACCAACAGCAGTCAAGGCTCAACTACAAAAGAAAGATGCATACAGCCTATGTGGGGGGCTTGGGTATTGGAGATGCTATGCCACTGAATCCTACAGGACAACTAGTCCATAAAGCCACTCCACCAAGACCTGGAAGACATAGCAGATCTACCCAACATAAAGAAACAAACAGGTAGCCAAGATGAGAAGATGAAGAAACATGTCCCAAATGACAGAACAGGAGAAATCTCCAGAAAAACAACTAAATGAAATGGAGGCAAGCATGCTACCAGATACAGAGTTCAAAACAATAGTTATAAGGATACTAGGGCTACTGTAACAAAGTATACAAACTGAGTGGTTCAAACAACAAAAATACATTGTCTCATGGTTTTATTGGTTTACAAATAAGATGGAAGTGTTGACAGGGCCAACCAAGTGAAGGGACTAGGGGAGGATTTTTTCCGGGTCTCTCTCCTAGCTTCGGACTTCCAGTTTCTCTTCTAGCTTTTTGGTTTGTGGCAACATAACTTAGCCTTTTCATAGCATTCTCCCTGTGTGTATATCTGTCTTTATGTTCAGGTTTTCCCTTTTTAGCAAATATACCAGTCATATTGGATTAGGACTAACACTGATAATCTCATTTTAACGTGATTGCCTCTGTAAAGACCCTACTTTCCAATGAGGTTCACATTCTGAGCTATTAGAGATTAGGACTCCAATATATCATTTTTTGAGAGCGTGGAAGAAGGTATATTATTTCACCCATAACAACTGAAAACAACTTATGAGAACAAAATTGGAGTGTTAATATTACCTGATTTCAAAACTTAAATATAAACTTACAGTAATCAAGACTCTGTGGTATAAGGGGGCTAAATGGTATTGGAAAAAACATATAATAAAGACTAAAAAAAAACCAAAACCAAACCCTTGTGATATTGGAGAAAAGACTGACAAATAGACCAGTAGAACATAAGAGAGAGTCCAGACATGGAACTACACATAGATGGACAAATGATTTTTGACAAATGAAGTTTTATGGAAGCACTTTAGTGGAGAAAAGATAATTTTTCAATAAATCGTGTTAGCACAATTGGATATCCATTTGCAAAAAAGTAAACATTGATCTGTACTTCGTACCATATAAAGAAATAAACTCAAAATAGATGTATATGTAAAACTTAAAACTATAATATTTTTAGAAGAAAACACAGGAGAGCCCTAGCTGGTATGGCCCAGCGGGTTGAGCGCCTTTACCAGTTTGACTCCCAGCTGGGGCCCATGCCTGGGTTGTGTCCAGCTCCATTCGGGGTTGTGCAAGAGGCAACCAGTCCATGTATCTCTCGCACGTCAATGTTTTTCTCCCTCTCTTTCTCTTTTCCTTCTCCTCTCTCAAATGAATAAAATCTTTTTAAAAATTGTTTAAAAAGAAGAAAACATAGAAGAATATCTTTGTGACCTAGGATTAGTCAAAGTGTTCTTAGATATCACAATGAAAGCACAGTCCATTAAATTTTAAGAATTTATACCTCAAAATTAATAATGTCTGCTTTTTGAAAGATGCTATTAGGAGAATGAAAAAGCAAGCCACAGACTGAAAGAAAATATATGCCAAGCATATATCTAAGGACTTGTATCTATAATATATTAAATGTCTTGAAGCGCAATAATAAAACAACCCAATTTTTAATATGAGTGAGCACCAAGTAGAAAGTGAGCAGTACTGTCTGGTGTGTCAAACACCACTACAGGTGGTGGTTGAATACAGAAAATATTCAAATGGCCAATGAACACATCAGAAGATGCTCAACATCATTACTCATTACTGAGGGAAATAGAAATCAAAGTCACAGTGGTGTGCTACTTCACACCCACTATTATGAAGGGATGGACAACAAGTGCTGGTGAGGCTATATAGAAATTGGAACCCTCAGACATTGCTGATTGGAACGTAAAATGGTACATCTGCTTTGGAAAGTAGTTTGGCAGTTCTTCAAAAAGTTAAGCATATAGTTATCATATGACCCAGCAGTTCCACTCTTGAGTTATTCAACTAAGAAATGAAAGTGTGTGCCCACATAAACACTTGTCCATTGACATTCATAGCAGCATTATTCATAATATATAACACTTCCCTACAAAATGAAGACAGTCTAAATGTCCATGAACTGATGATGTCAACAAAGAAAATATGGTTTGTCCTTACAATGGAATTGAATTCAGGTGTAAAATGGAAAGAAGGACTGGTATATACTGTAGCCTGGATGAAACTCAAAAACATTATACTAAGAGAAAGGTACAAAATACGCATGTATTATATGACTCCATTTATATATGAAATGTTCAGAATAGGCAGATCTATAGAGACAAGAAATAAATTAATGTTCTTGTGCTGAGAAGGAAGATGAAAGGTGGTCATAATAGGGAGTTACTGCCAATAAGTACAAAATTTACTTTTTTGGATGATGAAGATGTTTTAAAATTAGATGATAGGGCGGAGGGTGGAGGGGAATGAAGGGGGGAATAGAATAACTAACAGCATAATCAATAAAAAATAAATTAAAAAATAATTAAAAAAATGGATGATAGTGGTAGTTGCACAACTCTCTAAATATATTAAGCCACTGAATTATACATTTTGAACAGGTGAACTTTATAGTATATAAATTGTATCTCAATAAAGTTGTTTAAAAACGGCCATAAGATTTAAGAAAGCACTGTACCAGGTGGCAAAGAAGCTTCATGAAAAGTTCTTCAACATCAGTGAAATTAAAACCACAATTAAAATGGCTAAAATTAAAAAGATTTACCATACCAAGTGTTGGTAAGATACTGAACAGCTGGAATGTGCATATACTGCTTATAGGAAAGTAAGATACTCCAGCCACTTTGGAACAGTCAGGTGGTTTTTAAAAAAATTAAACATACAGCTACCATATGATCCAACTATTTCACTTTGTTATAGGTTGAAATGTGCCCCTCCCACTCATGTTGAAGTCCCAGCTGTTGGTACTTCAGAGTGTTTGGGGCCATTGTGTTGCTACCCTTCAAAGCCAGGCAGGTCCATGGTATTTGTGCAGACAGAATAATATTCATGGAGCTGTTGGGATGTCTGGCATGCCTTTATTTATGGGTGTGTGAGCCATGCACACTGCAAGCTGCATGTCTGTCTGCATGTCTCATGTTGTGGCCCTTGCTCCCCAGCATGGCACCCATTGTGGCACCTGCCCCCTTGCATGTGTCTCTCATCGTTGACCCCAGCAGGGAGTCCCTACCTGTGTAAGTACTAGAAGGGAACAAAGCCAGAAAACTGCCAGAACATTACATAACATAATTCTGCACATGCGAGCCCACTCCATGTTATGGGAACAGTTTATTGGATCCAGTCTCAAAGCCATGGGAATACTACTTATCAGGTCCCTCCGAGGCTGTGAGAACACTGCTTCCCTTAGTTACCTAGACACCTTGGTGAGGAAGCCAGACTGACTCCACTTACCCTACAGCCATAATCCAGTATGACTAGTGTCTTTATAAAAAGGGGAATTTAATTGTACAGAAACAAATACAGGGAGACTGCTATGTGAACATGAAGACAGTCATCTACAAGCCAAGGGTAGGGGACTAGAACAGATTTTTTGTTCACAGCCCTTAGAAGGAACCAATGCTGCCAACATTTTGGCTTCTAACTTCTACTTCCAGATCTACATGAGACAATATTTTTCTGTTATATAAGCCATCCAGTACTGTGTGGTACTTTATTATGGAAGTCCTGGCAAACTAATTTATACTAATAACTGTTTACCCACTAAAAAAGAAACCATACATCATACAGAGACTTGTAAATAAATGTTCATAGCAGCTTTATTTGCAGTAGCCAAGATGTGGCAACTCTCTGGCCAAGATGGAGGTGTAGCTAGATACACTTTGGTTTCTTGCACAACCAAAAGAAGGACAACAAATTTAAAAACAAAAAACCAGAACTGCCAGAAAAATGAATTGTATGGAAGTTTGACAACCAAGGAGTTAAAGAGGAAACATTCGTTCAGACTGGTAGGTATGAAGACAGACAGCTGGGGTGGAGAGGGCTTGTGGCAAGGTGACAGATGGAGGACTGGGGTGAGGTGGTAGATGGCAGACTTGGTGGTCCCATGTTTGCATGCAGATAAACCTGGAGGAATAACTGGGGAGTGAGACAGACCAAGCAATGGAGGGTTCCAACATGGGGAATATAAAGCCTCAAAACCTCTGACTGTAAAAATCTTGAAGGCTGGGGTTGCAGTGGTGGGAGAAACTCCCAGCCTCACAGGAGAGTTCGTTGGAGAGACCCACAGGGTCCTAGAATATACACAAACCCACTTACCTGGGAATCAGCACCAGAAGGACCCAATTTGCTTGTGGGAGAAGTGACTGAAAGCTAGGAGAGTACCAAGCAAGCAGCATTGTTCCCTCTCTGACCCCTGCCCCACATATAGCACCACAACACAGCGATGTCGGTTGCCCCACCCTGGTAGATACCTAAGGTTCCTCCCCTTAAAATGGAACAGCCGTGCTGAGGCAAAGAAAATGGCCCAAATGAAAAGCAGATCAAAACTACAAAAATAGAACTGAGAAAGAGATAGCCAACCTATCAAATGCAGAGTTCAAAATACTGGTAATCAAGGTGCTGAGAGAAATGGCTGAATATAGTCACAAAATTGAGGGAAAAGTGAAGGCTATGAAAAAAAAAGTGAAATAAAAATATATAGGGTACCAACAGTGAAGGGAAGGAAACTGGGACTCAAGTCAATGGTTTTGGACCATAAGGAAGAAAGAAACATTCAACTAGAACAGAATGAAGAAACAAGAACTAAAAAAATGAGGAGGGGCTTAGGAACCTCCCGGACAACTTGAAACATCTAAATCATAGGAGTGCCAGAAGAAGAGGAAGAGCAAGAACTTGAAAACTTAGTTGAAAACATAATAAAGGAGAACTTCCCCAATCTGGCAAAGGAAATAGACTTCCAGGAAGTCCAAGAAGCACAGAGTCTCCCAAAGAAGTTGGACTCAAGGAAGTGTTCATGAAGGTACATCATAATTACATTACCCAAGATGAAAGATAAGGAGAAAAATCTTAAAAACTTCAAGAGAAAAAGAGACAGAAAAGTTAGCTACAAAGGTACCTGTAAGAAAAAGTTACCTACAGCATCCAACAATACATTAAAAAGATCATTGACCACGACCAAGTGGGATTCATCTCAGGGATGCAAGGGTGGTTCAGTATTCCCAAATCAGTAAATGTTATACCTCATATAAACAAAAGCAAAGACAAAAACCATATGATCATATCAATAGATGCAGAAAAAGCTTTTGATAAGGTACAACAGCCATTTATGATAAAAACACTCAGCCAAAGTGGGAATAGAGGGAGCATACCTCAATATAATAAAGGCCATATATGAGAGACCTACAGCCAACATCATACTCAACGGGCAAAAACTAAAATCTTTCCCACTAAGATCAGGAACAAGACAAGGTTGTCCACTTTCACCACTTCTATTTAATATAGTATGGGAAGTTTTAGCCACAGTGATCAGACAAGAAAAGGAAATAAAAGGCATCCTAATTGGAAAAGAGGAAACAAAACTGCCACTGTTTGCAGATGACATGATAGTGTACATAAAACATCCTATAGACTCTGCCCCAAAACTGCTCAACCTAATAAATGAATTTGGCAAAACAGCAGGTTACAAAGTCAATATCCAGAAATCAAAGACATTTTTGTATACCAACAATGAAACAGCAGAAGCAGAAATCAAGAAAAAAAATCCCATTTGATATAGCAAAAAGAAAAATAAAATACCTAGGAATAAACCTAACCAAGGAGGTAAAAGACCTGTATGCAGAAAACTACACAACACTGAAGAAAGAAATCAAGGAAGACACAAACAAATGGAAGCATATACCATGTTCATGGATTGGAAGAATTAACATCATCAAAATGTCCATACTACCCAAAGCAATTTACAGATTCAATGCAATACCTATTAAAGTACCAATGACATACTTCACAGACATAGAACAAACACTTCAAAAATTTATATGTAACCATAAACGACCCCGAATACCAGCTGCAATTTTGAGAAAGAAGAACAAAGTAGGAGGGATCACAATACTTGATATCAAACTGTATTACAAGGCCACTGTAATCAAAACAGTCTGGTACTGGCATAAAAACAGGCACATAGACCAATGGAACAGAACAGAGAGCCCAGAAATAAACCCAAATCTCTATGGCCAATTAATATACGACAAAGGGGGCAGCAACATAAAATGGACTAATAATAGTCTCTTTAACAAATGGTGTTGGGAGAACTGGATAGCTATGTGCAAAAAAATGAAACTCGAGCATCAGTTTACACCATACACCAAAATAAATTCAAGGTGGATAAAAGACTTAAATATAAGCCGTGACACCATTAAAGTCCCAGAGGAGAACATTGGCAAGAAAATCTCAGATATTTCACGCAGCAACTTTTTTACTGATATGTCCTGTAGAGCAAGTGACATAAAGGAAAGAGTAAACAAATGGGATCTCATCAAAAGTAAAAGCTTTTGCACAGCTAAAGAAAACAGTATTAAAATAAAAAGAGATCCAACTGTATGGGAAAACATATTTGCCAATGATACCTCAGACAAGGGTTTAATCTCCAAAATATACAAAGAACTTACACGACTCCACTCTAAGAAGACAAGCAACCCAATTAAAAAGTGGGCATAGGACTTGAACAGACATATCTTCAAGGAGGACATACAGAAGATCCAGGGACAGGTGAAAAGATGCTCAATATCACTAGCTATCAGACAGATACAAATTAAAATCACAATGAGATACCACTTTACACTGGTCAGAATGGCCATCATAAACAAAGCAACAAACAACAAGTGTTGGAAAGGTTGTGGAGAAAAGGAGACCCTAATCCATTGTTGGTGGGATTGCGGACTGGTACAACCATTGTGGGAAACGGTATGGAATTTTCTAAAAAAACTAAAAAGGGACCTGCCTTTTGATCTAGCAATTCCACTGCTGGGATTATATCCTAAGAACCCTAAAAGACCAATCCAAAAGAACCTATGCACCCCAGTGTTCACAGCAGCACAATTTACAATAGCCAAGAGCTGGAAGCAGCCTAGGTGCCCATCAGTAAATGAATTGATCAAAAGATTATAGTACATATACACAATGGAATTCTATGCAGCAGAAAGAAAGAAGGAGCTCCTACCCTTTGCAACAGCATGGATGTAACTGGAAAGAATTATGCTGAGTGAAATAAGCCAGGTGTTGAAAGACAAATACCATATGATCTCACCTTTAACAGGAACCTAAACAACAAAACAAACAAGCAAGCAAAAAGAAACAAAGACACTGAAATAGAGAACAGGGAGACAGTGACCAGAGGGGAAAGGGGAGGGAATTTTAGGGGAAAGGGGGGAAGGATTTACAGGAACTAGTATAAAGGACACATGGACAACAACTAAGGGGGGTGGAAATGAGAGGGAGGTGGGGAGCATTGGGAGGGTGGGCTGGGATGGGAGTAAAAAACAGAAAACTGTACTTAAACAATAATTAAATAAATTTTAAAAATTATATCAGTTTAAAGACATAAAAAAAAAAAAGAAAAAGAAAAAGTTACCTACAAAGGAGTTCCCATAAGACTATCAGCTGATTTCTCAAAAGAAACGTTACAGGCAAGAAAGGGCTGGAAGGAAGTATTTGAAGTCGTGAGAGGCTAGAACCTACATCCAAGATTACTCTATCCAGCAAAGCTATCATTTAGAATGGAAGGGCAGATAAAGTTGTTTCCCAAATAAGGTCAAGTTAAAGGAGTTCATCATTACCAAGCCCTTATTATATGAAATGTTAAAGGGACTTACCTAAGAAATAGACAATCAAAAACTATGAACAGTAAAATGGCAACAAACTCACAACTATGAACAACTGAACCTAAAAAAAAAATCCTAAAAACGAACTAAGCAAACAACTAGAAAAGGAACAGAATCACAGAAATGGAGATCACATGGAGGGTTATCAGCTGGGATGGGGGATAATGGGGGAAAAGGTCTAGGGAATAAATGGTCAGTACAGAATAGACAAGGGGTGGGGGGGCTTAAGAATAGTATAAGAAATGTAGAAGGCAAAGAATTTATATGTATGATCCATGGACTTGAACTAGGGGAGGAGAATGCTGGTGAGGGCACCAGGCAGAGGGGAATAAAGCAGAGAGAAAAATGGGACAACTGTAGTAGCATAATCAATAGAATATATTTTTTTAAAATTAGTTTTAAAAAATGTGACAACAACCCAGGCATTTCTCAACAGGTGAATGGAAAACAAGCTGTTGTATATTTTGTACAGTGGACTACTACACAGCTGTGAAGAGGAAATGAACTATTAATACAGGAAGTCATATGGATGCATGTGAAAATAATTATGCTGAGCAAAATTAGCCAGACCAGAACAGAGTATTTACTGTATGACTTCAGGCATATAAACTGTAGAAAATGCAAACTAATTTATAATGACAGAAAACACATTAGTGGTCGCCTGGGCATGAGGAGCCAGAGGGAAGGATTATGAGATAAGAAGGATTAAGAAGGGTCATGAGACTTTTTTTTTTAAGGTTTATTTTATTCTCATTCAAGAGAGTTGGGAAGGAAGAGAAAAATCATTGATTGGTTGCTTCCTGCACATGTTCCAACTGGGGTTCAAACCCATAACCTAGGCCTGACCAGGAGTGGAACCAGTGGCCTTTCTGTTATAGGATGAAACTTCAACCACCTGGGCCCCACCATCCACGGCCATGATGAAACTTTTTTTTTTTAAAGATATTATTTTCAGAGAGAGGGAAAGGGAGAGAAAAAGAAAGGGAGAGAAACATTGACGTGAGAGAGAAACATCAATCGGTGCCTGTCTTATGACCCTTGACTGGGGACTGAACCCGAAACCTGGGCATGTGCCCTGACTGGGGGTCAAACCAGCAGCCTTTTGGTTTGCAGAATGATGCTGACCAAGAGAGCTATACTGGTCAGAGCCATGATGCAATTTTTTAATGTGGTGAATATGTTCATTTTATTGATTGTGGTGATGGTTTCACAGTGTATACATATGTAAAAACTTAACACGTTACATACTCTAAAGATATGCTGTTTAAGATAGGTCAGTTATGTCCTGACCTGTGTGGCTAGGTCAGTTGGGTGTCATACCTGAAAACTGGTTTGATTTCCAATCAGGGCACATGCCTGGATTGCAGGTTCTTTCCCGGTGGGCCCTGGCGTGTATGAGAGGCAAGCAATTGATGTTTCTCTCCCTCTCTTTCCCTCTCTCTAAAAGTAAAAAATCTTTTTAAAAAATATGGCAGTTATACCCTGGCCAGTGTGGCTCAGTTGGTTGGAGTGTTGTCCTGTAACAGAAAAGTTGCAGGTTCAATTCTTGGTTAGGGAACATGCCTAAATTGTGTGTCTGGGTGCATACAGGAGACAATGAATGCTTCCTCTGGAATCAATGTTTCTCTCTTTCCTTTCTCTAAAAGTCATGAAAAAATGTCCTCAAGTGAGAATTTTTAAAAGATATGTCAGTTATACTTAATCAAAGTGTTAAAATTTCAAATAACTTTACAATTTAAATAATTTTTTATATTTTAAATCTTTTTTAAAGATGGGCTGGGATGGGAGTAATCTGTACTTGAATACTGTACTTGAACAACAGGTTACTGTACTTGAACAACAGAATACTGTACTTGAACAACAATTAAAATAAATTTTTAAAATCTTTTTAAAAGAAGAAAACTAACAAAATTTTATTAGTGGCATTAAATAGAGCAGTTTTGATAGAGTGGAAAGAATAGAGGCAAAAAGGTTTTAAGAACAGACCTAGCCATGGTAGATTAAACCCATATTAATCTCTGCTCCCTTCTAAAACTCCTCTAAAATCATTTTTATCAAATGATTTCAGCAAGCATGAATCCACCAGAAAAAAAAAGTGAGTGAAAGAGAAGATGAAGCATATAAGAGATGCCAACAAAGTTTTGGAAGCTAGAAAGTTTTTGGAGTGACACCAGAAGCAGCAGGATTAGTTGAAGAATTTACGAGGAGCGAGGCCTTAGCTATCCTGCCCCTCATATCCACATGCAGATAGCTGTTCCTCTCCCACCCTGGCAAAGCGGAGGATGGAGGCAATGTACCTAACTAAAAACAGAAGGATTAAATCAAAGTCTACATGCTAACACAAGACTGTGCCAGCTGTCTTCTCAAATTCAGTTCCAGATCACTAGAAGCCAAGCTTACACCCATGTGGCCTAGGATTTAGGGTACCTCTCTGGGCAACTGAATAGCCCAAGGGGGTAAAGAATATACAGATGTGGGTATCTGAGAGTTTTTCCAATGAAATGGCCAGATCCCCTCCTGGTATCCAGGAAAACAACCACAGGATAAGCAATCTCCTCTTCTCTACATATAAATTTTAATAAATAAAAACATATTTTTAGAAAACTGAGGAGAAATAAGGATTCTAAATTTTCCTAGAAAAGAAACAGTTCATATCCAAAGCATTAGGGTTTGGAATATATCGATTTTCTATATAGCAACTCTCGGAGCTAGAAGACAATGGAGCATGTGGCCTTCAAATTTTTGGAGGAAAAATGTTTGCTAACATAAACATCTATAGTCAATTAAGTATGTGGGTAAAAAAAATACTACATATCGATAATATGTATGGATAAAATAAGGACGTTCCACTCATTTAAGATCTCAAAAATTCAGTTCCTATATACCTTTTATTAGGAAGTAACTAGATTACATGCTCCACCTAAGTCAGGGAAGTAACTGTAAAAGAGAAAGACAAAGAATCTGGGAAACAGGTGCTCCAGTGTAGCAGGGACAGCAGGCAATTCCAGAGATTTAGGGAGGAGACATCCTTGGCGAGGTGTCAGACCTTTAGCAGCCTAAAGAGCAAACAATCTAGACTGGAACCAGGGAAACCCCTGAGGACAGTCTCCAGGACTGGAATGAAATTGATAGGGTACCTGAAGTGTTTGAACTGATTTAGAGGAGATATACAGCTCTGTTGGAGAATTTGAGGATGAATTAGTGAAAAATATATAATAAATACTAAGCCGAAAAATGAAAGTAAAAGAAGAGAAAGTAATAATTGTTAGTTTCAGGGAAAACAAAAAATTGTACAAGAAAGGAAATATAATTATACTGTGCCTGTTGAGTGAGGCTCTGGATGGAGTCTGAGGAAAAAGAACTGCAGACCAGAAGTTACTGTGAGGACTCCTTAAAGGCTCAAATGGAGGGAGGGAGTAGAACAGGTATTTGAGGTCTGAGATTTCAGAATCCATGTACCTGGGTGTGTAGCAGTACAGATTGCTGGTGAGGCTCAGCCCTAGGTCCTTCCCAGGGCCTGGCTAAAGCAGGAAGGGGATGGTCGCCTAAGATAGGTGTGGAACTCATAGGTGTCAAACTCATTTTCACAGGGGCTACATCAGCCTCGTGGTTGCCTTCAAAGGGCTGAAATAATTTTACGACTGTATAAATGTAACTACTCCTTAACTGTTAAGGAGTTGAAATTACATTCAACTGGTATATAGTATCTGATTCCTTAAGACAGAGTTAAATTGTGCTTCCTGCTGTTTCATTGCTTTCTCACACTGTATTGTAATTGACTTGTTTCTTTCCCATTAGTCTATAAGTTTTTTGATGGCAAAAACTGTCATCTTCACTATTATCTCAGCATAGCATCTTGCATGTTATATGTGCTCAATGAATATTTGTTAAGTGAATAAACAGTAGTGGAAGAAAGGTGAGGATATGGTGTTTTATGAGTAAAATACTGAAATTTCTGGATAAATGGTCATGGAAGGAGACTTGACTCGGGTGGTGAACACATGATACGATACATAGATGATGTGTTATAGAATTCTATACCTGAAACCCATATAATTTTGTTAACCAATGTCACCCCAATAAAGTCAGTAAAATAAAAATACTGAAACTTCTGAAGGTGAGATCAAGAGGGAGGAGTGATGGAGGTCATTAAATTAAGTCCAAAAGTGTTCAAGAAATTTGTAGAAACAATAAATAAGGATATAAAGAGACTGGAAGTGGACATAAGAAAAACAGGAAGTGGCAAAAAGGAGCAGTAATCTTTCTTTACTGTTTTATATTGCCTTCTAAGATGATAGAGAACAAGAAAAGGTATGAACTCTGGTGAAGGAGATAGTGGGAAAAATCATTAAAATTGGCCCTTAAAGGAATGAGCAGGAATTTGAAGTATATATGCTGTGGAAGACTAGGGCTTCTAGGCAAGAGGGAACATATGAGGTCTGTCCATAAGGTATCCAGCCATATACTATGAAAAAATAGAGACATTTATTAAAGAAGACACAAGATACAAGAAACATTGTACATAGGACAATGATGCCTCAGTCCCCTTTAAAGTAGACACCTTGAGACCTCACACAGTTCTCCAAATCACCTGCCATCAGCTGTCTCAGTGTATTTTCCTGCATTTCAGCAATAGTCTGAAATCTCTTTCCTTTCAAAGGTGATTTTAGTTTGGGGAAAAGCCAGAAGTTGCAGGGCACCAAATCTGGGCGGTAGGAGCACTTGGGTGATTTGTTGTTTTGCCAGAAGATTGCATGAGATGTGATGTGTGAGTGCGTACTTTGTCATGATGAAGCTGCCAGTCACCAGTTGTCTATAGCTGTGGCCTTCTGAAGCATCTGAATAGTTTCTGTGGAGGAATGTTCAAGCTTAACACAAAATTTGATGTAGATTTGCTATTCTCCTCTCTCAGTCATTTTGCATGCAACAACCACACAGTACACATGCTCACTCAACAACATCTACCACCCAGTCATTGTTCACAATGCACATTCCAGTCCACTCTCCTTGGCTGCCAGATTGCATTATATTAACAATGGCCAGACTTTTTCCGGACAGACTTTGTATGTAAAGCAAAGAGGGTAGAGGAATTGGTGTGTGCTTCACAGGTGAGTAAGGAAGGCAGATAAAAAAAGATCACTTAGGCAAACCAATTGAACTGTCCCTCAGGATAGAGGATAGTGTGCCATTGAAGAATTTCAAGGACAGTGATGTGATCAGATTTGCAATTTACCAAGTCTACTTCAAGAAGTTGTTTAGAAGATGGATTGAAATCAGATGGGACCCAGAAGCACAAAGACCAGTGAAAAGGCTTGTATAGTAGTGAGATTTAGAGAAGCTGCCTTTAACCGTGTCAGTTAAAAGCAATTAGAAGGGGTGTTGGATATGAGAGCTATTTAGGAGGTAAAAACCATGATACTTTGTGATTAATAGAATGTGTGGGGTTAAGGAAGGGAGATGGAGAATCTTGTACAATTATAGGTTTCCTGTGTGAATCTTAGTGAATGCTGCTAGCATTCACAGAGATAGAGGATATAAAAAGGAGAGGAAATTTGACACAAGAATTTGGAGAAGTGGAGAAGACTTGTATGTAAAAGAGGGCTGGAGTTGAAAATTTGGAAACCAATGTGGAAGGTTATTGAAGCCATGGACTTTTTGCTTATTTCTTCTCATCATTATTGTGCTAACTAGAAACTGATTACTTACAAGCCTTTGTTTGTTCATTTGTTTGTTTAAACCAATAAGCAGATGCTAAGGTCCACAATATAGAGCTCTTTAATTGGAGAGAATTGTTAAAGATGGAAGATCCATAAAGTTTTATAATACAGTATAAATGTCTTTGAGAAAATGATTTTTAGGCTTGAGGTTTCAAGTAACTTAATAAATTTAAACAAATTGTCACTTTTGTTCTAATTAAAGCATTACACTTGTACAATTAAGTGCATAAAATGTACAGCTCAGTGATTTTTTTCATGAATGTGTACATTCTTATAACTGCAATTCAGATCCAGATCATCTCCAGTTCCTCATAAGGTTCCCTTGGAACATTGTAACACTAGTTTTTATTCTAGAGGCTCTAGATCACTGTGTAAGTTTAGGATGAGAGAATCCTCCCTGTCCTTGGCAAAGCCCTGTAAGCTGCAGAATCAGAAGCCCATAGAGAAGAATAAAAAGTTGGAAACTGGCTTTCCAACTCTGAGCCTGGTGTAATGGCTCCTGCAAAGAAGTGTGGCAAGAAGAAGAAGGGCCTTTCTGCCATCAATAAGGTAGTGACCAGAGAATATGCCAGCAACATTCACAGGCAAATCCATGGAGTGGATTTCAAGAAGCATGCCCCTCAGGCACACAGAGAGAGTCTGGAAATTCGCCATGAAGGAGATGGGAACTGCAGATGTGCGCTCAACAAAGCTGTCTGGACCAAAGGAATCAGGAATGTCCTACCATATCTGGGTGCCATTGTCCAGAAAATGTAATAAGGATGAAGGTTCACCAAACAACCTCTATGTGTTGGCCAAGAAATAGAATATAACCATACCCCAGAACCCATCCTGTGCCCCTTTCTGATCGAATCCCCTCTCTCTCTCTCAGACATTCACTAGCCTTAATTATATAGTCATCATTCCCTTTTCTTTATAGTTTTATAAACTGTATATAGACATTGATGCCTGTATAAACATATATGTATGATTTTTAAATGTGTGTATCTGAACTGTGTATTAATGGAATTATACTATAAACATATTCTTTCGTGACTTGCTTCTTTCACCCCATATTGTGCTTTTGTAACTCATCTTGGTTGAAGTGTGTTGCTCTAGTTCATTTTCCTGCAGGATAATATTCTGTTGCCTGCAAACACCACAATCTTTTTACCTGTTTTACTGTGTATGGGTGTTTGTTTCTATATTTTTTTTTCAGTTAAAATAATGCTAAAAGTATTTTTAAAAATCTTCACCGAGGATATGTTTTTATTTTTCGGGGGGGCGGGGAGAGAAACATCAATGTGATAGAGAAAATTGGTTGATTGTATTCCATATATACTCTGACCAGGGATCTAGGAATCAAACCTGCAACCTAGGTACCAGTACATGCCCTGACTATGGATCGAACCCACAACTTTTTGGTGCATGGGCTGTTGTTCCAACTGACTAAGCCACCAGTTCAGGGCTAAAAATATTTTTTTTATATGTGCAAAAGTTTCTGTGGAGTATATTCCTAGAAGTGCAACCACTAGTTTGTATAGTAGTGACACATTCAAGTGTACTGCACAATGGCATACGTTGTAAAAGTGGTGGTACCTCCCACAGGAGTGAATGAGAGTTGCTCTTGCCTTGCACTCTTGTCAGTGTTGGTATTGCCCAACTTTTTAATTTTAACCAACCTGGTCGTTGTGAACTAAATTAAATTAAAACTCTTTGTGGTTTTAATTTATATTTTTCTGATTGACATGAGATTGACCATCTTTTCACATGTTTAGGGCCATTTCTGCATCCTCTCCAGTGAAATTCCTACTCGGTTATTTTGTAAATGTTTCTGGGAGGTTGTCTTTTTCTTATGGATTCACAGCAATTCTTTATTACATTCTAATACTTTTTCACAGTAATATGAGTTCCAAATCAACATGCTTTCTTTTTTATTCTGCAAAATCTAGAAACCCAAGAAGAGAGATGCTTTGAGCAAGCCTAGAGAGTGAAACCACTGGCCAGGCTTCTGTACTAGGCACTCTAGTGAAATAGCCATGTGGTCTGCAAGGGCAGGCCCTGGCACTTTGAAGTGTGTTACATCATAGTTACTGGCTGCTGCTGACCTGTGGCGCTTGCCTTTGCAGGTGGAACAGGAGGATTTTGTAATGGAAGGACATGGCAAGACTCCACCTCCTGGTGAAGAAAGCAAACAGTGAGTCACACTTTATTTAAAAAGGATCTTATTACAGATCTTCAGAAGCATTTTGGTTAAACATGCCAAGAGCATGTTTGCAGGATGTATATGTTGGGCACATTGTGAAACTCACCAGTTGCTTTGGTGGCTGTTAATGCACTGCATCTATTTATAGACTAACTGGAGAGACAAGAAAGTTGACTTTGTAGTTTTTCATACTTGACTTATCAAAATTTATGTTACACTTTAGCAAAGGCTTTAAGACTCAGGATGTTCCAAATGGAACTAATTCAGTCTGGTTGATTTCCAAAGAAAGCATAAAATTGTATACCCTTATCTTAGCAATGTCTTTATGAAGTGTTGAAATTAATAGGCTGTTTTCCTGCATTCCAAGTGTGAATTTATTTGAATAGTACTTCCTGACATTCTGTTCCATTGAGTTATTTATACTTCGGATCTTTGTTTAAAACACAAATTGTTTCCCTAAAGGAATAGGAATTATAAATAAAGTAACTTAGCCAGAATTCTAAATAATTCAGGATCTCTCCCTTTTTGACTTAAAAAGTAATTAAGCTTTAAATCTGAAATTGGGAGTTCTCTGGGTAGCTTTTTTGGTGGCAGTGAATAGAATTCTTTTGCTTGTGTCACAGAACTTGAAAAATTGTGTTGCAGAGCATACTAGTGTTTCATATGTTCTTTTAAAGAAAAAATAGTTAAGACTGGCTTAAAGGGCAGACAAACTACTATTTTTTATTCAGACAATAGTCTCCTGAGTTGAATGGTTCGGTGATTCATGGGAGTTTCTGAAAATCTGTAGAGAAAAATTCCTTTCTCTTGCCTTTTTTTATTTTCTAGAAAATAATTTAGCTTTGATTTGTCTTATGAAAATTATGTCTTCAAAATCGTTAGGAATGAATTATTCAGAATAGCTGTGCTGCCACATGGCCAGGTTCATTATAGGAGAATGTTCATCTCAAATTTGTTGTGAATGGAAACCAGGATATTTTCACAGCTGGTTTAATTTGCTAACGAGGCAGTTTTAAAAATAGTTTACAATATAAATCCTAACTTTGCTGTATTTTGTCAAATGCATGAGCTGATGGAATGAATTCATCATTAGCAAATTAGAATGCCAAACATCTAATCCCAGTGGAATTACAGGAATGCTTCAGGTGCTCATTTCTGCCCCTCTGCCCACTCCCTACCCTTGCCCTCTGGTCAGAAGTCTTCATACTATAAAAATCATAAATCCCATTTGACACGTGTTTTGTGTGCACCAAGTACTTTGCTTGTTGCAGTGTCTCCATTTAATTGGGAGATTAGGGTAGGTAACTTGTCCATAGTAATGCAGTTTGAAATGGAAGTTAGTATTTGAACCCAGATCTTTAACATTCTGACTTTAAAGTGTTTTTATAACATCTTAACATCTTCTTAAACCCAAATTCTTTGCCAACCTTGGGAGCTAGGTTCCTGAAAAGTACTGTCGTTAGCAAAATGCAGTTGTCAAGATCAAAAGTCTCTTGGATAAGCGGGATGTGGGGGAAACAGTGAAAATGGCATTAAGCCTATTTTTAAAACACAGATGAAAGTTCTGTTCTCTGGAGGGTATCCATTTCTCAGACAAACCAGTCTCTGTCTTTAAAAACCTGTCGTCCCACTAACCCCTCTCCTGAATCAGCTCCTTTAGGTATTCAGGAAATGTTGCTGGGGCTGATTCTCACGAGGTTTGTGTTCTACAAACTGCACTTCCTTTAAAGAGCTTCACATAGCCCCAGAGGGCCGGGAATGTCCCATGTTGTGATTCTTACCATTATCCCTTGTTTTGTATTGACAAGTCTAATGCTGCCTTTTCATAGGTGAATCCTGTTTTGTTTTTATTTTTGTTTTTCTGGGCTCGGTAGGCTATCATACTTGAAATAATAAAGCAGAACTGAATCTTCACTAGGTGTTTTTACTGTAGACCTTCCCACCTCCACTGTGGGAGTGGGGAGCAGAGGTGTGGCATTCTCATTTGAGGCAACAGAAATAACTTTTTTTTTTTGGTATCTCAGAACTCTAGTCAGCAAAAGGATGATTGAATCCTGAACTGTAGATCCTGAAACAGAGAAATTGTAGATCCTGAAAGTAACACATTGCTGAATGACTTAATGAAATCCCCATTCATTCTTTTATTCTTTTTAATTATAAAAATAATATGTGATTGTCACAAAATGTTTAAACAGTAAATGTGGGTTTAGAAATAAAAGTGAGATTCTTTGTTTACCCTAACTTCCCTCCCTGTCTTCCTAAATATTTTCTGTAAAACAACCATGCTGTGACTGGTGTGGCTCAGTTGGTTGGGCATCCTCTTGCAAAGCAAAAGGCCACCACCAGTTCGATTCCCAGTCAGGGTACATGCCTGGGTTATGGATTTGGTCCCCAATCTGGGTGTGTGTGAGGCAACTGATAGTGTTTCCTTTCACATTGATGTTTCTCTCCCTCTGTTTCTCCCTCCCTTGCCCTGTCTCTAAAAATAAAGCCTTTAAAAAAAGTAGATATTTTTCTGAAACATGCTTTTTAAATTTGATATCTTCTACAGTTTATTTCATTATTTTAAACATCTGCAAAACATTCAATTGAATCTATTTACTCTAATCATTACTATCTAATAGATATTTTGATCATTGTTACTTGTTTGATTATTACAAATAATATTTTATTGAACATCCTTATTCCTATATATATTCAAATATATTTCTGTAGAATAGATTTTTTTAGAGATGGAGCTGTTTGGTTTATGGGCTTGTATTTTTTACAAGTAGACTGGAAGTAGCTGTTATCAAATTACCTTCCAGAAAAGCTATATCAGTGTTCATGTCCATCAACAGTATATGGGAGTGCCTATTCCTCCATACTTTTGATGACAATCAAATTATTATCTTCAGATTTTTGCTACTCTAATATTGTTTTAATTTGCACTTTTTTGCTTATTAATAAGTTGGTATATCTTTTGTGAATTTTTATTGACCATTGATTTTTATCTTGTGTACTACCTATTTACTATTCCCATTTTCCTATTGGATTATTTATTTTGATAGTTATGTAGGAACCCTTTATAAAGTATAGATATTAACCTTTGTCTCTTGAGATGTTTCAAATCAAAGGACTTACTAAATTTCAGATGTTCCCAGTCCTTTTAACATTGGGGTATACCAATATACTTTTAAGTTTTTATGTAGTAAAATCAGCCACCCTTTATGGTTTCTATGTTTTCTGCTTGTTAAAGAAGTTTTCCCTACCCTAACATGATAAAATATCCTTAGTTTTTCTGCTTTATTTTTATATTCCCATCTTTAATTGAACTGGTACTCTTTTTTGTGTATTGTGTGAGGCAGAGATCTAACTTACACTTTTTCTAAATTGATTTGCAAGATGGGTCTCATTTACTGGTATTAGTTTGTATGAATAGCCTATTTCACTTGTGGAAGCAGTTGAAGCACAAGGTTAATATAACTTCTCAAAGTCACAGAGCAGATTCTTGTAAGGATTAAGTCTAAAGTTATTTTTGTTAGCTGACCTGTGCCACTTTCTCTGTTTTTTCATTTAACATTTTTACCATAGGTTCTGTAAGTGTTAAATATTTTATTTCCATGATGTTTATTTCAGTGAAACTAAGTTCTATTAATAGGTGGATTAAGGTAACCATGCATGTAGAAAGCTTTCTTGAAAAATAATTCATTCTCGATATTGAAAAATATCAGTGCTAATTGGTTAATACTCAGTTCAGTTATGCTGAATTCTGGTGTATGTGTGAATAAAATTTGATAGTGTATAACTTTAAACGCTATCTGTACACATTGATTGTTGCTTTTTAATGAGGTTTATTTACTAATAGTGTGTCTAATGCAATAACTTTTCTGAGGATATTTAATTACCAGCTACTGTAGCCAATCAGACAAGTTATTAATTACATGGTATGTTTAACACAGTGGTAAATGTACAACTATTACAGCTTTTCAAAAAAGAACATGAGTAGTTACTTGCCCAGAGATTGTGTTTGACCATGCCTATCGGAAGCTCATTTCACATAAAATGTTTCTACCTAGGCAGGCTTTTAAATTGGTATTATTTATAATACAAGTGATAGTCTGGGTGTTTATGGGCAGATCATTTGTTATAAATTATTTTGAAGTTAAATATCAGTTTTGGTGTATTAATGAGTTTGGTCTCTTTTTTCATCTTTTCCTTTTTAAAAAATATAACTTAGAAACAAGTCTAAGTTTTAAATCTCTATGCTGAAGTTTATTCACAGTGTCAAAAAATATCTTTAACCAACTAAAATGATTTAATTTTTCTAGTAAATTTTTGTTGACTGAATTTTCTTAATTCTTTTGGTTAATTTTACAAAAGGTCATTATTAAAAGCAAATCTATCAAAGTAGGATTTCAAAGAGTTATTTGTACACTCATATTTATTGCAGCATTATTCACAATAGCCAAGAGGTGGAAGCAACTCAGATGTCCACCGACAAATGAATAGATAATGAAAGTGTAGTGCCTAAATACAATAGAATGTTATGAAACCTTACAAAAAAGGAAATCCTGTCATGTGCTTCATGAACCTGAAGGATATCATGTTAAGCAAAATAAGCCAATGAAAAAGGACACATACTGTATGAGTCCACCCATATGAAGTATCTCAAATAGTCAAAACCATAGAGACAGAAAGTAGAGGGGTGGTTTCCAAGAACAAGAGGGAGGGAAGATAGAGAATTTGTATTTAATGGGTATATAATTTCAGATTTTCAAGATGAAAAAGTTCTAGAGGTCTGCTGCAAAACAATTCAAATATACTGAACTATTGAACTTAATACTTAAAAATGGTTAAGATTTTGAAGTCACTCTTACCTGTTCTTTACTACAATAAAAATAATAGTAACCAAATTGAATTGTACTTTAAATGCAAAATAACAGCCTGGTATAAAATGTACCAGGTACCTTTAGAACAACAACAAAAGAATATAAAATTAATAATTTTTATATTGATTTTATAGTGAAATTATAATCTTTTGTATATGTTGTACTAAATAAAGCATATTAAAATTTGAAAAACAAAAAAAATCTCATTTAATAATGTGTGTTATAGACAGTATCCCCTTTATAAGGCTTGTTGATAAGAATTAATTTTATAAGTTGCTATATTTCTGCTCCCTTGGGATGCCTTCTTTTTTCCCTCTTTCCAAGGGAGAGTCTGTTTAAAGTTTGCATGGGCATCCTGTTAGGAGATCAAGTGTTGAAACAGTTTTATACTGATTCAGAGAGAAGAATGTATTTTATAGAGTAAACACACCAGTCTTCATACCCCAGGATGGTGTAACGTAGCTTTGTGCTTGAGGTGCTATTTTTAAAATGTCTTAACTTCAGTGTCTTGATTAAATTCTCTTCTCACTAATTATATTCTCCCCAACTTAAATGCCAAGTTATTAAAAATGCCCTTTTAATTTTTAAAAATTATTAATTATACAGGCCTTTTGTGAATTCTAATAGTTTGTCCTTATCTTTATTTCTGTTCCTACTCTCACTCCTTAACCTACAGCTCTGTTTTCCTTGGATTAGTCATATACTGGTTTATTTTCCCCAAATCTCTGTAGTAAGGATTCCTTTTATTAGGAATCTAATAAATTCTTTGTTTCGTATTTGACCACCCAGTTTAACCATTCTTTTGGGTACTTGTTTAAAACCTTTGGGCAGCTCTATAGCATTTTCTAAATACAGAAAAAAAAAGAAAATATTTTCAAGTCACTTATAAATAATTATCAAAACACAAATTTTGATATTTGGCCATATGACACTTTTTTTAACACCATATTTTTCATAGTTTACCATCCGTTTTTGATCAGTTTTTTCCCTTGAACCATTAAAATGTATACATGTTGAAATAAATTTATTAAAAAGTATCGAATTGAATGGTAGAGTAAAGTCAACCATTATTACACAATAGTAAGCTGGACCTCAGAAGAATAGTTGGATTTCTATATAATCTTTGCAGATTGTTTTTGGAAGAAAGGAAAATTTTCAAGTTAATTGGTATTTTGAGAATGCCATACATAGGTTCAGTAAGTGATAGTTATGCTCTTGGAGTTTTTGCTGCTGGGAATTTTAGTATAACCGTAAACATTTTGTACTAGGTCTTTGAGAAACTATCAGTTGCTGGTAAATTTTCTAGTTTGCATTTGAAGTTACTTTAAAAAATTAATTCTTTGAAAATACATTTTTCCCAGGAGTCTCAGAATCATAATAAGTAAGTTCTGAATCCATCCATGAAGGTTTTCCCTGGATGTCTGTAAGACAGACATCTCCCTTGCAGTAAGAATGAGGAGATACGTGTATCATAATTGAAAATGACTGCAAACCGTGTGGGTCGCTACTACTTATAGGTTAAGGTGGTGATTTTACACCACAATGAATAGATTGTGCAGATCTGAGCAAACTGCAGTTAACTTAATGAAAGTCTTGTTTATTTAGCTTATATTTCTTTATGGAGAATGATATATGCCTTTATGAAAAAAACATTACTTGAAAGGCAAGTTGTGTTTGTCCAGTGCCATGAAATTGGTGTTTTAAGCCTTCTTTTTTGGAGATATTGTTATGTAGTTGTAAAATGTTATGAGATACATAGCATTATGTAATGTAGGTTAAAAAAAAAACACCCAAAAAACCATGTTTGCCTGCAAGTATCTCCAGTGGTGTCATGAAGAGAAGTTAGTGTTCATTTCTTTCAGAATGAATGGTCACTAGAGGCCATGCACACATGTTCTGCCCTGAGCATTCTGCCTGAGTTTGGATTTCCCTTGCCAGGAGGATCTCTGTGAGCCAAAGTGTGGGCTGAAGTAAAGGGGAAGAGTGTAGTAATGAGGAGGTATAGCATGATGGTGGGCAGTCAAACGTAACGTTAAAGCTTCATGCTGGATCTTCAGTTCTTCAAGGACAAAGACTTGTGGCTTGGTCACTATAGAAAGTGTGAATAAATATACTGTATATTGGATGAATGAAGATGTCAGCAAATTCCCACCGGCTGTTATGAATCCCTGTTTTACATACATACTTTGAAAACCTGAAGTAGGGCTATTCAAAATCCTAGCCTCAGAATATTTTATTTGTTGTTGGCAGAAGAAAAGTTCACATGTCATATCTGACCTTATGTTTAGTGTTTTCTAGAATATATTCCAACATACCCAGTATTTATCACTGTTCTCTTTAAGTATCCCTACCAGTAAGTTGTTGATTATTGTTTATTTTGCAGAAAATACATTTTTATCCATTTGAACTTTTTCTTGCTCCTAAGGGCCTCCATAAGATGCCTTTTGCCTACCTATGAATATTTTCTCTACTCTTTAAAGGATCTTCCTGCTCCTCCTCAGTGGATCTCCCTAAGATCTTCCATGCACATCTGATTACCTCCCCGCTGCATGCCTTTGTTCAGGCCGAGAGTCCTTTCTTTCTGACCAGGAGCAAATCTAGGTTTTGTGGAAATGCTTTTAAGTAAAAAAAATAATAATTTTCAACACAAATTAGTTGCAAAGTGAATATTTATTTACAGTGAGGAAAGAAATCACAAAATTGGCAGCTTTTAAAAAGTTGACAGCTACAAAACTCAGAAAAAAAGTAGTATTTGTATTAATTCACTATCTAAACAGATAGATGTGAAACTTTTTTTCTGTACATTGTTTTGGCTATAAAAAAATATTGCTCCTTCATATTATAAAAATTCTGTGATGTTTCTAAAAATAGAATAGATATAACTCAGTGTTGTCTGTAGCGTGATTGACCAAAATAAAATTTTCGTTATTGACAAATTAGAGAAGTTCCATTCAGCCTCACAACTTCTAATTATAACATCATATAAATTTGTAAGATTGCTATCACCTTTGGGAAAACCTCTACCAAGTATCTTTAATATATGAGGTATAGGATTTTTATATGAGGTATAATTACAAGGCTTCATTTTTTTATACATTGATTGTATACTTTGAATTGGCATATTTACATCATGATATGATCTGGCCCTGTCCATTTCTTTCATTATGCAGTGAGTTGGTCCATCAACATCTTTTTCTTTTTTAATCCTGAATTGAGGCTGTATTCATTGATGTTTAGAGAGAGGAATGGAGAGAGAGAAACATCAATGTGAGAAAGAAATATCAGTTGGTTTCCTCCCATCTGTGCCCCAACTGGGGGCCAACCCCAATAACCTGGGCATGTGCCCTGACCAGGAATCAAACCTGCTACCCTTCGGTTCATAGGACAGTGCTCCAACCTACCGAGCCACACTGGCCAGGGCCAGTAACATTTATTTTACACAAGGGTGATTAACATTAACTTTACCAGACATGGAAGTGACTGAGAACTACATAAATATATTCCAGTAAACCTAAAATAATATCACCAATTCAGCTTTCCCTTTAGGGATCCCCAAAATACTTATGGCCACTCTAACTCCACTGATGGGGAATCATGATGGGCAGGGTTAAGGTAAGATGGAAAGGGGTGGTGTGGTTTTAACTATTTGGATTAAGATTGTGGTGAAAATATCTTTTGTACATTTTATAAAAATAATTGGTAATTTGGAACAAAACTGGGGAACTCACACCTTCTAATTTCAAAATATATTACAAAACTACAGTAATCAAAACAGTGTTGTTATAAGCATAAAGACAGGCACATAGACCAATGGAATAAAATAGAAATGCAGAAATAAAAAAAAAAAAAAGAAATAAACCCTCACATGTGAGGTCACATGACTTTCAACAAAGGTGCCGAGACCACCCCCTGGAGAATGGAGAGTCTTTTCAACCAATGGTGGTGGGAACACTGGATACCCACTTGCAAGAAAATGAAGTTAGACCCTTATCTTACACTGTATGAAAAAATTAACACAAACTGGATTAAAGACCTAAGCTTACAACCTAAAACTATAAAACTCCTAGAAGAAAATATAGGATAAAAGCTTCTTAATGTTGGACTTGGTTATACTTTTTTGGGTATGACACCAGAAAGCACAGGCAAAAAGCGAAAATAGAAAATGGGACTACATCAAATTTTAAAAGTTTTGTGCATCAAAGAACATACCTATAGAGTAAAAAGGCAGCCTACAGAATGGGAGAAAATATTTCCATATCATATACACGTATCAAAACATTGGATTGATCAAAAATTCTGTTTCATTTTTTCCATAAAAGACACATTATTCATTTTCACCAGTAACTTTATTGATTTGCATATTTTGAGTATGTCAGCTATCTCTCTTGTGGCAGGACATTGATTGTTCTCAATTAATGTCTCTGTTTGATAGCTATCAATTTCAACTGGTCTACCCAACTGTGGGGCATCATCTAGTGAGAAATCTTCAGCACAAAACTTCGCAAATCACTTTTGACACATTCGACCGGTTATAGCACCTTTTCAATACACTGCACAAATCTTTGTTGTGTGTTTCAGTTGCATTTTTACCTTTCTTGAAATAATAAAGCATAATATGCTAAAAATGTTGCATATTTTCTCCCATCTTCAATATTAAAATGGCTAAACAAAAATTCACTAATTGATAAGTTTGTTTTTAAATGTATGCTGATAGGACAGCTGTCACAGTACAATCTAACAAAACTCTTTTGAATGAAATTAAAGACAACTAGGTGCTATAAGAACCATTGTACTGAAAAAACTAAACAAACTTTTTGGCCAACCCAACATATAAAGAACTACTGCTCAACCCCAAAATATCAAGTAACTTGACCTAAAAATGGACAAAAAACTTGAGTAGACATTTCTCTGAAGATGATATATAAATGACCAACAAACCTATGAAAAGACACTCAACATCACTGTTCATCAAAGAAATGCAAGTCAAAATCACAATAAGATCATTTTACACTGATAAGGATGGCAACTATTAAAAAAAATAACATGTGCTTACATGGGTGTGGGGAAACTAGAACCTTTGTGCTCTGTTGGTAGGATTATAAAATGGCATTACTGCCATGGAAAACAGTATGGAGGTTCCTTAAAAAATTAAGAGCTACCATATGATCTAGCAAGCCCTCCTCTGGGTATGTATCCAAAAGAATTAAAAGTAGGTTCTGGGATAAATATTTGCATTATCCATATCCATGACAGCACTATTCACAATAGCCAAAAGATAGAAGTAACCCAAGTGGTCATTGGCAGATGAATGGAGAAACAAAATGTGGTATATACATACAGTGGAATATTATTCAGCCATAAAAAAGGAAGTCCTGTCATACGCTACATCAAGGATGAACCTTGAGAATAATTGTGCTAAGTGAAGTCAGCCAGTTGGAAAAAGACAAATACTGTATAATTTCATTTATGTGAGGTGTCTAGTCAAATTTATATAAGTATAAAGTAGAATGCTAGTTGCTAGAGTGAAGGGGAAAAAGGAAGTTATTTAATAGTGAATTTCAAATTTGCAAGATGAGAAAATTCTGGAGATCTGTTTTACAACAATGTGAATATATGTAATAGTACTGAACTGTGCACTTAAAAATGGTTAAGATGGTATATTTTGTATGTATATTTTACCACAATAAAAATAGAAGAACTATATTTTAACAAAAAATAAAGAAAGATCATCTGGGCACAGAGTTAAAAGTGAGGGGTCCTGCAGCTTAAACTTCAGTAGTTTCCATTTTCTGATTCCTGTCTCTTGGAGGGTTGAACAGTTAACAATTTATCTTACACTTTCTTGTGGCCATCCTGTATATGTGTGTATGTTTCATCTCCCAATTATAGGGCTTTAAGTGTTGGCTTTTTTTGCACCCTATAAATACCTAGGTTCATAGTATTCATCTATTTATTCCTTTGTTTATTCATTTGGTCATTCATTCAGCAAACATTAATTGAATTCCTCCTTTGTGCTAGCTCCAGAAAAAAACCACATACCCTGCCCTTGTGAAGCTCATAGTTTAGAGGGGGGAAGCACCAAGTAAATGGTAACAATAATGGTAGGGTGTGGATGTACTACAACAGCAGTACCTACTGGGTGACAGCAAGCACAGAAGAGGACACTGGGTTCAAACTGGAGTGTCATAGAAGGCTTACTCCAAATGCAGATTTGATTTTTGAGGCTTAGTTCTAAAGAATTTAAGAATTTTTTAAAATGTTCCCTGAAAGGTCTGCTAGCATTCTAACTTCTAAATGTAACAAGGATGTAAATGCTAACATTCTGTTTTCCAACTACAGTCCAAAAATTTTGGATTCTAGTTGCACCAGAGATTTCCAAGTAGTTTTGGCTACTGTTTTCACCTTCTGACTTTGTTGGTTGTAAGAATCCTGGAAAAACTTGGCTCTCACATTTATATTTTTTCTTATTATCCTTCCTCCTCACTATTGGTAGTACTGAAGTTGATAAGACTTAGAAAAGCCTCTGCCTTTCTCATGTTCATGTGGCAAACTCCTACTCATTCTTTACACCTCAATCCAAAATCTCTCATCTCCCCTGTGAAATCTTTCCTGACTCTCCCAGCAGTCAGTCCTTTGTATCACTATAGCATAACTGTCCCATATCTCTGTTTGTTCTTTAATCATGGCACTTACCAGGCTGTATTTTAATTACAGATTTACATGCCTCTGTCGTTCAAGGTGTTAGCAATCATCTATCCCCCTGGGCTTGGTTCTAGCATAGTGTCTAATACATAGTCAATGCTCAAAAATAGTTTTTAAAAGCATGAACGAATGGTGAGTCATGTTTGGAGTCTTATTTTTGAAAGATTTGATTTGCCTTACTATATTTCATGGTCACAGATTGCTTCTGTAACAGCCACCAGTTATCTGATAATAGAATCACTTTTATGTTCAAAATATCTTATGTACTTCTCTCCACTGCTACCACCTCCATCTGGTTCATGCTACTCTCCCTCACCTAGATGGAGCAGTCTCCTTCCAGCTTGTCTCTCTGCTTCTTCTTTTGGTCCTCTGTAATGCAGTCTCCATGTAGAAGCCAGGATGAGCTTCTGAAAACATAAATCTGATCGTCTGTCCTAAAGTGCTTGTAAGACCTCCATGGCTCCTTGGAATTCTTACTTTAGGAGATTTTAGAGATTTTTTCCCACTTTATAGAAAACATATTAAAAGGTGCCTACATTCCATATTAAATATGCGGTTTCATTTATTTGGTTTTGTTATCACATGTTAAAAGTATTGTACTATTTTGCTTCAGAAATTCTTTGGCTCAAAATAACTGACTCAAATTATGATTACCTAAGATTTTTTAACAGTTAACATTTTTGCAAAGTGAGGACTTTTAGGACTTTTTGCAAAGTGAGAATTATTTTTTAATTAATGAAATTTTATAAATGCTAAATTAATAGTGAACAAAATCTATGGGTTATATTTTGAGGACACAAGCATTTATTAATTTTTATGGTTATAAATTTCTTATTGTATTTTAGACTTGCAAATGTATCTTTTCCAGTCTCAGACATTTTCCAAGGTCCCTGAAAAGTTTGTCAATGCTATGTATTAGGTGGCAAGGAAATAATAGGTAAAATGCACTGTTCACTCTCTTTAAAATTTTCCTGTGACTTTCCACTGTTCTGAAAATAAAATCCTTACTGTGGCCTATATGACCCAGTGTGATTTAGCGCCTCCTGCCTCCCAAGTTTATCTCCTTCCTCTCTCCTCTGTTCACATGCCCTGGCCTCCTCATCACCCATCCCTCTTGTTCTTTGAACACTCAAGCAGTTGCTTTTTAACTCTGCTTCCTCCCAAGATAAGCCTTCCCTACCCACCTTATATAAAGTGAGCCTCCCTCAGTCATTCTGTATCCCATCAAACTATTTTCTTCTCAGTGATTTCCTTTTCCCATGAGGATGTTGACTCCATGTGGACAAGAACCTTACTTGATTTATTGCTGTTCCCCAGCACCTAGAGAGTCAGACACACAGAAAGCACTTAGTGCATACTTGAGCAAATGAACGTTTATGTTAATAGATTTTATAATTTAACCATCCTTGCATTTTTGGTATAAATGCTACATGGTCCTAATATTCTCTTAAAACTGCTAAATTCTATTTGCAGATATTTAACCTAAGATTTTTGTGTCTGTCTTCACAAGTGAAGATTGGTTTATAGTTTTATTTTTTTTGTACAATCTTAGTCCAGATGAGTATCAGGAATGAATATGTTAGCCTCATAAAAGAAATTAGGAAGCTTTCCCTTTTATTTCTGTAAGTTTGGGAACAGCAGGGCTAACATGGAAATTATCTGTTTGATAGAAGTTTGGTGGAATTCATCCAGAAAACCATTTGTGCCTCATGTAATTTTAGTTTGAATATCTTACAAATTTCTAAAATGGGTTTTTGTCGTTTCATAATTTTTTGAGTTGACTGTAGTACTTTCTATTTTCCTTGACTATTATCCATTTTGTTTAATTTTCAAGTTTATTGATACAAAGTTATGTGTAACTCTCACAATTTAAAAAATCCTTTCCAAATCTATAATTATAATGCTCCCTTTCTCAATCCTGATGTTCATTTATGACTTCTCTCTTTTTTTAAGATTTATTTATTTTTAGAGGAGTAGGGAAGAAAAAAAAAAGGAGAGAAACATTGCTCAGTTAGTTGCCTCTTGTACATGCCCCCATTAGGGATCAAACCTGTAACCCAGGCATGTGCCCTGACTGGGAATTGAACTGGTGACCTTTTGCTTTGTGGTATGACACCAACCCACTGAGCTACAGTGATGAGGGCTATGACTTCCCTTTTTTTAATTGATCATATTTTTCAAAGGGATATTTACCTAATTTTTAAAATGTTTTTATTGATTTGTTGTTCCACTTATTTATACATTTATTAGTTGATTCTTATATGTGCCCTGACCAGGGATCAAACCTGCAACTTTGGCATATTGGGGACAGCGCTCTAACCAACTGAGCTACCTATCCAGGGTTTATTTATTTTAAAAAAATAAGGTTTTAGTTTTATTGAACCAGTCTACTCTTTTTAAAAAATTATTGCTTATGCTTTTATCATTATTAATTTCTTTTTTGGCACTTGCTACTTGTTTTCTAGATTTTTTAGTTAAATATTCCATTTATATTTTTCAATCTATTTCCAAATAAAAAATTTTTTAAAAGATTTTATTTATTTATCTTTAGAGGGGAAGGGAAGGAGAGAGGGCGAGAAATATCAGTGTATGGTTGCCTCTCTTGTGTCCCCTGCTGGGAACTGGCCTGCAACCCAGGCATGTGCCCTGACTGGGAATTGAACCTGGGTCCTTTGGTTCACAGTCCCTCGCTCAATCCACTGAGCCACACCGGCCAGGGCCCAAATAAAAATGTTTTAATAATGATGTATAGTCACCAAAGATAGCAACTCTGGAAGAGAATACCTATATGAGTGTATAAGTTCGGATTTATTTGTTTTAAAAAGTAAACTTATTTGTTGTTACTTTCTATTCTCACTTTGTAATAATGTAATTTAAAAACTGTCTAATTATTAATATGAAAAATTTATAGTATGTATATCATAGAGCCCAAAATGTCTGAAAATACAGGGGAAATAGTGTATTTCTTGCATTTGTTTCTTTTAGATGAACAGTTGGACTAATTGCTTTAAGTTTAGAGGTATGTCACAAAATAATAATAAATAAAGATGTCTGGATGTTGAAGAAAAAGTTGATTATATTATTTGAAAAGAGAACTATTATCTTGTTTTAAAATGTGTTTATGTTTCCCAACTTTGTGCAGCTTGTTACTTAATACTTACGAAGTAATACATATAGTCATTCAGAGTAATATCCTGCACTGGGAAATAGAGATTTAGCAAAATTCAGTTTTATAAAGAGATCGTGTCCACAAATTGAGCATGCTGAGCATGCTCCACGTCAGTAATCTTTCCGTAACTCATCTGGAAGGTATTGGAGGAATAAAAATAGACTAAGTACTCAAAATTTCCATCCTAGGAGTTTCCTGCTTTTGCCTACATCTTAATTGTCAGTTTAGCTCTTGGCTCCTACTTCACTTAGAGCTGTGCAAAGACAGTGGAAGTATTTTACAGCATAAATACTCAAGCTGTAGATCATCTAGGCTGTGGCCTCCACCTTCCCTGAAACAGCTTCTTTCCTGTTCTTCTGTCAGAGTAAAGAGAATGGAAGGAGGGAGACTGTATAAAGACCCAGAAGCTAGGATGACAAATGTGCAATTTAGAAAAGGTTTATAGGTTCCTTTCAAGGAATGCCAGGCTTACAGAATCCATCAGTGCTCTGCTGGCTGGCATAGCAGGTTACATACACTCAGTGAGCCTAGTTCATTTGAGAGAATGAGACTGGAATCCCATTTGTTCTGCTTTATAGAGATAGACGGAGTCTGATAGACACAGGGCACTTTTGTCTGCTTGCTATCATTTTAGTTACTTTATTTCCTCAAGCAGTCAAACAAATAGATGGATGGAAGTTTCTGGAAACTATATGATTTTCATTCCTTATATTTGGGTGGCAGATTTCTTGTTGTTCAGCCCAGCACTTCAACTGGAGGTCCAATTAATTCATTTATTTACCTATTTGGGGCTTGGTGTAGGGCTTTACACAGCCATGAAGGAAGATGGGTGTTTGTCCTTATACATACTGGGGAAGGCAACCAGTGAACACATTATTTCACAAATAATAAATTGTTGTTATGACCAGTGCAGTGAAGTAGTAAAAGATGTTATGGGAATGTTGAATAGGAAGGCTGGTCTAGACCGGGAAGGGAAGGGAAAGTTTGCCCAGGGTAATGACTTACTTTTGAGATGGCAAGAATAAGATGAACAGAACTGCAGGGGGTAAAAAAAGGCAAGTGCAGTTTTAGAGCTGAAAGGAACCACAGGTACACTCTAGTGATGTCTTATCCTTGCATTCTACAAATGAGAAGATGGAGGCCCAGGGATACCAAGGACTTGCCTAGCATAAGTTACACAGCCTATTAGCTCCAGGGCTAGAGACACAAACCCAGTGTGGGCTTCTTCGGTGATTAGAAATCTAGAAACCTATAGCTAGAAGAAGCCACCTAAGGATGGGAGAAGCCAGGCAGGTTTTTCCTTGTCAGCTGCAGAGCTGTTTCAGGTGGAAGAGGAGATTAATAATGATTCAGATCTGCCTTTTCCGACCTAGAGGAACTCGGTTTGCTATGCTGTAGCATAGTTTTTATTTAGGCTGGGGGAGGAAATACCAAACACACACACACACACACACTCTCTCTCTCTCTCTCTCTCTCTCTCTCTGAATGTGTAGTTCAGTTGGGAATCCAGTCCCTGTCTTGTAGCTGTCTAGCTGTAAGATTTGGGATAGTCACTTAACCTCTCTGAATTGCCATTCACAATTTTATACTTTGGTGTATTTCCTTTCAATCTTTTCCTAAGTATTTTAGGAGCTGGTTAGATATTGGTTGTGCCCTCTGTTTCACCTTGATCTTTAAAAACTAGGCTCTTGCCCAGGCCAGTATGCCACAGTTCGTTGGATCATTGTCCTGTGACAGAAAGGTTGTAGGTTCAGTTTTCAGTCAGGGCACATGCCTACATCGCGGGTTTGATCCCTGGTCTGGATGCATAAGATTCATGGTCCAGGTGTGTAGGGAAGGTAACCAACCTGTGCTTTTGGCCGGGTCCCCAGTTGGAGGCCTGTGAGAGGCAAAGGATAGATGTATCTCTCACATCACACATTGATGTTTCTTGCTCTTGCTTTCTCCCTCCCTTCCCCTCTCTCTAAAAATAGGTAAATGAAATCTTTAAAATTTTTTAAAATAAAAAATAAAGTCTCTTGTTTGGATAAAGCATTGTTTAAGGCCCCCTTTAAAGAGCAGTTTGCTTGCCCAAACATCTGGAGAATAACTAGCAAGCAAGACAAGCTCTAGGAACTGCAAGAATCATTAGCAACTGAGCATATTTCTGTAAACCAATAAAAGTTTTATATTTTATTCATCTGTTAAACCCCTTATGCTGTTGCCACTTTCACATTCAGTGTGTGTAGGCGGTGAGGATGAGATAGCCTCACAAATGAAAGTGAGTGGAAAAGGGCCGCTTTCCCTTTAAGGCAGTTTCATTCCCTAGCTCCCTCCCCTTTCCTGATTGACAAACCTACCCAAAGTCACATGATCCGCCTCTATTTGAAGGTCACAAAAAGCTGCTTCCTTTAGAGACTGAGGGGGAGAGAGGGAGGGAGGGAGAGAGAGAGAGAGAGAGAGCGGGCGCGAGAGTGAGCGAGCGCGCGCAAGCGGGAGCAAGAGAGAGGGAGAGAGAGAGACAGGGAGACCGAACGAGAGAGTGTGAGCAAGAGAGAGCAAGAGAGAGCCAGGCAGAAGGAGAGTGAGAGTGAGTTAGTTCAAGCCAAAATGGCCGACAGAGTCTCTGCTGGTTTCTGAATATTTAAAATACAAATACAGATAGACAAAAAGAAATCATTTTTGGACCTTTTTTCATTTCCATTTCTACCTTGTATGCCTCAATTTGCTGGATTTAAGCACTGCTGCACTTTATGAGGTTGGTAAATATTTTCAATTTTTTTAAACCAGTTGATTTATATCGATCTTGTCTAACCGTTTTCACTAGTGGTGTTGCAAATCGACATTTGTCTAGCATGGAGACTGGCTTCAGACATTTCGTGAATCTGTGTAAATCAAACCCGTGATGTACTTTTGGTTCGGCATTTTAGAAATGGAAAAGCCTTGGTAAAATATTTAGATTTTAAGTGATTTAATTGCACTTTTAATGTCTGGACGTTCATCATCGTTTCTGTTTTGCCAATAAATAAAACTGTAATTGGAAATTTGATATTTGGAAAGAGGCTTTTGAAAAACACAGACCTCTCCCTGCCCCCTTAAATCTGCTGCAAAAATTTGCATAAATATAAATGGGTTTACATTCTTTCAGCTGCTAAGGCCCACAAAGGACCTGGGAGGGCAAGCACTACCACAGGAAAGCCTCTTTTTCTTTTTATTCTTTTTAAAGCTAAGCCATCCTTCCTAGAGAGATGTAAAGCCTAAAATAAGACCTGATACATTTTAAACTTCAGGCTGGGGGCGAGTGAACACCAGGAGGTTTGGGATTTATAAATTTCCCCTGCTCGAAAACCTCCAGAGCTATGTATGGATCCGATCGCCCCTCTCCTCTCTGTGCGCGCTCATTTGCACTGGGTCTCTCTGTGTTCTCAAATGTGCAGCCAGATGCGCTGTTATTTTGATCATAGTTTGAACCAAATGGTAGGACTATCTTGTAAACATGGTGTTTTAAAGATATAAACAGCCATCACCCCGATAGGAGTTATTTCTTTATGAGTTTCTCCCTGGAGATTGGCCTTCTCCATTTCTCATGGATTACATTTTTTGTTTAATTTTATGCAGATGAACTGGGTTTTTAAGCACAAATTCAGCATATGTGTGTGCTGTGGCGTGTTTTGACCGTGTTTCCATTGTGAATTGGTCATTGAGGGTCCCAGTAAATAAGTAGCAGTCTGTGTGTGTTGATATGTTAGTTACCATGAAACTGTGCAGTGCCCTCAAGTTAAATTCCATTACTCCCCAAATGCAGGATTCTAGAAAGCCTGGGAGCTGGAAGGGAAGAAAGCTGAAAACTTGCTTTCTCAGAGCCACCTCCCCCAGTCATTGTGAGAGTGTGATGTAATGCTTCTCGGTCTGGTGGGCTGAAAGGATTGTAGTTTGTGATGTGGCGGGTAAATTGCCCCCACCCCTGGGTCAATTACCCCATCCCCTTAGCATATCCTTGGCTCTGAGAGGCCTTGTTTTGTTTTCTTTTTTCCTCTAATTTGTATCCTCCTGATTTATGCCTGGGAATATTGGCATGAGAAAGAGACTGTTCTTCTAAATCTGTTACAAAGTATAGTTTAGAAAGGCATTTAAAATATGCAAATAGTTGAATTGTCATATCCCCATCATTAAATATGTAGAATTGGATTAAAGCTAATTAGGCATAAATGGAATAATTTTGATCAGAAGGGAGCATCGGTTATGGGTATTTTGGGGGGAGGTTCCTTTTAAATTAATCTAATTACAAGATTCTTGCTGGGCCTGAAAGTGTTAAAAAAAATGGAATAAAGTGCTGGACCATTTTGAAAATTTGACAGTCTAGAAGAGTGTGTGTAGTGCTTTCAAAAGCTTTATTCACTGTTAAAATGGATTGGCCTCTTGTGCTGAAAATGGCCTGTTTCTTTGGGCCAATTGTGTGTAGATGAAGGGACTTTCATGCTAATTTAACAAAAAGACTTTCCATTTGAATACATAAAGATAATTAAAGTGCTCTGTCTCTAAAGAGCAAGTATTTTATTATCTTTCCAAAATTAATGTTATTATACTAGTAATGGAAATAAGAAGAGAAGTGATGGTTTTAAATTAAGTGTAAATTTTTTGATGGTGCAAGTTCAGGTTTTGTGTAAGGATTAGAAACATTACATTAGAGAGGTCGTCTATAACAAATTTGTCTCTTTAAACATTTTTCTTACAGCTTCAATTTAAAGGAAAAGACATAGAAACTGCCTTAGTGATAGGGAATGTTGCTTTGTGGTGGACCTAAGGAAAATTAGAGCTTTGATTTTGGTGGTGTTTTTTCTGAAAATGAAAGTGCTTATTTGGGGCTTTACTTGTTAGATGATTCATTTTACATCCATTTCCTAAAGTTGGTTTTACAGAAGAGTGAGAAAAACCTAGGCTTTCCATGCTTTGCCATTACTTTGTTTTTTTGTAGACTGTGTCAACATGTGAATGGCAGGTTATTAATTCACTTTGCAGAACGAAGAAACCAGAGACAGGATGCCTGCTCTCTTAGGCAAGAAAGAGAATGATATAATAATGAACATTAACAAATACCATCTATTTCTTTGAAATGTTTTTATAAATATTCTTTTCTCCTAGACAGGTTGAAAAGTGAGATAAATAAGACATGGTTTCACGTATGTTAAGCATTATGGCTCTGGTGAGTTTCAAAAGCTCAGCTGCCATTTTGAATCTTAAGTTCCAGCAGAGCCGGTCCTTATGGCACACCAAAAACATGGCAATTCAGAAGCAAATACAAATGAGTAATAAATCAAGTATGCAGATGTATAGTATCGAATTTGTGCCTTTTGTCGAACTTGCCTTTCTGTCAGTAGTGTGAAAGAAAGCATTAAAAACTTCAGAGATGTCGCTGATGTTATGAAGAGCAAAACCCACGGATATTAGAACTGGCATGTTGTGGTTTTTAAAAATGAGACGGCATATGCAGAGGAAGTTTGTTACTGGAGAAGACGAACATGGTTTTTAGTGAAGTTCTCTCCCTCGCCCGTCCGTAATTCCTTATGCCGGGTCTACATGTGACGTTAATAGTAATGTTATTATTCACAACACTCCTCTGTCTCAGGAAAGATGTGGCACATATTCCTTATTAAGATTTTACCAAAACATCACAAAAATTGGTAGCACTTATTCTATCAGAAGTGGTATCTTATTTTTTTAATCTGTTTTCTAGTCCTTCTGTCTGGGTGCCAGAGAGGAAGCATTGCAACTTTGATACATGGTGCAAACTCAACTCTGTTCAGCTTTGAATAGCCATTTGTTATTCTTTATCACCACTAAGACAGTCCTTTAAAAATAACTTAAAACTGAAGCAGAGACTTCTAAGGTATTTCAGGTCTTCAACTCTACGAGAGACACTAAAAGAGTGACATGGGATGGTGAGACCTTCAGGTTCTGCAGAGCAGGCCCAGCAGATAACGGTGGCAGAGTGGGTCTCACCCTGTCCAGCTAGCTGCTCCATGACTTCATCATTTGGATATTACGATTTTCTTTAAGTGAAACTTGTGACTTAAAGATGGGATTTCTGCCCACTGGGGAGAGGGGCAGCACATGCTCATTGTTTCCTAGTACAGTCTTATTCCTGGATTTACACTGATCTGACTTCCCTCGCCTGCTTCTTGTGATTGAGACTGGTGGTAGAGAGGCAGGGTGAATCGAAGCCACTTGGCCTGAAAAAGGATTTAACCTATCCATGGTGGTGACATTTTAACATGTTCTCCTCTCTTTGTCTTTTCATATGTTCATTCATTAACATTTATTATGGCCTGGTGGGTGCTGTTGTAGGTGCTGGGGAATCCAAAAATTAATTTGGTTGGCCCATGGCTCTCAACAGCCATTTGGTTCATGTGGAAGTGTTTGCCACTTGGTGACTCTCTAACCTACTGCTTTGGGTTATGACTAGGATAAGTCTGTAATTCCTTTCACTTGGTGGTCACTTTATTAATGGGAGAATGAAGAGTAATTTTTGCTTATAGTAGTTCTAGAGACTTCCATTTAATCTTTGACCAGATGGTCACTTTATCCATTTTTTTAACCCTATATAAGTAGCTCAAAATTATCTCTTGAGTTATCTCTGAGAACCTCAAAACCTAAGTTGCCTCCCTAGTGACTCTATAACATTTCTCAGTTTTACTTTGTACTACCCTTAATTGTATCATCATCTCATTTACATTATTTATCTAAGGCACATCACTCCCTACTAAATTGTAAGCTTTCATGAGCGCAGACTTTGTTTTTTCATTGCTTAGTCCCCAGCATATAGAAGAGGGCTTAGCAGGAGTAAATGCTCAATAAAAATGTATGAGTTAGACCTGAGTTACAAGGTCACCAGGACCAGATACATGCCCATAAGCTCCTGTTTCTTCATCAGTAAAATGGGGATAATACATTGTGAAGCATAAAGGAAATGCTGTATGGAAGGGCCAGCACTTAGTTTTGTTGCTTAGTAAGTGTTTCCTTCCCTTTTGTTAAATAAACCAGAAAGGCTTTTATGGCCCCATTGATACCTCCATTCTTTTCACAGCTCCCAGGATCATGAGGTGTGTGCTACACTGATTGCACTGAGCTTTAGCCTGGACAAGTGCTGAGCCTTTTCTTTTTATTAAAGTCCCTGCATTCCTATGGTCTAGTGTGTTCTCTTCAGGCTCTGCCTCTGTGATGTATCCACATTTGGCTGCTTTTCATACATTCTGTGTTTGCCTCAAAAGATTCTCAACAGTTTCAAATGAATTGGTCTTAGAGTTTACAAGGCAAAGGAGAACATAAAATAGTGTTTTCTCCTTCATTTTGATTATTCTAAGCCTACTCACTTAAATTCTGTTTATTTAATCAAAGTACAAATAGTTTTGACTCAAAAGATATAAAATAAAAATTTAGGTCAGTTACCCACTTTATTCAATGTTGTTGAATTATAGATGATACAGAAATGATTTTCATTCATTGACCTTGGAATTTGTTACTTAAAAACCCAGAAAATTATTTTGTATTTACTCATTAATTCAGCAAGTAATTATTGAGAACCTATTACATGCCATACTTGAGATAGGTGCTAGCAAAGGAGTAGCATGAAACTTTCCTCCAGTCACCATTGCTGAAGTTAGAAAGATAATGAACACAAGGAGCTAGCCAGTGCTCAGGACATTGGGTGATTATAAAGGAGGGATACCTAACCCTACCAGCTTGTGCAAGGTCCTTGAGGCAAGAAAGGACATTGGAGTCTTTGGAGAACTACATATGGAATACTTGGACATGGTTGAAGTTCGATGTGTATAAGGGAAGGATGATCTGGTGAAACTGAAAAGGTAAACACTGGCAGATGCAGAGGTGTCTATAAGCCATGTTTGGAAGCCTTTATCTTGAGAAGGCTCCTCCTTATAATTGAAGGCTTTTCAGCACGAATTTACCTGTTGAAAATAGATTTTTAAAAGATGACTCTAAGTTAAGTTGCACTGCAGAAAATGGATGGAGGGTTGAGTATAAGACCAGATAGTATTATAGTAATCCCAGTTAATAGTGGCCTGGACTGACAGCAAAGCTGGGAAGAAGGGGATAAATCCAGAGACATTTAGGTAGAAGGGTTCACATGACCTGATTATTGAGAAGGTGGAGGCTGGGGAAACTAAAGATGATAATTCTGATACCTCTGTCTCTGGCCTGGGCTAGAAATGGTGGTACCATTCACTGAGTTACGGTTCATCTAGAGAAGAGACAGATGTGGGGTTGAGGTAATGAGTTCCATTTTGAAGTTGTTGAATATTGGGACATCTACTTGAAGGTCTGGAGTAATTAGATATCTGGCTGGAGGTAAAGACTTGAAAATCATCAGTTTTACCAAGATTTCCCTTTTTAAGTTGATGGCTTTGATAAAAGGTCCAAAGATGGCAATGTGCAATGTGAGGTGCTATTGGATGTTGTTAAGGGGATACAACTTTATAGAGAATATAAGGCACATACTCCTATTACCACAGTGGTTCTCATGAGAAGTACCAAAGGAGTTTGAGGGTAGAGAAAGACTGATGTTAGCTGAGTTGATCAGAGAAGGCTTTATGAGACCCTTGTATTGGAGCTGAGTCTTCAAGTTTAGACAGAATTGGGAAGAGTGGACCTAGAGGGCAGGACATTCTAGCTAGAGGATTAGTTGTGTTCAGGGAAGATGATGGGAAATCAGATGTGTACCAAAGTGCTAGGGTGTCTGCTGAGTAGTTTGGATTGCCGTGGCAGACAGTGGGGACCTGTTAAAAGTTTAACAGCAACATGGTCAAAGTGGTATTTTGAGAATACTATTAGTATTCTAATACTAGTGGCAGTGGGCAAGAGGAGGACTGGGGTGGGGGCAACAGGACAGCAGGGAGAATTTAAAGTTTGGCAAAAAGGACATTTATGAAAGGGCCTACTACTATAAGATTGTGGCAGTAGGCTAGAAAAGAGACCAGAGACTCCAGGTTTTCAAGGCGAATGATGGGAATCTTTAATAGAAATGAAGATGAGGAATTCCAGGTCAGACATACTGAGTTCAAGAAGTTGGTAGGACTTCTAGATGGGTCTGTTTAGTAAGTAGCTGATGATGTGGAGCTGAAGCTTGAGAAAGAGGTCAGAAGTGGAGATAAGGAATTGGAAGTCATCCACATAGAAGTGAGAGTTAAAAAGCTGAGAGAGTGGATGAGGTCACCATGGAAGTGTAAAGAATGACAATGAGAACTGAGAACTGTGCCATGGGGACAAGAAGAGAAAGAGGACCTGCAAAAGGATTAAAAGAAAGGTGGTTGTGTAGGACAGTCAGTAATAGTTACTGAAAATGAGGGAAGGACTTCTCAGTCTCAAATGTGGTCAACAGGTTTTGATTCTGCCTCGGAAGAACAATATTTGGTTATGGCAATGTTCCTGAACCTGGTGCTGGGACATGTTTCAGTGGGAAAGGTCTGGGAACCAGTAGGTTATGCCAACACCATCAAGTAGAAATAGGATGCAAGCCACATGTGTTATTTTACATTTACCTGGAGTCATGTTAAAAAAGGTAAAAAAAAAAAAAGTTGAATTTAATTTTAATATCTATTTTAATCTAGTATGTACAATATTGTCATTTCAGTATGGTTGATTTAAAAATATTAATGAGGTATTTGGCATTATTTTCATACTAAGTCTTTGAAATCCGGTGTGTATTTTATTATTCAGAATTTTTATTAATTTTTGAAAAAGAGGCATCAGTTTGTTGTTCCACTTATTTATGCATTCATTGGTTGATTCTTGTATGGCCCCCACCAGGAATCAAACCCATAACCTTGGCATATCAGGATGATGCTCTAACCAGTTGAGCTACCCACCTAGGGCTCTGGTGTGTATTTTAAACTTATAGCACATTTCAGTTTGAACATGAAATTTTTATTGCAAGTGCTCTGTATATAGAGCTCATAAAATTTATTGTTGAAAAAATACATTCATATATCAAATTTTTCTAAACATAACAGAATTTTCCAGTACTAGAAGCAGGTATCAGTTTTAAAATTTAAGTTAATTAAACTAAAACAAAATAGAAAATTTAGTTTCTTGGTCATTCTAGCCTCATTAAAAGTGCACACTAGCCATGTGTGGCTACCATATTAGACAGCCCAGGATTATACAAATTAAATTACCTTACAGCTGATACACACTTTGAAAATGGTTAAGGCATCTCAAAATATTCTACCATCACAAAGCATTTCAAGGATTGGTATTTCTTGGAACACCTGTTGGCTTATACTAATAATATTTTTAGAATTGCAAGGGTCAAATCCTAATTTTGCATATGAGAATATGAACTTTTTTATGAAAGTGCACAGATTCCAAATTTTAAAACAGGAATTAAAATTTTTTTCACTAAGGTCAGTGGGGTGGTACATTGGTACAAGTTCTTAGAACATACTGGTTTGTGTCATAGTTAAGAAATATGCTAGATGCAGAGGCTTGCATTTTAATACAGATTTGGTTAGAGAGGTGGGAACATTCTCCACCCTTTTTTGAACTCATGGAGTCATGAGATGGTGCTCAGGGTGGGGAAATACAAAATTAGGGTTCAGAGGCTCTCAGAAGCTGTCAGTCAGTGGTCCTAGCCTTCTTCCTCATACATCCCCACCCACTCCACAAGGCCAACAGCTAGTTATTTTGTGCTTGTGTCACTTCTTTTTGGTGATATGCAGGTTGCGTTTAGACTGCTTTGTAGACTAGACCTTCCAAGTACCAGGTATATTTTGTTTTATTGTGCTTAACTTGATTGCACTTCACAGACATTGCATTTTTTACATACTGAAGACAAGACTCTTCACAAGCAAAAACATTACAACTTGCCTTATTGTGATACTCACTTTATTATAATGGTCTGGAATTGAACCTGCAGTATCTCCAATGGATGCCTGTAATAACCAATAAAGCAAGAAATGATCTTGACTTATGCTTGGAACTAAACTTTATCCACACTGGAGAGTAAGTGTTGGTTTTGGTTGCTGCAGAATTTCATTTTAGCTGACAAAGGAGTTTATTTTTCTATGAATTGCCCTCTTAAGAGTTTGGGGTGTAAGCTATTCTGTGAAGTTCTGGTTGGTTTGTGTGGGGTGTTTTTTTTTTTTTCATCAGCATGGAAATTTCTTACTATTTTGTTTTCTTTTAGAAGTACATTTTGGTTACCTATTTATGCCTTTGTGAAAACCAGACTGTATAGTGGCAGGCTTAATTAACCTTTAATGCCTTAATAAAGAGACCGACTTAGCAGAAAATTCCCTGCTGCTTCTCACAGGAGCCCAGAGTGGCCATGGCCAGTCTTTTAGCTCTCAATGCCATTGTTTCTTTTACCTCTTTGCTTATAGAAAATAATCACTTTGCTTTTTACATCATGATGTTCCTTTCTATATGCTGAAGTTAGACAATTGGATAGTACAGGGCTTTTAGACTTTTTGATTGGATCTACAATAAGATACAGTTTGCATTGAGACCTTCTACATACATGAATGTATACACTGACACAGAAGTGTTTACTTTCTGGTACTATGTGTAATATATTTTGTTATATTCTATTCAACTCCATTTTGAAAAACAAACAAAAACCAAAAGAGCTGATTATCCCAACCCACTAAATTGATCTAAGGATTCACTAAGGGTTGTCTCACTGAGATTTGTAGAAGATTTAAAACTTGTAAGTTGCCATATTCCAGGATATGATTCCCAGTTTTGCTGGTCTTGAAAATCAAGTTTATCAGCCTACTCAGTTATCATACCAACCAAATATATAAGCGATTTTTTAAAAAATGCTAATTTGTTACTTCAACATGTGGGTGGTAGATATTTTTGATGATCAGAATGTTGTCCTTCCTGTCCAAAGCATTCCATGTGGATCAAAAGGAGCCGGCCATCCATATTGAGGAATGGAGGTTATATATGCTTTTCCCGGATTTTAAAGAAACTTAAGTAGAAAACACCCTTATACCAGATTATGTATTTTTCTGGGAAAAGTCCAACAGAAAATAGCGCCATAATCTTTTTTGAAGGAGGTTGCTTTCCACCCCTCTTCCAGGTTTCATGAAGATGAGTCTCCACTATTAACACTTTCTGGTTTTGGACATATATCAATACATTTGATTAGTTCCACATTTTCCACTGTTTGACAGGATACTAATAGGTTTGCCTGGAAAAATAAAAGGTTCTTTTCCTGATTAAACTGAATTAAACTGGTCTTTACTTACTATAGGACTTAACCATCTTTAAGATGCTAATGGGCATTGGAAGTTGTAAGCGATGTGTATATATAAAATCTTAATGTTAAAGGTTTTTGTTTTTTAGGCCCAGTTTGTGGAAATGCATGGTTAGCTTTCCATTTCAATTATTCCTTTCTAAAATTACCTCCTGGTCAAGCAAGCTGGAGTTAGCTGTTTCCTAAGTCTCTTCAGACACTTTAATATGGTGTTTTCCAGACTTAGGTTTCAGGGAACTATTAACAGTGCAAAAGCAATATTGGAATCCAGCATGAGTTACCAGTTTTAAATTTGCCGAGTGAAAGCATTTTTTAAACCCACCATTTATTATAGTTATTTCAAAGAAAAACATCATAATAAGAGACATCTCAGTAAACTGAATATAGCTTTATGAAAATCATTACATAGGGAATATAGATCAGCACAGGTACTAAACTTCAGCATTTGGGAAGCACATCATTAATTATAGACCATCTCTTAGCATGTATTACTATTAACTATGTGCTTGCTGGTTTTTATTAGCCTTACTCATAAGAATAAACCTTACTTCAAGTTTTGGAACTACCTCCTTCATTCTTATTTATTGACTACAGTGATAATGACTCACACTTTAAAAAATATTACTTTATTCCCTCTAACTATACTGTGAACAAATAACCATTCTAGTTTAATGTAACGAAAAAAGGAAAAACAAGCTAGCTTTGTTATGTGCTAAGAAGTTATAGATCTACCAAAGTTTATCTGATTTAATGAGGTATAGTCATGGTGATTATGTAAAAGTGGTAAGAATGTTACAGAACTGAACAATGTTACTTATTTATGTTTTGCCAGCCTGTTAACTCTTTGAGTTATGGATAATGGCAGATGTTCTGTCATATTATGTAGATTTTTATTTTTATGTCTATAACCTTCCTCGCACATTTTAAGTGACAGAGTTCTTAAATCAGGCTGCCCAACATCAAATGTCCCCTGTCTTTTTTCAAGAGAAAGTGCTTCTTAGATACACTTGATTCTTTAATTAAGGGAAGCACTGGCCTACCCCCAGCTGTGATAATGCCATCAGCTGGTTGTGGCAGTGGTAGCTAGGGCTTTGACTCTTTGTCCTCAAGGGCCCCGGGGCAGAGAGGAAGAGGTGAGAGTTTGGGGTTAGCAGTGTAGAGGGTTTGGAGGCAGTGAACATGCCAGGTAGACTTGAGTTTGAGCAGGATGTACTCTAGGTCCTACACAGGAAGAAATTGTTTATTAATAAGTATTTATGTATATTCTCAACACTACACTGTGTGTATTTTTGGATACAAAAATTAAGAAAGGCCTGACTTTTATCTTTAAACTAATGTAAACGGCCAGTGAGGCTGTTGTGTAATAAAGATGGAAGTGTGTTGCCAAGGGATCTGAGAGCATGGAGAGAGAGATCTAGTGCACTGGGGAAAACTCTACCAAAGAAGCGTTTGAGCTGGGTCTTAATGGATAATTAGGAGTTGCTTGAAGGGGATGGTGAGTAAATCAGGAGGAGTGTAGTGCAGTGGTAAAGAACCAAAGTTCTGAACCCAAAGCAGCTGTGTGGTTAGGTCAGCCTAGTGTTGGGCAAGTAATATCTGTGCACCTCAGCTTCCTCACTGTGAAACTGGGGAACAACAACAAGTTAGTACCAGCCTCAAAGACTAGTTATGACGATTAGGTGAGAATTTATTTAAAGTAGCATATCGTTGGGAGTCCGTGTAAGCTATTGTTCCCATTTTTATTGTTAGCATTTCACAAAGAGGAAATAACAAAAACAAAATTAGGGAGTAGGAGAGTCTGGGAAATGGTGTGATATTAGTGGGACACAAGTCTAGGCTGTCTAGAGGAGAGTGGATAGGTTCTTTGGGTTTCATATTTTAAGAAATTTGGAATTTATCTTAAAGAAAGCAGCTTTAAAAAATCAACCTGCTTCAGTTGATCTCCACGTTGAGGGTCTGATGGAGGGGAAGATATAAGAGGCAGGCAGTCAAAGCAGGAAAATGTAAATTAAATCAATGACAATACAGATGGAAAACCATATTTAGAGACTTCTGATGTGAAATCTATTGGATGTGATAAGAAACAGGGAGGAGTTGTGGATTAGCCCCAGGCTGGGTGAATGAGTGGTGCTGTGGGTTAGGATAAGTGTTCAGTGGGTTTGAACTATGTAGTAGGGTGAGGATGGGGGCTGAGAGGCTGTGGTTTTGCTTGAGCTATGTCTTAGATGTTTGCTGGACATGTACTGCAATTTGGCAGGTGGAAATACAGATCTGGAGCTCAAGAGAGAAGTAAGTTTTGGAGACATTGATTTTTACATGTAGAGATAGATGGTTTTCTAGGCCAGGGGGTTGACAGTGCATCCTCAGGGGGTGCAATGAAACAGGAAGAGGGGTGGTGCAAGAGAAACCCAGACAGGAAGGAGTTTGGGGAAGTGTGAAGAATAGTTATCAGGGCCTTTGCCTCAGGGGGTTGGCTGAGATAAGCCATGAAGGTGGGCATTGGGTTTGGCCTTGAAGAGCTCAGTGTACCCTCTGTCCATGGGTCTCCACTGGGGCCCAGCAGCCCGATCACATTGTTTATCTTGCTTGCAGTGGTCTGCCACATTGGGAAGTCTCCCTGTGGGCTCTTGGGTCTCTTTTTGTCACTACAGTGAGTAGCTCTAAAGACAGAAACAAGTCATGTTCATCTCTGTAACCCCCAGCTGCCACCACAGTGAGTGCTCTGAGCATTTGTTGAATTAATAAATCAATCAAGGATAGCTTGAATTAAATCAACAACATTTTTTGAGTGCCTTGTGCTCCAGGAGCTGTGCTAGTCGCTAGGAATAAAGCAGTGAACATAACAGATAAAAACCCCTCCCCTTGTGGGATTCCCATTCTAAAGCATGAATCAGAAGGCTAGGGAGAAGAGCAAGTAGAGAGGTAACCATTGGAAGTACAAGAATAAGTTCTATATTCCCAACATCCATGAGGTGAGCCTGGTACTTGAAGAGGCATTTGATCGAACTTGAACATGGGAGAGTGTGTCCGGAAGGGAACTCAGGTGTGGGGAGAGATTTGCTGTACGGATGGCAGGTTAGCCTTGGAGAGGAGAGAGTAAGTTTAGAAATAGAGAGGATGTTTGAGGGAGTTTCCCCAGGGAGACATTCACCTCTAAGAAGAAGGCATTCCTCTCTGTAAAATAGGAGAGGAAGTCTGAGTGAAAAGAAAGAGAAAACATTTAGAAAATTAAGACCTCCATCTCTCACCTTCAAAGGAAAAAAAAACAATATAAAGAATCATCTACCAGCTCTAAGGGCTTAGCTGAGAGGGGAGATCCTTTATTTGTAATTTCAGTGATTTGTGGCTGTGCAGCCTTTCCCAGCGAGTCAAAGTGAAGAATGCAGTTACTTGGGGTTCATCTGAGGCGAATGAGGATTGGCCTAAATAGATAGTGTGGGATAACCAGGGGTGAAGCCTTTGGGGAATGCTGGTGAATGTTCAAAAAAGTCCAGGCTGGGTTGGGAATAAGATAAAACCAGGGTCAGGTAAATGGCCTGAAAGAATAGGGACAGAAAGAGTATGGGTTGGAGGAGGCGAGAACTTACACGTGTATGTGAGAAGGGGAAGGTAATAATTAGTTCCTTTGTGCTTCCTGTAATGAACACAAGGCACTCTGCTGTAAGTGCCTTACGTATGATATCTCAGTCTTCATAATGAGGACTGTAAGCTAACTTCAGAGTGGTTAAGTATCTGGTCACACAGGTAGAAAGTAAACAGACAGACTTAGCTGCTGAGTTTGTGTGCCTGATCACACTATACTCCACTGCCTGAGGAAGAAACTAGACACAAAAGTCTCCCAGGCCAACTAGGTTTGCAATGGCTTCCTGAAGTTGCTGGGCCTCCCTTTCTTAGGAGAAATATTTGGTGTGGCATGGAAGGGAGCTGTGGACTGTCTGGTTCTCCCCCACTTAAAATAAGTGTATTTTAGGTAGCAGTGTACTTTATATAAACTCTTCAGTTTTCCCCACCTCCCTCGCTCATACCTGAATGTCCTTTAATAGGAAACAAAGAATATTGCACAATTAGAGACAACTTTAAATGCAAATTATTCTGAATTCTCTGAGTGTAGTGCCGCCTTCGTTCACCTGTCCTCCTTCCCCCTTTAAACAAAGAAGAGCCAGAGGAGCTGCTTGATCTACCAGTTTGAGGATAGAGGGACTGAAGAAAAAGCATGGCTGATGTGTGGTACCTAAAAGCAGGGAATCTTTCTGCTTTGCCTGTTGCAGAAATACTGGTGATATCTGCAGTGGTGGTGGTGGTTACAGTTCCTAGTTTGACAAACAGGAATGTGTTCTCTTCCTGGGGAGAGTCCCCTTCTGTCTTAGGTTACACAGGCTCTTCTGAATAACTAGTTGGACTTCTGTTGGGTGAGGAATTTAGTCCCTGGCTCTGTGCCCTCCACCTGTGTCTGAGGCTTCTGACATATCACTCAGGGTCTAGCCCTTTGCAAACCCATGGGAGACACTTTGACCTTTGCTTGCAGGCCATTTGGAAGCACAGAGGCTTTGCAAATGAAACAGGTTGGCAACTTTATCCTCTATAGAGAAAGGATAATTTGCAGAGACAGAATGTATATTCATGGTACATCAGCATTGTGTTTGCAGTCTTTTAATATCTGGCTTTGCTCTTGAGGCAGTTTGGAAGGAATGCCACTATACCTTCCATCTCTTTGATGTAAATAAATTTTCATGATATTAAAAGAAACAACACTAAAACCACATAATTTTACATGCCAGAGAAGTTTAGCTATTTCATGTATTGAAAATACAGAGCAAATAGTTCATCTGACATTATTTGCTGGTAATTTTTAAATTCACTTCTGTGTTACTTGTTAAGGCCGTGCCTTTGAAATGTCTTAACCTGCTGGAGCTTTTGTAGTTCTGCTTGGTTCTCTATTAAGGGTTGGCATTTTTAAAACATTGCTAGGATGGCCCATGGTGCATCATATTATTAACAACTTTGGTTTTTAAAATTGCTTACCTATAATGGATTTTTAATAACACGATCTTCTTTTGTCAGTTATGAAATGCCAGTATTTAATCACTGGTACTTGACAGAGGTTCATAGGCAAAAAAAAAAAAAAAAAAAAAAAAACCACTAATAACCCACCACTGAGATAATGCCTTCAGTAGTCCCATTACTCCCAGGCCAGGATTAATTGGGGTCTCTACGACTAGTTGGCACCTTTATTTGGAAGTCAAAGTAAATATTACAGTCTGCTTATTCCTCATTCACACCCTCCCTCCCTGACAGTCCCCCAAATACTGATACTATTCTCCTGGGTAAGGGCAAAGTTGGTTACTCAGTTTTAGGTTATGGAACTCTTGCTGGTGGTTTTTTATGTTTGTTTTGTTTTGTTTAATATTCTTCTTGTTTTGGTTAGGGGCAGTGATAGGACAGACACAGTTTAAGCTGGCATATTCTTCTGAGGGTTCCCTCTGAGGCTATCTGTGACCAAATTTTAAAATATTGTTCTGAATCATATTTAGTTTTCCCATGAGGCAGGGAGAAGAGGAGTTTAGATATGAACTCGTATTCATTAAATGCTTGTTATATAGCAGGTACTTCCCACTACTTCATCTAGTCCTCACACAACCTGAGGTGAAGAATGGTTTGATCTTTAAAAGATGGAGTTTCCAAAGCTTAGTAACTGATCTGAGGCCACACAAACAAGGAAGTGGAGGAACTAGGGGCTCTGACTCTAGAATGTATTCTCTTCCCGAGCAAACCTTCTTAAATGTGGTGCAGTCTAATTGATTGGGTGAATCCCTGTTTTGTGAAGTGTAGTGTCTTAAATAAAATATGGGCTGAAGTGATGGGAACTGATGGCTCTATGGGGCTTCTTGGCACTGCATTCATAATAAATAACGAGGACAAAGAGGCAGGAGTACTGGTGTGCGGGGCAGGAGTACTGGTGTGCGGAGCAGGAGGGCTTGTGGGGCAGGCCTGCATGGCCGTGGAAAGGCATTTCCCGTTTTGGGCAGCATGATAGATTAATTAAAAAGGAGAAACCCCAGAATGGCTAAGCACTTTATCTCAGATGCTTATTTAAAAAGCCAAGTTGATTAATAAAGAGACATTTTTAAAAGGCTCTAAACTACATTGAGTTTAAGTAGTAATACAGCGTAATTAAATAGAAGGTTATCAAAGCTATAATGAAGAAAATATAAATTATTTGTAATTAGACAGTAATTAAAGGCATGTACATGCCCAGTGATTTTTAAAGTGCTTGAAAACAATTAGTTTTCTTAAGTAGGTTAAACAATTGGGTTGCAAGCTTGTATATACAATTAATTTACTTAACAAACCTGTTTTTCATAGATGATACAAAAGTGAACTTTAACTTGGCTGTCTAAATTATTACCAGTTCTAATTTAATGGATACCCTTTTAAAATATATATATAATTTTACCTTTAATTTTTTAAAGTATTATCTCTTCCTTGTCTTCTTTCTGAAAAATTTTGTCATAAAGCCCAATAAGTAGTTAAAGAAGATAGGTGGCTTGGCCAGGGGTGTCAGACTGAGGAGGCCTTCACAGAAAGCATGGATTTGGTGTGGCTTATTAGAGCTGAATAGAGGCACGAGGGGCATCCACGTGGGTCTGGGATGTGAGCAGTGTTGAGAGATTGATTAAATACAGGATTGATCAAATAAATGTGTTAAGGATAATGAGAGCTAGCAGACATCACTGTTGGAGAAGGGACTTATAAATATTGAAAAAAATAAAACTAGAATGAATCCTGTGATGGTAAGTTGGAATCAGAAGTATTATGTGCCTGACAGATAGAAAACTAATGCAGGTGTAAAATGCATGCATATGTGTTTATGTACACACATGCATGCATTTCTTAGCACTATCCATGAAGAGGGTGAGTGCCTGAGTACCCCAGTCACAATGAGTACATCCTGAACCTAGATCTTAACTGTAGAATACCACTTTTTAACTAAAAGGGAATCCCAGCTTCTTGGAGAAATGGCTGATTACAGAAAAGTTTAAGATGAACCTGAAAAGTTTAAGATGAACCTGGAATATCGTGTGCTTGAACGCAAAGAAGTCTTCAAAGAATCATGAATATATGTCAAAAGGACACAAGCCAGTTTGAAGGGGCTCCCACTGGCCAAATCTGGGATAATTTTTTTCACCAAAATTTAAGAAGTGATAGTCATAGATTAAAAGCCTGTTAAGTAAAGGAGAAAACTGAGCCCTGGCTAATGTGGCTCAGTGGATTGAGCACCGGTCTGCAAACAAAAGGATTCCCAGTCAGGGAACTTGCCTGGGTTACTGTCCAGGTCCCTGGTTGGGGGCCTGCTAACCACACATTGATGTTTCTCTCCCTCTCTCTCTCCCTCCTTTTCTCTAATAAATAAATAAAAATCTTTTTAAAAATAAAGAGAAAACTGAGGGACCCCACACAACCTTACCTGCTTTGCAATAAAACATATGTGTGGACTCATGAATAAATTTAGAGTGTGAAGAATGGGTTGTTTAAATATAGAAGTACCTCCCTGAAAAATACCTATTGAAAACAAAGAGAGAAAAGAGCAATTTTATAGTGGGAAAGCTTGGCAAACACCACCTTAACCAAGTAGTCTAAGTGATCACCAGCAGAGGGACAAATTGAAATTATGTCACTTGATAGGATGCAGAGAGAACACAACATTGCTTGGGTGATACTCAGGCCCAAGTGCATGACCTGAATCTAATTATGAGGAAACAACAGACAAGCCCAATTTAAGGGACACTCTACAAATTAAATGGCCTGCAATCAACTTCAGAAGTTTCAAGGTCATGCAAGTCAAAGCAAGACTGTGGAACTTTTTCGAACTGAAGGAGACTGAAGAGGCACGTCAACTAAATATCACAGGTGATTCTGACCTGGGGGCTTTTGCTGTCAAGACCATTGCTGGGACAAGTGGTGAGACTTAAATGGAGCCCGAGGATTAAGTGGTATTGTAATGTATTCGTGTTAATGTTTTGATTTTGGTTGTTGTAGTGTAGTTACATAAGAGATTTTTTCAAAGGAATATACACATTATATTATTTGCTGTGATGAAGCATTAGGTTGACAACTTACTCTCAGTGATTCTGGGAGAAAAAGGTTTTTTGTACCATACCTGCAATTTTTCTGTAAGTTTGAGATTGTTTCAAAATTTAAAAGGAATTTAAAAAGTAATATTCATGCCTAACATTTAAATCACGAGAAGTACATAAAATTTAAAAAGTCCCTCATTTCTCATCTTAACTCATCCACTTCCAATTCTGCTTCCTGGAGATGTGACTGGTAACAACTAAGACATTCTTTCAGGCATTTTATTTACATATATATGAGTATATATGTATGCATACACATATATAAAAGATCATACTGAGTATTTGTAATGTGCTGGGCACACTGCATTCCTAGGAATCACAGTGTTCAGCAATCAGAGGTACAGTGCTTGCCTCCCTGTAGTTGCTGAATGGTGTTGAGGTTTTTGGAGGTACCTTTGTTTCTTTAACCCTTGTGTGGTTGCACTAATGACAGTAGTCATCCATACAAAATAATCATCAGTTTTAGTCTGGAAGCGTGACCACTGCAGGGTTAAGCTCCCTCTCAGTGAGAGACAGTGGAATGTGGTGGTGGGAGCTTGAGCTGTAAATTCATATTCTGGCTCTACCAGCAATATGAAATTTCATTCGCCCTCATTGTGTCTCAGTTTCTTATCTGTGGATTGGAGATGTTACTAAGCTCTGTCTAATGGAAATGTTTTGAGACTTGTAAAGGGTTTATTACACTTTCATGTGACATGTTGCAAGCACTCAGTAAATATTAGCTTTTGCCAGTGGACATTTAAGTTACTGTTTTTTTGCTTTTATAAACGTTAAAATTGTCTTCCACACATTTTGCATACTTATGCTTTAGAAACTTTAAAAAAATTTGATAACCTTACTATCATGAAGTTTTTCTTTTTAGTGGATTTGTCAGCCTGCTAGAGTGATGTGGAAAAATAGAGAGTGGGGAATACTTGTCTGAAATTCTTTGCTAAATACAGCTGGAACTGGAGCAATATGGAATATTGGATAACTCCAGATTGATCTCTACTCAAGTGTTTGTCAAATAACATTGTTTTTTTTTTTAATCTGGAAATATGCCCGTGTTCAAATAATACAATTTTAGAATAGTTAGATGAGTTTTCCCCAAGTTTGAAAGGATCATATATGCAATGCTAATTCACTAGGAATTGTCAAGTTACTTTGCCTCAAGTAGTATAAGCCAAGAAAAGATTATATGGTGAGTTTTGAAAACTTTTCCTTATGGGTTTTGAAAGTCAGAGAATTCCTATTTATTCTATCTTAAAGTCATTTAATTCAATGCATATATTCTTGTTTTACCCAGCTTTAAATGCTGCTTTAAAAACTATAAAAACTGGACTCCTGGCCAAGATGGAGGCGTAGGTGGAAACACTGTACCTCCTCGCACAACCAAATTTAAGGACAACAGAGATTTTGAATCAAAAACACAATCAGAACAGACAGAAAATTGAACTGTACCAAAATCCAACAAAAACAAACCATTCATCCAAACTGGTAAGAAGGGCTGAGTCCGGCCGTGGAGAGGGGTCGTGGCAGGAAAAGGCAGTGGCTAGCAGACACGGGTGGGGTGAGGATCGAGCAAACCCAGTGAGGTGAGCAAGGCTGTTGGCTGACCGTGGCGTGGGCACACATTCTTGCCCAGGCAAAACAGGCAAAAAATGGGCAGTGAGACAAACCGGTACAACCCAGGGCCTGATTGATAGGAAATAAAGCCTAGAAACACCAAATGAAAACTTGTGGGGGTTGAGGTGCCGGGAGTGGCTCCCAGCCTCACAGGAGAGTTAGTTGGAGAGACCCACAGAGTCCTAGAATGTACACAAGCCCACCCACCCAGGAACCAGCACCAGAAGGACCCAATTTGCTTGTGGGGAGCGGTAGAGAGAAACGAAATTTGAGAGAGAGCAGAGCGACCGCCATTATTCTCTCTCTGACCCCGCCCCCACATAGTGTCACAACCCAGCAACTGGGTTGCCCCACCCTGGTGAACACCTAAGGCTCCGCCCCTCATACATAACAGGGAGGACCAAAAATAGCTCAATCAGACGAATTAATCAAAGCCCCAGAGCCAATACTTTTAAGCAACCAAGAGATAGCTAAACCTATCAGATGCACAGTTTAAAACACTGGTGATCAGGGTGCTCACAGAACTGGTTGATTTTGGTCACAAATTAGATGAAAAATTGAAGGCTACACTAAGCGAAATGAAGGAAAATGCACAGGGAACCAATAGTGATGGAAAGAAAACTGGGACTCAGATTAATGGAGGGGACCAGAAGGAAGAAAGAAATAGCCAAACAGAAAAGAATGAAGAAACAAGAATTTTAAAAAATGAGGAGAGGCTTAGGAACCTCCAGGACATCCTTAAACGTTCCAACAGCTGAATTATAGGGGTACCAGAAGGGGAAGAGGAAGAACGACAAGTGGAAAACCTATTTGAACAGATAATAAAAGAGAACTTCCCCAATCTGACAAAGGAAATAGACTTCCAGGAAATCCAGGAAGCTCAGAGAGTCCCAAAGAAGTAGGACCCAAAAAAGAACACACCAAGGCACATCCTAATTACATTAGCCAAGATTAAAATGGAGGAGAGAATTCTAGAAGCAGCAAGAGATAAGGGGACAGTCTCCTACAAAGGAGTTCCCATCAGACTGTCAGCTGATTTCTCAAAAGAGATCTTACAGGCAAGAAGGGGCTGGAAAGAAGTATTCCAAGTCATGAAATGCAAGGACCTACATCCAGGATTGCTCTATTTACCAAAGCTTTCATTTAGAATGGAAGGGCAGATAAAGCACTTCTCAGATAAGGTCAAATTTAAGGAGTTCATCAGCAGCAAGCCCTTATTATATGAAATGTTAAAGGGACTTATCTAAGAAAAAGATAAAAAATATGAACAGTGAAAGGACAGCAAACTCACAGTTATTAACAACCACACCTAAAACAAAAGCAAACTAAGCAGACAGCTAGATCAGGAGTGGAGCCACAGAAATGGAGATCACATGGAGGCTTAGCAACAGGGGAGTGGGAGGAGGAGAAGTGGGGAGAAGGTATAGAGAAGTAGCATCGAAGGTGGGAAGGAAATAGATGTGGAGGGCAAGAGTAGTGTGGGAAATGTAGAAGCTAAAGAACTTAAGACACATGGACATGAACTAAAGGGGGGGAGGGGGGTGGAGGGGAAAGAAGGGAGGAAATGGGATAACTGTAATGGCATAATCAATAAAATATATTTTTAAAAAACTATAAAAGTCTAATATAGGTTTTTAAACCTCTGAATGGCTTTTATTTTCTTCTGGCATATCTATTTTACAAATGACCACCTTCCTATTACAAGTTTTAACACCAGAATGTTTCTACTTTTTACCTTTCACATTTGAAAGTATTGCAATTGCAAATAGATTGTGATTTTCTTCTACTCTGAAGGAATGTAAATAAACCATTACTAGCTAGCTGTGAGTATATGTATATATATAAACTCATGTAGGAAACGGGGAAATGCTTGAAAACTGGAGCAAAAGGGAGGTTTTTTTTCAAGAGAAAGATGATCCATTGATTAACTGATTTATGTATTGTCTCAAGATAGTAATTAACTTGTTTCCCGCTTTGGAGATACATAGCTCACAGTGTTGGGTAATCATCTTCATAGCTTTGTGAAAACCAAAACGTTTCTTCTCTGTCACTGGCCCAGTAGATCTTAAGTTCTTATAGATCTATTGGAGGGGCCTATATGTAGATTGCCTGCTGGGACAGGAACAGGAAGGTACCTAGTAGAGGGGTCATTGCAGATCTGAGACAAATTTTCCAATTATTGATTATTGGTCTGAAAGTCTGTAGTATTATGTGTCTCAAAAGTTACAGCCTGCCATTGGGTCCATCTGTCTTTCCTACCCACTCATACTATCTCTTCTTGCTAGCCCCTTTCTTGTCCAGGTTTTCACTAACATTTTGATTTAACACACTTTTGAATTCAGTGAGGAAAACATCAGGTCTGTTGCCTTAGACTGTGATGAGGCCAAGGTCTGTGTTGAATGAGCTTCAATTCAGCATTGCAGGTTGGCATTAACTTACTAAGTTTCAAAAAATGTTGTCTACTGATTACCAGCCTGTCTTGTTGGGTGCAGTAGAGAGAACTAATTATTGGTGTTCACAATTTTCTTTAATATACTTAACCAATAGCTCAAAGCAAATCATTTTCTTGGTCCTAAGGTATTGGTGCTTCCCAGCCAGGTGTCAGGATACTAGTGCATCACAAAGGCCTCACATGTCACAACATGCCAGGTTTCTCCACTGCCCAGGATCTAGCTTGCCCCCTTAATGGATTCCCATCAGGCTTGTTTCCTCTTTCCATCAGTCCATGTCCCACCATTTGCCCTTCCATAACAGAAGTCAGCTTCATGAGAGTACTCTTTGCTTTCCACTTTAATCTCTTCCAGGTATGTCATAAAAAATATACAAGTGTGCAGTGAAGTAAACAGAATTAGAAAGATAGCCCAGTAAACTCCTTAATGATCACTTTGATAAAGGCCACTTATGGAAAATCTTTACAGTTATAATAAGTTCTGTATTTAAGATGAAAATTTGAGACCCAGTTTCTTTTCTTTTTTCTTTTATCTTTCTCCTCTCCTCTCTCATTTCATTTTATTTCACCTTGGATTCAGTCATGAGAATATGGCGAGGCCTTCTGTGATTTTATGTTTTGTTTTTATGTTCTGCCACAAGGCGGGCACAGCTGAAAGAAGTACCTTCAGGAGTTGCTGAAAGTTCTGGCCCTGTCTTTCTGCAGGGTGCAGTGATGTAGAATTCAGAAGGGCTGTTTGTTGGCAGGGTGAGAGGCTGGTAGCTGTCCTTGACTTGAACCTCTATCTGGTCTCTTACTGCCTTCTATTGTGTGCCTCTCTCCCTTTTTCTTCCCTTCCTCAGTTTTCCTTGCTCTCTTTCCACCCAAATAGCACATTGCCTTCTTCAGCCCCTACTTCTTACCCGTACTAGCCCCTCATTAATGAAAGGAATCAAAAAGAAAGCAAAGAAGTGGAAAGGAGATTAAAAAAAAAACATTTTATACTGCAAAGTTTTGAGCAAAATACTTTGTGTCTTTTTATGTTACCACATCTGTTTTAAATTTTCAGAGGATGTGAATATTAATTTCTTGGTTTTACAGGGGAAAGAGAGGAAGGGGGGAGAGAGACAAGACAGACAGACAGACATTGACTTGTTCCACTCATTCATGCATCCCGTTGATTAATTTTTGATATGTGCCCTGACCAGGGATCAAACCCCCAACTCTGGAGCATTGGGATGATGTTCTAACCAACTGAACTGTCTAGCCAGGGCTGTCTTAATGTATTTTATAAGCTGTCTGTACTGGGTTTAGACTCTTTGGGTTCTTTCTGTAATTATTGGAGGTATGGGGGCCTTTTTATGTACCTGCAATTTCTGTCAGTCCTGTAAGATGTAAGAGTCTAGTATTTATTCACAGACCATTAGGATGAAATGAACAGGCAGGTTCAATTCTTTTCCTCATTGTCAAGATGCTGTGGCCAGGGTCCAGGGCAATCTCTAGATTCTTCTGCTGCCACTTGCTTGCCAGAGACTAGTAGAGCCCAGGCTGTTGACCTGTCCTTCTGCTTTCTCTGTCCCACTTTTATTCAGAAAAGGCTACCAAGTGACTCACTTGAGTAAATTTTATGGGTTGCAGAGCCATTGATAGAAATTGGGGTTTTAGTGCTTACACCACTCTTTCTAAGCATGATATGGCTCTGCAAGGTAAACTGTAATGTAACTGAATGAATGTAACAGCTGCCTGTGGCTATCAAGAAGCTGCGCTATACTATGTCACCTGCTATTGTTCTCTTGGCCACCACTACTCCTGCTTTTTCTATATTTAATAAGTCGCCAATTACTGAGTTTTTGTAGGATACCAACAGTTCACTGAACTGGGCAAAAGAAAAATGTGGTTGCTTTCTGATCTTTATTTTCACTTACCCAGTGAAATTACTGGTACTAAAAGATTCATGGCAGTTGTTATTTTGAATGTACTGATGAATTTTTATCTACTAAACAGTATTATTTAATATTATTTTTTAAAGTTAAAAAATAACAATTGTGTACAAGCATATGGCAAAGGGTGCTTTGCCCAGCATACATAATCTTGATGGTGATGTTAATTTCAGGTATATTCCACAGATGAAGGCAATGTGGTACAAATGCAGGGATAGGGATGGATCAGAGTGGAAGTCCTAGACTCAGATGACGATGTGTATGTGAGCTCTATGATAGAACTGGCCTTACCAATCAATGACAAATGACACTGCAGATTTGTAGGGGAAAGGATAGACTTTTCAACAAATGGTACTGGGATGCTCCATCTGATTGTATTGGGCTCCTGGGGCTGCCATAAATAAAATACCACAGACTGGGTTACTTTAAAACATCAGAAATTTGTATTCTTATAGTTCTAGAGGTTAGCAGTCCAAAATCAAGGTGTTGGCTGGGCCAGGCTCCCTCGAGGAGACAATAGGGAGGAATCTCCTTGTCTCTTCCTCGGTGGTCCCTGGCTTATAGCCATATCACTCTAATTTCTGCCTCTATCTTTACATGATCATTTTCCCTCTTTAGAAGGATCAGTCAGACACCATTTACAAAAATAATACCAAATAGATTCAGATAAATATGAAATTATTTAATACTTCTAGAAACAAATATAGAAGAATATTTACGGCCCTGGGAAAGGGAGGGATGTTTTAAACATATAAAAAAGCGAAAATTGTGAATGGAAGTTGATACATTCATGTTCCTTATAATTAAGAGTTTATATTCATCAAATGACAATATAATGAAAGTGAAAAAGAAACTGGGGAAAATATTTTCAGCACATATGATCAATAAAGAATTTATACCTAGAATATATAAAGAACTACAAATCAATAAGAAAAAGACCTAGTTGGAAAAATAAAGAAATGAAATAAGAATTTCACAGTAGAGGAAATCCAAATTGCCAATAAATATAGTGAAAAAATTTCAGTTTAATTAGTAATCAAGGAAATGCAAGCTAAACTACAATGAGCTACCATTTTGTACTCATAAAATTATCAAACATTAAAAGATTTGAAAATATCAGGGATTGGTTGACGATGTGGGAATTTTTATATTCAGTGAGAATGTTTTTTAAGATTTTATTTATTTTTGGAGAAGTGAAAGGAGGGAGAGAAACATCACTGTGAGAGAGAAACATCCATCAGTTACCTCTTGTATGTACCCCTACTGAGAATCAAACCCACAACTCAGGCATGTGCCTTGACTGGGAATTGAACTGTCCACCTTTAGCTTTCCTGAGTGATGCCTAGTCAACAGAGCCACACTGGTCAGGGCTCAACGAAAATTTCTGTGCTCTTCTGGTGGGAGGGTAAATTGTTGTAACCACTTTGGGAACAGTGTGGCAATGTCCAATAAATTTGGAAAACTTGGACACCCTGTAACCCAGCAAGTCGAATTATAGCCATAAACCCATCCCAATGAAGAACTGTGTATATGCTTATATGGAGACATGCACTAGGATGTTTACAGTTACATTGCAGTGTAGTGGTACAAATTGGAAACCTAAATATCCATCAGAAGGAGAATGGATACATATGTTGTGGTATATTAACAGTAGAACTCTATAGCACTTACATGAATGAAATGTAACACAACACAAATGAATTTCAAGAATAGCACTGAGTGAGAAAAGCAAATCATAGAAAAGTAAAATCCAGTTGGCCCTTAACACAGTTTGAATTGTGCAGATCCACTTACATGCACATTTTTTCAATAAATCTGTAAACGTGTTTTTATTACCTATGATTTTCTTAATAAAATTTTATTTTCTCTAGCTTACTTTATTATAAGAATATAGTATTTTATACATATAACATATAAAAATATGTGTTAATTGGCTATCTGTGTTTTCAGTAAGTCTTCCAGTCAGCAGTAGGCCATAGTAGTTAAATTTTGGGGAGGTCAAAAGTCAAACACAGAGTTTTTGATGGTACATGGGTTTGGGACCCTTACCCCCCGTGTTGTTCAATAGTCAACTATAGTATGATTCCGTTTATAAAGATCAAAATGTATAAACTGAAAGATAAATTGTTTAGGTTACAAAGCATTCTGTGTTACAAAGCAAGGGAGTGATTAAGATTCATTTTGAGGGTTAGTAAACTTGTAGGGTAGGAAAAGATGGGCTCATAGAGGAGCACGAGGGGGCTGTTGACACTGGGAATGTTCCATTCTTTGAGTAGTGGGTACATGGTTGAGTTTTTTTTTTCCTTTTGTAATATGTACTAAGTAATAATAAAAACTTTCAAAAATTACTCCAGAAAGCTTTATTGTTTTTGAGAGTAGAAAAATGATGGAAGTGTCAAGCCTCTATCCAAAAGGTAATTCAAGTGCTGAATGCTTATTTTTACATGTGTTTTGAATTCTTCGTAGATGAGAAAAGCTTGAAAAGGGGAGAATGGAAAGGCAGGCCCTGGTTAGTCCCATGACTTTGGCGTTAAGAAGGCTCTGCCCTTGCAGACTTGACATTGTGTTTCAGCAGCGTGTGAAAGTACATTCACATTTTTAGTGAAGTAACGATATGCTCCTCTCCTGTTCATTTAATTTTTCTTGTCATCTAAGTAATTGAGCCAGATGGGAAATGTATCCCATGCTAATTTTTCTTTCAGCATTTCAGTCGTTTAATTTTACTGTCCCTCGTCCCCCGTTGATAAGACTTCAAAATGTGAGTGGTTGACGTAGAGGTCAGATTTGTTCTCATCAGAGTTGACAGCAGCTCATTCTTGGGGCAGCCTTCCTTTAGAACATTTACTTTCCCACTGAGTTCTCCAGTACAGGAACTTTTCATGATGGCCTCACCTTCCCCTTCCTCTTCAAGTCATGTTAATTTGTTCCGGAACTCGTGAGGAGTGCCAAAACTGAGTACTGAGCAAGCGACAAGTGCTGAAACATTTTTTTCTCATCCACATGCGATGGGTACTGAGGTATGACTGTACTCAATAGAGAGTAAGAACACAATAAATAAAACTAGCTTTCCCTTTTTAAAAAAGATTTTTATTTATTTATCTTTAGAGGGGGAAGGGAAGGAGAGAGGGAGAGAATATCAGTGTATGGTTGCCTCTTGTGAGTCCCCTGCCGGGAACTGGCCTGCAACCCAGGCATGTGCCCCGACTGGGAATCGAACTGCCATCGCAGGCCCTCACTCAATCCACTGAGCTACACTAGCCCTGGCTAGCTTTTCTTTCTTACAGCTTTTCTGGATGGAGTCATCTAGCTAGCTAGCAATTGAAAAAGCCCAAACCTTTATCTAACCAAAACAAGATGGAAAATTCAATATAGTAAATTAAGAACTTGGGCTTTAGCATCAGACAACCCTAGGTTCAAGCCTCAGCTCCACCTCTTACTATATGTAAAAATTGTGTAATTTACTTAAAATCTCTGAACTTCAGTTTTCTTACTTACAAGATGCAGATAATAGTTTCAGCTTCATTGTGTAAGGATTAGAGGACTAATACATATAAAGCACATGATTGTTACTGTTGTTATTCTTGGACCAGCCCCTAATTTTCATACAGTAGGCAGGGGCAGGTTGTATCCTTTGGATATTCCTGGGCATTTCATCTCTTCTATTAACTAGATGTGTGCACATTGGCAAATCACATTAGAACTTCAGAATGGTCTCTTCAACTATAAAACAGAGATGGCAGCATCGGTTGTCACAGTTTTGCTACACAAACCCAGTAGTCAAGTGAGATGAGACAGTGGACATGAAAACACTCTGTCTGCAGCGCACGTGGGAATGTAGGCATTGGTGACTGTTCTCCGCAACGTCCAGCAGCACTGCTCCCCCGCAGGCCTGTGAGTGTTTACAATGAACAGAGTGTGATCTTTATGAGATTCCTTTGAAGGTATGTGACTTTGGAGAGTCTTTGCTTAAAATTGGTAAGGGAGTTTATGTATCAATTTCCACTTTCAGATTCACTGAGAACTATTATTACTTTGGTCAGAATTATTTTCTCTGACATTTTTTATGCGTTGCTTTCAGTGGTTAAAACGGGTAGATGAGTCAAGAGCAACTAATGTGCTGCAAGAATTTTTAAAACATGCAGTAACTGACTGTTTAGTCAGGGACACTGACCTCTTTTCCCTTAGATTGTCAAATTAAAAAATGACAACAGACAACACAATAGCCATCCAGTGTGAATGAATCAAAATTAACTTTTTCTTGTCAGATTGGCAAAATAAATACATTTTTGGTGTGTCACAGAAATTTAGTAATTAGTTTATGTGTGCGATGACATGAAAAGGGTTTAAAATCACTGGTCTAGAGCGTAAGTGCTCCTCCTACCCGGCAGTGGAGACAGTCCTGAAGGCGAGGACTGGAGATATTAACAGACTGTTGCTAACAAACATTTGATACCCATCCTTTCTAGAACTTAGTTAAGTTGTAAAGAAGATATAATTATGTTTTATGTTGTACTTTGCTGAACTTATATTCTAGATCTGTCATTTGCCATCCCTTCTTCAGGCTACCTGGATAAAGCCATTATTTCCAGGTCTGCACTCTTAAGACTCCTGATTCTGGTTACCAGCTCCACTGTTCCTCTGATAAGTTTTCAAACCCTTACTTGCCATCTTTATCTGAATGCCCCAAGGGCACGCAAGTTTTATCACCTCCAAAACGGAACTCATTATCTCCTTAGCCTCCTTCTCCCAGCCCTAGATCTGTGTTCTTCCTTCTGTGTGCTTTCTCTTAATTAATAGCACATTCTTTACCAGTCACCCTGGTCTGGTCCAGGCACCTGGAAATTAGCCTAGACCAGAGTTTCTCAGTTTCACAACTGACATTTGGGGCTGGATAATTCTTTGTTTTGGGGGCCTGTCCTGTGTACTGTAGGGTGTTTAGCAGCATTTGTGTCCTCTACCCACCATATGCCCTTAGGACCCTGGCCCCTCAGTCATGGTAATCAGATGTCTTCTTCACACATTATCAGGTGTCCCCTGCGAGATGGGGCAAGATCATTCCTGTTGAAAATGACTGTGTTGCCCTAGCCAGATAGCTTAGTCAGTTAGAGCTTCATCCCACTATGCCAAGGTTGTAGGTTTGATCCCTGGTCAGGGCACATACAAGAAGCAGCCAGTGAATAAGTGGAACAACAAATTGATGTTTGTTTCTCTCTCTCAAATAAATCAATCAAATTAAAAGAAAGAAAGAAAATGACTGTGTCACACTTTTTTCTCTAACCTCCCACATTTAGTCAGCTAGTAAGCCCCTTTAATGCTGTTTCCTAAATATATTTCTGAGATCTCATCTTTCCTTTTATTCTCATTACTCATATCTTACTTCAAGTTCTTTTCTCTTGCCTAAGCTATTTTTTTAAATGTTACTTTGCACATTTTAAAATTATTTTTAGGGAGTGGGGAGTGAGGGAGAAAGAAAGGGAGAGAAACATCAATATGTGGTTGCCTCTCATGTGCCCTCCTACTGGGGAACTGGCCTACAACCCATGCATTTGCCCTAGACTAGAAATCGAACTGGAAACCCTTTGATTCATAGACCCATTCTTAATTCACTGAGCCACGCTAGCTAGAGCTCTTGCCTAAACTATTCTAATAGTACTAAGAACACCTCCACTTTTATGGAGTATTTGATAGTTGGAAAACACCATGCTTGGCTCTTTACGTATGTCATATGTAGTTCTTACTTCAGATTTATTGTAGGTCCCTGAATTGCAAGCAACCTAAACCTAGCTCAAACCTATAAACCAAAGTAGGAATTTACTGGCCTGTATTACTAGGAAGCCTGGGGCTCCTCCCTTCTCTATATTGCTAGGCTGTGCTTGCTTTGAGCTTACTGGTGCTTTTCTTGGTGTTGACAGGCTCCCCCTGCAAGAGCAGCCAGGAGGAGGCCTGGCATCTCCCAGCCTAACTTATCTTTACAGCTCTCCATCTCAGAGAGCAAAAGGGTGTGGTCAGAACCCTGGCAGCTATCCTCAGAGGAGGCCAGCCCCTCACCTTTAACAGAAATGTGTAGGAAGAGACCCCCTTCTTCCTTACTTGTAAGGAAACTGAGGCTCTGGGAGGGGAACCCTGTGCCCAAGGTTATCTTGGGGGTGGAACTGGGTGACTCCTAAGCCCTTTCCTTCCCTTGCTGTGTGCTAAAGCCTAACTCATCTTTCCTTTTGACTTTCTCCTCCTGCCAGATAGCTTTCACTTCAAAGGTTACCTTTCTAGATAGCAAATTTAGTTGTTTAATTACTTTGACTAGTAGATTTCTTAAGGGAAGATTTCTTTCCTCACCAAGTTAAAGTCCAAATTTAGCCTGCAAGGCAAAGCCCTTTGTATTGGCTCTTGCTTATCTTAAAGTTATCTTAGGCTTATCTCATGTAACTTTCTTAGCTTTGCTTAAGGCTCCAGCCACCAGTGCTACAAAACACGCTTTTGCAGTTTTATGGGTTTAATTGAGTGGTTCAAGATCATTGGGAAACCAACCTTGAATCTTGGCACTATCACCTACTAGCTCTCTGACCTCAGACCCCGCCTGGAATGTCCTGTCCACCCTGTCCCCCTAAGTGAAGTCTGTGTTTAAGACTGTGAATGCTGCCTTTGTTGGAGAGGCCTTATTGGCCTCTTAATGCCCCTACCCTCTTAACCATTCCATCCGTAGCCTCTGTACAGACTGCAGTTAGCACTCTTACTAGTATCCTTATTGCCAGCACTTGTTATTTTTTTAAAAGTATACCTTTGGGAACAGATTGGCTTGGAGTTTTTATGGCCTTTGGGTATGAACTGAGGCCAAGGTTGTGGTCTCTCTGGGCTGGGTTTCTACATGCTTCCAGCATGCATCAGCTTGCCTTCAAGCTGTGGCTTTCTTTGCTCCCGCCTTTTTGCCTTGCCTTGCCTTTCACCAGTTGGGTATTTCTTCTTTTTTAAATAGTCGTAAACAGTGTTGTGTAGTAGAACTTTGTCTGATAACAGAAATAGTCTGTGCTGTCTAATGTAGTACCCAGTAGCCACATGTGACTATTGAACATTTGAAATGGAATTGGTATAACTGAGGGACTAATTTTTAAATTTTACTTAATTTAAATTGCCACAGGTGACAAGTGGCCATTATACTGAACAGTTTGGGTCTTATAGCTTTACCCTTCCTAGTAAATGAGACTTTACATTCTGTCTTCTCTAATTTGTAACATCTGACATCCTTATGCCTCTTTTATGAAATACTGTTTGTACTTCAGTGCCTGCTGCATCTAGATTAATAAATATTAAAATCAAATAATGTACTTAATGCCACTGAATTGTACATTTAAGGACAGTTAAAATGGTGAATTTCATGCCGTGTGTATTTTTCACAATTAAAAAAAAGTGCCTGCACAGTAAAGGGCCACAAAACCTGCAGTGAAGGGCCATCAGGGGAGTTTTCATGGAGGAGGCAGCCCCCTGAGTCTGGAAGGTGTGGGCAGTGGCCTAGGGAAAAGAGGTGACTAGTGTCTTTCTGACCTGGACCTGGAGATGCTGGGCAGCAAGGGGGTGCTGGGCCATGAAGAGCCTTGAATGGCAGGCTCAGGAGATGAAATTGGGTCTGGAAAGCTATGGAGGGATCTTAAGCAAACAAATGACATGTTTGGACTTTATTTTTAATGAAGCTCACTCTGGCTACTCTGTATCAGAGGGCAGCAAAACTGGATCATAGACATAAGCAGGCTAATAACAGTCACACTGATAATAGCAGCTAACATTCAGTGTTGCAGTGATTCAGGAGGAGATGATAAGAGACTGAGCAGCACAATGATGGGATAAGGAAAGATACCATCTCTTATTTGAAAAATAAGATTTTCTTATTTGGAGAGGTCTTCATTAATTTTGCAGTATACTACTGTAAAGGGTAGCTAACCAAAAGCCAACTGAGATAGCTTCTTTAATCACTCTTTAAAAATGGAAAAAAGGACTGTCGTTCACATGGCAAATAATGATTGAATAATATATAAGCTCTTTTCCTTACGAGATAACATCCATAGGTATTGTATTGGTGGAGGAGAGAGATGGCTTTGGCTATAAAAGAGTAGCACAAGGGATCTTTGTAATGGAACCGTTCTGTATCTTATACAAGTTAACACGTAAGTTGCATAGAACTAAACGCACAAGCACTCAAATCAGTATATTTAACGGATGAAACCCGAATAATCTGTATCATGTGAATTTCCTGGTTGTGATATTTTACTGTTGAGTGACAAGTGTACAGGACCTCTCTGTGTTACTTCTTATAACTGTCTATGAATCTATAGTTATCTCCAAATAAAAACTTTTTAAAAGAAAAAAATTGAACAAAGCATGTCTTCCTTGAAACTCCTAGTTTTCAGTATTATTCTTTTTTCTGGATGTTTCCTCAGTAATAATTTTCTACAGAAACTACTTGTTTTGATTAAATTTGACCCATTACTAGAGAATATTTAGCTTTTTTTCTGTATATTTAATTTATTTTTATTGTATTTTTTCTAGCTGTTTTATCAGTTCTAAGGCATATGTTTTTTTCTTCGCCTTTTGACATCTTTGAAGAAGAATGCATCTTACAATTCATGGAGACTTGGCATTGAGTCAGTTTAATTGGCTGCAGTTTTTCTTAATGGCACCTAAAATATTAGTGTGTCTATAATCACTGTTGCCCTAGATTTGATACCTTTGATTAGGGAATGGGTCATTTGGCCATGTTGGAAAAGAATAGTGACTGGCGAAAGTTTTGTTAAGTACAGTCGCTTGTTTTGTGTGTGAGATATTTATTGGTTATTATTCATTTCTTAGTTCCAAGCCCACCGTTCTATACTGTTTTGTGGTATTAAAGCTGGGATTCTACCAACCACATTTTTGGTTGCCACCTGGCTCTTTGTGAGGCAGTGCCAACAGGAGGGATGAGCAGGTGACTGTGGGGCCAGGGAAGGAAGAAGGAACTGGTTTCTTCCTGTCTGCTTCCTCTTCCCATGAGAGTCACTTGAGCAGTACTGTGGCTCAAAACTTGCCACAGCAGCTGAATCTATTTTCCAATATTTGCAAGACCAGTTTCATTGCACCCCCCTTGCATATTGGTACCTGACCAAGCCCCCTGCTCAGAAGCACATGGCCTCTCTCTCTTCCCATTGTTCCCAGCCCTAGAGCAGCAGCTGCCTCTGCAGTACATTAGTGTGTACTCTCTGACTTTTCAGAGACTAGTTAATAACTTTATACCTAGTTAAGAATTCTTTATATCAAAATCTCTCTGTTAACATAGGGAGTGTGGTCTGTTTCCTGCATTGACCTTGACTGATACCAGTCAAGTCAGCAGAACCAGCAGTATGTGCATGGACTGCTTCATCTGAGCTTCTTTCACACATGTTCTGTCCTCTGCAGCCAATGACCTTTTTGAAATAGAAATCTGATGTTCTTCCTACTTAAACCCATGGCCAGGGGGGTGGGGGCGGGAGCGGGCCTGGCATTCTTTATGGGGCCTGCAAGCCATGGGTGGGCTGATCCCATCTGCTATCCCAGTGTCTTTTCTTGACTTCACTTCCTTGCTCTCTCTGATCTAGCCACAGTGATCTTATTTCAGTTCCTCAACAGCCAGGTTTCTCCCAGCTCAGTCTTTGCCCAGGGGGTTCCCTCTGCTCAGACTGCTTCTACCACCCTCACACCTAGTTAGCTCTTTCTTCTTTTAGTCTCAGTTTAATTGTAACCTTCTCTAGAACACCCTTCTGCCCTCCCTGGCAGATACCCCCACCTCATGTACTTTCGGTAACTTGTGCCCCTTACAGCACTAATTACAGCCTTAGTGTACATTTATGTGAGTTTTTCTCTAATGAATGTCTCTTTCCCCAACTGTACCATTAGCTTTGTATGGACAGGACTGAGTGAGTGTCTGGATGTTTTCTTGTTTCCTTTCAGTGTCTCCAGTGCTTGGCACATTGTAAGTGCTGAATAAATATTTGCTGATTGAACAGTAGGAAGGGACCAGTCAATGATATTTGATTATATCAATTTTTATTATAAGATAAAAATTTTAGAAAGTCTCTCTTGCTGTGTGTTAAATTATTTTAGTAAAAATACTAACAAAGAACAACACCATGAAGGAAAAAATTCACTTATTAAAGTGGAAGTTGTAGTATGTTACATGAGCCTTCATATTCTGATGAAAAGACAAATTCATTTCAGGTGAATATGAAAACCTGTGTATTCAATGAAAACTAATTCTTATAGTAGTTTCTATATGCCAATCCCTCCCTAACAAATAAGAAGTTACCCTACTTTCTTTCTTTGAGTTGCCATTAGTTTCAAATTGGAGATTTTGCTACATGAGCCCACAGTGTATGGATATTTCCCTTCTAAGACTTTCTCTCTCAGTCCAGTACAGTGCCTTGTCTTTTATGCCGTTATGCTTTCACCTTCCTTTCCTCTTAGGTCTTCTCAAGTTCTTGGTCACATGGACAAAGCTCTAGCTAGTTATACTCTACCTGTGTCCTTCCTGGAGTCCATTATCACACTGAAAGTTCCTTCTGACCTTGGAAGCATTTCTTTCATTGCTCTTTTCTTCCATCACTGCATTACTGGCATTAACTCTTCTGTTATTAACAATGAAAAAGTAGGTACTTGATATTAGTTCCACATGGTAATTCCTAAATTATTCTTTTGTTGAAATTGGATTTTGTTTTCCAAAGGTGCCATTAAATGTTAGGGATAAAAGGAATCTGACATCATCTAGCCCAGTTCCCTCTTGCACATATGTGAGCCAGAGCAGATGACTGGCCTGCCCCAGGACTCCACATCCCCTGGCTCGTGTGTTCCACATCAGAGAGGGCTGTGTGGAACCTGCTGTGTGAAGGCAGTGTCAGGAAAGGATTCAAAGTATGACTATGTAGCATCTTTATCAGCATTGCTTCTAAAAAGCAGACTGCAGATATTGAAAAAAGGCCCTAGCACTGGTACATTTTGAAAGATGAGGTCCCAGATTGTTTGAGCAAAAAAAAAAAAAAAAAAAAAAAAGACATATAGTATGGTCACATTGAGATAATTGCTTGGAAGGGGACAACATTTAATTGTCTTAGTAAATCTTGATATGATTGTTAAAATCTCAGGTTTCTTTCTTTACAATATAGTTTATAAAGTTATGGCTACTATTTTCAGCATGCTTATAACTACATTCTTAGAGACAATTACCTAATTTAATAATACTATAAATAATTTTTAAAATCCTACTGCATAGCACCCTATTGATTATGAAGTGATAGTGAGGACTAGGAATTCTGAGCAGGGAGGGCAAAGCTTCTGGGAAAGCTATTACAGTTGGACAGACATCATCTTTTATTTCTTTGTTTTAACAAGCATGTATTGAGTGCCTTTCTTGGACTAAGCTTGGGTGGCACAGGGTGACCAGAGAGAAGGCAGAAGGTGACAGTGGGTTCTGGGAACAGGAAATGAAGGTTTGTACAGGGAGGTGTGGTAGAGGAGGTGGGGGTGTGAGTTGAGGCCACAGGCGTGGTGGACTTGAAGAGCCAGGTTCAGAACCGGAAGCTTGATCATGATGGGTAGGATGAATTCATTTTCCAAACCAGGACTACTTTTGAACTACAGGTAGAAACCAGACTTCCTAGACATTCTGGGTAGAGGAACAGATGACATCATATACACCCACAGAAGAGTTAAGTTGCTATTAGAAGCAGTTATCTGATGAAAAAATTCAATGAACCTTTATTGTTACAGTTACCCCATTGTATAGAGATTGCTCATTTACCAGGTCCTCTCTTTGGGAGACCAAACAGAGCCCCTTGAAGGTGGGACCTATGTCTCTTCACCTCTGCATCCCCAGAACCAGGATAATACCTGACCTTTTAGTAGGTGGACAATGAATATTTGCTTAGGGAAAATGAATTAAGTACTTTGGGCTTTCAGGAATCCTGGACCTAGCAAGAACACTGGAGGAAGTGAGATTTCAGTGAGGAAACTTCAGCTAGATGCAAAAATATAAGAAGGAGCAAGAAAGTCATTTCTGGAGGGGGGGGTGGGGATTAACCCAAACAAAGGTCCAGGCCTGAGAACGTGGACAGGAGGAGGACCAACAGGAAGGCCAGAGGTTCTAGGTTCTCTTACTGCTTTGGGATGAAAGGAAAAGCCCTGGACATGATGGCAGGTGCTGTCCCCTTTTGTATTGCGTAGGAATTCCCCATGGACCCCCTTGCTTTCCAGCTAGCACCTACTTTTCTGTCATCTGCCCTGCACTTTGGTTTGTACTCAACAGTTGGTTCCTACCCTGAGCCTTTTAGTCTGGGTCTTTCTTCTCCCTGAATAACTCTCTCCACATGTGGCTTTTTCTCAACTCAGATGTTACCTGCTCAGAAGCCTTTCCTTACCTTATCCAAAAGAAATCATTCTCTGCCCTTCTCATACTCTGCCCCATTATCCTATCTAGTTTATTTTCCTCATTGTCTGATCACTACTAAAGTCATTATTCATTAGTCTGCTGGTTCGATGCCTGTTTTGCTGGAAAACACCTTTTCTTTTTGTCCTCTATCCTGAGTACTCAGAACAAGGTATGACCTGTAGGGGGCACTAAGTGAACACATGGGGGGGAAATAGATTGTATTCTAGAGGGAGACTCTTTGCTTTAAACAAATCATTTGTAAACTTAGGAACTTTATTAGGAACAAATGGTGCTGCAGCTCGCAACTGATCTCATTGAGAACTCTTGCTATACAATAAATGAGGGGCGGGGCTTTTATCTGGGAGCAATTCAGTATGTTCTATCTTGAATGCTCTGGCCTTTTGACTCTAAATCTGTACTGATTTCTGGTTGATTAGGGATGTGTAATAGCAGGTCCTTGTTTTTTGGTTTTTCTTTTCTTTTTTTTAATACATCTTTACCTGAGTGCATTTTTTTCCATTTCTTTTGAGAGAGAGAATGAGAGAGAGGGAAAGAGAAACATTGATTGATTGCCTTCTGGTTCACACCCCAAACTGGTATTAAACCCATAATTTTGGGTATGTGCTCTGATGGGAAATCAAACCCGGGACCTTTCGGTCTACAGGACAACACTCCACCAGCTGAGCCGTTCCAGCCAGGGCAGGAATCCTTGTTGAAGGATCCCCAAACTCTCTGTAGCCATGGACAGTTCACGGTGGTTCTGGAGCCAAAGCCAGGATCCTGAGTGTGACCAGGAGCTAGAGTTAGATCATGGCAGGAGGTGTATGCAGGTGCGTTTTCCTCTCCCTTTGAGGGAGGGGGAGAGGTAGAGGGGTTTGAGCCCTTCCGCTCCCCACACACTGAGGAGCCTTTGTCATTGTCAGTCTTAGAGTGACTTAGAAGAGGGAGAAAGGGAAGGACTGTTTGTTATCTCCCTTGCTGGAGACACTACATAGTTTTGTATGTGTGCACACTGTTGTTCACGTGTTTGCTTAAATCATTTTTATTTTTTTAAATATATTTTATGGATTATGTCATTACAGTTCTATTTCCCCCCTTCATTCCCCTCCACCCTGCACACCCCTCCCCCACCATTCCCCCCCTTTAGTTTATGACCACATGTCTCAAGTTCTTTAGATTCTATATATCCCCTCCTATTCTTGCCCTCCCCCCTATCTATTTTCTGCCTACCATCTATGCTACTTATTCTCCGTACCTTCTCCCCCTCCCACTCCCCTGTTGCTAACCCTCCATGTGATCTTCTTTTCTATGGTTCTGCTCCTGATCTAGCTGTCCTCTTAGTTTGCCTTTGTTTCAGGTGTGGTTGTTAATAACTGAGTTTGTGTCCTTTCACTGTTCATATTTTTTATCTTCTTTTTCTTAGGTCAGTCCCTTTAACACTTCATATAATAAAGGCTTGATGATGGTGAACTCCTTGAATTTGACCTTATCTGAGAAGCACCTTATCTGCCCTTTCATTCTAAATGAAAGCTTTGGTAAATAGAGCAATCCTGGATGTAGGTCCTTGCATTTCATGACTTGGAATACTTCTTTCCAGCCCCTTCTTGCCTGTAAGGTCTCTTTTGAGAAATCAGCTGACAGTCTGATGGGAACTCCTTTGTAGGTGACTGTCCCCTTCTCTCTTGCTGCTTCTAGGATTCTCTCTTTCATTTTAATCTTGGCTAATGTAATGATAATGTGCCTTGATGTGTTCCTTCTTGGGTCCAACTTCTCTGGGACTCTCTGAGCTTCCTGGATGTCCTGGAAGTCTATTGCCTTGGCCAGATTGGGGAAGTTCTCCTTTATTATTTGTTCAAATAAGTTTTCCATTTGTGGGTGTTCCTCTTCCCCTTCTGGTACCCCTATAATTCGGATGTTGGAACATTTAAGGATGTCCTGGAGGTTTCTGAGCCTCTCTTCATTTTTTTGAATTCTTGTTTCTTCGTATTTTCCTGTTTGGTCATTTTTTGTTCTTCCTTCTGGACCACTTCCTTGATTTGAGTCCCAGTTTCTTTTCTATTACTATTGGTTTCCTGTGTATTGCCATTAATTTCAATTAGTTTAGCCTTCATATGTTCCTCTAATTTGTGACCAAAATCAACCAGTTCTGTGAGCATCCTGATCACCAGTGTTTTGAACTGTGCATCTGAAAGTTTGGCTATTTCTTGGTCACTTAGAGTTATGAGCTCTGGGGCTTTTAAGTTCTTCTTGAGCCATAATGTTTTGCTCTGTTCACACCTGTTACCTATGAGGAGCAGAGCCTTAGGTGTTCACTAGGGCGGGGCCACCCAGGTTGCTGGGTTGTGACGCTGTATGTGAGGGCAGGGTCAGAGAGGGACAATGGCGGTCCCCTATGCTGCTTCCCACTGCTGGGGCCTGCGACGTCTGTCTCACTGCTCGTTCCTTCGCTGGTTTATCTGCGTGCGAATGTGTGACCACGATTAGCCAGCCCTCAGTGGGTCCACTGCCTTGTGCCCTCAGTGGGTCCACCCGCTGCTGCTTCACACCTGGGATCTACCCATGGCTGCCTGGGTGCCTGGGTCATGTGCTTGGGTCACACACCCGGGTCAGTCTGGTGGATCTTTCCTGCCCGACCCTGCTCCGCTGCTGGCTTCGCCCCTCTTACAGGTCTGGCTGAAAGGTTCATTGTTGTCGGACTTCCGTATAGTTCAATTTTCTGTGGTTTGGCTGCGTTTTGTTGCTAAAACTTTGTTGTTTTTAAACTTGGTTGTGTGAGTAGGTATAGTGTTTCCACCTATGCCTCCGTCTTGGCAGAAGTCCCATTTTATGTTTTTGGAATTTTTTTTAAACTTTTGGTTAGCACCTTTAGGTTTAGTTTTGGTACTCAGTGTTTTATATCCTTCTCCTTTTATCTTTTTTTCTTTTTTAGGCAAAAGATGCATAAATAATTGGCAAGCTTAACTATGGAAACCCCAAATTGGCCAGAAGAATTGGCAGGCATGTCAATGAGCTTTTCTTCATTTTCCTTTCCCTTTTAAAGCCTTTGTTTTAGGGAAAAGGAAATTGGTATGTTTGGAAAGTAGTTGTTAGCTTCTCAAGACTGGACTTGTTGGTCTAATTTGGTAAGGGCCCTGAGCATGTTAAATAAAATGAGTGAAAAGATAAAGCCAAAGCAGGCGTGTAGGGGAAAGCAAACAACTGTAAATTTTAACCCCAAAACTGTACCTAATATGCTGTTAGTGAAGAGGCTTGCAGCTTCCCAGCAGCTCCAGGTTTCCTGAAGATGGTGGTGCACTTTTGAGGTATTCCATCTCCTGCTCTTCCCACCCCACTCCCAGCCCCAGCTGGGTTCTCAATTTGGACACTTAGGCCAGATCAGCATGTGGAATATTGCAGTTCTTCCACCATTCCCTGTGACACTGAGTAGCACATAGTTTACTTTTCCTGAGGGCAACTGAGACAGGTCTCCAGTGTCTAGCTGATGTTTTAGGAATAATGTTCCTATACCAGTTGACTACTCAGGAAATAGGTAAGTGTAGATTTGTTTAGTTGTTTTTTCTTAGAGATAGCACAATTAGGTGAAAATTGGTGGCTACCTTCATACTCCCTTTATTAACTTCTTCTGTCTTCCTCCTGCTGCTCTTTACTCTAGGTTCCCACTGGACATTCTGCCTAACATGTCCTTATTGTAGGTGTCCTGTGTATTTGAATTAGATAGTAGTTTGGTGAGCATGGAATCCATATAAGGGGTGATTTAATGGAAAGATTTTAGTGGCCAGTACCCTGAAGTTAAGGTGTCCTGGCCTATCCATCTCTTTTTTTATTTTAGGTGTAGCCAGGAGGCAGGATGACTCATACCTAATAATGGGGGCACGTCCCATCCTGGGAGAAGTGGAAACAGCAATAAGTTCTTCACACTCTTTGGAGTCTCCCCTGATCATCTTTCTCATATGGTATTCTGTCTTCACGCCATCTCATAGTACCCTCATGGAGGTAAAAGTAGGGAGTCCGTGAAACCTCTTAGCTGTCCATGTAGCTTGTTGCTGAGGAGGGGTTCATTTTATCATGGCTGACCTGGACAGCCTGCATGTTCATGTTTGGTAAACTATACAGTTCCATCTGTGTACCACTTCACAAAAGGCTGAGGTTTAAGTGGGGTAGGGAGATGAACAACAGGGAATATTGTGGCCATTTGAAAGTCTCTAATGGAACCCAAAGAAAGGAGGGGAATTTGCATTCTAGTTGTGGGGGACACGTGGACCAGAGAGGAATAGGGCTTATCTGGGGAATGAAGGGTTCTCACAGAGGAATTGAGGCCCAACAATGATTTGTCTTCTGATCTCAGGATAGCATTACTACCTTGACCATGCTTTTAACTTCTAGATCTATTTTATATTATTCAAACAAAATATTTTTATTTAAACTTTTTGTTTTTAAAATAATTGTAGATTCACATGCAGCTGTTAAGAAATAACAGTAGCCCTGGCTGGTGTGGCTGAGTGGATTGAGAGACAACCTGTGAACCAAAGGTCACTGGTTCGATACCCAGTTAGGGCATGTTGCCTGGGTTGTGGGCCAGGTCCACAATTGGGGGCACACAAGAAGCAATCACACAGTGATGTTTCTCTCCCTCTCTTTCTTCCTCCCTTCTCTTATGTCTAAAAATAAATATATAAAATATTTAAAAGAAAAAAAGAAATACCGGTAAAAAAGAATGAAGTATTAAGAAATAATCTGAGGACTTCTGGTCAAGATGGCGGTGTAAGTAAACATACTTTGCCTCCTTGTACAACCACAGAATTACAACTAAACCTCAAAATAACACCCCGAACTGTCAGGAAATTGAGCTGGATGGAAGTCTGACACAAGGATTTAAAGAAGCTACATTCATCCAGACAGGTAGGAATGGCTGAGACACAGAGACAGGTGGAGGGAGAGGCAAGGAGACACGATGTGGTGCAGTGGTGAAACAGGTGGTCCCACATTCATGTGTGTTGGATAAAAATCGGAAGGAATACTTTGAGAGTGAGTGATCCCAGCCCCAGGCCAGACTGCACAGCCTAGGGTTCCAGCGCTAAGAAGATAAATCCCCATAACTTCTGGCTGTAAAAACCAGTGGGAGTTGGGAGGGCAAAGGAAACTGCTGGCTTTTCAGGAGACTCTGCTTAAAGGGCCTACATGGTCTTAGAACATACGCAAACCCACTCACTCTTGAGATTCAGCACCAAGGCAACAGCTGGATGGGTTCCAGTCATATATGGGGAGTGAGTGAAGTGACGGGGAACAGAGTGAGTACCAGGCAAACCTTCAGAAGCTAGGCAGCAGCACTGTCCCCTCTTGAGTCCTTGTCTAACACAAAGCCACAAAGCATTGAAGTGGGTTGCCCTGCTCTGGCAATTACCTGAGGCTCCATACCACACAATTTACAGGTGTTTTTTCTACAATAGGCAACACTACTAAGACAGGGAGTCAAAGCAGCTCTACCTAATACACAGAAACACAGAGTGGCTGCCAAACTGAGGAGACAAAGAAATATGACCCAAATGAAAGAACAAAACCCAAGAAAATAGAACTATAAACAAAATGGAGATAACCAACCCATCAGATGCAGAGTTCAAAACCTGGTGGTCAGGATGCTCAAAGAACTCATTGAGTACAGCAACAACCTAAAGGAAGAAATGATAGTTACATTAAGTGAAATAAAGAAAAATCTACAGGGAACAAACATTGAAGGGAAGGAAGCATTCACAGCAACAATTTGGAACATGAAGAAGAAATAAGCATTCGACCAGAACAACAAGAAGCAAAAATTCAAAAAACTGAGGATAGTGTAAGAAGCTTCTGAGGGATCTCCAAATGTACCAACATCAGAATCCTGGGGATGCCAGAAGGAGAAAAGGAAGAGCAAGGAATTGAAAACTTATATGAAGAAATAATAAAAAGCCCTGGCTGGTGTGGTTCAGTGGATTGAGTACCAGACAGCAAGGCAAAGGTCACCAGTTTGATTCCTGGTCAGGGCACATGCCTGGGTTACAGGCCAGGTCCCTGGTGGGGGTCGTGTGAGGGGCAACCACACATGGATGTTTCCCTCCTTCTCTTACTCTCTCCCTTCTCTTCTCTCTAAAAATAAATAAATAAAATATTTTTTAAAAAGAAAGAGAAAAATTAATAAAACTTCCTTAACTTGATGAAGGAAATAGGCATACAAATCCAGGAAGCATAGAGTCCCAAACAAGTTGGACCCAAAGAGGACCATACCAAGGCACATCATAATTAAAATGCCAAAGTTTAAAGATAGAGAGTCATATTTATTTATTTGTTTATTTATTTTGGAGAGAGAAACGCAGGGGAGAGAAACATCAGTGTGTGAGAGAAGGTTGCCGCTTACACACCCCCAGTCAAAAACCTGTCCTGCACCCCAGCCATGTGTCCTGACCAGGAATCAAACCAGCAGTCTTTAGGTTCACAGGCCAGTCCTCAGTCCGCTGAGCTACACCAGCCAGGGCAAGAGAGAATCAAAAGCAGCAAGAGAAAAGCAGAGTACCTACAAAGGAGTGCCCATATGACTATCAACTGATTTGTCAAAAGAAACTTTGTAGGCAACAAGGGACTAGCAAGAAGTATTGGAAGTGATGAAAAGCAAGGACCTACACGCTAGATTACTCTATTTCGCAAAGCTATCATTTAGAATTGTAGGACAGATAAAAGTGCTTCCCAGACAGTGTAAAACTCAAGGAGTTCATCATCATCAAGCCATTATTACATGAAATGTTGAAGGGAGTTACTTAAGAAAAAGAGGATCAAAACAATGAATATTAAAATGGCAACAAATCACAACTATCAGCAACTGAATCTTAAAAAAACAAAACAACAACAAAAAACCTAAGCAAACTACCAGAACAGGAACAGAATCATAGATATGGAGATCATTGGGAGGGTTATCAGTGTGTGTGTGGGGGAAACAGGGGGGGGAAAGGTGCATGGATTAAGAAGCATAATTATTAGTTACAAAATAGACAGGAGGAGGTTAAGAATAGTATAGGAAATGGAGAACCCAAAGAACTTACGTGTACACCCATGGACATGAACTAAGGAAGTGGGGATTGCTGGAGGGAAGAGGGGTATCAGGCGGAAGGGGGCAAAGGGGGGAAATTGGGACAGCTGTAATAGCATAATTGATAAAATATATTTTTTAAATTATTTTTTTATTGATTATGCTGTTACAGTTGTTCTATTCCCCCTTTATTCCCCTCCACCCTACCCCCCATCCCCACCATCACCCCCCCCTTTAGTTTATGACCATGTGTCTCAAGTCCTTTAGATTCTATATTTCCCATGCTATTCTTGCCCCCCCATCTATTTTCTATCTACTGTCTATGCTACTTATTTTCTGTACCTTCTCCCCCTTCTCCTCCTCCCACTCCCCTGTTGCTAACCCTCCTTGAGATCTTCATTTCTATGTTTCCACTCCTGATCTAGCTGTCCTTTTAGTTTGCTTTCGTTTTAGGTGTGGTTGTTAATAACTGTGAGTTTGTTGTCCTTTCACTGTTCATGTTTCTTTAACTTCTTTTTCTTAGATAAGTCCCTTTAACGTTTCATATAATAAGGGCTTGGTGATGATGAACTACTCCTTGAATTTGATCTTATCTGAGAAGCACCTTATCTGTCCTTCCATTTTAAATGAAAGTGTTGCTGGATAGAGCAATCTTGGTTGTAGGTCTTTAGATTTCATGACTTGGAATACCTCTTTCCAGCCCCTTCTTGCCTGTAAGGTCTCTTTTGAGAAATCTGCTGACAGTCTGATGGGGACTCCTTTGTAGGTGACTGTCCCCTTATCTCTTGCTGCTTCTAGGATTCTCTCCTTCATTTTAATCTTGGCTAATGTAATTACGATGTGCCTTGGTGTGTTCCTTCTTGGGTCCAACTTCTTTGGTACTCTCTGAGCTTCCTGGATTTCCTGGAAGTCTATTTCCTTTGCCAGATTGGGGAAATTCTCCTTTATTATTTGTTCAAATAAGTTTTCCACTGGTGGCTGTGCCTTTCCCCCTTCTGGTACCCCTATAATTCGGATGTTGGAGCGTTTAAAGATGTCCTGGAGGTTCCTAAGACTCTCCTCATTTCTTTGAATTCTTGCTTCTTGACTCTTTTCTGTTTGGCCATTATTTGCTTTCTTCTGGTCCACTCCATTGATTTGAGTCCCAGTTTCCTTTTCATTGCTATTGGTGTCCTGTGCAATTCCATTCATTTCAGTTAGTTTCGCCTTCATATATTTGTCTAATTTGTCGGTATAATCAACCAGTTCTGTGAGGATCCTGATCACCAATTTTTTAAACTGTGCGTTTGTGAGTTTTGCTATTTCTTCATCACTTAGATTTATTTCTGGGGCTCTGAGATCCTCCTGCGCCATTCTTGGTCTGTTCGGGCCCTTTAAGTGTGAGAAGCGGCGGCTTGGACTCCCAGGTCGCTGGGTTGTGACGCTGTATGTGGGGGCGTGGCCCGAGCGGGGAAATGGCGACCCCCTCTGCCGCTTCTCACAGCTGGGTGCGAAGGAGCAGTGCCTTAGGTGGTTTACCTGGGCCGGGCCACTCAGAGTCGCTAGGTTATGACGCTGTATGTGGAGGTGGGGTCAGAGCAGGGAAATGGCGGCGCCCTCCACTGCCGCTTGCTGTGGGGACCTGCTGGCCCGGTCCAACCGCCCACTCCCTCGCCTGTCCACCCTCGCACAAATGCGCGACCTCAGTCAACACGCAGCCCCGGGCCCGGCTGTCTCCCCCAAGGTCGCTCGCCTGGTTGCTCGCTGGGTCGCTCACCAGGTCTGACCCTGCGCCTGGATTCCGCGGGCCCGAGTGTGTCTGGCCGAGTCCTCCCGTGCAATCCCGCTCCGCCAGCCGCTGGTTTCGCCCCTTACCGGTCAGGCTGAAGAATTTGTTGTTAACGGACTTCCGAAAAGTTCAATTTTCCGTGTTCTGGCTGTGTTTTCTGTTGCTAATATTTAGTTTTCTCTAATCTTGGTTGTGGGAGAAGGCACGGCACATCCACCTATGCCTCCATCTTGGCGGAAGTCTCGATAAAATATATTTTAAAAAATAAATTAAAATTTTGGGTAGTGAAATGTCAAAAAAATAAATTGATAATCTCGTGTACTCTTTACTGTTTCCCCAGTGGTAATGTCTTGATGTAGTATCTTTTTTAAAATAGTTATCCTGTCTCTGATGCAGTAATGTTACTAGTTTAATAGAGAGTTTCTTTCAGAGAGTCTCTATTCATATATTAAAAATTACATATGATTTTCTTGGCCGGGTGGCTCAGTTGGTTGGAGCATTGTCCCATACACCAAAAGGTTGCATGTTCAAGCTCCAGTTGGGGCACGTACAGGAGGCATCCAATTGATGTTTCTCTGTCTCTCTCTCCCTCTCCCCCCACCCACCTACCCCCTTACTCACTCCCTCCCTTGCTCTTTCTGTAAAATCAGTAAACATTCTTGGGTGAGGATTTTTTTTTAAGAATTACATAGAAGCCTTCTTTTTCTTACACACAGTAGCACAAAGTATACTTTTTGGGGGATCTTGCTTTTTAAATTTAACAGTGTATCTTGAGGATCTATCTTCATTAGTACATAAAGAGCTTCCTTTTATAATTGCTTAAGATTCCCTTGTGTGGATAAACTATAATTTATTAAGCTAGTCTCCTAACTGATGGACTGTTTCCAATCTTTTGCCATTACATACTATGGTGAATTTGCTTTACATATATAATTTCTCACACGTGTAATTATTTTCCTGTGATATATTCCTAGAAGTTAGGTAGCTGGATCAAAGACCACATAACAATTTAATATTGACAGTTAACTGTCAAATTGTTCTTTACAGAGATTGTATCAGTTTATATTCTCACCAGCAATATAAGTGAATGTCTTTTTCCCTGACACCTTTATTAGCACTGTGTTTTTACCAAGTTTTGTCTGTGGCAGCTTGGCAAATGAAAGATGGTGTCTTGGTAGTTTTAATATGCTGTTCCCACATAGGGAATGCAATAGCTCATCTTTTCATATGTTTCAGAACTCTGTTCATTTCCTTCACCGCTTACCTATTGGATTGTTGGTCTTTTATTGATTTGTAGGAGCTCTTCATGTATGATGGAACCTACCTCCTTGCTTTATAAATTGTTAATGTGTTTTTTCCCCCAAAATACTTACTTTGTTTCTGGTGGGTTTTATAATAATTGTGTTAAAGTTTTTTTATATCTATACTTTATACAGATGAAGCAATCATTTGTGGGTTCTAAGGTCTGTTAGAGTTAAGAAAGTCTTTGTTTACTGTGCAATTATAGAAAGAAAAATTAGCCAGTTTCTTTAAGTGCTTTAATGGTTTCCTTCCTTCCTTCCCTCCTTTACCTTTAACTGTTTTCTGAATCTGGAGTTTATTTGCATGTGTGATGTATGGATTCAGTTCTTATATAGAGAGTCATGAAAGGTCTTTTGTTGTTAATTTTCATTTATTTATTTTTGAATTCTTACCCAAGGATATGTTTTTGTATTGACTTTAGAGAGAGAGGAAAGAGGAGATCAGAGAGAAAGAGGGAGAGAGAACTCTCATGAAGGTGAAAGTGAAACACAGATGGTTTGCCTCCTATACATGCCCTTACCAGGAATCAAACCCACTACTTTTTGTACAGGATGACATTCCAACCAACTGAACCACCTGGCCGGGAGGGTTATATAGTTCTTGAGTGCCTTCTCAAGAATGGTGTGTGTCTCATACCTCTTTGATTACCTATAACTCCTCTGGTGCTTTATGCACAATAGGTGCTTAATGTGGAGGAGGAGGAGCATGGTGCTGCCAGAAACAGCAGCAGCAGCAAGGCAACCCTAGGCCGAGTGTTGTTATCTCTAATTATCTACAGAATTATTACCTCTAATCCACACAGAATTAGCATAACCCCCATTTTATAGATACGGAAACTGACTTAGAGGCCAGGTAATTTGCCCAAGTTCCTACCATTAGTGTCTGAACCAAAGATAAATAGAGTTTGGTCTTAAAACAATCAAACTTCAAAGCCTGTGTGTTTTCTCTTTATCTGGTGACCTGGGTAGAGGACTCTGCTTCTTGTAATTAATCATGCGTGGAAATGGGATTGTGGGAGGTAAAATCAAAGGGACTGCCAAGATGTTGGAAACTGAGGATCCTGAAACACAAAGAAATAACAAAAATACTGCACTAATTCACGAAGAGAGTCTCTAGACTCAAATGACATATAGAAAGCAGAATTCTTAACTTGGGGGGGGGAATCCTATTGATAACCTTGTTTAAGAGAAATTTAAGTATGCTCAGAAAACCATATTTACACATAGATGTTACAGAAATTATTTATCAAAGATGACAGTGGTAGATCATTCTCTAAAAATTTTCCTCAGGATACCTAAATAGAAATTAGGTACAAAACTGTATTATATAGAGACTTGAATATCATCTTAAATGAAGTTAGGCATCTTATATCTGATCCTGAAGAATTAAACATAGGTGTATGTTGGCTTAGCTGTTCCCCAAAGGCTATATATAAATAGTATTTTAAATTTGAAGTTTTTTTCCCACTGGTGTATAATTTTAGTTCATGTAAATTCATGAATTAGCTTTACTTTGTAGTTGGTTACTTATTAACATTAAGCATGCTTATCTTTCAAAACTACATATTTTCCTCAAAGTAATTCATTTATCATTGAACTTACTAAATTTAAATGCTGACTGCTGGCACACAAGAACGTGATTTTCCATTTTTACTATTCTGACAAGAGAGCACAAATTAAAACCATTGAGAAGTAGGGTATGACTGTCACCTGTGGAATTCTGAATTCAGAGTGAATTTCATTCTCTGCTGATTTTTTCAATATCAAGATAAGTGTCACAAATAGTACCTTTCCTCAGAGAGTTTCTAGAATTAAAATAACAGGCACAAACTTAATAAAATAGTAGGTTGTGGTGCTGTAGAATCAGGAAGCTTACTTACTGCAGTAATTACTGTGTGACCTCTGAAAATCCAAACCTCTTCCATTTAATTTCTTATATATAATGCTTTTTTTTTTCTTAAGACACAGATCTAGAAAGGTATTCAAAAAGTATTTTCCTTGATGGGCTACATTATGACAACACCTTTCTCACCTTGCCTGCCTCTTTGTCAGTGTGGTATGCGTCATGCCCGTTGGTCAGAGTAGAGCCAAATGAATTACTGTTTGAATTATTTTCTGTTCAAAAATAATTTAATAATTATTTTTTGTTCAGTAATTTAAACTTAGATTTAAGAAGTGCTTTTAAAGATTATTATACATTATTCACCCCCCTTTCTTATGTGTGCAAGTGTAACCTTGAGAGAGAAAATGGCTCGGTCAGTGAGAGAGAAGGATCCAGAGAATAAGGGTAATGCCTCCCAGTTTAGGGCAAACACTACCCAACCACCTTGCCTTGTGTTGGTGGGCAATAGACCTCACAGAATCTTCCATACATCTCCACTGGGAGTGCACACACAGGGATCCGAACCTCAGCCCAAGGCTTCCAAAGCAGCCTCTTCAAAGATGAGGCCTTGGTGTGGTTAAACAAGTCCAAAGCACTTGGGGCCTTTTGCCTAGCCACTGAGTCACTCCTGGATGCTGCACTTGGATATGTCATGCTTTAGTTGCTTTAAAATCGCCTTTTAATGGAGTTTCAGCTCACTGTAATTTTGGTTGAATTGCTAACAGTTGTATTGATTTCAAATGTCAGATGTTATTTTTATTTATTCTTTTAATAATTGTGTCATACCATGCATGGAAGCAGGTGTGAAAGGGGAGAAGCTACATAAAAAAGAAAGCAGCCCCAGTATCTACTGTTAATAAGCTGTCAGTTCTTCTAAATAAGATGTGCCTCACAACTGTGGATTCTGATTGATAAGCGTTTTCTTTTCTGCTGTAGAACAATATTTTATCACTATTTTGTAGTGATTTCCAAAGCTCTGGCTTAGACTCCTATACCTCATTTCTTTTCACTTTCTGTGCTGTTGTATGCTTAAGGAAGAGTGCTTCTCTGGCTTTGTGGGTTTGTCTGGCCCATAAGGTTTAAGCGTAGTTTTTAATGGCTCAAGGGTATTAATATTAGAGTGTGTGGTATAGTCCTCCTGCTGATGCCTGTTTGGATATTTATAAAACTACTCTTAATTTAATTTCAGGCTGTCTTTAGGAGCCTGGCATACTGATTGTAGTGTATGGGAATACACTTTGAGGAGAAAGATGGGAAATGGTGTAAACAAAGACCAGATTTTAGGAGTCCTTTGAGTTTTCTGGAGCTTAGTGTAGGCAAGCAAAACCACAAGAATGATTGAAAAAATAGATTCAGTTCACGGCTACAGCACAAACATGTTGTATAGGTGTTTCCAATTGAACAAAACTTAATGAGAAAATCCAGTGAAGATGCCCATAGCTTATGGGGATCCCTAGAGTATAAGACCAAATGAAATGGAAAGGTAAAAGTCTAAAAATTGAGACATTTGACTTAGTAAGCTTTCTTTTACAGGAGGCTTTTGAAAATGAAACTGGACACTGTAGGAACATTATCTATGCAGAAGCTCCAATTTGAAGATTTGCCATCTTAGGGAAGAGTGTGCACACCCTGGGTGAAATTTCAACTGATAAAGAGATCTCACTTGTACTGGTGTATCAGTCAGGGGGCTCTGGCAGGAAAACAGAGGTCATTCTAGGTATTCCATGTAGGAAAGTTTTTTTTTCCTCTTTTCCTTTTTGTTTTTATTTTAGCCCCTTATTGAGGTACAATAAACTGTATATATCTGAAATGTTCAGTAGACACTAAATTTTAAAAAGATGATGACTGTATCCTTGTCCCCCAAAGTGTCTTTATACCCTTTGGTCAGCTCTCCTTCCCACCTTCCCCAGCCCCCAGGTAACCACTGACCTGCTGTACATCTCTATAGATTACTTTGGGGTTTTTCTAGAATGTTATATAAATGGAACATAGAGTGCTTTTGTATGGCTTCTTTCACTCAGCGTAATTATTTTGAACCTTATGCATGTTGTGTATATCAGTAGTTCATTCTCTGATTGCTAAGTACTGTGTCATTGTATGCTGTACCACAATTTATCTGTTCACCTACTGGTGCACATTTGAGTAGTTTGCAGCTTTTAGCTATTATAAATAAGCTGCTATGAACATTTAGAAGTCTTTACATTGTACATATTCTTTCTTTTCTCTAGGGTAAATATTTAGGCTTAGAATGGATGGATCATATGGCAGGTGTATGTTTAACTTTAAGAAACTGGATTGAGTTTTGACTGTTCTTTATATAATATATCTGGACACAAATTTTTTTATCATGTAAGTGACTTGCAAATATTTTCTCCCAGGTCTACAGCTCTTTTCATTCTTGTAACAATATCTTTTGAAGACATTCTTAATTTTGATTGGTCAAATTTGTCAGTTTCTTTTATGGATTGCACTTTGTCGGTATTGTATCTAAGATATAAATGTTTAACCCAAGGTCATAAGGATTTTCTCCTAGAAGAAAACATGTTACCTTTCCCGTTTTTGTCTAGTTTCAAGTTTTACATTTAGATCCGTGATCCATTTTGAGTTAATCTTTTTTATATAGTACAAGGTACTGATTGAGTTTTTTTGGTTTTGTTGTTTTATGTGGCTATACAAGTGTTCCTTCCAACACTTGTTGAAAAGACTATCCTTTCTCCACTGAATTGCCTTTGCACCTTTTAAAAACTATTTTATTTATTTTTTTAAGAGGGGAAAGAGAGAGAGAGAAACATCGATATGCCAGAGAAATATTCATTGATTGCATCTTGCATGTCCCCAACTGGAGGACCTGGCAGGCCATCCAGGCATGTGCCCTTACTGGGAATTGAACCTGTGACCTTTCAGTTTACAGGCCAGTGCTCAGTCCACTGAGCCACACTAGGCAGGGCTTTTTGTATCTTTTTGGAAAATCATGTGTTGACCTCTTTCTGGAATGTATTCTATCCCATTGAACTTTTTGTCTGTCTTGGTGCCAATAACAGACTGTCTTAATTACTATATCTGTAGTAAGTCTGGGTGTCAGATTGTATAAGCCTCACAATTTTGTTCTTTTTAAAAAGTTGTTGGCTATTCTAGATCCTTATGAATCTTATTTATTTATTTATTTATTTATTTATTTATTTATTTATTTATTTTTAAGCCACTGAAGTGAAAACCATGTATTTCTCAACAGTAGGGAACCAGACTACAGCTACAATTTTTCTTTTCTTTTTAAGTCTCTGCCATCCTCTTCCCCCAACTCAGGTCAAAGTTTATAGCAACATAACACAAAGTCCTCTCTGTCAGCCAATGTTCTCTACTTTGGGGTCAGAGTTCACAGGTCAGGTTCAGTCAGTCTGGAGAATCATAAGCAGGTGCTTACTGTCCTCCAGCCACAGGGCTCTGGCTTCTTCCTCTAGATAAGCACCCAGCTCATCCACATAGGCAAGTCTTGTCAGAGATGCAGGTGCATGAGTACCTTTAGCTACAGTCATGCTGTAGATCTGAGTTGCTAAGGAGCATTTATGAGAAGTGGCGTCTTAAGATTTCATTGGTTATCTCCACACTGCCATCCAACTTGTGTTGCTTCATCAAGGTGTACTCGCCCCCTTCCTGGGGGTCCAGGTACTTACCCACCCGCAGTTCCCACCAGCAGTCAGGGGATCTTTTGAATTGTGGCTAGGACACAGATGTTTTTGTGCCCACAGAAAGGCAGGCGAACCATGGCAAAGGTTCTGCCCTGGTTGAACGTTTCTGTTATTTGGGAAGGCAAGTATCTGGTGGAAGCCATGAGCACCTTCCTGAAGTACCTGATCCAGGTGGTAGGCTCCTTCTGAGGTTTTTCCTTCACAGTCTTGAGTTTGAAAATGTGCACAATCTCAGTGTTGCTGGGGGCAGAGAGGAACAAACATGCCATCCATGCTGAAGGCCAGGGAGCAGATGCTCACATACCTCTTAGCTCCTCTCTAGAATTCAGAGTTTCTATCCTTCTGGAATGGAAAATACTCTAATCACAAAAGCCAGCATGGCTAAAGAACTGTCGTGAGCTGGGATCGTGTCGGCAGTTCTCAAATTAATAGTGTCGAAGACCTGCACTTCTTCAGTGGTGGTGCTACCAGGGTATGCCAGGTAGCATCTGTCATTGTTGGTGGACAGTACACACAGGACTGCTGGGCTTGGGGGGGGGGGCGGTCTCCCTGATGGTGTGCAGTACCTTGATGCCCCAGATGTTGTCTATATAGATAGACTCTTCCAGCACACTCTGAGCCTCTCCCTGTTCAACTTCACAGCCAGTATTGTGTTGGAGTGGCTGTAGTTACAGATCTTCATTGCCTTCTTAAAGCAGCAAACTTAGATTCCTAGGAGCTTTGAGGCTAACGATAGCCACCAGGCTGCTTGAGAACAATCTTTCTAAGATGCTTGTGTCTTCAGTCAGTGTCAGTTCATAGATGTGTTGCAGCTTATCCACAGAACAAAGGGCGAAAAATTTGTAACTGGGCTTACTACCAACAGCTAAGGACCAGGGATGAGCAAGATGAGAGACAAGTTGTTCTTTATGCCTTTTCCTCTGGTGTCATGTCCTGGCGGAAGTTAGTGAAGAGTAGCTGGTTGTTGCCAACCTCTCTGCTCTGACTGGCCAGGTTCATGGTGGGTGCACGGTGGGCAGGTGGGCCAGGCTATAGGTTTATGCACAGAACAGGGATTGTGTGTGCTCGGGGTCGGCACTGGGCCCTGCTCTCCACTTGTGTCTCAACAGCTTGCTGCCCCAGGAATCAGTTGCTACCCCATCCTGTCCCTGCTCTTGTTTATGCTACGGAGCCTGGATCCTTTTGAATTTTAAAAAGAGCTTGGCAAGTTTTACTGAAAAAGTCCTGTTGGGATTTTGATAGAGATTGTTTTGAATCTATAAATCAGTTTTGGGAGAATTGACATTTTAACAATATTGAGTCTTCCAATCTATAAATAAAGTATATCTCTAAACCTAGTTAAGTTTTTAAATTTTTCTCTCAGCAACATTTTAGTTTTTCTTGTGTGGGGATTACACATTTTTTGTCAGATTTATCCCTAAGTTATTTCATAATTTTGATGCTACTGTAAATAAAATTTTTAAAGATTTCCATTTCTGATTGTCACTGGTACACAGAACTGGTTTTGTGTGTGATCTTGTGTCTTGCCACCTTGACAAAGTCACATACTAATTCTGTTTGGTTTTTTGTAGGATTTGTTGTATTTTCCAAGAAGGAAAGATTTTAATGTAGGGAATTAAGGGCTCACACAACCATTCCAAAGTCTGAGGGGTGGAAATTCAAGGAAGTCACTATTATAGTTGATGAATTAGAGTGTCAGGTTCTCAGAAAAGCAATGATCTCAGCTACCTGCATCAGCAGTATGGCTTTATCTCATCTGGAAGTTACTATAAGAGTGGGAAGTCTTCTCTCCTACCGATGCCTATGTTATTTGCTTGCAACTGTTTTCAAAGGTTATTGACTTTCTTCTGCCTCCCAAATATCAAGTTGGTCCCTCTTGCTGGCAACCTCTAACTTAGAACAAATGGAAAATGGGATTCTGGAAAATGTAGTTCCAAGCCATTCCCTTCAATGCAGGGAAGACTGTAGGAGGTCATGATCACAGAGAACATTAATGGGGACATATGTAACATCCTGCACTTGGCTGTGGAGAACTAACTTCACGGTACTGTGAAAAATACTGAAGTTGGATTGTCATAATTTAATAAGATGTGACTTCCAAAAATGCAGATTTGCTCTTTGACCATATCATCAGTGACATATTGTCCAGTAATTGGATGAGTGCAGACAAACTGGAACTTGTTTAGGGGATTGTGACCCCACTGGTGAGGGGGTAGAAAACCAGGTCACATGTGGAATGTTTGGGAATTGAGAGTGCCTTGGGGATGCACAGTGTATTACTACAAATATTTAGAAGACTTTTTCTTTGTGGTCTGAAAAGGAAAACTTAGGACCAGGGGGTGGAAGCTGTAAGGAGACAGTTCCAAGGCTATGAGCTATATAAAAAGCTTCCTACACAGCTGCTCTACAATTGTGTAGAATGTCAGGAGCTTCCTTTGTTAGAGATTGCTGGGCTGCCTGGCAAAAGTATGTAATATACAAGAATTATGGTTTCAAATTAGATATTCCTTAGACACCATTGTTACCTGAACTACTTTTTAGGGAACAATTTCCCCAAATTATTGGTTATAGCTTTTGCCACATGGAATTTCTGAAAGTGAAAATAAGTTCTTTTATATATATTATCTTACTTTATTTGGCTTGAGTAATTCCCAATAAGCTTATTCCTTGCATGCGCCTCAAAATATGGAAAGTGGCAAAGAGTCAGAGGCTGTGTGTGCGAAAGTCTTACTGACCTAGTTCATTGAGTCTGCAGCTCTCTTCTTTTACATGCTTGCCATCTCTGACATCTGCCTGCAGTTGATGGCAAGCTTTAACTATTAATGCTTTACATTTGCTGTCATCTAGATCTTTTTTTTTCTTTAGCATGCACAGATTTGGTCCTAACTATTTTTTACTCAGTTTTAACTTCACTGTTTTAATATCATAAACTGTAAGTACAAAACATTGTACAAACATACTTTTTACTATATGGAGATGGAATTATACATTTGTGTTTCAACCAGAATCTCTGTCACCCATTACTAACCACTGTACCAATCGCTTTCCATGGGGATTTTCTGTTATTCCTATAAGGTTTTATAATGAATAAAAAAAAACAACCTCACAAGTCTTTTCAACTGTTGCTGATTTTTACTTATCTTTTTTTGTTTGTTTAAGTATTTTTTATTGATTACACTATTAAAGTTTTCCCAATTTCCCCCCTTTATTTTCCCTCCACCACACCCCCCCCAACACTCCAGCATTCCTCAACCCAACCCTCCAGCATTCCTTACCCCCAGTTCATATCCATGGGTTGTACATATAAGTTCTTTGAGTCCTCTGCTTCCTCCACCACTTTTATCTTTCCCTGTCTATTTTATGCCTACTAATCTGCTTCTTCCCTGTACCTTCCCCCCTATTCCTCCCTTCCTCCTCCCCGCTGAACACCCTCTGTGTGATGTCCATTTCTCTGATTCTGTTCCTGTTCTGGTTGTTTGCTTAATTTTTGTTGTTTTTCTTTTCTTCTAGGTTCATTGGTTAATAGTTATGAGTTTGTTGTCATTTTATTTAGATAAGTCCCTTTAACATTTCATATAATAAGGGCTTGCTGATGATGAACTCCTTTAACTTGACCTTGTATGGGAAGCACTTTGTCTGCCCTTCCATTCTAAATGATAGCTTTGCTGGATAGAGCAATCTTGGATGTAGGTCTTTGGATTTCATGGCTTGGAATACTTCTTTCCAGCCCCTTCTTGCCTGTAAGGTTTCTTTTGAGAAATCAGCTGATAGCCTTATGGGAACTCCTTTGTGGATAACTGTCTCCTTTTCTCTTGCTGCCTTTAGGATTCTCTTTGTCTTTAATCCTGGGTAACTTAATGATGATGTGCCTTGGTGTGTTCCTCTTTGGGTCCAACTTCTTTGGGACTCCCTGGGCTTCCTGGACTTCCTGAAAGTCTATTTCCTTTGCCAGATTGGGGAAGTTTTTCTTCATTATTTGTTCAACTAAGTTTTCAGTTTCTTGCTGTTGCTCTTCTCCTTCTGGCACCCCTGTAATTCGGATATTGGCATGTTTCAGGTTGTCCCAGAGATTCCTCAGCCTCTCTTCATTTTTTTTGGATTCTTTTTTCTTTGTTCTGATCCAGGTGGATGTTTATTTCTTTTGTTCCAAATCAATCGTTGCTTTGAATCCTGGTTTCCATTTTGTCACTGTTGGTTCCCTGAATATTTTGCTTTATTTCATTTTGGGTATCTTTCATTTTTCAACCAAGCTCAGTTCTGTGAGCATTTTGATTACCAGGATTTTAAATTCTCCATCAGATGGGTTGGCAGTCTCCTCATCACTTAGTTCTGAGGTTTTGCTTTGTTCTTTCATTTGGGCCATATTTCTTTGTCTTGGTGAACCTGGTAAGTTGTAAGGGGTGGGGCCTTAAGTATTCACCCAGGCAGGGCAACCCTCTTTGCTGCGCTGCCTGTGGAGGAGCTGCCAGAGAGGGAAAAATGCAGCTTGCCTGCTCGTCTTTGGTGCACTTTCCAATAGACTCTCAAGTCAGACTAGCAGTATCTCCCAGAAAGGCAACCCAAGCCATAGCCCACAGTCAGCTCTGAGTTTCAGTTTTCCCCTTAAGTCAGCCCCTCCCCTGCAGCTCTGCTGAGCTTAGCAGTCAGCTCTGCCCTTCAGCCACCTCCCCATGGTTTTTCTGAGTCGGCCTGCCTTACCAGTCTGGTTGTTCTGGTTGATTTTTTCTTTAATTCCTTGGTTGTTGGAATTCTGTGCAGTTTGATTTTTCTGTTGCTTCTGGTTGTTTACTGATTTTAGATTGGCTGTTATCCTCCTTTTGGTTGTGTGAGGAAGGGTTTCTACCTACACCTCCATCTTGGTGGGAACTCATATTTTTACTTATCTTAATATTCCTGTTCAGCTTCTTTGGAGAACTACTAAGAAATACATAATCACCTCAGCCAAGAGTTTTGAGTAGGTAATTTTGTTATTTCATTTTGGTTGAAATATTTCTTATGTCGGCACTGCAAAAACAACGTGTACTTATAGGAAATAAGAAAAAATGTCTTAATAGCCTTCTTAAAGTTTAGGAAGGCAAATGACAATTTCCTGAAAAGCACGGAATATTATAATAAATAGTCATTGGCTAAGCAGTATCATGAAACTCCCTGTACATAAGACAAGTAGTAACAGAGGATCATAAAGTCCCACATATACCAAAGAAAAGCAAGTTGGCAAATTTTCACACTGACTTTTTTCTACCTTTGAACTGGTTTAACCATATCAAGTAAGAGTAATGTCAGCTAATATAAAGAAAAGGTAAATGTGCTGAAGTGTCCAGAATTCAGCCTCCATAGCATACATCAGTTTTCAGCCATTTCAACTAAGACTTTTCTCATGACAAATCCCCCCAAAAAATGATGATGATGATGATGATGATGATGATGAAAGTTACCTTTACTTTGTTGGAAATGCAAAAAAAATTAAAAAATACTGCTAATTTAATAAAATATTTGAAACTAATTTTGTTTTTATAAATAAATTAAATTAAAACTTTAAAAAAGGATAAAACAAAATTTGTTTCAAGTTTAAAACTTTTTAAAGTTTTAATTATAATTCATACTGTTAAAAATTATTCAAAGTTTTATCAACCTTTAAAGATAAACTTTATTTAAATGAACATGTTTGGAAAACTATACCACTTTATTTTTATTGCCAGCATTATGCTTTTGTTCTTGATAGAATCATCTTTGTTTCTTCTTTTTACATCCTAGTTATAAGCCATGGCCATATTGACTTCTGTGGTAGTAAATTGATCTTGAAGAAAATCAAGGTCTTTCTCAAGAGAATCAAGATTCTTTATGGCAGTCAGTAAATTCTTTTCCAACAGTGTGTGAGCTTAATCAGTATCATATTCAAGTATGATATTAGCCTCCAACCACAGACACACTTTATCAGGAGGAGGAACTGAAGCTTTGCAGTACGGTGGTCTGCCAGTAAAAATCTGGTCTCCGGTGAATTGGTGGACTCTTTCTTCTGCATGTGTTTTAGAATTTCTGAAATTTGCTAGTTTCAGGAATCTGACCTTTCAGCCTTTTTTCTTTTGAGCAAGTCTGAGTTCCATAAACTTATACTTTTGGTACTGGTCATCCAGTTTCTTTAGTACTGTACCTGCAGTCTCATTCCCAGGCTGTTTCAGGAAGGAGTCTACGTAAGTGGACCCACTGCCCATTCTCTACAGCCACTTCTAAGCCATAGTTAGTTACCTTTAGTGGCCACCATCTTGAGGAATAGCTTGTCCGAGCTATTCTTAGTGTTATCATTTCAGTGGAATTCCATGCATATTTGTACTACTTTAGTTATTTAATTGCCTTTCAATATACATACCCTCATAAAGATTGCACTGTAATTTGGCACTGAAACACAGATGGTAATAACAAGGCACAAGCTTGATTTTAATGAAGTTATTTATCTTTGGATAATCGACTACAATTCCATATCTTCTTGGAAAGAAACAACCAAGTGCATTATACCTGTGTAATTTAAGGTTAAGTCCAGAGATCAGTAGAAATGGAGAGCTTATTAGAAATGGAGAGTTGTAGGTCCCCACCCATACCAACTAAGTTAAGAATCTACATTTTAACAAGATTCCCATTGAAGTTTGAAAAGCATTGCTTTATACAAATTCATATAGGACAGCCCATATATAGAAAGAGCTATGTTAAATTTTCTTCCTGTGAGCCACACAGTGTTAGAATGATTTTTATGCTTTGGTGCTGTTTGGTCTTATCTACTAATTTAATATCATGTGCAAATTACATTAGCATCCCATTAAATTCCCTCATTCAGATCCAGCAAATGAAAAACTGTTCAGAACAACTCCAATACACTTATTTAGAGGTCCCTACTATATAATTTCCTCTGCCTGAATGGATATATTCCAATGTGTTATCTTTTTCTTGATATATTTTAATTAAAAACAGTCTAAATGTATACTTCGCATTACTTAACTCTTTTTGTTATATTCCTTTTGTTAATTTTCCTCACCCCAAATATGTGTGTGCTATCATTAATAATTGATTATGATTGTTAATGATTTTGTGTCTAGTTATTTTCTTACTGTTTTATAAATTGCCAAATTACCGATTGCCTTTTAAGGAAATAAATGTCTATAAAAGGCACATATATAAGATGTGCTTTGAAAACCTTATATAAATATGTGTTGGACAGAGTTCTTAAGTATGCACACAGTAGCTTTCACTGCAACTTGTCCCAGGGTTCTATTCAGTGGTAATGCTATCTCATAGATCCTTGGGAACCACACCATGAAACCAGGGGCCCCTCAGAGCCTTTTCCTCTTCTATACATTCAGGAAACCACCATTAACAGGTTTTGGCTCTAAGTCCACATCATCTCATCATCTCTGTCATGCTCCCTGAGAGGATGGATGGCCTGTACCCTGTCAGTTTCCTGTTAAAGTCACACATGAGCACAACGTATTGGTAAAGCATAAAGCACATTTCAACCTCTAGTTGTAAGGGAGTCAGGAAATAGACCAGAAGGGAGTTGACTGAGCTGGTGCATGTGTCCTGCAAAAGTCAAATAATAGCTCCTGTTACTGTTATATCACTGAAATTTACAATTAAAGAACTACATTGTGAACTGTGGTGTAATAGAGCGTTTTCAATACCCCTGTGGTATCGTATTTATCATATAATGTACTTAAGGAAACTTGATTGATAAACTGTAATGATTTGAACATGTTAAGGTAAAGTGCAGATTCTAGCATATTTTTGGAGATGCATTTCTGTGAATATCAGGACCTAAGTGATTTGTAAATTCTTTTGGACTCTTACATGACTTTCACAAACAGCTATTTAAAAAATGTTTAAAGGAAGTCCTTGAAAAAAATTTTAAACAGATGACTAAAACATGAATCAATGTTGGGGGCTTTTTTAAAAATTAAATTTTTAAAAATATATTTTATTGATTATGCCATTACAGTTGTCCCATTTCCCCCCTTCATTCCCCTCCACCCTGCGCACCCCGTCCCACCCACACTCCCCCCCTTTAGTTCATGTCCATGTGTCTTAAGTTCTTTAGCTTCTACCTTTCCCACAGTACTCTTGCCCTCCCCCTGTCTATTTTCTCCCCACCTTCTATGCTACTTATTCTCTATACTTTCTCCCCACTTCTCCTCCTCCCACTCCCCTATTGCTAACCCTTCATGTGATCTCCATTTCTGTGGTTCCACTCCTGATCTAGCTGTCTGCTTAGTTTGCTTTCGTTTTAGGTGTGGTTGTTAATAACTGTGAGTTTGCTATCCTTTCACTGTTCATATTTTTTATCTTCTTTTTCTTATATTAGTCTCTTTAACGTTTCATATAATAAAGGCTTGATGATGGTGAACTCCTTGAACTTGACCTTATCTGGGAAGTACTTTATCTGCCCTTCTATTCTAAATGAAAGCTTTGCTGGATGGAGCATTCTTGGATGTAGGTCCTTGCATTTCATGACTTGGAATACTTCTTTCCAGCCCCTTCTTGCCCGTAAGGTCTCTTTTGAGAAATCAGCTGACAGTCTGATGGGAACTCCTTTGTAGGTGACTGTCCCCTTATCTCTTGCTGCTTCTAGAATTCTCTCCTTCATTTTAATCTTGGCTAATGTAATTAGGATGTGCCTCGGTGTGTTCCTCCTTGGGTCCACCTTCTTTGGGACTCTCTGAGCTTCCTGGATTTCCTGGAAGTCTATTTCCTTTGCCAGATTTGGGAAGTTCTCCTTTATTATTTGTTCAAATAAGTTTTCCACTTATTGCTCTTCCTCTTCTCCTTCTGGTACCCCTGTAATTCAGCTGTTGGAACATTTAAAGATGTCCTGGAGGTTCCTAAGCCTCCTCATTATTTTTAATTCTTGTTTCTTCATTGTTTTCTGTTTGGTTGTTTCTTATTCCTTCTGGTCCACTCCATTGATTCGAGTCCCAGTTTTCTTTCCATTACTATTGGTTCCCTGTGCATTTTCCTTTATTTCACTTAGTGTAGCCTTGATTTGTTCCTCTAATTTGCGACTAAAATCAACCAGTTCTGTGAGCATCCTGATCACCAGTGTTTTGAACTGTGCATCTGATAGGCTGGCCATTTCTTGGCCACTTAAAAGTATTGGCTCTGAGGCTTTCTTTGATTTGTTATTCCATTTGAGCCATAATTTTTTGGTCTGGTCGCACCTGTTTATGTACGAGGGGCAGAGCCGTAGGTGTTCACTAGGGCAGGGCAACCCAGTTCCTGGGTTGTGACACTGTATATGGAGGCAGGGTCAGAGAGGGAATAATGATGCTTGCTCTCTCTCAAATTTCGGTCCCCTCTTCTGCTCCCCACAAGCAAATTGGGCCCTTCTTGGGTGCCACCCTTTTGGTGCTGTTTCCCAGGTGTGTGGGCTTGTGTACATTCTAGGACCCTGCGGGTCTCTCCAGTGAACTCTCCTGTGAGGCTGGGAGCCACTCCCAGCACCTCAACCCCCACAAGTTTTTTCAATCAGTGCTTCTAGGGTTTATTTCCTATTGCTAGGGCCCTGGGTTGCATAGTCTATCCCACTGCTTGTTTTTTGCGTGTTTTATCTGCGCACGAATGTGTGTCCACGTTGCAGTCAGCCAACCACCTTGTGCGTCTCACTGGGTTTGCTTGTTTCCTCCCCACGCCTGGGTCTGCCAACCACCGCCTTTTCCTGCTGCGACCCCTCTCTGCTGGCCGCTAACTCAGCCCCTCTTACCGGTCTGGGTGAATGGTTTGTTGTTGTCGGACTTCCATAGAGTTCAATTTTCTGTCTGTTCTGGTTGTGTTTTTGTTTCTAAATCTTTGTTCTTAAATTCGGTTGTTTGTGGAGGTACATTGTTTCACCTACACCTCCGTCTTGGCCAGAAGTCTAAAAATTAAAATTCTTAATGAGATAATTACAGATTCACATGTACTTGTAAGAAGTAACATAGAGATACCATGTGTCCTTTATCCAGTTTCCACCAATGGTTTCTTATTTAAGGACTGTAGTATAATACAGTAACCCAGATAAGTCAGTACAACTCACTGATCTTATTTACACTTCCTCAATTTTGCTTGTACTTATGTGTGTATGTGTGTTTAATTATGTGGTTTTATCACATGTAGGTTCATGTACCTGCCACCACTATCAAGATACAGAATAGTTCCTTTGCCTCAGATCAATAGTGTTGCCCCTTTTTATAACCACACTTGTCTCACTCCATCTCACTCCCTGGCAACCCTACTTGTCATTTCAGAATGTCATATAAGTGGGATTATACAGTATGTAATCTTTGGGATTAGCTTTTTCACTTACCATAATCTTCAGTTGTTGCTGTATCAACAGTTCTTTTAGAGTGTTGGTTTACATCTGGCGTGTTTCACATGTTGGGTGGATCGGTTGTGCCTGTATAGGTCTGTCTCCCTCAATTATGTGGAGTTGGTTATAAACTTGGACTAGAGGCACCACCACATTTAGTGACCACAGAGCACAAGGGTAGGTTTTGATGCTGTGATAACCAGTTATCCACATCTTAAAAGAAAAATTCTCTTTATATCTGAAGATGTTTTCCTGTCAAGATGAGCCCTGGTTGTTCAGCTGAGTTGAGACTCTTACAATCTTTTCAGTCCAGTCAGCATATTGGTGATTAGCACTTTCAAGTAAGAAATTGTCAGCCCTGCCTCTACTGATGTTTGAGGCCTGATGGGCTTTGACAACTGAATTCAAGAACTGTTGTTCGTGGTTCTAGTTTGTGGAAGGAAGTTGATCTCCAACCTGGGTTATCACAAGCCATGAATTCACATATCAAAGTTCTGGTAAGTTCAGAACACCAAAGGCACTGCAAGTGCTGTCTTCAGAGTAAGAACAGAGGTTCCTGCCCTGAAACTGTTGTAAGGCGAAATACAGCCACTAAAAAAGTTAAACTAAGAACCAGGAAGGCAAATAGTTGTAAGGGAGTGTTTACAACTATTTTAAGGGAATGTTTCTTACATGCAATTGTAAGAAAACTGCATGTTTTCTGTTGCTGAATTCTCGGTCTCTAGCACAGTGCTTGGCTTTAAGTAGGCACTGGAATAACGAAGGGAGGGAAGGAGAAGGCAGGCTTTTAAGAAATACCGATGCACAGTTCTTTAGTAGAAGTGAGCATTATTACAGAGTAATAGTGAAGGATGTGCGGGGGTGTTTGCCATGAAGGGAGGTGATGGAAAGACGGGAGTGTGCCACCTTCCCCCTCCAGAAAAAAAATTCACACCACGCGCTTTCCGTCCAGGAGCCTTATATTTGCTATTTCTCTGCCTGCACAGCCTCTCATTTCCCAGAAAGCTTCCTCATTCAGGGCTCTATTCGGATATAAACACCTCAGAGAGGCCTTCAGGGAACATCTTGTATAAAGTATCCCACCCTCTTCCCTTGTCCCTTCCCTTTTGATCACTCTCTGTTCCCTTTCTCAGCTCTATTCATGGCATTTGTAATGATTTCCTGGGACTGCCTGTTTGTCTCTTCCTCCCATCTGGAAGGTCAACTCCCTGAGGGCAGGGACAGTCTCTCTCACCCACTGTTACATAGGTCAGTGCCTGACAAGTAGTTAGTAACTCAGTGTATGTTTGTTCAATGATTTAATTAGTTTTTATGAGGCTTTTCTTTCAAACACATGTCCCAGATTTACCATACACAAGCCCCTTCAGACTGACCTCTGTGACCATTTGACATGTCCCATCAGTTTTTTGAACATTTCCTTGCTTCTTGACAAACATGTATTCCAGGCTCATTTTGTACTTTTCCTTGCCGGAGCCCCCAGATTAGCTCTTTTTTCAAAGAACTATGGATTTTTTTAGTGAAGAATGGTATTTAGAATACACAGTCTTAGTGCTGAGTATACCATTCATTGGCATTTGCATGTTGTTTGCTCCTCAAGCCCTCTCTGTAATAGTGAGTGTGTTGGGGGGGTAGTTCCCCTTTGCACAAGGAGTATGTTCTGGGACCCCCAGTGGATTCCTGAAACTATGGATAGTGCCAAAATCTATATACACTGTTTTTCCTATGCCACCTTTTCACTTAACCAAAGCACTTTAGGCCTTCTCTTTGGCATATTCAAATCAACAGCACCATTACTCTGGTACTTTGGGGCCGTTACTAAGTAAAATAAAGGTTACTTGAACACAAGCACTGATACAAGAACAGTTCGTCTGATTATTGAGGTGACTACTAAGTAATTAATAAGCAAGTAGCTTATAGTGTATTGAAAACCATGAGTTCATGCCAGTAGATCCAGCTACACAGGGTGCATTCTCTCTTTTCATTTTGGTGACTCCTTTTTGTAATAGTAAGAAACCTGACTCACTATCCTCAGTATATGTATTTATTTACTGATCAGTCCTCCTGTCTGTAACCAGTCTTGCATCACCACCATCTACATGCCTTCACCACATAGGTGCCCTCCTCACCATGCGTGGGGCTGTGACTCAGCATTGAACTATTTAAATCTCCCCAAACAATGCTAATGTGCAGCAAAGATAGAGCACCGCTGAGGTAGAAGAAAGGAACCCACATTACGTGATGCATTATTAAGTGAATGGCAGGTTTTTAAGTTAGGTTTGGTTTGGGAAAATAAGTTCTTCCAAAGAACGTGAAATTTAAAGAGAAGACTCAGTTCTACTAATATCCACTTTTAAAGATCAGGATGAAAGCACAGCCCGTCTTCTGGAAAGCTTTGAAAAGTGTTTTGGAAGTAAATCTTGTAGCGAACATGAATTTCAGTTCCTTTCTCCGAATTACCTGTTTATAGGGAAAAATATTCGAAAAGGTTAATTGTTGTTTTAAGAATGTGTCTCATTAAAGACTTCTGTTTTTCATTGCATTTTTGTAATAAACTTTTAATTTTAGAATAGATAAAGAAAAATGCAACATAATGCTTTGTAAAGCATTAAATATTTAAATATTTAATATTAATTAAATATTAATTGACTTAAGTAAATAATATTAATGTAATATTAATTAAATATTTAAATAGGAAATATGCATGCTGTGTTTGCTCTTTTCCTGTAGTCAGTTGAACTTTAAAATATGAAAACCAAGTTGCAGTAACTGGGTCATGAAGAACCACATCTTTTTCTTCCCTTTGCATCTAGAGGAAGGAAAAGGCTCTAGATGCCAAATGTAACAGGATCTACCCACCTCAGATGATCATCATTCATCTTGCCAATTTTCGTAAATCTGTTAATGCACGACTGCAAGTGGATTTTCACCAAGAGCTCCACACTGAGACTGATGTACACATAATCTGACTCCAAAGAAATCCAACTCTAACCTAAGGAAATTTCAGTAAAGTCTCTTTCATGATTGTATTTTTAAAGTTTTCATGGAAGTTACCTTTAGAGTATGGGTTGTACACACGAGGCTTTTGTACATTTATGTCTAGAGTGTACACAAGAAAATGTGAATGTGGACAGAGCCACTAAAAACTTCACATGTACGTAAACTCTTGGGGTTTTTAGTTGTTGTTTAGTTCTTGTTTTCCATAAGTACAGCATTCATTATCTGTACATGAGCACTCACCTCAGGGTTGATCTTCAGTTCCTTCTGTATTGGTGAAGTGATTTCCACTCCCCAGTGAGTCTTTCAGGAACCATCTTCGTGATTTTTGTTCTATCTGCAAACCTTTACCTTAACATTTGTCTTCAATTGTCTGACTTTCAGCCTTTTTCTAGATAATATCTATGAAGCCATGGATTTGATATGTTGATCCCCTAAAATTACAAGTACTGCAGGCTATATCTGTTGGGAAGTTTTGGACCTGGGAACTAGATCTCTAGCCATCCAGTGAGTTCTGAAACTCAATTAGCATGGCATCTGGGGTCTCTTGCCTTGAGCTTTGAAGTTATGTCAGTGGTTGCTTATATGTTTTCTCCAGTTGATACATAGAGTGAAAGTTAGCAGTTTCTGTATATATTATATTAGAATATATTAAATTATATTCTGTAGGATGTGAGAATGAATATTAAATTTTAAAGTTACTTTTCAAATGTGAGGCATAAATTACGTTCTCAGTTTCTTAATATGTAGTACATTTCAACTACAATTTTATTATGTATCTTTTTAATTTTATTTTATTGTTTTTTAAATATAGTTTATTGATTATGCTATTGCAGTTATCCCATTTTTCCCCTTTATTCCCCTCCATCCTCTACCTACCCCCCCCCCACCAGCATTCCCTCACCTTAGTTCATGTCCACAGGTCGTACATATAACTTCTTTGGCTTCTCCACTTTCCACTTCTCCACTTTCCCCTGTCAATTTTGTACCACCATTTATGCTTCTTATTCCCTGTACCTCCCCTTATTTGTCCCCCTTTTCCTCCCCACTGATAACCCTCCATGTGATCTCTATTTCTGTGAATCTCTTCCTGTTCTAGCTGTTCGCTTAGTTCATTTTTGTTTTCGTTTTTTTATGTTCAGTTGTTGATAGTTGTGAGGTTTTTGTTAGTTTACTGTTCATAGTTTTTGATCTTCTATTTCTTAGATAAGTCCCTTTAACATTTCATATAATAAGGGCTTAGTGATGACAAACTCCTTTAACTTGACCTTCTCTGGGAAGCACTTTATCTGCCCTTCCATTCTAAGTGAAAGCTTTGCTACAGAGAATAATCTTGGATGTAGGTCCTTGCCTTTCATGACTTGGAATACTTCTTTTCAGCCCCTTCTTGCCTGTAAGGTTTCTTTTGAGAAATCAGCCAATAGTCTTAGGGGAACTCCTTTATAGGTAATGTCTTCTTTTTGCTCACTGATTTTTCGATTATCTTCTTATCTTTCATCTTGAGTAATGTAATTATGACATGCTTTGGTGTGTGTGTTCCTCTTTGGGTCCAACTTCTTTGCGACTCTCTGAATTTCCTGGACTTCCTGGAAGTCTATTTCCTTTGCTAGACTGGGGAAGTTTTCCTTTGTTATGTTTTCAAATAAGTTTTCATTTCTTGGTCTTCCTCCTTTCTTTTTGGCACCCCAGTGGTTCGGATGTTTGAATGTTTCAAGTTGTCCTGGAGGTTCCTAAGTGTCTCCTTATTTTTTTGAATTCTTGTTTCTTCATTCTATATTGGTCAAATGTTTATTTCTTCTTTCTGGTCCAAACCATTGATTTGAGTCCTGGTTTCCTTCCTGTCACTGTTGGTTCCCTGTGCATTTTCCTTTATTTCACTTTGTATAGCTTTCACTTCTTTATTTTGTGACCATACTCAATCATTTCTGTGAGCATCCTGATTACCAGTGTTTTGAACTGTGCATCTGATAGATTGACTATCTCTTCCTCTCTTAGTTGTTTTTTTTTTTTTTCCCCAGAGCTTTGATCTGTTCTTTTATTTGGGCCATTTTTTGTTTGTTTGTTTGTTTGGTTGGTTGGTTGGTTGGTTGGTTGGTTTTTGTCTTGGTAAGCCTGTTAGTAGTAAGTGGCAGAGCCTTAGATGTTCACCAGGGCAGGGCAACCCATGTGGCTGCACTGTGGTGCTATATGTGGGGGAGGGTCTGAGAGGGAACAGTTCTGCTTGCTCCGCTCTCTGCTGGTTTCCAGTCACTTCCCCTGATACCCACAATCAAATGGGGCGCTTCTGGTGCTGATTCCCAGGTGGGTGAGTTTGTGTAAATTCTAAGACCCTGTGGGTCTTTCCAGCAAACTCTCCTGTGAGGCTTGGAGTTTCTCCTTTCGCCTCAACCCCCACAGATTTTTACAGTCAGGTTTTGAGGCTTTATTTCCCAATGCTGGAACTCTGTTGCGTGGTCTGTCTCGCTCCCTAGTTGTTCCTCCTAGTTTATCTACATGCACATGTAGGACCACCAGCTACTGCCTCACCCACCCCAGTCCTCCAGCTGCCACCTTGCCACGGGTCCTCTCCTCCCAGGCTGCCCATCTCCACCCCTTCTACCAGTCTGGATGAATTTTTCCTCTTTAACTCCTTGGTTGTTGGACTTCATACAATTTGATTTTATGACAGATCTGGTTGGATTTTGTTTTTAAATTTGTTGTTGTCCGTTTGGTTGCGTGAGGAGGCAGAGTTTATCTACCTATACTAAGCCTCCATCTTGGCCAGAAGTCCTATTATTGTGTATTATTTTTATTTTAATTGAGGGGAGGAAACTCTGTCCTGATTCAGATATGCCAGTAAGATGCGACAGTGAACTCACCCAATAAAAAATGCCTTATGTATAGGACACTCAGTACCTGCCTTAAAAACACAAGATGTAAGCCCTGGCTGGTATAGCTCAGTGGATTGAGCTCGGCCCTGCGAACCAGACAATCGCGGTTCGATTCCCAGTCAGGGCACATGCCTGGGTTGCAGGCCGGTTCCCTGCAGGCTACTTCCCAGCAGGGGATGCGCAAGGGGCAACCATACATTGATGTTTCTCTCCCTTTCTCCTTCCTTTCCCCTCCCCTCTAAAGATAAATAAATAAGTTTAAAAAAAAAAAAAGCACAAGATGTAGAATGTAGAGTATTATGCTAATCACTCTGAAAATGTTGTACTAAACATCTGAATTATGATAAATACCTTTGTCCCATAATTAAGTTAATATATTTTGTGTTATTTGTGAAGAATATTGCCAGAAGCCATCTGGATGTTGTCATATTTTTAAAATATTGGATATTTAAATCAGGTTCTTTGATAAGTGGAAGTATACAATAAAGAGAGAGAGAGAGAGTGTGTGTGTGTGTGTTCTTCTAGGAAGGTCTCATAAGAACTCACTTTAGCCCTGGCCAGGTGGCTCATTTAGTTGGAGTGTTGTCCTGTGCATTAGAAAGTTGTGGGTTTGATTCCTGGTCAGAGCACATACCTAGGTTGAAAGTTCGATCCCCAGTCTGGGTGCATATGGGAGGCAGCCAATCATTATTTTTCTCTCCCTGCCTCTGCCCCACTCCCCCTGCCCCCAGAACCTTGGATGAGGTGTTTTTTTGTTTTTAACTCACTTAGGCCCTGGCCGGTATGGCTCAGAGGATTGAGTGCCAGCCTGTGAACCGAAGGGTCGCACATTTGATTCCCAGTCAGGGCACATGCCTGGGTTGCAGGCCAGGTCCCCAGTAGGGGGCTCCTGAGAAGCAACCTTCACTTCAATGGATTTCTTTGGAAACATACTTAATGTCATGTTTTGCAAAAGGGATGACAAACCAATACATGGGGGTAACTAAATGTGGTGAATTTTTACAACCTCCTAGTTTAAGTAAAATAATGTGTTGTCCTGGGTCACTGAGATAAAATGTTGACTTGTAACCAACCATCTATAAGCTTTTGATTTGCTACAAATACAGATATTTAACCTTCTGGTGTGACATTACTTTAACAGAGAGAAGGAGCAAGAAAGGGAAGAACAGTTAATGGAAGACAAGAAAAGGAAGAAAGAGGATAAAAAGAAAAAAGAAGCCACTCAGAAGGTGGGTTTAATCAAATAAGTCTGTTAAATAATGATGCTGATTTTATGAAAACAACAGTAAATAATATTAAGAAAGGTAGAACAGTTACCAGCACTTAGACTCTCATCATATTTCCTTATTTGTATCATAATTTCCATTTTCTTACACAAGCTTATAGAATAACTTCAGAGTTGACATAGTTTGCTCTGCTATTCTCCTTTTGGTCCATCTCCAAAGTTGTCATTTTTTATGAGCCTGCCTTTTGATAATATCATAAACATCCCTCACTGAGGATCTGGGGGAAAGAGATGTTAAAAGGAAAAAGGGCAGACAGCTGTCAGTTATCAAGACTGGGTTGGAGGGATTGCCTGATGGGCTGTCAGAGCATAAATGGCCTGACCCCCTTTCCCTGCTCCCTTTGTTATAGAGCATGCCCCTCTCTGCCCTGGACATTGTCTAAGCTCATTTCTAAGCCCACCTTGCCCCTCCTTTACTCATTGCCTCATGTGGATGTTGGCTAGACAGGGTTGCTTTAATCCTTTTTGGAAGGCAAAATAATTTTTTTTCAGTTCTTGTTACCACTGTCTGAAGAACATGGGAAGCAGGGCCTCACTCTGAGAGATAGGTTTAAGGGTCCCTGATGTGGTCCCAGGTTACTGAAGATAAATTTACAAAGGTGTAATCTGTGAAAAGGTTCATAGGGAACTCTTGATTTAGAACAGGCTCAAGGCAGTCAAATACAGCCCATGAAGGTAAAAGGGACTCTGCTCATTTTCCCAGCATTGTTGGATATAGTGTTTCGCATAGTTCAGTTTTCTGAATTAGTTAAATTAGATCATTTATGAGTGCCTGCATTAAAAGCAATACTGGAAATACTTTTTGAATTGGATTGCCTATAACCCTGCCACATGAAACCTGTGAAATATAATTTTTCTGCATGGCATAATTAAAAGAAGTTTTCATTATTGTTTGGTGCTGTAGTAGACAGATAGCTAATGCTCTTTAAGATTTTGTCTTCTTTCTATTGTTTCCATTTCTACTGATAGTGGTGTGCCCACCATCATGTCTTCATATTACGTGGGTGCCTGTTTTTAATGTGTTCTTCCTAACCTGAGCTTGTCAGCAGTGTCTAGAATGACAGCAAAGAGCTTGACTAAAGTTGTCAGATAATGACCCAGATGCCTTCTTTCGTGCCTCCTTTTGGGTATGCAGCCACTTGCACATTATCGAGGCTGTGAATAAGCAGCTCTACCAGCCGTAGGGTGTTGTGGGCATTATCCCTGTCCCTACACTTGCAGACCCTCCAACTGGAGTGATAGGAGAGTGAACCTCAGTGAAAGCTGTCTTTCTTTTAGGGCATTCATATTTCATTTACTAAGCTGGTACAAAAATTGAATTTTGCAGTCTGTGGGAGTGGATGGTTAATAGGCTGGACACTGGGGAACTTGAGCAAAGTCTAGGAACAAGAAAATGCCAAGTAAAGCAGTTGACTAGGATCTGTGTAGTCCGTTCTTGTTCTTCACGTAGACAGTAGTGTTCTCTTAAACTGAGAGAGAAATGATTAGTACGATGCACATCTTTAAACTTTCGTTGTGGACCCTACTAATAGAAAAATGATTAAAGATGGTTTACGTTTATTGTTCAAGAGTGAATTGGGATTATTTATGCAGAGAATGTAGTTTACGCAGCTGGACAGTCTCTGTGTACTTGCATCTGCATCAAGAATCGGTTAAGAAGTTTGGTAAAGAGAAAAATCACCATAAATAAAACTTCAAATGGTTAATTATGAACAATAAAAATCCAGTCATTTTGTTCAAAAATGTTCTAGATTGGCTGACACAGGATCTAGACCCACACGTGGTCTTTGGTATTGTTTTATCATACTAAACCATTGTGAAATTTCAGAATGAAGTTGTGGTTTAGCAGTTTTGAGGAGAAAACAAAGCTTACCACATGATTGTCTTAGTGGTTTTCACCTTTATTGTAGAGATGACACCTCAGCTAGGAGGCATAAAATGTGCTATGATGCAAAGAATTGTATAGAATGTGCCAGAGGTTCTATTATGCAGTCCTTCAGCCAGTCAGTCAGCAGACATTTGTGGTGCTTCTTAGTCCTTCCACATCTTTCTCGCTGCCTTAATCATTGCTTTATAATCATTTCTTTGCTTCTGTCTTCCTCATTAGACTAATTGTAAGTTTCTCAAGGTTTTGTTCATGTTTATATTTCCGGTAACTAGGATAGTGAGTGCCTGGTGTGTGATAGTCACTCAAAAAATGTTTGTTAAAAAGTGAATGGTGAAGAATGAGTGCTGGCAACATACTTTTCTTTAAAAATTAACTTTTATTTAAACCTAAATTAAATGATTCCTCACAGAAATTAAACATGAGCTCTTTCTATTGTGTTCAATAGTTGTGGCAGTTTACTCTTTCTAGAGCCATCACTGAGTAAACTGTTAGATTTCTATTCATGAAAGGTGTCAGAAAAGGATTTCATTAACATTCATTAGGCTGATGCTGCTCAAGGATCATTGTTTAGCGTTGGCAGAACACATGCTTTGATTATTCAGCTTTTCCCCATCTGGGGGACAGCTCTTTTAACAGAACCCACAGTATAGGGCACATTGACATTGTTTGGGTTTGTTGCTCACAATTGGGGGAGACATCAACTTTCTGCATAACTGATCTTCATAATGGCATTCTAAGAAATATTTACAGTGGTATAAACCTTAAATTAAGGAACTGGTATGTGGATACAAATCTGTTCATTCTTGGACAAGTGGGGTTATACAAAAAATAATACAGTTGAGTTGAGCTCTGTAACAGTTAGTACTGGGAAACTGACTACCAGACATTCAGTACAGTAGAATTAGCTTGTCTTTTAATGCAAGGATGTAAGAAACACTCCAGGAGGTCACACAAGTAGATTGTTTAATTCATATTCAGCGTCTGACACTGGTATGCCGGAATCCATTGTGAAATGGGCTGGTTAGCTACAGGAGGGCATAACCCTCCAAAGGTGAGCATGTTTTTATGAACACTCATAGCAGTAACTTAGTATGTCACTAGCACAAATAATCAAACCTCTTCTTTTCTATAGGAATATTTTTGTTATAAAAGTCAGAGAACCAGTATGAAAATGTTGTGGAAGATTGAAAATTATGAAAAGGGTTCAAAATTACCTATGGTCTTATTAATGTAATATATAATATAACCCCTGTTGGAATTCTGAGGCTTTTTTTTTTCTTGAGCATTTTCTTTTGGGTATTTTCTAATGCATGTCCATAGAGCAGGTATAATTAGGTGCCCTCCTTTATTTTCTCCTCTAATTAGCAGAAACAGTTTTCTGTGATTCTCCTAATTATCATTTCCAAACTCTCTAAAAACCCATTATTATATTCAGCCTGTCCAACCTTTTAGGTTAATTACTTTTATAGATGCATTAGTTACTATATAAGGAAATACTTTTAACAAAGCAATATTTATTTATGCAAAATTTACATATTTTACTCTTTCGCTTATTTCATGTTGTTTTATATGAACTTTAATAGAAATAGCAAACTTTCCCCTGGCCAGGTGGCTTGGTTGGAGTGTCGTCCTGTACACCAAAAGCTGCAGGTTCAATCCTGGGCCAGGGCACATCACCCAGGTTGTGAATTTGATCCCTGGTTGAGGTGTGTGCTAGAGGCAACCAATTCATGTTTCTCTCAAATGTTGATGTTTCTCTTTCTTCCTCCCCTTTCTTCCTCTGCCTTCTTCTTGCTCTAAAATCAATGAAAATATTCTCAGGTAAGGATTTTTTTAAAATAGCAAACATTTACTGAGCATTTGGCATAAGATATCTGTTTAATCTTTACAACAACCCTTTGCAGGAAGATGCTGCTATTATTATCCCCAGTCAGCAGATAAATAGAAAACTCAGATCATATAGCCAGGAAGTGGCACAGCTTGGTTCTGAATCCTGCTCTCCTACTATGACCTCTGATGCCTCCTATGATGGGCCTCTGAACTTTTGCTTTCTCGGTTTGAGATCAAGTGTTTGAGTCCATACTCGGGACTCTTTTTGTCTCTGTAGCTAATTTGTTTCTGGGCCACATCCATTTGCTTCTCTATAGTCATAACAATCAAATTGACAAACAGTATTCCTGGTACAAGGACTTCATCATTTAACAAGAGTGGAATGCTTTTTACTTTTAATTTTTTGTATATTTCATAATGACAGTCATGTAAGTTATGATTATCATTATCTTTAAAAGGATGTTCCACCTTCTCTTTCAGGATTTTAACTATTACTGTGTATCTGATAGCTGGTTACTTGAGTTATCAGAATTAAAGTAGTCTTGTAATAATTAGCAAATCTCATTTACTCATATCTGTTCATTTATTTTTCAGGTCACGGAACAAAAAACCAAAGGTAAATTGTTTTACTTTTTTTCTGCTTAAGTTATTAGAACCTTTTGTTTTAGATTTTATGCCCTTGGTTACTCAGCCTGCAGTGCACTTAATAAGTAGAGCAATTAAGGTTGGTTGTTTGTAGTCATGAAGAGCAGCAATGACAAATAAAAAGTACTCATGGTGGTATTTGTAGTGGCCTTAATTTTTTTTTTTTTTACAAAGCAAAAAGATTAGAAAAAGCAATACTTTTCGAAAGTACATGGGCCATGATTTTGAACTGAATCTTTTAAAAACTATTCTTCCATCATTATTTTTAAGTGGAAATTCTGGGGAGAACAGGACAGGGATTTCAGTTAGAGGTTATATGAACATATGTACTACAGTTGGTCCTGCTACCCAGGTAACAAATAATAAAAAGCACCTCGGGTAGTTGCTTTGTTGGGTATTAGACTTACAATTGAGTTAGTGGGATTGATGTAATAAATCAGATTGAACAGGGATGAAGGGTAAGATTGGAATTTAAAAGATAAATTATCTATGTAATTGAGGAATTTGGACATAGTAATTTAGCCTTGTTAAAAAGCTGTTCAGCTCACCTAATTACCAATGTGACTTTAGAGAAGTTACTTAACTTCTCCTTGGCTGAGTTTTTATATATATAAGTATAGATAACAATGCCTATATCATATGGATTTTGTAAGGATTAAAGAGGGGAAATTTGTAAATGCCAGATAAATATTAAGTATATTAAAATGGTAATCAGTATAACTTGAGAAATTCCTGGTCCTGTTAATGTGGTTAATTGGATTGAAGGATTAAGCTGTCAGGAAGAGTGGCATACAGGAAGCAGTAATTAGCACTCAGCAATAGGAGGTGGTCAGAAAGATGGTTAAAAACTTGAAGCTGACCCCAGAGGGTGACCTTAATGGGGACTTCAGTTTGTTAATGGAGACAAAGAAAGAGGAGAGGCATGAAGCTGGCAAGAACATAGTATGTGTAGGGGCATGGCCCAGAGCTTAGACCAGCTGAGGCAGAGTAAGTTGCAGAGAGGCAGGAGATACTGAAGATGTAGACTGAGAGCCTTCTATGCTGTGCTAGAGAATTTTGACTCAATTTCCTCTCTGTGAGCAGGCACCAAAGGACAATAGAAAGAACATCAAAGAGTATGGTGTGGAAGATGAATTGACAGGGAAGCAGGTCTAAGGCAGTGCCTAGTGCTTCACAGCCACTGGCACTAATGTCCTTGACACACGCCTGGTTCCTCAGCCAGTCCTGGCCAGGAATGGGGTTTATTAGCAATCCTATGTACTCTTAGAGGTCAAAATGAGGTGAGACTAGGGAACCCTGTAGTCCCATGGCATCATTGATTTGTGCCATATGCTCGGCTCCACTGTCCTCCTTCCCTAGTCTTTTCTGCTATGACATCAGGAAGACAAGGTAAGAGGCTGTTGCAGAAGAGTATACAATAGATGTTAAGCTCCTGTCCTCACATGGTGGAAATAGGAAGAAAAGGAACTAAGTGAAGAGATATCTAAGAGATAGAATCCAAGAGCCTTTGCCTTAGAATGTCAGAGTGATGAAAATACCTTTAGAGATCATATGGTTTAAGCCTTTTTATAACATGGTGCCTGACACAATAGTAGTTAAGTGTAATAGACCTTGAATGGATAAATGAGGGATAAGACCCAGAGATGTGTTGGCAGCCTAATTATTGGCATACTTAGCAGAAGAACATAAACTTCCTAACACTTAAATCAGCGTTCTCTCCCTGATGCCATTGTGTGTCTCATAACGTGGGGGAAAAGGGTTTAAAAATTATCTGAACCTTATTTTAGTACTACAGCTCCATTCATCTCATTTTCATGCATAATACCATTTATAATGTAGCACATAATTAATTAACTGGAATTCTTCTGATAAAAAAAGTTATTCAGGTGATGGTTGTCTTAATGGGAAATATCCATATGAAATGATAGATTTATAAAAACTAAGCTGACTGTAGCTGCATTAGAAAAAATACAGTATCTAGAAAGAGATGTGCAGTTCCTGAAATGGGCACCACACTATGGAAAGAACAGAGATAAACCTCTGTGGACTGTGTGGCATTTGGGCCTGATGGGTTGGTTAAGAAATGTGAACAAAGGCTTCCCACCTGGGGTGGGTCAAGTAACTGACTTCAAAGATTTGAAGACATATTCTCATCCCAGAAGTACCAATGGTTAGTGAAAGGAACAGGGAAACATTTCCAGCTCAATATAAATTTTTAAAAATTAGATATTATTGTCCAAAGCCATAATTCATAACCTTTGCCCCCCTGGGACACAGGTGAGGGACAACACCTTTCCATCAGCACACCTGGGGTGATGGACCATTGCAGTGCATTGTCCTTGAGTCACTGTCTTTTGAGCCTCTTCCAGAGGCATATTACAGTGAGTGCATGTTGGTGGTTGGGATCATTTTTGAATCTAGTCTAATTATTAATATTTGAGGGGAGCATTTTTCTCAACTAAATAATTTATAAACTAAATTACTTGCAGTAGCCCTCATACCTTGTAGAGACACCTTTGTGTTCTAACTCTGTGATGGGAGCCATTTGTTACAGATGGAACTGGTTTTCTCTGGAGAGAGAATGAATATAAGGTATGTGGCTCAGATAGGTGGCCCAGATGGGAGGTAATGAGGATTCGACCCTGGTTATGAGCAGTGGTGCTAGATGAGTCATCAGGACAAAGATCATATGGCCAGAAAAACCTCAAATATTTCAGAAATAGAGGCAATTAGAAGTTCAAACTGTGAGATGAGAATGGTATAAGGTAATTAAGGCAACAGGAAAGGGGAAAAGATTCAATCCTTAGAGCAAATAAATGGTTTGGGGGAGTAAAGGAATGATTTACAATCCCCTCTGTCTCAGGTGTGATGGTGACAGAATGTCTCAAGGAGCATTAGCAGGGTGTCTTGCCCAGTGTGTGGTACCCAGCAGATTTCTTAGTTTGTGCTGTGAGTGGTGTAGAATCAGTCGAACTGTGTCAGACCTCAGTCCAGTAAGCTGGTTGCACTGTGTCTTGTTCTATTTTAGGTAAATGAGTCAAAGCATGTAACAGGCCTAGTTAACTTAGAGTGAAGACTGTAGCGCTTTTATAGAAGAGCAGCTTCACAGAAATGTGACCCCCGCCATCCTAAAAACCACTTGTGAAGAATTCCCCCAGCCCTTGCCAGCTTCTTGTTTATTCTCATGATGAGGAAAGGGAATCAAGAATGCCATGTGGTATAAAATCTTTCAGGCACAGATAGAAAATGGATTGTCAAATAACTCATCTTTATTCATCAGTTTATCAGTTATTTATCCATTGCTTATTATAGCTCACGCAGAATGTACTGTGTTAAAAATATTAGACAATGGGCCCAGGCTGGTGTGGCTCAGTGGATTGAGTGCTGGCCTATGAAACAAAAGGTTGCTGGTTTGATTCCCTGTCAGGGCACAGACCTGTGTTGCAGGCCACATCCCCAGTTGAGGGGCATGAGAGAGCCAACTGATGGATATATCTCTTGCACATCAGTGTTTCTCTATCTTTCTCCCTCCCTTCCCCTCTCTCTAAAAATAAAAAAATTTATTTAAAAAATATAAGACAATGACCAATTTATTTTCTCAAGTCCTGTGTTTCTTCTGCTCGTCAGATTATGGGACCTCTATCCTCTATCCCTTACTGAGAGGCTCTTTTCCTTACTAGGGTACAGCTTCCTGATGGGCTAAAGTTAAACCCAAAGGTTGTCCTGAAGTTACTTCCGGCAGATGCTCTTTTCTCCTGTTACTCAGAGTACACACCAGTGTCTGATGGGTATAGATTGGGCCCCGATTTCTAATGACGTATTTCCCTCCTCATAAAGGAGCCTGTTCAGTGCTCGACACACTGGCTCAGAATCATTTCAGCAATCAGAATGGTATTGCCACCAGAGCTGGCCCTAACACCTTACCTTGGATATGAGGGATTTTGACCTTAGACTCATCTGAATTATCAGGCTCAATGATGGTTTCTGTGTTACTGACAGCCTCTATTTGGCTGTCATATTTTCTTAGGAAGGGTAGTAGGTTTTTGGTGGGATGAAACACAGGAGGTGCAGATCCAGAAGAATGACCTCTGTTGGGTTAAGCCAAAGGGTCCTGCAGAGTGTAGCTTCACAGTCGTGCAGCACATCCCCACACTTCCTTTTGTCATTTTTAAAAGTAAGCAATGGGAGTAAAAGACAGAAAACTGTACTTGAACAACAATTAAAATAAATGAAAATTTTAAAGTAAGCAAAAACATTAAATTATTATTAAATAGGGAAAGTATTTACATTAAAAATTTTTTATTTTAAATAAAGAGTTTCAAAAAATGCAGGATACACTTAAAATGGGGGGGGGGCAAAGCAAAAAGATTTAATGTTTCTAATATTTACACACAGTGCCAAGCAGCAATCTCTGAGTTTAGGTGGCTGTAGTAACCAACAAGTTGATTTGGTGATTCTGTGATTCTCTAGGTTGAGGTTCCCTGTGGCAGGCCTTAAGAAAAAAAAATGATGAAGGATGGGACTCAGCCTTTACGGGTGAGGGAGAGAGGCCTATAAAGGGAGAACTTCAGTATAATGTGGTAATAAATTCAGTGGTAAAGTGCAATGGATGGTGCGTTGCAGGAGGATAAGTGGAGGGTGCTTGGCCTCCCTATTCCAGAGGCTTCCAGAAAGTTTCTCTGAGGTAGGCCTTCAAGAATGAGGATGACAGGGACTTCTGGCCGAGATGGAGGTGTAGGTGGAAACACTGTGCCTCCTCCACAACCAAGTTTAAGGACAACAAAGTTTTAGTAACAAAAACACAACCAAAATACAGAAAATTGAACCGTATGGAAGTCCAACAACAACAACAAACTGTTCATCCAGACCAGTTAGAAGGGGGCGGAGTCAGTGGCGAAGTAGGGTTCGGTCGGGCAGAGCGGCCTGACTGACCCAGGCGCACAGGCAGCAGTTGGAGGATCCCAGGTGTGGGATGGCAACAGGTGGATACAGTGAGGGCGCAAGGTGGCTGGCTGGCTGCGGTCACACATTTGCGCACAGATAAAACAGGTGAAGGAGGGAGCAGTGAGACAGACCACACAGGCTAGGGCCCCAGTGCTGGGAGTTAAAGCCTGAAAGCACCAATTGGAGAAACTTTTGGGGTCGAGGTCCCAGGAGAAGCTTCCAGGCTCACAGAGAGTTTGTTAGAGAGACTCACAGGGTCCTGGAGGGTGCACAGGCCCACACACCTGGGAGCTGCCACTAGGAGGGCCCGGTTTGCTTGCGGGAAGTAGCAGAGGGGACCAAAATTCCAGAGAGAGTGTGGAACAAGCACCATTTCCCCTCTCTGACCCCGCCCCCACATACAGCATCACAACCCAGTGACTGGGTCGCCCCACCCTGATGAACACCTAAGGATCTGCCCCCATACGTAGTAGGCACGACCTAACCAAAACATTATGTCTCAGGTAGAGAAAAAGAGCTCAAAGGTCCAGAGCCAATACTTTTAAGCGACCAAGAAGTAGCCAGCCTATCAGATGCACAGTTCAAAACACTGGTGATCAGGATGCTCACAGAACTGGTTGATTTTAGTCACAAATTAGAGGAACAAATCAAGGCTAAACTAGAAGGGAAATGCACAGGAAACCAATAGTGATGGAAAGGAAACTGGGACTCAAATCAAGGGAGTGGTCCAGAAGGAAGAAAAAAATGACCAAACAAAAAAAAAAAATGGAGAAACAAGAATTTAAAAAAATGAGAGACTTAGGAACCTCCAGGACATCTTTAAACACTCCAACATCTGAATTATAGGGGTGCCAGAAGGGGGAAAGGAACAGCCACCAGTGGAAAACTTATCTGAACAAATAATAAAGGAGAACTTCCCCAATCTGGCAAAGGAAATAGACTTCCAGGAAGCTCAGAGAGTCCCAAAGAAGTTGGACCCAAGAAGGAACACACCAAGGCACATCATCATTACATTAGCCAAGATTAAAATGAAAGAGAGAATCCTAGAAGCAGCAAGAGAGAAGGGGACAGTCACCTACAAAGGAGTTCCCATCAGACTGTCAGCTGATTTCTCAAAAGAGACCTTACAGGCAAGAAGGGGCTGGAAAGAAGTATTCCAAGTCATGAAATGCAAGGACCTACATCCAGGATTGCTCTATTCACCAAAGCTTTCATTTAGAATGGAAGGGCAGATAAGGTGCTTCTCAGATAAGGCCAAATTCAAGGAGTTCATCAACACCAAGCCCTTATTATATGAAATGTTAAAGGGACTGATCTAAGAAAAAGAAGACAAAAAATATGAACAGTGAAAGGCCAGCAAACTCACAGTTATTAACAACCACACCTAAAACAAAAGCAAACTAAGAGGACAGCTAGATCAGGAGCTGAACCATAGAAATGAAGATCACATGGAGGGTTAGCAACAGGGGGGTGGGAGGAGGAGAAGGAGGGAGAAGGTACGGAGAATAAGTAGCATAGATGGTAGATAGAAAATAGGGGGAGGGCAAGAATAGGAGGGGAAATACAGAATCTAAAAAACTTGAGACACATGAACATAAATGAAAGGGGGGACAGTGGTAGGGGAGGGGGTACAGGGTGAAGGTGAATGAAGGGGGGAAATGGGACAACTGTAATGGCATAATCAATAAAATATATTTTTTAAAAAAAGAATGAGGATGACAGGGCAGGGCCTTTGGGCTGAGTGCCTTGAACTTTACTAAGGACTTTGCCTGGGGAACATATATACCCTTAGACCTTCAAGGCAGCTCTTCAGGGAATTGCCTGTTGATTTAGGGGAGTGAATAGGGATTACTGGAATTCCATGGTATTGCTGTCTTTGAATCCTGTCACCATTACCCCCCTGCCCCCACCCTTCAATAAACCAAAGGTGCTGGCAATTTGGAAAGGCCATGTCCATCAGGAATAGAATGAAAAAGGGTTGTCTTACTGCAATCAGTTCCATGTAAAAAGTCTTAAAAATGTATTTGATTTAAAAAGTTGTTTCCCAATCTCTCTCTTTCAGTGCCCGAAGTGACGAAACCAAGTTTAAGCCAACCAACGGCCGCCAGCCCAATTGGCAGCTCTCCATCGCCACCAGTCAATGGTGGCAACAATGCCAAAAGGGTGGCAGTGCCGAACGGACAACCGCCAAGCGCCGCCCGCTACATGCCTCGGGAGGTGCCGCCGCGATTCCGTTGCCAGCAGGACCACAAAGTGTTACTAAAACGTGGGCAGCCCCCTCCACCCTCCTGCATGCTCCTCGGGGGTGGGGCAGGGCCTCCTCCCTCCACAGCACCTGGAGCAAACCCAAACAACGCACAAGTGACAGGAACACTGCTGCAGAGTGAGAGTGGGACTGCACCAGGTGAGGAAAAGGTGTCGGTGTCTTGAATTCATGGCAGCTTCAGAGAGGGGTGAAGGATAGCACTGTTGTATTACCTGGTATAAAGTTCACAGAAAACATTAATAATATAGACTATTGGGGCTATTCAAATGATGGGAGGGAATTCCAGTACAAGTTGTGTAACAGCATTTCTTTTCCAAAACTAGGTTTTTGCGACCAGTGAGTGTAGCTACTGTCTGTCATTGTTCTTTGGAGCTTTTTTTCCTTCTCAGACAAGAGTATTACAAATTTAAGCCTCCATAGTTCCAACTGATGTCACAAGTGTGTGTGTTTTAAGTATGATTGGAAGTGGGATAAGTGCAAGGGAATGTTCTGAATCTTAGATGCTCATGTTTATGCTCCCAGAATGTTCAGCAGGTAGAGAGAATGGTCTCTTAGATTACTCTATAGAATCTTAGGAGGATACCAAATAATATCATTCTAAATTTTATTAGCTTTTTTTTTTTTTGGCAGCAGTATTTCTTTAGCAGGCCCTGGATTTTGGGCATTATTAAGAATGTATGTAGATAGAAGGATTGTTGACTAAAGGGTTCTATTAGAAGTTCGGAGATTTTTTCCAACATGGGAATACTAAATCAGTTTACAGCTAAGAACTTCCAGATAAATTTTTTTAGCTCATTAGCAGATTTCAACTATCTCTTAAAATGTTTTTTTTTTTTTTTGAGACTGTATTAAAATTCAGAGCTTGAGCACCGTTAAGCGTTGGCAAGGACAATGAACTGTGATTGTTAACAACGGGATGCTTTATTCTAGTAAGTCTGAACATAGAATCACCTGGAAAATTCTCTCACTGTCTCATGTACAGAGTAAGGGAGGAAAGAAACCTGGTGTGACATAGGCTTCATGCAGAGAAAGCCCTGTGCACAAGGCTTCCCCTCTAGTGACCATCAGGCTAGGTCCAAAGCCATCAGGGACAGGCCTCCTGGCCTCTTGTAACCAGATACAAAAGGAAGTATGTGAGGGGCAATTGTGTCAGACATTTCTGCAACCCAGTCTATGCAGGCCTGGATGTCAGCATGGGTCCAGTGTGAGCCAGAATCTCCAGTTCACATTCTTAAAACCAAGAAGGCCCCTAAATGTTAAGAATTTGAGATTCTGTGCTTTCTTACTTTTATATGGCTTGATGTAATTTTTTTTCAACTTCGTATTGATATTAAGCTGCTTGGATAAAGGAGCTAAGTATATTCAGAAGAAATAATTGGGTTTAAATCCTGTCTTTCTTTTCCCCCCTGCCAAATATAGTAAATTCCACCAGAATATGTGCTGAGCCAAACTAGTTCATCAGATTAAGTTCCTCAGGCATACAGACTGATTTGTGCTTGTCTGCCCCCGGCATCCAGCTGAGTGGGCATTCATATGCAGCTGACCCTCACTGAGCAGCAATGTGCTGGACCTGTGGAATTCAAATGTTAGCAAAATAGGGTCTCTGCCTTAAAGGCTCCAACACAGGGGAGAGAAGACAAACAAAGTAGTCCAGCACTGAGCAAAATGGCTCTAGACAGGGAAAGACTATTTTCTGGTGATAAGCTCAAAAAAATTTCACAGAAAAAGTGGCACTTGGACTAGGCCCAGAAAAATGGGCAAGTTTAAGTGTATGCATTCAGGAGGAAATAACAGTAAGTGCTGATGGGGAATGGTGCCTGAATGAGGTGCAAGTTGTGGAATGTTAGCTTGTGGGGAAATACGAGTTCTCTTGAGGGTAGTTTCAGCTTGAGATGTTAATCAGTTGTGCATTTGTATCTGTGACTGATAAGACAATCTCTTTCCCAGAGTCAACCCTTGGAGGTGCTGCTGCTTCAAATTATGCAAATTCCACTTGGGGCCCGGGAGCCTCCTCCAACAACGGCGCCTCCCCCAACCCAATTCACATCTGGGACAAGGTGATTGTAGACGGGTCTGACATGGAAGAGTGGCCTTGTATTGCCAGCAAAGACACTGAGTCTTCTTCTGAAAATACCACCGATAACAACAGTGCCTCAAACCCTGGCTCTGAGAAGAGCACTCTGCCAGGAAGCACCACTAGTAACAAAGGAAAAGGGAGCCAGTGCCAGTCTGCAAGTTCTGGGAACGAATGTAACCTTGGGGTCTGGAAATCTGACCCTAAGGCTAAATCTGTTCAATCTTCCAACTCTACTGCAGAGAACAACAATGGACTTGGAAATTGGAGGAATGTAAGTGGTCAGGATAGAATTGGACCTGGCTCTGGCTTCAGCAACTTTAACCCAAATAGCAACCCATCTGCCTGGCCAGCGCTGGTACAAGAAGGAAATTCTAGGAAAGGGGCATTGGAGACAGATACTAGTAATTCCAGTGCACAGGTTAGCACAGTAGGTCAGGCATCCAGGGAACAGCAGTCAAAGATGGAAAATGCGGGTGTTAATTTTGTTGTCTCTGGCAGAGAACAGGCTCAAATTCATAACACTGATGGACCAAAAAATGGAAACACTAACTCCTTGAACTTAAGTTCACCAAACCCCATGGAGAATAAGGGAATGCCCTTTGGAATGGGCTTGGGGAACGCCTCCAGGAGCACTGATGCCCCTTCACAAAGCACTGGAGATCGAAAGAGTGGGAGTGTTGGATCGTGGGGTGCAGCTAGGGGGCCTTCTGGAACTGACACAGCCTCTGGACAAAGCAATTCTGGAAACAATGGGAACAATGGAAAGGATAGAGAGGACTCCTGGAAAGGAGCTTCTGTTCAGAAGTCAACTGGGTCAAAAAATGACTCTTGGGACAATAATAACAGGTCTACGGGTGGGTCCTGGAACTTTGGCCCTCAGGACTCTAATGACAGCAAATGGGGTGAAGGGAACAAAATGACATCTGGGGTCTCTCAGGGAGAATGGAAACAGCCGACTGGGTCTGATGAGTTGAAAATTGGAGAATGGAGTGGTCCAAACCAACCAAATTCTAGCACTGGAGCATGGGACAATCAAAAGGGCCACCCCCTCCCTGAAAACCAAGGCAATGCCCAGGCTCCCTGTTGGGGAAGATCTTCCAGCTCCACAGGAAGTGAAGTTGGAGGTCAAAGCACTGGAAGCAACCACAAAGCAGGAAGTAGTGACAGTCATAATTCTGGCCGTCGGTCATATAGGCCCACACATCCTGATTGTCAGGCTGTCTTGCAGACTCTTTTGAGCCGAACTGATTTGGACCCCAGGGTGCTCTCAAACACTGGCTGGGGCCAAACTCAAATTAAGCAGGACACAGTGTGGGATATTGAAGAGGTGCCAAGGCCTGAGGGGAAATCTGACAAAGGAACTGAGGGGTGGGAGAGCGCTGCCACACAGACCAAGAACTCAGGGGGCTGGGGAGACGCACCCAGCCAAAGCAATCAAATGAAGTCTGGATGGGGGGAGCTCTCAGCCTCTACGGAGTGGAAAGAACCCAAGAACACAGGAGGCTGGAATGACTATAAGAACAACTCTTCCAGTTGGGGAGGAGGACGACCAGATGAAAAGACTTCTTCCTCTTGGAATGAGAATTCCAGCAAGGATCAGGGGTGGGGAGGTGGACGCCAGCCCAATCAAGGATGGACTTCTGGAAAGAATGGTTGGGGAGAAGAAGTTGATCAAGCAAAAAGCAGCAATTGGGAAGGTTCTGCAAGTAAACCTGTGTCTGGGTGGGGTGAAGGAGGGCAGAATGAAATTGGAACTTGGGGGAGCAGTGGGAATGCAAGCCTAGCTTCCAAAGGTGGATGGGAAGATTGCAAAAGATCTCCAGCATGGACCGAGACAGGGAGACAGCCCAGTTCCTGGAATAAACAGCACCAACAGCAGCAGCAGTCCCAGCAGCCACCACCACCACAACCAGAGGCTTCTGGTTCATGGGGAGGCCCACCCCCACCACCTCCAGGCAACGGACGACCTTCCAATTCCAACTGGAGCAGCGGGCCGCAGCCAGTAACCCCTAAGGATGAGGAACCTAGTGGTTGGGAAGAACCATCCCCACAGTCAATTAGTCGGAAAATGGACATTGATGATGGCACTTCAGCATGGGGAGACCCCAACAGTTATAATTACAAGAATGTGAATCTGTGGGATAAGAATTCCCAAGGGGGCCCAGCACCTCGAGAACCAAACCTGCCTACCCCGATGACGGGTAAATCAGCATCAGGTAGGCAGTGGCTTTTCTTGCAGGTTTTGATGAAAACAGATTCTAAACCAAGGCATTTTTATTAAGCTGCATTTATTCAACTTAGCTGTGTTCTGGGAATCTTTTCTGCATTAACAAAAATGCTCTTTTTATAAAATGATAGTGATAACAGATCCTGGTGGTATTTTTTAATGTTTTTTCTTGGCCAAAGGAGAAGTTGGTATCCCTGTGTTAGTCTCCCAAAATTATTGTTTTGTAATTGTATTGGTCTGTGAAATCCAGAAGACTTATATCTTGGTAAAGAAACTATGCTCTAAATTTAAGAATAAAGGATTAAAATAGGCCCTGGCTGGTGTAGCTTAGTGGATTGAGCAGGGGCCTGCGAACCAAAGGATTACAGTTCGATTCCCAGTCAGGGCACATGCCTGGGTTGCAGGCCAGTTCCCCGCAGTTCCCAGCAGGGGACGCACGAGAGGCAACCATGCGTTGTTATTTCTCTCCCTCTCTCCTTCCCTGCCCCCTCTAAAGATTTTTTTAAAATAATAAAATAGTAGCAAGAGTAGAGCTGGTATCTATTCTGTTTCTACCCATGACCATATCCTCTATGTTTGTTTTTCCTCAGGGAAGGGAAGAATTGTGTGTTGTTCTTACAGAAGCTGTCAGAACACTAGCAGGGCTGGGATCTGGAATGTGTGGGTCACTTTCCAGATAATTATATGATCACCTTTGGAAGTAGAGTACTTTGTGTGATGCTTATGATACTGTTATCTAATGATAATCAGTTGTCCAGAATTTAAATTTCTTCCCGCTGTATTCAAATAGGAAACACCAAACCCAGTAAATTAAAAGTAGTGCTGATAATATCAACCAGCACTACTGTCAACTTGAATGTCCCCATGAAGCATATATCAACAAACTAAGGAGATACACCACTCAAGTGTTTTATCTTTCCTTAGTTAAAATTAATCACATATTCAACTTTCCACTCCACAATCACAGATCAGAATTATTTGGAAAAAAAACACAAAAATTCAGAATTACATTATTATACTCTATAATGAGGCCTGTGATAATTGCAGCAGTACTGAACACATACAAACTTTTTTGTTGCCATTATTCTCTGAGCAAGTACAATATAACAACTATTTACGTAGTGTTTATATTGTATTAGGTATTAAAACTAATCCAAAAATGATTTAAAGAATATTGGAGTTATATATAAATGCTGCTTCATTCCACATAAAGAACTAGCACATCCATGGATTCTGGTCCTGGAACCAGTTCCCCCACGTACCGAAGGATGACTATAGAGTAGAAGCCTTCAACCTGTACAGAAAAGCAAAAGGTGGTAAATAAAAGAATCTTAGCCCTTTAGGGTCTCTCACCCCACTGGTAATCTCTTAGAATTTTGTCTCTTGTTCAAACATTTTTGTTCATGCCTGTATCAAAATAGATCTAGCCTGTAGTCATTTTGCACAGAAGAAATTATAGTACTGTATTTTGCCATGTATAATGCACACTTTTTGCCCATATTTTTGAGGGAAATTAGGGATGCGCATTATTCGTGGGTATAATGATTACATAATTCCATGTGTGATATGCACAAAAAGGTTGGTGCGCATTATGCATAGCCAAATAAGTATATGCACTTCTTCACCTCGCCTTTTTCATTTTACATAAAAACTTTCCATATTACCATGTACAGTTGTCTCTTTTGCTTTGTATATAGTATTTATTTTGTGGGTGATCCACAGTTGGTCTAACCAGTCCCTCTTTGATAAATATTTAGGTTGCTTCCAAATGTGTTTTTACAGTGATACAGTGGGCATTATTATATATGTAATTTCATTTACTTTTATAAATTTAACTATGGTATAATTTTCTGGCAGTGGAATTACTGGGCCAAAAGTGGTAATGCCAAATGCCCTCTGTGAAGGTGGAACCTGTATTTCTCAGAGTGCCTGTCTCTTCCCCCTTCACCCCCCTGGATATTACCGTGTTCCATTTAACACATCATTCTTAGAGACACATTTCTTGCCTTTACAGTCTGGAGCAAAAGCACACCACCTGCTCCTGATAATGGTACTTCAGCTTGGGGGGAGCCAAATGAAAGCAGTCCTGGGTGGGGTGAAATGGAAGACACGGGAGCATCGACCACAGGCTGGGGGAATGCACCTTCCAACACTCCAAATGCCATGAAACCTAGTAAGTATACAGAGTTACTTTTGAGGGTTTCTCTGTTAATTGGGGGCGTCAGACATTCTTAGGGGGCTGTTTAGTGTTAAAACTTGTTACAAGATTCAGGACTTTGAGCCTTTAATAACTGGTTAGTAACAGATGGTGGTGACTTGAATTGGCAAATGTTAAAATGTTAAGAGTGAACTGAAAGTCGCAAGTTAGTTTTGTTGATGTTTTAAGTTAGGTGTAAGTTTTGTTGATGTTTTAAGTTAGGTATAATACCTAGCCAGAATTGAAATGTTGATACGGTACTTTTCTTGACTAGTAACTGAAGTATTGCTCTCCACATCTATTTTGCATTTCTACTCTTTTGTTAGTATAATGAAAAAGTTTCTTCGTTTTTAATGTTGGTCATAGTCTCTGCTACCCAGTGACTTCATCCTTCTGTTCCTTCCTTTTCCTGCTGTCTCTCTTCCCATACATCCACCCACATAGGAACATTTAAGGTTTCTTGACCTGACAGAGACTTCTTCATTTGAATTTTTTAATCAAAGCATGTAATATTTAAATTCTTAGTCATTAAAAATCTAAGCTATCCTTGATCCAGCTGGCAATATGTAGTCACAGTAATTTGCAAAGCTTTGTAAAGCAGCGCTTTGGAATGTCCTAGTGGATGTTCCTCAGGTGAAAATCTCAGTTTCAAATGCCCGTTTTCACAGGTTTGTAGTTTTCCTAAAAAGTATTCCAACATCCCTGTTCTACTACATTGTAGACTTAAGAATTGTCTTTTGATTTGAAAATGTGGTCATACTGAATGTTCAAAATTTGAACACAAATTAAAAAATTTCATTGTCAAGTTTATTTTACGATGTTTAGGACTCTTACAGCGCTACATGAAGGATTATGATCTTAGGTATATTCTATATATAACTTGACTGCATTTTTTAAATAAAGTATCTCTTCAGCTTCATAGAAATAGCTTTATAAGAGTTTTGATTTTCATTGTAAAATTGGTAGTATTGGGAACAACCATCCTGGAGACTATTAAATAGATCCAAAAAACTGTCGGAAGACATGAAGACTCTTGGCACAAAGGGGTACTTTAGCAGTAGTTTCAGGATTTTTATGTCTTTCCCAACCTCAGCATCACCTTTCTTTCATCATAAAACTGTCACTTTTGCTCTGGCTGGTGTGGCTTGGTTGAGCATTGTCCTGCAAAGTAAAAGGTCACCAGTTTGATTCCTGATTAGGGCACATGCCTGGATTGCGGGTTTAGTTGGGGTGCATGTGAGAGACAACCAATCTATGTTTCTCTCACATTGATGTTTCTCTCCCTTTCCCTGCCTTCCCCGCTCTCTATAAATAAATTTTAAAAAATCTTTTTAAAAAACCTAATTTTTCTTTAGTTATTAAAAATGCTTTCTACTCTTCAGGGTCATCTGTATCATAATTCTAGCTACTCTTCCTCTGGGTATTCTGAATGTGTAATACTCAAAGGAAGGGGCCTAGGTCATCCCAGCCTATCAACTAATGCTGGTCGTTAACCTGTTATCTTCTCTAGACCACAGATATCTATGCTTGCAAATAAGTTATCTTTTTATCTTGGGTGTCTTTGTTTTTATAGAGGGGTCAGTATGATATTTATGTTGGGCTTTTAATTCCTATTCTTGTCAGAGAGTGTTATAAGACTTATTCTTACATAATAATGAATAATCTCATGTGTGGAAGAAACTAACCTGGTTATCAATGGCATTTCGAGTAGGAGGGAGAATAGCTTCCAAGCCCTGCCTCTTGCTGTTCAATCAAAAAGCCTTTCATGTAAGGCTGGATAAACCCCATAGAGGGTCCATCAGGTTCCCTTGGGCCCTGCGGGGGGGTAGGGGTGCTACAGTTAGAAGAAACCAACCTCCTTGTGCTCTGTGTATTTCATGGGTGCCCTCATGGCTGTCATAGGCCTGGTCACAGGGAGTGGCAACATCATTCAAGGGAAGAGTCACTTTTTTTACTTTAGACTCATCCTGTGAAGCTATGTAAATCAAATAGCTACCTGTTCCATAAATGTTCTTTCGTTTAGTAAAGTAAAGCTGTGAATGGCAGTCTCTAGGCGAGATAGCCCATTTTCCCTTCTTCCATCATTTTATAGGGTCTTATTACCACAAAATGTATCCTTCAGTTCCTTAGAGTATTTTTAGAAGGAAGTTAAGGATTTATCCCAATCTCCAAATTAAGACCTATGTTAAGAAGAGGGTGTTGGTAGAGCTAGATACCGACATTCTACTTTGTTGCACACCAGAGCCCTCGTCTGTGGTCTCCGTTTTCCTTCTTTCCTTCCCTGTTCTCCAGCAGTTTCCTCCACCTGTTCCTTCAAATCCACTGCTCGTGGTGTAAGACCATTGCTCGTACATTGTCTTTGCCTAGGATCTTTCTTAATGTTTAACATATTTCAAGTATATAAATTAGTATCTTTCAAATTTTATGGTTATCTTTGAATTTCTCTTTCACCATAATACTTACATTCAAAATCTAACAAAATTTTCTTTTCTTCTTCTCTTTTTCATGTTGTTTATTTAATTTTACCCCAAACCAGGTAGGCAGGTATTCTTATACCTCATATTTGAAGTGTCCATTATAAATCACACACGTACTTTTAGGAGGGTAAAGCATGATCCTTAAGAAGAACAGATTTCTCTTAATTTAAATGGGAAATTTCTTTTAAGTAGTGATAGATTCTTTTCAATTTCGTGATTTCTGTCAACTTTGTAGAAGAGAAACATCATTGAACCAGAAGTCAGGAGGTCTTAATTCTGCGGTTTCTTAACTTACTCTGTATCATTGAACTTTTATGGGTTTCCATTTCATGGACTCTAAAATATGAATAATAGCCCTGGATGGTGTGGCTCAGTGGATTGAGTGCCGGTCTGCACCAAAGGGTCACTGGTTCAGTTCCCAGTCTAGGGCACATGCCTGGGTTGCAGGCCAGGTCCCCAGTAGAGGGCACACGAGAGGCAACTATACATTGATGTTTCTCTCCCTCTCTTTTTCCCTCCTTTCCCCTCTCTAAAAAAAATAAATAATCTTTTTAAACAATATAATTAATGTTTTCCTTGTCATATAGATATATTGATAAAATTATTATATATTAACAAGGAATGATTATTGTGGTTACTGTTACATAAATGCTATATTTTTAAGGAATGATTATTATGTATTTATAAGGAATGATTATTGTGGTTATTGTTATGTAGCTACTGCATACAGTTTATTCATTCTTTTCCTAAAGATTCCAAATCTATGCAAGACGGCTGGGGGGAGAGTGATGGGCCAGTGACAGGAACTCGCCATCCCAGCTGGGAAGAGGAGGATGATGGAGGAGTCTGGAACACCGCCGCCGGCTCTCAGGGAAGCGCTTCCTCCCACAACTCAGCCAGCTGGGGACAAGGAGGAAAGAAACAAATGAAGGTAGTCTGCTTTAGAAATATTTGGGCTTGCTTATTTGTTCTTAGAAGGCAGAACTGAGAATTTTTAATGGAAGGAGTAGGGCAGCTGGAGTCCCTTGAGGTTATTTGTAACAAATAACTACTTCCTCTTTACCCCTCATGTTCCTTCCCCACGTCTTTGAAACCACAGACTATAGAACTGTTGCTATGGGTAAAATGGACTTTTCAAAGATAGGAGACTTTTTTTTCTTTTAGCATCCAAATTATAATTGTTTTGGGGAAGCTTTCAAGGCACTTTCTATGAATGTTTTATGCTTATATTTTCTAAAGCCAAGGAAGTCCTCAGAGTAAATCCCCATGAATATGTAGAGAAACTAAAGTAAGGCAGCTTCTCCAGAGGCAGTCAGCCTTTCTGGTTTTTATCTAATTCAGGAAATTCCAAGGTCCAGATTTTTCTCCCAACAAAATGAAGCCAGTGTATAACCCTGCTGCAGCAACTAAATGATTTATCTACATCCTGTGCCAGGTTATGTTGTAAACTTTTCACTTTGCATGTCTTAGAACAGCTCAGTTTCTCGTTGGATTTACAGTTTGATGAGGACTTTGGTTTTCAGTCTGGAACAGTAGTCTTTGAACCTAAACTACTCTCTCAGCAGAAGCACTCTTGTTTCATTCCAGTCTTTCATTCCACAAATAAAGTGATGGAAATAAAAAACAGGCAGCCATATACTTACTTTCAGCATGGGAGCCCTGCTGCCCTGTGAAACACTTCACAGCGAATGTCCTTCCAGCTTTCAAATTCCAGACGCCATCTTAGAAGTTCTTCGGTTGGCTAAGGGCTATGCCTTCATCCCCTTTGCCTACAGGATATTAATTTTGTTCTTCATGCAGTAATTCTTTTATTGCATAGGAATACAGGTTATTGCTGTTAGACATTTTGTTTAAGCACTCTCAGGAAACATTTTGTTTCCCTTTTCAAGGATTTTTATTTTCTTACTCTGGTCACAAAAGGAACTTCAGCATTTTTGTACTCTCATGTTGTTGAGTATGCTGTGGTTATTTACAAATTAACAATGAAACCAAATTAAAAGACAGTTCAGAATACTGCTTATTGAAAGGAAGCAACTGAGTGAAAGATACTAGCCCACCTAGGTAACCACCAAGATTTAAGTTAATGGAGAATTTAATGTTTCTGCTCTGTGAGTGATGATTCTGATTTTTCATATTGAGGGCCTTTATAAAAAATTGTGATCAAATACCATTAACATAAAACTTACTGTATTAATCATTTTTCCATTTTCTTGAAGAATTTTCTTTTTTTATTGTTATTTTAGTACAGTTGTCTTCATTTTTTTCCTTTTGCCCTCCTCCACCTATCCCATTCCACTCTTCCACAGTTAATTCCCACGCTGTTGTCCATGTCCATGGGTCATTCATACATGTTCTTTCACTAGTCCTTTCCCCTTCTTTCCACATTATCCCCCTCCCCCTCTCCTCTGGTCACTGTCAGTCTGTTCCATATTTCCATGCCTGTGGTTCTGTTTTGTTTGCTAGTTTCATTCATTAGATTCCTCTTATTAGTGAGGTCATACAGTATTTGTCTTTTATCAACTGGCTTATTTCACTTAACATAATATTCTCCAGTTCCATCCATGCTGTCACAACATGTAGGTGTTCCTTCTTTCTGCAATGTAGTATTCCATTGTGTAAATTTACTAAGTTTTTTGATCCACTCATTACTGATGGGCACTTAGGCTGTTTCTAGCACTTGGCTATTGTAAATAGCACTGCTATGATCAAAGGGGTGCAGAAGTTCTTTTGAATTGGGGTTTTTTTTTTTGTTTTTTGTTTTGTTTTGTTTTGTTTTTTTTTTCAGGATTCTTAGGGCATATTCACAGGAAAGGAATAGCTGGGTCAAAAGGTAGATCCATTTTTAGTTTTCTGAGGAAATTCCATACTGTTTTTCACACTGGCTGCACCAGTCTGCATTCCCACCAACAGTGCATTAGGGTTCCCTTTTCTCCACATCCTCGCCAGCACTTGTTGTTTGTGATTTAGTAATGATGGCCATTCTGACCAGTTGAGCTGGTATCTCTTTGTGGTTTCTATTCTTTCACTTGGACCACATTGCTTTGTCTCCTCATTTTGGCAGCCTTCCCGTGTTTGTTTCTGTGTATTAGGTAGAGCTGTTTTGACTCCCTATCTTAATAGCATGGCCTGTTGTAGAAAAACACACCCATCTGGATGAATGTGGCTTCTTTAAATCCTTGGTTGTCAGACTTCCAATCAGCTCAATTTTCTGACAGTTCTGGGTGACATGCATTGTGTAGTCTAGTAATTTCTCCTACAGTTGTGTGAGGAAGCCAGGTGTGTTTGCCTATGCCTCCATCTTGACTATGAGTCCTATCTCAATCATTTTTAAGTGTTCAGTTCTGTGACGTTAAGTATAGTACATTATTGTGCTGCCATCACCACCATCTATCTAGAAAACTTTTTATCTTGCAAAACAAACCCTGTGCCCATTAAACAGTAACTACCACTCCTCTCCTCTCTCCAGTGAGGGATTTTTGACCTTAAAACATGTAACTAACCTTAAGTATCTTATTACTTTCAAGTATAATAAAGTTACTATAACAAATACCATCAGAACACAAACAGAATTTTTCAACTGCAGAATGTGTAAGGACACAAAGCCTCGTCACCCCTACCCCACCCAGCAAGTCCCCATCATAGTTCTACCTGCTTTCTCTCTGGAAGTAAAAATGAAGCTGGTGATCAGTGTCTTGTTCAGGGGAGAAACTAGCTTGTCCTATTAAGAAAGAAACAAAAGCACGTGTCTGCCTTATTTTGCAGTAAGATCAGCGAGGCTTTTCCATTGGGGACTCATGTCTTTTATACTGAGAAGCAAACAGTTGAAAGAACTGCATGGATGCACACAGAAAATCATAAACCAGTGTAATTAGGCTTCTTTCTAGATAGTATGCAGTAGCACCAAACTTTTTTTCCTCCTGATACCAACTGGCTTGGGGTACAAGGAGCTACCAAAAGGGAAAGTACTAGCATGCAAACATTATAATTTAAAAAAGCTGATACTGGCTGGATATTTTTCTGATAGTTTTCCAGTTACTTCTAGTTCAGTGTAACAAATAAAATAACATAGATATAAGTAAGGTTTATTACTCTTTTACAGTAATAGTTAAAGAGGAATAATTAGGATAAAAAAGGTAAACTTTTAGTTCTACATTTCCAGTCAGTACTTATGTAACTCAAATAGGAGTTGAAAAGAAAAGGAATTATTTGTTTCTGAGGTTACATATTTCATTTCTGTAGTGCTCACTAAAAGGAGGAAACAGTGATTCATGGATGAATCCTCTTGCCAAACAGTTTTCAAATATGGGATTGCTGGTAAGTTTTATTTTTTCATATGTATAATGTATCCCAACTTTTACTTTTAGTACAAATTTTAATGCACTGCCTCATGCAATACAGAATTACAGATTTAGAAAATGGTTAAGAAATGTTCCTGATTTAGCTTAAACAGTATTTGTTATCTGTTCTTTTATTCTTAATGAAACACGCCAATATTTAAAGGTCAGTGTTTTGTTTTTTTTTTAATGTATAGTCCTTGTAGCCTTTTCTTTAGATAGCTAGGGAAGAGATAGGCACTTAAAATTTATATAGTTTTCTCTGACTAGTGTACCAGTTTTAGTATTATCATTTTTTAAAAGACAACAACAGCAAGATAGGAAAACTATTTGTGATTAATTATATAGGGAATTCTTATAGAATTTCTGATTTTTTTAATCTCTTGGGAACATTATGGGGACACCCTGTCCCTGGTTGCCAAAAGACGGATGACTTTGACTTGGCTGCACATTTCAAGATTTGATGACTTGACAAGTCACGAGAAGAAGTTGTCATCATTTGGCTGCCACTTGTGAAATTTGATCCTCAACTGACTGGAACTTGAGGACAGGGATTTATTTCTACAAGCAGCTGTTTGTTTAGCTATTGCTCAGTCCATAGATTTACTGAAGCTAATTTTATGTGAAAAATAGAGTTTAGGAATATAGGCACCAGCAGTGATCAAATTAGTCATTAAAAATGTTATCTTTTTAAAACGATTTTATTTATTTATTTTTAGAGAGAGGGGAAGGGGGGAGAACAGAGTGCAGAAACATCAGTGTGAGAGTGAAACATCAGATGGTTGCCCCTAGTATACACCCCAACCAGGGACTAAACCCACAACCTGGGTATGAGGCCCAACTGGGAATAAACTGGCAACCTTTCACTTTTCAGGCCGATGCCCAATCTGCTGAGCCATACTGGTCAAGGAAACAATGTTATCTTCTTCATTCCCAGGGACCTTGTATAGTGTCAGTAATGACATGTGACTCTTACATCAATAATGCCATCTCTTCTGTGATTCATACATTTAATTCAAGCCTTTAATTTTCCCTCCCTGTTCTTTACTTTTCAGAGTCAAACTGAAGATAATCCAAGCAGCAAAATGGATTTGTCTGTAGGTATGTATCACTCCACTAATACGAATGGAATGTTGTAGTTAACGAGGTTCTGTTGTGATCCCCTGTCTCAGTCTGAGTTGGGATGGGTGCAGTTCAGTAGACATAAGTATTGAACACTCACTCTGTCAAAGGTGCTGTTGCCAGACACTAGGTAGGTGTTGAAAACTCAAATGACTGCAAGAGCCAAGAAAGTAAAGTTAATGAGTGATGTGTGCCAGGTATAAGCAATCGGGACACGGAGCGCATACGTGCCTCTTAAAGGAACCAGTCTTGCTCGGCTCATAGCAGTGGTTGCTCTGGAGGAGCTCCAGCTCAGCTTTGCCCGATCTTCTGATTCCGAATAGAGGCCAGAAGAAATTCAGATATATATTGATATCCTGACTTTTAAATATTGGAAACTAATTCAAGTTTTTAAAAATGTATGTAGCCCAACAAAATATGTCTGTGGCCCTGCTGGACTCAGCTCTCAGGTTGCCAGTCTTCTCTGCCCTGGGATGTTTTATTATTGACAAGCTTTCCCATTCCCAGTGGAGCGGATGCAGGATCAGCCCTTCCTCTGTGGGATCTTCAAAGCATACTGTTGCTTGCCCTGAAGCCAAGAAGAAATTAACACAGTCCTGGATAATAAGGATATGGTCTTTGGTCTGTGGTATTTTAAATATGTGAATAACTAAGACCTTAGCTTCCTAAGGCACTGATCATGTCAGTGTACAATAGCAAATTTATAGAGCTGTGAAGGAAAAGTGGAAATAATCATTGCTCCTGGGAAATGGCATTGTCCCGGTAGTGTGGCACACCATCTCTTCTGTTCAAGTGCTAAATTTGGGGGGCAGCTTGGATCTTCTTACTACTAATAACTGATTCAGAACCTCAGCCATTTATCTCTAACAGATGCTATAATAGCAACCAGAGGACATTTGAATTTATGAGCAAGACATACTCATCAAGCATATCAATAACCAGTCTAAAATTTTTTTGTCAGATTTTTACCAGATTAGCCCCAAGACTCTCAGTCTTCCACAGAAAACAAACTACAGCTGGTACAATGTTGGGGTTTTTTCTTTTCTTTTTTTTTGAATAATTGAAAGGAAAAAGAACCCACATGTGTTCCAGGGAAGATCACCAGCAGCCTGAACCATTGAGAACTCTTCTGGAGTTATACTCAGCACCCAGGGAGGAGAGTGGGGCAGGGCAGTCGCTCTTGGTCATGAGGGAGACAGTGATTCTTGAAATTTTTACTCCTTCTGTGGTACCTTGCAGGGAGCCTTACAGATAAGAAATTTGATGTGGACAAGCGAGCAATGAATCTCGGGGATTTTAATGATATCATAAGGAAGGATCGATCTGGGTTCCGTCCACCTAATTCCAAAGACATGGGAACCACAGATAGTGGGCCTTATTTTGAGAAGGTGAGTTGAATCCTTTGTTTAAGGTAATAATAATTCATGAGAACCACTTTGGTTTCTATTTGTCTTTTGATAATTAATTCCAGGAGGAAGCATAGAATTGCTGAGCTAAATTAATGAACAAAATATAAACATCACCTGATTTAAATGGTGACTTGAAAACAGTTGATGTCAGCAGATAGATGATTAGGCAGAAGCTTAAACCATCTGTCTTTAGGATGTGGATGTGAGTGTTGTGAATAAGGTCTAGCTTTTGGGGAAATACATAAAGTTCGTATGTATCACTTTCCTTAAGGGGGGAACTATACACTCAAAACATGTAGCAGAAATTTTAGAGAAAAATTCATTTGGAATTCTTTTTCTGCTATTTTTTATGCATTTACAAATTAAATTTCAAGATTTTGTGCAAATATTCTGTGTCTCCTAAGGCCTTGCCTCCTAGCTGTCAAGATAACCCAAAACTTTCTCCTTTGCTGTTTCTAAGAGAGTTTTTTTTGTGATCCTTTCTCCATTTCCCTAGTGATCTATATAGTACAGTGGTATAATTTCAGATTCTCAGCTACCTGATTTAAATAAGTTATGTATACTCATTTGTTTTGAATTTTCACATTTCTGATGGAGATTATTTTTTGATTCAGAATACCAACTTACTGGGCTCGTGGTCTTCAGAAAGCAGTTAAAAGAAAAATGTTTAGATCTGACACATTTTTTACACCATTGATGCTAGTCCGGACAGCAGTATATTCACAGGAAGATTACTCTGGCTTCTATTTCAGCAGCTGCAAAGAGTAATCAATATTAGATACATAAAAATAAAGTGGTAATTTTTGTCTTAGTGCAATGGACAGAATGTATTACTAACTTAGAGGATAAGAAAAATCTGTATCAAAGAGGATGACAGATGGTGTCTTTGGGCAAAGTGTGATGATTATTATCAGATCCAAACTCTCTCCTGGTTTATTGCTAATACACTCTAACTTGTTTATTCCTAGTGTTTTCTCTCTTTTCCCTTCTCACATTCTGTTGCTTCACTAACCAACACTCATTGTGATTGGCTAACTACTACTTTACAGCTGACTTTGCCTTTCTCCAATCAAGATGGGTGCCTTGGGGATGAGGCTCCCTGCTCTCCCTTCTCCCCTTCTCCCAGCTACAAGCTGTCTCCCTCTGGTTCCACACTACCCAACGTCAGCCTTGGAGCAATCGGCACAGGGCTCAACCCCCAAAACTTCGCTGCTAGACAAGTAAGGAGGCCTCTCAGATTTTTAACTGCTTGGCTGTGGCCTCACCTTGGCCCTGGTCTGCAGTTTATTGCATCATTTGTCTGTCTTGGGAAATTTGTTGATTACTGAATGCACAGAATGATATTAAATATAGGCTTTAGATCTTTTAGCCCATAGAACCCATCTCTCTTCATGTTTCTCGACATAGATTTTATTTTAAATCTGTTTCTTTTGTCTACTCATTTTTGGTCGTAAGTTCACATTTGGGGATGAGGCTCCCTGCTGTCTAGTTAACTAATAAGTGCCTTAGGAAAATATTAAAAGAGGCTACATAGGTATCTTAAATCATCTAATTTAGCAACATATTTGCCATTTTTTTAACATTAGAGTGAATGTAAAATACTAATACTTTTGAGGTTTTTTCAATTTACTAAAACGGCTAACTGGAAAATAGCAAAACTAGTAATATTAAGTATTTGAGGGTTATAGCATCTTAAAATTTAGTGTCTTTAAATATAAAAATATAATAATTACCCAGATGAAGATAACTTTATTAGATAACTAGGCTTTGAGAAGACTGGATGCTGCTCAGATATGGCAGTGTTTCATCCAGCCTGGAGCAGCCCCTTTCCTGGGGTCTGATCTGTCTGCCCTCCAAGGAAGGGCCGTGCTGCAGAAGCAAAGCCAGCAGGGCTGGCGTGGTGATGCCCATTCGCTTTCACAGGACTGAGGAGATGCAGCGGGCCTCAGTCTGTTGCTCCGCAGTATTGCTCTTGTAGTTTTTGTGGAGAAAACCAGGAACTTGGAGACAGTTCCTTTGTGACAGTGACTCCAACAATGATATTTTCCTGGTTGTGTTCTGTGAGCATTTGTCAGTGTGACTTGCACCTCAGAATGTCAGGGAAGGACATTTAATTTTTCATTGTATTCATTTTGTTTCCTCATGATGACTTTCATATGTAAATTAAAGAATGATATAAAATACCTCTTACACCATAGTCCTCGGTGGGCATATAGGTCTTTCATATGCTTTATAATCGTTGTCTTAGCACTTTTTTTTACAGTGAACTATATTGTATTCATGTGTTTGGATTGGTTATCTCTGGGTTGGGAGTTATAGGTAACTTTTTGTTTTCTTCCTTTGTATTTCACTGTTTCTCTTAACGTTTCCACGGAGAACATGGATATGTAATACTCGTATAAACATACAAGAAACCGATTATATCTGTTTTAGGGGGCTCTTTAGTTTCAAGTAGAGGTATAGAAGATATAAAGTCATCAGAATACTTTTGGTTAACAGTAATTATACACATGCTTCCAGGATCACGTGACTACCAAGTGTTGTTAGTACATGTACTTCAGCATAACAAGCCAGCCAAACTGGCTGTGCAGAGGCCATTCCGAGCTAGGCTGATACACATGTTATAGCCACATGTGCTCATGGTTTTTTCACAGTGTTTTTTAATCTCTCAAGCAGACTTAAATTTTAAGGTTTTTCTTTTCAAATCACAGAAGATTTCGATCAGCTTGATAACTTTAATTTATATACCTTCCTAATTTAAACACTGTAGTTGTGACAGATTTCACCAATAACTGTTAGGACTCAGGTAATCATAAAAGCCTCACCTGTAACAAGGAAGCTTTAGAAATAGCCGGATAAACCACCATTAACATATACAACTTTTTGAGGACCATATTCCTAATTCGTAAATACAACTTTTGTGGGGAAAAAAGTCAGTCTGTGTGATTGCCACAGAATGCATTGTTGTACAAAATAGCTACTTCTGAACCCAGAAAATGACCAACTTGTAGAGCCATTGTTCCATATAAAAAAATGCTGAAGAAGAAAAATAGAGAAGGTACTTTTTGATAGACCACTGTTGACTTATCTGTAGTATTAACCACATCAGATACATCAAAGTGCTTGGTATGGCTCTAGAGACACTTGATACTGAAAACCTAAAATCCTTGGTGGAAGTGGGGTAAAATCTGTCTACTGGAAATAAGAAAGGAGAGCATGATTTTACAGAAACTAAAAACAGCAATTTCTTTTAATACTTATTACCAAAAGAAAGATTAAAATTTAAAATGACCCTCATAAAGCAATTTTGGACTTGCAAAAATGTAGAATATGATAAAGACTTTAACTACTAGAAACCCTACCATCCAAGGACTAGTTCATGAATAATTAACATGTAATAATATTCTGGCTGGTGTGGCTCAGTTGATTGAGTGCTAAGCTAGCCTGCAAACCAAAGGGTCACCAGGTTCAATTCCCAGTTAAGGGTACATGCTGGGGTTGCAGGCTTGGTCCCCAGTAGGGGGCATGCAAGAGGCAATGACACATTGATGTTTTTCTCCCACTCTTTCTTCTTCTCTTCCCTTCTCTAAAAATAAAATAAAATCTTTTCCAAAAACATGTAAAAAATAAGATTGTTACTTTGATAGTACAGCATGAGAACAAAATATTCTGCACACAGCACATTAGGCTACTCAGCCATCCTGACTTTGCAGAATATTTTTAGCAAAATAAATGTTTCCTATTTTCCTGAGAATGACTAGTAGCTAAGCTACTGACTACCATGATCACAGAAAAGTTGGAGCTGAGCATTTTACCTTAGGGTGACAAATTGATTAGTAAGACAGGAGAAGCAGAGATATTAGCGATTTTAGAAATAAGTTCTTTTTATGTTTAAACAATCCTTTGGGAGATTTAAAATTCATAATGGATCTTTGATTTTTCTTTTGAGATATACATAGATTTTTTTATTTCCATTTCTATTTTATATTCATAATCACTTTTATTTTCAATGCTTTTAAGTTTATTAATTTTCCTGTAGTGGTCCCTTAATCTATTTATCAAGTCATTAAAATGTCTTTAGTGTTCTAGAACTTAATGGTGCCCTTACAAAATTCTTCTTTAACATACCTTATTACCACGATTCCAGGGATAAGATGATGGTGGTGCCTTGAGTTCATTGTATAAACTTGGTATAAGCACTGGTGTAGCTGTCTTCACTGATGATGTTCAGTGGGACGTTTTCACATGCCATATTTTGCCATGTATAATGCACACTTTTTTGCCCAAATTTTTGAAAAGAAAAACAAGGCTGTGTGTTATACATGGGTATAATAGTTGCATACCATAGGTATAATAATGGGCATGACAATTCCGTGTATAATGTGCACAAAAACGTATGTGCACATTATACATGGGAGTGTATTATACACAGCAAAAATAAGGTGAGTCTTGGATGTTTGCAAATAATGTGCTTATCCTACAGAGCAGGGCACTATTGAGCTCTGGGAATACAAAAAGAGGTATTAAGCTGGTAGTGGAAAGACAGAACAGAAAATAACTATACTATGATTTGATGGTGGGTGTTTCAAGGAGTTTTAAAGTATTTTGAGAACATAGAGGTGGGCTTAGTTAATTTGAATGTGAAATGAGGAAGGTTTTGGGGAAAACGTTCTTGATGAGGATGACCCCTGAGCTGGGCCTTGAAGAGGCCAAGCGAAGGTGGTATAGAAAACTCGCTCAGTCAGAGGGAGCACCGTGTCAAGTGTCATATGGTGTCTTTGCTGAAGGACTTTGTAGAGAAGAAGGGCAGTCGTGTAGCCTTACTTTCTATAGCTCTTTAATTGGAACAGTCTAGAAAGTGCTCCAGGAAGTTGGTCCTCCAGAAATCAGGGAATTAAATTTGTTTTTAACTAGACTAGCAGTCAAACATTTTAATGAGAAATTACAGGTGAGTAATGTATGTTTGGTGTCCCTGTAATGATTTTATCCTTTTTCCCATTTTTTTAATCTCACTCTGTGATAGATTCAGATTTCCTCATCTAACAAAGAAGGGACTAAGCAGCCCCAGGACAAGGAAGGGTATTCAGATCTGGAGTAGAGTTCTTATGGAGCTGGGCTTGGAATTGGGTGCCACCGATAATTACGATTGAACTAACCAATGCAAAGAGCTAATAACATGTTGTTTTGCAGTGACATTCATAAGCCTACATTTTTACTCATGTGCCTCTCAAGATGAGTCTCAGATTATAATGCTTGAGAATAAATTTGGTAAACCCAATCTTAAAAAAGAAAAGTTGAAATAAATCTTACATTGCCTATATCTTTCAATTACAAAAACAATGAGTACCTTTTTTAATATTTGACTAAATTTAACCCTTTTGGTTTATAGAGTTACTCAGGCTACAGGGGTAGTAATTATATGTCTGTGATTGAATTTGAGAACTTTCCCTGAGCATTCCAAGATCAGGATCTTTTCAGGTATAAAATTCTGTGATTCAGTGGAACACAGGATATGACTCTTCTGAGGGATGGAAAACCTGAACTGTTTCTTATTTGCATTTTCTTATATTAACAAAAAGCCTTACTGTTGCTGGTATGTTTGCAGGGTGGCAATCATGGTTTGTTTGGAAATAGCACAGCACAATCGAGAGGTATGCACACACCAGTGCAGCCACTAAATTCTTCTCCTAGTCTCCGGGCGCAAGTGCCTCCCCAGTTTATTTCTCCCCAGGTAAGCAATTGTGTGTTTCCACAATTCAAAGGTAAATTCCATCCAGGTGGTTACCAGTTAACTGACTGGTTTTGTGGGCACAAAGGGAATAATAGCAGTCTTAAATCTGAAAAACCCAGATGCCAAGGATCAAGATTTTTAAAACAAAATATTAAATCTTTTAAATTATATTTTGCATACAAAGTAGATGTTTTTGAATGAAAAGCATTATGGTTCTATATTCCTTTTACATCTATATATTTTTCTAATACTGTATTGGTTTTTTAATTGCATGTGATTAAAACTACATTATAAATTCTGTTATGTCAGTGTCCAGAAGTTGGTTGCCCTTGAGGATTCACCCACAGATGAACCAGAGAATTGCCAGGTTCTGGATGTTCTGAAAAGTTTTGAGGAACTATCTGCTAAGATACAGCTAGGTGCTCTGGGGGCTGTTCTTGAACTAAAGAAGTGACAGAGACTCACTCATGGAGCAGCTCTGTAAGATGTGGTCTTTGGGTACTGTGGGAATCTTTTAGGTGCCTTTCCTAATAGGAGATACAGAGTGAGTTGTTTGGTGGATACAGGTAAGAGATTTGTGCCAACCTAGACATAACTGTTCCTCATACCTCTTTGTAAGAAAATGGTCTTAGGAGCAAGTAAAAGCTGATAAGCTTGTGTAAGGATTCAGCATGTGACCTTAGTCTCTTTAAAATGTTATTTTAATGAACTAAGAGCAAGAGCTCTGAGTCCCATCTATAAAAGGGGGGGGGGGGTAGGGCACTTAACGAGATCCAGCCAACTGGTTGTAACAGGTCAGGTTTTGTTTAGTTTTTTGAAATGTCTTTTAAGATAAAATCATAAAATACTTACTTTGCAACCATAATCTATAGATTTCAAGTCTTGTTTTTGACATTGAGTCCACATTTGTCTTAGTAGAGGAAAAAATGTTCATTGTGCGCCTCCCACCCCTATCTTCATGGTCCTGTCTGGGATTCCTATTACTGTCTCTTTGCCCTGGCATTGAGTGCCAGTCATACTTTAAGTCCCAGGTGGTGGTATGTCCTCCAGACAGACCTGTTCTTCCTTGGCATTTACAGAGGCAGCACCTTAACTTCAGAAGCACTCTCCAGCATGCCTTAGTATCAGATCAGCAGTTGCCCATGGTTATTGAATGTCTGCAGTGTGCCAGATAGTGTGTTGACAATGCACAGATGAAATAAAATGGCTTCTTTCATATCACTGCCTTCTGGAGTTGGTGGCAGTGATGGAAGAAGAGTCAGCAAATAGTGTGATAAATGTACAGAAAGGCTTCACAGAGTTTGGGGAGCTGGGCAAGGCCTCACAATAGTAGTGACATTTACTCTCGGTCCTAAAGCATGAGTCGAAGCTTGTGCAAGAGGCAGTAATATCTGGAAGAATTTGGCATGTTTGGGGAAATGCACTAAGTTTGAATAATTACCATATTTTTGGACCATAAGATGCACCTAGGTTTTACAGTCTGAAAAAAATACAGTAGTTTGAGCTGTGGAAGCAAATAGATGCTGTACAGAGTAGAATGGGAAGAAACTAGTCGGGAATTTGGGGACCAAACTTAGAGAAGCTTTTTTGTTTGCCCTGCTAAGGAGTTTGGACTTTGTCCTTTGGTCTGCATGGCTTATAAGCATTATTTGGCCTGTTTCTTAAAAAATATATTTGAGTTTCCAGGTCTCCCATAGTATACTGGGCAGAGGGACTGAATCTTGGCTATTAGACACTGTTCACCCTGGGTGGTTTTTATCAGTGCCCTAGAGTTTGGTTGCTACTGCTATAGACCATATAGTACAAGGCAAAATTTTTTTTTTAGCTGAGTGGCAGTGTAGGAAATTTTATGTTTTAGAAAGATAATGCTGACAGTAATATAAAGGGCATGTTTGAATGGCAGAGTTACTAGAGCAAAGGAGATCAGTCACAAGGCCAGTCTAAAAGTCCAGGAGTTTGGAGCCAGTGGGAATTAAGACCTTTTGCCAGTGATCTTTGTGTTGTGGAATACGATGGTCTATTCTCTGGTTTCTTTCTCTTTTTAAAAGATTTTATGTATGTATTTATTTTAGAGGGGAAAGGAAGGAGCAGGAGAGGGAAACATCAATCTGTGGTTACCTCTTTTGCGCCCCCTACTGGGGACCAGACCCAGGCATATGCCCTAACGTGGAATTGAACTGGTGACCCTGTGGTTTGCAGGCCAGCACTCATTCCACTGAGCCACACCAGCCAGGGCTCTCCAGTTTCTTCTTACTCATCCTTTCAGCAGCATTTGGCCCAGTTGATCACTCCCTCCCTTTATGAAACACTTTATTCATTTGGCCTTTAGTTGGTTCTCCAGCTCCCTTTTCTTCTCCAGCTCCTTTATCAGTTCCTTCTCATTCGCCAACCTTTCAACATCAGCGTGCCCCAATCTCAAACCTCAAGACTCTTCTCACCATCTACAGCAACTGGTAGGTGATCTCACCCTTGGGACTGATTTTAATTCTTACAGTTCCAAAGTTGTGTCTTCAGACTAGATCTCTCTTCTTAACTCCACAGACTTCTGGGGATCTCTCCTAGGATGCCTTAGGCATCTTAAGTTAACATGTCCAAAACAGACTCCCAGGGTCAGGCTGTGTACAGTACCTCACCACCGCTGTTGCTCGCCCTTCTCATCCCCTCCCCATCCTTGTTTGGGGTGTAATAAGCATCACAGTGGCAGGATATGTGTCTGATTTGTTCACTGCTAGACCCTAAACATAGATCTCTGCAGAGCACAAATTTTGAACTCAGTGAATTTATGTCAAGTCATGGGAAGTTGCATTTCTGAATGACTTAGAAAGTGGAATGGATAGGAAAACACAGTTAACTTGTCCAAGAGATTAGGGGCTGCAGATCTCGTTATGACCAAACTATTTGGAAAAGAAAAGTGTTTGTGTTTTCCTACATTTTTAAAATTTGTTTGTTTATTTATGTAGTAAAATATAATTAACATTTATTGAATTCATGATAAGGGCAGAATATTAAACAGTGGAATATTCTTTTTTTCTGATATTTTCATATTTTAAAAGTCAAAGCAGTTGGAGACCTGTCCAGAAGGTATCCAGCCATGTGTTATGAAAAATAGAGCCATTTATTGAAGAAGATACAGATGTAAGAAACATTGTACATAAGACAATGATGCTTCAGTCTCCTTCAAAGTAGGCACCTTGGGACCTCACACAGTTCTCCCAATTGTCATCAGCTGCCCCACCATATTTTTCTGAATCTCTTTGATGGTATGAAATATCTTCCCTTTCAAAAGTGATTTTAGTTTTGGGTCGCAGGGTGCCATATCTGGGCTGTAGTGGGGCTGAGTCACTTGGGTGATTTGATGTTTTGCCAGAAAACTCTGTACAAGATGTAATCTGTGAGTGGGCACATTGTTGTAATGAAGCTGCCAGTCGCTGGTTGCCCATAGCTATGGCCTTCTAAATTATCCAAATAGTTTTTGTAGAAGAGTGTTTAAGCTTAATGCAAAGTTTGATGCAGATTTCATTGCTCTACTCACTTAGTCATTTTGAATGTGACGGCCACACATTACACACGTTCACTCAATGGCATCTACTGCCCCCATTGGCTAGTACAGCAAAGTCTTCATTGTTCACACATGTGTTTTCCAGTCCTCTCTCTTTGGCTGCCAGGTTACATCGATGTCACACAAACTGTTCTCATTATATTGACAGTGGCTGGACTTTTCCCCAACAGACTGCATATGGGGGGGAGGGCAAAAAACCCAATTTATTTATTAGAATTGTATATTTTCTTACGTGTTTAAACTTCAGCCACCTTCAAAGTACTCTGCATTTCATGCAGTGCATCTATCAAGACTATTTTCCACTGCTCAAAAAGTTTTTGAACTTGATTTTAGCCTTTTAGTGTTTCTGTCATTTTTTTGCTTCAGCAAAATGTTTCCCTTTGAGGAATTTTTCATCTGGGGAAACAAAATAAAGTTGCTCAGGGCAAGATCAGGTGAATAGGGAGGCTGGGACAACGGGGGTCATGCTGATCATGAAATGAGGAAATAGGTTGAAAGAGTCTTCAAAAAAAATTCATTGAAGCCTTGGAACTAATAAAAAAGAAAAGACCCCAAATAGCCTTGCTACCTTGAGAAAAAAGAACAAAGTTAGAGAACAAAATAAACTAATCAGCAGAATAGAACCAGAGGCATAGAATCATGGAATAGACTGAACAGTAAGAGAGGAGGAGGGTGGGGGGCGCTGTTTGAAAGAAGATGAAGGGATTCATGGACCATATATGAAGTACCCATGGACCTAGACAACAGGGTGAAGATTGACTATGGAAGTGGGGGGCAGGCTGGGCAGAGGGGTGCAAAGGGAGAAATAATTGGAATAACTTAAAACATAAAAATTAAAAAAGAAATGAGTTTTTGACTTAAAAGTAGGAACTAAAACTCGAAAATGCAAAAGAATATAAATTATATCTCACCCTGGCTGGTGTAGCTCAGTGGATTGAGCACAGGCCTGCGAACCAAATGACCATGGTTCAATTCCTAGTCAAGGCACATGCCTGGGCTGCAGGCCAGTTCCCAGCAGGGGATGCACAAGAGGCAATCATACATTGATATTTCTCTCCCTCTCTCCTTCCCTTCCCCTCTAAAGATAAATAAAATCTTCAAAAAATAAAAAAAATAAAATATTTTGCCCTGGCTGGCGTAGTTCAGTGGATTGAGTGCGGGCCTTCGAACCAAAGGATCGCAGTTCAATTCCTAGTCAGGGCACATGCCTGGGTTGCAGGCCAATTCCCAGCATGGGACACACGAGAGGCAACCATACATTGATGTTTCTCTCCCTCTCCTTCCCTTCCCCTCTAAAGATAAATAAATAAAATCTTTAAAAAAATTATGTCTGGATACATCGTTATATAAAATTGATAGAAAAAAATTTGCTGGAGCTGAATGTAGCCTCTCACAACAATGCCAGCTGGTATACTGATACAGATGGGTTCCTAGAACACTCACACAGCGGAAGACACCTGTACTATAAGGGGCCTGAAGATAATTATCTTCTCTCCAGAAGATAATTCCGGATGTGTTTGTTTTTGTCCCCCTCATACATACATACATACATACATGCATACATACATACATGCATTTTTAAAGACAATATAATAGCCACACTAAAGTTTGGACATGGAGAAAAAATTCTTCAAGAAACTCCCACCCAGCTATAATGATAGGGATTATTTCTACGCAGTCTCCTGTTCAGACTTTGTTCCATGTACAGGTGTGCTTTTCACATCATTGCACTCATGGTTTCTATATCCTGCTGTTTCCTTCAGCTTTGAGTTTTCTGCTGTTACTATGTAGTCTTCGTGTTGATCATTCTTAAACAAGAAGACATAATTTCTGTCAGGTAGACTTACTTTAATTTCCCTTCCCCCATTATTTGATATTAAATTATTTCTAAATTTTTACTGTTATAAATAATGCTGTAGTGAAATCCTTATACATAAGACTGTACCCACATTATTTCTGAATTTAGTTGCCCAGAATGAAATTCCTGGGTCAAAGCACATAAACATGTAAAGTTTTTGATAAATATTTTAAAATTTTACACCATGTTAACTACTTAAAAGAGTCCATCAATATTTAATGTAAATATAGAAAGAAGACATTGAAACTAATAGGTTTTTCTACATTGCCTTTTTCATCCTTTCTCGGATATTCAGAAAGTAACATATTTTAGTAGACTTTTGTCTTGCTTTTAAATTGCTGTCATTTTGCACCTGCAGTGCTTCATTAAATGTCATATTGGCTCCAACTAGATCTTCACTTTCTCCAGCCCAGCTGGAGATTGATGGCTTTTAAGCCAGGATAATTGACTCCCTGCTATGGGAATGTGCAAACCTGTGCTTTAATTACTTTGCAGCTCTGGTACAAATAGCTATTTGCCAGGAGCTTCTCTCCAGTCTTTTTGTATTCATCAGAGAAGGACAGTACATGGGCAGTCTGAAGAAGGGAAAGTTTGAGCGAAGCTAGATAGGAAGACCTCAAAGTGTAACCTTTAAAGTTTTTATAACTGTCAACTTGTGGAACATATGAGATGCTGGCATTTAAATTAAATTATAAAGATACCTTGTGTTAGTCTCTCTTTACTTCATATTGTTTCTTATGTCTGTCTTTAAATAATACATTGTTTTATTTTGCTTTTTTTGTACTTTATTTAATGAAGTCATGCAGTATATAGCCTTCTCTGACTTTTTTACTTAGTAATGTTCTTGAGATTTTCCCCATGTTGATTTTGGCAGTTATGGTTCATACAGTGTTTCACTGTAGGAACACACCATTATTTATTTGCCAGTTCTACTATCAGTAGATATTTGGGCTATTTTCAGATTTTTTGCTATTATGCAGTGATGCTCTGAATATTCTTAAATTTCTGTCCTCAGACAAATTTCTCTAGGTCACTACGTCACGGCATGTTTTACTTCAAATGGTAGCTTTTTAAGCTAAGTTTGAGTAGTAGGAAGAGTAAGGGGGCGGGTAATGAAAGGGCTCTTGTCAAACGATGGCATGCATTCTCGAGAAATGTATTGATCAGGAGGCAAGCTGATTTGTTCAGTAGAGCTTTTATTTATTTTTTAAATTCTTGTTTATTCTGTTCGTTGTCCCAATTTTTTTTCCTTTGTCCTTCTCCATCCTGCCCCACCTCACCCATTTCCACAGTCTATCCCCCCCACACTGTTGTCCGTGTCCATGAATCATTCGTACATCTTCTTCGACTAATCTCTTCCCCTTCTTTCCACCATTCCCTCTCTCCCTGCTTTCCTCTGTCAGCTGTTAGTCTTTCTCTGTTTCTCTGTCTCTGGTTCTATTTTACTCATTATTTTTCTTTTTTGTTCATTAGATTCCTCTTATAAGTGAGATCATATGGTATTTGTCTTTCACCAACTGGCTTATTTCAGTTAGCATAATAGTCTCCAGTTGTATCCCATGCTATTGCAAAGAGTAGGAATCTCTTCTTTCTTTCTACTGCATATTATTTTGTTGTATAAATGTACCACAGTTTTTTAATCTGTTTACCTACTGATGAGCACTTAGGCTGTTTCCAACACTTGGCTATTATATGTAGTGCTGCTATGAACAAAGGGGGTGCATAGGTTCATTTGAACTGGTGTTTCAGGCTTCTTAGGGTACATTTCCCAGCAGTGGAAATGCTGGATGAAAAGGCAATCTTGGTAGAGGCAAAATGCACAGTTCTGGTGTGCTCACATCTGCTAGGGGTCCAACACTTTAAAATAGAAAGTCAAAATTTTTTTAATCTTTTTTTATTGATCATTCCATTACAGTTGTTCTATTTCCCCCCTTCATTCCCTTCCACCCTGCACACCCCCTCCCCCCCCATCCCCCCCTTTAGTTTATGTCCACATGTCTCAAGTTTTTTTAGATTCTATATTTCCCATACTATTCTTGCCCTCCCCCTGTCTATTTTCTACCTACCATCTATGCTACTTATTCTCTGTACCTTCTCCCCCCTTCTCCTCCTCCCACTCCCCTATTGCTAACCCTCCATGTGATCTTCATTTCTATGTTTTCACTCCTGATCTAGCTGTCCTCTTCGTTTGCTTTTGTTTTAGGTGTGGTTGTTAATAACTGTGAGTGTGCTGTCCTTTCACTGTTCATATTTTTTATCTTCTTTTTCTTAGATAAGTCCCTTTAACATTTCATATAATAAGGGCTTGGTGTTGATGAACTCCTTAAATTTGGCCTTATCTGAGAAGCACCTTATCTGTCCTTCCATTCTAAATGAAAGCTTTGCTGGATAGATCAGTCTTGGTTGTAGGTCTTTGGATTTCATGACTTGGAATACTTCTTTCCAGACCCTTCTTCCCTGTAAGGTTTCTCTTGAGAAATCAGTTGACAGTCTAATGGGAGCTCCTTTGTAGGTGACTATCTCCTTATCTCTTGCTGCTTCTAGGATTCTCTCCTTCATTTTAATCTTGGCTAATGTAATGATGATGTGCCTTGGTGTGTTCCTTCTTGGGTCCAACTTCTTTGGGACTCTCTGAGCTTCCTGGATTTCCTGGAAGTCTATTTCCTTTGCCAGATTGGGGAAGTTCTCCTTTATTATTTGTTCAAATAAGTGTTCCACTCATGGCTGTTCCTCTTCCCCTTCTTGCATCCCTTTAATTCGGATGTTGGAACGTTTAAAGATGTCCTGAAGGTTCCTAAGCCTCTCCTCATTTTTTTGAATTCTTGTTTCTTCATTCTTTTCTATTTGGTCATTTTTTTTCTTCCTTCTGGTCCACTCCCTTGAGTTGAGTCCCAGTTTCCTTTCCATCACTATTGGTTTCCTGTGCATTTCCCTTCATTTTAATTTGATTAGCCTTGATTTGTTCCTCTAATTTGTGACTAAAATCAACCAGTTCTGTGAGCATCCTGATCACCAGTGTTTTGAACTGTGCATCTGATAGGTTGGCTATTTCTTGGTCACTTAGAGTTATTGGCTCTGGGGATTTGAGTTCTTCTTGAACCATAATGTTTTGGTCTGTTCGCACCTGTTACATATGAGGGGCAGAGTCCTAGGTATTCACCAGGGCGGGGCAACTCAGTGGCTAGGTTATGACACTGTATGTGGGGGCAGGATCAAAGAAGGGCAATAGCGGTCCCCTCTGCTGCTTCCCACTGCTGGGGCCTGCAAGGTCCATCTCACTGCTTGCTCCTTCACCTGGTTTATCTGAGCACGAATGTGTGACCACGGTCAGCCTGCCACCTTGTGCCCTCACTGGGTCAGCTTGTAGCAACCCCATGCCTGGGATCTGCCAACCACCGCCCACGTGCCTTGGTCAGTCTGGCCGAGTATTCCTGCACAACCCTGCTCCGCCAGTCGTTGGCTCCGCCCCTCTTACTGGTCTGGCTAAAAAGTTTGTTGTTGTCAGACTTTAATATAGTTCAATTTTCTGTGTTTAGGTTGCATTTTTGTTACTAAAACTTTGTTGTCTTTAAAAACTTGGTTGTGCAGCAAGGAGGCACAGTGTTTCCACCTACGCCTCCATCTTGGCCGGAAGTCCAAACAAAATTTTTAATTACTTGATAACACTCAGAGTCTCTGAGGGGATAGAGAGGGAACAGCTGGGAGAACTATAGCTTTAAACCAAAAGACTTTCCAAAATAATGGGATTGATAGACCAGCATGAAGGGCAGAACCCTTCTTTGCTGCCCAAATCTAAAATTTTTAAGACAAAAGGGAAAGGCACATGGAGGCCAGAATATCCCCTTTACTACTGAGAAAGCTGATACTAGAGAATGTGAACTTCATAACACTGAGCTCCAGATTTAATCCCAGTAACTGGAATGGTGCAGTTCTCCCTGTAGGCTTGCTAACAAGAAAAGGAAGGAGACCTGGAATGTTAGGATTGTGATAAAAGCAGATGGCCCTCTGCTGAGCCTCCAATCAGAAGTGGGAAAGACCCCCCTCTGCCCTATTAGGAAGTGAGGGAAATGGTGAAATTTGTAAAACAATTATTGAAAGACTAAGGAAAGTTGCTTAAAGATCGATGAACCTTGTGCCAATTCCAGGCAAGATTCTGGACTAGATTATCAAAAAGATAGATTTTGAGCACCTGTGACTAGAAATCAAGAATCATAACTTGCCAACAAGTTCTGACTTAACTCATTTCCGTCATTGATTGGTAAAAATAATCTTGGATTATAAGAATGATATAATTGTGTCTATTTTGACAACCCATCTCTTTGTTTTAGATGAGATGGAAAAAATAGGCTAAGTGATTAAACAGTTGTGTGGATTAGTAAATGACTGACTGACTATTCCCAGGCTAACCAGTTTCAGGTCAGAAAGGAGTTTTCAGTGGCTTACTACTAGATTATCCTCAGTTTTGCCAAGTTCAGCAGTCTCATGGACAACCAAATGGAGAAACACAGACTTGGGATTAGTGGAATAATAGAGTCGAAAATAAGTGGATGGAGTGACTGTTAATAAGTTAAAATATGGTGTTCACTTAACAGGTATTTATCAAGCATCTACTGTGTGCCATGCACATAAAGATAAATGTAAAATCCTAAGATCAAAGCATAAATTAAAAAAAAAATTTTAAACCAAGCCACTTAAATATTACATAGGGAAGCAAAACATTTTTTAAAGATTTTATTTATTTATTTTTAGAGAGAAGAAGAAAGGGAGAAAGAGGGGAGAGAAACATCAGTGTGTGCTTGCCTCTCGCATGCTGCCTACTGGGGACCCAGCCTATAACCCAGGCATGTGCCGTGACTGGGAATCAAACCAACAACCCTTTGGTTCTCAGGCTGGTGCTCAACTCACTGAGCCATACCAGCCAGGGCAGAAGCAAAACATTTTAGAATATTGTGGATTTTAAGTGAAAATAAACTTAGTGTGTGAATTGAGAATTATGATGCAGTCATCAGCAATTTTAGGCATTGTTAATAAAAGAGGGGTTAGTGATGGCCAGGTGTACCGAGTACTTGAATGTTCTAGGAAATGGCTTTCTGTTCTGGGCTCTGCACTGAGAAATCAAATGAGATACAGGTATAAAAAAAATTTTTTTTTATTTAGCCTAAAGGTGAGACTCAAGAGAACTGTAATCATTGTTTCTATACATTTGAAAAACCACCCTGTGGAATAAGAACATTTATGGAGTACATTTCTATGCATTTGACATGGATTAACTCATAAAATTCTCAATCACCGAAGTTGTTATTATTCCATCTTTGGAGATAAGGAAAATGAAGCTCAGAAAGGTTAAGTAATTTGCCCTGAGTCACACAACTGAGAAATGGCAGACCCATGCAGTCTACCTCATGAACTTAAACTCTTGACCAGTGTGCTTCTTGCCACTCAAGGAAGAGAGATTAAGTTTGTTTTCCTTGACACCAGATAATTCATTGGTGAAAGAAAGGGCAGAAAAACTCAATCCAGGTCAGATAAAACATCTTAAATGAGCAGTCCAAGTATGGGAAGGAGTCCTTTCTCTATCCCTAGAGGTTCCTGCCACCTAGCTTAGCTCAGTCCCAAAAAACATGGAGAAGGACCCAGCTGAGCCATTTGACCTTCTAGGCCCTTCTCTACCTCTCTGTGACTCTGAGTGTTTGGTATGAAAGTCATGAGTTGAAACTCCAGTGACTCTTGTTTACAAGTTAATATTTTTTTAATTCATATAACAAAAGTACTTTCTTTTAAACATGTTATTGTACCTTTATGCAGTTTGGTATGTTTTGTCTCATGACATGTTTTAAGTAATAATATATTAGACAAAAATCATTATCTTTAAAAAGTTCTGGTCTTGCAGATGTTTTCCTGAATCATTTAATATATTTCATAAATATTTCTCAAGGAAAAACGTGGCTCTTGCTTTAGATCTTATTAAGAGTGTTTCCACACAAATAATTTATCTTGATCAAGTCTGATGGTTCTGTCTTTTTTTTTTTTTTCTTTTTTCTTTTGGCTAGGTTTCTGCCTCAATGCTCAAGCAGTTTCCCAACAGTGGCCTGAGTCCAGGTCTTTTCAATGTGGGGCCCCAGTTATCTCCTCAACAAATCGCCATGCTGAGCCAGCTTCCACAGATTCCCCAGTTTCAGTTGGTAAGTAGCAGATTTTCCTCTTATAGCTAAGAAGGTCATGTGTTTTTTCTTTTTCTTTAACTCGGTTTGCTTCATTTATGTGTGCTCAACTAGGGTAAATGTGACCAATAGACGAGGAGCTTGGTGGTACTTTCCTCGTGGACACTTGACTCAACGACCTGTCAGCTCACAAACCGTTTCATTGCCCTCAGTGAGTCTGTCTTAGGAAACTTAGAGCCTCTCTCTCTCTTCCCCATAGGCATGTCAGCTTCTCTTGCAGCAGCAGCAACAGCAGCAGTTGCTACAGAACCAGAGAAAGATTTCTCAAGCTGTACGCCAGCAGCAAGAGCAGCAGGTACGTGAGATTGGAAGGGTCGCTCTATGCTCTTTATGAGGGGTGCATCTCTGCTTAACCTCCTTGATAGCAAAAAACAAATCATATGCAGTCATTTCCTGTGAAGTTCAGGACGTTGGCCTATCATATGTCCATTTTCTCTTGGGCCTCCTTGTCCCCCTTGCCTGGACTGCCCCCCTCCAGCTGGCTCGGATGGTGAGTGCACTCCAGCAGCAGCAGCAGCAGCAACAGCAGCAGCAGCGGCAGCCCAGCATGAAGCATTCGCCATCTCATCCTGTTGGGCCCAAGCCACATCTGGACAACATGGTACCCAACACTCTGAATGTGGGGCTCCCAGACCTTCAAACCAAAGGGCCAATACCTGGATATGGTTCTGGTAAGTTGTTAGTGATGAAAACTACTTTTATTCAGCCTATGATAGGGGTTGGACCTACATTACCCTATGTTTCCACAACAGCCATACAAAGTCGATAGTCTGATTCTCTATCTTACAGATGATGTATCTGAATTAGCAATATACTAGTTTCAGTGGCTTTCAGAAGCTTACCACACAATCAGTAAACAGCAGAAACAGGACTCCACTTTCTTTAAATTCATTTTAGAGACCAAGAGTGAAAGGGGGGAAGAGAGACATTTGTTGTTCCATTTATTTATACATTGGCTGTTCTTGATATGTGCCTTGACCCAGGATCAAACCCACAATCTTCATGTATCAGGACAGTGCTCTAACCCATAAGAGGCAGTCTGCTTCCCCAGAACTAGGAGTTTTTAAAAGGCCGTGTAAAGGTTTGTACATGCTGGGAGTGCTGCACGTGCCTGAGGTTATAATCTATTAAAGTATGTATGAGTTGAAGTGTTTAGCTCTACTGATAAAATTATTTTTTCTTGAAAAACTGGAGTACTAAAATTAAAATTATAAAACGAAATGATAAAATATGTTCTGATTTGTAGTTCCTCTGATTTAAATAGAATTAGCACAAGTAAGGTTACACCTTTGACATTTATCAAGAATTTGTTGGCAGGCAAATCATAGCTCTTTCAGAACTGGGAACATGTTGTAAGCAGAATCCAATCAGTGAGTCAACAGTTACTTAAAAATAAAATGTAAAAATTAAAAAGATTTTGCACACCACAGCAGGTTTTTTCTCACATTGACATTTAGGTTTTATTTTGTTAAAGGAGATACTCTTTGTGCAAACTCAAAAACAAGAACTGGGGAGACTTGAAATCCATGCTCTCGGGTGACAAAGTAATCCTAGGCAAATGGCCTGCTCTCGGCTCTCAGTTTGCACGAGGTGCCCACTTCCTACTGGGGTGTCCACGTGCAGAGAAGGGCAAAGAATTCAAGGACACATTGATCCTGGATAGTTTTAAGGAAGTTAATTTTCAGATTTTCAACTTCCATCAACATTATTCTTTCTTTAAAATAGTTCACCTGAGCCCTGGCAAGGTGGCTCAGTTGGTTGGATGGTCATCTGTATACCAACAGGTTTCAGGTTCAATTCCAGATCAGAGCCCATACCTAGATTGCAGGTTCGGTCCCCAGTCAGGGTGCATATGGGAGACAATTAATTGATGTTTTTCTCTCTGTCTCTCTCCTTCCCTTTTTCTATCTCTAAAATAAATTTAAAAAACAAAACCCAAACATATCCTCAGCTGAAGATTAAAAAAAGAAAAGATCCACCTGAGAACTGACTTAAATTCAATATAACCTTTCTTCCACTTGACATTTTAAAAAAGGTAAATTCTCTACCATCTCATATCTTACTAGGGCATGCCAGGGTACCAGGCAAGGAGGAAGCCTCCCGTAATGACTGATGAAGGTGTCATTACCTCCTGAGTTTCCAGTCTTTTACCTTTTTCATCATGTTTTTTGTTAAGGATAAAGCCTGACATAAAAACCTGAGTATTTTGCTATGTGTTGAATTGTTCTGAATTTAGATAGCATATGCAATGATAAAGAAGGGCAACTTAGCTTCTTCCATTTCTTTTTGTCAGAGTACATAGTTCTCAAAGTACAGTGCAGTCAGTTCAAAGCAAAGAGAACATCTGGAAGGCACAGGCAGCTTCTCCATGTGTTTAAATGCATATGGTTCTTTTCTTCAGCTTTTCTAATACTCATCCTAGAGCAGGGCTGTCAGACTCATCTTCACCAGGGGCCACATCAGCCTCGCAGTTGCCTTCAAGAGGCCGATTGTAATTTCAACTCCTTAACAGTTAAGAAGTAGTTATATTTATACAGTCCTAAAATTATGAAAGTAAGTCTGATTTGACTACCTGTTTTGAATAAACTAAATTTGTAAAGTTATAAGTTTGAGGAAAATATATTCATAGCTTATACAGATTAAATTTTTTCAAGAAAATATATGACAGAGATGCAACAAAATGAATAATATGTCAGTTTTCATAATAATAAGTATATCAAACTCAAAAAGATACCTGTGGATAAAACAGTAGGAGGAATAAGTAAAAATTTCTTAAATATTAATAAATCTTCTTTCGGTATGTTTTCTCAAAATTAAAAAGTTGAATGACTTCGACTGCTTAACTAATTCTTAATTGATTGTTTTTGTAAAATAGATGGTTTTGTAATTCTCTGCTCGTAGCAAAGTTGAAAAATACACCTTATTTGTCAGGTGATAATGACATATCTAAAAGTTATGCTTTAGTATCTGTGTTATCAAACCTTGGGGAGAGGGGAATATACTTAAAAAGAAGTTCAAAGAAATAGATGTTACAACAAGACTCCTTCTTTTCCAATCTGCTTATTTATATAAAATTTCTTCGTGCTTTATGTCTACAGAAATTTGTAAAAATAGGTGTACAGTAGCATGAACTTGATCTTACTTTAGTAGTAAGTCATAGCCATTCACAGTAGCTAGACTAACTGGCAGTCACTCATCTTATTAGAAAATGCATTTCCAATAAACTCACTTTTTATGTTAAAATGTAACAAAATTTTATAATGTTTTTGTGTGTTATAACCAGTGAGAAGTAGAGTTATGGATATTATAGATTATTAAAATAGCAGTTATTTGTATTTGTCCTGGATTATGAATGTGGCACTATCATGTACATGTGGACATGGATTAGAACTGTTGTGTAAAATTGGCAACCTTGGTAATTTGTTGCTTTTAAAATTTATTTGTACTATAATAACTGCAAAACCAGTAGTTTGTTGTTTGTTTTTTTTTAATCTACAACAAAAGGAGTAGCAGAAAATAAAGAACGACAGACAAAGGAAGTGAAGGAGTGACCAACTAAGGACAGGTTCATTTGAAAGTGTCCCCCAGATGGTGAGCACTGAGCCTAGTGGCAGCGTTGAATAGCTGATGAATTAAGGTGTGTGGAAGCAGGAGAAAGGACTGATACAGAAGCAAAGGGTTGTTTTTGTAAGGATGAAAGACAGACAAAAGGAATATGTTAGTGAAATGAGCCCCTGGGAAGGCAAGGGACATGTTTTATCTCTATTTGTACCTCAACTGCCAACACAGAACCTAGCCCAAGTAGGCTCTTTATAAATATTCATTAAACTGAACTAAATGATTTGTTTGATGTGAATTAAAGTGTTGGTAAGCTGGAGAATTACAGGGAAGCCACTTGGTGAACTGAGCAAGTTTGGTTCTAATAAATTAGCAAGTGTAATAAAGTCGTCGTTTTCCTGGGTTCAGAGGTCCGACAGTGTATGAACAGCCCAGGAGTCACGAGGGGTGTGCTCCTCTGCTTTGTGTTAATGCAGCCACTAGAGCACAGTGCTCAAGAATCCCTTCTCTCCAGGTTTGATGAGTGCGCTCTGTATCCTAATGTCACATCGATTGCTGCATGACATCGAGAAAGACACAGAGTTCTGTACGAACTTGCACTGATTTCTGGTTCTGGGTTTGTAGAATGAACTTTTGAAGGCAGTTTTATCTTCTATTCTTCCTCTCCCCCCTTTCTTTTCTTTATTTTTTTTTTCTTACCAAACCTTGTTAATTAATTATGGTGCTGTTGGTGGCATGTGATCCCCAAGTTTCTTTTTTTTTTTTTTTTAATATTTTATTTTTTTAGAGAGGGGGAGGGAAGGAGAAAGAGAAGGAGAGAAACATCAGTGTGGGGTTGCCTCTCACATGCCCCCACTGGGGACCCGGCCTGCAACCCAGCATGTATGTGCCCTGACTGGGAATCGAACCCCGACCCCTTGCTTCACAACCCGTGCTCAATCCACTGAGCTACACCAGCCAGGGCGTGATCCCCAAGTTTCTAACAGGAACAGTGCCCAAATTGCCTAAGATTCAGATGGACTCCTCAAACTCTTCCCTCTCCTAAGATAACTCTTTCAAATTTTCTACACTTTATGTGTCACAAAAGAACTCTAAACAGCTGAAATTTAATATCTTTAATTCACTGTGAGTTTTGGAGTAATTTTAGAGCAACTTTAAAGAGAATTAATGTGTAAGGAATGGTTCCTTTTTCTCGTCTAATCCCTACATTGTTTTTAATCTTCACCAGAACCCTGGGTTATTTTCAAAAGCTCTTTCTCACTGACTAGAGCCAGCTTTCAGATGGCCTGGAATCCAAGACCTTGGGCTGGTGTTTCCCATCAGAGGCAGTGTTGTAATTTGCTCGAGGAGCAACACATGTGGGCCATTAAAGCTTATGTCAGAGAGAGCCCTTGCTCCTTTTGACTTTCCTGCCCTCCAGTCTCATTTCAGCTGAGCTACGTGGGACAAAAGAAGAAAGTATCTTAAACCTTTTTTTTTAATTGTTTAATTTGAAATGTTTCCAGCTTATTCCAAGGATTTCTGCTCTCCACCCTTCAATCACTTAGGCTAGTGAAGTCAGTTACAAACAGTGTATATGAAGTGTTCTTCTTTATAGCAACATTTTAAACATAGATTAAGAAGGTGTTAGAAATGACTTGAACTTGATTTATTATATATTTATAAAATTATCCTTGACAACTGTGAGAAGCACAGGGGAGAAACACATGACTTAGACCCTCAGTGGGATTTGGATAAGTGGTACTTAGGGGCCAGTAAGACCCTAGCAGATGGTAGCAGCGCAAAATGGATTCAGTGTGGAGTCTGGCCTGGCCAGAGCTGTACATTCTTCCAAATCACATTGATGTGTGGACACCTCCATCTCAGTTGGAGAACCATGGACCCCATCATTCTGTGTGTCACAGATGTTAGCTAATGGAGTGAGTAAGTTGATCTTAATTACATGGCAGTCATCACAACTCATATCTTAATGGTCATTGTGTTTTCAGCAAGCAAGAGCCAAGATCAGCATTATGAATCAAAAAATCTGTTTCTGAATAAGACTCCTTGTGAATTAGTCTTTAAGTTACAAATGAAGCTATTCATGGAGTTCTGCCTCAGCACTCTTGGTTACTGATACTAGAAATTTATAGAAAGACATAAAATGTGGTTCTCTGTTTTAGGCTTCAGCTCTGGCGGCATGGACTATGGCATGGTTGGTGGGAAGGAGGCTGGAACTGAGTCTCGCTTTAAACAGTGGACCTCCATGATGGAGGGATTGCCCTCTGTAGCCACACAGGAAGCCAATATGCACAAAAATGGTAAGAGCAAGCAAAACATTATGAGTTGCAGCTCTTCTGACCCTCAGCAGGCCTTAAGTGTCCTGTAGATTAATTTAAAGCACGGATCTTTCGCTATTTCTTAGCATGTCTTTTGATTTTTTCCCCCCAGATCTTATGATCACCTATGAAGAAATATTGTGTGTATTTCAAATTATAAGAAACTTAAAATGCTATTTCTGATTAAAGGGACCAAAATTTCCCACCTGCAGTGGGATGGGATTGAGGGTAGTAGAAGTGAACTTTGAGCATCCATTAGGGTAAAACCCTAATGAATTGGCTGAGAGAAGAGAATCAACAAATGAGGTGCAAGAGATCACAACAAATCTCTATCATACTGATTTTGAACATTTCCATCTCCAAAAGATGACTGTGATAGATCAATACATGAGATTAGAAATTTCCACAAAGCTTTTTTACTCTTTATGAACATAAAGAGCATGTGGACAGCGATCGGGCTCATTCCAGGCTTTGACTGCCAGTGTGGGTCAGCCCTTCGTTTCCATAATTCTCTGTAAGAGCTTCTCCATTTCCCTGTAAGACAAATAAAAGGTCTTGGGATCTTCCTTCAACCTTTGTTTCATTGTTTGTCTCAGTTGACAGGAATTCACTTGGACTCACCTGCATCTGTGAGAACCAAGTATAAATAGGTGTGGACTGCTCCTTCTGCTCCCTGGTGGGCCTGGACCCCATCAGTCTGAAGCCTTCCAGGGTTCCTTCATAAGCTACTCTTTTTTTTTTTTTTTTTTTTTTTAACTTCTCACCTGAGGAGATACTTATTGATTTTAGGGGTGGGGGCAGGGAAGCATTGATGTAAGAGAAACATTGATTGGTTGCCTCCCATACGAACCCCACCAGGGATCAAACCAACAGCTTAGGTATGTGCCGAGACTGGGAATTGAACCTGCAACCTTTTGCTGCACAGGACAGTGCCCCAACCAACTGAACCACCCAGCCAGGGCTATAAGCCACTCTTAAAAATGTACCCATCTGGAGGCTGCTGAAGTAGCCACTTGGAGCTCTCTGCCTGCTATCCCAAAGCATCATCGTTTTGTGCCACAAAACCAAGAATGATTAATACATAGTATCACATCTGTTTCTGAATCAAATAATCCAAGCCCAACGTCTACAGCTTCGAGCACTTACACTGCTTCCTTCCCCAAAGACATGACAGGTGCATGACAGTAAATGCGAAATGGCGTGTGAGAGGACATCTCAAAAGTAAAAGAGTCACTTACCTTTTTAGAGCTTACAGATACTTTCCCTATTTCCTTAGCAGGCCCTGAGGGAATTCAGCTATTACTTCACTGTAATGTGCCCTTGAATCAAATTTCTTTCAGACACTCCAGAAAATCAGTGACCTCTTAACTGAGCATGGAGACAGTTTTGATGATACTCCTGTTAGGTTAAACCGAACAGATTATTTTAATCAATATTTACACAAATATTTTAATCTATTACCTTGGAAATAATTTTATTAGTACAATAAATGGGATCCTAACTAAGAATAGCTCAAGTGACACAATACAACATGTAAAACTTGACTGAGAAACATGTGGAAGGGTATCTAACAGAAGCTGAAAATTTTATTTAAAGCTCATTTTTTGTTTATGGGAATTTTAAGGTTTAAGGTTAGAGTTTCTTTTCTGCCTTATGGCATATAAAATGCATAAAGGAGGCACTGACGAAATGGCTGAAATCCTCTTGGGAAAGCAGTTACAAAGGGTTTGCTGTTCATGTGTGAGGCCGTGAACCTCAGAGCTGCAGAGTTCACTGCTGGCCTTGTGCTGGCAAAGACCCCAGGCAGGAGGAATTCCATCTCATTGCTTTGGAATTTAAAGCAATTGCAGATGCTTTTCCCTCCAGTGGACTTCCCTCCATTTATGTTGTCTCAAGTCATTAGTATACAAACTGTGGGCATAATGGGTATGATTCATAGTTTATGAGAGTTTAGTTATTTAACTTCTTAAGGCCATGGCATTTGGAACATTCAAGAATGAAAACAGTGCTGTGTGCATGACTGAGAAACTGAAAGACTCAGAAAAGTGAGGTGAGTTGTTCATGATCATCCTGCTTATTCATTATATCCTGGGTCTTGAGTGTGCCCTCTCATTGTGGTACCCTTTCCACTGTATAAACTTCAGAATACTGTATTTGTTTGAGTTTCTCTGAATAAAAGATTGACAAGTTCTATTCACAGGAGTCCTTTCCAAGTTTGAATTAATTTCCTCTCTCTCTTTTGTCAGGCACTATAGTGGCTCCTGGGAAGACCCGAGGAGGGTCACCATACAACCAGTTTGATATAATCCCAGGTGACACACTGGGTGGCCATACGGGTCCTGCTGGTGATAGCTGGTTACCTGCCAAATCTCCACCAACAAATAAAATCGGAAGTAAATCCAGCAATGCCAGTTGGCCTCCAGGTATTGTCCAGGAAGTGTGTTTTCTGGGATATCATTTGGTTTTTATTTTTGATTTTTAGGTTCTGAACAGATTGTTTTTGCCACCTACTTTACTAAGACACCCACATTCATTTTTTCATTCAGTAATTGTCTGATAGAAGCAAAGCATGTGCTATGCTGTGGGAAGATAGGAAATTTTTATTAGATAAGGTCTCTGCTCTACAGCATTAAGTAAGGAAAATAAGGTGTTAACACTGGTCGCTGACCAGGTAAATTACTGTGTGATAAATACTGCATGGACCTAGATAAGCTGAAGGAAGTCAGAGGAGGGGAATGTGAGGGTAAAAGAAGGTAAAATTGGAGCCAGGACTTGGCATGCATCCATCATAGGATGGATGCCTTGTACCCTGGGTTCTTCTGAAATGTCCATTGAATTGATTTGTTTAATTTTTGAAGGAGGTTTTTATTATCAGTTAGGTTATAGGTTTGCAGTAGTGAATACAATGAGAAAATTTGTTACTTTTTTCTCTGTTTTGATACAGATAACCTATTTTCAGTGTATAAAAAAAATTAATATAGTAAAGATAAAAGTTAAAAAATTGGTATGTCCTTCTAAACCTCTCTTTCTACATTTATATTTGTGATGTGAACATGTAGAGTTTCATGCTATTAAAGTAGACTCATAATACCTGTTGTTGGTGTATAATGCATATTACTTACCCTGACCATGATTAGAAAAGTAAGTTAAGTAATACTATCACATAGCTTTATTTTTCCTTTTTTAAAAAATTAAACACTTTATTTATTTTAGAGAGAGGGGAAGGGAGGGAGGGAGTAAGAGAAGGAGAGAAACATTAACTTGTGGTTGCATCTCATGCACCCTCTGACCCCCACAACCCAGGCATGTGTCCTGACTGGGAATCGAACTGGCAACCCTTTGGTTCACAGGCTCCATAGCTTTAAATATGATTTAAATTAACCAATAAAAAATTGTAGACAGCCCCAGCTGATGTGGCTCAGTGGACTGAGTGTGGGGTTGATGTTTCTCTCCCTCTCTTTCTCCCTCCCTTCCCCTCTCTCTAAAATAAATAAGTAAAGTCTTTTTTAAAAATCATAAACACTTATTTATACATGTTCCAGGCTTTCTCATTAGCCAAAGTTATTCCTGCTGGTTAACCCTGCACGTTTCACACAGTACTGGTCCCTTGCATTGGGTTTCTTTGTGTGTCTGAGCCAATTTCCTGCAAGTTAAATGGGAGAAGTTACAGATCTCCAACCTAGACTTTCTCCCGGTTCTTGTCCCTGCTGGCTGACCAGTTCTCATGAGCACCAGACTACTTAATTCTGCCTCCCTGCCCTCGAGACTAAATTTCCCTGGGAGCAGGAAGAGCAGGTTCTGGGCCAGGCACTGATGAGCCCTGGCATCGAGTTCACAACCATAGAGATACAGGGAAAGCTGACGTGCTGTGGTAACACAAAGGTGCTGCTGGCAGAATATATGCTCAGGCTGCCTTTTGAAAAAATTTTATTACGAAAATCTAAAACTAAACAGACTTCTTACAGATCTATTTCTTATCAAAAAGTAACTGTTTTACCATTGTTGAACAAATTCTTCCCTCCCATACTTGTTCTTCTCTCAGAATTCCAACCAGGAGTGCCATGGAAAGGTATCCAAAACATTGACCCTGAATCTGATCCCTATGTCACCCCAGGAAGTGTGCTGGGGGGTACAGCCACATCTCCTATTGTAGATACTGACCACCAACTTCTGCGGGATAACACCACAGGTAAATAAGTCAAACATCCCTTGAATATATACTTGCTGTTATCAAGTAATTGAACCAGAAAACATAAGAACATAAAGCTTTTCACATTTATTTTTTAGATATATCGTGTTCTCCTTTCTATTGAAGGTTAAATAAAGTACATATTAAAGGTTTCACTTGTTAATAACTGACATTTATCTGCAATATTTTTATCTCATTTTTTATTTGTCACTGCAAAGGGTCTAATTCTTCCCTCAACACCTCGCTGCCTTCACCTGGTGCCTGGCCCTACAGTGCCTCTGACAACTCCTTTACCAACGTTCATAGCACTTCAGGTAGGAGTGTGACCTGTTTTTTCCTTTTTCTTGGCACTTTTCAGACTCCCTTTTACAAAGGAAATAGGTATTTATTTCTTTAAAAATACTTTTGGAGACACAACTCCTATGTTGGCCTTGTCCTCCAGGAGCTTCTGGTCTCAAAGAGGCAAGATGAGAGACACACACAGCTTTAGGACAAGGCAGATGGTGACAACATTGCAGGGAGCTGTGGGTCTTGCAGGGGCAGAGGTTATATATCAGTGACCCAAGTGCTTTCCTTTTAACCAATTTGCCAAGAGAATCCGGGACTGTGGGAAGAACCAGTTAAGTCCAGGTTGTTATTCTTACGGCTTTTCTCTAAAAATCCTTCCATTTACAGACAAAGGCTAAGGTGAGATCGTCAAAAGGAAAAAAGAAGACCTTGATTAAATGTACCTACATTTGTTGAGTTCCTTATTGTTTTGTTGTACTGTTTTGAGAGATTTTGGGGGGAAGAGGGAATGGAAAAGTTAATGGGTATAATAGAGCCTTTGAAGTCTCTTACTTAACTCAAAGCCTTACAGATTGGTAAACAAATCATTAGTAATTGGCACGTAGGTCTTGCAAAAGATGGCTCTTAAGCCATTAAAGTCTTTAAGGCTTCTGTTCTTTGTCTAGCAAAAGTGAATAAAACAAATCCTTAGCTACCTACTAAGACACTACAGGTTAATGGCCTCATAAATTGTCTTCTATTTTTTTCTTTCCACCTGTGAGTCATATCAAGAGTAATGACAATTTCCTGGCTGGTGTAGCTCAGTGGATTAAGCGCAAGCCTCCAAACCACACCATCGGTTCAATTCCCAGTCAGGGCACATGCCTGGGTTGCAGGCCAGTTCCCAGCAGGGGACTCATGAGAGGCAACCATACATTGATGTTTCTCTCCTTCTCTCCTTTCCTCTTCCCTTCCCCTCTAAAGATAAATAAATAAATACATACATACATAAATACATACATACATACAAAGAAAAAAAAGAGTAATGACAATCTATCATTTATTGAAAGCTCCTGTAAACCAGGCAGCATGCTAAGCACTTCAGCATGAATTTCTTTTCCTTTTTTATTTTTCCACATATTTTAAATGTTGTTCAAGTAGAGTTGTCTCCATTTACTCCCCACCACTGCCCCCATCCCTATTTCCTACCCTTGATCCTACCCACCTTGGGTTTTGTCCGTGTGTCCTTGATCAGCATGAATTCTTCTTGTACCTTCACCAGAATCTATGGGGAGGTCCTGGTGTTGTCTCCATTTTGTAGATGAGACTGAGGTTCACTGAGCTGATACAGTTTGCCTCAGGTCTGAGTGAGTGTCTAAAGGAGCCAACTCAGTATTTCATATTGCTAACCACTACCCTTAGATTATACATTTATAGCACTTCTTCCTTTACATGTAAAACTCATTTTCATCTCTTTTATTCCTATGGAACTGCCTGTATCTCAGGTTGAACTGTTTTATCTTTTGTCTACAATTGGACATTCACCTGAGAGATGACTCAAAAATCATCCTAAATATGTCTAAAACTGAACATATATTTTCCCACTTCCAAAATCATCTTTTCTTTTAACTAAACTGTTTATTTTTCTTAGTGATGCTCCCACATATCACTGTCACAAAATCTCAGTATTTTCTTGCTCTTTATTTTTCCCTTGTTCCAAGTGGTTTTAGTCTCTCTTACCTGTATCTCCTGTTCCATCCTGTTGGCTGTCGACCCAGGTTTTCAACCTTACTTGAAACACCGCATGCTGAATCTCCTATCGGATATCCTGACAGCATTTTAATCAGCCCCCAGCCTGCCTTTATAGCCTCCTTTTACCTCTCTGCCCTTGTGAAATGTTGTTCACCCAGAATTGAGGGGAAATGTTTGATGCAGAAAGTGTTTAAATTGAACTTGGCTTATATTTTCCAGGCTCTCTGAGTCCATTTATTTATGTAAATCCTTCTGGATCTGTCTTTACAAAGCCTTTGCTGATAGCCCAGCCTTGTCTTTCTCCATGTATTGAACATATGTGATCTTGCCCGGGGTTACCAGTTATGTTGCTCATCTGTTCTTTTCCCATCTGAACTTGAAGTTATTGAGAATAACCGTTTATATTACTCACACACTTTAGGTAGCACCTTAAAGCATAATAAGCCTTTAGTGAATATTTTTTTACTGTGTTTTAAAAATTTGTTTGAATGTTGATCTCTAATATTCTGGATCAAGAAAAGCGTAGTATTCTAATGCACTTTTCATTAAAGTCAGTAAGTATTTATAGAACACCTACTCAGTTTCACATTCTTATCTTCAAGGTTTCAGGAATACTTTCCTTGAATTACTCTTCCCTTTCAGGTTGTGTTTAGCTAAGGAAGCAATAGAGAGTTAGCTATTTGATTAAATCTTTAGTCCATTTGTTAATTTGTCATTTCTGAGTAGTTGTCATTGAAAATTTTATATTTAATAAGCCCAAAGAACAATATTATTTCGTAATGCTGCTTTGAAATGTGCACTTAACTATTTTTAGAATTTAAATGTATGCGTATATATTTAAAATTTATGTGTATTTGGTGACAAGCAACTGTCTAATTAACATTATTCCTTCTTCAATTTTCTTATAGCAAAGTTCCCTGATTATAAATCAACATGGTCCCCAGATCCCATAGGACACAACCCCACTCATCTCTCCAACAAGATGTGGAAGAACCATATTTCCTCAAGGAACACTACACCGCTGCCCCGCCCACCTCCTGGTCTGACTAATCCCAAACCATCATCTCCCTGGAGCAGCACAGCACCCCGATCAGTCAGGGGGTGGGGGACACAGGACTCACGGCTTGCCACAGGTGAGAATGATGTGCCTTAAGGAGCATCATTGTTCAAACACAAGGATCTGATGTTAGTACAGATGGTGAAGACATGATAAAGTCTTCTGAAGAGAGAAAATTTTATTTTCTTGCTATTCAGTGACAAGGTAAAGGTCAGAGCGAGGTAGAAAGAGAATGATTTATGAAAGGAGAGAAGCAGCATGTGGGCTATATGAAAATGTTCCTCACTCATGCCTCTTTTTAAAATTTTTGATGGCTCTTGCTAATCTTTTGTCTGGTTGCTTACAGCTTCTACCTGGAGTGATGGTGGCTCAGTTCGTCCTAGTTACTGGCTGGTCCTTCACAATCTCACTCCACAGGTAATCATGCTTTCTTGTGATTTTCCAGATGAGACTTAATTGTGTTAAGAGAGGGAAAATGGGAACTGTGGGCAGATATGAAAGCTCGTTTATTTTCTGGTCACTGCAAAGAGATCTAGCCTGCAGGGGTGTGTCTCCTCGCCCAAGGCTCAAAGCCTACTGCTGAATGGGGGATGTTGGCCACTCAGCTTCGCACCTTCCTTCATGGTGATGTTAACACGTGTAGTTTATAAGATAGTAAGAGTGGGGTGGTATTACCTGGTGAATTCTGTTAGCAGAGACAACTTGTATAGATCTGCCTGTTAGAATCTAGAACTAAGTGGGAAATTGATGTTTAAGTGCTTTAATCACACACCAAAAAATGTTACCTGTTTCTGTTAGTTATCTAAGACTTGAGGCTCAATATTAACTGTTTTTCTATTTCATAAACAGTTACCCATCTATGCAGAAGGGATGTGTCTGTCTCACAGCTTAAATGTCAAATGTCCCATGACATTTGTACTTCTGATGTTTTCTCTGTTAACTGTCTTCTATGTAGATGGCATTACTAATTTCCATCATCAGAACATGCCCTCTAGGTTGTTTGTACCGTGGTGGGACCTCATTTATACCAAAGCACCCTCCCCTTCACACTGGGTGCTTGACAACTGAAGTATTTGCAGCAGCAGCATCTTGAGCATTCAAGTGAAGTTAAATGAACCCATTGAAACTTAGCCCATAACCTTCATTTGGACTTGACAGTACAGCCTTTACAACACCTTGTTAAAAGGGGTCACTTATGCCCCCTGCCTTTGACACACAGAATGATCAGCCTGGCATTTAATTCATAAACAGATTTGTGTACACTTTACTAGGCTAGCACTTTCCAGAGTGGTTCCCATGGGATATTAGTAGATGTCTGGCCTAATATGTTTGGATTATATACTTGATTAAATAAAATTAAGCAGGTTTCTTCACTATGAGACATCTTGGATCCTTTAATATGCTAATGTGTACTATAATCCTCTGTGGGGAAATAAAGCTTCTCCTAAATTTATTTGCCCTGTGAACCTATATGTAAGGGGTACATCAAGGGCTTAAATTTCATGGTACACGGAGGAAGGCAGTTTCCTAAATACAGTTAACATGAGGAAGAGTCTGGATTAGCTTTTAATCCCAGTATGTAATAACTCAGTTTAAAAGCTCAAGGTTATTTAATAGTTGATTGAAACATGAAGATTTTATATAACCATCATCACAACTCTATCTGCCTCATTATTTCTAAATAGTCACATGGCGAGATGGTTGTAATGCGGTTTGGGTGAGAAAGGGGGTACACAGTGTTAAAATGAGCCTTGGAAAGGTAACCAGCTGTTCACTTCTGTTTTAGAATATGAGAAATAATAAGGACACCTGTATATGTATACAAAATAAATACAGGGGTTGGCTGCATTTGTATTAGAAAGAATTGATTAATTTTTTAAAAAACCATTACCTAATAGCAGACTAATCTCAGTTGTACCTTATAGGAGAGTTATAAGGTCAAATCTTTGGTACCTGGATGAATTTACTTTTTATCACCTAAAATGTGTTTGGAAGACATCTATCCTGAGAAGTCACTAGCGGCATACACTGGCATGCTTCAGTTGTCACTTTAAAAACAATGCTGAGCTGTTCTCCAGTCATTTTCTATGAAGAACTATGGTGAAACTGCCGGTTTTTTCTCGCAGGGTTTCCATGGTGAAACCACAGAATGTTCCCACTGATGCTGCCAGTAGCACAACTTTTGAAGGCTGTTCCAATAGTCATCTGTTTCCCTTCTAAAGAAATGAACTGAAATGTTGGACTAAGCAGCTTAAATAAATGTAGTTAAGATTTTGATACCAATAAATTAATTAGAGGGAATGAATAGATTTGTTCATTTGAATTATAGGTGAGGGCAGTTATCCCCAATCACTGGATATCTTAGTGGTGAGAATATGACTAAAGTGAGCAACTACAGCCTTTGGTCTCATCCGCTGCAGGCAGCAGAGAACAGAGAAGTAGGGAGAAATAGTCTGATTTTTTTAAGATTTTATTTATTTACAGAGGGGAACGGAGGGAGAGAAACATCAATGTGTGGTTGCCTCTTGTGTGCCTCCTAGTGGGGACCTGACCTGGCCAGCAACCCATGCATGTGCCCTGCCTGGGAATCCAACCAGCGATCCTTTGGTTCATGGGCCGGCACTCAGTCCACTGAGTCACACCACTCAGAGCAGAATACTCTGGTCTTGAGATGGCCAAGGTAGGAGTAAGAGTACACAGAATAGTCTGTGAGCTGGGGCAGTAGTCAACACTCTATCATCAGATTGTTAGCTCTGCTTTTCTTGTTTGTAGCTCTTCTCTCTCTGTGCAATTTTTAACTTGGGAGGTATAAGAATACATTAGTAATGATGCTGAGAACTTTACATGTTTTTTTAAACTCTTATATGGGTACTAGCTTATTTCCACTTTTTAAAGCTCTATAAATTACCTACCCTGGCTGGTGTAGCTCAGTGGATTGAGCACGGGCCTGTGAACCAAAGGATCACGGTTCAATTCCCAGTCAGGGCACATGCCTGGGTTGCAGGCCAGTTCCTGGCAGGGGACACACGAAAGGCAACCACACATTGATATTTCTCTCCCTCTCTCCTCCCCTTTCCCCTCTGTCTAAAAATAATCAAATTTAAAAAATTTTTAAAGCTCTACAAATTACCTCATGTTCACTTGTTTGCCTCTTAAAAACTACAAACCACAGGTTAAATCACATGATTTTGTTTTGAGCTGTATTTGTGCAAACTTTTTTATTTGCAAAATGGGCACAGTTGATCTCAACCCAATGCTTTGACTATCTTTAAATTTCTCTTTAAGACCTATATATTCAGTGCACTCTTTCCTTGCTTTAAGTTCTTCATTTATCCCTCCAAGATTTATTTAGTACTGACACTGTGCTATATTATTTATGAACCAGAAACCCTTTTTTTGTCATATGTAAGAAAGATTCTTTCACACCCCACTTCCAGTTTGTATCTCACAACTGCCTTACTCCTCAGATTGATGGGTCGACCTTGCGAACCATCTGCATGCAGCATGGCCCACTGTTGACATTCCATCTGAACCTAACCCAGGGCACTGCCCTGATCCGATACAGCACCAAACAGGAGGCGGCCAAGGCCCAAACTGCACTGCACATGTGAGTATTCCAGCACCTGCTTAATTAAAGATGCATGAGAACAGACCCAAAACGACATCATCACATAAGCAATTGTTTGGTACTGAGGTGGCTGATCTTTATCTGCCTCAGCATGGATTGTCCTGTGTCTATCCTAGGCCGATAATCAGAATTCTACAAGTGAAGAATTTGTGAAGTAGTGAGTAAATTTTTAAGTACCATAAAACAAAGCCAATGTTTATGAAAATGTGAAAGCGTAATTACTGTCACTTTTCATAATAGTATCTAACTGCTTACTTGGGCTTCTTTATGGGCTTCGTGATGAAATATTGTGGCCTTGGTGTAGTTAGCAGGGGTTTTGCATGAAGTAGGCGGGACTGGGTCAGACTTTGACCATATGCCTCCCTGCTACTCTCAAACTGGTAGACAGGAAAGACCTGACTCCCTGTGGCTGCAGCTACCACGATATAAAGCTCTACCCAGAACAAGCAAGTGATGGCTCAGGCAGTGAGCCCGCCCCTGAGACAGAGCAGCATTTCCAGATGGGTGAAGCTGAGTCACTTTGATGCTTGATGAGTGATCTTGTACCTTCCATGGGGAAAAGGAAAAAAAGATAACATTATTCGTGACATATATATTTCATATACCAAGGGATATCCATCTGTAGTATCCTGCAGTAGTCTTTGGATATCTACTTTATTGCTTTAAATCAGTACCTGGCAGCCTCTTTAAAACACAGGTTCTGATCCTGTGGGTCTGCATTTTAGAAAGCATCCAGGGAATGTGGAAGCTTCTACTCAAAGGACTGTACTTGGAATGATAAGAATTAAAAATATTCAGTCCCCTTGTGCACTTCAGTATTTTCCTCAAATCTGTAATTATTCCCTCTCCTTTTTTCCAGGTGTGTGTTGGGAAACACTACCATCCTGGCTGAGTTTGCCACCGATGATGAAGTTAGCCGCTTTCTGGCACAAGCTCAGCCCCCTACACCTGCAGCAACCCCGAGTGCACCTGCAGCAGGTTGGCAGTCACTGGAGACCAGCCAGACCCAGTCAGATCCCGTCGGGCCTGCTCTTAATCTTTTCGGTGGGTCCACAGGGCTCGGGCAGTGGAGCAGCAGTGCTGGTGGCAGCAGTGGGGCTGATCTTGCTGGCGCTTCATTGTGGGGGCCCCCAAACTATTCTTCTAGCTTGTGGGGAGTCCCAACTGTGGAAGATCCCCATAGGATGGGCAGCCCTGCTCCTTTACTACCTGGTGACCTTCTGGGAGGAGGGTCGGATTCAATCTGAACTTAGAACTTTCAACTCTGACCTCGTTACCTTTTTTGGAACAGCAGCAGCACTAACTTGACCTTTTCGTTTTTTTTTCAACTTGCAATAAATACATTTTTAAAAGGAAAAAAGAAAACGGAGAGAGAAAAAAAAAAGGTGGGTCATTGACAGACTGTCTGAGCACATAGTTGCCTCCCTTATATCTTCAGTTTTTTCGTTTGGAATATGAATCCAAAAAGAGAACATATCACTCTTGAAATACTTGAATCATGAACGCCAACCTAGAAAGACAATGTGAAGCAAGTACACATACCATTTAAATTTAAACACAAAAAAAATTAAAAAAATTAGTTTCTAGTTTTTCACTTTTTTCATGTTATATGGAAGTTGTTGCTAAGAAACATATATACTGAAAAAAATAGCTTTTTAACTTTGTTTGCACTGGGTGTGTTTCCGTCCTTAGGTCTACCATGTTTGGGAGGGAGGGGAATTCAAAAGAATTGTTGGGGTGGGGGGAGGGAAGACTTGACGGAGCCTCACTTTAAAAACAAAAACATAAAAACCTAAAAAAAAAAAGGAAAAAAATTGTGATTGGCTGGTTGATAAATACCAGTGTGTTCTGGCACATGTAACTGCCCAGGCATGCTCGTTCTGGTATGTGTGTGCACGTGTGTTCATGTGCATCTGCGTGCATCCTTCTCTCTGTCTCTGTGTGTGTGTATGCCTGTGTCCTCCTCTGCCTCCTCCTCCCCGACTCTGATTTCTCAGAAAGCTGCATTGCTGACAGTCTGCAGGCTGGCTGGCCGGCCATCTGCTTTTTACTTTTATTAATATTTTTTTTCAAACTATGAGAACACAGAAGCATGAGGAGCCACTGCTACTAAAGCAACTCCTTTGGGCTGCATTAAGGTGAACAGAATGCTTTTTAGTGATGAAAGCAGTGAGCTCCTTCACACCTTCACATCTGCAAGTGAGTTTTCTCTAAGCTTTTCTTTCGACCGAGCAGTAGAGTGGAGCCCTGCCAAGTCCAAAAAATTAGGAAGTAGGAGGTACTTCTTGGAGCATCTATGTGTTTATTTATTTCTGTTTTTTTTTTTAATAAGTGGCCACTAGGCACATGTGAATATCTGTTAAGTTTTATGCAGGCCTTTCATTACCTTGAATGGGGGCAGATGATGAGATAGTTTTTAATTATGTGATGTCTCTAAAGCAGAAAAACTATGTTCCCCCTTCCTTGTGTAATCGGGTATGAGAAATTCATCAGAAAGTCAGGTAATGCTGAATTCAGTTATTCCTATTTGTTCTCTTTTTAATTTTACGAAAACAGAAAAAAGTAAGTTGTGGGCAGCCTCCTGAAAGCATCCGCAGCTCCTCCCTCTCTGCTCTTTCCTTGCTGAGCGTTACCTGTGCCAGGCCGTGGCGTGTTACAGCACCAGGCCATCACTGACAGAAACGTTTACTTAACGAATGTTCTTAAACCAGTGTGTACTTCAAGCGTTTCCTTTTGTTTTTCTGTGTTGTGTATTTCCTGTGTACGTGGTTTTGCTTAGGCAGGTATAACTTAGCAAAGACTTTTAAATATTGCACCTTTTTTTGGTTTTGACCTCTTTTTTTCCTTGTAATGTTGCTTTTTTTATTTCAATATTTAAAGACTTTTTTTTAAGCATCAATGTATTAGTACTCTGGGCCGAATAGGAGGCAACTTTTAATCCGCAGTTATCACCAACGTGTATGTACTTATGTTGGAATCAAAATGTATCAAACTGCTTTTTGTGAAGAGAGTTACAGCAGCCCTGAAGGGGTACCCCTTTATACAGAGCAGATGGTGGGTGGGGTGGGGGGAGGGGGCATATGCCAGTAACCTGCTAGCACTTGTGTGGACATCCCAATCTGCATTATACTGTTTAACATGAAGTGCCGACATTCTGTACCAGCAAATACCTGCCCATTCCAACCCTTGGTGGGAGCAGACCTCTACTGTCCTCCATAACTTGCTGCTAGTGAGGACAAAGGAGTTTTTCTTTCTAATTTAGCATCTTCAGTGAAGGATACAACAATGCCTAATGTATTTGATTTTTAGCTTGTGTCTGTGTGTAAGTGGGTGGGTGGGTGGGTGGGTAGGTGTGTATAGGAAAAGACAAAAATGCATTCAAGTGGTTTTGTGAGACAAAGAATGGGAATTCTGTAGTCCACTCGGCTTACCCTGTTGATTATAAACCTAGCCTCAAAAGAGATTGACATGCATAATTCAAGTGAGCATTCTCTTACACAAATCTTGATGAACCCTTCATGGGTAGGTGGTCACACTTGAGTTTCCAGCATTGGTTTGGTCACATTGGATGCCTTGTAGAAAACTAACTGTGCCCTCTCCCTGCTCTCCGGTTTTCATCACCACCATGCCCCTTCCACCTCTGCCCACATACACAATGTCTCCTCCCAGCCCCTACTGACTGCTCTCTGTGTGTGGAGCAAAACCCTGTCAAATGGTGCCCTCCAGGTGAAGAGCAGCTGTGTTCAGACATCTACAGAAGGCTCAACCTTAGTGTCCCTGGGCTAGGAGCATGTCCCAAGGCTCCTGAGATCCATGAGTGACCCTGCGCTCTTGGTTTCCTGCCATGTCCTTCCCCACCCTCCACCCTTCTTGCCTCTGAGTTCCTTGACCTGCACTATGGGTTAGTTGAGTTCCTTACCATACTACGGTGAAAGCCGGGTGCTAGAGCCCCTCTTGTTTACAAGACATAATGAGGGATTTGAAACATATAAAAATAAACATGAGAAGCTAAAATGTTCTTCCATCATAAGCTTAAAGGGAAAAAAATTTTAAACTTTTAAAAAAGACCAAAAAGTGCGTATATATATCTATATATATACATATAAATATATATTTTAGATGAAGACTAACTCTGGGAGCATTTAACAGTGTTTTCTGTTTTGTTTTTTAACATTTATTTTCCTGCTTTAAAATTTGCAAGCATTCTCAGGAATTCTAGGGTAGGAAGCCAGTTTTTTGAAGATGGTTTATTTAACCGTATCTTATCCTAGATAGATGGCTGTTTCTTTCCTGTTAATAAACTTTTACAAGTTCCTGAAACTTCAAAAAGTTTAAACAATTTTTACTTAAAAATGTAAAAAAGTCTCTAAACATTATTGTCATACTGGGGATCACACATTTTAAAACATGTAGAAAGAAATATTTTTTAAATATGATCAATTTAGCAGCAACAGATAAATTCATTATCTTAAAAATATGGGAGAAGGATTGAGCTTCATCAGAGCTCTGTCACAGATTCTTTTGAAATTGTGTGTAATTTAACGGGAGAGTGTTTAGTGTATATAAATGGGAATTTCATCACTTTGTTCCTTTCCATTTAAGACTGAACTGAAATCTCCCCTACTAATTTTATTTTTTTAAAGGAACCCTTCTCCCTGTCCCCCAGCCCTACCAACAAAAGAAAGAAAGAAACAACAGCTAAAAAAAAGTAACCCTAACCTGTAAAATAGTGCAGTTGGATTGCTGAGAATCTATGTAAAGAGTTAGGAAATATAGGTTAATAATTTTTGGAACAAATTTTAAATATAGGCATTACTAGAGAAAAATTATCAACTGTCTATTAATGAAAAATATCTGTCTTACCTCCATTTGTTATGGCAGGAGAAGAAAATAATAGAAGAATCTAATAAGAAACAAGTGATTTTAATTTTTTCGCTCCCAGCTACTGTTGTGCTCATTTTAATTGCTGTTTTGAAGATCTGCTGCTTAATTATCCCCATCCCTCAGCAGGAGATGTGGAGTGTTTCCTTTCAGTTTTTGGTAATGTCCAGTTCTCCTTTTGTTTTCCCTCCTGGGGCCGGGGGTCAGAATTCCTAAGCATGACCACAGCTTCTTTTAAACATCTAAGCTTCCCAGTGGGAAAGAAACTTCCACTCAACAGGTAAAGGGAGTGGGTGGGATTGCTGCCTGCAATTTCTCTAAAACCGCTTTAGTGCCTTCGTACATACACCCAGACATCCTAAGCAAGAGGGACACGCGTGTATGTGCAGGTGGTCCGGTCACTCCACAGAGATTAAAGTACTTGCCCATTTAAGAAATTGGAGTGGTTCTGGAGAGGCCCCAACGGCAAGTCGGCTACATTTAAAATAAATAAATAAACAAGGAAGTTACATGTGCTTTTCTGTCTTGATAACGTGGAATGCCAAGACCCTTCCTTGTATTGTTGCCCTCCACTACTGTGCATCAACTTGCTCGGGTGCATCCATGTGGCAACTGCAGTGATTTGGGCAATCTCTTTGCGTTGGGCCAATAGAAAGGGGTTTATGTTTCTCTGTTCTTTTACTTCGTCTCCTCCCTTCCCATCAACCCCTCTCCCCCCCCCAACCTTTTTTTTTTTTTTTTTTAATCAACTTGCTGGAAGCTTTGCTTTATTGGTTGGCAGTGACCTAAGAACAAGATATAGTGAGATGTAATGGAAGAGAAAAACTCTTCTTTCCATGGTATTCTTTGGCAAGAGCCATATCTGCTGAGAGGTTAGGTGTCTTCAAACCACTTAGAAAATTGTGTGGGAGCATCTTCTCTTCCACCACATTCTGGCATGTGTACAGAGGCTTGCTGGTCACCTCTCATTACATAGATTTTTATGAACATTTTGATCATGTAAATTTGAATTTCCAACTTTTACTAGTTTTCCTTTATTTCTTTAAACATTTGATTACTAGTGGCTGGAGGTGTCTTTCTTCCAAACATCACGAACTTGGTTTCTGTCTACCACCTGAGTAGCCAAAAGAAAAGAAGCACTAGAAGGGGAAGGGATGTCTTCCATCAGACTGGGGACCTCTACTGGCAGTTGAGATCCAGTGCCATGACCTAATTTTAGTTCGTATCTCCGAGACACTGTGAAAAAGTGGATGTGTCTCAACTGATCCACTTAGCAGAGATCTCATGTGGATCTCTGATCCCTCAGTCCCTAGTCCTTGATGTTTTTCATTTTCAACATTCATAGGAATTGACTTAGCAGTGCTACAAGTTAAGATTCCAATCCAAAATCTTTCATCATTGTCCCCCAGTAAAGCAACATGATCCATTGACTGCCATTCGGTTTGTTTTATTTATAGCAGTTTGATTTTCTATTACTATGGCTCCTGTTCCAAGAACTTTCCCACCTCTTTTGACATGAATGTAGCATAAATTAGCAGTTGGTTCTTCCAAATTCCTGTGGGTTGAATGTGGTGTATAAGATATGCAACAAAAAAAAAGGAAAAGAAATTCCTAAGAATTTGGAAGAGCTTTTACCAATACATCTAGCAGAAACTAAAATTTCACAGGCTGTTAACTTGTTGCAAATATTCACTCTCACTTTCTCCACTCTTGTGGGGAGAGGGGGCATTTTTTGTGGAGTTAACAGCCAGATTCCATATCGACCTCAGATGCTGTGTACTTTTTATTTTTTATATTCTGGCATCTTGACTCTTAAACAGAATGAAGATGTCTGTGTGCTGAGCAAACTGCTTAAGCCAAGCCTGTTTTCCTTTGCAGTGTAAACAGGATGTTTTCAGCAGACTTGGCTGTGACAGCCATCTCTAAGATTAGGGAACAGTAGAGTCTTTATGTAGAAAAGGTTCCCTTCTCCCCCTGTCCTCAGAGATCACATTCAACATATGACACTTTGTTATTTGGGGGGGGTTGGGTTTTTCTTTTGTTTTAATTATCTATAAGGTCTTTAGCTAGGAGTAAAGATACATATTTTAGTTAAACTTTTCTTTTCAAGTGTTTTTGCCAAGTTTTGTCACACTTCATGTCTATGCATTAACTACGCTTCTTAGTGTTACTGCAAAAAGAAATCCTACTCTTTGTTTGCCCTCCTGTGAGTATACAACAAGGCTGCATGTGGTAGTGCAGATGAAAATATTCTAGCCTGCGTGTATACAGTGAATTGTCAACTGTTAGACGGAAAATATGCTCTTGCTCTTTCCCTCTGCTGCACCCCATGCCACACCCCCTCTGTTTTCTTATTTGCAAGTGCAGGGTGTTCACGCAGTCTAGAAACAAGCAAATATCCATGATGTTGTCAAGGACATTGTCAATATATTTAAAAACATAAACTGTTACATATAGTTACAGAGTTAGAGCACACCCTTGTAAAATTATCTGTAGGCTTATGGCCAGTGCCAAAGGTGTGTGTATTTTCAGAGGTGGTCCCCATTTGACGGTGGTGTTTTCTTGACCTTAAATTTGACAGAGGAGGTGCTGGTATCATATTCTTTATATTTGAAATAATTACCAACTTCAAACTCTAAACGATGTAGTAACTTAAAAATCAAACATTGGCCCTCCCTGCCCCGCTCAGAATGCCTCCTCCCCACCCACACTGCCAAAGAAAAGAGGCCATGAGCATTCCCAGGATGGCGATGGGGCACTGGTCAGGAGACAGTGCCTCCCCACCAGCTGGGCATCTGTGGTGCCCTGTGGGTGGTCATTTGGACTAGATCTGGAGTAATTACCAAGTATTGTAAGATTTGAGTGGTTTTTAAGCTGTCAATCTCTTTAGTGACCTGCTACCACCACCAGAAATAGCGAAAGTGACTGGAACTGCCAGTGCTTGCCTCACAGAATTTAAAACTTCCCTTTTCACTTAGTTCCACACCTGAATTTGTTTTCACCAAGAAACCACACACCAGGAAAAATGGTACTACCCTGACCATGGGGTCTCTGCAAGGCTCCATTAGTTCTTCATTCTGCCAACACTTGTTTTGATCCTGGGAGGGGAAAGGTCAGATAAAGATGAGAGATGTTCTGTTTTTAAAATTTCTGAAGAAAGTGTTTCCTTAAAGCATCGTGTGCCTCAATTCTGATTTCAAACTAAAAATCATTGCTTTGGGAAAAATCTCAATTGTAACTGACCCATTTCAAGGCAATATTAAGAAGTTGGGATTGTTTTTTTTAAAAGTGAAATTCCTTTTTACAGCTAGTGGTGAGCAGTGAAAGACAAGTGGTGAGGGTAACTTACAATATTGTAGCAAAGTTGTGAAATAAAGTGCTTTTCTTTCCCTTCTCCTCCCCTGCTTTCTTGGACCTCTTACTGCAGTTGGCAGTCCTTCTCCTTGGACTACTGAAAGGTGTGCACACCTCTCAGAGGGCTGGGTTGTAAGAGGGGACTGGAGGTGAGGTAGAGCGGCCTTACAGGACTAGCCTTACAGCAGAGCTTTATGGAGAGGAAGGTATTTATTCTACAAGTGTTCACCAAAAATGAAAAAGAGGGGTATATCTATACAAAGCCAAGGGAAAAAAACCTTTGGAACCATTAAAGAAGTTACGTACCTTTTAAAGGTAGTACAGTTTCTCAGTAAGTGGTGCGTTCAGCATACACTTCGTTCCAGAAATTTCGGGATAAATTAGAATAAATGTGTTCAAAACACCACCTCTGCCCCCTTTTTAATTTTGTCCAAGGAATTATTTGCTTAAGTGTAGTATTTCTGAATGTGCCTTTGTGAGTACAGAGACCGTCTGCTTTAAGAAGAAGCAATCCATTAGGATGAAACAGAAAGACGGTCAGCCTAGTCTTTAGGGAAGTCAGCGCCTCTCCTGGCAGTCTCCAGGGGCAGCTGTTGCTTTCATTAGCATCAATATTGCACAGTGTAGCGTTGTGTGGAAGAGTTCTGGGGCTTGGGAGAGGGGGCAGTGCAGTGCGGTGGTGGTGCACAGGTGACAGACCCAGGTTAGTCCAAGAGTGCAGGTTGAATTCTCTATCTGCATTACCTAGTTTTCTTCGTGTATATGTGTGTGTGCACGTGTGGTGGTTTTACTTTTTGTTTTTCTGTAAGCACTGGAGAACTGAAATATGGTGATGTTTGTGACACATTCATGCATGTCCAGGAGGCGTTTGCTAGCGTCTGCGTGCAGAGCGGGCAGCACATTTCCATCCTCAGAGTCTGTGTCCTGAGAAGGCAACTATTTTTCCAAATGGAAGTCACTTCACATTGCTGTTTATGCGAACAGGGTAATACACACAAGGAAAAGGCTTTTGAAAGAATAAGATGGAAGTGTTTGAAAAAGAAAAGAGAAAAATCTGAAATCATATTTTATTTCTTCAGAACTATTATAGCTAAACATAGAAACCTGCAGTGTCTCTTCATTTGTTTTTGTTTGTTTTAAACGATTCCACCTCTTCTCCCCACTCCTGATCTTCTAAAGAAATATCAAGTGAACGCTAAGGGCCATTTCCATAATTCCTCAGAACTCCCCAAAGAGGAAACCAGTCCCTCCCGCAAGATTCCTTCAGCTTCATTCAGGAAGACAAAGGGAGGAGAGATGCTGCCGCTCTCGTGCTTCACTCTCATTCCTCTCTAATGGCCTTGAAATGTATTATTATGCAAATGTGAATTTTGATACTGAATTTAAGAAGAGGTTGTTGGATTTTTTCTTTTTTCAAAAAAAAAAAAGGTCCCATATGTGGTCATCATTGCTTTATTTGTTAACGTGAATTGTAACTATGCATTCTGCAGAAGGGGGGAAGAGAGGGCAGAAAGGGGAAGGAAGTAGCTTTGCATCTTGTTCTATGGTTTCTGTGTCCATGGTATCCCATGTCCTGGCGGAGAAGGGGAGTGAGAGCAGGAAGCAGTAATAAGGTCAGTACAGTGAGGCGCAGAGACCTCTGGGTCCTCCTGTGGTCACTGGCAGGCCTGGTGGCCCAGCAAGACCAAGGTGGTACAGGACCCTCCATCCCAGCCATGCAGTGTTAACAACCCAGTGGGACAGTGGGGCCCCAAAGCCCCTCGTGTGCTCTGGGGTAAAGTACTCATCCTTTCCTGAATTCAGAACCCTTTCAAGCTCAGGAAACCATGCCTCACTCATACTGACCTTAAAGTTCGTCTTTATGTCAACTTCAAAAACCTTTTCCTCCTCACTCCTTCTTAATTTTTTGTTCTTCCTTCTTAGTCCCTTCTAAGTGAACTTAATTATAAGGAAACTGTCTTGTTGTAAGGGAAAGAAGACTATTGCTCGGCAGGCAAAAAAGGATTCTCTTCCCCATCCACTACCCCTCAGCCAAACATGACCTCTCTGCTTCCCTGGCGTTTATTAAGCTGTATATAGCCAGCAAGCAGTGGGGTGTTTGACACGGGAACGGCTACAGCCTTCTGTTTGTCCTCACAGAATTCCTTTGTGGGTCTTGCCTGTGGTGACTCTCGGCACCTGCATTGCTCTGGTCTAGGCATTATTTGCAACATACAGTATCGTGCACAAGAGGTTGTCCTGCCTGTGTTCAGTGTTTCCACGCGGCAGCTCTTGTTGTTGTCCACTGTACTGTAACACGTTACAGACTTGACCACAGTCTCCTTGTGCCCGGGCGAGGCTGCACGGGTACAATCTTATCAGGGTTTCAATCTGTTAGATTGCCTTTAGACAAAAAACAAAACAAAAAATTAAAATCCTGACGTTTCAACTGTCTAACACAAAGTAATACCTCGAGGTGCATTTCCCCTGCAGTGTAGCCCTTGACTCCCCACTCCTTTTCTGACAAAAGTGGGTTATCCTTTTGAAAATAGGAACATGTAGATAACTTTTGTAATTTTTTTTGCTGTGAAAGTAACCCTAAAATATGATGTTTTTCTCTTTTTTTAAGCCATCAGAAGTTTTGGATTTTATTCTTTCATGTTGCAGAAGAGAAAACAGAACAGGTCAGGGCATGGACTTGCACTGTGGGTCGGTGTTCTCTCGGCAGCTTCCCATTCACAGTGGCAGCAGGCCAGTGTCTGATGCCTGTTTTGAATAGATGTCATCTATTCCAGCCTTCTAGCTCAAGGGCGGGGACTGTCTGAATTTCTCTCTCTAGGAAGACTCATCCCCTCCAGGGTTCAGGATTGTTTTCCACCGGAGACCTTGAGCTTTCAACCTTCCGCATTCACACACACACACACACACACACACACACACACACAGCAGCATTCTGTAATTCACAACGGGGATTAGTCCCTGGCATTTCAGTTTGATGCTATAGAATTCACAACTTCATCACTTCAAGAAGCTGGAAATGTGTTGGTTTCTTACTTACAAGGCAACTCATCTGAGATGTGCAAACAACCGCCCTGAAAGGCATGTGCACCCTCAGACATTGCCCCTCTATGAGGCTTGGCTGACATTAGGTTAAGGGACAAAAGTTTAACTAATGCTGCTTGTAGGGATCTGTCAGCTACTGCCCTCCTAGATTTGGCTGGCCACTTTCAAGGCAGGGCCAGAATGAGTCATTTTGAATAGCTTCTTTACAAACAACCCTCTCCCCCCCATGTTAAACCCGGGCATCTGTCAAGAAGCCCTTTTTTAGTTTTGACTTATACATGACGACTTCCTTTGAGGGGAAGAAACTTGATTATAAATGCATGTATATTCACCACCTACCGATTTGGGCCCTATCAACCTTGGGATTTTATTTCTGTTTGTTTGGAGATTTTTTTTTCTATCAGTCCTCTGATCCATCAAAAGTTCTTCCTGACCTTATCCCTCTATGATCCTCCCAAAGGGCTTTGCTGATCTCTGCACTTCTTTCCTGGGACACTCACTCCCCAACCACCATCCTTTGCACCCGTACCAGTGACCAAAGTGTGTCCAGTGATCTCACAGAAGACATCAAAAATGGTGCATGCACCGCGAATGTGCTCACAGAGACACGTGCACAAGATTCTGCACCCTTGGCCTTAACCTCAGTATGACTTAAGGTGCAGGGACATTTTTAATAGGTTTAAAAAAAATTCATTCTGGGAGGGAGGGGGAAAAAGGCAGACTCAAGAGCTCAGCTGTGCCAGCTCCTAATTCTCCACTATTTGCTTACAACTTCAAATTCTGTGCCCACCTCCAACCCATCCCTGTTTTGAGAACCAAAAACAGACAACAAAAACAACCTGAGGAAAGATTTCTGGACTATTTTGTCTTTCTCCACTTAGATGGAGATGTAAATGCTGCTTTGGGTTCCATAATCCTAGGGGGCTATGTTTACAGAGTAAAATACATCCTACCAAATCAGGAAACTGAGTAACGGAACCTCTGCAGTGAGAGTTAGTCACTGACGGTGAACAAGACCAGTGAGGGGACTGGAGGGGTGCAGAGGAGGAGAGACGGAGAACCCACTTCAATGACTTGTGACATGTTGCTCCCTTCCTCCAACCTCCTCCCTTCACTTCTCTCTTTGCCCACTTTGAACAGAAGGTGCAGAGAAGGACATCAAAAAGAGGCTGGAGATTTAAAAGGCAGCTTTCCAACTTTGCACAAAAACAGGTAACAGGAAGGTACAGTAAAAATCCTCTCATCTGAAACACTGTCAGCAGAAACAATACCTGTAAACGACTGAATAGCTGCACAATGCTGATGCTCTCTGCAGGTTACCTAGAAGTGTTTTGTTTTTCTTATACTTGAAATAGCTTTTACAATATTATTTTGGTGGCTTTCTTTCCTCTCTTCCGGTGGGCAATAGAGAAAGTGGATGATGTAATAATTCAAGGAAGTTTGAGGGGAGAAAAGGAAGGAGATGGCATTGTTTTTTTATTTTTTCTTAAGCATAGAGGTTTAATCAAACTCCCATATGTTGAAATTGCTCCTGATATTACTGGTTTTACATGGACACAGAAACTAGGCACTTTAGAGGTGCACTTGCATGGCAGGCTGGGCCCCCCTTTTCTGTATTTTATTTTACTTTAGTATAGTGGTACTTAAAATCACTGGTTCACTTAAAAAAACAATAAAATGTTAAACTCTACTAATGTACAAATAAGCTGAAAAGTTGCATTTTATGTGTATTTTTTGCCATAGCAGGTACTGTATTTCTCATGCTGGATTTCAAAAAAAAAAGCAAAAGCAAAAAAAAAACTAAAGGGTGGTGTTTTATTGGATTGTGACAGGTTGAGTAATAAGGAATTAAGTCTTCGTCATTTCATTAAAACTGAGAGATGATGTAATGCATATATAAGAGTTTTCTGAAGGGTTTTTGGGGGGCTTTTAAATGGCTTATTTTTGTTTTTGTTTAGTTTTTTATTTTATTTTATTTTGGAAAGATATGATTGTATTATGTGCAACTCAGTTGCTTACATTATAACTACAAAATATTTTTGGGTTCCTGGAAAAAAAAAGAAAAAAGACTAATAAATGTGTTTGGCTGCTAAGCATTTATTGTGGTTTCCTGTTTTATTCTGCAAATTAATTTGCTCATTTATTGAATGTTTATATTTTTTCTATTCTTCCTTCTCTCCCTGCTCCACACCTAAAAGCTAGCCAAGACTCAGCATCTGAATTGGGCCTCGATTTTGTCTGTCTTGCCTTGGTATGTTTTTTGTTGGCAGGTTGGTGGTGGGCTTCTGCTCCTTGTTCCTGCTGCCTGCCACAGTGCAAGTTTCAAATTCTCCAAGAGAAATGGATATTCTCTTTCTGCCTTCTGTTGTTTTGTTTTCACCCTTATTTGCATTTGGAGTAAGAGCCCTAGAAGAGAGAAGAGGCAAGATTCCTGCTTAGGGCTGTGCCGCATCCCACCACTGCTGCTCCCAAGGATGAGAACCAGCCAGCTCTGTCCAGAAAACACCCACCTGGCGATCCCTGTGCAGCTTGAGTGCCGCCATGCTGCTGAGGAACATTAGAGCCTTCTAAAGGGGAGGTGTTTCCCACCTCAACAGCTGCTGCTTTACCATTAGCTGCTAAAATAAGACTTGTTGAGACATGTGATTATGAAACACCTCTAGAATGGCAAAGGGGAGGGAGGGAGAGATACTAATACTTGCTAACTCCCAGGTATGGTTGTGTTGGATTTAATTCTCAGAATGCTGTGTGATAGCAAACCCATTTTATGGAGGAACGGCAGCTCAGAATAATTTAATTAGCAATAAGTAACATTGATTGACTGCTTACGGTGAGCTGGGCACTGCTTGAAGCATGTCATATATATTCACTTATTTATTTGAAATGTGTCAGTAACTGGTTCAACCATATGAAGAACCCAGATAGTATTCAGATAAACACTTGGAAACAATTAGTGAGAAGAGGTGAACACTTCAAAAACATCTTGAGAGCCAGTCTGTTAGAAATAAGTGCTATTTTTCTTTAATTGATTTTAGGGTGAGAAACATGAACTTGTTCCACTTATCCATGCCTTCATTGGTGGATTCTTATATGTGCCCAGACCAGGGACCAAACCCACAACCCTGGTGCATCAGGACAATGCTCCAACCAACTTGACCACCCTGCCATGACATAAATGCTTGTTTGTTTGTTTTTTAAGAAATTGACATTGCAAAAACTATGAAGGCCTTTATCAACAAAGACTTTGGACATATTAAAAATGCATCAGTGGCAAAGCGGGGATATGTTGAAGAATTAAAAAGGTGACAGTTAAGACTTGAGCATCTTACTCAGCCCTCCTTGGTGGCATGCCCTGCCTTTCCCTTAGGTGAGTTTAGTGTATATGTAGAAAGTCTGTGCTAAAAGCCAGGCTTCTACACTCCTTCCTCCAGACCACCCCAGCCACACACTCCCATACTCACCAAAATTTGCCCTTCTCCAGAATCACTAACTTCAGCATTCTTGACCTTGACCTCCTGTCTTCCCAACCAGCTGGATCCCATTCCTCCTTGGCTGTGTCATGATCCAGCAGCAACCCCAGAACACTGGCCTATTTCCTTTTTTCCAATCCATCATCCTTCCTCTTTTTCTCACTTTCCTCCTAATCCAGTCTAGATTTTATAGCCCATAATTTCAATAACATGGTTGCTATTGACACCTACATTTGACAAAATCCCCACTCCGGAAAAATTCTGTTGCCCAAAATGCACCCAAAAGCAGCATTGCTGGGTGGAGGGGGCTCTTATAAGTACTGTAACCAGCCAGCATTGAGACCTTGGCAGTACTCAGCAAGCATCCTGTGTCCCTTACTACACAGAATACTGCCGGGATCAGAAAAATTCACCCAGATTCCTGCTTCCCAACCATGAGCAGAGAGAGGTGCTTCCCCTTTGACCACTGATTCCTCCAGGGCTTGGGGTCCTTTCCCTTCCTGCCCCCTTGGGTACTTTTCATTCTCCAGTTAGCCCTTCTTTCTTGTGATTAGACTAGCTGGGGTCCTTGCCAGTCAGCATGCTCAAGTCCATCCCATGGTAAAAACCTGTTTGGGGCTCATGTTCTAACTCCTACCTTACCAGTGACTGTCCCATCTTTCCCCTGGAGAAATGTTCTCTCCCTCCCGATTCTCTTCCAATGTGTTTTCTGCCTCTGTCATTCCTGTAGAAAAGCTGTCCCTAGTCCACCAGACATGACCATTTGCCTCCTGATACCACAGCTCCTGGATTTCCTTCTATGTCTAATATATTTATTTCCTGCGCCCTTTCATCCTCTTCTATCTGGTCGTGAGTGTTGGGTTTCACCAGCACTCATACCCAAGCCCTCCTTTGTTGCATGCTAAAATCCTATGTAGCAATATTCACCTCGCCGGCCTTTCTGACTCTCCTTTGTCCTCTGACTGAACTCTAAATCTTGGTGTGCCCCTGGGCTCAGTTCTGAATTTTGTTTTCCCGTCATGTTGCCCCCCCACCCCACCCCCAGATGAGTTCATTCAGCTCCAACCCTGGCTTTTCTGATCTCCTGATCTTTCTGGTCTACCTCATTGACTTAATTGCCTATCAACCTCTTAAGTCTAGTGGACAAATCCCTCCACCTTCCTTGTCAAATCTGCTTCCTTGATCTTTCCCTTGTCAGTAAACGACACCTCCGCTCACCTAACTATTCAAGCCCATAGCTGCTTCACATCTCTGATTTAGTCCATCATGAAGCCTGTCAGTTCTGATCTTGCTTGGCATTCATTTCAGTTCCCCCGTCCCCAATCCAGTCTATACGTAATCGCTGGGATGGTATTTTTAAAAGCAAATCTGATGAAGTCATTATCCAGCCTAAAGCCTTCTAGTGGCTTTCCATGGCTTAGAATAAAACCACCAGATATCCATATTTTCAACAAGGTTCTCAAGGTCTGGCTGCCATCTACATTTCCAAATTTACCTCCTTCTCTTCTCACCTATTGTCCTCTCTAGTCTCATCAGCTGACCATTGTACCCCACTGCTTAGTACAGTGCCTGGCACAGAGCATGCACTGAAATGAATGATCCTAACAGGTAACAGGATGCTACATCAAGACTTTTTTTTGTAAGAAACTAGGTATTTTTAACGCCTGAAATAAAAACAGGAGGATAGATACAAAAAAAAAAAAATTGAAGGATCTGTTTATGAGTTCAGGCACGAGAGTTGCCAAAGTAAAATTAGAGATGTTGCTTTAGGTAACAGTGATAACCAGCTGGAAGTATCTTTGGAGATGGGAACCAAAACTGAAGAGCCTGCACACTCAGAAGGTAAGCCTTGCAGATGTGCAAGCAGTTTTCAAGGGGAGGAAAAGTGGGTTAAACCTTGAGGAAACTCCCACTACTTCCTTTTCCAGGAAGTGAGAGAAGGGTCATCAAAGAACAGTCAGGAATTTCAAAGCAGAAGGTAGAGATTGTCAAAAATGCTAAGTACTTCAGTCAGCCAGAAGGAATGATTTAGTACAGGAAAAACTATTTGACTCAAAGATTAAAATGATATAAGATGTACATTGGGAACCTTGCTCCCAGTTTTGTCCCATCTCATCTCATTCCCTGCATGTGCCCCCCCCACACACGTAGCCTTTAACAGATTCTTTATGCAAATGTAGGCAAACAAATATGTATTATGGAAAAAGGCCTTTTGATTTGCTTGTTAGAGGAAGTTATTGGTGATCGATGAGACTGTGGTTTGGAGGAGACACAGGAAGTTGTATTGCAGTGCTAGGAATAAAGCTGGAGAGGAACAAATTTGTTGAATGCAGGAGTCCCAGGTATTTAGCTAGGGGATCAGCATCTCTTCTTTCCTTTGCTCCTTAATGCACACCTGGGGATCATCAGCCATATTTCACAGGTGAAAAGACCAAATGCCAAATATTTAGTAATTGCCCAAGTCAGCTAATAACTTGCAATGCCAGGAATGGTTGGTGAAGGGGCAGCTAGTAAGATTTCCATGTTAGGGATAGAACAAGAGCAAGCGAAGGTGTTTCTATAATAGAAGAGATCTGTGCATTTTTTAAAGATTTTATTTATTTTTAGAGAGAAGGGAAGACGGCAAGAAACATCGAGTGGTTGGCTCACGTACGTACCCCAACTGAGGACCAAACCTGCAAGCCAATCATGTGCACTGACAGAATTGAACCAGTGACCTTGTTTTGTTTTATTTCATGGCATGATGCCCCACCAAGCCACACTCACTGATCAGGGTGATCTCTGTGTATTTCTTAAAAATCAAAGTAGAAGGGAGTCAGAACTTTAGAGATGAAAAATCCATATAAAGTAAAAGCAAGATAGTTTTTTGCGTGAAGGGATAGAAGACTGGAGGCAGAAGTCTCTATTATGTGGAGGAAAAGTAACAGCAAAGTGAAGCAGAGAGGCAGGAGAGAGGGCTGGAAGGCTCAGAAGACAGCTGAGTTTGTAATAGTCACAGTGGAAAGAGAACAGTAAACTCATCCCAGCTCATCAAAGCAATGAGGCACTCTGCAGAGAGTGAGAAGTTGCAGGAAGTAAATTCATCTTCCCAGAATTGTCTGCCCTTACCCTCAAACAAATCCTCTGCAGCTCTCAAGAGGGAAGGTGGAAGAAGACCAGGGTGATGAGCTCAGGTGAGTGATGGGTTTCTCTAATGATTAAGTATTTTGGAATTGGTGCTGCAATCAACTCTGGCTGTAATTCTGGACTCCAGATGGAGATATGAAGCAGTCATAGAATGAGGACACTGAAGAGGTGTGACAGAGGTTGGGGGAGAGTGAGTTCAGTGTTAAAATCTAACTGGTATCTTGGCTTGTGGGCCTATTTATCTGGATTAGGCTCCTTTTGGCATTATTCATTCATCCAAGGAACACTATTGAACACCCATACTATGCTAGATCCTGTGCTAGGTGCCAGGGAAATTAGTTATCAAGAGTGCCCATGCTAAGTCTGCCATCAACAGGAAAGGCAAATTCTCTGGTTAGAATTATGAGAGAGGCCTAAGAAGCAGTAGGTCATTCATCATCTATGAACTCCCAGACGTGGGCAGAGAGAACACTACAGGGGCAGTCTATAGGCTTTTGAGTGAATCTGGAATAAATGATCCAGATTTATGGAATCTGGAATAAGTGAAAGCAGAAATGGAAAGATGACAGGTAAAGAAGTTATTACTAAAGACAAGATCTTGAAGACTTGAGATCTATAATTAGCATTGTTTAATATCCCTGAAATATGGTTACTAAAAAGCTGGGAATTCAAATGGAATTCCCCTGGGAGGTCTTGTTTTTAGTGAGAAGCTCAGAAATAAGTAATTTTTAAAGCAGCTTGGTACATTTGGAGCTGCTAAGAACCAAGCATCTAGAGCCTGTCTGCCTGCAATTAACAAGTAGCACTCCCCTTCTACATGAGCAAACTAGATACTCAACCTGCCCATGCCTTTGTTTTGTCATCTGCAAACTGGGATCATAATAAGGCTAGCATTTATTAAGCACTTACTCTGAGCATTGCACCAAGGGCTTTACTTGTACTATTTTATTTAATAATACCCAAACAACTCAGGAACACAAGGATTAAATAATATTTGTGTAAAGCAGTGACACCTAATAAGACCTCCATAAATGTCAGAGGCTTTTATTATTATTGGCCAACCAGAGCACAGAGCCAGATCGAGAGGGAACAGTCTCTGAACTTGGCCTTATTTCCTGAGGAGAGGTGTTCCAGAACCAGGAATGCCTTCACGAGATCACAGGTGTGACCCGGCTTGGTGTATGCTGGAACTATACCACTTAATGGCTAAGATTGCGTACTCTTAAGTGGGGTGACCCTCAGCATGTCACTGAGCTTCTGAGTCTCAGTTCCAGCACTTGCTTAAGTTTTGGTGTTTTTTTTTTAACTGCAGTTTTATTGCAAGGGGTTCACTTGGAACTCAATAAATGCTGATTTCTCTTAGGCATCTTCATTTCCCTCAGAACTGCACTCAGTGCGGGACAGGCAGTAGGAGTGGGGCAGTGGTAGGCGATAATCATCATCATCATCATCATAGCAAACACATAGAGTGCTAAGTGTCCAGACATCGATCCGCTACGCAATCCTCACAGCTATCTTTTTTTTTTTAAGATTTTTATTTATTTATTTTTAGAGAGAAGACAGGGAGGAAAAAAGAAAGAAACATCAATTTGTGGTTGCATTTCAGGTAGCCACCACTGGGGACCTGGCCCGCAACCCAGGCATGTGCCCAGACTGGGAATCGAACTGCAAGGCTACCCTTCGGTCCACAGGCCGGTGCTCAATCCACTGAACCACACTAGCCAGGGCCTCACTGCAATCCTAAAGGCAAGTTTTAATGTATCTCTTCCCAAATGGGGAAATGAGACATAGAGTGACTAAATAATTTATGAAGCAGTAATCCGTTTCTTGTAAACGAAGAGAAACTTGTTAACCCTAATTAGTGAGCCAGCAGCCGAACTCGACAACCTTGAACGCCCAAGTTTGCAGGAGCTCCGGGGGCGGGACTAAGTGGAGGAAGTCCCGCCCTAAAGGGGGAAGTTCCAGCCCTCAGGCTTCCGTTTCCGCCTCTGGAGTCCCGTCTATTCGGGCTGTGTTGGATGTTCCAGATGGCGGCTGGAGGTGACTGTGGCGGGCAGCAGGCGGCCTGCGGGTATGACAGCTACCGCTCGCCGCTTGCCTCCCGCTACGCCAGCCCGGAGATGTGCTTCGTGTTTAGCGACAAGTACAAATTCCGGACCTGGCGGCAGCTCTGGCTATGGCTGGCGGAGGCAGAACAGGTAACAGGACCTTGGAGCTGAGAGATCTGGTGGAGGGAGGCGGGTCCGATCCAGCACGTGCTAGGCTCCGCGCCCAGGATGGATCTAGTCGCCCGGGGACAGCTGCGCTGCTATTTTCGGGTAGGCGTTAACTTTAACGAGGAGCTGCGGCCACTGCAGGAGGCCCAGGAGCCGCCACTTGTCGTGTCACCTGCTTTTAATCACTGACGGTTAGAGACGCGGAAGCGGCAAGAAGTTCAGTCTGGTTTCAGGGCCCAAATCTTGGCCATTCCTGCAGGAGTACACCGCTAACCACTGAGCGCTTGTGACGTGCTGATTTTTTGCGCTAATTTCTTTACAACATATTTTCTTGTTTATCCCACACAGCTCTTGCAAAGTAGGCAATATTCTTCCCACATTAGAGGGGAGAAAACCAAGTGTGTGTAATAACCAAGCCAAGCGTGTCGTGTGCTCTAGGCCACCCAGCTGTCAAGAACGGAATTGGGAGGTGAACCTGAGCGCCTAGCTACTTGTCTTCCACGGTGCCTCTGTAATGATGTTACCAACGAAGTTGGACCTGGGTTCTTGAGTTCAGCCAGGAACTCAAATTATAAGAGAAAGTTTATAAAGTCACAGAGGTAGTAGAAGTGAGCCAGCTGGGCTGTGTAGGTTGAGGAAACAAGTTACACAGGCAAAGAAAGGGCCCTTGGAGCTTAGGAGCTAGGAAAGAACCCTAGACAGTCGAGTGGGCTTGGGGAGGGGTTCTGGGTTCTAGAACCATCCTGAGGGTTCTAGAGGAAGGGAGCTTAGAGGAAGTGTTGGGAGTGGATCTCAGAACACTTATCAGGTTTTGCTGAGGCACAAAAATGACATTTATTCCATGGGTGTAGTTGGCACCAGTGGCACTAATTGGATTTTTATTGTCTACCTGAGTTGGGTGATTTAAGCTATTTACCCTCTGGTTGGGCAGGAGAAGTATAAACCATTTATTCTTTGTCCTTGGTTAAGGGAACATAGGATTCTGCAGTTTATTAGATGGCTATAAACTGCACGGGCATTGATCTATCTCAGTTTCCCTGTTCAACTTGTCCTGGTTTATTAGCCTGTCTCCGTGACAGGACTGTCATGGATTAGAATTATTTGTCCTGGGAAAAAATAGGACTATTTTTGGTCCTAGGATTAGGACCAAATCCATGGATTAGGACTATTTTTGTCCTAGGAAAAAATAGTTTTCTAGGACATTATTTTCATTTCATGGGCCCATGTTTTGCCTCTGAAGAGGGAGAATCAGAGTACAGGTTTATCAGACGGGATTTACGGCTTGTTCGATGAGAATTACTTGTAGAGCTGTTCATCGCAATGTTTTCTGAAATAGCTCCTGAAGGGCCTTTCCCAGGGGAGTGGAAGGATGCTGATCCAGAGAGCTATAAAGTTTCAGAGGAAAATGCCACAACAAGCAAGACGGCAGTGTCCTCCGAAATGGCAGGAGTAAACACTGAGATAATCTGGAGTAGGTGAATGGGATGGTGGTACAATGGAATTTCCCCAAAAGGAAACTTCCATCCTCAATAAACCCCTCCATTTCACTGTGCTCAGGCAAATAAAGTGACATAATAGCAGGCATTTCTATGTCAGGCACTGTTTTAAGACTTTACATATTAATAGCTTATTACCCCCAAATCAGCCTATCAGGTGAGTACTGTTCTAGAGAGGTTATAGATGGTGAAATGGAGGCACAGAGAGGTTTCATAAACAATTGCCTCACTTAACAGTAATGGATAGGAAAAAACATTAATAGTGCGTTGTGCTTTCTTATGTACCAGCATGTTCTATTTCATTTGATACTTTACTGTATAGGTTAGTATAGTGCCATTCAAAGGCTTTGCAGGGTGACCATGGCTTCAAGCTGGAATTGCAATGTAGAGTCATCTGAAAGTGTTCTTTGCTCTGCCCAGTCTGTGTAGTGCCTGAAATGCATACAGTTTTTCGTATAATCTCCTACCATTGGATTATCTATTAGTTAGGGCATCAAAATTAGCAGCATAAATTACGTAATAATTTAGTAGTTCAGGGAAATAATTGAGGGATGAGAGATAGGAGGAGTGCAGAAAATGAGGAACCTGGAATGAATTTTGACAGTATACATTGCTTGAAGGTAGGAAGCAGTTTGGTCACACCGCCCCCTGCTGCTTTGCTCAGGGAGGAGCCTGGAGATGTTCTAAGTACCGGCCAGAGATCCCGAGCAGTGCAGGCCACTGCTTGTGGCTAGTGTGACCGAGGAAGTGAATTTTTACTTTCTCATTTTAATCAGTTTAAATAGCCACACCTGGTCAGCAGTTACCATCTTTGACAAGATAGCTCTAAGATGCAAGATCCTCCCCAGGGCCAGCGCTTAGGAGTTCCAAGTCAGGTTTGAAGAAATTTTACCAACGTACATAGTCACTACCTGGATCCTGGACAGCCAGCGATTTTTTGCCAGCCTGATTTTTTCCAGTGATAGATGAGTGTAAGATGTTGGTGTGTTTATTTTCTCATCAGTGTCTCCTGTAATTGCTTTCAGTTGCACTGAATTTCTATACCTGATTGTTGGCAAAACTACTTAACTACATTCCTAATTTTGGTTTCTTCGAGTAAATCCATCTGGATCAAATGTAAAGCTGTGGCTTGGATCGCACACTTTGGGCGCTCACCTGCCAGTCACGGAGTGAGCAACAATCGATCTCTCCTCATGGAGTGTACGTTCTAAGGGGAGGGAGAGGTTAATACATTTGTAAAAGTGCCATGTGATGAGTGCTCTCAGTAAAACCAGGCTAAAGGGAAAGAGAGACGCAGGAGGATGTCTCACGTTGAGTCAGGAAATAAATCTCTCTAAAGAGACGACATTGGAGCCCAGAGACCAGAATGTGTGAAGTGAGCAGAGAGATACAGGGCCTGAGGGAGCAATGATCCGGATTCCATTGTTGTTGTATAATTGGGGTTTACTTAGAATGTACGTAATTTACCAAGATTCACTGAGAAAGTCATTGCCTCCTTACCATGTACTATAAGTTACCCCAAATTTTAATTTAAAAATTGGGAGAAAGAGTATAATTGCTAATGTGAACCAGTTTTTTTTTTCATGGTGTCACCCAGTTGAAATAATCGTGACTCCTGAAGTGATGTGTTTTATCTTGTGTGTTCTGCAGACATTGGGTTTGCCTATCACAGATGAACAAATCCAGGAGATGAAATCAAACCTGGACAATATTGACTTCAAGATGGCAGCCGAGGAAGAGAAACGATTGCGACACGATGTGATGGCTCATGTGCACACGTTTGGCCACTGCTGCCCCAAAGCCGCCGGCATTGTACATCTTGGGGCCACCTCCTGCTACGTCGGAGACAACACAGTAGGATCCTGTGTTGTTCGGTTTCCACTTAGAACTCAATCTTTATAGTCTACTTACAGACTGTAGTTTATTCCATCCAGTTTTAGGGAGTGGCTCCGTAGCTCTTTAGTTTTAGGGGTATCTTCATGGTCAGGAATTCTCTGCTTTGGATATTCCTCCAGTCTAAACTATAAGCCTCTAATGGCCCCCATAGAATAACACCCGCAGATACCCTTATGCATTGGTGTGCTGGGCATAAGCCAAGGTCTTAGCATTTTCGAGGCCAAGGTAATTTTCCAAAGGGATTTTTTCCCCCAAGTCCTTTATAGTTCTTTGCCATGATTCTGAAAAGAAATAGGATTGCAATATAATTCTTAAACCTTTAATTAGAAAAAGCATCAGCACGTATTTTCCTAAGAGTTTACTAGGTGCCTCACGCTGTTCTAAGCATGTTACATATATTCATGTATTCTTGACAGTCGTAAGAGATGCCATTATCTCCATTTTTAAACAGCTTCATTCAGGTAGAGTTTGCAACCCATAAATTTTTCCATGTTGAATGTACGGTTCAGTGAGTTTTAGTGAATTTATGCCATTGTGAGCCTTCACCACACTCCAGTGTTAGAGCACGGGCCTCCGCCCAGGAAGTCCTCTCGTGCCTGTTTTTTTCTTTGGTCACCGGCCTGCCTTCCGTCTTTACAGTTTTGCCTTTTCTAGAAATTTCATGTAAATGGAATCAGAATATTTAGTCTTTGGAATCTGGCTTTCTTATCCCCATCTCTGCAGCTGAGGAAACTTAAAGAGGTTGAAGAACTTGCCTAAAATGGCACAACTAGAAATGGTACAAGCCCAGGTAGAATGGTTCCAAAGTGGTGGTTTCCATTTTTATTTTTTTTATTACTGTTTTTTTAAATCCTCACCCCAGGATATATTTGTTGATTTAGGGGGAGGGAGGGAAGGAGAGAAAGCGAGAGATATTGATGGTTGCCTCCTTTAAGTGCTCAACTGGAGATGGAATGACGCCCTGTTGGTGTGTGGGGTGACGCTCCAACTAACTGAGCCACCTGGCCAGGGCCAGAGCTAGAGCCGTGCCCTGAATCTCTTAATCACAGCACCTGTGGGAAGAAGTTAGCTTCCAGATAAACTTCCGATTCGGAAGGAAGTCACTAACTTTTAAGTTGCTTCGAACAGTCCGAAGTGGTAGGTATATAATTAAGGCATTTATTTGAAATTGGTGAGTCAAATAATGGAAGAGGAACAATCCTCTCACTTGGAATTTGTTGTACTTTTTAAAAGTACCTAGTGTGGCCCTGGCTGGTGTAGCTCAGTGGATTGAGCGCGGGCCTGTGAACCAGACAATCACGGTTCGATTCCCAGTCAGGGCACATACCTGGGTTGCGGACCAGTTCCCTGCAGGCCAGTTCCCAGGAGGGGACGCACGAAAGGCAACCATACATTGATGTTTCTCTCCCTCTCTCCTTCCCTTCCCCTCTAAAGATAAATAAATAAAATATTTAAAATTAAAAAAAAAAAGTACCTAGTGTGTTGTTGGGCTCAACAGTTAGTGTCTCCTATAAGCACATCTCAGAGTTGCCTGAGATACATCTCTTCTCTCCCTCAAAAACAATTTTAATTTCCTAAACCTTGATGTTCTGGTTCGTGTCTTTTTTTTTTGGTTGTTGTGAGCAATCACAGAAATGAGCAAAGGGAGAGGAAACTAATGCAGTGAATCCTGCAGAAGCTTCTCAGGGACTCAAGCACTCATCTGTGGGAAAATAGAAACCTTGTTGACCTGGGTGTCTTCACAGTATTCGGGATGGGGGTCACCCCTTAACTATTTTCCAGCCATTTTAGATACCACATAAATTGGGCTTTGTGAGTATAAAGGGTTTGTTCCTTACAGATTCCCATAGTACCACTCTCTAAGTTGGTGTGCTTTTAAAAGAATAATCAGAAAACTACGACTTCCATTAGCATCTTCTGGCTTATATAATTGGTTGCTAATAGGTAGAGGACTAGCTAAGAAACCAGTTATTAATGCCCAAAAAGTGTTATGTGGTAATGCTTGGGCAAAGCTATTTAATATAAGACCATTTGCGTTTTCCTTTGCAGGATCTGATTATTCTTAGGAATGCACTGGACCTGCTTTTGCCAAAGGTGAGGAGTTGCCAGAAATTTCCTACCAGCCCCGGATTTCCTGTGATAGGGCATGGGCACCACTTAGGAGTAAATCAGGACAATGTAAATCTAAATAGCTGATCATTTATTCAGGCGAATGATCCTGTATCTATTCTGTAGAACTAGTGGCCTCTTCTTCAGTTAAAACACTGTCAGTGCATGCTTTTAAAAGCCTAGCCTTTTAAATGAGGGAAGAAGTGGCATGTTGCTGGGATGTATGGGTCAGGTTTATGATTTTCTCCTCTTTTTCTGCATGCGCATGTCAGTGGTCTCAAAATTATGCAGAAAAAGTTTGTGACTTTAGGCAGTCAATTCAATGTTCAAACATTCATTGCTATGACCTCTTTCAAATACTTCAGGATACAAAGATGAAAATATATGTCCTCTGCCTTCATGAGCTAGAGTCTAATTCTATATTAACTTCTCTAAAAGTTCCGCTCCTGATTATGTAACGAGCTCAGCCTGAATTCACCCTCTTTCTACCGTGTGGTCTTCCTTGTAGCTGGCCAGAGTGATTTCTCGGCTTGCTGACTTTGCGAAGGAACGAGCTGATCTTCCCACCTTAGGTTTCACACATTTCCAGTAAGTGACGTGATGCCTTCTTGCGACTGGGGCTTGTTTATGTGCACCTGGCATTGGGTTTTTTTTTTTTTTGGGTTTTTTTTTTCAGTTCTGCAGGGAAACCTTGAGGTGAGTAATCTCCAGACATAGCTTAAGTAGATACCATGGATGCTTATGCGGGATGAACCTGATATGTACCCCCGAAAGCTGTAGTGGTGAGAGAGTAAATATAATAGTTCATTTGGGAAACATTGGGAAATATGAATCAAGAGCCTTAAAAAGTATTCATACTCCTTGATTTAATAATTCCACTCTAGAGAATCTAGACCAAGGAAGTAATCCAAATTAAGGAGAAAGCTTTATATACAAAAATCTTCGTTACAGTATTATAATAAGTAAGCATTGGAATCAATCCAAGTGTCTCACAGTAAGAGAATAATTAAATAAGGTATATAATGTATCCACAGGTTGGAATTATATGCAGCCAATAAAAGGATGCTGGTGAGATTAACACGGAAATGTGCTGAGGTCAATGTTGGGGATAAAGACAGCATATGCATTGCACAAAGATTGGGAGAAATCACACCAAACTGTAAATACTGATTGCTCAGGTTTATGAGACAATAGGGTAATTAATTTTTTTCTTTACTACTTGAATTTTAAAATGTACAGGTATTTTTATGATTGTTAAACCAAAAAGCCCTTTTAAAAGAAAGATTTATTTTTAGAGAGGGAGAGAAACATCATTGTGTGGTTGCCTCCTGCACCCCCTGCTGGGAACTGGCCCACAACCCAGGCATGTGCCCTGACTGGGCTTGAACCCGCAACCCTTTGGTTCGCAGGCCAGTGCTCAAGCCACTGAGCCACACCAGCCAGGGCTAGAAAGACCCTTTTAAAAGTTGATGCCATTTTGGGAATCCAGTAGCAGGTTTTAGGTGAAGATACTTGAGTGGCAGATTCAAATATCTATAACAGGCGCCTTGTGTTTTGGTGGGGTATTACTGTGGTGACAAGGATACCATCTCCTATATCATCAGCCTAGGAGAGCCTAAGTTGGGGTGAATCTTCCTGAAAGTTAGGGCCTATACTTTATTGGTAGAAACCTGAAAAAATTGTTCATGACAAGGGGCCAGTACTCAGCATGTGTGTGTCTCGGCCGAGACACATGTTCCCTCTGCTGCCCGCCTCACACGTGTGCTGTGGCTCCTCTTCCTCTCACACATCTGCTGGAGAGTGCTCCAGGCTGCAGGCATTCCAGGGTTCCTCTGGGGACAGCAGAATGAGAGGCATCTGCTGCTGCAGCTGGCAGGCCTTGGGGACTTGGGAAGTGGTGTGGCGCTGTGGGTACACCTCAGTGTGTGTCAGCCCCTGCGATGAAAAAGAAGCAACTTCATTGAGATGTAATTCACATACTGTAACATTCACCCCTGTTAAGTGTACAGTTGAGTGCTTTTTGGTGTGTTTAGAGTTCTGCAGGCATCACCAGGATGTGATTTCAGAGTTTTCACCACCCCACAAAAAACCCCATACCTGTTAGCTGTGCTTTTCATCCCCCCGTTCCCTAGACCCAGGCAGCCACTGATCTGTTATTTGTCGGTGGATTTGCCTCTTGTGGATATTTCATTTAAATAGAAATCATACAGTATTCATCTCTTTTGACTGGCTTCTTTTACCTTAGCGCAGTGTTTTCAGTGTTCATCCGTACCGTAGAGTGGACCAGTACTTTGTTTCTTTTTATGGCCGAGTAGTAATGCCGCTACGTGGATACACCATGTTTTGTCCAGGTGTTTGTGTCAGTTCCACTTGTGGCTATTATGTGTGATGCCATTATGAACAGATCCATGCAGATTTATTTCTTTGCTTATACCAATAATGTATTAGCAGAAGTTAGCAAAGAAAACTACCATGAGATTAATTTGGGAATATATTAAAGCATGTGGTTTACCTGCTGTAGACATTCCTAGTGGTGTTCCTTGATTTCCCCAGCTGTCAGTATCATTAGTCTAATAGAGAATTTCCATCTGGGAAGGGCTGCGTCATCTGTTAGATCTCCGGCATTGCCCTGACTGACGTGGCTCTGTTGGTTGGGTGCCGTCACACAAAGCGAAAGGTCACCAGTTTGGTTCCCAGTCAGGACGCATGCCTGGATTGTGGGCCTGGTCCCAGTTGGAGTGCATGCAGGAGGCAGCCTATCAGTGTTTCCCTCCCTCACTAAATCCCTCCCTTCCCCTTTCTCTAAAAAAATTATTATTATTATAAATAAACTGCAATAATGCTAGAGTTCTTTATTTTCATTTTTAAGAGTTTAAGTTTTATGCTACAAAAAAGACCTATAGTGGATTGGTGTAGAGTTCCAACAGGAAACAAAGCCGTTCGCTGCTCTGTCCAAGGCATTTGGTCGGATGTGCTGGGGGCTCTCTGCAGCATGGCCAGCTGCTCGTTGGGTCATGACTCCGTGCAAAGCCCTTCCTTGACTGCCCAGCTAGAGTAGCATTCTCCGTTGTCCTCATTTTCTGTTTTCATAACAAATCAGTAAGTGTCTTATTTGTTTGTTTACATCACATGTGAGCTCCGTTGGATAGGGACCTTTATACTCTTTGAATATTTATAAGTGACGTAGAATCTCTTTAACTGGTATTTGCTCAAATGTTTTAGCTCCTGTTTTGTCTATACTGATTTCTCCATCTCTTCGTTTAATTCTTTCCTGGGGTAACAGTGATGACTAGAGGAAGCAGCAAAGCTTTTATGAAAGTCAGTTCTTGGTCTGAAACTTCCATGTTCTCTTTGGGCCGCTCTCAGGCCTGCTCAGCTGACCACAGTTGGGAAACGTTGCTGTCTTTGGATTCAAGACCTCTGCGTGGATCTCCAGAATGTGAAGCGTGTCCGAGATGACCTGCGCTTCCGTGGGGTAAAAGGCACCACTGGTACTCAGGCCAGCTTCCTGCAGCTCTTCGAGGGAGATGACCAAAAGGTATTCTGGAAGCTCCCTGGGGGACACAGAAGCTCAGTGGGGGAACACCAGAGGCAAAGCTGACCCTAGGACCACAGGAGATTGATCTCGGGATGAGCGGAGTCTCTGGACTAAAAGGGCTACGGGGGATGCATCTGGGCAGGATGTTGGGTGCTCTCACGCTAGGCACCCTGGGTTACTACAGGGATGTTTTTTCTTTCCAAGGTAGAGCAGCTTGACAAGATGGTGACAGAAAAGGCAGGCTTTAAGAGGTAGGTAAATGGGAACAGTGTTGGCCTCCCTATTAAGTGATGAAAGGCCTGTGTTCAGTATAGCTCTAGATTTCATCCTAACTTTTGTGGCGTTTTCTTTGTTCTTCCACCTATTTCATTCTGTCTGTAGCCTGGGTTTTATTTTCTTATAGCCTAGATTCTGTTTTCTTACAATCTGTAGAAAAAAGGAAACTTACTTCTGAGATTTTTAGAATAGCCTTACTTACCCTTGTTACTATCTTTGCTTATTTACTGAGGGCCTCCAATGGATTAGTCTAAATCTGGCCATTTCCACTGCGGGCCACCAGGCTCCACTGTGGCACCCTTCAGGCACTTTCATCAGGCTGCAGCAGGACATGGGTACGTGGACTGTATCTCCTCCTTGGTCAGGACAGCTGTCTGGGTGTTGATGAAAAGGATGGAAGGACAGTCTGTTCCAGGAACCAGTCCCTGGTGCGGTCCTCTGGGCCAAGTGTGACTCAGTACCAGTGAGGCCAGGCTTTCCCTTGGGCTCTGTTTTTACTCATTTGTTTGACACAGTCACATTTTGAAATATTTCCACATAAGGCTCTTTTCTACTTATGCTAGGGCTTTCATTATCACAGGACAGACCTATACACGGAAAGTGGATATTGAGGTGCTGTCTGTGCTGGCCAGCTTGGGGGCATCAGTGCACAAGGTGAGTGGTGGTAGCTTTTGAGGGTGGGGATGAGGCCTTTGGACACCACAGACAAACCAGATCAGCCTCAGACTTTTACTTAATCGTGTCACTCGAGATTTCAGATGTCATTTTTAAAAACTTGGGGCCCATAAGTGTAACCTCTTAATTAAGTTGAATTGAAGGGAAAGACTAGTTTTGGCGTTCTCCTTCAAGTTCACCTTGCCACTGTCGTTCCGTGATGTCTTATGCAGTGTTTCACAAAGACGTATCCATGCTCCCCGAGCTTGTCATCCCAGCTTTTTAGGGGTCAGGAGGGGTCTGAGTAAGGCTCTCTCAGGGAGGACGTGCTGAAGAAGGAGATGAGCTCCTCAGGCTCAGCAACAGCACACTTAATGAGCCGTGACCTCCGTCAGTCTAGCCCCCGCCCCTGGTTCTTACATTCAGGGATGTGGGGTGATGCCTCTACCCCTGCTCGCCCCCAGATTTGCACTGATATACGACTGCTGGCAAACCTCAAGGAAATGGAGGAGCCCTTTGAAAACCAGCAGATCGGTGAGTGTGTGTGGACACCACAGAGGTGCTGAGCGGCTTGCGGGCCTGTGACCAGCTCACCCGCCCAGCATGCTTGGGGCTCTCACTGCCCTCTGACATCATGCTGCCTTTGCTTCCTGCCCTCTTATGTGGGCAGGCTCCAGTGCGATGCCATACAAGCGAAACCCCATGCGCTCCGAACGGTGCTGCAGCCTCGCCCGTCACCTCATGACCCTCGTCATGGACCCTCTGCAGACGGCATCTGTGCAGTGGTTTGAACGCACACTGGATGATAGTGCCAATCGGTCAGTGGAATGGGGATGTCACAGAAGGATGTTTTGAGTATGTCTGCATTTTCTCATTGTCCCCAAGAAGCCTGGAGTCTAGCAGGGAGGCAAGAATGTAGAAATAACAGTGTGATAAGTGTTAGGCTCAAAGTGCATACAAGGTACTTTGTGAGGACCCAGGGGAAGCTTCACAGAGGAGGGGATGCTTAATACTTAAGAAATAAACAGGCATTTTTTAAAAAATATTTTATGTATTTTTAGAGAGAGGGGAAGAGAGGCAGAGAAACATCGATGTGTGGTTGCCTCTTGTGTGCCCCCTACTAGGGACCTGGCCTGCAACCCAGGCATGTGCCCTGACCAGTGAATCTTTGGTTCATAAGCTGGCACTCAGTCCACTGAGCCACACCAGCCAGGGCCAGCATTTTTAAAAAGGCATTTAAGACAAGGTCGGGAGCATGTGTAAAGGACCAAAGGAAAGAGAAGGACAGTTGACAGAGTTACTCATAGTCAGGGCACTGCGGAATGAAGTCTGCATGCGGTAAGAGATGAGTTAGGACATGACTGTGAGTTCATTTACCTGAAAAGGGGTTTAGGTGATATTCTGAAGGAAGGTTGACATCAGTTGTGGCATCTGGCACAAGGACATGTCAATGAATTAGGAGGTGGATCAGAAGTAACTTGTAGTTGTGGGTAAGGTGCCAACATGCATATGGTATTCTGCGTTACGTATATACTTATTTAAAGCAGATTCACATTGCACTGGTTTGCTTGGGTTGTACTGGGATTTCCTGAGTGGAGGATATACATTAAAGCCAGAGTTTATCCATGGAAATGAGATACGTGGACTCACTCAGAAATCAGTCATTGAACACTTTTAGCAGGGTGCAACCTGGTGAGATGTGCCTGTTAAAACAACCTGCAACAGTTTGGAGGGTCAGTTATAAGGGGACATTAATTTAGTCCAAACAAGTTTGGAGGCTACTTTAAAAATCCCATTCAAGCCCTGGCAGGCATGGCCCAATGGATCGAGCATAGGCTTCGAACCAAAGGGTCGCCGGTTTGATTCCCAGTCAGGGCACATGCATGGGTTGCAAGCCAGGTCCCCAGTGGGGGCCATGTGAGAGGCAGCCACACACTGATGTTTCTCTCCCTCCCTTTTCCCTCCCTGCCCCTCTCTCTGAAAAGAAATAAATAAAATCTTTTAAAAAATAAATAAAATAGTGGCTGATGGGCCAGCCTTGGTGGTTGACTGAAGTGAGTGTTAAGTTTCATGATGGGCCCCTGGCCAGATAGTTTTGTTGGTTAGAGCATCATCCCAATACGCCAAGGTTGCAGGTTCGATCTCTGGTGAGGGCACATACAAGAAGCAACCAATGAATGCATAAAATAAGTAGAAAAACAAATTGATGCTTCTTTCTCAGATCAATAAAGGAAATGTTTTCTTTTTAAAGATTGGTGATGGGGTGCTAGTGGCATTCACTGAGCCAGGAGCCACAAGGAGTGGGAGAGGGTTCAAGACGGTGAGCAGGAGGCAGTGGGAAAGGGGCTGAATTCTGTTTGGGGTTTGAGGATCGACCAAGTGGAACTCTCTGATTGGGTGTATGGTCTGGCACTTGGAAGAGTAGTCTGGACGAGAGGAGATAATGGCTTCAAGGGCCATTGGGGTATTGGGGTAGTTGAAGTCAGAGAGTGTAGGAAATTGTCCAAGTAGCACATATGACGTGAGAAGTTAATAGGACTATTTTTGGGGACACACCCTGCATTGCACTGAAATTGTTATTTGCTTAAAGAGTAACTGCATTGGCTGTTTGTTTTCCAGACGTATTTGTTTGGCTGAAGCATTTCTCACTGCAGATACTATATTGAATACATTGCAGAACATTTCTGAAGGATTGGTGGTATACCCCAAAGTAAGAGGCTTCAGTTAAAAAGCAAAATCTTAGGGAGTGTAACCTTTTCCTGCTCTGGAGTGGGTATGCGAGGGAGCTCTATATTCTGGCCCAGTGGGAGTCTGAACTGGAGCTCCATTCTCAGGTTGTAACATGAGGTCTAGAGCACAAACGTGCAATTTGTAGACACATTTCTAGAAAATGGGGAAAGGTACTTTGAATTGGCTTAAACTGTCTGCCAGCAAGAATCATCAGGTCTGGTGTGACTGGCAGAGTCGACTGTTCCCTTTGCTTGTTTTTAAGTTCCTGGGGGAGATGGGTTCATTTCCATCGTATATTTGGCTCTTGCAATGGGGCATTGAAATTTAACGGCTTGAGGTTTTAGGGATTGTTTTCAATGAAGCAACTTTTAAAAGTTTAGTTAAATCAATGTTTCTTTTTAAAATCAAAATAATACTCTGGATTACTAAGAAAGATTAAAAATACAGTGTAGAATGTAAAAATACATTGTAGAAACAATCCATTCTACTCTTTCTTTATAAGTACGGTAGTTCATGACCCTGTTGTGCACTTGCTGGTCATAGTTGATGTCTTACTGTGTACGTGACTGTAACTTTGAGGCATCTTTCTTGGCCCTTCATTCATTTTTCTAGGTAATTGAGCGGCGCATTCGGCAAGAACTGCCTTTCATGGCCACGGAGAACATCATCATGGCCATGGTGAAAGCTGGGGGTAACCGCCAGGTTTGTAACTCCTCGTGCTCCTGGATAAATTGAGAGTGCACCTTTAGTCCTGAAGAAGAATGGATGAAGGAAGGAGTTTCTGTCATTGCCTTCTGTCACGGTATTGGTACAGAACAGTGACCGTATTCTATCATAGAATAGGCTTATTCTGGAGGGTGATTGTGGAAAACTCAGTTTATTCTAAGCAAGTCACTTAATCACTTGTAGCAAAGGTCTACTCTTAATGAAGGAATTGGGTCTGAATTTCCATAGGAAGTGATGGGAAGTAGGACACGAGCAGATGGTGCCAGAGGCTTTAGAGCAGCCTGCCTGAGGTGGACATCGATTTCGACTTGCCCCAAGTTGTAGTCAGAGAGTCACAGTCTTGGTGGAGTCAGACTGTGAGGAGCCACCTTGGCCTGGAGGGGCTTTGTGTACCACTCAGAGACAGTACAGATGTGAAGTGTCAGATGGCTTACTAAAGCATGTGGCCTGTTAATGGTGAACCAACACTACCTCACTGTCTTCCCAGGATTGCCACGAAAAAATCAGAGTGCTGTCCCAGCAGGCAGCTGCTGTGGTCAAGCAGGAAGGGGGTGACAATGACCTCATAGAGCGTATCCTCGCCGATGCCTACTTCAGTCCCATTCACTCCCAGTTGGACCATCTACTGGACCCTTCTTCTTTCACCGGGCGTGCATCCCAGCAGGTAAGCATCAGAGCACTTCCACGGAGCTGCAGTCTTCCCCCCCCCCCCCCCCCCCCCCGCCGCCTCTCCTTCCGCTGGGGCTGCAGAGCCTGGAGTCCCATCATTCGTCCACTTTGTGGGAGTTGTGAGGAGGATGGGGCCAGTTAGAATTCAGAGCCGGTTATGCCAGCTCAACTGTTATGTTTTGGTTGGTTTGTACTGCCTTAAGGATTTTCTCTGTGGACTTCTTTGAATTCTCTTTTGGTTTAGAGCATATGGTGTAATGGACAGAGATTGGGCTTTATCATCAGGTAGATCTGAGTTTGGTCCTGACTTGTGGCGTTTCCTGGCTGACAGGACACAAACACACATCCCGTAGGGCAGTGAGATTGCAAGGCCTAGCATGGTGCTTGGTGCATAGTGAGCAGTCAGTGTTTGTCACTTTCCCTCTTGATCTCTTGGACTACAAGAGTTCTTGCAAAACCATTTATCAAATGTAGACTGTGTGCTCTGTGTGTGTTTGGGTATTGTGTTTAATTCTGGGGCTTTAAGCCCTGGCCGGGTAGCTCGGTTGGTTAGGGTGTCATCCCAATACAACAAGGATCCCCGGTCAGGGCGCACACAAGAAATCAGCTAATGAATGCATAAATAAGTGGGACCACAAATCAGTGTTTATCTCGCGCGCACGCGCGCATGTGTGTGTGTGTGTCTCTCATCAATAAATTTTTTTAAGTTCTGGAGCTTTAAAGATGGGTAGATAATTGTTACCCTCAGGGAGCTCAAAACTTAGTGGTGAAGACTTGTAAATAGTTCATTGTAGCACCAAGCAGTACATACAGGAATTGAGGGAAGCACATCTTTTCAGGGATAAGAAAGGATGATACAACCTTAAAATAGTAGAAGTTGGGAAAGGCTTCTTGGAAGGCATGACATCTGAGCTGAATTTTAAGGACAAGTAGGAGTAAATCTGGGAACATCATGTCTAACATGCAAGAGAGAAACTGCGATCATTTGCCAGAGTGTGGAGTGCCCCAGAAGTAGTTACAGGATTTAAAGTTGAAGACAACAGGAGTTTTTCATTTATAGGCAAATCACTCTGGAGTTTTGGATTTGAAAGATTTGAACTGGAGGTAGGGGGGCAGCCTCAATGGGCCAAGCATTGAACGATGAGGGCTTGGAGCCACTGTGGGTGGAAACAGACAAGGGGGGAGATCTGAGTGCTCCTTAGAGGGTTAAGCACTTGGTAGTTGGTGGAGTGAGGAGGAGGGAAGAAGCATGATGATTTTAGCTTGGGTAGCTGGGTGGAGAATAGTAAGAGCCACTGAAAACGCAGGCTCAGAAGGACAGCTTATGTGGGCATAGTGGGTTAAGCTGCCTGTGACTAGGGAGAGAATTCTGACAGACAAGTGAGAAAAGTAGGTCAGTAGTGGAATAAATCCTTACTAAATTAGGTCTTAGTGATATAAACTGACATCGAAAAGTTATTATCAAAACTTACATCTTAAATGTTTTCTTTTGTCTTATATTTGCTTTCCTCTTTGGCAGGTACGAAGATTCTTAGAAGAGGAGGTGTATCCCCTGTTAAAGCCATATGAGCATGTCATGAGGGTGAAAGCAGAATTATGTCTGTAGGGTTGGAAGAGAGGTAAACAGAGGCATTGTTGGCTGTGTTAACTTTTATTGCCAAGTCATGAAAACACTGTAGTGTCTTATTTCACCTAAAAAATTGTTACCTTGAGTTAATGCAGCACTTTTCTCCTTTCTGTGACACATTCATATTTCTAAGGGTTTGTAATGGAGAAATAAATTGCGTTGTAGTTGGACTCTGGGTTTTTTTGTATTATTTTCAGCAAAACAGACTTGCATAATAAATGCAGCTTATAGTTTGCTCTGTTCTTTTTAGGCATATTTTTTAGCTAGTCTAGTCCTTTTCCCATGTTAACTTGATTTTGAGGTATTAAACAAGTTCCTGGTCCTTCTTTTGAGGATGACTTTGACCTGGGTCTAACAAAGGAACCTGGACTCAGTGATTCAGCACGGTTGGGTATCTTTATTTTGGTTATGTTTGGCTAGAATAAGTGATGAAATCTGAAGACACAATATATTCTCAGACTGATCAGGTCATCAACATCAGACTTACTCAGCTCTACTTGTACCTTACTTCATGTTTTGATCAGGCTTTTGTATATTGAGTAGAGTATATTGATTACATCAAGGCATTTGACAGTCTTTGATCCTGGTTACAGAGACTGATCGTTTTTTGAATCAGCTGTAGCTAAAGAAGATGCGTTAGGAATTACTGTCCACCCGGAAGGAGAGCACTGGTAGTGTTTATGCCTTGGGGGTCTGTCATTAGCTCTGTACCTACAGATTTTCTCAGCATATATGAAAAGAAAGTTGTTTTTTCTTTCTATCGAATTTGCAAATGACACAAAACTAGGATAATTAACCACTAAATTTATTTGATAAAATAACTAAGATTTTATCTAACCTTATACTGGCTGAAATGATATCAAAACTAAGAGGAAAGAGTTAAGATAAATTTGAGTACCTTGAACTCAGTGTAAACGAGAAGTGGTTGCCAGTGAGGTAAGACAGGACGTGTTAATGGTATGTGTCCAGAAAACGACCAGTCTTACTGTTCCATGCTCATGGCGTGTTCAATTTTGGACACACAGTCAGAGGAACAGCTCACTGGAGAGCCAGCCTCCAAAGAAGACCTTGTCATGAGTGGTGAAGGGAGGTTAAGGCTCTTTACCCCATAGGAGAAAACTTGCCTTTGCTTCACTGTTGTGAGGAGGAAGGATGAGTTAATATCTGTTGTCCCAGGAGGCACAACTGAGCCCAATACCCACTGTTGCGAGTCTGAGGCTGGTTGAACCCAGACGTTCTCCGCCGCCCCACTGGCTCAGGTCAGGCAGAAGACCTTGTCAGGAATGGGAACATTTTGAGGAAGGACAGTCTTCATTGCCCCCAGTTGTATCTAATCAAAGGGAGTAGAAGTTAAGAGCTCAACTTATTGGAAAGAAAGGAGAATAAGGCAGTCCTTAAAATCAAATTTTACAGTACAGTTTAGGGTAGCAAGCAAGCCTGGATGGCATGGACCCATATGACATTTCAGCTCTTTCAGAATCAATTTGATTGTTATTCCTCGTGAGACTCTTGAAGGGATGTTTAAATCGGGTCTGGCACAAGGAATTAAGTCACTGGGCTGTGCTCCAGCATCCCCCCCCCCTTCTCTAGTATGGGCCAGGTGAGAGGAAGCGAGCTTTCGTCAGTGTAGCTGTAGTCAGAGAACTTATATTATGTGGTAGACACGCCAGACATACGGAATGCCATGGATTTCAGTTCATAACTGTCCTCATAGGAAACACAAGGTTAACAGTCTTGTTCTGACAGTCACATTAGACTTCTGAACTCTTGACTGGTAATCCTGGTTGTATCGGTTTGTTGTGTGTTTCTTTTCCACTGTCATTTTTATATATTAGTGATATAAGTGCAATTTTGTTATTTTCCTTTTTAACATTTTAATTAAAGGCATTTGGGTCGGCTGAATGTTGGCTGAGAAGAGAGAACATTCATACCTTCTAGCAGATTAGGTTGAAATCAGTTAACTAGTGATGGACACTCCAGGATCTGAATCATCCAGAAATCAGGGGTTGGACAAACTGAGGGATGAATGGCTTCAGTTCAGTGGCATTCAGGGACCTGGACACTTACTGCCCTTTTTCCCTGGCTGATGGAAGATTTCATTTAATAACCAGGTGAGCCTGATGACAAGTGAGAGCACAGACTAGGTAGCTCCAGAAGGTGGCGTAAATCCTGGATGGCTGTGATGGTTAAGTGACTGAAATCACATAGCACGTGTCATTTTTCTTCTGAACCCAGGAGGGGACATCACCCTTCCTCTCTGGTCAGTCAGGGAGCAGCCTGAGACTGGAGGGTGCTGCTGTCGGCTCGGTTTGCCTGCCGTGGATGACAGTATATCTTGAGCTGGAACCAACCAGAGATCGGGGAATGAGTCAAAAATTAAATAGGAAAAACGAAAAAAGTTTAAAAGTCTGGAAAGCTACATAATGAAATACTAAGGGTAATGAGTTTAAGGTGATTTCTATTTTCTTTGTGTTTTGTGTACTTTTCAAGTTTTTATGCAATTTTTATTTAAATTAACTTTACATTTTAGAAGTTTCAGATTTACAGAAAAATTGCAAAGATAGTACAGAGAGTTCCCATATACCCCATATCTGGTTTCCTCTATTATTAATACATCGGTATGGTATTGGTGTCACAATTAGTGAACCAATATTGATACATTATTAAAGCCCTTTGTTTTTTAAAAGATTTTATTTATTTCTTTTTAGGCGGGAAGGGAGGGAGAGAAACATCAGTGTGTAGTTGCCTCTCACATGGCCCCCGCTGGGGACCTGGTCCGCAACCCAGGCATGTGCCTTGACTGGGAATTGAACCAGCGGCCCTTTGGTTCACAACCCATGCTCAATCCACAGCTACACCAGCCAGGGCAAGTCCTTAGTTTTTAGCTAATGTCATTTCTGTGTTCCAAGATCCCATTTGGAATAGAAATTACATTTAGTCACCACTTTTTGAGTACTGGAATTCATATATATTATCTAAGGTATGTTCTTTATCAAAGACATGGTCTAATGAACATAAAATCTAGCTCATCGATTTAGCTAATTTTGAATGTAACTGGAAGTCAAGGCAGAATTTGGTTCTTCCATTCTGGATCTGTGTGACCTTGTCCTTACCTCATTAAGTGCTGTGTACAGAAAAGTTCTGAGAGGCCAGAATCCTGAAAAAAGTAGTTTTAAGTGGTGAGTGTGGGTGTGAATTTGTCTTCATGAAAAGTCCAAACTCAAGAGGGAACAGCAGGTTTCTGGTCCAGATTTCAAGATGAGCATGTAAGAAGACAAGTGACCTGCAGGTGACTACGAAGACAAAATGAGAAATGAGTGGGTGGATAGAAACAAGAGGCCCTCTGTAGCTCCTGGTATAAGAAGGCCCTTGTCCTTAGGAAAACAAGGTTCAACCTGCCCTTTCAGCTTCTGACGTGTGCTTGGTTCTGCCAGTTGTATCTGTGAAGGTATTAGGACTTCCTTTTCAATAGAGAGCCAGAAATTGTGGTTTGGCAACATCCCAGCCCAGGCAGGATAGGTGGGAGGGGTTTGAAGGCATCTTTGAGAAATCCTGTAGCCAGTCCCTGCAAGGAAATAAGCTGATACTGAATAGTGGTTTTAAGAGGTCACATGTGAGACTAGGAAGGAGAGGAGCCCTGAGGGCGGCAAACCAGTTTCTCCCCAGGAGTGAACTAGCCTTTCACGGCTGTGGCTCTAGGGCACTGAGACATTTTAAACAATGGGAAGGTGTTATTCCTCTTCCATGGTTTTAAACTTTAATAGGACACCTGTCTTTAATTAGGATAATGCTGGTTGTAAGAGTACGGGCCAAGTATATTCAAAACGTATAATGCAGAAATCCAAAGATCTCAGAAGGATTCATTCTGTAGTTCCCTCAAATAAGGTGCTCATTTTTTTCAAGAAAAAAAGGGTAGCCCTGGCTGGTGTAGCTCAGTGGACTGAGTGTTGGCCTGTGAAGCAAAGGGTCTCTGGTTCAATTCCCAGTCAGGGCACATGCCTGGGTTGCAGGCCAGGCCCCCAGTGGGGGACACACGAGAGGCAACCACGCATTGATGTTTCTCTCCCAACTCTCCTTCCCGTCCCCTCTCTAAAAATAAATAAATAAAATATATTTTTTTAAAAAGGGTAAAATAATATATTTATGCTTCACATGTAGAAAGCTTCATTTCTTTAGGGGTAACCTGGAAGAAATAAGTGTTTACAAAAATACTTTGTTTCTCATCCAGGTTTCATACTTGAACAGGTATTTTTTTCCGGCACCCTACTGTGTACTAGGAACAGTAATGAGTGAGACAGGCGGCCCTCTTGGGGCTGTGGTCCCAGAGCAGGCAGCAGACTGCACAAAGGGGTAAATGGCTCCTCATAACGGGACATACAGAGTCCAGCATCTGAACACATGTAAAGTTCATTAAGCTCCACTGAGAAGCCCTGTGCTCTTGAAGCCCTGGCCAAGTAGCTCTGTTAGTTAGAGCATCGTCCTGATACACCAAGCATCCCTGGTCAGGGCACATCCAAGAATCAACCAGTGACAAGAATCAACCAATGAATGCAATAAACAAGTAGGACAACAGATCGATGTTTCTCTCTACCTCCCTCCCTTCTATCTCTCTACAATCAATTTTTAAAAAGTGCTCCTGAGATGTAACTTCAACAAATTCACACTGCTTTGCTTGGTTTTAGCATCTTGTAATTCATTATTCATCATGAGACAGGTGCTTTTCCCACCTGCAGTGTGCTCAGCTGAATTACTTCAGTACACCTGGCTCTCCAACCACCCTTCACGTGGCATGAATTGATAGGGGCTTTGCCTGGGGTACTGCTGTCCTAGTAATCTAAGGATTTGGCATTTTTCTTCATCACTTTTGTTGTCTAATGGAGGCTAAATGTGTATGTAGAATTCTTACACAGTATTTACAAATAAAGTTTTCATCAAATTGGTAGCTAGTCTATCATCCCCTAAAAAGGAAGTATTTGTATTCTGTCTCCTGTGGCCTCTGGACCTGCCCCGTGTTGATCTCTGACAAGTGTTCCACTGGATTGTGTGTGTTTGGGGTGGGGAGGATTAAGTCTTAGGGAAAGTAGGCAAAAATGAAATGCTAATGTTTTATTGCAAAAACCAAAGGGGCCTATGTTGAAACTAGCATTATTCAGCCATTGAGTTTTGACACCTCAGCTTACCTTACAACCATCTCAAGAAATTAATTTTCTGCCTTGGCTGGTGTGGCTCAGTGGATTGAGTGCTGGTCTATAAACCAAAGGGTCACTGGTTCAATTTCCAGTCAGGGCATGTGCCTGGATTGCAGGCCAGGTCCCAGGTTGGGGGTGCGTGAGAGTCAAGCACACATTGATACCTCTCTCCCTCCCTTCCCCTTTGTCTAAAAGAAATAAAATCTTCAAAAAATTGTTTTCCCCAAAATATAAATTTAAAAATATATCCCCTGAATGTGATTGGGAGAAAAATGAAGTTGGCCACAGAAACTGGGTTCTGATCTCTCCTCTGCCACTTCATAGTTCTCATAATTTTGGCCAGGTCCTCTGTAAAATTCAAATTATCAAATTTGCCCTGCTTTCAGCACAGGAGTGTTGTGAACCATGTGAAAGTAAAGTGAGCATAAAAACAGTAGGATGACTGAGACTGCCTTCCTGTGTTTGTAGGGTTTGCCTGTGGTTCCCATTCATTCACCCTGGGCTGAATCGCCACCACCTTGGAATTCCATTAGGAATTCCGAGGGAATTGGAATCCGTGCTCAGGTTAATAAGCAGCTCTAAAACTAAATGTGTAACACTTCAGAGGAAGGTGAAATTTCTAGAACTTTCCTGTAATACTATTGTAACTTTTGGAGACCTTTCTTTAATGTATCAAGCAGGGTGCCCCCCCCAAAACTAGAGGCTTGATGTCAACTAGAACAGGGATATCGAAAAATGATGGGTCCGCCACCTTTTTGAAGTTAGTTGGCACCGTGCATTAACATTTTCTCACAACCATAAATTCACATTCTCATTTCGTAGATGAGCTAAATGTTAGCGTGGTTTAGTGACTCAGATGCAGGCCTGACTACACCCCACTACGTTATGCCCAGAGAGTGCATTTCCTGGGCATGACCTCAACAACAAATCTGTTCCAGTTTGGGGCTCCTTCCAAGGCTTGTGAATTGTGTGAGAGTGGCTCAATCTGGTTCAGCATCGGTTATGTGCAGCCTTAAAGAAGGCACTTAAGTTTTCAGAAAATTAACATCAAGTGCCGCTTCTTTCCAGAGCCCACCGTGTCTGGCTCCCATTCTGATCGCGCATTTACCTCATGTTACCCAAAATGCAGACGGGAAGCCGGTGCACACTGATGGGGTGAAAATGGGCTTCAAAGGTTGTTCGGTTCTGAAAGGAAGCTCAGGAAAGAGCCAGGCTTGGGGGCGCGAAAACCATACAGCTCCCGCCCATCAGAGTCGGAGGACTTCAGCTCCCAGCACGCCCCGCGGCCCGCTTGCGGGGACCTCGCGCGTGCGCAGTGTCGCCCCCGTGCGCTGACTGGATTCTAACTGCGGAGCAACTGTGCCGCGAGCCCGACCCCAGTTGGCGTGAGGCGGCGGGGGGTAGCGGCGGCGGGGCAGCTGGACAGCTCCTGTGGGGCAGGTAAGTGCGGAGGAGCGAGTGGTTAGTGGGACTAGCTGGGTCTGCCGCGCCTGGGGCCCGCACTTGCTCCTCGCGGCTGTGGACAAACTGACCCACAGACTGACAGACGGTCGGGCGGAGGTCTGGCAGAGGAGGGGAGAACACCTGCCTCTCCGGTGCGATGCGGGGGTTGGGGCCCCGGCTGGTGGCGGCCTGGCTCCGGCTCTCGCACCTGGGTACGCAGCCTCCGGGGCGGGGACGTTGCTCCGACCCGTGTGCCCCCACGTCCCCCGCTGGGGGAGGTGGCGGCCTCCGGAGGCGGGGACCCGCCCCCGCCGGTGGCGCTGCCTGACCTCATGGGAGGTGGGGGCTGCCCGCGCCCCAGCTTAAGTGCCTGGGGGGCTCGAGCCCAAACACACATGTCCCTCCCCGGCGTCTCAGAGCAGTTTTACAGAAACTGCACCAAATGCGGGTGGGGCGTGGGGCTTATTTTATTTTATTTTTGGGAAAGGATGGCAGCCTTGAGCACACTTAGAGCAGCGAACCCTTCAGATGTACCTGTCACTGCACTGAAGGTGCGGGTCAGTTCCGAACACAGGGCGAGACTCAGGCCGGGGCTCCGAACACTGTGATGTTGCGGAAATCGAGGCGTGTGTACCAGGATCGCCCAGTGTGATTCAGATTGGAATGTGGGGAATTATTCTCATACTTCGTTTAATAATCCAGGGTGCTTCTTATATGCGGGGGTGGGGTGTTTAAAAGTTTGTTTTCAGTGACAGATGACTGTCACATGTTTTCCAGTCTTCTGCTGCACAAGAGATTGCGGTGGGTTTGGGTTTTTTGGTGGGGTATTTAAAGGTGTCCTGGAATATTTTTTTTACCTTTTTGTCTTATTCTTTCTAAATTCAAGTTCATAATAAGACTGAAAAAAAAAAGAAAATTGAGTTTTCAACTTTGACTTGTTTACTTGTAACTTTTGTGATTATATTCATGATTATTTACAGATACACATTATATTTCCTGCTTCTCTTTTCCATCATTTCTTATTTCCAGGTCTCTCTGAACTCTAAACAATAGGTATTAGGTATACCTTCTGTGTATTACATAGATTATTTCTGTGCTCCATGACTAGTTTTTAATTGATTCTAAACACAGCTCGATATCTTTCCCATCTTCTGACAATCCTTAGCACACATGCCCTTTTTATTGCTAATTGTTGCGCTAGCCTGGGCTTTAGTCCACTTTCTGCCCCCCCCCCTTTTTTAAGGGTTTTATTTATTTATCTTTAGAGGGGAAGGGAAGGAGAAAGGGAGAGAAATACCAATGTGTGGTTGCCTCTCACGCATCCCCTGCTGGGAACTGGCCTGCAACCCAGGCATGTGCCCTGACTGGGAATCGAACCGCAGTCGTTTGGTTCGCAGGCCTGTGCTCAATCCACTGAGCTACAGCAGCGGGCATCTGTTCCCCTTTTTAAGAAACATGGAGATGTGTGATCTGGGAGAGCAGGGCTGGGGTGTCGTTTCCATTGACCAGACATGGGTGACAGGTGTGTGTGACCCATGACCAGAGCATTACAAAGGCTTGTGAACAAAAGTAGTTTAAATATAAAAAGAGAACAGTAACCTTGTGAATTTGGGTTCTTGTCAGGTTGACAGAAAAGTCCATAAACTAGAGTAGTACCTCACAGAAATGAACCTGACTTTAGGGTGAAATATTGAGAGAGGAACTCAGGCGAGAATCGTCTCTTACAAAAGTATGGCCATCTTTCTGTGCCTGGAGTGGAGGCTGGGAACACCTGTTGGCTTATCAGCAATGTTCTCTGTTTGTATTTCCCATCTCTCTTTTCATAGCTCTCAATGAGAGTTTTGGCAGAAGCCCAAAATCTTGTATGTTTGATGATTTAACATCAGTTTCATCTACTTAGTCTCCAGATCAGCTCTGTTCTTCAGCTGGTGACATCAGTGATTTTTCCATAGCGACCATTCATGAACTCATGCAGACTGTCACAAAGAAAGGGAATAATAGCACAGGAGGTGGTACCCACAGAAGAAATAAGAAACCTGTTTCTTTGCCATCACACAGCACACACACAGTGAGACAGGAAATCGAGACTGAAGCACAAGCTATAAGGAAGAGTTAGAACACTGAAGTCCAGACTTCTGCATACAGTAATAATCATCAGTAACATTTATTGAATGTCCTCTGTTTGCCATGTGCTGTAATTGTCACTGTGAGGTGTAGGTGTTAGTCTCATTTTATGTATAAGCTGAAGTACAGGAGTTCCATAAATTGCCCACAGTTATGGCGACAGGGCCAGAATTCAACTTCAGGTCTGGTCTGCCACCCCTGCTCTTTCTGATGTGCTGTACTGTCTTACCAACGAGTATGTTTAAGTTCCTCATTCTTGAAAAACTTCCTGTGATCACATTTCTCCTTCAGAGTACTACCATTACCTGCCCTTTTCTTCCACTTACTCCTTTGTTTATTGCAGTCTGGCACTTACCCTCAACTCTATTGCAATTGCTCTCATGAGCCCCACTCAGCCCTTTATTGAATACCTACTATATGTGCCATCTTCTAGACTTACAAAGAGGCCAAAACGTATTTGTTGCTCTGTTTGGGTACTAATGAGAGAGGAAAAGAAATTCATATACATAAACGTGATGTGTTAACTGCTGATGGAGCAATCTTTGCTCTTGGGAGTTAGGGAATGAACACTTCACTGTGAAAGTGACACTGGACTGACAACAGAGAGAAACCCTGCCCTGCCTGGTGTGGCTCAGTGGGTTGGGTGTCATCCCTCAAACCAAAAGGTCTCAGGTTTGATTCCTGGTCAGGGCACATACCTGGGTTGCAGGTTCAGTCCCCGGTTGGGTGCTTAACAGATGCAACTGATTGGTGTTTCTTTCCCTCTCTCTCCATTCTCCTCTCTCTAAAAATAAATAAATAAAATCTTTTTTAAAAACCTGAGAGAAACACTAAATTGTTTTAGACAGTAGTGTTGGGACTGCATACTTAGGTGTGGGCTTTTAGGAGAAGCTGCTGTATCTTGCCAGTGAGAGATGATACACTTGAAATATACAGTGTAGGCTTTAGAGTCTGACAGACCTGGGAACTGATCCTTAATTTTTTCTTTATAATACCTGTCTACAGCCTAAGCTCTATGAAAATAGAGTCTTCGCCTTTTTTCACCACCTTACCCCTATCTCCTGAAATAGTGGTAGGAGATCAATAAATAGTTGTTTATGCCCTGGCTGGTATGGCTCAGTGGATTGAGCACAGGCCTGTGAAGCAAAGGGTCACTGGTTCGATTCCCAGTCAGGGCACATGCCTGGGTTGTAGGCCAGGTCCCCAGTGGGGAATATGTGAGAGGCAACCACACACTGATGTTTCTCTTCCACTCTTTCTCTTTCCCCCTCTGTAAAAATAAATAAATGAAATATATGTTTTTAAAAATAGTTGTTTAACGAATACTTCCTAGCATATTGTGTTCTACACATGGTAGATACTAGCACTTTTGTCATATTGGATTGGCCAAAAGGTCTATTTAGTTTTTTCTGTAAAATGTAAGACACATTTTTCATTTTCACCTGTAACTTTATTGATTTGGATATTTTGAGTATGTCGGCTATCTCCTGTATGGCATCACCTTGATTGTTCTCAGGTAATGTCTTGATTTGATTGCCATCAACTTCCACCAGTCTAGCAGGCGGAGCATCATCCACTGAGAAATTTCCAGTAATAAACTTCTCAACCCACTTTTGATGGGTCCAGTCAGTCATGGCACTTTTTTCATACACTGCACAGATCTTTTTTTGTTTCAGTTGAGTTTTTACCTTTCTTTTAATAAGAAAGCATAATATGCTGAAAATGTTGCTCATTTTCTTCTATCTTCAGTATTGAAATGGCTACATAAAAATTCACCAATTTTGATAAGTTTCTTTAAAGATTTATTATTTTTTTTAAAGAGAGTGAGAGAAACATCAATGTGTGGTTGCCTCTCATGTGCACCCGCTGTTGGGGACCTGGCCTACAACCCAGGCATGTGCCCTGACTCTGGTTCACAGGCTGGGGCTCAATCCACTGAGCCACATCAGCCAGGCAAGTGTGTGGGGGTTTTTTTGTTTTGTTTGTTTGTTTGTTTGTTAATGCACTCTGATATGCCAGCTGTCACAATACAACCTAACAGAATTGTTTTGAATGAAGTTGAAGACAACTGAGTGCTACTGGAGCTATCTTATGGAATAAAACAAACTTTTTGGCCAACACAATACTATGCGACTGAAAAAGTGAGGCTTACAAACTGATTTTGAAGACACCACTGTTTGAATAGTAAACATACAATCACTGCCCCTTCTTTTTGACCAATTAGGCTTATTACCAAAGATCACAATTCATAAATGAGGAGAGAGACATTCATTTCATTTCAATAGGCACTGTTAACTGTGTCTTCACTTCTAATATTATCCTTCTCTTCCATTTATAAACACATTACTGCTTTTTCTTAGTGTTTGTGATGTAGGTTTTGCATGTATGCTTTTTTTCTCTGCTGCTGATATGAATTGTTTGGGGAAATAATAGTTTTATCAATAAGAGTAATGTCAGAAATGAGATTGAATACATCAATCCAGTTATCAGAAGGCCTGTTCTTGAGAAGGGCCTGATTTCCAATTACGGCTAACAGATTTTTTTTAACAAAATGATAAGACCATTCCCTGCCCTCTGTAGATATTTAGTTAGCCTTCTGGCTAACATACTAAAGACATTAAACAACAGATCATTTCCTTCTTCTTGTGTTTGACTTTCATTTGTAAATATCCTTAATTTGTGTGACTTAAGGTTAGGGTTAAAGTCTAAACACCACTTTTTTTTTTAACTTTTGAAGACAGTAGAGTATAGTAATTAGGAGCACCTAATGAACAAAGTTCTGATTCTGGCTCTACCATTTCAAACTTTGATATAACTTCCCAATGCCTCATTTTCCTCGTCTGCAAGATTGGAATAATTACTGCTACTACCACCACCACTCATAATAATAGCTAATAGTTAATGGGTATTTACTGTATACTAGGCACAGAATTTTACTTATATTAAATCAATCTTCACAACCACTCTTTATATTATTAGAATTACGCCCACTTAAGGTGAGGAGACAGTCACAAAAATGATGAGTAACTTGCTTAAGGCCACACAAATAAGTGGTGGGATTAGGATTTGAACCTGGGTAGTCAGACTCCATAGTTTGTGCTCATAACCTTCTACTTCACTGGGTCATTTTAAAGATTAAATAAAATCCATGTAATGTGTCTTGATAGGAAGTCTATAAGTGCTGGCTGCTATAGTTAGCTTTGAGTTTATAAAGCATTTCACATTTCCTAATTTGGTTGTCATAAGCACAATACGTTGTGACCATCGCTGTCTTACAGATAGGAACTGAGTTTGGTCATTTGCCCGAGGTCACACAGCAAGCATGAAGGTGATGCTCTGGCCTCAGTCCTCTTCCACACCTGACTTTTTATTTTGAATAAAAATAAAAATGAGGCACCACATTTTGAGAGTTCAGTGGACATAGGTTATTTTGGCCTGCCCAGCATCCAGTCCAGATTTTACTGAGAACTAGCAGCTCACTTTTGCCATGAGGAAACACTTGATCCAAGTTGGGCCAACGTATGTTAAGGAAATTGATGTGTTCCTCCTTTAATTTGAATCTTAGGTTGAATGACACAGTGACAGTCACAGCTCCTTCATCCAACCACGGATTCATTCCTAATGTATAGACACTGGAGCTGCTCCGTTATTTGTACTCAAAGACTTGATTCTTCACCTTTTCCTCAGTTCTGTGCCCTATTTCATATCCTTTAAATGTATGCCCATATTACATAGTTTGTTACCCAAAGTCAGTTTTTGTGGCTTGTATTTGATACTCCCTTCCCTTACTGTTACATGACATGTGGCCACGTCACCTATAAAAGAGTTAAAATAACTGGTTAACTTTCTCTGAAGAGAAAACCTGAAGGTTATCTTCAAATGTCTGAAGCATGTAGTGTACAAAGTGTCCCTAAAAAGAATAAAGATATTGCTCACAAACAGATTTCTGTTCAAGTTAACAACCTGACAACCACAGTCATACTACTCAGGGTGGTGTAGAGTGGCAGCTTAGGAATCACTGAGTATTTGATATGGGCAGTGCTTAGCCTCTCTGAGCCCTGATTTTCTCAGGTTTCTTAGCTCAGTAGTAAATGCTCAGTAAATATTTGCCTTGGTACCTCCCTTATAATACCTCAGCCTATTCACTGCCACAAAGTAAATAGGATTGAATTATCATAGTTTAGGGTTATTATGTAGTTATTTTCATATCTTCAATTGAAACATCCCCACTAATTCTATAGTGGTAGGGCCACATAAATGACATAAGATAGTTTGCAGACCTCTATGGTTTAATTATATGAAGAATAGGGACTTTATTAACTATATTTATGATCTCATTTTAAGTGCCATATGTTATGTTAATATAAAATTTTATTTAAAAGTGGCGCTTTTTGACAGTCAGCCCTCAAGGAGATTTATTTTCCTCAGAAACTCTTGCCTGCCATTTTTTCAGAGCTACCTGATGTTGAATTTCAGTTAGCTAATCATTATTTGTTTCACTTTTACTTCTAAGAAGGTTGCTGCCCACCACCCCTGATGGTGGGAATGACAGAAGGTCCATGTAATACCTTGCTTTTGCTTCCTTATCACCATCTATGTACTGCTAGGCTGTAAACTTAGGGGAATGATCCTGGGAGGGACTCAGGGAGGAAACCAGATTACCTTGTATGATTAATTATTTTACAGGAAGACCTAGAGTGAATGAGCATGGTTCAGAAGTCTGTGCAGCAGGGCTTCATTTAACTGGTGCTGCTGTGCAGGATAGGGGGAGCTGTGCCTGGGCTTGCAGAATTCTGGGTTGAAGGTGCTGTTTCTGTGGTCTGTGTTTCCACAGAGCAGTCTGCTCTGCCTTGCACAGTCAACCCTAACTCTTGCCTACAGGGACACTATCTCTGGTTGCAAATGAAATATTGACTCAGGGAAGGGAAAGCAGTCCTAGTTGTAAGGCTGTGGGAGCGGGAGCAGGAGTGGTGCTCAAGGTAGAGTTGATTATTGGAGTCATTTTGCTATTCTGCTGATGCCAGTTTGCAGGGAGGCAGTTAAGAAATTTGGATGAGAACTTCTGGCTAAGATGGAGGCATAGGTAGACATACTGTGCCTTCTCACACAACCAAAAGAATGACAACAACAAATTTAAAAACAAAAACCAACCAGAACTGCCAGAAAATTGGACTGTATGGAAGTTCAACAACCAAAAAGTTAAAGAAGAAACATTCATCCAGACCGGTAAGGAGTGCGAAGACGGGCAGCCAAGCAGAGAGGACTCACGCAGCAAGGCAGCGGCTGGTGGAACTGGCGAGGTGGTGGATTGCAGACTGGGCAGTCCCACATTCTCGTGCAGATAAACTAGGAGGAACAACTGGGGAGCGAGATAGACCACGAAATCCAGGGTTCCAGCGCAGGGAAATAAAGCCTCAAGGCCTCTGACTGAAAACAGCTGTGGGGGTTGCGGCAGCAGGAGAAACTCCCAGCCTCACAAAAGAGTTCGTTGGAGAGACCCACAGGGTCCTAGAGCATTGTGTTGCCACGCTTCAAGGCCAGGCAGGTTCATGGTATTTGTGCAGACAGAAAAATATTCACAGAGCCATTGGGATGTCTGGCATGCTTTTATTCATCGGTGGGCAAGCCATGCACTCTGCAAGCTGTGTGTCTGTCTGCATGTCTCATGTCCTGGCACCTGTCCCCTCGAGTGTTTCTCATCATCATCGCCCTCAGCAGGGAGTCCCTACCTGTTTAAGTACAAGAGGGGAACAGAGCTGGCAAGATGCCAGAACATTACGTAACGTAACATAATTCTGCACATGTGAGTTCACTTCATGTTATGGGAACAGTTTATCAGACCCAGTCTCAAGGCTATGAGGACACTAGTTATGAGGCCCTTCCAAGACTGTGGGAACACTGCTTCCCTTAGCTACCCAGACACCTCTCATTTAGAGTACGGAGGACAGTCCATAAGCATTTCGTCCAACCCCTCAGCATAGGGTTGGCAGCTGCAGCTCACAGGCCCTGTTTTAAGAGACCAGTGATTCAGTCATTCCAGCAGTGTGGGGATGATAGCCCACATGGAATTTCCAGTCAATCTGCAAGTCTAGAGCCCACTATTGTACCAAGGCCCCAGTAAAATGCACCCCCTGATCACTTTCAGTGATTAAGGGTCCCCCATAAGCAGCACATAACCACTTCAGTGCAGCAATCACTGCTTTCTGATCTGGGCGCCATGCAGGATAAGCAGCTAAAACTCCTGTGGCCATGTCCACACCTGTTATAGCATACTTATATCCCTCTGAACTATGTGGGAACCCAACTACATCTACCTGCCACCCGGTCAGCAGTACCTGTCCCTGCACTACCTGTCCAGAATCTCCCACAGGCCTTTGGGGATGCTCTCCCAGGTTTCTTGTGTTTCTGCCAATGTAATGAGTAACCTTCAAGTTTTGAATGGTATAGACACCAGGCTACTTCCCTTCCTGAGGGACTGAGGTACCATTTCTAGCCACCGCATCTTGGATAGTATCAGCATCATCATTCCCAGGGGAAGCAGGAGATGCATGTATATCTGGTAACATGATATACAGTCATTTGTTTCTAGTGGCCTAACTCCCATAAGTCTTGCCACAAAGCCTGTCCCTACAACGGTCTATGCATAACCACCCACTTATTTGTATGCCATGTAGAGACCCATAATGTTAGCCCCTGGTACACTGTCCAATTATCTGTGCAAATAGTCAGGGGCGGGGCTTCCTTGACCACCACTATCCAGATGGCACAGAGTTCAGCCCATTGACTGCTTTGCCCCATACCCATGTCAAACCAAATCGTCTCTGTTTCTGGTTGGACTGCCACAGCTGTCCACACAGCAGACTGGCTCCTGCTGGACCCATCAGTGTACCATACATCTGAGGGAATGGGTGCCTGCCCCTCCTGGAAGGGGCTAGTTTCTACCTCCCCTATAGGGACAGGAACGGTAGATTTCTGATCTACATAAATAACTGGACCTAACACTTCCTATAGCTCAGCCCGCAAAGGGCTAGTGGACAGAGTACTCCTTTGCTGCAAATAAGCCCCCCACTTAGCCAGCGTCCCACTATGAGGCCTGGCCATCCAGTCCTGGACCCACCCTGCAGTGGCATGGGTGGTCCTAACTGTCATAGGGGCAGTTCCTAGTATGGCCTCAGTGGTCAACAGCAGGGCAGTATATACAGCAGCCAGCTGCTTTTCAATAAAGGAGTACCATGCCTCTGTTCCCTTCCATAGTTAGGACCAGAAACCCAAGGGTTGACAAAGCCATTTCGATCACTGCCACAAACCCCATCCAAACCCTTCCTGTGTCACATTCACATTTAGCTTACAGGGTCTAGCAGGATATTTCCTCCCTCTTCTTGGGAGGCTGGCACGGCCAAATGGGCCTTTAGACCCATAGGATGGACCTCTTTGGGTCACACCCTCAGGGTTTGGACGGTAAGTTAGGCCTGCATCGGATGCTGGTGTACAGGCACTAGGAGCTGTACTTGTGCAGCACCACACGCTACCTGGGTGGGTGCCAGTTGCTGGTGCCACCACTGCATCCCCTCGGGTCACCAGGCCACTGTTTCTGTGACTCCAGTGACTGCTGTTTTTGTGGCTCTAGGTGCCACTGTCATCTGGGACCTCTCTGACAGGCGCTGCACTTGCCTGCTGCCACTGCCACCATGATTCTCTGGCCTGCTCCCTATCAGTGAGTGAGCTTTCTGGGTGCCAGTACCTGCTCCCCTATCTCGTGCCAGCTCCAGTCTGCTTTCTCACAGCCTCCTGGGTCATTATGCCAGCTCTAACAGCTCCCACAGCCACCCCTCCTTCTGGAACACTGCTGCAAAGCTCAGCTCCAAGCACTCAGCCTTGACCCACAGGCACAGCAGCCCTCACTACTCTCCTACAGAGGGGTGGTGGTGGGTCCCCATCTCTTCTAATCAGTGGGCTGGGAGCAGAGTTTTCCAGGTGCTGGTACTGCTGCTGCCAGATCACCTGGCCCAGGGCCGGCCCTCCAGATGGTCACTCTCAGCCACTGTGTTCCAAGTCTGTGTGGGGCAGGGAAGGGAAGGGGATTCCCAGACCCAAACTTCCCCCAAGAGGCTGCTGCCCCGAGGCAACTCAGTTCATTTTCCCCCTCACCCTTTTCCCTTCAATCACTGAGAGTGGGGAGGGGGATTGCAGCAGCTCAGTTGCTCAGAGGCTTGTTACCAGGGCACAGACTCAAGCTTTCAAGGCTTTTTTTTTTTCTCTGCCTCTGTGTTTTGTAACTTTGCAGGTGAGGAATTTCAGTCTCCTTTTCTTCAGCCTTATAGGGCTTCCCCGCTCAGGGCCCTTGGAACTTCATTTTGTCTCAAAGCACAGTCTCCATCTCAGCTCCCAAAGCTGAAAGGAACACCCAGCCCACGGCCCCCAGGGCCACAGAGACACTGGGCTTTTCTAAGGTCTTCACCACCCACAGGGCTTTCTCCACTGTGTCAGGTATGCCACTGACATAGGGCCAGTCATGGGGTGGGAGGCCGAACTGCTAGGAGCCCAGCCACCAAATACTACCTGCCAGTAATCAGCCACTCCAAACCTTCCTCCAGGGGTGCCAGCTCCATAACATTCTGTGACAAATCCTGACGGCTATGCCAATTGTGTTGCCATCCTTCAAGGCCAGGCAGGTTCATGGTATTTGTGCAGACAGAAAAATATTCACAGAGCCATTGGGATGTCTGGCATGCCTTTATTCATGAGTGGGCAAGCCATGCATGCTGCAAGCTGTGTGTCTGTCTGCATGTCTCATGTCCTGGCACCTGTCCCCTCGAGTGTTTCTCATCATCATCGCCCTCAGCAGGGAGTCCCTACCTGTTTAAGTACAAGAGGGGAACAGAGCTGGCAAGATGCCAGAACATTACGTAACGTAACATAATTCTGCACATGCAAGCCCACTTCATGTTATGGGAACAGTTTATCAGACCCAGTCTCAAGGCTGTGAGAACAGTAGTTATGAGGCCCTTCTAAGGCTGTGGGAACACTGCTTCCCTTAGCTACCCAGACACCTGGGTGAGGAAGCCAAACTGCCTCTACTTACCCTACAAATGTACACAAATCCGCCCACCTGGGAATCAGCACCAGAAGGGCCCAATTTGATTATGGGTAGTGGGGGAAGTGACTGAAAGCCAGCATAGAGTGGAGCAAGCAGCACTGTTCCCTCTCGGACCCTCCCCCACATACAGCACCACAACACAGAAACCTGGGTTACCCTGCCCTGGTGATCACCTAAGGTTCTGCCCCTTACTACGTAGCAGGTGTGCTAAGACAACAACAACAACAAAATGGCCCAAATGAAAGAACAGATCAAAGCTCCAGGAAAAATACAACTAAGCAATGAAGAGATAGCCAGCCTATCAGATGCACAGTTCAAAACACTGGTAATCAGGATGCTCACAGAAATGGTTGAGCTCAGTTGCAAAATGAAAGAATAAATGAAGGCTACCCAAAGTGAAACAAAGAAAAATGTACAGGGAACCAACAGTGAAAGGAAGGAAACCAGGACTCAAATGAATGGTTTGGAGCAGAAGGAAGAAATAAACATTCAACCCGAACAGAATGAAGAAACAAGCATTCAAAAAAATGAGGAGAGGCTTAGGAACCTCCAGGACAACTTTAAATATTCCAATATCCAAATCATAGGGGTGCCAGAAGGAGAAGAGGAAGAGCAAGAAATTGAAAACTTACTTAAAAAAATAATGAAGGAGAACTTCCCCAATCTGGCAAAGGAAATAGACTTTCAAGAGCTCCAGGAAGCTCAGAGTCCAAAGAAGTTGGACCCAAGGAGGAACATGTCAAGGCACATCATAATTACATTACCCAAGATGAAAGATGGGGAAAGAATCTTTTTTTAGAGATTTTATTTCTTTAGAGGGGAAGAGAAAGAGAGAAATATCAATGTATGGTTGCCTTTCATGGGTCCCCTGCTGGGAACTGGCCTGCAACCCAGGCATGTGCCCTGACTGGGAATCGAACCTCGATCCTTTGGTTTGCAGGCCTGCACTCAATTCACTGAGCTACACCAGCCAGGACGGGAAAGAATCTTAAAAGCAGCAAGAGAAAAGGAGACAGTTACCTACAAAGGAGTTCCCAGAAAACTGTATCAGCTGATTTCTCAAAAGAAACCTTACAGGCAAGAAGGGGCTGGAAAAAAGTATTCTAAGTCATGAAAGGCAAGGGCCTACATCCAAGATTACTCTCTGTAGCAAAGCTATCATTTAGAATGGACACGCAAATAAAGTGCTTCCCAGATAAGGTCAAGTTCAAGGAGTTCATCATCACCTAGCCCTTATTATATGAAACATTAAATGGACTTATCTAAGAAAAAGAAGATAAAAAATATGAACAGTAAAATGACAATAAACTCAGTTATTAACAACCAAACCTAAAAACAAAAACAAACTAAGCAAACAACTGGAACAGAAACAGAATCACAGAAATGGAGATCACATGGAGGGTTTTCAGTAGGGGAGTGGGAGGGGGAGAGGAGGGAAAAGGGTACAGAGAATAAGAAGCATAAATGGTAGGTAGAAAATAGTCAGGGGCAGGTTAAGAATAGTATAGGAAATGTAGAAGCCAAAGAACTTTTATGTATGACCCATGGACATGAACTGAAAGGGGGGAATGCGTGTGGGAGGGGGTGTGCAGGGTGGAGGGGAATAAAGGGGGTAAAATGGGACAACTGTAATAGCATAATCAATAAAGTATATTTTTTAAAAGGTAGAGTTAGAAAATAGCATTTTTCTTCTTAGACCCTATCTTCAAATTACTTTTCTGGTCTTCCGGTTTGTACGCATCTATTTGCCTTAATTTAAATAAATAATTTTTGTTGATTTTTTTAAAAGAGAGAGAAACATCAGTTTGTCGTTTCACTTATTTATACATTTTCACTGGTTGATTCTGTGCCCTGACTGGCTACTGAACCTGCAACGTTGGCATATCCAAACAGTGCCCTAATAATTGACCTACCCAGGCAGGGAAGCAGCACTCTTCCTTTAAACTGCTTTTAGTGGCTTTTGCTTTTGGGAAAGGATTTCCTTTCAGTGTAATAGCAACAGCCACCCCAGGTGAAGTCACACACTTGGGGATTTTGTTATAGCCTGTAAAAATAAAACAAAAACAATGCCTTGGAAACTGAGTTTAAAAGTGTTGTCAGTTCTTTCTCTAGTGTTTACTTGGATTTTTTTTTTTTAAGAAACGTGTGACAGTCTTTTAAAAGGTAAAGTAGCAGATTTTTACCTTTTAGCAGTTTAAGGAGTTCCTGACTTCACAGGTTGCTAAGATGTCAGATTCATGCTGAGCAGTGTAAGTAAAGTGTTAGTTACAAATGAGAGAGAAAAGGATCCTTTTCACAGTTATAAATAAGCTATTTCTAGTAGCTCACACCTTTTTATTTTTCACTCCCACTTTCCCTGGTTTTGTATAAACATTAAATCCCCCAAGGAGATGGATATTTAAGGTGATAAGTAGTGCCTCTCACAGGGAAAGAGCAGGGAAGACAGAAAGGCTACATGGCTACTGTAAGTTGAGGGCTTCATTTGTGGACCTCAGGAAAAACTCAAGAAGGACATATTCTTCTTCCTCAGTGTTCTGTGATGCTTAAACTGTAATTTAAACAATTGAGATATCAACCATGCACCACAAAGTCACCCTTTTAAAGTACATAATTCAGAGGTCTTCAGTGTATTCACTATGTTGTACAACCATTACCACTGTCACATTTCACAATATTTTTATTGTCCCCAAAAGGAAGTCCATACGCATTAGGTGTCATTTTCTATTTCCCCTTCCCTCTAACCTCTGGCAGCCACTAATCTACTTCTTGTCTCTATGGATTTGTCTGTTCCAGCGTTTTATATAAATGGAAACATATAAATGGTACTGGCTTCTTTCACTGAAAATGTTTTCAAGGTTCATCCATCTAGTAGCCTGTTTCAGTACTTCAGTCCTTTTTATGGCTCAATAATAGCCCAGTACCTGGATATACACATTTTGTTTATTGGTGCTTCACTGATGGACATTTGGATTGTTTCCATTTTTAGGCTATTATAAATAATGCTACTGCATGTATTCATATACAGGTTTTTATGTGATGATGTCATTATTTTTAGCACAATACTTCTGTACTTTGTCAAAAAAGAAAATATTAAAAATCAAGACCAATAAACCCATACTCCTACCACCTAACCCCACCATATTTATTTTTATATTACCTTCAACATACACATACAGTATTCCAAGTGGTTAAGAAATCATGTACTATCTTGATGCTGATCACTTCTCTCTTCTATTTCCTCTTCAACCCACTCCAGTTGGACTTTCACTCTCACCACTACAAATTAGGGCTCTTGTCAAGATCAAGATCACCAGCAACCTCCAGCTTGCCAAACCAGTGTCCTCATACTACTTGACCTCCAAGTGGTATGTGATGCTGTTGATCATCCACTCCCCTGGAAACACTGTCTTCTCTTGGTTTTTGCGGCACCATACATCGTGAGTGTTCCTTCTACTTCCCTGGCTACTCCTCACATTGTATTTCCTGTTTCTTTTTCTGCCTAACCCTAAATGTTGGAAAGTTCCAGGATTTGGTCCTAGGCCCCCTACTCTGTAGGCCCCCTATTCTCTTCTCAGCCACAACACTTAGTCCTAATGATTCTTAAACTTACATCCCCAGTTCTGATTGTGTTAAGCTCTGTATTCGTATATACAGTTGCCTACTTGACATCTCTGCTTAGAGGTCTAATAGGTGTCCCAACTGAACATGGCCAAAGCAGATCTCTTGATTTTCTAACCCTGAAACCTGCTCTTCCCTCAGTCGTTCCTCATCTTGGTTGGACCTGCACAGTTGCTCACATCAGAAATCTTAGGTGACATCATTGATTCCTTCTTTCCATTATTTGTCTCTCCACCTCCAAATTACATCCAGAATCTAGTTACTTGTCACCATCTCAGCTACTTTAGTGCGAGATAGCATCTCTCACCTGGACAACTGTAATAGCTTCTACTCTTAACTCCTCTGTAGTTCACCCTTCAGCATAGCCAATGCGATTTCTTTAAAAATCTGAGTCAGAGACAGGGTCATACCCCTGCTCAAAGCTCTCCATTGGTTTTCCATTAAATAAAAGCCAGAGCCTTTGCCATGGATAGACGGCCCTGCATAATGTACCTTCTGCCTGCCTCTCCAGTGCTATCTGCTACTTCTCCCTCATTGCTTTACCGCAGACACACTAGCCTTTTATTTCTCCAGTGGCATACACTCTTTCTGTCCTTTAAGGCCTGCATTGCAGGAGCCATTTCCTCTACTTGGGCTGCCCTTCTAGGTCTTTGCAGAGCTGGCTCCTTGTCAGAGCTGGTATCAGCTGAAATGTTCTCTCCTCAGAGAAGCTTCCCTGACCACCTATCAAAAATAGCCCTCTGCCACTACCTCCCACTCTGTAAAGTATGTTCTGTGTTATTTTCTTCATTGTATATATTATTATTCTGAAATTATTTACCTATTTATATCTTACAGTTTTTTAAAAATTGAGGTATAATTGACATATAATATTGTATTAGTTTCAGGTGTACAACATAGCGATTCAGTATTTGTATATATTGTGAAATTATCAGTAGTCACAGTAAGACTAGTTACCATCTGTTACCTTAAAACTTTTTGCAAAAGTTTTGCAAAACCCTTTTTTTCTTATGGTGAGAAGTGTTAAGAGCTTTCTTAGCAACTTTCAAATATACAGTGTGTTATTATTGACTATAGTCACCATGGTGTACATGGCATCCCCATGACTTACTTATTTGATAACTAGAAGTTTGGCAGAACTTCCCCCACTACCCGTGCTTTTGGCAGCCACTAATCTGTTCTCTATATCTGTGAGCTTGACTTTTTTGTTTTTGGTTTTTTTTTAGATTCTACATATAAGTGGGATTTTATGGTATTTGTCTTTGTATCTGGTTTGTTTCACTGTTTACTTATTGATTGTCACTAATATAAACATCTGATATTTACTAAACTTATACTTTGTGATAGATATTTATTTACATTTTCTCATTCATCATCCCCATTTTATAACTGAGGAAACTGCAATTCACAGCAGCAAGAACTTTGTCTACTTGTTTTTACTGCTACATCCCTAACACACATAACAGTGTCTGGCACATAGTAGTTGCTAAAAAAATTTTTTTTAATATATTTATTTATTTTTAGAGAGAGGGGACAGGAAGGAGAAAGAGAGGGAGAGAAACATCAATGTGTGGTTGCCTCTCATGTGTCCCCCACTGGGGACCTGGCTTGCAACCCAGGCATGTGCCCTGACTGGGACTCGAACTGGCATCCCTTTGCTTCACAGGCCCATGCTCAATCCACTGAGCTACACCAGTCAGGGCAACTAAAAAAATTTTTGTTGTTGGTTGAGTAAGTGACAGAAAGACTCCCAGCATCTCTATATCTCTAGTTCTGCATATCCCTGAAGATGTAAACTTGTGCCCTGGCTGGTGTGGCTCAGTGGATTGATTGAGTGCAGGCATGTGAAGCAAGGGGTCACCTGTTCGATTCCCAGTCAGGGCACATGCCTGGGTTGCGGGCCAGGTCCCCAGTGGGGGACACATGAGAGGCAACCACACATTGATGTTTCTCTCCCTCTCTTTCTCCCTCCCTTTCCTTCTAAAAATACATACATAAAATCTTTAAAAAAAAAAGTAAACTTGTATATTCGATCACCCACTTAGTATTTCCACTCAGATTTCTAATCAACATTTAAATTATCCCACAACTCTTAACTCCTTCTTTGCCTAAACCTATTTTTTTTCCTCTTCCTCGTATTAGTAAATGGCATCACCACAAGTCCAGTTTATACCAGAAACCTAGGCTTTGCTTTTAGTGGGTGGGTCCCTTTCTCCATTCCCCAGGTCCAGTCCAGCAGCAAGACTGTTGATTCTTTCTTGAACTATCTCTGTGCTCGCTGTCACCACACGAACCTCCCTTCCCATTGTCTCTTTCAGACTTGTTTCCCTGCATCTACTCTTGTCTCTCTTAAGCCATTTCCCACTTGGCAACCAGAGTGATTTTTAAAAAACGTGTTAGCTCACACCACCACCATGTGTAGGATCCTTTTGTGGATTCCTGTTGTTATAGTCTGAGTCCTTCACTCTGGCCTACAATGCCCTGGTGATCTGGGTGCCTCTGCCCCTTCAGTTCCCTCGAACCATTTTCCCCCTTGGTCACTGGGTTTCAGTTTACACTGAGCTCCTTCCCTTCCTCCACGATCTTCTCCACCTCAGAGCCTCTGGACTGGCCATTCCTTCTGTCCATGACTCTCTCTACTCCCAGGTCTTTGCAGGACTGGCTTCTTGTTCTTCAGTTTTCAATTCAAATAGCACTTCAGATATTTCTTCTCTGAATTCTGAATATCACATCAGCCATTTTATTAAGAGCACTTAACCATACACTGGAACTGTCATTTATTTATTCATGTATTTACTTATTTTCTGTTTGGTTTTCCCCCCTCTAGATTATAAATAATTGTTGCCCTACAACATAATATGTATCAGAGAAATATTTGGGGAGTGAATGCCTGAATGATAAACACATTTCTGGGTATACATGCTGTATTATAATATCATGTTTTCCCTTAATGTTAAATCATAAAAGTACCAATTTTCTTTAGTCCTCATATTTGAAATTCTTTTTATACTCTTGTGTCCAGCTTACTTCACAAAGCATACTGGTTCTTTTTTTTTAAATGTTATTACAGTATGCTTTACATACAAGAAATTCATCCCTTTTAGTGTGCAGTTCTACAAGCTCCGACAAAGATAAAATCATGTAATTACAACACAGTCAAGATATAGAACAGTTCTGTCACCCTAAAGAATTAGCCATGTCACTATGTAGTCTGCTCTTCTTACTGCCTTCATCTGATAGAAACTACTGGTCTGTTTTCTCTACTTACAGTTTTGCCTTTTCCAGAACATCATATAAATGGAATCATGCAGTATGTAATCTTTTCAGTCTGGCTTCATTCCTTTAGCATAATGCATTTGAAGTTCATCAGTGTTGTTGAATATGTCAGTAGTTAAATTCTTTTTTTTTTTTTGCTGAGTGAGTACTATTCCATTATATGGATATACCATGGTTATTTATCCATTTACAAGCTAAAGGACATTTGAATTGTTTTCAGATTCTGTCAGTCATGGATAAAGTTGCTGTAAACATTTACATACAGGTTTTTATGTAAACAAAATTTTTCATTTCACTTAGGTAAATATACCTAGGAGTGGGATTGTTGGGTTGTATGGTAAGTATATGTTTAACTTTATAAGAAACTACCAAACCCTCTTCCAGAATTGCTGTGCTGTTTGAATTCCCAGCAGCAGCATGTGAGAGTTCCGATTGTTCTGCATCCTCACCAGCACTTGATGTTGTTAGGTTTTGGTGTTGGTAGTACTGTGGCTCTAAGTTGCATTTCCTTAATGACTAATGATGGTGAATATCTTTCTGCATGATTGTTTGTCATCTGTATATCTTCTTTAAAGAAATTTTTTTAATTTAAAATTTTACTGATTCTAGAGAGAGGAGAAGGGAGGGAAAAAGAGGGAGAGAAAAATCTCTGTGAGAGATGAACATTGATCAGTTCCCTCTTGCACACACCCCAACAGGGGACTGAACCCACAGCCCAGGCATGTACCCTGATCAGGAATTGGTGCCTTTCATTCTGCAGGACGATGCCCAACTGAGCCACACCTGTCAGGGCTCCATATCTTCTTCGGTAATGTTTCTGTTCAAATCTTTTGCCTGTTTTTTAAATTGGGTTATTTGTTTTCTGCTTACTGAGTTTTGACATTTCTTTTTATTCCAAATGTATATGCTTTATCACATATATGTGATTTGAATATATTTTCTACCATAATGGATTCTAGTTGATAAAATCCAATTTATCAACTATTTAGTTTTATAGATCATACTTTTAGTGTAATGTAAGAAATCTTTGCCTAACCAAGGTCACAAACATTTTTTTCCTGTGTTTTTTTCTAGATGTTTCATAGGGTTAGGTTTTCTATTTAGGTCTATCTCCCTATAATGAGTTAATTTTTGTGTATGGTGTGAGACATAGACTAAGATTTTTTTTCTGCAAGTGGCTGTACAGTTTTTCTAGTCCCATTTATTGAAAAGACTACCCTTTTTCCATTGAACTGCTCTGTATTTTTGTTGAAAATTAATTGTATTATTTTCTTAGGGCTGCCATAACAAAGTGCCACAAGCTGGTTGACTTAGAATAACTGTAATATTATCTCACAGTTGGGAGTCCAGAAGCCTGCAGCCCAGGTGTCAGGAGGGTTATGCTCATTCTGAAACCTGCAAGGGAAGAGCCTTCCTTGCCTCTGCCAGCTTCTGGTATTCCCAGACTTTTCTTGACTTGTTAGCATAATTCCAGTCTCTGCTTCACACAGTGTCCTCCCCGTGTGTGTATCTTCACATCGTCTGCCTTCAGTGTATGTTTGCGTCCACCTTTCCCCTTTTTATAAGGCCACCAGTCATACTGGATTAGGGCTCATTTTAATGATGTCTTCTTAAAGTTGGTTAAATCAGCAAAGACCCAGTTTCCAAATAAGGTCACATTCTGAGGTACTGGGGGTTGGAACTTCAACATCTTTTGGGGGGACATAATTCAACCCATAACATTAATTGACCATATGTATGGGTCTGGATTACTTATACTGCTCCGTTGAGATGCATGTCCGTCCTTTTGCCAGTGGCACATTGTGTCAGATGGTGTGAGTTCTCAACTTCCTGCTTTCCAGTTCCTGGCACCGTAGTCTGCAGGCTCTCTTCAGGCTGTAACTGGGGGAACTACTGTTTTCTCTCTCTCAGGATTCACTGTGCTGTGCTGCCTGCCATCCGGTGTCTGAAAATCCGTTTGATGTACTTGTCCAGTTTTTTAGTTGTTTAGGTTGGGAGAGTAAATCCAGTTCTTATAACTCCATCATGGCCAGATGTGAAAGTCCATAGTGGGAGTGTGAAATGATTGAATCACAATTTTATTGTGTCACTATACCAAAACTTTAGGAATTTTTCTACTGTTTGGCATTTAAATTATTTCATATTATTGCTGTATAGGTAATGCTACAGTAAACCTTTTTATGCACATATCTTTTTGCTTTAATTGAATTATTTCTTTTAGATAAGTTTCCAGGAGAATAGTTACTGAATAAAGGATGTGGAAATGTTTGTGGATATTCTATTCTCAAAGGAATGTACCAATTTACAGCAGTTCATGAGTGGACTAGTTATCTATCACAAAACTAGTTTTTGCTGGCATTGAGTATTTAACAAACTAAATGTATTTTTAATTTTTAACATGAATCAATATTACATTAATATTGTTAACATTAATATTACATGTAATGTGTATATACAAATAATTATACCAATATACATATATGTTCATGTGTGTGTGTATACAGGGTGCAGCAAGAGTAGGCAGTTGGCTGAATAGAAAATAATGTAATAATAATACAAGAATAAACTCTGTTTCATGCACTCACAACTGTAAACCTACTTTTGCTCCATCTATATGTGTATGTGTTTCCATCATCAGAGGGGATAGACCTCCTTGGCCCTCTGGTTCTCAAATTCATAACCTCCAAGCCCTGGCCAGGTAGTTGAGTTGGTTGGACCATTGTCCTAGAACTGAGAGATTGAGGGTTCAATTCCCAGTCAAGGCACATACCTAGGTTTCAGGGGTCCCAGGTTCAGGTGCATACAGAAGGCATCTAATCAATGCTTTTCTCTTGCACTGATGTTTCTTTCTCCCTTCCTCTCTCTCTTCCTTGTTCTCTAAAAAACAATGAAAAAATGTGCCTGGGTGAGGATTTAAAAAAAATAAAAATAAAAACAATAAACCTCTAAGAAGAGATCTGTCTAGGAGCATCCAGCCTTTTGGCATCTCTGGGCCACGCTGGAAGAAGAAGAGTTGTTTTGGGCCACATACTAACTACGCAAACACTAATGAAAACTGATGAGCAAATAAAAGGTTTTAAGTAAATTTATGGTTTTGTGTTGGGCTGCATTTCATAGCCATCCTGGCCCACTTGCAGTCCACAGGCTCCAGGATGGACACCCCTGTTAGACTGTTATGGTCAAGTGCTCACACCTCCTCTGATCACTTTGGCAATGCTATTGAATGTTATGATTGGCACAGCTCAGGTCTGTGCTTGCCTAGAATCAATCAGTTAGGCTTTGGAAGATGAAGTCATATAAATATCAACAGCTTCGTGAACCATGCAGTTGGAAAGAGTGAGTAAAGGAAGCAAGTTTCAAAATGTGTGGGGTCAGTGTGGTAGGGAGGTTGCTGTTTTCTAGATGCCCAGAAGAAGGGGGAATATGGAGTAAATAAAATCCTAGTTATTTATTACTGTAGCATGAATGTGACTCTTTTTTCATTTGCTGTTCATTCATTCATCTAACTTATCTAACAAATGTTTATTGAGAGACTTCTGAGTGCCAAGGATGCAGAGAGAAACAAGATCCAGTTGAGTCTAATGGACTCAGCCAAAAAAGGCAAAGGGGTAAAAATGTTAAGATGCCTTGGCTGGTGTGGCTCACTGGATTGCTTACCAGCCTGCAAACCAGGGGGTCGCTGGTTTGATTCCTGGTTGAGGCACATGTCTGGGTTGCTGATCAGGTTCCCAGTAGAGGGCATGCAAGAGGCAACCACACATTGACATTTCTCTCCCTCTGTTTCTGCTTCCCTTTACCTCTAAAAATAAATAAATAATCTTTAAAAAATTGCTAAGAGGTAAGTTCCGTGATGGACTTATTCACAGGACTTAATAGGAGCATAGAGAGCCTCAACTAAAGGCAGGGAAGAGTCATGAAGGTATATTTATTTACTGTCTATTGATGTGTAACAGATCACCCCAAAACTTAGTTGCTTGAAACAACAATAATCATTTACTATCTGTAATGGTTTCTACGAATGCAATTCAGAAGCATCTCAGGAGATTCTGACTCATGAGAGAGGAGGGTCTGTCCCAGGACATTGCAGTCAGGTGTTGGCTGGGGCTACAGTTATCTGAAGGTTTGAGATTAAGGGATCTACTTCCAAGGTAGATCACTCATGTAGTTGGCAAGTTGGTGCCTCTCCATGGGACTTTGTGGTGTTTTCATGACGTGCCATGGCAGCTGACTTCCCCAGAACAAGTGATAAAAGAAACTAAGATGGAAGCTCCAGTGCCATTTATGGCCCATACTTGGAAGTTATACACGGGTGCTGCTGCTACATTCTCTTAGTCACGGAGGTTAGTTGTATTTCATTGTGGAGAGGTCCAGCACAAGGATGTGAATACTGGGAGGTAGAATCATTTGAGCCATCTTGGAGGCTGGCTACCACAGAAGGCTTCTTTCTGTGACAAGGTGTCATTTGAGTTGAGTCTTAGAGTACATACAGGATTATCTGGCAGATAAGGAGACCATTAGATAAAAAAAATAATGGAGAAATTGGGCAGCTGATAATAAGGAGGCCACCATGACTATATTGTAAGGTAGGTGTGGGATGGTAAGGGAGGAGTGGAACCAGACCATGTAGATCCTCCTATAGCTAGAGTGTGTGGCCCTTTTTTTGGAGATAATGGCAAACCACTGAAAGAGTACAGCAGATTTAGGTTTCAGATTTGCACTAAAAGGATAATGTTGGCAGTAGGAAGCAGCTAAAAATAGGAGACTGGAGTTTGTGAGAAAGGTGTCACTGGAGGAAGGCGTCTGACAGGTGCTTGTGGCAGCTCTGGCAGGGCATGAGATTGTTCAGGAATAGCTCCCAGTGAGAAGAGCAAGGGCAGAGGGCGGAGCCCACAGGCAGCACAGAGATATGCTGAGGAAGAGAAAACCAGGAAGATTCCCACTATTTTTGCACTCTATGATCAAAAAGAGTATTTTGAAGATTCCCACTATTTTTGTACTCTACCTTCAAAAAGAGTAAAGAAAACTCATATTTTCTTTCCTTTTTTTAACATAATTTCCTTTTTTATTCAATATAAAGAAATCAAGTATATACTTGCCTTGTCCACACTATCCTCAGCTAAGAAATTTAATCTTGACTAAATCAGTCTTCAAACCCATCCCTTTCCCATTCTTTTCACTGGCATTTATTTTCTTTCCTTTTTAAAAAAATATTATTTATTTTTAGAGAGAGGGGATGGGAGGGAGAGAGAGAGAGAAACATCAGTGTGTGGTTGCCTCTCAAGTGCCCCATACTGGGGACCTGGCCTGCAACCCAGGCATGTGCTTTGGTTCGCAGGCCAGCGCTCAGTCTACTGAGTCACACCAGCCAGGGCCATTCTTTTTTTTTTAATTGACTTTCTTGGGGTGACACTGGTTAATAAAATTATATCTGTTTGAGGTATACAGTTCTATAATACATCATTTGTAAATACTTATATATTTCCTTCATTTTCCAGTGAAATGTTCATGTTCTGTGGAGTATTTATTGTCTGATTTTACTTTTTTAAGCACCCTAGTAGCCATATTATCATCTTATTCCAGCCTTTCTGGGACTTTGCTGTCCTTACGCTTCTCTCCCAGTTTGTTGTTATCAATAGCCTTCAGTATCCTGTTACTTTCTCGCACAAAAATGTAGTCTTCAGGATCTCAGAGGCCTCCTGGAATACAAATATTTTTGCTTTTGCTGCTTACAGCTTTCATGTTCCCTGAAACTTGATCTTTATCCAGAGCCCCTACCCTCCCCCCACCCCCCAGGGATTTACAGTGACATCTGATGATTTTTGCTTTGTGAACAAAATTTGTCTTTTAGGACACGCGGAGTCTACAGTCTAGGGAGGAAAATATTGGAGGCTTAAAGGTGTTAGTCAGTTAAAAGACTGACACCTTTAAGCATGTAAATTTAATTTTTTAAAACTTCTTTCTAGAGCACCTCAAAGTCGCTTGCATCAATCCTGTTTCTCAAAAGTTTCTGCCTGTGTGTACTTCTGTGGCTGTAGCAGGCAGCCGGTGAGGTGGCTAACTCCTCAGCTGCTTCTGTGGGCTCCCAGGTGGCTGCCTTCAGATGGTTTCCATAATGATCAGAGGCAGCTTAGCAACATCACATCTGGCTCCTGTTGAGACTCATGGGCAGTTGATGGGAGATGCAGATTCCTTTAAACATATTCAGAATCTAACCATTTCTCAATGGTCCCACTGTCGAAAAGCCAACATCATTCTTACCTCTTCTGCCTTGTCTCCGCACTACGGCCAGAGAGAACTTTTAAAATCGAAGTCAAGCTTGGGTTCACCTCTGCTTAGAACCCTCCAATAATGTCCTAACTCATGAGAATAAGATCCAAAATCTGTCCCACGCTGTAAGGCCCTCTATGACCCCTGCTGCATCTCCCACTATCTCCTTCCACTCTCCTTTCATCCTCTGCCCACTGCCTTGTTGCTTCTTCATCCTGCCAAGTATGCTCAAGCCTTAGAAGCTTTGTACTTGCCGTTCCTTCTGCCAGGATCCCTTCATCCAATAGCCAAGTGACTTGATTCCTCACTTCCTTTTGCTTTGGTCTTTGCTCAGGCATCACCTTATACCCAAAGAGCTCTTCCTGACCATTTTACATATACAGCTCCTCCCTTCTGATACTCTACCTTTCCCTGGCTTTCTTTCTTTCAGTACTGCAGTGGTCACACTCTGACACAGCTATATGTATGTTCATTGTCTGATTCTCTACTCTAATGGGGCCAGGGCTTTTGTTTTCCATTGTTCCACCTCAGCTCAAGGACCGCACCTGGTGAATGGTAGTGCTCGGTAACTGTGGAGTGAATGAATGGGTGGGGGGCAAGCTCAGGTCAGGAAGGGAAGCTGCCTGGTGAGAATCATCCTCCCTGCCCCTCAGTCTTCCACAGCCAGAGACAGCTCATTTCCTCCACCGCAAGCAACACCTGTTTCCTTCACACTTTCTTTGCCCTTCTAGATGAAACAACCAAATTACTGCCTCTGGGGTGTGGATACGTCTTTCTCATGATCACAACTGGCATGTGTTACTTTGAACCATATAGAATTGTCGTTTTTATAGTTTGTAGTGGATGAATATCAGCAGTATCAGATGGCTTTCAGTGTATCAATGTTGAAGGCCCAGATACTAACAATAACTGCCTAGAAATTACTAGGACTGTTACTAGGGTTTGGTGCTTACTGGGTACTTGCTGTGTGTCTGACAGTGTGCTAAGGGCCATATTTGTATTCTTACTTAATCCTCATAACCACTGTGAGATGTAGGGGCCGTTGTTCTATTTTATGGATAAGAAAACTAAGATTTAAAGAGATGAAGTGAACTCACCAAGGTCATACTAAGTGGGGAGCAGCAGAGCTGGGAATCCACATCAGTCTGCCTGGAACTGTCTTCACTTTACCTGCAGCTGCCTGGCTGCTGCACAAAGGTGAAGGTGGTGCAGAGGGTGAGCTCTGAAGCTGCCCCCTCCTGAGGCTGGTGCTGCAGCGATATGCACAATAGAGCACTGGATTATTTCCCAGCTTGGCCCCCAGCACCGGATAGCTAGTGGCCCTGTGTGTCATTTCATGGGGCGGGGGGGGGAGTACAGCGTTTGGTTAGGGCACAGTTACTGGAGTCCATTTGGAAAATTGTCTGTGGGTCTCTTCTAGGCTTATTTTCTTGTGTATAAGGAATAGAGATATCTACTTCAAAATATGTTGTGAGGATTGAATGATTTAAAAACCTTCCAGCTCAGTCCCTTTAACATAAAAATATGTAATGCTCCATCCAGCACAAAATTCTGATTCAAATAACTCCCTGCATGTCTGTTATACTGAAGGAAGACATTACATTTTCACGATCATCCTCAAGAGGACAGACAAGCTGACCTGTTAGGGATGCAGATTCTGCCATCTGGTTCTCTGTCTGGAAGCAGGAGGGAGTGGCTCACCCCGTTGGACACCAAAGCCTCCATTGTGGTCATTTAACCCAAACTTGGCATGGTCAGGGTGTGTCTGAGGACAGAGGAGAGAAGACTCATGACCCTTTAGGAGGTCCCCTTAGGAGTTCCAAGATGACTCTTTTGCCCCCAAATTTGTAAGTATGTCTTTACAGAGAACTGGAGTTTTTCACATGCCCATTTTCCCACCTATGCTTGAGTTAAGGGCCCACAGAGTTATGTGTTCTCCCAGCTCCCCTGAAGTGGTTGTTTAATTTTCCTCGTTTTTTCCTTTATCCCTCATAGGACCCTTCTAGTTTACCCAGAATCCTAACACTAGAATTCTGTAGTGGATAGTGTAGTGAAGACTAGCAGCTGCTGTGGCCCAGAGTAACAACTAGCACCTCTAATTTCCTGTCACCCGAAAAATGGCAAAGGAGGTTTTTCTTTAGGTCTAGGTGAGTATGATTGCAAAAACTATAAGGCAGCTTGTTCTAAATATTTCAACCATCCCTCCTATTTTTGCCCTCATATTTATTTCATGGAGTCAGATCTTTTTACTCTATGATTAAAAGTAAAAGGCTTAAAAAATGGAAAAAGTCTGGAAAAAAACTACCCCCAAAATGTGTTTCTGTTGAAGCACAAGCGGGTGATAATAGGGTCTTCTGGTTCTAATGGGTCTTCTTGCTTCTGGAAGCAAGTTAGAAATAGGAAGTTAGAAAGTTAGAGAAGCACCTAGTGCTGGTTTTTTTTCCTTTAATTTTTGAGATAAAATTCACATGCTACAAAATGTACCATTTTAAGGTGTACATTTCAGTGGTTTTAGTGTTTCCTGTACAGCTGTCACCCCGGTACAACTCTAGAACATTTTTCATCTCCCCAGAGAGCAACCCATACCCATTAGCAGGCAGCCTGCATTTCCCCTCTCCCCTGGCCCTTGGTAGTCACTCATTAATCTCGGTTGTGGATTTGCCTCTACTGGACATTTCATTTAAACAGAATCGTACAATATTCATCCTCTTGTGGCTGGCTTTTTTCACTAAGCGTAATGTTTTAAAGGTTCATTCATGTTAGAGCATAATCTGCACTTCATCCCTTTTTACAGCTGAATAATATTTCATTATGGATATTCCACACATTTTTCATATACAGCTGAATAATATTTCATTACATGGATATTCCATACATTTGCATATCCATTCACCATGTTAGACATCTGGGTTATTTCTACCCTGGGGCTGTAACAAATAATGCAGCCGTCAGTGTCCATGGACAAGTTTTTGTGTGGATATGTGCTTTCATTTGTTTTGGGTGGACACCAGGAGTGGAATTGCTGGGTAATATTTAACCTTTTGAGGAAGAGCCAAGCTTTTCCCCACAGCAGCTGCACAGTTTTACATTCCCAGCAGTGATATCTGAGGGTTCCAGTTTCTTCACAGCCTCACAAACACTCACCGTTTGTCTTTAAAAAAATTTTTTTATTTATTGATATGAGACAGAGAGAGAGAAACATTGATTTGTTGTTCCACTTATTTATGCATTCATTGGTTGATTCTTATATGTGCCCTCACCAGGGATTGAACCTGCAACCTTGGCCTATTGGAACTACACTCTAACCAACCGAACTCCCTGGGCAGGGCCCTCACTGTCTTTTTGATGACGGCCATCCTAGTGGGTGTGAAGCAGCATCGCACTGTGGTTTGGGTTTGCATTGCTCTGATGAATAAAAATATCAAGTGTTTTTTACCTGCTCATTTGGTCATTCACATATCTTTTTTGGAGAAATGTATATTCAGATCTTTTGCCCATTTTAAAAATTGGGCTGCTTGTCTTTTTATTATTACTGAGTCCTTAATTTTTAAGTGAACAAAAAAAGGGAGGGGAGGGAGGCAGTGATTTAAAGTGACGGGAGACCTGAATTAGGTCACAGTCCGTGGAAACGGTGGCAGAGCAGACTGCAGCAGAGAGCAGGATGTGTCGGTGACGGGTGAGTGCGGGTGACTCAGGAGCTCAGGTGCAGTTTAAAGGAGTCCTCAAAGATGCTGCCTCAGGGAAACCTGCTCAGGGAGGTTTTGTTGGTGGCTGGGTTTTCTCTTCTTTTTTCTTTAAAGATTTCATTTAATTTTAGAGAGGGGAAGGGAGAGACAAAGAGAGGGAGAGAAACATCAATGTGTGGTTGCCTCTCACATGCCCCCTTACTGGCCTGCAACCCAGGCATGTGCCCTAGACTGGGAATTGAACCAGCAGCCATTTGGTTCACAGGCCTGTGCTCAATCCACTGAGCTATGCCAGCCAGGGCTTATTTTCTTATTTAAGAAATATTTGCCTGAGCATAGAGCCTTACGAGGTCTGTGTGTGTGATTCTCTCCTTCCCTAAGATGGGGGCTGTATGGACACTCCCCTTGGCTCACAGAGCTGTTAAGAACAATTGGTTTTGTAGCTTCTTCAAAGTGTGTCCTCAGATGAAATGTTCAGAAAAGGAGGCTTTTTAAAAATGTTATTTTTTAAAGATTTTATTTATTTATCTTTAGAGGGGAAGGGAAGGAGAGAGGGAGAGAAACATCAATGTATGGTTGCCTCTCATGCGTCTCCTGCTGGGAACTGGCCTGCAACCCAGGCATGTGCCCTGACTGGGAATCAAACTGTGAGCCTTTGGTTCGCAGGCCCATGCTCAATCCACTGAGCTACACCAACTGGGGCAGAAAAGGAGGCTTTTTAAAGTGTGATTTTTCCTTCCCTTGTTGAACAGTGGCCAGGACTTCCCTCCCCACTGCTTCTGGGCCAGCAAAATCAGAGTGGTGGGTGGAAGCAGCGGGGGCTGCTTCTGAGTGACTTTCCCCTTTGCTTTCCTGCCAGGACAGATGTTTCTGGACCAGATGAAGCCTGAGGAGCCTTCCAGCTGTAAGATATTAGGATAGAAAACTTCTGCAGAAGTTTTCCAGATCCAGACAATCTGCTGAAGACTTGCCTCACCTGTTCACACAATGTCAGGTGGGGAGCAGGGACCTGGGCTTGGAAATGGAGTGAGAGTCTCTGTGGAATGAAGGGGGTCTTTTACCCAGGAGGCTTTGTTTGTTTTTCACATACTTCTGAGGATCAAGACCATTCAGGTAGGAGGTGGAGGAAGGAGGAAGTCTTGTGACTGGGAGTCTGGGAGAGTTAGAGCTCTCTTCTCGGAGCAGTTTTGGGAGTTTTCCTGAGTCTCTGTCCTCTTTCCTCCTTTCAGCTACAAATCCTCACTCATAGTAGAGGAAGAGGCAAGGAGTAGGAGTTTGGTGGTATTTGTAACGTGCTTTTTTTTCTTTTCCTTCCAGATATTTGCACATTTCTGGGTTTCTACCTCTCCCCCTGCCTCATTTAAATGGTGCAGTCAGTCCCCTTATGCTGGAGGTCTCGAATTTGCCCCAAAAGCTCTGTATTGTTTTCATCTCCTATTCCTGGTTTTCCTTGATTCCAGGAAGCCATACACCTTCTGCCTCCGGCCCCTTCTCAGCCCTGACTCCAAGCATGTGGCCCCAGGAGATCCTGGCCAAGTACACACAGGTACAGCAGTTGCAGCCAGGCACCAGTGGCTGTGCTCCCAAATTGTCCGTGCCCAAGGGAACCTGCTGCTGCAAGCTCCCAGTGGGTGGCAGTGCCACCCTATTCACACAGTCAGAGGCCACCGTCAGAGATAGCATCTTAGCTCCATGTCCTCTGAGAATCTGTCATTAGGTTGGAGTATTATGGCACTATGTGCTCAGTATTATTGGGACACAAACGCATAAAACATGTTCCTTTCATTGATCGGATTTTGTCTGACCTTTGGGGAAAACAAAATGTGGAGAGAATTCGAGAAGCTAGTGGCCCCTGTAGCTGAGTGATGAATACAGAGCCCTTGATCTGGGTCTGGAAGGCTCGCTGGGACTTCAGCAGGCAGCAGCATCGTGGGTGGCGTGTCCAGAGTCTGTGGGCCTAGACTGGAGGCCACATGACAGACTCTTCCTTATCCTGGGTCTAGAAGGAAGAGTCAGCGGAGCAACCAGAGTTCTGCTACGACGAGTTCGGTTTCCGGGTGGACAAGGAAGGTAAGATTGAGTCCGTGTGTAATCGTGCAGGTGTCCTCAGGGAGGACTCCAGCTCCCATGACTCTGTTTATGCAGATGACCCACGCAGCTTAGTTGACCTGCACCCTTCAAACCCAGGCTGTTCAAGGGCCAGCTGGTGGTTGGCAGGCTTTGTGCTCAGGGAGCCGATGGGAGTTATGCAGATTTTTGACTGTGAGGGCAGATGGTCCCCCTAACCCCTGTGTTGTTCAAGGGTCAGCTGGGTGTGGACACCTATGATTTTTTAGATTAATTTTATTAATCTTTATATGATAACAAAAGCAATGTTCCTTGTAGAGAAGTTAAAATATACAGAAAAATGTAAAGGTTAAAACAACTTAATCTGGTGTGGCTCAGTGGATTGAGTGCTGGCCTGTGAACTAAAGGGTCACCGGTTCTGTTGCCAGTCAGGGCACACACCTGGGCTGCCGGCCGGCACCTGCATGTCGATGTTTCACTCCCTTTCCCCTTCCTTTTCCCTCCCTCTAAAAATAAATAAATAACTTCTTTAAGAAAAGATTAAAATACATTAACCTGAAGATAACTGACATTTTAGTGTATCCTTTCTGGTTTTGTGTTTATGTCTATATATACTTATTATATATAAATTTTTTACCTTTAAAGTTTAAAAAAAATTTTATTGCAGTTTACATTCAATATTATATTAGTTTTATGTGTACAGCATAGTGGTTAAACACTGATGTAACTTACAAAGTGATCCCTGCAATAAGGCTAATACCCACCTGGTACCAGACATGATTATCACAATATTATCGACTATATTCTCTATGCTGTACCTTACATTCCTGTGATTATTTTCTAACTACCAGTTTGTACTGCTTGCTTTCTTCTTTTAAATTAATTTTATTGGGTGACATTGGTTAAGAGGGTTGTACAGGTTTCAAGGGTACATTTCTGTGATACATGATGAGTGTATTGTGTTGCTTTTTCACCCCTCAAATCAAATCATCTTCTGTTTCCATATATTTGGCTCCCTTCACCCTTTAGCACTCGTCCCATATACATGTTTTTATATTGCTCATATATAGCAGCTTTATACCGTGAGCATTTTGGTCGCTTGAGATCACTTTAAAAGCATAGTTTTTCAGTGGCTGCATAATATCCCATTATAGTGGCTTTATCATAATATTCCTATAATCATGCTTCTGTCAGTGGGCCTGTAGGTCGTTTTCTACTGTAAACGTACCTGCTGGTTCCTGAGTGGACTACTGGGAAAGCCATTGTCCAGACCCAGGGTGACCTGTCACCAGGACATAACTGTGACCACAAGATTTTAATGGATTAAAACCAGTCATCTTCAGGTCATTCCTGTTTCTGATTCTGACTGCATTTTCCTTGTTCTCTAGTTGGCAGACAGATATTTGGACCTGAGAGGAACTCGGGGAACTTTCTTGTATGATACAGATATTCTGTATCTTGATGGGGAGAATATTCAGACACTTGTTTGATACTCACCAGAATGTACACTTAAAATTTGTGCAATTTACTGTATGTAAATGCACTAAAGGCGAAGCTGAGAAAGCTGAGGCTGAGTGTATGGCGTTAGGATGAGGAAGGACGAGGCCCTCTATGGGGCTGACTCGCAGCAAGGCTGCCAGGTTGTGGGAGCCTTGTCCACATTCCCTCAAGCATTTTGAAGAAGGCTGACTGTTGTCCCCCCTCCACTGTTGTATCCCCAGAGCCTTGGACAGAACCAGAGGTGATCCTGGCCTCGTGGAATTTCCTAGCAATATGTAAACAAATATATCATATGCAGGGGGCAACAAGAGCTATGAAAAATTTCAGAACTAGAGAGGAGGGGAGGTGGATTGTGTATAAGGTGGTGAAGGAGCACCTCCCCAAGGCAGGGACAATGGATCAGACAGGGAGGAAGGAGAGGAAGTGAGTATAGCTGAGGAAGAGGAACAGTAGGTGCAAGGGCTCTGGATGGGAGTGGATTTTGGGAATAGCTGGAGTGGAGGAAGCAAGAGGAAGGTGGGAGATGGGGACAGGGAGAGGACAGGACAGCAGGAGGTGCGCCATGGAGCCTTCTACACATCTGAGTGAGGCGGGCAGGTGGGTGGCACTAGAGAGCTCTCAGGGGTGACATGATTTCACTTGTGTCTTCAAGGGCACTCTGACTGCTTTGTGGAGGTTTGCTTTTAGAGGGGCCGGAGTGGGCCAGGGAGGATGCTCTAAAGGCTGTGGCAGTGATCCAGAGGAAGGGTGATGGCTTGGATGAGGGCAGTAGTCAGAGGGGGTAAAAGGGATGAGATTCTGCCTGTGCTCTGAGGGCCCAGCCAACAGTGTTTGCTAATGGATTGACCCTGGGGCAGAAGTGGAGGAGAAACCGCAGGGGGCTCCGAGGTTTAGGTCTGAGTATCTGGAGAATGGAGACTAGTTTGTGGACCTGGGGGAGATGCTGGAGGGACAGGTTTGGGGGGGAGTGAGGAGTCGGGCTTGCTGGTGCAAGTGCTGCTGGAGCCACGGGAATGGTGGCTCTGGATTGCAGGGGTGGGTCTGGGCCCTGGGCTGAAAGTCCAGAGACATTTTGCTTCCTTCCCTCTCACCACCGTGTCCCCGGGTACTCCCCTGGCAGATGGGGCTGACCCCACGTCCAGCAGGCTGCCAGCTGAGTCTCTGGTGGAGGACCCTCCACAGCGGCTGCGGTGGCAGGCCCATCTGGAGTTCACCCATAACCATGACGTGGGCGATCTCACCTGGGACAAGATTGCCATCTCCCTGCCCCGCTCCGAGAAGCTCCGCTCCCTGGTGCTGGCCGGCATCCCACACAGCATGAGGCCGCAGGTGAGGCTGTGGAAGCCAGACCACAGAGGGCCGCTGAGGGCTCAGGTGTCCCATCAAAGACTGAGTGCTTGTCGGCTCCTCCCCTCAGCTGTGGATGCGGCTCTCTGGAGCCCTGCAGAAGAAGAGGAACTCCGAGCTGTCCTACCGGGAGGTGGTGAGGAACAGCTCCAACGACGAGACCATTGCTGCCAAACAGGTGAGCTGCGGAGCACGGGGGGGGGGGGGGGGGGGGGGTGTTTCCCGGGAGGGGGGCTCCCTCAGGAACTGTGGGTGGTCCTGCAGGCAGGGGGTGGTCTGCCTGCTGTTACAGGAGCCCCCTTGTTAGTCTCTCCTTGGCAGGGGTGGCTGGGGAGAGCACAGCAGCTGCCTGGCAGCCCTGGGAGGCCCTCTCACCCACAGGTGTCCTCCTGGGCTCCCTGTAAGCAGCAGGGAGAATTGCCAACAAGGCCATCTAATCCGTTTAACTGGCTGCATATCTAATCCGTTTAACTGGCTGCATATTAGGATCACCTGGAGATTTTTAATATAGATTTCCAGCCCCCATTCCAGATTCTCATTCCATAGTTCCATTCTGAAGCTCAAGAATCTTGTTTTATTTTTGTAAATTCCCAGGTGAATCTGGTAGAATCAGTTACACGTAAGCTGGGCTCTAATCCTGAAGGGAAGGGGTCAAAGAATCCCCATTCCTGGGAGAGAAGCCCGCCTGGGGTGTACCCCAAACGGGGGTCTCCCAGCCTCTCTCCCAGGTGTCAACAGCATGGCGGGTGTGGACCCACAGGCCTTCAGCTGTGTCTCACAGGGTTTTGTTGTGTGGGGGCCGCTGGCAGATTGAGAAGGACCTGCTCCGCACCATGCCCAGCAACGCCTGCTTTGCCAACGTGAGCAGCATTGGGGTGCCCCGCCTGCGCAGGGTTCTCCGAGCACTGGCCTGGCTCTACCCAGAGATTGGCTACTGCCAGGGCACAGGCATGGTAAGCACAGCCCAGGAAGCAGAAGGGGTGTCTCCAAGGGTGTTCTCCAGGCCCCCAGGGGCAAATAATCTCACCATCTAGGGCAGTAGAGCAGGAAGCAGAGGTAGAGGTGGGAATCCCCAAGGCGGGTCAGGGCTGCCAAATACGGTGGTTCTGAGCCTGAAGAAGGCACGCGGTCTGTACCGTGACCCTCAGAGCGGGCATTGCTTCTAACTTGTGTGGAGACCTGGGTCGAGGCCCCTTGTCCCCCTGCCCTGGCCAGGTGGCCGCCTGCCTCCTGCTGTTCCTGGAGGAGGAGGACGCCTTCTGGATGATGTGCACCATCATCGAGGACCTGCTCCCTGCCTCCTACTTCAGCACCACCCTGCTGGGTGTCCAGACCGACCAGCGGGTCCTGCGCCACCTCATTGTCCAGTACCTGCCTCGCTTGGACAAGCTGCTCCAGGAGCATGACATCGGTAAGGACGGGCTGCCCTTCCTCTTCTCTGGGGTCAAGGATGGACCTGAGTCTTCCTGAAAGAGCCCACTGAGGACACAGCCCCTGGCCATCGGGGGTGGGGATGGAGAAGTGAGCTCCTCTGAAGAGGGCTGACTCATGGACATGCAGTATTTGCTGCTCTTGTTCTTTGATGCCCTGTCTCCTCCCTCCCCCTGGAGCAGGGCGGGCCTCTTGCTGCTTTTTGGGAGACATTTTTCACCTTTCTGCTCACTCATGTGCTTTTGGGGTGCCTCTCCTCTCGTACTGTTTCCTGCCACTGTCTCTGGTTTGTCCGTAGAGCTGTCCCTGATCACGCTGCACTGGTTTCTCACGGCCTTCGCCAGCGTGGTGCACATTAAGCTGCTGCTGCGCCTCTGGGACCTGTTTTTCTACGAGGGCTCCCTGGTGCTCTTCCAGACCACGCTGGGCATGCTACGCCTCAAGGTGCTACTGCAGCCCCGTCCCACCTGGGGCCATGCTGCCCAGCTTCCCAGCTAGACTAGGAGCTCTGTGTCCCAGACCAGCTGTCCTAGTGCCTTCTCTTGGTGATGCAGGGGAATCTGGGCTTCAGCATCATGTGGCCTAAGCACTGGCCCCTCCTGACAGCTACTGCACGGGGGTGGTCTCCTGGGGCCAAGGACTCCATGTGCTCAGCTGATCATTCCAGGAAGTCACACATGCCAAGGGGTGGTGATTGGGCAGTAACTCCCCCCTCCTTCCCCTCACACTGCCCAGGAGGAGGAGCTGATCCAGTCAGAGAACTCGGCCTCCATCTTCAACACGCTGTCAGACATACCCTCCCAGATTGAGGATGCAGAGCTGCTGCTGGGGGAGGCTATGCGGCTGGCGGGCTCCCTCACTGACGTGGCCGTGGAGACCCAGCGCCGCAAGCATATGGCCTATATCATTGCAGACCAGGGCCAGCTCCTGGGGACCAGCACCACCACCCACCTCTCTCAGGTGTGCCTGTGAGGGAGGAGGCTTTGCCTCACCTACAGCATGGGGGTCTTTTGAGGAAGCACAGAGAGCGAGCCCTTCCCTGTCTGCTACCCCCTCCCCAGCTCAGCACCCAAGGCTAGGCTCCGCCCCACAGACCACAGCTGTGGAGTGACAGGCCCAGTTTGGGTGTAGAGCAGACCCAGCTTTGAACTGACAGAACATTTCTGATGAGGTAGCACGCCCAAGGCCCTGGGCTGTCCCATGGAAGGGCTCGGTTCCCTTCCTCCAGTGCTGAGATGCCCTCTGCTTGGCTGGGCACTGGGTGCTGAGCCCACTCGTGCCTGCAGGTGGTCCGTCGTAGAACCCAGAGGAGGAAGTCGGGCATCACCTCCCTGCTTTTTGGTGAGTATCATGCCATAGGCAGGTGGGCCCACCCAGCTCCCTCCTGCCAGCCAAGTCTAAGCTTTTGGAGCCTGGGATAGGGGAAAGCAAAGATGGAGGGCAGGGCGGTGTCCCTTCATCCTCACACGCCGGGATGGACTCAGCCTCCTTGCAGTTGGGAAGAGGGCTGGGCAGGAGCCACGGCTGCCCTAGCTCTCTTGGCCTCTCAGGGGAGGATGACCTGGAGGCACTCAAGGCCAAGAACATCAAGCAGACAGAACTGCTGGCTGACCTCCGAGAAGCCATCCTGCGTGTGGCACGCCATTTCCAGTGCACTGACCCCAAAAACTGTAATGTGGTGAGTTGCAGGCTCCCTGTCCTGAGCCCAGTGTCTTGCTTGACTTGGGGGCTCTCCTTCCCCATCCCCATCCTGAGGCACCTTTTCCTTGGTGGGCCTTCCCACTGCTCTGGCAGGAGCTGACCCCAGACTACAGCATGGAGAGCCACCAGCGGGACCATGAGAACTATGTGGCCTGCTCACGCAGCCACCGGCGCCGGGCCAAAGCCCTGCTGGACTTTGAGAGACATGACGATGATGAGCTGGGCTTCCGCAAGAATGACATCATCACAGTGCGTAAGGCGAGCCTCGGGAGGTGGGTGCTCAGAGGCAGGTGGATCCTGGTTGCTGGGAGCAGGTGCCATTGGTCCTACCATCTTCTGGCCCCAAGGCTGTGGCAGATTATCTACCTTCACCCGGGCCCTCTCCCTGCTAAGAATTTCCATTGGCTTGGCTGAGGATGAAACCAGGTGTGCAAGCCACTGGGCCCAGGCAACCAAGACCTGCCTCCTGTTCTTTTCCTCTGCAGATCATTTCTCAGAAGGATGAGCACTGCTGGGTGGGGGAGCTGAATGGCCTGAGAGGTGAGGCCTTGGTCTGGTCTCCAGGTGGGAGAGGTGGGCTGGGCAGTAAGGCTGGTCACTCTTAGCTACAGCCCTTCTGCCTTCCCACTCCTGGCCAGAAACTGGGCTGAGCCTGTCCTCAGCACCATGGGGGGGAAGCGTGGGTACACTAGGCTCCTCACAGGACCCTGCCTCTCCCACAGGTTGGTTTCCAGCCAAGTTTGTGGAAGTCCTGGATGAACGGAGCAAAGAGGTAAGCAGGGCACAGGGTGGGGCTGCCATGGGAGATGCTGCTCCCTCCACCCTGGAAGGCCTGTGCCCTCCTAGCCAGGGCCTGTGTCCTGACCAAGTTCTGGCATATGGCTGTGGATGTGAGGACAGGGAGAGAGGGTGGGGTGGTGTGAGTCTGGGGCCTCTCAGACCCTATCCCCAACCATCAGTACTCCGTCGCTGGGGATGACACAGTGACAGAGGGGGTCACGGATCTTGTGCGAGGGACCCTCTGCCCAGCCCTGAAGGCTCTGTTTGAACACGGACTGAAGAAGCCATCCCTGCTTGGGGGTGCCTGCCACCCCTGGCTGTTTATTGAGGAGGTGAGTCAGTGGCTAGACCCATGTTCCACAGTGTTCTTCTCCCCAAGCCCCTGGGCTCTGTGGAGCTGGTGGCAGGAGCTTTTGGGGTGGTGATTTGCGCTTAATTGGACCCCGTGACTTCGACCTACCCGGTTGTCCCTAACACTATCCCCCGGCCCTCAGGCAGCAGGCCGAGAAGTAGAGAGAGACTTTGACTCCGTGTATTCTCGCCTGGTGCTGTGTAAGACATACAGGTAACCAGGCCTCAGTCCCTCCCCTGGCAGGGCATCCTGGCATCCTTGGGCAGGGGGGGGGAGAGGGAGCAGCCCACGCCTGCACACCAGGCAGCTTTCGTTCCCCACTTCCCCAGGTTGGATGAAGACGGCAAAGTTCTGACCCCGGAGGAGCTGCTCTACCGGGTAGGTGGGGCCTTGGGTGCAGCCTGGCTCCTGGGCTGGCACCTGGGGGCATCTGAGTGACAGCTATGTCTTCCCAGGCTGTGCAGTCTGTGAACGTGACCCACGATGCCGCACATGCGCAAATGGATGTGAAGCTCCGCTCCCTCATCTGTGTGGGGCTCAAGTAAGTGTCTGCTCCTGCTGCAGGTGTGACAGTCCACAGTTGGACAAGTGGCAGCCCTGTCGGGGAGCAGGGGCCTGTGAGCCGGGCCTTCCAGGACCCCGAGGAGGTGGACAAGTGGCAGGCAGCAAGGGTGACACCCAAAGGCCTTCCTCTAGCACAAGACCAGCTCTTGCTTTGTGGCCAGGGAAGGCACTTGAAGGTTATATCAAACACAGATTTTAGCAAAGTGACCAGAGAAGGGACTTCCTAGATATGAGTCTAGCAAACTAGGGAGGGGAGCCCTGCCTGAGGGCTCTTGGGCATTTGTGAGACTCAGTCCTGTGTGAATGAGATGTTTCTGGATTTGCCACCACCTGGGGTGGGAGGAGGGCTGGTTTGCAAAGGAACAAATGTCCCTGAGACAAGTTCAGGATGTGGCTGTGGCCCCACCAGGCTGGTGAGTATGTACTTCACTCTGGACTGACCAGCAGGGCTCAGGGTCCCTGTGCTTGGCAGGAGGCAGTAACTGTCTCGGATGCAGAGAGGAAAGGGCTGAGAGTAAAGGATGTGGAGGGAGAGGGGCTGTGGCTAGAGGAGCTCCAGAGCCCCACCCATGGTCCTCAGAAGACCCTATGGATGCCCCCCACCCCCAGTGAACAGGTCCTACACCTGTGGTTGGAGGTGCTCTGCTCCAGCCTGCCTACTGTGGAAAAGTGGTACCAGCCTTGGTCCTTCCTGCGCAGCCCCGGCTGGGTCCAGATCAAGTGTGAGCTCCGGTAAGGACCCTGCCCCGGTGCTGGGCTTCCGGAACCCAGTCCAGTGACCCTGGGGGTCTGAGGTTGGAAAGAGCCAACCTGAGCGTGACTGACAGCCTCCCCTTCCTCCCTCCAGTGTCCTCTGCTGCTTTGCCTTCAGCCTCTCCCAGGACTGGGAACTTCCTGCAAAGAGAGAGGTAGGTGGTTGGGGTTGGGGCTTGGCCCAGCAATCTTTCTCCTGAAGGGGCTGCTGCGGTGGGTGTGCTGGCAGATCAGTCCAAAGGTTTCCTGGGTGGCTGAGGCAGGGCCGTATGGTTTCACCTGAGTGCTGGCATTGTCTATAAAGGACAATGGCTCCTGCCACCTTGGGCTTCTTCACTGTTTGCCCCAGCAACCCATGCTGTGTGGCCCCAGACAGTGAGGGGCTGTCCCTGTGTGCAGGAGGAGAAGAAGCCCCTGAAGGAAGGCGTCCAGGACATGCTGGTGAAGCACCACCTTTTCAGCTGGGACATAGATGGGTGATGCTCTTCCTCCAGTGGCCCTGTCATGCCCAGACCCCTCCCAACATATCGGCTACCAGAGCAGCTCCTTCCTCAGCAAGAAAGCAGCACTGCCCTGCTTTGGACAGGGGCTGAGGTAGCCCAGAAAGAGCAAGGGGAGAAGACACTGGAGCTTTGGCCAGGCATCATGGTAAAGAGAGAAGGGGCACTGCCCTGGAGCACAAGGTGGGGGGCCTGGCTCAGTCTGTTCCACGCAGTGTCTTTTTGTAGGCCCTGGGCCCCAACTTTACTACTTGTACTGGTCATAAACCTCGTGAGGAGGTAGAGAGCCACCTGTCAGTTTTCACTCAGGAAAGGAATGGGGATGGCTAAAGGCTCCTTGGCCTCTTTGGTTTGTAAATAAATTGTCTTTTTGAGAAATCACATCTGTCTTTGGTCCAGTAGGGGCCATGGAGCTCTATGTCCAACATGCTGCCCTTTCTGGAATGGTCTAGAATGGAGAGCCTGGCTGGGAAGGTGGGGTTATGGCATGGCCCCTAGATGCTAGAAGGCCTAGGGCCCAGCTGTACCAACTGCCTTGTCCATAGATTGAACGCAGGCTAACAAACTGGGGTTTCTGATTTTATTTTAAAAAGTTCACACAGCTTCCCCACCTCTGTCCCAGCACTGGTTTTGGTGATTCCCTCCCCAGGCCCCTGTGGATGACAGTGACAGGCCAGAAGGGAGGCTCGGCCCCAGCAGAGAAAGAAGCCATAGCCTGAGGGCTACCTCTGGCCCCACTATGTGGCTAATGCCCCTCCTGTCCCAGGGCTGTGGTGGCTGCAGTGAGGCAGCAGGATGGAATGTGGGCAGGGGACCAGGAAGCACCTCTGCCCTCGTGGCACTGATACGGAGCAGGACAGGTGGGGTACAGGCTGTGATGGGGTGTCTACATGTCAAACACACGTGAAGGGTGGAGCTGGGGACCCCAGAAGAGGTGGTCTCCAGGCCATTCCGTATGTGCACAGTAGGATGGGAGGAATTGCATCCTCCTACCCCCCAAAATATATGTATATATGTATGGCGATATATAATATAGAGGTATGTACACCTGTACAGAACACATTTGCTACCAACCACTAAATGGTTACACTACACCAAGACATTAACGTGGCAGCTCCCCTCACCCCGCAACAAACCCCCACCTTCCCAGGAACCTGGGGTTGGCATCACTGGGAATGGGAGGTAGAGGCCCAGCTTGTTTCTTCCCTCACAGGGAAGGGAGGGGATTCATGCCTTGCCCACCTGAGCAAACTGCAGCTGGACAGGTTACCTCCAACCTCACAAAAGGAGGTCAAATAAACACCCCTGGCCTGTCCAGGTCTCTCAAACCCAGGGGTGGACCCAGAGCTGCTGCTTGGCAGCTTCTCTCTTGAGTGAGCCTGAGCCAGGGAGGGAAAAGCAGGGCCTGTGATTGTCAGGACTCACAACTGCGCAGAGAGGCTGAATCAGGCAAGAGAGCGCCGAGCTCCCTTAGAGTTCCCCAGGCTCCCAACTTCCAGCCCCTCAGTCCCCTGGCAAACCTGAAAGCTACAAGCAGGAATCCCAGTGTAGCTGCAAGTCGTGGCCGTCAAGAAAGTCTGTGGAGAAGAGGCTGGGGGCTGTGGTGCTGAGCGGGGCCAGGCTGAGCACAGGGCCACCTGATGACAACTCTAGCCAGTCCATGCTGTCCAGGTGGCCGTCAGCCAGGTCCAGGCCCATGCTGCTGGGCTCAGGGGCAAAGTGCAATTCCGAAGTGTCCATGGGTGAGGGGGGGTGGTCCAGGATGGCAGAGCTGCTCAGCATCTGGCTGTGGAGGTCATCAATGAGGGAGAGGGACTCTGGCCCCTCATGTCCACTGGTCAGCAGGGGCAGCCCTGTGCTGCTCTCCAAGAAGTCCTCCAGGCGCCCAGGGAGGGCAGGTGAAGCCGATGGAGGCAGGGCAGCCTGGGGAAGCTCAGCAGAGGGTGGGGAGTGTGTGGCCAGGGGTGACCCACAGGCTGCTGTCGAGGGAGGCTTCTCTTTCCCTGGCAGGGATGGTGGCTCCTTGAAATCCGCTGAAATTTCTGTCAATCAAGGAAGTACATGGATGTCAGAAACCAGGCCTGAATAGGACCTGAAGTTGGACCCTACTTTATACCACGTACAAAAATTAACTCAAAATGGGCCAAAGATCTAAATTTAGGAGCTAAAACTACCAAACTCTTAGAATAAAACACAGGGAGGAAATATTCATGACATTGGATTTGGTATCAATTTCTTGGTTATGATACCAAAATCACAGGCAATAAAAAAGAAACTGGACTACAGAAAAATTTCAAACTTTTCACTATCAAGAGAGTGAAAAGACAACCCATGGGATTGGAGAAAATATTTGCAAATCATATTATCTGATAAGTGATTCATATCCACAATAAAGAACTATAATTCAAAAGCAAAACCCAAGTGAAAAATGGGCAAAGGACTCATAAGACATTTCTCCAGAAGATACACAAATGACCCATAAGCACCTGGAAAGATGCTCCACATCACTAGTCGTGAGGGAAAAGCAAAGCAAAACCATGATGAGATACCACTTCACCCCCACTGGGATGGTCGAAAAGACGAGTGTTGGTGCTCTGGAGAAACCTGAACCTTGTATACTGCTGGTATGAATGAAAAGGTGTAGCTGCTGCGGAAAAGTCTCGTGGTTCCTTGAAAAGGTAAATATCAAAAACCTTGTGATCCAACAACCCCAACACCACTTCTGGGTGTAGAAGCAAAGAAGTGAAAGCAGGGACTCGGAGCAGCCGCCCGTACGGCCATGTGCACTCCTCAGAGTGGCCAAGAGGTGGGAGCACTCAGGTGGACGAACTGATCGACACAGTGTGGTACCCCACACGACAAAGTATTCTTCAGCCATAAAAAGGAAATTCTGGTACACGCTATTGCGTATAAACCACGAGGGCACTATTGCAAGTAAAGTAAGCCAGAAACAAAGACAAATACTGTATGATTCCATTCATGTGAGGTCCCTACTGTGAATGTACTTAATGCCACTGAACAGTAAGTACATTTAAAATCATTAGAATGGCAAATTTTATGTATATTTTACAATAAAAAAAGTTATGAAGAAACAGGCTTGCTCCCCAACCCTATAGGTCCTGTCCTCCCTCTTCTCTCATCCTCGCTGGATACACTGCTCTCACCAGATGACCAGCTCCCTCCAAGTAGACTTGTCAACCTGCCCAACTGCCACCAGTGAGGACACTGCCAACTCTACCCACTGGATTCAAACACCCTCTTCTGGCATCCTCGCCACCTCTCTCTTCTCTGGCCACTTCTCAGTGGTCTGCTGGGTACAGGCAGCACGCCCCTCCCTTACTCTACCATGTCTTCAACCCTGGGGCTCAAGGCCGATTCCTCCCCACTTCCTGCACGAACTCTCTGTTCCTGTCCAGCCTCACCCCTCCCACTTTCGGTTCCTGTCTGGACACTGGGAACTCCTAAAATTCACACCCAGGCCTCTCCAACTGCCTCCCAGCTCAGCAGCCTCAGTGCTGCTTGCTTGTCAGAAGTTGACCTCAGGTCCCACTGCAGACCCCAGTGTCCAGGGAGTCTCCCTAAGATCAAAGTCAGTGACCACGTTTTGAGCTATTTTTTTTAATTGAAGTAAAATTCACCATTTTAAAGTGTACAATTCATGTCTGTGCTCTCACTTTATTCTATCCACCTCACTTAACCCTCTCTCTACTGACATAAAGCAGTTAAAAGAGAAATTCCACACTCCTGCTTCCTTGCCTGCTGTCGCTTGTGAAATCCCCGTGCTCCAACCTGACGCCAGCCCTGCTCTGCTGCCCTGTGCCCTCCCTCCCTGCACTCGGGTCCCCCTACCCCACACCATCAGGTTGGCCCACTGGCATGCAAACATGCTGCCTTTTTTTGCTCCCCTTTGCAGGAAGCCCTCTGCATAGAGCTCTCCAAACCTGCTGCTTCTCACACCTGCTAGCCCCTATTCAACCTACAACTAACTTGCCCACTGTAGTGCCCTGGCTGAGGTCACCGATAGCCACCAGATCTTGGTCTCTGTCTTCCCTGACTGCCCATCAGCAGCCCTTGGCTTTGGGCCTTCACCCTCAGGAGTGCCCTCCCCACCTCGGCCAGCCTTATCTGCTTGTGACCCCAGCTCTGCTTCATTCTCTGCTCACCCAGCCTCATGGCTCTGACTGCCAATCTAGACACCAACAACTCCCCAGTTACTGCCTTAACCCCAGACCTCACCTGGGCTGTGTGCATGACAACTCCAGTCTTGGGACAAACCCAACTGAGGTTGCACATTATACGGCCCCACACACCCCACTGGAGCTCCCCCCAGTCACACAGCTGCATCCTGGTGACTCAGGCTGACATGCTCGATGCCATCCTTGGCTACATTCTTGTCCTCTTGCCACACTCCTCATCCATATCAAACTGGCTCTCCACAGTAGACCCTGACTTCTGACTCCGTGCTTCTCCAGTTTGCTGCTGCCTCCCAGCACCTGCCCTCTGCCCTCTGGCCTGGATCACTACAGTGGTTGTCTTGCTCCTGCCTTTCCACAATCTTCTGCTCAAAGCTGTTCAGTGCATTCTGGCACCATCCAGAGTCAAAGCACCTCCACTCTGCACCCACGAGGCCTCACAATCTGCCCGTTCCCTGACTTCTGACTACCGTACCTGCTCACAGGTCACCCACCGTGCACCTAAGATCCTTCCCCCCTTTTCATGGCATTTAGTCCTATCTCATGTGATATAATTTATTTTGTCATTTATATCCCATTATTTTGCTCACTGCTATGTCCCAGGGCTGCAGGGACAGTGCCTTCCAGGCAGTGGGTCTGAGTAAAGCAAAGGAGTGTTGAGGCTACACTTCCCCTCCCCCAGGGTCTTGCCACAGCCCTGGAGGTGGGGTGTCTTAGCCCTTGCTGTGTCTGAAGTTCAAGGTCTGTTGCCTATTAAGTGTTCAATAACCAAACAAAGAATAATCGACCCAGTGAGGGCTGGAGACAAGTTATGGAGAGAGGAGGCGGCAGGGGAGGAGGCCACTCAGGGGTCTAGACTTTACCTCCACTCTGAATAAGAATGTCAAACAGGTCATCCATCTGTTGACTTGAGGAACCATTTTCCTGTGGGAGAAAAAAAGGAGAGAAAAGTGAAAATCTACAACAGAAAACCCCCAGCCAGGATCAGGGCATACACCCTTTCCCCTCTGCCCCTGGGCTGGCAGCCAGACCCAGAGAGCCCACTGGCCTAAGCTCAGGCTCCAGCGCCCACACTTACCCCCCTGGACCAGGCCCTGGCACACCTGCCTGGAAAGGCCCGAGGCCTCTCCCAAGGCCTCTGTGACCTTACAAGACTGGTTCCCGCCCACCCTTATCCTCCAGCTGGGCTTGGGGGCACTGTGGGAACCCAGCCCTGTAGCCTAGGCAGCCACCCACCCTGACCAGGCCTCAGCCTACCTTCTTCACCTGCTGTCTGGGCTGCTGGTTCACGGCTTCTTCATAGCCAGGCGGCTCCTTCTTCAGCAGAGAAGTGGGGGTCCCAAAGCCAGGCTGTGGCGGGGTCTCCAGGTCCATCTGGGCTGGTGGGCCAGGGGCTGGAGAACCAGGCTGGGACAAGGGCTGGACATGAGAACAGTGAGAGAAGCAGGAGCTGGGGGAGGGAAGCAGTCCCGGGGCACTGTACACAAGGAGCACAGGCAGGGAGGTGCCCACCTTCTAGGCCGGGCCCACTTGGCCAGCTGCACTGGCTTTCAGAAAGCTTTCACAGAAGGCATTGGGGAAAAGGGATCCGGGCTGAGGGAGGCCCTGACCTCTGACCCTGCAGAGGGTGGGGCTCTGGGCTGGTTCCCCCTCTCCTCCCTTTCTGCCTAAGGCTACTCAGGGCTTCTGTCTCCCAGCCTGAGGTGCCTGGTTCCTGTCATTGTCCCCTCCATCCCAGAATTCTGCAGGGCTGAGGGGCCACACAAGGCCGGAAGACGACTGGGTCAAAAGTTTGGGCTGTGAGGGTAGCAGCGGCAGCAAGGAGCCAGTTGCCAATGACACTGTGGTGTGGGACAGCTGGCTTCTCTGAGGGGAAGGAGAGGAGTGAAACTCACCAGGTTCAACTCAGTGCCCACCCCCCCGCCACCACACCCAGATCCCGGACCACAGAGCTGAGCCTATAGCTGCTCCCTGACCCTCACGGGGGGGGGGGGGGGGGGGCGTCCCACACCCACGAAGCAGAGGCAGAAGTGGGCCTGGCCTTAGGGGGCTGCTCCGGAGCCCTTTGCCGGGGTGCAGAAATGTTCTGATGGCAACAGCTGGAGGAGGTCTGCAGCCACTGACGGCTCCACCCTTATGGCTGCGGGGTCATGAACAGGTACCTTAACGGTCTCAGGTCCTAATACCCTCTTTGGTGACATAGGGAGGACAATCCCTCATTCTGAAGGGTTGAAGGGGAAGTTAAAATGAAACAAGTCTAACTCGCCCAGCCATGGGAGCTCCTGGTACACGGGGCTGTCATTAGAAGCACCTTTACACACTCCTGTATCTCTACCCCTGCCCACAGCCACGTACCTGCTGGGGACTCCCGCTGGCCAGGCCAGGGCTGTCTGCATTCTTATTGGTCACGGTGAGGATGAGGTGGGTCCCTGTGGAGTCAGTGATGATGGTGGGAGGTGCAACCCCCTTGATGAGGCCGGAGTCCTGTGGGCCCAGAAGCAGCTGGGGTGCAGGGGCTGACTCTGCCTCAGGCAGCACAGCTTCCTGCTTCACCACCACCGCAGGGGGCACCAGGGCACAAGGGTCTCTGTGGTGGGTAGTAGGAGCTGCCAGGCTGGGGCTGAAGGGTTGAGCAGGGCCCAGGGGCTGCTGGCTCAGCTGGCAGCTGGAGAAGCTATTCTCTTGCTTCACTGGGACACCAAGAGGGGTCGGGGCTGGGGTAGGGACCGGGGCAGGCTGCTGGGCTCGCTTCTCCTGCTCTAGCTGCAGCCTGAGCCACTCCACCAGCTGCTGCTTCTGCCGGAGCATGCGAGTCAGCTCCTCGATCTGCTTGTCCTTTTCCTGCAGCATCTGGTCTTTGTCACGCCCCTCCAGCTCTGCCCGCACCCCAGGGCTCACGCAGCAGGACCCAGCCCGGGGACCCTCCTCCTTGACAAGGATCTGCAGTGGCGAGGCCTGCAGGGTGAGCTGGGTCAGTGGAGATGTCACCATCTCTCCAAAGGTGTCCCCAGGTGTGGAGTTCTCATCGCCCGTGCTGAGCAGTGAACGCTCTGAGGGAGTAGGAGACACGGGGGGCGTGGAACCCGTGCTGCCAAATTTCACCATTCCGTTGCTGGTCACTGTGGCCACCACCACCTCTGCTGGGGCTAGGCCTGCTGCCACCAGGGCAGGCCCTGTGCTTAGTCGGGCCGCTGGGAAGGCTACCACGACCTCGCCAGCCTTAGGCAGGATGGAGGTGGCAGCAGGGACCTTGGGGGCTCCTGGGGCAGGGCTGACTTGTTCTTGGTAGGCACGCAGGCGCTCAATCAGGTCTGTCTTGGTGCCTGAGACGGGCAGTGACCGCAACTTCAGCTCCTGCTTCAGCTCTGCCACCTGCAAGAGGGTGGAGTCAGGGCAGCAGGGGATGCAGGGAACTGGGTCCAGGCAAGAGGACAGTCAGAGGACAGGCTCTCATGTCTCTCAGGCTTCGTCTATTCAGGCTCACTGGCCACTTCGCCACATCAGTCCCTCGGCCCTCCCACAGCCCCGAAGGGCGAGACACATGCCCCAGGCCCGGCCTGCTCCCTTTCCCTGTCCTCACCGCAGCAGCAGCCTAGTCAGAATGTTCTCTACCCCCGTAGAGACCTGAGGACATGCCCTCAGATGTCCCCTGCCCTAGCATGATGCCTGGTGCTCAATGAACACTTAATGGACCGACTGGATTTTACAGATACAAACATTAAGCTCACAGAAGGAAAATAACTTTTTCAAGACCAGAGCTAATGAGCGGCAGAGTTAGGAGCCATATCCAGGTCTGATGGACTCTGAAGCCCCCGTGAGACCTCGGTGTGTTGTTGCGATCAGGGCATGATGCAGGGCAGGCCGGGAGGGTTCGTTCAGAGGACAAACTCTCAAGGGAAAACATAACCCTTTGTGTCTTCTGATCCGGGAGGAAGACACAGGCCAGGCCCCAACACGACCCACCCCTCCAAGGCCCTGGCATACGAGCATGCGCTGCCCCCCTCCCAGGCAGGTTCAGCACTTGCCCATCAGGTAGGGGTGTGCAGGGTGGAGGCTGGGGCTGACTGGCAGGGTGGGAAAGGCGGGTGTGGGAAGCCGACAGCCCCAGGTCTGAGTCCTGGCTCTGCCCCTTACCGGACCTCCCGAGACACCCCTGCTAGCTCATCTGTAACTGGGGGGACTTACCCTGTCTCCCACACTGCCCTGTAGAGGCCGAGGAAGAGAAAAGGTATACAAGGGCTGGGTAAGCCCCCAGGCTCTGGACAGATGCTGGCTGATGTCAGCAATGACCAGGGCCAGGCAGGCCTTGGAACAGGTGCCAGGTGCCTCTGCTGTAGACTAGAATCTGGAGCTCTGCTCCACCTTCCATGACCATGGATGCTGAGGGGGCTGCTTTCCCTAACTTTCGGGTGACCACCTACCTTCATGTCATCCAGATTGGCAGGCAGGGACCCCGGTTTGCCAGTTAGTGAGGTGCTGTTCTGACGTGCAAGCCCACTGGGCCCGGAGGCACCTGAGCTGGAGCCGGTACTGGTAGTGGAAAGGCTGCGCACTGGGGGGGGCCCACTGCTTCCCACAGCCTCACTTGCCGGCCTGAGGAAAGAAAGACAGGAGTGAGCACCCGCAAGTCTCCTCCTCCCTCTTCCCCAGGGCCAAGCAGAGGTGGCCCGGGATGAGGGGTCTGCCCACAGGCCCCGCCTGGGGACTATTCCTGCAAGGTCCAGACAAAGGATCCTTGAAGACTGGGGTTCACCCACCCCAGAGCTGGCCGATATCTGCCTGTCTTGGGGCACCTATGGCAGGAATGGGGGGAGGGGGGATTGTGGCGGGCTCTTACTTTGGTGGGGCTGGCAGGATGGTTTGGTAGTTATAGTGCTGCTGCTGCTGCTGGTTGAGGATCTGCAGCTGCAGGAAGAGCTGCTGCTGCTGCAGGATCTTGGCGTAGGAGGAGTCCATGGGGGGCGCCCCCTTGTCCTGCTTTTGGTCCGGGGGGATGTACTGGTGATACTTGAGCTTCTTCACCTTTGGCTTCAGTTCCTTGGCTTTCTTGCTACGCTGCAACTTCTCACTGGCAGACTTGGGTTGGCTTTGCTGAGGGCACAGGAGATGAAGGGGCCGTCAGGGGGCAGTCCTAGGCCTCTCCGAGGGAGGCCCCCAAGTGGGAGGCTGGTGGCCACCCTAATGCAATGGAGTGGCTTCTGAGGAGACACCGTCACCCACCTGCCTAGTCCCCCTCTCCTCCTACTGGACCGTACCCCTCCAAAAGCAGAGGCCTCATCTGTGGCCAGTAGTGTCCCAAGGAGGACACTGAACACTTGGCAAAGGCGCAATGAGGGGGAAGCCTCCAGGTTAAGGGAAAACCAATCAAAAGCACATGTCACTGTCATACCAAGCAGAGTGAACATGACACTGAGGTTAAAAGAGCTGGTTTCTGGAGCTTATGCCACCCACACCAGGTTCGTTACAGAGACCACGTCACACAGACCTGCAGGAATCCTGCCTGGACTGGGACTGGCAAGTCCACTTGAAAATGAGGTAACAGGCCCAGAGGCCACACAGTGACCTTGATCTTGCCACGTGAGGGGACCTGGAACCCAAACCCAGGACTCTAAAACCTCTGTTCCTTCACCAAAGGGGCCTCGAAGACCCCCAACTGGCACACCGAGGACCTGACTGACCCTGAAGGGTAGCGGGACGTGCCCAGGAGGCTTGTGGCTGTCAGGAAGGGTAGAGCTGGATGAGGGCAAGCGTCAGCGGGGACATGCCAGGCCAGGACTGTGGACAGCCTAGAGGTTTTTGAGCCGAGAGCACCAGACGGAAGGGTGGGGACTTGGTATAAAATCAGCTGGGGTCATGACTCAGTGGCGATGGGGACTGAAGCAAAGGTTTGGGTAGACGGACTAGAGGAAGAGTGGACGACGGGAGTAAGTGGTGGGTGAGCAATTCAAGGGTTTACAACTTTGAGCTCTGGCAGCAATGACAATGGCGGTTACTTTGTGGGAGTCAGGAAGAGATTCTGGTTTTGCCAGAGAGCATGGAAAGAGCAAGAAGACAACGAAGCTGGCAGAGCACCTGCGTGCACGGAGACGGGCAGTGGAGGGGACCCAGAGTAAGGCTGCGGAGAGAGCAATGGGGCCAGTAGGTGCGGAGGACAGAGGCTGAGGGCCGGGCCTGGGAGAACCCCACAGAGAGGGAGGAGCAGAAGGAGCCAAGGGAAGAGCAGCCACAGAAAAAGGCCCGGGAAAGCAGGCAGGGACCCTTGAGGAGGGTTCACCGGTGAGGCTGGGGGGCCAGCCCACAGAGGTTGAGGCCGGACCCAGAGAAGAGGAAGTGAAGACGAACACGCAAACATACACTTTCAAATGTGTGGTGGTCAAAGGCAGGCATGGGTCATATGACGAGGAGCAAGTGTGAGGGAGGAATTTTAGGGGAAACACTAACATCTGTAGCCAGTCAGGAATAGACCACAGGGCAAGAGAAGTACCCACTGATGAGGGAGCAGCCCGGAGCCGGAAGAACACTCTGGAGCACTGGGGGCCAGGCCGGGGGTGCTGGTGCTTCCTCTGGGACTCGGGAAGCCTCAAAGCAGGCAGGCGGGCTGAGCGGTGGGGCCCTTGCAGGGAGGGGTGGGGGTATCAGGGAGCCCCACAGACAAACACAGCACCCAGAGGTGCAGCATCAGCTCAGCTAACGTGAGAGAACAGGAACCTGGCCAGCTTTCAGGCTGTGAGTGACAGGAGCAGAGGACCACGAACAACCAGACTCCCAACCAGAGCAGGGAGTGTTGGGGGGACTAGAGAACAAGACCAGACAGGGGAGCAGGGCGGGAAGGGCGGGAACCTGCCCAGCAGGAGCACAAACTAGTTTCAGAGGCTGGGGCTCTACAGGGCAGGGAGGACCGGACAGCACTCCTGGTGCCCATGGGGTTGACGGCAAACCCAACAGCCCCTTCGGGAATTTCAGGTCGGGCCATAAAGGAGAATGAGAACAGACCCCTGTCACCGCCAGCTGAGTGACGTTGGGCCCCTCACTTTACTTTTCAGCTGTGCTCGGTGAATGGGGGCAGTCACTGCGACAGCCAGGATCTCTAGAGGCACCTGAACACTACCTCGGTGACCTTTGCTAAGCCCTGACCAGGGAGCAAAGATATGCACCCCACCCCCTGCAGTTGTCCCCACACGGGGACGAAGTCACAGCCGGGCTGAGGGGCACAGGGAGGGAAGAACAGTCAATGGAAGAACAGTACCTTAATGAGCGTGGGGGTGGGCTTGGCAGTGGGGACCGTGGTTCCGTTGGTGAGGCTGGGGGGCAGAGGAGGCTGCTCCGCCAGGAAAAGCGTTTCTCCAGAATCTGGGCCCACTGGGAGTTGAGACACAACCTGGGAGAGAAGGGGAAGTGAGGGGGGCACAGCCATCTCCAGGTGGCAGTGCATCCAGTCCTGCGCTGCCTGGAGGTGGGTGACAGTCACTTCCTTAGGTGCCATCGCTGTTGGGGCAAAGGGAACTAGAAGAGGGAGAGACAGAGGGTGGTCGGGGTGGGCCAAGGAGGCTTATGAACCACAGGGGGCCCAGGGTCCTCCCTGGGACCACGGGCTGGCTGGAATGGCCACCTGCTGCTGACATGTCCCTTCCCTGGAGCAGCCAGCTCTTGAGCTACCAGGGCAACACCCCCTCCTACCCCATCTCACCTAGTCCAAGCAAGGGGCCCCAAACTGGGCAGCCCCAACAAGTCTGGGGCCCATAGGAGTAGGCCAGCTCACCTGAGTGGGGGGTACAGAGGTGGCACTGGGCAGTGGCTCGCTGACTCGGGCTTCCAGGGGTGATGGCACTGAGCCCTGGGACTCATGGCTGGCAGGCTGCTCGGGAGATAGGGCATCACTGCTGTCCTCATCGAACGAAGAGCTGTCTGCTACCTTCGGGTAATTCACCTGGCCCACTGAAAGTCAAAGCCAGCATAAGAGTCCACCTCAGGCCCCAGGGAAGGGGAAGAGGGGCCCTGCTCACCAACTGGAGGCTGTCCCAGCCAGCCCAGCCCCCTCGGCTCCCCGGCCCCAGCCCAGCAGCAGACAGGAGAAGGGAGACCAGCAGCCAACCTGCGTGGTGGGTCCAAAAGAGCTCTAGGAAAAGTGCATCACCACGACTTCAAAACTAAGGCTGGAAAGAGTCCCACTAGCCCATTACAGTGCTCCCCTGGGCAAGGCAAGACCTGACCTTTCACCTCTTGCTTTTAACTCTACACTGCAGTCAGTCTTGAAAGTTTTCCACTCCCTCCCTCCAACCTGCTACCTCCTCTGCTTCAGTTTCCCTGCTGTTAAAAGTACTTTATTTCCATCCTGTGGCTGCACACAAAACTCTCCTCTTCCCCACAGGCTTGTGGACCCTGCAGTGAGGGCTCAGAGTCAGTAGGAGGGACCTGTGGGGCACAGGTAACAGCCTCAGAACAGCGGCTCCCCCGCCGGCTGCCTAAACAACAACCAGGAGCGGTCCGGGTAGCCTCTTGGAAAAGGAACACTTGCCTGTCCAGGTGAGAAGACAGGACCATTAGAAAGATGGTGACCTACCCTTAGTGACTCCCAGAGACCCAAGACCACCAGAAGAAAACCCATCCTTCAAGGCTAAAACCACCTGCCCTGCTCCACCCTGGGCTGGGAGGGACATGGCGCAGGTGCCTCTGGGGCTGGCTGGGGCCAGGCTGGGAAGGAGGAGCAGGAGGAACAGGGTCCTAGTTGGGAAATCCCAGGATCCAGAGAAAAGGCAAGATGGTAACAGGGACAAGTAGAGCAATTCCAAAGACCCACGTCACAACCTCCACCTCAGCACTGTCGGGGGAAGCAGTTCTGCACCAGGCCGCTGCCCGCCCAGAGGAACCAAGGCAGTGACCACGGCACAGAGGTCAGCTGTCAGCCACACCTGCAAATCTGCTATGGTGGCAAAACCACAGAAAAGAAGCAAGAATAAGCCGGCAACTCTCCCAGCAGACTCTTTCCCTCCAGGGCCATGACCTGAGGCTCTCTCCTCTCCTGGGGCCTGGGAAGGAAGCCCATGAGTCTGTCCCTCCACCAGCCCACTGTGGTGATGGAGCCAGGTGTGCCCATGGCCAGGCTGGCTCACAGCCCTCGCATCTGTCCCGGCAGGGGCACACGCGCAGTGCACGCGGGGAATGGAAGTTGCTGGCTGGAGAAGCCAGAACTGACCTCAGCCCAAACGCTGGCCTGTAAACTGGGGGCTGTTGTGCAGTGTGGTGCGGACCTGGGTAGGAAAACACTGAGATGAGATGGGATGGAAGCCAGGGCAAAGCCATGAGTTACAAGGGCTGGCAGGAGCCCAGGGAACACCTGCCCCCGGCCAGCATGGTGGCTGCCTCCTGCCCTGTCATACCACCGTCTGCAGTGCACAGTGTCCTCTGACCCAGGGCTCAGGGCACAACTCGCCATGCTTTGGGGCCCACTCCTGTGGCTCCCCTCCGGTGCCATGCCCAAAGTCTAACTCTTGTGGTGGGAGCAGTCGAGCCTCCTCTCCCTGAACCCATAGCTACCTCCAAGGGCAGGGACACACAGCCTTGTCTGTTCAGGTTTGGGGCCCACTGTTGCAAAGCAGACATGTCTGTACCAGCACTCACCGAATTTAAGGGAAACGTGTCTGACCACCTGACCGTGGCACAGGAAGCCCTGCCCGTCCCGGATTCTGCCTCTCCTTTGGGCTCCGCATCCTCCTCTGCCTCGCTCCCATGCATGCACTTTACTTCCTGCTCACCCTGCAGCCCCAGTCTTGGCTGTCGCCTCCTCTGACACTGCACCCCACTGTCAGGGCAGGGGTGGGGGGCCCTTTCTGTGTGTGCCGCCCAGCACGGCTCTTGCTTCTGCCTATTTTAGCTGCCTGTGTCTGCTTCTAGATGTAAGCTCTGGAAGGACAAGGGGCTCGGTCTGCCTGGTGGGGCTGTGGTCCTAGCACCAAGCACACTGTTTGAATCAATCAATATTTCAAAAGTAAAACATCTGTGGAAAGTGCCAGGTGCCAAAAAGAGATTTCATTAATAAAAACAAGCAGTATGGTACAGATTTCTAATTTGTGACACCTCTGCATGTTCACATACATAGATCGTGACATCCCTCAGCCCTGTGGGAGAAGAATAAGCCCAGAGTTGAAGGTAGACAGAGGCCTCTTTGTCATTTACTTAGCCATTTTGGCACGGCACTATCCCAAGCTAAGACAACCTGTATAACAGGCTCTCACACTCTGCACCTCAGTTCCCCAAGTCAGAGCAGGAAGTCAAAGGGCAAGAAACGCAGAGGGCCTTCCCCCTGCATCTGGCCTGCAGGCCCACACAGGGTGTCTGGGGCCTCCTCACCAATGATGGCTTCTTTCAAGCTGGACTCCACAGGCAGGATGTTCTTCTCCACCAACTCCATGGGGCCAGGTCTCTGTGCAATCTTCTCGTTGAGGTCGTCGGCCAGTCTGGCTCTCTTTAGCTTTAGCTGCTTGGCCTGAAGGGAAGGCTCGGCCGAGGTCTCTGCCCGTGGGAGAGAATGGAGTGCAGGATGTAGGAATGGATCTGGTTTTGCCCTGTGAACCCCAGAGCACCTCTCCTTTCCTCTGAGGAAGGAGCAGAGGCTATCAGAATGCAAAGCATATCCCAGGCAGTAAAGTAAAGGGTGGCCCACTTAAAGTTTCACAAGGACAGAAGAAGAGGCCCCCACTGTGAGCAGTCAGTGTGTGGTCACACATGACAGTTCAGTGGTCTCTACTCTCCCTCAAGCTCTGTGTTACGGGAGCAATTCACCCTCCTGCTTTGGGCCTCGGCGTCTTCATCTGCAAAACGTGGGGGTTCAGACTAGGAAGGTTCTCTTCCAACCCCAAAGGTGGTTTAAAACTACAGCAAAAAATGGGCAGATTCACACTGCTTTCAGTAGCCAAAATCCTTCCTTCACTAGAATGTAGAAAGAAGCAGGAGCTGGAGCCAGGCCGAGTATGTCTAGGATGATCTTATTTGTACATCACAGGTGCTCAAGTAAATGCTGATTGAATGGATGAATGAATCAATGAATGAATGAATGAATGGAAAAGAGAAAGCAAATGCATTTTAAAAACAGGTTTTAGAGGAAAGAACTTTGTGTCAAGAGAGGAGATCCAGAGCCACCACATGGCCACAGGAGAAAGGGGTAAGCCGACCCAACAGAATGCGACTGTGACTCTCTGGGAACTCCCACAGCCCAGTGACGGCGGCCGCGGCACTGCCGTTTCACCGAGCCGAGGCTCCGGCTCACCCACCGCCTACAGAAATGGGAGTGATAGGAAAGGGAAGAAGAGATGTGGGTGGTGAAGCAGGGAACAGGCAGTGACCACAAGGGTTTAGAAGCATTTGCATTATAACGCACCTTCCAAAATGTGCATCCTGACCAGCTCCGATCTCTCTGGCCGGGAACGAATCTTGCGTTTCAGATAGTCCTCTGTCTACAGAAAAAACACACCAAGAAGCTATCAAACCCAGGTCGTAAGCTTATGGCATGGAAAGACCAAGAAGGACTGTAGCTGTTGGTCACCTCTGCAGCCCCCATGACCTCAGCCCAGGGATGGCAGGGTCTGAGGCCTGGGGAGGCCCCATCCACTTCCAGCTGCACCTGCCAAGGGCACCAGCCATCTGTCGAAACCTTTGTTATTCTGAGGTCAAACTACTGATATATATTTTTTAAGTCTATTACTTTTACTGTCATAAAAGTAATATATGTTCATCAAATAAAATGGAAAATTAAAAAGTAAAAATAAAATATTTTAATCATCCACTGCTAATATTTTGGGATATTTGCTTATAATCATTCTTCCACAAAGGCGACAACTTGATTTTGTACAGTTGTAATCATACTGAATATAGTTTTTTATATCTATTTTCCAAAATTTTTTTATGATCTCATAAACAGTTTCCATTCATTTTGAATGACTACCAAGAAGAACACTAATTTTGATACATGGTGTCATAGCTCCAGTTCCTCAAAGTCCAAGGTCCACATTTCCTCATTTCTGAGGCTCCAAGCAAACTAAACGGTTTTGTCACCAGTCCCAGAACCGCCCCCACTGCCTGGCGCTCCTGTTAGAGTATGTTCACGTGGCCCCAGATCCATCTGACACCAGAACCTGGGCTCTTAACCTCTGCGCCAGAAAAACTTCAAACCATATTTCAAGGCCATCCGTGGTTCAAGACCAGCAGAGGAAAAGACAGGATGAGGTAAAGCAGGGTAGGGCAGAAATAAAAAATAAAGCATTAGGCTACACTGCATGCAGCAAAGGAAAAGGCCTTGCTCTGTCCTGCTGGCCCCCGTCAGCTGCATGGGCTCTGACTGGACAGCCAGTGCCAGCCCTGGGGTAGTGCAGAGCCCTCCAGGAGGTGGTTTAAAGTGGGGGTAGGTTTTGCCCACCCCATGGGCAGAGGGCAGAAAAAGTGGTCTGGCTGCTGTAGAAGATGCTAAAACAGGTGTTAGATGCTACAGATCTCCACAGCCCTCAGAGGATGGCATGTTCGCTAAACTACCTGAAGTTCTGGGCAGTGCCCAGAGCCAAGACAGAGTACAGTACTGATTAAAAAAAACCTGGAGTCCACAGACCAAAGAGTGAGTCCCAGCTTTGCTACTTGCTGGCTGGACAAATTACTTAAAACTTTCTGAGCTAAAGCTATAAAATAAAGATAGTAATACCTAATTCATAAGAGCTAGTATGAGCATAAACAAGAAAATGATATATTTTCACATATAAAAATGCCCAATAGCCCTGGCTGGTTTGGCTCAGTGGACTGAGCACCAGCCTGCAATCCAAAGGGTCGCTGGTTCGATTCCCAGTCAGGGCACATGCCTGGGTTGCAGGCCAGGTCCCCAGTAAGAGGCACATGAGAGGTAACCACACATTGATGTTTCTCTCCCTCTCTTCTCCCACCCTTCCCCTCTATATAAAAGTAAGCAAAATATTTTTAAATGCCCAATAAATAGTAGTTGCTTTAACTGGCTCACAGTTACTCCTTGCCTGCTGGAGAAGCAGCCAGGAAATGGGCTGGGGTGCAGACAGTGCCATTCCTTCTCTACCCGCGCTGTACTGGCCGACACTCACAGCACTAAAACAGTACAGTTTGTTATTGCTTTGGTTCACTCTAAGAATTAATCATGACTTTCCTCAGAACATTAAAAAAATAAATTTAAAGAGAAGGCAGTAAGAAAAGCCTTGAAGATAAACATTTCAAGCTCTGAAAGAGCTGTGGGTCTTAGGATACCTCAGCCGGTGGTCCTCCCTTGGGGAGCTTCTCTTCCCTTGTCTTTTACGTGAAAGACCAAAGTGCAGGGAGCAAGAGGGGGAAGCGTGTTTTGGCAACTTCCTAATCTCGGCCCACAATGGGCAGCAGAATATTCCCCTGAGGCTCCTGAGGGAACTGAAACCAAGGAGGGACAGCAGCAGCCAGGTGTGAAGCATGAACCTGGGCTCAGAGTGGGGCCCCAGCTTCTGCTTCCACAGCCTCGAATGGACACTGGCGGCTCAGGACACATGAAGACCAGTGAATGCCCATCCTGAAAGGCGTGAGCAGCACAGCCACTGCCATGGAGGGACCACGGCTAGTGTCGTGTCCTAACATTTACAAGTGGTTAAGGTGGAATTAAAAATGGGAAAATACAAGTGGTCTCCAAAGCAAGAGGAGGGAGGATCAGTGATCACTACATACTCTTAAACCTGAGTGGTAAAGAAGAAAACTCACTCTGGTCCTGTTCCGTGTTCCATGGCATCACTCTGGGAGATGGCAAGGGGTGGGGATGAGCTAGAACACGGAGAGCTCTCTATTTGGAACTGTGAGGCCAGGGCTGACCCTGGAGGTAAGCCGGGAAGGAGCGTAACCAGCAATGCAAGGTGCCTGGACAATGCTCTCGCTAGAGGTTCTGGAGAAGAAGACAGTGCCTTACCCTGGCCCGCTCCAAGCTCCTTCTCTGTTCATGAAACGCAGCTGGACTTTTCAAAGCTGTTGGGAAAAGAATCACGAAGAAATTACTTTATTACTGAAGCATCATGTCTACTGCTACAATTTACTGTGGAGAAGACATCTTAAATTCAAGTTAACTTTAGTGGTACTATTAATATCAGCTGAAATGAAGAAAAAAGTGGCACCCAAGCAAGAGTATGTCTTCATGGTTCAGCTACCCCATTAAAATGATTTTGGTTATTTGTTCCTGATAGGAATAGTCCCTGACCTAGGTTGGGCTTCATAAAGTGAACCCATCAAATATAACTTTAAAAAATATCCTGGGCCCATTAGCTGGACTGTTAGGGTACAATCCTCATTAACTGACCAATCTCTGAGAATAGCTCCTGGGCCTCCCCTCGCTCTCAGGGAGGGTCAGAGCTGCACGGCAGATCCGCCTGACTTCAGCCTCATGAGAAACCACAAAGTGACCAAACTGAATGGATCGGTTAAACAAACAGACATGTCTACTTGGGTGCCATTTCTCCTTCACTTCAGCTGATATTAATAGTGCTGCTAAAATTAACTTGAATTTCATCTCTAAGGACTAAAGGAACTTCACGGAGATTGTATGTTTGACCCTGGTGCACACACACAACCAGCAGCTGACAGGCAGGGCTCACTGCAGCCCTCGTCAAGGACTCCACTCTGTTCTGAGGCCACCACCAAGGGGCCACAGCTCTGGACTCAGCAAACAACAAACACTGAGGGTGGGAGACCAAATAGGACCCTCTACAAATATGGCACCAGGACAAGAATTCTGTGTCAGAAACTCAGCTATAGGGACAAATGATGACTTGGGGCACCCTAAGGATAAGAGGGTGAAAAGCCTGACTCAATTCAAGTAAGGAACAATAGCAATAAAAGAGAAATTTACAACAGTGGTTAGTTTCACTTCTGCGGCCCTAGAATTTCAGAACAGCTGTGAAACTGTGAGAGGAGATAACTTTTGCTGGGCTGCCGGCTGTGGTAGAAGAGCAGCGGTAGGGAGATGCTAAAAGTAGCAAGAGCATAGATATGACCCTATCCTGCCTGGGCCTTTGTACTTCCTCCCTCCATCCCAACCCCAGCCCCCGCCCAGGGGGTGAGGGGGCTGGGCTTCAGCAATAGCAGTCCCAGAACAAAGTTCCAAATGTCCCAATAATACTTTTTTAAAAATTGTTTTTAATCTTAGTATTAAAAAGAAACTACCTTAAAAGATCAGTTGAGAGCCCACCCCATCTTCTAACAGCAGGGGGAGCTCTAGATTTAACATGTTCTCTTTAAAAAAAAAAGGCACAGGCTCCCTCCCCAACCCACTAGAGCATGAGGGCACCATCCAGACTACCCCAACTCTGCTCTGGGGAGGTCTTGGGCATCTCAGTGGGTAAGCAGACAGCCCCTGCACCTGCTTCTACTGGGTAAGGATGGTTCAACTCCAAAATCAGTCTCCAAAAGCCCTGATATGTAGAAATCTGTACTAGGCATGATGGACCAGGGCATGCATTCATAGCCTTATTCTCTCCTTGGAGAACTTACCACATGGATAAGACAAGAAGTACAAAGAATCAGAAAGAAAAGTCAGTGTCTGGGGGGGAGATGGGGTGGGGGGGTGGGATGGGAGAAAGAGATTTAAAAAAAATGTACTTGAAAAGTAACTAAATAAAATTCATTAAAAAAAAAAAAAAAAAGAAAAGTCAGTGTCTGACCCACCCAACCCCAGCTTCCTTTCTGCCTTATTTTTCTCCACAGCACTCATCACCAGCTGACATTCTTCACAGCAATACTGCAACTATCCTTATTTGTGTATTGCCAGCCTTCTGCCAGTAGGAGAGGCTTCATCAGGGTGGGGCAGGGGCTCTGTCCACTTCTTCCACTTCTGACAGTACCCCCAGTGCCTAGAGCACCCAGGACGTAACTCACCCAGTGAGTCACTGAACAAAGAAACCAACCCAAAGTGCACGTGCGGCAGGAGAGCAGGGAGACTGCGAGCGCACCAACTTTCCCTGCACAGCCAGTACTGGGGCCGTCATCTGGGTTCAAAACCCCACAGAAGTCCCAGACAGAAAACCAAGGCATTCATATTCTTGTCCTGGGTTTTACCAATTACTACTGGGGTGCCACAGGGTATGACTATTTGGGGGTCTCATTTTCTTCTTCTGTGGAGTGAGAATCTGTCCACCTCTCAGAACTCTCACAGGAGTCAAATGAGAACGTGCTCTGAAGCAAGTGATGCCTTGAAGGTGCTGCTGTCATCAAACATGGTGACTGGGCGGAATCGTGGGTTTGATTCCCACACAGGTCAGCTAGTTTCTGCACCACAGTCGCACACCCTCCGTCTAAACACCCAGCCGGCTTGCTGCCAACACAACCTGCGCCGGCTGTCCCAAGGGCTAAGGCATAGATCCAACTTGTAGAAAAACAAGCCATGAAGTCCGGAGTTCGATGGAGGGGGAGCGTATCGTTTTCGTGTACAAGAACGATGATGCAGCACTACTGGGGATACGTGGCAGGTGAACTTGGCTGTAGTGTCCATAACTGAGTTAAGAAAGTTTTCACATCAAAGCAAGGAAGAGACTGCTGTGTGGCAGGCACTGTTCTAGATCATTTAACTTTCCTAAAGATTCTATGTGGTAGGTACCATTCCATTTTACAGATAAGAACAGACTCAGGAAGGGCAGGAAAGACTAGCTAATGGCAGGGTTAGGATTACAACCTAACTGTCTCACCCTCAGGTTAGAGTTCTTTCTACTCCTCTGGGTTGGTTTCTTAACTTCTTCAAAAAGTAGAGAAGAATGACCCCACTGGATGGGGAGGCAAGGAGGCCTCAAGGACACACACTGCCTTGAGGTAGGGCTGAACGCACGCAACGTGGAAAGGTCAGCTCAGCCACAGTACTGAGCACGAGTAGGTGTAAGGAAGGTTCAGAAGAGGGGTTAAAGTGACTGCAGGCGCAGAAAGCCATGGTTCAAAATATGGGGCCCCCTGTGGGACTTACGGGGCAGCCAGGAGGTGAGCTGGGAGGGGAATGAGAACCCCAGAGGAACTCAAGAGCTAGCTGCTCAGAGCTTGGTAAGAGAACTGAAAATGAGGACCAAGAGAAGAATTCAAGATGGGGATTACCAATTCCAAAAGACAATTCCTCACAGTAGGAACCAGTATTCTAATTTGATATGTGATAAAACCAACACTGCAGCAGGCTGTGAGGTCATTCACTGAGTGGTGGGCCACAACCCAGGCCAGCTCTGTCTCCCACTCTTCCTTCTCCAAACAAACCTCCTCACAACTGTGCCACTTTCTCCCAGTCCTTGAACAGCCCCTTCACTTTGCGCTGCCCTCCCCATTCCTTTTTTGATTGTCATTCAACTGCAGTTGTCCCTATTTTCCCCCATTACTCTCCTCTGCCCACCCCCTCCCCATTTCTAACTATGCTCTCTTATAGCAAGGTCAGCAATTCAACAGCAAATGTAATAGATGAAGGGGGTAATGACCCCTCGTCCTTCAGGATTCTGTAAAGAGTCCTATAAGGCACTTCTCATGTGGGTACAGACCGGAGCTGGGACAGTCAGTGCTTGTGGTACCCTGGGCTGTGGGGTTGAGAGGGCATCCCTCCGAGTGTCCAGCCAGCTCTGTTCAAGGCCACAGCTGCAGAGGGTAGGAGGAGATGTAAGGGTGATAAAAAGAAAAGCCCTGGGCTCTCTTGATGTAGGAGCAAATGGCAGTCGCCTCAAGCTTCTGTGCTGAGGGAATGAAACATAAGGCAGGCCAGCAGAGCAGAAAATAGGGTTTACTTTAAACTTCTGCTACTTGTGGAAAAATCCCAAAGATACATCGTTAACCCATAAATGCGCCTGACCAGGAGGCGACATTCCTCTTGGACCGCCACCTCCCTCCTCCTTGCCACCTTAATGGTTTTCTCAGAGTAGCCAGGCTATTACTCAGAAATTTCATTTTCCCAGAAAGAGAAGCCCCCCAAGACCACTGCAAACCCTAGAACTGTGTGTACAGTTTATAGGAATATACATCTGTGGCGCTGGAAGCAGTTCTGAACCTTCACTCCCACTCTCCAGGAGCTGATTCTGCTGGAACACTTGCACGGCTTTGTGTGAGCAAAGGGCAGTGCGCAGCACGTCCTGAAAGGAAAACAACCAAGCTCCCCTAGGAAGTCAAATGCACAGAAGTGGCTGGGAGGTATGGGTTCTGAACCACAGTTTCAGTTCTAGATGTGGGCCCCGCCCCTGGCTGGCTAAAACCACCCATTAATACTTTGTTCCCTCTCTCCAGCACGTATTTTCTTTATCCCCTTACCCGTTTGCTCCATTACTTAAATGAGGTCACTGTGAACTAAAAGGAAATAAATGTTTTTAACTTTGTTTTTGAAAATACACAGTCATCCCTCGGTATCTGTGGGAGATTGCTTTCAGGATGCCCCATGGACACCAAACTACCCTCGTATAAAATGGCACAGTGTCTGCGTATAACCTATGCAATCCTCCTGTATACTCAATTTTTTTTTAAGATTTTATTTATTTTCAGGTAGAGAGGAAGGGAGAGAGAAAGAGAGGGAGAGAAACATCAATGTGTGGTTGCCTCTCACACACCCCCTACTGGGGACCTGGCCTATAACCCAGGCATGTGCCTAACTGGGAATCAACCAGTGACCCTTCGGTTCCCAGGCCAGCACTCAATCCACTGAACCATATCAGCCAGGGCCTCCCTTATACTTCAAATCATCTCCAGACTACTAATAATACTCAATACCATGTAAATCAGTCATTATACTACACTGCTTAGGGAATAAGGACAAGAAAAGAAAGTCTGTACCTGTTCAGCACAGACACAACCACCATAGGCCTAACTACACAGTACACATCAGCAACCACGTAACATTATTTTCTGGAAGATTTTCAGCCCAAAGTTAGTTGAATTCATGGATGCAGAACCTGGAGATGAGAAGGACAAACTGTACTGCCATCACTTCCAAGGGGAGCTCAAAGCTGTGCTCAGTGCGTCTACAGGCTTTGAGGCTTACTGTGCAGGAGCACTGGGGTCCAGTGGTCTTGATTTAATGTAGCACTGAGGCCCACACCAGTGTGGCTCAGTTGTCTGGATGCTGTCCTGCACAGAGAAAGGTCACCAGTTCGATTCCTGGTCAGGGCAAATGCCTGGGTTGTGGGTTCAGTCCCCTGGTCGGGGCACATACCAATTGATGAGGCATGTACCAACTGAGAGGCAACCAATCTATGTTTTTCTCACTCTCTTTCTCCCTCCCTTCTCCTCTCTAAAAATAAATATGTAAAATCTTTTTTCAAACTCTAGCACTGAACTTTGCCAAGATAGAGACATAGGTGGAGACACCGTGCTTTCTCACACAACCAAGTTTAGAGACAACAAAATATTAGCAACAGAAAACACAGCCAGAACACAGAAAATTGAACTTTTCGGAAGTCCGATAACAACGAATTCTTCAGCCTGACTGGTAAGAGGGGCAAAACCAGCAGCTGGCAGAGCAGGGTTGCACAGGAAAACTCGGTCAGACAGGCTCAGGCGCGTGGATCCCTGGTGTGGGGTTGCAAAGGGCGGACCTAGTGAGTGACCCAGTGAGCGACCCGCGGATCTGGCAAGGGCGCTGGGCAGCGTGTTGAATGTGGTGCCGCATTCCTGCGCAGATAGACCAGCGAGGGAGTGCGCAGTGAGACAGGACCGAGAGGGTCCCAGTGGCGGAAGGCAGCAGAGACGGCCGCCATTTCCCTGCTCTGACCCCGCCCCCACATACAGCATCACAACCCAGCAACCCCCCACCATGGAGGCCCGCCCCGCTCCTAAGGCTCTGCTCCTCATACTTAATGGGCTCGAACAGATCAAAAATGGCTCAAGAAGATCTCAAAGCCCCAGAGCCCATAACTCTAAGTGATGAAGAAATAGCAAAACTTTCAGATGCACAGTTCAAAACACTGGTCATCAGGATGCTCACAGAACTGGTTGATTTTAGTCACAAATTAGAGGAACATATGAAGGCTAAACTAATTGAAATGAAGGGAACTGCACAGGAAACCAATAGTGATGGAAAGGAAACTGGGACTCAAATCAAGGGAGTGAACCAAAAGGAAGGAAAAAATGACCAAACAGGAAAATATGAAGAAACAAGAATTCAAAAAATGAGGAGAGGCTTAGGAACCTCCAGGACATCTTTAAACGCTCCAACATCGAATTATAGGGGTACCAGAAGGGGGAAAGGAACAGCCACCAGTGGAAAACTTATTTGAACAAATAATAAAGGAGAATTTCTCCAATCTGGCAAAAGCAATAGACTTCCAGGAAATCCAGGAAGCTCAGAGATTCCCAAAGAAGTTGGACCCAAGAAGAAACACACCAAGGCGCATCATCATTACATTAGCCAAGATTAAAATGAAGGAGAGAATCCTAGAAGCAGCAGAGATAAGGGGACAGTCACCTACAAAGGAATTCCCATCAGACTGTCAGCAGATTTCTCAAAAGAGACCTTACAGGCAAGAAGGGGCTGGAAAGAGGTTTTCCAAGTCATGAAATCCAAAGACCTACATGCAAGATTGCTCTATCCAGCAAAACTTTCATTTAGAATGGAAGGGTAGATAAAGTGCTTCTCAGATAAGATCAAATTCAAGGAGTTCATCATCACCAAGCCCTTATTATATGAAATGTTAAAGGGACTTATCTAAGAAAAAGAAGTTCAAAATATGAACAGTGAAAGGACAGCAAATGCACAGTTATTAACAACCACATCTAAAACAAAAGCAAGCTAAAAGGACAGCTAGATCAGGAGCAGAACCATAGAAATGAAGATCTCATGGAGGGTTAGCAACAGGGGAGTGGGAGGAGAAAGAGGGAGAAGGTACAGAAAATAAGTAGCATAGACCATAGATAGAAAATAGGGGGGAGGGTAAGAATAGTATGGGAAATATAGAATCCAAAGAACTTGAGACACATGGTCATAAACTAAAGGGGGGAATGGTAGGAGTGGGGGGGTGCAGGGTGGAGAGGAATGAAGGGGGGAACAGAACAACTGTAATGGCATAATCAATAAAATAAAAATTAAAAAATAAACTCTAGCACTGAGGAGTAGGTACAAGGAGCCGTGAAAACCAACCTATCATATTAATTTAGGACATTTAATAGCACGTCCCCACCACTGGCCCAGATACATTTAAGTGTGAAAGCAAGTGAAAGTCTAGGATCCACAAAGCAGTTCTGGAAATAAATCTAGCAAGGAAGAAGAGCAATAACCATCCAGACTTATTTCCTAATCATTATCATTAAGAAATATTTATTAGGTGCCTGGGTCTGAATGTCTATTCAGTGCTGACGAAATAGAAATAATGGTTCTCATCCTCGATAAAATACTATTCTAGAAGCTCTCCATCAATTCTATACTCAGAGGAACTCAAGGCTATGAATATATTACAGCTGACAGAGGCCAACAGAGTGCCATGGGCCAAGGAGCCCTTCTTTCAGGCAAGCCTGCTGGATTTTGTCCCACTGCAGACACAGCAGGCACACACTCAGTGCATCAGCAGGGGCTGTGTGTGTGTGTGTGGGGGGGGGACAGATTTACTCAACGACCTAGGTGTGCACCTAGAAATACATTCATCAATCCCTCTATCCAATAACCAAGTGTTAAGTAACCACAGTGAGTCCTCACTTAACACCATGGACAAATTCTGCAACTGTAAGAGAAAGAGCGTTTCATGAACTCAATTTTACCACAGGCTAATTGATGTAAATAAGAGTTAAGTTCTGCCCCAGCTGGTGTGGCTCAGTTGGTTGGAGCGTCCTCACGTAACCGAGGGGTTGTGGGCTTGCTTCCCAGTCAGGGCGTGTGTCTGGGTCATGAGTCTGCTCCCTGGTCCGAGTGCGCACACACGGTGACCAATGCGTGTTTCTCTCACATCAACGTTTTCTCTCTTCCTTCCCCTCTCTCTCTAAAGCAATGAGGATAAACAAGAAGTTCAATTCCTACAACATCTCATCAATGTTAAAAGAGAATGATGCTGAATGAAGCAATGTCACTCGAGGACCCACGGTACTGTGCTAGTCACTGAGGACATGGATAAACAGGATGGGGTCCCAGCCCTCAATGGCGGCCCTCAGAGGCAGCTCATGATCTGCTTAGGAAAAAAGATATACAATCACAATACAATATGCAAGTACAACTGCAGAGGTAACTTAAAGTACTACATAGGAGAGAAGAGGCAACTTGCAGCCTACATTCAGCCTGAGGGAAGTATGTGAACTGTCCAGGTAGATTTTACAGAGAAATTACAAATGAACAAAACAGAATCAACAAGACACAAGGAAGAGAGTCAGGAGGTCATCTGAGGCCGAGGAAGGGCAAGAGCATGAAGGTATGAAAATGCACAATTTCCAGGGACTATGAGTAGTCTGATACGGTTAGGAGTTCACGTGGGGACAGTGTGGCTAGAGGGGGAGGCAGGGCCCAGCCCATGAAGAGCTTTAATGTATTATACTGTAGGGACTTCCGCATCTGGGAAGATGTAGCCGACATACTTTTCTCTATTCCTCCCACTAATTATGACTAAAAACTCTGCACATTGTATATTAACAAACATAAGCAGTTTAACATGAAGAATGACAAAGTGGTGAGTTTCCTGAGTTTCCTTTTGCCTCATGCATGGAGCTAAAGAGGTCACTAACCTGAAAATGCCAATGAAGGTGGACCAAAAAGGCCCTAACAAAACCTGCTCTCACGAGCCAAGGGACCAGAGGAAAGGGCAGCCTGGCAAGATAGAAAACTTTTACACAATAATTGTTGAATTCCAGCCAGACACCAGGAAAAGAAAAAAGGAGCCTTACCCCTACAAAAAAAGGTCAAGTGGGGAGTCAGCTTCTTCCCCTTGCAAGGCTGCAATGAAGCACCCAATAACTCTGCCTGGGCTGTGTCAAAGGAGACCACACTGAATGGAGGGGCTTTGGGACAGTTATTTCCAACCTGATGCTTTATGTTAAAAAATAAAACAAGCAGCCCTGGCTACTGTGGCTCAGTGGATTGAGTGCCAGACTGGGAACCAAAAGGTCATTGGTTTGATTCCTGGTCAGAGCATGTGCCCGGGTTGCGGGCCACGTCCCCAGCTGAGGACATGCAAGAGGCAACTGATCACACATTGATGTTTTTCCCCCTCTCACTCCCTTCCCGTCTCTCTGAAAATAAATAAATAAAATCTTTAAAAAGATAAAACAAGCAGAAACATACCTGCTAATTGGCTTATATTCATATCACCCCATGCCTGAACTCACATGCTCTCTCCTTCCCACACCTCCTTTTAATTTTGAATTTTTCAAACTCCCAAATGCTGAAAGAGCAAATAACAAACAGCCCTGTAACTCTGACCTAGATTTGCCAGGCACCTTTTGGCTGTATTTGTTTTGCCGCGCTTTCTCATTTGCACACAGGCATGCACATTTTTTGCTGTTTATGGAATCGCTTGAAAGTTAACTGCAGATAACAATCACATTTCATCCCTAAAATCTTCAGTATGCATTTCCTAAGAATAAGGACATTCTCTTACATAACTAAATACCTTTATCTCATCTGAGAAAATTATTATTAATTCAATAATGTAATCTAACTTATAGCCCCTATTTGAATTTCCTCAATTTCCCACAAAATGGCTTTTGTAGCTCTCTAAATTCCCACCCCCCTCAATCCAAGATTGAACCAAGAGTTACACACTACATTTGGTTGTTGTCTCTTTAGTCACAAGCTAGAAGGGTATTCCTACCTTTTCCGTGGCACTAAATTAAGTATATAAGCCAACTCTCTTGCAGAAAGAATGACCCATATTTTGAATCTGGTTCCTCATGATAAGATTTAGGTTAAACGTTTTTGCCAAGAAAACTACTTCGGTGATGTGTACTTAATATCAGAAGGCACGTATATCACGCTGCCTAACCACTGACGGTGCTAAAGGTTTGAAAGGTGACACCAGAGCATTTTACCCTTTGTAATTAATATGTTATCTGTGGGGTAACATTTTGAGGATGTGAAAATTCTGTTCCCTAACCACCATTTACCTAACCATTTCAGTCTACTGATGGTCCCTGCTTGAAATCCGTTATTACAGCAGGAACTGCAAAATAATGAGAATTGCATTTGTACAAGATCATTCTAGTAGTGGTCAGGAGGCCATTTAGAAGAACAACACGGAATGATTGGGTGAATGTTGTGCCATTAACACTTCCTGACAGGGGATACAGGAGGAGAAGCTTGGGACAGAGTGAAGGAGACTGAGTTGTGTTACATAGGAGCTGACTGAGAGACATCCTGTTAAGAGATGTGCAAGTGCCGTGTGTGTGTGTAATCATCATCATCATCTAGTGATAATGTGATACAATATGGAGACAAGATAATACTTCCCAGGCTGAATCTCAGGGAATCCCAGAATTTAAACACAGGTGATGAAGAGAGCCTAGACAGAAACCTGAGGCTCACAGAGGCAGGAGAGGGCTGGGCAAAGCAGATGTCAGGACTAAGTTTCAAGAAAAAAGGTGCAGACATAAAGAGAGAGGGATGTTAATAGTGGACAAGCAGACAGAATAAGGTTTGCAAAGTTCCCAGAGGATTACTTACACTAAGAACACAGCTAATGAACTCAGGGTTCTGCTAATGGGTTGGTGGGGGCAGAGACTAACTGGAACAGGCTGAGGAAAAAGAGGCAAGGAAGCAGGGTCCAGAGGTTCGTGTCCCTGAAAGGTTAAGAGGTACTAACAGTTAGTTACTTGTGCACTCTCCCAAAAAAGTATTACTGAGAGCCCATGTGTCAGACCCTGTTTTGGTGCTGGGAAACCCATGTTCTAGTGTAGCTTACACTCTAGTAGAAAACATACAACACAGTAGGAAGTGACACATACTATGAAGATGTATAAAGCAGGGTACATGATGGAGAGAAATGGGTGGGAGCAATTCATATGGAGTGACCAGTTCAGACTTCCTTTTATAAAAGATTTTATTTATTTATTTATTTTTAGAGAGAGGGGGAAGGAAAAAGAAAGGAAAAAAATATCAATGTGTGGTTGCCCCCCCAACATACCCCCAATTAGGGTCCTGGCCCTCAATCCAGGCAGGACTGTGCCCTGAATGGGAATCAAACCGGCCACCTTTTGGTTTACAGGCCTGCACTCAGTCCACTGAGCTACACCAGCCACGGGAGTTGAGACTTTCTGATGTAATGTTTGAACAGAGACCTGAAGGAAGGAGTGAGCCCTGCAGCCATCTGGGGAAGAGCCTTCCAGGCAAGGAAAACAGCTAGTGAGGGCCCTGAGTGACAAACTGCCTCAGTGACAGAGGAACACAAAGGAGGCCGGAGTGGCAGAGCACAGTGAGCAAAGAGAAGAGTGGGAGGAACTGGGAGAGAGGGTGGCGCACAGGGCCCTGCGGAACTCTGCTCGGAACTCTGCTCTCGGGTAGTGCTAGAGGAAGTAAAACGTGGAGAAGAAAGACAGTAGGAGTGTGTACATCAGTACTGCCACTGACAAAAAGGCCCCTGAGGGTAATATAAAAAGACTCGCTGTAAATGGTCCCCTCATTTTATCCCTCATGTTTGCATAGGGTGTTGGGAATGACCTTACATGAGCTATTATTTTCCACACTATAATACTCGTAATGGAGAACTGACTTGCCTGAGATCACATCCTCATCAACTGCAGGACAAAGACTAGAGTCTGGCTCTTCTGGTTTCAAAATTCGGATCTTTTTATGTACGTATATTTTAGCATAAGAGAGGAAGGAGGAAGGAGGAAGGAAAAGATGATGGTGGGTTGGAGAAAGGATACATCACTAATCAAGCACCTTTCCCCCCAAAAAAATGTGACAGCAAAAAAAACAAAAATAAAAATCTGACTTTAATCTGTTCTTCCACATTTTGCTTTCTTCCCCTGGTTATTCCTTTGGAAAGAAATGCTGCCAGGTTTTGCAGGCCAGTGTTCAATCCACTAAGCCACACCAGTCAGAGCAAAACTTTTAATCTTTAGTTAAGTTCTTTGAGGATTCTGGCACCACTAAAACTTAAAAAGCCATTGTTCCCCTGGTCCAAAAGGCAGCTGGAAGGTGACATCACTGACAAGAAAGTAAAGATTTTTATTTCTTCATTCTCTACCACCAGGGGCAAAGTGACTAAAAAGTACACTTAGTTAAGGACTTGATAACTTTCTTAACAGCTTAATTCATAATTTCAACTCTGTGGCCTGTGTAGGTGCTCATACACTGGCAAAAAGTTTAATCTCCTGAGCCCCTTTCAGGATCAATGCTTGGAGTTGCAAAGCAAGCACCTCTGTCACACCCTTGGCAAGGTCCGGAGTCTGCAGGGAAGGATTCCGAAGCCTGCCGTTGGAACCTAAGGCATGACAGTCACGATCAATGGAAGGCAGCGTAGAAACACAGCCCTTGGTCTCAGCGTACAGCAAGTGAGAAGCACCAAGGTTCACAGGTGTCGATACAGGAAACACGGAGGGTCACTTATACAATAAGCAACAAAAGTGCAGAGGTCAGCTGTGTCACTGGTTGTGTAAGGGTTTTAACTACTAGTGTAAGGTAGATGATTTTTCTTAGGATTCTGGATCCAGGCAGAGCACAAGCTCTTAACCTGGGGAACACTGTCCCAGCTTTAGAGTATCTATGGAACCTTAGAAACTGCATGCCTGATTTTGAGTACTTCCTTGGGCAACTGTCTAGTGAGAGAATGTGTAAGAACTTCTAAGGAGCATCAATGGCACAAAAGAAGTTAAGAACCTCTGATTTAACCAAGGGTTATTGTGGCAGATGTGGAAACATGCATGCCCTTGGCCTTTACGACTCAAAACCAGCAGACAAGAGCAGCAACTTGGAAGCTTAAAAATGACAGGTTTACTCTCACCCCCACCACCAACTTTTATCTTACCTTACCAACCATGGGCTCCTGACTTGACACTATTTTCAAAGTGGAAATTTTGGTGCAAGTACAGCAGGCTACTGTCATAAAATTCCTGTGTCAGCAAGAACCATCAGACCATGATCTTCAGTAATTAGCATGGAGCTTAGAGCCAGAAACCTGGGTGGGATACGCTTTTTAGTGGTAGTGACTCTGGACAAGTCACACAACCCCTCTGAGCCTCAGTATCCTCATCCATAAAATGGCAAATACACATACTACTCTGATGACTGTTCACCTTAAAAGTGAAAGTGCTTTTGTTAGAAGCTCTGTTAAGCTTGAGGCACTTTTACTGTTTTAACTTTTTTCTGTGCCCTCCTCCTTCTGAGGAAAGCAGCACGTATGGAATCAAAAGCTGAAAACTAACTGGGCTTGACTTTCATTTTTTGTTTCACTGTTTTCAGCTATCATACAAAAATGCCTACAAAAATAGCCTGTAACAAAGATTATTAATCAAAGAGTTGTGTCAACATATCCGAACACTGGCCATACCAACAAAAAAACAAATAAGTTCATGTGAACCAAATAAAGAGTTGGGTGGTAGGGTCTGGGGAAAGAACCACACATTCTGGGTCAAGTAGGATCCAAACTGACTGTCAGAAAACGTGCTTCATGCACATCCTGTTTTGGTATTTAGGCGTGCCACCACCCAGGGCCGTTGTCTCCACCCAAATAGGCAGGAAAGCCAAGTACCAAGAATGAACTCATAAAGTGGACAGTCCAGGATGCTAAATCTTTACCTTCCCAGAAGCTGCTCCAGTCTTGCCCCCTTGACTCACTGATGGTGAAAGAGACTCCAGACAGGGAGAAAAGGTCAGTGCACAATCTTGTGTAGCATGAGCATCAAAAGGTACCATGAATTCCAAATGGTTCAAGTATCAGGGGTTAAATATTCTGGACCTAACTTCCAAGCTTCTTTTTAACATATATGCCGGCCTGTTTGTATCTGGCTTTCACACCACTGCCCAGTGCAATGCTCTGAATCAATTGTGATCCCAGTACACACACACACACACACACACACACACACACACACGGCTGTCACCTCTTTTTGAAGCCCCATAATCAATATTCCTTAGTCATCTGTGTAGACACAAGTCCCAAATCACCTCTGCCCTTCTGAAAATAACATCCCACTAAGCTGAAGAATTTTAAACCACCACCATCGTCAGATATATATCAGGGCTCCCTCATGGGTGTGTAATGCTTCAGGATTTACTTGTATATTATTCAGGTGAAATTAGTGAGTAGCTTCAATAAGTGACTTTACAAACTCCTTTACTTCATTTACTATCTTGAAAAGAAACTGACTTTGGATATCTCACACATTTCCAAAACTAATTATTAAATGAAACTGAATACCTACAGTACCTTTTAGATATTAAACTGTATCAAGAACTCATACTGAGGAAACCTCTTTTAATGGCTTGTTTAACAGAGCTCCCTGTTGGATTCTTTTAAATTCAACAATGAATATGCTCAGAACATGAACATACAACTTATTCTAGAGTCCTATTTTAGGATTTGTTAGCAACTGGCCAAAAAGGGGGCTTTATCTTAGTCACTGACCGAGGAGTATACCCTACAACAGCAGGGAGAAGAGGATGCTAGTTGACATCTAACAGAAATGTAACATAAATCACCTGGGACGGATGGACTCAGATGGTTGTCTCCTGAGATAAAAGAGAAGATATTACTGAGGCCACATGCCTAACACAATTTTCTCTCAGCTGCAAATCTAGGGATCAGGTAAGCCCCAATTCCAGAACACATGTTTTACAAATGCCATTTAAACTTGGGATTCAACTCCAGCTAAATGATCACGCTCTTGTGCTTGAAGACATATTACCTCAATATGGTGGGGGCGGGGGGTTGCTTAAGAAAACAGTTATGGTATATACCTGAAACCCATAGACTGTCATATGTCAATTATATCTCAATTAAAACAAAAAAGGAAACTGGCTCTTTCATCCAAAGATATCTGTGTACCTCAAAGAGCCACGTGGGTGACACTAACGTGTGTGAAAGTGAGGTGAGCCTCCGAGACAAGCAGGAGCTGAAGGGCACTGACTGGAGATGAGTCGTGGGCAAACTGCAGAGCGTGGCCCCTGCTGGAAAGGGGCCCTGGTCAGATGTTGGCCGAACCTCCTTGGTTCCCAGGGACAGCAGTTCAGGGACTACCCCACAGAGCTGCTAGCAACTCCCAAGTGGACTGAAGACAACGGGAAACCACCACGGCCCAAGTGAGGACCTGTTCTCACCCAGCCCCCACCCTAACTCACAATTTAGAAAGACTACACCGAGACATGTGTCTCTCCAATAGTATAATACTTCACTTAATAACAAATAAATGCCATTTCCTTGAAGCCTAAGATTTTGTCATCTAAATCTTTGTAAGTTTAAAAAACAAAAGGGCAATTCAGCCTCAAACCAGGCCGTCCCATCTGCTCTGGAATCACTACTGCATCCCCACTAGTGAACATTTCTGTCTCTTGGCAAGTTGCCCAGAAACAAACAAACAAACAAACAAACAAACAAACATGATTTCCAACTAAGGCACTAGTTTGATTATTTTAAGAGAGGTTAAAAAAGAAACATCCACCACTATGGAAGGCAAGCTAATAGAATGACAGTCCTGTTAATACAGGACCAAAAAGAGGACAATCTGAACAGAGAACAATGTTGGTTAGTAGTTCTTTGATTCATAATGATTTTCAGCAACTGTTAAATCCACAGGTAGAAAGAAAAGTTGAATTAAGGAGGTTTTTATTTACTGAAAATAGTTCCTGCTCCCAAACACTGGTTTTGACAGAAATTACTGATATATATATATATATATATATATATATATATATATGATACATATATATATTTATATATGTATGTATGTGTATATATATGTGTGTGTGTGTGTGTGTGTGTATATATATATATATATAAAAATTGGGTTGGCCAAAAAGTTCATTACCTTTTCCCATACAATGGCTCTAGTAGTGCTTAACTGTGTTTAACTTCACTCAGAAAAATTTTGTTAGGTTGTATTGTGACAGCTGTCATATCAATGTGCACTAAAAAAACAACAATGAAGATTTGTGAATTTTTAAAAAATCATTTATTTATGTTTTTAGAGAGAGAAAGGGAGGGAGAGAGGGAGAGAAATATTAATGTTGTGTGGTTGTTTTTCACGCTCCCCCTACTGAGGACCTGGCCTGCAAGCCAGGTATGTGCCCTAGACTGGGAACTGAACCGGCAACCCTTTGGTTCCCAGGCCAGCACTCAATCCACTGAGCCTCACCAGCCAGGGCCAAAATTGGCGAATTTTTATGCAGCCACTTTAATATTAAAGATGGGGAAAATGTGCGATATCCTGACGTATTATGCTTTATTTCAAGAAATGTAAACATGCAACTGAAACGCAAAAGAAAGATTTGTGTAATATATGGAGAAGGTGCTGTGACTGGTTGAATGTGGCAAAAGTGGTTTGCAAAGTTTCTTGGTACTATTGGTACGACTGACATTTTGCCCAAATCACTCTGCTGTGGGGCTGTCTTATACATTGGAAGATGTTTAGCAGCAGCCCTGCCCTCTACCTACTAGAAGCCAATAATGGGAGACAGCCAATATATTCAAAATAGCCAAATCAATAGTTATTGGTGAAAATGAAAAATGTGTCTTATTTTACAGAAAAAAGCTAACAGACTTCTTGGCCAACCCAATAAATCTGAAAGCTGCTTTCAGATTCATGAGATGGTAGACTGAAGCTAATGTTCCTCTCACTGTTCACTGAGAATAACAATTTCAAATAACAAACAACACATCATCTCATTTATCTCCAAACTAATTCTGTAGAGTAGGTAAGACAGGTATTATACCCTCATTTTATACAAGTTGAAGTTGAGTTCAAAAAAGTTAACTGAGTTGCCCAAAGTCACCATGGTCCTAAGAGGCACAGTAAGGTCTAAAACTCCACTGTCTAATAAAATAGCCACCTACCACATGTAACTATTTTAATTTAAATTAAATTAAATGAAAAATCCAGCTCCTTACTCAGGCCAGTCTCATTTCAAGTGCTCAACAGCATGTGTGCCTAATGTTGTAGAACATTTCTATCATTGTTGAAAGTGCTATTGGGCAGGGCTGGTCTAGAGGCTAGTTCTTCCAAATTCTAGTAGTAATTTGGGGAATGTATATCACATGGCATCCCAGTTGCTTTCTCATTATAAGAAACTCTGAAACTTGTTAGGGATTAAAAAACAGAAATTAGTTTTAAAAGGACCTTTACCAAAATGCATTTGATCCATATATATTTAGGAAGAAAAATCTTGAAACTCAGTTTTATATTTGGTAAAGAATAATATAAATAATAATTCCCCCAAGTTACAAATAACAAAAATATTAAAAAGAATTTTAGATTCATAGGAAAACGGATCATAGTAATCAAACCTGACACTTTCGGCCATTATATAACCTTTTGCAAAGTTTAGAATTATCCTTTTCTTGGTGTAGAGACTGTTACAGTCTGATGAGGAGGAGGCTTTCAGCTCGCACTGGGGCCCGGAAGAGTAACAGCTTAGGTTAGCTGTGAGTGCTGCAGCTGGGCCACCCTGTCTCTGTGCAGACCACTGAGCTAACACTGACAGCTGAACCGTGACCAAGGGATCCAACTGTGGAACTGAAGTGTTAGGGAGTCAAGATGTAATGAAGTTTATTAAAAATACGGAACTACAGGAACTCATGACATGAAGCCATGCTCTTCGGTTTCAATGTGAGACACACAGGGCCCACCTATGGACTCATGAACCAGTTAAACAAGTGGCCAATTTGTTCACTTTTTCACTTAGCAACTGGTTTGAGCGCCTTGTAGGGCAAGGCAGTCTGTGAGGCCTGTGGATTGACAGTGACTGGCTGCCCCCTCTGAACTGTGCTGCCCTCACACTCTATGGGTCTACCAACCATTCGAAGGTAAATGCTACCAATGACACTGGCTGGGTGCACAGAAGCACCATTTAAGATGAAAAAACAAGCTCACTCAAGAAACACAACAAGGTCCCTTAGAGATCTGTGAGACAAAGAAAATAATTTCCTCATGCACTTGCCAAGGTACCAAGCTTTTTCTACTATGAGCACTGGGTAGATAATAAACTGCGGGTTAACTATAGCATCAGAAACACACCACTCCGTGCAAATTTTCTCAAGAATTCACAACAGAATGGCAAAAGGTAGAGGAGGAAGAGACAAACAAGTTTCTCCTCTCATATCCAGAAAGAGTACAGGAGACTTTTTTCTCATTTGTCTGGGTCAGAACTTCCATGCTTTCCTTTAAAAGGTTATTCCTCTGCAGCAACTTTCACTGCCAGAACATTTTTCTTAGTTTTCACCTTAACCTTATGATCCTGTGTACCTTTAAATGTCAGAGAGAAAGGCTGTGGGGGATGCTTTGTTTGAGACCAAAGTGTACCACACAAGACTCATCTCTTCTATGAGTCTTCTCTCTGAATACAGAAGCATTCCTGATCTTTATCTTTGGAGTTAAACACTAGCTTCCTGTCTGCCATTTCTACTCTCTCTCAAGACATACGAAGCTTCAGACATCATTAAAGAAAGCTTAAGGCCTGGAATATGTAATCCTTTGCTATCTGGCACACTGTATTTGGTAGGGTTTCAGTGGTGTTAAAGGAGACATGTGTTTACATGATGAGAATGAAGGATTCTGGGAAATGATCCTGTTTAAAAATACATCAGAAACCAACTTCTATACCTCATAGTTTAGATGCCATCATGAACAGAGCATATCAAGCAGCAGAGAGAAGTGTGTAGGAACTGAGATATCCTTTAGTCCCCTGAACTTGATGGAAAGGCCACAGCCCATCTCTGAAGGACATGCAGAAACATGACCAACCCTGAAGGCAAGAGAGCCACTGGAGACAGTGTCCCACAGATATGATGTCAGAAGTAAAAGCCAGTTCTACATGGGAACTGTGCATGAGTAATCTGGGAAATGATATGGGTGGATTTTTCTTCCCAGAGCTAGAAAAAAAGATTCAGATGAGAAGAATTTGGTAACAAACATAAACACACAAGTGATGAAGCAGAATGCAGCCATGCTACACTACTCCATTCTCCCAGTTTGTGGGCCCCACCTACTTCCTAAATTGGACAATAAACTAATGTAAAAATGAAGGTACTTTTCAGAAACTCTTCAGGCCAGCAAGGTGGGAAATGGAAGTAGGCACTTCAAACCAGATCCTATTTTTCCAGGTCTCCAAATCTCCAATAACCAGCAACAACTTGCTGGTCATTTACGATCTGCCCCCAGCACTGCTTATACTTTCTCTGAAAGACACGGAGATCTTGGTGAAAGATGGCAGAGATTACATCAGGAGTTGGGGTGGTGGGTGCAGAGCTGTGGTGAGGAAGCAGGTCACTCACAGCACGAGGGGCTGGCACTGTGTGAGCCACATCTTTGTGAACTCAGGGCCCTATCTGTGTATAACCAGGTATGTGGATGAGCAGGGGATTTCATACTGGAAGCTATGCCCAGGCCTCAACATTCTCTCATAATCTAAAAGTTTGCTACTTACTTATTTCACTAGAAAAGCTGAAAACCAAGATTGCTCATAGCTAAAGGCCGCCCTTGCTTATGAGGGAGTATGCAGTATTCTTACAGAAGCAGGTCTTTTCTATTCCAATAGGAAGGGCCATTATTCTCACTTCCCAGATACAGAAAACAATTCAAATTACGCAATTGGATATTCAGAACATTTTTTAACCTAGGCTCCTGACTGAACAGGAGCACCATTTCAAATTGCACGCCCAGAAATCCAACCAGTTTGCAACAGAGTGGTATCTGTGTCTGTCTGTCATACATACACCCCACACACTTTAAACTGGTTGTCTCCATTCATTCGTTCAGTGCTAGAAATATAAATAAGATACTTTCTTAAGGAGCTCACAGTCTAGTTGGAGAGACAAACACATAAGCAGATAACACCAAAAATCGAAGCATGACTTGTCTTAACTAGGAGCACTTAAGCTAGGAGGTTGCATTCAATAAATTGTATTAAACAGTGATCTCCAGAAGCTCCTGATATCAAATGAAAGACAGGAGGAGGAGCGCAGGGCTGGGGAGAGTGCAATTACTGCTGCATGGTTTTTAGATCCTAAACATACTCGGATTCCGAGAAGTAGCAGTATGCTCTCAGAACTAGCTGTAATTACAGTAAACATTCCACTGATGAGCATTGAATTGCTCTTTATTTTGTGTATAAGTAAAGTTTAGGTACCCAAATAAATGGTTAAATATCTTGAGGGCAGGCACGATGACATACTTCTTTAATCTTTATAGCATCTAGGACTATCCTGGGCACAAAGTAGCTGCTGAATATATGATGTCCTTGGTGAAAGGGACAAGTAGATGAGACTCTTGGTAACTTGTTGTTCTACAGAGGTTGTAGATGGGCACATCTGGAGTGTTTTGTAAAGCACAACACTGCCCTACCTCATCACATCACTGACCCAATGCGCATACAAGCCATCTGTTCTATTTTACGCTTTAAGGGTTGGGGATGGGGAATACTTCCCTGGAGGGCTAGAAAAGAAGCATAATGTCTGTGAATGACTTTGTTAATTGTAGAGAACAAAAAGATGAATTTGAGACCAATCCTTAGGAATAGAAACAGAGCTTAGGCTCCTTATACTTGCCATCCGATTCTAGCTCTCAGAAATGGACCTGCCATCACAGTGACAAAAATCAAATCACATCTTTACTTGCTTAAAAGCCTTCAGTGGCTTCCCATTGTACTTAAAATAAAATCCACCTCCTCTGTGTGATTGGTAAGGCCCTCATCTGGCCCCACCCACCTTACAAATCTTAACTGGCCCTGCTCTCCTCTCACTTACCAGGCCCCAGCCACAATGGCTTCCTTGAGGTTTTCAACATGCCAGGCTCTTTCCTGTACTAGGGCCTTATACTTGCTTTTCCTTCTCCCTGGGCCCTCTTTCTATTTTCTGATTGGCTAACGCCATCTCATCCTTCAGATCACCGCTCAAGTATTTCCTATTCAGGGAGGCCTTTCTTGACCGTCTTCTCCAAAGTTACCCCATCTCATTCTGGTTACTTATTAGCATACCAACCAGTTGATTTACTTCATAGCACTTACCATACTCTGAAATTACCCTGTTTATTTATCTGTCTCCTTGTTTATTATCAGTATTCTGCTAAATATAAAACTCCTGAGAGCAGGAGCTAGATTTATCTTGCTGTATCAGCAGGCATATACTAGGTACTTAAATATTTTGAATGAATGAATGAGAATTAGGAAAACACAGTGGTAGTAGGTCAGCAGGCACAGTGTTAATGTAAAAAACATCAGCTTCCTCCCTATGAAGCTAGGAGCTGTTGTATGACATTTTTTAAAACTTTATTAGGGTATATTCAAGTAGCAGAGTAGCAATAAAAGAAGGAGAGCCTAAGCTCACTGTTGATGACTTAAAAAAATGTCAAAAAGAGCAAAATCTTGCTGACTCCTGCTTCCACTCAGTTTGTAATGCTGTTGGTATTAGAAGCAAATTTCCTATTCCTCTAGCAGATTCCAAGGTTGGTTTAATTTCTCCCTGAGTGATGTGCTTCTTACCCACTGTGCCCAGCTCTGCAACAAACCCATCTGAGTCTCCATTACAGACACATTCATAGTCATGCCAGCGTAGGGTACCTGAGGATCTCACTCTAAGTAAAACTGCAATAGACTCAAAATACCAGGTAGAAAAAGGTTTTCTCCCTCTAAAAGAACCTCAACACTATGGCAAATCATAGGCATGAAGTGGGTTCTTCCTCACAATACTCCAGGTCAAGATCTACTCCTCTTATAAAGGGAAGTGTAACAGGGTGGAGAAACCTTTAAAGGTGCAATTCAAATTCAAAAGCTAATGATGGCACATTAAATGTAATGCTGTTTGTTTCACTGAACTCAATCAATTAGGGCAGTTATCTTCACTATTAGTGATTGAGAGCCCCTGAACTTGGAAAAACAAAAGCAAGCAGAGTGAAAGATGAAACCTGTCACCCTTGTATTCTGTTGGATGCCTCCCGGGGCATACTGGGTACACACAACTTTGTCCTAAGCAGCTCAATCAAATGCTGAAAGACAGTGGTACTTACGCGGCATGATCCCTTGGCTCACCAGTTCTTCTCGCGTCCGCCGCTGCTGGAGCTTCAACTGCAGCACTGTAGGGCAGCAAAGAGACAGGAAAGATGAAGGCTTAGTTGGGCATTCCACCAAGAAAGACTCATTTTCAAATGCAAACAAAGTCTCAAAACAGAAGGGTGTAGTGTAAAAGAAGGATCCCCTTGAATTGTGACTGTAATTGCAGAAGTGGCCTGATGCAGCAGGGTTTCCGTATTCTGCTGTGGGCGGCAAGAGGAAGTTGCGAAGGGTCTTGCAGGGTGATAACAATCCACAAAGTACCAAACTCCTGCCTCTTGCTCAAAACCTCCTACAACACTGCCCTCCTCTCAAGGCAAAAAAAAAGCCAACAAAAAACAAAACCCCCAAAACCCCCACACACAAATGCTTAACTCAAAGAAAATATTAGGACCACGACCCAGCAGAAAGAGCTTCCTAGATAGTTCACACTTTCTTCCTGGTAGCAAATGTTTACCACCCTAAGTATAGTGAACGATACAGCTATTCACACAGATCAGGAAGTATTGGTAAAATCTTTTCATCTGTATCTAAAAATCATACCTATTTTTACCAAGGAATGCATTTCTCTAGACCAGAAAATATTTTACCATTAACACAATCTTTTTTTCCTCTTCATTTAGAGCCTTTCTCTGTAAAAGTGAAAAAAACAAACTAGATGATTCACAGCGCACGGCTAGAGAAGGCTGACAGGTGTTTCTCCTGTTTCCTCTCTGGCAACACCCCTTAATGAAACAACTCATTAGTCAATGATCTTTATTTCAAATGCCAATAAAACTTAAAGTGCACTGTCACTACAGACCATGCACAATGATGACGCCATGGCCTACGTCCAAAGGCCATGGATGTAGAAAATGTTCAAAAAAGGAGGGTTGGAAGGGTCCCTTGGGCCAAAGACAGTCCCCTTACATAAGTCTTCAATTATAAGGTCCCTGCAAGTCACATCTGAGAGGAACCTGCCATCCATTAGGAATCCTATGACCCTAATATCTGCCTTCTCCATCCAGGGAGTGATTTTTAGGAAAGCCTCCAAGAATGGCAGAATTGTAACTAGGCTTCTGACTCTATCTCAAATCAAGCAGGCCCAAGGTAGAAGAACCTGTCTTTCTCCCGAAAACCTAATCCACTTCACACTCATTTTCTCTTTTATGGTATCACTACCCTCCCCACGTCTAATATCTGAGCCAATTTCATCTCCTGTCCCTCCTCAATGGTTCTCCTTTGTCAAGTTTTTTGCACATGTTCCCATGTTGTAGTAAGTTCACTGGCTTGTGTCTTTCCTTCCTTGTGCTATGTGTCTTCCATTCTAAGCCACCCCACCAAGGTTGTCCAATTCACTCTTGTTCAAGTACCATGTACTTTCCCAACTCTCTCTTTTTAAAGATTTTATTTATCTTTAGAGGGGAAGGGAAGGAGAGAGGGAGAGAAATATCAATGTACGGTTGCCTCTCATGCATCCCCTGCTAGGAACTGGTCTGCAACCCAGGCATGTGCCCTGACTGGGAATTGAACAGCAGTTGTTTGGTTCACAGGCCCGAGCTCAATCCATGGAGCTACACCAGCTAGGGCATACTTTCCCAACTCTTAGTCACTTCACCTGGAAACGCCTACCCTCTTCATCTAACCTTCCTGACTCTGAGTATTCAGAATTAGTCTAGGTCTTTTGTGAACTACTTTTTATCTGATTTGAAAAGTATAGCAATGTTTTCCGATGTAACACTTAACCTCTGAATATATTTCCTCTCTCCTGCCAGTTTAAAAACTCTAGGAGAGCAGGAAATTCAGGGTTGGGCAGAAGTAATGCCACTGAGTAAGGGTTGGGAGGGTACATGAATGTCTAACATAAGATGGACGGTAATTTGAAAATTTCATCCAGAATGTCATATGATGTGCTTCAGTGTGATATTGTTATGTTACAGGATTATATGCTTATATTATGTAATAAAAGATTCTGTATAGATTATCAGCTCATAAAACAGGGGCATTATTTATGCCACACTCTATATATCTTATTAATGTGTGCCCCACCACCACAGCACTTATACACAGTAGGCATCTAATAATTGTTTCTTGAATTGAACTGGATCTCACACTGACGATACACATAGTCTAAGAAATCTAACCAGGAAGTAATACTATATTATTTTTTCTTTTTTTTTTAAACAAATTAACACTGTGTATAACAAAACTCTGCAGATAGCAATAGCCACACTAGTAACTAACATTTATAGGACATATGCATTGTTCTTTTTTTTTAGTATATTTTATTGATTATGCTATTACAATGATCCCATTTTTTTCTCCTCCTTTTCCCCCTCTGCCTTGCACCCCACCTCCCACCTGTATTCCCCTCCTCCCTTAGTTAATGTCCATGGGTTGTACATATGTAAGTTCTTTGGCCTATTTCCTATACTAATCTTAACCTCCCCCTGTCTACTTTGTATCTACCATTTATGCTTCTTATTCCCTGTACCTTTTCCCCCATTCTCCCCTCTACTCCTTCTGGCTGATAACCCTCCATTTCTGTGTTTCTATTCCTGTTTTAGATGTTTGCTTAGTTCATTTTTGTTTTCATTTTTTAGGTTCGGTTGTTGATAGTTGTAAGTTTGTTGTAATTTTACTGTTCATACTTTTTATCTTCTTTTTCTTAGGTAAGTCCATTTAACATTTCATATAAGGGCTTGGTGATAAGGAAATCCTTCCCCTTGACCTTATTTGGGAAGCACTTTCTCTGCCCTTCCATTCTAAACGATAGCTTTGCTGGATAGAGCAATCTTGGATGTAGGTCCTTGCCTTTCCTGACTTGGAATACTTCTTTCCAGCCCCTTCTTGCCTATGAGGTTCCTTTTGAGAAATCAGCTGATAGTCTTATGGGAATGTCTTTGTAGGTAACTCTCTCCTTCTCTTGCTGCTTTTAAGATTCTTCTCCCTATCTTTAATCTTGGGTAATTTAATTATGATGTGTCTTGGTGTGTTCTTCCTTGGATCCAAGTTTTTTGAGACTCTCTGAGCTTCCTGGACTTCCCCGGACTGGGGAAGTTTTCCTTCATTATCTTTTCAAATAGGTTTTAATTTCTTGTTCTTCCTCTTCTTCTTCTGGCACCCCTATGATTCAGATGTTGGAACATTTAAAGTTGTCCTAGAGGTTCCTCAGCCTCTCCTCATTTTTTTTGAATTCTTGTTTCTTCATTCTGTTCCATTTGAATGTTTCTTTCTTCCTTCTGCTCCAAATTGTTGATTTGAGTCCTGATTTCCTTCCCTTCACTATTGGTTCCCTGTATATTTTCCTTTATTTCACTATGCATAGCCTTTACTTCTTCCTCTATTTTGTGTCCATGTTCAATCATTTCCATGAGCATCCTGATTACCAGTGGTTTGAACTGTGCATCTGATAGGTTGCTATCTCCTTATTGCTTAGCTCTTTTTCTAGAGTTTTGACCTGTGTTTTCATTTGGACCATATTTCTTTGTCTTGGAACACCTGTTGCATTGTAAGGCGAGGAGCCTTAGGTATTCACCAGGGTAGAGCAAACCCACTTAGCTGAGTTTGTGGCGCAGTATGTGGTAGAGTGGTCACAGAGGGAACAATTCCACTTGCTCAGCTCTCACCCCACTTTCAGTCACTTCCCCCACTACCCACAAGTGAATTGAACCCTTCTGGTGCTGATCTCCAGGTAGGTGGGTTTGTGTACATTCTAGGACTCCATGGGTCTCTTCAACAAACTCTCCCGTGAGGCTGGGAGTTTCTCCCATCACTTCAACCCCTCACAGGTTATTTTTCAGCCAGAGGTTTTGAGGCTTTATTTCTCTACACTGAAAACCTGGGTTGCATGGTCTGTCTCATTCCCTAGCTATTTATTCCAGCTTATCTGTATGAGAATATAGAATTGTCCAGTCCTCCAGCCACTGCCTTGCACCTGCCTGCCTTGCTGTGCAACCTCTCTGTCCCAGCTGCCTGTCTCCACCCCTCCTACCAGTCTGGATGAATGTTTCTTTAACTCCTTGGTTGTTGGACTTCCATACAGTTAGACTTTCTGTCAGTTCTGGCTGTTTTTTGTTTGAAATTTGCTGTTGTCCTTCTTTTGGTTGTGCAAGAAAACAAAGCATACCTACCTACAACTTCATGTTGGACAGAAGTTCTATATGTGCCTTTCCAGGTACTTCCCTGTTTTAACTCATTTAACCTTCATACCCACCCCCTCCCATGGAAAGAGATAAGTATTATTAATCCTGTCTTTAGATAAGGAAAATGAGGCCCAGAAAAATTAATTAATCTATAATTATCCCACTAATGAGTGGTATAATAGGATTTGAACCCACACATTCTGATTCTAGACCCTGGGCTCCTCATTCTCTCCTTCTCCAGGGAATTCTGAAAACCTCTGCTGCTTAGACAACAAGCATATTCTCTGGTAAGAGAGACCAAGAGGCTGGGGAAAACCGATGGTTCATTCAGGTCAGGGTCAAAGGAGTTTGGGTGATCAACTTCAGTAAAACAAGTTTGTTTATTTGTAAAGATTTAATTTATTTCTAGAGAAAGGGGAAGAGAGGAAGAAAGCAAGGGAGAGAAACACTGATGTAAGAGAAAAATCATTGATCAACTGGCTCCCGTATGTGCCCCAACCAGGACTGAACAGGCAACCCAGGCATTTGTCCTGACTGGGAATTGAACCTATGACCTTTTGCTTTGCAGGACAACACCCCACCAACTAAGCCATACCAGTCAGGGCTAGTGAAACAAATTTAAATTAATCTAAGAACTTCATTTCAAAATAAATTATTACCATAGATCAGCAGCAGTAATAATTATAATAAAATACAAATAATAATAGGAGTCATTTAGTATTGCTGAGTCAGTCCTTTAAATAATTAACAGGCTTTTAATTTTTTATATTAAAAAAAAAAAAAAGCCAGCCCTGGCTGGTGTAGCTCAGTGGATTGAGCGCAGGCCTGTGAACCACACGATCGCGGTTCAATTCCCAGTCAGGGCACATGCCTGGGTTGCAGGCCGGTTCCCTGCAGGCCAGTTCCCCACAGGGGACACATGAAAGGCAACCATACATTGATGTTTCTCTCCCTCTCTCCTTCCCTTACCCTCTAAAGATAAATAAATAAAATCTTAAAAAAAAAAAAGCCTTGTGAGGATGGTACAGTTATTATATTCATTTTCCAAATGAGGAAAATAAAGAGTCTGAAAATATTAAAATTTTGCTTTAGGTCACACTGCTCCAAAGTTCTGAAATGAGGATTCACACCCACGCCTCTGTGACTCTAAAAGTGTAGGCACTTAATGCTAACAATCCCATATGTCTCCCTGGAGTAAAGAAAGAGAATGGCCAGGCAAGATAAAGAGGAGAAAAAAGGGCTAATATTAGTCATTTCTCTAGTGTTTCTAAGGCCCAGTGTAACATGAGCTATTAGAAAATGATAATAAATATAATTAATTTGAATTCAGAAACAAGGGAAATCTAATGCAAATCAATAAGTCTTAATACCTCAAAGAAACAATAACTAATGAAAACTATGGGTGTTAGCCAAGAATGATTTTGAAATAGCAATCAGCAGCCCTCCTAAAATAACCATATACAGAAAGGGCCAGAAGGAATATATTATGCAAGCTTCCTGATTAAAAACTTCTTGCTTCATGAAAGCAAAACTTTAAGTCTGATTCAAGTTTTTTATGGCAAGCAAAATGATGATCTTATTTAGCTTTTTAACAACTCTATTTCAAAGAGGAAAGTTTATCTAATAAACCTTTTCTGTCTCTAAAACTACAGAAAATTAAGGTTTAGTCATTTGAAAATTCCAAATGACTCTCTTAGCAGTTCAATTACCCATTCAAATAACAGAATTTGCCCTGCATCAGTATTACCTTGAGTATTACAACTTGATTGTAGGTATGTTCTGTTTTATATATTGCATGATCCTCTCCTACTACCTCTAACAATCTTTATAAGGAGGGGAAGAGAGACCTAAACAGTAAACTCAGAATTACGGTAGTCAACCTACACTTTATTTTGTAATTTATCTGTTTGCCTGTGTGTTGGTATGCAATGATCCTTTTTCTAAGACTTTCAATTATAAAGAAATGGATATTGATATGAATATCCTCTTTCCTTGGTCTTACTTCCTCTTCATTCTAAACACTCTGAATAAACATGCTTTTATGTTTCCATATCTTACAGCTTATTCAGTTTAGAAGAAATCATTTAGTAACTCACTTTCAGTAAATAACATTAAGGGCCATATAACATAAAGGGCCATATAAAAAGCAAAAGCAAAAATAAGTGCTGTGTCCTCAAGCCCAGCTCTGTGGCTTCCACTGGGAGGACCAGAGAAGGAACAGTGTAAATTTTAGCCTTATACAATATGTATGTAGCATGCTGATAATTAGAATACTCATCTTTGCAACAGTGAATTATACCTGCTTTATTGGTATATTTTATACTTTGGTTTATCCAACATGCCTGAAAAGTCATCTAGTAACACCCAAATTGTAAAACTAGGTCACTTATCACTCCGAACACCCAAAGCTATCATTCTCTGAACATTCAACTAGTTTCATCTTTAGAATGTATGGTTAAAGTAAGTGAAGGGTGCCTGCAGGAGAGGGTATTCCTCATGTTCTGCTGCCTGAGTTACTACAGCATCACCACCAAAACAGGGATTGGGAGTTGGGATGGGGAGAGAGTTCTTCTCCATTCATACATCTAATACTTTCATTAGGCAACTACTGGTATTCCTCATTTTACTGCACTTAGCTTGATTGCACTTCACAGATGTTATGTTTTTCCTTTACAGTGGAAGTCAAGACCCTCCACCAGCAAAAAGATTATAGCTCACTTTGTTGCAATACTCATTCTATTGCAGTAATCTGGAACCAAATCCACGACATCTCTGAGACACGCCTGTACTATATGCCAGGCCCTATGCCAGGTGCTGAATACACCTATGGTCTCTGCTCACAGAAAGCTTTCAGTGCAATGGGATAACAAACATCAAATCACATATATAAATAGGTACGAGTTATGATCAATGTCTTGTAAGAAAAGAATAAAGGATATCAGAGAGGTCAGACCCTGGAACTCATTGTTTCTCCTCCTTTAACATTCTGTGATAACTAACTTTTCACATTTCTTCTTTACTATAATAAAGTCAATTGTTCAAGATATTAAAAGTCCTTGAAAAACAGAGAGCTCAGGGTAAGCTGAAGGAAAATAAGAGAAAGCCAACAGTTTCATTTATTCTTGACATGACACTTATTTGCTTAGTTGCTCTAGCTGGTCTGCACATCTACTAACTTCATATTCATGCCTTACTCAGTTCTTCCTCAGTCCCTTGTCAAAACTTTCCTTAGGCACTCAACTAAGGAATGCAGGGTCTACAATACACACCAGACACTTCACTTGCTGCTGGGGATATAGTAGTGACCAGAGCGACTTAATCACTGCCTTCAGTGAAGTTTATACACTTTCATGGAGGAAACAACCATCAAATAAGCACTTAAAACAGTGAAAAGTATTTTCAGAGAAAACATACTCAGACACCACATCCCAACTAGGCAGTTTGACTGTTTCCATGATTCAATTCACACATTCGAACATCTTTTGTACCCTCAAAGCCAGGGCTGGGTGTTAGAGATACATATATGAATAAAACATTGTTCTCATCCTTGTAGAATTCTTAAGTCTAATAAGGAAAAAATAAACTCAAATGATTAATTACAATGCTACAAGAAGAACACTGGTATCTGTAATATAGACTTTTACTTAAGAAGCCATAGGAAAATTCAATTTTAGCTAGCACATATGCCCTATTACTAAGGGTCCTGGCCAAATTCTAGTCATCTAGTCTTATGTGTAATATACATGTGTGCATAAATAATAAACAAATGTTGGTTTCTTAAAAACAAAATTCAAATAGTTATCTATTTTTTAGGTGCAAAGGTGATACTACCCAACACTGGAAGTCACAAAGAAAGAGAAACAAGATACTTTCTATATGGGGTAGAACCAGGGAACATATAAACTAGGCCTTAAAAATATTTTATCCTCAGCCTTGGCCAGTGTGACTAAGTTGGTTGGATCATCGTCCCATAACAGAAGTGCTGCAGGTTCAATTCCCAGTCAGGGCACATACTTAGGTTACAGGTTCAATCTCCTGTCCAGGTATGTACAATCCCTGGTTATGGTACGTACAGAAGACAATCAACTGATGCTTCTTTCTTACATCAACGTTTTTCTCTCCCTTCTCTCTACAAAGCAATGAAAAAAATGTCCTCGGGTGAGGTTTACACTTATCCTCAGATCAGTATGCATTAGAGTTCAAGTAATTTTCTGCTGTCATTCCCAAGAGGTAACACTCCCTCCCCTGGGCTCCTACTTATTGTAATCTCCCACAAGTCTTCCCTGATAGAGCCTAGAAAGATGTAAGAGAGGAGAGATACCTGTGTTTCCTTCCTCCTTTCCATACTCTCCCGCTACCTAGTTCTCAATTCTTACCCTGTCCTCTAGCAAGTCTGAATTTTTCTTCTTCTACTTCTTACATATAATCCCTTAAGCTTTCTAAACTAAGTTTCTCTAATCCTTTTCATGATTAATTTTCTTCCTTCAACTTGGGAAATGAGCCTGAATGGGTTAGCACCGTGTACACAGAACCAAAAATGTATTTCTGGCTTGTGCTTTTAGCATAAACAACAGCATTTTAAAGTCCCAATGTATTCTATAATTAGCCCTACCCTTAACCAGACAGGTTTACTGTCAACCTAACTATGATTTCTGGGGAAAAGACTAAGCACTGCATACTGATTTGATTATATAAATACTGTATAAGTTCCAAGTGAATGCAATATATTTAACAAAACTACCTCTAAGGGGAGACCAAAAACATCAAAGAAAAAATCGAAAGGGAGAGGGAAGGGAAAAGAAAAAAGAAAAGAGAACTGTTTCCTTTTGGAAGGCAGTTCTGGAACATGCAGTCAGCGAAGAAGTACGTTCTGTTCCCAGACTCTAGACAACCTGGTATGTTTAAAGAAAAACTCAGAGAAAGGCAGAAGAATCGCTACCCATTCATTAATAAAATTAAATACACAGTGAGGGCTGAAAGTATGTTCCTGAATACCTAAGCTGTCAATATGGAAATAGTGGTTAAAGGACCCAGAACAGTCGACTCATCTGTTACCAGAAAAAGAGGGACCTACTGAAATTTAGATCCAGATTTAAGACCCCCCCCCCAAAAAAATGGAGGTGAGAAAAGGAAAGTGAATTCTCTCTGGGATCTTACTGATCCACCATCTAAAAATCGTACAGCTAAATTCAATGTAGTACCCTATTTTGGATCTTGGGACAGAAAAAGGACAGCAATGGGAAAACAGATGAAATCCAAATAAAGTATGGAGTTTACTTAGTAGTGTACCAATGTTAATCTCTTAGTTTTGACAAATGTATCATGGTTATAATAAGATGTTAACATTAGGGTCCTGCTGGTATAGCTCAGTGGATTGTGCATGGGCCTGGAAACCAAAGTGTTACTGGTTCAATTCCCAGTCAGGGCACATGCCTGGGTTGCAAGCCAGGTCCCCATTAGAGGGCGCATGAGAGGCAGCCACACATGAATGTTTCTCTCCCTTTCTCCTTCCCTTCCCCTCTCTATAAAAATAAAACCCTTTAAAAAGTACAGTAAGTAAGAAAAAAAAGATGTTAATGTTAGGAATGACAAGGTGGAGGGCATATGGAAACTATACTATCTGTGTGACTTTTTGTAAGTCTAAAATTATTCCAAAAGAAAATGTTTACTTAAAGAACTCATGGATTTGATTCTCCCTTTAGAAAGATTAATGAATCAATTACTAAAATATATCAAAGATAAGGTTTTTTCAGACTAAAATGTTACCTTGTCTTGGACAGAAAGAAATTAATTTCTATAAGTGCTTATTTAATTATAAAGAACAAATAACAATGGGCCTTTTATAAATTCAATTTATAAAATGATTGAGACAAAATCATATACAATACACAATAATGTAATATTGCAAAGTCTTGAAGACAGGAATTTCTAATTCTGTTTAAAATCACATATGCCAACCAAAAACCATCTACAGTATGATTTCAAGTTTGATTATTTTACCAATATGCTCAATCATTTATCTCTTTCACAATTCCATAAATTTCCATCTCTATACAGTGTGTAAACATGAGTTAAAATCTTTCTCAGTTTTAGAAATTAGAAATAATACCAAAAAATGGAAAATGTTTCCTATTTAATCTGAATATCATCAGGAATACAGGCAGGGAGATAAGGCATCTCCTTGGTCTGGTAAACCTGGGCTACTTATATATCTAACCTGCTAATTTACAAGGGATAAACTTAAAAAAACTGAACCTCAGCTACTAAATTATGCAAAATATAAGGTTTCTATATTGTGTAATAATACAGTACTTATAAAATAGTGTAAACAAGTGTAAACATGCATGTATCATCTTATTTAATTCTTAAGGCTATGTGGAAGATACTATTATTATATAATACTATTTGTAGATGAGGAAATTGAGCATTAGAGAGATTAAGTAATGTATCCAAGGTCATCCATCTCAATCTGCAGTCTGAGTCCTTAACCACTGTTACATGTTGCACTCTCTTCTTTCATAAAACATACCAGTCCCCATGTTTAAAAATGACACTGCACTAATAATGTTATCTGCGTGATGTGGCTGGGAAGATCTACGTACTTACCGACTAGGGGAAATCTAGGTGATTTCAGTGCACAATATATGACATTTCACAACTCTACAATCTAAAAAGAATCCTTATATTCAGATTCCAAAAGGAAGAGAGACTAACAGGGTAATAGTGGTCACATGTAAAGGTCATTCAGAGGGACTCCTCCCAGAGACGAGAGGCAGTCTGGAAGGACACAAGAGAACTTCACAAGCCTACTTCCCACTTAGTTCTCAAAGCAGAAACATCCATAGTGAAAAGGCAGAGAACATCCACTTCCTGGTACAACTTCCTTCCTGCATTCTGTTAGGGGTTCTTCCTTGGCACTAGGGAGATTCCAGGTTGATTCATTCATTCATTTATTAAACTAATATTTATCACCCACCTATTATCTGTTAGGTACTATGCTAGGTGGTGTAGCAGCGAAATAAAGAATAGATGAGGTCCCAGCCCTCACGGAGCACATGTCCTAGTGGGAGAAACATAACAAATTATATATATTATAATTTCTGGTGGTACATTATGTGAAGGAAAATACAGAGGAAAAAGAGAACAGAGAGTAACTGAGGGTGGTAATTTCAGACAGGGTACACAAGCAAGGCCCCTCTGAGGAGAAAGGTGACTCTTAAGCAGAAAACTATAAAATATGATAAACCATGAAAAGATTTGGAGAAATAGCAAATACAGAGGCACTGAGGTGAGAAAAGACTTGTTTTGAGAAGGAAACTATGATATAAAATGAATTTAATATGTTGAACTCGTACATTATGCATTCACTGGGTTGGCTGTACTACTTCAGTGACTCATTTCATTTCAACAACTATTTGAACTATGTATTACCTCAACTTTATAGATGAAGACACAGAGGTTCAAAGAGATTAAGTAACTGTTTTCACAGCTAATAAGAGGTAGAGCTAGAGTTCAAACACAGACTGACCTGACACCAAAGTCTGTGCTTTTTCTACTACATCACGTTTATTGCCAGAGTCACAGCAAAAAATAATTACTATATATAAATATATAACTAAATAAATCAAACTCTTTCCCACATCCTCAAAAATCTGGGGCTCGCCATTTCATTTTGCATAGTTGCTTATCTCCCCTTTGGGGAAAAGAAATTGTTTCCTTCTCTAACTGCAGCAGACATCTCAAACTGCCAGCTACTTTAATGTCACAAGCCCCTGTTCTGAGGATCTGTAAGACAATGCTCAAATAATCCCATTGCATGAGACTGAGCATAACATGTACTTGCACCAGATGTCTGGGCTGAAGATAAACCAGGACTGTGCTTCCTTCAGACTGGCAGAGCCATCTGAACAATCCCTTCCAAAGTCAAAGGCACCAGGAATAGCATTTTCCCAGCTGCATTAGTTCTGAACATTTGCCCAGAAAATAAGAGCAGCCTTGAATCTCATTTGCTATTCCCTGCTGGTATTACTGGTGCTGACATTTTGCATGCAACTTCGTTGAGGGCAGGTGACAGGTGAGCCAATTTAAAACCTGAAAAGGAGAGTTACTTTACAGCAAGCCAGAAGTGACAAAAAACATTTCCCCTTAAAACTGTGTTAGAGTGCTTACTCCTTCTCTAACTTTATAATATGGACCTGAAAAGCATATAGCATGGTAAAATTATCATGACTGAAATAATGAAGGAGGCCAATATCCTCATTTAATTTCTGTAAATACTTAGAAAGTTGTTTTTTTCTAGTAAAGTATTTCGAACTCTCCTGATAGCCTTTCCTAGCTTCTTGATATTTTTGAAATTAATTTTGAATGTCTGTAGTAATTAATGACATTTCATTTAACTGACATTGAGAAAAATAAAAACGTAAATTCTGATTAAAATAATTTTTAAATAGTTTTTTTTCCTAGGGGAAGAACTAAGGAGCAAAGAAGTGATTAGAAATTAGAAATTTGGCCAAATGGGTTAAAAATACACATACACACAAAAAACCTAAAAGTTCTTCAAATACTTCTGTGTAAAGTGCTCTATGGATTTATAAACAAAAAATAATCATTTCTCAGTCTTAAATCCTAGGTGGTATAAAATTTTATCTATTCGCCTCAAAGAATTAAAGGAATATTTTAAAATAAAATTTTGGTAAGGGCTACAGCAAAGTTTTTCTTCTTTACAGAAAAATGAAATCCATAAAATTAAACTTCATGCAGCACACCAAGTGTAAAAGTCTATCAGCTACCAGTATATACCAGTTACAATTATTGGAAGGGTTAAAATTCTCAAAATCAAATACGTAAAAGCCAGTCTATTACAATAGCCCATTTAACTGCAGGAATTTCCAACTCCTCACCCCCCAGGTTTAACAAAGATTTCTCAAAGGTAAATGTATATGTAACTATAAAGGAGCTCATGTTGTTAGAACTGCAACTTTATTATTTCCTGAAGTTTGTGTGGTTGAATTTGCAAGTGGAACATTTCAATACTGCAGGTTTTGCACAAAATTTTACGAAACAAACCTGCATTAAGTTAAAGCAGAACTGAAATCAATGCCTTTCTGGCCACTTCAGGATTAATTTCCATATATTTTCCTATGATGAAATGCTCCTTTTTATTTAGATGTTTGGCTCCTTCAACACATATCTTAGGTGGAGGAGACATTCCAGATACAAAGCTAAAATAATAGTGGAATGCAAAGTGATCAAACTATTACCCAGTTACTACATACAACATTTTTCTAGCATAATTTTGAGTAAAACTGTGCCACGCCTATCAGCAGAATGCTAATTTTTAAAAATGTTCTGATACTAGCTTGCAGTTTCCCTCTTCCTGCATTTTCAAATCATCCCAGTGTTAACACCTCTCCTAAGAAGCTGCACCCTAGTTCTTTCAGAAAAATGAATCAGACTTGTTTGACACCCTTGTGACACACAAGGCAAGACCCCCTCTTTCTGTGGCTCTTCTGCCTCTCCCAGCTCTGAAAACAGCAACAGCTGGGGATCATTAAACCGACAGAAATAGCATAGGAGACTCCATCGGGTGTGAGTGGGGGGAGGAGAGGCTCAGTATCAGATTCTAAAAAATCAAAAGGGCAACAGGAAAGGAGCAGAGAGAAAACGTGAAGCCTAAGGAGTGGGTCACACCCAACCCTCCTTTACCCAGTGCAAAGGGATGCACTGAAGCAAATGAAGGGACAAGTTGCAGCCTAACTTGCCTAGCCCCTACCTATTCTCTGATGGAAGGTTTAGTCAAACCTAAAAATGTGGGTCAATGAAGACGGACTGGTGTCAGAAGGGAGGGGAGTAGTGGCATCTCAGAGGTTAACTCTGGGTCATCCCCAGTCTGGAGGAATCACATAGAGGGTGTGAGTGAGTTCTGGGGCTATGCTGACAGTAAAAATCAACTCTAAGATAGGGCAGGGGCAAGGGGTATGAGAATACATGCCAACTCCTGAGTGGCCTCAGAGACCAAACCAGTTCCAAGGCATCCCCTCAACTGGAGAGGACCAAATGCTAGATGAAATGCAGGCTGTCTGGGTTGTTCATGCCAGAGAACAGCCATGCCTCTAATGCCAGCTTTGTAACCTGGCAAGCCTCCGAAGGTCGGTGCAGGAATGTGCCATCTGCCTGGCCCACTGCCCAAGTGTGATCAGCACATATCTGGTGCCACAGAAGAGCTTTAAACAGATCACCCCACAGGAGTGGGCTTGCACAGCCTGATCTATTCCTTAAGTCTGGTTAGTTCCAGTATCTTAGGGTACCTTCTCTATCCCCACATTTGCTAGAGTGTTATTTAATATCATCAAGACCTCTCCCAGCAACCCATTCTCTTTATAACTAATCTTAGAGAACTGCAGTTTCATTTAGCTCCCCACCTGCAAGCCTGAACAGGAAATGATTCGATTGCAGATATTATGACTGCAATTCTCTTTGGCAAGAGTGTTTGGTAACTGTGAGATTGCATGAACTTCAGCTGAATATTTTATTTGATGTATCTAATGATTTACAAGGGAAGGCTTCAGGCTGATGGTTGTTTTCAACAAAAAGCAACCACTACACCACTCTCTTTTTGAATGGCTTGCTTCTTTTCTAACCCACAAAACTGGCAGGAAAATGTGCATATTTTCCAACTACACCAGTTTGGCTAAGTAATTGTATTTGAATCTGGTTTTCTATAATGAGTTCAGAAACCTCACAATACTTAGATCATTTTGAATATTTTAAGTTAATATTAAGGAGTGTAGAAGGTATAAAAAAATAAATCCACTAAAGAGGGGACAACAAAGAGTCTAAACTCTATATAATTTACACACACACATCACATACAGTTCACTTTAAGGCTGCATAACATCAAAGAACAGGATATGTGTTAACCAAAGTATTGTGACTATTATCACTTCTCAGTGTGTGCAGTAATTCTATCAATTTATCTCTCATCAACCTTTAACAGAGTATACTCTTTACCTAAAATGTAAAAAAATTAATGTCAAAAATATTTATACTCTATCACTTACTATGTATATTCCCTGGTACAAGGCATAAGGTAGGAATTGAGAAGGAAAACAATCCATACATTTATATAATACTTTACAGAGCTACTTTCACACATGAAACCCTATTTGAACCTATGGATTAGAATGGCAGACATCACACCCACTATACAACAAAAGAAACTGGCTTGCCAAGCTTAAAACAACATAGCCAAGTTCACCATGGCAAGATCAAAGCAAGAGCTTCAGGTTCTTGACTATCACCTCAGCACTGGAACACGAGCTACCTATCAGAAAAAGGCTTCTTTCCCGAAGGAATTACTCTTTCCTGACTAATGCTGTGGTTGGTGTTTCTCCAATCTACCAAGTTTTTTCTTAGTAAGAATCTCACCAACTTCCTGCTTCAGCATCATATTCTGAATCTAATTTAAGAAAATTATGGGAAAAGGTTATTCATTATTAACACTCACAAATAAGAGATGTGAGTTCCTTATGAAGGCTAGAATTATTATGAGACTCAATATATCTGTCATTTTGGATAAACACATTTTGCTATGGGCATGATACTGCCCTCTAGTGTCAGGAAGCACAGTAACCTCAGTAGACTAACTTGGCTAATGCATATTAACCATCTACTATGTATAAACAAACACACTTTGCTAAGCACTTGGGAAGGGGTAAGAAAAAAGGTTAAGTCTACCACACACCTACAACCATAAAAACTATATAAGCTCCTCAAGAAATTTATAAATATAGCAGAGAATATCAGAAATGTAAAATAAATCACTGTAATAAGGACAGTGACATTAGTGCTTTAAGAGTTTGTAGATATAATAAATTACCAGAATACAAAAAGGATTAGGTAAGCTTCATGGGAGCAGTAGCATATAAATCACCTTTGAAAGACTTCTCGAACCAGGGATGAACTGCATGAACCAAGACCTGGAGGTAGGAAATACTATAAGGACATAATGAATATGCTCCAATTTAGCTGGAGCCTTAAGCTTGTGAAAGGGGATAGTGGAAAGTAGCTGGAAAGGCTGGCTAAATCAGACTGTGAAGGGTCTAGAATTGTACTATCCAATAATGTAGCCACTTGCCACATATGCTATTTAATCAAAGTTAAAACTTCAGTTTCTCAGTCACTCCATTCATGTTTCAAGTCTCCACAGCCACATGTGGCTACTGGTAATCGTACTGGACAGTACAGATATAGTCCTGGGCCATGCCGCACCAGAAAGCTGTATTAAACCACAAAACATCAATCTTTCATGGCTCACTCTTCGTAAAAAATGCATATCTGATCCTTGCCAAAGTCTATTATTAAGAAAAACCATAGGTCCTAATGCCATTAGAGGTAAATTTTAAAGTTTGTTTCCTATCCTTCTGGGCATTTCCAACTATCAACTAAAACAATGAGAAAAGTATCGCTCGTGGCCTCCTAATAATCCTAAACAATTATTTTTTAAAATGTGTGCCAGCCTTTAAAATCTTTTTTTTTAATTAGGAAAAAAAGACAGAACTAAGAAAACTACACAAGAATAAGATTGTTAGGGACTCATCTATAATAATAAAACACAAGACTAAGAAGACTCATTTCCACTGTCTGTGCATCTTTGAGTTTTTGAAGGAGGAACTTATCTTTATCCCTCAAAAACCTGCTTTGGCCCCAAAGAAGTAACATGAGACATCCTTTATACTTTCACTACCTAATGCATAATTTATTTCTTTTGTGCAATTTACAAACAATATGTATTTATATTTGTAGAACACATAAAGTGAGTCTTCTCAAGATCCAGTAGACATTCAGATTCTAAGTGCAGGTTATAAGCACAGAAAGAAAAACATAAAAACACAGTCAACTGCTTACAGTAGTTGTCCATAATTACCATTTTGATCCTACTTTTGAAAAGTCTGCATTTCTAATTCCTATGCACTTCTACATGGAAAACAAAGATATTCTTAATTCTCAGATTGAGACTCTAAAACACTACGACCCTCTCCTTTGGATTATAAAAAGTCAACAGCAACAAACAGCCCAAAGATACAAGTCCTAAGCCATACTACCTCTCTGGTTTTCAAACAATCTTCCCTCTCTGTTGCTGTGCTGTTTCTTAGACATCAGTGCAGAACATATCCACATATTCAAAGAAAAATCAACTGCTCTCAACCAGTTTTGTAAATTATTCTCTTTGCAAACTGAGCACTGATGATTGACCATTCATCTCTTCAGTGGATTCTTTCACTGCCAATTCCACATGCTCAAATCATCTTGTCAGAGGTTCATAAAGACCCAAAAGAGCTCAAAAATTAAAAAGAATTGTCTAAGTTTTTAGAAAAGTAGAATTTATGTAATCAACACTAATAAGTATACATATAAATTCTGGTAATGGATAATAGAGGGTATCCAAGATAGGAGAGGAAAAATGCTGATAATTCTTTTCCATTCACATTTAATAGAATTTGGATAAAGTCCCTATCCCCCCTTTTTCCATAACCTAGAACTCTTCTGAAAGAATTTTCCTCAAATTTAAAACTGAACTTTTTTGCAGAACTCAAATGTATCCATGTATTTTTTTTTGCAGTTTTGAAATACAAAAGAGGGATGTTCATAAAGGAAAATTCCTTTATGGATGTTAAATCTAATTAAGAGCTTCTAGCTATCTTTCATACCACTAAATGAAATTCTAATGTAATTCTACAATTACTAAAAAGATTGGTAAGGGCAGTCCAAACTGTTCACTCTAACCAAAACTAACATATATATAAGTAAAAAGGCTTCCAAATGTTATTTTATTTTAAATTATGTTATCACCCTGGTTGGTGTGTGGCTCAGTGGACTGAGTGCCAGCCTGAGAACGGAAAGGTCTCCAGTTCCACTCCTGGTCAGGGCACACAACTGGGTTGTGGGCCAGGTCCCCACTGGGGGCCATGTGAGAGGCAACCACACATTGATGTTTCTCTCCCTCTCTTTCTTCCTCCCCTCCCCTCACTCTAAAAAATAAATAAAATCTTGTTTAAAATTTTGTAAAAATTATGTTATCTTAGTGTTACAAGACCTTAGAGGTCATCTATTCACTTTCAGTATTTAGCACAGAAGAAACTGAAGTCATAATCAATAGTTCCCTGTTTATTTGTATAGTACTGTACCTACGGCCAAAGTATGTTTTATTGACAAAACACTGTACTGGACCCATATAAAGGGGAAGAATCCCATCCTACTAAAGGAAAGTTTTCCATTGTTCTTCCATAGTCTCAGTTTGGTATATGAGCTCTGCATGGGTAGAAAGAGAGGAGTAAGAAAGTAAAAAGTCCTGAATACTGTACAATCAGGTCATGAAATATACCCTTAAGTACCATTTCCAGTTATGTATCTGTTCAGTGCTCAAACAGCTTTAATAAAAACACTGAGACAATAAACCACCAAAAGTCAAAGCTTGGATGGCTACAGAGAAATGGGGAGTGGATAAAAGACAGGAGTAAGCTGAGGAGAAAAAAAAAAAGCATGCAAATCCCAAAGAGATAAATATGCCAACCTTCCCGCAAACTGTGATAAGGGGCCAGGCACACTGCCGAGTAGCTGTCCTTTCCCGGCTTCAGGACAATCCATGAGAGGGGCAGAATCCTGCACGTGTGATGATGATTCTTGGTCTTCTCCTCCAGTATGCTGGGGGAGATGTGAGACTCCAAAGGCCAGTGTGGCAATAAACCCGTCTTTCTTCCCTCACTCCTTAAAGAGGCCATTTAGTATTTGCTGAAGATCTAATTAGCATTGTTCTTTAGGTTAAAGTGGGTACTTCATTTCTGCAGCACTGAGGGTTGCAAGAACAGCTAAATCCCAGGTTTCCTTAGGGAGTGGGCATTAAAAGCAGTGACAGCAGAAGGTCAGAATCAGTAAGCCTCCTGGAAAACATTTCTTCCTGTCAGCACTGGGCCTCCGACACAGACACCTCCCTCCTCTACCCAAATGCCAAAAGGCAGGACTGATTTCAATGTGTAGACCTGGAAGAGAAGAGGGTTCCCTTAGAGAAAATGCTCGCAGCCACCACCAACCAACCTCATTCACCCAAAATAGTAAACAGTTGGTTTCTCTGCTCAGAACTAAAAGGCTTCTGCCAGACAAGCAGCATCACATGACCAGGTTCCCTCTTCTCTCCTTCGCCTCCTTCCCTTCTTGTGCAAAGTCTGCACCAAAGAGGAACAAAGAGTTAAAACACTGCACTATTTTATTTCATTTGGCATTTGTTTTTTAAATGTTTATAGATGAAAGATACCAAACTAAGAAGAGGAGGAGGTACAGAGAAAAACTAAGAAGAATTTACTGTGAAATAAACCATAACACTGCATTGAAAAAAGTACTATTAAACACAATAGTTAATTGGCAACTGTGCTCAATAAATGAACAAATGAATAAACAGACGCTCTTAGCAATCTGCAAATATTTTGCTGACAAAATCTCTAAAAAATGTATAGCTTGGTACATATGTGATTTTTTCATTTAGAAAGAAAAGAAAGGCTCTTAAAGATGCTGGTTAGGGTCAGAGACCGTGGATTGCAATGAGAGCATCAGCCCGCCAAAAATCAGAGATTCATGCCTTTATCTTGTGGACCTCAACTTACCTCACAATCTGACTTTACTCCTTAGATATCATAGTCCCACCACTCAAATCACTAGGTGGGCAATCAGGGCAGCTACACTAACAGAATGAATTGAAAAACGTATCCAGCTAATTAGGGAAACAAGCTGTCACCACAACATTCACCGACATTTTTAACCATGGGGGGTGGTGGTGGTGGATAATAAGGCTGGTAGCACAGCTGGAGCCAGATGTGCCACCAGATTCTTCTCGCAAGGTTCTTCAGCACTTGAAGTTGAGCAAGGCATATAGTGTAGAGGCATGGAAACAAAAACCTCTACACTGGACAATTCATTCCAGTAGAAAAATAGGTAAAGTATAAGAATCAATTTTGTTGCCACCATCTACCACAGCTCCCAACCAAAGGGCCAACCAGGGGGCTTTGAGAATAGAGCTGGTCATCTTCACCTGCCCCACACCTGCATTATAAGATGCTCAATGAATATCTGTAAAATGGATAAGAAAAAGGAAAACGAAAACATATACATCAGAAAGCATTAATTTAACCACCACCTTTCCACAACAAGACCATACTAAAATAATTATCACAGGAGGTCCTCAAAATAACATCCTTTCATCACAAAATTGACGAGATGTCACAGGAACTGAACTCTTGTTTCTATCAATTAGCCTATGTAAGACTGGTTTCATTATACACCATTTGGCGTAAGGCCACAGAACCCACCTGGCAATGTTACATGAAGACTTGTTATATGCTTGGCTAGTGTTAGAATACAAATATTATACTACTAATAAATAATCAGTGGCCAAGATGAGGAGCATGCAGAACTCTCAGACATTATTGGGGACAACACAAAATAGTAATGTTACTTTAGAAAACAGTTCAGAAGTTTCTTATAAAGTTAAACTTACACTTAACCATACAACCTAGTAAATCATATTCCTAGATATTTAAACAAAAGGAAATTAGAACACACATCCACATAAGAAGGTGTACATGAATACTCACAGCAGCTTTTTTTTAATTGCTAAAAACCAGAAGCAACCCAAATGTCCTTCAACTTGTGAACAGAACAAAAAATTGTGGTATATCCATACAATGAAATACTACTTAGTGACTAAAAAGACAAAAACAAAAACAAAAAACAATTACTGCTACAGACAACATATACAAACCCCCAAAGCTAGCGAAAGAAGACAAACACAAAAGGCTACTACTGAATAATTGCATTTACATGAAATTAAGGAAAAGGTAAAACTATAAGGGCAGAAATATGACCAGAGGTTGCCAGGAGTTGGGAATGGGGAAGGAGACTACCTACAAACAGGCATGACGGGACTTTTTTGATGGACACATTCTATATATCTTGATTGGGATGGTGGTTTAGCGTTCATCAAAACTCATTGGCCCTGACTAGGTTGGCTCAGTTCGTTGGAGCGTCATCCCACACCAAAAGGTTGCAAGTTCATACCCTGGTCAGGGCACATATGGGAGGCAACTGATAGGTTTCTTTCACATCAAAGTTTCCCCCCCTCTCTCCCTCCCTCCCCCTTCCCCTCCCTCTAAAATCAGTAAACATATCCTCAAGTTAGGATTTTAAAAAATTAAATCCACTGAACCACACCCCTAAAAAGGGTGACCACTGTTATATATAAATTGATCTCAACTTTTTAAAAAGCAGATTATGAAATATTATACACAGAGGCAGAATAGAATAGTTAAGAATACAGGCTCTAGAGCCAGATTGCTTGGGTTTAAATCTTGGCTCTGCAAATTACTGGCTGTGTGACCTTGAGATCTTTAACATTTCTCTGCCTCCATTCAGTGGGAATAATAGTATTCACCTCAAAGGGTTACTGTAATAAATGAGTTAATACACTTAAAACAGCGCCTAGTCTATAAGCATTCAGTACATGCAAGCTGTTGTCATAACACAATTATGTAACACATACATAAATATGTCTTCGTTCACAGAAGAGAGGGGAAGAACAGCCACTATCTGAGTGATGGGAATAAGATGATTTTATTTTTCTCTCTCCCTGCTGTTTACCTGTTATCTTCTACATTTTCTACACTAAATAACTCTTCCCTTTAAAATAAACAAAGAAATTTTTTTTCTCAAAAAACAATGAAAGAAAGGACACAGGGCTGGGATTCAGGAGCCCTGTTTTTTAGCTGTGCTGCTAATTATTTAGTTGTACGACCTAAGGGTGTCACCTTCATCTCTAAAAAGGAGGGGCTGGAACCGATGTGGTGTCCTCCATCTCCAAGAAGGAATGGGTTTCTAGAATTTACGGTGGGACTACACAAGCTATACCCTTTATATCGTTTCATTTCTCTTTCCATACTTACTGGGTGCAAACTATAGACAAGGCTCTGTGACACAGACAAATGAAATACCCAAGTGCCTGCCTTCACAGAGCTTATTATACAAGCTTTCAAAGAAACACAGACAGATTTACACCCAATTATTCGATTCATCAGCATGATACGTGCTCTGAAGGGAACACATAAGCAGCCTAGCTGGGTCTGGAGGAGTCAGAAAAGACGCATGCGCCAAGAACTCAATGGTTAAAAAAAAAAGTCACCAAAGAGATGAGGAAGGAAATTCCATCCAAAGGAAGACGAATATACAAAAGCAAAAGGTGTAAAAATAGCAATTTCTTAGGGGATGGACGATAGAGAGAAAGAGAAACAGAGAAAGAGTATTTGACAGCAGTGTGGGAATGAGGAGGGCCAACACCAGGAGCAGGGGAGGTCATTCAGGAAGAGAGAGATGAGCATTCAGACCACTGATAACTTCCAGAAATCATATGGGACTGTAACTGCTTCATTCTTATTCAATTATCTCTATATGCTACAAATAACCCTGATAAATATTAGTCTAAGATATACTTTGCTATTTACAAATACAGCATATACTTACAAAAACTTGATACACATAAGTATCAGTTCACTTCCATTTTCCATGGCTAGTAGTACACACTTGTTCATTCAATAAATATTTATTGAGTGTACGTTATGCACTGGACAGAAGAAAGACACAGAAAACAAATGAGCAACCAAAGCAAACAAGAGAAGGATATCACTGTTTCTTCTACTCAAGAACTATTGAGAGGTCTACCCCTCAGAAGCAGGACAGAGGCAATGTGATATAGTGGCTGAGAACTTTGTACCTGGACCAGACAGAGCTTTGTTCAAATTCTTGCTCTTACCATCTAACCACAGTCTGGCTTTATGTAAGTCATTTAACCTCCTGAACTTTCATCTCACCTGAAAATGGGGATAACATCACCGAATTTATATGGTTTTAGGGTGAATTTAATAAGACAACCAATCATCAGTATGCCAGGTATATAGAAAGTGTTCCATAAATGGTTCCTTTTATTTTATTATTGTTTAATTTTAATTTTTCGCCTTTTAGAATAGCTCATAATCTCCCACTATAAAGGCAAAAATACAGGGTAGAAAATAAGAGGAGCAAGGTATTAAAAAAATCTGTTTAAGCCCTGGCTGGTGTAGCTCAGTGGATTGAGCGCGGGCCTGCGAACCACACGACTGTGGTTCGATTTCCAGTCAGGGCACATGCCTGGGTTGCAAGCCAGTTCCCAGCAGGGGACTCATGAGAGGCAACCATATAATGGTATTTTTCTCCTCTCCTCTTCCCCTCTAAAGATAAATAAATAAAATTTTTTAAAAAATCTGTTTAACTTTACTAAATTAACATTTTAGTGAGTTCACAACTATTTTCTTGTAAAAATGGCATGTTCAGAACTAACATTCCTTTAACATTACTCAAGTTGTTAATATCTGCCTACATAATAGGACCTAGTAAATTAAATAAAAACCATCACCAAAAATAGGGAGCCAGTCATGATGTCTTCTGGGACTCATCATTCTGACTCTAACACTGAGTCATTTAAAGAGCAGAGGCAACCCGGAGTACTGACGAGTAGTGTGAACACCAGTGTGGAGCACAGCTGCCAGCGCACACTGCAGGCTGACCCCTCACTGCAAATGGAAACAGAAAAACCAAGATGGAAAGCGAGTTTCCTAACTGCCTTTGAGTAATCACAACATCCAAGAGAAGAAAGGCACAGCAATTAATGTTTCTCAAGGAAGCAAACAAACAAAAGCAAAACCCTGCTACCTCCCTATAATCACATACTCAAAATGTTTCAACCATCTTTTAAAATGTTTATTTCTAACACATGACTCTGAAAATAGCAGTTATTTAAAGATTTTGAAGGCAGAACATACATACAACAACACAAAAAGAAAATGTCTTCTCTGTGAAGAGATCTTAAGAGACAAAATAATTTTATTTAAACTTTCCCCCATAAACCTGCCTTTGCAATGAAACCCGGCAGTGACACTCCAGATCAAATAGAATTTAAGAAGCAGAGGAGAACCTGCACAGGATTTTCAAGCACAGTCTACAATTTTTTAATACCAAAATAAAAATCTCCATCTGTAAACAAAAAGAATAGCATACTTTTACATCTCTTCCTCTTATTAGTGGTTTACAATCTCCTTTATAAAGACAGTCCTCTGTATCATACTTCCAGGTAACCTCGGGACCTTTTTGCCTACCTAATACTAAAGAGGACACCTTTTTGCGGTGTTCCTTTACTTTCCCTGTCATCCATGCACAGCACGGCAGCAGCCTGTGAGCCTTCTGAACAACCTGAGCATCCCTGCTATGCTCCCTTCTCTCAAAGCTCTCTGGCTGTATTGTACTTTAGGCACGAAAAGCCTAAAGAAACCACAAAGACAGGTTGTTCCCTTTAGGTACAAGACAGCTGAGCTAATGAGGCTAGAAATCTGTTCACGTGTGCTTCCCCATAACTGTTCATGATAGTCCTTTAACATATTACCATTTGCTCTTTTTCTGTTGTCCAGCTGTCACCAGTCAAGATCCACCACACATTATGAACTGGCAACAAACTCAGAAGTGCACAGTTTGAAGAAAATAACCATTAGATGATCTTAAACTACATTTCTGCTGGCTCTTTCAAATTACTTCATTGTTTTTGATTATTCGCATCTTTCAAGGGTTGAAAGCTGCTAGAACTCCCCAGGACAAGGCCAACTCCCTTCACTCACCTCTTCTAAACAAGAGTACAGCATGTCAATTCTTCTGCAGATCCAGGCATTTTACCTAGAAATCAGAATGCCCAGAAGCCATTCACTTGGTAGGGTTACATGTTTTGCTTCACAGACACCAATCCTCTAGTATACATAGATACACACAAGCTCTAATCTGGGGACAGTAAAATAGGAGCCGCATTTCACTACATAGTGTCTGTAATTGGGGGACCTGAAATACAGCCCATTTATTGAGCTCTCTAAATGGTACAACACTCGAGACAGGCAATTCCAATTTGGAATGCTTCATAAGTTTAAAAAGAGTGGTGTCCTTCATCATACACCATACCTTGAGACTCTGACACTATTCAACAAAAAAAATATTTCTTATCAAGACTGTACTGCAAAGATGGTATTAACATTTCCCAGGATACTTTGTAAAAATAAACTATCTAAGGTTGCACAGGTCCTCTGAAAAGATTCAGTTAAATTTACATGAAAATAACTAATTTCATAGCTTTAAATCTAAATGGTGAAGTTAAGAAAGTTCAAAACTGGATTGGGAGTAATGAGTCTTCTCTGTAAAAGTCTGTTATTTTAAGGAAATAAATATATTGTTTTATAATTGCAAATTAATTTTAAGAAATAAAAATTGACCACCCCTTGCTTTTTTATTTGATTGGTTTCTTGTGCAGGTGGTAGGATTCCTGTATAACTTAGTGTTGTGTCTTATAAGGTTTTTGACTGTCTGACCTATTTGTGTATTTTGCATTGAGAGTATTTAAATGTGAATGGTGGACATTTAATTAATGGTTTTATGTGTGTATGTACAGATTCTTTATATATAATATATATAGATTATATACAGAATATAGTACATACAGAATATAGAATACATATTATAGAATATATATACATATATATTCTTTATCTCTAAATATTCATCTTGGCCCTGGCTGGTGTGGCTCAGTGGATTGAGGGCCAGTTGAGAACCAAAGGGCTGCCAGTTTGATTTCCAGTGAGGGCACATGCCTGGGTTGTGGGCCAGGTTGCTGATAGAGGGAACGTGAGAGGTGACCATACATTGATGTTTCTTTCCCTCTCTTTCTCCCTCCCTTCTCCTCTCTCTAAAATAAATACATTAATTAATTAGTTATTTAATTAAAATTTTTAAAAGCCTTAAAAAATACTTATCTTAAAAAACTATGATCAAAATGTTCCTTCAATGTTCATCAGATGTTTTCTACGATAAATTAAAAATTAAGAATTACTTAATAAGCACTGGTATGGCTCAGCTGGTTGCAGCATCATCCCATAAACCAAAAGGTCATGGGTTCAATTCCTGCTGAGGGCACATGCCTAGGTTTCGGGTTCCATCCCCGATTGGGGTATGTACAAGAGGCAACCAATCAATGTTTTCCTCTTGCCTCCTCTCTCTAAAATCATGTCCTTGAGTGAAGATTTTTTAAAAATTACCTAATAAGCCAACAGTAGATTTTAGGGCAATTTATGCTATGCAGTCAACTAAAAAAAATCATGTACATTCTAGCTGTAAGCAAAAGTGCTTGGGCCAGATGCAGGCAGTAGGATTATGTTTCTATTTTTCCATTCGATTAGTCTCACATATTTAAAATCCAGGTTTCTGGCTTCCTTTAAAAATAGATCTATCAGAGTTGGCCCTCTCCCCACCAGGGGAGAATAAGCCTTTTCCATAAAAGTTTGCTATTTTAAGAAAATAACATGAATGGTGAGGAACAATTAAAATTACCCCTAACCCTTATATTTTTATGAAAAGCAACAGAGAGCCATAATCTTTTTCTGAATCCAGATCTTATATTTAAAAATCATCCCTACAAATTTAAGCAATCAAAATGATAAGGGGAAGTATAGCAAAGAAATCACTTAAGTGAGAGACTAGATAAGAGTGTGATAAAAAATCCTCAATTTATAAATTCAAATTAGGGTGTGTTACCAGGGACACTCCACTCTTTAAAATAATGAAACATTCCAAGTTGAAGTTGACTCTCTGAGTATGCCATCAGGAAATTCAAATCTGCCACCTGGTCATGTCTATCATCTTAACACCCTGGCTCAAAATTTACCTATTCCAAGAAACCTTTCCTAATTAACCTCAAAAATCTCTGGTTGCTCTTCCTGCAGTACCTTCAGCATAAATTTTCCTCTTATTTTTTTAGCAAACAATTACTTCTATCCAACTGAATACTAACTCTTCTTTTTTGACATGTAATATATTTTTTGTAGCTATGAGTCTGTTCCTGTTTTATTTTTTCTTCAGATTCTGCATATAAGTGAAATTATATGGTCTTTGTCTTTCTCTAATTTATTTCACTTAGTATAATAATGTCTAGGTACATCCACACTTTCACAAATGATAAAATTTAATTATTTTTATGGCCAAGTAATATTCCTGTGTGTGTGTGTGTGTGTGTGTGTGTGTGTGTGTGTGTGTGTGTGTATCACAACTTTTTAATACACTCATCTGTTATGGGCACTTGGGTTGCTTCCATGCCTTGGCTATTACAGATAATGCTGCAATGAACATAACAGTGCATATATCTTTTTGAATTAGTGTTTTGAGTTTCTTTGAATATATACCCAGAAGTGGAATTGCTTGGTCATAAGGCAGTTCCATTTTTAATTTTTTTAGGAACTTCCATACTGTTTTCCATAGTGGCTGTAACAATCTGCATTCCTACCAACAGTACATGAGGGTTCCCTTTTCTCCACATCCTCGCCAACATTTGTAGTTCATTTACTGATAATAGTCCTTCTGACAAGTGTGATATCTCCATGTAGCTTTTGAAAAAAGATTTTATTTATTTATTTTTAGAGAGAGGGGAAGGGAGAGAGAAAGAAAGGAACAAAAACATCAGTGTGTGGTTGCCTCTTGAGCGCTCCCTACTGGGAACCTGACCCACAACCAGGCATGTGCCCTGACTGGGAATTGAACCAACAACCCCTTGCTCCACAAGCCAAAACTCAATCCACTGAGCCACACCAGCCAGGGTTCAATGTAGATTTAATTTGCACTTTTATAATGATTAGTGACACCAAGTATCTTTCCATATGTCTATCAGTCGCCTCTATGTCCTCTTTAGAGAAAAGTCTATTTGGATCCTCTGCACATTTTTTAATTGGATTGTTTATTTTTCTGATGCTGAGTTGTATGAGTTCTTTACGAATTTTGAATATTAACCCTTTATCGGATGTGACACTAGTGAATACCTTCTCCCATTCAGTAGGCTGTCTTTTCTTTTTATTGATGGTTCCCTTTGCTGTGCAAAAACTTTTTAGATTAATATAGTCCCATTTGTTTGTTTTTTCCTTTTGTTTCCCTTGTCTGAGGAGATATATCAGAAAAATAATATTGTTAAGAGATATCAGATTTCACTGCCTATGTGCTCTTCTAATAGCTTTATGGTTTTGATCCTTACATTTAAGTCTTTAATTAATTTTGAGTTTATTCTTGTATATGGTGTAAGAAGGTGGTCTAGTTTCATCTTTTTGTATCTGTCCAATTTTCCCAACACCACTTACTGAATAGACTGCTTTTACCCCACTCTATGTTCTTGCCTCCTTTTTTATTAATTGGCCAGATAGGTGTGGGTTTATTGCTGGGCTCTCTATTTGTTTCATTGATGTATATATCTGTTTTTATGCCAGTACCATGCTGCTTTTTATTACTATAGCCTTGCAGTTTACTTTGATAGAAGGTAGTGTTACACCTCCAACTTTGTTCTTCTTTCTCAAGATTGCTGTGGCTATTTGGGATTTTCTGTGGTTCCATATAAATTTTTGAATTATTTGTTCTAGTTCTGTGAAAAACGCCATCTGTCTAGAGTGAGTTTGGACTCTGGTGGGAAAATTTTCAGGGTGCCCCACCTCCTGAGAGGCATCCTAAGCAGGCTGGAGTCATGCACAACTTCACTGGGCTCCTTCTTTTGCATTACCTCCCTCCTTCTAGTGGTGTGATTTGAAAAATGAGTAAAATATGGAGGAGCATGTTAGAAGGTCCTAAGCATGAAGGAGAAAGATAAAGCAGGTAAGTGGGACAGGAAGAGGTTTGCAATTTTAAATGGGATACCAGGAGAGGCCCCATTGAGAAGATAAGACTGAAGCAAAGACCCACAGGAGCTGAGGAATCAGCTGTGCAACTGTCGAGGGAAGAGCATTCATCCACTGGAGCAGAGCAAACAGGAATGCCTGGCATGGTCAAGTGCACCCAGGAGACCAGGACGGTCAGCCTGATGGGCTGCGGCAGAGGTGAGCACTGCGCCCTTAGCCATTAGAAAGGCCTTGGTATTTGCTCTGGTTGTATTGCAAGTAGGTTTGGTTGTTTGGTTTTTAAGATTTTATTCACTCACTCATTCATTCATTCATTCATTCATTCATTCATTCATTTATTTAGAGAGGGGAAGGGAGGGAGAAGGACTTACATCCCCCCAACTGGGGACTCACATACCCCCAAACTAGGGACTTGGCCCACAGCCTAAACATGTGCCCTGAACAGGAACCAAACTTGGAAACTTTCAGTTTGTAAGACAGCACTCAATCCACTGAGCCACACCAGTCAGGGAACAAAACAGGTTTTTTTTTTCCAAAATAGGTTTTGAACACAGATTTGACAAATCTGGGGTACCAGATGGGTGGGGTACCTTCATCCCTCCCACCTATCGCTGTCCCAGATACAAAACCTTTACTTCTGCTCTGTCAGATAATGTAACCAAATCCCATTAGGTACTGCTGAGTGAGAAAAGCATAAACTGAAAAAGTGCATATAATATAATTCCATATAAAAACAAGTCAATGGCAAAAAGAAAAAATTTGTATGCATTTGTGTGCACATGGATCTGTACAGGATTATGTGAGTTCAGGGGAAAATACAGAAGGATATACACTAGTTTTACATGGTTTGTGGGTAAAGACACACCAGTGTCAGAGTATATGGGAAAAGAAGAGGAGGGAATGCTAAGAAAAACTCTGCACTTAAAAAAATAAGAATGCAGATTTCAGATTTATTCATCTATATAAAATTATGTGTTATATATGAAAACTTAAGTAAATTTTTAAATAATAATTCCCCACACCAAGAGTAATGAATCATGACTTTAAATGATTTATTCAATTATCTCATTCTGATTGCCGCATTTATCAGGTGATGTTTTTCTATACTGTGTCTCTGAAACTAATGACCCCCCATTTATCACCACCTTCACAACTTAAGCAGAGTTAAGACTCACAGCAAGTAAGCACTATAAGCAAACACTAGCTACCAGCAAGCATAAGAGATAGTCAATAAAAATGTACTCTACAAAATACAAGCCTGAAAAACCGTTGAATACACTATTATTTCAATTCTTCAATGGCCAAATATAATAAATATTGATCAAGCTTATTACAGTTGGTGAGTTCTGACTAGGATAGACAATGTAGCCATCAGCACCTTGTTGCAAATTACTGTGCAAGTAGAGAAGCATACTCTAATCTTAGAAACCAAATTATTACATTACAAAAATAAGTGTTCTCAAATCCCCATTACTGTAGAAAGAATCTATTATTAATGTTTCTCCATCCTAAAAAAAACTCCAGCTGAGATACATCTTTGTATCTAATGTTAGTTTATGTACTGCCAAAGCGAGCTCACGTCTTTGCATCTAAAGGTAGCCCCAGAGGTTCCTGAATGGACAGGAAGTCATCCCATCCATGCACAGAACACAGCAGTTTGTGTAAATAAATCTTACTGGGAACAAACAAACCCATTTTTTCCACACTCCATCATCATCTGTGCTTTATTTTTAAGTTTTGTGTTTTTGTTATTTACTTAAACGGGAAACTCAATTGTCCTCAATTTCTATTAGGAAAGACACTTATTTTCCCCCAGAAGCCACCATGCTAATCTTAATAGTAGCACATACGTGCCAGGTATGCACTGTGTTCTATGTGCTCTATACAAACCAACTTTTTAAATTTATTTATTTATTTATTTATTTATTTAAAGAGAGGGAAAAGGAGGGAGAACAAGAGGGTGAGAAACATCAGTGTGTGGTTGCCTCTCACATGGCTCGCACTGGGGACCTGGCCTGCAAGCCAGGCATGTGTGCTGACTGGGAATCAAACCAGCAACCCTTTGATTCACAGCCAGAGCTCAATCCACTGAGCTACACCAGCCAGGGCCATACCAACTTTTTAAATCCTCACAAAACACAGTGGTTCTCATTCCAAGGTGATTTTGTCCCTCCACCCTCGAGGACATATGGCACTACCCAGAGACATTTTTGCTTGTTACAATTGAAGGGTTGCTATTGGCATCTATGTAGGCAGCAGCCAGGTATACTGCTAAACACCCTAAAATGCACTAGACAGTCCCCTCACAGAATTATCCAGCCCCAAACATTAATGGTGCTGGGCTGAAAAACCCTGCAATGTTTCTACAAGGCAGGCACTACTGTTCCCTAAAGGAAGAAACTGAGGCCTGGAAAAGATAAGCAATTGGCTTAAAGTCACATCACTAGCAAATGGCAAAGCCAGGATTTGAACCTAACAGTCTAGCTTCAGAATCCATACTCTTGTAAGATCTTTCACAAGAAAGACCTTATTTGAGAAGCTTACCCATAACTTTCTCTCCCTCTTCTTATATTCCAGACTTGTTTGGGAGAATAATTTATTTGTTCATTCATTCAAAATTCCATCTATTCATCTGCCATTTACCTATTTGACAAGTATTCAAGTATGTGCCTGATACCATTCAAGGCAATCCTATGTGACCAGATAAGACCTCTGTCCTTGTGATAAGTTCCCTACTCACACCCCCCTGCCATCCTTACTAATCCTTTAACCTGTTAAACACGATGACACCACAGCCTGGAAAGTTTTCCCCCCAGAAAAACATGAGCATGGCTCACTTCATTTCATTCAGGTCTCTGCTTAAATGTCACTTTCTTGGAAAGGCCTCCTCTGACCACAATTTCTAAATTAGCTACAGACTCTTACCATCTATCTTGTTTCCCTGCTTTATGTTTCTTAATAGCATTTCTCATTCCTAATACTATGTTATGCTTATTGTTACTGACCTCACTCTCAGCAATAGAACATAAGCTCCACGAGAGCTTTATCTTCAGAATTGAGAGTTTACCTGTCACATAATAAGCATTCAATTAATATTTGTTGAATGACTAGATTAGCAAACATCTTTTCAATATAAGTATCTTTTCATGAATACCACTGCTCAACTGGACTTCTACAATTACCTCTTATTTGGTCTCCCTGCAACCTTTCTTAGCCCCCTTCAATTTACCTTCTACATTAAAATCAGAATAATCTTTCTAAATTACAAATCTAATGCCATCCCGCTACTCAAAACCCTTCAATGACTTTCCATTGCTCTTAGGATAAGAGCATTAATACAGTTTTTCAGGGTCTCCTTGAATATCTACGTTATTTTCTTACCATTCATCTTCTCACATTTAATAGCTATTGTCATAGCATGTATACATAGTTAACATGTATTGAGTAACTGACTGTGTGCCAGGCATTAATCTAAGGGCATTGTATGTCCTAAATCACTTAGTCCTAATGTGTGAGGTAGGAATTATTGTTGTATCTATTTTCAGATGGGAAAACGGAGGCACAAAGAAGTAACTGTCCAAGGGCAACTAGGAAGCGGCAAGGCCAGATGCAGCCCAGGCAGTCGGGCTCCAGAGCCCTCCCTCATAGGCGGTGTACCCCACCATCTCTCCGGACCAACGGTTACAGAAGTCCATTTCTTCCTCAACAGTGCCACTTTACTTCACATCTCCAGGTCTTCACATTGTTCTCACAGCTAAAACATACTTCAGGTCGTAGCTTAAATGTTCCTTCCTCTGCAGGGCCTTCCTCTACTGTTCCCTAGAATTGTTTGGATCCCCCTTCCTTCTTCTCCCATGGCATCCTAAATTTCCCGTTATAACCCCATTCTATTTTATTATAATTATTTGTCTTCCTTCACCAATGAATTTCAGGCTGTGTGAGCACAGGGAATATGGCTTATCTCATTCACCACTGTACCCCCAGCACCTGGCACAGAGCCTGGGATATATGAGGGGCTGAGTGGACAATTTCTATGGCACCAGCACCACGAAGCCTTTTCTAACCCCCTCTAAAAGAAGCAATTCATTGTTTCCCTAAGAACCCTGCTCATATGGCAGACATTTTATGCTTTATATTTTATTATATATCTATGGGAAATAATGGAGTGTGCATTATTTTCCTTAATGCTTATAAAAATCAGTTATATAATCATATTTACGGGACCTTTAGAGTGTCCTTCACAAATTCAGCACTTAAAAAGTAATCACTGTACACAAGGGATCTCTCTGTATTATTATTATTATTATTATTATTATTATTATTATTATTATTTTATCCTCACCTGAGGACATGCTTATTGATTTTTAGAGAGCGGGGAAGAAAGGGAGAGAGGGGGAGAAACACCAATTGGTTACTTTTCATACATGCCCCCACTGGGGACTGAAACTGCACCCTAGGCACGTGCCCTGACTGGGAATTGAACCCATGGCTTTCCAGTTTGTGGGACGACACCCAACCAACTAAGCCATACTGGCCAGGGCTCTCTGTATTATTTCTTACAGCTGCCTATAAATCTACAATTAACTCAATAAAATTTCTATTTAAGAAATAATTACTGAAAGAGATAAAAACCTCAGCAAAGGGCCCAGCGTGCTTGTGTGCTCTCTCTCTGGGGAGCAACAGGCACCATTCCCTTTCCTTCTGCCCTCCCTCCAGTCCCCCGCAGCCCCTCTTCCCAGGCATGTGTCTCCTAAATTCTAAGGCAATAGGTAGCTGGCAGTTTGTGTCAGGCTTATCGCCCAAACCCGTCCCTATGGCCCTTTTTTCTAACTTCCCAGTGAGCTAAGGCAACCCAGCACAGGCTCTCCATTGCTTTTGCTATCTTTTTCTTGCTACTCTCAGCAGGTCTGTTCTTTCCCTTGAGGAAGGAAGGAAAGAAGAAAGGGAGGCAGGGAGGGAAAGAGGGAAGGAGGGAATAATTACTGAAATAAATAGATTGATAAATAATTACTCATAGTTTAAAATGATTCCCCACTATCTGGTGAAGACCAAACTCTCCAATTTAACATTCAGGGCCCTCAATAATCTAGCTCCTTATTACCTTCTTCAACCCAAACTTCTTTTCCAACTCTAATACCTCCAATTTTTTAAAATATATTTTATTGATCATGCCATTATAGTTGTCCCATTTCCCCCTCTTCATTCCCCTCTACCCGCACACCCCCTCCCCCACCATCCCCCCTTTAGTTTATATCCATGTGTCACAAGTTCTTTAGATTCTGTATTTCCCATACTTTACTTGCCCTTCCCCCTGTCTATTTTCTACCTACCATTTATGCTACTTATTCTCTGTACCTTCTCCCTCCTTCTCCTTCTCCCACTCCCCTGTTGCTAACTCTCCATGAGATCTTCATTTCTGTTTCTGCTCCTGATCTAGCTGTCCTCTTAGTTTGTTTTTGTTTTAGGTGTGGTTGTTAATAACTGTGAGTTTGCTGTCCTTTCACTGTTCATCTTTTTTATCTTCTTTTTCTTAGATAAGTCCCTTTAACATTTCATATAATAAGGGCTTGGTGATGATGAACTCCTTGAATTTGATCTTATCTGAGAAGCACTTTATCTGCCCTTCCATTCTAAATGAAAGCTTTGCTGGATAGAGCAATCTTTGATGTAGGTCTTTGGATTTCATGACTTGGAATACTTCTTTCTAGCCCCTTCTTGCCTGTCAGGTCTCTTTTGAGAAATCAGCTGACAGTCTGATGGGAACTCCTTTGTAGGTGACTGTCCCCTTAGCTCTTGCTGCTTCTAGGATTCTCTCCTTCATTTTAATCTTGGCTAATGTAATTATCAAGGAGAAAACTTTCCTCTTCCTCACATACCATGCCTCGTTTAGTTTCCTGTTCTTGCCTTAGCGAAACTCCTCCTATCTGCACACCTTTGATTCACCCTTACCTTCCTGACTCCTCTTGCCTATCTAAACTGCGCCTTCCCTCAAAGGTCCAGCTCTAATCTTACCTCTCCTGTGAAGTTTTCCTGACCTCATTTATCTCCTTGTATCTCCAAAAAGAATATAAATCTCCTTAGCCTCAGAATCATCCCTCTACTTCCCAGAAATCCTGCAGATTACCTACCAGAGTGTTAAGTATATAATCAATAATAAATACTTGCTAATTAAAAAAGAAGTCTCACAATAGCCATGCATATTATCTACCCTTGACCACCCATGCCGACAGTAAAGCCATTACATAGAATGACAACTATCTTTTTGTCTATATTTGTATGAAGTACTAATGTAGTTGTTTCCAATTTTCCAGAAAGTTACAAAGCTGCCACAAATGATCCAACTGCACAATTCTTCCCTCCTCAGGCCCAGAGCCTGCTCAGCTTATCATTCCATACTGGCAAACAACTGTGTAACTTTTCCTCATCTGTGACACAAAGATAAAAATAAGCAGAGGTAGTCATATTCTAAACATCTGCTGGTTCACACCTTCTCCTAATAGGGAGATTATTGTTTGGACACCAAATATCTATTCTAACACTTACGGGGCAAATACCTTGTTTGTATCAATAAAGTGCTTTTGTAAATAGAATATAGTGACAATAAAAATAAGAATTTGAAAGAGAGATTTGCCAAAGAAAATCCCTATGATGATCTACTCTTAGTATAATCCAGAACTGGTAAAAAGCCAAGTTCTTCTCACAGTCCATAGAGATTTGCCTTGGCCTACGGCTATTTCCCCTAAATGGGAGATTCCAAACTCCTAAAACTCTCTCCAGTTAGCTTCTCTTTCTCATCCAAGTGGTCAAAGCTGTCTTACAACAACATACCACACAACTGAAAAGCTAAGTTTCTCAGCCTGAATTTTTGTTTATACCTGGTAGAAGCTACAGCTTTCTCCCAGAGGGACTTCAAAATGCCTAAGCTTATCTCTAGAAAACTCTTCAAATACTTTCAGTAACCTAATGGCAACAGCTTTGCTACTAAAAAATTTCCCAATATCTTCCTGTTTTGGAAGGCCCTGCTAAAATCCCCCTCCCCATCAAGGGGAATTTGAGTAAAAACACTGCCAGCTTCAAGTTCCCTTAGGCAAATTTCCAGCCCCAGTGCAAGGCCATGAGGTTAAACATTTCTCAATGACGCAGGCTCCCTCAGAGGGAGGAACAAGGGGGGGAAATCAAGATTTACTCTTCCCAGTGCAGTAAATCAAGAGACAGCAGCCAACTCCTAAAAAATAAAACACAAGTGAAGTTTAACTATATATTGTTTGCTTTGCTAAGGCCCCCAGTAGGAGCACAGAACCAGGATGAGAGCTGTGGGATGGGAGAAAAAATGATTACAGAAACAGCAATTCAGCCAAATCGATAGCTAAATCTCTAGAGAATCTAGAATACTAATACACGTATGTTTCCAGCCAATGAATAATTTATAACTAGAGCAACTAGAGCGTAGGGACTGAATTGGTGGCTGTGGGGTAAGAAAATGGAGTCACACATGAAGCAAATCATTACTAAGGTTTAAAATGTGTATAAGGTAGAAGACTGGGAACACTCAAGAAATGTATGCTTAGTCAACTTCTTGGGGAAAGAGTATACAGCCAATGATCACAGAGAAGGCAAACTCATCTGAGGGACTGGTAGGGCTCTTAGACCTTTAGCCAACTGCTTTTAAGATAAAAAAATGAAATAAAATGAGAACTGTTCCCTTAGAACTGATTTTTAGATCACAGAACTTTAGAGTTAGAAAAGACCTATCACTTACAAGAAAATTCCTATGTTGAAAATATCGCTATATTTATATAATGCTTTAAATAAAAAGTGGTATACACCTGCTATGCACCAGGAACTGGGGAGACCGAACACACTGCTCCTGCACTGAAAGACCTTACTTCTAATGATGAGACCTGCTAGAAACAATAACGTAAGTAAGTAAGTGCTCCGGTGGTTTGTACCAAGTATGGGGAAAGCACAGAAGGAGCACCTAAGTATGTCTGGAATCAGACAACATGCATTTCAGGAGAGGCAGCCCCTGCTGGGACTTGAAAGATGAGTAGAAGTCAGCGGGCTGACAGAAGGAGAGACCAATGGTCAAAGCAGGGTAAAGATTATATGAATAGAAACAGAAAATTAAAAGAGCACAGAATGTTCTGGAAAATAAAAGCAGTTCAGCACTGCTGGAGACTGAAGGTGGAAGTAGTAGGAGATAACCAATAATTAGAAACCAAACAGACAAATTAATAGTTTAAATTTTACCCCATAAGAAATTGAAAAATTCTGAGAAGAAAAAGTTGTTAGAATTATTAGAAAAAGTATCTGGGCAGCTATATGAAGAACAGATTAGAAGGGCCAGGTTATAGGCAGGGAGATCAATGAGAGGCTGCTGAAACCACAGTGAGAAATGAGCAGAGCCTGATCTAGGGCAGTGAGACAGAAGTCTAAACAGAAGTAGACTCTACAGAACTCAAGATACCAAGTAAATGTGTGGAAAAGAGAAATTATGAATGACTCCTTGGCCCTGGCAGGATAGCTCAGTTGGTTAGAAGGTCGTTCAGATACGTCTAGTACCCTGTGGGTTTGATCCCCATCAGGGAACACACAAGAATCAACCAATGAATGCATAAATAAGTACAACAATAAATCAATGTTTCTCTCTCTCGATCAATTAAAAAGATTTAAATAAGAATAAGAATGGCTTCTAATTTTCTGGATGGGCAACTGGTACTGAGTTAGGGAATGCAGGGGCAGTCATGGAATGATACATCATTTTTAATATGTAAAAGGCTGAAGCGTATGTGAGTCATAGATTGCCCAGGTAAGAAAAATTCAGATTAGAAGATTCAGAACTTCCACCAAGATGGAGGCATAGGTGGATATGCCGTGCTTTCTCACACAACCAAGTTGAGAGACAACAAAATATTAGCAACAGAAAACACAGCCAGAACACAGAAAATTGAACTTTTCGGAAGTCTGATAACAACGAATTCTTCGGCCTGACCGGTAAGAGGGGCGAAACCAGCAGCTGGCGGAGCAGGGTTGCACAGGAAAACTTGGACAGACCGACTCAGGCATGGGGATCCCAGGCGTGGGGTTGCAACAGGTGGACCCAGTGAGCGACCCAGTGAGTGACCGGCAGACCCAGCCAGGGGGCAGGGCATCCGGTTGACTGTGGCGGTGCATTCATGTGCAGACAGACCAGCAAGGGAGTGAGCAGTGAGACGACAGGACCGAGCAGGCCCCAGAGGCGAGAGGCAGCAGAGGGGACCGCCATTTCCCCACTCTGACCCCGCCCCCACATACAGTGTCACAAACCAGTGCCCTGAGCGGCCCTACCCTGGTGAACACTTAAGGCTCTGTTCCTCATAGGTAACAGGTGTGAACAGAGCAAAACATTATGGCTCAAGAAGAACTCAAAGCCCCAGAGCCCATAACTCTAAGTGATGAAGAAATAGCAAAACTTTCAGATGCACAGTTCAAAACACTGGTCATCAGGATGCTCACAGAACTGGTTGATTTTAGTCACAAATTAGAGGAATATATGAAGGCTAAACTAATTGAAATGAAGGGAACTACACAGGAAACCAATAGTGATGGAAAGGAAACTGGGACTCAAATCAAGGGAGTGAACCAAAAGGAAGGAAAAAATGACCAAACAGGAAAATATGAAGAAACAAGAATTCAAAAAAATGAGGAGAGACTTAGGAACCTCCAGGACATCTTTAAACGCTCCAACAGCCGAATTATAGGGGTACCAGAAGGGGGAAAGGAACAGCCACCAGTGGAAAACTTATTTGAACAAATAATAAAGGAGAATTTCCCCAATCTGGCAAAGGAAATAGACTTCCAGGAAATCCAGGAAGCTCAGAGAGTCCCAAAGAATTTCGACCCAAGAAGAAACACACTAAGGCACATCATAATTACATTAGCCAAAATGAAGGAGAGAATCCTAGAAGCAGCAAGAGGGAAGGGGACAGTCACCTACAAAGGAGTTCCCATCAGACTGTCAGCGGATTTCTCAAAAGAGACCTTACAGGCAAGAAGGGGCTGGAAAGAAGTATTCCAAGTCATGAAATCCAAAGACCTACAACCAAGACTGATCTATCCAGCAAAACTTTCATTTAGAATGGAAGGGCAGATAAAGTGCTTCTCAGATAAGATCAAATTCAAGGAGTTCATCATCACCAAGCCCTTATTATATGAAATGTTAAAGGGACTTATCTAAGAAAAAGAAGATAAAAAAGATGAACAGTGAAAGGACAGCAAACTCACAGTTATTAACAACCACGCCTAAAACAAAAGCGAACTAAAAGGACAGCTAGATCAGGAGCGGAAACATAGAAATGAAGATCTCATGGAGGGTTAGCAACAGGGGAGTTGGAGGAGGAGAAGGGGGGATAAGGTACAGAAAATAAGTAGCATAGACGGTAGGTAGAAAATAGATAAGGGGAGAACAAGAATAGTATGGGAAATATAGAATCTAAAGAACTTGAGACATATGGTCATAAACTAAAGGGGGGGAATGGTGGGGGTGGAGGGGTGGAGGGGAATGAAGGGGGAGAATAGAACAACTGTAATGGCATAATCAATAAAATTTTTAAAAAAAAAAAAAGATGATTCAGAACTCAGGATACAGACCCAGACATCCTAGAGATACAGATACAGACATCCCGAGAATTGATACCTGAAGCTACAAGTAGGGATGACAGTGCTGGGGGAAATGTACAGAGTGAGAAAAAAAGGGTCGAGTACTAACCCTGGGAAATGCTTAGATTTAAAGGCAGGAAGAACACAAGACTGCAAAGGGACTGTATAGTGGACAGGGAGATAGAAGTCAAGCTGGAGAAAGAAGGGTGTCACAGTTCAACTGCCCATGATCTGAATCTTTCTTATTTGGAGGAAATTCCATGGTAGGGGGAAGACAGACACCTCTTCCTACTACAGAAGCTGAATTGAACCGGTAGTCTCTCAGCACCCTGGCATCAAGCTCACAAAGATAACCTAAGTCTAGCCAGTAAGTCCTCCCATCTACAACTTCAAAAACCAGGGGAATCACACAAACTCAGAAAATATAATCAGAAGTTATTCATGGCACTGTCCCATGTGTCTGTCTACTGGTGGTAACAGCAACAAGAATATGCTGGAGACCAGGCCAGCAGCAGTGGCAAGAAGGTTCAATGAGCAGTGCCAGTGAAAGAGTCCTCAGCAAACCACTTCGGTGACATGGGCATCACCATGTTTTACTTTGCTCAGTTTTGCTCAGTTTCTGCCCTTTACTATCCAGCCTTCCAATTAAGGCTATGCACTATCCAATAGTCTTCAAAAAAATTATTTTGTGCCAAGGTTAACCAAGTTTACACAAAGAACCCCAAGTAATATAGAATGAGAAGAGAGCATCAAATGGGGTCAAAGAGTAAAGAAAAATCAAGTAAACAGAGGTCTAAAATGGGCCCACTATATAGTGGGACTAGGTGGTCAGTGGTGATCTGGGTAAACCTGTTCACCTGTGTTATCTCATGCCATCCTTATGACACCTTCTAAGGAAGATAACACAGGTACTACATCTTTATTTTTAAAAATGATTTAATGAAAAAATTGAGGCTACAAGAGAGTAAGAGGACTGCTTAAGGTCATACAGTTCTTTTTTCTATCAAGGTTGCCCTTAAGAAAGTTATTTTATAGATGCCCATTAAAGGAAATGTTAAAGCATCTATACTAATGTTGGCATCTATACTAATTCAGATGCCAAATGTTAACTAATACAGATGATGACCACATATGGTTCCCAATATTGGAGTTTTCAATGTGGGCAACACAAAGAGAATCCTAACGAAAACACTGGGATCCCTGTAGACAACACCACCCAGAAACATATCTCAAGGAACAAGAGGCTCCTTGTCATTCACCATTCCCATGGCTCCTTCACTGGTCATTACTTAAAGAATACATCATCAACTACAAGACTCAAGTGAAATAATAAGGAATCTTCTATCCCTAACCATGAGAACCACTGTGGGAATGAGAGGTTGAGAGCTATCAAACGAAGATGATTATTTCTCAACTTCATTCCTTTGGGATATGTCACAGCCAGGAAGGGAGAAATTGAAAAAAAGCAGCTTTCACAAGCTGCCAAATCCATGTCCTAGTCCCAAGGGATAATTAACCAATGGGGTTTTGTGGAGTTGATGTCATGTTGGCAGAGGCTAACGTTTTGTGGTTGAACATGCAGCCTCTTGATATTTAGCTACAAGGCTAAAAAGGATGACATCCTGAAAAGCCAAGAAACTCATACCCATAACCCTACCACTCAACTATTTGAATCTTAAAAGCAATTTGTAAACTTTAACTGATCCAATTTGATCTGAATAGTTTACAAGAGCATATGTTAAACTACAAGTTTTCTAAATCTTATTTTATGTAACTTTTGTTAGAAAAAGAAAATGCTAAACACTTCCAAAGAACAAAGACAATTTTAAAAGCTTAAACAAAAGAAAGAAACTAGAAGAAAGGGATATTATTCCAAGGAGTAAAGTCTGTTGGTAGCACTTTAATCCCACTACCAGCACACCAAGTTTAAAGCTGGCTGACGTCCTTATGAAAACAATTTTTGGAACTGAGTACACCAAGTCAAGAGCTTTCGGAAGCACCACATATCTCACAAAAAATTGTCTACCTCCACCTTAAAAGTACTCTGAGAGGCAGTGGGTAAGAAATCAGCATGAAGGGATAAGTATTCAGATACTAAACTCTTGATTTGGGCTTAAGTTATTAAATTTCAAAATGAATGCTTGCCATTTTAATCAAAATTGTTAAGTCCTCTGACTTAAACATGCCACGATGATCTTCCAAAGCCTGAGAGAAAAATAAGTACAGTAAAAAGAATTAAAAATTAACCTCTAATCAATTACTGAAACATACAGTGCTCCCCAATACCTGTTAGTGCCCTATGTGAAACAAGGAAAACTTTTGGTTCAATCCTGAGCAGCACAGTATCTACTGATATGGATACAAATACTCTGTAGGTTTATATATCTTGGCCATTTCGCAAAAAGTGAGGATAACCTTTCTCAAAATGAATGAAAGAGAAGGAAACATGATATCAAAAAACGTGACCTCTACATCTTATAAAGAAACTAAAGAGTCATCCTTAGCAAGACGGTTTATACTTGCTCTGTGAGAGATAGTTTGGTTGGGGGGCATAAATACCTAATGTTTCAGGAGTAGCTTTCTTCTTCCCAATCTTTCCAATATTTCACATTCACTGCATTCATTCATTAACATACATTCATTTAGCACATACTGTATATCAATCTAGATGCTGGACATAAAATGGTAAAACAAAATTAACAGTAACAGATACAATATCCACCTTCACAGAGTTTATAATCTAGTAAGGGAAATACACATTAAACAATAAAAAAACCCATAAATAAACTATAATCTCAAAGTATAGGTGCATGAAGAAAAAGAGAATGAGAAAGAATGAAAACCACTGGAGGGGAGAGGCATTCTCTGAGATCTGAAGGGTAAATAGTAATGAGACAGGTAGGAAATTGGAAGGAAAAAAGAAAGGTGGATGGAACCTAGAAAACAAAAGGGCAAAGAACAGGAAGTGAAGCTGAAGAGGTACAGGCAGAAACAGAAAAAGTGAAACCATGCACACTGGGAAACTAGCCTGCTAGTGCAAGAGTACAAATATCCACTTTAGGACTAAATATTATCTGAATCCTTATTTTAAACTATCTGAACTAGAATATGATCCCTATGAAGGTGGGGACCACATGTTCTTCTAGATTCTCAAACATCTTTCATATAACATTTAGCAAATTCTACAATTATATCAAAAATATTTTCTTTATATTTATCAAGACTTTTCTAAAAATTTCATATTAACCACCTTAGTTGGAAATAAATATAAATTTGGCTAACAGGGAGTCGGTTGGCCAAAGCCTGACCCCAAGGACCACCAGGATAAAGCTAATGGTAGATTATCTGCAAACATCTCATGGACTGACTTAGCAGATATAAAGCTCAGCTGTTAAGAAGTCCCTGCAAGTGCTGTATTACAGAGCTCAGAAGAAAAAGGGTAAGGAGGCCAAGGACCTTTTTTTCTTACCAGAGTCAGCAAGGACCTTCACATGGAAAGTGTTCCTACTCTAAACACACATGGGTTCACAGAAACTGTTTGCTACATCAGAAAAAATCTCTAATGCACGTTTATGGCACGACACTCAGGAAGTTTAGGTTAGTTTCAAATATATGGCACTGATTTTGGCCATAAGTGCAGAGTCAGAAATCTTATCATACTGTAATTCAAAACAGTATCCTTTCTAATACTTTGAACAGGTATAAGAGTCACTGTTAAAAACAGGGAAGCTTCTAGGCAAAGGTTAGGGCTCATGGGAAGACTTTCTAAATAAGTTAAATGAAGGGGGGAAGGTCATCTCTAGGCAGAGAGGAAATCTAGTACAAAAGAATTTAATATAGGTATTCAAGAGGAGGAAAAGGTTATAGGTTTTTTTGGTTGTTTTTCTAAACTATTATGTCATTGTGTTCTGAAGGAAAAATAAGGCAGGGAGGGAAGAAAGCAAATAGACAGGTAGACTATATGTTAAGAGAACAGAACAGAAGAACCTGGACAAATTGCATAGCCTGTCAAGAGCTACTACATAATTACTTGGGGATAAAGGATTTCAAATTCACATAGAAAGTAATATAATATAGTGGTAAAGAGCATGGATTCTGAAGCCAGACTACCAGGGCACAATTTTAGCTCTACCACTTACCAGGTGTGTGTCATTGGACACATTGCTTATCTATTCTGGATCCTCAATTTCATCATTTATAAAATGGGGTAAGAGCATCCGTCTCACATCACTGTTATAAAGAGTAAAAGAACTAATACATGTTAAGAAGTCTGGAATTCTGTCTGGCACATGGTAATTCTATTTAAGTGTTAGCTATTATTTTATTTTAAATACATTTTTATATTTTTGCTAAATTCTTACAAAATCCACTTAGAATTCCATAATCTAGAAATGTCTCTCATGTTTGGAGTTTGTTTAGGTTTTTAAATTCTTTTTGCATTTTCCTATTTGGTTTCTGCTACTTTTTAATGGTTTGTTTTTAAAATATAAGGCTGTCCTAGCTATGCTTAAGGGGAATAATAAAATATTTGCCCACCTGTGGGCATATTTTGAATGGGAAATACTCAAACCCTGGCTTTAGGCATATTCAGGCCCCCAAAACGAGTAAGGGCAGGAGAAGAAAACCTCAGGGAGAAAGCTCAGGAGCCACCTACAGAGCTGGTCTTTCTGATTTAAGGATTTATCTTTCAGAACTGTTCTCAAAGTTTGGAGCGTTTTGTGTAATTATAGCCCATTTCCTGGCAAGATACCAGGGTTGAGACACAGAGCTGAAGTATGTAGGAAAGAAGTTCACACACTTGGGGGGGGGGGTGGTGTTTTAAAGATTTTATTTTTTAGACAGAGGGAATGTGAGGGGGGAGAAAGAATGGGAGAAAAACATCAGTGTGGGGTTGCCTCTCACTCGCCCCCAACTGGGGACCTGGCCTGAAACCCTGGCATAAGCCCTGACTGGGAATCCAAACAGTGACCCTTTGCTTCACAGGCCAGCGCTCAATCCACTGAACCACACCAGCCAGGGCTTGTTTTGTTGTTTTTAAGCATACCTAGCAGCGCTACCTCCTTTTCATCTTTTGCTTACTTCCTTCAAGAGTCACTTTAAAACTACAATTTCCTAGGGCTCGATACTCCATAGTGGAGGTGAAAGGCAATCAAACTGACTTTTTACAGCCAATGAAACATTTTTCTGTTTTATATAAAAGGAAAAATAACAGTAAAAGCCAATAGAAAGTTCAACAAACTTAAAAATATTTAGAACAATTACACCCACTCGCAGATTTTGAAAAAGCACAGTGACAGAATTATGCTAGTTCAAAAGCATAACACTGTCTGACTAAAATTATCAATCTTATTTCACTTTGTAAACTGACTAGAAGGAAAAGGGAGATAGAAATTAGCAACAGAAGTCAGAATTCCTAAGCTAATATTTGAAACAGTTGTTAGCCAATATTAATAAAAAGAGATTTAACCTAAGGGTCACTTTATGCTTACAAGAACTAGAGATAACTTTTCTAAGTTTGAAAAATCAATTTTATTGAAGTTTAATTTTGATAAAATAAACTTTACTCATTTAAGGCCCACAGTTCAATGTGTTCTGACAATTGCGTATATCTGTCATAACCACTTTGACAGCTAAAGATATATAATCTTTTCATCCCCTAAGGTTCTCTTATGCCCCTTTGTAGTTCTCTCTCTACTTCTGGACCCAGGTAACAACTGATCTGCTTGCTGTTTTAATTTTTATTTGTTTAATTATATTGTATTGACTATGCTATTACAGTTGTCCTGATTTTCCCCCTTTGCTCCCCTCCACCCAGCACCCCCTACTCCCTCAGGCACTACCCCCACCATTGTTCATGTCCATGGTATAAGTTCTTTGGCTAGTCCATTTCCTATGCTGTACTTTACATCCCCATGGCTATTCTGTAACTACCTATTTGTACTTCTTAATTCCCTCACCTCTTCACCCATTCCCTCATAACCCCCTCCCATCTGGCAACCATCAAAATACTCTCTGTATCCACGATTCTGTCTCTGTTCATCTTGTTTGCTTGGTTTGTTTTTTAGACTCAACTGTTGATAGATATGTATTTTTTGTCATTTTATTGTCCATACTGTTGATAGTGTTCTTAAATAAGTCCCTTTAACACTTCATATAATAATGGTTTGGTGAGGATGAACTCCTTTCATTTTTTCTTGTCTGGGAAGCTATTTTCTTTGCCCTTTGATTCTAAATGACAGCTTTGCTGGACAGAGTAATCTTGGCTGTAGGTCCCTGCTTTTCATGACTTTGAATATTACTTGCTAGTCCCTTCTAGCCTGCAAAGTTTCTTTTGAGAAACCAGCTGAAAGTCTTATGGGGACTCCCCTGTAGATATCTAACTTCCTTTCTCTTGCTGCTTTTAAGATTCTCTCTTTATCTTTAACCTTTGGCATTTTAATTATGATGTGTCTTGGAGTGGGCCTCTTCACATCCATTTTTGTGAAACTCTGTGCTTCCTGGACTTGCATGTCCATTTCCTTCACCAAATTAGAAATTTTTTTTCATTATCTTTTTCAAATAGATTTCCAACGTTTTGCTCTTTGTCTTCTCCTGCTGGCACCCCTATGGTGTGAATTTTGGACCTCTTGAAGCTATCCCAGAGGCTGCTTATACTATATCTTCCTGTTTTGAAATCTTTTCTCTTCTTGTTTTTCCAATTGGTTGTTTTTTTGCTTATGTTCCAAATCATGATTTGATTCTCAACTTCATCCACTGTACTGTTGTTTCCCTGTAAATTGTTCATTTCAATTAGTGTATCCTTCATTTCTCACTGGATCTATTTTATGTTGCTGAGGTCCTCACTAAGTTCCTTGAGATCCCTACAACCAGTGTTTTTAACTCTGCATCTGATAGATTGCTAATCTCAATTTTGCTTAATTGTTTTTTGGGGAGTTTTGATCTTTTCTTTCATTTGGACCACGTTTCTTTGTCTCCTTGTTTTGGTAGCCTCCCTGTGTTTGTTTCTATGTATTAGGTAGAGCTGCTTTGACTCAAGGTCTTGATAGCATAGCCTAATATAGTAAGTGTCCTGTAGGGTCCAGTGGCACAGCCTTCCCTATCACCCAAGGTGGGAACTTGAGGTATGCCCTTCACGTGGGCTGAGTACACCCTCCTCTTGTATTTGAGCCTTGACTGCTTTTGGCAGATCACCGCAAGGTTTGGCTATGACCTCTTACCACCGATCTCTGCCCTCCACAGAGGATTAGCTGTGCAGCGGCAGGATGGTAGTGATCTGACATAGTCTGTAGCTATCCACTGGGTGATCTGGCCCTGGGTTTTCCTGGGTGGTGATGGCCAAGGTCAGTCCCCACTTGTGTTTTGCCCAGGGCCACCCTGCCTGAGGTATAAAGCAATCTGAGATGGCTGCTACTTATGTTGGGCCTGGAGATTCCCAGGCTAAGCCAAGCTGTGAATCTAGGCTGGCTACTGCTAGTGACAGGTGTGGGGCTCACAGAAGCCAACTGCTACTTGTGTGAGAATATTTGGGAAGTTGTGCAGCATGAGCCAAGACCAGCCATTCATATGGAAAAGCAGCTGGATTAGTCCTGTAAGTTGTACAGCCAAGTCTCCAGTGATCTCCAAGGCAGTCAAACAGTGTTAGGCCATGTCAATAGAGTCTCAGATATGGCACCAGCTTGCCAGCGATGTGGCTTTGTGGGGGGCAGATTTAGAAAGGAGAACATGGCTTCTGCTCACCTTGATGTCAAATACTTCAGTTTCTCCCTGGGTACCACTGGTGCCTTTAAAGCTGCTACCCCAGTGCCAGGGCTCAGAGAGAGTGAGTCTGAATAGGTGAGTCCATGTAGGTGGGTCCATGGGTGGGTTCTTTAAGAGGAACTGCTTGGGGCTCCAGAAGTTTCTTCCACCACCTCAATCCCCACTGGTTTTTGCAGACAGAAGTTGTGGTGACTTGTCTTCCTGGGTCTGGAATTCTAGGCTGGGGGGCCTGGTGTGGGGCTGGAGCTCCTCACTCCCAAGATATCCCTGCAAAATTTTTATCCACCAAACATGGGTGAGGGACCAGCCCATCCCACATCTGTGCCCCTTCTACCAGTCTGGATGGATGTGGCTTTAATTTTATAGTTGTTAGACTTCCACTCAATTTCTGATGGTTCTAAGTGACAGCTGTTCTATATTTAAGTTGTAATTTTGATGTGGTTGTGTCTGCCTGCACTGCCATCTTGACTAGAAGTCTTCATAAAATTTTTAAAATTAAGATATAATTCACATGCCATTCAACTCAGCCTTTCAAAATATATAATTCAGTAGATTTTAGTACACTCTCAATGTTGTGCAACCATTACCATTATCTAATTCCAGAAATTTTTCATTACCTCCAAAAGAAACACATTCATTGGCAGTTACCCCCCATTCATGATCCCATCCTGTCATCAGGCCATGGCAACCACTAATCTATTTTATGTCTCTATGAATTTGCCTGTTCTGGACATTTCATATAAATGGAATCATGTAATACATGGCCTTTTTTTGACTATCATCATTCACATGACATAATGTTTTCCAGGTTCACTCATTTTACAGAATATGCAGGTACCTCATTCCTTGTTATAGCTGAATAATATTTCATTGTAAGGACAAACCACATTTTTAAAAAAGATTTTATTTATTTATATTTAGAGAGAGGGGAAGGGAGGAAGAAAAAGAGGAAGGGGAACATCGACATGTGAAAGAAACATCGTTTGGCTGCCCCTTCACATGCCCCAAATGGGGACTGAGCCCAAAACCCTGACTGGTTTTGTGACCTGACTGGGAATTGAACAGGCGACCTTTTGCTTTGTGGGACAACACTCAACCAACTGAGCCATGCTGGTCAGGGCCATACCACATTTTGTTTGTCTGTTCATCAGCTGACAGTCACGTGGGTTGTTTCTACTTCTGGCTAATGCTGCCATAAACATTTGTGTACAAGACTCTATGTGGACAAATGTTTTCAGTGTTCTTGAGTATATATATACCTTGGAGTAAAACTGCTTAGCCATATGGTAACTCTATGTTTAACTTTCTAAACACTGCCAAAGCACCTTCATTTTTAAATTAAACTTATTATTTGAGATACTTTTGGATTCACATACAGTTGTAAGAAATAATACAGTGAGATCCCATCCTGTGTATTCTTTACCAGTGCCCCCCAAATGTTTACATCTTATAAAACCATAGTGCAACATTACAACCAGAATATTGACATTTATATAGTCAAGATATAGAACACTTCCATCACTATAAGGATCCCTCATGTTGACCTTTTACAACCACATCTACCTTAGTCACTGACAACCATCAATCTGTTCTCCATACATAAAATTTTTATCATTTTAAGAACATTATATAAATGGAATCATACGGTATGTCACCTTTTGGGATTGGTTTTTTCACTCAGCGTAACTTTCTAGAGACTCACCCAGGGTATTTTATGTGTCAACAGTTTAGTCCTTGAAAAATTTTTTAATTGCTGAGTAGTAGTATTCTACAGGCTGCATTTTATTTTTTTGTTTTATTTATTTTATTATTTATTTTTAGAGAGAGAGGGGAAGGGAAGGACAAAGAGAGGGAGAGAAACTCAATGTGTGCTTGCCTCTTACATACCCCATACTAAAAACCTGGTCTGCAACCCAGGCATGTGCCCCGACCAGGAATCGAACCAGCAACCGTTTGGTTTGTAGGCCCATGCTCAATCCACTGAGCTACACCAGCCAGGGCAACAGGCTGCATTTTAAAAAACATTATACAAATGGTATAATTCAATGTGTACCGACTTGAGTCTGGCTCCTTACATTCAGCATTATGTTGTTGAAATTCATCCATTTAAAAAAATGAATCAGTAGTTTGTTTATTTTTATTGCTATTTTCTACTTTATGAGGTATCACAATATAGCCATTCACCTGTTGAGACATCTAGGTTTTTCCAGTGTGGAGTCATTAAAAATAAAGCTCTCTTATGAAACTTCATGTACAAATGTGAATATATGTCTCCACTTCTCTTAGGTAAAGATCTAGGACTAGGACTGCTGGGCTATATGGGAAGTATGTTTAACTTTAAAAAAAAAAAAAGTCACATTGTTTTCCAAAGGGATTATGCCATTTTACATTCCACCAGCAGTACATAAATTCCCATTGCTCCATATTCTTGCCAACACACTAGGTATTGTCAGTCTTCTTAATTTTAACTATTCTAGTGGGCGTGTAGTGGTATCTCACTATGGTTTTAATTTAAATTTCCCTAATGTCTGATGATGTTGAACGTCTTTTGTGTTATCTTGTTATTGAGAGTTTTTCTGGGGGAGTTGATGTCTTTAATAATTAAAAAAAATTTTCAATTACAGTTGACATACATTGTTAGTTTTATATATCAGGTGTACACCCCAGTGATTACACACTATATAACTTACTAAGTGACCATCCTGATATATCTCACACCCATCTAACACCTTACATAGTTACTAGAATATTACTGACTATATTACCTATGCTGTACTTTATATCCCCATAACTATTTTGTAACAACCAATTTGTACTTCTGAATTCCTTCACCTCTTTCAGTCATCCCTACAACCACCCTCCCGTATGGCAACTGTCAAAATGTTCTCTATATCTAGGAGCCTGTTTCTACTCTGCCTCTTTGTTTTGTTTTTTAAATTCAATTGTTGATATATACGTATTTATAGCCATTTTATCATTCATATTTTTTTTATCTTTTCTTCTTCTTCTTAAAGAAGACCCCTTAACATTTGACATAGTACTGGTTTGGTGGTGATGAAACCCTTTAGTTTTACTTTGTCTGGGTAATTATCTATCCTTCAGTTCTAAATGATAGCTTTGCTGGTTAATCTTGGTTGTAGGTCCTTGCTTTTCATCACTTAAATATTTCTTGCCACTCCCTTCTGGCTTGCAAAGTTTCTATTGAGAAATCAGGTGACATTCTTATGGGAGCTCCCTGTAGATAACTAACTTCCTTTCTCTTGCTGCTTTTAAGATTTTCTCTTTAGCTCTGGCTAGAGTGGCTCAGTGGATTGAGCTCCAGCCTGCGAACCAAAGGGTCACAGATTCTATTCTCAGTCAAGGCACATGCCTGGGTTGTAGACCAGGTCCCCATTGGGGGGAGAGTGAGAAGCAACCACACACTGATGTTTCTCTCCCTCTCTTCTCCTCTGTCTAAAAATAATAAATAAATAAATAAAATATTTTTAAAAACTTCTTTCTTTGCCTTTAACCTTTGCATTTTAATTATGATATGCCTTGGTGTGGGCCTCTTTGGGTTCATCTTGTTTGAGACTTTCTGTGCTTCCTGGCCTTGTGTGTCCATTTCTTTCACCAAATTAGAGAAGTTTTCTGTCATTTTTTCAAATAGGTTTTCAATTTCTTTTTCTCTCTCGCTTCTCCTTCCAGCACCACCATGATGCAAATGTTGCTACATCTGAAATTGTCCCAGAGGATCCTTACACTAGCCTCATTTTTAAAAATTCTTTTTTCTTTTGATGTTCTCACTAGGATTTTATGCTTCCTTATACAGTCGTATCTCAGTATTTGTCAGCTTTAGAACTTGTCAAACCTGGTACTTGTCACATTTTGATGAGAAAAAATGTTTCAGCACTCAGCACTTGTTCATCACTCATCATACTTGCTAGAACCTGTACGAGTGATGATGCCACCCACAAGAGAAAACACTTCATCCATCGTCTCTTACTTGCCACTTGTTGTAACAAATTAATGATGAGTACCAAGGTACCACTATATTCCAAATCACTGATTTGACTCTGGGCTTCATCTACTCTACTACTGATTCCCTGTAAATTATTCTTCATTTCAGTTAGTGTACCCCTCATTTCTGACTGGTCATTTTTTATACTATTGAAGGTTTCACTAAGTTCATTGAGCAACCTTATAACCAGTATTTTGAACTCTGCATCTAGTACCTTGGTTATCTCTAATTTGTTTAGTTCTTTCTCTGGAGTTTTGATCTGTTCTTTCATTTGGGCCATGTTTCTTTGTTTCCTCATTTTGGCAGCCTCCCTGTGTTTGTTATGATGTATTAGTTAGTGCCACTACATCTCCCAGGCTTTATAGAGTCGCCTAATGTAGTAAGTGTTCCGTAGAGTCCAATAACACAACCTCAAGCTGAGCACCCAAGGTGGATAAGCCTTGTGGGCTATGTACACCCTCCTCTTGTTTGCTGCTGGCACATCAATAGAAGGGATTTATCCCCAGGCCAATCACCTGCAAGGACTGGCTGAGACCATCAACCATGGTGGAGGATCGGCTGTGCAGGGGCCCATGCCACAGAGCACTACTTTCTTTGATGGGGCTCGGGTGCCCACTGAGTCTGCCACTTGAGTGTGTTGCTTATGGAGGTGGTTGGGTGGTGGTGCTTCAAAATGCTCCAAAGCTAGCTCTGGGCCCTCCCAATGGCTGCTACTTGTGCTGGGATTGAAGGTACCCAGACAAGGCCAAGCTGAGAACCAAAGCTGGCTGCTGCTACTGCCAGCCTGAGATTACTTATCAAGAGGTACACGGGGGACTTCCGCCAAGATGGAGGCATAGGTGGAGACGCCATGCTTTCTCACACAACCAAGTTGAGAGACAACAAAATATTAGCAACAGAAAACACAGCCGGAACACAGAAAATTGAACTTTTCGGAAGTCTGATAATAACGAATTCTTCAGCCTGACCAGTAAGAGGGGCGAAAACCAGCAGCTGGAGGAGCAGGATTGCACAGGAAAACTCAGACAGACTCGGCCGAGCAGATCCCAGGTGTGGGGTTGCAAAGGGCTGACCCAGTGAGCAACCTAGTGAGTGCAACCCAGTGAGTGACCGGCAGATCTGGCGAGGGCACAGGGCGGCGCGTTGACTGTGCTGGCGCATTCCTGCACAGATAGACCGGTGAGGGAGTGGGTCCCAGCTATGGGGAGGCAGCAGGGACGACTGCCATTTCCCAGCTCTGACCCCGCCCCCACACACAGCGTTGCAACCCAGCGACCTGAGCGACCCTACCCTGGTGAACACCTCAGGCTTCGCTCCTCACCCAGCGGTGGGAAGCAAGAGAAGGGGACGCCATTTCCCCACTCTGACCCCGCCACCACATACAGTGTCACAACCCAGCGACCCCGCCCTGGAGGCCCCGCCCCGCCCCGCCCCTAAGGCTCCGTTCCTCATACTTAATAGGCCCAAACAGACCAAAAATGTCTCAAGAAGATCTCAAAGCCCCAGAGCCCATAAATCTAAGTGATGAAGAAATAGCAAAACTTTCAGATGCACAGTTCAAAACACTGGTCATCAGGATGCTCACAGAACTGGTTGATTTTAGTCACAAATTAGAGGAACATATGAAGGCTAAACTAATTGAAATGAATGGAAATGCAAAGGAAACCAATAGTAATGGAAAGGAAACTGGGACTCAAATCAAAGGAGTGGACCAGAAGGAGGATAAAAATGACCAACCAGAAAAGAATGAAGAAACAAGAATTCAAAAAAATGAGGAGAGACTTAGGAACCTCCAGGACACCTTTAAACGCTCCAACAGCCGAATTATAGGGGTACCAGAAGGGGGAAAGGAACAGCCACCAGTGGAAAACTTATTTGAACAAATAATAAAGGAGAATTTCCCCAATCTGGCAAAGGAAATAGACTTCCAGGAAATCCAGGAAGCTCAGAGAGTCCCAAAGAATTTCGACCCAAGAAGAAACACACTAAGGCGCATCATCATTACATTAGCCAAAATTAAAATGAAGGAGAGAATCCTAGAAGCAGCAAGAGAGAAGGGGACAGTCACCTACAAAGGAGTTCCCATCAGACTGTCAGCTGATTTCTCGAAAGAGACCTTACAGGCAAGAAGGGGCTGGAAAGAGGTTTTCCAAGTCATGAAATCCAAAGACCTACATCCAAGATTGCTCTATCCAGCAAAGCTTTCATTTAGAATGGAAGGGCAGATAAAGTGCTTCTCAGATAAGATCAAATTCAAGGAGTTCATCATCACCAAGCCCTTATTAAATGAAATGTTAAAGGGACTTATCTAACAAAAAGATAAAACAGATGAACAGTGAAAGGACAGCAAACTCACAGTTATTAACAACCACGCCTAAAACAAAAGTGAACTAAAAGGACAGCTAGATCAGGAACAGAACCATAGAAATGAAGATCTCATGGAGGGTTAGCAACAGGGGAGTGGGAGAAGGAGAAGGGGGGAGAAGGTACAGAAAATAAGTAGCATAGACGGTAGGTAGAAAATAGATAGGGGGGAGGACAAGAATAGTATGGGAAATATAGAATCCAAAGAACTTGAAACACATAGTCAGAAACTAAAGGGGGGAAATGGTAGGGGTGGGGGGTGCAGGGTGGAGGGGAATGAAGGGGGGAATAGAACAACTGTAATGGCATAATCAGTAAAATAAAAATTTAAAAAAAAAGAGGTACATGGGTACACTGAGAACAGATGCTGCTTGTTTGAAGGATTTTAGGAAAGTCCAAAACATAAGGCAAGAGAGGCCATTTGTATGGAAAAGCCACTGGAAATTACTTGGATGGGCCCAACTTGTGGGGTGCGGTGATGCCTCTTGGAATCACCAGGGTGGGGCAAAGGATGTAGGCCAGGTTGATGGAGTCTCAGATAGGGTGTCCTCCTGCCAGTTTTATAGGGGGAGGGCTCAGAAAAGAACCAATAGCCTTTGCTAGCAATTCTGTCTGGGGGAAAGCGCCCTGCCGTAGCTCTCACCTTGATGCCAGAAAATTCAGTTCCTCCCCATATGTCTCTGGTGTCTTTCAAACTACTGCCCTAGCACTGTGAGTGAGCCCAAGTAAGTCCATGTTGGGTCCTTTAAGGGAAACTGCCTGGGACTCCAGAAGCTCTCCAGATCCCTTGGCCTCAATTCCCACTGGTTTTTACAGCCTGAAGTGGGGTTGACTCCATTCATTCCTCAGCGGGGCCTCTGCAGCCAAGATCTCCCTCCCAATTTTTGTCTGCCACATGTGGGTGCAAGACAAAGCATTCCATGTGCCTACCCCCACTACCAGTGTCAATGTGGCTTCTTCTTTAATTCCCTAGTTGCAGGACTACCAATCAGCCAGATTTCAGGTGGTTCTGAATGATGGTTGTTCTGTCATTTAGTTGTAATTCTGATATGCTTGTGGGAGTAGGTGAGTACTATGTTTACTATGCTGCCATCTTGATCGGAAGTCTTGGTTCATGTCTTAGGTTTCAGTTTTAAGAGTTCTTTATACATTATAGATACAACACCTTTGTCAGATACATTTACTGTACATATTCTTCCCCAGCTTGTCTTTTCATTTTCAACAATGCACAAAGAGGAAACAATGTCTTGTTTTTTTTAATATGGAAAGCTTAACATCTTTGCATGTCATCCTTGCACTGGGGCCATGCTAATCTTCCCTGTATTGAGGAAACAATATCTTTAAACTTCATGAAGTCCAATGTAAGAATTTTTCATTTATAGTTCATGCACTTTGTGTACTTTAGCTTTAACACTTAGGTCTATAGACCATTTCAAAGTAACTTTTGTGTATGGCATGAGGTAAAGCTCAGTGGGGTTTTTGTTTTGTTCGTTTTGGGAGTTTGGGAGGACAAAGCCAGTTCTTCCAGAATTCTTTATTGAAAAGGTTTCCTTTCCTGGTTTATCAGCTTTTTTAAAACAAAGAAAAATAAAACACTACTTCTAAATACTCAAAACTACTGCCATTTCAGCAGAACAGAAAATTTCCACATGTTCCCCATGCCCCTGTACCTTTCCACCTCAGAGAGAACAGGCCTGAGCAGCAAACCCCAATGGTTCAGAGAAGAAGCAATTTAACTTCTAGACAAGTAAATGTCTATTTCTGAAGCCATTACTTGAATTCACACAGAAAGGAAAGAAGAGAGTAAGCCTCCACCACTTTCCCAAGATGTCCTGAGGTGTGAATATGTAGCATTCTCATGCAAAATTGTTCTGTATGGTTTCAACCAGCATCAACAGAAGCAACTAACAATATGGCCTTCAGCAATAAGTTACACAGAGGAGTAACTTAGGAGGTGCAAAGAGCAGTACTTTGAAAATCAGGACACGGAGAGTCCAAGCTACGTAATCTTGGTTAGTCACTTAACATCCTTAGTCCCCAGTTTGTTCATCTGTAAAATGAAGGTTTTTGTGTCAGGTCATTTCTCAAGATCCCTTTCCAACTAAACATTTTAGAATGCCAGAAGAAGACTATTTGTTCTTTCTTCCAAAAGTCAAGAAAAATGACCCCAAAAAGGTGTCAAATTGTGAACATTTGTCAAATGGTGAATACTGTACTAAGAACAATTTTTCTTTTGTTTTTATTTTATCCAATGTGTCCATACTAATTAGACATCATATAATCTTTCCAACCATTGTAGGCCTATCTCCTATTTTTATCATTTTGAACAGTGTTTACTGCCCAGGGAATATAAGAAGTAGCCTTTATTTCACCTGTTCACTTCAAAAAAAAAAGGTGATTAAAAAATATCTTTTGGAACAATACTTCTCAACTTTAATATGCACCTGAGGATCATGTTAAAATGAAGATTCTGGCTGCACATCTAAAGTGGAGCCTGAGACTGTGCATAACAAGCTCACAGGTGTTACAGATGTTGCTGGTCCTTGGAACACACTATGAGTAACAAAGTTTTAGAAGACTAAGGTCACAGTATCTGTTTGGATAGCCTAATTAATGTTAAAGCTGTAAGTTTTCAATGCTCTACCCAACCAAATATTTTATAAATTAGTTTTATAGCTTCAATTTGAGGAATATAATCTAATCAATTCTCAAGACAACATACAATTCAAAAAGTCAAGGTAAATTTAACTAATACTTTATACTCTTTCAGAGTTCTAGGTCCTATTTATAAGGCAGACATGAGGCAATATGGGTTATGGCTTTTTGATAAAGAGTACATGGGTTAACTATGTATGGTGTCAAATGTGTATTGAGATTTAGTATGTTATATAATGTCTCGTCACTAGGGTATACACCTGAAACTAATATATTATGTCAACAATAATTGAAAATTTTTTAATTAAAAAATTGTTTAAAGAGTAGATGGGTTGTTATGAAAATTTCCACATCTACCCTAAAAATCAAAGAATAAAGTATATTATGGAAATTTACATTCAAATAATTAAAAAATATATATACTAACACCACTATTTTATGCCTAAGAGAACTCAAACTATTCTAACATGTCAGAAAAAAAAACTGTGTGTTTTCCGTTTACAAAAACATCTGAAAAGTTCAGCAAATTGGAGTACATTAGTGTACAGAGGAAGGCTCTACAGCCCTGGCTGGTGTTGCTCAGTGGATTGAGCACCAGCCTGCAACCAAAGGGTCACCAGTTTGATTCCCAGTCAGGGCACATGCCTGGGTTGTGAGCCAGGTGCCCAATAGGGGGCACTCAAGAGGCAACCACACAGATGTTTCTCTCCCTCTCTTCCTCCTTTCCTTCCCCTCTCAAAAAATAAATAAATAAAATCTTTAAAAAAATTTTTAAAGGGGGGGGAAGGCTCTGCATCTCTGCCAAGAACATGGCCTAATACAAACACTGCAAAGATAAATTTCAATAAATCTTACAAAATAGAAACAAAACCAAAAAGTGTAAAGGGGATTTATACAAACTACACTGGTCAGAACGAACAGCTTAATGGGATGAAGTGCCTCTTTATCATGCACTGTTTGGTCAGTGGAGTGCTTTGACTACAGAGATCCCAAGTGAACAGTTCTAGCTTCTAAACCAAAACACTATGTTTTCAGCCATTTCTCTCTTTTAACTGTAGCTATGGTACATACACACACACGAACACACACACACACACTCCTCCCTCCCTCTCTCTCTCCCCTCCCATTTAATATGGGTTTTATTTGAATACAACAGAAATGAATGCTTATAATAGAAAATCAGAAAGAAATCAGTAAAACTCAAAGAAAAAAATCCTTTATGAAATCCCACTTACCCAGAAACAGCTATTAACATTTTGATGTAGGACCTTATAGCCATTATTTTAGGATTAAATGGATAAATGATAAATATTTCCCAGATATTTAAATAATCTTATGACTACATTAGTATCAAAGCATCTGAATGTACAATCAGGTATTTAACCAATCTCCTACTGTTAAAATCTAGGTTGTTTCACTCTGGTTGGTATGGCTCAGTTGGTTAGAGTGTGGTCCTATAAACCAAATGTCATGGGTTTGATTCCTGGTCAGGGCACATGCCTGGGTTGCGGGTTCTGTCTCTGGTCAAGGCATGTACAAAAGGCAGATGGTCACTGTTTCTCTCTCACACGGATATTTCTCACCCTCTCTCTCCCCCTCCCTCCCTCCTCTCTCTAAAATCGATAAAGCATATCCTCAGGTAAAAAGTTAAATAAGTAAAAATTTTCCTACTATAAAGAATACATGTACTGCTAGAGTACACATATTTGTATATATATAAAATTCTACATATTTTAAAATAATTAACTTAGAAAAAATTCCCAGAAATATTTCAAGGTTAATTTTTTTTTTAATTTTTATGAGTTGCCAAATATCAAGAGAGTTGTGACAAGTTGTCAGACTATCCGGGAAGATTGAAAAATAAATAAAATGGCCCTGGCTAGTGTGGCTCAGTGGATTAAATGCCAGCCTATGAACCACAGGGTCACTGGTTCGATCCCCAATCAGGACACATGCTGGGTTCCAGGCCAGTCCCTAGTAGGGGGCATGTGAGTGGCAACAACACATTGATATTTCTCTCCCTCTCTCTCCCTTCCCCTCTCTCTAAAATTAATAAGCATGTCCTCAGATGAGGAAAAAGATAAATAAGAGATTTACTATTGCTTTTAAAAAACAGCAATAACCCCACTACATGTTAACAAATATTTTTATGAAAAATATTATCTTCAAAAATTAAAAAGCAATAGTAAAAGGAGTGCCACTGTTTTATCACTTTTGCAAAACTTTTTTATGTATAATTTACTAAAAGGCAGCTGAATATTCACATTTGATACTGCACTCAATCTGTTGAGAGACTATACATCATGTACCTCTGGAAAACTACATTGTACAGTCAATGAGAAAACAACAGTAAAAAAGGCAAATAACATTTTAGTATAAATATATAAAGTTTCCATCTCATGCCCATTTGAAAAGGGTGCCCAGGGAGGTCCCCAGGCCACACTCTGAGAACCACTGCACCAGTGCAGAGCACGCATCACAAAATTGAAAGGCATAGTCTCAGAAACGCATTTACCTAAAATAGATTGCAAGTTTTTTATTAAATCATTTATTTAAGAATTATTATTAAGTGCATATTATGTTCCAGGGCCTCTTACAGGCACAGAAAACAAAAGAAAACCCCCCCTACTTTGAAGTATTTAGATTTTAGATGGGAGAGAACAATATTCAATAAACAAACAATCACGTCTTCTGTAACTGGTATGAGGAAAAATAAAAGCAGGATCTTTAAAAATAGGATGGGTCAGGGGAGGCCCAACAGAGTAAGTGGCACTTGAACAAAGATCTGAAGGTGAGGAAGCAAGCCGTGAGGCTACCCAGCAAAAAGTGCTCCAGGTACAAGAAACCTCAAGTACACAAGCCATGAAATAGGAGAATCCCCTAAGATGTGCAGGGATAGCGAAGAGGCCACTATGGCTGGGGTAGAATAACCAAGGGAGCCGGAGGAGATGCAGTCAGAGAGTCACAGGAGTGGGGGGAAGGTCATGTAGAATCCTGTAGGCACCATGAGGACTTGAGTCTTTTCTGTGAATGAGAACCACTGGTATGTTCTGAGTGAGGAGAAATGTGATCTTTCATTTTAAATAAACATATGTAAGTAGTGACTACCATGGGATTAAGGATGCCCAACAGTCCTGATACCATAAGCTCAGCCTGATATTGCCCTTTAGTTTGTTGAGAACAATACAGAAAAAAATGGTTTTTGTTGTGGATGGCAGAGCAGGGGTTTTTATTGTTTTTTTTTCTTGTTATTATAAAGAAAATCCTTTCAAAAACAATGCATGTGGTAATCATAAAAGTGAAGTTCAAAAAAAAAAACAACTATGAGACTCATCTTTCTATAATTTGGCACTGTCTAATAAAACTAAAAGTGTGATTCATGGTCTTGATAGCTTGCCTTATCCAAAAGGAAACAAGAGGGAGGAAAAAAAGATAGAGACAGACAGATAAATTCAAATTTCTTTGATCTGGGTCCTAACTCTAAGAGGACCCTAGATAAATCAATGAGTCAGAGAAAGAGGAGTAAGATGTAATCCAGAACACTGATGACAACAGCTGTCTGTTGGCCTACCTGTCCTCTGAGATCATCATCAAGGTATGAGATCATTACAGAGTCCAGAGAAAGCAGAGCAAGACAGAGGTCCACCAGAGAACCACAGGGTCTGTAGCATCTGACTTTACTTCTCTGGGGCAGGAAGTGGACACTTAGGCACTGGTTTTTATTTCTACCTCTTAAGATGTAAGTCAATGTGAGTAGTGATGGAAACCTGCAATGGAAAAACCCAAGGAAAATCAAGATTTCCAAATAAAATTATAAACACATCATACACCAAAGGTCTCTGATGGTTTCTCTGAAAGTAAGTTATAAGAAAAAGAACACTGTAATGGGTATAAGGAAATTAATTCTCCTTCTATGACTGCCACTACTTATGTGACTTCAGGAAACATACTAACCTCAGTGGGCCGATTTCCTTATTTTGAATAAAGGAGAGAACAAGAAAACACCTTTTAAGGTTTCCTTCAAACCTTAAAATCCCTTTAATATAAGCAAAAACATGTTTTTTAAAGCTTACATTAATAATTAGGATATTAGGCGATCCAAAAGATAGCTGGTACTGACGGTTCTAGAATTTTTCACCAGCTCTATGGACATCTGAGTGATATGAAGACAAACAAGGGCACTTTCTTAAAGAGCTAACATATTATCAAAAAGGGCAAAAGTTGTTTTCCCGTCATTTTCCCTCAACCTTCTTTTTATAAATTACTACTCCCCTCTCTCCAACCCATACTATTATATAATATACACAGTTCAGAGGAAAACTGTAATGTAATGATCAGGGAACTAGAAGTTAAAAAAATATGCAAGAATTAAGTAACAGACATCAAGGAACAAGAGAGTAAACAGACTAAGGAAACATTTTAAGATTATTAATGAAGTCTACGGCCATACCACCCTGAACACACCCGATCTCGTCTGATCTCGGAAGCTAAGCAGGGTCGGGCCTGGTTAGTACTTGGATGGGAGATTATTAATGAATATTTTTGAATAGGTAGCATGCATGTGGTACACAAAATAAAAGATTCAAAAGGTATATATAGTTAGAAGAAAACAAGACAGTTTTCTACGGGATAAATTAAAGAGTGCACTTAGAGACTTCAGTGTACACTGTGCTCTACTTCTTAAGGTTGGGTAATGTGCCCATAGGTTTGCGTACTGTATATATTGTTGTACACACTCTATATATTCTTTTGCATTTGCAGGGTATTCCATGAGCATAATAAACATGAAATAGAACTCAACTGTTTTGTGGAACAAAAATTCTCTTTCCAGACCAATCCCATGAGCTAATCACTGTTACTAGTTTCTTACAGTCCTTCCAGAGATATCCTACACATAGACAAGTGTACAGTGGAAGGCAGGGTGTGGGCAGTGTGTGTGTGTGGGGGGGGGGTAGATGTGCACACACAGGTGCCCAAGGGAGACAGAAAAAAACAAACTGACTCCATTACTGTGCCTCATCAAGATCAGGTGTATATCATGGGACCAAAGCATACCTAAGGAACTGCTTCAATCCTCTTCTCTACAAGGGAAATCCCTCCCACTGTTACAGAGTTATAAACTAGTAAGATGATACGAGCTGAATGCAGGGGCAGGGCCTGCCTGATCAAAGCATTACATATTAGCTGTCAAAAGCTGAGCCCCATAATTTCTCTATTCTAAAATACACGAGACTCAGTGCTGTGCCCCAATATTTCCTTACTCTTAACTTCAGAAATCCCAAATAACTAAGATAATTAGTCTTCTAATCATAATGATCTAGATAGGTTTCCTATGTAGAAACCTATCTAACCATAATGATCTAGATTGGTGACAAATACTTTAATCCTCTAACTGTGGCTTGATCAGAACACTTAGATTTAGCAATACACATCACAGGAAGACAGGGCACACTGCACATCCTGAGATGTGGAACAATTTCTATTTTGAAAGTCATGCTTTCAAGAGCATCTGCTTTGGACAAGGACTGGCTAAGATACAGGATAGTGGTTAGAAATGGATTCATTTCTTAATGCAGAACAGATCTCAAAACACTTCAACGAATTCTTGATTTAAAAGGCTTATGCCTATTTATTGGGGGAAGCATGCCAAACTATTCTTCATTCATTTAAATTAAAAAACTTTCTGAGGTTCTACACGTGCCAAAGTCAGGAGCCAACATATAGATGAATATATTGCCTTTGAGAAGCTAATAACCCAGTTAAGGAGGCAGGTAATAATGATAATTAGTCTACATTGTAAGGTGGTGCTGTGTTGGAACAGAGAGAAGGAAGGGTTGACTCTATCGAGAGAGGCTTCACAGAAAGGCAATATCTGAACTGGATCTCAGGGGTCAGTAAGAGACCACCATAAGTAAGCAGGATGAAAGTCTTTTCATGCAACATGCCTCACCAAAATCTCCAAGCTCCAAATACTACAAGAAAACTGTCAGTAAATATATAATGTACCCTGGAATTTTGCTATAATATTCAGTATCCTAAAGTTTAATTTAGGGTAAAGATTTTGCATCTTGAATCTTGTCTTAAAGAGGTTTAATTACTTTAAAAATCTTATTAAACAGTAGCTTCACCTATAAAGCATACATTCATAGAGTTCCAAATATTTTACTCCTAAAAAGCCTATGGCTCACATAGTATAAATCTCTTGACAATTTTCTTTAATGGCTATGGCCAGGTGACTCAGTTTGGAGCATTACTCTGTGCACCAAAAGGTTGTGGGTTCAATTCCCAGTCAGAGCACATACCTAGATTGCAGGTTCGATCTCTAGTCTGGGCATATGCAGAAGGCAACCAATCAGTATTTCTCTCCCCACCTCTCTAAAATTAACAAACATGTCCTCAGATGAGAATTTTTAAAAAAACAAGTAAGGCTGGCTTTTAGTTTATTAACACTTCATAATAGATGCTCTTTCATTTCCCATTATAAATGCAGCTGTCATATTACTGTTATAATCTGTAACTTCTAAAGGCTACAGCTTAAGAAAACAGTAACAATTTCATAAAACCAACACATTATTACAGTTTTTGAAGATTTAAGAATCACAACTACTACAGAAATCGGCTTCCTATTATTCCTTGCTATACCCAGTTTCTCTACTTTAAACATACATGCAAAAAAGGTCCATATCCATGCTGTTCTCTGCAGGCCTTTCATCCTACCTGTATCCAACACCCTTGTCAATTTCATCTACACTAGTCTTACATTCTATTATCCTTTGAAAGTTTTATGAAGTAGTTGGCCCAACAGATGGGTGGCTAGCTCTGCCCAACATATGTCACAGGAAAAACAGCTCTTGGTCAAGACAACAAAATAAGTAAATCCCTTTCCCTTATCCACCTGGGAACAGTGAGACTCCTCAGGTAAAAGCAAATGATCTTTTAACATTTATTAAGAAAAGTTACTGGAATGAGGTGAGCTGTAAGTAAAAGATGATCAAAGAAGGGAGAACGAGTTCAAAGGCTAACATCTACTCCCTAAGATGAACTCTGCACTTGCCCACAGAAAATCGGAATACAGAGAAGAAAAAATAATCTGAGTTAGTGTAACAGGGAGCTATTTCATCAAAGACAGATGGGAAACATTCAGATAAGCACATTATCTTGTTTAGAATACAGAGCTCAACAAATCTGGGGGAGGAAAAGGAAAGGCAACCTGGAACGCATTGCATAGATGTACAGAAAAACTCAAATGAACAATGACTTATTCTGGTCTTATTTATAAAAACAGAAGAGTAGCAATATCTTTTCTCTTTGCTCCTTACCTGTTGATAAAGCTTAAACAGAGAGCATCTGATCCTGTCTTCAGATGGATATCTGTGTCTTTCAACATACTATCTAAGCGCTCCCCAAGGAGAACAGTGAGACCAATTCTGCCAGAGACAGTATCTGGCAGAATGAAGGAGTCTCATTCTCCTCTGAGTTAAGGCCAGTGGATGGGAAGAGGTCCTCAAATGCCACTTGTATGAATCTATCAAGATAGGCTATGAAACAGGAAAACACTACAGACTACATTTTAGCAGAAGTCTAAAAATAACAAAAGAACATTCCCTATTTTTAGATATCTAACTTACAGATTTAAAAATAGTAAAAGTAAAACAAAACATTAAAAACAAACTGGAATTTTTTAATGTTTTAAAAGATCCTTTTGAGTTGGGAAAACCGTTTTAAGAGAAAAAACTTCCAAAATCCTGCATTCTGTGTTTGCTGCCTCCTTGCTCAAACTTTCCCATCTCCAAAATTTAGAGTCCCAATCCTATGTGTTATCAAGAGCACTTCCAAAGAACCAAAAGACAATACAGAAAGAAGGTTATACCACAAAAGAAAAAGAACAGCAAAGGAAAACATTTTAAATATGCTTTCACGTTATGACATACATAGACATAAAAATAGAGTATGTATTATTGCCTAAAGACAGTAATGGTATAAAACAGCAAAAACAGGTTATCTTATATTAAAAGCAGTGTCACAGATGATACAATAGTTGATTAAAGGAAAATAGTTATTTTTCCCCCACATAAATTTCCTCACTGAACAGTTTTAAGGTCAGTAAATATCTAATTTGAAGTTGTCTAAATAATTAGAATTTGCAATTAGAAAACATTATTAGCATTTTTACAATAAAAATCTGAAAATAAATACATTTACTGGGCCATTAATCTACTCCCAACTATCTTCCTCCCCATCTCCATCCAATCCAAGTGTAAATATTCCCAACCTTTCTTAAGAAACCTATGGCAAATAGGGTTTGCAAGAAATATGCGAATTACCGGACTGCACAGCCATCATTAACATCTCAGGTTCCAGTAGTGTCATGACAGATTCTTCTCAGAGATAACAGCCCACAAATATAATGAAAAAATTCAAAGTCGCAGAACAAAGATGTTGTCTTCAGAGGCTACTGAAGCTTCTGTAAATTCAGCCTCATGCCTTATGTTCAAATCAGACTGCGAGGACTCACTCCCCTTTTCCAGCACCCTTTAGACAAGTCAAGATGGCACAGAGTTGAATTACTGCCGACAGGAAACCAAAAAAGCTCTTAAGTTAAGACATATGAAGTGTGGTTAGAAGGGTGAGGGAGCTCCTCCCCTTGCTATTTGTCTGAGGGGGGGTGGGGGCGGGAGGAAGGAGAGAGGACTACAGAAAGAGACCTTCGGAACACCAATCAACTGCTTTTTCCCCCACTCTCTTTTAAAAAAGGGAGGATGAGGTTCTGTTCAAAATCTTAGTTTAAGGGACTCTGCTGCTATGCAGCATAGAGCAACAGATTAAACACAATCCAAACAACTCAATCCTGTGAAAGAAACAGCCCAATTACTGACCCACTGCTGGGAGGTGAGGATGAGGCATAGGCACACAGAAACACATACATCCAAATAAATATGTACAGTGAGTTAGTTTTCTGAAAAAGAGTTCCAATGGCTTTTTCCTATGTGATATTTATAGATAACAGGCTAAGGAAGTTGCATATTTAACCACAGAAGCTCAACTATTTCTCCACCCCCACTCCAATTAAAATATCTGTTTCAAAAAGTCATCTGAATACATTCCAAAGCTGTAATCTGTCTTTCAGATCTGCCAATCCCCAATAAGACCCCTGACTCGTTCCTACGTGAGACATACGATCCGTGAATAGACAGCTTACTAATGTTATTTGACTTTTCTAAAATGCTTTATGATCTTGCTAGATATATGAAGCACATAAGACAACATTTCCAATACATAAGAATTTCCTTTTCCTGAGGAATTTCCTTTTCCTGATAAAGAAATTTCAATTCTTTTTTTTACTACCACAGAGTGGGATCTTCTGAATTAGAATGAACATGGGCACTTTAGCCTCCATGACAAAACCAAAAACAAACTAAAATCCTTTTAAATTACAGCAATTTTCACTTACCCAAAATTATAAGCTCATTCATTCCCTTCACAGTATTTTTTACTAACTGATATTCACAAGGATATTTAGATGCTTTTTAGCATATTTAATTGACTTTTAAATAGCTGAAAACTAGAAATCCATGTTTATATGTTTACCTAGAAATCCTCAACTTTCTGATTAACTCTCAGTCTGTATCTTGACAGCCTATCGCTACAAACTCAGCTTAGCAAATGCCTAAATGCTTTTGTAGTCAAATAAATTATAAATGAAAGCACTAAGACACCTAAAAAAGAAAACTCTCAGAATGACCAAGGGCAATGTTTTATTGTTAGAAAAGCAAAGCAATGCAAATTTGGGGTGGTGAATATTCTGTGTTTAAGAGAAAAACTCCCTTTCTTTCTCACTCAAACAACATCACATTAAAAAAAAGGTCTATAGAACTGTGGGAATGACTCAACAGGCAACATCAGAGGGGCAGGCAGTGTGGGCTACATGCTGCTCTGGAAAGACAGAATCATTCTCTCTGGCCCCTTCTGGCAACCAAGCTCTCAAACTGTCTTATGAAAAATGGGTAAATTTCAACTCTCATACTATGTAACAGTCTGGTCAGATGTTAGCAACTAAAGGAAAAGCATCCCTAAAAGGCTGAGTCATTTTTTTGTCCCTATGTGGGCTGTACAATTTGCTGTGTAAGGGTATTTTAAGTGAAACAAGTTCTCACAGTTCTGCACTTACTGGAAAATATATACAAATTATAAGATTTATGCACAGAAGGTGGTTAGAAGAGCAGAGGGCTGCTTCCCTCCTGCCAAAGCTTCTCTCTTTGCTGTTTAAGAGTGCTCGGAAGACTACAACAATATTCCAGCTCTATACATATTGATAAGTTACATGGTTGGGGGCAACAGTAACCTATCACATTGTAACTGACTGGTTAATTTTTTCACAGTAATTCCACAACCATCATTTATCTCATCTGAACTTTGGGATAAAAAGAGCTAAAGAGCTATTTTTAAAACATCTAAAAAATTAACCTTAAAAAAAGGAAATAACAAGCAATATAATTTTTGCTTACTGCTAAGATTTTGCATTTACCCCAGCATATGAGCACAGTGACGGGTTTCACAAATCTAAGTTTGAACTCCTATGGCAGCTTCAGTTCCACTATTTTTGTACAAATTATCAAAAATTTCATAGAAACTTCCGGCCAAGATGGAGGCATAGGTAGACATACCACTGTGCCTCCTCGCACAACCAAAATAAGGACAAGGAAAATTTAGAAACAAAATAACAACCATAACTGACAGAAAAGTAAACTGTACAGAAGTCCGACAGCCAAGGAGCTGAAATGTGTATTCATCCAGACTGATAGGCAGGGTGAAGTTGGGCGGACAGGGGTCGAGGCACAAGAAGTGGTGGCACCGGGGCCCAAGGCACCCCTGGGGCACAAGACAGCAGAGGGTGGACCCTGGGCATGCAGCAGGTAGCTGGCAGACCCAGCGAGGCAGCAATTGTGAAGTGGGGCACTGCACGCAAGGTGGCTGGCTGACCGGGCAGCAGTTCCATATTCGCATGCAGATAACTGGGGAGTAAGATAGACCTCGCAACCCAGGGTCCCAGCGCCGGGAAATAAAGCCTCAAAACACCAATTGAAAACACCTGTGGTGTTGAGGCGCAGGGAGAGACTCTGAACCTCACAGAAGAATTCATTGGAGAGACCTACAGGATTCTAGAACGTACACAAGCCCGCCCAAAGAGGAATCAGCACTGGAAAGGCCCAGTTTACTTGGGGGAAGTGGCGGAAGGAACTGAGGTCCAATAGAGAGAGGAGCAAAGCGCCATATTTTTCTTTCTCCGACCCCACTCCCATATACAGCATCACAACCCAGCGACTTGGGTTGCCCTGCCCTGGTGAACACCTAAGGCTCTGCCTTTCAGTACGTAGTAACAAGACCAAAAAAAAAAAAAAAAAAAAAAAAGAGGCCGAAACAGAAGAACAGATCAAAGATCCAGAAATAATACAACTAAGCAACCAAGACATAGCCAACCTACCAGATGCACAGTTCAAAGCACTGGTGATCAGGATGCTCACAGAAGTGGCTGAATTTGGTCACAAATTAGATGAAAAAAATGAAGGCTATGCTAAGTGAAATGAAGGAAAATGCACAGGAAACCAAATGATATGCATGGGAAGGAAACTGGGACTCAAATCAATGATCTGAAGCAGAAGAAAGAAACAAACAACCAAACAGAAAAGAATGAAGAAACAAGAACTCAAAAAATGAGGAGAGGCTTAGGAACCTCCAGGACACCTTTAAATGTTCCAACATGTGAATTATAGGGCTACCAGAAGGAAAAGAGGAAGAGCAACAAGTGGAAAACTTATCTGAACAAATAATAAAGGAGAATTTCCCCAATCTGGCAAAGGAAATAGACTTCCAGGAAATCCAGGAAGCTCAGAGAGTCCCAAAGAAGTTGGACACAATAAGAAACACACCAAGGCACATCATCATTACATTAGCCAAGATTAAAATGAAGGAGAGAATCCTAGAAGCAGCAAGAGAGAAGGGGACAGTCACCTACAAAGGAGTTCCCATCAGACTGTCAGCTGATTTCTCAAAAGAGACCTTACAGGCAAGAAGGGGCTGGAAAGAAGTATTCCAAGTCATAAAATCCAAAGACCTACATCCAAGATTGCTCTATCCAGCAAAGCTTTCATTTAGAATGGAAGGTCAGATAAGGTCAAGTTCAAGGAGTTCATCATCACCAAGCCCTTATTATATGAAATGTTAAAGGGACTTATCTAACAAAAAGATAAAACAGATGAACAGTGAAAGGACAGCAAACTCACAATTATTAACAACCACACCTAAAACAAAATCAAAAATAAACTAAGCAAACAACTAGAATAGGAACATAACCACAGAAATGGGGATCACATGGAGGGTTATCAACAGGGGAGTGTGAGGACAAGGGGGGGGAAGGTACAGAGAATAAGTAGCATAGACGGTAGGTAGAAAATAGACAGGGGGAGGGCAAGAATAGTATGGGAAATGTAAAAGCTAAAGAACTTAAGACACATGGACATGAACTAAAGGGGGGGAATATGGGTGGGAGAGGGTGTGCAGGGTAGAGGAGAATGAAGGGGGGAAATGGGTCAACTGTAATAGAATAATCAATAAAATATATTAAAAACTTTTTAATTAAAAAAAATTTTTTTCATAGAAATAGAACTAAACTTTGACAAGGTCTCTGCACAAGTGAACACAATTTTCAAGTTAATGGCTCCAAGGGAATGAAGGGTAATCATCTTAATTTCCAATAAAATAAAAGCTCTTTTGCTTTTAATCATAACTCTCTAGCTAATCAACACATGTTTAATATGACCTATAGTCTGTATTAATCTACTCTAAAGGGAACTGATAACTATGGCATATCAATAGTTTACCCACAAAGCTTTCCTACCCGCCCCCACACTGGCTCCCCAAAGGAATTTAGTGTTTCTAATCGAGAGGAACTAAACAAGTTCTAATCCTACTTGACCTTCAGACTGGATTTCTCAGTTTCCATACTCTTCTAAAAACTTAGCTCCTTGATTTCCCTACTCTCTGACCTTTGCTCTCAGAATCCTAAGTGGCTCCTGTTTCTCCGCTCCTTTCCTTTCACATCCTCCCTGAGCAATCTCATCCTTTCTGAAGGTTAACTACCACCTACATACTGATCCATATCTAGCCCTGACTTCACCTGTAAACTGTCAACTATGTATCTCTACCCAGACATCTTAAACTCTGTATGTCCAAAAACAAACTTCCAATATCATCACCCTGTTCAATCAAACCCTCAAGGTACACTGCTTCCATTTCCCCTAACTTAGGTAATGGCTCTCAGGTCCCAAACCATAAACTAAGACTCCCATCCCTCCAGCCCCAAACATCTAAGTATAACTGATTATCATACAATTTATTCCTCATAACCATCCTTTTTGTTTCATCCCTACAACCAGTGCTTTATTTCAGGGCCTTAACAATTCCTGTCTGGAGTATAGCAACAGCTTTTTAAAAAATTATAGAAAAGTTCAACCATACACAAAGGCAGAAAGAATGGCATAATAATGTACCCAAGCATCTTTATGTACCCCAGCATCTAGCTTCAAAATGTATCAACACATGCCCCCTATCTCCACCCAGACAACACTGGATCACTATAAAACCAATTCTAAGTATCATCTAATTTCATCTTTATTCTGTACATATAAAACATAGTAATTTTTTCACAAAAGCACAATACCATTACTACACTCAATTTTTTTAAATCCCTTAATATCATCAACTACCCAATTAATGCTCATTTTCCCAACACCCTCTCAGCAAGGCTCCCTAGTTTTGTCTTAACTCCCAAGTGAGGAAGGCTCCTTCTGAGGTGGATCTGTCTCATAAAATCTTCAGAGTTGATTTACTCCAATCAAAGTCCAACGAGGACAACATATTGCATTTTCATTGATGTGTCTCTTAAGTCTCTCATTAATCTATAGATTCCCCCTTCTTCTCTTCTTTTTTTTGTTGGAAAAAAAAAAACAGGTTGTTTTCCTACATTTTGGATTTTGCTAACTGTATCCCCCTGGTGTTATTTAACCATGCTCCATCCCCTGTACTTCCAGTAAATTACGAATTAGATACAGAGGCTTGACCCAATCCAAGTTAAAGTTTTTCACAAGAATATTTCATAGGTGGTACTTCAGCAACAGCTTAACAGCACTCTTTCTCTCCAGCCTTGCCTTGATTTAAACCCATCCTTGCTACCACTTGATTCTCATTCATCTCCCAAAACTCAGTTTGAGTGCCGCCTTCTCCAGAAAGTCTTCCCTGATCCTGGCACTTTCCCCACCTTCCTCACCCTCCAGGAACATAATAAATACCCCTCATTTACACTCCCCCAGAACGTGTGCCCACCTATACTATTGTTCTTTACCACATGACTTAGTGCCTCTGTATTAAAAGATGTAGCACAATGTCTGATATGAAAGCATTCATAAATGTAAACCAAATGAAATGAAAAGCTTAATTATTACAGAAAATTCTAACAGCATGGGAAAAGTTCATAACAACAAAAGAATCCCTACCTACTAAGAAAAGATAGGCAATCTGCTACAATTTTCATTAGAACACACGCTGAAGGTGTTATTATTTAGAAAACTACATGAAGACTAATTATCCATAGCACTGAAGCATAGGGCTAATATAAACAAGAACATCCACTATAATGCCCTCAGCAATATTAAATGCTAATGACAATGAAAATGCTCAAACTGTAGGGAATGAGTAGGAGAAAGTAGATAAACAGCGGGGCTATGATGGACTATAGTATAAACAGATATACACAAAACAGCAAATGATCTCTGTGGGGTGAGGGGATTAAATAAATGATACCACAGAATGAACTGTCATACACCCATTAAAAAGGCTATTTATAAAACTTTCAGTGACATCTGAAACATCTTAAATTATACAATGCTAAGTCAAAAAAGCATATTATGAAGCTCAGTTATTTTTAAAACATTCATTTGCAAGAAGACTAGAGGGAAATAAACCATATACTAAAAGCAATTTTCTCTAGAAGATGGAATCTACTGGGAGGCGTCTGTTTATTTTATTTTTTAAAGAGGGAGATTCTATCTGGTATTTCTTTCCGGGAACCTAACACATCTGATAAACACGTAAAATGGGAAATTGACTATCTTCAAATACTGAGATGAAGTAGGTTACCTCTAAATCAGTGGTCCCCAAACTTTCTGGCACCACAACCCATCTGTGACAGGGAGCAGGGAAGACTGGGGGCAGGGGAGACAGACAGGAGGTAGAGCTCAGGTAAGCTTTGCTTCTGGTCAGGTTCCTAACAGGCTCTGACTGATATCGATCCGCCCTCTCTCCCCAACCCCCTCCCGAGTTGGGGGTTCCTGCTCTAAATAACATTATAAACAGAATCAATGAGTTGATGTGCTTAATATTGGGCATTTGAACATTGGCTGGGATACCTAATCTACAAAATCCCTGACAACCAAGCTTCCTGAGGACCATAAGTAACAAAGCTCTTTCCTTTTCCCCAGAAAATGTTATAATTTGAATCAGAAACTGCCCACTCAAAACTTTACTTCTCCCAGCCGTTAATTAGTACCTCCTGTGCAACACTAAAGCATGAAAGGATACAGTGCATACACTTATAGGGAAAAACTGCAATATCTGCCCTTTCTGCCACAGGCTACACATGTGGAAAACAAATGAGTACTTCCTAAATTTTACACAAAGAAAAGAAAAGCCTATGAAAGGGGACAAAGCACATTCTTTTCGCTTCCATTCTCTCCTTACGCCTCTTTACATAACTCTTCCCATCCCAACCAGCATAGCAGATAACTGTATCCTGATTCAGAAAAATATTTGGGATCAGCAAGAACAGTTAGAAAATAATTTTTTAAAAAGATAACACTAACAATAGCATTAAAATATATGAAACCTCTAAAAGTAAATCTAGTAAAAGATGTATAAGACCGCCACAGAAAAAATTATAAAACTTCACTGGGAACCTTACAGAAAATCTAAATGAGGAAATATATACGCTCACAGCATAACATTCTAAAAATGTTAATTCTCCACAAACTGGTTTACAGATTTAATGTAATCCCAATCAAAATCTCCATGATTTTTAAATCCATATGGAAAGACACTCTTGAAAAAGAAAAGGTGGGAGGACCTCCTTCTTTCTCCCAGATAACAGGGCTTACTACAATTACCATCATTAGGGCCGTGAGGTGCTGGGGCAGGCACAGACAAACAAGACCCACGCAAACAAAGAGTGAGCTCAGAATCACACCACACTTAGGCAGGTCCTTGATATATGAAAGAGGTAGCTCTGCTGATCAGTGGGAAAAGTATTTTCAATAAATGAGAGTCCACTTGAAAAAAATTAAATTCAGGTTTACTTTATCCCACACAAAAAATTAAGACATAAAACTCATTAAATATAAAAGATTCATAAATTAATTACATTAATTTAGAAATTCTTAAAAGATAAAGCGAATGATAAAGATAAGTCACAGAGTGGGAGAAGCTATCTATAACACATTTAAGAACAACAAATTAGTATTACGAACATGTAAAGAACTCCTATTACTTCACAAGAAAAATAACTGACAACAGTAGGAAAAACAGACAAAAGATTTCAACAGGCACTTCACAAAAGAAGAAATCCAAATGGCCAATATAAGAGATCTTTAACCTTATTAGAAAGCAGTAACATGAAAATCAAGAATGTCCTAAGGCATCGTTATATAATTAGCAGAGTGTACCAGGACACATGAAGAACAGTCACAGCAACGTGTAATAACCTAAACCTGGCAACAACCCGAAAATTCACAAACAAAATGGAGGTTTTACAAAATTATGGAATAATTTTCCATGGGAGCATCCACTATACAGTAATGAAAACGGATGAATTAAAGCTATATACATAAACAAATACCACATATGTCGAACAAAAGAAGAATACTGGTATTTCTGGTCACTGATATGCAATCTACTATATCAAGTATTTTCAGTAGTCATGAAACTTCTTACAGATTATTGCTTTATTAAACCCCTCTTCTTCTCTACAGTATTGTTCTAATACCACTGAGATGGCCAAAAAGTCTGTTACATTTTTTCCCACAGAATGGCTCTAGTATTGCTTAGTTGTCTTTAACTCCATTTGAAACAATTTTGTTAGATTGTATTGTGACAGCTGTCATGTCCACACGCATTTTTTTTAAGTATCAAAACTGGTGAATTTTTGTGTAGCCATTTTAACATTGAAAATGGAAGAAAATAAACAACATTTTTGGCATACTGTAGTTTATTACTTCAAGAAATATAAAAAAACACAACTGAAAAGCATAAAACGGATTTGTGCAGTACATGAAGATGTTGTAACTGATCAAATGTGTCCAATGTGGTTTGTAAAGGTTCCTGGTACTACCGACATTTTAGACAAGTAATTCTTTGCTGTGGGGCTGTCTTACACAGTGGAAGATGTTTAGAAGCACCCTGGCCTCTACCCACTACAAGCCAAGGGCAGGAGAAAGCCAACATACTCAAAATATCTAAATCAATACAGTTATTGGTAAAAATAAAAAATGTGTCTTTTATTTTACAGAGAAAACTAAATAGACTTTTTGGCCAACCTAACAATATCTCACCATTGTTTCCTTTCTAATATTGAACCCAATTTCATTTTCTTGGGTTTCTTTTCTCCTGCCAAAATGATGATTATGTTGTGTACACCATTATGTTTGTCTGACAGTTTCTAGTATCCACATTCCCTTTAAGCATGATCACAATTAATCAATGTGGGGTTCCTGGCACTTAGGAAACCATTCTAGCAACTGAAGAGGTTGACTCAGACACTAAAGCACCCCCAGATTCTTGACTAAAAAGAAATGTTGGACAGAAGAGAAGGACGGTCATTCCAGTAAGGAAAATAAAGGTCAGGAAGAGGAACTGAGATGTGAACGTGTGTCTCTTATGGGAAGTCCCAAATCAGTTACTGTGAGTGGGAACAGATGAGGGATGGACAGAAGCTGGGTATGAAGCACCTGGATTGCCATGCCGTGGAGCATAAGCTTTATCCTGGAGGAAATAGAGAACCAAACTGACTTCAAGCAGGAAAGCAGTAGCCACATTTATGATTTAGAAACATCATTCCAGTGGCCATAGGGACATGATTAGAAAAGAGGAGCCTTGATGAGTGTGGCTGAGTTGGCCAAATGCTGTCTAGCAAAGTGAAAAGTCGCCCTTCCAATTACTGGTCGGGGCACATGCCTGGGTTGCTACCTGGTCCCCTGGTTAGGGTGTATTCAAGAGGCAACCAGTGGATGTTTCTCTCTCACATCACTGTTTCTCTCCCTTGCTTTCTCTCTCTCTTCCCTTCTCTCTAAAAAATAAAGACAGGAGATCAGTCAGAGGGACATTGACATAAAGCATTATTAAGCATCTGAACTAAGTGGTAGCTGTAAAGGTGGCAACAAAAGGATACATTCAGTAGCTATGAACATTGCATGATCTACAAAAATTGGTTAACTGATGAATGTGAAAACAAGGGGGTAGAAGAAAGATAGGATAAAAAAAATTATTTCCAGCACTGGCTGGTGTAGCTCAGTGGATTGAGCATGGACCCGGGAACCAAAGGATCACGGTTCGATTCCCAGTCAGGGCACATGCCTGGGCTGCAGGCCAGTTCCCAGTGGGGGATGCACGAGAGGCAACCACATATTGATATTTCTCTCCCTCTCTCCTTCCCTTCCCCTCTAAAGATAAATAAATAAAATCTTTTTAAAAAATTATTTCATTTTAATTTTCTGGAGGACAATTTGGAAATGTTGATTTTAAAAAATTAAAAAACTTCATACCAAACATGTTACTTATACAATCAGAAGGGGGAAATGTTCTTTATGTCCAGATCTTTTTACCTACTTCTGGGAATCCTATACTTACCTGCAAGATAGACTTATATGCCAAGATGTTTACTACAATAGTATTTATTTTCTCTTATTAAGAAAATCAAAACAACCCTGGCCAGCAACTCAGCTGTTGGAGCAGTGTCCCATATACCAAAAAGTTGCGAGTTTAATGCCCAGTCAGGGCACCCAGGCTGCGGGTTTGATCCCCAGTTGGGGTGCACACAGGAGGCAACTGATTGATATTTCTCTCTCCTTTCCTCTTTCTCTAAAATCAATAATCATATCCTCTGATGAGGATTAAATAAATAAATACAAACAATGCAAGGGTCTTAAGATAGGAGATTAGCTAAATGCTGTACACACCCAATTCAAGTATCAAGCAGAGAAAAAAGGTTTTCTAAGACTGTTAAATGATATAGAAACATCTCATATTTTATGAAAATAATTTACACAAACTATATTTGTATAAAGTAAATAAACAAATGAATAAACAAAAACTGACAGACTATATATGAACTGCTACCACTGGCCTTCAATGAACTGTGTAATTATGAGGAAATTTTTATTTTCTTTTTTTCCCCACATTTTATTTTATTATAAAACAAAACTTTACAAGTTTTCATTTACAAAGAAAACAAAACAAATAATCCGCTGGTTTGAACATCCAGATGGAAGGTGGTACCAGCTCCTACAATGGAGAATTCGGCAGGAACTGCGGGCAGGATCATGAGTTTAACTCTGAGCATGCTGAGTCTGTGGCATGTCCAGGGGAAGTGCTCAACTGACAGCCAAACATATGAAACTGAAACTCGGGAGGAGGCCTGGCCTAGACATACAGGGTAGGCAGAAGTAGATTTACGGTTTTGAGTACATGAAAGAGTTTATTCTTGTATTATTTATTAATTATTGTATGCATATACATAAGTATGTATGCATGTATTACAAACCTACTTTTGCCCACTCCTGGGTAAGATGGGAATCAACAGCACATAACAGTAAAGCCAAAGTTGTAGGGGAAATCATTCAGGGTAAAGATATGGAGTAAGAAGTAAAGAAGCCCTAGGGTTGAACACTAGGAAGCAACAAGATTTAAAAGGTGGGTAGAGAAAGAGCAAAAGGTCTGAGCCAGGGAAAAAGTGACTTGAAAGGCAGAGCTTAAGAAGCCAGTAAAGAGGAATGTCACAGAAGTCAGTGGAGGAAAAGTTTCAGGTCTGACAGAGTAGTCAACCATACCAAATGCTGCAGAGAGGCCAACAGAATAAAGAGTGCCTATCTGATCTACAATGAAAAGAACACTAATGGCTTTGGCAACGTCAGTTTCTGAAGTAGGTAGGGACAGAAGCCAGAATGCAGTGAAGTCTCCACAATGTGGGAAAGTAAAAAGACAATGCCGGTAGTTTTTCAGGAGCTTGACTCCAAAGGGAAGGTTAGAGTTGTTTTTCAAAATGGGAAAAATCCAGTTGATATATGACAAAGAGTCAAAAGAGAATGGCTAAAGATAGACCAACACCTCTGTCCCAATAGCAACAGCTGCCTTCTTCTCCACTGAGACCATCACAGCTGTCCGCACAAAGTTTCTCCACTTCCTGCCCAAGATACAGGAGGTCTGTCATTTGCTATCTGTCATCACATTCACTGCCATTTCTCCCATCCCTGAGGAATGCTAGTCTTTACTCCTGCTCGAGGCAAAGCCAATGCCTTTGGATCCCATCCTCTCCCATCTCCACGAGTACCTTGCTATATCAGTTATCCTTTCTCTTTTTCTGTCTTCAGCTTTTCCCTCTGGATTAAATCTTTCCCCCTAACATATATAAATCAGCTGAACTCTCTGCCATTTGTTGTGGGGGAGAGTAGAAATTAGGAATGGGAAAAGAACACACACACATAAAAAAAATTGATTGAGTGTTCACTGATTCCCAAAATAAAAACTGCTTGAGAGGGGCGGCAGGCGCCATGTCCAGCCTTAAAGGTGGCAAGAAGAAGCCCCTAAAACAGCCCAAGAAATAGGCCAAGGAGATGGACGAGGAAGATAAGGCATTCAAGCAGAAGCAAAAAGAGAAGCAGAAGAAACTTGAGGAGCTAGAAGTGAAGGCTGCAGGGAAGGGCCGCCTGGCCACAGGTGGAATTAAGAAATCTGGCAAAAAGTGAGCTGTTCTCATGACTGGGGCACTGGTGATCCTTCATTCCATTCCTGTATTAACATCTGGATTCCCTGTCATAAGATCTCTTGCCACCTATAGCTGGAATGAAGTGTTGTCCGGGAGCCTGCTGTACATTTAAGAATAAAGATTTGTAAAAAAAAATAATAACCAGCCCTGGCTGGTGTAGCTCAGTGGATTGAGCGGCGGGCCTGGGAACCAAGCAACCATGGTTCGATTCCCAGTCAGGGCACATGCCTGGGTTGCAGGCTAGGTCCCAGCAGGGGACACACCAACCATACATTGATATTTCTCTCCCTCTCTCCTTCCTTTCCCCTCTAAAGATAAATAAATAAAATCTTAAAAAAAAAAAAAAAAACCATAAAGGTAGTCATGCAGTGGCTCATCTTAGCTCTTCTCACTCTGCCATTTCAACCTTGGCTGTGAGGTCAGAGTGGACCCAGCCCAGAGTCCTGTCAAAGTGTGTCCTTCAGTCTCTGTTACATCCAGAATTCTGTATCACCTGGAATTAAACCAGCTCATTGGAAATGGCAAAAACAACAACAACAAAAACTGCTTGAGTTTCCATTACTTTTCCCACTGTGGATATAAAAATTAGGAGTTCTTGCCTGTAGTGAGACACGTAAGTAAATCAGTAATTTATTCATTCAGCAAATATTTATTTGATGCCCATTATGAGCCAGATGTTAGATAACCTGTGAGCAAAATAAAGTTTCTGGTCTTATGAAATGTACTATCAGCAGGGGGAAAGGGAGATAGAGAAAATAAACACACATACACCCATCAAAATAAGTGGTTGCAAGACAAGGCAAGACAGAGAATAATGGGAGGTACTACTTTATAAAACAGATAGGAAATGCCTCCCTAAGGAAATGACATTTGTGCAGGCACTTCAGTAAAGACACAGCAAGCACCAAGGCCCTGGGACAGGGACCATAGTTGATGTGTTCAAAACACAGCAAGAAAGTCAGTGTGGCTGGAACAGAGTACAGAGAGCTAAGGACAGGGATAAGAAATCAGGTCCCAAAGGATACCAGCACAAGAACTATAACTTCATCATAAGCCTGATCGGAAGGCACTGCAGGGTGTTTGAGAGGAGTGTAACAATGTCTAATTTCAATTTTCAAAGGCTCACTCATATTGCTGACTGGAAGATTCCAATTGTAATTTAAGGTGATAAAGTATGATGATAAAGGGCCACTGGGCAAATCAAAAGAGAAATATCTAACAACGAATATGAGTTAGGACATGCTTTTCAAAGGGAGTGAAGCCTGAACATGTGTTACTGGCAAGAAAGGGGGAGTCTATGTCAAACATCTGGCACAGACGTAGAAAAGCCACACGAGGTTTTGAAAATTTGGGTATTCCGATTCCCAAGCATCAAACAGTCCAAAAAATATTTTCTAAAAATATACCTTTTATAATGTCCACCAAAAAAAAAAAGATATCCAGGAATAAACCTAGTAAAATATTTGTATGACCTTAATGGAGAAATTATAAAACTCTATGGAAAGATATTAAAGGAGACCTATTTAATTGGAGAGATAACTAATTGAGAATACCCAATATTTAAAATGTATATTCTTCTCATTACCCTATAAAGGATAGATTTCAAATCAAAATCCCAACAAGTATACAAAAAGCTATGTACAAGAATTTCACAGCACCATGATTCATCATAGTCCCAAATATCCATTAAAAGTAAAATGGATGCCCTGGCGGGGTGGCTCATTTGGCTGGAGCCTCGTCCCACACACTAAAAAGGCTGCAGGCTCTATTCCCTGTTGGAGCGTGTACAAGCCATTGATCAATGTTTCTCCCTCACACCTATTCTCTCTCTTTCTCCCTTCCTCCCTTCCCTCCTTTCTCTCTAAAATCAATAAATATATACTCAGGTGAGGTTTTAAAAAAAAAGTAAAATGGACAAATTTCAGTATATTCATAAAATGAATTATATATATAGTAATAAAAAACTACAATCACACACAATTCAACACAAATTACTTCCTAATTTTAGCACAATTTTTAATACACTGATGTTCAATAAATATCTGCTGAATTAATGAATTTATGGAAGGAGTGGGGAGGGAGAAGTAAAAAAGTAGGAAGACAAATTAGAAAGCAATTATAATAACCCAGGAAGATGATGTTGGGTTTATAATGATCACCAAAACTTACTATTTCTCTGTTTTACAAGAAATAATAAGACTATAAGAAACTTCTAAGAGACAAGAAATAAAGTAAGGCTCTATATGAAGACCCTGGTTCAAAATCAGGCTACAAAAACTCCATGTATACTCACCATTCTTCCGCTCACTGAGTGGAGGCAAATTGGGATTCCTGCCAGGGTGGAGGCTCAGGGTCAGCTCGGGCTGCAAGGAGAGTTCCTGCAGTTCGTTGGCAACAGCTTCACTCTGGGGACTGGGAGCAGCAGACAGGGACACGAGCACTGGTTCATCATCATTTTCGCCAGCCCCTCCTCCGTCCAGCCCATTCACAGCAATGACGGAAGGGGGCAGGCACACTACACTGGAGAAATCCACTTTGGCTTTCGTGATGGCAACCTGGAAATGAAAGGAGAAACAAAAAATTTAGATGTCACTGTGAAGAAACTATCCCACTGAGTATAGAATGAATAGTAATGTTTTTTTTTTTAGTATTTTTATTTATTTATCTTTAGAGGGAAAGGAGAGAGGGAGAGAAATATCAATGTATGGTTGCCTCTCATGCGTCCCCCGCTGGGAACTGGCCTGCAACCCAGGCACGTGCCCTGACTGGGAATTGAACCGAGATCCTCTGCTTCACAGGCCCGAGCTCAATCCACTGAGCTACACCAGCCAAGGCCTGAATACTAATATTTTAAATTATATTACTAGCAAGCTACTATTATTCTTAACAACTTTTTGTAAAGTAAGGTAGCATCATTTTTAAATTAACTATGTACACAGAGTGCCTAAGATTAAAAGTCTGATACTCCCCGACTGGTATAGCTCAGTGGATTGAGCACGGGCCTTCGAAGCAAAGGATTGTGGTTTGATTCCCAGTCAGGGCACATGCCTGGGTTGTGGGCCAAGTCACCAGTATGGGGCGCACAAGAGGCAACCCACACATTGATTTTCCTCTCCCTCTCTTCCTCCTTCTCTTCCCCTCTCTCTAAAAATAAGTAAATTTTTTTTAAATAATTGTTTTTTAAGGGTTTAAACAATTTTTAGGAATTAAGAACCAACAAATATACACTAAGAAAATTCAGAATCAAACCTTCAAAAAAATTTTTCCATTTTTCCCATGACTTACCACAGTTTAAGCCATGTCTGTGTGTATACTGGGAAAGAAACAATTCCTATACATGATTAACCCATCTGGCTCAGTATTCTTTGCCAGTGACCCTGAAGAGCATGTCTGCTTTCCTTAACAGCCTTTTAAAACTTAAAAGACTCAGCCTGGCTGGTGTGGTTCAGTGGACTAAGTGCCAGCATGCATGCCAAAGGGTCACTGGTTTGATTCCCAGTCAGGGCACATGCCTGGGTTATAGGCCAGGTCTCCAGTGGGGGTTGCATGATAGGCAACTACAGATTGATGTTTCTCTTCCTCTCTTTCTATCTCCCTTCACCTCTGTCTGAAAATAAATAAATAAAATCTTTTAAAAAATTAAATTGAACTTTAAAGATTCAACTTTATGATATTCAAGGATCCTCTGAGACCTAAACTCCTTAGAGACAGTAATCCTGAATACCCTTCCCTACCCTGATCAAATGTAACAACTCTTAGTAGGAGGACCGCATCAAAACTTCAGCCCTATGACCTGGGAGAAGTGGCTTCATATACAGTAAGGAGGTTTCCAATAAACAGTTGTTAATATTCAATGAAATATTATTCAGCCATAAAAAAGGAAGTAAATCCCATCCTGTGCGACTACATGGATGGACCTTGAGGTCATTATGCTAAGTAAAATAATTCTAATAGAGAAAGACAAATACTGTGTTATCTCACTTATATATGGAATCTAAAAACAAAAACACACCCTGCAAGAAATCCGAATTTAAAAAAAAAAAAAAAAAGAGCGAGAAAAAGATCAGATCTGTGGGTACCAGAGGTGGGGAGTAGGAAACTGGATGAAGGTGGTCAAAAGGTACAAGCTTCCACTTATAAGCTAAATAAGACCTAGGGATATAATGTACAACATGATGACCATAGTTAACCCTGCTGTGTGATATATCTGAATCCTATGAAGAAAGTAAGTCCCAAGAATTCTCATCCCACACACAAAAGAGTTTTTTTCTTTTTTGTATCTATAAGAGATGATGGATGCCAACTAACTGTGATAATCATTTCACAATACATGTATGTTGTCATTATGCTGTATGCCTTCAACTTACACAATACTGTTTGTTAATTATATTTCAATAAATCTGGGGGGAGGGAGTTATTATTCAATCATGGATTATATAAGTTCATTACTCTCATTAAAAAACTGAGAAATTTAGGACTTCCGCCAAGATGGAGGCGTAGGTGGAAGCACTATACCTTCTCACACAACCAAGTTTAAAAACAACAAAGTTTTAGCAACAAAAACGCAGCCAGACCACAGAAAATTGAACTACACGGAAGTCTGACACCAATGAACCCTTCAGCCAAACCGGTAAGAGGGGCAGAGCCAGCAGCAGAGCAGGGTCAGGCAGGAAAGATCCACCAAACTGACCTGGGCGCACCACCCAGGTGCGCCAGCAGCCGTGGGCGGATCCCAGGTGTGGAGAAGCAGGCAGACCCACTGAGGGCGGACCACAGTCACACATTTGCCCGCAGATAAACCAGTGAAAGAGCTAGCGGTGGTGAGACGGACCTTGCAGTCCCCAGGGGCAGAAAGCGGCAGAGAGAACCACCATTGTCCCTCTCTGACCCTTCCCCCACATACAGCGTGGCAAACCAGCGACCTGGGTGGCCCCGCCCTGGTGAACAATTAAGGCTCCGCTCCTCATACCTAACAGGCACGAACAGATCAAAACATGGCTCAAGAACAACTCAGAGCCCCACAGCCAATAAATCTAAGCGAGGAAGAAAAAGACAAACTTTTGGATACCCAGTTCAAAACAATGGCGATCAGGATGCTCACAGAACTGGTTGATTTTAGTCACAAATTAGAGGAACATATGAAGGCTAAACTAATTGAAATGAAGGGAAATTCACAGAAAACCAATAGTAATGGAAAGGAAACTGGGACTCAAATCAAAGGACTGGACCAGAAGGAGGAAAAAAATGACCTAACAGGAAAATATGAAGAAAAAAAAATTCAAAAAAATGAGGAGAGGCTTAGGAACCTCCAGCACATCTTTAAAGGTTCCAACATCTGAATTATAGGGGTAACAGAAGGGGAAGAGGAACAGCCATGAGTGGAAAACTTATTTGAACAAATAATAAAGGAGAACTTCTCCAATCTGGCAAAGGAAATAGACTTCCAGGTAATCCAGGAAGCTCAGAGAGTCCCAAAGAAGTTGGACCCAAGAAGGAACACACCAAGGCACATCATCATTACATTAGCCAAAATTAAAATGAAGGAGAGAATCCTAGAAGCAGCAAGAGAGAAGAGGACAGTCACCTACAAAGGAGTTCCCATCAGACTGTCAGCAGATTTCTCAAAAGAGACCTTACAGGCAAGAAGGGGCTGGAAAGAAGTATTCCAAGTCATGAAATCCAAACACCTACATCCAAGATTGCTCTATCTAGCAAAGCTTTCATTTAGAATGGAAAGGCAGATAAAGTGCTTCTCAGATAAGATCAAATTCAAGAAGTTCATCATCACCAAGCCCTTATTATATGAAATGTTAAAGGGACCTATCTAAGAAAAAGAAGATAAAACAGATGAACAGTGAAAGGACAGCAAACTCACAGTTATTAAGAACCACACCTGAAACAAAAGCAAACTAAGAGGACAGCTAAATCAGGAGCAGAACCATAGAAATGAAGATCACATGGAGGGTTAGCAACAGGGGAGTAGGAGAAGGAGAAGGGGGGAGAAGGTACAGAAAATAAGTAGCATATGGTAGGTAGAAAATAGATGGGGGGAGGGCAAGTAAAGTATGGGAAATATAGAATCGAAAGAACTTGAGACACGCGGTCATAAACTAAAGGGGGGGAATGGTGGGGGAGGGGTGTACAGGGTGGAGGGGAATGAAGGGGGAAATAGAACAACTGTAATGGCATTATTAATAAAATATATTTTTAAAAACTGAGAAATTTAACTGAGATACTAAAAACTGAAGAAAGACCCTGAGGATACTGTTTGCACATTAACTGGCATGAAATAAATGTTTGAACATAGACAGAAGCAAATGAAAGATACATAAAAATAATCTGGGACACAAAACAGGAAAATTTTGAGAAAAATCTTAATGATATAGGAAGACTTCATGAAAGATGGAGAAACACACCCTGGCAAGGTGGCTCAACTGGTTGGGGCATTGACCCATGCACAAAGATTGCAGGTTCGTTTCCCAGTCGGGGCACATAGTTAGGTTAAGGGTTCAATCTCCAGTCAGGATGTGTACAAGAGGCAGCTGATCTATGTTTCTCTCCCATGTCAAGATATCTCTCTCCCCCCCTTCCTCTGTCTGTAAACTCAATAAACATAACCTCAGGTGAGGATTAAAAAAAAAAGATACAGAAACACTTAGAATGTTTGAAAAAGTCAAGGAAAGCAATCAGCAAACCTCACTCCATTTAAGTACTCTAGTTAAACTGTTGGGCTATAACCATAATTTCATATAAAAAGTTCTTAACCAAACAGCAAAACCCCATTATTTCAGACTTCGTTAATGTCTGTGCTACTACAACTTAGTCTAAGTAAAACTGTGTGCTAGTGAAGGGGGTTGTCAAATGAAAGAGTACCAGCAATTTCAGTGTTTACCAGATAAAGAAAAAAATACTGCCTCACAATTCATTCCTTTTTTTTCCTTAACATCAATGTGTGGTTGCCTCTCACATGGCCCCCACTGGGGAGCCGGTCCACAACCCAGGCATGTGCCCTGACTGGGAATCAAACCACGACCCTTTGATTCACAGCCCACGCTCAATCCACTGAGCTACACCAGCCAGGGCACAATTCACTCTTTACATGATAAGAAAAGAGACTTATCATTCCATGTTAATCTGTAAGTGAATATTTGATCTGTAAGTGAATACAACAATGTGAACCTACTTACCATTACAGAGCTGCATACCTTAAAATGACTGAGATGGTAAATTTAATGTTGTATTTTTTTTACCACAAAAATTAAAAAATGGTCTAGGGAGATCTTTTTTTTTAAGATTTTTAATTTATTTATCTTTAGAGGAGAAGAAAAGGAGAGAGGGAGAGAAATATCAATGTATGGGTGCCTCTCATGCGTCCCCTGCTGGGAACTGGCCTGCAAGCCAGACATGTGCCCTGACTGGGAATCGAACTGCGATCCTTTGGTTCACAGGCCCATTCTCAATCCACTGAGCTACACCAGCCAGGGCTTCTTATTATTTTTTTTTTAAATAAGATACTTCCATAGAGAAATTGAGGTACTTCTACTTTGTTCCACAAAACAAAGATTTGGTGAAGCAAAAAGGAAGGTTTCCTGTATCTTGACCTTAGAAAATGAGCCAAACAAAAGTCAAGTGCAAGCACTAATGAAAGAGAAAATATTTAGCATAAAATACATACACTAAAAAGATTTTTCTAGCAAGCACACTACATTCTATTGATTTTTAAATAACCCACAGGACAAAGTCCCAGTAAACTGATAATCTAGAGATAAGCTCCAAAGATGTGAGGTATAGCCATCATATATTAAGTCTCTTCTACCAATTCCTAAAATTTTTTTTTATCTATGAGAAATTTTTTTACATTCCAGAACTTTATTTTTTTAAATTGATTATGCTGTTACAATTGTTCTATTCCCCTCCCCCCTGCCCCCCCATCCCCACCATTACCCCCCTTTAGTTTATGTCCATGTGTCTCAAGTCCTTTAGATTCTATATTTCCCATGCTATTCTTGCCCCCCCATCTATTTTCTATCTACTGTCTATGCTACTTATTTTCTGAACCTTCTCCCCCCATCTCCTCCTCCCACTCCCCTGTTGCTAACCCTCCTTGAGATCTTCATTTCTATGTTTCCACTCCTGATCTAGCTGTCCTTTTAGTTTGCTTTCCTTTTAGGTGTGGTTGTTAATAACTGTGAGTTTGTTGTCTTTTCACTGTTCATGTTTTTTTTAACTTCTTTTTCTTAGATAAGTCCCTTTAACATTTCATATAATAAGGGCTTGGTGATGATGAACTCCTTGAATTTGATCTTATCTGAGAAGCACCTTATCTGTCCTTCCATTCTAAATGAAAGTTTTGCTGGATGGAGCAATCTTGGTTGTAGGTCTTTAGATTTCATAACTTGGAATATTTCTTTCCAGCCCCTTCTTGCCTGTAAGGTCTCTTTTGAGAAATCTGCTGACAGTCTGATGGGGACTCCTTTGTAGGTGATTGTCCCCTTCTCTCTTGCTGCTTCTAGGATTCTCTCCTTCATTTTAATTTTGGCTAATGTAATTATGATGTGCCTTGGTGTGTTTCTTCTTGAGTCCAACTTTTTTTGGTACTCTCTGAGCTTCTTGGATTTCTTGGAAGTCTATTTCCTTTGCCAGATTGGGGAAATTTTCTTTTTATTATTTGTTCAAATAAGTTTTCCACTGGTGGCTGTGCCTTTCCCCCTTCTGGTACCCCTATAATTTGGATATTGGAGCGTTTAAAGATGTCCTGGAGGTTCCTAAGACTCTCCTCATTTCTTTGAATTCTTGCTCCTTGACTCTTTTCTGTTTGACCATTATTTGCTTTCTTCTGGTCCACTCCATTGATTTGAGTCCCAGTTTTCTTTTCATTGCTATTGGTGTCCTGTGCAATTCCATTCATTTCCATTAGTTTAGCTTTCATATGTTTCTCTAATTTGTGGCTATAATCAACCAGATCCATGAGGATCCTGATGACCAGTGTTTTAAATTGTGCGTCTGAGAGTTTTGCTATTTCTTCGTCACTTAGATTTATCTCTGGGGCTTTGAGGTCTTCTTGCGACATTTTTGGTCTGTTCTGGCCCTTTAAGTGAGAGAAGCGGCGCCTTGGACTCCCAGGTCGCTGGGTTGTGACACTGTATGTGGAGGTGTGGTCAGAGCAGGGAAATGGCGGCGCCCTGTACTGCCGCTTGCTGCGGGTACGCCGGGCCGGTCCAACCGCCCACTCCCTCGCCTGTTCGCTCGCGCGCAAATAGGTGACCGCAGTCAACACGCAGCACCGCCTCCCCACTGTCTCCTCTGCAGTCGCTCACCTGATGGGTTGCTCGGTAGCTCACTAGGTCCAATCCTGCGTTTGGAACCTGTGCGTCTGGGTTCGCGCGTCTGGATTCCGCGCCTGGGTCCGTCCGACCGAGTCCTCCTGTGCAATCCCACTTCACCAGACGCCAGTTTCGCCCCTTACCGGTCGGGCTGAAGAATTTGTTGTTAACGGACTTCCGAAAAGTTCAATTTTCCGTGTTCTGGTTGTGTTTTCTGATGCTAATATTTAGTTGTCCCTAAACTTGGTTGTGTGAGAAGGCACGGCACATCCACCTATACCTCCATCTTGGCGGAAGTCCTCCAATTCCTAAAATTTTAATTACTGTAAAACTTTCATGAACAAGAAAACCTAAGAGTAATATTTACCTCAGCATCTATGTATCACATTCTTTAGAGAAATTAAGTTACATCTCAAACAAAATACTTTCTGAAATGTCTCAAAGGAAAAGAAAATAACAGGAAGAAAAAATCTGCATAATGATTTAGTGTTATAAATTTATAATTCTACTGAATCAAGATCAAACTTTCCTTTTTCATCATAGGATCACCAGGCCAATTTCTTGGCTGCTGATTCACATATGATAAGTAGCAGCCAGAACAAAAGCAACAAAGGGGCAGACCATCTCCCACAACCCATCTGCTTCCCTCTCTGGCTGGCCTGATTCCACCTCATCTGTTCTCCACCCCAAATCCCTTTTGGGGCTGTAAGCCCTCTGCTGGTGCTGAGCATATATGTAACTAGAAGCAACAACACAAAACATGTTAAAGAAATGGAAGAGCTCAGACTGACAGCTGATAAGTCTAAAAAAAAGTATATACTAGCAAGATTCTTTATTATGACCTGTGAAAAAGTTCCTTGCAAGCAAATTATATTATTCCTGTGAAAAAAAAATTATGTATAAAAATAGTTGCTAATCAATTAACAAACTTATGTTTTAGCTGGACAAATTTTTACCTTTATATTTCCCAGTCTATCATAAACACAGTAAATAAACCAAAATATTTAAAACTCTTCCTGTCTAAGCAGATATATATATAAAAATCAGACACAAAGAAATTTGAAAACAAGTATTTTTTGAGAGTTAACTCTATATGTACTAGGTAATGTACATATACATTACCTACCTCAATCCACTGAGCTACACCAGCCAGGGCAAGGCAGAGGTATTGATATAAGGGAATAATAAATCGCTATCAAATCTGACTGTTGATAACTCAGGAAGTCCCAGTCTCAGATTGCCTACTTTAGGTCTTAGAACATCCCTCTGATTCCTAAAATTATCATATACAGATGAGTATTTAATTTCAGATCAGTACTTTCTACTCACACTATTTTAGATGCTCAATAAAGTTGTAACTTTATAATGCTGAGAAGCAACCAGCTGTCCCCAGACTTAAAGACACAAGTAAGCTCAAGGGCTTATATAAAAGGACATGAACTTAACAGCTGGAAGCAGCAGAAATAAATAAAAACAGAAGAAGAGATATGTATTTTATCCCCAGGCTCAACAACTTCTATTGATTACCTCTATGCCTTCCTGACAAGCCCATGCCAGATACCCATAACTTAGAACAGCAATTTTCAACGTTTTTCATCTCATGGTACACATAAACTAATCATTAAAATTCTGCAAGATACCAAAAACACAAAGGTACTGCAAAGTTAAATAACTTGAAAGTGGGTAATCATACTTCAGAATCCATGCCCCTAGTTACTCTGTCAGAATTTGACAAGAAGCAGCTAGCCATACAAAGGAAACAGCATGTGTAAGTTCAAGGGCCATGAGGTGGGAATGAGCTTGGCACCTTCAAGGAACAGAGCCAGAGAGCAGAGCAGGATGGGAGAATCATATTCTATGAAAAACTGAATGCCACTGGGCAGTTTTAAGCAGTGGAGTAATACAATCTGACGTATGTTTTTAAAAGATACTTTGGCAGCTGTGGAGAGAACAGATTGTAGGGGAACTTGTTCACCTTGGTCTTCAACGTGACTTTGAGTTTGGTATAACTTACCATTTTGCTTTGCCCCTAGTAACAACTGCAATAGTGTTTTGGGGGAAGTTATGATGTATGACCTATAACTCAATACATCATGAGTTTCATAATATGACCTTAAGCAATTCACTATGAATAAAAATTGTTACTATCTTAAAGGGTCTTATGAGAAGTTACTATAAAAAGTACAAAGAGTTTAACTACAAAGTGGTATTTTGCTGCAAATATTTTAACAGAAATTTGACAATTTGCCTTAACCTCCAACCCCCCCCCCAAGAAAAAGTTGCTTGAAATGTAAAACACTATTTTGGCAAAATGACTCTGTTACTACATTCTTTGAACTATATAGTCATAGCCACAAACACTACACCTTTGTGCTTTCCTGATTCCTAATTCCTCTTCTACCGTGTTCAAATGCGTTCCAATTTTTTAACGTGGAATTCTATCTTTTGGAGATTTTATTCTCTAAAAGAAAGGATGATGGATATTTAGAAATCCACATGAGCCCTGGTCAGACAGTTCAGTTGGTTAGAGCATCACCCTAATTCACCAAAAACTGTAGGTTCAATCCCTGGTCACATACAGTAATCAACCCATGAATGTAGCTACAATTAAGCAGAACAATGAATTGACATTTCTCTCTCTCAAATCAATAAATAAAAAAAGAAGTTAACATGCTATATATAAAAAACCTAGATAAATTTTTTTTTTAAGATTTTATTCACTTATTTTTAGGGAGAGGGGAAGAGAGAGAGAGAAACATCAATGTATGGTTGCCTCTCACACATCCCCTCCTGGGGAACCTCCCCAGCAACCCAGGCGTGTGCCCTGACTGGGAATCAAACTGGCAACTCTTTGGTTCCAGTCCAGCACTCAATCCACTGAGCAACACCAGCCAGGGCAAAAACCTATTAAATTTAAATGTGATCTAAACATATTTTGTGTATTCACCTACAAAATTATGTAATCTGTCATGAGATGATTTTCAAATTCTTCTGTCACTTCCACTCTTTCTTACACCAAAACCTTACACTTCAATAAGCCAGGACAACCTGAAATGTTGACAAGCCACAGTATAGAAAATCTGCCATAGCGATCCTGTTCAGGTATGAACAATATGAAAACTTTTGAATACTAACTCTGGAATGAAAAACTTGTTGAGACAAACCTCACCGAGGATGCAGTCAGGGGAAAGGAAAGGCATTTACAGTCCTGTGCTTTGTTTCTATACTACAATGAAGCGTTTGAAGAGAAGCCCTATAGTCCAGTGGCAGAGCCTCATATCCTATCCTTAGGTTTCCCAATGAGTTCTCTTCCCATAGCTTAAAATCAGCTTCCTTTTTATAAAAGGAGTCATGTATATTTTCCTAAATTCTTTTTTTTAATCCTCACCCAAGAACATTATTTCACTGCTTTCAGAGAGAGAGAGAGAGGAAGGAAATGAGAGAAACATCAATGTAGGAGAGAAACATCGATTGGTTACATCTCCTACACACCTCAACCGGGGACTGAACCCGCAACCTAAGTATGTGCCCTGACTGGGAATCAAACCCACAACCTTTCAGTTATGGAATGATGCTCCAATCAACTGAACCACACCAGCCAGACCTTCCTAAATTCTTGATCAAATATTTTAAAACACTGGGAATGAAATTATTTTGCCATAAAAACAGAAGAAATCCAGAAACTGTTGTAATTTTGCAGAACATCCCAATACAGCAACCCACACTCAGAGAAAATGTACTTTTAAGACTAGTATGTCTATGGTCTAGCAGAAGAGGCCAGGCACCCACTGATGCTACGAGACCTTCAGGGGAAGGTATACACACGACAGCACTGTAGCTTTAGAGATGAAACAACAGGTATATCACCAGCACACTTATCAATTATTCTTCTGATTACACTTTAATTTAAAAAGCTAACTCATTAGTTAAACCAATCTACTCTGCAAGATCAGTTACTATGCAAAACCACTGGCTCTTCACACTACCTTCGTAGTATACAATAGAGTCTGTTTTAAAATGTATTTTCAGTTTTTTATTGTCATTAAAGGTGTCAATCAACATAGAACCTCTGGAAACGTAATGAATCTCAGCAACTTAAATAAAAACAGCTTCTAAGCCATGGCCTCTGTAGCTCAGTTGGTTGGATCATCAATTCCTGGTCAGGGCACATGGCATAGGTCATAATTTCAGTCCCTGGTCAGGGTGCATGAGAGAGGCAACCAATCAATGTTTCTCCCCCCCCTCCCCAAAATCAACAAGCATGTCTTCAAGTGAAGATTAGAAAAAAAAAAAAAACCCAGCTTCTAAGTCATGGCTCATTCTTCCCTTTTGACAGCCTCTTATTTCAAATAGTATTAGTTCCAGCTAATTATTATTTCTAAAAAAAGGAGCTGAGAATTTCTGATGAAATAAAATGTAAAAGAGATTAGTAAATACAAATATAACTTTAACTTTTTTTACAATTACATCTAAAGCTCTAAAATAAAAACAGAAGAGAGAGTTAAGGCAAAGAAATCCATTTCCCAAACAAGGCAAATAACACAACAAAGTGTTCTCCAAAGCACTGCAGGAGTTTCCACATTACAGCTACATTTAAGAGCAATTATTGTAGAATTTTAAAAATGCTAAGCCACACAGCAGCAGCACTCAGCAGTCAGTGCAATGCACTTTGAAGGCATCTATGTAAGCAACAAGCATGGTATGGATAGCATGAAAAGAAACACCTCAAACTAATATAATTTTATCTATTAATTATACCTCAATTTATAAAAAACTGATCTAGGGCAAAGCCTAATTTGAAAACTCAATCTAAAATATAAAACCTCAGTTGACTTCCGCCAAGATGGAGGCATTGGTGGATGTGCCGTGCCTTCTCACACAACCAAGTTTAGAGACAACTAAATATTAGCAACAGAAAACACAGCCAGAACACGGAAAATTGAACTTTTCGGAAGTCCCTTAACAACAAATTCTTCAGCCTGACCAGTAAGGGGTGAAACCAGTGGCTGGTGAAGCGGGGTGGCACAGGAGGAATTGGTCAGACGGACTCAGGTGCGGAATCCAGACGCGTGGAATCCAGGCGCAGGGTTGGACCTAGTGAGCGACCCAGCGAGCGACCAGGCGAGTGACCGCGGGGGAGGGAAGCGGTGCTGCGTGTTGACTGTGGTTGCGCATTTGTGTGCTGGCGGACAGGCGAGGGAGTGGGCGGTTGGACCGGGGCCCAGCGGGTCCCCGCGGCAAGCGGCAGTGGAGGGCGTCACCATTTCCCTGCTCTGACCCCACCTCCACATACAGCGTCATAACCCAGCAACTCTGAGTGGCCGGGCCCAGGTGAACCACCTAAGGCACTGATCCTCACCCAGCTGTGAGAAACAGCAGAGGGTGCCGCCATTTCCCCGCTCTGACCACGCCCCCACATACAGAGTCACAACCCAGCGACCTGGGAGTCCAAGGCCCGCTTCTCACACTTAAAGGGCCCGAACAGACCAAAAATGTCACAAGAAGATCTCAAAGCCCCAGAGCCCATAGATCTAAGCAATGAAGAAATAGCAAAATTCTCAGATGCACAGTTTAAAACACTGGTGATCAGGATCCTCACAGAACTGGTTGATTATACCCACAAATTAGACAAATATATGAAGGCGAAACTAATTGAAATGAATGGAATTGCACAGGACACCAATAGCAATGAAAAGAAAACTGGGACTCAAATCAATGGAGTGGACCAGAAGAAAGCAAATAATGGCCAAATAGAAAAGAGTCAAGGAGCAAGAATTCAAAGAAATGAGGAGAGTCTTAAGAACCTTCAGGACATCTTTAAACGCTCCAACATCCGAATTATAGGGGTACCAGAAGGGGGAAAGGCACAGCCACCAGTGGAAAACTTATTTGAACAAATAATAAAGGAGAATTTCCCCAATCTGGCAAAGGAAATAGACTTCCAGGAAATCCAGGAAGCTCAGAGAGTCCCAAAGAAGTTGGACCCAAGAAGGAACACACCAAGGCACATCATCATTACATTAGCCAAAATTAAAATGAAGGAGAGAATCCTAGAAGCAGCAAGAGCTAAGGGGACAGTCACCTACAAAGGAGTCCCCATCAGACTGTCAGCAGATTTCTCAAAAGAGACCTTACAGGCAAGAAGGGGCTGGAAAGAGGTATTCCAAGTCATGAAATCCAAAGACCTACAACCAAGATTGCTCTATCCAGCAAAACTTTCATTTAGAATGGAAGGACAGATAAGGTGCTTCTCAGATAAGATCAAATTCAAGGAGTTCATCATCACCAAGCCCTTATTATATGAAATGTTAAAGGGACTTATCGAAGAAAAAAAGTTAAAGAAACATGAACAGTGAAAGGACAACAAACTCACAGTTATTAACAACCACACCTAAAACGAAAGCAAACTAAAAGGACAACTAGATCAGGAGTGGAAACATAGAAATGAAGATCTCAAGGAGGGTTAGCAACAGGGGAGTGGGAGGAGGAGAAGGGGGGAGAAGGTACAGAAAATAAGTAGCATAGACAGTAGATAGAAAATAGATGGGGGAGCAAGAATAGCATGGGAAATATACAATCTAAAGAACTTGAGACACATGGTCATAAACTAAAGGGGGGGTAATGGTGGGGATGGGGGGGTAGGGTGGAGGGGAATGAAAGGGGGAATAGAACTGTAACAGCATAATCAATAAAAAATTTTAAAAAAAGAAAGAAAAAAATAATAAAACCTCAATCATTTCTTGGGAAAAAATGAAATTAGGGAGGGAATATTCTATCCTATAAAAACAGAAGAGATAATAGAAATAACCTTTCCTCTGAGAAGGAAACTGGTATTATTAGGAAGACTATCCAAAGTCAGGCCTTTTACTCAAAAGATAAATACGAAGGAATTCCAAAATCTTGTAAAGGCATGCATATCTTACGCTGTGATTTGTGCTTCTCTAATTTGTTTAAGTTGAGCAGCTAAAATAATTATCATCATCTCCACTGTTCAATTCTAAAAAGTTCTACTCCAAGAAACCCTCCTGTGAAAATGCCTGAGGAGTCTCAGTGCCGCCAAACAACCCCACCTGACTAAAACAAGGGACCTTTGTTCTAAAACAAGGGATTGATGTCCACCAGTCCTCCCAATAATTTAAAAGCAGATACAGGCACAGGACAGCTCACCAGCATCTCAAAGACAAAATGTTTAGTGAAAAAGAAAATATGTAATACAGGGACCCAGCTCACAAACAGTCATAACTTTGGCAACCTTTTCTTCTCTGGTGCTAAATCTCCTGCAAAACTGCCTCAGGATGAAAGAGGAGGGATTCCGACCCTCAAAGCAAAGAATTCCCCAGCTTTACCTTTGGCTGAATTACATACACTCAAGGCACAAAACATAATACACAGTGAATGCTCAAAGAAATTATCAGACTTTCAAATGAAGGAAAGCACAGTACAGCAGAGCCCGAAAGGCTCTCTCTAGGTGAACCCAGAGAAGGTGACCACAGAGCAGTTCGCAGAAAATGCACAGGAAGGGATACTTATCTCTTCCCCCACAATGTTTTTCACCCCCACAGTGATATATATAATTTTCTGTCCTCTGCAGAGTAAGTACTTTGTATGTCCAGACTATTTTATAATCACAATTCTGGGATTATTCCATCACCATAATTGACTGTGACTGGTTAAAATTTACTTTCCTTCTTCTAAGCATTCAGATTACAACAGATGAGAAAATAAGGATGGCAGACTAGAAAAACAGACTCTTCAAACCCCGTCAAAAAGATGGTAGAATTGCTGAATTTTAGGGTTTGAAGAAAACTATAGCATAGGATTGAGTGCCAGCCTGTGAACCAAAGGGTTGCAGGTTCAATTCCCAGTCAGGGCGCATGCGTGGGTGGGCTGCAGGCCAGGTCCCCAGTTGGGGGGGTGTGAGAGGCAACCACACATCCTGTTTCCCTCTCTCCCTCCCTTCCCTCTAAATAAATAAAATCTTTTAAACGATTATATAAACTTTTAAAAAATCACATAAGCTAGACTTAACAAAAAGCACTAGTCATTCAGATATTATGGCCTGAAGAACGTTTTTAAATCATCTTTGAGACGACAAAAAGGAGGAGAGCGCTGGACGGGGAGGACGGGGAGTGCACTGCCAACGCTGCTGAGCGCCTGGGAGAGACACGGGTGGTTTAGCCGAGGGCAACACAGCAAAGCAGGTGGTGAAACTACACCATCTTACACTGCAGTAAGGGTAAGTGTTATTTCATGAAACTTTCATTTCAGATATCTGTGTATTCATGGGTCTAACACAAAATGTCTCCAATTATGAGTCACAGCAAAATAGTCTGTGATATGTTGCCCTAGGACAGCAATTTTTACCTGGTGAGCCGCAAGAATTTTTAAAACATGCAATACCTGACTATTTAGTCAGGGACACTGACCTCTTTTCACTTAGATTGTCAAATTTAAAAAAAATAACAATACCTGTCCAGTGTGAATGAATCAGAATCACACCTATTTTTTGTCAGATTGGCAAAAAATATATTTTAGGTGTGCCCCAGAATTTTACTTATTAGTTTACATGTGCCATGAGATAAACAGGGTTGAAAATCACTGCCCTAGGACGTTGAGAATACTTATGTTCCCTCAACTCTTTTTCAAAGTCCTACATTAGGCTCAAGTAAAGCAAGCTACAAAGTTAATTACATACCAAATATAGTCTTATTGATCTGCCAAAAGAATACATCATTTGGTCTTTAAAAAGAAAGAAAAAGGAAAGAACAGTGCAAGCATTCAAGCATCACTGGAATGCCAGGCACAAATTATTTCTACCAACCATGGAGACGTACAGATTACTAAAGAAATATAATGCCCATTTTCTTTAACCACTAAACCATTCTAACCATTCATCTACTACTAATTACAGGGATTCAAGAGCACCAACACACCTTTATAATAATGCTTTCAAAACTGTCAGGAAAATACCTTATTCTCCCAAATGAGAAAAACATGGACTAGTTCTCCTTGAAGAATTCAGAATATATACTTCAGCTCTGAAAGATTCTTTCAGAAAAGTTCCTGCCTTAAGCAATAATCTTTTTTTAATAACAGAGATAAAACAAAACATTATCTACCAATTTGCCCAATCTTTAGGTTCAGTTAACTAGGTCTCTCAACAGCATCCCCTTTGGCATTTTAGGTGGGAAATTCTTTGTTTTAGACTGTAATCCTTGATCCCAGACCACCAAGTGCCAGAGGTGTATCTCCTCTCTCCCTCGAAGTCACCATGCCAACCAAAAATGCCTCCATACTCTTCCAAATCTCCTGTGAAAATATAGTACCTCTCCCACTGAAAATCACTGAACAACTTAGCTGATACCCCCCTTATATCGAACGATTGCCACCTAATGAATTACAGCCTTAGATTCAGGGTAGAGATGACAGGTAGCATTCATTAATTTAACCATTTCCAGGTAGCATTAAGATCATCTGGTCTGGCCCTGGTTGGTGTGGCTTAGTTGATCGGGTCATCCCACAAACCAAAAGGTCACTGGTTCAATGCCCTGGTTGCAGGTTCAGTCCCCAGACGGAGTGTGTTTCTCTCCCTTTCTCCCTTCCCCTCTAAAATTAAAAAAAAAATCATCTGGTCTGAAGCAAAAAGATTATTTACCATCTTTTTCCCAGCACAAGAAAGTCCCTGGGTGTTATTTTCAAAGTGGTATGTAGCATATGTAGACCTTTAAGAAAAAATATAAAGAAGGGAACTTGTCTCTAGAAGAAATCAAATTTACTCAACGTGGAGATCCAGAATAATACTGACAATGTGACTGCTGTTTGTTATCAGACAAAAAAAAATAGTCTTTACAACATAGGACTTCCAAAATGACAAGGAAGGAAGGGAGGGAGGAGGGAGGGAAAGAGGTGAGAAAGAGGATGGGAGGGAGGAATGAGAAAGAAAATAAAGCCCTGGCCAGGTAGCTCAGTTGATTACAGCGTAGTCCTCACACACTGAGGTTATGAGTTTGATGCCAGGTCAGGGCACATACAGGAATCAACCAATGAGCCCCGGCTGGTGTAGCTCAGTGGACTGAGTGCCGACCTATGAACCAAAGCATCACCAGTTCAATACCCAGTTAGCACATGCCTAGGTTAAGGGCCAGATCTCCAGTAGGGGACATGCAAGAGGCAACCATACATTGATGTTTCTCTCCCTCTTTCTCCCTACGTTTCCCTCTCTAAAAACAAACAAATATAAATCTTAACCCCCCCCCCCAAAAGAATCAACCAATGAATGAATAAAAACATGGGACCACAGCCCTGGCTGGTATGACTTGGTGTATTGAGTGCCAGCCTACAAACCAGGGGCAGGAGGGAGTGGAGGAGGGGACTGCCAATTCAATTCCCAGTCAGAGCACATACCTGGGTTATGGGCTGGGTCCCCAGGTGGGGACGCATGAAAGACAGCCACACACTGATATTTCTCTCCCTCTCTTTTTCCCTCCCTTACCCTCTCTCTAAAAACAAATAAATAAATAGAATCTTTTTTAAAAGTTTTTTTAATGGGACTTGTAGCCAAGATGGAGGTGTAGGTAGATATACTGTGCCTCCTCGCACAACCAAAAGGACAACAACAAATTTAAAAACAAAAAACAACCAGAACTGCCATAAAATTGAACTGTACGGAAGTCCGACGACCAAGGGGTTAAAGAACAAACATTCACACAGACAGGTAGGAGGGGCAGAGATGGGCAGCCGGGCAGGGGCTGGAGGATTGGGACGGGCAACGGCTGGTGGAGCAGAGGTACCATATTCGCTTGTGGATAAACTGCAAGGAAAACTAGTGAGCGAGACAGACCGCAGGGTTCCAGTGCAGGGAAATAAAGCCTCAAAACCTCCAAGTGAAAAAAACCTGTGGGTGTTGCGGCAGCAGGAGAAACTCCAAGCCTCCCAGGAGAGCTCGCTGGAGAGACCCATGGGGTCCTAGAGCGTACATAAACCCACCCACCTGGGAATCAGCACCAGAAAGGCCCAATTTGCTTGTGGGTAGCAGGGGAAGTGACTGAAAGCTGGTGGAGAGCTGAGCAAGCAGCAGGATTCCCCCCAGATGCCTCCCCCACATACAGCACCACCACACAGCAAGGTGTGTTGCCCTGCCCTGATGAATACCTAAGACTATGCCCCTTACTACATAAGAGGCAAGCCAAGACAAAAAAAAAAAGGCCCAAGTGAAAGAACAGATCAAAGATCAAAAAAAAAAAAAAGAACTATGCCAAGAAGAGCCAACCTATCAGATACACAATACAAAACACTGGTAATCAGGATGTTCACACAAATGGTTTCATATGGTTGCAAAATGGAGGAAAAAGTGAAGGCTATGCAAAGTGAAATGAAGGAAAATACGCAGGGAACCAACAGTGACAGGAAGGAAACCGGGACTCAAATCAATGATCTGAAGCAGAAGGAAGAAATCAACATTCAGACAGAACAGAATGAAGAAACATGAATTTCTCCTCAAAAAAAATGAGGAGAGGCTTAGGAAACTCCAGGACAACTTTAAACATTCCATCATCTGAATCACAGGGGTGCCAGAAGAAGAGGGAGAACAAGAAATTGAAAACTTATTTGAACAAATAATGAAGGAAAAGTTCCCCAATCTGGCAAAGAAAATACATTTCCAGGAAGTCCAGGAAGCTCAGAGAATCCCAAGGAAGCACACACCAAGGCACATCATACTTACATTACCCAAGATCAAAAATAAGGAGAGAATCTTAAAAGCAGCAACAGAAAAGGAAACATTACCTACCTGCAAATGAGTTCCCATAAGACTATCAGCTGATTTCTCAAAAGAAACCTTGCAGGTAAGAGGGGGCTGGAAAGAAGTATTCAAAGTCATGAAAGAGACCTGGCTGGTACAGCCTGTGAACCAAAGTCATGAAAGACAAAGACTTACATCCAAGATTACTCTATCCAGCAAAGCTATTGTTTAGAATGGAAGGGCACATAAAGTGTCTCCCAGATAAAGTCAAGTTAAAGGAGTTCATCACCACTAAGCCCTTATTATATGAAATGTCAAAGGGACTTATCTAAGAAACAGAAGATCAAAAACTATGAGCAGTAACATGACAACACTCACAACTATCAACAACCAAACCTGAAAACAAACAAAAATGAGCTAAGGAAATAACTAGAACAGGAACAGAATCACAGAAATGGAGATCACATGGAGGATTATAAGTGGGGAGGGGAAGAGAGGGGGGAAAGGTACAGGGAATAAGAAGCATAAATGATAGGTACAAAACAGACAGGGGGAGGTTAAGAATAGTATAGGAAATAGAGAAGCGAAAGAACTTATATGTACAACCCGTGGACTAAGGGGGTGGGGGGCAGGGTAGGGGACAGTACTGATGGGAGGATGATGCAGGGCAGAAGGGAATGAAGGGGAGAAAATGGGACAACTGTAATAGCATAATCAATAAAATATTTTTTTTAAAGAAATATTAATGTTTCCACTTCAGTCTAATAAAGGACAGTGCTGTATGTCTGGGTAACTTTCTGCAAACCTTGCTAAAACCACAAAAGCTTACTATCTTAAGAGCAGAAAGACAATAGATTTGGAAACTTTAAATGAAAAATGAGAATAAACATTTCGACTTAATTTCCTATTTTAAAAGAACATATGGTAATCTCTTTACAAGCATGATGACAACAGTCAATTCTTTCAGCCAGTCAAAACATTCAAATGGGAGGTTTTTGGTATTTTTAAAGAAGACTAACTTGCATTGGTTCAGGGACTTTTGCAGAGTTTCCCAAAAGAGCAGTACTGTATTTTATTAACTCCATTTGCAGCTACAGAGATCAAGCAAAACTGCACCTATAATCAACCACAAGTCCTTTTGCTTGAGCTATGAATTAACCTACCCTGACCTTCTCTGCACCAACTTCAGCAAACCCTAGGCTGAGTCTCAACTTCCCAAAACAGCACAGGTGTCTCTAATTTCACACCTGCTGGTCTCCTCTCTGCCTTTGGCTAAGTCAGTAGCAAGCCCTGAAAATACAAACAAAAACAAAAAACTCTGCTAACTCATGTAGGTGTCTTTCTCCATAAAAGAATGTTCTAGCAGACACAAATAACATACAGGGTCTAGCAGAAGTAACACCTGCATGAGTGTGGTTGGTAGGGTAATAATACGGGTGTAATAATTTATAGTTTTAATTTGAACATTTCATCTAAGATGTCATATGGTGTGCTTGTATATGATGTTACAGAATTACATGCATATAAGCATGTTACAGATTTTATAATAAAAGATCTTATAATAAAAAATGGCATTATTTGTGCCAGACCTGCATATCAATATATAATTCTATTTCTCTAAATGGCTATAATAAAGGTCAAAATAGTTCAAGATAGTGATATTCACTATATTTTCCATCTAGACTTAAAAAATTGTAACATCAATGAAACTTACATATTTCAATAAAAGAACGTATTTTGAAAGTTTTACAGTACCATGCCTAACCCTTAGTAGGCATTTAAGAAATGTTAGTTACTCTGTCCTTCCCATTAATTCTTACACTATTTCCATGAAATATTTCCTGTGTATTATTACCCCAATAAAAAGCAGAACAGAAAGACGATAATTTCCTAACTGACCACTCAGATAAGACCATGAAAATTCAGGCCACCTGAAGGTGATGAAGGAATACTTCTGCAGAAGTTCAACTTTAATCTACCCTCTTAGTCTCTCTTCCTAAGAAGCAGTGTCAATTCCAAGGACCATGTTCCTTCTGCCACAGGAAGTGGCTCAGCTGTTTTTCCTTATAGCGATGTATAATCAGTTCTTGTTCTTTGTGACTGAGAGAAAGCCAATCTCAAGAACCTATGCTGTCTAAGTGCAGATAGAGCAAGAATCCAAAGATTGTCCTCAACCCATAGAACCCCACGTACAAGTTCACAGGATTCCTGGTGGGGAGCTTGGGCAGAGTATTGTCGAATTGTTTGTTTGTTTGTTTGTTTGTTTGTTTGTTTGTTTGTTTTGGGGGGGTGTTCTGTTTTGACTATCGAGTTTACTCTCCAAGTGATCCAAGTTTCCTGCACCAGTGAGCAATGGCGCCACCACATACCTATAAACATAAAAAACTAGAACTACATGAACTAGCACTACCCCTTACTTTCACAGAAATAGGTTTGCAGAACTGTGTGAAACTGCCACCTAAAGCTCTTTTTGTGGACATCTGAACCAAGATAGATATATGAGGCAAAGCCGTATCTGATGTACTTTTACTTGGTCTCTCAATAAAAGTATTTTTATTAAGATAGGAACATATGCATGTTATGTCAAAGTCAATTCTAGTGGTTACAGATGGACAGGTTCTATCATCAGTAATGAAATTTATAGTTGTCAGTGATGACCTGATTACTGTCGAGACAAGCCCTTTGTTGCATTTAGTCTACCATTTACAGAAGTTGCTAAATTTTGGAGTGACCGGAAAATTTATCTACCCTGTCACTTCCCATTACCCTAAGCCAGTTTATAAACACAGTGGCTCCAATACAAGAACTCTGCCCTCTAAAGACTGAATCACAGTATGTAAGTGCATGTGTGTGAATTCACAGTTCTATGACCACCACCATTTAATACTGGTTGTGCTATTTCTTTGGCATTTAATACATTCTAACAATATACTATGTGTAGTCCACAATATTAGATAAACCACTGGGCCATGATAAGTGTTTCCCTAAACAATAATCAAATCTGACCTATTCTAAGGTCAGCAGAACTGCAAACACTAACCAGTATCTTAGACAGGAAATAAACCTGGGACCTACCTTGTTTACAATTCCCACAGACAGATGAAATTCAATTCCATGCCAACCATACCCTTCGATCACTAAAACACAAACAGAAAAATAAATGTTCATGCAATATAAGCAGTTCTTCCAGTTTCAAAAGGTAGTTGGTTTCAAAGGTAAGAAGCTGTTTCTTATCTTCTTTCTATCCTTTCTATGCCCACAACTGTGGATGAGCTCTGTCACTGGCAAAAAGACCCAAAGAGATAGACTTAAACAATAGATAACACCAGCCTATAAACCAAACAGTCGCTGGTTCAATTCCCAGTCAGGACACATGCCTGGGTTGCAGGCCAGGTCCCCAGTAGGGGGCACAGGAGAGGCAACCACCCATTGATGTTTCTCTCCCTTTCTCCCTCCCTTCCCCTCTCTCCAAAAATAAAATCTTTAAAAAAAAATAAATTAAAAAAAATAGGTAACACTAATTGAGTACTTACTATGTATGCCAGGCACTGTTTCTAGGTGCTTATATGTATTAATTAATTTAATCCTTACAACCACCCTTTAAGATTCTCTTAACTCATTTTACATCCAAATAACAACTGAGCTATACCTCTCAAAAGTGCTCGTAGTGATTAAAAAATGCCTTTTAAACAAATGTAGGCAATCTCAACCAATGTGGCTGGCATGTCTCAATGGCTAATACCTGTATCCCATATTCATCCACTCTTGTGCATTTCTTGGGTCCCCACAAGGTGCTGAGCACTATACAGGTGCTAAAGAGGATTCAATCACTATGCTTTAGAAGTTGAGAAACCAACTGTGGAATTAGACTAAAGTACAAGAAATGGTTGAAGAAATGAAGTGCCCTGTGATGAGGTACATTCTCTTTATGCAATCATTCAGTATAAAAAAAAATCAATAACCTTTGAGAAAAGGGAAGGAAGGCTGCACATAAAAAGTACCCTAAACCTAGACCTTTAATATAGGTTATATTGGCAAAATAAGGAAAAAGGCTCTTCAGGGAGTAAAACAAGGCACCAGGGACATAGTGTACCTGGGATCCTTCATAATCTGATTCCACCCAATACAACTAGCCTTTGCTATGGCCACTGATCTCCCTCTCCTTCCCCATTAAGCCAAACCAAACTTCTTACTTCTAGGACATATAATCTTCGATAGTTCCACTGTTTTTCCTACTGCCTGGAACATTCTTCCCCCGTTTCCCTGGTAGGTAACATTAATTCTAGTATATGGTAGATACTCAATAAAACATAACCATTGTTGTAAATAACTTTTATTATCATTTAAGATACAACTGAAACATTTTTCTAAAGCCTCTTCCAATCCCCAGTTAATCTCCTCAGTGCCTCCACCACACTTGCATGGCATTTTTCCATTTCTCCATTAGAGTGGCAAAACTTCTTATTGTCCTGATGTTTCCCTTTTTCCTTTCCCTTACTTGTCTGAACAGGAAACATTTTTTATACAACTTGATATCGCCTGAGACCTAGAGCACAGTGTCTGACACATAACAGGTGCCCATTGTGTACTTGCTAACTGAAGGCCCAACTGACTCAAATTTACAAAATGAATTAAGATTCTTCTAAAAAGTAAGCTCCTTTAGTATACTTAAACAACTGTTTGTCAAAATCTAATGCACTTTTACATTTTAACTAATATGTCTACCACATAATTACACCAACAAATCATGAACAAAAAAGTCAAAGTGGATTCACTAAAAACTACCAGCTGACTAGTTTTTGCTTGACAACAAAACATGGCCCTCCTCCATGCTGAGACAGAACAAATCAACTGAATTGATCACTAAGGTATTGTGCTAGTGATCTGCCTCACTGAAATGGCATCACAGTTCTGTATGCAATATATATGTTTAAACTGTTATTTATATTGGCTGTACTTGTGGATAGTTGAGGTTACAAATTTAGAAGTCCAATCACAAATCCAAGGTTTATTTATAGAAACTCTCCATATGGTAGGAGTTTAAAAAGTAAAACAACAGCCTTCTTCTCTGCCGAAAGAAGAAGGCAGCAGAGCGCCAAGGCAGCAACCCTCTCCTGACTCTGTTCTTGGCACTGCTTAAAGCAGAGGAAGAAATGTGCAGGGCAAGCAAGGGCCCCCACTGAAAATCAGTCACCCAGGGCAAGGGACAGTTTCAATGTCTGTGCTATCCAAAGCTTAAGTATTAGTTTTATACATGCCCATGTTCATTTAAAGCACAAATTGTGGCTTGGAACTTAAAAAATGTTCTAATGTGCTGGTTTGTCCACATATTAATCCAATCAACCAGGTTTAAACATGCAAGCTTAAAATATTCTCTAGATCGTTACACAAAGGCATGAGCTCAATCCTTTATTCTCAGGAAAAGGAATTTAGGGAGAATGACTAAAACAATAGCATTTCAATAGAAGCCTTAACAGAAAAAGTCAATTCCTAAATAGTGATGAGTTACCTTGTTAAAATATCTAAATGGAAACAAGATACAAGAAACAATGACAGTTTCTCACAATTGTTAATCTCAAAATGAGATCATAGGTTTTTAGCTCAAAATTGTCAAAGAATGTATTCTGAAACTGATTTCAAAAAAATTTCAAAAAATTTCTACATGAGGACTTCCGCCAAGATGGAGGTGTAGGTGGAAGCACTGAGCCTTCTCACACAACCAAGTTTAAAAACAACAAAGGTTTTTTTTAATATTTTATTTATTTATTTTTTGAGAGAGGGGAAGGGAAGTAGAGAGGGAGAGAAATATCAGTGTATGGTTGCCTCTCGTGTGTCCCCTGATGGGAACTGGCCCGCAACCCAGGTATGTGCCCCGACTGGGAATCGAACCTCCATGCTCTGGTTCACAGGCCCGTGCTCAATCCACTGAGCTACACCAGCCAGGGCTAAAAACAACAAAGTTTTAGCAACAAAAACACAGCCTAACCACAGAAAATTGAACTACACGAAGTCTGACAACAACAAAACCTTCAGCCAAATCAGTAAGAGGGGCAGAGCCAGCAGCAGAGCAGGGTCAGGCAGGAAAGATCCACCAGACTGACCCAGGCCCGCAACCCAGGTGCGCCAGCAGCCGTGGGCGGATCCCAGGTGTGGAGAAGTAGGCGGACCCACTGAGGGCTTATCACGGTCACATATTCCCACGCAGATAAACCGGTAAAGAAGTGATCAGTGAGACAAATCGCGCAGGCCCCAGCGGCAGGAAGCAGCAGAGGGAACCTCCGCCAGTGTCCCTCTCTGACCCCGCCCCCACATAGAGCATCACAAACCAGCGACCTGGGTGGCCACTCTCTGACCACACCCCCACATACAGCGTCACAAACCAGCCACTGAGTTGCCCCACCCTGGTGAACAACTAAGGCTCCGCTCCTCATACCTAACAGGCATGAACAGATCAAAACATGGCTCAAGAACAATTCAGAGCCCCATAGCCAATAAATCTAAGCAAGGAAGAAATAGCCAAACTTTCGGATGCACAGTTCAAAACACCGGTGATCAGGATGCTCACAGAACTGGTTGATTTTAGTCATAAATTAGAGGAACATATGAAGGCTAAACTAATTGAAATGAAGGGAAATACACAGAAAACCAATAGTAATGGAAAGGAAACTGGGACTCAAATCAAAGGACTGGACCAGAAGGAGGAAAAAAATGACCTAACAGGAAAATATGAAGAAAAAAAAATTCAAAAAAATGAGGAGAGGCTTAGGAACCTCCAGCACATCTTTAAAGGTTCCAACATCTGAATTATAGGGGTACCAAAAGGGGAAGAGGAACAGCCATGAGTGGAAAACTTACTTGAACAAATAATAAAGGAGAACTTCTCCAATCTGGCAAAGGAAATAGACTTCCAGGAAATCCAGAAGCTCAGAGAGTCCCAAAGAAGTTGGACCCAAGAAGGAACACACCAAGGCACATCATCATTACATTAGCCAAGATTAAAATGAAGGAGAGAATCCTAGAAGCAGCAAGAGAGAAGGGGACAGTCACCTACAAAGGAGTTCCCATCAGGCTGTCAGCTGATTTCTCAAAAGAGATCTTACAGGCAAGAAGGGGCTGGAAAGAAGTATTCCAAGTCATGAAATCCAAACACCTACATCCAAGATTGCTCTATCCAGCAAAGCTTTCATTTAGAATGGAAGGACAGATAAAGTGCTTCTCAGATAAGATCAAATTCAAGGAGTTCATCATCACCAAGCCCTTATTATATGAAATGTTAAAGGGACTTACCTAAGAAAAAGAAGATAAAACAGATGAACAGTAAAAGGACAGCAAACTCACAGTTAGTAAGAACCACACCTAAAACAAAAGCAAACTAAGAGGACAGCTAGATCAGGAGCAGAACCATAGAAATGAAGATCACATGGAGGGTTAGCAACAGGGGAGTGGGAGAAGGGGAAGGGGGGAGAAGGTACAGAAAATAAGTAGCATAGATGGTAAGTAGAAAACAGATGGGGGGAGGGCAAGAATAGTAGAGGAAATATAGAATCTAAAGAACTTGAGACACATGGTCATAAACTAAAGGGGGGCAATGGTGAGGGAGGGGGTGTGCAGGGTAGAGGGGAATGAAGAGGGGAAATAGAACTGTAATGGCATAATTAATAAAAAATATTTTTAAAAAACTTAGAATCAAAATTGAAAAAAAATAATAAAACCACAATGAAATATCACATCACACTTGTGAGAATGGCCATCATAAACAAATCAACAAACAACAAGTGCTGGCGAGGTTGTGGAGAAAATGGAACCCTAGTGCACTGTTGGTGGGATTGCAGACTGGTGCAGCCACTGTGGAAAACAGTATGGAATTTCCTCAAAAACTAAAAATGGAACTGCCTTTTAACCCAGCAATTGCACTCCTGGGATTATACCCTAAGAATTCTGAAACATGAGTTCAAAATAACCTATGCACTTCACTGTACACAACAGCACAATTTACAATAGCCAAGTGTGGAAGCAACCTAAGGGCCCATCAGTATATGAGTGGATCAAAAAACTGTGGTACGTTTACATGATGGAATACTTCACAGCAGAAAGAAAGAACTCCTACCCTTCACGACAGCATGGATGGCACTGGAGAGTATTATGCTAAGTGACATAAGCCAGGCAGTGAAAGACAAATACCATATGATCTCACCTATAAGTGGAACCTACTCAACAAAATAAACAAGTGAGCAAAATATGCCAAAGACATTGAAATAAAGAACAAATTGACAATGACCAGAGGGGAAGGGTAGGGCAATGGGGGGAAAAGAGAAGGGTCATCAAGTAATGTGTAAAAAGTACACATGGACAAAGACAAAGGGGGGTAGGATCAAGGGTGGGAGGGAGCGGGAGGGAAATAGAGACAACTGTACTTGAAAAGCAATAATAAATAAGTCATGCCAGAAAAAAAAATTTCTACATGAGACCATCTTATAAAAAGGTGGTTCTAGTCATCCACTGACTAAACCCATTTTGAATCCAGGTCTAGAACTTACTTTACATTGAAATGAATATATTTTTATATACACTATTATAACACAAAATTCTTTTAATCTTTTATTTTACTGGCTTTTTGAGAAACACCAATAACACTTGGAATGACTAAATTTTTATAAATGAACCTCAGAAGCTCACACATACAATCACTTCATTTTCGGCTGGAAACCAGAACAGAAAGAGTTCAGTGACTTGATAACAGAAATGCAGGGGTCAAAATCTGATAACTAGTCAGTCCACTGTCCTTACTTTATAACACACTTCTAAACACACTGCTTTTTATTGAGACAGAAAATGTTTTGGAAATTACAAAACAGAAGAAAAGTTTAGTCATGGCCAGGTAGCTCAGTTGATTAAAGCATCATCCCAATAGTTGTGGGTTCAACCCTGGTCAGGACACATACAAGAGTCAACCAAGGAATACACAAATAAGTGGAACAACAAATCGATGGGTATTTCCCCCCTTCTCTCCCCCCCAACTCTCGCTCTCCAAAATCAATTAGAACTTTTTTTTAAAGTGTGCAGTTTTCTTAAACAAAATATGAATATTTAAAATGAATATTTTATTATTGTTTCTCCCCACAGTAAATTATTTTAGTTTTTCAAAATAGGTAATATAAAACCATGATTTTTTAAAAATCAATCCATTCAAAAGGAACATAGTGAAAAGCAGGTCTCTTTCCCATCCCAGTCCCCAGCACTCTGTTATAGAAACAATTTCAAGTTTCTTGTCATTTGTTTTCTTAAAGGCTGAATCACTCTCCTATGCTTACAAATGCAGCTGCAGGCGAAGGAGCTGAATGATTTAACTGGTTTGGTTATTGCACCATCAGAGAGAGCATATCTCCACCATCATTAATATGTGAGCATCTACAGCATTGAAAATGTGTGCTCCCTGTACATACTCAGTCACATGCAAACACAGATACACCCAAAGGAGAAAGTTCATTTGTGTGGAGGGGTGTGGAGGGGTTTAAAATACACATTACATAAAATGTACCATTTTAACCACGTGTAAGTTTACTACTCAGTGGCATTAAGTGCATGCACAATGTTGTGGAACCATCACCACTATCCACTTCCAACACTTTTTCATCATCCCAGAGAGAAACTCTGAACCCATTAGACAGTAACTCCCCAGTTCCCAACCCCCCAGCCCCTGGTAACAACTATTCTACTTTTGCCTTTTTTAATTTGCCTATTTTAAGTATACCTCATATAAGTGGAATATTACAATGTTTGTCCTTTTGTGTCTAACTTCTTTCACTTACCATAATGTCTTCACAGTTCTACATGTCATGGTACATCAAAATTCTTTTCCCTTTTCAGGATAATATTTTACAGTACATATATACCACATTTTGCTTATTTATTCATCAGCGGAGGGATATTTGGGTTGTTTCCATCTTTTGACTACTGTGAATAAGGCTACTGTGACACCATACAAGTATCTGTTTAAGTCCCTTCTTCCAGCCCTGGCTGGTGTGGCTCAGTGAACTGACTGCCAACCTGCGAACCATGGGGTTGCTGGTTCAACTCTCTGTCAGGGCATATGCCTCAGTCTCAGGTCCCCAGCAGGGGAGTGTGAGAGAGGCAACCACACATTGATGTTTCTCTTCCTCCCTTTCCCCCTGCTTTCCCTTTTCTAATAAATAAATAAAATATTTAAATGAATAAAAAATTCCTTCTTTCAATTCTTTTGGGTATATACTGAGAAGTGGAATTGCTGGATCCTATGGCAATTCTATGTTTAACTTTTTGAGGAACCACAGAACTGTTTTGCACATATATACATATACACATAGCTCGTGGACACACAGAACAATGTGGTGAAGTGGGGGGGGCTGAGTGGGAGGGGGAAGTGGGGGACATCTATAATGGTGTCAACAATTTTAAAAAACCTGTTCTCTACAGTGACTGCACCATTTTACACCCGTGATACACAAGGGTTCCAGTTTCTCTTCCTTGCAGTTTTTATTAATAGCCATCCCAATGGATGTGAAGTGGTATCTCACTGTGCTTTTCGTTTGCATTCAAAGGGAAGGGTTCTTATGTCTATGGCAGCAATTTTCAACCAGTATGCCACATGAATTTTTAAAACATGCAATACTGGACTACAAATGCTGCAAGAATTTTTAAAACATGCAGTAGTTTAAAATAGTCCAGTACTGCATGTTTTAAAAATTCTTGTGGCACACCAGCTGAAAATTGTTGGTTGACAGCATCAAAGCATTTTGTGTTTGAAGGTGTTCCTGTGGCACTGGTTCATCTCCACCCAACAAAGAAGTGTCTTACCTTCTAGCTCTTCATCATGGTTCTCAAGAGTCTACCATTCATCCAGTGTACCAGTCATTTCAAATCTTTTCCACTACAACTACCACTGTACTCTACTCTGCCTTCTCTGCATTTCTAACATAACCTTTTACCTCTGCTTTTTGGCTTTCTTCTCAAAAGGTTGGTCTATTTATAAGCAGACATTGCCAGTTTAATCAACACACTCCAACTTCTGGAAGAACCAACTACTTATAGCACTTGGAGCAGTTTTAAGTCTTCTCAGGAATTGTCAACAATGTTCAGGAGTTCTTTCTTGACTACTAAGGCAGCAATTTTCAACCTTTTTCATTTCATGGCACACATAAACTAGTTACTAAAATTCTGCAGCATGTTCTAGTTGGTGTGGCTCAGTGGGCTGAGTGCCAGCCTTTTCGATTCCCTGTGGGGGCACATGCCTGGGTTGCAGACCAGGTCCCCGGGTTGATGTTTCCATCCCTTTCCTTATCCCTCCCTTCCCCTCTCGCTAAAAAATAAATTAAAAATCTTTTTAAAAAATAAATTCTGCAGTACACCAAAAAATATACTTTTTGCTGAGCTAACAAGAAAAATAAGGTACAATTTTTATTCATTCACTTTTTTATTCATCCAGTGAATGAATAAAAATTGGATGGCTGTTATTGGCTACTATCATTTTTTTATTTGACACTCTAAGGGGAAACAGGTCAGTGCCCCTAACTAAAGTCAGGTATTGCATGTTTTACAAACTCATGCGGCATACTGGATGAGAAATGCTGATCTAAGGCACTTATCTTCCTTGGTTTTGGGTTCAGCATTCTTTTGATGCTTAAAAATGACAGAAACTTGGTCTCTGGATAACCTAAGTTTTACTATAGGCATTTTCATGTCTAAGTCTACCTGCATTTAAGCAGACCTTGCAGATCAATAAAAATGAATACGTTAAACTTCTCACTTCTTACTTCTCAAGAACACAACAAAGATTGTAAAATTAAAAGTACATTTTTAGTAATATACAATAAATTGTTATTCAACTGTCAACAATGCCTGGAACATAACAGGCACTTGATAAATATTTTTTGAACAAACAGTTTAAGAAGATAAAACAGCAGCAGGGAAACGGTGTTTGTTTTGGAGTCAGGTCTGGATTTTTACCTCGGCTCCTACCATTATTAGTCATATGATCTTGAGCTAAGTTACTTAGCTTCTCTGAGCCTCAGTTACCTCACCTAAAAAACAGATGAATAATACCACCCATCTTGAAGAATGACCATGCAAAGATGTTACTGGTGGGTATATTCATATATACAATTGCTTTGTTGGTATTGACTGCTACCCAAAAAATATGAATTCAAACAAAAGAAACAGTTCAATAGTTTACAATTCATTTATTCAACAATTATTTAGTGAAGGCCTAGTATTTGCTTGTGTAGTTGCATAAGATACACCAGTGATCAATATAGACATAGATCGCTGCTCTCATGGAGCTTAATTTCAATGCAAGAGAGGGAAATAATTAAAACAACAAATACAAATATCTTAAGATATAATGTTTTGAAAAAAAGAAAAGGTAGATCACAATAAAGGGAATCAGATGTGTCGGGGACAGAGGAGTTAATTTTAAATAAGATGATCAAACTTCACTGAGAAAGTGACACTGGAGTGAGGATCTGACAATCATGAGAGAGTTGGCCATGCAGCTATCTAGGGGAAGAGCATGACATACAAAGGCAACAGTCAAGACAGAAGCAGGAGTATCATGTTAAAGGAACAGCAAGAAAGCTAGTGCAGCTCCAGCACAGTGAGCAAGAGGAATACAGTAGATGAGGTCAGAGAGGTTAACTGAAGACCAGATAAAAAAGGCCTCACGGGCTTTTTTTCAGAGTGCAATGGCAAGTCACTGTTTTTGAAGAAGAGTGACATGATCTGACTTAGGCATAAAAAGAATGATTCAGACTGCTGTGTTGAGAATAAAGGAAAGGTTGGAAGCTGGGAGATTAGTCAGCAGGTACAACAATAATCCAGACAAAAGAAGACAGTGGTTTAGACCACAGTGGTAGCAGTAGAAATTGTGAGAAGTGGTTGATTTTGGATATATCTTAAAGGAAGGTTCAGTAAGTTTTCCTGGCTGACAGGATATGGGGTATGAAAAAAAGATTAAGAGTCCAAGTTTTGACCAGATCAACTAAAAAGACTACAGTTGTCATCAAATAAGACAGGAAAGCTCCTGATTTGGGGGTGGGGGGAGTTTAGAAGAGGATATTAATAGCTTACTTTTTAGTTTTGTATGTTTGAGACAGTTGGCTTTCCAACAAGTAAATAGGGTCAGGTTGATGAAATAACGATTTTTAACATTCCCATTTTACTATCTTGTAATAGATGATAAACCATGAGGGTTTTTTTTTTAATCCTCACCTGAGGACATATTTATTGATTTTAGAGAGAAGGGGAGAGGAGGAGAGAGGGAGAGAAACATCAATGTAAGAGAGAAACAACCAGTTGCCTCTTGCTTGCTCCCAGACTGGGACCACGTCCGCAACACAGACATGTGCCCTGACTGGGAATCGAATACTTTGGTTTATGGAGCAATGCTCCAACCAGCTGAGCCACTCTGGCCAGGGTGATAAACCATGGATTTTATCTAACCTAGGATCTGCAGTTTTATAACAAATTAATTTCAGTAGTTAGAATACGCACACAAAAAGACACTCATTCAATCTGTTGATACTGATTAAATCCCAATGACTGACAATATCTTATAAAGCTTGAGGACCAAGACTGAAATCCATTCCAACACACAGTCACAGGTATGGAGTCAAATCTCAGTCAATGAGGAAGAATACTAGAATGACCCCCTGGCATTTTGTGCCCATTCTGATTTTCATCCTGACAGTAACTGAAGAATTCCAGTGGCTGGTCCTAACACAATCAACTTCAGTCTGGCATATTCCTCTTGTCCTAAACACAAGGACAGGGAAGAAACAGTTCAAACCATTTCTTCCTTCTGTTCTCTGGAAGGTTCCAAAAAGAAGAGAATGGTCCAGAGCCTGAGAACAAATGCATCTAGGAAGAAGAACAATACAGAGAGGAGCCTACCTGGGGCCAGCACTATTCCCACACCCTGAGTCAAGATCATTTGAGAAATCACAAATCACGTCCCAGTGCTGGAAGGAATCATCACGTGTCAACAAATATTTTCCAAGTGACATAAATGTTAAGGATACACAGATGATTATGACAAAAGTCCTATTCAACACATTGTTTGCCTAGTACTTTAATAGAGAAATTAACTAAAGGTTATGGGAGTGTAGAGATGGGAATAAAAGAGATTTTTTAAATAAACTGCCAAGAGTTAACTTGGGATCACCCCATTCACCCTCTCCTACCAATCTTACATGCAGAAGGTTCATGTGGGTGAATCAGGCTAAGGAGAAAGCAAGGTTGCAGTCCTTTCAGGGCTGGGACTTGCAACCTCTTAGACTCACAGTCTTGTTCTCTTAGATGCTTGGTTAAAGAATGTATCTAGAGATGGTTATGTTCATTTCCATGTCTCCTTTTTTCTTTTCCACAAAAAAACTGGGATCATGAGAAAATACCATTCTAGTCCAATCGTTATTTTCTCAGTGCCAGTCTCCAAATTTTGTAAGATAGTACTTAATCCTTTAAAATATTTGCTGGAAGAAAACAGTGCCTTCTCTTTCCACCCTAGAGGAAATTTGATTTAACCTAGGCTATTTACGAAGGCCTAGATTACAACTTTAACTTCTACAGCAAAACTAACCAAAACCACTTCGAATGCCATGTGACTTCCCTCTGGCCCAAGTTCTTAAACCATTCACCTCCCAAGACTTAGGAGTCTTTCTAGCTCTGAGTCTTCTGGCACTCTTTCATTTCACTGCTACTTGTGACTCTCAGGAATTCAGCCACAAAGCACTACAGGAACTTACTCTATTAATTCACAAAGTATATTTTTTAATTTTTATTTTCTAGACAAAATCTTAAAGGCCTATAACACATGGTATCAAAAAGTGTCATATCTTTACACATCTCCAAAGGAAAAACTTATCTCTGACATGAGTCTTTACTTATTGGTAATCGAAACATACTTTGCCACAATCACACATTCCAGCAAACTGCTGTTTTCTCAGCAATTACAGTGAAGTATATGCTTTCAATAGTGAATCAGGCCTTGGAAGTGGTTTAGCACATGGAAATTCACCGGCTGGCATCTACAATTAAATTCAAGGGGACAAATGGAATTTTTGTACCAGGTGTTTCCAAGAGTTAACTAGTTCTTAAAATTGATTATACATTTCTGAAGTATTTACAGATAAAATGATATAATGTCCGGGATACGTTTTAAAATATTGTGGAGGGAAGGAGGAGTGAGGTTAAACAAGACTGTTTATATGTTGATAATTATTGAAGCTGGGTGATAGGTCCATGGTGGTGGTTCATTTTATTATTCTGTTCATTTTTATGTGTTTGAAATAGTACATAATAAAGATTTAAGGTATTTTGTTGTTGGTTTTTTTAACTATGTCATGATCTAGTGAACTTGAAAACCAAAAAACAAAGTGATTCTTGGGACCAATGGGCTCCATAATCTACCAGAGTAAAAATTGTTACTTAAGACATATCTCGATTCTAACACTCATTTCCCAGTGAACAAATATTTTACTGAGCACAACTACCATGTGCCAGGTACACCAATATGAGTACCAATATGATAAACTAAATTCTCTCTCCCTAAAAGAATTGAGTCGGGAATCTCTCTTACGAAAGAGATAAGCACATGGTGTCACAGACCAAACAAAAGGGAGATCTGATCCAACTCTCCCCAATCAGGAAAAGCTTCCCAGGCACCCTCTATGTTAATTTTGAAAGACTCAACCCAAAGAAAGTAATCATTTCTTTTTTGTCCATGTTGACATTTATCATCTCAAAGACTCTCAGACCAGTAAGTAAATAACTCTTCCTTTCTGAACTAAAGTATCAATTTCTCTATAACGCTGAAATTATCAAACTGTCATTCATCCAACAAACATTTATTAAATACCTACCGTGTGCCAGCACATGCTGGACAAAAAGAATAAAACATGGTCTCTGTCCTCGTGAGTTTATAATCTCAGAGCATAGGAAGAAAAAAACAAGTAAGTAAACAAGATATCAAGCAGAAAAGTAATGACAAACTTCAAGCTGTAAAGGAAACAAGGGACCCTGTGGGCAAAAAAAGTATCTACTTTAGATAAGGCAATAAAGGAAAGCTGAAGAAATTCAGACCGAGGAATAGGGGTCATAAATGTAATTGACTGAAGGGCAAAGGAATTCCAGACCAGGTGGTGATATCAGCAGATAAAGCATGCTTCCAATGTGGGTCATGGGAAGAAATCTTGATTTTAACTGTAATGAGAAACCATTAGAAGTTAGGGTTTTAAAGCACAGCAGTGACATGATTCAGTTTATATTTTCAAGATTATTCCTAATACTCTAGAAATAATGGATTGAAAGAGAATAAGAATTTTTACCAAGACTTCCGACAAGACAGAAGCACAGGTGGATACGCCATGCTTTCTCACACAACCAAGTTTAGAGACAACTAAATATTAGCAACAGAAAACACAGCCAGAACACAGAAAATTGAACTTTTCGGAAGTCTGATAACAACAAATTCTTCAGCCTGACTGGTAAGAGAGGCAAAACCAGCAGCTGGCGGAGTGGGGTTGCACAGGAAAACTCGGTCAGACGGACTCAGGCCCGCGGAATCCAGGCGCAGGGTTGGACCTAGTGAGCGACCCAGAGAGCGACTGCAGGGAAACAGCGAGGGAGCAGGGCTGCGGGTTAACTGTAGTCGCACATTCGTGTGCAGATAGACAAGCGAGGGAGTGGGCAATTAGACGGGACCAAGCAGGCCCCAGCTGCAAGTGGCAGCAGAGTGCGCAGCCATTTCCCCGCTCTGACCACGCCCCCACATACAGAGTCACAACCCAGCGACCTGGGAGTCCAGGGCTCCGCACCTCATAATTAACAGGCGCAAACAGACCAAAAATGGCTCAAGAAGATCTCAAAGCCCCAGAGCCTATAAATCTAAGGGATGAAGAAATAGCAAAACTCTCAGATGCACAATTTAAAACACTGGTGATCAGGATCCTCACAGAACTGGTTGATTATACCCACAAATTAGACAAATATGTGAAGGCGAAACTAACTGAAATGAATGGAATTGCACAGGAAACCAATAGTGATGAAAAGGAAACTGGGACTCAATCAATGGAGTGGACCAGAAGAAAGCAAATAATGGCCAAACAGAAAAGAGTCAAGAAGCAAGAATTCAAAAAAATGAAGAGAAGCTTAGGAACCTTCAGGACATCTTTAAACGTTCCAACATCCGAATTATAGGGGTACCAGAAGGGGGAAAGGAACAGCCACCAGTGGAAAACTTATTTGAACAAATAATAAAGTAGAATTTCCCCAATCTGGAAAAGGAAATAGACTTCCAGGAAATCCAGGAAGCTCAGAGAGTCCCAAAGAAGTTGGACACAATAAGAAACACACCAAGGCACATCATCATTACATTAGCCAAGATTAAAATGAAGGAGAGAATCCTAGAAGCAGCAAGAGCTATGGGGGGACAGTCACCTACAAAGGAGTGCCCATCAGACTGTCAGTGGATTTCTCAAAAGAGACCTTACAGGCAAGAAGGGGCTGGAAAGAGGTATTCCAAGTCATGAAATCCAAAGACCTACAACCAAGATTGCTCTGTCCAGCAAAGCTTTCATTTAGAATGGAAGGACAGATAAAGTGCTTCTCAGATAAGATCAAATTCAAGGAGTTCATCATCACCAAGCCCTTATTATATGAAATGTTAAAGGGACTTATCTAAGAAAAAGGAGTTAAAAAAACATGAACAGTGAAAGGACAGCAAACTCACAGTTATTAACAACCACACCTGAAACAAAAGCAAACTAAAAGGACAGCTAGATCAGGAGTGGAAACATAGACATGAAGATCTCAAGGAGGGTTAGCAACAGGGGAGTGGGAGGAGGGGAAGGGGGGAGAAGGTACAGAAAATAAGTAGCATAGACAGTAGATAGAAAATAGATGGGGGGGCAAGAATAGTATGGGAAATGTAAAAGCTAAAGAACTTGAGACACATGGTCATAAACTAAAGGGGGGGTAATGGTGGGGACGGTGGGGTAGAGTGGAGGGAAATGAAAGGGGGGAATAGAACAACTGTAACAGCATAATCAATAAAAAAATAAATTTAAAATTTTTTAAAAAAGAAAACAAAAAGAATTTTTACCAAGAGGATATTTAGGCAAGTAAAAGCAAAGAGCAAAATCGATTTTGGCCAGTGAAAATCATCTCTGCAGTCTATTAACAATCCAAAGTTGTTTAAACTACCTACTTAGTCCAGGCTTCACCTACAGTTTTGTTTTTAGTTTTTAATGTTTACAACCACTAGGTCATGACCTCTGAGGAGCTCTCTGCAAAGCTAAAACAAGCCCATATGCTAGGGGGTTAGCATTCTTCTCATTCTCCAATTGCCAAAATCAGATTAATTTTCATTTACTCATCTCCTATTCCACAATCAGGTTCTGGACTACAAGGAAGAAAGAAGGGGACTTCCTCAAGTGTTTCAGGAGACAATAAACTTTACTGAGCATCTGATAAGGAATGTAATTTCATAACCTTTCTTCTCATTGCCAACTATGTTCCAGGTGAGAACTCCACTATGAAAGCAATTCTAATCCTCCTGTCCAAATTATCTCAGAAAGCTGCCTAAAGCATACCCATTAATTTATGCTTTTAAAAAAGTTTCCTCATTCCAAAGTCAGAACAAGAATAAATTTCTAAGAGCATTTGTAATTGAAAAGGAAAGAAAAACAAATTCCATTGTCACTCTCTCAGGCGTATAATTAAGAAATCTTAATAAACGCACTAACAAAGTGATGCTCAAAGAGTTTCACTCAGTTATCTGAGAAACGGAAAGGAAGGAGGAACAAGACACAGTACCACCATCTGTGAAATATCCATGAGCTTTACATACATTATTTCACTTAGTCTTGACACCATCCCTACAAGATAAGTACATCCCCATTTTACTGATGAAGATGCAGGCCCAGAGAAGTTGACAAAAGGTCACAAAACTATGAAGTAATCCATGGCCCAACCTCTTTCTAGTAAACAAATGTTTAAATAAAGATCTAATTTATGTAGCTCAATGGATTGAGCACAGGCCTGTGAACCAGAGAAGCATGGTTCAATTCCCAGTCAGGGTACTTGCCTGGGTTGCAGGCCAGTTTCCGACGGGACACACAAGAGGCAACCATACACTGATATTTCTCTCCCTATGTCCTTCCCTTCCCCTCTAAAGATAAATAAATAAAACTTAAATAAATAAATATCTAATTTAGAGAAATTCTTCCACATGACTAATGTATTACTAGATAAATAAGTCTGCACATTTATACATGTGTTTAGATCTGGAGATCTAATTACCAATTGTAAAATTTTCAATTCCTACTTGGAGGGGAAAATGTTTATGATTCCTACTTGGAGACAGACCACCAGAAAACACTTCTAAACAGGTAAGGAAGTTTAGAGGAAAAAGCAATCATCAGGGTTATTTGCTCTTAATGAAGCCAAAGGAGTTTCTCCTTGAAGGCAGTACATATTGTCCTTTCTCAGGGCTAGCGGCTGGAACTCCCGAACGAAAGCTACGTACAAGGACCACTGTCAAGTCCAGAAATGTCTGTGATGATTTAGGGTAGTGACACTGAGCAACACGTACATGCAAAAATAGCTATTCTGTCAACAAATAAAATCAAATAAGAACACATACATGAAGGCACCTAACAGTGGCCAGCACAAAACAGATACTCAATAAAAACTAGTTTCTTCTACTCTCTGCTCTGAGTTATTTGTAAAAAGGAAAAAGAGAGATAAAGGAAGAGAGGAAGAGAGAGAAGGACAAAAACTATGCTGGATAAGCCATATCATCTTATTTAGTTGGTCAAATTGATGAAATGCTCTTTCTCTAAAACTTAGATTGAGTTTGCAGATCTGGTCCCACATTTGCGAAAAACAGGGATACAACCAACCACATCTCAGAAGTCAGAAGTCTTCTCAAGGATTATTTTATTTCCTCCATCAAACAGCACCATAGCAAACAGACAGAGGGTATCTTTAAAGCAAGTTTCCCCAATGGTGAGTATAATACAATCAGCAAAACCACCAAACTATCACTGCAACCTACATTACAATCTGCATTCCTCTGTTTCTATGATGTGAGTGGTAACACACAACCTAACATTTTCAATCATTATTTAACACCTCATATCAAGGCAAATTATTCTTCAACTATTTCAACAGTGTAACTTTTGAAATGAAATGATCTTTTCTTTAAAAAATTACTTTAAATCAATTCTATCATTTAGATACTTCTGAGATTCAAACTCTGGGATTAACAATCTGTAATTAACGCTGTAATTATCTCTGTAATTAACGCTGAGATGATGTGCAGCGGCAATGATTGCTAGAATGAATATAGTGATGATAACTGTAAGGATTAAAATGAAAATCATAAAAAAAAAATGAAAATCATAGGAAGGCCCTTAGGAGTCATTTGACTTAATGCTCTTACTTTACGAAGGACAAAACTCAGACCAAAGAGGTTAGAAAACTTGCTCCATATTATATATCTCATTAGCAAGAGAATGAGTTTTTGGTTTTTTTTTAAATCCTCACACAAGGACATTTTTTTTCATTGCTTTTACAGAGAGAAAGGAAGGGAGAGAAAGAAACATCAATGTGAGAGAGAAGTGTCAACTGGTTGTCTTCTGTACGTACCCAGACCAGGGATCAATCCTGCAACCTATGTATGTGCCCTAAGCAGGAATTGAACCCACAACCTTTCAGTTATAGGACAATGCTCCAACCAACTGAGCCACAAAAGCCAGGGCTGAGAAAGAGGTTTTTAAAAGCCCCAAACCTACTGATGCACCATTAGCCAGCTAATCTCTCTTTAATAATAACAGCTGCTACTTAATCATTTAATTACAATATACTAGGTGCTATACTAAGAATTTTAAATATTTATGACCTCATTTAATCTCACCCAATCCTATGAGGAAGGCATTATCACACCTATTTTAAAAATGAGGAAACTACCATTCAACTCAAAGTCTGTCTAATGCCAAACTCCTTGGTTTCAACCACTACACTACCTCTCTACTTTCTATTCATTCATTCATTCATTCATTCATTCATTCATTTATTCTCAAATATTCCCAAGGCAGGTCAGGTTCTATCTCAGCCCTGGGAATACTGGTGATGAAAATGGCCAATAACAAGCAAAAAATAATCACTTCAGGTATGACTGGTGGGGAAAAAATAGTAATGTGATAATAACTACTTATCTGATATGAAAACACTGAAAATGTGAAACACTACCATCTCATTCCCATTAGGATGGCTACCATTAAAAAAAATAAACAGGAAATAGCCCTGGCTGGTGTAGCTCAGTGGATTGAGCATGGGTTACAAACTGAAGGGTGGCTGGTTTGACTCCCAGTCAGGGCACATGCCTGGGTTGTGGGCCAGGTCCCCAGTGGGAGCCATGTGAGAGGCAACCACACACTGATGTTTCCCTTCTTCTTTCTTTCTCCCTTCCCCTCCCTCTAAAAATAAATAAGTAAAATCTTTTTAAAAAATAAATATACAGAAAATATGCACTGGTAAGAACATGGAGGAAATGAAACCCTAATGAACTGGTAGGAATGTAAAATGAAAGTACATACTATAAATTTAATCTTAGTGAAAACTAACCAAGATTCTAAACCCACCAAAGATAACAGGTATTTGAAAAAGTATATTCTGAAAGGCAGATAGTGTCCTCTTTCTTTAGCATGATATTAATTCTAGCATGAGTGTAAGTAGAAACAGTTCTAACCAGAGAAACCTGTCAACAAGTATAATAGATCTTTCCAAATTAAAATAAACAACCCTTGCTGGTGTGGCTCAGTGAACTGAATGCTGGCCTGCAAACCAAAGGGTCACCGGTTCAATTCCCAGTCAGGGCACATGCCTGGGTTTCAGGCCAGCTCCCCAATAGGGACGTGTAAGAGGCAACCACACAATGATGTTTCCCTCCCTCTCTTTCTCACTCCCTTCCCCTCTTTCTAAAAATAAATAAATAAAATCTTTAAAAATAATAACTATTAAGATTACACACATATGCAATTTCAATGCCCACTTATTTTTCCTCGTTCCCATAGTCCTGTCATATGTCTCCCAGTCAGTTCCTCTGATATCTCAGCACAGAGAACTCTGACTACTGTACAGGTAAAGACACTTCATTAAGCTCTCTTACTGGACTCAGATTGCTGCTGTGGGAACTGCCTCCTCTTAAATTTCTGGGCTATTATCAGATAGAAGCAGCTCTTAATCTCTCTGGCTTTCTTTTCATGTGCGTGTGCCAAGAAAAGGTGGAGTAGAAAAACACAGGTCCACAGTTATCTAAAGTACTTGTACTTTCATCTATTATGGATTCTGAACTGCATGTTATTCCTGTTCAGGCTAGAATGTACCATCCACCTTCTTTCTTTTATTTACTGCACCTGCTTGATACAAGTTTTACATTAGATACATGGAGAGAAAATAATATTAAAAGTGCCCACTACCCCCAATGAACTGTGATGTTGACAGGAAGAAAAGGTCTTGATGGAAAAAAATGTTAAGAAAAATACAGCACTATAAGGAGAGGAGAGTCTCAAAACATGTTTGAGGCTATATTCATCAAGGAAAGTAGTTCTGTTCTGTAAAGGAGTCAAGCCTCAGGCAAACTTAAAAATAGGCAATGACAGAGTTTGGAGAATGGGAGGAAGAAAGCTGTTTGGAGAATTCAGGGCAGCCTGATCAAAGTCAGAAAAGAAACAATTATCAGTACAGAATGATAACCAGTGCTTTTTAAAGTTCTGGTGGAAAAAAGACCATGTAATAATTCTCCTTGGTAACCTGTAAAACTATCCATTTGTCATAACCCAGTTTAATGAAGATGACATACAGCCATAGACTAACTACAAGACCAAGAAGCAATTTGCCTCCAGAAACCAAATCAAGCCAGCCAGCTCATCTCTCATAGAGTCTAACTTTTGAAAAGGAAGAAATGTGTCATTTCTACAGCTATACCAGATGATATTCTAAAATGTTTGTTTCCTCTCACCTGAGAAGTTACTATGTACAGAGTCTGCAACTAAGCTTATGCTATTTTTTCAGATATAGCAGAACACAAACACAGAAGACAAAGAAATGATAGCTGAAGCAGATTCTAAGCAAGAAGAGCTTATCCAGCCTTTGCTTTTATAAAATCAAATGTAAATTTCATGTATATAATCAACTGCCATTGGTAATTCCTCACAGTCAGCAAGTACTTTATTTAGACAGGGTTTTACACATGGTAGATGCTCAGTAACTATTTGAAAGAATGAATGACCCGATTCGCATTCAAAATACTACTGCCAAAAGTCAAACAAATTAACTCCACAAAATGACTGCAGTTAGAAAACTGCAGAAGGACAAACAATGGGGTGTTTTCTCGCAATGGAGCTGCAAGAAGACACATTATACTTCCACTCACTCAACAGAAACCTGAAGACCTGTTATAGGTCATGCACTCCTGCAGTACACACGTGTGAGAACAGATCAGCTGTTAGAAACTGATCCCAACCAAAGTTGGTATGCAAATATGTTTTGTGTAGTCCACAGAGTGTTGACCCACACAGCATTTTTTAATCAACTTTGAGGTATAACTTACAGTAAATACACCTATTTTAAGTATATACTTTCAATGAGCTCAGTGAGTTTTGACAAATGTACATTCCTGTGTAGTCACCGTGCCCAATCAAGAAAAAAAAATTCCCATTAACCTTCATGTCCTTTTACAGTCAATCCCCCCACACTGCCCCCACTCCAGCCCCAGGCAACCACTGATCTAGTTTCTATCACTATAAATTAGTTTTGCCTATTATACAGCTTCAATTAAATGAAACCATAGAGTAAGTTCTCCTTTGTGTCTCACTCTTTCACTCAACATAATGTTTTTGAGATTCATTTGTCTTGTTGCATGTGTTGACAATTCATTGTTATGTTTATCCACTTGTTTTTATCTATTCATCTGTTGGTGGCATTATCTATTCACCTACTGGTTTCCAATTTTTTGGCTATTATGAATAAAGCTGCTACAAACATTCACGTGGTCTTTGTGAATATATGTTTTAATTTCTCTTAGGTAATAAATACTAAGGAGCAGGACTACCCGGTTGCATGATAACTACATGTTTAACTTTATAAGAAACTGACCAATTGTTTTTCAAAATGATTGTACCTCTGAATTCCAGTTGTTTTATACCCTCACCAATATTTAGAATTGTACATTTTAAAAATTTTAGCTAGTCTAGTAGGAATGAAGTAGTACTTCATTGTGGTTTTAATTTGTATTTCCCTGGTGACTAATGATGTTGAACATCTTTTCATTTGCTTTTAGACATTCAAATATATTTTCTCCTGTAAAGTATCTATTTGATCTTTTCAATCTTTTGCTAATTTTTAGCTGGGCCATTTATCATCTTATTGAGTTTTAACATTTTTTACATATTCTGTATATGAGTCCTTTAATATACAGGGTCTGGCACAAATAACACCCCTTTTTATTATAAAATCTTTTATTATAAAACCATAAGCATATAATTCTGTGACATAGTATCACACTCAAGCACTCCATATGACATTTTATGTGAAATGTTCAAATTGCTGTCCATCTCGTGTGAGACATTCATGTGCCCCACCAACCACACTCAAGCAGGTGTTACTTCTGTTGGATCCTGTGTATGGATATTTCCCCCCATTGGTGGCTTACCTTTTCGATTTCTTACGGTCTCTTGAAGAATGCTTTTTATGTCCTAAAAAATCTTTGCCTACCCCAAGGATGCAAAGATTTTCTTTTTTTTTAATTATTATTTATTTTTATTGATTATGCCATTACAGTTGTTCTATTCCCCCCTTCATTCCCCTCCACCCTACCCCCCATCCCCTCCATTACCCCCCTTTAGTTTATGACCATGTGTCTCAAGTTCTTTAGATTCTGTATTTCCCATATTATTCTTGCCCCCCCATCTATTTTCTATCTACTGTCTATGCTACTTATTTTCTGTACCTTCTCCCCCCCTTCTCCTCCTCCCATTCCCCTGTTGCTAACCCTCCTTGAGATCTTCATTTCTATGTTTCCACTCCTGTTCTAGCTGTCCTCTTAGTTTGCTTTTGTTTCAGGTGTGGTTGTTAATAACTGTGAGTCTGCTGTCCTTTCACTGTTCATGTTTTTTTAACTTCTTTTTCTTAGATAAGTCCCTTTAACATTTCATATAATAAGGGCTTGGTGATGATGAACTCCTTGAATTTGATCTTATCTGAGAAGCACTTTATCTGTCCTTCCATTCTAAATGAAAGCTTTGCTGGACAGAGCAATCTTGGTTGTAGGTCTTTGGATTTCATGATTTGGAATACCTCTTTCCAGCCCCTTCTTGCCTGTAAGGTCTCTTTTGAGAAATCTGCTGACAGTCTGATGGGCACTCCTTTGTAGGTGACTGTCCCCTTAGCTCTTGCTACTTCTAGGATTCTCTCCTTCATTTTAATCTTGGCTAATGTAATGATGATGTGCCTCGGCGTGTTTCTTCTTGGGTCCAACTTCTTTGGGACTCTCTGAGCTTCCTGGATTTCCTGGAAGTCTATTCCCTTTGCCAGATTGGGGAAGTTCTCCTTTATTATTTGTTCAAATAAGTTTTCCACTGGTGGCTGTTCCTTTCCCCCTTCTGGTACCCCTATAATTTGGATGTTGGAACGTTTAAAGATGTCCTGGAGGTTCCTAAGTCTCTCCTCATTTTTTTGAATTCTTGCTTCTTGACTCTTTTCTGTTTGGCCATTATTTGCTTTCTTCTGGTCCACTCCATTGATTTGAGACTCATTTTCCTTTTCATCACTATTGATTTTCTGTGTAATTCCATTCATTTCAATTAGTTTCGCCTTCATATGTATATCTAATTTGTGGGTATAATCAACCAGGTCTGTGAGGATCCTGATCACCAGTGTTTTAAACTGTGCATCTGAGAGTTTTGCTATTTCTTCATCCCTTAGATGTATAGGCTCTGGGGCTTTGAGATCTTCTTGAGCCATTTTTGTTCTGTTCACGCCCGTTAAGTACGAGGAGGGGAGCCTTGGACTCCCAGGTCGCTGGGTTGTGACGCTGTATGTGGGGGCGGGGTCAGAGCGGGGAAATGGCAGGTGCCCTCTGCTGCTGCTGGCCGCGGGGACACGCTGGATCCCGGTCCAATCGCCCACTCCCTCGCTTGTCTATCCACACACGGATGCGAGACCACAGTCAACCCGCAGCCCTGCTCCCTCGCTGTTTCCCTGCAGTCACTCGCTGAGTTGCCCACCAGGTCCAACCCTGCGCCTGGATTCCTCGTGCCTGAGTCCGTCTGGCCGAGTTTTCCTGTGCAACCCCGCTCCGCCAGCTGCTGGTTTTGCCCCTCTTACCGGTCAGGCTGAAGAATTTGTTGTTATCAGACTTCCAAAAAGTTCAATTTTCTGTGTTCTGACTGCGTTTTCTGTTGCTAATATTTAGTTGTCTCTAAACTTGGTTGTGTGAGGAAGCACGACGCCTCCACCTATGCCTCCATCTTCGTAAAGATTTTCTTACAATTTCTTCTGCAACTTCTCAGAGAGAGGGGAAAGGAGAGAGTAAGAGAGGGAAAGAAACATCGACTGGTTGCCTTGTGCAAGCACCACACACCAGGACCAGGAATCAAACCAGAAACCTTTCAGTTTGCAGATACTACCCAACCAACTAAGCCCCACTAGCCAGGGACAATTTCTTCTGCAACTTTTATGGTTTCAGTTTGTATATTTAGGACTTGGGTTGTGGGCCAGGTCCCAGTAGGGCATATGCAAAAGACAATCATACATCGATGTTTCCCTCCCTCTCTCCCTCCCTCCTTCCGTTCCCCCCTCCCTAAAAATAAAGTATTTAAATATATATATATATATAAATGATTTCAGAAAGAAAGTGATGAATTATGTTAAATACAACTTGAAAGATAAAGAGTGAAAATATCCATTCCTTCAATCATTAATCCATTCAAAATATTTAAAACTACTATACACTAAGTACTGTTGGTGCTGAGGATACAATAAAGTCTCTCCTTATACAGATTATCATCTAGTGGGAGGAGACAGATAATTAATTCACATCTAGTGATGAGTCCTGTGGAGAAAGTGAAGCAGGATCAAGGAAACGGGGAATGCCTGGGATTGAGGAATAAGGTGGCTTTTTATATATGATAGCTTCTCTAACAAGGAGACATCTGAGCAAAGACCTGAAAAAAAGTGAGGAAGTAAACCATGTGGAGATACAGGGGGAGAATATTTCAGGCAGAGGAAACAGAAGTGGGACTGCAGCAGAGTAAGAGCAAGCAGGAAAGTGGCAGACCATGAAATTGGCTACAGAAAGCAGATCTGTGCTGAGAACATCATAAGAAATCAAGGCCAGAAGCAGGGAGTCCAGTACAAAGGAAGCTACTGCAATAATGCAAGCATGAGAGAATAATGATGGTCAGCTATATGTTAACTTGATTAAGCTATAGTCCACAGTTATTCAACACTAAGTGCTGCTATGAAGTTACTTTGTAGATGTGATTAACATTCATCATCAGTTGACTTTAAGTAAAGGAGATGATCCCGATGATCTAGGTGGGCCTTAAGAGCAGAACAAAAGTTTTCTGGAAGAAATACCACCTACGTATAGCAACTTCATCTCCTGCTGATTGTCCTTCATGACAGCCTAGCCCATGGATGTTGTGCTTGCCTGACCAGCTCCCACAATAAATGAATCCTTATAATAAATCCCTTAATATATATTTCCTACTGCTTCTGTTTCTCTAGTTGAACCCTGATACAGATTTTGGAATCTGGAAGTGGGGCACTGCCGTTATGAATACTTAAAAACATGAAAGTAGCTTTGGAATTGGATAATGGGTAAAGACTGGAAGAATTCTGAGAGTGGAAAAAGCCTAGACTGCCTTAAACAGATTGTTGGTAGAAATATGGACATTAAAGGCACTCTTGTGAGAGCTCAGGAGAAAGTGAGAAGCACAGTAGAGAAAAGCCTACACTGTTTTACAGAATATATGTTATCATAAACAGAATGTTGGTAAAAATATGAACATTACAAGTACTTCTGGTGAGAATGTAGAGGAAATGAGGAACATTATTAGAAACAGAAAGAAAATGTTTTTTATAGTGGCAAGAAAAAAAGCTAGCTGAATTATATCCTACAGTTGTATGGAAAGCAGAATTTATCAATGAACTTGGTTATTTGGTTAAGGACAATTTCCAATAAACATATTGAGAGGAGAGTGCAGCCTGATGTCCTAGTTTAGTTGGTTGGCACACTGTCCTGATACACCAAGGTTGCAGGTTCAATTCCCAGTCAGGGCACACACAAGAAATCAACCAGTGAATGCATAAATAAGTAGAACAACAAATTGATATCTCTCTCTCAATCTTTCCTTCCCCGCTCTCATTAAAATCAATTTAAAAAATTCTTGTAAAGAAATTAGAGCCCGGTTTCTTCTTGCTGCTTACAGTAGAGTGAAAAAGGAAAGATAAACTGATATGAGAAGTGTTAAAAAAAGAAAACCAGGACACTCGCTGGGTGGCTCAGTGACTTGAGTGTTGTCCCATACACACCAAAAGGCTGCAGGGCACATACCTGCACTGCAGGGTCGATCCCTGGTTGGGGCACAAATGAGTGGCAACCAATCAATCAATGTTTCTCTCTCACATTAATGTTTTTCTCAGGCCCTGGCTGGTGTAGCTCAGTGGATTGAGTGCTGGCCTGCGAACCAGACAATCGTGGTTTGATTCCAGTCAGGGCACATACCGGGGTTGCAGGCCAGTTCCCAGCAGGGGACACACAAGAGGCAACCATACATTGATGTTTCTCTCCCTCTCTCCTTCCCTTCCCCTCTAAAGTAAATGAAATAAAATTTAAAAAAAAAAAAAAAAACCCTGATGTTTTTCTCTCTCCCTCCCTTCCTCACTTCTTTTCACTCTAAAAATCAATAAACAGCCTTGGCTGTTGTGGCTCAGTGGACTGAGTGCCACCCAGTGAACCAAGGGTCACCGGTTGGATTCCCAGTCAGGGCACATGCCTGGATTGCAGGCCAGGTCCCCAGTAGGGGGCGCGTGAGAGGCAACCACACACTGATGTCTCTCTCCCTCTCTTCCTCCCCCCCTCCCCCTCTCTAAAAATAAGTAAATAGAATTAAAACAAAAATAAGCCCTGGCTGGTATGGCTCAGTGGACTGAATGATGGACTGCAAACCAAAAAGCTGCTGGTTCGATTCCCAGTCAGGGCACATGCCTGGGTTTCAGGCCAGGTCCCCAGTTGAGGGCATGTGACCTCTTACACACTGATGTTTCTCTCCCTCTTAGAAAAACAAAGAAACAAAAAAACAAAAATAAAAAACAAACAAGATATCCATATCCTCCACATCCTAATTCCTGGAACCCATGAATGTTACCTTATATGACCCCCCCCCAAAACAAAAGGTTGGGTCTTTGCGGATGTGATTGAATTAAAAATTTTGACATGAGGAGATTATCCTGTATTATACTGATAAACCCTAAATGCAATCACATGTCTTTATAAAATGGAGGCAGAGAGAGATCTGACACACACAGAGGAGGAGACATTCAGAGGGTTCGAAGATGCTGGCCTTGAAGACTGAAGTGACAGTGCCACAGGCCAAGGAATGCAGCAGCCAACAGAAGCTGGAAGATGCAAGGCACAGACTCTCCCCTACTGCCTCTCCAAGGATGGCTGACACCTCAGTTTTGGCCCAGTGGGTTTCAGACATTTGGCCTTCATAACTGCAAGAGAATGAATATGATTATTTTAAGCCACCAACTTTGTGGTAATTTATTACAGTAGCCACAGAAATTAAACTAATGCAGACTAAAACACGGGTGAGTATGGCAAAAGTTGTAAGAATTGATCAGATTATGGGTATATTTAGAAGACAAATGTAACAGGATCTACCGATGGATCTGATATGAAATAGGAGAGAAAGAGAAGATGATCCTAAGTTCTTGCTGAATACCTAGAAGAGTTACCCTTTTACAATGCTGGGGACAACTCATTGGCTCAGCAACATGCAGTCAGTGGTGGCCTCACTGAAAACTGTTTTGATAGAACTTGGGCTGAGCACCAGATATGATACGATTAGGAAGTCCAGAATACTATGATTTTATAATGTTATAATATACTTTGAATGTCACTCTGCTCTATTTCTGGTTGTTATTTATCTATTCATTGCCCTTCCCTTTACCTAGCTCCAATCTTTAGTAGACCAAAATTCAAGAAGTAAATTGATTTTGCTACTTGATTCTTAATTGAGACTTAATTCTTAAGTGGCCAAGAAAAAAGAGGGTAAAAAAGAAAGTGGGTTACCTTCATTCATTCACCAAGTATTTACTGGGCATCTATTGTATGTCATGCCAAGCTCTATGCTAGATGCTGGGAATATAGCAGTGAACAGACAGACCTGGTCCCCAGCCTCATGAAGTTTATGAGAAGAAAAACATAAAATACTCACACAATTATTTAGCTGCAATTTAACTAGAACTACAAAAGAAAAATTCTGGGTGCTTAGAAAATAAACATGCATAGAATACCTATTATGTGCTAAATACTTCACATGTACTTTTGTTTACCTCACCACTATCCATTGAGGAAATAGAGATTCAGAAAGATTAATTCCTTTGCCCAAGATAACGGAGCCAGGGAGCAGTAGAGCCAGGACTGCAAACAGGTGCATTCAACTGCAAACACATCACTACTATCTCCAAACAGCAGGAAAATCTACTATGCTTTTTTCAAAACAAAACAAAGAAGTGGCCAGAAGAGGTAAAGTGGGTCACACAGGTAAAGCTTTGAGGATCCCCGTTCTAGAAAGAGTTTTCTAAACTCACTTGATGAAGGTGAATTTTGGAGGGTATTCAAAAATCCTTTAACACTCTCCAAATAGAACAAAAGGTTACACTATAATTAACTCAAGTTTTATTTAGGCAACCATCAGGTTATTAAACATGTCAAAAATAAAATGTCATGAATAACTTGTCCAAATTATACAGATCATGCCCAGCTTTCATTAAATCATTTCTGCCAGGTTCGTCTTCAGAATCAGCTTTCAGGTAGAAGTCAAAATGATTTTTTAAAAAATAAGTTCAATCATGCTACAGAGTAACTGATTTCAGGAAATGATTAAACAATCATTTGACTCAAAGTATACACAGATTCATAGCAGGTGTCACACATATGAATCACACCATCTATGAACTTCTACTGGGTAAAAGGAATCTTTATATCTATTTAATTTCAAATCATCATTAGTCTATAATCTCATTATATTCTTGGTTCCCCATTCCCACTCCAGAACCCCTTGCAAAAAGAAAAGAAAAAAGTAAAAGCTGAACACAAGAAAATATTAACAAATTAATAAGATAATATAAAATTATTCATTGAATCTATAAAATGCAATTTAAAATACCACCACATTTTGCCTTCAATGCCACAACTTTAAGGCATTAACCTAGAATGTTAAAGAGTGAAAAGGCTCCAAAAGGAAGCTTTTAGTTCAAGTGATTTTTAATTAAAATGTATCAAGAATAAGAAAGATGTGTGGTGAATGAAAATGGGAGACAAATGTATTTGAACAATAAAAAAGAAAAGAATAAGAAAGAAAACGGCTCTTACTTTTCATTCCTAAATTGTTTCCCCATCTCTACCTCTTAGAGCAGGGGTGTCAAATTCATTTTCATCGGGGGTCACATCAGTTTTGCGGCTGTCTTCAAAGGGCCAAATGTAACTTTAGGACTGTAGAAATGTAACTACTCCTTAACAGTTAAGCGAGAGCTGGTAGAAACAAGGTGCCAGAGGAAACAAAGTGGAGGGCCGGATTAAGCCCTCGGGCCTTGTATTTGCCACCTGTGACTTAGAAGAAAGGCAACCCTAACCAAGTAGTTCCGCTGGTTAGGGCAATGCCCTGATACTTCAAGGTTGTGGATTCAATATCCAGTCAGGGCGCACACAAGAATGAATCAATTAATGCAAAAATAAGTGGAACAAAAAAAATCGAGGTTTCTTTCTCTCTCCCCCCTCTACCCTTTCTCTCTCTAAAATCAATAATTTTTTTAAATTTTTAATTTAAAAGAAAAGCAACCAATGAATGAATCAATGTTTCTCTCTCCCCCTTTCTAACATCAAGAAATTTTGTTTTAATTTTTAAAGACAACAGATATAAAGCAAGATATAAAGCAAATTTAAGATACTTTAAGTATACCCATCATATAACAAAATATAAAATTAATAATAAAGACAGTTTCACAGTCATAATATCACTCTCATACCAAAATGCAACATGGCGTGTCCTAAAGTACAGGAAAAGGACAACTTTCCAAGTTCCTGTAAATTCTGTGGTAGTAAAAATATGTACAAATTTGGCCCTGGCTGGTGTGGCTCAGTGGACTGAATGCTGGCCTGTGAACCAAAGGGTCATTGGTTCAATTCCCAGTCAGGGCACAGGCCTAGGTTGCAGGCCAGGACCCCAGTTGGGGGCATGCAAGAGGCAACCACACATCCATATTTCTCTTCCTGTCTTTCTCCCTTCCTTCCCTTCTCTCTAAAAATAAATAAATTATTTTTTTAAATATACATATATGTACAAATTCATGATTAAGTGACTTTGGCATCACTTACACTGGGGGTGTCCAACCTTTTGGCGTCTCTGGGCCACACAGGAATAAGAAGGGTTGTCTTGGGCCACACATTAAATACACTGTGAAACATATTCACACAAAAAAATCTCACAATGTTTAAATAAGTTTATGATTTTGTGTTGGGCCGCATTCACAGCCACCCTGGGTTGCATGTGTAGCCTGTGAGCCACAGGTTGGACACCTCTGATTACAACCATTTACAGATCCTAAAACACTGACAAAACTTTTTTTAATTTGGACATTATAGTATGCCCTTATTTAGTTATTTATTGAGCAATTTAAAATGTGAAGTCACTGTTACAGCTTTCCATTTCAGGAATGGCAACAAGATCCATATAAGGAATACCAAAAAAAATATTTTGATAACTACCATAAAGAACTCTCAGTATACTGACATTTTCCACCAACTATGCAAAAGAAAGTAAACAGGAATAGACATTTACTACAGGCAAAGTTAGGCACTTCAATACACATTCGTGTAGGGAGTCATCTTTTTAGTATGTGTGCTGCTGAAGCAAGCACGGGAGTTATTATCTTTTAATTCGAAGACAGACCTGGGTTCAAATCCTGAGTGTGATCTTCCTAAATTATTTAATCTCTCCAAGCTTCTCTTTTTTCATCTGCAAAATAGTACTACGTATTTCACAGAGCTACATAGCACCATGACAATGTCACTGTTACCCCCCTTTACATTTCTCCTTAATCCTTACAACAACCTCATGCTGTAAGAATTACTAACTCCATTTTACAGACAAGGAAACTTAGTCACCAGATGGTTAAGTAGTGAGTCTATGGTTACACAGCTGACAACGGTCAGAACCTAGCTCTCAGTACATGACCTTAAGCTTGATGTGTTGCCCCATTAATTATTTTAACTCTCTCATGCTAGGGAGTTTAGAAGTTTTTTTCAAATTACACCCATTATATTTTAAATTTTGATAACAGAACAAAGGTTTTTCAAAAAAAACAAAGTCACATATAGTCAATAACACTGTGACAAGTTGGCATGGTGAAGATGATTACTAGAATTACTGGGGAGATCACACTGTAATGTATAAAACTGTCAAATCACTATATTGTAACACTTGAAGCTAAATAAGTTATATTGCATACCAACCATAATTACACAGAAAAATTTATAACGAACCAAAATCACCCATAATTCTCACAAGTTTAAGAGGTCAAAAACCTCTAAGCAGCCCACCTATCTTCAAACTCAGTAACAAATAAAAGATATACTCCGGATTTCAAAATGAGCTATCCAAATTACCTATTATCGGAACTCATATATACAAGGAATGATTTCTAAATGCAGATGAACAAGAGCAAGCAGGGCCCTAGCTGGTGTGGCTCAGCTGGTTAGAATGGTGTCCAGTAACCAAAAGGCTGCAGGTTTAATTACCAGTCAGGGCACATACCTAGATTGTGGGTTCAGTCTCCAGTCCAGGTATGTTATGTATGATCCCTGGTCCAGGTACATATAGGAGACAAACCAATCAATATTTCCTTCTATATTGATGTTTCTCTCTATCTCCCTTCCTCTTTAGCTTCCTCTCTCTCTAAAAGCAATGAAAAAAACGTCCTTGGGTGAGGGGGGGAAAAAAGTGTGGGAAAGCAAACGAACCAGACATACCACAAAAGTGAAAATATGGTTTCCAAAGAAAAGGACATTTTTCACAACACTCAGTCTTTGAAAGATTCTGCACATGTTCTATTATTGCTATGTGAGCCAGCTTTAAACACAGGGTGAAGAACTGACCCAGGCTCAGCCATCAGGCTATTGTGGATCTTCAAACCATTTAATTTCTCAGTGCCTCCATCCAACTGAACAATAAGAATTGGACTTGAGTTACTGAACCACAGAACGGAAGAAAATGTAAGCGATCAGCTCCACCCAAGGCACCTTGGAAGTTCACCCAATAACTGCTTTAACACCTGCAACAACATGAAGTTCAATGATCTTTTCCTCTTCATAGACACTTCTATTTTATAGGTAGATAGAGGTTCTATTTAGATAGAACTAGGACCCATAGACACAGTATTTTTAAGAATCTCTGTGGTCTTTAGTGACTCAGTCATAAAAGTCCTCATTCTCATAGGTATTTTTACTATGGGTCCTAGTTCTATCTCCAAGCTCTTCTGAAGCATATACATCTTGAGTGCTGCTTCTGGCTAAACCCATTCTGCAGATAGAGGGCCCAGTAATGTAAAGAGGGACAAGAAGGTATGATATGCTCTTAAAAGGCAACTGTGTACCTCCTGAGGTCTTGTTTTAATTATGGAGTTTAGATCAATGAAATCATTGCCTCGCTTTACTTTGCAAAATAAAAATTATTAGACATGGGTAACTGAACTGGAAAAACTGATACTGAAGCAGCAGTGACTGGCATTTAAATGCCTCTTTCTAAATACTCACATCATTCTACATTCATTCATCTCCCACTCCAACTTCCTTCACTCGTGTTCTATGCTACTGCCAAAATTAATAACGATGATGATGAGGATGCATGGAAGTTGAGCCAAGGACTTGGCACAATTTTAACTTATTTGATCCTCGTAGTGGCAATATAAATCAAGCAGCATTACTATCCCCATTTTACAATTAGTATGTCACTAAGAAGTAGCAAGAGTTTCACAGTCACAAACCCAAGGTTACACACAACTAGCAAGTGGTGGAGCCAGGATTCAAACCCAGGAAGTCTAGTTCTTATGCTTGTAACTTCTTCCACTTTGCAACTGCTTGTCTGTCATTCTGATAAGTTACTGTTGTCCTCAGTGTCAGAAAAATTACTCCACCCTCACCTTCCACACAGAGATCAAATATTTGTACTTAGTGTAAATGCTGACCTAGACCACTTAAAATATTTCAAATGGCCCTTATTCATTGTTCACTTACGAATATTAGATGACCATGTAGAAGGCACACGGTAAGCACTCAATAAATATTTGTAAATATCTGTCAAAAGATTAAACCTTTCTCAATTCCCTCATCTCCCCAAAAATAATCTTTCCTTCCGCTGATTTCTTCCCAACCCTACCCCAGAACTCTATACTTTCTTTCAAAGCTTATTTTTCTATGCTACTCACTGTGGTATCCAGCCTCCAGGATGAGCCCTAATGATCTCAGGTCCTGGTATTCACATCCCCGTGCAATCCCTTCCCACAATGTGTGACCAATAGAATACTGAAGAAAAGATGGTATGTGACTTCTGCAGCTAAGTCACAAAAGACAAGGCAACTTGGTCTCTTGGATTATTTGCTCTGGGGAAGCCAGCTGCCCTGCCATGAAGGTATTCAAGTAGCTCTAGAGAGAGGCCTACATAGAGAACTGAGACCTCCCACCAATAGTACACCAAATGCCAGTCATATGAGCAGACACCTTGGAAGATGCCAGTCTCAGTCAAGTCTTCAAAGGACTGTATGCCTAGGTGACATATTACTGCAATCTTTTAAGGGACCCTACACCTGAACCACTCAGTCAAGCTACCCCCATATTCCTGATTCGCAAAAACTGTGAGAGATAATATTTACTGCTGTATTAAACACTAACTTTTAGGGTGAGTTGCACAATAAATAGCTAACACACTACTCTGTAAAACTGTAAGCTCCTTAAACCAAGAGACTGTTTCCTTGATTGTCAAAACTCCAGTAAGGCCTTAAAAATAATCAGTGTCTATATTTGTTGAATTGTGTCAGTGGGCCATTCCCTTTGTTCAATGTTCCTTTTCTTCCCAAATGAATCCATTTATAAGCTACTCCCCATACTGTAACTATAAATTGTAATCTATCAATGTCTTCCCTTTTCCCCTTCAGAGACCTTCTGAAATATAAACTATACAAAGCTTTTCTCAGCAGATGAAAATGTTCCATATTTTGCAAAGGAAGAAGTGAAGGCTATACAAAGTGAAATGAAAAATATACAGGAAATCAACAACGAAGGGATGGGAACTGGGACTCAAATCAACAATTTGGAACAAAAGGAAGAAACATATATTCAACCCTAACAGAATAAAGAAACAAGAATTTTTTTAAATGAGGAGAGACTTAGAAACCTCTGGAACAACTTTAAATCTTCCAACATCTGAATCATAGGGGTGCCAGAAGGAAAAGAGGAAAAGCAAGAAACTAAAAACTTATTTGAAGAAATAATGAAGGAAAACTTCCCCAGTCTGATGAAGGAACTAGACATGCAGGTCCAGGAGGCTCAAAGAGTACCAAAGAAACAGGATTCAAGGAGAAACACACCAAGACACATCATAATTAAATTACCCAAGATTAAAGATAAGGAGAGAATCTTAACCCTCAAATGGTCAAGTGGATGACAACAGTCATCCATGTAAAATAATCATCAGTTTCAGTCCAAAATCCAACTTTCTCACAGAAGTTACTTAGATGATTATTAATAAAAAAACATTTTAAAAACTTGTTCATTTAAATTCCTACTTTTAAAGTGGATGACCAATGTCATCCACGTGACCTCTCACACTCCATTCAGAAGTTCGACCACTGCAGGGTTAAAAGCGGCAAGAGAAAAAGAGACAGTTACCAACAAAGGAGTTCCCATAAGTCAATCAGCTGATTTCTCAAAAGAAACCTTACAGGCAAGAAGAGGCTGGAAAGAAGAATTACAAGTCATGAAAAGCAAGGACCTACAACCTAGACTCTATCCAGCAAAGCTGAAGTGCTTCCCAGATAAGGTCAAGTTAAAGGAGTTCACATCACCAACACTTGTTATATGAAATGTTAAAGAGACTTATCTAAGAAAAAGATCAAAACTATGAACAGTAAAATGACGACAAATTCACAACTATCCACAAATGAACCTAAAAAAAGGTAACAAAAACAAAAACAAAGTAAGCAAACTAGAACAGAAACAGAATCACAGAAATGGAGATCACATGGAGGGTCACGGGGTAAGGGAGTGAAAACAGGGAAAAAAGTGCAGGGAATAAGAAGTATAAATGATAGGTACAAAATAAACAGGGGAAGGTTAAGAATAGTATAGGAAATGGAGAAGGCAAAGAACTTATATGTAAGACTTACGGACATAAACTAAGGGGGAACGGGAATGCCAGAGGGGGGTGCAGGCAGAGAGGGATAAAAGGGAGGAAAAAAATGAGACAGATGTAATAGCATAATCAATAAAATAGGCATAAAAAAAGAAAACAGAAAAATGTTCTATATTTTGTCAGCTGATTTTAACATTTATGACAAAATGCACATTTAATCAGCCAGTTTTAATATTTTGATTAAAATATCAAAATATTTTTGTTAAAATAAAAAATCATATTTTACCATGATTATTATAATCACACTACTCAGTGTAAACATATATTTATTCATGTTAATCCTTTTTTAAATTTTATTCTCATTCGAAAGAGAGGTGGGGAGGAGAGAAGGGCAGAAAAGAGAGTGGGAGGGCAAGGGGGGGTGGACACTGATCAGCTCCCTCCTGCATGCCCCGACAGGGATGGAGCCTGCGACGGGGGTTTGTGCCCTGAGAATTGAATGGACAATCTTTCAGTTACAAGACAATGCTCCAACCAACTGAGCCACACTGGCCAGGGAATGCTCATCTTTTATTCAACAAATATTTAACGAGCATCTATTCTGTCCCAAGAATTGCTCTTGAAGCTGGGAATAAGTAAAAACAAATATGTTTAACTTTGTGGAGTTTACGGTCTAGTATATGCTCTTGCCAAAGTAGGTCTCTCTAAACATAATAATATAATAACCTTTGTTAGTATGACTTTAAAATTCTAATTTCCCCTTTGTAAAAATTAATTATTCAAAACTATTTTACCCCTTTCACTGTCTATTTAATTGGCCATATGTCTGATACCCTTTACTTTGAATACTTAAATATTTAAGCTGCAGTCTCAAGAAAATCCATACCTGTTTAAAAACTATGGTTCATTTACACAATGAAATTCTACGCAGCAAAGAGAAAGAAGGAGCTCCTACCCTCTGCAACGGCATGGACAGAACTGGAGAACATTATGCTAACTAAAATAATCCAGGTGATGAGGGACAAATACCATATGATCTCACCTTTAACTGGAACATAACAAAAGAAAAAAGCAAACAAAATATAACCAGAGACACTGAAATTAAGAACAATCTAAAAAGAGCCAAAGGGGAGAGAGGAACAGACAGTGAAGGGAAGAGTTTTCAGGAACTACTACTATAAAGGACACATGGACAAAACCAAGGGGGAGGGTGAAAGCAAGGAAGGGAGCTGGGTTTGGCTGGGGTGGGGGGGAGTGGTAGGGAGAAAATACAGACGACTGTAACTAAACAACAATAAAGTAATTTAAAAATTTTTTTGTAAAGTGCTCCAGATAGAATTAGTATATATCAATCAATGTCTTCCATTTTTAGTAAATGTGTCCATGGGCCACACTTTTTAGCAAATGCCACCTTATTATAAGCATAAAATACAATTTGTTAAAGATAGCTTCATTATATAAACTATTTTTTTAAGATTTTATTTATTTATTTTTAGAGAAAGGGGGAGGGAGGGACGGAGACAGAGACATCAATGTGTGGTTGTCTCTCACGTGTCCCCTTCTGGGGACCTGGCCCACAACCCAGGCATGTGCCCTGACTGGGAATTAAACTGGTGACCCTTTGGCCAGCCTTCAATCCACTGAGCTACAACAGCCAGGGCTGGTGTAAAGTTTATTATATAAACTTTAGTAACACTATAAACAAATATGAACATTTCAGAAAAAGTAACTTGTAATAGATGTGATAAAACGACATTATGTAGGTGGACCTCTGTCACATCATTTGTATTTACTTCTACAAAGCAGAATGTTAAAAGGAAAAGAGCATACTCCACTTTTAACACAGAGATTCAAATCCTGGCTCTGTCACTAACCTTATACAACTTATTTAACTATTCTGAGCCTTAGTTCCCTATTCTAAAGTGGAGATAAAAATCTACTTCATAGGGTTGTTGAGAGGATTAAGTAACACATTAAAAGCCTAACTTAATGCCTGCTGCATAGTAGGCACCAAGAAATGCCAATACCTTCTCCTTCTCTAGGACTTACACCTGCTACCGTCAGAAAAGTGCCAGAAATCTTTCCGAGTTCAGCTACTACTATTTGGAATGATCTTCCTCTCCTTCATCTCATCAGTGAGTTAAGATTTAGTTCAAACATCATATCTCTTTGAAATCCAAAGGAAGAGCTCCTTTGACTCTCCCATACAATTCTGGGTTTATGCTGAGAGTTTATCTAAATGTGTTACAATGATCTATCACTTTCTGCCTCTCCCATTAGATTGTGAGCTCCTCATGAGCAGGGAACACATCTCTGAGTTGATAAACTCAGCTTTTAGAAAAATACATGCCTGGCATGTTACAGGCATGGAACAAAAGTTTCTTGAATGAATAAATGAATGAGTGAATGAAGTCATTACTTAAGGAGTACCCATTATTACTACTAGGTGACCCAAACTTTATGTTTTTGCCCTTTGTGGGGTGAGGTGCTGTTTTGTACTTTTTTTGAATTCCTTCCTGATAGCACTCAGCAGTATACTAAGGACGAGGAAAGTCTGCAATAAATACTCTTGGATTATGGGATTCATATTACTCTTCCATCTCACATTTTACTCTCAATTAAAAAAAGTATCCTACTGGATGGGACTTTTTTGAATCGGGATCTTCTTAACAGTTATGGACAAGAACTGAAGCAAATGCTAGAACTAGACTACAGTTAATACTGCTTTGCATGTGTTTTTGAAAAAACAGTAATGGTTTCTTTCTAAATTGTTTCGTTAAAAAAATGGGTATCATAAAGGCTTTTGATTCATTATGGAAAATACAAACGACATTAGGCAAAACTTAGTTTAATAATTTTCAGCCAAAGGTCCCCCACCCAGCAATCACAGGGCTGTGGGCCAGCTGGCTGTACCACCTCGTCCCTGGGAGGTGGCGGCTTTTCAACAGCAAAACTGAGTAAGTGAGATTTGGAGGGTTGGGTTTTTTGGGGGGGAGGATTGGTTTTTTAAAGGTCTTAAAACACACAAATTTAACTTCTTACTGAAAGTAAAGAAAAGGTTATGTTACTCTGGCTTCAGGTAGAAAAGATCTGGAAAAGATCTCAAAAACTAGCAACTAGGGAACACTGAAGACAGCTTATGCATTTAAGAGTTATGTAAAAACACATGAAGATAGGTATAATTTCACATTACATTTAAGTGATGTTATTTCACATTCCTATACACACACGCTTCATGCCAAGTACAGGCTGGTAAACAGCTACCGTCTACCACCTGTCCTTTATGCTACATAACTTAGTAAGAAAGGTGGTATGCTATATACCACCTTACTTATGCTACATAACAGTAAGAAAACAGAGAGAAATCTTGACAAAGCCAAGTTGTGCCGGAGCTTAAATACAAACTGGTCTACCAGTCGTTCTCAACTTACAACCACCCCACGTGACAGGCATTATCCGCATTTTTCTAATGAGGAAACTGATGTCCCAGATCACACAGTTGGCCAAGGGTAGGTTTGAACGCCTGACTAGGATGCTCCGGACCCAGCCACTACAGTACCAATGCTTTCTCATGGTACCGGCCAGGATGGCGGATGTAATCAAAGCGCCCTGACAGACACTTTCTTAGAGGGTAAAGTTCCTGGCCGTCAAGTTTCGAATCTGCCAGATCCATTTCACCTGGAGGCCTTAGGGTTGCTACACAGGCATCAACGAGTCCAGGTGAGCCTCCCTTACCTGGGAATCCTGGGATTGCACATGGATTCTGAAGGTTTGCACAAAGTGTGGGGGACAGCGCCCAACACCCGGTCCCTGCTGTCACAATACTCCCGAGGCACAGCGGGGGCGAGAACCTCCCCGCCCGCGCAGCTGGGCCAGGCAGCGCACAGGTGCACGACCGCGCCCCGTGTCACCCGCCCCAGCTCTGCGACCCGGGCCGGAGGGGCGAAGAAGGGTGGGGGTGACGGAGCGGGGTGGAGAAACAAGGCCCGCCCTGCCCGACCCCCGGGGGCGCTCGCGGCGGGGTTAGGAGGAAAAAGGATGCTCAGGTGGGGCGGGGCCGCAGTGGGGGAGGGGTTCCTGGCCGGACTCTCACTCACCGCCTCGCTTTCTACACGGCCCGAGCTCCTCGGCGGTCCCCGCTCTGGCTTTCGCCGCGCGTGTCTTCCTCCCAAGGCTCAACGTCCAGCGAGGATGCGCAGAGCTGCGGAGAAGTCGACGCGAGCGGAGAGAGTGTAGCGAGCGGAGCTGAGGGGGTGGGGAAGATGGGACAGTCGTTCTCGCCGCTACCGCGGACTCTACAGACACGATCGCCGCCGGCTCCTCTCAGCCACGAAAGCCTCGGCCCCTCCCACCACACCCGCCTCCCGCCATCTGCGCTGCTCGCTGGAGGAATGATAGCGGGACTGGCCAATCAGAGGCCTTGTGAAGGCCGGGTCCCGCGGGCTGAGGGAAGAGCGGGGAAGGCTAGCGTACTAGAGAGGTAAAGAAGGCGGCGGGACTTCCTGTGATTGACGGCTCAAAGCAGCCAATGGGCAGCGGGAAGATGACGTCATTGTCGAGGGAAGTCTGGAACTGGCGGAGCTGGAGCAAGGAGGTAGGAGGAGGTCCTCGACGAGCCGGGGGCGGGGCGCTGAGTCCTTAAAGAAGCCGCAGCCCCATTGGTCATACTGTGAAAGGAAGGGCGCGGACCTGGCTGGACTTCGCAAAGTTGCCAAGGGGTCAATGCCGCAAGCTCTTCTACAGTGTCAGTCCTCCCGACCTCATCCCGATCCTTTTAGAGGCCTGAAGGTTCCCCCTGGTGCTTGTAAATGGATTACTTGACCACTTCCCAAAAGGATACCCAATAAATTTCACTTTGGCCTGGAGCCCTGAATTCCCGTTACAGCTCCCGCCCCACCGAGGCCCGTTGCCTGAGTCAGCGTCCCCTATGGTACAAGGGGGGCCACTGAAACCTACACCTCCCTACCTGCCTGAAATATTGAAATCATCAACAGCGGAAGTGCTTTGGGCCTCGAGAAGGAAAGGAGCTGAATGAACCCAAAAGCTTGTATTAAGTGACTCCAGGAAGAGCATCTATAAAGGGGAGGGCTGCAATAAATGACTCCGGAGGACTCTTGGAATTCTAAAATTCTAAAATGCTGATGTCCTGCTCTTTCAGTTACCCACTCATGTAACAGGGAGCGGTGTGCGCGCGTACAAGTGTACTGCATTAGGCATAGAGCCCACACATGGACCTGGTTCATAACTTAAACACGGAGAAAGAATGCAGGCTAACTGGGAGTGAGAAACAAGTAAAGCAAGGTCTGCCGCGGTATGTGCCTTGGCGGAGGCAGGCCGTTTGCTGCTGCCCCTCCCCCAGCAATGGGAAGGAGCCCAGAAAAGGAGAAATAACTTTGACTTGGCCCGGTGGAAAAGAGGGGGAAGTGCTTTCCTAAAGCTTCATGGGGACGGTGTCAACAGGCAGGGTTGGAGGGAAGAGTAACAGTAACTAGAGGAAGAAGGGGTTAGGGTATTCTTCCAGGTTCCGGGAGTAGCAGTGTGAAGGTACAAAGACTAAAAGAGGGAAACTCATTTTACCTTCCAGGGTAAGTTGTGGCTATGATCCTCTGTTCTCCCCCAAGAGTCTCCAGGGAATACCCACTGGTGCAATTCTCCGAAGAAGGGAGGTAGAGGGTGCCTCCTCACCCCCTCCAACAGCTGCAAAAGCCAAGGTGGCCCTGGGTATTCCCAGTTATTCATATATTCGTCAGCTTCGAGTTCAGTACCATGCATTGACCACAGACTCTCCGATCTGGGCAGGATCCTCGTGGCCCCTTAGTCACACACCTTCCCCCAGGCAAGAATCCTTCCACCAAAGTCCTGGTAAAATTATTTATTCAACATTATCCAGTATTTCTTGAGTAAGCTACAAAGAGGGTAAGATGAGATAGTCACTGCCCCGGGGGGTGGGATGCTGTTACCAAACTGGGGGAAGTGCAGGCACAAGCTGAGGTGACTACACTGCCAGGCAACACCCCCAAGCAGCATGACTAACAAGAGGGTGCAGAGGTGCACCTCGGAGAAAGTGCTGCCAGCTTCAGTTCGTGGGGCGGGGCAGATTTCCCCAACACAAAGCCCAGGTGTGGCTTAACCCAGGTGTGGCTTTCCAACGAGAGTCTACCTAGACACAGTCTTTGTGGAAAAGCCAAGATGAAAAGGAAGTACATGTGTATTTTATTAGTCATGAGAAGAGGAATATGCCCATCACAGCTTCCCAGACATGGCGACTCACCACCTCTCAAATAGGTCTATTCTTTGTTTTGGACATCTTAAATTATATACATTTTGTGTAAATATATATGTATGTATTGTATATGAGGTCTGTCTGGAGAAAGTCCAGCCATTGTTAATATAATGAGAATGGTTTGCTAGACATTGATGTAACCTGGCAGCCACAGAAAGTGGGCTGGAATGCACATGCATGAACAATGACGACTTCACTGTACTAGTCAGTGGGGGCAGTAGACGCTGTTGAGTGAGCATGTGTACTGTGTGGCCATCACATTTAAAATGACTGAGCAAATAGAGCAATGAATCTGAAGCTGCATCAAATTTTGCATTAAGCTTGAACATTCCTCTGTGGACAATATTCAGATGATTCAGAAGGTTTTCAGGGCCCTGGCTGATATAGCCCTGGTGTGGCTCAGTGGATTCAGTGCTGGTTGCAGGCCAGGTCTCCAGCTGGGGTGTGAGTGAGAAAGGCAACCTATTGATGTTTCTCTCACTCATTGATGTTTCTCACCCTTTCTCCCTCCCTTCTCCTCTCTCTGAAAATAAATAAAATATTTTTAAATAAGGCTCTGAGGGACAGTGCAAGATGTTTGAGAATCTGTTGAAAGTGAGCCACATTCTGGAAGGCCTGCAACAAACAGAATACCTGAGAATGTTAAACACACATTTAGGAGATGCAATCAACAAAGATCAGTGACCCAGGTGACCCAGCCTCACTACAGCGCAGATTTGGTGCCCTGGGACTTCTGGCTTTTCCCAAAACTAAAATCACCTTTGAAAGGGAAGAGATTCTGGACCATCGATGAGATTCAGGAAAATACAACAAGGCAGCTGATGGTGATTCCAACAAAGGATTTCGTAGAGTGTTTTGAACAGTGGAAGAGACACTGGGAGAATGGTATGAGGTCCCAAAGTACCTACTTGGAAGGGGACTGGTGTCATTGTCCTGTGTACAATGTTTCTTATATCTTCTTCAGTGAATGTTTTAATGTTTTATAGTACATAGCTGTATACTTTCTGGACAGACCTTGTATATGTAAAGTGTTTTTATATATTTCTTACAGACAATCTGCCTTTCTCTTAATCTCTGACTCTAGATCCTAATGTTTTCCCTTGTACCTTCGCAGAGCACATCTAATCCCACTTCGTCATGACAATGTTCCAAATACCTGAAGATAATGATTATGCCCTCTTTCACACACCCTCTGCCCATCTCTCAGATCAATAGGGATAAAGTCCCTTTCTCTTGCCACCATTCCTTAAATGAGTGTTTCCATGCTCCTCACCGTCCTAATGACATCATGCAGTCATCTTGCAGTTTTTCAGGATCGGACAGGGACATGCGTTGTTTTCATCCTTCCATCAGATGTTCCCTTGCTTCTGGTAAGGGGAGCCTAATTTTCTCTGGGGAATCCTCCTCCCCACTCTCTGACTTCACTAGTCACTTTTTCAGTGGGGAAGATATGGCCCAGTGTTAACCAACCTAATCAGTGTTCCCACCCTCCCCATGACCAATACCTATAGTGAGTGATTTAGGGAAAGGCATGAGACCCAAGGCAGTCCAATCAGAATGAGTCCTGGAACCTTTGGTGGAATTACTGAGACAGAGAAGTTCTCCTTTTGCCCTGGGGCTGCTGAACTAGCTGGCTACGCACCTGGAGTTTACAGGGATGACCAGAAGAAAGAAGTTGCCTGGAGACAAGGCCACACTAAAACTATCAGAGCTGAGATACACATAAAGGCCTCAATGGGGAATAACTTTGTTTGAGAACCTGAATCCAGCAATTTTCTGTGTATTTGATCTTGTAGGGGTCTTAGGTCAGGGTTCTCAGAAACAGAGAGAAGCAATTTACCCAGGGAGGAAAAACCCGTAAGGGAGGAAGTTGAGCAGGCGAGGGGAAGTGGAAGAGCCAAGCAAGCCTTGCCTCACCTTACCTTGGCCTGGTGCACAGTGGGAAGCTCTGGAGCATAAACCACACACACCACGGGGTCATCATCCCATGTATACCCTCGTATCCATCAGCCATTGTCCATGAACCATGAGGGGGTTAATGTCACCAAAGCTATTCCCTTCAGCTGAGGGCAATTCTCTGGAATTTCAGGCACTTAGCTGCCAACACTCACAGCAGCCAGGGAATGAGAGCATCGTCCTGTTAAAGAGTCGGGGGAGGGGCACCATTCCAGTCTGCCAATCAGATGGTTCAATACTTTTCCTATTCCAGTTGAGTTTTTGTTCCTTGCAAACCAAAATGTGACTCCATAAAGTACAAGGTGCGATCTGACCACCAGAGTACAGCGAGACCTTGGCCTTCATTGGTCTGACTCCCCACATCCATTCGTACTCAAGGTGCTTGCATTAGCAAATTTAGTAGCCCGAATTGACATTATAACCAGTCCTTTCCACCCTTTGCCTCTAGAGCTTTTCTCCCTCAAACTGAAACTAAGCCAAATTCATTCTTTCATGAACTTCTATAAATTCTTTAACACATGTACGGTTTTAAGTTTAACCCTGCTAAATAACTAGTTGTCATTTTGTTGGATTCCATCTTTTGCTACAACTTACTATAAACACATGCTCATTTGATTCTGTCCCCCATCACACAGGCCAACACTTGTCATTTTGTTGCTCTTGCTGAAAGGGGCAGACCCAATGACAGAAACCTTCATCAAACCACTGGAGACGGATTTCTCTGCCCTCCAACCCGCTAATCCACATTCCTGGAAGACTCACCCCACTTGAGCTTTTCCTCTGTCTCTCTCCCTGGGGAATCTCTCCAAAGGTATTTCCCAGGACTTGACCACCCTCATCAACAGCAGGTCCTGATCTTTCCAGATTGTTCTGCTGTCTTTGTTCAGGTTGGTCCCTTCTGCATGTTTTCTCTTTTTTCTCTATTCGCATCCCACTTCCTCCACTACTCCAGCCTAACTAGATCTTTTCCTAAATACATCTTTTCCATAGCTTCTTCTGTGCCAAGAACACTACTAAGCACCGTAAGTGCACTTATTACTTAATCCTTGAGGAGATCCTGAGGTGAGTGCTCCTATGATCCCCATTCTTCAGATAAAGAAACTGAGACTTAGAGAAGTGAATTAAGTAACCCAATATCACATAGCTAAAAACTAGAAAAGCCAGGGCACAGTTGCTAAAATTAGCATTCTGGATGTGATTCAATATACATTTGTGGGCTACATGCAAGAAACTAGAGGAAATATTTTTTTAAGTGAAATAGACAATGCTTACCCACAATCCCAAATAGGATCTGTAAATGACACTAATAAACAATGCTGTAAGGACACTAGAAGTAAAATAGAAAGCCCTAGTGGGTACATCAGTGGGTTAGAGTATCATCTCAATACACCAAGGTTGTGGGTTTGATCCCCAGTTAGGACACGCGCAAGAACCAGCCAATGAATACATAAATAAGCGGAACAACAAATTGATGTTTCTCTCTCAAATCACTAAATAACTTTTTCTATAAAAAATAAAATAGAAGGGAGAGCTCATGTCTGGTGGGAACCCTAGTAAAGCCACGTGACAAGTTTATGTGAGGCAGGAGCGAAGCAGGGCTCTCCAACTTAGGGAACACTGTGAGTAATATCAAGGAAGGAAAACAAGGGAGCATGTTTGAACAAGGGAGTTGTCTGGTTTGTTTGAGAGATAAGGCTTGAAATTGAGGCCCTGTTGTAAAACAGTAAAGAATGCCAAGGCAGAGTTGGTTTGAGGCTTTTGAAAACAGAAGCCAAACTGGTAGTGAGCTGATTGGATAGGAGACTGAAACAAGAGTGAGGAGGTCACTACTGTTATCTACCCCAAGGAAATAAGGACCTATGATAGTGGTGGCAGTAAACTTGGATTACTTTTTCCCCCTATTCTCTATAAACATTCTGTCTCTCTGTCCGATTCTGTCTTGCCCCCTACTGAGGACCTGGCCTGCAACCCTATCATGTGCCCTAGACTGGGAATCGAACTGGCGACCCTTTGAGTTCACAGACCAGCCCTCAATCCACTGAGCCACACCAGCCAGGGTGCTCCCTATCCTTTAAAGGTCATAACATCCTTGAGAAGTGTCGATCAGTTTTTAAAATGTGCCCATAACCTCTAAACCACTAACAATTTCTTGATACATAATACTCACTCAGCACATATTTTTTAAGTTGAATTGAATGCCTAATTGAGATGATTAAAAAGCTGGGGCTGTTTAAATGGTTTTATAGGAATTTACACCATGCCTGCAAACTAAACTAGGTTTTTATTCAGCACCTACTATACAGATCATTGTCTCATTGAATTCTCCCAATGGTAGTAGGTACTGGCATTATTTCCATTTTACGTGTCAGGAAAACTGAGGGTCAAGCTAACTGTCCCAGTTTGCAGGGACTTCCGGTGCTAAAACCAGGACAGCCCCCGTCAAATCAAGAAGCTTGGTCACTCCACCAAGACACCTTGCCTCACATCACACAAGCCAGGGTTTAAACACAAGTCTGACCAAATCAAACCCCGCTGAGGTTTCGTTTTGGCCTTCTGAACAGCCAATATAAATATCCTATTTGGGTACTTTGGGGATAGAATCCAAGCATACTTTTATATTGAAGTTGGCTCATGAATTTGGAGCCTACACAAGACTGGAGCGTATAGAGAGGCAGAGAATCACAAAATGGATGGGTTTTTTGTCAGAGAAAAGGAATCCAGGCTTGGGGAATGTCTTTCCTAGAGGATACCCTTACTCCAGAGTTCGGCTTCATAAACTGTTCTTTGGCGCCCTCTTGTGGTTGAGATCTGAAACCCCCTCCTTTACTCCCTGGACTAGAAAACAGGCAACATAATGGCAATATACTGTGTAGGTAAACTGTGAGAGGTGGAATCCAACTGAAAGTTCTCATTGCTTGAGGAGTATAAAGATTTTGGTGGGGGGTTTAAAGCATAATTTTCTTATCTTTTTTAAAATTGATCTTTTTAGAGAAAAAGAAAGAGGAAGGTAGCAGAGAGAAAAAGAGAGAGTCAGACAGAAACATCAATTTGTTGTTCCCCTCATCCATGCCTTCATTGTTTGATCCCTGTATGTGCCCGGATCTGGAATTGAAGCCACTACCCTGGTGTATGGGGAAAATGCTCCAACCAACTGAGCTACCCAACAGAAAGATTTTGTTTTAAAAATAAGAACTAGGCCCTGGCTGCTGTGACTCAGTGTATTGAGCACCGGCTTGTGAACCAAAGGGTTGACTGTTCAGTTCCCAGTCAGGGTACATGCCTGGGTTGCAGGCCAGGTCCCCAGTAGGGGAAGCATCAGTCACGCATGGATGCTTCTCTCCCTCTCTTTCCCTCTCCCTTCTCCTCTCTAAAAATTAAAATAAATAAAATCTTTAAAAAAGATAAAAACTAGAATTGCTTTTTTCTTTTCTTAAATAAAGCTGGTCATACTGTCATAATCTAGGGTGAGGACAATCAGACACAAAGTTCAAGTGGATGTCAAAAGCCCCACCCCACAATAATCAAGATACGTAAATTTCAAAACAATATTTCGAAAAAAATAACAACTAATGCCCCCTAAACCCCACAATGCTCAAAATGTCAAAATTTAAAACCCGGACAGGATCTGACTCTGCAGTGGCCCTTCCACGCCTCGCCGGCCCCACCCTGATCCCTTGAGCACCGCACAGGGTCTGGGAAGCCCAGCGCCACCGCGGGGTCTCTGGTGGAGGAAGGTGGCCCCCCAAACCTCCCCTGGGAAAATGGAAGTGGGGCTTTGCAGGCTTGTCCACCAAACACCCTTCATGGAAGAGAGAGCATCTGCGGTTCGAGTAACCAGAGGCCTCAAGTAAGCAAGAAATTTCTTTACGGCTCCTGTTTAGGCACATTTTGAATTTGACTTCCTAAGATATTCACTTTTTGTTTTGTTCTATTACCTGTTATTAAAGTATATATACATATGTCAGCAGCACACAGAAAAGTGCATTTACCATAACTGTACAGCTCAAAGAATTTCCACAAGTGGAGCACCTGTTAACCAGCACCCAGATCAGGGAAGAGAACGGCAGGTGACCCGGAAGTCCCTCCCCTGCCCCCTTCCTTTCCCTGCCTCCCCAAGGTCCCTCCTTGCTGACATCTGACAGCACAGGTTAGTTTTGCTTATTTTTGTTCTTTATATAAATGGGATGATCTGGGTTATTTTTCTCAAAACTGTGTTGGAGAGATTAGACCATATTTTTGTGTGTGACTGTAGTCTGTCCATTCTCATCGCATTGTATAAATATATTACAATAAATGTATCCACTTTGCTGATGTGCTGGTGTAAATATTCTTTTTTATTCTTTTTCCAAAATTTTATTTATTTATAATTAGAGAGAGGGGAAAGAAAGGGAGAGGAAAACCAATGGGAGAGAAAAATTATCGATTGGTTGCCTCTTGAATGTGTTCCAACCAGTGACTAAACCTGCAACCCAGGTATGTGCCCTGACCAGGAATCGAACCAGTGACCTTTCAGGTTATGGAGCAATGCCTGACCAACTGAGCCACACTGGTCAGAGCTCTTAATGGTATCTTTTGATGAATAGAAGTTCTTAGTTTTAATATAGTTCATTAATATTTTTTCATTTGTGATTCTTTGTATTTTCTGTCTGTGAAAGATCTGCCTGTTCCAAGGTCATAAAGATATTGAGCTATATTTTATTCTACAAAATGTATTTATGTTAGCTTCAGATCTGTAATCCTTCTGGAAATGATTTTTAGTATGGTGTGAAGTAGTGGTAAAATACATTTTTTCCATATGTGAGGTGACCATATATGTATGATACCATTTTTTCCCTATAAAAACAAATAATGAAATTATTAACAATTACCGGTTAAATTATATTCCTTTCCCCTAATTCTTCAAGTAAAACAGACACTCCAGAAATGGCTATTTTTGAGCACTAGGTAAGGCACATTATGTACCTTACCCCATTTAATTATCATTATACGTGTAGAGGTAGGTATTCATATTTCAATTTTATAGATGGAAATAGTGAGGCTCAGGAGAGTAAATATATTAAGGCCGCCCAGCTAGTAAGTCCACAAGCCTTCGGCCAGTGTTCTACACTCCTTTATAGAGAAAATTTCTGTTTACGGGGATAATCTCTGCCAGCGTAACAAGTTTGTCTACTCACAAGTTGACGGATAGTTGGACTCTTGCTAGTTGGGGCTATTATGAATAATTCTGCTATGAACATGTTTATTTAATTGCTTCTCTTTTGTAGACTTGTTCCTTACTTCCTCCCTTAGTGACTTCCTTTGTGATGGGTGACTTTTTGTGATGGGACACTTGGTTGCCCTTATCCAAGTCTCTTCTGTGTTGACTACAGGTTTTCCCTGGGCGGTTGCCAAGAGGCTCACATAAAATATCGACAGCTTCCTAATTCAGGCTGCTAACAACTTCACTTTGATAGCATATGGAAATATTATACTTCTACTTCTCCTCTCATGTTTTAGGCTATTGATATTTTAATCTCTTAATGTATAGTTTCTCCCCCCACGGAGGAGGGGGAGGCAGCCCTCACGGTTGACTCCCCGTCTTCTGTTCCCCCGGAAATGTCTGTTCCAAGGCAATTCCGCAGGACAATGTCCCAGGCCTCCCGGCCGTCCCTGGTTTAGAAATGAGGACATTACCCAACCCGAGTAAGTGAGACTCAACAGACCTGTACTGGGGCTGGGGCTGTTTGAGGTTTCCTTGTGCTTAGGGAAGAGGTGGAGAACGTCATTGGAGGTGCTGTCCAGAACTGCCGCAGACACCTCGGGACCAGGGGGAAAACCAGACGTAACATGGAGCTGACCCTGGAAACGGCAGCAGAGAGAAAGGGGAAGAACCTGGCACCTCTAGGGCATTTGGAGCAACTGGTCGTACGATCCGGAGCCTGACCCGCTGCTGAGTTTTCGGTTGTGTGGCGTGACATGTTTCCTCCCTAAGGCCACCGCGTTTGTTGTTGTTCGAAGCCAGAAGCGGTCTAACCAGGTCGGATCGGTCCACAGTGTCCATGTTGCCTGGAGGTGGCAGGTATAAGGTCCAGCACCCCTTCCAGGGAGTAACCTGCACCTGTTCCTCAGAAATCCTTCTCAGTCTATGTGATTTGAGTGGGTTCGAGCCCCTCCCCATCCCCCAAAGAGGCCACACAATCGAATTCTGACCAAAGTACTCCATACGCCTGGGATAGGGATGTAACCAGACCCGGGCAATGAGCGCCCCCTGGGACTTCCTCCACAGCCGTTGTGGGAAAGAATCTCTCTTCTACTCCAACTCCATGAGCTACAAAGACAAAGCTGCCAGAGGCCATCCTGTTGTCCGGGGGCAAGAGAAGATTGGGAATAAAGCCCAGTAACAACAAGCATGAGCAAAGTGTGGAGAAGAGGGAGGGGCAGGCTGGTCATGACATCAATCACTCCTGTGGACCGAGCAGGGCTTGCAGCCCTGGGTGCGGTGGGGCAAATCACAACGGGGGCGAGGGGGAGGGGCTGCAGCGGTCAGCTGGGGCTCTCTCCCTGCTGAGCTGCTGGATCAGGCCCCCCTGGTTTGTCTCCCTACCTGATCAGAACCCTGTTCTGATCCCATTTTTCCCTTGCCCCTCTATGCTGTCCTACCCACTTGTTTGGGTGACATTTTTTCTTTGCCTGAATAGACAGCGGTACTCTATACCGCACTGCCCCCACATCTTAGAAAACTGCACACAGTGTGGGGGGAAAACGCTGATGAGACTCAACCTAAATTATTATATTACATTGATAGCACCTGCTCCCTGCAGGCGAACAAAATGTGCCTGGTGAAGGCAGTGATGAAACAGGCACTTCCCAGGAAACTCAGAGCAGAGGGGGGCAGAGCCACTGGGTGGTGGCAAGCAGAGAGTGGTTTCAAAGCCAGATGCCCTCGGGTAATATACTGAGTGCCCCCAAGTTTCAATCCTGAAATGTGTGAATTGGAGCTAAATATATGGATTGTAACTGAACCTCGGCCTCTGCCCTGCTCTGGGACTCGGCTTCCTCCTACACAAAGTGGGAGAGCGGAAGTTCTCTGCCAGGTCTCCCCTGAGTTCTCACTGTCTTTGGGTGTCCCCTCACTCCCAGTGCTGCCGGGGGCCACCCTGCACTTTGGTGTGAGTCGGTACCTGGACCCCGAGCTCCAGTCGCCTCTAAGTGTATTGCCTCCTTCCCAGAGGCCTCAGCTTCCTGCTTCCCTTTCTAACCTTTTGTCTCTACGTCCCCACAGCATGGTGTGTGCCGTGCTTCAGGAAGGGTTGGGGCAATTACAGAGAATTACAATAAAGGACTTAAAGCTGTAGCCTAATCTAATGGGGAAGAGCCTGTGACCTTGACCAAATGACTTTAACAGCAAGCACTTTTGCAACATGGGAATGACAATGTATTCCAATGGTCATAAAATGCACCACTAAGAAAACAAACCAACAGCCCTGGCCGGTGTGACTCAGTGGACTGAGTGTTGCCTGCAAACCGAAAGTTCGCTAGTTTGATTCCCAATCAGGGCAAGTGCCTGGGTGGCAGGCCGGGTCCCCAGCTGGAGGCGTGTGAGAGGTAACTGATCATGTATCTCTCACACACATTGACTTTTCTCTCCCTCTCTTCTCCCTCCCTTCCCCTCTCTCTAAGAATAAAGTGTTGGTTTTTTTTTTTTTTTAAGAAAACACACCAACAATTCATTGCATTATGACAAAACCTTTTCCAATAGTCCCGGACAAGCCATAAATCAGTCACAGCAACTCTCATTGTTTCCAAATGCCTCTCACCCCTGGCAATGTGTCCTGTCTCCAGTTGTATTGCTTGGCATATGATAATCTTTCCACCCATATTTTAGGAACAAAGTGTAACATAACTTCTGCTCCTGGTTTATCTCCATGTCTTAGGTTCTGCAAAGTACTTGCTATTGCTCTGTAAGAAAAGAGTAGTCATTCCTCCAAAGAGAAAGCTTTGCTTCGCTGATATGTCTCACTCCCTGTTGCTCCCCTCCCCTGCCTTTTTCTCTACACTATTACTTTCTGTCTGCAAGCTAAGTCAGAACATGATTTGAAGACCATTTAAATAGTAAATTCAGAACCAAAGGTGTACCTAATTCAGTTAAAGACAATATGAACAGCTGTGTTTAATATCTCAAATGTGCAAATAACAGTGGCTCCATCATGATGTTGCCGTTGATTGTAAGATATATAACATCAGAGATGTGAAAACTGGGGGGGGGGGGGGGGAATACGAGTTGCATATATATCTCTTAGCATTAGTTAAATATGGTAGTAAATACTGATATTGATTAGAATTCTTTTAACTGCAAGTGACAGAAAACCCAGACTGACTTGAGCAAAATGGGTATATTGAGCCAAGGAAATCCAAATGTCCTTGTATTGTCGGCTTCAGGTATGGCTGGATCCAGGGCTCCAGGAAAGAATCAGAACTAGTTTCTGCCCATTTCTCTCTCTTTCTCCCTTCTGTAGGGATGGCTTTAGTTTGAGGTTTCACGTGGTAGCAAGCTGGAACCAGCAGCTCTAACCCCCATGTCCTCTCTGGTTTCAAGCCCAGCAAAAAGAAATGAGGGTCTTTGTCCCAGAATTTTTAACCTGAGTTTCTTTTTAAAAAGATTTTACTTATTTATTTTTAGAGGGGAAGGGAGGGAGAAAGAGGGAAAGAAACATCAATGTGTGGTCGCCTCTCATGTGCCCCCTACCTGGGACCTGGCCTGCAACCCAGGCATGTGCGTTGACTAGGAATCGAACCAGCAACCCCTTGCTCTGCAGACCAGCACTCAATCCACTGAGCCACACCAGCTAGGATTTAAACCTGATTTTCTATGCCTTTTGTTGGCTCTGACAGCCCTGGATACCAGTGCTGAGTTACCCTGCTGGAAACCCAGGAAAATGAAGAGAATGGAGCTGGAGCAGCAAGAACAATAAATGTGACTTACAGGTTCACTGCAGGGAATTGGGTGGATTACTGGCCCTGGGAGCATTAGCCCAGAGCCTGGCCCAGGGTGAGCCTCTCACAGGGTACGTTGGATCCCTCTTCCTCTGCCGGCTCTGTGCAGGTGGAGAAGCCTCTGTTAAGACGCCCCAGCTCCAGCTGAGTCAGCCCTGAACACCAGCCTCCCAGCCGGCTGAGTGGCACTGACTCAGCTCCTCCGTGGATGGAAAGTTAATAAGTCTTTGAAGCAAGACGTTCCTGCTGTGGTGTGGGTTGGTGCTGTGAGTGGGTGGGGATGAATGAGAAAGAGTGGGAACATCGTGGCTCCAAGAGCATTTATGAAGTTAAGATGTACAGAAAGAAAGAGTGAGGGAAAAGTCAAGAGCAGTGATTAGAAAGGGCTGCCCACCAGGGCTGTGAGTGCTTTCTGCTCACGGTCCAGTCCCTGGGGCTGTGCCCTTAGTTGCTCCAGCCCCATCCCACAACTCTGCCAGTGGGGTCTGCCCTGGGGCCAGCCCAGTTGTTTTTTCCAGACCCTCCTCCAGCTCTGGCAATTTTTTTCCCTTTCGAATATAAGTTGCAAGGAGCAGAGCAGACAGAATCTGTCACTTGGGAGGGGAGGGGAGGAACAGAGGAGGGAGGACCAGTTAGGAGGGGATGGTGGTGGGGGGAGAGGAGAGGAAATGAAGGAGACAGACACAGGAAGATGGGGCGGTGCAGAATCACATGGGGTGCTTCTTACAACCCCTCAGGAGCCGGACTGAACTCAACACGGAGCACTTCCTGTCTGCCAGATCCCAACCAGGAGGTGTGGGCACAAAAGTAAATGGGATGAGATCCTTGCCTGCAGAGTCTAGTGTGGGAGCCAGTAAGGAAGTCCTTCACTACAATGGAATTTGATTACAGGGTTCCGGTGCTGAAGGAAAATGGCCTCGAGGGAGGAATGAGGAAGGTTGATGAAGGAGAAATCGCCAGCAGGAGGTTTCAGGTCAAGTCTAGCTTTAGCCTGGTTCAGAGATTTGCAGCCTCGGGCTCTGGAGCACAGCTACACCCTGGAGGGTTTCCCCTGATAGCCTTTTCTACTGCTTCAGGCTTTGGCTGTGGGCTCCCGGGGGGGTGGCAACCTCCCTGGGCAAGGAGGCTCCTGTCAGCCAAGGGCAATCCTCCACTCAAGGGGACAACGGGGCAGCGGTGAGTCCTTGAGCCAACAATCACAGCAGCTGGAGGCTGGGAGCAGTGGCCTAGGAGAGCGCCCTGGGAGGCACCAACAGCATCTGCTGCAGCAGCGCTGTGCTGGAAGTTTGGTGGAGGAGGCGGTAGGGACAGAAGGGAGGGCAGGAGAGCTTCCTGGGAGAGAGGGTCATTCCGCTGAGACTTGAAGACCAGCTTAGGAGGTGGCCAAGTAAAGAAAGAAGTGCCTTTTGGAAACGTTAAGATATTTAAGTACGACAGTGGGTATAGGGTGGGCATGGGGGAGGTGGGCAGAAGCCAGATTGGGAAGTCCTGGGTGCCTTAATAAAAAAGCAGTGATTAAAGTTCTTCTTTAAAAAAAGAAGTGGTGAAAACCAAAGACCTACAACCAAGATTGCTCTATCCAGCAAAGTTTTCATTTAGAATGGAAGGACAGATAAAGTGCTTCTCAGATAAGATCAAGTTCAAGGAGTTCATCTTCACCAAGCCCTTATTATATGAAATGTTAAAGGGACTTACCTAAGAAAAAGAAGATAAAAAAGATGAACAGTGAAAGGACAGCAAACTCACAGTTACTAAGAACCACACCTAAAACAAAAACAAGGAGGACAGCTAGATCAGGAGCAGAACCATAGAAATGAAGATCACATGGAGGGTTAGCAACAGGGGAGTGGGAGAAGGGGAAGGGGGGAGAAGGTACAGAAAATAAGTAGCATAGACAGTAGGTAGAAAATAGACGGGGGGGCAAGAATAGTATGGGAAATATAGAATCCAAAGAACTTGAGACACATGGTCAACTAAAGGGGGGGATGGTGGGGGAGGGGTATACAGGGTGGACGGGAATGAAGGGGGAAATAGAACTGTAATGGCATTATTAATAAAATATATTTTAAAAAATATTTTTAAAAAAGAACTGGGTTCTCATTCCGCCCCACGCAGTCTTTTCTTCAAACATCTACCCACTGTCACGCTGTGCAGCTGGGTGGAATCGGGCCCCAGATGCTGCAGAACTGAAGTGGGGAAGAGACCGCCAGTGGGGCAAATGGCCAAAGAGGAAGGGCCAGAGAGGGGCCATCTCCAAGGGCTAAAAACACAGGGCATGAGACCAGCTGAGGTTTGTTTTCCCGAGTGGGCATTTGGAAGCAGAAAGTGTCATCAGAGGGGAACCCTGGGTGGAGGGACAAGCACAGACTTCGGAGTCAGGAAAGCCCGACGGTGCAGCCGGGCGGCGCTGGGCAAGTCGCCCGGCTCTCTTAGCCTCCATTACCACGTCCTCACTCGGGCTCACATCTGTCTCACAGGGTCAGCTGGGATACCACAGGTGTGTAAAAAGTCCGTACAAATGTTAGTCGTTGTAAGTGTGCCTCAAAAACAAAAACCTGGCCAGTGTGGCTCAGCGTCGCCCGTCAGAGTGAAAGGTTGCTGGTTCACACTGGTCAGGGCACACGCCTGGGCTGCAGGTTTGGTTCCCGGCTGGGACACGTATGAGAAGCAACCAATCGATGTTTCTCTCCCTCTCTGTCTCCCTCCCTTCCTCTCTCTCTAAAAATAAATACATTTTAAAAATCATTTTTTTTAAATGAGGTTTTGGGTTCGATCCCCAGGCAGGGCCCATATGAGTCTCTCTTTCTCTCTGCCTCTTCTCTACCTAAAGTGATAAAATGTTCTCGGGTAAGGCTAAAAAAATTTTTAAACAAAAAACAAACAAACAAAAATAGTGAGGAGAATCCTGAAGCAGGCTCATTTTGTTCCAGTCACCGTCTGGCACCGAGCAGGTCGGGGACTTACTGGGCGAGTCAGCAGCAGGGCAGGTTACTGACTGACCCCTGCATCGTCAGCTGAATCGGCAGAAACCCAACTGCACACTGCAGTTCACACGTCAGAGGTGTTTCCAGGAAGCCCCTGTCGGCAAAGAGTGTGAAGTCCCCGAATCCTCCAGACGGTTGGCAAGATGTAGCTGGATGGGCTTCCCAGGAGACAGGACGGGCCGGGGCACAGACAGCAGACTGCATTCTCGGTGCTTCCTGTGTCTAGGGCAGCCTCCCGCCCCCACCTTTGAAAAGCAGGTTTATTGAGATATAATTCACCTGCCAACAGCATAAAGTATACAATTCAATGGTTCTGAATCTATTCACAGAGTTGGTGAAACTATCACACGCTCAATTTTAGAATAGTTTCCTCACCCATGAAAGGGCTCCTACTTACTAGCAGTCACTGCCTTTCCCCCTCCCCTCCCTTCCTCCCAGATCTGGGCAATCACTCATCCCCTTTGCACCTCTGGAGACTGGCCCATTCTGAGCATTTCAGACAGAACCACAGGGTGTCTGTTCTTGTGTTTCTGGCCCCTGTCACTCAGCTTAATGACTTCAAGATTCGTCCATGATGTAGCAGGTATCAGTATTTCATTTTCTTTTTATAGCTGAAAAATATCCCATTGCATGGATATTCTACAGTTTCTTTACCCACTCAGTTTATGGGTGTTTGGGCTGTTTTCAGTTCCTGGCTATTATGACTAAGGCTGCTATGAACATTCATGTACCAGCTGCCGTATGGACATGTTTTTGTGCCTTTTGGGTGTAGACTCAGAAGTGGGGTTGCTGTGTCATGTGGTAACTCTGTGGTTGACATTTTGAGAAAATGCTAGACTGTTTTTCAAAGTGGCCGTGCCGTTCACCGTACATTTCTAGCAACAGTGTACGGAGGTCTCAGTTTCTTCGCCTGCTTGTCAGATAAGATGGTGAAGTCTATTTACCTGATTTTTCTGCTGTTGCTCTTCTTTTGGTATCATACCTAAGAAGGCACCCAAATCTTCTCTGTGGACACCCAGCCCTTGTGCTGTTCAAGAGAGAATCTGCTTGTTTGGGGGTTTTTTTTGTCTCTATCAAGTACTAGAAATCCACATTGGACACCAAGCCACCTAGGCCATTGGTTTAGATTTGTCTAAACCAATGTCCTGAATATATACCCTGTACTTCTTCCAACAATTTTATCGTTTTAGTCCTTTCAGTAGGTCTATGACCTGTTTTGAGTTAATTTTTATATAGGGTGTAAGGCCAGGGTCCAACTTCATGTGTGTGTGTCGGGGGTGGGGGGCGGGTATCTGGTTGTCCCAGCATCATGTGTTCAAAGGTTATTCTTTTCTTCCCTGAACTGTCCTGGGAAGAACATCCTTCCCTTAAATATCACACAGCTCCTTTTTAAGGAAGATAGTCCTTAAACAGTCCTTTCTACGTGCAGTTTGTACAACTCTTATGACTTCTGGCAAGTGAAGCCAGCTTTTCTCCTCCTGGCTCCTGTCACCTAAGACTAGTGCCCATGGCCTAGGTGGCTTGGTGTCCAGTGTGGATTCCTAGTACTTATAGAGGCAAAAAAAAACCCAACAAACAGATTCTCTCTTGAACAGCACAAGGGCTGGGTGCCCACAGAGAAGGCAGCTAACCTACCTTGATCTGTTCTCCCAAAGATGTTGCGATGCTGGTCAGGTCTCCACATGGCCTGATATCTTGGAATCTTTTTGGCCCAGGCCAGTGGTGGTGTTTTTAGTTTTTCATTTTCCCTTAAGTGCCTCGGTGCAGCCGCAGCAGGGTCCAGGGATCCCGACGGTGGGTGAGGCGTCGGCGATGGGTAACAGATGACATCACACCTCAAAGGACAGTGAAGCTCTGTTCCGTTTATTGCAAGTACAAGCAGGTTTTTATATTTTCATTTTAGGCAGTGATTAACATTTGCAGTATAGCATGATCAGTTAAGCAGAAAAAAATCAATACAAAGGTAACCAGGAAAAGTATGAAAGTTCCCATAGATTCAGTTATAATAAACAAAGATTATTTTGACCAGGAGAGCCATAAATCAGACAATTAAAAATAGCTATATGTACAGAATTTGAATATCTTATTGTATATTAAAATTTCTCAGAATTTGTCATGGGGCAAAAGGATACGCTAGATTGAGTAGAGGTAATAGGAAATTTATTATAAGGCCTTTGTGATGTCTAACTTAGCTATCTATCCTTTTCTGTTTAAAACATTTCTCTGTGTACTATAAACTCTGACTCTTTAGTAACTGTTTCTACATGTTTAGTTTGTAATAACTAGCCAGCTTTTGTTATTTCTTTGCCTGTCTAATTGATATATATTCTTGTTCAAGGTAAAGGAGGGGCTGTTACTTCAACAACTTCTAAACATTCAGGGACTATTTCATTAGAGGGAACTTTGTTCTCTGGTCAAGAAATTATTTTGTACAACTTCATTGGAATTATGCGAATCAATGAACCTGAAATATAAGTGTCTAACAATTCCACCACCTTTTGATCACCCAAACAAACACGTAACTTGTTTTTCTTATTTCTGGTACACTATGGCGGTCCTGATCGCTTTAAGTTGCTCAAACCAGGGTAATTTATACAACTTGACAAGTTTTCCCTTATGGCTAATAATTATATTACCCTGGCTGTCATACTCCCCTGTGTAAGGGAGAGGGGAATCTGGAGATTTTTCTATCCTTTCGGGCAGTTTCGTGGGGAATATTAATGTTTTCCCCGGAACTGTTCCCTCCTCTTGGGTGACTTTCACAGGAATAAGTAAGTAAAGTTCAATGTCTAGATGCAGTAGCAAGAGTAAAATAATTAAAATAAAATAAGCCAATTGTTAACCCATTTTGGATGCCACGTTCTCCTCCAGGGAGAAGAATTCCTTGAATTCAAATCCTCCATGCCCAGACCTTGTCAGACAACATGGTTGGAAGAGGATGGGGCACTTAAGAAAGGATATTTAGGCCCTGGCTGGTATAGCTCAGGGGGTTGAGCGCCAGCTGCATAGCAAAGGGCCGCTGGTTTGATTCCCAGTCAGGGCACATGCCTGGGTTGCAGGCCAGGTCCCCAGTGGGGGCCACGTGAGAGGCAACCACACATTGATGTTTCTTTCCCTCTCCTTCTCTGTCCTTTTCCCTCTCTCTAAAAATAAATAAATAAAACCTTAAAAAAAGAAAAGCTATTTAACTGAACATGCAACAAAGCTGCAATTTATAAGGATATGATTTATAGTAGGCTTTTGAAATCTTGTAAGAGATTCTTGAACTACATTACAGTATGTGATACCCTTCCATTTTAAAAAACCATTTAACACACTTTTAGATTGTGCTAAAATACAGATAACATAAAACAGATTTTAACCATTTTAAGAGTGCAGATCAGTGGCATTAAGTACATTCACAGCGTTGGGCAACCATCCCCACCCTCCATCTTCAGAAATTTTCCATCTTCCCAAATTAAAACTTCATATCCATTAAATAACAACTCCCCATTCCTCCCTGTCTCCGACCTCTGGCGACCGCCATTGCCCTTGCTGTCTCTACAAAGTCAACTCCTCTAGGTACATCACATGAGCGGAATCGCACCGTATTTGTCCTTTTGCGTCTGGCTTCTTTCACTTAGTATGAGGCCTTCGTGATGCGCACGTTGTAACCTGTGTCAGAATTCCCTGCCAGTATTTTCACCTGAGCTGCTGTCCCATGCTTCCTTGGGTTTTCTAGGAATCCCTGTCTTGGGATCCTGGAACCTAAAGTTGATCCCATTTGTCTTTTTCACAACCAGAAGGAGCCTGGCTGTGGCCCCTGGGTGGCCTCACAGCCGAGGGATGTGCCTCGCTTTGCTCACAGGCATTCTGGCCACCGTCGCCATGCTGGAGTGTGGGGAGTGTGGCCAGTATTGCTTGGGCTACCCTTCCCCTGACGACCTCTGTGCCAGGGCCTTTCCCATATATCCTCCTACCAGCCATTCATTCATCCGACATTTACTGAATGGCTATAGCATGCTGGCATTTTGCCAGGCACATGAGATAAAGTGACAAATAAGACAGATACAGTCTTTGCCTCCATGGAATGTCTAGTGAGGGGGAGACAAATACTCAACTACACACGTAATTATATGATCACCATTGTGGTGACTGCTGTGAAGGAAAAGTGCAGGGTACAATGTAAAAGTCTAAATGGGGGCACCAGGTGGGAGCAGGAGACAGGGGTGTACTCAGAACCCATGGACTGACACGCAGCTGTGAATCACAGCCCTTGACACTGGGCTAAGAATCAGAGCCCCTGTGCTGAAGGGCCCAACGCGGGTAACTCGGTGGCCTGGGCTCCCCTTGGTCTTGCAATTTGAGCACCACGCTGCTCCCCTCTTCTTCTGGAAAATCGCTGCCCCCTCTTCCTACCGTGTGTCTCTGGGGGTACCTCTTTTGTGGTAGGGGATGGCAGGTAAACTGTTCTTTACTTTGGAGGGAAAGTTAGGACATGTCCAGGACACTCAGTCCCAAAGCCTTGCCTGAGATGCCAGGCCTGTATTTTCACGGCATTTATACCACAGCCATGGCATCGGATCCTTTCGGCCCTCTTGACCCTGGCAGCATGATGTCATCGGCCAGTGCACTAGCACGGTGCCTGGGTAATGAGGAAGTGTTCCAGGTCCGAGAACTGGACAGCCGTCAAGTCCTGAGCAAGGCGGCGAGGTGCATTGATGACCCGACAAAGGCAAGCAGGGTTCCTGGTCTTCTCTGCTTCTTGGAATAGACAGGAAAGCACCGGCCAGCTCCATAACTGCATAGCAGGTGGCAGGGACAGCATTTCTATTCTCTGGCAATGATGCCACATCTGAACCTGGCTGCATAGGGAGCCACCACGTGATTAGGTTTAGGCTAATCCACCGCCACTGTCTGAGGCCCATCTGCCCTCCCCACTGGCCAAACTGAGAATGAGGTGGGGATGTGGTAAAATCGCCAGCTCTGAATCTTTAAAGGCTTTGATGATGTCATTAATCTCAACTCCCTGGGGGGTGCAACCTTGCTTTTGGCTTATCACTTTAGTGAGGAGGGATTTCCATTCCACTTTCCTCGTCATCAGATCGCTTACTCTGCCAATCCAGTCATTCTGCCAATGGCTGAGGGGATCTACCCCACCAGGCAGAGAAATGGGTCTGAAGAGCCACGAGGCCCATTGTGAAGTCATTCTACTCCACCTCCATTTATTACTCCACCCACCTCAACTCCCACGCTGACCAGTGGAGCCCCTGGAGTTCTGGGTCCCTGGGAATTAATATTAGCTAGAGCCATTGCCTAGTGATCACCAAAAGGCCTGAGTGTTCATCTTTCACCGCACAGTTACCCGGTAGATGGTCTCAGGTCCCTCTGGGGAAGGCTGGAGGTAGAGTCGCGGTGCAGCTGAACCCTGAACGACACAGGTGGGAACTGTGTGGTTCCACTTATACACAGGGTCATGTTTTTGTGTTTTTAGATTTTATTTATTTATTTTTACAGAGAGGGCAAGGGAGGGAGAAAGAGAGGGAAAGAAACACTGATGTGCAAGAGAAACATCAATCAGTCGCCCCTAACACGCCCCCGACCGGGGACCTGGCCCACAGCCCAGGCATGTTTCCTGACCGGGAATCAAACTAGTGACCTTTTGCTTTGTGGGATAATACCCAACCCACTGAGCCACACCAGTCAGGACTATATGCAGGTGTTTTTCAGTAAACATATGGTCTCCCCTCCACATGCTCGGGGCTCACATCAGCAGATTCAACCAATAGCAGATCAAAACGGTATTTTCAAATCATGGTTGTGAAGCCACATGTGCAGAGGGCTGACTGTATGCATTGTTCTGTGTCATTTTATTTAAGGGACTTGAGCCTCTGTAGAGTACGCTCCCTGTGAGGGTCCTGGAACCAACCCCCAACGGATACGAAGGGATGACTGCACATCCGTACCATGTTATTGCACCCCCTTCTTGGGAGTCACCGCCCACTTTCCACATCCTTCCAAGGCCTGGTGGTGACTGACCCAGGCTCGGAATCAATGCAGGGACTGTGCTGTCTAAAGTCACCACTACTGTGGCTACAGTCGGACCCCTGTTTACCAGACCCAACACAGCCAATAGAAACACAGTGGGTGGGCGGCTCCTGTATTCTGGTTTTAGAGACTCCGTGATCAATTACCCATGTCAGTCTCTGCAGGTTAGACATCCTGGTAACTCCACTGGCCCTGCCTATTAAAAAAACAATGCCCACTTTCCTCTGGAAATTCAGTGCTGCTCTGTGCCTTCCACAGCGCGGGGCCTGTGCATCCCACTGACATAAGGAAACCCTCACCTGCTGCTTGTCCCACCAGCAGCTCCCACCTGGGGCTGTTCAGACCCATTGGTACTTCCCCTCCCAAAGCATTTCTCAAGGTCTTGGTTTTCTGGAGGGTCACCTTGTGCATAACCAGAAAAATGTCATATCCAATACATTCTGTGAGAGGATTAACTCTATTTTGAAAGCAATTCGGAGCCACTCAAGTGTTTTCAACAGTGGAGTAGGGTGATAAGATTTGTCTTAAGACTATTCCTGCCGTTTGGTGGAGGGTGCGGTGGAAGAGGCAAGGCAGGAGCGAGGGGGACAAGAGAGGATCTGATGCAGTGGCCCCTGGTGAGCCTGCAAAACATGGAGACAGCAGCCAAGCCCTGCGAAGTCCAGGACAGGTGGGTAGTCAGGGAGCTACACCAAACCCTTGAGGAGGTCTGGGTAGGGTGTGGTACACGGGGGCACACGGCTGGGAGGGCAAAAGGTTTATTGCTGCACATAGGCTTCCTCTTCCTCATGACTCTGCAGGGCTGGCTGAGCAACAGGGCAAGAGCTTGGAGGGGAGCAGGTCAAAGCTTCAGTCCTCAGGGGAGGCTGTGGGCAGTGTGGCTTTGCCCGGGGGCGTTGGTGATACTGACTGCAAAGCTCTGCATCCCAGCACCTGGCTTCGTGGCAGGCTGCGGCCCATAGGCACGGCCTGCATCACCCTGCCTGCGCATGCTCAGTGGAAGGAGCACGTGGAAGGTCAAAGCTGGGGACGTCTGCCAGGGGAAGATGCCGCCCGCTGGCTCCCCAAATGTCCCTTTGCAGAGCTGGAAACAGCCTGTTCTGTAGTCCACGCACATTCACCCAAACCTTTGAGCTGTATTATTAGCCCTTTGTGTAGATAAAGGAAGTGAACCACCAGCTGCTGGCCTGGTTTGTCCCCATGCTATGGCAGGGACAAAGCTGCCGCCAACATGATGATGCCCCACTGATTCCTCTTCAGGAAAGGACTAGCTGTCCAGTGGCAAGAACTGTGGTTCAGCTGATGGTGCCTGGTCCCTTCAAGGTTGGCCTCAGCTTTCCAGTTGGGCTCACACTCTTTGAGCGGTTCCTGGCCACCAACTGGGAAGGTAGACTAGGGCCTTGCCATTTCCACTCACCATGGCATTGCTGTGCCCAGGACGTCCCACAGGGCTGCAGAGTCCTTGTCAGGCCTGCATCACCGTCTATGGTCCCCCCTTCCCAATGCATGCCCTTTCCTCCTTTCCCAGAGGTCACCCCACGATGCACATTTACACACCTCTTCCAGTCCAGACTCTGCTCCCAGAAAACCCATCCAGTCAGAGGAGGCTCTTTAGCCCTGGCTGGTGTGGCTCAGTGGATCGAGCACCAGCCTGTGAACTAAAGGGTAACTGTTTAATTCCCAGTCAGGACACATGCCTGGACTGCAGGCCGGGTCCCCTATAGGGAGGCACGCAAGAGGCAACTACACACTGATGTTTCTCTCCCTCTCTTTCTCTCTCCCTTCTCCTCTCTAAAAATAAATAAATAAAACATTTTTAAAAAGAGGAGGCTCCTTAAATATCTAGGTGTTTCAAAGATTAATAACAAAATAATGTATATTAAATACCTTGTCTTGGATTGAATGCCTCCCCTTGGGTCAGTAGGCTGATTTTCCATTTGCACCTTCACAATCCACTTTCTACTTTTATCTACCCTGCTCGGGGCCCCTGAAGGCTGACCCTTAAGGACAGCACCTGCAGGCAGAGACAAGAGGGCACAAGGAGAGTGAGGTCAGTTTACTTCTTCCTCTGGCTCCAACCCAGCCAGTTGTGTCCCTCACACAGTGCCACAGCTGCCCAGACAGCTCCCTTCCTCTTGGGCCTCAGGCTGAAGAGTTGTGACCCTAGGGGACCCTCCTTCTCATTTCCCTTAACCATACCTCAAACCTTGGCAAATAGGCCCTTCATCAAACATTCCTTTGTTTCCCCATTCAAGTATGTCCCGTGTTCTCAGGACACCCTGAGTGATTCAATCAGTGGGGATATTTTCACCTGCCACAAGTATTAGAAATCACTGCAAGTGTTCCAGGCATCGCGTCATCAGGTCCAGGTGCAACCAAGTTCAGAGGAGGCAAAGGAGACCAGCTCTTCCTGTGTCCTCTTTGTAAGAACAAGAAAAACTTTGCCAAATGCCTTCCATCCCAACACTACTCCCCTTGGCTGTCACTGGGAGGAATGGGTCACACACTGCCTTAGCCTCGGGTTCCCAGGAAACAGACTCAGGGCAAAGGTGTGTTTGGGTATCTCACCCAGATGTGTGGTTCTAGTAATCACGAGTGAGGACTAAGGAGCAAAGCAGAGCAGCCGGGAGCATCATGTAAGTTTTTTGAGTTGTCTACCACTGCAAGTGACCAGTTACTCTATCCCCTGGGACTACTGAAAAGTCAATGAAAAGTGTCCTAGGACCATATATCCTGGAGAAAAAGGAAAAAGCATCTCTTGGTGGCTTCACCCCTCACTGGTCAAAAGTTCACCCTAAGGGGTGCTAGCTCGCCCTGTACTTCTGGGCTGCTCACACATAAACATTCCATGGGTCCCCATATTCCAAGTGTGACGACCACAACAGAGAGGAGCCAGAACAGAGGGTAAAAGGCACAGGGTGCAGGCCTGAGACGCAGCACCTCCGGGTCATACCTGAACCTGTTCCTGTACCTGAACTCGGTCGGTGACAGTGCAGAGTGGGTCACTGCAGCAATAGATGGCATGTAAACTAGATGTGGACTATGGGACTGGAAGAGGTGTGTGTGGGCATCCAGTAGACGAGCTCATCCTGGAGACTGTCACTGGCAAGGGCAACGAGAGGGCTGTGATTGGTTTAAATTAATCGTTTGTAGTGGAATGGATGCTGAGGCTTCCACCTGAACACTTCCTGAAAGAGGACATCCTTAACTCTGCTCTCTAAAGGACCCCAGTCACCCCCATCCCTCCATTCATTCCCCTGGTGCCGCCTACCACAAGGAGAAATCAGCCTGGTGGCTGCCATCATGGGTTGACTGGCTCAGCGTTCTTCCTCTCCCCACCCACCACCACCACCGAGCACGCAAAGGCCAGAAAGCTAAATCCCACCCTTCCCGAGTCTCTCGCTGCTCTGTCAGTCAGGCAGGGTGCAGATGATGGCAGGGGTGGCGTAACTCCAGAGGCACGCTTCGTGATTAAGCTACCCGGACCTGCCGGGATCTAAACCCTGAAGGGGACATGTTCCCTTATTAACTCGCTTGTTATTCTCTCTCTCCCCACCATACTGTAAGCTCCTTGATACCTGGCACTTGTTTTTCGTCAATGTATCTATAGAGCCTACAGAACCGGGTACCTGGCAGGGGCTCCAGAATGACTGGAAGGGTGGATGGACGTGAGAACACTAAGGCAGGTGGAAGAGGGGGAAAGAGTGGACCACACGGCTCAGTTTCCCCACCTGTAAACTCTGGAGTGTGCCCGGTCTAAGTCCTCCCAACTCTTCCCTATTCACCCTGACCCCCTAGATGAGCTCATCCGGTGTCATCATTTAACTTGATGTCCTGAGGCATGACCTCCCCTTTGAACTTCTGACTCACCCAATTATTACCCAACATTTCCACTCTGCTGTAACAGGCATCTCAAATGTCACATACACAAACAGAATTCTTAATTCCTCCTCTAAATCTTCTTTTCCCACAGACTCCTCTATCTCTGTAAATGACAACTCCATTCGGCCAGTTGTTTGGGCCCCAAACCCAGGAGTCATTCCTGATGCCTCCTTCTCTTGCACGTTTCTTGTCCAGTTCTTCAGCAAATCCTCTGGGCTCTACATGTCTAGAAACCCACCATTTCTCCCCACCTCCGCCTCCCTGACCTAAGATACCATCGTCTTTCAGCTGGATTATTGCAACAGTCTTCTATACTGGATGTTTCTGGTAACCGATGTCAGGTTTTTCTCGGCCACCTCTGACTCCAGCGCTAGCTGCAGCAGGCAGCTGTGGGTGAGCTTAGCTGAGCTTGTGCCCGGAGTGTCTTGTCTCATGTGTGCACCTTGTGCTTCCTGCCTTAGACCTCAACGCCTCCAGGCCGTCTCAGTTCCAGCACAAAATTCACTTGTGTTGACAGCCTCCTGCCTCAAGTGTGAACTGCACAGCTCTCTGTTCTCAGCCCCACTGAATCTTGATCCCATCAGACCGGCTCTACCCAGGAACCCAGATGTGCAGAGTTAACACCTCAGGAGCAACCTTCAACCCCTGGGGGACGGGGCAGCTGGGGAAATGTCCCTGCCTCCTACGCGTCACGGGGGAAATTCCAGGGGCCAGTCTGTGCCTGGTTCAAAAACCCCAGCAAATTTGAACTCCTGATGTCCACAGCAGCAACACTGATAATGCACCCTTATGTTGACTTTTGCTTCTTTCCTGTCTCATTGTCCCCACTCCCTCATGCCTGCCCTTTGGGTCATCTGGCAGAAAAGCCATGTGGACATGAGTCCTTGTCTCAGCCTCTGCTTTCAAAGGAAGCTGCACTAAAATACATTCTCACTTTGTTTCAATTGCTGCCAAGAAGCAGACTGATCTTCTTAAAACATGTGTGAGCATATCCCTGCTCAGCCGAAAGCCCCCAGTGACTCCCATTTCCCTTAAAGGAAAAGCCAAAGTTCTGACAGTGGCTGACAAGACCCGACAGATCCCAGCCTTCCCACTCATTCCTCTCTCATGTCACCTCCTGCTAACCTTCCCTTTGCTCTCCCAGAGCCATGCTGACTGGTCTTCACGGTCACCCAGCACGCTCCTGCCTCAGGAACTTTGCACTGGCCGGTCCTACTGCCAAGAACATTCTGCCTCCAGACATTTCCAAATACCCCCTTCACTTCCTTCAGGGCTCTTCTGGAAACCCTGCTCAGAGAGGCCTTCCTGTGCAGAACAGCAACCTGCTCCTCCCTGCTGCTCCTTGGGCCACTCACCCTGCTTTAGTTGTCATAGCACCGAGTACCAAGATCCTAACCGTCTTTTCATTTTTTGGTATGTTTTCTGTCTCCTCCCCGATTTGAACGTAATCTCCATGAGGACAGGGCCTCGGGGACTTTATTGTGTTTTCTGTTTTCACTACAGAACCTAGAACAGTGCTTAGCAAATGGTAAGCGCTCAATAAATATTTGCTGGATGAAGCAAATGAGTCCATAAGACTGGAGAAGTGTGTAGGAGTCAGACTATGGTAACCTTGAACCCCCAGCTCCTGAGTCTGGCAGTGGGTGTGGAGGCAGCTCTCGGCCAGGAGGGGCCCTGAGGGCTGGCCACAGGGCACCTCTGCAGAGAATTCGCTCCATGCGTTGCCCTCTAAGGCTGCTCCAGGTTGACAATCTCTTTAGGGGTCGATGTTCTGAAATTTGTTTGGAGGAATCCCAGGTAAAAAACCTCAAGGACTGCAGAGCATTTAGAAAAATAAAACCTCTGTGAGTCTCGTCCATGCTCATCCTGTGCAGACCGTTTATCCCCTCTGGTCCCTGAGACTCTGGCCATCAGCAGCATGGAGTGCCCTGTCACCTCGGAGCACTGGTCAAAGGCGCCACAGCCAGCGACTCCTCAGTGTCGAAAGGACACTGGCAGTCTCACCAGCGAGATGGTTGGAATCCATGGGCCGCCAGGCAGGGCCCGGGGGTGGTCTACTGGCCCAGTCATGCAGACCTGGGGTTAGGGCGCAGGCCAGGCAGGGCTCTGTCTTCCCTCCAGTGAGAGTCAGCCCACTGGCCTTTGCAGACACATCGCTTGGAGACAGCAGCACTCCCTGTGAGCGCAAGAGACGCAGCTCCGAGCCAGAGGGAAGGCAGCCCCTCCCTGCTGGAGTGGCCTGGGCCCCTGGCTCTGCAGGCAGGCAGAAGCGGGAGCTGCAGCGCGGGACTGAAGAGGTTAATGTTCATCTATCTGCCTCCGAATGTTAATGTGTCTAGGTGATGTCAGTGGGAACCGGGAAGGAGGGAGTGGGAAGAGCAGTGGGGCTTGGAGGCAGCAGAGGCTGCCAGGCTGCCCTGGAAGACCCCCTTCGGGACTGTGGGGCTGGTGCTCCAGGACAGGGAGGCAGGCGTCGGAGGCTGCCGCAGCCTGCGTGGGCGGACGGGCCAGCAGGCGACAGGCACTGGCAGGATGGACCTGCAAGCCTTGCTGCTGCCCAATGGCCCCAATGCCAGCAACACCTCGGATGGCCCCGATAACCTCACCTTGGCCGGTGAGTATGTCCCTCTGCAGAGCTGGGGTTGGGAAATGGGAAGGTTTCACCTCTGAACCGAACTGCCTGGGAAACTTTATTACAGTTCTTAGGGAGAAGATCTGCAGTCTGCTTTGCTTGCAGGGAAGGGGAGAAGGGGGCGGGGCAGGCAGGGGCCCAAGGGGCTGGAGCAAAGGCACGTTCAGAAGTGACAAAGGGGAGCTTTGGAGATCTTGTTTGCCCTGCATGTCGTCAGTTTGGCTCAAATTGAAAAAAAAAAAAAGGAATTGGCAAGGATGGTGGCTAGCGGCGAAGGCTCAATGATGAGTTTCAAATATGCTTTGCAGGAAAAATTCCAGGCTGGAAAAGCCAGCAAGAGAAGCTGGAGAATAGCATGTGAGGAGGCAGCTGGAGGCTCCCTCCTTCACCGATGCCCTTGGCTCTTGGCTCCCACTACAGTAAGGGGTCTGAACCATCCCAGCTGCCCCTGGGGAAGGCCCCGGAAGGGGCAACTCTCAGGGATTAACTTTCCTGGTGAACCAAACTGCCTGACAGTTCCAGAGCTGAGATGCCCTGGAATTCTAGCTTGGAGGGAGAAGGGAAAGAAGGAAAAAGAAGAAAGGTTTTTTGAGAATAAAATTCTGAGGGTCTGGGCTGCAACACAGCAGCTTCAGTTTCTGCTCACCAGGGAAGCTCAGGCTGAGACGATGGGGGCCCGAGGAAATCCCTGAGAGGAGCCCAGGGGAGGGCAGGGCTGCGGGCCTCGTGGGCAGAAGCCTCCACAGGACAGTCGCCCACAGAGATGCCCAGGAAGCAGTGCACAGCTCCCACCAGCAATCTCTAACATGAAATGATCAGGGCTGCAAGCAGGGGGAGGAAAGTCCGTGCACACGCCCACATGTGTGCGTGCACACACACACACTCTCTCTTGTCCTTCTAGCTATTTTGATGAGGTTTCCTGGTGAAGCCTGGGGCCCACAGAGCAGTTCTTTGCAGACAACTGTGGTTGTTGACTCTTGTGTCTTCCGAAACAATGCAGGAGGCAAAGGACTGGGTCCTTTAACTAACAGGTGGTGCGTTACAGTCTAGTAGGACTGACCAGGGAACCGGTGGAAGAAGGCGAGGGGACAGGATAGGTTAGCACCAGTGTGGGGAGCGAGAATGGTGGGAAAGAATTCCAGGAGAAGGGTGGACACTGAGCTGGAACGGCAGAGGAAGAAGTACACAAGCGTGTCGCTGGAGGCTGAGTGCGCCAGTAGGATGTCAGCTCTTAGAGGGCACAGCCCATGTCTAGCGACTGCCACTGCCACTGCTCCTTCTGTCCCCAGGGCCACCTCCTCGCACGGGGAGTGTCTCCTACATCAACATCATCATGCCTTCGGTGTTTGGCACCATCTGCCTCCTGGGCATCGTGGGGAACTCCACGGTCATCTTCGCCGTGGTGAAGAAGTCCAAGCTGCACTGGTGCAGCAACGTCCCCGACATCTTCATCATCAACCTCTCGGTGGTGGACCTCCTCTTTCTCCTGGGCATGCCCTTCATGATCCACCAGCTCATGGGCAATGGCGTCTGGCACTTCGGAGAGACCATGTGCACCCTCATCACGGCCATGGACGCTAACAGTCAGTTCACCAGCACCTACATCCTGACCGCCATGGCCATCGACCGCTACCTGGCCACTGTCCACCCCATCTCCTCCACCAAGTTCCGGAAGCCTTCTGTGGCCACCCTAGTGATCTGCCTCCTGTGGGCCCTCTCCTTCGTCAGCATCACCCCCGTGTGGCTCTATGCCAGGCTCATCCCCTTCCCTGGGGGCACTGTGGGCTGTGGCATCCGTCTGCCCAACCCGGACACTGACCTCTACTGGTTCACCTTGTACCAGTTTTTCCTGGCCTTTGCCTTGCCCTTTGTGGTCATCACGGCTGCCTACGTGAGGATCCTACAGCGCATGACGTCCTCCGTGGCTCCTGCCTCTCAACGTAGCATCCGGCTGCGGACAAAGAGGGTGACCCGCACAGCCATTGCCATCTGCCTGGTCTTCTTCGTATGCTGGGCGCCCTACTACGTGCTACAGCTGACCCAGCTGTCCATCAGCCGCCCAACACTCACCTTTGTCTACCTGTACAACGCGGCCATCAGCTTGGGCTATGCCAACAGCTGCCTCAACCCCTTCGTGTACATCGTGCTCTGTGAGACATTCCGCAAACGCTTGGTCCTGTCGGTGAAGCCTGCGGCCCAGGGGCAGCTCCGAGCCGTCAGCCACGACGAGGAGAGGACAGAAAGCAAGTGTACCTGACGCCTCCCCAGCCTCCCTGGGTACCTCCGCGTCTGGAAACCATAGCAGACCACGGGGAGGGATGATAAAAACCGAAGACCGTGCTGGGAGAATGCAGGGAGGCTGGGTGGTGCGGGGTTGCCACCACCAAACACCTTCCACATGCCTGCAATTTTCTGGGAAGGCTCCAAGCCAGGTGGAGGGCTTCAGGTGTCAGAAATCCCCTGGGGAGAGCAGGATGGAGTTGAACAGAAACTGAGCAAGAAGGAAATTTTGTTTTAAATGATCATTTAAAGCCCTGCAGTGGCTAGCTCCCAAATGTCTTTTCCCCAAGAGAAAGGTTTGTTTAAAGTCAGGCAGGGCTGGGGTGTGAGCAGCGGGGCCACATGGAGTGTCACGGGCCCTGGGGAGCTGGGAAGGTGCTGTGGACTCCTCGCCCTTCCATCTCTCATTGGGAGGTCGGAGGCAGTCTTTCTCCTGAGCTGGAGGATGATGAGAAATGAAGCATGCCATCTCGTGTTCCAGCATCCTGCGTCAATTTCCCTGTACCTCTAGGGTATGCATGCTTATTGTTTGGGGGTGGGGGGTACTCTGAGCCCACAAGAGTAAAAGTCCAATTTGCTAGAAGATCCAACTGAGAGTGAGAAGGCTAACCGGGGTAGGTGGAGGGGAGTATCTTGAAATTTAGAAAGTAGGGAAGAATAAGGGGTTTTTGCAGCTGTGGGCACATCATCACCGTGGGGCACACTTGTCAATCACCAGATTCCAGAGTGGAGTGCCCATCAGTGTCCTGCATGTACAGGGGTCATTCTGATACATAGTGTGTTGGCACCATTATTATTATTTTTTTTGCTGTGGCTTTTCTCTTCAAAATAAAAATGAATAAAGGATAATCTCCACCCACGTCTTTCTGGATGCTGCTGTATAATTGCTTGGGCTTGGGGGTGGGGTGGGGGTGCGTGGCAAAAAAGGAAAGAGGGATCACTTGGCTTTGGAACCTCGACCTTGGTTCAGGCTACATTTTAGGAAACAGAAAGCAGGGGAATCTGCTTGTCTAACCCCACGGGGAGGCTTCCGTGACACAAGCGAAATTACCGTATGGATTCATTCTATTACAATTCCGTTGCTGGGCTTGTTCTCAGAACTCGGCTTTCTTCTACTGCTCAAAAGCACTAGTTTGTCACCAGTGCTGGCCCCTCAGGCCCCAAGTCCCACCACCAATTCCCCCCCACTGAGTCACGGGTGGTGGGGCTGGCTTCTCAGGGCAGCCGGAGCCTGCTTTTTGCAGCTGCTAAGATCTGGTGCGAGTCACACTGGGCGGGAAGATTCCAGACGGAGCCGCTGGGTGGCGGCCAAGGATGCCGCTTCTCAGCTACTTCAGCGAGAGGGGCCGAGCCAAGAGTCCTTCTCTAACCATTGAGCAGACGTTGATGAGGCAGTGGGAGCAAATTGTGAGCCTCCAAGCCTCCAACTCGTCCAGATGCACCTTTAAAGAAGGTGCACCGGCACTGCCTCTTCTTGCCAGGTTTTTCTTGTTGTTTTACACAGTTGCAGCAGGTAGCCCGTTTTTGCACTTTTGGGCAGCTTCTTTGGGTCCCGGGAGCTCTTTTTATCACCATCCTTAGTAGTATTTCTCACTTTGGGTACCCCTCTACCTGTGCAGGGGAGCAAAGAGGCTGATGGCTCCTTTTCCTTACCCACTAACAGTGAGGTCTCTAGCTGCCACAGTTAAACTCCAAATATATTTTAGATGCACGTCCAACAAAAGAAAATAGATCCCAGGGGAGCCTCCAGGCAACTCCTATCTCCTGGTCTCCTGAATCTGGTTTGTCCCTGCTCGTCTAGCCCAGGGCTCTAGCTCCAACCCCCACTCCCAGGAAAATAGGTGAGGTGGCCTCTCCCAGGAAATGGAATTGACCAAGTCAACAGCTCCGTAGGTGGGTGGGTGTACACATCTGCTGGTGGCCCAACACCCTGCTGGGGGCCCAGCAACTCCTAGGGACAGCAACACCCCTTCTTTCGGCTCCCAACCTCATGTTGAAACCTTAAATGCAAGCGAAGTAGGTTCAGCCAGAAAAGTGAGTGGGTAGTGATGCAAACAGAAGACAGGGAAGATTAGGGGAGAGGCAAAGAAGTGTAGAGAACAGAGGCAAGGAGACTATAATGGGGGTGGGGGGACTGTCCTCAGCCTGATCCGGAAGTAGCCGGAACACACTTGAGGTGCCACTGGATAAAAAGCAGCGAGGGGAGGGTGGGTTGCTGGTGGGTTGGGGGATTATCTCCCTGACATTGTTAGAGGGAATGGAGGACTGGGTGTAAGGCTGGTGGGCAGGCCTGAGGAATGAATGCAATTCTCCTTTCTTCCCCATTCAACCTGGGCTCTGGATTGAGGGCACTTTGGGGAACTGTGTGGGCCACCCTGAGCTCGAGAGAGTGCAAGAAGGGGGTGAAGACCACGCAGTTGATCTCTTTGCTTCCCTCTCCCTTCCCTCCTGTGACAAATACTGTCTTTCCCATGGGGCCCCCTCAGATCACCCCCCAAACACAGGGAGTGGTCACATACAGCTCCCTCATCTGCTTCCCGAAAAATATTTCCTCTCCAACTGTAAGGAGTATGTCCCTAAAATCCCCTATGGTAGAAGGATTCCACAGCTGAGGGCCTTATGACCTCACAAACGAAGGCATGGAAGTCTCGTGCACTCTTGACATTCACTAGAGAAATCACGGCCGGAGCACCAGGCATGAGCCATGGTATTTTGGTTTGTTTGTTTCCTATATCATCCGTTTTCATTCTACTTGTGTTCTCTGTGGTAAGGTATATATAACAACTGAACTATACATTTAAAATAGGAAGTTAAATTTTATATTTGATTTTATACCTTCCTGCGGAAGACATTTGTATTTTACCACAATAAAAGATATATATATAGATATAGATATAGATATAGATATAGATATAGATATATGCACACATACAAACATAAAATTTACCATTTTAACTCTTTTTAAAGGTTTTATTTATTTTTAGAGAGAAGGGAAGGGAGGGAGAAACATTAATGTGTGGTTGCCTCTCTTATGCCCTCAACTGGGGACCTGGCCTACAACCCTGGCACATATCCTGACTGGGAATCGAACCAGAGACCCTTTGGCTCACAGGCCAGCACTCAGTCCACTGAGCCACACCAGCCAAGGCCATTTTAACTATTTTCAAGTGCACGATTCAGTGGCATTAAGTACATTCATGTTATTGTGCAGCCATGGCCATTACCTGTCTCCCAAATTCTCCCACCTCCCAAAACGGAAACTCTGTGCCCATTAAACACAAACTCCCCTCTTTCTCTGCTCCCCCCCAGCCCAGTACAATCACCATTCCACTTTCTGTCTCTGTGAATGTAACTACTCCTGAGATCCCCCAGAAGTAGAATCATACAGTATTTGTTCCTTTGTGTCTGCTTTATTTCAATTAGTATACTGTCTTCAAGGTTCATCCACATTATCGCATGTATCAAAATTTCATTCCTTTTTAAAGCTGGATAATATTCCATTTTATGTATATACCATCTTTTGTTTACTCATTTGCTTGTCCATGGGCATCTAGGCTGTGTCCACCTTGTGTTAGAATTATGAATGGTGTTGCTGTGAACATGTGTCTTACCTGCTGTGGACTGACTCTGTTGACTCTGACCCAACCCTCACTATGGTGGTATCTGAAGACAGGGCCTTTGGGAGGTTACCTCAGCCAAAACGACACTTCACCCACCAAACTGTGGAATATAAAAAGGGAGGTGGCCTTCCTGGCAGAGGAATGATCTGTGCAAGAGCCCTGTGTTTAAGGGGAGTTTATGGGACTGATGATGGACGCCCTACATGGGTGAACCAAGGGGATATCTCAGCTGGACACATACTGTGTTCCCAGTTTCTTCTGGGGTCTATTTTGCAATGTGGTTGCAATTACAAGGTTGTAACTGCAGCCTGGGCCATACCAATTCATTACGAAAGGGAAAAACAAGGGAGTTTGATTCATCCCAGTCTCTCTTGGATCTTGCTAGGTAAAACAAACAAGAGGCTGAAATTCTAAATGCCAGCTCTATCACCAACACTTGACGAAGCTCTGTCTTGTCAGACGAGGGATAAACAGGGTAACTGTGAGGAGCTCCACGGTCCTGTGCTCCGGTGCCGGTAGCTGTGCCCCTTACCTTGAGCACAATCTGCCCTGCCCGGTCACCATCCCATTGCTTCCCGGTCCGCTCACCCTCCCCTGCTGCCAATCATCTGCGGTGCCAGTGCCCACCAGGGAGCCAGGTGGGCTGCAGCTGCTCCCCTGTTGGCTTCTGCCCAGGTTCACTTGGCTGCCTGCGAACAAGAGCTTTGCTGGGGAGCTTATTTTTGGTGGCCCCCCCAAACTCTCCTTCCTTCCTCAGGAAGTGGAGTGAAGAGGAAGAAATTCTGAATGTCCGTGGCCGCCGTCTGTCATCTCTGTCTCTTTGACACTCTGTTGGCCCCCAAATCCCGATCTCCCTCACTGACCGCCAGTCCAATACTTCCTACTGTCCACACGACAGCTTTGCCATCCCCGACTCGGTATCATGGAAAGCATGTTTTCATTATCTTCCTACCACTCACCCTCCAAAATTCCCCAGTTTTCTCCAGCACATTATGTCCCTCGCTCTTTTTTTGCTCCCTATGTCTGTTCCATTATAAAGTCCTGTCAGGCCTCGTATTAAATTACCATATTTCACAGATTTATGCTTTCCATCTGATTTCTAGACTCAGAGTCACCTACCTTTATACCCCCAGCATGGCCACTAACTTGCTGTGTGGCGTTGGGCAAATCACTTAACCTCTCTGAACTTTCTGTAATCTGTAAGATGGAGGTAAAATATATATTCCTTGCAGGGTTGATGTGAGAAGTGAAGCATATATAAAGTGGCACATATGTCAAGTGCACATTGGGAAGGGCTAAGGAATAAACCTGACAAGCCCGGGAGGGCCACATGGCAGGCTTGGCAAGCTCGGTGACTGAAAGTAACCATGCAGGAGATCTGGTCGCAAATTTCTGACCGGGAAGGTCACGGTGTAGTCACGTCCCAGGCCTACAGCCTCTTTCACCAAGGTCAATCTTCACCCTAAGTGAGCCCTGTCTGTTGTTCTCATGCACCTCGGATAACATACCTTTGAAATGCCAGAGTCGTTTTCTTTTCCAGACCCCTCAGAGGCACAACTGCAGAGCGCGAGACCACGAGACTCCTCACAGTTATCTTGTTGCCCGCAGACCATCTCTACGTGCTGTAAACGTTAAATGTCAACCATCCTGGGCCCACCCACGGAAAAGCGGTATGTGTTTCTGTTTTGCGTTTTATCCAGTCCTAGAGATTTCCTCACTTTGCTTTCTCCTGCCACCCTAATCTACCAGCAATGAATTTCATGGGACTCCTCACATATTCTCCTTTGATTCTGATGTAAATAGAAAATTTGCTGCAAAACTGCCATTCTCTGGGGCATTTTCTCAATTTGTTGAGATCTTCCTTTCGGGCATGTCCTCAAAATTTGGGGTAAAATAAACGTTTATAAAATTATTCTATAGGTTTGGACATTCTTCTGTCGACATTATAGCCACCCCATAAATCATTACTTCTCTTCCCCCCACGCTCTCTCTCTCGGCAGCATCCTAGCCTAAGTCCTCCTCGTCATGTACCTGAAGTACAGCAGTGACTTCCCAGAGGGCCCCCGGTTTTCTAATCTCTTCCTCCAGCCCGGCCCATCCCAAATACCAAGACCAGAGAAATCTTAAAATACTGTGCTCCTCTGGCCCCTCTTCGAATCTATCCTATAGTATTCCTTTCCTCTTGCCATCAGGTCAAGTCGAAGACCCCTTCCAGCCCTAAAGTCTGCAATAATCTGGCCTTTCGCACCCCAGACATCTCCATGGTGTCTTTAATGAAGACTATGGGAATGAATGGGGTTCCTGAGAGAGATTAAGAGAAGAGAGCTAAGGACAGGACAGACTCCTAGGACCTTAGCTTTTCAGAGCTGGGCAGAAGAAGAGGGATTCAGCCAGCCATGTAGGAGTGGCACCCTGGAAGTTTCCAAAAGAAAGTGATCAAGAGCCTCACATGCTGCAAAAAGGTCAAGTTCAGGACTGAAAAGGGTGTATAATGGGTTGAACAGTGTCCTCCAAAAAGATATGTCTGACTCTTAACCCCTAACATCTGAGAATACAACCTTATTTGGAAATTGCATCTTTGCAGGTATAATTAAGTTGAGGATCTCAGGATGATCTCATCCTGAGAGATAAGGCGGGGGAGTCGGGGGTACGGGTCCTAAATCCAAGGGCTGATATCTTGGATATTTATTAAAGGACAAGGAATTTGAGACACAGAAACACAGAGGACAAGCCACGTGAAGACTGAGGCAGAGGCTGGAACGATGCACCCCTGAGCCAAGGAATGCAGAGGATTGCTGGAGCGACCAGAACCTAGGAGAGAGGCACGGAACGGATTCTCCCCCAGTGCCTGCAGAAGGAACCAGTTTTGCCTGACAATTTCATTTCAGATTTCTGGCCTCCAGAACTGTGAGAGAATAAATTTCTCTTAAATATTTTTTGTTACAAGCTACCAAGCTGGTAGTAGTCCTGGGAAACTAACACAGGGTGTCTTGGATTTAGAAGAGACTGTTGGTTTCTGAAGCAGAAGGAGCACCATTTCCAGTTTGACTGTAACAGGAGGGGAGCTATCACAGTATCTAACAAGGTCACTTAAAGAAAGAAGGTCTTTAAAAATAAGATGAAACTGCTAATGAAAAAGGAGCTTGTACATCAATAAGGCTGAAAGGGCAGAAATCACTGAATTTCAGAGCTGGAAGGACCATGACACACATCTGGTCACAGGTGCACGCACTGGGGAGCATATCTGTTAAACAGGTAACATGCTTTCCCTTCTTTACCTCCCTCCTCTTCTGCCAGATGCATCTGTTTGCCTGGGCGAGGATTAGAAAAGCAAAGAGAAAGGGACAGCTCAGCTTTGGACATCCAGAAAAATATTCCTCAGTGTAAAGCACGGGAATAGCTTTTAAAGCCAGTCTTTGTCCAGAGAGAAAAGGATTTTCTGAATAATTTAAACACGCATTAAGGTATCAAGATCCAGGCCTGGTGGACTAGGTCACCGAGTTTTGTCATGAGCCTCGAGTGGAAGGAAATCAGGATATGATGCAATGTGTGTGACCCAAGGACAACCATGAATGAAGGCCCAGGCGGGGGACACGGGCCATCCCACATTTGGGCTTAATCTCCACACCCAGGATGAAGCCAGGGGTTGAGGGAGGGGTGTTGGGGAAGGGTTGAGGGGACAGCTAAATGCACTGAAGCCTTGGCCCTCTTTCCTATTTGGATCATCAGGAGGAGCCCCATATTGAGAGAGACTCTGCATCCCAAGTCAGAGGGGCAGACATGCAAAAACGAGGTGGGGAAACAGCTACATAAATGGCCCTGTGCCCCATGGCTACAGGGGATCCTGAAGTTCCTCTGGGATCTGGAAAGTGACATGGAGTACTGAGGGGCCTGAAGGCCTTGGCCCCAGCTCAGGAATAAGAGAGATTACTCTTTGTGGGGCCTCATACCCGGGGCATGATTCCAGCACTGGGTGTCAGCAACGCACTGGAAAAACCCATAGGTCACCGACCACTCAGGGGACTTGGTCACCACAGAGAGGGGTGGTAGAAAGAAAGGCAATTTAAAGGACTGACTGATTACCCTACAGAGACCGAGTCATCCAAGAGAGGCCATTTAAACTGAAAGGCACTGTACCTTGCATTGGCTAATTAGGGTTCCTCCCCACTTCCCCGCAGTGGGTCAGGGGCTCATCCAACCAGTCACAGAGAACAGAGAAGCAACATTTATCCTTGTACTTTTCCTTGAATGTCAATCTGTGCTCCTGCTGCCCATGCCACTGTCACCCAGGCAGTGCTCCAAAGGTGAGGAGGCAGGCACCACTGGGAGCAGGGGAGTGCTTGTGGAATGGGGTCCCTCGGGGGCCCAGAATGTGAAGATTAAATGTGTGTGAGATGGGACAACAGTCGCCTGGGACTGGCTCCAGGGATGGCTGCCTCTGAGAGAGGATCTAGAACAATCAAATTCGAGGGTACGAATCAATGCTGTCATATACCTTGGAGACGAAGGGACGTAACTTCCCACAGGACGGCTTGTGGAAGAGGAAGTGGAAAGGCTCCCAAGACGCTGGATTGTTTGCGTTTAATAGAAAAGCCACATCCTGGATCCTTCCCCTTGGTTCACTTAATCCTTGAGACAGCGCTAGGTGTTCTTGCAGGAAATGAAAACCCGGAGGCGCCGCTTTCCCATGTTGCTATTTTGAGGGTGGTGTTCAGACAAGGCCAGATTGCACAGCTGGTGTGAATCTGCCCCTGCACATCCTGTGCGTTCCCACTGCAGCCCACCGCCTCATGAAAGGAGGCAGGTGGGAGACAAGGAGGACGCCGTCAGCCGAAGGGCCCAGGTGATGCTGCTGGGGCAAGTCCCCGGGAACCTCTGTGCTTAGAGGGAGATTTAAAGTTGCTGCCATCCCATCTAAGAGAAGGACCCACCCCTCCCCTGTCTAGTTCACATCACCGAATTACTTCCCGGTGGTGGCGGCGGCGTGGTGAGGGGTGTGGAGCACGACCCTGAGACCCAGGCGCAGTCCGGTTTATATTTCTGCGCTGAGATCTTGGGCAAATCACATAAGTAAGCTTCAGAGCCTCGGACTGCACCGTTTTAACAGTGGGGAGAATACTCCCTCCACTTACTGACGGACGAGAAGGACTGGACGAGGGCACGTGTGTCTGGCACAGAGCCTGTGCAGAGAACAGGTACAAATAGTTCGATTCTGCCCATCTGTCTGCTGTGTCTCCCTCAGCTCTATTGTAACCCACGTTTTCGGGGTTAAATGCCCTGGAGGAACCCTGGCAAAGTGACACAGAGCCAGGCACCGACTCAAGAGGCCTGCTCAGGAGAGCTTCCCTTGACCCTGACCTTCAGCATTCCTAAGAGAAAAAAAAGTCTAGAAAACCTTTTCTTGTGCAGGGAACAGAACGATCTCCTTGGGTGCCTGGCTCCCCTGGCCCCTCAGCGCAGGTCTCGGGCCTATGACATGACCCCAGGTGTATCTGGGCGCTGTGGGGATGGGGCTTAGCCAGCTCCTCCCTTAAGAGGCCATCAGAGAATCACATGGTATCAGCCACAGGGTGGTCATGGACCTCAAAAAAAGAATGCTGAACTCTTTCTTTCTCAAGTATTGTTGAGGGGAAAGGAGCTCCTGACAGGTGCAGAAGAAACACACACCCCCCCTTGGCAGCAGGGGAATTAAGTTGCCACAGCAACGAGTGCCGTCCCGGTCCACTCATTATACAGCTTTTGAGACTTCCTCCATCCAGCTCACCTCCCAGGCTTCTCCCAGCAAAACGTGCTCAGGAGGGAGACAGTGACCCCCTCCTTTCAAGGCCAGCCCCACCTGTCTCTGTGACAGGACAGTATTTACTTGGTTTACATTTGGTCGTGTACAGGGAAAGGTGCCCTGTCATCCTCTATGCTGTTTCTTTTTATTTTACTCCTTCCTACAGAATTTTTTAAAAATGTAATGAGCAGCTACTGTTTTTGTAATTTTGACAAGCTAATAAAAACAGGGTGATGTTATTAATATGCCTGCTCTTACCCCTTCAGCAGCTATATACCGATATTAACCTCCCATATCCAGGCCCTGGTCCAGCTTTGCAGCAGAAGGGAGGTGAGGCAGGATGGTCCCTGTCCCCACAGGGCTTACACTCCTGCAGGGAGACAGTCCTAATCACAACAAGGGAAAGACACCGAGAAGACTGGCAGGTCTGGGCATGCTTTCTCCGTTTCCTCTCCCACCTCTGAAGAGGTGACATTTAAGCCGAGGCCTGAGGATGAAAAGGAACAAAGCAGGGAAAAGGGAGAAAAGGGCACCCAGGCATAGGAGCGAGGTTGCAAAGACCCAGAGGTGGACGAGAGGAAAGGTCAACATGTCCGGAGTGAGGAGCAGGAAGGACAGGGTGAGTGACAGGCACAGCCAGGAGGCCACTCGAGTTCCCAGGACAATGGAAAGACAGGGAAGGATTCTACGCAGGAGAGTGACATGATCTGATTTATGTTTAAATCAGTCACCACAGCTGCTGGTGGAGGGAGAGGCAGAGAATGGGTTGGAGAGGGGGCAAGGGTAGAAGCAGACAGACAAGATAATGAGGTCATCATTAGCTTTCTGCCGAATGACTTTGATTTTAGATGAGGCTAGAAAATTGCAGAGGTTAGAAGAGCGTACTTTTTAAAAGGCTCTCACATGCCCACCAAACCATGACACTTGTTGTCTTAGCTGGGGCTGGGGAGGAGGGTGGTGGTCAGCTCTTTGAACTTTCAGGTGGCTGAGTCACTGTGGGATCATGATTCAGCAGGTTCGGGCGGGAGAGGCCTGAGACTGAGTTCCCAGGTAATGTCAGACCAGGAATAGCAGCATATGAAGGACTTTCATTTTTCAAACTTGCTACAATGTCCAAATTCCTTTTTTAAAAGCACGATTAGCTTCTGTGATGGGCAACAATAACAATTACAAAGATATTTTTAAAGGACCCTGGAAACAGCCTGCCAGAGACATGAGAGGACAGAGCAGAAGAGTTCAGAAAGGGATATCTGGCCCTGGCCACCCGGAGGAGACCAAGGTCATCCAGCAATAGGCTCACCAGCTCCCTGGGGAACCTCGTGGCTCCAGCGGCCAACAAGAAACAATCTCAAAGTAAACATGAAGGACCAGCTGTATGTCAAGAACTCTGTTAAGTGTTGAGATATTGGGGGTGGTGGGGAGTCACTGGCAGAGAAGCAGGGGAGACAGATGCAAATAGAGAACTGCAACCCAAGCCCAAGGTGCTAAGAGCATCCATGGAGGAGGCACCTAGAGTGCCAGCGTCACCTAGATCACCTCTGTTGGAAAGCAGCCTGTGGCTCGGTCACCAGAACAACAATCTACCTTTGAATGAGTGCCTTCTGGATGCCAGGCGCTGCCCAGATCTTTTCGGACAAGTCTCAGAGCCCTAGTGCTTCAGGGCACACACCCTGGGGGCCGGGTGACTACTTGCGTTCAAACCTCAGCTCTGTCATTCACCAGCTAAGTGAACTTTGGCACATTACTTAAGCATTCTGAGCCTCAGTTTCCTTCTCTGAAAAATGGGGATGATAATAACTAAGAATGTTGTAAGGGTTAAATGAGTTTTTGTGTGGGAAGCTCTCAGAATGACTGGCATATAATAAGAGCTATTAAAGCACTAGCTATTTTTTTATCCTCACCTGAGAACATTTTTTCATTGCTTTTTAGAGAGAGAGCAACATCGATGTGAGAGAGAAGCATCGATTGGTTACCTCCGTATGTGCCCGGACAGGGAACTGAATGTGCAACATTTTAGTTACCAGACCCCAATGCTCCAACTGCCTGTGCCACACCTGCCAAAGCAAGGCACTAGCTAGTATTCAATCCCCACAACAAGCCTGTGAGCCCAGTAATCCAACACTCACTTTGCAGATGAAGGCACTAAGGATCCTAGAGGTTGCACTCAGCTCTGGAAAATGCCCAGGCTCTGGGCTTGAGTCGTGAATCCTGTTTCCCACAACCCAGGTCGGGTGCCCCACACCCACCCCAGGCATTGCAAACAGACCTGGTCTCCCGCCCTCTGACTTAAAACAGCACCTGTCCCATGCAGGAGCTAGAGGTTCCATGGGAAGAGTTCAAGTGTGTTTGGTCCTCAGACTGCAGCATTCCCAGCTGTTCACTCGCTCTGTGTCCTTAAAGCCGATGAATCACAAACCTGAAACTCAGCCCTCAGCCCACAGGGGCGACAATAAAATAAAACTACTCTCACCCCTTCTGCACAGATGAAAGAGGTTTCTGAGATGAGAAAGCAGTCTATGTCCATTTATCTTACTCAGTCCTGCTGGTTGGATGCAAACTGCTTTTTCATAATGAGGCAAAAGGACAACACTGGTGGGTGGGATGAAGTGACTGAGACATGCGGCTGAAAGATGGCACCAGGGAGCAGGATGCTGAGTGGGCTGCCGGGCAGTATGCAGCCACCAGGAATTCTCTCCTCCCCCTCCCCTCTGCCCCTCCTCCAGGGGTAGGCTGTACAGAGTGAGACCTCACTCCCCTCTGTACGGGCAGAAGGGCCTGAAAGCATTTTGATGGTGTAACGAGGAAGCAGGCTCCTTGGCTACAGGGGCAGGCAAGCTGAAGAGGGGTCAAGTCTGCTTCTGGGTACCTGACTCAAATGTAGAAGATAAAAAATTTATGACACATGGACATGAACTAAAGGGGGGGGGGATATGGGGGGAGGGATGTGCAGGGTGAAGCAAAATGAAGGGGGAAAATGGGACAACTTTAACAGCATAATCAATAAAATACATATTTTTAAAAGATTAGTATCCATAAGTATGTAATAAGTACTGCTGTACAGTGTAATAAATAGCCCTATACAGTTGCTAATAAGGTCCATAAACTTGATTCCAAGAACCCTAGTGGCCAAAGAGAAGAGTGAACAGCAAGTAAATATAAGACCCACAGGGTCCACAAGATGATTACAACCCAGAACTTCTAAGAGGCACCACCTTTAACCTTGGTACTGGAATGTGCGAGGAATTCCTCTACTGGCCCACCTAAAATGAACCCGAGATGGAGAAGGTGACCGATGCCTTCAGGGGCACCCTGACAATAGATACAATAACAACCATTTCTCACACCACGCTTTGGTGTGAGCTATGGCACTGAAATCTCACTCAAGAAATTGGAGACGATCTAACTCACCAGAGTATGTACCTCCCATGGAGTACTCTACAGCTCTTAGGAAGGAAGAGGAGCGATCCAGGCACTCACATGAAACAATCTCCAAGCTGTACTGGGAAGTGGAAGAGAGCAAGGGGCAGAGCACCGTCTACAAATGAAAGAAGGGAATATAGGAATATACACAGGAGTGGACGAGAGTAGGTTTATAGTTGTGAGTTGGCAAAACACAGTTTGTTCTTATAGGATTATTTGTTAATTATATTATTTTTCATAGGAACAGCTGTGAACCTACTTTTGTCCATATATATGTAAGTGTTTGTATATACCCCAGATCCTTTCTGGAAGGGATCATAAGCAACTGGCAAGAATGCTTTTCCTCTGGGGAAGGGAACTGGGTGGAGGGCCATAGAGGGAAGAAACCGACTTTTCATCATACAGCCTTTTGTACCTTCTGAGCTTTGTACCACAGGAGTTTATGACGTATTCAACATAATTAAATAATCCATTAAAAACATGAAAGCAAATCTAATCTAAGAGGGCTATGCACCAGGGGCTCTAAATAGACACTCTTTCATGGTCAAGCTTCAGGACAACATATAGATTACCCAAGAGAATGAAAGGCCCACAAACCCTTCAAGCTTTAATCCACTATGAAAGCCATCTACCCCGGGGTGTTTTCTGCCGCGACTCAGCTGGGCAGAAGATCTATATTGCAGATTAAGATCTGTTCCTTTCCTCATCAACTGAAAAATTAAAAAACCTTCCTTTGCACAAAAAAACTTTTAGAACTAATAAATGTAGCAAAATTGCAGGACTCAAAATCAACACAAGGGGGTATAGCTCAGTGGTAGAGCATTTGACTGCGCAAAACTAACACAGAAATTGGGTGTGTTTCTATACACTAATGATGGACAATCCTAAAGGGAAAGTAAGAAAACAATTGCATTCATGATAGCATAAAAAAACAAAATACTTAGGAATAAATGTAACCAAGGAGGGGAAAGGCACACAATGAAAACAACAAATTGTTGCTGACAGAAACCAAAGGAGACACTAATAAACGGAAAGCCATTCCGTGTCAAGGGACTGGAGGACAGTATTGTTAACATGTCACTACTACCTAAATTGATCGACGATTCAATACAATCCCTACCAAAATCTCTCAATGCAGAAATGGAAAAACTCATCCTAAAATTCATATGGAACCTCAAGTGACCTCCAATAGCCATAAGACATCTTGAAAAAGAAGGAAGCTGGAGCACTCACACTTTGATTCTAAAAATTACTGCAAAGCCACAGTCATTAAAGTGCTGTGGTACTGGGACAAAGACAAATACGTAGACTGATGGCAGAGAATAGAGAGCCCAGAAGTAAAACCTTGTATGTTATGGTCAGATGATTTTCGACAAGGGGGCCAAAATCATTAAATGGGGATGAAAGATTTTTTCACCAGATGGTGTTGAGAATACTGGATATCCATGGGCCAAGGTATGAAGTACGACCCTTACCTAGTACCATACACAAAAATTAATGAAAAATGACACCTTTGATGTGGGACAGAGATTCAGTAATATGCACTGGGAGACTGAGTGTCCCTACTTGTCCCAGTCTTCCCAGCTGCTGTTGGGATGTAAGAGATGGAAGGTAGAGATGGAGCTGGCCGGGGTGGAGACAAAAGGTGAGTATCCCAGGGAAGCCAGAGTGCCACCAAAGGTTCTCCTTTACACACACATTATGTGTGCCATACCACACACACCACACACCACACATACCCCACGCACAGGTCACACACTGCACACCCCCCAACACATGCCACACACATCTCACGTACATACGTACACACATCACATCCCTCGCACACACGTATCACACACATGACACACACCACAGACACCCCAAAGGAGTGGTTTCATTCAGGCCTGGCTGATGTACAGACTGAAAAGAGGAGAGCTCTGGTGCAACCCATTCAAAACATAAATAAAATTTTGCTGAGTCTCTATACACCTCCCCTCAACCGTCCTGGCTCAAAAACTATTATGAGATTAGTCAGTAGTCAATATAGAGTTCGAGGAATCAACGTAGAGTTCTAGGGACTCCAAGGGGGCCTGCTCTCTCTCTTCTCACCTTCTGTCTGGGTGCTCACTGTGTAAGCTCTAAGCATCTTCCCTGGAGAACTCCACCTTTCGACTTCGTACTCCGATGGATGTAAAAGAATGAAACCCACCCCACCCCACCTTCAGAGAGTAACACTTCTATTAGCCACACATACCCTAGCAGGAATGAGCATGGAGAGGAGCCTGACTTCTAGCTTGGGCTGCTTACCAACCAGTGGTGCCCAGGTAATCAGAGGCAAAGGCATGGGTGGGAGCCCTGCAGGATGAGAAGAGAGGGGGAAGTTCAGAGAGCATCTTTAAAAAAAATATTTATTGATTTTTACGAAGAGAGGGAGGGGAGGGGAGGGGGAAGAGAGTGAGAGAGGGAAAGAGAGAAACATTGATTTGTTGTTCACTTATTTATGCATCTATAGGTTGATTCTTGTATGTACCCTGACCAGGAATCAAACCCACAACCTTGGAACATCGGGACGATGCTCTAACCAACTGAGATACACAGCCAGGGCCCTCAGAGAGCGTCTGGAGGGGTGTGTGAACTGCTGGCACTGTGAGCGAGGGTAGGGGACTGTGCCAGCATCTCGTGGTTCTTCTGTGGTCAGCCCGTCCTTACTTGTGTTGTCAGGGAGATGAGAGCAGAAACTGGCTGGCCCCTGACCGTGAAAACAGCAGATAAAGTAGGCGAAATGGGATGAATAAGCAGGGACAAAGGACCCAGGCCAGCTCTGAAGAAGCGCCACAGTGGGACTCTGTACAGTTCCAAAATCTGCCTCCCCAAGGGAATGTCCTGAGCCGTGGACAGAAGCACGTTGCCTCTCCCTGTGCCACTGCACTCTGTCATGTGGCTGCCAATAAAGGACGGGCGTCAGCCCTCCAATTTGCCCTTGATGGCAGGACCAAGGAAGGCCTCATTTCGTGTTGTCCTACTTTTGAGGCATAAGGGTGGGGAAGGAGGAGGGCATCACGTCATTTCAGAGAGCCAACGGTGTGCTCCCAGCACCCACCCCTACCCCCATCCTCATGACTTCTTAAGAAAACCTGCACTCAATGGAAAATTTTTTTCTTTTCAAGGTATTTTGACTTTTAGTCAAACTTCTGTTTAAATAATGCGTTTCAGAGGAGGAAGAAGTCAAGGCTGAGTTGTTCTTGGCACACTGACCATCAAACAATGAGGAACTCTGCCAGCACCACCATTTTATTTTCCCCTCTGTCCTTTACTCCTCCAGAATCACAGCAGGAAGAAACAGCCCTTGACTGACTAACTCCTAGTTACTTTTTCCTGCCTCCAGTGTTCCATCTCCTCCCACCATTCCGTGAACACACACAGTGCAGACACAAACAGCCCAGGCAGGGCCAGCGGGGGAAGGGCCAAGCGTGCTTTTACTACCACATCCCACACTGCTTCCTGAGGCAGGCCAAGCTCCAGCTGCTGCAGGTGCTGGCTGCTGACCGCATACCTGTGCCCTACTCAGAAGGCTTGCTCTTGGCAGAGGAGATGCCTGGGATGTTGTGGCCACATCCCAGCTCCTTGCCTTTTAGGGAATGGCCTCCGTGGGGCCTGTTATGCTCCAGATTCCTCCCCGCCAGGAGTCAGGTGGAGGCTGGGCTTCTCCCCAGCATCTTCTCTATGCAGTTTCTCTTAAGAGCCCTCCCTCAACGAATCCTGAGCACGAGGGCCAGTCTCAGGTTCTGCTTCTCTGGGCTGACTCTGACTCTCATCTTTCTCTTCATAAAATCATGGCTTTAAAGGGTCCCTCAGGCACGGGCTTGGGCCTCCACTTTTTGGCGGTCAACTCCACCTTGGAAGTCCTCCTGGCAACAATGCCCCTTCCCCAGTGTGGCGAACATCTCACACGTGCACGTGTGGACACCGGTGATCTGAGCATCCTGTCTGCAGGGTAACGTCTAGGGGACAGCCATGCCCCCATCTGCATTAGGGTCCCAGGGCTGCCATAACAAAGTACTACAAACTACGTGGCTTAGGACAATAAAAATCTGTTGCCTTGTAGTTTTAGAGTCTAGAAGCCCAGAATCAAGGTGCTCATGGGGCAGGCTCTGTCTGAAACCTGTAGGGAAGAATCATTTTCTTTCTCACCCAGTTTCTGGTGTCTGCCAGCAATCCTAGTCGATTGCTGCCTCCATTGTCACATGGCCACCTACTCCTGGGTCTCCTCTTCTTATGACACCAGTCCTATTTGATGAAGGGGCTGACCCTATCCAACAGGACCTCATCTTAACTACATCTGCAATAAACCGATTTCCAAATATGGCCATATTCAGAACTATTGGGGGCCCAGGACTTCGACATATTTTTTTTGCAGGGACACAATTTAACCCGCACAATCTTTGCCACTGGTTAGCTGTGGGATGCCCCAAGTCAGGTGATGTCTCTCTGCTTCAGCTGTAGGGCTAAGAAAGCAGAGTGGTATGGCTAGAGAGAAGGAATTGGGGGGTGTTTGTCCATTTTCTACCCAGATGCCTGGTACTTGGAGGTGGCTGTCCCACAAATAATGATGCTCCCCTGAGCGGGGCTCTCTTAGGTACAAAGGCTATTGTTACAGCCCCTGTCCTCCCCACCTACCCCACACAGCAGCCTCAGCTAGGAGAGCCTAGATCTGCCCTGGAGATCTATTTTGTATCAATGAAAGATTACTGGAGCTTTTCAGGAAGTTAGACCTCAGGGTCCATTATTTAAGTGCCACTGTCTATGACTGCTTGATGAGCAATAGGAATGCCAAGAATATATTGGGTGGGACAACCTGGGTGAGTCAAACATGCACAAAAGGCTCAACACACAGCCCTTTCAGGTCTCACAATGACTCTGCATTATGTGCAAATCAATCTTCTGAGGAAATTTCCTGTTGCGTGGACAGAGCTGTCTCCTGTCTCAGCCTCCTGCTGCTGCACCCCCCTTCCCTCCGGGCTCCAACAAAGGGGTGAGTGTTCAGCACTTCTCTGGATTGATGCTGTGACAGGTCCTTTTGCTGACAAATCCTGGCATGTGTCTGCCTTATTCAGGGCAGCACAACATCAACCTGACATTGTCAGCTGTTTCCAGAATAATCAGTTCTCTTCCTGACCTAAGTCTCAAAGCCTGCTGCACCGATTTCATTCAGTCTAGGATATGTGTACGCATTTCAATAGGCTATCTCCACCCCACCCCACCCCCAGTTCACCAAAACAAATGCAATGAAAAGACCAGCTTGAACCTTAGATTCTCTTGCCCTTTCACCTTGCAAAAGCTTCTCATTAGTCACCAGCGCAGTCTCAGAGATTAAGATGCAAATGAATTAATTAGGATCTTATTAAATACAAATTAAGATTCTGTTGGTCTGGGGGAGGCCTTAGATTCTGCATTCCTAATGAATCCCTGAATGATGCCAAAGCTGCTAGCCCACGGACCACACTTTGAACAGTGACACTTCCCTGTCCCCTCTCCACAAAGTCCATAGATGTGTCAGGGACGTGACAGGTAATTTGACTAAGATTTGCTCTGGGTGCGAGAAGAGCGGCAGGGACAGAGCCCCTCTCTGCTGGGGGAGTTAGTGGAGACCTCCTAGTAATTGTGAGCCAGAGTCAGGGGCCACCTGACCTGGGCTTCTAGGAGGACAGCTTTGGGAATGGCCTGCTGTGTGGAGAATAGAAACGAGGGGTCAAACTGAAGGCAGAGAGGCCGTGAGGAGCTTGCAATAATCAGAACAAGACACAATAATGTCTGAGGTAGGACAGCAGTGGCTGGGTTGGAGAGGAAGGGGAAGACCACGATGAGCTCTTAATAGTCTGTATATAGCTCCATGTAGCGCCAACCCCCGACTCCCACACCCCAGAATGGGAAAGGTAAGGGCAGAGACTGCCCTTGGCCTCCTAGTGTGTGATACACACTACCCGGTCCACAGTAGGACTCAATGTATGTTTGCTGAGTGAATAAGCGAATAACTATCTTTGCCCCGCGACAGAGTGTACTGCTCTAGTGGCCACAGTGTTCTCGTCTACAGATGTGGTGTCACCCTCCCTTAGCTAGGGCTGAGTAATTACCTGATTTCTTTCTTTTTTTGCAGTTCTTTTCCTACGGTGTAAGTAGGGAAGCTCTTCTGGACACACGGTCTTTGTTTAGCTTGCCAGGATCATTCATTAGAGCCCAGCCTGCTTTTACATCCTGCTCTGTTTTTCTGAAACAATGCTCTTATGATCGTGATTAATTCCAGCAAAGTCCTGCTTTGATTTAGAAGACGCCATGTCCCTGAAGAAGTGAGTCTGATCTCACCCATTAAGTAATGCTTTCACTAGTCCAAATGCTCGCAGGGAAACTGGGTCTTTCTGTTCCAGGGTTGCTCCCCACCCCGGAGGAACGACATGCCCCTAAGAGGTGCTGGCGCGGGGTGGGGGTGGGGGGTGGGGAGGGTGGAACGCTGCAAGTGAGGCTTGAGCTCTTTGCCCCCTATCTCCCTAACTCAACGCTGGCCAGCACAGGGGTTATGTGTCTTCTCTGTATCGCCTATGAGGGAGGCCATGAGAAACAAAGTCACACTGCAGTGACAGACAATGTATTACAGCTTCTTAAAAAAAAAGTACCGGGGGTGGGGGAGGGGGAGGGAAATAAGGGGACTAAATGGCAATGGAAGAAAATACAATGAAGATTGAATCAAAAGAAAAAAAAAGAGGTACTGTCATTTTGCAAAACCTAACAAATTAACAGAGCCAGGCAATTATCATCAATGGCTGCTAACATCACAAAAAGAGAGGCCCAAGAGAAGAACTGCACCACCTAGTTTCCTGTAAACATCAAACCTGACTGTGATCAGGCCTCTATAACCAAGTAACATTTTGCAATAGATACAGGGGACGGTGGAACAGTTTCCAGTGCCATCACAGGGACACAATCAGCACAATCCCTGCTCTGGGAAACGCTATGGGACTAAGGAGCCAGTTTCTGAAATAATGGATGAGAGAGAATTAGACATAGCAACCTATCACAACGTGTGGGTCTTACGGATTCTGATTTGAATAATTTTTTAAATACTGGAGACAATAATGATGGAAATTGAACACTGACTAGATATTTGATATTAAGGAATGATTATTCATTGAGGGAGGTGAAAAGAGTATTGTGGTTATTTTTCTAAAAAGAATCATTTTCTATTAGATAAATACCCTTAAATATTTGCAGATGAAATAATATGAGGCCTGAGATTTGCTTCAGACTAATCAGGTGAGAGGGGGATGCCCACATCCAGTTGATCAGTAAGTCCTGTAGGTTTTATCTTTGAAAATTTCATTCAGATTTATCTTTTCATTTCTCCTTGAGGCATCATCTAACTGGGTTACTTGCTTCTAATCTCAAACCCCTAAATCCCTCCGCTCTGAGCAGCTACAGCATCTATCTAAAATGACCATGTCATCCTTCTTAAGCCTTCTAGTAGTTCCCCACTGTCTACGGGGTGAAGCCAAGCTCCTTATACAAGCCTCTGTGTCCTCTGCTCGTCTGCCCCTCAGCCTCACCTCTTGCTGCTTGCTGTCCTACACGTTACGCAGACAACCCTGAACTGCCTGTACTTTCTACATACACCAAGTCTCCTGCCAGCATCGTCCCCTTCCGCCTTGCTGGCTCATGCCTTCTCCTCCTTCTCTTTAAGATTCAGTGTAGGCAGGTGTTACCTCCTCCAGGAAACGTTCTTTTCTCCTCCTTCCCTCCCGTGCTTTCTACCCCGGGCCTGGCTGGTGTACTCATCCTGTGTATGTCTCTGTACTTTAACTTACTACATGATTATGATTATTTGTTTTTGTATCTTTAGACACATTCTCTCTTTCTTTAGACTATACAGAATCTACATTCTTTAGACTCTGAACTCCTTGAGGTTAGGGACAATGTCTTATTTGTCTCTGATTCCCAGTACTTGAGTGGAACTGGGTGCACAGTAGGGACTCAGTAACAATCTGGGACAGGACAACACTTAACACAGATGAACCACCTTCTGAGGGGTGAATGTGAGACATCAACCAGAATAACTGATAGGGAGTGACTTCCTGGTGTCCTTCAAAATCTACAGGCTATCACCAGCCACGTCCAAGTGTACCGCCTGCCCTGTGTCACTGGGACCAGGAGGCTCCAGGACTCGGTAATAGGAGGTTTAGTAAAAGGAGCAAGAAGGTGCTTCTCTTATAATTATTTGAGGAAACAAACCATCTATGAGAGTTTGAGGATTCCTTAAGCAGGTATCACTAAGGAACAAATGGAGTTTACAATTTGTTTTACTTTATGAACCCTTTTTCGTAACCTATCTCCCTGCTTCTACCCCTGCCCCCACATTTTGTTCTCCATGTTGGAACCAGAATGACTCTTTAACATGTAAATCAGATCCTGAAAACATACAGGGTCTGGCACAAATAATGCCTCCTCTTGATTATAAAATCAAGCATGTAATTCTGTAACAAAACAGTATCACACTCAAGTACCCCACATGACATTTTAGGTGAAATGTTCAATTGCTGTCCATCTCATGTGAGATATTCACATACCCTACCAACCATACTCAAGTAGGAGCTACTTTTGCCGGACCCCGTATTTATTACTTATGCCATCATAGAATCAAGACACAGAATAAAGTATTATAAATATATTTCACTATTTCCCCAATGTTTTTTTGATATATAAAAAGTGGGGTAACTCAGAAGACCAGGTATCAGTCTCACCTATTCCAATGACCTCTCTGCTGGGTGACCTTGGGTAGGAAACTTGGCCTCTCTGAGCCTTGGTTTTCTCAATGCTAAAATGAAGCTCTAATTTCGATAACCTTTTAGAGTACTTCCAAGTCTAAAAATTTAAGAGTTGATGGCTTTGACTAACAGCCCAACACTTCCAGAGTACTGATTTGTGTGGTTCCGGTATGACTTTCCGTGTGGCACGCAGTCAGCGACACTGTACCAGACAAGCAGAGCAACAATCCAATGTGGGCTCCGAGAAAACAAATTTGGGGGAGGACAGAGCACCAGGAAGGCTTTCCAGAGAAGGTGACTTTGAACTGACTTTGGATGGTAAGATGACGATTACTCAAATGGAGAAGATATGAAAGAATTCCTCCCACATGGGAGCAGCAGGTGCCCCAACAAGGGGGTGGTACAGGAAGCACGTGCTTGGCAGGCTGGCCCATGGCTGTGTGCTCCCACAGAGCCATACCCCTGACCAGACCATTCACTCGCTCCACATCTGTATTCTGCATGGAGTCAGGAGCACACGGAGGCCATGTCCCATTTATTTCTGTATGCCCAGCACTTGGCATCTAGTCCGTAGACACTTAATAAATGTTGATCAAATAACACTGGACTCAAGTATGGCTTCACCCCTAACCCTGCCAGCCATTTGGCAAATCCTTGCAGTTCACTGGGACCTGCTGGGCCTGTGAGAGGGAAAGGACCCACAACTTCTCCCTCTTTATTGTAGAAAAACAGTGTATGTTCTACTGTTGGTGAAAAAGTAATACAAGTAAAGAACAGAACCTGAAATCAGTTTTTACAACTATGGATGTTCTAAATGTACTCACACTCCTCTAAAAGTCATTCATTCCATAAATGTTGTTTGAACAAGTGAATAACCAAATCCCAGTTCCCACTAGGTTCGGCGCTCAGTGCCACAGATTGTTTTGGCGCAGGGGTATCAAAACATGCAGCTCTCTATGTACTATCCTCTTTAGTCCTACATCTAATGAAGTATAAGGACTAAAGACCCAGCTCTCAGTAATCCCGCGATGTCCCCTGGAGGTTTACAGCCACAGTGAAGAAGAGAGAAATCAACAAAGTCTGCACCACTGCTGCCTTAGGTTTCGGTTACTATAGCTACAAGCCTGTCTCTCAGAGGGCACAGCACACCACACAGTGGGCTCCCTCAAAAGGCCAGGCTGATCAAATGAGATACGGATCTCTGCCTAAGCAGAGATGTTTTCCCTGGGAACTTTTAATTAATGAGGTGACATTCAATAGTGTGAATGTGACAGACCAAGATACGATAAAAATAATGGGTCTGCTTCCTGCAGATGGACATGGACAGGCTCGCCTATGAGAGGAGCTAAGAGGAAACCCCAAGCTGGACCCTGTTCATCGTGGCGACACATTTTCAGCTACTGGTCCCGGCCTGCTTCCACAAGGGAGATGTGCCGGAGAGTTAAAAAACAAAACCCCTTTCAGGTGGGGAATCAGAGCAACAAGTGTGTGTTGGTCCATCTCATCAGAATGACATGCCCATCTGATGCCTTTTAATTTCTATCCTTTCTATAGAAATTAATTTAATTTCTATACGTTCTTATATATTCTTGAATTTAATCTAATCCTCTAACATCCCTCTGAGGCTGTTAGGCACAATACTTATTCCCATTTAAAGAACAGAAAACCAAGCTTCAAAGGAGTCGAATGATTTGCCAAACACCATCCACACATGAAAGAACTAAAGCAGCAGCTACAACTTGAACCCAGATCTCCCGGCCCACAGTGGAGATTGAAAAAAATAACTAACTTGCCTGTCTGAATCCTTGTGAAAGCAACTCAGATGAAGTGATTTTCTAGAAGTAAACACCCTGGCAGGGATCCCAGAGCTCACGGAGAGGGCCAGAGAAGAGGTTTCTGCAAACTGTTTATCACAGAACCCTAGGAAAACTCTATGGTATATTTAGCGACAGGAATCAGGCTTTTGACATTTTTGAGGAAAAAATATGCTAAGTTTATGAGAAGCTCCCCCCACCCTGAATCTATTTCCCTTCCTTTGGAATTAAATTGAATTCTAATATTCACACTGAAGCAGCACATTTGTTCGTAAGTAAAATAAAGGACCTTTTCTAAAGGCACACAGACTGTTAACCACAGCAGAGGCAGACCAAAGGAAAATATGGTCCCCCACCCTCACTGTAGGACCTCTGTCCGCAGCTAAGAAAAATAGTCAACACTTATAACACTTAGGACAGGACAGGCACTGTTCTAATTACTTTACGTATACTGACCCACTTAGTCTTCCCCGCAATCCTGGGAGTAAGGAATTATTATCCCCTTGACTTTGCGAATGAGAAAACTAAGGCAAGCAGTTTACCTGAGGTCACATAGCCAAGTCCAGGTTTGAACCATGAGCCGGAGTCTGAGACGCCTTTGACTCTTCCTCCTGAGGGGAGCGGTGTGCAGAGAAGACTTCTGGGTTTTCTTCCCACCCCCTCACTGGTTCCTAATATACGAGGCGTGGAGGTTCCCAGCACTCATCGGGCCACATTAACAGTGGGACCACTAAAAATTGTGTTTCCCAAAGCAGTTCATAACATGGGAAACTTAGTCTGATGTAGAGTGACAAAAATAGGGTGTAACTATGACCATTACACTATGATTTAAAACTCTAATTATGTACATCTCAATCCTAGTTTTGACACACACACACACAGGTGCACGAATAAATGAGAAATACGTGAAATATTAACAACGGTTGTTTGGGGTGGCAGAACTCAGGGTGATGTCTTTTTCATCCATTTATGTAACTGGCCCAAGTTCTCTTCCTCAGGAAATCTGTATGATGAAGGCATGGAATGTTAAATCATGTCACGATTAGAAGTAATTCTGGCAAAACTTGCCTAGGAATAAGGAGAATGAACTAGAACAAAGAAATTCAAGTTCAGGTTGCTGTAACAGGATTGGTTCTGGAAGGTGGCATCAGAGGGGGGTGGGCTAGCTTGGGGAGAAAGCATCACGAGGGCTGGACGCAACCCCACTGTCCCTCAGTGGAGGATACACTTACCACGGTGGGCGGCACTGCCAGGCGTGGTGTTGACCACAACCCTACGTGAACCGGGGAACACAAGTCTTCTGTTTTGTTCAGCGCTAAATAAATGTGCTGAGAGAGGGTGGTTTCACACAAGTCACCGACAGAACATATCTGTGACTCTGCCAGCCAAATCCAAGTTTTCCTGCTCAATTCTGCCCATTTGGCTGGAGCCAGAGGGAAGGGAAGACGAAAAACAAAGTCAGAGTCTATGCTCAGCAACTGATCCAGTTCTGCCAGTAACGCCTCCTGACAGAGCTCAGAAGCCCTCCGGTTAAACCTCTGGCAACTCATGCTATTTCTTTTCCAAATAAGCTCCTTGTTCACTGTAGAGACAGGCTTAAACTCAGGAGCAGCATCTGTACAACTCAGTTATCATCTTGAACCCAAGCTGAGAGCTTCTGTGTTGGAACACACAATGAAACACAGGACACAGTCTCTGTTCTCATGGAACTTACAGTGCAGCTGCAGTGAGATATTTACACATGAAGAAAGAACAACATAGAAAAAATTACAGATACTAATTTTAAGTACATTAAAGTAAACAATCTTGTTCTGATTATCTTCCAAAATAAATTGCAGCTTCTTGGGGCTAGGAGAGCTTTGCATTTCTTCATACACCCTGTGGGTTCTATTCAATGCCTTGAACAGAGCAATGTTCTACACTGATAAATATTTTTGACTGGAAATTATGTCACTCCTAAATCTATGATTCTGTTGCTTACTTAGCTAGCAGATGATTCTATCCTATGGAAGGTAAAACGCTTCCTCTCTGAAGATGATAGCATCAAAATGACCTAACTTTAACCTGGTTACTAAGGACTATGGGGGAAAAACAGACTTTCGCCACTCTGGAAAACAAGAATTAAACTCAGGAGAGGCCTGATTAAAGTTGAAAGAGCAGTGCATTCCACAAGACTCTTCTAACCTAAAATTTCAGGATTTCTTTTCCTTAGGAAGGGATATTGAAATTCTTCAATAAAAAAAGGCTAGATGGACCTGGTTGGTATAGCTCAGTGGACTGAGCATGGGCCTGAGAACCAAAGGATGGCAGGTTCGACTCTCCATTCGGGCACATATCTGGGTTGTGGGCCAGGTCCCTAGTGGGGGGCATGCGAGAGGCAACCACACACTGATGTTTCTGTCCCTCTCTTTCTCTCTTCTTTCCCCTGTCTCTAAAAATAGATAAATAAAATCTTCTGAAAAAAGGCTAGATAAAAATTATCTAAGTAGGAATCAAAAATGTTGGATGACTATGTACAAAATAAACCAATTTAAATTTGTAGAAGGGGATTGTTAGGTTATATACCAAACTGCTGATGGGTGGAGGGCAGGTAAAAGGTATCTATTTGTATTGTTTGAAGCCTGTACACCCAGAGTGTATTCATGCATAAGTTTTGCCAATTAAGAAAGGGATAGAGGAAAGAGGGGAAGGGGGAGGATGGAGAGGAGGGGAAGAGGCCACCATCACCTGTGATAAAATTTGGGAAATATGTTACTGTTTGAGTGGGTACATAGCCACCATTCAATGATACAGGGGTTCTATTACTAACGAAAAAGAGAAAATTGTATTGCTAATTTGTAAGCAACTGAGTAGTCTGCTTCTGGGAAGCAAAAACACACGCCAAGAAACGGTGTCACAAATAGATGGTGTGGCTGGAAGGTTAGGTGACATAAAGGACCAAAGCTTAAAGAGGCAGAGGGGGCTAGGTAATAAAGGGCTTTGGGTTCATCACCCAAGCCAACGAGTCCCTTGCACCAGCTGACCTGTCACTTTAAACCTAAACCCAAGACATCCTGAATCTATAGGCCTCTGATAAGGCTTGGGATATGACAAACAGACAAACAGACAAAACACTCCAGGTGAATTGGATTTAGAGGTTGGCTTGCTCTAGTCCAGCTGCTCTCAACTGGAGGTTTCTAACCTTCAGGAGACAACAGGCTATGTACAGCTACATTTCTGATGTCACTGGGGTGTGTACTACCAACACACAGTGGGGCAGAAAGAAGCCAGAGTGACTGCAAAACACCGTACAATGCCCAGGACAGTCTTCTCACAAGCAAGAATTATCCAGCCCAAAGTCAACAGTGCTGAGGCTGAGATACCCCACTCCAGGCAACAAGAAGCCCTTGAAGATATTTAAACAGTGAAGTAGTATCTGTTTAAATACTGACTAGGAATGGGGATGAGGTGAAGGGGATTAGAACAAGCCTTTAAAAATAATTTATGATACAGTAATAGCTCACTCTTACCTGACAGAGGCTCATTTAGAACAGAATCGAGAATCTAGGGAATCTAGGGAAGAATCTAAGAATTTCTTCCTCAGTTTATTTACTCATATTTTACATAAACTTCTAAATGCACTGGTTCTCTGGCAGCCTGGTCTTCAGCAAACTAGCAGTTGCCTATTAGGAGAGAAATGTTCTCAGAGGCAGGCATATTAAGGTCAGAAAAAGCGCCAATTAATAAACTCGGGACAGGACAAACTGTATTTGTAAAAAGCAGACACAGAAATGCAAAACACACAGCAGTTTAGAGTGATTCTCTGAAAGGTCAACCCTGCTCACAAGCTCCCGAAGGCATCACCACATTGTTACTCAGCACAGTAACATTCCATGATTATGTCCCAGTTTCTTTCTTTTATGATTTTACTGACTTATTTTGAGAGAGGTGGGGAAGGGAGGGAGAGAGAAACATCCACTGGCTGCCACTCCTGTGTGCCCTGAATGGAAATGGAACCTGCAACCTAGGTGTGTACCCTGACTGGGAATTGAACCGGCAACCCACAGGATATTTTGCCGGATGACACCCAACCAACTGAATCACACACTGGCCAGGGCAATTATGTCCCATGTTTGTAGCTGAATCATTTAAAGCAATGATTGAACTACATGTATTCTATTACATTTAAAGTGGCCAGGGATGTTTAGCATTTTAGAAATCTGTACAAATAGTTAAAGCAATAAATGAAAACATTCTAGTGTGTAAGGAAGTAGCATTGTAAAAACAATGCTAGAAAAACAGTGTTGTTAGTGTATTATCAAAAATTCCTGCCCTGGCTCGTATAGCTCGGTGAACTGAGCACAGGCTGCGAACCAAAACGTTGTGGTTCGATTCCCAGTCAGGGCACATGTCTGGGTTGTGGGCCAGGTCCCCAGTAGCGGGCGTTCCAGAGACAGCCACACATTGATGTTTCTCTCCTTCTCTTTCTCCTTCCCTTCCCCTCTTTCTAAAAATAAGTAAAATCTTTTTTAAAAAATTCCTAAGAATGGCTAAAAGTGCTGAGTACAGAGTAGATGCTTGGGAGCTACCTGACTGATCGAGAGCAAAGAAACAATGGAGGGAATCTACAAACACCCGTAGCTAACATCACACTAGTGATGAAAGACTGGAAGCTTTCTTCTCAGGAGCAAGAACAAGACAAGGATATGAGCTCTCACCACTTCTGATTCATATTGTACGGAAAGTCCCAGCCAGGGCAATTAGGCAAGAAAAAGAAATAAAAGACATTCAGATTGGAAAGGAAGAAGTAAAAAAAAGTCGTATAAGCTTTAACAACATAATCTTGCATAGAGAAAATTCTAAGGAATCCACTAAGAATATTAAGAACTAATAAGTTCTTACATTCTAAATTCTTGTATCTGCAGGATACAAAGTCAGCAGACAAAAGTTCATTGTATTTCTACTTACTTGTGACTGCAATCCAAAAATGAAATTAAGAAAACAATTCCAGGGGACTTCCGCCAAGATGGAGACGTAGGTGGAACCACCTTGCCTCTGTGCACAACCAAATCTAAGAACAACTATTTTTAACAACAATAAACACAACCAAGCCACACAGAAAATCGACAATACGGAGTCCAAAGACAACTAAATGCTCAGCTAAACTGGTAAGAGAAGCGAAGCCAGCAGCGGAGCAGGTTGGCAAGAAAAAATCCCCGGGTGGTGCGAGGTGCGAAAGTAGCCGAAGGCGCTGATCGAGGGCTAGCTACGGGAGCACACAGGGAAGAGGCGAGGCGGGCTGTCTGCGGTCGGTCGGGCGCGCATCTGCGTGCGGATAAACCAGTGAGAAGGGAAGCCTGCGCGGGGCAGCAGCCTCGCACAATTCCAATCGGATAAACAGGCCCAGGGCGAGTGGTGTGACTGGATGGACTGGACTAGCGGAGAGGACCGCCATTGCTCCCTCTCTGACCACGCCCCCACACACAGTGTCACAAACCGGCGACCTGGGTCGCCCCGTCCTGGTAAACAACTAAGGCTTCGCTCCGCTTACTTAACTTCACGAATAGACCAAAAATGGCTCTAGGACAACTCAGAGCCCCCGAACCGATAGATCTAAGCGATGAAGAAATAGCCAGTCTTTCAGATGCACAGTTCAAAACACTGGTCATCAGGATCCTTACAGAACTGGTTGATTTTAGTCACAAATTAGAGAAACATATGGAAGCTAAACTAATTGAAATGAATGGTAATACAAAGGAAACCAATAGTAATGGAAAGGAAATTGGGACTCAAATCAAGGGAGTGGACCAGAAGGAAGAAAAAAATGATCACACAGAAAAGAATGAAGAAATAAGAATTCAGAAAAATGAGAAGCTTAGGAACCTCCAGGACATCTTTAAACGCTCCAACATCCTAATTATAGGGGTACCAGAAGGGGGAAAGGCACAACCACCAGTGGAAAACTTATTTGAACAAATAATAAAGGAGAATTTCCCCAATCTGGCAAAGGAAATGGACTTCCAGGAAATCCAGGAAGCTCAGAGAGTCCCAAAGAAGTTGGACCCAAGAAGGAACACACCAAGGCACAACATCATTACATTAGCCAAGACTAAAATGAAGGAGAGAATCCTAGAAGCAGCAAGAGCTAAGGGGACAGTCACCTACAAAGAAGTTCCCATCAGACTGTCAGTTGATTTCTCAAAAGAGACCTTACAGGCAAGAAGGGGCTGGAAAGAGGTATTCCAAGTCATGAAAACCAAAGACCTACAACCAAGATTGCTCTACCCAGCAAAGTTTTCATTTAGAATGGAAGGGCAGATAAAGTGCTTCTCAGATAAGACCAAATTCAAGGAGTTCATCATCACCAAGCCCTTATTATATGAAATGTTAAAGGGACTTACCTAAGAAAAAGAAGATAAAAAAAGATGAACAGTGAAAGGACAGCAAACTCACAGTTAGTAACAACCACACCTAAAACAAAAAGCAAACTAAGAGGATAGCTAGATCAGGAGCAGAACCATAGAAATGAAGATCACATGGAGGGTTAGCAACAGGGGAGTGGGAGGAGGATAAGGGGGGAGAAGGTACAGAAAATAAGTAGCATAGACAGTAGATAGAAAATAGATAGGGGCAGGGTAAGAATAGTAGGGGAAATACAGAATCTAAAGAATTTGACACACGTGTTCATGAACTGAAGGGGGAAATGGGGGGGGGGGGGGTATGCAGGGTGGAGGGGAATGGAGGGGGGAATAGAACAAATGTAATGGCATAATCAATAAAAAAGTTTTAAAAAAAACAATTCCACTTATAGTAGCATCAAAAGAATACAAAATACATAGGAACACATTTAACAAAAAGTACAAAAATGAATATATTTGTTTTTTTAATATATTTTATTGATTATGCCATTACATTTGTTCTATTCCCCCTTCATTCCCCTCCACTCTGCACACCCCTCCCCCATTCTCCCCTTTAGTTTATGACCACGCATCTCAAGTTCTTTAGATTCTATATTTCCCCTACTATTCTTGCCTTCCCCCCTATCTATTTTCTACCTACCATCTATGCTACTTCTTTTCTGTACCTTCTTCCCCCTTCTCCTCCTCCCACTCCCCTGTTGCTAACCCTCCACGTGATCTTCATTCTATGGTTCTGCTCCTGATCTAGCTGTCCTCTTAGTTTGTTTTTGTTTTAGGTGTGTTTCTTAGTAACTGTGAGTTTGCTGTCCTTTCACTGTTCATCTTTTTTATCTTCTTTTTCTTAGGTAAGTCCCTTTAACATTTCATATAATAAGGGCTTGGTGATGATGAACTCCTTGAATTTGATCTTATCTGAGAAGCACTTTATCTGTCCTTCCATTCTAAATGAAAGTTTTGCTGGATAGAGCAATCTTGGATGTAGGTGTTTGGATTTCATGACTTGGAATACCTCTTTCCAGCCCCTTCTTGCCTGTAAGGTCTCTTTTGAGAAATCCACTGACAGTCTGATGGCAACTCCTTTGTAGGTGACTGTCCCCTTAGCTCTTGCTGCTTCTAGGATTCTCTCCTTCATTTTAGTCTTGGCTAATGTAATTATGATGTGCCTTGGTGTGTTTCTTATTGGGTCCAACTTCTTCGGGACTCTCTGAGCTTCCTGGATTTCCTGGAAGTCTATTTCCTTTGCCAGATTGGGGAAATTCTCCTTTATTATTTGTTCAAATAAGTTTTCCACTGGTGGTTGTGCCTTTCCCCCTTCTGGTACCCCTATAATTCGGATGTTGGAGCATTTAAAGATGTCCTGGAGGTTCCTAAGTCTCTCCTCATTTTTTTGAATTCTTGTTTCTTCATATTTTTGTTTGGTCATTTTTTCTTCCTTCTGGTCCACTCCTTTGATTTGATTCCCAGTGTCCTTTCCACCACTATTGGTTTCCTGTGCATTTCCCTTCATTTCAATTAGTTTAGCCGTCATATGTTCCTCTAATTTGTGACTAAAATCAACCAGTTTCGTGAGCATCCTGATCACCAGTGTTTTGAACTGTACATCTGATAGGTTGGCTGTTTCTTGGTTGCTTAGAGTTATAGGCTCTGGGGCTTTAAGTTCTTCTTGAGCCATGTTTTAGTCTGTTCGCACCTGTTAGGTATGAGGAGCGGAGCCCTAGGTATTCACCAGGGTGGGGCAACTCAGTGGCTGGGTTGTGACGCTGTATATGGGAGTAGGGTCAAAGAGGGGCAATAGTGGTCCCCTCTGCTGCTTCCCACTGCTGGGGCCTGCACAGTCTGTCTCACTGCTCGCTCCTTTGCCTGGTTTATCTGCATGCGAATGTGTGACCGCGGTCAGCCTGCCACCTTGCGCCCTCACTGGGTCTGCCCGTTGCTATCCCACACCTGGGATCCGCCCACAGCTGCCTGCGCCCTGGGTCAGGGGATCTTTTCTGCCCTACCCCACCCTGCTGCTGGCTATGCCCCTTCTAGCAGTCTGGCTGAACAGTTCATTGTTGTCCGACTGTTATATAGTCAATTTTCTGTGTTTTGGTTGCATTTTTTGTTACTAAAACTTTGTTGTCTTTAAGCTTGGTTGTGGGAGGAGGCACAGTGTTTCTACCTACACCTCCATCTTGGCAGAAGTCCCCAAAAATGACTTTTAAAAGTATAAAAATGCCCTGGCTGGTGTGGCTCAGTTGGTTGGGTGTCATACGGCAAAGTGAAAGGTCGCCGATTTGATTCCCGGTCAGGACATATGCCTGACCTGCAGGTTCTGTCCCGGCTTGCGGATGTATGAGAGGCAGCTGATCAATGTTTCTCTTGCTCATTGATTTTTCTCTCCCTCTTTTTGTCTCTCCCTCCCCTTCTCTCTAAAAATAACTTTTTAAAAATTATTTATTTTTAGAAAGAGGAGTGAGAAATAGAGGGAGAGAAACATCAATGTGTGGTTGCCTCTCACATGCCCCCTCCCCACCAGGGACCTGGCCTGCAACCCAGGCATGTGCCCCGACTGGGAATCGAACCAGCGATCCTTTGCTTCACAGGCTGGTGTTCAACCCACTGAGCCATACCAGCCAGGGCTAAAAATAACTAAATCTTTAAAATACCCTACAAAACATTGTTAAATATCAAAGAAGATGTAAATAAATGGAAAAGACATTTCATGTTCATGGATACAAAGAGTTAATATTGTTAAGACAGCATAAAGATCTAAAGATTCAATTTGGTAAATGGGATCCCTATCAAAATCCCAGGTAACTCCTTTGTATGATTGACAAACTGATAGAAGCAGCTTTTTAAGAAAAATTCAAAAGAAATTTTTAAGGGACCCCAAATAACCAAAACAATTACTATCTGTCTCCATTCCAGTGCAAGTCTCATGAGAACAGAGACCTCATCTGTCTTGTTCAAAACGTATTCTTATTGCTTAGCAAAGTTGCTGGCACATGGCAGATGCTCGCAAATTATTTGTCATCTTCTTGGTTAGCAGACTATCTCTGGGACAAGGCAACAGTACTTATTAAGCACCATTATTTAGTCTCACTGTTAGGTACTGGAGACACAAAAATGAAACCTGCACTCCAGGAGGAGGAGTGACAGATGAACAAATAATAATAGCATAATGGAGTAAAAGTGATACCAGAATTTTTGTTTCAATCACACACTATATTTTTGCTTATAAGCTCCTAAGGTTTATGAATTTATTTCTCAGCTTCCTTCTGCTCTGACACATCCCACCCTTTATTTCAGTTCAGAGTAAGGTAGGAGTACATGTACCATATTGTATTAAATGTGGTGAAATTACTAAGGCACTAAAGCTTAGGAAAGCCATGTCTTACTTTTTGTCAAAATATGTATTATTATAGTGATTGCAACTCTTAGGTACTGTGGGTTAGAGAAACCGAAATTCAACACTTTATTCCACCTCACTCTCTATATACTAATTGGACAAATATTTATAAGAATATTCATAATAATGCCTGGGACATAGGGAGGGTGACGAGGATTCAGAGATCTTAATCTACTGAGGGAGGGAGGTGAGTAAACAGAAATAAAACTTAATGCAGAAGGCACTCAATCATGCTGTACTCAGGGTATTATGTTCCAAATCTAAAGAAACAAAATGCACACCGAGACCCTTGTGTTAGGTGCATCCTTACCCCAGCATCCCACTTAAATGATGAGCTCATTCTTTTTAACGTGGGCGTTATTGCACAACTTATACATACCTGAGGGAATGACGTGGGAACTCACAGACTTGAAAGGGGTAAAATTCTTACTACACATGTCAATCAAGTAGTTAAAAAATCTATAAAAATAACTGCCTGCATATTGAATCTACCTTCCATTTTTGAAAAAAAGAAACAGTGGTTTTTGAACTTATTTTCTAAGTTGCTTACTAAACATAAAAATTACCGAATGACTATAATAAATCTATTTCTAACCATGGGTCCTTTGGCATAGTATATCACTCAGTCCTCCCTTGAGAGAAACAGGCTCACTTTCTCTAGGAAGACAGCATGATGTTGTGGGGAAGGGCAGGATTTACTCGTAAGACCTAGTCACTGGCTGTGTAACTGCGAAAGCATCACTTAACCTTTCTGAACCCTTCTCCACACCTATAAAATGGAGACATTATTTGCCCAATTCACCTCAGAGGTATGTGGTACCAAGTAAGGTAATAGGTGCCAGATTGTTTTCTAAACTATAAAGCAATATACAAAGATTATTTCTCATACCTGTACACCAGTGCTTAGAAAGTGCTTGGTATGAATGTGCTCAATAAATATTTATAAAATAAATTAATATCTCAATTGTTCCCGGAGCACAGATCAATGAGACCTCTGGTTGGCTACCATTTAGAAACCTCAATAAGATGCAGAAAGATTTACCTGGTTACATCAAAACCACTTGTTTGGTAAGGATTTGAACTGAGTTTTCAATTCGTGGTTGTCAAAATGCGTTCTACCTCTTCTGCCTCCTGCTCTGTCTCTTAATCATTTTTCTATTGGCAATTCCATCAGGTAGTAAACATAAATGAAGGAATTATTCAACTGTGGATCAGTCAATTTTACATGCTTTTAAAAAAACATTTTATTTATTTATTTTTAGAGGGGAAGGAAAGGAGAAAGAAAGGGAGAAAAACATCAGTATGTGGTTACCTCTTGCTCACCCCCAACTGGGGGCCCAACCTGGCCTGCAACCCAGGCATGTGCCCTGACTGGGAATCAAACCGGCAACCCTTTGGTTTGCAGGCCAGTGCTCAATCCACTGAGCCACATCAGCCAGAGCTGTTATGCTGCTGACCAAGAACTGTGTCCTTTTGTTTCTTAGACTTTAATTTTTATCCATAGTGAGAGCTATTGGCTTTGTTATCTGGCTGGGAGAAGATTATAAATTATGGGTAGCACACTAAAAGTCTAGGCATATGCTTGATGAAAGGAAAAGTAAAAATACAATTGCAACAAAGTACTACCTACTCCATTCTTTGCTTTTATAGACAAAAAGGGTGCTTCAGGGCAGTGGTCCACCCAATTGAAGCCACAGTTCCTATTCAGATTGCTCACTGAGTCTAAGAATGCTTCTTTTTTTTGGTTTAACTGAGAAAAAACTTCACAAAGCATCTCTAACAGCAGTGATTTAAAATGAAGATATAGGAGGCCAACTGCAATGCCCTCTGGTGGCCTAAAGGTTTTTCCATGTCCGCAATTGCAAAAAAAACAAACAAAAACCCAACCATTTTCTATCAAATAGAAGCTTACTCATAAATGAAAAAGTTGGCAAAGATAAATTGTAAAAGTCTTGATTTTAAAAAAAATTTATTTATCTTCAGAGGGGAAGGGAAGGAGAGAGGGATAGAAATATCAATGTATGGTTGCCTCTTGTGTGTCCCCTGCTGGGAACTGGCCTGCAACCCAGGCATGGGCCCTGACTGGGAATCGAACCATGGTTGCTTGGTTCCCAGGCCTGCGCTCAATCCACTGAGCTACACCAGCCAGGGCAGAAAGTCTTGATTTTTATAACCATCATAATCATAAAACATTTCTACAGGGACACTTGCCCAAAGGAACCCCATGTTCATGAGAGTCAAAAAATGATTAAAAGCAAGTCGCTGCCCTCTAGCAAGCAGAATACAGATTTGGAACCAAAGCTCAAAAGGGAAAATGTAAAAGGCACATGGGCTTTGGAGCCTCTGTAGGAGAATTAAATAATATAGCATCCAGTATGGCAACAAGTACACAGTAGGTGCTCAATAAATGGTAGCCTTTATTATTATACTTTAGTATGTAATTTATTGATCTTAGCTACCTGCTGGAAGATATATAATTTTCAGCTCTAAACTCCTATAACATTTACTTTTCTTTTAAACACTTACTTTTGATATGCCTCACTTAACTCTCTTTCATAGTACGGCTGAGAGAATGAAAACAAAAAGACGGAAAGCCAGCCCCTGACAAATAACAATGTTTCCTCCTTATCACACTCAGAATGGAATTTCTCTGGCCAACATAGACGTGAAGAAAGAAATAAAGTGTTTACATAGTCCAAAGTGACAATGAACATAAAGAGACAGAATGACATTTTAATTTATTGTTGACTTTTATTTTAAAAAACTTTTTATTTAGTGACCCTAAAGAGAATGGGGAGAAGGGCAAGGGAGAGAGAGAGAGAGAGAGAGAGAGAGAGAGAGAGAAACATCAATTTGTTGTTCCACTCATTTATGAAATTCACTGGTTGATTCTTGTATGTGCCCTGACCAGGGATCAAACCTGCAACCTTTGGGGATCAGGATGATGCTCTAACCAACTGAGCTACCCAGCCAAGGCATATTTTAATTGAATAACATGTCACAGCATATCATTTGACCCAGTAACTGGGTTCTTGGAAATTTTTCTTAAAGAAATAATCAGAAAAAATATAAATAGATGTATATATTAAGGATTTTATTATCACATTTGTAAAAGCAAAAAATTGGAGACAACCTAAAAGTCCATCAATAGGAGTCTAAATAATGATATGCTCAATGCAATTCTAGAGAGCAACTAGAATTTTGAGATATTTATTGACATTAAATTATATTTGAGACGAAAATTTATAAAATTAGGTGTAGATTGATTTTTTTAAAAAAACCCTATCTATACATATATCTCTGTATGTAATATGTGTATATATACATTTAAGCATGTCTAAAACATATATTAGCAGAGGTTTCTGAAATATTAGCAGTGATTTCTAAGCACTAGACATATAAGTATATATTTATAAAAATATATAGGAATAAATCTTAATTTTCTTAATTCTTTTCTATATTTTCTTAAGTTTTTACAATGACTACATATTATAGGAAAAAACAAAAGCTGTAAGAAAAATTTTAAATCAAAATAAAAGTATACAGCTATCTACAAACAGTACAAATGAGTGAAAGATTATGAAATAGAAGATCAGGAGGTGTAAATTCCTGTTTTCAACTCCCAGTCCTTTTCTATAGAACCTGAGCCAGATCTGTGTCTCAATTCCCATCTATATGGTATAAGTTACTAAAATAAACCTTATGGTAAAGAATGAGAATGAGTGCTTCAGAAAGTCTGTAAACATCATACCTATAAACTAATTGCAAATTAATAAAAAGGACAGAACTTTCTCAATTTTTAAATTGCCCCTTACGTTTCCACTGCTTTTATAATTTAAAGCCTTTTTAAATTTATTGATTTTAGAGAGAAAGAGAAGGAAGGGAGAGAGAAAAAAAGAAGCATCGATTTGTTTTTCCACTTATTTATGCATTCATTGGTTGATTCTTGTACGTGCCCTGACCTGGATCAAACCTGCAAACCTTGGTGTATCAGGATGATGCTTTAACCAACTGAGATACCTGGCCAGGGCATTTTATAAATTTTTAAAATATATTTTTGAAGATTTTATTTATTTGCCTTTAGAAAAAGGAGAAGGAAGGGAGAGAGAAAGAGAGAAAAACACCAACATGCAAGAGAAACATCCATTGGCTACCTCTTGCAGGCCCCCAATAGGGGACCTGGTCTGCAATCCAGGCAATGTACCCCAGCCAGGAATCGAACTGGCAACCCTTTAGTTTGCAGGCTGACAGTCTACTGAGCCACACCACACAGGGCTATAATTTTTACATAGATAACAAATGCATGATGATAAAGTAGTCAGAGTTTTAGCCTCAAGTAGGCTCTAGACCATTTTCAAGTAAACATTTTCACAGTGATCAAATAAGGTTAAAGTCCAAACCCTCACAGTCACAGCAATTCACAGCCTAAATTGTTCTTGCTGTCCGGTCTTCAGAGGTAGAACTAAACGATTCATGTTAAGTCTAATTGTCAAAATATGTTTAAAATTATATTTTAAATTCATAGAGTACAGGGAATATACAGGGTGGGGCAAAATAGGTTAACAGTTGTTTATATGTAAAATAATACAATAATTAATAGGTAATAGAATGAACTGTTTTGTGTACTCACAACAAACCTACTTTTGCCCACCTCGTAGCTTCTTTCTTTAGACCTGAACCTAACTGTAGACAACTGTTGAGGAAGACAGCAATCCCGATCATCTCTTCTCCCTTACTGAATGCAGGCAAGCTCTCAATGCTCTCCCCTCTCCCTCATTCCAACATGTGTTCTATTCAGAGAATTCAAACCAATGTACAAATAAGAAAGTATTCTTCTTCTTCTTCTTTGCAAATGCTATTTATTTCCTGTCAAGAAAGTCCTCTACCCATTACTTGGTGTGTTCCTAATTCAAATGTGGCTTTCTGATCACATAGACCAAACAGGTTGGGCCGGCCTCTCCACGCTCCCAAAGCAACTCCTAAACATTCACCGTAAATTTCTCCTCAGAACTCATCAGTGACGGAATTCCAAACTGTTTTTTGTCTGACTCCCATGCTGAACACTGAGCTATCTGAGGGCAGAGACTAAGTATTATTCTTTTGGATAATCCCAGCAGTTGGCACAGTAGTAAGTACTGAAAAATGATTTCTTGAGTGAGTAAATAAATAAATAGAATATTAGTCCTAGAATATAAATTTACAATTGTATGTGGTCCTCCATACAACACCCACATATAGGGAATCACCTATTTGGCTGCCCATCTACTCTGCCAATGGGTTCCCAAGAAACTAAAGCAAAACAAGAATGATGTACAATCCTAAGAATTAGACAAGCAATACCACTGAGGTAGATAATTTCGGTGACTCCAATTAAAGCAAAAAAAAATAAAATAAAATAAAACCTTTAAAGGTTAAAAAAAGCCAGGTAACTACCAAAATAAAATATATTTCAAAGCAATGAGAATTAATCTTTAAAAAAATGTGAAAAACTCATCATCACCAAGAAAACGCCAGAGTTCAAGAATTCTAAAAACATGTAAAATCTTAATTAACACAGCGATTTGACTGGAGAAAGGTCAGCACTGTTTAAGCCAAAAACACTGATACAATGAGTGAGACACTCATCACTTGGCTCACTTCCTGCCCTGAAAGAACTTGGCATCTAGGGCACCAGCCTATGTACCTATCACATGTTTTTTGAGCTTGTCTTCTTGAAGTCCTGCGCCCTAGCAGGACTTATCAGTGATATTGGACAAGGTGCTGGTGCTTTGTCCGTCCCTCCCCGATCCTCATAGTCATCTAATTTCCTGTTTACTTTCTGTCTTTAAAGAGTAATCTTCTTTCTTTTCTTCTCTCACCAGCCCATGATGTCCCACTGAACATTCTTTTCAGGGGCTACTGGTTATGCCCCACAAAGATCAGCTTTAACCCAAAGCCCTTTCATTTCTATGGTGGTAAAAACCCTATAGGGTCATAATCGGTTGTATTTATTATATTCGTCAATAGCCTATGAATGAGTCTTCATATATATTTGGTATTTTGGTGACAATCAACACTGCCAGGTAAGTAATTCAGGTGTCCAGAGGGAGGGCTCTCCTTAGACGTCTGGCATTTGGCTCCATGAAGTCACTACTCTTCAGCTTTTTGAGAGCCAAGATAGACACCAGCTCTGCCCATGACTTTCTGCTGTTGAACCAGTTGCATTTTACTGATTAACTGATCAATGTTGAGCGACTTAATATAAATACTGAATTTGGCTTCTTTTTTTTAAAATCCTACCTGAAGATATGCTCACTGATTTCAGAGAGAGGGGAAGGGAGAGAGAGAAAAACACTGATTAGAGAAAGAAACACCAAGCAGCAGCAACCCCTGCCTGCCCCCCCACAACATACCCCAACCAGGGATTGAACCTGCAACCCGGTCATGCATCCTGACTGGGACAACACTCAACCAACTGAGCCATGGAGGCTAGGGCTGACTTCTCTTTCTCTTCTTCAACATTTTTTTGTATTGATTGATTTGAGAGAGAGGGAGAGAGACAGAAACATCGATTTGTTGTTCCACTCATTGAGGTACTCACTGGCTGATTCTTGTATGTGTCCTGACCGGGGATTGAACCCACAACCCTGGCATATTGGGATGATGCTCTAATCAACTGAGCCTCCCAGCCAGGGCTGGCTTCTCTTTTGAGGAGATATGCTGAAAGGCAATCAGAAATGTTCACAATAAAAAATGAAAAGAGAAAATGCTGCCCCCAAGTAAAACCTGGTTGATTTTCTTGGTTCAAACAGTATTATCTGATGGGTACTTTAGTGATAGGTTTTAACTAGACTTATTGTGGTGATTGTTCTGCAATATGTATATATTGAATCATTATGTTGTACGCTTGAAACTAATATATTAGGTATCAATTATATCTCAATGAAGAAAACCAGCATTTATTAAATCTATATGCCATGCACTGTGCCACATGCACAGGTACACACACACACACACACACACACACATACATATATCCTCATATGTCCCATAGAAATGACCACCTTACAAGGCTGTTCTGAGGATAAAGATTTATACATATAACAGCATTGCTATTGGACAGATAAGGGCATGGACTCAGAAAGGTAAAGAAGTGACTTATCTGTGCTGTGGTGCTATTAAGTGATAGAATGAAAATCTGATTCCAGGTCTGGCTCAAAATGCAGAGTGCGTTCCACTGAACCATGTCTACCCAAATAGCCATATCCCTCATCCATAATATGACAATAGTCACTGCTACTTGATCTAGCTCTTCTCATATGGCAAGCACTGTGCTAAACAATTTGGGCATATAATCTTATTTAATCCTCATAATCACACTGTGAGGTAGTTTCATCAAGATCTCCATTTCATAGCTGAGGAAACTGAGTTTTATACAAGTTCAGTAATTGCTTTGTTCCCACAGCTGGTAAGAAATAGGACCAGAGCAGAAACTAGGTCTAATAACTGAACCCATTCTTTTAGTCACTACATTTGACTGCAGGAAATTCACTCTACTCCTGGCTCCAACAGGCAAGTCATTTGATAAAATGAACTGAGTTCTATCTCAGTTTCCTTGTTAATTACATGGGGTTATTGTTGCTTGTCCTTACCTATTTCACAGAAATATTGGGATTACAAATGAGAATGTGTGTAAGCTTTTAAGAAGGAAAATTGCTGTATAAATCTAGACACCGTCACAAGTTTCACTCAAATCTTCCCTCTTCCACGATCATGAAGGGATTTAACTGACATCATTAGCTCTCAAACAACCTCTGAAGTGGGTGCTATTATTATCTCCACTTATTAAAAGCTGAAGCACAAGGAAATGATGTAATTTGCTAGTCAGTGGCTGAGCTGGGAATAAACCCAAAGATTCTAACTCCCCCTGCTTATGCTCTTATGGTAAACCCTGTTTCTGTGTTTCAAATTTCATTGTAAAATTGACATGGGTTAAAATATTAGTGTCCACTTCAAAACACAGATTAAATACTTAAATTAAATTTCCTACTGCAGCAACACTAATATAATCTCTAAGGGTCTTAATCATCACATTCTAGAGGAACTGTATAAGGAATCAAAGAGCAAAATTTCAATTTCTCAACTCTTTAGTTTTCTCAACTTATTAATCAAAGGCTATAAAACTGGGTGAGTCATTATCTAGTTTCAATTAGTGAGTCTATTAGCTTCCACAGGGAACACAAAACCTCAATATTAAATTGTTCCCTCACAAAATCAGAACAAAGCATCAAATACATTTTCACATCATGAACACTTAATATTATATAATTTGACCTGGAAAATATTCTAACATATCAGTCCACAATATTCTGAGCTCAAAACTCAAGTTCCAAAGCAAACTGTGTAATTAATACAAAAACAAAAGTACACATAACACTTTTATGATCATTCTTCTCCTGTATAAAAATCAAAATCAGTTTTGTGCTTCCCACCCAAGCTCCACCACAGACACTCACAAAACTTAAAGTAAAACTAAAGCAGTAACGGGCCAATTCTGCCTACCATCCTGTCTTAAATAGAAAACCAGTATTCAGTCTAGTCCCCAGATTATCAGCTCTTCCTAGTTCTTGTTTTCTGGAACAAAACAATGATCTTTCAATTATTACCAGTTTGATAATCACATATTTTGAAATTATCACAGTGGCCAGAGAGAAAATAAGAGAAAGAAATTTCTACTCTCCAACAGAATTAAGTACCAGAGTTCAGACATGTTATAATTGTTCTCTGGCTCTGACTGCATTGTATTTATAAATAAAAAACTTGTCATTTTGTTATAGGGACAAAACACAATTCATAGGAACCTAACATGCTATTATTCTACTAATGTCAAGAGTTTGCTTCTTGAGTAGCTTCAGATGCCTAAATTCACTCCTAGCTACACAGTACAAGTTCTACCACCCATGCTGAAAGGAAAAGTAAATGATGACATAGGACTCTAGGTTTTTTCAGAGGTTGTTTTAATACATTAGTCCATCTTTCCTTTGAGAAAAATCTTTGTCTTGGTTTCTATAATTGAAAACAATTCTATTTTCTGTTGGGTCAGGTGCGCTAAGGTCTCTCAAACTTTATTTATTTTATTTTTAAAGACTTCATTTATTTATTTTTAGAGAGGGGGGAAGAAAAGGAGAGAGGGAGAGAAACATGAATGTGTGGTTGCCTCTTGCGTGCCCCCTCCTGGGGACACCACTTGGCTCGTAACCCAGGCATGTGCCCTGACTGGGAATCAAACCAGCGACCGACCCTTTGGTTTGCAAGCTGGTGCTCAAACTTCGATTATAGATCACCTGTAGATCTTGTTAAAATGCAGAATATAATTCAAAAGATCTGGGACCGCATGTCCAACCAACTCTCAGATGATGCCTATGCTACTGCTTGATGCACCACACTCTTGAGTAGCAGGACTCTTAAGAAATGTTCCCAAACAGAAATAACCTCAATCAGATGTTCATTGACAAAAACAAAAAAACAAAACAAACAAAAAATACAGCTTCCTCCAAGAGTTTGCAAAGGGAGATAATATTCCAGAGCCTAAACAAGATATTTGCTTCCTTCCTCCTTTTTTGGTGACTTTTACCAGCTAGTTGAAAACCCAATGTAATAGCTTAATAAAGGGCATGTCCTCAGTGCTGACAATTTATTGGGGCTTTTATGGCTGAACATAAAACTTCAAGCCTTCTGTTATAAAAGAGTTGATTCAAAATAAATATTTAAAAATTGTCATATACTAATGAATAAGTAATGTTTACAAAGAGTTTGTAAGAGAATCACATGGGATTAATAATTTTCATTTCTCTTCCCAAATAAATAGCTCATGTCACCTTTCTTTAAGCAGGGGGACAAAGCCCAACAAAAATAAAACCATGCTCCCATAGCATAATCATAATATTATTTTTAGTGAGGAAAATACCAAGATTAAGACATAAAAAGTATATGAGGAGAATTTCATAGTATTAAATTTGTCCTAGAACCTGCGGAAGGGTTCAGGGAAAGAGAACAGCTGGTAAATTTAAGAAAGATCTTTAATAGGAGAAAGATTACATGTGACAGCAACAGTCCTTTCTCCTTGTGGAAAACTAATTACCCCCCCCACACACACACACTTACAATTTTAGGTTGTCAATAATGCTGTCTCTTCATATGACCATTAGTCCAACCTTCCCCAGAAAATTCAACCAACCATCATAAAAATTAAGTTGGTAAACAGGTTCAGCTGGCTATACTCCATGTTTACCCTTAAATGCTTTTGAAGCCAATGAGGGTAAACATTCACGGTAGAAAGAGCAAGAGTAAAAAAAGAAATCACTTCTCTTCTCATGGAAGGAAACTCCCATCTTGAGCACCTTTCCTCACTCTGTAGGGGAAGGTGTCTCAATGCTTGTGTGCACTCTTCAGCCCCATAACCGTGAATGTAGCAGCCGTCAGTTTCTCGTACACAAGGAACATGAGAGCAGCAGTGAGGACTGTCTGCAGCAGTTTGGCTTCAAGGCCTTTGTAGAGTCCCATTACTCCAAACCGCCTAAAAGGAAAGAAGTTTGAAAAACATTAAAGGCTTTCTTTATATAAGTCAACTCCTGCACCACAGAAACAGGCCACTGCCACAGCTGGTGTGGCTCTGTGGGTCGCTCCCAGTCAGGGCACACGCCTGGGTTTCACGCTGGGTCCCCAGCTGGGGGCACACAAGAGGCAACCAGTGGATTTTTTTCCCCCTCTCCTCTTGTTCACTGATGTTTCTTTCCCTCTCTTCCCATCTTCCTCTCTCTAAAAATAAATGAATAAAATCTTAAAAAAAAAAAAAGAAACAGGCCACTTTGACAGCTACTTCATAAAGGTTTATCCTTTGGAATCAAAACAAGCAATGGAAGTTTTAGATGTTAACAGACTTCTGCTGTCAAAGTACTTATTACCTTTAAAGGTATTTGAAGACTCATTCAAGTTCAGTGTCCATGAGCCATCAATCCTTTGTCTTTATAATCACCACTAATTATCGGAATGCTGACACTATCCCAGATAGGATGCAAGATCATAAAACCATTTTAATGACAAGATCTGAGATCTAACTAAGAACTTTTAGATCTTTAATACTCTCTCAATTCAGTTACTTCAACGTTAACAGTCCTTAAATGATAAGAAATCTGCAAACTGGTTTGGATCATTTTAGCCTCAACAAAACTAGACAAAGTGACAGAAATGAAAGCTACCCCTTTTTCAGTTTTCCTATACATTTGATCTTCTAACCCAATGGTTCTCAGATTTAACATACATCAGAATCACCTGAAGGGCTTGTTAAGCCACAGATTATTGGGTCATATCCCCAGAGTTTCTGATTTACTAAGCCTGGGATGGGACTCAAGAATTTGCATTTCTAGGACTTCCGCCAAGATGGAGGCATAGGTGGATGTGCCGTGCCTTCTCACACAACCAAGTTTAGAGACAACTAAATATTAGCAACAGAAAACACAGCCAGAACACGGAAAATTGAACTTTTTGGAAGTTCGTTAACAACAAATTCTTCAGCCTGACCGGTAAGGGGCGAAACCAGCGGCTGGTGAAGCAGGGTTGCACGGGAGGTCTCGGTCAGATGAACTCAAGCGCAGAATCCAGGCGCAGGGTTGGACCTAGTGAGAGACCGAGCCAGCGACCAGGCGAGCCACCGAGGGGGAGCCAGCGGGGGAGCAGTGCTGCGTGTTGACTGTGGTCGCACATTTGTGCGCGGGTGGACAGGTGGGGGAGTGGGCGGTTGGACCGGGGCCCGGCGGGTCCCCGTGGCTAGCGGCAGTGGAGGGCGCTGCCATTTCCCTGCTCTGACCCCACCTCCACATACAGCGTCATAACCCAGAGACTCTGAGTGGCCCGGCCCAGGGGAACCACCTAAGGCGCTGCTTATCACCCAGCTGTGAGAAACAGCAGAGGGTGCCGCCATTTCCCGGCTCTGACCACACCCCCACATACAGTGTCACAACCCAACGACCTGGGAGTCCAAGGCGCCGCTTCTCACACTTAAAGGGCGCGAACAGATCAAAAATGGCGCAGGAAGATCTCAAAGCCCCAGAGCCCATAGATCTAAGCGATGAAGAAATAGCAAAACTCTCAGATGCACAGTTTAAAACACTGGTCATCAGGATCCTCACAGAACTGGTTGATTATAGCCACAAATTAGACAAATTTATGAAGGCGAAACTAATTGAAATGAATGGAATTGCACAGGACAGCAATAGCAATGAAAAGGAAACTGGGACTCAAATCAATGGAGTGGACCAGAAGAAAGCAAATAATGGCCAAACAGAAAAGAGTCAAGAAGCAAGAATTCAAAGAAATGAGGAGAGTCTTAGGAACCTTCAGGACATCTTTAAACGCTCCAACATCCGAATTATAGGGGTACCAGAAAGGGGAAAGGAACAGCCACCAGTGGAAAACTTATTTGAACAAATAATAAAGGAGAATTTCCCCAATCTGGCAAAGGGAAATAGACTTCCAGGAAATCCAGGAAGCCCAGAGAGTCCCAAAGAAGTTGGACCCAAGAAGGAACACACCAAGGCACATCATCATTACATTAGCCAAGATTAAAATGAAGGAGAGAATCCTAGAAGCAGCAAGAGCTAAGGGGACAGTCACCTACAAAGAAGTCCCCATCAGACTGTCAGCAGATTTCTCAAAAGAGACCTTACAGGCAAGAAGGGGCTGGAAAGAGGTATTCCAAGTCATGAAATCCAAAGACCTACAACCATGATTGCTCTATCCAGCAAAACTTTCATTTAGAATGGAAGGACAGATAAAGTGCTTCTCAGATAAGATTAAATTCAAGGAGTTCATCATCACCAAGCCCTTATTATATGAAATGTTAAAGGGACTTATCTAAGAAAAAGAAGTTAAAGAAACATGAACAGTGAAAGGACAACAAACTCACAGTTATTAACAACCACACCTAAAATAAAAGCAAACTGAAAGAACAGCTAGATCAGGAGTGGAAACATAGACATGAAGATCTCAAGGAGGGTTAGCAACAGGGGAGCGGGAGGAGGAGAAGGGGGGAGAAGGTACAGAAAATAAGTAGCATAGACAGTAGATAGAAAATAGATGGGGGGGCAAGAATAGCATGGGAAATATAGAATCTAAAGAACTTGAGACACACGGACATAAACTAAAGGGGGGGTAATGGTGGGAATGGGGGGGGTAGGATGGAAGGGAATGAAAGGGGGAATAGAACAACTGAAACAGCATAATCAATAAAAAAATTTAAAAAAAAAAGAATTTGCATTTCTAGTAAGTTCCCAGGTGGAGACCATCCCTTTAGTACCAATCCTCCAACCACAGAGAAGAATGCTTGGAACCAGGAGTTCAGAGTAAATGATTTCTCCACAGCTATTTGTCGACAGTGAACTGGTCTCATGTGCCAGCTCATCAGCACCTCTAGGACTATATACAGCATGAACACAGACAGTACAGCTAATCAAGTGCTCCATGTGCAAGCTATTCTGTATTTTATACATTTGCTATGTGTGAAAATCTATTATTTGGGACAAATCATGTGATAAATAGGAATGAAAAGTCTTGACCCATATATTTCTAGTTCATTAATTAACATGAATTATGTTGCCCCCAAGAAAGTCCGCTTCAGTGTTTCTCAACATGAGGTCGGCTGTGGTAAACAGAAAAGATATATATTGGTCTCTGTCTCTGATTCCTGGCACAGAGCTCCCAAAACCCTTGTAATTACTTGAGTGGTAAGAACACTGGGAGCATCTCTTGTTCTAATAGTTGGTCTCTGACCACAATTCCCAACAGAGTTCCTAAATCCCTTGGAATATCCTGGGTAACTGCAGTGTCTTTTATTGTAATGAGGTGACCCCTGGATGGGCTCCTTGATGGTTGAGGGCGGTCATCAGAAAGACCAAGCCATGATTAGAGGCTTGGCATTTTCAGCCCCACCCCCATCCTCCAGAGAGGGGAGAGAGCCAGACAGGGAGTTGATAGGTCTGCCCACATGATGAAGCCTCCATAAAACCCAACAGTAGGGAGTCTGAAGAGCTCCCAGGTAGGTGAACACATGAACACATGTACCAGATGGGTAATGCACCCCAACTCCAAGGGCACAGAAGCTCCTGTGCTCAGAACCCTCCCAGGCCTCACCCTATGTACCTCCTCATCTGGCTGTTCATCTGCATTATCATGTACTTTAATAAACACACATATTTCCTTGAGATCTGTGAGACACTCTAGCAAAGAATCAAATCTCAAGGGGAAAGGATCTTGGGAACCTCCGGCACGTGGTCAAGTGAGACAGAAGTTTATGGATAATCCAGGGAACTATGACTTGCAATTGGCATCTGAAGTCTTATGGGACTGAAGTTGTGCCAGCCTGTGAATCAAAGGATCACTGGTTGGATTCCAGGTCAGGGCACATGCCTGGGTTGCAGGCCATGTTCCCCAATGTGAGAGGCACACGAGAGGCAGCCACACATTGATGTTTCTTTCCCTCTCTTTCTCCCTCCCTTCCCCTCTGTCTAAAAAGTAAATAAATAAATAAAATCCTTTTTACATTAAATTAAAATTTGAAAGTTCAGTCTCTCAGGTGTACTTGCCATATTTCAAGTGCTCAATACCTGCATGTGGTTAGTGGCAACCCTACTGGACAGTGAAGGTATTTCCATCATTGTAGATGGAATGCTCTTCATTCATCCAATAGTTCTTGAGTGCATACTGAGCCTCTGAGGTCAAATATCTTTCTCTGCTTCCAACTCTCTGGTGTTGGGCAAGTCACTTTCTTTCTCTAACCCTATATCCTAACCTGCAACAATGGAAATATAGTCCCTTTCCACACTCACAAGGCTGAGGGAGAACCAAACAAGGCAAAAAGATGTAAAAACATACTAGAGACTTCCACCAAGATGGAGGCATAGGTGGAGATGCTGTGCTTTCTCGCACAACCAAGTTTAGAGACAATAAAATATTATCAACAAAAAACACAGCCAGAACACAGAAAATTGAACTTTTCAGAAGTCTGATAACAACGAATGCTTCAGCCTGACCGGTAAGAGGGGTGAAACCAGCAGCTGGCGAAGCGGGTTGAACAGAAAAACTAGGTCAGACTCAGGCGTGCGGATCCCTGGCATGGGGTTGCAAAGGGCCGACCTAGTGAGCGACCTAGTGAGTGCGACCCAGTGAACAACCAGCGGATCTGGTGAGGGTGAAGGGCGGCAGGTTGACTGTGCTGGCGCATTCCTGCGCAAATAGGCCGGCGAGGGAGTGGGCAGTGAGACGGGACCAAGCGGGTCCCAGCGACGGGAAGCAGGAGAGGGGGACGCCATTTCCCCACTCTGACCCTGCCCCCACACACAGTGTCACAACCCAGTGACCCCACCCTGGAGGCCCTGCTCCGCCCCTAAGGCTCCGCTCCTCATACTTAATGGGCGCAAACAGACCAAAAATGGCTCAAGAAGATCTCAAAGCCCCAGAGCCCATAAATCTAAGTGATGAAGAAATAGCAAAACTTTCAGATGCAGTTCAAAACACTGGTCATCAGGATGCTCACAGAACTGGTTGATTTTAGTCACAAATTAGAGGAACATATGAAGGCTAAACTAACTGAAATGAATGGACAGGAAAATGAAATGCACAGGAAACCAATAGTAATGGAAAGGAAACTGGGACTCAAATCAAAGGAGTGGACCAGAAGGAGGATAAAAATGACCAACCAGAAAAGAATGAAGAAACAAGAATTCAAAAAAATGAGGAGAGACTTAGGAACCTCCAGGACACCTTTAAACGCTCCAACAGCCGAATTATAGGGGTACCAGAAGAGGGAAAGGAACAGCCACCAGTGGAAAACTTATTTGAACAAATAATAAAGGAGAATTTCCCCAATCTGGCAAAGGAAATAGACTTCCAGGAAATCCAGGAAGCTCAGAGAGTCCCAAAGAAGTTGGACTCAAGAAGAAACACACCAAGGCACATCATCATTACATTAGCCAAAATTAAAATGAAGGAGAGAATCCTAGAGCAGGAGCTAAGGGGACAGTCACCTACAAAGGAGTCCCCATCAGACTGTCAGCAGATTTCTCAAAAGAGACCTTATAGGCAAGAAGGGGCTGGAAAGAGGTATTCCAAGTCATGAAATCCAAAGACCTACAACCAAGATTGCTCTATCCAGCAAAACTTTCATTTAGAATGGAAGGGCAGATAAAGTGCTTCTCAGATAAGATCGAATTCAAGGAGTTCATCATCGCCAAGCCCTTATTGTATGAAATGTTAAAGGGCCTTATCTAAGAGAAAGAAGATAAAAAATATGAACAGTGAAAGGACAGGAAACTCAGTTATTAACAACCACACCTAAAACAAAAGCAAGCTAAGAGGACAGCTAGATCAGGAGCAGAACCATAGAAATGAAGATCTCATGGAGGGTTAGCAACAGAGGAGTGGGAGGAGAAGGGGGGAGAAGGTACAGAAAATAAGCAGCATAGACAGTAGGTAGAAAATAGATAGGGGGAGGGCAAGAATAGTATGGGAAATATAGAATCTAAAGAACTTGAGACACATGGTCATAAACTAAAGGGGGGAATGGTAGGGGGAGGGGGTGCAGGGTGGAGGGGAATGAAGGGAGGGAATAGAACAACTGTAATGGCATAATCAATAAAATAAAAAAAATCTATGCAAAAAAAACCATACTAGATTTGAAAACTGTATAATGCTATAGATTTCTTATTAACACTCCCTTCTTGAAGTTCTTGCTAACTACATTGGTCTTAACTCCCACAATACTGGTAGAGATGGAAACTGGTATGACTTTTTAAGATAAATTTGGCTGTTCATCAAAATTCAATATGTTCAAACTCTTTTTAAAAAGATTTTATTTATTTATCTTTAGAGAGAGAGGAAGGGTGAGAGAAAAAGAGGAAGAGAAACATAAATGTGCGGTTGCCTCTCACACGCCCCCACACTGGGGACCTGGCCCACAACCCACGCATGTGCCCTGAATGGGAATTGAACCAGCAACCCTTTTGGTTCACAGTCCGCATTCAATCCACTGAGCTACACCAGCCAGGTCTTTCAAACTCTTTAACCAGGTAATTCCACTTCAAGAAATTTTCTCTACAGTTATAATCACTCAGGTGTATAAAGCTAAATTTATGAGCAATTCATTCATCAATGTTTTTTGTAAAGCTAAAAATCTGGAAAAAAACTATCCATCAATAAGTGTACTGGTCAATAAATTATGATATATTATGTAACAGAAAACTGAGTAATCACTATAAAAAGTTAGATACTTAAAAAAATAAGGTAATTTATAGATACTGATATGAAGGGTTGTTTGTGATACTAAGTTTATATAAAGACAAGTTGCAAAACAGTATTACCATAGGATCCCATTTACATAAAAATTAGTACCCAAGATACAGGTTTTATATAATTTTCTGGAAATACAAAGGGGACCCACCAAAAAACTGGAATTATCTTCTCGAGGGCAGGCCCCTCGTTTACAGGCTTACCCCACTAGTTGAGTGTTCTAGGAATCCATCTGTATCAGTGTACCAGATGACACTGTTGTGAGAGGCCGCATTCGACTTCAGTGAACTTTTCCTTTTAAGACTCTTTCAATGCCTTTGCCCGTTTCATGATGGGTGATTTATGAGTATACCTGCCCACAACAATGTTCAGCAGCTTTTGACCAAAAACCCCTGTATGACCTCAGGGCCCCAGCCTCCCGATATACCCAATCTCGCCCTGAGCAACTTTCTTTGTTTCCCTAGATGAAAAAAGTTGTTAAAGGAAAATGTTTTGCCAATGAGGAGGTGAAACAAAAAATGGCAGAAGCACTAACAGGTATCAAAATCAGTGAGTTAAAAAACTGTTTTGAGCAGTGGAAAGAACATCTCGATAGTGTATTGCAACAAGTGAGGCGTATTTTGAAGGTGACTGAAGTTTAAACACATAAAAATAAATACACATTAAAAAAATAAATTCTGTTTTGGGGGGTCCTCCCTAAGTATATACCTTACATACTCTGTCAACAGTGACCGCCTCTTGGAAAAGAGAGAGGGAAGAGAGAAAAAGAGTAAACATACATGTATTTATAGCTTTACTGAAGTTTACATGATTTCAATCTGATGAGTTTTTACTGAGGTACACACTCACAAAATCATCACCACATTCAGGACAGTGACTACATCTGTTGTCCCCCCAGAACTGCCTCATGTCCCTCTGTAACTATTCCCGGTCTCTCCTCATTTGGCCCCAGGTGAACACTGATGTGCTTTCTGTCACTACAGATATTTGCATTTTCTCAATTTTTATATACCCGTATTTTGCTGTGTATAACACGCACTCTTTTGCCCAAATTTTTGAGGGAAAAATAAGGATTCCATATATGTAGAATAATCCCACATATAAATGTGCACAAAAACATCGGTGTGCATTACACATGGCAAAATGCGGTAAGGAGAATCATGAAGTATGAATTCTTTTATGACTGACTTTCACTTGGCATACTTATTTTGAGATTCATCTATGTTATTGCATGAATCAGTAACTTTTTCTTTTTCTATTTCTAAGTAGTATTCCCTTATACAGAGATACCGCATTTATGTATCTATTCACCTGATGATGAACACCTGAGATGTTTCCAGTTGCTGACTTACACATAAAGCTGCTATTAACAAGTGCTGTCATACTGCACCAAGCTCCTAAAATGAGAACTGTCTGAGCACAGCATCCAAGGGAGAGGTTTCTGGGCTGCCCCTGTCAAGGCGGTAGCGCAAGTGAGACAGATCCAACTGCCCCCGAGAGAGGGGGCTGTTGAAAGAGGACAGAACATGAAACACCTACAAAGCTCACCTTACTCGCTGGTGAAGAAGGTAGAGAACATTGCGAAGACTCCCCAATGTTCTGTTTTCTGGGTTGAGTCTGTGACGTCCAAACTGGGGAAGGAGAAGAAAGAAGGACGGCTTAGTACTTCTTTCTTTACCTTAATTTCTACCTGCAGAGGAAATTCCGCTGGAAGTGGTATCTTATACCATACACCAATAAAAATATCCAACAGGTATGGAGATTTCATGAATCCTCTATTTTTCACTGAAATAAGTGAACTATTTTAATGATATTAGTGAAAATAAAAAATATGTTTCCATGAAGTGAGCATGAGAATTTTTACTTTACAGACAATTATGGGGAAAATTCTACCTCAAAATAAAAGAAAGATGCTCACGAAGATACAGATATGGCTATAGATTTTCTGGTATGGCTTAACTTATAGTCTTTTAAGAAGTTCTGATAAATATACTAATTAATTAGAACCATTACAGTCTAAGCTGTTCACATTATATATTTACATTATAAAAGTGTCAAAGTAATTATTTGAATGTTACTGAATTCCCTTATATTAAGTACCAGTTTTTATTTATTTTTTTAAAAGATTTTATTGCCCTAGTTGGTGTAGCTCAGTGGATTGAGCACAGGCCTATAAAGCATAGGGTCGCTGGTTTGATTCCCAGTCAGGGCACATGCCTGGGTTGAAGGCCAGATTCCCTGTAGGGGACACATGAGAGGCAACCACACATTGATGTTTCTCTTCCACTCTTTCTCCTTCCCTTCCTCTACCTCTAAAAAAAAGTAAATAAATACAATATTTTTAAAAATATTGTATTTATTTATTTTTAGAGAGAGGAGAAGGGAGGGACAAAGAGAGGGAGAGAAATATTAATGTGCGAGAGATACATTGACAGGTTGCCTCTTGTACACCCCAGGTTGGGGTGACCTTTTGGTTCTCAGGCTAGCACTCAATCTACTGAGCGACACTAGCCAGGGCTTAAGTGCCAATTTTTAAACAGTACATTAGGAAAAATACTTTTAACAGAAGTAATAATTTTTTGAACTGAAATATTCTCACTGCTACACCCATTTTATTCCTAAGTCCTTTCAATTTTTTTCTCCGAAAGAGATCATGACTCTTTCCCTGTGTCATCTCTGCTCTCCACTGCTACCACTTCAGTCCAGGCCACCATCACCTCTCACCTGTGTGACTGAAACAGCCTTCTACCTCATTGTCCCCCCTTTCCCTTAGCCTCTACTAACCTTCCCATAGCCACACTAACCTTCTAGAATTGTACTGAGTTGCCCAAAGAGCTCATTGGGTTTTCTCCATAGGATAGCTCTATTAGCAGCTTGGTTGTCTCTAACTTCATTTGAAACAATTTTGTTGACTGCATTGTGACAGCTCTCATATCAGTGTGCATTTAATAAAACACATCAAAACTGGTGAATTTTTGTGTAGACATTTTAATATTGAAGATGGAAGAAAATATGCAACATTTTCAGCATATTTACTTATTTATTTTTAACTATTGTTCAAGTAAAGTTTTCTGCCTTTTCCTTTTTTCAGCATATTATGCTTTATTGTTTCAATAAAGATTAAAAACACAACAGAAATGCAAAAAAAAATTGTGCAGTGTATGGAGGTGTTGTGATTGACTGAATGTGTTAAAAGTGGTTTTCACAGTTTTGTGCTGGAAATTTCTTACTAGATGATGGTCCCTGGTTGGGGAAACCAGTTGAAGTTGATAGAGATCAACTTGAGACATTAATTGAGAGCAATTAACATTCTACTACACAGGAAGAATTGATTTTATTGATATATGCAAATCAATAAAGCCAGTGGTGAGAATGAAAAATGTGTCTTTTATTTTACGGAAAAAAACATACAGACTTTTTGGCCAACCCAGTATATCAAATCACATTACTCCCCAGTGTAAAACCCTTCAAAGGCTTCCCACAGACTGAGGATAAACTCTAGACCTTCCCTGCTACTTTTCCAATCTCATCCTGAACCACACTCCAGCCACAGTGGCCTCCTTTTGGTTCCTAGGATTCACCAAGCTCTTAGCACATCATGTTCCCTCTACCTATTTGCACAGCTGGGTCCTCATCATCATGTAAATCTTTTTCTTCAATTAAAAAAATTTTATTGAATTTTAGAGATAGAGAAAGAAAGGGGGAGGGAGAGAGAGAGATAAACAATGATTTGTTGTTTCACTAATTTATACATTCATTGGTTGATCTTTCATGTGCCTCAAACCCACAACCCTGGTGTATCTAGATGATGCTCTAAACAACTGAGCTACTCAGCCAGGGCTTCCCTTTAAGTCTTGATTTACATACGCCTCCTTGGAGAAGCCCATTCCCAATTATCCTAGATATCTAAGAAGATCCCCACTATGCACCTTTCTGCTAAGTCACAGAAAGCTACTTACTTTCTTTGTAGCTCTTCTCAATTTGTAATTATTTATTTATTTTGCTTATTTACCTGTTAATTCTTTCCTCAGTTACTTCCATAAAGGCAGGGATTATGAGTATTTTATTTATCATGTGTACCTAGCTTTTCACACAGAGTGGGTACTTAATAAACATTTCAATAAATAACTTAGTAAGTAATCCAGAAATCTAAAAGTGTTCCAAAAAAGCAAAGTAAAATCATTAGTTGCTCTGGACTAAACTAAAGGAATCAATCTCAGGTTTTGTAAAGGATGATCTGCCTTAGGGTATTAAGGAAATCAACCTGAATGAGAAAGAAGCAAACTTATACTTTCCTGAGTCTTTTAAGAACCTTTTGCCATAATTAGGTTTTCTGAGACACTAAAAACTGCAAATGTAAACTTCCTTCCAAACCAAACAGGAAACCAACTGATAGCCAGGATGGTTAGCAGACTATAACACAAACAAAAAAAAAAGAATGAGGAATGCTCTGGCCTACCAACTGATTACTCTATTTCTTTATTTCTTTATTAATATTAACATTGCTTTAAATAAAGAAATCATGCATTTTATAATGTCATTTGACTAAATGCAGGAAAAATCCCCAGCACTCACCCTCAGAATTGACTGTACTGTTTGCAAGGGATAGGTGACTGTGGTGGCAATTGCTTTGGCTACTGCACCAATGATGAACACATCCAAAGAAGAAAGCTGGAAAGCAAAGAAAGACAAACCATGTCATTCCAAACAACAAGAGCAAGAGATTACTATTTGCTGCTTCCAAAATCAGGGACTACCTTCTCCCTGGCTGGTGTGGCTCAGTGGATTGAGTGCTGGCCTGCAAACCAAAAGGTTGCTGGTTCGATTCCCAGTCAGGGCACATGACTGGGTGGTTGGCCAGGTCCCCAGTTGGGGGAGTGTGAGAGAAAACTGTTTCTCTCTCATCCAATGTTTCTCTCCCTCTTTTTGTCACTCCCTTCCCCTCTCTCTAAAAATAAATAAATAAAAATTTTTAATAAAAACATTTTAAAAAATCAGGGGTTACCTTTGTTCGTTTCTTTAAAAGCTGCCGTTTTAAACCTTCATAGAACATGAACTGGATAGCAGGATTGAAGACCAACAGCAAGGAGGGAAATGTGCCATTCCATAAAGACAAGATTCCTTCATCTCGAATGATCTGGTGGAAAGCATCTAAGCAAGAAATCAAGGATATGTGATTACAGTCCCTTAACTATAGAAGACAAGGTGAATTCTGTTCAAATGTATCCAGAATAGAAACCACATGGTCCTATCTTGTAATGATAACACTGATAGTCACCAAGTTATTGAGAGACAACTTCAATCATAGAGAACTCCTTCCGAAAATCTGGGGTCAGAATGTCAAGCTTTCCTAAGTAATTATCAGCACCACTGGGAACTCTGTATTACAGAAATTTGTGAACTGATAGCCCATGTGTTTCACAACAAAGGCCAGTGAAACAAAAAGTAAGATAGTTACTTGGAATCTGTTTTATCAGACTATCAATCTTTTATAAGAAAATCAATGTTCTCATCACAAACATGGCAAAGAAGCCGGCAGTGTGATACTATTAAAAAGCAGAAGCTGCCCTGGCTGGCATAGCTCAGTGGATTGAGCGCGGGCCTGCGAACCAGAGTATCGCGGTTCGATTCCCAGTCAGGGCACATGCCTGGGCTGCAGGCCAGTTCCCAGCAGGGGACTCACGAGAGGCAACCACACATTGATGTTTCTCTCCCACTCTTTCTCCTTCCCTTCCCCTCTCTCTAAAAGTAAATAAATAAAATATTAAAAAAAAAAAAAAAAGCAGAAGCTGCCCTGGATGGTGTGGCTCAGCGGATTGAGCACCAGTCTGAGAACCAAGGGGTCACCGGTTCGATTTCCAGTCAGCGCATATGCCTGGGTTGCAGGCCACGTCCCCAGTGGGGAGTGTGTGAGAAGCAACCACACATTGATGTTTCTCTCCCTCTGTCTCTGTCTCCCTCCTCTCTTTCTAAAAATAAATAAATAATATATTCACCCTTCCCATCCACACTCATGGTAGCAGTTACTTCTCTACCCCTTGTCTTTGGGCTTGGCCATGTGCTATGCTTTGGACAAGAGCATGTTATCAGACAAGTTGCAAACAGGGGCTTGAAATATGCTTGCACAATTGGGTGTGTCCTCTTGTGCATCGCCATCAATAAGAAAAGAATATGCTCAAGCTGGTCTCAGAAAGATGATGAGACATATGGAGCCAAGACTCCCAGGCTGAGGACGGCCTAGATGAGCCAAATCCCTATCAATCCACAAACACATGAGCTAAAGAAATGCTTACTATTGAATGTTGAGATTTAAAGTTATCTTTATACAGCATTATTTTAGCAATAAATTCCAGATACAAAGAATAAAGAAAACCCTTAAACAGAAACTCACCAAGAAATACTTACCGATAATACCTTTATAGTTGGTTGGTACAATGTCTTCATTCCTAAACTTTGCCCCTTGCAGCTTCAGTCTGGTATTTACCACCCAGAGTGGAGTTGTCAGCAATACGTTCACCACTCCTTTAAAAAGAAAAGAGAGAGACAAAGGGAAAGCAAAATGTAACCTTTTAAGCTTTGTTGTCTTATATAAAAGCTACATACTTCTGTTCCATTTATACTTCCATTTATACTTCTGCCCCGACCTACTAGGAGACCTAAGGTAAGGTGTCTCTTTGGGCCAGGGAACAACACAAGCCACTACTGTTAAAAGCAATTCAGAAGCCTTGCTGATAGTAGAATGCCTAGCAGTAGTATCTTTCCACATGAGAAGAGTAGTAAGTTTCCTAATTTGTATAACAGGAGGCAATCTATGATACAGTAGCAATTCTGATAAAATTTTAAATTCAATTTTTCAAAAACACCTTTGAGAGATGTGTCTTACTGATCACATGCTAAGTCCATGACAACATCAGATAAAACATACAATTTACAACTGTCCTATAAGTAGCTCACATGGTTTTAAGTGAGTATGGACCTGGTATAATGGGTGATAAGTAGGAAGAAGTGGTGACTTTGGAAAGTGCTCCAACAGGGACTAGACTAGAGGACTGTAGAAGAGTTCCTCATCACTTAAGGAATTAGGACAGGCAGGCGGCAAGCGTTAGTTATGAACTGTCACAAAACACCTGAAACAGCTTTGCAAGCATCATGATCCTTACAAGTTCAAGGATGGGGACCTTGGCCCACCCAAGGTTGCCTCAGAGTGGAACAACAAAATGAGCCAGGTGCTTCTTTTTTGAAAACACATGTTCCCAATTTAACACCATCTTGAAATATTAATACATTCCCCATCAGTCCTGAAATGATTAAAACAAACAAACCAGACAGTTGTAACAAAGTACCTGACACATAGTATATACTTTATAAATATTTGTTAAATAAATACTAAACACATGAACCAATGAACAAACTCAGCCAACAACCATACAATGGAACTATCTGGTGCTAGCCACGCTGTGAAGAACCAAGAGATGCAGTCCTAAGGAAGAGAAATCTCTTTTACTATAAGTCATTGAAACACAACATGAGAAATAATATACCACACAAAAAACATAGCCTAACCAAGAACAAGCTTGTACAACAGCCAAGAGATTAAAATTGTTTTCATTTGTTGCATACAGTTGCAAAAGTAAAATGTTTTGCTAACTCTCTTAGGAAGATTATGAGAATACATTTCTCAAAAAAAAGACATTATTAAGTAATTTTATGAGTGTGTCTGTCATATTTTTATAGTCACACACACCAAAGAGTCATCTTTAGCTGACTCAATATATTCATACATTGTCACTTGAGGCTTTGATCATAATCTGAGTAAGTCTTACTGAGAGATTCTTGCTAGTCTCATTTTTAAAAAGCACTAGTGCCCAAGAAGCCAAGATAGAATTATCAATACAAGCCCATTTGCCCAGACTTTGTAGTGTATTTCTATTCAGTGCAAAGCACACATCAGTTAACAGAAAAATCAACAGCCAGAAAAACCAAACCAGAAAGTGCTACTGAGTAGACTACCTTAAAAAAAAAAAAAAAAAAAGATGATGACAGGAGAGCTTGGAGCCAGAGATTACAAGCATCAATGGATAGTATAGACAGAAACAGGGTACATACCTTTCTAAACAAATGAAATAGGTTGCTCATTAAGTAAATTCTTTAGAAATCAAAATTTCCTTCATGTTCTATTCAAGAAGTAGATATATACAAAACATGTCAGGCAGTGTGGCCAAGATTCAGATTTAACCATTATATAAAATTCTGCTTTCATATACCCTTTACTGGTTGAGTTGAAAGACTGAGAGGATACTACAAACAATCTCAAGTACAAAAATGTACTACATCATTTAAAGAGAACATAGAATCCTTGTAAGAACATTTTGTATTTCAAAGCTTTTTATCTGAGAAGTTCAAGTACTGTGTTCATCATCTAAGTCAAAATAGATACAGATTTTTTAAACACTATAACTTGATGAGTTCTGGGAAAAGACACTCAAAATGCTTGAGGATCCAAAACTTTGCTAGAAACTTACAACCTTTGTTATCAAGCAGAGCACAGCATTTCATTTTGGAAAAACAACTATAAATGGCCATGATGAGCAATTCCAACTCTTACTAACTGAACAATAAGGCTGAAGGATAAAGAATGTTACTTGCTTATTTATGAGGCTACGTGGAAATTCTTTTTCTAATTTCAAGATGTGGCTATTACTTCAGCTCTAAGATGGGAATACTAATACTTTACCTGCTTAATGACAGGAAACTGATTTCCTTCCAGTTTGAATGATCCTATTTATTTTTTTGGAAAAAATCATTTCTGGGAAAACAGAACCAAAATTAAGAGATGAAAAATAGTAACTGAACCCACTCACTAAAATTATTCACTGACTCAAGGAATAATCAGAACACAGCTATTTACTTCTGAAATCTTCAAAACAAATAGTTTTATTAGCAGCGAGTCTTCCTTGGTAAGGAGAGAAAACAACAACGAAGTATGTTAACTGACTATGTACTTCTGGGAAATGTACACAATAACCACTGATACAAGAAAATGGCAGATGAAGGCCACAAATCCACCATCTGTGGATTGAATGAATGCAACTAGATAGAAAAAAAGAACAAATCTGCCTTACCAGAATTAACACTGGAGGACAGGAAATGAATATAAACTGTCACGACAATGATAACATCACTGTCATTCAAAAAGTAACTTGTAAAAATCCCAGTTTCATAAAAATGATATCTTCTTCATTTAAGTTATCTGCAAGGTTCTTTCCCCAAATTCTTCCCCAAGGTATCAAGCCATATAGGCTTACGTCTGTGAAAATAAATAAATAAAATAAATTTCTAAGTTTCAAGTAGAATTTGAAAATACAGGGGTTGGCAAAAGTAGGTTTACAGTTGTTTGCATGGAAAAAGACATGCAAGTTATAATTCTAATATAAGAATAAACATCATTTTGTGTACTTACAACTGCAAACCTACTTTTGTTCACCCCTGTACTGTTCCTAGTTTCCCTTGGAAATAATGAAATTTATTTCTAGAGGGACTATAATACGATGATAGGGCTCAGAGCAGGAAGGAAAAGCTATTCTATTATTGTAAGAAGGCATAGGTATTAAGATATAAAAACATATTATAAGAAGTTTAAAACTCATAAAAGTAAATGCATTTCCAAGGAAATGCCTACCTTCAGAAATTCATTTGACCAAGGGTCTCAACTGTGACACTACTGACATTTTGGTCCAGACAATTCTTACGTCTTATTTGGGGGTGTATGTGGGGGCTAGTGCTATTGTCTAGGATGGTTAGCAGTACCCCTGGCCTCTACCCACTAGGTGTCAGCAGCACCCCCCAGTTGTGACAACCAAAAACGTCTCCAGAGATTTGCCAAATGTTCCTTGTGGGTCAAATTAGCCTCAGTTGAGAACCACTGTTCTAATTCAATCACCAAGTGATTATTCACTTTATTTTTGAAAATTTCAAAGACAGAAAGTCGCTCTCACCCCAATAATCCATTTTTCATAAGAGCTGTTAGAAATTTTATTTTCATTGATAGTAAACCTATCTTCTTAAACAACTGGAAATATATATGAAATAAGCCAGTTAAATTATCTTCACCTGAGGTATGAATTAGCAATTCTGAAATGACTTCGTGTGTACTGTGATCCTGGCCCAAATCCTTTGGGTAACACAGATCAAGTATAGTCAGTCCCTTCCCACAAGTCCTTCATTCACAGTCTGCTCATCAAATATATATTGTATGTCTAGTATGTGATCATCCCTGTTCTAGGTGCTGACAATACAGGAGTTAATAAAAATAAAATCCCTGTTCTCATGAAACTTACATTCTAATGGTATAAGACGACAAGATAAGTAAAATATGTAGAATGTTAGAGGATAGGCTTAAGGAGAAAAAAAATTTTTAAAGATTTTACTTACTTAAAGAGAGGGAAAGAGAGAGAGAAAGGGAGGGAGAGAAATATCGATGTGACAAAGAAACCTCAATAAGTTATCTCTCATACATGCCCTGACTGGGAATAAACCTGCGATCCAGACATGCGTCCTGACCAGGAATCGAACTGGTGACCTATCACTTTTCGGATGACGCCCAACCAACTGAGCCATGCCAGTCAGGGCTTAAGGAGAAAATTTAAGTACATTATTGGGATGTCTATTTCAGAAATTATGGCCATTTAGGAGAAAGATGTTAGAGGAGGTGAGGGAGTGAGCCATGGAGTTCCTAGGCAGAGGAAATAGCAGGTACGTGGCCCTGAGGCAGAAACATGCCGCGAGTGTTTGGGAGAAGGAGGCAGTGTGGCTGCAGTGGTGTGAGTGAAGAGAGCACCAGGAGGGCCAGGTCCTACTGCACTTTATAGGACAAGGCAAGGACTCTGGCTTTTACTCTGAGCAAGACAGGAAACAACTAGAAGGCTTTGAACAGAGAAATAATATGCTCTTACTCATGTTCTAACACAGTCACATTGGCTCTTGTGTGGAAAACAGACTGAAGGGGACAAAAGAGTAAGCAGGACACCAGTTAGGAGGCTCTGAAGATAATCCAGTCAACAGTTTATTGTGGTTTGGACTAAGGTCATAGTGGAGACAAGTGGCTGAACTGAATAGCATATGAAGAAAGAGGCAACAGCCCTGGCTGGTGTGGCTCAGTGGACTGAGCGGGGGCCTGCAAACCAAAGGATTGAGGTTCGATTCCCAGTCAGGGCACATGCCTGGGTTTCGGGCCAGGTCCCAGCGGGAGATGCATGATAACGTGCAACCGTACATTGATGTTTCTCTCCCTCTCTCCTTCCCTTCCCTTCTAAAGATAAATAAATAAAACATTAAAAAAAAAGAAAGAGGCAACAGGATTTGCTCATAGATTGGAAATGGAATCAGAGAGAGAGAGATGAAATATTCAAGATTTTTCTTGGGGCAATGACAAGATTAGAGTTGCCACTTAGAAAAATGTAGATTACAAGGGAAACGGTCCTTTAAATTTAATTCATTCATTCAACAATAATCAGTACCTTCCCTGTATTGGGCACTGTGTTAAAACACCGGGGATGTAGAGATAACAAAAACGTAGTATCAGCTTTTAAGTGGTTCACTGCCTAGTAAAATATAAAGACACTATGCAGACTATTATCACACAGTACAGTAAGCACTGAGACAGAGGTATACACTATGTTGGTACACAAAGGATGGACACCTAACCCAGAATGAACCCTGAGGGTGGTAAAGAAGCCTTCAAAGATGGCTTTCTGAAACGTAGCTTCACTGAATAAAAGGATGAGTAAATAGGAGTTAATACGATGAAAAAGGCAGGAAGACTGTATCAGACAATGAAATATATTGTACATAAAGAATGTTTCAGACAGATAACAACAGTGAGAGAGGAATGGAGTTACTAACCAGTTTAGCATGAAGATGGGAATAACTAGCGAGGTAAACAATATCACAGCACATCTTATATGTTAGGCCCTTAACCCGGATATGGTGGGGGCCTTGTACACTGAGGGTACCATGTCTTCCTTTATTCCTTATGCAAGCGACAGGCACTGAGGGTTTTGAAGCTGGAGACAACACAATCAGATCTGGGTTTCAGAAAAGCAGTTCTCAACCATCTCCCTGATAAGACATGTAACAGATGATGCTCCAAGCTGGCAAAATACCCATCAGCTCTCCCTGCATGCCAAGCATGACTCCACCCTTTAGAAAACATTTCAGAATCTAAGTAAATTAGAATAATACTATTACAAGGGGATCTCTTTTAACCAGCTCTACATAATGGACTCACCAGAGAAACCAGTGTTTCTCTTTCCCTTTGCAAGATGCTGACAGACGTCCACAGCACACTGAACTCCCACAGCCACTCTCTGGTGGCCCATGCTCGTCTGCTTCCATCCCACTGGGCTGTATGCTTACCGAGAGTGAATTATGTCTCTTTTCAAACCTGCTTATGTCAGCTGTATCTGTTACTGTAGGTAAAACATTACAGGTATAGATTATGTAAGAAAAAAAGCAAAAATTCCCATTGGTGAACCAATATGCTTTGGCAATACATTAAAAAAATTGAAATAAAGCCCTGGCTGGCATTGCTCAGTGGATTGAGTGCGGGCCTGCGAACCAGAGTATCGCGGTTCGATTCCCATTCAGGGCACATGCCTGGGATGCAGGCCAGTTCCCTGCAGGCCAGTTCCCAGCAGGGGACAAATGAGAGGCAACCATACATCGATATTTCTCTCCCACTCTTTCTCCTTCCCTTCCCCTCTCTCGAAAAATAAATAAATAAAATATTTTAAAAAACTGAAATAGTACATTCATACACCTTAAGTTAAAATACCTGAGGTAAGTAAGGTAAGTACAATACCTGAGGTATTTATAATATTCTTTACACAAGTGACTTTTTAAAACTAACTGCCCTACTATACCAATCTAGTTGTGTTAGGTATGGAGGAATCTACTGTATTTGTAAACTGTGAAAGAATTAGGAAACAAGCAGAGTACAGTGAGAGAGAATAAGAGGGGGTGGTGTTTACTTTGTAGATAACAGGATGCCAGATAGAGCAAATAAACAGCTTTGGACAATTAAAAGGGAAAAGATTTCATCATATACTTCATGAATTAGTAGTTTTATACCAAAAGTTGTGTGTTAGTCCTGGACAGTCAATCATAACCTTTTAAAAGTCAATACATATAAACTACAAACTACGGTTATCTAAAATGCATTAAAATCAAGATAAAAAAAACTTGGTCTTGTGTATAAAAATCAGACTAGATTGCCATTTGTTGCAATTATGTAAAACAGGTTCTCTCTGTACAGGATCTATTCTGATACTTTTTTCCCTAGTGAACATATCTCAAACTTGAGTTCTTTGAGTTTTGACACTGTTTGAAAACTAGTGAGAGGACTTCTGGTCAAGATGGAGGCATAGGTAGGCAGATACACTTTGCCTCCTTGCACAACCACAGAGAGAATTACAACTAGTGAGGAAGACCGAAGAGACAAGGAAATCAGAAAAGCAATAGTCGAAATAAGAGATGATGACACTTGACTTTGGGAAATGGCTATGTATATGGAGAAGAAATGGATTCCGAAGATACTTGGAAGACAGACTGATGGTCCCTGATGATCAAGTGCATGTGGAGGGTGAGAGAGCACCCTCAGGGATAACCCTCAGATTCTATCCCGACTTAATTACCAACAACTATCTATTCATTTTCTTAGATGATGAAATCTTGTTATATTCTATGCAAAAGTGGGTCTGGGAGGGGATGAAAGTGGTTGAAGTACACATATCCAACTGTAATATAAATAAGCAGTGGGGATTATAGTATATAACGTAATTACTATAGTTAATAATACCCTATTGTGTATTTGAAGGTTGTTGAAAGAATAGATTTAACAGTTCTCTCCACAAGGAAAACAAAATTTCTAATCTTGTGTGGTGATGATGTTAACTAAAAACTTACTGCGGTGATCATTTTTCAGTATATACACAAACTGAATCATAATGCTGTATATGTCTGAAACTAATAAAAATGTTACAATTATATTTCAATTTTAAAAAAGCTGGTCCAAGTGACAGTTAATTAGATCGAAATCAACCTAAGACTAGAATGAGACTATTAGGCAGAATAAAAGCTCAGAGACCAAACCAAAAAACAGTGGTAGTCTCACACAGCTCTGCAGGAGAACTTGGGGCCCATGACTACTCCTGGCCTGGTAACTACCTTTCAACCAAATCATTTTAATTTCAAATGGATATCTATATTATTCAATTTCAAGGATCCCAAATTAGTAATTTTTCAAAGAATATATGAAAAGTTATTCCACAAAATACTAACACTAAACATGTAACATTCAAATCAGTTACAGACTAAAATGGATAAACACAAAAAACAAAGGAAGTAAATATACTTTCTACCTTTTAAAAAAAATCCTGACTCACCCACCAAATATTTTGTTTATTCAGAAAACATTTACTGGACTTCCGCCAAGATGGAGGCATAGGTGGAAGCACTGTGACTCCTCTCACAACCAAGTTTAAAAACAACAAAGTTTTAGCAACAAAAACACAGCCAAAACCACAGAAAATTGAACTTCATGGAAGTCTGACAACAACAAACCCTTCAGCCAAACCGGTAAGAGGGGCAGAGCCAGCAGCAGATCGGGGTCAGGCAGGAAAGATCCACGGACCGACCGGGGTGTGGGACCCAGGCACGCCGGCAGCCATAGGCGGATCCCAGGTGTGGAGAAGCGGGAGGACCCACTGAGGGCTGACCACAGTCACACATTTGCACGCAGATAAACCTGTGAAGGAGGGAGCAGTGAGACAGACCGTCCAGGCCCCAGTGGCAGGAAGCGGCAGAGGGGACCGCCATTGTCCCTCTCTGACCCCGCCCCCACCTACAGCGTCACAAACCAGCGACCTGGGTGGCCTCTCTCTGACCTGCCCCCACCTACAGCGTCACAAACCAGTGACCTGGGTGGCCCTGCCCTGGTGAGCAACTAAGGCTCCGCTACTCATACCTAACAGGCATGCACAGATCAAAACATGGCTCAAGAAGAACTTAGAGCCCCAGAGCCAATAAATCTAAGCAACCAAGAAATAGCCAAACTTTCAGATGCACAGTTTAAAATATTGGTGATCAGGATGCTCACAGAACTGGTTGAATTTAGTCACAAACTAGAGGAACATATGAAGGCTAAACTCATTGAAATGAATGGAAATGCACAGGAAACCAATAGTAATGGAAAGGAAACTGGGACTCAAATCAAAGGAGTGGACCAGAAAGAGGAAAAAAATGACCAAACAGAAAAGAATGTAGAAACAAGAATTCAAAAAGTGAGGAGAGGGTTAGGAACCTCCAGGACATCTTTAAACGCTCCAACATCCAAATTATAGGGGTACCAGAAGGGGAAGAGGAACAGCCATGAGTGGAAACCTTATTTGAACAAATAATAAAGGAGAATTTCCCCAATCTGGCAAAGGAAATAGACTTCCAGGAAATCCAGGAAGCTCAGAGAGTCCCAAAGAAGTTGGACCCAAGAAGGAACACACCAAGGCACATCATCATTACATTAGCCAAGATTAAAATGAAGGAGAGAATCCTAGAAGCAGCAAGAGCTAAGGGGACAGTCACCTACAAAGGAGTTCCCATCAGATTGTCAGCGGATTTCTCAAAAGAGACCTTACAGGCAAGAAGGGGCTGGAAAGAGGTATTCCAAGTCATGAAATCCAAAGACCTACGTCCAAGATTGCTCTACCCAGCAAAGCTTTCATTTAGAATGGAAGGACAGATAAAGTGCTTCTCAGATAAGGTCAAGTTCAAGGAGTTCATCATCACCAAGCCCATATTATATGAAATGTTAAAGGGACTTACCTAAGAAAAAGAAGATAAAAAAGATGAACAGTGAAAGGACAGCAAACTCACAGTTATTAAGAACCACACCTAAAACAAAAACAAACTAAGAGGACAGCTAGATCAGGAGCAGAACCATAGAAATGAAGATCATATGGAGGGTTAGCAACAGGGGAGTGGGAGAAGGAGAATGAGGGAGAAGGTACAGAAAATAAGTAGCATAGATGGTAGGTAGAAAACAGATAGGGGGAGGGCAAGAATAGTAGGGGAAATATAGAATCTAAAGAACTTGAGACATGTGGTCATAAACTAAAGGGGGGGAACAGTGGGGGAGGGGGTGGCAGGGTGGAGGGAAATGAAGGGGGGGAATAGAATGACTGTAATGGCATAATCAATAAAATATATTTAAAAAAAGAAAACATTTACTGAGCATGCTAGAATTGTTCTTACTGGGAATATAGCAAGGGATACACACACAGACACACTCCATAAAGCAGGTACTATATGTAAAAAATCTTACACATATGTGCATATATAATTGTCATATATCTCATATATAATATATAAGGTACCACCACTGCATTTTATATATTTCTTTGATGTACCATATATAAATGGAGCTCAAATTTCACTAAGTAGAGAGAGACATTAAACAAATACTCATAACACCAGGCTAATGACTACCTAGCATTTCTGAAGTCTCAGATGACAAGGATCCAACGTCTTCTAAAATCTGGCTCCTACTCACTTCTATAACCTATTGCTCGTGTTCTTACACTCATTTCACTCATTGACTAAATTAGAGAACTCACTGTTGTAAAGATGGTCCTGGATTTTCTCAATGCCCTCTCATTCCCTTCATCAGGAAACTGCCAGCACTCATCTATAAATGTTACCCGTCCTACCAAGACTCAGTTCAAGAGCCATTGCTTTCTGTAGGCAGATATCCCACCAGCCCAGCCAAAAGTGACCTCTTTTCCTGCTGTAAACTCTTTAAAGCATTAACAACTATTATATTTGACTACATGCCTTTGGGGTGGAATTCATAGGTGTGCAACCTGTCCAATGCTTTGGTGTCAACTGTCTTGAAAAACTTAATACATTATGAACAAAGAGTCCCCACACCATTTCTGTACTGGACCCTGTAAATTACATAGCCAGTCCTGTTCATGTTAAACAACTCATGTGAACCTCTCAAAGAAAAAAAAATCATGGAAAATAAGCAGGGAATTTATTGTAATCTCTCTCTCTCTTTTTTTTAGAATAGAAACTTAAATTTCCATAAACTCTGGGTACAGGCTGCTAAACAGGGATTACTAATCTTTATCCCTGGATTGAAAAGATAAAAATAAGCCAAGTCAGCTCAGAAATAAACCTTCAAGCATGTGGTCAATGGATCTTCCACAAGGGTGCCAAGGGCTTCTACCATGGGGAAAGGACAGTATTATCATCAAATGGTGTGAGGAAAACACAAAAGAATAAAGTTGGATCCTTTTATTATACCACACAATAAAACGGACTCTAAGTAGATTAAAACCTAAAAAGACCTAAAACGGTAAAACACCTAGTAGAAAACATAGAAGAAAAGCTTTCATGACATTAGACATTAGACTCAGCAATGATTTCTAGGGCATGACACCATAAGCACAGGCAAAAAAGCAAGAATTAGACAAGTGGGACAAACTTAAAACTCAAGTTAAAAACTTTTGAGCACCAAAGGACATAATCATCAGAGTGCAAGACAGCCTATAGGATGGGAGAAAATATTTGCAAATCATGTATCTGACAAGGGTCTAATATCCAAAATATACAAAGAATGCCTACAGCTCAACAATAAAAAAGTCATGTAACTCGCATTACACAAGGCCAACAAGCAAATGCAAAGATCCTCAACATCGCTAATTGTCAGAGAAATGTACATAAAAACCATGGTGAAATGTCATCTTATATTCATTAGGGTGGCTACTATCAAAAAACCAGAAAATAGCCCTGACTGGTGTGGTTCAGTTGATTGGAGCATCGTCCCATAGACCAAAAGGTCACACGTTCAATTCCCTATCAGGGCACATACCCATGTTGGTGGGTTTGATCCCTAGTTGGGTGCATATGTGAAGGCAGCCAATTGATGCTTTCCTCTCACATCGATGTCTCTCACTTCCTCTCTCTCTAACAAAATCAATGAAAAAAATGTGCTGGTGAGGATGTGAAGAAACCGGAACCACTGTGCATTGCTGGTGGGATTGTAAAATGGCACAAATGCTGTGGAAAACAGACTAGTGATTCCTCGCAAAATTTAAAAAACAGCTACCACATGATCCAGCAATCTCACTTCTGAGTATACATCCAAAAGAACTGAAAACAGGGACTCAGATATTTGCACAACCAATGTCCATATCAACAACTATTCACAGCAGCCAAGAGGTAGAAATAGCCTGAATGTCCATCAATAAATGAATGGATGTTTAAGTGGCATACACATACAATAAAATATTATTCAGCCTTAAAAAGAAAGGAAATCTTGGTAAATCCTACAAAATGAATGAACCTTGACAATGTTATGCTGAGTGAAATAAGCCAGTCACAAAAATACAAATACTGTATGATGCCATTTATATGAAGCATCTAAAGTAGTCAAATTCATAGGAAGTAGAATGGTGGTTACCAGGGGGAAAGGGGAGCGGGAGAGGAAAGTTGTTATTTAATGGGTCTGGTGTTTAACTTTTATAAGATGACAATGTTCTGGAGATCTGTTTCACACCAATGTGCACAAACTTACTACTCAAGTATACACTTAAAAATTGTTAAGATAGTAAATTTTGTTATGTGGTTTTAACACACACATATAAGTCAGAAAACTATATTCTTTGTAGCATAACTTTGTGCTAAAATAACCTCTTAGAAGATATATGAACAAGATAAATGTTAAAATATAAAAATATTTACTCTCGGAAAACTTTGTTACCTGCAACAAATCCAATTACCAGATCTTTTCCAGTAGTGGAACGTTGACCTTTGACCCAGACTGCTTTGAGGCTATTAAAAGTGTAGAAATAGACAAAGTTGGAGCAGCAGAGACTGGAGATAACTGGAAACCACCCTCGATATGGGGCCAAGCTGGAGAAAAAAAACATAATAAGCGAAGTAAAGATGCTGCACAGAAGCCACTAGAAATGGGCAAAGTCCTGGGAAAGGCTGAATGTCACTAACATCTTCTCCAAGGTCACTCCTATACTACAATATACTCCACACTGTACATACATCTTATATTCTGAGGGATGCCCAAACCAAGAAATCTTTTCTAGTGCTAATGACAACTAAAAGTAATACACATTCAATAGCTGATTTACTGCTTTCCTTTAGTAAATTACTATGTAAAATGAAAGACAATTTCCTCATGGTTATTAGTAAGTACGTTATCATTCATACAGGCAAGGACATTTAAAATGAAGTAGATAAAGATAATAAGTGCAAAAAAATATGGGGCATATTATAAGGGCATAGGAACAAGATTAAGAAGTTCCCACTGGCCAAATCTAGAACAATTTTAGCACTAAAATAACAAAGTATAGTAATTGATTATAAATCACTGGTAAAACAGAAATTTCTGAATCTACACTATTAAATACTGTTTCTCCTCATAGACTTCTTATAGTTACAACAAAAGAAAAATAAAATTATTCAGCAGTTAACTCAAATTTAGAAAATCATGATTAATCAGTGAAGGGCAGGTGGACGATAAGTGACTCCAGATACGATACCCTGAAAAGGACACATCACCTATGCATTATGCTGGACCAGAATGCATAGTCTCAGTATAATCATGAAGAAACATAAGGCAAACTTAACATGAGAAGCATTTATTTTTAAAAAAGGGGAAGGACTAACTGTATCCTTTGAAAATGTCAGTGTCACAGGGGTAAAGGGCTTTGATGTACAGTATAAAACTTATTCTCAAATACTCAGAAAAAATTTGTGTGTGGTGTGTATATAATTAAGAAAGAAGAGGAGCAAGAGAGGAAGAAAAGGAGAATGCATGAGCAAATAGCAAAACAAATGAAAAAGTGTTAAGAATAGCTGAATCTGGGTAACACATATACTGGTATTCATTGTACTCTTTTGTTTTGTAATTTTTTTATAAACTTGAAATTATTTACAAATGAAGAGTTAAAAGTAAAAGAAGTACATAATCTGAATGCATGAGATAGGAATGAACTAAACAACTGTTACCTTCTTTGATTTACCGTACCTAGAACAAAACTGTGGTTTCATGGAAGACTTGACAATAAAGAACCAAAATAACGAACTACACAATCTGAAGGAAATGGAAATAACTAATGTACTTACGAGTCAGGCAATTGCAGATTCACAGCACTCTAAGGCTATGAGATTGGGCAGAAAGGAGTGTAGGCCTATGAATCTCGTACGGAGCTTCTTTGTAACAAAGATAAAAGCAGTGGTACTCACAGGCCTTCTTCTTTAATTATCTCCAGAAGCACCATGTGTGTAGTTTTGGACTTTCTTTTCTCATCAACTACAACACAAAAGAGTATTTGTTATTCATGAACCCCTGCATTTTATTTCAATACCTAAATAAATACCTTTATTTTTTACTTTTACCCAAAGTAAAAAATGTGATGAGAGAAATTTCTTTGAGATTTTATTTATGTGTTTGTTTATTTATTTATTTTTAGAGAGAGGTGAGATTGGTTGCCTCTCACCTCTGGGAACCTGGCCTGCTACCCAGGCACGTTCCCTGACTGGGAATTGAAGCAGTGACCTTTCGGTTCACAGTTCGGCACTCAATCCACTGAGCCACAGCAGCTAGGGCTATTTATTTATTTTTTTAGAGGGAGGGGAAGGGAGAGAGAAAGAGAGGGAGAAACATATCGATGTAAGAAATATTAGGACTTCCGCCAAGATGGAGGCATAGGTGGATGTGCCGTGCCTTCTCACACAACCAAGTTTAGAGACAACTAAATATTAGCAACAGAAAACACAGCCAGAACACGGAAAATTGAACTTTTCAGAAGTCCGTTAACAACAAATTCTTCAGCCTGACCAGTAAGGGGCGAAACCAGCGGCTGGTGAAGCGGGGTTGCACAGGAGGACTCGGTCAGATGGACTCAGGCGCGCGGAATCCAGACGCCCGGAATCCAGGCGCAGGGTTGGACCTAGTGAGCGACCCAGCGAGCGACCAGGCGAGTGACCGCGGGGGAGACAGCGGAGGAGCGGTGCTGCGTGTTGACTGTGGTCGCGCATTTGTGTGCAGGTGGACAGGCGAGGGAGTGGGCGGTTGGACCGGGGCCCGGCGGGTCCTGCGGCAAGCGGCAGTGGAGGGCGCCGCCATTTCCCTGCTCTGACCCCACCTCCACATACAGCGTCATAACCCAGTGACTCTGAGTGGCCCAGCCAGGGGAACCACCTAAGGCGCTGCTTATCACCCATCTGTGAGAAACAGCAGAGGGGGTCGCCATTTCCCGGCTCTGACCATGCCCCCACATACAACGTCACAACCCAGCAACCTGGGAGTCCAAGGCGCCGCTTCTCACACTTAAAGGGCACGAACAGACCAAAAATGGCACAGGAAGATCTCAAAGCCCCAGAACCTATAGATCTAAGCGATGAAGAAATAGCAAAACTCACAGACGCACAGTTTAAAACACTGGTCATCAGGATCCTCACAGAACTGGTTGATTATACCCACAAATTAGACAAATATATGAAGGCGAAACTAATTGAAATGAATGGAATTGCACAGGAAACCGATAGCAATGAAAAGGAAACTGGGACTCAAATCAATGGAGTGGACCAGAAGAAAGCAAATAATGGCCAAACAGAAAAGAGTCAAGAAGCAAGAATTCAAAGAAATGAGGAGAGTCTTAGGAACCTCCAGGACATCTTTAAACGCTCCAACATCCAAATTATAGGGGTACCAGAAGGGGGAAAGGCACAGCCACCAGTGGAAAACTTATTTGCACAAATAATAAAGGAGAATTTCCCCAATCTGGCAAAGCAAATAGACTTCCAGGAAATCCAGGAAGCTCAGAGAGTCCCAAAGAAGTTGGACCCAAGAAGGAACACACCAAGGCACATCATCATTACATTAGCCAAAATTAAAATGAAGGAGAGAATCCTAGAAGCAGCAAGAGCTAAGGGGACAGTCACCTACAAAGGAGTCCCCATCAGACTGTCAGCAGATTTCTCAAAAGAGACCTTACAGGCAAGAAGGGGCTGGAAAGAGGTATTCCAAGTCATGAAATCCAAAGACCTACAACCAAGATTGCTCTATCCAGCAAAACTTTCATTTAGAATGGAAGGGCAGATAAAGTGCTTCTCAGATAAGATTAAATTCAGGGAGTTCATCATCACCAAGCCCTTATTATATGAAATGTTAAAGGGACTTATCTAAGAAAAAGAAGTTAAAGAAACATGAACAGTGAAAGGACAACAAACTCACAGTTATTAACAACCACACCTAAAACGAAAGCAAACTAACGGGACAGCTAGATCAGGAGTGGAAACATAGAAATGAAGATCTCAAGGAGGGTTAGCAACAGGGGAGTGGGAGGAGGAGAAGAGGAGGGGAAGAGGCAGAAAATAAGTAACATAGACAGTAGATAGAAAATAGATGGGGGGGGCAAGAATAGCATGGGAAATATAGAATCTAAAGGACTTGAGACACATGGTCATAAACTAAAGGGGGGGTAATGGTGGGGATGGGGAGGTAGGGTGGAGGGGAATGAAAGGGGGAATAGAACAACTGTAACAGCATAATCAATAAAAAAAAATTTTTTTAAAAGAAATATTAATTGATTGCTTCTGCTTACGCACCCCATCCAGGGATCAAACCCACATATACCCTGACTAGGAATCAAATTGGCAACCTTTTGCCTTGTGGAAAGATGCCTAACCACCTGAGCTACACCAGGGCATGAAATTTATTTCTTATATTCATAAGGCTCTCTTGTTTTTTCCCCCAAAGTTATATATGCTCATTTGTATCTTAACATCTTACAAAGCAGAGAGGAAATAAACTACCATCTTTCTTTTAGAGAAGAGGCTGCAGACACGAAAGCTGTGAAGGATGCATAGTTGGCAGTGAAGTCAGGATGAAAACGCAAGTTTCTAAAGTTTTAGCCTTGTATTCTACTTCCTAATTTAAAAATATAAAAGATCTCAAAAGGATGAGAATTCTGGGGGGTTGTTTTGGCGTTCTTACTGAAGATAAAACCTACCTCAATTAACTTCAAATTTCATATTCACATTTGAAGAATATTTTAAAAACATAGAAATGTGGAAACGAACCAATTTCTTAAGAATTAAACTGGTATCTATATGGCTTGCAGGGTGGAAAAATTCAGATGCCCCTGTAGAAGGAAATCCAGCAATATCTACCAAAATTACAGGCACATTTACCCTCTGATCCAGCAATCCCACTTCTGAAAATTTATCCCACAGAACTTACAGAAACAAACTGGCACATGAACAAGTCTATATCACAAGAGAGGAGAAACAACCCAAGAATCTCCAACGGGGAGGTGCATTCATACCATGGAACACTCTACAGCTAGAACAAAGGACGAAGAGGCTCCCAATGCACTGATTTGGAAGGCTTCCAAAATAGGATGTCAAGTGAAAAATGCAAGGTTACAAAACAGTGTGAAGAGAATGTTTTTGTTAAGGGAGAAAAGGATATAAATTCTTATTTGCTTGTTACTCCATACAGAAATTCTGCAAAGCCATTTGAAAAAAGGTAAGGACATTATCTGCAGAGAAGAGAGAAAGGAAAAGGGACAGCCTGGAGTGAGGTGTTTCACTGCACTGCATATTTTAAAATATATATTTTGAGCCCTGGCTGGCATAGCTCAGTGGATTGAGCGCGGGCCTGCAAACCAGAGTATCGCAGTTCGATTCCCAGTCAGGGTACATGCCTGGGTTGCAGGCCAGTTCCCAGCAGGGGACAAATAAGAGGCAACCATACATTGATATTTCTCTCCCACTCTTTCTCGTTCCCTTCCCCTCCCTCAATAAATAAATAAATAAATAAATAAATACATACATACATACTTTTTTTTTTTTGGTTTTTGAGTTCAGTCATATGAAATTATTACCCATCCTAAAACTCTAAAATTAATTTAAAATAGTAGTTAAAAGGGTCTTAACACAGCAATTAATTTATTCAAAGCTCACCTTATTCTTACCTCTTCATGTACATTTTGGCATGAGTTTATTATTTCAAAATGAAAAATACTGACCAAAAAACAAGCAGGAGTTAGAGTTATATAGTCCTATAAAACAAAAGAGGCAAACTAGGACTACATGCCCAGATGAGCAAAGACAGTGGGTATTTAGCTCCATATGTTTCTTACTCTCTCTTCTCATTTGAGAAAATCTACTTCCAGCCAAAACTCTCCACTGTACCTTTAAAAAGTGGTATTATTTATTAGGATTGTAATGATTCAAAACTGTTAATGTAAGCCCACTCAAGTTACCTCAGAATAGAAAATGGCTAAGGCTATGACTCATCCATGAACGCCTCTCTGTTAATTAGGAAACAGCAATGATTATGAGTAAAGTCAGTGAAACTGGACAACAGAACTCTAATGAAACAATATTCTTAGCCTAGACTTCCCAGAGAAATATGTTTGCTTCCTGACACCAAATGAACAGAAATACAAAAGACACTTACCTTGGAGCCGAAGCCGAGCTGTATCCAAAGGAAAGAACACTGTCATTGCTGTCACGCTGCCCTGAAAAGTTTGAAAAGCTGTTAGTCATTATACTTCACAAGGCAACAAGCCACAACTTTTTTAAAATGAACAAAGGTTCATTACTGATGATGGGTCAGATCATGTTTTCAATGAATACACACAAACATTTTAACCTACTGGGATTATTATCATTTACACCTCTACATTTATGTACTTAAACAGAGGTATTAAATTTTCTGGGAGAAATATCTTTCTTTCTCTCTGATATTAAAAAAAAATAGTACTGGCTGGGCTGGTGTGGCTCAGTGGACTGAGATCCGGCCTGCAATCCAAAAGGTCATTGGTTCAATTCCCAGTCAGGGCAGATGCCTGGGTTGCCAACTGGGGACGTGAGAGGCAACTGATCTATGTATCTCTCACACACAGATATTGCTCTCCCTCTCTTCCCCTCTCTCTAAAAGTAAGTAGAATATATATATTTTTTAAAAGTAGCGGGTCCCTAAGATGATAACCTTAGGGTTTTGCAACCTAGGACACATGTCAAGGATAGCAGATGAATGGATTTTTAACCTTTCAAAGGTCAACTGCTGCTCCTATGCTCTGAAACCAAAATATCCAGTGATCAGAGGCATCTATTCTCCATGCTTAATCAAGATATTCACCACAAAGTACAAGAAGTGTAAGTATCATATTGTTCTTTATAATGGTTTTGTTTGCCATGCTTTAAATAAAATAGGGACATTCTCTTTGCTAAAAATTCTATTACTCATCCAAGTCAGCACAATGACAAAAATGACCAAGGAAGAACATGTCACAAGCTCCTACACTCTATTCCTTCTTCCAGCACTATCTACTTCTTTTGCTGTCAGAATGCCTGCTTTTCCTTGTTTCTCTCTCTTGATATATGCACCACTGACACTTCTGATCTTTTCTAGTGTCCTGTGTCTGCTTTTATTTTGTGTAGTTTTTCTTTTCTGTATTATTATCCAGTATTTTCTGTGGGTAAAAAGGACTAGTGTTACCAGCCCACAACTAATCCTTCCATTCACAAGATCCTACATGTAAAAACCACAAGCACACGGTGAGGAATGAAATTATACACATGAAATCCTTCTTGGGTTTACGGCTCTCAACCCAGATGCAGGCCTACTGGTGGTATATAATCTCAGGGAGAAGATCAAGTTTTATGCCACTGATCTAATAATTATAGTTATGCATAATATTTTAAATCACGACAATGCCTGGACACTAGGTCAACTTTATAGATACAAACAAAAATTAGCTACATCTCTTATCTATTTAAATAGGTCACCCAGCGTGATGGGGAGAACACTGTATTATCCTATCAGTATTTTTCAAAACTCAGGTTAAATGTTTCCACTCTCTGTCCATTAGGTTACAAATAGTAGGTAGGTCATTCCTCTATGTTCCTCTAGCACTTGTTTACAACTCACACAACACTTACTTTACAGTAAATATTACAGTAGAATCTACTTTTCCACCAGATAGCAAGAACATTCCATCTCTTCAATATAACAGATTCTTAATAAATGTTTGTTAAAGTCACTCTTTCAGTTATTTATGCTTTGATGGCTCCAACATAAATGTTCTTTTCTAGCAAGGACTAGATAATACTTAATGTCTCAAGAAACACTGGACTCACAAAGGTTTATCATTCACAAATCTATGCTTTTGGCACCCTTGCTCACTTTATAGATGACTTCCAAGAAAAATGGGAATCAGAAAGCTAGAGGACACTGATTAAGGTTACTAAGGCTATAGCATTTATTTCCTAGTGCATGGCACTACATCTCTGTATCAGCTGTTGTGCAGACAGGGCCTCTCCAGGCAGAAAAGTCCTGCCTGGGAACTATTTTTTCAAACAAGTGGGCTAACTCCATCCTCTTCTCTGCTAGCTTTAAACAGATACCTGAAGGTTTCTAACTTAGAAGCCCCTGCATACCTACCTCCAATTCTTCAAGTGATGTACAGTACACCTTATACCAAGATACAGAGAACAGTCAGCCCAAAAAGGGCAATGGTCTATTACCTCAAGGACTAGCATTAAAAATTCACACCATTAAAACTAAGTAATACTTTTAAAATTTACTAGCATTATTAGAAAGACTAGATCAAGATGATGAATAAAAATCTACCACTGCCTCCTCCCATTCCATAACTAATGATGAAAAACACATTAAAAAGTGTTATGAAGAAAAACAAAAAGGCATCTGATTGGTGGAGCAGAAATTTAAAGAACAGCAGAGTGAGGCTGTTTTGAAAGAGGTAATCATAGGCCCAAATGCACAGAAGGTGTGGTAGGCAGAATAATGCCCCTCAGAAAGGTGGCATGTCCTACTCCCCAACAGCTGTGAACACATTTCATGGCATAGCAGGAGGCTAATCCCCAACCTTAAGATAAAGAGATTATTATTGTATGTCAATAGTAATTGAAAAATTAAAAAAGAGATAATCCTGAATTATCTGAGCAGGCCCAAAGTAATCACAAGGGTCCTTAAAGGTAAAAGAGGGAGGTGAAAAAGCAGGTGGGAATGAGGCAATATCAGGATTCACCCATCATTGCTGGACTAAGGGGCCACTAGGCAAGCAACGTGGGTGGCCTCCAGAAGCTCAAAAAGGCAAGCAAACAGATCCTCCCTCGGAGCCTCCAGAAGGAATACAACACTGCTGACACCTTGACTTTAGCTCAGTGAGACTTGCCTCAGACTTCTGACCTATAGACCTACAGATACTAAATGTGTGTTGTTTTCAGCCACTCAATCTGCGGTAATTTGTTACAGCACTGATAGAAAAAACTAACAAACAAGAGTACTATAAGAGGTGGAGACAAGCACTGGAAAGCAGAAGGAAGCTCTGGAGTGAATTTCTTTTCTTTTCTTTTTATCCTCACCCGAGGACATTTTTCCGTTGCTTCTAGAGAGAAACATTGATGCAAGAGAGGACCATCAACTGGTTGCCTCCATACAGGCCCCGACTATAGACCAAACCTGCAACCTACATGGGGCAAATTTCTGCTTGACTAGTTGGGTACAACAACCACAGCCAGGTAATCCCAGTCCTGGTCAGTAATCGTGAATGTGGGAACCTGGACTTGCCTAAGGTGAGTAGGAACACTGGTCAGAACAGGAAACCCCGCATCCGGAAAGCTACCCACTGCCACACCTTGACAGGAGCCTATGTCACCTTCTTACCACAATCCCTGGTAGGGGGAGGGGTGTGGAGTGGGGTTAGAAATGAAAAGCTTAACAGTTTTACTCTATTTAACAAAAAGATATACACACATACACTTAGTTCTAGGCTTTGTTAGAAATCCTAAGCTTAAATATGAGTTAAAATTTTAAGGGTAAAATGGGGGCTTCCATTACTAACAATATAGTAACCTAAACAATGTGCTACAAAATATCTACAACTGTTAAATAAAATATAAAAAACGTACATAATAAAATATAACAAACACCATTTAAATATTTAGCTGAACTCATGGGAAAGAAACGGAAAGCCACTGGGGCCTAAAAGAGTAGAAACTGATAGGCTCTTGGGCTTTGGTTGCCTGAGGATCTTGCCTGAAGATTCTGGGGCATCCAAATAATGACATTATTATTATCTTTAAATTGAAGTAAGACTCCCATAACATAGAGTTAGCCATTTTGAAGTATACCATTTAGTGACATTCAGTGCATTCACAATGTTGTGCAACCACCTCTATCATGTTCGTCTCCATCACCTCAAAACTCTGTACCCATTAAGCAGGCACACCCCAAAGTCCCCTTTTACTCAGCCCTGACAAGCACTAATCTGCTTTCTGTCTCTACAGATGTTCATCTATTCTGGATATGTCACATAAAAAGCCATGTAATCTGTGACCTTTGTGTTTGGCTTCTTTCACTTCACTTAATGTTTTCAAGGTTTATCCACTTTGTAGTATGTGTCGGTTCTTCATTTCTTTATGTGGCTGAATAATATGCCACTGTGTGGATATACTGCATTTTGTCTATCCATTCAAAATGTTTTGAGAGGGCAAGGGGTATAAGGGGACTAAACAGTAAAGGAAAAAATATAATGAAGATCAAATTAAAAAGTGTTTTGAGCCCTCAGTGGATTTGGCTCAGGCCTATGTACCAAAGGGTTGCCATTTTGATTCCCAGTCAGAGCACAGGCCTGGGTTGCAGGCCAGGTCCCCAGGTGGGGGGCATGCGAGAGGCAACCACACATTAATGTTTCTCTCCCTTTCTCCTTCCCTTCCCCTTTCTCTAAAAATAAATAAAAATCTTTTAAAAAGTGCTTTGAAGGCCCTGGCTGGTGTAGCTCAGTGGATTGAGGGCGGGCCTGTGAACAATACGATCACAGTTCAATTCCCAGTCAGGGCACATGCCTGGGTTGCAGGCCAGTTCCCTGCAGGCCAGTTCCCAGCAGGGGGCGCACAAAAGGCAACCATACATTGATCTTTCTCTCCCTCTCTCCTTCCCCCCTTCCCCTCTAAAGATAAATAAATAAAATCTTTTAAAAAAAAAGTGCTTTGAAACGAAACAGAAGTAGTGATTACAATTTATAAAAGTACTCAGTACCACTGAATTGTACACTTTAAAATGGCTAATTTTGTTATGTGAATTATACCTGAGTGTTACTAAAAAGTATTTAATCTTCGCAACAACCTAATGAGTTATGTACTATTATACTCTCCATTTTCAGATGAGGAAACAGATACTAAGAGGTTCTGCAGCTTGTCTAATGTCATACACTTTGCAAGTGATAGATCAGTATTTGAACACAGGCAGACTGGCTCCAGAGTCCATACTCTTACCACTGCTGTAATTTAAACTTTAAAAAAATTTTAATAATAAAAAAACTAGTAAAAAAAAGGTCCTAATATGGGGCTTATTTTATGTGTTAAATATTTCTTTCATGGACTAGTCTGAAAACCCAGCAGAGCCTGCCACAGCATACGCCCTGAACTTGCTAATGAATAGTATGACTATGTGCACCTACAAGTAAACGTAATATCCACCAGAAAAGGTATTAGAAATGGTATATTCAAAACACAGCTATTCTGTACAATGGCAACTTGCTATATTAGTCTCCTTGCCAAGCAAACACTGATGACTTTTCATAAGTAGCTGTTACTGGAAGGAAAATATTTATTATGTATGAGGGTATGTGACTCTTATGCTAAGCTGTATAAATATGAGATTTTTCAGAACTTGAATTCCCCTTTTCATAAATAATCAGTGTTTTTCACTCTTCAGACTCTATGTTCACTTTTATAAAATTAGAAGGTACGAAATACCAAGAAGATATAACTACAATGCACATTACAGCTGTGTCACAAACACATAAAAACGAGTCCATTGTTTTGAGTCCCACAGAATTCTAATCATCTGAGTGGGAGTGCTACTGCTGACAATAATTAAAATTTAAAAAGATCCATTTCCAGAGGAAAATCTTCTTCTATTTCACCAAACATTTTTAGACATTACATTTTACCATTCCCCTCTGGCATTTAACCATTTGGTGTTGGAAAAAGAAATGAACTCCTACACTGCATTGGTGCCTGGAGCTGGAAAAGCCTTTAGAGATCTCCTAGCAGTGGAGTTCCTTTGCCTGAGAACTGAGGGGTCTGGGCCAGGGAAGTTAAGAGGACTGCCTGAAGCTGGAGTGGCAGAGCCTCAGTTAAATAAAACTAAGATCCCTCAGGCTCCCAGTTCTGCTGTTCAGTGGCCTACCTTGGTTCTCAATCTTTTTTCAATCAAGGCATAAATGACTTTTAACCTTCACTGTTTTCTCCCACTTATAAAAGTGCACACAACACAAACACAAATACACAAATCTGGAAAAATCAAACAATAAATACTTAGCAGTGACTATACCAGGAGAAAAAAAATTAAGTGTGGCTTCCCCTTTCCCTCATTATGCATCTCTAATTTTTTTGTAACAATTAGAATGTGTTTTAGTTTGAAGTGGAGAAAAAGCTAGTAATTTTTTAAAAAAGACATCAGAATACCAGGGAATAATATAGCCTAGAGATTCTCAAACTATGGTCTAGAGATCCTTGAAAGTCCCCAAGCCCTTTTCAGCAGTCTGCAGGATCAAAACTATTTTCATAAGAATGCTATGGCATTATTTGCCTTTTTCATTCTCATTTTTTCAGTGTGTAGTAAATTTTCTAGAGGCTACATGACATGTAATACTGTAAGACCGAATACAGAAGGAGATAAAAGGATCCAGCTATCTTCTATTATGTCAAACATTAGAAAGGTTTAGAAAAATATAAAACAATGCCACTCTTCTATTTTTTGGAAAATAACAGTTAAAATGTAACATGTTAACATGTCATGGGTTTAATTTTTTTTTTAAGATTTTACCTTTATCTTTAGAGGAGAAGGGAAGGAGAGAGGGAGAGAAATAATGTATGGTTGCCTCTTGTGCTTCCCCTGCTAGGAACTGGCTTGCAACCCAGGCATGTGCCCTGACTGGGTATCAAACTGCGGTTGTTTGGTTTGTAGGACCGTGCTCAATCTTGCTGAGCTATACCAGCCAGGGCTGGGTTTAATATTTTTAATGATGTCTTAATGATTTCTGTTTTAATTTCTAATTCAATAAATATTGAGTTATAATCAAATTTAAAAAGCTGTTCAGAGTCCACGATAATTTTTAAGAGGTTCTGATAGCAAAAGGTTTGAGAACTGCTGTTATAAACATGTCATTAAATATGAAAACCAGTACATTAACACTATTTTACATATCACTTCTAATACACCTTTCAGCTGATGTTACACCAGTGTGACATACACTGTTGAAAACATCACACTACCTTTGGGTTGGCAACTGTCCTCTCCCAGAAACTCTTTAAAAGTAACTCCATAAAGAATAAGTATAGCCTCTAATTGACATTTTAGAGAGCATCATTTATTAGAAGCACTTTTTTTAAATAACAGGGATACTACATAGCTGACAAAGACCATCTAGCCCTGGTTGGTGTGGCTCAGTGGACTGGGTGCTAGCCTGTAAACTAAAAGGTCACTGGTTCAATTCCTGATCAGGACACATGCCTGGGTGGTAGGCCAGCTCCCCAGTTGGGGACATGTAAGAGGCAACCAACTGATGTTTCTCTCCCTCCCTCTCAAGCTTCCCCTACCTCTAAAAGTAAATAAAAATAAAGTCTAAAAAAAAAAAAAAAAAGAACATCTAATAGGATGCTAAGTCTGAAAGTCAGGCAAGTGCAAGTCTGAAATTGAACTGAACGTTACGGAAATTCAGAAGCTGGTATCATTAGAATGCAGAGTGCAAAATCGAGTGCAATGAAAGCCTCTAGGGGTAAGCAGGGGTTAAGTCAAAGGCTTCTGCTAAGTATATTAAGGATCATTCTAGTGACTGATTTGAACAGATGGGGGGGCGGGCTGGGGAAGAGGAACTGCAAGGGCCACAGGTTTCCAGCTTAAAGATCAGGATATCATGTTGTCATTAATTGCGATAGTAAACACTGCTTGGGGAGCAATTTTGGGGCAAGAGATACTGAATTTGGGTTTGAATTAGCTAAAGTTTAAGTGTCTCTAAGACTTCTATTTGAAGATGTCCAGGAGGTGGTCAGATATCAGTCTGGAGTTCCAGAGACTCAAACATGCAGCTTTGAAAGTCATTACACTGTAGCATTATTTCCTTACCTTTAAAACAAGAATGATTCCACCATGACATCACAGATTCTATTTGTTAGGGGTGGTGGGGTGATTATTTTACTAAAGATGCATGAATGCATATTGTTTTCTTCATTTCCATAGTCAAATTTTCATTGTCAACAATTAGGAACACACATTATATGCCGGGGTATTTTGTATTTATATTTTTTATTTTATGAATCTCTTCTCTTTACTACCTTCCATCTTTCCTTCCTTTGGGTTTATTTTGATATTCTTATCTAACTTCTTGAGATGGATGCTTTAAGTCTGTCTTATTTTCCTAATTTGATTAAAGGCAATTCATTTTCCTTTAGGTATTTTAGCTGAATCTGAAGTTTTTTTCTTTACAACTCAGTAGTTTTTAATATATATACAAGTTGTGTGGCTATTAATTCCACAACATTTTTATTACCCTAAAATGAAACCAATATGCACTAGTAGTCACTCTCCAGTCTCTCCTCCTCCCGTACCCTAGAAAACACATTTAGTTTCTATTTTGCCTACTCTGAACATTTCATATAAAAGAAATCAAATACATGAACTTTTGTGACTGGCTTCTTTCAAGGCTCACCCATGTTGTAGAATCAGAACTTCATTCTATATTATGGTTGAAAAAATATTCTGCCCTAACAGGTGTGGCTCAGTTGGTTGGGCATCGTCCCATAGAGAGAAAGGTCCCCAGTTCAATTCCCAGTCCGGGCACACACCTGGGCTGCAGGTTCAGTCCCCGGTCGGAAGCGCATGAGCAGCAACTGATGGATGTTTCTCTCCCTCTCTTCCCCTCTCTCTACAATAAATATTTAAAAAATAGTCTATTGTATGCATATATCACATTTTGTTTCTCCATTCATCAGTTGAAAAATTTAAGTTGTTTCTACTTTTTGGCTTTGTGAATAACTCTGCTATGAACATCTGTATCAAAGTTTGAGTATGGATGTTTTCAATTATCTCATGGTGTAATTGCTCAGTTATATTGGTAACAGTGTGAAGAAGAACCAAACTGTTTTCCACAGTGGCTGCACAATTCTATATTCTCCGAAGAAACTATGAGGATCCCAATTTCTCCACGTCCTTACAATTCTTATTATCTGTCCTTTTGATTATAGCTGTCCTAGTGGGTGTGAAGTGCTATTTCACTGCAGTTTTGACTTGATTTTCCTTGATGACTCATGTTGTCAGGCATCTTTTCATGTATTTATTGGCTACTTCTATACTGTCATTGGAGAAATTATATTCAAACCTTTGTCCAGTTTTGTTATTTGCCTTTCTATTACTGATGCTGTGAACATTATTTATATTCTAAACACCAGACTTTATCAGAGATATAATTTGTATATGTTGTTCCATTCTGTTGTCTTCACTTTCTTAAAAGTGTCTTTGAAGTACAAAGTTTTTAATTCAGAAGAAGTACATTTACATATGTTTATTTTATTACTTGTGTTTTTGGCATCATTTCTAAGAAACCAATGCCAGCCCTGAATTGGCGTAGCTCATTTAGTGAGGTGTCACACTGCAAAGTTAAAGGTCAAAGTTTGATTCCCAGTCAGGTCACATGCCTGGGTTGCAGGTTCAATCCCCAGTCAGGGCACATATAACAGGCAATCAATCTGTATTTCTCTCTCACATCAATGTTCCCCTATCTCTCTCTCTGCCCCCCCCCAATAAATAAATAAAATCTTAAAAACAAAAAACAAGAAAAAGTATTGCCTGACCCGGGTCCTGGGCGCACATAAGCCCTGGCCAGATGGCTCAGCTGGTTAGAGCATCATCTCCTACACCAAAAGGTTGTGCATTTGATCCTGGGTCAGGGCACATTCCTAGGTTGCAGGTTCGATCTCTGGTCGGGAGCTTATGGGAGACAACCAATTGATGTTTCTCTCTCACATAGATGTTTCTCTGTCTTCTTTTCTTTCTAAAAATCAATAAAAATATATTCTCAGGTGAGGATTTAAAAAAGATTGTGATTGAAAATTCCCTTTTATGATTGTTGCTGTTGTCTATGTTTTTTATTCACAATGCCTTATTTCTCTGTGAGTTTAGTTAGTTGGATTGAGCTGCTCATTTCTCTTAAAATTTTCTTTCTGCACATTCCTTTGAACCTCAAAATGATAACTACCTCTGGAATGGATACCTGCCAGGCACTCTGGGGCTTCACCACCCTGCACTCTAAGTTAAATTGCTGGCTCTAAGTTTTCAAATCATGCAAGTAGTGGGAATTTGGGTCCAATTTTGTGGTTTAAAAATCTCAGTGATGATCCCCCCAACTCCCCATTCAGTGCTAAGCTTAGAAATAGCTGATTTTTCTGGGGAGAAGTAAGATTATTTCCTATTTATTTTTACAGCATAGTCCCCTGGAATTCCAGGTTTATTAGTTGATCCCCTACTAGACGTCTTATCTTGGACAGACTGGGCTGTTTCTCATCTTCCCTGTATCCCTGGAAGCTACAAATCTAAAGTTCATGTTTACCTGGTTAAGCAATTTCTGCAGGGCAAAAGCTGCTCTCCTTGCCCCTGGGTCCTGTCTTTACTCATTCTCCAGTCTGAGAGTTCCTTACATTCCTATCACCTTATGAATGTTTTTAAGAAGTCATTTTTAAAAAACATTTTATATAGGTTTTTATTATAAAGGGAAGTTTTCAGGAAGTTTGATTACCTCCTTAGTTAGAAACAGAAATTGCATTATAAATATTTTACAATGTAAACATTAAAATATTAATTATTAAATTATTTAAAATACTTAAAAATTGAGAATGTATTTATCCTTTACTGTTTATTTTATGATAAACCTATATAAAGGCAAGTTGGTAACATATCATATTTTGTACCTATTACCCCATAATATCTAACACTACTCTTCTGTATTCCTTACATATTTTATTATATTTCTAACCTGATCCCCTGCCTCCCAAAAGTTTATAAAATTTAACAGTTGCAAATACTAAACAAAAGCAATTCAAAACAAACATAAAACAGCATCCACTTTACCCAGAATATGAAATTAAGAAAATGACAAAATCAGGGAAGGGAAAACCCCCAGAAATCTGAAATCAATCAGATTTCTGAATAATCAAATTTCTTAATCACATATCTGTTCACAGGTGTATCTGTTCACAGGTATCTGATTAAGAGACACACCAAAGGTGCCCTGGCTGGGTGGCTCAGTTGGTTGGAGCATTGTCCTGTACACAGAAAGTTGCAGGGTCAACCCCTAGTTGCAGGGGTCAACCCCTCCATGTACAGGAGGTAGCCTATCAATGTCTGTCTGTTTCTCTCTTTCTAAAATCAATAAGGTTATCCTCAGGTGAGGATTAAAATAAAATTTTTAAAACACACCATGGGATATTCAGGGAGTTATCTAAATAACCCCAAAAGCTTCCTGCCCTGGCTGGTGTGGCTCAATGGATTGAATGCCAGCCTGCAAACCAAAGAGTCACCAGTTTGATTCCCAGTCACAGCACATGCCTGGGTTTCGAGCCCCCAGTAGGGGACATGTGAGAGTCAACCACACACTGATGTTCCTCTCCCTCTCTTTCCCTCTCTCTAAACATAAATAAAATCCTTAAAAAAAAAAAAGCTTCCAGCCAGACAGACCAAAACACAAATACAAACACTGCTCTAGCAAAATACATCTGATTTAAGAGTAAGGCCTTGAATCAGTTTGAGTGGTGGCTAGAAAAAATGAAAAAGGGATATCTGCCAGAAGAACTATAACAGGGAGAATCAATATTGTTTGCTGATTTACTAAATGGGGAATGAGGAAGAAAAGAGTCACAAGAACAAAGATACCATTGACAGAAATAGGAAAGTCAAGGTCCTGCCTGGATAGTTAAGTTGGTTAGAGCATCGTCCGATACAACAGGGTTGCAGGTTCAAACAGGGCACATACAAGAATCAAGCAGTGAATACCGTATTTTTTTCGAACTGTAAGATGCACGCACCTCCCCCATTTGGGAGAAAATGGGGGGGTGAGTCTTATAGTCTGAATGTAGCTTACCTGGCTCACTGTGTGTGTGGGGGGACACGGTGGGGCAGAGTCACAGGTTATTACATATTTTACCACATTTTTTGCTTCAAACATTTTTTTCCTATTTTCTTCCTGTAAAACCTAGGTGTGTCTTATAGCCCTAAAAATACAGTACATAAGTAAGTAGAACAACAAATCAATGTTTTTCTCTTTCTCTCCCTTCCTCCTTCTCGCTAAAAAACCAGTAAGTAAAAATTTTAAAAAATGAGTGTTAAGAGAAATAGATTAAAAAAAATGTACTTGAAAAGTAACTAAATAAAATTTAATATTAAAAAAAAATGAGTGTTAAGTACTTAATATCACAGACAGTCAGAATGAAACAGTGGGGTAAGCCTGGTCCAGATCTGGTCCCCTAAACATGTGCAATACAATGGGAATAACAGACAGACACACATAAATAGTTTTTAAGTACAAATAATGATGTTTGGGTTAGCCTACCAACCAAGTCACCAAATTTGACCTTCTCCAAAATGCATATTCACCCTTGAGCATGAAAAATTGTTAAAAATAAAAAGCAGTGCCAGTTCCAGTGTCAGTTTCCGAGAGGAATCCAAAACTGTCTGAGTCACAGAATCACCACTGAAATCAGTGGACAGCATCTCCTGATGGAATACATGGCATCACTGAAAAGAAGAATTATTTTTAAAAGAAAGAAAAACAATTAAAATAAATTTTCAGTGGTAGATCTTAAACTAATGAAATTCCAAGATTGAAAGCCACTTTTGAACATTTCATGTTCAAAAACATTATTCACCTAACCGGAGTTAATATAAGTCTTTCCCCTGATATAACAATCAAGCTAACTCTCACACCTCTACACAGACAGATATATGAGTTAAACAGAAGGCCTAATGGACCAACACATTAAGTGTCTAATGGAAAGAGCATGGGCTTTGGACTAAAACAAACCAAGGGTCAGGTCCCAGCTGTAACACATATTGTATAATAAGTAACTGGAAATCTCCATGTCTCAATTTCCTCGTTTTTAATTTTGGGACCAACACTTAACTGTTGATATTGCTGTGAGGAGTAAGAATTAACTTATGAAAAGCACCTAGCGCTGTACCAAGCACACAGTTGCCACTCAACAAATGTTGGTTCCTGTATATCCTTTCTAAAGCTTCTTTTAGTAATAGGACTCAATATTAACCAGGGCCCTAAAATTAGTAATGGTTACTTAAGTTCCTTCCAAAAGAGTAACTGTTATTTAGTAAAACATAAAGAATGAATGCTCTTTCAGAAAGAGCTTCAAGAAAGTGGGAGGGTCATCAGTGTAAGCTACCGTAAAGAAGTTGAATCAAGTAAGAATGGAAAATGAGTCAGCAGACTAAGCCATTAGGACGTTAGTGATGGCTTCTAAAGAGCAGTTCCAGTGGTCAGAGTAGAATTAGGAAGAGAGGTAGTAAGTACAGAATAGTCTTTAAATAAAGTTAGCATGAAGGGAAGGGGAATAAGCAGCAGCTAAGAAAGACAAGAGTCTCCAGAACACATTGGTATGGTTTTATGACAAGACAGGTTGAGTGTGTTTGAAGGCAAAAAGGAAGCGAGTACTGGAGAAAGATTAAAGCTACAGGCAAGAGGTAAAAATTAATGGAGCAAAATCCCCAGAGATAACTGGGATGGGGTGATAAAGCAGGATCCAGATCAAAGGTAGCAGAGATGCAAACATCTCAGTTTTTCTAAGACAAGCAGAATGTAGGGAAATATGTATACATATAATTGTAGTTGATTCTGTAATCAGAAAAAAAAAACGGAAAAGTGAGAGAAGTCATCTCATGTAGCCTCTATTTTATCTAAAAAGGAAAAGGTGAGCTGTGCTATAAGTGAAGGGAATGGGTGGAGTTGGCCAGATGAGATGAGAGAAAACTTCAATTCCATTGGATTTCTAAAACTGGCACAAGTACTGTGTTTGCAAGAATATATCTGAAAAAGAAGTGAATACTATGGCCTAACTATACTATTTCAGGCACTGTGCTAGGTGCTCTACAAGTGTTACGGCTTTTACTTCTCAAGGAGAACCCAGTAAATGAAGTGTTACTGTCCCTATTTTATAAAAAGTCAGAAAAATAATTACAATAAAGATTGCAATATTAGATTTAGCATGGTGAAATACCAATACAATAAACATACAGATAATGTATTATAAAATTATACACTCAAAACCTATATAGTTATTAACCAATGTAACCCCAATACATTCAATAAAAAAAAAAGAGAGGAAAAAAAAAGACTACATAAAACCCTTAAGATTGATTTTTAAAGTTTTGTTAATGACATGATATAGTAGATATCTAATATTTTGGGCCTTACAGCATCATTCCCTTTTCCTAAGTGTGGGCTGATTACTTTAGTTCTTCCCACTGCACATACAAACTTGGTAGAATGGTAAATCCAGGTGCCCACCCTCCACCTCTTATAGTCAAGGGGTGAACACCTGACCATGAACATAGCTTATAGGTGCTCCCCCTAGACTTTGAATCTTGACTAATAAAGTCTCTTTTACTAATAAAATCAACAATTATATCTACCTTTCAAAGCTAATCTAATGAGAACCCAAAATTTATAATTATAAATCTAATTATATTCAAAGTTTTGAGAATTATTTACATGACACCATTAATATATAATAGTTATCAATTAGAAATATAGCATTACCCTAAACAGTACAATTCTGGTTTTCAAACACTTGAGATTATCTGCAATTATCCCATGGTGTGCCACAAGACTCAAAATCATTCATTTGTTTATTTTAATTGTTAAAATGTGTGTGTCCATAATACCACACGATCTGAGTGAGTATAGAACTTGGAAAGAAGTGAAAAGCAATCATGAAACTTCACCTGAAAAAGGTTATAAGTCAATATCTTAAACAATGACCCTACAATCCTTTGGGGAGAAGCAGTGACTACTCCAGGCAGCCTTGGAGCTTAGACCAAAGTCACAAAGTTGGGGAGGGATACAGCCAAGATTCCAACCCAGGCTGCCTGGCCCAGGTGCTCTTAACCACTATGCTAAGCTGACTCCATCAACTCAAAGCTCTGGTTGAATATCATGCTCAGGACATTTAAGTAACATGAGCTTTAGTAGCAACCAGAAAAAAATAGGGCACGTTGTGTGATTTAACCTTACTTAATACAGAGGTTTGCAAAAAGAGTTGAGAACTGCTCTCGAGAATGAGTTAAAAAAACAAACAAACACAATTCAAATTCTCACTAAGATTATGTGCTAGAAACAGTACTACCTGAAGGGGAAGCAAAAGAAAAAAATTATTCTTACAAGTCTATCTATTGAATACTCTAACAGAGTTTATGGGAAAAAAAAACCCAACAAATTCAGGGTGCGTAATTTTAAGCAGAACTTTTAACGAAAGAAAAATAGGCAATAAAAAGAAAAAATGGAAATGTCTTTGTAGGTTAGGTAGAAATATATCATCTCTTTCCACAGTCACTCTCTATATCAAGGGTCAGAAAACTATGGCCTAAGGGCCAAGTCTAATCCACTGTCTGGTTCTGTAAATAGGATTTTACTGGAACACAGCTCTCCTGTTTACTTACTGTCAGTGGCTGCTCTCACACTATCACTGCAATGTTGAGTAGCTGCGCTACAGACTTTATATTATAAAGTCTGAAATATTTACCACCTGGCTCCTTACAGAAAGGTTGCCAACCATTCTTTTATTTCTTTTATAACATTTACCACTATCTAAAATTATTTTGTTTATCAAGTACTGTCTGACTTCCCCATTGGAATGCAAACTTCATGAAGAAAAATTTTGTTCTCCCCACTACCTCTAGCACCTAGAACTGTGCATGGCACATAGAAAGCACTCAATAAAAGTGTTCAATAAATGGCATTTATTGAAAGACAAAAGGAGAGCAAATATTTCTCAATTTCTCTTGGATGTACTCCAACTATTCATCCTACCATTCCATCAAAATTGGTCTTCTCATGTAACCATTGGATTTTTCTTGTTGACACACATGTTGATAAATTCAGTAGTTAAGTCTTAGTCCTTAGCTTGACCCATCAGTAGTATCTGACCCAGCTGGTCTACACTCTTCTCCATGTGACTTTCTGAATACCACATTCTCCTAGTTTTCCTTCTACCCCACCAGCCTTTCTTTAGTTTCCTTTGCTGGTGCTATCTCATTTTCCTAACCTCTTAATGTTAGTGCTCTGGGGCCCAGCCTCCAAGATTTTTCTCTCAGGTCACACTCATTTTCTTAGTGAACTCATCAAGTCTTATCACTACACTTAGGTATTTAAAATGTAAGTAGTACAGCCCCAACTGGCGTAGCTCAATCGACTGAGTGCCAGCCTATGAACCAAAGGGTCACTGGTTCAATTCCCAGTCAGGGCACATGCCTGGGTTGTGGGCTAGGTGCCCAGTTGGGGGCATGTGAGAGGCAATGGCACACTGATGTTCCTCTCCCCCCACCCCCAAAATATTTAAAATGTAACTAGTCCAAAACCAAACTCGTTTCCCTCCCAAACCTTCTCCATCACAGCCTTCACCCCCTCAGTAAATGGGAACAGCATCCTTCCAGTTGCTGAAGGCAAAAACTATTGGAAGTCAACCAACCCGCGTTCTGTTACACCCCATATCCAATCCCCATATCCAATCTACTATCAAACTCCAGTGGCTCTATCTTATAAATATATTCCAAGTTGATGATCACTTTTCACAACCTCCACTGTTACCATCCTGGTCCAAGGCATCATCATGTCTTGCCTGAGATGACATAATAGCTCCCTGACAGCATCCCTGCTTCCACCCTTACAGCCAGGGTGATCACGTTTAAAATGTACGCCATCAATTATGTTTAACATGTAAATCAGCAAGTGGCTGCATGCTCTAAACCTCCAATAGCTAGCTAGTTATCTTTCCTACTCAGAGTTAGAGTCTCCCATGATTTGGTCCCCTGAAACCTGTGTTCCTTCCCCTCCAGGAACATAGGCCTCCACACCATCCTACAGCATGTCACTCGAGCTTCCAACTCAGTGTCTTTACACTGGCAGAAGGGCTCTTTTGGTTTAATGAACAAACCGAGACTACTGAATCAGGCACTGCCATGAACTAATTCTCATAACAACTCTGCAAGGTAAGTATCAATCACCCCAGTTTACAAACTGGGAAAGTGAAGTTTACAGGCCCCCTATCTACCAAATAATGGAGCTGGGGTTCAGGTCTGATTAGTCGTCACAGAACATGAGCTCTCCATGAGTTTGAGAGGCTAAAAGGGGAGGCATCCGTGATATTCCTCTGAAGCCACACTGATTCCAGCTCCTACAGGTGCACGATGACAGCTAGAGGAGATGAGAAAGGGCGGTCAGAGAAACAGGATGACCGGAAGAGGAGTTACCCAAGTCAAGAGGGGAAAGTTTCCAGGAAAAGGAATGGGTGTTAAATGGACGTGAGACATCCACAAGCCCAAGAACCCAGCACACACCTCACAGTAAATCATACCTGTAGTAGACAGCAACTCTGACCCTGACTTACAAAAATGTATTTTCTACCAATAATACTGGCCAAAGATAAGCCTACTAGGCAGGCACTTCCACAGGCCTGCAGCAACTGTGTGACGGTAAGTTGCAGTTAAGCATCTGACACCTAGCTTTTCCTCTGGCCCAGGCCAGACCAAGTTTGTGTGTGCGGTGGGCGTGGGGTAAGACGAAGTGTGGCCTTCAACTTTCAGAAGCCCCAAACCCCCCAGCAATCATCTTCCGCCCGTGTGGGACCGCCACTGTCTGTATCCCAGATAGTCCAGGAGTCCGGAGCGGTAGCCAGGGACGCAGAATGAGTGTTGGCCCTTACTCCGAATTTTTCCAGCAACTTCTAAGCCCTTTTCCTTTCCGCCCCACAGTAACGACAGGACACCCTATACCCCGACTCTCACGATCTCCCTCTCACCCCCATCCCCTGCCTAGACCTATCCCGAAAAGTGACCCCTGAGAAACCCCACACCCCACAGCGGTCCGGGTGTGAAGACCCCGCCTCACCGCGGCCCCAGCAACAGCGTGGACCAAGCTTTCGTAGGACAGCACGGAAGTCATTGCTGCGGGTCCCCTCAGAACCAGCTGCACTTTCCCCGCAGGAGCCACAGCCAGACTTGTGAAAGAGCCAGAATCCCAGGCGAAGCGTCACTAGTACCACCCTCTCAGGGCCGCCTCCTCCTGAATAACCACTTCCGGGTCGTAGAGCGCCCAGAATCCCATGGAGGCCGCCTGGGCTGGAAGGCAAAAAGGCGGGCCCGGAAACACCCCCTGGCTCTGATTGGCTCCCGCGACCTGCACAGGGCGGTGCCACACGGTGCTGGCTCCACCACTCGGGGCAGCCTCCTGGGTTCCCTAAACTAGCCAGTTGGCCAGTCCTGCTTCACTCGCACTTACAGAACAGTAGGCACTTCAAAAAGCCTAGATGGCCTCCCTTTCCTCCATCTCCCTCCATAACACAAACTGATGACTGTTAAAGTGGGGGACTCATCTTCCTGTTCCTCTGGGACTTGGCCAGTATTTCTTCACTAGAACTTTTCTGAAAATTAATTTTAGAGAAACATTTTGTCGTCCCACTTATTTATGCATTCATTGGTTAATTCTTGTATGTGCCCTGACCAAGGACGGCACCTGCAAAGGTGGTGGCATGTCAGGTGATGCTCTAACAAACCGAGCTATAGGGCCAGGGATCTGTTATTTTTAAAGTTACATTTTGGCCAAGAGGATATCAAATGTCAGTTGGTCAGGGTTCTCCCCTCTGAAAAACCCTGAGGTGTGGGAAGATAAACTTCAAGAAGTCAAAATACTCAGATACAGGTGGGAACATTCTTTAATCTCTTGGTTTCCTACTTTGTGAAATGGGTGTTAACACAGGGCTAAACAACTTGATTTGCTGTGAGGATTACAAAAGCTGCACTTCACAAAATACTTAACATTTCCCCACTCAAATTACAAAGTGATGAACCAACCATTTCTGAAGAACTGGAGAAAGGATTTCGAACACCGTTATATGGTGAGACACAATGTTTCAGGACTCCCATTTCTTTACCAGGGTACCAATGTCACGAGTCCCCATTAGTTAGTTTTGTAATGCTATTACTGAGAACCGAATGCTTATTACAATGCCAGGGTCGGTACTTTATGCCCCGTATCACCTCTGCTTCTCAGGAGAAGGCCTTAATTTACCTGGTCATGTTTTCACAAAATTTCCAGAAAATATTTTGCCATTAGGTACAATCTCTTTCCACTTAAGCTCCCCTTCATTTAGGGTGGTACTACAGTGATAGTGACCACAAACTAAGTGAAAGATTAGTTGGGAAAACATGTAGTTGGATTTAGTGGTATCTACAAGTATGGTCAAATTACTGATAGACACCCTACTGGAAGAGTGGCTTCCAGGAATAATCCCAGCACTCCCTTGAGTTGTGACATCAAGGTACAGATCCAAAAGGCCAATGAAGACAGAATTCTGGCACTGAAATAGAAGCAAGCTGATCCATTAAGAAAGTTGAGCCCTGGCTGGTATAGCTCAGTGGATTGAGCGCGGGCCTGCAAACCAGACAATTGCAGTTCGATTCCCAGTCAGGGCACATGCCTGGGTTGCAGGCCGGTTCCCTGCAGGCCAGTTCCCAGCAGGGGACGCACTAGAGGCAACCACACATTGATGTTTCTCTCCCTCTCTCCTTCCCTTCCCCTCTAAAGATAAATAAATTAATTAATTAAAAAAAAAAAAGAAAGTTGAGCAGAAGGCCAAGTTCTGATTCCTAAACAAACTGGGAGATCTCATCAAGAACACGGGAGATCTCATCAAGAACACGGAGTGGGGCAAAAATAGTTTACACAGTTGTTCCTATGGAAAATAATATAATGAAAAATAAATGGTTTCATATATTCACAAATGTAAATCTATTTTACCCCACCCTATATACTACAATAAAGAAATACCCTTTTATAAACACTTTTTGAGCACTTGCCCCTTTATAAACACTATTTGAGTGCTTTCCCTTTATGATGGTAACTGAATGAGTTTTCGCAAATTCCCATTTGTAGGACATGAACCTAGCAGATAGCAGGCCCAGCTATCAAAAAATAATTTGATCAAAATGGAATTATCTCCTACCGAAAGCACTGTAAAATCCTAAGAGTATGCAAAGAAAAATGTAGCAATTATGTAGGCACCACATACTAAATGAAACTTTGCAGTTGTGGTATAGGCAAATCACTTATTAAATGGAGCTTTTGTGCAATACTTTAATCACACTGGTTAAGATCTCCATACTGCAACCCAAAATATCCTAGTGACCTGGATGAGTGAACTTTAAGGACATGCTAGCCAATATACCAGGTAACTAGATTTTAAGAGCACCAATTATATTACTGACCTCCTTGCTACTCTGGCTCCGCCTAATACTTGGAATCCATGTATTTTATTGTTAGATGTCATAGAAAACTATGAATTTACATGGGAGCATCAGCACTAGACAAAAGGTCTCAACTGAATTGCCAAGATATTTAAAACTTTTTGCCAACTCGATATGCCATACTCAGTTTAAATTTATCCTTTTTAAAGTTTTACAGCTACTGTTAACTAACTGTACTTGTTGCCTATTTACTTTAGGAAAGTTTCTTCTAAAGATCTGGTTCATGTTGATACAGATCGAACTTGAAAAAAATTACTGCACCGTAATTTTTAAAACTGATTTTCTTGTCCCTGTTACTGGGTCTGCCTCAAGTGGATGAAGTACTTCAACTGTTACATCCCTAAAAGGAAAGCACCTATTGGATGTGCACATCAGCACACCCCATGATTTGATATTCCTTTTCAAGAGTACACTTTAGTTTTGAATTTCTCAAAGTAATGAACAATTCTGCAAGAAAGAACCTCAAACAGAGAGGGGCAGCAAAGCATAAAATTTAAGACTTTGAAACCATAAGCTTGGAGAAAATATCAGCTCCACAAAAAATAAGGGTGTTATCCTGGGCAATTCAGTGTTTAAGTTTCTTCTTCTGTATAAAATGGAATACTTACCTTCTGGTCATCAGAAACTGAGTCAATACTTGAAACTGATTACAAAGTGTTTGGCACAAAGACTACTTTTACTTGATATATGTGCCTGCTTGGGTGCATTAATTTCGGCTGTGATCAAATCTCTGCAGTTGTTTCTCCCTATAGCCCATTAGGTCAGTGTTTCGCAGTGTGGCAGACTGCTAGATGTTATCCCAAATCTTTTCTCCATTTTTTTCTGTGGTAATACAATTCTTCTGTTGGGCATGTTACCACACCACCATGGACTATTATAATATGGTCTCAAGATGAAGAAGCAGCTGGCCAACAGGACGAGAATAAAATGCTAACTCCAACCAAAGTATCGCAGTTCAATTCCCAGTCAGGGCACATGCCTGGGTTGCAGGCCAGTTCCCAGCAGGGGATGCACAAGAGGCAACCATACACTGATATTTCTCTCCTCTTCTTCCCCTCTAAAGATAAATAAAATCTTAAAAATAAACAAATACATAAATAATAATAATAATAAAATAAATAAAATGCTAACTCTATGTATGAGCCTCAGTATTACAGCATCTGCTCCCCTAGAGCCCTCTCATGTTTCCTCAGGACAAAAGATGTGCACCACAGCAAGCCCCTTTGGACCCAGAAATGGAATCTACCAGACTACAGTGGAACTGGTTACCTCTGGACTGCTACCTGAAAAAATATATATTAACTGTTACACTTAACTTAGGCCAGCAATTTTCAACCGATGTGCCACAAGAATTTTTAAAACATGCAATACATAACTATTTATTCAGGGGCACTGAACTCTTTTCCCCTAGGCTGTCAAATTAAAAAAATGACAACAGTCAACACAACAGCTGTCCAGTATGAATGCGCTCCCTGCCTTGAACCATAAAGGTATAGGTCATATAGTAGAGTTCCATCTTATTGGCCACGTCACGTACGGTTGCATCTGATTAGTTAATTCTTGGTACCAGAAATCCTTATATACAAGTTTAGGCATCTGATTTTTTAAAAAGTCAGTTTGGTACAAAAAGGGTCAGTAATTACTATTATTTTTGTAAATCAATAAAAATTATACCTATTTTTTGGTGTCAGATCAGCAAAACTGTATTTTTTGTTGTGCTGTAGAATTTTAGTTATTAGTTTATGTGTGCCACCAGATGAATAAGGTTGAAAATCGCTGACTTAGGCTAATGTATTTTGTGGGGGAGGGAGGGTCATTGTTAACAGCACTTTATAATTAATCTAAAGTCTACTATGCCCAATCACTTAAGATTAGTGCTAGAGACAAAAGAAATAAAACATGTGCTGGGCAAAATAAGAGGGGTGAGGAGTCAATATCCAGTTTAAAACCATAGTTTATTTTTAATGTAGCTAGAAATATTCAGTAACTATATATTTTTAAGCAGAAAAAAACTCCTTCACTTTTCCATCTTATAGCATTATTAGCACAAGAAAAGAACATTTTGTTTATAAATGATACTTTCTATGAAAATGAAAGCATTTTTTAATTTGTGGAACTTAAAAGTCTAAAAGCACAGAACACATTTTCAGAAGACCAATTTTACTTTTACCCATTTATGGTAGTATTTGCAATGTTAAAATGTATTTAGGTAACGTATAGTTAAGTAAATCAAATCAAACAAGGAATTCAAAAGTAGCTGGTCTTGAGTTACTTGCAGTGTACATTAGAAATTACAGGAGAGAACCCATTAATAAAAAAACACTGGCAAGCTCAAACGCTAGGTTATATGCTGAGTATTTTTAAAGGTGTAAAAATCATGCTCAATTAGCATACAGTTTTCTCACTTATGTAACAGATGCATTTCTATCTGCTTGTGTACAGCAAAGGGTCAGAATCTGAAAATCAACTTACGACTTCAGATATGTGCTATTTCAAAAATGTATTCCATAAAATTTACTTCACTGCTCCTAGCACTGATTCTTCAAATAAGCAAGTACAGAGGGCCTCATCCCTTAAATTGCGTTCAGGTAGAAATCTCGAAATTCCTGGTACAGTGCCAGGACTTAGTCTTATAGAACATAGGAATTTAACATACAACAGAAAATGGGTCATTTTCTTTATGCTGGAGAGGGAAGGAGGGGTGGAAATATGGTTGTAGTATTTAAGAGCTGAAAAGAACAATGAGTCTTTCACAATACCAACGCCACTACAGTGAAGAACCACCACAGATCTCATCAATTTTATAATCATGCTCCATCAAAAACTTAGGCTCCCCTCCATGTATCTCAATTAACTCAAACCTTGTACTCTCTCCAAATACAAACTCACTTTGTATTTCCTAAATAGACAACTAAACATCAAAGGAAATTATTCCTTTCAACATCTTTTGATATGGTAAAATTTCCCTGGAAGTAGAAATCTAATATTTAAATATGAAATCTCTCAGCCAAGTAGAAAACTACAGCTGTTATGGGTTATCACCCTACATAGTCATTATATGCATTATATATTAAATTAAACCCAGCATTAAATACGCTTGCACAATTATGCTGTGAATGATAGCAGTGATGATGCCAGTGAAATAGGACTATCTTCTGGCCAAAGAGTAAGGGTGGTAAACATAAAAACAAGTAGAAAGCTGACAAAGAGTTGAGTATTTTCTGACCAGAAAAAGTAATTTTAAACATAGAAGTGTAAAAAGAAAAGTACTTCCTTATTTCCCCTTTGTGGAAATAATATGAAACATTTATTATTTATTTTATGTATCAGACAAGAACATAGCTAAGTAATACAACTCTACTGCAGCATTGTAAAAATCATCCCTTCACCACAGCGTAAGAGGCATCTTAAATGCATCTCCACAGTTTAAATGCATCTGCACAAGGGTACGTGTCATTTAAAATGTAGTGAGGTTGCTGCTGCCCTACCAGGTACTTCCAGTCCCTAGCCAGGTCCTACTGCAATACTGGTGGTCCCAGTAGTTTTATTGAAATAAATCACTTTTTAAAAAATAAAGCATTTAAAAAGAGAAACCAAAATGCCTCAGTGACTATAATATTCAACTCAAACTACCTATTTAAATGTTGTATTTACCTCCCACTAATAAATCTTTATTTCACTCAAACTGGGCAATAAACCTTCCATACTGAAGTATCTTTTGCCCAATTAATTCAAAGGAAAACACCAAAATGATTAGTAAAGAAAAGTGTAGGGTTTAACACACCCTTTTAATTTGTTTTTAAATATTTTTAAGATTTAAAAGTGTTTAAACTTTATAATTCCCAGTAGGAAAACATTATCTGAAAGAATACCATAATGGCAAACCACGGTCACATGTTACAGCTGCATGTGGGGCAGAGGGGTAGGGATTCTCTTCCACGCACCCCAGCTTTCTTCACGAGAAGGTCAGAGGTACACTGGTTTGTATTATTGCGACATCCATTGAGTGATCCGAGTTCCTTTTCCTTCAGCAAGGGCTTTATCTGTCAGAAGGGTATTACGCTTGACCTCCAAATTTGGCTGACAATTTACTGATTAGATTCATAACCTTTGGGTTGCTCTGATATTTTGACATATTTGCTGGGTTCTGAGCCACATCCTGGAAGGCCACCATAACTTCTGGATCCTGCAAAGAAAGGTGTGGGGTTTTGTTGTTTTTTAAGTATTTAAAAATTCTATAGGGAAATAAGTTTGATAAAAAGTTAAGATAACAAGTTTCTTAAATCCCATAATTTTTGTCAGGGACAAGTTATTTGGGATCTGGACAAGTCCTTAAAGTATAAATATTATTAATGTGCACTCCAAAGTCAAACTCAATTATATATCACTTTATCTAATGAAACAAACATATATAATTTTGATTCAAAGAAAAACACAACTGATGCCCCAGCAGCTGTGGCTCAGTGAATTAAGCGCTGGCCTGCAAACCAAAGGTTGCTAGTTCAATTCCCAGTTGGGGCACGTGCCTGGGTTGCAGCAAGGAACCCAGGTTTCTCTCACATGTCAGTATTTCTCTGCTCATCTTTCTCCCTTCCACTCTCTCTGAAAATAAATAAAATCTAGAAAAAGAAAAACACAACTGGATATAATTACCATCCATTACAAATAATTTCCTATAAACCAATTTTTATTTTTATTTTTTAAAAAAGTTTTATTTTTAGAGAGACGGGAAGAGAGGGAGAGAAATATCAATGTGTGGTTGACTCCCCATAGCCTCCCAGTGGGGACCTTGCCTGCAACCCAGGCATGAGCCCTGACTGGGAATCCAACCCATGACCCTTTGGTTGGCAGCCCCAGGTTCAATCCACTGAGCTACACCAGTCAGGGCTTATAAATCAATTTTTAGAAACTTAAGCTACTCTCCTGGTCAGTGTAGCCCAGCTGATTGGAGCTTTGTCCTGTAAACAGAACGGTCACCTGTACAATTATTTCCAGTAAGAGCACATGCCTAGGTTGCAGTCGAGGTGCTTATGGGAAGCAACCTATGGATGTTTCTCTCTTACACAGATGTTTCTTTCCCTTTTTCCTCTCTAAAATTAGGAAGTGTGCCCTCAGGTGAAGATTAAAAAAAAAAAAAAACACTTAAGCTACCCATTCTGAAAGAAAATGAATGCCAAAAGTGCATAGTTATTTGGTAATTCGGATCAATAAAATTTGGCTAACAGAGTAAGCTTTATCTCCACACAGAATTATGAAAGAAATGCCTTAGCCATACAAAGTTCCACAATGTTTTTCTGTCTTACCTGCATGGCTGCAAGAACCTCTGGATCACTGAGAATCTCATTGAGCCCAGGCATTCCTGCCATTCCAGGCATTCCTCCAGGAAAATTACCAGGCATTCCCCCAGGAAAGCCACCTACAAAAAATAAATGGGGAGAAAAAAGAGAAAACTGTACAGACACCAACCAAATTCTTAAGTCATCTAATAGTACACTATTTTCTACTGTGCACAAAAAAGTTTTATAAAAGTAACTTCACAGGTGATCCAACCATAAGCTCCTAACAGGGCAGATCATAATGGGTAGTTAGGCCTGAGGCATATAAGGCATATAACTTCTTTAGTAAAAGGTTTATCTTTGCCTTAAGCCAGTCCTGTCCTTTTTTTTTTTTTTTGCCAATCTAACACAACTTTGAAATAAGTAGTAATCACTCTCAAGAGAGCACATAATTCTATAATCCGATCCCCACCTTGCTTTCTCCCAACTTCATGTAATATTCTTTATGTTCCCTCCTGAATTTAAAATGAATAAAAGAAACCACAAAACTGTCATTATTGGAGTATTTCAGATCTTGCTTCCCAGCAACTGTCACTAGTTTTGGCTCGAATAAACTAAACAAATTCTCTATAGGATTGGATGTTTCTTATGTTGACACTACTGCTTAAAATAACAAAGACAAGCATAAAGAAAAAGGATGCTGCTAAACACAAAGGGGTCAGAACATTCTAACTGAATGTAACAAGGTACAATTTTTAACTTTCAAATTACATCTTAAAAATAAGGCTGTAAATCAGACTTTGCTACCTCTAGATTCACTTATTTCCTTAGCAAAAAAACCCCTAATTTTACTTTAAAAATAAAGAAAGCTAAATTCCTTGGAATTACAAAATTTCCTTAGTATTTTTTGTTTCAATTTAAACTCGTAAGAGTTTAGCTGTTCTTTCAAACAAAAACAAAAACCTGTATTATTCTCGAGCAGTTATGGCTTCAAGGACTACACTGAATGCCTGTTATAAAAAGCTATGAACTTTTATCTCTACACCCGACAGAATCCAAATTTCTGAAAGTAAAACTGGAAATCTGTATTTTTAACAAGCACTCCTGTTGTTTCTTCTTTGCTAGAACAATGCTCCAGCAAAAAGGACTTAATTCTCCCAGAATGTTTTTAGATTATATGACCAAACTATTTTCTACTCTTTTTCTTTTTTAAATTATCTTCACATGTACTGGAAGTATCCCAAAACAACCATTATACCAATACAGGGGTATTCTCAAGGGAAATACAAATAACATTAATGTATTCTATACATCAAGGGTGACTGTAATAAGGCCATCAAAAAGCAAAAATATGGATTAGAAAGTCATTAGCACCTGTCACAATAATTAAAAAAACCCATAAATAACAATCACAGATAAAGAGACCTAAGGGGTCTAATAACTTGTAGATTCTCTTGCTGATAATACTGAGAAACTAGTTTCTACCTATAAAAAAATTACTGGCCTTACGCGGGAATAGTTAACCAGTCTGCTTGTAAAATCTAGGTAATAACAACTACATAAAAAAAAAAATTATCTCCAGAACTAGTCTACATTAGTGGTTATTTTCTAAAACAAAGGTACCTGATGTAAAATTCTATTTTAAACAGGAAGTAAGCTATGAGCTAAAATTTCCTTGCTTTTTCTTCAAACTGCAAGTCACCCCCAATATGTGCTTTTTTTTAGTTGCTCTGCACATGACCTTTCAGAATATTGGCTACCTTTCTTAGCCAGTGGCATAAAAGTAGTGTGTAGCTGCCTCTATAAACACTTCTTGAGGGAAAGCTGATTACTATTAAACAGCTGATTCCCCATTAGAATTATGAACTTAAAAAAATCTCTGCTTGTTCTTTATATAAATTTCATATGGCCTTATATAGAAAGTATTCATTCATTCATTCTGAGTGTCTTTTAAACTGCTCTTCTACCTGTATTATATAGGACTATGGTATCATGCAAGGTTTTGCCTAATAATTTCTGATCACTTAACAATTTACAAGATAAAAGTATGTATTATTTTTACACTGGACTTAAAACATTTTTTTGTGCTTAATAATTAATTATATATAGTGCTTTTACCTACTATCTCATGAATAGCAATGGACAAAATTCCACGACGGCTATTTAGAAATACTTGGAATCCATCAGAATCGATTGTTATAATCTTTAAAAATAAAGGTACAATGCTTATTAGGCCCCAATAAATGTCAGTTACTTTTAAAAACAATACTGCTCAAAGTGTGGGGAAAAATAATATACTCCAATTCTACCAACATAAAATTTTTATTAGAATGAAACTTTCTAGAAACTAACATTCTAAAGATTCTTCAGTGTCCTAGGGAATAATGGTATTAAATATAACAGACATACCAGAGCACCCAAATCAGAATATTCTCCAGTTATTTACAATACTTATAGATTCACTTTTTCTTTAAAAGTACCTGGAAAAGAGCCATACTGAGCTCCTGATTGTCGTCTGGCTTCTTCTTCCTTTAATAAAAAAAAGAAGAAACAAATTACGTAACAGGGAGGAAGAGTCCTGTTATCCACCTCTACCCTATCCATGCAAAAATCACAAAAATATTCTAAAATAAGATAGTTATATAGGACTTACAAGAATAACAAATTTCAAATGTAAATAATGGACTAAAGAATACACCCTATCTCAAATCACCCCCCCAAAATGTCCAATTACATTTTCAATGAGCATTACTTCCAACAATGATTCCAAGTAGTGTTTTTCCACTTCTACTTGGCAGGGAGGGGAAACCCTGGAAAGTAATTTACAATACAGGTATGTCTGTCCACGCTTACAACACCTAAATTCTTATTGTTTTAAATGCCAAAATAAAAGCATATGGTTAGATTACTAAAACTACTATGACTTTTGTCTCCTGGGTTCGTGTTTTCTATATTCTTCCCTATGTAACTCAACAACAAATACAACTACAGATTTACTGGTTTGGGATGTTTTCTTAAACACAAACTGAAAGCAAACATACATAAATTTTTCTCATAACCAGTTATAAAGTCACTAAGAAGATATGTAAGGGTAAAAATTGCTTTTGAAGATTATATACCATAATATCCCAAATCAAACATGATACTTAAAAATACAAAATGACAAAAAATTAGAATGTAATGTTATATAATTGTAATACAGCTTTATGTCCTTTTGTTCAATGTTAAAAACAAATAGATGAGAACTAATAGCATCACTGCAAAAGGCTAATATAGAAAAACTAGGAAAAACCTTAAGAATAGCAACAACAATACTGTATATAAATTATAGATACTTTTTCTTTTTTCTAAATTTTATATAATATGACTTTGTAACTAAATAAAGAGGAATTTTAAATAGCTATGACTAAACTACCAGAATGATGGAATCACAAAATTTAACACATCAGGGCAAACACTTTTAAGAAAACAATTATTGCTAAGTTTTTAATTACTTGACAGGGAAAAATTCAACTTTTGGATAAAATAAAATTATAAACTGGTGAAATATAAACTCAGTTAAGAATTTAAAGATTAAGTTTCCAGCTCTGCCTGGTGTAGCTCAGTGGATTGAGCACAGGCCTGCGAACCAAAAGACTGCAGTTCGATTCCTAGTCAGGGCACATGCCTGGGTTGCAGGCCAGTTCCCAGTGGGGGACACATGAGAGGCAACCATACACTGATATTTCTCTCCCTCTCTCCTTCCCTTCCCCTCTAAAGATAAATAAATAAAATCTTAAAAAAAAAAAAGGATTAAGTTTCTAGTCAAAATGGAGGCATAGGTAGACGTGCCTTGCCTCACTGTACAACCATAAGAAGGAATACTGCTGTCCTGGCTGCTGTGGCTCAGTGGATTGAGCACAGGCCTGAGAACCAAAGGGTTATGGGTTCAATTCCCAGACAGGGCATATTCCTGGGTTGCTGGCCAGGCCCTAAGTAAGTCGCGCATGAGACGCAACCACACACTGATGTTTCTCTACCTCTCGTTCTCCCTCCCCTTCCCTCTCTCTAAAAATAAATAAATAAAACCTAAAAAAAATAATAATAATTAAAAAGAAAAATGAAAAACCACAGGAAACCAACAGTGAAGGGAAGGAAGCCAGGGTTCAAATCAATGATCTGGAACATAAAGAAATAAACATTCAATCAGAACACAAGAATTTTTTAAAAATGAGGGGAGTTTAAGACTCTGGGACATCTACACGAAGGCCAACATCCAAATCATACTGGTGCCAGAAGGAGAAGAGGAAGAGCAAGAAATCGAAAACTTACTTGAAAAAAATAATACAAGAAAACTTCCCTAATTTGGCAAAAGGAACAGACATGGAAGCACAGAGAGTCCCAAACAAGTTGGATCCAAAGAGGTCCACACCAAGACATATCATAATTAAAATGCCAAAGGTTAAAGACAAAGAGAGGATCTTAAAGGCAGCAAGAGAAAGGCAGAGTTACCTACAGTTCCCATAAAAGACTATCAGCTGATTTCTCAAAAGAAACAAGAAGGGACTGGCAAGAACTATACAAAGTAATGGAAAGCAAGGAACTACAATCAAGATTACACTATCCAGCAAAGCCATTACTTAGAATCATTCTACAAAACTGGAGGCAGCATTAAATAAGAACCTGGAATTAGAGTAATATCCTAAAAGCTCTAATCTACTGTGTATTTTCCCCTTTAATGGCTTAGCCATAGAAACTTTACCCTCTGGGCTCTCTCGTGTTCTTCCCGAGCCTTCTTAACCCTTTCCATTCTTTCTTTGATCTCTCGCTCCTCACGTTTCCGCTCATACTTTCTCCGATGTTCTGCAATTTTCTGGGCCTAGAAAAAAAGAGCCATAGAAAAAACATTCTGAAAACTGAATAAAGCCAACATGCATCTACAGTTCTGTTAAGGAATTACTTTTCTTTGTGGAGAGGTGTTCAAGACATAGTTCTGAATAATGACAGATTTATCTGATAGAAAAAGACCTGACGTAACTCAAGTTTTAACAAGTCCACTGTGAAAGAGAAGAATGAGGCTAGGATTTGAAGTCAGAAATGTTATAAATTTCAAACAATTAACTGGGGCAAGGAACAGAATTAAGTTTCAAATAGCACTATTCTTGTCTGATACCTGCCATGGGAAGGCAGAATCCGGGAACACATGTAGCAGTTATTTGCCCGTCTAACCATACTTACTTTCCTCATTCATAAAATGAGGGTATAAAAGGAAAAATACGTGCGTCTATAGAAATGCTGTAAGGATTACGAGAAAAAACACATGTACCAGGCACTAGTACGTCACCCGTGACAAACATGTGGAATCCATTATTTACTTAGAGAATGAAGTAAATGAGTCATATTCAGCCTTTACATTACTTATGATTTTTAAGAAGCTTATTTTCTAGAATATCTCCTATAATAAATAACCTTACTGAGTTAGCCCTGTTATGAGAAGGAAAAAGAAATAAAACAGTCTCTACAAGTAATAGCCAATTTAAATTAAACAAAATTTGCATTGCCTTAATAGCTTTACAAATAAATTCTTGGTAGTATAACTTCCCACAAAGCTGAAGGATTCACCATGTAAATGTATTAACATTAACCAAAAATTTTAGACAGAAATATCTTAAAAGAGTACTCTAGCTTTTGGATTAATTATCATCATTTCTGAAAGGCTGAAACTTGTTAACTACCACAGGGTCCTCATGTTCAGTACCGTGGCTATACACACCTATAAGGAAGGACATACTAAACTCAATCTTGGCTCACATTTTACACATTTTCTATTTGCCCCCACTTCATTTCTTTTTGGTTATAATTATATTTTAGGCTTGCAAATAAAGTAATAGAGCTCACTATAATACAGTGTAAAAAATGAAAACCTAGTATTTCCTGAGCTGAGCACAAACTTAAGTGATTACAATTAACTTGCAAATGTTTGTTTCTTTGCATCTGTTCTGCAGGTAAGTCCTAAAGCCATGAATCATTACAGGAATGACTTTCCCTTTCTCTACTTTAACATACCCTTGGTTGAACTTCTTTCAGCATTGCACTAGCATCTTCATCGTAATCCAATTTACATGCAAGGGCAAGATCATGGGCTGCTTCTTCCCAATGGCCCAGAAGTCTGAAACAGATTTAAACTCATTTTAGGAATTTTTTGTCTGTATTCACTTATGTATCATGATGTCTTTCTTCCTTATTATGAAAAAGGATTGTTACAGAAGAAGTTTTAAGGATTGTTACAGAAGAAGGTTAAATACTGAACTACAAATTTTCATGAACCATTTTTTTAAAAAACAGCTTTTTGAAATACATTTCACATACCATAAAATCCATCTATTCTATTTTTTTAGAGATTTTTATTTACTTTTAGAGAAAGGGGAATGGAGGGAGAAAGAGAAGGAATGAAACATCGATGCATGAGAGAAACACTGGTTGCCTCTCGCACCCACAACTAGGGACCTAGCCCACAACCCAGGCATGTGCCCTAACTGGGAATCAAACCAGAAACCTTTTGGTTCACAGACCGGCGCCCAAACCACTGAGCTACACCAGTCAGGGCTTATGAACCAATTTAATAACCATGTTTCACCTTACAAAAATTTGAAAGAGTTTAAATTTCCTTTATGATTAACCTTAAACCTGCTCTTTCTACTAAAAAATGCTTAAAAAGTTAAAAACAGTTTTCTTAATTCAGAATATGAAAATTTAAGAAATTATGTAAAGCCACAACTTTCAGTTAATCAAAAACAGAACATGATATATGTTTAACATGCTACCTACCTTCTGTATAAGACAGAAAACAATACGTGTGCACACTTTTTATTGAAAAAGGAGGGAAAAGATAAATCAGAAACTAACGGTTGGTAGGAATAGCTAAGAATAAAGTAGGGGGATAGCAATGGAAATCAGACTTCTTGGGTTATACCTGTGAACTCAAACTCAGTTTTGAGTCTTTAAAAAACATGAAAATGCTTTACATACATAAAGTGGAAAATTAAATTAGAAAGGATGGAAATAAAGCAAACCCTAAACACAACTGAAAACAGAGAAGAGGCCAATCCCATTCACAACTAAACCACAGTGGGAGACTATATCCCACAGAATATCTCTCAGTGAGATATAGTTAAGAACTGCAAGAAAAAAACTTTTAAACCTTACTCAGAAATATTATCTCCAAGGTATGATTTCAAAACAATTTATGTATAAGGTAGGATAACACAAGTAGGTAAATATATTAAGGATAAAGATTCTGACTCTGTCCACTAAAATGACATAAGGCTATCCCGGAAGCAGTGAGCCCATTTAGTCACCAAACTTCTGTTACTATAAATATAATCCCCACTAAAATAAACTAGTTTTTTTGAGAAATGACTTATTCCAAATCTGGGATGAGCAAAGTACAAGCTGAGCTCACATTCTGTGTTCTATCAGAAGGCAAGGAAATGCTCAAATACTACTGGGGTCTCAAGAGGATCAATGGCAATGCATGAGCTTTCTGGTACTGACAGGACAGTAATAAATTGTATTCTAATCTTTTATCCGCATCTTTAATATGTGTCTTAGTAACAACTAAAGCTGCTTTCTGAGTCACCCTACTACTGCAGCTGTCCCAGCATATCCATCTTTATCTCCACCCACACTTGAAGGACAGCACTTTTTCACTCCTTCCACATAAGATGTCAGTATCATCAAACATTTTATCCTCAACCCACAGAATACGATTTGTATAACATTGTTTTGCTTCCAGGAATGATTACTAATCTTGGTTAAATTCACTTTGCTCCCTTTTGATTCTTTAGGTGACTTAACATGGACTGAGGTAGTTGAAGACTAGCAAATGTCTTCTATAATTGGTTGTTAATGATAAGCTGCAAAGAGAAGTCTGAAAATAAGAGAAAATTTAAAGAACAATAATAAAAGGTGAGAAAAACAGTCACTGTGGCCCTGGCTGCTATAGCTCATTGGACTGAGGGCTGCAAACCACAAGGTCACTGGTTCGATTCCCAATCAGGGCACTTGCCTGGGTTGTGGGCCAGGTCCCTAGTGGGGGTCATATGAGAGGCAACCATTCATCGGTATTTCTCTCCCTCTTTCTCCCTCCTTTCCCCTTTCTAAAAATAAATAGAAATTAAAGGGGGGGGGAAGGGGGGCGGGCGGAACAGGGGGGGAAAAAACGGGGAACAGCAGTGGCGTCTCTCCCCACAAAAATCAAAAAATAGAACAGTGCGCACACAAACGTAACACAGCAGACCGGCAGGCGGAGGCGCGCCACACGGTACAGGAAGACTCAGACAAAACAAACAGAGCCGCCACCGACCGGGCGCCGGACCTTGAGGGGGCCGGCGCACCGCGCCGGCCGCCGGCCGGGCGCCGGCGCGCCGCGCGCCGCCAGCGGGCCGCGGCGCGCAACCCGGCCGGCGCCGGGGGCCCGGTTGAACCGTGCCCGCAGGTCCCCACGGCAAGTGGCAGTGGAGGGCGCCGCCATTTCCCTGCTCTGACCCCACCTCCACATACAGCGTCATAACCCAGCGACTCTGAGTGGCCCGGCCCAGGGGAACCACCTAAGGCACTGCTCCTTTGCACCCATCTGTGAGAAACAGCAGAGGGGGCCGCCATTTCCCGCTCTGGCCACGCCCCCACATACAGCGTCACAACCCAGCAACCTGGGAATCCAAGGCACCGCTTCTCACACTTAAAGGGCCCGAACAGACCAAGAATGGCGCAGGAGGATCTCAGAGCCCCAGAGCCAATAGATCTAAGCGATGAAGAAATAGCAAAACTCACAGACGCACAGTTTAAAACACTGGTCATCAGGATCCTCACAGAACTGGTTGATTATACCGACAAATTAGACAAATATATGAAGGCGAAACTAATTGAAATGAATAGAATTGCACAAGAAACCGATAGCAATGAAAAGGAAACTGGGACTCAAATCAATGGAGTGGACCAGAAGAAAGCAAATAATGGCCAAACAGAAAAGAGTCAAGAAGCAAGAATTCAAAGAAATGAGGAGAGTCTTAGGAACCTCCAGGACATCTTTAAACGCTCCAACATCCGAATTATAGGGGTACCAGAAGGGGGAAAGGCACAGCCACCAGTGGAAATCTTATTTGAACAAATAATAAAGGAGAATTTCCCCAATCTGGCAAAGGAAATAGACTTCCAGGAAATCCAGGAAGCTCAGAGAGTACCAAAGAAGTTGGACCCAAGAAGGAACACACCAAGGCACATCGTAATTACATTAGCCAAGATTAAAATGAAGGAGAGAATCCTAGAAGCAGCAAGAGCTAAGGGGACAGTCACCTACAAAGGAGTCCCCAACAGACTGTCAGCGGATTTCTCAAAAGAGACCTTACAGGCAAGAAGGAGCTGGAAAGAGGTATTCCAAGTCATGAAATCTAAAGACCTACAACCAAGATTGCTCTATCCAGCAAAACTTTCATTTAAAATGGAAGAACATTTCACCACCACCCAGGGGACAGAAAAAAAAAAAAATGCGCCTCTACCCAAAAAGGGCGGATTGGGAAGGGGAAAGAAATAAAGTCGGGGGGGGTTGAAGGGGGGGGGGAGGGGGGGGAGAAGAAAAAAAGAAAGAGAAGAGGAAAAAAGGGGGGGGGAAAAGGAGGGAAAAAAAAAAGGGGGGACTTGTAAAAAAAAGGGGGTGGGTGGGGGGGGGGGGGGGGGGGGGGGGGGAAAAGACAAAATTAAAAAAGAAATTAAACAAATTTTAATTAAATTAAAAGAAAAAGAAATAGTCACTGTGGTCAAGCTTCTTAAGTAGGCTGAGGCATTAGGAGATGATTATTCTTGATTCCAGGAACTTAAAACTTTTGAACTTTCCAGTCTTTTGTCAATACCTGGATGTGTACCAATGCACTGTACATCAGCCCCTGGCCATACATCAAACCTTCAAAATGACCCCAAGAAAAAAATGTTTCATTGTATAGACAATAGGACATCTGATGATTACCATTTCGGGCCAATCCGGGGGCTATTGAATGCAGAACTGATTAAGAATATACTTTTTACTGTTAAGAACCTCAGTTTTAGGTATTGCTTAGTTGTGCTTCTGGTTTGCAAACCCCCTAAAACCCTTGAATAAATCTTTGTTATTCAGTTGTAGAAAAAGTCTTCACTGTTTTTGAGTTTGGTTGACAAAGGCCACTCTCTTTTCTTGGAGATAATTTGGAGAAAAATCCTTACCTTAAATTTGGCTCTATATGGACAAAAACTATTAACAGTGATTTTCTCTGAATAAAAGACATGAAGAATTTTTATTTTACTTGTTCTTTATGATTATTTTCTCAATTTTTCATATTGGATACATATACGACAGGGTTATTTATTTTAAAAATTGTGTATTTATTACATGTTTAAACTTCAGTCACCTGCAAAGTTCTCTCCATTTGATGTAATACACCTACTGAGACTTTTCCCCCACTGCTCAAAACAGTTTTCCAACTTGTCAATTTTGATGCCCTTCAGTGCTTTAACCATTTTTTGTTTTATCTCTTCCACAATGGCCAAATGTTTCCCTTTGAAGACTTTTTATATACAGGGGGGGGAAAAAGAGGTCACTCAGGGCGAGATCAGGTGAACGGGGAGGATGGGGTACAGGGATTATGCTGTTTTTGGTCAGAAACTGCTGAACATTCAGCAAGGCATGGGTAGGTACATTCGTAAAGCACCCATTATGAAATGGGCAAACAGTGAAAAAGTCTTCAAAAACAATTCACTGAAGCCAAATGCAGCCTCTCACAACAATGCCAGCTGGTACACTGATACAGATGAGTCCCTAGAACACTCACCGAACAGGGGAAGCCTGTACCTCAAGGTTCCCATCCTCCAGAAGATAGTTCCAGATTTTTTGGGTACCCTCGTAATTATTGCTTTAAAATTATATCCTTAGGCAATTTGGGGTTATTTTAGAAAGCATATTAAAAATAACAGATTTAGCCCTGGCTGGTGTAGCTCAGTGGATTGAGCACAAGCTTGCGAACCAAAGCATGGCCGGTTTGATTCCCAGTCAGGGCACATGCCTGGGTTGCAGGCCATATCCCCAGTACAGGGTGTGCTAGAAGCAACCATACATTGATGTTTCAGTCCCTGTCTCCCTCCCTTCCCTGTCTCTCTAAAATAAATAAATTAAAATCTTTAAGAAATATCAGACTTAAATAAAGAGTTCTGAAAATAAACAAATTCCATTATTTACCTGTGTGCTTTCCCTCGCCATTTATAAGGCTGAGCTGAATCAGGGTTTATTTCAATAGCTCTGTCACAATCTCTGATGGCAGCATTTGGCTTCTGTAATTTGATGAAGACACTGAAAAATAAGTGTGATATTAAAAAGTATTCATTTCAAACAGTATCATCTTTGGGACTGCTATAAAAGCAAGTCTATTAAATAAATGATCAGAAATTATTCACTAGGGGATACTATTTTGCTTAGAGTTCTCACCTGGCTCTCTTGGCATACAGAATGGCCAAGCGAGGATTCAGCTTGATGGCATCTGTGAACAAGTCAATGGCTTTCTGTAGCTCACCTAAAGTGAAACAAAAGTTAATGCGGAATAGCCAGAGAATAAAAATATTAAGAAAAATTCTCGATCTTTTGTCCAATTAGTCTTTTACATTCTTTATTCAGACCAGAAAAAAAAGACGAGTCTCTAAATTAATATACAAAACTGGCTCTTCAAAGCAAACCTTTATTAAGCCTCTACCGTAAATCACTCAAGACAGAGACAATGCTATACTCTTAGGACTCACATTAACTTTAATTAAGAAAAAGGTAAATGGATTAAAATTTAAAGAATAAATCAATTTTATTCCTTTAATTCTCTTCTATCTAAGTTATAGGGATAAAATTAAATTTAGTGAAAGAAGTATTCCTACTTAATTCACAGGGCTTATGAAAAAAAATTTATTATCTGAATTCACAGAAATTGTATAAAAATTCAAGAAAACCAGCCCTGGCTGGTATGGCTCGGTGGATTAAGTGCTGCCCTGCAAAACAAAGGGTCACTGGCTCAATTTCTAGTCAGGGCACATGCCTGGGGACCCCCAACGGGACGTGTGAGAACCAACCACACACTGACATTTCTCTTTCTCTCTTCCTCCTTTCCCTTCCCTCTAAAAACAAGTAAATAAAATATTTAAGAAAGAAAAAGGTTTTAAATTTTTAAAAATGTTTATTGATTCTAGAGAGGAATGGGGGGGGAAGGGGCGGGGCCAGAGAGAAAAACATCAATTGGCATGCTCCAACTAGGGACTAAATCCACCACCCCAGATCCGACCAAACGAGCCACACCAGAGAGCCTGTGATTTTTATTCTCTAGTGAGAAAGGGGCTTCCAGGAATATTAAGAGATGATCAGAGCAAGAGAGGATTTTTTAAAAAGGTAAACAATAATGTCCCCAAACTGAGTCAATGACATACACACATTCATTCACGCATTCGAGCTTACTGTGGCGACATACAGGTTTGAAGTGTACGATTCAATAAAACATCATCTGAATAATGCGTCATGTGCCCATTGGTCAAAGTCAAGTCTCTTTCTGGCCCCATTTATTCCCTGACCTGCTTTGGCTTCTTCTTCCTTTTCCCACCCCCTACTTTCCACATTTTAAAAGACTCTCCTCAGTGAAGAAAGATTCAAGGAAAGTAGAGTCACATCAGGATATGTCTGTGTCCCAAGGCGAGGTAACTGATACCTGAGTGACTTCAGCCTCTTTATAAATGGGGAAGGGCTGGGTGGAAAACAAAATGCTTAGTTCTCCAGTATAAAATGTTCAATAAATTTAAGTTCCCTTTCCCTTTCCCACTATTTTAACAGTAACTGTAGTAGAGAAGAGAATATCCAGAATCTCACAGAAATGTAGCAAAGAGTAAAAATCACTCACCATCATTTAGGGCATCAATGGCGGCCACTTTTTTCTCGTTTGCCTGATCCATCATCTCCTCGGTTATCTAGGGGGAAAAAATGAAGGCAGGGTTAGAACAGGAGAGAGAGCAAACAGAAGAAAGCAATTTGGGCATTTTAGGAATGAGGTAGTCACAAATACCACTTTTATTCATTTTTCTCTAGTTTCCAGGAGCCAAGAGAATATGACAATTGAATAATAAGCAATTATACAGGATTAGTTTTATTATTTACATGAAACAACAAACTTCTGTCCCTACACTCTAGACAGAACACAAAAGATGCAGACAGTAAGAGATTATTATAACAAAAACATAAAGAAATGGACAGTTAAAAGGTCTCTTGAACAAACAAGAAACCCACTCTGTCACCACCACTGTGCAAATTATTACCAGAGGTGCTGGTTAATTCATTAAGACAATGATTTGATAGGTTTAAGAACTGGAGGGACCCAGTTGTCCTTCTTTGTATTTACTTCAAAAAACCAAAGGAAGCAGAAAGTTATTAGATCAACTAAGATCATTCAATAAGGTTTTCAGAAACAAGAGCAGCAAAAAAAAATAAATAATAAACCCAGAGTTTCTCCACATCAAAAAAATCAATTAGAAAACATAACACAACAAGATATCACTCTAAGATCACACAAAACGTTCATGGAGGAGAGGGATGCAAAATTCTATCAAAAGACACTAGATATACACCATGTTCCTGGAAAAATTACTTTGAATATTTCAAGCTATCCAAATGTTAATAAATTCAAAGCAAGTTCAACAAAAGTTCCTGAAAGTTAGACAAAGTTGAAATTTTTTAAAAAAAGAACAAAGGAAGCCCTGGCTGGTGTGGATCAGTGGATTGAATGCCAGCCTGCAAACCAAAGGGTTGCTGGTTCAATTCCCAGTCAGGGCACATGCCTGGGTTGTCGGTCAGGTTGACCAGTAGGGAATGTGCAAGAAGACAAACAGAACAAATGATCACCAAAACAGACCCACACATACATGAAAACATTACTGAGGAAAGAGATTCAATAATGGTAATGACAGGCAACTAAAGGTAGAAAGGCAAATGTACCAAACTTTCAGAAGGAAAAAAATGTTACATTTATTACCTTGAGGCAATACAGCATAATATATTAAAAACTACTAATTTAATTGTACTAAAAAATTTTGTTTACTAAGACAACATAAAATGAAAACAAGCCACAACCAGCACAAAATATGTTGAACACATATAGCTAACAAACTGCTAGTATACAGAAAAAAACAAACAAACTATAAATCAGTTAAGAAACAAAAAAGCCAAAAGAAAAATAGGAAAAGGCAGAATAGGCCTTCGCAAATACCTGTGAATAAACAATAACCATCAAAATATGTTCAAGTTCATTAGAAATCAAGAAAATTCAAATTAAAAGCCACAAGGATGTAGCATTTCACACAAGATTGGCAAAGATGAAATCTGACAGTATCAAGTGAGGACATGGACTAACTTTAAGCTGCTATTATTACATTACAGTGCTTCTCAAACTTTTTTACATCAATTGCCAAAGGGCCCCTTTAAACACTTTTTCTTAATTCTCACCCCCTCCATTTTAATACCACAGATATATAAAACATATATGTTAATGTGTTACTGTAATAGCTGAGTTTTTTTCAATCCCCCTTCCCAAGAACCATTTTCACTACCCTAAGCACATTATCATAACTGTTGTGACAACACCATTTGAAAACAATTTGGCATTAGACATCTCCTTAATACACAATTCCACAGTCAAATCAGATGCAAATGGAAAAACCAGGTACGAAGAAAACAAGAATTTCTACAAATATTTTTAGTAAAATAAAATGCTTTCCTAAATTCTTTAAGTGAGAGAAAGATTTAACACGTGCTTCTCCTGGAAGAATTGTCATAAAATCACCACAATAGGTGGGGCCTTTGCATTCCTCATAAAAAGCAGGAAGTAAGCCATCAAACTGACCTCTACATTTTCATCCCCCATTTCCTGAGGGGCATCAGTGTCTGCTTCAATCACACCCTCATTGTCAATTTCTGCCAAAGAAAACAGAACTATGATTAGTACAACTAGTTAACTGAATATTTTATTTTGTTAATTTTACTTAAACTAAAGCACTGCAAAACATTTTTCCACCTAACACAACTTTAGTGTTTAGTGTAGTGTAAAACTACATTTCATTTTAATTGTTGCATTTTGTAAGGTACTTGTGACTGCGCTGTAGTGGGAATACGGGCAAGTGCACAGTTTCCAGTATTACACACTGACACACCACTGATTTAGTTTCCACAAATGGACTCAGTCCAAATGTTTTGTTCTACCCACCAATGTCTTAAAGAATACTTTATGCAGCTAGCACAAGTCACAGTGGTATTTCAATGTAAATGATGGTAAAATACTTAATTTTCATATTTTTTAAAGTTTGGATAAAGATTATTCTAAAATAAAGGTATAATACTGATGCAGAATCAAACCCCAAATCTAGCACACTATAATGAAAATAATAAAGACTGTAAAGAGGAGTATTGTAAATTTCATGATAAACTGTAATTTGCTACAGCAAACACAGCAATATGTATTTTTTTGTTTTAAAAAATAAATAATATTAGGAGATATTTTTTAGCAAACAGTGAATTTTATGAGTTTACTTTTAACACTAAAAAAAAATTTTAATTACAATTAGCTACCTGAAATCAGAACACCCAACCAAAAAAGTGTTTCAAATCAATTTTTAACAGGAACTGAACTTATAGCTTTGTCTAATTATAAAAGTTGGGATTCATGAACAGAAAATAAAATGCTTTCAGAGAGTTGCTAAAAAAGAATTATAGTTATGGAAATTGTTAGAAAATTAAATGACTAAAAAACGGTATCTTCCCCTAAAAATAATGAAGGTCAAACAATTAAAAATCTGAAAAATTCCAAATACTTTTTTAAAGCTAAATTTAGATAGGCTCCATAAATTAAGAGATTGTCCAGTTAGCCCTGGCTGGTGTAGCGCAGTGAACTGAGTGCAAGCCTGAAAACCAAAGAGTTGATAGTTCAACTCCCAGTCAGGGCATATGTGAGGGTTACAGGCCAGGTCCCCAGCAGGGGGCATGCACGAGAGGAAACCACACATTACTCTCTCTCTCCCTTTCTCCTTCCCTTCTCTCTAAAAATAAATTAATTAAATCTTAAAAAAAAAAAAAAGATTGTCCAGCTAATAATTGGAGTGTATATTTATAGTCTCAAAGGACTTCAAAACTTACAGAAAGACTTACCAGTTTTGTAGTCTTAAAAACCAACTATAGAAACCCCACCAAACACATGCAGCGCAAATAACAACTCTTCTGAAATGAATCAGTTTTATCAACATGGATACAAGTACTAAAAGAAAACAACTGCTTGGTTCAATGCCATTAGTAGAAAACTTTTACCTATATCCAGAACAACTTGGGTACATGACCCAACTTCTCAACTACAAATTTTATGAAGACAATACAAATCAAGTACTTCCAACAAAAATGTAACATCTGCATTGAGATATACTAAAGTGTAAAATACACTCTGGATTTTGAAGACTTCATATGCAAAAAGATCTCATTAACAGTTTTTCCATATTAACTACCTATTAAATATGTTAATGTTTAGGTATATTAATTTAAGTATATTATTCAAGTTAGTTTCACCTGTTTTTTAAATATAGTTACTAGAAAATTTTGCATTTTGTATGTAGCTCAAATCATATTTCTAATAAATAACACTGAATTAGTCAGTAAAAATCAACACAGAATCTTACCCCAAGGGTTATCGAGTACAAACTATCATCTCCTCACCTAGGTCACTTTCCTCACTTGACGGTTCGTCTGTCTTTATGTCTTCCTCCTCCACCTTCTTACTATCTGTTTTTTCTTCCTAGCAAAGGGAAGACAAACAATACTATCAGTATTTAATAAGCATACCCTGTACATACTCATTTATACAATTTTATGTATGAACTATTCACATATATTATATTTCACACATGCTTCCTTTCTTGTTTTGGTAAATAAGTTTTAGTTTTCTGTTTTCATGTCTTTTAAAGTTATATATAAGTCCAGTCCCTCACCCAAACCTTCTGCATGATGAGTTTTAGGTTTTAAAATATTTGGATTTTAGAGAGCTAGTATGATGCATATACTATACAATACCTTCAATGGGCATTGAAGTCTACAACTCCTCATAATCAAACATGTTACTTGTGCAAAATAAAGTTTGAGCATTCACAGTAAGTGGGATTAAAACTATAGCCTCATGTTTACTCATGTTTTAATGCTGAACGAATCTACTAAAGTTTTATATTTTCATGAGCTTTTGAGAGTTGGAATTGCCAATAAAGAACTACAGAACTGTAATATACAAATGACGAAATTTCAAAGAATTCAAAGAGTATACCCAAATTTCCTTCCCGCCCTACAAGTAACCAGTGTGGCTTGTATATCCATGTGTTGAGTCTCTACCACGTGCAAGGTGCCAGATGCTTTAGCATACACTGAGAAACAGACCATATTTTCTAAACCAGAATGGTTTCATTACAAATTCTTTTAGAACAGAAGTATAGGTTAAATAAAAATTTTGCCTTAATACATCTTTATCACATGGCAAAATACCCTATTAGTGCTCAGAAACTACCAAACTGACAAATGAGTTATCTAAAAAACAACTAAAAAAAATCAAACAAAACAGCACACACACAAAGACAAATAACTTTTGAGGCTTTAGTTTAACTGCTTTCATTTCACTTGTTCAAAGATGGAAGGTAACTTCTGCCCTGGCTGGTGTGGCTCAATGGATTGAGTACCAGCCTGCGAACCCTAGGGGTCACAGGTTCAATTCCCAGCTAGGGCATGTGACTGGATTGCAGCCATGGTTCCCAGTCTGGGGTGTGTGAGAGGCAACTAGTCTGTTTCTCTGGCACATCGATGTTTCTTCCCCTCTCTTTCTCCCTTCCTTCCCCTCTTTCTAAAAATAAAAACAAACTTAAAAAACAAAAACCAACATAGCCCTGGCTGGCATGGCTCAGTGGATTAAGTGCCAGCCTGTGAACCAAAAGGTCACAGGTTAGATTCCCAGTCAGGGCACATGCCTGGGTTGCAGGCCCAGTCCCCAGTAGGGCATGCACAAAAGGCAAGCACACACTGATGTTTCCCTCTTTCTCCATCCCTTGCCCTTTTTCTAAAAATAAATAAATAAAATCTTTAAAATAAAGATGTAACTTCTAGTTTCATATCCAGACACATAAAACTTGTTTAGAATTCTAAATAAATGGCAACATCATGGATCACACTCAAAAACATCCCTCAGGTGGCAGCACAGAAAAAATTGAGAATTACTGATTTGGGCTATTTGTTCATTTACTTTGCAAATATCATTAAAGTACCTACAATGAAAAACACTGTGCTAGATGCTAAAGATACAATGACAAGATTGCAAATGCACTCAATCCTGGAACTTACCACCTACAGGTCATGCACTAAAAGAGTATTTACTCTCATTTCTCCTAAACACAGTGAACATTATTCAACCCAAAACTCTCAGTTATAAATCAATTTCCAGGGATTTGATGTCAGAACCGAAATTTCACAAAGATCTTATTTCCAAGTGGGACTTCGGGGAAATCAGGAGTGGTAATCTGAGAGCAGCAGCTAAAAAACATCCTTAAGAAACCTGTAGTACTTTATTACTAAACACAGATAAAAATCATAATTTACCTTATTTTCTTCTGATTTGGCTTTATGAGTAGCAGGTGGTATTTTACCTCCCATGCTTGAGGAAGATGGAAAAAAAAAGATATTCATTTAGAAAAGTAAAAATCACTAAGCCAAGCAAGTATTCATTTACGCTGGGAAAAAAATTAAGACATTTAGATGATTATCTTTTCAAACCTTAAAGAGTAAACTCAGTTTTAATTTAGTATAACTACAAGTTTTTCAGCTTAAAACTTTACTTATTTTTTAGCTTTGTACTGATCAGTGAAAATCTACCCATTCCTTACCTCAATAAACCCAGTCATGTAATTATATATAGTGTCTCTGTGCCCATTTAGAATTCAGTAGATATATTAAAATCCAGTAAGAGCTCAATTAAATTCAAAAAGGCAATTTAGGAAATAATTACGAAGTCATCATATAATTAATTCAAAATGTTTGTCTTGATTAGGACCTATATTCTTCTTGCTGCCCTGGCCAGTGTGGCTCAGTTGGCTGGAGCTTCATCCTGTAACTGAAGGGTTGCAGGTTCGGTTCACACTCAGGGCACGTGCCTAGGTTGTGGGTTTGCTCCCCAATCCCTCTGGACACCCATGATCCCCGGGTGGGAGGCAAGATGCTTCTCTCTCTCCTATCCATGTTTCTGTCTCTCCCATTCTCCCTTCCTCTCTCTCTCTGAAAGCAATGGAAAAAGAGTCCTCAGGTGAGGAGAGAAAAGAAAGGTTCTTCTTGCTTATATTCACATGCTCCTCACATTAGATTTTCAATGTATCCTCTCGACTTCACCCATCAGTACTTCCTCTTAGCACTGGCCAGCACTTTATACCCAATATTCCAGGGCAACACCATGAATTACATACAGCAAGTCTTCATATAACATTGTTGTAACATTAATCAGGTGCTGCAGTAACTTAACTCTCATACGTATCAATTAGCCTATAGTAAAAGTAGTTTCACTACATGTCAATTGGCTTAAAGTCACAGAACCTATCAATAATGTTAAGTGAGAATGCACTGTACAGCTAACTTTAAAACAAGGAGAAACAAAGACTACAAAAATTTAGGGCTACAGCTCTATTTGAGGCAGACTCTGAAGCTCATGGGCTACATGCAACAGTGCAATGACTAAAATGTTCAGTGGATTAAGAACACTCCATAACAATAAAAGATGGAGCTCAAAAGGATAATAATCTAAGAAAAAAAGCTATTAGCTTTTATGTAAAACAGGTATTAACTTGGAAATCAGAAAGGAACCTACTTCAAAATACCCTTATGTGTCTATTCTTTATAACTAGATTTATATTTTAGACCTATAACTAGGCTCGCAATTTTTCTGCAAGCTAGAAACTGTTTCCAAAAAAAATAGAAAAAGTTAAAACTTCGGAGAAAAACAAGTTTACTCATTAGCTAGATTTAGAGTTTCTCACGTTTCAAATTTTAGTTCACTACTGAAGATAGCGCCAATTTATAGACACGTAAATCTTATTTAAAACTAACAAAACTTGCAAAATGGCCTTTGCCAGACTTATATTCACACTTACATTTTAGTTGGTTAGAATTTCCAGACACAGGGCATATGTATGCTGGATTTAAGTAAGTATTGGTTTTCCAGCCCTGGCTGGTGTGGCTCAGTAGATTGAGTGCTGGCCTGCAAACTAAAGGGTTGCTGGTTCAATTCCCAGTCAGATGCCTAGCTTGCAGACCAGGTCCCCAGTTGGGGGCATGCAAGAGGCAACCATACACTGATGCTTCTCTCTGTTTTCCTCCCTCTAAAAATAAATAAAATCTTTAAAAAATACTGGTTTTCCTAAGTTCTTTAACCAACTTACACCTGTATTAGCAGTGAGAATTCCAGTTGTTCCACACGTTGGCTAACACTAAGCTATCGTCCATCTTTTAAATTTTTAGCCATTTTGATAGGTGTATAGTGGTATTTCATTGCAGTCGAGTTCTTTTTCATGTATTTATTGGCTATTTGGATGGACATTTTTGTCAGGTTCAACACTCATCCAGCTTTCTGTTAGGCTGTCTGTCAACACTTACTTATACTAAGTGTTCTTTGTGCATCGGCATACTAGCCGTGTCAGTTTTACATGTTGCAAATATCTTCTTTCACCCTGTGGCTTGCCTTCTCACTCCTGATGTTATCTTTTTATGAAGCCAACACAAAGCAAAAGTATGCAATAAAACAGTGTATTTATTTAGCAAATATAATAAAAAACACAATTTAGGCCCTGGCTGGTGTGGCTCAGTGGCATGAGTGCCAGCCTGTGAACCAAAAGGTTGCCGGTTGGTTCTATTCCCAGTCAGGCACATGCCGGGGTGGCAGGCCAGGTCCCCAGTTGGGGGAGGGGATGTAAAAAGCAACCAATCAATGTATCCTCACACATTAATGTTTCTGTCCCTTCCTTCCCCTCTGTAAAAGTAAATAAAATCTTTTTAAAAACCCACAAAATTTAAAATTTCTTAGAACACCATTCAATCATGAAAAAGTGCACTCTCCCCATTCTTTTTAACGTTAGTTACAAAAAGATCTTCATTTGCTTAGTGTTAGTGCCCTTAACAAGGAAAAATGGCTCCCATATGTCAGTAAATGAGTCATTACATGATCTAAAACATCTTAGCTTCCACTGAGCAAAGCACGATGATTCAATGATAAAGAACAGGTCTATAAACATGACAAAATTCTTTAAAAATCCGTTCTACAGAAGTCTACTTTTCAAAAGAACACAGGAATCAAATAGTAGTTCTTTGCAGTTAAAATTTAAATAAAAATACCAGGATTCTTTCTTTTTAAAGATTTATTTATTTATCGACAGAGGGGAAAGGAGGGGGAAAGAGAGAGAGAGAGAAAAACATCAATTGGTTGCCTCTCACATGCCCCCAACCATGGAGGGACCTGGCACGCAGCCCAGGCACGTGCCCTGACCGAAAATCGAACCAGTGACCTCTTGGTTCGCAGGCCGGCACTCAATCCACTGAGCCACACCAACCAGGGGAGAATACCGGGATTCTTAAGCTGTGTTTTGGCCAAGTTTCAAAATGTAGCATCGGGGAATGTATTTAGAGTGACACCCAAATGCCAGTCACAACAGTCTAACTTTATATTAAAGCTTCAGAAAACGATAGTCCTGTCAAGAAATGTGTTAAGCTAAACCTAATCCTAAGGAAAAAAATCAGACAATCCCAAGTTGAGGGAAATTCTACAAAAAAACTGGCCAGTAATATTCCAAACTGCCATGGTCATGAAAACAAAGGCAAGGCTGAAGAACTGTTTCAGAATGAAGATGACTAAGAGACCTGACAACGAAACGCGGAATGCAATTCGTTTCCTGAGTGTACTGGCTGTATCTTTGAGGAAATGCACACTTCAAATAGTATTGGGGGCACAATATTAAAAAAAGTTCATTGCACTATACTTGAAATTTCTCTGCAAGCTAGAAACTGTTTCTGAAAAAATAGAAAAAGTTAAAATTTCGGAGGAAAACAAGTTTACTCATTAGCTAGATTTAGAGTTTCTCACATTTCAAATTTTAGTTCACTACTGAAGATAGCGCCAATTTATAGACACGTAAATCTTACTTAAAACTGACAAAACTTGCGAAATGGCCTTTGCCAGTTTAGGGTTTTATGCTTTCAAATAGGGCTGGTGCAGAGATCTTCCTCATACGCTATCGCATAAGACCAGTCATAATTCTTTTAATTCAGTAACATTCAATCAACCTTTTGTGCCATAGTTACTTATGCGCATATACAAAAAACTGAGTGCTATATCCTAAATCCATTGAGGGTAGAAAGGCTTTCTGTTCACTTCTTTTAAAATATTTATTGAAAAGCCCTGGCCAGGTGGCTCAGTTGTTTGGAGGTCATCCCATTCACCAAAGGTTATTATGCATTCGATCTTCATTAGGCCACAGGTTCAGTCCCTGGTGGAGGGCTGGGGCGGCTAGGCAACCAATCCACATTTCTCACACTCATGTTTTTCTTTCCCTCCCGCTCTCTAAAAGCAATAGATAAAACCTCCTGTGAGGAGTTAAAAACAAAAAGGAAAAAACATTTGCTGAAAAGCACATCAGAGATACAAAGTAAACAAGTTATTAAATGGGAGAAAATAGTGCCAGACAGTGCTTCTCTCTCTAGAAAAACAAAAATATCCCAAAACATATGTGACGAGAATGTAGTCTCCTTGGACCCCCACTGTCTATTGGGCCAGATATTTTTTCTTCATATTTCTTTTTGTCCAATTTACAAGGTTAAACTAATAAATTCTCAGGATCTAATAAACTCTTAAGCTATAAACAACGATAAAACTATGGCAAATAAGCAAATGTCCTTTGTGCCTAAGCCTGGGTATCTATGACTAATTTGGTATGGAAAGAATTCTGAAATGCTTTCAACTTGAGAAATACTCCTGGGCCTAGCAGCTAGTCTCTACATTCGGCCAGATCTGCTGTTATCTTGGACTGCTTTTAGAAGATTGATATGAAGGCAGACCAGAGAAGAACTGATAACTCTCAGGCAAATGTCTCAGAGAAGACAAACCTTAAATTTCGATTACAACAGAGATAGCAAAATCATCTATGTTAATAATTCAACTCAAATTCAGATAAGGCCCCTACACATCCCAAGATGCCTTTAATCCCATACTTAAACCAACGATTTAGAATGACAAAATAAAAATATAAATAGAACCAGAAAGAAAAATTAGAATTATCTATTGAAAACATTAAAACAAAAAACATGGCCAATTTTTTGGGAATAATGTCTGACAGTACTTTTTGGAACTTACTGGAATTCTCTACATAGCCAATAACCACTCCAGCACAAGTTACAACACTGTTCTTACATACGTTTTAACATTTTCTTCAGTGTCCCCTTCTCTCTAGGAGTGGAACAAAGCATTCTATCTACTCAGTATAACGTTCACTCTTGATGCCAGCTATTTCTTTCTGTGGTTTATGTCCTTTTTACCTGGAATTTTAACAAGTTTATTCATTGTAGGCACTTTCCTCCAATGAGCAGATATAAGAAGACAAAAGCATATAGATATCTTAAGTGATGCTTTTGGATCATTAAGTTATTATGTACAGCAGCTATTAAGTTGCTACAGTAACTAACTTTAAGTGTTCTCAAAACTTTATATTATATATAAAGTATATGAACAAAAACCTTATTAGAATTTAGTAGCTATAAAACTAGTGAGAGGAAATAGGGACTTAAAAACTTCTTAAAGGAAAAAAAATTGTGTCCTCATAGACAACATTGATAGGTTTTTAACAAGTTTCTTCCTGAGAACAAGCTAGTCGAAAGTGTTTCCAATACACGTTAATCATGGCTAAATACAGAGTGAATAATACTAAACCTCCCAGAAGTCACACTGCCTTTACTGTCGCTATTTTCCACTGTGAGGTGCAATTTGTATGTCATCTCTTAAATTACCCACCAGCAGCAGTGATTTTTAAAAATCACTCCGGGGAAGATTTCATTTCTCCCCCAATTCCCCTTCTAACTTCTATTACATGGTAACTATCAAAACGAATTTCTGTATTTATTCATCTATATCTCTAGACTGTACGTATCACTGTTTCCTAGCATCTGGCACAATGCCTATTCAATTAATTCCGTGCACGTGGCGAAATACTCTCAAGATTTCGAAATACTCTCAACAGGCCGTGGAAACACACCAGTCCTTGGAAAATCACTCTTTTTAGTGTTTGGAGTGACGGCACTGCTACTACGGAGGTAGAAGTGATTCCCAAATCACGTAAACTAGGCAGTCAGAGTCGCTGTGATTTTAAAATGAATTAAACATACCTATCACTTTATAACTTATTAAATAAGTATTACAACATTGTTTAAAAGCATAGTACGTAAAGAAGCTGCTGTGTGACATTGCAACCTAAGCAGGACACCAGAGATTTCAAGAAAAACAACTCCAGGCGAAATCGAATCCCACCAGCTCCTAGCCCTTCCCTCTCGAATGTAGTATCCAAATACCCGCAATCGTCTGCATTTACGTTACGCCCAAGACACACCCCTAGCGATTTCAGGGTGCAGGGATCTAGCTCTGCCTCGTCCTTCCCCGCCTCGGTACGATATCCGACTCTCCATTAACCCCACGGAAGTCGCCTCCATTTCCCGGCCAAAGATCGTGCCCCAAAGAGGCGGCCGACTCGCGGAGTTGCCTGCTCCTCTGCCCCGCGCTAGCTACGGCCCAGCTCCCCCTCCGGTCATCCCTCTTCCCACCCCGCAACGGTCCTCAGGCCCGGGTCTCACCTCTCCACCCACTCCCTCAGGAAGCGCATTTCCTCAGTATGCAGAATGCTCGGATCCTGCCTACACATTTTCACGAAGGCTCGAAGCTCGCTCACTTTGCGGGGATCCATTCCGGGAAAGTGGCGGGGCGCAGCACTTGCGACTAAGATTGCTAATTCGGCGCGACCGTGTGGAAGGGGGCGGCTGCCGCGAGGCAGAACAGACTAGAACCTCCCCGGCCGCTGGCTCCGCCCACCAACGGTCTCGTGACCCCGGGTCCTGGGCCTGTTCATTTCCACTCTCTCACCTTTATTTCTGCGCATTAGTTAGAACTTTCTAGAAGTGTGGCTGTTCTTGCTGTTGCCTGCCGCTGCATGTGCGCTTTCTTACATTCTTACTTCCGAGCCAGTTCTCTGGACGGATCAACCCCCTACATGGTGCTTTCAAGAAGGCGGAAGACATCACCTCTAGAGGGAGTCACTTAGAATCGGACATACTGTGAGTGTAAGCATCGAGTGCAGCACAACATGCAGCCGCCTAAAGGGCCATCTGGCCAGTGCGGTGGTCACCCAGTGCCCTGGGGTGACGTCAGTGTCTGCGCCGCGTGGGAGGAAAGCCCGGCGAGCAGCGCCGGCAGGAAGGGGAGGAGCGTTTGGCTCGGTTTCCTGGCGACCCGGCCCAGCGGGCAGCAGCTTCTCCCGCTGTTTTCCACCTTTCCTTCCTGACCCTTGTGCGAGGCCGGCATGCCTTGGTTACTCTCATCAACAAAGCTGGTTCCCGCTAGCGCCCGCAGCCTCTCAGGTTAGACTCGCTCCCACTGACACAGTGGGGTGCCCCAGAATAATCCAAGTTGATCGCGAGCGATGGTTGGTTCGGCGGACCCTTCTGCTGGGGCCACCACTCCTAAGCCCTCTGTGCGCTCCTCGGAATTCTTTACTTTCTGCTCGTGGAAAAGGGTGGGCCGTGTGTTCTCTCTTCCGTTGAGGTATTCTGGGAAGCGGAGATGACTGCAGAAAGAAAAGTGTGGCCAAACCCTAGAGGCACTGTCTTGAAAGTTACTTGGACTCTCAGAGTAGTGTCAGTTCTCACAGTTGACTGAGTGAAAAAAGTGTCTCGCATCAAGTAGCCCTTGTTTCTGTGAGGTTACTCTAAAATCCTGTTTTCGTGGTTTCAAAGAGTTGACTTGAGAACCGGGTCCAGAATGTTTAAGAAACATGTTTAGTAATATAAATGAACAGTTTCTCTCAGAAGAGGTAGTGTTTGGAAAGACTTTTTATGTCGGAAAAAGCTCTTGCTTGTGAAGACAAGATGGAATCAAGGCACAAGGGGGCCCATTTTGGGGAGGGGGTGTACTCTATCTCGAGCAGTTAGTTACATGAACATGAAACTTGGTCAGGGAAAGCTGAATCATGTACCTTTTGGGCGGATCTTGCATTGGATCACATTTCAGTTTTTTGGGACTGTGTGTGAACAATGACTAAACCAGAGCGTATGGTATTTGACATCAGAGCTGTGTCTTGGCATGTTTCTTATGCTGGCATACTTGAATTTATTGAATATGGAATGGTGATTAAATCAAGAGTTACTCTTAAAAAAAAAGTAATCATTGTCCATTGCACAGACCTTGCTCTTCAGTTCCAATAGTTAAGCTGCAGAAAGCTGTCCCTTTCCATAAGAGTGGGTAAATGGGTGAGCAATTGGTTGTTCTTTTTTAAAAAATTTATTGAGAAGACATTGGTTAATAAGTTATGTAGGTCTCAAGTGTACAGTTATATAATGAATTACCTTTATATTGTATTGTGCGTTCACCACCCCAGGTCACAATTAATCTTAATCACACAGGCCACAGCATATGATTTAAAGCTGGAACCATTCTTTGCTTGTAATTTTTTTTGGATTTGTTAAGGATTTGTGTAAAACCTTATTAGTCAGGGTTCAGGACTAGATACTGTTATACACGCCAAGATCTTTGAAAGATATTCATTATGCTTCATTTTGCCTCACAGAATAAGTAAATTTAATCACCTCTTACATGATCATTTTATGTACCATATACATATGCTTTTTGAATAAAAATTATCTACTTGGATCTTCACAAGTCCAGTAAGGGCAGATACCCTCATTTTAACTGATGGGGAACTGAAACTCTCACAGGATCACAGGAAGCAAGTCAGTAATTTTAGTTGTATGGACATCTAGTCCTTTTTCTGTTATACACTAGGTCTTGATATGGCTTAGTAGGGTCCTTTTGGAACTTTTTACTGAGTCACAATGACTAGTAACTGAAAGGTTATTGAATCTCCACTTCCCTGAAGTTGCTCATAGTCTAGCCAGGGTGATAGACAAACAATAGACAAATGACACTAGAGCAAAGAATGGTAATAGATTCTTGACTCAAGTAACACGGGAGCCCGAGAAAGGCAGTAATGGGTTGTAAATCTTATGTTGTTCTGGAACTTTATTAAGTTTTAAAATTCAAAAACTCCACCAACTTGAGGTGCTCATAAATATTTTAAACTTTTATTGTCTGTGGTGCTCTTGGTTGACCTTTTTTAGAAAGCCTGTGAGTGCAGAATGCCATAGGAAACTTTCTCATCTATGAAAGTCACACAGTTAAGAGTGGTTTTATTGGTTGGCATATACAGAGACTAACACGATCTAGTTGTCTAAGAAAAAGCAAAGTAAAGCACTAATGATGGGTAAGTTGTATTCTAAAGGACTACATCACTTAAGACAAATGCAAAGACTGCAGAAGACTGAGATGAGAAAGGGAAATATTGAAAATATTAAAGAATAAATAGAGAATATTTTTAAAAACCTCTTCACAGTTAATTCATTCAACAAACATTAATTGAGTTATGTCTGAGTACAGAGCATAAAAAAGTTTCTACCATCAAAAGAGGACCCCCCCCCAAAAGCAAGTAATTGTAATGTAACATGCTAAATTTATTGATAGAGGTCCAGTGGCAGGGAGAAGGAAAACATGATAGATATTTTGGGGGAACAGGGAGGGGCAAAGTGAAAATGTGATCGTGCCTTTGAAGACTGGGAGATACTGATTTGAGACCTGGAGGAGGGTTTTCACCAGACTAGAGCAATGGAGCTATCTGCAGAGGGAATGTGCAAAGGCACCGACCCAACTCTGAAACAACAGCTATTGCAAAATTTTGCAGTTAATAAGCCTGGAAAAAGTTAATAAGGCTTATAAGCCTTTGAAATATGTTCCTAGGCACATTGGTGGGTGTTACAATAAAATGGTTCTGTGGCCTAATAAGTAAGGAGAATGCTGCATTTTGTAGTGCCGTGGTAAACTAATTCAAAGTCTCTGAGAGGGAAACATATTTGGCAGTAACTTCCAAACTGTATTTGGCCATGGAGCCCTTTTTCTGTGATGAGTCTTGAACTGGTATCCTTTGGAACACATTTTGGAAAAATTTGGGCACAAGAATAAGATGTGTAGGAAGAGTTGGTAGAAAATCAGTTTAGAAAGGAAGCCAAGTTGGGAAGGAGCTGGTGGCTGGTTCATGGATATCGTGTTAAGAAACAATGAGCTTTTTCCCTAAGCAGTGGGAAACCATTGAGTAATTTTAAATTAATGAGTGAGATTAAATCAAATATTTAGTTATCTGTTTAGAGTGGGAAAATGGACTGGAAGGCGCATCGTTGCACTCTTAAATTTTCAGACACTGATTTCCACATTTGTTGGAAAATTGTGTATTTTTCTACTCTGATTAGTCCCGCAATGTAATAGATAAACTCTACTAAATATCACATTTTATGTATGTAAGTATCACTTCAGGTACCCTAGGCTTTTATTATTTTATTTTCTGAAAATAAACTTTAAGTGCTAATTGTCCCCAATACCTACTGTAGAATAAATTACCTTTTCTCCCCAAACACTCACTAACTTAAAAATAAAACAAAACAAAACAAAAATCTCACTTCATTTCGGTTGTTTCTACCTCTTGGCTATTGTGAATTAGGGTACACAAATATGAGTCTGGCTATTTTAACATAAAAGAAAATACCTTAGTTATAATGGAAAAAACAATATTTTTTTTAAATTTTGTACTTCAGTTGTTAATTTATGTCTTTATATGTCAAATGCTCTGCCTCTATTGGAAAAAAGTCATTTCGTGAATAATTATATAGTTTGAACCTGTACATCTCAATACATTTCTAGTTCCTAAGGCTATACATATTTCAAAAGTCTGCATAGTGGTTTTAATTAAAAGAAATGAAAATGACCATAAACTTTACCAAAAAGACTGATATGTAAACATTTAGCTCAAAAACAAAAGGAAAATAATCTTTTCCATTTTTCACAGTAAAATACAGTAATCTTTGCAGTTATCTACAAAACTGATTAATCAAAACACAAAGTGTTGTTTTCAAATATTATATGAACATAATGTTTCTGCAGAGTTAATTTGATGATTCCTTTTGGTTGACTTCTGCACCTCTTCATGCTTTTTCCCCCCTTACCACCTTCTTTGAATCCTGCTGAGAAAACAGGGAATCTTGTTGCTGGTGACCCAAGGTATACCTTGCTCATCATTTTCCACACAAGTGTATTGAAATATATGTTTGGGGCTGTGGGACTTTGGTGAGTAATTGTTGAATGGCTGGAGAAGACCTCTGCAAAGCCTTCTTTATCTGCCACACAGCTAAGAAGGAAGGACTTCAACTCGCCACCATCCTCATCTTCTCTTTTTTTATCATTCTCCATAATTGTTTGTACTAGTATTTCTGCCATTGACAATTTTATGTGAAATTGTTAAAAAATATGTAGTTGGCCATCCCACTGTCATTAAATGCCAGGGAAGAGAAAGAATTAATGCCCTCATGGCCCAGTGAACCATGGTATATAACATCATAGAAAGAAAATCTCCAAACACTGGGTATTCACTGGAGGCAGAGAAAAAGCATCTTGCACCTCTATTTCTGCTTCTGTAGGAACTTATTGGACTATTTAAAAGGTCCTCAACTGAGTCTTTGAAGAAATGAAATGAAAATGAGTCCCTTTTATGAAATAGTTTTTTTAAGACATCTAGTTTACAGAATATGAAGCCATCCTCAAAAGAATCATTAAAATTCCACCTTCACCATTTAATCCTTTGCCGTATTCATTTTAAATGTCACATTTTTCGTCACTTGATAATACATTATATGCTCAGCTACTTTGAATTTTCTCTCGGCTTCTTTATTATATGGGTTTTTATCAGGTTGCCCTTTAAGTGCCATTTTATGATAAGCCTTTTTAATGTCCTCACAGGAAGGATATCTCTGTACTCCTAGAACTTCATGGTAATCCAGCATGTTTTAGCAAATTGTTGGAAGGGGGTGCTCTGGGTAATGAGAACCGTGGTTTTCTCTGCTCATGCTCTGCTGCTGCTGGCTGTGCTGGAGTGACTGCAAATAGGCACATTTTTACATTGAAGACTGTTATTACTGTGGGCCACTGCGAGGAGACGAAAGGATACTAATTGCGAGGCAGAGTTACAAACTTATGTCAGAGAGGGCTGCTTTATGGCATCATTTTGGGGTTGGGGTAGGGACCAGACCTTCCGAATGGAACTAGTCCAGTGTAGGGGACCGGTTTGTCTTGGCCTGGCAAATGTGACTCAGCTCTGTATTGGAAAACCTACAGATGGGAAGTGGTGGGCAGGAGCCAGACCTTCAAACCGAGTTTTCCCATGGGAATCAAGACTAGAAAATGCATACAGATTGTTATGGCTTGCTCTCGCTAACACTCCATCACCCTGGTCTAAAACAACAAATGTGTATTGTCTATCTTCAAGGTAACTTCCAAAGCCTGTATGAGTTCTCCCAAGGACAGAGCTAATGAGCTCATCATCATTCCCCTTTGCATGTTATTTTTATTTCCTTGATTGTACCTAGAATGTAGATGATAATATTCTACGTGATAGATAATAAATCTTTCTATGATGTAAGACCCCAGGAAAACAATAAAAGCCTGTCTAGGCAAGGGTTGGGGCGCTCTCCTCTTGAGGGAGTGGCCGAGGCACCCATAGGCACTCTCCTCTTGAGAGAGTAGTTGTGCCTGTTCCCTTTTTCCACACAGGGTCGTTGTCACCTGTGAATGATTCTCGTCATAAACCACAACAGGCGGACTCTTCTGGACAGGGTCTGCAACATCTGGTGTCCAAACAGGGATGCAACAGTCCACAATCATACCAGACCATCCTGAACTCAGGACTCTTTCCCCTGTATTTCTCTGGAAGCCTCAAACAATACCTCATAAATCAGGGGGCCTGCTGTTCATGGCCACAGCATGGCACTTGCTTAATATAATCTCTAGGTTACTGAGCCTTAGTAACTTACTTCCCAGTGGTTTCATGTTTTGGTTTGGAAAAATGAATTTGTGAACTATGTGAAGACAGTATTCAAGCAGGTGACATATTGTTTATTTTCAGTCAAGAGATAAAAACAAACAACCAAGTTAAAATATAATAAATACTGATGGGGGAAGCGCTGGATGCTAAGCAGTCATATGAGAGGCACCTGCCCCAGAACTGGGGTGTCAGGGAAGGCTTCCTGGGGAAGCAGCCTCCTGTACAAGCTTTCTGCGTGCCACTGGTGAGTCCCTTAAGATGATGGTATCTTTGCCCACTTAAAGGTTACTACTAAAGAACATGTATTTAAAGACTTTGGGAATTGCGTATTTATAATGTGTATTTACTATATCATTATTGAATGCCTACTTAGTGCAAGGCATAGTTTTAGCCAGTGGTGATAAAAGTATTGAACAAAAAAACAATGCTAGTTTTCATGGTGTTTACATTGTCATGGAATACAAAGAATTACATAATTGGGGATAATATGATAAGTGTTCCAAAAAAAAGTGTGAAGGCAGAGAGTTACCTTAGATTCTGAGATTTAATGAGCTAGCATGTGCATATTTTTTTCATACTTCACATAATTCTCAATAAAAAGTGTAAATTTTTCTTTTTCTAGACTTCAGGGCATAGGGTTGCACTACCTCTGTGAAATACTTCCTAAGCCCTCCCCTGCTCTTGTTTGTTGCCTTCTCTTCCTGTGGCTCTTTATTTACACCTCAGTCATACTATAGGCCTGTGTCATACTGTAGAACAGGGGTCCCCAACCCCCAGGCCATAGTCAGTGGCCTGTTAGGAATCCAGCCGCACAGTAAGAGGTGAGCTTGAATGTAATGCACTTGAATCAACCCCAAACCATCCCCTCCCACCCCTCATCTGTGGGAAAGTTATCTTCCATGGAACTGGTCACTGGTCCCTGGTGCCAAAAAGGAGCCACTGCTGTGGTAGACTAAAGTCACTAAGGGTAAAAATGAGATCATTTCTATATCCCTTCAGCATAGCACACACTCCGGCTTTCACAGAGGAAGGGCTGTGTACCGTAAATATTGAAGGTGATACTAATTTACATTTTTCTAAAGCATCCAAATACTGGAGATAGATAAATGTACATATGCTGAGGACCTTGATTCCTTGTTCCATTTCACCCTCTTTACTTTAAAAAAATTTTTACTTTTGATTTTAAAGAGAAAGGAAGGGAGAGAGAAAGAGAAACATTGATGGGTTGCCTTCTGTGTGCTCCCCACCACGGGACCAGACCTGCAACCAAGGCAGCCTTTCCGTTTGCAGGGCGATGCCCAACCGAGCCGCACTGGCAGGGGCTCATCCTCTTTACTTTTAGATAAATGTACTGTGAAGACTTCTCAATTCCTCACTCTGTTTCAGCCTCTTTGCTTTTCCTTCAGGATGTGTATCCTGTTCACAACGAAGGTACTCCCTGCAGCCCATCCCGGAGAGGAAGATTCCAAATCGATACTTAGGCCAGCCCAGCCCCTTTACGCACCCACACCTCCTCAGACCAGGTAAGGCCTTTTAACAGGAACTCTCCCTCTCCAGGGGCTTTATCTAGAGCTGTGCTCTCAGTAGAGTTTTTGCAGCAGTGGGAATGTTCCAGATCTGTGCTGGTCCATACAGGAGCCACTAGCCACAAGTGAACTATTGTATACTTACTACCTTGCTATACTTAATGTTGCTAGTGCAACTAAGGAACTAAATTTGAAATTTTACTTTAAGTGATTTAATAGCTACACGTGGCTACTGGTACTCTACTGACAGTACCATTTAGAGTGATAAACATATAAGCCTTACAATTCAGAATTATTAGTGAAAATTAGGTACTTAGGATTTTTAAGGAAAATTTCTATTACTTTCTAAGGCATAGTTTCTTCAGTTGTGTTCTATTGATTCCTCATCAACTGAGTTAAAGACATTTCAGAAAACATGTTTTTCTTGAAAGCGTTAAATATTTGTTTCAAAATTTTGTTAAACAAAATATTTTTATATAGATAATGCAGATTTCCAGAACTGATTGTTATAACTTTGAGAAATGATAGAGCAATGATAAAGGTGATGCAAAAATTGATGTTTATTTACTTCACTAATTTTTATACTCGATAAAAGTTTACCTTCCTAATTCTATTCTCTGCTGTGAGACTCCTGTGTTGCTGCTACATGTGTCATCACTGTCCCTCAAATTCATGCCTGAAGATTTTTGTTTTCACTTTGTTTTGTTAAAAAGGCAGTTAAGGCCCTGGCTGGTGTAGCTCAATGGATTGAGCACGGGCCTGTGAACCCAAGGATCACGGTTCGATTACCAGTCAGGGCACATGCCTGGGTTGCAGGCCAGTTTCCAGCAGGGGACCCATGAGAGGCAACCATACATTGATGTTTCTCTCCCTCTCTCCTTCCCTTCACCTCTAAAGATAAATAAATAAAATATTTAAAAAAGCAAAAAGGCAGTTAAGGGCCCTGGCTGGGGTGGCTCAATGGGTTGGGCATCGTCCTGCAGAGTGAAAGGTCACCAGTTCGATTCCCAGTCAGGGCACATGCCTGGGTTGTGGGCAAGGTCCTCGGTTGGGGACATCTGAGAGGAAACCAGTCAACATTTCCCTCCCCCTCTTCTCCCTGCCTTCCCCTGTCTCTAAAAATAACTAAATAAAAGCTTTCCCAAAAAAGACAGTTAAGTGATGAACTATAGTGAGTGATGAATATCATCCCAAAGAGGTAGGGAGAGTAAAACCAAATGCTTTGTAGAAAAAGCAGCCAAATTTTCAAGTGAAATTCTTACATCTGCCATGAGAAGTGAAATCTGTATTTTCTGTGTAAGCATATACTATAATCTAAACTGCCATTAGAAATATGTTACTCTTCCACTGTCTCCACTCAGTGAACGATACGATACCCCTGTGTTGCTCAGTGAGGGCTTCCTTTGCTGATTCTTCATCAGACTGGAATTCCTGCTGGAAAGTCGGCTGAGACTCAGGAAATACAGCTCACCACTGAAACACACAAGAATATCAGAGTTTTTCAAAGCTGTAAGGTAAGCTTTATAGCAACCCAGTTGATACAAATTAACATTTCTACCCTGTCGACGTACCTGTAGCTTCCATCTTTTTTTTTTAAGTAGAATTGATATTTTTACCAGCTTTGAAAATTATTGATCTCTTGTGATGAAATGCTTTTACACGGTGAGCTGCATTTTCCAGGCCTTGAAACCGATAATCATATTGTCAAAATGATGGCCACTGGGTCTAGACTGTTTGCATGTTACTAATATTAAACGTGAATGTAAGTTAATATTCACAAACACGTGTTCATACACATGCATGCATTCGTGTCAGCTGTGGGGGTTAGGGAAGCCTGTCCTAATTTTTACTCTCCTGGTGCTGGATTTTGACATTGGAGTAGGTGAGAAGGGAAAGAAGAAGATAAAATCTTTAAAAAGAATTATCAGCGTTAAAGAAACTACCAGGTATACAGTTTTTGGAAGCAAATTAATCATTTGTCTTTCTCCATGTAGAGATACAAAACATATGGAAGTGTTGAAATGTAGGATGAAGGAAGAGTAAATTATTAAGAAAAATTAAAAGCCATGTAATTAAAGTTCTGGGTATATTATAAAAAAAATTAGAGACTAGAGATAAGCATACTTTTTTTTAAAGTTCTTACCAGAGGATATGTTTATTGACGTGGGGGGGGAGGGAGGGGGAGAGAGAAAGAAATTGATGTGAGAGAGAAATATTGATCAGTTGCTTCCTGTACACATCCCATCTGGGGATCAAACCTGCAACCTAGGTATCTGCCCTGACCAGGAATTGAACTTACAACCTTCCGGTGTACAGGACAGTACTCCAACCAATGAGCCACACAGTCAGGGGGATAAGCATAAATTTTTTAAAAATTACTCATAATCCAACCACTCAAAGAATACCACTATTGAGATTTTTATGTATGTATCTTTCTAGACATTTCTTATATAAGAATTGTTTGTATGTGTGTGTGTGTGTGTGTGTACACACAGAATGTCCCGTACACTCAGTACTTAAGTCCATTCGCATCTTCATCATCACCACCATCAGACATGGCCTGAATGATGACTTGACATTTATTTAGGCATTTCAAAACACTTTTTTATAGATTACACTTAATAGGCAGATAAGTAGCCTAAAAAAGTTTTGTATTCTACAGTTTTTAAATTTAACATCAAGTCCTACCTGTTTCTTATAAATTGATGTATCTTTTTTTCTCACTCCCTGTGCACCTGTGGAATTTAAAAAATAACAATATATTCATGTTGAGTATACATTTTTCTCATCTTTATCTTCTGAATTAGATTTTAATGCAAAGACCGAAGCCTTTATGTGTATAAGTTGATAGGTGACTAAACCTGTATCTTTAACCTGTACGTGTGATACATGTTGACTACTCATTTCAAAGTACCATTATACTGATGACTAGCTTATAGAACACCCATAAACTGTCATCCATCTAGTGCAGAATTATGGCATATTCCTTTTTTTGTTTATTTTTCTTTTTCATTTTTTGTATTCCTTTATTTTTTAGTACTGGGAGAATAAGAGAATTTTACAGTATAATAAATTTCATAGAGGTGATGTGTTATAGAATTGTATACCTGAAACCTATGTAATTTTATTAACCAAAGTCAGCCCAATAAATTCAGTTTTTAAAAAAAGTAAATGAAGTCCCTGGCCAGTATAGCTCAGTGGATTGAGCGCAGGCCTGCGGACCAAAGCATCGCTGGTTTGATTCCCAGTCAGAGCACATGCCTGGGTTGCAGGCCATATCTCCAGTACAGGGTGTGCTAGAAGCGACCACACATTGATGTTTCACTCCCTGTCTCCCTCCCTTCCCTGTCTCTCTAAAATAAATAAATAAAATCTTTTTTTTTTTAAGGAAATAAAAAGTGATAACACTGAAAATAAAATTCAAATTGAATTAAAAAAAACAATTTTCATGTTGTTTAAATACTGGTATATTAAAAATAAATGACTCTTCTATTTTTCTCTTTAACCTTTGTGCATATTTCTCATTCATATTCCCAAAGTCTCTGAGGTAAAGATTAACCCCAGGCAAAAATCAGGAATCTTCTAAAGAATAGACTATTAAGGCTCGTGAATCACTTGAAACTCATATGTTATGTGGAGAAGCCAAAGACTTTCAGGACCTCTGTGTAAATAGTTACTTGGATAGGAATAGTGGTTGTCCGTGTAAATTTGACCCTTCCAAGGTCCTCCTGGTTTTAGATTACCTGGGTGACCACCTCCTTAAGTGTAAATATTTGGTAATGGTTATAACTGATAACTATATCGTGATTACTGTTCTAAACATTTTATTAATTTAATCCTCCTGACAACTTTGTGAAGCAGGTGCTGTTATTGCCTCCAATTTAAAGATGAGGAAACTGGGGCACAGAGCAGATCGGTGGCTCCCTCCAGGCCAGTTGTTAAGCAAAGATTTCAACTTAACCAAATTCTGGCTCAGAGTCTGCATTTAACCACAAAACCGTATAAAACACCTGTGCCAAAGAATAGTATCTGGAAATATTTTTAAAGTCTTTTTTGTTATAGTATGTTTGATAAAAATTTCAACTTAGAGAAATCTTGGCGTAAGAGTTTAGAGAGTGATACACTTTGTTGTGATGTGGTAAAATGTATATACAGTGAAGTACACAGATCTTTTACACCAGTGTACCCCACTCCCAGTCAAGACAGAGAACATTCTCATCACCCAGAACGTTCCCTCGTTGCCCCCTCCATTCAGTCCCCACTTCCACCCTCAACCACTGCTTTAGTTTTTACCAACATGGATTGTTTTGCTTGTACTTAAATTTCATGTAAGTGGAATGGTATGATATGTACCCTGCCTGTCTAGCTTGTTTTTCTCAATATATTCAAGTAAAACCTATTTAGAGTATTTTTAATTATCCCTTTGGTTATTTTATATTTTCAGAGAGGTCTGTGCTTTATTTTATTAAGGAAATACTTATTGGCTTTTTCTTTACCCCCATTCTGCAACTCTACAGTAGTAGATTAGTTTATGAACTATTTCCTTATATATAAAAAACTACCTAATAAAAAAATAATTTTCAAGAATGCTGCTTCAAAATCAGACCATGTTCATCCAGTTAGTTTCAGGAAATAATTAAAACACATACCTAAATTGTACCAAAGACCTGCATCTTTCCATCTATTTTCAGTCTTTATAAAACTTTCTTCTCTGACTTTTCTGCTTGGCTGATAAAATATGAAGAACATTTTTCTTACTGTCTTGCTAGGCTCAATCCTTAAATGTCCCAGGAGAACTTTTCTTCTTGGCTGCAGAATCTCAGAATTTTGACACTTGGCTGTTTGTACAACCCAGCTCCCAGCGTCTAGGCATTTGATTGCTTAAGCCAACTTCTTAAAATAGTCCCTCTATCCTTACTTGATTCCACATGATAAAATACTAACTTTGTTTCTTAATACTTTACAATTTGACAACGTTGCCAGAATGTCTATGCAGTACAGTTTAATCCGAAGAAATTAGCACAGATTTAATGTGGTCATAGTATATCAAAGGCCATAACAGCTGCCAAGTTTACCTGTAGAATTAAAGTTCATCACTTCATCACCTTTTGTTCCCCTTGAATAATAAGAAATTGTGTCTTTTTCCTTGGATAATTTTTCTGTCATGATCAGGAGTTGTCACTGTGGAACTTCAGAAGCTTGGAAGCATTTAATTAATGATGCATGCCATGGTGTTGATAATTAGTAAGTTTGAGAAAATACAGCCAGTGTTTTAAATATTTCTCATGTAGTCAATGGTATGAAATTGAATTCCACAAAGAAAGGAATGCTTTGAAGGGTATAAAAGATGATTTTCTAATCCTGCTTTGATTTGATTTTTTAAAGCTGTTTTATTTATTTATTTATTTTTAGAAAGGGGAAGAGAGTGAGAAAAAATTCATGTATGAGAGAAACACTGATCGGTTGCCTTTGACACACCCCTAACCACGGACCTGGCCCAAAGCCCAGGCATGTGCTCTGACCGGGAATGTCTATAGGATGACACCCAGCCCATTGAGCTATACCAGTGTGAGCTGTTTTGATTTGATTTTGAAAATAAAGTAATTATATCTTTTTTCAAAAATTACTCTCTAATGTATAAATAAATATATACTGTTATTAATGAAAATGAGAGCTAACATAGATTAAAGTAATTAAAATTGTGAATATCCTTACCTTCCAAAATTAAAAGAAAAGCACAAAATGAATTTGTTTTTTAATTTGTTTTATTACATGGACTTTAGCTGTGATGTAACCAGTGCAAAGCATAGGAAAAGGAGAAAGTAAAAAGATAAAAAGGGCAGGTTGGGTAATCCACCAATGAAAACCAGCCTCTGCTTTTGTAAGAGAGTATTTACTTACTACCTGGGTAAATTGGGATATTTCCAGTGTTGAGTAACTGGCAGACTCAACATGAATCATTATCAGGGGAATAAATAGTTAAGCTGTTCTTTTGCTCTTCGGTACAAGGTTCATTCAGTATTCTGCCCAAGAGCTCTGGGGGACTCTCAGCCAGCTCAGTCCTGAAAGGAAGAAATGTGGTGTGAGCTCTCTCAGGCCCAGCTCTGTTGTTTTTGCCTGATTCAAACTGACCTATAAGGCCGTCTCTTATTTTTCTTTTATTTCTTAACAACTTTATCAGTAAAAATGTAACTTTTTAATGTACATAAGTAAAATTTAAATAAAAAATTAATATTTTCTTAGCGGAATGCAAGCTACAGAATTTGCTGGAGTGGTAGCTATACATAGGTAAAATCTAGTTCCAGTCATTAAACAATTGAGTTATGTGTGCTGAACATGAATACTAAGAAAATTCAAAGGTCTTTGGTCCAGCAATTTCTTTCCTGGGCACTTTCCCATAGGAATAAAAGCACCAGGATGCAGGGCATGAGAGTACTAGGATAAATGCACAGATATGTTTATAATAGCAGGATAAAGCTGAAAACCATATGAATGCTTGCCAGTATGGAAATGGCTCAGTACGTCATGGTACCTCACCCCGAGAAATATGTAGACATTAAGCAGAGTGAATTGAAGCTATGCCAGTTGACTTGGTGGGAGAGATTTTCATATGGTATTCTGTTGGAAAAGCAAGATACAGAAAATAATGTATAGTATCCCATTTTTATGAAACACTAGTGACCAAAAATTCCTAAATGCAGGTATATGATATATAAGTGTGTATGATTTCATGGGTGTTAAGAGAATAGGAAAGGTTGTATGTGAGATGACAGACATGGGCGTGGTGCTGATGTAGAAGGAGGAAGGAGGGGAGGAGTCGAACAACAAAAAGGGGGGAAATGGTTAATTATTAAGAGTTCAGTGTGATGTGATTATATTTATATACAAATATTGCTGTGTATATAGAAGGACATGAAATAGCTAACTTTAAAAAATTCAAAGAGACAAATTAGTTTGGGCTAATCAGGAAAGCCTTTTGAACAAGTAGAGTCTAAAAACAAACATGTATTGTGCCTAGGATCTTGGAGTAGAACTGTTACAGAGGGAGAAGAAATTTCAGAAAGGAGACACATTGCAAGCAAGGTAATAGGGAAAGAGCAGGTGGGACTTAGATAAGACATTAGAAGGAATTAATGTCAGAATGATTGGAGGAATGATAAGAAAAAAGTTGGCCAAGTCACTAAAGACCACATATTGTGTGAGTTCGTTTGTATGAAATCTCTACTATGGACAAATCCACAGAGACTAAATAGGTTAGCAGTTACCGGGGTTGGGGGCGATTGGGAGGAAATGAATGTGGGATTTCTTTTTGTAGGGATGACGTGTTTTAAAATCGATTGTAGTGATTGTTGTACAGTTCGGGGAAGGTGCCAAAGCCAATTAATGTACAATTAATTGTACATTTAACCACTTAAAATGTGGTTAAATGTACAATTAATTGTACATTTTAAGTGGTTAAATTGTGTGGTATGTAAATTATATCTCGATAAGGCTGTTTAAAAAAAAAAGTTGGTCAGATAAATTGGGGTCACCTAGTGGAGGACTTTAACATCCAAGCCTTACAGTGTGAATTCGATTTAATGGACTACAAAGAGTTACAGGTATATGAATATGGAGTGGACTTTTCTTTTTTAGCCTCTTTTTATTGGGGATTTTAATTATTACTCATTTAAAAATTCAAATATTATAATAAAGCCTGTTAAATAGGAAATATCAGTCTTAACTTACTCCCCATAGATTACCACTATAAAAGTTGTGATTCCTTTCTAAATTGTTTTCTCTCTCTTTTTTTAACGTGATGAGGATCATGTCATCCATCTTGTTCTGAAATTTTTTCATATAGCAGTTCTTCATGGCTATTTTCCATACTTGCATATGAAGACTGGCTACCACAGGGAATAACAGTAGTAACTCATATTATAGAGTCATTGTAAAGATTAAATGAGTTGATATATGTAAATAATAGTATAAGACACGTACTAAGCATTTGATAAGCATTAGATGTTGTTTTACTATTGTTATTACTGAGTATAGGCTGAGCGATGCAGCTTTTGTGAGTGATTACTTTGGGAGTTCTTTTGCTTTGGGAACATTAAGTGAGAACAGGCATTATTTCCATTTCAGAAAAGAAGTGTTCATTTAGTTATCACTGGGATAGCAGCCAGACTGAGTTACTAAAAGCACTAAAACTAACGACTAACACATGACACTTCATAACAGAGGTGGTTAATGTCGATTTTGGAGGCTTGTGTGAGGGACTGTGAGCCCCTTGAAATTGTATGTCCACAGTTTGTGGGTGCCTAAGTGCAGCTCAGTACGCAGGATGGATACGTGGTCTTCAAAAAATTCTCCTTACGAACCACATGCTCTACCAAACTTGATTCTCTACCCAAGAGGTAGAGAATGCCACCAGGTTTTTAGGGGGTACAAAGGTGGCCCTGACCCATAAGGAGATTTTGTATACCCAGCACACTGTTAACACCGGTACAGAATAAAAAGTCCTACTAGAAAGTTATCATTATTGTGCTTTGAGAATTCAGAAGTTTATTGTAGCTCTTGATTCAGGGAAAGCTTTTTGGTCTTTAATCTATTATGTTAAAAATTGTATCATTTAACAAATATTTGTCAAATGCCCACTATATTCCAGTTGTTATTCTGGCTGTTGGGAATATAACATTGATAGGCAAAAAGTCTGTGTCCTCGTGAAGCTTACATTCTTTGGGGGAAGTCATACCCAAACAATGTGACCCTTCTCCTCCTCATTTTATTTTGTTTTTTTAAAAATTGTATTTATGTTTAGAGAGAGGGGGAAAGAGAGGGAGAGAGACGTTGATGTGTGGCTGTCTCTCATGTGCTCCTCACCAGGGACCTGGCCTGCAACCCAGGCATGTTCCCTGAGTGGGAATTGAACCAGCGACCCTTTGGTTCACAGGCCAGCACTTAGTCCACTGAGCCCCAGCAGTCAGGTCTCCTCACCTTTTACACTGAAACTTCAGGATAGCTTTGATTAAATTCTTCATTTTATATATTGACACTTCAGGGCAGTATTGATTATATGCCAAACAATGCCTTCCACATAGTAATGCTAATAAATGTTTGATCAAGTAAGAAAGAGAATGAACCAACCCTGGCTGGTGTAGCTAAGTGGATTGAGCACAGGCCTGCGAACCAGAGGATTGCGGTTCAGTTCCTAGTCAGGGCACATGCCTGGGTTGCAGGCCGGTTCCCTGCAGGCCAGTTTCCAGCAGGGGGCACACGAAAGGCAACCATACATTGATGTTTCTCTCCCTCCTTCCCCTCTAAAATAAATCTTTAAAAAAAAAAGGAGAATGAACTAAAGAGGTGGAAGAGATCTAAAGGCATCATGATCTGTTTTTAGGCAGAACCACATTTAACTATTTTTTTTTCAAATTTTTACAATGGAATAGAAATTTTATTTTATTTTTTAAAGATTTTATTTATATATTGTTAGAGAAAAAGGGAAGGAAGAAGAGAAAGAGCAATGTTGATTAGTTGCCTCTTGCACTCCCCCAACTGGGGACCTATCCCACAAACCAGTCATGTGCCCTAACTGGGAATCAAACCAGCAACCTTTCAACTGGCTCACACACCAGCGCTCAGTTGACTGAGCCACACCAGCCAGGGCTGCAATAAGAATTTTAAACCTGGTATCTCCATAGTTCTCCACGTGCAGTGAGATTTAGCATAAATTGAAAAAATAAATGTCTCCATCTAACATTAAGCTAGCTTAAGTACTTCGGCACTATAAAAATGCAAGGCGTCACTGTTGCTTGTCTTTTCTAGGGGAGGTGACTCCAGGACTATCCCAAGTGGAATATGCACTTCGCAGACACAAGTTAATGTCTCTGGTCCACAAGGAGGCACAAGGGCAGAGCGGGACAGACCAGACAGTGGTTCTGCTGTCCAACCCTACATACTACATGAGCAACGATATCCCCTACACTTTCCACCAAGACAACAATTTCCTATACCTTTGTGGATTCCAAGAGCCTGATAGCATTCTGGTCCTTCAAAGCCTCCCTGGCAAGCAGTTACCAGCACACAAGGCCATGCTTTTTGTGCCTCGGAGAGACCCCAGTCGAGAACTTTGGGATGGCCCACGATCTGGCACTGATGGAGCAGTAGCTCTAACTGGCGTGGACGAAGCCTATACACTGGAAGAATTTCAACATCTAGTGCCAAAACTGAAAGGTAATAGATGGGAGCAGAAGTCAAATCATGGGCCAGGTTGGGGTTAAGACTTTCCTTGCCTGTTCAGACAAAGTTTTTCATGTCCTAAAATGATTATCCATAGCAGTGCTTCCCTTAAGCACCAGGAAAGGAGCATAAAATATTTTCCACAAGACTGGGCTACTTTAAAGACTTCATTTATTCGTTTGCTAAATCTTACTAGATTATTCATTCACATAGACTGTTAACTGTCCTAGTTTGAAATCCCAGAGAGAGAATTTCCTTATACAGGTTAAGGATGGGCATAGGCCACTCTTCAGGGTTACTGGCCGGTCTGTCTTTCTTCTCACTGCTTTTGCCAACTCTTCGAAAAGAGGCAGTATTCTCAGAGAATGATCCATGCGTCACCAGCATCGGAATTACCTGGCGGTGCATATTAAAACTGTAAATTCATAGTAGCTGTGGGAAATATAAACTCTTAGGCCCCCACTCCATACTGACCAAATCAGAATCTGCATTTTAACAAGATTCTTAGGTGATTCGTACACACAGTTCATACCCTTCCAAAAAGTCACTTTCTCTACCTTAATTCTAGTGAAAAGTATCAAAAAGTCACTTACAGCTAAGTGTGTGAAATAATATAAATGATGAAGTTGGAAAATACTTATTTTAAACAAAATAATGTTGGATTGTAAATGTTTAGTGCTTCTTTTATAGTTTATAAACTGTTTCTGAAGTCACTTTCTAAAACAGAATTCCAAAATTGTTTTCAACAATCACGGAATTTACTGTACTTGTTTCCTACAAAGACTCCCTTTAGAGAAAATACTTACTTGAATATGCACGGTTAATATGTTTCATTCTTTTTATTTGTAAACTGTTGTCTATTTTACAGATTTAATTATCCAGCTAAGCTAATGGAACTTTCTTCATCTTCAGAGGCTTCATCAGTGTGGGGCACAGAATCATTTTCTTTGTAGTTCATGATTTCTTGAATTAATTGCGGGCTGTCATGTTCCAAATTGCTTTGTACAAAATGTACAACCCTTAGACTTCAATTGTTGGGATTACTGTTCATTAGCTACTGTCAGGAAAAAAAGGAAAGGGGGACTTGGTATAAGTGGGAATTATTTTCATAATGATCCCACTTATTTTATCTCAGGCCAATGTAAGCCGTTTCCTTGGGTCTCTATAATTAAAAGGTGACTGGTCCTTGTTTGTAATGAGAATACCTAGCAGATAGGAAAGGATTTCCTGGATAAGAGTGGATTAACACCTATTATCTACTGTAGTGTCCCCATAGTCATAAGTAATTGCTCTAAGGAACTTTCTTTCACTGATACTGATTGTGGGTACAGGGGTGAAATGCTTTTAACCACAAGATAATGATCTGAGCACATTTTTCTGTCTTTTGTGTTCAATTATTCAACAGTGTCCCCAGCTCAGTGGTGATGTGGAGAACAATTGCAATTGTTCCGTTAATAAATAAATAAATAAAATCAAAGCCTGAATAAAGGTAGTTCCAGTACCTATCTTTAGGAACACTGAAGTTTTGGGGCAGAAAAGCTGTTTGCTCAGTTTCAGAATGTCTTGCCATTTTCAGGGAATGGCCTTTCCAATGATTTATGATCAAACCCTTCAATTACTTTAGTTGCGAGAGAGTTCGTGCTCAACCCTCTGGCATTTCACACTACAAGTTTTATAGTTTTGACTCTTGTTTAAGAGTCATGATGGCAGTTGGTATTTGTTGGTACGATTAGTTGTATTTTGAAGTTATTTTTTTGTATCTCATTTTAAGCTGAGACTAATACACTTTGGTATGACTGGATGAGGCCCGCTCACACACAGCTTCACTCGGACTATATGCAGCTTGTGACTGAGGTCAAAACCAGGAGCAAGAACAGAGTTCGCACTGTCCAGCAGCTGGTACAGCGCCTCCGGCTGATCAAATCTCCTGCTGAAATTGAACGAATGCAGGTTGCTGGGAAGATCACATCACAGGTGGGTTCCTACTGAAAAAGCTGTTGTCAAACGAAAAAAAATTAAGCTCTAGGGTTCAGTGGGCACCCCGAGATTGTGTACTTAAAGCAGTCATTTCCTGGCTGGTGAACATCTAGCTTCTACTTTGACATTTAGTGAACACGTAGAGAGACTTGCTCAGAACCTTGCAAGGCAGAGTAAATCTGCCTTCTTATGTCTTTTACCCATGATCTTAGTTGTTTCTCCTTGGAACAATATAAGTTAATTTTTTATTTCCTTACAATAACTGCAATACTAGTAGTAGTAAAACAGTTTGATAAAGAAGAATCATAGAGCCCAAAATGAGTGCTTACAAATCGGCAATTCCGGGGAAAGGGTACAATATAGCAGCAACATTAACTAACATGAATGTAAGAAGACCTATCAGCCAATGACTGTCTCACAGCCAGGGGCCAGAGCAGCCTGGTGCAGGCTTCTCTTGTACTCCCTCAGTAAGAGCTGGGCAAGATGCATTTCCTTTCCTGGATCAGGAACCACAGATGCATACATGGAACACCTAGAAACCGGGGAGTCCAAAATCACATCTCAACTAGAGATTTTTCTGGTTTTGGTTATATTGTCAGATTCCTGCTATGTAACAAAGACCTTCAGAGTTCTTGTGGAAACCAAGGACAGACCAGTACTGACAAACTGATACAAATGGCTTCGAAACTCTTACCAACACTCTTAATCAGTATGTTTCAGGCCTTGACCAGGAGGAGTTGCATACAGGAACTGTAACAAAACAGTTCAAACTAATTCCAGGCCTACTGAATTAACCTCATAGAGTAATAGCACACACACATTTGAAGCCCACTTTTCTGAATTCTACCCAAAGTCTTCCCAAAGTTAAACATTATTTTCCTTAACTATTCCCTTATTTTGTAACCCTCCTCAGTATGTGCTCTAGTTTGTCAGGGTCTTTCTTCAGGTACACTGTCCAGGGTTCTAGCTACAGCCAGACCAGCAAAGACTACTTACAACTGATTACAAATGTGATAAACCTATGTCTTTGTTTTTCTTTAAATCACTGATTTAAAAAATAAGGAAGAGAAGAAGCTAAGAACAGATCTGTGGGATAATGTTTAGAGCTCCAGAGAAATTATCAGTCCAGTGATCAGATGTCTTTGCATGAAGTGTAAAATCAGGCAGAAATCTGCCCAGGAGTGTTCTCATCCACACTTCTGTCACTTGTCCACACTGTTATCCTGAGAGACTATTTTAAGTGTTGTGCCAAAATTAAGAATCTGAGCTACCGTTCCCTTCACTTGCCAACCCAGGAAAGACGTCAGACAGGGAAATGGAGTTTGGATTACTTTTTTTAATGAGCAGCGTCTACCAGTGACCATTCTTTAAGTATTCCCAATTTGGTCTAGAATTATACTGCAAGATTTTGAGGGACTTGTGGTCCAGATGGCAGCATAGGTAAACACAGCTCACCTCCTTGCTCAACCACATAAAATTACAACTAAATTATAGAACAACCATCACTCGGAACTGGCAGAAATCAAGTTGAATGGAAATCTGATAACTGTGGGATTGAAGAAATCACATCCATCCAGACTGGTAGGAGGGGCACAGGTGCAGAACCAGATGATCCCACATCCACGTGTGGTCGAGAAAAATCCGGGAGGAATATCTCAGGTGCAGTGAGTTCCAGCCCCACACCAAACTTCCTAGCCCAAGTTACCAATGCCAGGAAGGTGATTCCCCTTAACTTCTGGCTGCAAAACTCAGCTGGAATTGAGTCAGTGGAAGAAACTTCTCAAGTCCTAAGCAGTTCCTCTTAAAGAACCCACACATGGACTCACCTACTCAGACCCATTCCTCTGAGTTCTGGAACCGGGGTAGCAGTTTGAAAGGCACCAGTAGCATATGGGGAGGAACTGAAGTGGCTTCCCTCAAGGCAGGAGCTAGAGGACAGCTTTCTCCCAGACAGAAAGGCGGACAGAGCCACAGAGCAAGCAGGTGCCATATCTGAGACTCCATCAACCTGGCTAACACTGTTTGACCCACCCTAGTAATCCCCTGAGGCTTCATCCCACCCAATTTACAGCTCTTAACAGTAGCTTTTCCATATGAATGGTTGGTCTTGGCTCATGGCTTCACAACTTTCTAAATCTTCTCAAACAAGCAACATCTGGCCTCAGTGAGTTCCCAGCCCCTGTACCTCTTGCTAAGTGGCCCCAAGCCTAACACTAGCAGCATCCAGCCTAGATTGACAACTTGGCTTTGCCTGGGAACCTCCAAGCCCAGCACAAGTAGCAGACATCTCAGATTGTTTTATAACTGAGGCAGGATGGCCCTGAACAAAACAGATGAGGGCCGACCTTGGCCCCTACCACCTGGGAAACCCCAGGGCCTGCACAACCAGTAGACAGCTACAGACCACATTGGAGCACCATCACCCTGGCTCTGCACAGCTTATCCCCATGGAGGGTGGAGATTGGTGGTCAGTGGTCACAGCTAATCCTTCAACCGACTGGCCCAGAAAATTTCTCCCATTGACCTGTCAACAGCAACCAAAGCTCAACTACAAGAGGAGGGTGTACTCAGCCCACACAAGGGGCACATCTCAAGTACCCAGCTAAGGAGGCTGTGCCACTAAACCCTGCAGGACACCTACTACATTAGGCCACACGACCAAGACAGGGTGTCATAGCAGCTCTACCTAATACATAGAAACAAATACAGGGAGGCTGCCAAAATGAGGAGACAAAGAAGCAGTCCATATGAAAGAACAGATCAAAACTCCAGAAAAAGAACAAAGTGGAGATAAGCAGTCTATCAGATGCAGAGTTCAAAACACTTGTTATAAGGATGCTCAGGGAAGTTAGTGTGGACCTCAACCACATAAGAGAGATCCAGTCAGAAACAAAGGTACACTCACTGAAATAAGAAAACAATTTATAGGGAAACATCAGTATGGGGGATGAAGCCAAGAATCAGATGATTTGGAACATAACCAAAAACAACCAATCAGAACAACCAGAAGAAAAATCCAAAAAAGGAAGACAGTATAAGCAGCATCTGTGACAACTTCAAGAGGTCTAACATTCGCATCATAGGAATGCCAGGAAGAGAGGAGAAAGAGCAAAATTTTGGAAAAATAATGAAAGAAAATTCTTCTAATTTGGTAAAGAATATAGACGTGCAAGTCCAGGAAGCACAGTCCCAAACAACATGGATGCAAAGAGGCCCACCTCAAGATACAACATAATTAAAATTCCAAAAGTTAAAAAAATAAAGGAGTTCATCACCAAACCATTGTTATATGAAACATTAAAGGGTTTTATTTAGGAAAAGAAAATCAAGACTATGAACAATAAAATGGAAATAAATACATACCTGTTAACAATTGAATCTGAAAAACAAACTAAGCAAACAAGAACAGAAACAATCATGGATACAGAGAGGGCTTTCATCCCCAGGTGGGAGGGGATGTGAAGGCATTGGTGAATAGGTAAGGGGATTAAGGAGTACAAATAGGTAGTTACAGAATAGCCATGGGGATGTAAAGCACAGTATAGGAAGTGGTATGGCCAAAGAACTCATACATGTGAACCACAGACATGAACAGTGGTGTGGGGATTGCCAGCAGGAATGGAGGATGCTGGGTGGAGGAGGGGAGAAGAGGGGGAAACTGGGACAACTATAACAGCATAATAAAATATAATTAAAAGATTTTTGGACACTTGGGCAAAATAATTTTCTTAAGAATAATTATGCTGTATTTATAATTTTTCAGCCCAAATGAAAGTTTCCCTTTTGGGGTACAAGTCAATATAATTTATGCCTATGTGATGCTGATGAGTTAGATTTTCTTGCAGTCTGATTTGTTTTAAAATAGGTAAGGGACCTTGCTGTTAGAGTTCAGTAACCTTTGCAGAACAGAGAGTTGGTGTGATGTATGGACAGAAGTAAAACGGGTGGGAGTCAGACCTTTCCCGGGTCAGATCTCTCCTACAGCTGAACATACATCCTGCCTCTTGCACATCTCTACCTGAATTCCCTGTAATTATCAAAATTTGGTACAGCTCTGCCAGCTGTACCAAACCTGACTCTTCTATTCTTTTTCACGGTTAATAATATGAAAGTTATCTATATAATAGTTCTCCCCAACCCTTATTCTAATTAACTAGTCCCCAAGTTCACTCCTAAGGAGGCAGGATAGTGTAGTTGAAAACAGAGACATCTGGGTTTAAATACCAAGATGTGTTATTTTGACCTGTGCCTAGTGCACAGTGGGACACCTAGTAACCCTTTGCTGTGTGTCTGCTTGCCTCTGTTAGTGCCTACTTCTAACTCTACCCCAGCTAGAGTGATCTTTATAAATCAGACTGTCCCTCTCCTACTTAAAGTCCTTGAGTACTCCTCTGTTGTTTTTAGGAATAAATTTCAACATGCCCATGCAGGGCCTTTTATGGCCTGGCCCCTTCTGCCTTCCCTTCCAGCTTTATGGCTCATTCTTCCACATGTACTTGACACTCTGGCCATACTGAACATTCTCAAATGTCACAGTCTCCCTACTTTCACATCACCCACATGTGGACACACAGCCAACATTTCCATGAAATCGTCCCTGCTTTTTCTCTCCACTGTCCCTTGGCCATAAACTGTACAGTTTCTACTCATGATGTGTTCTGATTATGAGATGCACAGACTAAAATGCAAAAAAAAAAACCAAAAACCATTTCACATTCTGAAAGAATCAAAATATAAACATCTAAATAGCACCTGGTGAAGTAAGAGGGTCAAGTGTTAATTGGGAATATGAACTAGATTGTGAGGAGAAAACCCTAATAAGAAGTGGCAGTCATACAGTCTGTCCCTAGATCTTTATAGGAAGACATCACGCACATCGTGAACCAGGTGCCATCGTCTGTGAAGAAATGGGCTCCTAGGGGGCACGTTCATTACAAAAAAAAAAAAGCGAAGTCAGGCATTTGACCTCCTAGGAAGCAAGAAGAACTTTTCTATCACTTCAGTCTGTGTAGCAGTATAAAGGGGCCATGACTGCAGAAATTCTCTATTCAGTAAAAGTTTGAAAGGAATTAATTTTTAAAAAAAGATCCTTCTTTTAGATGAACGAACCTCACTAGAACTACCACATTTTTCTTCTTTCTTTTTTTCTACTCTCGTTATATATTTTATGTATATAATTATACATACATAAATTATATATATTTATTAAAGTATTTTTTAGTTTTTTTAACTTTTATTGTTCAAGTACAGTTTTCTGCCTTCCCCCTGCACCCCTCCCCGTCATCCCAGTCCTCCCCACCTCCTTCCCCTTCTTTCTTTTTTTTTGCTTATGATTTTATTTATTTATTTTTAGGGGGGGGGGAAGAGGGAGGGAAACGAAAGGGAGAGAAACGTCAATGTGTGGTTGCCTCTCACACACCCCTTTCTGGGGACCTGGCCTGAAACCCAGGATATGCCCCAGAGACCCTTTGGTTTGCAGACAGGCACTCAATCCACTAAGCTGCACCAGCCAGGGCTTTTTCTTTCTCTCTTCATTTTTAGCTTTATACTAAATTTATAGTGCTAACTAGTTATTTATCAACATCCGTGTGGATAACGACTTTAACTGATTTTAATTGCTAATTCATTCAGCTAATTTTTAATAACTTTTTAAAAATTTTTTAGACAGAGGAGAAGGGAGGGAGAAAGAGATGGAGAGAAACATCAGTGTTTGGTTGCCTCTTGCACACCCCCCACCAGGGAACCTGCCTCGCAACCTAGGCTTGTGCCCCGACTGAGAATTGAACCAGTGACCCTTTGGTTTGCAGGCCAGCACTCAAGCCACTGAGCCACACCAGCTGGGGCTCATTCAGCACATATTCATAGTAATGTAGCTGCTGTGGTACCAGGTACTGCTCTGTGTTTTAAGGATACAGTGGTGAACAAAATGGATAATCCATGTGTCCCTGTCCTTATATTCTAGTTGAGGCAAGACAGGAGACAAACATACGATAAATAGTCAGCTGGAATGAAATGCTGTGAAGTAAAATGAAGCAATAGAAGGGGAGAGAGCGTGATGGAAAGTGCCAATTTAGATAGGAAATTCTAGAAGAACAAAACACTGGAGGAAAGATCCGAATGAGAAAAGGGAGCGAGCCATGCAGAGACTCCCACGGCCATCCCACTGGGTCTTCCTGTCGGGCTCTACGGTGTCGTCATTTCCTTGTGTGTTGAAAACTGTTACTCAAACATTCCTTCCCACATTGCATTCACTGAGAGTCTAAGAACTCGAGAGAAATTCCTCTCTACTTACAGTAGCATATAGTTACATCCCTGTGCAACTGATTGGTTTTTGTCCCACAGACATAGGAAATTATATAACTGACAGTTTTACTCTTTACATTGGCTGCTAGAAAACTCCTAGGTGAATTTGTGGACCATCTGTAGTAGCCATAGTAATTATGGTGTGCATTATTTTTTTTTTTGAGCTTCATCCCACTAAGCCTTGCTTTCCTTTAACTGTACCCAGAATTTATGCTGTTTTGCATTTTATGTATTCATGTAAGCTAATCAAAATCCTATTTGGGCCCTGACTGGTATGACTCAGTTGGTTGAACATCGTCCCACAAAGTGCAAGGTCGCTGGTTCGATTCCTGGTTAGGGCACGCGTCTGAGTTGTGGGCTCACTCCTAATTGGGGAATGTGCAAGGGGCAACCGGTTGATGTGTCTCTCCCTCTCTTTCTCCCTCCCTTCCCCTCTCTCTGAAAATAAATAATAAATCTTTCCACAAAATCTCTACTTGGAATAAGGTACCACAGTGAATTATAAACAGCTATGTTTATCAAAATAGAAAAACACAACATAGATGCAGTGAAGCTGTCACAGAGAACTCATTGTCAAGGGACGTTTGGCAATAACTGATTATCACTGGGAAGTGCTACCGGCCGCTGCATTGAATAGGACAGGCTCCGCAGTCAGGAAGCATCTAGCCCAAAATGTCGGTAGTGCTGAGGTGGGGAAACCCTACTGTAGACTGGACTTTTCGATCCATAATTTCATTCATTCCAGAGCTACAGAAACATTCGGTTCCATAAATGACAGATGTGTTTCTGTGTAGTGTATTCTAGCATGCAGTATACTAACTGGGAAGGTTGGGTGCCCTTCCAGTAGATCTGTGATCAAATACTTCTGAATGCAGTATTTTCCCCTTCAGAAATTTATATTGTCATGCCCACAAAGTCACATCTTCAGGTTCACAAAATTGGGGGAAGGGTTTTTTTCATTTGAATTCCAGAATTTTAAATACTTGCATAAGCAAAATAGCTGAAATAAGATTTCTTTTTATCCTCCATCCCTTCACAGGCTTTCATAGAGACCATGTTTGCCAGTAGAGCCCCTGTGGAGGAGAGCTTTCTTTATGCCAAGGTGAGTTTTAAATGACGGAAGCTTTTGGGCAAGGCAAACGCAAAATAACTTCATTGGTCTGCATGTGGCATCTGTTTGGCTTTCATTCAGTGACCAGGATATCAGTGGAGAGGATTTCATTCTTAAATGTCACTGGTGATTTATTAGATGAATCTAAAGTGTGCGGAGCTACAGTGAAATGAGAAAATTTCAGAGTAGAAACACTGAAGAAGGAAAGGCCTACACAAATGTGGGATGAGAATACTGTTTAAGTAAATGTAAAGGCGGAGAATTGGAGGTCAAGCTGGACATAGTTGCAGGTGGTTGTCAGTCTCAACTCCATCCTAGGACATAGTGAAATGCATAGAATTTACCTAGTATCTTTTTGAAATTTTCCAGAGCATGAAGGTTAATAGCTATTTGAAAGGTCGATATGAGTCATTTAGAGCTCATTGTTGTTAAAAATTCAAGCTGTATTCCAGTGTTTAGGAATAAACAAACTGTAATGTAACATGGACTGTATCACTTTACTCAGCCTTGATCACAGGTTTTCTGGGTCCTCTTCTGGACTTAATTTGAAAATCACAGGAAATTTAAAGTACTCAAAAGAAAAGAACAGATACAAAATAGGATTGAATAACAGGATTGTGATAAGAATAAGAAGTGGCCTGAAATTACAGTGTAAGAGGCTTCGTTACATATGATGAATAGTTTTCCAGTAACGACTTCAGGGAGTAGGATTTACAGGGGAGTATGGGCTGTTGAGGAGAGCCTTGGCTGGGACAGCCCTAAGGAAATCCTTTCTTCAGTCACGCTTGGCTGCTGTTTTTCAGTTTGAATTTGAATGCCGGGCCCGGGGAGCAGACATCTTAGCCTACCCACCTGTGGTCGCTGGAGGCAATCGGTCCAACACTTTGCACTATGTGAAGAATAATCAACTCATCAAGGTACCCGGAGTGCCTGTCGCACCGCTTCCTCTGGGTCCAGATGCCCTGGCGGAAAACTCACTGTCCTCAGGATCCCCCAGCCTGCAGCTTTCACAAAATAACTGCCATTTATATAAAGTACTTCAGGATTTATGAAATGCTTTTACAGACATTGTCTCATTTGATCCTCATACGAGCACTGTGAGATAGGAACATTTATTGACATGCCATTTAATAGGGGAGGAAAATAAACTTTAAAAAATTAGGTAACCTGGTAGTGCAGAGGCAAGTATTCTACCCTAAAGCCTCTGCTCACTTTTTTTTATAACACTCCTTTTCTAAGGACTGGTAGAATAGGGCCAAGCACATGGGAGCAGGCAGCTTTAAGACTACATTATTAGCACCCTGGCTGGTGTGGCTCAGTGGGTTGAGTGCTGACCAGTGAACCCAGAGGTCACTGGTTCAACCCCCAGCATATGACTGCTGGTGGGGGCATGTACCAGGGTTGCAGGCTGGGTCCCCTGTCGGGGGTTGGGGACATGTGAGAGGCACCTGATTCTCCCTCTCTCTCTGAAATTTTTTAAAATACTTTATTAGCTATGAAAGAATGTCTTTTATGGTTCTCTCCAAATGCTGTACAAATAATGAGTTGTATATTCCTCTAAGTCCACTTTTAATTATGTTAATATTCAGTAAATTCAAAATATCAATATAGCAAACAAATTATACGGCATGTTATTTAAATGAATGCCCATTTAAATGGCTATGCAAGAGTCAGAACGTTCCCAATACCTTGTGTCTGCGGTGCACCCCAGCCCCCCCACCTCCCTGCTGCAGGCGCTCGCTGGCTGCCTGCGTTTTTCCAGTTTGTCACTCCCTTGACTTTTTTAATACTTCTATCACATACGGTATGCTTGCTTAATATAAACATTATATATGTAGTATGTAGTTTTAGGGTACTTAACGTTTGTTTTACTCATTAATTGTGATAATATTAGTTGTTTTCTAACAGAAAATTTATTCTATCATTTTTCCAGAAACAAAAATCACATCTATTCTTCAAAGTTACTGTTACTATATATGTACATACTGTATATTTAGAGATAAATGAGATATGTCCTTTTCTTCAAGGGCACAAGTAGGTCATTTCAATGTAACATGACAAGTAGCAAGATAAAGATATACCCAAAGTTTTCTTCTTCCCCCACTTGCATTTTGATAGGGAGCAGAAAGGGAAGTGATATCCTAAAGTTAAATGGTTAAGAGTAATTGTATATGAATAAGTCCCTAGGTAAAATCCTTATCTAGGTTTTGTTTTGTTTTGTTTTTAGAGGGGAAGGGAAGGAGAGAGGGAGAGAAATATCAATGTATGGTTGTCTCTCATGCATCCCTTGCTGGGAACTGGCCTGCAACCCAGGCTTATGCCCTGATGGGAATCGAACCTGTGATCCTTTGGTTCACAGGCCCGTACTCAATTCACTGAGCTACGCCAGCCAGGGCTTAGGGTTTTGTTAATTGATGGTGAGAATGGTAATGGTGACATTTAGGATGTGCTGATGTTTACACCTAGAAATTCACACCCGAGACTTCTGGTTCCAGAGCCAGTGCACCGAACCGCTATGCAATGGCCCCTTTCTTAAGCTACTGAATTCATTTGAAAAATTTAGATGCTATTTCTTATGAGAAGGAACCGGAGACAGTCTTCTTTAAATTAGAGCTTTTTAAAAAATTTTATTTATTTATCTTTAGAATGGAAGGGAAGGATAGAGGGAGAGAAATATCAATGTATGGTTGCTTCTCGTGTGCCCCTGCTGGGAACTGGCCCCTGCTAGGAACTGGCCTGCAACCCAGGCATGTGCCCGGGCTGGGAATTGAACCACAATCTTTTGATTCGCAGGCCCGTGCTCAATCCACTGAGCTACACCAGCCGGGGCAAATTAGAGCTTTTTAAAAATAGATGTAACATGAAAGACACAAGGAGTTTAAATTAAAAGAAAAAACAGCTGACAGTCGAGGGGGCACCTGCTCTGACCCATCTTACTTTTGTTCCAGGACGGGGAGATGGTGCTGCTGGATGGAGGCTGTGAGTCTTCTTGCTATGTGAGTGACATCACCCGTACCTGGCCTGTCAATGGCAAGTAAGGCTTCTACAGATCCCACTGCTTCTTGGAACATGGTTATGTTTAGAATAAATGACTAAAAGAAGACGTTCCTCTGTAGCTCGAGTTAACTGCTTTTGCAAAGCTCCTGATTACTTGCTAAGACTTTTATTCATCACATCACAGAATTGGGCACCTGGAAACACCTTGTTAACATCCACACACACACACACACGTGTGTGTGTGTGTGTGTGTGTGTGTGTGTGTGTGTGTGTAGGTTGATAAGTTGATTAATTGATTGATTGATTGATTGATTGATAATAATTGACTCATTTAAGGAATTGACTCACACTTTTGCAGGACAGGCTAGAAACTTGAAGGCAACAGTTGATGTTGCAATCTTGAGGCAGAATTCACTCTCCAGTACAACAAGGCACTTCTGTCATTTGAACTCATTTAGTATAGGATACATTTTGGCCCACATTGCAGCCAACCAAGCAAATAAACTATTAGAGTCTTTCTGACCCCTTAAGCTATTACAGTGACTCCAGAATCTCTGCTTAGTGGACCCATATCAATAAATTCGGCGTGATCCAACTTTATGTTCCTCCCGCCATTATCCCACATGTTGCTATCCTTTCCCACACATATTTTCAAATTTTTGTCTATATAAACAGGAAAAATTATATAGTTCTTTTTGGTTATTGGATCACACTTCATACCTAACCTTTCAGGACCTGCCGGGTAGGAGTACAGTGTAGTTAAAAGTCCAGAAGCAAGTACCAAGGCAACTACCTATAGGTTCTCAGTCAGAACAAGGTTAATCTCACATGGTGGTAGAAGGGCTGCTTCTACCAGCAGAGATGCCTCAGCAGAATTTAGGGGTTCAGTGTCCCCAGCTTCATCAGAATTGCATGCTCAGATTTGTGCATTCCAATGTATGTAAATTTTGCATTTAAAAAACTTATGAACTATTTAGTAGTACTGTGGTGGCATAGAGTATGGATGCAAACAGCAATGTTGGTCGTCACCCAGCCTGAGAGCTGGGTGAGTAGGTGTTAACTGTACCATTTATTGTTATATTTAAACACTCCTCTATTAAGGAACATTTAGATAATATCTTTAATTATTAAAATATCACAGTGAACATTTTGGTACATTCAGCTTTTTTTTAATTTCAGGTGTTTTTTTTAGGATGGGTACTTACTGCAGAATTACAAGCTTAGATTATATGAGCATCTTTGAAGACCTTTGATTTAATTGGCTGTACTAATTTATACTCCTAGCAACAGTGCACAAAGATACATATCATATACCATCCCACTGTAGTTCTTTTATCATTTTTCCCTATGGTTGCTAAAGAAATTATTATTTTGAAGACACCTATAAGTTATTAGTAACCAGATTATTGACTGGTTTATCCCATGACATGTTTTGCCTATAAGAAGTGGAATCCTAAGCTTTTGGGGTTTTTTTAATGATAAAAATTGGAAAGGATCACGAGCAGCCTGGTCTAGTCCTCTGACAGCATTCATAACTGGGTGCATCTTCTAGCCTCACCTTGCATGTGTCTGCTGAATGATGGACTGTTTCTGCTGCGGTTTGAAGGGTTATTGCTCTTCCTGTTGAACATCTAGGCTTTGATTAAGGTCCTGTCAGTAATGATATGTTGGTACTAATTAAACACCTACAGCACCCCATGATCATCGCCTTGGAGTTCTTCTCATTAACCCGAGAAGTAAATGTTAAGCAAAACGTAATTCCACAGCTGAAAGGTTTTGGGTTTTGTTTTAAAGAAAGGATTTATTGGGCCATCCTGCTGGCCAGCAAAGGACCAGGTCGTGGGGCCCGCCGTCCAAACCACCAGCAGCAGGGCCTGGCGGGGACGCCATGTGTGTGCCGTCCTGGAATTGATGGGCACTTTTATATGTCATGTTTAGGAAAAGAAAGATGTTAAGTTGTTTTGAAAGAACTAACATTGACTATAGTTAAGGAAGGATGGTGAAGGCAGTGCAGTTGTAGGACAGGAGCCCAGTTCAGAGGAAGAAATATTGATTACTTTTTTTTAAAGATTTTATTCATTTATTTTTAGAGAGGGACAGAGAGGAAGAGAAACATCAGTGTGTAAAACAACATTAGTTGGCTGCCTCTTGCAGGCACCCAACCAGGGACCTGGCCTATAATCCAGGCATGTCCCTGACTGGGAATCAAACCAGTGACCTCTCATTTCATAGGATGGCGCTCAACCCACTGAACCACACCAGCCAGGGCAAAATATTTACTGTTTTTGATTGGCTACAGGTAACAGACCTGAAAGTTCACGTACATGCTGGATGTGGTGGTGGTTGGTGGTTGGCTCATAGATGCCTGGAAGTTGCTTCTCAGCTCCAACATACATTCAAATATGAGCAGCCTTTTGTTAGTCGGCACAAAGCAATTAACTGGTTATCTTTTCCTGTCTCTTCCTCTCACTTTCCATGATTTGATTTTTACCATATCAGAATTTTTCTCTTGTCACAAACTTCCTGCATTATCAGTTAATTGAGGTTCTTTGGTTTTCCTGTCCCCAGGTTTACAGCACCTCAGGCAGAACTTTACGAAGCTGTTCTAGAGATCCAGAGAGATTGTCTGACCCTCTGCTCCCCTGGAACAAGCTTGGAAAACATCTACAGCATGATGCTGACCCTGACAGGACAGAAGCTGAAAGAGTTGGGGATCATAAAGAACATTAAGGAAAATAATGCCTTCAAGGTACCTCACTTCTTTTGACTTCACTTCTCAAAAGCACCTTGCATGCTGCTCGGTTTTTATGTAAAGCCAATCAGATTTAGAAAAGGTCTTTGTGATTCTCCATCTGTAAAAGGAACTTGGATTGAACGTGCATTATAACAAAGTGAGTCAGTACTTATTCCTCCCAGAAGGTGGCAGCACATTCTGCTTCATTGCATACTGTATAACTAGCTTGGTCATCAAAAGACATAAAATGAAGTCTAGTGCAGACTGTGGAAAGGACACAAAAAGGAAGAGAGGTTAACTCTTAATTCTTTTGTGGTGATTTTGAAAAGCTAGCAGTTGGAAGAGATGGTGTTTGTAGCTTCAGTGACATCGCTGAGACTTTAATACTGTCCTCAAGGACATGTCTTTAGTGAATTTCATCTGCATCCAAAATGTAATGGTGTTCCATAAAAATGTAAAGCCTCAGCTTTAAATTAAAATTCTGGGTGATCAAGCCAAACAAACCATTAAGCATTTCCCATTTCCACAGTTAAGCTGCCAGCGTTTTTTATCAATAGGAAAGAAACTATAAATTCTTCTTGTCCAGGCCAGCAAATCTTTAATTAACAGATAGAAATATCCAGGCCAATAAATGCCTGATAATTACTGTTATCTGATGTTTCAGCCTGTTTCACAAGATGCTGAGAGATACTTAGGGTCCCCAGAGTAGGCTTTTCTAAGAGGGGTGTGTGAACATTGAAATTAGAACTATTCTAACACCATCATTCTTCCATTTCCTGAGAAAAGAGATTTCCATTTGTCATTGTTGCTGCTGGGGCCACCCAAGTCAGTGTGTGTGTATATGTTAGACAGTGGGAATGAAAACGTGGGTCATCTGCACTGGCAGAATTTCATTCGAGAGGTGGCAGTTGTTCAGGTCTCTTAAGCAGAAGTCCACGGACAGGTTCCACCTAAGCAACAGAACCATGGGGAAGGTATTAACATCTACCTCACAGATTCATATATGTTGTCCAACTTTCCCCTTTAGGGGTCACTGCTCCAATAACACTGTGGCAATTATCTTTTCCAGGCTGCTCGAAAATACTGCCCTCATCATGTTGGCCATTACCTCGGGATGGATGTCCATGACACTCCAGACATGCCCCGCTCCCTCCCTCTGCAGCCCGGCATGGTGATCACAGTGGAGCCAGGTAAAAGGGGTGGGTAGCAGCTTCTGGCCCCTTGGGACACATACTGATAGTCTCACATAAAAAGGAAAACATCGTTTATTCTCACCTAAACTAACATAGTTAAATTAGGAGTGGGGGCAGAGAATGACTCTGAGTAGAAGGGAACTTTATTTTAGATTTTTCTTGAGCTTTCTTATTTAACATCACATAATTTGTTTGACTTCTTCCAACAAACAATACAAGGGGACAACACTCTATAAGTAGATACAAAGAAATGAATCTTGCCCTGGGTGGTGTGGCGAGCATCGGCCTACAAACCGAGGGGTCGCTGGTTTGATTCCCAGTCAGGACACATGCCTGAGTTGCGCGCCAGGTTCCCCAGTGTGGGGCACATGGGAGGCAACCACACATTGACGCTTCTCTCTTTCTCTTTCTCCCTCCCTCCCCTCTGTCTAAAAATGAATGGATAAAATCTTTAACCAAAAAAGGGAGGGAGGGAGGAAAATCTTTATCAACCATACCTTTGCCAGGGCCAATCTGTGCCACGTCTCTGGGCATAGTGGTGGGCTGCTCACCCTGCTGAAGGTCCCAGTGCTTTTCCTGCAGAAAGACCCGTGGGTGCACTATATTCTTAGCTGTACCTGCTCTGCAAACTGCATCGAACTGCCCACATTACTGACTTCTTAGTATCCAAATTCTTTCTCCTAAGCTTCAGAGAAAGCTGGTAATTTCATGGTTCCTGGCTTGCATGATGCTAAGTGTTGGGCAGATTTCAACAGAGAAATGGTAGCCATGACAAAGTGTGAAGAATGATATTACAAGAGTCAGTTTTTAAATACTGATGCTGTTTTTGTTGTGAAAGCAGATTTTATTCTTAGATTTCAGGTGTTTCCATTTCTAAAGTGTATAATTATAGCTGGAGCATGGCTTTTTTTATTCATTGTGGAATGTGAACCACTTTTTAATTAAGGTATAGTTGATATACTATATTAAAGGTGTATAACAAAGTGAGATTTCACATTTATGCACCTTACAAAGTGATCACCACAAAAAGTCCCCTGTCCATCTATCACCAGAGTCACCATGGTATTATTGAACTGTATTCCCTGTGCTGCACTTTACCCCCCTCTGACTTACTTACATGGTAACTTGAACTGTGTACCTCTGTGCCCCTTATTGCCCTTCACTTTTTGTCCCACACCCTCACTGCCCAGCCCTATGGCAACTATCAGTTTTTCTGAATCTGTAAGTCTGTTTTTTTGTTCTTTGTGTAGTTTTTTAGATTGAACACATATGTGAAATGATACAGTATTTGTCTTTCTATGACTTATTTCACTTAACACAGTACCTTCTAGGGTCTATCCGTGTCGTCACAAATGGCAAGATTTCATCCTTTTTCATTCTGACTAATGTGTAAATATACATCCATTTGTTTTTTATCCATTTATCTGCTTATGGACTAGGTTGTGTACATATCTTGGCTATTGTAATGTTGCAGTGAACATAGGGATGCACATATCTTTTCAAATACTGAATTATTGAGGGTTTTTTCTTCAGATAAGCACCCAGAAATGGAGTTGATGTGTCCTTCTTTGTCTCTTGTTATAGCCTTTGTTTTAAAGTCTGTTTTGTCTGATACAAGTATTGCTATCCCAGTCTCTTTTTTTATTTTGTTTCCATTTTCATGAAATACCTCTTATTATATCCCTTTACTTTCAGCTTATGTGTGGCTTTCAATCTGGAGTCTCATGTAGGCAGCATATGTGAGGGTCTTGTTTTTTATTCATTCAGTCATCCTATGTTTTTTCAATGGAGCACTTAATCAGTTTACATTTAAAGTAATTTTTGATAGATATGTACTTATTGCCACTTTATTTGTTTCCATACTAGATTTATAAGTACTTGGTCTATTATCTTTACTATATGTTGCTTTTACTAGTGAGAATTTTTTTCATATATTTTCTTATCTCTAGTTGCAGCCTTTCTTCTCTACTTAAAAAATTCCCTTTAACATTTTTGGTAATGTTTGTTTAGTGGTGATGAACTACTTTAGCTTTCGCTTGTCTGAGAAAAGTCTTGACCTCTCCTGCAATTCTGAATAATAACCTTGCTGGGTAGAGTATTTTTTTTTGTTGTTAGATTTTATTTATTTTTAGACAGGGGAAGGGAGGGAGAGAGTTAGAGAAACATCAATGTGTGGTTACCTTTCATGTGGCCCCCACTGGGGACCAGGCCTGCAACCCAGGCATGTGCCCTGACTGGGAATCGAACTGGCTACCTTTTGGTTTGCAGCCTGTGCTCAGTCTACTGAGCTACACCAGCCAGGGCTTCTGGGTGTAGGGTATTCTTGGCTACAGGTATTTTCCCTTCATCGTGTTGTATTTATTGTGCCACTCCTTTTTGGCCTGTAAAGTCTCTATTGAGAAGTCAGCTGGTAGTCTCATGGGCATTCCCTTGTATGAAACTAGTTGTTTTTCTCTTTCTGCTTTTAAGATTCTCTTTTTACTTTTAACAATTTAATTAAAATCTGTCTTGGCATGGGTCTCTTTGGGTTCATCTTGTTTTGGGACTCCGTACTTCCTGGACTTTTGGATGTCTGTTTCCTTGATCAGATTAGGGAAGTTTTCACCCATTATTTCTTCAGATAGGTTTTCCATCCCTTTCCCTCTTCTCCTTCTGGGATTCCTTTGATTCAAATGTTAGTACACTTGATGTTGTCCTAAAGATCACTTATGCTACCTTCATTCTTTTCAACTCTTTTTTATTTTTGATCTTCCAGTTGGGTGTTTTCACTATCCTGTCTTCTTGATTGCCACCCATTCTTCTTAGTCATCTGATCTGTTGTTGATTCCCTCCAGTGTGTTTCTCATTTCAGTTGTTACATTGTTCAGTTCTGATAGGTCTTTTTTTTGTATTTTTGTTGAAGTTCTCACTGAGTTTATCCACTTGTCTATAGAGTTTGGTGAGCATCTTTGTAACTATTGCTTTGAACTCTATCTAGTAGACAGCTTAGCTCAGTTTCATTTAATTCTTTTTCCACAGTTTTATCCTGTTTTTTTGTTTGGAACATATTCTTTTTCAAAAGGCTTTATTGATTTTTAGAGAGGGGGGAAGGGAAAGAGAAAGAGAGGAAGAGAAACATCAATAACTATTGATGGTTATTGAAGCAAAAGCTAAAGTAGTTCCTCAGCACTAAACAAACATTACCAGAAATGTTAAAGGGAATTTTTTAAGTGGAGAAGCCTTACCTGGGAACCAGGCTGCACCCAGGCATGTGCCTTGGCTAGGAATTGAACCACTTTCTGCTTTGCATGGTGACACCTGACCAATTCAGCCACATAGGTCACAGCTAGAACATTATCTCCTCTCATTTTGCCTGTTTGTTTCTGTGTATTAGGAAGGTCAGCTAAATCTCCTGATGTTAAAAAATGGCCTTATTTAGGTGTCCTTTGGGGTCCAGTGGTAGAATCCCTCTTGTTATCAGAGCCAGGTGCTCTGGAAGTATTCCCTAGGTGGACTAGTGTGGCCTCCTGTTGTGGCGGGGCCACAATGTCTATGGACACACTGGCAGGTGAGGCTGGTCCCTGGCCCGCTGGCCGTGGGGGCCTGGCCACTGCTGTTGCGGGCTCTCTCGGCAAGCCTTCAGTGTGGTTGGGTACATGGCCCAGCTACACTGTTGCAGACACACTGCTATGTGCTGGTGCTGACCGAGGCCACCCACTGGGTGTGGTGGAGCAAGAGCACATTTGGAGGGGTGCTAGCCTGGGTGGGTCCTCAGGGAAATGCCGGAGTGGGGTGAGCGGTGTTAGCAAAGTTAATGGAGAGTGTCAGATGTGATGCCTGCCAATATCAGACCAGCTACGTTAAGGAAAGGAGGGAAATGACACCTACCACACCTCTGACTCGGGAGAAAATTCCAACAGGTCCCTGTTCCTACAGCACACACCCTAAGATTAGTCAGTGTATCATCTTCACATATGACTTAGGTTCTTTTCAAACTGCTGCCTCTGTGCCAGGACTCAGAAAGAGCACAGCTTGGGTTTCCTTCAGCTTTTTGGCTCTCCCAGACATAAGCCGCACTGGTTTTCAAAGCTAGATGTTATGGGTGCTCCTCTTCTTGGTGCAGGTCCCCCAGGCTAGGGCTTGGACCCCTCGCTCTTCAAAGATGACCTCGGCAATCGTGATATCTCTCCCACTGTGAGTCACCACATAGGGAATGGGGGATAGGGTGGGTGTTGACTAGACTTTCGGTGTGGCTTTTTCTGCGTATCCGTAGTTGTAGAACATCTGTTCTGGTGGTCTTCAGGTCAGTTTAGATGTTAGTGAGAGGGGGTGAGCTCAGGATATTTCTGCTTTGCCACCTTGAACTCAAAACCAGGAGGCTTGTTCTTGACTGCCAGTTTAGCTTGTCTGTGAAACGTTCCTTGTGCTTGGTGTGCTACCCCCACAACAAACATGTCTCTGGATGGGATCGCTGAGCTGGGATGCAGCTTTCGTAGCACCCTTTGAACCCAGTCATACGTTGCTGCCTGTGGCCTCACATTACCTGTTAGTCCCATCGAGTCGGTGCCTGGGCGCTCCCTTAGACTTCGACTACATTTTTCTTTGCTGATCTTTTTATCACAGAGCAGCAATTGTGAGGATAGGTGGGGAAGTTTACAGTTTCTTTACTGTGAAAAGATTGTTTTCTGTCTGACTTCATAATTAGAAAGGGTACTTTGGGCTCTTAGAATTTTCCAAATGTTCATTAAAATCTTCCTGTTTCTCTTACTTTACAGCATGTACATCAGTTAAGTTTATGGTTTATTTGAGAGAGGTTATTTGAGTATTTCTGCACCTTCTTGTTGTTCAGTCTTATAATCTCTAAGTGTTTTTAAAATATATTTTAAAACATCTTGTCTCTATTTTAGCAAAGCTCCCTTTTCCCACAGGACTGTTAGGCAGAGAAAGAATCCACTTTTCCTATCTACCAGTTCCCAGCATATATGGACGTACTCATAGGTTAAGTAGTTTTGGTGGCCTGATTGAGACTCTAAAATATGACAGAATCATGATTGGCATTACTATAGTTATATGGAGCCTGCAGTCTAGTCTACAGACTAACTGTAATAGTAGTTTTAGTAATGACAGTCAACATCTATTGACCATTATGTACTAGACACTTTTTATGTATTGTCTTATTTCATCTCCATGACTCCTAGGTAGACACTGTTAAGATCCCAGTTTTACAGATGAATTTTAACAGGTTAATTTACCTGCCCCAAATCATCCAGTGACTGCCTTTTATAAACAGCACATTCTTTTTTCTACTTCTCAGGCATTTATATTCCAGAGGATGACAGAGATGCCCCAGAGAAGTTTCGTGGTCTTGGTGTACGGATTGAGGATGATGTAGTGGTGACTGAGGACTTACCTCTCATCCTTTCTGCTGATTGTCCCAAAGAGATAAATGACATTGAACACATCTGCAGCAGGGCCTCTTGACCCTCGTTGCAGCCCATGTGCATCTCAGGTTCAAGGGGTGTGCACTGGCACTTGTACACGTGAGCTTTCTGAGTGTGTGTGCGTGCCTTTATCTGTGAGTTTCATTTGGGAGTGTGGGAACTGTATGAATGTATGTAATTGTGTGCATGGCCATTTTTTGTTTTAAGTAACTAGAAATCGGGAAAGTTGAATTTTCGGACTGTATGTTACTGCAACTTTAGTAGAATTAATGACCCAGGCAGGTTTAATTTTTAAACATAAAGATAGTTCTTGGTTATATCTGTTCATGCATTCTAGTTAATACATTTAAATGCACAGGAAATTTTTCCTCTCTAGGTCTTTTCCTTTCAGAGCTTTTGCTAAGATCCACCTAATAGCATAAGATACTTGTGTGATGTGTATATTTGGAGCACATCACCGAGGCCTCTGCCTATACTAGAAGCCACCCATCTATGATTGTGTGTGGCGAATGCATGTCTCTTACAGATACCGACCTATTCCAGAACCTGCACATCTCCTGGAGACACATGAGCCCTCATGGCACTGGTGTCCTGCTGTTCCACCATGTAGCCACCATCCAGATTCCAGCAACACTAGCTGTCAAACAAAACAGCTTTGAGCCTTCTCACTCCTTGGTTGCCTAGGGCCTGGGAAGTATTTAGATTCTTGAAAAGGAAGGAATGAAAGAAAAAAAGGTATATAGGTGTCTGCTACAGATCCAACCTCCCATCTGTTCTCAGTCTAAAGATGATTCCTTTTCTAGACATCCATGCTTCCTGTGTAGATTCTGAATACACTGCCCCATAGCACACCCTTGAAGCTGCTCCTGGCCAAGGGCAGGTCCTCTAAGTAGAGGACCACCTAAAGTGAGAGGAATGGCACCTAGTTTTCAGGGAGATACTCCTGTTGACACTCTGTGATTCTTCTAGTGCTAACAAAAACAAAATATAAAACCCACCAAGTGCCTATAAACAGCCTGAGATCATCTTTCTCTGCTGATAGCACTGGAAGAAATCTCTCTCAGCACACCAGTGGACACAATTGTACAAGAACTCAGTTTGCAAAATGAACAAGGCTAGATTTTTGCAGATGGTTTATTTGGGACCTTCATCAAAAAGAGAAGCTTTGAGAACCGGTGTGTCATTTTTTAAAACTGGATATGAACCTGAGATATGTAAAACATGCTGATTTCTGGAGCATCAATTTGAGGGTTTTTAAGAAAACATTTGTTTAGCTGAGCACAGGCTAGGGAATTAACACTTACTGCAGCAATAGAGGTTTGCCCACCACACCAGGAAAACTCAAGGCACAGCCCAAAGCAGACAGGCAGTGACTTCTTCAGAAGACATAATGCAATGAACCAAAGTGATGCAAATCATGTCCTGACAGCGTTTACCCACAATGCCTGGCTTTGCTAACCTGATCTAAGCAGCTGTGGGAATGGATGGCCACACAGCTGGAGTCAGCCTCTCAGTCCTGTGCTACCTTCCAAAAGGACAGGACTGAAAACAAATCTACAGCTCGGGCTTCTCACCCTTGGGCCTCTGTGGCCCTAATAGCCCTTAGATTGGGTCTCCTTTGCTCATTCACAATCCTGGAATAAGGAATTGCCTTTCTCCCTAAAAATAATTTTCTGTGGTCTTAAGTGTTTCAGCTAAACGTTTAGGCAGGTTTTTTGTACAGCAGCATAAAACAAACTCCTGAAACAGACTCCTTCCAGTTAGAGTCCAGCCAAGTTGTACAGGTGTTGGAAGTAGTAATTCGAAAGGCTTCTGTGGTGCTTTCGGCTGATTTGTATTCCCTGACCCAGGAATATTGCCCTTGGAGCCCCAGATTAATCGTTGCCGCTAAACATTTGAGTCTGTCAGAACCATCACGAGATGACCTAGCGCCCATCTCAGAGTGACGGTAAAGGCTGTCCAGTAGATCCAGGGCTGTGAGCGGCCAGATATTCGCAGTGCAGAAGTCTCATCCATTCTTTGTCGCACCACAGACATGCCCCACATTTCCCTCCCTGTCTCAGTGTGGTAAGTGCTTCATGTACATACCAGGCTCTCCTAGAACAAAAACCAGAGTTTTCAAACATCTTTCAAATGCTCCACTGGAATTTTTCTCCCTGAATTGAGTAGATGAGCTTGAATCATTAACAGTACCATCTCAATGAAGGAAGTGTTATCTAGACAACCTCTGCCACATACTTCTGTATGTTTATTTCAGAGGCTGCTCTTCCCCTCTGTCCCCCATAATCAGGAACTGGACTGTAGAGTAAATTGCTCTTCCCGTGGCCCTAATAGTCACGTTAGGAAGCTACTTCTGGTGGTGACGTCAGGTTCTCTGTGTGGGTTTTAAGCCTGGGCAAATACACTTAAAGCTAAAGTGTTGAATACTCCAAGTAGGATGAGAGGAGGAGCACATCGAGAAGCCCTAACGTCAGTGCGGGATTCCATTGTCACAAAGCATGTGGCGCCTCCTGGCTGCTCTTCTGACCTCAGCCCCTGTGTCACTGGGGAGCTTGGGGTTAGCATCAGTGTTATTTGGTTCGAGGGTCCCCATGAAATCAATGCCTCTTTGGGGTGTGCTCATGAGGATCTGAGAGAACTAGTTTTCTTAGCATTTCTTAAGGCTTTGTATCACTTCTGTGCAATTATATAAATTTGGACGAAATGCTGTTACTTTTAAGGCCCTTTCCACTAAATATAGTTGTCATTCCCCAATAAGGGAAAAATATTTGTTATTGTCATTTAAAAATAAATTATAAAATAATGAAAGTGTAACCCATGTGTGTATTATTTTCAAATCTAGAATCTACAGCTTTAGGAACATTTTGATTTGCAAATTTTTTTAGCCCTCGCCTTTGTATAGCATTGCTTTTAGAGAGAGACACTGATCAGTTGCCTCCCATATGCACCCTGACCCAGGATCAAACCCACAACCTAGGTATGTGCCCTGGCTGGGAATTGAACTCACAGCCTCTTGGTGTACAGGACAACACTCCAACCAACTGAGCCATTGGGCAGGGCTGGCTTACAATATATTTTATTTTACAGAGTGTCCATTAATTGCTGTCACAAAGTCATGATAGCAAACTCAACATGATCTTACTAGTCATAGATGGGGGAGAAAACAATGGGTTAGATATAGTCCGTTAAAAGATTGCCTTAAGGATCCAATGTATAACGTGGTACCTGGGGTTGGTAACACTGTATTATATAATTGAACTTTGTAAGAATAGAGCTTAAAATGTTCTCACAAAAAAAATGTAAATATGTGAGTTGATTGAGGTGTTAACTAGATAAAGGGCATCATTTCACAATATCTTAACGTTTTGTCAATTATGCTGCAAGAAAGCTGGGAGCAAAAATGGTTTACTCCACAAAACTAACCCGTGGGTCTTCAGGCAGCCTCTATAGAACTTGAACCTAAACTAGAGCTGTCGGCATTTTATAAAGGTTGATTTTTGTGGGGACGTAGGGTCAGTTTACAAAATTGTAAATAGGGAACTTTTGGTTTCGGCCTTCGGCTCAGAGGAGACAAAGATGCACCTTTGGTCGTCCCAAACCCGTGCTCACTCGAAACCAGCCACCTCCACTGTGCCGTTGAAGTTCGACCCCAGAGAGACCAAAATCGTACACCCAAAGTGCACTGGTGGGGAAGTCAGTGCCACGTCTGCCCTGGCCCTCAAGCTCAGCCCCCTGGGCCTGGCTCCAGAAAAGGTTGGTGATGACATTGCCAAAGTGACTGGTGAATGGACAGACCTGAGGATTACAGTGAAACTGACTATTCAGAAGAGACAGGCCCAGACTGAGGTAGTGTCTTCTGCCTCTGCCCTGATCATCAGAGCCCTTGAACCACCAAGAAACAAAAAGAAGCAGAGACATTAAACACAACGGAAATACCACTCTCGACCAGATTGTCAACATTGCCCAACTGAAGCAGGACTGATTGGCTAGACAATTCTGGAACCATGAAAGAGATCCTGGGGACTGCCCAGTCTGCGAGCTGCGGTTGATGGCTGCCACCCTCCTGACATCAAGATGACAACCGTAGCGTAGTAGAATGCCAGCTAGTTAAATCCAAAAGAAAGTATTTCAATTGAAGACCATTTGACAACCAAAAATAAATATGTGCATTTTCTCATTGAGCCATATCAAGGATCCTATGTGACCCTGGCTGGTGCGCCTCAGTGGATTAAGCACTAGACTGCAAACCAGAGGATCACTGGTTTGATTCCCAGTCAGGGCACATGCCTGGGTTGCTGGCCAGTCCCTAGTTGGGGACGTGCAAGAGGCAACTTTCTTTCACATCAGTGTTTCTCTTCTTCTCTTTCCCCCTCTTTTACCATCTTTCTAAAAATAAAATCCGTTTAAAAAAATTTGATCATTGAATTCATGAATGGATAAACAAGTGATCTATCCATACAATGAAATGTTATTCAACCATAAAAAAGAATGAAATGCTCACACATGCTACAACATAAATGAAACTTAAAAAATATGCCTAGTGAAAGAAGCCAGACAGAAGAGGCACATGCTATATAAGTCCATTTTTAAAAAATTTTTTATTTACTTTTAGAGGGAGGGGAAGGGAGGGAGAAAGAGGGAGAGAAACATCCATGTGAGGTTGCCTCGTATGTGGCCCCCACTGGAGACCTGGCCTGCAACCCTGGCATGTGCCCTGACTGGGAATCGAACTGGCAACCCTTTGGTTCGCAGCCCATGCTCAGTCCACTGAGCTACATCAGACAGGGCCTAAGTCCATTTTTTGTATGGTTCCATTTATGTGAAATACCCTGAACAGGAAAACTCATGGAGACAAAGTAGATTAGTGATTGTCAGGGGCTCAAAATAGGGGGAAGTGGAGAGAGAATGCTAACAGGTAAAAAGGTTATTTTTCAGGTGGTGGAAATGGTCTGGAATTAGTGGTAGCTTCCCAACTCTGTGAATATACTAAAACCATTGAATTGTATACTATTAAGGGAATTTTATGGTATCTGAACTAAACCATAATTTACCACTGATACTAAAAAGGCATCTAGTAACTTATTGCTAAAGATTTTATTTATTCTTTAGAGAGAGGGGGAGGGAGAAAGAGGGAGAGAAACATCAATGTGTGAGAGATCCATCAACTGCTGATCCTCTCGCATGCTCCCAACAGGGGAACCAGGGCCCCAATCCAGGCATGTGCCGTGACTGGGAATCAAACCTGTGACCTTTTAGTTTGCAGGCTGGCACTCAATCCACTGAGCCACACCAGCCAGGGCTAGTAATTTACTTTCAGTGACAAAATGTAATGTGAAATTTCTTATAATATGGATTTCTAATCAAATTAAGGTCACATCAAATATTTCAAGATAATGAAGTTATAATTTGCAGAATGTACATGTATTTTTTTAATCCTCACCCAAAGATATGTTTATTGATTTTTTTAGAGAGAGAAATATTGATTGGTTGTCTCCCGTACATGCCCTCACTCAGGATTGAACCTGCAACCTTTTGATGCATGGGGATGGTACTACAACCAACCAAGCCACGCAGCCAGGGCCATACATGTATTTTTAGAATAGTCACCCTGCCATTAGCTTTGACCACAAAGGTCAGAAGTACCCAGTGTGTGTGCAGCAGAAAGCAGGGCTACCCGGAGCTGCACCTGCAGAGTCCAGTCTTCAGGCCCGTGACACCTATGGCCAGCGTGACCTCAGGAGCCTGACACAGCAACTGCTCCAGTAACTCCATGGCTTCCTTGTCTTTGATGAGCAAAGGTGCACTTAACAGCTACTGTGAGTGGATGACAGGGTGATGGAGCTCCTCCTTGGCCATATTTAAGTGAGTCCAGGGCTCCTGGTGATAAGGTGACAGCTAAGGGGCTCTAGCTGCTCCAAGTTCCATCCATCTGGCCATCCTCAGGACAGGGGATCAGTATCCTCCACATGCCAATGTCAAGGCACATCGCTTAGGGCACAGGTGACCTAATCCGAGGGCCAAATCTGGCCCTCCACCTTGTTTTATCTGGCCCGGCACCTTGTTTCTACCTGGCGGCAGTGCTGAGCTCTCGCTTAACTTTAAAGAAGTAGTTACACTTACACAGTACTAAAATTACATTCAGCCCTTTGGAGGCAACCGTGAGGCTGATGCCCCCGCTGAAAATGAGTTTGACATCCCTGACTTAGAGTATTTAAGGTCATAAAATCTACAATTATGCTGAGTAGGGCTTACCTTGCACATAAAAACGTGTGGCACTGTAAACACTGAGCCAGATTTCTACCAGTTTTGAAAGCCCAGTGGTTCTGGGTAGTTGCCACTGAATGCTGTCTTTCTTTTCCTAGAAAAGTTGGGATTGGGAGGCCTACAATGTATGCCAAAAAATGTTGGGTTATGTTTCTCTGCATATTATATAGATTAAAACCTGCAATACTCTATAGCCAGTCCCTGTACTGATTTTAATCTGGGCAGTGAACAATACATTATATGTAAATACTTCCTTACCAGAGGGATCACTGTATATAATAAATTGTACTTGACATTGCATAAAGTAGGTACATCAGGTGCAGAGTCCACCTGCAAAAGCCTGAAAGAGTCTACCTTGACAAAAATTTTTATTCTAAGAGTATGGTGTCTCCTCAACAAATTAAATGATTACCACTTGACTCAGCAATTCTACTTCTGAGCACACACTCAAGAGAACTGAAAGCAGCAGTATCCACAGTAGCTGAGGGATGGAGACAGCCCGAATGAATGCCTGTTAGCGCGTGAATGAGTGAGCCAAATGTATAAATCCGTGCAGTGGGATATTATTCAACTTTAAGAAGAAATGAAATTCTGACACCTGCTACAACGTGGATGAACCTTTAAGGCATTATACTAAGAGAAATAAACCAGATAAAAAAAGAACCAACCAGTGTGATTCCACTCTTACAAAGTGCTTGGAGTCATCAAAACCATAGAGACAGGAATTAGAATGGTGGTTGCTGGGGCTGCGGGGAGGAGGGATGAGGAGTTAGCATCTAATGGGACGAAGTTTTAGCTTGGGAAGATGGATGGTTGTGACGGGTATAAAACCACATGAATGTACTTAATGCCACTGAACTATATGCTAAAAATGATCAATGTCATGCATATTTTACCACAATAAAAAATTTTAACTATATTAGCATGTGCACTGGGGGAAGAGGAAGGCAAAAGGCAGATTGAGGTTGACAATATTTTAGTATTTAAAATAAGAACCAATAAAAAGCTAACTTAGTATCATCAAATACAGGAGTTTGTAACTCATGGTCCCCGCAATCATCAGACTATGAAGAGTCGCGTATTTGGGGGGACCTATTTTTAAAAAGGTATACCCAGGAGAGTTACCAAGAAATAGTGTCATAAAAAGTGGTTGGAAGAGCAGAGGCTATTTGGGGTGGAAAGAGAAAGAGAAGCATGATGGCTGGCTCCAAATAGTTGTAAAGCTGTCAGAGAACATCTTATTTTATGCTGCTCCATTAGGCAGAACAAGAACTGGTGGGTGGAAGCTAGCAGTCACAGATACTCAGAATTTTAGAAGTAAAAAGGGAGGCCAGGGACTTTATCTAACCACCTTACAGAGAAGTCTAAAAGATGGGGTGACTTGCCTTGGATCACACAGCTAGTTAGTGTGTGGGGTTTATAGGGAGGCCTCCCACTTCCAAGATCTGGGTGCTTTCTCAACAGCACGCTCATTCCCAAAGCCCATTCCAAGTCACGTCCACACTCTACAATTTCGGTACTTTACCTCCTCAAACTTAGCTAAATACGTCTCCCTCCATCTTCAAGGAAAATATGAACTCACTGGGAACCCTCTTGCCTTTGCTCTCTTACATGCCTGAATGTCCTCCCTCTCTTCAAAATAATGAAATATCCATTTCCTTCTACAATAAATCTTAGCCTGGAGAATCTTGTAATAACACATATAAGCACAACATAACTACAAAATACAATGATTAATACCAAAATGATATCCCAAATAAACAGCTCAATGAAAAAGAAACAACATAGAAAGCGTCAACATAGAACCCTACAGACCTTCTTTTGTTTGCTTCAAATTATAAGAAAGTTTCTTTAGGACTTCCGCCAAGATGGAGGTTTAAGGTGGATGTGCCGTACCTCCTCACACAACCAAGTTTAGGGACAACTAAATATTAGCATCAGAAAACACAACCAGAACACAGAAAACTGAACTTTTCGGAAGTCCGCTAACAACAAATTCTTCGGCCCGACCGGTAAGGGGCGAAACCAGCCTCGGGTGAGGAGATACAAAGGAGGGCTCGATCGACCCGGGGCGGAATCCAGACGCGCGAATCCAGTCGCACGGGTTCCAAACCCAGGATTGGACCTAGTGAGCGACCGAGCGGCCCACCGGGTGAGCGACTACGGAGGAGTCAGTGGGGAGGCGGTGGCAGCGAGTTGACTGTGGTTGCCTGGTTGCACGCGGGTGAGGGAGTGAGCGCTTGGACCGGCGGCGGCAGCGCCATTTCCCCGCTCTGACCACGCCCCCACATACAGCGTCACAACCCAGCGACCTGGGAATCCAAGGTGCCGCTCCTCCCACTTAAAGGGCCAGAACAGACCAAAAATGTCGCAGGGAGACCTCAAAGCCCCAGAGATAAATCTAAGTGATGAAGAAATAGCAAATCTCTCAGACGCACAGTTTAAAACACTGGTCATCAGCTTCCTCACAGATCTGGTGGACTATAGCCACAAATTAGAGAAACATATGAAGGCTAAATTAAGGGAAATGAATGGAATTCCACAGGAAAACCATAGAGATGAAAAAAAAACTGGGACTCAAATCAATGGAGTGGACCTGAAGGAAGAAGAAAAAATCATCAAACAGAAAGGAATGAAGAAATAAGAATTCAGAAAAATGAGGAGAAGCTTAGGAACCTCCAGGACATCTATAAACGCTCCAATATCCGAATTATAGGGGTACCAGAAGGGGGAAAGACACAACCACCAGTGGAAAAACTATTTGAACAAATAATAAAAGAAAATTTCCCCAATCTGGCAAAGGAAATAGACTTCCAAGAAATCCAAGAAGCCCAGAGAGTACCAAAAAAGTTGGACTCAAGAAGAAACACACCAAGGCATATCATAATTACATTAGCCAAAATTAAAATGAAGGAAAGAATCCTGGAAGCAGCAAGAGGTAAGGGGACAATCACCTACAAAGAAGTCCCCATCAGGCTGTCAGCAGATTTCTCAAAAGAGATCTTACAGGCAAGAAGGGGCTGGAAAGAAATATTCCAAGTCATGAAATCTAAAGACCCACAACCAAGATTGCTCTACCCAGCAAAACTTTCATTTAGAACGGAAGGACAGATAAGGTGCTTCTCAGATAAGACCAAATTCAAGGAGTTCATCATCACCAAGCCCTTATTATATGAAATGTTAAAGGGACTTATCTAAGAAAAAGAAGTTAAAGAAACATGAACAGTGAAAGGACAACAAACTCACAGTTATTAACAACCACACCTAAAACGAAAGCAAACTAAAAGGACAGCTAGATCAGGAGTGGAAACATAGAAATGAAGATCTCAAGGAGGGTTAGCAACAGGGGAGTGGGAGGAGGAGACGGGGGGAGAAGGTACAGAAAACAAGTAGCATAGACAGTAGATAGAAAATAGATGGGGGGGGGACAAGAATAGTATGGGAAATATAGAACCTAAAGGACTTGAGACACATGGACATAAACTAAAGGGGGGTAATGGTGGGGTTGGGGGGGCAGGGTGGAGGGGAATGAAGGGGGGAATAGAACAACTGTAACAGCATAATCAATTCAAAAAATAAATAAATAAATTTATTTAAAAAAAAAAAAAAGAAAGTTTCTTTAGAAAGTTACAGAGGTTGTAGAAGTGAGCCAGCTGGGCCTCATGGACTCAGGAAACAAGTTACAGAAGCAAAAGAAGGACCCTTGGACTTGGAAAGGGAAGGGCACAGGTAAGGGGCCCAAGGGAAGGAGATGGGGTAGGAAGAGGAAGAGGATGGGAAAGGCCAGGGCATGCTACCATGAGGTAGAGCTTGCTGGTCTTTTTTTTTTTAATAAGTGGATTTGTTGTTCTCTAGAAACAACTAGTAGAGAGAAGCCGAACAGACGTTTTCTCTTGGACAACAGCAAGAAGTCTGTGAGCAGCTGGATTTCGCTGTGGGGGAAACACAGGAGGGCAGCTCAGGACTGACCTGGTGGTCCAGCGAAACTGTAAGGGGCACCCCCACGCCGCCCCTACAACCGGGAACACCCAGGGGCAAGGCCCGTCAGCCACTCAGCTTTTACTGAGCTGCAATTGAACCAGGTGCTAGGGGGTGCGAAGGTGAATCGGGAACACACACAGTCCCTGGCTCAAAGAGCTCCTAGTCTGCTAAGAGACACTGGCTTGTAAATAATTACAAAGCAGAATTGTGTTATAACAGTTAGTTACAGGGTTGGCATGAAGGAGGAAGGACAGGCTGCCTTTGCCAAGGGAGTAAAGACCACTGGTCAGAGAAGATTCCCCAGTTTTATAATAAAATTGCCACATTTGGGTAGCACTTTCATCTCCATTATTATCTCATTTATACTCAGGATGAGCCTATGCAGTAAGTACATCACTAACCTCATTTTACGGTCAAGGAAAATAGGCTCCCTGAGGATGTGACATAACCAGCACCAAAGCAGATTTGAATGGAATTCAGTTCCTTGAACTTGAAACTGTGATTTGTAAACCTAACACTCACTAAGCTTTTACTAGGCAGTCTGTGTGCACTATCTCATTTAATCTCTGCAGCAACAATTCTTAACAGTTTTCATTTTATAAATGAGAAAAGCAAGACTTTCAGACGTTAAAGTAACCTGTGGAAGCCAGGATTCAAACTGAGCTACAGCTCAGATACCAGAGCCCCTAACAACCCACCCTACCGTGCTGCTTCCCACCCTTCTGCACATGGGCGCTTCAGTTTTCAATGACCTCAACTAGCGAGATGCAGCTGGTGGCAGACACGCCTGCACTGGAACCCCTCCTTGGCCGTTTCTCAGATCTCTGACCTTAAGATAATTTGCTTAACCTCCCCTTACCTTTACATTTCTCACCTATAAAATAGGAATCCTACATATCTGGCCACTCAGTTATTTTCATGCACAGATCTTCACTCATTTTTTGATTTTGCATTTGATCCAATTTGTAGTCATTACTGTTGACTGCCTTGATTGGTGGGACACAGACTGCATGAGGGCTGGGATTGTCTATACACGTCTTGCTCACCCTTGGAACTCCTACACGCAGCACAGGGCCTGACACATGGGGGGCACCCAACACACATCTGGTCAGTCAGCAACTCGTCCCAGAGAAACATGAGTTCTCTATCTCCCGGCTTCATTAGATGTGATTTCCCTGGAAGGATTCTGGGAGGTTTAACCAGGGCAATGAGGTACTATGAATGACCACTGCTGGGTAATTCAGAACCATCTTTTGCCAGGGGAGGTGAGTTGGTGATTGACAGCCCTACCAGGATCACAAGTAGGGCCAGCATCACAGGAGTGTGACCTGTGCAGTCACACAAGGCTCTGGGCTCAGAAGGGCCCCGCACATACGTTAATGCTCTGCTGTTGCTGTCTCAGAATTCTTAATAATTTTTAAACAAGGACCCTTGCATTTTCACTTTGCACAGTGCACTGCAAATTATGCAGCTGGTCGTGATCACACCCAATGGGTGGTAAGGGAGGAAATGGGAGCAGGAGATTTTCTACCAAGACAAGGTGGAGGAATGCCGGAAAGTCCAAAACTGGGAACACTGTGTCTATTGTACGAGTTTGTGCCTATGTGCCCAGCTCCTCATGGAATGAATGGACTGTCAGCTCCTCCGCAGCAGGATGACACCTGATTCAGTACTGGCTGTAGCTTCAAATGGTGCCTAGCATTTTCTTGTAGTTAAGTTTATGACTTTGAGATAAGTATAGATTCTATAGGTAGTTGTAAGAAATAATACAATGAGATCCCGCCTATGCCATACTCAATTTTCTCCAGTGCCAGCATCTCACAAAACTACGGTACAGTATCACAAAGATATCGGTCAAGACACGACCTTGCCGTCACAACAACCCCTTATTGTGCCCCTTTAGAGGCGCATGGACTTCCCTCCCACCTCCATACCTGACTCCTGGCAGGCACTGATCTGTTCTCCGTTTCTGTAATTTCATCATTTCAAGAATGTTACATCAATAGACTCATACAGTATGTAACCTTGTGGGACTGACTTTTTTCACTCCAAATAATTCTCTGGAGAGTCCTCCATTGCATGTAACAATAGTTCATTTCTTTTTATGGTCAAGTGGTATAGATGTAACCACGATTTAACCATTCATTCATTGGAGGACATCTGGGTGTTTCCAGTTTGGGGCTATTATAGATAAATCTGCTAAAATCCATGTATGAATTTTTTGTGAACAGAAGTCTTTATTTCTTTTAAATACCCAGGAGTGTAAATGCTGAGTTCTATGTTTACCTTTTTTTTAAAGATTTCATTTATTTATTTTTAGAGAGAGGGGAAGGGAGGAAGAAAGGGAGAGAAACATTGATGTGTGAGGAATAATTGCCTCTTGCACGTCCCCAGCCGGGGACCTGGCAGACAACCCAGGCATGTGCCCTGGCTGGGAATCAAACCAGTGACCTTTCAGTTTGTAGGCGGGCACTCAATCCACTGAGCCAGGGCGTGTTTACCTTTTAGAGATACTGCCCAGTTGTTTTCCAGGGTGGTTGTACCATTTTGCATTCCACCTGCAATGTACAAGGGATCCAGTTTCTCTGCATTCTCACCAACATTCGTGTTGTCAGTTTTTTTTTATTTTAGCCATTTTAATAGGTGGCAGTCATATCTAATTGTGGCTTTAATTTAAATTTCTCAATGGATAATTATGTTGAACAACTCTTCCTCTGCTTATTTACCATTGGTATATTGTCTTTCATGAAATAGATCTTTGTTGTTTGCCCATTTCCTAATTGGATCATTTGGTTTTTGACAGTTGACTTTTAAGAGTTCTTTCTATACTCCAGATTTCAGTGCTTTGTCAGATATGCTGTTTGCAAATACTTTCTCCCACTCTGTAGCTTGTCTTTTCATCCTATTAACAAAGGCTTTCCCAGTGCAAAAGTTTTTAATTCTGATGAAGTTCTGTTTATCAATTGTTCCTTTTATGGATCATGTTTTTTTGGTGTCAGGTCTAAGAACTCTGGACTTAAATCCTGCAAATGTACTCCTTATGTTTTATTTCAAGAATTTCATAGTTTTTCTTTTTTATGGTTTTTTTAAAGATTTTATTTATTCGTCTTTTTTAGAGGGGGAAGGGAAGGAGAAAGGGAGAGAAACATCAATGTGTGGCTGCCTCTTATGGATTCTCCGCTGGGAACTGGCCTTCAACCAAGTCATGTGCCCTGACTAGGAATCAAACCATGATCCCTTTGTTCACAGGCCTGTGCTCAATCCACTGAGCTATACCAGCCAGGGCAAGAGTTTCATAATTTAATGTTTTACATTTAAGTTCATGATACATAAAGAGGTAATTCCTGTATAAGGTGTGAGAATAGGTCAAGGGCTTTGTTTGTTTTGTCCAGTTGCTCCAGCACCATTTATTGAAAATGCTATCTTTCCTCTAGTGGACTGCTTTGGCATATTTGTTAAAATTTAGTTGGGCGTATTTGGGTTGGTCTTGTCCTGGGTTTTCTGTTCTGTTCCACTGATCTACATGTCTGTTCCCCTATCAGCACCCCTGTCAGTATTGATTACTGTAGCTGCGTAAGTCTTGAAAGCAGATAAAGTGACTCCCTTTCAAAATAATTCTCCATTTTCAAAATTAGTGACTCTTCATTTTCAAAGGTGTTTTAGATATTGTAGTTCTTTTGCCTATCCATATAAATTATAAAATAACTTTTTTTTTTTAAGAGAGGGGAAGGGAAGGAGAAAGATCAAGAGAGAAACATCAGTGTAAGAGAGAAATATTGATGGGTTGCCTCTCATGTGCACCCCACAGGGGACCTGGCCTGCAACCCAGGTATGTTCCCTGACCATGAATCAAACCAGCAAACTTTCAGTTTGCAGGACAGCACACAACCAACTGAGCCACACTGGGTGGGGCAAATTTTAGAATAATTTTATCTGTAACTACAAAAAGCTTTCTGAGATTTTGAGAAGAATTGTGTTAAACTGTATATTAATTTGGTGAAAATTGACATATTTATTACAATGAATCTTTCAATCCATGAACACTGTTTATTTAAAAACTTTAAAATTTTTCTCAGTGTCGTGTAGTTTAAAGCATACCAATTGTATACATGTTCTATTAGGTTAATACCTATTTAATTTTTTGATGGTTATAAATGGCACATTGCCCTGGCTGGGTAGTTCAGTTGGTCAGAGTGTGCTCCTGCTACATCAGGGTTGTAGGTTCCATCCCTGGTCAAGACACATACAAGAGTCAACCAGTGAATGCATGGATAAGTGGAATGACAAATCAATCTCTCCTTTTTCTCTCCCTCCCTCCCCCTTCCTCTCTCTGCCTAAAATCAATTTTATTTATTTATTTATTTATTTATTTATTTATTTATTTATTTATTTATTTAGAGATAAATACTCTTCAACAAAATAAATGGCATATCACTGTATTTTGCCACATACTCATGTTCTGGGCCCAAACTTTCAGGAAAAAAAAATCTTCTAATTAAAAAAAATTTTTTTTTTAATCAATCTATGGTTGCCTCTCGTGCATCCCTTGCTGGGAACTGGCCCGTAATCCAGGCATGTGCCCTGACTGGGAATCGAACTACAATCATCTGGTTCACAGGCCCACACTCAATCCACTGAGCTACACCAGCCAGGGCAAAAACCTTCTCATTTTTAATTCAAGTATTCATTTACTTATATTTAGATACTTGTGTGTGGGGGGTTGTATTATAAAAGAATTTTAGCATTTATTTTTGAATATATTATGGTACAAGAAATTTTATCTAACAAATAATTACAAAACACAAGAACAGATACCAGGTATTTCAGGTACTGCCCCTGTATAATGCACATCCTTATTTTTCCCTCAAAAACTTGGGCAAAAAAGTGCTCATTATGCACAGCAAAATACGGTATTTTAAATTTCTATGTCAACATATTCATAGCTAGTATATGCAAATGCAATTTTTGTGCTTTATTTTGTATCCTGTGAGCTTGCTGATCTTATATGTTAGTTCTAAAAGTTTTTAAAAGATTTCTGAGATTTTCACATATGCTATGTGTCTAGAGACACATAAAGTATGTGTCATCTAAAAACGAGACGGTTTTCTTTGTTTCCAGTCTGTATGCCTTTTATTTCCTTATTGCACTGACTAGAAGGCCTAGTGCTACAATAAATAAGAGTAATAAGAGAGGTCATCCTTGCCTTGTTCCCAGTTTTAGAAGGAAAGCACTCAGTATTTCATCACTAAGTATAATGTTAGCTATGGGGATTTTTGCTGAATTCTCTTTATCCAGTTGAAGAAGTTCTCCTCTATTCCTACTTTTCTGAGAGTTTTTTAAATGAATGGATGTTGAATTTTATCTTTAAAAAAATTCTATCTATTGCATGATCATGCATAACCCATTGATTGGAATTCTGGGTTGACAGTTTTTGTTTTTTTCTGTACTGATGAAAAACAAAACAAAACAAAAAACCTTTTCCATTTATTTCTAGCCTCCATGATTTCTAATGAGAAGTTGGCTGTCACTTCAATTATTTTTCTTCAGTAAGTAAGGTGTCCTTCTCTGGCTTTTTTTCTTTGTGTTCAGTTTTCAGAAGTCTAATTGTGATGTGTCTTGGCATTAATTTCTTTAGGTTTATCTTGTTTAGGGTTTACTCAGCTTCTTTAATCTATAGATTTATATTTCTTGCCAAATTTGAGAAGTCTTCAGCCATTATTGCATCAATTACCTTTTCAGTCTGTTGCTCTTTGTCCTTTCCTTCTAAGATTTGGATGGCACAAATGTTAGATATTTATAATAGTCCTGTAGGTCCTTGAGGTTCTAAAGAAGTTCCTTGGTTTTGTTTTTTCAGCATGCTCTCTCTCCCTTATTTAAATTGTTTAATTTCTGTTGTTCTGTATTCCAACTCAGTGATTTCTCCCCACCTCCACCCCGTCTCATCTCTTCTGTTGGGCCCATCCACTGAGATACTTATTTCAGTTATTGTAATTTTCTGTTCTAAAATTTCCATTTGGGTCTTCTCTATATAACCATTTCTTTGCTGAGGCTATTTTCTCATTTGTTTCAAGCTTATGTGTAATTGCTCACTGAAACATTTTTATCACTGCTGCTTTCAACTCTGTCATGTAATTCTAACACCTCTGTCATCTTGGTGTTGGCAACTTTTGATAGTCTTTTTTCATTTGCCTTGAGATCTCACACTTCTTTGTAAATTGAGTGATTTTCAACTGAACCTGAAAGTGATTTTCACAATGTTTTTGGACTTCAGATCTTATTTAAAACTTCTCTTTCAATTGGCCTTATTATGACACCACTCCAACAGGGGAAGGTAAAGGTAGAAGTTTAGGTTCTCCCGCTTAATCCCCATTAATATCCAAGGGTACAAGTGCTCCTTATCACTTCTGGATAGGATGGGAATTCAAACTTCCCACATCATTTCTACTGACACTGCAGTGGGTGGGTGGTGGCCTCATAATTGTGGGTGATGCTGACAGTTCTAACTGTCCACTAGACCTCCAACACCACCCCACAGAGTGGGGAAGGGTTGGCATATTACTGCTGGATGGGAATAAATGTCCAGACCCCGTTGAGGTCCCCTCTCACACTACATGGGTCAGGGAGTTCATTATCGGCTGAGGGATAAAAGTTCCAACTTCCTAACTGGCCTAGACCCCCCTGGCATGGGCGTTTGTCAGCATGGATGGGAGTGGGGCCACACTTTTTGTCTGTGCTGTTCAGATGAAGCAGGGCAATTACTGTCTAAAACATTTGTTTGCTGGAGAAAGAAGCCCTTCATTGGGGCTTTCTTTTTTCTTTTTCTTTTTTTTCTGCAGTCATTGGGGTTACGAGCTTCTTCAGCCCCAAGTCCAGCATGTATAAGGTAAAAAGAAAACCCAGGGAATTCATTGCCACATCATTTCTCAAGTCCTGAGGTCCCCAACTCATCTGCTTTCTTTTCTCCATCTCTCATAGTCTTCTTGTTTATTTACTTTTAATATATTCTGTCCAGTTGTATTTAGAAGAGTAGAGAAAAATATATCTACTCCATCTTCCCAGAAGTGGAACTCCTGCATAGCACTTTTAAAAGAGCATATCTGACCATGTGACTCACTGGTTAAAACACTTTAGTGGCTTCCGATCACTAAGAATAAAGAGCAAAACCCTTTGCATGGCTCTGTTGGACAGTCTTGCTGGACCTGGTCCCTAAGGGGATAAATATCTAACAACCCACTCTGGTGGAGGCAAGTAGGGGGAAGCCCTGATTTGTAGTGTTTGCTGATTTCCATGGTATGAATACTACTATTAGGGCCAATTTGAAGCTACCAACATGACATTGCTAATATGGGAGGGATGCTAACAACTGATTCTTGCATAACATTGCAGGCTCAATTCTATCACTCTTTATCTTTATACTCCAGACACTCCAAGCTTCGTTACCAAGTATTCTAAGCACTAGGCACTCTCCAGCTTCCAGCCCCTTCTACACACTTGGCTGTACCTGGAATGCCGTTCTTCCATATCTCAGCGTGTGTGAGTGCTGGAGGCAGCTTGCATCAGCTTACAAGAGCAGTTGTTAAACTGTCAGGAATTTTGAAATCTGGCTGCTAAAACTATGAATTAGGGCTTTTAAAAAAGAGCTTGTTTTTAAGCATTCATCAGCACTCTACTGCGTCCACTCCTCTCTGTCTGGCTCATCCTTCAATCTCCAACCACTGTTTCTCTGAAGAGGACTTCCTCCTACTCTCCGGACTTACTTTCTACCAATACTTCAAAGCACCGTGCACTTCTCTTTCCTAAAGTTCACTGGAATTGTCTGTCATTAATTGACATTTACACCCTAAGTTGAATGATGAAAGGGGCCTTCTGCAAATTCTTAAAATATCAGAAGCCTTTTTTAGCTAGACCAGCATGGTGTAGTTGACACACAGCAAGTTCTGTAGCTATTTTAAAAATAATTGTTGAATGAATGGATGGCTGAAAGGAATAGAACTAAAGTAAAATTATAACCTATTGCATTGTAACCTGAGTGAAATTATGAAGAAGGATAAGAGTCTGTATGAACCCCACAATATGTTTTTTTAGGTTCATGCAGAAGAATCTAGTCTACAGACTGCAATGGCCAATCACCACAGCAAGACAAATCTCCTGAAGACAGATAACACATGAGGTTTTCAGAGCATAATGGAACCACCCTTAAGGGGAGGTGGTTCCATTAAGCTCTGTAGCTCACTTGCCCACTGTAGCTTAGAAATTGTTGCTGTGTCCTCTCTTGCATCCCCACAATACCTTCATCTTCACAAAGCTCAAAAACTAAAAAATTTTAAGATTATGTCACTGTTAGTCCTCTCCACTAATTTATTCCTCCAATATTTCCCCATAACATCTGCAACAAAATCCCTGATCTGTTCCCTGCCTGCCGGTCCGACACCTCTACCACACTCCCTTTGATCAATAAACAGCAAATTTATTCATTCAACATATACTGAGTACCTGCAATGTACCAGGCACTGTTCCAGGAGTTTTGGTTACCAATAAACAAAACAATCAAAATCCTAATTTGGTCCCTGGCTGGTGTAGCTCAGCGGATTGAGCACAGGCCTGTGAACCACACGAACCAGGTTCGATTCCCAGTCAGGGCACATGCCTGGGTTGCAGGCTAGTTCCCAGCAGGGGACCCACGAGAGAGAACCATACATTGATTTCTCTCCTTCTTGCCTTCCCTTTTCCTCCAAAGATAAAATCTTAAAAAATATATAGTTAAAAAAATCCTAATTTGGTAAGGACACACAAAAAACAATAAACCTAATAAATGATTACATAAATATGATAGAAGGTACATGTAACATTCTTTTAAAAGAAGAAATGCATAGTAAAACTAAAGGGTAGCAGGTCAGGCAGAGCCTTTTAGGCCAGAGTAAGGACTTTAGCTTAAATATTACTCTGCACGGGGGCCTCATCACCCAAAGTAATGTTGCTTCCATCTCCCCTCATTCTCATGACCTTGCTTTGTATTCTTCATAGTAGTTAGTGATACCAGAGATTGTCTAATGAATTTATTCGTTGACTTGTGTAATTGTTTCCCTACTAGGAGTTTGACTCCTTAATCGGTGTCTCTTTCCTGTTTACAAGGGCACGCCCTCCCCCCAACAAAATGGAATTATTTTCTGGAGGGCAGGCCCCTTATAGTACCAGGTTCCCCTGCTAGGTGAATGTTCTAGGAACCCATTTGCATCAGTTCCGTGTATCATCTGCCATTGTTGTGAGAGGCTGCATTGGGCTTCAGTGATTTTTTTCAAAAGATTCTTTCAACACATTTGCCCATTTCATGATGGGTGATTTACCAGCCCACCTGCCCACACTGCCCTGATTGTTCAGCAGTTTTTGACCCAAAACAACATGCTCCCAGTGCCCCACCCTCCCCATTCACTAGATCTCCCCCCACCAACTTTATTTTATTTCCTTGGATGAAAAAAGTCCTCATAAGGAAATGTTTTGCTGATGTGGAAGAGGTGAAACAAAAATGGCACAAACAGACCTGGCTGGTGTGGCTCAGTGGATTGAGCGCGGGCCTGCAAACCAGACAATTGCGGTTCGATTCCCAGTCAGGGCACATGCCTGGATTGCAGGCTAGTTCCCAGCAGGGGACACACGAAAAGCAACCATACATTACATTGATGTTTCTCTCCCTCTCTCCTTCCCTTCCCCTCTAAAGATAAATAAATAAAATCTTTTAAAAAATGGCATAAACACTAAAAAGCATCAAAATTGATGAGTTCAAAAACTGTTTTGAGCAGTGGGAAAAAAGTCTCAATATGTGTATTGCATCAAATGGATAGTACTTTGCAGGTGCCTGAGGTTTAAACATGTAAGAATAAATACACAATTTTTATAAATTCCGGGGGGGGGGGTTTGGTCCCCCCTCATGTAAAAAGCACCTGGAACATACTCAATGAATTTGTTGAAGGATAATACCTTAATATTATCCTTAGTAAAGCAATATCTTTATTAAGGATTTCTAGTCTTCATATAGGGGCATGTAGGAACACAGTAAGTAGATGATGGTTATCTTAACATGCAATCATTAACAAAACTTGAGCTAAGAAAAACTTTGTAGGGTTCCCTTAATGCTTTAAGGCTTCAAACAAGTTTTCTCTTTGCAAGTCTGTTTGTAATGTTTTCACAAATTTGTTGTTCCTGTTTATGACTAAGACAGGGGAACAAATATCAAATGGAGTCAACACACCCCATTGCTATGTAATTTTTTCTTAAGAGAAAAATAGGGGAGCCCTGGCCAGGAGGTTCGGTTGGTCGGACTGTGGACCAGTTCACCGAAAGGTTTCGGTTGAATCCGGTCAGCGAACTACCTAGGTTGCAGCTTCCCATCCCCCGTCCAGGCATGACTGCCTCAACCGATGGATGTTCCTCTCCCACTCGGATGTTTTCCTCTTTCTCTCCCCCTCACCCTTCTCTAAAATCAATTTAAAGAGAGAAAGAGAGAAAATGAGATTTCGAATAAGCCAAAAAAAGCACTTGTACTTCATGTAACCCTCAGACCAGACTGACTCCCTTTTGCATCTCTAACCTTAGCTGGGAAAGAATGAGCAGTAAGAATTAATAGCTTAATGTCTCACACAAATTCAAGGACTGCGACCAAAGATATGAATGGCTATGGCTCAAGGAGTGGGAAGAGGGCCGACATCAGGGAAAAAGAACTCCATAGTCGACTAGCTGATGAAGTGGGGGAGGTCGACATCGTGTTCCTTAACCAAAGGCCATTTCTGGGGCAGCCGGAGATGGCATCTCCCGGGCTCCTGAGCGTCCTTCCTCCAGCCAGTTAGTTCAGGTGGCCAGGTGAAGGCGGGGCTGGAGAATTCCTGCTCAGTTCGGCCCTGGGGGACATTCTGTAGCTCCTTCCTCTCCGTCGGATCCTGAACATTTCCCGAACTGGGCTCAGGAATCCAAACGGTGTCTGGGCTCCCGCTCTCCTTGGCCTCACGCTTGGCTCGGAAGCCGCTCAGGATTTGTGAACAGCGAGTGTGCAGACTTGGGGCTCCGGCAGCAAGAGGGAGGGCGCCAGCCTCGCCCTGTCCTCGGCGGAACGCGGAGGGAAACCCGCCGGCACCAGAGCGGCGCGGCAGCCTTGAAGGCCGGGCGTGGCCACGGCCTCAGGTCGCGGCCTGACGGAGGAAGCAGCCGCCGCCCCAGCTGAGGTAGTGTGGTCGGGGGCTTCCCGAGAGAGAGCAATCGGAGCGAGTCCCACTCAGCTTTACTACCCGTCTCGCTCACTACTGCCCCGCCCCGCCCGGCCGCTCCGGTCACCGCCTCCTCCCCAGCCGCCACAGGAGAGGGCGAAACCTCTGCCAGCGCCTTTAAGAGGCGTGGCAACGTGCTCCGCCCCCATCCACCCCCATCGCTCCACTGTTGGGTGGGGTACCCGGGGACGCGCCGGGGGCCGGAATGGGAACGAGGCGTGCACTGGTGCGCAGGCGCAGTGGACGGACAGCAGACCTTGCGTTTTCAAAATGGCGGCAGCGATGGATGTGGATACCCCGAGCGGCACCAACAGCGGCGCGGGCAAGAAGCGCTTTGAAGTGAAAAAGGTTGGGTCTCGCCAGTATCTTCCCCAGGGAAGCTAGAGAGGCTCGGATCTGGCTGGCAGGCCTGAGGATGACCGAGGCGCGTGGGAAAAGGCTTCATTTCAGGGCATTCTTGAGACCGGGTACCACGCAAGGAAGCCGGGGGGCGGGTCTTAGGGTTGATTGGCATGAGCACGACCCAGTGTTAATTGGAGTATTGGTTTCACTGGGAGCATTAGGGGCCAATCACGGAGGTTCTTATTGAGACGCGGGATTGCGACTTGGCTTTGCGAGCCAAGCGGCTCAGCTGTCACTGAAGAGGTTGGGGTGGGGGATCGGGAAGGAGAGGGTGGGGTGGGTGGAAGTGCGGGGTCGGGTTGATGCGGAGGGTGGAGGATGAAGCAGTGCGGCGAAAGCCGGGAACCAGAGGTCCTGCCACATTGGAGGCCTCTGAGGAGCGGGGCTGAGCTCCGTGCCTCGCCCCTTTCCGAAGCTCGGGTTCCCTCTGACCCTGAGGGATAGATGCCCGATCCTCGCCTGAAGAAGGCGTCCATTACCCTTAGCCCCTTCTCTGTCCCGAGCCCCGCCGAGTAAAAGTGCATTGAGCGTAACTCTTGGCGCTTTTGAGAGGTCTGTTGATTTGTCTCACACAAGCTGCCCCAGTCCTGTCATACACAGAATCCCCTTCAAAAAAAAAAAAAGTATGGTGGAATTTGTTAAAAAGAAAATGCGAGCTCAGATCTTACGTCTTTTACGAGAGGGTTCAGTGCTAGTTGCAAACGACCTGCTAAAAGTAGGAAAACAAAAAAAAACGTGGAATTTGTTCTTTACCATGAAATGCTTTAGGGTGGTTTACTAGTAGTTTGGGAGAGAAGTGATGATTCCCTCATAAGATAAAATAAGTCTGTTCAAAATGATTCTGAAATAGGGACGGTGTTATTTCTGGAACATTTGGCTAAACACACAGTATGCACCCTCCTAGTTGCTTTTTGGCGTTTCATTGTGGGCACTGCGTGCTCAGTTAAAACCAGCAGCCATATTGAAGAATAATAGAAGTAGGATTTTTTTCCCTCCAAGTTGAAGCTGTTGGATGAAAAGTGCTGAAGAAGTTGATTGAAAGAGATGACAGTTTGGGAGGGGGTGAAAAGGGAGTTTGGGAGTGTTTATAATTACAGAAGCCGGGAAGTTGAATTATTTAAATGCCCCTTAGATAAATTCTTACTGGAATTATCTTGACTAAATATTAAGAGCCTGAGAATGAAAAGTTGAGAACATCATGTTATTTGATGATAGGAGCCAAACAAAATTCTAGTGAATTCTAGAGTTTGTTTTGAAGTAATATTGTATAATTTAAATAATGATCTTGTTCTGGGTACTGAGTAATTCATTATCCAGCTTATCCCATGATTACCCATTTTATGATCCAGGCATCATTTTAGTTCATTCTGTTCTTAGCTTTTACCTCCCTACTCATGCATCCAAAGCTACCTGGAAGAGCAGATATTTACCGCTGCAGAAATTGAGCTCTTCTGCAACTGCCCAGGGAACCCGCACAGTAATTCAACTCTGTTTATAAAACTTGAAACGAGCATTTAAAAATGATTCCTGCTTTGCTTACATTGATATTACTGACAAAATTATTTTAAGCTGTAGGAAAAAGTAAAAATTAAAAGATGACTCATTAATTTCTGTGTTCACATACTCAACCCTTTGAAGAATGGGTGAGTATACGTGTAACTTACCATATAGTGTAGTTGTATGATATAAGATTAAAGTAATACTCAAAAACTATTGTTTGGTGGTCCTTGTTGCCAAATAAATGATAACTGCAGCTGCAGCATGAAATCCTAGAGCGTGTGTATGTGTATCGCAAGGAGAGTACATTGTTCCCCAATTTTTCTCTTTGCAGTGGAATGCAGTAGCCCTCTGGGCCTGGGATATTGTGGTTGATAACTGTGCCATCTGCAGGAACCACATTATGGATCTTTGTAAGTAATCGCAGGAGGATGGGAGGGAAATTCAGAAGGTTACAGAGATTGTGACTATCCTGATGTGACCAATTTTATTCTTCACAATGAAATATAAAGCAAAGGTAGAGTCCTGGGGTCTTCTGCATCTAGTCCATCGGTATGTGTGAAATAGAGTAGGTTTTTATGGTGATTTGGAGGCATAGCCATCTCAGCATCTCAGAATAAATCTACTCAGGCTAAAGATGACAGGGCCACATTTAGAATGAATTGTGGACCCAGAGGCACTCTTGATCCCTCTGTATTTTTCATCTCATACACAGACTCAAAGGCAAAGGTGAAAGAAGGAAAGTAAACTTTGAGCTAAAATATTCTACCAGAGCTAGTTTTTGCCGGGCAAGGTTTATAAATAAAAGAAGCCTATGAAGTAAGCATTTTCAGTGTTAACCCCAAACACAGATAAAAGCATATCACTGCCAATATATAAATAGGCAATTGCACTAAAGAAATTTCATTTGAATGTTTACATATTCCACCACACATGGTGGACATGATTATAGCTATTGATGGACAAACTTAGTAACCTTATAGCAATAAGGGCAAGAATGTTGACTACACCAGGAAGAGTTGAGATTGCTTTTTCATCCAAGTGGTAAAATGGTTTGTTATTGAGATGAGAAGTGGGGCAAAGAAATTTCAACTTTCTAGAGTTGAAATTTTAGGCACTTATTTTTTAAGTCACTCACCTGCCTCTCCAACTTTAAGCCACTCTCCTGCTCACTCTGATAGTTTGTCTGGCTTGTCATTCTTGAAGTGTTCGTGGTCTTCTTTAGAGCCCTTACATACCCTGTTCTTTCTGCCTAGAATATTCTCTGCCTCTTCTCCCTGCTACTTTAGTCTAAACCGGCATTGTCCAGTCTAAATGTGAGCTACAGATTCAGGCACATGCATAGTTTAAAATATACTAGTATTCACATTATTAAAGTAAAAACAGATGACTCGTATTTTATGTATCCTACTGTATCCAAACTATATTAATTTCAACATATCAGTATTTTAAAGTGAGACATTTTACATTCGTTTTTGTTTGTACTAAGCCTTTGGAGTATATTTTACAATTACAGCTAGTCTAATCTTAATTCAGACTAGTTAATATCAAGTGCTCAATAGCCACATGCAGCTAGTGGCCGCTTCATTGAGTCATGCAGAGCTAACATAATTGGTTGTCATAATTCACCTTGGACTTCCTCAAATGTGTTCACTGACCATACTTACATACACACAAACACAGCCTATGACAGCTCTGTCAATATTCTCAAGACATCCTATAGTTTCCTTTGTAGCAGCCATTTAATTTAATTGGTCCTCTATCATATCCATGTAATTTATTGCCATATTCCCAGCATCTACCATAGCATCTAGTACATTATAGGTTCTCACTAAATATTTACTCAGTGAATAATAAAGACAAAATTGGGGGGAAGTTTGTGATCATTGCAATTTGGAAAGCACAAATCAAATATTTTATGTTGGAAAACAGTCATGGCTAGTGTTGGTAGCTTGTTGCCCTTGGTTTCTTTGAGTTTTGACCATATTTACCTTTTCATACAACAGGCAGAGCAGATCAGCAGCTACCATAATGTTTAATTAGATAGGAACTCATCTCAGAAAACACACACACATTTTAAAATGTGTTTGGGTGTGGTGTTTGATTTTATGCTTGCCGATTTCTCTGCCATGCATTTTCACAGGGAGTTGCACCCACAGAAAATTTTATTTTCTTGGGGCTCTCTTCTGTAAATAATGATTTCATAGAACTCTGATTTTATTTTATACCTCTATATTTAAGTTGTTGTGTTTCTGTCTGGATGGACGAGAATGCACTTCTTGGGAAGACCATGACAGATGAAGGCTATTGATATTCTGTTTTCTCTTAGAGTTGACCACTCAAGGGATCAACATAGGCTTCAGTTAGACATCTGCCTTATAGTATATCTTATTATATTCTTATTTATTTACTTATTAATCATATCTTTAAACATCAATGAAGAAGTAGAACACTAAGCTCCTATAACAAAAATTATGACAGTATTTTTAGGTTGTATCTTGTGTTCATTCAATAAATATTTATATCCTGGGCATTTTCCTAGGCACCAGAATAAAACTGACTGAGATCAAGTTTTTATCCTTAAGAAACATACTCTGTTGTTTAATACAGACACTAAAGAGAAATCTGATTGTCACAACTGGCCTTGTCTTTCAAAAATAAATGGAATATGATTCTTGAAAAAGACTTTTTGCTAAAGATGAAAATAAGAATCTTGGTTAGCAATGGCCATTTTCTAATATATTCTAGGTTGGCATTAAAAATAATTATGTACATAGCTGGAAATAAATAAGAGTGATTATGGCTGTGCCCCAATTGGACTCTCCTTCAAAGCATTCTTGCTTTGAAGACTTTCTCTCTTTGAATCCAAATTGATACTACATGCTCATATTTAATTGATACTACAGTTTCATATTTATTTTAGATTGCCCCATTTTTTGGTGTTTTACAGAGTTGCTGAAATACACAGTCTACTAAGTGTTATTTCTCCTTTACATCAGATAGTCTAGTTCCAGATGAAGAGGACATCCAGAAAGGCTTAGACCCAGCATTTATCCATAAGAAGTTAATCTCTTCCTAAAACCACAGTTCCATCTATGTTTTCAAAGTGTGAGATTTGTTCACTTCCAAGATGAAGCCATTGCTTCCCTTGCAGTATTGAAGTTTGAAAGTCCCCACGCATTGTATGTCACATGAAATATGCCTCTGTCTTTGCCAGGGGTGTGATAAGAACCTGTGACCTGCCTCTTGTCTGTCTGCTCTCGGTTGACTGTTCCCAGTTCATCTCCCCATTTAATGATTTATTCTCTGCACCAAAAGCTTGAAGACATTTTGAGAACATTTTACACTTGTATTCAGTAGTTTTTCATGCTCTTTTATCTTGCATTCTCGATTGCAATTCTGTCCCTCCTATATATTTTTGTTTGTTAGAGATTTTCTGGCAATTAATAAATACACATTTTGTCCCCCATTCTTTCAGTTTATAGAAGTGGTTTTTGTTTGCCTATTCAGTTACCAAGAGCCTGCTTTGCATTTGTCACAGAAAGACAGCCCACTAAAAATACCAAGATCTAGAAAAATATAAACATGATAACGTACCTTGAAAAAGTTTTGTTACTTAAATAACGGTGCCTTTTATTTAACTAATTCATAATAAATAGTCCTCATTTAGGTGAGAGATTCTAACTTGAAGGGATTCAGATTTATTTTTTTCAGCCATCCCTTTATGTGGTAGTGCCTTAACAATTCCAATAAATTCTTGAATATACTGTGTAGACCCTGAATCTCCACTTTTATCAGAAAGAAAATCCATTTATTGTCTTTATAGTGTGAATCTATGTAACAAAAGCAAGTTCTGAGATTTTGGATTCTTTGCTTTTCCTATTTTTGAAGGGTGGGGGAAAACCCTTATTACAGTAAAACTCTTCCCCCGAGACCATTAACATCTCAGCATTATTTTCTTACAGTTTTACTATTTTCTACCTATGGAAGTTTGAAGTAATTGTCTACTATTAAATAGTCTTTCCTAGAGATTTTTCTTCTTCAGAAGGGGAGCTTCATTTAGTTACCACCTTTGGAGAAAGCAAAGTAAACATTGATAATGCTTATTCCTTGAATATATATATATCCCTAGTAGACCTTTACTCATCACTTCGGGATCTCAGATTTTCATTTTGTTCAGTTTCTCTTCTCTTTCCCCTCTATGAAGTTGATATTGTGTACATACATTTTCAATAATTTATTCTGTTCACCAGACAGAATCACCTCAGGGGCTGTAAGCATCACTAAGTGGCAGGCCCCAAAGCCCTAACGCATTGGCCTAACAGGTTTGCTTTGGCAACAGTATATTCAAGACTTGAGATTTGATGTCTTTATGAAGAGCATACTCTATAGTTTGCTGCAGGCCTCTTCACCCCCTTTTATCTTGCTTCTATCCCAATTCACATTTGTGTGCCTGGCCCCTTTAGGCTTTGGAGCTGCATGCAGGCAAGCCTGGGTGTTCTGAGGGCCTGTAAGGAAGTGTTTGCCAAGAATAGGGGAAAGATGCCAGTTCTCAGAGCAGTAAGAGTTATAAAGTGACTAAGAGTTTATGAAATTTACCAAACTGGGAGGAATCACTTTCATTTGGACAAGTCAGATTGTGTTCAGAATTAAAAAGTGCCTTTTCCTTTATTATTTCATTCTTAAGGGTAGGAAATCATTACAAATCATCCTGTTAAGTCACATCTCTGCCTTATTTATTTGTTTTTTTAAAGATTTTATTTATTTATTTTTAGAGAGAAGATAAGGGAGGGAGAAAGAGAGAGGGATAAACATCAGAATGTGGTTGCCTCATGTGTCCCCTACTAGGGACCTATCCTGCAACTAGACATGGGCTGGGAATCCAACTGGCGACACTTTGGTTGACAGCCCGCACTCAATCCACTGAGCTACAACCATCCAGGGCTCTGTTAACCCTTTTTAACATTCATTAAATGACTAATTTATCATTGGAGATTTTGTTCAGGTTTGCACCACTGCTCCCCAGGCCTGCCCCAAGCATATGCTTGTGTAATCATGCAAGTATGACAGCTATAGATTGAAAGGTGGTTGCTCCTGCTGCAGTGTGTGATCTTGTTGCCCTTGTTCCCACAGGCATAGAATGTCAGGCCAACCAGGCGTCTGCCACTTCTGAGGAGTGCACCGTTGCATGGGGAGTCTGTAATGTAAGAAAACGTCTTTCCCTATCATCATGGCTTGTAAACATTACCACTCTTCCTGATTTGCCAGTCTTGAAACCCAGCTAGAAAAAAACAATGACTAGCCCACCTTTCTTTCAGAATGTATACAAGTAAAAAAAAAAATTTAAATCTTTGTACTATTCACCTGTTACAGGGTAAAAATTATTAGTTATTGCAGAGGCATTAGTTTTTCTTAATTACAGATTGGGCCCACTTTTGTTAGCAACATTTGGGGGATTCATCTTTAGAAATTGCTTTTGAAGCCTATGGGACAGGTTTTGGAATATTCTTCTGTTGGTGGAAATCTTTACCTTCTTAACAGATTTTTTTAAGGGTAGGTGTCCTGAACTAAGTTTAGTGAATAAACTGCATGTTTGTGTGAGTATGCACGTGCATTTTAAGTGTGGGGAATGTACTAAGTTCGGATTTGAGGGATTTTTTTTTAACATGGCTCATGCCAGAAATGTTTTGTGCAACATCATTGGACTGAATGTACGGCCTTCCAGGGTGTGACAGCTGTGAAGGATAACAAGCATCAAATATGGTATTTCTAGCATGTGTTAAAAACTCATCCTTATATCCATATAGTCCCAGTCGGATGAGCTAAAATTATCCCGTCGGGATCTCTTGTGCCAAGGGGACAGAGGACCCACAGCCCCCCTGCATGGCACAGGCCTAAGAGACTTGGAGTCTGCACAGCTTGACTTACTAAGTGACTTCGGGCAGGTATTTTATATCTCTCAGCCTGGGTTCTCTCATGTAAAACAGGGCTAACAGTAGACTACATAGAGTTTAATCAAGAATGAAGTGATTTTATGTTCAGAGTGCTTAGAACACCTCCTTGCACATAGTAATAAGCATAAGTGTTTGCTAAATAAATAAAATAAATTAAATTTAAAAATTGGGGGCAGTGGTAGTTACTGAAAAGATAATAGCTATCAGTACTTAATTCTGTCAAGGATACTCTGGGCAGTTTACAGAAGCCCATATTGGCTAAGGGATGGCGTTCATTATTCATGGGGAAGAAGAAATATAGCGGGCTCTTTGCTCTCCTTGGCATTCAGGCATATACTAAGAACCCTGTTACCCTGTGGTGGAAGGAAAAGGGACTGGACATCCCCTAAATTTGGCAGAGAGACTTACTCAGAGGACCTGCCATAAAGAGGAGCCAGTGTGGTATGGTGAAAGCCTTTGGACTAGTCCTTGGTTCTAGTTCTGGGTCTTTTACTAACCAGCTCCATGAAATAGGCAGGTCACTTGACTTGTCTGGTTTTCCATTTCCTGTCTGTAAAATGAAGGTGATAATACCTGTCATGCTTGCTTGCCAGGGTTGCTGTTGTGCTCATATAATGAAATACATGTAAGCTGTAAAACACCAGTCAGTGTACTCTGAGACTGCTGAGCATACCCATGTACATGTTAAGTTATTAATGGGAAAAAAGTTGGGATCGGGAACATTTGTGGATGCTGTCACCTGCCACGCGGCCTCATTTGCACTCCTGCTTTCCCTCATTTTCTGAGGTAGTTGAGGTGTACAAGGACCCTATACTACTACAAAGTACCTAGTGGGGGTGGTGGAGAAGAGTGTCCAGGTGAGTGTCCCGTGATTGAGAAAAATACCTCAGCTCTCTGCCTTTTAGAAATTTTGGAGGGTTAGTTTTTTTTCTGGAATGGGTTGTACGAGAGTCAACAGTAAGGGATCTTCCAAAAGCTGTCACTCTCGGAGAATATTTGTCCTGTTGAATATCTGTAGTGCAGTAGCTGTGGAGTCCACTCTTAATTACTGAATTCTATTTTAAGTTCTATGCATGTTTTGGGAGACATTACTGACCAGATTTCAAGGCTGTTATTAAACCAATCCTGCAGAAGCTTTCATCGTTTCATTGGGTGTCTGCATTTCCACCCTTTCCCCACCTCAGCTTGACCCATCACAGATTAGATGTGGAGGAACACTTGCCACTTCTCTCTTAATACTTGACCCATCCGAGCAGGGATGGGGAATAAGGGCTGTTGCAGAGGCATTAGAGGTATTGTAATTAGCATCTGCAGGCCATTAAGGTACACTGGCTTTCCTTTTCCCGAAATCTGAAAGCCAGCTCTTAGCTCCCTGTCAGTTACCAGTATTGGTACTCTTGCCTTTTGGTACTTCCTATCTTGATCATGAAATGAGCCCTTTGATGCTCTTTCAGCTACTGTGTTCATCATAATACATCATTTCACCCTAATTTTTATCTTGTTCCCTATTAAGACAAAGTCCCTTACCCATTAAAGGCTTATTGAATACTGAGCTCTTGTAACAGCACTATGTCTATGAACAAGTCTGGAAATAACGTCCTTCAAACAGAGTCAAGGTGGGTGAGGGAAGGTTGGGGAAGTTGCCGTCTCCGCTCTGGGTGGGCAGTGGTGGCAATGCACTAACTACCAGGGGCTGAAAAAGCTCTTCTTCTGGGGTTCTTGTTCTCCAAGGAGAGGAGATGCAGCTGAAGATCAAGAGTAGGGAAGTTTGAAATCTGCGTGTGATCAAGAGCCTTCTTGCATGTGTCCGAAGAATGTAGAAGCAGCTTCTTATAGGCTCGATAGGATGAGGAAGCCACATTCCATCATCCCTTAAGAGAACGGGGGAGAATTCACTGCTAGAACATACACCCTTCTTCCTCAATAGTTTCCTCCTTGTGACAATGACATTTCTAGCAGACGTTTCATTGGAAATGTCCTTGTGCCTAACCAAAGTGTAGGGGTTGTAGCTTTTTTGCTTCTCTTTTTCTATCTCCCATTGTTCTCCAGCCCCGCTTTGTGTAACCAATCCACTGCATTTGACACATGTTGTCTGTAGATGGCTGAGCCTACACAGTTATTTTTAATAACATGTATCTTTTCTTCCAGCATGCTTTTCACTTCCACTGCATCTCTCGCTGGCTCAAAACACGGCAGGTGTGTCCGCTGGACAACAGAGAGTGGGAATTCCAAAAGTAGGTATCTGGCGGTTTTGATGTTGTAAGACTGGGCTTTGGTCAGTGCCATTCTTGTTATGCCTCAGGCTGAAGGGTGTGTAGTCATAAAACATGGAGCATGGAACATACCTTGTTTTATAAACTAGCTCTTGGTTAATTAAGGGCTCTATTTGGAAAGTGTACAAACATGTGGTCAGCATTAGAAGTGTCCAGCCTCCCTGGCTTGTGTGGCTCTGTGGAGTGAGCATCAGTCAGCAAACTGGTCAGTCACCAGTTCGATTCCCCATCAGGGCACGTGCCTGGGTCGTGGGCCAGGTCATTTTCTTCATTAAATTTTTTTATGAGAAGGAGGATTTTTATTTAACTATGAGTTTTAATTAATAGGATATAATTTGTTTTAAAAACAAAAAATAGGGTTTAGTTTGTTGTGTTTAGAAGTCCCTTATTGGTACAGTAATTTTGCTTTTAGACTTGTATATTTACTTTGGTAAAGAGTTTTAGAAGTCATATCAAACGCATGTTCATTTTTAAGAAACCTGCCAAATACTCAGTGTCTAACTCATACCACGGCACTCTGTTCAGCGAAGTGTATGCTAAGTAATGTGTGAGATATGAAAATGTATGAGACAGTCCTTCCCTGCTCTTGGGGAGCTTGTGTTCTGAGTACAGCCGTGACAGTGATACATGTCAAGGCAGAAGCACTCTTTGAGTTCTCAAGAGGATTTTGTGACTTGCTCTTCCGTATAGCAGGGTCAGGGTTCCATTTTGGACCAAAACCACCTCATGTTGCCCATTACATGTGCCCGGGTTTGAGCCGAACAAGTGGGGAGTGTGAAGAATTCCTCATGTTGGGCTTTGACACTGCACTTGGTCCAGCCACTGGCTTTGCCAAGCAGTGGTTTTCAGTGCACTAGAAAAACAGATCCTAAGAAAAAAATTATAACTTTTTTTTAATCTGCTAGGCAATTTCTGGGTTGTTCTCTAGCTCACTGACAAACACTACAGCTCTCTACCTTATGGAGTTTGGCACAACTTTTTTTTTAGGCAGTATTCAAGTGGATTTCTTATGAAAAGTGCTTTAAGGACTTAGTCCTTCAGGATGTTTGGAGTTTTCATACCCTGGTTCTTATCTATTTAACAAAGTATTTCAATCAGAGGCTAACTGCCCCAGAAGAACCAAGACAAAAGATTAAGTAAGATAATGAAGAATTTTGTGTTCAAGAAATTCATTTATATGAGGAAGAAATTTCTTGGCTTTGTTTACTTTTATAATCTTATCAGAGCCAAATTTTGGCTTCTTGGGAAATCAGAAAATACTTGAGATCCATGCTTAGTTTTTGCACTTTCCATAGTTTTGCTCTTTTCTGTAGTGCTGAATGCAATCAGAGCCATAATGCAACTGGTGGTGGATTTTGAAAATGGTGGCTGTCCTATTACTATTCTCTGTACTTGCCTTACCCCAAACTTGCCTAAGTACTGGAGTAGATATGAAAAAAGGTAGGGAGAGGTCAAGAGCTCAAGCTTTCTGAGCCACCGTCTGGAGCTAACAGGTGGATTTCCCTTTCGCAACCACCAGCTCTGACTTCTTCCTCTTGCCTCCCTGACACTGCCCAGCATCTGTCTGGCAACTGCAAGGAGAATCAGGTGGGAGTCCCAGGGAGGGACCTTCTCTAGGGAGGTTGGGGCTGTAGTAGGTAGGATATTACAGAGGATGATTAGATGAAAGGGGCAGAGACAGTGTCATAACCCAATCTTGGAGCACACACATCTTTTCAGAGTTGTAATCAAATTTGCTTATGTGTTTAAGTGGATTTTATAGTCTCAAAACAGGAAATTACTAAGGAGTTAATGAAATAATTTACTTTGTCTTTCAGGTATGGGCACTAGAAAAAGAATGTTTTTTCATCAACCTCAACTGTTTTGTTATCCATTTAATGACTTGCCCTCCTGTTACTTAATTGTATGTAAGTTAGAATGTGTCTTTACTGCTTTGTCTTTTACATTTGCTAATCTACCATCCTGTTGTGTTTTGTGTCAAATAAAATCCAGTTGGATTCTAGAACAGATGCTGACTCTTGTGTATGTGGAAAAAAAAGTGAACATAAATAAAGGGTCCCCTCTTTCTAGATTGGAAGCCAGGTTGTGAAAGTGAGACATTTGTTCATCAGAGCAGAGGTGCCCTGCAAGCATGTCACTCGGACACAAGGCTTCTGTCCGCAGCCTGGTTACTGATGGTAGTCTCGGGCAAGTCGCCTCTGGTCCGTGTGGCTTCTGAGGACTCAGTGGCATCATGTGGGCCCAGAAAGAGGCTTTGTAAACTGTAAGAGCACCATACAAATGTTAACTTTGGTATATGACGTGTCGCTTTCATTTAGTTTAGGAAAGTAAATGTGAAAAAAATCTAGTAATTTCAGCTGGCAAAAGAATAATTTATTAACTGAAGTTTAAAATTGGTGTCACTTAAAATTCAATTAACAAGAGAATTCAAGTTTCCTTCACCCCACCACTCTGAAACTTGTTTAAACTGCGTCGGCCATGTGGACGTGCCAGCTGTAACACTCAATGTCGTGCAGAGTCTTTAACTCAGAAGCAGTCTGGATACTACAGTGGTTCTCAAAGTGGTCTGAGTACTCCTGAGGTCACCTGGCATCCTTTTAAGTGCTTCATGAAGTTTCTTTTCCAACTGCCTGCCTGTTTGAGGGCAGCTTTTCTTTGTATTATTCAGTCAAAGCAACATCTCAAGTGAAGAAGCAAATAGAAGAATGCAGCTGTCTTCTGTTAAGTCAGATATAGAAGGGATTTGCAAAAATGTAAAAGAATGCCACTCTATTTTTTTTTGTTTTGAAAAATAGTTACTTGTAATAAAAATATGTTAACATGTGATGGGGTTTGGTTGTTTATAAGTCCGAAAATTCTCAATTTTATTTCCATTATGATAACTATTGTATAGATATAACCCATACAAACATTCTTTAAGGCCTGCTATTTTTAAGATCATAAAAGGATCCTGTGACTAAAAAGTTTGAGAACCTCTAGCTTAGTAATAAAGAACTTTAAATCCTAATAAACCTGGATCAAACCCAGCTTCCCCACTTAGCTACTACATACACCTGGCGCATAGCAAGCACTGGCCTGGAGGTAGCTGCTACAGTTGCTATTGTTTTAGGGCTTCTGCCCATGGCAGAAATCCCCTTTTAAGCCCCTTCCGTTTGGTCATTTAAACTGCATGAATACTTTCAGTAGTGAAAACCACACTGCTTTGCACAGATGACAACATGTATTTGGAGAGTTCTGTATTTATTAAGACTCTTGGTTGCCAAGTACAGAAATCTAGTTCCTGCTCAGGTAAAGGGAATTTTATTGGAGGAATGTGGAGCTATGTAACAGAACAGAAGAGACTAGGGATGCAGCCAATCTAGGCATCAGTGGAACCAGGGAATCACTGCTGATACTCCCCCTGCTGCCCTTTCACAGAGGCTAGCTTCAGATAACAGCAGGAAAATTGGGTGCTCATACCTCTGCCACCTCCCCTTCCATGGCTCCTGCCACACCAGACAAAACAAGAGATACGCACCTGAAGCCTTGCTTGGGAAGATTTGTCTTACATTAAGCCCACATGTCTCCTCGTGACATACTGGCCACTTATTTTGGCATTGCCTAATGAAACTGGTGGACATAAATCTCCCCAGAGATATTAGTGGGATTATTTGCTGAGTGCCTACTGTGTGCTATGTATACCTAGAGGACACAGCAGAATTAAAGTCTCTGCCCTCAAATAGCTCCCAGTCTAGGAGGAGATTGCAAAGAGAATGAAGGATGGAAGCCAATTCTGGAGAACTTGACAGGGCCCAGACTGGGCTCAATCTCAAAGTGCCCATTCTCTTTTGGTTTTCCTTCTGATGACTGTGCCCTGTAGGAGCTCCTTTTCAATCTGCCCCTGAAGGTTTGGGTCTCAGTTCTCTATCTGGGAGACTTTATCCACACCTGTAGTCAAAACAGTGTACTGGACCCTTGGATGGGCTCCTGACAGCGGACTGTGTGCCTCTTCCCAGATTTGCTTTCAGTAACCTCAGATTGGCAGCTTGATAGTGTATTTAACCCACAGAAATTGAGAAATGCTACAAATCAGAGTGTTTTCCCTAGAGAGCCTGTTAGTCATTTACCAGCACACCACTGCATAGTTGTGCCCATTGTCTGTCCTTGGTTGTGTGTCTTAGACACAGCATTTCACTAATAACTGACCTGTGATCATTTTTCCAAAGCATATCCCTCCTGGATGTCCTCGCCTGGTAATAATAGCATTGTCACTCATCCAATTTCTGAAGCCACAGGCGTTCACAAGGCATTTTAGACACTCTTTTCTCCTTCCCCTCTGCACCTAGTTAATCACTAACCTCTATTCAGTCTTTCAGTCTCCTGTTGCGCTCTCACTAAAATCTGTGTCCTCTTCTCCATTCCCACTGCCAGTGACAGGGCCCAACCCTCTTCCTTCTCAAAGAAGGTTGAATTCCCTGACTAGCCACACTGCTGTTAGTCTCCTTGCTATAACCTGAAGTGAGTCTTCAAGTTGGTCTGATATCCCTTCCACTGCTTGAGAAATCCCCACCATGATGGAAGCAGAGTTCATTTCCCATCATAAACCTTAAATGTGCTCATCCTGGCTCTCTGGCTTGCTCGAAGCTGCAGAGAGGTGGTGGGTTACCTAACCATCAATTAGGAACACTCACCCTGCCATCCTTTATGACCGTGGGCAGCAGCACTGGCAGCATCCAAGGCCCAGTGTTGGTGGCAAAATGGTTATGACATCCAGTAACAGCATCAACAGCCAACACCTTCCTGGACTAGTTTTGTGGCATTGTTTTGGCTGTGGTCCCAGGGGCTGCCCGTTTTCTGATCCTGACTCTCCAAACAGCTGCTGTGAGCTCTCCAATGTCCCTTTAGTATGCACTCTGCTATGAAAATTATCCAGCTCTTTTCGAGCCCACTGCCTGCCCTCTAAACTGGGCCCTTACCCCATTGCTCTGCAGAACCTCACATAGCCTGTATGGCCACAGCATACCCCAATTTCTGCCCATGTCTTTCCAGCTTTGCATGAGTCTCTCAGCCCATTGACAAAGCTAACCTCAGTTTGGAGAGCTTGGGCTGATGACTTTAAATATTTGCATCACCTAGCTAACTTGAAAGAGCCCACCCCTGGCTTCTCATTTAACTTCAAGTTGAAACTTCTCACCAAGGCCGACTCATCTCCAGGTGAGCTGGCCCTGCGTTCCTTCCCGATCTCATCTAAGGATGTCATTCCCTCTGGTGTTCACAGAGCCCCAGCCACCCTGGAGGGAGTCAGCACCTGCCCATGGCTTTGGCCTGGGACTCCCCCCACATCTCCAAATCTCTGGCTTCTTTGAGTCCCAAAACATTCACTGTCACCTCCCCAAGGAGGACTTCCCTGCCACCCTGTGGAAATGGCTATCCAGTTCACTCTGTCACATCAGGGCACTTAATTGTCTATGAAGCACTTGGGGCTACCTAAATTGTCTTGGTCACTTCAGTAATTACTTGCTTACTGTCTGTCCTTCTGATTCTGAAGCCCCAAGAGAGCAAAAATGTCCTGTTTGCCACTGGGATCTTCAGCACCTACCACTGTGCCTTCATTGGTTTAATACGTAAAGGAATGAACAAATGAACTGCCCTTGCTTTTATTTTGGTCATACCTACCAAGCCAACTCTCTGATTAGGATTGGGGGATCCACTGGGAAGAAGCACTATACTGATGGTGTACACGTGAGTGTCTTTTCTGATCCCTGTAACAGTTGTGGTTCACTTTGAAATGATTTTTGTGTTGCCTGAGCCTAAGAGCTTGGTTGTTATTGTTGATGTTTATTTTTATCATCATTTACTATTTACTGACTGTCACTGATGTGCCAGCCATCAATGGGAACTTTCCAATCCACTTTACCTTCACCAAAATAGAGTCTACGAGATGAGTGCTGTGGCTGCCCCATGTTACAGATCAGGAAACTGAGGCTCAGAGGGCTGAAGTGACGGTAAGGTCTTGTCCTAGGGAACGGCGGAGGCAAACTTTGAATCGGGGTCAGTCTGACTCCTGTTCCTCCCTGGCACAAGGTTCACACCAGCCCTTTTCCCTCCCCACCCAGAGGATTCGGCTCACCCTCTCTTTGGTGACAATGATTCCAGCTCACCCCACCCCTTGCAGAGGCCAGCCCTCATCCATGAACCACAGTGGGGAATCTTTTCAATTTAAACTGTGGCCATCTTTCTGCTTTTAGCTCTTTTCTCTTCAAAAGAAATGAATTTTAGAAAAGAAGGAGTAAAGATATCATCTATTTTTTTGTTTGTTTTGTTTTTTAGAAGCCCAGTTCTTAATATATTAAAGGTCAGAGTTGAGTGTCCAAATCAATAATAATGGTCTTCATTAAATTGAGGCTGGAGGAACAGCCAGGTTCCCTGATTAATACAGAACCTTGACATTTGTATAGCCCTTAACTATTTACAAAGGGCTTTCACTCCCTCCTCTCATTTCCCCCTCATGCTAGCCCTCTGAGAGGCAGGGAAGGGGAGAGGAGGCCACCTTGGAAGACAATATACCTGGGGCCACATCCCAGTTCACCACTGTGGAGCCACGTGACCTTGGACAGATCACTCACTCTGAGTCCTTCATCTATTTTTTATTTTAAATTACCGTGCAATGAATTGGACTTTTAAAAACATCTTGGCAAATAGTTTTATGAATTTTAACAAATACAGATTATTATAATCACCACAGTCAGAGTACAGAACAGGCCCACCTCCGAAATATACTTCCCTTGTGCTATCTCTTTATAAACACATTTTCCCAACTCTAAGCCCTGTTGATCATTGGTCTGTTCTCCATCCCTACAGGGTTTGTCTTTTCAAGAATGCCGTGTAGTGGAATCAGACGGTATGCCACCTTTTGAGATTGGCTTCTTTAATTCAACACAATGCCTTGTGATTAATTCAATTGGTCTTGTGTGTGAATAGTTCACTCCATTTTATTTCATCATGTGGATGATCACAAGTTGCTTATCTGTTCATCTGTTGAAGGACATGTGGGCTGTTCCCATGTTTTGAGTCTCCTGTTTATGTTGTTTGGTTTGGGTTTTTACATGTTTTTTTAAATGGTGGTAAAACACATAATAATATAAATTTATCATTTTAAGTGTAAAATTCATAGCATTAAGTATTACATTTAAAAAGTAAAAAGTTGTATAACCATCACCAACTATTTTCAGAACTTTTTCATCACACTCTCTACCCATTAGACAGTAACTCCCCATCTCTCCCCACCCCAGCCCCTGGCAACCTCTATTTTTTCTGTCCCTAGGAATTTCCCTATTCTAGGGACCTCATACAAGTGGAACCATACAAAATTTGTCCTTTTGTGTCTGAGTCCCTTTACTTAGCATAATGTTTTAAAGGTTCATCCATGTTGCAGCCTGTGTCGGAATCCCATTGCTTTTTAGACTGAACAGTATTCCTTTGTATGTGGACACTACCTTTTGTTTGTGCGTTCATCTGTTGATGGGTGCTTGAGTGTTTTCCACCTTTTGTCTATCACGAATACTCCTGCAATGAACAGAATGTATACAAATATCTCTTTGAGATTCTGCTTTTAATTCTATACCCCTAGAAGTGGAATTGCTGAATCGTATGGTAAAATCTATATTTAGCTTTTTGAGGAACTGCCAAATTGTCTTCCACAGAGGGTGCACTATTTTTACACACCATGGCTTCGACAACAGAAATTTACTTCTCACAGTTCTGGAGGCTGAGAAGTCCAAGATCACGGTGCCGGCAAATTTGGTTTCTGGTGAGAGCTTTTGTTCTGGCTTGTAGATGGTCACCTTCTGGCTATGCCCTCACACAGTCTTTCCTTGGTATGAGCACTCAGGGGGAGAGAGAGAGAGAGAGAGAGCTCTTGCCCTTCTTACTTTTCTTATAAGGACTCCAAGACTATTTGATGAAAGCCTTAACTTATGACCTCATTTAACTTTAATTATCTTTTAAAAAGCCTATATCTGATGTGTCCAGTGTGGCTCAGTGGATTGAGTGCTGGTCTGCAAACCAAAGGATTACGGGTTCAATTCCTAGTCAGGGCACATTCCTGGGTTGTGAGCCTGGTTCCCAGCTGGAGGTGTGTGAGAGGCAACTATACATTGATGGTTCTCTCCCTCTCTTTCTTCATCCCTTCCCCTCTCTCTAAATATAAATAAATATACTTTAAAAAAGAGCCTATGTCCAAATATAGTCCAAGGGAGCTAGAGCTTCAAAGTACGAATGTGGGGGGGATGTGGGGGGGACACAGTTCAATCCATAGTAACATCTTTGACAACACTTACTAGTTTCCATTTTTTAAATAATAACCATCTTAGTTTTGTGAAGTGGCATCTCATTGTAGATTTGATTTACACTTCCCTAGCGATTAATGATAATGAGCATCTTTTCACGTGCTTACGGGCCATTTTTATTTTTATTTTTTATTTATTGATTTCAGAGACAGAGGAAAAGAGAGAAAGAGAAAGACAGAAACATCAATTTGTTGTTCACTTATTTATGCATCTATTGGTTGATTCCTGTATGTGCCCTGACCAGGGGATCCAACCCACCACCTTGGCGTATCAGGATAATGCTCTAACCAGTTGAGCTACCTGACCAGGGCTTGTTGTCCACTTTCGTATCTTCTTTAATGAAATGTCTATTTAAGTCCTTTGACCATTTTTTAATTGGGCTGTTTGGTGAAGATTTGTAGGAATTCTTTATATAAACTGGATAATGAAATCCTTATCAGATAAATGATTTGCAAAAACCTGTTCCCATTCTACGGGTTGTCTTTTCACTCTCTTGATAATGTCCCTTAAGGCACAAACATTTTTAATTCTGATTAAGCCCAGTTTATCTATTTTTCCTTTTGTTGCCTGTGCTTTTGGTGTTGGTGCATATGTTAAAAACCATTGCCAAATCCAACGCGATGACTATTTGCCTTTGTGCTTTTTTCTAAGAGTTTCATAGTTTTAGATTTAGATCTTTGATCCATTTTCTGCTATGTTTTGCATGTCATATGAGGTGAAGGTACAGCTTCATTCTTTTGCATGTGAATATCCAGTTCTCCAAACACCATTTGGGAAAGAGGCTGTTGGTTCCCCCAAATCAATTGACCATATATATGAAGATTTTTCCCTGGACTCTCTGTTCTAATCCATTGGTTTACATGTCTGTCTTTACGCTGGGGCCACGCTGTTTTGTTTGTTAGAAGAGGATATGACCTGCTTTGCAAGCTGTCATGAGAGTAAGAGATCATGTGAGCGAAGTGGCTGGCACAGAGCCTGGCACACAATAGGTGCTTAAAAAACAGCAGGTACCCTTAGCCAGGTGCTTGGAGGATGAAAGGAGCAGGTTCCGTCAGAGCTGAGGGGAACTCCTCCCATCTGCGCAACTGGCCTGTGGAGACCGGAATGTGACTCAGGGCACACCAGGCCCTCATCTGCTTGTCCCTGAGCAATGTCCACTGCTTCTCAGCACCTTAAGCAGATTTTCCATTTCTGCTTCTCTCTTCTAGCGCTGCTGTACAAATTCAGATGCCCCCAAAGTTTCTGAGACAAGAACTTAGTGGTTTATTTTGGAAGAGATTCCAGGAAGCCCGGGAAGGGAGAGGGTAAGTGAGACAGGGAATGGAAGAAAGCCAACGAGAGGGCTCCTACCTCTGTGGGGCTCAGTCCCACCGGGAGCAGCCATGTGGGCAGCTGAGGGGCCACGTACTGCGAGAATTTCTCCACGGACTCCCACGGCCCTGGAGGTTTGAAATCTCTGGCCCTTCCAGGCTACCCTGCACAACAGGCTGAGCAGGTTTCCACAGCTCCAGAAAAAACCCTCAGGCTGCAAAGCAGAGCCATAAGGAGGAGAAAGCAATACCCATACTGGGAACCTCTTGGGTCCCTGCAGGTGGACTAGAGAGGACCAGAGGGGTCTGGGGCAGGGCACCAGCAGCCTCTCCAGCCAGCACCACCACCCACCTCTCTGCCCCACGCCTCCTTCATGACTCCTGCCTGCTCAGAGCTCCCACTGCAGCTGACTTCTCTGAGCTTTCACCGCTGTGTCTCTGGGTTGGGTTTCTACGTCACTCTGCTGCCCAAGTCTCTGTTAAGTCTCGCGTTTAGCCTGTCCTGTTGAGTCACCACAGTGACTGGGCAGGGCGTTCACAATAGCTGGCTCACTGAGCACTGCCCTCCAAAGCTGGCCGTCCTTGCCCTAGGCCCTGACCCTCCCTCGGTCCACATTTCTGAAGTCTGAGGAGCAAAGCCCAACGACTTTAGCAACAGAGCCGTTTCTTACTCTTTCTTAATAGGGGCTGCCATGTGAAAGCACCCAGGCTTCTGGATTGAGGATTAGTCGCCCAAAGGAGTACAGTTGTCCCCCTTTACAAATGAGGGGATTGGGGCTCCGGGCATTTAGAGACTCGCCTAAGGGCTCACAGTTAGTTAAAGGCAAGCTTGGGTTCATGTGCAGTCTCCTGCCTCTAAATCTCACACTCTTTCTGCTCAATCATTTTGCCTCTCACACAAAGAAAGAAAGCTCCCCGTACTGAAAGTTATGAGAATCTTCCTCGTGGGTGAGATATGTCACAAGGGAAAGGGACCTCGGACTTTCAGGGTCCTGGGCTTTGGATGGCAGAGCATAAGATTGGGGTTGGTACTAAACCTGCAGTGAAGGAACCTGTACTTTTTGTGCCGGATCAGGTACCACTCTTTGTGAAATTGTAGTTGAAGCAAGTGGTAGAGGACATTGAAGATCCAGAAAAATCTGCAGGAAAATAGCATGAGATTAAGAAAGATTCTGTTCATTTCTTTCAATATTCTTGACAACTGGTTGGGTGGGGGGGGAGCTGCTTATATCAGTCATGTTCCTGGTGGCAAAGGGCAGAAACCAGCCAGGTAGCTTGAGCAGGAGAGAGATTTATTGGTAGGATATTAGATGGCTTGTGGAATGGCAGATAGGCTAGAGAAGCAGCTTAGAAAACAGGCCTCCCTGGATGGTGCAGCTCAGCGAACTGAGTGCCAGCCTGTGAGCCAAAAGGTTGCTGGTTCGATTCCCAGTCAGGGCACATTCCTGGGTTGCAGGCAAGGTCCCTGGTTGGAGGGGTGTGAGAGGCAGCCTATCATACATCAGTGTTTCTCTTCCTCCCTTCCCCTCTCTCCAAAATTAAATCAATAAAATATTTTTTTAAAAAAGAAAGAAAACAGGCCAGAACTGAAAGGGCAAAGGGCAGCTGAGACCAAACCACAGGAATGATCAGCTGGCAACGTTCCTGGGCACTCCTCCTTCACGCAAGAGCCTGACAGGCGCAGCCCGGTCACGTGCCCACCATGCCAGCCCCCACCGCGGGTGAAAGCAGGTGATCCGTTTCTGTTTCTGTGTTGGGAAGTGGGGGCTCAAGCTCATCGCCCTTCACCACCACGTTCCTTGAGAGGACTGTCCACAGTCATGGTCCCCAGTCGGTCACCACCTCTCCCAGCAATCTGCCATTTCTTACCCGCCATTCCACTGAAAGTGCCACTAAAGTCACCTTTCATATGCCAATCTGCCTTTCAGTCCTTCTCTGCAAGAATGCAGGTGCTTGGCGAAAGCCTCCCCTGTCTAGTTACCTGCCTGGATTCGTGTTAATTTGTCGTCGCAAATTATATGGTGCGACAGGGGCAGGCTCCAGTTTCATGGGGCCTGAGGCTCATGCATTTGGGGGAACCTCTTCAGGAAAAATAATATAAAGTTACATAAAGAAATTTCTAGAGCTCCTCCTGGGAATTCAAAAGAGGTGGTGCAAGTGAGGGGCCCCGAGGCCTAAGCTTCCTTCATTCACAATGAATCCCTCCTGAGAAGAGACAAACCGGGTTTTGTGAGCATTTGCCATTGGTGGATGGGATGATTTGTCCGCTTTTTGCCATTATGAGAGTACTGCAAAGAACATTCTTTTACTTAACTCTTTCGTGAACATGTGTATTGCTCCATCATACAAAGAACAGGAATTGCTGAGTTCTAGGTCATGGGCCTTTTCCCCTTTATTTGATGGTGTTTGGCCAAATTGTCCTTCAAATAGGTGTCCCTAAACCCCACATCCTTGGGGTTGTGGGAATTTTCCCACATCCTTGCCAGCACTGGATATTATAATTTTATTTTGCCAAGCTGTTGAGAGAAATAAAAAGGCATCTCAATGTTGTTTTAATTTACTACATTGGTTTCTAGGGCTGTTGTAACCAAGTACCACAAACTCAGTGACTTTAAGAAAAACAGAAGTTTATTGTCCCCCAGTTCCAGAGACTGGGAGTCCAAAATCAAGGTTTCGCAGGGCCACGCTCCCTCTGAAATCTGTAGGGGGGCTTCTTCCTTCCCTCTTCCTAACGTCTGTGGTCTCTGGTGTGTCATTCCAATTCTCTGTCCTTGCATGACATTCTCCCAGTGTCTCTGTCATCATATGGCCTTCATTTTATAAGAAGGACACTAGTCATTTTGAATTAGGGGCCCAACCTTCTCAAGTGTGACCTCATCTTAATTACTTACATCTGTGAAAGCTCTATTTCCCAAAAAGACCACATTTCGAGGTACTGGGAATTAGGACTTCAACATATCTTTTTTGAGGGGACACAGTCCAACCCATAACATTGGCATTCCTCTACATTCTAGGGTTATGGGACATCGTTTCATTTGTTTACTGGAAATTTGGATCCACTCTTCTGCAAATCACCCTTCCATGGCAGCTGCCCGGTATTCTACTGGGTTATTTGACATTTTCCTATTCCTTTCATGATCCTCTGTTTTTCAAGATGCAGCTGTTACATATGTGGCGAAGGTTTGCTCTCAGCCCATCACACATGCTTTAACTTTGGTTTTGGTGTCAGCCTTGACTTCTGTGACACAAAACTCCCCAGCGGCCCTCTTGCTTCTCTGGTTCAGCATCTGTCCTTCCTCCACTGCCTCTTTGCTCCAAGACTTCCCTGTCTCATAACTGGCGCCACATCATCTCTTGCTTAAGCAAGAGGCATGGGCACGTCCTTGCTCTTTCTTCTTCCTGGTTCTCTGTATCTGACTTATCACCGAGCTCCATAAACTTGACCTATCAAATACCTATCAAGTCCATGCATTTCTCTCCATCATTCTCCCTGGTCTAAGGCACCATCATTGCTCACTTAGACACTTGCCAACAGAGTCCCTGGTTTCCCTGCCCCTTCTCTGCCTGCTCCAATCCATTCCGCCAGGATCTCTGTTAATCCAAACTGATCCTGTCACATCTTGCAAGGGCTGCTTCTCACCTGGCCTGGCCGGAGCCACTTCCTCCCTCTGATATTCCTTCCAGCTCCCCAGCAACATTGGCCTTCAGAGCCAGTCTGCCTGGCTCCTATTTCCTGAAGGCCTGTTACACTTGTGGTTCTGTCTCTCTTGAATGTTTCCATCCCCACCCCTCGTCCTCGAGATACCATATTTCATTTTCTAAAACAAGAATGACCTTTCTTCTTCCCCAGGTTCAAGTTCAGGAAGAGTCACCCCACCCCCAAACCCACACCCACCAGGGTTCAGCTAGATACACACCGATGTGTACCAGCCCCTGGACTCCAAAATGCAACCCACCAGTGGGGGCAAGGGTGGGTGCTCCAAGCCGGCTTCTTCCTCTTTCCAGAGGTTACAGGGGTGAATGCCATGGAGGGCAGAAAGTTATTCCTGACTTTTAGGAGAAGGGCATGTTTGCTATTATGCTGAGAAACACATGTTCTCATCCTGCCCTGCCCAAGACCTAGTATCAACAACAACAAAAAAAAAGAGAAAGAAAGAAAAGAAAATATTCATTGACAAGCTCTTTACTGCTGCTCCTCCCTGACTCTCTGCCTAACATAGAAGATGAATTGCCTTTGGGGAGAATTAGAATCGCTAAGGCAGGAATGCAAACAACGAAGCTGCCAGCATTCGGCTTTTGACCTGCACAATGAGCTCTTGAGGCCCGTATCACATAAAATAGACTTTTTTAGTTTATCTGTTTATTCAACAAATACGTATTACGCCTCCACACACTCCAGTAGAGACTGAAAAGCATCACATGAGTATGGTGTTGAGTTCTATGAAGTATATTGGTACAGGTGAATAAAAACAAAGCACAATAAGGGACGAGTGGAGGGGCCATTTGGGACAGAATGGACAGGGAAGGTGGGATTGGAGCAGAGCTCTGAAGGTGGCAAGGAACAAGCATTCCCCTCAAAGGCCCCAGCTGGGGAAGGCTTGAATGTCTGAGGACAAGGAGGCCAGTGTGGCCACAGAGGAGGAACAACAAGGGGAGCTCAGTGGGAGCAAGGGTGCCAGGTGGCCAAATCCTGCAGGCCTGGGACACGGACCTGAGGTTCTACTGTGAGGACTTTGGGAGGCCAAAGGGGCGGAGTCCATATTTGCTATGGTATATGTTTTGGAAAACTCACTCTGGCTTCTCCATGAGGATAGACTGTAGGGGGGCAGGTGTGGAAGCAGGGACCAGGAGAGAAGTGACTGCAGCAAGGACGACAACAGAAGCAGTGAAGGCCGTGAGACATGTTGGGGGATTTATTCTAAAGATTATACTTATTTTTAGAGAGAGGGAAGGGAGGAAGGGAGAAAGCGAGGGAGAGAAACATCAGTGTGTGAGAGATACATCAATTGGTTGCCTCTCGCACACCCTCAACTAGGGACCTGGCCCGAAACCCAGGCATATGCACTGTCCAGGAATCGAACCAGCAACTCTCGGAGCTCAATCCACTGAGCCACACCAGCCCAGGCTTGACTGGATTTTGAAAAGAGGGTCTTTAGCACTTGGTGATGGGTTAGATAGAGGAGAGTAAAGGAATTAGAGGTTTCTAGGGTGACTTCTAGGCTTTTGTCCTAAACATCAGGGTGAATGGTGGTGCCATTTACTTGGGGGAGAGCAGATTTGAACATTCACACCTTCCACTTTGAAGGGTTTTGGAAACACTCAGGTTGTGATGTCTCGCACACAATCACTTGGGCTTGTTGGAGCTCTATGGAGAGACTAGAAGCGAAGAGGTCATGAGGCTACTGGCCGAGTGTTCCAAGCTTGAAATTGGGTTAGATCACCTATGGAGTGAGTTTCAGTAGAGAAAAGAAGGGGTGTAAGGAACATGTGGAGGACAGGACCCCATCATGCTCCATACTGCTCGAAGCCCAGGGCTCCCAGGTCACCTCTCATCACCTGAACCCCAATCCCATTGGACTCTGAACATTCCCTAATCTGCCTAGTCTCCCTCCTAATCTGCCAAATGTTCCCAGCACGTCTTGGGACCCACCGCTCGCCCCCCAGCAAAACCCTTTCTATTCCCAACCTCTTTTCTGCTCACCTGACTCCCCTGAGGACACTGTTTCCTTGCAGTCTTTCAATGGGGATGCCTTCATCCTCCACGATCCATTACCGAAGAGCTGGAGGAGGAGCTGCCTCTACCAGGCTCCTCACTGCCTCTTTCTAACCACTGTCCCGCCCTCCTTCCTCAAACCTCCTGCCCCGTTGGTGCACAGGCTCTTTTTTTGTCAGTATTCCTTTTATTTTTTAAAATATATTTTATTGATTATGCCATTACAGTTGTCCCATTTCCCCCTCTTCATTCCCCTCCCCCCTGCACACCCCCTCCTCTCATTCTGCCCCTTTAGTTCATATGCATGTGTCACAAGTTCTTTAGATTCTATATTTCCCACACTTTTCTTGCCCTTCCCCCTCTCTATTTTCTACCTACCGTCTACGCTACTTATTCCCTGTACCTTCTCCCCCCTTCTCCTCCTCCCACTCCCCTGTTGCTAACCCTCCATATGATCTCCACTTCTATGGTTCCACTCCTGATCTAGCTGTCCGCTTAGTTTGTTTTTGTTTTAGGTATGGTTATTAATAACAGGGAGTTTGCTGTCTTTTTGCTGTTTATATTGTTCGTATTTTTATCTCTTTTTCCCTTAGATAAGTCCTTTAACATTTCATACAATAAGGGCTTGGTGGTGATGAACTCCTCGAACTTGACCTTATCTGAGAAGCACTTTATCTGTCCTTCCATTCTAAATGAAAGCTTTGATGGATAGAGCAATCTTGGTTATAGTTTTTTGGTTTTCATGACTTGGAATACTTCTTTCCAGCCCCTCCTTGCCTGTAAGGTCTCTTTTGAGAATCAGCTGACAGTCTGATGGGAATTCCTTTGTAGGTGACTGTCCCCTTATCTCTTGCTGCTTCTAGAATTCTCTCCTTCATTTTAATTTGGCTAATGTAATTATGATGTGCCTTATTATGTTCCTCCTTGAGTCCATCTTTTTTGGGACTCTCTGAGCTTCCTGGACTTCCTGGAAATCCATTTCCTTTGCCAGATTGGGGAAGTTCTCCTTTATTATTAGTTCAAATAAGTTTTCCACTTGTTGGTCTTCCTCTTCCCCTTCTGGTACCCCTATAATTTGAATGCTGGAACGTTTAAAGATGTCCTGGAGGTTCCTAAGCCTCTCCTCATTTTTTTGAATTCTTATTTCTTCATTCTTTTCTGGTTGGATATTTCTTTCTTCCTTCTGGTCCACTCCATTGATTTGAGTCCCAGTTTCCTTTTCATCACTATTGGTTCCCTGTGCATTTTGCTTCATTTCACTTAGTGTAGCCTTCATTTTTTCATCTAATTTGTGACTAAAATCAACCAGTCCTGTGAGCATCCTGATCACCAGTGTTTTGAACTGTGCATCTGATAGGTTGGCTATCTCTTGGTCGCTTAGAAGTATTGGCTCTGGGGCTTTGAGTTGTTCTTCTGCTTGAGCCATAATGTTTTGGTCTGTTCGTGCCTGTCATGTACGTGGGGCGAAAGCTTAGGTGTTCACCAGGGCGGGTCAACCCAGTTGCTGGGTTGTGACTAGGGGTGGAGTCAGAGAAGGAGCAATGACATTTGTTCCACTCTCTCTCTTGAATTTCAGTCCCCTCTGCCACTTCCCACAAGCAAATTGGGCCCTTCTGGTACTGGTTCCTGGGTTAGTGGGCTTGTGTACGTTCAAGGACCCTGTGTGTGGGGGGGGAGTCTCTCCAATGAACTCTCCTGTGAGGCTGAGAGCCTCTCCTGGCACCTTAACCCCTGAAAGTTTTTTTAATCAGTGCTTTTAGGCTTTATTTCCCAGCGATGGGGCCCTGTGTTGTGTGGTCTGTCTCACTGCTTACTCATTCGCTTGTTTTATCTGCATGTGACTGTGTGACTGCAGTCAGCCAGCCGCCTTATGCCCACACTGGGTCTGCCCGTTGCCACCCCACACCTGGGATCTGCCAACTGCTGCCTGTGCACCTGGGTCAGTCCGGCAGCTTTTTCCTGCTGTGACCTCTCTCCACCAGCTGCCGACTCTGCCCCTCTTACTGGTCTAGATGAATGGTTCGTTGTTGTAAGACGTCCGTACAGTTCAATTATCTGTCTGTTTTGGTTGTGTTTTTGTTTCTAAATCTTTGTTGTCCTTAAACTTGGTTGTGCAAGGAGGTACAGTATTTCCACCTACACCTCCATCTTGGCCGGAAGTCTCCACAGGCTCTTAAATGATCTCCCTGACTGCAAGTCACCTGCCTTCCTCCCAGACAGCCTCATCCCCAGGGTCCTCATGTCTCTCTCTCTCTGTCTCTCTCTCTCCACCTCTACTGCTTCTCACCTTTCTTCTTCATAAATTCTGCACTGATGTAGATAATTCCTCCAAACTCTAGATGCTCAGTTCCTTGACCTCTATACTGCCAAGGTCATCTGCTACCCTTGTCATACCCTGGACTTTGTCATAGCAAGAACAATACAACTTCCAGATCTTCCATGTCAAACATCTCAGCCTTGGACCTCTACCTCCAGATATATTTCTAGCTCCTTCCTTTATTCTGATATGACCATTCTTCCTCACATATGGGATCCCTAACCAGTGGTCCTCCATCTTTTAACTGCCCATCACCTCCCTCCCTGTCCTCATGTCCCTCCTTACCCTTATCATACCTGTGGCCCACCATTTGATCTATCCTTGCTGACCAGCTGAATGTGGCTGGGGGAAAACAGTCATGCTGACGATTCACACTGTATCCTACAAAACTCCAGTAAGAGCGTCCTTTCCCTCATCTTTCTCCCTGGCTGAGCTGGGAGTGCCTCACTGGAGCAGAGCAGTGCAGAGCCCCCAGAGCACGGGGAACAGACTGGTGCAGCGCAGAGCACACCATTGAGGAGCGGAGCAGAGCTGTCTAGGGGGAGTGGTCCTGGCCCCAGGGCGCCTCACAGCTGTGCTCCATCACAGCTGAGCTGTTTTGCACTGAATAAAGATTCCTTCTTCTCCGAACCCCAAATTGGAGGTTCCTGTTGGCATTGCGTCGGTGCCGATGTTGCATGGCACGAACAGTGACACAAAGATGAGTGAGACCGGCTCCCTCCACCCTCCTCAGGGAACATGCCATCTCAGCTGTGAGACAAAGGCGAGGTGGAGAGGCAAGAGCTCTAGTGGCTGTCAAACATGCCTGGGTGCCAGGGGCATAGATTCCCAGGCTCCCCTCCCCAGCTCCTATTTTGGGCAGGTGCTCCATGGAATTCTGACACCATTACTTGGGACAGGTGTTTGGAAACACTGCTCTAAGGGGAAAAAAACCAACGACCCTCAAACAGGGCCTCAGTGCTGCTCAGCAACGCAACCCCATCCCCTGCTTCTTGAAGTGCTGGGGCCACTTCTGCATACACCTGTCTTAGAGTCGAACAGTAATAGGCACTAAACCCAGACTCCTTCTTGGCACTGGTTTCTGAGGCATTTTTTTTCTGACTGAAGTGAGGAGAGTGTCAGGGGACAAGGAGGTCTGAGGGATGCTCACCCCGCCTGCTGTGGGGAGGGCCAAGGCAGAGCCCCAGTTCTCATCTGCACAAGCTGGATTTTGAGACTACAGGGGAAGGGCATGGTATTTATTCATCAGCAGTGGCTTCAGAATAAAGAATAAAGGATTAGGCTTCCCCTGGGATGGAAAGGGATTCTTAGGCTTCCCCTGGGGGTACAGGTGCAGAAAGAGTCAGGAGTGATTCAGTGGGGACTTGGAACCCTCTCTGGATGCGTGCCTCTACCGGGAGCTCAGCCAGCTCCTGGGACCATCTGACACCCACCCCCTGAGCGAACACTGCATGCCACCTCTCACCTGTGATGCCATGAGCTGTGATTCTCACCATAGCAGAAAGACCACCTGTGACCAGCATACCTGCTTGACCATGAACATCAAGTCAATGAGTTCCCACTGGCTGCCCAGCTGGTGAGGACCTTCTGTCTCAAAGCCTTGCTCAGTTTACCCAAAGTATTCCACGTGAACAATGACCTTGTCAATGCCTACGACACACATAAGCACTCTTCAAAACAGAGAGTCTCTGGACACCCTGGGGGCTCACAGCAGTGGAGAGCCTCCAGGACTTATTCTTGGGGGAAATCTACCCAGAACTAGGTTGGGATTATTCCCCTTTGTAAAGACAGTGGCAACCAACACCTACTCCCATTCCTGAAGCTTTCAGTGATCATGTTTTTCCCAGATAGTGAGGTGGAAAGGAAAGGCGCCAACCCTACCTTATCCTTTCCCCAAGCAGGGTGTGGTAAGGGAGCTTTCTAAGCCCTCCCTGGCACAGCATCTCCCTCATCCACCCACTTAGGTCCGTTCTCCTTGCCACTCACCTCATTGTTTACCCTCCTTCTCAGACTGCTTGCGTGCCGGTCTCTTCAGCTGGCATGCTCGCTCCCACTCTGATTCCCCCATCCTAAAACCCAGCTCCAGTGATGTCATTCTCCTGCTTTTCCATCAGGGTTGGCGAACGTCAGCCTGCAGGCCACACCCAGCCCGCTGCCTGTTTTCATATAGCCTGTCAGCTAAGGTGGGTTTTTACATTTGTAAATGGTTAGAAAAAATTCAAGAGAAGGGTGAATTTTCTCATGATGTGTAAGGATTATATGAAATTTGAATTTCAGTGTCCATGAATGCAGTTTTATCGGGACACAACCACACTCATTTGTTTGTATTCTCTATGGCTTCTTTCATGTTCCACAAGAAGCTGCAGTGGCTTAAACACCCGCCACATAGCTCTTTCCATAAAAAGGTTGTGACCTTTCCTTTAGGTCACATAAGTAGCCCCACTGCCTGCAAAACAAAATCCAAACAGCAAATTCTTTAACGTGACCTCAAAAGCGCTTCAGAATCTGTCTCCCAGTTCAACTTCAGGGACGCTGAACTGCTGGCTATTTCACAAAATCTGAGTGTCCTCCCACCTTTTAAAATGTCCTTGCTCCCCTTCTCTGCTTGACCAATTGATACATATCTTTCCAGGCTCTGCCCTGGTGTTGCCTCCTCCGGGGGCGCTCTCTGGCCCTCCCAGGCTGGATGAAATATCTCTGCCATGAGGTCCCATAGACCCCTCTATCACCTCACCTGTTGCTGGGCAGGCCCACAGCACGTAAACTGCTGTGTGGAGAAACCACGCAAGCTACTGATTTAGAGTGTCAGTTAGATTGGACAATAAGGAGGTTGATGGTGGTGTGCAAGAAAATGTCAGTGGATCCGGGAGCAGAAGCCAGGTTGTGTCGGGGAGTCAGCGGTACATGTGAAACTGAGGCAGCCGGAGTGCCCAGAACTCAAAGAGCTCTTCCCAACAGCTCTTTGAGTTGGAAGGGGAAGAGGCTAGCTACTAGAAAAGGTCACAGTCTGGAGGCAAGGAGGTAGACATGTGAGGATTCTTGTTTGCTCTTGTCCAGGAATCAGTAGAGAGATCACGCAGTCTGAGAGATCATCTAAGAGATCCACAGGTGGAATTTGGAGCATGGCATTCAGCACAGCAGAGAAGACTGGCCTTAGATGGTATCTTGGTGTGTTCAGGCTTTAAAAACCAAGTACCATAGATTCGGCGGCTTACAAACAACAAAAATTTATTTCTCAGAGTTCTGGAGGCTGCCTGTCCAAGGGCAGAATGAGCATGTGGTGAAGACTGTTCAGGCTGCAGACTGGCCCACATGGCAGAAGGGACAGAGGTCCTCCAGAGCCTCTTTTATGAGGGCACCGATTTCATTCATGCCCTACTCACCTCCCTCGCCACACCATCCCACTGGGCAGTAAGGTGGAACATGGGAATTTGTTACTATTTATATTATAAATACAGATATTCGAACCAGAGCAAATGGAAAAAGCCCACGTCTTCCCATTGGGAGGTGACAAGTGGGTACAATCAATCAGGTGGACACCTTGACAGCAGGCTGGTGGGATCGTTCCTGTCAGAAGGCTTCAGTTTTCTAAGGGTCATAGTGGGGGAGTCAGAGGTTTGGGGACGGTGGAAAAGGTTTTAAGTAGCCACCGTGAAAGATGGCAGGGTGAGCTGATGAGGAAGGCAGAGTCATTGGTGTGCAGTATTGGCAGGTCTAGTTACACTTGACGTTCATACATTGATGGCATCAGACTCTGTGGCCACATAATATTCTCCAGCACAGCTCAGGGCCCAGATGTCCCGAGGAGAGGAAGAATGTTCAGGCTGACTCGAGTTTGGGTTCCCAGGCAGATGCAGCAGTGGGAAAGGTCAAGAGAAGTGAGGGTGCCCTGACTGGTGTGGCTCAATGGATTGAGTGCTGGCCTACAAATCTAAATGTCACTGGTTCGATTCCCAGTCAGGGCACATGCCTGGGTTGTGGGCCAGGTTCCCAGTAGGGGGTGCACAAGAAGCATTGATGTTTCTCTCCCTCTCTCCCTTCCTTCTCCTCTCTCTAAAAATAAATAAGAATAAAATCTTTTATTTTTTAAAGAGAAGTGAGGGTGTTTTCAAGAGTGGTCAAGGTGAGGGACTATGGGGGCCCTGCAGGAGCGGGAAGGAGGTAAAGACAGGAGAAGTAGAATCAAAGTCCAGCTGGAGGTCAAGGAGTAGGAAGTGAGAGCGAGGAAGAAACAACTGGGAAGGAGAGACCACAGTAAGAGACGGAACTCGAGGCAAATGGCAGCCGAGATGGAGGGAAGGCGGAAGGGCTCAGGGAGATGGAAGGCACAGAGCTGAGCAGGTAGGTTGTCTGTCTACAGGCCACAGCCATGGACAGAAAGACAGCAGAACAAAGGGGAGGGGCAGGGGAGGAGAGAAAAGTAGTGAGTCTGAGCCTAACAGTTGACAGTGAATATGCTTGCAGCTGAGAGGCAAGAACTCGAGAGGAGACAGAAAGGGTATTTGACAGACAGCCAAGGATAAAGATCTGGAAGAAGCCTTGGAGCGGCTGTAGGAGCGGAAGAATGAGGAAAAAGAAACAGTCCATGAGAGGGAGGGGCGCTGACAAGCGGTGACTTTGGAGGACGCGTGATTTCCTTTGAAAGCTTTGGAACCGGTGGCCTGCAGGCCAAACCCCAACTTTGCTTTTGCTTGCTCAAAAAATGAGTCAGTATGCAAAACATCCGGCAGTTCCTCACAAAGATCCAGGTTGGGGCCTCTTTCTAGTTGTCTGTTTGTTTGTTTCTGAGACATAGTTCCCTGACCACGACTCACCCTTTTTTTGTGCAGTTCAGTGGGTTTTGGTATATTTGTAACCATCGTTGTTATCTACTTCTAGAATATTTCATCACCCCAGAAGAAAGCCCGTGCCTGTCACCAGTCACTTCCCATTTCCCCCCAGCCTCTGGCAACCACTAATCTGTCTTCTGTCTTTAAGGACTTGCCTATTCCGAAAATTTCACCTGAAAGGACTCATACAGGAAGCGGTCTTTTGTGACTGGATTCTTCCATTTAGCATAATGCTTCCAAGGTCCACCCACATGGCAGCAGATACCATACCTCTTTCCTTTTTACAGCTGACATTCCATTGTTCAGCTGGACCCATCGATGGACTTTCAGGTGGTGTCTACTTTTGGGACATTATGAAGACACTGTTACTATGCAAATTCATGTACAAGTTTTTGCATGAGCTTTTTTCAGGTCTTCCAGGTAAATATCTAAGAATGAAATTGCTGGGTCATATACTAGCTCTGGGTTTAAACGTCTTAGGCCCTGCCAAACTGTTTCTGAGGCACTGTACCATTTTACGTTCCCACCAGCACTGCAGGTTTAATTGCCTCTCTTGAATCTTCAGAAGATCTGGCCACGCTTGGTCCACATTCCCCCATGGCACTAGCTCGCCAAATTCTCACCATGCCCAGCGCGGGCACAGGCATCACCCTTGCCACTAGCCCTTTACCACCACCCATTTTCCTTACCTGCCTGGCCCCAGAGTGAACCCTAGACTGGGCCAGCAAAGAGTAAGAGTATAGCTGATTTTCAACCAAGACCTAGCTTTTCAAAGGGCCAAGTAAAAAAGGTTTGGAAAGGTGTAAAACAGGGGTTTGTTAAAACTAGGAAGTACACAGACTTGTGGAGAAAAGAGATGGCCAGGGCATGGGGGCTGGTGTTTGGGGCAGACGGGCAGCTGGGGAGGATTGCAGGTATGGTGGGTGAGTATCGTCGCCTAGGCCTCTGTGGGCTGAGGCCAGGCATGTCCCGAAGTGGTCCTGGTGGATATGAAGGACCAGGACTTACAGGATCTCAAGGCAAATTTGTCTTAATCTAGCTCAGCACTGTCTACTAAAAATAGATTATGAGCCCAGGCTGGTGTGGCTCAGTGGTTGAGTGCCGGCCTGCAAATCAAGGGTCACTGGATAACCTGTGGCATTTTAATTATGATGTGTCTTGGAGTGGGCTTCTCTGCCTCCGTCTTGCTTGGGACTCTCTGTGCTTCCTGGACTTGCATGTCTATTTCCTTCACCAAATTAGGGAAGTTTTCTTTCATTATTTTTAAAAGATTTTATTTATTTATTTTTAGAGAGGGGAAGGAAGGGAGAAAGAGAGGGCAAGAGAGAGAAATATTCACGTGTGGCTCCCTCTCATGTACCCCCCAGTGGGGACGTGGCATGCAACCCAGGCATGTGCCCTGACTGGAAATCGAACCAGTGACCCTCTGGTTGGTAGGCCAGTGCTCAATCCACTGAGCCGCACCAGCCAGGGCTCACTATTTTTTCAAATAAATCCCTAATTTCTTGCTTTTTTCCTTCTCCTTCTGGAACCCCCCCCCATAAGGCAAATATTGGACCTCTTGAAGTTGTCAGAGGCTGCTTATACTATCCTCATTTAAAATTTTTTTTCCTCTTGTTGTTCTGATTGGTTGGGGTTTTTTTTGTTTTTTTTGTTTTAATTTTTATTTTATTGATTATGCCATTACAGTTGTTCTATTCCCCGCTTCATTCCCCTCCACCCTGCACCACCCCACCCCTACCATTCCCTCCTTTTAGTTTATGACCATGTGTCTCAAGTTCTTTGGATTCTATATTTCCCATACTATTCTTGCCCTCCCCCTATCTATTTTCTGCCTACCGTCTACGCTACTTATTTTCTGTACCTTCTTCCCCCTTCTCCTCCTCCCACTCCCCTGTTGCTAACCCTCCATGAGATCTTCATTTCTATGGTTCTGCTCCTGATCTAGCTGTCCTTTTAGCTTGCTTTTGTTTTAGATGTGGTTGTTAATAACTGTGAGTTTGCTGTCCTTTCACTGTTCATATTATTTTTTTATCTTCTTTTTCTTAGATAAGTCCCTTTAACATTTCATATAATAAGGGCTTGGTGGTGATGAACTCCTTAAATTTGACCTTATCTGAGAAGCACTTTATCTGTCCTTCCATTCTAAATGAAAGTTTTGCTGGATAGAGCAATCTTGGTTGTAGGTCTTTAGATTTCATGACTTGGAATACCTCTCTTCCAGCCCCTGTAAGATCTCTTTTGAGAAATCAGCTGACAGTCTGATGGGAACTCCTTTGTAGATGACTGTCCCCTTAGCTCTTGCTGCTTCTAGGATTCTCTCTTTCATTTTAATCTTGGTGAATGTATTTATGATGTGCCTTGGTGTGTTCCTTCTTGGGTCCAACTTCCTTGGGACTCTCTGAGCTTCCTGGATTTCCTGGAAGTCTATTTCCTTTGCCAGATTGGGGAAATTCTCCTTTATTATTTGTTCAAATAAGTTTTCCACTGGTGGCTGTGCCTTTCCCCCTTCTGGTACCCCTATATAATTCGGATGTTGGAGCGTTTTAAGATGTCCTGGAGGTTCTTAAGTCTCTCCTCATTTTTTTGAATTCTTGTTTCTTCATTCTTTTCTGTTTGGTCATTTTTTTCCTCTTTCTGGTCCACTCCTTTGATTTGAGTCTCAGTTTCCTTTCCATTACTATTGGTTTCCTGTGCATTGCCACTCATTTCAATTAGTTTAACTTTCATATGTTCCTCTAATCTGTGACTAAAATCAACCAGTTCTGTGAGCATCCCGATCACCAGTGTTTTGAACTGTGCATCTGAAAGTTTGGCTATTTCTTCATCACTTAAATTTATGGGCTCTGGAGCTTTGAGATCTTCTTGAGCCATTTTTGGTCTGTTTGGGCCCATTAAGTATGAGGAACGGAGCCTTAGGGGCAGGGCGGGGCCTCCATGGTGGGGGGTCGCTGGGTTGTGACGCTGTATGTGGGGGCGGGGTCAGAGCTGGGAAATGGCGGCCGTCTCTGCTGCCTCCCGTCGCTGGGACCCGCTGGGTCACGTCTCACTGCGCACTCCCTCACTGGTCTATCTGCGCAGGAATGCGCCAGCACAGTCAACCCGCTGCCCTTCACCCTCGCCGGATCTGCCGGTTGCTCATTGGGTCACGCTCGCTAGGTCACTCACTGGGTCGGCCCTTTGCAACCCCACGCCTCGGATCCGCACGCCTGGGATCTGCGCACCTGAGTCCGTCTGACCGAGTTTTCCTGTGCAACCCCGCTCCACCAGCTGCTGGTTTCGCCCCTCTTACAGGTCAGGCTGAAGAATTTGTTATCAGACTTCCAAAAAGTTCAATTTTCTGTGTTCTGGCTATGTTTTCTGTTGCTAATATTTTGTTGTCTCTAAACTTGGTTGTGTGAGAAAGCACGCCGTCTCCACCTATGCCACCATCTTGGTGGAAGTCCTGGTTGGGTTTTTTTATTCCTTATATTCTAATTGATTATTTGATTCTCAGCTTCATGCACTGTATTGTTGTTTCCCTGTAAATTCTTATTTATTTCAATTAGTGTATTCTTCATTTCTGACTGGATCTTTTTTATGCTCCTGAGGTACTCACTAAGTTCCTTGAGGATCCTTATAACCAGTGTTTTGAACTCTGAATCTAAAAGATTGCTTATCTCTGCTTTATTTAGTTATTTTTTTCAGGATTTTTTATGTGTTCTTTCATTTGGGAAATGTTTCTTTGTCTCTTCATTTTGGCAGCTTCCCTGTGTCTGTTTCTATGTGTTAGGTAGAGCTGCTTTGACTCTGTGTCTTGATAGTGTGGCTTAATGTAGTAGGTGTCCTGTAGGGTCCAATGGCATGGCTTCCCCTATCACCCAAGCTGGGTACTCGGGATGTGCCCCCCATGTGGGTGAGTACACCCTCCTCTTGTAGTTGAGACCCAGTTGCTGTTGGCAGATCAGTGGGAGGGGTTTACCCAGACCAGTCAGTTGCAAGGAGTGGCTGTGAACAATGACCACAAACCTCCACCCTCCGTGGAGGATCAGCTGTGCAGGGGCAGAGTGGTGGTGCTCCAATGTGACCTGTAGCTATCCCCTGGGTGCGCAGGCCCACTGGGGTTTCCCAGGCGGTACAGGCCAAGGTCATCCTCCACCTGTGTTTTGCCCAGGGCTCCCTGCCTGAGCTATAAAGCAGGGGTGTAAAACTCATTTTCACTGGGAGCCATATTAACCTCATGGTGGCCTTCAAAGGGCCGGATGTAATTTTAGGACTGTATAAATGTAACTACTCCTTAACTAGGGGCAAGGAGCTCAGCACTGCCGCCAAGTAGAAACAAGGTGCCAGGCTGGACAAAACAAGGTAGAGGCCTGGATTTGGCCCACAGGCCTTGTGTTTGCCACCTGTGCTATAAAACAATCTGAGATGGCTGTTATTTGTGCTGGACTTGGAGATTCCCGGGCAAAGCCAAGCTGTGAGTCTAAGCTGGCTGCTGCTAGTGCTACACCTGGGGCTCACTGAAGCCTGTCTCTGTTTGCCTTGATGGCAGACACTTCAGTTTTTCCCTGGGTTCTCCGGTGTCTTTAGAGCTGCTACTCTGGTGCTGGAGCTCAGAGGGAGTGAGTCTGAGTAGACGAGTTCGTGTGTGGGTTTTTTAAGAGAAACCGCTTGGGGCTCCAGCTGTTTTTCCACCAACCATATCCTAGCTGGTTTTTGCAGCCGGAAGTTGTGGAGACTTATCTTCCTGGCTCTGGAACCCTGGGCTGTGGGGCCTGGTGTAGGGCTGGGACTCCTTGCACCTGAGATATCCCTCACGAATTTTTATCCACTATACATGGGTGTGAGACCAGCCCGTTTTGCATCTGAGTTCCTCCTACTGTTACAGAATGGACTTAGGGTATGTGGACAAAATACTATTACCGAATGGACTGCCCTTCTTCTCCCGAGGTCCCCCTGTGCTAGGTTCGCCTTTCCCGCCGCCAGGAAATTATGTCTCTCAGTGTCAGAGTTTGGTGAAAAGGAAAGGAATTATTTATTCAAAGGTTGTACAGACTTATTAGAGTAATGACTTAATGTCTTCATTAAAATCCCAAAGTCCCTTAAAACACCCACAAACACACATAATCCTTCCTTCCCCACTTTGCCCAGTCAGGGATATCATATTTCAGGGAAAGAAATAGAAGTACATGGCTCAGGTAGTCCCTGGTAATCCGTGGTTGGCTGGCAGGCTTCCCTCCGTTTACAGCACCATCAGCTGTGTCACCCCCGCGATCTCCAGATCTTAATCCAAACCCATGTGGCACCTTCTCTAGGCCCACCAGTAAGAGTCCTTTCACCCCTTTTCCACCCGCAGCATCTCTCCCGCATTCTTCCAAACTGCTAAGAGAGAGCTCTGCATTGCTGCTACAGCTTGTTTTCCAACTCCCTAAGCTACATGACAAAGGGAGCATCCCAAAGCCGCGTGGTTCTCCCTTTCTTGTCAAGGCTGCGTGGTGTCCACCTTACTCCAAAGTCACATGGTCCCCTCTTACTCCAAGCTCTCATGCAGGCTCTGTAACCAGGGGGAGCTTCTTCCCAGTTACATCCCGTGTGGAAGTCACTCTCATCTCCCTGGGTCAAAGCATAGCCACAGCTATTTAACATGTCCATGAAACCAGTCAAAAATTGTAGATGTGTTAAATGACCATTCCTGAGGTTACTGGCAAAACTGTTGGTATGCAAAACAACTCTTAATGGCCCAGCTCCATATGTCCTATCCCCCAATTCAGACTAGTGAGTGTGAAGGACATCCTATATATATATTTCCTGGACACTCTGAGTTCTGGGGCTCATTACAAACTCCTATTTGGGGGGCCCTTGGCTGCACCCTGTTATACTACCAGTATAGATGGATGTGGTTTCTTTAATTCCATAGTTGTCAAACTTCCATTCAACTTGATATCTGACGGTTCTGAGTGATGGTTGCTCTGTATTTTATTTTTAATTTTGATGTGGTTGTGCAAAGAGGCGAGCCATATCTTCCTATGCTGCCATCTTGACTGGAAGTCTACTCGAATTCTTTGCTTTTAAAGACATGACTCATTTTGTGTGCACACACCAGGCTTAATTCCACCCCAGGGACTTTGTGCTCCCTCCTCCCACACCCATATTTACATGATTCACTCATTTACCTCCTTCCTTCTCCAGGAGGCCCATCGTGACCATCGAGTTTTCCAAACCTCCCTATCCTACTCAGTGTTTTTTCTGATAGCAACCATTATCTTGTGCTATCTTTGACAGATATGAGTACTAACACATAATATTCATAAAAAGAATTTGAAGGAGTTGGCCTGGCACAGTGGTTAAGAGGGTGAGTTCTTGAACGAAGTTCATTAAGTTCACATTTGAATCATCCACTACCTAGTTGTGTAGCACTGAAAAGTTACTCAACTGCTTTTGCCTGAGTGTATTTTATCTCTAAAATGGGGACAATTGTTTATCTTCTTCACAGGATTACTGTGACAATTAACAAATCCTACACTTAAAACTGCATCTGCCACATAGGAACTCAATACATGAAGATATTATTATTATTTCTAGGACAATGAACCATTTGAATGGCACTGTTATTCATAATTTTTTAAAATATATTTTATTGATTATGCCATTACAGTTGTTCTATTCCCCCTTCATTCCCCTCCACCCTGCACACCCCTTCCCTACCATTCCCCGCTTTAGTTTATGACCACGTGTCTCAAGTTCTTTAGATTCTATATCTCTCCTACTATTCTTGCCCTCCCCCTATCTATTTTCTACCTACCATCTATGCTACTTATTTTCTGTACCTTCTCCCCCCTTCTCCTTCTCCCACTCCCCTGTTGCTAACCCTCCACTGAGATCTTCATTTCTATGGTTCTGCTCCTGATCTAGCTCTCCTCTTAGTTTGCTTCTGTTTTAGGTGTGGTTGTTAATAACTGTGAGTTTACTGTCCTTTCACTGTCATCTTTTTTATCTTCTTTTCCTTAGATAAGTCCCTTTAACATTTCATATAATAAGGGCTTGGTGATGATGAACTCCTTGAATTTGATCTTATCTGAGAAGCACTTTATCTGTCCTTCCATTCTAAATGAAAGCTTTGATGGATAGATCAGTCTTGGATGTAGGTCTTTGGATTTCATGACTTGGAATACCTCTTTCCAGCCCCTTCTTGCCTGTAAGGTCTCTTTTGAGAAATCTGCTGACAGTCTGATGGGAATTCCTTTGTAGGTGACTGTCCCCTTATCTCTTGCTGCTTCTAGGATTCTCTCCTTCATTTTAATCTTGGCTAATATAATTATGATGTGCCTTGGTGTGTTCCTTCTTGGGTCCAACTTCTTTGGGACTCTCTGAGCTTCCTGGACTTTCTGGAAGTCTATTTGCTTTGCCAGATTGGGGAAATTCTCCTTTATTATTTGTTCAAATAAGTTTTCCACTTGTTGGTCCTCCTCTTTCCCTTCTGGCGCCCCTATAATTCTGATAATGGAACGTTTGAAGATGTCCTGGAGGTTCCTAAGCCTCTCCTCATTTTTTTGAATTCTTGTTTCTACATTCTTTTCTGTTTGGTCATTTTTTTTCCTCTTTCTGGTCCACTCCTTTGATTTGAGTCCCAGTTTTCTTTCCATTACTATTGGTTTCCTGTGCATTTCCATTCATTTCAATGAGTTTAGCCATCATATGTTCCTCTAATTTGTGACTAAAATCAACCAGTTCTGTGAGCATCCTGATCACCAATGTTTTGAACTGTGCATCTGAAAGTTTTCTATTTCTTCATCACTTAGATTTATTGGCTCTGGGGCTCTAAATTCTTCTTGAGCCATGTTTTGATCTGTTCGTGCCTGTTTGGTATGAGGAGCAGAGCCTTAGTTGTTCACCAGGGCGGGGCCACCCAGGTCGCTGGTTTGTGACACTGTATGTGGGGGCGGGGTAAGAGAGGGACAATGGCAGTCCCCTCTGCTGCTTCCTGCCACTGAGGCCTGCATGGTCTGTCTCACCGCTCCCTCCTTCACCGGTTTATCTGCAGGCAAATGTGTGACTGTGGTCAGCCCTCAGTGAGTCCACCACCCCACACCCTCAGGGAGTCCGCCCACTTCTCCACACCTGGGATCCGCCTATGGCTGCTGGCCCTGGGTCGCACACCCGGATCGGTCTGGTGGATCTTTCCTGCCCAACCCTGCTCTGCTGCTGGCTCTGCCCCTCTTATCAGTTTGGCTGAAGGGCTCGTTGTTGTCAGACTTCTGTGAAGTTCAATTTTCTGTGGTTTTGGCTGTGTTTTTGTAGCTAAAACTTTGTTGTTTTTAAACTTGGTTGTGGGAGGAGGCACAGTGCTTCCACCTATGCCTCCATCTTGGCGGAAGTCCTGTTATTCATAATTTTTTAAAGTGTTAGTTCGAATTCATCTGGTACCTTGTTTGAATCAGGTGCTTTTGAAAATTTTTCCTCTGTGGGTGGGAGAATAGCTCTTCGATAACATTAAAATTTTTTACATAATATTTGGTCTGGTTAGAATCTGATTGTCTTCAAGGACCAATTTTGATAAGTTCAAAATCAGTATCTGCAGAGTTGGTTCTTTCTGGAGGCTGTGATGGATAATTCCTCTTCATACCTTTCCTCTAACTTCTGGTGGTATCTAGCAATCCTTGGGGTTTCTTGGCTTAACTGTTTCACTCCAATCTCTGTCTGCATTTTCATATCACCCTCTCCCCTCTGCCAGTAGGTACCAAAGATCTATGGTAAGGTGACCATGATGGGGTGAACAAACGGTCCTTCATAACCATGGTCACTATCAATAAAAGTAAATTAGGAAATCTCTCTCTAGCTCTTTGGTGCTTTGTGTTAACCTTCATCAGCTTTGACAGAAAAGTCTTAACTTTCTAGTTTAGCAAGAGAAGACTTCACTGGTTTTGTCCTGGGTTGCCAGCAACTGTTGTTTCTAAAAGTTCTAAAAGGGCAGTTGTCATGGTAACTATGTGAGAGCCCCAGGGCATCTATTAACTTTGAAAAGGGAGAATCTGGTTGGAGGTTTTGGGGGAGTGGAGCTTGGTGTGACTCATTCATTCTCACTGAGTATTGGGGGTACATATGTGACCAAGGCAGAGGAAAGCCTAGAAAAAAGAGTCAGGTAGACCGATATTCAACCACCAGCCCTGCCTTTTAATAGCTGTGTGATGATGGCAAAGTTCCTGAGAATCTCAGAATCTCATATGCAGAATGGAGCTGCAGGCACCTGGTTTGTAGGGTGGTTGAGTTAATGTCCCTAAGGCTCCTGGATATGGATAGAATAGGTGAAATTGTTAGTGTAGGTAGCTAGATATTAATAAAGGAAAGGAGCAAAGGGAATTGGACACCAAGGCTAAGAAACTAGGGAGCTGAATTGGACAACAAGCCTGCTTCATTAGGAAGCTACAGCTTCACACACTTCCCAGAGCATCCTCTGCCCTTAGGACCTAATCCCTGAAGTGGGCAGGAAAGATGTTACAGGTCATTAGCCAGGATTACTCAAGGGAAAGATAAAACAGCAGGAGGAATTCTTCTGCTGGGCACGTGACTAGTAGAAGCCAAGAGGGTGCAGTGGGTGGTGCTTCTACTAGGAGGAACGTGCAGGAGGAACTAAGATGGCAACCATAAGGGGCAGAGCCCAGCCTGGTAAGAGGATTAGATTGGATAAGGGAGGCAGAACCTGAGAAGATCTAGGAAATGGATTAAGGAGAGGAAATAGCAGAAGTCTATGAAAGATTGGGAAGTTGATTAGTCAGTTTGAAAGGGCACCTGATCCTTTCCAAGCCTAAGATAATATACTCAGTTTTACAAAGCTCTCTCTCTCCATCCCTCTCTCTCCATAACATGCATTTGCTTCATTCTTTTGCTCTCTGAATTGCAACCCTGTGGCCCTAGCAGCCATATACAGCCCAGCAGCCATGTGGAGTCCAAGCATGGGCCTAGGCACAGTGCCAGCTGAAGCACAGCTGGGAACAGACTAAGACAGCTAGATGGGGGCAAAGACCAAACTGGACTAAGCTTTAATTTCGACTGAACAAATGGCAGAGAATACCTGGACACTGGCCTTTCTTTGGGCTTGATGAAGAAATCAAGGCTGAACTTTCACAGCAGAACGGGACATGAGACACTGAGAACCCTGGGGCAGTCCTTTGATTTTGCTTCTACAATAAATCTTACCATCTCAGCCTCCCATGCATGGGTCCTTGCAAATGCTTTCTCACAGCCCTGTGAAAGGGCCCCATTTCCAACAGCAACATTATATAAATGTTGGTTCCCTTCCTCCTAGTCCAGCTCAGCCATTTACAGGCTGTGTGACCTAGGAAAAGGTACGCATCTTCTTGGGGCTTCCAATTCCTCATAGATGATCTCTAAAATCCTTGCTGGCTCTGGGAGACTTGGACCCTGAGGATTAAATATAGAAGCTCTGAAAAGGCATGTGGGCTGCTCCTGCTCCTTCCCTCCCAACTGGAATAAACCGAGGAATACGAAGAGCAACACCCTGAGGAAAGCAACCCTCAGCCGCAGGTTTTCCAGGGCAGGCCTGATTTCACGTGTGAATCCTGTGCTTGTCAGACCAGATTTCCTGGTTTGGGAAATCCAGTTGTCCTAAACTGATCTTGCAGGGGACACATCTCTTTGCTTCTCTGAGCTACTCTTCTCACAGGGGGCAAGTCCTTCACAGGCCACACAGATTGCTGGGCCTTGTGCGAAATAGTCACTGATAGTCCAGGTTGCCACAGAGCCTGGCATTGGGTTTTTCATAGAGTTGGGGTTTTTGTTTGTTTTTTAAAAATTTAGGTTAAATTTACATAACAAAAAGTTAACTGTTTTAAAGTGTACAACTCAGTAACATTTAGTACATTTTCAGTTTTGTACAACCATCACCTGTCTATCTCCAAAACATTTTCATCACCCCCAAAGGAGACCCTCTACTCATTAAGTAATCACTCCACATTTCCCCCTCTTCCAACCCCTGGCAACCATCAGTCTGCTTTCTGTCTGTATAGATTTACCTATCCTCTATATCTTGTATGAATAGGATCCTAAAATGTATGGTCTTTTGTGCTTCTTTCATTTAGTATACTTTTAAGGTTCATCCACCTTGTTCCAGGTATTGGTCTTTCATTCATTTATTTTTATTTTTTTTTATTGATTATGCCATTACAGTTGTTCTATTCCCTCCCTTCATTCCCCTCCACCCTATCCCCCCCCGTCCCCACCATTACCCCCCTTTAGTTTATGACCACGTGTCTCAAGTTCTTTTTTTTTTTTTTAAGATTTTATTTATTTATCTTTAGAGGGGAAGGGGAGAGGGAGAGAAACATCAATGTATGGTTGCCTCTCGTGTGTCCCCTGCTGGGAACTGGCCTGCAATCCAGGCACGTGCCCTGACTGGGAATCGAACCGCAATCCTCTGGTTCGCAGGCCCGCGCTCAATCCACTGAGCTACACCAGCCAGGTTAGATTCTATATTTCCCATACTATTTTTGACCCCCCCCATCTATTTTCTATCTACCATCTATGCTACTTATTTTCTGTACCTTTTTCCCCCTTCGCCTCCTCCCACTCCCCTGTTGCTAACCCCCCTTGAGACCTTCATTTCTATGTTTCCACTCCTGATATAACTGTCCTTTTAGTTTGCTTTTGTTTTAGGTGTGGTTGTTAATAACTGTGAGTTTGCTGTCCTTTCACTGTCATCTTTTTTTAACTTCTTTTTCTTAGATAAGTCCCTTTAACATTTCATATAATAAGGGCTTGGTGATGATGAACTCCTTGAATTTGATCTTATCTGAGAAGCACTTTATCTGTCCTTCCATTCTAAATGAAAGTTTTGCTGGATAGAGTAATCTTGGTTGTAGGTCTTTGGATTTCATGACTTGGAATACCTCTTTCCAGCCCCTTCTTGCCTGTAAGGTCTCTTTTGAGAAATCAGCTGACAGTCTGATGGGAACTCCTTTGTAGGTGACTGTCCCCTTATCTCTTGCTGCTTCTAGGATTCTCTCCTTCATTTTAATCTTGGCTAATGTAATTATGATGTGCCTTGGAGTGTTTCTTCTTGGGTCCAACTTCTTTGGGACTCTCTGAGCTTCCTGGACTTTCTGGAAGTCTATTTCCTTTGCCAGATTGGGGAAATTCTCCTTTATTATTTGTTCAAGTAAGTTTTCCACTCGTGGCTGTTCCTCATCCCCTTCTGGCACCCCTATAATTCGGATGTTGGAGCGTTTAAAGATGTCCTGGAGGTTCCTAAGCCTCTCCTCATTTTTTTGAATTCTTGTTTCTACATTCTTTTCTGTTTGGTCAGTTTTTTCTTCCTTCTGGTCCACTCCCTTGATTTGAGTCCCAGTTTCCTTTCCATTACTATTGGTTCCCTGTGTATTTCCATTCATTTCAATTCAATTAGCCTTGATTTGTTCCTCTAATTTGTGACTAAAATCAATCTGTTCTGTGGGCATCCTGATTACCAGTGTTTTGGACTGTACATCTGATAGGTTGGCTATTTCTTGTTCGCTTAGAGTTATGGGCTATGGGGCTCTGAATTGTTCTTGAGCCATGTTTTGATCTGTTTGTGCCTGTTACGTATGAGGGGCAGAGCCTTAGGTGTTCACCAGGGTGGGGCCACCCAGGTCGCTGGTTTGTGATGCTGTATGTGGGGGCATGGCCAGAAAGGAACAATAGTGGTCCCCTCTGCTGCTTCCCACTGCTGGACCTGGTGAGGTCTGTCTCACTGCTCACTCCTTTGCTGTTTTATCTGCTCTCAAATGTGTGACCATGGTCAGCCTGCCCCACCCCGCGCCCTCACTGGGTCTGCCTGTCACAACCCCAGGCCTGGGATCCACCAATCGCCTCCCATGCGCCTGGGTCAGTCTGGCCGAGTTTTCCTGCACAATCCCCGCTCCACCAGTCGCTGGCTCCGCCCCTCTTACCGGTCTGGCCGAATGGTTTGTTGTTGTCGGACTTCGGTATAGTTCAATTTTCTGTGTTTTCGTTATGTTTTTGGTTGCTAAAACTTTGTTGTCTTTAAACTTGGTTGTGCGAGAAGGTACAGTGTTTCCATCTATGCCTCAATCTTGGCGGAAGTCTTTTTAAAAATATTTTAATTTAATCTTTTTTTTAGATATTTTCTTTTTTTAGAGAATTTTTAGATATTCTCTTTTTTTTTTTTTTAGATTTTATTCATTTATCTTTAGAGGGGAAGGGAAGGAGGAAGGGAGAGAAATATCAACGTATGGTTGCCTCTCATGGGACCCCTGCTGGAAACTGGCCTGCAACCCAGGCATATGCCCCGACCAGGAATTGAACTGTGATTCTTTAGTTCGCAAGCTCAAGCTCAATCCACTGAGCTACACTAGCCAGGGCTAATTTAATCTTTATTGTATTTTTTCTATTATCATTCAGTCCCCTTACACCCCCCTCCCCCTGGTTATCACCACACTGTTGTCCATGACCATGAGTCCTTTTTCCTTTTTGGTTAATTCCTCCATCCCCTAACCTACCCCCTTCCCACTAGCTGTCATCTGCTCTCCATCTATGAGTCTGTCTCTGTTTTGCCTGTTAGTTTAGTGCGTTCATTAGATTCCACATATGAGTGACATCATATGGTATTTGTCTTTCTCTGACTGACTTATTTCACTTAGGTTCACTTATGTTCTCCAGGTCCATCCATAATGTTACAAAAGGTAAAATTTTCTTCTCTTTTGTGGTCGAGAAAAATTCCAATGTGGACATTTCCCACAGTTGTTTTATCCCCTCATCTATTGATAAACACTTGGGTGGTCTTTCATCCTTTTTTTGTGGCTGTATAATATCCCACTGTTATGGATATACCACATTTGTGTATTTTATTTATTTTTTTAATCCTCGCCCAAGGATGTTTATTGTCTTTTTTAACGAGAGAGGAAGGGAGAGAAAGAGAGAGAGAAAGGCATGGACATGACAGAGAAACATTAGTCAGTTGCCTCCCGTATGCACCCACCCAGAGGATCCAACCTGCAACCTAGACATGTGCCCTGACCGGGAATTGAACCTGCAACCTTTTTGGTGTGTTGGATGATGCTCCAGCCAAATGAGTCAACCTGGCCAGACCTTGATATACCACATTTTATATATTTATTTTTAAATGAATGGATATTTGAGTTGTTTCCACCTTTTGACTTTTGTGAATGGTGCTGCTATAAACATTTATGTGCAAGTATTTGTTTGAATACCTGGTTTCAGTTCTTACACGTACTCTTCACAGACTCCATTCTGTTAGGCTGGGAGGAGCATCCCTGCCCTGCCATTCTCACTGGCTAGTAGGAGAGTCAGTGTGGGAGGGGAGGAAAAACAGTCGCAGTAGCACCAACAACTCCCGAAGTTATATCGGCAGCCTCTTGGAATCACTGTGCACCTGTTGGACACCTAGCTCTGTGTCGTGAGCATGGGAGCCTCCCCGAAAGCAGTCACACACATGTGTGTCTTTCCACAATGCCAGATTTACTAGGGGAGACCTGTCCAATCAGCCAATAGAGTCACCTGCAGGTTAGCAGTACAGTGCTACAGAGAGGGGGAGCTTATGCAATAGAAGCAATCAGAGCGAGCCTCCAGCACAAAGTCTCAGTCACTGGCAGTGTCTGCAGGTGGAGAGGTGGGCATTGGTCTCAAGCCAGATGGCTTCAAGGGCCACACACACAGTGGAGTGGAAATTCAGCAGGGCTCCGAGTTTGACCTATGATACAGCCGTGCTTGAGCATTGGGTGTTCAGAGCTCTGAGGTCTCAGAACCCACCAGGGTGGAGGAACCACTAGTGTTGGTGTCCAGATGAAGTCCACATCCAAGTGTCCAGACTTGTGGTTTTGGGCATTCCAGGCCCCACCTAAGGGCATTTATGTTACACCCCATCACCTCAATCTTGACACAGCACTTTATATGCCATGGCTGACAGTGACTCCATATTGGATTGTCAAAGGTGTCCAAAAGCCTGCTCTGCTCTTGCTCTGTACATTCTAAACACTTCCAAAATTGAACTCTTAATCTGCCCCTAAACCTGTTTCGCTTGCAGCCTCAACCGTCTCGTTGGTGGCAATTGATTCCTCCCACTTGTTCAGCTTCCACACCCCAGAGTCCTCCTGGACTCCTCTCTTTCCACATTCCACCTCCAGCCCTTCAGGAAACCAGGCTGGCTCTGCCTTCAGAATGGATCTGGAATCCAACCACTTCTCACCCCACCACTGCTACCACTTGGCAATGACACCATGTTTTCAGCACCTGCTGTCCAGGCCTCTCTCCTTACCCTTTATAGCTTATGCTCAACCCTGCAACCAAGGTTATTCTCTTAAAATGTAAGTCGGATCATGATGCTCTGCTCAAAACCCTACAGTAGCTCCTCTTCACTGGGCCTAAAAGCCAACTTCACAACGGCTGGCAATGCGCCTCACGGTCTGGCCACCTCACCTCTGACTTTCTCTCCAGCTCCAGTCACCCAGGCATGTTTTGCCCGGGGAGCTTTACATGGATGGGCCTGTCCCTTCTGTGTGAACACTCTTCCGTGAGATCCTGTCAAGTCTGTCTCCCTCCCCTCCATCCTTTGCTCAAATGCCACCCTCTCAATGAGTGCCTACTCTGTCACTCTATTTAAAATAACAGTCCAGCCCTGGCTGGTGTGGCTCAGTGGATTGAGTGCCGGCCTGAGAACCAAAGGGTCACCAGTTCTATTCCCAGTCAGGGCACACGCCTGGGTTGCAGGCCAGGTCCTTGGTAGGGGGCGTGCAAGAAGCAACCACACATTGATATTTCTCTTTCCTCCTCCCTTGCCCTCTCTAAAAATAAATACATAAAATCTTTAAAAAAAAAAAAGAATAACAATAAAATAAAATAACAGGTCAACACATCCCCCTGCAGTCCCATTCCCAAAGAGGCATTTCTTACTTTCCAATGTGCTTCTTCATTTACTCCTTTGTTGGTTATTGTCTCTGTCCTCTGCCTGCATGTAAACCCCATGAGGGAAGGGGTCTTGGCATGTGCTGTTCAGTGATCTGGTCCAAGTATGTGGCACATAATAGGCATTTCACACACATTTGCTTAATTGGTAAACAATACTAATAAAAACAGTGATCATTTATTAAGCCTATTCCCTTTTTTTTAAAGATTTTATTTATTTATTTTTGGAGAGGGGAAGGGAGGGAGAAAGAGAAGGAGAGAAACATCAATGTGTGGTTGCCTCTTGCAACCCAGGCATGAGCCCTGACTGGAAATTGAACCAGTGACCCTTTGGTTCGCAGGCTGGCATTCAATCCACTGAGCCACACCAGCCAGGGCTATTAAGCCTATTATGTGCCACATTCTTTTCAAAGATGCCACATAAAACTCATAAACAAGGCAGAATTTTTTGCCTTCATTTTTACAGCGGAGAAACCAGACTCAGCACATTTTAGGTGACCTGCCCCAAGTCACACAGTACATGGTAAGGAAATGATGTGAACCCACATCTGTCTCCTAGACTTTGGAATTTTTGCTCTTTTCTACTTTGCCCTGTGTTCAGTGCAGCTGGATTTGACCTTGTTCATTCATTCATTCATTCATTCATTCATTCAATAAACCCCAAGCCTCCTCCACCTCTATCTCACCAAAACGCCAGGCCCTGGCACTGCAGACTGCAAGCCCACATGTAGTGGGTCATGCTCCTGCCAGGAAGAGCTCAGGTGCCATGGCCTGGGCAACAGTGTCCCTAGGGGCTTTGTAAATTAGAACAAGGGGGCTTTCGCTCCCCAACACTCCTTATTAGCTCCACTAAATGGGAGTCCATCTGAACTGATGCCTCCCACTACAGCAGAGAAAAAACAGCTCCCACGGTGTGACCCTCAAGCCGAGTGAGCCTGAGGGTGTACCCTCAACGGCATCCTGCACCTGGCCAGGTCCACAGTGCCAAGGAGGGGGGCCATGGGTGTGGGCCCTGGACACAGGCCCAGGGCAAACCAGCCAGGAGCAAGCACAGCTGAGAGGTGGGAAGGTTAGGAGGAAGTGTGAGCGAGGACAAGCGCTGGGTCTGGGGCAATCACAATTGCTAAACTGGGAAGACACCAGCCCCAGAGAAAGGGCCCCATCCTCCAGCTCCCAGAACTCTGCACTCTGTCCCTCCTCCCTGCTGTTTGCCAGGATTCACCCCCTTTGCCCCAGCACCTCCCAAGGAAAGAGGGGATAACTCAGTCAACTAATCCTCAACTGCCTTGGCACTTCATTTTGTACGAAGTCGCTGAGGAATTGGTATTCGGTTGTGGGGTTTGGTGGCTTTTCTTTCATGTTTCATTTCAGCTGCACACATTTATGAAAGCTTTCTCTGTGCCTGACCCTCTGCCAGGCGCTCGGGGCCTGAGGCACTGAGGGTCTGCTGGAGAAGCTAGAAAGGCCACAGGAAACCACACTGCAGCCATGGGAAGTGCCAGGAGCTCTGGGGCCCCAGAAAAGGCCATGATGCAGCCTGGAAGGCAGGGACACTGCCAGAGAAATATGTAAATGACAACAATGTAATGGAGGTCCCGCTCTGAAGTGAAGCTCATTAATATAACTTATTAAGTGCCTACATGTTCAGGACAGTGTCCTTCAGTGGCCTGGAGGTGACTGGGCAGCAGAGCAAATACTCTGTCCTTGAAACTGCACAGCTGGCAGGTAGAAAGTGTACACCCATTATACAGAGGAGCAAACTGAGTCACAGATATGAGTTCACTCACTCCCTAGATGGTGGGCTGCCTTGGACATAGGAACTCAGGCTTAAATCCACATCTGCATCACCTGGGGCATGAAAGACTTGTTAAAATTATACAGCGGTATCATATTTATTGGTAGGGGGACAAAGGAACAGATTGCTAAAAAGATCTATGTTGTATGATCTAAATTTTACAAAATATACAGACACACATATAGTTATATATTTCTTTAAGGTTTTATTTATTTTTAGAGAGAGGGGAAGGGAGGAAGAAAGAAAAGAAGGAAAATATCGATGTCCCAGTAAAACATTGATCAGTCCCCTTTTGTATGCCCCTGGGCTGACAGAGAATTGAGGGTGACCTTCCACTTTGCAGGGAGGGCGACCGGCCTGCTGAGGCACATCAGTCTGGGCACACATATAACTAAAAACAAACAAATAAATAAAAGACTTTACAGTGTAGAATATAAGACATACATGAGAAAATAGACCGGATAGGGTGATGAACTTTCACCACTAATCAGCCCATGCCTGACATTCCCCTTCCACATCACGATGCATTTCTTGGCCGTAAGTCCCACGCCTCAACCATTTCTTCTCTCAGTGCTGCAGTGTGTTTCTCTCAAAACGAAGCCTTTAAAAAAACATACACATAACCATAATAGCATTACAAACAAAAGAGGTACAATTAATTATTCCTTAATGTTATCAAACGGCTAGTCAATAGTCAAATGTCCAATAGACTCATAAGCGGCATAGACATTTCCATTTTACAGTTTAAAAAAAAACCAAAACTGAATTAAAAAAAGGACCGCACTGTGCAATTAGCCAATATGTCTCTCGGGGCTCTTCCATCCATGGTTCCCCCACTGCTGCCTCTTTCTACTTTCTTTGCAAACACAACATTTGTCCTTCCGCTCCTGCGCTGGAGTTGAACGAGCTTCTCTGTCCTTTGTATCTCTTGTAAACTGACGATTTCATCTACAGCCTGAGTGGATTCAGATTATAGTTTTTTTGACAAGACTAATTCATAGGAGGTGTTGTGTGATTTCATTAGGAGGCAAATAATGTCTGACTGTCTTTCTTTGTATGACATAAATGGCCATTGTTCAATATTTAGAACCCTGAATTCATGAGTGGTTGCAAGATGAAAATCATCGAATTTGATCATTCTCCCTGTGCTATTAGCTGGAATACTTCTACAAAAAGCAAATTCTCCGCATACCCCGCTTGATTCCTCTGAATTACAAATCACGAAGGCAGGGTGGGATAAATGCTTCATTCTTGCCTTTTATACACTAGTCTTCAAAGTGAGTTGGTTCTCTAGCACCCACCAATGGCGACAAATCAAGTTGAAAATACATATATTATTTTGATATCATTGTGGACTTAAACTCATAGCTTTAAACATTTGATGTACTTTAAAGGCCATTCCAGTTATTATTATTGATGTTCAAACGATGCCATCTTTGGTCTGTGGAAATCTCTTCAGTTTGGCTCCTAAGTCCTTGAGACACAGCCCTGTGAGTCTTGACAGCTGCTTTCCCGCTGGCATTTCCTGGTCTTCCTGGCTCCGCTTGTGTGGTTCCAGGCCCAGCGCCCTCCGCCCTCCACCCTTCAAGGAGCCCTGCTTCCTTTCAGAGGGAAATGGTATTTAGAGACCACAACCTGGGTGCTAGGGTTATAATAGGCTTTTTTCTTTAACTTTTTATTTTGAAATAATTTTACACTTACAGAAAAGTTGCAAAAATAGCACCGAGTGAACCTGTGTATCTTCTTACCGAGCTTCCTTTCAGGTCAGCATCTTACGTAACCCTAGGTAGTAAAACGATCAAAACAAAGAAAATAACGTTGGCCCAGTCCTACTTGCTGAACTACAGACTTTATTCAGATTTCACCAACTTTTCCATTAACATCCTTTTTTGTTGTTTTTGTTCGAGGATCCAATCCAGGACTCCCATGCTGACTTTACTTATCTGTCTCCTTTGTCCCTTTTAATCCACATCTTTCCTTACCTTTCCACCATCTCCGTCTTTCCTTATCTTTCATGACCTTTACACATTTAAAGAGCACTGATCAGGTGTTTTGTAGAATGTCCTTCAGTTTGGCTTTGTTTCATGTCTTTGCATGATTAGATCAAGGTTATGCCCTCTGGGGAGTAACCCGGATGTGCTCTCTTCTAGGGGCACCCAGGGTATATGATGTGGACGCGCCTTACTCTGGGATGTCAGCCGAATCACTTGCCCAGGATGGTGTCTACCAGGTTTCTCTTCTGTCCAATTATTTTTCCTTTCGTAGTTAACAAATAGTTTGGGGAGGAGATCTTCAGTCGATGCAAATATTCTGTTTCACCTCAAACTTTTGCTCACTAATTTTGGCATCCACTGCTGGATCTGGCGTGCAACAATTAATATTGTGTTTCAATGTTGAGTGTCTATTCCCCTCACTCCTTCTGCATTTATTAATTGGAATCCTTCTGTAAAAGATAGCTATTTCTTCCTCCATGCCCCTAGTTATTTATTTATATCAGTATGGATTTGTAGATATTTTATTCTGTGAGTTATAATTTAGTATTGCTGCTAATATAATAGGCTTCGGATACGTGTTTTGGAAGAACAAAAGGCAGGGAGGGAAAGAGAATGAGGAGAGATTGGAAGTGGAACTTGTCTGTCTTATTCCTTTATATTTAATAAATCTTTATTGGAACACACTGTACAGGTCAGCAAAGCATCCCAGTCCATCTCTGTGCTGATGGGAGTGACTTTTCTACAGTACGAATCTGGTTGGGGGGTATCCCACTGCCCTGGCAGCCCCTGGACGGCTGGTTCAGAGTCTGACAGCAACTCTCTGTCCTCAACACTCACCTGGCTAGGTCCTTGGCGGTACATGCTGGTTCTTTTAAGTCAAATTCTGTCCTTCCTGTGCCTGCAGACCTGCAAAGCCTCCCCTTCTCAGTGTTAAGAGCAAAGGTCTTACAAAGGTTTCAGGGTCTATGTACTCTGGGGCCCCCTCCTCCCTGCCCTTCCTTTGGTCACCTTGGCTCCTGTCTTGGAGGCAGGGTCTTTGCATTGGCCTGGATCGCTCTTCCTCTAGATATCCATGTGGTTCCCCAGTCCCTCTCCTCCTTTAAGTCTTAAATGTCACCTTTCCCAGTGAGAAATTACAAGTACTTTACCCCAAACTGCTGCTTTCTTACACTGCCTAATTTTTTTTGCTCCATAGTACTATACAGTATTTCTTTTCCTTTTTTTTTTTTTTTTTTTTTTTCACTTTTTGTCTTCTTCAAATGGAATCTAAACTCCAGGAAAAGCAGAAGTACTTTTGGTGTTGCAAATCTGACCTTTCTCTAGGGTTTAAAATTGTTCAAAGGCTTAAAATACTATCTCACCCAGTCCTCTTTTGGCAAAGGAGGTTGAGGCTGGAGCCTGCTGTCCAGTCCCAGAGCTATCCGGGTTGGCTTCGCGGAGATGTGGCCAGGTGAGGACTAGAATGAGGTTTTTGCCTCTCTGGGTGGGCCCTGCACCCACTGCCTACAGGCTAATGAACGTGATGCCCTCCCACCCCTGCCTAGCCCTCCAGCCTCTTCCTTCATCTCTGCACCCCAACCTGGTCCCTCCCCCAGCTCACAGCTCACCTTGTCCTTTTGAGCATTTCAGAGACACTAAGCTCCCCACGCCTTTACACTCAGCATTACTGGATTTGACAATGGCCCTCTTCCTGTGCATTTCCTGCTAGACCACCACCAACTAGCTCCAGGAGGTGGGGAGGGGACAGTTGTGTTCCTTGTTGAGTCCCCAGCTCCTAGCACAGCCTCCAGCTAAGAGCAAGAGGTTGAAGAAATACTTGTTGAGCAAATGGCTGCTTAGTAGCGGGGAAACAGTGAAGTTACTACAGTGGTCAAGGTGAAGATGAAAGTAAGGACTGCTCCGGGTCAGTGATGGTCAGTTTTGGGGGTAGGTGGGGGACAGAAAAGACTCCAGATGGGAGAGGGTTTGCAGAGGTAGAATTCAGATGTTTGTCCTTTTCTCTTTTTTTTTAAGATTTTATTTATCCATTTTTAGACAGAGGGGAAGGGAGGAAGAAAGAGAGGGAGAGAAACATCAATGTGCATCTGCCTTTTGCAGCTCTCCTACCACTGGGAACTGGCCTGCAACCCAGGCGTGTGCCCTGATTGGGAATCGAACTGGCGACCCTTTGGTTTGCGGGCTGGTGCTCAATCCAATGAGCCACACCAGCCAGGGCTAGATGTTTGTTCTTTTTTTATTTTATTTTATTTTATTTTATTTATTTATCTTTAGAGGGGAAGGGAAGGAGAGAGGGAGAGAAATGGGAAAGGAAGTGGACAGAGGGTAGATGTTTGTTCTTAAAGAGGAAAAGTACATTAAGGCCAGTCTATATTCTATTTGCCCCCAAATGGTAACTTGCCAATGTGGCAGATTATTTGGAGCCACTGAAGGGTTTTGCACAGATAAGCAATTTCTCTATGATGGGCCTTGTGACATTTTTTACTTTAGAAGTTGCCTTGGTCTGAAGATAATAGGCACTAGGCCTGGCCTGGAGGGTCTCTCACCCCTGGGCCAGCCCACTTTAGATGGCCTCCTCACCTCCCTGGCATCTGAGTAAGTGTGGCCGCTTTGGGGAGGCCTGAACCTCTCAGGGCAGGCAAGTGTGGGTGAGGCTGATGGTCCACCGGGAAAATAAAATCAGTTGCAGGGACAGGGCCGTTTCCATGGTAACAAGGTTGCTTTTTAAGTTTGCCTCAGAACCTGCTTCTAAACCACACTGGGAGGGAGAGGAGGCCAGTGTATCACCAGGTGGCCCATGGCCCCTGTGAGCTAGTGAGCCGGGAAAAGGCCCAGTTTTCATCCTAAGTTTCAATCCTAGTGGAGGGAGACAACGTATGTTCAAATCCCAGCTCTGACCCTTTCTGTTCTAACAAGTTACTGAACTTCTCTGTGCCTCTTTTTCCTTAACTGCAAAATGTGAGCATTAAATGCGATTTTACACAGAAAGCCCCTAGCTGATATTAAATCACCTCAGACATACCACCCTCCCCTATCCTCTGCAGAAGAGTCTGACAGGAAACCCAGAGGTGTTTTTACAGAGCAAAGCCACCCTGAGATTTAGGACACTTCTGGGATGGTCAAAAGACCCGGCCTCAGAGGGGGAGCAAGGTGGTTCTTCTCACGGGGGCTTCAGCAGCTCTCTCTGCTCTTCCCAGGGCATCCTGGACCCCGTGAGGCCTGCACGGCCCCCACCCGACACCTGCCATTAGTCTCCTCTGCTGCTGTCAGGTGGGAGCATAGACACATCCTGGTTATTTGCTTGAGGTGAATCTTGGAAACTCAGTGGAGACCAACCACAGGAACAAGTTGGTCCAACCGGCACGCCGTCATTCGTTTATTCTCTCCTTCACCCGACTAACTCAACATATCCTGTGCTGGACATTAGGGAGCCTGTGTGTCATAAGACAGTCCTGCCCTCAAGGAGCTCCCAGTCCTTGCAGAGGAAACAGAACAGCAAACAGGTGAAGAGCACTGGGGCCGCTGGGTCCTGCCTGGGGAGGCTGGTGGCGCAGTGGGCACCCCAGGTGGAGGCCCAGCTGTGCAAAGCAAGGAAGCGAAAGCTGTTCGGTTCTGCTGCACCTTAATGCCTACAGTGGGGTGGCTGGAAAACAGGCTAAAAATGTGACCCATGGTTTGTTTGGGTTTTTTGGAAGTTGCAGTGTAGGGATGGATTAAAAAGGAGGAACTGGCAGTTGGGGTTCGAAGGATACTCTATGTGGTGATCTGGGGGCAAATGGTGAGACCTGGATGAAGCTGAGGGTCCTTCAGGGGTACAATTGGTAGGACCTTGACCCTGGCTGAGCTGGTTGTCCTGCAAGCTTCTAGAATGATAGTCTAGGCCCCTGTAGTGACTCCGGCCACTGCACTGGGAGTGCCAGGCTACTCAGCTGCCACTGGCGTTGTGCAAGCCCAGCAAAGCAGGGAGGGAAGCCCATTGCCTTTAGTCTACCCAACACCAGGGTGCAGCCTGGGCTTGGCTGAGCTGCCTGAGTGACCTGGCTCTGTCCCCTCTTATCTGAGAGCATGAATTTAGCAGTTGGCATAGAACCTGGCACAACGGAGACACTCGGTAAACTATTAATTTGTTATGTCTCTGTGGGGAACACTCGGAGGGAGGCAAAAGAGGACTTCCCCAATTCACTCAATGTCAGTCCTCAGAACACCTGGGACAGGCCCTGGACGTGGCCAACTTAGCCGGTGTTTAACCTGCATCAGAGACTCGGCACCAGAGGACTTGGGGAACTTGGCGAGAAAGGGGTTCCCTCCAGAAGTCTTTAATGCAGAGACTATGAGAAAGAATCATTCAGAGCCTACAAAAGGGTCAGGGTTTGTCTTCTCAGCATCTGAGTATCTCACCACCATTTGGAAGAAGCATGAACAGTGTTCAGACCACAGGGCCTTTTACAAACATGTCAGGGGGACATTTTCCAAGTACGGGGCACTACCCTGAGCCTTGACACACAGAAGGGCTCTGGGCAGAACAGGGCCCCTGGCAGGCTAGCGCCGGTGGCTTCCAGGGCCTACTTCCTGGTCCAAAGGAAAGAGTCAGGTCTTTTATTGGCTTCTTCAGGCCCAGCCTGCTGCCTTCATCACGCAGCCTCCGCCCAGCATAGGCCTGGTGCCAGAAGCCTCCGAATATTTCATGGGAGGAAGGAATGAAAACCCGTGTGACTGGGTTTCACACTGAGGTGTGTTATGGCACGTTTGTGACGTGCGTTTCCCTCAAGAGCAAGGAGGCCGGGGAGTGCTGCAGTTGCCAAGCACAAATGCTCTATTTTAAACTGCCATTCCCATTATACAGACTAGGAGACTGAGGCACTTAGAGGCCATTTGCAGAGACCAAACAGATCCTGCCCCTAGATGAGTGTACTGTCCACTCTGACCTTGTGCCTTTGCCCCAGTTTTTAAAAAGTCTTTACAAACTCCAATATGGAGGCGGGGTCAGGCTCATCAGTTCTGCGGTTGGAAAGAATAAAGGACTCAACCATCTAACCCCTAGCCCCGCGTTCCATCACCTAGCCTCCTGCTTTGTATGTTTCCTTGCTGCAGCCACGGTAATCCTGGTCTCTGCCTGGCCCCCTGCTCTCCAACGCTGCGCCCAGAACCCAGCTCTGCAGTGCCAGTAGGTGGGGAAACCACCGGCACACACTCGATCCCCCTTGGCTTTACAGTCCAGCCCCCACTGTGACACCTGTCTCCTGATCGTGACCTGGCTGGAGTCGGGACACCGGCGCCATTTGTAGAGGCGGCGTGTAAAAAGGACGCTACCGCAGCTCAGCTTGGGACGCGTTTGCTTTTAAATAAACAAGTGTTTTCTCCGGACTCTAAGGGCGTCTGCTCTGCCCAAGGCCCGGGTGGGGCCTGAAAAGGGAACTCGATCGGAGGGGAAAAAAAAGAAAAGAAACTAAACGAAGTGGTTTCATTTACACAGACCCGCAGACACAAAGGCAGACGTGCTTGCTCTGGGGGCAGAGGCTCACGTCTCCACGCTGGGAGGCGGTGCAGACGATCTGCAGCGCGTCCTCAGGGCCTGGCAGCCGGCGCCCGGGGAACTTCCGCAGACCTGGAAGATCGGGGACGGCCACACCCAGACACCTGGGCTGGGCGTGCCGGAGCCTGGGGGTGGAGGAGCCAGGGCCTCTTGCAGCGGCACCGCCCTCCCAGCCCCGGAGCAGGCTAGCCCTCCCTTCCCTCCGGCTCTTCTCTTTCTAACCTTTGTTGTGCATAAACTCGTGAGCCCTCGGCCCCTCCACCCACGTCCCAGTGTTCCGTCTGGAGGTGGACACCGAACTTTCGTTGATCCTCTTCTCCAGCCAGCAGTCACCCAGCTAATCCGGCCTCGGAGTAGCGAGTCCCTTGCGGGGGGGGGGGGGGGGGTTGGGCAGAGGAGGAAGGAGCCCGGGGTCCCCACCGCTGCTTGTGCCGGCCCCTGCCGGGGGCGGGGCTCTGCCTGGGGGCGCTGCGTTCTCTTCCTCTCGCACAAGGGTGTCCTGGGCGCCAGAGATGCTGCATTGAGCCCAGCCAGAGAACCCTCGGCCCTGCACTGGTCGAGCTCAGGAGTGATTAGCTCTCCGTGCCGCACCAATAGTTGTTAGTCACCGTGAACCCTCACAGGACAGTCACTGTTGCAGATCTCTGCAACCAGGTCTGTCCTTAAGAACCTGACGACAGAGTTCTGTCCATGAAGTCAGTTACAGAGGAGTTGGTAATGGGTATTCCGTTTGATTTTATTATGGAGAATTTTGAACATAAACGAAAGTCACGATGGTAAAATGAGCCTCCAGGTGCGTATCACCCAGATACAATTATCAACCCTCTGGGTTTGCCTATGCCGAGCTCCCCACCAACCGCCCCTCCCTATTGTTGTGAAACAAATCCCTGGCGTCGGGCCATCTTCCAGTTTGCCCCCTGAAATAATCACTGGGTTTTGATGAAAAGCCTATTGTTTAGAGGACTTCATTTTAAAGCGGAGTAAATTAAAATGTTAAGGAGGGGAACTAGACCTGGCCCGGTGGTTTGGTGGGTTAGAGCGTTTTCCCATTAGCCAAGGTCGCAGTTGGAACACCCCGTCAGAGTACACGCAAGAATCAACTAATGCATGCATAAATAAGTGGAACATCGAATCCATGTTTCTATCTCCACCCGCCAAAATCAATCAATCAATAAAAATCTTTAAAAACTTTTTTAAAGGGATGGAAACCTTGATGAGAGCGGAGATAGAGACAAAGCAGCAGAACGCATGGAAAGGCCGAAATGATGGGTAAAAGCACTGGTGACGAGTCCTGAAGGGTGTGGCTAGGTTGGTTGAAACGGGGTAGTCACTAAGACAAAGTTTGCGGTCTGTTCCTGATCAGGGCACATGCCCAGCTTGCAGGGTTGTTACCTGTGTCCCGGGGCGTGTACAGTCCTGGTCTGAGTGCAGTGCAACAGGCTTCTCTCTGCATCCAGGTTTCTCTCTCTCCCTTCCTCCCTCTCTAAAAAGCAGTGAAAAAAAAGTCTCAGGTGAGGATAAAATAAATAAATAGTAAATAAATGAAAGCAATCTTTTAGTATGGAAAAGGTAAAGCTTGCTTACACAAAAGTGTGAGAATAGCTCTGGCTGGTGTAGCTCAGTGGATTGAGCATGGGCCTTCAAACAAAAGGGTCGCTGGTTCGATTCTCAGTCAGGGCATATGCATGGGTTGCAGGCCAGGTCCCCATAGAAGACACATGAGAGACAACCATGCATTGATGTTTCTCTCCCTCCCTTCCCCTCTCTAAAAATAAATAAAATCTTAAAAAAAAAAAAAAGAGTAGCAAGAATAACATAAGGGACCTGTACCCATCACCCAGCCTCAGTGATTTTTAATATGCAGCCAATTTTGTTTCATCTCTACCTACTTGGATATTTGAAAGCCATCTCAGAATTCATTCTATTTTGATCATAAACAAACCAGTATGTATCTCTAACATATAGGGATTTGATCTTTAATAATCAAGGATTCTGTGTCTTAATATAACCACAATATAATTTTCACACCTGAAGATATTATCAATAATTCCTCAATATCATCTAGTCATGTGTTCACACTTTTCTGTCTTATAAATAATTTCTTTTTTAATTGGTTTGTTACAATCAAGAGCCAAGTATATCACATTTGGTTGACCTGTCTCTTAAGGCTCTTTTAATCTATAATGTTCTCTTTAAATACTTTTAAGAAACCAGATGATGTGTCTTTTAGGATTCCCCACCTTCTGGATCTTGCTGACGGCATCCTGGTGATGTTGTGTGCACTTTCAATCACATCACATGAAATCTGATGGTCTCTCTGTGACTGATAGGGATGCTCTTGGCCAGATCCTTTCAAAACAAAGTTCCCCACCAGCACTTCACCTGTTGCCCCACCGGCACTGCAACCCCAATCAAGAGGGAAACTTCCCTTCTGATTTACTGTGCTGGCCCCAGGGAAGGACTCAAGAAAAGTCCCCAGGTTAGGGACTTCTCGGCCTTTCCAGACATAAGGGTTCTTACTTTCTAAGTCCAGGAATAAAATATGTGGGTTCTGCTGGTTGGTAAGCATACATCCTGTCCAATGACTCTTTCAGAGAATTCAGGAAATGGCCAGAGGGCTGTGACTCCATTTACCACCAGCTCCCCCTGCCAAGTGGATCATGATGGCATTTGGGTCTCCTTGTACCAGTGTGAACTCAGACCTGTATCTAATGGCCCTCAAAAGATCCATGTATTCCATCCTGGCTGGTGTGGCTCAGTGGATTGAGCACTGGCCTGTGAACTGAAAGGTCACTGGTTTGATTCCCAGTCAGGACACATGCCTGGTTGCTGGCCAGGTCCCAGGTTGGGGGTGTGCAAGAGGCAACTGATTGATATATCTCTCACACATTGATGTTTCTCCCCCTCTCTTTCTCCCTTTCTTCCCCTCCCCCTCTCTAAAAGTAAATAAATAAAATCTTTAGAAAAAAAAAAGATCTGGGTATTCCTTTGTTCTGTAGCAGACATTCACTCTGGTAAATGACTGAAGTTCTTTTGGAGAAGTTGGGGAAACTCTATTGTATATACTTGTCATGACATTGCCGGGTCCATTGAGGGGATCCGGCCTTCCCTTAATTCTGCCGATGAGAACCAGTTTATGTCTGCCAAAGCTGTCAACCACCACAGACCCCTGTTAAAAGCCACCCGATTGCTGGTCCAGTTCTGTCCCTCCTTATCATCCCTGTGTCTAGCTCACCTCTGATGATTAAGTGCTATCACCTGGCCTGTGCTATGGTAGAATCCCATCGTCCGTATCCGCACTTGGGAGCCGTGGTCCATAGCTGCATCTTTCATGCGAAGCCTGGCCCTCAGAGGATGGCTCCTACTAAGTTTCTCTACAATGTGGACCCCGCTCTGGTGCATTTCGTGCTGCTTTAGTGAGGACAGTGTCTTGCAGAGATCGTGGCCAGCTGTTAGGTTCTCCAATTTTACATAATAAATCTCTCAGCTTTTTCACACTCTTCTCCGCACTCTGCTGAGGCAAGTCCAACATTTCCATCTGATTTGTGGCAGGATGTCATCATTTCCAAGCTTTAAGAAGCCATTCTAAAGGATCTCAGAACCGGCTCCAGGAGTCCCTGCCAGAATTTGAACTCCTGAATCATGAGAGGGCTCCCCACAGTAATAAGCTCTCCTCATTCCAGCCTTATAACCTCTCCCTGGGCCATCACTCTCAAGATCAGTCCTCCAATATCTTTTTAGCCACTTTTCTACATTAATTTCTCCATGTTAAAATAACTGCTTTGGCTTCTGTGTTCCTGTTTGGAAATGAATAAAGAAATTCATGAACGGAGAAACAGACCAGCATGAGTGCAAAAGAGAACAGCATAAAATGAGGGTGGCGAGGTAGGCAGGGTCAGATCCTGCAGGGCCTGCAAGCCGTGTAACAACCTTGAAGGGAATGATTGAAACAGCATTTGGAAAACAGTAGTTGAGACAGCATCTTGGCCATGTCTGGCATGAGCATAGCGCTGGTTTCTCCTTCTTGTCTCTGTTCCACCTTCAACTTCATTTTGCAAGCATTCTACTGACCAAGGCGGGCCAGGCCAGGCTCTGTGCATAGAGAGCCCATGCAGAAATGTGCACCTGTCCTCTGTCTCAAAAGAACTCTGATCTTCCTGTCTGAACTGGCTTGAATCTTTGTGCATATGGATTTTAGGAATCTTGGTATACCCTCTGTGTTCTTGACATTGACCTCGCCTGTGGCCCCAGGCATGCCATACAGCTCCACACCTTGGGGTCTTCACCTGTGATGTTCCTTTGCCCTGGAACCTGGTGTCTCCTGTTCCTTCATCCTATCCTAACCAACTCCTCCTCCTCTCTCAAGACCTAGCTGAATTATCCCCGCTTTTTCCTCTGACTTCCCAAAACAGAACTGTGGCTTCCTCTTTAGAGCTTGCGTATGCTTCACACACCTACTGCGGCCTGCATTACAACTCTTTTTGTTTGCTCGTTTGTTTGTTTTTCTTCTGCCCAGAGTACGACCTCCTTGAGGCCTCATTCATCCCTGTATTTTCTTCTTCTTCTTTAAAAAAAAAAATAAATTATTTATTTATTTTTAGAGAGAGGGGAGGGAGGAAGAGAGGGAGTGAAACATCGAAGTGGGAGAGATACATCAATCAGTTGCCTCTCACATGTGCCCCCAACCAGGAACCTGGCCCACAGCCCAGGCATATGTCCTGATGGGGACTCTAACCCACAGCCCTCTGGTTTGTAGGACAACACTCAACCTGCGGAGCCACACCAGTCAGGGCCATCCCTGTATCTTCATTCATGCAGCAAATCTTTTTGAGGCACTTCCTATCTCAGGCGTGGGAGTAGCTCCATCAGCGTCTATGGAAGGGATGAATGAATTGGTGAGCCGTTGCTACCCTGATAGATGCTGCGTTGCTAGGCGACAAACTCTAGTGATGATTAGAGAGGGAGGGGGTGACTGCTGTTGTGTGAGATGAGAGTAAGCATCTACACGCATCCTCCTGCAGAATCAGGGAAATGTTGTGGGTGGGAGTTCTACACTATAGCACTGACAGTGTGGCAGGGGTGAGGTTGGGCTTCTGACAGTGATTTTTATTGTGCGTGGGTAGAGGGAAGATGGTAGGAGGGAGTTGAATTAGAATCTTTCCAGGATATGAGTAGTTTGAAAAATCCCTAAGAGGCTATCTTGCCTTTATCCTTCAAGTGGAGAATCCCTGAACTAAAAGCTTTCTAAATAAGAGTAATGAAGACAGTGAAGGGGCAGGTTCAACACAAACATCCACACTGACACCTGCAAGGGCCAGGAGAGAAGTGTGGGTGAGGGAAGCTGATGCTGAGCACAGGAGCATGCAGCTCGTGTCTGGAGGCAGCCACTGCCACTCAGCACAGAGAGGTGGGCACCCGGGGAACGGTGGGCTTAATGTTGCAAGGCCTTCCAAGTTTTCAGGAGAGGCCACCAGCCCGGGTTTTAATGCAAAAATCTCCCAATTTTTCAATGTTAAAAGAAAATCAAGATTTTTACGAAGTTGGGAGTTTTCAGACTCGGTCTCCCTCTGGCCCCATCCCGCTCTTCACTGCCAGCCCTAGCCTGGAGAACACCTTCCCAGGGAACCCTGTCCTGGCATCCCTGGTTTGCTGGTTTGTCTCACATTACTTAAGCACCCTCTCTGTGTTGGGTGCTGCGTCCAGGCTGGGGGTGCGTCAGGGAAAGAGTCTCTACTCTGGCCCCCGCTGGCCGCAGGGCCTCCCTCCGCTCTGTCCCTCCCTCACTGCTCTGTTGGTTTTCTGTGTTCACCACTGACTCCCCATCTAGTCTGTGAGCATCTTGACGGCAGTCATAGTGGTGTGCGTATCTCTGCATTTGGCAGGTAAAGAGTAATAAACGTTCATAAATGAAGCCTTCGGGGAAACACAGGTTGTTCGGGTAAGTGAAAGACAGTTCTGCGAATGTGGCAAACGTGTTAAGTAGGGTCCAGAGGGCAGAGCCAGGAAAGTACAGTCAGAGTTCGATTTACTAGAAGGAAGCAGTTCTGCCTGACTGGTGGGTTGGGCATTGTCCCACAAACTGAAAGGTCACCAGTTCGATTCCTGGTCAGGGCACATGCCTGGGTTGAGGGTCACGTTTCTGGTTGGGGGCCTGCAAGGGGCAACAGATCAATGTTTTTCTCCCTCTTTTTCTTCCTCTCTCTAAAAGTAAATAGGTAAATAAATAACATCTTTTTTTAGAAAAAGAGTAAGAAGGGAGAACTTACAACAATGAGATGTGTGGCCTGGAGGGAAATGAGAGCCCGGCACCCCTGCCGTCTGAGCAGAGGTGACCTGACCAGCAGCTGCAGGTCCTGGAAAGAGCGAGGCTGTTGTTGGGTGAGAGGTTATGTTGGGTGGTTACCTGTTCCCTCCAGCTCCCATGGTTTGTGCGTCTATAGAGCAAGACTGAGTGAACCGCTGAATTAGGCCATGGACGCGGTCAAGGGGCCAGGAGCATGAGCTGCGGCCCTAGGCAGACCTGGCTTTGAAGCCAGGCTCAACCGCTTAGCTGTGCAACCAGGGGCAGGGTGTCTCACCCTCTCTGAGCACAAGTAACTTACAGTTTCATTGTCCAGGCTGCTTCTCGCCTCTCCTCTCCTCTAGGACACTCTGACCCACAGGTTGGGCACAAAAGTCTAACTCGGAAATGCATAGCAGGTACTAAAGCTAGCAGTTAAGGTGAAAGTTGCTTATGGTTAAAATTGCTCTTCAAAATCCCAGGGAAGCTGCCCTGTGGGCAACTGTCCTGTCCCACACATAGTCCAACAACCACTCCCCCTCCTGTTTCAGAAAACAAAATCATTGGTCTTCTCTTTTCCAGCTCTGGGCCAGAAATGCAGCTCATTGAGATAAATATGGTTGGAGTTCCCTGTGCTATTCAAATCATTAGTTTTTCCCCTGGTCTGACTTTTCTGTATTTGCCCAGCCCATATACCTGGATCTGTATGGGTTACTTGAGCCATGATGAAAGTACTCTATGGAACTGGGCCATCTATAACTGCAAGCCAGGGTTTTTGGTTAACTCTACCGAGAACTTGGCTTAGGCCTGGGCCTCCGTCAGGCCTTCCTACTCTCAACCCCAGAAATAAAGACAGCTTGGCCCACAGTGCGAACAAACTCATGTTCTACCAGGTGGAAAAGCTGCAGGAGAGTGAGACCAGTCCCCGGTCCCCCAGAGCTCATCATAGGAAGGTCACGAGCATATGCCCAACTTTAAAAGGGACCCCACCCACTAATTAATAAATGATTGTCAACTCTAGCCATTATGTTAGCTCCTCTTCCCTTAAGGAGGAGGAGGGAAGGGGGAGAAAGAAAGGCTGGAAGTGTTCTTTGTGGGCATTTGGGTGGAAGCACCTTCCTTTGCCATAGAGGCCGACGTGGGAGGAGGGGTTTGTCGACATGGTTCCTGCCTCACCCTCACTTGCTGTCTGACCCTCCCTGCAGCCTCCTTAGCACAGGGCCTGGCACACAGTAAGCTAGCAAATACTAGTAATCAACAGTGGGGATAATAACAAATATATATACAATATAATAAATCTAATCTATATAATAAATACAGGTAAGAAAAATGAAGTTTAGGGGAAGTTAGCCAAGTTTATACTGGTAGGGAATTTAGAAACCCGTGTAACCTGGCTTCGGAGCTACGCTCTTCAGAATTATACTCTACTAATTGAGCTTGGGGCATTTCACCTATCTAAAAAAAATAGTTGTGATTCTAGAACCCTGCCAGAAGAAAGATACTTGGCCTTCACCTTGAACTGGAATCAGGAACTGGTAGAGAAACTGGGTGGTAATTTGTGTTGTTGTTGTTGAACTTTTATCAGAATTTATTTGAGCCATACGGACAACGAGCTGCTCTGGAAGCAGGATCTCAGTGCTCCCTGAGTGGGCACGCGTTGATCTAGGTGACCGTGGAGCCCAGGAGAGGTACTGGCTGTATGCACAGCTAGATGGAGCAGGGTGGGCAAGGCTCTCCATTTCTTGACTCTGCTTGTCTCTGTTTCTCTTGGCATGCTTGTCTCACTTCCTTTAGCCACAGCCAGACTCTCTGCGCCCTCAAATTCACAACCTGAAAGAGCCCTGCCCCTCCTACTGTTCCTACAGCAAATAGATTGGGAAGAAGTGACTGGCTACTTACCCCTTAGACCACTCACTTTCAACAGGTAAGGGGGCACATTGTCATCTAAACCTTGACTGCGGGGCCAAGTCCCATGGTTAGGTAGCTGTCAAGGCCCTGCGAGTGACCATCCCACCATGCCACGGAGTAGGGCCAGTCCGCCAGTGGAAAGAGAGGTGCTAAGAAAACAAAAACAGGTGTCCATTACAGGGAGGTGGACAACGTGGTCGGTACTGGGTTCTGTGAGCTTGGACTCCGAGATCTGTCATTTCTGGCTTGGGCTGAAGGAGACCTGGCTGGCATTGCCTGGCCCCCAGGGCGATGCGGCTAAGCTGCTCCCACACGCCCTGGTGGCCCACCTCCCTGTGACTCCCCAGCTGCCCCAGCCTGGAGCAGTAGCAGTAAGTGGGGACATCAGAGCAATGGAACTTGAGTCCCATTCTGCCACCGGAACCACGTGACCCTGTGCTGGTGGCATCAGCAAGGGAGGAGTTTGCAGAGCAAGAGTGAAAGATCCCCGCATAGCTCATCGCTGAACCTCTTCTTGGACACTCCATTGTCCTCCACCTTCTTCCTACTTGGCCCTTCCCCCTGCTGGTCCCTCTGCGCTTACCTGGTAGGCAGGGAGGAAGGCAAGCATGAGAACTGAATCTAGAAAGAAAGGGAAAGCGTGAACCTTGACAGCCACCGAGTAGGCATTTCTATGTGCTTTTTAAAGGGAAAGGGGATCCAATGGTACCGTTTACAAAACGCAAAATATAACCCTAAATTCCTGCCACTTAAGCTGTTCTAATATAGATGGTGCTGGGAGACTAAACTGCTGCCTGGTTGCCTAGGCAGCCATATTTGTTGGTGATCAAACCTCCAGCCACAACACAGAGAGAGCTGCAACCTACAACCCATTCTCAGGTTTATCTAGTCAGACCAAGTCTCGGGAAAGGAGCTGGGCGGTCTCTGCCAGGAGGCCCGGGCGGTGCTGAGCGCCCATCACTGACTGGTGCGGCAAGCAAAGAACCGCACCAGACTGGTGGGCCCCTGATCACAGGGTCGGTCACCTCAGTCTTGGGTATTGGGTGCCTACAGGGTGGTGACTATTCTTGGCTAAACCCATCTAGGTGTGCAGGCAAGAGCTGGGGCCTTTCCACACTGAAACCAAGTCCCGTGGCCTCGTGGGTTGCTGTGTCGCAGGGCCCAGAATAGTCCCCACTCTCATGGCGTTTGCTTTCTCGTTTTCTCCCTCAGCGTCCCACTGCCCTCTCTTCCGCACTCGGACTCTTCATCTCTCCACAGCTCTTCTCACCTGCTCGCTTTTTAAATAAAAATGTTCTATAACATGAGAGTGGGGGACCAACCTGTGACCACAGCCGCTTAATGCGGCGACTCTTCTGTGGTGCTGGTTTACATTGTCCCTGTAATTTTGATGTCTGTCCGTGGAGCCAATGAAGCTTAACCTCCAACACGGGAAGCCTCTGCTAGATCTGTCCCTGCCTATGTCGGACATCACTCTACTCTGTTTTACTACAAGGGGAAGAGGTCCTGCCTAGGCTGAATGCTGGCGCCGGCTTTGCGTGGGTGAAGGCCCTGCTAGATAGCGTGGGATAAGCCACAGTACACACGGGCCCCGAAACTCTTCCCTAAGTGTTCAGATTATTATGCAGTGGATATTATGACTTTTTTCTTCACAAAATATTATTTTTATTTCTTGGTTTTTATTGTCAAACTATTACATTACAGAAAATTTGTTAACGCCTACTGTCAACTTTTTGTGTATTTCCTTGTAGCCTTTTTTCTCCTTTGTTAAGTATATATATTTTTTAAGATTTTTTTTTTTTTTTTTTTGAGGGAGAAAGGGAGAGAAACATCAAGTGTGGTTGCCTCTCATGCGCCCCTACTGGGGATCTGGCCCGCAACCCAGGCACGTGCCCTCACTGGGAATCAAACCAACAACCCTTTGGTTCACAAGTCGGCACTCAATCCACTGAGCTACACCAGCCAGGACTTATTTTTAAAATATGACCGTAATCATATTATATGTGTAATTTGAGATTTTTTTTCACTTGACATTATATAAAGGCATTTTTACTTAGGAAATAAAGAGAAATAAGCTTTTTAGCTCTGTCTGGCATAGCTCAGTGGGGTCGCCAGTTCGATTCCCAGTCAGAGCACATGCCTGGGTTACAGGCCCAGTACCAGGCGTTACTCAGGAGGCAGCCACCCATTGATGTTTCTCTCCTCCTCTTTCTCCTTCTCTTCCCCTCTGTCTAAAAATGAATGAATAAAGTCTTAAAAAAATAAGCCTTTTAGTTAAACAACCTTTTACATACATAAGCATATGTAATGGTGGCCACTTCAATTTCACCACCATGCTTTTAAAGGTAGCATGGGGCAGAAATAATTCTTTTTATTATAGTTTTATGGGATAGAAAGGGAAATTGCACTTGCTTTGTATATTGATACTGAGGAGAAACTCACACTACAAAGTGCGTAACTTGCCCTGGCTGGTGTAGCTCAGTGGATTGAGCATGGGCCTACAAACCAAAAGATTGCCAGTTCAATTCCCAGTCAGGGCACTTGCCTGGGTTTCAGGCCAGGTCCCCAGTAGGGGTCACATGAGGGGTAACCACACACTGATGTTTCCTTCTCTTTCTCCCTCCCTTCCCCCTCTCTAAAAAATAATAAAATATTTTTAAAAATAAGTTATATTTTTAAAAATGAGTTATGTTTTTTAAAAGTGTGTAACTTTAGTTTGTAACGTGCTTACAAATAAAGTTGCTATTAAATGAAATCTTTTTGCAGCAAGCTGAGTAATATAATTTTCCATCCATAATTTGAAATCATAAGCTGCGGTAAGACGTATGTGTCCAGTACAGGCGCGTGTACTCCCTCCCTTGTTTTTCAAGTGAGCGGTAGAAGAAATTGGCTCAGGATACAAGTTACAGCAAAAGAAAGGCCCTTGGAGCTTAGTGGGGCCGGGGGGGGAGAACATCCCGGAGAAAGAAGCGGGTGGAGGGAAAGGGCACGCTCCATAGAGAGAGTGGTCGGTATGCGTGCCCTTCACACGCACTCCTTAATTGTACCATTTTTTTCCTCTCTATTTCATAAGGCAAACTGTTCAGTTACAATGATTGAATATTCATAAATATTTTCAGGTTGTTTATTTGACATTGAAGTAAGATGCAAGTTACATCAATGTAGGAATTTAGTTTTTGAAATAGATTAGAAGGGTTTACTAATCAAGAATTACAGGGCAATAGAAGCAACTCAAAGTTAACAATTACAGAGCAGCTAACTGCACGATAGCATGTACGTTATCTTAGCAGCGTGCTAAGCAGCCATTACAAATGAGAATCATAACGGTAATGTCGCAACACGAAAAACCACTCCTGCTATGTATGTGAAAAAGCAGAACTAGAAATTTCATGTACCTTGCCAATTGTTTAGCACAATGCCTCGCGCCCAGGAAGTACTCAACAAGTGAAAGATATTATTATGATCAGTTGTAACAGTGTAAAAATGCATTGCCCGTGGAAGAGAGCATCAGAGGGCCACACCCAAAATAACTGTGATTTTTGTGCAGAAGGGGTACAATTCTTTTCGCTCTACAAAGTATATTCCCTAAGTAAAAACTTGACTTTTATAAAAACGGACAACCCAATGAAAAATGGAAGAGACAAAGGGGCAGCAGACATGAACAGAGGGTTCTCAGAGTGAAAAATTAAGAGAGTCAAACAAATGGAGCTAATGTTCAGGGTGCAGCGTGTGTGGCTCGGTGTGTGTTATTAAGTGGCAGGAGCCAGGTGTGGAATGGTGTGTCCAGTATGCTCGCCTGTGTGTCAGGAGGGAGGAGCAGGTTTATCCTGCACAGATGATCTCTGGAGAGACTCTCGGAAGTCCCCACAGTGGCACTTGGGGTAGGGGTAGGACAAAGCCCCCAAGAAACAATGAGAGGGATGTTTTGCATTCTGTACTTTTGTTTGCTCTTTTGAATTTTTAGCTTTGGCACCTATAACTAATTCAAAACGAAATAAAATAACATCTTTTTAATTTAAAAAGATGCAAAAAGGTAATCACCAGTCTTTCAAAAATCAATAAAACCACAGTCTCTCTAAAAGATTTCTTAACTCAGCCTGGCTGAGGTTACCTTGTTCGGTGAGATGGAAAGGGGGAGGTTTTGAGGTCCCAGGTCTGGTGTTGCCTCTGATTCAGGGGCCACAGGGACCAGATTTGGGGTCTTCCTGTCTCAGCAGTACAGCAGTGGAATTGGATTAGGTAATCCTCAAAGTCCTTTTCACCCTATGAGTACCTTTGAAAATGTTTTGTTGTTTACAAATAAGAAGATATCATTAACAAACATTTGTTAAAGTAAACATTTCATTGAAGTAGAGCACAGAGCAAAGCAAATAAATATGAGTGAACAGCTTGGTGAATTAAGTAAACATACGCCGGTAACAAACTGTCTCCAAGGAAGGTGGGCCTTCCTCACCCCTACCCCCCACCCCATAATCCATCCAGTCACCCCACACCTGGGACGACCATCACTCGGACCCCACAGATTAGTTTAGCCAAGGACAATTGTAAGCAAATCTGTCCGACACCCGGAAACAATGGTTTCCATGTCTGCCATTTACTTTCCAGTCTTTCAAGATGTAAACTCAGCTGACAGTTGTGAGAATACACTTGACACCCAGGTTTGTTCCACCCCCTGCCGATTCTTTGCCATTACTAATCTAAGGGCGAATCATCATTAATACTGCTTTTCTTTCCACTGCCTGTTACGACGTTACAAGGAAAATGCCATTACCGACCTTTCTGGGCAATTCACACGGGAGCAACGGAAACGGGCAGATGAACTGCCTGGAATTCACGCTCATCAGATAAGGGCAAAATCCAGGCTGGCTTCTGACATCCTGCACTAGCTAACATGCCACAGACGCGTGTCCTAGTCCTCTGGGTCGAGGTCCCCTCGCCTTTGCCTTGTGGCCGGGCGGTTCGGAGTGTGTGTTCTGCGGGTTAGTGCAATCCGAGGGATTAGCTGGTCCCCAGCTTTCACAGCCAGGGCAGAGGCCAGAGGGATGCGGAGCCCCAGGCTGGGGCTGGCGGGCTTGCTGCTCCTGCTGGCCCCACAGTGTGTGAGAGTGACTTTTATGTCAGACGTTCTGGTTTCCAACTCGGTTTATCCGTGCAGCCTCCCCTGTTGTGCTGTCGAAAGAGCTAAGGCTAGTCAAGTTCGCCCAGCATGGATGCAAAGGCGCCACCCTTGGCTTGAATGGAGGGGGGAGGGGGAAATTTTCTGAGCCCCTGCCTGCTTGCTCCTCCACACCCCATCCCCCACCTCCTGGAGCAGCCGGCAACTATGCTCAGCTCATGTCATCAGTGATTTATGGCCCGCGGGGCCCAGCTGTTGGCGTGGACTCAGCAGCTGCTCAAGGTTAACAGGCCTTACGTGAGGGATGCCAGCCATGGGACGTCCCCAGTGCAGTTGTTCCCTCTCGGGGGTCAAGGGGGCGATCATGTTGCCAGTCTGGGAGCCAATACAAGCTAAGGAGAGGCCGCAGGCTCCCCAGGCCCCCAACATACACACACTCGCCTCACTCTGCTCTCTGTCTGGATCCTCAGCCAGCCCTACACGAACACTGGGGTGTCAGGGCTGCTCCCATTGCTTCTGCCACCACCTGATGTTACCCAGCAAGGGCATGCGGCAGGGCCAGGGCTGAGAGCAGAAGGGGACATCCTGCTCTTTCTCCGTGGAACCCTGCTGCTCCCAGGCCCCGTGCCAAGTGCTTTACTTGCATTTTCTCATCTAACTCTTGCAATAAGCTGCTGGGGTTGATTTTACTAATATTCCCCTGAACCTCCTGAAAACTAGGGTCCAGAGAGGTTAAGAACACTGACCAAAGTTATACAGCTAGCTCCCTGTGTCTGCAGCTGGAGCTTCTAACAACCGAAGTGTCAGGCAGTTTGCATAGGCTATGGGTCCACCTCCTCATCCACCCTCACCGGGCCAGCAGTACTTGTAGCCCCCCTGGCCCCATTGGGAGCTGAGAGGCAGGCTCAGTGACTTTCCTAAGGTAACTGAGGCAATGAATGGCTGAGCTGAGGTTGCCTCTGGTGTGCTGGACACCAAACTTGGATTTTTATTACTCCCACCTAACTATATCCCCTGCTGCTTCAGGGAGGCCTGGGGCGGGGCGGGGGGGGGCGGTGCATAAACCACCATTGACTTTTTGCCAAAGGTTGAAGACAGTCTGGGTTGGTTGGGCCCTGCCCCCCTACCTGCACCTTCCTGCCCTCTCTGCTGCGTTTGACACACATGACCCATCCCCCTTCCTAAAACTCTTCTTTGGCCTCAGCCTGTCCACATTACCCAGGTTTTCCTACCCTATTGGATGCTCCTATTCAGCCTTCTTTCCTGAATTCCCCTGCTGTCCTCCCTCCACCAAGGACGGGCCTCAGGACTTGGCCCTGAAGCATCTTACCCCTTGGTGAGTCTTTCCGGTGAGACCTCATTTATGTGTAGCCCAGTAACTGTTAAGTTATTTCTACTGCTCCAGCCTCTCTTGTAAGGGGACACCCAACTGTCCCCTTGGCGTTTTTAAACAAATTTATTGAGAGGTATTTCACATACCATACAATTCATCCACCGAGAGTATACAATTAAGTGGTTGTTAGTATACAGAAATCCCCCGTTAGCTGTGGGGGGCACATTCCACGACTCCCAGTGGATGCCTATAACCGGGGATAGTACTGTGTGTGCTGTTTTTTTCCTATAGTTATGTACCTATGATAAAGTTCAGTTTTTAAACTAGGCATAGTAAAAGTAAATTAGCACAATAAATAATAATAAACTAGATCAATTATAGTGATACATTGTAATAAAAGTTATGTGAATGTGGTCTCTCTGTCAAAAACCCCTTAGTGTATTATACTTGCCCTTCTTCTTGTGATGATACAAGATGACTCAGTGGCTGTGTGATGAGACGAAAGGGGGTGAGTAACATAGGCATTGTCACCTGGCATTAGGCTGCTCTAAGAGTTGCTTGAAAACAAGCGCTTTCAGTACTGCAGCAGTTGATCTGATCAGCACGGTGGCTACTAAGTGACTGACTTAAGTGACATAAAAGTATATGGCATGGGTATGCTGGACAGAGGGAGAGTTTGTGTCCTGCATGGGAAAGAGTGAGATGACACAAGACTTCATCACGCTACTCAGAAGGGAATGTCATTTAAAATTTATGAATTGTTGATTTCAGGAACTTTCTATGTAATATTTTCAGACCACAGTTGACACAGGTAACTAAAACTGCAGGAAGTGAATCTGTGGATCAGGGAGAGACTACTGTATCCACACAGTACTGCAACCATCGTCACAGTCAATTTTACAACATAGGTATTATCCCCACCCCCAAAAAAAAACCCTGCGCCCAATGGCAGTCACTCCCCCTCCCTCCACCTTCCATAGCCCCTGACAACCACTAATCTGACTTCTGTGTTTATGGATTTACCTATCCTGGACATTTCATGTAAATAGGATCATTTATATGTGACCTTCTGTGACTAGATTCTTCCACTTAACATTATGTTTTTGAGGTTTGTCCATATCATAGTATGGATCCATACTTCATTCCTTTTAATAACCAAATAATATCCTATTGTCTGGGTATACCACATAAGTTTATCACTTCCTCCATTGATTGAGATTCACATTGTTTCTAGTTTTAAGCTATTATAAACGATGCCGCTATGAAATTTACACACAAGTCGTGTGGACTGATGTTTTCATTTCTTTTGGATACACACCTAGGAGTGGAATTGCTGGGTCATGTGGAAACTGTGTTAAACTTTTTAAGGAACTACTAATCTTTTCCACAGCGTTGCACCATTTTACACTCCTGCTATCAGTGTGTAAAGGTTCAAATTATGCTACATTTTTACCAACACTTGTTATTGTCCATATTTAATTAGAGCCACTCTAGTGGGTATGAAGTGTTCTCATTGTGGTTTTGATTTGCATTTCCCTAATGGCTAATGTTGTTGAGAACATTTTCTCATGCTTATTGTTGATTTGCACATCTTTTTTAGAGAAGTAACTACTCAAATCCTTTGCTCATTTAAAAAAGAATTGCCCTGGCTGGTGTAGCTCTCAGTGGATTGAGCATGGGCCTGTGAACCAAAGGATCGCAGTTCGATTCCCAGTCAGGGCACATGCCTGGGTTGCAGGCCAGGTTCCCAGCAGGGGACACGTGAAAGGCAACCACACATTGATGCTTCTCTCCCTCTCTCCTTCCCTTCCCTTCTCTCTAAAAATAAATAAATAAAATATTTTTTAAAAATGAAATAAAAAAGAATTTGTCTTTTTATTATTGAGCTACAAATGTTCTTTATATATTATGGATAAATGATTTGCAAATTAACCTGTATAATATCTTTCCACTTACTTTTTAAATTATTTTCTTGATACTGTCCTTTGAAACATGAAATATTTACTTTTTTTTTAAGATTTTATTCATTTATTTTTAGAGGGGAAGGGAAGGAGAGAGAGAGAGAAACATCAGTGTATGGTTGCCTCTCATGTGTCCCCTGCTGGGAACTGGCCTGCAACCCAGGCATGTGCCCTGACTGGGAATCGAACCACAATACTCTGGTTTGCAGGCCCACACTCAGTCCTCTGAGCTACACCAGCCAGGGCTCAAAATATTTACATTTGTGGTGAGACTCAATTTATTTACCTTTTTTTGGTTGTTTCTGCTTTAGATGTTATATCTAAGAGACTATTTGAAGATTAGTCTTATGAAGATCTTCATATGAAGATGATCTTCATATAAAGATCCAACTTATGAAGATTTATTTCTATGTTTTCTTCTGAGGTTTTTTATACTTTTAACTCTTACATTTAGGTTTATGATCCACTCTGAGTTACTGTTTGTGTCTGGTAAGAGGTAGGGGTACAAATCCATTATTCTGCGTGTGCATATCCAGTTGTCTCCATACCATTTTTTTTTATCCTCACCTGAGGACATTTTTTTCATTGCCCTTTAGAGACAGTGGAAGAGAAAGAGAGACCATCAATGTGAAAGAGACATCAGTTGGTTGCCTCCTGTGTGTCCCCTGACCGGGGACAGAACCTGCAACCCAGGCGTGTGCCCAAACCAGGAATCGAACCAGTGACCTTTTAATTTGCATGATGATGTCCAATCAACTGAGCCACACCAACTGGGGCTTAAATTCATTTTTGGGATGTTCATTGCTGGCACACAATTGATTTCCATATATTGATCTTGTATCCCGTAAGCTTTTGAACATGTTTATTAGTTCTAACTTGTTTAGTGGGTTCCTCAGGGTTTTCTATACTCAAGGTTATATAATCTGTACACAGAGAGAGTTTTACTTGTTTCAGTCTGTTTGTTTATTATTTTTTATTGAAATTTATTGGGGTGACATTGGTTAATATAATTATATAGGTTTTGGGTATACAATTGTACAATACATCGTCTGTATGTTGTATTTCATGTTTACTATCCCAATATTTCAGTCTACCCTGAGAGCCTTTTATTTCTTTTTCTTACCTGATTACCCTGGCTAGAACCTCCGAAACAGAGCTAAATAGAAATGGTGACAGTGGACATGCTTGTCTTGTTCTTGATCTTGGGGGAACATCCCTCAGTCTTTCAGCCTTAAGTTTGATGTTAGCTACGGATTTTTTATGTTCCCTTGACCAGGTTGTGGAATTTCCCTCTGTTCTTAGCGTGTGGGGTATTTTTACCATGAAAAGATGTTGAGGTTTATCAAATGCTTTTTTCTGCACCTATCGAGATGATCATATGGATTTTGTTCTTTATGCTGTTAATGTGGTGTATGACATTGATTGATTTTTGGATGTGTGTTGGGGATACCCAAGACTACCTCCATGATTCAGCGGGCGGGTTCAGAGGACTCAGCACAGAGTCCCACTCACAGCGAAGTTTTCTTTTAGTGAAAGGATACAAAGCCAAACACGCAAAGTGAAACAGCACGGGGGCCAAAGTCCACAGGAAGCCGAGCCCAGGCTTCCCGAGTACTCTCCCTGTGGAGTCGGCATAGGTCATGCCTCGTTCCTTCAACAGTGGTCGCGACAACATGTGTAAAATGTTGTCCACCAGGGAAGCTCATGTGAGACTCAGTATCCAAGGTTTTAACAGGTGCTGGCCATGGAAGCATCCTCTGCCTACCATGTACCAAAATTCCAGACTCTCAGTAGAAAAGCAGGTATTTAGCATAAACCATATTGTTTGCACAAACAACGTAGGCACAGTGAGTCACTCTTACGAGCTCTGAAATCCACCTTCGCAGTTGCCAACCAAGGGGCCAAACTGCAAACAGGGATTTCTAAAGATAGCATTTCCAGGCTTGACATGCTAACTCTGTTCTGTACATGATGTTAAACCAACCTTGTATTCCTGGGATAAATCCCATTTGGTCCCGATATACAATTTTTTTTATGTATTGTTGGATTCAGTTTCCTAGTATTTTGTTCAGGATTTTTGTGTCTAAATTCATAAAGGAATTTGGTCTGTAGTTTTCTTTTCTTCTGATGTCTTTGTCTGGTTTTGTCTTCAGAGAAATACTAGCCTCATACAAAAATTGAGAAGTGTCTTCTTCTGTTTTTTTGGTAGGGTTTGTGGAAGATTGGTGTATTAGTTTCCTATTGCTGCTGTAACAAATCACCACAAACTTAGCTGCTTAAAATAACACAAATTTACTCTCTGACAATTCTGGAGACTGAAAAATCCAAAATGAGTCTAAAGGGCTAAAATTAATGTACAGCAGGGCTGGTTCTTTCTGGAAGCTCCAGGAGAGACTTTGTTCCTCACCCCTTCCAACTTCTAGAAGTTGCTCATAGTCCTCCATCTTCACAGCCAGCGGAGTAGTAGCTTCTCTCTTAGACTGTGTTCCCTCTGCTTCTTGCTTCATGTGGCATTCTAACTCTGACTCTGTCATCATCCCTCTTAGAAGGACCTTTGTCATTACAGCAAACCCACTCAGACAATCCAGCATCATCTCCCCATTTCAAGATTCTTTTTTAAAGACTTTATTCCATTTCTAGAGAGAGGGGAAGGGAAGGAGAAAGAGAGGGAGGGAAACATCGACGTGAGAGAGAAATGTTGATCAATTGCCTCTTGCATGCCCCCAACCAGGGACCTGGCTCGCAACCGTGTTTTTCTAGAATCTGTCTATTTTATTGAAGTTATCTAATTTTTTGGAGTACAGTTGCTCATTGTATCCTTCTTTTCCCTCAGCCTTTTGAGGAATAAATGACAAATAAAATTGTATACATGCGAAGTGATGATTTGACATAGATATACTCGTACATGCATGTCATGAAATTACCAGAATCAGGGTAATTAACACACTCGTCTCATATAGTCACCTTGTGTGTGTGTGTGTGTGTGTGTGTGGTGAGGACACTCTTGGTAAATTCCAAGGACACAATAGAGTATTATTGTCATCATGATGTTGTGCATTATATCCTTGAACTTACCTGTCTTATAATTGAAGCCCTGTACCCCTTGACCAGCATCTCCCCATATGGTACCTCTTAAAACCTTTTTCACTTCTGTAAGTCTGATCGTTATAGCCCCTCCCTTATTTCTGATTTTCGTAATTTGAATCTTCTCTCCTTTTTTCTAACTGAAGTTTATCACTTTTGTTGGTCTTTTCAAAAAGCCAACTTTTGGTTTTGTTGATTTTCTCTATTGTTTTTCTACTCTTCAGTTCATTTACTTCTGCTATATCTTTATTATTTCCTTCCTTCTTCTTGCTTTGTTTTAATTTACAGTTTCTTAGAGCCTTCCGCTCTGTAGGTTACTGAGATCTTTCTTCTTCTCTAAAATAGGCATTTACTATTATAAATCTCACTCCGAGCTCTGCTTTAGCTACATTCTATACAATTTGACCCTTGACATTTAAGAGGCAATGTTTTGTAAAGGTTAAGGTCACATGCTCTGGAACTCAGATTCCCAAGGTAGATATTCAGTTCTGCTACTCACTAGTTGCTTGTTCTTTGGAAAATGACAATTTCTATCCTTCATCTGTAAAATCACATGATGAGGGCAATGAATACCTCATAGAATTGTTGTAAGGGTTTCATATATATTAATATACATAAAGGATGTAGAACAACGCCCAGAAAATAGAAAAGACTCAATAAGTGTAGCTAACTTTATTCATTCAATGAATATTTATCGAGTCCCCATCTGCTCTGCAGCAGGGTTGGTTTTCATCAGTGGGGGGAAAAATGATACATAAAAACAAGGCTCTCCATAAAAACTACTCTCCTGGCATTTACATCCCAGTAGGGAGAAACAGACAGACAGGTGGACAGTCAATGAATAAATCAATCAATAAATGGAAGTGCTATAATAAGAAAAAAGACAGGATGATGTGCAGGCTCCTTTAGGTCTGGAGAAGGGGGTTCAGGAAGGTCACATGCGCGTGCGCAGTGAGTGGGGGGGGGGAGAACACGCCAAACTGAGAGAGGAGTTCACTCATGGGTCCCAGACGGGAACAGCAGTGGGATGTTTTGTTTCGTTTTGATTTTTTAGAAGAGTTTATTTGAGCCAGACGACCACATGCGGGGAAGCAAGATCTCAAATACTCTAGAGAAGGACAGTTTTGCAGTTTCTTCCATACATCTGGAATTAAGGAGGGAACTGAGGAAGATTACAGGAAGGTGGGAGAGAGCAAAGCAGGACAATCTCCATGATTGAGTTATAACTGAGAGGGGCTCTGAGACTTAGAAGTATTTGGTTACACCCATGTTGCCTGGAATTTAAGATTTTTTAAAAAGTCTTTATTTTAGAGCGGGGGAAGGGAGGGAGGGAAAGAAGAGAAACATCAAAGTGTGGTTACCTCTCCTGTACTCCCTACTGGGGACCTGGCCCGCAACCCAGGCTTGTGTCCTGACTGGGAATTGAACTGGCAACCCTTTGGTTCGTGGGCTGGCACCCAATCCACTGAGCCACAACATCCAGGGCTGGAATTTAAGATGTTTTAAAATCTACACAAAACCACATTCTGTTAGGTGCCTAATAATTAATATTCTCTCTCCATTTTTTGCATTGTAATATGACTTTTAAATTATTTTTTTTAAAGATTTTATTCACTTATTTATTTTAGAGAGAAGGGGAAGGGAGGGAAAAAGAAAGTGAAAAAGATCAATTGCCTCTCACATGCCCCTAACAGGGGACTTGGCCTGCAACCAAGGGAACTGAACTGGGGACCTTTCTGTTTGCAGGCTGATACCCAACCCACTGGGCTACATCGGTCAGGGCTCACATTGTATTATAACTTTTAGATGAGCACTCAGTTACCCAGAATAAAAGTAACATCACTCAACCTCCTTGAGCCAGATGTGGCCATGCGTCTAAGCTCTTGCTGGTGGGATATAAGTGGAAGAGTCATATGGCAGCTTCTGGGAATAGAAAATAAGAGATTGGTGGCAGAGCCTTGGCCTGTTTCTTCATCTTTGACCAAACTTCTGCCTGGACTGCAGGTACTGTCTTGGTGCCTGAGGCAATGGAGAGTAGACCAGCAGCCAGAAGCAGGCTGAGCAGGGAATTCAGTAGAAGAGAGCTTCTATCCCTGCTCTGGACTGCATGCATCTGCTATTTTCGTTTCTGTTCTACGTCATTAAAAAAAAGTTGGCTATGGCCCACTTGGTTTCACAGCGCCCTGATGGGTCACCAGTGCCAGCGGTCCTTGGAAGGCAAATTCCAAACGAGGCAGGAATACCGGACAACTGGCAAAGAAAAGTCAGTCTTTGCATGTGTCGGGTACTCTTTGGTGCTTTCAAGAGTGTGAGGAAGACAGGGCGCAGACTGAAGTCTCCAGTCCTCAGCAGAGGTGGGAAGAATGTGCTGTACTCTTGCTGGTGGTCCACAGTCCAAATTGCCCAGCAGTTCCATAACAATGAGACTTTCAGGGCTGAAAGAAGCCGTCTGCCTAGGCATTTGAAACTTAACCAATTATGAGAAGTGGCTTGGAAACAGTAACCAGAGATTAGACTAATTTTCCCCAGAGGCCATGAGCCTGAAGGCAAAAGCGGGATTAAGGATTTTGCTTTCTACCCTTTTTTTTTTTTTTTGGAGGGTCTGAAGGTGACTGCCCTTAGGCTCAGCAGAGGCTCATTTAGGGAAGAGCAAAGTATCCAGGCTGAAAAGTTAAATCTAAGTGAGATCTTTGGCTGTGGTCTTACACATGAAGCAAAACAAATAGTCTGGAAGTCTGCTAAGTGTTTGAAAGAATTATATTACCAAAGAAACCACCAGCCTGGCCTGCAAAAATCTGCAATGACTCAGACCCTGCCGTCATTCCCAGGCTCTAAAACCTTTGCCAGTCGAAAGCAGGTTCTGGAAGCTGTGCAGCCCCAAAACACCACCTCCCCATGCCTTTCTCTCCTGTGTCCGTGGGGGACAATGGGAAAAGTAGAAATGGCCAGAGGGCAGAGCTAGGGGCTACCAGGCAGCTGAGTTGAGAAACTGGCTCTGCTGACAGAGAATCCACCCGGTTCCTGCTCAGAGGACGTTACGGGTGGCAGTGGACCAGCATCTGCTGGGTGTTTCATAGCCTCTCATTTTCAGAATGGTCATTTTATTGTGATTATCTTGTTCCCGCTCTGCTAGTATATATTTCAAGATAGTTTGTCTTTTAATCTACAGATTGCACCTTCATCTGGGCCTGATGGATATTTATAGACTTTTAGGTTATAGACTTTGAGCTGTCCACAGTGGGACTGGGAGGTTTCTCTACTGGGGAGCAGGTGAGTGTGTTTTATATGTGGGAAGAAAGATTATATATATATAAAATCTGTTATCTAAACTAAGACACTTTTTGAAAAATATTTTCATTACTATTTATTTACATAAAAGGTAAGCATGCAACCATGTTTATTTTAATAGCATCACTTAGGTATAACTGACATACAAAAACTGCTCATATTCAAAGTCTACACATTGAAAAGTTTCAACATATGTCTCCGCCCATGAAACTGTCACCACAGTGGAGACGATGAATATACCTGTCAGCCCTTCCCAAACGTCCTTGTATTCCTTGGTAATCGTTCTCTCCTATCCCTCCCTGAACCAGCCCTCACCAGGCAACCACCAGTCTACCTCGGTCACTATATACTAGTCTGCATTTTCTAGAATGTTATATAAATTCTATACGCATTTATGTATAAATACAATGCATTGCATTTTGTCTGGCTTCTTTTACACAGTGTAATTATTTTGAGATTCGTCTATGTTGTATGCTTGAGAAGTTTATTCCTTTTTATGGTTGAGTAGTATTCCACTGCACAGCTCTACCAGTTTGTTTATCCACTCACCTGTTAATGCGCCTTTGGGTTGTTTCCTGTTTCTGGCTATTACAAATAAAGCTGTTTTAACAGTCAGTATTGCGGGAACATATATGCTTTCTTTTCTCTTGGATAAGTACCTCAAATATTTTTTTCTCAGTAAAATATATATAGCATAAAATTTGCCATTTTAACAATTTTTTAAGTATTCAGTGGCATTAGATATATTCGCATTGTTGTGCTACCATCACCCTGTGCAATTCCAGACTTTTTTCACCATCCTCAAGCTTTTCACTCTGTATCTATTAAACACTAATGGCCCCTTCTCCACTTCCCCAGCCCCTCATACCCGCTTCCTGTCTCTGTGACTTCATTTATCCCAGGTACCTCCTGTAAGTAGGATCACACGATGCTTGCACTTTTGTATCTGGCTCTCTTCATGAAACATTATGCTTTCAAGTTTCATCCATGTTGTGGTATGAATCAGTATTTTATTCCTTTTCATGGCTGAATAATATTCCGTTGTCTAGATAGGCCACATTCTGTTTCTCTTTCCATCTGCCGACACTTTGTTGTTTTCCCCTTGTGGCTGTTATTAGTAATGCTGCTATGAAATGGGTGTACAAGTATTTGAGTCCCTCCTTTTTTTAAAAGTACATTTTATTGATTATGCTATTACAGTTATCCCATTTTTTCCCCCTTATCCTCCCTCCACCCTGCACCTCCCCACCCTCCAGCATTCCTCCCCCCATAGTTCATGTTCATGGGTTGTACATAAAAGTCCTTTGGCTTCTCTGTTTCCTATGTAATTCTTCACCTCTCTTCATCTATTTTGTACCTACCAATTATGCTTCTTATTCCCTGTACCCCTCTTCATTCTTCCCCTCGCCCTCCTCACTGAAAACCTTCCAGGTGATCTCCATTTCTCTACTTTTGTTCCTGCTCTAGTTGCTTGCTTTGGGTTCTTTGTTTTGTTTTGTCTTTTTAGGTTCGGTTGTTGATAATTGTTTGTTGTCATTTTACTGTTCATATTTTTTATCTTCCTTTTCTTAGATAAGTCCCTTTAACACTTCACATAATAATGTCTTGGTGATGATGAATTCCTTTAACTTGATCTTATCTGGGAAGCACTTTATCTGCCCTTCCATTCTAAATGAAAGCTTTGCTGGATAGAGTCATCTTGAATGCGGAAACTTGCCTTTCATGACTTTGAACACTTCTCTCCAGCCCCTTTTTGCCTGTGAGGTTTCTTTTGAGAAATCAGCTGAAAATCTTATGGGAACTTTTTTGTAGGTAACTCTCTCCTTTTCTCTTGCTGCTTTTAAGATTCTCCCATTATCTTTAATCTTGGATAATACAATTGTGATGTGTCTTGGTGTGTTCCTCCTTGAGTCCAATTCCTTTGAGTGAGTCCTTGCCTTTAATTCTTTTGGGTATACACCTGGAAGTAGAATTGCTGGTTCATGTGGTAACTTGCTCATTCTATGTTTAACTTTTCAAGGAATCACCGGACCCTTTTCTTTTTTCCCACTTTTGAGTGAAAAGGGGTGCCATGAATAATTCTGTGGGACAACAGTGTGAGCCATGCCTATCCCATGCAGCTGGGATGTCATCTGTCACGCACATAGGTGTATGGGTGGAATGTGACAAAGAGAATTATTTGTTCACTACTATGTGTTCTTTCTTTGGTCTGTGTACATGGCCATTCAAAATGAAATCCATATTCCAAGGCTGCCGTAGAGCCAGGGGTAGCCAGGTGAGCAAGTGCTGGCCAATAGGATATATAACGGCAGATGCAGCTTCTGGGGAGCCCTGACAGGGAGGGGCACGCCTCCTTCTCCCATTTCCTCCTTCTGTCTGGAATGGAAATGCGATGGAATCTCTGCTAGATCTTGGAGCAGAGATAACTTGGGAAAGGAAGACGCACAAGGCAGAGCGAGGGGATAGAGGCTAGGTCCCTGAAACCAGCCGAAGTCCCAAACATCAGCCCTGGACCACCTACCTCTGGAATTTTACCGGAGGAAGAAATTCTTACCTTATCTGTTCTGAGGTTTTCTATTCCGAATTCTTACAGGTACTGTCAGTTGCTATCATTGATTATTTTCAGGCTCTGTGTGGGATGTCTATACGTCCTGATATTGGGGTAAGCTTGTGGCAAGCCAACCCAGTCTCTGACTTTCTCTACTTTGTTCAGCCCTAGACTATTTTGAGTGCCTTCACCCTTCACACTCTTCCTTGCCTCTTCCCCCGGGCCTGTTGCCCCCCCTTCTATGGCAACAGAGCCCTTGAGCATCCACACTTAGAGCCCACTCCCCTCGCCCCCCCCCCCCCCCCTAGCTTGTTTTCCTGGACACCTGGCCAGCCTGGCTGTGTCCCAGCAAGCACAGGAGCGGAGGCTTCCTGGTACCCCTCACCTCCTCTGCCTGGGGCTTAACTCAGCAGCCTCTCCCTGCTGTTCTTCATCACTATTCCTCCGTCTCCTCCTGCCATTTCCTGTCACTTGGTCACACTCAGGGAGAACCGGGCATCTGGCCCCCAGTTGGGGGGTGGCTGTGGAAAGCAAAGGGGCCTGGGAGCTGAACGTGCCCGTAGCTGACTGCGGAATCCACAGGAACCCTCACTGCCGTCCTGAGGACCTCAGCACCTCAGAAGGCTCAGTCTCCACCGTTTCCTCCAGCTGCCCCACTCCACCACTCCCTCCGCCTTTCCGAAGCACTCAGCTGCCATATTTCCACCCCACCCCCTCCAACCTTTCTCCCTTCTCTTCACCTCACCTTAATCGTGCCACTTTTCCTAGCGAGCTTGGGCCATCGTCACTCTCTTGAGCCATGTCACTCCTGCCCCACCAGCATCTTTGACTTCTGTACTCCCAGCCGCCGCCCTGCCTCCTCGAGGCCAGAGGTCAGCTGTCGGGAAAAGGTGAGCTGGCACCCACCAGCACTGCTGGCTCTCTCTGCCATGCTCTGCCTGTTCCTTGCCGAGGGGTCACTTCATGAAGACTCACCTCCAGCCACACTTCTACGAAGGAGCCCCCTGCCCTGCCCCAGGTGGATTTAGACGTTCTCTCCCCCCTCTGCTCTCGCACAGCACCCTGTGTCCACCTACTCCCCTCAAAGCACAAGGCTCACCAATCTCACTCCTTCTTTCTTGTCCCTGAAGTTCCACAAGGTCAAGGACAAGCTCTGGTGTTTCTCTGTGCTTCCTGGGCTTGGTGGTCCCTGGCAGAAAGTATTTGGTGATGCTTGGAAGATGCTAAATGAAAGCATGAATGTGTGTGTTGGATTTTTTTTACTACCTGTTTCTCCGTATCAGCCAGTCTTCCACATTGCTGCCAAGGCGCCTTCTTCCCAGACAAGATTTGATCACGTGACTTCCCTGCTGTCTTTCTCTTTTAGAAAACAGAAGGCTATCCCGGCTCCTCTGGGCTTTTACTTAGTTGGTCACAGTCTAGTTTCATCCACTCCTTTGATAACAGGAACTTTATGCTGATGATGCCCAAATTTCCAGCCCAGAACTTGCTCTGGTTTTATACACAAAACTGTCTATTATAGTTACCTACTTGGAAGTCCTGTAGGGACCTGAAATTTGAAGAACAGATGACCACCTTCCTCCTCAAACCTTCTTTCTCTCTTGTGTTTTCTCCCCATGAAAAACATCATCAAGCACTCAGTTCCCCAAACCTGGCATCTGGGAGTCACCCTTAAGAGAAGGGTTAAGAGCATGAACTTGGCAATCAGATGCACGGCTTCAAATGCTGGCACTGCCACATATTACCTATGTGACCTTGAGCGAGTTCCTAAGCCTTCTCGTACTAAATCTGTAGCCTCTCCTTGCAGCAGTCCCTACCTCCCCAGATCAGTGAGAGAGGACTGAATGATAAAATCAAGCCGAGTTCTGGGCAGGTGTTGTCACTCAGTGAGTCCTCACCAAATATTAGCCTTTATCATTTTAATGATCCTCTCTCTCCTTCACCCCATCATCCAACCACTAAGTCTGTAGATTCTACATTCTCACTATCTCTTAAATCTGCCCCACTTTGGCCTTCATCATCCAGCCTCTTGTCCTCTCTTCTCTGATGGCTGCAGAAGCTTCTTAACCAGTCTTCTTGACTCCACTCTTGCCCCCTCTCAATCCTTTTTCCACTAATCTACTGTGGCTTTTTCTGGAAACCAACTCGGCCCATGTCAGCTTCCGGATGAGCTGAACTTCTTTCAGTTCCTCAAATGGATGGAGTCTGCTCTCCCTCAACAAACGCTGTTTCCTCTGGCGGGGCCTCTGGTCTCCGTAAGCCGCCTCCACAGGCTGGCTCCCCACATGAAAATCAGGCCGCCCGTCCTCCTCTGAGACTCTGTTAGGTGTCCTGCTTTGCATCACATCCCTCCAAGTACCTCGATGTCCCTTATTATAGCACTTGTCACATGTCACCACAATGACGGTTCCAGTGACTATCTTCCATCACTGGACTGGGAGCTCCACAGGGCAAACACACCTTTCTAGTGCTTAGCAGAGGCCTGGCTCGTAGTAGCAGCTCAATACATTAAAAAATTATTTCTTTTTAATGGGTAATACATGCACCTAGTAGAAAATCCAAAAGGTGAAAAGGAACTTGGAGCAAAATAAGTCTCTCTCCACCCTAATCTCCCCAACCACATTCCAAGGATCCTTCCAAGATATACTATGCAAATACAAGCAGATAGGCACATAAGCGGTGGGTGTGGTAGGCAGCTCCTGATAGACAGTATTCTGCACCTGGCCCGTTTTCTCTCTTAACAATGTATCATGGAGGACATTCCTTTTCAACCTATATAAAAGGTTTTTATTAACCTGCATTAATGTTCCTTTGTAGATATGTATTACAAATTATCTAAGTAGCCCTCAGCCATGGGGTATTTAAGTTTCCAACATTTTACTATTATAAACAGTGTTACCCTGAATATCCCTGAACATGTTACTTCACATCTAAGTGAATGTATCCATAGGATAAACTCCTAGAAATGAGAAGGCTGCGTCAAACCATACCCGCGTCTCATAGGGCGTTAGCTATGCCCACCTGGTCTCCGTAGAAGCTCGCCGGTTTCCACACCCAGTATGCAGTGTACTTACTGCACATTCTTCACGTGCTTGCCAACGCAGTGTCATCAAGCTTCATGATCTTTCGCCAATCTGATAGTGACAAAAAGAATCAAGAATACCAACACGGTTTTGCCATCTCTTTTATAATTGAAGGTGAGACTATCTTATCATACCTAAGATCTACTTGTACAGTCGGACAAATGACAAAGTGGGAAATTATAAATTATATTAATCAGATAAAGAAAAACAAACTGCCCTGGCTGGTGTGGTTCAGTGGATTGAGTGCCGGCCTGCGAACCAAAGAGTCACCGGTTTGATTCCCAGTCAAAGCATATGCCTGAGTGGGCTGGATCCGCAGCGGGGGCACAGGAAAGGAGGAGAGGCAACCACTCATGGCTGTTTCTCTCCCTCTTTTTCCCTCTCTCTTCCCCTATGTCTATAAATTTAAAAAAATCTTTAAACAAACCAATGGAAAAAATAAACAAAACCTTGAACTGGCTCTTCATAAAAGAAGAAATTCAAATGAGCATCAGGAGAAATATAAATTCAAATCACACTAAGACAGCACTGCATACCCCCCAGAGTGGTTAAAATGAAGGCGTCTGACAATACCAAATGTTGGTGACCAAGTGGAGCGGTAGGAATCCTTACACAACTGCTGGCGTGGTGTAAATTGGTAAACCCTGCCAGAAAAACTAAAGATAAGAGTGTCCTGTGCCCCCAAAATTCACTCCCAGGATCTAGACTGCTTGAAAAAGCCTTGCCCATGTGCAGCAGGAGTAATGCAAGTAAATGTTCAGAGCAGAACTGTTCCTAAAAGAATGAAAATGGAAACCCTCAAGTGTCCACTTATTGTAGAGTGGGGAGAAAATTGTGGTTTATTAACACAGTGGAAACCAAGCAGCAAGAGAATGAGCAAATCCCAACTTCATGCCTCACCATGGCTGGTTTGCAGACAAATGGTGAACTAAATAAGTCACAAAAGAACAGTATGAGTCCCGTTATAGAAAGGTCAGAAATGGATGAAACTAAACTATAGTACAGAGTGTGACAATGCATGTATCGAAGGAAAAACTATTAAAAAGGCAAGGGGGTGATTACGGCTGAGGTCAGCATGGTGATCGCAGCCTCAGAGAAGCAAGCGTGATCTGAGAGACCACACAGCCAGTGGCGGGACTGCTAAGATACTGACTGGCTCTGTTGTATTTCATGACCTGGATGATGGTTACAGAGGTGTTGGCTTGGTCTTTAAATTGTACATATATGTTCCATCCACTCCTCTGTGTGTATGATATATTCTCACAACTTAAAAAAAAAACAGTAAAAAGGTGCGGAACAGCATATTTTCAATATAATATTTTTTCTTCTTTCAATATAGTATATATATGTATTAAAGATTTTATTTATGTATTTATTTTAGAGAGGGGAAGGAGGGAGACAGGGAGAGGAGCATCAGTGTGTGGTTGCCTCTCAACAGCTCCCCACCAGGCCCCCCTCCATTCCAGCTGCACACAACCCAGGCATATGCCCTGACTGGGAATCGAACATGCAACACTTTGGTCCACAGGCCAGTGCTCAATCCACTGAGGCACACTAGCCAGAGCTCAATATAGTATATTTTTTAAGTTAGGGGAAATATAAATTTGTTTGCTCACATATGCACTGTATAGCTCTTGTAGCATATGCAAAAAATAGGTAGCAAAGACTGTCGCTGGGGAACTGGAGGGCAGGGTAGGGGGAAGAATACACCCTTTAAAGTGTTGAACCATGTTAATATATGACCAACTTCAAAAAATTTACATTTTTTAAAAAGAAGTCCTATTTCCATTTTCTTTCTTGATCTTTTGTATTAGTTTTCTATTGCTTCATAATAACCTACCACACATTCAGTGGCTTCAAGGGATCTTTCCATTTATTATCATACAGTTTATGTGGGTCAGGAGTCCTCACAGATTAGCTGGGTCCTCAGCTCAGGGCCTCCTAGGGCTGTAGCCGGAGTGTCGATTGGGCTGTATTTTCATCTGGAGGCTCAATGGGGAAAAAATCTGCTGCCCAGCTCATTCAAAGTGTTGGCAGAACTCATTTCCATGTAGCTGTATGACTTGAGGGCCCCAGCTTTTGGTTGCTTTTGTCCATTGACCTCTGGCTGTTCATAGAAACCAATCATGTAGAGGCTTCCTCACCACATCTAACTGTATCAAGCCAGCAAAGAGAATCTCTTGATGCAACTTGCTGAGGCTTGATGCCATCTTACCTAATACAGCATGATCTGGGGGTGACTTACTATCCCTGTTGCCATATTCCATTGGTTAGAACAAATCACAGACTCTGCCCACACTTACGAGGAGGAGGTAACACAAAGGCGTGGACACCGGAAGGTGGGAATTATTGGGAGTCACCGGAGGGTGTCTCAGCCACAAGTGATTATTGTTTGGGGAAGTTTTCTTGCCCAGTTTTTCCCCCTATTTTTTTCCTTATCCATTTGCAAGAGCTCTGTGGATTAAGTAAATTAACCCCTTGCTTTCCACATGAGGTACCAATTCAATGCATTTTTGATAAATAAAAGACATCATGAATGTCCTACACACTTTTAACTGAAGCAAACGTGACTTCAGCAGGATTTTGTAAAGTCTGTTTCTCTTACCTGAGCTGAGCTGAGTTAAAGCACAAAATCTAAATGAAGTTCAAGGTTGGGTTAGAATGTTGATTTGGACTTGACCTGAAATTGCTCTGACTTTGATTTATGCCAAGATGAGTCAAAGAAGTAGTGCAAGGAGTAAACCTGCAATGAGGCTGCAGGTAGGAGGAAAAGGCAGGTGTCTCCACCTGTGTCTCAGGGAGACGCACCTGAAGTTCTGGGAAATGAGATGTTTATCAAGTTGGCAGAGTGTGGAGCCGTGCATTTACTCCTTCATGTGCTTCTAACCTCAACACCCGAAAACATCTTATGTCGCTGGGCAATGCCAGGCATTCAGCTCCTCATTAGACCTTGTCACTGGTGGCCAGGGTCCAGATTCTGAGCTTCATGGTGTTTCCTGTGCCAGCTCTGGGCTCCCTCCTTTTACTGGTGCCAGGACTGCAGAGCCGAGAAATTATTCAGTTATCTCACGTGGGCCGGTCCTCTTTTTTTGTTGTTGTTGTTCCACCAGGGTTACCATCCTAGGTCATTCAAGACTCAGGCCCCGGACTGTCTCCTGGAGGAACGTGAAGACTGCCAAGCCAAGCAGTTGTGCCATCATGTTTTGTGAGCCTCGTGTGAGCACTCACCACCAAGTATGGTGGCTGGTCTATTGTGTTAACATTTCTGCCTCTTTTACTCGATAGCAAGACCCTCCAGGACAAGTACTGGGTCTGATTTCCCTATAACCCGTACGTCCAGCTGTCTGTGGGAGATCTCCATAAGTGTGTTCCACAAGCACATCACCGTGTGTTCCAAAGCTGAAGTCATCTGAATCACCCCCTCTGTGTGTCCATACAGCACCAAAGCCTCAATCACTGCATCTTGTTAGATTAGTTCCCTGCTTGCACAGCTCTCTCTCCTACTAGATAATGAGCAACTGAGAGCAGAAAGCATGTAAATTTTATTTATTTTTACATCCCTGTAGCCCAGCATAGTGCCTCCCATATAGGAGCCATTCAATAAATGTTCATTGAACAGAACTGGATGTCTGTAACATGGGGGTACCTCAGAAATGCTCAGGCCCCGTTTGTTCCATTAGATTCTAGGAAAGATGCTTCTCCCCAAACCCTCCCCTACCCACCCTCCTCTGGCCGGCTTGGCTACCACCGAGAGCCAATAGTTTGTTACATAGCAACAATAGTAAAGAATGAGCTACTGCTGAATGGAGCAGACGCTTGCCTGCTGCAGAGAGCAGAGCAGAGCTATTTCGAGATCCTTTTAGGTAGAGTCACAGTCTGATAGGCCCACACATTGTGGCAATAGTTATCATCAGCTTAGGGCTACCAGGCATTGAGTATCTTTATTTGCATATGTCTCTTCTGACATACTTTGGAGTACTCTTTTAGAAGACAAAGGATCAGATTTGAGGTCATTTGTTTCAAGTCAATCAGATTTTTATTTACAATACTACTAACATATTTTAATATTCCACTGAATTACTGTACAGAGTTGTAGACCAAATGACCGCAAATTTCAAAAGAAAAGCAAGACCTAGATCTCAGCCCAAACTTCCTAGAACATCATACACAGTTTTTTGTGGTCTGACTGGGTTCCCTTTTTCCACATCCTCTCCTACCTGGGCACTCTCGTCAGCATGTGCTCCAGGCTCAGTGAGCCCCATCCAGGTGCCAATGTGACGAACACTCTCCCTCACAAACTAGCCATCCTTCTTTGCTTTGAGAAAGCCTCCGTCACTCTGTCTGGTAACTATTTATCTCTGTGAGTTTCTCTCCAACTGGACGGTGTGCCCAGAGGACAGGATTAGTGTCCTCTTGGAATCCACAGTACCCAGCAGAGTGCTGGGCACAGAGAAGATGCTCAGTAAAGGCAGGTTCGGGGTACGGAGAGGGTAAGTTCCTTGGTTACCTCAGGCTCTGCTAGGCCACTTCAGTCCTGATGGTGGGACACCATGCCTGATGACACAGAAAGTTACACATGCTCTGGCTGCTTTGGTGGCCTTGGCACACATTATTCCCATTTTATAGAAAAGATATTGTATGTGTATGTTTGTGAACGTGTGTTTATGTAGACATCTTCCTTCTCCCTTCCTTCAACATTCATTGGCTATAAATTCTGTGGCAGTTCCCATGCTAGGTCCAGAGGCGTGAAGAAGCATAAGACCTGCTTCCCGCCCTCAGAGTTCGGTGGTAAGCGGCCCAAAGTGGCGTGAGAAGACCTGATTCAAGCCTTCCCCTTGCCTCAGTTTGGAATCTCATGAAGGTCATATTACTTGCTTTAGAGTCCCAGATTCCCAGATCATTAATGAACAGAAATACTTATTCTCTTTCTGTTTTACTTATAAAGACTCTGAGTCAAGATATTCAAAATTCCAGGAGAGAGGAAGATGGGCTGGCACCTTGACAGACCAGACCATGTCCCCTTCAGGACCAGAAAGCCCTATTGCTGCAGGAGAACAGACCCACCCACCCAGACCAGACTCACAATCAGTGCTGTCCATTCCCTTGTTCGAGAATTCGAGTTGAGCTCTTGCTTTGCATCAGTTTCTGAGTTAGAAGCTGGGACTAGAGACATAGACAACATGGTCACCCTTCCCACTGTGACAGGGGATGGCAGACAAGGACCGTAACACAGCGTGAATGCAGGGCAACTCGGAAGTACAGGAGGACAGCCATGGGGGAGCACAGGAGGAGCGCGTAAGCAGGATTAGGGGCGTTCAGGGAGGGCTTTACATTGAAAGGGATGTGTTAGCTGAGCCCCGAAGGGTGTCAGAATCAGGTGGGGCTGGTGTTTCAGACTGAAGGAGTGTTGTGTGTGACTCTCCCAAGGACAGACAAAGCGTGGCACAAGCACTAGGCTCTGAGGAGGGAAGATGAGAAAAAGGAGATGGATGGCCACGTCCTGCACAGGAAATTCTGTCCTAACAGTTGAAGGGGGTTTGTTTGTTGCTTTTTAATGCTTTTTGGTTCTGATTTCACACCCCACAAAAAATGCATGATGTAGAGTGAGAGCCCCTGGTAACACTTCTCTCACTCCAACACCGTGGACAGCCCAGTACATACTCGCTCAGCTTCTAACTCACTGCCATTGTTAACATTTATAGAGCCACACTCTGTACCTGCTGTTCTTCACTTTTCTTGTTCTGTCCTTAGCGATACATGGATATCTCCCTATGGTAGTCCAATTTTTAAGTGACTGCACAGTATCCCATCATAAGGGTATGCGGTATTCACTGCTTGTTTTGCTTTTTTAAACTGTGGTAAAATGTTTATCACCAAAAGTTACCATTTTAATCATTAACACTTTTGAGTTGTGGTAAAATGTACATAACATAAAATTTATCACCCCATCTTTAAGTGCCATGCAGTGGCTTTAATCACGCTGCTGTACCAGGCTCACCACCCTCTGTCTCCAGAAGCATTTCCTTGTACCAAAGTGAAACTCCGTCCCCATGAGACAGTAACTTCCCATTCTTCTCAGCCCCTGGCAATCACCGATCTACTATCTGTAAGTTTGAGCACTCTAAGCACCTCATATACATGGAATCATACCCATAGTGTCTTTTTTATCCATTTATCTAGTGATGGGCTGTTGGTTTGTTTCTCCTTTTTTTGGGCGGGGAGGGCCTACTGCCACGCTGCAGAGGGAACATTTTCATAGACAGTAGTTCCCCCTCATCTGCAGGGCATAGTTCCAAGACCCGCAGTGGATTTCTGAAACTGCAGATAGTACCAAGCCCTACATAGACTAGGTACATGTCATGGCTTCTCTTTGGCATATCTGAACTGCCAGCTTCACTACTCTTGTGCCTTGGGGCCATTATTAAGTAAACAAGGGCTATTTGAACACAGCACTGTGATATCTCAAGAGTCAATCTAACAGCTGAGATGGCTAAGCATATACAGTGTGGAGATGCTGAACAAAGACGTGATTCACATCCCAGGCAGGACAGAGGAGGGCATCAAGAGATTTCATCACACTACTTAGAACGGCACACAATTTAAAACTACGAATTGTTTATTTCTGGAATTTCTCATTCAATATTTTCGGACCACGGCTGACCATGGGTAACTAAAGCTGTGGAAAGTGAAAGCATGGGAAGCAAACCTGTGGATAAGGGGAAACTATTGCACATCTCTGTACACTTGTAGAACACATCCTACACATACTGGGATTTTCAAAGTCTATAATCACTGGTGTGAACCTAAAAGTTTGTATTGTGCCTTTTTACCACTAGCAGTATAGGAAAACACCAATTCTTCATGTCCTTATCAGTACTGGCTACTAAGATCTTTTTAAAAAACAGCTTTTATGAAAGGTGTGTTATCAATAAAAATGTATTCTTGCAAACGGCAATATTTTAGAACTGTATCTAAATTGATGACCCCTTGTGATAAGTGTGGCCACTGTCACAGCCCTGAGCACATTCGCCTTTGCAGCAGTGCCCCCGCCTCCCAAACCATCTTCCACCGATGACAAGTACTTTGGAAAAACTTTGTTGAGGCCACACCTATGAGAGCCCTTTTTAATTTTTGTTAATAGGTAACACTTGCTCATGGTGAATATCCATTTGATTTGGAAGGTAAGTCAGGAAGTAGAATCTGTAGGACTTCATGACGGGGTATGTGGAAGAAAGAATAGGGAAGACTGCATGGATTCATGGATGGTGTCCAGGTTTCCAGCTGGACAGTAGGACCATGCATAGAAATAAGGCACACACACAAGAAGTATATAGATCCTGGAGAAAGGAATATGTATTAACTAAGGCTGAGGTGACTGTGGATCATATGGGTAGCATCCTGATCAAATGCAACTGAAGAGTCTATCCTAAGGTAGTACCTTTCTCCTCCTGTCCTTGTGCCCACTATGTAGGAGTCTCCTTTTTGGCAATCGGGGCACCTGGAAAGCTGGATTAGTCATCAGATGGTTTAAGAGAATGTCTTAAAGGGAGTTGGGTGATCCTGGGAGGCACTTCCTTCCGACTGAAAAGCCAGCCAATGTGGTAGCCCAGGAGCATTTGCCAGTCTCTGGCCGCCGGTTAACACCTTACATGCAGTTGTCACATTTTCATTCTCATAGCAGCTCTTTGAGTTAAGATCCTTTCCCTTTTAGAACAAATGACTAGAAACAGCTAAGATATATTGTTTACTATGCCAGGCATTGTGATAAGCATATTCATAACCACCATGTTTAATCTTTGCAACATTAAAGTAGGTCTACTCAGGAAATTCCTTTTACAGATGAGGAGACTGCCCAAGTCACACAGCCGCTAAGTGACAAAACCAGAATTTAAACCCAGTCCTGGTTGACTTCAGTGCTCCTGCTCTTATCTGCCAGTCACTTCTGTCTCATGTGTGTTCCTCTCCCACCCTCCCCCACCACCGAGCTACTGACAGACAATTCCTTCTTCATGAATGCACTTTTAATCTACACATGACACTCCATAACTGATTTCATTTGATTAGGTTATATAATCCAGGCTGATGATTCATTTCTGCATTCTTGAAACCCTCTGAAGTCTCATCTTGATTAGTGTGATTCTATTTTCTCCAGCTGCTTCCAACATGACTTACTTCGAGATGCCAGGTAAGGACCCAGAAAAGTGCATCCCAGGAAGGAGAATTCCCCGTTTACGGCCTGAGCTTTCCCTTCTGGGCTGGTCCTTATTCTTCTTTGTGTAATTTCCTCATGAGAAAATGAGGAAATTTTATCCTTTTTTTTTTTTTTAATTGGAGACAGCGAGAGGAATGGGAAAAAAAAAGACAGAAACATCGATTTCTTGTTCTACTTATTTATGTATTCCTTGATTGAGTCTTGCTTGTGCCTGCAACCTTGGTGTATTGGGACAATGCTCTAACCAACTGAGATATTGGGCCAGGGCTGGTTGATCTTCAACACGCTTCCTGTACTTGGTACCACAATATTTTTGGCTTGGCTGACCGAGTATGTTCGATGATGCTTAGACTCAAGCTGGATCCTCTGCAAAACTATGCGAAAGTTTTTCCAAAGGTCAGAGGGTCTTCAAAAATCAGGTGAGCAACCTCCCACAAGGGAACTACTGGCTATGCTTTCAGGTGTTGTCCACATTTTCTTGTTTACTGTGAATGTGAGTATGAACTATTAAAAATAACTGAGGGCCAATTTTGACTTTAACCTCACACATTGGATCCATCCTATATCAACTTTCATAAGCAGATACTGTCCTTTTCCGCTTGCCTGCTTTTTTACTGCAATTTGGGTGAAGTAGGCCTGAACGACATGACGGAATGCATCCTTGTTGGCAACTTGAGTTGCTTAAGAGATTAAGATTTTCACTACTAGATTCTTATTTATTCTTGTCATGTATTTGAAAAGCAAATAATAATAAAAACCAAAGTAAACTCAAAATAAGCAAACACCAACTGCAGAGCATGATGTTATAAAGCTTTTAACTCTCTCCATGATGCTGGTTTGGGGGTTTCCTTGGGGACCACTAACAAACTTGCCACTTCCTCAAGTACCAATTTTCGCAAGGCCAAACAGCAGAATCCTGTAGTGTGTAGGAATGTGAAATGCACCTCATGCAGGTGGCCCAAGGTCCTCCTTTGCAAAACTGTAGTCTCACATAGCGCACATTATTTAAGCATTTTTCTCCATCATTACATTTTTGCTTTTTTCCACCCTTACATTACCTTTAGCACCTTACGTCTTTGCTTTTTCCCCCATGGTTACATTATTTTTAAGGCACTGCATAAAACGTGGTTTTTTAATTGATGTGGTCTATTAGGGGTAAGTGAAAAGAAATGTCTTCCAGTGTCTTCAGGTCCCAGATGAGTTCAGGAAAAATAATTCAGGGCCCTTGGGTGACAGTGATACCTGGTAAGGGTTTATGGACACGTGGTCGACAAGAAACAAATTTAGGTCTGATCCTAAAACCTCTTCCCACTGCTGTGATTTTTGATTATGAAAATAATCAAAATTAATAATTTCTGATTATCAAAATCAGAAATTTGACTACACTCGTAGTCAAAAAAATGTAAAACTCGGAGAAAAAGTAAACAACTTGTAACCAGTGTGATTTTTTCATGTAACCTATTCCCTTTGGGAAAGCGATGGAGGAGAGACATTAGGTCTCCGGCCCGGAACGCAGGGCAGTGGGGTACCTACCCCCTGACTGGTGGACTCAACCGAGGTAAGAAAGACCTATGGCTCAAGAGGTAAGTCAAGACGTATGGTGGCCTGGGACTCAGGCCACCCCCACAGCTCCTTTTTGGCCACCTGCACGGTGACCTGGCGCCTTCCCCGGCGCGGCACCCACCGGTCCACTACGCAGAGACCCAACCCAGGCACCTTCCCCCGTAAGTGTCCACCGACTGAAAATAGACTCCAAGTCCTTCCCCGACCCCCTCTTCAAATCCTCCCCTTTAAAAGGAGCCGCCGGGTGACTCCGGGGGAGTTTGCGGAAGCGCCAACAGCGTTGGGGCCTTGGGCGGATCCCGTGATTGGTACTGGCCCCGCCCACGGGTCCTCTTCCCCCATTGTGTGAGCGGCTGGGGCCGAGGCTCCGCCCCCTCACCGCCTCCCTCCGGAGGCTCAACCCCTCCCCCTTCCCCCCCCTTGGCTCATTTCCGGCCGCCGCTGCTACCGCTAGCCCGTAAGGAGGATTCGGCAGAGGGAAGAAACAACAGCCGCCATCTTGTTTGTGTGCTAGGCTCGGGGGGAGAGAGGGCGAGTGGGAGCGGGCGAGAGTGGGCGAGCGGGACGCCGGGCTGAGTACGAACTGCGAGAGCGAGTGCGGAGGGGAGCCGGGCCGGAGAGAGGAAGCAGGGACCGAGACAGTAGCAGGGGGCCCGGGGCGCACGGGCCGAAGCGACCCCCAGCCCCCTCCCGCCCGAACACACCCCCACCGCGGCCCGGCAGCCGGGCCGGCGTCGACGCCTAGGGGGGACCATTACATAACCCCGCGCCCCCAGTGCCTTCGCCCGCCGCCGAGGGCGGCCCCGAGCGGAGCCCCGGGGGGGCGGGCGCTCCCGGCACCTGGCCGCCGGGAGTGGGAGCCGGAGGCGGCCGTATTTTTTTTCCGCGAGAGAGGAGAGCGAAGGCGAGCGCGGCGCCTGCCGAAGCTGGGCCTCCTTGGTGGGCTCGGCGTCCGCACAGCCAGACGGCGCAGTTCGGCTCGGCCCTCTGAGCTAGCGAGTTCCGCGCCCGGCGTCCTGGCCGCGCCTCCGCCGCGCGATGTGAGTCGGCGGCGCCAGCCTGGCTCTCTGCTCCCGCGAGCTCTCTGCGGCCATTAGGGGCCGGTGCGGCGGCAGGAGGAGGGTTCGGAGGGTGGGGGCGCAGGTCCGGGAGGGGGCACCGGGAGGAGGTGAGTGTGTCTCTTCGCCTCCTCCTCTCCCCCCTTTTCGCCCCCGCCTCCTTGTGGCGATGAGAAGGAGGAGGACAGCGCCGAGGAGGAAGAGGCTGATGGCGGCGGCGGAGCTCCGAGAGACCTCGGTTCGGCAGGGACCGGCCGTGGCGGGCCGGGGACTGCGCCTCTAGAGCAGCGAGTTCTCGGGTATTCGCCGCAGCGGACTCGCTCGGTGGATTTGGGTTCCTCCGGGCCTGGGCCAGGCCCGGCCCCTCGCACTTGCCCCTACCTTTCTATCGAGTCTGCATCCCTCTACAGTCACCGCGACCCGGCGGAGAGAATAAGGAACTTCCCCCACCCCCCTCGGGGGCCGGCGAAGCCCCCCAAGCCCACCCCAGGGAGCGGGGCGGGGACCCCATCTGAAGAAGAGATTTCCCGGGGATTCTCTATTTCCTCGCCTGTATCTCCGAAAGAATTAAAAATGGCCGAGAATGTGGTGGAACCGGGGCCGCCTTCAGCCAAGCGGCCTAAACTCTCATCTCCGGCCCTCTCGGCGTCGGCCAGCGACGGCACAGGTTAGTCTCGGGAGCCCTCGCCTTCCACATCCCCTTTAATCTTTTCTGCTCCGTGTACCTTTATTCTTCCATATTTTCTTTCTTTCTCTCTGTTAATTCTGTCTTAATTAATTTTAAAGGTGTTTGAATGAGCTAGTCGAAGACGTCCAGTAGCCCAACCATTTTCTTCGCTTCCTAATACATTCGTTGCAACATTATGTCATATCGATGTGTGTTCTGGAATTAGAGCTCTTTAGCGGTGCTATAGAAATGGTTTTTATTGTTGCTCCCGTGCAATTTAATTTTGGAAATGGCAGTGCATCTGTGTGTAAGGGTTTTTTATGCAATTTTAATTTTTTTTGTTGCTGGTAAAGAAGGAATTGCGAATCCTTTCTCTTTGGTTTCTCTTACTCTGTTTCCTCTACTTTCCACTTTTGCTTTTCAAGATTTTCTTTGCTCAAGATTTTCTCTGTTAAGGATGAGGGTGTAAAAATCTTTGTTTTATTTGTGTGTAGGTGACCCAGGATTTCAGGTTTGACGCGAGGTTTAAGTAAAGCCTGAAATTTGGTTTGAATTATTTTACCTACCATTCCTAGCTTTCTAAAAATTTCTCCTCTTATTTACTTTAAGAATCAATATGGAGCGCAGTTCATTTTACATCTTCCATTTCTTTGGTTTGAGACCAAAATGTCTGAAACTCTAGTTTTCAGGTTGGGAGAGAGTAGGGGCATTTTCTGTGCAGTTTGTAGTCACTTTCTCTTTGGGGGGGGGGGGAGATGCCTGATTTTGTGGAGTTGTGTACTTGGAAATCAAGATAAGAAATGGAAAAGAGCCCCCAATCACGAATTGCAGACATGAACTGATCGAACACATTTGGAATGTGCATTAGGTTTTGTATTTGTGTTTTTGCTTTTTTATGCTTTAAAATATTTGGAGATTTTTGTTTAAAAAGCTCTACGAATTCTTTACTTCACTATCAGGAGATAGTCAGGGAGACTTTCTTTCATCATCCCTTTCTTACAGTTAGTTTGGTACTATTCTGAGGGCCACCGACCTTCTTTTTTGCTGTCATAGTTGAGGTACCAGGATAATGAAGAGGAAGAATGGCTGTCCATCTGACAGTCCACAAGATGTTCCCCTTTAGTAGGGAGCATCTCTTTAACTCCCCAAGAGCAGAGCAGGCTCAACGTCATCCTTCCATCTGCCAGTGAGAGTGCTTAATGGAGTTAAATGTACCCTTTGAGTTTGTATAGAACTTCTAAGCACGTTTCTAGGTAGGCTTCATTTTGAAGGGTGAAAATGTAAGGCTATAGCAAATGTTTTGTTTTGTTTTTTATAAGAAAGTGTACCTGCAAAAATTGAGGGCTTTTGCAGAGTTCTCGCCTTCAGGTTTGTGACATTGGTATTGCATGAACTTTGGTCTGTCCTTATTCCTTGAAGTTTAATCTGCCTCCCCCCCCCCCCGCCCCCGAATTCATGCACATAATGAGCAGTGTATTCCTTTGCACTTGTTAAAGTGTCATTCACAATTTTTCTAGATCACCATTAGATACGTTTTCACCTGTAAATTTTCGGGTTGTTTCATTAGTTTTGGGGTAATGTGATAATGGATTTTACATTTGAGTTAGCCTGTGGCTTGGGACATTTTAGAGAAATCAACTTTTCTATACATTATTTTGATGACCCCCCTATTGGAGCAGCTTAGTCTTGAAGTAATGCAAGGTCTGGAAGGAAGGCTTGCTCTGCCTTCTGTTCAGACACTGCTCTGTTCAGGTGCGCTGCTGCATTCTCTGCACTCAGTCTGTGTGTTTGGTAACTTCAGCTAACTCGTTTTGGTGTAGTGTTTCACCTGTCTATTACATAAAAACTGTTTTTGCTACTTATGTCTGTGAATAGTTATTTATAAGAGTCCTAAATGTATCAAGTGGGTTTTTATAGAAAACAAACAAACCCTCAACATCCAGATAAACTATGAGTTCATCTTCCTTAGCTTTGTCTAAATTTTGTACTGATGGTTTGCTCCCTCCCCCAAGGAAGATTTTATTCCTAGAATTTTTTTGTCCAGTTTTTAATCCTAATAGGTCTGGGGTTTGCTGTTGTGGAGGTGGAGAAAGGTGTAAAGAAAATACTGTCTCTCTGTGAACTTTCTTCAAGTTGGGGCACCATTACATTTAGATTTTGTTTTCCCTTGTTGCATCCAGTAGTGTGTGGTGTAAGTTTGCAGGCAACTTTTAACAAGGACACTTCACTTTTAAAACTTTAAATTTCAAACTTGTAGCTTCTACATTATGACTTTTGAGTTGTCACTTGGACATTTTATAAATGTGAAAGTAAGTTGTTCCTTGGTACTCGATTATGAATTTTATCTAGAACTGAGTCAAAATGATACCAAAATTCTAGACCCCAGAAACTTCTTTAAAATAGAGGCTTACAGGTTTATTAGTGTAAGTTATCTATCAAGAGTGTTTGCATGTGCCAGTTTTATAGGGAAGAAAACTAGAACCCAGTTGGGTTGGCCTGTGAAAGCCTCACAATGCAAGTTAGCATTTAAATCCTAACATCTGAATTTCTGAGGTTTGCCATTGGTACAGAATAAAAATGACTTACTCAAAGATTGTTCTAAAAATTTTTAAAGGTTGATTCAAATAACTCGAATTAAGTTTAAGTATCATGTTTTAGAATGGAAAGGGAAAGGCTTATTTTTTAGTTTTTTTATTTTTATTTTCCTGTTTTCAATATTTGCACTTGAGTTATTAAAGTTTTAACTTACTATATTCTGGTCAAAACTATCTGATAAATCAAATGGCTTGCCTTCTCTCAAAAAGGAAAAAGATCATAAAGCCGTTTGGTTAAAAAAAAAAAAGATAAAATTATTGACAGGAAAGTAAACAGGTAAGTCCTAGAGAAATTTCTTGAATCTATTTCTGACAATAACCTGAGTGGTGGGAATGAGGAGGAGGATGTGCTGTCTCCATTACACACTGGACATCTTCTGTCAGTGCTCTAAACACTTAATGCTGTCCGCGCTGAGAGAGCAGACCCTGGAAAGATGGGTGACTGTGCAGTGCCAGGATCTGTCCTGTCAGTAGGTAATGGTCCTCCTGGTGTTGGTTCAGTGTTGTGGCCCTACTGGGTACTTACGTGTCAGACTTGGCTTGGGTTTTATGCCTATTTTGCATTTTAAAGGCACAGAGCAACTAGTATATAAAATACACCTGCATTTTAAACACCAAATTAATGTCCACAGTAGAGAAGTGGCAAGGAATTTTTAAACGGCAGTTTTGCTCTCTGAAAACACTATTGTGTATTAGTGGTTTAAATTAATATCAATCAGAATGGTTTCAGAGGAGGTCATTTCTTTTTTCAGCTCTTGAGCTTGTGATACTATGTTTCCCTTTTAACTTTTACATATGAGTGTTTAGAGTTCTGCTTCTAGTTTTTCATTTATGGCTCTTTGACCCAGTGAGTGTTAAAATTAAAGTGAAACACGTTTTACCAAGTGCCTTGAACTCTGGCAATTGCTTATTCTCAAGCCTTGGTAAGTTTGTTTGTAGGGCTTCAGAAAGGCTATCTGTGCTGGATAGAGAGGTAAAATGACTTTTAAGTTGTAAATCTTCTGTATGTTACAATGTGGTTACTCTCTTCCAGCAGTAGTTCAGGTTCTATTGCAAAGGTAAGAAATGTATTGGTATATCCAGTGGAAGTTGAAAGTTGGTGCATAGTGGTGTTTTCTGCAGTAGTATTAAGTAGTAAATAGGAAGGGAAAGAATAGCAAAAATGTTACAGATATAGTGGGAGTGTAAAATACTACTTCTTGGTATATTTACCAAAAAAACCATTTCAGGAGTTATTATGCCAAACACCCAACAATTAATTAATGGAAAAATAAGACATACTTCTTTTGTGTGTGTGTATTACTGTAGAGTTTCTTCCATTTAGAATTTTCGAAGTTGATTTTATTTTTAAGTCTGGCATCCATTAGAGAAATTAACGAGCAAGTTTAAAACTTAAATTATACCAAGTGTAAAATTTTTTACAACACTGAATTTTGCAGATGGTTTTTCATGTGTGTGACGGATGGTAGTTTTCTGAAGTTTTAATGGGAATTTTTCATTGCTCAATTCTCGGAAAGGTTTAGGAGAATAAATATTAATTTAAGTGTTAAGCCTCTTCTAAACAGTTTGGATCTCGTTTGTTTTTAGGTGTAGATCTTTATTTAGTAAGTGCCCAACAAGGTAATTAAGAATAATTTAGTTGAGAGAAAAAAATTAAAACTACTGGAGAAAAAGTGAGTGGTTAAGAGATTGGGTTTTGGAGTCAGCTTTGGCGAGTTACTTAACCTCTCTGTCTTAGCTTTCCCACCTGTAGTACCTACCTTACAGGATTGTGGTAAGGAATAAACGAGAATTCCCTTTATCAAATGCTTGAGGTAGGATTTACTGCAGCATATTACACATTCATTAATGGCTAACTTTTTAACCTTACTACTAAATGTACAGGAAAAAGCAGTGGTAGATTTTTGTAATGAATATATGGAAACTGGAAAAAGAAAGTCAAGTATGTTGTGAAGTTCAGAGAGTAGTCTTAGAAATAAGGATGATGGTACAGTTAGCCTATGTATCATCTACTGAGTTTTTTTTCAAAGTATAAGAATATGACAGCAGAGATTAAAGTAGGAATAAAAGTACTACATGTGCTGTCACATAGGGTGTCTTGTATGTGTATCCGAAATGAAAATTAAACTTTTAAGGCAAAATGAGAAATCATAGCAAATCATCCTTGTTGGAAGTGCTCAAGTTAAGAATGGCTTTTTGGTAAAGAATTGTGCAGTTGAGCACTATTTTTTTCTCTATTATTTTTATGCTTATCTGGGTTTTAAAAGAGTACTTTCTTGTAAAGGAGGAGGAAGGAAAGTAGAAGGAGCAGTTCAATGCTTTTCAGATTTTTTGACCACACCCAAGAACTACATTCTGTATGTAAAAGCAGAGACCTTGTCTCAGCAAGTGAACAAGTAAAATAATACTTAGCCTTTATTTGTAACACACTCTATGTTTTCTGTTGCGTTTCCTTTTTTTAAAAAAAAACTGGTTATGACCCACTGTATTGAGTTTATGGTCCTTTATTGGCTTTGACCCACAATTTGAAAAATACTGGCTTAGAAGACTTGACAAGGTAGCAGTTGTCCTGTATTAGACCAGCATTTTCTTTATGCTAGGCATTTATCTTCAGCACAGGGAATACTCTAGTCATCCAGGCAGACATAGACCCTTCCTTCCTGGAACTCACAGATAAGAGCAGGGGAGCAACATGTCTTACATGACCAGTATTGTATTTGGGAAGCACAGGGAGGGTGGGGGGAGAGGTATCCTGTATTACTAGTACTCTGGTGGCTATCTTTGAGGAGTTGGTGTCTGATCTTGGAATCTGAAGAATAGATACAGGGTTAGTAACAGTGACCCATGCTGTGAACAAGAGTGTGTGGCCTGTTTAGGGAACCTGTAAATTCCATCTGCCTGGGAGGATAGCAAGGATTACTGCTGTAGAGATGAACAACGGGCCAATCATGCCGGGCTTATAATACTTACTGGAGTTTAGACTTTTCATTTTAGCTCTTTTAAATGGATAGGATAGACTTGTACCATAGATGATTAAGTGATGAATTACTCAGAAAGGGTCAGGGAAAATTAGGAAGTTGGGAAACCAATGAGATGGCTCTAATAAGATTCTAGCTGTGATGAGGGTAGCCTGGATTAGGAAATGGAGAGAAGTGAGAAGATTTGAGGGAACTTGATAGCCAACAGAATTTAATGATCAATTCGATGTTAAGATACTGCGGTGGAGGAATTGAGGATAATTCCCAATTTCCAAGTTAGGGCAGCTGGATTGATGAAGATTCCATTTACTGAAATAGCAAACAAGGGAAAAGAAGCAGTACATTTTGAGGTTATATGATTCTCCCAAATTGAGTAGTCACTTTGCATTTGGTGTACCTTTCTCTCATTAGGCACTTGGAATTAAAGGCGAATCAAGGTGTAGTTTGTACTCTCCAGTCCTTTAGGATCTGGTGGGGTTGGTATATGTGTACACACAATTTTCCCATAAATTATTCTCTGGTAAGTTTTTAAAAAACGTGTTGAATAAAGGCAGAGAATAGAAATTATTTCTGATAGTATAGATTTGCAGTATTGGGGAAAACTTCATAAAGAATATGTATATTCGAATGGGGGTAGGAGGGCTTGAAAGGTAACTTACTTTTTCATAGAAGTTGGGAGAGTTGGGTATTTCAGCTGGTAACAGGTACAGGTGGTTTTGATGTGACTGAGCACTGATTGTATTGTGGAGTGTTTTCATGGGAGACAGATGGAAAAGGATGTTGGGGTCCTGTTATGAAAAGACAGAGATATGCTAAGGAGTTTGACATTTATCTTATCAGGATAAAAATTTATGAGCAGGGAAGTGACATGGTCAGGGAAAGGAGAAAGACTGATTCTGGTGACACGGTATAGGATCAGTAACACAGAACCTAATAGTAGAAAGACCAAGGATATATCACTTATATCTTGAAATACACTTAACCATTTGCCTTGGAAGTTTATTCCAGTTTACTTTGTAATTACCAAAGTGAATTGTTTTATTTTTTTTAAAGATTTTTCTTTAACATCCAAACTTTGTTTACCAGTTATCATAAATGTAGAAAATATAGTAGATAACTCAAAAACAAACCGTGCACTCTCCCCTTTTTCAAATATGTAAGTTTTAGGACTTTTTTTATAAGGGATAGCATGGCCCTGACTGGGGATAGTGTGCCTCGGTGGACTGAGTGCCAGCCTCTGAACCAAAGGCTCGCTGGTTGATTCCTGGTCTGGGCACATGCTAGGGTTGCAGGCAACTACACATTGATGTTTCTCTCCCCGTCTTTTCTCCTTCCCTTCCCTTTTGTCTAAAAATAAATAAAACCTTTTTTAAAAGAGAGTATGGCAGCTTCGTTATCAGGGTTCACTATAGCCATTCCCGGTCAAGCAAACAAATCCTAGACTCACAACTTAGCTTCCCACACCATGTTACTGCTACTCAAATTGAAGAAATGATCAGTGGCAATTAGGTTATCATGCAGTTTAGTTTCAATACCAACATGTCATTGAGTTGATTTTTATGATGGGATTTTGATACCATGCATAGTGATGTCCTCAGCTTTTAGTTAACATTACACTAAGAAGTGTCAATATACTATTAAGTCGATAAATAAAACTTCTAAAAGTAGGCTCCCAGGCATATTCTTGGTTAGTAATAGCACTTCATCTCTAAGTTTTGAGAACTAACTTAAATGTGTTGAGGTTAAGAATCAGTCTTGAGTCAATCACTTCCCAAAGTATAAATACAACTTTAAAAAAATTAAAAAAAATTTTTTTTTTTAGACGGAGGGAAGGAGAAAGAGAGGGGGGAGAAACATCAATGTCTGGTTGCCTCTTACATTCTCCCCACTGGGAACTGAGAATCAAACCAGCGATCCCTTGGTTCACAGGCCAGCACTCAATCCACTGAGCCACACCAACCAGAGCTAAATACAACTTTTGGTGTCATGGTTGCAGGACAGGGTCGAGAATGCGCATTTGAAATTTGCTGCACTTTTGCCCTTTGACTATTGGGTATCAAAATTCGACAGCTGCCAACACGCATAGCTATGTGGTCTTTAAAACTTCATATTGATTATAATCTGATTCAAATTTGTATATAAATCGCAGGTCATTTCCATTTGTTTCAGAAATTTTACAAGTCTTACCAGCATGGATATTGCATTTAGTTGTCTTTGTGTTACTTTATATTAAGTAGTTTTAAGTGCTTAGGTAGCCTGTTTATGAGTAGTTTAATTCTGCTTCATCTACAGAATATTAAAATATTATTTTTAATAAAGTACTTAGGGTTTTACCTGATAAATTGAAGTTTGCAAAATTGTCTCATTTTCAAGGCGGTGATGTTTTAAAATGTTATGCTTTTTAAGCACCCAAAACAGCTTAATGTTAAGAGTGCCCGAAAACAGTAAGAACAAGAGATCATTGTGAGATTGATAGTTTCAGTGTCTAGCCAAACTTATAAATTATGTATACTGGACTTCGATCTCATCCTTATTTTTGTAATTATTTTTTAAGATTTTATTTACTTCTTTTTAGAGAGGCAGAAGGATGGGAGAAAGACATCAACGTGTGGTTTGTCTCTCATGTGCCTCCAACTGGGGCCCTGGCCTCCAACACCAGGCATGTGCCCTGACTCGGAATCAAACCTGAGACTTTTTGGTTAGCAGGCCAGCACTCAATCCACTGAGCCACAATAGCTGGGGCCACCTTTTCTTTTCTTTTCAAATCCCAAACCCCTCACCTGGAACTACTAGGGTTTCTGAGTGCTTCGATCTCTGCCAGCCTCATCACCCACCATCCTCCCCCTACTTGGAATTTTTCCAGTTGCTGAATGGGCTATGCTACAGGTTCACAGCCTGTTCTCTTTCTCTACGCTCTTCATTTGTCCAGTTCCTACTCCATCCTCTGGCCTCACCACTGGGTTAGAGGAAAGAAAGTTTTAAGAGCAGGAATGTTCATTTTTAAAAAAAGCTTTTCGGTACCAGTGAAAACCAATTGAAAGGAGAATCCAGGGATGTATTCTGTCTTCTAAGTGGATGCTTGAGAATAGACTAGTTTTGGAATAATTCGTATGGATGTTTTGCGTAATGTACAGTTTTAAGAGCAGAACTGAGTTTTCATTTGACTTCAATTTACCTGAAATACCAAAATAAGCCTATTTATTCAACAAATAATGTATAACTGGAAGAGATATTATTATGCAGTAGAATTAGATTATGAGGCAAAATTATCTTAATTTTAAGTTGTTTTGCATCCTAGTTAGTAACAGAAAAATGTATTTGTGCTCCCAGTCAGTGCAGTGTTTGGGATTGTTGATCTTAATTTTGAAGGTTATGCTTTACTTACATATTTCATGGTAGCAATATTTGTCTAGTTGTTCATGTACCATGGAATTGCCTTGATCTTTTGATTTAATGGAAAGGCTAAGTGAGATGAGTATTTATTTTTACAAGGAGTTTTTTTTTTTTATCCTTGCCTGAGGACATGCTCGCTGGTCTTAGAGACAGTGGAAGGGAAAGAATGAGGGAGAGAAACATCACAGCAATCGGGTGCCTCTCACAGGCACCCTGAATGTGAACGGAATCTTCAACCCAGCATGTGCCCTGTTGGGGAATTGAACCTGGGACCCCTTGGTTTATGGCAACTGTGCTCTGACCTACACTGGCCGGGGCTTATTTTACAAGAGATTATATCGCTAAATCTGCTTTGAGAATCACAGCAACATAGAAGGTACCAAGGTTGACCTACAGAAAGTGTATAATAACGAAAGGATGTTTTGACTCATTGCTAGTTTCCCACATGCTCGATCCAAATTTGTTTTTGTTTAAATTGTCACATTTCTAATACATGGTCCATTGAATAAACCTTATGTATTATGTTCAGTTTTTCAAAGATTTAAATCTACCTGGTCAGTCACATTTTGTTTGTATCACTGTTGGGACTAAATGTACATTCAGGTGACAGAACATTTTACTCGGACTCACTTTGCATTTGACCATGATTAAATGTACGTGAGAACTTAAACTGTTAGGTAGTAGTGGCCTGCCAAATATTGGTTGATATTTGGAAAGTAAGCAGGAAATGTCATACTGGAGATGGTGTGAGTTCATTTATTTCACCAATTGTATGTCACAGCTCTGTGATACTTGCCACAGGGTAATTTAAAGGTAGTGAAATAAATTTCAGGTTTATAATCAAACAGAGAAGTGGGGGAGAAATAAGCAGATTACTATCTAAAAGCTCACCTTACTATTTAGAAAACACATGTGGTGTCTTTTACTTTACCTCCTACATCTCAATCCACTGCAGTCTGGTTTTTGCTCTTTACAACTCCCCCGAACTGTTCTTACTTAAATTACTCAATATATTCTATTATCTACATTCAGTTAATTCTCTCTGGAGCATGGAACACCACTGACATTTCCTTCTTGGAACCTGGTTTCTAGGACAGTATTCCTGATTGATAGGCTGGGAAGTGTTAGGCTTTAGCATCCTTTCTTTGTTAAGCTCAGTGTCCCTTTATGTAATATCAAGGAGTTGTACCCAGTTGTCTGGGTTGTTATTCTGTCTCCTTAGGTAGTCTTTACTTTCCCCAATTTACATGTATTTTATAGTAACATTGTCAGATTTTTTCCTAAGTTGTCCCCATGCTACCCTAAATTGTATTAAAATGTTTTCTAAACATTTATTGCTGATGTCTAGAAATGCAGTTTAATTTGTTCATAGTATGTTTAGTCGCTGTGCTAACCTTTCGCTTTTCATTTTTTTGCTTTGGATTTTCTATATTGACAGTTACATCATCTTCATACAGTGAGTTGTGTTTCTTTTCAGTCTTTTTGCTTATAATTTTTCTTATATTATTGCTTTAGCTGGACACTAGTACGACATTGAACAGAAGTGGTTGTAAGAGTACCTTGGTTTTGTTCTGATGCTAAAGAGACTGCTTTTAATATTGATCCGTTATGCATGTTTGCTCTCAGTTTTTATGTTTTGGAAGAAGACTTTTTATCAGTTTAAAGAAATTATCAGTTTCTTGATTACCAAAAATGTGATTTGGTATGGAATTTTATTGAATGCTTTTCTTGTAGCCATTGAGGTGAATCTTATATTTTCTTCTTTGTTAATATGGTGAATGTCATTTATAGATGATCTAAGGTTCTGATGCAAACTGCCCCCCCCTCAGATTCCTTAGATTTTTCCCAACTTAATCATGTTAATAAATACATTTTTAAGGCACTGAAAAGTTGGTTTGCTCTCTCTCTCTTTTTTATTTTTTTAATGTTTTAAAGATTTTATTTATCTTTAGAGGGGAAGGTAAGGAGATAGGAAGAGAAATATCAATGTATGGTTGCCTCTCATGGGTCCCCTGCTGGGAACTGGCCTGCAACCCAGGCATGTGCCCTGACTGGGAATCGAACCTCAATACTCTGGTTTGCAGGCCCACACTCAATCCTCTGAGCTATACCAGCCAGGGCTTTTATTTCTTTAAGAATATTTTTTTGAGAGAGGGAAAGGAAAGGAGAATGAGATGGAGAGAAACATTAATGTGTGGTTGCCTCTCTTGCACCCCCTACTGGGAACCTGACCTGGCCCTCAACCCAGGCATGTGCCCTGCATGGGAATCGAACCGGTGACCAGTGGTACTCAGTCCTCTGAGCCACACCAGCCAGGCCTCTTTTTTTTTTTTTTTTTTTTTTTTTATCTTTTTGTAGAATTCTTGCTTCTGTGTTCATGATTTGTACTGGCCATGTGTGATTTTTAGAGTATTCTTTCCATTTCCTAGAAGTGTTTGTGTAAGGTTGAACAATCTGGTTCAGTGGGACGTGCTCATTAAAAAAAAAACAACACACACATATTTAGATCTAGTGTTTTCTTTATGGAAAGATTAGCCAATCATTATTTTTGTTTAATAATAATGGTGTTATTCAGGCTTTCTGTGTGTCCTTTTAAAGTTTTTAAAATGAAAAATTTCAATTTAATAGAGTAGAATAAAGAACTCTCACCCTAAGTGGTGTGGCTCACGGGGGTGGGCGTTGTCTCCCAAACCAAAAGGTCTTTGGTAGATTCCCCATGGGGCAGAGGTCTGGGTTGTGGGCCAGGCCCCCAGATGGGGGTGTGCGAGAGGCAGCTAATTGATGTATGTGTCTGTCACACATTGGTGTTTCTCTCACTCTCTTTCTCCTTCCTCCTCTCTCTAAAAGTAAAATAAAAAAACTCCCATGTGCTTGTTGCTTCAAGTTACCAGTTTTTGTGTCTCTCCCCTTTTTTTTCATTTGATTTGAATCCGTATCTAAACAAGGTATATCTAGTTGTTGAATCTTTTATTTGATAATAACTCTTACCATTTCCTATTTTTGCCATTGGTTTATTTGAGAGACTAGGAATTTATCCTTTATATTTTCTTTTAGATTAAGGTTGGTGAGTATTTTATCAGAAAAATACATTTTTTAAAATCCTCATCTGGGGACGTGCTTAGAGGAAAAGGGAGAGGGAAAGATCAGTTGATCATTTGCCTCCCACAAGTGCCCCTGTAGGACTGAAACTGAATGTGCCCTGACGGGGAATCAAACCCGTGTCGTACTTTTGGTTTATAGGACAACACTCCAACCCAGTGAATTACACCAGCCGGGGCGGGGATTTGTCCATCTTTTTTTTTTTTTTTTTTTTTTTTTTCCTTCCTTCTCCACCCCCCCCCCCCATGAAATTGGTTGCTAGTATCACTTTCTCATTTTACTTTCTTTTTTCCTTAACCTTCCCAGAAATTTATTACTCTATTCAAAGTACCAACTTCTGGTTTGTTCATACCTTCTCAGTTGTATCTGGTTTTCCTCTTTTGTTGATAACTACTTGCTTCCTCATATTCTAACATAATAACTTGGATACTTAAATCATAATTTTTAGCTTTAAGTTTTGAAATGTATTTTATTATTATTCAGCTTTTGTAATTTTCTGTTTGATTTGTCACTTATGTATACGTATGTTTTTTTAAATTTCTAAATGGGTAGAGATTTTTATTCTTCTCTAAAATAAGTAAAAATATGTAACAGTAAAAAAATTTATTTTCATGTATTTCAGGGGAAAAGTAAAATGTCATATCTCTCTTAAAGTATATATGATCCCAGTTTTGTGAACTATATAATTAGAAATGATTAAGGAAATAGCCCTGGCTAGTGTGGCTCAGTGGATTGAGCACCAAACTGTGGAGCAAAGGGTCCCTAGTTCGATTCCCAGTCTGGACACTTTGCCTGGGTTGCAGGCCAGGTCCCTGGTGGGGAACATAGGAGAGGCAACCACACATTGATATTTCTCTCCTGTCTTTCTTCGTCCCTTCCCCTTTCTCTAAAAATAAATATTTAAAAAATGATTAAGGAGATATATCAGTATATTAAGTAATTTTCTTTAAGTAACGATGTAAAATAGGTTTTATTTGAGACTATTTATATTACAAAAGCATAAGGCACGTTTTTTTTAAATGATGGATGGGCACATATGATTTTTCAAAAGGAAAGAAAATAATTCTGTAAAAAAGTCTTCTGGGCTCTAAATCATGTTCTGAGATCCTGAGATACAATTTGGTTAGATTAAGATATGACCAGAATGCTTAACTGTGGTGGGCGTTAGGCAAGGAATTGGTCTATAGGTGATAAGATAAGCGCTTTCCAAAGAGCTGCAGTCTGGGTAAATTGGGGTGTGGTAGGGGGGGTGGTAGAGGTGGCAGCCAGGAGGGAAGACAGAGAGAAAGACACTCCTAATTTGAGTGCCGTGGTAGAATTCTGTAAAAAAGGAAGGACACATAGAGGAAGAGTTGTACTTAAAAACCAAGATTAATTGGACCAGATAGATCATTTAAAGTGGTATCTTGTCTTAAAGGGTTGAACTATCTTTAATAGGAAAATTAGTTGTAGATTCAAGTACATTTAATTATTAAATACCTAGTAATGTCTTTTTAATGTGAAAACTACTTGGAGAATTAGAAGGGAAGAAAACTCAAGTACCTAATGTATGTAATGAGTTAAAACTGTCAACAGGTCAACCAATATCAATTTTACCCTTGCAAAGGACATTTGGTGGTACTGAAGACATTCTTGGTTGTCACAAATGAGTTATGGCTAATAATGGCATTGGGAGAAGTGAGCAGGAATCTACAGAGTATCTTAACAATACACAGTGCAATCCTTCCTTCCCCCACAAAAAGAATTATCCAGTCCAAAATGTTTAATAGTAGCAAGATTGAGAAACCCTGGGTTAATCTATAACTTCTTAAATTTTTTGGCAGGGATGGGACAGGGGTAGGGTGGGGGTAGTTTCACTAGAGGCATGATTTTTGTATCCTATTTCAGCCAGATTTTAGTTAAGGAAAATGAATTTGTAGGCTGAGGTTAGGTGAAAAAGCAAGCTCACTCAGCACATTGAGGACCTACTTTGTGGCAGACACTGTGCTAAGAACTTGGCAAAGAATGGTAGCCCCTTGCTTCATGGAGCTCACACTGATTGTTCTACAAATGATGTGTCCTAATCAGTTGTCTCTGTTGTTGATAGTTTAAAATCTTTTGTTCTGAATTAGTTTTTATGTTGATAAATTATTTTAACCCCTTCTAAGGAATTCTGGAGTATTATACAACTTTAATTGTACATCTTTTTCTCATGACTATTAAGACAAAATTTTGGCAACTCATATAGGTGTTACACTAAGATTTACTTCTTTTTCCTTGGTATTATTTTTCCTTGGTATTAGTTCATTGCTTAAAGTTGTTGGCATAACCAAACATTCTTCAATTTCTTAATGTGTAGATATCAGGGAAAAATTTTAGTATAACATGAAAAACTGCAGTACAAATAGATAGTATTCCATAGAGTGAGGTATAGAAATATAATGTTTATCAAGAACAAAATAGAATGGTTTTGTCAAACTTTAACCATTATCTTTCTTCTTGCTTTAGATTTTGGCTCTCTATTTGACTTGGAGCATGACTTACCAGATGAATTAATCAACTCTACGGAATTGGGACTAACCAATGGTGGTGATATTAGTCAGCTTCAGACAAGTCTTGGCATAGTACAAGATGCAGCTTCTAAACATAAACAACTGTCAGAATTGCTACGGTCTGGTAGTTCCCCTAACCTAAATATGGGGGTTGGTGGTCCAGGCCAAGGCATGGCCAGCCAGGCCCAACAGAACAGTCCTGGATTGGGTTTGATAAACAGCATGGTCAAAAGCCCAATCCCCAACATGGGGATGGGCACGAGTGGACCAAATCAGGGTCCCACGCCACCTGCAACAGGTATGATGAACAGTCCAGTGAGTCAACCTGCAATGGGAATGAACACGGGGATGAATGCTGGCATGAATCCTGGAATGTTGACTGCAGGCAATGGACAGGGGATGATGCCTAATCAAGTCATGAACGGTTCGATTGGAGCAGGCCGAGGGCGACCTAATATGCAGTACCCAACCCCAGGCATGGGAAATGCTGGCAACTTAATGACTGAGCCGCTGCAGCAGGGCTCTCCCCAGATGGGAGGACAAGCAGGATTGAGAGGCCCCCAGCCTCTTAAGGTAAGTGTGATTTTGGTATGTTTGAGTGTTCCATTGTTATAGGGAGGGCTGGGGTCAGCTATTTATTTATTTTTATTCGTATTTAATCTTACACTGTGTAGTCTTATCCACATTTTATGCCAAGGATCTGCTGTATTGTCACAAATTTTTTTAACTCTTATATTAAATTCAAGTAAAACATTTTACACAACTGAGTGGTATTGTATGTATACCTTCACATTTGTTGCAGATGATTGTCAGCTAATTCCTGTTCTCTCTGGAGCAACATTAGAAAATTTTCATATTACTTCTAAGGCCACCATAGCCTTCCTATAGAAATACTGTTTTGAGATTTGGCTGGTGTGGCTCAGTGGATTGAGTGCCAGCTTGTGAACCAAAGGGTCTCTGCTTTGATTCCCTTATCAGAGCACATGCCTGCATTATAGGGCAGGTCCCCAGTGGGGGGCACACGTGAAAGTTGACCACACATTGATGTTTCTCTCCATGTCTTTTCTCCCTCCCCTCTCTCCAAAAAATAAATAAAATCTTTTTTAAAAATGTAGCTTTGAGATAACTGGTATTATACTCTCTTCAGATAAACTGTATTTTTCACCACTGCTTTGAATGTCCCTGGTTTTTAACAGATAGCTATTTATTACAGGATTTTTTAAAATTTTGTTTTTCCTTATTAGTTGATGGAAATAAAGGTGCGTTACTGTGTTTTGCTGTGTATAATGCACACCTCACCTGCATTTTTGGCCCAGACTTTTGGGGAGGGGGTGTTCTGTTTTAATTTTTAATTCAACTTTTAATTTATATTTAGAAACTTGTTTTGTTGTTTTGGTATTATAAAGAAATTTTAGCATTTATTTTTGAACATACAGATATTGTTACTGCTATCTGGTTATACTTTTAACACATTAATATAAATAAAAGAATTTAAAACATTTATGTAGATATGGAATTAGTACTACCAATGTATAATAATGTTCAACCTTATTTTTCCCTCAAAAATTTGGGGGAGAGGGGTGCACATTATACACGGCAAAATAAGGTAGTTTATTATGAAGTCTAAGTTAACATTCCGGGTGTTCCAAGGCCTCCTTTCTTAAGTTTCATTAATTAGAAAATGCTACATATGTTTTTTAAAAACTTTAAATATGTGTACTCTATATAATTAAGACATTAATAAACACATTTTTGATGCTCATTCTTTCATATTTTTCCTGTACACTTTATTCCTGTTTTCTAAAATGATATCACATTATAGATGACACTGCCTGTCATGTACTTAGAGATGGCTTTGCTTGAAAGGTGTTATTTGAGGTGGGTAAGATTTTTACATGGTGTCAAAAACAAGTTTTCTCCGTAAGAGGAATAATCTGAGCAGATATTAAAACTTCTTTGTTCCTGAGAATCATAATGGTAAGAGATCAAGGATGAATGAAATTAATAGTTAGGCCCAAATCAGGAGTGTGGGAACTGGGGTCACTTGTGGATGTATGAAAACCCTTAAAAGTTTTTATACTACACAACAAGGAGTGTTGACATTGAACTTAGGAGGTTCTGTTTGGCATCTCTGTCTATGCTGTACATTCTCCCTTTCTGGCACTTTTATATTGGTATGTTAATGTGGTTTACTTAAACTATTGGGAGTGAAAACCACAAACAAGGTAAAATACTTATTAGGCACCTCTTTTAGTTCCTAGGAACTTAGTTGTGAAAAGTCCCTGCCCTCCTGATGTTTACATTCTCTGGGGAGAAGAGGGGTGATGGACAGTAGATCTTCACTGATTGGTCAGATATTTATCAAGTCCTAACTTTGGTGCTGAAGGTAGGGCAGTGAATAAACTTAATTCCTGGAATTTACTCTCTAATGTTGCACATAAGGTGTAAATTTATAGTATTCCAGGTAAGTGCTATGGAAAAAAAATAATAAAGTAAGGCTGAGGCTCACTGGGAGAATGCCTAGGTTAGGAGTGGGGCCCTGTTTTATTTATAATCTAAGCCACAGATTTCTTGCACCAACAGTGTTTGGAACTGGATGTATACAGTGAACAAAACAGAATTCCTTATCCCAAGGAGCTTTATTTTCACAGAAAGGGGACATTTAAGTATAAAGCTTTATTATTAAAATATTTGCTTGTTTTAAATGAGCGCACAGATTTCAAACCATCCTGCCTGGGTTAGAATCTGAGCTCTACCACAACCCTCTTCCTCTGTAGCTGTTTTGCAAAGCTTGTTGGTTAAATCGTTTTACAAAAAATTGTACCTGTCTCCTAAGAAATGCTGGTGACAAAAAAAATAAGTTTTGAAAGTTCTTTTTTGAATAGCTGTCCTTTATGTATGAAAGAAGAAATGAAATTAATTGATAAAAGCGTCATGACGAATAGTGTGGGTTATGGAGCACCACTGCCTGGGTTGGAAATGGACTCAGCCACTGATACAATAGCTACATTACATTGGGCAAGTTGCTTGCTGTATCTGTTTTCCCATCTGTGGAATGCAAATAGTTAGGAGTAGGTGTAACCTATCCCATAGAATTGTTGGAGAACTAAATGAGTTAAACTAATTTCTTCATCAGTGGCATACTGTGAGCACGAACTAGTATAGTGGTGGTAGTAGTAGCAACAAGTGCTTAATATATTATTGTGGTTCCCATTTTGTGATGATGTTAAAACATTTCTGTGGCACAGGAGAGAAATAAAAACTACATCCTCTGGTTATGCTACAGTCATTTAGAGGCCTAGCTTTCAGCACCAGGGGCTGAGAATAAATCAATGTACTACATCAACAGCAGCTGACTGAAGGATGCTGCTAGTAGAGACTTCACTGTGTTGATACTATAAATTTGAAGGAAGATTTACTTTCTTTGGAACTAGGGACTTTTTATTCAAGAAATGTTCATTAATATTCTGGTGTTTTTAGTTTTTTGTAGAAATCAATACAAAATAAATCTGAAATAGCTTATGGTTAAGATGACAAGATTCAAACTATTACTAAATGACAATATCAAGCAGTATAATTGTACCTAGATTAATGTTTGTCTCCAAATACTTAAGGATGTCTCCTGAGTAGGTATTTAATATATGTTAGGACCATCAGTGCTGACATCAGCCTGGTGAATTGAAAGTTTTATTTCCATTATATATGGGAGGAAACAAAGTTAGTGGGGCGGTGTTGTAGAGAACTCTTGTTCTCCGAATTAAAAGTCCATGTCATTCATTGTATAGTACATAAACCATCTGTTGATAAAACTTACACAGCTGAAGACAAACACAAGGTGTTTAGGGTTGCTGCAGTCACCTCCTGACTGACTTAGACCTTATGTGTGATCATTGCTAGTGTAGGACAGCCTATAAAAGCAGGAGCCATGCATTTTCTACAATTTTGCCTTAACCTGGACCTTTCACAGACACCGTCTGGGAACATTTTTACTTATTATTCTGTAGTCCTAGATCTAGGGGGAAAGAACACTCCTGCCCCCCCTTCCTCTAACTCTAGTTACCTCACAGGCTATGAAGAGGTATGTGTTACTTGGCACCTGGATAGATTCATATCCAAATTTTATATGCTTTGTGACTGATGATGTTAAAAAAAAGAAACTGAACTATTTTCAAATGAGTATTGGCCTTAGGAATAATCCCCCTTTTCCTTCCTCTCTCTCTCTTTTTTAATATTTTATTTATTTATCTTTAGAGGGGAAGGGAGGGAGAGAAACATCAATGTATGGTTGCCTTTCGTGCATCCCCTGCTGGGAACTGGCCTGCAGGGAACCGGCCTGCAACCCAGGCATGTGCCCTGACTGGGAATCGAACCGCGATTGTGTGGTTCACAGGCCTGCGCTCAATCCACTGAGCTACACCAGCTAGGGCCCTCTTCTCTTTTTTATAAAAACTTTTATTTATTTTTAGAAGGGGAAGGGAGGGAGAAGGGAAAGAGAGGGAGAAAAACATCAGTTGGTTGCCTTTTGCGTGTGCCCCAGCTGGGAACTGAACCTGCAACCCCGACATCTGCCCTGACCAGGAATCAAACTGGTAGCCTTTTGTTTGCAGGCTGGCACTCAATCTAGTGAGCCACACCACCCAGGGCTCCTTCATTTTCTCTCTTTTAAAAAAAATGTTGAGGCGGGTAGGAGCTAATGATGTCAGTTTTTGAGCTCTTCCAAAATTAACATAAGTTTTTGATGGTCTTTGGCAGTGATGTTAAAGAGCACTTAACCTATAAAGTTTTAAAGCAAGAGCAATGGTTGGTGTGTTGCTGTTTTAGAACTTGGCCGTCTTTGGATAGGCAAAAAGTGAAGCAGATAGGAAGGACCAGTTAGAGGGGTATGAAGTGTAAGACGGGGAGGAAGAGTCCATATTGAAAGAGAAAGACAGGGGCATACTCTGCTGGGTTTTAAATAGGAGGGTCTTAGGGCCAAATTTACAATCGCTGGATGTGGTTTTAGGTGTGCAGTATCAATTTATGAGGAACCAGTCCCTCCTGAGGTGATGAGGCTGCCTAAACTAAGGCAGTGGTATAGGAATGATGGGAATGGGTCTGGAGAATAATGTATGGGGTTTGGTGTAGGTTCTGAGAGATTAGTGTTCCTTGTTTATCAGCATACCCCTAGTGCTTAACATAGTGCCTAGTGTTTAAATTGGATACATAATGTGAGCATTTATTGAATCTGGTACGCAGTAGGAAATGTCTGAATGTAATTTAATTTTGTTTTTATTGTTTGGTGAATCTTGGAGTTGCATGTATTGTGTTACTGTTTGTATTACTTTAGCGCCTACAAGTCTTACTAAAGGATTTTTGTCTTACCCTGGCTAGTGTGGCTCAGTGGATTGTGCACCTGCCTGCAAACCAAAAGTTCTGTTCGATTCCCAATTAGGGCACTTGCCTGGGTTGCGGGCCAGGTTCCCCAGTAGGGGGTGTGTGAGAGGCAACTACACATTGATGTTTCCCTCTTTCTCCCTCCCTTGCCCTCTCTAAAAATAAGTAAAATCTTTAAAAAGGAAAAGAATTTTTTTCTCTGTTAGATGTTCCTAAACTGTTACATTCTTTTTTATTTATTTTTATTGCTTTATTTTCTTTTTTTAATACTTTATTTTTTTTCTTAAAGATTTTATTTATCTTTAGAGGGGAAGGAGAGAGGGAGAGAAACATCAGTGTATGGTTGCCTCTTGTCCATCCTACTGGGAACTGTTATATTCTTTATATTTTTGGGCACTCTTTTTTTGTCAGTGGTTCTTGCTATCATGTGTTTTTATGTTCCTTTGTTTCCCCGGTTTTTGCTTTTACTATATTGAAAACTTAGAAACAACCTGTAGAGCAAGATTTATTTTTAAAAGAAAAAATAATAATTCACTGTAGGTTGTCTTTGTTTCAGCTGTCTAGAACTGTTAGTGGCATCCTGGTCCTTTGCCTTGTCAGTTTAGGTGGTTATCTGTTTTCTTGTGCTCCAGGTAGGTGGTGGGTAGTTGGACGACTGGATCGTGTTATCTACAGAGGAAAGAACATGATCAAATGTTTACAGTATGGCAGAAATTAAATATGGTATATTCCCTTATTGTATTTGTGAGGGAGCGGTTTAATTTCACACACTGGCAGCTGAACTGTGAGGGAATGTGTTGTGATCAGGGAGCAAGCAGTGTCAGGAATTGGTCGAAACTCAGTTGTCATAGACAGGCAATACAGTGATTTAGGAACAAATGTGAAGGACCAGATTCTCTTGGGATGTAGTATTTGAATAAAGACATAATGCTCATTAACAAGAGACACTAAGACAGGTTATAAATCCCAGCATTTTATTTATGTTAATAATGGACTCTTGAAATCATAACTTTGTCTATTGATCTTTTATGGCCTGTCATGCAGGTTCTGTGATAGAATGGCTTTCATTTTATGTCTATCACGAGTTTCCATGCTAATAAGAAACAGCAAAATATAACTCCCCCAGGTGTAAGAGTGCATATTATGTTGGAAGTATGTTAGTATAAATATCTGTATTTTATTTTTCTCTTTTAAAAAAAGATTGGTTTTTTTTTTTGGTTGCCTCTTGTGCTCCCCCCCAACCAGTGACCTGGCCCGCGACCCTTTGGTCCCAGGCTGGCGCTCACTCCACTGAGCCACACCAGCCAAAGCTAAATATTTGTGTTTTAAGGGCATATATAGCAGCAGCACTTGCAGCCAGCTACATTCAAAACTATGAAAAGAAATGTGAGCTTGTCCTGGCAGGTGTGGCTCTGTGGATTGAGTGTGACCTGTGAACCAAAAGGTTGCTGGTTCGATTCCCAGTCAGGGCACATGCCTGGGTTTTGGGCTGGGTCCCCAGTGGGGGGCATACTAGAGGTGACCAAACACTGATGTTTCTCTCCCTCTCTCCTCTTCCCCACTCTCTAAAAACAAATAAAATCTTTTTTTTTTTTTAAATGAACTTGCATAGGAGGCTGTTTCTACATTTGATTGTTCCTACTATCTTAGTAGCCAGGTATACTTAGGAGATTCCAATTATTGGAGCCTGAATGAATAAGTTTTTTACTCTGGATGCTTTTCATTTAGGCTGCCCAATTCTTTTATGCTTTCACCCAAACCATGCCACTTCCCTCAGTCTCATTTCCTTTCATCATCAGAGAACTTGGCAGGTTACTTTACCTCCTAGTCTCCAGTGTCATCTGGGAAATGTCAGTGTACTTTAATTTTTTTTCTTGATGAATTTGCCTTTCCAGTATAGGCAAATCTTTGAACTGATACAGCCGTCATATTCATATATATTTGCAAGATAAAGATAACTGCATATAATTTAAAGAACTGAATATTATTTATAGAGGTTTATGCAGTTTATGACTTTTATGATTTGTTTTCCTGAGTTAACAAGCTCTTTTGTCAAACAGGTTTAGGGTGATGGTGCTACAAAGATAAATTAAGGTTCTTCCCCTTTTGTGTGTGGTCTGGGAATAAAGGCATGTGTTTTAATAGATTATTTCATTATCTAAGTTATATTATAAATAAAGACATGAACATTTGTATCAGGGTAGAAGGAGAGCTCTTTAGCTGTTTAGGACAATAAACAGATGCTTCACATAGGTGGTAACTTCTGAAATGTATTTTAAAGGATAACTAGAATCTATAGCTGCTTCTGAGTTATACCAACTGAATAAGAAACAAAAAAAATGAAAATTGGACTTCTCTTTGTGAGCTTGACTTTTATTTCCTTTTAAACTTTTTTATTGATTTTTTTTTGAGGGAGGGAGAGAGAAACAGAAGAACAAAGAAACATCAATTTGATATTCCACTCATTTACGCATGCATCGGTTGATTCTTGAATGTGCCTTGACTGAGGATTGAACTCCCAAACTTGGTACAATGCTCTCACCAACTAAGCTACCTGGCTAGGGCTTATTTTCTTTATAGGTTAACATTCAGGAGTGAGCTAGGAAAGGAAGATAAACCACTGTCTAGTTTTAGCAAAAAGGAAAAGCTTAAGGCAAATACTGGAGATTTAAGAAGTATGATGCTCTCAGATTTGCAAGTTACTGGGTATGGGAAATTGGGTACCATGGAGAAGTAAGTAGTCAGGCCTCATGCACACCATGAAACACTGGTACACTGTGTTTTTTCCCCTCGGACTGAGTACATGAGGATAGAAGGCAAGAAAACATGTCAGACAGTCTACATAGGCTGCAATGAGGGGCTTGGAATTAAGACAGTGACAGTGGCCATGGATAGATACATGGGAAGGATTTGAAGTCAGGTGTGTAGAGGTAGAATTTGAAGGACCCTTTGATAAAAATTAGACCCAACTGTGAAGGATTAAAATCTGGTATGACTCCTTTTAATTGGGTAATTGCTGTAGTGGCCTTAGTGCTTGCTTTATGTTTCTAGTAGGCGATGATGGACTTACAGTGGGATCTTATATGGAAGAACAGAACTGGAAGTTGCTTGCATCATTGTTATCACCAAAGCTTGGCTTTTAAATAATTAATACTCTGTTTCAATTACTCATTATATGGTATGGTGGCTCCAGGTGGACTTAATATACACACTGCGGGGAGGGGGCTTCTTTTTCACATACATAGGGGTTGCAAAGAAAGTCAAATTTAAGAGCCAATCAGGTAATTTCATAACATAAAAGCTAGGTTTAAGAGAGCAAGAAATGGTGAGGACTCTACATGGTCTGTGTAAGGGATTCAGATTCAAAATTTTTTTAAAATCATGGTGCCACTGTATAACTAAATAAAAGAAGAATATATCCTCCCTGACTGGTGTGGCTCAGTGGATTGAGTGCTGGCTCAGTTCCCTGTCAGGGCACGTGCCTGGGTTGCAGGCCAGTTCCCAGCAGGGGATGTACCAGAAGCAACCATACATTGATATTTCTCCTTCTCTCCTTCCCTTCCCTTCTAAAGATAAATAAATAAAATTTAAAAAAAAGAAAAAAGAAATCTGGGGTATGGAAAAAAAGAAGTAGAAAAGGAATAATAATGTTCTGTTATGAGGAATAAGATGTTAAGTTTTTTCTGTTTCTTATTCTTAGATGGGAATGATGAACAACCCTAATCCTTATGGTTCACCATACACTCAGAATTCTGGACAACAGATTGGAGCCAGTGGCCTTGGTCTCCAGATTCCAACAAAGTCTGTTCTACCAAATAGCTTATCTCCATTTGCAATGGACAAAAAGGCAGTCCCTGGTGGAGGAATGCCCAACATGGTAGGTAGTAATCTGTCTGCAATTTTGTCTTCAAATTGCATTTTAACAAACGTTCATTCCTTCTACTGTATACACTACAATGTAATGGATGGCCCCTGTGATTAAGGAGGCTAGTACCCTCCTTCCAGTTCATGAGGTATTTTGTCACCTGTGATTATTGATCAGTAAGGGTGCTGGTTCAAATAGCAAATGGGATTACTAAATGAAAGTTTTGGGGGTCTGCTGTAGTACACAGCTTCTGCTTTTGAGCATGTCTGTAGCATAGGAAAATGGAACCTTTTTCCAGTTCCTAATGAACGTAACTACTGATTTGAATCTGATGGTGTGCACAGAAGGAACTTCCCTCTCAAAGTTACACGTTGTTTTAAACAGCCATTTTTGTTGTGGAAAAAAATCTCCAGCATTTCTAAACATTGCTATTTTTCTGAAATAAAACTTTCTAGTTGTAAAATATTGTCCTATGGGAACATTATTTCCCCTTCAGATGTCTTAATTTTTTGCTTTTTGTCATGTGTTTATTGAATACCTATATTAGGTACTCTAGGAAGTGAGGCAATGGATATAAAAAGACGAATAAAACATGGCATCTCTGTCCCCAGAAGTGGTTTTTATTGGTAAAACAAAACTTCTTCCACAGTTTCTAAAAGCTAATTTTCACCCACTTAAAAGATCCTGTTTCCCAAGAAGCTCCTTTGTTCTTCAGAACCTTCCTTTGACCTGTTCTTTACTACAGATTCTTTACTTTTCCCTGCCCCACTGGAGTTTTACCATGTCTTCTCTTTTCTTTTGTTTTCTTCGTATTACACTTTTTTTTTTTTTTACTATATCTTTGGTAATGTAAGTACTTAGTTTTCTTATTACATTGTATTTCTCAATGTTAGGAGTACCATTTATTTATTTTGGGATCTCCTGTGTCAAAAATTGAGTCTGGCCTAGAATAGACTGTCTTTAAAGGTTTTAATTGAAAATATCTAGGTTCATATTTATTAAAGAATCATCAGATTGTGACACCTAACATTATGTGGATCTTTATTGCTTTCTCCCTTAGGGCCAACAGCAGGCCCCTCAAGTCCAGCAGCCAGGCCTTGTGACTTCAGTAGCCCAAGGGATGGGTTCTGGAGCCCACACTGCTGATCCAGAGAAGCGCAAACTCATCCAACAGCAGCTTGTCCTCCTTCTGCATGCACACAAGTGCCAGCGCCGGGAGCAGGCTAATGGTGAAGTGCGGCAGTGCAACCTTCCCCACTGTCGCACCATGAAGAATGTCCTAAATCATATGACACACTGCCAGTCGGGCAAGTCCTGCCAAGGTGAGTGAGCTCAGAGGGTTTGTGTGCTCAGCAATTAATATTTATATCAGAGAGGAGAGAAAATATGATCAACTGCATTTGAGACTCCTTTACTAATAATGTCTTCCTTTATAGTAGGATATTCTTTTGAGTATCATTTTGTGTGTGACTGGCTAGGCATATGGTAGGAGAAGAAAGTTTTAAAGCAACTTCCTTTTTGTGATGATCCTCACCAAGTTTGATTTGCCCCAGCATAGCATACTTTAAATGTTACTGAGTGTTTGCTATCATGTAGCCAATACTAAGACAGTATTATCTGACTTAATACAATTCATGTATTTGTGGAGTTGTTAAAAATCTGTTTTTATTGAATAAAGTAGACTGACTGCACAGCTTGGTGGTGAAAATACAGGCTCTGGAGCCAGAGTGCTTGAGTTTAAATCCCACTTTGGGGATTTAAGTCGGGGACTTTGTGCAAGTTACCACCTTTTTACCTGTTTTCTCAACTATAAAACATGAGTACTAATAGCTGCCCTGTAGTGCTGCTACAAAGACGAAATGTTAACATCTGCGGCACTTGTTAAGTGATCAGTAAGTTAGCTGAGATTAATGTAAAAATGTAACCTGCATTTGGAGGCGAAAAAGTAATTTTTCTTCTTTTTAGTGGCACACTGTGCATCTTCTCGACAAATCATTTCACACTGGAAGAACTGTACAAGGCACGATTGTCCTGTGTGTCTCCCCCTTAAAAATGCTGGGGATAAGAGAAATCAACAGTGTAAGTGATTCTTTTCTTAATGATTTTTTAAATTTGATTTTCAAGAGAGACAAACAGTTGCATCTCTTTGTTGTTCCATTCATTTCTGCAATCATTGATTGATTTTTGTATGTGCCTTGACCGGGGATTGAACTACAACCTAGCGTATGGAAACAACGGTCTAACCAACTAGGTTACTTGGCCAGGGCAGTGATTAAATCTTTTGAAGCTTTAATAGCAGCAGGATTCTTAGATTCTACCCAGTGCAAGTTGGTGGGATTTAAAGAATTTGATTTTGTGAAGTTTCTGTAACCTGCCTAGTTACCACTTTTCATTAATTTCATATTAATGAGGTTAGAATTAAATTGATTATTACATAAAATAACATGTAGAAACTTAGTCATTCTTTATATAAAAATGATAGAATTGAAGCTCCATTTTTAAATTCATGAAAATTAAAGATGGACAACTTTTGGACTTTTGCCAAGATGGAGGCATAGGTGGAAACATTGTGCCTTCTGGCACAACCAAGTTTAAAGACAACAAAGTTTTAGTAATAAAAATGCAGCCAAAACACAGAAAATTGAACTGTATGGAAGTCCGACAACAACGAACCATTCAGCCAGCAGCGGAGTGGGGTCAGGCAGGAAAGATCCCCCAACCCAGGGTGCAGGCAGCTGTGGGAGGATCCCAGGTGTGGGGTAGGAACTGGTGGCCGACCCCGAGAGGGCACAAGGTGGCAGGCTGACTGCTGTCACACATTCATGCGCAGATAAACCAGCGAAGGAGTGAGCAGTGACACAGACCGCGCAGGCCCCAGTGGCTTGCAGGAAGCAGCAGAGGGGACCGCTATTGCCCCTCTTTGACACTGCCCCCACATACACCGTCACAACCCAGCCACTGAGTTGCCCCGCCCTGGTAAACACCTAGGGCTCCGCCCCTCATATGTAACAGATTCGAACAGACCAAAACATGGTTCAAGAAGAACTCAAAGCCCCAGAGCCAATAACTCTAAGCAACCAAGAAATAGCCAGCCTATCAGATGTACAGTTCAAAACACTGGTGCTCAGGATGCTCACGGAACTGGCTGATTTTAGTCACAAATTAGAGGAACAAATGAAGGCTAAACTAATTGAAATGAAGGGAAATGCACAGGAAACCAATGGTGATGGAAAGGAAACTGGGACTCAGATCAATGGAGTGGACCAGAAGAAAGAGAAAAAAAATGACCAAACAGAAAAGGATGAAGAAACAAGAATTAAAAAAATGAGGACAGGCTTAGGAACCTCCAGGACATCTTGAAATCCTCCAACATCCAGAATTATAGGGATACTAGAGGGGAAAAGGAATAGTCACAAGTGGAAAACTTACTTGAACAAATAATAAAGGAGAACTTCTCCAATCTGGCTGGCAAAGGAAATAGACTTCCAGGAAATCCAGGAAGCTCAGAGAGTCCCAAAGAAGTTGGACCCAAGGAGGAACACACCAAGGCACATCATAATTACATTAGCCAAGATTAAAATGAAGGAGAGAATCCTAGAAGCATCAAGAGATAAGGGGACAGTCACCTACAAAGGAGTTCCCATCAGACTGTCAGCTGATTTCTCAAAAGGGACCTTACAGGCAAGAAGGGGCTGGAAAGAAGTATTCCAAGTCATGAAAACCAAAGACCTACAACCAAGATTGCTCTGTTCAGCAAAGTTTTCATTTAGAATGGAAGGGCAGACAAAGTGCTTCTCAGATAAGGTCAAATTCAAGGAGTTCATCATCACCAAGCCCTTATTATATGAAATGTTAAAGGAACTTATCTAGGGAAAAGAAGATAAAAAAGATGAACAGTGGAAGGACAGCAAACTCAGTTATTAAGAACCACACCTAAAACAAAAGCAAACTAAGAGGACAGATCGAGAGTGGAACCATAGAAATGAAGATCACATGGAGGGTTAGCAACGGGAGTGGGAGGAGGAGAAGGGGGGAGAAGGTACAGGGAATAAGTAAAATAGATGGTAGGTAGAAAATAGATGGGGGGGCAAGAATAATATGGGAAATATAGAATCTAAAGAACTTGAGACACACGGTCATAAACTAAAGGGGGGAAATGGTAGGGGGGTGCAGGGTGGAGGGGAATGAAGGGGGAAATGGGACAACTGTAATGGCATAATTAATAAAATATATTTTTTAAAAAACTTAAAGATGATTTCTTTGACAATGGACAAGCTGCTACTCTGTACCTGTGAACTAAATATTTAGATAATTCAAAATTATTTGAAGAGAAAAATGGAAATTAATTTTAGAAGTCTGTAATGATGAGAAGCTTTTCTTAGAGAAAAGACGAGTAAAAAGTAGGAAGATTTAAGTGTAGCTATCACTTAAGTGTATCACTTAAGTGTAGCTCTAGAATCTAAACATTAAGCACTTAGGATTGAAAGTTAAATTTGGAAATACATATGCAGCATGTGAAAAAGCATTTTAACTTGATAAATAATTAAGAAGTCATACATACCCCAGTAGAAAATTGAGACTAGGAAAGAGATAATTCATTAGAGGGAGGAAATACCAAAAAGTTCACTGTTAAAGTATGAAATGAAGCACCATCTCTCCCTTCATATTGGCGGAAATAATGCTACCTAGTGTTGGCATTGGTATAGCTCTGAGGCATTAATACACTGTTGCTAAGGACGTTGATTCAGCTTGTAGAAAGGCTTTTGGGTATTTTGGATCAAAAGACTTTCCATGCCAATGATTGCCTTTCACCATTCAGTTTTCTATCTAGAAATTTATTTCAGGAGAATAATGGAAAAAAAGATGCATGTTCAGAGATATCTCACAAAACAGTAATTTTTGTGGTTTTTAAAATTCATTTAAATATGTTGGTCCTTTTTTTTTTTAACCATTTTTAATGTTGTAATACTATTTCTTTTGTCTTCTGTAGCAATTCTGACTGGAGCACCAGTTGGACTTGGAAATACTAGCTCTCTAGGAGTTGGTCAGCAGTCTACACCCAGTTTAAGCACTGTTAGTCAGATTGACCCCAGCTCTATAGAAAGAGCCTACGCAGCCCTCGGACTGCCCTATCAAGTAAATCAGATGACGACACAGCCCCAGGTACAAGCAAAGAACCAGCAGAATCAGCAGTCCGGGCAGTCTCCCCAAGGCATGCGGTCCATGAGCAACATTAGTAAGTTTGTGTTTTTCCTAGTAACCAATGTGATATTGGTTGTATCTATAAATAACATATAAAATACAGGATTGTCTGCTTAGATTATTTTAGTCTCTGTGTATACCTATCTTTGTCTCCCCCCTTTAATTTTTTTGTTACATGATTAATTTTTGGAGTAATTTTTAAAAGATTGTAGTCCCCTTGTAATCCATATACCAGAGGCAACTGCTACTGGTTTATATCCTTTTTAATACTTTTATGCATATGTGACTTTAATTTCTAGAAATGGAATCCCATGTGTTCTTTTCTTTCCCTCTTTTTTCCTCCCATGAGCTACTCTGTGACAGACTATTTCTTTTTCTTACTACTTTTTTGTGGGGGGAGAGAGAGACATCGATTTGTCATTCTATTAAGTTACGCAGTCATTGAAGGAGTCTTCTGTGTTCCCTGACTGGGGATGAAACCCACAACCTTGGCGTGTCAGATGACACTCCAACCAACTGAGCTACCTGGCCAGGGCTGTAACAGACTATTTCTGTAGCATAATAGTGCCATATATCTCTTTCCATACCCAATATAACCTTTTTAGTTCTATAGTACTTCATTATAAGTACTATAGAACTAAAGTACTTATAATGAAGTGCTTCTATAATACTTCATTATTTTAAAAATGTATAACAGTTGGACATTTAGGTTTCCAGTTGTTTTGTTGGTTTAGTTTTGAGTTTTTGTTTGTTTTTACTTTACTATTTTATGGTTTTATTATTTACTATTAGAGAGACGGAGAAAAACATTGATTGCTTGCCTCTCACACACCCCTAAAGGGGGGGGGAGACTGGCCCGCAACCCAGGCATGTGCCCTCACTGGGAATCAAACTGGCAACCTTGCAACACAGGCTGGTGCTCAGTCCACTGAACCACACCATCCAGGGCTTTTTTGCTGTTTTAAATTGTGCAAAGAAATTATGTTTTGGCTTGAAGTATTCTTTTGGTTTGAGAGTGTGGATGTTGTTGGTATAGATTTCCACATACAACGTATTTGGCAGCAGAAATAGTGTACCTTTTGAAATACTTTATTGGGTGCACTTGTTTGCCTAACCTTCCTGTGAAGTGACTGAGAGGGAAGGGGCCAGTGAACAGTGTTGCAACAGCCCAATTGGGGGGGGTGTTTTTTGTTGTCTTGTTTTTTCTAAGTCTGTGGTAAAGGAGCCTTGTTCTGTGATTGTTGCTTTTCTGTTAGGCAATTGAACGTTCAGTCCATTTTGTTTAAATAGTTAGATACTACTTACTGATGGTAAGTCCATGGCTTTTTATATTTTTAATGCTGTGAGTTTTATTCTAAAATTGATCATGGTGATAAGTTCTTTAACTAGAAAGTAGCCTGATTCTGAATAATCAACCATGCTTTTTTCCTGTGAAGTCTGATTTTTCATCTATTAATGTTTGCAGTAGTCTTCAGTTACTGTTTATTATTGTTTGATTCTAAATTAGGAAACAAAATTGTTCACACTATTCCAGAAATGTAATGTTGTTGTTTTAACTTAAGTAAGTGTACACTATTTGTGAAACATGGTGCTGAGTTGTTAAAAAATTACTGTGTTAGGAGTTTTTTTAAAATGGCCCTGGCTGGTGGCTCATTGGATTGAGTGCCAACCTCAGAATCAAAAGGTTGCTGGGCTTTATTCACACACACACACACACACACACACACACACACACACACACCTTTTCATTAAGGATTTTGTTTGTTTATTTATTTTAGAGAGAAGGTTGGGAGAAAGGAGAGAAACATCAATGTATGGTTGCCTTTGGCGTGACCCCCACTGGGGACCTGACCTAGCTCCCAACCCAGGCATGTGTCCTGACAGAATACTGAACTAGTGACCCTTTGGTTCCTAGGCCAGTGCTCAAATCCACTGAGTCACCCTAGCCAGGGTTCCCCCCTTTCTTTTATATCTTGGGTTTTTTGTTTTTCTTTTAACAAGATGGCTTTTTTTCCTTCTTCCTTCCCATGTTATGAGAGTACATCTTCCTTGAATTTTAGGTTATACTGCTAGTAATTATATATGCTGCTGGTATTTTTTCCCCCTGATTTGTCATTTGTCTCTTGACTTTGCTTATGTTGATTATTTATTTCTCAAATTTCTAAATATCCTTATGGCTTCTGAGTTTGAGGTCTTGAAAAGTAAAAATTTCTTGTAATATTTTTTCTAGTACTTTTATAGCTTTTTGTTCATTCTCTTTTCCCTTTTTATGGCTCTTTTTCATTTGTTTTTATTGTATTGGTATTTAAAATATTTTATCTTTTTTTGTTTTGACCTAGATGCTAGTCCTTTGGGAGTAAATGGAGGTGTAGGGGTTCAAACGTCAAATCTTCTTCCTGACTCAATGTTACATTCAGCCATAAATTCTCAAAAGTAAGTTTTATTTTGGTTTGTGCTCTGTGTCGTTTTTTTCAAACACTTGTTAAAATTTCTTCAGTGTTTTAGTTTTTTTTAATTTTGAGATATCCTTGATACATAAAGATAAACACGTTTGCATCCATACTTTCAGGTTTTCTATTTAACCTATTTGAAATCGTATCAGTAATTTGGGGTAACCTACACCTTCCCATATGCAGTAGGAAGTTGTGAGTATGCAGCTATTTAAACAACGAGTTTGTTCTATCCCAGTGTTAAGAATTAGTCCATTGCCCAGTGACTTTCCTGGGATAAGCTGTGTCAAAAAGTGACACCATCATCTCATAACACAGATTTAACCTGCTAAAAACTCACATTGTCTTCCTCCACTCCACACAGTGAAGTGTTGTGGATTGACACCTTTCCTCACAGAAACACACACATGTACACTATTTCCTCCCGTACTTTATTTAGCAAATAGACTTGTCACAGTGTATTGGACCCATTGTGACCATCACTTTCAACTCAGATGAAATCTTACTGCCCTCTAAACTTCACTAAAACTGTTTCACCACTCCTTTTTAAAAGCCCGATGATGAATGAAAACGCCAGTGTGGCCTCCCTGGGTCCTATGCCAACAGCAGCTCAACCATCCAATACTGGGATTCGGAAACAGTGGCATGAAGATATTACTCAGGATCTTCGAAATCATCTTGTTCACAAACTGTAAGATTGTAGGCATGTCTTATCCATAAGGAGTTACTGTGTCACCATATTTCCAATCTGCCAGGCTCTTAACCCCAGGAGGCATATTACCGATTTTTCTATTGCCTGGCAGAATATACTTCTGCTCCTGCTGCTGTCTTGCTTCCTAGCTCTGCTTCTCAAATTTTTCACCATTATTTGTTAGGAGTATGATCTGTTCTGCCTAGTGACAGTAGTAAATATATGAGTTAAAAATTATTCATTTTTCCGTCACTGCCTTTAAAAAATTCATGAAGAACTAGGTCTCATCTCATTAGATTATGGCAGTACAAATGTCTTTTTGTTATCCCTGTTAAGCTTTTATTATGTCGACAAGTTGAATCTGGTAGGATGATCTTCTGATCCTCCAAGAGTATATGTATCAACATTTTGTGAAATAGTTTGCATTATTTGTTGAAAAGTTAATATATACCAGGCACTCAGCCTCACAAACACTGTCTTTTTTAAAGAGCGCTTCTCAGGATACTGAGGGGAAAGGCAAATAGTGGGAAAACGTAATGTGCCCAATATCACAAAGAAGATGGAGCTTAGACTTCACTGACTACGAGCTTACACAGCACACAATATTATTTTTAATTCCTGAAGAAAAGAAATTGTTCTCCCTTCATGTATTTCATTCACTCCATCCATATTTTTAAGTTAACTAACAGATAATTATTTGGGGTTGATCATCTGATGACTTGATGATAAATATGCTTGTGGATTTTTTTTCCAATCAAGAATTTTTCTAAACTTCCATTGATTCCTTCAAGTACTATGCAACTGAAAATGAGATATCCAACTGATAAAATTGGCAGCTAGAAATCACATTTGTCGGGTTTTAGGAACACCTAGTGCCAAGCATTTTGTACAAAATGGCTAGAGCTTAAAAGACATGTAGCAGAGTGGTCATACATTTTTGCCCCTCTACTTCAAGTTTTTGATCCCGTAAGATCTCATAGTGGTGGTTAAGTTTTATTTCACTAAGCTGTGAATAAATATAGAAGAGTAGAAGGATCTGAAGACTGTTACAGATTTATACTGTAACAGAGGTCAGGTTTCTTCACTTCCTTTATGCAAATTGCACAGTGATTGTTTGCTTCAATTTAGAGTCGTAGGGAGGGGCCAGTGAGTATATTTATGAAGTCATTTTTTACATTCTGATCAGGAAAATCTTTTGTTTACTACAAAGAGACAATTTCATTTAGGTCAGTAATATTTGAGCACATGCTGACCCTCATTTTTAAATATTATTTAATCTGTACATTGTACAAAAATGAGAAAATAAGTTTAAAGTACTGTATGTTTCTGTGGTGAGATTAGAAAGCTGATGTGATATAATAGTGATAGTACTCTCTATTCTTAGTGTTCAAGCCATATTTCCTACTCCGGATCCTGCTGCTTTAAAAGACAGACGAATGGAAAACCTAGTTGCTTATGCCCGGAAAGTAGAAGGCGACATGTACGAGTCTGCAAATAATCGAGTGAGCACCTGTTTTTTTCTGTGTAACATCAGAAATGGACCTGTCCTGGTTGCTTAGTGTATTTAGGAATAAACTAAGTGTCTTCTGAAGTACATGAAGTAGCATATACTTAAGAAGACACCCTTCAGCTGTCCTGTCTTATTCTTATTGTGCATAGTCAAGATAACAAAGTAACTTACTTTCTTAAAAGTGTATGTTACCAAGAATTTTACATTTTTCTTCTTAATAATACAATGCACTCGTGGGGCACTTTATCTGGGTTGTCCTTCCGTCAAGTTGGAAAGTGGTTGAGCTGTTTCCAGCTCTGTGCTATTTTCACCAGAACATGGTGAATCAGCTGCAAAGTATTTTCATCTCAAGTAGTACTACAGTTTCTCCACATCATTACTTCTCTAAATTGGCACTTTTTGTAGCATAGTCTTTGCTTGTGCTCTAAATTTCCAGCACATACTTTGTAAACCTGCTTTGAGAGGTCATGCTTTACTATGTAGATTCATAATAAAGCTGCCCTTCACATGATCATTCTGAAATGAGCTCATTTGGAATGATCTTCTGCCTACCTCTTTAAAAAATGAAGTTAAAAATCTGTTCTTCCTTTTTTTTTAACCTAATGATAAATCTTATATTTTTTCTCATGTCTAATTTTCAAAATTCAAAAAGGCGGAATACTACCATCTGCTAGCTGAGAAGATCTATAAAATCCAGAAAGAACTAGAAGAAAAACGAAGGACTAGACTACAGAAACAAAGCAACCTGTCAAATGCTGCAGGCATGGTGCCAGTTTCCATGAATCCAGGGCCTACCATGGGGCAGCCACAACCAGGAATGACTTCTAGTAAGTGCTTTGCATTACATTTGTATTTGTTTATGCAACTATTCTAGAGTTTCTGAACTCTATTTTCCCCCATAGAAAATAATTCATTCTCTGGTAAAAACAGTAGCTAAACAGTATATTTAAGATTTTTGGATGTGGTACTCAACATGACTTGTTAATCTGGCATCATTTTAGACTCCAAGATAGTCTTTCACAATGATACCTGGAAAATGATAGCCCACAGGTTTGCATTGACTTACATATGGTAGGCAGCCAGTAGATGTAGACTGAACAGGTTCAAAAGCCACACCCGCTTTCATACACCCTAAAAAACAATATCATGTTACTTACATTGACAAAATATGTTCAAAAGCTAAGAACCATTTTTTACAAGCATCATTTAAAATTCATCTTGATAGTTTCGGTGTTGTGGTTATAGCAGCCCTCTGAACCTAATGAATTAACCAGGTAGCTGGGATTACTTTTCATTGCCTTATTCACTCATTGACTCACTAATAGGTTCTCAGCAGTGAAATGTGGAGTTAGGTATACAATAGTGAGAAAGAATACAGGCTATTTAAATGATACGAAGAGCTCTGTCCTGTGTGGCTCAGTGGGTTGGGCATCTTCCCACATGGTGGAAGGTCACCAGTTTGATGCCCAATCAGGGCACATGCCTGGATTGCAGGCCAGGTCCTCAGTTGGGGGCATGCAAGAGTCAGCCTATTATTGATATCTCTCACAAATTGATGTCTCTCTCCCTCTCTCCCCCTTTCCCCCCCTTCCACTCTCTAAAAGTAAATCAGTAAACTCTTTAATTGAAGGGGGAAAATGGGAACAAAAGATACCATAAGTATAAACAATAGATAGGCCAAGGATGATATTTTCAATATTAAAGGTACTAATTTTCTTAATATATAACCTGAAGGATAAAGAAATAGATGAAACATTATGAAGAAAAGTAGGAAAAGGAAATGAAAGAATAAGTAAAATCAGTAGACTTCTGTGCATCTTTAAAGGTTATAATGGACTTGAGTGACATGACTTTAAAAATATATGTTATACGTAAGAATTTAAATGGTTGTTCATTCCCTTAACTCCAGTCATTCCATTCTTAGGAATTTAATTCCAAGCAATAATGGTATAATTGGCACAGAAATAGTCACAGCATAATACTATAGAAACACCCTAAAAGTGCCCCGGTACTGCATTGCTAAAGTAATCATACAGCTCTACACTAGCATGTTGTAGTCGAGGCATCCCCAGAGCACTCCCTTTCCACTCAAGCACTGGGAGATAGGCAGATGTAACTAGCCATCAGGGGTCGTGTACGTAAAGGTGACGGTCCAGCTATGGCTAAGAGAAGGACAGCTCCATAGTGATTCCACCTGCCCTCTTTCAGCAGACAGCGCAGCCCAAACCTGCTGCTCTCTCCACAGAGATAGATAAATAACAGTTAGGAAGGATCCAACCCGGGGTCCTTGAGTAAAACTGCAAGGGAAGGCCACAATCAGCACAATAGAAAAAGTATTTGAGGAATCGCTCTGAAGAAAAAAATTGAAAAATTGCTACACAGAAGAAATTAAAACATAAAAATACAGCAGAGGACAAAAAAGCACTGGATTGTTGACCAAGTTAAAAGCCATATTATCAATAACAAAACAGAAGGTAGGACTTAAACAGCTTTATTTTAAATGGTTTGAAATAAAATGGGAAATTTTTTAAAAATCAGATCATTAGGAAGATGATAGATACTGGATTGGCCAAATACTTCATCTGTTTTTGTTTTGTTTTGTTTTTTTACGTAAGATGGCTCTAGTAGCACCTAGTTACCTTTAACTTCATTAAAAATAGTTTTGTTAGATTGTATTTTGACAGCTATCATGTCAGTGTGCATTGAAAAAAAAAAACCTAATCAAGCCCTGGCTAGTGTGGCTTAGTAGATTAAGTGCCAGCCTGTGAACCAAAGGTCGCTGGTTTGGATTCCCACTCAGGGCACATGCCTGGTTGAGGGCCAGGTTTCCAGTTCAGGGTGTTCAAGAGGTAGCCACACATATTGATGTTCTCTCCCTTTCTCCTTCTTTTCCTCTCTTTAAAAATAAATAAATCTAAAAAAATAAAAATAAAAATTCATGAATTCTTGTATAGCTGTTTAATGTTGAAGATGGAAGAAAATATGCAACATTTTTGGCATATTATACTTTATTATTCCAAAAAGGTAAAAATGCAACTGAAATGCAAAAAAGGATTTCTGCAGTATATGAGGACAAGGTGCTGTAACTGACATGTTAGTGGATTTATGGATAAAGAAAATGTGTGTGTATATATACATACATAAACACACACACAATGAAATATTGTTTGGCTGTAAAAAAAAGAGTATCTTCAGCTCTGGCTGGTGTAGCTCGGTAGATTGAGTGTGGGCTGTGAAGAACCAAAGGATTGTTGGTTTGATTCCCATTTAGGGCACATGCCTGGGTTGCAGGCCAGGTCCCCAGTGGGGGGCCACATAATAGGCAACCACACACTGATGTTTCTCTCCCTCTCTTTCTCCCCCTCTCTTTCTCCCTCCCTTCCCCTCTCTCTAAACATTAATAAATTAAAAATTTAAAAGAAAAATATCTTGCTCTTTGCAGCAACATAGGTAGACCTTGAAGAGGGTGTTGTGCCAAAAGACTAAGTCAGACGGACAAATATGTGATTTCACTTATATGTGCAATCGTACAACAAAATCAAGCTCATAGATTGAGAAAATGATTGATGGTTGATAGAAACAAGAGGGTGAGAAATGGGCAAACTGGGTGAAGGGCATTCAAAAGGTACAATTTCCAACCCTGGCTGGTGTGGCTCGGTTTGTTGTAGTGTTGTCCCATAAACCAAAAAGGTTGTGGTTTTGACAGTGCATCTCTCTCAGGCTCTCTTTTTCCCCCTCTTTTTTTCTTTTTCTTTTTCTCATTTAAAACAAAAAAACACCCTCCAGTTAATAAAGTGAACGTCCTCTGAGAGTATGTAATGAACAGCATTGTGACCATAGTTGTTAAATACTGTGTTGCTCATTTGCAATACAGAGTTGCTAAGAGAGAAGATCTTTAAATTCTAGTCACAAGGAAAAAAGTGGTAAGTCTGTATGATGAGGGATGTTACCTAGACTCACTGTGGTGATCATTTTACAGTGTATACATATACCAAACCATTATGTTGTCCGCCTGAAACTAGGCTAGTCAGTGACAGTTTTCACCTTCAGTGTGAATGCATTAAGTTGAGTGAGTTTATTTTTATCTAATTTTTATATTCGCATAAGAAAATAATTGTAAGAGGCAGGGTTATGGAAGACTTGAACTTTGATTTTTTTTTGTTTTTGTTTTTGCAAAGTATATTTATTATATAGTCGAAGGGTGGTTATGGTATATGAGTCTATGTATTGGTCTAGAAAGATTTGTAATAAGTTACTATAAGCAACATATATGTGCAGTCTGAAAAAAAAAAACAGATCAGTAACAAGGTTGAACAGGAGCCGACTTGGGTTATTTTGTCTTTTATTTTTGAGAGAGAGGGAAAAGGAGGGAGAAAGGGAAACATCTATGTGAGAAAGATGGGAACTGAACTGACAACCTTTTGGTTCACAGGCCGGCACTCAATCCACTGAGCAACACTAGCCAGGCCAAACTCAATTTTTTGAATATTTGAAAACTTAAAGAGAAAGTTGATGACAGACAAGTATATATTTTTAAATCTGATTTTTCTTTTTTTAATTGTAGCATATTCCCAGGAAGTAATTTCGGAAGAAATCAATACTAATCTTACAGCATTGGTTTCTTGTGCAGGTGGTAGGATTCCTGTATAACTTAGTGTTGGGTCTTACAAGGTTTTTGGTTGTCTGGTCTATGTGTGTATTTGCATTGAGTATTTATTTAAATATAAATGGTTGACATTTTAATTAATGGGTTTTAATGAATACATATATTTATCTGTAAATATTTACCTTAAAAGCTCTCATCAAACTTCTTCAAATGTTCATCAGATGTTTCTTATGATTTAAAAAATTGAGTTACCTAATAAGCAAGCGCACAATAGATTTAGGACAATTCATGCTATTCAGTCAATTGTTTAAAATTGTGGTTCTATATCATAGTTGTACGCAAAAGTGCTTGGGCCAGATGTAGGCAGTAGGATTATGTTTCTAATTTTTCCATTTGTTTAGTATCACCAATTTAAAACCTGGGTTTCTGGCTTTGTAAAAATGGAAGGATCTAGCAGATTCGGCTTGCTCTCCTACAGGGGCACCATTGTCTGTACCTGGAGCTGTGGCTTTCTGTTTAGAAGGGCTGTGTTTTCTCTACTTCACCCCAGTCCTCCCTGTTCCCTGTTGTTTCAGGTGCCTAGTCGTCTTTACTCATTGATATTAACTGCCTGCCCCCTGCTGGCATTTAGCTTGCAGTACCTATTTATATAATTGACAGGAGAAAAAGGTTCCTTGTGTATTGGGCGAAAACTGTTTTCTATAAAGTGTATGTGGAAGATGAAAGCTATTAATAGAGGTTTGTCTCTTCTTACTGTGTTCTCTGACTATATAGTTTACACCTAGCTTAGACAGGTAATTTTTTAAGTCTTACACAGTTGCATTAAAAGATTATATGACTAGGTGTTCAACATTCTTCAGGTTTTAATTTACATTATTTTATTAGGAGCAATATTAGTGGTAAGTCCTTATGAAGTTAGTAACTTGAGTTGCAGTAAGTCACTTAGTTGCGAGATCATTTTTATTAAACAAAAATGATAGCAAAATTTGAGAGTTGCCTGAAGTGGTGGGCTTGTCTGTGCAGCACAGTGGGCCTGAGGGCTTGCGTGCGTGGCGCTTCGAGTGTGGGGTAGACGAGGTAGAGCTGGTCACTACAAGCATGGTGTCTTTTCCAGGAGCGCTGTATAAAGAATTATTTATTCCGCTCACTGTGGTGTGGGAAAGATTGGGAAGTGCTACACTAGAGGAGGTGTACGTAATCCAGTAAAAATTAGGATCTTGTCTATTCATGTTTTAATCTCTTAATTATTTCTTTTTTGTATTTGTTTTAAAAGGTGCATGAGATGTAATGTGGTATAATGTGTATATTATTTAAAGTTAGTGTTCGCAGTGGGCTTGTGTACGTAAAAACACATATCGTTGGGGTACACACAATCAGATTTGGTTACTGGACAGAATCTGTGGCCCTTTTCTGTGGAGGTATTCTGCTGCATACAAACCAAACAATCTAGTTTAAAGATTTTATCTATTCATTCTTACAGAGAGGGAAAGAAAAGGAGAAAGCGAGGGAGGGAAACATCAATGTGTGGTTGCCTCTTGTACCCCTGACTTGGGGACCTAGCCTGCAGCTGAGGCATATGCCCTATATTGGGACTCAAACTGGTGACCCTTCAGTTCGCAGCCTGTGCTTAGCCCACAGAACTATGCCAGCCAGAACAGCTTTTTATTTGTTTGTTTGTTTGTTTGTTTGTTTGTTTGTTTTTATATTTTACATTATTTTCCTGTTAATGCTGAAAGCACAATAGTTTGTAAAGGAATGTACTAAAACCATTTGGAGATTTTGTGGGTTTTATCCCCTACATTTCAAAACTAACATTTTCTTCAAATCCTGTCAAATTCATAGTTTTTATTGTTTTGTGATTCAGGCTGAATTCTTCAGGATACTGCTAATACTTTGTGGGGTTTTATTTTAGGGAAGGAAACTGACTGAAAAAGGATACTTTTCTAACCATTTCTCTATTCCCTTCTAGATGGCCCTCTGCTTGATCCGTCTTTGGTGCGTGGCAGTGTGCCAACAAACCAGATGATGCCTCGGATAACTCCACAACCAAGTAAGTCTTGCAAGAAATCTATGTGTTTAACCTCAGCCTTTTTTAACAGAAAAGGGCTGGTGTACTACAAGATGATACTTCCCACCTTGATTCTTGCCTCAGGCTAGCAGCAGGTATCATAATTACCTGCTTAAGAAATCTGAAAACCTTTTAGAACTGGAGCCCAGGAGAGGAAGAGAAGGATAAAGAGCAGGTTGGCTGGCATGTCAAGGGGCAAAAAACATTAAATGATCAAGTATTCATTTAAAAACAATTAGCCAAAATGGAATTTACATTACTTAACAATGCCCTTCTATGACTAACTACTGTGAATTAAACAAATTCATTCATAGTTGAGAGCAGGTTCCTTTATTTGTTCTGATAAAATGATGTGTAATCAGAAGTAAAAACTCTTTCTTTTATTAGATTCTGAAGATATTCAGGTCTAATATTTTAGACTTATTCACAGGTTTAAATCAATTTGGCCAGATGAACATGCCTCAGCCCCCTATTGGACCCCGGCAAACCTCTCCTCTTCAGCACCATGGACAGTTAGCGCAGCCTGGACCTCTCAACCCAGTAAGTTTGACTTCTTTGAGTAATCTCTTTCAGTCTCTACCTGACATTTTTTAAGTCCCTTTTCTTTGTTTCTACTTCAAAAACAAAAATTTTTACATTTGCTTAAATGGCTAACTGTGAATGATTAATCTTTAATTTTGATTCTTCATGTAATTCGGTTGTATGTGGCCCTAATACAGACATGATTAAATAACTACATGTGCTTCAGAGATGAGATAAATAGGCAATTTTTCACCTCTCTTTCTTATTTATAAATTGCTTTCAGAAATTTAGCTTATAGAAGTAATCACTGAGATACTAAAAGGATGTACTTGGAGGAGAATTCATGTAAAAGATGTTACATTGTCTACTCTGTTTTGAAAAAAAGGCCATATCCTAAATGTACACTGGAGGATTTTTTTAGGTCAAATTATGGTACATCTATAAATTGGAATGCTCTGTAAGCAATAATTTGAGAACTTACATGACGGTACAAAAGCTTTAAATTGAAAAACCGATTTCTTGTGTGTGGGGAGGGGTATCCAATGTAGCTAAGATCTGTCTTGATTAGCTACATAAAATAAACATTACAAGAAAGACAACACTTCCAAATGCTCTTCATAGTCATAGTACTGGAGAGCTCATAAGAGTAGCCTGTCACCTCTCCCTGGAGTCTCAGTGTTTAGTAGATTGCATGCTTCGACACAATTGCCTGTCTTTCCCAGGGAGGAAACTGTATTTTGTAATGGAGGGGCAGTTACTTGGTCCTTGGGACTGGAGAAAAAGGAGTCTAAGCATCTTGTTGCTCTTAATCCTATTCTCAACTTTTGGGTGGCTCCAACCCCTACCTGTCTTTCAGATTTAGCTAGTGCCTCTAATTCACATACCTTTTCTTAGATTATGGAGATTTTGGCCTTTGGTACACCATAATTTTTTATTAAAGGCTTATATTTGGGATTTTTTAGAAATGAAATGTAACAATTCATTGTGAACCATGAATGTTACAACTTGTTCAGCCACAACTTGCAAGATTTTACTTGTTTGTACCCATTATGGAGTCTTCCAGTTTGATCTGTTACTGTACCACCGACATGTGCAAAGGTCTAGTGAAATTTTGATTCACTCTCCTCACTTAAGGGAGTTTGCAAAGAATAATTAAGAGTTCTAGGTGCATTTATGTACCATAAAATTTGTAATTCCTCTAGATTTAAGTCTAAGCTATGAGGCTTTCCTCCGTTATCTTGACAGGAGAGCCAGCTATTGCACCACTTTCTTCCTTCCTGTCCTCCACCAGCCTCCCATGGCAGGGCCAGAGCAGTTGATGATTCCAGCTGCTCCAGTATGATACCTGTAATGAAGCTGTGTTTCTTTGTGTGCAGCCTATGGGCTACGGGCCTCGAATGCAGCAGCCTTCCAGTCAGAGCCAGTTTCTTCCCCAGACTCCGTTCTCAACACAGGGAATGAATGTAACGAATATGCCTTTGGCTCCGACTGGGGGTCAAGCACCCGTGTCTCAAGTATGTCTCACAAATGGATTTTCTTTTTAATTTTGAGGTTTTATTTATTTATTTCTAGTGGGGGGGGCGGGGGCGGTGGAGGGACAGAAACATCAGTGTGTGGTTGCCTCTCACGCGCTCCCTACTGGGGACCTGGCACTCAGTCTGCTGAGCCACACCAGCCAGGGCTGGCCTGGGTGTCTTAGAGGGAAGGGGAGTGGCAAATAGTGGGCAAGAGTAAATTATTTTTTTAAGGTTTTAATAATAAGAACAGTTATGGACGTAGTGTTCTGGACAGTGGAGAGATTAATCTGTGGCATAGAGCTATATTATTAACTAGAAAAAACAGAATTGATAGTTTCAACCACTTTTTTTAGTAGTGAACTCATTAAAAGGCAACCTTAGTGACATCTGCCATGCAGAACTTAAAACTCTAGCTAAAGAGCATACAAAGGCCAGAAAACACTGTACTTACTACCTGCTCCTTGTCCCTGCAGTGACTGAGGCCATTCTGCAGAATTTTCTGAAGTCTATTTAATTGTATTATATTATCCAGAGATAGGCGTTCCCCCCGTAACAGGATTTTTATCATATTGTAAAATGGAGGCATTCATTGCCATTTTCTGTTTAATCAGTTTGTGTCCTTAAATGCCTATGTAAATACTTCTTTAGTTCTCTTAATTGCCATCTTACTGTGTTTTTCATTTTTACAGGCACAAATGTCCAGTTCTTCCTGCCCGGTGAACTCACCTATAATGCCTCCAGGGTCTCAAGGGAGCCACATTCACTGTCCCCCTCTCCCTCAACCAGCTCTGCATCAGAATTCACCCTCTCCTGTACCTAGTCGTACACCCACCCCTCACCACACACCCCCAAGCATAGGGGCTCAGCAGCCACCAGCAACAGCAATTCCAGCCCCTGTTTCTACACCTCCAGCCATGCCACCTGGACCACAACCCCAGGCTCTACATCCGCCTCCAAGGCAGACACCTACGCCACCACCAACACAACTTCCTCCCCAAGTGCAGCCTTCACTTGCTGCTGCTGCTGCTGCTTCAGCTGACCAGCCACAGCAGCAGCCCCTCTCACAGCAGAGTACATCAGCGTCTGCTCCCACACCGACAGCACCGCTGCTGCCTCCGCAACCTGCCACTCCCGTAAGCAGAGATTGGGGTTTAGGCTGTGTCATTTTAGCTGTAGTGTGGTGTTAAAGTACCTCTGTGCTGTGGTATTTCTATTATCTACTGTTTTATCTCTTACTGTTGTCTTTCCAGTTAAGGACTTTTCTTCCTTTCTTTCTTTTCCTTAGTTCTTTTCTTTCTTTTCCTTTTGTACTATCTGGTACAGAAGTAGTTCAGAGATTGTGTTTAGGTCTGATGTTGACCCTCCTATAGTTTGTGTTGTATTCTGAGGCTTCAAGGCATGTAAGGGAGATCATAAGATGAGATCCAGTAGTACATTTAGTGTACCCACATGAATTTAAAACAATCTTTTTCAAAAGATCTGGGCTGTAGTATTGAGAGCAAATGAACAACAACAAATCATGGGTTTACAAATATCTGTGGTCCTAGCCAAGGTTAGAAAATTATGATCTAAGATGAGAAAGGTATGGGCCTAGAACAACTTGCAGCTTTCTTGTTTTATATATATCATGGGCATCTAAATTCACATCTGATAGTTGCATCCTTACTAATACAATTCTGTGTGTGAAGGCTTAGAATCTTCTACTTGATCACTGATACTGCTGTTTTCATTCTCTGTCATATTGCTGAACCGAGAAAACCCATTAGGCACAGCTACTTTATAGAACACTGTTTCATTAACGACTGGTTTACCCTGGCTTCTGATGAGCATGAAAGGGCAGAATGCTGAAAGGAAACTTGATTTTGTTGTAAATAAGGTAGTTGCTGAAAATTCTAACCTCTCCTTATGAGGTTTTTTACTGGAAGACTTAGGAAAAAGGTTAAGAATGGACAGTTATGCCAATAGAATGTGATCGTTCCAAACAGCTGCTCAGTGTGAGGGTTCATCATAGTCTACTTCTCTGGACATTTGAAACTTTTCCTAATAAGATGTTACAAAACAAGATAGTCATCCTTTCTTTTCTTTCCATTTTTCTGTAAGTGTGAGCTCCTTCTGTAAGTTTCAGCAGTCATCTGAAACCTCTACCCCTCACACACTGCCACAAAATGATGGTCACCAAAGAGCCCACTGATGGTTCTTCTGTGTTCAGCCAGTCAGTGCATATTTTTTAAGTCTTTTAATCTCCTGTTCTAAAAGCATAATTGACTACAAGGGGGTGAAATAGATAGTAAGTGAAAGCACAATAAGTGAATATAAATATACCAGCCTAGAAATAGATGGTTAACCATGCCATCCTGTTGTGTGCCTTAAATTCTGGTTGTATAATTGGCAAACTTTTTGTGTTTTTCCCCCCTCTCTCTGCTTAGCTTTCCCAGCCAGCTGTAAGCATTGAGGGGCAGGTATCAAACCCTCCATCTACTAGTAGCACAGAAGTGAATTCTCAGGCCATTTCTGAGAAGCAGCCTTCACAGGAAGTGAAAGTGGAGACTAAAATGGAAGTGGATCAGCCAGAACCAGCAGATTCTCAGCCAGAGGATATTCCAGAGGTGAGAGTAGGACAGTTACTGTTACGTGGTTAGGAACTCAGTCTAGGAATCAACTAAACATGTTAACAGGAAAGTATTCTGATACTTTCAGAATTAGATCTCATTTCATTGATTTCTATGCAAGAAAAGGATCTTTAGATATGTCCATGGGGAGGCAAAAGGGTGGAAGTAAGACAGTGATCTTCCTGCATCCTGTTGCATGCCTTTGGAATACTACAAAAACTTACCTTGCCTTTCAGACTAAAGCAGAAGACTGTAAAGTGGAACCTGCAGAGACAGAAGAGAGAGGCACTGAATTAAAAACTGAAGCAAAAGAGGAGGAAGACCAGCCAAGTACTTCAGTTACCCAGTCGTCTCCAGCCCCAGGACAGTCAAAGAAGAAGAGTAAGTATTCTGTCTCGTAAGCTCTGCATTCTTGAGGCAGGGGAAAAACCAAAGAGCTTGAGAAGAATGGGATCAGATTTTGGACTCCTTAAGCCTTGGGAATTGACTTTAATAAGATTTTATTAGTCTTGGAGCCCTTGGCCTGGTCTCTTTATTAACTAATATTGGGAAATAATATATTGATTTTGTTTGTTTAAGGTATATAACTTCTTGGAATCACTGGGTCAGTCATTCCCATCATTTCTTCAGGGTTGGCTGGTTAACACCCTATCAAAATTGTCTTTTTCAGAGGGAAGAAATTAACCAATTCATGAAATGCACAAAATAATAGCAATAATAACATTTATTGTTAACCTGCTGTGCACCTGGCACTGTCGTCACACACCTCACCTGTATTCTCACATCTGATAAGTTCACGGAAACTCTGAGGCTGTTGATCCCATTATTACAGGCCAGAAAACTGAGGTTCAGTAAGGTTAAGTAACTGGCCTCAGCTTAGCCAGTAAGTGAACTGGGTGGTCTAGTAGAGAAGTTTATTTTGAACCATTTTGCTGAGCATTGGTTAATTAAGTCAGGTAAGCAGCACTACTTAACACAGTGTTAAATTCAAGCATTTCCCACAGAAATTAACTAGTTTAGGATGAAAGTAGGCTGCACAAACCTGGTCTTACTAGTAGGATTCTCTCTTTAGAACAGCTAATCTCGTACTGGCCAGTACTTAGTCGGTTAAAGCATCATCCCATACACCAAGGTTGTGGGTTCCATCCCCCAGTCAGGGCACATATAAGAAGCAACTAATGAGTGCATAAATTAGTGGAACAACAAATTGATGTTTTTCTCTATTTCTCTCTCCCTTATTTGCTTTCCATAAGAAAATCAGTAATTAAAAAATTTAAAAACCGCCCTGGCTGGTGTAGCTCAGTGGATTGAGCACAGGCCTGTGAACCAAAGGATCGCAGTTTGATTCCCAGTCAGGGCACATGCCTGGGTTGCGGACCAATTCCCAGCAGAGAATCCACAAGAGGCAACCACACATTGATGTTTCTCTCCTTCCCTTCCCTCTCTAAAGATAAATAAAAATAAAATCTTTTTTAAAGTGTTTAAAAAAATATAAAAACATAGCTAACTTCACAGGTTCGCTCAAATTCTGCTTGAGTATGATTAAGTATGAAAGACAAGCCTCTCCCTCCTGCTTTTTAAATTTTTTTTTCATGGCGCAACCCCCACAATGAGCTGAAAAATACCTAAAGTGCTAAAATACATATTCTCCTGAAGATAAAATTAATTTGTAAATAGTAGAAATAACAAGGTCTCTGCTCGTGTGTTTTTAAAGCTCAAAACTAGACCCTTAATGACTGCCTCCTTGAATGATAGATTTAAATTGATTCCCCTTATGACACACCTGCAAATCTTCCCGATTTTTGGGAAATGTACTGAAAATGCACTTGGACATAGTATGGTCAGCTGAGTCCACTGTTCTGGCAATAACAATTTAGTTCTGCTGCCTTAGACTACAAACCCAACATTTGCCGTTAAAATTGTAACTCCGTCTTCCTCCTCAGCTCTAAAACATAATGAGGGACTCATCAGTTTTCTGATACCTTCAGTGATAAGAGAATGGCGGGTCTAATTTCTGGCTTGTTGAATACTAATATCACGACAGAATGAATGCTTTATATTGTTTGGCAGCATCCCCATCCTACTACCAATATCTTTTGAAATATTTTGATAAGTCTCTTCATAAATTTTTGGAAGGCTTGAGATCCTTTGTCTACTTGGTCAAGACCATCTTGATGAAATTTCTGACTACAAAATTAACTGAGCCATAAAAGGTGTTTAAAGATGACTGGGCATGGCATTTTGAAGGTGCCACCTGAAGTAGACCAGGAATTAGAAACAGGAAGTGCACCCTTAGTGGTATTTCTGTAGGGACAATGTAGGCAATTTTGTGTTTTATGATTCTTGAGAGATTTTCATAGTTTTGACTTGAACCTTTTTTTCCTTCCTTTGCTAATTGATAACTAATTTCAAATGTACTCTTCTAAGTTTTCAAACCAGAAGAATTACGTCAGGCACTGATGCCAACGTTGGAGGCACTTTACCGACAGGATCCAGAATCCCTTCCCTTTCGTCAGCCTGTGGACCCTCAGCTTCTAGGAATCCCTGTAAGTATGTGGTGGTACTTTTAACTGTGGTGGCGGTGGTGTTTTATTATCATCTTCACTCAGATATGATTCACACATTGCACAGGTCATTCATTTAAATTGTACAGTTTACTGGGTTTTCTGTATTCACAGAATTGTAACCATCACCACAGTCAGTTAGGAATCATTTTTATTAGCCCACAGAAGGAACCCCACTGCCACTACCTGCAATCATTAGTCTGCTTCTCGTCTCTGGATTTGTCTATTCTGGTCACTTCATTAGATGAGGTCATACCGTATGTGATTCTTTGTGACTGTCTTCTTTCACTTAACATAGTGTTTTCAAGGTTCATCAATTTTGTAGCAAAAGACAGTATTTTATTTCTTTTTATGGCCAAGCAATATTCCTTTGTGTGGCTATACCACATTGTCTTTGCCCATTCTTTTGTTGATAGATGTTTGGATAATTTACACATTTTTTGACTGGTGGCACTAGGCCTGCTATGAATATTTGTATGCAAATTTTTGTGTGGTGTGTTTTTATTTCTCTTGGATAAATAAATACCTAGGAATGTGATTCTTGGGTCATACAGTTTATTTTTGTCATTTGAGTAGCAATGGTTCATGATAGAAAAGATAGACCCAAATTAGCTTCATATGCTTCTAAAATCGTCGTTACACACCAGGCTAGCAGGTCTTGTTTGAGCCTTTTAAGTGATACAGAATAAGGCAATGGAGTGCTTCATGGGCCAGAAATCCATTAGGAACTCCCCCACCCCAGTGTTTTTCTGTGGCTTTAGATGGATCACTGATGTTCTCTGGACTAATTTCCTTATCTGTATGTTCTTTCTAGTACTAAAATGTTAAGGGGCTATGAACTGATCACACAGATACTGTGTGGCATAGTACCCGGAATTATTACTCCAGTAGATCAGCAGCCTGCCACATGGAGAGGCGCTGTGGTAACTCTTTTATTCTCTCTGCCCTCTGAGTTGCTTGATACTCTGTAGACTAATGATTTAAAGAAGTGTTGGATATCACTGAACTCTTTAGAAATATGGACAGGTCAGAAACTCAACATTGCTTGGAAAAAGTGGTGATGAACAACAGGAAGGTACGCCATCTACCTTCAATATTTTGGGTAATGTTGTTTGGTGTCACATGTCCTAGGATTACTTTGATATTGTAAAGAGCCCCATGGATCTTTCTACCATCAAGAGGAAGTTAGACACTGGACAGTATCAGGAGCCCTGGCAGTACGTGGATGACATTTGGCTTATGTTCAACAATGCCTGGTTATATAATCGGAAAACATCGAGGGTGTACAAATACTGCTCCAAGCTGTCCGAGGTCTTTGAACAAGAAATTGACCCAGTCATGCAAAGCCTTGGATATTGTTGTGGCAGAAAGGTAAGAAGTTTTTGCACTGATAAATATTGGGTTGACCCTGGCTGGTTGTGGCTCATTGGATTGAGTGCCTGCGACCTAAAGGGTCACTGGTTCAGTTCCCAGTCAGGGCACACACCTGGGTTGTGGGCCAGGTCCCAGTGAGGAGTGCTTAAGAAGCAACCTCACACTGATGTTTCTGGCCCTTTCTTTCTCCCTCCCTTCCCTTCTGTCTATGAATGAGTAATTTTTAAAAATTGAGTTGAAAACTTACTAATTTGAATCCTGAATCATCAAGTTATAAGGTCATCTGGAGTGGGGCCTTGGTCCTTAGTCCCCTGTGGGTGCAGACTACCTGTCACGTACTTGTTTACCTGTATGTGCCAGTTCACGTTAAACTCTTGAGTTCTTTGGCATGTGGTAGGAGGATATGACTGTTAAGTCTACTCACAGTAGTGAACTAATGCTTTAGTAAACTATAATGGTTTTAGTTCTGTGAACTGTCTTGGAAACAGCCCACTCTGATTAACAGGAATGAGAACTAAAACTTCACTGACTTGTTTAATTTGCCAATGTAAATATTCTAGCTTGTCACCCTGGCTGGTGTGGCTCAGTGGATTGAGTGCTGGCCTGTGAACCAAAGGGTTGCCGGTTCAGTTCCCAATCTAGGGCACATGTCTCAGTTGTGGGCCAGGTCCCCAGTAAGGGGCGCAAGAGGCAACCACACACTGATGATTCTCTCCCTCTCTTTATCCCTTCCTTCCCCTCTCTAAAAATAAATAAAATCTTCAAAAAATATATTCTACCTTGTCCTTCAGGTCTGTGTACTATTTAATGGCTGGTTTCTTTTGCAGTTGGAATTTTCTCCACAGACACTCTGTTGCTATGGCAAGCAGCTGTGTACAATCCCTCGTGACGCCACATACTACAGTTACCAGAACAGGTAAGCTTGACCGTGTGGCCCATGGTTCATGTGTCTGCGTGTCTTGGGAGTGCATGCAGACGGACCAACACACACGGTCATGGTTCATGTGTAACCTGCTTGGAAACAACTGTACAGCACAAGTTCTTGTCTTTGTAGTTTGCCTTTGTAGAATTACACGACTTCTGGCAGAAAGTGGCCTTGTGTCAGATACCTGGGCCTTGGTTTATAAAAATATTAAAGGCAAAAATTCAAAGCCTTAGGAGGTCACATAACTTTGTGAGGTGGTGGCATCAATGGGATATCATCCCAGGCCTCACTGCTTTTCCACTGCCCTTTCATAGCTGACCACAGGCTCAGACAACACTGAGAAGATTTTGTAACTAATCAGTCTTTCTGCTTGCCCGTGAAATGACTACTGGCTATCCTTTCCCAAAAACTACCAGAAAATTCTTAACCCAGTTTGTTAGTCAGATTGATCTTTTTGGACATGTTTTCTTTTTATGCGTGGTCTATCCCTGCTTAAGTTGTAGTTTTTGATGTAAATGAAAACAGGATCCCAGAGTATTTGCTTTGCTTCCATTAAGCAGACAACAAGGACCACTTCCAAAAATAACTCCACCAGACTCCTTCTCACAAAGATTCGCAGATGACAGTGGGTGGTACAGTTCTAACAGAAGGGGCACTCTTGTTTATCCCTGCCCAAACAGTTACAAAAATTGCACCCACTGAGCTGTCTTCACCAGGTTTGTCTCCTGTTTTCAGTAATGGAGTGTTTACCTTGGGCTCTGAGATGGTGCTACTGAGACTGGGCAGTTAATACTTTTTACTTCTTTAAAACCAAGCTCATGGTGGTGGTTTTTTGCTGAACTTGTGTGTTACAGATGCCTTTCTAGCTTTGAAAGAGTCACTTAAACTTTTTGTTCTATTTACAAAAAGGCAGGTGCACTCTTAGTGCTTAGTAATCATTAGACACCATAGTTTTTTACTCAATAAAACCTGGAAAAAGTGGGTCTCATTGCTTTTAAGCACCTTACATTCAAAAAAAGTAACGACTAAGATGAAACTTTTCTCATGCTACAATCTTAACATTCATATCATTTTTGGATTTTTGGCATCAGCCTAACAGGGCTTGTGATCTTTGTACCGAGGAGCATGTAATCAGGCAACCGCGCCCACCGCCCCCTTTTTAACTTTGTCTGCTGATGGTGACAATCAGCATTTAACTGCAGACTTCCCATTGAAAAATATTTTTTTCTTATGTTGCTTCCTTGGGATCAAAAGGGGTTTTGTTCCCCCCCTCCCACCACAATTGTTTTTGAAAGACTTGTTCCCTGGCACTTATCTATAGTGGATTTTATTTTATTTCACTTCCTATTTTTATTCCAAGTAAGTGGGGAGAAGTGTGTGATTGCTAGGTAACGGGGTGGCCATTTTTCTCTCCTTAGTAGATTTATTCTCCTTTCTTCTTCTGATTATTTGCATAAATTAGCATTAATTACTAAAATGAAAGTGTGTGGGTCTGTGTAAGTGAAACTTTTTTGTTTTATTTGCTGTAATCATTTGCTACTTGTGATTCCATTTGAGATATTTAATGCTAATCTGTGCTTTGCCTTGGCTTTCTGCTTTGTGTTGTCTTGCTTTATGTTTTTTGTTGTCCTGCAATCCCTCATTTCTTCGTTTGTTTTGTTTTTTTTTTCCTCCCTCATGCTTGTCGTTGTCTGCACTTGGCTTTGATTGCAAAAAAAACAAAAAACAAAAACAAAACCCATACTGTGGGGCCCATAAATCTGCATCATTGAATGTCCTTGTCGCCGTTGATGACCTGCTCTCTGCTCCCGTCCCCCTCCTTGGCCTGCTGTGATTGGTGGCTTCGTTGCTTGCCTTGGGCTGTGTTGTGTGAACGGAACAGTTCACCCCAGTATGGCCTTCTTGCCGACAGGTATCATTTCTGTGAGAAGTGTTTCAATGAAATCCAAGGGGAGAGCGTTTCTTTGGGGGATGACCCTTCCCAGCCTCAAACGTAAGTAGCTGCAGTACTTTGGAAAGCACCATCTTATTTCTCAGTTCCTTGTCAGGTGATTAAGCTCAGCCTTCTCACCTGAGACAGTGGTCTCAGATTATGCTCTCCAGTATGGTAGCCATCACTCACAAATGGCTACTTAATACAAATTAATTAAAAGTAAATAAAATTTAAAATTATCTCTCACTTGCACTAGCCACATGTCAAGTGTTCAGTAGACAGCTGTGACTAATGCTGCCATTGTGGTCAGCACTGATAAAGAATATTTCTGTCACGGCGGAGAGTGCTGTTAGCACTGGTGGAGGGGATACATCAGCACCAGGGTCATTGCAGGGAGACTTTCTACATGGAAACAGTCCACTTCTGTCCTAACAGTTGAAAGGTTGTAGTGCAAGGGAATTCCATTACTAACTCTTTTGAGTCTGAAGGGGAATTGAACAAAACTTGGCAGCCTTTTCATATAGCTTAACACAGCTATCATGATAATCATGAAAGTCATTGAACAACATTAGGGTTTTAGAAGTTTGTCTGAATGACTTAGAGACTTCCATGAGCTTTTGCCATCTTATAAGCCCTTATTTTTTGGTGAATGCCAAGAAAAATTTTCAAACATATCTTGAGCTGTCTCATTATACTTCTAAATATCTCATTGTACTAACTAAATCTCTGAGTTTTAAGTTAGACACTATGTTTCAAATTTGGACTGTTACTAGGAAGAAAGAGCTGTTTGGTGTACTTTCAGTATTCTTCAGCTTCCTTTTTTCCAGTTTAACCTCTGATAAATAGAAGCAGTTCTGAACATTCCAAAAAGTACGGAATTGTTATGTTATTAGTAAAACAGGGCTTCTGAGAAAAACTGGTTAATTTTTCTAAATTGGGTTTTAAAGTTAATACTTTAACTTCAGTTACCATTAAAGTACATATAGTAGAGTCAGATATCAATCTGGAGAGTAGGTACTGGGTCCCCGTGAGCCTTATAAGAGAAGTCAGCTCTAGCCAGGTTTCCCTTGTGCAGGAAAGGAAGGCAGACTTACTGTTGGTACTGTTGAACGTCTTACCACATGCTCTAAACTTTAGGATGTTGCATCTCTGACTTTGAAGAGTTTCAAAACTCCCTTCTGAATCTTGAGAGTGTAGTGGTTCTAGGAGTCTGCATTACTAACAGGGTCCTCTTGTGCTGCTGGTCTTTAGCATATACTTAATGCAGCAAGGCTTTAGGCCTTGTATCTCTAGGCTGTAAGTGGTAGGAAACAGTTTGAATGCGGAAGTGTGCCCATTTGGGGGGAGAAGAATCACAGTAGTCAGAATTGGGCCCCCTGAAGTTTATTCTAGGTAGAGAATGATAAGACTGTTCAGCTTCTATATTTGTGAGGCTTTTGAGTATGGTGTGCCAGATTTCTGGATGGATAGGGGAGGCCATGTGAAAATTTAAAAATGAATAGTATCAATTAAATTTTTTCACCCTTTAAAACTGAAATATGTATTTAATATTGAAATTTTCTATACTAAAAATTAACTAGACTTTGCTGAAAAATAAGTATTATTTTTAAACAGTGGTTTAGCTGCCTGTATACATGCCATCATTCATAGTTCAGTCTAGGGTCATTAACCTATTAAAAGGCATACATACATAATAAGACTGGCAGGCAAGATTTAAAAAGAAAAAGAATAGTGAACTCATGTTTCTAGTTCTTCCTGGCTTCTCCATTTCTTATAAGGAAAAATAGATTTATTATACTATACTATAGTTGTTTCCAAAAACACAGGTATTCCTATATGTAAGTATGCATTTTGTGGGAGCCAAGAATGCACCTGTTAAATGTGACCTCGGTATCGTCTCAGGAGATTTAAATAATCCACTTACAGTATGAGATTTGTTCTTTGGGTTAGAACAGTGGTCAGAGTACTCATCTTTAAATGTTCCTTTTTCTCATTTTTTTTCTTTTTCTCTTCTTAGTACAATAAATAAAGAACAGTTTTCCAAGAGAAAAAATGACACACTGGATCCTGAACTGTAAGTAGTTTTCCTTGACTAGTCAATAAAATGAGTCAGTGGACTTGGATTTTTCTTCCTTTCATTTTCTTGGTTTGCATGGCCAGTGAGATGATTCTATATCCTTGGGCTGAAACTGCATAATGTACAACTAAGAGATGGTAGAAGTGTGGAAGCTGGCATTACAGTTAGTATTCATTGACATCTCACCACATCGACCTGATACTGGTGTGATGTAGGCCCAAGTGAAGTGCCCACACTGGCTCTGCTCCGGACCACAAGTTCTGTGCCTGTTCCCCACACTGTCAAACAAGCTCACAGTCCCCTACTGTGTTGGGGAGGCCGTTCAGAGCCATGAGTGGTGTCAGTGTTTCCAGCATTCTGAGGTTAGAATACTCTCCGACTCACTAGGGGGTTTAAGGAGTGGTGATCTTTCACTTTTCGACAGTCACATTTCAGTTTTTCACATGTAATAACTGAACTTAATTTCTCTTGAAATTTGCTCTACCTCTAACACTAAAGAGCTTTTTAATAATTAAAAACTTTAAAAAATATTATTATTTCAAGTCTTGATTTTCGGTTTTTATTTCCAGGTTTGTGGAATGTTCAGAGTGTGGAAGAAAGATGCATCAGATCTGTGTTCTTCACCATGAAATGATCTGGCCATTGGGGTAAGACATTAGTATTTTCTCTAGACTCTTCATTGTGAGTTGTAGCAAGATTTTGTCTTTGCAATCATTATCATAACTTCAAAGTTACTGTGTCTAAACATTGTTCTTTGAATTGGGAAGAGATATTTAAAATATTAAATAGCCTAGAATCCCAAAATGTAGATCTTTCTCTTACATGCATGCATTGTTTTCATCCATACACAAATTTCACTGGGGTATTTGTTGTTGTTGTTGTTTTTATTATTTTCTGATCTTTCTACATGGAAACGAAATGCTTTTGGAAGATTTCAGTAAAGGTGACAGGAAATCTCTAACACCTGAACAGTAGTAAGGAGGTTTTAGATACAATTAAATTTGCCAGGTTTTAAAAGATAAAGCTATAGAGCATGTCCAGGGAGCACCTCTATTCTCTCTCTGAGAAAACATCACACTGTACATATCGTGGTGGCCCTGGTTAGGATTTGATTTAACCATCTTTTGGGGGTTGGGTCGTAAGTTTAATGGACATGGCTGTCCAGTGAAAGAGTTACATCAAGTGACTAGATACAGACTTTAGTTAACTAGCTATTCTTGGGCCCCATGCTTTGTTTCTGAATATTCCCCACATACTTGCCCAAGTTGCACATCATTGGTGACTTCATTCTGTTCATATCAATGAACAGATTTGTATCCATTGGGCACCTTACCTGCTACTGATGGGTCACCTCTCACTCCAAGAATGGAGCTGCTCCCAACCCTGTTCCAAGGGGGTACCTGTGCATCACGTGACTCATTGGAATAGGGTCTCTATACTGTCTTGCGCTCTTGTCTTGGATTACTGATGCTGGTTAGAAGGTCACAAGGAAGAGGAAGCTAACAAATTTCTGGAAAATTACAGTAGTTGATGTTTATATGGCTTGTCTTCAGATACAAATTTTTGTGTTCCCCTTAATCTCACAGTGGGTAAGAATAATTAAGAGACTAGCAGTGATTCTTGCCACTTTAGATCAGCTAGGGATTACTTCTCATGTTTTTGTAAGAAATTAAGCATACAGCCCTGACCGGTGTGGCTCAGTGGATTGAGCTCTGGCCTTTGGAACAAAAGGTCTCCAGTTAGAGTACCTGTTGGGGCTCACACTTGGGTTATGGGCCAGATCCCAAGGGGGGGGTGTGGGTGTGTGTGACAACCAATCGGTGTTTCTCATGCATATTGATGTTTCTCCCTCACTCCCCCCTTTAAAAAATAATAAAACCTTCTAAAGATAAAGTATTTTTTAAATAAGAAATTAAGCGTATGTACACATCCTTATGTAATTGTAGGAACAAAAAGAATGTACATTTTATAAATCTATTGTTACTAGTTCTGAGTATGGTTACTTGCATACTTTCCAGTAGTGTATATAGACTTTGCCAGTGTGATTAGCCCAAATCAAAATTCCTGTGTTAATCTAATCCTCCATCATCTCTTCACATGAAGCCAGTTTATATGCCCTTCACATTTCTTCATAGCTTTTGCCTGTTTTTCAATTAGGTTTTTTTCTTTTTTTATTAATGGCATCTTCAAGCTCGTCGTATATCGTTTGTATTAATTTTTTGTTATATATTTAGAAATCTCTCTCCCAGGTCATCCTTCACATTTAACTCTATACATACATGAGGCAGACTGCATAGTGTATGTTACGTTAAATCGTTCTCTGAGTTTTGTAAGCAACATGCTGGTTTACATTTTAGGTTTATTTGTGATGGCTGTTTAAAGAAAACTGCACGAACTAGGAAAGAAAATAAGTTCTCTGCTAAACGTAAGTTTTATTCTTACAGGTGCATTTTAGAGGCAAAACTGAAGCATAGTGAAGAATAAGCTATGAAATGAGTTGATTTGTTTTGACCTTATTTAAAATATTTAGCCAAACTAAAAATAACTTTTCTATAATGTACTTAGATTTGAACTGTAACGTACTTTTTGGTGTGAAATTTGCTAGACATAAGAAAACCATTTTCAAGAATCAGGATTTGTAGAAGGATCTGTTTTTCTTGTTTCCATTTCTCCATATTTGTGTGTGGCGTTTCTTAATGGGGACCAGGTGTGAAAATACTTGTCCAAAATTGGCCATCCTTTGAGGGACTCCTTTAGCTTTGTCTAGACCAGTGGTGGGGGGCTACTTTTTTAGGCCTGTATCATCTTTTCAGCTGAGGGTTCGGGGAGGAGTGGTAGTCAAAATTTTTATCATAAAATTAATCTAACTCAAGAGTATTTGGTTTTGTTTCATAAGTGCCTTTGCAGTCTTTGCTGACCTACAAGTTGCTTTTATTACTGCTGGAAGGTTTCTCATAATACCTTTCAAAAACTATCTTTGAAATTGAGGCAAAGTGCATATATAGATAGTCTAACTTCTAAAATGGAAAAGCTTTCATAATAAAAGTTGGGGAAATAACGTGTAAAATATTAAATACCATGCTTGCTTTAACTGCACACAAGGATGATACACACATTCACGAAGTCTTCTGTGGGCGGAGTGTTGAGGGAATGCTTTTTGAGTGTTGACTATATTGTGTGTTCTTAGCCAAGTCTGGTTTGAAAAGGGATAAACAGATTTGGTACTGAACCTTAAGACTGACACTAATAATCTTACCTTGGTTACTACTGAACTTTTAAACCTCTCTATTCTTAGGGTTGCCATCTACCAGGCTTGGCACTTTTCTAGAGAATCGTGTGAATGACTTTCTGAGGCGACAAAACCACCCTGAGTCAGGAGAAGTCACTGTTCGTGTAGTTCATGCTTCTGACAAAACTGTGGAGGTCAAACCAGGCATGAAAGCAAGGTACGTGGTAATGTTCCCTTTTTTCCTCTTGTGGATCCACAATTGCTCATAACGGTTACTCTGGATGACTCTAATCTGAATGAGATGTGGTTTTTCCTTCCAATCTGGATTGTGCAGGTTTGTGGATAGTGGAGAGATGGCAGAATCCTTTCCCTATCGAACCAAAGCCCTCTTTGCCTTTGAGGAGATTGATGGTGTGGACTTGTGCTTCTTTGGCATGCATGTTCAGGAGTACGGCTCAGACTGCCCTCCACCCAACCAGAGGTAAGGCTCACTGGGGCTGCCTTCCGGTGTGTGCAGGGTTTGCAGCCAGGTGAAAAGCGAAGCGAGCAGCACGTGCTGTACTTGGTCGGAAATGCAAATTCTGCAAGTATTGAAGTAAAACCAAAATCACAAAGTACTGCTCAATACTGCTTTTTCATAGTGTAGTAATGAGGAAAGGGTTATGAATAGCAGCCTGGAACGGGAAAACTCTTCTCCCCCCCCCCCCGAAAATGGGCTTACCTCTAAAAGGTATTAAGTACCTTGCTGAGACTATGTTATTAATAAGTCTTGCAAGTGAAGTAGGGAATGATTTAGTTTAGAATTCGTTTCCGCCTTGGCTGGTGTAGCTCAGTGGATTGAGCGCGGGCCTGCGAACCAGACAATCGCGGTTCGATTCCCAGTCAGGGCACATGCCAGGGTTGCAGGCAGGTTCCCTGCAGGCCAGTTCCCAGCAGGGGACGCACGAAAGGCAACCATACATTGATGTTTCTCTCCCTCTCTCCTTCCCTTCCCCTCTAAAGATAAATAAAATCTTTAAAAAAAAAAAAAGTGACTGGAAAGTCCTTATATTAAAAAAAAAAAAAAAAAGAATTCGTTTCCAAAATAGTTAAAGGCCAGTATAAGAATGCCACCAGAATACTTCTGGGTCCTTATGTATTGACTGATAATACTGTGTTTCGGGCACTGCTGGGTTCTGAGACTATACTAGAGCTATAGGTTCACTATAAACTCCCTCAAAGGGTTCACAGTCTAGTCTTTTAACTTACTGTAACACCATGTTGACATGGTGAGCGAAAAGCACAGAAGTGAGAGGATGTGTTTTTAGCCGTGTCAATAACTCATGTGATCTGACTTGGTTTCTTTCTCCCCACTTGGTACAGGAGAGTGTATATATCATACCTCGACAGTGTTCATTTCTTCCGTCCAAAGTGCTTGAGGACTGCAGTCTACTATGAAATACTTATTGGATATTTAGAATACGTCAAGAAATTAGGGTAAGCATGTTGATAAGAAATGCCATTTTTTAAGATTATTGATTTAAAGTAACTACCACTGTGGTATTATGGTAAGACATAGGTTAAAATATGCAAATACATGACTTTTGGGGTTTTTTTTTTCCCCTCAGCTTTGTTTTATATCTAGTAGAACTATAACCTTAATTTTGTTGGAGATCTTTTGATGCTACACCCATCTCAGATTAATTTTATTTTGTTCATTTAAGAAGTTTGATTTGAAGGTTGATTATTACTCATTTGGAGCCAGAACCTTGAACTTTGCATTTGACCCTTTTCACCTGGGTATTGAAACAAAAAGCAAAGATCTGGAGATAATAAAAATGTGTCAGACTGGTTCCTTACCTTCTTCAAGCTACATGTATGCTTGAGAATAGTGGCACCTCACCTCACAGGTTGTTCTTAACAATGTGCATTTTATTTATCGTTCATGTTGAAATGGATCCATTTTCCTTTTCATTGTCATTATGTGCAAATTTGGGGGTTTTCAATGCTCCAAAAATAACTGGCTTCCAGGAAACCTCTAAGTAGGCCGTGTGAAAGCCATTGTTAGTGCTATGGGTTATGCCAAGTTCTGGCCTGAGAATTTTGATTTGATACTGGATTATATACTTTATGTTGTCTTTGGGGGAAGTTACTGGTTTCTTTACTGACTTCACCTTGTAGTTTAAAGTGTGGCATTCTCCTTAGCTTAGATTGAATGATCATTTCTCTTGAATGTTCCTTCTCTTTGTGTTGTTAGTTATACCACAGGGCATATTTGGGCATGTCCCCCCAGTGAAGGGGACGACTATATCTTCCATTGCCATCCTCCTGACCAGAAGATACCCAAGCCCAAGCGCCTGCAGGAGTGGTACAAAAAGATGCTGGACAAGTCTGTGTCCGAGAGGATTGTCCACGACTACAAGGTCAGAACGAGTGGGGGGAATGGGGATTTCGAAATCTAAGCCTCCAGCTCTGTGTTCTGTCACTTAACTGTCTTAAAAATCTTCCCTTCTTCTTCCTTCCATGTAATTTATAAAATTATGCTCATTTGGTAAAATATTATTATTTTGCCTGAATTGTTAAGATGAATGATGTGCACCTGACAAAATATGTATTTCTAAATCTAGTCAGTTGAGTATTATAGGTGTAAATTTTTTTTTCTATGGTCAGTCTTTTTTAAAGAAAAAATTAGCCTTTCAAAGAGTCTTAGACCAACAAATTTCTGTTTTAAAGGTATGCCTAATAAAAATGCATTCTTAATAGCCATTTTCATTGTAAGTTATCCATAAAAAGAACTTGAACTGCTGGATTTTTTTAGCCTTTTTTTGTTTGTTTTTCAAGTATAGTTTTCTGCCCTTTACCCCCATCTCATCCCACCCCCCTGAACTGCTGAATTTCTTACCTGTTTTTACTCAGAGGGGAGATCATCAGCTGGGTGTTTTCCCGGCAGCACAGCAGATCACTCTATAGCCATACAGTTCCAGTATTTATTGTTTGACTCGTGTTGAACAGATTTCTCAGTGAAAGCTGCTAGAACTCCAAGGATAGGTGCGGGGCAGGCGAACCTCAAACTGTGCTGCCTTTGTCGTCAGGAGTGGTAAAGGCCATGTGTGAATTATGGTGCCTCTGCCATTGGTCCTGGCACGATCACTTCGTTATACGAAGGCAGAAAATCTTCCTGCCTTTCTGGTAAAGGAAAGGCAAAAACCATAAATACTGGCTTAAGATGGCCTTTTTTACTGGTTGTGGCACTGAATGTCTTCCCAGACATGGTGCTTAGATTCAACATCTCTGTCACCATTTTTAGAAGACATTTTACTCCTTGGTGTTTCATGTATCCTATTAGCTGTGACTGCTCCTATATAGTATAAATTTTTTTTTTTAGTAGAAATTTCAATTTGTACATGTATATTTTCACAGGATATATTTAAACAAGCTACTGAAGATCGATTAACAAGTGCAAAGGAATTGCCCTACTTTGAAGGTGATTTCTGGCCCAATGTTCTGGAAGAGAGCATTAAGGAACTGGAACAGGAGGAGGAAGAGAGGAAGCGAGAGGAGAACACCAGCAATGAAAGCACAGATGTAAGGGCTTTTTATTTTCCTCTACGACTTCTACCTTGATTCTTGTCTATAATCCAGAAGTGAGCTTAAACTTCAGCTTGGTCTTAAAGCTCTTAGGTGTGAAAGTGCTCTTTAAATTAGGCAAGAAATGTTAGCTAAGTTACTACGGTTCTACTTTTGTGAGTTTAAACCTTTTTTGCATCAAAACACCTTTGTAAATAGTCCTGATTTCCCCTATGGAAACAGATGGTGGAAACAGAAAGGAAACTCTGAATATTAGTTTCTGTAAAGGTCCAGATAGATTTTTTTTTTTTTAAACACACTTAAGTGGAACGACAAATTTGATATTTCTCTCTACGTTTCTTTCTCTAAAATTAATAAGTAAATATTTTTAAAGAACTCTTTATAGCCTTGTCATTTTAAATTCATTGATAGTTCGGAAGTAGGCCCATAAAATTCTAGAATGTGAGTGGAAAGGAAACTCACAGAGTCTAGAGTGGAATGAGACTTGGAAATGACTCCGAGTCTTCGGCTCTCCACTTCCATGCACCCTTCACTGCCACCTTCCCCATCCTCAATTCTGGGATAAGCTTGTTTGATCTGGGGCTTCCAAACTACAGTGCCCTTCTGGTCACAGGGCTGAGGCTGGCGTGGTCTTAAGGAAGGGTCTTAGTGTAGGGATTCTTCAATAGGAGATAACTAATATTTTAAACAGCAGCTTAAAAACAAAGAGGGTGAGCAGAGAGCAGTTGGTGGAAGGTATAATATGAACTCTAGTTTCAAAGAAAGAGGTCTTTTTGCCATTTATTTGTATTACTCAAATCACTTCCTAAGAAAACATTAACATTTTTCTCTTCTTTGTGCTATCCTGCAGGTTACAAAGGGAGACAGCAAAAATGCTAAGAAGAAAAACAATAAGAAAACCAGCAAGAACAAGAGCAGCCTGAGTAGGGGCAACAAGAAGAAGCCAGGCATGCCCAACGTGTCCAATGACCTCTCGCAGAAACTGTACGCCACCATGGAGAAACACAAAGAGGTAAGGCAGAGCCTCCAAGAGTGGGCGAAAAGCAGGTTGGTGCCTACGATCCAAGCACCATACTGGAAATTCAGAAGGAAGGCATCACTTGAGTAAGAAAGAAGAGGGTGGTTAGAGTGGGTGCTAGGAACAGGAAATGATAGTCTCTTTGATTTGCACCTATTACAAATATAGACAGTGTTGGATTGTTGCTTATATCATCATGGACTGCAGTGTACAGTGGTGGCCCCGAAGGTTATAATGAAGCTGAACAATTCCTGTCACCTGTCAGTGTCACAGCTGTTATGTGACACATAGCACAGCACATTACTTACAGTGTGGTAGTGCTGGTGTAAACAAAGCTGAGGTCACATGAAAGTATAGCACATTAACCATTACAATAGTAGGTAATACGGGGTCTGTCCAGAAGGTATCCAGCTAATTACTAAGAAAAGGAGACATTTATTGAAGAACATATAAGAGACATTGTACATTGGACAGTGATGCCTCAGTCCCCTTCAGAGTACGCACCTTGGAACCTCACACAGTTCTCCCAATCACCAGCAGCTTCCCCTGTTGTATTTTCCTGAATCTCAGCAAAGGTCTGAAATCTTTTCCCTTTCAGAGGTGATTTTAGTTTTGGGAAAAGCCAGAAGTCACAGGACACCAAATCTGGGCTGTAGGGGGCTGAGTCACCTGGGTGATTTGATGTTTTGCCAAAAAACCTCTGCACAAAATGTGATGCATGAGTCGGCACTTTGTTGTGATGAAACTGCCAATCACCAGTGGCCCACAACTGGGGCCTTCTGAATCATCCGAATAGTTTCCACAGAAGAATTTCCACAGAAGAAGCTTAATGCAAAATTTGATCCAGATTAATTGCTCTACTCATTCAGTCATGTTGAATGCAACAGCCACGCTCTCAATGGCATCTACCATCCTCATCCCCACTGACTAGTACAGTGAAGTTCTCATTGTTCACACATAACACATTCCAGTCGACTCTCCTTGGCTGCCAGGTTACATTAATGTTGAACAGACGGTTCTTGTTAAATTAACAGTGGCTGAGCTTTCTCTGAACAGACCTCTCGTATACCACCTGTCTTTGCGTGATGACTTTTGCACAATGACTGAGTTTCCTAATGACACATTTTGTAGAACCTTTCCCGGTTGCGAAGCAGCACATGACTATGAATTTTTAAGCCATGAGCATAGTGTATCTGTGTCTGTCCATTGTACAGGAGATGGGTTGTTGGATATATTTGCTGTTCTGTTTTAAACCAAGCTCCTTCGAATGCCATTGGTCATTCCAGTTTTTTACAACAAACTTTGGAGAAACCAATTAATAAAAATGTTAACCATTGGCCTTCCTGAAAGTTAATTGAGAAGAGAGAATTGAAGAAAAGTTAAACTTTTGTTAACTATACTTGTAACCTCTTCTCAAAAAGTTAAAACTCTGAATTATTTCATTATTTATCTATTTGTTACTGTGGGATGTGTTAGGGCTTTTTTCCATTCGACATCATCATTGGTGAGATGAGAAGTCTTAAAGGGTGATTCGTGCCCGATTTTAAACATCTTAGTTGCACTCTATTCAGACATCACAATCAAGTTCTTCAGAAGTGGTGTGGAGAGGGAGCTGAAGGCTTATGTGTGACATCAGAACCAGGTTAATGAAGCAGTCTCCGGGAGAGAGGCAGTCGTGGCGGAGCCCTTTTTCACAGTTACTTCTTACAATGGTGCTGAACCTATTAAATCTTTTCTGGGGGTCATTTTTCATACGCCAGTGCTCTGCCCCCTGCCTTTACTGTCAAAGCCTAACAAACTAAGGACAGTGCGCTAGCTTACAGTGAAGAGAGGCCCAACTAAGTAGCTCAGCCATGCTAGTGAGATGGAAGGCTTCCTCCATTCCCATGGGTGCCTCACTTAAATAACAGTCACTGGCTATTTAGAGTGATGTGTAGGCTACATAACAGAGCAATTGGGAAAGGCCCTACTGTGATGGGTTTTACTTAAATAGTGGGTATGTTTGTGACTTTGTTTAGTCGGAAGATGTGGTAGTATTCACCTGTTAGGAAAAAGACAATACGGCGTTGATTTTAGGTTAATTTCAGGTATCGTACGTAGGCAGTGGCATAGAGTGGAATCAGTCATGGTGGCTGCTATTAGAGAGGTGGCTTAGGTGAAGATTTCTTTGGGAGTCACTAGATGGTTTTTGTTTGCCTTTGTTTTGAATGAGTTAGGCATTCTCCACTTGTTACGTCAGTGCCTCTGTGTCACATTTTCAGGCGCTCTTTCTTGCTTTATCAGTGCTTCCTATGAGCCACAGCCTGAAACCCAATATTCCTTACGGGGTCAAACACCCATCCAAGTCCTCCCTTGATGCTTTTAACTTCTGGCATCTGTTTTATATGTGTCTATTCAGTGTGTGCTCTCCTGTCCTGTTTTCTTTTTCTAGAAATGTATCTTGTCTTAAAAAGACTCTTATTTTATGCAAATATTGCTTCCCAAGTATATTTTGTCTTACTGCAATTCACACAGGTTTTCAGTCTCTGAAAAACAGCTAGAATATAGAGAGTGATATAGCACTTGCTCACAACACCTTAATCTCATGAAGCTACTATTTTATATTTCATTAGGTTCCTAAGAGTTTATAGTTATATATGCATTAATTTCAAATACATACTCATATATACCAGCTTCCTATTGCAGCTTTTCTACTAATGGATATGGGAATTAATGGTTATTGGGTGTTTTCAAACTTTGATGAACAAAAGCTTTCCTACTTCAACAGCAAGGAATAAGGTGGTTTTCTGGGCGGTTGTTTGGTTTTTTCTTTTACCTTTCCTGCCCCTGCCAACTTTTTTTTTTTTTTTTTCCCCCAAACTTAAAGGAAAAGTTGTAAAGGACCCCTTTCCACACCCTTCATTTGGAGTCACCAGTTGTTAACATTTTGCTACGTTTTCTGTATCTCTTGTTTCAGCCAGTACCTTCTGAGAAAGAAGGCAGTTCCTGCACGGCCAGACTACGGTTTTGCTTTCAGGAAACTTAGCCCAGTGTCGTCATCTCACGTCTGGTCCTGATGGGCTCCAGTCACGGAGTCTGTGCCTCAACAGTTCGCCATGCCTCACTTCCTGGCCTGTTAGAGCTCAGGCCAATTGTTTTTGAGAATTTCCCTCTTTTTGGCTTTGTCTGATTATGTTCCCTTGTAGTTAGATTTAGATTAAACCATAGGTTGCCTTTTAAAAGTAGACCTCTCTTGAAGCACAGCGTCCACTGTCCATGAGCTGTACCTGACCTGTTCCATTCTTATTTTGAAGGAATTCTTGAAGGAGGTAGAAAAGATCAGATGTAGACTTTAGGCCTATTGCAGTCTGAGAGAAAAGAGCGGAGACACGTGAAGCAGGAGGGAGGAATATACCACTCACTCAGTGTTCATCGGCCTCACAGGTGTCCAGTCAGACTCACCTGTCTGCTGTTAACTAATCCAGCACCACATGGTGCTCCAGTTCCAGGGTCAGAACGAGCACGCCTGTTTTGCAGGTCTTCTTTGTCATCCGTCTCATCGCCGGCCCTGCCGCCAACTCCCTGCCTCCCATTGTGGATCCTGACCCCCTCATCCCGTGCGATCTGATGGATGGGCGGGATGCCTTTCTCACCCTTGCAAGAGACAAGCATCTGGAGTTCTCATCCCTCCGAAGAGCCCAGTGGTCCACCATGTGCATGCTGGTGGAGCTGCATACCCAGAGCCAGGACCGGTTCGTCTACACCTGCAACGAGTGCAAGCACCACGTGGAGACGCGCTGGCACTGCACTGTCTGCGAGGTAGGCCCCAGGTGGCAGGGAGGGGAGGCTGCTGAAGGAAGGGTGCTAGTGGTGAGTGCTAGAAGGCAGGTAAGCACGGCCTGGCCTTGTATTTGAGTGGTAGAACTAAAGGGGCTTTTGAGCTCAAGTAGAACATGTAAAATGTTTTTGAATGACTTTAACCTTGGGGAGTTGACCTGCACCTGTGTTTTGTTTTCCCAGGATTATGATTTGTGTATCACCTGCTATAACACTAAAAACCATGACCATAAAATGGAGAAACTAGGGCTCGGCTTAGATGATGAGAGCAACAACCAGCAGGCTGCAGCCACCCAGAGCCCAGGAGACTCTCGCCGCCTAAGCATCCAGCGCTGCATCCAGTCTCTGGTCCATGCCTGCCAGTGCCGAAATGCCAACTGTTCCTTGCCCTCCTGCCAGAAGATGAAACGGGTTGTGCAGCACACCAAGGGTTGCAAACGGAAAACCAATGGAGGGTGCCCCATCTGCAAGCAGCTCATCGCCCTCTGCTGCTACCATGCCAAGCACTGCCAGGAGAACAAGTGCCCCGTGCCGTTCTGCCTAAACATCAAGCAAAAGCTCCGGCAGCAGCAGCTGCAGCACCGGCTCCAGCAGGCCCAGATGCTCCGCAGAAGGATGGCCAGCATGCAGCGGACTGGTGTGGTGGGGCAGCAGCAGGGCCTGCCCTCCCCAACTCCTGCCACTCCAACCACGCCGACCAGCCAACAGCCCACCACCCCGCAGACGCCCCAGCCCCAGCCCCCTTCTCAGCCTCAGCCCACCCCTCCAAACAGCATGCCACCCTACTTGCCCAGGACTCAAGCTGCTGGCCCTGTGTCCCAGGGTAAAGCACCAGGCCAGGTGACTCCTCCAACCCCGCCTCAGACAGCTCAACCACCCCTTCCGGGACCCCCACCTGCAGCAGTGGAAATGGCGATGCAGATTCAGAGGGCAGCTGAGACGCAGCGCCAGATGGCCCACGTGCAGATATTTCAAAGACCGATCCAGCACCAAATGCCCCAGATGACCCCAATGGCCCCCATGGGTATGAACCCACCTCCCATGGCCAGAGGTCCCAGTGGGCATTTGGAGCCAGGGATGGGCCCCACTGGGATGCAGCAACAGCCACCATGGGCCCAAGGAGCATTGCCTCAGCCCCAGCAGCTACAGTCCGGGATGCCAAGGCCAGCCATGATGTCGGTGGCCCAACATGGTCAGCCCTTGAACATGGCTCCCCAACCAGGATTGGGCCAGGTCGGTGTGAGCCCTCTCAAGCCAGGCACTGTGTCTCAACAAGCCTTACAAAACCTTTTGCGGACTCTCAGGTCTCCCAGCTCTCCCCTACAGCAGCAACAGGTGCTCAGTATCCTTCATGCCAATCCCCAGCTGTTGGCTGCATTCATCAAGCAGCGGGCTGCCAAGTATGCCAACTCAAATCCGCAACCCCTCCCTGGGCAGCCTGGCATGCCCCAGGGCCAGCCAGGGCTGCAGCCCCCTGCCATGCCAGGTCAGCAGGGGGTCCACTCCAATCCAGCCATGCAGAACATGAACCCCATGCAGGCCAGCGTCCAGAGGGCTGGCCTGCCCCAGCAGCAACCACAGCAGCAGCTCCAGCCACCCATGGGAGGGATGAGCCCTCAGGCTCAGCAGATGAACATGAATCACAACACCATGCCTTCACAGTTCCGAGACATCTTGAGACGACAACAGATGATGCAGCAGCAGCAACAGGGGGCAGGGCCGGGAATCGGCCCCGGGATGGCCAACCACAGCCAGTTCCAGCAACCCCAAGGAGTTGGCTATCCCCCGCAGCAGCCGCAGCAGCAGCAGCAACGGATGCAGCATCACATGCAACAGATGCAACAAGGGAACATGGGACAGATGGGCCAGCTCCCCCAGGCCTTGGGACCCGAGGCAGGAGCCAGTCTGCAGGCCTATCAGCAGCGACTCCTTCAGCAACAGATGGGGTCCCCTGCTCAGCCCAACCCCATGAGCCCACAACAACATATGCTCCCAAATCAGGCTCAGTCCCCACACCTACAAGGCCAGCAGATCCCTTCTTCTCTCTCCAATCAAGTGCGCTCTCCCCAGCCTGTCCCTTCTCCACGGCCACAGTCTCAGCCCCCCCACTCCAGCCCTTCCCCAAGGATGCAGCCTCAGCCTTCTCCACACCACGTCTCCCCACAGACCAGTTCTCCACATCCAGGACTGGTGGCAGCCCAGGCCAACCCCATGGAACAAGGGCATTTTGCCAGCCCGGACCAGAATCCAATGCTTTCTCAGCTCACTAGCAATCCAGGCCTGGCAAACCTCCATGGTGCCAGTGCCACCGACCTGGGACTCAGCACCGACAACTCGGACTTGAATTCAAACCTCTCACAGAGTACACTAGACATACACTAGAGACGCCTTGTAGTATTTTGGGAGCAAAAAAATTATTTTCTCTTAACAAGACTGTTTTGTACTGAAAACAATTTTTTTGAATCTTTCTTAGCCTAAAAGACAATTTTCCTTGGAACACATAAGAACTGTGCAGTAGCTGTTTGTGGTTTAAAGCAAACATGCAGGATGAACCTGAGGGATAATAGAATACAAAGAATATATTTTTGTTATGGCTGGTTACCACCAGCCTTTTTTTCCCTTGTGTGTGTGGTTCAAGTGTGCACTGGGAGGAGGCTGAGGTCTGTGAAGCCACCCACATGCTCCTGCCTTGCACCTCCAATAGGTTTTATTATTTTTTTTAAATTAATGAAAATATGTAATATTAATAGTTATTATTTACTGGTGCAGATGGTTGACATTTCTCCCTATTTTCCTCACTTTATCGAAGAGTAAAAAAAAAAAGAACATTTCTAAAACCAGAGGACAATGGGGGTTAATGTTACTTTAAAATTACATTCTATATATATATAAATATATATAAATATATATTAAAATACCAATTTTTTTTCTCTGGGTGCAAAGATGTTCATTCTTTTAAAAATGTTAAAAAAAAATTCTCTTTCCTTCCTTCAAGTCAACTTTTGTGCTCCAGAAAATTTTCTATTCCGTAAGTCTGAACGTAAAATCTTCAAGTATTAAAATAATTTGTACATGTAGGAAGAAAAATGACTTTTTCAAAATATACAGGGGCAGCTGCCAAATTGATGTATTATATACTGTGGTTCTGTTTCTCGGAAGAATTTTTTTTGTTATTTTTACATCTAACAAAGAAAAAAATTAAAAAAGAGGGTAAGAAACGATTCCAGTGGGATGATTTTAACATGCAAAATGTCCCTGGGGTTTCTTCTTTGCTTGCTTTCTTCCTCCTTACCCTGCCCTCCCCACCCGACACACACACACTTTCTGTAAAACTTGAAAATAGAAAGCAAAAACCCTCAACTGTTGTAAATCATGCAATTAAAATTGATTACTTATAAATATGAACTTTGGATCACTGTATAGACTGTTAAAATTGATTTCTTATTACCTATTGTTAAATAAACTGTGTGAGACAGCTAACTTCTTGTCGTCACATCTTTGTCTCAGAAGGCATCAGTTTAAGTCCCCGATGCGTAGTGGTCAGAGAAGAAAGCAAAAGCACTAGCTTATAGCTACCCTGTGTAGATTTATGGATTTACGGGTGGGCTTTGGTAAATGTCTCCAAAGTTCAGAGAAAAACACTACTACAAGTAAAAGCCAGATGTCAATTTTATCGATTTGAATTGATACCAATTAGCCTTTAACATCTTGCTATGGGACCTTCTTTCATGGTCCTCCAGTTGACCTTACCTTACAGTGATGAAAATGAAAACCTCAGTTACCCAGTTTCTTGAAACAGCAATACTTAAACCTAGGGCTACAATACATTTTATCCTAAGTGCCAACCACGACGTAAGTGGGAGTGGAGGGGGATGAAGTAGGAAAGAAAAGTGTGGAATTAAGACCTGTAAAGCTAAGAGAAAGATTAGTGAGTCCAGTACTTATCCAGCTATTAAAAGAACAGAGATTCCTGGTCTCTCCCTCCAACTTCATATTACATTGGCCATGAACAAATTTGAAAAATGAGAGTACTGTTTGCACCATTTGGTGGGTCTGGTTTTGTCATAAGCTTTACACTATACATGATAATCTGCTGAGGGCCAGAGAGAAAACCCAGCAGAGTTACTCAAACTCCTCTTTTTTTCTATTACATTATCATCAAAAATGACCAGTATCTTTTTTTTTTTTTTTTTAAGATTTTTAAATTTATCTTTAGAGGGGGAGAGAGGGAGAGAAATATCAATGTATGGTTGCCTCTTGTGCGTCCCATGCTAGGAACTGGCCTGTAACCCAGGCACATGCCCTGACTGGGAATCTGCTATCCTTCGATTTGTAAGCCTGCGCTCAGTCCACTGAGCTACACCAGCCAGAGCAAAATGACCAGCATCTTAATGTGAAGTGAGCACACTCCTAAGTATTTTTATTTATATTTTTTAAGACTTTCTTTTTAAGGAGGGAGAAAGGCAAACATCAATATGTGGTTGCCTCTCACATGCCCCTATTGGGGACTAGGCCTGCAACCCAGGCATGTGCCCTGACTGGGGATTGAACCTGCGACCCTTTGGTTCACAAGCCAGCGCTCAGGCCCCTGAGCCACACCAGCCAGAATTTAAGTATTTTTAGAGTCCACCCCAGAAAAAGCTATCAAGCACACACCTGCCTCAGGTCAGTGGTCCAGCAGATGCACATGAAGCGCCTGCATTCCGTGCCAGGCCAGACACAGCACTACCCGTAAGCCACTTGGAGATCCAGAAAAGATAGAATGATGCTGAAATGGAAAATGTTAGAAGATAACTAGCAGGAACAAGATTCAGCAAGTAGCGGGGAAACCTGGCCACTGAAAACGGAGTTTGGAAAAGGATAGTATTTCAACTGGACCTTGGAGGGGAAATGGATAGGAAAAAATGGAGGAGCAAGGAGAAACTGTCCAGAAGAGTGCAGGATGAGGTCCTGTTCAGAAAAGAGCTCAGACCCACTTGGCTGAGACCAGATTGCAGACGATGGCGCCAGTTACAGGGAGACCCTCCTTTTCCTTTCTGTTACTTAGGGGTCCAAGATTGATCTGAGCCCCCAAAAGGGAACTTTTACCCATTTTCTTTTTTTTTTTTACTTTGTTTTAAAGATTTAATTTATTTATCTTTAGAGGGGAAGGGAAGGAGAGAGGGAGAGAAATATCAATGTATGGTTGCCTCTCACGTGTGTCCCCCCCCCCCCCCCCCCCGCGCTCCCCCGGGAACTGGCCTCTGCTGGGAACTGGCCTGCAACCCAGGCAGGTGCTCTGACTGGGAATCAAACCACGATCCTCTGGTTCTCAGGCCCGTGCTCAATCCGCTAGCTTTAATTTTTTATTTACTTATTTTATTTTTTAATGTTTTATTTAATTATTGTTCAAGTACAGTTTTCTGTCTTTTACTCCCATCCCAACCCCCCCCCCCCAGTGCTCCCCACCTCCCTCCCATTTCCACCCCTCTTTTACCCATTTTCAAGCAGTAAATTCCCAGCTGTTACAGCTCCAGCCTCTAACTAGACCTCAAGGTTGGAGCGCTAGACCACATTTCACTGCGATATTGTAAAGAACTAAAGGCGAAAGCTGTGCTGGCCCAGACCAGAGGTAGTCCTAGGGGAGGACAACATACAGATGATTCTAGAGTCTGGGATACAAGAATCTGATCTCAGTACTATCCCAGTGAAAAAGCTGGGAAGAGCTAAAAGCCGCAAGTCTCCACTGGGCTGTTTCTAACATCAAACCTGGGGTCTAGCCGTGTGCCAGGAGTTCTGACTGACTTAACTGACTAAACCCACCACGACGGCCCCTACTGCGGAGGAGAGAACTACAACCTGGCTCAAGATCGCACAGCCGATCAAGTCAAAGTTCTGTTGGGCTCCAAACCTTTTCTTCTCCGTAATCTTTGTCTTCCATGCTGTAGAGAAGCCCTAGTGATGGCTGCAGATTAACTAGTACATAGGACATACGTCCTGTCCCAAGCAAATTCAAAACACAGACTGAAACCCAAAAGGGGAGGAGGACCATGGAATCAAAGGTAAGCTCTCCAGGCTTCTTTTACAACCAAGGAAACATTTCCAGACAGAAGGTTTCCTGGAATGTTATGCTCATGATGATGTCACTTTAGTTAAAGAAGAGCACACAGGCCAGCATCAAAAAGAATAAAATATTTAGGAATAAATTTAGCAAAAGAACTGTAAAACTTGTACAGTGAAAACTGCAAAACATCGCTGAAAGAAATTCAAGGCCTAAATAAATGAAAACATTCATGGATGGGAAAACCTAAGGTTAATAAAGTACCACTCCCCATATTGATCTAGAAATTCCATGAAATCCTTATCAAAACACCTGCTGGCTGCTTTTTGTTTTTCCTTAGGAGAAATTTGGCATGCTGATTTTCAAACTCACATGGAAAGTCAAAGAAGCAAAAATAACCAAAACAATCTTGAAATATAAATTTGCTGAACTCACCCTTCCTAATTTCAAAATAAACTGCACACAATGCTACAATAATCAAGACTACTGCCCTGTCTGGTGTGGCTCAGTGGATTGATGCCAGCCTGTGGACCAAAGGGTCACCAGTTCAATTCCCAGTCAGGGCACATGCCTGGGTTGCAGTCCAGGTCCCCAGTTGGGGGCATACAAGAGGCAATTACACATTGATGCTTCTCTTCCACTTCTTCCTCCCTTCCCCTCTCTCTAAAACTAAATAAGAAGAATCTTTTTTAAAAAAGATTATAGCATTGGCATAAAAACAGACATTTAGATCTCTGGACTAGAGTCCAGAAACAAACCCACGTATCTATGGCCAACTGATTTTCAATGAGGATGCCAAGAGAACCCAGTGGAAAAACAAAGTCTTTTCAACAAATACTGCCGGGACATCTAGATATCAGCATTCAAAAGAATGAAGTTAGACTTTTAACTCAAACCAAATATAAAAATTAACCTAAATATAAGAGCTAACACTATAAAAATACCTAAGAAAACAGGTATAAATCTGCATGACCTTGGATTATGCAACGGTTACTTACATATGATGCCTACAGCTCAAGCAACAAGAAAACCTGACTTCATCAAAATTAAAAGCTTTCGCGCATCAAAGGACACTGTCAGGAAAGTGAAAAGACAGCCCACAGGAGAGTCTGACACTTAATTAAAAAACAACCCAGTGAAAAAGTAGGCAAAGGATTTAAATAGATACTTCTCCAAAGAGAATATACAAGTGGCCCAGTACACATATGGAAAGATGTTCAACATCATCAGTCACCAGGGAAATGCTAGTGACCGAAAGCACAATGAACGACCACTGCACACCTACCACTCCACACCTACTAGGACGACCGTAATCAAGACAACGACAGGTGCTGCTCAGCAAGCAGTGAAATGAACCCCCGAACACTGCTGGTAGGAATGTAAAATGGTCCAGCCACTTGGGAAAACTGCAGCAGATCCGTTAAAAAGTTAACTATTTGTATTTGGAAGGATTATTTGCACACTGAAGACAATTTACTCCAATAAATATTTGTCCATGGCATAAAAAAAGAAGTTATACATAGAGTTACTGTATGACCTAGCAATTCCACTCCTTCATTCATATCCAAGAGAAATGAAACCATGTTCACACAAAAACCTGTGCACAAACATTCACGCCGGCATTGTTCACAATGTCGGGATAATAACCCAAATGTGCATCACCTGGTGAATGGAGAGCCCCACAGTGGACCATTATTCAACCACTAAAAGGAGTGAAGTACTTATACAACAACATGGATGAACTTTGAAAACATTATGATCAGTGAAGCCAGACACAAAAGGCCACATACTGTGTAACTCTATTCATATAAAATGTTCATAATAGGCCCTGGCTTGGTAGCGCAGCTGGTTCGAGCATCATTCTAATATTCCACTGTCGTGGGTTCACTCCCCAGTCAGGGCACATATAACAAATCGACCAATGAATGCATAAATAAGTAGAACAACAAAGCGATGTTTCTCTTTCTTCCTCTCTCTCTAAAATAAACTTAAACAATTAAAAAAATTGTTTAAAAGTCCAGAATAGACAAATCCAGAGACAAAAAGTAACTTAGTGGTTGCCAAAGGCTGGATAAAGGGGAGAATGAGGAGTGACTACTAATAGATACAAGGTTTCTTTTGGGGATGTGAGAATGTTCTGGAATTAGTGGTGATGATCACACAACTCTGAATATACTAAGAAACACTGAACCGTACGCTGTAAAAGGACGCTGTAAAAATTTGATGGTATGTGAATTCTATCACAATCCATCAAAAAGGAGGCAACAGATGAGCCGGACGGCCATCCAGGACAAGGCTGTGTCGGGGAACACTTCCCAAGAGCCCCACCCGAAATTCTGGGATGTCCCGCCTCTAGGCAGGAAGACTGGAAAGCCCAGGACGGTTTGAAGGGCCACTAACCGAGAAGAGGAAGACCTGTCCTTAGTTGTAGGCTGGGGCAAAATGTGTCCCAGGAGGGGCAGGTTTTTCTCGGATGTAACGAGTTTCTACTGAGAGTGGAATAAACCAAGGGACCTCTAAAATCACCTGCAATCTTTGATGAGGATCTATAGGGAAAAAACTGGATAATACACTTTATAAATTAATGCTCAGTAGTGATGCAATGATCTCACCTAAGCCTGACATTTATAAGGGGAAATTTTATCATCCTTCCTTCTTACTCACTACATAGAAATTAACCCCAGAGATAGAACAAGCAGCAGATGAACATCTCCCAGCTTATAACCCTAACCGTGACATCAGTCTTTTCCCATTTATGAAGCATCTAAGGCCCACGGTGCATGCTAAGCTCTAGAAACAGAAGAAGGGAGAATGAAGAAAGACACAGAGATGAACTGTGCACCCTGTCAGAGCAAACCATAAAGTCAAAAGGTTTGGGGGACCCCTAAGTGTCAGCCAACAGATGCATAAACTTAAAACTGTGATACACATTTTTGATTTATGCGTCTGTTGTGGAAATCGTGGAAATCCTGCCATTTGCAACAACCCGGATGGGCCCCGAGGGCATTATGGTAAGAGAGATGAGTCGGACAGAAGAAAACAAATACTAAATGATACAATTATATGTGGAATCGAAAAAAGCCAAAATCATAAAATGGAGAATGGTGGTTACCAGGAGCTGGGGGCAGGGGAATTGGGGAGACATTCTGTAAGGGTACACACTTGGAAATGGTAGATAAATAAGTTCTGGACCTCTAAAGCACAGCGTAACGATTATAGTCGACGGTACTATAAACTTCAAAGGTGCAAAGAGGCTACTCTTAGTTGCCGCATCTGTGAAATGGAGAGAACACTGTCCTGGTGAGTGGCTGTAAACATAAAGAAGTACTGGTGAGGATTTCCAGAAATCAGGACCCTTGCATGTTGCTAGTGAGAACGTAAAATGACGCAGTCACTGTGAAGCAGTGTGGCGGGTCCTCAGATGCTAAACACAGGATTACCAGACGGTCCATCCAGCAAGTCCCCTGCTGAGTACACGCACTAAAAATGGCAAGCAGGGACTTGCACAGGTATTTGTACACCAGTGTTCACGGCAACATTATTGACAGTAGTCAAAGGTGGAAACGTCCCAGAGGTGGGGAAGCACTGGGGGGGTGGGCTGGGATGGGAGTAAAAGACAGAAAACTGTACTTGAACAATAATTCAATAAAAAAATTTTTAATTTTTTAAAAAGTGGAAACATCCCAAATGTCATCAATAGATGAATGGATAAGCAAAATGTGCATATGAACATTATTCCTCAAAAAGGAAGGCATTTCTGACCAGTGTTAGGACACACAGATGAACCTTGAAAACATCAGGCTAAGTGAAAAACACAGATACCTAAGGACCAAGAGTGTGTGATCACACCGCATGTGAGAGACCTGGAGTAGTCCAACTCATAGACACAGGAAGTAGAATGCTGGTTTGGGGGGCTGGGGACAGAGAGGACTGGGGGTTATTTATTGGGGACAGAGTTTGTTTAGCTTGGCCTGCAGTGTGAATGTCCTTAATGACACTGAATTGTACACCTAAAAATTGTTAGAGTGGTAAATGTTATGTTTTGTATATTTTAGCACAATAAAATGATTACATAAAATTATGCTAATGAAAATGTTGTAAACATATTTTCAACACTGATGTGTATATTATGTTATTTCTTTCCCTTCAGGATGCTGTCAATCAGTGAGCCAAAAGGAGCCAACTTACACATTAATTCCTATAAGGATGATGGAGAGATTTCGGCCAGAAATTCTGGGCTCTCCTCCGAGTTCCCACACAAAAGAGGGCCTGGTGGAAGCGGGCCGGAGAAGGGCGGAGATGGCTGTTTGTGTCCTAGCAGCAGGATGAGCACTGTATATGACCTAGTGACAAAGGCTCCGTGAGCGGAAGCAGTAGCTGGTGACTTAGGACAGTAGCCTCCAGACCTCAGAGCTACCAGGTGGTCATAGGCAGAAAAATGAAAACAAAATGTAGAAAAGAAGAAAGAAAACACGGCTCATCTAAAGAGTGTGAGACCGGACATTCCTGTTCATGTAGCAAACGCCGTGCTGAACGGCAAGGCACAGGCCCGTGAGGAGCGCTGTCCGGAGGGCGGTGTCCATGAGGAGTCGCGCATTTACTCCATCAACTGGAACGAGAGATGAAAACCAGTGTCTGAAATGGAGTATTCGCTGAATGGGATTGACGGAAGAGTAAACCCCAAAGAAAATAATGGTTGGTGAATTTATAATTTTTAATTTATTTTTTTAATGTCATGGAATTTTTACTTATTATTTTTAGAGAGGAGGAAAGGAGGCAGAAAGAGGAAACACTGGTCCCTTGCCTCTCACACACCCCTCCCCCGGGGACCTGGGCCATAGCCCAGGCGTGTGCCCTGGCCAGTGACCACTGACCTTTCGGTTCACAGGCTGGTGCTCAGTCCACTGAGCCACACCAGTAAAGGCAATGACTGGTGAATTTAAATGTAAGACAATGGAAACTATCTAAAATAAATCAGAAAAAGACAACCAAAAGAAATTAACAGAGCCTCTGTAGAGCAATATCAAGCAATCTAAGATGTGCATAATTAAAGTAGCAAAAAGAGGGAAGAAAAAGCTTGTTTTTCTTTTTTTGGTGTATGGACTCATTTCCATTCCATTGATTCCTGTGCATGCCGTGACCAGGGATCGAACCTGCAACCTTGGCGTATCCGGCCAATGCTCTAACCAACTGAGCCATCCTTCAGGGCTGGAAAAAAAATTTAATGACAGAAGTTTCCAGATTTGATGAAAACTGTAAGTTCATTGATCCAAGAAGCTCAATGGACCCCTCAGCAGGCAATCATGCCATAGTTAAAGAACATGTACGGATGACCCATGGACCTGGACAGCGAAGAGGAGACTGACAGTAGAAGAGAGAGGTGGGCTGGGTGGAGGGGTCAAAAGGGAAAAAATTGGGGACAACTATAATAAACAATAAAAATGCTTTACATAATAAAGAGAGAGAGAGAGAGAAAGCATACCAAGACCAATTATAATGAAATTATTGAAAAACAGACTAACGAGAAAGTCTTAAAAGCAGCCAGAAGATATAGATACATTATGAATCAAAGATAACTGTAAATTTATCATCAAAACTATGCAATTAGGACTTCTGGCCAAGATGGAGGCTAGGTAGACACACTGTGCCTCCTCGCATAACCAAAATAAGGACAACAAAATTTAGAAACAAAATAACAACCAGAACTGACAAAAAATTGAAGTATGGAAGTCTGACAACCAAGGAATTAAAATAGATACATTCATCCAGACAGGTAGGTGGGACGCAGTTGGGCTGCCAGCGTAGAGGGGTCACAGCACAAAAAGTGGTGGCGCCGGGTGCATAGGCACCCCAGGAATGCAAGACGGCAGCAGGCGGACCCCGGGCACGCAGGCCATGGCTGGCAGGCCCCAGGCACAGGGTGGCAACAGGCAGACCCAGCAGTGTACTGCACACAAGGCAGCAGGCTGACCGGGCAGTCCCACGTTTGGGCACAGATACACCAGGTGAAACTGGAGAGCAAGACAGACTGCTCGACCCAGGGTCCCAGGGCTGGGAAATAAAGCCTCAAAACACTGATTGAAAATACCTGTGGGGGTTGAGGCGCAGGGAGAGACTCCCAGCCTTACAGGAGAATTCGTTGGAGAGACCCACAGGGTCATAGAATGGACATAAGCCCACCCACATGGGAATCAGCACCAGAAGGGCCCACTTTGCTTGGGGGAAGCGGCGGAAGGGACAGAGAGCAGAGTAAGTGCCATTGTTCCCTCTTGGACCCCACCCCCACATACAACGTCACAACCCAATGACGAGGTTGCCCCACCCAGGTGAACATCTAAGGTTCTGCCCCTCACTACATAACAGACTCGACAAGACAAAAAATGGCCCCAAAGAAAGGACAGATCAAAGCTCCACAGAAAATACAATTAAGTGATGAAGAGATAGCGAACCTATCAGATACACAGTTCAAAGCACTGATGATCAGGGTGCTCACAGAATTGGTTGAATTTGGCTACAAGTTAGATGAAAAATTGAAGGCTACACTGAGTGAAATACAGGAAAATGTACAGACCACCAATAGTGATGGGAAGGAAACTGGGACTCAGATCAATGCAGTAGACCAGAAGGAAGAAAGAAACAACCAAATAGAAAAGAATAAAGAAACAAGAATTCAGAAAGATGAGGAGAGGCTTAGGAACCTCCAGAACATCTTTAAACATTCCAACATCCAAATAACAGGGGTTAACAGAAGGGGAAGAGGAAGAGCAACAAGTGGAAAACTTATTTGAACAAATAATAAAGGAGAATTTCCCCAATCTGGCAAAGGAAATAGACTTCTAGGAAGTCCAGGAAGATCAAGAGTCCCAAAGAAGGTGGACCCAAGGAGGAATATACCCAGGCACATCATAATTTCATTACCCAAGATTAAAATGAAGGAGAGAATCCTAGAAGCAGTAAGAGATAAGAAGACAGTTACCTAGGAAGGACTTCCCATCAGACTGTCAGCTGATTTCTCATAAGAGACCTTACAGGCAAGAAGGGGCTGGAAAGAAGTATTCCAAGTCATGAAATCCAAAGACCTACATCCAAGATTGCTCTATCCAGCAAAGCTTTCACTTAGAATGGAAGGGCAGATAAAGTGCTTCTCAGATAAGGTCAAGTTGAAGGAGTTCATCATCACTAAGCCCTTATTTTATGAAATGTTAAAGGGACTCATCTACGAAAAAGAAGATAAAAAACATGTATAGTAAAATGACAGCAAACTCACAATTACTAACAACCACACCTAAAACAAAACCAGAAACAAACTAAGCAACTAGAACAGGAACAGAACCACAGAAATGGAGATCACATGGAGGGTTAGCAACAGAAGAGTGAGAGGAGGAGAGAGGGGAAAAAGGTACAGAGAATAAGTAGCATAGATGGTAGGTAAAAAATAGACGGGGAGGGCAAGAATAGCGTGGGAAATGTAGAAGCTAAAGAACTTTCGACACATGGACATGAACTAAAGCAGGGGAATAGGTGTGGGAGAGGTTGTGCAGGGTGGAGGGGAATGAAGGGGGGGAATGGGACAACTGTAATAGCATAATCAATAAAATATATTAAAAAATAAAAATAAAAAACTATGCAATTAGAAAACAAGGAAAAAACAAACAAGCAAAAAAAATACTGGCAACCTAGAATTCTACAACCAGAGAAAATAACCTTCAACAATGAAGGCAAGTAGATTTGTCAAATGGAATTTTTTAAAATAATTTTTAAAGATTTTATTTACTTATCTTTAGAGGGGAAGGGAAGGAGAGAGGGAGAGAAATATCAATGAGTGGTTGCTTCTCATGCGTCCCCTGCTGGGAACTGGCCTGCAACCCAGGCATGTGCCCTGACTGGGAATCAAACCACGATCCTTTGGTTCACAGGCCCACACTCAATCCACTGAGCTATACCAGCCAGGGCAGGAATTTTTTAAGTTACTAAATTAATGCAAATGATAACAGCACAAAGGACAAAAGATAATAAAAAACAGAAAAACAAATAGCAAGATATAAGATTTAAACTGAATCATAATAATTAGAGTAAATGCCAATGTCCCAAACTCTCCAATTAAAAGGCAGACATTATCAGATTGGATTTTAAAAAAGACAAGACCCAACTTTATGCTCCCCATAAGAAACCTACTTTAAATGGAAAGACACGGGTTAGTGGAAAAAGAGATACATGCAAATGTTAAACGAAAGAGAACTGGAATGGCAACATTAACACCAGAAAACGTAGATTTCAGAACAAAGAAAATCACAGGGGCAAAGGAGGATATTTCCTCATGATAAAGGCATCAGTTCATCAAGATGGAACAGCCCTAATGTGTATGCCAACGTATCTGACAATTTATAACATAACTTTTATGTGAAATGGAAACATTCCTTGAAACACAAAATTACCAAAACTGATACAAAAAAAATAGAAAATCTACATAGCTCTAAGTCCATTTAAGAAATTAAATTTATAATTAAAACCTTCCCATAAATCCTTCCCACAAACAAAATTTCAGGCCAAAGTTACTCCACCGATGGGTCCTACCAAACACATAAGGAGGAAATAAGAGAATCACACACATGAAAAATAACTAAATAAAATAAAATAAAAAAAAAAAGAGAGAATCACACACAGATTCTTTCAAAACCAGCAGGAACACTTCTCAACTCATTTTATGAAATTGACAGAACCCTGATACCATGATTTTAAAAAATTACTAAAAAAACTAAAGACCAATCACCCTCATGAACAAAGATATAAAAATCCTAAGCAAAATATTAGAACATAAAGTCCAGCAATGTATAAAAATGATATTATATCATGATCAAATGGGATTTATCCCAAGAATGCAAGGTTGGCTTACTATTCCAAAATCAGTCTAGTTCACCATATTAACAGAATGAAGGAGACAAAGTATATGACCATCTCAAAAGATCACCCATGAAGGTTTTCATAATAAAAAAACCTTCAGCAAACCGGAAGTAGAAGTGAACTTCGCAGCCTGAAAGGAACATCAGGAAACACCCGCAGCTAACGTGCTCTGCGCTGGGAAGACCACACGCCTTCTCCCTAAGCTCAGGAAGGAGGCACGAATCTCTCTTCTCACCAATTCCTTTCAACATTATGCTGATGTTCTCAGCAGCAATATAAAGCAAGAAAAAAGTTAAAGACAAAATGGTTGAAAAGAAACAAGTAGAAAAGGTGTCACGGGCTCTTCCCAGCTCTCTCTTAGGTCTGTGACTTTCATGCCCCCTTTCCCCAGAGCACGTTCTCTCTCTCCTCCCCCTCTCTCCCCGCTGTACCTCTTTCCCTCAAGGCCTGTACTTACTCTCTCTCAGGCCCTACTTTTGTCTCCGTAACTTTCTTGTTTCCTGAGCCCACATGGCCCAACTGGCTCATTTTTTTCTACCTCTGTAACTTTATTTTTTTAAGTATCATAAATATGTAAGTAAAAAAACCTAAGGATCTGCAAAAGAAAAGCTACTCAAACTAGTAAGTAAACTTAGCAAGGTAGCAGGATATCAGAAAACAGTTTACAAAGATCACCTGCATATCTATACACCAGCAATTAAGAGTTAGAAAATGAGACATACTCCAGATGAAGAGTCTGTCACACACATTGTTTGCAAATATTTTCTGCCTGTTTACAGCTTGTATTTTCATCCTTCAACAGGGTGCTTGCAGGGCAAACTGTTAGATTTGATGAAGTCCAACAGCACCAGTTTTTTTCTTTTATAGATCATGCTTTCTGGTGACATGTCTAAGAACTCTTTAACCAAACCCTAGGTTCTAGAGATTTTCTTCTATGTTATCATCTAAAAGTTGATACTTTTATGTTTTATATTTATGTTTTATGTTATGTTATAAAAAATTTTGAGTTTATTTTTGTACAGAGCTTTTAACTTGAGGTTTCAGATTTTTGTTTTAGTTTTTTTCATTTTGGTTTTTGTTTTTACTTATGGATATCCAGTTGCTCCAACACCTTTTAAAAACACTACCCTCCCTGGCTGGTGTGGCTCAGTGGACTGAGCACCGGCCTATGCACCAAAGGGTCACCAGTTTCATTCCCAGTCAGGGCACATGCCTGGGTTGCAGGCCAGGTCCCCAAAAGAGGCAAATGAGAGGCAACCACACATTGATGTTTTTCTCCCTCTTGTTCTCCCTCCTTTCCCCTCTCTAAAATAAATAAATAAAATATTTTTTAAAAACCACGAAAGTTTAGAGACAAAGAAAGAGTCTCAAAAGCAACAAGAAAAAAAGTTACCTACAAGGGAGCTCCCATAAGACTGTCAGCAGATTTCTCAACAGAACTTTGCAGGGCAGAAGGGATTGGCAAAAACTATTCAAAGTGATTAAAAGCAAGGACCTGCAACCAGGATTACTCTATCCAGCAAAACTCTCCTTTATAATTGAAGAACAGATAAAGAGCTTCCCAGACAAGAAAAAGCTGAAAGAGTTCATCACATCCAAACCAGTATTATATAAAATGTTAAAGGATGTTCTTTAAGAAGAAGAAAAAAAGATAAAAACATGAACAATAAAATGGCAATAAATATATATCTACCAACAACTGAGTCTAAAAAAACAACAAAATAAACTAATAAGCAGAACAGAAACAGACTCATGGATACAGAGAACATTTTGATAATTGATGGATACGAGGGATTTGGGAGGATGGGTGAAAAAGGTGAAGAGACTGAGAAGTACAGATGGACAGTTACAGAACAGTCAGGGATGTAAAGTACAGCACCGGGAAGGGCTGTCAAACTCGTTTTCACCGGGGCCACATCAGCCTCGAGATTGCCTTCAAAGGGCCGAAAGTAATTTCAACTCCTTAACAGTTTTGGAGTAGCTCCATTTATTTTTTTTTAATGATTTTTTATTTATTTTTAGACAGAGGGGAAGGGAGGGAGAAAGAGAGAGAAATACTAATATGTGGTTGCCTCTCACATGTCCCCTACTGGGGACCTGGCCCGAAACCCAGGCGTGTGCCCTGACTGGGAATTGAACAAGTGAACAATTTGGTTCACAGGCCTGCTCTCAATTCACTGAGCTACACCAGCCAGGGCAGTAGTTACATGTACACAGTCCTAAAATTATTTCAGCCCTTTGAGGGCAACCATGAGGCTGATGTGGCCCCTGGTGAAAATGAGTTTGACGCCCTGGCGCAGGGAGTATGGTCCGTAATATTTCAATAACTATGAAGGTGCCAGAGGGGTATGAGATTTACCAAAATGACCACTAACTAAGTTATAGAATGTCTAATCACTGGGGTATGCACCTGAAACTAATACAATATTGTACGTCAACTGTAACTGAAAAATAACAAATACTTAAATGGCACAGAAACAAATAGCACACACGGAGGAAAGACCACATGAGGACACAGTGAGAAGGTGGCCACCTGCAAGTCAAAGAGAGAGGCCTCGGGAGAAGTATAACCGGCCGGCACTTTCATCCTGGACTTCTAGCCTCCGGAACTGTGAGGAAATTAAATTCTGTTGTTCAAGCCCCTCAGTCTGCAGTTATCTTGTTACAGCAGCCTAGCAAACAAACGCCCTAGGTTCCCCCTATGAGTTTAAAATCCCCTTCAGCACCACTGCGAGTTCTCTGCCATGCCTTGGAGCATGTCAACACCCAGCTCGAGAACCACACACCTGAGGGCTTACATATTGCATGAGTCTGACCCTGCTCGAACCACTAACAGAGATAAATGAACATACTGCTAGGGTACTAAGTCAGCTAGGAAATTTCATTCAGCATAAATAAACGTTTGTGCCCTAATCACACAGCTAATTCTTTGCTACAGCAGACACTGATCACAGCTGGAAGAACTGCCCTAGGCCAGTGACCGAGGTGACTAGCTGGGAGGTGGTTGTGTTAGTACAGGAGGAAGCCGATTATGACCTGGACGGGATGGTGGCCGTGGGAACGCAGAACAGGAGGCACATTGGGACTGGTGTGGCTCCGTGGGTTGGGCATCGCCCAGCAGAGCAAGTGTCACCGGTTCAATTCCTGGTCAGGCACATGTCTGAGTTGCAGGTTCAATCCCATGATGGGGCACATATGAAAAGCAATTGATCAACATTTCTCTCACATTGATGTTTCTCACGCTCTCTTTCTCCTCCCTTCCCCTCTTTCTAAAAACAAATAAACAAAATCTTTAAAAAGGTAAGAAAAGCAACCCTGGCTAGTGTGGCTCGGTGAACTGAGCGCAACCTGTGAACTGAAAGGTCACCGATGCGATTCCCTGTCAGGGCACGTGCCTGGGCCATGGCCAGGTCCTGGTGGGGGGGGCAAGGCTACTGATGGCTGTTTCTCTCACACATCAGTGTTTCTCTCCCTTTCTCCCTGCCTTCCCCCTCTCTAAATATAAATAGATAAAATCTTTAAAAAAAAGAAAATTAGACATACTGGGATATGTTTTGAGGTGAGAAGTAGTTCTGACTCCGAACTTGCGGATGGACTGTGAACTGGAAGAGCAGAATCCAGGACAACCGCTAGGTGTTCGTTTCTAACGGACTTACATTTCCATGGCGATCACACTTTCATTCCACAATTTGTACCGAGAGCCTGCTGACACCAGGCTGTGTCAAGGTGCTGGGACCCAGACGTGGGGAAGAGAAGGTCTCTGCTTTTGCTCAAGTGTGTGGATGTCAGAGCTGGACTGCCTGGGTTCGAGCCCCAGCTCTGCACGTACCAGCTGCGTGACTTTGGGCAAATGCCTTAACCCCCTGAAGACTCAGTTCTCTTACCTGTAAAATGGGGATAATAAAGGTATCCACCTCCCACGAGACCTGTCATAAGGATTAAATAAGTTAATGTAGTGCAGCACCGAGAACGGTACCTGGCGAGTATCAGCAGTCTGTAGGTTTCAGCTATTACAGCGAGGGAGCTTTCGCTCCGAGGGGAGAAGGTGGAAAGTGACAAACGAGACTGTATCACAGTGAGTTCACTGAGGAAAACCAAAAGGTGACAGAGAACTTCGTGAACTACTTTACATCGGATGCTCAGGAAAGGGCTTTCTGAGATGGTAGTTTTTTAAAGATTTTATTTACTTATTTTTTAGAGAGAGGAGAAGGGAGGGAGAAAGAGAGGGGGAGAAACATAGATGTGTGAGAGCAGCATCGATCCAGTGCCTCTCATGGGCACTCTGGCTGGGGATCGAACCTGCAACCCAGCCATGTACCCTGACTGGGGATCAAACCTGTGACCTTTTGCTTTGTGGGACCATGCCCAACGCACTGAGTCACACTGGTCAGGGCAAGATAACATTTAAACTAAAACTTAAATGGCAAGAAGAAGCCAGACAGGAGCATATCCAGGAAAAGAATATTCTAGAAGGAAACAGGTATAAATTCCTTCAGGTAAGAACCAGCTTGGAATGTTCCAGTGACAGAAAGAAGGGCAGTAGGACTGGAAAACAGTGAGAAAGGGAGGGAATTATGCCAAACGAACTTGGCAAGGCTGACAGTTAACAGATCAGGGTAGGGAGTTCAATTTTAAGAGCTATGAGGAGCCGGGCATGTTTTAGGAAGAAAATGGCATGATTTGACTTACATTTTAAGAGATCATGAACAGGTTTTAGGGGGGCAAGCGAGGACCCAGGGAAACTAATTAGGAGACCACTACAGGACTACAGGAAAGGGTGATGGTGACTTTACCTGAGTGGCAGGGGACAGGTAAGAGGACGGATCTGGGGTGTGTCTTAGATACAGCATCAGCTACACTTGCACTTTACATGCAAGTTCCACAGGACAAAGACCTGGATGTTCTGTCTGACACCAGTCACAGGTGTTCAAGTTCACAGCGCAGATTTAGATTTGCAGCCCGAGGGCTTTAGATTCAGACAGGTGATTTGAATTCTGCCTCCATCACTCCGTGACCTTACCCAGTCATTTCACAGCTCCTCCCCTGCAAACGGGGACAATGGTGCCTAGCTCTAAGGGTGGTTGTGAAAGTTATTAAGATAATGCACACAAAGCACTTCACGCAGCCTCTGGCCACACAGAAAGGGCTCAATGAATGTTAGCTCATTTGTATCAGTTACTGGACATTTCCACATTCATTCCATTGAACTAACTGCAAGAGTTCTTTTCCTGGCCTCCCTGCCCGCAGTTCCACCCGCTCCGGTCTGCCCTCAACTTTGCCTAAAACATAAATCCATCATTTCACTGCCTTTTCATTAACACTGCAATGGCTCCCACTGCCTGCAGAGTAAACTCCTCCTGTTTCAGAATAACACCCAAGGTCCTTCCTGCCCAGGCAGCCTCTCCCAGCCACACCCTCGCCTGCAGCCATGCGACCTTATTTCCATTCCCTAAGACAATTCATATTCCCACTGAGCACACTTTTACCTAGGCTGTTTCCTCTGCTGAAGAATCCTTTCCCCTTGTGGACTTTTTAAACAATCACCCGCCTGTCAAGACTCAGTTTAAACATCACTTACCTTAACACCTCCCTTCCCCTGCTCCCTCCTTTTCATTATTGTACACCACACACAATTCCAGTGCTTCGCTGATGGCTCTGCAAGTATCTGTCACCTCCACCTGCGCCCTTCCAGAGGGCAGGCGCTGTGATCGCAGGTGTGTGATCGCTGTTCTGTGCTCCCGAACCACGCCCCCCCCACCTGCCTGCAGCGGCCACTCAGCAAACACTTGATGAGTGAGTGGAGAACAGTGTGGGACACCCATGAACACACCTCTTCTGGGGAGTCTGTTTGGTTTCTGACTGTGGTCTTCTCAGGAGGCTTTCCCCTGACACGGTTAGGACAAAGGGCGTTGGAATCAGGAAGAAAAGTACTGGGACACTGGCCCCACTGCCTATTCACTGTGTTACCCTGAATCTGTTACTTAACCTAAGACTCAGTTTCTTAAATCACTGCACATGGACCACCGTGGTGCAGAGGTGCCCCTAGAGAAGCTTGCTACTTTCCTAGATGCTCCAGCTGAGTCTTGAAGGAAGAGACTAAGTGTTTCCCAGGCAGACAAGGCAGGAGAAAGAGACCAGGACAGCACAAGCAAAAGCAATCAGATGACCCGACCTTTATCCAAAGACCAGCAACCAGCTGTAAATGGCTCACATGCAGGGAATGCGCCGACCACGTGGGGGGGAGCTGGAGGCTGGACGGATTCTAAGCGTGCCAGGCCTTGACTTGGTAAGAGATGGAGACTCTAAAGGGGTTTATTGTTTTAACTTTTATTGAGGTAACATTTATATCCCATAAAATCCATCTCTTTTGTATGTGCAATTCAGGGATTTTTAGTAAACACACAGAGCTGCACAGCCACAATCCGGTTTTAGATCGCCTCAACCGAAGAAGACCCCTCCTTTCTGCCCAGGGCCCGTTCCCACCTCCACGCCAGGCAACCCTGATCTGCTCCTGGCTGTGCAAGTAAATACCTTTCCAAGAAAGGCAGGGAGGAAACACCCGATCAGATTTATATTATTTTAAACATCACTCACAGTTACGGAGGCCAGGTGAAGGGGGTGGGGGAGGTTCAGACCCAAGGCTGCCCCTGTCGATGTTTTCCCGCGGTACTCAGACGTAAACGACAAATGCCCTTTCTTACTGGCCGTGGTGGAATATCCGCATGTTTGTTTGTAAGTAATACCTAATTTGCCCAAGCATCATCAGATCAATGCTTAGTTCCATGAGTCAATATTGCAAGCAGTTATCACAGGAAACCGGGGCATTTTCAGCTTTTAACTGCCATCGGGTGGGGAGAAGAAACTGCCCTTGCAGTTCAATTTGTTACCTAAGGCCTGCACTGTTGTTTGGTCCCACTCTTGTTGAGACGTCAGGAGTGCATTAAAGGTGCTGCCCTGGCAGGTGTGGCTTAGAGGACTGAGTGCCGGCCTGTGAACTGATCACCAGTTCCAGTCAGGGCACAGGGCTGGGCTAAGGGCCAGGTCTGCTGTTGGGGGCTTGCAAAAAGCAAGCAATTGACATCTCTCAAACCCATGTTTCTTTCCCTCTCTTTCTCCCCTCTTTTCCCTCTAACCAAAAATAAATAAATAAAATCTGTAATGAAAAATAAACAACATTTTTAAAAAAGGGAATTGATACTTCTGGCACCCCCACAGCGCATCACATTTAGAAAGGTCACTCTGACATAATAACAGCGGGTTTACAAATGCTGGTTTTCCTGGGCTGTGTGGGCTATTCATTTTTTAAAGCCTCAGTAATTGATTTTAAGGTGATCAGCTGAAATGAGCAAAAAGCATGGTGGGTTGTCATGAGGACTAAATAAAATACTCAAAAGCGCCTGGCATGACGAGACAGATATGTTCATTAAATATTTGCAGACTCTGAACGTGGCCAACAACATGAAAGGAGTTACTTAGTACAAAGTTTTTTCAGCACCAACAGGGTTTGTTTATCTAACTTTCCTAAGCTTAAGTCTCCTCATTTCTAAAAAGGGTAAGAACTCCTCCCACCTTTTAAGTTTGTTTAAAGGATAAACGAGGTTACAGGACAGGTGAAAATACTTAGCCCAGAAAACACCTGGCGCTCATCACACACATATTAGGAAACACTTGGCCCCGCCCCCTTCCACGGGCCTGCAGGGACTGGAAAACACAGCATCTCTCCAGGTGTCTGTGAGCATCTGTGGTGATGGGCTGCCACCGGCGTAACCTCCCTGCCTGTACTATTAGTGCATATAACCCTAAAAAATGGACACTTGACAGGCATCTGCCAATTAACTTCATACATCCAGAAATGGTGTCACCAAATTAAATGTTATTAGTCTGTAATAAGCCATTTCAGTCCCAGCTTTAGCCTGATAGCTCTGTTGGTTAGAACGTCCTCTTGATGCGACCAGGCTGCGGGTTTGATCCATGGTCAGGGCATGTACAAGAAGCAGCCGATGACCGCATCAATATATGGAACGACAAAGCAGTCTCTCTCCCTACTCTCTCTCTCACTCACACACACACACATCAATAAATAAGAATTTAAAACAATTTCAGTTCCTTTAACTAATACTTCAAATCCCTACTTACATTTCTCATGATCCTTCCAATAATTTGCTAGAAGGTAGACCTGTCGATGGAAAGGACAAAAACTGTTTATTTACCATCAATGACCTCGAAATAATTCTTACTTAGAAAACTCAACACTCAGTTGGAATTTTCAGAATTCAATCAAGGGCCCCCCCACCCCCACCCAACTACCTCCCAGTTTTGACCTTTGCCTAAAGGACTCTGTAGTGGGTCCAGCCCAGATCACAAAGAAACTTTTAAAAAATAATAATAGTTAAAACTGCTCTGTCGTGGTAACCTGGGTTGCTGGGACATGGTGCTTGGTAGTCGGGGAGGGGCAAGCAGACCCAGCCAAAGTCTTGTTTTAAATTGGTAGCTAGGAGCTCAGTCGGTGAGGTCACAGGGTGGCTGTGTTTCATGCTCATCCAAGGCAGTCACCCTGAAACACTTTTGAATCTTTCAATACTACTGCTCAGCCCCTGCCCCCTGACCTACTTTACTACAGCTCTGTAGGACACAATTTCTTCATCTGCAGAAGGCGGCTAACAAAAACGTGAACTTGGTAAGTTAAATGCGAGGCATTATCCATGACATCATTGAAAGTGCTTTACACATGAGAAAACACTACTTACATTCTAGTCTTAGTTTCCCAAGTCCAACCATTTTTGTGGAAGAGGAAAAACAAGGCCTAAAGAGCAAACGACTTCCCAAGGTCCGAGAATTAGGGCTGAGCTCGCTCAGTTATTTCCATCCATCAAACCCTTCCCAATCCTTAAAGTACTACGTGTTTTCCTCACCCTAGGGCTGTGGGCCAAGAGCCAAATGTCCCAGGTTCGCATCCCAGGTCTGCTGTTTTCATCATCCTAGGACACAAGCTCGTGCCCCGTGTGCCTTGGTTGCCACCGCGGGAAGGAAGGGGTGGTGACCGGGCCAGGCCAGCCTGGGTGCTAATAATGGCAGTTACCCTTGGTCAGCCCAGTTATCGAACACTGCCTTTCCTGGTGTCTGCCCGCGCTGCGGTTGCAATCAGGGCCAGAATACTAGGAGCGCTCGCTCCGTGCCCGGCACGGTACTAATTGCTCTGGCCCGACGCTGCAGTAGTGCTCCGGTCTCGCTGCCCGCTGCGACCCGCAGCGCGTCCGTCCCACGCTGCCGTCGCTGATGCCCTAGACCGGACCCCGCTGGTCAGCAGTCCGAGCGAACCCGCGCCTCTCCAACCCGCTCGGTCGGGCTGGCGCGGGCAGGGGCTCTGCCTTCCAGGATGCTGGGAAATGTGGGGAGTATCGGGTGGCGGGGGTGGGGGAGTGGAGGGCGCCGAGCGCGCACGTGCTGGGGGCGGGGCGTGACGGGGAGGGGCGTGGCAGAACGGCTGGCGGTTGGAGTTCGGAACCCGCGCGCACGGCCCAAACACTAGACAGTCGGGCCCGCGCGCGGGGACAGGTGGTTGGCAGGGATGGGGGTGGGGGTGGTGCAAGCCCCTCTGACCTCGACCTGCACCCCACCCCGTACCGAGGGAGGGCTAGAGTCCGGAGCTACGCGATATCAGCCCATTTTGGCGCGGAGGTGAACTGCCCAGCACCACAGGGGGCAGGCCTGCAGCCATAGTGATCAGCACCCAGCAGGCCCGTGGTTTGTTTGCACCTGAAGGCGTTGGTCTCCTTTCCCTTGGATCATATTGGAGTGGAAACCCCTTGAGAGCAGGAACTGTGCCATTTTCTTGTTCACTGCTCCCTCCCCAAAGGTCTTATAAAATAATTGGACAGGCAGAAGTGATGAAGAGCACCCAGCCTGTAAATCACTGGTGCTGGGGAGTTAATTGGTCCAATTTATGGGACAGGATAGGAGAAGAAACCAGCGAGGAGGCTTCAGTAGAGTCCATTCTCCACAAAGCAGCTGGAGAGTGATCAATTAAAACATAATCTAATCAACTCACAGTTTAAAATCTTTCAAAGTTTTCCCATATAATCCCCTACCACTGGAGTGGTTCGCCTCTCTCCCTAAACTCTGCGTCTCTGCCTGGAATGCCCTTTCCCTCTGCTCCTAAATGGCTCCTTCACATCCTGCAAGTCAGGGAAGTTTGTTTCTTAGGTAGCAGGCCTTCTCTGGACATCCAGAACTGGGCTCTCCCGTCCCCATTTCTCCGGTACCGCACCCTGCTAAATTCCCTCCCAGTTGGAACTAGCTGTTTTCACTGACTCCCTGCAGTGAAAGAGGCAGTCAACAATTTCATGTGTCTTCTCAGAGTCTAGCACAGTGCCTGGCACACAGTAGGCACTAAATAAATGCTCGGTGAGTAAGATGATTTGCCATGAGCAGATGCTCTACCTGTGAGATTCATGGTTGCTCTTTTGTGAAAAAAATTTAAAGATTAAACAACTCATAAAGGATATTCTTGGCTGGTTTACTCTGCTGGTTGCTGCCACTGGAGTGTCTCATAGGATGGGAAGAACTCATCCTTCTCATGGAACTTCTCATAGGAAGAACTACTGTTGACCGTGCCCAGCAGGTGGCGACACTGCACATTCGTTATTTCTAGTTTTCGTAACAGCCCAGGGAGGCGGTCCTGTTATTCTCATTTTACAGACTAAAGCCTAGACTCCTCTTGTATATCAAGTTTGATGGTCAATCTTGAATTGTTCACTGCACTTTGAAGTCAGGGGAGTTTTTTGAGTTGAATGAGATTAACTTAACCCAGTTTCCTTGATGAGGAAGAAGAGGCTGAAAGGAGGAAAGTCTAGGTCTCTTGGTGGAGGAAGTGGGCTTGGGCCCCTGTTAGTGGTGAAACAAAAATAAAGCAAAAAAGTTCGCAGGGGTCAGAATAGCAAGCTGCCCAATCCAGTAGCCTGTTGACAGACAGAAAAAGACAAATACCATAGGATTTCACTTATGTGTGGTATCTAAAAACCAAACCAAACCGAAACAGAGATTCATAGATACAGAGAATAAACTGATTCTTGACAGAGGGTAGGGTGGTGGAGGGAAGGGCAAAAGAGGTGAAGGGGATTGAGAGGTATAAACTTTTAGTTATAAAATAAGTCCCAGGGATATGATGCACAGTACGGGGAATACAATTATAATCCAATAACGATAACTGTATGGTAACAGATTGTTACTACACTTATCTAGTGGTGGTAGCTTTGTAAGGTATATAAATGTTGAATCACTTTGTTGTACATCTGAAATTAATATTATATGTCAACTACACTTTAATTTTTTAAAAAAACAGTAGTCTGTTGTCATCCTTGAAGTGTTACTGCTGGCTCTTTAGTCATTAAGTCCCTTGCACATACAAAGCTCTGTCCTTGGCTCTAGAAACACAGTCGAGAACAAGACAGACTAGGTTCCTTCCCTCATGGGGCTTCATTTCAGTGGTGGGGGAATGACAAAAAACAGATAAAAAGAGTGAGATCATCTCAGACAGAAACAAGTGCTATAAAGGACTGTGAAATGGAGGAAGAAATACACAGTGAGACGAGGAAACAGCTGCTTTAAATAAGGTCCCTGAGGAGGTGATTTTGAGCTGAAATTTGAAAAATAAAGAGCTATCCATGAGAAGAGCCATCAAAAGAATGTCCCACGCAAATGGAATAGCAAGTGCTAAGGCCCTGAGGCCAACTCAAGCCTGGCACTCAAGACTAGGAGGAAGCCCTGGCCGGCGGCCCATCCCATGCACCAAATGGCCCAGGTTCGATTCCTGGTAAGGGTGGGTACAGGAGGCAAGCGATCGATATTTGTCTCACATCCATGTTTCTCTCACGGGCGCTCTCTCTCTGTCTTCCTTTCTCTCTAAAATCAATAAACCCATCCTTGGGTGAGGATTAAAAAGAAAAAAACAGGAAGAAGAGCTGAGCCGATAGACACAGCAGAAAGGTGGAGAAGGTGGTACCAGAGGAGGATGGAGAGACAGCTGGGCCACGTCACGCAGGGTCTTGCAGAGTGTTCGCATTTCATTCATGTTGCAAAGGGACACCACTAGGCGTTTTAATCAAGAGAATGAACACGATCCGGTTTGTGATTTTTTAAATATATATATATATATATATATATATATATATATATATTTAAAGATTTTATTTGTATATCTTTAGAGGGGAAGAGAAGGACAGAGGGAGAGAAATATCAATGTATGGTTGCCTCTTGTGCATCTCCTGCTGGGAACTGGCCTGCAACCCAGGCATGTGCCCTGACTGGGAATCGAACTGCAGTTGTTTGGTTCACAGGCCCATGCTCAATCCACTGAGCTGCACCAGCCAGAGCTAATATTTTATTTATTTACTTTTAGAGAGAGGAGAAGGAAAGGGGTAAGAGAAAGACAGATACATCAATGTGAGTATATATAAGGACAAATACACCCTGCACTGAGGATGTGGCCCATAACCCAAGCATGTGCCCTGAGTGGGAATTGAACCAGCGACTTTTTGGTTTGCAGTCCATGCTCAATCCACTGAGCTACACCAGCCTGGGCTAAATAAAATCTTTAAAAAAAAACAAAGACTACATGTGCGGATTAAAGAAGGTGACGATTCAAACAAGGAGACCAGTGTTCGGGCCAAGAGCTCTTGCAGTGGATCAATGGCTCGTGTTAGGACGGTAGTAGTGGAGGGATAAGGATGTATTTTGGAGGTAGAAGGATCAACAGTACTTGTTAATATCAAGGATATGGGGTTGAAGGTAGAAAAGGTTGAAGAAAAGAGTTCAAGGAAGACTTTCACATCTATTTACAAATTTGCAAATATATTTAACAAATATTCAGCCTTCACTTACTACAGTACATTTAGATTTTCAATTAATCAGAGCACAGCACGACATAAGGAAAGAATCTGAACCAATTCTTAAATTCCAGTCCAATGTGGTCTTGGAAAGCCTAAACCCAAAGAGCCACTATTTCCTCATCTTCAAGGGATGGATGTCCCTGGATTTGAGATGTCCCTAAAGCTCTATGACGGCACCTAGAAATTGGAGTGGGTTGTGAGAAATCCAAACGGAATGAGGCAGAGAGCCTCATATTTGAGGTTTTTATTCGGGAAATGGTGATGTAGGGGCAGAGTTGCATGATTCAAACATCTGAGCCATATATAGCATTGGGTATGAGAATATTCCAGTTTCTACCTAAACTGGAAATGAATCTCTCTGCTAGGCATCTGGGCCCAAGAGCACCTTGAATTTCTAATCGGGAAGAATGCGAGGTTATTGCTGAGGCCTGGAACAGCACCTCGTGATTGCAGGTACTCAGTAATTGATTTAACGCAGAATGGGATCTGGATGACTGGAAAGAGGTTATCTTCGAGAGATGAAAACCGCTTGCAGGAGGGGCATAAATGGTCATGGAAAATACAATAAAAATGAACTATTAAAAATAAAAAATAAACCCGCCTGTAGGAGCCCCAGTTAAACCAGCGCCCTGGGAATTTTCCCGTCGCTATAGTAACGCCCCCTCCACACCCACCCACAGGAGAACTACAAGTCCCACAAGGTAGGTGGCTTCCCGCCCCAAGAATAGGAGGGACTCAGGCGTGGGCAGTACCGGCTTTTTCCTCTGTCCTGGAGCGTGATTGGCTTGTGGCTCTGGAAGGTGGCCAATGAGCGTCCTCGGAGAAAGCGGCGAAGCCAATATGGCTCCCTGCACTTGGTGACTGTTGAAGAAATTGTGTTAGGTCTCATGGAGAAACCCCGGGGAATGGAGGTGAGATGGGGAGGGCTTGCGGTGTCTGGGAGGGGGAACTCCGAGGGCCTAGCTCGCGGGACCCTCCTTTAGGCCCTTTAGCGACGCCTTTCGGGTGGAGGGAAGGATGAGTAAACTGAGGTTAAAGTGGGCCAGGCGCATTTGGAGTTGCCTTTTGGCCCGACAGTGCTTAGTGCTGAAGCCGACGACTGGTGAATAGTTGTGGGAGGAACAGCCTCCCTGGCTTGGGGGAGGGGAGCTCAGTTGAGGACCTGGGAGCTCTGGAATCTTTTCGTCCTTCTTGTCGCGTGGTCGTGTTCTTTGGGGATTGTGAGGCCTGTCACATCCTGGTGTGACGTGAAGGGAGATTAAAGTTTAATAAACACTCCGTGTCTAGAGCGTTCACGTGCATTCTCCCCCAGTGTACTCAGCAGTCTTGTGTTACTGTTTCGTTTTCATGGTTAAAGTCGCTGAGGCTTACCCGGGTGGGAGACTCTGCAGGCGCTTCACCCAGCTGTGAAGTGCAGGGGGCGGGCGCTAAGTCCCGCAGGCTCCTGGGCTTGACCAGTTAGGCTCTCCGCACGCTACCTCCCCCTAGAACCCACTTACGCTTTAATCGTTTGGCTCCTGGTCACCTCGTATTTGAATTGTTTCCTTTCTGGCACATTTGCATGTGTAGTTGCAAATATAAAATGAAATAGCTCAAAAATTCTACAATGGTAAAGGAGAGTAATGATAAAGTAGAAAATAAGAATAATAGCTCACTCTTAGAGCAGTCGCTGCTGGAAACGGATCTAGGCTTTACACATCTCAGTCTTCATAACAGTCTTCTGAAGAAGGCTTGGTGTCATCTCCGTCGTGCTGATGAAGAAGCCAAGAGCAGCAAGGTTCACTGACTTGCACAAAAGCATGCGGATAATAAGTAGCAGAGCCAGGATTTGAAATGCCATGCTTTTAATCGGTGATAATTGCCAACATTTATTGAATGCGTACTGTATGCAATTCACTGTTCCCAGCGCTTTACCTGTATTAACCCTTACTCCCTCCCCAAGCCTGTGAAATAGGTGGTATTATCCTTATTTACAGATGGGGAAACTGAGGCACTGGAATATTGATGTGCTGCAGATCATACATCTAATAAAAACTAGAGATGATATTTGAGCCCTGGCCTAGAGCCCAAACTCGTCACACCTTTTCCACCACATGCTGGGTAGATTCATACCCAGTATCTCATTTACATCTCCCATTCTGTGAGCCAGATATTTTTATCATTTTATAGATGAGAAGCTTGGGGCCCAGAGAGGTGAAATGACATGCCCTAGCACCCCTGTGTAGTTTGAATCAAGCTAAGTCCCTAGCTGTGGTACATATCACTCTGCTATAAACTAGTGTGTCTTCTGCCTTCCAAATCTTTCTTTTGGCAGTCTGAGTCCCAAATGAGCTTTTCTCTAACTTAAATTGTTTTGGGGTTGAGATCATCTCGGTGTACATATGCCAAAAGGGGAAGAATGAATTTCTAATAGGTTCAGTTCCAGACCACCTCAATAAAGCGAGTTGTAATCTTTTTGCTGGTCACGCTTAGTAAAGATTGCAGTGTCTGTAGAGGGCAATAAAGCAAAGCACAATAAACAAGATATGCTTGCACGGCTGTCCCTCTGTACAAGGGGGATTGATTCTAGAACCCTCCCATAGGCACCAAAATCTGTAGCTGCTCAAGTCCCTTATATATAGTGTAGTAGTTGCATATAACCTACACACATTCTCCCACATACTGATATTTTCTTTCCACAAATGTGAAACTCATTGATACGGAGTCCCGATGTGTGTATCTTCCAGAAAGCCTTCGGGAGGCACCTCACTTAGGATATTTTCATATCATTATATTCCATTTGAATACTGTTAAAATATCATCACTTACAAATCCACAGAAGGAGCTTGGTTAATTCCTAAAACATGTTCTCTCTGTCTCGTTAAGCTAGTCTGTTGAATTTTGGTTGAGAAGTGGATGGACAAGAGTAGTGGTTCTGGGATCTGCAAAGGGGTATTTGACTCTGTCTGCCATTTTGCCCAAAAGTGTAGACCAAGAACTAGAAATGGCGCTGATAGCAGATCTGCATTCGCCTTCCCCATGCACTAAGCCAACTATGACTCCTGCCTGGTCTGTGTCATTCTTTCTTGCACCAGGAGATTCCTTCTTCAGAACCAATGGAGGAGGAAGAGGAAGATGATGACTTAGAGCTCTTTGGTGGCTACGACAGTTTCCGGAGTTACAACAGCAGTGCGGGCAGTGAAAGCAGCTCCTACCTTGAGGAGTCCAGTGAAGCAGAAAATGAGGAGAGGGAAGCAGGGGAGCTGCCCACCTCCCCTCTGCATTTGCTCAGCCCTGGGACTCCTCGCTCCTTGGATGGCAGTGGTTCCGAGCCAGGTGCCTTCAGAGTGTCCTTGAAGATGGGGGGAGGTTTCAAGAGGCTAAGGGGGAAGAGGGTGATACAGGCCTTGTGGGCAGAGGTGTCTAGGTGGCATGGGGTGTTTGATCTTAAATGTAAAGGATCAGATATCTAAGGACCTCTTAGATAGACAAAAGCGTCCCAAGTATGCCCAAGGGTCATTTCCTCTGCTGCAGTCTGATTTCAAATCATGATTTCATTCATTCTTTCATACAGCTGATTTTATTCACAGCACATATTAGATGCTACTCATTAATATGGTGCTACTTCTACATTTGTGTGAATAACTGGTGGACTTTTAAGCCCGGATGTTGAGAAGATAGGACACCTAAAATTTTCTGATTATTTTCCAGAAAGCGATAAGAAATAGCTTGTGGGTTGGAAGTAACAGGAAGAGAAATACAGAATCCCCTGGGTGAGAGAATTAGGGTGGGGATGGGCAGATAAGAATCCCCCTGGAATATCTGAGAGCCAGTTGGCTTCAGAGAGGAGACGCTTGGACAGCTGCTGGATCAGCATCAAGGTCTTCACTGCCTATGAAAGGCAGGCTAGACAGTCTGCAAGGACATTGCTGTTCCTTCGTGCCTAAACCATTTAGAAAAATTATCTAAGACTCTTTGCCAGTTGAATCTTATCTCCTTTCTATTCATCCTCTCTTCTCTTCCTCTTTCACCTTTCTTTTATCTTCCTTCTGTCTTCTATTTTTTCTCTTAGAATCTTAGAACTTTACAAATAGAAAGACCCAGAAGAGACTATCTAGTCCAAGAGTTCTCTATCCTGGATGAACATTAGAATCTCTGGCTTGGACATTTTTTAAAGTTCCACAAGTGATTCTAATGTAAAGTCAAGGTTGAAACACTGATCTAGTTCAGTGTCTTTATAGATGAGAAGAAAATGGACTTATAGACGTTAAGTGACTTGGGCACTTTTTTCTTCTCATTTTCCTCTTTGTAAACTCCCAACACTCACGTGTGTCTTCGTGGATTTTCGCTGTTGACATGTGGCCAAGAGATGCCAAGCAGCTTATCTTAGGCAAGATAGAGTTAGGAATCCAGGACTTGCCTGGTTAATTCAGGGCCCAGGTTTTGACAGGCCCCTCATTTTGTTTGATGTGGGGTGACCATGTCAGGTGAGTCACGTGCCAAGTTCTCTTCCCAGCTGTCTGTGAGATGTGTGGTATCGTGGGTACAAGGGAAGCCTTCTTCTCCAAGACCAAGAGATTCTGCAGTGTCTCCTGTTCCAGGAGCTACTCCTCCAACTCCAAGAAAGCCAGTATCTTGGCTAGATTACAGGTGAGAGGCAGTCACTTGGGAAGACCCTTCCTGGGGCCCCGGGGTGCTGAGACAGGAGCAACCAACTAACTGATGGCAAGGGGTCAAGAGGGCTTGGGAAGGATCTTGCTTGCATCCATCCAAGGTTGTACATTTCCTGGTATTTATTATGATCTCAAACTTTAGAGGGCAGAGGAATCTATTTATGGAGCTCATTAAATTGCACATTCCTGGAGCTTCGTTTCCTGCCCTCACCCCTCAGAGTCCAATGTGGTCATAAGTTTTAAACAAGAACCTCTTGGGAGTCTGACACCCTTGGTCCTTTCACCACACTTTTATAAATGTCCTGAAAGGAAGCTGGGAACCAGCCACAAGTTCATCAGCCACAGAGGGTTTAGACCATGGATGCCTCGTCTCTGACTCCATGTCATAGGCAGCCATCCAGAAAGTCTCACCAATCTCTAGTTAATTATTGACGTTCATAGCATTAATTAATTTGTCTATTTTAATCCTCACCTGAGGATATGCTTATTGGTTTTAGAGAGGAAGGGAGAAAGAGAAACATTGATCAGTTGCCTCCCATACGAGGAACTGAACCTGCAGCCTTTTTGGTGGACGGGACAACGCTCCAGCCAAGGAGCCACCCGTCCAGCATTCACAGGATTTTTGGAAATGGAAGGACTCTGATGTGCCTCCTAACCCGCACGTTAGTCGATGCGTGTGCTGCGGTCCTGAGAGGAAGAAGACATCCAGGGCGGCTCCGAGGAAGGGGGCAGCAGCTGAGGCCGGACGCTGTTTCCTGGTGGCTGTGGCCACTGTTCACAGCACTGGTTCTCGGGTTGGACTGCACGTTGTGATCGCCTGGCAGGTTTTGAGAATATTGATGCTTGGGTCTTATTCCCCAAGATTCCGACTTAATTGGGGCGGAGTGTGGCCTGGACACGGGCTTCAGAGAGCTCCCCGGTGATCCTGATGTGCAGCAAAGCTCGAGGCCCTCTGCCCCCATTTACTGAAAGTCAGCGCTTCGTACACTTTCTCGTCTTCAGGAGACGATTACTGTTGTTTCCATCATTTTGGGCACTGTAGTCAAGGCGCAGGAAAGGCCTTCCTCGGCGAGCTGATGATGTCGTTAGTACCTGCAGTCTGGGGGTGCTTACTAAGAGCTTGGAGCTCTCAGTCTAACCAGTGGTTGCTAAAAAGTGAATTTTTGAAAATTCCTATTTTAAAGGGTCAAAGATTTTTAGCACCTTGCTCAAAGGTGCACATAAAATTGAAGAGCCAGGATTTGATCCTCAGTCTGTATAGGTTCGAAACCTATATTTTTGCTTCACTGGTTTCTCTAATAAATTCTCCAGACCTTTCTGATTAGCGGTTAAGTTACAAATTACAGACCAGGTCGGTGTCCTTTAACTTTGGGAGAGGACCCCTTGGAGCACCTGGTGGAAGCCAGGGGTCCTCTCCAGGACATTCACATGTAAACTGAATGTTGCCTCCCGGTTCAGGGTTCAGTTCACAGATGCTGCTGAAACCCATTCTTTGCCATTAATCTGTAAATGTGCAGAGCCCAGTAGCGGCTGAGAGTTCAGCCACTAGCAAAGGTGCCTGGAGGAAGCAAAGGTTTAAAAGGTGGAACAGGTGTCCTGCTCTGCTCTACTGCTCCCTCTCTCCCCCCTCCCCCCAGTCCCTCCCTGCTGAACCATAGCTAAGCCCTCATTCAGTGCCAGGCTCTTAGAGTAACTAGCATCCTTGCAGCCCCGCTCTGAGCCAGGCATTGTTATTAGTATTACCTTGGTTTACAAATGAGGAAGTGAAGCCCCAAAGAGTTTAAGTAACTGGACCCATGCCTAGATTTAAACCTAGACCATCCAAATCCAGAGCTAGGTTCTTAGCCAATAGGCTACACACAGCCTCCCCTTCCTTCAGGGTAAACCACCAACCAAGAAAGCCAAGGTCCTGCACAAAGCAGCCTGGTCTGCCAAAATTGGAGCCTTTCTGCACTCGCAGGGGACGGGACAGCTGGCAGATGGGACACCAACAGGGCAAGACGGTAAGTGGGCAGAGGACTGCTCAGGAAGCTAGCTGGTGGGGCCGGTGGGATGCCAGGACGGGATGCCCTCCCCGGGAGCGAGGGGGAGAGATGGCCCGCTAGCAAGTGCCCGACCCAGGCCTGCTTCAGATGGCATCGTCCTCGCCCAGTAGGTGTTGTGGAAATTACTCCAGAAAAATCCCGTCAGTCACCCTGAAATGGTGGCGTCCCTGCTGATAATTCGGAAGCCAAGTCAGCCTCTGTTGTTTTGCATGATTTCTGCCCTGTGGCTTTTGTTTCCTGGGGGTAGTGCGAAACCAGATCTAGGTGGGAGAGGGGTGGAGGGGTGAGAAAAGGAAACTTTCTTTCTGAATGTGTGTAGCAATTCTGAGCAAACTAAATACAGGCACAGAGCACCTCTGCTGTAGGTGGTCTGAGTTTCTGGCTGGAACTGAGCTCCTCCGGCAGGAATTGGAGGGGCCTGGGTGTGTGACCTCCCGCCCACTTAGATGGGCCACAGCCAACGAAAGGTCAGGGGAGGTCTGAGGAATTTAAGGTCAAGAGTAGCAACTTCTTTTTTCTTTGGGGGAAGAAAGGTCAGACATTTCCTTCTGAATGTTTCCTCTGCTCCTGAGTCTGGCAGCCTTTGGATAAGGTCCCGATGGCCCCTAGTGGGGCAGGTATAGGGACAGGTGGCCTCCCCATGCGCTTAGGATCAAGGTGCTGCTGTGGTGGGGAACGGACCTTCTTCTCCAGGCTCCTCGGGGGCCAGGATCCCAGAGTGGCTGCTGCTTGAGCTCCCAGCCTGCACTCTGTTCACCCCTTCCTTTCCGCTCCACAGCGCTGGTCTTGGGTTTCGACTGGGGCAAGTTTCTGAAGGATCACAGCTACAAGGCTGCCCCTGTCAGCTGTTTTAAACACGTGAGTGCCCCTGAGGGGAGGGGAGGGAGAGCAGGGGACCCAGGTGCTCCCCAGCCATCTCGTCCAGCTGCCCCACGGGCACTGTTCCAGGCAGGACGTGAGGTTGGCACCTGGCACCAGAGAGAGCAGCGGTGGGGTCTGGGCTGGGTGGTTGAGGCCCGGCTCTGCCACTCCTCTTTACCTTGCTGTTCACTTCTTTTCAAGTCCTCCCTCCAGCCCCCACTGAGGGCTTCTAGCATGGCGCTTCCCCTCTGAGGTCCCCACTTTGCCATTTACACATGGCCCTTTGTGCGGTGTTGTGTCTGAGAGCCAAATCTGAAATCCTTTTCTCCTTTCTTCCCATTTTTCATGTTTCCCCTTTGAACGCTTGGTGCTTCTGAACTACCCTGGGCCCCTTGGTCCCGAGGAGGCCCATGTGGACACCTCCCGAAGCTTCCGCAAAGGACTCCCTAACCCCTGTCGTTGAGAAACACCTGAAGGGCAAGGTCCTGGGGGCTGGGCTGGGCATGGAGGCGCGAAGCCTGCAGCGCCTGCAGCCTGCGAAGGTCTGCGGGCCAGGGGAGAGGCCTGGGGCAGCAGTCTCGTTTTGTCTTTCAAGCCAATTCCAAAACCGCCAGGAAACCCAGGATGAGGCCTCTTTTATTCCTGGAGTCCTCACACCAGAGTAAACTCATCTCCTAGCCTCTCCTTCCTGAGCTGCTCCTGACCTCGGCAGGGTGCCCTGAGCAGTGAAAAGCGGGCCCCAGCGCGGCCTCTTACTCCTCCCTGAATTCCTGGAGAAGGTGCGTGTCCCATTTGGGGACCTCTTGGTTGCCCTGAGTTCTCTAGCCCCCCCCCCCCAGCATCGGCATTTTCGCTGCACGGTAGATACCATTCCATTTGCATTTAACTTAATACATCTGATTCCTGTGCTCTGTGAAAAGCCCACCCTTGTGCCTGGATGGTATTAACCATTTCTAGGTTCTGTGATGAACCCAATCTCTGTGGCCAGGGAGATGGGACAGGATACCCCAATTGGCTTAATGTAGGGCTGAAAATGAAGAAAAAGTGAATTTCTGCAAAGGAGAATTAATGTGCCATTGGCAGCAAAATGAAGATTAGTTATTGGGAAGGCACCCAAAAAGTGGTTCATTGCTGTCGGGGCACTTTTAACAGGAGGAGGGGACCAGGTAGGGAGATGGAGGCAGAACATGCTAGCAGTAATGTGTGGCTGGACAGCTCTGTGACGCTGGCAAGGTGATGGCTGAGACCAGGGGTCGTGGTCCTTACTGCCCAGGTTTGAGTGGCAATTGAGGGAGGGAATATTTGGCATGTGGTAAAAGCGCTAGCCACTGTTAAATGTCCCGTGGGCAGGCACAGGTGTGAGGTGCTCCAGACAGTGCAGCAGTCAGGGCTGTCTGACTCGGGGCCTCTGCCCTTCGCCCCTGACCACCTGTCTCTCTTCCCTGACTCAGCTCCTCAGGGACAGCAGGCACGTGGTGCTCGTCCTTCACCCTCGTCCCTGCCTGGCTTTCCTCATGCAGTGAGTGCTGTGAAAAGGTGCAGGCCACAGTGACCCTGGAAGTCACGGGCCTGCACTCTTCTCTGCCAGTCCGGGCAGCTCACCGTTTCCCTTGGGTTCTCATCCCCACCCAGGTCCCTCTCTATGACCAGTGGGAGGATGTGATGAAAGGGATGAAGGTGGAGGTGCTCAACAGCGATGCTGTGCTCCCCAGCCGGGTGTACTGGATCGCCTCTGTCATCCAGGCCGCAGGTGGGTGTTCCCCTGGGGAAAGCAGGGTCAGGGTCGGGAGAGCGGCGTCTCCAGATGGGCAGGCAGTGCTGCGGGCAGAAATTGGCTTTGTAAAACAAAAACAAAAACAACCCACCTGCTGGAGTTTCTGGCTCCATGCGACTCTTGCCTACCTTAGAGGGGACCACAGAGCTTGGTGAGTATGGAAACGCCCATTTTTTTAGGTTCATTCCAGGGATAATCAGGCTATAGAAAATTGGTTCTCTCCACTATGCCATGCTGCTTTCCAAGTAAGTGGCATGGGTTTGTCTTGGCCGTGCTCTTGTGGACAGCAGAGACCGCGGCGCCTGGAAGGAGTTCTGGAGCAGGCAGCGGGGAGTCCGGGTTAGGCTGGAGGAGGAGGAAGGCCTGTGGAGATATGCGTATCTTTCCCTGGCCCACCTTCCCTCACCGGTGCTTTTCCTCCTACCAGGGTACCGAGTACTGCTGCGGTATGAGGGCTTTGAAAATGACGCCAGCCATGACTTCTGGTGCAACCTGGGCACTGTGGATGTCCATCCCATCGGCTGGTGCGCCATCAACAGCAAGATCCTGGTGCCTCCTCGCAGTGAGTTGATGAGAAGCCTCCCTGTGCTGGTTTCTGCGGGGCCCTTGGGAGAAGGGCCATCGTCTGTCTTAGGCTGGGCCAGAACAGAACCCACTTGCCACCTCTGTCCCAGGGGCTCTGTGGCCGCTCCAGGACTTGGAACCCAATTCTATAGGAAGAGAAGGGCCAGCAAAGGCATAAATAGTCAGCTCTGGCGCCCTCTGTCGGTGGGAGTGTTGTCAGCATGTAACCAGGAATCTCCTGTCTCACAGCCATCCATGCCAAGTTCACCGACTGGAAGGGCTACCTCATGACACGGTTGGTGGGCTCCAGGACGCTTCCTGTGGATTTCCATATCAAGGTTTGGCAGTGAGCCCTGTGGGTCTCCCAAGTGATCTTCCTCCTATTAAAAAAAAAGTTTTGAGAGAGAGAGAGAGAAACATCAGTTTTTGTTGTTCCACTTATTTGTGTATTTATTGGTTGACTCTTGTACGCCCTGACCGGGGATTGAACTTGCAACCTTGTTGTATTCGGATGCCACTCCAACCAACTGAGCAACCCAGCCAGGGCTCCCTCCTCCCACTTTATGTGCTTCCCACTACTCGTTGGATTACTTCCTCAGGCCCCTTGTTTAACAGTCTGTAGCGGTTCCGTGTTTCTCTAGGAAGGACGTCATTCCTGCTGCCTTCCCAGCCAGACGTCAGCCTCCGCCCCACCCAGAGCTCCCGCCGGCCACACCGGCCACACCAACTACACTGCGGCGTCTGCCCTTTGTTCTCCCCGAGCCCTCCCTTTGCGCTCAGCGTTTTCCGGGAGTGTTTGTTCAGTAGATCTTACTGTTAAGTACTTCTGTACAGGGCTCTGTGGGAACACAGACCCTGCAGTCCGGGCCTGTCCAGTCGGGCAGAGGAAATGAGTAATTATAAACTAGCCCTGGTTCTGCACCAGGGATGTGCTTCAGAATCACGCATGTGGCTTTTCATTTTAGTTTTTAAAACTTCTGCCCTGGGCTGCTGTGGCTCAGTGGATTGAGTGCCAGCCTGAACCAAAGGGTCATTGGTTCGATTCCCAGTCAGGGCACGTGCCTGGGTTGCAGGCCAGGTTCCTGGTTGGGGGTACATGAGAAGCAACCACACATTGATGTTTCTTTCACTCGTTCTCCCTCCCTTTCCCTCTCTAAAAATAAGTTAAGTATTTTAAAAAACATTTAATTCTTTAACCTAAAAAGTCACACACATGGTAGAAATTCAAAGGCATCTCAAGGGTGCACAGTGGAGGTGGAGTCTCCCGTACTCTGTGCCAGACCTGCTGTGGGCCTGCCCCCCCGGGTGCCTGGGGGTCGCAGCAGTGTGTGGGGGTGTGGGGCAGGTGCTGCCATGTACGGAGTGGAACTGGCTTTGGGACCTCAGGAAGAGCAGGTATCAAGGAAGGCTTCATGGAGAAAGGGGCATTTGAATTCGACCTCGATGGTTAGGATGTGGCTGGTATGGAAGCCAGCACTGGAAAACAAGGATGGAATGGAAGATGGGGCCATCTTGCCAAGGCACTGGACACCAGGTGTAAAGGTGGCCACCATGGCCTTAGCAGGTGGAGAGCTGGCCTTCAGCAAGGGGTCATTTCAGGCACCTCGACAAGTATTCTCGGAATTTTTTTCCCTAAGTAGAAGTGATCTTTCCCTTACTTGAATTCAGTAGGTACTACTCCTTTGCTGTTTATCTCTTTATATGTTATCATTTTTTCATATTTCCAGCAAAACTGTATGCTTGTTTTCACCTGCATTTCCCATAGTGCCTTGCACAGCTGACAGATTTGCGGTTGAAGAGGATCCATTCACTCTTTCTCAGCTGGCCCTCATCTTAAGATGAGGCGGATGGATGTGGTGGCGAAGGCCACTGTGGGTATCAGGGTGGCCTGTTTTCTGCCTGAATTAAAGAGAGTGTGATTCTGGGTGGCAGAACAGGGTCCCACAGGAACCCGTCGGTGGGCTTCATTTACTGTCTGTCAACTGCCCGAGAAGCCGGGGGCTGGGGGGGGATAAGAGGCAGGGTTTGTGGAGGGAACTTCAGATGTGCCCTTCAATGCCTGCAATACAGTTAGTTCTTAGTAAAATGTTCTGAATTAATGACCCATCAGCCAAGGTCATCTGCTCGTTGTTCGTTGTTGAGAAAAATCATGAACTGATCACTAGTTCTCTGTGCTCTGGACTGAGACTGTGGACAGGAATCAGACCTAAACTAGCTTTTGTCATCAGAGAGCTCATGTTCCAGGGTGACAATGAACGTGGGTGGTAAGGTGGTGTTGGGTTACCGGCTGCACTGGGTGGGTGCAGAGGAAGGGACTGTATCTGGAAGAGCCTCTAGGCAGGGAGGCAGCCCAGAGTGGCCCCACCCCAGCCTCCCCTGCATCTCCCACTCTCCTAAGTGGGCAGGCTGGGCCACCAGTGTTGGGGCAGTGGTTCTAGCTGTGAGTTGAAGGCGGAGGGTCTGTGGTGAGGGACTGTGTCAGCTATTCCTGGTGGCTGTGTTGTTACCTTTGAGACACTCCCCTTTCCAGGGGATGTAAACCCACAGCTCATTCTGCCCAGGCCAGGCTGAGGCTGGTTCTCCCTGAGCCAGCCGGGCCCCTGGGCTGGGACCACCCTGCAGCATGCTGTGCCCGGTCCTCACTGAAGTCACAGCAAGCAAAGAAGCCCCTACCCTCTCATGTGTGCCTGCCATCAGGGCTCTCTAGAGCAGCTCATGGGCCTCTTGGGGTCCCTGTCCCCTTGCTGCATTTGAGGGTAAGCATTGCTGCTTAGGTGCTGGGACAGCCATTCAGAGCCGCAGCCCAGTGAGGCCAGAGCTGGAATGAGGCATATGGAAGCCTAGGGGACCCCTTGGCTCTGGACAGGAGGCTCCTGTGTGTGCCATTAGTAGGGGGCCGGAGGGAGAGGGGCATGTGGGGTGCCTGTCGGATCAGAGTGCACATCCCGTGAAGAGCACAAGGCTGGAGACTGGGACTGGCCAGGTTCGAGGCTCAGCTCTGCGCTCCTGAGAGTGACTCTGCGCGAGTCGGTCGGCCTCCCTGGGCCCCTGTTCCCTTTCTCCGAGGAAGGTTTAGTGACTCCCGTCGGACTGGCTCCCTGGCGTTCCGGTGTGCACGTTGTAGGTGGTGTGCCTTCTCTCACGGCCACTCTAAGGACTTGGAGGTCAGGGTGGACCTGCCAGGACAGGAGGGCTAACTTCCTGACTAGTGCTCGGGGTGGCTGCACCCCGCGTTCCCTCTTCCCTGCTCACTTGTGAGAGACGAACAGGAAGGTGGAGGGAGGGCCCGCGTGCCCACAGCAGGCCTGTGTTCTGGTGTTACAGATGGTGGAGAGCATGAAGTACCCCTTTCGGCAGGGCATGCGGCTGGAGGTGGTGGACAAGTCCCAGGTGTCACGGACCCGCATGGCCGTGGTGGACACGGTAATTGGGGGTCGCCTGCGGCTCCTCTATGAGGATGGCGACAGTGATGACGACTTCTGGTGTCACATGTGGAGCCCCCTGATCCACCCAGTGGGTTGGTCACGACGTGTCGGCCACGGCATCAAGCTGTCAGGTTAGCAGAACCCTAGGCCAGCACGACCCCAGGCTCCGCTGCCCCAAGGCCTGGTTGGATCACACCTGTGCCCCTGAGAACGCTCCCTGCAAGAGGTCGTCCTCTCCACCCTGCCAGTGTCAGGACTGAGGCCCAGAGAGACCAAGGTCACTCAGCTTGGAAGGCCCATCTTCTTTATCATGGGAACAGCCGGGGTCTTGGGTCTGAGTGCTCCCTGCAGAGTGCCTGCTGTGCTCGGTCTAGTCTAGGAGGACGGGGGTGGAGACACAGGCTACAGCACACGCGGGCAGCACCCATGTTTCTGGGGCGGGTGTAGTAGCCATGGCATCTTTGCAGCCTTCAACTCCCTTCTCTCCCTCTGCCATCTTCCCAAAAGAGAGGCGCAGCGACATGGCCCACCATCCCACCTTCCGGAAAATCTACTGTGATGCCGTTCCTTACCTGTTCAAGAAGGTGAGGCATAGCCCTTGGCACTTTCCCCCTTGACCGTGGGTCCATTCCAGGCCTCGGGACCCTGGTCCTCCCCGATTCCTTCCTGGTCCATGGCCAGTGAGGCCTGCCCCGCCGACCCCGCGCTTGGGCAGGCCCAGATTCCCCTACTGTCCCATTCCTTTAAGGTTCGAGCTGTCTACACAGAAGGCGGTTGGTTTGAGGAGGGGATGAAGCTGGAGGCCATTGACCCCCTGAATCTGGGCAACATCTGTGTGGCAACCATCTGCAAGGTGAGCCGGGGACTGGCCCTCCGACCTCCGGTAAGGCTTTCTCGGGGGAGGGCGAGGGTGCAGAGCCCTGCACTCCACGGCCCTCCCACATTCCTGGGCTGCGTGCCCCTGGTACCTGATTGTGTGAGGAGACTCACCTGCACCTGCTTGACATCTGCTTTCATGTCAGGGTCCGAGGTGCACTGGTCAGGTGTTTATTGGTCACATTCTGGTTCAATCCCGCTCCTGTGTCAGGTGTAGGCCCTACCCTTTCACCTCCCTGGGGACCGCCCCACAGCCACATGCCATCTCCTTTGGGTGCTGGCCTAGCCTAGCTGAGTGCCACAGTGGGGCTGGCTTTGCTAAGAACCTCCCCTGTGATTGCTGCAGCCTGAGGAGCAAATGACCTCGGCCTTCCTGGGAGACGTGCTCGTTTGTCCATTCCGCTGATCTCCAGGCAGGGTCCATGCGCTCGCCACTGAGAGCACAGTGGCAAAAAGACAGACATGGTCCCTGTGGGCGTGGACTGCCCTCTGGTGCGAGAGGTCAGTGACCTCGCAAGCAATGGTTACAGACCTCACCTGGGAGGTCTGGGGCAGCAGTGCGGGTGAGCTGACACCCGGCTCTGAGTGGATCCTCAGCCTCGAGTCCCCACGGCAGCCGCCCTGCCCCTGGGGTGGGGGTGCAGCTCATGATCCCATATTCTGTGTTTGCCCCCCGATTCGACCCCCCAGGTCCTCCTGGATGGCTACCTGATGATCTCTGTGGATGGGGGGCCTTCCACAAATGGCTCCGACTGGTTTTGCTACCACGCCTCCTCCCACGCCATCTTCCCAGCCACCTTCTGCCAAAAGAATGACATCGAGCTCACACCCCCGAAAGGTACGAGTGGCCCAGCCAAGCTGCAGGCGCCCCTTTGGCAGCTCCCCTCCTCCCTCTGCATCTGCACCCTCTGCCCCTTCTGCCCCTGCAGGGTACGAGAGGCACACTTTCAGCTGGGACGCCTACCTGGAGAAGACCAGGTCCAAAGCAGCTCCGTCAAGGCTCTTCAACATGGTGAGGAGACCGGGAGCAGGGCGGGGGTGCCCAGGGCGGCCTCAGAACTGGCCCTGCCCACTGTCTCTCCTGCTGCGATCCGCCCCTTCCAGGGAAAAGCCCCAGCCCTGCCACAGGCATTGCGCCCCACAGTTCAACCGCTCCCCTTTCCACGGGGCCTGGTGCTTGGGCACGAAGTACAGTGGGGCCAAGGGACCTCCCCCACAGGCACCCCCTGCCCAGTTCTGCCCCACTGGGCCGGGGAGCAGGCTGGCTTGGTCACTGCCTCCTTCCTGCTCCCCAGGACTGCCCCAACCACGGCTTCAAGGTGGGCATGAAGCTGGAGGCCGTGGACCTGATGGAACCCCGGCTCATCTGCGTGGCCACGGTGAAACGGGTGGTGCATCGGCTCCTCAGCATCCACTTCGATGGCTGGGACAACGAGTATGACCAGTGGGTGGACTGTGAGTCCCCGGACATCTACCCCGTGGGCTGGTGCGAGCTCACTGGCTACCAGCTCCAGCCACCCGTGGCCACAGGTCTGGGTTCTTGCAGCCCTGAGGGGCTCTTGACTTTCCTTCTTCCTTCTTGCCGACCCCCCCCATGTCCTGTTCCCACCTCATTCTTTGGCATGAGATCGAGAAGTCTCCTGGACCACCCTTGCTCCTGACTTCTCTGTCTCCCTTTCCCTCTGGCCTGCAGAGCTCCTTCCTTGATCTTGCCCACTCTGTCATATGCTCGTGCCCTTATGCACCCAGGTAAACTACCCAGGTCCCTCGGAGCAGCCCTGGTGACGAGGGTGGGAAGGGACAGCTGTTCTCCAGTCCCTCCCCCCGACCCTCCCCCACTCTCGTTGCCCAACTTTAACTTTCCTTCTTGGGGTGTCCCGTATGTAAGGGAGGCTGGTGCGGGTGGGCAGGGGTCTCGGGATGTGCCGCTGCCTCTGTCCTCTCAGTCTCTCCTCACCTCTTGTCCTTGTTTTTCAACAATAGAGCCCACTGCACCTCTGAAGGCCAAAGAGGCCACGAAAAAGAAAAAGAAACAGTTTGGAAAGAAAAGTAAGTACTGTTGTAAAGCAGCCTGGGCTGGTGTAGGACCTGACATCAGCCAGGCCTGTGTCCCTGGGAGCTATCACTTAGGTGCTGATGGCAGTCACTCCATCTCCTCCCCTTGCCCTTTGGCCCCACGGGCCGTCATCCTGTCTTCAGAGACCCAGAGCATCCGTAACCGAGAGCCTCAGTCTCTGGCAGCGTGTGGGATGCCAAGGAAAAGACAAGAGGTTGTGTTTGAAACGGGAAGGGCCCCGGCCCTGCGGCCCGCGTGGCAGAAACTGGCCTCCCTGCAGTGTGAGCTGCTGGGTGTGAACGTCGGAGGCAGTGGCAGAAACAGAAGCTGCTCCCCGAGGGCGGCCACAGGGCTTCAGGGTCATTTCCCTGGGTGGTGCCCCAACTCTCAGCGGGTCCAGCACAGGCTTAGCTCAAGGGGCATCAGGTTGAAGGTGCTGGGATTGAAGGAGGCAGAGCCGTCGGGGCCGGTGGCGGTGAAGTGATGTCCATGACCTGGCACCACACAGAGAAGAGGATGACCGAAATGGGACAGAGCCAGCAGTCGGGGCCCCTGAGCACAGAGAGTCGTGGGAGGGGCCCTGGCTGGTGTGGCTCAGTGGATTGGGTGCCGGCCTACAAACCAAAAGATGGCCAGTTCGATTCCGGGTCGGGGCATGTGCCTGGGTTGTGGGCCAGGTCCCCAGTAGGGAGCACACGAGAGACAACCACACGCTGATGTTTCTCTCCCCCTCTTTCTCCCTCCCTTCCCCTCTAAAAATAAATGAAAGATCGCGGGAGGATATGGAGCGCTCTGAGCCCAGGGACTGAGGGCTGATGTCAAAGGTTTAGGCCAGTTCCCCCAAACTGGTACCGTGGCCTCTACCCTTTGTCCCACCTGCTGGGTGAGACCCAGCCTTCAAGCCTCACATGAATGTAACCCTAATGCTGAGTGTGATTCCATTTTTATTCAAAGGGAAAAGAATACCGCCGACCAGGACCCGGCCCCTGAGACAGGGGTCAAAGAAGCCCCTGCTGGAGGAGGGTCCAAAGGCCTCAGGGAAGGTCCCGTCTGCTCCCGATGAGAGTAAGAGCCGCTCAGGGCGAGGCAGGGCCGGCCTGCTCCGGGGCTCAGAGGCGGCCCTTCTTCCCCGCCTGGGCATGGAAAAGCGCAGTCAGTGTTGAAGGGAATCTTCTGGGTGCCAAGCAGCCATTCTCAGACCCCTGGGCCCACAGGGCTCCCAGATACCCACCCGAAGATCTGAACGGAGCCGAGCAGCTCCTGCCCGGCGGGCATGTGGCAGGGCCCCGCCTTCTCCCCACCTCACCCGGACGCCCCCATCTGTGGGAAGCAAAACCCCTTCCCCAGACCCTGCCCTTCCCAGAGTGACACGCAGTCTCTCCCAACCCCCTCTCTCTCCCTGCCTCCGCACCCACCCCCCCGCAGTCATCACTGTGCGTGTGAAGGAAGAGCACGTGGATGCAGCCACGCCGGACAAGGCCCCGAGTCCAGAGCTGCCTGTTTCCCTTGAGAACATCAAACAGGAGACAGAAGACTGACTTGTCCCTGCCACCAGCCTGGCCACCTAGGACGCCAGCCCAGGGCTCCTCTGTCACCACCACCGCACTTTAACCTGGAGACTGAGCCTTTCTGCATAAATTTGGCCTGGTGCTGAGGGTCCCTGGCACTGAAGGACCAGCCAGGGTCTCCTTTGACCCACCCTGTGACCTCTGCCCTCTCTGGCAAGGCCTAGTGCCTGGGACTGCCCGGAGTCCCCACACTGGTCTGGGAGTGGCTCCCTCTCCCGCTAGTTTCCGAAGCCCTCCCTTCTGGTAGTTTCCCTCCACGCCCACCAGAGCCCTCAGTCGCCGGGGGTGGGAGGCTGTCCTCCAGTCACACTGCAAGACAAGGCAGTGAAGTGTGTGTGTGGGTGCCCGAGCAGGTCGCAGAAATAAAGGCCTGTGGCAGCTCTTGAGGGGCAGAGTCACCTGATGGATGCTGAGCGGAGTACCGGGTCAGCTTCTGTCTGATGCAACCAAGTGGCCTGCTTGCCTCCTGGTTGGGTTCTGCCCGTCCCAGCACCGTAGGGAGGTTGGGCAGCCCCGTGCGACACACCCATCTGCGGTAGGCAGCAGAGGCAGTGACCAGTGTCGGTTTCAGTGACTCGCGAGGTGGCCTTGACCTGTGTCCTCTGTTGGCAGGAACACTGACTCCCATTTCTAAAAGCGCTGGTGGGACCGGTGGGGTCTGCTCCCTGGGCTGGGGGGTTTGCCCGGGGCCTAGGGAGGGGAGACCATACCAGCCCATGTGCCTTGGGGAGGGTTGGTGGTGGACGGGGCTGGGCGGCGTGTGGAAGGGGAGCTTGGCCTGGCTGTGATGGAGACCCCGCCTGAGAAGGGGGTAACAGGCCGCACTTCCTGGCTCCCTCTCCTGTCCAAGCCCTTCACCCTGCCCTTAGGTCTTTCCCTGCTCTTCTCTGGAATTCTGTTCCAGTTCACCTAGTGTTCGCCTGAACTACAGCGCTTTTTTCCCCTCTTAGTCTCCCTTGAAACTCTCCTTTCCGATGAACTGCTCTTCCTGTCTCCATGAACTGCTTTTTCTGGAACCTGACACCGAAGCTGCGGTCTCGGCCCTTTTCTTTCCTCCCAAGTTTGGGGCGAGGACCGCATTGCCGGGTGGGCAGACGGAGTCTCAGTGTGCAGCCGAGCTTGGCTGGTGCCCAGCAGCCTCCCTGAGCTGGGCTGTCAGGGCCATGGCCAGTTGGTCCCACCCCAAGATGGGGAGAGTGGCCCAGGGAGCCGATTTCCCGTCCATTCAGAGCGCCTGGCCGGCATCTTGCTGGAGGCAGACCTGCACAGTGTGGAGAGCAGCCTGTCGGTGCAGCCTGAGTGCTCCAAAAAGCGGCCGCGTTTGGGACAGTGAAGACCAAAAACGGACAGCCGTCCCTCTCTCTCTCACACCCCCCATCCCAGACGGTGGTGGCTGGTCAGTGGCATCAGTCCCCAGGGAGGAAGAGGGCCTGCTCATGGAGCTCTGCCTTTGCCGAGGGCAGTGTGCCCAGTAGAAATGACCCCCTTGCTAGTAAGGGGTCCAGTTCTGACTGAAGAGCTTGTGAGGAAACGGCCAGCATGGCCTTACGGCCTTTAGTCCCTCCTTGGATGAGGGCGTGTCTGCTACTGTGGGCGCCCAGGGCACAAAGACCCCATGGTTCCCAGGGCAGGGCCGGGGGACAGGTTCAGCCGCCACTTGAGCCCTGGGCTGGCCTCCCAGACAATGAGACAATAAATGCAGTCTGTTGGGTGTTTGTTCCTTACAGCAGTGTGTTCTGTGTGCCACCTTGGGGACGATTACAAAGTCGACCTGTGGCGAGAATAATCAATTTCGCCTGTCACCTTCCGAGGGCTGGTCTCCAGAGCAACTGACATCTTCGTTTCTGCCACTCCCTTCGACCCCGAGCTGCCCAAAGGCTGAGCCTGTGCCTTGTCTGTCCCTCGGACCCTCTGCAGGGCCTGGCATCGTGCGAGTGTGATACTGGAGTGGTAACTGGTGTTACTGGGGCACAAATGGCGGTTTGACGTACCGCAGATGCAAGTGTGGGCCCCTGGGACGCCACGGCACAGAATGAGCCTGCACCTCGACCCCTTGGGCGGTCTCAGCGGTGGGCACTCTCCCCACCTCCCACTGCTTGCCGTGCAGGCGCTTCCGGGTGCGAGTCAGACCAAATCCAAATGTTCAAGGGACCCCCCCCCCACCTCACACATTTCTTTTCACCCAGGCCACCCCTTGGCTCTGCTCGAGGGGCCAGGGAGGAAGGGGATGGCTGGTTCTGACAGGCCCTGCCTCCTGTGCACAGCTTTTACCGTCTGCACAGGAGGCCTGCGAGGATAAGAAGGCTCCCCGCGGGCCAGCGACTTGGTTGCTGGAATTGACTGAAACGACAGCAGTGGGATCGAGCCCCAGTCGATTGGCTGCTCTGCCGACACCCTGCACCCATCTGTTCACCCGACGTGTTTGCGAGTCTCCCACAGGCCGAACACCACACTAGAGGCCGGGCTTCCAAGGAGAGGGCGGTGCGTGGGCCAGCCTGGGCCACAGCACCCCTCCCAGAACACCCGCTGGGCCTCTGGACCCTCGCCCTTAGATTCCTTTGTGCTCCTGGGAAAGAACTGTCACTTTCAACAAAACAAAGATGAAAACCTAGAGGTCCAAGTGCGGCCTTGGGTGGAATATCTTCATGTCGGGAAAGGGTGGCCTGTTGGAGTTGGTAGAGGTGTCCCAGTGCCTGGCTACGGCCACCAATACTGAGGCGGGTGGGGGCTCACAAAGGTTCTTTAGGATTTTATTTTTAGAGGGAGGGAGAAAGGAAAATAGCAATGTGTAGGTGACTCTTGTGCACCCCCTACTGGGGACCTGGCTCACAACCCAGACTTGTGCCCTGACTGGGAATCTAGCAGGCGACCTTTTATTTCACAGGCCGGCTCTCAACCCACTGAGCTACACCAGCCAGGGCGGGGGGCTTCCCTTTGAACTAAAGCCCTGACCTGGAGGCGGACCCATCAGGTCTACTCCATGGGCTCCCTGGGCTGACACAGGGACAGCCCGGTGCTGTTGATCAGCACAAGGCCTGGTGGCAAGTAGGTGCCACGCGAGTGTCAGGGACACCCACACTGCTGTTGTCATTAAGGTCTTGCTTCTAAGGCAGAGCTGCTCACTTCCAGCTTGGGGTCTTTTTAAGGGTTCTCCCTCCCAGCCTACCCTGACAAGGAACACTGGGGTTGAATTCTGTCCCTCCAAAGAGGCTGGACCTCAGAGTAAGACCTTATTTAGAAAAAGTCTTCACAGAGGTAACAAGTTCAAATCAGGTCATTAGGGTGGACCCTAATATGACTTCTTATAAAAAGGGGGAATTAAGGCGCCCAAGGAGGTAATGAGATGATGGAAACATGAAAGGAAGCTCTGGCTGGCGTGGCTCAGTGGACTGACTGTGGCCTGGAGGCTAAAGGGTTGCCAGTTTGATTCCCAGTTAGGGCACATGCCTGGGTTTTGGGCCAAGTCCCCAGTTGGGAGCGCATGAGAGGCAACTACACATGGATGTTTCTCTCCCTCTCTTTTTCCCTCCCTTCCCCTCTTTCTAAAAATAAGTAAATAAAAAGACATAAGGAGATACCATCTAAAGATGGAGACAGACTGGAGTTGTGCTGCCACAGACGAGGGATGTTTGGGGCCACCAGAAGCTGAGAGGGCAGGAAGGACCCTGTTCTGGAGCCGTCAGAGGGGGCGTGGCTCTGCCTGGATTTCAGACGCGCCACCTCCAGGGCAATGAGATCATTGGTGTGAGCAGCGTGCAGCGCTTTGTTCTGGCCGCCGAGGGAGCTAGCACCCCACCTGTTCAAAATGCGGGCCCTCTCCCCACCTTCCCAGTGCCCCCTTGTCCTGCTCTCACTTTCTCTGTAAGGACTGACAACTCCTCTGTGGCCCCCGACCAGGTGCCCTCACCACGCGTGGAGAGGCGCCCGCACCCCACTCACTCTTTAATGTGCTGCGAGATTTCACTACAGCTAAGCTCCCAAGTGTGAATGTTCGTCGGGATGGTGAGCGTAACGGGGGGGGGGGGGGGGGCGGTGGGATGGGCTGATGCGGAGTGGCGTCCAACCTGTGGCCGAGAAGCAGCGGAGGCACCACCACGGCTGCTCCGCCCGCCCCAGGGATGAGCCAGGCCCTTGAGGCCAGGGTGGAAAATGGTTCCGTCCACAGAGACCCAGTGATCACAGTAACAGCGGAACTGACTCCGTGGGCACGTCGGGTCCATGTGCTATGGCTTATCGAGAGGCCACTACCCCACAGATTGGAATAACGTGACACAGCCAGTCCTTGCAGACCTCCCTGGGCCCGGGCCAGGCCAGGCCAGGGGAGGAGGGGATGGACATCGCTGAGCAGGAGCAAGCCGGTCATTGCCCAGATCAAGAACCATACAAGACCGGGACGGAGAGAAGTCGGAGCCCTGCTACCCCTGGAGCTCTGGAACCTGATCCCCGCACCCAGGCCTCCACGCCTGCCCCGTGACCAACCTTGTCTGCTCCCCACCGTCTGCCCCTCGTGTGGGTTTTCCTGGCACTGGGTGTCCGCTTGGCCTTCCTGGCAGCCGAGCCCAGACAGGCTTCAAAGACAGCAACTGCAGCCTTCACCCTCTGGCCACGGGCGCTGGCGGGGGTGGCACAGGTGGCTCCCACGTGCAGGTTCAGCCCAGTGAGCCACCTGAGGGGAGAGAGTTCGAAGAACCCAGGGTGCTGAGATCTCCTGGGGACAGCACGGAGGTCCTAGAGAATCTGGGTCAGTGGGGCCTCGTGCATGAGGATGGAACCCTGGACCTTGTGACCCCGAGCAAGTCACTTCCAACCTCACATTCCCTCTGTAACAAGGGGGTAGTCATAGTGATAACAGTTACAAAGGGCTGGTGGTCCAAGCGCTGGTCAAACCAATGTATTCATGTAACTAGTTCAATGTGACTCTTTTTCTTTTTAATTTTTAAAAATATTTTATTTACTTAGTTTAGAGAGGAGAAGGGAGGAAGAAAGAGAGGGAGGAAACATCAGTGTGTGGTTGCCTCTCACATGCCCCCTACTGGGGGCCTGGCCTGCAATGTGGACATGTGCCCTGACCGGGAATCAAACCTGCCACCCTCTGGTTCACAGGCCGACACTCTGCCCTGAGCCACACCAGCCAGGGCTCAATGTAATTCTTAACAAGCCACTGCCACAAGATGGACAGGATTACTATCGTCCCCTTTATAGATGAGGACCTGGCACAGACAGGTCATGTGGCCCTCGTCAGCCTGTCAGACAGCACTGGATTTCACCTGGGTCTGTGGGACTCCAGGGTCTTCCTTGCTTTCCCATGTAATTATGTGAAGTGTCCACGAATATTGATTAGGTCCAGCCCCACTGGGCTGAGAGGATCTCATCCCCATTCTGTGGATGATGGACTTTAGGCTCAAAAAGTTCACCCCCAAACCAGTGCACACTGGCTCCCCCAGGAATGGCAGCTGGCACAGGCCCCTGCTCCCAAAGCTTCTCAGCCAGGCAGACACGGTGTCCTGGGGGGATGGTGGGGGCTTGACTGCGGGCAGCTGGCGGGCTCCCAGCGGGGGTCCAGGTGGAGGTACTCACCTGTGAAGCGGGAGCAGCTCGCAGTCACAGCGGAAGGGATTGCCACTGAGGTCGACCAGCTCCAGCTGGCTGAGGCCGGGCAGGGCAGGCATGGCCTGCAGCTGGTTCTTCTGCAGGTGTAGGCTCTGCAGCCGGGGCCCCAGGCCCGAGAAGGCCCCGGGAGAAATCTGCAAGGAGGTGCCAGGCCCAGGAGTGAGTTCTTGTCGGACTAGAGAGGGAGGCTCATGCTCCCCTAGCAGAAGGGAAATGGGGACCCCCAAGGTGGCCGAGGAGGAAGGGCAGAGCGGTGGTGGGATCGTAGGTTCGTCTGATCCCAAAGCAATTGCCCTTTGCAAGACACCTGGGCCTGATTCATGGTTCTTCCTGCTTTGCCTGAACCCTCCCCAATAATGGCAAAGCCTCTTGGGGGCTCCAGCCCTGCCCTGAAAGTATACAACAGTAGGTGACCCTGTGGACACATGTGTCCCTCCTGCGTGTCTCCCTGGCAGGCCTCTCTGAGTGGCGCTGGATTCCACCTACTGTCACTCACACCTGGGTTCCCTGAGGGCAGGAGCAGTGTGGCTTATCTCAGGGTCTGCACTCCCAGCCCCGGGCCAGGCACTGCGGGGTTGGCAGTGTTTGTTGAGTGACTGCTCACTGCACAAGGCTGTGCCACCTCCCCCGCATCCCTCCTGTGCCCACCTGCTCCAGGCCACTGCTGTTCAGGAACAGCTGCTGCAGTGATTGGCCCACCGGCCGGAAGGCCCCATCCTGCAGGGCCCTGAGCGGGTTCCCTGAGAGCTGCAGCTCCAGGAGGCCAGGCAGCCCCTCCAAAGCCCCAGTGGGCACCTCTTGTAGCTTGTTCCTGTCAAGGTGCAGCTTCTCTAGCTCCGGAGCTGGGCCCAGTGCCCCTGGGGACACCTGGGTGATACGGTTCCCACTCAGGTAGAGCCAGTGCAAGGCCTGCATGCCCGCCAGGTCCCCAGGTGCCAGGTGGCCCACTGCATTACCCTGCAGGTGCAGGGAGAAGAGGCGAGGCAGGGTGCGCAGGGCAGCGCTGGGCACCTGCAGGAAGCGGTTTCGCTCCAGGTACAGGTAGCCAAGGTGGGGGGCCCCTTCCAGGGCAGCAGCGCTGAGGCCCGAGAGCTGGTTGTCGGAGAGGTAGAGGTAGAGCAGGCTGCCCAGCCCTGCCAGGGCGCCCTCCTCCAGCTCCGCAATGCGGCAGTGCTGCAGGTGCAGTGACACCAGGTGACTCAGGCCCGGGAAGGCTGCTTGGGGCACCACGGGGAAGTGGTTCTGCCTCAGGTCCAGGAGTTGGGTGTCGTTGGGGAAGCCTCGGGGCACGGCCTGCAGGCCTCGGCTCTCACAGCTGCTGTGCCGGGACTCAGAGGCACACACACAGGCGCGTGGGCAGGGCCGGGCGGCCCCGTCCTCCTCTCTGGGAGCACTGGGAGGGGCACGGGGCTTCACGGCCGCCAGCTCTCCCTCCTCATCCTCTGCTGGGTCTCCTGGGCAGCGCAGATCTGAGGGCCGCAGGGCGTCCAGGGCCTCTCCTTGTAGGCGGCGGGGCCCCCTGCACACGCCATCTGAGCGCACGCGTGCCCGTGCCAACCACTCAAGCAGTGGCCAGACCTGGCACCCGCACCACAGCGGGTTCCCCTGCAGCCGCAGCCGGCGCAACTGCCCTGGGCTCTGCAATGGTGGCAGAGTGTCCAGCTGGTTTCCGCGGAGGTCCAGGGTGTGCAGGCGCGGGCAGTGGGCAAAAGCCCTGGGGTCCAGGGCCTGCAGAGCCCCGTGGTCCAGCATCAGCTGCCGCAGGCTGGGCAGCACCAGCCCATCCTCCTCCCCTGCATAGGTGAATGGGTTGTGGCCCAACTCCAGATGGGCCAGGCTGCGGGCCTGGGACAGGGCCTGCCCCGGCAGGGCCTGCAGCTCATTGTGGTGCAGGCTGAGCCGGCGCAGAGCGGGCAGGCCAGCCAGAGCCTCCGGGGCCAGCACACTGAGCGCATTGTGGGACAGCTGCAGCCAGCGGGTGCGCACCAGCCCCTGGAAGGCCATGGCGGGCAGGTAGACGAGGGCATTGTAGGCCAGGTTGAGTGTGGCCAGTGCTCCCAGTGCCCCAAAAGTCCCAGGTCGCAGCTCCTCCAGCATGTTCCCCTGCAGCTCCAGCCGCCGCAACGAGCCCAGTCCGTCCAGCGCCTCCTGGGGCAGCGCACTCAGGCGGTTGGAGGCCAGGTTGAGGAAAAGCAGGCGGCCCAGGCCCCGAAAGGCGCCCTCAGCTACCAGCTCCACCTGGCAGTGCCGCAAGTCCAGGTGTGTCAAATAGGGCAGGTCCTGAAAGGCAGCTGAAACGATCTCCTTCAGCACGTTGCCCTGGAGGTCCAGCCGCTGGGTCAGCTGAGCGGGGAGAGAGGCAGGGAGACTGAGCACAGTGAGTCCCACGGCCAGTGCTGCTGGCTAATCTCCCTCACCTGGGACTCCTCCACATCACCTTTCTCTCATTCTCTTCATCCTGCTCCCTGACACCTCCTCCAGGAAGCCTTCCTCCTCCGCCACCTGGGCATCCCCGACTCTGGCACTTTTCACACTGAATTGTCACTGCCCACTTACTTCCTCTTTTACCCACTAGTTCTTGACTCCATAGGGCAGAGACTGTGTCTTCCCCCAGTTTATTCCCAGTTCTCTGCCCCAGGGTCTACAATTAATTCAATTCGTACCTACAGGTCACCAACTGGTGCCAATCACAGAGGATTTCAGATAGCTTATCTCCCTGTTGTTGGTTATCATTCCCATTTTACAGATGTGAAGACTGAGGCTCAGAGAAGAAAGCTACTTTCCAAGGTCTCCTCTCAGCCAGGTAGCAGCGGACCCTCCCATGCCAGCCCAGTCTCCTCCTGCCGTCCCACCCGCCCCCAGCCCCCTGCCTCACACTGCTGACCTCGGGAATGGCATTGGGCACCTCAGTGAGGTTCTGGTGCCGGCAGACCACATGCCGCCTGGAGTTGTCGCAGACGCAGGTCTGTGGGCAGCGCTGGGCGGCCGCATGCCAAGTTGGGCCCAGTGGAAGCAGCAGAAAAAGCAGCAGGACCAAGGAGACACTTTGGGGCCTGGCAGAGGGAGAGTCTGCTGTTCACAGGAGCAGGGGTCCCACATTGTCCATGCACTGAGCCCAGGCTCTGGTCCTTCAGCCCCAGGAGCGCCCCCCACCCCTGACATGCAGCAGACACCGTCAGCCCTGTTTTATGCTGGAGGAAACTGAGGCTTAGAGAGGCAACCTGGCCCATCCCTGCAGCTGTCTGCCCAGTGGCCCCGTGGGGCCTTGCTGAACGGTGTTCCGTCGGTGCCGGGCTGTGCTGAGGCTCCGGGGTCTGGGGGAGGCCTGGACCCCCCCAGTGTGAGCTTGGTGGCGGAGAGAGAAGCAGACAGTCCTCCAAAAGCCGCATCCACCTCGAGAAGGTGGCCCGGCAGCCCGAGGGGAGGACTGAGGCCTGGCCAGGTTGTAGGCTCCGAGAGCCTGGAGGAGCCTGAGTGACTGGTCAGAGCCACCCTCACGGCTGAGCCGGCTTGGCTCAGCCCCTTCTCTCCTGTTTCCATCCCTGTTGGCCCCCTTCATCTTAGTGCCACCAGCTGGCCAGGGCTGGGGTGCGGACACGAGGGTCTGGGTTTAGGGCCGGGCTTCAGGCAGGGCCTATCCACTTACCTGTCTGTCCAACCATCTGTCCATCCTCCCCCTCCCCTGTTGGACCTCCTCAAGCCAAAACTTCAGCCACTGCCTGTTGCGTCCTGGGGCCGACCCCTGCCTCAGGGTCTCCTGTCTTCCCTGGGGCCCCGCTCACCACCAACCACCAAAGGGAACTTTCCAAAGTACAGCTGGGCTCAGACACCATGGCTGAAAGCCCTCCAGCACCTTTCCTCTGCCTGTGGTGGGAAGACCCGGCTCAGACTCTCCAGCGTCAGCACTTGGCTCCTCTCCACCGATGACACACAGGGCACCCAGCTCTTCCTCCCGCTTTTTAGCTGTCAGGACCTCGGAGTGGACTCTTTGGATCCCTGGGCCGGGCCCCTGCCCTGAGTCTCCCCCATTTCTGCTCAGTACTTTGTCAATCATCTGTTTTTCAGTCTCCCTGGGGTCCCAGAGTCCAGCCCTGGCCCTGGAGCTGGTGATACTCCCCAGTCTGTGGGGAGGCTGAGGCTCAAGGGTGGGGCAGGGAGGGCAACTGGGAGGAGGGACAGATCCAGGGGACAAGCCTCCAGGGCTCAGAGGGCCACAGAGTTCTCAGACAAGCCCCCAAGGGACTAGCCACAGGAGCAGCCACATTCCCCCACACCACCTTCCTCAGAACCCACTTGGAGGAGACCCTTGGAGAAGCTCTGCCCAGGCAGATCCCGGAGGCCCAGAGAGGGGTGGGGGCTTGACTTCAGCCGCTCAGCTTCTCCAATCCCCCTGCCCCTGCCCCAACCCCGGGGCCCAAAGACTCACCCCTCCATGCCACCGCCTAGGGTCAGTCCAGCCTGGAGGTGCAGCGCAAGGGAAAAGCTGTGTCCGTCCTAGTCTGGATGCAGGCGGGAGCCCCCCTCCCTGCCTGTGGGCCCGGCAGCGGGGACAGGGCTGAATGGAAGGCATTGTGGGCAGCTCCGCCAGAGGCTGAGGTGAAGGAGGGGCCGGCAGGCTGGGGCTGGGGCAGCGGCAGCGGCTGGAGTTACAGGGCCTCCTGCCCTGCACCAGCTTGAGATCCCAGCCCAGGCCTGAAGCCCCAGCCTGGGCAGCAGAGTCCCAGGGTGGCCCTGCAGGGAGGGGACTGGAGGGCTGTGGGAACTCCGGCTGTGGGACCCTGAGTGGGCTGGGCCTCACGGAGCCTCCATTTCCTGCTCTGTGAGAAAAACACAGAAGTACCAACTAGCTCAGAGTGTTGCTGTGGGAATGAAGGTAGGCACCTGGAACTTAGTAGGTGCTCAAGAATGATTAACTCTGTCCTTTCCTTTTGTGATTATGCCTTTACACACATTGCTCAACACTATGCAGACAACTTTCTGTGCTTTCCCTCAGCATCAGATTATTCGGCACTATCTTCATGCTCATTCATTTTGATTGCTATATAGTATTCCATGGTATAAACATACCGATTTTACTTAATTTTTTAAAAAAGATTTTATTTTTAGAGAGGGAAAAAGGGAAACACCAGTCAATTGGTTGCCTCTCTCATGCCCTCCACTGGGGACCCAGCCTGCAACCCGGGCACGTGCCCTGACTCAGGTCGATGTGCCCATGAACTGGTGGCTTTTCCGATCACAGGCCTGCGCTCAGTCCACTGAGCCACAGCAGCCATTTTCCTTAATCGATCTCTGCTACCTCCAAGTTTTTGCTACTATAAGGTTGCAAAAAGTATACAAATGATTACCTACTTGGGCACATGCGCATCTTCAATGAAATAGGCCATCCAATCATAGCAAACATTTATGCACCTTTAATTTTCTGACAAAACTGCATCTTTCGCTGTTTCATTGGGTTGGTTTGTTTTCTGGCAGAAATAGCAGCACATGGCACGCAACCTCCCGCACGCACCGTCCCGCTCACGAACTCCCTACCAACAGAATCCCTGTACGCAGAATCCCGTCTTATGTCCAGCTTTCCTCACTCAACAGTGTGTCTGTGAGGTTCACCTGGGATTCCTATTTTCTTGACCTGTCCCTTCCTTTTTTTGACTAGCATTCCATTCTGGAAACACACCCCCGCAGTGGCGCGGGGCCGAGGCGGAGAGCAATCTGCACCAAATGCAGGCAGTAAGGGGTGTACCGCCCGCAGGGAACACAGTGGGACCAACTTAGACTGCTTTTCACCGTCATCCACTGGCAATTCTAATCACTATCAATACCGAACTGTCTCTCCCTGTGTGGGCAGACCGTGGCCACCTCTGCCTCACCGACCCACGGTCCTTATCCGTCCCACTCTTGGTGGGCATCTGGGTTGTGTCCGGGGTAGGGTGAACAGGAAGTGCTGCATACCAGGTTTGCACACTTTTTTCATCAACATATCACAACCCATTTTTGTAAGGATTTTTACATACACACATACCTACAGGTAGAATTGCTCATTTTAGAATACACGTATTTCCATCTCCAAGGGAGCCTACCAGTTCCCCAAAGCGGGCAGCAGTTCACACGTTCACTAGTGGTGGCCGAGCGTTCCAGTTGCTTTACGTCCTCACCAAAGCTTGGTATCATTTGTCTTTTGTCTTTTCTTAAGTTTTATTTATTTATTTTAGAGAGAGGGGAAAGGAGGGAGAGAGGGAGAGAAACATCAATGTGTGAGAGAGATACATCAGTTGGTTGCCTCTCACACACCCCCTGCTGGGGACCTGGCCTGCAACCCAGGCATGTGCCCTGACTGGGAATTGAACTGGTGACTTTTAACTTTGCAGGCCAGTGCTCAATCCTCTGAGCCACATCAGCCATGGCTGTCTTTTGTATTTTAGCCATTCCAGTGAGGATATAGTGGTATTACATTGTGATTTTAGTATGTGCTTCTCTAAAGACTAATGAAATTAAGCAGCTTTTCATGTTTTTTGTGAAGGGCTCATTCTAGGCTTTTGCTCATTTTTCTACTGAGTGCTCTTGAATTACTTTTTAGAAGCCAAATATTCTGGGTTATTTTAATATATACACTGTAATTGCTTTCTTTCTATGACTTGTCTTAATTTTATTCCTTTATGATGCCTCTTGATGAAGAGAAACCTGCTCTTATTGCTACATAGTGTCCATTGCTTGAATACCCTACAAGAATGGCAAACCAGGTTAAATGTAGATTAATTTATTCATTTTTTTCTTACTCCTGCAGTCTTTTAAGACATTCACTTACACAATCTTCTACAGTTTTATAGGGGATAACTATGTTTCCCAATGTTTTCAAGATTCATTCATGTGGATGCAGGTAACTTGTGGTTTAACTGCCGCCCATCATTGCATGCATGTGCCAACATTTAATCATTCTCCTACCAACGGCCATTTAGGTCCTTTCTTAATTTTCCGGTATTCCTTATCAAACTGCCCTTGTATGTGCCTCCTTGGCATGTGTGGGAGTTGCTCTGAGGAAGACCTTAGAAATGAAGTTCAGGGTCACGGGCTCTATGAATGCCCAGTTGTGCTAGTGTCTGCCAGACTGCTTCCTCTGTGGAATACCTGTGCACACGCTTCGCCCAGCTTTGGGTTCGATGTATATGTTCGACCCCCGTCCTGGTTTTACTGCTGTGTGTCATGAGATCTTTCTACTCCATCAGCTTCTCTTCCATTGTGTGGTATCTTCCCATCATTGCTTTACATTTTTTACATGGGCAAACTTCATTGTGGTTACAACTTCTTGTGTCAAAAAACGCTCTCCTGTGTTTTATTTCCTTTTGAAGACTATGGCTCTTAATAGGAATGGACCTGGATCACCCTGAACACTTGGTGTGCCTACGCAGCCCTGGCCCTGCCGGTCCCACTCAGAACGCTGGGTCTGGCCCCTCCTGGGTTGGTCGCATACATGCACGTGGCTAAGACGCTAACCTGCTAATGGTGTGGCGCTGAGATTCTCTCCACCCAGCCCTGCCGAGGATCCACCTGTGGTGTGCGTGGTGTGCGTGTAACCCCAGCTGGCGTGTTGTCAATCCGTGGTGAACTATTCCACTGGGCTGATCTGCATTTGATCCATTTCCCAGTACTGGTCTGTGAGTCGTTTTCTAGGCTCTTGGCAGCAGATGTGCTGCTGGGAGCGTCCATGACTAGGCTTCCTGGGCTCCTCTGGTCAAAGTTTCAGAATAGAATTGGTGCTTTAGCCCCGAGCCGGTGGCTGTGTTCCCTTTGGTGGGAGCAGCGTGGTGCTGAGCAGGCTCTTTGCACGCAGGGGTCCCAGGCCAGCGCATGTGTGATCTTGCAGATCCCAAATCTTAGTGCTTATGGACCTGCAGCCTGTGCAAGCTTAGGGTTGGCTGTAGTTTTCAGGAGAATCTGGGTCTGGGAGAAAACCCCAAAGGCTGCAGCTTTCTCAGAAAGCAGAAAGTTAGAGGCTTCCCGGCCCTTCTCTGCACCTGGAGCTGGTCGGGGGTCCTGACGGCTGAGCTGGTCTGGAGGATGAGAGGGGCCAGGGCAGTCCGAACCTCCTCACCTAGGACCAAGAGAAAAGGACAGCCGGGCCGGAGCACCTCGGACAGGCCACCGCTTAGCCTCCAGCCTGTTTCTCCTCCGTCAAACATCACCCATGAGAAGCCCAAGTAGAACCTGGAGACTCAGTTCTGGCATCCCTGTCTTGTTTAGAACACATGACAGTGTCTATCATGTAGAGTTTTAGGAGTTAGTTACTCAGTCACCACACACAGGTAAAACTAAAGTGTGCTGTTTAACATTGCCTAGAGTAGGAAAAAATTATCCCCAAAACATGCTTAACCAGGCCAATTCACCTACCGCCCTCTAAGATCACGAGGACAAACATGACGGACGGACCTTCCCCGCTGAGCCTCTGCTCAGACACTCCATACCCCCGACCCAGATCAGCAGCACGTTTCTTGCCAACACTCATGAAACGTCCAAGACTTTGGTCAGCATCTTCTGCTACAGAAACCCGGGACATAGACTTCTTAGGTGTATCCAGAAAACGTGCTGGTGTGTGAGGGGCAATGTCACAAAAAGCAAGACTCTGCTCATCCTCAAAAATGTCCACTGGGGTTTCCTTGAGACAGAGCTTCCCGAAGATCCTGTTGCCACCAGGCCGAGCAGCCTGAGCCTCAGCGACCCCATCTGCCTCCTCGGCCTCCCCCTGCTCACTCCTAACCCCTGAGGGTTGCCCTGCCCTCACTGCCCACTGTCCCCGCCGTGGGCCACAACTGTTCGTCTCCTGCCCAGGACTGGCAGCTCCTCAAAGGCAGCCTGCAGCTGGGGACTCAGGACAGAGCCTGGCAAGGCATGGGGGGTGGCGCTGGTCGAGCCTCCACCTGCCTCCTGCCATATCACCCTGTATGGGGAGGAGCAGGGAAAGACACCTGCTCTGCCACCTGGCCAAGGAACAAGTCACTTGAGTGGTGCACAGCCAGTTAGAAAATGCTGCCCCTAAGAAAACGTGGGAGGGGCCTCTTCACTACCGCGGAGACTCCAGGGCACATGGTCGGCCAGGCCGCCCTCCCACCAGGGGCAGCATCTGCGGAAGAGACCCACGGTACGTCCTCCACGCCAGGCCCCGGGGCCAGACACCCGTCAGGGGCTTCCCAGCCAGGACCCCCACCTCCACCCCCATGAGGCGAGACTGTGTGGAGAGCAGGACTGTGTGCCCTGGGAGTCAGGGCACCCAGACTGTGTGGAGAGCAGGGCCTGTGGCGCAACCTACACAGGGTCCAGCCCAGCCAGGTCCGTGCACAGAGCAGCGTGGGGACCCGTGAGGCTGTGGCCCAAAGAGGGTGGAGCGGTGAGATGGGACCGTGCAGGTGAAAGGGACCCCACCTGGGACCTCCACTGCCTGGAGAGGGAGGACCCTCTCCCCCCACTCCCACAGGCTGGGGCCAATCCCGGTACCCCCAGCCCCGCTCACCCAGTAGAGGGGAGCTGGCATGCCCACACAGAGGAAACCCGCCCCAAGCGGCGACACAAGGTTGGCGTGGGGACTTCTTGGTGAGATGGACTGGGCCTTACAGATCGAGGCCTTGAGACTGGGCCACTTCAGGTGCCACTTCTCCGTCTCCACTGTTGCCACACACGACTTTATTCAAGAAGCCCCGGGCACAGCCCAGACACAGAGCACAAGGGGAAAGCAGAGGGCGTCGCAGGACAACAGGGAGGTGCAGGCATCGTGAGCCCATCCGTCCCCACGCTAGGACCCCCCGGGTCCTTTGAGAGCTCCCTAGATGAAGCTCAGGCAGCAGTGGGCCCTGCCCCTGCCTGCCCCCCTCCCCGCCCTGGCTGGAGAACAGGTTGGGGCCTCTCCAGATGCCCTTCCAGTGTGGCCCCAGGCCAGTCACAGACATCTCCTCGGCCACCAGGGGAGGGAGGCCCGCTGGGTCCACAGCCAGCGCCGCTAGGCACCTCCTGCTCCAGGACTCCCGTGTCTGCCCACTGGCTTCTTGTCCTGTCCACATAGCAGGGGCACCAGGGTCTTGCCCTCTGCTGACCACTGTGGCCGTCTCCGCCTCCCCTGCTGAGGGATCGGCACAGCAGGGGATGCATGGCAGGGACCGCGGTGGCTACAGGACCAGGGCTCGTTCGCAGGAAGCAGAGGCAGCGACTGACAGCAGCCCCGGCAGGCTGGGGTGCAGCCCAACCTCAACGGGAAGTTGGGGCGGGGGGACCACGTGCACAGACAGCAGTGCCCCAGGCTTTGGTCCAGCCTAGGAAGGCAAGGAAGGCGAAGTGGGTGGAACAGCCACAGCTGGGAGCCTGAGGCCCAGATCAGCACACCGCCCTCAGGTGGCCATGAATGTAATGGCAGAGCAGCTCACAGCTCGCAGCCTGTCCGCCTGGGGCTAGCTCCCCTCTAGAGAACCAGGGCCGGCCCAGCATGGAGACGTCAACAACCCCACACCCCAGCAGGAAGCACACAGCGGCACGCACACCACACCGACACACATACTCGGGGACCGGCACGACACATGTGACAAAGACCCTCCCTGCTCTGGCCAGAGTCCTTCATCCGAGTCCCTTCCCAAGTCACTGGCCCAGGCTGAGGGTTGGGGAGAGGCTGCTTTGAGTCTGGGTCTAGACCTTGTGCAGCGTCTGCAGCAGGTTGTGGCGGGCGAAGGAGCAGGACTCCAGGGCGCCGTTGGGCCTACGGGGAAAGAAGGGTCAGTGAGCAGGGAGGCACCTTGGGGGCCCGGAGCTCAGTGGGCAGCAGAGGGGGTAGAGGCCACTTCTGAGGCCACGAACGTTCCAGAGTTCATTTTTCTAATTTTCACAATGACTTCTCGACGAAGAGGCACGTGCTGGAGGGAGCGGCACTGCCTTTCTCCTCTGCCCCCATCGCCCCCGACCCCGACTTTCTCTGTGGTGCTGGATTCACTGCTAGTGCAGCTGGTCAGAGCCCCTGGAGACAAGTCTGCTCAAGCTCTTGGGAGACGGAGGCCTGAGGAAGGCCAGGTCAGCTGGGGCCACACAGGGCCTCTGTGAGGCCAGGGGACGGGCCTCCCCACCACCCTTGGGGGGTCCAAGCAGGGCCTGGAGGCTCCTTACTAGTTGGCTGTGGCCAGTGCCCCCCCCCCGTGTCCCCAGACACAGAACTGCACTCAGGGACGCGGCTGAGCGCAGGCCCTTGATCAGCCTGTGACGGGGGACACTCCTAACTGACCTTGGTTTCCTCATCTGGAAAATGTGGGGTGTGGCACGTCCTGTCTCTCACAGAGAAACGCTCTGAGTCCCGTGTCCTCAGCACAGGGGAGGAGGCCACACAGAAGTAGTGACAACCAGTCACGCACAAGAGCCTGGGAGACGTGAGGGGCCTCTCACAAGCCCGAGTGACCGGGCCAGGGGAGCCTCTGCTGACCACGGGAACCGACATGGGCACACTCACTTGGTCACGAATGCCAGCAGCAGGGGTGCGAGGGCCTTGGGGAAGTAGTCCTGCTGCACCATGTGGTTCAGTGTCATCAGGGGGCCGTACAGGTTGGCAATGGCCTTGACTTTGTCTTCACTCTGCAAGGGAAAAGCACCAAGTGGAACGTGAGCTTCAAGGTCCCCTGGGGGATTGTAGGTCTCCACCAACCACAGCCCCTGCTCAGAGAGCCCCATGGCCAAGGTCAAGCTGAGTCCCATCATGAAGACCAAGGCTATTTTAGCAGAGCCAGGCCCAGGACAGTGTGAGTGACGTGTCATGTGGGAGGGGCAGGAGGACGAGGCCACCATACCCGAAGTGCACTCCCCGCCCGGCTGCCACTCCTCCCAGCCGCACCTTGAGCAGACCCATGTGGATGAGGAGCCTGGTGAGGAAGGCGTTGGAGTTGAAGGATGACGAGCTGAAGGCCTTCTTCATCAAGGCATCTGCAAGGCAGAGGCAGCAAGGGCAGGGTGCTTACTGCACCAAAGGGCTGGCCACGGGCTGAAGGGCCTGCAGCACCCGGCACCCGCCCAAGCTGGGTCCTGGGTCCTGCCTCCTGTGCTATTCAGGATGTGAACACAGGCAGTGGGACATGGACACAGGTACCAGGCTGAGGGGACACCCAGCACCAGGGGAAGGGATCAATCTACCAGCTGTGACACCTTGGCCTTTCCCTGTCCTGGCCTCTTAAGTAAAACGGGCTCGGAGACCTGGCACAGCTGGGGCAGAGATTAAGTGACGCAGGTCTCCCTGGCAGGAGGTTTCGGCTGCCCATGAGGGTGAGGGAATGTGGACAGGGGAGAGAGGGCACAGAGCAGCCAGGGGTCTGCAGAGACCCCTGAGGCATTCGCTTAGGTGTTGGGCTGTTCTGGGAGACAGTTTGGGTAACTGGCTCTCACTGATACCCGTGGGGCTGGGACCTCAGGGAGCAGAGCCAGACCCCCACCTGGCCCTCACCTGCCTGCCCAGCCTTGCTTCCCACGGACCCTCCTGCCTCAGCACCCTCCCTGGAGCAAGCATCGCACGTGGCTCCAGCTTCTACCCTCTTCCCCGAGCCCCGCTGCTCACCCGCAGGCCCTTCCTCTCCTCTGTCTAGTAGGACCTGGCCACCCTTGGAGGCTCAGACAGACGGCGACAAGGTGAAAGGCTGATGGAAGTGATGAGGTGGGGACAGGAAGGCAGGCGGGGCTTGGGGTGGGGCTGGGGGACCAGAGATCCCAGAAAGCCAGGTGGAAGGTATGGGAAAAGCAAGGGACCTCCAGGTGGAGCGGACCCCACTTGCAGAGGTTCAGAGGTAGGGACAAAGGTTCAGGTCCCCTCAGCCCTCCTCTGAGATGACTGCCTCCACAGGGACCTCAGGGCCGTGACCAGCTGGTCCTCCTGTGGTGGACGCCACCTAGCCCACGTTCTAACTGAATATAGCTGTGCAGCTCTGGGAAAGACCTCAGGTTCCCCATTTACAAAAAAAACAGAAATGAGAGCCCCCGGGGGAGAACCCACTGGGGGGCTCTCGGAAGTGCTGGCGCGGAGGCACGCCCGTCGCTAGAAATGTTGTCACGGAGCCCTGGGGCCCGCAGAGACAGGAGCCCTCCCAGACCCACGGCCCACGTTACCCACTGCGTCCTGGACTGCCGTCCTCACTGAGGCCTCGTCCTTGAACACAGAGGACACCTTCAGGAAGGCGGAGACCACCTTCTCCGGGTCAGATGTGTCAGCCTGAAGACACAGGAGACAACGGCTGGTCAGCGGGGCCAGGGCCCCAGGACCGTAGCTCACAGAGCAGACGTCTGGGCTCTGCTACTTCCTCGAAGAGGCCCTGCCAGGACACGGGCCTCTGCTGGGCAAGGGCAGGCCCTGCCTTGCCCCACGCTGTCCCCTCGGAGCCTGGCCCAGCCCCGGCCCACGCAGGCGTGCAACAAGCACGGAGTGACTGCCTGAGCAGTGGTTCGCCCTGTGACTCAGGGACACCCCCCCGCCATAACCCAGCCTGGACACCCCGCATGCCATGGAGCTCGCCCCAATGGTCCCGATCACAGAGAAGTGGGAGCAACATCCGTGTCCAGAAACGACGTGGGGCACGAGACGAGCTCTACTGACCCAGGAGAACAATGAACCCATGCAGGAAAAGGCGGGCCACAGGAAGGACTCTATCGCATAACCTCACGCACCACAAAGAAAGCACAGCTCAAACCAGGGGAACCAGCCAACCGCTGAGAGCAGAACCACGTCATTTCTGCTTTTCACTCGGCCTCCTGGGGCCTCAGAGTTTCTCATCTGGACACTAAGAGCAACAGGCTCTCCATTTCCGGTTGCCAAGGGCGTTAAATAAATCCATGCGAAAGTACTCAGAAGAGTGCCCGGCAGACAGCAGGTGTTTGATAATCATCTCAGAATAAGTGAACAGGGGAAGGAAGGACGGAATGACCGAACTGCCTATCCCATAGACAAGTGAGGCTGGAGCAAGGGCTGCCTCCCTGCAATACACCTGAGCCAGCCGCCGGAGTCCTGGGCAGCAGATTGTTCTAGAAGCAGCTGGTCCTACAGAACATGCTGAAGGAAGTCTAGGGGGGTGTGTTTAAGAAATTCCAGTCCTCTGAGGTGCGGCAGGCCTGTGCACCCTATAAGCCGGGGTCCCCAAGCTTTTTGGCACTAGGGACTGGTTCGTGGAAGACAATTTTCCCACGGACAGGGGAGTCAGGGGCCAGGGGAGATAGTTTAGGGATGACTCAAGCTCATTGTGTTCAAGCTCATCTCCTGCTGTGTGGCCATGTTCCTAACAGGACCGGACCAGTGCTAGTCCCTGGCCTGGAAGTTGGGGACCCCGGCTGTAAGCCAAGTGTGTTAGCATCGCACTCATTTATAGTCTGCAAACAAAAAGGAATGCGTGGCAGCGCCCGTGCCCCCCCTCCCCCCAGCAGCCTCCCCGCCCAGTCCCCTGTGCTCTGCTCGCCCCTTTTCCCCAACAACCTGCAGGCCCAGCGCGTGCAGGTGGGCGGGGCAGCGCCAGTACCTGTTGGGCTATCAGCACAGCACTCTTGGGCCCCAGGCGCAGCAGCTTCTCGGGAGAAGGGAAAGCCAGGAAGGTGGAGACGTCTGCGGGAGGCGGGGAGGACAGTGCGGGAGCTGGTTCCTGAGGGACGGGTGACACAGGTGGCACTATAGAGGTCCGAACCCAGACTCCTCACCCAGAACACTTGATCGTCACTGCTCGGAGTCTAGAATTCTTTCTCCCACGCGGGTGCAGCTCCCCAGACGCCGGCCCAGTGGGCTCCCAGTGCACAAGCCACCTCCCTAGGACTTCAACAGCCCGGCGAGACACTTGGGCCTGCGCCATGACATGCGATGCCCCAGAAATGGCTCCGAGGCACATGGGGACTAATGTGCACCGACCAGGAACTGGAACCTAGCCTCAATAAGCACCGCCAGTGAGCCCCAGAGGTGCCCGGGAGAAACGGAACACTGAGAAACACTCGCTGTTTGTTGAAATGCTTCCATAAAACTGGAAAAGCCAAATTCAACAAGTGTCGGGGCTGGGGTTTGTCCAACCCAGAGTTCTCCAAAGCTTCATCTGGGAACCGAGGTGGGAACAGGAACCTCTGAATCAGGACACGGCAGGCCCGACTCCACCAGACTCCCGGCCAGGGAAGAGGCAGCAAGTGCCCAAGCTGGGCCGTGGTCCCAGCTAGTCTGCGGGACAGGCACTGTCGCTTCAGGGAGGTCAACAAGATAATCCACTGATGGGTGACAAAAGGATTTCTATTTGTGCTTATTCTTTCACTGTTCTTTTAGAAGTACTTACGCATGTCTTATATACAATGTAGCAGTATCACACACGTTATTATTTCCAAGGGAATGCATCTGTACTGAGCTCAACACGATAGAGCAAAAAGTTCACGGCCGCTGTGTTTAAATTCCACCCCATCACATGGCCCTGTAAAGATGCTGGGGACCCGTGGTTGGGACCAGGTTCCGACCCTTGCAAACAAGGAACTCACCCCACTATTCGGGTCCAGAATATTCCTTGATGGTGTAGCTGGCTCCTCTCCCTGCCCTCCCTGATGCGGCTCTTCTTCTTCCTCTTCCTCCTCTTCTTCTTCCTCTTCATCTTCCTCCTCCTCCTCCTCTTCTCTTTCCTCCTCCTCATCCTCCTCGTCCTCATCCTCACCCTCATCATCACTGCAGAGGGGAGCTGGCTAAAGCAGACCCTCTCTGCCCAGTGGCCCATGTTGGCTCTGAGGCCTGGCTCCGTGAACCAGCTGGGCAGCTGGTTCCCAGGGTGGGGACAAGTGGGTCACGAGGGAGCCCATCACTCACATCTCATCACCTAGGAAAGCCCATGCTGAGACCAGATCTCGTCCCTGTCGTAAAGAAGCCCCCAGACCCAATGGGTACACAAATAAGAGGGGGACTGCCCAAGGTCTGGCAGGAATATTGTCCAGGTAGAGATGTCCAGGACTGTGCCCCCCACCTCTTGCTGACCATAGGAAGCGCACCTGGGGCGCGGGAGAGGCAGGGGGTTCCCTGTCTCCTGAAAAGGGCTGGCCCCCAGGCCCTCTGAGCCCATCTCGGGTCCCCAGTTCCAAGCCGCAGCACAGGCTCCAGCAGTGAGGGCCCACAGTGCTGACCAGCAAGTGAAGCCAGCTTGGAGGTGAAAGGGGAAGGTGAAAGGGGAAGGTGGAAGCGGGTGCTCTCCACTGGAGGAGGCAGCCCACCCCTGCCTGCAGTGGGCCCTGCAAACCCAGGAACCCCACCCTCCTGCACCCATCCCTTCCTTCCCAGTCAGTCTCCGAGACCGACGTTGAGAACAACGCCCTCCCTGTCACGTCACCGCCCTGCCTCACTGCCAGCCACCCTGCCTTGCCTGTCGGCATCAGCTCAGCCCTCACGCCCCTCCCTGACTCACCTGCTCTCCGGGAGACCACCCCCCCCAGCCCTCCGTTGTGCCTCTGCTGAACATGCAGTAATTGGATTCTCCTTGACCCCTTGCCCCGCCGGAACGAAGTTCCACGGGCCAGCAACCCTCACCGCCTTACTCTCACATCCCTCATACCTAGCCCATCACTGGCCACACAGCGGGGACTCAACCAGCCATCTTTAAATGAACAAAGCGGACACGTCACTAACCGCCCGCAGCTCCCACCTGAGGGACGCCAGCACCTGGGCCATGTTGAAGCTGTCCAGCACCTCCTGGAGCTGCTCACAGCCGTCTTCTCCCAGGGTGTTGCCTGCTCGCAGGGAAGGCAGCGGGGTCAGCACGGGCGCCGGGCCCACCCAGCCGGCCAGGGCCGGGGCCGCCCCTCCATACCATTGAGGTCCAGTTTCTCCAGCTCGGCCTTGTCTGCCACGGCCTCAGCCACAGCCAGCGCGGCATCTCTCTTGATTTCACAGAATGACAAGTTCAGCTCCTAAAAATAAGAGGAAGGGGATGTGGCAGGGAAGAACATGGGCCTGTAGACCAGGTCCTAGTCTGAAGCCTCTGTGTCCCCAAGGAAGGGTAAGGTAGGCTCTGTTCTGCAGATGGACAGAATGACACCAGCAGTGAGCCAGGAACTCAGTGTATTTACCTACACTCACTGTGGTGACCCACCTCTCTCTCCCACCCCCATGTTGAAAATGGAGACACTGAGGCTCAGAGAGCGGAAGAGGCCGGACCACGGCCAGAGGGAGGGTGTGGAAGAGCCCAGGCCCATGGGCCTCTGAAGACCAGACCCTCTGCTATCCCCCGTGCCCCACCTCCCCCCACAATGCTGGGGAAACCTCCACCCCAAGGGCACCTTCAGCTTGGGCAGGCCCCCGCGGACAGCGTCTGCGATGGCAACGGCACCCTTGGAGCGCACCAGGCAGTCCCCGAAGTTGATCGCCTCCACCTGCCGCAAGGTCTTCAGTGTCTGCAGGGAGGAAGTGGAGGCCAGGGTGAGGCAGCGAGCTCACTCTGGCCCCTGGGACCTGAGGCCACACCCTGTCCTCTTCTGTACCCAGTCCGCCTGCTCGGCTCTTCACGTCACCCCCGCGTTGGCCTCCTGGCTGCTGGTGACCCTCCTCCTGTTTCCCTGCTACAGCCAGAACCCTTTTCCTGAAGCACAAACCTGGCAGCGTCCACCTCTGCTTAAAAGCCTCCATGGCTCCCTATTACTTCCAGGGGGAAGTCACAAGGGCTCAGCAGGGCCACAAGGTGCACTCTCTTCATCTCCTCCAGCCCTTCCATGTACTCTGAACCCCGGTCGTTTCACACCAGGACCACCAAGCGGGGTTTCCTCCGTTCCTGGGCCTTCCTACCTCCTGCGGACCCCCGTGCCTGAAACCTCCCTTCCACCATCTTTGTCCAGAAAAAGTCCACTGGCCAAAATGTGACCTCCTCCAGGAAGCCTGCCTGGAGTCTGACTGGAACTTCCAGGGTGATCCGCAACTCTTGCAGGCACCCCTGCCGACCCCACACAGTGGCAGGACTAGCCTCTGGGGGCTCGCGGAGCCCTCACACACAGAGGCCCTGATGTCCAGCCAGGCACCGTGTCCACAGCCCTGAGAGTCACCAAGCAGCTGTTCCCTCCCCTCCTTGACACAGAGGCTTTCTGAAGGCTGTGTGTCTGACTCAGCTCTGTGAGGCCTGTGACTGGCATGGGCCGGACGCTACACAGGGGCTCAATAAACAGAACCAGTGAAGAAAACTCTGGGGTTACCTGGAGCAGCTCGGGAAGGCAGTGCAGACACTCAGAGCTGCCTGGGACGGGCGCAGGCCAGCTCCTGACACACACCCTATTCTGGGCATGTTTACTCAGCTGGGCCCTGGGGTGTATACCCGGTGGGCCGGGGGGGGGGGGCAAAAGACCACCTGCTGATGGGTTCCTTGCAAAGGCAACAGCCAGACCCTGCCACCAGGGCCCAACCTGGCCCTGTGGAACCCGCCTTACTTTGGCCATGGCCACAGCGCCCTTCTCAGTAAAGGTGTTGTCATTCAGGTTGATGACCCGCAGCAGGGGGTTGATGGCGAAAGCCTGGGCCAGGGCGGTGATGCCAGGATGATTGATCCCATTCTGGGGCATGTGGACTTCCTCCAGCGTCCCGATGATCTGCGAGGGCAGGACAGAGAGGACAGAGAGGTGGGTCCTGAGCACCAGGTGTGGGCCCACGTCCATGACACCCAGCAGGCAGGAGGGCCGAAGTGGACGCAGACATGGGGAGGGGCTGCTGTCCGCACAGACAGGGGCTTATCTGTGAACGTTCTGGGCAGATCAGGTCTCAAAGTGTGCTGCTCAGCACGGCTGAGCCTCTCTACCACCTCACGAGGGACCCCCACCTGGGGTGAGGATCTCCACCACACACAGAAGGCGAGAGATCAGAGAGGCTAAGTGACTTGCCTAGGGGCACACAGCTCTAGCACCAGTTTCTCAGCCAGGTGTCCGCACACTGTGGGGACCCTGGGCTCTGGTGTGGTGGTCAGCCATGGCCCGCCTCTGCACAACGCAGCTCCGCTTGGTCTTTCTGACTTGGGGCTCCCCTGCCCCACTTTTATGACTGACATCCCATACACCATGGGCTGTTTTGGGGGTGAGGAGGGTCATCCCTAACCCACCTGGCCCTTTTGTACCCCAGCCTTTTTTGACACTTCCTTCTCCCCACCTGGAACACTCCATCTCCTTATTTGTTGGCATTTGCTTGGTGGGCTGGCTACTGTGCATTGTACAGCTCTCACTTTGGATGCCTCCTCCCTACATGGGCTTCCTGGGTCGCCCCAAGCACTGTCAAATGTCTTCCTCTGGACCCCCAGAGCCCCCCACCCTTCCTCTACCATGGCGTTCACCACGCTGGAACGTCAAAGTCTCCTTCTTGTCTGCACCCATCAGTCCCTGAGCTCCTGAGGCTCTGCACGGGGAAGAGGCTGGCGCTACCTAGGTCTCCCAGCTAAGCTGCAGAGCTGGGGTGGACTCCCAGGACTCTCTGTAGGGTGGGCAGGACGGGCAGAAACCACTCACCCCAAAAGCGTCTGCCAAGGCAGTGGCTCCGTCGTTCTCCAGACGGTTTCTGCCGGCCACGAAGACCTTCAGGGCCAGCGGCTTGCCCTGGGCACTGGACTTCCGGTAACACTCAGTCAGAGCAGCCGCCAGGATCTGTGTGGGAAGAGGCAAAGGGCCCGGGCCTAGCGGGGAAGCCCTTCCCCCAGCAGGGCAGCCACGAGGCTAAACCGGTCTTCAACTCCCCACACCATCCCCTGGTGGGGGGCACGGGGACAAGGAACTGCTTAAAAGCTCAGAGGTCACCCCTCCCACGTGCCCAGCACCCTCGAGTTTACAAAGAGCTTTCTTATCTATTGCTTCATGTGTGGGTCCCACCACCCTGGAGTTTAGGCTCGTGTTAGAGACAGGTGACCAAGGCCCAGTGGGAAGGGGCAGAGCGACACTGAGTGGCCAGCTTTAAGCCAGGTCCAGGGGAGGGGTGGCACAATTAGTGCACTTACTGTCATAAGCCCTCTAGCAGGTAGGGACCCTCATGGGTCCCTTTCCAGCTGAAATAACTCAGGCTCAGGAACAGACAGACACTTTCCTATGGTTGCTAAGCAAGTAGAAGACTCTGGACCAGAACCCACATCTTCCAGTGTCTCTTCCATGCTCCCCACTATGTAAGGGGAGCTGGCCAAGGGGACCATGGCCCCACTGAACCATCTGACATCTGGTGTCCGGGCCAGCCACACAAAGCAGGGTCTAAGCTACGGGGAGCAAAGCCCTAACACCCAGGTTTCCCTGTCCTTGGGGTGCTGCCTGAAGCAGCCCCAAAGCCTCAGTTCCTGGGCAGAGGTGAGGCAGGGGTGGAAAACAGAAGCCTTTCACCAGGATATCTCTGGCTCCCTGGCGCGCCACAACCTGGGTGGGGCCGGACCTGTTTTCTGTGCTGACTCAGACTTTTGTGGGTCATGACACACTCGGAGCTACCGCCCCGTTAGGCTGAGGGGAGGGCTGGCTGAGACGGACACTGGGGTTCGGCTCATGCTCTCCGCCTTGGGACAAGGAGTGACAGGCACCTCTGCAGGGGAGGCCACTCTGGCTCCTCCGCCTGGGGCACTGCGAGCATCGCACAGGCTTCTCTTGCTGCTCTGACAGGGCCATGTGGATACAGGTTCAAATCCCACATCAGTCCCATGGTAGCTCTGCCGTCGGGGGGGGGGGGCACTCAACCCAAGACCTCTGAGCCTAGGCCTACTTATCTGAAAAAATGGTGACAGCATCACCCACCTGTCACTGTGAGTGGAGGATTTAAGGCTGTGCACCTAACACACCTTTAAAGAGATGCCCCAACCGCTGTCAATTCCTTTGACAGGCCGCTTTCAGGCCTTTTCCACTTTTTGTTGGAACGTCAAGGGGAGGGAAGAGGGGAATCAGACTGGAGTTCAGTCGTTCAGGGATCCGGGCCTAACGGAGCAGGCCTGGTGCCGGAAGGGGAGAAACAGCCTCCTTCCCTGGGAGGAGGGAACCTGCCCACCCCACCAGCCTGGCTGACGACAGGATGGTGGAGGCAGGGACGAAGGTGAGTTGTGCTGTCTCTTTCTGGGCCACCTCCCCACACGCACAGCCAGGCCTTAAGTGGCTCTGCCAGCTGTTCCCGGGCCACGGCAGGTCTAGGGACACCCAAAGCCTGCATTTTGCCGAGTCAGCAGGTCAGTGCAATACTGCCTCTGTGTTGCCTTGGCAACACCAGAATCGGAGATGGTTGCTTGGCAACCCCACCCTAATGAACTCCATCTCCTCTCTCCACTGGCTACAGGCTGCCGACTTTGAGACCTTTCTTCTCTGAAGAGAAAAAACAACAGGCCGACCAACCCAGATGGCAGGTGGCCAGGGCACATACTTCAGATGGAGGCAAATGCCACAGCGACTTGGCAGGGAAGGGGGGTGAAGGGCAGTGGGGACGTGAGGGAGGGGCTGCCGCACCCACCTTGCCACCCCCGATGCCCATGCCACAGTTGTTGAGTTTGAGTTCGTGCAGGGTAAAGCAGGCGGGGCTCTTCAGCAGGGCCTCAAAGCCTCGCACGCCGTCGGGCCCGAACGCGTTGTCGCTTAGGTCTAGCTCCACCAGCTGGGCTCCGGCTGCGATGAGTCCCTCCCCTAGTGAGATCTGGGCACAGATGAAGCTCATGTCAGTGTCACAGCCACCTGACAGGTGCTGCTTCTGTGCCTGGGGCACTCAGGCGGGTGGGGAAACAGCAGCGGAGATACAGACCACTTTGGTACAGGGCTGCTAACTTACATCCGCAGGGCAGGAAACCCTGCAGGGGCTCTCAATTCTGCTGGGGAGTGGGCTTGGTGTATGTGGTGTGGTCAGGGAAGGCTTCCTATAGGAGGTGACATGTGAGCTCAGTCTGGATGAGAATCAGCTGGTCAAACATGAGATTCCAGACAGCAGGAAAAACGTGAGCAGAGACACAAACATAAAGCAGCATGCACGTGCTTGGAGGAGCAAGTGTGGCCAGAAGGTGCTGAGCAATCCCAGGACCCCTGGGCTGGGGATACTGCAGTGCCCCAGGAGAAATGGGTGAGGAGAGGAGGCACTGCCCCACCTGGCAAAGGGGTCCCTGTGCCCAGCGGGGAGGGAAGCAGCCACCGTGTCCACTTACCAGGGCCGGCGGGATCTCCGACCGCAGCCGCCCCGTGAACATGTCGCTCCAGTGGCATCGCTTTGAAAGGAAGAAGGGGAAGAGTTAGCCGAGACCCCCAGAGGGAGGCAGCCAGCAGCACCCCGCCTTGTGGACTTGGACTATGGAGCACTACGACACTTCTTAATTTGGGCCCTGGCTGGTGTGGCTCAGTGGATTGCGTGCGGGCCTGTGAACCACAGGGTCATTGGTTCAATTCCCAGTCAGGGCACATGCCGGGGTTGTAGGCCAGGGCCCAGCCAGGGCATGTAAGAGGCAACCACACATTGATGTTTCTTTCCCTTTCTCCTTTCCTTGCCCTCTCTCTAAAAATAAATAAATAAAATCTTAAAAAAAAAAAAAAAAAGACTTCTTGATTTGGGCTTTGTTAGCCAAAAGCCAGACCAGCTCCGGCCAAAGCCAGTGGGGCCCAGAAGCTCAGAAGTGTCAGGAAGAGCCCCATCCGTGCAGCCCCTGGTTTTCTGGGAGGGGAGTCAGGATGAGCGAGCGGAGATGCTCTGGGCCCCACGGCAGCCCGTGCTCCCTCCCAACACCAGCTTCCCACACGGTGTGGGGGCAGCGACATACAACACGATTCTGGGCAGCAGAGGAATAGAAAAGTCAACAACACGGGACCCAGCAGCAAGGCTACTACTCTCTCAACTCCATCCCACTGGCCCGCCCACCTCCAGAGGGTGACCTGGCTTTGGGACTGGCGGGGCTCACCCCCTCCCTGTTTCCCACCGAGCAAAAGAAGAGCGGCCCTCGGGCACAGGGCCTTTGGGCGGCCTTATGGGTTGGAACACCCTGTGGATTGTGCGCGTGAAGCCTCCCACCACATTGAATAGAAGGGGTTGGGTTTGCTCTTCCATTACTTCGAAGTGAGCTGACTTAAAGGAAATATCAGGTGAATGCCACAGAAGTGGAGGCCGCAGTACTGGGTTGTGTCACACTGACCAGCACGGTTCTGTCACCGTGGGTCCTACCCTCCAACTCAGCCGCTGTCCACCCGAGATACCAACTCCCGCAGCTCTGGCTTTCCCTTGGCCAAACCAGGGATGACAGGACACGGGGAAGCACCTTTCCCCTGAAAACCCAGTCCTCAAAGTGCACGAAGTAAATGCAACCCCAAGTACTGGGGACACTGGTTTGTGTGAGAGCTAAAGCACTCCCGACACACCCGGGTCTCAGGGGACGCTCTACACGGGTCTGCTCACTGGGGCACCCGGCACACGGGTGCCAAGGGCCCAGCCAGCCAGCCGTGGCCGGTGCACCAGGGCCCCTCACTCCTGGCCTCGCGCCCCGAAGCTTTCCAAAGCCAGCTCTGGTGGGCTGAGGGCCAACGATCCCCACCTCTACCCCGGTACCCTGTCTGTGACGTGGGCTTCAGGCCTCACCAAGGACAAGAGGGCAGCAGAGCAGTGAGGAGGCTGGACTGATACCTGGGCTCCAATTCCGGCCCACGCCTGAGATGAGTGCCTATGGGCCACGCTTTTCTCATCTGTCAGATCAAATTTGCGCACGTGTCGAAGGAGATACTATCTGCCACTGCAGGAGCCCAGAGCATGATGGGCAAGGGCCGCTCCCGTCTGCCCCGCCCCCACCCGGGCTCCCTCTCCCATAGAAACGGGACTGAGATGCTGGGGTGGGTGACCTAAGGCACTGGGTCTACATGCGACGACAAGACGTGCAGGCCGAGCTCTCTTACAACACGGCGACCTCTCGGAGAGGAGAGGAGCCCAGACCCCGCAGAGTTCAGGGCAAGTCCATGCCATGCAGATGGGGGGCTGGTGCCAGAACTTGAACCCAGGCCCCTGGATGCCAAAGCTCAGCTGCTGCAGACTCCAGGACCAGACCCCATCTTCTCTGTTCCTGCCCTGCACAGGTCACAGGTCACCGGGAACGGCTAGCCTCTTTTGTAGGAAAACACCCCAGCTTCTGCTCCAGGAAAGGTCTCCCCAGGCAGGAGAGTGAAAATAGCCACTTCCTGGGCGGGTTAACCTGGCTGGTCTTCCCCGAGAGACAGCCACCAAGGGCCCCTCCCTAAACCAGCCCCAGCCCTTGCTGGGCAAACCCCGTTTTCTCTCCGTGGTCCCCATCTGTATTCCTTCCCCTTCGGAAAGCGCCGCGGTGCCGCAGAAGGAACACTGGACTCAGGCCTGTGAACTGTGGCTCAGCCACTTAGCAGCTGTGGGAGCCTGGGCTGGCTACTTCCTCAGCCCCTCGGAGCCTCGGCTTCCGTGACTTACAAAACGGAGAGTCTCTACACCTGGGTCACTCTGAGCATTAAACGGCACAAGGTCAGTCTTATGTGAACTAAGACAGCCACTTCCGGTCTGCAAAGCGGGGCCCCGTCTTTCCCTCACGACACCTCGGAGGCTCTACTGCACTCGCGCACGGGGGTACCAGCAAGGGGGAGCGTCCAGTGACATCTGCCCGACGTTTTGATCACAGTAACCCACTTTTCTCAAAGAGCATCCTGAAGTCCTGGCATTCAGTGGAACCCACTCTGGAAAAAAACAGGAGGGGCCCCGAGAGCCTGGCCTGTTCAGCTGTGAGGAACGAAGCTGGCTGGCCACCTTGGCTGCAGGACACTGCCAATCTGTCTGGGCGTCTGAGCCGAGGCCTGGCCACTCCGCCCAACACGAGGCTCCTCTATCAGGCCGCCAGTGCTCTGGGGCGAAGGCGGGCGGAGAGCTTGTGAGAAGAGGGAGGTTCTCAGCCGATTCTGTGCCTTCCCTCCTCACAGGTTCCAGCTCCACATCACAGGCTGAAGGCCCTCCCCGTCCAGTTCTGCTCCGTCCCCCTTTCTTTCACTCATGTTGCCCAGTAAGTCTGTTACACTTGTAATGCCATCTCCCTATCTGCTACCCAAATGGACATGTCACACAGGGAGAGGGGCCCTGCCACTGCTGAGTGCTCCGGGGAAGCCAGAGGGAAAGGAGTTGGTCACGATGACCACCAACAACACAGGGGCCCAGAAAGTTCTGCAGCTCTTTGAGCAGAAGCTTGTCTCCAACCAGTCTGGGCCTGCCCACCCCGGGACATCTCACCTTCAACTCCGACTTCTTCTCCAAGGCCTTGGCGATGACCCTGGCCGCTTCCACGCCCACCGTGTTGCCCTCCAGGCGCAGAGCCTCTAAGCCATCAAAGTCTTCAATCTCTTTAATCACATCCTTGGCTGCCCAGAACCAAAGAAGAGAACTTAGACTTGCAAACAGCTGAGGCAGGAGGGCCCCCATCACTCACAAAGGCTCTGACTGCCTACCACGTGCCAGGCCCTGGCTGACAAGGAGAACCAGACAGGCTCGCAGTCTAGCAGGGACACAGCCACACGGACGATTTCCCTGTAACAAGTGTTAAAAAGGCCTGGGAGCTGTGGGAGAGGCCAACTGGCTGCCTGGGGCAATGAAACTGCTTGGGACACCTCGTGGGCATTGTGCGTGGAGCCTCACAGGACAGGAGTGGCACCGGGCCAGGTGGGGGAACAGCACCCAAGTCAGAGGGCCAGAGGTACAATGGCGTGAGGCTTTCAAGGGTTCAACTATTCACGTTTGGGGGGTTCATTACTGTATCGTTTCATGATGATGAAAAATTCCAAACAACCTTCATGTCCATCAGCAGTGGAGAGGCTGACAGCTAACTCACTGGAGTAGAGTAACAGTAACGTCATCAGGAACAGCGACACAGGTGTTTCACTTAGAAAATACTTATGTTATAGTGGTGAGTAAAACATGAGGTTATTCTATGGCATTTGGTGTGATGACACCTCAAAATAACATCACTTGTCCTCTCCCTGTCCCCCTCATGTCCGTGTGTGGGCACACACACAGGCACACACAAGGATGCGGTATGGAAGGCAGAGGGACAGAAGCCAACTGTTAAAGCCGTTATCTCTAGGTGGTGGGTGGGATTATGAGTGATTCAGGTCATAAAGTACTTTTTAAAGTACCTGTAACAGCCCTGGCTGGTGTAGCTCAGTGGATTGAGCACAGGCTGTGAACCAAGGGGTCGCAGGTTAGATTTCCCATCAGGGCACACGCCTGGGTTGCAGGCCAGGTCCCCAGTGGGGGCCACGTGAGAGGCAACCACATACTGATGTTTCTCTCCCTCTCTTTCTCCCTCCCTTCCGTCTAAAAATAAATAAATAAAATCTTTAAAGTACCTGTAACATGATCTTAATTGTTTTAAAATCATTTTTGAAATAATTTTTTAAAAATTTAAAATTTATTTATCTTTAGAAGGGAAGGGAAGGGAAGGGAAGGGAAGGGAAGGGAAGGGAAGGGAAGAGGGAGAGAAATATCAATGTATGGTTGCTTCTCATGCGTGCCCTGCTGGGAACTGGCCTGCAACCCAGGCATGTGCCCTGACTGGGAATCGAACCGTGATTTTTTGATTCACAGGCCTGCGCTCAATCCACTGAGCTACACCAACCAGAAATTTTTTTTCCTTTTTTTAATTGATTATGCCATTACAGTTGTTCTATTCCCCCTCTTCATTCCCCTCCACCCTGCACACCCCTCCCCCACCATTCCCCCCTTTATGACCACGTGTCTCAAGTTCTTTAGATTCTATTATTTCCCATACTATTCTTGCCCTCCCCCTATTTTCTACCTACCGTCTATGCTACTTATTTTCTGTACCTTCTCCCCCCTTCTCCTCCTCCCACTCCCCTGTTGCTTGGTTAATATAATTATGATGTGCCTTGGTGTGTTCCTTCTTGGGTCCAACTTCTTTGGGACTCTGAGCTTCCTGGATTTCCTGGAAGTCTATTTCCTTTGCCAAATTGGAGAAGTTCTCCTTTATTATTTGTTCAAGTAAGTTTTCCACTCATGACTATTCCTCTTCCCCTTCTGATACCCCTATAATTCAGATGTTGGAGCGTTTAAAGATGTCCTGGAGGTTCCTAAGCCTCTCCTCATTTTTTGAATTCTTGTTTCTTCATCCTTTTCTGTTTGGTCATTTCTTTCTTCCTTCTGGTCCACTCCCTTGATTTGAGTCCCAGTTTCCTTTCCATCACTATTGGTTTCCTGTGCATTTCCCTTCAATTAGTTTAGCCTTCATATGTTCCTCTAATTTATGACTAAAATCAACCAGTTCTGTGAGCATCCTGATCACTAGTGTTTTGAACTGTGCATCTGAAAGTTTGGCTATTTCTTGGTCGCTTAGAGTTATGGGCTCTGGGGCTTTGAGTTCGTCTTGAGCCATGTTTTGGTCTGTTCTCGCCTGTTACATATGAGGGGCAGAGCCTTAGGTGTTCCCCAGGGTGGGGCTGCCCAGGTCGCTGGTTTGCGACGCTGTGTGTGGGGGCGGGGTCAAAGAGGGGCAATAGAGGTCCCCTTTGCTCCTTCCCGTCGCTGGGGCCCTCGATGTCTGTCTCACTGCTCGCTCCTTTGCCTGGTTTATCTGCATGCAAATGTGTGACTATGGTCAGCCTGCCACCTTGCGCCCCCACTGGGTCTGCCCATTGCAACCCCACACCTGGGATCCACCAATTGCTGAGTGCGTGCGCTTGCAAGCCACGCACCTGGGTCAGTCTGGCCGAGTTTTCCTGCGCAACCCCCACTCCGCCAGTCGCTGGCTCCACCCCTCTTACCGGTCTGGCTGAACAGTATGTTGTTGTCACACTTCGGTATAGTTCAATTTTCTGTGTTTTGGCTGCGTTTTTGTTACTAAAACTTTGTTATCTTTAAACTTGGTTGTGCGAGAAAACACAGTGTTTCCACCTATGCCAGGAATTGCTCAGTGGATTGAGTGTGAGCCTGAGAACCAGAGTATCGTAGTTTGATTCCCAGTCAGGGCATATGCCTGGGTTGCAGGCCAGTTCCCAGCAGGGGATGCATGAGAGGCAACCATACATTGATGTTTCTCTCTCTCTCTCCTTCTCTTCCCCTCTAAAGATAAATAAATAAATCTAAAAAAAAAAAAAGAAAAAAGAAAAAAAGAACTCAGCTACGTTTTGGGGAAAAAAAGACTAGGAAGTGCACCCAAATTAACAGTAGCTACATCTCTGGGCTGTAGGATAATGAAGTTGCAAGTTTTCTTCCTTCTTCCATGTTTCTTTATTCTATAACATGCATGTACTAACTTTATAATCTGAACAAAACACACCAGTTACATGAATCAAAACATTTTAGTCTGGCTGGCACGGGATGGAGTGGGCTGGAGCAACATGTAGAAAAAGATGCAGATATATGTATATGGGAGACAGAAGTTGAACTTGACCTTCTAGGTTATACAAAGCCCACAGAGGGTCTTGAGAAAGGTTGTGACTTGCAACTGGAAGGGGCTCCCAAAGTGCCACCTGAGCTGGGGGCCTCTGCACACCCCTGCCTCCCTCCACCTGCCCGCCACCGCACCTTCTAAAGGGCCCTCGTGAAGCTCCCAACAGGCCAGATCCTCACAGGCGGTGCAGCCCCGATCGCACCTGTGGAGTCTGCTGCGATCTTACACTGGCCTACACGACTGCCTGACCATCATGTGGTGACTTTGTTAACACTGTCTGTCCGCTGGGCCGTGAGCTCCACAAGGAAAGGGGCTCCCGCCGCTTCTGCTCACTACCGCATATGGATAAGCACTCACTAATGTGTGCGGCCTACACCACGGACCCACACGCTCCTCACACCATCTGATGAGGGGCTACTGTTTTGTCTATGGTGTGGGTGAGTGTATTGAGTGAGGCACACAGAGGGGATGTAGATGCCCACCAAGGTCACACAGCCAGAAAGTGGTAAGCAGCGTTCATCTTCCATTTCTCATTTCACAACAAGGAAAGCTGGACAGGTAGGAGCCTCTCATGTTATGGAAAAGGAAGCTGAGGTTTTAAGGAATGAAGCAACTCTGCACAGCAGTTCAGGGAAACCCGCAGGCTGCTTTTCCCAAACTGAACCCGTGTGCTCCTCCCCCAACCTTGCTTCTGAACTCAACTGTGGCCTTCATGCAGCCCCCCAGCAGAGAAGGCCGTTAACCCCTCCCTGCCCTGCCACCCCTCCTGGGTGACCACTGGGGAGCTGGCATCCGGTGCAAGGGCTGAACGACCTCACAGCTATTAGAAGCTTTTAGAAGACCTGTTCCCAAAAGGGGGCCCTTGTCATCCAGGGATTGTCCAGTCACCCTTCACCGAGAGGAGAGGCGTGTTTATGAGGTCCTTAAAAATAAGGCAACAGGTGCGCCAAGGCCCCAAGGGAAGACGACCCTTGCTGTATAAGCGACTTAAGTACAGGACAACATCGGTGCTGTGCTTTCTACAAGTTCAGCCCTGGGGCACCTCAGAAGCATAGACCGCCCTTTGAAGGAAACATACCAAACTGGGAAGAGCAGGAAAAGGAGGGGCTCAGAGACGAGCTGCCTCTCTCACTTGGTTTCAAGGCAAATGGAGTTGTACCTAACTTAAAAACAGGTCAAGCCCTGGCTGGTGTAGCTCAGTGGATAGAGCGCGGGCCTGCGAATCAAAGGATCGCGGTTCAATTCCCAGTCAGGGCACATGCCTGGGTTGCAGACTGCTTCCCTGCAGGCCAGTTTCCAGCAGGGGACGCACAAAAAGGTAACCATACATTGATGTTTCTCTCCCTCTCTCCTTCCCCTCTATAAATTAATTAATTAAAAAAAAAACAGGTCAGACATGGGCCCCAGCCATTCCTGAATACCCAGACGCCACAGGGCTGCGTGGCAGGGATTTCTCTTTTCACACTCCGCCGCCTCACACAGTAACAAGTTCCAGGTGTTTGTCACTCGGCCATGTAAAGCAGAAAGGCCTTTCTTTGCTCCTTAAGTGACTTCCTGGAGAGAAGAGGGCCTTGTTCTCATCTCCAGCCTCGGGCCTCCTCGCTCAGGCCCCTGCCCACCCCTGGCCCCACTGGCTCACCCAGCCAAGACGGAGCCCTTTCTCAGCCTTCGCTTTCCGACCTGCCAACGGAGATGAAGTCCACCTCCAGGGCTTTTGTGAGGACAAACTGAGATACTACTTGGGTGACACTTAAGACTCTGCCTGACACAGTGCTCAATGAAGGGCGTTCAACTCAAATCCCCATTTCCTGCTGGGGGCCGAACGTCTGCAGAGAAGGATGGGACAGGGATGCAGGTGGACCTCTGCTAAAATCCAGGCTCAGTGACTGACCAGCTGTACAACCTTGAGCAAGTTATTGAAGTTTCACAAGTCTTTCCTTATGTCTAAAACAGCAACATTTGTACCTCAGGGATGATGTAAGAATCAAAAGTAATCAAAGTGCAGGGAGGAACACGGTCCACTTTCAGACGCCGTAAGAGATGTTAAGAATGTGCATCGCCACGCTCCCAGCAGGCCAAGGACTGAGGCGGCCTCCGACCCCGCGGAGGGGAGCAAGCCTGCCCACGCACCATGACAACCAGGCAAGTCCAGACCAGTCTGCCTGGTTGGGCCAAATCTTTGAGGTCTTACAGATACCAATACAGGTGCCTTCAATTCCAGATGCCAGGGGACTCAAGGTTGGTCAGTGCCAGCCAGGACTCGGCCAGGGATGGAAATACAGTCTACCTTCTGATTCCTAGTTCTCCCCAGTCCCCGTGCCTGCACGAAGCGTCCTCCCCTCTCAGGGAGATTCAGCTGCATGGACCAGACCTCCTGAGAGGGCCTGGACTGTTGTCTTAGTGCAGCTCCATGAGGGCCTCAGCTCTGGGGAAGGTGACAGGTAGTCCCAGATCAGCTTGGGGTCATGCGGGTGAAGGTAGGGGTGGATACTGGGACTGCCACTGCAGTCCCTCACTGTCTCCATCCCTCCCAAAGATAACGGGGCCCTTCCCACCTGCCAGCCTGAGCTGTCATGGCAGAAATGCCCACCACACCCCTGGCTGGTGTGGCTCAGTGGACTGAGCATTGGCTTATGAACCAAAAGGTTGCTGGTTTGATTCTCAGCCAGGGCACATGCCTGGGTTGTGGGGGAGTATGTGAGAGGCAACCATGTTTCTCTCCTTCTCTTTCTTCCTCCTTTCCCCTCTCTCTAAAAATAAAATAAATAAAATCTTAAAAAAAAAGAAAGAAAGAAAGAAATGCCCACTGCAAACATGAAGACTGGTAGGGAAGCCTGCGTGTGCTCAAGGGCAAACCACTGTTGAGCCTCAACTGTCACATAGGCAGTGATACTTCCCAGAGCTGCAAGGACAGAATATGATAATGTAGCCAAATGAGCCTGACAACAGTAAGAGGAAGGGCTCGTCCCCACACTCCTTGTCCTCCCTCAGGTCAGCTCATGCAGGGACTCACCATCGTCGGCCGTGTTGAGTTTGAGGCTCTTGCCCTTGAAACTCAGCTGTCCGCCAGCCACCTGGGTTTTGGCTAGCGTCTCTGCCAACTTGGCAATGTCTTCAGAGGCCATACTGGACTCGTTGGCAGGCTCTCCTGGAAATCTGCAAACTGAAGTGGCCAAAGTTTCATTAAGAGAGAAGGCTCGACCCTGGTGGGCAGCTCTGTTGGTTATATGCCAAGGCTGCAGGTTCAATCCCCCATCAGGGCACACACAAAAATCAACCAATGAATGCATAAACAGGTGGAACAACAAATTGATGTTTCTCTTTATCTCTAAAATTCAGTAAGTAAATAAGTTTTAAAGAGAGAGAAAGGGAGGGAAGAGGCTCCTGGGGTCCCCAGTTGGGGAGATAGAGTAGGAAACCAATCAGGGGCCTATGCCCACCTTCCCAATAGCTACACCACTGGGAGAAATGAAAACTGCAAACTAGGAAAGGAATCATTCTAGAAAGGTGGATGAGATGGCAAATATGAGAAATATCATGTTTTGCCTCTGAAGAACTACCTTCCCACTATAAGGCATTCTTGTCCAACCGCCCCAGCTGGGACACCTAGCAAAGCCATGTGAGCTGCCCAGTTCCTGGGCTCTCAGAGAGTGACAGTTAAGTGCCAGGGTCATGGACACCAAGAGTTTGCCCCAAGCACACACCTGCTGGATCATCTTGGCTAGTCCCTGTTTGAGGATCCCATCCCTCAAACAGGACATAGATGGCTACAGGATCCAGGTCATCCGTCCCAGAGAATGCCCCACCACCCACACTGGCATGATTCTGGGGGTGGGGCACAGGAGCCAGCCCACCGCACATCTGGTTTCAGCCCTGGCCAGGAGAGTAGGTAGCCCATGGTGGTCAGACCTCAGGGATTCCTAGGAGACTAGAGGTCTCTACATCACAACAGCCACCATCACAATAGAGCAGGGGCAGAGCTGCTGAAAAAAGGAGCTTCCAGCCTGGAGCTCAGCAGACTCAGAAAGGACCATTCCACTCTCCAAAGAGGAAATGGCAGGTCATCAGGCGAGACCAAGAAGACTGATTAGGCAGAGAGAACTAGGAGATACAGAGACTCCTTCCATCCAGACCACTTACTCCCTGAATCAACTCAGCTTCAAGATATGGTATGATAGCTCCCCATGCTCCCACTGGCCCAAGTAGCCAGACTCGCACCCTCTTTTTCTTGTCTTAACCTCATCACCCCAGTGTGTCTGTCTTTATCAATAGGCATGAGTTATTCTTCTGGGTAAGGAGGCATCAAACCATTCATTATGAGTACTACTATGTGCCAGACATTGTTGCAGGTACCAGGAGTATAGCAGTGAATGAACACTGCCAGCTTGAAACATGTTCTAAACAAGATATTTAGTATCCTAAGTAAGATACTCAGTATCTGATATGAAAAACAAATAGGAAAGGAGGGGGTAAGGAGTTTTTTGAGGGGTTGCAATTCCAAGTAGAATGGTTAGAGGTGGTATTAGGGGAAAAACAAAGACCTGAAGGATATCAGAGATGGAGCCATGCAGATACCTGGAGGAAGAACATTCTTGCAAACTCAACTAACTGCTTTTGTTGGGGAGAGGAACTTCAAGGAGGCCAGCGGGGCTGGGGCACAGAAGAGGAAGGGAGAAAGGAGGTAAGAAATGAGAAAAGAGTATGAACAAAAGGCCCAAAGGTCATTTTAAGAACTGTGGCTTTTATCCTGAGTGACAAGGAGAGCCACTGGAATGTTTCCAGCAGAGGAGAGGGGTGATACACACGCTTCAACGGGATCAATACATCTGCCACATACGGCCTGGCTTTTAAAAGATGCTTCAATGATGGGATGAAGCAGAATAAAAATTAGCCTGAAACTCCACCACCTCTTGCAGTTCTGGGAGGGAACAATCTGAAGCTACGAAAATGGTGTGTGTATGTTGGGGTGGGGGCCCCAAATGGAACAGGCACACAAACTTATCAGCTGGCGGAGGGCCCACCCTTCAGTCTAGTGTACACACGCGATCCACTAGACTCAGCAAAGAGGTGAATTCATTTGTCCAAAGTCTGCAAAGGAGCAGTGGCAGAGCAAAGACAAACGGTAAACATACAAGCGGTCCTCTCCCTTCTCCACTCCGGCGTCACTTTCTTAGATGCACATCCATCGCTCAGGTGAAGCGTTTGCAGTGAGTCACGCCGATTCCCTCCCGAGGGCTGCGGCGCCAGCCCAGGCCCTCGGCGAGTGTGGGCCTCTTGGGAGGCGGCCTCCAAGGGAGATACGAGCGAGTGCCAGCCGCCAGTGACAGGCAGGCTGCGCGAGAGCCGCACCCGGGATCCCTGGGCGACGCGCACCGCCCCCAGTTGACACCGACGCTGACAGGAGACGCCACTGTTGGCAGCGGCGACCAGGAGAGCCAGACACCCTCTCTAAGCCTCAGTTTCCCCACATGCAAAGGGGTCTAGCCCCCCACTCCCACCCTCTCCGCACTTGGCCGTAGAAGGCGCAGGGGAGAAGATGCTCAATGGGCGCCCCACCTCCCACATCCAGTTCCAGAGCCGCCCCGCCCCCATTCCAGGCAGGTGACAGGGAAAGGAAAGGACCCTCACCCTACCGTAAACAGATGGCGCCACCGCGTGGGGAGACCCTAGCAGGCGCCTACTCCCTCCGGGATGGGGGCTGACTTAGGGTCCGTGTCAGGTCCGGTCGGAGTCGCCGCCTCCGAGTCCAGCGGTCCCGATGCCCAGCCCGCCTGTCCGTCTGTCCTCCCCACTCGCGACACCACCTGCTCCCCGCACGGCTAAGGATGATGGCGGAGGAGGAGGATTTTGAAAGCCGGCAGTTTCTTTCCCTCGATTTGATTTGTTCCAGGCCCGGACGGCCTCCCCGGCCCCCGCGCGCGCGGCCTCTCGGGTATGGTAGTCCAGTGCCCCGCGTGGGGCGCGACGGAGCGCCGCCGCGCACTACCTTCCCGAGATTCAACGCGCCCAGAGCGGGCGGGCGGCCCTCTCGCCCTCCCTTTTCAACTTCTGGCTCTTTCTCTGGGAGACGACAGGGCGGCATTTTGTGGTGAGCTCCCAGAAAGACTACAATTCCCTTAATGCCTTGCGGCCTACCACCCCCGCCCTTCTGGAAAGGTGCGCTTTCACGTAACTTTATTGGCAAGAGCTGGCACAGCCCGACGCACCCTATTGGATGTGTTCAGCAAGAAATAGGTATTTCCTGAAAGGAAAGCCTCGCCTTTTCTTTTGTCTCATGAAATTGAAAGAACATTGGGAGCTTTCCGTGTTAACAGTCACAAATTACTCGATGATTAAAAAGGGGAAATAGTAACCCCATGAGGGAGAAACTCTGACAGCATATTAACCCAATCGGCCCTTATGAATATCAATAAGAGGACAAACTGATATCCGCCTCACACCTCTGTACGCGATGCACTGAGGACACAGCATCACCAACCGGTGAGCGATGCAATTAATCTAATAATGAGGAAACATCAGACAAACCCAAACATGTTACAGAATAACTGGTCTGTACTCCTCCAAACACGTCTCTCGTGAAAGAGAAAAGCTGGGGGACTGTTCCAGATTGAGGGAGGCTAAAAAGACAGTAAAACGAAATGCAGCACCTGATCTTGGATTGAGTTTTGCAGTGTGTGTATGTGTGGCTGGGGGATTACTATAAAGGGCAATATTGAGACAATTAGTGAAACTTGACTGTATGTATATTATGTAATAGTATTGTATCAACATTAAATGTATTGATTTTTGTTACTGCACTGGGTTATGTAAGAGACTGCCCTTATTCATCTCTGTTGATTGAATTTGAGGATGCAGAACATGCAGGTACAGAGAGCTGACTCTACAAATGTATGCCTTTTGTAAAAAAAGAAAAAAAAAGTGGCGTCGCAAACTTTCAAAAAGTAGGGGGAGCCCTGGCTGGTATAGTTCAGTTTAGCTGGATTGAGTGTGGGCCTGAAAACCAGCGGATTTCGGTTGGATTTCCAGTCAGGGCACAGGCCTGGGTTGCAGGCCAGTTTCCAGCAGGGGACACACAAGAGGCAACCATATATCGATATTTCTCTCCCTCTCTCCTCCCCTTCCCCTCTAAAGATGAATAAATAAAATCTTAAAAAAACAGTGGGGGCATGTCTATACACATGTAGAGTACAAATGTGGCAAAATGTTAACAGTGAGTGAATATGGGAGTTCTTTGAACATTTTGGCCACTTTTCTGTAGGTTTGGATTTTCTCAAGTACCAGAACACAAGTAGCTTTTGCTTTTTTCTTTAGTGTTATACTTATTTATTTTTAGAGAGGGGAAGGCAGGGAGAAAGAGCGAAAGGGAAACATCCAAGTGTGGTTGCTTCCTGTGCGCCCCCTATTGGGGGCTGACCAGGCCGGCAACCCAGGCTCGTGCCCTGACTGGGAATCAAATCCAAGACCCTTTGGTTTGCCCGCCAGCGCTCAATCCACGGAGCCACACCAGCCAAGGCTTTTTTTTTTTAAACCTTTTAGCCATTATCTAAATAAAACATGTTCACCATAAACACTTCAACCAATTTAGAACAGGATAGAGAGAAAAGTAAACATTATCCCAAAAACTGTAGCACCCAGAGATAATCACTGTCAACATGTGCAGCTGTCTTTTCTAAAGGCTCTTCTCGCAACTCGGCCCACACACATGCTTTTGCACTGCCTGTGATTCACAGTTACATACAGGCTGGGGTAAAAGTAGATTTATAGTTGTCAGTATGCAAAACACAGAGTTTATTCTTGTATTATTATTTATGACTTATTGTATTATTTATTTGTACCACAACTGTAAACCTCCTTTTGCCCCCCCTATATATTATGAACCAGATCCTTTACCACACAGGTAGTTGAATCTCTACAACCACAAAGGAGGTGGGCATTGTTACCACCCTTCCCAGTGCAGAGATGAGAAAACCAAAGTTCCAGCCCGGTTCACACAACTACTCAGATAGGGGTCATCTTTGTATCTTCTTCCTCATTCTCTGCCTACAAGCCCCATATCAAATGCCACCTCCGTTGAGAGGCTTTCCTATGCCACTCCAGCCAGGACACTTTCCTCCTGGCCCCACCGTGAGCCGAAGGCCCCCACATCAGTCAGTCTGTGGGTTCCTTCACAGTCAGAGTCAACAGTGTTCGGGGCGGCTTCCTCCTCAACCCGGGAGCACCTTGGGGATAGGTACTCAGCATCCTCTGGGGCCAGGACTGTGGCTAGTGCTTCAGGTTTCCTCATTTGAACTGGTTTCCAGTTTAAACAAACTGGAGTTTGTTTAAAATGAGTACCATGAGAAGGCTGGGACGGCCCCAATTAGGCCTGCTGCACTTCCTGTGCTGGCTCCAGTTAGGGTCAAGGTCAGTCCGGGAGTCTCTCGGGACGATCCCCAGGCTCCCTTTTCCAGTTTACTTCCTGCGACTTTGCGGGCCCTCTGAGACAGACCCCCCAGAAAGAAGAAGGTAGAAGGTGGAACATCTTAGACAATCTCTTTTTTCATCTACTTGATGAATCAGGGGTTTCAGAACTGGAAGGGGCCCTGGCTGGGTAGCTCACTTAGTTACAGCGTCATCCCTATGTGACAAGGTTTCGAGTTTGATCCCCAGCCAGGGTACATAAAAGAACCAACCAATGAATGTATAGGTAAGTGGAGCAACAAACTGATGTTTCTCCCCCCTTTTCCTCTCTCTCTAAAATCAATAAATTAAAGAAAGAGAGAGGAAAAAAAGAAAGAAAGAACCGGAAGGGAATTCTTTACAGAAACTCAGTGGCCTTCAAAGGCCAGGGAGACAATAGGAGGTCATGGGGGTAATGGAGAACTCTAGACTAGGTATTCTATTTGAAAGTATTCGCACTCTAAGCAAAAAATCACAACCCAGCCTGACAGCACCCCTTAGCCATCTAGATTCTGTTTGTTACTCCCAAATCTAGATTCCATCTCACTGCCCTTTATTTCTTTTTAGAGAGAGGAAAATGGAAGGAGAAAGAGAGGGAGAGAAACATCAGTGTGTGGTTGCCTCTCTCAAGCCCCAGACTGAGGACCTGGCCCGCAACCCAGGCATGTGCCCTAATTTGGAATTGAACTGGCGACCCTTAGGTTTGCAGGCCCGTGCTCAGTCCACTGAGCCACACCAGCCAGGGGTCAAAGTCCTTTAAAATGGAGACTGGGGTTTAAAAACAAAGGAAGGAGGTTTGCCCAAGGGTGCACAGTGAGTCAGAAGAGTCCAGAACTGTCAGTGTTTCCGAGCAACCCATTCGTCATCTTCTCTCTGTCCTTCCCTTTCTCCATCTGTCTCTCTGTTATCACAGGAGAGCTGGTCTGTTTGCCTGGCCCTGGAAGTGGACTCGGCCTCTGACAGACAGATAAAGCCATCTCCAGCCACACCTTTCCTCTTCCCAACAGATGAAGGACTTCAGTTCGAAGAGGTCAGATAAGCTGCCCAGTTTGCACAGAAATTTAGAGAAGACCTAGTAGAAGCTAGATCTCTAGGCTTCTTTTCTTTCGACACACACACAGGCACACACACATAACAAGTCTCTTTGTGAGTGGGAGGCAGGACCACGGGGATGGGGAACATTCCGGGCCTTTCTCTATCTGTGGCGCAGTGCATTCTGTTTTGTTTTGTTTTGTTTTTTAATGTCTTGAAGAGGAAAGCAGGCTGCCTCTGATTCGTTTGGTTTACTTTAACCGAGTATTTTAAATTCCATTCTGGTGCCTGAAAACAAACTTAATTGCCAATTGCAAACGGTATAAATAATATTTACACCAGTTTTCTAAAGGCTGCCGGCTTGCCATGTAGTCATATCAGAGACAAACGCCTCGAGTGTGCCAGACAGTGAGGAGCGTGGGGATTAGTTCCTAAGACCCGAACGAGTGCTGCCCTTGGGCCCCCGGGGAGAGGTGCATGGGCCTGGCCCTGCTGCTGGGGAGCCTGCCCCCCTCGGGGGTCGCCTCCCAGTGGGAGAGGAGTCCCTACCTCGTTAATAAAAGACAACTCAAACCACACTGTCCCCCTCGGGTTCAAGCAGGGCTCTCCTCACAACATACTTTTTTTCTTTTTAACCTCTATAAACAACTGCAGTTAAAATAATTCATTAACTCTATCAACAGTTACCGAGCATCTACTCTGTACCAGGCACTCTCCCAGCACCTGAGAATCCAGTGATAAAGGAGGAAGAAAAGGGTGTTGTCTGCAGAGGATCCTAAATTTTTGGCCCACGTTTGTGAAGGGTTCCCTACTACCAGATGCTTTGGGAGATTACTTTCTTTTTCAAGAAATATTGTGTTTCAAAATGGCGACAATATTTTGAAAAGAAAACTGATGGTAATTTTTAAAAATTAGTATAAATGTAAAAAATCATAAAGAGGAAAGTTGAAAATTACCTGCTTTATTTTTAACAAAATTTTATGTGGCCCTGGGGCGGCTCATTGGGTTGGGCACTGTCCCACAAAGCAAAAGGTTGCTGGTTCAATTGGGGCATGTGCCTGGGTTGTGGGTGGGTCCCCCTTCAGAGCATGTGCGGGAGGCAACAGATTGATATTTCTCTCACATATTGATGTTTCTCTCCCTGTCTTCCTCCCTTCCCCTCTCTCTAAGACTAAATCTTTTATTCTAGCTTCTCAGAACCTCTTGCTGCTCCTGAAACGCTGGTTTCCCAGAGCAGCTAAGATTCCTAGGATTCTGCAAGCAGCTAGAGTTATCTTGTGGACTGCTGGATGGATGGATAGAAAGATGAATACGTGATAAAGCAAATACAACAAAATGTTAACAATAGTAGCATACTCTAGGGTATGCAAATATACAGCTCTCAACTTCCTGGAGGCTCGAACATTTTCATAATAACTATGGGGCCAATATGACCATGTTTTACTGCCTGCATTTCATCCGCTGTGTTACAGGCTGACCCATCTCAGCCTCCAGGCTCATGGGTCCTCCTCCCCCACCTCTTTTTTTTTTTTTGAGATTTTATTTATTTACTTTTTAGAGAGAGTGGAAGGGAAGGAGAAAGAGAGGGACAGAAACATCAGTGTGTGGTTGCCTCTCATGATCCCCCGCCCAGGGACGTGACCTGTAACCCAGGCATATGCCCTGGCTGGGAATCGAACCTGCAACCTTCTGGTTTGCAGGGCCGCACTCAATCCACTGAGCTACACCAGCCAGGGCTTCCTCTCCTTTTTTAAGTCATCTTTGAGAATATGAATTCTATGGACTGTTTCCCAGAAGAATATATATTTTTATTTATTTTCTAGTTAACCACACATTTATCAGTGCTTTGCATGCTTAATCCTCACAGTGACCCCATGGGGGACGTACTCTTCCTATGCCCAACCTGACCCTAAAACTGTGCATTCATCCTCAGGAGCCCTCCCTACACCCCAGGGTAAGGTCTTGGAGGCTGGGGCCTGGGCCTTTGCTGGAGCTGGACACAGTGTTTCTCTGCAGTCCCAGGACCCAGCGTGGAAACGGATGTTGAAAGAGTGAGGAAACTCTGCACACGCGTGGAGAGTCTCCTCTCCACACAGCTAAGGTTGCCCTGTGCTCAGACCCCGCCCCGACGCAACAAGGCATCCGTGGAGGCTGGCCCGGGACAGAGCTAGGCCTGGGGCAGGAGGTGCTCTCGGGAGCAGGAACAACCAAATGTTCCTGTTGGTTGCTCTGAGGTCAGAGCATGAGCGTCTGGCTCTCATTCTCCAGGAACCTGCTCAGGTGACAGGCCCTCGTGACACATTCAAATGTCAGATGTCCACGTCACAGGGCAGTGGTCAGGCCTTTCAGGAGGGCACACCTGGAACTGAATTGTGTCTCTCTACCTCTTTCTTAGCTGTGTGACTGCAACCAAGTCACTTCCTACTTTGTGTCTGTTTGTTCACCTAAAAACGGGCAAAATCAATCCCTACCTTACAGGACTTGGGGAAGGGTAAAGGATCAGCATGTGCAAAGGGCTTGGTTCATGGTAGATAAGAAGTGGTGGCTGTTACCGCTACTGCAGCTTTAACACGGGGTGTGGAACACTGTCGCCGAGGACGTCGGGCCTTGGGGTTCCCCAGAAGACAACTTGTGCCAGCCTGGAGAACTTTCTCCCCAAAGCACTACCACCTCTCGTTCTTCTTGCTGGGGTCTTCTAGATGTATGTCCGGGAGGTATCCAGACATGTAATATGAAAAATCAGAGACATTTATTGAAGAAGATACATGATACAAGAAGCATTGTACATAGGACAGTGATGCCTCAGTCCCCTTCAAAGTGGGCACCTTGGGACCTCACACAGTTCTAACTGACATCAGCTGCCCTGTCAAATTTTCCTGAATCTCATCAACGGTCTGAAATCTCTTACCTTTCAAAAGTGATCTTAGTTTTGGGAAAAGCCAGAGATCACGGGGCCCCAAATCTGTACTGTAGTGGGGCTGAGTCACCAGTGTGATTTGATGTTTCACCAAAAACTCTGCATTGGACGTGATGCATGAGCAGGTGTGTTGTTGTGATGAAGCTGCCAATCACCAGTTGCCCAGAGCTGCGGTCTTCTGAACCATCCGAATGGTATCTGCAGAGGAGTGTTCAAACTTAACACAAGGTTAGATGTAGATTCATTACCCTAGTCACTCAGTCATTTTGAATGCGAGTACCACAGACTACACGAGCTCACTCAGCGGCATCTCCTGCCCCCACTGACCGGTACAGTGGAGTGGTCATGTTCACGCGAGCACATTCCAGTCCATTCTCCTTGGCTGCCAGGTTACTTCGATGTCACGCAAATGGTTCTCATTATATTAACAATGGATGGATTTTTTTCCAGACAGACCTTGTGTGTGTGTGTAATGTGTTCTGTTTTCAATTCCTCATCCGAGGATATGCTATTGATTTTAGAGAGAGAGAAACATTGATGTGAGAGAGCAGCATTGATCAGCTGCCTCCCACATGTGCCCCGACTGGGAATTGAACCCTCAACCTAGATATGTGCTCTGATTGGGGATTGAACCTGTAATCTTTTGGTGTACAGGATGACTCTTCAATCAACTGAACCACCTACCCGGGGTCTTGTAAAGGATCATTTACTGTCTCAGGCAGTTTAACTAGTTGGTACCAAACTGAAAATACAGCGGGGCAGACATGCAGTTGAATTCCCCTCTGAGTGCTGAGTCCTCATAAGGATCTGTGTTATTCCACTGGCCCTGGGATGGTGGAATCACCACACATTCACCACCTTGTTGATTTGCTGCAAGATGCGGTCATCCAACTGGGCTCAGCATCCTCACCCATAAAATGGGAATGTAACAGCAAGGGTGCCTGATCTGACAATTTGTCCTAGAGTGTTTCACCGAAAAGTGCACAGTGGCATGGGAACTACCACTTATTCGTCCCCTACAAGAGCTAGGCACTGTGCTACATGCTTTACAGGTACAATTTCACTGTAATCCCTAAAATAAACTTTATGTTGATTAGACATCCTTACCTTTATTTTACGAATGAGGAAACTGGTGCTGTGAGATTGCTGTGGCCACACTATAGCAAGTGGCAGAGCTGGGACTCCAACAAACCTCGGTCTTACTAATCCTGCCTGGGTGGCGTCTCCACCCTACCACTGAGCCTCCCCGAATCACCAGGTTTGGCCTGTGGCCACCTTTAGCCCATGATCTTGGGTCTGTTGCAGGTGATTCAGGGGTCCACCTCCCATTAAACATTAGAACCCCCAGGGTTGTGCTTGTCAGAAATACTGAGGCAGAATCTCGGGGGGGGGGGGGAGAGGGAGGGATCAGAGGTCTTTATTTTAAACAAGCCCCACCCCATGATGAATCTGAGGGCCATTGGACTCTGGTTTGTATTTGAGGATATGAAAAAGTCATCCTCTTTGTTTACGAATCTTGGAGTAGCAAGGAGAGAGAGCCCCCTCCCACAGAAGGGAGAGTTTGAGAGTTTCTGTCAGTGAAGATATATTTTCCTCATGTAAGTACCCCACTTAAAGCACACAAGGGAAAGTGCAAGAGGCCATGCAAAACGCAGCTCAGGAGTCAGAATTGCCACCTTGGACAAGCCACTTCATCCCAAACCCCAGTTTTCCATCTGTAAAATGGGCGTGCTAAAACAATCTTCCATGGTTACCATGAGACTTAAATAAGCAAACAGCACCAGTTGCTCTTCCCTCCCAGCATTTACCACAGTGTGTTTCAAATTTGTCTCAGCCACGTATCTCCAGTTCCCAACATTGTGTCTGGCACATATGTTTGTGGAAGAGATAACATTTGTAAAGACAAAGTCAGCCAGGCTCACAGCTGATTTTCAATACATTTAAAAATACATATATATGTACATACACACCTATGCATACATACATGAGTGTGTATGTAGAATGAAGAGGGGAACATTTGAGAGAACTCTCAGGAATCAGAGGTGCCAGGGGTGGAAAGGTGGGGTGACACTGTATTTGGAATCAGAAGCTCTGGTTCACCCCCGGCCGGCTCTGCCCAGCTCAGATGCAGGGCCTGGACGCTCACAGCTGCTCTCTCTCCTTCGGTGATCTTCCCTTACATTCTGGGTCTTCTAAGCAGCCTCAAACACTTTCGGAAAAGCTCCCATGCATAAAACACCAGCCGATCGAGGTCCTGATGCCTCTCTGAGCCTCTGGTTTTCATCCGTGGAAAAGACACAACGCAGCTAGGGTTTTGGGGAGCCTTCAATGAAAGCTCCTGGAAACACGTTTTTTGGTTTTTGTTTTTTTTTTTTTCTCACATGGGGAAGGGCGGAGGCGCCGAGTCAGACCCGGCATGCGCCCAGAAATGCAGAATTGCCGGGGGGAAAAATCCTAAAAGGGAAGGACACAAAGAAAGTAAAGGTGAATTCCAGGCATGAGTTTTCCGGGGGGCAGCGGGAGCTCCCCCGCCCCCCTCGGCCCCCAGGTGCGCTCCGCGCCGCCCACCGGCGCGGAGCAGGGAGCCGCGCTAGGACCCGAGGAGGAAGCGCCGCAGGGAACCGGACGCGGCCTGCGGCGGGTGCTGCCGCGAGCGGCCAGCCGAGCGGCTGGAAATGAAAGTGCAGCGCTCCGGAGCCACATGGACGGAGCTGCCGGGGCGGCGGCGCCGGGAGCAGGATGCGGCCGCCCGTAATTAAATAGCATTTACTCTTATTATTACTAATAATAATAACGTAATCATACCTCTAGTCATAGCATACCACTTATCGGGCTCGGCGCAGGCCCGCGGGGAGCGCAGCCCGGCCGAGGTGAGTGCAGCGCGCGGCCCGCGCCCCGAGTGGCGGAGGCCGGCGCCCGACCGCGTCCCGGCCGGCGGGGGGCGCGGGGCCCGGGGCCGCGCGGGCCGGAGCGGGTGGGGGACCCCGGGCCGGGCCGGAGCCGCGCGGGGCCACCTGAGAAGTGCATTTGGCAGAACCCCCTTTCCCGTTTCCTCTTTGGGGGGCACCTCTCGGTCCCTGTTCCCTGCCCCAAAGTTTCAAAATTATCGTGCAGCTGGGGGCACCTGCCGCCTGGTGATTCGGCCGCCCTTGCAGCTGCCGAGGGCGAGGGGGAGCCTGGGAATTTTCTTCCGGGGGTGCTCTCGCCTCGGCGATCGGAGCTTTGGGGTGTGCGAATGCTTTGCGGCCCCCCGCGAAAAAGGCACACGAGTGTCTTTTGTGTGCTCCTTGGCCCCACAGCGCCGGGAGTTGGAGGGACCGCGGCGAGGGCCAGGGACCCCGGCCGCCGACAGGCCACCCCTGCTGGCTGCGGCAGCCACGCGAGCCCGGGGATTCTGGGCCTGCGGCCGGGCCTGGAGTGGGGGGGGGCGGTGGTGGCAGGAAAGGGGGCGCGGTCTGGGCTGGGGGCATTTCCGGTCGCGGGATCGGTCCCTGGGCTCCGAGACCTGAGAGGGGCCTGTCGCTGGGTGGGTAGAGCTGGGCCGAGGGGACTGCGGGGCGCAGCTCCAGCGTCTGAGGGGCGCCCTGGGAGATGGGTGCCCAGGAGCTGCCGACCCCAGCCTCGGACCCCACTCCCTTCCTCCGAGGCCTCAGAGACTCCTCTGGGCCTGCTCCATCCTTTTACCAATTTCCTGTAAAATCTGCCTGGCTTGGTGTTTATAAGGTGCCTGGTTTGGGGGTCTTTCACAGCGACAAAGCAGTTTTCCCAGGGGGGCAAAATCATGTAGGGACGATTCCCTGGCAGATCCTGACGGCTGTGGTGACAACACGGCACTAGAGGGCAGGAGCAGGGTTTGGGCCCAGGAGGGGGGGTGCAGTAGGGGGCTGGGGTGCCAGTTGGGGCCGGGGGTCCCACTGCAGCTTCGTCCGGAATTTCATTCCTCTGGGTTGCTCACTGGGACTTTGCTTACCAGGTATCAGACCTGTGAACCCCAACTTCTTACCATTTTTCTCAGTTCCTGTAATCCATCAGGCCTCATGAAAAAAGCAGAGTGCAGTTTGTTGAGTTCTCACAAGAATGTGATAATTACAGTACATTGAGCAACTGTTGGAAGCAAACTTACAGCAGAATCTTCAGTTTCACTACCAAGACTCCCCCACGTCACTCCCCACATGCAACCACATCCCCAGGTTGTCTTTCTCCATTTTTACTTCCCACGGAAATGGTACTGGCACAGAGCGCGGGTGGAGTGGGTTTGAGGTGCTATGTTTCTTAAGCTGTGTCCTGGTAGGACCAGGTCTAAGGACAGGAGCACGAGTTTGTGGTCCCTGAGTGGGGGTGGGGTCTGTGTTCCCTGGATGCTGTGAGTTCTAGGCTGTTGGCTTTTGTTTCTGATGGACATTTAGGAATGTGGGTTTTGGCACCTAAGGAGTTCGGTGGGGTGAGCTAGTCTGGAGTGTCTCAGGTACAGGAAAGCTGAGGCATCAGCAGGTTTGGATGTGAGAGCCTGAAAATAATATTCTCTTAAGTAGCACTTTTTAGTTCCTAACAAAAGGGCTTTCACATGTGCTGGCTCGTCTGTCCTGCACAGTAACCATGTCAGGTAGACATTTTTCAGTCCTCATGTTCCAGATGAGAAGCCCGAGGCTTCAAGAATAGAATGTCTTGCTGGAAGGTCACATAGCAGAGGAGGATTCCCGCCTGGTTTTCTGACTCCAAATCTTCACCCTTTCCTGGAGTCCTGGGCTACTGGAGCAGTAACTTTTCAAGTGCCTCTTGTGAGCCCTGTTAGGTGCTCCGGGGCAGGCGGGGGGGTGGGTGGGGGGTGGTGGTGGTGTGGAGTTGTCCCTTCGAGTCTTCCTGGAAGGAGAATGGAAGTCTAGCGAGTCAAGGAGAGAACAGGGAAGTGCTGGACACGGGGGTCAGTGCAGTGGGAGAGGAGAGGAGAGAGAGCTCTTGGGGTAACCTGGGAAAGTTCAAGAAGGCTCCCTGCAGGAAGTGGAGCTTGAGCATGTAAGAGAGGGGAGGCTTGGCCCAATGAGAAGAGGAGTTCATTCCCAGGCTCGCAGCAATCGTCGGGAGGTTGACAGGCATTCTGATGCCTACAGTGCTCCTTGAGGGGTGGCTGTTGTTGGTCTTCATTCCACAGTTGAAGAAATTGAGAAACATAGGATTTATGGGGTTGACCCAAGGTCACCCAGCTGGATTTGAACCCAGACCTCTCTGTGATTGTTGAGTGTGCCACATTGGAATTGGTGTCACCTCCAGCTGGTGACATCATCTAATTGGACCACCTCCATCTTAGATATGTAGACAAGAACAGAGACCAGGACAGTATGAACTGGCAAATGCAATAGGGGTGGGGGCTAAAGCTAAAAGGTCAGCAGGCTTTCCAAGGCCAGGGGCTTTACTAAAACAGCCCTCCGTCCAAGGGCCTTGTGGGGCTGGCCCAGTAAATACGCTCTCAGAGATTTCTGGAAGGGAGACTGGAGAAGACAGAACGGCTGTGGAAGGAGGATGGGGCCCTGAGCATGCAGATCTGCGTTCGGTGCCCTAGTGCCTGCCTGCCGAGTACCTGGCTGCCTGCCTTGGAGGAGCTGGTAGCTTGCACAGGGGGAAGATATGGATGATTAACCTGAGCTGCTCAAGCACAGCCACTGGGTCTGCCCCACCCCCTGTGCTCCGGGCTGCGGTGCAGGGGCTGGAGGACACGTTCAGCCATTGTGTTGTCAAAGTGAATTATGCCCCACCCAGAGGGGGGAAGGTGTGTTTTGTCTGGGGTTGGAAATTCTTCCTAGAAGAAGTGCCATTTGAATATTTGGAAGATGGCTGAGAAAGGCTATAGAAAGGGCATCGTAGGGGGACACGCTGAGATGGACAAAGGCAGGGACATGTGGGGGAGGAACAGGCAGATGATCTGTTGCAGCCACAATATAGGCGGTATGTGTGTGAGTTCAGGTTCAAGTCTGGCTCTGCCACGGAGCTCCCCTGGGTTCTCTGGGCCTGAGTTTTCCTTTCTGAAAACAAGCCCTGCGGTTTGATGATGTTTGATAGCAATCTGTGGGAGAGGCCCAGCATCTGGGGCTTGGGACAGGGGACCCAGGTGAGAGGAACCAGGGGGGTTTGTAAATTCTTTTATCTTTTAAAGATTTTATTTATTTATTTCTAGAGGGGAAGGGAAGGAGAGAAGGAGAGAAATATCAATGTATGGTTGCCTCTTGTGCATCCCCTGCTGGGAACTGGCCTGCAACCTAGGCATGTGCCCTGACTGGGAATCAAACCATGGTTGTTTGGTTAGAAGGCCCTCGCTCAATCCACTGATCTACACCAGCCAGGACTATAAATTCTTCATAATTTCAAAACACTGATCCAGCAATTACCATGTGGTCAGGCCCTGTGTGAGTGCTTTTTCCTAGATTAGCTTATTTAATCTTTGTAACAGCCCTATAGGTAGGCACTATAATTATCCCCACTTTACAGATGAAGAAACTGTGGCACAAAGAGGTAAGTGACATTGTGTAAGAGGCAGAGCTAGAGAACAATCTCGGGGAGTCTGGCTCTTGAGTGAGACTTGTGTGGGCCTAGGGGTTGCTGGGAGGCAGGAGGGGCCTGACGGGCCAGGGGTGATGGGAGGTGCAGGTAACTGCCGATGGAGCTGGACCCTCAGCCTGGGCTGGTGAAGGGTTGGCTCTGAGTCAGCTCCCAGGAGCCTCTGCAGAAGCCAGCTCTTTTTATCACATTTAATGGCCAGAGGCACGGGCTCATTTTCCTTTCTCCCTCATCGCCAGCAACAGGGCTGTCTCCCACCTTATTTATTTCCCTTGGTTGGTCTGCTTCTTTGCAAGCACCCTGATGGCTTCTGCGGGTGCGCTGGCGCCGCCCCTCCCTCCCACTGTGGAGGCCCGGAGGAAGGGGCAGCCGCAGCACTTCTGATTCAGAGTTCATCTGCAGCTGACTGTGGTCAGCAGCAGTCCTGAGCCCCGTGTCAGAGGCTGAGACACTGGCTTGATGGGAACGGTGGCGATAGCGACAGCCGCCACGACATATCTAACGCTGCTGTGCGCCAGCACTGTGCTTGGCACTTCCTGTGTCTTTTCTTACTGAGTCTTCTTAAGAACTCGTTGAGGCAGGAGCGATGGTTAGCAGCCCCACTTGGCAGAGGAGACCGAGGTTCCAAGATCACCACTGCAGTGGAGCGGAGCCAGAGGGAGCCGGGCAGCCCAGGCTCCCAAGTCCAGGTCTTATCTGTCAGGCAGGAGTGACTCCTTGTGTTCTTTTGGTCTCTGTGGCGCTCTGTTCTTATCTGGAAACCCTAATTATCTAACATGTCATGCTTTTGCCCAGGGTCTCTCATTAATCCTCTTGACAATCCTTCAAGGTCAGTGAGGTCCCTCTTTTTTTTTTCGAAAAAGAAAACTAAGGGTCATTCATTCTCCAGCTCTTCCTGCCCTGTCCACACGGTGACTCAGGAAGGGAACACATGTCAGGTGCCCCGAGACCAAGTGCCGGGGTCAGCCAGCGAGCAGCCACTGAACACTTTCTGTGAGGGCTGCAGGGGAGGTGGAGGCCGTGACCCTTCCGGGGTTTTCGGGGGCTCGTCTGCTCTGCTTCCCCACAGCACTCTGTGTCCTGCCCCGTCCCTCTGCAGGCAGAACACAGGGCAGGGAGTCCAAAGTCCCGAGATGCACACCCAGCTCCAGCACAGGCCAGCTGCGTGATCTGGGGATGCTCTCAGCCATCTCTGCCTCAGTCTCCTGGTCTGTGAAATGGCCTTGCCGATCCAGTCCCATCTGCCTTGGGTTTGCTGTGAGTCTCAAATGATGGAACTTTCAAAGTTGTAAAGACCACCCGGTGTCTTTATAGTGCATGGCTGTGGTTGCCATGAGCAATTAATAACCTCCGGAACATTCCTGAGTCGTTTCCACTGCCCTCGTTATCCAGGCCTGGATCAAGTCACCTCCTCCCAGCCAATTTCCCAGCTTCCCCTCTTGTTACCCATCTTTAATGCAGCAGCCAAAGGGATCTTCTCAAGATTTAAATGTGACCCTGTCACTGCTGAGCACCGTCCAGTGGTTCCCTGACTTGTGCAGGACACAGCACTGCCTCTCCCACAGGTCCTGGCGTGCGTGGGGCTCTGGGACCGGCCTCGGCCTGCGCCTTGCACCCTGCTTCCTCGGTTTGCCTTCACTCCCGGCCTTCTGTCTGTTCCTCGAACACCCTAAGCTCCTTGCCACCTCAGGTTCATTGCCTTTGCAGTACCCTCTCCCGGTGCACTCTTACCCACCTCCCAGGTTCCCGTGGCTTGCTCCTTCTTTTGTCTCCTGTATTTTTTTGAAGATTTTATTTATTTGTATTTTAGAAATGGGAAGGGAGGGAGAAAGACAACGACCTGCGAGAGAAACATTGACCAGCTGCCCCTCATGCCCCTAACTGGGGACCTGGCCCTCAACCCAGGTTTATGCCCTGACTGGGAATCGAACCATCAACCCTTTGGTCCACAAGCTGGCGCTTCAGCCAGGGTTTCCTTCTTTTGACTCTTAAGTGCCACCTCCTCAGCAGAGTCTTCCCAGCCCACCCTCATCACTCCGCTGCCATGTTTCCTCTCCCAGTTTCCTTGTGACTGTTACCTCTGCCTTTCCTTGTCTTGTGCGGTTAGCCCTGACCTGTCGCTTTGTCTTCTTGTTCCTGGAACACAAATCCCGCAGGGCCAGGGTCTTTGTTAATCTCGTGCCCCGGCACCTGGCAGAGACCCCTGCCCACGAAGGTGTTCTGTGGATACTTGTGGGATAAGTGGGTACCAGTAGCAGGGTGTTCCTGAACAGCCCATGCCGAAAAAGAGTGGCCCAGACAGAAACTGCAGAGAATCGGTGTGGACTGAATGAGAAGGACTTTCAGGCTAATTTTGTAGGTTGCCAGGGACCCTGTAATAGTGTCCTGCTCGGCAGGAAAGACAAACTTACCACCTCCTCCAGGGGGGGCCTGCCGTGTAACTCTGGGAATTGCCTCCTTACAAGGCGCATGTCCTTGGCCCCACGTTGCAAATGACATACAGGCTCAGAGAGGTGCCCCAAAAGCTGGTGTGGGACGGTGCTGGGGTTGGAACCCAGGTCTGGTGGCCTGCCTCCCTGCCCTCAGGGAGCGGAGCAGGCGGAGTAGCCCAGGATGACCCTTGGCCCCAGGGCGCCCAGCCCAAGGACTTCTGACCCCCTGGGGCTGGAGCAGTGGCTTTTCAATCACTCAGAGGGAAGGAGCGCTTCCCAGTGTTGGGTGGGTACTAGGTGTTTTCTCTTTTGCTTTGTTATACTTGTCCATAATTCCCAAGGGTTGTACAATGAGCTTCTGTTACTTTTCTATTTAAAAAAAAAAAAAAAAGCCCTGGCTGGTGTAGCTCAGTGGATTGAGCATGGGCCTGCGAACCAGACAATTGCAGTTCGGTTCCCAGTCAGGGCACATGCCTGGGTTGCAGACTGGTTTCCTGCAGGCCAGTTCCCAGCAGGGGACACACGAAAGGCAACCATACATTGATGTTTCTCTCCCTCTCTCCTTCCCTTTCCCTCTAAAGATAAATAAAATCTTAAAAAAAAAAAAAAAAAAGCTCTTGTTAAAGTTTTCACTTAAGCACCGCAGCTGGCGGATGGCAGTGTAGCGCAAGCCTGGGCCCCTCCCCAGGTGGTTCGAGGCCTAAAACATGATTTTGAAAGTTAAAGCTCTTTGTGCCCAGAACACCGGGCCAGGAGGGGGAGTGTGCTGTGCTGCTGACTGTTAGTGTGGTTTATGCTGGGGCAGTGGGGGAGGCTTGGGGACTTGGGGACAGTTTCCTGACCTTTGGTTTCTGCCGAGGTGACCAGTTGAAAGTAAACAAAGTGCAGGTCCTGGTGGAGGGGTGAGTGCCAGGCCTTGCTTTTTTTTTTTAAGACTGTTTTTTCAAGCCTCACTTTTCTGTGGAAAGTGGGGACAATAACACCTACTTCTGGGATTATTGTGGGGATGAAAACATGATGCCTTAGAACAGAGCTTCAAACCATCGCTGCAGCGCAGACCCCTCAGGAGGCAGCAAGCCCTCTCAGGATGCTGTTTTTTAAGTGCATTAAACATGAAATGTACGGCATTACAGAGGAAGGCAATTCTAAGGAGCTGTGGCTGTGCTTTTTTTTAATCAGCGCACTGAAAGACAGGACCTCACAGTCAGTAACACAACTGCAGTGGTCTCGAGGCGGTCACCAGTGTGACCTGCAGTTTGTCGTGTCTGTGGTAGCCGAGAGGCAGCAGCGGGAGCGGTGATTTCTAGCCCGACCCTGCTGTGGTGTAGCGTCGACATCCGTAATCGAAGGGGATGCTAAGTACCAGGTGGGGGTTACTGGAAAAACTTGCCGGTGTTTTCCCACCCACGTTCATGGGCTCCTGAATTCTCTCCTTGGTCTCCAGGTTCAAAACCCCTGCCATAGAAGGTGCTTGACACCCAGTGGGTAATGTCCAAAGGATGGGCTGAGGCCCCTCCCTACCCTCCTTGGAGCAGAGGGTCCTCAGGGGAGGAGGCAGGGCCCACAGGGGCTGTGGGAAGGGGGCGGAGGCAGACCTGGGATGCTGACTGGTGAGGTCAGGTTGGCTGGACTAAACCATTGACGGTCTCTGACTAAGCCACTGAGGGCTGGTGAGTCAGAAGTGCCAGGGATCTTTGCTGATGACGCAGCCTCAGGTAGCTGAGCAGCCTCGGTGCTCAGGTAGCACCGAGTTCCCTTCACCCAGCTTCCCCTGATGGTAACATATCGTTGTGCCTGTGGCAGGTCTGTGGTCTGCCCTGACTGCTGCTCCTTCAAGAGTTGGGAACAGGTAAGTGCCCGCGGCAGCATGTGAGATGACCCAGGAGGCATCCTGTGGGGACCGGGAGGAGCACCACAGGGTTGGGAGGTGATGACAGGGTGACCTCCAGAGTCCAGTTGCCAGGGTTCAAACCCCAGCTCTGACACTTACTAACCAGCAGGTGCTAACTCCTTGTGCCTTAGTTTTCTCATCTGTAAAATGGGGATGATAATAGCACTTTCTTCTGGGGGGTGGTGAGGATTAATTATTATCATTAAAGCTCCTAGAACAACATCTGGTAGGAGAATGTACTTCATACCTGAGGACTGAAGTCAGTCTCTACCCTCCGTGCTGGGACTCGAGGCTCCACTTCCTCAGAACAGGTTGCTGAGTCCTGCTTCTTAGGGCTCCCAGAGATGGAGCAGATGCAGCTTCTGCCTCCGGGGAGCTCCCAGTTTGGGAAGGGATGGGAACATGAGCACATTCCGGCGGATAGCCCGGAGAAGTGCAGTGATGGCGGTGCTGGGGTGGGGGTGGCGGCGGTGGGCAGGGCAGGAAGCCCCGGGCACCAGCCAGCGGGGAGGAAGCGGGCTGTGAAAGGAGGTCCAGACACCACACACAGAGGGCAGCCTGAACGGGAAGCCGATGGTCCGGCGTTACCAGGGTGCAGCAGCGCAGGCTGGGCCTCACGGTGCCCTGCATCCTCGATGAGCAGCTTGGCATTTGCCCTCTTGCTGGTGGGAGTCACGGACGGTTTTGTTTGTTTAACTTTTTATTCACGGGAAGTTGTAAAAATAGCACCGAGTTCCCTTCACCCAGCTTCCCCTGATGGTAACATATCGTTGTAGCTTAGCAAAATCAGAGCATTGGCTTCGGTGCATTACTAGACTGCAGAGTGTATGTGGCTTCCACCTTTTTAAGAAATCTGCATTCGCACGCGAGTGTGCGCGTACCCAGAAGAGTTTTGAGCAGGGAGTGACACTGACATGTGGGTTGACGGATATTCTTGGCCACCAAAGGGCAGCAGACTGGACGGGACTCACTGGAGGGCCTGGGCTGTGATTGTGGAGAAGGAGGGAGGAGATGCCCAGGGGAGAAAAGTTTCCCAGGTAAAGGTGGGAGGAGTTGGAGACGGACTGAACCGGAGAGCTGAGCCAGACTGCAGTGGGGGATTCACGGAGGAGGGGTGGGGTGAGGGAGAGGCTGCTGAGCTGAGTTTGGAGTGTCCACTGAGTTGGGGGAGCGCCCGGCCCAGCTGGGGTGGGCATCGGGGAGGGCTTTCTAGACACAAAGGCATCCGAGCTGAGTCGTGAAGGAGTTGGCTGGCTGTGTGTGTCGGGGGGCATTCCAGGTGGGGGCCTCAGGCTGGGAAAGGCTTCGAAGTCATGGGCGACCTGGGTGTTGGACATCCAGGCTGCGTTGCTCAGAAGGTAAGATGGGGATCTGAAATGTTGGGGAGGGGGTGGGCCTGGCCAGGGGAACAGATTTGTGAATCATCAGTGTGACTCACGACATCAGCACAAAATGTGAGAGCTCATCTGGGGAGAGCGGGCACGTTGAGGGAGCAGGGTGCTGTCCCATCAAAAGAGGCCAGGTGCTTTGGTCTTCAGGCCTGGGCAGTGGAGCAGGGGCGATCAGTCACAGAGGCAGGTGTGAGGGGACCTGGCAGGCGCAGCCGAAAGTGCCAGAAAAGGCAGGTGGAAAACTGTCCCCCTGTGGACTCAGCAACAAGGAGGTCTCTTGGTGAGCGTGAGCGGTGGACTGGGAGTGGGGTTGCCGCGAGTCGGGGCATGGAGGACGTGAGGATGTGGACGTGCGGACATCTCTTTCAGGAAATGTGGCCAAGAAAGGGAGGAGAGCTTGTGCAACAGCCAGAGGGGGCTTTGGGTCAGGGAGGCAGTTTTGATTGTTTTGAGCCTGAAGACAGGCTAGGCGTCCTGGGGCTGGGGCTGAGTGCTGAACGGGACAGAATGGCTGTCGCAGGGGCCTCTAAAGGGATCGTGACAGCCCCTGGGCAGGCACATGGTTACCACTCAGCAACTGCGCATATCACTCACCATTTCTCATTTACTTATTCAATACTTATTCTGCCCTGGCTGGTGTGGCACAGTGGACTGGGTGCCAGCCTGTGAACCTGAGAACCAAGGGGTTGCCGGTTCAACTCCCCATCAGGGTACATGATGTTTCTCTCCCTCTCTTTCTCTTTCCCTTCTCCTCCCTAAAAATAAAATAAAACCTTTAAAAGTAAACACATAGATAAATAAATACTTACCCTTATCTATAAAAGGTCTGAGTAGGAAGAGTTGATACTCATTCATCTCTTTCCTGTACTGCTGTCCGGGAAGATGGCTCACACAGAGCTGAGTGGAGGGACTGTGGGGGGGGGCGCATAAAGTGGGGTGGCCTGGGCTCAGACCCTACCTCAGCTGTGCGGCAGCTCAAGGCAAGGGCTCTGAGCTTCCACTCCTCCCAGGACACCTGCCTCACCTTGCTGTTGAAAGACTCATTCAGACACGTATACCAAGTGCCTGGCCCAGTGCGTGGTGCTACATTGTAGCTATAATCAGTGGCATTATTTTGCCTTTTTTGTGTCTTTTCTCCTCAGACTGAGTTTGGTAGTTAAACAAGATTTTTTTCCTTGAACTTGAGGGAGTCCTATGCAGTATTCCAGCCCAAGTCATTTGTGGGAAAGGGCAGGTGGCCTCCATGCAGCTCCTTGGCCATCGAGCGCACTGTACGAACTCTGAGTCCAGTGGGACACGGGCGTGGAGGGCAGGGGCTGCGAGCCTGGTTTGGACGTCTTTGGAGACTCTGAGGCAGGTCATTGCCCTCGGGAATTCCCTCTGCACCGTGAAATGGGATGAGCGAGGGTGAGTGCACAGCGTGTTGGGGGCAGATGGGCCCTGTGACCGACTGATAATAAACTGTTCTCTCCCCTAGAGACTGATGGAGAGGCAGAGACGCAAGGCGGACATCGAGAAGGGGCTGCAGTTCATTCAGTGAGTGTGCGCTGGGGCTGTGGGGCGGGGCGGGGCGGGGCCTCGGAACGCAGCCGGAAGCACGTGCTCTCTGCAGCTCTCCTTTTCCTGCTGGCTGGTCCTTTGCTGTTCAGGTCCCCGCGAGTATTGGGGACTGGGGAGGTAGGAGGTGCCAGGAAGTGACTGGCATGGCAGGGGCGAGGGGCTGGATCTGTGAACCCCACATGTGAGCCACGAACCCTACACACGCGTGTGCGCTCCCTGACCCTGGCAGCCCTTCGGCCTTGTGCAGTGTGCCGTCTACCCTCACTGTCCACACACGCTCGTCAGTTCTCTTGCCTGTGCAGCTCTTGTGAGAAACCAGTGGCCCCACTTACTGAGCACGTCTTCCTAGCTCCGCGCCAGGCCCTTTACATCCATCATGGTTCTGATCTCCACAACAGCCCTGGAAAGTGGGTGGTCTTGTCCACCGTTTTGCAGGTGACACAGCTGAGGTCAGTCTGGTGAACAAGGTTAACCTGGAGAATGCTGTCTTTTGTAGGAATCCATCATGAGCTGAAGTCACTGGTTTCCCTGGAGCTACAGCTCCGAGCCCACACCCGGGTTCTGCTGCTTTCCCGGGTGGTCTCCATTCTCGTGAAATGGAGAGAGCAGTGCCACGTCCCTCACGGGGTCACTGCGCCTGCAGGAGTCATTAGCTTTGTGGCCTGGTCTCCTTTCCCAAGGGGGTCGCAAGAGGTTTAGCAAGAGGACTACCTCCAGGAACCATGTGTTGCTCTCCCCAGGGGCCGCTCTGCGGGATAACACAGTGGGCCTTGCTCTTTGTGAAATTACTGGGTTTTCACATACAGATCGCATGTGCTTAGCAAACATTTAGTTGGCAACTCTGGGCACAGAGCATTGGAGGAGACACAAAGCGATCTGGACAGGTGGGTTGGCGCTGCCTTGTGGAGGCCTTAAACACCAGGATGCGGTGATTTTTAGGACAGGATGTGACCTGTTGAAGAGGAAGCCCGTGCTGGAAGGGGAAAGGCTGGAGGTGGAGACCAGTTAGGAGGAGGGTGACCGCGGCAGTGGCCTGGGCTGGGACAGTGTGGGGAAGGAGGGACAAGCCCTGGCCTCTGAGGGTGGGGAGGTAAGAGGATCGGGTTGGGAGCCCTGCTGTCACCATCAGGGACACCTCTCACCCCCTGGAGTCCTCCGGCATCTCTCACTGCTTCTCCCTCGCTCGCTTAGGCAGCTCCTTCTCGCCCAGCCATTGGTGACAGCTCCACGCAATGGAAAGGGCCCAGCCCTCTGGCCCTGGCGCTGACCTGCTGTGTGACCTCGGGCAAATGACTGCCCCTCGGGGTGTCTGTTTTCCCCTCTGTGACATGAGTGGCCGGGAGACAAACCCCAGTTTCCCCTCCAGTTCAGCCCTTCAGCATGACAGGTGCACCTCTGCTCTCCTGGGCTGACACTTGCTACCATCCTGAGTGGCATTTTTTTGACCACGGGAGAGCAGAGGGCACCTAGGGACCCATCTACATTGTTGAGTCTGACATGAAGGGGTGACAGGCTCTAGGTGTACCTGGTATTGGTTGGTGTTAATGTGAGTTTCGTGGGAAGGGGCAGGAGAAGGGGACCTTGGGTGGATCGCTGATGGTGCCTGGGGGCCTGCCGCTGCAGGGCTGGTGTGGCAGGGCACAGCCACTCGTAGGGAGGGGACTGCTTTCTCAGGACAGCTGGCTCAGCCGAGCTGGCCTGCTCTCTCTCAGCCTCTGCACCTGGGAAAGCCAGGCTGCTAGGCCCTGGGGTGAGTGGAAGGCCGGCATGGTGATGGTTCAGGGAGAGAAAACTGCTGTCCACTCATCCCAGTCCGTGAGGTGGCATCGGAGGTCCGAGCTGGAGGAGCCCACTCCAGGCGTGATCCTGGCCTGTGGCTCTGGCTCCTGGACCTCCATGTATCTGGGACGCTCGGGCTCAGCTAGACCTTGTTTTCCTCTCCTTTTCCTGTTAGGTCGACACTACCCCTAAAGCAAGAAGAATATGAGGTGAGTGTCAGCTGCTGGGCTGGGGGGAGGCCAAGAGCAGGGGTGTCCAATGAGGCGGGTGTGGGTCCAGGAGCCAGGGCTGGGGCTGGATGGAGAAAGCCCCCTGAGTGCCCTCTGTGTCCTACACCCTGGCAGGCCTTTCTGCTCAAGCTGGTGCAGAACCTGTTTGCCGAGGGCAATGACCTGTTCCGGGAGAAGGACTACAAGCAGGCCCTGGTGCAGTACATGGAAGGGCTGAATGTGGCCGACTACGCCGCTTCCGACCAGGTGGCCCTGCCCCGGGAGCTGCTGTGCAAACTGCATGTCAACAGGGCCGCCTGTTACTTCACCATGGTGAGCCTGGCGCGCCCCCGCCCTCCCCCACCCCCTGCCCTGCCCGCCACTTCCCCAGATGCCCAGCCGAGCCAGGCCATACCCCGGGGAGCCTCTGCAAGGCCGGCTTCTCCCCAGCCTCCCGTCTGAATCTCACCATCTACTTCCTTGACTCTCAACCCTGCTGCACAGCAGATTTACCTGGAGAGCTCGTGAAGTACTAATACCGATACGTGAGAAGATTTTTAAAGATGACGCTGGTGCCTAAGCCCTACCCCAGATGGATTCAGTTCGCATCTCAGGGTGGCCTGAGCGCTGCCAGGAGTCTGTGGGCAGTCAGGGCTGAGAACCTCCCTTGTCATCACGCCGCCTCTTTCTGCAAACCTCTGGCCTGCCCCGCTGCTCCCTCCTGGGCTCCTCGCCTCCCACCACAGCCTCCTCCCTGAGCCGGTCCCCGGGCAGCCTCCATCTCTGCAGGGAGGGGAGCAGGAGGCCCGGGGGAGGGAGGGTCACCGGCGCTGACGCAGAGCCCCTGCTCCTCTCCGGCAGGGCCTGTACGAGAAGGCGCTGGAGGACAGCGAGAAGGCCCTGGGTCTGGACAGCGAGAACATCCGAGCGCTGTTCCGCAAGGCGCGGGCCCTCACCGAGCTGGGGCGCCACAAGGAGGCCTATGAGTGCAGCAGCCGTTGCTCACTCGCCCTGCCCCACGTGAGTGCGGCTCTGCGTCCACTCTGGCCAAACCACCCCATCGTTCTGAGCCTGAGTTTTCTATTCCATAGAGTTGCAACTACTGTTACTAACCGTGACCTCTGACTGTGTGCCAGGCATTGCTAAAGATACATTATATTAGCTCACTTGCAACAAACAACCCTTTGTGGTAGATACATTTATCCCCATTTTAAAGATGATAGAGGGAAAGGAACTCTCCCGGCATCTCCGAGGCTTGGTGCTTAGAGTTAGAGTTGGTGCTTCTAACCAGATTGAGTGCTGAGTACAGGGTCGCAGCGAGAATGAAAGGGGTGCCACGTGCACGGAGTGTCCAGGCTGTCCTTAGCTGGGGAGGAGCCAACGGGACATGACCTGGAGAGAGCCCCGCGTGCCTCAGCCAGTGTGCGGCTGGGCATCTGCATGCGCTCCCCATTTAGTCTCCTGCGTAGCGAGTGTTTACTGAGTGCCCACGCAGCACCCAGCGCTGTGCCTTTCGGGGACCCACAGGCTGCGCGGAGACAAGTGGAGACATCCCTGGGTCTAGGCTGGGCTCCACCACTGACCCCGGGCGTGGACCTGTCCCTGCGCATCACCTCCATGCCTTTAAAAGGTCTTTTCTACTTTATCCCTGAAATGGTGGGTGTGAAGGTGTTTGGGGTAGGTAAGTGCTTCCCAGGAAGGGCTGAGAGGACTCAGGAGTGGTCAGGATCCTGGAGGACTCCCCGAAGGAGGTGGGTCATGAGTGGGCCTGGAAGAGGCAAGAAGGATTTGGGTGAGCAGAGCAGAGAGGAAGTCACACGCATGATGGTCAAGGACATCAGTGCCCCAGCTCTGGCCTGGGTTTGGGTCCTGATATTGAGCCTGCACGTACTAGCTGTGTGACCTTGCACACACGGCTTGGCCTCTCTGGCCTTGGTTTACACCCTGTAAACGGGGTGATAACAAACCAGGCGTCGCAGGACTGTGCTGAGGATGGAACTCGACAGTCGCACGGGCCGGCGTGCACGGTAGCAGGCACAGTGAGTGTTCAGAAAACATGCGCTGTTACTCTGGGTTGTGTTTATTATTCTTCCTCCCCTGACTCAGTTCATTCACAGTGAGAACCTTTCTCACGACAGTTGTCCCCATCCGTACAGCTTTTTCCAGCACTCAGAGCAGGCCCACACCCAGCTGTTGTGGCGACCCCCTCCTGCGAGGACATCTGGCTTTTACCCCACTGTACAGCCCAGCCAGGGTGGTAACTCCCCTGAGGGAAGTACGCAGATGAGGGCTTTGGACTCTGAGTTGGAGAGTTCCCATTTCCAGTCTTTGCGGATGGATGCTAATAGAACTGTGCCTTGTGTTGGCACCATGACTAGAGATGACCCCAGAGCCTGACCTTGGGGCCCCGGGAGCTCCTCAGTGAGTGGGAGGTAGCAGCTGCGGGGGGTGCGTCAGTCCCCCTCGCCCGCCGTTGCCCAGACCAGCCTGATGCTGTTGCCTACCCAGGGGTCTCCCCCACCAGACCGGGCTGCCCATGCATCCTGTGGGGCAGATTCCTTTTCCTCCCCCCAATAAAAGAAAAACAGAAGCCAGGGGTTCTGGTCCCAGCCGCACCACAATCTAGCTGTGTGACTTGGACAGCCAGCCACCTTAGTGTCCCCTTCCCGGAGCTTGCTTCCTTGTCCGTAGTGACGTGGGCTGAGAGCAGCCCCCCTCGCCGGACTGCACGAGTGCCCACAGTCCAGCTTGGTGAGCCGGGCAGACCAACCTGCTCCACCCTGTGTCTTGTCTTCCCAGGATGAAAGTGTAACTCAGCTTGGTCAGGAGCTGGCTCAGAAGCTTGGGCTGCGAGTTCGGAAGGCGTATAAGAGGCCCCAGGTAGGCGGGCTCTGGGTGCCGGGGTTGGTGGGGTGGAGACGGGGGGATCTCAAGAGGGAGTCTAGGCGCCTTTGGGAGAAGTAGGTGAGGGTGGCCGGGGCCAGGCCGGGACAGAAGGGAGTGACAGCAGGTGATCGTCCCTCTTTTTGGCCGAAAGCCCTGGAGTGACTTTCAGAACCTTTAGGGAAAGGAAAGAACAGCCGAAGCTTCCAGCTCACCTTAAACTAAACACCAGCTGTTAAAACCCATCCCCTCCCCTGCCCTGGATGACTTCAGCACCCAAGAGATGGCCTCAGTGATAGTGGTGTCCTTCAGCCTATGTCCTCACATAACCCCCGTGTGGTGGCGCATATTTGAAATGTTGGTATCTGTTCGGTTCGTTCAAATCTATGTATGTTCTATGGCACCTACTGTGTGCCAGGAAGCTGCACGTAGAAAGGGTATCGTTCTGGAGTCTCTGCTGTGACCTCGAGCAAGTCAGTCCTCTCTGTACCTTCAGTTCTGCACCTGGGACGTGGGGTAATCATGCCCATCTCAGAGGGTCCCCGGGAGGATCACAGTGAGCAAGTGACATGGCAGTGCCTGCACACAGTGGCAGTGTGTGCTCGAATTCCTCTGGTCAGGTCAGGGTTGCAGGAAGAAAACACCCTCAGGTGACCCAGAAAGTGCAGGTGACCCCTGGCGGCCTGGGGCAGGGAGCCTTGGAGGGCACCATGGACCCCGGCCGCCTGTCGGGCCCCCTCTGCTGCCCTGGCTGATGGGACCCTGAGCATCTTTCCAGGATCTTCATCTCTTCCCACCTCTCTCCAATCTCTGGCAGGAATTGGAAACCTTTTCTCTGCTCAGTAACGGCACTGCAGCTGGTGTGGCAGATCAGGTAGGATGGGGCCAGGACCCCAAGCCTCCCTCCTCCCCACCTCAAGGAATGACCTGTTGTGGTTCATCCATCGTGAGAGCTTTGAATTCACTCTGGGGTATAAATGACCACAGGCAGAGGGCGCAGGGGCGTCAGACTGAAGGGTTGGGCTCCATCTATCCTCGTCTCCGCTGCTATGAGCCAGGCACCTGTGCTAGGAAGAGGGGCGGCTGACAGCCTGAGCCTGTCAGGTTCGTGGGGACAGGCTGTGGCTGCTGGTGGCGGGAATGGTCGCTGCAGGGGCAGCCTATGAACCCCTGAGAAGGGAAACAGTGGCAGCAGGAAGGATGGGGATAAGGAAGTAGAAAGGAGGGTGACCGGGGCCAGACCGCCCAGGCCTTTCCCTGTGGGCGGCGGCGGGCTCAGCACACGCATGACTGCCCTGCCACTCACCACATGGGAAATGCTGCGTGGACTTGGAGCCTTCTCGGAAGATGAGGGATGGCCTCTAAGAGTACGGATGGAGCCCATGTCCTGCCTCCTTGTTTTACATAAGGGGAGAGTGAGGCACAGAGTGGGCAGGGGACTTGACCAGTGTCCCACAGCAGGGCAGCAGCAGGCCCACCCTCCTCCAGGGTGTTGCAGCTCTTTCATTCATTTACTCATCACATCTCAGGGAATCCCTTCTAGGCCCTGGCCCGGCTGCAGGGCCAGAGCTTAGTTAGGCACCTCTTTGCCCTGGGGGACCTCTCAGGCTGCAAGGGAGGCAGGTGCGATCTCATCTGGTTTGTAACCCTCACTCATCGTGGTTTATAACCAGAAATTATTAGCTGCGCATGTACTGAGTGTTCGAAAAATAATAAGGGAATGTCTTAGTCTGTTTGGGCTGCTGCAACAAAATGCCGTAGGACAGGTGATTTATAGACAGCAGACAATTGTCTCTCGGTTCTGGAGACTGGGATGTGCAAGAACAAGGTGCTGGCAGATTCTGTGTCTAGTGAAAACCCACTTGTGGGTTTGTAGTTGGCACCTTCTAGTTGTAACTTTCGAGGGCAGGGGGGACCAGGGATCTCAGTGAGGGTCTCTGATACCATTCTCGAGGACCCCACTCACGCTCCTGTTCCAATCACCTCCCAAAGGGCCTCTTCTATTACTGTCATCACTTTAGGGGTTAGATTACAACATATCAGTTTGGGGGGGATAAACCGGTACACCATAGCAGTGAGTGAATGAATGAGCAATGAACAGTCCCAAATAATTTTACAGCAGTGCCTCAAGGGAGGTACTGCGTCTTCCCTGTGACAAAGGGAAATAGGCACAGAGAAGTTAGGTGACTGGTCTGAGTTCATCCAGTGTGTGGCAGGCACTGAGCTTGGGGCTGTGCACATGGCAAACCAAATAAGTATGGTCCCTGCCCTCAAAGCGCTCCCCAGCCAGGGCAGATGGACACTAGCCAAATCGTTTCTGGTTACAAACTATGATGAGACCTTTAAAGGCAGACCGTGGGGAGCCACGGGCCACTGGACATGTAAGGCCTGATTTGGACTGGCATCAGTGACCTTTAAGCTGAGCCCTGAAGGTTAAGGAATAGGCAGGGCAGGATATACAGGTAAAATAGCATTCCAGACAGGGGCAGGCATGCGCAAAGGCCCCAAGGCTGGGAAGAGCTCAGGTGTGGGAGGGACCAAGTGGAGGGGAAGCAGCGGTCCAGTGGGGCTGGAACAGTAGCTGGAAGCCAGACTGCTTTGTCCCTGGTGAGGAGCTGCATCCTCATCATAAGAAAGTTGGGAAGGTATTGATTCCCTCCATTCAGAAGATAATTATCGAGTGCTATATGCCCAGCATATAATTGATCTAGGCACTTGGGGTAAAGCAAGAGAAACAGCCAAAGAGCCACACCCTCACAGAACTTGCAGATTAATTGGGGAAGGTAAAGAAAAGGTGATATGTGTTATGGAGAAGGGGGCTGAGGAGTGCTGGGGCTGTTGGGAGGGGGCTGCAGATTTAAACAGGGAGCAGGGAAGGCCTCCGTGAGGAGGAAACACTTGCCCTGGCTGGTGTAGCTCAGTGGATTGAGCACGGGCCTGTGAAGCAAAGAGTCACCAGTTCGATTCCCAGTCAGGGCACGTGCCTGGGTTGCAGGCCAGGTCCCCAGTAGGGGACACATGAGAGTCAACCACACATTGATATTTCTCTCTCATTCTTTTTCCTCCTTTTCCCTTCTCTCTAAAAATAAATAAATAAATTTTTTTTTGAAAAGAAGGAAACACTTGAGCAAAGTCCTAAAGGAGATGAGGATAAACCCTAAGGGGGTCTGGGGGACCAGGCAGGGGGAACAGCTAGTGCGAACCCCTGAGACAGGAGTGTGTGAGAACAGCCAGGAGGCCAGAGGGGCTGGAGGGGACTGTGCAAGGCTCCTCTTCCGTCCTTCCAGAGGTGATGGAGAGGCAGGGGGTTATTCAGACAGGTCTTATCCAGGGTTCCTGGATCTCAAGGGCTCCTACCTCATCCCCAGAGCCCGAGAGACTGGGCCCTTTTGTTTTCTGTGGGTAGTGCTGTGATTGCGCATTAGCAGGCAGCTCTTGGATGACCTTAGCCGGTATGTGATGGGCTGTCTCTGTTCCTTCTCTTCCTACAGTGACTGCCCCAGTTCAGACCACATCCCACTTTTCCAAGTCCTGTCTGGACTTCCTTTCTTGTCGCCTCAACACTCTGCAGACCCCCCCACTTGTTCCCCCATTGCAGCTGCAGGGTGAGCTCCAGCAGCCAGGCCTGGCGGATCTCTCCTCACTTAGAAACCCTCAGTGGTTAGTGAAGTGTCTGTTTTAAAGTAATGTGATTAATCAACGTCCGGGTACTACCGCCTTGCGTTCAGGCCTCTCCATCGTCTGGTTCCAGCCTCCCTCTGCACCCTCACCACCTCCTGCGGACGCACCGGATGGCGTGTGTGCATGTATTGTCTCTGCTTTGCAGGGAGCTCACTTGAGAGCAGGGGCTCTGAGCTCCTCTGTTCTGTGCCTCTGCGTGGCACCGCTTTGGAGTCAGGGAGGCCTGGCCTTTGCTTACTGGTGGCATGACTGAGAGGCAGTTATGTCAGCTGTCTGCGCTTTGGGAGGCCTCTGTAAAATGGAGACAGTTGTGCTCAGCCCCCAGGGTGGCTCATGGATGAAATGAGAGCAGGCCTGGAAAGACAGCTCTTGGTGCCTGGGCAGGGTTGGTGTTCACTCCCATCCCATTCCAGCCCAGCTCACTCACAGGTCTCTTCTAGGAGCCTGGGACGAGGCACCTGCCTCCAGGTCCTCGGAGGCTGAGTGAGCGAGTGTGCAGTATAGTGGCACCTGGTCGTAGCAGGCAATGTTGTGCTGGGCAGGCACAACTGATGCTCAAAAGTTGTTTGGTGAATGACTGTGGCCAAAGAGCCACAGCAAATGTGGGTAGAATGCCCAGCTACCAGAGGGCCAGCCTTCCATGTCCACTGAGTCTGGAGCTAGGGGACCACAGATGGTACCATGCATGGCACCGGGTAGCTAGCCCCGGCCAGACCACTCGCCCATCCATGCAGCTTTGCTGGGGCCCCATCACATGCACACAGGCCAGGGCTGGTCATGGGGGTGGCATCCATGAGAAGGCCAAGCAGAGTGGATTCCACGGTGGAGGAGACGAGGTCAGACCCTGCCTCAGTGGCCAGAGTGGCACTGCGTGCACCCACACAGCCAGACCCCTGACCTGGGAGCTATATGCACGCACTGGGTGTGAGCCTGGGCTGCCGGGATGGATCTCTGGCCCAGGCGTCGCGTTCATTCAGCCAGTCATTCCACATGTGTGCCTAGTACTGGAGGTGGCACGACTGTGCCCACAGGGGGCTTCTTAGGACCCTGGAGTCAGGCAGGCCCTGAAGACACGGTCTCTGTGCCAGAGCTGTGTCCCTTGGCAGTGTGGGGAGCGAGATACAAGGAGGGCCGTGAGTCCGAGGCACAGACCGAGCCCAAAGCAGCGATGGTCGAGAGGCTGTGATGGAGTCAGGTTGGCAGGACTCAGGTAGGCAGAGAGGGGGCAGCAGGGGAACAGCTAGAGCAAAGGCTGAGAGGCAGAAGGAAATCCACGTTCTCCCCCTGGGGTTCAGAAGAATCTGGGCCCTGCAGCCTGGTGTGTTTGGGTTTAGGTCTTGAGTGCACCCCTTTATGTGAGGCGGCCCCTCCACCTCTTGGAGGGGTGCTGTTTCCTGCCGTCTTGTGGTGGCTGTAGGATTCCAGTGGGTCACATGAGAATGGTCTCAGCACAGCGCCCACCGGAGAGGAGGGGCTCCAGAGACCTCTGTTCTAAGCGAGTGTCATTAGCTGGAAACAGGCAGGGAGAGATGCTCTTAGAGAGGTGGGCTGGAGGGAGGTAGTGGGCAGGGGCTGCGAAGGCGACTCTGTCCTGTGGGGCCTGGGGAGCCACGGTGGCACTGAGTGAGTACTTCATACACTCGCCGTGAGCACGGTAGCTCTCCGACGCGGCGTGGCGGCCTTGGGCTATTGGGCTTTTCTGTGAGGGCCAGGCACGCCCTGGGAGCCTGCACTGTGGGGGGGTCTCTGCACACAGGGTTGGGAGAGCAAGGCCCGGGGTAGGGTCAGGGCAGGCTCCCAAGTCAGACAGCCCTTCTGACTTGGGAGTGGCAGCTTCTCAGGTCTGACGTCTCTGTGCTGGGGGACACCTGGCAGGGCACTAGGCTAAGGGCTGAACTCGACTGGGTGTGAAGTGCAGACCTGGCCCTGGTGTGAGGCAGCACCTGGTTAATCTTGTTGCTATTTTCACTGCTGCTGAGCCACAGGGCAGCATGGTCAGCGGGGGGAGGGGGATTCTGGTGCCCCCGCTGCCCTCCCTCAGAGCACAGAGGAGATGGGATCCCCCAGGGCCTCGCCAGGGAAGGAGGACTTCAGCTGGAGTGTGTGGGACTCACAGAAGGGGAGGACGGGCCAGGCTCGCAGAACGCTGGGCCGCAGCCTGCAGGCGGAGACAATCTGTACACGTCCACAGGGATGGAGTGCGGAGGCTGGGGACACGAGCACCCAGGTCACCCAGCTCAGTTCCTGAAAGCTTGGGTTTAAAATTCTGTTACTTGTTTACTGAACACACACAGCAGTTCCGGTATGTAAGGTGGTGCCCTAATACGGATGTCGAGTTGTTTCATCCTTGTAATGGTACGAGGAGGTGGGTGACTGTGCCGCCCTCACTTTGTGTATAAGGATTCAGGACGGATGGGTGAGGAAGTTGGCAAGGCCAGGAGCAAGCTCTGCCCGGCCTTCCCTCAACAGCGGGATCCCACCTGGACCGATTCCGCCCGGGGCTGTAACTGGAGAAGGGGACTGTGGTGACTCAGGGAGTGGCACATTGGTGCCTTCTCGGTTGTGCTGTCCAGTCCCATGGGCCCAGGTGACCCCCTGGGTGCTGGGCACTGTGACCTTCCCAGCCCATGTCTGCCTGACCCACCATGTCCTTCCTCTCCACAGGGAACTTCCAGTGGATGGGGGTCCATAGATGACATCGAAACAGGTAGTGTCCCTCATGCGAGGGTGGAGATGGGGCCCCGGCCGCAGCCCCGCAGACACGAGCTCCCGAGGGCTCCCTTCCTTGGGGACTGTGTGAAGCAGGAAGGCGAATAGAGTGGGTCTGGGCAGACTCCCCGCAGGGAGGGGAGAGCACCGCCCAGGCCTGGGAGGGCAGGCGGGGCTGCCCGCAGCGGGGCAGTGCTGGTCCCGTGTCTTCCGCCCCAGCTCCCCCACCCTGCAACTGGGTGCCACCTCTCAAGGTCATCCTCTCCCTATTTTTTCTCCTCATTTTTTCTCACTGGCTTCCAAGAAAGACCACTTTAAAAGTGTCCCTTAGAGAGGGCACTGCTTACCCCAGAGACAGAATATTCAGGCCCTGAGCCGGGCCCATCAGGACATATTACGGGACTGAAGGACCCTCTTCCACTCCATGGTGGCCTTCCTTCCCTATCACTGAGCCCCTGCTGGTGGGGGCAGGCCAGCAGGGTGGACCGGGTTCTGAGCAGGAGGTGGGGGAGGAGGAATGGTGTTGGATGAGGACCCCAGGGCCCTGGGACAACTCCCCTTTCCCACCAAGCAGCAGCCCCCACAGCTACTGAGCCCCACTCCCCCCTCCCCAGACTGCTACGTGGACCTTCGAGGCTCCCCGGCACCCCTCCCCTCCACCCTTACGATGCCCCTGTTCCCTCACGTTCTGGATCTGCTGGCTCCCCTGGACAGTAGCAGTAGGGCCCTCCCCGGCACCGAGGCCCTGGACGACTTCTCTGACGGGGACGTCCTCGGTCCTGAGCTGGACTCCCTTCTGGACTCCCTGGTGAGCCCTGCCTCCGCCCTCCTGCTCTCCTGACTGCCCATCCCAGCTGGGACCCCATCACATTCATCCTCACAACCCACAACGGTTGGAGGGAAGCCCTTGTCTCCATGTCACAGGTGGTAAAACTGAGGCCTTGGGTGGGTACCAGCTTGGAAGAAATGTAAAGCTGCAGAACGTGCAGCTGGAAGGGGCGATAAAGATTTCTGGTTCACCCCATGGAGCAGGCTGGGGCCAAGGTGCAGAGGGTTGGCTGTTCCCAGTGCCCGATGTGCCCAGACCCGGGCACTCAAGTTCTCTCCTGACACCTCTGTTCACCTTGCAGTCTCTGGTCCAGGGTGGCCTGCCTGGCAGCGCTGTGCCCAGTGAGCTGCCCCAGCTGATACCCGTGTTCCCGGGCGGGACCCCGCTGCTGCCACCCGTGGTGGGTGGGTCCATCCCCGTCTCCAGCCCACTGCCCCCTGCCTCCTTTGGCCTCGTCATGGACCCCTCCAAGAAGCTGGCTGCCTCTGTGCTGGACGCCCTTGACCCCCCAGGCTCCGCACTGGACTCCCTGGACCTGCTGCCGTACTCAGAGACCCGGCTGGACGCCTTGGACAGCTTTGGGTCGACCCGGGGCTCCCTGGACAAGACCAGCTCCTTCATGGGTGAGTCCCGGGTGGGCATAGTCACCCCGCACCCCTTGACAGTTTGCCAAGTATCATCGCAGCTCCAGTCTCTGGAGAGCAGAGCGGGGGTCACAGTTGTCTTGAGAAAGCCCAGGTCCTCTCACCCTGTCGCTGTCCGGGGCCACGTCTTCTGAGATGCTGTCTCCTGCCACTCTCAGTGCGGCATGGGGCCGGCATCTCATCTAGTCTCAGACAGCAGAGCTGTGGTAGTCTAGAACCAGGACTTGCGATCGGGTGCTCTCTGCCCAGCCCTCAGGGCCCTGGGGTCACTAGACGATAGGGTCGCATGGGATGACCCTGAGGCTAGGGGAGTGGTGCAAGGCCATGGGTACCTTCAGCACCACTCTGAGCTGGGTGCCAGGGACCCAGAGAGGAAACAGACCCACCTGGGCCCTGATGGGCCTGGCTTTCCACAGTCAGACCTGGCTCAGAGAGCTCACAGCTGAGGGGGATTCACGGGGCTGCTGAGCCCAGAGGGGCTTCACTCAGCCTCGGGGCCCAGGGAGGCTTCCAGGAGGGGATGACGGCACCTCTTGAAGGAGGTCATTTCAGCAGTCTGCATGACAGGGGGACATCTCCCAAGGCAGATGAGCGGGTTATGAGGGAGGGTGGTCTGGGGGCCGGCAAGACCTGAGCTGGTCTTGGAGGACCTGGGAGCCAAGCTGAGGCGCTTCGGCTTGCTTCTGGGGGACAGTGAGTGTGGCAAAGGTGTAAACACGGGGACACACTTAGGCTGGGACACTTCCCTAAGAGTTAGGGGGTCAGCATGAGTAGGAGAGGACGTGTACCTGGGAGGTTCTCTGGGTTAGAAATATGGAGGACAGGTCCTCGGAGGACCCTTCACACCCTCCAGATCCGGGCGGTGACCCCTGTGTCTTCTCCTTGCCCAGAGGATGCCAATTCACAGGACCATCGTCCCCCAAGTGGCTCTCAAAAACCAGCCCCTTCGGTGAGTGACTTGGTGACTCAGGCATCCCATGTCGTCCCAGGGGTTAGAGGACAAGTGGTTGGGGGCTGGAGTCGGGGTGAGCCCTCTGCCTGGGACAAAGAGCTGCATCCCCCCCGGGAGGAGCCCCTCAGAGCCCACGGGCCAGGGCTGGTCTCTCCCAGACTTCCCACCCGAGCTGTGTGCTGGGGGGGTGAGCAGAGGGCAGAGGGCACTGGGGTGTGACAGAAGAGGACATCAAGGCTCAGAAAGGCTAAGTAACTTCCCCGGGATAGTCAACATCCCTGGTTTCGGGACTCAGCCGGGTTCTGGGTGCAGGAGAGCCCTTGACCAGGATTTATGAAGCCTGAACTCATGCCTCAGCCTGGACACTAGCTGGGTGGCCCCAGCAAAGTCACCGAACCTCCTCTAGTCTTGCCTTCTTCCCCATCTGTTGATGCTGTGGGGACTTGGGAAACAGAGGCTGGGGGACAGCATGGCATTTGGGGCCACTCCTACTTCTCCACTTTCATGTTGGGCTTTTTTACTCAAGTAAATGGTTCTAAGCCAAGGTCACTGTAACCCGCGTACCCCTACTATGCTGGTTCAGTCCTGATGTTCTGGATTCTGGGATCATGTTATAGGGAGCTCCCCAGCTGGGAGGGCAGAGGAAGAAAGAGGGCCCTGGACTACAGTTCTGCTCTTGGGTGGGATGGGAGGGTCATAGAGCCCCCATCTAAGGCACCCAAGATGGCCAACTTTCCCTTGCCACAGCCAGAGCCCTCCATGCCCAACACCGCCCTGCTCATCAAGAACCCGTTGGCTGCCACCCACGAGTTCAAGCAGGCCTGCCAGCTCTGCTACCCCAAAACAGGTAACTTTTGTACTCTGCCCCTCTGCCCAGAGCTGCTTGGAATTTCAGGAGTGCATACTCCCAGCATGACAGAATTCTCGTGCACTGGTCAGAGAGGAGTCCCTCGTGCACTGCGGGACAGGAGCCCCTTGGGGATTTCCAGCAGACAGGGATGTGATATGGGAGTGGGGGCTTTCAGAAGGGCTGGGAGGGAGGGGCCCCTGCTGGCACTGCTGGTGAGTATCATGGCTGCCCTGCAACCTGGAAGCTGGTACCTGGCTGCAGAATGCAGAAGCCAATGGGTGCTGCGAACTCACCTCTGCCAGAGGAGATGCAGCAGCCTGCCCCTCTGTCCATGCTCCACCCCCTAGTGCGCCTCCCCTGGTGAGTTCAAACCTTGCACCCAGGTGGCAAAGGAGTTTGAGAAAGGTATTTCCTCAGCTCCCAGCCCCCCACATCCAAGGGAGATGATAGAAGCAGTTCAGAACAGATCTCCAAGGTTGGTAGATAATTTTCAGCATGCCTAGAATCTCAGAATTCTAGACTCTTAAGACTCAGAGTTTTATTTGTCAGCATCCTACTGTCCTGAAGTTCTAGAATGATATTCTCTTGGGATGCTGGGGTTGACAGAACCCCAAATCCTAACAGTCTAGAATTCTCTATCTCAAGCGTATTGGAGTTCAGAGGACCTTAGAGACCATCCAGTTGCTGTCATCCGCTCTCTGCATGACACTCCCATTAGCCCCCCCACATACATGTCACCCCTGAGAGTCATCTGACCAGAGCACCCATGGATCTGTGGGGATGGAGCGCAGAATGCCGTTTTGTTGGATGGCTGTGCCCATGAGGAAGTTCTCCCTTGGCCCCCTTCCCAGTCCACGTGCCCGCTGCTCCCAGCACCCAGGAAGCTGGCTAAGGCCCCAGGAGCCGGTGCATGCCTGGCGGCCAGATCACATGAGGTCCCCCCAAGGGCCATTTCCTCGTGGTCTCTTTAAGGAGACTGGCCCACTCCATTGTCTGGGGAAGGGAGGCCCTTGGTCAGAAGATTTGAGAGGATTGAGAAGAGAAAAAGGAGCAAGGGAGGGTGACTGTATCTGGGTGATGCCCTTGGGGGCAGGAGAGTAAGGGAGGGTGTTGTGGAGGTCTGCTCTCTGCCAGGCCCTGTCCTCTGACTCATTCCAGGAAACCCCGACGTGCTCAGGCTCCCTTAGCCAGGCCCCAGAGAGCGCAGGGCACGGGAGGGTGTGGCGGGGGGGGGGGGCACTTGCCACTGCTTAGGCCCGTCAGCCATCACCTGTCAGTTCTGCTTCCAGAATGACAGCCCCTACCCACCCTGCACCCACAGGCCCCAGGGCAGGCGACTACACCTACCGAGAGGGCCTGGAGCATAAGTGCAAGCGGGACACCCTGCTCGGTCGGCTCCGGAGCTCTGAGGACCAGACCTGGAAGCGAATCCGGCCCCGACCCACCAAGACCAGCTTCGTGGGCTCCTACTACCTGTGCAAAGGTGGGTGGCCCGTGGCAGGGTCCTGCTCTTATTCCAGGCTGCTGCTCTGCTCCTCATCACAGGTAGATAGAGGTAGACAGAGCAGGTATGGCCCATCGAGGGTGAACCCCACATCAGAGCGAGCATTTCCCACTGTGGCCAGCCCTGCAGACAGGTGGGAATGTTCGGGATGTTACAACTGAGCTGGTGGCCTGTGCTCTCGAATGTGAGGGTCAGACAGCTTAAGGAGAACTACCAAAGTATTTAGGAGGGGCACATAGTAAAGGCTTGGTAAGTGTTGGCTTTTAAAAATTATTCTGTGGTTATTGCCCTCACTTCACCTCATGTCATTATGGTTGAAATTTAATGGACAGTTTACACGCTTTCTTCCCATTCTCCAACTAAGCATCTTGGTGCAGGCTGTAGAGCAGTACGTGGCGGTCACAGTATTGGCCAGTGCTTTATATTGCCGCCCCTCTGTACCCACTGCCATGCGTCCTCACGACTCGGGGGGGTGGAGCCTGATGACAGCTGTGCTTTGCAGATGAGGATGCAAATCCCCACCCACCAGGTATAGGGCAGAGAGGGGGCCTGGCCTGGGGAGGGCTGTCCCGGAGCTCTGCCTTGCCTCCCCTCCCCTCCCAGGTGTCCAGCACACTATGTCGGAGATGAGCACAGGCCCTGCAGGGGGGTTGCTGGTCCCCCGGACCGCGGTGGCGGTGGTTGTGGGGGTGCCTTCCCGCCTGGCAGAACGTGTGTCCTGTTGCCTCTTTGCAGACATGATTAACAAGCAGGACTGTAAGTACGGGGATAACTGCACCTTCGCCTACCATCAGGAGGAGATCGACGTGTGGACCGAGGAGCGGAAGGGCACCCTTAACCGCGACCTGCTCTTTGACCCGCTGGGGGGCATCAAGCGTGGCAGCCTCACCATCGCCAAGCTCCTTAAGGAGCACCAGGGCATCTTCACCTTCCTCTGCGAGGTACCTGCCTGCCCACCCCACCCACCTGCCACCTCCGTGGCACAGGCTGGGGAGGGAGGGGGCTCCCTGGCATACTCCATCCATCGTGGGATGTCAGCCTTGGAGCCTGAGGGCTTTGGAGGCCCAAGGCTAGAATCAGCAGGTTCTTGGACCATTAGAAAGTTAGGCTCAGAGGCTGCTATCACGCCAAAGCCCTGACCCTCTCCAGCCCCCTCATTGTGTGGAGGTGGAAACTGAGGCTCAGAGGCCTGGAATAACCCCCGCCCCAGGCCTGACATGGTGACGTCCCAATGAGGGGTGGGAGTGAAGAGAGCCAAGGCCCTGGTTACCTGTCAGAGCCAGAGGGTCAAGGGCCAGAGACCCTGGGACTCCCTTCCTCACTCCCCAGACTCAGGTATTCGGGACAGGGCTTGTAGGGACCCATCTGTCCGCCCCTTCCCTGGGCAGATCTGCTTTGACAGCAAACCCCGGATCATCAGCAAAGGCACAAAGGACTCTCCGTCGGTCTGCTCCAACCTGGCTGCCAAGCACAGCTTCTACAACAACAAGTGAGTGGGGCCCGCAGCCCGGCCCAGGGGTGGGGGCACAGGGGGAGGGCCCCGGGGCAGCTCGGATGCCGGGGGAGCCGCTGAGGCTCGAGGGTGGATGGAGGCTGTCAAGGCAAGGGGCAGAATTTGGGACTCAGACCCAGCATCCACCTGGAAAGGACAGACATAACCGCCTGTTTTGAGCATCTGTGTTCCAAGCATCCTCTTGGGTATCTTAGTGGTCCCTGTAGTCCTATGAGGTCAGAGTTCCTGTCAGTTGTACGGATGAGAGCGCTGAGGCTTGGGAGTAAGTAACGTACTCATCGGGCAAGCAGGAGGCCACACCTCTGACCCCCGTCTGGTACCCTCCACTGTCTTGACATCTGTGTTGGACACTGAGTGGGAGGGGCTGGGTGAGTCAGCTGCCCACCTTTGCTCCCACTGACGCCCTTGGCTCTGCCCCAGTGGGGATGATGGAGCCCAGGCCCTGGAGTCAGAAAGACCTGGGTCCAAGGCCCAGCCTGGTCAGTGGCCTACTCTGTCCTCTGGCCACTGTGACCCTTGCTTTCCTCATCTGTACAGTTGACGGTGATCCCAAGTCCCCTAAGGTTGCTGAGAGGGTAATTAAAATTCCTGGCCCGGAGGAGCTGCTCGATTACTGTCCCTCGGTCCAGGACCCGCTCTGGAGCATCGGGCTGGGGTTCCTGAGGGAAACGCCTCCTCTCCCTCCTCCCGGCCTCGAGGAGCACCTGGGAGCTGGTGCCCTGCTCCTGCAGGCAGCTCTGTCTTTGAACTTGCCTCAGGTCGAATCCGGGAGAGGGGCACACAGCTGGGACCGTAATCCAGGGCGGTCTGAGGGCAGGACACCCACTAGGCTGCCGGCACTGTGGGAGGCGGCCCCCCCAGGAATGGGGGCTGCAGGCTGCATTGTGCCCCTCACCTGCCCTCCAGGTGCCTGGTGCACATCGTCCGCTCCACCTCCCTCAAGTACTCCAAGATCCGCCAGTTCCAGGAGCACTTCCAGTTCGACGTGTGCCGCCACGAGGTACGCTACGGCTGCCTGCGGGAAGACAGCTGCCACTTCGCCCACAGCTTCATCGAGCTCAAAGTCTGGCTGCTCCAGCAGTACTCGGGTAGGGCCTGCCCAGTGGCGGGTGGAGGGGGACTTGGGTGCGGAGCGGGGTGGCCACCGAGGGGCCTCCTGCACACTGTGAAGGCTCTGCTCTCAGGATGCTGGGCTTCCCCTCTCCAGGCACTTGCCGCAGTGGCAGGCGGAGGCCAGTAGAGCCAGGCTCCTACTCCCTTGGCTCCCCGGATGGTCATCAGCAGGTCACACCCCCTCACTGAGCCTCCATTTGCTTGTCTGAAATGGCCATCATCGTCTCTGTGTCAGAGTTGAGGAGATTAAAAGTGATTCACTCACTCAATCTAACCTGGACTCACTGAGCCCCTGCTCTGTGTCAGGGACCGAGCAAGAGCCAGGGAGACCCTTGCTGTGTGGGGACCGCCGTGTGTGAGTGAGGGCAGGGCGGGCAGTGTGACAGGTGGGCATTCCATCTCTTCTCCCCACTATAAGGGTTTGACCAGAGCAGCTGGAAGGACGGCGTTGCCATGTTCTGTGGAGGGGAGGCTGTAGGAGGAGCCGATGTGGGGGTCTCATCTGGGCCCGGTGTGGGATCTGGGCCGTTCTCACTGCCCGTTGGACTTAGAGTGGAGACACTGAGCAGACAGCTGGATGTGGGCACCTGGAAGTTCATAGGAGAGGTCTGGGCTGGACATACATGTTTGGGAATCGTTAGCAAGAAAATGGATGTCAGGCGCAGTGGCTGGCCCAGAGTTAATGGCTGATGACGAGTGGCCACCATGGAGCAGTATCCATAGGACAAGGTCAAAGACGAAATCAGTTCTGGGAAAGGCACTAGAAGGCTGGAGGTAGGTAGGCTGGAGGACAGCTTCATGGAAAAGGGTCTGAGCTGTAGCCCCTCGGGCAGGCTCAGTGTCAGCAGTGAGAGTAGGTGGGTCTGGGCCCCAGGCTCGGGCTCATACCCCGTGCTGGCAGGCAGTGAAGAGACGTTGCCCCTCAGTGAGCTGGCGAACCAGGCCAGGCCAGGCATGGAGCCCTAAGAACTTGTGGGCTGGAGTCTGCCCTGCAGGGGTCAGGCTTGAGGCCCCACTGAGTGTGACGGGGGTCGAGGAAGGGTACTGAGCAGCTGGCCCAAGAGGCAGGGACAGTGGTATAGGGTCATGGAGCCACCATGCCATGCCACGGAGCCAGGATCTTCCTCCTGCATTTTCCCATTCTTGGAGCAGGCCGCTGTCGCAGTCACAGATGCACAAATAAGCCCAGACAACAAGCACTGTTCTTGCACCTACCTCTTTACCTCTTTCCATGTCAGGCCCAAAGGTGGCGGGGGGCTCCTCCACCTGGGCCTGGGGTCCACCACCCTGCTCAGATCCCCGCCTCTCCTGGATGAGGGCCTTCAGGGACACCCATGTCTGCTTCCACCCCTCCCCCAGGCATGACCCACGAAGACATCGTCCAGGAGTCTAAGAAATACTGGCAGCAGATGGAGGCCCACGCAGGGAAGGCCAGCAGCAGCTTGGTAAGGCCCGGGCCGGCTTTGGGGGTGGGCTCAGACCTCATCCCTTTACTTGGACGTAATTCCAGATTCACCAGAAAATTTTAACGGTGGTACAAGCAGTTTGTGTATGCCCATTTGTGGATTCCCCAGATGTTAACATTTTACCACATTCCACACTCATTTTGTCTGTGTGTACGTAACACATACTTATATATGGAAATGAACACATTTGAGAGTAAGTTGCAGGCACAATGCCCTGTCACCCCTAAATATTTCCGTGTGTGTTTCCTAAAAATCAAGACACCCCTTACACAGTAAGCACAGGACTTGATCAACATCACACAATGAGCGTTGGTGTGCACTGTCACTCAGATTTCACGAATCATTCCCAGACCCCGAGTAGCACACTGCACTCGCCCCTTGTGTCGCTTTAGTGTCCTTCGATGCAGAGCCCTTTCTCAGTCGTTTTGTGTCTTTCATGACCTGGACGTTGGTGAAGAGACGCTTGCTTTGCAAAAGGCCCATCCATCTGGCATTGCCCAGTGGTTCCTCAAACCTCAGGATGATGCAGTGGTCTTCCTGGGTCACTCACTGGGGGGCACATCATCCAACTCAGCTTTTACTGATGATAATGGAACAACTTAATATAACGTGCCTCCACTGTGAAGTTATGTTTCCCCTTTGTAATTAATAAACACCTTCTGGGGAGATACTTGAGATCATGTAAATATCCTGGTATTCCTCAAACTTTCATCTACCGATTGGGGGGGCCCCACTTCCCCCTAACCCCGTCCCTCCTAATCCTCACCCTGGTCCTGAAGATCGAGCTGCGGCATCATGGCATTTGTGGACAGGGAAAGGGAGCTCTGACCATTCTCAGACCCACCCTGGGACTCAAGCTCAGTGAAGTAAATCCCAGGCTCTCTGACGCCTTTCTCTGCCCCCTCCCAACCTGTCCCATGCCCTTCACCTCTGAGGGTTCCTCATCCATAAAATGGAACCCTAGTCCTGCCTGCCTTCTCCCAAGGTCGGTGTGAGGCTCACAGGAGCTGACCACAGTGCAACGTCCTGAGTCCCTGCTCTGTACTGGCCCTGTGCCACCCTGACCCTCATACCTGCCCCAGCAGGTAGGGCTCACTGTAATTTAGATGACATTGGGGCAGAAGGGGTGGCCTCAGAGCTCAGAAGATGGTGATTATGATATGATGCCTCTGTGCCATCCACACAGGAGGGAAAACCCACTGATCAACTTGAGAGAAGGCTGGGCCCTTGGCCCACCCTGAGACCAGCCTGGGTGGGCACTGAGCGAGGGAGCGGCGCAGCTGGCCAGTCAGCAGGGCTGCCCGGCACCCTCAGGCCTTCCCTCTCTCTCCGTAGCCCCCTTGTTTCTGGTCCTTTTTCTTTCTGTCCCATCTTGCTGGTTGCTTCCTTCCTCCCTCCCTTTCCATGTGGCTTACTTTTGCTCCTGGCTGGGATCCTAGCTGGGCACCACTGAGGGCCAGGGCTAGACCTGCAGCCTCGTCTTTTAAAGAGAGAAGAGAGCCCTTGCCAACCCCCCCCCACCCCCTTCATCCTGCCCAGGGCTGCTGCCAGGCCCTACCCTCCCCACCAAGATGCCACCCTTGGACCTGGCTCCAGAATAGAACTGTGCTAGGTCTGGCCATGACCTGTGCATGGGCGTCTTGCTTGCTTGCTTGCCTGCCATCCCAGAGTGGAGCCAAGTATGAGATGCCAAAGTAAACCATCTGTGCCATTCCTTAAAGAAGCATGAGCACCTGCCTCACACCAGGTCACTGTCCTCAAGCCGTTTACCCAAGGGTGGGTTAGTAACCTCCCAGAGCCAAATGCCCCCACCTACCCCCCAGGGCTGCAGCGGGGAGCACTGTAGCACAGGCCGAGTCCTTATCCTTATGATAAAAGGGTGGGGCTGGCAGTGCTGGGGACATGGGTGCGCCCATGGCAGGGGACAAGCACTGGCCAGCCTGGAGGAGACGGCTGCCTGCAGGGGTGGCCCCTCTCTGAGCCTCCCAGGAGCATGGGGAGGCTCTGGCTCACAGGAGGGACAGCTAGGTTGCAAGAAACCCTGGGTAGGCACTTTCCTCACCTCTTGCCTCTCACCCTGACACAGGGGTGCAGGAAGAGCAGGGCCTCCTGCCTGCAAAGGAGAGGATGGGGAATGAACATGGCGGGGCCTTAGTCCAGGGCTGCCCCAAAGTCTGTCCCACTGCCCATCGCAGGCCCCTCTGTCCCCACGTGCCACAGGTGGCTTCCCACCCTCTGGGCCGTGCTCTCCACCAGGTCTGGCCCTCATAATGAGATGCGTCAACCAAGTTCAGATACTGCGGGAGCCCAGAGGATGAACAGCCACCACTTAGGGGAGCTCTAGGAAGGCTTCCTGAAGGAGGTGCTCAAGCTGAGTTTTGGAGATTTCTAGAACAAATTTGGTGAAGAATGGAGAAAAGGCATTCCAGGAAGAGGGAACAGCATGTGCAAAAGCAGAGAGGTGTGAGGTCATACGCTGTGCCCAGAGAAATGCCAGCACCTCCGCAGAGCAGGCCTGTGTGGACTGGCCAGCTAAGGTCCACAGGACCTTGGGAGTCAGGAGCCCCATCCCAGGCCTCGTTCCTGGTGTTGGGGGAGGTTACATCCCACGAGGAAGGGGTGATGGAGCAGCCCATTCCAAGGCTCTGGGCAGCCCTAATGCTCCCGGGGGCCACCTTCATGATGGACCCCAGGGCCTCAGCCCTGGTGCTTGTAGTGTCACCTGCCGTTCTGTCCACAGGGTGCCCCACGGACACACGGGCCCAGCACCTTTGACCTGCAGATGAAGTTTGTGTGTGGCCAGTGCTGGAGGAATGGGCAGGTGGTGGAGCCCGACAAAGACCTCAAGTACTGCAGTGCCAAGGCCCAGCACTGGTGAGTGGGGTGGGGGCGGGGGGCAGGGGTGGTGTACTTGAGCACCGAGTAAGGAGGCTGTGGCTCTCTGTGGAGGTCACTCAGCCTGAGATTCCACCCAAGCTCACCCCAAGTGGCCCGCCCCCCGCTCTGCCCTGCAGCTGGACCAAGGAGCGACGGGTACTTCTCGTGATGTCCAAGGCCAAGAGAAAGTGGGTGTCAGTGAGGCCACTGCCATCCATTCGCAACTTCCCACAGCAATATGACGTGAGTGCCAGGGGAGAGGCACGGCAGGGTGGCGGTCGGACCTCAGGTTGGGGGGACCATGGGGCTCCCGGAGGGCTTACCCTCCAGCTGGGATGGTGACGCCATCCAGGGGGACTCGGCATCATGCTCTCCCCTTGCCTGCCCTGCAGCTCTGCATCCACGCGCAGAACGGCCGCAAGTGCCAGTATGTGGGGAACTGCTCCTTCGCACACAGCCCAGAGGAGAGGGACATGTGGACGTTCATGAAGGAGAATAAGAGTGAGTGGGCCCTGCGTCCCCTCAATGCTGGACTCCCCAACTTTTCCGCAGGTCCAAGAGCACCTTTGCCACTGGTCCCTTCTCCAGGCACACCCGGCCACGCCCTCTGGTCTTCTGGGGTTGACCGGCAGCCCAGTGGCAGGGCCTGAGCCACCCCCAGTTCTCTGTCCCAGCAGGGATCATGGGGCAGAGTGCCAGAGCACCCCTTCACCGTGCACTCTGTCCCCTTTTCCCTACTTCCCACCAGTCCTGGACATGCAGCAGACCTATGACATGTGGCTGAAGAAACACAACCCAGGGAAGCCAGGGGAAGGGACCCCAATCAGTTCCCGGGAAGGAGAGAAGCAGATCCAGATGCCCACGGACTACGCCGACATCATGGTAACGCCTCACGCGTGCTTGGGGCCTTGCTCTGAGCCCGACTGGGGGCAGGCTGTGGGGAGGGGCTCAGCCTCTGGGCAGAGGTGTGAGGAGCCGGCACCCACGGAGGCTGTGCCCCCAGATGGGCTACCATTGCTGGCTCTGCGGCAAGAACAGCAACAGCAAGAAGCAGTGGCAGCAGCACATCCAGTCGGAGAAGCACAAGGAGAAGGTCTTCACATCCGACAGCGACGCCAGTGGCTGGGCCTATCGCTTCCCCATGGGCGAGTTCCGGCTGTGTGACAGGTGCTTGCGGGGAGGCCAGTGCCGTGGGTGGATGGCGGTGGGCCTGGGGAGGTGGAAGCCCGGGCCAGCAGGACTGGGTCGGAGGGGTGGGGTGGAGCCTGGCCAGACCCCTACTTCGCACGCAGCTCTGGATCAGATCCTGGAGAAGGCCAGGACGTGCCAGCTTGCAGCGTGACTGAAGCTGCCCAGGGAGAGGCTCGTCTTGGGGGAGGTTAAGCTGCTGGTCCCAGGTCCAGCAGCCTGTGGTAGAAAGGGCACTGGGATTGGGCATTGAGCCCCTTGCCGCCCACAGGCTCCAGAAGGGAAAGGCCTGCCCCGACGGGGACAAGTGCCGCTGCGCCCATGGTCAGGAGGAGCTCAACGAGTGGCTGGATCGGCGCGAGGTGCTGAAGCAGAAGCTGGCCAAGGCTCGCAAGGACATGCTTCTGTGCCCCCGGGATGATGACTTTGGCAAATACAACTTCCTGCTGCAAGAGGATGGCAACACTGCTGCTGCAGCCCCAGAAGCTCCTGCTACTGCCACTGTCACTGGGGAGTAGGACCCCGTCTTGGTCGTGGGTGAAGTCCTAGGGTCAGGGGTTGGGGTGGGGACAGAGGGCCTGGTAGAAAGGCCAGAGCAGGCCAGGGCTGGGGGTGGGGGCTGCCCTCACCCAGCAGCCCCTGGCTCCAGACGCCTCACCCTGCCATCTGTCCCTACTACCCAGTGCACAAGCCCAGTGCACGTGCTGCAGCCACCAGCCGTCCCAGGGTCCTCATCCCGCTGAAACCCTGGGTAGGGCCTCTCCCACTCCCAGCCCTCTGGGTTGGGTAGAGAGGAGTCTAGCCGACCCCTCCAGCTTCAGCTACAGCTTTAACTTCTGTCTGCTCCTGAAGGGGGCCCAAAGGTCAGGGCTGAAGAGCCTGGGGTCCCCACTTGAATCTGCAGCAGGAGGGTCCTCTCCCGACCCCACCTTCATTCCACCCCCACCTCTCTGGGGGCAGATCAGGATACAGCAGAGGGCAGGAAGCCCCACGTAGCTTTAACATGCAGCCCCAGGATGGGGCTGAGACACTGTACTGGCCACTTACCCTCTGGGGCCTCAGTGTTCCCTCTGGTTGGAAGAATGGGAGGGGCTGGGCTAGTGATCTCTGGAGTTGACTCTCCAGGGAGGCTACCATCCCAGCCCCTCTCGCTCCTGAGCCATTGAATGTAAATCCTAGATCCTCAGAGCCTTTGGTGATGGCCCAGCCCAAACCTCTGTTTTGCAGATAGGAAAACTGAGGCCTAAAAGAGAGGTTAGTTATCTGCCCAGGGTCTCCCTCCCACGGCCTGAGGTAGAGCTGGGGTGCAAAACTAGTCAGAAGACTCAGGGCTTGTCATTAGCTGGAGCTTCCAGGCTCTCGATAAGAGTGTGACAGACAGCCTCTGACTCCATGTGCAGCTGGGGTCCCAGGCAACCCCACCCAGGGGCTGGGGAAGGGGGCTCAGAGGGCTAGTCTTGTCAGCAATGTGGAGGGGAAGTGCCCTCCCGAGGACGGTTGCGGGGAGTGTAGCAGCAAAGATTACTTCCCCGCCCCGCTCAGGGACAGGTAGTAAGGAGAGCTGGGAATGGGCAGGACACCCGTGGGCTCAGGTTCTGCATCAGGTATTGGGATGGGGGAGAGGTGGAGAGAAGGGAGACGTGACTCTGGGCACCATGGGCCACTCCAGGACCAGATATAACCCCTCTTTCTGGGCACCCAGCATGGTCCTCTCCCCCTTCTCCCCAGACCCAGAAATCAATTATGACCATCTGTCCCGGCCCCTCCCTCCTGCTCCCCAGCCCTGCCAGCTGCCTAGGACCCCAACTGATTCCCCAGCCCCTGCCCCCCCACCAAGCCCCTCTCTTGTCCCCCTCGTCTAATGTCTGTGTGCACCCCTTCCTCTCCATCCCACCCCCTGTGAGTATATCCAGCCTCCCATGGTTCCCTAGACATTCCAGAAGGCCCCACACCATTGGCACAAGAAGTGGGCCCCCCCCCCCCCAAAGGAACCAGGACCAAGGCTGGAGTTGGGGGTGAGATGGAGAGTATAGAGTACCCTGTATTTCTCCTCAAGCAAGGATTGATAGTGTGCGGATATGATGACGGGCGTCCCAGGCCGCAGAGAACCCTGTTCCTCTTGCCGCCACTGCCCAGCCTTTCCCCAGTAACCGGCATGCATCCCTTCCTCCCTGCCCCTTCCCCCAGCAGGCCAGCGCTGCGGAGTGTGGATGCTGGTGGAGCTGGAGGGGAGGAGAGACCACACCCAAGGTGGGGGCGTGGCCATGAATGTCAATGACATGTGTTTTCCCTGATTCGTGGTGTTGCAGTCTGTTGTCACCAGCCTTGTTTTTAGTGTGTATATATGTCGCTCCTGTGATACATATATACACAGGTATTAAATATATCGCTCTATATAATATTATATATGTGTGTGGTATCCAACGAATCACTTCTAACGAGGGCTAAAGATAAAGAATTTGGTCAGAAAATGCAGCCATCTGATGTAATTGGGAAAGGTTTTCAGGGTCATCAGGCCATTTTCAAGGATTCAGGGACTAGAGCCGTGGTCAGAGGTGACTGGGGCAGAAGTGGCCCTGCCTAGGCCTAGCTCTGCGTGGCAGCTCCCAGACCACCGCTGGTGAGGAGCGAGTAAGAGTGCTCAAGAACAGAAAATGATTGCTGTTTGTCTCCCACCCAAGGGAATCGGATTAGAGTCCAGATTTTTCTTCTACCTGTTACCCTCCCAGGGGTCCCTGGGATCTGGGCCTTTCTGGCCTGGCCAGAGCTGCTCCCCTGAGCAAGAAGCAGGAAGGGAGGTGTGGGGAGGGGGATGGGAGTAGACTCTGAGTGGTGAGGGGACTATTTCAGTTGTGACCCTGACTGGGAGGCTGGGAGAGTTGAACCAGGGGCCTGTGCCCACCACCATCAGGCAGGGTCAAGACGTCATTGCGAACATGGTGACCAGGAACAGACACCCTTGATGTGAGGGTCCCTTTGGATCAGGCAAAGAGGGATGCTGCATTTCTCAGCTGGGCAGGAATCAACTTAGTGGTCCTTTTAAAACGTCTGTGTATAAAAATTTAAGAATACCACACTTTAATATTAAATATTCATAAGGTCTAGTATCTTGATAATAATGTAGATGTTTTAATAACAATTTTTGTCCTTCTTAAAATAAAATGAAAGAAACTTGCTTCTCTTAGCCTTTGTTCTAGAAAATAAATGTGCATTTTGACCTCTGTCCCCAAGGTGTCGCTCCTGTTCCTCCCTGCCTGGCACTTGTGCCCAGGGCCTGGGCTACAATATACTCATGAGGCAGAGCTGGCTGGTGCTGGGAATGCCTCAAAGCAGACATTCCGAGGGGTGAGGGGCAGGTCTGGTTCCCTGTGTAAACAGGGCAACAGCTGACCTTGGCTCAGGCAGCTGACAGGGACAAGCTGTGCTCTGCTCAAGTGACCCCAGTACCACCCTCTGCTGGCTCTTCTGCAGCCTGCCTGCTCTCAGCCCTCCGCGTGGGCTGTCCAGCAGCACCCACTCCTCCCTACTCTTACCATGTGCACGTCCTGAAGGGCCGGCACTGTGCACTGTCTGTGTGTGGTTTTTCCAGGAAGGTGAGGGGCCATGTCATGCTTTGAAATAGGATCTTGACTGCAACACAGATTCTTCTGGGCCCAGGAAGATCTAAGTCACATGGGCTTCCCCATCCTTAAAAGAAGAGTATATTAGTTCAGGAATCCTTAATGAGGGACATCTGTATCTGCTGAAGGTAATTTTTCTTTTTTTAAAGATTTTATTTACTTTTAGAGGGAGGGAGGGAGAAAGAGAATGAGAGAAACATCAATTTATGAGAGATATATTGACTGGTTGCCTCTCACATGCCCCAACCAGGCACCTGGCCCTACAACCCAGGCACGTGCCCTGACCAGGAATTGAACTGGCGACCTTTTGGTTTGCAGGCTGGCACTCAATCCCCTGTGCTGCACCAGCCAGGGCTGGAGGTACTTTTTCAAATCTCGCATTGTGTGTGGTTGCAGGCCATGGAGGAGCTGCACATGTTCATGAGCAAGCTCTCCAGACAGCTTTAAACTACAGCACAGTGACCCCAGGAACAGAGGTCTAAGACCTGTGTAACTTCAAGGATAGGGAGTCATTTGGGCTCAGTATACAGGAAGGGCTAAGATGCTTGACAAATGACCAGATGAGTAAGCAGCTGCTGGCTTGACTGAGGACCTTCTGTGTGCCAGGCACCGGACGCAGTGTGTCTGTTCACAATATTCCTGTACATTCAGTGAAGGTTCCGAGGACCCCCAGAAAGGAGGCAGAAAAAGAACCACTTGGCTGGTAGGCAAAGGTCTCTTCAGCGCTGACGTCTGGTTTCTCAGCATCCCTGGCCGCACACCAAAAAAAACAAAGTGGCATCACAAGGTACTGCTCCCAGACCCAATCCTCGGGCTGGAGAAATTATGAGCCCACATCAGGACCTCCCTTGAACTCAACAAATAAAGAGTATAATAAGCAACCAACCAGAGGAGACCTCTAAGCCGGGAAACCCAAGAAGTGCAGACAATCCCCACATGCCTGCTAGGTGGCCCCTCTGAGTGTCCCCAGGCTTTTACATGGCCTCCCCCCTCCCACGTCCCTCCCTAGCACCCTGACCCAGCAACCTGCTGGGTGGCCCCTCTGTGACCATGGGTGATGCTGCAGTCTGGACACCCTGGGTGCAGAGCAGGGGTGCGAGGTGGCCTGACTGGCATGAAAATTCCTTAAAGGTGGAGACTTGCCTGGCTGCGTCTGTTATTTAACTTTGAATTCCTCACAAGACCTAGGCGGTGCCAGGCACACCTTAAGCACTTGTTCCAGGTCCTAGAGGCTTCATATGCTCACACACTGACGGGCCTGCAGAGGGCCACAGGGACAAAGCTCCAAGGACTCATGTCATGCATCTGGTGGGCATTTTTCTGAGTCATGTGGGGCACTTCCTATTGCCTCTGAAACCTGTGGGCACCTACCCACTCCACCTCTGTGGTAAGCTAACCTTGCATGTGACAGGGTTGTTGGGCCAAGGAATGGTTAAGGTACCACCAGCTCAGCCTCGGTCACCCCATCCTGCAAATCGGGGCAGCCTGCAGACCAGGCCCGCCATGTCCTCATTTACCCGGGATCACAGAGGCGAAGGGTGCTGGAAAGAGAAATACAAAAATCTCATTTTTTAAAAACGAGGTTTCATTATATATGTACTTTTAAAATTGTTTTTGATTGATTTTAGAGAAAGAGGAAAGGAGAGAGAAACATCAGTTTGTTGTTCCACTTATTTATGCATTCATTGGTTAATTCTTCTGTGTGCCCTGACCGGGGATCAAATCTGCAACCTTGGTGTATTAGGATGATGCTCCAACCAATTGCTCAGGAGCTAACCAACCAGGGCTTAGAAATGACATTTCTTTTTTTTTTTTTTTTTTTTTTTAGTTGTGACCACTGGTTATTTATTCATTATATATAACTAAATATCCAGGCAGGCCCCATCCTATTCCCCCAAACACTATCAACTCCAATTATGTTTAAAATGTTTAGAAGCATGCAGAGTATTTTAATAGCATTAGTGTAGGATAGGATTTCTTCAACAAGAATTCAAACCTTGAAAGACCAATATAATCAACTACATCAAATATAAGAAATTCTGTACGAGACACCATAAGAGATAAACTTGAAGATACCTGCAGTGACTAATTTCTACAGGACTAGAACCCAGGAGAGTTGATATCAATGAGACAAATAGACTAATTGAAAAACAAGGAGCACTAGTCAGATAGTTCAGTTGGTTATAAGCAATGTCCCAATGCACCAAGGTGTGGATTTGATCCCTGGTCAGGGCACATACAAAAGATCAACAAATTAATACACAAGTGGAATAACAAACTGATGTTTCTCTCTTTCTTTTTCTTTTTTTAAATATTTATTTATTTTTCGAGAGAGGGGAAGGGAAGGAGAAAGAGTGGGAGAGAAACACCAATGTGTGGTTGCCTCTCATGCGTCCCCTGCCGGGAACTGGCCTGCAACCCAGGCATGTGCCCTGACTGGGAATCGAACCGCGATACTCTGGTTCGCAGGCCCGCACTCGATCCACTGAGCTACGCCAGCCAGGGCTAGAAATGACATTTCTAAAGGATGCCTTCATCGAAAATGTTGAGCTTTGAGCCATATACTGTTTTTCTGTTTTCAAAAATTGAAATTAATTTTAGTTTGGGAAAAGAACATGGTTTTGGGGAGGGAGGGCCACTAGGGAGGGAAGGAGGGTGATTAGAAGACAAGGTGAGAGCTGTTCAGAAGATGCCAAAGAGGTTCCTGGAGTATGTTTGGTTCTATGCAAAAATGGGATTTTGGAGAGCAGCGAAGGATGGCGTACAAATCTGCTACAGCAAAGGAAGCATTGCTTACTGCATCCAATCAGGAGTGTCAGAGACACAGAACCAGACCTGAAGGCTGTCACACGTTCAGCAGTTTTGGACCAGAGACCCAGAAGATCTGAACGGCTGCTTCCAGATCCCGCATCAGTGTGTGGCGTCACTGAGAGCTGACAACCCGCTGGCCGAATCTGATGCTGGTCTTCAGCGGAAGGTGACATACAGAACTCTGGCTTCAACCACACTTTCAGGTGGCCTGGGAACCACAGAGTCCAGTATTCACCAAGGTGCCTAGGATGGCCCGGGAAGCAGGGCATCATCCAAGACAAGCCTGAGGCAGGTCACAGAACTGGCCCCTTTCAGTAGTCCCTGCTCCGCCTGGCCTCCCAGCACCTGCCCGCTGGCGCCCGCCACTTCTTCCCTCTCAGGAAAACCAAAGGGACCCCAGGCTGCAGGTTTTGTGACTTCCTTTAAGAGAACAGACTTCAGCCCTGGCTAATGTCTCAGTGGATTGAGGACAGGCCCGTGAACCCGGGAGATCACCAGTTTGATTCCCAGTTGAGGTACATGCCAGGTCCCCAGTGTGGGGTGTGCGAGAGGCAACCACACATTGATGTTTCTCTGCCTCTTTCTTTCTCCCTTCCCCTCTCGAAAAATAAATAAATAAAACCTTTAAAGAGAGAGAGAAAACAGACTTCAGGCTCTGCACATGGTAGAAAGCCCCAATGATGCATTCCCCATGCACACCTGTGTACCTTGCAAGGCACATGGCACAAGCATGAAAACACACAGCCCTTGGAGGTTCACAAGCCCGCAGGTGACTGTGTAAGGTGCCTTCATGTGCCTGTATGTACGAACACGGATTTTATCCTTTGTGCTGAGCTGCCTGCAGTGCCAGGGTCTCAAGTCCCAGCCCCAGCTGGTTTCCACAGCAGGCCCTGCTCTCGACTGTGCCAGGGGTCCTCTGTTGAGTGTGGCTGATTGTGCGGTGCACGCTCATTGCGGGCGTGGAGCCAGCCAGCTCCCTGTTCTCACCTGGCAGGCCCTGGTCGTGGCTCCCAGCCTGGGGGAGAACTTCCCTTTGCAAAGTTAGATAACAGCACAGGCTTCCCGTCAGATGATTGGTGCAGTGGCTCCACGTGTTGCAGCTGGCACAGGGCCAGGCCTGCCCTGCCAGGCAGCAGGGAAGGGAAGGCCTGGCTGCAGCCTGAGCTGGCAGGGGGCCGAGCTGGGGGTGGACGGGCGGGCCGGGGTCCGAGCTGCCCATTGGCTGCCTCCGGCTCCCGCCCCGCCCGCCTCCAGAGCCTGTGGCTCCCGGGCCAGCTCCTGCCTCTCCAGCTGCTTCTAAACTCCCAGAGCAAGCTCCTCCTGCCAGGCCATGTCGAGCTGCGACCGGATCGGAGTAGCCCCTGCCATGGACATGCCTGAGGTTCTCAAATCCCTGCTGGAGCACTCTTTGCCTTGGCCAGAGAAGAGGACAGGTAGGAACGGAGGTGGCCTGCATTGGCTGGCTGCCCAGGTGCCCAAGGGTTTGGGGGCAGCCACAGGCACAGTGGCAGGACAGGCATCTCCAAGCTAGAGAAGGTCCCCAGCAGGGGTCTGTCCTTGGTCCCTTCCTGAGCAGGAGGAAGGGCTGGGGTGCAGAGAGAGACAAGGCGGGGCGTGCCACTGCAACTCCAGGACGGCCCCCTCAGCTTGCTGGCTTAGGGGGGCCATGGCCAGCGTGTGGCCACTGACAGGTGCTGTGCTCACGTGGAACAAGGGCAGGACCAGAGGGCCCTGCTGAGAGAATGTCCTGGATGCAGATTGCTGATTAAGTCCCCTCCTTCTGCATGGTGGCAGAGGACAGGCAGAGACTGTGGATTTGGGCAGCCTCCCGTCTGGAGAACAGGCTTTCTTCCATGTGCCTGCTTCAGCTCCTGCTTGCTGGAGGGCTGAACCCGTGGATGGGAGGGAAGCTGTTATGTAACAGGACCACAGGCTCGAAGCCTGGGTTCCTAGGATACCACAGGCAAACACGGGGCAAGGGAGCCTGTAGAGGAGGGCGTGGACCAAGGGGCATAGCCAGCCGCCAGCACCAGGTGTCTCCCAACTCCTGCCTGAGCAACACAAGGCCATGCATGGCTAGCTTTGGGAGCCCCCCTGCTCAGGGTTCTCCCCATCTCCTCTCTTCTAAGAGGTCAGTAACTCACACCCAGGTCCTCACTGCTCAAACTCCCCAGGCGTCTTAAAGGAGCCCTGCTGTCCTCTGCTGCCTGAGTCTGACTTAGATGCCCAGTGTGTCCCCTGGGGGCACCTTTCTCAGGCCTCTCCCTCATCCTACTGTGCTGGCAACTGATATATCTCATCACCAGGTAGCCCTGGTTGTTGCCACAGGACCTTGTCCCACAGTACTCTCAGCTTACTCCCAAACTCTGAAGCTGAGGACAGACACCACAGCCTGTGCCCTCTCTCCCTCTCACCCCTCGGGGAACCAGGCTCAGAAAAAGAGGGGCTGTGGGCTCTGTTCTGTGGAGACCCTGCTGGGAAGGAAAGGTGGGTCCCAGGGTCTCAGAGCTCCAGGCCCAGGCTCCTCAGACGGCACCCTGAGGTTCCTGCTGGGGCAGCCGGGCCACCCCCGCCCCCCACCGGAGGTGGGCATCACAGGAGCTCCTGTGCCCTCCTCGCACTCAGGACCTCAGCTGCTCACCAGGAGAAGCACATCTCCTCGGGACACCCTCAACTCAGCCTGGCGGATGAGTCACAGCTGACTTTTTCTTGCCATCTCTGAACAGCCGTGTGGGTAGGCGACTCAAGTCCTTCCAGCAGCTAGAGGTAGGGGGCTCCCTTCTTGGTCCAGGCACCCAGGGAAGGTGGGGTGTGCAGGATGGCCCAGTGCATGCACAGGGAGTGGCTGGGCTGCAGGGACAGCTCCCTGCTGGGCAGGGAAGCGTTCTCGGGGGCAACTCAGAGCGCTGCTCCTCCACCCGTGAGGATAACAAGGCCCTTGAAGTGTGGCAGCAGCTGCTGGTTGCTGGTTCCCAGCTGGTCCACAGAGCCTTGTGACAGTGGAAAATCCCCATCACTCACTACAGATGGGCACAGTCGGGGCCCAGCACTGAGAGGACTGGCCGAAGGTCTTGGACAGAGCTTGCTGACTATTGGCAAGCTCTGACCTAGGATCAGTTGGTCTGCTACAACTGGGTTGGTCAAGGGCTGTGGACCAGCATCTCAGGCCACCTCCCATCACTTCTCCATGTGGTATCTCACTGAGGGTCAGAAGCATGAGGCCCCGTGGGACTGACAGACACCAATGCGTAGATAAATCGACAGGCCAGAGCACCCACAAAGACCTCACTCACATCACTGCCCCAGCCTGCAACCACTACTTCCAAAGCTCCCAGACCCTCCAAGTCTTTCATAAATAAAAGTATCTACCTGAAAAGCCATGTATCTCGGTAAGAGAGAGTACACACACCCCCCCAGAACTAGAATTTCTGGCAGTCATGCAGCAAGTACCCTAAGTTCTTGAAGGAGCTTCTCTCCCTGGGCTCCCCACTCTGGCCTGGACCTCAGTGGGAGGAAGACAGCTGAGGTGCCAGCTGGCCCAGAAACAGTTGCCCTCAGGGTCTCTTGCCCTTTGCTTTGATGTAATAAGAACAGGTTTCTCACCAGAGACTCCCAACTTTCTGTCTACAGACTCCAGCCCACTGGCTGCTTCCACACACATTTAGGTCACGTACAGAGCATATCTTGGGTCCAGCATGAGGGAGTTTCAGAGGAAAACATGTAGAGGGTGAGGAATTCCAGGTGTGCTCTCCTGAGATTGTTCTCCCTGCAGAACTCTTATTCCATTTTCTAGTTCGAAGATGTTCCCTGAGCATCTTGACCTTGGGGTTTCTCCCTCTCCCTCTTGCCTGCCACCCCAGCCTGCACAGAGAGACCTCCACCTCTTGCCTGTCCCTGGTTAAGCAGATTTTGTCTAGCAGATCTGACCAGGCTCCAGCCTCCCATGGCTTCGGATTACAACAGCCACCTGGCAGACCCTCGCTCTGGGCCACCAGTTTGGCCGACTTTCCTGTGAGGTAGAGAAATCCACGTCCAGCAAAAGGGTGGTCTGGCTCGATTCCCCCACTGTCTCTGATCCCTGGTCCCTAAGGACCACTCCCGCCCTTTCTCCCCAGGACCGTCTCCTGTTTCAGACTCTGCTCACTCTCTGCTACTTTCTTCTCCAGCTTCTGGACAGACCTCTTCTCTGAACTGTACTATTAGCTCTTTATACCTCTTCCTTCCCTCACCCTATAGGGGCCTGGCTGTGCTCAGAGGCCGGTCCCCCATCTTTCTGACAGCTTTGGTCACTCAGGCCTTCCAAGCAGTCATTTGGCATGAAGCACACTCAAAGCTTGAACATGGCCTTCACTTTGAGCTGGCCAGGTAGGGTCCCCACTTCAGGAAGCTCCTAACTAGAATCATTAGTGGGTCACCCAGTAGGGCATCCTAGATATAGCTCTTTCTCTCTCTCCATAACAAATTTGTAAAAAATGAGAAAAAGAATACCTGCTTCACAGGCTTGTTGCCAGGATCAAAGGAGCTATCCCATGTGAAAGCATGAGCAAACTGTGAAGTGCCATGTTCTCTGTGCAAGCAAAGAGCAGCTGGGCCTGGCATTATGCTCCTTCCACCAACATCACACTTGCAATTTGCGGTCAGACCGCAATCTGACCCACATTCCCTTCTTTCTACCCTCCTTCCTGTGGATGTTCTCTAAAACAACTGAATGTTGTAAGTTTGTGCTGTGTCCTTGGAAATGCGTGCTGAGCTCTTGGGGGCCATCAGCCCTGAATCAGACTGGACAGCCCAGCTGGCCTGCCCAGGGAAAGAGTAGAATGATAACAGGCTGGATGTCAAGGGGACTTTCTGGGACAGAGGCCGTGGTACAGACGAGGGGCCTGAGTAGCCTTCTCTTGGGGGATTGAACCAAAAGGCCCCAGAGGGTGGACTTGGTACAGCCTGGGCTGTCCTGAGGTTAGCCTCAGGACGGGCCATGGGGTCGCCTCCGCTCCCAGCCTGGGGGTGGGGGGGTGCCAGGCAAAACCAAGCAATCTTGAAGTATCCTTTCAGGGAAGAGAAGTAGGGGAGGGCTTCAGTGTGCTGGAAGCCTTGGCTCCTCACCACCACCTTCTAAATGACGAGGATTGGCTGCCCTCAGGGCCACCACATGGGCCAACCTCTCTCCTCGCTCCACCTTAGGGGCTCAGCTGCCTTCTCTACCTGTCCCCTGTCACCAGAGAAACGTGAGAAATTCATTCTCACCAGGTGCCAGAAACTGATGGCAGTGTCCAGGGGTGCCCCTTCCAGATGGCTTTGCATCTTGACAGGCCCTGACCCAAGACCAGGCTGCTTAAGGAATGCATCCTGGGTTGGAAGGCCACTGTTCCGGGGTTTGCAGTGGGGGCCGTGCCAGAAGCTTTGACAGCACTGCCTGTGAAACGGCTTTGCAAGGGCAGTGGAATTATCCTTTCTACAGATGAGCAGACTGAGGCTCAGAGTTGTCAGGCGTTCCAGCCCAGCTCTGCCTGCTTCCAGGCTCGACCCTGCCCCCAGGACCCAGGGCCTCCGAAACCCGGACCCAGGGCAGGACCTCTTCAGTCATCCTTTGCTTCGTCATCACTTGCTCACTGAACATTTGCTACACTACCCTGGTGGCTTGGAGTGAATGACACATGCACGCAGGGCCAACCTCTCCAAGGGGGTAGCATTCAAACTGAGGCCTGGAGGGTGAGGAAGAGGTGAGTTTGGAGAGACATGGACCAGGGAAGGTCCACGTCTCCACCCAGAACTTTCAGGCTGAGGGAAGAGCACCTGCAAAGGCCTTTCCTAGGATAGGAGAGACTCACGTATCTGAGCAACAAAAGGCCACTGTGGCTGCAGAAGGTGAGCAAGGGGAGAGGAGGAAGAGGTGAGGTTGGAAACACATGGACCAGGGAGGGCCTCGAAGGGCATGAGGCTGTCATCCCCTTGCCTGCAAGGCCCTACCCACCCGCACTATTCTCATGAAGGTGGCAGGTGAGGAGGAATGAGGTAGTCCCAGAACAATTCAAGATGGAATTACAGTAAGAGTTCATTTTAATCGAGCACTTGCTATGCACCAAGTGCTGCTCTCAGTGGTGTACCTGAATGTACTCTTTTACTTCTGACGCTCAGGCACAGAGAGGTTAAGTAACTTGCCTGAAGCTGCACAGTTAGGAAGTACTTGAAGCAGGAATCAGACCCAAATGGTCCGGCTCCAGAGCCCACACCCTACCACTGCACCACCAGCAGGGCCTGCACGGAAGAGTCCCTGGCCACCAGGCAGTGGCTGTTGAGATGGCGGAGACTGGAGCTGAGGGCTTCTCTCTGGAAATGGCCCTCTTGGGGCAGCTCTCTGTCTGTAATCAATCAGGATCCTGGGTGTAGGCAAAAGACAAGCAGAAGAGGAAACCAGTACTCTTGAGAATATTGAAGAGACAGGCAAGAGGTAGCAAAGAGTCTCCACCCACCACTTCTACCCTAGAACACACTGAGACCAAGGTACACAGCCCAGCCCACAGGCATGTGGGCCCGAAAGCAGGCAGCTGTCAGTACAGCTAGTGCCGGGGCACCTGCCATGTTTGTTGTTCTAGGTTTGACTGTGAAACACGGTGACAGCTATTTAATGTTAGCACGTTCCAAACGTGTATGACTTGGCTCTGAAAAGTTTTGTTAACCCTCCTACCAGCACCAACAACAAATGAGCCAGCAAATGCTTAGTGAGTTACTACCCTGAACAAAGCTTTGTATACTCTCCTGCAACTGGTATTGGCAAATCACACAAACGACTGGGCTTTGTTAGAGCTCAGTGGAAGCCTCGGCCTCGCCCCAGTCTTACGCACACCGGCCTTGCAACACATGTTTCAGTAGCGGAAAGATGGGGTGGTCATGTCCTACCGGACGCTGCATGTGTGGCCAAAGAGATCATTATGGGGTATCTGGCCACGGGCTCCCAGGCTGGAGTTTTAGCTCTTGTAAATGTCAAGTTTAAATGGTAGATAATGACTTAAAGGCACTTGTTCTGCATATGCTCACTTGAATTGCATTAAGTTTTTAACATGGATTGGTTAGCAGGTTTCTGGAACAGGAAAGAATTCAAAGCCAGCCCAGCTCTGGAGAAGGCTCCAGCATAGGCTCCAGAGCCCTCCCACCCCCTGCACCTACACAGCCTTGTCCCCACACCCCAAATAATTCTACTCCAGACCCAACATAACCTGAGGGGAAGCAGAAGGGCAGAGGCCACACCATGCCACACTGTTCTGGGGGGGCCCTTGACACTACTTCTCACACATAATCCTCATACCCACTCTGTGAGGTAAGCATGTTCATCTCTGTTTCCAAGAGAAAAATAACAAAGCCTTAGGCAAGGAAAGTCACTTGCCCAGGCCACATGGCCGGTCAGCATCTGAGGGGGACTCTACCCAGGCCTGCCTCCCCAGCCCACAAAGCTGTCCCCAGGACCACACTTTTCTCCAGAAGTGTCTGCATGGAAACCCTGTTACTAAAGAACACTCGGGCACCACTTCATACCTTTAAAGCCTTAACCAGATAATAGCATGTTCTTGCTATGGAGTTTATTTCTTTGTAGGGCTCACAAAACACTGTGGAAATGAGCTAATTACTCCTCACAACATTTATTTCTCCACTAAGAGAAGGGGCCAGGCCACACTGCTATTCCCACTTCACTGACAGGAGCTGGAGGCAGAGTAAGGCAGCGACACCTCCTCTCAGGTCAGCTGGAGAATGAAGACCAGACTTTCCCGGCTCCCGACTCCTGGATGGGGCTGTTGAGGCTGCCAGCCAGCACTGTAGCGAACCTCCCAGCTTGCCAGTAGGCACGAGAGAGAACATGTTTGAATGTTCCTCGGTGTTTGTGATGCACCATTCACCCTGTGGTTATCAGGGGGAAAGCCCTCTCTGGGGAATGCCAGCCCAAGAACAGAGCACCAAATCCAAACTAACTCCTGGAGCCCCGACCGCTGGCCTCACTTCTCCCCATTGTCACTTGCCTTGTACATTAGTTGCTCCAGGCTGGGTGATAAGTAAAGTAAACGTTTTCCCCCTGGATAATTGTAGCTTTAAAAGTATCTAAATATTCACTCCCTGTTACTATATCCCGCCTTTGTCGTAAACAAATACTATAACCTTCCACTGTTATGTTATCATAAATCCTTCTCTAACACTTGGAGATTTTTTCCGCTTCAACAATGTCATATTAGCCATTAAAATATGCACTTGACTCTAGTCCAGTCAGTCTCTCCACCACCAAGCTAGCCATTTTTTTAAAAAAGCTTCGTATACTGTTTTAATCAATCTCTCTCGCTAAGTCTGCTAAAATGTGTTTTTAAAAACCTCTAAGTCAGTTTCACCTAAAGATTTCTTAGCCACATACAGAATTCCCACCAACGACTCTGCAACACAACAGATTTTGTGTACACAACCTCGTATTTCCACTAAAGGAAGTGATGTGGGCACTGTACCAGCCTCCAGGATAATGGATACACCAGCCAGTGATGTTATACACATGACTTTTATTATTTTTTAGTTAGTTTTAGAAAATTATGGAAACTACCACTTGTGGCAGGTTTGCAATTGCACATTTACGTACATTGGCCTCCAGAAACCCCACAAGGTAGATCCTTGACATGTGTCCCCCATTCAACTTTCCTTGTATGGAAAGGAGGCCTGGAGAGGGGGAGCAATTGGCTGGGGGTATCACGTCAGAAAGTGACTGAAATCCAATGCGTGTGGCAGTAAACTTGAGTTTTGGAGTCAGATGCCATCACCCCGCCCCACCCCACCACCTTTTCAGGCCTGGGCAGAAACCCAATTTCTTGTTCCTTCTCAGCTCCCGGCAAAATTCTAATGGCCGCAGTCCGACAACTCTCAGCTAGCTGGGTGTCGCTGTCACGCCCCTGCCGGGTGAACCCCGGCCGGCTGCGTCCTGCCATTCCCAACTCCCTAGCGTTTGGTAGGATACCGGACAAACAGGCCAAAGACCCTGCCCTCTGGGAGTTTGGGCAGGCAGAGTCTTGTATGGTTCAGGTTCAAAGCAGAGTATAGTTTGTTCTATGGAGAGGGACAAGTTTCTGGGCGCTGTTTAGGAGCAGCTTCCTATAATGTCTCCGCATTTGTGTACTCCTCAAATTTGACGTTTTTATGTTTTCCAATGAACTCCCAGGAAGTGTTTATATTGTAAGAGAGAAGGTGGTTCTCCCACGAAATGTGTAATCGGTACCCCATGTTAAGGAGTTTGGTTTTCTGGGGGGGGGGGGGGGGGGGGGTTGTCCCTAGGAAAAGGATGGAATGGTCCTAAAGAACCGAATTTCAGAGCTGTTTAGGACTTTAGAGATTATCTAGCCCAATCCTTTAATTTTATAAACGAGGAAATAGGCTCCAGGGAAGCAACTGGACTTTCCCAAGGTCACAGCTAGTCATTTGGAGGACAAAAAGTGTGTACCCCGGTCCTGGCTTGGGGCTGGGCCCTTTCCCTCCCCTCCACCTTACACACCCCGCCCCGCCCCGGCCTCTAGAATGCTTCTCTCCACGCTAGTGTTTATCTGGCCACCACGCCCGCACTAGAAACTCGGGATTAGTGAGGAACCTGACACCCCCTTCAGCACCGCCAAGCCTGCTCCTGTTCGGGCCATCCCTACGGGAAGAGCAGGTCGTCGTCTGCCGCCCTGCCCTCAGGCAACCTCTGAGGAGGGGGGAGTGCAGGCTCGACTCAGTGTCCCGGGACCACAACCCAGGGCAGAGTCCTGGGTACAAAAGGGCCCGCCCCTTCTTCCTCCCCTCCCTTCCTCCCCGCCCCGCCGCAAGTCCGCACGTGCTGAGCCTCGTGCACCGACCCGGGCCCCGCCCCCGCCCTCTATTGGCTGCTCCTTGCCTTCCTCCTCTTCTCCCCCCTCCCCGCGCGAATAGACTCGGCTGGGGCTCCATGTGACCTGCGGAGGGTGGGCCCTGCATCCCGAATGGGCTCTCTGATAGGCTCTCCCGGCGGCTCCCAGCGCACCTCCCTTCATTGGCCTGTCCCGAAGGTGGAGAGATTGGGATGAGACGGAAAGGAGAGCGGTCGCGGTGGTCTGGGATGAGAGCGGGGGTTATGAAGAGGAAGGCGAAGGTGAAATCTCTGGTAGCAGGGAAGGAGCTACCGCAGAAGAGGGCGTATGACACAGACTCCAGCAGGCACCAATCAGGTGACTCGGGTGGGTGGGGCGGGGCCTCCGGCATTGCTCCTCACCTGGCCCTGCACGTGTCTCACTTATCACTGCAGCCTAACCAATCACGGGCCGGAAGGCCGCTCCTGCCTTTCTCTCAGGGTGGGCCAATCCAAGGCCGCGGTCTGGGAAAGCTGTCCTGGCCTCATGAATAATTAATGTTACCGAGCAGGTCCGCAGGCGGGGTAGGGATGGAGGGAGGCGGGGGAGCTGTTGGGCGCTTGCGCAGTAGCTACCAGTATCGGCAGCTGCGGCGGGTCGCACCGCTCCGGCCCTTCTGGGGGGCGGGCGGGGCAGGCGAGGCGCGAGAGCAGAGCGTGAGGGGGGGGCGCGATGTCCGACACAGGCGGTGGAAAGAAGCCGCCTGTGGAGCCGCAGGCGGGGCCAGGCCCGGGGCCTGGGCGCGCAGCTGGGGAAAGGGGTCTGCCAGGGTCTTTCCCACTGGTCCTGAAGAAGCTGATGGAGAACCCCCCGCGGGAGGCGCGCCTCGGTGAGGAACCGGGGGTCCGCGCGCTCTAGGGGGCGGGGTTTGCAGGGGCGTGGCCTTCTGAGGGCGGGGCTGGGAAGGTCGGAGGTCTCGGTGATGTGGTCCCTCGGAAGGGGGATTAGACTCGAGATGACAAAAGGCCTGGTTGGCGAGGCAAGAAGGTTGGGGGAAGGTCAGGGGCCAGTTGAGAGAGGTTGGGTCAGATGGTCGTTGGCGGGGAAGGGTTTGGAGGGAGAGGATGGGGTGGGGTCGCGGTGAGGAGGTTTCACGGGGCCGCCCGAGCGCGCGCGTGCTGTGCGGGTTATGAGGTGTGGGGGTTAAGTCGTACAGCCGCTTAAATGACGCTCCTGGGAGCCTTCTCCCGGGACAGCGTCATCCGAATCAAATCACTTGGGTTGCTTGTTTTGAATGCTGGTTCCTGGGCCCCACCCTTCACCTACCGAATCTGCAGCTTGTGGGACAGGAGTCTGCATTTTAAGGAGCACCCCATCTCTGATTCCGTAGTCCACTAAAGTTTGAGAAGCGCTGATTTACATGGTAGATTGTCTTTGATGTTGGCCTTGCCTCCTCCTGGGAGGAGGACCTTGTCTTCATACCACTAGGTACACACTGGAGATTTTTTGGAAGTGTGTCTCGGTTGCTGCTGAGCTGGGGGAGGGGGTGTCAGAAGAGATGGAGAGTGGGGCAAGGCAGGTAGAGGGATGAAGATCAGAACAATGCCACTGAGGTCCTTCACCTGGTTTTGGGGGACTGACCCTAGACTTCGAGGGCCACAGTGGCAGAGCTGGCCTTCATCTTTGTTTCCTAGGCCACAAAGGTCCCAAGGGCCCATGTGGAAAGCAGGTTTGGCCTTGTTTTTTTGGCCCGGCAACATGAAGTTCAGAGAGCAGTAGAGTGCCACCTATTGTGGTTTTCAGTGCACGGAGATATGCTTTTAATCTGAGACCTTTGAATTTCCAAGAACCATTGGTGTAGTTCAGGGGTCTGGGATGGAATAGGCTTTCTGTGAATTACCTGTCTTGAGGAATTAACTTTCTTTTTAAAAATGCCATCTCTTTCCTGGGTGTGTTTTGAGGCTTCCATTTCTATGGCTTGTCATGGTTGGATTATAAATAGCCTCAGTATATCAGGTGAAGCCAGGCTTTCTCCTCTTGCTTCAGGACCTCTTGTGCTCAGACCCTTTTGTTTGTTTTTAAGGCGATGCTTTGTTCCAAATCTGGGGCTGAGACAAGCTGCTGGGACATCTGTGAGGTTCTTGTTCAAGATTGCCCAATAAAAGCTATCCATAACAATAATTTTCCTTTACATTAGCAGAGTTCTCACAAAGCACTTTGACAGAACCTTGTTTTATTTGGTCTTCCACAGCAGTCCTGTAGAGGGTGTTATCCCCACTTCACAGATGAAGAAAGTTGAGGCTCAGAGGGGAGGATGTTCCCTCAAGGTCACATTGTGAGGCCTTGTAACTCAGTCTGGTGCTCTACCATCTGGGAACTACTAATGTTAATCCCTGTGACCTGAGTGATGGACCTAGTTCTTTATTATCTCTTACAATTAAAATTCTACGGATATTAAAAATATCCGTAGTTAGCCCAGGCTGGTGTGTCTCAGTGGATTGAGTGCCAGTCTTCGGACCAAAAGACTGCCAGTTCAATTCCCAGTCTAGGGCACATGCCTGGGTTTCAGGCCAGCTCCCCAGTAGGGGGACATGAGAAAGGCAACCATACATTAATGTTTCTCTCCCTCTCTTTCTCCTTCCCATTCCCCTCTTAAAAAAATAAATATTTAAAAAAATACCCTTAACTGCTTAGGTCAAGCAAAACCTGAAACTAATTTTTATTTGTCCTTTAGTGTGGCTGTTTTTATGTCTCCTCCTCTCTCCTTTGATCCCCATGACCTCAACTAACATGGACACTGAACAGAATGTGGAGTCAAGATCTGGGCAGGGAGACTCCTGGCAGTGTTCTCAGTTGGTTAGAGTGTTGTCCTGTCCTGATATACCAAGGTTGCAGGTTCGACACCCAGTCAGGGCACATATAAGAATCAATGAATGAATGCATAAATAAGTGGAACAACAAATTGGTGTTTTTCATTCTCTCCCCCTTCTACCTTCTCTCTATAAAATCAATAAATAGAAATTAAAAGATCTGGGGGGGGGGAAGTGAGGCCATTTGGCCTATGCAGCCCACCAAAGCTTGGCTTTCTTAGTTCCCATTTGGCTTGCTTTCTTACTTCAACCAAAGCCTGGTACAGAAGGCAGGTGCAAGAATTCAGGCTAATTTGTATTAGAAGCCATGACCAAATTCTGTTTGTTAAAACCTCCACCTTCTTAACCTATTTCTGTTGGACCGACGGGCTTCTTTTTGGCTGGCTGTGGTGTGGGAGTCCATGCATGACTGGTTTATTTCCAACATAATCATATTTGATTTCTCTTTTCCACTTCAGAATCCAGAGTTCAAAGTTGTCTCCCTCGTTTTGAAAACCCATTATGAACTTGTCATGATTTTATCTCCTACTTCCCCAATTAGCCTCCCTGTCACTTTGATTTCCTTCAGCCTTGTTGCATTTCTCTCGTCTGTTTTTCCTAATTTGCCCTTTCTTCCATATCCATGTGTATAACTTTTAGATCGAGACAGTTAGGTGAGACCTAGTCCCTGCTAATTAGTTTTGCTTTGAATGGGAGCAAGATTTCTTCTTCAGCTCCACCCTCTCCTTCTTCCCTGAAAACCTGCCTTTCAGTCCTCTCTGCTTATTCAGGGATAGACTTCTCTGGAAATTATTGCTCTAAAAAAGGTCCTGAAAAGACAGCTCCATACCCTCTGTATCTAATAAATTTAAAGGGAATCTGTGTGCCAACCTAGTGCTCTTCATTCAGTATACACATTTTCCCATGGCCCACGGTCATCCTGCTCCCGTGTTGGTGCTGAGATCTAGCAATGAATGAGACACAGCCCCTGCCTTCTGTGAACTCACGGTAGTAATGAGTGCCTGCTATTTGCCCAGAACTCTGTAAGACACTTTCAGATGTTATCTTTAGTCTACACCAAAGAGGAAGCTTTATTCTCATTTACAGTGGATGACACTGAGTCTGGGAGAGGTGAGATAACATGGCTAAGGTCGCACATCATGGCAACTGGGTGGCAGAACTGGGATTCAAGCCCTAGGCCAGGTTGCTGTGGTGAAGCATAGCTGGAGGGGACAGGACAGGAGAATACAAAAGTTCTTGACCTGAGGAATCACCCCTTTCCTATCACAGGGAAATGATAGATCATCAGGAAAGCTCAGAAGTTCCATTTCCTCCCTGTAGCCTCTCTCCTCCAGATGCTAATTCCACAGCCCATTCTGAATTAACCACATTAAAGATTGTAGTGAGCATTCTGGGAAGCCCAGGCATGGATGAGGATGTGCTGCCATCTCTAAAGGAGACCAGTGGGCCTTGGTCAAGCACCAGGTTATAAATGGAGAACATAGTGAGCGCTTGAAATGCATGGGATAGGTCAGGACTTGGAGAGATGCGCTAGCCCTGTGAAGCTCAGTACTCCCCTCCTAGGATTGAACTATCCTCTTATGTGGCGTCTCATCACAGATTTTGTGTCTGCAGATAAGGAAAAGGGGAAGGAAAAGCTGGAGGAAGACGAGGCCTCAGCAGCCAGTACCATGGCGGTTTCAGCCTCCCTCATGCCACCCATCTGGGACAAAACCATCCCATATGATGGCGAGTCTTTCCACCTGGAGTACATGGACCTGGACGAGTTCCTGCTGGAGAATGGCATCCCCGCCAGCCCCACTCACCTGGCCCAGAACCTACTGCTGCCTGTGGCCGAGCTAGAGGGGAAGGAGTCGGCCAGCTCTTCCACAGCGTCCCCACCATCCTCTTCCACCGCCGTCTTTCAGCCCTCTGAAACCGTGTCCAGCACAGGTTGGTGACGGGCCTTAGGACAGGGCCACCTGTCTCATCCAAGGAAGTCCACTTTCCCCTGAAGGCTTAATGTCCACACACGCAGTGAGCCTCTTCTCTCAGGGGAGGTCCCGGTGGGCCTGCAGTGTGGAGAAACCCTCTGCTCTCCGCCCTCCAGCGTAGTCCCCGAGGCTGAAGACAGAAACAGCAGTCATGTCAGCAGTGCTGGAGTCTTTCTGTTGGCCGGCATGTGGCCGCTGCTCAGGACAGTGAAGCAAGACCTTCCAGTCTAAGGCTTTCCAGGATAGAAATCCCATTCTGCGTTTTCTCAGCATGACTCCATACCCTGCCACATGCACTTTGCCACAGATTATTGGGAAGCTCAGGCGATGACAATAATAGCGCCCGCTAACATTTACTTAGCACTTACTCTGTGCTAGGCATTAACATGTAATCCTCACAGAAGAATTCTATCAGATCAATACTCTTATGTGTGTTAGAGGTGAGGAAACAGAAGTTGAGTAACTTACCCAAGGTCACTCAGCTCGTAGGTAGTGGGGACAGCACTTGAGCCCAGGCTGTCTGACCCCATAGCCAGGTCCCACCTAGGCACTGGCACAAAGAAGGGACCTTGGGGACTCCTCCATCCTCTTGTCCTTTTTCTGTTTTACCCCTGAGGGGTCATTTGGTTATTTGGTTGGTCTTCATGCCCTTTGGTCACGAACCCTTGGGAGGGGGCATGGTCACTGTTTCAGGGGTCTCTGCAAACCTTTCTGCAGGCACGGTTAGAGGCGCACAGGCTGATGACTCCTGGAGGCCCCCCCGGGAACCCACACCCGGAGAATTACCGTGCTCTGTTTTTTTAATTTTACTTTTCATTATGGACAAATTTTCGAATACAGAAGATAAACTACTATCATGAACCTCCATGCAACCATCACTCAGCTTCCACAGTTCTTAACCAGTCGTTTTCTAGAATCTCTCCCATCCCCCTTACCTGATCATTTTCAGTAAAATCCTGGATACTACATTTCATCCATAAATAGTCATCCATCAATACATATGTAAAATATGAGTTATTTTAAAAATAGCAAAAATAGCCCTGGCTGGTGTAGCTCAGTAAATTGAGTGTGGGCCTGTGAACCAAAGGATCGCGGTTCGATTCCCAGGCAGGGCACATGCCTGGGTTGCAGGCCAGTTCCCAGCAGGGGATGCAGGAGAGACAACCACACATTGATATTTCTCTCCCTCTCTCCTTCCCTTTCCCTCTAAAGATAAGTAAATAAAATCTTTAAAAAAAAATAGCGATTTTACATCTGAACTTAACAATAGATTCTTCAGCATTCAAATTTACAAAAAGTTATCTCATAAATGCTGCTCGCTTGTTTTTTTTTTAAGATTTCATTTATTCATCTTTAGAGAGGAATGGAAGGAGAAGGAGAGAAATAACAGTGTATGGTTGCCTCTCGTGAGTCCCGTGCTGGGAACTGGCCTGCAACTCAGGCATGTGCCCAGACTGGGAATCGAACTGCGATCATGTGGTTCGCAGGCCCGTGCTCAATCCACTGAGCTACACCAGCCAGGGCAATGCGGCTGTTTTATAGTTTGTTTGAATCAGGATCCAAACAAGGCCCACACATTTCACTCAGTTGTCTCTCTCAAATCTCTTAAGTCTCTTGTAATCTACAGGCTCCACTCTTTTTTCCTTTGCAATTTATTTGTTGAAGAAATGGAATCATTTGTCCTGTAGAGTTCAGCATGTGCTGGGTTCTTCTGACTGTGTCCCTGTCGTGCCATTTACCGTGCTCCTCTGCCCCTTGTTGTTTTCCTGTAAATGGGTTAGCTCTAGAGGATTCAGCTGATTCCGGCCAAATTCTTGTTCAAAGGCAGCTCATTTGTATGCTGGTTGGGCTGTCCTAGAAGGCTGGTTTCATGTGTGGGCAGGGGCAAAGTAGGAAACGAGCCCGTCTTGTACCTGTGGTCACCTGGATGACATCTGCCTCTGACTGTGTTTTTTAAGAACCTTCTTATTTAGGGTGGCACGCAACAGTGCCACACCACAAGTGTACCATGCAATGAGTGTTCACAAAGTGTACCTACTCGTGTGACTCTCACCCCGTCAGGAGATACAGCATTGTTGGTGTCCCCAAAGTGCCTTGCGACCCCATTCAGTCATTGCTCCCCAGAGGTGACCACTTTCTTGATTTCCATTGTCAGAGACTCCTTTTGCTTGTAACTGAACATTCTATAAATGGAGTTGTATATTATGTTCTCTTTTTAACTACCGTGTTGGTTATACTCATGTTTATAGCTTTCTGTAGCTAGCTTTATAGTACACACATAAATTACGTGGACATCAGAATCTCTTTACGCTAACAGCGTAGATTTACAGAACACACTTAAGGAATACTCCTGTGACGGAAAAACCACAATACAGATGAAGAAAGATCTGCATTAAAGAATTGTACACATGGTAGAGTTGAAGGTAGAATTTTCCCTCTTAATTTTTCAGTTTCTTCTGTAGGAAAGACATAAGTAGTATGCATTCTTTTGTGTCTCACTTCTTTCCTCAACTTTATGAGGATCATTCATATTGTTGCCTGTAGCATAGCTTGTCCTTTTTCATCGCTGAATAGTGTTCCATTACCTGACCATAGTACATATCTGCTCTATAGATGATGGACATTTGAGGTGCTTCTGGTTTGGGGTTATGCGCAGCAATGCCATGAACACTTCTGTGCACGTCAGGTGGTAAATACATGTGCACTTTCCAGTTGGTTATTTACCTAGGAGTATAATGGCTGGGTCATTGGACATGCATACATTCTGATTTTTTAAAATCCTTATCCAAGGATATTTTCACTGATTTGTGTGTGTGTCTGTGTGTGTGTGCATACGAGAGAGAAAGAGACATTAATCAGTTGCCTCCTGCATGTCTCAACTGAGGATCCACAACCCAGGTATGTACCCTGACTGGGAATCCAACCTGCACCCTTTTTGGTGTATGGGATGGCACTCCAACCAACTGAGCCACCCGGCCAGGACCATACATTCAGCTTTTCTGGATACTACCAGTGCACGACATGGCCATAACTGTGAATACCCCCAGCAGCTGGGGTATGGGAGCTCTAGTTGTCAGCCTTTGATGCCTTGACTGTTTGTTCTGTAGGTATAGAGTTTGGCAGCCCCAGTATTCCTCAGTGACCACATTGGTCCCTGGTTAATCATTCCTCTGACACTCAGCCCTCTTTGTAATTAATCCCCTCTAATAGGATGCAATGAGTTTATGTGCATTGTCTAGTTAAAAGTTAACTGATCATGTCCTACCTCTGCTCAGAGCCCTCCAGTGGTTTTTCTCATAGCAGGGTAAAAGTCAGAATCGGTATACTGTTGACATTTGGACTAGATAATTTTGTTGTTTGGGTCAGGGAAAGGACTGTGCTCTATATTATAAGATACCTAGCAGCATCCTTGGCATCTACCCACTAGATACCAGTAGTACTCCCTTCCCGCTACATATCTGCTCAATTCTTTTTTTTTTTTTAAGATTTTATTTATTTATATTTATAGGGGAAGGGAAGGATAGAGGGAGAGAAACATCAATGTATGGTTGCCTTTCATGCGTCCCCTGCTGGGTACTGGCCTGCAGGGAACCGGCCTGCAACCCTGGCATGTGCCCTGACTGGGAATCGAACCTCGATTGTCTGGTTCGCAGGCCCGCGCTCAATCCACTGAGCTACACCAGCCAGGGCCGGCTCAATTCCTTTTTTAATTTTCACTCATCAACTTTAGGGAGAGAGAAACATTAGTTTGTTGTTCCACTTAATTATGCATTCATTGGTTGATTCTTGTATAAGCCCTGATCAAGGATCGAACCTGCAACCTTCTTGTATTGGGACAGTGCTCTAACCAACTGAGCTACCCAGCCTGGGCTTCCCCCACTCTGCACAATTCTTACATGGACAGATGCCCCCTGTAGGAACAAATTGTCCCCCATTCTTCACCTGTTTTATCACTCTTCCCTCTCATTCATTCACTCCAGCTCTCTCAGCCTCTGTGGCTGACCCTGCACATACCAGTGCTTGGCTGTGCACGTAGCAGTGCACTTGATGGTCGCTGTTCCTGAAATGTTTTCTCACAGGTATTCCCATGCCATCTAAGGCTTCTATAAATATCTAAAATTCAGCTTGTACAATGTCAGCCTTCCCCACTGGAATAACATCCACAAAGGCAAGACTTTCACTTGTTTTGTTCACTACTTTGTCTTCACCAAGACAGTAGCTGGCATGTAGTAGGTGTTCGATAAACAGCTATTGACTGAGTAATGATGTATTTTGTGTACTCCTATCAGTAACATTGAATGAGTAGGCCAAAGGTGTAGGTTTTTAAAATAACTTATCTCTAACAACCTTTGAATTCTGAAAGTCCCTTTCATCTAATGTTCACTATAAAGTGGCAGCCAAGTAGGGCAGAGAAGAAAAAGGATTCAGAGTCAGCCAGGCACAGACTTAAATTTTAGTTCAGTCACTCACCTTCTGAGTGACCCTGGGAAAACCATGTCCTTTCTCTGAGCCTTAGTTTCCTCATCTGTAAAATAAAGCTGACACTCATCTGGCTTTCAGAGTTGCTCTAAGACTAAAGGAGCACTGTGACTGGTACATCTCTAAGGACTCAAAAGTCGATGCCATTTCATTATTCAGACTGTGTCCCTAACTCATTACAGTTCACACAGAGATTCAGCTGTTTCTTATTACTTGAGAGTTTGAAATCACAGGAAGTTTAAGGAGGATAATGATTTCATGTTTTGCTTAATATTTCTTGGGGGGGAGAAACAATCAGAAAATCCTGTCTTTTTCAAGGGCCTTTGTTTCCTTTTCAGCATTTTGTTCCTAAAGGGAAGGATTCTTTCTGTGTTTGTGTTGTTGATTTGAATCACAAATGCCAGTCTGGCTTGGGGGTTGGTGCTGTTTTTTTCCTTCCCTCCAGGTGGCAGTGGCTGTGTGATGCTGAGATTCAGGCAGGTATCTGAGTGTATGGCATGAATCTGCTGTTCAGTGAGCCCACTTTGGGACCACCTGCCTCTGTGTATTTCAGAATCCTCACTTGAAAAAGAGAGGGAAACGCCCAGTCCCATCGACCCCAACTGTGTGGAGGTGGATGTGAACTTCAATCCCGACCCTGCAGACCTGGTCCTCTCCAGTGTGCCAGGCGGGGAGCTCTTCAACCCTCGGAAGCACAAATTCGCAGAGGAGGACCTGAAGCCGCAGCCCATGATCAAAAAGGCCAAGAAGGTCTTTGTCCCCGATGAGCAGAAGGTAATGTTATGTCCGTGTAAGTGACGGTGCAGCACTGGTTCGAGAGCTGGGGGCTGTGCTGCTTCACATTTGGTTTTACCTGGAGGGTCCTCCCCCTCTATAGATACTGTTTAGAAAGGCATGAGTTCAGAGCATAGGCCCATGCCCTGCACCAGCTGGTAGGAAGAAAGGGAATCAGGTGGCGTTTGGCCCCCGCCTGACTCCCTGTGGTTTCTGTTTCCTTATTGGCCAGCGGCTGTGTGGATGTTCTTGCTTCCCTGGCTTTAGCCCAGCTATGGGGCAAGCGCTCACTAGGTCACAGGAACTGAGCTGAACGAGTCTTCACTTTGAAGGGCAAAAGATAGTTTTATGTTGCAAACAGCATTGAGGCTGATGGTTTTATAGGAGTTGGGTTTGGGAGGGAGAGGAAGATTTGCAGTTTTTCCATCCTCATCTGTGGAAAACTCACAGGAAGGACTTTTCATACAAGCTTTGGAGTTAGGCAGAGCTCGGTCCAGGCCCCACTTTGCCACCTAGAACTAGCTGGGCCTCAGGTTCCTCATTTGTAAAATGGGAATAACTAACTGTACCTGCCTATCAGGAGGTTTCTGAGGCTTTCATAATGCAAAGAACATGGTAAACTTTTATGCGGTCCTTACTGTAATAAGCACCTGTACATACCACTTCATTTACTCCTCAAACAACTTGTTGAGGTAGTTACTGCTATCCTTCATTGTAAAGATGAGGGACCTGAGACATTGAGAAGTTAAGGAAGTCGCACTGTTCCTCTGCTAGTAAGGGGCTGGGGCAAGATTTGAACTCAGGGGACTGGACCTCAGCCATAACCAATGCGACAGTGCTTTCTTTATGTTGGAGCATCACAGAGCAGGCTCCCAGTACATGGAGTCCCCCTCACTCTACCACTTCGTACAAAGGGCTTTGTTTCTCATCCTGGCAAAAGAGCAGGGCCCCCTGCTGTCCTTGGCACATGCATCTCCTTCCCTGGGTCCCAGCTTTCATTCCTTCTGCACCGAATGAGTGATTAAAGGAGTCCTGGGTGTAGAGTGCTGGAAGGAGGAGAAAGGTTGGGTTTCCTTGTTGGGGAAGAGGAAAGACCAACAGAGGACACTTCCCCACAGGATGAAAAGTACTGGACGAGACGCAAAAAGAACAATGTGGCAGCCAAACGGTCCCGGGACGCCCGGCGCCTAAAGGAAAACCAGATCACCATCCGGGCGGCCTTCCTGGAGAAGGAAAACATGGCTCTGCGGACGGAGGTGGCTGAGCTACGCAAGGAGGTGGGCAAGTGCAAGACCATCGTGTCCAAGTATGAGACCAAGTACGGGCCCTTGTAACAACCCGTGCCCTCACCCTGGCTGCCCTGCCTACATCTCAGCCCTCTGCCTGGGGGCTCCCTGAAACCCCACACGTGTGTGGAGACTTATGACTCGTCACGGGCAAATGGCGACGCACCTGCTCCAGGAGCTGTCATGTTCAAGCTTCATTATCCCATGGCCAGCGCACGTGGCGACTTCCCTGGGGAACCAGCCTGCTCACTGGCAGGGACGCGAGAATCGACGTAGACGGGTGCATCTGCCTTAGTTTCTGTTCTTGGATGTCCCAGTTGAATTGGAAGGGGACCTCTGGAGTACAGATCTCCTTTCCCAGGGCACTCAGGCTGCCCTGCTCTCCCTCAGTCTCTACCCCGGGCTGTGGAGGCCTGTCTCTGCAGAATGAGTCCATGGTTGTCGCCGTACATCTCAGGTAGCAGGGTGTGTTCCTAGGCAGGCTGTGTCGGCGGGCCACCTCTCCTTACCCAGAACGTCTGAGAGAAACATCCGTTTCCTTCTCCCTCAGAGGCAGAAGACACACTGGCTCCTCCGTCATGTCTGCGTGGCTGCCAGGCCACCTGAGTGGGGCTCCGCCAGCCTGGGCAGAGTTGGGGTCTGGGGCCTGCAGTAAAAGTGCACCGAACCATTCACAGCTACCACACCCCTTTACTCTCGTGACTCGGGGGGCCTGGAAGCCAGGGAGGAGGCGCTGGCAGCCGGCTCTCTCTGCATTTCGTCTGTTGTGAAGGGGAGGTCCCCAGGCCGGCCAGTCTCTGAGTCTGGTCACAGTGCAGAGAGCTGCGCTGACATCTCCTCTTCTCCAGGTCACTTGTGGAGGCCACCTGAATCTCACTCGTCCCACTAGACTGTTTCTTTCCACCCAGTGACCAATCTCAGATTTTGAATTTAAAAGGAAAACCCCCTTGTTTAGGAAGCTTACCTTCCTTAGAGGCAGGAGACTTCTGCACGGTGGTCGGGAAACCGGTCCCCACTGTGGATGGGGAGCTGGGGTGTGTGTCTCCGTGTCATCTTGCTCTGCTCCGGTGTGGGCCGGGCCAGAGGAAGGCAGGAGAGGGCTTCCCAGTTCTTGCCTCAGGATCCCTCCCCTGTGCAAGCTGCCAAGAGGGGACCCGCCGGGCAGGACACCCGGCCAGGGGTCACCAGGGTCGCAGTGCAACTCATGGAACAGCAGGTTCTCTGGACATACACATGCGGGTCTCCTCCGTCTGGTCCCGAGATACAGGCAGTCTCACAAACGTGGCTGTGGTATGTGGAGGGTCCTTGCAGCTGTGGCTTCGCTACCTCACAGCTGCTCTTTCTTGTGTCCAGCTGGACTTGTCTTTTTGCTCTGCCTGGGAGATTCATCGAAGAAATCCATGGAACCCTCTGCTCGTTGTGGTCAGCTGGGGCATCTGAAGATGGGTATATTTATTGGCTCAGGGCCAGGCAGCCTGTGGTTAACGGGTTGGAGGTGACGGGCACACTTTGTCATGCTTACCACTGACTTTATTTTTAAGTGGTAGCTCCAAGACCCGACTCTGACCCCCAAAGACTTTATAACATAATAAGACCCGGGGAAGCCATCCACTGACCGTGGACCGCACCCCAGAGGAATGCCACGGCCCCCGGGGACCCGCACACCCGCCTCTCCAGGGGACTCGACAAGGGTGCCTGAGGCCAAGGGGGGTCACCACCTCCCTCCAGGCCCCTGACTTTTACTTCGTGGTTCTATAAAACCCACGTTCACACTTTTCACTCTATTGTAACCACAACAGGGCAGTTGCATCCGGCATGTCAGTGTCCTGCCCTGGGCCGCTCGCCCGCCGCCCAGGCGTTCTCCCTCTGGCCGGGCTGCCCACCAAGAGGGCAGTTCTCATTTTGTTGTTGGTAGAAGAGCCTCCAGCTTAAAAGCTCTTCGTTTTCTTTGGCCAGAAAGTGTATGGCTTGTGGGTTTTGTTTCATTTTTTTTTTAAAGGATGAAGACTTAATTTCTGGGTGGCATCCATGTTCTGACTCCTGTGGGTGGGACGGTGGCCTGAAGTCTCCCCTTTCTGTCCCACCCTCTGCACCTTCTGCCTGTTCAGTGCCCTCCCCTTCCTTCCCCCAGGCAGTGGGTTTCTGGTTCTTTCCCAAAGTGCTTATGTGGAAAGAGTGTGGCTTCTGGCCTCTTTTAGAAAAGCCCCTTTGAGTTGGGAGCCTAGCAGACACAGGAAGGAAATGTCCATGGGGGTGACGTGTTGGGGAACAGGAGCCCAGGGAAATGTACCTCCTTCCCAGGCCCAAGAATGGAGTCCTTGCAGGAGGCGGTTGGTGCCTGTGATTTCCATCAAGGAGACTCCCTCCTGGCCCCTCTCCATCTTGGGGCTGGCAGCCAAAGACTGAGACTCCTCTGCTCAAATCTTTGACATCTCCTTAAAAAGCACTGGAGGCCAGAGAAGCCAATGTCAAGTGGCTTTACACGGGTTTGCGATGGGCTGGGAGGCGCCATCCCTTCCTAAGCGCCCTGTCTTCAGTTTAATGGCAGCTTTGCTACAGCCTCCGAACAGACAAATTGTGAATGAGCTAGAATGTTGCAAGAATATACATATAGTAAATGTGTATCTAGCTATTGATAGGTACTTAGAGCATTCACAATGGCCAGTAGCCTTGCGGAGGGCCTGGGTAACTCTTACCCTTGGCCAAAGGAAGGGGGTTGCCTGTCTGGGGCTGAGGTTGGAGAAGGCACTTAGCGATGTTACCCTGCTGTGGCCCTGGGTGGGCAGCCCCTGCGGCCCTCCAGCCTGAATCAGGGTGGCAGGTGTGGGAGCCAGCAGAGGAGGGCCCCTTTGTGCTGGGCAGCTCCAGGGCCCTGGAGCCCTGGTTTTCATGGCAAAGCCCCACCCCAGAGCTCCTTTAACATCTGTTAATTAAGTGCAATAAATTTTTCTAGAAAATGGTAAAGATGATTTCCAGGTGGATATTGCTATCTTAGGGTGTTGGGGATGCCAGAACACCACTTGGTTTTATTTTTCTAGGTGCATGTGATGTGACAGAGTGTGTGGGGGCTTCCCTGTCTTCCCCTGGGAGCTGGCATTCCAGTGAGCCCCTCTTTCTCACCTTTGCGGGGGAAGGAGGCAAGGAGAAAACTCCTTCCCAGCTGGAGAGGGCAGAAGCAGACTGTAGCCCATTGGCCTTATGTGCGTGTGTGCGTGCGAGTGTGTCGCTGCTGGTGGGCCGGAGTGATATGATGGGGAGGGAAGCTGGGAATGTAACCTTTTCAAAATGAAATTAAATATTTTGAGACGAGAGTTGTGGGGCTGTCTTTGCTGTCCTCTTCTCTCCCCTGTCTCTCCCGGGTCTTCTCTGTCCGTGTTGGCCTAGGAGCCTGAGAGTTGTCCCTGGCACCTCTGTATCACTAGCCAGGTACCCTTGACTAAGTAACCTGACCGCTCTGTGCCTCAGTTTCCTCATCTGTCAGCTGGAAGTTATTCCTGCCTGCTCTCCTCACAGCTCTTGGTAGTGTTTACCAAGGAAAAACACTACCAGGCAGACCAAAGGCAGTTTGAAAGTGCAACAGGAAGACAGGAAACTGTTCTTGGAGAGTGTTCCCAATGGGGAACCCTTGCTAGCAACTACATTAAAAAAAGACTGGAAGGGTTGGGTGGGATTCTGGGGCTTTTCTTGTTCTCCCTTTGCCAGATTTCTCTCTGGCCCTGGGAGCTTCACAATTAAAAAACAAGGTGTAGTATAAGCTACACCTGCTTATGCATAGGCCACGTGCAGGGCACCTGCACTCATTCCTGATTTAGCATTGGCATCCCCAGGGCCCCTGCTCAGGGCTGGCCCGGGCCCCCCATTGGCTTTCAGCCCGGGGTGGCGTGGGATAGGGTGCATCACCCTTGGCAGTGCCCCTGTAAATCCTCCTCCACCTCCACCCTCTCTTCATCCTTGTTCTGCTGCCTCGGTGGAGCCCAGGTGCCTGCTTGAGCACCTACTACATCCCTGTGTACACAATGGGACAGCAGCCTCACAGTTCTTAGCACACGGCAGCTGCTGCTGTGGCGATGATCTAGGGCTGCTGACCTACGTGGCAAGGAGCCCTCTGGCCTAGCAGCTGTGGGCCCACTGGATGGCTTGGGGTGCAGCCAGGGTCAGACTAGCTGTGTGGCTTTGGGCAAGTTACTCCCTCTCCCTGAGCTCTTTCTCTCTACAGTGTGAATGCGCTACTCAGATAATAGGTGAGTGCCTGAAACAATTCAGCTCTCTACCCCACCTCCCAGCTCCCTGAAGGACACATTTTCCAAAGCTCGACACAGGCCCCCTTCCTTGAGTGTTCCCATCAACCAGACAGCTCTCAGCCACCTCCTGCGGCTGTGCCAGGCTGCCCAGCTGGCAGCTCCTGACGTCAGCAGCTAATCTAGGAAGGCTGCCAGCCAGAGAGGGGTGAGCAGCAAAGGAAATCAGGTTTTGGGGTGGTTACCCTCAGGCAACCCCTCCTGTGCTCTCATCAGCTTCTCACCAGCGAACCCTCCCAACCATGCAGAATGACACCTGGACACGTGGAGCGGGTTATTGTGAGCTGTGTCTCTGTTGGGAGGAGCCGGGCTGCACGGGGTGCCCAGCTCAGCCTCCGCCCACTCTGAGGCTGCCTGTATGTCTCCAAGCTAGGTGAGGCATCCACTGGCGCCTGGGTTCCAGGCTGACTCCGAGTCCAGACTGGGGCTGTGGGGAAAGCAGAAGAAGAAGGGACATCAGCCGGTCCTCTCAGCCTGGGCTGGGTGCACTGCTTCCCACTGCTCCTCCGCTGTCCAGCCCCACAGCACCTGAGGATAGGTACTCCCATTTTACAGAGGAAATTAAGGCTCAGTAAGGTCTTAGGTGACTTGCCCAAGGTCTCACAGCTGCTAAGTGTCAGAGCTGAGACTCAAACCCAGCCCTGGTGGCCCCTAAGCCTAAGCCCCTTCTGCCATCTGAGTGATAAGGTGCTGGTGCTGCCTAGGCCTGTCCTGCTGGAAGGACACCCCACTCTCCACTTTCCTGGGGCCAGCAGAGGTCAGCCAGCCGAGCAGCCAGACCACTGCCTGGTCTGACATTTTCCATGGCTCCCCAACCTACTATAGCCAGCAGCAACAAGACCCAGGCCCAGCAATTGGTAGGTAAGAAAAGACTGACATTTGTCCCACCTGTTGGGCCAGGACCTCCGCGGTAACTGCAGTTGACAAGTGTGGAAACAGGTTCAAAAGGGAAGTATCTACCCCAAGGCCACACTGCTGCTCCACTCCACCCTCCTTCCAAGGACCCTCCCCTCACCTGTGGACCCGTCTCCCTCCCTCCCTCATGGCATCTCCTCTCTTCTTGGGTGCCAGGGTCAGAGGCTTTGTTCAACAAAGACATTAGAAGTTATCACATCCATGTCTTCCCTGAATGGATGGGAAAGAGACCCGGAGAGGAAAAGGAGCTACCCAAGCTCATGCAGCAAAGTAAGACTTGGGCTAAGGGAGCCTGCGCCTCCACACGTCCCGTCTCCCTCAAATCACACTGAAATTGGCTGGCTCTTCACTCAGGGACAGCACAGGTGGCTCCCAGGCCTCCTGGACCATGAGTGGGTCACGGAAACCTGGGCTCACGTGGAAGCAGAAATCAGGCCTCATTTCCAACTTGCTGTGTGACTTTCTACAAGCCACATCCCTGACTGGGCCCTTATTATTCATCAGCGCCATGGAGATCAGGATCCCTGTCCTGCCCAAGCATTGCTGTGAAGTTCAAGGGATATGCTGAATAGAAGTCCCATGTAAATTGCAAGGGCTGAGACATGGGACAATGTCCCAGCCCAGCACATCTGGGATCCAAAATGTGATGAAAGGTGCCCCGCCCCACCTTCTCCCCACACCACACATAAACCACCTTCCCCGAAGACTTGCCAATGCCCGAGATTCTATCAGAAAAGCTGGCTGGAGGCTAAAGTGAGGGAAGTAGAGGCAAGAGATAGGGCTGGAAGTCAGCAGGAGTGGCCACTCAGGGCTGAAGATCATGACTTTTCCTGGGTCTGTGTCCAGGACCGCTTTGGGCTGGGCATGCCCCTGACCCCAGAACTCCATCTGAGAAGCTGCTGGACTTTGTTCAAATCACCCTGAAATCTAATCCCAAAGCCTCGCTGAGGCCCCTGGTTGAGCCTCGGGGATGTGACCCAAGCAAGGGGAGGTGCCCAAAGCTGGGGAGTCCCGATCCAGGAGCCAGTGCCCAGCCCACCAAGGACTCACTGCGATGCTCCTTGCTCTGGGCATCAGTTCCCTGTCTGTCCTCCTCACAGCAGCCTTTAAACCATCCATCATGTCTTGTGGCTCCCCTCACACTCGGGAAAAAAATCCAAACTCCTCACTGCAGCCTAAAAGGCCCTGGGAGCCCGGGCCGCTGACCTGGTTCTCTTCCCCTCCCTTTCCGCCCCGGCACCCAGGTCTAGCCTTGTTGACCACTTGTGTCATGCCCCACTCCCTGTCGCCGAGTCGTCACTCTTGCTGTTCCGTCTGCCTAGGCCGATTCCCCCAGATCTTCTCAGCCCAGTCCCATTCTCAGTGACCGGCCAGCCCAATGGTTGGCAAGTGGTAACTGTCCACTAAACACACCTGGTGAACTCACGGGCCTAGATGGCAGAGCACGCCGGGTGTGGCAGCAGTGCCATATCACCACCAGGTGGTGCTGCAGACACCTCCCTGAGAGGTGACCTCGGGTCCAGCCTCCAGATTTGTCCTCTCGGCAAAGCCCCAGGGCTGTGCCAGACCGTGCTGTGGGGCACCAGCTGATTCACCCCCACCCTGCCTGTTCCCCAGTGGCTACGGGAACACATGGGTCCGGGGTATCCAGAGGCCTGGCAGGAAGGGAAGGCTGGCTGCCTCCCATGGCCTGTACTTCTAGGCTCTTTCTGGGGAGGAAGTAGGTGTGTGGACCTGAGGAGGTGCTGTGGGGGGAACTGGGGTCAGGGACTCTGGAGAGGCTTTGGATTTAGGAGTCTGCGCACTGAGCCTGGGTTGGCCTCCCACCTCCTCCTGTCCTCCTCACACCTTTGACAAGCCTGGTCCTGGCTTTTAGCCTCCATTTCCTCATCTGTCAGCAGAGAGACAAAAATGTTAACAAGAACTGAAACCCTGTGTGACTGCTCTGTTGGAATGAGAATGAGGGGCCTTGGAGGGGGCTCCCCAGCAGTGTGAGTGGTGTGTGCAGGTGGGCAGTGGGTGCATTTGGGGAAAAGGCAGATGGACAAGAAATCGGCAGTCCCCAGGGCCTCGCTTCCTGCTCCGTCAAACTGACTTCCCTAGGCCTCCCCTGTCCTGAGGCCTGTGACCTGAAGTGTATGTCTGAGTGTCCCTGGGTGTATATATGTGTGTCTGTGTTTGAATAAGAGTGTGTCTGTGCGCATGTGTCTGTCTGTGTCCACACCTGGGCGTCCATGGGTGAGGACAAGCTGCAGAGGGGGACTGGGGATTCCAGGACAGAGGGGCCCGTAGGGTACTGGCTTCTGTTTTGGCTGCCCAGCACCTGGTAGCTGGACCTGGATGTCTCTCTTCATCTCCCTCCCCCCTGCACCGCCCCCTGCACCGCCCCGCGCTTCCCTATTTGCATCCATTTGCTCTCAGACCCCATGGGCTCTCCCTCATTCTCACTCCTGCCAGCCCAGTCTTGGAGGCCCTGGACTTCCCAAGGGTCAGGGGGCCAGGGACTAACTTGGTGGGGTCCAGTCTCCAGCATCCTCACTTCTGCCCATGGAGAGTCAGCCTGGCTCTAACCCTTCTCAAGAGATATAATTAGTCAACACTTACTGTGTGCCAGAAGTTTTACACGCCTGTTCATTATGTCTTCACAACAGCCCTTTAAGGCATCTTCACACTCATTTTGCAGAGGAGAAAACAGGTTCAGAGAGATGGAGCGCAGAGACCACACAGGAAGTGGGGTTGGAGCCAGCTCTGGCGAGGGGCCCGGGCTCCCTCTTTCCTGACTCCTACCCTCCTGGTAACACGCCATCTGTCCAGCCACCTGGCTCCCGGTCTTTTGGCTCAAGTGACCCCCTGGGGAGATGAGGGTGGTAGAGGTGGCAGCAGCAGAAGCAAGGTTCTGCTGAAGTTTGGGGGTTCCAGAGCCAATTCAGCCTCTCCCCACAGCCACCCCAGGCTGCTGGGAGGTCCTCCCTGCAATTCTTCCTCCCGGAACAACTGAGCCAGCTACCCCCCTAACCCACAGTGGCCCTGCCCAGACACTGCCCAAAGTGGCCACCCTTCCAGGCCCAGCTTCAAGGCCACTTCTTCCCAAAGGTCCTCCCGGATGCCCCATCAGATGTGGCCTTTCCCTCAGCATTGCCCCTTGTCTCTCTGGACTTCTAAGCCACCTGGGGGCAGAGGCCATGTCCACCTTCCAGTGCCCAGGGCAGAGTTATCAGGGAAAAGATCCAATGACTGCTGGTTCAGGGATAATACTAGTGGTGATAAAATGTACTATCAGCTAAGTGCCAAGTGTCCAGCCATTAAGTGCTTCGCAGACAGTTTTTCAAGCAGTCTTCCCCACCACTCTCCATGTGAAATGCTTCCTATTATCATCCTCATTTTACAGGCAAGGAAACAGGCAGAGTGAGGTGAAGTGATTTACCTAAGATCACACAGCCAAGAGATGCCACAAGAAGGTTTCAAACTGAGTTTATCTGGGTCCAGAGTCTGTATTGCACTGAAGTGAACTGTCAAGAAATGGAGATTCTGCCCTGGCTGGTGTGGCTCAGTGAACTAAGTGCCGGCCTGTGAACCAAATAGTCGCAGGTTCGATTCCCAGTCAGGGCTCATGCTTACTGGGTTGCAGCCCAGGTCCCCAGTAGGGGGCACTCAAGAGGCAACCGTACATTGCTGTTTCTCTCCTTGTCTCCCCTCCCTTCTCCTCTCTAAAAATAAAGAAATGGAGATTCTAAGGGGGTGTCCTCACTGAGTGCCGTGGCCTACAGGGGGTGTCTTGGATCAACAGTTCTAGGCTGGGCTGGACTGGGCACCGCAGGTCCATCTCACCTCTCACAGAGCTGGAGGCCGGAGCACCCTGGATTCCAGCCGCCACACAAGTCATGCTTCCTCTTCAAGCCTTCATTTCTCCATTTGCTGAGAGAGGGTTCTGGCCCTAGCCCAGCCTCATGGGGCAGTTTCGAGGACGGAGGAGTCAAGGCTGCCATTTTCAAGTAGATTTTTCCAGAAGAATCTTATTTTCAGCCTAGAAGGCCAACATAGGAAACTGATAAAAGACATGTTTCATCAGCATAAATTTCCAAGCTCAGGGTGCTGACAGGTTCTTAGCCTAAAGTCACTTGAGAGGGTGTATGACAACTGTGATGGAAACATGCCCTGCCCAGGGTGTGGGTGAGGGCCGGGTGCCGCTGGAAGCTACTCCAGCACCCAGTCTTTTCTGCAGATTACCCGAGCTGGATGGCATCAAAAAACCTTCAGGCCCACAGGCAAAAAGCTGTTTTTAAAAATGAATCAAATCAAGTTTTGGTGACAGCTCAGCCAGGCATTCTAGGTGCCCACAGCACCCATCTGATGACCCGAGCCCCAGCTCCGGGGCCTTGGGCACCCTCTGGGCTTCAGGAGGCACAGGAGGCTGGAGTCCACCTCCAGGGGCCCATCTGTTTACCTCAGCAGGTCTGGGCAGGAGATGCTTGGCCAATGGCCTGGCTCCTCACGGCCCCTCCGAAGCCTGGTTCTTGTGACTTAGGCAACAGAGGATGTATGGAGAGAACCTTCTGTTGGCGCTCATCTGAGATATGGGAAACAGGGTAAACAGAATGAAGTGGGGGGTGAGGGGAGGGGGCAGGGAGCTGACCATGCCCCAAGAGTTTAAAAATAAATCCTGCCTGAGGGCTGTCAGCCACAGCCAGCCACAGCTCCCAGGGCCTGGTGACATCATAGAGCACAGGATGTCCCTGGCAGGTGCTGGGGGTGGCAGAGGGGACATGGCAAAGGGGAGGGTGGAGAGGTCCCATCTGCTCTTTCTGCACCTGGGAGCTATTTGTGTTTGGGGACAGCCAGCCTGGGCTGTCCTGGGTCAGAGGGGCTGCCCAGTCCCCTCCTCCCCCAGCATGTTCCATTTTGCATCTGAGAAAACTGAGGGCCACTTGCTCTGAGGAACGTGGCAGCTCCACAACTCAGAGCCATTTCTGCCTCTCACGCGTTGACTCTTTTTTTAAAATTATATTTAGACAGCTTTGTTGACCATTTTCTAGCTCATACCGTACCTGTGTATGAACCGTCAGTAGCAGTCTGCAAATAATTGTTATTAATTCATTTTGGAGAATTGGGGGTGGATGAAGTTACTCTGCCAAGCAGACCTCAGAGATTCCAATATTCATTGTCTTTGCGGGGGTGTCCAAGCCACACGTGGCCCAGGATGGTATGAATGTGGCCTGACGCAAAATCTCAAATTGACTTAAAATCTTTCTTTTTGCTCATCAGTTTTTTTTTTTAAAGATTTTCATTTATTTATTTTCAGAGAGGGGAAGGGAGGGAGAAAGAGAGAGAAACGTCAATGTGTGTTTGCCTCTCATGTGGCCCCCACTGGGGACCCGGCTTGCAACCCAGGCATGTGCCCTGACTGGGAATCTAACCTGCGACCCTTTGGTTCACAGCCTGTGCTCTATCCACTGAGCTACACCAGCCAGGGCTGCTCATCAGTTTTCGTTAGTGTATGTGTGTTTAATGTGTAGCCCAAGACAACTCTTTTTCTTCCAGTATGGCCCAGAGACACCAAAAGGTTGGACACCCCTTCTAGATAAAGCTTTCAAGGAGAGTGTAAGTTTTTTCCATCGGTGTTACAATGCCAGCATAGGCTGTGGGTGACAAGGAAACAACGGTTTTATGAAAACTATTTCAAATGTTCCTTAGTTGCTGGACCAAACAACTGAAATAAAGGAAGACAATATTGTTTGCTCAGCTGATAATGACCGTGGAGACCCACCAGTGCATCATAAAAATTTATTTTCCAAGAACTGAGTGAAAGAAAAGTACCACCAGCTGCTGATTGGCATGAGTGATTAAATTTTGGCCATGAGAGAACCAAAGCTGTCACATGAAGCCACTTCCTTACATATTAATTCCCAGCCTGAACTTGCAGAACTGGACCTGAGAATAAGCAAGTGGGTGTTGGACTTTAATTCCGAATTTTGGTCCTGTTCCTGGTGAGCATAGGGTGGGAACCATTTGGGGAGGAGGCTCGTCTGGATAGAGGATGGGGAGGGGGGGAGGCATCAAATGAGCAATGGCTAGCACTGTGCTCGACATTGGTCATGACAAACAAGCTCCTCCTGCCCATCCATCACTTCTGCTCCTCACTCTGACCCCAACCAAGGAGGACAGGCAGGAGCTAATGCTGTCCCCATTTTATAGATGAGGAAACTGAGACCTAGGGAGACAAAATCACCTACTCTGGGCTGCACAGCCAGCACCTCATGCCCACCTGGGATGGGGTCAAGTCCCCACTGGCAGACCCCAGTGTGAGCTGCTGATAGACACCTAAGGTGGAGCCAAGGTGGGTGTAGGCAGGTGGGGAAAGGGAAGGAGTCCCTGCTGCCTCTGCTGTTGGGGTGCCCCTGTTCATTAGGCCTCCCTCCCATCCCTCCTCTTTCTCACCTCTCCTCCACTGGGCTCTGGCCTCCCTACCATCCCTCCCCCTCCTCCTCCTCCTCCTCCTCCTCCTCCTCCTCCTCCTCCTCCTCCAAGGGCTAGGTACCTCGCTGCATTCAGGACAAAGTCCAGCCTCCTGTCCTGGCCAAGGCTTTTCCTGCACATCCAGCCTCATCTCTCATCACATATGTGCCACACTCTAAGCCTCAGCCTCACCAAACTGCTCACAGATCCCTGCAGCAACTGCTATTTCAGGCCTCTGAGTAGTTGAACAAGCTGTTCCGCTGGTTGGAATGCCCCTCCTGTATCCTCCTGGGGAACCCCTAATCATCCTCATAATCCAGCTAGGAGCCACTGTGGCTCCTCAGACCACCATCATGCTTCTGAATGCAGCAGCTGTCTGCTGCCCAGCTCTCTTCCTGGACCCATATCTTTGCGGGGGCAACAAGAACCATATTGTACTCTTCTCTCCGTGCCCAGTGTCTAGCTAGTGGATGAAGGAATGAAATTGGGCCTGATCCTGCTCCCTTCTCACCAGGGGTTTTGGACAATCACATACCCTCCGTGAGCCTTGTGAGGTGGGGACAAGGCCCACTGTGCAGGGTTGCTGCCGACTGGGGGGGATCTACCATATCCCTGAGTAGGCATGAACCGGCTTTGCCACAGGAGTGTTGCTCTGGCCAAGTCCCCTGTCAACCCTCCTTTCAAACCCTCACTTGCTCAGTCCAAACCTCTAAGCTCCTCTGCCCTGCATTTCCATCCCACCCCATCAAATCAAAGCAGCAGCAGTCCTAACCTCCCTCCTTCAAAGGCACCCACAAGCTTCCAAACCTTAAAAAGCCCAGTTTAGAGAGCCTATTTCAAGTGAGGAGTCCAGGCTTCATCCTCGGGAGACCCACGTAGAGGGAGCCTTGTGTGAGACCCTAGAGTCAGCATTGTTAAGCAGCCTCCCGGTAACCACAATTCTGCTTTGGGTACCTCCTGGAGCGGGGACAACATACAAGCCCCAAATAATGCCCAGACCAGGAAGGGGGGAGGGAGGGAGAGCTCGTGCAGTCACAATGGGACTGGGGGCTGGGCATGACCTCAGTTGGTAGCTGTCTGCATCCTTCCTCCTTTCCCAACACTAAGGTTAGCCAGGCCTATGTAAGGGGCTTACTCGGCCTCGGTCCTCGGGCCAAAGGCAGGCCCCACAGCCCCAGAATCTGCTGCACAAGGTGCGTGAACAGGCCTCAGGGCTGTCTGCTGGGAGGCAGACTTGGATATAAATAACCACGAAGCCAGGCCGCGTGAAGTAAGTGCGAGCTGAGAGGCAGGAACCGCTGCTGGGGAGCGGGATCTGCAAAGGCGCTTCGGTGGGAAGGGGGGCGCGGGCCCGGAGCTCCCTCGGGTCTCCAGTGACCTTCGATGAGGAGTCCGGGGCTCCGGGCCTGGAGGCCAGGCAGCAGGCTGAGCTGCTTCCACCTGGACCCAGGGCGGGAGGTGTAACAACGCCGGGCAAAGCGGCTTAGGAGCGCCGGCCTGGGAGTCGGAGAGGCGCTGGAAACTGCGAGGCCACCCTCCCGGTGACGGCCGCGCCCCCCCGAGCCCCACCTTCCCCGCGAGTCCGCCCCCCTTTCCAGTTCCCGCCGGCGCCGCGCGCAGAGGGGGCAGTCCTGAGTCCCGGCAACCGGAACAGCCGTCTCGACCTAGGAAGCGACCCCATTGGCTCCCTCGGCCTCCAGCGCTGAAGCCCCGCCCCTAGCCGGCCCTTACGTAACTCTTCCCCCGCCCTCTCGCGCCCCAGCTGCTGTGGGGGTTGGGGAAAGGAGAGGCCTTCTCCTCCTTCTGTGCAACCTTCCCAGGCCCGACTCCCTACCTCTGCTTAGCGCCTGAGGGAAAACAGGCCGCTTTCCAGCGAGGGGGCGGCTGCGGGAATGGGGGTTACTCCCTCGATAGGATCCTTGGGTCTACAGGGCAATGCAGACTGCAGTGGGAGCCCCAGCTCTGCCTGAGGCTATGGCTTCCTTTTCTGAACCAAGGTTCCCTCCCTGGCTCCCACTTGGCTGTTTTCCTTTTGGGAAAGCCTACACAGCTGCGCCTCCCTCCCCATTGTGCCTGGCCACTAAGTTTCCTGAATTCTAAAGTCAAGCATTGAAGCTCAGTGGTGACTGATTCTTCCAGGTACTCTCTGGGTGACCTTGGGTAAACTTGGCCTCTCTTAGCCTCACTGTCCCCACCTATTAAATGGGGCTAAGATGGGTACTCTTTTTAGTGTAGGGAAAAACCAGGCGTGTCAGCACTTGCTGAATACTTAGCAAAGAAGCTGAAGTGTCCTAACCCTCCCTTTACCATCCCAGGACCTGGAACAGTACAGGATTTGGGCCTGGGTCGGCTAGCAGGTGGTGCCCCTTCAGGCCGGTCAGCTCCCTGGGGGCCTCGGCCTTTGCTCAGGGAGTACATGGTGCCGTCCTGCCCTGTGGCCTAGTGGGTCCAGCTGGTCCTGCAGGTCGATGTAGCACAGGGGGACCTGCCCAGCTGCCCTCTGCACAAAGTCCCTAGGAGCACCTAGGGGGTCCCCTGCAGTACCACCCATGGTCTCACTCCCTGAGGTAGCCCACCCAACACCAGTTTTGAGCAGCTCCTAGGAGCAGATAGGGAGAGGGAAGCATCTGCTCGGGCCTTCTCTGCTCTGCTGAAAAACCAAGGGAGCCCCAGTCTCTGCATCTGCAAAATGGGAATAATTCCACCTCTCTCCCTCCCCTCTGCCAGGAAGAAGTCAATGCTGCTATCCCTGCTCCTACTTATCCCACTGATGGAGCCTGAACTGGGAGCCTCTGCTGGCTTTATGCTGAGTTTACCTTCACACATCAATCCCAGGTGATAAGTGTCCTTTTATAGTTGAGGAAACCAGAGATTGAGTAACTCCAACAAGTGGGGTGACCAGCTTTCCTGGTTCCGTGGGACTGAGGGGTTTCCTGCGAGGCAGCACTTTCAACAGGAAAACTGAGAGTCGTTCTACCTCTAGGCCACACATCTAGGTCCAGTGGGAAGCAAGAGCACTCTCTGGGTTTGGCTACTGAGTTCCTAAGACCCCCCACCCCAGGGCCCCTCCTGATTCAGGTCAGCCTGAAGGAAACCCTAGGGTTCACGCATCAGCCTTATATCCTTCTGCTTACAGGGGAGGCTGGACTCCCACCAGGGGAGCCACTTGTCCCCTAGTATCAGCTGTGTCACTTTGCTTCTTAGAGCTCAGTTTTCCTCACTTATAAAACAATGTAGATAAAACCTACATTGGGTCTACATTGGGCCCTCAATACATAATCATTGTTATTGTTGTTTATTAATGTGGTAAGTATAGCAAACTACTCCATTAAGGCTTCCTCTGGAAAGGTAACTGTACTATTAAATAAATGTTTCCCACACATTCAAGGCTAAAGAAGCAGATGACATTTTGGGGGTGAAGATCTGAGTTTCAGAGAGGTGGTGACTTGCCCAAGGTCACAGCGGTCAGAGCCAGGGCCAGCGTTGGCAGGGTTCTGTGTTCTTGCAGAACTTCCCTTAACTGACGGCAGTTGGTGGAGGTGTGGGGAAACTAAGGCATGGGGCAGAGGGATATTGTTCAGGTGCCCACAGGGTGCTGCCAGGCCCTCTGCCTGCCTCCCAGGCAAGCTGGTCCCCTCCTTGCTCAAGGTGGGGCAGGACATGGTACAGGAAAAAGGCCTTTGCTGGGACCAGGCTGCTCTCCCCCCTAGTCGGCTGGCTGCCCATACCCTCTGCCAGCCACTGTTCCCTGTCAGCCAGCCAAGTCGTGGAGCAGTCCAGGACATTGTGTCCAGAGAGAGGGCCAAGTGGCCCCGCCACCACGGCCAGCCCCTGACCTCCCTCCCCGCCCCTTCGGGCCTCAGGCCAACCTGGCCTGGCCCTGGGCCTGGCATGAACAGGACACCAGAGCTGCCTTCCCAGAGGCCAGGACAGCGCCCCCTGCTCCAGCCTATGCCTGTCCCCACAAGACAACCCAATCCTGAGAGACTGGCTCCCCAGGGTGCCTCTCAGGAGAAGGCAGCTGGGCTCCTGAGATGCCTGTTCACCTGCCCTTGGTAGTGTTGCTCAGCCCGTCTCTGAACCCTGCTGAGCCCAGGTGAGAGGCCGACTTTGGCAGAGAACCAGCTGCGTGCGCCCTGTGAGCGGGGGCACAGCCTCGTCTCTGCTGAAGAAAGCTGAGACCTGCCTTCATGCAAAGCCACAAAGCGTGGGGCTAAGGGACAGTGGCAATGGGGAGGGGGCAGTCTCAGAGTGGCAGGGGTACACAAGACCCTGCTGGTCTTAGTTTAACTACCTCCTGCCCAGAGACACCCTCCTTCGGTCCCCCCCCACCAAGGAAGGGGAGAGCTCCGGCACTCATATTTTGTTTCCCGGAGGGTGTTTCTCTGCACAGCTTTTCTTGTTTGTCAGATTTCTTGTTTGTCCTGCTTCTAGAGCACGAGCCTGGTAAGGACGGGACTTCATTTTGTCCCTGCTTTATTTCCCATCCCAAAAACAGGGTCTCGCACAGAATGGGAGGTCAATATGTATTTATCAAATAAACAATTGAATTTTGGTTGTGCCTTTTCATATTTCAGACACATCTTGCCTTCTTTTTTTTTTTTTTCTTTTTCAAAAGAAAGGGAGAGAAACATCAGTGTGTGGTTGTCTCTCACATGCCCCGTACTGGGGACCTGGCTGGCAACCCAGGCATGTGCCCTGACTGGGAATCAAACCAGTGACCCTTTGATTCACAAGCCGGCGCTCAATCCACTGAACCACACTGGCCAGGGTTGGCTGGGTTTTTTTTTTGAAATAGCTTTACTGAGGAATAATCGACATACAGTAAACTGCACGTAGTTAAAGGTTATAAGCTGATACGTTTTAGTGTACATACCCACGACCATCACAACACAGTCAAGGTGATGAATGTGTCTATCACCCTCGAAAGTTTCCTTGTTCCCTTTCCGTCCCTCCTGTCCCTCCCTCTCTCCCTCTCCTGTCCTCAGGCAACTGACTGCTAAACTGCTTTCTGTTGCTACATGATTAGTCTGCATTTTCTAGAATCTTCTATAAACGGATTCAAACAGTATGGTTTTACTTGGGGGCGGTCCAACCTTCAGCATCATTATTTTGAGAGTCCTCCATGTCGTTGCAGGTGTCACTTGTTCATTTCTTTTTATGGCTCAGTAATATTCCATGGTATGATTGTATTGGAGTTGGTTCGACCGTTTAGGCCATGGAAGACATTTGGTTTGTTTCCAGTTTGGGGCTAACAAATAAAGCTGCTGTGAACAATCGTGTACAGGTCTTCGTATGGACATATATTTCCTAATGAGTAAATTCTTAGGAACAGAATGGCTGGATGACATTGTAGTTGTCTGTTTAACTTTTAAAAAAGCTCCCAAATTATTTTCCAAAGTGCTTGGACCATTTACGTTCGCAATAGCAGTGCATGAATGTTACTCATTCCTCTACATCTTGTTTTTTGTTGTTTTTCGTTCTCACCTGAAGATATGTTCATTGATTTTTGGGGGGGGGCGGGGGGAGAGGAACATCAGTGTGAGAGAGGAACACACATTGGGTGCCTCCCGCACGCACCCTGACCAGGGAATCCAACCTGCAACGTAGGTATGAACCCTGACTGGAGAGAGAACCCGCGACCTTTTGGTGTGTGGGATGACACTCCGACCGAGCAGCCCAGCCAGAGTTCATTCCTCTATGTTTTGACTAACAGGGCACAGTCAGTCTTCTTAATTCTTCTTCATCTCAGCTCTTTTATAGGTGCGCTCGTTGTGACTTTAGTTTGCATTTTTCTAATGACTAATGATGTTGAGTATCTTTTCATGTGCTTGTTTGCTATTCATATATCTTCTCTGTGAAGTGTCCATTCAAGTCTTCTTCTCACTTTTGTATTGGGTTTATTTCTTATAATTGAATTTTGAAAGTTCTTTATAGATCCCAGACACAAGCCCTTCCATCAGATATATAATTCGCACTTGTTTTCTCCCTGTCTGTGGCTTGGTCTTCACTTCTTAATAGTGCCCAAGGGAAGTTTTTTTACTTTGATAAAGTCCCAATTTACCAGTTTTTTTTTCTTTTTGAGTATTCTTTTGGAGTCATAGCTAAGAAATCTTTTCCTTATACAAGAACATGAAGATTTCCTCTTTTCTTGTACAGGTTTTACAGTTCATTTTTACACTTCTGGTTACCTCGGAGGGGTCACATGCACTTGGGGGGCCCAAGGCTTTCCCACCTCACTCCTCTGGGTCTAGCTTCTCTGCCCCCTCCCTGCTGGAGCCCCTCAATGCTGAGTGTGGGTTTCGTATTGCTGCCTCACCTTAAAGAATTCAGCCTGCGTGCCGGGCCACAACTCCTTGCACCTGAACTTCTATCAACCCTCCAAAGAGCCTTCCTGGGATGGGTAGGCGCCTCCTCTGGTCACGTGTGCTTCCCGGGGCTTGCTTCTGCCATGGGCGGGCCTGATCATAATGACTCAGGTCTGTCTTCTGCCCCCACTCTTCTGTCACTAGAAGCACGTCCATGCTTCCAACCGGCTCGTGCCCAGGACCCAGCTCAGGGCCTTGGTCCACAGGAGGGGCCTCAGGAAAGTCTGTGGATTGACTGTGTGAGAGAACACTCTCTCGCTCACTCTGCCCCTGGCCACATATGAGGCAACCTGGGCGTGAGAAACTTAACTCTCACATTTAAGATAAAATCCCAACTCGCCCCCTGGGCTATGGGGCCTGTTATGTGGCCCCGAGGACTTCCTGGACCTTGTTCTGGGCTACTTGCCTCCCTGAGTTCCCTGAGTGCACCATGCTGGTTCCTGCCTTGCCTGCCTGTGCAAGGGGCTGAGCCCTTGGCTCCTGTCTCTGTGATTCTCTTCTAATTCAGGTTGCAGGTTGAAAGCCGCATCCTTGGGAAGGTCCCCACTTCCCCCAACCGCCCAGGATACAGGGACCGCTTGGTCCATCACCGGTTGTGATGGTCTTAATGGTACATCCTCACCGTCTGACATTTTCTCACTTGTCTGTGATTGATAGAAGATCATCTTTAGGGGGACAGGGATTTTGTCTGCTGTCTGCCCTTACTGTTCTCATGTCTAGAAGTGTCTGGTGTTTATGAAGGCTCCATGTTGAGTGTTGAATATAGTAAATCAGGACAGAGCAGAAGGACCCAGATGTCCCGTGGCTGGGCCAGGCCTCTTCTCCTGCCTGGCCTTGCCCAGCTCTGCCACAGCTCAGCAGGGTCCTGATCAGGTCCTCGTGTCTAGGCAGGTCTCTGTCAGTACCCTGCGGTTCCGCTCAGGGCTCCCCTCTCTGGGGAAGGTGGCACGGCACAGAGTCCCCCAGGGTCCTCCCCAAATTTTGGGAGCCAGTGGGGCAGGAAGAGGTGATGGTCAGGGGACCAGGCCGATGGCCTGGCTGGACAGGTCCTAGCTGGGCAGGGGTCTAGCCCCACTTTCCCTCATACACATGGGACAGATGTTAAGAGGGGAGAGATGTGTTTGAGGTTACACAGAGTCCACAGCTGTGAGGACTGAGAACACACTTGTCTTGTTGGCAGTGAAATTCTCTAAATTAAAAACCAGCAGATCAGTGGGTTCCTATTGCCCAGGGGCTTGGAGACTTCCTGGCTGGTCCCAGCCTGTCCTTACGTCCTGCCCAGGTGGGACTTGGCACAACTGGCTCTGCCCGTGGAAAGGAGTGGGGAGGGTAAGAGTGTACCACTCTACTCCCTGGATTCTGAGGGAGCAGGGGGTGCAGTGGTGGGAACCAGGCCGTGGCACTCACTTGGCGTAAGGGTAGTCACTGGCTCAGGCAGACAGTGAGGAACAGAGCAAGACTCTCCTGCCCCCGCCACTCACCCCCACCTGCCCACCTGCCTCTCCTGGGAGAGACTCCCAGGAGGTTTCTGGACACACCTGGAGGGCCCATCCCATTCTGAGGCCAAAGGCTGGGTCCCGGGGGAGGAGGCGTGGCCACACACAGCACACTTTACAGGAGCTGTCCGCCTGGGGGGCAGGCAGCCTCCCACCTTGGCACAGGGCACAGTGACAGGCAGCTAGGCTCTGCGGCTCGGAGAGTGGAGTTTCCTTTTCCTGCTCTTGCTGCCGACAGAGTTGGGTTTCAGCCTGTCTGCCAATGTGAGGACACATCCTGGACTTGGCTGGCCTGTGGCATTTGAGGATGGACAATAACGGTCCTGATGACGAAAATGATACTTGTCATTTACCCTGGGCCAGCCACTGTGCTAAGCATTTCCCACTCATTATTTTATTTAGTTTCATGAGTAGGTACATTTTAGAGGTGAAAGAAATAAGGTGTAGTCGAAGTGGTTTGCTTGAGGCCACCCAGCTAGGAGGTGGCAGAGGTAGGGCTGGAACCTGAGTCTTCTAAACAAGGGAGCCAGGTCCAGAATCTTCCCTGACAGGGTCCCTGCGGAGGGGCTGTGGCCAAGCTTTTCTCCTCTCTGGCTAACTCCTCCTCTTCCCTTCCTGATCCTGCGGGCCCTGTGCACACTTGCCCTGTAACTGCTGTTCCGCCTGTGCTTCCAGGGCAGATAATCACTGATACTAGGTGCTTTATTTACATTAACATAAGTAGGAATGAGTGCAAGGGCCCTGGGGCCTGGACACAGGGATATAGGGACAGGCTGGGCCTCTCCCTGGCAGGACAGAGGAAGGGAATACCCCTGGAAGTCGCCTTACATCTGGCAGGCACCCTAGGCCAGATGCTGTGGGAGGAAGTGGCCAGTGGAGGCGCATGACACCAAGGACTTCTAGGACCCTAAGCAGAGGTTGTATGTTTGACTTGGGGTCCTAGGCCCAGGTCTCATGCTTGTGTGGGGGGGTGGTGGGCTATCAGTTTTGGCCTGTTTGGGGAGGGACCTGAGGAGACCCTTATCTTGCCCATGCCCAGAAGAGCTGCTTGTCTATTGCCCAGCCTAGTGGTCAGGCCCTCCCTGCCTGTCTTGTGTCACCCTTCCATAGCTGTTACCAGTTTTATGCATGAAAAACGCCATACACAGCCTTGACTAGTGTGGCTCAGTGGACTGAGTGCTGACCTGCCAGCCAAGGGGTCACGGGTTCAATTCCCAGTCATGGCATATGCCTGGGTTGCAGGCCAGGTCCCCTGTCGGGGGGGCACACAGGAGGCATCCACACATTGATGTTTCTCTCCCTCTTTCTCCCTCCTCACCCCCTCTCTCTAAAAATAAATATTTTTAAAAATCTAAAAAAGCAAAAACAAAACGCCATACGCAGACAGGTCAAAACCTCAGCTTCCCCACTTCCTAGCTTTGCGAACTTAGCAGGTGATCTAACTTGGAGCCCACTTCTCGGTGGCACTGCAGAGGTAGTACTGGCACCACCAAGTCTCTGTGAACCGATCCAGCAAGCATCTGGCTGCCTGCTTCCACCCAGGGGCCTTTTGGGCCCGATGTGAATCACTGCTGGGAAGGTACTGAATGGGGTTGTCTGTGTCTCCTCCCTTCTCCCAGCCTTATGGGCCTAGGACAGAGGGGGTGGCTGAACTCCTCTGGAATCAGGTAGGAGGCTGGCTCTTCCCCAGCCTCAGTATGAGGGGGGCTCTCTCGCCCCTGCCCACTCCTAAAAGTCTAATGGAGTCGGCAAATGCTGGTTCTAGAGCTTGCTGGAGGCCGTTCCTAAAGGACCCAGGGGCATCATCTTGTTCTCAAGGCTCCGCTTCCAGTCCAGGCTCCACCACCGCTGAGTGCGGGGAGCTGGGGCCCTGCACGCCCCCCTGGACCCTGTCTCCCACACGGAGCAGGCCCCAGGGGAGTGGGCACCCTGAGGTGTCCTGTGTTGGCAGGACAGGTGGTCAGAAAGGAGCCCGTGACACCTGCGCTCACGCAGTGGTCAGGTGAGGATGAGCGATTGTTTCTTGAAACCAACAGGGGCCAAGTCACTCCCTCTCTCCATCCCAAATTGGAGGAGCCCAGAAACAAACCAGCCAGGAGCACGCAGAGGCTATTATATATCATGCTTTTAATACAAACTTAAAAAAATCTGGAACAATATAAACTGTACAGATTTGATCAATTGTTTTGTTTTTAAACTAAATCTCTAAACACACCAATGTCCCATTCCAAAATATTGCACAACGTTCTGAATACAAAATGCCTGATTGTATTCCTCCTTCACTAAAGAAAACACGTTCACTGCCCTGCTCCCCACACCCCTCTGCACATCACCTCGATGCCCCCTTCCCGCCCCTCGGGGTCCAGCTGGAGAATCTACAGCTCACTGCATTGAGAAAAAGACATCATTCTGGACTAAAAGTTTACATTCTTTACAAGACGATCCACCTCTTGATTTGTTCCTGGAAAGAGGGGGTAAATAAAGGATGGGGAAAGGGGAGAAAAGTTTTATTCTTTTTTATTTTAAAGTTTGTTTTTCCTGAAAAAATATCTTTCTCTCTTCTTAAGAAAAAATCTTGAAAAGAAAAAAATTACGTTTTACGTTAGAAATATACATATATTATATACCTCTTACATTTTACAAATGTAGCAAATTATTCAATACAAACGGACACCAAAAAATGTAAAAAATAAAAAAAAAACCTTTTTTCTACGAAACCAGGTAAATTAGTGCAGATTTTTGTTTTTGTTTTCTTAAAAAAAATAAAATTGAAGCAAAATGCCTAGATTTGAGACAAGACAGACCGAACCGGGCCCGGGGCCCAGCGCTGGAGCCATGCTCCTGGACGTACATTTTCCTTCGTATTTCAAGACACTAAGGGGTAGGTCCCCCTCCCCCTGCATGTGGCAGGATAACAAGCTGACCGGGTGTGGGAGTACCTGTGCACGAGAGTGTGGGAGGGGGGAGCTGGGAGAGGGCGTAAGGCGGCATCCGACCTTTCCCGGAGAGCAGCAGTCTGCCTGAGCCTGTCACCTGTGAGAGAACCCATGGCTAAGGAGAGAGAGCGGCCCAGGCTGGGCTGGCCCCTGAGAAGTCTGGGGGACAGACGGTGCTGGGCTGAGGAGCCAGGGCACCGCCCCGCCGGGGGAGGTAGAGCTGGTGCCCAGTGCGGGGGAGGCTGGCAGTGTCTGTCTGGGCTGGACCCACTGCCACAGCAGTTGCTCACTTGGGGTCACCGGGGAGGGTGGGGTGCCAAAGGCTTTGGTACTTTCTGGCGATGGGGACCCTGATGCCATGTGCCCCACTTGCCAAAGACTCATGGTATGGAAGCTGGCCCACTGGGGCTGGGTGGGAGAAACAACTTCTCTTCCAGCAGAGGGGGGAGTGAATGCTCTTCTGCAGTCCGAACACCCTGCTGCGCTGGCTGGGCCCGGCCCGCCCAGAAGAACACCCGTCACAGCATCGAGGCCCAGAGGGGCTGGGCCGGGCAGTGAGGGCGGATGGCAAGAGGCACCAAAAAGTTTTCAAGCAGGCAGGGGCAGAAATGTATTAAAACATCTATACAACCAAAGGACCAAGAAGTCTTAGTTTGAGGCTCAGGACTGCCTGTTATAGGCACGGCCCCAAAACGCTCACCCGCCAGGGTCTCAGCTCCCACACCGGGCAAGGGTCACACTACAACAGGAGGGCCCAAGTCCAGGGACTTCTCTTAGCGGTCAGAGGCAGGGTATTCCCTCAGTCCCTCGCAGCGAACCATTTAAAATTTTTTTGGTCAAAAACAAAAGTGCAGATCCCTCCGGAGTTTGGAAACCAGTTCCTTCGGCAGTGCTCTACTCTGGGAGTGTCTTAGGCTCAGCCAGCCTCACTGAACCACACAAACCACCCGAACCACCCTATGAAAGGACTGACAACCTGCCCTGGACCGTTCCCCAACCTCAGATGTAAATAAGCACTTGCGGCGACCCAGAATCACACCCAGAGGGGAAGCTTCACATGGCTGGGAACCCTTTGAAATAGGACAGCAAACCAAGCACACACATGCATACACCCCCCCCTCAACTGGCCTCATCTCCCCACCCACCACCTCAGGCCCAGGGAAGAAAGGGCTGCGAGAGATGCCACACAAGTCAACAGCTGGGTCTCCAGGGCCACAGTGACAGTCTGGTACTCCAGATGGGGATGGCGGTGAGGAGGCCACAGGACAGAGATGAAAGGAATTCCAACAGACAGAGCACTAACCTCCCCATGACCCATGCCTGAGAGGGAGTGGGGGCCAGGGTCAGACCTATCTGAGTGGCAGGACACAAGAAGGCCTGCTGAGGTTGGATGGCTTTGAGTGAGAGGACAGCTGGGTGACTGATGCAGTGACATGGGACAGCCTCTCCCTGTTCTGAGGAAGGCCAGGCCCCAGCTGCGGCTCTCCCTTCCCTGTGAGCTTGGACACACCAACCCTAAACCAGGTGTGTGAAGGAGGGAGGAAGGGAGAGAGGGCAAGAGGGAGCAGCAGTTCACATCTGGACCATTCTTAGCACAGGAAGCCATTAATCAAAGATGTTATATAGAAAACTACATGTAAAAAAAAGAAAAAATATAAAAACCCAAACCAACCAAATAAATCAGAGGCAGGCAGGAAAAGAGCAGGGAGGTTGAGTTAAACACGATTCAGGTGCTTCGGGAGCCCCCTTCCACTCCACGCCTCGGCTGCATCTTTCTAGAAGTGAGAGTGAGAAGATTGGAAATCTTTTTGTGTATTTTTCTTTTCCTCTTTTTTTGGCCTTTCCTTTCTTTTCTCTTTTCCGTGGTCTTGCGTTCTCACGGCCCCACAAGCAGGTGGGTGGTCAGTTGGCCAGCACGACGGGCTGGAACGGCTGACTGGGATACTGCATGGTGTTCAGGTTGTAGCTGAGGCCTTCCACGAAGGGCGTCTTCTCTAGGAAGATGCTGTTGGCGCCACCTCCAAATACCTGGGCCACGTCAAAGCTGCTGCTGTTGCAGGTGCTGGCCCCACTGCCCCCAAAGGGGGCCGGGGTGCCACTGCCCTGGCCATCGGCCCCGTCAAAGAAGAGGCTGGGAGAGCCACCACCATTGTACACGAACTCCTTGGCATTGGGCGAGAGCTGGGACTGAGGGGCTGGGTTGGGTGTGATGAAGTTCAGTGAATGCATAGACAAGGAGAGGCTCTTGTGCTTCAGCAGGTTGTTGGTGGGAGAGCGGGCCATGTGAGGCTGCTGCTGTGGGGGCTGCTGGCCGCCTGCCCCACCGCTGGCCACACCCCCACCACCCCCAGCCCCACCGCCCTTCTTCATCTTGGTGGAGCCAAACTTGGTGGCAGCGAAGGAGGCGGTGGTGAAAGTGATGGGCTGGGTGGAGCGCGGGATAAAGGTGGGGCTGGGAGACTGGCCAAAGGATGGTGATGGGGAGTTGGACAGGGAGCTGTCCTGGCTGCCGATGGGCACGAATACCTGTGCATCAGGGTTGAAGCTGCTCTTGATCTCCTTGTCTAGCTCTGGGGCAACACAGCCCTCGCTGTCATCCAGGTACAGCACTTTCACAGCGCCTTTCTCCCCGATCTGGTAGGACACCTCGAAAGGGTCAATCCAGACGCTCAGCTCCTCAGGCACGTTGGCCCGCACATCCTCTACCGCCAGGCCACTCCGCTTGGCGGCCAGCTCCACCACAGGGTCCACTATCTCCCCGATGTGGACACAGCGAAAGCCAGAGCCCTTCAGTGGCTTGTCAGGGTACCAGTGGCCTTCGTATTTCTTTTTCAAGAGCCGCTCTAGCTCCTCCCCAAACAGGTCTGCCCGCCGCCGGGGCAGCTTGTTGTATAAGTAGGAGATGATGAAGTTCAGGGCCACTTTGATCTCCAGCTGCATGGTCCTTTCCTGGGCAGATAATCACCACAGGGCACGTGCACAAGCCAAAGGCGAAAGATGGAAGGCAGGCAGCCTCGGGCTCCAGATGGCTCTGGGAAACAAGAGAGGGCATCATGAGTAGATGAGCAGAAAGCCTCGGGCGATCGATGGCAAAGGACATGTTGGCCCCGACTTTGGATCACACAGACCCAGGGTCCCACTTCTGCTCTACTGGTGACTGCCTCTGTTGTGGGGCTGAGAGCAAGTCGCTTTTTCTGAGCTTTAGGTTCATCAGCCACATGAAGTTACCATGAAGACTAGGTTAGTTCAAGGATGTAAACCACCTCATGCTCTACCTGGTGTTCAGTATGTACTTGATAAAACTAGCTACTATTTTTAAAGTAATTCTAAAGAAACTGAGATGTTGTGGTTTCCAATACTTTGAGAATTCAGACCACTGCCCAACTAACACAAAAAAACTGAATCCTGAACTCAGCTGAAGGGAAGGCTTCTGCTAACTCATTAGTCTCTATAATATCTCGGTGAAACTGTGCTCCCAAATTGCCACAGGCCAAGATATGTTTAAAATCTTTAGTTTCCCTCCTTAAATGGAAAGGGATACAGGTCACTGAACAAGAAGCAGCACTGCCAACGTTTCACTGAAGGTTTGGACTCCCGTCACATCCAGTTTGTCATCCCGGGCTCCTGGGTGTGTATGTGCTCTGGCTCACTCTGGGTTCGCACAACTCATTTAATGGCGCAGTATGGCCCAGGCAAGCACTGCCATCCAGACGGCCTCCAAGAATAGAGATGAGAGCATGATTCCCAGGGAAAAGTCAAGGGGCCTGGGCCAATAATGGAACTGCTGACAAGGATTGCCCAGGGCTGCGGAGGAAGGAGAGGGAAGGAGGGTCCTGCCAGCCAACACATGTCTAGAGGGTAGGTGATGAGGAAGGAGGGCAGAGAGAAGAAATTTTCCATCACCCTGCAGCTTCCAGCTGGGGATCCATCATCATTCAGTCTCCCAGGGACTGTCTGACCACCTGTCCTTGGCCCCAGATCAGATTTATCAAGTGTTTGGAGATCCCTGGAGAGGAGGCAGCCCAAGATAAACACTTGGATTGTTATTTTGGGACTGTCTCACAGCCAGATCGCACAGAGGTCAAAGAGGTTTATTCCCGACTTCTGGGCCAGCCTCAAGTCCCAGGAAGATGATCTGTGAGGCCTTAAGAGCCAGTGATCCTCATCTCCTCGCTTTCTCCAAAAGGACAGCTCCAGGCTCATGCTACGGGAGAACTGAACTAGAAAAGGCCACCTGCCTTGCAGGGCCGACAAGGCCAGAACACATTCCTAGCTGGACCTTGGGGTGAGACTGTGCTGCTGCGCTTAGCACAGAAGCAAGACTGATCCAGACTCCATCAAGGGCATCTTCAGTCCTGGGATAGACCTGGCGTTGGAATTGGATTAAAATCCCTTCTCGGTCCAGCACAGGGTATCCAGGGACTAATTCTAGGCTTGAGGATCTTGAATTTTCTGAACACCTGTCTCAACTCACTTCCCTATAGTTCTCAGACCTGGGCCATGTCTCCTAGGAGCATTTTTAGGATTGAATTCTCAAGTGAAGCTCTCTGGGGGGAGTTTCAGAGAAGATGCACCAAGTCAATCTGGAGTAGCACACACACTGGCTGGGTGTAGTCCTGACCTCATTTCAGGTGTGAGTAGACAGAGGGTCATGTGGGGGAGTCCCCAACAGAGATGCTCTGAGCACAGACTCCCCCACGCTCCCCACAGGGATGCTCAGGATTCAGGAGACCCTTATCTCCCCTCTATCACAGCTTCCAGCAAACACTGAATCTCCAAGTTGCTTCAAATGTCTATTCATGGTCACCACAGACCAACTCCGGGGGCCTTCTGGTTTTAAGAGAAGAACAAGGGTAAAGGTAAGGGGCTTTCTGTTTTTGAGGAATGGGTTCATCACCAGATGCAAAGCCAGCCACCAGGAACCTGGACCTCCACTCAAGAATGGAGGTATGGCTCTGGCTAGTGTGGCTCAGTGGATTGAGTGCTGGCCTTGGAACCAAAGAGGTACTGGTTTGATTCCCAGTCAGGGCACATGCCTGGGTTGTGGGCCAGGTACCCAGTAGGGAACGTACAAGAGGCAACCACACATTGATGTTCCTCTCCCTTCCCCTCTCTAAAAATAAATAAAACCTAAAAAAAAAAAAAAAAAAAAAAAAAGAGAGATATGGCCCTGGCTGGTGTAGCTCAGTAGATTGAGCGTGGGCCTGAGAACCAAAGGATCACTGTTCGATTCCCAGTCAGGGCACATGCCTGGGTTGCAGGCCAGTTCCCAGCAGGGGATGCACGAGAGGGAACCACACAATGATATTTCTCTCCCTCTCTCCTTCCCTTCCCCTCTAAAGAAAAATAAATAAAATCTTAAAAAAAAACACGGAGGTATGTAAGGGCTATGGCAGCCCACCAGAGGCGTCCAATACGGAGGAGACTAAAATGTAAACGCTGTGAGGAAGCTGGCACTGGTCCCCAAGGATGAGCCTGAAGTGAAAGACCTGAATCCAGTACACGACACTCCTCAAGGCATCACACAGCCTCTTGGCATGCCGCACAGACTGAAGGGCTTCTACGCATTTCCAGCCCTCCTCCAACTTTAATGCATATTTGCCTTCTAAGCTAACCTCCCCTAAACAGTTCAGTCTCAAACTGAGAGCATTTTAAATGCAGGTCAAAGTCACTGGGAAATGAGCCTCCCACTTTGAAATACAATAGAAGCACTATCATCAGCCCTGCCTAGCTACCCATTTTCTGCAGCATAAGCAACTAAAGCTGCACACCAATTTATACCTCAGTGATGCTGCCGCACAAATGAGGAAGTATATATAATGCCACCTTTGCCTCTTTAATTGGAGAGCAGGCCAGGCCAGATGGCTGTGGGGTGGAACCGAACAAAAATGCCGGACAACCAGAATGGGATTTTCTGCTCTATCGGCTCAGGCTCTAATTTTGACTTCAAGAAGCTTATGGAACTGAGGATTAAAGCACTGGTGCTGTCTTGTCTTTAACTAAAGATAGAAGTAACCACTCCAACGAGTTTGCTCATTTTCTTTTTAGGTGATGAACAAATTCTAGAGTTTACACATAAAATATTTATAGTATGTGTAAGATTAGAAAGCCTAGAAATAACTACCCTTCAACAAAAGCCACAAGTAGATTTGCGTTAACCAGCAGAAGAGAAGTCTAAGAAGCTGTTTAACAATAGCAAATTTACCTTTTGTCAATATATTAAAAAGTTGCAAATGTGAGACTAAATTCTGCCAAACCTTATTTAGAACCTTATCTTCCACTTGTTTACTTCCAGCAACAAAGTTACTCAGATCCCTCTAACTGCCTCATTTTAAAGAAAAGTGCATAACAGGACAAAAATGAAGGTGGTGGTAGCCTCCCTCAATGACAGGGTAATGGACAGCACAAAGAGAATGCCTAGCAAAAATGCAAAGGAAGAACTGTAAGAAGAAAAATTGTTATATACTGGAGGAGAAGAGGACCTGGCTGGGCAGAATTGGTCAGAGCGTCACCCCGATACGCCAAGGTTGTGGGTTCCATCCCTGGTCAGGGCACAGACAAGAAGCAACCAATGAATACATTGATACATGGAACAACAAATCAATGTCTTTTTCTATTAAAAAAAATCGAATAAAAAACTAAAGGAGAAAAGGAAAGATAATGATAAGGGACCCCACCAGGCTCTCAAACCGTGAGAACCTATACAAATATTCAAGCATCCCAAAGCCTTAACTTTCAAAGTGTTTTACAATCAAGTACAACTGGATTCAAGTGAGTGTGGGCAGAGCAGTCAGGGAGGAGGGGTCTTCAATTTTGACAAGGTCAGTAGGTGTCACAAACTGGGTGCCAGGGAGTAAGAGCTAAGCTCCAGGGCCATGGGGGACAAAGCCACCCCACCTGTCCCGGAGCACCGACATGGCAGGTGTGGTTCAAAGGCTTCCAGGACTTGGGCCGACTGACTGCACAAGCCCGCCCAGAATCTCACACCATCTCCCCAAAACACTGGCTGGCACAGCCCAAGTCTGACGGCAAGGATTCTTCCGCCCAAGAGGGTCTTTTCTACGGCACTCTTGGTTCCTCCGAAGCCAGGAAGGCTTGACTGAGCCCCAAAGTAAGTGGGGAGGCCAGTGGCGAAGTCAGGCCCGCACTCTGGGACTTGTAGTCCTCAGAAACCACAAACTCTGGTTGAACCAAGTGACCTACTTTCTTTACACACTACACTTCCCTACGTACTTTGCGAAGGCTCCGCTGGCAAACAACGCATGCTCAGTAAGGGCAGCTGGCCGAGGTTCAGAGAACCGAGGAAAAGTTTCCGAGGCACATGCGCGCTGTAGTGGACTGCCCCCTCCCCCGCCCACCGCCTAATTAATTTTATATAAATTCTACCCATAAGGCCTACTCGCTGTACTGTATCACCGTACCATACCCTTGTCTCGGTTTCCTGAGAGGCTGAACTTTTTCTCCCTTTCTCTTTACAGCCTCCCATGGCTGCTGAATTAAGTATCTGCTTCAAATTAGGTTTCCTGGCTGAAGGCGGTGGGCTTGAATAGATAAAGTCACATTCCCACCCCCATCCCAGCCACTTAATCTGTATTCCTGGGGTTTGGTGGTCTCTGTCTGGAGTTGCTGTAGGGATGGTAGATTCAAAAAGAAAGAACCCTGTCAGTTAAGGACCTGCAGGCTCGGCTCCCGCACCCCAACAACCAGGAAAGTAAAGGCAGTAGTTAAAAGCCAGTTCTTCCCGTCCTTTCAGGCGAAGAAATTACCAGTCAAGCTGCGGGGAGGCGCCAGGCAGGCAATCGGAAGGCCAGAAGCCAGCAGGGCCCAAGCCTCACGCTTCTTCTAATTCAAGTCCGAGTAACCAGACCCGGGGAGGGAAATGGGAAGAGGTTCCCGGGCAGGGAAGGAAAAACATATATCTGACACCTGGACATCATCACCCTCCAATACTTAAAATTGTTTGTGAGTCTCCTCCCACTGCAAGGCCTGCTCTATGACCAGACTTACCAGATCCTAAGCAAAGCTCCCCTACAGGGTGTTAAACAAACCTCCTAAATCCTTCCTCCCACACTAGCTTCTCTCCCCCTCTGCTTAAGAGGGGGATGGGGATAGGTGCCCAAGAAAGCAATAGGGGTGTTTTCCTCCTGGAAAATCTAAGATGAGGGACCTACTCCCAGGGTAGGTTGGATAGGAAGGAGAAAAAGGTTAGTATACAGAGCAGGCCGCCAAGACCCTTTCCACTGGCCCCCAAGTTGAAGCCTGCTGTGTGGGGTTCTGGTTTCTCTTGGGGGATAGAAAAGGGCCTGCCAGTTGCCCTTCCTCTCTGCTCCCTCCTTCCCCTCCCTTTGTGGTCAAGGACACAGTCCATCCTTTGGACAGGAGAATGAGCTTAGGAGTAGGGGCTGTTCCTCCCAGGCACCTCACCAGGATCCACCAGAATCCACTCACTGGTATTCCTCTAAAGGTACTCCTCCCCCCCACCCGCCCAGTTTCCACTGAAAACACTAAAGAGGATAAAGAGCTTAAGCCCAAATTGTGAATTCTGGCTCAGCGGCCAGAGGACGGTCACCAGAGACCGATCCAAAAGCGGGGGTGGGGGGGTGAGGTGGGGGGGGGTGTCCACCCTTCATCTCTCAGGCTTCACAGGGCCAGAAATAGACCCTATTAATTTTTGCCAACCCCTTCCCTACACACGGGGGGGGGGGAGCAGAAAACAAGGCCAGGATCCCCTTCCTTCCTCTGATTTATTTTATGGTGGTAAGAGTTGGGGAACAAGAAAAATCAAGCATGTCTCTAGGACATGAAGAACTAAGGCAGGCGGACGGGGGGAAATGCACCCCACTCAGGAGGGAGCTACTCTTGCAATAGGGAGAGAAGGGGGTTCTGGGGTAGTACCCCAGGATAGCAAGAGCGTGAAGAGGGGAAATGGAGCACAGGGGGCAAGGAAAACGCTAACCAGGCGTGGGGCGGGGGCGCGACAGCAACGTGGAGCGTCCAGCAAAACGAAGAGACGGAGTGGGGCGGGAGAAGCTGTCGGGACTATCGGGTATCAGGGGGCAACCACCCGCAAGCCTCCCACTCACTCACTCGGGTCTCTGAGGTGGCGGGACGGGCTGCTGACCACCGGGCAGCTTCTCCCTCCAGGGTGGTCCGGGGCGTGGGACAGAGGTTGCTCGCCCTTCTTTTCCTGGGCGCCACCGGGCCGGGGCCAATGTATCCTCTTCTTCGTTGAGGTTTGGGGGCGAGTTGGTAGGGGTTATGGGCTATGGCTCTCAAATAATAATTCAGCTTTTTGCAGGTCGGGCTGAGCCGTGGGGGACGGAGGGCGGTCGGGCCCGCCGGCGGTGACCGCGTTGGGATGGCGGACCGGAGGGTGGCTTGTGTCACGGTGGGGAGGACAGTCCAGGCTGTGGCTGGTGGGTGGTCCTGCCCTTCTAGCTCTGAGTCTTCTTAGCCACTCACTCCTCCCCAAGAGGACCCGCACCTTCCAGTGCCCCGTGCCGAAGTGAGCAAAGTCAATGAAAAGTTTCACCCTTGGCAACCCTGCGCACGGATCTGGCTTCCCCACCCCTGCGTGATGCGTCCCTCCGCCCTGTAGGGGCGGGGCCGGCACGGTGCCGGAACTACTTTCGAACCAGCGGGTAGCTTAACCCCTGGGGTGGAGAGGCCCTTGCACTACGAACTCGCGGGTCCCCACTCCTCCCCCCTTGGCAGGCCCCTTGTCATCACTCAGCTCCCAACTCAAATGTCAGCAGGGTCTTCTGCCTTCCCCATTGCAGCGCCTTCTCATAGTTGGTTGTTTTTTTTTCCCACACCCCAAACCAATCAAACCGTGCTCGTAGTGTAAGGTGTCTTTCCAGGTGGACAGAGTTCCGCTAGGGCAGGAGCTTTGGACTTTGACCGGGATGTTCACTTTGAGTGTATTGGATGAAGGGTTACTACGGGAAGGGAAACGTCCACACTGTGTCTTTGGCCCTGCACCTGCTTCCAGGCCACTTTGGCTAGTATTTCCAGTTCTGGAGGACTGTTCCGCAGCACGAGCACCACCTGAGGCGGTGGCGGGGCGCGCTGAGAGCACTACACGAGCTGTGGAAACGTTTTGGACCTTTATCAACCTAGGTTGGCCTGACTGCCCCGAGCGCCTTGTCCTGGTCGGGGAACGTCGGGAGGGCGAGGGGAAAATCAGGGCTGGGCACCGTGAGCTAGAGAAGGGGGGTTGAGAAAGAGGGCGGACGACCAGGAAAAGGAACCGCCTCCGCCCTGGTACCTCGTGGCGGGGCCGGCCCCTCTTCCACTCCCCTATTCTCTCCCCGGCTGGCGACCCCCATAAGGGACACTAGAAAGCCACATTTCTTTTAGTAACAGCTCAGCCTTCGGTGTTGGCGCCTGCCAGTGCCAGGGACGTAGGACTCGCACACCCCACGGTCCCTTGGACAGTGGGTCCAGGCTCGGCGACCCGAGCCTCTTTCCCGGGCCTTGGCCACACAGGCTGTCGGTCACTTTGTGACTGCATGCGACACAGAGTTAGAAGGCCCATGCCTGGATTGTCAGGTGGCGAGGCACGGGGCTCCTGGGAGCTTGAGTGTTAAGTCTTTTACCCTGTTCCTTCTTTAATCGTCCATTCCCCAGGTCTCTCCCATCCCTGACCTTTATTCTCATCCTAGAGGGTTCCAGCCTATCGGCAGACGCTGAGCCCAGGTGGGGTGGGTGAGATCTGAGTTTCCAGCTACGAACGTTTGCGTATTTCTTCATTGATCACTCCTTTTTTGGCAAGGGCAGGGAAAAACATGGGGTTTAGTTTTCCTTGACCGCAGCAGAGAAATGCCGGATTACAGGGCAAACTCCACAGGGGAAGGAAGGTGCGAGGGATCTGGAGCAGGAGAGCCCCATCCCCCACAGTCTGAGCAATTCAGCTCTTGGGGCACCTCCAGGGACTACTTGCAATGTGCGTCAGCGAGAAGCAGAACGTCACATATACGCCCCCTCCGCCATGCCCTGACTCCTCCCCTCTCCTTTTCCCTCTCCCTCCTCCCCATTCTTCCCTCCCTTCCTTCCTTTCCCCCTCTGCATCCCTTCCCTCTTCTCCTCGTTTTTATTTTCATTTTAACCAGCACGCCCTGCCCGGGCAGAGTCCCCGCCGACCCAAAGGGTTCCTGAGAACTGAATATCTAAAAATATACCTGGTATGTTAGCAACAGTCTTCCCATTGGTCGAGTACAGGGGAGAGGCGGCATCTGATTGGGTTTTCATCCAACCGCTGGGACTGGGGTTGGGGGCTGTGAGCCAAGGAGCCAGGTCCTTTGGGCAGAGCAAGAGTTTGCGCAGTGGGGCGTTGCAAAGGCTGCTGGTATTGGTAGTTATTTATTAGAGGTAGTCATGGAAATATGTGGGTTTGAATCCTAATTCTTCCACCAATCATGTTATCTTGATTTAATGGCAGTAAATCTCTTTACATCATCAAACTTGTTTTCTCATCCTTAAACTAGAGTTCGTGTGGATTAAATATGATTCTGTATGCAAAACCTGACAAACAGTTGCTATTCTTAAAGGTAACCATTCTGGCAAATTACATTTTACATAACCTGTGTTCAGTTCAATGTGCATTCCCCAATAAGAAAACCTTGCAAGACTGAATGATAAGAAAGGTGAGGGCGAGCTGAAAGAAATTCTCCTAGAGTACCTCCGGAAGGGAGTGATGGAGTCGATATAAGCAGATACCAGGATGGAGGACTCCTATACAGGCTGAGAGAGGGTGGACTGACCCCTGGAAGGAAGGGGCTGAATTAGTGTGTTCATGCTTTTATTTGTATTTCTCCTGCACTGCTGAAAACAGCAGCCCTGAGCAACGTCACTAAAAACAAAACAAAACAAAAAACCCCTGAGAAATCCAGGCTCCTTCTCAAATGGGAGCCCTGTGTAAAAGGGTTAGCATGCAAATAGGAAAAGATAAAACACAGGGAAAAAGCTAATCGCCCTCCTTAACTGCTGATGTCTCTATTTATGATGTGGTGAGGAAGATGTTTTTTCTCTTCCAAACATGATTTCATCTTGCCGGGGCTTGTGAACTGAATCCCTGCTCGAGCATTCCACGATCTCTTCCCATTTTGAATAATCATCCCTTCAGAAGCACACACCATGTTTTAGAAATGGTGAGTTTCAAAGTAAGCATGTGCAGAGGGGAGAAGTGGGGGCAGGTCCCCTGAGAGTAAGCAAGTTATGCCAGATGTTTTGTTATTCTGACAAGTCAGGCTGGTCATAATTAGGACCAATGAACTGTCAGGGGCGAGTCCTCCCATATATACATGCCAGGGTGACGAATTTTGTGGTTTCTTTTATGTTATCCAAGAAGACAGTCCTTCTGATTCTTCAAATCCATTGCCACAGAAGGGTAGGAACAAAGAGAGCCACAGCAGAAACTGGCTTTGGAAAAGAGTGATTGAATGTACAGGGCAGTGTGAGTGATTCTAGTAAATAAACCTATCTTTTGCTGAGAGTAACATTTTAGTCCAGGTGGTGGATAGAGTTGATAAGGAACTGAAAAATTGGGAAAAGATGGAAAACAATTGGAATTTTTTTTTAGGCACAAAAATTCCAACCAAGGCAAAGGATCTTTCAACTTTAGCTTCCTTGCTTCAAACTCCTATTAAGCAGCTACAGGTCAAAACAGAGTGACAGTCTCTCTGAAATTCAGTCATTTCAGTTTGGTTCCCTGGGAAGCTAATTTTCTTAATTTAAAAGCTGCTAATTGGGCCCTGGCCAGGTAGCTCCGTTGGTTAGGTTGTTGTCCCAATACTCCAAGGCTGCAGGTTTGATTTCAGGTCAGAACACATACAAGAAGCAACCAATGAATGTATCAGTAAGTGGAACAACAAAGTGATGTTTCTCCCTCTCCATATATATATATATGTATAATATATACACATATACACACACATATGCACACATATAGTATTATATATATATAATCTGCTGATTGTCAGGTCAAGGTCCACATCTGTTGGATGTATTGTCTTGGCATAGACTAACACACTAAAAATTTTTTAGGGAGCTGAAATGTTTTTAAGGTTATTTATTTATTTATTTCTAGAGAGAGGGGAAGGGAGGGAGAAAGAGAAACATCAATGTGTGGTTGCCTCTCATATGACTCCCACTGGGGACCTGGCCTGTAACCCAGGCACGTGCCCTGACTGGGAATTGAACCAGCAACCCTCTGGTTCACAGCCTGTGCTCAATCCACTGAGCTATACCAGCCAAGGCTGAAATTTGCTGTTTTTTTTTTTCTCACCCAAGGACATATTTTCATTTGCTTTTAGGGAGAGAGAGAAATATCGATTGGTTTTCTCTCTCTCTCTCTTTTTAAAAGATTTTATTTATTTTTAGACAAAGGGGAAGGGAGAAAGAAAGAGTGGGAGAGAGACATCAATGTGTGGTTGCATTTTGTGTGCTCCGTACTGAGGACTTGGCCCACAACCCAGGTATGTGTCCTGACTGGGAATTGAACTGGCGACCCTTTGGTTCACAGGCCAACACTCAATCCACTGAGCCATACCAGCCAGGGCTGGGCATTATTCTTAAGTTTCCTTGCAAGGTGTATGAGAGGCATTCACGTGGAGGCTGATAGAGCACTTAAAGTGTTTTGCTGAAATTAAGTTTTGGGAACATTTGTAGATGCAAGATGTTTATGTTGACCAGAGTGGTTAATAAGCTAATTTAAAAAATTTAAAAATTTTTGTGAAACATTTTCACTCATATTACACTTTAAAATCACTATGGAACCAATGACAATTCTAAACATAATCTGAAAATGTTCTGTTCTCTGCAACATTTTGACATATCAGAACCCTTACCTGATGCTTTAGAACTGCTTAGCTTCCAAACACATCATCCGGTTCAGATTGTCTCCCGTCATCTCCTTTGCCTACGGGTTCCAACATGTGCTTCCAAGCCCAATTATCTGGTTTCCTTGGCTTACATTATTTATTCAGTACGAAGCACCTGCTACCTGCTGGGCAGAACAGGCTTGGTTCCTGCCACCACAGAACACAGCTTACTAGCTATCAAATTACCAAATGCTTATGGTGCTACATAGACATGTAAAAGGGAAAACTTAGAGGCATTTCTGAGGAAATATTTAGCTGCGGTCTGAAGGATGAGTCGGAGTTAGGTGATCAAGAGTGCCGGAGCTTAGAGAGGAATTAACAGGTAAAAAGCGCTGAGGCCAGAAGGCGAGTGACAGACCTAGGCAGGTCTAGGAGGAATGGAAAATCACCAGGCTAGAAAAGGGCACCGTGGAAAGTTGCCTGCACACTCTACCCAGGAAAAACAGATGAAGGTTAGGGTCTGGGGTCCGCCTATCCGGTATAACAGCATGCAGCTTTAATTTAAGCCTGCAACCAGCTCTAGCCAATCAAACTCTGATAACTTTCACAGGATTTTGTGTTTAAAAACTGACTTAAGGCCCTGACTAGTGCGGTTCAGTGGATTGAGCTACAGCCTGTGAACCAAAGAGTTGCTGGTTTGATTGCCAGTCAGGGCATTTGCCTGGGTTGTGGACCAGGCCCCCAGTGGGGGGAACATGAGAGGCAACCACACATTGATGTTCCTCTCCCTCTCTCCCCTAAAAATAATTTTTAAAAAATAACCCAACAATCCAGCGAGCCCCAGTCTCCCTTGATTGGCTCCTTTCCCTTATTCCCTATTAAAAAACCCTGTTCTCCTTAGTTCGCCAAGTTGGGCAGGTTTCTTGAGGGACTCCGACCTCACGAGAGAGCAGAGAGCTCTCAATGAAGAGCAGCAGTTTCAGGAACGGAAAGAAACCTCAGTGGCTGGAGTGCAGAAAATTGGTGGCAGGAGACAAGATGGGGAAGCCTTAAGGATTATCTTTGCCCCTGTGACCATGAACTTGCCCTAGGTTCCCTGAGGTGTCCCAAAGCTTGGTCCAAGAACCCTTCGTGAATCCTTGGGGTTATAGTGGAGCTGTTCTTGGCAGGCTCCTTTATTAAATTCCTGAAGGCAGACAGCACATCATGAATAATCAGGTTTTGTTGATCCAGTTAGAACACTCTAATTTCTTCCTGTGGTTTTACCTCCAAGTTGCAGGACAACCTTGGATCCTCAAAACCTGTAACCTTTTTCAAATCAATGGTGTCCAAAGACCTACTTAACTCAGATGTCTCATTATGAATGTCCCTCAAGTTAACATACTTATTTATCACCTCTAGTGGGCAAACGTACAGATAGCTGAGTTAGGGTTAAATGGCTGAATTTGTCCTCAGTCTATTAATTTAATTTAAAAAATCCTTAATGTGAATGTATATGCACTTTATGAAACAAATCAACTAAACTATCTCTTTAGTTCAAAATTAAAGTTGGACAGGAAGAAAAAATGTTAAGTTCCTAAAACTGGCTTTGGTCTACCTATAATGAAGAGAATGGCTAGTTTTGAATTCTTTCCAGAAGTAATAAGACAAGGAGGTATTCATGAGTCCCAATACCTCTATTCTGAATCGCAAGTTGCTGGGTGACTAAAACAAGTTCCTAGAGTTAAATTGGACAGTGATCAACTACCAGAAAATAAACACCTCCTTTATTAACACAATAACAACAGAAAGGGCTTTCCATTTTCTTAAAAAACAGTAACACGAACCAGCACTACCCAGCAAGTGTTATCAAGAGTAAATGCCCATGTTGACTGCTCCGCGGGCTCCCTGCCCCCTCGATGTCCCACCACTGCCGTCAGAGCTGCTGTGAGCACGGGCACCGTCAGCCAACTCCCCGAGAACGCTGACATGGTACTACTTCTGTTTTAAAGCTCCTGATGTAGAGAACTTATCAATGTGGAAAACAGAGTCTTGCTTCTTGAATTCAAGAAAAACCATGAACTGATCTAGTTTTCTCTGACAGTCCACCAGCATCCTCTGTGACGACCCTTTTCCGTTTTTACGGCCTCGTGGGGGTGAGAGGAGAGGAAGGGGCGGGAGGGAGCCAGTGAACTGAGGGGCATTTGGGCAAGGTGCTGTGCTTCGTTCCCTTCCTGTTGGCGGTAGTGGGTGTCTTTTCTGGCGGCTGCGGCAGCCCGATGAAGGGAGGCAAGGCCACCCAACCAATCACCTCTTCTTAAAGCCGTATTTTTTGCGTTCATAGAAGAGATCTGTCTTAGAGCTCCCCAAATTGACAATCTTTGGGCAACCATCTCTCTGAAAAACAGAAGAATAGGGAAGTTGTCTAAAGTCTTTGAGCCTACATGGAGAGGGAATTAACATGAAAATAACGTTTGGATTAACGGTCTAGCCATACATCTCATCATTTTAGTTATCCTGTTCAATCAATCATCAAGTTACCAAGCAACTAGAATATGCCCAGGGCCCATCTACCTTCAATCCAATGGCCTGAGCTTACAATGTTGGATTCTTAGCCCATGTAAGTTGCTAATATGACATAGTCAAGGCGGGATCTACAACTCTTAAAATATCCAAAGGGTTTTCTTCTAGTGAAAGGTAAAAGTAACGATCATCTACAAATCCAGCTTTCTAACTCTCTTCCATTATCCCAAGAAAGGAGAGACTACCACCAAGGAAGGAAACGGAAGACTTCAGATAATAGTACCTTACATTTTCAATCTCGCAGGAGGCCCTGGCTGGTATGGCGCGGTGGATAGAGTGCCGGCCTGTGAACCAAGTTCCCGGGTTCGCTCCCCAGTCAGGGCACACGCCTGGGTTGCAGGCCAGGTCCCCAGTAGGGGAAGTACTAGAGGTAAGCACACAAATTGCGGTTTCTTCCTCTCTCCCTTCCCATGTCTAAAATAAATAAATTAAATAAAAAAACAGAAACCCTCACTGGAGGATACTGGGTTTGATGTGTCCTTATTAATTCACTGAGTGTGACACAGGGTCTTGGGAGAAGAGTGTTCCGGTGCCCTGTTGACGTCCCTACTCTGATTTGTAATGACATGCTCCCCTGGCCATTTTGCGAGCTTTGAGCTCGAGTGGTTTCAGTGAAGCCCCTGGGAAGCTGTGCTGTGCAGACGTGACGACCCTGTCAGTTAATCTGGAGTGACGGGAGGAAACTGCGAGTTGCCACTGCATAAACCCTTCACAGGTCTGACGATGTTATCGAACATCCAGGTCAGAGGAGGCTGCTTCCTGCGACACTGGGCTGCAGAATGAACCAATGAAGTCCTTGGACACCTCATTTCTACTGCAGCTGATTTCGCTTTTCAGGAACTGAGAGCAACACTACAGAAGTATCTGAACCCTGGCTAGGCAGCTCAGTTGGTTAGAGGGTGGTCTTGACAGACCGAGGTTGCAGGTTCAATCCCCAGTCAGAGCACATAGGAGTATCAAACAATCAATGCATAAATAAGTGGAACAAATCAATGTTTCTATTTCTCTCCCAACCCCCCCAAAACAAAAAAACCCAACCCAACAACACCCCCCCCGAAAACACCGAAAGCCAATACTAACATTTCATTACTTTCTAGAAAACATGTACCATGTACTGCATTGAGAACTACCATCTGTGGAGCTGGGTGTGCTGAGAGCGAGCCAGGCTGTGGGCCTGGCCCCCACTGCGGCTGCCAGGTGAACTCTAGTAAGTCATGTAATTTGTATGGAAAGTCCTGGAACAAAGGAGGGACAGCTGCCTCTCCCCCGCTCAAGGTAGGCTGACCTGAAACACAAGCGTGCTCTGAGCCCTTCGGAGGTGCTATGAAATGCTGTGGTGCGACGACAACCTGTTTCGACTTACTGTGCTTTACTGACTTGTGTGCCTAGGCAAATCAGTCCTCTTTGGACTCATGTCCCTCAACTGTAAAACAAGTAGACTGGCAATGCTCACAAGTTTGTATTTTTCTAGCCTTGAAGAGTCTTGAGAGGCGCCACCCCAACACGTGCAGCTGCACTCTCATCGGAGCCTCGGCTAAGGTGGGGGGCTCCGAAGTGAGGCCACCTGGGTTTCGATACGTTTATTAACCTCCCTGTGTCTCTTTTCAGTCACACTGGCAGAACCTACCTCCCAGAGTTAAGAATCAATACATACACTTAGAACAGTGCCTGGCGTACAGTCAGCTCTTACACGCAGGACCTCTTCTAGCACCCGTGTGTGCAATACTAAAACCTTCGTCGTCTGTCAGTCCTCCACAGGGAACACTTATCTTAGGCAGCTGTGTATTGAACTGAATGCCCAAGGTAGAAGTTTTAGGACCACTTTTACCAAAATTTCACAAAAAAAGTAGACACAGGACCGCCAAATGCTTGTTTCCCTGATACTACACACACCCACTAACACATCACCAGGAGAACCCTGAGTGGGCTTGCAGAGCAACCACCAAGGAGAACACAATGCCTCTGGATTTCTTTCCAGAGGACAGCTTTGTGTCAAGTTCATTTCTGTGACAGGAAAGAAAGCTACAAAAATTACCCTGTACCAGTGTCGAAAACCCAGGACTTTCTAGTAAAACTTTCAAACACTAACCATGTACCAAAACATCATACACCAAAAGGGAAATCTGTACAGAACTGAAGTGCAGGTAAAGGCAATTTAAAAATTTTGAGATCAGAAAAACACACTGACAATGGGTCCACGTCTCTATTTCTTTTTATTTTTTTAAGGATTTTATTTATTTATCTTTAGAGGAAAGGAGAGAGGGAGAGAAACATCCATGTATGGTTGCCCCTCGTATGTCCCCTACTGGGGACCTGGCCTGCAACCCAGGCATGTGCCCTGATTGGGAATCGAACTGCAATCCTTTGGTTCGAAGGTACTGGCTTGGGCTCAATCCACTAAGCCACACACACCAGGGCTTTTTATTGATTTTAGAGAGAGGGAGGAAGGGAGACAGGGAGAAACGGAAACACTGATTTGTTGTTACACTTACTGATGCATTCACTGGTTGCTTCTTACATATGCCTAAATCAGGACCGAATCCACAACCCTTGTGTATTGGGATGTCACTCTAACCAAATGGGCTACTCAGCCAGGGCAAGATCTGCTTTATTGACAAACTTCAAGGTGAAATGTTGCCCATTCTTCGGGCAACTGTTTAATGAACACCAATGATGTGAAAACTAGACTATACGTTGTTTTGGGTCCTAAGAGTAGCACTGTTTTCTATCTGAAAGTTTACTTTAAAGACTTTCACACTTTCAGTAAATGCGTCCATGAACAGGGCTTATCACTTCCTTTTTGTAGATTTCCCCAAAGTCACACACAGCATGTTAGTAGCAAAGGCAGGCCTCGAACACGTGCCTTCTGCCTTCCAGTCTGATGGTTTTTTGGTAATAGGGCTTCACAAGAACCAAACTTTCCACATGGTCTAGGCAGTTACAAGATAATGCTAAATTTGTGAATTAACTTTAAAAACCATCATTTATCTTTTGCATCTATCTGCTCTGCCGGTCATTGAAACGGGAAGAGAATGGTGGAAACAGCGAGCGAGTGAGGCATGTGTACACGTCCTTAACCACCCTAAGGACAGTGTTAATGAGGTGGCAGGAGTCAAGGGCTTCGAGTTGGACCACCCATCCTCAGAGGGGATGAGAACATCTTTGACATTATAGTGGTTTATGATTTAAGCTCCTCCTTACCCAACAAAGTGTTCTACGTTAGTATTTAATTTCTCTTGTTAGGAGGAAAATTTAAATTTTAACTTTTCTCTTGGGGGGGGCAATAATGAGGGGAAAAAAAAAAGTTGCGAGACACTGTGTTAGAAAGACCCGAGTTCTAGTCTTGGATCCGCCACTTACTAGCCATGAGACCTTCAGCCAAGGTGCTTAATTTTTTTTTTCTTTTAAGATTTTATTTATTTATTTCTAGACAGAGGGGAAGGGAGTGAGAAAGAGAGGGTCAGAAACATCAATGTGTGGTTGCCTCTCATGTGCCCCCCACCAGGGACCTGGTTTGTGACCCAGGCATGTGCCCTGACTGAGAATCAAACCGGTGACCCTTTGGTTTGCAGGCTGGTGCTCGATCCACACCAGCCAGGGCAACATTTTTAAGCCTCAATTTACCCATCTATATCCATACCATTTTTGGAAAAGAATGTTCAGCACAGTGCCTGGCACACAGTAAGAACTCTATAGATGTTAGCTGCTATTTTGTTTTCTGGTTCAGACGGCTGAGGAAAATGATGAGTAAAAGGAGTAAAAGAATTAAGGGTTAAAAGGGATCAAGATGCTGCTGCATTAGAAGAAACTACAAATTACTCCTCTGCCAGCAACACCCACAGGTATTATCCCTGACTCCTGAATGCTTTTAAAATTTTTTTAAGTTTGATTTTAGAGAGAGGAAGGGAAAGCAGAGGAGAGAATGAGAGAGAGAAACATCGATTTGTTGTTCCACTCATTTATGCATTGATTGGTTGCTTCTTGTAAGTGCCCTGATCGGAGATCCAACCCACAACCTTGGCCTGTTGGGACAACTCCTAAGTATTCTTGAAGTTTTGAAAAACTACAGAGCAGCTCTGGCTGGCGTAGCTCAGTGGATTGAGTGTGGACTGCGAACCAAAGCATTGCTGGTTCGATTCTCAGTCAGGGCACATGCTTGGGTTGCGGGCCAGGTCCCCAGTGAGGGCCACATGAGAAGCAACCAAACATTCATGCTTCTCTCCTTCTCTTTCTCTCTCCTTTCCTTTCTGAAAAAATAAATAAAATCTTTACCCCCCCCCCAAAAAAAAACCTATAGAGCACACCCAGCTCAGTTTGTTGGTCTAATTCCCTTAAAAATTATTAAAGTTGCAGGAAGAGAACATTAATGAGCGTTGCTTTGGCTGCAGGAAGATCTCTGCATAGGAAAAAGTCTTAGGCTCTTAATGTACATGTTGATCTGTAAGACCGAGAGGCTGGACCATGTCATTGAACTGCTTTGTGTTCCTCAGAAACTATGAGTAGTGTGAGTTGGGTGCTATCTCACATATCCCCAGAAATTCCTGTGTAATCTGAAGTAGGGGAAGTGATGTATGGAACAGGCTCAGGGACAGAATGAGACATGAGGATCCGAAGGATCAGGGCACACGCCACACAAAGACAAATCAGAGAGCGATTAACAATAAGCACTCTCTGGCTGCAAGCTTATGCCAATAGTAACTCTAGCTACAACTACAGAAAAGTTCAAGAAAATTTCCTCAATGGACTCTTTAGCTAGTAGAAGATCATTTGTACTTTCCTCTTCACTGCTGTTGTCTTACCATGGTTTCACTGCTACGAACTATAAATAATTACCAAATACCAACTAGGTACCAGACAGTTCATAAGGGGAACTCCTGTGGACGACTTGTAGGGGCAGCAGCAAACATGTGTCCCATGCTTACAACACATGTCAGGCACCTTACCAAGAAGTGGGAAAAACGGGGTTCAAATGCACAAACCAACATTCTTTCTCTAAAGGAGTGGAGAGGGCACATGCCGGGGTTGCAGGCCCAGTCCCCAGTGGGGACCATGTGAGAGGCAACCACACACTCTAAAGGACTGGAACTTAGCTGGTGGATCAGATTCAAGCAGAATATGATTTGACAGTCAAATGTAAATAAATGCAAATCAGGGTTTAGGTCAGGAGAAAGTTCAAACCACCAAATGAAGTTAGTTTTTCATACTTCATCTATGAACCTTCTCACCTCCCTAAATAAGACTTACGTGTTTAAGAAATAATCTTATCTGGCCTGATGCATCATACTTACTGGGTGTAGAGAGAACCCAAATGCAGACTGCTGAGGTGGCTGGGCTGTTTCTCCTCAAATGGGCACATCCAACCAAAAGGAGTTATGAAAGACAGGGTTATGCGACACCACTAGGTTTAGCCAGACAGTCTGGGCGTGCCACCTAGTAGCTGGGTAAGGGACTGTAAAATGGGAATAATCATCCCTACTTAACAAACTCATTGTGAAGAATAAGGCAGGTAACATCCATACACTACCTATTCTTTCCTTGTGGGCACATTACGAAGTATACATCTTTTGCCTTATTCTAGATTAGGTACCAGATACTGTCTATTCACCCATTGGTACTGTATCACACTTCCTTTTATTGTGTCACAAGAAGAAAACACCACCAAGAAGTCTGCTAAAGAAAAACAGTAAAACTCATCCTTGCTGTAGATCTATAAGCCTTCTACTCTGCATTTGGTTTAAGGAGAACAGCTGGCAAGTGATACCACATGATGTCAAGAGGCAAAAATGTCGTAAGACAGAATCACAATTAATTCTATGATATTGAACCAAAGGCATTCTTTTACCTACTCAAAGCTGACATCAACTTGAATTGTCCCAAATGCAAATGTCACTATAATCACCCAGGCAGTCCTTAATGCTAGGAAAAAGAATTACTGAGTGGCTACTACACTGTACTGTGTACTGTGCTGGGACTTACAGAATGTAGGGCGTTGTTTCCAAATAAAAATAGAAAGACAGCAAAGGAACAGACAGAGGCCTCTCCAAATTGCTGGTCTTGACAAAGATTTGCTTCTCTTGCATTTTTACCCTTGATGGAAAATAACTGCCTTTTATTGGACTACACCCCCTTTGGCTCATAGAATTTGAAATTATAACCTAGGTGACTAGCTGAACATGGCAATCTCCACAGACCATAGGGGTTTGCCGTGGACAGCAAAGTGTTTTTAAATAAAAGAAAGGTCAGATGCAAAGCTCAGAACACACTCACGTCCTTCTCCTGGATGGTGCACTCCTTACAATAATAGGCATCAGAGACTCCAGGGCCTCCACAGATCACACAGCGCCCCTGATAGGAGCCGTAGTTACACTCATCACATATGCGCACCAGGGTGCAGGGGCGCACATAGGAGTCACAGATCACACACTTCCCGTCACCTGTGAGGAAGAGAGAATGGAGTTATGCCCACTTGCAAGTACCTCAAGTCCTCTGCCCTCCTCTTGTACTGGGGAAAAACCCTAGTCTCCATTTGAGAGTGACTTTTGATCCTCCTATTTTGGCATTGCAAAACTTGGGTTACTCAGTGTCCACCTCAATTTCCACCACACACAGGAAAAAGTCAATCAGCTAACAAGAGCTTAGCACAGCACCTGGTGGTTGGTGTCCATATAATTACAGGCAAAAACTGTGGGTGCTGGAGACGGGGTCATGCTACTTCCTGTCCAAAGCTACAGATTTTTCTCAAAATCTAAATATAGTGTCTAAAATGGACACATTGGAGTAGGGAGGTGAAGGAGGCCTTTGGTGGCAGTCTGGCATTCAGTGTTTATGTGCTTCCAGGCACATCTCAAAGCTCTCTTTGCAATCCCACAGGAAATGCCCGTTTGCTGTCTGCACAGAAATGGAGCACAAGGGTGGGGTGTTCCACTCACATTTTTCACACAGTCTTCCGATGGCTGCAAGATCAAAGATGGGAGAGTACTGTTAGAATTAAGTTTGACTGAAGAGGGGAGAAATACCCCCGAGCTTGGAGTGGGGACAGAAGCAGGGACTTCAGTGAGCCCTGAGCGATTTCATCCGCTTCATGCCCATAAAAACCCACGGCTTCCTGAAGCCCATCACAGGTCCTGGAAAATCTGTGTTTCTCTGGACCGCACCCCTGCCACCCACCTTCAGCTCCCAGCACGCGCGCTCCGCCCTCTTATTATTGGAGGCCGCAAACCTGCGCTCTCCGACGCTGCCCGCCGTGAGGCGGGAAACGTGGCATCTTCGAGGCCAGACCGTGGGAAGAGACGGGAACCTCCGATTCCCCAACTCCTAATACACCAACCCCACCTAGAGAGCTGCGGACATGAAAGCTGTCTTACCAACACCAGCCTGTTTGCGGCAAAAGATCAAGTCTGGATGATGTTTGGCCATAGCTCGTACTCAAACAGATCACCGGAAACTTCCGGAACTTCCGCTCGACCTTTAACCTCCATTGTTCCTGCCCCCTCGTCGCCGTCATTGGTCCTGCAGGCCTCCCGTGGCGGTCACAGTTTTTGCACCAAGCCTCGTTCGGTCTCGCGGGATCAAAACCTTTACTTCCCAAAGACTAGTTTTCGTCGTAGCTGAGGAGCCAGGTCCCTGAGTAACAAAAAAATGCCTTTCCCCGACTAGGATGGAAGAGACAAACTGAAGTACAAATATAAAATTTGCACTTTGATAAGTCATCTTTGTGGAAGTATTTACTTCCATACGTTTTTATGCAGCGTTTTTTTATTCCGTACTGGTTGCTCACACAGGAGCTCCGCCCACTGCGCACTTGGCACTGCAGTTTCGTGGAAGTCCCGCCTTCACCGTGACGCCCTTCGCCAAGCCACGCCCCCTTCCCTAAGGTTTTAAGTACGCCGCGTGGGACGTCATCTTTTACGCGACCTCATCTTTGTCAGTGCACAAAATGGCGCCTTACAGCCTCCTGGTGACCCGGCTGCAGGTGAGCGAACTCAGGGCCCTCAGGGTTCATGGGGCGGGGTGCCTTCCAGTCCGCCTGCGGTTGTGGGCGAGGCGAGGCAGGCCCGACCTGCGGTGACTTTCTGTGTACCTGTCTCGGCCGCGGGCCCAACGTCCCTGCCCAATCTTCCAGCGCCCGAGGTCAAGGCGTCCCCTCTCTGTCATCTCTCCCAGCACAGTCCCCGCCCCGCGCGAAGTGTGGGTCTAAGCAGTGACGGCCGAGTGAAGAATGGAGACACCTTTTTCTCCTTTTCGAGGACCGTTTCTCCTTCCCTGTAGGGTTTCTTTCTGTTCCTCAAGGTGAGGACAAGGTGACTGGGGGGTAGGGTCGTTGTTGAGCCCGCTAGGCTCAGAGCCTGACGGCCTCAGTTCACCTCTAAGAAGCAGAGACTTGCTAGCCAGGTGCATCTACAGTTGCCAGGCCTGGAGTCTGTAGAAGAAACTAGTGTCCTGTTCCATGTGTTGAGGATCCTGCGGAACACGTATGCAAGAATGAAAGGGGGTCTACAGGCCCCAGATGTAGTAAATAGTGATAACAGTAATCTTCCACCTTTGTGCAAGGTTCAGAGACAGTTTTAGTTCCTTATCATATTTTGAGTCATGTAAACATCTGGTGAGATGGTTATTCTCATTTGATAAGTAATGACACTTCCAGAAAGTGGGTAAAAGTTCCTGCTGTCACTGAAGTGGCCTGAGCACCTTGTTCTATAGCCCCTCTGTTCTACTTGGTCATGTCAACCTGTCCTCACAAAACTTTCTGAACCAGAGTGTGCTTTTTGAGTCAACATTTGTATTTTGGAGCGTACCAGAATATTTTGAGTTCACAATTAGTTACTTTTCAATTCCAAGATGGAAGGGTAGAGACTCAATAGTGTGACCTTGACCCTAAGAAAGCATCTAAGAAAACTGACTGATTGCCAGATGGGTTTTCACTCCTAACATGACAGCCCCAGAAAGGTGCTGTACTCAAAGGTTCAGCGTCAAGTATGTATTTTGTTAATAAAAATATAGCAATTATTTCTGTGTTCTCTGACAGTCTTTTAACTTTGTGACTCTACTTTGAATCAAGTGGCACAACTTTGATTTGAAAAGAAATTGTTACATGCTGTACTCTCAGGAAGCATTGTTACTAGAAGTTTTTTTTTTCACTTTGCTTAAATTAAACCATGTTTAATTTAAGTGAAATTAAACGGTTAAAGTGAAATCACCTATCGTAAAATACTTCTGATCTCTCAATTCTGGGAAGAGACAAAGGATTTTCCCTAATTCCCTTTTTGGATCTTTTGAATCTCCAGGTTTACGATGTGGAAATACTGTCATTGTTTCTTTTTGATCTGCTCTCCCATGCTGTGGTGAAGGCATGAAGGATTATTTAAGATAAATGATTGCAGATTTACTGAGCTTGGAAGAGAGGACTCATATCACAGTATTTCTGAACTGCAAAAGGATCTTAGAAAGTATGGGTGTTACACCAATCTAGAAGGAGACCTGGGCTGTAGTTGATATTCTGCCCTGACTCTTTGACCTTGAACTGGTTACTTTTATATCTTAGTTTCTTCATCTGTCAGTTGGGGCTCATCTTCATTGACAAATGTTTATTGAATGCTTGGTGGCTGGCTTCCATTCAGAATTTTATGATGATTGTTATAAAGTTACGAGGAAGTAAAATATACTTCTTTATGACCATCATGTAGTACACCTTTCTCTTTATTTATTTTTAGAGAGGAGAAGGGAGGGAGAAAGAGGGGAAGAGAAACATCAATGTGTGGTTGCCTCTCTCATACCCCCGACCAGGGACTTGGCCTGCAATCCAGGCATGTGCCTTCACTGGGAATCAAACCAGTGACTCTTTGATTTTTCAGGCCATCACTCAGTCCATTGAGCCACACCAGTCAGGAACCAGCTTCCTCTTTTACAGAGAGATAATCCTAGACTTTGAGAGCCTGGGTGGGTTTCAGGAAGAGTCAGGATTAAAATTCAGATTTTTTTGTTGTTGTTGAGATGAATGAACAGTGTTAAACTTCACTGTCTCCCAATAGCCAGGCTGTGTTACGTAATGGCCAAATGGTCATGTCTGTAGAACTCCGTCTATGCATTAAATTTTTTCCTACCTCATTCACCCTGTTTTTGCTGAGCACCCATGACTTCGGATATGATAAGCAAAGCAGACAGTTCCTGTTCTCATGGAGTTTGCACTCAATTCTAACGTATTCTACTCCAGAGAGCCTTGGAGATCTTTCTCAGCCACAATATTTTTCTTCCACTCTTGGCTGGACCAAGGTGAAGGTAGATGATAGAATGATGACAATTACTACTACCACTAAGAGCAGTTAACATTTACCTGTGTACCAGTGGTCTCACATGACCTTGCGAGATAGGCAAACCTATTAACCCTGAAGAAATAGATGAAGAAATAGGAATAGAGCAAAAACATAAGGTAATGGTTAAGAGCATGGATTCTTGCTTCCCATTACCTTATTTGCTGACTGGTGCTCACTAGCTGTGACTTTAGGCAAGTTGCCACACCCCTCTGCCTGATCCTTCACCAGGAAGATATAGATAACAATGGTACTTCAGACTTCTCTAGTAATCATTTTTTAGTCGCAATGTATTTAGAACTTGCCTGCGTGTAGTAAGCGCTATATACTTACTAAGTGAAATGAAATAAACTTGCCTAGGGCCTTATTGCTACATGTCATTAGAATCAGCACCTTTCTTTTCTTTTTTCTTTTTGAAAGTTTTTTTGTTTATTTATTTTTAGAAAGAGGAAAGGGAAAGACAAAGAGAGGGAGAGAAATACCAATGTATGGTTGCCTCTTGTGCGTCCCCTGCTGGGACCTGGCCGGCAACCCAGGTATGTGCCCTGATTGGGAATCAAACCAGCGACCCTTTAGTTCACAGGACAGTGCTCAATCCACTGAGTCACCAGCCAGGGCTGAATTGGCAGCTTTCTGTTCCAAAGCCTGAGGTCCGAGCCCCTGTGCTTTACTGCTTTCCTTTGGCATCATGATTCAGCCTGTTGCCCAAGGTACCATTAGTGCCCCATAACCTGAGAACAGTTCTCTTTAAAAAATTTTTTTTAAGTCCTGGCTGGTGTAGCTCAGTGGATTGAGCACTGGCTGCGAACCAAATGATCACGGTTCGATTCCTAGTCTCAGGGCACATGTCTGGGTTGCAGGCCAGTTCCCAGCAGGGGACGCATGAGAGGCAACCATACAATGGCATTTCTCTCCTTCTTTCCTTCCCTCCCCCTCTAAAGATAAATAAATAAAATCTTTAAAAATCTTTTTAAGATGTAATTTACTGTTTATGCTATTACAGTTGCCCCATCTCCCCCTCCACCCTGCCCTGCCCCAACTCCCTCAGGCAGTCCGCCACAGGTGCCCATGTTCATGGGACATGCATACATGTTCTTTGGCTGATCCCTTCACCTTCTTTCATCCAGTCTCCCCTTGCCCTGCCCTCGTACAGCTGTCAGTCTAGAACAGTGCTCCTGAAGTTGAAAGTGTTTGACCATTTGGCAGTACCTGCTACTGGGTAGTAAGATTAGAAAGAGCGAAGAAAATGGAGGCGAAATGTTTGAAAAGCCACACTCACATTCGGGTTTCTATTATCTATTTTTGTGAAAAGGGCTACGGGTGGTGCATAAAAGGAGTTAGGTATTTGCAAATACATTTCTTAGGTCTTCGGTTTTGCCATGAGGTACTGGGGTGCTGAGTTTTCATCGTGTGACTTTCAGGCGCCTGTGTATAATGTAACCTCAGGTGTAAATCTGAGATGGCAGTTAATGACAGAGAAGCCTGACTTTGGGCAGAAGTTAAGGTAAAAGTGCCTCAAAAAATCTTGTTTGAAATTATGGAACAGTTCATTCTGGTTGCATGTTCACTGTGGTACTTTCTCAGGTGACCTGTAGTCAACTTGATTTGAATTGAGTGAACGAATGAATGACTCAGTGGATGAGCAAAATAAACTTCCGATCTCAAATTTGGGAGAGGGAGTCGAAGTACTGTCTCAAAGACCAGGGGAGCGCACTCTGCCTTTCGGACCAGCTGTTCCCAAATGTGTTACGAAAGCTTTCTCTGCACCTAATGCTGTTCTAGACACTGCGAGTTCAATAGGGAACAAGCATAACGGAGCTTATATTGCAGTCCTGTAGAGACAGAAGATAAACAAGTAGATAAATAGGAAAGTTGTAGCTGTTAAGTGCTAAAAGGAAGATAAAATAGGATAGTGTGGTAGATAGTGTGGTGGGGATATGGCCTGGCTTTAACCGGGGTGCTTGGGGTCGGCCTCAGGAGAGGTGAGATTTGAACTTATACTTCGGTGATAAGAAGGTAGGCCTTCAGCGCTGGCTGGTGTGGCTCTGTGGATTGCGCTCTGGCCTGCGAACTGAAAGGTCGCCCTTTCGATTCATAGTCGGGGCATGTGTCTGGCTTGCAGGCCAGGTCCCCAGTTGGGGGTGCGCAAGAGGCAATGGATGATGTACCTCTCACACACTGATGTTTCTTTCCCTCTCTTTCTCACCCTCTTCTCCTCTTTCTAAAATCAATAAATAAAATCTTTTAAAAAAAAAAAAAGGTAGTCTTTCAGTATTTTGGGAGGGGAGACTTCAAGTATAAGGAGCAGCATGTACAAAGCACCCAAGATAGGTATGAGCTTAGTATGTTGAAGATAAAAAATAAGGCCAGTATGGCTGGGTGTTGAGAGGAGAAGCCAGCCTGAGCAAGAGGTAGAACCCAGGGTCATGTAGGCTGTGATAAGGATTTTAGATTTTAATCCAAATGTAATGAAGATTTTAAGCTGTGGAGTGACAGGATCTGATTTATGGTTGAGAAAAACCACAGAAGGGATAAAAGAGGAAGCAGGGGGACTGGTGGGGCTGATGGAATTAATCACCGAGGGTTGAAGGTATCTAGGGTTAGGGTTCTGGTAGTGGAGATGTTCTGGAGGCACCTGGGTTGGATTTGGAGCATGAAGGATAGGGTATAAGTAAGGATGACTTCTGGATTTGGCGCTTGTGCAATTGAGAGTTGGGTCTACTTGAATTTAGTTGTCATGTGTTTGCATAGTACTTATAAAACCTGGGTGTAGGCTGAAGCTTATTTATAAATTCTTGATCTTTTCATCAGCTGTCTGAAAATCACCTGTATTTCACAGGTAAGGAAGCTGGGTGGGGTCAAGTGCCTTGCCCTAGCGTCCCTCACTTGCGTGTGAGCATCATGCATGACGAGAGCCTTGTTCTGTCTCAGGCCTTATTCAGGTACTTGGCGTCTCTAAGAGGGCCATCCGGGTACTGTGTAAAGTCACTGTTGATGCTTCAGCGGTCTGTCTTTATTGGCTCCAGCTTTCTTGACTCACCTGGTTCGGAAGGTGGTGGTGGGCCCTGGGCCTCTCAGCATAAGGAGTGGGACTGTGCGGAGGCTGTTGGCAGTCTTTACAAAGCAGCACGTAGAGTATCAAGAACCCGAGGGACAGTTCCTCTACCCACAGACTTACTGTGTGGCTTCACACACAGTCTCAGCCCTGTGGCCTTCAGGTTACACATCTGCAAAATGGGACAATTATTAGCTACTTTCCCATTAAGAGGGGTCCTGAAACCCTAATAATACTTGGAAAGTTCTGTAAGCTCTAATGCATTCTAAAAATTTGTGAATAGTTTCTGGTGTTACTTTAGGAATAGGCCATTTCTAACATTGAGAATAAGGACAGACTTTTTCCTCAGATTGTTACAGAATGAACCTGTTGAAACCTTTTTATTTGGTGGTGGGGAATGGTCCTAAAAGGCATGGAAAATGGTTTTCTTGCATTCATTCTGCAAAGGTTGGGCCAAAGGAGAGGGCACCAACTTGGAGTCAAGACTGGAATATTACCTTTGCTGTGGAGTCCTGGGCAAAATAGTTAATATTCTAGGCAGGGGTGTCCAACCCGAGGCCCAGGATGGCTGTGAATGTGGCCCAATACAAAATCGTCAATTTCCTTAAAGCCTTGTCTCTTCTCATCAGTTTTCACTAGTGTTTGCATATTTCATGTGCGGCCCAAGACAACTCTTCTTCTTCCCGTGTGGCCCAGAGACTCTAAAAGTTTGGACACCCCTGTAAGAGCCTCAGTATTGTAATCTGCAAATGGGCCCAATATCTTCTGCCGTAGATGGTAGTTGTATTAAATGGGACCGTGTGTACACAGTACTTGAGGCAAATCTGACCCAGGGTATGGGCACCGGGTGAATGTTAGTCTCTGTCCCTAGCTCCGGGGAGAGCCTGCCGCCTTCATGGCTGCAGCATTTACCTGGAGCTCATATGTTTCAAACAGACTGGCTCCGGGGAAATCGCCTGTTCCTTCTGTAGTCTCCGTGGAGACTGGGTGTGTAGTAGTTGTTCAGGAAAACCTTTCGGGTGCTACTCTAAGGCAGTTGGGAGAAGAGGTAGAAATAAATCTACCGTTTTCTATTTATTAATTTTTAAAAATATTTTATTTATTTATTTTTAGAGGGTAAGGGAGGAGAAAGAGAGGGAGAGAAACACCACTGTGTAGTTGCCCTCGCTTCCCCTCTCTCTAAAAATAAATAAATAAAGCCTTTAAATATTAAATTCCTTGGGGATTTGAGGCCCAGTAGGAGTATTCTGCTTTCACACTATAGAAATTAAGTCAGTTTCTTTTTTTTTTATGTTATCTTAATTTATTTTTTTAAAAAATATTTTATTTATTTATCTTTAGAGGGGAAGGAAAGGAGAGAGGGAGAGAAACATCAATGTATGGTTGCCTTTCGTGCGTCCCCTGCTGGGAACTGGCCTGCAGCGAACTGGTCTGCAACCCAGGCATGTGCCCTGACTGGGAATTGAACCGCGATTGTCTGGTTCGCAGGCCCGCGCTCAATCCACTGAGCTACACCGGCCAGGAGAAATTGAGTCAGTTTCTGGTTGGGAAATTCAGTTCCTGGCCAGTGCTGGGAGGTGCCCAAGGGGTCTCAGGAATTCCTGTAACCCCTGCGCATCAATTCACCTTCTGCTGGGTAGTCGTGTTGTTATTGTTTTGTTGTTCATTGAGAGAGCTATGGAGCTGGTTGAAGGTGAGGACTCTGCCTGTGAAAAATTGTATGTGCTGGTGAGGAAGAAGTCACTGAATAACTGTAGTATACTGGGCTGAAGCAAGGCGGGGAGGCCGCGTGCAGGGTGGGCTAACTCCGCACTGCACCGGTCCCAGGCCTCGGACATTGCAGGGGCACGTTCGGTCAGGCTGCGGCGCCAGTCACTGAACTCGGTCCTGCTTATGAATACTACTTCCTTGTCCCTCACAACCATTCCGAGAAGTAGGTATCATTAGCCTGTTTTCAAGATGATGGGACTGAGACCCAGACAGGTTAAATAGTTGTCAGAGGTCATGGCTAGCATGTAACACCCAGATTTTGAATGCAGAGCTGTTTGTTTGGCTGCAGAATTCAGGCTTTTCTACTTACTGCTCAGCCAGACTGTTTTCCCAGAGTCCTCTCCTGGGGGTAGAGAGTAGAAACTAGATGTCTGTTGAGTAGGCTCAATAGAGGGGACACAGTTCGGTTAGCTCCATGCCCTATTTGGATGTATGTCTATTTGGGGCATGAATGCCTCCTGCATAGCTTGGGGGAGAGAGGCTAAGCTGTGCTTCAGCCTCACAGGCTGAGCTTGGGCGTGCGTCATGGTGCAGAGCTGCTGCCTGGAGGTCGGAGTGGGGCTGGGGATTTGCATGCAGTTCACAATGTGCCTGGGGTCTCTGCTGCTGACGCCAGCAAGAAAGGAGAACTAGACAGATGAGTGAATTTATCAACTGATTCCTTAAAGGAACCCCATACTGCCTTGGAGCCCATTGGAGTCTGCGGCTTGGAGAGACACCACTCCCTGTTCTCTTTCCAAGCTTTAGACAAGGGCTGCATCACTTTCATGCCTGCCAATGCATAGCAACCTGGCTAGCTGATTGCCTCCTGGCAGGAGGGAATTGTGTAGGTTTGGGTTTTTAGGAGAGGTGCCAGGCTTCGCCTGCCACGGGTGGGAAAATTTGTTAGAAGCAGTGGAGGTTGTGGGAAGATGCTTTTTTTTTCAGAGGACGTTGACTGACATGCATCCTGTGTTGTCCACCCAGGCAGCTCCTGCTTGAGGCTTCCCTGCTGGGAAGAGCTAGGCAGTGAGTTGCTCTGAGCTGTGAGCCTGAAGGGTCTGGTCAGAGGAACTAGGGTCTTACCCCACCCAAGACCTTGAAGGCGTCTTGCTGGTAAAATGGGCTGCCACATAAGGTACTGCATTCCCCGCACTGGAAAGGGCCCTGCAGGTTGGATGACTCCATGGTAGGCATTCAAAGACAGAAAGAGTGGATAAACGGGACCCGTTCAGTCCCATTTCCATTCTGCGATGTGCTGTCCTGGTGCTTGTCACCTGCTCTGGGGCTCCTGGTGTCTGTGGGTGGTTGCGGAGCGAGTAGAAGGCATAGTGGGAGGCAGCAGCCCACAGTTCTTTCCCAGTGCACAGGCAGGCAGCGTATTAGTGGCAGCATCTCATTCTCCCAGGAAAACTGAATAAAAGCAGCTTACAGTTATTGACGCCTGCCAGGAACCCCGCTATCAAGCTTTGTTTGTACTTTTCATATATTTTTTCCTTAAAGAATGCAATATAGTCATAAAACTCTCTTACCTTCTCTCCATTCCAGTTTCTAGAGGCAACCACTGGTAGGAATTTTGTATGTATCATTCCATATTGTTTTCTCTGCATTCCCAAGCAGTACATTCTTTATGCTTCATAAAGTCTCTGCCCTTTTATCTCCACTTTACACAAGAGGAAACTGAGGCTCAGTGAGGTAAAGAAAGCTGTCTCAGGTCCCACAGCTTGGGGAGCTGAGATTCTAAGCCAGATCCGTCCAGCTCTCGAGTGGATGCCCTTTCTGTGGCTTGGCACTGGGGTTGGGGTGTTTCTAAATGGCACAGAACAGGTCAGATCTGGCTGGTGACTTGTCTGTCCCTTGCTGAAGCAGGTGCCTCAGAGAGCAGGCCTCCTTCAGGAGCCCAGCTTATTTGGACAGTTCACTTGTGACAGCCCCTGAGGCAGTGCTGGCATGTACCGTGCTTCACAGGGTGGACAGGCAGGTGGTCAGGCTGGCCCAGGCCCTCTGGCCTTCTCCCTGAGAAGGTGTCAGTCCCTTTGGTTTGGACTGTTCTCTGGATACAAGTGATCCCAAGGGAAGTCAGCTTTTCTCTGTGAAGAGAGCGCGGCATGTCTGACCGTGGCCATGGGGGGAGCCCAGAGTTCTGAGAGTGTGTGCATGGGACATGCTGCGGGGTGGACCACTTTCCCACGAACTTGGCTCTGAACAGGCACTGCCAGGCTCCGCACAGCCTCCACCGGAGGGACTCCCAGCTTGAATTTGAAAGCATGGCGAAGAGACTTGCATTCAATTGACTTCGTTTGTTTTATCACCAGGGATTTTTTTGAACAAATAAGTGTCATTGTCCTAGACCCTGAGTATTGAGAGGTGACCAGTATAGACAAGTTTCTTGTCCTTGTGGAACTTAGATTCTTAGTGGACTTTGCTTTCTCCTCTGAGTCAGCATTTTCTCATCTAAACAAGGAAAACGACCTCTAATAATCCCACTGGGCACAGTTGTTGGGAGGGTGACATTAGGTGACTTTTGTGAGCCTGGCATAGTTTCACTTCGTCTCTTTCCCTTTTTTTCCCCATTCATGTATTTTCATTTCATTTCTGGTCTGGCTCCCCAGTAGGGTCTACTTTGAGTATGTTCCTTCCTTCAGAGTTACTGTCCTGTGTCAGTAAGTGCAGGATCAGCAGAGCCTTCATTAATCCTTGGGGACCCTGGAGATTCGTAACCCATCTAGCAAGGGAGGGGACATTAACAGACCAAGGAGCCACACTCCACTAGAGGCACTCTGAGCTTCCCTGTGGAGGACTGAGCCCCGCTCCCAGCAGAGGTTGGGAAACACTGTCTGGAGCACAGCGAGAAAGCCGTGGGCTCAGCAGGTTACCAGTTGTGTGACCTTGGGCAGGCCACTTCCCGTCTCTGAGCCCCTATATCTTCAGGCAGGTAGGGAGGCTGAGTTCGGTACAGTGTCACTGGCATGGAGCAGTGTTGCAACTAACCGCTATTTACTCCAAAATGAATCTCAGCGCATCTGGCTACTGGTCACCCTGATGCGAGACTCTGCCTAAGTATAAAACCTGGAAGCTATTTTAAAGCAGAGAAGCGCTACAGGAATGTCTGTCATGGAGCAGACGCGATTATGGTTTCCAGCGATATTTGAAGGGCTGAAGTGTGGGAGAGTGGTTAAGCTCATTTGGTCTGGTTCCGAAGGATGGGTCTGGGAGGTGAGGTCTAGCATGTGTCAGGCACTGGGCTGGGTACTTTCATGTAAGTATTCTTCCCTAATCCTCACTGCAGCCTGCGAAGGTGTTAACCACACTTACAGAGGAGAAGAGCAATGTTCAGAGGTTTCACTAGAGCCACACGAGGTTACAGAGCTTGTTGGAGCGGAGCTGGGCTTTGAGCCCAGATCTTCAACGCCAGAATCTGTCCTCTGATGTAATGGAGGCATGTTTCGGTTGACGTAAGAAGCATTTGTTGTTGTAAAGTACTAGAACTGTCCCGTAGTGGAATAAGCTTTCTGGAAGAAAACGAGCTTCTCAGTCTAATCTTGTTGAATCGGGCTTCTGGAGTTTGCCAAAGAGAGGTTTTTCTACCTTGAAGCTGCTCTCATCCCCTTTGTCCCTTGAGAAAGTGGTCTAAGTCTCTCTTCTAGATAAGGGCTTGGTGTTTATCCATGAGAATTTCACAGGCCTGAGACTTGGGCTCCAAGTTCGGGAAATGGTGCCGTTTCCCAATTGTGATATCTGGGTTGCATGGCCTTATGGGCAAACTTGGGAATGTCTCTGGGCCCTCGAGTCAGGTGTTTTACTTTTTGACTTAGGAAATAAAAACAAAACCCCAGTAAGTGATTTCCTTAAAAATATGCCCAAGTCATCATTCTGTTTTTTGTTTTTGTTTTTTTTGGTGAAGGTGCCAGGGAATGAACCCGGAGCCTCATCTTTTTTAAATAATAATAATCTGGACTACTCATACCCCAACCACAGTGCTCAACATATTATTATAAGACTTGGTAACACCAACTTTTAAGGTAAAAATAATTTCTTACCTTTTTTTATAAAGATTTTATTCATTTATCTTTAGAAGGGAAGGGAAGGAGAGAGGGAGAGAAATATCAGTGTATGGTTGCCTCTCATGAGTCCCCTGCTGGGAACTGGCCTGCAGCCCAGGCATGTGCCCTGACTGTGTATCGAACCTCAACCGTCTGGTTTGCAGGCCTGTGCTCAATCCATGGAGCTATACCAGCCAGGGCTAATTTCTTACCTTTTTTAAACAGTATTTTTTTAAAAGGTTTTATTTATTTACTTTAGAGAGAGGAGAAGGGAGGGAGAAAGAGAGAGAAACATCAGTGTATTCCCAGTTGCCTACTGGGAATCTGGCCCACAACCCAGGCATGTACAGCACTTTACATGTTCAATTCCCCTGACTGGGAATCGAACTTGTAACCCTTCAGTTTGCAGGCTGGCGCTCAATCACTGAGCCACACCAGACAGGGCTTTTTTTACTTTTTTAAAATTGAATTTTGGGGTGGTGTTGGTTAATAAAAGTATATAGGTTTCAGATGTGCAGTTCTATAACACATCATCTCACGTCAAGTCTCCTTCCATCACCATTTATCCCCTTTACCCGCTTCTACCTCCTCTCACTGCCTGTCCTTCTGGTCATCGCCACACTGTTGTCTGTGTCTGTGAGTTTTTCTCCTAATCCCTTTGCCTTTTTCATTACCTTTTTTCTTGTTTATAAAGGTACCTATTGTAGGCAACTTGGAAAATACAGAGGTATAGAGAATATTATAAAAACTACCTATAATTAATTTATAATATCCCACCTCACCCTGAAATAACTACTGTTAACATTTTTGGTAAATTTTCTTCCAAGGTTTTAAAATTTTACAATTCAAATTAAAAGCATGTACAACAAATAATATATGTATTTATACAGGTAGCCATGAGAACATTCTTATAAATATTTGAACGGTACTGGTAAAGCTAAAATCCTCCTTTTCTCCCAGCCCTTACTTGAACTCCCTCTTTCCCCAGGAGGGTCCTCAGCAGATCCTTCGGGTTGTGTCCTCTTTGGTGTATCTCTATGCACGTAAATGTACCTGCAGAAGTACAGAGTCTGGAAGCGCTGTGTTGTGCATTTTTTTGTGTGTGTGTTGTGCATTTTACCTGTAACTTGATGAATCTTGGGGATTTCCCCTGAAGTGCTGTACAGTATTCCGCAGAATGGATGAAACGTAACTTTTTAAAAAATAAACAGCCCTGGCTGGTGTAGCTCAGTGGATTGAGCACGGGCCTGTGAAGCAAAGGGTCACTGGTTCGATTCCCAGTCGGGGCACATGCCTGGGTTGCAGGCCAGGTCCCCATGGGGGACACATGAGAGGCAACCACACATTGCCGTTTCTCTCCCACTCTTTCTCCTTCCCTTCCCCTCTCTCTAAAAATAAATAAAATAAAAATAAATAAATAAACAGACATTTATGTTGCTTCTAATTTTTTAAGTATTTCACGTAATGGTGCAGTGAGCATTCTTGCAGCTAGCTGTCTTTGTGTGTGCTGGAATGGCGCGGGTAGTAATGGAGAAGTGGGGTTGCTCGGTCCCATCCCATTGAGTGCTGTGGTCCTTAAGTTTCACAGCTATTTCCGTTCCCACTGAGAAGACTTCCCTGGTACTCTCTAATAGCGGAATCCCAGGTTGCTGTCACCCCCAAACCCTTGTTCATATTTTATGTTGTAAATCTTTAAAAGTTTTGCCAGTTGCTTTTTCTATAATGGGGGGTAAATATTCATGTTCTTTAGAAAACTCAGCCTTCATTCTTTTGCTTTTTAACAATCCAAAGTAGGTGACAAATTGTAGAAAATAGTGTGGAAGGTGCATGGAAAGAAGTTTATATTTCTCTGAAAATTTTTTCTGATTTTAAAATTAGTATACGTACAGTAGTCAAGGTTCAAAATTACATAAATATAAAAAGTTAAATGTTCTCCATAATTTCACCCTCCAAGGATAGCCACTGTCATCCATTCCTTTTTTAAATTTGATTTGATTTCTCTTTTAGTTGACATTCAGTATTATTCTGTGTTTGTTTCCGGTGACAGCATAGTGGTTGGATTTGTCCGATTTCTTTGACTCATTCGTGTCCTGATCAGGTAGAGTTGTCAGGAGACACCCGCAGGGCCCGGGGTCCGGGCTGCTTTTGGGTGCTGGTGTTGATGTGTCCCACCCGCGAGATCTTGGATGGGTCAGTGCCCTTCTCCAGCTTCCTCGTGTGTTAAGTCATACACAGCAGGGCTGTCCATTTGTGTAAAGGGTTATAACTTGGCACTCAATGGAAAGTATTACAGTACGAATAATGATGATTATTATCATTGTCTTTGCTTAGAAACCTCAGCCATGATACCTGTTTGATGTGGGTACTGTCGGTGCTGTGGGTACCGTGGTACCAGGCACTGTGGGGAAGGTTGGGTTCATCGTAGAACCAGTACTGGGTGCCCTCCTTGGAGTTAGCTCGTACCTGGCGTCAAGCCAGGGAGTCTGGTGGAGGAGCGGTGGTGGTAAGTAACCCTGGAGGGGCCTCAGGGAGTTACAAATTGTGTTTGATGTATTTTCTAAATATTTTCCATGAAATATATCCTACTTTTTAAAGTGGGAGGGAAAACCCCAGTAAATGATAATTTTTAAAAAGCCCTGCTTGTAGCATTTTATATAATTATGCTGTTCTCGGAGCCCATTCATGTCATTTCTTGCCTCATGTAATACTGTAGATGTTAGTCCCTTTTCCTAAATGAGGAAATGGGTTCAAAGGTGAAACCCGGGTGAGGTCACACAGCTGGTAGGTGGGAGAGCTGGACTCTGGAGCTAGGTCCACGTACCCTTCACTGTGCTCTCTTGTGCCTTGTAAACCACAGTTTGTAATTCAGGCTGTTTTGGGATGGTGAACCACACCCTCCCTGGCCCTGTCTGGTTTCCAGTTGACATTCCATTTCCTGCTTTGTCTTTTACCTTCTGCCTTTGTGAGTGGTTTTTTAAACATACAGACTGTCCTCTCTCAGTGCCTTGCAGACTCCTGTGTCCTCCACAGTCCTGCTCAGTGAAGCCTTGTGTGCGTGTGTGTGGGGGGTCCGAAGGAGAGTTCATTGCTCCCTCTGCTGCACTCCTGCCCATTCTGTGTGCTTCCTTCTTGCAAGGGTCACAACATGTTGCATTTCATTTATGTGCTTATCTTGGCCAGACTAATGTATACCATCGTAGGGACCATCTTACTCTTCTTGGTATCTGTGTCATATTGCTTGGTACAGAAAAAGTGCTGAAGTGTCAAACTACAAATGTGCTTATAGGAAAGAGGTTACAAGATGAGTCGCCATGAGCCTGTTCTACTTCTGCCCCTCTCAAATGCGTTATCTACACAGCAGCCATGATTTAAAAAAAAAACGCATGTCTGATCTTGTCACGATCCCGCTTAACTGCAGTTGGCTTCCTGTTGCTTTGGGGATCAGGTTATAAATTTAGCAGCTACTATAAACCTCACACAGGACAAGGCCTGCTAAAGGCACAGTGAGCCACTGAATGAGCCATATTCAGATAGTTCATTACTTAAATACAGAGTGAGAAGAATAGGCCAAGGGTGCCAGCTGCCTGGGCCTGGTCCCACACTTAAAAGGGGTAACGTGAAAACAAAAGGAGCGGAGGGGCCGGGGCGGGAAGCTCCGAACCTCCCCGGGTCCAGGGAGTGAGGAGAAGCCGTCTCAAGGCAGCCATCCTGGGGCATTGAGGAGGCAGATGGGACGTAGCCTTATAGCTCCTTAGAGGCCTCCACCTCGGTGCTCCCCGAGGTTCCAGGTTGCTCAAGGGCTTTTCTCCTGCTACAAGGCCCATAAGGATACCTGGCTCCGTTTTCCTCTTAGCTTCATTTATTTATGTATTTATTTAGGTCATTTCCACTGCACTTCGTTCACTTTGCTCCAGCCAGGCTGGCTTTCTCTTTCTTCCTTCAGTTATAAGTGCGTCCCTGCCGTTGGGCCTTTGCACATGCTCTCTGTTCTCTCTCTGCGCCAGGTTCCCTGGATACCTGGCTGACTCCTAGTAATGCTTCAGTTCTCAGAATAAATACCACTTTCTTGGAGAAGCCCTTTCTCTATTCTAGATTCGTTTTCCCAGCTTTATACTGTTACAGCCACATAACTTTTCTTTCATAGCTCTTCTTGTATATAGTTGCTTGTCTGTCCCTGGAGTGAGTACTTGGTACCTGTTTTCTCCCCCGAGCTATAAACTCAACAAGGGCAGGGGCTGTGTCTGTCTCATTCATTCAGGCACCACAGCACGAAGTCTGGGGCTGGAGAAACATTTGTTTAATGAATCAGTAACATCTTAGTTTAAATTAGGGAGGGAGTACAGTGTGGAAAGCATTGATGTGAGAAATGATCAGCTTGAGTTGTGCCCCAAACTGCTCTTAAGTAGGTATGTGACCTTGGGCATTCATTTCTTCATATGTCAAATGGAGAAAAAAGATTTTGTGATCTTTGGTCACCTTGGGCTCATAATCTGTGATTCTAGATGAACCATTTAATGAGCAGAGCTCTAGAGGTGTGGGTCCTAGGGTTAGAATCCTGCTGCCTTCTTAACATCTCCACCGGGGTGTCAGATAGGCAGAGGTTCGTAACCCATCTCCTGATCCCACCCCCACGCCTGTTGTCCTGTTGCCTTCCCCATTTTAGTTTATAGCACCTCTGGTCTTCCAGTTACTCAGGCCCAGAACCTCAGTGACATTCTTGCCTCTTCCTGTGTCCAGCCCTTTCTCACCACCTCCGCCACTGCGACTCTGCTCTAAGTCACCGTCTCTTTCCCTGGCCATTGCATTGGCTCCTGCCAGTCTCCCTGCTGCCTCCTGTCTTACATACAGCAGCCAGGATGATTCTTGTAAACAAGGCAGGACATGTACTTCCTGCTCAATTCTCCCTTAGCTTATCATCTCACTCAGAGTAAAGTCCAGAATCTTCACTGTGTTCTACAAGGTCCCATACAACTGCTTTTCTGCTTCCTTTCATCTTACCTCTTACCTCACTCCCCCTGTTTATTCTGCTCTGGCCACAATGGCTTCCTTGCTGCCCTCCTCCCATCCCCATATATTTAAACAAAATTTTTTAAAGACTTTTATTTATTTATTTTTAGAGAGGGGAAGGGAGGGAGAAAAAGAGGGAGAGAAACATTGATGTTTGAGAGATACATTGATCGGTTGCCTCTGGCACACCCCGTACTGGGGACTTGGCCTGCAACCCAAGCATGTGCCCTGACTGGGAATCGAACCAGTGACCCTTTGGTTCACAGGCTACACTCAGCCCACTGAGCTACACCAGCCAGGGCTAAAAATATTTTTAAGAGACCATTTTAAGCATGTTAAGTGTGCAGTTTAGCACATCAAGGACATTCGCGTTGCTGTGCAACCATCACCCGCATCCGTCTCTAGAACTTTTTCATCGCAAACTGCAGCTCTGCCCATTAGATAGTAACTCCCCACTTCCCCTCCCCCAGCCCCTGGAGACCATGATTCTACTCTCTGTCTCTGTGATCTTGATCACTCTAGGTTCCTCATGTAACTGTAATCGTATTTGTCCATTTTCTTATTTCTTTTCAATTTTTAAAAAAGATTTTATTTATTTATCTTTAGAGGGGAAGGGAAGGAGAGAGGGAGAGAAGCATCAATGTATGGTTGCCTTTCTTGCATCCCCTGCTGGGAACTGGCCTGCAACCCAGGCATGTGCCCTGACTGGGAATCGAACCGCGGTTGTTTGGTTCGCAGGCTCGAGCTCAATCCAGTGAGCTGTACCAGCCAGGGCTCTTTTTAAATTTTTATTCATTTTGGGGAGAGGGGGAAGGGGGGGGGAGAGAGAGAGAGAGACATTGGTTTGTTGTTCCACCTATCAGTCATTGGTTGCTTCTTGTGTGTGCCCTGACTGGGGTTCAAGCCTGCAACTTTGGGGTTTGGGGATGGCACTCCAACCGACTGAGCTACCCAGCCAGGGCCGTGACTTTCCTGTTTCACTTAGCATGTCTTCGGGGTTCATCCATGTTGTAGAATGTGTCAGAATTTTTTAGGCTTTAAATTTTTTTTAAGGCTGACTAATATTCCCTCGGATGTATGGACCACATTTTGTGTATCTCTTCATCCCTCAGTGGGCACTCTGCTGCTTCCAGTTTTCGTCCGCTGTGCGTGACACTGTCGTCAGTACGCGTGTACGAGTACCTCTACTTGCTGTCCTTCGAGGGCTACAGAGACTTCCTCATGTTACTCAGAATGGTGTGCAGTTTAAAAGTTAATGATTTGTTTGTTTCTGGACTTCTCCACTTAATATTTTCAGAATGTGATTGACTTCTGGTCACTGAGGCCATGGAAAGTGAAATTGGGTAAAGGGGGAGCCTACTGTCCAAACGTTTTACTTTAACAGGTGCTGCCTAATTGTTTTTCAAAAATGTTGAACCTGTTTACAGTCTAACCAAAAGCATCTGAGACTGGCAAATTATTGATTTGTCTTGTTCACAGTTTGTTCTCACAAGGTTAGCCAGCCCCGCTGTGTATTTAACCTGCTCGCTGAGAGAGATCTGGTTGATAAATGAGAGGCAGCATTCATTGGCTTATTGCACTGGTGTTTGGGGGGCACCTCCTGTGTGTGAGACCTGGTGTTCAGGCACGGCGAGTATAGTTACTAATAAACAGACACAATTCCTCCCCTATGGGAGTTTGCAAACTACCGCAGACGGCTCTCATGGTGGATGTCAGGAAGTAATAAGTGGGAATATATAATGGGCTCTGATTGGGCTGCATGTCCGAGGATGATTCTCTGAGAAAGTGAAATTAATTTGGAACTTGAAGGATCAATGGGAATTATGTAGACAAAGGGCAGGTGGAGAAGAGAGCAGGCAGTTAATTTACAAAAAGTGATAGCTCCTTATATAGACCTAGGAAAGATGTGTGTGTTGATAAATGATAAAGACCAGTTGCAGAATAGTTTGTCAGTTTCTCATTGGTGTGGAAAACACTCTAGAGGGGCCTGAGTGTAGTCTTGTAAATGCACAGGGGTAATAATAGAAACTGCGCCAAGACTTTATGTGATCTCCCCTGTCATCACAGTATCTCTGTGTGGAAGTGAGTGCTTAGTGCGGTAAATTGTCCAGATGACTCAGATAGTAAATGGGCCGCCAGACTTGACTCCGGGTCTCCCCACTGGGGTAGCAGTGGGTGGTGGCTACAGCTGCAGTGTGGCATGTCCCTCTGCACACATGCTGTCAAAAGTCCTTTGATGTGTTGGCTCGTCCTTCATTCCTGCCCAGTGAGACAGGTGATGGGGACCCCTTGGTGGATTTGGAGATGAAGGGCAAGTGGCTCTGAAGCCTGTACTGGAAGCTCAGTCCTGCCGTGATGGGGAGGTGGGTCGTGGTAGGGGTGCTGCTCCTACTGGGGTGGGCTCCCACCACTGGATGACCTGAACAGGGCATGGCATCGGTGCACTTGTATTGGTCCAGATGCTGAGGTTGGCAGGGGTTGGATTTAAATGTCCAGGGGACACAAAGAAGGGATCCTGGGGCAGTAGCTTGGGTGTTACCTTGTCCTTGCTTGAGGGTGCGTTCCTCCTGGGACTGCACACACCTCCGAGAAGGGAAGCAGCTGTTTCTTCCCCTCTGTCGGTTCTCTGGGTTCACGTAATCCTCCCTGGTCACAGTGAACGCTGTGAGGGTTGTCATCCACGGTTGAAAATGAACTAATACCCCATCTCAACAGTCATTTGTTTACTGCTGCAGAGCAGATTGTGTCCTCAAATTTAGAGGCTTAAAACCACAAATGCTTCTTTCTTCGAGTCTGTGCACCAGGACCTTGGGAGCATGGGGGTTGCTGAAGAATTTGCCATCCGGATGTCCGCCAGGGCTGTGCTTATCTGAAGGTTTGGGCTGGGGGGGAGCACTGGCTGGAGAGGTGGCTGCCGCGTGGTGTTTCACACCCCTGGCAACCTGGTGCTGGTTATTAGCCTCAGTTCCCACGGGGGCCTCTTGCAGGACTGCTTACGTATTTTAACATGTGGTGACTGTCTTCCCCAGAGCGATCAAGGATACAAGCCAGGTAGAAGCTATCCTTTTTATGACCTAGTTGCAGGAATGAGAGAATATCCAAAACTCATGCTTGGGGTTTTCCTCATTAATTCTTCCATCTATTCAACAGTTAGTTATTGGCTCTCTAGTATGTGCCAGGCATTCTAGATACAGAGATAGGTAAAATGAATGAAGCTTGATACCCACCCTCAGGGAACTTACATTGGAGAGTAGAGTAGCTATGGCCTGTGTCGTGCTTCATAGCTTAGCAAGAACTTTCACATTCTGTTCTCATTTGTCCTTTCCAGTAACCCTGTGATCACCAGGGTTGGTTGGGCCTCCATTCCCATCTCCTCTGGTGCTCAGATGATGGGAGATTTTCTTAGGTTGATAGAACTTGACTTTGATCCAGCAATTCTGATTACAAATCCCTTGCTCTTTCTCCTGCCACAAGCAGTGTTCCTTGTGGCTGCTGTCTCATCCGCGTCATCTCTATGCCTCAGAGGAAGAAACAGGGTTGCGGCCACTGAATACTCCTGACATTGTCATTCCTCTCTCTCACTTGTCACACTGATCCCTCAGGGGCGGACCACCCTCGGTCCTCTGTTGACAGTTGCTGTTGTCTGTCTTCTTGCAGAAAGCCCTGGGTGTGCGGCAGTACCATGTGGCCTCCGTCCTGTGCCAACGGGCCAAGGTGGCCATGAGCCACTTCGAGCCCAGTGATTACATCCGCTATGACCTGCTAGAGAAGAACATCAGCACCGTTCGCAAACGGTAAGGCTGCCGGAGGGAACTGCGGAGAGGCCTACAGGTGCTTCTTCTGCTACCTGCCCCTTTCGGGGAACAGAGGAGGTGCTCGATAAAAGATGGTTGATGATGGTGGCAGGATCAGGACTTTTGGGTACAAAGGTCCCTGCTGAGGAAAGGCGTTCTAGATAGGCAATGGCCCTTCTGCCCTCTCCGCTAAGGGAGAATCTGTTATCAGGAATCCTGGTGATATGGACCATAGGGAAGGTCTCAGAGACTCGTTGGTGCTTAGGCCCAACCTTTCCAGACACCGGGACGGGCTGCTGACCCTGGACCAGCCCTCTGGGACCCACAGGGCCTGATTGCTAGAGGAATATGTATATTTCCTCTTCCGTGAGCAGGTCCAGAGGAGAACTCGGGTGGGATCTTGACTCTTTCTTTTTGGGGGGTCTTCCTTTTCTCATTTGGTAGGATGGCAGCCATCTTTGCACTACTGTCCTGTGAGCCAGGTGCTGGGCTAGATGCTGGCCCCAGAAGGATGAATAAGCTGCCATAGGAGGGTGGGGGGCTGGTAGTATACCCCAGCCAACACTGCTCCTGGAACCTGAGCGACTCCCCACCTGGTGACAGTGACCCTGGGAGTAAGGGAAAACAGATAGGAATGCACTCATTTTACAGCCACACAGTGAACAAGTGGTGGGGACCTTGTCTCCATGTCCTCACCCAGTGCTCTAGCCATTGGCCCACCCCTCCTCTCTGTTGGCACTGTTTGCCTCCTTACTGGTCTCCTCACTTCAGTTCTAAAGGTAGGGACAGCCTAGTCTTTATCTAATCCTAGTAAGGACCTGTGAGCGTTCTGCAAGGAGCTACCTAAGTGTCCAGTTTGGTCTGGACGTGTCACGTGCATGATTTCTCTTCTTTTCAACAACCTCTGTAGGTCGTTGGTACACCCCCTCCTCATTTGCAGACACGAAAACTGAGTGTCAGACTGGGGAAATACCCTGCAGGTCTGTCTGGCTCCAGTGCCACCCAGGGTTAGTTCCAGTGTTCCCGTGGGGTTTACCCAGGCTGCACTTTAGAGTCACCTGGGAAGCTTTTGAAACTGCTGATACTGGCCCCCCAGAGATTCGGATTCAGGTTGCGAAGGCCTTGCTCCTGAAAATGCGGTCCAGAGATCAGCAGCATTGGCACCCCCGGGGCAGTCGTTAGCAGTGCAGAACCTCAGGCCCCACGCAGGCCCAGAGTCACAGTCCTCTGTTTACCAGCATCTCCGGGGGACTCGTGGGCTCCTCAAACTGTGCCGGGCCCTGGCCAGTTTCCCAGTTGGTTCGCACACGTAGTTAGGGTTGCGAACCACTGTCCCCATCGATATGAAACCTTGTGCAAATATTTTTTTCCTCCTGGAAACAATATTTTATTTATTCTTGGAGCTTTCAGACCATAGCTCAAAACTGCAAAACACTTCCACCTTGATCTTCATTATGCTCAGAAGGAGAGTTAACCTGGAAGTTTGCCTTATGGCAACGTGACAAAGAGTAATATTCACGTCTAGTCTTTGTGCTAAAAAAATTAACCAGAAAAACTGCCTTCTAAGGCACTGGGAATATTTGGTTTTACTTAACATCAGTAAAATTAACCAAAAGAAGGGTTTTTTTTCTTTTGCCTAGTTATTCCAACCCTGCTTTAACAGAAAAGCCCATAAACATTCAACATTTTCCAAATTAGTACAGATAAGGGATGTTAAGTTTTCATTGTTGCAATAGAGCAGGGGTTCTCCCTTGGGGTGGGGGTGTTGATTTTGTCCCCTGGGGGAATTTGACAATGTCTGGAGACATTTTTGGTTGTCATAGTCCCGTGGGGTTTTGTGTAATCTAGCAGGTGGAGACCAAGATTAGTACTGAACGTCCTGCAATGCTCAGGATAGCCCCCCAGCAAAGAACTGTGGGGTCCACAATGTCAGCGGTACCACGCTCAAGAACCCTTGGGTAGAAAAAGAAGGCCCAAGTGAGGCTATTCTAAAAAGATGGTAGTGAATTAAAATACATTTACGGGTATTTTGGAAAGCCAGGGGACTCTTCCTCCACCCTGTGTCTATGACAGGAGGGGCCCAGTTCTGTTCCTGGGAACTGGCTCTGTCATTTGGCGAAGCAGAGGGCAGGTGGGACATGGAGGACCCAATTTGCTGTCCGCAGTTACTCCTCAAGGAAACGTGGTGACACGCTGTCCTTAGGCTCTCGTCACTGTCAGGCTTTTAATACCACCGCAGGCATCTGCTGTCAAGGTCTTTGGTTTTAAGCCTGTGTGCTATTTTTTGTCTCCCCTGGGGCCCCGAAAGAGGGGCTGTGCTGCACACAGTGGGCATGCCTGCCGTGGGGGTGCTGCCGCTAAAGGGGGCAGGCTGTACCTTGGGCTGGCGCTATTTTTACTCAGGGTCCCATGACAGCAGAGCCACAGGGTTCTCAGAATGGCCGGTTGCTCCGCTGTTGCCCACAGAGCCTGTGCCTTAGGGAACTCTCGCTCCCAGGAACTAGGTACACGTGTCAGTGAGGGGCTGGGACCCAGGCTAGTGGGAGAGTCAAAGGCCAGCAGAGTCAGATTGGTAGTGACAGTGATGGTAGTGACTGGACACTTGCACGGGCCCAGCCCGCAGTGTCCTGTAAAGAGCACAGACCGTGGAGTCACACTGCTTGTCCATCCGCTCCTTGGGCCACTTGCTGGCTTTGTGACCTGGGCAGGTTACTTCACCTGTGCTTCAGCCTCCTCATCTGTGTTGTGAGGATAAAATGATTTATGTGCAGTGAGGTGCTTAGCGGTGCCGAGCTGAGAGTAAGAGCTGTGATGGAACCAAGCCGTAGTGGTGGAGAGCAGACCGGTGGTTGTCGGGAGTGGGAGTGGGCGTGAGGCCACGAAAGCACTTTTGGGGGTGCTGGGTGTGTTCATTATCTTAATTGTGTTTATTTTATAGGTGTGTACACATGTAGAAACTTAACAAGTGGTATGCTTTAAATATATGCAGTTTATTGCACTCCACTTATACCTCAATAGAGCTGATATGTTGTAAGTGCTGTCTGTTATCTCACTCCAGTTGAAGCCCTGGACTTATGGGTTGGTCAGCTCCCTGTGAAGGACAATTGCTTATCTGGTTACTCAGTGGGTTTAATTAATAGGGTCAGGTCATACATACCTGGCTGGTGTGGCTCAGTGGATTGAGTGCCGGCCTGTGACCAAAGGGTTGCAGGTTCAATTCCCAGTTGGGGCACATGCCTGGGTTGTGTCCCCAGTTGGGGGAATGCAAGAGGCAACTGACTGCTGTATCTCTCACACATTGATTTTTTTCCTCCCTTTCTCTTCCCCCCTCTCTGAGAAGTAAATAAATAAAATCTTTAAAAAAAACACATCAATGTGTGGTTACCTCTCACGTGTCCCCCACTGGGAACTGGCCTGCAACCCAGGCATGTACCCTAACTGGGAATCGAACCGCAATCCCTTGCTTCATAGGCCCGCGCTCAATCCACTGAGCCACACCAGCCAGGGTTAATCTGATACTCTTTTTCCCTTGAGTTACTGGGTGTAAGTGGAACTCTGCCCCTTCCCTGGAGGTGTCAGGTTGGGCGTAAGCTTTGGGAGTGGTGGGAGGCAGTGTGAGGTCCAGCCATGCTGCTGTGCGTTGTGGGCCGCCCAGTGGAGTGGGCGGCAGCAGGAAGTCGTCAGGACGCCCCAAGGTGGGTGGTTGAGAGTTGACCTGCACTGATCTCAGTCTGCGTGGGGGGGTCCTGGGGAGAATGAAACGGGGCCTGTGAGCCTTGGCAGGGGCTGCATATCCCCAAGGGTCAGGCTTGGACTGCTATTTTAGCCCTGATGAGGAAGAGGGGGTGAGACTCACAGGGAAATGGGGTGTGAAAAGAGGGGAACTAGTGAGAGGCTAGAGGCAGTGATACGGGTTTCTGTTCCCGAGAGCCGACAGCCATGCCTCTCCTAATGGAGTGAGAGCAAGTGCTAGTGCAGCTGGTGGGCAAGGTGTCAGCACGGTAGGGTGAGGAGGCCTCCGACACTGGGGAGGTTGTGGGTGAAGGGTGGGGCGGGTTGGGTGAGGGGGCTGCTGGCTAGGATCCTCTGTCTTGGTGGGGCTGACAGCACAGGGGAGTTGTTGGTGGACAGAGAGAAATTGAGGGTTCAAGGTGAGGCTGGCTGTGAACTTGGGCTGTTAACACCAGTCTGCTGAACCTCCACTCCTTCTTGGTTGTTTTATTAAGTGCCAGGGATACAATGAGGATTAAATGGTGAAAAGTATATGTAATAGATGCTCCTCAGATAATAGTGATTAATTTGCCGAAAAACAGTCCTTTAAAAAAAAATCCCTCCCAACTCTTGGGCCGTTGTCATTTATTTATTCATCAAGTAACTTTCAAGCAGGTAATAAGTGCCAGGTTCTATGCCGTGTGCTGGAGGTGCCACCGTGAGCAGGACCGTTCCATCCACCCTTGCGGAGTCCTCTGTCAGGGGCCATGTGCACAGCGGGGGGATGCTACGTGTGGGCGGGAGACTGTGCAGACGGCACCAGGCAGCCCCTTCCCTTCCCCCCAGACTGAACCGGCCTCTGACCCTCTCTGAGAAGATTGTGTATGGACACCTGGATGACCCGGTCAATCAGGAGATCGAGCGGGGCAAGACATACCTGCGGCTGCGGCCCGACCGCGTGGCCATGCAGGACGCCACAGCCCAGATGGCCATGCTGCAGTTCATCAGCAGTGGGCTGCCCAAGGTGGCCGTGCCGTCCACCATTCACTGTGACCATCTGATCGAGGCCCAGGTTGGGGGCGAGAAAGACCTGCGTCGGGCCAAGGTGAGCTGACGGTTCTGTGGGGAGTGGGGGTGGCATTTTGTGGCACAGACGAGAGGCAAAGCCCTCGCACTGGGCATGCCTCCAGGGTCCACCGGGCTCTTTCTTCGGGTTAGTCTCTTTTTTAAAAATTATTTTTGTTCTTTTCCAATTCTTAAAATATCTTTTGCTCATTGCAAAGATGTTAGAGAATACAGAGGAAACCTAAAATCATAATCACCCTTAATCTTACTACAGTAAAGGTTTTGTCTTCCTGGACCATTTACTGTTATATGTGAGAAATGATGTAGGCATCAGGTTCTGGTAAACACTGTCGGTTGCTCTGAGGAGGGCGGTTCAAATTTTCCGTTCTGCCAGCATCACCCGTGCGCTCACTCAGTCCTGTTTGACCCCCAGAGGCCCCGCCAGGGAGGCAGGCTGATGGCTGTGATGTGAATTTGAGGCAACCAGGGCACTGTACAGTTGAGTCCTGTAGCCTCATGGCTGGGAGCGGGGGCGTATGACTGGCCTCCTCTGGGGGCTTTTCTCTTCTGTCTTGCTTAATGAGATACAAGGGACTGTGTGCCGTGCCGAATTACCCCCTACCCTTCCTTATGAACCAAGTCCCGGCTCCTTCCCAGGCTCTGCCTGTGGTACCTTTGTGTGTGATTACTCTTGGCAACAGCAGGTCTCTCCCAGATCTGGGCCTCTGCCCTCTCCGCCCCCTGCAGTGGAAGTGGGCGCCCTTTGTGGGGGGCCTGTTGGCAGGAGCTGAATGCTGGCAGGCCCTCGGCCGGGCCGGGCGCAGAGCGTGGCATGCTATTGAAAGTGCTGCAGCTCCCAGGGTCAACACGGCTTAGAGAGCCCCCGAGGCCCATGGGAAATGCTTAGGACAGCTTTCCCATTCAAGCCCCTTCTCCCCACCCTGGCGCGCTGGTCTGTGTCCTGGTTGCACAGTGGCTCTTTTCCCACTCAGCTGAAAGAGTTCAGCCTGCTGCTGGTGGTTCCCATGTTAGTGCAGCAGTGGTGATGGTGACACCAGAGGGGCACCTGTGTTGCCAGGAACTGGAGCCTTGTCACCCCTCTGGGGGGGTGACTGCCCACAGCAGGGCCACCACTTCAGGGTCTGGCCCTCCCCTCACTTTGTGGATTCAGAATATACCTTCTGGACATGAGAGTCACAGAGTCAAGGATTTCAGAGTTCATGCCCTCATTTAACATGTTTGTTGAACACTAATTATATATAATACTGTGCTAGGTGCTAGGGATGCAGTGAACCAGACAGATCCTGCCGTCGTGGTTCTGAGAGTCTAGTAGGGAAACAGCTAGTCACACAGATAGGTAATTGCCAGTTTGTATGTGTTATGAAGCAAAAGCACAGGACTCCGAGAAGAAGGAAGGTGTCTAATCGATACTTTTGGGGGAAAGGATACCTCTTCGAGGATGTAACGTGTAAGCTGAGACCTACCTGAGCAGATAAAACGATGTTTAACTGGAGGAAGAACATTCTAAAGTGTATGAAGGCTCCAAGGCAGGAGGCAACTCCATGCATTTGTGGAATTGAAAGCAGGGGGCTGTGGGGCTGGAGCTGTGTATAGAAGAGGGGTGGGAGGAGGTGGGCTGGGGCGGGTACGGACAGGGCCTTGAGGGCCAGGGGCACCAGCCTAGGAGTCATTGAAGGGTTTAGGCAGGAAATGATATGGTCAGATTTATAGGATTGGGGCCCAGAGAGGCAGAGTGACCTGTCCCAGGTCACACAGGCAGCCAGAGGAATCTAGGCTGAGTTCAGGCCAAGCCACTGCGGCCTCTTCCCCCACTTGCACAGACATACGACTGCCTGCTTCCTGCCCTTGGTGCCAGTTTTATAAGTGACTGATTTGTAAATGAAAAAGCCAGTATTGTTAATAATTAATCAGAAAGAGACCACTCTGGGGACCCAAGTTCTTTGTCTTTCTTTTTTACTTGGAAGAACCAAATGGGCCCTGAGAAGGATGCGTTGCTGGTCTGGGGTGTGGGTGAAGGGGGTTACACGGTCTTGAGGGTGTTCTGTTGAGGGCCCAGGGGAGCTGACAGTGGGTCCCTCCTCTGCCTTGGAGCATGACTGTCCCGTGCCCAGAGGCCGGCAGATCTCAGTTCCTAATGTTGCCTTTGGGACTCTGTGCAGTCTGTGGTGGTCCCATCCCTTTTGACACTGGTGTTTCACCTGTGCAGCGGCAGGCATGGCATCCAGGTAAACCCTGGCCTCACGTCAGTGTGCTAGGAAGCCTGCCTTGCTCTCTGAGGAAGCTGCCTTCGAATTACAGACAGAATGGGTATAGCCCACCCCATTGCTTTGTTGAAACGTACATGTCAGAACATGGTTCGTCTGGCAGTCTTTCTCTTGGGGACCGTCACATGTGTTACACACTATGGACCGTCTGCACCATGCGCGGTGCTGGTCTGGGTGTACTGAGATCCAGGGGGAGCGTTATTTTATGTCTGAACGTCGCTCTCAGGCTCTGGGGTTGAAGAGGCCTGATTTCAAACCCCGGCTTTCATCTTTCACTCTGTTTTTGTGTCTGTAAAGCAGGCTTGATGACAGCACCTCTCCCCTCGTGTGGTGGCTGGGCGGGTGTTTAGCATGAGGCCATTTCCATAGCTGGGCGTTCATTCAGTGAAGGACAGCCAGGGTCACAGATGAGGCGGCCGAGGCTCAGGTGGCGGAGCAGCACCACTGTCCGGTGCGCCCTCACTGCTGGCCTTGGCGGGGAGGACAGGGTACCACAGGGCCCCTTGGAGGTCATATAGCCCAATTCCTTCTACAGCTACAGAAACTGAGACCTAGGGCAGGGAAGGAACTTGTTCTGGACCCACTCCCTGGCCAGGAGTCGCAGAACTGGGGCTTTCTCTCTGCTCCCTGTTTTTCTCCCAGGCCTGCCAGCTGAAACCGGGCCAGCATCCAAGCCCTTGGAATGTTTGTAGAAGGCCTGCGGGAGAGGGCTGCCCTCAAGTGCCAGCATTTCAGAGTCACAGGGGTGGTGCGGTAGAGGGGGCAGGCATGAGCAAAGGTTGTCCAAGACAGACTGTGTTACTAATGCTCTGGTTATTGATTTGTCTCAATAGGACATAAACCAAGAAGTGTATAATTTCCTGGCAACTGCAGGTGCCAAGTATGGTGTGGGCTTCTGGCGGCCCGGCTCTGGAATCATTCACCAGGTAAAGCAGGGCTTGGCCTGCCTTTTGTGGAGGGGGTGGCAGGCTGCCCCTAGGGAACCAGAGAGCGTCTCCAGGCCTGTGGGAGCAGGGAGCTCGGGGGCGGCGGGGGGGGGGGGGGGAGAACTGGCTTATATCAACGTCTCGGGCAGCCCTTGGGCTCCTTCTCCATTTTTAAATTAATTTTTATTATGTCAAGTTACTCTCACTCTCCATGTAAAAAATTAAAATAGTCCCTTCTGACCCCTTCAGTAACCAACATTTTAAGTTTGACATGTTTCAAAAGCAAAAACAAACCAAGGAAACAACAGAATGGGAACAGAACCACAGAAATGGAGACCACATGGGGGGGGAGGGGGGAGAATGGGGGGTAAGTTCCTAGGAATAAGAAGTCTAAATGGTAGGTACAAAGTAAGACGGGGGAGGTTAAGAATAGTATAGGAAATGGAGAAGCCAAAGAACTTAATATGTAGGACCCATGCATGGAAATGGACTAAGGAGGGCATGGAATGCGGTAGGAGAGGATAAAAGGGAGAAAAAAAATGGGACAACTGTAATAGGATAATCAATAAAATAGTCTCAAACCAAAAAAAAGAAATCATTGACTGTAGAGGCCGGTTTGGGGAAAATAGCAAGAGGAGGTAATAATTGTCAAGTACAACATATAAATAAATGTAAGGCTTCTTCTACTTCTAAGATAGTGTGATTTAATTTGACCATGTTACTAATGCTTTTAAAAAAATACTTATTTTTAGAGAGCAGGGAAAGAAGGGAGAAAGGGAGAAAAACACAAGTGCGTGGTTCTTCTGTGCGCCCCCTACAGGGGACCTGGCCTGCCACCCAGGCACGTGCCTGACTGCATATCAAACCATGACCCTTTGGTTCCCAGGCCTCTGCTCAACTCATTGAGCCACACCAGCCAGGGCTTACATTATTAATACTTAGCAAAATTTGAGTATAGCTTTAAAAAAAAATGTTTGATGTTCCTTCTTCTAAGCATTATAGTATTGTGTTATTTTTTGTTTTGCTTTTTTCCCAAGTGTTACTCCTTGCCACATGAATAGCTAACCAGATGGGAGCGTCCCACAGGTAGTCGCCTCCTCAGGACCCCGAGGTGGGTGGTTTTGTTAGCCACGCCTTACTGACGAGGAAACGGAGGCACTGAGAAGTTACTGTAATCTGCTTGCCCAGGGACACCCAGCTTGCCTACCGTGGGGTCCAGACTCACGCCGAGGCGTCTGGCCCTGGTGCCAGTGCTCCCCACTGTATGCCACTCTGGGGTGCCTCCCCTCGGGGCACAGCGCTTCTCTGAGTCTTTTTGGCCAAGATGGTATTTTGTAGGTTGGAGGTACCATAGGCCACGGGGCCCTATTGGCCAGGAGTTCTTCCGGGATCTCTCCCAGGAGGAATTTTCTCTTGGTTGGCAATTTTGTCTCTGTAAGTGTGAGTGTTTGTGCGTGTGTGTGTCTGGGGAGGTGGGCGCCTAGCTTTCGTCAGAGGACCACTGGCCTGGTTTGTGTGTTCATCTGCAGTCCATCATCCATGTGAAACCTGCCTCCGCACCTTTCCAAGGTGACCCTTCTCCCTGCCTCCATCCCAGGCCTGGCTTCCCAGGATTCCTTCAAGTGTGCCGAGTCAGGCTGTAATCCGACCCTGCGGGTGCCCAGCACCCCCCTTCCGAAACAGCCCGCGGATCACTGCTCTGCCCTTTCCAACCCCTTTCCAACCGTCACCCAGTGGGGCTGCCTGGGAATAGCAGGTCACGGCCTGCAGGGGCCAGAAAGCCTCTCAGCTGGGGTGGGGAGGGGAGAGGCCGAGCCTTGGCCTTTGGTTGCTAAGGGTGTCCCAATCCAGGTGTCCCCTGTTCCACCTCGGTTCCACCTTGGCACAAATGCCCAGGCCTGTTTGGAAGCTCCCGGGCCAGAGTTTGGGGCTATGAGTGATGGCAGCTCACACCTGCCACTGGCCGCCAGCTGAGCTTACAGCCTGGTACATTTGTTCCTTTAAAAAGAAAATTCTAGGGATCATGTGATCCTGTGCAGCTTTGCTTTTGTCTCCCCCTTGGTGACCCGCCATCAGCAGCTTTAATCCACCACGTCCCAGTCAGAGCTTACCTCCTTTCCCTGCTCCACGTCCCGCCTCCCTGTGCCCCACTGGCCCCCCTGTGGCCCACATTGGCACTCCCTTGTGGGCCCTTCACAGTGCGGCCCTGACTTGTGTCTAGTGCTTTCCCCACTGGGCCCTGTGCTCTGTGGGGACGGAGACCGTGGCTCATTCTTCCTCTCTAGTCCCGGGCCTGGGGCCAGGTCAGTACAGAGTAGGTCCTCAATGTATGTGTGTGCTGTGGGGGTGAATGGCTGAGTTTCCAGCCTTAGGTTGAGATGTTAGTTGAGCCCAAAGTCACTTCTCTTGCCATCACCCCCTGCCCCATTCCCTCAGCCATGTCCAGCTGATCACTGAGGTCACTGTCACAGCCAGCTTCGTTGTGACACTCTCTGCAGTCCGTGGGTCTGCACTAGCCTCTCCTTTCAGATGCAGACCACGCGGGAGCACACTGAATCCTGTGTATCTGGTCTTCTGGACCAGTGTCTTACAGCCTCGAGGAGATTCAGAGATTAACTAGTTTCAAAGTTTTGTTCATGGCTGAGGCAGGGAGAGCTGGAGAAATAAAACCTTTAACCAGAGTGCGCTCCAGCAGTTGCTTTTTGTTAGAGATTTCCTCTGTGTTAGCCTGTTCTCCCAGCCAGCTGCCACCCTCCAGGGAAGGAACCAGATATTCTAACTTTCTGCATTCCCGAGAGAAGACCCCCTGTACCGTGATGAGTCTGCTGGGCAGGGAGCCTGCCCTCCATTCGGTGGGTCTGACAAGTTGTAGAGCCTTCTCGTCTCTGCTCTCGTTTGTCCTCCCCAACACCCCTCCGCATGTGTTGGGGGCATGATTCCATCCGATAGGCAGGCAGCAGAAACTAGGTTAACAGATCTTGCTGCAAAATAATAAAAATACGCACCTCCCAGGCACGATTACAGCTCTCCCCGAGTCCATGAGCTCCCCGAGTCGTCACTGTGATCCAGTGAGGTGAGCGCACTGTCCACCTCTTCCACGCGTGAGGAAACTGAGGCTGCGAGAGGCGAAGCGACTTGCCTCAGGGCCCGTGGCTACTTGCGGGTGGTGGGGCCAGAGTTCAGACTCTGGCCAGGCTTGCCCAGTCGTGTCCTGCAGCCTCAGAGCGTCCGCCACCTCCGGGCCACGCTGGGAGGGCTGACCTGTGCCACCATCGGATGTGGGGGAAACCTCACTGCAGCACCTTCCCAGCGAGGACGAGTGCTGATAAGGGAGCTCCGTGCCATGGGAAGGTGACGAGACAAGTCACCGTTTCCTTTGAGCAAGCCATTTCAACTGTCGGAGCCACCGCCAGCTTGCTGGGGTGGGGAGGCGTTGCCTGTACTTCAGCGCAGCGGTGGGAAGCGGTGGGAAGCGGTGGGAAGCTCACGGCCCCGCCGGTGCTCCCTTTGGGTCCCAGTGCTTCCTCGTGGGGGCTGGCGCCGGGACACGGAAGAATTGTCTGCCCTGGTGAGAAGCCGGATAGGCGCACTCTGCATGTCCACCTCACGAGGTGGGGACTGTCATCAGGAGTACCTTTCAGCGGTCATGCTTGTCCCAGGCCTGTCCCAGACACTTCCTTGCATCCCAGTTTATTTAGATGGTTCTCACCACAGTCCTGGGACCGCGAGGGTGTTGGTGTTCTCATCACTGTGCCAACAAATGAGGAAACAGAGGTGCGGGGAGGCACTTCCCAGCCCAAGTCAATCAGCCAGGAGCTGTCAAGCCATTCACGAGCCCAGGCCAACCGTCTCCCAAGTCTCTGGCTCTTCTGGCCCCGCCCCCAGAGTGGCCCCTCTGGAGGGGTACCTGGGAATGGCCCAGTGGTCCATTGTTAGTAGGGAGCAGTTTCACAGATCTTTTTTGGGCCCTACATTCTCTGCTGAAGGCTTTTAAAGCTTAAGATCTTGGATTCTTTTCCAGATCATTCTGGAAAACTATGCATATCCTGGGGTTCTTCTGATCGGCACTGATTCCCATACCCCCAATGGCGGTGGCCTGGGGGGCATCTGCATTGGAGTTGGAGGTGCCGATGCAGTGGACGTCATGGCTGGGATCCCGTGGGAGCTGAAGTGCCCCAAGGTAAGTGTAGGGAAGGGCTCGCTCCCGGGGGGCTGCGGAGGGGTCGTCGGTGGGGATGAATGGGAAATGTGGAACCTGGAAGGGATGTGTGACTGGGTCAGCCTCACGCCTCTGAGAGGGAGGCGGGGAGAAACCAGCAGAAATGGGGAGTCCAGTAGGTGGGTTCCTGGTTGGCACGTGGCACACGGGGCCTATGGTTGCTGTCTTGCCCCACCTGTTCAGGTGATTGGTGTGAAGCTGACGGGCTCGCTCTCCGGTTGGACCTCACCCAAAGATGTGATCCTAAAGGTGGCGGGCATTCTCACAGTGAAAGGCGGCACGGGCGCTATTGTGGAGTACCACGGGCCTGGGGTAGACTCCATCTCCTGCACTGGTGAGGAAGGCACCACGTGACGTGGCCCTCAGCCTGCATGGGGCCTGATGGTGGAGCTGTAGAAGCAGCGACTGGCTTTCCCTTGAGAATCTGTCCAGTTCGGGGACTTGGGGCAGACACTTAGAGGCTGAGGGGAGATGGTTAGTCCAGGTCCCCATTAAACAGGCAGGGATGGAGGCCCACCAAGGAGGGAGGGCTACCCTGCTGAGCAGGACAGGTGGTCCAGAACTGGGACTCAGCTGGTAGGGGCCGAATCCTGGATTCTCTTCACCCCACGCAGCGGCTACTCTTGAGCGCCAGAACGCTGCGCTCTGGCCCCTGGGGCCTCCCTTCCCTGGCCCTGGCTTGAACTTGGGCCACAGGGAGGAGTCTGCCAACTGCCACGAGGTGGCCGTGGAGTGAGGGAAGCAGGTGTGTGGGGCCCACGCCAGTGCTCAGCCAGCCCGCGGGCACTGTCCCTCTGCAGGCATGGCAACAATCTGCAACATGGGCGCAGAGATCGGGGCCACGACGTCAGTGTTTCCTTACAACAACAGGATGAAGAAGTACCTGAGCAAGACAGGCCGGGCAGGTGAGCGGCAGGGGAAGCGGGGCAGGGCGAGGGTAGGGAACAAAGTCATCAGCTGCACCTTTCCCTTCTGGGCAGGGGTCCTAAGTCCCTCTGTCTCCAGACTGGCCTCGGGGGCTCTGAAAAGCCCCTAAAAGGGTATGAAAATTATGTGTGTCTTAATGTTCAGCAGTTGGGTGTCTTTAGTTCTGACCAGCGTCTCGAAGGGACTGGCATCGAAGTTTGAGATATCCCTGCCTCGGGACTGGAATTTAGTTTCCACCTGAGAGGGTGGCTGTCTGTCCAGTCGTCTGGCCTGGTCCCTGGTGCCCCCTACAGGAAGCTGTGGAACTGCCAAGGATCTGCTTGTGTTTGTAACTCCTGCCCTGAAAGGGGGGGAGGAAACACATTTGGAACAAGAACCACTTTCCCAGCCTCCCTCACAACTTCCCTGAGGTTCTAGCTTGGCTTCTGTGAAGCTCGGAGTTGGAAACAGGGCTTGCGGGAGGGATTATTGGAGCCTCCAAAGGGAGGCGGGTGAGGAGCCCCAGGCCAGGCGGCTGTGGGGGTAGCGCGGCAGTTTGTTTCCTGGATCTGGGCAGGGGAGTCCTTCCTGGAAGGCCCTTTCCTCCTTCCCACCGCCTGGTGACATCTCCTTCAAAACTCAGCATTTCTAGTCTCCGGGAGGCCTTCCCTGATTCGGAACCTCCGTCGGTGCTTCTCCTGTGTGTCCCTGTGTTCCTGTGCATCTGTCATCTCGTATCGTCACTTCTGGCTCACTCATAGCTCCTTCACTAGGCTGTAGCTCCTCAAGAGCGGGGACAGCGTCCTGGACTGTTTGTCTGGTTTCTTTGTTTGCCATCAGTGCCCGGGGCCTGGTGTTTGGCAGGTGCTGGGTCCCTCTGGCTTGGATGGATAGATGGTTGGATGGGTGGATAAGGTCTTGTAACCCATTTCTGTCTCACATGCTTCAGTCTCCCTTCCTCGTTGATTTCAGACATTGCCAGCCTAGCTGAGGAATTCAAGGAGCACTTGGTACCTGACCCTGGGTGCCATTATGACCAGGTGATTGAAATTAACCTCACCGAGGTAAGGAAGGGCATTGGGTCCGAGGGGTTTCTGAGGGTGGGGAGTTCAGGCCCCATTTGGTGTGCCCTGGGGAGGTTGGGGGCGCTCTGGCCCGACCTCCCCAGGACTCTGCGCCAGCAGGGCTCTTTGAGGCCAGTGATTCAGAAACTAGTCCAGTTTGCCCTACCTCAGCGTGAGCAAAAGCCAAGATTACGTCCTGGAGTTTACTTCGTGTCAAAGCTCAGAGGTCAAGGCCTGAGATCTCTAGTCCTGAGCAGGTTGTGGCACCTGAGATCTGTAGACCAGGCCAGAGGGCAGGCAGGCTGCAGGAATGGAAGCAGCAAAGGAGAGTGGTCAAGGGTTCTGGCCCTGAAGCCTGTCTGTAGGAGGTCAGATCCTGGCTCTGCCACTTAAGCCTGTGACCCTGGATAAGTCAGTCAGCCTCTGCAGACCTCACTCTATCATGTGTAAAATCTAAGGCGGTCATGGGCATTGAATGAGCTCATTCATGTCCTACCAGTTGCTGACATGTATGGAGTGCTGAGTGCCAGGCACCTTGCTAAGTGCTCCACGTTTGTTGATGAGTGTTATCGCACACAAAGCATCTGGCCTTAAGTCCATTTGTCGTAAAATTCCCAAAGCACCGTAGTATGGGAGATAATGGACTTAGGAGGCTGCCAGCCTCCATTCATTCCATGTCTCTGCGAACTCCTAGTTATGTGACCTTAAGCAAGGCACCATTGAGACCAGTAACCCCAACGAACCTGGCAGGGCCGGAAGGATCCCAGGGGTGTGCCTGGGAGGAATTTTGAACCTGAGAACAGTAGTCGGCTTCCTGGGCCCTCTGTAGGGGCCTGCTGAGCAGGAGCCAGACAAGCTCTGAAGAAGAGAGGCGTCTGCACGCCGAGATCTGTTCTCTCCCTGCTTCCTGCTTCTCATGACTTCCTCTCTCCAGCTGAAGCCGCACATCAATGGGCCTTTCACCCCTGACCTGGCGCACCCTGTGGCAGAGGTGGGTGCTGTGGCAGAGAAGAAAGGATGGCCCGTGGACATCAGAGTGGGTGAGCACCTTGCGCTGTCTGGGTCACGGGCCTCAGGGCCAGCGGGTCTGCCCAGGGCTGTGGACGGCCACCTGTGCTTACCGCCGGTGCTTCCCAAGTGTACCAGGCACCTTCTGAAATGGTTTAGTTTTCTTTATGGCTTTTTAGAGAAACTTCGTTTTCTGGGTATAAAAGAAATACGATCATTGTAAAACACCCCTAATCTCAGCCCCAACCAGAAACCAGCTCCAGGAGCTCTCCGCGAGGTACGCCGTGTCTGTGCCCACACACCCAGTGAGGCATGTGTCTGTCTGACAAACGTGTCATCGTGCTGCCCGGGGTGCCTGGTCTCACGTCACGTGTACGGACACACTGGTGTGTCAGTGCCACTGGCACCTGCTGTTGTCACAGTGCAGTGTGGCTGAGCAGAGCACGGACCTGGAGCCAGGTGGCCCGGGTTTGAACCTGCCTCTGCCACTTCATAGTTGGGTGACCGTGAACAAGTAACTTCACCTCCTGGTTCCCGTCTGTAAAGTGGGGGTGACCATCATGCTTCCCCCTGAAGTCCTGGGGGGGTGGCGACTGACTGTGGAAGCAGCCTCCATGGTGCAGGGCACAAGGTGCGGCAACCTGTCGCCCATATTAGTCGAAGTGCACACAGTGTTGGGTGGTTCAGCAGTCAGAACGTAAACAGCCGACTCGGTCAGGAGATCCGCCTCAGGATCTGTGGGTAGCATGAGGTCATCCAGTCTTTACTGACTTTCTTAATAACGGATGGGCTTTTTAAAAGACACCCCTCTCCCCAATTATAAGCCAATTTTAAAAAGCCAGAGAATTCTAGAAAGTCTAAAAGAAGAAAATCAGTTTTGTCTGGTGTGGCTCGATAGATTGAGTGCTGGTCTGCGAACCAAAGAGTTGCTTGTTCGATTCCCAGTCGGGGCATGTGCCTGGATTGCAGGCTGGGTCCCCAGTAGGTGGTATACAAGAGGCAACCACACACTGATGATTCTCTCCCTCTCTTTCTCCTTCCCTTCCCTTCTCTCTAAAAATAAATTAAAAAGAAGAAGAAGAAAATCAGTGTCTCTTGTAAGCCCTCACCCAGCGGTGGTCTGTCCATGTGTCAGTGAGCCCACTAATGTGCACACATACACAGCGGGTCTGTGAGTGTGACAGCAATGGTGTTTGGTGGCCACACTGCCTTCCCTTAATGGCTGGGTCACAAGTAGCCTGCTCTTCACTGTTGGACAGTTACGTTGCTTCTGACTTGTCTGTTACGAATGGCCCCTGGCCCAGCACAGAGGGTGAACACTTGACCAGGTCTGGATAGTTTGAGGTCAGGTGGAGACCTCTGGTCACTGTCTCCTCCTGACTCCTGGCCCTCTCCCCCGACAATGCACCAGGTCTGATTGGCAGCTGCACCAACTCCAGCTATGAGGACATGGGGCGCTCGGCAGCTGTGGCCAAGCAGGCTCTGGCTCATGGACTCAAGTGCAAGTCCCAGTTCACCATCACACCAGGCTCTGAGCAGATCCGTGCCACCATTGAGCGGGACGGTTATGTGAGTGCCCACGTGCCTCTACCCCTGGCTCCTGCCTGCTGAGTACTGTGTCTTCAGGACGGGGTGCGCCAGCACCCTGTCGGCCAGGGCTCGGGCAGGGCCCGGCAGTGCCCCGGGCTTCTTCCAGTGCAGCTCTTCGTCCCCCAAGCGGCGGAACCACCCTTCCCGCCTGACAGTTCCCTGTCCCCCTTTCTCCCCTGCAGGCACAGGTCCTGAGGGATGTAGGCGGCATCGTTCTGGCCAATGCCTGTGGCCCCTGCATTGGCCAGTGGGACAGGTGAGAGGCATGTCTTTGGTAGGACAGTCCCTTGAGTATGGAGCCCCAGCTGTTGAAGGGAAACATTTTGGGGGCGGACGGAAGAGACTCAGGCTTCAGGCAGAATTGGAAAGTTGGGCTGGAAGAGAAGCGGGAGAGCCCTGCAGAAGGACTGAGCAGCCACCTGGCCAGAGCCCCGGCTGCTGGGAGGAAGGCAAGGTCTCACCCTACTGGACACAGCAGGGGCTCTCGTAGCCATCGGAGGGAGTGGTGGCCCAGGTCAGCACAGTCAGGCTGTGGTCTGGGCCCCGCCTCTGCCTTGTCTGTGGTCTCGGGGGAACCTCAGTGATCCACGGGGTTCTTTCCTGTTCTCTCTGTGGGAGTCCCACAGCGGAGGCCCATCCTGGGGTCTTTGTTACCCCTTCTCTAGAGACTTAGGCAGAATGGGCCAGGCGACAAGGCCAGACATTCCTAATCCTGTTCTCTGACCTGGCAGAAAGGACATCAAGAAGGGGGAGAAGAACACAATTGTCACCTCCTACAACAGGAACTTCACGGGTCGAAACGACGCGAACCCAGAGACCCATGCCTTTGTCACATCCCCAGAGGTGAGACGTCCTAGCTAGGCCCTAGCCTGGGACTGCCTTGGGTGGGGCCCCGCCCCCAGCCAATCAAGGGAGGTTTGGACAGATGGGGCTTGGGACCAGGGCATCCGACCCACGGCCTGCTCTGGGAGGGTTGCAGGGCAAGGGGGTTATGGGAGCAGAAACCAGGAGCCACTGGCCTTGTCAGCATCAAGCATTGTGCCCCCTGCCCGGCCCCGACACGTCCCGATCACGACAGTCGTGATCACAGACGGGAGCTTCGGAATTAGCATGTGAGACAAACGCCAGTGTTACCTCTACGCAGCCCCGTGGGCTCGTCCATGTCACTCTTTTCTGGGCCTCAGGCCCCTGTCAGGATCACGTGGGCAAGTGCAGAAAGCCCTGGTGCTGTCTCCGAGCCACTCGGAGCCTGGTTTTAATGAACAAGGTCTGAGCCCAGCGCTCTGGCCACTTATTGGGGGTTCAGTTTTAAGATTTTATTTATTTATTTATTTTAGAGAGGAGAAGGGAAGGAAGGAGAGAGAGACATCCATGTGTGGTTGTGCCTCGTGCACCCCCAACTGGGGACCTGGCCTGTAACCTAGGCATGTGCCCTAGACTGGGAATCGAACCAGCAACCCTTTGGTTCATAGGCCAGTGCTCGATCCACTGAGCCACACCAGCCAGTGGTGGACTTGATTTTTTAAGTGAGTGTTTTAGAAACACTTGTTTGCTAGAACTGAGTGACATGATGGTCCTTCACGTTTCCAGTGTGCTCCCACGCAGGGCCATTCTCATCCCAGTAGTGTTTCTGTGCCGGGAGGCACGCCTGCAGGAGAGGAGGGGTACCCAGCCGTGCCGGCCCTGCCCTGTGGGGGCCGGGGTCCAGGCCCCAGCAGGGTGTGGGCGAGGCCCAACTGCCCGCGGTTAATGAGTCTGCAGACCAGCTCCAGCCTCTGCGGAGAACTTGGACATTTTCTGGGCTTCACTCTCCATTTTGATTTAGGCTTTGGCTGGGTTTGGGGGACAGGAGTGGTGTTTGGTGCTGATCAACACACTGGCCACCTCCATTTCAGATTGTCACAGCCCTGGCCATCGCTGGCACCCTCAAGTTTAACCCAGAGACTGACTTCCTGACAGGCAAGGATGGCAAGAAGTTCAAGCTAGAGGCTCCGGACGCAGACGAGCTGCCCCGCACGGTGAGCAGCTCCGCGCCCCTGCTCTTGGCGCTGCAGACCTGCCTCGGCCTGTGAGCCTCAGGCCGCTGCCCGTCTTGGGTGGGCATGGGGACACCTTTGATGAGAGCTGTATTTGCTTCGGAGGCTTGTCTTCTGGCCAGAAGGGACTGAGGACTCTGCCATACCCAGCATGTCTCTGTCCCCCTACAGGAGTTTGACCCCGGGCAGGACACCTACCAGCACCCGCCCAAGGACAGCAGTGGGCAGCGAGTGGATGTGAGCCCCACCAGCCAACGCCTGCAGCTTCTTGAGCCTTTTGACAAGTGGGATGGCAAAGACCTAGAGGACCTGCAGATCCTCATCAAGGTCAGTAACGTGGGGACGAGGGGGCACAGCCCCTGCCCGCCAGGGCCCCCTTCCTGGATCACCAGGGAGGCTGGCTGAGACCACGTGCCCTCCTCTGGGCCTGGGAAGCAGCAGGGCATGGTTAGGGTGGGGGCAGGGAGGGAGGTTTGGCTGGAGAGGGGCCAGGGCGTCTGTAGCCCAGAGTCCCCTTCGTGGCAGCCCCATGCCAGCTGCTGTCTGGGGCTCTCAGCCACCTGGCTGTGACTGGTTAGTGCCACCCCCAGTGGGTGTGGACAGTGAATGCACCACAAGAAGGGCAAGAAAGGCATGTGCGATCCAGCATAGCAGGTCTCCACCCCTCGGGTTTGACCAAACAGGCCCCAGAAGTCACTGATTGCCGCTCCCGCAGTCGGCCATCAGCGGTGTGGCCTGTGTTTGGGCGCTGAGCTGCACAGCCTTTGTGATGAGGCCAAACAGGCAGGCCGTGAATGTCTGCTGTCGACTAAGGGGTCTCCAAACAGTGGCACCACCAGTATTAAGCCTACAGGGTAAATGAAACTGATGGATGGCTTGCCAGGACCCAGACACACCCCCTTGCTCCGCTGTCTGAGTCCAGCATGAAGTCTGTAACTGGCTTCTGACTGGGGCATCTCTTACCGGGGGCCGAGGCCTGAAGGCTGAATGAGCAGACGCATCTGTCTGGCCTGTCTCGCCACTGCCCCCTTTGAGTGTCCTTTTCTGACACTCTCACTCCCATGGCCTTTGAGAAGGGTGTGATGGCCTTGTCTGGGCCATTTTGGCTAGAGGTGACAATGCCAGGATTGTAGACTTTGTATCTTGCACCTGCTTATCTTGTTGCCCCTCCTGGGTCCCCAGAAGGGGACTGGCCTGCTGCCTGCCTCTGGAGGGCTTCTCCCCTTAGCCACCAGTCAAGGGCCACACCCCAACCTGTCTTCTCTGCCCACCCACCCAAGGTCAAAGGGAAGTGTACCACTGACCACATCTCAGCTGCTGGCCCCTGGCTCAAGTTCCGTGGCCATCTGGACAACATCTCCAACAACCTGCTCATTGGCGCCATCAACATCGAAAATGGCAAGGCCAACTCCGTGCGCAATGCCATCACCCAGGAGTTTGGTCCTGTCCCTGACACTGCCCGCTACTACAAGGTGGGTCAGACTCAACCAGGACAGGGGTGGGGTCCTCTGGCACCTCCTGGTAACTGGGTGGGATAGAGGGTGGTCCGGGGAAGGGGTGCTGTCCATCCAGGAGCCCACACCCAAAGCTCTGCACTTGAACGATGGCCAGTGCCATGGAGCAGTCCTGTGTGTGTCCCCTTCACTGCACACCCACTGCTCTGGGTTCTGGGCCTGCCCCGGGGCCCTCCACCCAGCCGGCTTCTGCTGTGCCAGTGGCGGGGGCCGTGCGTGTTCCCTTACAACAGACAGGGCCCGTGTGTCCTCACCTGTGTGCTCAGGGCCTAGTTCGGACCTGATTCACCTCTGCCTTTACCTGTCCTTGGGGAGCAGGTGACAGAGGGACTCTGTAGCCCCTTGTCCTGTGAACCTCAGGAAGCCCAGGGGTACAGGCCCTCCTCCCTCATACCCCACCACTCCCACGCCTGACAGAAACACGGCATCCAGTGGGTGGTGATTGGAGACGAGAACTACGGTGAGGGCTCAAGCCGGGAGCACGCAGCACTGGAGCCCCGCCACCTCGGGGGTCGGGCCATCATCACCAAGAGCTTCGCCAGGATCCACGGTGAGCTGGACTCCAGCCCAGCCCCACCCACTCCCCTCCTTGGCAGCCCAAGGTCAAGATCATCCAGCTGCCAGTGGCTGAGCTGGGCTGGGGCCATGTGCCTGGCTTCCAGGCCTTTCCCGCAGCTCCTGTCTTCCACACCCACCAGCCTCCGCCCCTTCAGACTTGTGCCGCCCATGGCTTCCCGCCTCTGGCAAGCACCAATCTTCCTTCTAAACTTGTGGACCTAAACAGTGGAAATCTAGGGCTCATGATCAAAGGGGTTTTTCCGCTGGTGAATATCTGTCAGGAAGGCTTCACAGAGATGGGAGCACCCCGCATGCTGGCGTAGGGCCCTAGCCCCACACCTGTCCCTGGTGGCAGGACAAGGGTGTGTCCAGAGCCCTAACTGAGCCTAGGAAAGGAAGCTCTCCAGCTGGTGAGGTTCTGCAGAGGGGCGATGGGGCCCGCCCACCATGGACTGAGTGTGCCTCTGCCTTCCAGAAACCAACCTGAAGAAGCAGGGCCTGCTGCCCCTCACCTTCGCCGACCCAGCTGACTACAACAAGATTCACCCTGTGGACAAGCTGACCATCCAAGGCCTGAAGGACTTTGCCCCTGGCAAGGTCAGGGGGCCAGGGAAGGAGAGCAGGCTGGCCATGCCATCTCCCCAAGGGCCCTCTTGAGGGGGGAGTAGAGGGGGCAACCACCTTGCTTCCCTTTCTATACTTGGCCCCACCTGCACCTCTTCCCATGAGCCTTTGTTTCAGCTAGAAGGGCCCTTACAATTCTCCAGGCAGCTCCCAGAGGGGGAGGGAAGTGCCTTCCCAGAGGTGAGGGTGGGGCTATCTCAGGCCCTCCTACTGTGCACTCCTTAGCTCAGGCTTGGCCCTGAGAGGCCAACACCTCAGGAGTTACGCTATTCAGTTCTTACCATTGCCACCTGGGCCCAGACCTGGCCTAGAACTTGGTTTCCCTGCTGGGCCCTGAGGCCCCAGAGGCCCCAGAGTAGTGCCCTGCCTTCCTGACCCTCCAGCAGACCCCAGGGCCATGTTCCTAAGGGCTACCCCACCCACACCCACTTCCTCTCTCGCAGCCCCTGACATGCATCATCAAGCACCCCAACGGCACCCAGGAGACCATCCTTCTGAACCACACCTTCAACGAGACCCAGATCGAGTGGTTCCGCGCCGGCAGTGCACTCAACAGAATGAAGGAGCTGCAGCAGCAGTAAGGGCCCGTCCTGCTCCTCGGACTCGGCTCTGGTGGCGCGAGTACAGTCAAGCCACACCTGATAGACCTGGCCATGGCTTCCTGCACTGAGGTGGTGCGGCCAGGCCTCCCACCCTCCCGCCTCAGCCCGCGGAGTGACCCGAGGTTGCAGGGTTCTTAATCTGCCTTCCTGTTCTCGGTTCAGATCGTGAACCAACTGTATTTATTTTTGATGACAAGACTCCCATCTAAAATTTTTCTCCTGTCTGATCATTTCACTGGTGGCTGAAGGATTTTAAGGAACCTTTTGGTCTTGCAAGGAAAATAAGAACTCACACTCAGCGATGGCTCCCGTGTGTGAGTGGTGGTGGCATTATCAACTCCAGGGTTTGCGGGGGTCTTTTCACTGGGGTTGGCAGAGGCCCTCAATAACCACAACGCAGCTGGACCCAACGCTGCAGTGGAGACGGGAGCTGGCAGGCTCCCCCCCTCCATCCCGGGGTGGGCCTGGGGAAGGCCCCAGGGGAAGTCTTCCCTTCCTGTGCGGCTAAGACCAGACCCTGATGCTGTTCGGCCAGAACTCCGGTACCGCCACCTCCCTTTCCCCTGGGCATCCGGTCCTCCACACTCAAGTGGGCACAGCCCCCATCTTCCACACAGGCCACCCTGTCCTAGGTCACAGCCAGTCCACCGTGCACACGGCTCCCTGGCACTGCCCATGCCTCCATGTTCCTGTGCCACGTGTGGGCCAGAGAGGCCAGGAGGGCAGGACAGAGGGGCCCCTTTGCCAAAACAAGACTTAACTACAAAACCGGTGTCCTGGTCCTTACAGAACTAAGCGGAAGGGCAGGAGGAGCTTGGCAGAGCCATTCTGGTGAATAAATGATGGGGTTCTTGCACTCCTATCAGGCTCTGGGGGTCCGTGGCAGACCCACAGGGTGTTCCTAATGTGGCTGGTCTGAGAGACAGCTGTCCCCAGGCATCCTGCTCTGAGGTGGTGACATAGCTGGTCACTTGTCCTTACCCTCAGGCTCTTCCATGGCCCCAGGCAGCCACCCAAGGCCAGCCTTTTGTTCCCTGTATCACCTTAAGGAGCCACCAAGCTCAACCAGCCCAAAGCCTGGCCTGAGGCAGCCTGGCTCTCCCAGCCCCCACCTTCTGCTATGTGTGGGGGCCATCTCCACAAGCAAGTTCAAGAGATGAAGGGCATGCTGTCCCAGCTGTGGCAGCTCGATGACCTTAATCATGACGACAGCCAGGGAAACTGGTGGCTCTTCAATGGACGTCTCCACTGTTTATTAAATGTCTTTGCTGTCACTGAGAGCAGGACTTCCAGAAAGAGGAATGAGCCCTGGGTGGCAGAGGAGGGGACAAGCTGGCTGCCCTGCCTTGCGTCTCCACATTGCGCAGACTCAGTTCCTTGGCATCTGTGAGGCGGCCACGGTGTTCAGGCCCTTCCCAGGGCTGGGGTCTGCGGACATGGGCTGGTTCACAGCTGAACCCCAGGGCTAGCTGCTGGTCCACCAGGAGAGGAGGCCGAGGCCCGGCTCACTGATGGATCCCTGCCAGGAGGGGAGAGAGAATAGGAGCATCTCGTCTACCTTCAGGGCTTGAGCCAACTGCAGCTGGAGGCAGAAGGGGCCCTTTGTCTGGGCACAGGGCAGGCCCAGCACTCACGGCTGGTGCGTGTGAGCGCACATCTGGCCTCCCCTCTCCTGCCCCAGCTTCTCCTGAGGCCTCTAAGGAAAGTACTGGTTTACTAAGGACACAGCCCCTGGCCTCAAGGTCTCAAGGTCAGGTGTCCCCTTTTTTGTCCTCAGGCCTGTCCAAACCTGGGCACCCTCAGGCCAGTCATGAGTATGCCCTCCCAAACCCCCTGTGGTCTCCCTGCCAGAAAGGCCCAGCCGCCAAATACATGAGAGGGGATGCCCTGGGCCACCTGGATTCTTGGCAAAGATAGCTGCCACCAAAAGGAATAACCCAGGGTCCACGTTACACCAGAAGCCCTATGAGGAGGGCCCCGAAATCCCACTTTTGCCATGTGTCACTGTCTGAGTTCGTGAAAATAAAAGGCAAACGGAACCCACGTCAAATCTGGCTGGGGAGCAGCCCTGAGGGTCACCGTCTCTGCAGCCTCATCCCTCCTCTTGGGGCTTTGACTCCTGACCGCTTTATCACCTCACCCTGACCTGCTGGGAGAGGGGGTTCTAGGACTGGGACCCAAGTCACCACACAGGGAGGCGGCTCCCCTACCACTCCACAGCGGGGTTCTGCCACCACTTGGTCCCTGGGGTTTTGGCGGCGCATCAGGATGTCTCACCACAAGCGTGTATGGGGCCTCCTTCTTTGGCAGCTCCTCACTGGTAGAGGTGGTGGCCTCGGCAGAACTGGGCCCGGTGGGGGACGTGTCCACAAAGCTCTCATCCACCACCCGGAAGCGGACCTCCTCCCCGATGTCCATGTACAGGTCGTGCGCACCTTCCTCGGTCTCATACTCCCACACCCACATCTGCTCTGCCTCGTCGCTGGGTGGAGCCCAGGTCAAGGCAACTATCAAGCCGTGGGGGAGCTCCTGAGGGTTGGGGCTTCCTCCCCCAGCACCCGACCCTCCCTTTGGCTGGGAAGTCACAGGGAAAGCAGGCCCACGTGCCAAGGGTGAGGCGGGGCTAGATCCAGGCCCCCCAGAAAGGAGTGAGAGCTGCTGGGGCCAGGATCCAGACTGGGAACACGGGGGCCCCCCACCGAGTACCTGCAGGTCATAAAAGCAGGGAGGCTCAAGAGCAGAGCTCAAGTTCGCCTTTCAAGATGGGAGTGACTGAGGCCTGTTGCTGCCTGGGGTCCCCTCCCTGCCCGGTCTGACTCCGCCCGTGGGTCCTCTCTGAGGCCAACTGACAAGTGCAGAATCAGCTCCACAACCTGCCAGCTGTGACCTGAGGTCAGGCCCAACCTCTCAGTGGCTCAGGGTCTCCATGTCTACAAACGGGCTATGTGGCAAGGTCCCCCTTGCAAGGGTGTGGTGAGGAAGAAAAAAACAAAGCGCTCCCCATTGGCCCTCCCATGTTAGCTAAAGCTAGCCTGCTTCTGTGCACGGTGCGATTCCACATCCCTTTCCATCTGCACCTCGTGACACTGACTGGGCAGCACAAGGACTTCCCTAGAGTTCAGTGGGTTGGCGGTGGGATGGAAGGTCACGTGCCTGAGGGCCCACAGCTGGCAAGAGGACCGGCAGGGCTAGGTCAGGTTTTCTGACAAATTCTAGACTCACACAGACCTTGACCCTGGCCCTGCACAGGCCCAGCCGGGGCTGTGTGCCACACTGGCAGCCCAGGGTTGCCCTACGGAGCCCACACTGAGGAGCCAGTGCTGCCCTCTAGTGGCAGCCTGGGTCCTGCCTCTCCTGTGCCTGGTCCTTCAGTGGGCACCTTGGGTACAGTCATGACAGGTTGGGGTACCTCCCAGTGAGCAGTCTCAGTGAGGATGCACAGAAACAGACAACTTCAGTGCAGCAAGCGAAGGGCTGGGACAGGGACAATGGGGAAGATGAATAGAGGGCACCAACCCCACCAGGACCCTCACAGCCAAGCCCTCAAATGCTTGGTGCTACTTCCATTTGCAGCCTAGGGAGGAGAGGAGGGGATGGGAGCCATTTGGGGCAAAGCTCTCGAGGGAAGTCACCTTTGAGACGATTCCTGCGTGGACGACCAAAGCAAAGGGGGCAGGAAGTGAACAGCACCCTGCCTGCGTGTACAGCCCAGAGAGACGACGGGCGTGTGGGCACCACAGGCAGCAGGGCAGCCCAGGCGGTGTGGGCACAGAGGCCAGCAGCATCAGGTCACAGGACCCAGGGCCACGCCCGGGGGTGAGGACCAGCCTTCAGATTGGCCCGAGCCCCGCTGCGACCCACTCTAACCTTGGGAGGATACAACTTGGCGGGCTGCTGCAGCGATTCCGGGGGGATGAGAATGTCGTCGAAGAACCCTAGAGAGACTGAAGACAGTGGACGGTTCAACATGGAGGGGTCTGGGTACTGAAGAGGCAAGTTCCTTACCATGTGCTGCCTAGGGGGCAGATGTCACCAGGGAAACCTGGGCCCCGCCCCACCCTTGCAGTCCTACACGGGCCTCTGCCTCTGCCACTCACACACCTTGAGCAGCCACCCAAAACTGCAGGTGGACACCGCACACAGCATGGACCAGGGGGTGCCAAGGCCCCTGAGTCACCTTGACCAGGGCCCACCCTGATGTCTGGCCTCACGGTGAAGCCTCACAGCCCACCAAGGTCCTCACTGTTACAGGAACACAAGAGGGGGCTGGGTGTTCTCGCCGACAAGCTTTTCTGACACTGTGGCGACATTCTGCTTCTGTATCTGACTGCTCCCCTGACCATGTGGCCCAGCACAGAGGCTAAAGGCAGGCTGGCTGGCTGGCCTGGCCATGGCCCTAGCCACTGATCCCACTGTGCTCCCAGGTCCCATCTCAGGAGTCAGGGCCACCATTACCGTGCACTCCCTCGGGGCTGCAGCCTTTGATCTTCCCAATCAGAATCTCGTCCAGGAACGGGTGGAACACCACATAGCGAAAATGGACTGGAAACGAAGAAAGCACGTCAGTGATGAGCAAGCATGTGAGGAACGGGTGCTTCCACCAGGGTGGCGCTCACTGGCCAGCACACTGACCCAGAGGGCCCTCGGCTGCTCCAGGAGCCCGCCCAGCAGTCCCCATGGAGCCCCTCTGTGGGCCCAGACACAACAGTGGAGCCAGAGGGAACTTCACGCGGTTCCGTGCAAGGCCGCAGCTTGGCCCTCACGGGAGGCCAGCAGCAACACCCCAGAACTGGGGGCTGGCTCCCAAATCCATCAGAAAAGTCACACCTGAGTCCATATTCTGGGCCATCGACGACCCCAAAGTCATGTCCAATCTTCCTCCAGGCTCTCTCCTTTAAATCCTAAAAAGGGTGGCAGGGCCTGGCAAAGGCTCCCACCGACTGGTACAGTTTGCCCCAGGCACAGCTCTGACCTGGAATGCAATGCTAAAAATGCCCTGACATTAAGGGGGACAGAGCTGATCACCTAGCAAAAATGCTTCTGCAGCCTTGGCTGGTGTGGCTCAGTGGATTGAGTGCTGGCCTATGAACCAAAAGATTGCTGGTTCGATTCCCAGTCAGGGCACATGTCTGGGTTTTGGGCCAGGTCAGGCCCCCAGTAGGGGGCACATGAGAGGCAACCACACACATGACCCCCAGACAGGGCCATGGGGCTGAATCTGCCCTCCTCAGACAGACTCACTCCCCACATAGGCTTCTGCTACCAGCACCCTCAGCTGCCTGGTCTGCCAAGGGACAGCAGGCCCACGTGGCCCCCAGCACCCTGCCAGGCTGCCGCCTCGTGACTCCAGGCAGGGAGCCGAGGGAGGAGGAGAATCAGCTCAGCCATCGTGAAGATGGCAGGTCCTCGCCTGACCTCAAGGAGAGTAAGCGGCCGAGAGCGGCCAAGGGTCACCCACCCGCAGGACGGAAGGTCCCTATCCCCCACACGATACAGCATCAGTTCAGTGTAACAACCCCCACAGAGCCTCTACCAAGTCTGTGCCAGGCGGACTTCAGCACTGGACTTCCGGGGAGGGGGCAGGACAACGGGCGCCCCTGTCCGGAGCAGCCACAGCACACCCAGAAGCACACAGCGAGCCACCCAGGGCTCGACGGGCGGCCACGAACACAACAGCCTATCCGGGCGATGGGACAGTGTTCTGCCTCCAGAGACAGAAGTGCTGGTGTGCGCTCCCACGTGGAGGACACCACACTACGTGACGGAAACCACTTACAAAGGCCACTGAGCGTGTGACTCTGCCTCTGTGAATGCCCAAGATGGGCAAATCTGGGACAGAAGTAGGTTAGTGACTCCAGGGGCTGAGCGAACTAAATGAACGCAGGGTTTCTTCTGGGGTGATGAGAATGTTCTGGAATTAGCGGAGATGGTTGCACAGCTCTGTGAATACACTGAAAGTCACTGGAAGGGTGAACTTTAAAAAGTTCACTTTAAAAGGGTGAACTGCCCTGGCTGGTGTAGCTCAGTGGATTGAGCGCGGGCCTGTGAACCAGACAATCACGGTTCGATTCCCAGTCAGGGCACATGCCTGGGTTGCACGCCGGTTCCCTGCTGTAGGCCACTTCCCAGCAGGGGACGCACAAAAAGGCAACCATACATTGATGTTTCTCTCCCTCTCTCCTTCCCTTCCCCTCTAAAGATAAATAAATAAAATCTTTAAAAATAAAAATAGATAAAAGGGTGAACTTTATCTCAGTTTAAACACAAAAAGGAAGCCACAGACCAGCTGGAGGGCCGGCAAGGACAGAGCAGTGCAGGGCCGTGCGGGGCTCTGGGATGCGCAGCGTGCAGGCAGGAAGTGTGGAAAGTCGGGAAGGGTGGGTCTGAAGTGCCGCTAAGAGCAGGAAGACCTGTTCTCCGTTGTGGGCTTGGGTACGATTGTTCAGAACAGGAGAGCTGCGTCAGGATGACCGAATTTCTACAAAGGACAAATGCCACAGGACTCCACTTCTGTGAGGTTCCCAGGAGCCAAAGGCGTGGACAGAAAGTCGGGCGGAGGCTGCTGGGGCCGGGGGCGGGGTGGAGGCGGTGTGTGGTGGGCGGTTTCCGTTCCTCATGACCTGAAAGCTCTGGAGTGGGATGCCGACGGTGGCACAGCCACGCAAGTGCACTCAACGGCACTGAACCGCACACTTCAAAGTGCTCAGAGTGATACGTTTCATGTTATATATATTTTATCACAACTTCAAATTAAAAAGGACAAAGCAAACGGCAGGCACAAAGACAACAGGCTTACTGGGGAGCCCCGATCAGGCCCCAACCCGGCCTGGGCGGGTGTCGGAGCAGGTCAAAGGGGCTTCCCAGGGGCGGCCACGTGCTCCCAGGGTCACGGGGCTGGTGCCAGGCAAAAACACCCTAAGTGACAAGACAGAAGGCTGGCCAATCGGCCACTGCCACAAATCACAATGGCCGGCATCTTGTGAGTACTTCCTCTGTGCCAAAGGCCACACAGTTTTTCCCATTTACTCTTCACACTCATCTTAGGCGATGGGTAGCATTACTACTATTATTATTATATTATTTTTCTAGATATGGAACCCAAGTCTTAGAGAAGTAAAGCGACCTGGCCTGGGCAGAAGCGGAAGGAACGGAAACAACTGGCAAATGAACCTTCCAGGCAAAGGCAGAGCCGCGGTGCTGGGCGCTCCCGGCACATTCTCAGCCACAGCCCTGGGCTGTGGGGCAAGGGGGCCCGCTGGAGGGTCAGCACAGAAGCAGGGAGATTGATCCCCACCACAAATCAACAACCCACCCTGCACAGTACTCAAGGGGCCACAAGGAGCTTTACAGCTGCCAGGGTTAGCCCCATTTCACAGATGAGGAAACTGAGACTGAGAGGTGGAGTTACTTGTCCAAGGTCTCCACCCAGGGGGCCAGAGCCAGAATTTGAATCTAGGCCCATGAGGGGCCCAGCCCAGCGCTTTGCTCCTCACACCTCACTCCCAAAAAAACGTGGGACCTGGTGACTGGAGGGGCAATGAGAAAACCAAGTGAAATCTCACACCCGGTGGCAGTGGCAGAAACGACCAAATGAACAGAGAGGGTTTTTTCAAATTTAACTTTTTTCTCCCAGTTTTTCTGGTACCTCTTATTACTTGTCCCCTGGACAACCAAGGCCCCACCCAAAGGCAGAGACTGGCTCATCTGGACAGTACCCTTCTCCGCAGACAGGGGCTCCGTCTTGTTTTTCTGCTAATGAAACTGCTCCAAGTCCCTTCAAACAGCAGAACACGGTGGCACGCACGAGAGCTAATGAAGCTCCCGCGTCCCTAGACATGGATGCCAGGCAGCCTCTCGCTCTGAAACGCTTCACATCTCTGTGCCTGAGCTGGGAGGCTGAGCAGTGCCAGCGAGGGCAGAGCTCCTCAAAGGTGGCCCCGTGTGAGAACCACCAGGTCCTTGGTTAGAACAGTCTGCGGACTCCACCCCGAGACACTGTGATCCTGCAGGCCTGGGGCAGACACAGCAGGTCTCCCGCCCAGACTCCAGCCAGCCCTGAACCACCTAAATGGCCCCCTTGCCCTCTGCTTCTGATTTGGCTGGGAGAGCTCTTCGCAAGGGGATCCTTCCTCTGCATCTCCCTCGCATCCTCAGTGCATGCGCCTTTGCAATGAGACAACATGGAGAGGTGTAGCCTACTTCTCCATCCTCCCCCCTCAAGCTGCCTTCAGCCATGTGATCTGCTTTGGCCAATGGGATAATAAGCAGGGGCTCTCAGCCAAGTCCAGCCCACTGAAAGGGGAGACCACACAGAACAGAGATATCAGTGTTTCTCTCCGTCTTTCTCCCTCCCTTCCCTTCTCTCTAAGAATAAATAAAATCTTTACCCACAGATTTTGGGGGGGAAGTTCACTATGCACCCGAGTCCTGTCCTGAGAGCTTTCCGTGCGTTAAGACAGTAATCCTCACAACAGTCCTGTAATAGCAAAACTACTGTTAAATGCATTTTATGGGTGAGGAAATGAGGCTTGGAGACACACAGTGAAGAAGAGGCAGAGTTGGGATTTGAACCCAGAGGCCACACTGTTCGCCGTTATGTCTTAGTGCCCCTCGAAACCCCCCATCCCCAGCCTTCCTGGGGGGGGGCAGCTGCGCTCCCCTCTGCTCTCCACACCTTCCACCTCTCCAAGTGTCTTAAGCTGTCTCGCCTGCTCCCTCCCTCTGCCCTGCCACTGCCCCGGACCAAACAGCCTGAGGGCCAGGCACACAGCAGGGTTCAGGAGCAGGTGAGACCCAGGGGGCATGGACACAGAGCTGCAATCTCAGGGCTGGAGAGGAGTGTCCACCTCCCATTTCTTTCTTTAAAATTTTTATTTATTGGTTTTAGAGAGAGAGGGGAAGGAGGGAAAGAGAGATAGAGAGAAACTGACTTGTTGTTCCACTTACTTATGCATTCACTGGTTGATTCTTGTATGTGCCCTGCCTGGGGACTGAACCTGCAACCTTGGCGTCTTGGGATCACGCACTAACCAACTGAGCTACCAGGCCAGGGCCACCTGCCATCTCGTATAAGTGAGGAAACTAAGGCCCAGAGAGAAGATGCTGCCCTTCACCACCGAGTCAGTCCCTGGCAGAGTTGGGACTGGGCCTCAGGTCTCCCAACGCCCACAACAGGACTCTCATCACTGACAACTGAGCCTCAAAAGTCCAACGCCCCAGGAAGAGAGGGCACCCACCTTTGGTGTGTGACGCGCCATCCCCGGGAAACACGTAGGAGTCCTCCAGCTTGGTGATGTCGAACAGACAGATGCAGAGTCCCACGTTGTACACGACCTGTGAGAATCAGCACGTACACACACGGTGAGCCCAAGGCCCAGCTCCCGGGCAGTCTCTCTTTAGACCTACCACCTCAGGGCAGGGGTGACCACCCCACTTCACGGTGGGAAATGAGTTGGGGGCACTGCCTGAAGGAACCACAGATGAAGAACCGTAGAAGAGGCAGAGCTCTGGAAAGAACAGGGCATTTGAAGACAAGGCAAATGCAGGTAACAATGCCCAGCTCTGCCACTCACTGTGTGACCTCCAAGGTCACCTCTCTGAGCCTCAGCTTCCCCATCCACAAAGACAGACATACCAGGCCACAAGGTGGTTAAATAGAGAGAATGGATGGATGGGAAGCTGTGATCCCACTACCTGGCTCACATGCTAGAAATTATAATGACAGTCAGGGAAAGATCATTATTATTACTAGTAAGGATCAGTGGTAGGGGAACCCCTAGTTAAACCTACACTGTCCAAGGTCCCCAGGCCCATGCTAGAGCTCACAGCTCACTGAACATCAGAACCGTAAGTAATCTCCCTTCTGCTCACAATCTCAGACACACAGACGTGGCCACAGGGACTGAGGCTGGCAGGATGACACATGGCCAAAGTCCCAACACTGGGCAGAGAACATCCTATGCCCCACCCCCACCCCATGGGGCTCCAAACAGTTGGTTGCTTGCTTGGTGTCTGCTAATCTGCCACTAGTGTCATCACCTCCCAATTAGAGACCTTGTAGGACTGTTCAAGGATTAGCAAGAAGCTCAACGTCCTGGCCAGACCTCATGGTGGTAAGGCAAAGTCCAGCACAAGCTCTGTGCCCTTTGCCGGACCGTGGACCTCTCTGTGCGTCCTCCTCTCAAACGACTCAGATTCCAATACGGAAAGAGTTGTTCGACAGGTCCCTGAAGGACCTATGCCACAAAGGGGCTGCATTCCTTTCTTGGCACACGTTCTTCCTCCATGAGGGTCACACTTCATCCTCCCCCGCAGACCCCCTGGCTTTCTACAGCACAAAGTAACCAGAACCCCTTTACCAAGGACTCCATGAGAGCTCTCCACCGCCACCGACTCCCCAGATCTGCACACCCGCTTCTGCAACCTCAGCCTCTATAGAAGGGACTTGCCTCCTGTCTAAAGCCAGCTCATCTTCCCCTGACTGGCTCTGCCCCACTTAATGCCTCCTGCTGTTCTAAGAATGCAAACCAACACCTCGTGAAGTCTTGCGGCCCTGGGTGGCCTGGTCCCTACCACCTTTTTGGCCTGCGAGGCCATACCAGCCACCTCCAGGGTGTGAAGGTGCAAATTCTCTCCGAAGGCCACAGGGCCTTTGCAAATGCTGTGTCCTCTGCCTGCACAGCCCAGCCCCTCCCACCACAAAAAAACTAATACCCTAGCTAGCTCCTCCTGGCCCTCACAAAGCAGCTTGTTTCCTTCATTGTAGGTATAGTTCCTTTCTTCCATGGGCTTGTGAACACCTGTCCTTCAAAGCCTTTACCTCAACTTGTCATCACATTCAACTATGGGAGCCTCTCATGCATATCTGCTTTTCCCACCACACTCCAGGGAGAAACCTTCTGTGTCCCTCATTCAGTCGACAGACCATTATGGGACAACTACTCTGTGCCTGGCTTTGCTTAATATGGGCAAGGTCCCTGCCCTCATGGAGATGGAAAGAAAAAAGCCAGTAATCCAGGAAACCAGTAAGAAAACAGAATGGTAAGTGAAGTGCTGGGAAGGAAAGAGGGATGTGACACAGACTAACCGAGGAAGGAGGGTCACTACAGAAAAGGCAGTGGAAGACCTCTGGGATCTGGCATCAGGCACACAGGCCTGGCACACAGAAGGCGCACATACATTTGCAGGAATGAATGGATGAACCTCCAATGAACGGATGTCCGTCTTCACAAAGACAGTATCTAGTTGGACAGCAATGATTGTTTCTACTTTACAAATGGAAACTGCACCTCAGAGTCGGTAAATGCTCACCTAAGACTGCAAAGCAATTTGGAAGTGTTGAATCTAGCCCTGCGCAGTTACAAGGGCTCTTCTCAAACCGTTTCCCTTTTGATTCTCTCCAGCATCCTCGTGGGATAAGGGTTACCACGTACAGGTGAAGAAGCAGAGTTCTGAGATAAGCTACCTGCCCAAGGCCAAGGCTTGGCATGACCAAGCCAGGCCTGCACCATGCTGGTGGGCAGTGCTGGGCCCTACCGTGCAAAGGCTTTTCCGCGAGCCCCTGGGCCCATCGGGTACCTTGTTGGCCAACTTCTTATTCAGCTCCTCGGCAATGGAGTCGTTGAGTTTCCGCTCAAACTGCCACGGGGGTATCCGCACAGTGTCCACCATCTCCACCAAGACGAACATCCTGGCCTGTGCTGGGGGCTCTGGGAACAGGAGGGTCAGTCAGGCACCGGGGACTGGAGCCCTGAGGATCCCCGGGCTCCCTCTGTCCCCTCCCTATAGCTGAGACAACCTTCTGATCGGCAGTGTGGCTGCGCGGTACGGCCTGAGGTGCCTCGTGCGGGACATGTTCCGCTACTGCAAACGGAGGAAACTGAGGCTCAGCGCGAGAGTATCTCAGTCCAGCGTGAGGTGAGCACGCCCGCGCCGCACGGACCAGCCCGCCGCCCCCACACCACGCACAGCCACCACGCACCGGGCACCCACACTAGCCGACGGTCTCACAACTCTGGGCAAGATTCGGAATCCTATTGCTTCCGGAGAACCGACCAATAAGGAGACTGTGCCCGCCCCACGTTGCAGGTCGACGGTGCCAACCGGTTCCTTTGCGAAAGGGGGCGAGGCGGGGCCTGAATGGGGCGGGGCGGGGCCTGGATGGCCTTCCCTATTGGAGGAGCTGTCAACCCTCGGACGAAGCTTTCTGGTTGCTAGGCGACCTAGTCTCGGACAAGCTGTCCTTGCTTCTTTCAGTCTGCCCTCTGCGCCCGCCCCAGCCAGAGTGATCCCTTCAAAACGCAAACACAGTACTGTACTTAGACCCTTCAGTATTTTGGACACGGGAGAACTGACCGGAAAGGGACAGGCAGGACCTTTATGGGGGGGGGGGTCATAGAAATGTCACAGATGTATACAATTCTCGAAACTCATGGAACTCAACACTTAGGATCTTTGCGTTTATAATGGACTGAGCACATCTCAGTTAGAAAGTAGTAATACGTTGTGACAAATAAACCACTTCAGTAGCTTCCCAGCGGACTAATAAAGTCCAAAACTTTTTTTAAAAGATTTTATTTTTTATTTAAGAGAGGAAAAGGGAGGAAGAAAGAGAGGGAGAGAAACATCAATGTGCAGTTGCCTCTCAAGAGCCCCCTACTGGGGATCTGGCCTGCAACCTAGGCATGTACCCTGACTGGAAATCGAACTTGTGACCCTTTGGTTCTCAGGCTGGCATTCAATTCACTGAGCTGCACCAGCCAGGGCATAAAGCCCAAAACTTTTCTGGTAGCTCACAAGGCCCTGCAGGATCTTGCCCCAGACCCACTCCTCCACATTCTCTGCCCTCCCTCACCCCTGCCCCGTTCCCATCTCATTCATCTTGATCTGATAGCAAGTGTGGGCTTGGGCCAAGAGAATTCAGTAACTTGTCCAAGACCGGAGGCTGCTAAGTCTAAGTCTACACTGCCTCCAAAAGTTGGTGGGTTGTGAAAATATACTGAAGTGTGTTTTAATAATTTGAGAACTTAAAAAGAGCCTTGAGGTAGGTGGCAGAGGACTCAAGAAATGGATGATGCTTTAATTTGCTCATTTTACACACACAGAGATCCTTCTATGAGACTGGCTGCAGTGGTACTGGATTTGACCTTCCTTGCATCCATATTTTTATTTATAGGTCTGTCTGCCTTTCCTAGGATTTGAGCTACTTGAAGACAAGGGAAAATGCTACTTCTGCTCTTTATTCCCTTAACGCCCTAACATCTTTCCCAGAAGGCATTCAGTAAAAGTGCTTAGGAAATTATATATTTTTTCTCTCAAATCTTCTTTCTTCATTCTATTCCTACAGCGACTGCCCTGGTTCAGACCTCATCATTGTTCCCCTGGAGCTTAGCCATTTACCCAGCTCCCAGCCTCAGTTTCTCCTGCAAGCAACTGCCACTGTCACAAAAGCCTTCCGTCATGAATATCCTTTGCCCACACAGAAAAGTCTGGATTGAACTCAGCCCTCCTCTCCAGCCTCATCTTCCTTCTGTTCTCCAGGCATTGGGAGCCTCCAGCCCTGAGGACGGAACAAGCCTTTCATAGCCCTGCCTGCATCCCTTCTTTACCTGGAAAACTGCAATTCATATCCATTAGAACACAATACAAGGGGCCTTTCTCATTCATTCATTTTTTTCAACATTCTGTGTGTCTAGCTGTTGGAGATATGATGGAATAGAACTAGGCCCCTGGATTCAACTCAGAGGGCTTGGAAACAGGACAGAGCGAGAATGTGATGCTTTCAGAACATCAAAAGCGTTTCAGCGAGTATATCGGGGAGATGAGAACTGATGAGGTTGTAGACCTAACGTGATCCAGGGTACAGGGCCATGTCGTAATATTCATGACCTTTTTTGATTTTGAGAGTATGTTTATTAAATCTGGGGACAGTGAAATAAGGGAGGGCCTCGGATAGAAGGAGCAACAGGAGAGAGCCTCGGTGGGGCTTCTTTGACTCTAGAAATGTTATAGGAAAGAAATGAGCTTAGGCAGGGCTGCTCTGGCTCACTGGAAAGTCAGAGAAAAGGGGGCCTTGAAGTCAGGTTCAGGGGGTTACCCCAGAACAAGCTTTTTCTACCTGTTGCTCCCTTGGTTGCAAGTCTCCTGGAGACCCTCGGGGTTTAGGGTTTGCCGACCTGGGAGGGGAGTGGGCCTCATTAATTTAATACTCACAGCAGGTATGAAAGGTCGGGGTGATTATTATCATTATCTAATGTATTCATTATCTTTTATCATTCTTGTTTATGCCATTGCAGTATCTAGAATTTTGCCTCATCAGAGAGGTTAAACGGGTCCCTCAAGGTCTCACAACTGATTAGTTGCAGAGGTGGGATTCAGGCCCCAGAGCCCACTGTCCTAAGCACCGAGCTCTTTCTCCAGGACCTTAGTCCTAGGACAGCAAAGGGAAGCCTTAGAGGGTTAGAACAAGGAAATGACATAGTGACCCATCAGCTGGATGGACAGCAGATGGGAAGGGGCTGGAGTGGAGACAAGACCGGGGAGGAAGTTACTGGGTGACTCCTTAAGAGAAGGGCCCTGGCAGGGGTTAGTATGGGGGGGGTGGTCTCAGGACAGGGTGGATGATCTGAGATCGGAAGTGGGAGGGGCCAATCCCTGAGGTTTTTAGCCACTGGCTGGGTGGTGGGCCTTTTGCAGAGATGGGAAATTGGAGGAGAGCCAGGTGGTGGTGGGGAGCTGGGGCGGGGGAGGCGGGAATGGGGCCAGCATTGCAGAGTTCAGTGTTTTGGGTTCCCAGGCTTCTTTAATGGCGTTCATCTCACAGGATTGTCACAGTCATTCGCTGGCACGGATGGTTTCCTCATTAGTGAAAAACAGGGACCAGGCTTCTTTATTCTCTGTGTCATTCACGGAAGACTGGAGGTGGCTTACAAAATACACAGAGACTTGGTCTGCACAGTCCTGTGTGGCGGAGGACTCCTCTGTCATGTCCTTCACCTCCTCTGGGCCTTGCCCTGTGCCTGGCACATGGTCAAGGCTTGTAAATATGTGGTATTTGCACAAATAAAAGGGTGGTAAAATAATTGCTAAGAGTGTAGGAGCGAGGGAGAAGTAAGGGTTGGAGACTCATCCGGGAGGCAGAGGAAAGAGCCGAGTGGAGTTCCCGCTGCAGCCTGCTAGCTGAGCCATCCCGGGGGGAGGTCCCTGGCTTTAATGTCACCTCGGTGTCATTTTCCCTGACACGTATACCCCTTTTTTAAATTGCAAATCAGCCCCCTCTCCCTTCCCTCCTTAATAGTTTTCTGTAGCATTTATTGCCCTCTGACATAGGCATCAGTACTTATTAGGTTGTTTTATTGTCTCTCCCTCCTGACTGTGAGTGCCATGAAAACAGGGGTTTCATCTGTTTCATTCACTGTTGATTCCCCGGTGCCAGGCACATGGTAAGTCCAGGACAAATATTTCTTGGATTAAACAAAGGGATGACAAGAAAAGATTAGCCTTGAGATCGTCATGGTCCTGTAAACTTGCTGGCAGTAGAAGAATCTGCCCCTGGGCTTTCTAGCAATCAAAGCAAAGAGACCAACATTTCAATTACAAATGGAAATTAACCAGGTTTCCTTGATTCTGGACCCTGGGAGGACTCTCTCCAGGTTCAAGAGGAGTGTGGGATCTGGAGGATGGAAGGACGCCCGATGGTGTCTGGATAGGCCCAAGAACCATTCTCATTGGGGCACTTTTAAAACGACCCCTCCATGGGGGCAAAGGCACAGCCAAAGTGCCATTGGAAACAGCGATTCTGAAAGGAACCTAAACGAAGTGTCCCAGGATGTTGCTCTCTGTTTCATCTTGAGCCGAAACAGAGGGCAGACAGTCAGCAGGCATTTGTTGGGGCCGCTGTGCCTGAGGCCGGCCCTGCTCTGGGGGAGTGGGGAGGGGACCAACAGAAAACGGGGAATAAACAGATGCAGGAGGTCATTTCGGGCATTGCTATCAAGAAAGGTCACACGGACAATGTGACAGTGGCTGACAGGGGGCTGCCACTTTAGTCAGGGTGGTTCAGAGACAGGCTCTCTCAGAAGGTGAGGTTGGAGGTGAGCCCGAGGTGTTGAGAAGGTGGAGATGCACAGCCCGGGGTGTTCAGGAATGTGTGAGTGTGTGTGCGTGCACACACATCTGATGGAGCCCTGGCTCACAGCCCATCCCATCCCGCATCAGTGGGGGGTCAGCCTGGCTGCTCCAGCCCCAGGTCTTCAGGGCAGGGCGCAGGGGGTGCCCAGGCCAGGGACCCCTCTGTGTTCCCTCATTCTGCTGCCCACATTGATCGTTACCTTAGACAGGACTGCCAGCCACCAGCGGCACCAGAGGCAGAAGCATGTCATTTCTCCCTGTCTCACTTCAGAGGAGGAGCCTGCCTCTCACTGGACCCCCCAAACCCACACAGCATGGTTCCTGCTCTTCTCCCCTTCCCTGCTGCGGCCACATCAGCGACTTTAATTTCCTCGAATACACAGAGTTCTTTCCTGCCTCTGGGAGTTCACCCACGTTGTTCCCTCCTTAGGAAACACTTTTCCCTGCTTTTAACAAGGCTGGATCCTTGTCATTTGGGGGGTTTAGCTTACAGGATCCCTTGTCAGAGTACTTGTGTCTCAGCCCTCTATTTCAGCAGCTAGACTTGGCCCTACTAGTCGCCTTGGTGTCAAATTTGTTATCTTCAAATGTGTGATTATACATTTATTTGCTTACGTACTTGGTGCCACGTCTCTCCCTAGATGAGACGGTTTTGTAAACTGAAGGGGTATTTGCCTTATTCACTGCGGTATTTGAGCCTAGACCATCTGGTAGATAGTAGGTGGTCAAACAATATTTGTCACGTGTATAAACAAAATGAACAGATCATGTGATCAGACCTGCAGAAAAAGATCTCTAGCAAAAGGGCAGTAGTCAGATCGGAGAAAAGAACTGGAGGACAGGGAGGGAAGAAGGAAGGACCAGTCTAATTTACTAGACAGGGTGGAGACAAGTGCCACGGCGGTGGAAGAGACAGGCCTGCAAGGACCCGAGAAGGCATTTCAAAGACAGTGTGGTACAGCAAAGAAAAATAGTGCAATTATTCTTTAAATGGAGGCCAGAATTCCTGAGTTTCAATCCCAGCTTCGTTACCAGCTGTGTGATGCTGGGCAAGTTTCTTAACCTCTCTGTGCCTGAGTTCATGCATCTGCCAAGTGGCACCAACCCCTTAGGAATGTAGGTACTTTAAAGGGCTATGGGCACCAAGGCTGCGGTCGTCCAGGACTGGCCCCCGTTGGTGGGCTGACCGTCAGTAATGGGGTGGAATTATAATCCAGGTGAAATAAATAGGATTCAGGTGCTGTTCAGCTCTGACCCACGTCTTCAGCTTCTCCAAGATGAGGGAGGCTTTCAAGGAGACAGGCTTTTGAATTCTCAGCTTTTCACAAAAATAGCCTTTGTGGCAGAGCCCCTGGTTTGAAGCAGACAGTTTCTTTGTTACTCACTGCATGTGGGTGGGTAGGTTGTGCCTCGGGCTGCTCATTTCCTGAATGAACAGCTGTGCCCTCTCCTCACTGTCGAGAGAATATCATAACACTACTTCGACCCTCGCCCAGCCTCCCCCATTCACTGTTCCGGCACATGCTCACCAGCTGGCAGGGAGGAGCCTTGGAGAAAGAAGGCTGGACAGGCAGAGAGGGTGTAGGGAGGGCCGGGCCCCGGGCCCTTGCCCAACCCTTGGCCTCATTCACAGCACACCAGGCCTCCCGGCCACACCAGCCTCCTTCCTCCCCCCTGGATACAGAAGCTCATGCTCATCTGAGGGCCCTTCTGACCCACCGTCCTCTTCCGACGATGTCTTCTCTCTGGATTCTGGCAAAGCTGGCTCTCTCTGGTCAGGTGGGACTCAGCTTAAACATCATTAGCTTGGAGAAGTCCTCCCTGGCCATGCCCCTCTGCTGGCCCCTGTTTGTAATCCACCCCCTCCCACACCCCCACACCCCCCTTCTGGGTCCACCAACAGCCCAAGGCCAATCTACACAGACTCAGAAGCCATGGGGATGAGAGCCAGCGGCATGGAGATTTCTGCCCACATCCTAGCACCGGTTCTCACTGGCCGAGCCTGGGCCAGGGGTCCTGTGGACAGAGAGAGAGGAGAGGGGAGTCCCCAGGCGGGCGCAGGGCAGTTCCCAGAAGAAGGGACAGCGGGGGGTGGGCAGTGAGAATCACAAGGCCTCCACCGTGGTCCAGGTCTGGAGCCGGGGCTCAGGCTGCTCTGTCCCAGTCCCTTCAATGAGCTCGGCGACTCCGGGGAGCCCCGGCATCCCTCCCAGCCTGTTTCCTCACCCAGGTAAACCTCACAGACTACTTATAAGAAGCAGATGAGATGATGAAAACTATTATTGTCTTTGGAAGAGAAGAAGGAAAAAGGGGGAAGATTCCTGTGGGCAGGTCCTCCGACGGGTGACGAGGAGTCAGAGCTGTGGGTCTCGGGCAACCCGTCTCTCCGGGATCAGGACCCAGGATCTGGGAGGTTCTGGAACCGCAGGGTATGTGGGAGGGCTGCGTGCCCTGGGTCCAAACGCCCCTCTGACCGGGTAACGAACACAGGCAGCCCCTCCTGCCGTCTGAGCCTGTTTCCGCACCAGCAGACGGGCCACCATAGTGAAGTGCAGGGCTGCCATGAGCTTGAAACGAGGACAAAGCAGGTGGCCTCACGAGTGGGACACCCTCAGTGCACTTCCTGGCTATTTTTACTCGTCTTTGGTATTTTTCACGATTGTTTCCCTGTTACATCCTCCCTTTTTATTTTAATAAGACTTATTTTGACAGTACCAGCCTGCTTCAGTAGTACTAAGGGTGTAGGAGGGAAAGGCTTCCTTCTGTCCACTCCGAGGCTAAGGAGCAGGGGCCGGAGGGAGGAGGGGAAACTCCTCTGTGATGCCTCCTCCATATGGCCCTGAGCTATGGCTTTTGTCCGTATTGCACTTGAAGCCCCAGTGGTCCTCTCTTCCCTGCTCTACAGATGAGGCTGTGGAGGATCAGAGTCGTAAGAGGCTTGCCCAAGGTCACACAGCCTGAAAGTGCTGGGGCTGAGACTCACACCGGGGGCTGGTCTGCGGGGGGAAACGCAGAACTCTCCGGGGGCGTGGGGAGAGACTCCCACGCTGTGTGTGTAGCAAGCCTATTACTCCCTTAGGGTCCTCTTCTATTCAAAACAAATATCTCAAGGGCCCCCTGAGAAAGCGGTGAGTTCTTGTGACTTGCCAACGTCCGTTCACTCACAAGGATCTCAGAGCCAAGCAAGGGGCAGCCGTGAGCACAGTGTTGGTGCTAAAGGAAAGCAGGGACACTCTGAAGGTCCAGAGGGTAGAGAGAAGTACGAGAGTCCCTGGGGACCCAGCTCTCCCCGTCCCTGCCCTCATCTGGAGCACCCTCTAGGGGGCCCTTTCTGCTGTGGCCCCCACCCTCCCAGACTCAGCCCCACCCTCAGCCCCCCCAGCAGGCACACTCACAGGTATACTCACGCTCATGCTTGCTCGCTCCCTTGCTTGTTCGCCACCCCACTTGCTCTCTAATTGGCAGGAATGCAAGCTGCCCCCAGCTCTTCCTCCCCTGCATTCCTCAGCAGTTACTCCCACCTGGCAGGGCAAATTATACCCTGGCCTGGCAATAAAAGCCACTTTCCAAAAAAAGAAGCTTTAGGGCCCCGAGAGACGCAGCTAACTCTCTCCCCAAGCCTGTGCCTGACTCAGGAGGTGGTGTCTGGGCCCTGTGTGCCTTTAAGCAGGGAGTACAAATTCCCACCCCAGCCCCTCCCTCCTGCTCTTTCTGACGTCAGGAGGAAGGCGTGTGTGAGTGAGTGAGGGGCTGAGGTGCCGCATGCTCACACACACACACACACACACACACAGGCACGCGCTCATACACACAACACATCGTTCAGACCCGTCCCCTGCGCCCGGCTCCAAGTGCCCGGAAGCGGCAGAGTGCTGAAGCCGGCTCCCTGACCTCAGCCGCCAAGGAGAGGTAAGGGGCTGGAGGGGGTCTGAGTCCACACCAGCTCTAGAAACTGGTTTGGCAGGGGCAAAGGAGGGATGTGGGGGGGGTGCTGGGAAGGTGGGTACCTTCCCCCGGGCTGGACCAGCCCGTCCAGTTTACAGAGGGGATGTGGGAGGGTGTGTAGAGGAGCCCACCCTGCCCACACCCCTCTCCCTGGCCCCCGAGGGAAGCCGAGGCTGTGTGGCTCCCCGTGAGACAGCATGTGTCTGCGCGTATGTGTCTGGGACTTGTGTCTGGCTCAAGAAGCAGAGCAGGCACCTGCCAAGCTGCAGCCTCCTGTGTGGGAACCAGGGGGAGAGAAATGACTGGAGAAATAATCTGAATAATTGTGCTCCTACCAGATGCTGAAAGTAAAGTGCAGGAGGGGACATAATGGGCCTTGTCCCCAGGAATTTGGGGCTAGGGCGGTGGGAGGTGCGGGGGAAGGGCCGTCTGGAGCCGACAGTTGGACCGGGAGCAGCTGTCTTATCTTGACTGCTTCTTCCCCATGTGATGGGGTTAATTATGATGATTGGCTTGGAGAGGTAGCTCCATGCTACTATTTTCACCTTGGAGCCACCCTACCTGTCCCTTTTGCCTCTCCTGAGGCCACCCCTCTCCCCTGCTTTGACCTCCACTCTTGCTGGGGTACAGCCCCTGGAAGGCAGGGGTGATAAGCCAGAGGCTTCTGGGCCCCCAGCGGTGGAATACAGGGATTGGGGCAGGCTCAGCAGGAGCCAAGTCCCTGAGTGGCCTGACCCTGGCACGAGGAGTCCAGGTGGAGATAAGGGGCCATGATACTGGCACCCACAACGGAGGCGGCAGGTTCCTGCCAGCCTGCCAGCCGGCAGCCTCTTCCCAAGGAGAGGGGAGGGGGATGCAGAGAACAATAATAAACACTGAGTGTGAACTGCTGCATCCGCTGCGAGGGGGGCGGGGAGGCGGAAGTGCACCCCAGTGGGGGGTGGGCAACCTCTGGGGGCCTGGCGTCGGGCCAGCCTGGCTCTGCTCCATTACAGGCCTCTCTCTGAGAAGGGGTTGTCTCCAGCCCCCTAGGGGATGGGGAGTCAGTTCCCCAAATCAAACTGCATCTCAGAGGCCTCTGGATGAGGCCTCCACATTCTGGATGTCTCCTCCTCCCAGCCTCCCCGCTACCATGTCCTTCAAGTCTTTTTCTAAAACATCTATGTTCCCGTACCTGCCCCGCCCCTCTGGATCTGTCTGGCCCACCCTCCAAAAGAAGGACAGATGGAAGTGGGAACTCACACTGGCCTGGGAGAGGCCAGAGGGCAGTTCCAGGCCTGGAGACAGGTGGGCAGTGTTCAGGGGTGGCCACTGGCCATACAGTGGGTCTCGCTAGGGAGCATCGGGGGCCACACGCAGCTAGTGGGTGGGGAGGGGACACCTGGAGGCTGGTCTGGAGTAGATTCCCAAGAGTGCCACCAGCAGAGGGCGCTCAGGGCCTGGCTGAGCTGGTCACAACCAGCATGACCAGGAAGGGTCCAGAGCCTGGTAGAAAGGGGGCTTGGGACAGTTGGGACCTTTGTCCATGTAAGATAGGGAGCAGCGAGATGGGGGGGTGCAAAAAGCAGTGTGGGGCTCTCCATCTGCCCCACACCAGTGAAATGATGGTCACTGGGATGAGAGGCAGGACGTGCTAGAAAGGTCAAGAGCTTTGGGGTCTTGCTGATGGAAGTTCAAGCTCAGCCACTTTACATGTTACTCTGACCAGTCTGTTCCTTTCTCTAAAGGAACTCAGAGTGGAAAGTGTCTTGCCCAGGGCCACACAGTCTCGCAGAGCTGAGATGTGAGCGTGTCTCTCCAGGTCCCCACCTCTACATCCCCACCCTGGTGATGCCAAGAATGCCCAAAGGCCTAATCCCAGCAGCCCCCCGGCGGCATGGGCATGCGGCAAGGACCAGAACAAAAGTGTCTCAATTAAAATTAAGTTTTGGCTGGGGCAGCCCCCCTCCCTTCCCCCCACACCATGGATGGGGAAAGAACCAGGCTTAATTAGGTCACCTCCAGCTGCTGGAGCGGCTTTGGCACTGAGGTATTTTAAGGAGTGTCTGGGAGGCAGGGTGGGGGAGGGGCCGGGGAAGTGCCAGCCTTGCCCGGTGGTCCTGAGGCTGTTCCCTCCCCTCCTGGGGCTCACCCTAGACAGGACCTTAACGTTCAGAAAGCCCTTCCACTGTCATCCTGTGTCCCCTGTCCTTCCCATTTTTAGGCCATCATATTCTTCCTCCCCTGTCTGCTTCTCCGCAGTGGGGTCTTGGGTTGGAATGCTTTTATTGGGGGAGCTGTTTTTAAGCAGAGTTGGCAGGTGACTCAGTCAAGGTCATGGTCTGAGTCAGCGCAAAGCCAGGAATAGAGCCTGAGCCCTGAGTCCCCAGTTCTTCCACACCCCAGCCCTCCCTTCTCCGGGGACTTGCTAGCCCTCCCCCCACCTTCCAGCAGGAGTTGAATCTACACCCCGCAAATGTTTCCGGGCTGTGGAAGTGCTGCCCCTGACTGGCTGGGCGACCCCAGTGATCCTCTTCACCTCTCTGAGCCTCGGTTTACTCTTCTGAAGAGTGGGAGTAGTCGGGGCGCTACTCCGCACAGTGCTGCTGTGAGGACTAAATGAGGAAATGGGGCAAAGGGCCCGGCGGCCCACGTGGCACGCGGTTGCTAATCAGTAGTATTGGAGTAGCCATGACCTGTCATGTCAGGCTTCCCACTCAGGGCTCCAGTCCTCTCTGGGCGGGGCTGCCTCCTCTCACGTGTGTGGCCCTGGCACCCAGCACTTGGTGTTCCTTCACTTATGCACGTAGGTTCAGTGACTTTAGGGGACAGTTGAACGGACCCTTGTTAGTCATCTGGACCAGTGGAAATACGTGTAGCTGAGGTAGCCGGGGTCAGGTGCTTGTCCCAGGCCACCTGGCACTGGGAGGTTAAGCCAGATTGCTTTCCCGGGTCTGCCCCAGAGGAGAGCTTATTCACGTGGTCAAGTGAGAACTCTGCCAGCCATTTCCTGTCTGTCCTTTTGGAGGAGCTGAGAATTGGAGGAGCCCCAGCACCAGGGCTGAGTCACCGTCCCAGGTCCCATAAAGCTGGCTGGATCGCAGGGGGTCAAAGGGAGGCCTCAGATTATCTCCCAAGAGCTCTGATGTTTTGTTTTTGCCTCCTGGGCGCTTTCATCTGCAGAATCATGGTCAGCTGGGGTTAAGCCTGCACACGGGCAAATGAGGAGGGGCTTGGCTGGGAGCCAAACCAGGTGTGTGGGGGGGGTGCCCCCTCGCTGGTAGGCCCACTCACAGCTCCCCGGCCCCCTCCCACAGCGGGGACAGGGTGCTCCGTGATCAGCCCTATTTGACAAATGAGAACTCTGAGACTCAGAAGGAGGGGTGGGGTCCCTCAGCCACAGCACTGTGGAGCCAGGGACCCTGGGGCCTGAGCTGTCCTCGCCTGCTCAGACCACCGTTCTGAAGGGCACCATTCCTGGCAGGACACGCCCCCAGACTGCCACACCGGGGCCTTCGGGAGCTGGGCTTCGGGTCTGTTAGTGTTGAAACAAATGTTCTACAGACACATTTGTTTCTCTGCTCCTGGAGGAGTTTATTTTCCCCTTTAGCTTCTCGGGGAGAGTCCTTTTGGGAAAACTCCAGCTTTGTCTTGGCTGAACTAGGAACAGTGTTTGTCCTCACAGGAAGAGCACTGGTTACCTGGAGAGGAATCTGGGTTCTCTCACTTATCCTCTCGGAGCCTCAGCTTCCTCATCTATAAAATGGAGACAATTCCAACTGCAACCTTTCAGGGCAACTGGGAGGTTGAAAAATGTTAAGTTGTTCTGAAAAGACTTCTGCAGATATATGGCATTCAGACAGTAAAATCCTGTCTTGATTCGCCCCTTTTTGTAGCAAGGACCTGAGCTGAAAGCTTTCTCTGCATCCCTTCTCTCTGGGCTCCTAGGCTGCTGGGCATGGTGCAGCTCCTTCAAGTCCAGGGCTCTGGCCCAGAGAGGGAAAGACTCTGTCCAAAGTCACAGAGCAAGTCAGTAACAACTCAGGGCCAGAACCCAGGACCCCTGACTTCCCACTCCAGGCTGCAGAGTCAGACTGCCCAAGTTTGAGTCCTGGCTTGGACATTAATTGCTGTGTGACCTTGTGTGAGTAGCTTAGCTTCTCTGATCCTCAGTTGTCTTTTACGAGATGGGCTAATAATAGTACCAGCCTCAAAGGGCCATTGCAGAAAGTTAATAAAAGGGGAAGCTATGACAGATGGGGCAGAGATCTAGTGGATGGGTGTGTCCCTGGGGAGATGGGGAACAGGTGAGTGAAGGCTGGGCTTGGCTCAGCTGGGTCTCTCCTTCCCCCTCCTCTGTCCTCCCTCCGCGCCCAATTTAGCAGCCCTGTCTGGGAGGAGCAACCTCTTGCCCAGCACCTACTCTGTGCTTCCCACACTGCATCCCATCTCTTCCTCCTCGGAGCTCTCCAAGGAGGGAGTCTCGTGATTCCAGTTTCCAGGAGAGGAAAGAGATGCGCAGAGGGTCCGGAGCAGCTCCGCTGTGGCGGTTGCCTCATCTGCCCCTCCTGCCCAAGGGCACCACCACCACCCCCCACCCCCGGGGGGGGAACATGGTGGCGGTGCAGCCTCAGCCTATTCCCTTGGGGGCTGGATGCTGCTGGTCCGTTTTGGGGAGCCTGCCAATGGGAGGGGAAAGAAGAGGGCTACTCTGCTGTCAAGGCTGACCCTGGATAGTCACTGCATTTTCCCCTTCCTACCGCCCGGGATTGGCCTTGGCTTGGGAGGCCTGGCTGGCCAGTGCCCAGCCCAGCTCAGCTGCGTCTCCCTGGTAACCACTGTGGGCTGCCTCTGCCCCTCCCCCATCTCCTTCGCTCCCCTCCACCCCCAGGACCTCCCTGCACTGGCTGTCACCACCAAGCACAGTGCCAGGCCTGGAAAAACTGTGTAGTGGGCAGGACCTCCCTGCTTCCTGCAGAGAGGAAGGAGAGCTTCTGTCCCCGCCACCCGCCACCCTTGCCCCAGTGAGGTAGGGGACACCCAGCCTGGCACCTGGTGCTTTCCTGGCTGGCATCTTGGGGAGCTTTGCTGCCCATCTTCCTTTTTGATAACAGCTTTATTGAGATATAATTCACACGCCATGTAACTCACCTGCCACGGACAAGTCCGTGGTTTGGGGTACATTCACAGAGTTGTGTATGTCAATTTAGAACATTCCCATCACCCCAAAAAGAAACTCTGTACCCATTAGAAGTCACTCCCCATTTTGCCCTCCCCCAGGCCCTGGTAAACGCTAATCTGCTTGCTTTCTCTGTGCATTTGCCTATTTCGGTCACTTCTGATGAGTGGAACCAGGCACCGTACGGTCCCTTGTGCCTGGGTGCTTCCCCTGGCGCGACGACCTCAAGGCTCCTCTGGGTCCAGCCTGTGTCAGGACTTCCCCCCGTTTTCTGGCTGGATAACACCCTGCTGCCCGGCGGCACGGCGCTCTCTGCCTGTCCGGCCACCAGCCGAGAGACCTTTGTGTGGTCTCCGTGTGCTGGCTACAAGCAAGAATATTGCCATGAACACTCAAGTGCAAGTGTTTGTGTGAAGCCTTCTTTTCTTGAAGCTTCAGTTTTCTTCTCTCTAAAATGGGGATAAAAAAGCCAAACCTAGTCCACTCCTGCCTGTTGGAGTGGGCTCCGAAAGACCTGGCATCAGCTTGAGGGGGTTATGAGGGCTGTGAGGGACTGTAGGAGCCCATGACAATGACTGTGGAGGCCATCAGGGGCAATTCTCTGCCCCTCCAGCTCTGCTGGGTGGAGGGGAATACCTGGGCAGGCGGAGGCGGTCCTACCTGCACCCCCAGGGCTGGCAGAGCTACTCATCATCTCGACCCAGAAACACCTGTGTGATCTTCACAGGGGCCAGGAATCCTGCTGCTGGGATGGGGGTTGAACAAGTGACTCCTCGCTCTTCCAGCCCTACCGTGGGGTGTCTGGTGGGCTCCCCGGGCTTTCTAGACCCCTGGGAAGCCTTAAACTCCTTCCTGGAAACTCCAGGCTTGGGGGTGGGGCAATGTGGAGGCCGGAAATAGACTTGCAGCTCAGGGATTCTCCTCTGACCCCAGAGCCTCTGGGTGAGGGGTTGGGGTTAGGAAGAGGGGTGAGAAGGTGGAGAACCCACCGCCCTGACTCCTACATGACTGTGGACTCCAGGAGTTTCTTCGCATATCCAGGCTGAGCCAGGCCCCCGCAGCCTGTGAGGGGTGAAGTGGGCTTTGTCCGTTCCTTCGTGCAGAGAAGCCCTTGCTCCCCAAGGTCATAGCTAATCCTGCGCTGAGCTGGAGCTCTTCCGTCCAGGCATCCTGCCCGGCCCCACGTGGCGGGCTGCCTGGCCCAGGCTCAGTCCACAGCCGGCTTGGTGCATTGAGCTCTTCTCCCCGGGGTCCCACAGCAGCCTCTTGGGGTCCGAGGCTTCCCAACCCCTGTGGAGAGGGAGGGTGGGGAAACTACCATATTTTGTGATGTGTAATGCACACTTTTTTGCCTAAATTTTTGAGGGGAAAAATAAGGATGTTCATTGGGCATGGGTATAAATGATTAGATGCCATAGATATAGTAATGCACAAAAACCTGGGTGCACGTTATACTCGGCAAAATACGGTATGTTTGCCTCCTCAGTAGAGGAAAATATAGAATGAATGTTTTCAAGGTTATCTGCACATTGAGCTGTTGACCGGGAATTTCTGTTGGTTTGCATTGATAATAGCAATTGATTGGGTATCTACAAGATGCTAGGTGCTGTCACACACACTAAGTCATTGAATCCTCAGCAACCTTGGGAGGTAAGTGTTCTCAGTCTCATTTTAGGGAGGAGGGAACGGGGCTAAGGAAGAACTGCCAGCCTTCCGAGAGCTCACCACGCCTTCGCCCTGTTCTCAGCATGTAGAAAGTCACTCAGTCCTCACAGCAACCTCTCTGTGAAGTCAGAACCAACACTATCCCCATTTTACAGAACAGGAAACTGAGTCAAAGTTTGAGTGTTGACCACAGTCACAGAACCCGTAGGCAGAGAAACCAGGATTCCAACCCAGGCCCTCTGGGCCCACAGTCCACACACCCACCTACCACGTTAGAGTAGAGGTCACCAGGTTATGAATGACAAAGTTGAGGTTCAAACTTGAGGTTCAAACCCAGATCTGTGGATTTGAAACTGCTGACGCTCGGGCCTGACTGTGTTCCTGACCGTCGGCCACCTCACCCCTCCCCCCTCCCAGCCCCCCCCCCCCGCCCCCCGGAGTTAGAGAATCGAACGTGAAGCTGGAAGGACTTCGAACCCGTCTTCCTCGGTGCGGACCACCGTAACAAAATACCACAGATGGGGCCTTAAGCGTCAGGCACTCCGTTTTACAGTTCTAAGGCCAGAAGTCCAAGCTCATGGTGCCAGCGTGGTGTGGTGGTAGATGGCCCTCTTCTCGCTGTGTCCTCACAGGCCAGGGAGAGAGGAAGCAAGCCCTCCAGGGGCTCTTCTAGGGACACTGACCCCTTCCTGGGGCCTCACCCTCCTGACCTCATCTAAACCTCGCTGTCTTCCAAAGGCCCCCGTCTCTAACACTGTCGCACCAGGGGTAGGACTGTGACACGTGAATTTTAGGGGACTACAACTCCGCCCATAGCAAGGTTCTATGTTTTGTCTTTGCGGTGAGGACACTGAGTCAGAGAAAGGCCACGAGTGGCCTGATGTCATTCTGGGAGGAGTGGCAGGCAGGCCCGGCCCTCCAGGCTGGTGCTCAGTGTCCAGAAGCTGCCGGTCCTGGACCACACTCACCTCTTCCTCTCTCTCCCCTTCTAGACGGAGCCTGTGGCTGGAGAGGCCTCCGGGCAGGGCCGGGCCGGGCCCTGCCTGCAAGGACGCCCGAGCCCCTCACTGGCCCCTGTGCCCGGGAGCCCACCAGGCTCTCCCCCTGGCCCCACCATGACTTCGGAGCCCACCTCGTCCCCGGTCGTGCCCCCACTCCACTCCCCAAAGTCCCCCGTCTGGCCCACCTTCCCCTTCCACCGGGAAGGCAGCAGGGTCTGGGACAGGGGCAGTGTCTCATCTCGGGACCTGCCCAGTCCCCTGCCCACCAAGCGGACCAGGACGTATTCAGCGTGAGTACCTGCCCCTTGCACAGGCTTCAGCCCCATCCTTCTCCAGCCTCTGTTCTTTCCCAAGGACAGGAGAGCTGTGTGTGGACTTCTCAGTAACTGCTGATGTTCATTCATTCATTCCACAAAGACTTATTGAGCTCCTGGCCAGGGGATCCAGTGTTAAATTCTACAAAGTCTCAGCCCACAAGCTGCACACAATTCTGAGGGAACTCGTCCACCATTCACTGCCTCTGGCAGGGGTGGGAGTGAGGACCCAGAGTTAGGCGTTAGTGACGGGGATGTCTCAGCTGGGATGGGAAGGTATACCAGGTGAAGGACAAAGTTGGAAGATGGACCAGCCTGGGCAAAAATGGAGGCTCAGGGTTGACCTTTGGAGTGGGGTGGGCCTTTGGGGACAGTCACTGACGGGGTGGGAAGGCAGAGGAGGTTTATCAGATCCACAGGGAGGTTGACTTGGTGTGGCCAAAGGAAGGGTTTTTTTATGGCAAGTGCTAAGTGTCCCTTGTGTCCAACAGGAGGCCAGGCACGGAGCAGGTGCTTAATAAACAATCAAAAGCACTCGCCTCCCCTGACCCCCCTCCTTCCCCCTGGGGCCCCTTACTCCTGCCCTTCCCTCTCTAAGCTCCCAGGGCCCTTCTTTTGCTTTCGTAACTTATTTCCTGAGTCCTCAGAGCCCAGCTGGCTCACTCCTGCTACCTCTGTAACTTTCTAAATAAACTTTCTCTTATAATTTGAAACAAATAAATAAATGAATGAGGAAGAAGGAATGAGTGGCAGAGGAGCGAATAGGGTATCGCTGCTGCAGGGGAGAGTGAGGGGGTGCTGTGCATCGAGGGGCGCTGGCTGGGAGTCAGGAGACCCACTTTCTGAGTGCCCTGGGACAGCCCCCCACTGCCTCCCCACCCCAGCACTTGCCCCCCGCCACACCGCTTCTGTCAGTGCAAGGAGCTGAGTGAATCAGCATAATTGAATGCAGTTTCTGGTGGGGGAGGGTTTCCTGAGGCTGGGTCCCCAGGCAGAACCCCCTGGGTTCTGGGGGTCTGGGTGGGTCGTGTCCCTAGGCCAGAGCTCCAGTTCCCCTGCTGTATCTTTAGGACAGCCCGCGCCTCTGCTGGCCCCGTGTTCAAGGGCGTCTGCAAGCAGTTCTCCCGCTCCCAAGGCCACGGCTTCATCACCCCTGAGAACGGATCCGAGGACATCTTTGTGCACGTGTCAGAGTGAGTGCTGTCCCCCAGCCCCCATCTCAGTGGTCCCTCCTGTCTCCTTCTCAGCTGCAGCGTCCTAGCAGGGCCTCTGAGATGCCTCCCCAGGTTTCTCCCCTCACAGCTGAGGCCTGGGTCCCCCAGGATCATTCTCCTCCTCCCCTCAGGGGCTGGGTGCACTGGGAGGAGGAGGAGAGCTGGGGTGCATGGCGGGAGGGGGCGGCTCAGCTCCCAGGAGCTTTAGGAACCTCTAGCTGAGCCCTGGGATCCTGTCTCAGCCTCAGGGGCCTGGGAGGCCCCGGCCAGCCCCTGGGCCCTTCTGCCCAGAAGGGGCCACAGGCAGGCAGGTAGGAGGGGACAGGTATGTCTGGCCTGTGTCCCAACCCTAATCCTAGGCATGACCTGGGGAGGTCACAGATTCTCTAAAGCCTCAGGGACCCCCCTGCACCCTTTCTCATCTCACTTAATCCCCAACATAGAGGAAAGGACAGTTTATGCCTCCCATGTTACAAGGTAGAGGGCTGAGGTTCTGGCGAGCGGGGCGGGGGGGGGGCCGCTAGGCTGCCCTTAGGCCAGGCTGCAGGGAGTGTCCAGAGAGGGGGCCCACTGCGGGGCTGACGACCCTTTCCTGCCTCCAGCATTGAGGGGGAGTACGTCCCGGTGGAGGGCGACGAGGTGACCTACAAGATGTGCCCCATCCCGCCCAAGAACCAGAAGTTCCAGGCTGTGGAGGTGGTGCTCACCCAGCTGGCTCCCCACACTCCCCACGAGACGTGGTCCGGCCAGGTCGTGGGCTCCTAGGCTGGGGGGGGAGTCCCCCAGGGTGGACAGGCAGCAGCTGGCTCCCTGCCCCACAGCACTGGCTGACTGTCCCCTGGGCAGCCTCAGTGTGCACGTCTGTCTGTCTGTCTGTGCTTGTGGCAGTGAGTGTGTGCCTCCATCCAGCCCTGTGACCTGTGACTGTTACGTGAGCTGGACCGAGGGGGCAGCCACCAGACCGCCTCCTCTTCTTGTCCACGCTCTCTCCTTCCTCCCCTCCCTGCCACACTGGTGCCCTTGGCCCCCCGGCCCACCGCTCCATGTGCCTGCAGGGGGCACCCCTGGGCCCTGCTTCTGCCTGAGGCCCCGGCCCTGGGGGGGCCAGGGCTACTTGTGCTACTCCCACCTCCCCCAGGGCCGGGGTCTCCCACAGTGGCCTGGACCTCACCCTCAGCCAGGCCAGCAAGCACTTTGGGGGCCTCCCAGCCTGTGGCAAGGAAAGAGGGTGAAAGGTGGAGGCGTGCGGCCCCCTTTGGCGCCCCAGCCTGGCCTCCTCTCCCAGCACACACTGGAGGCAGGGGAGGGGCCCGAGGGCAAAGGCATCTGGGGCCTGTCCCTTCTCCTCAGCCTGGCAACGGCTCCATGAACCCCAAACTGAGGTCGTATCTTCTCCCCTGGGCCACGCTGAGTCGGCCGCCTCAACTTCCCCAGGAGGCATGGGTCTGCGGGGGTGGGGACGTGTCTCCCTGAGCCTGGATTGAGGCCTCTCCTTTGTCCTGACTCACAATCCTCACTGATGCTCAGCCTGTGCTCCGCACGATGGCTGCCGCGGACCCCGCGATGGATGGACGCACGTCCCCTCAGGCAGGGCCAGGCGGGGCACCCACAAGGACGGCCCTCAGCCTGGGAGGCCACTAACCCCGCAAACCCCTCGCTGGTCCCTCTTCCCAAATCGGTGGGGTGGTGGTTTCTGCTGGCCCCCAAGGCAGTGGCCAAATCGTGTCCCTACGTTGTCAAGCCCTCAGGTGTGTGTGTGTGTGTGTGTGTGTGTGTGTGTGTGTGTGTCTGTCTGTCTTGGGTGGGGTGGGCCTGGCCTGGGAGGCCAGGAAGGAGGGCTTCCCCCGACCCCCATCCCCATCCAGAGCACATTGACCTGATGCAGATTGAAACGGGGCTTAAGGGGGGGCCTGCAGGACAGTGACCCTGAGGACCGCAGTCTGTGTGTAAGTCGGGGCTCAAAAGCCCAAGATGCAGAAGTGACAACTGCCTAGGACCCCCAGCTCTGAAGACACCAAGAATGTGGGGTAGAGATCAGCTGGGATTCACGTCCCTGTCCTCAGTCCCCACTAGGGTCTGGGAGCCCCAAGCTGCTGAGATGTGCTGGCCAGCTTCCCAAAACTGAGAATGACCCAGCCTGACACCCAGCTCTGAGCTGGGGCTGCACTAGCAAGGCCCGAGGCCTCTCCCCTGAGAACAAGGACTCCCCAGCTTCCTTGGTAGTCAGTCTACTGGTGCAGACTAACCCCTGGAAGCACCCCCAAACCCCCTCCTGTGAGTAGACCCCCTTTTTGAGGCCCTGGTGAGGAGGCAGGATGTGGGGACATCAGCCCTGGGGCCACCTGGGGTGACAGGAGCAGCAGCACTCCTGTCACCTCGCCCCCACAGTGTCTAGTCACAAACCCTTCTGAGCCCCCAGCCACCCGGACTCCCCCACCCACCCCCAACACTGGCAATAAATCCTCAACTGTGACTCAGCTTGGCCCAGAACTGCCTATGTGTCTGGTCCCCGGGGGAGGGGCTGGGGAGAACACCCCAAACCACCCTTCTTCACTGGGTCAGAGACTTCTGTGTGACCTACACTGAGTCCCTGCCACCTGTGCCAGTTTCCTCATCTGCGAAGAGGTGGCCACGACGGCATCTGTGGCTGGCACCAATTACCCATTCAGAAAGAACTGATGCATGCCTTGTCCTGGGAGCTTTAATATTTGTGATAAAGTTCTAGTAAATACACACCCTCCCCACCACCCTGCACCCCAGTTTGGGACAGGCAGGCAGGGTGGGCTCTGTCTCACACGGACACTCACGCACACCTCCACCCAGTGCAGACGGAAACCTGTCCTGTTCAGAAATACAAGCAGCAGCTGGAGCCCGGGCCACTGGGGTGGAGGGTGGAGCCAGTCCCACCAGGAGCTGGCCGCCAGGGACGGTCTGCACAGACCCTGGCCCCGTCACAGTGGGCCTTGCAGCAGGCAGTGAGGCAGGCGTCCTGGGCTGGAGACGGAAGGGCCAGGCGCCCACTGAGCACCGGGGCCAGGGTGTTTTCTCAGCCTGGGCGGAGGTCTCTGGGAGTCGCGGTCACACCTCATGGGCTGTCTCTGGGAAGAAGATCTCACGACATCGCTGCACTGTGTCCTGAGGGGAGACCACACTGTGGCCCACAGTGCGGGGGTCGGCATAGATCTCAAAGTCGTTCCCACCCTGTGCACAGAAGGAGACAGAGATGGTGGCGCCTGGACAAGGCTCCCAGGTTGGGGACCAGTACCCACTCTGACTCAGTGTGGTCTCCTCCCACACTGGCTTCTGCAGAGGAGAATGTTCTGGATGTCCCCTCAGAACATTCAGAAAGCCGTCCTCTGCCCTTACCAGGTCTGCCCTAACTTGTTATGTGACATGAAGCAAGTGCCCAGCCAGCTCTGCGCCCCAGCCTTCCAATCTGTGTAATGGGCTGGTGAGCACAGGCTGTTCTCGGGGAGTCCCCCAAGGTCTGTTCTGTCACCCCGTGCCCTGGCCTTGACCTGGGGGGTGACGTGGAGTGGGAGGGACCTGGGCTGAGCCACACTCACGGGACTGGTCTCGTTCCCGAAGAAATGGATGGTGTCGAAGCTGTCCTGGCCCAGGCTGTCCAGGCAGTAGCGTTTGTCCCAGCCCTCGGGGAAGACGTCAAAGCTGATCATGCCTCCTGCAGGGGCGGGGCGGACAAGGCCCGCAGAGGGGTGGCCTGGGTCAGGCTCTCCATTGGTCACTTCATTCGACCTCCCTGAGAGCCTCCTGAGGCCCAGGCACAGGACAGACAGACTCGGGGTCCTTGTGGCAGTTTTGATCCAGGTGAGTCAGTGGGGTGGCGGGGAGTTCTCAGCCAGCATGGTAGGGGAGACTTCTCTGAGGAGGTGACACTGAGCTGAGATGTAAGCCGGCACGGTGGTGGCTGGGGAGCAAGTACAGTCCCCAAGAGAGGTGAGGGCGAGGAGTGTAACAGGTCTGTTCCTCCGTAAGGACCCCTCTGGCCACTGTGGGGATGGGTGGAAGGTGAGGAGGCAGCCAGATGGAGCCGGGCCGAGGCTGCTGGTAGGGGAGGCGTGGGCAGTGGGCGGATTCCAGGTGGATTCCAGACAGAGGGTTCCGGGACTTGTCAGCAGACTGGACTTGGGAAGGGGTGAGGGAGAAAACTCAAAGGAGACGTTCGTTTTTGCCTTGAGCAACTGGGTGGGGGGCTGCTGACTGGGTTTAGGTGCAGAGGAGCGGGAGGTGGTAACACACGGAGTCCCTGGTTGTTCGGCCTGAGCCTGCCTGTGTTCTGCGGGGGGAGTGGGGGTTGCAGTGCAGCGAGGCTCCAGGGCCGGCCCTGCCCCTCAGGCCCCAAGTGGGTGGACACGTACCTCGGGAGAATCTCAGCCCTTTGCCAGCAAACTCAGTTTTCAGAGCTTCCACAAACTTCTCCCGGATCCTCTCCTTCTGCAGGAGGGAAGAAAGCAGACCAGGGCTCAGAGGCTGCTGGGAGCCAACCCCTGTGCTGGGCACACAGCTCCTGAGAACTCACTAAGTCCCCCAGGTGGACACATGACCCCTCCTGACCTATGGGAAGCCAGCGGAGAGGGCCTGCACCTGTTCAAGGTCACCCAGCCTCAGTGGTAGAGCCAGGGCCCGAACCCAGAAGGTCAGTGACGGGACTCAGTGCCACGTCCTGCCAGTGGGGATGCAGGGGAGTGTTCGGAAGGACACCCTGGAGTAGAGGCTAAAGGAGCAACGCTGACGGGAAAGGGCAGCCTGAGCCCAAAGTCATAGAGCCCACCTCAGGGCAGGGCTCTGCCCAGCTCAACACAGCAAACCACGGTTCAGACAGCAGACGTGAGTGTAAGAAGAGAGCACACGAAGGCCTGTTAATAAGTAGCAGTGGGCGCTCAGAGGGAGGTCAGCAGGATGGCGGGCTCAAACAGAGCACCAATCAGGCAACGTTCATTGGCTGGGCGCCCCTGGGTGCAGTGGACTGGCCTGGGTGGGGGGAGCCAGCAGGGCCCAGGGAGCCCCAGCCCCCAGCCCCCGGGGCAGCATATCTACAACGTGCAGTCAGGGGCTTTCACTCACCAACCTGGCCCGGCTGGGACCACAGAGGGGAACAGCCATGCGGAGCCTGGAGGGGCAGCTGTACTAGTGGGGAGGGGGAGCCAGCACACAGGAGTGGTCAGCTCCCTCGGCCCAGGCTGTGGCAGAGGGTGGGGGTGGGCTGTCCCCATGTGGCCCAAGCAGCTTAGCAGGATGGTCAGCTCACACGGAGCCTGGAGGCCTGGTTTGGAGAGTTAGGACACATTCTGGGGGACCAAAAGCCACCGGAGAGCACAGGAGTGGAGTGCCTCGTACTGTGCCTTTGTCAGTCAAAGCCTTGGGTGGGACTGGGACGAAGAGGGAGACAGGTGATGGCCAGCGGTTTGGAGCCTAGAAGTGGTCCGGGGAGGACATGAGCTAGAAGGCCTGCCACGACCCAGGTTCCAGGCCTAGCTACTGTGCTTCCTGGCTGTGTGACCACGGGCAAGTCACCTAACTGGTACGGAGGAATGGTCCTAAGTGGTTTCAGGTGGCTGGCTGTGCCTGCTGTCTCTGGAGAACCAGCCCCATGTGCCAAGTCCAGCCTCAGCAGGGCGTGCAGGAGGCCCAGTGGCACACGCCCCACTGCAGCACCAGGAGCAGGCGAACAACAGCCAAAGAGCCGAGAGGAGACCTTCCTTGGGGTTGTGGGGAGAGTGAACGCTGGCAGACCTCCATCCTGCCCAGTCCTCATTATACCCCACAAGGTGGGAACTGTGATCACCCCCACTTTAAAGATGAGAAAACACGCCCTGGCTGGTGTTGATTGAGCATCGGCCTGAGAACTGTTAGGTCGCCAGTTTGATTCCTGGTCAGGGCATATGCCTGGGTTTCGGGCCAGGTCCCAGGTTGGGGGGTGTGAAGAAACCGATCAATGTTTCTCTTTTTTCTCTCCCTCCCATTCCCTCTCTCTGAAAAGTAAAATCTTAAAAAAAAAAAAAAAAAAAAAAAAAAAAAAAAAAAAAAAGGATGAGAAAACAGAGGCATACAGTAGTGAAGTCATTTTCCAGGTGACTGATTCGTCAAGCAGAAGGTGGAGCTGGGACTGGAACCCGGGGTGGCCTGAGAAGGGGCACGTGTGTGGGAGTCTTCGCCACTCCCACAGGAAAAGTCTCCCCGCCTGGAGGGCGTTGTCTACCCCAAGCCTCTGGACAGAGAGGGGGTGGGGTTCACTGAGCTAGGAGGTGCATCACTTGAGTTCCCACCCACCCTCAGGGAAACCTGTCTCAAGTTCAAATCTTTGCTCTGCAACCAATTTCCTACGTGACCCTGAACAAATCACTTGCCCTCTCTGGACCTCAGTTTCCTCATTCATAAAATGGGGATAATACCACCTATTTCATTCATTCAAAAATTATTTCTTGAGCCCTTGCTATGTGCCAGGTATGGGCTGGGCCCCGGGGATTTGGCAGCGAACAGCACAGAAATCCTGGCCCTGAAGGAGCTTACAGCTTTGGCGGGGGACCAGACATCAGCCAAGGTTTAAAAAGCAGGTGATCCAGTGTTGAGTGGGTGGCGAAGGCTGCTTGGGGAGAAATCAAACAGAGGAGTCGGAGGTGCAGGGGGACGCAACGTTAAATGTCATGCTCGGGGAAGGCCCCACTGAGAAGGTGACATCTGAGCAGGTGTGAGGGAGATGAAAGGACAAGCCGTGTCTGAGGGCACAGCCCTGGAGCGGGAGACTGCCTGCTGTCTTACAATCACAAACGGGACATGGCCGGAGAGCCATGGGGGACAGCAGACTTCAGGTCAGAGAGGCCAGGGACGGGCCAGCGTGAAAAGGCTCGGATGGATGAACTCACTCCATCCCTGGAAGGGGGGGTGAGGATGACAAGCAAAATGCAATTCAAGGTGTGGCAGGGGCAGCACACAAAGGGCCTTGGTAAGTCCTAAGCACAGATGCACAGAGTAAGCTGAACAGGTGGGCCTGAGCCAGGCAGACAGACCCTCAGGACACCACAGGAGGAGGCTGAGACATTGTCCAGTTGGCAAGAGGGCCATGGAGGGCTGTGAGCAGAGGAGACAGATGTGCTTGTCAAGGTTCTCAGCGGAACTGCTGGAGAGTAGACTGGTTTTACCACGTGTGGGGAGTGGGGCACCGGGGGAGACATAGGCGAACAGATTTGAGACCAACTCCAGAGGCTGAATCAGCAGGGATGATTGTTGGACCCTGTGTGGGTGGGGAGGTGTAGAGGGTGCCCGAGGTGTGAGTTTACGTAAGCAGGTGGTTGGTGGTGTCGGTCATCAGAGGAGGGAGACACGCCTATAGCCATGGCACATGGTAGGTGTCCAGGGTATCGGTTCTATCGGAACACCCCACTCTCAACCCATTTCACTGATGAGAAAATTGAGGCTCAGAGAGGTTGAGTAACTGAGGCCCTACAGCCTAAGGTGGCACCTTGTCCAGTTCAGAGAACTCGATTCGCTCTTCCAGGGTGCAGCTCCGGCCGATGGGTGAGATGTTCAGCATGCCATTCCGAAACTCGATGAAGGTTCCACTGGTGGTGATGGGGTGGGAATCAGAGAGAAGGAGACAAGGCCCTGAATTCAATCCAGCCCCATCTGGACTGCACAGGGGATAAGAATACCCCCTCAGTAAGTCAGGGCTGGAGCATCTCCAGGTCCCACCAGAGGCCTGCCCTTTCCTCCTTAGGCCCCGAACTGGGAGGAAGGGCTGGACACAGGCTGGGCAGGGTCTCACCGCTTCTTGGGCAGTCTGAGCAGGGCCATGTAGCGGAGGCAGAAGTTGATCAAGTCCTGCAGCAGTTCCTCCCCGAGGTGGTTCTGGATGGTCTGGGCATGGAACACGAGGCTCTGAGTGGAGCAGGCATGGTGCCCCTCCCCGCACCCAGGACAGAGGGCACCATGGACTGCTTCACTCACCGTGGAAAAGCGTCCCTCGGCTAAGGGCCTGGGGCGACACTGACCTGCTTGGAGAGCAGTCGTCCATGCTTATACTGCACTGTCCCGTTCTCAGCAAACACATAGTCAAACTTCTCGATGACTTCAGGGACATGGAGAGGCCAGGAGAGAGAGAGAGAGTGTGAGACCAGGTGTCCAGAGCCAAGGAGATGAGAAGTGACTGGAGTGGGCAGGAGTGGGGAGGCACAGGGAACGCAGCCAGAGGCTGTCGCACGTTCCAGGTGGGAGGCGATCAGTGGTGGGGCTGTGGGGATGGAGACACGGGGACACAGGGAGACATTTCTGGACTGGCTGATGAACAAGGAGGTGGGGAAAAGGGAAACTCCAGGAAGTTTCTGGTCTGAGGAGCTGGAGTATCTGCCTGAACTAAGATCAGGAACCTGGCTGAGAACAGGGGTTCTGGGGCCAAACACTTCCTGGGTGACTTCAGAATCCTCCTCTATAAAATGGATAATCATGTACGCACTGAAGCGCAGTGGTGAGGATTAAATGAAAGGAAGCTAACACATGGTCGTTTTGAAGAAATGGTAGCCATAATTGGTTATGCCTATTTTAAAGATGGGGAAATTGAAATTCAGCAGGGAGAACTAAGAATGTAAACTATGTCAGGGCAGGATTCTGCTTCTGTTCCCTACTGTTTCTTTAAAAAAACAATGCCTGGTTCTGGCTGGTGTGGCTTAGTGGATTGATCCCAGGACTGCAAACCAAAAGGTCACTGGTTCGATTCCCAGTCAGGGCACATGCTCAGGTTGCAAGCCAGGTCCCCGGTTGGGGGTGTGCAAGAGACAATCGATCAACATCTCTCTCACCAATGTTTCTCTCCCTCTCTTCCTTCCTTCTCCTCTCTCTAAAAATAAATAAATAAAATCTTTAAACCAAAAACAGTGCCTGGCACATGATAGGTGCTCACTAAGTGGTTGCTGAACCAGTGAGGAAACATCTGGCCATTTCTTCTACCTCCTTTGCCGCACAGAAACAGGGCTGGGTCTTTGAAGGCATGTTGATCCAGGGATCTCCCCAACTCCCGCTCCCGCCCCCAACCCAACCCAACTGCTGAGCTGGCCCTGGCCAGCTCCTCCTACCTTCGTCCCCCTCTCCCAGCTGCTCAGCAATCTTAGAGTAATCGGAGCCGCCCACCACACCGATCTGCACCCTGCTTCGCAGCTTCTGCAGGAAGGCAGCCACCTCGGGGTCAATTTTCTGCGACGGGTAGAGAAGCAAAGGATGCTGGCTGTCAGCACGTCTGGGGCCTCCGCTCAGCCCTCACTCTGCGCTCAGAATCCAGGGAGCCCATGTTCCACCTGGATCTGAGGCAGTTCAAGGTTTAGAACACAGATCTTAAAAAAATCAGATGCACTTGGGCCCCAGCTGGTGTGGCTCGGTGGATTGAACACCGACCTGCAATCCAAAGGGTTGCTGGTTCGATTCCCAGTCATAGTACATACCTGGGTTGCGGGCCAGGTCCCAAGTAGGGGTCATGTAAGAAACCACATGTTGATGTTTCTCTCTTTCTCTTTCTCCCTCCCTTCCCCTCTCTCTAAAAGTAAACAAATAAAATCTTAAAAAAAACCCAACAACCAAAATCAGATGCACCTGGGTTCAAACTCTGGCTCAAGTCCCTCAGTAGCAGGATGACCTTTGAGCAAATGGCTTTGCCTTTCTTTGCCTTGTTAGTCCAATCAATCAAATGGGGGTCACAGTAGCAACACCTGCTAGGAAGTGTTTAGAAATGACCAATTAACTGGTGACCGATTGATTACGTGAAAAGATTCCCCACCCAGGAAATGTAAACTAATGAATTATAATCCATGTTTTCAAACACTCAGATATTCAAAGCTGACAATATCAAGTGTGGACAATGATACAGGGGGTGGGGGGGACAGGCACACTCAATATGGCTGGTGAGAGTGCAAACTAGCCATTCTGGAGGGTAATTTGGCAAAATTTACTAAAACTTATAATGCACATGTCCCGTCACCCAGCATTTCCGCTCCTCTTGCCCAGGCGGGTATAGAGGTTCGCAGGGGTTTACAACAGTGGAAAACTTCAAGCGACTTACGTGCCCATCATTCACAAAATGGCACACACCAGCTCTGACATATTACACTGCGGTTACACAGGGTAAGTCAGGCCTGTACTTCCCACATGGGAGAGTCCTCAGACAGGCTAATTGTCAAAAACAAGTTGCAGGAAGACACACACAGTATGATGTACGATACCACTTATTTTTTAAGAAGCCTCATAAAACAATGCTTAATGTTTCCTCTGGGCAAACAGAGACCCAGATAAAAGCCTGGGAGGAAGCCACACAACAGGCAGCCGGGACGCCCTGGGGAGGGGACTGGGTCCTGACACAGTACGTGGAGAATTAGCCCTCTCTGTTGTTTTCATTTATTTCAAGAGAATGCATTTTTAATTAGACAAATATTCATAAATTATACCTGTATAATTAAAAATTAACTTTTTCCCTGGCTGGTATGGACCAAGGGTCGCAGGTTTGATTCCCAGTAAGGGCACATGCTTGGATTGCGGTCCCCGGTTGGGGACTCGAGGGGTGACTGATTGATGTTTCTCTTACACATTGATGTTTCTCTCCCTCTTTTTCTCCCTCCCTTCTCCTCTTTCTAAGAATAAATAAACAAAATCTTAAAAAAATTAACTTTCAGAAAGCACTAAGGACAGGGCCTGGCAATGACACTGGCGGGCAGTATTAACACCATTCTCCTACAGGCTGTTGGGCCAGAGAAGCAGAGTCAGAGGAAAGGGGCTGTTTTTAGACACTGACACTCTCCCTCCCCTGTCATCTCTCTCCCATCCCAGAGGACTGGGGAGCTGACGGAGGGCAGGAAGGCCTGATTCCTCCATGTGTCCCAGGGCCCAATCCAGAGCCTTCCCACAGGGAAGAGGATGGGGCATGCAGGACCTAAGAGTGGACACCAAGACCTGTTTCCATCAGCCCCTGCCCTGTAACCCAGCCCTACTGGCTCCCGACTCTAGGAGATCCCTCAGCTGGTCCTTGTGGCCCCAGACTAGAGGGCGGAGTACATGCAGGGCAGGTGAGAAAGAGGCCTGTTTATCCAAGCAGCCAGCTAGTGAGGAGGGATCTCGCGGCTCATCCGGGGTGAAGTCCAAAGGGAGAAAAACAGTGTGTGCAGCAGAGGGCGGAGGACCCACAGGGTGGGATGTCTTTAGAAGCACTGCACTCCCAGCTAACCAGTACCACAATATCCTCCGTGTGACCAGGTTAGTCCTGAGAACTCTCACCTCCAGGTGGGCAGGGCCCATAGTCAACCGAAAAGGCATAGAAATCTCTCCCTCCTTCCCTCCACGGCTGGGATGGAAAGTGGGAGAGGGGTTTGAGAAAGTAGATCCAGGCCCAGGCCTGCAAAGGTTGGAATAGATGGTTCTGAAATCCCCTTACCCCCCCACCAGATGGCGAATTTGACACTTGGGTGTGCTCCAAGTCCCATCTGAAACCCGAGTTCAGACGCCAGCTTCCGGCTACCGGTGCATCCTAGGACTGAACTGAGGAGAGCCCCGGCTAGGGATACGGGGGTCTTCGAGAGCCAAACGTTGGCATGGGGAAGGCTGGCAGAGGGTTAGGGAGGGAAGCTAGACCCTCCCTCGCAGCCTCCTCCCTCCAGAATCGACCCAGCCCGGACGCTCGGGGGTTGTGACGTGAGGGATCGGGTGTCCGTCATTCCTAGCGGCGATCAAGGGTGTCGGGGACCGAGCACGGCTGAATCCCACACTCGGCCTCTGAGGTCCGGGTCACTCCGCTGCAGGCCCCACATACGGCCTCCGGGTAACTGCGTGACATTCCCGACCCGAGCTTCAGAAGGTCGGGTCCCTACCTGGCGAGCTGGCGTGAGGGTTCCGTCCACGTCAAACAGGCAGAGCACGCGCTCCTTCCTGCGGGCGCCCTCAGTGGTCACAGCCATGGCTGCAGCTCCGCGCGCCCGGCAGAGTCGTGGGATGTGGCTCCCGAGGCCGCGCGGCAGAGAGGCAAGATAGGGCGGGGCTGGGAGGGGCGGGATCGGCGGGCTGACCCGGTTGCGCCAATCTCTAAAGGGCGTGTCTGGGGCGTGGTCTCGGCGGGAGGTGGGGGCCCGGCCTGAGCTAACTCGACAGGATGATTTTGGTTGCATAGGGCGGAGAAGGGACGGGGAAATGGGGCGGGGCAGAACCCGGCACAGATGGATTGTTCCAACCCATGAGGAGGCGGGGCCTGGGCTCGGAGGGGAGAGGTAGAACCCGGAAAAGAGGGTCGTGCCACAGCTGGGCCGTAGATGGATGATACTGATTGCTTCTGGAGGTGGAGGGGCTGGACCGGGGCGGGGTCTCGAGTCTGCAGTGCAGGGCCCCACGAGGCGGGGCGAGGGCTGGACTGTCCCAACTCTCCGTGCCCGCCTTAAATCACTCTGTGACTCGTCCCTGCCGGCTAATGCCTTTGCCCTAAAAATCCTGAGGTTGAAATCTGATGGTCTTTGTTCAGGCTCTGGACTTTGCCAGATGGTTTTCCCCTCTCTTCTCCTGCTGTCATTCTGTCCACCCCATAAGGCTCAGCGCATGGCCCACCCTCTTCAAGAAGCCTTCCTGGATCGCTCTTTCACAACTATTTAATCATCGCGTTGACCCTGGGGTCAGTTCTAGGTTGTTTTCCCAGCTCCACTACTATGTGACTTCCAGCAAGTCATTTCCCTTCTCTGAAGCTTTGTATTTCTATTTGAAGAATGGGAAGAACACCTACATTGTAGGGTTGCTGTGCACATTAAAAAAAGAAAAATTTGTGTAAAAGACCCCGCAAAACTCCTGTCACATAGCAGGCTCAGGCCAAAGGAGATTTTGTATAGATGTGCTTGATACTGTTATGGATTAAACAGCCATTGCCTGTCAAAGTCTTAAAAATGTGCAAACGTTTTGAGCCAGCAGTTCAACCTCTAGAAAATAAAAGGAAAAAAGGGGAGGGGATTCGTGAAATTAATTATGAATCATCTATAAGATGAAGTCATAAAAATCTGTGTTGTAGAATATTTATTTATTTATTTTTAGAGAGAGGAGAAAGGAGGGAGAGAAACATCAATGTATGGTTGCCTCTCTCGGGCCCTCTACTGGGGACCTGGCAGGAAACCCAGGCATGTGCTGTGACTGGGAATCAAACAAGCAACCCTTTGCTTCGCAGGCCTGTGCTCAATTCACTGACCACACCAGCCAGGGCTGTGTTGTAGAATATTTAATATGGAAAAATTATGATTCTGTTTTCTAAATATATTTTATTTATTTTAATTGTTGTGTGATCCCATTTTTGATATTGAAAAGTAGCAGGCTGTTGCTGGGAATTCAAAGTAGCATGAAATTCAAAGATATTTCCCTCCTTGGAAATGTGTTGACTGCAGCTTCCTATCCTCCAGGGCTCTCTGTTTTTCCCTTCTCCCACACTCCAGAGCCAAAGGCCTGCCTCCACATCCCTCTGTTGTCCCAGGGGCCCTTCAGCTTGAGGCTGTACCTGGGAAGGGATCTTTGCTGCACTTGCCATCCTCAGCCCTGATTCCAGTGATCAACTCAGGTCATGTAGTTGACACACTCACCCACACACCTATGAGTGGCAGGCACCACTGTGCACCATGTTTTTGATGGCCTGTTTGCTTTTCTGTGTTGGTAGCTGCCCCGAGGAGACCACTGGTGTCAGAGTCCAGGAAACTGCAGTTTGATCCCTTCTAACAACAAAGGTTGAACAGATCACCTTCCCTCACTTGGCCTGTTTCTTCATCTATATAATGGGGACATAATTCCCACCTGTTAGGACTATAGAAGGTGAGATAGTAAAAACTGTTGCTTGTCAATCCCTGATCGTGTGCCAGTCATCATAGTGGACACTTGACCACACATCTTCTTGTACGCTCACAGCAGCTCCAGAAGGTATTCTTGTCTCCACTTGATGAAGAAAAAGGAAGGGCGTGAGCCCGAGGCTGCACAGAGCACCTCCAGGCTGGCAGGGCTGAGACCAGGCCTCATGCACAAAATTTAAGCGGGCACAAAAATAAACTCAGTAATCAAGATAATGTTTTAATGTAATATGCTTTTTTTGTTTTTGTTTTGTTTTTAGATTTTATTTATTTATTTTAGAGAGGGGAAGGGAGGGAGGAAGAGAAACATCAGTGTGTGGTTGCCTCTCTAACCAGGGAACCTGGCCTGCAACCCAAGCATGTGCCCTAGACTGGAAATTCAACCTGTGACCCTTTGGTTGGCAGATCGGCACTTAATCCACTGAGCCACGGCAGCCAGGGTTAATGTAATGTTTTTTAAAATCAAAATCAATGCAAGAAAATTGGTGATGAGCGCTGACCAGTGTGGCTCAGCAGGTTGAGGGTCCTCCGGCAAAGCAGAAGTGGAGCCAGAAAAAGCCACTGCCTGTCACTGCCAAAATCAATAAGCAGAGACAGGGGTTGAATCTTTATGGGTGCTTTATTCAGATGGCTGGCGATCTCGGAAGACAGCAGTTTGTGTGCCCTAACAGACTGTCTTATGTTCCATTTTAAACTGACCCTTTTTATAAGGAGAAGAAAAGTATAGGTAAGGGGATTGGAATTCAGGGAAAAAAATTAATCAGATAAAAAGCTGCGTCATTCTTTCATCTGTGTCCTGGGTAGTGGTCGGAAGCTGGTAGTCCTTGCCTTGGAGCACAATGGCTCAGATACCATCTTGACCTCTTGCAGTCCTCCTGAGGCACAAAGGTGGAACTGTTTATGGTCTCGTGGAGTCAAGGAGGGTCATACCTTCAGTTCCTGGAAGAACAATAGCTTTTTCTATGCATGAATTACTAAGCTTATTGACTATTACCTAGAACTAAAATTTCCTGTGTCTGGAGTTCCACCATCAAAAGGTCTCCAGTTCCAGGCCCGGTCAGGGTACGTGCCTGGGTTGCAGGTTTCACCCCTGGCCAAGGTGCGTAGGAGAGACAACCAATCGATTGATATTTCTCTCTCGCATCAATGTTTCTCCCTCTCTTTCTCCCTCCCTTCCCCTGTCTCTGAAAATAAATAAATAAATAAATAAAATCTTTAAAAAATTTTGTGATGTACAAATGTCAAAAAATTGAAAAGACAGGCCCTGGCTGGTGAGGCTCAGTAGACTGAATGCTGGCCTGAGAACCAAAGGGTTGCTGGTTTGATTCCCAGTCAGGGCACATGCCTGGGTTGCGGGCCAGGTCCCTGGGAGGGGGCATGCAAGAGGCAACCACACATTGATGTTACTCTCCCTCTCTTACTCCCTTCCTTCCCCTCTCTCTAAAAATAAATAAATAAATAAATAAATAATTTAAAAAATTTTGTAACCATAAAAAAATTTAAAACACAGGATCAATAATCATTCTGAGGAGCCATACAGGAGTCAAGAGGCAAAAGGAAAAATCTTTTTTTTCCAGGCCCCGCAGCAAAATTCGGTTCATTCGTGAGACAAGCGTATCGTGGCAGACATTGCTGGGAGTCCAGGGAACACTGTAGGAAAACAAGAAGCTTTTGTTGTCTGTTGGATGCCGACAGAAAACAGAAGAACCATCTCCATGAGAGAGAAGACGAACTCTTCTCCTTGCACCTCCTGCTCCAGCTGGATCTGGTCTCTGAGACTCAGGCCACTGGCGACCCTAAAACCCTTTCCCAGGGCCCACCTGTGGGTGGAGCTACAACTGGCCAGATTAGTCTCTAAAATCTCACAGCTGACACCTATTCCATCGCAGAAGAATTCCTAAGGAGTTGGTTAAATGCAAATGCCTGGGCTCCACCCCATACTGGAATCCGGAAGCTGTAGGATGGGGCCCGCGGGGCAGGACAAATGTTTGTCTCCCACACTTCGGGTCCACCTTTTCAGAGACAAGCAACGATAAGCTCCCAATAATAGCGCACTTATGCTTTAGACCTGTAGTGACCCAGTTTCTTCACAAATACCTTTCACGGTCTCTCTCTAATCTCTCACTACAACCATTTCAGTGAGGTAGACACTGAAACCCAGAGAGGGGAGTGAACTGCCCTGAGACACAAACCCAGGAAAATCAGATGGGGTGGCCCTTGTGGCCACCAGTATGTCCCTTTAAGAGGGAGACTCATCCCTAGCAACTGGTGTTCAGGTGTGGCCTGGGGGAGGCCCCAGGGAGAGCGAAGAGCAGGGCTGAGGGAACTGGGACTGAGACGCCTGGCCAGGAGTGTGTTTCCAGAGCACCAAAGGAAGCCGGGCTTGAAGGCGGGGGGCCCAGGACCCCATTCGAGTAGGATCCTGCTCAGGAAGGAAGCCTGGGCCAGGCAGTTGGCTAAGGTTTGAAGGTTAGTGACTTCCATGTTTGCTTTGGGCAACTGTAGATAGAGCTCATACTTTGGGCGTTTCACTGACTTTTGCCAGAATCCTCTGAGGTGAGTACCCTTATACTTAATTTCCAGATATAGTTACGGACACCAGAGAGGTGAAGTGGCTTTCCTGGGTCACACAGAACAGTCAGGATTCACGTTCAGTTCCAGTCCCCTAAACCCATGCGTTTCCCTGGCCCCTTGGTGGAAAGCCAGGTGTCAGCATGTTACTGAACAAATACAGCGTCGTTGACCCTCTTTTCCCCTAGCTCAAGTGTGACCCTCTGAAGGTGGGTCATCCCAGCCCAACAGGGCAGCACAGGTGTAGTGGGTATACAGTCAGCCGATCATTCCTGGGGCTGCCCCTCCCAGCCAGGTGACCTTGGGCAGGTCCCTCCCACCCTCTGAGCCTGTTCCTCATTGCTAAATGGGGCTGCCACTGCAGCCTGTCCAGGCTGTGAGGAGATGAGGGTGCAGGGGAGGAGATGCGCTTAGACTAGTCCCTAGAGGACCTGCAGAGAGCAGGGCAGACTGTTGCTGGCTTTAGTTCCATCTTGGTGCTGAGCAGTGGGTGGTTGGGGAGACTGTGTGTGTTGGCTGTTTTTCCTTCATTTTCCAAAATGCCTGCAGAGCTTACATTGTTTTCACAATAAACAAGTGCGTTACACTTAAGCTGCAGTGAGCATGTGTAGAGGTGGCTTGTGGAGGGATGGAAGCTCTTGCTGGCTTGGCACAGGCCCTCTTGGGGCTCCTTGGGCTCCCTTGGGGCTCCCTCAGCCAAAGCCAGTAGGGACAGAGATGGCCCCAGCACTGCCCCGCCTGGGGGTGAAGAGCAGGGACAACAGCCTCTTGACATCTGGGTTAGTGATCTCTGGCTCAGACCTGAGTCCTGAGGACAGTGAGACCTTGGGCAAGTCACTCACCTCTCACATCAGGAGCAGGGAGAAAAGTCCCTTTAAGAGGGACCTTAGAGACAATCTGATTCACAGTTTTCATTCAACAGAAGAATAAACTGAGGCCCAGTGAAGGGAAAGCCTTAATCTAGGTATCTGAGGTAGAGGCTCAGTCCAGGCCCACCAAAATGCAGGTCCAGGGTTTTTTATGACCCACCCCTCCCCCTCAATGTGGGCCTACCAGGACTGAACTGGAGGACTGATTCACTCCATGATGGCAGCTCTGTGCCAGGCCCTGTGCTGGGTGCTGGGTGCCCAGGGGATCACAGCCAGGCCCTGCCCCAGCTGGCAGGAGTGTTTGGGGAGGCACCCACAGGAGGGAAGGAGCCGTGGGTGGGTAGGGGTCAGGAAGGCTTTGCAGAGGCAGTGCTGGTGCTGGGCCTTTAGCACCAGATAAAGGGGTGCTCTAAGGATAGGCGCCGAGGGGTGGGGAGATGGTTTGGGAAGGGTGGGAAGTCTGGTGCAGCAAAGAGTAAATTGAATCCAGATATGGAAACCATCGCAGTGATAGGAATCCGCTCTTACAGCGGGGTGTGGGAACTGAAGTCCGGGGACAAGTTAGAGAAGGGCCTTGACAAATGTGTTCCCCCATGGGCTCTTTGGGGGCCAACGAAGTACAGAAGTGTGTGGGGAGCACAGCATACTCCCGTTATCTGCAGTACCGGAGGCCTCCCGACTTTGGGGGTGGGCCGGGCTGCGTGGGTTCCACAGCGCCATCTGGTGTACATCTCTCTCACTGCATCATGTTGCTGGGGAAACGGTGGGTGGGTCAGAGGTCTGGCTCCTGATCAATCTGAGCTTCAGGTTCCTGGTCAGCCTTGTAGACGAGGGGTCCAGTCCTCTTCCAAAGCAATCACGCTCCGTGGCCAAGGGCTCACCATCAGGAATACACCAGACCCCTACTGGGTCTTTGCCTGCCCTCGGGCCAGAGCCCCAGTGTGAGTGAGCCTAAGGACACATAGGTCTCACGGAGCAACCGTCCAGCCTGGGCAGACACCTTCCTCCCACACCATCTCACCCTGCACAGCCGTCCTGCTTCCACGCACACATCTGTGATGAGCAGCCTACTCTTACCTTACTGGAGCCTTGCTACATGTCGAGAAGACAAAGCCAGGTATCAAACAGCTTGTCTGCCATGTGTGCGACTTCAAACCCACTGGAAGGTCTGTAAAGATGTTCACAAGATGCTCTCCCAGGATGATGGGATTTGGGGTGACTTTCCCTCTCACCTCTGTGTTGGTTGCTTATATTTTCCGAATATATATAAAATCTTCATACTTACATAACCAAAAACTTATTTTCATTTTGGAAGAAACAAATTAAGAAATCTGAGCGCACCCCAAATCAGAGTTGGAGCGTCCCAGCAAATGCTTGTGGAAGCAGGGCAGTGGCTGACAGCGGCTCTGTGGACTCTGTAGCCCTTTTTCTTAAAGATTGTATATGTTTTTAGAGAGAGGGAAAGGGAGAAAGAGAGGGAGAGAAACATCGATGTACAAGAGAAACACCAGTCAATTGCCCTCCACACATCCCCAACTGGGGACCTGGCCTGTAACCCAGGCATGTGCCCCTACCAGGAACCGAACAGGGACCCTTTGGTTTGGGGGACGATGCCCAACCCACTGAGCCACACCTGTCAGGGCTCCCTGTAGCTCTTGCCTTCACATGTTTCTGTTGTCTTCTGTTCCTCCTGGGGGGCAGGAACCAAACCGATTTCCAAGGCTTCTTCATAGCTCCAGGCACATAGCAACACACAGTACACCTCACCCGCTGCCTGACAACAGCAGCACCCCGCCCTGGTTCTCTGAGGCCCCTACTGGCCCCCCGCCTCAGTGCGTTCTCAGTATCGCAACTGATCATGCTACAAGGCCCTGCACCGTCTGGCCTGTGTGCCTCTCCAGCCTCACTCCCCGACTCCATTCCCCATGGCTCTGGTGTTCCAGCCACTCTGGCCTCCCCTAGTGCCTCCAATGTCCTTTTCACTTGCTGCTCCCTGTGCCTGGAATGCTCTTTCCTCAGATCTGGGCTTTGTTACATCTCAGATTAGATACCACTTTGCCACACAAGGCTTCCTCAACCCCTTCCGCATATTCCCCACTCCCACACTATGCTGCCACCTGGTTTTATTTCTTCCTGAGCATTACCACCACCTGAGATGACCCAGGGTATACTCTTGTCTCCCAGCCTTCTCAGAAATAACCCCTGCCCAGCAGGGCCTTGTCTCTGTACCCCTGGCACAGGGGCCAGCACCGCTTCACACACAGTGTGCTCCCGGGAAATGTGTGCGGGGTTGAATGTACTCCATGCAGACTTGCCAAATGTAAGGGTGAAGCGTATTTTCTGCCATTTCCCCAGAAGCAGGCAGTGCATGTCTACAGTACCTCGTCTTAAAAACTGCCCTCAGGAGAGAGGATTGGCCGGGCCCTCTGCGTGCGGCTGGCTCACAGAACCCTGTCAGTGGCAGGTGAACACATTCTTCCCACAGTCTGATACTCACTGAGCACCTAATCTGTGCCAGGCGCTGGGCAGAGCGCTTCATAGTGACTCTCTTCAAAACTGCTGGTGAGAAAGGCCCACTCAAATGCCCCATCTTATGAGACAGACGGGCTCAGAAGTGGCAAAGTTAGGACTTAAGCCCAGGAAGGATCAGGGCGGGCACTTCTGACTCGCGCCTCGGCACATATCAGCTCTTGGGGAGCAAATATATCAATCAAAGCCACCTGCCCCGTATCCTCCGAAGACAGAGCCTCGTTTTATTCTTAAACTAGCACACTGGACAGACACGGTGCTTCAGTGGGGTGGTGGTGAGAACATGACCTCAGTTCAGGGGCGTGGCCTCCTGTCGCCTGGACAACTGTTTCCCGTCTGGGAATGGGACCAGTGCCCACTTCTCCAATCCACTGTGAAAACACGCAGCACAGTCCAGGCTCACTCAAAGGGGGGTGACTAAACCTGCAGATACCCGCAGTCAAGCTGGGGTGTCTGGTTGTAGCAGGGGGCATTTATTCACCCCAATACTTGTTTGGCAGAGTTATAGTAACATGGTGGGGAGAGATCCCTGGGGCCGAACTGAAACCAGAAGTGAATACTTTTTGGTGAGGTCAGACATCCCGGTGGCCGAGGTCCTCACTGATGTTGGGGCCAGCAGACCAGGCTTTTGAGTCTTACTCAGCCAGCAGCTGTGAGGTGACCTTGGGCAAGTAGTGTTCTCTCTGGGGCCTGTCTCCATCTTTACAAACCAACGGTGAAAGTCACCTACTCTTTGCTGCTGTCTCCACTTCTTATCTGTGAGGCTGCATATCCAGACTCAGCAAAGCCAAGCTCAGAGACAAACAGATCAAGAGCTGGCCAGGGCTTCATGTTGGGCGCACACCCAGAACTTCAAACATGACACAAAAGCAGCAGGCAAAAGTGTTTATTGCATTAGAAAAAACATCGAAGAAAACCAGCAAACACCTCCATACTAAACAGTTATTAGTTTGACTTCAAGGGCAAAAAAGACTCTCACAGGTACAGGCTTTATTTCTGGGAGGGGTGCTGGTCTTATCCCGCTTCCCCCCCGTTCCTTTAAACCAGTGGACCTCTACGGAGTGTCCGCTGTGCGCTACAGCGAAACACATGGCTCGCTCTGCTCCCCACGCCCATGTGAGGCTAGCTGGGCACAGTGGATGCACTCCTGAGGTGCTGGGAGATAGAGAAATACAAAGATGGGTTGGGGGGGGGGGCGCTGAGCCCGTCTGGGCTTCCAGTCAGTGCTGCTGGGACTTGGGTGGCGCGGTGGGGCAGAGCTCGCTTTCCTGCAGGGCTCTTAGAAGCCAGTTTACTCACCCGTTTCCCCCTGGAGCACAGGCGTTGGCACAATGGATGTTGGACATGAGAGGGACCGTCGATGAACCAAGTGACTCAAAGTCTCTTAGTGAAGCCATTTCTCAGTACTGCCCTGGGTCCGGGGGTGACCGTTGGGAGGGGCGCACCCCACCCTCTGGCTAGAGCTCTGTGCAGAGAGGTTTGGAGCAAGAGCCTGCAGAGAGGGAGACCTGGGCAAGGCAAGCTGGAAAAGGCAGGGACCAATGTACTGCCTTCCTGGGACACACCCAGCCTGAAACCCATTCTCCATAGTCCATTCTGCCAGTTGGTCAACATTAAATAGGGTTCCCTGCCAGTTTCTGCTCTAATGTAGCAAGCCAGCAAATCAGTGGGTCCTGATTAGAATTAAACTGCTCATTGGTTTGGCCTCCAATCTGAAAAGTGCCAAAATGTTACATCACAGCTGGTCATCACACACGTGCCCCTGGTCAGGTCACAGGCAAGCACTAAGGCAGAGGCACATGTCCTCCTCTGGCTGAGACCCTGGCGACGCAAACTGTTGCAGCTGACAGTGCAGATGGGAGGGGAGGCGGCCGGGGTGAGCAGCAGCTTTTTGGAGAGAAAAGGCACCTGCTGCAGGCCAAACTCCAGGAAAGACAATGTAATTCAAGTCTGAGAAGTGGCAGGAGGGGCCCAAGAATGTCAGAGTGGGGACGCAGGTACCTGGCAGCTCTGAGTCCTCTCCCCACCTCACTTCCCCAAAAGCTAACTTAAGGGGAGACTCAAGTGAAGAAAAGGAATCTGAAAGCCACTCCAGATAAGAAACTTCCAGATTGTTCCCTGCCTGTAAGCTCTTAACAGCAGCTTGAAAGGAAAATGCCCACGCACACCATGCATCCTTCGAGTCAGAATGACAACGGAAATAGCACGTGTCTTCACAGCACATTTAGGATAATGTAAAAATTCCTACCAACAGCAACTGAGTTTTCTTGCCACCTTGATTGCTCATTATTGTTCTTTCTACATCAGGAATCTCCTCCTGGAGCAGGGAGTCATTTCCCCTCGGCCCCCAGCCGCAGGCTGCATGCTGGTCTGAGGGGTGGGTCCAGTGACCGCACAAGACCTGCGTTCCTACTTGCAGACAAAGTGCCGGCTCTCTGCTGCTCCAGCCCAGACCTTCAGTAATTACGACAGGTCAGCTCTGCTGAGGAAGAGGAGGAGCCTGTGGGCAGCAAGGCAGGTTCTCCAGGATTGAGGTCAGAGGGTTGGTAATCAGTCTAGGAGGGAGGAGGAGTGGCTTTGTCCTGTGTTCTCCACCTGACACTGGCTGTCACTCTTCCTCAATTTGTGGTTCTGGCTGTTCCAGCTCTGGCCCCGTGGCCTTCCCGGGGTACAGGAGGGAAGATGATATACGTTGCGGCTAACAAGTTCACTTAGGTCGGGTGAGTCATCCTCAGACGGGTTCCATGTGCACCAGCTCCTTTGGTTCGTTTAGCACTAGAGAACAACTGCTTCCGGGTCATGGCTGTTGTAACACTCACCTGGGTAGAGCACGGGCGTTCCCTGGAAAGAGGTTCTAGGTTGGAGCTCCCCCAAACTGTGATTCCACTTTCTGCATTAACAAACCCACTCCCTTTCTCGAGCGTGGAGGACGCTTAGGAAGCAGGGTCACAAGTGAACTCACAGACAAGGCAGCCTTAATAAATTAGTATAATACTATTAGAAGGGATGGCGTTTTGTTGTTTCTTAGCAGCATTGTCCTACGCGCGGCCTGATGATCTCCTTCCCTGGGAAGTTTAAAAAGCTGTCCCCTGGTTGTTAGCTCTGATGTAAAATTATAAAATAGAAATCTGGTAGGGTTTGTTTTGTTTAAAAAGAAAAAGCCCTGTCGAGACAGGGCGGTCCATGCGGTCCTGTTAGCTCTGGCCATTGGGTCGGCCCACGGTGCTCCCCCCGGGAGGCTGGATCTGGATGGAGTCCAGGAGGGGCCGCAGGGCCTGTCCGAAGGGGCTGCGGGGAAAACAGACACAGGAGCTGCGGCGGGCCCCGGGGCACAGGCTGCCGCAGCCGGCACCACCACACCGGGACAGGCTCAGCTGCCCATTCCATTTTCTCACCTACTGCCACGTGGTTTTTCACGGTTGGGGGATCTCTAAATAGCCTGCTCCGCATTTTGACTCCTGGAGTCCCCTCCTCAGAGATGCTACTACTCACTCCCTTTGCTTCTAGATCCCTGTTAGCTGTGGCTTGCACAGGCTGACTACACACAGGAATTAGAGGTTCCTGTACTTTCTGTACTTGCATCTCGAATTCTCATGGTACAAGAAGATAAAAATAAAGTTTAATGAGGAAGCTGAGTTTAACAAAATGAAAAGGACACGAAAAAGGTAAAGTCAGGACTGAAATTCCTCCAGGAACTGCGGTCTGCTAGGGAAACAGGGGAGAGGTGGGAAAAGCGACAGACGCAGGCCGTCGGGAGGACGCGCTTTGCCAAGGGCTCCCTGCGCGTTCAGAGGCGCTCAGCTGGAAGCAACGCCGTCCTGCGTCTCAGAGACGCTCCGAGATTGCTTCGGCCTTGAAACAGGCTGTCCACACACATCCTGGTCACTGGGGTTTGTTTCCGTTGGTGGGTACTGCCATTTTTGAAAATTGTCCCCAAGCTCGAGGGAATGAAATATTCACGAAAACATAAACAGATGAAACTGAGAAATAGTAACCTTAATTCAGACAAGCTCAGGGACTCCACCCATCAAATAATAACAGCAAGAACATTCCAGCTACTAAAGTTTGCTCTGGCCCCATAACCTAGATCCTTTAGCTAGGTGGTGGGGTTTAACACACCCACTAAGGCAGGCAGGGCCAGGGCTGGGAGGCGGGGCTCTCCTCACCAACTTGACACCAGAGCCTCCTTTCCTGTGTGAGTTTTTCCTGGGGGCTCCTACTCAGGGTGGAAACAGCTCACCTGGCTGGGCTTGCTGAACCTGCCGGCACCCCTGTTGGACAGGGCCACAGCTCAGGAGAAACTGAGTCAGAGCCGGCAAGCGGACACGGTCCTGGAGTGGGCAGAGGCTGCCCGAACACGGTCAACAGCCAAGGCTGGGAGGGGTGTGATGGCTTTGGGTGGGTGTGTCCTTTTATTTTTTTTTTTATTTGTTGATTTTAGAGAGAGGTGTGTTGGGTTGGGGAGGGAAAGAGACAGAGGGAGAGAACACGGATTTGTTGTTCCACTTGCTTATGCACTCATGGGTTGTGTGTGCCCTGACCTCAAATCAAACCCTCACCCCTGGCATCTTAGGATGACACTCTAACCGAATGAGCCGCCTGGCCAGGGCTAAAAACCCTGCGTTTTAAGCAGGCACTTCTGGGGAGTGGCATGCTTCATGTGCAATGGGAAAGACCGCACTCAGGCCCGGGGGAGGGGTCAGCTCTGAGGAGGGTGAAGTAACACAGGTGAGCATCGCCGAGGAAAGAGTGGCCTTCCACGTTGGAAGCTGCCTTCATGACAGGGCCCACCCTGCTTAGGGCGAGCCTGCTGACACCAGGGGAGGGCGGATGTGGGCAGAGGGGTGGCACTGGCTGGGGGGGGGGGGACTTCAAACGCAGGGGAGAGACAGGAGCTACTTACGTGGAGAGAACTTCAGAGGGAAGGTCAGTGATATAAGAAGGGATCTTCCGCCCAGTCAGGAACTGGGCCACTTCGTTGCTGAAGGTGTTACAGTTGTGTTCAAAGAGGTTGTAGGCTTCGCCTCTGTGCATTGTGAGAAAGGTTTGGAGAACAGACATGAGACAGCCAGCCAGCGAGAGTATGAAATAAGTCACACCAGGTGATGGAAGGGTGAGCCTGAGGGCTGTGATTTCCCTTCTCTCCAAAGGACTGCTCGACTTGCCTCCCTGGACCATTGAAAACAGACTTCAAAGGGAAGGATAAAATATAAATGAGGCTCCTCCACAATTTCAGGAGAATCGTTACATTCATAAAAGCAGAGCCCTAGGGTCGAGTTTAGCACTTATAGAGCAAAGCTCCTTTAAGAGAAAAATCTGCTCGGTTTGGATTTTACCCTCTACAAACACTGTTTTGTTTTTTAAAGATTTTATTTATTTAGTTTAGAGAGAGGGCAAAGGAGGGAGAAAGAGAGGGAGAGAAACATCAGTGTATGGTTGCCTCTCATGTGTCCTCTGCTGGGAACTGGCCTGCAACCCAGGCATGTGCCCTGACTGGGAATCGAACTGCGATCCTTTGGTTCGCAGCTCATGCTCAATCCACTGAGCTACACCAGCCAGGGCCAAACCCTGTTTTTGATATTCAGGACAAAATACTTGGCAAGTGTAGGTGGAGAGCAGTGTTTGCTAAAATAGCAGCATCTGATTTTAATCAGAAAGAATTGATAGTCCATCCTTCCCTCAAAGTTTCAGCAGAAGGTTTGCTGGGACGGAACGTCGGCCTCCGAGCAATGCCGAGCTCTTCTGCGGGACAACAATGCCTTCTCTTCATATTTATGCAGCAAATGCTGGCCCAGAGCTTGTGCCGAGTGCCCTGGGGGCTATGACCGGGTGGCCGCCCTCTGGGGGCTGATTACCTAGTAGGGGAGACGGACACGACTCACCGCCGCCAGTGCCCACTCACCGGAACTGGGACTCCCCCAGGGAGGACAGGTACTCCAGAAAGATTTCTTCTGTGACTTCTGTGTTCCCCACATCAACCACAGAGTCTGGGGGCCCAAGCAACGTCCCTCCCTAAAAGAGCCAACGGAAAGAAAGTCATTAAATTACCATTCCATGGACGTTCTTAGAGTGGCTTTCCATGGAAGACCACGAATGCTCTGTTCCAACAACTTTACCTTTCAGAGCACCCAGGGTGGATGAAGAGTGTTACTTCCTATTTGCTTCAGGGCTACAATGGTTCGCAGGCACCTCTGCTCCACATTGGAAGAGTTGTCTCAGGCCACACAATTAAATACATTGTGACATATAATCACAAAAAAATCCCACAACGTCTTAAGTAAATTTACGATTTTGTGCTGGGTCATTCGCAGCCATCCCGGGCCGCCTGTGGCCCACAGGCTGGATACCCCTGGTTAGACTTCCCATTGCCAGTGCTAGAAGTTGGGCTTGTTTTCTGGTGGGCTCTGGGAAGCTGAGTCTCGTGCAGGTCGGGCTCCCGATGCTGTCCACTCATTCAGTTGACAGAAAGACAGGCATCTAAAACCTGAAGTCTCCCTTTGTCCCCAGCACGCCTGATCATGAGGGTGGAACGGCGCTGTCTGGAAACGCTCCGACTTGACAGGCAACCTTTCTGTGCCTGTATTCATAGGGGAGGCAGCCAGGGTTCCTAATGACACACTCGACATCCTTTGAACACGGGGAAAATGTGAAGGACAGAAATCTCGCAGGCTGGCCAGTATTTCCACAATTCAGTTCTCCTGTGGTCTGTGAGGATAATCTAATCATGCTAAGAGGGCTCCCCGGGCAAAGGGTTAATGGCCCCTGGAAGGCCTACAGAAAGCCCTTGGCCGTGGGGTAACAGACTGCCCCAGCAGACCAAGGGAGAGACGGAGGCCCAGTGGTGACACCAGCCAAGGGGGCAGCAACAGGGTTGCTGGGGAAGACAGAGCTGGGGATGAGCTGGGAAAAAGGGAGAGCGCTCCGGAGCAGGGCTCCCTTCAGAGACCATGAATCTATGCGACAGCTAAGGAGCGCAGACCATGTGTCTGACATTGTCCTAGGCACTGGGGAAGGCATGGTGGGCAGGACAGCCATGGTACCAGAGAAAAATGATCTGAGTTACAGGAGACTAAAAGGTCACTACTTGACCCCTCCATTATTCACTTATACAACATATATTTGTTGAGAACTTACTGTGCGCCAGGCCTTATGCTAGGCACTGGGGGTATGAGGTGGACAAGACGAGATTCTTGCCCTTGGGGAAGGCAGACAAAAATAATCCCATAAACCAATGTATGATTATGAGTTGCAGTAAGGGTCTTGTTGGAAAACATAGGATGCTGTCAGAACACACGATCGGGGACTGTCCCAGGCAGAAGGGTCAGGGAAGGCTTGGCTGAGAAAGTAACAGTGAGTTCAAGTCCGAAGGACAAGGTGAAGGATGAGGCAGGTGGAGTGGAGTCAGAGGACAGGTTTAAATGTCTACGTGTGTTCAAGGAGTGAGAAGAGAAACGGGCAGGCGAGGGCGGGACTTGAGAACAGGCCGTCCAGAGACAGGGACGGGCCAGGGCCTCGGAGGCCATGCTGAGCTTTCTGGTTTTCCTTTGGAGAACAACCGGGGCAGTTCTGACTCAGGCAGGGGAATGCCACGGGCAGGTTTGCATTTCGAAACGGTCACTTTGCCTCCCGTGGGAGAACCGACTGACAAAGAGCAGATGCTTTGCTTTGGCCCAGGCTGGGCGCAAGCGTGGCCTGGATTAAGGGGAAAGCTCCGGAGAAATGGGGAAAGGTGAGGAGAGAGAGACTGATTTAAGACACACCGACGAGGCGGCACCGACTGGGCTTAGTGAAGGGTTCCTCATAGAAGGTGCGGGACCGGTGGGTGAGAAGAAGCCAAGAATGACTTCCCCTTGGTGAATATCGAGATGAGTGGCTGTGTGTCCTTTGTCTGAGCGCCTCTGGTGACAACCCTTGGATAGCTCAGATGGAAACACTGGAAAATGGCACGGGCTTCAGTCAAAGACCTGTCAGTCCTGGTGCCACTGACCTGGCCGTGCGCCTTTGCAACTCGCCTTACCGCTCAGAGCCCTCATATCCAGCTTCGCACTGGCTGACTTCATACTGTGAGCCAGGCACTGAGTTGGTCATGCAGACAGAAAAGTGAGACGGCCTTGGCTTACAAGGAGCTTACACACAGCTCCTTGTGGAGACTCAGGAACAGCCCATTTCACCATAACATGTTCGGTGTGACACAGAGGGACCCAAAGTGCCATGGGAATACAGTTGAGTGACTGGCTGGAGGGTCTAGGAAGGATTTTCTTGAGCTGAGACTTAAGGTAGTTATGAGAACTATGTCACAGGCCCACATACACTGGGCTAGAAACTGGAACGTGTACAGTGGACAAGTCCCTGGTCTCTGGGGACCTCCAGGAACCTGAGACTGCAGGACAGGGTGTGGGGCAGGACTCACCGGGGGACAGCTGGAGATACCACCACTGCCGAAGAAAAACTCGTCCTTGTGAACAACTATGGAGGTGTGCCTGCAATGCAGAGGAGAGGCAGCGTAAGCCAGAAAATGTCAAACTGCCTTGAGAAAGAGCAATCACCACCCTGCAATGAGAATCATTTCTGCCTGAGGATATGACTGTGGCCAACAGCCTTATAAAACAAACGGAGCAAAGGCAAGATAAAGAACGTGGATTATGGGCTTTGGCGCTACTGACATCGGGGGCTGTCCTGTGTGGTACAGTATGTTTAGCAGCATCTTGGTGTCCACCTGCCAGATGCCAGGAGCACCCATACTCCCTTCAGTCATGATGACCAAACGTGTCTCCAGACCTTGTCAAATGTTTCAGAACTGTCCCTTGCTGAGAACCACTGCTGTAGATCATGTGAGCAGATGGGAGTCCCTAGAGATTCACCCTGATTTTGACAAATCAATTACCAAACAGCAAGGTCAGTCCCCAGGCTTTTTAAACTAACAGGAGCAGTGCACCTGGAGCGTGCTGATGCAAGAGCAAACGATGTAAAAAGTGTGGACCTGTTTCAGGCGAAGGTGCTCATAGTATTTGGTTCAAGTTAAAGCACAAGGTTATTCCGGTCAATCCAATGTCAGCATGGGAGTCAAGACCAGATGTGACCTATGGTTTCCTTATCAATGGAACGGAGAGCTCAGGTACCATCCTGTCTGACAGGGATGAGTCCATAGTGAGAGACCAAAGTCCAAGTGTTTTCACACAGACACGTGTGGCCCTGGGCCTTCTGTGGTCAGAAACCTCGGCCGGGGTGGGCAGCACATCCCTCCGCCTTTCCCAAGGACAGGGTTTCTCAGCCCCAGCACCGCCGCCACCGAGGCCTGAAGAAGTGTTTGTCACGGACGGAGGGCTGCCTGGGCGTTGCAGGATGTTTACAACAGCATCCCGGCCTCCACCCACCAGAAGCGTCTCTGGACATTGCCAAATGTCCCAGGATGGCGGGGGCCGACAAAACAATCCCTGGTTGAGAATCCTGCATTACAACCTGAAGATTTGTGGTACAGAGAGCCAGGTTTCAAGCTGGGAGCCACAGAATGGAACCCGAAATGCCTGGGTACAGCTCTGTTTCATAAACCAGCCACTGTGAGGCACCCCGCCCAACTTACCAGATGCCTTCCAGTTGTTTCCCTGCGGAGAAAAGAAGAGATTTAGCCACTGGGACCAGACTGAAGGCCTCCCAGCCTGAGTAAATTCAGAACACCACTTAAACCCAGAGGAACCCGCTATAAACCTCTTGAAGGACTTTTTAGGAATGCATTTCTCCTCCAATAAGGTCCTGAGGTCGAGACACAGGTATATCATGTTCAGTAAGTTGAAAAGTGATCAGAATCCATCAGGATGCAAGATAAAAACACTGTCAGATGTACTCCAATTTTGTCTGCTTTTCCTTCCCTTACGGGGTCAGTTCGACTTCACTTTTTAAATTCGTCTCATCTATGCAGACTATAATAAAATAATAGTACAGAAAAGCTATTATCCACTTCTTCACTGAGCATATGTGGGATAAAATCCTTTAGAAATGGGAGTAAAACTTTGCAAATGCCATCCACTTAAATAGTCAATGCAGTTGTATTCTGTAACTCTCTCTGCCAGAAAGGATGTCAGGGGTGAAAATGCAAACATGAAGAGATTACTGTCCCTGCCTTTGAGGAGCCCAAAGTTAAAGGGAAAGAGAGACACACAGAACTCACTAAAGCATGCTGCTGGCTTTATAATGTGGTAAAAATAAGGTACTACCATAATGAAGACAAAGAACTACCTTCATAAGCTGCAATTCAACCTGTAAACAAAGAGGATGGATGGATGTTTCTGCCATGGGGAGCAGCACGTGCCAATGCACGGTTGTGAAAAAGACCATCTTGCAGGTTAGAGCAAAGGGTGCAGTGAAGGTGATAACAGGACAAGTGGGCAGCGAGGGTGCCAGCAAAGTAGGGTGAGCCTGCACGGAAGGCCGTCCCACACAATGGGGGTGCTGAAGGTTGTTGGGCAGCAGGGTGCCTTCATCAGATCCATGCTTTTACAAGATAACTACAGCCATGACCAGTGTGGCTCAGGTGGCCAGGTATAGTCCCGGAAAGCAAAAGGCCACTAGTTCCATTCCCTCTGGGCACGTGCCTGGGTTGTGGGTTTGGTTCTGATTGGGGCACGTACGAGAGACAAGTGATGAATGTTTTCCACATCAGTGTTGCTCTCCCACTCCTTCTCTCTCCCTTCCACACTTTCTAAAAATCACTGAACGTTAAAGAAAGATAACTCAAGTACAGAAGATAAATTGCAGAGGAGAGTGAAGACAGCAGCCTGGGGCGAGGCCTGTGCAGTAGCCCCTGGGAGCAGCACTACACCAGTGCTGAGGATGAGGAGGGGCAGAGAGACGGGAGAACCTGATCAACACACGTACTTGCCTTTGGTTACAATTTCACGTTAATTGTTTACTGACTGCTAAATGCTACTTTCAGTACTCGCCCTGTGACTTTCTCAGGGACGCAACTCCAAGCACTGTGTGAAAGGAGTGGTGACATGCTGTGCTTCTCCTCCCTCTGCGTTACACAACTATGGAATTTACCTAGGAAATAAATGGAATATGTGTATGGTCCCTTTAAGAAAACTTTTTAAATGGAATAGAAAACATGGCTCCTCAGGAGAACCTACTGATGGCTCAGTGGAGTATCATCAGCAGCAGTTAAGAGAACAATAGGCTCATCCCTGGCTGGTGTGGCTCAGTGGATTGAGTGCTGGCCTGCAAGCCAAGGGGTCACTGGTTCGATTCCCAGTCAGGGCATGTGCCTGGGCTGCAGGCAAGGTCCCTGGTGGGGGTGCGCAGGAGGCAACCGCACACTGATGATTCTGGTGCTAGTGGTGGGTCTTGGGCAAGTTTACTCAGTCACTCTGAGTCTCAGTTTCTTCAATATGGAGTTGTTGTGGCCAGTAATGGTAATGCATGAAAGCATCACAGTTGTGGTACACCGAAGTCTGGTTACCCTAGACTACTATGGGGTGTAACGTCCTCTTTGGGGAAAGGGGTTAAAACCTCCAAAAGAGAAATGAAATCTGACATCAGGATTGGTGGGTGAGATCTAACAACAGATTCATCAATGAATTAGTATGAAATGCTGTATCTATGTTACACATAAACATTTCACTCTTTGCTGTCAGTGTTGTAGGGCTAAATGAAATAACAAAGGAAATTAGATGTAGCAGAATTCTGCCTCTCTTCCAGCTCCAGACCTGCTGCTCTGGCCCACAAGATCACAGATGGAAAAAGGGGTTCTGGCCTGGGGTTTCGGGGGTAGCCCCCTGAGACTGTGGGGCAGACTCTGCCCTTATCCAAGTTGAGCTAAAATTCCACAGAGGTGGATCAGAAACAGACTGGATGCCAAAGGGGAGAGGCAAGCCATTTAGGACAAGCATCTTCAAATACTGGCTTACTGGGCTGTAAGATAAATTGGTTTAGATTCTCATCTTTTCTGGCTGACTCTAGAAGATCAGTAAGTCTCTTCCTTCCTATTTACTATGTGTAAAATGGGGAGATTAACAGTGTGTTTTATTTTATTTTAAATATTTTGTTTATTTATTTTTAGAGAGCGGGGAAAGGAGAGAAACATCAATGTGTGGTTGCCTGTCACATGCCCCCAACTGGGGACCTGGCCTGCAACCCAGGCATGTGCCCTGACTGGGAGTGGAACTTTCGACCCTTTGGTTCCCAGGCTGGCACTCAATCCCCTGAACCATACCAGCCAGGGCTAACGTCGTGTCTTAAATAGAGCTGATGGCCCTGGCCGGCGTGATTCAGTTGGTTGGAGCGTAGTCCTGTAACCGAAAGGCTGTGGCTTTGATTCTCAATCAAGGCATGTGCCTAGGCTACAGGTTCTATCCCCAGTCCGGGCATAAATCATCCCTGGTTCTAGTGCACAAGGGAGGCAACCAATCAGTGCTTCTCTCTTATCCTCTCTCTCTAAAAGCAATGAAAAGATGTCCTTGGGTAAAAATTAAAAAATTAAATAGAGCTGATGTGCTCTTCCAGACTGCCATTTATAAAATAGCTTGTCTAAATGGCAGCTTTTTATTTTCTTGAGACTTAATAATGCAGTGAACTGGCATCAGGTATGCTTTTTGCCCATTCTTCCCCACTCACTTTGGGAGGAACACTCTCTAGAGAAATGAATGGTTACACAGGCTTCAGTGTGGACAGGCCGGGTCTGAATCCTACCAGTCCTATCAGTGAACTAACGTTTACTGAGTGACTACTGTATTTCAGGCACTACTCTTGGCACTAGAGATATATCAATAAACAAAGGAGACAAAAATCTTCATGGCACCTATAAGGTTGGGGGAGGAGACAATTAATAAATAATAATAAACATACTATCATAATAATGTTAGCAATAATGAGTGATACAGAGAAATTAAGAGCAGGGTAAGGGAGATTGGGAGTTTCCGGGATGGCCACGATGGGACTCTCTGAGAAGGTGACATCTGAGCAAAGATCCAAAGGAGAGAAGGGGAGGAGCTACGCAGATGTGGCACAGGCCGGGTGCTTCTGAGGGACCCTAAGGAGGCCAGGGTGGCTGGAGTGGGTGGGTGAGGAGGAGAAAAGTAGGACGTGAGCGGAGGTAATGGAGGACCAGACCACACAGAACCTTGTAGAGGTTGAGGACTTTTCTCAGCCTGACTGTCCAATACGGGAGCCACTAACCACTATTAAAATGAAAACTAAAAGAATAAGTTCCGTTCCTCAGCTGCACTACCATTATTTCCAGTTCACAACAGCCCCATGTGGCTAGCGGGTACTGACAGGGCAGTACAGATGCAGAACATTTGCATTACTGTGGAAAGTTCTACTGTACAATGTTGTTAAACCTCAGCTTCCTGTTCTGTTGAAAAAAGCCCATAATAATAGTGTCCACTTCATAACATTTCCAACATTAAGAGATAACACATGAAATATGCTCAGCACAGCACCTGGCATATAACACATGTCTAAGAAAGGCTAGCTCATTTCTTTCAGGTTTTATTTATTTAAAGATTTTATTTATTCAGAGAGGGGAAGGGAGGGAGAAAGAGAGGCAGAGAAACATCAATGTGTGGTTGCCTCTCATGAGTCCCTTGTTGGGGACCTGGCCTGCAACCCCCCCATGTGCCCTGACTGGGAATTGAACCACCAACCCTTTGGTTCACAGGCCAGAGCTCAATCCACTGAGCTACACCAACCAGGGCTCTTTCCGGCTTTAGAATTTGGAAGTTTTATGGCTGTTCTCATAGTACCTTGGTATGGGACTACCTATTTTTGTGTCTTTCTCCCCAATTTGACAAGTGGCTCAAAGACAAGGGCAATTTCTTATGCATTTTTGTAATTCCAGGACCAAGCAAGGTACCTGGAACACAGATGCTGCACGCCCATCTGCTGAGATGAAGTATTGTTTCATTAGCTCTGTTGGTTGACATACAGTGGTATTGAGGCCAAAGTTCTTAACCTCAATCTTAGTTGCCCTGGCCTGTTATTCATATGACTTTGCACCCTTGGCATACTGCACTGAGTCTGCTATTGTCCTCTTAGATGCCCATGCTCAGGGGCCTAGGAAGAGAGCTGGAGATGTGTCACTTCTAACCCAGCCCTACTAAATGAATGGAGTTTTGGAAAGGGGTCTCAGACCATCCTGTCAGTGATTTTACACCTGAAAAACAATTCAAAAGTTGCAAGACACAAACTCTGCTTTATTCTCTTGACAGTTTCTGTATTGCTCACTAAATGTGTCTAGAAGCTGAACATGATGCTTCTTTCTTATTCAACTACATCAAGGGACACTGAAGGTCTCATCCACTCACAGAATGGTGATAGGGACTACAGAAAATAGATCCAAACCTTTGGACTGAGCAGATTCACACGTTAATTTCAAGTGCGTCAACCCTGTCTGGTGTGGCTCAGTGGATTAAAGCACCGGCCTGCAAACTGAAAGGTTACTGGTTCGATTCAAGGTCAGGGTACATGTCTGGGTTGTGGGCCAGGTCCCCGGATGGGTGCATGCGAGAGGCAACTGATCAGTGTTTTTCTTGCACATTGATGTTTCTCTCCTTTTTCTCCTTCCCTTCTCCCCTCTCTAAAAATAAAATCTTTTAAAAAAGTGCTTCAGTTACCCTTATTCTCACATATCTGTACATGGTAGAGTAGGGCAAATATTTATTAACATCATTTTATAAGTAAAGACACATGGTTTGTCCAGCATAAAACCAAGAAAAAGCAAGCTATGATGATGTACTTGTTGGAGCAGCTCAGACAGAAACGTAAGGGTAGCTGCTTGACAGCCTAATCTCAGGAGAACAGTGAGGGCCGCCCTGTCTGGTGTGGCTCAGTGGATTAAGTGCTGGTCTGTGAACGGAAAGTTGTCAGTTCGATTCCCAGTTAGGGCACGTGCTTGGGTTGTGGGCCAGGTCCCAGTTTGGGGTGTGTGAGAGATAACTGAACGACGTTTCTCTCCCTCTCCCTCCCTTCTACTTTCTAGGTTAAAAAAAAAAAAAAAGAGTGAGGGCCACGGTTTCCTGCACGGGGTGATGGGCCATGGAGAGCTGGACATGATCCTTAAATGTTTCTGGCTAGACTGGGGTGGGAGTAGGTGAGAAGGAGGTGGCAGTTTGAGACTAAATTAGGGCACAAGGCCATTGTGAGATAATGAATTAGGCTCCGTGGGTATTAGCACATTACAGAAACAGATTATTTTCCCACTGGGATTTCCTCAGCTAGCTGGAGAGCAGGTGGGTCAGATGGCTGCCTGCCTCTAAGTTTGAGCTTGTTAGCATATCCAGTGCACTGATTGTGAGGTCTATGAAATATGCACATGAAAACAAACGGAAGACATGGATGTCAGCCTTTTTTTCCATCATGAATAATAAAAAAGTGAGGTCCGCATTAGTCAGCCTTCCACTGGCTGTAAGAGTAAAATGAGTATATAAAAGCCAAGGAGAAAATACTCCATCTACTTCCTCATCCATTAAGATAGATGGAGCTCGTGCAGATAGACATATAGGCTGGTGCTAAATAAATGTCTATGAATGAGCATGAAGTGGATGATGTGATGGAGCTCCAGGGGCGGGGCCTCTGTGCAGGCAGCCTTAGCTCATCGGTGCAAATCAAATGTAGCCCCAGCTCGCCTCACAGATTCTTCCCCCAGTAACCAAGTGTTTTTAACTAAAAATGTTTTAATCTGATAGTTGGCTCAGTTATTTGCCAGATTACCAGCAATGTGAAAGGGTTAATGTTAACCTAAAAAAAAAATCAGCTTCTTCTCTGGGACTGCTGGATAAATATTGAATTTAGGGGAAAAGTAAAAGGATTCATGTATCACATAAGCAGGTCACTGTGCCAATATTGTAAAAAAATCCTATTGGCAGGGGTCTTGCCCTTCAGGCAGAGAAAGGTTATCACAAAATCAAAATGCATTACACTGTTGAACACTGAGAGGGTACTCCAATCCTCAAAAAAAAAAAAAATGCAGATTTTAAACTGTTGTGCCTAATACTCTAATTCGCTAAGATTTCTTGGAGTCAGTACAGGATTCTTTCCCAGCTTAATAACTGATGTGTGAGTTCTTTCCCTCCATACAGAGAGGGCCCTCCTCCACTGCTGCCTGTCCTGGTTAGTCAGGCCCTCTAGCAATGCTCTAAGGCAGGTGTGTAACATCCCACCGTCCACTCAGCTTGTATTTACTGAATGCAAAGCCCTGCTAGACTCTGGGGATGCCATCGAAAGTTCATCCCCCAGTGAAGCTCCCAGTTCAGTTGGGGCAGGTGTGGACAGAGACAAGAAAACAAGAAATTATGAAATAGAATGATGAATGCTATTGAAGGAGAGTAGTAGATGTTATCAGCACATAACAGGAATGCATGACCAAGATTGGGGGAGGGAAGATTTCCTGGAGGAAGTGACTTTAGTTTAGACCTGAGCAGAAGTTAGTCAGGCCCAGATGAGGAGACAAAGTATCCTTGGCAGGAGGCAAAGCCTCTAAAAAGCCTGGAGGTAAAGAAATAACTGGTCAGGTTCAGTCTAGCAGGGTGCACAGCAGCCCTTCTCCACTGGGGCTGTGCAAGAGGATCAAGCCACGTCCCTTCCCCTTCGTCCCTTCGTCTCTTCATAGCTACTGGGAGAATGAGAAAAGTCACTCAGGTCATTTTCCCTGGGGCATAATTTTCTTGAGAAAGGATCATGTCAGGACATGGAGACAGGTGAGGGTAGAAAGAAAAGCAGGAGCTGGATCACAAAGGGCCTTGTAAGCCACATCAGTTTTCGTTTTGCCAGAAAGAAATTGCACGATCACTAAATTAATTCATTAGCTGGATCTAGAACAACTCACACAATGAACAATAAAAATCTAAAACAAAGCACAATAGATGGCATTAAAACATTTAAAAAAACCCTCAGCTACAAATAAATTCTACTTAATTGTCAAGTCTCAATCATTTCTATATTTATTGAGCACTATCTGTGACTGGCTGTTGGGGACACACAGGAACAAGACAGAATCTCTGTCCTCCAGAAGGTCAAGGTTTTTGCCAAAGTCCTTCTGATACACCCAGCTCACCATTTCTCCCTTCTTCTCCTTTTTAATCCTAACTCGAGGATATATTTATTAATTTGAAAGAGAGAGAGGGGAAGAGATTGAGAAACAATAATTGGTTGCAGGCCCTGACTGAGGATCAAACTCACAACCTAGGTATGTGCCCTGATTGGGAATCAAACCTGCAACCTGTTAGTGTATGGGATGATGCACCAACCAACTAGGCCACCCACCCAGGGATCTCCCTTCCTTCAAGGCTTAAAATAAATGCTTCACCACTTATTCATTTTGGCACCTAATCATAATCTCTTTTATGCTGTTATATGCATATGTACATTATTTTTAGTGAAATTAACTCCTGGAGAACAGAGTTCATACCTTTCATTTCATTATTAGTTGCACTATAGAATTAAGTGAGGAACTGAGCATAGAGTAAAATCTCAAATATTTATTAGATTTTGTTCAGCCATATTTATATATGATCTCAGGATATGTGCATGTACAAAAAAACAATCAACAAATATAAAGGTAGCTCTTACTTACTACAACTTAAAGAAAATTCAAACCCTCTACATTTATCTCTATGTACTTTGGCATAGAAAGAGGTCAAGAAATTTAAAGAGCAGCCAAAAGTATTAAGAGGAGGAATCAAATGATAATTATAATAGCTAATTATCTTACGTGAATGGTGACTATGAAAAAAATGGTACAATCAGGCTGTCTGGTAGATTAGAACAATAAGGACAGTTTGGGGATCATTTTCCTGGTGATGGAGGGACTGCCCAACAGGAATACCTTCATGGGAGGTACTAGCACACACAGGGTGGAACAGTGGAGTCTACACTGTTTTGGAGGAGAAGAGAACTGGGCTTTATTTAGCCCAGTCATGACTGCAGTAGAGATAGGTGGGGTTTTATCATGAGGAACTGCCATAGTAAGAATAAGAGGCTACTGCCAATGAGGTCACACTAATTTAGTTTGGGAAAATTAAGGCTAAGAGGGGTGATCATAAACCTATGATTAAATAGCACATACACACTGAGCCCAGATTTTTATCTCATCCAAACTTGAAACACTTGGCCAAAGATGCTTTTATAAGCATTGAACAAGGTACCTGCTTTGCATCAATTGTAAGGGAACACCTTACACAGCAGAGGCAGTACAGCAAAATGACTGAGAACATGAGCTCTGGAAGTCAGACTGCCTTTGTTCATAACCCAGCTCTGCCTCAACTGAAAATCAGAGGTAATAACAGGACTCACCTCACAAAATTGTGGTGAGGATTATGACACATGTAAAGTTCTCAGAAAGAAAAGGTCTGGCACATGGTAAGCTCTCAAGAGATGCTAACTACTAATACGCTCATAGGAGTCATTGAAAAATCAGGAAACAAACTGCTTTTTAAAGGATCAAATAGATTTAGGAATGGGAATGGCTATTAATAGACTTGGGTTAGGGGAGGTCTGGATGGGATGGACCAGTAAGGCAATGCCCATTTTTGTAAGTTTTCAACTCTAGGAAGTAATGGCTATTAACTTTGATAATGCTGTCTTTATTGCTTTGGCAAAGGGCATAAAAGCAATATGGAAAAAAGGTGGAGAGCAGGGAGAATTAGATTTGGCTACTTCTTCATCTTTAAATTCTCAACTTAAAAGTCACTACTCCTGGTAACCCTTATTTAAAGCAGGTCTTGTTATTTTCTTTCTCGCACCCAGGTTGCTTCCTGTTAAGTCCAGTACTTACCATAATCTACCATTACTTTATTTGTTTATTTATTTATTTAAAATATTTTATTTATTTATCTTTAGAGGGGAAGGGAAGGAGAGAGGGAGAGAAACATTAATGTATGGTTGCCTTTCGTGTGTCCCCTGCTGGGAACTGACCTGCAGGGAACTGGTTTGCAACCCAGGCATGTGCCCTGACTGGGAATCGAACCGCGACTGTCTGGTTCGAAGGCCCGCGCTCAATCCACTGAGCTACACCAGCCAGGGCCTGTTTATTTATTTTTTTAAAATATTTTATTCGTTTACGATTGGAGAGGGGAAGGAAGGGAAACATCAATGTGTGGTTGCCTCTCATGCACTGGGGACCTGAACCAGCAACCCAGGCATGTGCCCTGACTGGGAATTAAACCAGCGACCCTTTGATTTGCAAGTGGGCGCTCAATCCACTGAGCCACACCAGCCAGGGCTGCTGTTTTATTTTTAAAGATTTACTTATGTTTAGAGAGAGGGGAAGGGAGAGAGAGAAACATCGTATGAGAGAGAAAGAAACATTGATTGTTTGCTTCCTGTAAGTTCCTGGAAAGGGCTGAGCCCTCGACCTAAGCCAGCCCTGACCAGGATGGAATTGGCAACCTTTCACTTTGTGGGACGATGCCCAACCAACAGCCACACAGGTCAGGGCTGCTTATTTATTTTTAATGTCTTGCACACTAAGTAGCTTCATGATGGCACAGAGTATCTTTGTTCATTACATCATCTTTAGTTAAGCTCAACACATGGTCAGCACATAGTAGGCACTCGATAAACAGCTGCTGAACAAATCATGAAATAACGATTTGTACGACTTCTTTCAGCTAAAATCAATGTATTAGGTAATAGACCAACAACAGCGAAAAACACCCTTTGTATAAAGGGGGAAGCTTTTAGTTTTGGATCTAGGAAACATTTAATGCTTCACTGTGATAAAACTAACCAAATGGCTCCATTCCAAGAAGTCTGGTTAGAACATGACTGATGTAATCTCAGTAACCAGCACCTTCCCCAAACAGTGACTTTGTAAGTTTTGCTCTTAGATTTGCCTTACGAATTTTAACAGTCTAGGCCCAACTTCTGTCCAATAATGGACCAGCTACACAGAATTTTCTGAGGAGTTTTTTAAAACTACAGATTTTTGGACCACAATTCCAGAAGAGTCTTATTTAGTACTTATATAATGAGGCTGTAGAATCCATATATTTAAAACTTTGCTTATTTTGAATAGATAATACATGTATGTACTATACAATTCTGTCTTTCAGCTTCAAGTTCCCTTAAAAAACATATTTTATTTATTTATTTTTAGAGAGAGGAGAAGAGAGGGAGGAAGAGGGAAAAACATCCATGTGTGAGAGAAACATCTCACATGCCCCCAACTGGGGGCCTGGCCTGCAACCCAGGCATATGCCCTGACCTTTGGATATGGGGGATGATGCCCAACCCACTGAACCACACCAGTCAAGGGCAAGTTCAATTTTTGATAAGCTATCATTGTAACCATTTTTCTTGTATTCTTCCAGGCAACTATTTGTCTAAGCAAGTATGTACATAGCCTTTGCTTTAAAGACACACTTGCATACTTAAAGAACTGTTTTAATTTTGTTTTTTCTATACCAGTTTAACAATATAGGTTGAAGATGAAGGTGTCTTTGTATTTTTCACAAGCACCCTAGGTAGTTCTAAGGTGAAGTTGAATATAGAAACCACCCACTGGCCCAGGGTTAAGAGGTTAAATTCAACCTAATGTGCTCACTACAGAACATTAGAAACTCAAGGATATTGAAGAGATGCCCTCAAAAGTAGCCTTGCTTACTTAACCTCTGCCCTCTTCTCTTATGCACATGAACCAAAATATTCTCTAATGTCTCCATAGGCCAGGAAACACCAGTCACTCAAATGGATGTTGCCAAAGCTGTTCGATTTTCAGTTCCTGGAATCCTTTCCTGCCCAATAATATCACCTGAAATCACAAACCTGACAATCACTATGTTACACAAGGCATTTATTTGGTATCTGGATTATAATGATGTTTGATCCTGGCGGGTAAGTAGTTTAATGGAGCACAATTTACTAATCCTTACTGACACAACAGTGTCCCATCCTCCCCGAGAACTGCAAAAGCAGTACCATGCTGTCAGGCCGAACTTGGTGAATTCTCGAGAGTTCGGGCTCCAGCACACCTGACTTCAACTCTATATAGGGACTAGGGCCGAGTGCCTGTGCAGCTCTAGCTTCCTCCTCCCACCTACCCTAGCGACTGCAGAAACAGCTTCCTTTTGGCATGGAGGGTAGGCTCTCCGAGGGCCACCCGAGAATCTCCTTGCAGTGTCCCTTTTACCACGCGGCAGGCATCCTCACCTCCGCGCGGTGGAAGGAGCTAGAAGGGCTCGCCAAGCAAGGAAGAGAACCTCGGACCCAGCGCCGGCTTACCCCGCCTCCCTGATGAAGGGATAAGGGAGGGCGCAATTCCTCTCTATCCCTTCCCCCAGTATTCAAATGGCAAAGTGGGGCATAAGGGCCCAAATCTCAGACCCCTCCCTTCTTCACCCGGGCTTTTCTCCATCCTCTGGGCCCCACGTCTCCTCCGAGCCTCGGCCCAGGCCTCCCCACCTCCTCCGGCCGGCCTGGCCCTCCTTCCTGCCCGCCCCCAGCCCCCTCACCCAGCATGATGGGGCTGAGCCGCCGGGCCAGGCCCTTGGACAGGTCGTACACGTAGAGCTTCACCGGATAGAGATTTGGCGGCTCCATCGGGACCCGTGGCGGCGGCCACAAAGTCCCTCTGGCACCGGGCAGCGGCTTGGACCTTCCCGTACCCGACCTGGGTGGGGAACGAAAGGAGCTTGGGAGAACCGAGCCTAGGCCCGGCCTGAGGGGCGGGGGAAGAGGCCGCCCTTCGCTGCTCGTGCCCCTTCGCTGCTCGTGCTCCTTCGCTGCTCGCGCCCCGACGCCCGCCTCGGGCAACGACTACTGTGAGGTGACAGAGCCGGAGCCAGCAGGGTCGGAGCGGAAGAGAGGCGGGGGCGGGACGCACTTTAGCGCATGTGCACACCATCCCGACCGGTGGTGAAGGGCGGGGTTTCACAGGAGGGGTGGAGCTTTCGCAGAGAGCCTTGTATTGGGGCCTTGTACCGAAAGCATGTTGGGGGAGTGGGTGTGTCAGCTGACAGGAAAAGCTGGAAAAGTGCGCGTTTTGCGTGGTGACGTAGGGCGTTGAGTGGGTGAGAGAACTGGACCACTGCGTGCGCGGCACCCCAGTTTCAGTCCAAATTGATCTTTCCCCTACGCGGGAGGTAGGCCCAAATCGTCTGGGTTGTGTGTGTGTTGCTGGCCAGTGCGGGCTGGCCTGACCCTCCTTCGCTGCTCGGTCTGGCGCGTCCCCCTAACCTTGCTGCAGGGCCCCCTCAGTCGTGAGTGTGCGGCCCAAGGGTAGAGGCACACTACCTTTGGTTCCCCTTTCTTCCTCCCGGGACAGGCCGCACCCAGCCTTGGAGACCCCGCTGGGCGTGGCCGCCTGACGAGTTGGGGGCGGGATGAGGACACATAGGTCCGCTAGAGGACTGAGTATCAGGAGCGGGAATCCCTCAAGTCCAGACGGTGCCGAAGGTGGAATGGACCTCGACATCGATCAAAGCGGCCACCCTGGGCCACCTGGGCCACCCACCATGGAGCATCTTTAAGGGGTAGCTAAGGCGGGGCTGCTGGAATGACCTCCAGGCCCATTTTCCTCTGGGTCTCAAATTACCGCGAGCTCCCGAGGTGGCAGGATCCAGCATAGCCCTTGCTCAGACTCACCAAGAGCGCTTAGGACAGGCCTCAAAGGAGTGGATGTTTTTAGATTCAGCTTTGCTTGTTACTGATCTTAACTCTTTCTCCTAGCGAGCAGTTACCAACATGTCAGAGTGGGAGTCTTATTACAAAAACGAGGGCGATGAAGAAGAAGAACAAGAGGAGGGCCTTGAAGCAGGTGGTCGGTGACTTTAACTGTACTATACTGTGTGTGGAAAACATCCCCTGCCTGTCTCTGCGGGTTGTCCTTGGCTGTCTAAGGGACTACCCTTCTCTCCCCAGATAATACCTCAAATACCGTTTTCCCTTTGAACTTTACAGAGTTACCGTAGGTTTTTTTTTTATTCATGTCTACTCTAATCTATGGGACATTTCTAGCCTTAAACTTTTGCTGGACACTGGTACATTGCTACCTGTGGAGTTCCAATAAATGACCCCGAACAGTGGTATTTTTTGTCACCTTAGATGACACAGGTAAGCCTCTTCCTCACTCAGAAAAGTAGTTTTACTCATTTTAGGACCTCAATATAAAAATATCTTCACCTAACAATAATCACAGCCACCAAAGTGTAGACATTAGCAACAGTTACAAGTGTCATTTCCTCACCATAACCTCCATGTGGGGAGTATATATGTTTGGCCAACACAGTAACACATAGGACCAAGGAAGAGAAATAAGGGCTAGAGGTACTCTACATACTGGTTAATTTAAGTCCTGGGTGGAAAACTTGAAAGTGTTTTTATTAAAATGGAGAAACATATAGAAAATATTGGAAATAGAGGAAGTTTACTGTAATCTATATAATCTGCCACCCCAACACAATTTCATTCCTCATATTTCCTAACTACATACATTTGTTTTTCTTTGTATCTGATTCTTTTATATAGTGGTAATTATATATACACTTAAAATTTTAATTTAATCAGTACGGAGTTTGCCAAAAAATTTTTTTTTAAAACTACAATTCCCCTTCTGGGTATTTACCTGAAGAAAACAAAAACACATTAAAAAAGATATGATACCTGCAAAAAAAATTTTTTTTAATTTATACCAGTCTTCTAACAAAAGGAATTTTAAACACATACATAATTTTATTTTCTGCCTTTTTTTCTTATTTATCATAGATACATTTTACCCATGTAAGTATGTAAATGTAATCTCTATAACATTTTATATTTATTATAATTCATTCTGCTTCCTGTTGGATATATTTTTTAATTTTTAATTGATTTTAGAGAGAGAGAGAAACATTGATTGTTATTCCACTTATTTATGCATTCATTGATTAATTCTTGTATGTACCCTGATAGGGGGGTCGAACCCACAACCTTGGTGTATCAGGATAATACCTTAACCGACCAAGCTACCCAGCCAGAGCCATTTATACATTATTGTCAAGTTCTTACTTTATTTTATTATTATTATTTTTTAGATTACATTTATTTATTGTTAGAGAGGATGAAAGGAGGGAGAAAAAGAGGGAGAGAAACATTGACGTGAGAGAAAAACATCCTTTGGTTGCCTCATCTGCACCCCTGGGGACTGACCTAGGCCTGTGCCCTGACCGGATCTGAATGGCAGCCTTTCACTTTGCCGAACAATGCAACCAACTGAGCCACACTGGTCAGGGTGTCAAAATAACATTGTGAAAAATTTCACGTATGGATTTTTCCATATCTTACTTTCTTACAAAGATTTTTAAGCCGTAGGATTCCCTGGGTCAAGGTAGAATTTTGTTTAAGGCTTTTGACACAGATGGCTATATTGTTTTAATAAAAGGTGGGTAATTAAATTTGTTTTATTAAGCAGCAGCATCAAAAAGGGAGACAACCAGTCCTGGCTGGTGTGGCTTAGTGGATTGAGCATTGGCCTGTGAACCAAAAGGTCACTGGTTCAAATCCCAGTCAGGGCACATGCCTGGATTGTAGGCCAGGTCCCCATCAATGTTTCTCTCCCTCTCTTTCTCTCTTCCTTCCCCTCTCTCCAAAAGTAAAGAAATAAAATTTTTTTTTTTTTTTAAGATTTTATTTATTTATCTTTAGAGGGGAAAGGAAGGAGAGAGGGAGAGAACTGGCCTGCAACCCAGGCATGTGCCCTGACTGGGAATCGAACCGTGGTTGCTTGGTTCCCAGGCCCGCGCTCAATCCACTGAGCTACACCAGCCAGGGCTTAGAAATAAAATCTTTTAAAAAAATCATTTAAAAAAATCATTTTTAAAAAAGGGAAGACAACTGAATATGAAGAATACATCACTCATGATGTAGTCACGCCAAGAAAACAAAACCTAAATCCGATGAAGTCTTTCTGGGTCCTTAGAAGGAAAGACAAAGGACTCTGTTCATCAACACGAAAAGGATGCCCACAGCCAAATCCAGAAGATGGGAAACTGCATATGGCACAATATCCTGGCTCTTCAACAAATAAACTTGTTTTGAAAGACAAGATGGAGAGGGTTATCTATAGACTAAAAGACTTGAAAAACATTAAAAAAAAATCAAAACTAGTGTTGCCTTGGCTGGTGTGTCTCAGTTGGAACATTGTCCCATAAACCAAAAGGTCATAGGTTCAATTTCCGGTCACGGCACATGCATAGGTTGCGGGTTTTATCCCCAGTTGGGGCAAGTGGGAGAGGCAACTGATAGATGTCTCTCTCTCACATCAGTGTTTCTCTCCTTTTTCTCCCTCCCTCCCTCTCTCTCCATAATCAATAAGCATGTTCTTGGGTGAGGATAAAAAACAAAACAAAGTGTTTAGGAGTGTTCTCTTGGATGAGAAAACTATTTAAAATAAAGGAAGTCAGGATAGAGGTTACTCTTGGGAGGAGGGTGTGTGTTGTAATTGGGAGAAGACACACAGAGGGGGCTTCTGGGGTGACTGGCAAGATTTAGTGTGGGTGGTGTTTTTAAGGGTGTTCACCTTATAATTTATTAGGTTACAGTTTTATTTAATGGGCTTTTCTCCATTTTATTAAAAGTAATAAACATAGATATGAATGCAAGGGCAGAGGTTTTCTTCCTTTTTTTTCCCCATGTAGGAGAATATACATATTCAGGGAGAGACAGTTTGATATTTCTGGTTGATGCTTCGAAGGCCATGTTTATTAAATCAGAAGATGAAGATGAATGGACTCCTTTTGACATAAGCATTCAGGTAAGATTACCTTTTTATTTAAAACAAACAAAGACCATGAAGTATTAATGCCACTTTCAAAAATACGGACTCTGAAAATTTTGTTTGTGAGTGATAAATGGTGGTTAGCCTCCTGGGATGGCTGTCTTAACTTCCAGCTGAAGAAGAGTAGCGGTGTTGGAGGACAGGCCCATTTTCTTCTGCCTTTGAACTCTGGACCCTAGGAATATATTGCTCCCACCCTCAGCATTCACCCTGGTGGTGGAAGTGGGCTGCTCCTGCTGTGGAGATGGGAGTGCAGCAGAAGAAAGGAAGTTCCAGCAATGACTGTTGGAAGTGAGTTCCACTGTGAATGATAGTTGGAAGTTGGGTGCTATCTGTGATTGAAGAAGATTGTTACAACAAAATGACAAGAGAAACCCAATTAAAAAATGGGCACTGGATTTGAATATACATGTCTTTAAAGATATATAAATTGGTTAATGAGCACAGGATATTCTCAACATCTTTAGTCATTAGAGAAAAGCAAATCAAATCACAATGAGGTATCACTTCTGCTAGGATGGCTATAATTTAAAAAAAAAGGAAAATAAGATGGATGTAGAACAATGGGAAACTTCATACATTGCTGGTGGGAGCGTGAAATGGGTCACCTGCTGCGGAAAAAGGGTTCGGCAGTTCCTCAGTTCAGCATAGAATTACCATCTGCCTTACTCCTTCCGGGTATACACCCAGCAGAAAAAAATCAGCTACTCATATCCTGATTCTGCCACTTATAAACTGTCTAATGTTATGCCCTGGCTGGCGTGGCTCAGTGGATTGAGCACTGGACTGCGAAGCAGAGGACTGCTGGTTCAATTCCCAGTCAGGGCACATGCCTGGGTTGTAGGCCAGATCCCCAGTATGGAGTGCATGAGAGACAACCACATGTTGATGTTTCTCTCCCTCTCTTTCTTCCTCCTTTCCCCTCTTTCTAAAAATAAATAAAATATTTTAAAAAACTATCTGATGTTAGAAGAGTAGTTCAACCTCTTGGTGTCTGTTTTCTTACCTGTTAAATGGAAAGAAGAATAGTATCTTGCCCATCAAGTTGCTGCGAGATTAAATAGTTTAGTTTTTTTAAATTGAGGTGTAATTCACATGACAAAATTAACCATTTTAAAGTATACAATTCAAAGCTATTTAGTCATTCACAGTGTTGTGTAAACACCACCTCTTGTCTTATTACCAAACATTTTGAATGGATAAACAGAATGTTTATACCTACAGCTGGAATGCTACTCAGACATACATAAAAAATGAAGTGCTGACACATGCCACACAGTGAATGAACCTTAAAAATTATATTGAGTGAAAGAAGCCAAATGGTCACATGTGATAACATTTATATGAAATAGAGAACTGATAATTTATAGATTGGTGGTTCCTAGGGGCAAGGGAGAGGGAGATATGGGGAGCTATAGCTTAATGGGTATGGGGTTTGCTTTTGGGGAGGGGAAAATATTTTGGAACTAGATAAAGGTGGTCATTACAGAACATTGTGAATTTATTAACTACCGCTGCATTTTCTATATTTTTAAGTAATTTTGTTGATTATGCTATTGCAGTTGTCCCATTTTTTTCCTCTACTTTATCCCCCTCCGTCCTGTACCCTCCTCCCTCCTCCTTCCAACATTCCCTGTTCCCGTTCCCCCGCCCCTTAGTTCATGTCCGTGGCTTGTACATATGAGTTCTTTGGCTTCTCCACTTCCTATAATGTTCTTAACCTCCCCCTCCCTATTTTGTACCTATCATTTATGTTTCTTATTTCCTGTATCTTTTCCCCCATTCTCCCCACTGGTAACCCTCCACGTGATCTCCATTTCTATGTTTCTCTTCCCCTTCTAGTTGTTTGCTTAGTTTGTTTTTGTTTTAGGTTCAATTGTTGATAGTTAGGAGTTTGTCATTTTACTGTTCGTATTTTCGATCATCTTCTTTTTCTTAGATAAGTCTCTTTAACATTTCATATAAGGCCTTGCTGGTGATGAATTTCTTTAACTTGACCTTATCTGGGAAGCACTTTTTCCGCCTTTCCATTCTAACTGATAGCTTTGCTGGATAGAGTAATCTTGGATGTAGGTCCTTGGCTTTCATGACTTAGAATACTTCTTGCCTGTAAGTTTTTTATTTTTTAGAAATCAGCTGATAGTCTTATGGGAACGCCTTTTTACTCCTTTTAACTGTCTCCTTTTCTCTTGCTGCTTTTAAGATTCTCTTCTTATCTTTAATCTTGGGTAATGTAATTACGATGTGCCTTAGTGTGTGCTTCCTGGAGTCCAAGTTCTTTGGGACTCTCTGAGCTTCCTGGACTCTCTGGAAGTCTATTTCCTTCACCAGATTGGGGAAGTTCTCCTTCATTATGTTTTCAGTTAAGTTTACAGTTTCTTAATTCAGTGTAATATATATGCCCATCACTCTCACTGATTTATGAATATCCTGAAGGCAGAGGTCATAGCTTATTCTAACGCCAAGTGCACATTCAGCAAGTATATATCAGGCACTGTTATGTGCCAGGCACTTAGAGAGTTTGTTTAGTGGTAAGTAGTTAGACATTAACTGAATTCTTGTTCTTATTTTTCCAGTGTATCCAGAGTGTGTACACCAATAAAATCATAAGCAGTGATCGAGATCTCTTGGCGGTGGTGTTCTATGGCACCAAGAAGGACAGAAACTCAGTGAATTTCAAAAATATTTATGTCTTACAGGAGTTGGATAATCCAGGTCGGTAGCATTCTAAGAGTAACTTTTTAAAGAAAGATTTTATTTATTTATCTTTAGAGGGGAAGGGAAGGAAAGAGAGAGAGAAATATCAATGTGTGGTTGCCTCTCGTGCATCCCCTGCTGGGAGCTGGCCTGCAACCCAGGCATGTGCCCCGATTGGGGATCGAACCACAAACCTTTGGTTCGCAGGCCTGTGCTCAATCCACTGAGGTATACCAGCTAGGGCTGTTTTGATTTTTTTTTAATTAATTAATTTATTTTTAGAGAGGGGGTTGGGAGAGAGAAAGTGAGGGAGGGAAACATCAATATGTGAGAGAAACATTGATCAGTTGCCTCTCGCACACCCCAGCCAGGGGACCTGGCCTGCAGCCCAGGCATGTGCCCTGACTGGGAATCGAACCTTTCACTTTGCAGGATATTGCGCTACTGAACCATGCTGGTCAGGGCTAAGATTATCTTTTCCTTTAAATGAGAAGGTTATGGCTCTGAACAGAGATGAGATAGGAGCAGAAGACACCTTGACTCAGAGTATGCTTCCTGCTCTAGGGGGTTCTTACCGGGAGGTGGACTTTCGCTGTAGGGCTTGAACAGCTCTGGGGTGAGGATGGGACCTTAGACTCTTCCGTTGCCCTTGTGACGGCGTCCACTGCCACTGCTCTGACTTCTCTGCCCATCTGACTCCCTGTCTCTGACCAGGTGCTAAACGAGTGTTGGAGCTTGCGCAGTTTAAGGGGCAGCAGGGGCAGAAACATTTCCAAGACCAGATTGGCTACGGATGTGACTACTCACTAAGCGAAGTGCTGTGGGTCTGTGCCAACCTCTTCAGCGATGTCCAGGTCAAGATGAGCCATAAGAGAATCATGCTCTTCACCAATGAAGATGACCCCCATGGCAAGGACAGTGCCAAAGCCAGTCGGGCCAGGACCAAAGCTGGGGATCTCCGTGACACAGGTTGGCATTTTCACAGTTCTTTTAAATTGGTACTCAATGCTATTGCCTCTTTATAGTTGATGTCAAACATTTGCTTTTCTCCATTCAGAGTAAAATGAAAGAATAAAGTGAAGCTGGAGGAGACACCTGTGTAACATTCCCAGTGAAAATGGCCAGGCCGTTGGTAGTCCTAAGGGCTCTCCTAGAGCCCTTGATTTTAATGCTACCGTGAATGGTGGTTATTTGAACACGGTATCTGAAGTCATTATATAGCTGATTCCCATAGCCATTTTCTCTAATTCCTGATATGTTAATAATCAGTGTAGTTCTTTGGGAGCTCTAAGAAGCACGTTTGAGCTTAACTGAAAAACAATTATTGCTGAAAATTGTTTCCCCTCACTTTTATCTGTCCTCGTCCCAGGTATCTTTGTTGACTTGATGCACCTGAAGAAACATGGGGGCTTTGACACATCCTTGTTCTACAGAGATATCATCAGTGTAGCAGAGGATGAGGACCTACAGGTCCACTTCCAGGAGTCGAGCAAGCTAGAAGACCTGCTGAGGAGGGTCCGCGCCAAGGAGACCAAGAAGCGTGCGCTTGTCAGGTGGGCACTGAGCCTGGGCCAACGGCCCACGAGTCTCCTAACTGGTCGTGAACAGTGCGTGGCCCTGGCCAGGTAGCTGGTTGGAGCGTCGTCCTGATAGGCCAAGCTTCCAGGTTCAGTCCCTAGTCAGGGCACGTACAAGAATCAGCCACTCAATACATGAATGTGTGGGACGACACAGTGATGTTTCTCTCTGTCTAAAATCAGTACATTAGAAAAAAATCAGCACCACCCCAACAAAAAGGAAATACAGGAAAAACCACACCAGTGCACGGCTCTGACCCCCGGCGGCCTGACTCTGGACTGTGCCGCTGCTTCACTGGGCTCCTCTGAGAGACTCGCTGGATTTCAGGGCAGCACCAGTTATGTGCTTCTCTTCCCTGGAAAGAGCTGGTGTATTTCTTCAAAGTAACACAGCCCCCCACTTTCTGGGGGCAAACAGTATCCTCAGTTGCACTCACTAGTTTATTGTCTGCTTGCTTCTCTATAAATCGGGGATAACCAGTAGTACCTGGTATAGAGCAAAAACTCCATAAGTGGTAGTTATTATTGTTGCCAAAATTGCGGTTTTCTGATTTCTTACAAGCCCGAGTCCGATAGGAACCAGATGGTTAGATTTATCTTCTTTTGGAGAGCTAGGGACCTAGGGACACCTCAACGTTTCTAAAGAGCACCAGGTTTTCATTTTAGACCATTTCCTCAACACAGGGGAATGTGACCGTTCGTGGGTTCTGAGCACTTTTCAAGAGATGACCGGTATTCTGCTAGAAGGCTCGTGACACTAGTGTAAGGACACCACGGCCCAGCTCGCTGCTGCGGTCCTTGTGTCGTCATTGCCCTCCTTTTCCCTTTGGGACTGTCACTCTTTCCTCGGACAAGCACCCTGTTACCTCTGCTCCCTTCCTGAAATGGTGACATGTTATTCCCGTGACAACGTGGAAATTACACATTTTGGTGTGGGTGGCAGGGAGCCTAAAATTGAGACAGATGGCTTGGATTCTAGTTCTGGCCCCTATGCTGTGTGGCCTGAGGTACGGCATGTAACTTCTCTGAGCCTCAGTAAAATGGGAACAAAACTGGTAGCTCCTTACAGGACTGCTGTGGTGCTTACATGGAATAAGGTCGGCACAGTGCTTGGCACATAGTGGTTGTTTATGAATGGTAGTGATTCTCACTATTTTGTGGAAGACTCATTAGAGGCTACTTGATGTGAGTAATAATACACTGGAGCTGTTTGAGAACTAATCATGCCTTAGGCTGAAGACCTAGAACATTATTGTACTTGTTCTTGCTATAATCAAATAATAAATTTACTTTATTGCATGGTTATTGTGTTCCAGGCACTGCCCTAAGTTCTTTGTAAATGTATTAATTAACTTATTTAATCTGTAATGACTGCCCTTTCAAGTAGGTTGAAACCTACCCATTAATAACATTAAAGACATTTCAAATGAAGTTAACATATTAAGCAACTTGTTTTGCACTGTGGGCTTCCACAGCTTTCCTGGCAGGTTATGACATACACCATGGTGTTATAAACTGTGACGCTCTCCTGTAACTTTAGGTTAACTTAGACTTATGACATTTTCAAAGTCAAAAGTTACCTTAGTTTATAAATATGAACATTTAAGACTAGGTGGGAGGAGTATTGGATTTGCTATTTTGGGTTAGAAATGGAACCCAAAGTTCTATTTCAAAGGTTACTTGAAGCCTGAAGTCATAGTGGACCACATTGGCCAGTGCTTTTCTCCAGGATACAGCGATTTTTTAAAGTTACTTTTGAAGATTATGTAGTTTTTAATTGGTGACATTTATTCTCAGCTGTCCTTCAGCAGCCTTTAGACAACTGAGTTTAACTGAGTCAGCCAGAACAATTTAAAATAGGAAGCCACCAAACGGTTGGCATTGTTAGTAATATCATCTGTTACTAGTACTCACCTGGGGGCCACATTGAGCGATGTCAGACTGATCTGGAGACATATTAGGTGCTTGTTCCAGGAGCCACCATTTCTAGGCAGGACTCTGTCTTCCAATAGAAACTGACTCTTGACCAATTTCAGTGTAATCAAGCAAAATTCTGAACAGGGTGGATAGTCTAGGAATAGATAGAGTGGGTCCCAGAATCTAGACAGCAAGAATGAATGACAGTGTCTTTAGGGTGCCCCTGTCAGAAAGCATCCCTCTGAACATGACCCAGACTCCAAAGAGAATAGGTCCAATGGCTTGAGCCTGGATCAGATATGCCCACCTCTTGGCCAGGGAAGAGCACAGCACTTTGATTAGCACTCCCCCAAAACTGCAGTGGTGGAAGGGTGGTTCCCACAGAAAAATTGGGGTTTTGTTGTTGAAAGAAGGGAGAAGGGATTCTAGACAGGCAGGAACAACAGATAATCAACACAGCACTTACATGGTTATGATGATTAAGTGAGTGAATAGCTGTAAAGGGATTGGAATAGTGTTGGGCTCAATTTTAAAAATCATTATTTGTATTACAGTATTTTCCTTACTATTATCTTACATAGTTAATACATCCTAGAGCTAATTTTTGTGGAGTAGACCCTGAGATAGTATTACAGCAAACTCCATTATATTATTAAAATGAATTAAATGTATACTCTAAAAGCTTGTTTGGGGTTATAAGAGAGATTGAAGTAAATTAAGGCTTGGTTGCCACAGGAGAATTTTAGGTAGGAAAGTATAATCTCTCAGTCTATGCTTTTTTATTTTTCTGTCCTCCAGGTTGAAATTTAAGCTTAACAAAGATATAGCGCTCTCTGTTGGCATTTATAATACAGTCCAGAAGGCTGTTAAACCTCCTCCAATCAGGCTTTATCGGGAGACAAATGAACCGGTGAAAACCAAGACACGGACATTTAATGTAAATACAGGCAGTTTGCTTCTGCCAAGCGACACCAAGAGGTCTCGGGTAAGCCTGCCTGCTTACTGAATTTTGTTCCATTGAAGGGTTAACAGGGAGGGGAGACATTTATCAGCCTACCCAGGTAACTTTCATGTGCTCATCTTTCTAACCAAGCTGTTAATAACAAACTTTGGAACTATGGCATCTAGATCAGTGGTACCTTGAGAGCTGGAAAGGTGGATAGAGCCAGTGTTTGAAAGCTATGTCAGTGAAACTTCAGCCCCGGATCACTCAGCACAGGCTGCTCCATGTCTTACAGTCTCATTTCTTGCTCAGGTACAACAGCAGAAAGTGCTTACAGTTAACCAGGGAGATGAGGAGCTAGGGAAAGTGTATTAGGTGTCAAGTGCAATTTTTTTTTTTTAGGGAGGGAATTTTCTTTTTTGGCCAAACTAATTGGATTTTTCTTGTGCTTTGAAATAATACACATATGCCTTTCTTAATCTGAAAGATCAACTTTGAATGTAGAATGTTATCTTTCCTTATCCTCTCACCTTTGTTCAATCTGTGGAAGGGTTTGATATCCGAAATTAAAATAAAATGAATCATTCTTCCTTTTTGATTATGCAAAGTGTGGGAGAAAATCGAAGTGTGTGAGATGTTTTTTGGAGCACACATTTCAAGCCACAGTGTTCTGCCCTGCTTTCTGAAAGAGAGGAAAGGAGAAATTTCCTTTTCCATTTTGGAAGTAGTTAGTTTTCCATATTTGTTTACAATAGGAAGCTTTTCTAGACACAGAGTTTCTTTATTTTTTCTAGGATTTTATTTGTTTACTTTTAGAGAGAGGGGAAGGGACGGACAAAGAGAGGGAGAGAAACATCAATGTGTACATTGATCGGTTGCCCCTGGCACGCCCCCAACTAGAGACCTGGCCCACAACCCAGGCATGTGTCCTCACCGGTAATTGAACTGGTGACCTTTCGGTTTGCAGGCCGGTGCTCAATCCACTGCGCCACATCAGCCAGGGCACTGAGTTTCTGTCTTGATTCAGTGTCCCTTAAAAAAAAATGGAGGGTTCTGTTTTTCATAAAACCCCAGTTTTACACTGTCACTAATCGTGTATCTGGGATCAAAAGGCAAACATTGGAGTTCGAACATAGTGCCTTTGGTGTGTGTACGTCTGCCTGCCACACTGACCCAGACCCAGCACACTCCCTGGCCCAGGTCCTCTCAATAAGCAGGTGTGGGTTTTCTTTCTTTCTTTTTTAAATAGGTGTGGTCTGAGCATTCTTTGGGTGTCAGGGTGAGCATTCCATACATGTAGATGAGGGAAGGCACAAATACTTGAAGAGCACGGCCTTTGGAACCAGACAGATCTGGGTTTAACACCCAATTCAGTTGTATAACCTGGAACAAGTGACCAATCCCTGAGCCTCAGTTCGCTTATCTTAAAACAGTTTTTAACATCTCCCACCAACTACTGTTCCAGAAGATACAGGGGATGATAGGTGTGAAGGGTCTGCTGGGCACTCAGTAAATGCTAATTTCTGGTGGGAGGGGGACGATGGCCCTGGCGAGCCGTACTCCTGCTCCTTAGAAGGAAGCAGGTTGTGACTTGCTGGTGTCACATGGCAGCCATTTCGCATCTCCAGCGGTCTATGTGGCCCCTCCTTGTTCCCGCCTTTAGATCTATGCGAGTCGTCAGATCGTCCTGGAGAAAGAGGAGACGGAACAGCTAAAACGGTTTGATGAACCCGGTTTGGTTCTCATTGGTTTCAAGCCCCTGTTAATGCTGAAGAAGCACCATTACGTGAGGCCTGCCCTGTTCGTGTACCCCGAGGAGTCCCTGGTGAACGGTGAGTGGCACAGAGCAAGCGAAATGAGTGAGTAGCAGCGCGGTAGGCGACCTGCTGAATAGGTGCTGCTTGGAAACTGTCGGGTGTGCTACTGGGGCATTTTGAAAGTGTTTCCTGCTCGAATAAAGTTCGGAAAGGTGGGGCTGAACTAAGTGGAAGAGGTTTCTGTAGGACCTGTAATACCCTGGCGTGCACTGTGAGTGTCCAGGAGGGGTATGGAAATCAGTACTCTAAAAACTTACTTCTACGGAATTCTGAATTTGAGGCATCAGATAGTTTGAAAACAAAACAAAAAACTTTCCCCAGTGTTGGCGATGAAAGATGATGTGAACTCAGCCATGGAGTGTTTTTGCGGTTCAGACCTGCATTGTGCTGTGTAGCTAATGAACCTCCCTGATCTGACCTGACTGGTTTTCACTAGTAACTGAGGCTTATGTTATTAGCTCAAAGATCGTAAAAGTGAACTGCCATTAATAATTCACACTCCTAAATTGAGTATTTGAGACATCCAGTCTCTCACTCCTTTCCACACTTCTGCTGCCCCCATTTTCCCCTAAGCTCTGGGTCATCACCCCTTTTGACTGAAGTATCATAAACCCTTTTAAAAAATGGAAGGAAAATTGTAGGCTTATATTGTGGGCTAAAAGGGGAGAAAGGAGGAGACAGTTTGGGATGTGTACTGCTCGGATGTTTGTTTTCCAGGGAGCTCAACCCTCTTCAATGCTCTCCTCACCAAGTGTCTGGAGAAGGAGGTCATAGCAGTGTGCAGATACACCCCTCGCCAGAATATCCCCCCTTATTTTGTGGCCTTGATGCCACAGGAAGAGGAGCTGGATGACCAGCAAATTCAGGTGACTCCCCCAGGTATGTGAAGGAGGTGTTTTCAGTGTTCGCTTTGGAATCACTCATGGGATTCCAACTCAGACCTGCAGTACCAGAGTCCCCAGGAATGGGGCCTGGGCAGTGCGTTGTGAAGGTGTCACAGGCGGGTCCAGTGCACGGGGCGCATCACACACAAGCGCACGAGGCAGCTCTGCGGCTGGGGGTTGGCTGCTCAGCGGACTGTTTGCAGGTTACCGACACGAGTTCATGGGGTCTCACTGCCGATGCCTGTCCTTACTAAAGGCCATTGTTTGGCACCTTTGTCATGCGTAACGTTCAGTTTATCTCCTGTATACACCAAGGCAGTGAGCTATAGTGGAAGGACATGGGTTTTGAAGTTAGACTTCACCTTATGCTGTGTATCTGAAAGCTTTCTTTTGTTTTAGGGCCATCTCTGCAACTTGTTAGCTGGCCAGTTTGGGCAAATAATTTAACCTTTCTATTTATACTCCTTATCTGCAAAGATGAGAATTCTGGAACACCTTTCTCTCAAGGTGGTCTCACATTTGAAATACACTAATAAATATACAAGTGCCTAGCACAGAGTACCCTATGAATAGTGGTCTTCCTTTTTCTTTAACCATGCTAGTAAATATTAACTTTATGAAGTAACTCTTTAAACATATTGTATTTTTAAGCCTGGTCATCACAATGCTCAGGAATAGCTTTATATATCAGTTTTTAAGCTATTAGTGCTAAGCTCCAAATTCACCCTTCAGTGCTCTGAGGCTGAGACTCTCCAGACCCAGGTTCTCTGCTGCGAGCTGGCTCTGTGAGGAGCAGGTGCTGGGGGAGACTGCAGGGCAGAGGAGAGCGAGGGGCCTGGCTCCTCCCCTGGCTTCGTGCTGTCAGCATTGCCTGCAAGGGTGGTGGCAGCAGCTGGTTCCAGGCTTCGTATTTTTCAGTCGTTAGAACCAGCCCATGACTGGAAGGAGTTCAGCCTGAGTGTCCTCATGTCTTCCCTTTCGGCGTGTGGTGGAGGGTGAGGGATAAAAGGGGGCTCAGGAGAGGGCCTCCGGTGTGTGATGGAGGTGGGACTTGGTCTTTCAGGGAGTAGCACTGTCCCACTGGCCCTGGTGTATCAAAAAAGCTGGAGGTGGAACCAGCTGCTGCCGCCAGGTGAAGAGCCGGGGCTGGAGCCCCAGTGACAGGAACAGGAAGTATATGAAGAGGAGCCCCTGCCTTGGGATCGCTCTCTGGCGGAGGGAGTCTCCGAGGTGGATGCAGCCTCACAGGACATAGAAGGGTGAATTTGGAGCTGAGGAACAAAGGACAACTCAATCACTAAAAGCCTTTGTTAAGTCAGATCTCAGAAATCTTATCCCCCTTCTTCAGGGTTCCATCTTATCTTCCTGCCCTATGCTGATGATAAGCGGAAGCTGCCCTTCACTGAAAAAGTTGTGGCAAAATCAGAGCAGGTAGACAAGATGAAGGCTATTGTTCAGAAGCTCCGCTTCAAGTACAGGTGAGTAGGGGTCAGTCACAGGCTTCCTTCTGGACCTGCCTCCTGAGTTGGAACTCTTGTTGGGAATTCGAGTTAAGCATAGACCAAGAGAATGAGATTTTACTCTTTTCAGTTAACTGATAGATTATTATTTTTTAAAGGCAATCCAGAGACTGGAAGTTCTTATTATGCGGATGGGGCAAAGTAGATTTATAGTTGTGAGTACTGTGCAAACACAGAGTTTATTATTGTATTATTTTCCATACAAACAACTGTAAACTTACCTTTGCCCCAGCCTGTACTGAAGACAGGAATTGTGCTAAGTGCTTACAGCTGGTTGACCTGTTGTTGCACTTGGAAAGCCAGGTGAGTGAGCAAGTTCAAAAAAGCAGCAGCGAGGAGAGGATTCTTAGTTGGCCTTTTCCTTAATTTATTCACACAATGAGTAAAAGTAAGTAAATCCAATGTAAATTGTCACAGGATTAAAAGGATGATAATATATTTCAAGTCATTCCCTTTCACGGACACATAGACCATCTTGCAGAGCCTGCACAATGTGACAGACACCAGACTTTTTTTTTTCACATTTCTCCTTTGTCTTTAGACTATTTCCCTATCTCTGCTGACCTCTGGGCAAATACCTTCCCCTCCAAACACTGTCCTTTATTGGGAAGTGGAAGCATTATTAAGATTCTGTCCTGTGCCAGGCACTGTGCTAGATACAATTCTAACATCATCTCACTTACTCTTCATAAGAACCTGAAAGGTAGGCTTCATGCCCGTTTTACAGATGAAGAAACTGAACCTTAGTAGAGCAAGGCAGCTTGTGCAGACTCATCCAGATGGAAAGAGCTAGATCTTTCTGACTCTAGATTCTTTCTCTTTTTACTCCTGTGCTGCAACTGAATGGGAGAAGAAAGAGTCCTTGGGTCTGTTACCTCCTCATCTTCCATCCTCTCTCCTTTGTCTTTTCTCTACTTACATAGCCCCGCCTCCTCCGTTTCTATCTCTGCCCAGAGCTTCCAGTGACAAACAGGAGGGCAGCTCTTGTTTGCTTTTAAATTTGCTTTTGGATCTCTAGCACCAGACAATCAATTGAAAAATTGGAGAAAGAGAGGTTGATTCAAAATATAGGATTCCCAGCTCTTTTTATTTGGGGTGTTTTTCTCAGCTGACCCTGGACCTGGGCTGAGTTGGGTTTATTTAATTTTATCACTTTTTAAATGTTTATGTTTTTATTTTAAAATTTATTTGCGTTAACCATTAGTATCGTTTCAACAGGAGTGACAGCTTTGAGAACCCAGTGCTGCAGCAGCACTTCAGGAACCTGGAGGCCTTGGCTTTGGATTTGACGGAGCCTGAGCAAGCAGTAGATGTGACATGTAAGAAGGCCATGACCAAGCTGGGAAGCTCCTGTCGTGGGACTGTTCTTACTGATCTCACCCTGGACAGTCAGTCCTGTGGATGCGTTTCCTAGCACCCTCTCAAGACTTAACCTCGTTGTCCAGCCCCTTTCTGTCTGAGAGATTTTCTAGACTAGCGTAGCCTGCCTGGGAGCAGATTCAGCCAGTCCTGCGGTGAGAGGAGGAGGAGGGAGCGCCAGGCTTCTGAGGCCTGCCTCTGAGCTGGGCTGCCCATGGCTACATGATGGTAAAAGTTTAAAAAACAAAACCAAAACCCGGGCAGCCTTCCAGGTTTCTGTGACCTCGCGATGCTTGCCTTTCCAGCCTCCTTGCTGATCTACCCTCCTCACACCGTTTTCAAGCTGTTATGTTACCTGCCGTTTCTCACCCCTGTTCCTTATCCTGCTTGGAATAGTATCTGCCTGAGGAAGAACAATCAGCTTTCCCGAAAGTCTTTCTGACCCCCACCCCAGCCCACCCCAACGTCCCCCGCGTGCTGTACAGTCCCTCATCCGTGGCATTGCCCTGCTGTAGTGCGTCCATGTTTTGACCACCTCCTTCCCCTGACTCAGCTGTAAGCCTCACGAGGGCACAGACTCGTTTGAATCCCCAGAATCCAACCCAGTTTCCACTCCTCCACTTCCCAGCCGTTTGACCTCAGGCAAATCATTTAACCTGTTCTCCTCCTTAGGTTAACAAAGCATTTAGAAGGGTGCCTGGCTGTAATATGTGCTCATTAATGCAGTTGGTAGAAGGAACTTGGTAAATGTCAGAAGAACTTTGTTGAACGTTCTCAGGGCCAGGTCAGCCGTCTCCTCATGGACCCCTCTGCCCCCAACCTCCCCCAACCGCCCCCAACTTGTTAGGTGCTTCCCTGAAGCCAGGGATTATGACTCACCGGGCCACTTTGCCCATGTTTTGATTTTCTAGTGCCTAAGGTTAAAGAAATGGATAAAAGACTGGGTTCTCTCGTGGATGAGTTTAAGGAGCTTGTCTACCCCCCGGATTACAATCCTGAGGGAAAAGTTCCCAGGCAAAAACCAGGTGAGCGCTGGGTGTGGACACCCGTAGGCTCTTTCGAAAATTTGTCTTCATGGTCTTATCGCAGAGGATAATGCCCTTTCTGAAATTTCTGCACAAGCCTACATATTTAACTATACAGACACATAGTTCAGCATAAATGGAGTAGTACTCATGTTTGTAGGCCATTTCATTACTCACCTGTATGTGTTAGAGAGTGATTTGTATCCACAGTGATATGTCTGCCTTGTTTGTGCTAGTGTGTTCACCTACGTGGACCGCCGTCCTGTCCTGGTGGGGCCAGACCCATAGGAGAAATTCTTTGCGTGGGAATTGCTGGGTCAGGGTGTAAAGTTCTGACAAGAATTGCCAGTTTGCCTCTGGAAAAGTGATACAATTTATATCCTATCTGAGAAGGGGTGGGCGCTTTTCTCTGCACTCTCACCAATCCTGTACTTCATTTACTATTTTTTTTTAAATTTTCACAAAAATATTAAAAGGAAAATTATATTCTGTTTTGGTTTGTAATTCTCCAGTTATGAGTGAAATATTGTTTTCTTGAATTTCTTTTTTTCTATGAACTTCTAGTTTTTGGCCTTTGAACTTTTTTTTCTATTGGATTGTCCTTTTTTTCTATTGGACTGTCCTTTTTCCTAAAGATTTTTATTTTGCTTTTTATTTTTAGAGAGAGGGGAAGGGAGGGAGAGAGAGAGGAAAAGAAAACATCCATGTGAGGAAGAAATACTGATGGGTTGTTTCCTGCATCAGTTGTCCCACCAGGGGCCTGGCCTGTGACCCAGGCATGTGCCCTGACTGGAGATTGAGCTGGTGACCTTGCAGTTCGCAGGCCTGTGCTCAATCCACTGAGCCACACCAGCCAGGACTGTCATTTTTCTTACCACTGGCTCCAAAGAACTATACCATGCATGACTCACAGTTTTCTGGACAGCCCCCTGTGAGTTCCTCACTGTTTGGGAATAGTTCTTAGGTTGTAATCCTTCCGGTTATCTTTGGTCGAGTAAAGCCAAATTTGGGCCTTGCCTAAAAGACCAGTGAGGGCAGTGGGGCTGTGCAAGGGTAGGCGTGGCCGTGGTGCTTTGCCCGTGTTGCATGTGAAGTGACTTTAGTGTCCTGTGTGACATTTTGCTTGTCATACTTGTGTGTGCTCTAGCGATGTACTTTTTTTTCACCTTTTAAAACTTTTTATTGTTACTGATTTTAGAGAGAGATAGAGGGGAAGGATGAGAGCAAGAGAGAGACACCAATTTGTTGTTCCACTTATTTATGCATTCATTGGTTGATTTTTATATGTGTCATGACCAGGGATTGAACTCAAAACCTTGGTATATTAGGGTGATGCTCTCGCCGACTGAGCTACCTGGCCAGGACATGATGTACTTTTTATCTCACTCAGCCTGCACATTCTTATCCCCTAGCATGGTGCCTTTGTGCTTACCTGGTGCTCTGTAAATGCTTTAGGAAGGCAGGAGGGAAGGAATGAATGCCTTGCTGATACAGAGTAAGCAACAGTTTCAGGTAAACTAATAGGACTCAGACTACTCTTAACTCCCTTCTAGGTTGATCTAGTTTTGATTTTATGCCTAAATGAAGCTGCTTTATCAAGATACCTGTCTTTGCCTGATGTTCTAAGTGGGTATCACAGCTTTATGGAAAATGGCTGACTGCGGGCCAGATCTTTTGGGGGCCCTATGCAGTGTAGCCAGGATGCCGTTCACTGGTAGCATTTCCAGTCACTCGCTCCTGACCTCTCCCCCCCAGATGATGGAGGTTCTGGAAGCAAAAGACCCAAGTTGGATTTGTCCAAAGAGGAACTGAAGGTCCATGTCAGCAGGGGCACGCTGGGTAAGCTCACGGTGCCCATGTTGAAGGAAGCCTGCCAGGCGTGCGGGCTGAAGGGTGGCGTGAGGAAGCAGGAGCTGATAGATGCGCTCACCAGGCACTTCCAGAAGGACTGACCGGAGGCCGGACACCCAGCCATCCTTCCGCCCTGCAGCCAGGCTGCCTGGTTTGGTTCTCATCACGTTAAAATGTGTTCCTCCTGAGCCAGGAAGAGTCTGCCAAGAGAAGCCAGAACTTTATGAGACTTTCTGTTGCCATGGAGACATCATAGTCCTCCCACTCTGCAGTGCCTTATTCTATTGTCTGAATAAAGAGCCCTACTTTTGTACTATATACTGTTCTTCAGTGTGAAAAAAAGACGCGTCTGCCTCGCATACAAATATCACTTGCTGTTGGCTATTAGCTTAATTTTCTCTCCCACTTGGGACACCAGTCATCATGATGTGGACAAAATGAAGGCAGGGGAGAACGCGGTGCATCAGGGCACGTGAACTTACTTTGGGAATGACAAGCCCAAGTAAGATGCTGACTTCTGACCTGTTTCCCTTTGTGTCATATTCAAAGAACAGATTTCAGGAGTAAGAATGCAACGTTTCTAATACTGGTACCGTTTGCCTCATGAGTAAATAGTACCTCCTCGTGTTGCATTCCTGTGAATGTGGCACTCAAGTATATGAAGGTACATGGTTTCCGTTGCCCTGAGAATTTGGGTTCCAGTGTAAGTGAAATCAGTTATTTTTCACAGGTGCTGTAGCAAGTTCAAGAATATGAGAGGCGCTAGTGTTAGACGGGGAAGAGGAGGGGAGTCTTTCCTTTTGTGTTCTTCCCCCCAATCCCTTCTCCTTCCTCCCTGTCCCTTTCCTGTTCTTTCTGCTACTGCTTTTGAAAAATTTGCTTGAGATAAGGAAGGATAGCACCTGGAAGGGTGTGTGTCCTCTAAGGGTGTTTGAGATTCAGGGTTTTTGGGTCCTGTGTCTTTCGGGGCGAGAATGAGCATCTCGTGAGGAGAGTGTAGGAGGGGTCAAATTACTCGTAAGAGATTTTCAGTTTCATTTCTTTGCCCTGAGGTTTATGAAGTTGTTCTTTTTGGCCCTGGCTGGTGTGGTTGAGTGGATTGAGTGCCGGCCTGTGAACCAAAAGGCCAGTTTGATTCCCAGTCAGGGCACATGCCTGGGTTGTGGGCCAGGTCTCAGTCAGGGTGTGCGAGAGGCAACTGATCGATGTTTCTCTCCAACATCAGTGTTTCTCTACCTGTTTCTCCCTCTCCCCTCTCTCTAAAAAATAAATAAAATCTTTAAAAAAATAATGAAGTTGTTGTTTTTCACTTGTTTTAGCTTTTGTTTTTATTTGGAAAGGAAATGTATGTTCTTTGTTTTTAAGATTTTATTTATCTTTAGAGGGAAAGGGAAGGAGAGAGGGAGAGAAATATCAATGTATGGTTGCCTCTCATGCATCCCCTGCTGGGAACTGGCCTGCAACCCAGGCATGTGCCCTGACTGGGAATCGAACTGTGATCCTCTGGTTCGCAGGCCCACACTCAATCCACTGAGCTACACCAGCCAGGGCAGGAAGTGTATATTCTTGTTTGGATTTCTTATCCGGGGAAAGGGAGGATAATTCTCTGATTAGAAGAGATGCTGGGAGGACTGGGTAGAGTGGGGCAAAGGGGGAAAACTGGGAAAACTAATAGCATAAAATACTTTTAAATTATTTTATTCAATTACAGTTCTCTGCAGCATATTTTTTAAAATATATTTTATTGATTATGCTATTACAATTGTCCCATTTTCCCTTTTATTCCCGTCTGCCCTGCACACCCCCTCCCACACACATCCCCCCACTTTAGTTCATGACCATGGGTTATACATATAAGTTCTTTGGCTTCTACATTTCCTATAGTGTTCTTAACCTTCCCCTGTCTATTTTCTACCTACCCTTTAAGCTGCTTATTTTCTGTACCTTTCCCCTGCTCTCCCCCTCCCACTCCCCTGTTGATAACCCTCCATGTGTTCCTTTTCTAGTTGTTCGCTTAGTTTGCTTTTGTTTTTGTTTTAGGTGTGGTTATTAATAACTGTGAGTTTGCTGTCATTTTACTGTTCATATTTTTATCTTCTTTTTCTTAGATAAATCTTTTTAACATTTCATATAATAAGGGCTTGGTGATGATGAACTCCTTGAACTTGACCTTATCTGGGAAGCACTCTATCTGCCCTTTCATTGTAAATGAAAGCTTTGCTGGATAGAGCAATCTTGGATGTAGGTCCTTGCCTTGCATGACTTGGAATACTTCTTTCCAGCTCCTTCTTGCCTGTAAGGTCTCTTTTGAGATATCAGCTGACAGTCTGATGGGAACTCCTTTGTAGGTAACTCTCTCCTTTTCTCTTGCTGCTTCTACAATTCTCTCCTTCATTTTAATCTTGGGTAATGTAATTATGATGTGCCTTGGTGTTCCTCTTTGGGTCCAACTTCTTTGGGATTCTGAGCTTCCTGGACTTCCTGGGAGTCTTATCTCCTTAGCCAGATTGGGAAAATGTTCCTTCATTAATTGTTCAAATAAGTTTTCCATTTCTTGCTCTTCCTCTTCTCCTTCTGGTACGTCTATAATTTGGATGTTGGAACATTTAGAGATGTCCTGGAGGTTCCTAAGCCTCTCCTCATTTTTTTGAATTCTTGGTTTCTTCATTCTTTTCTATTTGGTTGTTTCTTTCTTCCTTCTGGTCCACTCCATTGATTTGAGTCCCAGTTTCCTTCCCATCACTATTGGCTCCTTGTACATTTTCCTTCATTTCACTTAGCATAGCCTTCATTTTTTCATCTAATTTGTGACCAAATTCAATCAATCCTGTGAGCATCCTGATTACTAGTGTTTTCTGTTAACTCTGCATCTGATAGGTTAGCTACCTGTCGATGCTTAGTTGTATTTTTTCTGGAGCTTTGATCTGTTCTTTCATTTGGGCTATTTTTTTTTCTCAGCGCACCTGTTACGTAGTGAGGGGCACAGCCTTAGGTGTTCTCCAGGGTGGGGTAACCCACTTCACTGTGTTGTGACACTGTATGTCGGGGAGGGGTCCGAGAGGTAACAATGGTGCTTGCTCCACTCTCTGACGGTTTTCAGTCACTTCCCCCACTACCCACAAGCACAGTGGGCCCTTCTGGTGCTGATTGCCATGTGGGCGGGCTTGTGTATGTTCTAGGACCCTGTGGGTCTCTCCCACAAACTCTCCCATGAGGCTGGGCGCCTCTCCCGCTGCCACCGCAATCCCCACAGGTGTTTCCAATCAGTGGTTTGAGGCTTTATTTCCCCACACTGGGGCCCTGGGTTGCGAGGTCTGTTTCACTCCCCAGTTGTTCCTCCTGGTTTATCCGCACACAAAAGTGGGACCACCCGCTCCAGCAGCCGCCGCCTCACCTTTCCGCCAGCTGCCACCTTGCTGGCCAGCTGCAGCCTTGCCCACCCTGCTCCACAATCTGCCACCTTGCCGGGCCTGCCTTCCACCGCCTTTCCGTGAGTCCTCTCCACCCGGCTGCCCGTCTCTGTCCTCCTACGGGTCTGGATGAATGTGTCTTCTCTAACTCCTTGGTGGTGGATTTTCATCCAGTTTGATTTTTCTGTCTGTTCTGGTTGTTTTTTGTTTTTAAATTGTTGTTGTCCTTCTTTTGGTTGTATGAGGAGGCACAGTGTGTCTACCTATGCCTCCACCTTGGTTGGAAGTCCCTGTTTACAGCATAAAATTATATATATATATATATATATATATATATATATATATATATATATATTTTTTTTAAGATTTTATTTACTTATTTATTTATAGAGGGGAAGGAGAGAGGGAGAGAAACATCAATGTATGGTTGCCTTTCATGCATCCCCTGCTGGAAACTGGCCTGCAGGGAAGCAGTCTGCAACCCAGGCATGTGCCCTGACTGGGAATTGAACCGCGATCCTTTGATTCGCAGGCCCATGCTCTATCCACTGAGCTACACCAGCCAGGGCAGCATAAAATATTTTTGAAAAAGATAGTTTTTTATTATCAATCCAATAAAAAATTGAAAATATTTTTAAATTAAAAAAAAGATGCTTTGAGTATACAGCAGGATGATGCAAAACCATTTAACAGTAGCGCTCCTTCGTTGAGAAGTGAGACCATCCCTTCTAAATGAACATGTTTGGAAACCGGGTTCTACTCAGGGTTACTACCAAGATAGGTTAGACTCAGGCTAGGCACAGCGGGAAGGTGAGCATGAGTACTGGCAGTGGGCCTTTATTTTCACTCCTGGATTTCCTGGCTAGCCAGGGAGGGCCCCAGGTTGAGTGCCAGGTTTCTGTGCACCCCTGAGGGTCCTCGTGCAAGTCTGGGCTCCTCTCCTCCGTTCTGTTTACAAAATGGAATGACAGCTCAAGGGTCCAACAGCAAGCACCCACTGCCCTTTAAGCTACTTATTTTCCCATGATGTAAATGATAACAAAATCACCGCAGGAGGTCTGTGCCACACAGCAACTGTGTGAGCCGTCTCTGCAATGAGGCCTGCCTTCTCTGCCGTCAAACTGCCCACGGGAGAAACACCACGTCCAAACGTAATTTGGCTCGGCTATTGTAAACTCACACGTCAGATTTAATACCTTTGTGTCTTGACTCCATCATGTACATACAAGGGACTGTGGGAAATGGGCCTGGCATTTTCAAACCTCCGTTTCCTCACATTTAGAACAAGAAGGGGTACAAGGTGAGGGCAGAAACTGCAGCGTCTTTTACGGAACCTAGGACATCTCATGACATTCCTCAGTACTCCGAGTCCCACAGACCAGCTCTGAGTGGCTGTGAGCGGAGACTGCAGAGGGCGTGAACTGTACAGGGTGAGGGTCGGGGGGCGGGGGGGGGACGACCTGGGTGCTGGCTGCCACAGCATCACGGAGACTTGCTACTTCAAATCTTTTTCTTTCCTTCAGAAGATAATTAGACCCACTCACCACTGCCCCATGTGAGATGTATCTGTCTGCTAATGCCAGAGGTACATATCTGATTTTTCAAAACGTAACTTGGCTGACACTAAGGATACCTGGGGATATTAAATGGCTCCAACAAAAGCTCCGTCCCTTCCTTAAAACATCAATTGGGGATTTAAGGCAATGGAAATGCATTTAGTACTTAACAACAAATGAATAATCTCTTTCACAAGGTCATTATCATAAATGTAAAAGTATTCCTCAATCATACGTCCTTTTGAAAAAATGGTTTCAGGAAACTTATTCTAAAGCAGAAGTTCCTGTCACTATGGAGTGTTCTAGAAACTAAGTATGAAACACTGAGCAAAGATGAGACATGGTGGAGAATACGACACAGGACAGGCAGTGGAGACCATTAGAGCCACAGGGCTTTTGTAAGGTGATTGCAGACTGACACCCTGCACTCTGCTTTCAGTGGAGCGGTGGGCACTGAGCCAACACCCGAGTGGGCGGGGCACCAGGAATGAAGGTCCCAGGAGCCCCTGCCCCACCCCACTTCTTAGGGCTCTAGTGGGTGGAGCCCTAACTCTAGTCTTAGTTTAGGTGGAGGTTGGGCTGATTTCTCTCGGCCCCCAAATTATTTGTCTTTTAGGCATGACTATAAAGACATACATGATAAAAGTACAAGAACTACCCCCAACTCTACCATCCACAAATATGAAACTTATTGGGGTGGGACTGGGGGACAGTGTAGACACAGTGGGGTGAGCTGGGGGAAAGGACCGCCCTGCAAGCACAGAACGAGCCCTACTTCTGCAACAATGATTCTTAACTTGGGGCAACTGTGCCACCAGGGAACCATGTCAATGTCTGGAGGGAGGCCTTAGGGCTGCCATGACATCCAGTGGGAGAAGGCCAGGGTGCCGCTCTGCCTCCCACAACACAGGCAGCCCCGACGCCACAGGGACTACCCAGCCCAGAACGTCAGTGCCAAGGGCGAGAAATCCTGGGGTGACAGCGACACCCTGATGACAAAGTCTGCACGAGGCATTCTGAACTGCCAGAAACCACTGGGAATGATGGTTTTTGTACGGCTTCTCTGTGGGAAGTTGAGAAGTTAACACCATTCTTACAATGAAGTTCTCTGTGCAAGTAGTAGTTGGATCCCTGCCAAGAATCACACTTTCTTCACACTGGAATATGAATATATTTCTTTACTGGGACTCTCATAAGAATGACACATTAGCACTGTCCTTCTGACGTGATAAAGATACATACATCTGATCCACGTTATGGCAGGAGACGGGTGAGGGCTCTCGGAGCAGGTACCGTGTCCACGAAGAACTCTCTCTTCCCCAAAGACAGGACGTTTCCTTGGATTCCATTATCTGTTGTAGCTTCCAGGTCTCCGAGACTTGCCCGGAATCCTTCATCCCAGGACCAGGTGACCCTATTCTCTCACGTCATTCGGGACTCCTTTAAGACCTGGGTCACCTGCCCCATGTCTCACTAGCACAGGCCACCTCTGGAATTCAGCAGCACACCTTTTTGGTATGCTGTTGTCCTGCCACCCTCAGGGGCACAGCTGGGAGTTGGGGGTGGGGGTAGACCGACTTAACATCATATTACCAAAAGCAAACAGTAGGGGCACATTAGCAGATGCCATTTGGGCACCCAACTAAAAACCTCACAGAATACATGCTTCCTCCCCAAATGACACACATGATCCCCTGGAGAGCAGAGGAAACCCCTAGACCATTTAAACACGCATGGAATGATTCTGTAGTCAGGCATGAGGGAAAATCAAGCGGGTGTTTACTTCACCATGCCCGCACACAGAAGGGAGTTAGTGCCTGAGAGCTGTAACCAGATCTCCATCCTGGCTCGTCCCTGCCTCTCAATGGTGTCACTACTCTGTTCCCACCTGTTTGGGGGCTTAGTTCATTTATCAAAAGAGAAGATGTCAGAAGGTGGGAGATTTAGGGCAGGGGTGGAATGACAACCTGTTAAGACGGATAAAGTAATACAAAAAATGTAAAAACTAGATTTACTAGAACAATATTTTATAACAATGGCAGGTAGCTGGAAGATACTACATGTTAACACAGACAATATAATACACAACCCCAGGGGGAGGAGTCAGTGGCAGAGTGTGGCAGAAGCCACCGGTTAGACCAAGAGCCTTTCAATGGACTGCTGGATGGACTGGATCTGCTGCTTCAGCTGTGAGCCTTCTTTGATGGTGACAGAACACGCGATGACAGGCCTGGAGACCCCACAGGCCCGCCCCAGCGCCTGCTTGGAGCGCACGAACACGTAGGGAACGTTCTTGTCTTCACACAGCAGCGGGAGGTGCAGGATGATCTCCAGGGGCTCTGCATCGGCGGCCATCACAATGAACTCAGAGATGCCTCTGTTGAGGGTTTTGGTGGCTGTGGACAGAAGGATGTGAGGCCAATAGGTGATGTGGGGTTTGGGCAGGGAAGTCGTAGTGACATAATGACATAATGTCAATCTCTGAAGAAAAGAAATACAGGTGAAAGCAAGCCGAGCAAAACCCCCAGGCATGAGCGGTTCTCTGTCTGTCCGGTAGTGGCCTTGGAAGGGGACAAGGGATTTGATCACCAACCGGCCCTCCGCAATGCCTTTCTGAAACCCCACCAACGCCCTCAGCTCTGTCAGAGCATACCCTGTATCACACGGGCCCCTTCACTCCTCTGTACCACCCGTCCAAGCCACTGCCATCTCTTGCCTGGCTGGCCGGACAGCCGGCTCACAGCCCCGCCGGCACGGAGCAGTGCGCTGCAGCGCCTCTAGACTCAGGTCTGCGAGGGCTTTACCGCCCCAACCTGCCGCGACCCACACAAGCTCACACCACATGCCCCTCACCAAGGACACGCAGCACCGCACAGCATCATTCAAATGCTCATTCCCGACTGCTTATCTCTGCGGCCCACGGACCGCACTCTGCATTACTGGGGGACACCTGCCAAGGGCACCTGCCAAGGGCCCAAGAGCAACGCTGCCCAAATTCAGATTCTGGCTCTCCTTTTCCTTAGAAGGTACCTGTGACAGACAAAAGGCTAATCTAAAAAAATTCTCAGTCCATTAACCTTTAGCATCTAATGCCAAAAGGCTGCTCTCGTGCCCTCTCATCACATGTCCTCTCATCGGCCTCAATCAGGAGCACCCAGCCCTCTTTCCATATTGCAGACCTGAACCAGGGCCTGCGGACAGAGACAGGTGTCTTTACATCCGCCCGGAGCACTCCGGCCGCCTTACCCTCGTTGGCTCCTTTCCGAAGCTGCTTGTAGTTACATGACTGCTGAACGAGGTCCAAGAGTTTTTTGGTGAGGTGGGCATCTGCAAGAGGGTAGGCCTTCGGATTCACATCAGCCTCGGTCTGTCAGTGGGGTGAACAAGGCATCAGTGAAATGGAACCAGAACTTGTCCCGACAAGTCACAACACAATCAACAATTGAGGCACAATGGTCAGCTTCCCGGCTCCCTCACCCACAAACACACACTTAACAAATGACACTGGCCTGCACACTCCCAATTTAGAGAAACTGAATTAGGATTAAAAAAAGGTTAGTAATTACACAATCTAATAATGCATAAATAATACAGCTACAATAACGTATACTTTTTAACTTGCCTCTCTTTAGCCTAATGCTGAGTAAAACCACAGCACATGGATTAAAAAACGGGCTCCATGGCTCGACATCCATTGGGGTAGTCTTCAAATTTGGATTTTCACAGTCCACTCCAAGTTTACTGAGTCAAAATTAAGGTATAATTTATAGAAGTGCAGCACAAAGTTTCCTCTCTCCATTCCCTATTCAATGTTTGAATTTCCCTTTGTCCTCAGTAAGAACCCTTGTTTCCAAAACATCAAAATATTTTCTCATTTACTCAACCCTACAATAACATACAAAATGACTTCAGAATTGCTGTAACAAATTGCCTCAACCAACAACAAGCTCACCAAAGTCAAGATTGCTTTCTGTTATTAGAATATATCTGCCTAAAGCCACCGGGTCAGAGTATTATATTTAAAAGTTATTTAAATTAAAAAATTTCCACCTGGTTATCAATTTGATATACAACTAAGATTCCTTTGTATTCAGTCTGTGTTTTAAAAAGCATTATTTTAAATTTTATTTTTTCAAATATATAAAACATCTGATGTTTCCAAAGTCAAAGCTATGCTAGTGAACCGACAGTGTTCTGAGAACTGGTAATGAGTAAAGCATCCATCCTGCCTTTCCTACACGGACCATATCCCCGTGTAACCAAGCAGCAGATGAGAAGTTTCCCTTGTATCATTATCTCCACCTAATAAGGAAAGACACAATTAAACATCACCATCTTATAACCTATATTAACCAATCCAGACACAAATTAATTAATGGATCCGGACAGGGATTAACAGGTACTGACAATACAAAAGATAACAGGCGCTTATTGTCCCTTCTCAAAGAACAAAACATCTATAATCAAGTAGTCGTAGGGAAAAAAATAAAGAAAAAAAAATCTGATCAAGACTTCGATTCTAATACTAGATATTTAATATTGAGGAATTATTAAATGTTGGAGTGTTACAGTGGCATTTCAGTTGTCAAGTTTATTTTATAGATATATACCTTAATACCTATGGATAAAATGTTGTGTCATTGGAATCTGCTTCCAAATAACCCATGCAGGGAACAAACTGGATGGGATCCATCCTACACTATGCCTTCCAAGTTTCAAGGTTAACCATTTTCATCAATTTCTCATTTGTTTTCCCTGTGATTCTTCTTACACATATATTTGTACTACAAATATAACCCAAATGCAGCTCCACATCACCATCGCACGCACCCTGCGGTTTGCCGGTGGCAGTGAGGTCCAACCCTGGGTTTGGGGCTGGACCTCGCAGGCAGCATGTAGCACCGCCAGGTGTAGATAGGCAGTTGACCCACGAGTGATGGCCAGGTGGGAACTCACAACTGCGTCTGCCTTGGTGGTCTCTTTAGACTGAAATAACACCAAGACACCAAAATGATCCCCCCCCCCCCAAGAAAAAGAAAGCAACACAGGAATGATGCCTGGGGAAGTGACATCAAGGGCAGATTTCAGCAAGACACCTACCTGGTCCTTAACACATGGCACTGGGTAAACCTGTCACAATCCCTGCCTGGGTGATGGGGATTAGGTGAGGGCTAGAGGAGTTCCCTGGAGAAGTGGGTAAGAAAGCCACCTTATAATCTGTCTGCTCTTCTCCATACATTTTAGAAGTAGCTTTTTAAGGCCCATAAAAAGCCTGCTCGGACAATCTGTCTGATTTGTAGATCTGATATAATAAGCATTCCGGTAAACCACCTTTAGGATGCAGAACCTGCCAAACCATGATAATATATATACTAGCGCTTTAATGCTTTCAAATAAATCTTTATCATTTCTCCAAAACCCTTAATATCTTTTAGACTTATTCCTAGATAATTCAAACTAAAAAAAATTCACTGTATTTCCCAGTGTGCTAAGAATTTTTCCTTTTACAAATGAATTGGTGAAAACTATCAGATTTTTTTTTGTACTGACTCGGGTAAATAAGACTTTTCTTCTTTAATTTTTAGTAGTCCTATGTTAAACCAATTTTTAATTCTTGGGATAAAACCAATTTAGATAAGATTTTATTTTATATCCATTAGCTGATGGACATAAGGTTTCTTTGGGGATAATAAAGATGCTCTAAAATTCAGTACAGTGATGGTCGCACAAGTCTATAAATATATGAAAACCACCGAATTATATACTTTAAACAAATTAACTTTGTGGTATGTAAATTATCTCAATAAAGCGATACAATAAACTAGGTCTAGACCTGCGGGGACTTTCGGCGTCTCTGGGCCACAACGGAAGCAGAGTTGCCTTGGGCCCCACATCAAATACACTGCGACATTCAATTCCATTAAAACCTCATGTTTTAAGTAAGTCCACAATTTTGCGTTGAGCCGAATTCACAGCCGTCCTGAGCCACATGCAGGCCGTGGGCTGGGTGGCCTTAGTAGAGTTTTTTCCAGGTTAAAAAAAATTAGCTCAGCCCTGGCTAGTGTAGTGCACAGGCTTGCGAATCAGATGATCGCGGTTCAATTACCAGTCAGGGCGCATGCTTGGGTTGCAGGCCAGTTCCCAGCAGGGCGAGAGGCAACCATACATTGATATTTCTCTCCCTCTCTCCTTCCCTTCCCCTCTAAGATAAATAAAATCTTAAAAAAAAAATTTAGCTCAGTTTACTCTTCAAGTTTTAAAAAATTTCCACTTGAATTGGTTTTGATAATTGTATTTTTTTCAGTCATTTGTTTAGTCTAAAATTCTATGTTTTCGTATACTGGCACTAAAAGGTAATGTAAAATAAATACAATAAAGATTAAATTGAAAAGCCAACTAAAATAAAAAATAAAGGTATCAAATTGTGCTTAATACCTAATTAAGCACAATTTCCCCTCTAATTTCTTTCTAATGCCTGCATATTATGTTTCCTGCATGCTGTTACTCCTTATATATGACTTTATGCTTATTTTCTTTATCAATTTCACTAAAGGGGCTTCAAAGAATTGTCTTCTGATTTTGTCCATCCTATAACATTAGCATCTATTTTCTATTTCAGTAATTCCTGCTTCCTTTGGGATTATTTTGCCCTTTTGTTCCTTCCCCGCCAACATAAGCATTTTAGGTTCAAAATAATACTTTAGTTGTACCCTACATGCCCTGGTATTTGCTATTTTCATTATTGTTCAGTTCTGTTTTCAAATTTCCATCACACTTTATTTGGCCCAGTTATTTATATCTTCTTTCCAAACACTTTGTTACTGATTCCTAATTTATTTGCATTTGGTTGGGAGAATGTGATCTGTATTATTAATAGTCGTTTAAAATTTGTTGAACTTGCTCTATGATCCGGGTTCCTTGCTTGAGAAGTGTCTTCTATACACATCAGGTGCAATATTTACTACACTATGACCACTAGATCAAGTTTACTCACAGTGCTGTTCAAATCCTCCATTTCCATTATGATGATTTGGCTTCACAATCTAACAATTATACACTTAAATGCTGTATGATTGCATATTGTCTATTTCTTTTTGTAACTATGTCATTTTCAAATTTGTCCTGTATTTTGGGGCCACTTTCTATGTTTACAGATCATTTCTTTCTGAGGTTTACATAGGCTACACTACACTTTTTAAATTGGCATATCTTTTCCATTCTTTTTACTTCAAACTGTCTCAACTGGAGCATTTAGTCCCTTTTTATATTTACCTAAGTACTGACTGGGTAATTTAGGTAAACATTTGAGTCCAAATCTTTTTGTGCCTTATATTGGTCCCACATGTTGTTTCTTTTTCTTTCTTTTCTTCCTTTGGGTTAATTTTTTCTTCATTATTTTCCCCTTTATGAGTTTGGAGTTATGTATCTTTATCCTTTTGGCGGCTACCTGAGAAATCACATTTGTCCTTAACCTATCAAAATCTAATTCTCATCGGCAATCAACCCCCTCCCTCAACAGTAAAGGACCCAACAACACTTGAATGCCAATGACTCCTCAAAGTTATTTCTTAAAAATGGCAGATATTTCCATTGTGGCTTCCAACAACCCATCTCTGGAAGTAAGTATTCTCAAGTCTGAATAAACATCAAGAGCAAAAAGAGGAGACCAAACCACCATCAAAGAGGAATCATCTTATTGTTTTAATATCAGACTACTACAACAGAAGGTCGGCTAAACTTTATAACCAAACTATTTATCTTATAAATAGCTGAACTGAAATTCCTCACTGTATTTATCCATCTTCTAACTTTTTAAAGGGTTAACTAAAAGAGTGAAGAAAATCATACCACTGGCTAACTTTAACCTCCAGCTCCTGCAATTTGGTCTCCTGTATACCAGAGATCCCCAAACTGCAAGGTTTTGATTGAACAAATACTGTGAGCACTCATTCCGTAACAAATATTATTAGGACTAGGTGTTTATCGTGCAATATCTCATTTAATTCACTCTGCCCAACATCCTTAACACTGCAATGGGAAGTGCAGTGTATTTCCCGTTTTACAAGTTGAGGGAAATTTCTTTTATGTTCAACCTGAGACCATCGATTCCAAAACCAGCGAACTGCGTTACTACAAGCACTGGTTTAGAAGCTTCAAGTTCTAGGCTCAGCTGAGCACTACTTCAAAATGAGGCAGGTGGGAAGGGCTCGGTAAAGTGAAGGGGGATAAGATATCAACCTGGATCCAAGCTCTATGGGAAGGATTAAACCTCATTACGTAAGTGAAGTACTTTGCAAACTCTTCCCTCCTTAACAAGTGCCAACCCAAACTAGCTACCAGGCTACACAGTTTGATTAAAAGTTGGAGACCACCAACAGTTCGGAGGCACCGCACATGGTGATACCAGGATCTCTGATTTCTGAGACTGCCACCTCGCAGGAGGAGCCTTTGCTGTGCTCCAGGCCCCGCGGGGCTCGAGAATGCTCACTTTCCCCACATCCCCCAATGTCAAAGGCTCCTTTAGGTCCCCGGCACGTGTAACTAGCGGCGAGCCTGTAAGGCGCAGATCCATGGAGATCTCCCTCTCCTAAATATCAGCAAAGGAAAGCGGGGTAGGAGAGACTGACTCGAATTCAGGGTTCCACACCATTCTCTAGAGATCCCCATCCCCTAAATTTAAAAAACAAAGTGCTCTCGTCCAACTTTCTATCCTCATCCACGTGGGTTGGTCTCTTTCCCCCAGGTCGGATCGTGCCCGTCTCGGCTCACCAAAGACCTTAGGCTGAATGCGCAGACTGCTGCACCCCCGCCCCAATCACAATAATTGGGACCCTAAGACTTCGGGAGCTGTAACCTCCAGCGGGGCTGTTGGGACCGAGCGGCTGCCGGAGCTCAGACGCCAGGCTGGGAGGCCGAGGCTACGCAGCTACCAAACTTAAGTCTCAGCCCAGCGATCAGACGGAGCAGATTTTAAGCCTCTTCAGGCTAGTGAGTGAACCGAACTCCGAGTCTCCCGCTTCCCGGCCCCTGGGCCAGGCGCAAGCACTCACCATAGCTGCGATTCCGCGGTCTCACCTCCCCTAAGAAGGGCCGAGGACGTCAGAAGAGTAGCGGTCCACACCGCCAGAAAGTCGCACCGAAAGAAGTAGAAATGGCCGCGCCTGCGGCAGGAAGCGGAAGTGAAGTCACAGAGTGGGCGGGTCTCGCCAATTAAAGCGCTTCCGGGAGGGGGCGCGGGGTATAGTTTCAGTGCTGAGCGGGGGAGCTCATTTTGCTGTTTTTATCTTCATTCTACTATACATTATTGGCAGAAACGAGTTGAACGTCTAAAAAAAATACGAAGAGTTTCAGTGGTGTCATTATTCCATTGTCAGAATATGTTTCAGCACATTCTTGTATTCAATATCATCTTTTTGACTCGTCACTGGTGAGGGAAAGGTATGGAGCTAATGATAGGTAGTCCTAAATGTTTTCCTTCATATTCAGAGATCGTTGTTAAAAGCTCTGATGGGGAGTGGAGCCCAACAGAAATGGAATCAATTGAGTAGGGAATTCAGGAAAGAGCAGGTTTGGGGATGGCAGTTGAGTTCCTATCAGGTTGGGTCTGGAGATCTCGTAGGACATCTATTTTCTTCTGGCCAGCATACTGTTCTATTTCACCAACTCCCCATTGTTTAAGGCTAGACTCATGCCTCCCCACTTTCAAGAGGTTCTGTCTGATTCTTACAGCCCTTTTTCATCTCTCTCCAACATAATACCAGGCATATTTTGGGACCCGTTTGGATCTAGCCAGAACTAGACCATTAAAGTCTTAAATACTTTAAGTGAATACTTTAAATACTTCATTAAGTGAAACGTCCTCGTTTCACTTAATTTCTTTGGAAACCTAGAGGTAGAGACCTGGAAAGACCCTTAGGAATTGTGCAGCCCAGCCCCTTCATTTTAAAGATACTGAGGCCCAGAGAGGTGAAGCTGCTTACCCAACATCACAGAGTGAAGAAGTGGCAGAGCCAAAACGGAACCTTGTGCTTTTGGCTATTGGCCTGGGTTATTTCCATTAACTCTGGTTGCTCTGCCTGGGGTGAGTTGTGGCACTGGGCAGCAGGATAGGTTTGAACTGCCTCCAGGACTTTACATTTACTACATCAAAAATATCTCCATCAGACTTCACCTCATGCAAATCAAAAAACAAAGTTTGCCTTCAAATTAAAAAAATGTCTATTGATGTCTCCTATTTAAGAGCAGAACCTGTGATTTTGACTCTGCTCCTCATCTCTCTTAGATCCTCTTTTGTGATGCTATATTCATTGGACTTATTGCCCACCACTTCTAGGGGACTGAAACCTTATTATTCCAACTTAGGACACAAATAGATGTGTCCTGATCATTTGCTTTTTGTTGTCCTTTATAATAATTTCTGATTGTTTTTGGCATGCCTGGCATCTTGGACCATTGTGTCCCAGGTCTCTTCAGTAATAGCTGATAGAGACTTGATGTTTTTATGACCAAGAGAAATCAGACAGTACATTTTACCTAATTAATTATATTTCCCACCTGTATAATTACTTAATTTCCATAGTCTTTCAGAACTAGCCCACCTTTTTGTATCTTGCTGATTCCCTTGCTAGTAATAAACGTTGACATATGATCAACGGGATCAACCTGTTGTAGGAATTTGTCTTTTGCTGCACTTCTGTGCTTAAAACCCTAAATCCTTGCCGTGGCTTATTAGCTCCCTCTTCAGTAGTCCCTGCCTCACTCCATGTTACAGCCCCACCCAGCTTCTTTCTCTACCCTAAGCACATTCCAATCTCTCCAACCCTTTTCATCACCTTCTGTTGAAAGTAAGGTACCCTCTTCCTATTCATCACATCTTCAGTGGAACTTCCCTGATGACCCAGACAAAGTAATTGCCCCTATTAATGGACCCACACACCCCTTGTTCTTGCCCTTTGTAGCACTTGTTAACCTCATCTTTATTCAGTGTCCACCTGTCCAACCACACAGAGTGCTATGAGAGCAGGCTTAATAGCTGCCTTGGACACAGTGGACGTGTCTTCTGGCACAAAGCCAGGCCCAAAGGGAGTCCTTGTTTCACTTGGGGATCTTTGGAAGCACGCAACCAAAAAAGAATTTGGGGAAAGATTCTGTGGTGGAGCCCAGAGGTTTAAGGGGAGCTGATGGTGACAGCAGGACCAGTCCTGCAGTCTCACTTCACTGTCAATATCCTGCAGCCAAAGACCACCAAGAACATACCTACAGTGTCATGATTGGTTGCAAAAAGGGAGAATGCACACCATAAGGAACTGTGGGACTTCTCAATAAGAGGGTGTTGGGAAATATTTGACACAGGGTTTGGGCTTGTGTTAGGTGATTTTAGGGAAGGTTCAAGGAAGTGGTGTTTGCTCTAGATTAGGGACTGTCAGGAAGTGCAAGTGATCCTATGGTTGGACATCATAATAAATCTTATCTACGAGGTGGAAGAGATGAAGTGAATCTAAGGCTGGAATTGGTAAAGAAATAGCAGTCACTCATATTAGTCAGAGTAAGGGGATGTTTGGTTATTTTTATATATTCAACAACATTCAGGTTTTTGTCTGCATTCAGGCATAATTAAAAAGAGGTCTTATTTTTGTCTTCATTTTCACAGTTAGAGAGGCTTCGTCTGATATTGATGTTTCGTGAAATTGTTTATGTGTAGCGGAACACCAGGGCCCAACTACGATTGTCAGGCTAGCTCCTAGCAACGTCAAGGCCTAACTGATAGAGCCGGGCCAGTTCCTAGCTGCCGTGCTCTGCTTTTCGTTTTATCGCCAGCTTCCTATTCCTATTTTGAATCTTTGTTCTTGATATTTAGAGCCAAATGGATTTGGCCAAACTAAGGCCACTCCTCACTTTTTGACTACCTTGGGTCTGTGAGAGAGTGTCAGGTATACGCTGGGGTGACATTCAGCCAAGGTACATTGTGTGGCATATTGGGTTCTTAGAATAGAGAAACCTCCCAAACAGTTGGTAAATAGGTGATGCCCTTCTCCCAGGACCCCAGGGGCCACTTGCCACACAGCTATTAAAGAGTTAAGCTTTGGCTGATTCTGATGAGCTGGTGTCCCTGCCTGCTCTGTTATTCAGTTTTTTAAATATAACCTTTAGTTGAAAGACAGTAACATTTATTCCGGGTAGCATTTGTCCTCCCACCAACACTAACCCTGAGATGGGAAAAGCAATTCTGAGTGGTCAAACAAGAATACACATGTTCAGTATGGTGTCCATTAAGTGTTTGATATTGGATAGACATGGACAAAAGGATAAAAGTAACTAATAGGAAGAAGGAAACAAGTAGGCCACAGGTTACATCACCCATCATCCATGGGGACATTTAGCGTCTTCACTCCAGAGGACAGGCTGTTTAAAACAAATCCTTCTTCCTCTTAGTTGCTTTTGGGCAGTTCCCCAACGTTGCCCTCACCTGCACTGAGCACGGGCACATTAGCCAGCTCTGGTGCCAGGTTTAACAGCTGGAGCTGAGGCTGGAGGATCAGGCTCCTTTGTGAGGTGGCCTCAGTGACAGGTGCTAGGAGGCAGGGGTTACCCCACCCCAAACTGGCTGGGGTACCAGCCATATCAGTCCTGCCCTCCAACTGCCTAATACCATCTGCCTGACCTAAACTTTTTCATGTTGCTGTCACTGCTGGGTGCCTGTATCGTACTGGGGCCATTCCAGGGCTCTGAGTGGGAGCCAGTGTTGAGCCTGCTCTCCAAGGATCACAGCTGCAGGAGCCCTCGGTGCTGTGGCAACCTGCTTGTCCTCTGCCTCTTTCTGATCTGGCAGGTCCGGCACTATTGGCACCAGATCACCAGGACCTCCCCCAGCATGAAGAGGGTCATCAAGGTGAGGGGCCCCACACACCTCCTTCCCTCAGCACCATGATTGTTTTAGTCACTTGTATGAAGATCCTGTTCTATGGCCTCTGTACAGAGATGATCAATCCTGGGGAACTCAGACTGGTTAGGGAGAACATCATCTTGCCCCAAACCCAGCAGTCGCCCTGGACTCCTCTTTTCCTCACTCCACGCATTCAATCCATCTATGAGTCCTTTGGGCTCTACCTGCAGACTGTATCTCAAATGTGATCACTTCTCAGAACCACCTGGGCAGAGTTCCCTTGTGTCTCACCTGGACCGTAGGCACTGCCTTCTGCCTGGTTCCTACCACCTCTCTTGCCCAGCCACAATGCTCCATGCAGCCAACAAAATGACTTCTTTCCTTCCTTCCTCTCTTAAAAAAAAATTAATCCAAGGGTAATATACACACAGATTATAAGTGTATAAATCAATGAATTTTCCCAAACAATGCATCCATGTGCAGCACCCAGTTAAGAAATGGACCATTACCAGCAGCTGAGGAGCTTGCAGTCACAAGTATGCTGATTTCTAATAACACAGACTGATTTTTGTCTGTATGGAATCATATAGTAAGCTTTCTTTTGCACCCGGCTTACACCTAACATTATGCTTGTAAGCCAGAACAAACTTTTAAAGGCAGATCATTGCACTTTGCCATTCAAAACCCAGTAATGGCTCTTAAGAATACACTCCCCATCAAACTCAGAATAAAATCCAAGCTCCTAACTTCAACTCCAACTCCAAGGAAAGCATGATCTGCTCCTACATTTCTCTCTGACCTCATCTTCCAGCATTCTCATCACTCATTCCATTCTGACCACATGGGCTTCCTTGCTCTTCTTGTGTACATGACCTTGTTCTGTCTTCAGGGCCTTTGCACTAATACCTGCTTTTTCTTCAGGTGTCGCTTGGTTTGCCTCACTTCCCTTAGGTCTCTTGTCATATGTCACCATCTCTGAGAGGCCTTCTCTGACCACCTGTCTGATGGAGCTATCCCCATTCCCTTTCTGCTTTTACTTGCATCAGAATTAGCATACCTCTAACATTATATTGTATACTTGACTATTGTCTCTCCATATCTAGAAGGGATTTGCTTTGTTCATGGTGGTACCTCCACCATTTAGAGTAACACCTGCCCTGAAGTAAATGTTTTCTCTTTCTGAGTGAATGACTACTGTTTGCTTTAAGGAAATTATTCCCCATTTCCTGAGCCCCAGAATCCTCTTCTGAATAATGGCATTACAATTCTGATCTGTGATGATTAGGTGAGATGATGTGTGCAAGAATTTTGCCTCTCTGTTCTCACCTGTAGGTGCCACCGCAGAAGTGGGCAGTGCCCTTCATGAGACCTGACACTTGTTTGGAGCGGACCTCTAAACCATTCTACAGTTTTGGCAAGTACAGGGGCCTGGATGCTCACTTTCGGCAATGGGCACAAAAGAAGAGATGGGGATACTGGAGGAGCCTCCGGGAATCAAGGGTCCGATACCTGCTCTCTTGGCAGCGATGCCAGTGCCCGCCTTGGGATTTCCACACCCCTACTAAGACCACCTTTTGCACCACCCCTTTTTCAAGCACCTGTATGCTCCCTCAGCACAGTTCCAGAGTATGGCATGTACCTTGGTGTCTTCGTGATGAGCACACTCAACTGATTGGCAAGTCGCTGCAGCCTGACCTGGACAGGTATTATCAAAGGATGGAGCAACCGCTGGCCCACTCCCAAGAAAAATTAGTGCCACTGGAGTCTGCTGTCAGCATGCACTCCCATTCCACCTCCATGACTTCAGCTGCTGTTCTCCCAAACCTCCCTTCTCAGAGGCCACAGTTCTGCTCCAGAGAATTCCTGCCTCTTCCTTCTAACCAAGAAGTGGGAATACGCACCTGGAACTGCCCACAAGAGGCTTGGGCACCAGGGATGGAAAACCAGATACTAGGCAGAGAGACCCAGGCTCTGGAATGGGGGAACCAGAGAGAGAGCAGCATGGAGCATACTTGGGAGATTGAGGCATCTGGAAGGCAACCCCCAGGAAACTTGGGGATGGAGGACAATGTAGAGACTAAGGGCCTAGAGTGGAAAAGTCAGAGACCAGCAATAAGTAAAAGTGATGGAGAGATCCTGACACCAGGGTGGGAGAACCCAGACCACATGGGAGCTGAGCGTACAGTCAAAATTCAGAAACTAGGCCAGAGAAACCAGAGGAAGGCTAGAGGTGAGAATTCTCCTGAAACCCAGGCGCATATAGTAGATAACCAGGAACTGTTAAGATGTAAAGTTGACACAGAGAACCAAACTTCAGAGTGGGGGAACCAGGATAAGAGTAGAAATGAGGATGCAATAGAAACTCAGGTATTTGAGAAGAACAAGAAAGAGGCCGGCGGGGAGGAAGAAGGACAGACCCAGGCACAAGGGTTGGGGAAGCAGGGCCTGACTGGCAGTGATAATGGTGAGGAGTACCACGTGCTATGGGGGAGAAAACAAGACCAGCCTAGAGATGATACTGGTGCAGAAGTTCAGGCAGAAGAGAGAGGAAACAAGGGCCAGGTTGGAGGTGAGAATGTTGGGCAAAGCCAAATACCTGGGATGGAGAACCTGGGAGAAGTAAAACAAGATGATGGTTTAGAGATCCAGGCTCTGGGATGGGGACAACAGGACTATATTGGAAGTGAGAATGTCAGAGAGATCCAGACACCAGGGTGGGAGAAGCAGGATCGGGGTAGAAGTAAGAAAGCTGCGGGAGAACTCCAGAAACAACCAAGACATGAATTTCGAGTGGGGTGGGGAAGCCAGGGCCTGAGAGGAGGCAAGGATGCTGGAGAAACCCAGATCTGTAGAGGGGAGAACCTCAGGGAGATAAGAAAGGAGGATTGGGTAGTGATCCAGACACTGTGGTGGGAAGACCAGAGACCAGTGGCAATTGAAGTTGACAGAGAACTTGAGAGTGCATGTTGGGGGAACTGGGTCCAGAATGGAGGTGATTGTAGAGCAGAAATTCAGGCACCAGAGAAAAGAGACCAAAGGAAGGACAGAGATGAGGATGGTATAAATACCCTGGCATCTGAGATAGAAAACCAGGGACAATTAAGAGGTGACACTCATGTAGACACCCATCCACCAGCCAGGAGGAACCAGGAGCAGTTTGGAGATGAGACTAGTACAGACATGCAGGTGCCAGAGATGGAAAATCTGAGAGCGGTTGAAGGTGAAGATGATAAAGAGGCCCTGGAACTTGGGGCAGAAAACCAGGGTCAGATGAGCAATGAAATCAATGGAAAGATCCACACATCAAAGTGGAAAAATCAGGGACACATTAGAAGCAAGGATGATGTAAATACCCAGGTATCTGATGCAGAGGACCGGGGAGAATTAACAAGTGAAACTGATGGAGAAACTCATTCAGTGGAGTGGAAGAAAGAGGAGTGGGCTGGAGGTGAGAATGGAAGGGAAAATCAAGCTCCAGAGAAAAGAAACCATAGAGAAGCTGAAGATGAAGGTGGTACAGAGACCGGGGCACCTGGGGAAGAAAACTGGAGTCAGTTAAGAGGTGATATTGATAGAAAGACCCATTTATTAGAGTGGAAGAACCAGGAGCAGATGGGAGGTGAAAATGGAACAGAAATCCAGGCTCCAGAGAAGAGAAACCAGAGAGAACTGAGAGGTGAGGATGGTGTAGGGACCCTTAGACCTGAGAGAGAGAACCTGGGACACTTAGACTGTGAAAATGGAGAGAGCCATTCGCCAGGGAGGAGGAACTGGGAGCAGAATGGAGGAAAGAATGATGCAGAAGACATGGGAAGTGAGGATGGTAGAAAGATCCAGAGACTTAGTGGAGCAAATCAGAAACTGTTAAAAAGAAAAGTTAATGGAAAAACCTGTACATCAGCGTGGAAGAACCAGGAGCAGATTGGAGGGGAGAATGGGGCAGAAATTCAAATACAAGGGGAGAGAAACCTAAGAGGGCTCACAGGTGAGGATGGTAGAGAGATCCAGGCTCCTGGGGGAGATAACCAAGAACAGTTAAGAAGTCAAACTGATGGAGAGATCCAGATACAAGGTCAAGAGAACCAGAAAAAGGGTAGAGAGGATGATGCGGCAGTAATCCAGAATGTAGAGAACCAGACAAAGTGCATAGCTGAGGATGCTGAAGAACCTGAAGTTCCAGGGGGACGAAGCAAGGACCAGGTCAGAGAAAGGGATGCAGCTAAAGGCAATCTCCAAGTTGACTGTTCTGGGGTTGAGGGGCTCCCAGTCCTCACTGGGTCTGGGGCCATGAATCAGGAACAAGCAGTGTCCTCTGCCACCTGTCCTGAGATGAAGCCTCTCCCCAAGCAGGGTGAGCTCCTTTTGCTCCCCAGTGGGGAGGGAAAGCATCTGGCCAGCCAGAGCTTGGCCCCTGCCAGGAGGCCCAGAGTGGGGATCAGTCCAGACTCCACTCGGGCCCCACTTAAACCCGAGAGAAGACAACAGAGGAATCCTGGGAAGGCGTCTGGTCTGGCTTGGCAGTTCCAGAAACCACGCTCTCTGGCTGCTTCCCTGAACCTGCCCTCCTCCTGTCTCTCTGACTCGTGTGGCCAAGCACCCAAAGCTGCCACAGCTCTAGTGGGTATTCCTAGTGCCCACCCTGTCCTTTCCAAGTGCCTGGGCCTCAAGAAGAGCCAACAGTTCCTCCTGGAGTCCCTCATGCGGCGGAAGATTGCACATCTGAAGTGGGACCTCCGCCAGAAGCTGGTCCTGGAGTTCCATTTGCTGTTTAACTTGTTAGATCCGGGACCACTGCCCTCTTCTGGGGTGCAGCTTCCTGGGTTATACATAGCCTGTGAGCTCCAACAGCAGCAGGAAAGGCTTCGTGAGGCTCAGGCCTCCAGGCCAGGCTTTAAGTCCCCTGAGAAGTCCCAGAGGATTCAACCCTCAAAAAGAAAAAGCTCAAAACTTTGTACACAGGCCAGAGCTCTGGAAAAGTGTGGTCTACAGGGATCGGAGCCCATGGGCCTTTCCATCCATCTGCCAAATTTTCGGAGAGTCAGGGCACCTGGCGGCCCCAGAGAAAGATGGGATGTCCAGAAAGAGGCTCCTCCTAGGGCCAAGCTCCCTGCTCCCAGGAACCCTCGGTCTGCAGCAGAGCCTGGATGTGGTCAAAAAATGGTCCGAGAGTCTTCCAGTGGGAACACCCGGGACAGGAAAATGGTCAGGCCAGGAGTCTCACAGACCACAGAGAAGGCTCCCAGCAGGGTGAGAACATTGTACTCCAGGGCAGGCCAGGACCACGGCAGGGAGAGCTCGTCCCTGGAGGCCTCAAAGCTGCCCAGACTTAAATATCAGCAGACCACACGCTGGAGAAGAAAAAGCCTGGAGGGCAGAGGGGCCGAGCAGCAGTCTTCCTCCTGCTCCACAGACACATCTGGCTTCAAAGGGAGTCTCCACTCTGCCACTGCGAGCCTGACCACGACCCTTCTGACCCAAACATCCAGGTCCCCACCCCTGGCCAAGCCCCAGCGCTCAGCCCCCAACCCGAACCTGAGGGTTTCTGATCCCCCACTGCTCCCCAAAGTGGGTGACCCATGTGTAAGGGAAGACAGCATTAGAGTCCACACTTCGAAGAGGGACCTTCAGCCACCAGGACACTGCTGTGCTGGTGCTGTTCTTCCCAAGACAGAGCGCGTCCAGGTTCAAGGGGAACCTGAAAACCCAAATGGCACCCCACAGAATCCACCGGTCTCCAAAAAAAATGGTTTTATAAAACACTTGAGGAGTTTTCCGCTCCGGCTTTGCTTTAGAAAATAGGCTGCAGACACAGAGTCCTCAGAACACATCAGAGGAGGCATGAGAGTGGTCTGTTCACCCCCAAAGGCTCTAATAAAATTGGTTATTTGGAACCTCTGGGGTTCTGATTTCTCTGGCACGTGTTTTCTAAGTGCCCCCTTTTGGGGTTTGCGATACTTTGTGGGTGCGATAGCAGCCATTTTCACTCTATGAGTTTGAAGGTTTGGGGAATGTGGGTCAGCCCATGTCATCTCCTAACAGTTCCCCCGCCACTACCCCCAAATCCTCACGGGAGGGTTTACTGAGGTTCCTGTCATGGTTCTGTCCTGCCCTAGCCCAAGCTGATTGTGACTGAGATAAAATGCTCAGACAGCCTCAGCTGCTTGGTGGAAGGGTTAGTGCTCTGCCCTGGAAACCACCATTCACGTCCTTTGGGGCACAGGGAAGGAAGGAAGATGATCACTGGGCATCTGCCCTGCTGGGATTCTGCTGCCCATGGACAGACTCCATGCAAAAGCCACCCTGGCTCTCCAATCCTCAAGTACTGCCAACCATAATTACTTGCTGCTCTGCCTGGTCCACCTGCAGGACATCCTGGAGCTAATAATTTGTTTTAGTCAAGAGTAAAACTTCTGAGTTAAAAGGTATTATAGCTTATGATACCTCTGTAGACAGCTTCAGCAGGTGGAAACAGATTCACAGAGCCTAACTCAGTGAGTGCTGGACTTGAAAATTTAATTCAGGTTTTCTCCTTCTCTTTCTTTTACCCCACCTCCCTTCTTTCCCTTCTCCCTTTTTGTTTTTTCTCGCGTTTAGCTTCCTGATTTTTTGAATTCACTGTCAAACTTATACATGCTTATTAGAATTTAGAAAATTCAGAAAAGGAAACATAATCCATAATGATATGACCCAGTTAATGTTGGATGTTCTTTTTGTGCATTGCTGCAGGCAAGGTGTTCCCATAGCAACTTGTGCCTGTCTCTCCTGTAGCATCTGTACTATGGTAGGCAGCCTCTACCTCCCGGTGTCCATGCCCTCATGTGTTCTCTCTTTGAGTGTGGACTGGATCTCGTGACTCACCCCTAACAATACAGCAGAAATGTTGGAATGTCACTTCTGAGAATAGGTTACAAAGACTTCCATCTTGGGTACATGTCTCGCTCTCTTGCTTGCTCCCCGAGGGAAGCCATCTTCCATGCTGTGAGCTGCCCCATGGAAAGGCACTGTAGCAAGAAACTGAGGAGGGCACTGGACAACAGCTATCACGAAAGTAAGTCCCTGACTCCAACCGCCTTTGAGGAACTAGATTCTGCCACCGATTATGTGAGTGAACTTGGAAGCAGATCTTTCAGGCCTAGTGAGTCTTGAGATGACTACAGACACATGAGAGATGTTGAGCCAGGGGTTCCTGATGCATAAAAACTATGAGATGTTTTGAGCTAAGTTTTGGGGAATGTTAGTTTTCTAGGGCTACCAAAACAAATTACTGCAAACTTGGTGGTTTAAAACAATTTAAATTTATTCTCTCAGTTCTGGAGGCCAGAAGTCCGAAACCAAGCTGGGTTGGTCAGCAGGGCTGAAGTCTGTAGGGAGTGATCTGTTCCTTGTCTCTCAGTTTCTGGTGGCTGCAGGTGTTCATTGGCTTGTGGGACCATCACTTCAATCTCTGCTTCTGTGCTCACTTTGCTGCCTCCTTTACTCCATGTGTTTCTTCTTAAGACACTTGTCGTTGTTGGGTTTAATGTCCACCAAATACTCCAGGATGACCTCCTCATCTCAAGGTCAACTTAATTGGCAAAGATCCTTTTTCCAAATCAGGTAACATTTACAGGTTCTGGGGAGTAGGCTGTTGTATTAGTCTGCTCTGGTTGCTACAGACTAGGAGACTTAAAGAACAGAAATTTATTTTCTCACAGGTATGGAGACTAGAAGTCCAAGATCAAGCTTCTGGCTGATTCAGTTTCTTGTGAGAGCTTCCCGCCTGGCTCGTAGATAGATGGTCACCTTCTCACTATGTTCTCACATGTTCTCACGTGCACTTTCCTCAGTGCATGTACATGGAGAGGTGGAGAGATCTTTCTTCCTCTTCTTATGGGGCCACCAATCCTATTGGATTAGGGCCCCACCCTTATTATTTTTTTTAACTCTAATTATCTCCTAAAGGCCTTATCTCCAAATAGTCACATTACCTGTTAATTCTTCAACGTCTGAGTTTGGGCTGCACAATTAAGTCCATTGTAGATATGCAGATGTCTTTTCGAGGCTCACCATTCAACCCATCGCATGGGGTAATTTGTTATGCAGTAATAGACATGCATATATGCTATTGTAATAATTTGCTTATCTGTTTCCTTGACTGGACTTCTAGTTCCTTGAAGACATGGATTGTCTCTTGTACACTTTTGAATCCTCTAATTCCTACCCCAGTTCCTGCCTTAACATTTTGTGAAAAAAATACACACTTTGTGGACATTTAAAATATGACATAAAAGATGTACATGACATTTTTTCTGAGAAAGCTGTTTACAACCTTTGTACATTGCTGTTGTAAAAATGTATAGGAAAAAATTGGAAAATATTTTTTTAAATTTTCTTCTTTGAATATGTATTACTGCTATGAAATGTGTTGAATGTTTTTTGTTTGCTTATTTATTTTGCACACTTGGATACTATATAATTATGCATTTGTTGTACACTTAACATTTTAATGGGGATTTTTCATATTAATATCTACTTTTTTCAAACATTACTTCATAACACTCCATTGAATAATAAACCATTGTTTCCCAAACTATTTGCTATGGAAAGCATTTTTCCCACTTAGTCACACTGCTCTGAATGTAGAAAACACCTCCTGAATTTGTTTCCTTCAACATTAACCAGTTGCAGGGCATTTTGGTGCTAAATAAATCCCTGTTGATTGACGGATTGTTACAATTAATATATTTAACATAATAAATTTTTCTTCTTCAGTATTCCTGGTGAACTCACAAAGTCTCAAGTGCTGTGGGAGTGCTCTGTGAGAGGACATTGTAAGGGGAACATATTAGATTCTTTGAGAGAAAGGTGTCACGTAAATTTAAAATAGTAATAGCAATAGCGTTTAGATAAAAATCCCTGAAATCGTTCATTTAATTTTCAAATAGATTGCTTCCTTTTCCCAAGCTAATGACAGCTTCTTTACAAATGCTTTTCAACTTTCTATGCGATGCAGATTGCAGACGCTCGGGGAAAACCTTTGGTTGGACACGCACTAGCCGTTTGCGCAGGCGCAGTATACGGCCACGGCCCGTGCGGAGGGGGGGCTCTTTCAAGTGCGCTTGCGCACAAGTTGCGCGGGAAAACGCGCTGTCGCTGTAGCGTGCGAGCAGCCAGATGGCTGTGAGGGAGGCTGCTGCGGACCCTTCCCGGTCCGGGAGGGACGGAGAGGCAGCGTTGCTCTTTGAGAGGGCCCATCCCCGGCACGACCCGTGCTGGCTGCTGCCCGTGTCCCCACGCCTTTGCTTGGCCTGCGTGCTGGAGCTGCTGCCGGAGCCCGGCGTGTCGGTGCGAGCTGGCCCCCCCAGCCCCAGCCCCAGCCCCAGCCCCAGCCCCAGCCCCAGCCCCAGCCCCAGCCCCAGCGTTCCCCTTGCACCCGCATTCTGTTACCAAACAGGGCCGCCCCTGGCAGACCAACTTCCCTGTACCGGCCCCGCCGGCCTGGCTAACCCACCCAGTAAGCAGGCCGGCCCCTGGCCGGCGGCGCGTCCTTTCGCCAGCCCCTGGCCACCCTCCCGCAGCCCTTTGTACACGGGCCCTGCCGCAGGCTCTGAGCCTCGAGCCCGCCTGTCCCCGTGCGCCGTCAGGCTGGAGCCCCAGCGGCGCGGGCGACACCCCCGGGCGCACCCTCCCGCCTCCCCTCCCCCTCCCCTCTCAGCTAGCTGTCCAGGCTGCACGCCGACCTTCTCGCCAGAATTTTGCCTTAGCTCGGCTTCGTTTTAAAAGTCGCCTGCTCACCCTGCGGGCCGGGCGCATGTGCGCTGGGGCGCCTCGTGTCCCTGACGCGTCTGAGAGTGGAAGTGTGGCGGGGAGGGTCGCCGGCTGGAAGCCACAGCCAGGCACCAGTGAGGCGAAGGGGGAAGGCAGCAGGCACAACTTTAAAAATAAAAATATCTATACTTTCCCAAACAAAAGAGAGAGTGAGAGGACTGGCTTTGTTTTACATTTTTGCAGGTCTCTAATGTTTGGTGTAAGAGGAGGCAGCTGGATTTTTATACGTGCATTTAATCTGATATCACATGTCACGTAATACTTGAAAAACTTCACTGTACACTTGTGAGAGAATAAGAGTGAAAAAGGCAAATAGTGCCTTAGTATTCTGTGAAAAGGATTTGGACCGCATGGTTGCCCTGAAAGGGTTCTGAGCATTCTCGGGGCCCCACTGAGAATTGCTGAGCGAGTTGATAACATCTGAGATAGCACCGAGGCCAGGGGTCCTGGGGCTGTCATTCTCTGACAGCGAGTCAGAGGGTGCAGAGGCGGGTAAGACCGAGAGGTAGGGGGCAAAATCAGAGAACGCCTTACTAGGATGGACGTAGCTGGTCAGGTGCTGTGTGGGATAAGGAGGGAAGTTAGGAAGGGTTTTTAGAGGAGGAAGCATTTGAATTAGGCTTGAGAAGATGGGTGAGATTTGGAACAGAAGACATGGGGGATCTTATCTTAGGAGGTGGGTATTAGCAAGGATGAGTTTGGGGAGTAATTAGTGTTTGAAGGAAAGTCGAGATTGGGAAACTAGGTTGAGATCAGTTCAGGTAAGGAGAGTCACTGAAATTTCTTTGAGTGACTCATTTAGATCACTACCTTAATGTACTGTGTAGGAGGAATTGGTGAAGGAAAACTGATTTGCAGGAGCACAGGTTAGAGGCAATAAGAGATGCAACTTCTTTTATTGAACACGCTTTGCTTAGCTTCACCTCTCACCAGGAAAGGGGTGATGTAGTCAGTTGTACCCATGTTCCTGTTCTATCCTCTGTACACACCGTTTTTTGACCCAACTTTTGCTACTATCTTGAGCACTTTGCACAACTACTACCCAGTTCCCTGTTCAGGCAGGTGAAGTGAGTGTGAAGATTTATATTTACATTGAATGGAAAGATGCATTTTCTCCATCTACCTCTAAGATTCATGAAGGGTCCTCCAGTATCACATTCCTGGGCTGTCAAAGTGGAAAGAGCTCTGACCTTTGACAGGATCTATTTGGAGACTTAGATTTGGGTCCTTGGGAAAGCTTCTGAACCTCAGTTTTCTTATCTTCAAAATGGCTACAATGATACTTGTTTCTGCTTGCTTCGCCACCTTGTTTGGCTTAAATAAGCAAGTAGAGAGAAGAGTGATTTCTGAACAGTAAAACGCTATGTGAATGTAGAGTATCAAGAACCTTAGCACATGTATAATCCTCTGTGTGAACATATGGATTCCTGTGTGTAAATGATATCCTTTTCCATACTCCCTTCAGGGAATATGATCTTACCATGAATTAGATGATCCCTCCAGTATTATCTTATAGTTGTATTGTTATACATTGTATGTATAATTACAACTGTTTAGGTTCAGGATGGCTGAGACTTGGTTGCTAGTGATTATTTTTCTTTGCCTACCCGAAGCTGGTGCGCAAGAAGCATGTGCTGTCCTGCTTCCGAGATGTCCTCGTGAGGCACGCCTCCCTGATCATGCAGCTGGTGGGGCAGGATCAGAGAGTCTGTATCCACTTCATAAGCATGCTTTTTGGTGAGATGAAAAGAGAAACTTGGCATGTATTTTGCTATAGCATGTATATTTGGTTTGGGGGGTCTTGGAAAGATAGTTTAGACTTTTTGTGAAGTAACAGTTTAACTTATTAGCAAATTGTTTTGTCATAATGATGAAGAAAGGTCACCTTTGTAAGATACATGATGCACTATATGGTAATTACAGCTAAGAGAGTAGTGAAAGTGTGAAGATGAGTATGGAAAACGTGTGATCTTTCAAAGAGTCTAGTCTTATATGTCCTTTGAACAAGATCAGAAGGTCCAGACTAGAGTCTGCTGACCTGGCTGTGGCCCTGATTGAGTTACTTCCCCTTTCTTGTGCTTTAGTTTCTTCTTGTGTAAAATGAGATGTACTAAGATGTCCCTTCTTTCAATACAATTATCATGTCCTTTGGAAGGAGCCCTTTTAGAGAGGAGGGAAGCTAACTTCATAGTGAGTTATGAAGTGAGCACTCATAGTGAGCCCTTTGCTAGAGGCTTTTCAGGCTTTTAACTGCCAAGACAGTACTTTAAGGGAGAGGGGATGATCCCTGAGACTCAGTGAAGTCATAGGTGACAACTGGCGGAACTGGAATTTTACCCCAGGTCTTTTATAGGCAGGCTCCAGAGCACACAATTTTTATGCTGCATTACACTGACTGTTTTAATTCTTTTAAAGCCAGAGTGGGTCATTGAAAATTTAGGTGTTCGGTGCTGAGGGTGGCTGGGACATTGCTTAAAGCTGCTATTAGTTTTAGACTTCACAGTGTGCCTTTGTGGGTTTAGTTTTCTTTTAACTATTAACTATCTCCCTCTTACCTCCCTCTGCTCCAAGGGCTGTTATGCAGTGTGGATGATGGGAGTATGGCAGAACTCTGTATCGAAGGTAAGGTGAAACTGTGGGTACTTAGCACTTAAAGCTGGGGATATTAGCCTCAGTTACATCTCTGGTTACTTGAAACCTTGATGGCATGTGTTATTTTAGATACAGATAAAAATATCTCTACTAGTTATCAATTATTAATTCTGCATTTCTTTCTCGAGCACCTATTCTGTGCCAAGTACTGTATCAGACACTAGGGATACATAGATGAATAAGACATGGTTCCTTCCTGTAACAGTCTACTGTGTGGAGGAGAGGTTGACTGCTAAATAACAAGAACTGCTGAGTGCTGTTACAAAAATGTATAAAACTTTGTTTTTATTGCATTTTATTGCATATTGGTTGGTTGGAAGTTGAGTGCACATAGGTTGGTTGTTAGCTGTTGAAGGCTTGCCTATAAAAGGCTGAAGGAGATGGAAGACAAAAGCACTGGGATGGGAGGATTCTTGCAGAAAGCAAGAACTGTGTCAGTTAGGGTCAGGAAACAAACCTCATAGGTGATTTGAACAGAAAAAAAACTTTAATATAAAGAATTATTAGCTAGGTAACTGAAGACAAAAAGAGAGTACCAAATATTCACAGAGATAGCAGTTTCTGAAAGTAGCTCCCACTCCTAGGGCTTGGGAAACAAAGGGAGAGGTTGGAATTATTAAAACTACAAGTTTGGAGGAGGGATGCCCTATATGAAACTCAGACCTCTGTGGAGAGGGTGCTACTTGGCTGCGGCTGGGTCTATGGCCATTCAGTTAGCAGATGTAACTGCTAGCAGCTATAGCAGATCATGAGTTAACATGATCTGTATGTACTTCTGACACTTGAAGTTATGACCACTGGCAGGGGAGGGGAGATATCACCATTTTCTTCAAGGCCACTCTTGAGTGGGGCTATAATCCTAAAGCCATTCACCTCTGGTTGGTGCCGGCATAACTTGCAGAACCTGCTCATCAGACCCCAAGAACTAGAGGGAGAAGGAGGACTTGCTCCTTCCTGTTTCCTGTTTGCTTCCTGCTTTCTTCCTGTCTCTGTGTTATCCTAGAATGCTTCTTTACCCTGAAAGTGGCAGAGCCTTCCATCAGGAGGTGAATTTTATTTACAGCTTCTTTTCACTCTTGCAGAGCCAGTCTCTTCTCCACTTCTCGCCAAGCACCAGCAGAAACATCACAAATCATTGTGTAGAAGGGTGGGTTTGGGGTTGAGAGATAATATTGTTGGCAATTATTGGCAAAGAAACTCACTCAGAATTTTGTTTTCTAGCCTATGGAGGAGCAAATTCTGAGGAAGGAAAAAAAGTAGACATAATATAAAAATAGTAGTTTTCAGCCTTGACTTCACAATAGACTCACCTGGAGAGCTTTAAAAATATCTAGATGCCTGGCTGGTATAGCTCAGTGGATTGAGCACGGGCCTGTGAACCAGAGGATCGCAGTTCAATTCCCAGTCAGGGCACATGCTGGGTTGCAGGGGGGTTCCCTACAGGACAGTTCCCTGCAGGGGATGCACTAGAGGCAACCATACATTGATGTTTCTCTCCCTCTCTCCTTCCCCTCTAAAGATAAATAAATAAAATCTTTAAAAAAATTAAAAAAAATCTAGATGCTTAGTTTCTTTCTCTAGAGGTTCTGATGTAAATTGGTCTTGGACATGAATATTTTTTCTAAAAACTTCCTAGGTGGTTCTGTTGTGCAGTCTGGTTGTGAACCACTAGACTTCTTTCATATGAAAGAAATGAAGAAGCCAGAAATCTTTTGGTTTGGATGTGCATGCACAGTTTAATGGGGGAGACAGAAGAGACTAGCACCGCTTAGCACAAGGAAGTGACTTTGAGTAGAAGGGCTACAAAAGGTGAACTCTGGGTTGTCTTCTGACTAGTAATGCTACTGTGTCTGTTCAGTCCTTATCCAGCTTACAACTCAGCTGCAATTAGAGCAGACCGTTCGCTGCCTGCTGGATGAGTGCCACAAAGAGGTCAGTAAGTAGCTGTGAGTTCTTGAGTACCCTCTGGATCCTCAGGCATCACAGCTGGGCCAACCCTTCTTTGGATAGATGGGAGATTAAAATCCAGAGAAAAGCCCTGACTGGTGTGGCTCAGTTGGTTGGGGGCTGTTCCACAAAGTGAAGGGTCTCTGGTTTGATTCCCAGTTCGGGTACATGCCCGAGTTGCAGGTTTGGTCCTCTGTCCAGGGTCATGCAAGAGGCAGAGCCGATCAATGTTTCTCTCCCTTTTTTTCTCCTTCCCTTCCCTCTCTCTAAAAATTAATAAATAAAATCTTAAAGGAAAAAGGACTTATTGTCTGAGGTCAGTGGCAGAGCCAGAGCTAGGGCCTGAGTCTTCTGTTCCTGCTCTGCAGCTTCCTACCTTCCCCTTTCAAACTCCCAAATGCTACCTCCATATGGTGAAATCCCATCTTTCTGGCATAGTCATCCCATGGCCATTGTCTATGTTCTCCTAAATACAGTATAGAGTTCCTTGATGAATATATCCAGGAAATATATTCCACTATGTCTTGGCTTAGTATTTTTATTTGGTTTGAATTATATATAGTATTTTGTACTGAAGGCATTTGCTTTTATCATGATTTAAGGTAAGTACTGAGTGGGTATGTTTAACCTGCTTTTTCCCAGATATCAATTGAAGATATTAATTATCTTCAAACCAGCAACTTTTACATTGTGTTTAAGATTTTGGAATGGTCACTTCCGCCAAGATGGAGGTGTAGGTGGAAGCACTGTGCCTTCTTGCACAACCAAGTTTAAAAACAACAAAGTTTTAGCAACAAAAAAGCAGCTGAACCACAGAAAATTGAACTATACGGAAGTCTGACAACAACGAACCCTTCAGCCAAACCGGTAAGAGGGGCAAAGCCAGCAGCAGAGCGGGGTCGGGCAGGAAAGATCCACCTGACCCACCGGGGCTCGCAACCCAGGCTCACAGGCAGTGGGCGGATCCCAGGTGCAGAGTAGCAGTGGGCGGACTTACCAAGGGCGCAAGGTGGCGGACCCACTGAGGGCTGACTGTGGTCATACATTTGCGTGCAGATAAACTGGCGAAGGAGCCAGTGGTGAGACAGACCTAGCAGGCCCCAGCAGCGGGAAGCAGCAAAGGGGACTGCTATTGTCCCTCTCTGACCCTGCCCCCACATACAGCGTCACAAAACAGTGACCTGGGTGGCCCTGCCCTGGTGAACACCTAAGGTGCCTCTCCTCATAAGTAACAGGCACGAACAGATCAAAACGTGGCTCACGAACAACTCAGAGCCCCAGAGCCAATAAATCTAAGCAATGAAAAAATAGCCAAACTTTCAGATGCACAGTTCAAAACACTGGTGATCAGGATGCTCACAGAACTGGTTGATTTTAGTCACAAATTAGAGGAACATATGAAGGCTAAACTAATTGAAATGCAGGGAAATTCACAGGAAACCAATAGTAATGGAAAGGAAACTGGGACTCAAATCAAAGGAGTGGACCAGAAAGAGGAAAGAAATGACCAAACAGAAAAGAATGAAGAAACAAGAATTCAAAAAAATGAGGAGAGGCTTAGGAACCTCCAGGACATCTGTAAACGTTCCAACATCCAAATTATAGGGGTACCAGAAGGGGAAGAGGAACAGCCACGGATGGAAAACTTATTTGAACAAATAATAAAGGAGAACTTCCCCAATCTGGCAAAGGAAATGGACTTCCAGGAAATCCAGGAAGCTCAGAGAGTCCCAAAGAAGTTGGACCCAAGAAGGAACACACCAAGGCACATCATCATTACATTAGCCAAGATTAAATGAAGGAGAGAGTCCTAGAAGCAGCAAGAGATAAGGGGACAGTCAACTACAAAGGAGTTCCCATCAGACTGTCAGTGGATTTCTCAAAAGAGACCTTACAGGCAAGAAGGGGCTGGAAAGAAGTATTCCAAGTCATGAAATCCAAAGACCTACAACCAAGATTGATCTATCCAGCAAAGCTTTCATTTAGAATGGAAGGGCAGATAAAGTGCTGCTCAGATAAGAGCAAATTCAAGGAGTTCATCATCACCAAGCCCTTATTATATGAAATGTTAAAGGGACTTACCTAAGAAAAAGAAGGTAAAAAATATGAACAGTAAAATGACAGCAAACTCACAGTTATTAACAACCACACCTAAAACAAAAGCAAACTAAGAGGACAGCTAGATCAGGAGTGGAACCATAGAAATGAAGATCTCATGGAGGGTTAGCAACAGGGGAGTGGGAGAAGGAGAAGGGGGGAGAAGGTACAGAAAATAGCATTGATAGTAGGTAGAAAATAGTAGGGGAAATATAGAATCTAAAGAACTTGAGACATGTGGTCATAAACTAAAGGGGGGAATGGTGGGGGAGGGGGTGTACAGGGTGAAGGGGAATGAAGGGAATAGAACAACTGTAATGGCATAATCAATAAAATATATTTAAAAAAGATTTTGGAATGGTCAGAATCACTTTTTATTTTTTACTTTTTTGCAAAAGGAAGGCAAACGTTCATGTTAAAACCATTGAGAGTAACATTTCATTATAATTACATGAAATTATGTTATTATAATTACTCTGCATATGATTAATAGATCAGATTGGGTTTACAATTATATATATCAGTACTTAAGGTGATGATGGCACTTAACACTGTGAGCACTTTTTATGTGCTGGGCATTGTTTTAGGTGCTTTACATGCACTTTCTCACTCAGTCCTCCCAACTAACTACCCTGATTAAATTGGTACTATTATCATCTCCCACAGGTGGAATTAAGAGTCTTACTTAGCCCTGGCTGGTATAGCTCAGTGGATTGAGTGTGGGCCTGTGAACCAAAGGATCGCAGTTCAATTCCCAGTCAGGGCTCCTGCCTGGGTTGCAGGCCAGTTCCCAGCAGGGGATGCCAGAGAGGCAGCCATACATTGATATTTCTTTCCTTTTCTCCTTCTCTTACCCTCTAAAGATAAATAAAAATAATTAAAAAAAGAGAAATGTTAAAAAAAAAGTCTTAAAGTGCTACAGTTAGTCCATAGAAAAGGTGAAATATATACTATTGACTCTCCCTGTAAAGTACCCAGCATATAGTGTTCCAATATAGTAGTTAATAGTAATAACAATAGCAATATTTTTTTTACACTGAGCCAGAATTTTTGTCTTTATGACATTGCCAACTTAAATTTCCCAGTTTCTTGCTCTATAGGAGACATAATATGCTAATTTGTTCTTTAGTTTGTTTTTTGATTCAGTTTAACAAACGTACTGAGCTAGGTACTGAGGACTCTGAGAGGAATCTGATTCAACCCCTTTCCCTTAGAGCTTCCCAGACCAATAGGGGAGATAGTCACTTAGCTAAAGAGGCTGACTGCTGATTATGGTGGGAGACATGCACCAGACAGGCTTGGGGTGGATAGGGCAAAATAGATTTTGGTGGGAGCTTTATCCAACCCTGATTCACAGAGTGGAGTATGTTCACTTTCTGTAGCTCTGTAACACACCCTCCATGCGAGGCAGCCTGGCCACAGTGACCCTTCTCGGCAAGTTGGTGGATGCCATCCCAGCTCTGGCAGACAAGCTTGTAATGGAGTACTGTGAGTGACCTCTGAGGAAGAGCTTCCTTTCGCCTTTACCTGCTTTGATCACACTTCCATCTGGGTGGTCCATTACACCTTCATTACTTTCCTTCTCTGAGCTTTGGTTTCCCCATCTGCAAAATGTGCTGTGTGTTGGCCAGTTTGAAAAAGTGCTTCTCGACTCTGGTCTTGGCTATTTGAATTCACTATTTTAAGGCAAATTAATTAGGTACCTAGTATGGATCTTCCTTTTGGGTGGAAGGGAGAATTAATTCTAAATTATTAGAAGTACTCTTTTCTGACAGTAAAATGCAAATGAATATCTCACAGAGGATTTATCCAAGGGTAAATCATTTAACTTCTCTAAACTTTAGTTTTTCCCTTTGATTAAATGCCCAGAAGTCATTTATCATGGGGGGGTCATTGGGGATTACCATTACTACTCCATTGAGGGCAGCATTTGAGTTTCACATGGCAGTTGACATTGTGTGCTTCCCCAGCCTCTTGGTTGTTTTCTGGACAGGTGACATGATGGAGCACCTATTGAGAGGTTTAGTGTACCCCAATGAGGGGGTGCAAGCTTCTGTCTGTTACCTCTATGGGAAGCTGTACTCTTCACCAAAGGCAGCTGAGATGCTTTCAGGCCATTTCCGGGAGAAGCTGTGCCCTCTCTTCCTTTCTACGCTGGATGGTGCGCAGACAAAGGAGCTACAGATCAATTGCTTGGGTAAAACATGAAACTGCAGGGAAAACAGAGAGAGGGTTTGAGGTTTTGCTTGAGGACTTGAGATGCTGGTTCTCTAATGGTGGGAAAGTGTGCTGCTTTGCCAAGCCTAGGTTTTGGGAGGTAAAATGCACAGACTGTGAAAGATGTGTAGAGTTGGTGTGGCATCTTAAGAATGTTGCCTTTGGAAGGAGAAGAAAGAAAGTGGGACAGCAGTTTTTCTGCCTCCAGTCTTCACTGCCTATCCTGGTGCATCCTGGTGCTGCCAAGTCAATCTTCACACTGCACAGCTTGCACCCTGTCAGTTTCCTATTTGGAAAATCATCTGGGGCTCCCTCTAGCCTCCAGGGTGATGTCCAGGGTTCTTTGTGTGTTATTTGAGCCTTCTTAGGCAGGAGCTATAGAGAAACACATAGTTTGTGGGTGACAATAGTTTCTTTTCACAGTTTGGGCCAAAAGCTATGTTATGAACAGTCCAGCCACACACAGTGAACATTCATTCTGGGCTAGCCTTTGTGCTGGGCTCTGGGGTCATCAAGATGATCAAGTTCAAGCTCTGTTCTGAGGGAGCTCAAAGTCGAGATTTGGACAGTCAGAATCCAGTGTGGCAAGTGCTGTTTTGGAGGCTGCACAGAAAAGGGTGTGATTCTATTTCAAGTAGTACTATAATTCATATATGTAAAAAAACTTAAACCATTAAATGAATTCAATCAAGTTGCGGGATACAAAATCAGTTGTGTTTCCATATACTAATGACAACCTGTCTGAAAAAGAAATTAAGAAAACAATCCCTTTTATAATAGCATTAAAAAGAATAAAAAACTTAGGAATACCTTTGGAGACATAAAGAATGTGTTAGGAGCTACCTAAGGCTTTCTCCCCTTGCCTGACTTCCCAACCCCTTTGTTTTCTAGGTTTGCTGAGGCAGCTGCTGAAGTACGATCTCTTTGTGTCCATGATCATGAACAAGTCAGCACTGGTGGAAAGTACCAACAGCGATGAGGGGCCAACAGGGGAGACCTCACTGCCGCTGGTGCTCAAAAAGGTTCTTGTCCTGTGATTCCTTGTTTCTAGGTTCAGTAACAAGGCCTGTCCTCATCCACTACTCTTTCTGTCTAGGATTTACAAAGTATTTTCTTACTAGCCAAACAACATGCTGTTAGAAGACTGAAAGTACATGCGTTTTTTTTTCGGTTGTGAATCCTTACATTGTATCTTCCCCTTTACATCTGGGCTGCCTGAGAATGAAGTATACATGCCACAACAGAAGCAAAGCTACCTCAGTTGTTTTAGGGATACAGTTCAAGCTTCTCAGCAAGGTACCTAGAGCCCTCTTTCTCTGGACCCTGTTTATCTCTTCAGTCCTACTTGCCTGTTCCTTCCACTCCACAACCCAGTGCTCTGGCCATATGCAACCACTCCCTGGACTTGTGTGTGCCAGGACATCCTGTCTAGCTGTGCAGGTGCTCTCCCCCTTTGCTTTAAAAAGCCTTTCTCTTTCCTTTGTTGACCTCTTATTCGGTCTTCAAGGTTTGTGTGTTAGTGGTAACATCTGGTTAGAACAAGTGACCCTGGTCTCAGCAGGGGCACAAAGTCTTCTGTCTTTAGAGTATACCAAGGCAGCATAATGATGGTGGCAGGGACAGATTGGAGAGCACTTTCCTAGGGGGGCAAGAACTTTGTAGAGACAGGAGTTTTGGTTTAGAGGTCCCATCCTCTGTCTCTATGTGGAGACTGTCCTTTCATAGGCCACTTCGGATGATTTAAAAATTTTTTTCTTTTCTTTCTTTTTTTAAGATTGATTGTTTATGTATTTATTTTTATACTGAGGGGAAGGGAGGGAGAAAGAGAGGGAGAGAAACATCAGTGTGTGTTTGCCTCTCACTCCCTGCACCGGGGAACCTGGCCTGCAACCCAAGCATGTGCTCTGACTGGGAATCTAACCAGTGACCTTCTTCTTCATAGTCCGGTGCTCAGTCCAAAGAGCCACACCAGCCAGGGCAGGGATGATTGCTATTTTATTTTACTACAGCAACCAGCAAGGTTGGGACTGGGGTGAGGTGAGTGAGACACTTGCCTTAGGTGCAAATTTTAAGGGAGTGATAAAAAATTCAGCAATCAAGATACATACTATTTTAATGCAATATTCTGAAAGATCAAAATCAATGCAAAAAATTCATGATGTACAAAATATCCAAATTTTAAATAAAGATAAGATCAGCATGTATCCTTATACCTCCATTCTGGAATCTTTTGTCAGAGTCTAATGCTGGCTAGTCCTGCTTTTGGCTGATAATCAACTTATTCTCTCAAAATTTAGGTCCCTGGGAACATATTGTCAATGTTTGTGTTCCTGCTGTTGCAACGTTGATTCATTCATTTAGTCAAATACATAGTGAGCATAATGTGATGTGTTGGTCACTATGTTAGGCACTGGGAATATCATGGTATGTAAATAAATGAATTTCTTGCCTATTCACAAACTAGTGGGAAAAGCAGATAATAAACAATTAAATGAACAAGCAAAGTCACTGTAGAGTGTGATAAGTGTTATAAGAAAGAGGGATGAGACAGTAGCAGAAAATGCCACCTACAAGTTGAGTGGTCAGGCAGGGCCTCTCTGAAGGGCTGACATTTGAGCTGACACTTGAGTTAACATAAGCCAGTGATCAATTATATCTTAACAAAGCTGAAAATAAAGTAAGTAAGCAAGCAAGCAAGCTAGTGATAAGAAGAGTGGGCAGAAAAGCCTTTCAGGTGGAGGGAACAGCAAGTAAAAGCCAGAGGAAGGGAAATGCTTGATGTGATCCAGAAACAGATGGAGGCCAGTGGGGTGGGATGGATGGGAGGTGAAGTGGCCCAAGACGAGGCTAAAGATCAAGCAGGGGACGTCATGCAAGTCCTGCTAGGTCATGGTAAGTTATTAGGATTTTTTAATGATAGATTTTTAGCCCTGGCCAGGTGGCTCAGTTGGTTGGAACGGCATCCTGTACACCAAAAGGTTCTGGGTTTGAGCCCTGATCAGATCACATACCTAGGTAATGAGTTAGATCCTCGATTGGAGCACATACTGGGGGCAACTGATCAATGTTTCTCTTTTTCTCCTTTCCTCTCTCTAAAATTAATTAAAAAAACATATCCTAGGGTGAGGATTTTTTAAAAGATTTTTATAATTAATTTTGTTTATGATGAACATGTAGGGTTAGAGTGTTTTTTCTTAATACAACTTATACGGACTGTACATTTTAAATCAAGAATCATTGTTTAATGGTTAAACACCTTTTTTGTAATGGTGTTTAATATGTAGAAACTCCTCTGCATGCTAACAGAAAGGCTTTTTATGTGTCTGTTTTTAAGTCTCACATGACTGGGATGGGTTTAAGCACGCAGTCCTCAGGTGCCTCTCCACTGGCTGTGAGTGCGGCTTAGTCCTTTTCTTTTCAAGCTCTAAAACCTTCGTCCTGTTATATATGTTTTACTCATTACTTCCCCCCAGAAGGCAGTTTCTACTGCACCTAAAATCTGTGTTATAGGATCTCTTCAAAGCTGTGGTGTCCAGTAGGGGTTTGGATATTATACAATGGAAATTCACTGAAATGTTCTGAGTAGAAGAATAACCTCATATAAAATTTTGATGTGGGCGACATCTCAGTTGTGGGAAAACTAGATTTCAACATGGCTTGTCTGAGTTTCTTCCTTAGCTTTGCCACTTACTAGCAAAGTGAGGCCTGGAGTAAGTAACTTAACTTCAATGTTGAGGGTCCTCAGGACTACCCCCCAGGTTCAATGATTTGTTAGGAGGACTCCCAGGACTTAGTGTAGAGTCACACTCACAGCTATGATTTAGTAAGTGAAAGAATACAAAGTGCCCTGGCTAGAAAGCCCAGTTGGTCAGAGCGTCATCCCTATACACCAAGGTTGTGGGTTCGATCCCCTGTCAGGACACACACAAGAATCAACCAATGGATGAATGCATAAATAAGAGAAACAACAAATTAATGTCTCTCTCTCTTTCCCCTTTCTCTAAAATCAATAAATAAAGATGAAAAAAGAATACAAAGCAAAATTAGCAAAGGGAAAAGTGTATGGGGTGAAGTATGGGGGGAGGGGCGGAAACCAGGCACATCTCCGGAGAGTGCTATCCAGTGGATACAGGATGTGTTTTATTCCTCCAGCAATAGACTGGGACACCTGTGAAATGTTGCCTGGTAGGGTAGCTCATGAGAGTCTTAGTGCTGAGGGATTTCACTGGGAGCTGGCTGGTCAGGTGGGCACTCTGCCTCACGCATACCAAAATTCCAGATTCCAGAAAGAAAGCCAGTGTTCAGGACAAACGATATTGTTTGTACAAACTGTTTAGTCATAGTGAGCCACTTTTATGAATTCTGGGAATGATGGGAACCATCCCAAAATTCAGCTTCCCAAACCCAGCCAGTGGTCATTCTTGCAGGCAGGCGTTTGTGAGGTAACAGTCTCAGGCCTCCATGTTAACTCTTTTCTACACACTCTGTCAAGTGAGGCCCATAGTAGAAGCTTCCCTTGTTATGTCCCAGGCTTGTTGCAAACACCAAATCCAGGTGAGGGCTGTGAAAGGACTTGTGTCAGTGAAGGCCTGAGCCCTTCTTGGTGATGGTTTGAATGGTCTTTTTTTTTTTTTAAAATATTTTATTATTTATTTATCTTTAGAGGGGAAGTGGGGGAAGGAGAGGGGAGGCTTTGAGATGGTCTTGAATACCATTGTGTTCTTTTGTTCTAATTCTCACCTGCTGCTGTTCATAGACTCCTTTCCATAACCCATAACTGCCCTCCCTGAGCCCCATCCTCGTGGCTGGCAACTGGTAGAGCAGGAGGGGTTAGGGAACAATTAGGCTCCTGCCCCCAGGCACCCAGGCTGCTTCCCTCTAGTCCTGTCAGTGGGGTGACTGCTGCACTTTCCGCTTCCTGTTTCTCCAGCTCCTCCTGTCCAGAGATGAGATTCTGCAGGTGGCCAGTGCCCACTGTATAACTGCAGTGCTGGTCCACTCCCCAGCGAAACATGCCCCAGCCTTCATTCATGCTGACATCCCAGGTAGGGGGCCCCTTCTAACCTTCTCCTCCAAGGACCCTGGAGTTCTGACTGGAGACCCTTGAGTCACAGCAGTAGCATCAGCCTTGCTGGGGTTCTGTGATAATGCATACTGGAGAGATGTGTTAATGCATACTGGCAGGTTCAGTTGTACATGTCAGAATCTGGAAAGTAGGCCTCATGATGTCTGAATTCTCTAGCTTATATGACCTTGAGAAATTTGTTACTGATCTTTGTCATTTGTTTAATCATCTAGGAATAAACACCTAGTGTGAGGTGGTGGAAAGACCCACGGACCAGGGAGACAAAGGGAATTAATATTTCTCAAGGGCATGTTATGAGCCAGGAAATATTCCCTAAGGTGCCTTGTAAATGTTGCCACATTTAGGTTCCTATCTTTTCTATTTTATGGATAAAGAAACTGAGGGTCGTGAAACAGGCCAGGTGTTGAAAGACAACTACCATATGATCTCACCTTTAACAGGAAGCTAAATAACAAAACAAACAAGCAAGCAGAAAAAAAACAACCCCAAAGACACTGAAATAGAGAACAAGGGGACAGTGACCAGAGGGGAGAGGGAAGGGAAGTTAAGGGGAAAAAGGGGGAGGGATTTGGAGGAACAAATAGGAAGGACACAGGGACGAGAACTAAGGGGGGTGGAAATGGGAGGGAGGTGGGGAGCAAGGGGTGGGGGAGGCTGGGATGGGAGAAATAGACAAAAAAACTGTACTTGAAAAATAACTAAATAAAATTTTTAAAAATCAATTAAAAAAAAAAAGAAACTGAGGGTCAAAGAAGGGAAATAGCTGCTTTAATTCGACAAGGCTAGTAAAATCAAGCCTCTCTGGTTTTAACGACTTTTCTCTGCATCATGCTGCGTGCCCATCCTGAGAATTAGGGGATCTCAGTTCTAGCTCCACCTCTACCACTAATAATACCTCTCTCTGGGTCTCGGTTTCTCCATCTGTTAACAAGTGAGGTTAGACCATAACCCTGAGGGCATTTTTCAGGTTTGCCTGTGAATTAATGATCATGTCTCATGGAGAGGGTGTGTGAAGAGATGAAGTAACAGGTGTGAGATGCTGAATAAAAAATCCAAGACCCCATTAGTTTAAGGGATCATGATTACATAGCTGTTGTTTATTGTTTTCTTTCCCTCTCCTCGGCCAGAGTTCCTCTTTGAGCATCTTTCCTCTTCCAGTGAAGTGCTTATCTGGTCCAGCTACAACTGCCTGATGCTTCTGGCAGAGGAACCACTCTTGTTTTCCAAGTGCCACACGGTGTATGGTTGGTAGTGAGGTCCTGTATTGGCTCTGGGTTGGGTGGATAGCACTTTGAAGTTGGGTAGCCACAGCAGTGATGAAGGGTTAACCTGCATTTGGAGGGGCATGCTGGTTCTGATCATTTCCATCAAGCCAAACTCGTGACCAGATCCATCCACATGGAAACAGTTCTGCTTTTCACTGATTAGCAGAAGTGGATGTGTATCTATACATCTCAAGAGAGGGACACTCCTGTTAGCTACTAAATAAATCCTATTGCACCTTAAGAACTTTAGTCAACCTTGGATTCAGTCCTTTCCTGTGTGCTCCAGGTATCTGTCCATCTTAGTTAGTCTCTAAGTTTTGCTGATTCATCCTTTTAAAATTTCTTGAAAATGTCCCTTCTCTTCCTTCCTGGTGAAGTAAGGAAGCACTTGTCAGGGACTTTTTGTATCACTTATGGATTTTTTGTCTGAGCACATTCAGTCATTCATTTTTATTCTGTGTCAGGCACCAGGCTAAGACCTGGATATTTAGAGATACATATAACGTGGTCCCTGCCCTCTGGAAAGGGAGAGAAATATAAACGAGCTGATTAGGGCTGTGCTAGAGGAAAGAACAGGAGGTGCAGGAGCTCGAGGAAGGCCCACAGCTCTGCCCTAGTGGATCAGGGAAGGCTTCCTGGAGAGGTGGAGTCCAATGTGATTATTCCAGGAGGAATAGGAATGTCTGGTGGAGAAAGTGCAGCTCAGTCAGTAGGTATTCACTAAATACTTCGAGTGCTGGGGCCTGTGCTTTGGTTTGTACTGGGTTTTGGGAAGACGGATAAGTCTGATAGGGGCCTGCCCTCAAGACCTCATGGTCTTGTGCCATCAGCCCAACCTTGTCAGGGCCCCTCCACAAGGGGCTGCTAGCAAATATGTGCTGTGCAGAGCCTCCCACCTCTCCCAGACAGGCAGTAAAGGAACTGCTAAGCACTGATCCCTGTGTCTGCCATGTTATTTTGAGGTAGGGATCGAGTCGGTGGTGAGGAGCCTACAGGGAAGCCTGAGGATGAACAACACAGAGCTGCACAAGCAGGGCGTGCTGCTCTTTGCTGAGATCCTGACTCGGTGAGCAAAGCAGTGGAGCATCAGGCCTGTCAGGGCCAGACTGGAGAAGGAAAGAAGTGCAGTGCTGACTCCTGGTGGGGTGAGTGATAGTTCATTAACTTGTTGTTCATTTACTGTTTCTCAGGCAGCCAGAGGAGATCAAACTGTTCACAAGCTCAGCCATGTGCCGAGATGCGGGCCGTGCCCTCCAAGAGGCAGTGAGCAGCCCTGTGCTGGAGGTGGCCACTGAGGCAGTGAAGGCCACTTCTGCCTTTCTGAGGTGAGAGGCCCAGGCAGGGTGAGCTTCCCACCTCTGTGTGTACCTGAGGGCCAGGTCAAGACCCTGCCAGGGGCTACTTGTCAGGGAAATTTTCTTGATTTTTTTTCTTCCTTTTACTCTATTGTTCTCTCTTTTTGGAACTGCCACTCAGATGTTGGATGGCCTGGATGGGTCATCTAATGTTCTCTGTTTTGTGATAGCTTTTCATCTTTTTGTCATTATGCACTAGTTTCTGGGAGATTTTCTTGACTTTGTGTTTCAATTCTTCTATTGAGTGTTTTATTTCTGCTTTCATATTTTTTAAATTTTTATTTAAAAATTTTTATTATACACTTTATAATACACTGCATGCTACATAATACACTGCATAACCTTCTAGCAGGGGTAGATGAGAATAACTGCACTGTTTTTCATTAGTCAAGAAAATGCTTCCTCAATCAATGTTCTCCAAACCCTTTGAACATAGTAATGATTAATTCCAGAGATGCACCTATCTCTTTCCATCTAAGTCCACTGATATGAGTAATAGGCAAGCTTTTTGCCTCTTGGAAACATTTTGTTAGACACCACAGAATTCTCAGCCGCAGTGGTTCCCAGTGGCTAGTAGTATCCCAGCTAGTGAGTTCTTCTGGCTTATTGGCCAAAGCTGTTAGAAGAAAAATTTTACTCTACTTTTCAGGGTTTTTATGGCTGATCTAATCACTTGACGAAACAGATTAGCAAAAGAAAAACAAAGTTTAGAAACATGCATACCTCCTGTATATGTGGGAGAGGTCCAGGAAAACTGAGTATTCTGCTTTCATATTTTTATTTTTTTTAAATTTTTTTTATTTTTTTAAAATTTTTTATTGATTATGCTGTTACAGTTGTTCTATTCCCCCTTTATTCCCCTCCACCCTACCCCCCATCCCCACCATCACCCCCCCTTTAGTTTATGACCATGTGTCTCAAGTCCTTTAGATTCTATATTTCCCATGCTATTCTTGCCCCCCCCCATCTATTTTCTATCTACTGTCTATGCTACTTATTTTCTGTACCTTCTCCCCGCTTCTCCTCCTCCCACTCCCCTGTTGCTAACCCTCCTTGAGATCTTCATTTCTATGTTTCCACTCCTGATCTGGCTGTCCTTTTAGTTTGCTTTCATTTTAGGTGTGGTTGTTAATAACTGTGAGTTTGTTGTCCTTTCACTGTTCATGTTTCTTTAACTTCTTTTTCTTAGATAAGTCCCTTTAACATTTCATATAATAAGGGCTTGGTGATGATGAACTCCTTGAATTTGCTCTTATCTGAGAAGCACCTTATCTGTCCTTCCATTTTAAATGAAAGTTTTGCTGGATAGAGCAATCTTGGTTGTAGGTCTTTAGATTTCATGACTTGGAATACCTCTTTCCAGCCCCTTCTTGCCTGTAAGGTCTCTTTTGAGAAATCCGCTGACAGTCTGATGGGGACTCCTTTGTAGGTGACTGTCCCCTTAGCTCTTGCTGCTTCTAGGATTCTCTCCTTCATTTTAATCTTGGCTAATGTGATTACGATGTGCCTTGGTGTGTTCCTTCTTGGGTCCAATGTCTTTGGTACTCTCTGAGCTTCCTGGATTTCCTGGAAGTCTATTTCCTTTGCCAGATTGGGGAAATTCTCCTTTATTATTTGTTCAAATAAGTTTTCCACTGGTGGCTGTGCCTTTCCCCTTCTGGTACCCCTATAATTCGGATGTTGGAGCATTTAAAGATGTCCTGGAGGTTCCTAAGACTCTCCTCATTTCTTTGAATTCTTGCTTCTTGACTCTTTTCTGTTTGGCCATTATTTGCTTTCTTCTGGTCCACTCCATTGATTTGAGTCCCAGTTTCCTTTTCATTGCTATTGGTGTCCTGTGCAATTCCATTCATTTCAATTAGTTTCGCCTTCATATATTTGTCTAATTTGTCGGTATAATCAACCAGTTCTGTGAGGATCCTGATCACCAGTGTTTTAAACTGTGCGTCTGAGAGTTTTGCTATTTCTTCATCGCTTAGATTTATTGGCTCTGGGGCTCTGAGATCCTCCTGCGCCATTCTTGGTCTGTTCTGGCCCTTTAAATGTGAGAAGCGGCGCCTTGGATTCCCAGGTCGCTGGGTTGTGACGCTGTATGTGGGGGTGTGGTCAGAGCAGGGAAATGGCGGCCCCCTCTGCCGCTTCTCACAGCTGGGTGCTGAGGAGCAGTGCCTTAGGTGGTTCCCCTGGGCCGGGCCACTCAGAGTCGCTGAGTTATGACGCTGTATGTGGAGGTGGGGTCAGAGCAGGGAAATGGCGGTGCCCTCCACTGCCGCTTGCCATGGGGACCTGCTGGCCCGGTCCAACCGCCCACTCCCTCGCCTGTCCACCCTTGCACAAATGCGCGACCTCAGTCAACACGCAGCCCCGGGCCCGGCTGTCTCCCCCTCGGTCGCTCGCCTGGTTGCTCGCTGGGTCGCTCACTAGGTCTGACCCTGCGCCTGGATTCCGTGGGCCTGAGTGTGTCTAGCCGAGTCCTCCTGTGCAACCCTGCTCCGCCAGCCGCTGGTTTCGCCCCTTACCGGTCAGGCTGAAGAATTTGTTGTTAACGGACTTCCGAAAAGTTCAATTTTCCGTGTTCTGACTGTGTTTTCTATTGCTAATATTTAGTTTTCTCTAATCTTGGTTGTGTGAGAAGGCACGGCACATCCACCTATGCCTCCATCTTGGCGGAAGTCCCTGCTTTCATATTTTTAATTTGGAAGAGTTCTTTTCAGTTCTCTGAATGTTTTAAATAGCACTTTTATTCTGCATTTACTTCATGGATGTACCAGTAGTTTTTTTTAAAAAATCTCAGTCTTTTGTTTTATTCTAGACTTCCCTCCTACTTCCTTTCTACTAATTGTTCCTTCTGCCTAAAATACTCTTTCTTTAAATCTTTGCATGATTGACTTATTTCTATCATTCAAGTTCATTCAGAGCATCCTTCCCTAACTAACTAGTTAGGCTGTTATAGCACCTACCAAACACTTGGTAGTTCTTGTTTACTCAGTTTTTTTGTCCTCCCCCCCCCAGCCTCTATAACATAATCTTTAAGAGGTCAAGGGTGATGTGAGTTTTTTCCTGCTATATATTTGCCTTGCTACTAATAGGTAGTCAGTATAGAATAAAGGGTATTGAAATGGATGGTGACACTAAGAGAACCTAGGGTCAAGATGGGACATTTTTTCCATCTTTCTGGACAGTTTTGGCCAGTAAATGAGAAGAACTCACTGGCTGGGACACTGCTGCAGCTGAGAATTCTGTGATATCTGACACAATGTTGCCAAGACAAAAAAAAGATTGCCTATTATTCATATCAATGGACTTTGATATCTTGAAAAAAATGGAGGAAAGCAGTATTTATTTATATAGTAAATTATTTTGCTTCCATGTTTTCACTTTGAAATTTTTTAAAAGACTTTATTTATTCTTAGAGAATGGGGAAGGGAAGGAGAAAGGGAGAGAAACATCAATGAGTGGTTGCCTCTTGCATGCCTCCTACTGGGAACCTGGGTCACAACTCAGGCATGTGCCCCGACTGGGAATCGAACCTGCGATCCTTTGTTTCACAGGCTCATGCTCAATCCACTGAGCTACACCAGCCAGGGCTCCATGTTTTCACTTTTAAAAATCTCACAAAGTATTATATTAAAAATCACCTATAAGAGGACTCTAATGAATAAAATAAACTAATCAACAAAATAGGACCACAGACATGGAAACATGCAACAGACTGCAAGTGACCAGAGGAAAGGGGGAGGGGGATAATGGTGAGAATAAGGGGAAGGGACTAGACAAAGAACATGTATGAATGACCCATGGACATGGACAACAGTGTGAGGATTGTCTCTGGGAGCAGGGGGTGGGATGGGTGGAGAAGGGCAAAGGGGGGAAAATTGGGACAACTGTAATTGAATAACAAAAAATAATTTAATGAAAAAATAAGGGGACTTCTGGCCAAGATGGACATGTAGGTGGAAACACTGTACCTCCTCGCACAACCAAATTTAAAGACAACAAAGATTTAGAAACAAAAACACAACCAAAACAGATAGAAAATTGAAGTGTACTCTAGATTCTAAAAATTAACACAAAAAATAGCATTTATATTACAATGACTTCCATCGGTCTCTTTTGCCCTTTTGTCCTTTCCTAGATTTAAAAAAATTATTTATTTATTTATCTTTAGAAGGGAAGGGAAGGAGAGAGGGAGAGAAATATCAATGTATGGTTGCCTCTTGTGTGTCCCCTGCTGGGAACTGGCCCCTGCTAGGAACTGACTTGCAACCCAGGCATATGCCCTGACTGGGAATCAAACCACGGTCTTTTGGTTCGCAGGCTTGCGCTCAATCCACTGAGCTACACCAGCCAGGGCTAGATTTGTTTTTTTTAATAGTTTGTTTTTTATATTTTTCCAAGTCCTTTCCTAGATTTGAATCTCTAAATTTGGAGCACAAACCCCAGTGAGGGTGGGATGAGTAAGCCAACAGGGAGAGTAATGAAGCCATAGAGCAGGAGCAGTTTCAATCAGAGGTGCCTCCCGCAGAGCTGGGAGTCTCCCAGAAGGTCATTGTTAGGGGACCCGTGGCACCTTTCAGACAAGGGATGGTATTTGAGCTGAGCTATGAAGGATGAGAAAGGTAAGATTTGTGGAAGGACCAGGGTTAGCCAGAACGTGTCTGCGGGAAAGCTAAGGGGTTACTGAGAGCATAGTAGCCAGCGTGGCCAGCAGGTTGTGTGAAGGGGAGTTGCACATGAAGAACCAAAAAGCCAGATGGATCAGAAAAGTGGAGAGTGATGGGTAGGGGGCTGGTTGTTAATCCTTAGACGACTTTACTTTTGACTTTAATTTCCCAGGGTGTTTTCTGAGGTAGGACCCTTGAAGTAGAGCGGTTTGGTGGAAGCACAACTAGAACAAGGAAAAAAAGAGTGAAAATTGCTGAAAAGAATTTAAAGATGGTGGAACCAGGGTTTGACAGTCAGTGTAGGATAGAAGCTGAGAGCTTCCAGAAATGAAGGAAAGGGGAAATCAAGCCTTAACTATAGACTGCTTGTTAGAAGCCTCAACAGATTACTCTCACTGTTCAAAAAAGGTCAAATGATGAGGGTTAACATAGGTTTCTTTTTAGCTACTGCACTGGGTTGAATAGCATTCTTCTAAAATGAGTTAAGATGAGGTCATATAGTGTGGGCTCCTGAATCCAATGACTGGTGACAGACACACACAGGGAAGATGGCCACGTGAAGGTAGAGGCAGAAATTGTAATGCTGCAGCTACAAACCAATGACAAGGACTGCTGGTAACCACCAGAAGCTGGGGCAAGACAGGATTCTTTCTAGAGCCTTTAGAGGGCACTAACCCCTTGATTTCAAAACTTGTATCCTCCAGAACTATGGGAGAATAAATTTCTGTTATTTTAAGCACACAGTTGGTGATAATTTATTATAGCATCCCTGGAAAACCATTACTGTTACCTTATACCCTGCAAAGTAGGAATTCATTCATTTAACATCTTTTTTTTTTTTTTTAGCATCAATTTACGATGTGTCTAGCTCTGTTTAGGTAGAGTGAAAAGGTGGAAGTGGTCCTTGGCTTCTTGGGGCTCACGATTAGAAGTCAATGACCCTTGCCTTCCCTGAGTCCATAGAATATGAAGGTTCAAATGGACCCTAAGTGCTTCTTTTCACAGTTACCCCACACTCACAATGACTCTCCAAAAGTAGTTCTCAGTCTCTGCTTATAATCTCAAAGAACAGGGAGCTCACTTCTTCCTAGATAGTCCCCTCTACCTCTACAGAGTTGTGACCCATAGAAAATTCTTTCTTATGCTGAAATAAAATCTAGGTCCTGATAACATTTACCTGTTGGTCCAGTTTTTCCTCAGCAAGATGACAGAGGACAAATCTGATCCCTCTTTTTTTTAAAAATATTTTTTCTTTATTTTTTAGAGAGCGGGGAAGGGAGAAAGAGTGGGAAGGAAACATCAATGTGTGGTTGCCTTTCATGTGTCCCCCCCTGGGGACCTGGCCCGCAACCAAGGCATGTGCCCTGACTGGGAATCGTACCAGCAACCCTTTGCTTCGCAGGCCCATGCTCAATCCACTGAGCTACACCAGCCAGGGCTGATCCCTCTTCTCCACTAAGAGCTTATCATGAATTTGAGAACGGAGGCCCTAACATATCTCTTCATGCACTTTCAGTTCTAGATAGTACTTTCACCAGCAGGCCCTTCTCAGTGAGAAAACCTTAGTAGCAATAATAATAGTCATAGCTGTCATTTATAAGGACTTACTATCTATCAAGTGTGCTGCTAAGTGCTTGGCATACATGATCTGATTTGATTTTATTACACAATAATTCTATGAGGAGAGTGCTAATAACTTGCAGTTAATAGAAGAGGAAACTGAAGGTTAGAGAGGATGAGGAATATACACAAAGTCACGCAGCTAGGCAAGTGCCGGGGCAGGGATTTTTATCCCAGCACATCCTGGACCTGTGCTCTGTCAGCCCCTTTGGCCCCCATTGCCCGAGAACCTGAGGATATCTTGCAGCACCCTTATGTTGCCCTAAGCCTGCCTTTGTCTCTCTGGGTGCAGGAAGGACCATCAGAGTGCTCCACCCGTGCAGTACAGGGAACTGCGGGCCTTGCTTGAAGTCATGCTGAACCGGTGTGCCGATTTCTCCCGGACCCTGCTGGGCAGGCGGTCCCTGGTTAGTGCACTGCAATCTGGATATCATGCTGTAATGTGTTTTTAGAAGATAATTATCTTACCTTTGTATGCACTTCATAACTTTTTCTCATGCCCGTATACCTACAATATGTTATCCCCCCCCCCAACTACAGAGCTGTGAGGCTTAATAATTGCTATTTTTATATTTACAGATTAGGAAACTGAAGCCACAGGGTTAAATAACTTTTCTCTAAAGTTCAAAACTATCAAATACCTGATTTTGGATCATAAATCCCAGAGTATTTGTACCCAAACCTACTACATGCTTTATCTTTTATATTATTCAAGTAGGTGTGATAAATATTCTCACAAAATTATTTGAGACTGGATTTACTAGAATCTGACCAGTCTGCAATATGTTGAATTGTTGGCTTTAAAAAAAAGATTTTATTTATTTATTTTGGGGGAGAGGGTACGGGAGGGAGAAAGAAAGGGAGAGAAACATTGATTGGTTGCCTCTAGCCTGGCACAGAACCCAGGCATGTGCCCTGACTAGGAATTGAGCCAGTGAGGTCTGCAGGTCCGTGCTCAATCCACTGAGCCACACTAGGAAGGGGGAATTGTGGACTTTTAAATGTCCATGGACTTAAAATATCAGAAAAGGTACTATTAATGTGAATAATGATTAAGCCTTTGAGGATTAACTTTGGAAATTAAGTTCTTCACACCTGATGGGGCAGAGATTTTTGTGTGTTTTGAAGCAACTAATGTGGGCATTATAGCCAGTTTGGCCAATGCCGCCAGCCTGTGGCAGCTTTCTGCGTATGACAGAAGAAGAGCCAGTCCTATGGTTCATAGGGAAACAGATGGTTAAGGTTCCCCCTTCTATCATTTTTTAAAGGACCTGGTAGATGGCTGGATGTGTGAGGATATAACCAAGATCCCCTGGAAAATGTTAGGTGTGGGGAAACCCAGGCCCCAGTGTGAGAGGAAGAGATCCGAGGGCCTCAGCGCACAGCCTGGGACACCGAGTGGCATTTGATCAACAAGTTCTCTTCTCTCCTCACTTCAGGGTCATGCCTCCACTAGAGACTTGGAGAAAGCCGTTCTTCGAAGGGGAAAGTTTCTCCTGAGCACTCTGGAGGGATTTAGAAATGCCTGCAGGTGAGGGCCCTCTGTGGTCTGAATAGTAGTAAGGAGGGTGGGGCTTAGAAAGGAATCAGACAAAGGATAAAACTCTAGACACAACACTTGATTTCTGATGCTTTGCTGCATAGTGAGAGGACTCTGGCTGGGGATATGTGTGAGTGTGGAGGCAGTGTGTGGAGGTCTGAGGACATATAGCTAGAGTAGGAGGATTCTAGAGATTCCCTCTGGTGATGTTTGCTTTACTGTGTTGCAAGGTTGTGTCTCATTCAGCTTTGTTTCTCTTCCCGAATAACCTAGCCCAGTAGGTGTTCACTGAATACTTGTTGGATTAATTTAGTTCACATGTCTAGTGTTTTTTATATCCACTATGTGCTAGCCCTCCTTTATTGAGGCCTCTTGAATTTTCTCCCAATCTGCTGGTAGAGATACTTTCCCTGGATCCTGAGCTCAGGCATCGCTCTAGGAGGACGCTTCTAACCTTCATGTTCCACAGGAGGTAGTGGATGTACTCACACGTTGATTTCTCAGGTTGGCTGTGGAATTCCAGAGTGACCCTTTGGCCCAGGAGAATCCATTCACAGCTCCCAGTGCCGAGAAGGAAGACACCTTGGAGGCCTTCTCAGAATTTCTTCTCAGTGCCTGTGACTCCTTTTGTATCCCCATGGTGATGGTGGGTTCCCCTGAGCCATGGGCAGAATGAAGCTTGGGGAGGAGAAGAATGAGAGAGGGAGCCAGGCCTAGAGATGCAAGGCAGTAACTGCTCCACTGGGCCTTCTGAGGTTCTCAGCAGGGTTGTTCTTGCAGCCACTTCCTTTGGTTTTAAAAACAAAGCATAGTATTTCATTGTAACACTAACAGATGCCAGTTGGGAAAAAGTAGGTAATATTTATAGTCATTACCTAATTTGATCACCCTAATGACCCTGTGAGATGGATGCTATAACTTTCCCAATTTAAAGATGATATTGTCATTTCCTATGGTTATAAGACAAGTGCCTGACGGTACTGAGATTTGAACCCATGTATCCTTGTGCATAGTAAAGAGCAGCAGTGAATGTCTGTGACCCAGAATAATTAAGAAATACATATATGTGTTCTGTAAAATGAGAGATGCCCACTCTGGAAGAGCTTCAGTTTGAGCTGACTTAAGATGGAGATGTTAAGAAGATCTGGTCTAGAGCTGTTGACTGTCCAGCTGACACTGAGCGAGTCCTGTCCTGTTTGAGGTTTGGACATCCTGTGAGCCTTTGAAGACACCCTATTAGTCGGGATGGACACTGGGAACAGTAGGTGGCAGCAGGGAGGCAGCAGAACCATCAGGTTCTGACAGCAGACAGCCTCTTTTCCTTGAAGAGGATGTGAGCCCGTGTGCCAGGGGCTGCAGGCTGGTGACTGTCAGGAGCCAGGGGTGCAGCCCTGACTGACACACGCAGGCAATAACACTTGGGCAATTCATGTAGATGTCTTCATCTGCTCTGCCTTCCTCCTAGATTTCTAAAGTGTTAGAGCAAGATCTAGAACTAAATCATAGAATCGTTATTTTTGCTTTCTACTTCTCTGTATTGTACACATTGTTTATTTTCTAAGTTAAAAAAAAAAACTTGGTTAAAAACCAAAGGAACAATATCTTTAAGAACCATGTGTCTGAGGTCCCAGATCTTCTTTACAGACAGGGAATTCGGACACTGAGAAGAATGATGGGGTGGGGTCCCGGGGGAGGTAGGGTGGAGAATAACCCAAGGGCACATAGCGACTTTGTGCAGAGCTTGAGCTAGAACCCAAGTTTCTCTTCTCTAAATCCAGAGCTCTGTCTACTACTACATCAGGCTGTCTTGTGACCTTGTTCACAGATCACATGAAAAATAAATGTGAAGGCAGTTTGTATACTCTATTATTGTTACTATGGCTATAGTAATAGGAACACAGCTGTCACTCTGCATTATCATTGAGAATGTACTTCTCACACATCAGATCTCATCTGTTTCTGGGAGGGAGACTAGTTGTTACTCCTCTTTTACTCTTTTTGATACAGAGGCCCAGAGAAGTAAAGTATCTTACACGCACTATTAAGTGGTAGATCATAAACTTTGGATGTAGGCTTGTGACTTTAGGTTTCCTTCAAATGTAAAGGTTTAGTCTACAGTTTTAGATTTTATTTCAGTTTTGCTAATGATTTTTCTTTCCAGAGGCTCATTCCTGATGGAGTGTGCTTTCCCCACTGGTTCTTTGCAGAGTCACTTGGAGCAGGCTACTCACCCACCCTTGATGGAAGCTTTCCTCTCAATTCTACACAGCCTCTTTTTCATCGTTCCCCACATGAAAGAGAAGTTCTCCAAGAAACTTGGTAGGCAGCAAGCAAGTGTGGCAGTTGGGAGGGAGGCAGGCACCTTAGGCAGGTGCTCAGACACTCAAAGAGCATGAACTGTGGATAGGAAATTTACATCTTTGTTTAGAATCAAAATCCACTCTGCCCAGTGTTGAGTGGAAGGGAATATCATCCAGAAAGCAAAGTCTTTCAAAGCAGTTCTCAAATGTATTCATAATTCTCTGAAAGTATCCAGGAAGTTCTAGTTCAAAGCCTACAACACACCTCTTTCTATATTACCCTTCTACTCTATGTTCCCTCAGACCTCACAAGATGTTTAGCATCTTTTACACCTAAGCACTGAATGCCAGAAGGACCCCCCAGTCATTTTGACAACTGCAAAACATCCCCACATACTTTCAGATGCCTTCTAGGGGAGCGGTAGCAGTGTAAAGGCTGCTTTGTATCTAAACACCGAAGTGTCTTCCTAAAATTGAACCCAAGCAGCTCTTGACTTCTTTATTCTTCTCCAAGCTGTCTTGCATCTGTTTATTTTGTCTTTCATTAGTTACTTTTCTTCTCTACAGTGTAAACCTTCCTTTCCCACTTCTCCAGTTTTCACCCGATAAGTACTTGAATCTGCAGAATAAGCCCAGGAATCAGAGGCAGAGTCTCCTTTATCTTCCTTAGAAAGTGGTAGTGATGGTGAGAATGGGCAGTGGGAATAGCCAAAAATGGAAAGGGGAGGAGAAAGGTAGGAATCATTAATAACTAACACTTATTAAATTCGTACTATGTGTGAGACACTGTTTTAAGTACTTTACATGCATTAATTACTTTAATTCTCAGAGAACACAGGAAACATGTACTGTGGTTATCCTCATTCTACTGATGAGCACGCTGAAGCTCAGAGAGGTTGAATAACTTGAAGTTGTATGACCAGTATTCAAACTTGGAAGATGGCTTTAGAGCTTATTTTCTTTTATTCTTTTTTAAAATATTTTATTTATTTATTTTTAGGGAGAGGGAAGGGAGGGGAGAAAGGAAACATCAGTGTGAGAGAGAAAAATACATCAAGTAGTTGCCTCTCATCTGGGAACCGAACCTGCAACCCAGGCATGTGCCCTGGCTGTGAAGTGAGCCGGCAACATTTCTCTCTGCAGGATGATGTCCAGCCAACTGAACTATACCAGTCAGGGCTAGGGCATATATTCTTAATCTGTGTTATGCTTGCCTCTTATCATTATCATTCCGAGATGTGTAAATCTCTGGGTGGCAGTAGTGGAGAGCAAGGGCTGTAGAGAAAGGCTGTGTGTGGGGAGATCTATGCAGCATGAAGCCAGATAGAACAGGATCAGGGGACCAACTTTCAGGAGAGGAGAGGGAAGCAGACACTGGCAGCCAAGTGTTGGGCAGAGAGACCTGGAGTAGGGGGTGGAGAAATGCTGGGTCCCTGAGAGACTGGGCCAGGAGGAGCCCTTCCAGCAGTCAAGCTGGCCGCCCCCTCCCAGGGGGAGTCATGGGTTAAACTGCTGTCCCAGAAAGTCGCTGTGAAACTTGGAGAGATTAAGTCCTTGCTATATGCTTTAGCCCCAGGAAAGAATGCAGATTATTTCCAACACTGGAGGTGGCGCAGTGGGAGCTCTTGATATTCTCCTTGTTTAAAATTCTGCTTTTGTCTCAGTTTGACAACCAGTGAGATACGAAGCTGATTGTCAGAGAAGTTACACAGGTGCTCCAGAGTTGCAATACTAGATAGCGATGGAGCAAAATTTGAACCCTGGTCTGCGTGACTTCAAAACTAGTCCTCTTCGGTACCACCCAGATTTGGAAACCTCTGTAATGGGTTTGGTTTAAATCATTCTCTGCTTTCCTCCCACTTTCCCCAAGCTGCCTCATCCTTCATACGACTAACTCTGGAACTGAAGGCCAGGTTCTGCAGTGGCCTGAGGTATGTATGGTCCCAGGCAAACTTAATGGCCAAGGAGCCAGCATCCTCCTTTACTAGACAAGTAGAAATTTCTGACTGGTTTAGTCATAGGACCGTGGCGGGGGTGCGAGTTGTTGACACAGTGTCAGAGTTACTCAGCCATTGGTGGCATGAACTGTACTTGCTTCTACCACTTTTATTTAATCTGGTTCTGGTAAGGGCTCTCCTTCCATGTGATAATTGGATGGGTACCTATCACATCAAAACTGGAAGGGTTTTTAGAGGTCATTTATGTAAACCCTCATTTTACAAATGGGAAAACCAAGGCCCCTTGAGGGTAAGGGATGCAGTGTCCCCAAGAAAGAGTCATGCTCTGGTTGCTGCCAGCCCAGCAATTCCAGAGAAGACTCTGTAGAAAGGTTGCTGCCTCAGTCTGTCTTCTTAGGTTTCTAGAGCAGCTTTCTTTACCTTTGCATTTATTATTTGCTAACTGCCTCTGCATGTACTTGGCAGGTTCCATTTGTTACTGTCTACTGCCTACAAGGTGACTGCAGTGTAGTATCTACTCCCCTTTCATGCGTCTGAGTAGAACACATAGTATCCAGGGGAAAACAAGGGGATCCATCTGGATGCCAAGTCACACTTTCGCCTGTTTGTGTTTCTCCTTGAGAACCCGTCTTGGATTCAACAGCTTCCTCTCTTTCTAGTACTGCCCAGCCCTTTCCTGACCAAGGAGCACTTTTTTGTTTGTATGTTTTATGAAATTGGAACTTAGTGGCCTTCCTTGATTTACTTTTCAGCAAATTTTTAGTCAATATCTGTATGGGCTAAGTGCCTAAGTTACAGCGTGGGACAGCAGGTTCCATATTTACTTGTCGCAGCCACCTCTAGACCTCTCCCAGGGCCATGGTTAGAAGCTCACTGGGCTCTGGCACAGAGCAGTGGTGCTCCAGTACATGGTAGGGATAGTGCTGTCCCGGCCAGGGTAGCAGTATCTTCTCTCTTGTTCTCTCTTTGGATTCTCCCTCTTAGTCACTCAGCCCTGAATCAAGTGTGTTCCAGTTTCCTCTACTACTTGTGCATCAACCTCCTCTCAGCTCTAGAGAAGACAGAACCACCATCTCAAGAAGGTAAAATGCTGCTGTTTGACTGCTCATGAGGTCTGTGTGGTGTAAGAGAGTTTGGATACCTTATTGTTTGGCTAGGTAGTGAGTCAGTCCAATAATAGGATCCCTTAGCCTGAAGCTGCCCAGGGGAGCTTGATTCTAGGGAGTTGAGATAATAGAATCAGAAAATGATGGAATCTAAGGCTCCAGGCTCCTGGACCCTTAGACTCTAAGGGTTGAGAAGGACCCTAAAGCTCATCAAGTGCAGTTTATCCCTCTGCCACATCCCCCAGACCAGACCTCTTGTCCTCTTCTTGCTACCTTCAGAGACCTCTGCTCAAAATATATTGAACCTCTTTCATTTCTTTCTTTTTTCAAGAAATACTTCTTGAGCATCTACTATGTATCAGACTCAATTCCAAGCTCTGGGGATAGAGCTGGGGATACAAAGTCCTGCTCTCATGGAGTAGGAGAGACAGACAATAAACTTACAGATACAGGGTCAGGGATGGATAGGTGCTACAAAAAAAAACTGGGCAAAGGGATGGAAGGGTGATGGAGGAAGGAGGTACATGTTAGCTAGAGTGATCAGGGCAGACTTCTGTGAGAAGGTGACATTTTAGCACAGCTCTGAGTGAGGTAGGGGAAGACCATGCAGAATGGAGGGCTGGTAGCTCCCCTTCAGGTGAACGTTCAGTGAGCTTCTGCTACGTGCTGGGGAGGCCTAGATGCTGCTGGGGATATGATATGTTCTTTGCCCTAAGGAGTTCCTCTATCCTAGACCTCTCTCTTGGTATAACATAAAACAATTTAACCATTATTTTATTCATTCATCAAATATTATATCTTCCTTTAAGGTAAGACTTGGTGCTGCTCATGTTTCCTCTTTTTACACTTATATAGACTGTCTTCTCCCTCACTTCCTAGACTCTCTTTTGCTTTTGTCTTTCTCAGACACCATGCTGAGAGACAGAAACCCAGGTGAACATTTTCATTCCTTCCAACGTGGCTTGACTCTTAGTTCTCTCACTATACGGCCACTCCTCTCTGCGTGGTCTGTAGCTGTCTGCCTGTTCAGGCATGGTCTGGCCTGCAGAGAGAATAGCACAACAACTTTGGCCATGGTGGTCGTCTAAGGCCACATTGGAGCCACATCACGACAGCTTCTTGTGCTCACCAGTGCTGCCGGCAGCTCCCTTACTTGTTAGAATATGAGAAATTCCACATAGCTGTCCCCTTTGGCCCAGAGACATTGTCGCATCTCAGACCTTATTACAGGCAGAGCAGCAGAGCTTACTAGAGGCAGACTGCTTCTTTAAAATATCAGAAGCGAGGGCAGGTGGATGTGTGAGGCTCAAGGATACTAGTTTCATTATCATCATAATGCTCATGTGCTTTGGTAGAAAAAGCACTAAACTTAGAATTCGGAAACCTGACCTGGCTCTGCTACCACATTGCTGTGGGCAGTCTCCGTTTCCATCTTCCGCTTGGCCCTACGTCCACCACTGCGCTTGCAGGATGGACCCTTTGGTTTGACCTCCAACGTGGCCCCTGTTTTTAGTCTCTCATCTTCCAACCAGTCTCTACCCATGCTGGAAGGATCTATCTGAAAACAGGTCTTAACATCTTAACTCCCCTGGCCTTCAGCTGTGGTCCCAAAGCATTAGTCTGTGAGACACCGTCAGACAGTGAAGGAGTGTTTTCTGTCTGTGATGAAATTTGGAAAATTAGGGTCATATAGGAAATTTTCCATAATGTTGACTTTATTCAGATTTAAGCTCTGAGGCCCTTTTCTTTCATAGTCTTTTGGTATTAAAATACCCTTTCTTTTATGAAATAAAAGTTCCATAAGAAATTTAGGAATCTGCTCTCAGGATAAAATTCTAATTCTTTACTCAGCAATCAAGGTTTCACAGTCTGGCCACAAATCATGTCACATAGTTCCACAATTCCTGACACTACATCTATTCACTGACCGTCCTGTCACGCAGAACGCCTCGCTGCCCCATTAAACATGACGTGTCTTCTTATGCTACTGGGCCTCTGAACACCTTGGTTCCTGTTCCTAGTTTCTCTTGCCTTCCTTCTCTGCCTGTTTTCTGCTCACCCTCCACAGTTCCCTCTTTGAGCTTGTTCTTACTCTAGAAGGTGTGAGGCACTCCCTCTCCCTTGGCACTGACCACCTGTCCTGCATTTTTTTTTGTCTCATTATCTGTTTTCCCCACCAGCAGTCAGCTCCCGGATGTGGAGCCTGTGTCTCACAGCCTGGCCTAGAGTAGCCATTCAGTGAACATTTGTCAAACGGATGAATGAATGAACGAACAAACGTATGCATGTCAACTTTAGTCTCTCCCGGTGGGCTGAAAGCTGCATAAAGGAAGAGGGGATTCTGATTTCCTTTTATCTTGCATGTACCCTCGCTGCCTTGTGCAGTACTCTTCAGGTAGTAGATGCTCATATGTTCATACCTGCTCTCCTGTGTTCTCTGTGTGGCCTTCTCCTGCTCATTTCCTCCCCAGAACTCTCTGCAGTGTCTGAGGTCCTGCAGCACGGGCTGCCCCAGATAAGCAGCAGGAGCCCCGAAAGCCTCGCCTTCCTGTCTGATTGCCAGCATGTGGAGGGATCTGCTCGCCAGAGACAGTACTGCATCCTGCTCCTCTTCTACCTGGCCTACCTCCACGAGGACAGGTCAGTGCTCCACAGCTGATGGCAGGTAGTGGGTGCTGGGACCCAATTCAACTTAATAAATATTTACAGAGGCGTCTTCTTCAAGCCTGGTGCTGGGCACCAGGGACACAGACGAGTAAGAGATGGGTTTTATTACTGAGGGGTTTATTTATATCATGGAGTGGGGTAGTCAAGACACGTGGGCAGTCACAGCGCTGAGAGACAGGCCTAGAATCCTGATAAGAATTCCTTGTAATCCTTGAGGGTGTTTGTGCACAGAAAAAATTTCAGTGATTTACTTTGGTTTTAAGAATTATATACAATTTATCAAAATTTCAAAATCAAAGGACTATTCTTTGTTAAGGTTTTAAAAAAATTATATATTGAGGTAGAATTCACATAATATAAAATTAACCATTTTAAAGTGAACAATTCAGTGGCATTTAGTATTTCACGGTGTTGTGCAACTACCACCTCTATCTAGTTCCAAAACATTTTCTTCACTCTAAAGTAAAACCTAGTATTTTGAATTTTTTTGAGGAAATACCATGCTCTTTTCCACAGTGGCTGTACCATTTTATGTCCCCACCAACAGTGCACAAGGGTTCAATCATTTCTTCACATCGTTGCCAACACTTGTTATTTTCTGGTTTTCTGATAGTAGCTGTCCTAATAGATGTGAAGTTGTTACTCTCATAGTTTGGGTTTACATTTCCCTAGTGATTAGTGATGTTGAGCATCTTTTCATGTGCTTAGTGGCCATTTGTATATCTTTTTTTGGAGAAATGTCTACTCAAGTCCTTTATCAATTTTTGAATCAGATTGATATTTTTTATTCTTGAGGTTTAGGAGCTTTCTACATATTCTGGATATTAATTCCTTATTAGGTATACGATTTGCAAATACTTTCTCCCTTTCCATGGGTTGTCTTTTAATTCTTTTGAAAATGTCTTTTGATGCACAAAAATTCTAAACTTTCATGAAATTCAATTTGTCTATTTTTCCTTTTGTTGCCTGTGTCTTTGTGTCATATCCAAGAAATTGTTGCTAAATCCAATGTCATAAAACTTTTGCCTTATGTTATCTTCCAAGAGTTTTATATAGTTTAGGTCTTACATTTATGTATGGATCCATTTGGGGCTAATTTTTAAAAAAGATTTCATTTATTTTTATTTTCAGAAAGGGAAAGGGAGGGAGAAAGGGAGGGAGAGACGCATCAGTGTGTGGTTTCCTCTTGCGCACCCCCTTACTGGGCACCTGGCCTGCAGCCCAGGCATGTGCCCTGACTGGGAATCGTACAGGTGACCCTTTGGTTTGCAGGCCAGCATTCAATCCATTAAGTCATGCCAGCCAGGGCTGGGGCTAATTTTTTTATATTGTGTTAGGTAAGTGTCCAACTTCATTCTTTTGCATGTGATATCCAGTTTTCCCGGCACTATTTGTTGAAAGACTGTCTTTTCTCCATTGAATGGTCTTGGCATCCTTGTTGAAAATCATTTGATCATATATGTGAGGGTACAAAACTTATTAACTAAACTTTATTCAGATTTTTTGTGTGTTTTCTCTATTGTTTCTTTTCTGATCCAGGAAGAATCTAGAATATCTCATTGCATTTAGTATTACTCATTTTTTAATTTTCTTTTCTCATACTTAATCTGATAGGTGAGACATATCATGGTAGAAAAATGTAAAGGTATAAAAAGACATTAGTGAAAAGTCAAGTTCCTTCTTATCCCCATCTCCCTTGAATATGTAAGCATAGATGTCTCCCTCCCCCAGAAGTTAGCCCATTGAACTCACAAATGTATAATGGTAAGTACAAGAAGAGAGGAGTGGACTGGCAGCCAGAGAAGGGCCTTCATAACCCCAGAAGTGGCATTCTTTTTAACCATACTGGCTCCGCTGGTTGATGTTTCACCTTCTAGGTGTGAGTGAGGAGTCTCTGGTCCCTCACAGAGCCTTGCACAAAGCCTAGAACCTTATGTTGTGCATGTGATAATGTTTTGGAAGTGTATATGGCATGTTGTTTGTGCAAGGTGTCACTAGGCTGTGGACATGCTGGAGCAAAATGACAGTGGCTAAGGGAGGATGTGGCAAGGTGGGACAGCTCTATGCCTTTCTCACTCAGCCTCTCTTCGGTCGACAGGTTTGTCTCAGAGGCAGACTTATTTGTGGCTGTGCAAAGCTTCCTCCTGTCTCTGCAGCACCAGGGTGAGCACCCTCCACTCGTGGTCTTCAGAGCATCCATCTATCTGCTTGCAGTGTGCCAGGACAAAGACAGTGCACTGGATGAGGTATGGGCCCAACGCCCGGCACTCTTCCTCCTCTTGTGTCTCTGTACATTGTGGTTCCTTGGGAGACCATGGTGTTGTACGTATAGAGAAAGGGGATGGGAGAGAGAGAAGTGGGAGGGGGGAGAAGGTAGGGTGCTGACACATACAGAACCTACGTAATTTAACTAATCCTCTCAACAGCCTTGGGAGGCAGAGATGATTATTTCCTTTTTACAGACAAGTGAATCGAGATGGGTTAAAGTCGTTTTCTCTAGGTCACACAGTTAATTGATGGAGGGAGCCAGGACTCCAACTTGGCCAACTCCCATGGCTCTTTTCTTAGTACCGACTTGGGTGTGTGCAGAAGGAGAGAAGTGTGAGGTGTTTCCTTCTGGTAACAGTTTATAAAACAAAGTGAGTTGCTGGGACCCAGGTCATTGGTAATCAGGCTGACCTCAAGTTACTTTTGGTGGTGGTTATGTGTGTACAAGTTTTCTCTCTCCAGATTCTTTATAAGCTCTTGGGGATAAAGGACTATGTCTGATTCATCAATTAATCTCTCCCGTTTTTCATTGAAGATTGTTTCTACTCCTTAGATGTGGACCCTTCAGCCTCAGCCTGAGGATACTCTTCCTTCACTGACTACTAATTTTGTCTCTTTTGATTACTGTTGGGGCAAATGTGATTTAAGCAAGCCTGTTTTTTTTTTTAATCCTCACCTGAGAATATATTTATTGATTTTAGAGGGAGATGACGGGGGAGAGAAACATTGATGTGAGAGAAACATTGATCAGTTTGATCAGAACTGATCAGACATTGATCAGAAACATTGATACATGCCCTGACCAGAAATTGTATCCACAACCTAGGGATGTGCCTTGACTGGGGATCGAACCCATAACCTTTTTGGTGTACAGGATGACACTCCAACCTACTGAGCCACTCTGCCAGGGCTAATTAAACCCGGTTTAGTTTGAATGGAAGCAGGAAGGTGTGGTGGAAGTGCAATGGGTTTTCAAGCAAGATAGACCTAGATATGCACTGTCCCATTCTCTCTCCTTTTGTGGTATTAACGGCCATTGGTGATCACTGACTTTATTCATTGATTCACTGGGGACTACAAAATAATAATATCCTAATTCTGTCACTCTCTCTTTGTTTATTAACTGAAATATTTGTATAACAATAAACTCCCCCTGCCCTGGCTGGTGTGGCCCAGTGGATTGAGTGCGAGCTGCAAACCAAAGGGTTGCTGGTTCAATTACCAGTCCGGGCACATGCCTGGGTTGCAGGCTATGTCCCCAGTGGGGACCACGTGAGAGGCAACCACACATCAATGTTTCTCTCCCTCTTTTTCTCCCTCCCTCCCTTCCCCTCTCTAAAAATAAATAAATAAAATCTTAAAGATAAAAAACTTCCCTCATCAACTGTTGGGTTACTATGAATGGTAAATTGTAGTGTTAGAATAGGTGGAATGTTTGATTTTTTTCCCTTTTAATTACCAATTTCAAAGAAATGAATTGGTTACCTAGCGGTCTCCAAAGGTGACCAAGGAAATTTTTTCAGTATTGTTATGAACGCATGGATTTAAAAATATTCGATGTATTTTAATCCACTAGTAGTTATTATTATTTCTTTGAGGCTCAAATTGTTCTATTTTTGGCCAGTGGGAGCCTACTCATGATAGTTCCTAAAATCTTTTGACACAAAGCGGTAGTCTTTAACAGAGTTGGGGCTTTCTAGTATGACAAGATTCTTCTGGGTTGTGTGAGGACCCCCAGTAGTTATAGCGTGGCTATCTCTGGGGGTAGACATTGCAGAATGTCAATCCCTAGTTATTCCTGGAAGGTCTTTCTTTTTAGTAACTTCTCTCCAGTTTGATCAGCATTCCTAAGCCTTGAACACTATTCAAATAAAGAAATTTGAAATCATGCGCACATGATTTCTAATTTGTTTCTGAACATTTTAGCAACTCAGCCAATGTGGATTGACCACTTGACATGTGCCAGTTGCCTTGTGAGGCCCTGTTGGGGTTGACGTGAATCGAACATGTTCTGTACCCTCAGGAAACAATGGCTCGCCGGGAGAGACAAAACCGTAAGGCAGGCAGCAACAGCAGTGGGTGCTCCCCTGAAGCCTGAAGGACTGGCCAAGAGCTACGAAGGCACTTGGGAGATTGTTGTACTGGGAGAGGCCTCCTGGAGGAGACTGGAGTGAAGGGAGAATTTTTAGGCTGAGAGTAGAACAAGATTTAAGATATAGAATAAGGAAGTTGCCCACTCTAAACACTCAAGGAAGTTTAGTGTGCCTTCGCTAAGACATGGGAGGTAGTGGAAAGAAGCCGGAAAGGTAGACATATCTTTAATAGCACGCTTAAAAATGAAATTAAGAAAACAATTCCATTTACAATAGCATCGATAAATAATATACATAGGAAACAATTTAACAAAGTGCAAGGACTTGTACTCTGAAAATTATAAAACATCACTGAAATAAGTTGAAGAAGACCTAAGTAAATAGAAAGGCATTTTGTGTTCATGAATCAGAAGACTTAATAGCCAGTTATAAGACAAGTAAGTTCTGGGAATGTAATATACAACACAATGAGTATAGCTAACAATACTGTTTTGTACATTTGAAAGTTGCTGAGAGAGTAGATCTTAAAAGTTTTCTTCTTACCACAAGGAAAAAAATTTTGTAACTATAAGGCGGTAGATATTAACTAAACTTATTGTGTTAATCATTTTACAATGTATACATTTATTAAATCCTTACATTGTATAGGGTTATAAATTTATATAATGTTGTCTGTCAATTATATTTCAACAAAAATGGAAAAGAAAAGACTTAATAGTGTTCAGATGGCAGCATTCTCCAGACTGATCTATAGATTCAGTACAATCACGATACAAATTCTAGTTGCCTTTTATTGTTTTTTAGAAATGGATAAGCTGATCCTAAAATTCATATAAATATGCAAGAGACCCAAAATAGCCAAAACAATCTTGAGGAAGAAGATCAAAGTTAGAGGACTAGCACATTTTGATTTCAGAATTTACTTCAAAGCTACAGTAATCCAGATAGTGCGGTTTTAGGCCTGGTTGGTGTGGTTCAATAGTTGATGCTGGCCTGCGAATCAAAGGGTTGCTGGTTCAATTCCCAGTCAGGGCACATGCCTGGGTTTCAGACCAGATCCCTGGTAGGGAGCACATGAGAGGCAACCATACTTTGGTGTTTGGCAACCATACTTTGGTGTCAGCCATACTTTGATGTTTTTCTCCCTCTCTAAAAAATAAATAAAATCTTAAAAAAAAAGATAGTGTGGTTTGACATAAGGATGGACATTTAGATCAATGGAATAGACTTGAGAGCACAAAAATAAACCCATATATTTATGGTCAGTTGATTTTTTATAAGGATACCCAGACAATTCAGTAGGTGAAGAATAGTCTTTAAACAAGATGGTGCTGGAACAACTGGATATCCACCTGTAAAAGCATGAAGTTGGACTGCTACCCTATACTATACACAAAAATTAACTCAAAAATGGATCAAAGACCTAAATGAAAAAGCCAAAATAAGCTATAAGACTCTTGGAATAACATATTAAAGAATTTGAACTTTTTCATATATGCAGTGGGAAGAGAGGATGTTGAGGGTTAATAAACGATTCTGCCCACCTTTTGCTGTGTCTGTGATAGGCTCTATGCCAGATATTCAGTGATTAATCTGCCACAGTCCCTGCCCTCAAGCAGCTCAAGTCTAGCGTGAGAGGTAGACACATAGGCTGCCAATTACAAAACAGTGTGGTAAGTATATCTATAGAGCTGGTTTCTCAGCCTTGGTACCATTAACCTTTCATGTGGCATAATTCTTTCCTGTGGGAGGCTCTCCTCTGTTCTATAGGATATTTAGTGGTATTCCTGTTCTCTCCCACTAGATGTCAGTAGCACTCCCCCAATCAAGACCATGAAAAATGTCTAATTATTTCTGGATGTCCCCTAGGGAGCAAAATCACCCCCAGTTGAGAACCACTGTCATAAGGTAGACACATAAGGTAGTGGGGTTTTCTTCTCCCAAGAGAGCGTTGGGATGAGCCAGTGAAGATGTCCTTGGAGTACTGAGATGCCAGTACATTTTCCCTGTCATGTCTTAGCTGTATGTTTGTTGGGGCTTCTCTTGCTTCTGCAAGATGTATTCACCTCCTTTCTTTTCTTTTTTTTTCTGCCTCCAGGCTGTGGTCAATGCCATCAGAAAATTTCTAGAGCACATCCCAGATCTGCACCTCATCTACACCCACCACCCTCTCCTGCTCAGATTCTTCCTGTTGTATCCAGAGCTGATGAGTAGGTTTGGGCATCGTGTCCTGGAACTTTGGTTCTCCTGGGAAGAGAGCAGCTATGAGGAGGTGGATGATATCCCCTCTGCTGGACAGCCCACCCTACCTGCCAGCTTGGCAGCCCTGTTCCACATACTCAGAAGCAGCCCCAGCATCCTGCTTATTTTGCTAGTAGGTGACCACTTGCTCATTTCTGCATTCAGAGATAGTGGGCCCTCTCTCTCTGGAAGCTGGTTTACTGAGGTCAGGAGGCACCAGCAGCCGCTTCTGCCTACATCTGGTCTTAATGCTGTTCCCATGTGAATAGGAAGTCCTTTTGGCTGGCAGGTGCCTGGTTTCTATTAATTTGTACTCTTTCCTAAGTCTGATGGAAGTCTACTCACTGAGAGATAATGTGTCCCTCTATTCCCCAGGAGATGTGACTATGAAGGGCTGATCTCAGTCACCATTCCCTCTCACCTCCCTGTTTTCTCTAAAGCAGATTCTGCTAAGAATGGTTTAATATTGAAGGAGACCCCTGGGACATGTAGATGGGGATGTCTGATTGCAGAGGGACGATGCCTCTTTTCTGCCATGACTAACACGATAATGGTGCATGTGCAAACACTCCCCTGGGCCTGCCTAGAATTGTCAGAAATGTCAGTGCCTTTTGTAAAGTAAGACATCCCTGTAATTCCTATCAGCTGTACCAGATAAGTTGGCTGCCTGTTGTCTGCAATTTCTAACACAATGACTTTAACTCTGCCTTTTTTAATTTCTTTTTTAAAATTGATTTTAGAAAGAGTGGGGGACAGGGAGAGAGAGAAAGAAACATCAATTTGTTGTTCCACTTATATATGCATCCATCAATTGTCTCTTATATGTGTCCTAACTGGTGACTGAACCCATAACCTTGGTGTATCGGGATGATGATCTAACCAACTGAGCTACCTGGCCAGGGCCAACTCCGCTTTTTTCCCTCTCATTCAAGAGCACATTGAAAACAAATTCGTGAGAGCGATGTTATTATAGAAGTAACTGTTGTAATTCACATATTTTTAAAAGTATTTGAATATTTGATAATTTGTATTTAATGAGCAATTACTAGGGACAGCTCCTAAACCAACTGCAGCACATCAGCATGGAAGATGCTTGGTTTAGAGCCACTGCCTTCAGTGCCAGTTCACCTGCTTGATGCCTCCTTAGACCAGGAAGAATGACACAGCCCAACAGAGACAGTGGGATTCCTTTGATGTTCTTATCATCAACAAATACAATTCCCTGACTTTACTGGAGGAATGTGGTGCAGATGTGACACTTGCATGTTATGTGTCTCACATCCCTAGGTACCTATATCTGTTCACATTCACATACGCACACACTCCCCACTAAGACTTAAATCTTTACCTCCCATCCCTGAGATCTGCCATCTTGTAAAGTTACACAAGTGTTGGCTTGATAGGGACCATATTAAAAATAAAGCATTACTGCATAGGGGAGGAAGGCAAGATAGGACACCAGGGAGAGTAGCAATGAACAGAGCTAAGATACTGGATTTTCATTGTCAAATGAAGTGTTCCTCACACATAGTAGGTACTTTATTTGCTGACTCGTTGAATTAGGGGTCCAGACAGATCCAAGTCTCTCTCAGATAAAGGTAGGGGTGGATTCAGATCCTCTGAGAGACATACTAATGATGATACCTTATTTTTTTTCTTTTTAAAAGGATGAAGAAATAGGTTGAGAGAGATTTGCCCAAGGACACAGGAGTTGAGATTAAAACTCAGATTTTTACTCTTTGTTTAATGTTCTCTTCAGTAAATCGAGTTAACTCTCAGAACGAGAGAGAAAACAATGTCAATCCATTGTTCCAGCTAATGGGAGCCGTTTCAGCACTGGGGATTGTTAACCTAAAAATAAAAGGCCAAAGTCAAAGGCAACAAGGATTTATTGAGCTCTAATCAGGAAACAAGTAGTGTTCCAGTTAGGAGGTGAAGGCAAGGGGTATTTATGAGAATAGGAAAGGGAAAAATTACTTGAATAGAAGGAAGGCATTTTTATGGTGGTTAGTAAGCTAAGGAGAGAATGTCTGTAGGTGCAGATAAACTAACATAGCTGATGCTAATTCTAAAGAATGCCTTTAATTTTCAGTCCTAGTCTTACTGTCTGCTTTCCTGTTTGCAGACTTGTCTGGAATACAGTGCTGCTTTAGGCCTTGTCCGAAGGTTGTTTGGCCCCGTTTTAATGTTCCAGCTCTGAGGAGTAAGATGCGCAAGGCAGCTCCTCTGGGATGGCAGCTCTGTCTCCATTTTAAGTGGCTTCGATTATATTATTTTCCCACAGGCTGGTGAGGGAATCAGGCACAAAAACCGCACTAACAACTGTACTAACAGTGTAGCAGTAAAGGTCAGGGATAGTGTTTGGGTGGCAGGGAGGGCAGAAAGGTGTCTTAGATGCTGATCTTCAAAGGATTTGACAAGTGAAAGGGTTGCTAGACCAGTGCAGCAACATGAAAGTGCTTATTATAATTCAGGGACAATGAGTAGTTTGGGGTGGTTCTTGAACTTGTCAGGTATGACACAGAAGATGAGGTTGGAGAAAAACAGGGATAAGTAGGGGTTTTTTTTTTCTATTTTTATCTTTTAAGCTTTTTTTCTTTTAAATTATATTTAATTGATTATGCTATTACAGTTGTCTTAATTTTTCACCTTTTGTCCCTGCCCTCACCCAGCACCCCCCACTCCCTCAGGCAATCCCTACCCATTTGTTCTTGTCCATGTCCATGGGTCACGCATGTAAGTTATTTGGCTACTCCATTTCCTGTCCTGAATTTTACGTCCCCATGGCTATTCTGTGACTACCAGTTTGTACTTCTTAATCTGCTCACTTCTTTCACCCATTCCCCTACACCCCCCTTCCACCTACCTGGCAACTGTCAACATTCTCTTCATATCCATGATTCTGTCTCTGTTCTTCTTGTTTGCTTAGTTTGTTTTTTAGATTCAGTTGTTAATAGGTATGTGTTTATTGCCATTTTAAGCTCATAATTTTGATCTTTTTCGTAAATAAGTTTTCTTTAACATCTCATATAATAATGGTTTGATGATGGTGAATTCCTTTAGTTTTTTCTTGTCTGGGAAGCTCTTTATCTGCCCTTCAATTCTAAATGATAGCTTTGCTGGGTAGAGCAATCTTGGCTATAGCTCTCTGCTTTCATGACTTTAAATATTTCTTGCTAATCCCTTCTAGCCTGCAAAGTCTGTTTTGAGAAATCAGCTGACAGTCTTATGGTTGCCCTCCTGTAGGTAACTACTTTTCTCTTGCTGCTTTTAAAATTCTCTATTTATCTTTAACCTTTGGTATTTTAATTATGATGTGTCTTGAGGTGGGCCTCTTTGCATCCATCTTGTTTGGGACTCCCTGTGTTTCCTGGACTTGCCTGTCTATTTCCCTCACCAGGTTAGGGAAGTTTTCTTTCACTATTTTTTCAAACAGATTTCTAATTTCTTGCTCTTTCTTTCTCTTCCCTGCCACCTCTATGATGAAAATGTTGGACCTCTTGAAGTTGTCCCAGAGGCTGCTTATACTTTCCTCATTTTTTTTGGATTCTTTTTTCTTCTTGTTTTGGTTGGTTGTTTTTGTTTCCTTATGTTTAATATCATTGTTTTTATTCTCAGCTTCATCCACTCTACTGTTGATTCCCTATAAATTGTTCTTTATTTCCATTAGTGTATCCTTTATTTCTGCCTGGGTCTTTTTTATGCTGTTGAGGTACTCACTAAGTTCCTTGAACATCCTTATAAACAGTGTTTTGAGTTGTGCATCTGATAAATTGCTCATCTCCATTTTGTTTAGTTCTTTTTCTAGAGTTTTAATCTGTTCTTTCATTTGGGCCATGTTTCTTTGTTTACTCCTTTTGGCAGCCTCCCTGTGTTTGTTTCTATGTATTAGGTAGAGCTGTTATGCTAGTGTGGCCTAATGTAGTAGTTGTCCTGGAGGGTCCAGTGGCATAGCCTCCCTTATCACCCAAGCTGGGTACCTGGAGTTCATCCTCTCTGTGTGCCAAGTACCCCCTCCTCTTGTAGTTGAGCCTTGATTGCTATTGGCAGATCAGTGGGAGGGATTTACCCAGGCAAGTCAGGTTGAAGGACTGGCTATGACCGCTGACCACCAACTTCCGCCCTCCATGGAGGATCAGCTGTGCAGGGGCAGGATGGCAGTGTTCCAACGTGGTCTATAGCTGTCCACTGGGTACACAGGCTCTGGGGTTTCCCTGGTGGTGCAGGCCAGGATCAATCACCACTTATGTTCCACCTGAGGCCTCCCAGTGCAAGCTACAAAGCAATCTGCAGATGGCTGCTACTTATGCTGGGCTTGGAGGTTCCCAGGCAAAACCAAACTGTGATCTAAAGCTGGCCGTTGCTAGTGCTGGGCCTAGGAGCTCACTGAGGCTGATTGCTCCTTGTTTGAGAGGATTTAGGAAGATATCTAGCCTGAACTGAGACCAGCTGTTCATGTGGAAAAGCCACTGTTAACAGCTTGGGTGAGATGTAAGTTGGGTGGGGTGGAGCATCAGGGATTCCCCAGGGTGGAGCAAAACGTGTGAGCCAGGTTGATCTAGTCCCACCTCTGGCTCTGTAGCTCTGGGGGGAGAGGGCTCAGAAAAGGAACAGTGACCTCTGACCACCTTTCTCTTTTGGATAAATCTGGGCCCTAGCTCTCACCCTAATGCCAAACACTTCTATTACTCCCCATATGCCACTGGTGTCTTTCAAGCTGCTACCCCAGTGCTGGAGCTCAGAGGGAATGAGTCTGAGTTAAGTCCACGTACTGGCCCTTTGAGAGGCACTTCTTGGAAATTTTAGTTCCTTTCAATGACTCAAACCCTGAGGATCAGATTTTTAGAGCCCTTGAATTCAGTCATTCACTTTTCATTTATCATACATCTGTTTGGTATTTACTAGGTAGTAGCCATTAGATAATTCAGTTATGGTTGATTAATTCTTGCTCTCGAGGAAATCACAGGTGCTTGTTTCATCTCTGTCACCTTATAGAGACTTAAAAAGCATCAATGAAGGGAGGGAATGGTGAGACTAGAAACAAATCTCAGGTTATGACACTAGGCTGTGGGAGTGGCTGGAGAGTCTAAGCCCCTTTAAGGCTTACTTCTGGTTGCTCTGGATATCTTCCACCTGGACCCAGACTCTCACTCGTCCCTGTCCTCTCAACCTTTTCCACTCCTATACCTCTCCCTTTACTGCCAAACTCCTAGAACTAGTTTTCTGATCTTGAAATTATCATCTCTTATTCCCCCACCCATTGGCTTCTACTTTCATTACTACTTGAAAGCTCTCTCACCTGGATCAGCAGTGATGTCCTTGTGGCTAATTACAGTGGACTTTTGGTCCTTGTCTTATATATCCTCTTAGTATTTGATGGTTGTCTACTTCCTTTTTATTGCTTCATTCTTGGTTTCATTAATTCCAACTCTCATTTTTTTCTCCTATATCTGTTGGTGCTCCTTGTTAGTCTCTTTTATAGTTTTCTCTCTGGCTAGTACTTGAAAGTTTATGTTCCTCAAGGTTTTGTCCTAGGCTCTCTTTTTTCACTTTGTGTATTCTTTCTGGGTTATCTCATTTATTTCCAGAGCTTTGTTTGCCTTATGTCATATGCTGATGTCTCATATTTCTGCCTATCCCTGACCTTTCTTCTGGGTTCCAGACCCACACAGCTAACTATCTATTTGACATTTCTGTTTAAAATGGAGTTCATTATCTTTCTCTCCCAAGTTCTCCTTCTCGGTCTGGATCTGCCTAGGATGAAGATCCCTCCTTAACTGAAAGCTATTGTAGGCTACTAGCTTTGAAGGACATAAGTACAGGAAAGAAACACGCCAAAAAGAAAATGAATCTGAGGAAACCAAATTCTACTTATTTATTTAAAAAAACTTATTATAAGGAACAAGTATAAAGGACACAGGGACAATAACTAAGGGGGGGTGGAAATGGGAGGGAAGAGGGGAGCATGGGGCGGGGTGGGCTGGGGTGGGAGAAATAAACAGAAAACTGTACTTGAAAAATAAATAAATAAATAAATAAATAAATAAATAAATAAATAAATAAATAAAATAATTTTTATGAGGCCTGGCTGGTGTGGCTTAGGGGATGGAGAGCTGGCCTGCGAACCAAAGGGTCACCAGTTCAATTCCCAGTCTGGAGCACATGCCTGGGTCCTGGGCCAGGTCCCCAGTGGGAGGCATGTGACAGGCAACCACACATTGACGTTTCTCTCCTCTCTTTCTCCTTCCCTTTTCCTCTCTAAAAATAAGTAAATCTTTAAATTTTTTTCCATAATATGAAAAATAACACAAATGTCAGGATGGCTGGTGACATGGGCTATGAAAGAATTCTTAAAGAGAGGAAAAGGCAGTTTTATTCACCTTCCAAGAGAGGTCAGGAGCTGGTGTGAAAAGATACATCAGCAACAAAAAGTTGGGACTGTGAGTTTTTATTGGGTAATAAAGGAGGAAGAGGATGGAGCTATGTAGTCATGGCAATTAGTTGTAAATTAGGAGGTTTCTGGCTGATTGATTGTCCAGGCTTCAGTTTGTTCTGCTGTTATCTTTGGCTTCCAGGTCCAGGCGCTCCTGTCCAGCAGGTCTTATTTGTAGAAGTTTTAAAACACCTGCATGGGGGGTGCTTTTAGTCAATCTCTCCAGTCCTGAGAATAGAGAATTATGCCTGACAGACTCAAGGAAGTGATAGCTATCTCTAGTAAAGAGGACCTGAAAGGAGCTTTTTTTGTCCTTTCAACAAGCATAGAAAATCACACCAGACACTCGCACAGCTTAATTATTAGATGGGAATACTCCAGTAACTGCCACGTGTATCGGGAGACAGAACTTGCAGCCACTCCAGAAGTCCATCATGTGCTCCCCTCAACAATGACCCATATCTGTCCCCCTAGGAAAACTACTAGCCTGACTTTTATAGTACTATCTTTCTTACATTTACTTGAAGTTTTGTCAGTTAAATATAAACACTACAGTTTAGTCTTCCTTTTTTTCCGTGTGGATATGTGTTTTGAATCTCTTTTAATCCATAGACTTCCCCTCCATTTCTTTTTTTGCCCTCCTTGCAATTCATTTGGACAAGCAAGCAGATGGTTGTTCTGTTGAGTTTCAGATGCAACTGGATGCAACATGCAGGGTTTGCTGTTGTATCCAAATTTGTCAGGAAACCAAATTCTTAGAGAACCTGTTCCAGGCAAGCTGAAGCAGGTACCCCAACCTTTGTTTTGGTCACCAAGTTCTTGTCCTTGAATATACATCATCCTCATCACCCCTCCTTCTCAGGGGGAGGCAGGACAGAGAGGAGCCTTGAGCTTTGGCAGGTAGAGCTCAATAAGAAGGAGCTGCACTTAGGGCTGGATGCTGCATGGAGTTCCAGGAGACAAAGGCTTCTCTGAGCCTCAGTTTTCTCACATGTAAAATGGAGATAATGGGAGGATAAATGAAAGAATACATAGGGCCCTGCCCAGAGTGGCTCGGTTGGGCATCATCCTGCAAACTGAAAGGTCACTAGTCAATTTCCAGTCTGAGCAACTGCCTGGGTTGCAGGTTTGGTCCCACCTGGGTTTGGTCCCCAGTCGGATGCATGCAGGTGGCAACCGATCAATGATCCTCTTCTTCTCTTTCTCTCTACATTCCCCTCTTTCTAGAATCAATTTTAAAAAATATATAGGCCCTGGCAGGAGTGATTCAGTGGATTGAGCACTGGCCTGGGAACCAAAAGGTCACTAATTTGATTCCTGGTCAGGGCACATGCCTGGGTTGGGGCCAGGTCCCTAGTTGGGGGTGTGTGAGAGGCAACTTGTCTGTTTCACACATCAATGTTTCTCTCCCTCTCTTTCTCCCTTCTTTTCTCTCTCTCTAAAAAAAAAAAAGAATACATAGGAACACTCTTAGTATGACTGACTGAACCACAATATTACTCTCAGAAAAGCTTATTGAATTGCCAAAGGTCATTAGCTAGTAAGGGTCATGATGATAATTGGAGCCTAAAGTTAATGAATTTTGCACTAAATCAGGTTCTAGAAACATCAGTCGTTTAAAAAAGAGTGAGAAACAACTTTGTTGTCTGTTCACATATATAATTCCTACCATTTCTACTCAGCTTCTAGCCACAGGAGGGGAAAAGAGTCTAAAAATATGCATTGGTACCAATTTCTGTTTTTGATATGGGTAATTACCAACCAAAAACAAAGCTGTTAATTGCCACTCTTATCAATGGGTGGTCTTTCATGTAGGTTGTTTAGATGTGAAAAAACAATGGTATCACTGAGGCTGTGTTTATTCCCTGCTTGGCCACATCACCCTGATTGGTCCAATCCCAGAAAGCTCTGGACAGTTTGGGGCAGGAGAGATTAGAATGGGCTGTGTTCTGCCCAGAGCCTTCCCAGTCACCCACGTGGTGGGTGCACTCCTTCCCCTGGCATTCACCATAGCCACCAAAGGCTGAGTAGCCCCCTTTCTTTGGGCATTTAAAATGTACTAACTCAGGTTTCTGAGGGACCAGCTCTGGCAATCAGGCAGGTATTTGCTGTTGAAGGAGCAGGACCTGGAAACTGGTTTAGGCTTGGGCCCTGTGACCTTGGGCAAACCACACCCACTCTGGGCTTCAGCCTCATACTCTGTGAAGTAAAAGGGTTGATGGAAATAAACTGAGATTCCCTCTAGCCCTCCATTTTGTGATTCTCTCCTTCTAGAAATGTTTTTTCAGCCCTACAAGTTGACAGAAATGAAGCTAATCCCATCTCTGTCCTTCACTAATTCATAGTTACAATGCCAATGCTTTCTTGATAGCAAACTACAATACTTGGTTTGTCCCAGTTTCCTCACTTGAAAAATTGGGGTGAACCTACCTGGAAGAGTTATTATGAAGACAGAAAAATACACATATGCAGCTACTGTTTTTTTAAAGATTTTATTTATTTATTTTTAGACAGAAAGGAAGGGAGGGAGAAAGAAGAAGAGAAACATCAATGTGTGATTGCCTCTCGCATGCCTCTTATTGGGGAGCTGGCCTGAAACCCAGGCACATACCCTGACTGGGATTCGAATCAGCAACCCTTTGGTTCAGAGGCTGGCACTCAGTCCACTGAGCCACACCAGCCAGGGCATATATAGCTATTGTTTAAACAACATAGTACCTGACATTAGTAGCCTCGATTGAGTGGTTGCTGTTGATATTATAGTTGTGTCTCTGGCAGCTGTGGAGGTTTGTGAAGAGCTAAGGCCAGACATCCCTGTGCTATCCTATGATCAGTACCATCTGGAATTGCCTGGTCAGGTGTCTTGTAGACATGTCTCTGTGTGTCGGGAACTGCCCTCCCTGGAAAAGAAGCCTGCGTGTGACCTGGTATTGATTGCACTCAGCCCTAACTGGCTCTGCACATTAGCCTGTCCAAAGGAATTGTCTTGTTCAAGCTGGCAGGTGCTAGAAGCTATCAGTGGGATTGCCTCTGGTGTAGCTTCTGACTGGCTTTGCCTTTAACGTATACTCATTAAACTAACTGTGAAAGCCAATAAAATGCAATGTCCTTTCCCACCATCTGAACCCAAGACCTGTATATAATAGCTTGGAGCAGAAATAGCCATGTTGCCATGGCAGAGAAAGGGCCTGACCTGATCCTCACTTCTCCCTGTGCTCCGCATCTGTCCTGAATCTATCCTAACCCATCCTGTGGCATCTCCATCCTTCTCTTCTCTTTTCCCTTAAGGCACACTCAGGATCTGCTGTCCTGAAATAACCTTTTCTTGATCCTGGTGCTTCCATTTACATGAGAGAGGCATCCTGGAAAGTAGAAAGAACTTGGACTTGGAGTTAGTAGATCTGCATTCAAATTCTAGCTGTGCCACGTACTGGCTTATGTGACCTCTGGCACCATACTGTCCACATAAGAAACATCCAAATCTAGAGAATTTTGTTGAGTTTATTTGAGCCAAAATGATGACAATTGCTGGGAAGCTAGATCTCAATGGATTGAGAAAATGCTCTGGAGAAAAGCAGTTTTACTGCTTATCTTATTCATTAGAATCAAAGGAGGGTTACATGAAATCCATTGGTGGTAGAGTAAGGGGGCAGGAGAACACAAACAGGGTGGGGGTAGGAGGGAAATCTCTGGGATTGGATAAAAAGTAAAAGGGAAGAGACATACTTCTTTTACATTGGTGAGTACAGGATAGTTAGCAATTATAGCACATAGAGATGGTATGTGTGCCTCGAGGGGTCTAGAAAAGGAGATGACTCCGACATTTCAAAAGTATGCTACCTTAGCTGTAAAAGTTAATAAACAGGCTGACTTTTAAGGTAAAGACTGGCCCTTTGATAAGGAAGCTATAGGCCTAGGATGTGACTACCCATGTCACTCACCTTTAGTTAGGAATTTTTATGTTCCCACCACCTTATGTGCTTACTTTCAGTCTCTGAATTTGTAGGGTGCCTGTTGTGCTTGCTTTCCCTGAGCTTGTCAGGGTCAGTATGTGGCCCCTTTTTGTCCACATCTTATAATTTCTTTAAGCCTCCATTTCTGCCTGCTTAGAATGGGCCTATAGAATGTCAGGATGGTATATAATTAGTGCTGAGTAAGTGAACACTTCTTCCCCCAGGTTCTGTGGTACCATCAGCCTGGGCCCTTTCCCAGACCCTCTCTGTCTATTGTCACCAACCATGATACCCTTTGAGCTCTGACTTTCTTCTTTCCTGTTCAGGATCTCATCTATTCCAGCCCCGCGGACATAGCCCGCAAGGTATTAATTGTCCTGAGGACATTTTTGAGGAGGAATGAGGATGTTCAAGTGGGTGGTCTCATACGAGGTCACTTCCTACTGATCCTACAGCACCTGCTGGTGGAACATGAGGCTTCCCCATCAGAAGGTCAGTCTGCAGCTGTTGGGAGCACGTTTTGACCTGAAAGTCAGTATGGTATAGGTGTCTCTGCCCTGATACGTCAGCCAGTGTGGGATCAAGCTAAATTTTTACCTCCTTCCTCTCTTTGGAGGGTGGGTGCTCAACATAGTTGGTATGGGGGGTGTTTGTGAGTGTGAGTATTTTTGTGTTTAATGATTCTCTGTGTGTAACATGGGTGGGTATGTTTGATGTATGTGTGCATGTCCCCACCCTACATGGCATGTGCTCAGAGCTGTCACAAGAATGGCAGCCTCCAGTTGGGAAGAAGAAAGCTGGAAATGTGGGGGAGGCCAGGCAGGCAACAGCAGCCAGCAGGAGCCTGGGAGGGGGTGGATCTGTGATGTACTGGAAGCTCCCCATGAGATCCAGAAGGATAGATTCCAAATTTGGAATGGGACTCCCTGGAGTCAAGGAAGCTTGATGTTTGGCATAGGATGGAGACACTGAAAAGGTTGGGGTTGGTTTGTCTTATCCTATTTTTAGAAAGTTGAATTTTTAAGTTAAATTTCCAAGTAATTTAGTGCTTAGAAATTGGAGGGGAGCTGTGGCACGTGGTCCAGTCCTGACTGGAGGTGGAGTTTGAAAATAGATTTAAGGGTGTCGCAAGGAGCTGAATCCTTTCTTTGCAGGGAAGCATAAATCACATTCCAATGGACAACAGTGTTGGACAGCCATGAGATTTAGTGGAAACATGTAATAGAAAGACTGTGGGCATTGAATTCAGGTTTGGGTTCAAGTCCTGGACCTGCCACTTATTAGCTGTGGGACCTTAAAGAAGTCACTCAACCTCTCTAGGCCACAACTTTCTTTACTGCAAAATAGGAATAACAGTCCCTGTTTCACATGGTTTTAAGGGGATGAAGGGAAATACTGAATTCTTGTTACCCAGCCCCAAACTGGCACTCAGTATTTCAGTTGTCCCTATGCCCAGTGGAGAAGGAAGAAGGAGGAAGTGGGGTAAATCCCAACAAACCATTTACAGCTGGATGGGTATCTGTCTGACCTTGAACTGATCTGAGCATCAGGCCCCTGACCAGCCCTTCTTCTTCTTCACAGCCTCAGGGAACTTGCCATTGCTGCTGAGCCTCCTTTCTTTAGTGCAGCTAAGGAACGAGTCAGAACAAGAGCTGGACAGCATGGCCATGAAGCTCCTCCACCAAGGTGCCAGCCGTTTGGCGCGGTGCTCGAGGGTCCGGGGCTGGGTGGGCGGGGGTTCCTTTCTTCCCTCTTTTCATCCCTTTGGAGAAGCTAATGAATGTTCCCATAGGCTTCTTGCTAACGGACCTTTCAGATCTTTCTCTGCTGTTCCCTAGGAGTGTTCGGGAGATACTCTCCAAAATAGGTATATATATAAAATTATGCGATATGCACAAGCACTGGAGTTGGGAAGGTCTGGGTTTGTTCTCAGGTTCATCACTAGTTGTATAACCTTGGACAGCCACCTAGTCTCTGTGCACCTTAAGTTTCTCATGGGTAGTAAAGTAGTACTACTTCCCAATGTAGGTTTAAAATAAGAAATGACTGTACGTACAGAATTCACAGTGTTTGGCGCACAGTGGGCCTACAATGGATACTGTCTGTGTAGATCATTTTTCTGGTACAAGTTTAGTTCTTCACCTCAGCCCCACAGCTGACTCAGGGTTTGATAGTCCAGTTCACAGTTCTCTAGGCCTCTTTTCTACCCCCACCCCAAACCTTATTAGGACTTTTCATTGTTCATTAATTCAGTTGCCACCTCATAGGCAGTTTCCTCAGGAAGATTTATTGAGGACAGGTTGAAATTAATAGGAGAAAATGGCATCTTCAGTACCTGTGAACTGTCAGGTCCTCTGGCCATGAGTGAGGATGGTTCTTTTCCTGCCAGGAGTTCAAACCCCATGAGAAGATCAGTGACAGGCTCAAAAAGGACCTGTAGGCCCAGCTTGGTGCTGGTCATTGTCGGCCTGTCTGTCAGGTCAAGAATGACACTCAGCTGGGAGTGAGGTCTGTGTATGACAAAATTAGCCATCAAAGGGTCTCTGAGAGGGGGGAGTAATGGGCTGAAACACACATGTTAAGTGTAATGCACATTTACATATAATCACTGAGTACTTGTATTTGAGAGTTTTGGTGGTAGAGGACTATAGTTAGGGGTGAGGGATGTGGGGTTGTTTGGGGGTGGGGTAGTGGGCCTGATTGTCTGGTTGACCACAGGCCAATTAGAAGTCAGGTATGATGTGGTTGACAAAAAGGTGAATGGAAACTTAAATAGGTTTTATATTGGAGTCATGGGAACAAGGGAGCAAGGAGTAGCAATTCCCAGGAGGAAAGGGATGTATTCTCTGTACTTCACGGTATAGTAACTGCTCTGATGAGGGTTTGCCTTGAGAGGTTAAGGAAGGCCTCATGGGGGAGGTGGACTTTCACCTGAATCATGATTGCCAAATAGGAATTAAGGAGTTAGCCAGATGGGGGTGATGTGAGAGAGAGAATATGGCAAGTTCAGGGAACTCATATGGATGGTTGCAGAGCTCCTCTGGGAAGGTAGGTAGTGCCCCATTGCTGGGAGAATTTGGAGTGTGGGTCTTCCTCCTGTTAAGGATAGCAGGTTGGCCTAGATGACCTCTGCACAGCCTCCAGCCTGGAGTCTGTGCTGGTGTGAGCACTGTTATGGGATACCTTTTGACCACCCAGACTTGTGCGGTCTACTCTCATGTGCAGTTATGGGCTGCCTGCCAGATGTTTATTTGGGTGGAGAGTGTGAGGATGACTTCAGGTTTGTCACTATGTTTCTTTTCATTGGCTGTAATACTGAGGACAATTAGTTTGTGCTTGGTCCCCAAGACTGAAGTCTGAAATTAGTTGAGGGCCATTATCTGTAAGAAGGGTGTCTGGGGACTCTCGTCTTTTGCAGTGAGCAAGCTGTGTGGGAAATGCAGCCCTACTGACATGGACATTCTGCAGCCCTCCTTCAACTTCCTGTATTGGAACCTTCACCAGACCACACTGGGCAGTCAGAAAAGAGGTGCTGGGGCCCAGGCTGTAATAGTGAAGAGGAGGGGTGCTGGGCAGTGTATGTGGCCCTTGCTGCCCTCAGTTTTCCCATCTTAAAAAAATAAGGGGGGATGTGGCTGGACCAGGTAGTTGTAAGGGCCTCTCTGGTTCTGATAACCTGTGGTTCTGGAATGAAAATGGAACCCTTAGAACCTCTAGCTGATCCTTGGGTTCATTCACTGTGTATGTGAAGGTCCCATTGGGTTGCTAATTAACCACCATGTTGGGATTTTATATAATGCATGTGGCCCCTGCCTTGCTGGACCTTCTACAGCTGCTGCAGTACTCCTGAGCAGTACCTCTCTGATAGAACTTCTAGAGAAGATGCTGGCACTTACCTGGGCTGAGGAAGGCTCTCCCAGGACCACGCTCCTCTGCTCTGCCTGGTTGCTCACTGCTTCCTTCTCTGCCCAGCAGCACAATGGCAGTCTCCAGGTTAGTCTGTAACCCCTGTGGCTTTGGGACACAGATGGCATAAAGATCCTGAATTCTTGCCCTGGCTGGTATGGCTCAGTGGATTGAGTGCTGACCTGAAAACTGAAAGGTCACAAGTTTGATTCCCAGTCAGGGCACATACCTGGGTTGTGGGCCAGGTCCCCAAGTTAGGCGGCATTCAAGAGGCAACCACACATTGATGTTTCTCTCCCTCCCTTCCCCTCTGTCTAAAATAAATAAATAAATAAATAAATAAATAAATAAATAAATAATCTTATTTTAAACATTTTAAAAAATAATGAAGAGACCTCTAGGTGGCAGATCTATGCTATAGCAGAACTGCAGGTGTGCAGGAGCCTTTCCTGCTTTTCTGTGTGAAGCACATGGACCTCCCCATATCCTTGACAGTCACTGCCTGGGCAGAAGCCTGCCCCATGTCCTTGGCTCTGCCTTGGCCCTTAACTCACGCCTGGCCACCTACGTAACTACCTTCACTTTCCATCCTTCCCACTGCCCTAGACCATAGACCTATTGTTCTTCTTCACTACTAATGTGGCCTCTTCTTAATCTCCTGGCCCTACCTTCTCCCCTCCTCCACATCTGTCCCCGAAGCCACAGTCAGTCCAAACTTCCCCTGTCCTACACTCCTTTGGCTTTTTGTTCTGCGAAGGGCTGCTGAGACCCTTTTCACCTAGCCCTTCTGCAGCCTTGTTTTCGGCCATTCCACTGCCTGTCTGTCCTCTGAACAGGTGTTTTCAATTCTCCCAATCAACTGTGCTCTTTCCCATCTCCATACCTGTGTGTGTTTGTTTGTTTTGATTGGTTGATTCTTAATAGCCTTTATTTTTAGGACAGTTTTAGATTATAGAAGAAATTGAGCATACAGCACAAAGAATTCCCATATTGTTAGAGAAACCCCCCAAACAGATTCCTCTGTTAATATCTTACATTAGTATGGAATCACCCTAACTTTACACAAATTGGTTCTTCTGTCTAGAACCACCAGCCTACAATCATTTTTGAGAACTGCTTTGTGCCAGGGTGTGAGAGATCTAAGCAGAGGAGAAGCAGTTCCTGCAGCTCGTGTTCTAGATGAGGAATGCAGCAGAGTGGGCTCATGGCTTTGAACTGGCCACCCCCACTAAACCTTCAGGGCACTGCTTCTTTTTTAAAGTTTATTTCTTTTTAAAAATGTTTAAAATTTATTTTTAGAGATAGTGGAAGGAGGGAGAAAGAGAGGGAGAGAAGCATCAATGTGTGGTTGCCTCTCATGTGCCCCCTACTGGGGACGGGGCCCGCAACCCAGGCATGTGTCCTGACTGGGACTGGAACTGGTGACCCTTTTGGTATGCAGGCCGGTGGTCAGTCCACTGAGCCACACCAGCCAGGGCATAGGGCACTGCTTTAACTTTAAGGATCATGTTCACCAGTGCTACTCCTCAACTGTTCCTCACGGTAGCTCTGGAGAGAGTGAAAGCAGGTGACATTGTCCCCATTTCGTAGCTGAAGGAAGTAAGTGCAGTGGCTTCCCCATGGCTGCACAGCTGGTCAGTGACAGAGCCAGGATTTTTGATTCTGGACTTCCTGACTACTGGGGCAGAGACTAGACTACAGAAGAGGCTCTGGAAGGCTCCCTGGTGGAGGAGGTCCTTGAGGATAGGGGAGATTTAAGAGAAGTGGGGTTCTCCAGGTAAGGGTTTGATTCCCCTCCTCACATTCCAGAATCCAAGGCTGGTGAGGCACACAAGACCACGTGTGGCCTCCTTTGCCATTCTGGATGCAGCTGGGATGTGTGGGTGGGTAGAACTGATATTGGCGTAGGTCATTTTCTGTCTAAGCTCCCAGGACATGTGGGCTATCCTTCACCCCCCACCCTGCCAGGTCCACCAGACACTGTCCGTGGAACTGGACCAAGTATTGAAGGCCCTCAGCTTTCCAAAGAAAAAGGCTGCGCTGCTCTCAGGTATGGGCTCAGGGGCCTCTATCAGTAAAAGAAAAGCTCTCCCCTTGGATTCTGTGGTCACCCCACTATTATCAACATTGTTTCCCCCTCGGACAGAGCTGGGTGGAGGTGGGGAAGAAGGCAGGGAGCAGATGTAAAGGGTTTCTTGCTTGCAGCTGCTATCTTACGCTTCCTGAGGACAGCCCTGCAGCAAAGCTTTTCCTCTGCCCTGGTGACTCTGGTGCCCTCAGGGGCCCGGCCACCGCCAGCCCCTGAGGACGCTGTCCTAGCTCCACTGGGAACATCAGAAGTGCTGTCCTTGGTCATTGGACTGCAGAATCTCTTGGTGCAGGTAAGGTCTTTGCTGGGTGGGTCCCTAGTAGTGGAGCCTGCTTATCCCAGGACAAGAGCAGGGAGGAATGGCTGCCTCTCAGGGCCTGGAGGGTAGATTGACTGGGACTTTTAAAATTACAGTGACAGAAATGAAACTCAGACTGGCTCATAACTGAGAAGTCCAGGGGTCAGTGCTGGCTTCGGGCAGAACTGGATCCCAGAGGCTCAGACAATGTCATCAGAACTGTCTCCATCTCTTGGCTTAATTGTCATGGATGGCAGGATGACCAACAGCTGCCCCTGGCTTATATCCTTCTAGCAAAAAGGTTTCTCCTTTTCCCAGCAGTTTCCATAATTGAGTCTCATTAGCCTTGCTTGGGTAATGTGCCAATCACTCTGGCAGGGGCATGGGATGCTCTGATCACCCTGGCTTGGGTCAGTGCCCTCTCCTGGCAGCTGGAGCTTATGGTCAGCTCCCCACAACCTACGTGGAGCAAACATGAGAGAGGGATGATCTGCAAAAGGAAACCGTTCCCAGAAGGAGGAGGACTGGATCTGGGGCAAGCAAGTACAGAAGATGTCTCACCAGGAGGGGTTTGTGTTTTACAGCTTAGAGGATTTTTGGAGATCATTGTTCGTCTAGCCAGCAGATACTGTGAAGGATGGTGGGGCATGGAGATAAGTCAAGTGCCTGCCTTTGAGTAGTAACAGTTGAAGGGAGGATGGTGCCTTGTGGATAGGGGGTGTAACAGTGTGTGAGCTAAAGCACTGCACTGTGCGGGCACAGGGTGTAACTGATAGGCTGGTGTAGGGTGAGTGTGGGGCTGGCTGTCAGAGGCTTCCTGGGAGAGGTGCTTGAGCTGGGCTAGAAAGACCAAGTGACTTGTCCTAGGTCCCCAAAGGCAGGGGCATCAGAAGTGGGATTGATCTGGACAGTAGCACCATTTCAGTCTCTAATTTGGATTCATTCTGTGTCCCTGGCCTGTGGCCTGTTTCCTACTCTTGATTTTTGTCTTTCAAGGAGCTTATTGTCTATTATTTTCAAATATGAGCTCATCACTTAGGGTGACCAAGGCCCCAGACATTTATGCTTGTCTGTTGGCAAGGTACTCACAGGACAAGAAGAGGGAGGTGGGGCAGCCTGCAAATGAGTAAGCGGAGTCGCAGAGACTTCTTGGGGGGCCTTGAATAGAGTAGGTCCCACTCAGTGCCCAGATAATGACTGCACACATATGATATGGCTACCGATTGTGGGAGATCAATTCTTATGTTAAAGGATTGGTCCCCACTGGGCCTGTGCACAGGTTGGGGAAGTTGGGAAATGCAAGGAGCTAGCAGGTGCTCCAGGAGGGAGCCCTATGCTGGCTCTGTGGTTGCGAGTCTTATCCTATCAGCACATCTGTGTACAACATTCACATTACTATGCAAACGCCACCAGCATCCATCTCTAGAATTTTGTAGATGTGCTGGCCAGAGTCACACAGATCTGCATCATAGCCCCTGGCTGGCCCCTAACCCTGAAGGAGTTTAGCAAGTTGATCCTCATTTTCTTTATCTGCAAAATAAAAGTCAGCATTAAGCAATGTGGGCCTTTGTGCAGGAATGGAGCATAGTGGAGGGAAATTTGGTTGCAGTGAGGATGGAAACAGTGTCCAGGGTTCCCTGCGGTGGGTCACATGGTGGGAAGAGGACAAGTCTGTGGCAGTGGAGTGTCCAAAGAAGGGCTGTGGTCCCTGGTGTGATTTGGGTGGTACGGGAGTAAGGAGGAGCCAGGGGCAGACTTCTGCTTAGTTTTAAAAGGGTCACACGACTGTAAATCTCTAAGTACCTTCCAGAGCAGAAAACAAATAGGTTTGTTGTGGGTTTTTCTAGAGATGGAGACCTAGGCCAGTGAGTGGAGCTACAGGAAGGTAGGAAGAGGACCTTTCTTGTGTCCAGGACTGTCTAATGGTAGATGGGGAGAAATGGAGAGGAGTGTCTTGTGGCTGGGGGCTTCTGAGCAGAAAGCAGGTGTTCCCAGCAAGAACTCCTGCTAGAGGGTGGTAAGGACACTGGTTTAGGTGACCTTAAGGTTTCTTTCAACAGTGGGATTCTGTTTTAGGGGAAGGGAATGCTCCTGAAACAGAGGCCCAGGAGTACACTGTGGAAGGACAGGCCCAAGTCACTGAGGAGGAGACTGGAAGGCAATTAAAAATAGCAATGTCAGCAAACATTATATAGTTGGCACTTTTCAGTTTCCCAAATCCTCTGTCTCTGTGATCTCATGGTTCTCATACAAGTCAACCTTATGAGATAGAAAACTATAGATCAGAGAGGTTATGTGACTTCCACAGGGTCACACAGCTTGTGGGTGACCTAAGATTAGAGATGGAGGAAGAGCAAATAAAGTTCTCAAAGAGCTCATTTCCTGGCAGAGCTGGGCAGTGGTCCAGTTTTTCAGGGACACAGCAGCCCTGGGGATGCAATGAAGAGAACTCCAAGAATTATGTGTGGTTAGAAGGAAATACTGGGTAAACTGTTTGGGGCAGAAGGTGAGACCCCTGGATGGGACTAGAGGGTCAGTGAAGAGTGCTCCGGTCCCATATCCTACCATCTACCAATTTGAATCATTTGGATGGTAGACAGAATTCAGATGAAGATCAAAACTTCCATTTTATTGGTAAAGCCCAAGGGAGAAAATGGCTATTATATAAGGACATTGACCTTCCGACAACCTCACCCCAAAATTAAATGTACTCACCCAGTCACAGGCAGAGCTGGACAACCCCAGGACTCCTTTCCCCACCTCCTGGTGAACCTACCATTTGGCCGAGAGTAGACCAAACCATCCTTCTCTATAGACAGTGGGTTCAAGTCAGTGTCTGCTGTAGAGGCAGAGCTGAGTGTATTTCTCCTCAAAGAATCATCTCTTGTTCTAGTCCTCTCTCCTTCTATGGAAAGGAAGTGGACACGGGCAGAGGTGGGTGCTCCTCTGGGAGAGGAAATGTGAGGATGCCCTGAAGTGGTGGTGGTGGTTTGTGTCTCCAGAGGAGAGTGGGACTGCAGGGTTTTGGACTTGCTGAGTAGACTGTGCTGAGGGGAGATAGGCTGCTTCCTCCACCCAGGGTCCCAGTGCTCAGACGCACCCTTAAGCATGCACTTAACAGGTGTTGACAAGTATCAGGTTTGAGGGGGAACAGTGGCTTAGCCTGCTCAGAGCAGTCACGTGTCTCCATCTGGCCCTGCACCTGGAGGTTTGGAACGAGGCTCTCTGGACCGGTTGGTTTTGCTTTCTGTAATTTTCTAACCAGGGTCAGATGGCCTCGGTGCTTTTTCAGGCTGGCTTCTCTGATTCTGGTGCAGCTGCCACATCCCTGGGGAGTCTTGTGGGAGGCAAAGTGTGGACCTGAGACATGTCCTTTGTGCTCAGACTTTGCTTTCTGATTAGGGTGAGAGTGGAATGTGTTAGTTTGGAAACCAGGGAGCCAATTAGTTTTACCAGACTTGAGGCTTTGAGTGAAAGGATCATTCCTACAAGAGCAGATGTTGATGTCAGGTTAAGGGTCTAGGAGAGTGGGAGGTAGGGAGGACAGGGAGATAACCTTTACTGACTGCCTACTCTGTACCAGCACTTGAGCTATTATTTATTCGTCATGACTCTGTAAGGTAGCAATTATTATCTCAGTTTTATAGACAAGAAAACAGAGTCCTAGAGACACTAAGTAACTTGCCTAAGGTCACAATTCAAACCTAAGTCTTTTGACTACAAGACCCAAGTTCTTTCAGTGTCTCAAGAAGCACATCTTGTGAATAGGAGCCATTGTAGCCTGAGAGGCAGTCCCTGGTTTTCCTAATGCCCAGCAGCCCCAGCTCCTCACCCTCCATCCCGGGAGCCCTTGTTGGTTGTATGGGGTAATAGGACAGAGGGTCAGAGAGTGGCATATGGCCACAGCTCCTCACCAGGTTGGGAAGCTGAGGCAAGCTGGCCCACGGCTCAGGGGTCCTGAGTACCTGGAAAGAGGCTGAAAGTGCCCACTGGGTAAGAGTTAATTTTAGCCCTGACTGGTATAGCTCAGTGGATTGAGCACTGGACTGTGAAGCAAAGGATCACTGGTTTGATTCCCAGTCAGGGCACATGCCTGGGGGTGTGGGCCAAGTTCCCCAGTGCAAGGTGCCATGAGAAGCAATTACACATCAATGCTTCTTTCTCTTTCTCCCTCCCTTCCCCTCTGTCTAAAAATAAATGAATAAAATATTTTTTAAAAAAGAGTTAATTTTAGACTGGAGAAGGAGAAAGGGCACAAAGCTGTTAACCTAAAAAGAAAAGACCTTTCTAAGTAGAAGGCAACAAGCGTTTGAGATAAAAAAAGAACAGCTATTCAGGAAGCACTGATTCAGGCAGAAATCCAAACAGGATTCTGATTAGGAGGCAAAGGTGAGGGGTTATGGGAGGGAAGAACAATTACATCAATAGAAGGAAGGCATTTCTATTGGTGCAATAAACGAACATAGTGATACTAATTCCAAACATTGTTGTAAATTTTCAGTCTGGTAGCCATCAGTCTGCTAGCCATAGTATGTACTTTCTTACTCTTTGCAAACAGTTCTTTGGGAAACAATGGTGCTTTGGGCCCAGTTGAAAGGTTATTTTGCCCTGTTTTAACATTCTGAAAGTTTGAGGCTTAAGACTTGCACGGCAGATTCTCTTGGATGGCAGTTTCAACATTGCATTTTAAAGTGACTCCATCTATATTGTTACTGTTTTTGTTTGTTTTACAAGGCCTAGGGTTTGGTTCTAGACTTGCCACCTACTAACCAGGTGTCCTCAGATCAAGTTTTCTTTTTCCTCTGGACCTCATTTTCTCAGCAGTAAAATGAGGTTGAGTGTGTGGGCTCAACCACTTTAAGCTGTGTGCCTTGGAGGCCTTAGGGGTTCTGTGCAGGAGGCTCAGGGCTTGTGAAAGAAGGGGCATGATTCCCCATTGTACAATTCACTAAGATAGTTATCATTCATTGAGTGTTTACCCGGGCCAAGCACTGGTTAAACACTATATTCATTTCTCATCTCATCCTCTCAGCAGCCCAGGTAATCTCTATATTCCCACTCAGCTAGGTTAAATAACCTTGGCCAGGACCACACAGGTGGTAAGTGACTAAGCAAGGATTGAAATCTGAGTCTGCCCCCTTCCCTCAACCATCAGGCGCTATCTTCAGAAGAATAGCACGAGGAGAGTATAGGGTTGTTTTTTTTAGTTTGCTTTTACATTTGAAAAGTTTTGTTTTATTGAGATGTAACTTATATGCAATAAAATTCACTGGTTTTTAAGTGTAGAATTAGGTGATTTCTAATTCTCATGCTATGGAACATTTCCATTACCACGAAAAGTGTTCTTGTGCCTTTTTCAAGTAAATCCCTGCTCTCCATTTCTGACCTTTGGCAAACACCAATCTGCTGTCACTATAGTTTTACCACTTCTAGAATTTCATATAAATGCAATCATACAATAAGTGGTCTTGTATATCTAGCTTCTTTCACTTAGGTTAATGCTTTTGAGATTCATTCATACTGTTGTGTGTATCATTACTTCATTTCTTTTTATTGGTGAGTAAGTAGTCCCTTATGTGGCTGTCGCAATTTGTTTATCCATTAATTTATTGATAGGTATTTGGGACTTCCAGTTATATGGCTGTTATGAATTAAGTCACTCTTAATACTGAAGTACAGTCTTGGTGTGGATATATGTTTCTATTTCTCTTGGGTAGAAACCTAGGAGTGGGATTTCTGGGTCAAATGATGTATTCGTTTTCTTTTTTTTTTTTGAAATGTAATTTTTTTTAATTTATTTTTTAAATTGATTATGCTGTTACAGTTGTTCTATTCCCCCCTTCATTCCCCTCCACCCTGCCCCCCCATCCCCACCATTACCCCCCTTTAGTTTATGTCCATGTGTCTCAAGTCCTTTAGGTTCTATATTTCCCATGCTATTCTTGTCCCCCCCATCTATTTTCTATCTACTGTCTATGCTACTTATTTTCTGTACCTTCTCCCCCCATCTCCTCCTCCCACTCCCCTGTTGCTAACCCTCCTTGAGATCTTCATTTCTATGTTTCCACTCCTGATCTAGCTGTTCTTTTAGTTTGCTTTCGTTTTAGGTGTGGTTGTTAATAACTGTGAGCTTGTTGTCCTTTCACTGTTCATGTTTCTTTAACTTCTTTTTCTTAGATAAGTCCCTTTAACATTTCATATAATAAGGGCTTGGTGATGATGAACTCCTTGAATTTGATCTTATCTGAGAAGCACCTTATCTGTCCTTCCATTCTAAATGAAAGTTTTGCTGGATAGAGCAATCTTGGTTGTAGGTCTTTAGATTTCATGACTTGGAATATTTCTTTCCAGCCCCTTCTTGCCTGTAAGGTCTCTTTTGAGAAATCTGCTGACAGTCTGATGGGGACTCCTTTGTAGGTGATTGTCCCCTTAGCTCTTGCTGCTTCTAGGATTCTCTCCTTCATTTTAATTTTGGCTAATGTAATTATGATATGCCTTGGTGTGTTTCTTCTTGAGTCCAACTTTTTTGGTACTCTCTGAGCTTCTTGGATTTCTTGGAAGTCTATTTCCTTTGCCAGATTGGGGAAATTTTCTTTTATTATTTGTTCAAATAATTTTTCCACTGGTGGTTGTGTCTTCCCCCCTTCTGGTACCCCTATAATTCGGATATTGGAGCGTTTAAAGATGTCCTGGAGGTTCCTAAGACTCTCCTCATTTCTTTGAATTCTTGCTCCTTGACTCTTTTCTGTTTGGCCATTATTTGCTTTCTTCTGGTCCACTCCATTGATTTGAGTCCCAGTTTCCTTTTCATCTCTATGGGTTTCCTGTGGAATTCCATTTATTTCCCTTAGTTTAGCCTTCATATGTTTCTCTAATTTGTGGCTATAATCAACCAGATCTGTTAGGATCCTGATGACCAGTGTTTTAAACTGTGCGTCTGAGAGTTTTGCTATTTCTTCGTCGCTTAGATTTATCTCTGGGGCTTTGAGGTCTTCCTGTGACATTTTTGGTCTGTTCTGGCCCTTTAAATGTGAGAAGCGGCGCCTTGGACTCCCAGGTCGCTGGGTTGTGACGCTGTATGTGGGGGCGTGGTCAGAGCGGGGAAATGGCGGCGCCCTCTATTGCCGCAAGCCACGGGGACCGCTGGGCCCCGGTCCAACCGCCCACTCCCTCGCCTGTCCGCTCGCCCGCAGATAGGCAACCGCAGTCAACACGCAGCACCGCCTCCCCACTGTCTCCTCAGCAGTCGCTCACCCGGTGGGTTGCTCGGTCGCTCACTAGGTCCAATCCTGGGTTTGGAACCCGTGCGTCTGGATTCGCTCGTCTGGATTCCGCGCCTGGGTCCGTCCGACCGGAGTCCTCCTGTGCAATCCCTCACCAGAGGCCGGTTTTGCCCCTTACCGGTCGGGCTGAAGAATTTGTTGTTAACGGACTTCCGAAAAGTTCAATTTTCCGTGTTCTGGTTGTGTTTTCTGATGCTAATATTTAGTTGTCCCTAAACTTGGTTGTGTGAGAAGGCACGGCACATCCACCTATACCTCCATCTTGGAGGAAGTCCTGTATTCGTTTTCTATAGTTGTGTAACAAGTTACCACGAACTTAAGGGTTTAACACAACAACCATTTATTATTGCACAGTTCTCTACATCAGAAATCTGGGCGGGCTCAACTTTGGGTCTCACAAGGCTGAAAATGAGGTGTTGGCTAGCTTGAGCACTTGCCTGAGATGTCTGGGAAAGAACCTATTTCTTCCCCTGGGGCCTCTTCTAGCTCTTTAGGATTGCCCACATTCTTTCTCACATGGCCCCTCTTCTCACCAGCAGTGAATGTTGATCCTTCTCACATTTCTAGTGTCTCTGGTTTTTCTGCCACCAGCCAGAGAAAACTGCCTTCTCCGGCAGGGCTGGTATGGATTGATTAGACCCACCCGAACAATCTCCCTTTTATCATCTAATACAACATAATCATGGGAGCAACATCTGGGAGCAAAGGTCTTGGGACCATCTTAAAATTCTGTCCACCACATACACTAAGTATATGTTTAACTTAATAAGAAACCATCAAACTATTTTCCAAAGCAGCTGTACCATTTTACCTTCCCAGAAGAAGTAAACAAGAGTTTCACTTGCTCAACATTCTGGCCAACATTCTGTATCATCAGTCTTTTTAATTGAGCTGTCGGTGAGTGTGTAGTGATACCTCATGGTGGTTTTAATTTGCATTTCCCTAATGACTTTGATAGTGAGATCTTTTCACATGCTTATTAGTGCATAAAATTTTGTTTGATGAAAGGTTCATGTACTTAAAAAAAAAGTTGAAACCCACTAGCTAGGATAAACTGTGAATCTCTTAGATCTCTTGGGGGGGGCACAGTCCATCTCCTCTGCTGAAACAGAACAGTCGCTGTAGGTAAATCATCAGCATAAGCATTGTGCTCTGTGAGTCGGTAAGAGATGAAACAACCAATCACAAATCTGAAATTATGAAATCCAAATTGTTCTGAAAACCAGATTTTTTTTTCTTGGTTGGCACCAAAATCCATTGGTAGCAAAACCTGACATAAACATCTGTGTTTTTTGTTTTCTTGCAGAAGGACCCTCTGTTGTCCCATGCCTGTGTCGGCTGCCTGGAGGCCTTGCTTGAATACCTGCACGCCAGGAATCCAGATATGGGTAGAAACCCTCCCATGAGGGAAATGGGGCAGGGGGGCGGGCAGCCTCTGTCACCTCCTGCTGCAGACTGCCATCCCCTTGTTCTGCACATCACACTAATTTTGTTCAATTCTTTTAACAACACTGCATGCAGTGTTGTGTCCAGTATGCAAATGAGGACACTGAGGCTCAGAGAGGTCAGGCAACATACCCATCACAGTCACGAAGTTCTTAAGTGGCAGAAATCTTCCTGTTGCCTGCCTCCCTCAATAGTGGGGTACGTGGTATCCCTGAGCCAGGCCACAGAGGTGGTTAGAAGCCCAGGCAAGAAAGAAACTTCCTTGGGTCGCCTGTCCAATACTCTGCCTCTAGCTGAGTAGCCCTTTTTGAGCCAATAGGAGAAGGTCCTTTTTAGTAATGTTCCAAGATGTTTGGAAAAGCAGCACCAACAGCCCATGGTGACTGGTGTTTCCTATAGCACTACATGTGGCCTCCCAGCCCTGGAATCGGTTTTTGCTGTTTACCCTCCTGGATGCTGGAGAGAATTCTTTCCTCAGGCCTGAGATCTTGAGGCTCATGACTGTGGTAAGTGTAGAAAGGATGGTCTTGTGGTCTGAATAATGTCATGAGTTGGATGGTCCTGAGGAGGCCAGGGTCACCTTAGTTTTAGGTAACCCTAATCCTCAAAAGGTAAAGGGGGCTGGGTAGGCCTTCACCCTGCAAAAAGCCTTCACTCTGCTCAGAGAATTCCTCTCAAGGCCCACATCTCCCCACCCCAGAAGAGCTGGATATTCTCATTCACTCCCTCATAAAACATTGACCAGAGCTGGCCTGCCTCATGCCAGGTCCTATACTAGGGACCAGAGATGCTGATGAGCCAAATGCTCTGCCTTTAAGGATCTCTGTCTAGAAAAGGAGATAGAGAAGGAAACTATAGTTAAAGTGTGACGTTATTAGCGGTTGAGTAGAAGAGATGCTAAGGGACTGGTTCGCAGTAAGTGCCCACTGAATAAAGAACAAAACATTTGGAGAACTTCCGGGTTAGTGAACACTTAGAGATTTGGGGCGTGGAGCATCTGGTTAAGCATGGAAGCTGTGTGTCCTTACAGCGTACCTTGACCTGTGCATCTCTTCCATTTGGCTGTTCCTACGTTATATCCTTTTTATAATAAATTGGTGATCCAATGAGCAACAAAGGCCCAGAGAATTTAAATAATTTGCTTAAAGTCCACACAGAGACTTTCTGCTCTCAGGCAAATCAGGGATTCTGGCTGCTTCTACCTCGTAGCTCCACTGTCTCAACACCGGGGCTCCATGTTTGGTGCTGAGTGGCAAAGGAAGCATGGAAATGGCATACTGGCTCCTGCCTAACTACAAATGGATGTTCCAGGAAGGAGGGAAAAGCAAGGTGTGAATGAGTAGTTGTAGTGCCTCCTACAAGCTGTCATATAGTAGGTGCTCAATAAAAAGCAATGTTTATAAAAACAAAAACAGCAAGCATGTCAATGACAGTAAAGTGGATCAGTGAATAAATCAGTGCCAGGTTGGGAAGAGAATAAGTGACTCTGAAGAAAGGAAGTACTCTGCTAGTGCTGGGAGGAGGAGGTGAACAAAAATGTAGTCAGCACGAGGAGCCTGTCTTTAATAAATTGAAAGAACATTATTAGTGAACATAACATTTTAGCTGAGGCTTGAAGGATTAATAGGCAAAGAGGAGGAAATGTAACCCAGGTAGTGAAGTGAGAGCAGAACATAATGAGCCTATGGTGGTATGTTTGGGTAACCACACATAGTCCATTTTGGCTACAAGTGTGAGGTGCAAGGCCAGGAGTGGGGGGTTACTGAAGGGCCACCTTTCTCAGGGTCTGAAGTCTGCCTCATTTACTCCACTCTCCCATGACACAACCCCACCCCTGCTCACTAACTCTGACCTCCTTGAAATCAGGGTGCTGTGGGCTACAGATCTGCATTCTCAGCCCAGCACTGAGCACAGCAGGGGTGCAGGCAATGTCTGTGAATGGAAATGCTGAATTGTTGCACGTTTGGGGCTTCTTGTGCCAGTTTGTGCGGTTCCAGAGCAGCAGCATCCTCTCTCCCGAAGAGGTGGGTCTTGTTCTGCAAGGCGCAGCTTTGGCCGACCTCTCCACCCTCGCGAACACCACACTCCAGGCTCTGCGTGGTTTCCTCCTGCAGGTGTGTAGGGAGGGGATGCGTGTAGTTACTGAGGCTAGACCCTTCATACCCTCATCTCTATGGAGGGCGGGGGCTCTGGCCACAGCAGCCAGTGGTGAGTCAGGAGTACAGGTGGTGGAGGGTAGAGGGCCTGTGTGGAGTAGGCACTGAAAAGGCCTGTCTTCCCTGTCTGCTTCTTCCCTCAGGTCCAGAGCATGGGCCTGCTGGCTGATCGTAGCGTGGCCCAGACGCTGCAGGCCTCCTTAGAGGCCCTTTCCACCAGTGCCTCCTCCACCCAGCCCCCGCTGCAGGACATGCTGTATCCTTTCTTGCATCTGGGAGCTTTTGGTCTGGGCAAGACCTGTGCTATGAGCTACGCTATGAGATGCTGTGGCATCATACTGCAGGACAGAGAGGTGCACTGTCCACAGCTTTGTCCTCTAAAGCAAGGAGGGGTCGATGAGAATAATAGTGATAGCAATGACAATGACTTGTTCTGTTTATTAATAAAGATCCTACCAAGGGCCAGTCACATTACATGTACTGCATCTCATCCTCATAGCAGCTAGGAGTATTAATGTATTTGTAACTTAGACCAGAGAAGTTAAATGACATGCTCAGGATCACACAGTGGTAGCACTAGGATTTGATCATAGATTTATTTGTTCCCAAAGGCACATCACCAAACTATGGAAGGAGCTAGTTCTTCCCTAGGAGCTTTGGAGAAAGTTGCCCAGTGCAGTTGGCACAGGTGCTTCCCTCTGTCCAAGATGGTGCTGGGTGACTGGCTTGTTCCAGAGGGAGCCTGGGGTCATGGGCAGTGGTCAGAGACCCTCTGGGGGTTGTTGTGGTGCTCCAGAGACACTTTGGTCAGGAGGTGTGTGTGTATGTGTGTGGAGGTGCTTGTTCCCCATCCTACTGGCTGCCTTCCTGGCCCTCTTTCCTTTGTCCATTGTGACAATTACCTAGCCCAGGTGTGCAGGTTCCGATTTTAGAATCCAGCCCACTCCAGCCCAGGAGCACCTCTGTTCATCTGACGGTTCTTATCCTTTTGGGGCCCTGGAAGTGTGGTTCTTCCATGGTTGGCTCTACCTCTCTGTTGTTCTACACTCATGTTTTGCTGCCAGCTGCCTGGGAGGGGTGGCTGTATCCCTGTCCCACATCAGAGGCTGACCCTCAACAACTGAAGACCCAGAAACAGAGAGGACTGAGACCTGGAGAAGACAGTTGGGGCACCGTGGTTTGGGGAAATGGATGACAACTGGAGCCATTCATCTGGAACCATTTACTCATCAAGAAATAAAATGATAACATTCACATGCCTGCGTGAAGTCTCCAAAAACCTTTCACTCTCACCTATCTTGGCCCCTTCCAGCTGTTTTTTTAGTCAGGATGGATGGCCTTCTCAGGAAAAGAGGGGGCGTGATTTGTCCTAACAAACACAGAAAAAGCACCACTGCTAGCTGGGTGCCTCAGTTGTACCCAGAAAACAGTATCAACCCTCAAGGCTGGAAGGCCCATGAGAGGCCATGTGTTCCTCACTGCTGTTATTCAAGTGCTCTCAGAGGCATTCTACCGGCTGCCTCACCTCCGGTGGAGGTGGAGAGAAGTAATTTCCAGGCAAGGAAGCTGAGCAGATCAAATTCTCAGCCTTCCTAGCTGAGCGGAACTGTACCAGCCCAGCCCTTCCCTGGCTAAAGTAGGGCCTCTGTTCCTTTAACGGCTCTCTTTGGAGCTTCTAAGCCTGCGCTCTGTAACTGCTCACTCCTGTTCCGCGCTCAGCTCACGGGACCTGTAGCTCCTTTCTAGAATACCTGCCTGCGAGGGCCCCAGTGCCAGGAACTGACCCTACCAAAAGTGGTTTTGACTCCGTCCTAATGAACGGACAGGGAAGCCCCGTATACACAGGCCGGAGGGGCGAGCGGGGGATGCGCCAACTCCACACTGCTGGTTACTTAAAAAAAAAAAAAAAAAAAAAAAGTGGTAGTCAACGACCCACTAAACTGATTTTGCCGAAACCCTGTCACGTGACGACAGTTTCGGGGAGGGCGCAGGGCCCCAGTTTGCTGACGCACCCTCTACGTTGGCGCCGACTGAACTTCCTCCAATCCGATCTTTATCGAGCTCCACGCGCCGGAGCCCCAGCGCTGGGTGGACGGGACACGGCTTTAGAAATCCTCGCTCGGGATCAGCCTGGAGACTCGCGAGGAGGAGCCGGAAGTGAGGTCACTGTCGTGGGCGTCGCGGCCCGCGTTCATTGGCCTAGAGTGGCGCGGTGGGCGGGACGGCGCTTGGCGGTCCTCACGCTACCGCTCCTTGGTAGTGTGGGGTTCTACTCTCTTGCGGGTGTCCGGGCGGATCTAAGAGCCGCATTCTTAGGGCCTGCGGCTGCCGCTTCCCGCATCCCTGGCCTGGTAGGTTGGGGTCGGGTCCCCGACAGGTAGGCTCCCAGTGGGTGTGGAAGAGAGAGCGAGGGCCCTCGAACCGGCTGCAGGCAATGGGAGTTATGACTCTCCTCCTCCTTTTGGAAAGATTCCTCTACTCCCGGAGCCCCTAAGGCTGGAGTCAGTATTCGGGGTCTGCGAGCCCAGACAGCTGGCTCAGGCCCGGCCCGCCACTACCACGCTACTCTTGCAGAATGGGTTCAGAGTAGTTCGAGGAGCCAGAAAGAGCTCTAGGGACGCACGGGCCGGGAGCAGGATTGGGAGGCTGGAAAATGGAAATAACGGTAGGGAAGACAGACCCTTCCCCACGCAATCTTGTTTTTTTTTTTTGCTTTTCTTTCCCACTCTTCCCCTACTTCAGTCGTCTGCTGTCTGATAATCCCCCGCCCCCAGGTTCTCTTCCATCCTGTGTCCGGTTCCCTGGAGTCTTGGGTGTGACATTGGAAGGTAGGGGTTCTGGGTGAACTTGGACTACTTTTCATTCTCTCTGTTTCAGTTACATCACCTGTGTGTGGTCCGGAGGGTTCTCTCGGTGACCTCTGCAGGATCTCACTGTCAGTAACTGTGCATCTCTCCCTTGGGACAGGTGTCCTGGTATAACAGTGACCTTCTCTGGGATAGTCTATGCTCATTTAGACTCTTGGTTTAGCCTGGGAATGGTTGAGTGACTGGGCAGTTACCTCACTTTTCTGTGCCTTGGCTTCCATGTTGGTGAAATTGGGCCCCTGTCATCTGAACTGAGGCCATATCTGACCACCGTATTTAATATTGCACACCACTAACTTCCTCTCATTCTTCTGTGCTTGTTTTACAAGTTTAGTGGTTATCTCTTACTGCTACTAGAGAAATAACTGCAATGAGTGTAGGGAGTTTTGTCTTATTCACTGGTGTATTCCCAGCTCTAGAACAGTGACTAGAACATGGTAGGTACTCAATAAGTAATTGGGGCATTGTTGCCTGGATAGGAGTAGGTGTTGCTTGTGGTGCCTGAGGTTCCAGAGTAACATCCCTTTTAGCCCAAGACTGTCCTGCTTCCCTTCCTGCTGTGTGTCCCTTCCTTTATGAAAAAAGTCAGGAAAGGAAGGAAACACTAGAAGTTTCACACCCCCTCTGACTGCCTGGGCCTCCTTGACCAGATACCTTCCTGGGAGGCCAGGATGGAGGGTGGGGGGTTGAGAAGGAATGATATTGACCAGCCTCTTATCCCTATTTTACATTGAGGAAGCTGAGGTTCAGAGAGGCTGAGCAATTTGCCCAATGTTCCACAGGAAGAGCTAGGGTTCCAGCTCAGAGCTCCAGACGCTGAGCCCCTTGCTCTAAGCCAGCATTCCTGCATCACTGGCATTTATCTTCTCTCCTGCCTACTGTCCCATGGTCTTTATTTTGTCTGCTGGTCACAGGCCCTGGGCTAGGGACTGGGACTCCAGGGCTTCCCAAAGTTGGGTTCTTGGTACTTGGAGGCTATGCCATGTCAGGGGAAGTTGCCATTCATTTCCTCTGTTTTACAGAACACCAAACTCCAGGTCTCCCTTTGTTTCTCTGGGTTACTTGCCTAGCTCCAGGGTCGTGGATATGGACCTCTTTCAGTTCCTGGTCTTCCTGTTTGTCCTGCTAGTGTCTGGGACAGGAGTCACAGGCTCCCTGAGGACCTCCCTGGACCCGGGTCTGGAGATCTGTATCCTTGAGCGTTGGAGGTGAGGTTCATGAGATGTGCCTGAGAGGTCTGTAATGAGGTCTTCATACTCACAACCTCGTGGGGCATCCTAGGGATGGATCAGGCCCAGCTGATGGGAACAAGGGAGAACAGGTAAGGTAGTCTCATCAAATCTTGATCAAGTCCACTGTCTTCTGAGTCTCAGTTTCCCTATTGTGTTCAATGGAGAAGATAAGGCACATCTCAGAGCCACGAGGGCTCTGAGAATTACACATATGTGTCTAGCACCTTGTGGGTGAGACCCTGGGCAGGGACTCAGGCACTGGTATATTGGGCCACATACTATGGGCCAGGCCTTGGGGGCACAGAGATGAGTCAGGAGCAGTCCCTGGCTTTGAGGCCTTCATAGGCCTCACACTGTACTTTGTGATCAGTGCTTTGATATGGAACGTGGGAGAAACACGGTGTTCTGATTTCTGAACTGGATCTTGAAAGAATAAAGACTCATAGAGAAGGGTTGGAGGCATAGTGTGCAGTGTGAGCAGAGGAGCGGAGGTTCTGGGCGTAGCAAATGGTTTTAGAAGCTGGTGGAAAGACTGTGGGGAGGAGTGGGCAGGGGCCAGGTCCTGAAGGGTTGTATTCGGGCTCTTGGGTGTGGGACCCTTTGTGAACTGGACAAATGATACATTGTAGGATGCGAGGACTTCCCAGTTCCTTACTTCCATGGGGGGCTGGGCCTCAGGCACGGGCATCTGTGGCCTTTGCAGGTATTTGCTGGTCAGGAATGGGCCCTTTGGGTTGTGACCACTGGATTATCCAGGCAGGAGTGCTGGTGCCAGCTCCTTAACCTGATGCTGCTCAGACAAGAAGCTGTTTGAGGTGAAGCGGCGGGAGCAGCTGTTGGCATTGAAAAACCTGGTCCAGCTGAATGATGTCCACCAGCAGTACAAGATCCTTGATGTCATGCTCAAGGGGCTCTTTAAGGTACATACAGGCATGGGGCAGTTCATGGCAGACCTAGTGTTTGATCTGGGAATTTTTGTATCTTTGATCAACTGAAGGAAGAATTCCTTAAGGGGATGGGGTTCGGTGGGGAAACTACGTCCACAAAAGATCTGAAGTAGAGTTTAAGTAAACGGGGCTGTGGCTGGTCTGTGAGGCATCTGCAAAGCCACTCAGCCAGGTGGGGTTCCCTCAGGTGCTGGAGGACTCCCGGACAGTGCTCATCGCTGCGGACGTGCTGCCAGATGGGCCCTTCCCCCAGGATGAGAAGCTGAAGGATGGTACGGTCTTCCCAGTCTCTCCCTCTCCTCCCTCCCATCTCTACTGGTTTTTCCCCTTCTGTGTTTGTCACTCTTCTTTTCTCTCCAGGGTTCCCCTTTGGTGGATAGGCACTTAGTATGTGGTTCTCCAAGAATTCCTGGGCTTCAGGGCCAATTTCTATGTCCCTGATACACATGTGTTCCTCGGTGCAGCCCTCTGCTCGGAGCAGGGGAACCAGGAAGGAAGTTCTGCCCACTCCCACTCCAAGGATCCTTGCCTTCTCCACCAGCCTAGCCCTAAGGACACAGGTGGCAAACACAAGGCCCTTGGGCTGAATCCCGCCCTCCACCTTGTTTTATCTGGCCTGGTGCCTTGTTTCTACTTGGTGGCAGCGCTGAGCATCTTGCCCCTAGTTAAGGAGTAGTTACATTTATACAGTCCTAAATTACATTCGGCCCTTTGAAGGCAACCGCAAGGCTGTGTGGCTGCCGCTGAAAATGAGTTTGACACCATGCATAAGTGGATAGAGAAGGCAAAGGTTGTTCCCTTTACAGAAAAAAAAACGGGCCTACTGAAGTGACTGGGCAGTGGGGGCAGTTGTCCACACTCTTTACTACTGTTCTAAAAGCCCCAACCCCCTTAAAATTTTTTTTTGAGACTACTTGGGACAAACATCAATAAGTAAGGTAAAAGAATATTCTGTGTCCCTTTCCTTGTAAGGTAAAAGAATATTCTTTGTCCCCTCTTCCAAGAATTTCTCTCCAGTGGTAGTTTTCCCAGTAATGGGTAACATTTTAACAATAAAATGTCTTAGATTACACTGAGGGAGGTTGGAAGTAGCCTTTGTGTAGTCAGTGGTGGACGCTTTTACAGATATCTCTCATCTCTGTAACTGAGGAAGTTACGCATGTCTTGGCTCTTCAACCAGGCCAACTCCTGAGTTCAAGATTGTTCTAAAGCAGACCCCGGGGTCTGGCCCCCCTTGTCTCAGACCCAGCTTGGCATATCTTTGGGGGGCCTGCTGATCTCTGTGTGTGGCCTGGCCCATGCTGGAGGGCTGCCTAGGCCTGATCTCCAACAGGAGCTGCCGCCAGGGCTGGGTCTACACTTACATTTCATGCCAGCCTGGCTCGGGGGACCTGCCATCATGATGGACGCTGAACTCAGTCTGAACTGACTGACCTATTGACCAGAGGAAAGCTGTTAGTGGGGAAATAGGTGAAATTCAAGTAAGGTCTGGGGATGTGTTGTGTCGATGTTTATTTCCTGGTGTAGATTGTACAATGGTCATGTAAGATGATAACGACAGAGGAAGCCAAGTGAAGGAAATTTGTGGTGTATTATGTAAGTCTAAAATTATTTCAAAATAAGTACTTAAGCCTTTAAAAGAAAATAAAAACGAAAGAATATTTTTAAAAGGCAAACCCTGGTATGTTCCATGGCCATCCTACTCGACCTGAAGCCTCACTGACGCTGCGGTTGTGCTAACACCAGGCTCTGGACATTTGGATACCAAGTTGCAGCGAGTAGGCCCCAGCAAAAGCCTCATGTGACGCATCTGCTTCCCTGTGCAGAGTGACACCCTCCTTTCATCCCCACAGCAATGAGTCCTCTAAGCCATGCAATACAGGGGAAAGAGCAGGGCCTTGGCAGTCACAACGGGGTTTGCAGCCCAGGTTGCCACTCGCTTTCTCCCGTGTAAAATGGGAACAGCCTCCCCATCTCCCTCTAATGGTCATTTGAGGATTCAGTGATTTGGTGGATGTAACGCCCTTAGCACGGAGTATACCTGTGGGCAGCAGGCATTGGTGCTTTCTCTGCTTAGTGGGTTTGTTGGGCTCCATTCTCTGGGAGGTGCCTGGGGCTGGCCAGGAGGGCAGTAGAAGGGCATCTGCCCTGGGCACTCATCAGGGTCTTCTCGCCAGCTTTCTCCCAAGTGATGGAGAACACGGCTTTCTTCGGTGACGTGGTGCTGCGCTTCCCAAGGATCGTGCACCATTACTTTGACCACAACTCCAACTGGAATCTCCTCATCCGCTGGGGCATCAGCTTCTGCAACCAGTCGGGTGTCTTTGACCAGGGGCCCCACTCGCCCATCCTCAGCCTGGTAAGGACTGGGGTGGAGGCAGTCCGGAGCCCTGTCTCCCAGAGTCCCATGAGTCTCGCAGCTGCCTGCAGCTGGGCCTGAATGTCAGCCCTTGGTTGTATTTTCTGTGAGCAGCCTTGGGGCACCTTGAGGTGCTATCCTAAGGGGTTCTGTGCTGATTTCAGTTGCTAGGGGTCATTCCCTAGCCCACATCTGCCCAAGTCTTGGGCCCTGGGTTCCAACATGGAGGGAGTGCCTCATGGGTGAGCAAGATGCAGGAGAAGGCAGAGGATGACTAGCTTTTCCTCATCTGCAGATGGCCCAGGAGCTGGGGATCAGCGAGAAAGGCTCTGACTTCCAGAACCCATTTAAAGTAGATCACACAGAGGTGAGCTGTGGGGGCTGTGTCCATGTTTGTCTGCCTCTGCTGGGCCTTGGGAAGCCAGGTCCTGCAGGGGGTTGGGTGCCTGAGGTGGAGCCTGAGGGTCTTAGACTTGGAGCCAGACAGGCCTGGATCTGGGTCCGGGAACTGTCACTCACTCACTGGTGCCTGCGGGCTGCTCCTGTGTTAGCCTCGGGCTGCCTGTCTGTTCACGGCATGGGGACCCCAGCTGTAGGGCAGTCAGAGGCTGTGAACACTCCCTTCTCCGTGTATAGTAGACATGGCATAGCAGGTACGTGTGAGGGAAGCCAAGGTAGGTCAAGTCATGCTCTTCTCTGTCACTGAGTCTGTGATCACCCAGCCAGGCTTCTGTCCTACATTCTTGTATCTGTGTCATCCTAGGGGGCTGAGGTGGGCTCTGAGGGCTGGAGGCTATGGGGTAGGATGACAGGTAAGGGCACACACAGTAGAGGAGACGATCAGAGGTGGCATGGGGACAGAAGGGCAGGAAGGAAGGGTTGGAGAACTGGACTCCTCAAATCACAGGCTCACCCCTGGTGCAAGAAAGGGAGAGTGTCAGGGTCTGCAAGGAGCCTCAGATTTTCCACCCTGCTTGCAGGCTAGCAAGCCAGCCTGCTACGGTTGCATGGATACTGACAAGTCAGAGACATCAGAATGTACTATAGCACAAGCAGTGTCCAGAGTAGGGGCTTGCTCATGTTGGTTCCTCTTGTTCCCTGAGTCCCACAGGAGTGACAAGAGGGGCCCAGGTAGATGCCACACAGGCAGTGGGTTTACATCGTAGCTGAAGAACACCAAGCTTGGCACATTTACCACTTTTATAGTGAACATTGCAAGGGGGGGGGCGGTGTGTGGTGAAGACACCACCTCATCCTTCAAGGTTCTCTGCACACACAATCTTGAGAAATGGCCCAGGTGCAGAGTGGTCAGGGCTTTGCATTCTTGGTGCATCCAGCAAGAACATGCAGGGACATGCAGGGCCACATGGCTATCTCCCCAACAGTCAGCCCTTCAGCCCTGCGTGTTGTGGCTTAACTCGGACTTCCAAGCGAATGTGTTCTCCGTCTCTTAAGTTGACCAATAGAGGCTAGGATCGAATTTGTTCAATTTGTCTCCTACTGCATGTAGTTAAGGCTGCCATCAGTACAACTAAGCAGCAGGATGAGGCCAGCCTGCAGTATCGATCTCAGCCTTGTGCTCCAGGGTCCCGGACTCAACTGTGATCAGTTTTGGGGGAACCAGTAGGTCTTACTCTAGACAGTCAGATGTGGTCGAAGGCCAGTCTCTATTCATTATTACCCACCCAAGAGTTTAGACTGACCTGCTGGTCTTCGTTGTTATTGCCAGTGATTACAAGGGCAGTAGATGGAACTGCAGCGACCCTCGACCCCAGTGGAGAAATACTCCGTGGCCCACTGTCTCCCACGTGTCACACTGGATATGGGACACCCTTAGATTGTTTGACTTAATCCCAAGTGTCACTGTGCAGTTGCAGCCTCTGTGGCCCTACATGACAGAACCCCAGGCCATTCAGGCATCAGGAAAAGGAGAGGGGTTTGGATCGGGCAGATTGAAACAAAGCTGTACTGGCCTGTATGTCTGCACAGGGTCACTCGGGGGCTGCCTTTGATGGCATTAGGCACACCGGAGTGGTTCAGTACTGACCGTGTCCACGTCAGTTTTTCTGTCACATGCTTGAGAAGGACACGTCCAGCAGCTGGTCAAATGGTCATTTGCAGCTGCAGATGGGGTTCAGTGGGGGAACTACATGCACAAAAGATCTGGTCAAATGCCCTTGGCTTGGGCAGCCCCTGGGACTGTTTCGCCAAGTGGCAGTGCTGGATCTAAGGCACAAAAAGGATTAATTGTTCACATTTCCTTGGACCTAAGGCGTTATGCTAGATGCTGGGATTATCGCTACAAGACCGGTGTGTCACATCCTGGTCATCCCCCACTCTCACCTAGACCTTTGTCTAGAAGAGTCAGATGGGAATGAGACAAGGGCATCTTTACAGCATTTGCAGAGGCATATCATATCTCCATCTTGGTCCACGTGGGCCACTGTGGGGGCACTTAGCAAGGAATATACTCAACCAGTGGACATTATCCTAATGATCTTGGGCCATTCTGTTCCGACCTGGGACTCCAGGTCACCAAACCAGAAGTGCAGAGTGGGCTTTGTGCCAGCCCGTGGTGGCAGGTGTGCTGCCATATCCAGTACAGTGACGCCTGCCAGTGCTAGCTCGATCCGCCGTTTGATGCTGTCGGTCTCATCAGAGAAAGGGCCTCACCGTGGGCATCTAAGCGAGTGACACAGACTGTCCAGATGTTTCTATGGTTAACAGCCCCAAAAAGGGATGGCCGTCTTCAATGTGCCAGTCTGTAGTCTTGTGGGCAGCAGACCAAATGGTAGGAGACTGACAACAGCTGGTAAAAATGCAACACGCCTGGTCACGAGGAGCATTGTCTAGGTAAAGGTGACGGCTTTAATTCAGATCATTGGCTGGCTGGCCTTTGTGGCAGCTGGTCTTTCATCCTTGTCGCAAGGGCTGATGGCTCTGCCACCTATAGACAGCCGTGTCAGGGGTCCCTCACTGCACTCCCAGGTTGATGATATGCTAGGTCTCTGTGTATAGTTGCGCTCTATTGTGGCAGTGGCGAAAACCTACAAAGCAAAATCAGAAAAGGGCAAAGGCGCAAGGGCGAAGTTAGAGGGGAACCAGGCACAGGCTGCCCGTCCCCTCCCAGTGGAGTCACAGGGCACACTTAATTCCCCCAGCAGCAAGTTGTGACAGCACATTTGAAAGTTGTCTGTTGGGGAAGCTCATTAAAGACTAATGCCCAAGGTTGTTATTGGGACTGGTCACACAGGCACCCTCTGCCTGGCACACACCAAAATTCCAGACTCCCGGGAGGAAGCAGGCGTTCAGCATAAACCACGGCTCAGGCCCTGTGAGCTGCTCTTGTCGGTCGGAGTGGTGGGACCCCTCCCAGGATCCCAGGTCCCAGATGCCAGGCACAGGCCAACCTTGGAAGCAGGCCTTTCAGAGGGTAGCAGTGAGGCTGGCTCCGCTAACCCTTCTCTGCAACAGCACCATTGGCTAGTAATTCGGCTGAACTGTCAGTGGACCAGGACTGAGTATTCAGGGTAGTTTGTGAGTTTAGGGTTCCGTTGAATCAGTGGTTTGTCACCCCTTCGTGTAAGCCCAAGATAACGTGTTTGGTCAAGGCTGCTCACACCAATCACAGTCCTGTTAAATGGACCTGGTAAGGAACAGTCAGCGCTGGGTTCTCGGTGGACCTGGCAAGAACATGCAGGGACGCTTAAGACCACAGCAGATTGCCTTTCCCAATGCAGAGTGCCCACAGGGGTGCCATATGGCTGTGACACTGGCTGTCCTCACCCTGCAGATCATACATAGGTGCCCTGCACAGGTAGGGGGTGAGAGTGTGGGCCTCAGAGAGAGTGGGCTCCAGGTAGGTTTAGTTTAGCTTCATCGTAACGTGCCCACTTTGCTTGGACAGAACCAGAGCCGCAACATGCTTTCCTTACTTCTTGTCTAGGGACAGCCCCAAGGTTTTACACATTAATTTTTTTTTTAATTTATTGATTTTAGAGAAAGGAAGAGAGAGAAAATTGCTTTGTTGTTCTACTCACTTAAACACTCACTGCATGCTTCTTATATGTGCCTGGACCAGAGATCAAACCTGCAACCTTGGCATACCAGGATGATGCTCTAACCAACTGAGCTAGCCAGCCAGGGCTTACACACTTTTATGTCCATCATGGACCGGTCTACTGGCATAGCCCAGGCTTGCTCAGCTCCCATCATGCACTTTCTCTACACTCACGAGTGTTCCAGGGGCCTCCCCCACTGTATGCAGCTATCACAGGCTCCAACTTGTGTCAGGCTGAGTGCTGGCCATTGTCCCTCTCCCTGCCCTTCAGATGCTGATAGTCTAATGGGGGAGGATGCAGAGAATCACAGTCCCAGTCCAGCGTGATCACTATGTCAGTGGAGGAGGGAAGTGATGAGCGCAGGACCCCTGAGGGGGCCTGGCCCAGGCCTCTGCTGGTACCTGGGGAAGGCGGTGGGATAAGTGAGAGCTGCCAGACGTACTCAGGGAAGACCTTCCAGGCAGAAGGACCAGCTTAAAGGCTCAGGGACACGGCCCGTTCCTTCATTCCACATTTAGTGAGCACCTACTGACTCGCTGCTGCTAGAGAAACAGACCAGCCCTACTCTTGCTGGGGAGGACGTTCTAGTTGGAGGAGACAGTCAATAAAAATACACTATGACAGGTGGCAACCATGGCTGTGGGGGAAAACGTGGGGGGGATGGTTAAGGAATCCCGGGGTAGGGTGGAGGTACAGTTAGTTGTCTTGCATGACGGGATGCAGAGGGTCTCAATGAGAAGATTGGAAGGAAGTAAGAGTCAGCGTGTTGTCGGGGATGGAAGGAGAACTTTCGTGGCTGAAGGAACAGCAAGTGCAGAGGGCCTGAGTTGGAAGCTTGTTTGGAGGAGTGAGGAGAGCGAGGAGGTGAAGTCAGAGTTGTTGGCCAGGTCACCAGGCCCTTGAAGGGCATCCAGGAGCCTTGGCATTTACCCTGAGAGACGTGGAGAGCAAGCAGGGTGATTGGCTCTGACTTACCCCTTTAAAGGATCTAGCTGCTGCGCGGGATCTAAGGGAGTAGTTTGGGGGACCAGGGTGGAGACAGGGACACTGGTGAGGAGGCTCCTGTGCTTGCTGCGTGGGAGTGGGCAGTGGCTTGAACTGGGTGACAGCCGTAGAGCTGGTGCGTATGGTGAGATTCTGGTTCCGCTTGAAGGCAGAGCCAGCAGGACTTGCTAAGGAAGCAGATGTGCAGTGAGAGAGAAATATTAAGGATGACTGGAAGATTGTAGGCCTGAGCACATGGGAGAATGGGGCTGCCGTTTTCTAAGATGGGCAGACTGGTGGGAGCAGGCTGGGGGCTGGGTGGGGAGCCAGGCTTTGTTTGTGGACCTGGTGAGCATCTGAATGGAGATGCCAGGGAAACAATTGGCCACATGACTCTAGATTTCAGGGGAAGGGCTGAAGCTCAGATTACAAATGTGAGTCATGCATGCAAAGAAAATGTCAAAATCCGTGTCCAGGAGGCCATCATGGGGGACGGGGGTCCGGAGGGGAGGGTCAGGGCAGATGGAGAAGCAGAGTGAGGGCTGAAGCCTGAGATGTGGCTGCAGTTGGAGTTTGAGGGAATGAGGAGGAGCTAGCAAAGAGCCCCAAGAAAGAACAGGCAGTGTGAGAGCAGTAAACCCAAGAGTTGTTTCCCTGAGGTCGCGTGAAGACAGTTGCAGGAAGGAGTGATGGGCCCATCAACCCCGATGGAGAGGTTAGGAATGCAAGGCCTGAGGCCTGGGCACTGGATTTAGCAATATGGAGGCCATCAGAGATCCTCACAAAGGCTATTTTGGTGGAAGGGTGAGGACAAGAGAATGGATTTCCAGAAGATAAAGGGAAAGGAAGTAGACACAGGAAGTGTAGCCAACCCCTTTGAAGAGTTCGTTTTCCCAGGGAACACACCGGTGGGAGAGTAGCTGGGGAGCAGTGTGGGCCTGAGGGGAATTTGAATTTAGTCAGTGGAAGAGACTGGCACGTCTGCATATCGACAGCAATGACTCATGAGGGAGGAAGGACTGATGATGGCATGGAGATAGGAGGGGGGCCCGGCCTCCATCACCAGGCAGCACAAAGGGCCCACTTGAGCTTAGCACCAGAAATTTAAAGTAGACATTAGCCTGGGCTCCCCTACTGAGGCTCAGCCATCTGGGGCCCAAGGGGCAGGGTCCTGACTGACTTTTCCCCAGCCAGAGCCAGAAGTTATCGGGGTGGCCTAATGGGTCTCCTAGCTCCTCATCTCCCCCAAGAGGACCAGTTAACTCAGAGGGACAGGAGGTAGAGTGTGGTAGGGGAAGCACCGTTCGTGAGGACAGGGCTGCTGCAAGGGTGTTGGGGAAATTCAGCCATGCCAGGTTGGGGGCACATCTGGGACATATTAGTGGAGGTGCCAGGTGGACACTTAGGTATGGGGTACACATTTCAGGGGTAACTGACCATATAGATTTAACAGAAGCCTGGGTTTGGAGAGAGTATGGGGAAAGGAGTGCAGGGCCTGGGGTTGCATTTTCAGAGTACCCCAGCTGGAGTACTCTCACCCCCATCCCACTCCTGCTCACCCTGTGTTCCCGCTTCCTCACCAGGCATCACCCTCCACTGTCCAGTCTTCTCTTCCTCCCACCTGCTTTCCGGGGCCTGTCAGTTTGACTTGTGACCCACCTGCCTCCTATGCACTCCTCACCTGGGCAGGAAGGCGGGAGGCATGCTGTCTCTCATCCTCAGTGGTGCGCAGCCAGGGCTTGGGGGTGTGGTCCGTTGCCGGGCCCCGTCACCCTGGGGGGAATCTGTTTACTGTTTCTCTGATGCCAGTGCAGGTTCACACATCGGCCCCTGTCACTCACCCTGTTTGCTGTTGGCCTCTCAGGATCCACTAGCAGTTGTCCCCAAGCCCATTGAACCATCTCCATGTCTGTGGACTCCCTGAGGGCAGGGCCCGTGTCTAACCAGCCTTGCTGTCCCCACAGCCCGCAGTGGCCTAGCTCACGGGAAACTGCTGCCAGCGAACTAAATAAGACCACTCTGCTCTTGCCCGCAGTTCATCTCTAGCACTGACCCTCTCCAGAAGGCCCTGAGAGAAGAGGAGAAGCGCCGGAAGAAAGAGGAGAAGCGGAAAGAAATCCGAAAAGGCCCGCGGATCTCGAGATCCCGGTCTGAGTTATAGGCCCATTGTAGCCCAGGGTTCAAGAGGCCAGGGGGAAGAGGAAGAGGCAGCACGGCCAAGGTGAAGCAGCGCTGACTGCTTGGTGGTGAGAGCTGGCCCTTGTGAAGGGAGGCCCTGTTTGCTTGGCCCCCTGGAGCTGGCTTTGAGGCCCAACTGAAGAGGCTGGGCTACAGAGGGCTGGATTTCCTCCCAGGGGCTTCCCTGGAGGGAGCGTGGAGGGGACCTTCAGGGGACACTGTGCTGCAGATCTAACCCTGTGGAGATGCTGGGGGAGGTAGGAGGGGTCCAGGGCTGTACCCTTCCAGCGGATGAGGACTGATGGCCGGCTGGCTGCTGCCCTTTATGGGGAGGTAGCAGAACCAGGCTCCGAGCCATGTGTGGTGGTGCCAGTGTCACTGAGCCACATGGCATGAGTTCCAGCCCCCTGCAGAGATGCAATAAAAGCCAGCCAACCCTCTGGGCAAGTCACAGCTGGTTTGGGCCCCAGGTAGCTATGAAGCCCTTTACCAGGTGGGTAACCAGAGGCCCTCAGAGACGTACTGAGCACCTGAGAGTATGTTCCCATCTCATCAGGAGAGCCCCAGGCCCTTGGGAGGTGGGGGAGGAGGGGCAGTGAAGCAGGGCCTTGGTTTGGCCCCCTAATCCCTTCTTAGCACTGTCCTTGAAGGATCAGTGTTGGAAAGGGACAGGAAGGGTCCTAGGAATGTGTTTATCCAAAGTGACCATGGAGCAACATGATCTCTCTCCTCTACTATCTGGGGACAGTCATAGAACAGGCACAGGGAAGCGTTAGTCTATTCTCTCTGGCAATGCTGGGAGACCCTCAGCCTTTGGGCAGGGGGTAGGGGGACAGGCTGCAGCTCTGCAGAAGGCTATGCTTTGTGATGGCAAAGCTGCTCCAAGCTTGATTCATCAGACGGTGAGCTCTCTGGTTCAGGATGCATGCGAGCAGAGACCTGTGCCACAGGGCAGGGAAGGCGCAGAGGCTCTGAGGGAGCAGCTGCCCTTCAGTTGTGCTCTTCCCAGGGAGAGGAGGGAGGGGCTCTGGAGGGAATTCTAGCTCTGTCTCTTTGACCTTGGCAAGCCAGGGCCTGCCTCTTAACAGGGGAGAGATGTAACTTTCCTGAACCCACCACCACTACCACCACTATCAAAGCCCAAGGGAGACCCAAGTCTTGTCTCAGCCCATCAGACTTGCTGAGTGAGCCTGGCCCACCTCTTGTCTGTGCTGTGGCTTCATTGACCAAATGAATTTGATAATGTCTGAATTGCTTGCCTAGCCCTTCTCCAAGGCTGGGGTCTGCCTTTTCAGTGACAGGTGGCCTTCTCGGATGGTTCTTCATTGTTCTATAAATTTGCTAAGCACCCACTGTAAGCACAGCCAGAGAGAGGGGTCCAGTCTTCACCTCTGCCCTATCTGGTACCTTTATGCTCCTGGGCTCCTCCTAACACATCTTCCGCCTCTCTCCATCTTGGTCGATATCTTCCTCTCCATCTTCAAACCCCATCTGACACCATCAGAGAAACAGACAGAATCACCTACTTCCCCTTTCTCCTTCCTGTTGCTGCACTGTTGATTGTTGTGGTCACTCGTTCCTGAAACTCCACCTTGAGTCTTACTGTACGCAGAGCCTGTCCACCTCCCCCGCTGGAAGCTGTAGAGACCCAAGGGTACTGTTTGTCCAGCCTCCTTGCCTCTGGGATTCAGTTATGTGGCTGAAATGCCATCACCAGCCTGTGTGAGTGGCGCTGGTAGAAGCAGTGGCCCCAGGGGTGCCCAATGATGTCTTCAGTGTTGCTTTTAGTGTGGTCTTAGATTTTGTTCCTGTGTTGAGTTTCCAGGCCTGATCTGAGACACCCATGGAAAGTCTTGGAGTTCCCAATATCCCCTAAGGCAAGTCTTCTCATCAGTGGCACTGTTTACACTTGGGGCCACATACTTCTTTGCTGTGACTGTGAGGAGGGCTGTGTGTATTATAGGATACTTAGCAGCATTCTTGGCTGCTCACTAAATCTGTAGTGATCTCCCAGTATGACATCCAACCACATCTCAGACACTGCTAAATGTGATATGGGAAACTTTGAAAAACCTCTGTTTAACCTTTATTTGCCCAGGCGCCAGGCGCCCTAGAGAGAATGATGGGGCCGTCTGGGAGGGCGGGTGGCCAGATAGTGAGGACTGGAACTAGCACCCCTGCTGATAGAACAATTATCACATTCTGCTTCTGTATCCCACATTTGTCACTTAGACAGGAAGACCCCTAATCTATATATTCCCCAAGAAACTTTTGTTCGGGGCTCAGAATTTGGAGACTTACTCCTCTGGGCCCATGCACTTTAAGTAATAAACCTCGTACTCCAGAATCCCTCGGTGTCTGGTCGCTTCATTTTCCTATAACAGGTGTCCCCTGGGAGCAAAGCATTCCTGGCCTACCCACTACCCTTCTTCCTCCCTACTGCAGCCCCCATCCTCCTCTGCCGACTCCCGTTGCTGCCCACAGAGTGATACTGTTGATCCGCCCAGGCTTCTGGGCCACCGTGTTGTCCTGGTTCTCTGCCCTTGGTCTGAGCCTGCTCTGTCTCTTCCTGATCCATCTTTCCTCACCTGCGCCTTAAATAAAGAGGTTTTTGTTTGTTTTTTGGGTTTTTTTTTTGGTTTAGTCTCCCCCGTGCTCTTCTTGACAGCTGCATCCTCTAATACCACAAAGCTCATGGCACTTGTCCTGTTGCTACCCGATAACCCTCAGTCCTGATGTTTCAGCTTATCCAAAATCAAATGTATTTCCCACCCTAAAGCCTCACCTCTATGTCAAATCATGGAGTACTCACTCTTGCTTAACCCTGGAAGGAATGATATCAAAGCTGAATCCAGAAAGATTAGTGAAGGAGGGAGAAGGGAACAAGTTCTGGGAACAGAGGCCTGTCAGTGTAGGCATCAAAAGTAGTGAATGGAAAAACATGCCAAGTTCTCTCTATGACCTCTAGCAAGTGCCCAGTCCGTGGTTGGTATCTGGACATAATGGTCATTTAGTGCAGTCTCTTCCTTTCCCAGATGAAGAACCCAGATTCTGAGGAGTGACTCGTTGGAGGCTGGTCCACCCTGTGGAGTCCGTCTTGGTTCTCCCAGCCAAGGCAAGATGCCAGCTCAAGGAGCTGTTCAGTTAGGTGAGGTCCAGGCCAGAAGGAGAATGTCAGTACTTTCCTGAGGCTGGGTCTAGTGCCATCATCTTCCATAGTTTCTACGGAGCTTCATTTATGTTCCCTTCAGGCTGCCTCGCTAGGAACCGGGGCCTCTGGGCAGGTCCAACTGGGAGCTGTGGGAACAGCTGCAGAAAGGGCAGTGCTGTGTCCACCTACTCAACCTGATGCTCCTGCAGCCCTCTGTGGGGGGTAACTGAGACTGGGGGATGGGAGGGCACTGGACCAAAGTGAGTCATAGGGTGGGCCAGCAGATGGTCACCTCCACAGTGTAGGGAGCCCTGTGAGAGCCACTGAGAGGCGCAGTTGATGGTCACACTGTCCAGCTCAGTGCCAGGTCCAGAGCAGGGTAGCAGGGTTTGGTTTTCTGTCTCAGAGTGAGACTGGTGTAGTGAACACCAGCTCTCCAACATGTAATAATGAGAACATTCTTGTCTTTTTTCCCCAAAGTAAGACTTTATTTATGTTATACAAGTGTATTATAAAAAGTATATTGAACTATCAAGAAGAAAGTAAAATTCACCCTAAACCCACTGTTCCCATAACCTTGACTGGCACTCAGCTGTTGGGCCTTCTATCCGTTTGCCTTTCATGTGAGCAAATAAATCCCTGTTTTTTCTATTAAAAAGCTACCTTGTGTGGGCACTTACTATACTGCGGGCACTTATGCCAAGTGCTGCTGGCACAGCTGCTCCTGCCTCGGGGCCCTGGTCCATGTCGTCCATTGCCTCAGCCACACCACACGCGCTCCTCTCCTCATAATTGTAGTTTCATCTTAAATGGCAAAGGCCCTTCCTGACAATCCCACGTCAGTTTCATCACACCTGTTACTTTCCCTTGATCACTGGTACTATTATGTTACTTATTTTGTTTGTTTGACATCTGTTTTCTTCACTGGACTGGAAGCTCTCAGAGGGCAGGAACTATTTCCTGCCACAGAGGTGTTCAACAAATGTTATGAAATGAATGTGCAGGTGACCCTCACAACTATGAGAGGGCACTATTTCCATTTGTAAAATTTTTAAAATTTATCTTTAGAAGGGAAGGGAAGGAGAGAGGGAGAGAAATATCAATGTATGGTTGCCTCTTGTGCATCCCCTGCTGGGAACTGGCCTGCAACCCAGGCACATGCCCTGATGGGGAATCAAACCATGATCTTTTGGTTCGCAGGCCCATGCTCAATCCACTGAGCTACACCAGCCAGGTCCATTTTAGAGATGACAAAACCAGGGCTTACAACAGTCAAACTGCCCAAGGTCACACTGCATGAGTGACTCCCTATATCTGCCTCCACGCAGCTTCTGTGCTTGTAAGTCCTGACCACAAAGCAACAGCTGCCTCTCATACTCATAGGGAATATACTTTTCCCTTTTAACAATATATTGCAGCCCTGACTGGTGTGGCTTAGTGGATCCAGTGCCAGCGAGGGAACAGTCAAGGAGTTCAATACCTGGTCAGGGCACATGCCTGTGTTGTGGGCCAGGTCCCCATATGGGGGCGTTTGAGAGGCAACCGATTGATGTTTCTCTTGCTCCCTCTTTTCCCCTCCCCCTCTCTCTGAAAACAATAAAATCTTTAAAATACCCAATATATTACAAAAGTCTGTCAATAGCTGTACATTTAGCCACATAATGTTTAATGACGCCATGGTATTCCATTGTGTGGTTGTCATTTATTCATGCAGTTCCTTATTGGGGACAGTTACAAAGGACTTGCCTACTTGTTTGAGCACTCGTTCTTTTATTCTGTAGGGTAAATCCTTAGACGCTTGCATATTTGTTTTACATCGTGACTAGCTCCAGGATGGGGGCAATGGGGTGCTTGAAGGAGTGGGAACCTGTGGGTCGGCTATGCGTCAGAATTCCTGCGCAACTTTAGCAAAATGCTCATGCCGCGCCCGCCTCAGCAGGCTCGTGGTAGCACGGGCACTGGCATCGTTTTAAAGGTCCGCAGGCGATTCCGAGGTACCCGGGGTGAGATCCGGAGGAAAAAGCGCGTGGTCGCGGCAGGTGCGAAGGCGCAGAGGTGGTCAGCGTGCTCCGTACTTGGACAATTCGTAGTCCACGTCGAGCCTCAGTTTCCGCCTCCGTAGGGGGCGTGGGAGGAACGCGGTTTGAAGGGTCTCCGGACTGTTCTGGGGCCCAGCGTTTGGGGGCCAGGTTCGATTACACTAGCAGTCCCAGGCGGGAATGCGGCGGGGTAGCTGGGACGATGACGTAATGTGCTCACTGCCTGCTCTGGGACTGACTGGCGGGCGGGGGGTGGAGCTCGTTAACTCTGCAATTCCCGGCGGGTGGATGGAATAGCTTGCGGAGCAGACCCAACGTAGAGGAGAGAGGCTCCTTTAAACTAGGGGAAGGAGGCTGGGCCGAGGACCAGGAGGCTTTTGTTCGCATTCGCTACCACACCGTGAGGGGAGGTGTTTTGCTATGCAAATCTGAGCTGCTGATCGCTGACGCGCAATCACCCCACGCGCGGCTTTGCTCGCCGATTGGCCGTGAAGAGCCTGGTCCCATTGACAACAAACGCGGGTACGTGCGACCTGGGGGCGGGGCCGCAGAGGGCGCGGATTGGGGCGGGGGAATCCCGCCCCGCCCCTCCCGCGCAGCGCAAACATGGCGGAGGGTGACACCGGCCGGTGAGGCGGTGCCGGGCGGAGGCTGTAGGGTGTCATGGGTGGTGGCAGCGGCACCGCCTCCGCGTCTTCCTGAACAGGCCGGCTAGGAGGCCTCTGCGCCGAGCCGGGCGATGGACGAGAGCGGCGAGTTGGGCGGTCTGGAGACCATGGAGACGCTCACCGAGCTGGGCGACGAGCTGACCCTGGGGGATATCGATGGTGAGTGGTGGGTGGGTGAGTGGGAGTGCGGGGGCGCGCGGGGAGGAAGGGGTTACAGCGGCGCGCGCGGGTGCGCGTGCGCCCCCCGCCCGGAACCCCGGCTCGCGCGGGGAGAACCGGCACACGCGGTCCCCCCGGAGCTCCCCAGGCTTTCCGGGCTCTGTGGGTCTGAACCCCGGCCGGGGTTCCTACTGGCCCTCCGTTCCTACTGGCCACAGGATCCGCTCCCGGGATCCGCGTGTCTTTAAGCGAAGCGAGGGTCGTGAGGCAGGGGGCGCGGAGCCCGGGGCGTCCCGGTGGTCCGGTGGGAGCGACCCGACAAGAGCGCGCAGCCGCCTCCTCCCTCGCGCGCCTACACACGCCTCCCCAGGTCCCACTCTCCCGCCGCCAGCGACCCAGCGTTGTACCTGTCACTCCCCGCCCGAAGCGGGGGCGGCTTTGGGATCCCCGGACTCCGCGCCCGCAGCCCCGGTCCTCTGGGGTGGACCCACGGCGGGGTCTTCGGCGCTCGGGAAACTTTGGGCAGCGAGTGGCTGCAGAAGCAAGTTGTTGATGAAGCAAGGGGTGGCGGCGGCGGAGTCTGCACGCATCTCGGTGGCATGGAGACCCGAGTGCTCCTGCTGCCGCGCTGCAAAGGGAGTTGAGCAGCAGGAATTTTGAGTTGTGGCCCCTCGGGGACAGGCTGGGGAGCGGGTAGCCTTTGTTCCAGCGGCCTTAACAGCGGAGTGGAAGAGCTGGTAGGAGCCCAGAGATCCTCTCTGAAATGCTCTCACTTTGTTACCATTGGACCCCAAAGTTTGGAGAGAATCAGCGACCTGCCCAAGGTCACCCAGCTGATTACAGAGCCCAGTTCCTGGGCCAGTGTTGGTGTCTACATCAGGCTTCCGTCTGACCTTTGGGGGTGAGAAGTCCATCGAATACGTTTGTAATGATAACTCTGAATAGTTGGGCTCTTGTGATGTTCTAGTCCCCAGATATTTGATACTTTATATTGTTTCACTTATTCCTCACTACAGTCCCGTAAGACAGATATTCTTACTTCTATTTTTTACAAGAAATTGAGTCTAGGAGATGTTAACTTGATAAGGTCACTCACCTTAGATTGTCCAGAACTTAATGCTCTTAAGCAGTATCTCAGGTGCATTGTGCTCTTTGCAAAGCACTTTTCGAACCTGGGATCTCAGTTCAGCCTTGCAGCAGGTATGATGGCTCCATCATACCTGCAGATTGTCTTCTAGGGGAAGAGATGAGTGGCAGCAGCTAATTGAAAAGGATCAGTTTCCCATTTTGTTTCTATAACATTTTTACACTTTGGCCTATCTTTGCATTCTATTTTTGGTCATCTGGGCAGCATGGTTAGACCTTTAATTGAAGCCCCAAGTCTAACCACAGTCTTTTCCACTAAGTGCTGCTAAAACAGAGATGTATTAATAAGTGGGGGAGGGTAGTTTTTGGAACTTAACAAGGGCAGCTAAGTTTTGAGCACTTCATGCCAGGCACTCTGTTAGGTATTCATATACCTCAATGTTCTCAATTTTTAACAGGTACTGCCAGTCTACTCTCACAGATCCTGGAACTGAGGCCCAAGGTAGTTTATTAATTTACCTAAGGTCACACAGCCAGTAAGAAGTATGTCTGAACTGCCTACCAGGATGTTCACACCTAGAAATTTGGGTCTATTTTGCATTCTCATTTCATAATCCATCTCTACTTGTTTTGATTTGTAACGTGTTAAATTACATAGTGGTTAAGTATTAACTTTGTCCCCAGAGATTTCTAAGTATAGCGTACATTCTGGAAATTACCACAGTGGTTCAATGGCTTCATAGGTCCCCATACCAGATTTGGGGGAAAGTGGCTCCCTGTGTCTAATTGGCCAAGAAGTGCTAGTTGTGGTTTCTGGGCTGTAGGGACGATGAGAGATAGTATATAGGCAATTTTTTGGCCTCATGGAGCTTGAGATGAATAGCAGTAAAACTATAGTTGCTGAATATAGAATAGCTCACTATTGCACACAGCAGTAAGTGAAAGTATCAAGGGAGCTTGATGAAGGCCGGCTTATCAGGAAGATTACACCAAGGAGAGCCCTTCCCCTGGGCCTTGGAGGACAAGAACGGTTGGGCAGACTGAAGGCCAGTGGTCTGCAGGTGCCAATATCCCTGAATACTTACTCATCCATTCTGCCTCCAGAACATCAGCACCATGAGGACAAGGGCCTTTTGTTTTATTCACACTGTATTTCTTGCACCTAGAACTATTTGTGGAATGCCTGAATGAACCCAGAACCTTGAACTGGGCAGGATTCTAGGGGTTTGGATTAGATCAGGGGTAGCCAGCTCAGATGCTTCTAGGTGCTAGTCAGATGAGGAAGAAAAAAGATTCTGGATATGAAACACACACACACACACACACACACACACACAGAGTTGTGTGTGTGTGGTAGGGGAGAAGGGATAATTCCAACGTAGAGAGCTCATACCTGCCTCTTGGATCCATGGCGAATTCTTCAGTAGCCATCACTGGCCCTGCTATAGTTCACTAGGATGTGGACCAAAGGAGGCCATATCACTTATTAAGCAGAAGGGAGGGAGAAAGAGAGAGAGAAACATCAATGTGTGGTTGCCTCTTATGTGGCCACCACTTGGGATCCGGCCAGCAACCCAGGCATGTGCCCTGAATGGGAATCGAATTAGTGAGTCTTTGGTTCGCAGCCCGTGCTCAATCCACTGAGCTACACCAGCCAGGGTCTAAGCACATCTCTTGAGTAGCTTCTAAGTACCCCCCGTGATGGACAAAGTGCTGAGAATAGCTTTGAACGAGACATCCAAGGTCTCTTCTCTTTTAGGAAACTTCAGTTCTTGAGGGAGGAAATAAGCTAAACAAATAAAATAACACTGTTGGCATAGCTCTATGAAAATAAAATGGGCCCATGTTATAGAGAGTGACTAGTAGCTAAGTTTATTTTTCTTTTTTTTTTTCTTTTTTTTTAAAGATTTTATTTATTTATCTTTAGAGAGGAAGGGAAGGAGAGAGGGAGAGAAACATCAATGTATGGTTGCCTTTCATACATCCCCTGCTGGGAACTGGCCTGCAGGGAACCGGCCTGCAACCCCAGTATGTGCCCTGACTGGGAATTGAACCGCGGTTGTCTGGTTCGCAGGCCTGCGCTCAATCCACTGAGCTACGCCAGCCAGGGAAGCTAAGTTTAAATTGAGTAGGTCAAAGAGGCCTCAGCAGAGTGATCAGCATCTCTTCTTCAAGAGATGCCCAAGTCTGGATTTTTTACAAGATTTTATTTTATTTTTTAGGAGGAGTGGAAGAGAGGGGAAGAAACATCAATGGGTTTCCTCTTGCCTGCTCCCAACTGGGGACCTGGCCCTCAACCCAGGCATGTGCCCTGACCAGGAATTGAACTGGCAACTGTTCAGTTTGCAGGCTGGCGCGCAATCCACTGAGCCACATCAGCCAGGGCCCCAACTCTGGATTTTTATGTGAAATATCCAGATTTCCAAATATTGGCCCAACAAAGCATGTGTGTTAATAGGTCTCCAGTGCCTTGTTCCGCTGCAGAATGCTTAGTTGTCACAGGCCACCAGGCCTCTTATGATAGGATATCTAAAGTATTTGTGTGTGTGTGTGTGTGTGTGTGTGTGTGTGTGTGTGTGTGTGGTAGGTGTCTGTATTGTGAGACACTGTGATAAGCCAGGTCTTCTGCAAAAGCAGAGGCAGGATTTTCTTCCACCGGGATCAGGAAAGAAGGCACAGTCGTTAGAGGGTTTTTGCTGGACCCAGAAAGAGGGGTGGCAGAAGCAGCATGACAAATGTGGAAAGAGAACAATCAAAAAATAAGTTATCACAAGCAAGTTCTTGGAATAGAGGGTGTGCGTTAGGAAACAGAAGATAAGTTCTGAAAGGTGACTCGGAGCCAAATTATGGGGAGTTTTCATACCAGACACATGTTTTGTGGAAAGTAGCGAAGGTACGATGTTAATCATGGGTTTAAGGAAATTCAACTGTGGTGATGAGCAAGGAGGATTGGAGTCGGGGAAGCCAATTAGGAGGGAACTGCGGCCATCCAGGTATGAGCTGGTGCTAAGAGGGTGATGGGACTTGGGTGGGAAGTAGCCTTTGTGCAGGTTGCCTTTACAGGACAAGTTGATAAGACAGGACATGGCCTCTGAAGGCTTGGATCTGAAGACAGAGCAGAGCTGGAATTCTAAAATTCAGAAGCCAGTAGGAAGAGCTGGTTTGGGCAGATGACAGTTAGTCTTAAATGAACTGAAATTGAGGTGCATGGAGGATCATCCACTAGGAAATGGAAGGCAGGTTCTTGGGAGGAGGTCAAAACTGGGGATCGAGGAGTAGGCAGTGTGGGAGAGGATGGAAATGGGAGGCCAGACCAGGTGAGGGAAGTGCCATAACTGATGGGAGGTAAGCATTTTGAGGGGTGATCATGGATGATGGAGACATTGCTGCTGAGGACAGTAAGGATGACAAGGCCAAGCCAGGAGCCATGGGATCTGGCAGTCAGGAGGTCAGCCTTTGACGGTAGTCAGATAAGGGAATATAAGGCTAGATAAACCAGAAGGGAGGCAGGGGTGAGTTAGGCTATGGACAAGGAGAGGCAGCTATTCTCTTCAGAGATGGTTAGCGAAACTTGAGCGAGCTAGTCTACTTACTGTCTTCATGGATTTGCCTATTCTGGGCATTTCATTACAAATGAATTCATATACTATGTGGTATAGTGTTCCGGTCCATCCGCGTTGCTACATAGTGTTCAGTTGTATGGATACAGCACGTTGTTTATCAGCTCGTCAGTTGATGCGCATTTAGGTTATTTCCACTTTTTGGCTATTATAAATGAAGCTGCTGTGAACATTTGTGTAGACATTTTTTCATTTCTCTTGGGTAGATCCTCTACATTTTTTGTTGGTGTTTGTGTTTTTCTAGGGTTTGTGATAGCCCCATTTATTCACTTGCTCACTTCCCATGTTTCCGTAACTAATTCAGCCCTAATTTTATGACAAATTCTCAACATGGTGATCAGTTCCTTTTATCCCCCTTGTTGATGTCTCTCCTGGAGACCTCCCTCTTGCTGCCCCACCTGGTGGTTGTCAGGTCTGCTGTCCCGCGCTTAACCCTGAGTACCCTTAGCCATCTCCCTGTGGGCCATGTTGAAGCCCCTATTCCCTAGTTCCTGTTTTTTCACTCATGTGTTTGACAGAACACATCCTCCAGTAGCTTCCTGGGAAAGAGTACATTGGAGGTAAATTTGGGGGGACCTTGCCTGTCTAAAAAATATCTTTATTCTACCCTCACTCCAATTGGATGGTTTGGCTGAGTTTAGAATTTTAAGGTTGGACATAATTTTATGTCAGAATTTTGAAGGCATTGTCTTCTAGCATCTAGAAGTTAAGAAATCTGATACCATTTTGATTCCTGATCCTTTGTGTGTGACCTATTTTCTCCTCTGGAAGCTTGTAGGGTCTTGTTGTGGCATTCTGAATTCCACGATGGTGCACACTGATGTGACTGAGCTGTCTGTCAGTCACGCCCCTGCATGATGGGCTCTACAGGGCTGATGATGTCAGATACTTGCATTCGTTCATACAGTCCTGCTGGTAGCTCACCTTGCACCCCAGGCTGCAAGAAACTTCGGTCCGTGAGCCTTTTGGTGGCACTGTCTTGGGTCTCTGCCAGCTTCTCCTTGCAGTCATTCATTCCCTCTTTGGCAGAGTCTCCAGGCCCTATCAGGCACTGAGGTGCTTGGTAAAGGGATGTTTAATGAGGAGAAGAAAGCACTTGAAGTTTAAGGTGATGGGCGGGCCCCCAGCCCTGGTGTCCACATCACTAGGAAGGTCGGAGTGGCCAACCCAGTGAGCCAGGGTTGAGAGTCGGTGAGGGTGTGGCCCACACACCACTGGGAAGTGCAAGTGAGAGGGGTAAAAACTCACTTCCTATTTTTCCAGTGAGTCATAATTTGGAAAACTACTCAGTGAGGTGAGGCACGCACAGATCTACTTTTTACCCTATGTGTACCTTTTTCAAGACAGCTTTGTTTTGAACCCCCCAAAAATTTGAAATTTATTTTATCTTCTTACATGCTAAAACTTTCGCCACCTGCACAGTACTCTCCATTTGATGCAGTACACCTATTGAGATGATTTTTCCACTACTCCAACAGTTTTTTAACTCATTGATTTTGATGCCTTTTAGTGCTTCGTTTTTTGTTTCACCTCCTCCACATTGGCAAAATATTTCTCTTTGAGGACTTTTTTATCTGGGGAAACAAAAGAAAGGTCACTTGGGGCAAGATCCCGTGAATAGGGAGGGTGGGGCTTGGAGGTCATGTCGTTTTTTGGTCAAAGACTGCTAAATGTGCAGTGCTGTGTGGGCAGGTGCGCTCGTAAATTGCCCATCATAAAGTAGGCAAATGCACTGAAAGAGTTGTCAAAAAATAATTCACTGAAGCCCAATGCAGCTTCTCACAACCATTCCAGCTGGCACACTGATACAGATGGGTCTCTAGAACACTCACTTGTACTACCAGGGACTCGCCCTCCGGAAGATAATTCTGGTTTCTATATACCCCCCAACCCGCCCGCATGTCACTGTTACTTATGTGGGTTGAAAGAGCTAACTCACAGCTTCTTTATTTTCTACCCACTTTTAGCTCTTGATCTCATCTAGGTCCATTTCCTGGGACACTTTTTCTGGGGTTGCTCAGACACCAAACCAGCCTTCTTGGGTTTTTCCTCCTTTCTAGGTCAGACTGGCCTCGCCCTTGACAAACATTCTCCACCCAGGCCTTTGGCCTAATGTTCTTCGGTGTTGCCTGCCTCTCACCAAACGTGCTTTTCTGTCAGTCTTGTAGTCAGTTCATGTCTTGGCATTTTTTTAATGTATTTTTACTTCTTATTCAATTCGGTCTTTTTTCTTCTCAATTTAAGAGGTTCTTAAGCAACTTTATTCAGATAGTCCTTGAATATGAAATTGTCTGTATCCTTCTGGGTTCTGTCTGGACTTTATGATTGTGCACCAGGTTATTACATTTTTACTTACAGGTTGCTATATGTTGAAATAGTTAAGTTGTAATAGCCATGTAAACCAACATAATCCATCTGAAAGGCAAACACTGACACATATCTGTGCCTGTGGGACACTTGTGTCATTTGGAGTTTTTCATCATCTTAGAGGCTGTTGCTCTGAACATGGATGGGCCGGTCACCTCGGAGTCAGCTCATTGGTGTGTGTTTCCCACGGAGGACCCTTCAAGGCAGGAGCTCTCTCGCACTGCCAGCTGTAGCTCTTCCGTTTTTAAAACCTTCCCTGTGCTCTAAATGACTGTGTTGATTGGGATTTATGACTTGCAAACAATGTAAATTTTTTTGAAAAGGCAGTATCTTCATGTTGCAAAATAAAAAATATCAGAGGAGTCTGGGAAAAAGTCTTGCTAGCAGCCCTGTCCGTCTTCTCTTTGGGACCCACAACCCCCAATTCCTCACAAGGAAATCAATTTTTTAGGTTCTTTTACCACCTTCAAAACATAATGCAAATATAAGCAAATAACAAACATAGATTTTTATTTTTTGCTCCCCCCTCTGTTTTTTAGGCATTCTCTGCCCTGTCCAGGCAGTTCAGTTGGTTAGTGTCGTCTCGATACACTGAGGTTGCAGGTTTACTCCCTGGTCAGGGCACATACAAGAATCAACCAATAATGCATAAATGAGTGGAACAACAAATCGATGTTTCTTCTCTCAAGTCAATTTTATAAAAAAGTAGGTAGCACTCTCTGAGCTTTGTTCTTCTGCACCTTGGTCCCTTTTTTTACTTAACAATATGTCTTGGAGGTCTTTCCAGTTCCCTGCACTGTACGGTTTTCCGTTGTCGGGCTGTGCCGTGTCTCATTCATCCAGTTCCTTTACGATGGACATCTGAGGGCATTTTCAGTCTTACTACTGAAAACAGGGCTGTGGCCGATAGCTTCGTACATTCATCTTTTGGCGCCTCTGCAGGTGTGAGTTCAGGGTGAATGACCATCAGTGGGGTTGCTGCGTGCATATATTTGATAATGAATATGGGACCATTTCCTCCGGATCCTGTGCAGATGTACTTTCTTTTATCCTGAGGTGCATTGGTGTTCTCTGAGTGAATGAGACTTGTCCTTTCTTGGTTACTGATCGTCTCTGCAGTCATCTCTAGTTCTCTGTCCTTCCTCAGACTTGGAAGTCACAGTGTGGGCAGCGCCCACCACGTGTCCGGCACTGCCTCTGGGCAGACCCACAGTTCAGACCCTCGCACAATGTGTAAGGCCCTTTACCTACGAGGTCTCGTAAGTTTCACTTTTTAATCCTTTCTCCAATTCTACCACACACTACAGGTGGATAAACTGAGGCCGAGATCACAATTGGGAAGAGATAGAGTGGTGACCTCAGTCTAGACTTGTCCAACTCCAAAACCCATGTACGTTTCCTCTACCCCACACCACAGCCCTGTCTGATGTAAGTGGGCTTCCAAGTTGTAAAAACAAGGCAGTGTGGTGGGCCAAGGCGAGAGAGACCCGGGCCCCAGTTTCTGATGTAAGGGGGTGGGGGGGCAGGGGTTGGTTGGAGCAGGACCTCACCTTTTCTTTTGATTCCATCTGAGAATGAACGAAGAACTTCAGTCTGTAAGTTGACTCCTAATTAGGACCAAGGGGCCTTTTTTTTAGAATACAATTTTAGAATGTTTATTTTTTTTCTTTGAAAGGACTTTTGTAGGTGTGGGTGGGACACAAAGGAGCAGTCACAGAGTGCAGGGTAAAGTGTTCCATTTCTGGACCACAAGATTCAAGGGTTAAACTTTGTTGACATGATGGAATTTTTTTTAAAGAGTAGCAGGATCCCAGAGCCTGGGACTCGAGGTGAGACTCCCTGGGGAACCTCTGTGTAGAAACTAGTCCTAAACCATTGAAGGGCTGGGAAACTGGAAAGCAGAGTTCTTTCCACATATCTTAGGCCTTTGAAATTGCTAATGAATGTGTCTAAATGTCCCTAATAATCTAGCTTCTCTGTCTGGCCCTGTGGAACTGGTCTGATAGGTTTAGGGTCTGGTTCGGAACAGTGACGAAATCCTGGCTGCTGGACCAGATGTGGAACTGCCTTGTTAGGGTGGTGTCTGCTCCATTCGGGCCCTCACAGACCCACAGCAAGGGGGAGACCGTGCTTCTTCCTAGGTGTGGACAGTCTGGTGAGGCTTTGTATTTCACACGAGTCCTGGCACACTTGTCTTCCTCACAGTGCTGTGAGGCACATGCTTAATTTTCGCTCCCATTTTTCAGTGAGATACTGAGACAGATAAAACATGATTTTCCCTAGGTTTCCTATGCTGGTGAAGTGGCGTCAGAACTTGAACTTGGGTGTCCTAATGTGGAATCTCCTGCTCATTCCTGCCCCGTGGGAATAAGGTGGGAGATGCCCTGATTCAGGAAGGCTGAGTAGGAGCCCCAGCTCTGATCAGAAGTTGTTTTTTCTAATTTAGTTTAAAAAATTAATTCAACTCAATTCAACTTGAATCCACTATATTTACAGCACAGTGCTAGACTCTTTGAAGTATAGAGATGAATGAAACAGTGCCGATTTCCAGGGAGCTGGTCATAACAACCAGTCATGGTACAAAGCAAAATGCAACAGAGGCCATGAAAGAGGTACAGACCCCATTTTTGGAGTATAGAGGAAGGGGATTAGGAAAACCTTCAGAGGGACTTTGCTTCTGAGCTGAGTTGTGATGGGTGAGAGCATGGAATTTTAGAAAGGATAAGGGGTAGGGTGTTCGTTTTAACAGAATTGAACCAAAATTCAGAATAATTTAGCATGTTCTTGGAACACGTGGTTCAGTGTGGCCAGAATGCATTATAGGAACACAGGTTTTCAAACTGCGTGCCTAAGAACCCATCAGGGTATGTGCACCTCCAAAGATCTGAATCTGGAAGGCCTGGGACAGTGTCCAGGAGCAGCACCTAACTAGTGGAGAGGTAAAGGCAGAGAAGGCTTTTTTGCGGGGGAGGGCACCTTGTAATCTGAGGTCTTAAGGGCAAAAGGGTGATAGGAGAAAGGAGCCTTGTTCCAAGCTGCGCGAACAGCCCTTTCTAAAGGATTGGCCAGTGCGGGGGCAGGCGGGCAATTTGCAGTCTGCACTCTTGATAACTGTTACCTTTCTCAGACGCAGTTCACAGCAGGCTGCTCTTCCCGCTTCAGTGGGTTGTGTCACTCGGAGCCTTGGTAATAAGCAGCAGCAACTTCTGGTGGCTGCCAAACAGACAAGGAGTTCAGGACAGCAATTTTCAACTGGGGCACTGCAAGAATGTTTGAAACATGCAATACCTGGCACTGACATCTTTTTTCCTTAGATTGTCAAATAAAAAATGACAATAGTCCATACAACAATAACTGTCTGGTGTGAATGAATCAAAATTATGCCTTTTGGTGTTGTTAGATTGGCAAAAAGTACATTTTTTGGCATGCTGAAGAATTTTAGTAATTAGTTTATGTGTGTCCTGAGATGGAAAAGGTTGAAAATCGCTGGTTTGCGGAAGAATGATGCAGGGACTGAGAAAAGCTGGAGAACCAGATTTGGAAGATGGGCCAGAGCCAGGGGAGGCTCAGCCGCGGAGGGTAGCCCCAAGGCAACTGGGTTAGGAGCCTGCCACCATGCTTTCCGCCGTATTACTGCTTTCCTGGGTCACTCCCGGAAGAGTCACCCTGCTGGTGATGTATGTGTCAATCAGGGCCCACTGGCAGGAAGCCTCTCCATCCGCCAAGATCCCCTGTGGGGGGTTCTCCAAAAGGAAGCTCAGGGTGCTGATGGGAGGGGAGGGGTAGGAGATGGGCTGACAAGACAAAAGTGGCAAATGTGTCCACTGCCTTAGCTGTGCTTCTCCTTGCCTCTGAAATAAAGGCAGATGCCATGTGGTATTATTGAGGCCTTCCATAGCTTCACTATAAGCAGCTGCATCTCCTCACTCCGTTCCACGCCCTCTCCAGTTCTGCAGCTTGCAGGCCACTTCCTGGTGCTGTGCACTTACTCAGACTTTCCTTTGCCTGTGGTACTCGCCCCTCACTCTCAAAACTTCCTTTGTCTATGCTCAGCTTCCACTGCCTGCCAGGATGGACCAGTCCTTTCTCAACACTCTGACAGCCCTTTCTTTGTGAGGCACTTGTGGATTCCTGTCATTGTCCCAACTCCATCTGTTGGTTAGGTTTCTCTGAGATTGGGAGGTGGGAAGGAAACCAACACCTCGGAGCCCGCTTCATGCCGGGTCCCACGCCTGGCACTCGGGATCCTGCAGCTCCCAGCCATAGTACCCAGGGGCTGGGTGGATATTCGCAGCATGATTTAATAACCTGCTTTGCAAGTATTATTTTTGTCCTTAATTTTAGGGAGATTTGGGGGTGTGGTGATGATTGGAAGGGTAAGATGATGAGTTGTTGGTGGCGCGTTTTTGGTTTGGTTGTTTTTTAAGATTTTATTTATTGCTCCAGCTGCTGTGGCTCAGTGGATTGAGCACCGGCCTGCAAACTAAAGGGTTGCTGGTTCGATTCCCAGTCAGGGCACATGCCTGGGTTGCAGATCAGGTCTCCAGTTGGGGGCGTGCCAGAGGCGACCACATGTTGATGTTTCTTTCTTTCCCGTCCTCTTATCTAAACAAATAAATGAATAAATTTAAAAAGAAAAAAGGGGTTTTATTTATTTACTTTTAGAGAGAGGGGAAGGGAGGGAGAGAAACATCAATGTGTGGTGTGCCCCAACTGGCGACCTGGTCCACAACCCAGGCATGTGCCCTGGCTGGGAATCAAACCAGCAATCAGTCCACTGAGCCACACCAGCTAGGGCAGGTTTGTTTTTGTTTGCCTCAGCCAGTTAAGTACTGGAAAGGTTGAGAAGCATCCCACCCTTGCTATTGAGACTGCCCCCAGGAGGACAGTTCTAGGGGTTGTGCCTGACTCTGTTGACACTTGGTTACCTGGTATGGTGAAATGCCAGGCCCTCGTCTTAATAGAACAGGATCATGCAGTATGGGTTCCTTGGAGTCTTACTCTCTGCTCTTGCTCAACTCTCAGTCTCTTGTTCTGGAAGAGTGAGAAAGAGAATAAAACAGTGCAGGGCAGGAGCAAGTGAAGACTTGGGAAGTACTGGAAGGGCTGGGGTGACGCTCCTTCTCTTCCTGAGCTTGGGGTATTCGTGCTCATTCGTAAGTGAGGCACTTACTGAGCATCTGCCTGATGCCAGGCTCTGGTTAGTGACACCCCTACAGTAATAGAACCAAAGTGTGATGGCTAAGAGGGTGACTTCATTTTTATTTCATTAAAAAATTTTTTTTTAGATTTTATTTTTTATTTTAGAGAGTGGGAAGGGGAGGGAGAGGGAGAAAAACATCAATTGGCTGTCTTTTATATGTGCTCCAACTGAGGACTAAACGCACATCTCAGGCACGTGCCCTGACTGAATCGAACTGTGACCCTTTGGTTTGTGGGATGATGCCCAACCAACTGAGCCACACTGGCCGGGGCTAAGAGAGTGACTGTAAATCCCAGTAGCACCACATGTTGACGGGGTGGTGCTGGACAAGTTGCTTACCCTCTCTGTGCCTCATTTTCCTTGCCTGTGAAGTGGAGGTGATAATAGCATGTACCCCAAAGTGTAATGGAGGTTAAATGAGGAAATCTATGTAAAAAACTTAACATAATTTGTGACACATAGAGTTCAGTAAATGTTAACAATTACTATACTATTTTTTAAAAGATTTTATTTATTTATCTTCAGAGGGGAAGGGAAGGAGAGAGGGAGAGAAATATCAGTGTGTGGTTGCCTCTTGTGTGTCCCCTGCTGGGAACTGGCCTGCAACCCAGGCATGTGCCCTGACTGGGAATCAAACCATGATCTTCAGTCCATTGAGCTACACCAGCCAGGGCAATACTATTTTTTTTTTTTTTTAATGACAAAAGATTTAAAACAGCCTCTGGAAGAACCATTTGTTCTTGCCAATCTTGTACTTCTCTTTGAACTTGAGCTTGGCCTCCTATGGTCCTTGCATTTTGGAGTAGGGTCTCTGTAGATGTCCTTGTTGATAACAATTTTGTCCAAGGGGATGTTCACAGAGTACCTTGTAGGCATGAGGTGGTTTTAATTACAAGCTTTTACAAAAGAGTTGATCTTGGACCTCCTGGCAGTTTCCTTCTTGCCCAGCTGTCACTTTGTGGGATAATGGTCAATTCCAGCAACCAGAGCATGACTACGGGGCAGTCTGAGATGCCATGTTCTTTGCAATGACCACTTTTTGTCAGGCCAGGACCAGCACCCCCTTCCCGGGTTTCATGAACTTGAACAGTCATTTCAAAGTTAAATGAAACAACCTTTTAACAACCATTTCAAAATAAAATGAACAACCTTTCAAACGTGGTGCTGACCTTCTGATGCCTCTAATTTGGTGTTAGGTTAGGAGGCTTGGGTTCCCTCGCTGACACTGGCTGGGGCTGTTACATGGTCAGGGCACTCAGGATGGCATTTGATTGTTGACTGCAGCATTCCAGGGCCCAGCGCAGAGAGGGGCTCTGAGAGGACCCCCCAGTGTGCTTGTTGGGGCCACGACTGGAGCAGGGTGCTTGGGGGAAGCGGAGGGGCCTGCCTCGGTGGGCTGCTTACTTACCCACCTGCCTGGGACCGTGTGCCATTTGCTCCCTCTGTAGACCCGGACTTGTTTCTTCCTGTGTAACAACCAGCACCACGATTTTTCAGGAACTTATTGGGTGCTTTACACATATTCACTCATTAAAAAGGGTACTTAAAATAGCTACCTCACAGGGTGATTTGAAGATTATACACAATGCCACAAGTGTGTGAAAGTGCCAGCAAAGTGTTAAAAGCAGAAACAACTGGGTGACAGTGCTAATGAAGTTCTTGTCCAATTAAAAAAAAAAGATCTATTCTAGCTGGTGTGGCTCAGTGGATTGAGTGCTGGCCTGCAAATCAAAGGGTCGCTGGTTCGATTCCCACTCAGGGCTCCTGCCTGGGTTACAGGCCAGGTCCCTGGTGGGGGACCTGTGAGAGGCAACTGCACACTGATGTTTTTCTCCCTCTTTATTTCTCCCTTCCCCTGTCTAAGATAAATAAATAAAATCTTTTTTTTTTAATCTGGTTAAATTTTCTTTCTAAATGTATATATATACTTACACACGGACAAGATAAATAGCAGTAAAAATCAACAACAAAAGCTTTTTAAACAACACAATTCCAACAGGTTTCTCTTTTTATCCCAACCCTTAGTTCCTGGCCTTGGCAGATGTGTGCATAGTGTTTCTCCACCAGAACACGTGTGTCTTGAAGGCGTTTAATTTTATGTCTAGCGCCTAGTAGGCTCAGTTAATGTTTGTTGGATAATGTCTTAAGGGACATGTCTTTATTGATTTGTTTTCTATTTAAAAAGAGAGAGACTACCCTGGCTGGTGTAGCTCAGTGGATTGAGTGAGGGCCTGCGAACCAAACAACCGCGGTTTGATTCCCAGTCAGGGCACATGCCTGGGTTGCAGGCCAGTCCCCAGCAGGGGACGCATGAGAGGCAACCACACATTGATGTTTCTCTCCCTCTCTCCTTCCCTTCCTTTCTAAAGGTAAATAAATAAAATCTTTAAAGAGAGAGAGAGAAATTGTTCTCGAAAGGAGCATCTTGTCAAGGTTGAAGGTCTTATTTGGAGAGTAATATAATAATTTGGGTAGCAAAGTATACTTGCAAAACACAGCCAGGCAAAAATCTCCCTTATTTCCCTGATGAGTCAGTTTCCCTGATGATGCTTACCCTGAAATTAATCTTCTCCATTAGCATTGAACTTGATATTGGGAGTTATGAGATGGACTACATTAGTTCCCTCCTCCATACACATGCCCCAAGTCCTCCTTACTTGTCACTCCAGATCTGTCTTGCATCTTTCAAGTTGTGGTGAGTGTGAGTGTAAAAATCCAAGAACGTTTTATTGTGGCAAATACTGTGTGCAGAGGAGAGATTCCAAGGACCCTAAATACAGACCTAAATCCAAATCGGCTCAGCCACTTTGTCACTCCTATGTGGTGGTCTTGGGCAAGTTATTTAATTTTCTTTAACCTTATTTTTCCTCACTTGTAAAGTAGAATAATAATGCTGGCCTCGGGGTTTATAGTACTAAATATTTAGTGAAATACTAAGTAGGTATCATTGGTAGCTAGTCTCATGTTGCTGTCCACACAGCATCTGTGTGAAATGAATTTAATTTCAGTTTCAACCACTTGCTGTGCATTTAAATAAAATAAAATATGATTTTTCATTTGAAAATATGTTTATTAACTTTGTCACTGACTTTTGCTTTTAAACTTCAGTAGTGTGATCACTGGCTTTTATTTAGAGGTTAAATTGGATTCTAACCTCAGATACCACCTTTTCTAATTTGATGTTTTTAAAAAACCTATCAAAGAATCAGGTACATTTTATTATGTGCTAGACATAGTTCTATATATTAATATATATCCGTCGGAGTTTGGATTCCTCCCGTAGTTACTAGTAGAGAAACTGTCTCAGGGAGACTTAAGTCATCTTCCCAAGGCAGCACCATGATCACATCCCTGGGCTGGCAGCCTGGTCTCGCTGATTCCACAGACAGTGGGGTCCTGAGTAGGTGTCAGTAGTAGCTGTACTTATGTTGTTGTCCACACAGAATCTGTGAAATTCTCTGTGAATTGAAACTCGGGAATCCCCATTCTGTTTTGTCTTCCTGTGAGTTCTTGGTTAAGCTTTTGGACATCCGGTTCTCCCTTAATAAGATTCTTTGCCTCACTTCCTAGCAGGTGGCCTGTTTTGTGGTGTTGATCTTGTGTGTGTTTTGAGAATTTTTTAACACCATACCAGGTGGGGCAAAACAGGTTTATAGTTGTCCATAAAGGAAAAAATACAGTAATTAAGACTCATTAATGCAATAATGAACTGTTTCACGTCAACTGTAAATCTGCTTTGTCCCACCTGTACATAACCAGAACTTATTTTTAATGGAGTCTCAGAAGACTCTCTTCATTGGTTGACAAAATTATCCAAGTTTTTGTTTCAGCTATTCAGATGTTCTCCCCTCAAGTCAGAATTTAGCCCTTCAGAATGACTCTCCTTTTTTTTTTTTTTAAAAATAATCTTCATGCGAGGTGCGGGTTTTGGGGGGGTTGTTTGTTTTGGTTTTTTTGTTACTGATTTTGGTGAGAGAGAAACACCAATCAGTTGCCTCCCATATGCACCCCAGTACCTGCAACCTAGGTGTGTGCCCTGACTGTGGATTGAACCCACAACCTTTTGGTGTGTGGGACAGTGCTCCAACTAATGCTCAGAATTATTATTATTTTCTCTGAGAGAGGGGAAGGGAAGGAGAGAGAAACACCAGTTGGTTGCTTCTCATACACACCTCAACTGTGGATTGAACCCACAACTCATCTGAGTCACACTGGTCAGGACACTCAGGACGATTCTGAATGAATTCATGGTGTTACCGGACTCTGGGCAGGCCAGCAGCCCCTCTGTACAAACTAGGGTGAACAACTGGAGGGACTCTTCTCCCTAGAGCTTCGTTAAACAACTTGCTATGGATTTTCCTTTAATAAAGAGAAAAACCAACTTCTGGCCAAGATGGAGGTGCAGGTGGAAACACTGTGCCTCCTCGCACAACCAAGTTTAAAGACAACAAAGTTTTAATAACAAAAATGCAGCCAAAACAGAAAATTGAACTGTACAGAAGTCCGACGACAACGAACCCTTCAGCCAAACCAGTAAGAGGGGCGGAGTCAGTGGCAGAATGGGATTGGGCAGGGAAGATCAGCCGGACTGACCCAGGAGCTCAGGAGCGCAGGCGGTGGTTGGCGGATCCCAGGCGTGGGGTGGCAACGGGTGGACCTGGTGAGGGTGCAAGGTGGCTGGCTGACTATGGTCACATATTCGTGCACAGATAAACCAAGCGAAGGAGCAAGCAGTGAGGCAGACCTCTCAGGCCAGGGCCCCAGTGACGGGAATTAGAGCCTGAAAGCACGAGTAGGAAAGACTTTCGGGGTCGAGGTGCCAGGAGAAGCTCCCAGGCTCAGAGAGAGTTCATTGGAGAGACCCACAGGGTCCTGGAGGGTGCACAAGCCCACACAACTGGGAACCAACATCAGAAGGGCCCAGTTTGCTTGTGGGAAGCAGCAGAGGGGACAGAAATCTGAGAGCAGAACAAGTGCCATTGCCCCTCTCTGACCGTGCCCCCACATATAGCGTCACAACCCTGAGACCTGGGTTGCCCCGCCCTGGTGAACACCTAAGGCTCCGCCCCTCATACCTAACAGGTGCGAACAGACCAAAACATTATGGCTCAAGAACAGCTCAAAGCCCCAGAGCCAATACTAAGCGACCAAGAGATAGCTAACCTTTCAGATGCACAGTTCTAAACACTGGTGATCAGGATGTTCACAGAATTGATTTCAGACACAAATTACAGGAACAAATCAAGGCTAAACTAGTTGAATTGAAGGGAAATACTCAGGAAGCCAATAGTAATGGAAAGGAAACTGGGACTCAAATCAATCGAGTGGACCAGAAGGAAGGAAAAAAATGACCAAACAGAAAAGAATGAAGAAACAAGAATTCAAAAAAATGAGGAGAGGCTTAGGAACCTCCAGGACATCTTTGAACGCTCCAACATCTGAATTATAGGGGTACCAGAAGGGGAAGAGGAACAGCAACAAGTGGAAAACTTATTTGAACAAATAATAAAGAAGAACTTCCCCAATCTGCCAAAGGAAATAGACTTCCAGGAAATCCAGGAAGCTCAGAGAGTCCCAAAGAAGTTGGACCCAAGGAGGAACACACCAAGGCACATCATCATTACATTAGCCAAGATTAAAATGAAGGAGAGAATCCTAGAAGCAGCAAGAGATAAGGGGACAGTCACCTACAAAGGAGTTCCCATCAGACTGTCAGCTGATTTCTCAAAAGAGACCTTACAGGCAAGAAGGGGCTAGAAAGAAGTATTCCAAGTCGTGAAATGCAAGGACCTACAACCAAGTTGATCTATCCAGCAAAGCTTTCATTTAGAATGGAAGGGCAGATAAAGTGCTTCTCAGATAAGATCAAATTCAAGGAGTTCATCATCACCAAGCCTGTATTATATGAAATGTTAAAGGGACTTATCTAAGAAAAAGAAGATAAAAAATAATATGAACAGTGAAAGGACAGCAAACTCACAGTTATTAACAACCACACCTAAAACAAAAGCAAACTAAGAGGAAGCTAGATCAGGAGCGGAACCATAGAAATGAAGATCACATGGAGGATTAGCAACAGAGGAGTGGGAGGAGGAAAAGGGGGGAGAAGGTACTGAGAATAAGTAGCAGAGACGGTAGGTAGAAAATGGACAGAGGGAGGGCAAAAATAGTATGGGAAATATAGAATCTAAAGAACTTGTGACACATGGACATAAACAAAAGGAGTGGTAATGGTGGGGGAGGGAATGTGCAGGGTGGAGGGGAATGAAGAGGGGGAATAGGACAACTGTAATGGCATAATCAATAAAGTATATTTTTTAAAAAGAGAAAAACCAAGTGCACTACCAGGAGCTGCAGAACCCTTTACAGTCTCTGCCTGACTGCCTGGCCTGGCGCCCTGCCCTGTCAGTCACTCAGTCTCCTCCCCAGCCCACTACACAGCTCCGTGCCTCCGGCCTTGGCTCCTGAGATTCTGGGCCTCAAGTGCACCTTGTGCCCTGATCAGCCTTCAGTCCAGCCCTCTTGGGAAGCTGCTAGATGTGCTGGAGCCAGTGGTTTTATCACATTCCCTATGTCCTTGTTGTCTGCTGTGACAATCACCACAGACCATATAGTGTCACTTCCAGTAACTCTTCAAGGTCAAGCAGCACTTTATCATCTGTGGGCCAGCATGCAGTCGGTATATATTTCAGGGCACATACGGGCCGCACAGGTGGATGGAACAACGAAATCAGTCTCAATCTCTCTCCCCCTCCCTCCATCCTTCCCCCTCCTTCCATCTCTTCCTCCCTCCCTCTTAAATCAAAAAATAAAAAAATTTATAAATTGTATTGCATTACACACCTGCTTCACCAAATACTGGTGGAAACCTTGTAGAAATTGCATAGATTTATCTGGATATCCAAGGACAGTTTCAAAACTATCTTGTCCCATTGTGAGGTAATGAGTCTCTTGCAATTGTTGTTCAGAAAGAATGATTGCTGTTTTTATAGATTTCACAAAAGTTGCTTTTGGGGACATTTCATTGAATTGATACTAAGGGGTTTTTTAAAAGATTTTTATTTATTATTTACTATTTTAGAGAGAGGAGAAGGGAGGGAGAAAGGGAGAGAAACTGATGTGAGAGAAAAATGTTGGTCAGTTGCCTCTCGCATGAGCCCCCACCAGGGACCAAACTTTCAACCCAGGCATGTGCTCTGACTGGGAATCAAACTGGTGACCTTTCACTTTGTGTGATGACGCCCAACCAGTGAGTCCCACCAGTCAGGGTAGATGCCAGTTCTTTTTTTTAACTACCAGAGTGCTTAGTTCTTGGACAGGTGCAGGGTAGTGGGAGATTTTTGTCCATGTGCTTGTGGATACAAGATAATGAGAAAAGCATTTAAAAATATAACTTACTGCCTGGCTGGTGTAGCTCAATGGATTAAGCATGGGCTGCGAACCGAAGGGTCGCCGGTTCGATTCCCAGTCAGGGCACATGCCTGGGTTGTGGGCCAGGTCCCCAGTATGGGGCACATGAGAGATGACCACACATTGATATATTTCTTCCTTTCTTTCTCCTTCTCTTCCCCCCTCTCTAAAAATGAATAAATAAAATCTTAAAAAAAAACTTACTGTATGTAATGTAGCAAAATTAAACTTTTGAAATGTTAAACACATACTCATGCTAATAAATTGTTAGCCCCAATTAAAGACTTATTAACATTATGAATGAGAAAAACTAGCAAGATGACCAACTTGGATCTAAGGAGAGTGCAAAAAAACTGGTATTTACATAGTACAAAAAAAGAATAAAATTGCAATTTTAGATGCAAAACTGATGTCCTACAAGCCAATAGAAACAAAGCCTTCAGAGTTATCCCTTTTGCCAGACAGAAATCCTTTGCAATTTATCAGTTTCCTACAAGTAAACGTCTTAACTTTACAGACTGTGGGCCTCATCGGTAGTGAAGAGAAAGTCAAACAATGTGTTTCCATAGAGCATCAGGGGATTTTTAGGCGGGCAGGTTAGACAGGCCTGCCTCTCATATGACTTTAAAAGGACGGGTTTTTTTTTTTTTTTTGTCTTTGTTTTGTTTTTTGCCTTGTTTTCAAGTTTTAGATAATTTTCATAATGAATCACAGTTGGGTTTAAGAGTTGATATGTAACTGGATCTGAGGTAGAAGAGAGCCCTTGATGAAAGTAATTGTGGGTCTTTTTGAGATAAAATTGTGAAATACAGATGGGAAGAAGGAGGTCAGAAGTGGGAAAGGTGAGGCACGGTGAACACATTCTGAGAACCTGCCCGGTGCCCAGAGGCAGCTGTGGAACAGGGAGTAGGTGTTTTTCCAGGCTGGATGGTGAGATGGGGGTGGGGAGTGGAGTCCCCTGGAGTCGGGGGAGCAGTGGGTGGGAAGCTTTGTTTAGGAAACTTGATTTTGTGTGAAGGGCTGCTGGGCCAGCAGGCCGCTCAGAGAAGGTGATGTCTCGGTGGGAGGCTGCAGTGGAGGTCAGGCGGGGTATGGAAGTGGGGCAGAGCTACCTCTGATACCATGGAAGGAGGCCTGCCAGAAATTCAGAGTGAACTTACCACAGAGGAAAGAAGAAAGAGCAGTTGAAGGTGGTGCTGAAGATCACTCTCCTGGCGGAAACTCGGAGAGCTGGCTCCGGTCCCCTGCTGTGTTGGACCAGAGAAGCCAGGAGCTGGAACCCTCTGAGGCTGCCCCAGAGACAGCCAAGCAAAGCAGACCAGGAGAGCATTTGAGAGTGACTTTGGCTTCCCTTTGTGTCATCTTTTTCTCTTAATTTTCAAATGTTTTATTTTATTATGTAATATTTGATAAATGCAAAGGCATATATGACACATTTGTGTGTTATGAAACAAGCATTTGAGAAACCCCATCTCTCCACCCAGTTTCTTCCTTTATGGTTTCTTTGCCAGTAAAAAGAGTTTACTCACCCCGCACTGAAAACATGGGGTGCCTAGTCACTCGTTTGCCATCCTGCGTCATTCAGTGCCTCCTCCAGACTCCCTTTCCCCAGAGTCCCCATGGAGTATGCAGTGCTGTCCCTGTGAGCCAAGGTCTGGTCCAAGTGCATGTGCCCCCCTGGTGTTGGAGCGGAAGGATTTTAGGCACTGGTTTGCCTGTTAAAACCGTCCCTGTGTTCTTTGTGTTACTGCCTGCCTTTCAGGGCGGCTGTTGTTAAAGGGTGTGGTCGGTAGTGTCTGTCTCCTTGGGCCCTTGTTCCTCTGCGTGAATGGCGGTGACTGATGTTTTAGGTCCCGAGAAAGCAATGGTGATCACAAATGGCAGAATGGTGGAGAAATGAAAAGTTTTTTCACTGTTGACCCTGAGGCTTGATACTGGTTTACAGTTTATTCTTATTTATATTACATTACATCACATTACATTATGTTATGATTCTGTAATTATTAGGAAAAGAAAATCCTAGGAGGGGTGGAAGCAAGACACTCAAGAAGGATACTTGTTGGGAATTAGATTTTCTGTTTTACCTCCCTTTCCCCCACTGGCTGTGGTCTGTCTTATTCCATAGTCTACACACATCATATACCATGTTTATTTCTGTGTTCTATGTTTCTTGAACTGAGCTAATATGAAAGGTAAAATGAAAAAAAAAACCTAAATGGAGATAGTTTAAGTGAATGTTCTTAATGATCTTTAAAAAAATCCCTCTAGGGATTTTTTAAGTGGAACACAAATTTTACTACACAATATTAAAACTTATATGTGGTCAATTTCTGCTGTAATGTAACCTGAATTCCAAAAAATCACCATACTGTGAAAAATCATGCAATAAAATCCACAGGGCTTATGGGGGCAGGGGTCAAATACTCAAAAACTGTAGAGGTAACCAAAAAAGAAAAAAAAAAGATAGAGAAACTAAAGATAGGAAGCTAGTAAAACAGTGCAGTTTTAACAGATGTTAAGTGGCTAAGAAGTATAGAAATACCACCAAAAACATGGCACTTTACCTTGGAAAAGAGGTAAGGTGGAAGTGGGCACTGGAACAGTGAAATGGCAGGAGCGGGGCTCCCTGAAGTCAAATGGAAAGTTCCGACTTCCGCGATGGAAAGTAGGAGGTGATGGTGTGGAACACCAAGCGACCTGACCAGCTGGTGATGAGCTGAGGTGGGCGTGTGTGTGCATTTTGTGGATTCCTGTGTGGCTCATTTCAGCCGGGTACGGTTTTCTGCATTTTCTAGTGTTTCTCTCATGCATAAGTAAACACAAAATTCATGTTATGCTCAAATTATTCCCTTAATCTATCCAGTGCATTGGAACAAATTTGCATTTTTCAAAATAAGAGTCAAAGCAAAACTGACAGTCAAAAAAACCCACTATGAATAACTTGTGCTATCTAATAATAAGTGCCAGGCACTTACCCCATGAGTTAGATGTAATTGTGAACCACGTTATTTCAGATGAGGAAACCGGCTAACAGAAGTAAAACTTGCCCCAAGTCACAAGGCTAGGTAGGACATGGTAACTATAATCTCTGTGTCATTCCTTTTCCTGAACAAACTAAAAGTAACAAAGTGTGGCAATATATAAGAAAGAGCAAATGTCCATAATATGAAATTTTTTCAAATCAATGAATAGAGACAAATAGTTCAATAGAAAAAAATGGACAAAGGTCAGGAGCAGGCAATTTGCAAAGGAAGAAATACAAATGGCCAGTAAAATTGGAAGAGGAGACATTTGGCCTCATTAGTACTTATTCACATCAGTCAGAACAGTTAGATGTCGTTGTCTTCCTCCGTTTGATGGACAGAAGTAGATGTGGGGAAGTGCTGGCAGGAGCAGAGATCGTCGCAGCCTTTCCGAGGCACACGCACCTGTCCTTTGACTCAGCCATCTAACGCTAGACATTCATCCAAGAAAATAATCAGACAACTGGGGAAAGATTTTTGTTCAAGATCTGTGTAAGAATTGTTAATAATCCTGAAAAGTTGAAAACACCTACCCATCATTACTAAGTGGTTAAATTCTAGTGCATTAATTCAATATAATACAATACTTTGGAACTCTCAGAAACGATGATAGTGTAAGCCAATATCCATAATGGTTGACAATTAATATTCTTCATGCTTTACTAAGCAAAGGGAGCAGTGTACAAAATAGTATAATCCTGTTTTTGCAAAACCATTCACATACATGTTCATGGTTGTGTGTGTGAACAAGCCCTGTATTGGAAAAAGTCTGGACATACACACGCAGTTTGGAGACAGTGTTACTCCACTTGGGGCTTCAGACTCATTATTCCTGGCGAGAATTAATCTGATAATATTTTGGACTGACTGGTTGTAGTACACAGGTGACAACTGGAACCTCTGTTTGGTTACAAGCTTTTAAAGAGTCTAAAACCCAGTTATAGTTTCTGGGCTCAGTCCACTTTTAATTCATAGTTTAAGCAACAGCTAATCCATAGTTTAAGCAACAGCCAACAGTTTAAGCAACAGCTAAAAACAGAAATGTGGCTTGGTTGGGGAGGGTAACCTCCCCAACTGAGGGCATCTGGCCTTCAGCTCTGGGGGCCTCAGCTCATGATGCAGTAACTGGAACTTCATTTTCAAAGCTCCATAAAACCTGTGCCTCCTCCCAGGCCTGTCTTTTGTAGGTCTTACGGCTCTCTGTGGAAATGAAAACCCATGTCATCAGAGCAGGGAACAGCAAGGAGACATTAGGGTGCTCCCTTGGTGAGGGGTGTGGGGTAGCTCAGAATTACAGAGCAAAGCTGCATTTGGGGGTGGGCCTCCTGAGCCTTATTTCTCTTGGCCTCATTCTTGTTGGGGAGCCCCCCTCTTCTTTGTCACTGCAGACCAGATGGGGGTCCCAGGGAGACAGTGGCTTTAAAGAGCTTCCCATTACTTCTCCCTTCAAGTGCTGGGTCTTAATGGGCCCTTTGTGCCAATCAGCCCAGTGCCAATCTGCCTGGCTGGAGATAACACCACTGGAGCTTGTCAAGTGTGGGTTGAAAAGGATTTATTTTTTTAATTTGAGTAGTCGTATTCCATCTGCCTACACACTCTTACCCTGCTTTGTGAACTGAGCTTTGTGACCTCTGCGAGTTACCTCACCACGCCAGCCAGGTCTTCCCCCACAGAAGGTTTTGGAGAGCACCCAACAGGATCACATAAGTGGAGCCGAGTGCCGTGTAGTGGGTGCTCTAGAAGCACCACTAAGAGGAAGCTTTGTAAAGGTCTGCCCTTCACCAAGCACTCTGCATAAATTATCTTGTTAATACTCAAAACAGAGAGACCAAGTAAGGCTTTTAACAAACATTTTATTTGTTTATTTTTAGAGAGGAGGGAAGGAAGGAAGCGAAGAGAGGGAGAGAAACATCAGTGTGTGGCTGGCTGCCTTTCATGCGTCCCCTGCTGGGGACCTGGCCCACAACCCGGGCGTGTGCCCTGACTGGGAATTGAACCTGGTACCCTTTGGTTCACAGGCCGGCACTCAGCCCACCGAGCCAGACCAGCCAGGGCCCAAGTGAGCATTCTTGAGGCAGCCTTTTTGGTGAGGAAACCAAGATAAGTGACTTGCCTTGAGACCCACCTAGTGCCAGAGCCTGTGCCCACTTACCTGACCTCTGGCCTCTTTTCCCTTTTGTCCTTAGCATTCTGTGGATAAAAACAATCAGCCAAGGAGTGACTTTCTTTTGGCAGAAGCAGGCTTCTGTGTCAGTTCACCAAACTGACACAGAATTCTGGAAAGCTCAACAAATTATTAGGTTTCTCTTAGTCCTTTTCCTAAAGCTTTTTTATAATCTTATGTTGTTGTACTTGGAACATGGCAGCACTAAATTGTGTTTTGTTTCAATTTTGTGCTGAGTTTGAGGATGCTCCTTATTTAGTCCTATATTAAGGAATTGGAATCGGTTGGTATGAGTGACAGTACCTGCAGCAGGCTGTCCATTTCTCCCTCTGTCACACACTGGCCAGGTGGGGACAGAGTGGTGTGGAAGTGTTGGTAAATAACATCACTGTGCACCGCAGCTGTTAGAGACCTGGGAGGGACTCGCTGGTGGAAGTTTGGGGAAATGAAAGGAAATGGTGTTTAGGGGGTTGTTTTTGTTTTGTTTTTTATTTTGGTGAACAAATCAGAGCATCCTGTGGCCTTGAGGGTTTGGAGAGGGAGGTACCACAGTTCAGAAACAAGTGGTAGGTCTTTGGGAATATATGCGAGAGGAAAGGTTGGGGGGTGATGTGGACAGTGTAGAGAATCACAGATCTAAAAATACCTGGGACAAAGCTGAGGCTCCAGACTCCTATTGGGGGCCAGTCCTATGAGGAGGAAGAAAGGAGTCATGAGAGGCAAGTCATGGATTCGGTTGGGTTTTGGTAAACCTTTGTGAGGGTGAACCGGGGAAGAGGCCCTGGAAGCAGGCTTGAGGCCCTCTGGGCCAAGAATTCAGGGGTCCTGGGTACTTGGAGCATGAACCGGAGTGGGCAGGGGTGATGCTTCCAGGTGGATGCGTCCTGTTGGTCCCACAGACTCCATGCCCTGGGGAAGAGGCACAGCCAGGGGAGGGCCAGAGTGGGCCCTCCAAGGCACAGAGTCCACAGCCAGGTTGTTCCACCCTGCCCTTCTGGCAGTGAATGCACTGAGGGGCAGAGACCTGGCCATGTTCTGATGAGCTCTATGACCTTGGCCAGGTCATTTCCCTGTTCTAGACTTTGTGGATGATTTTCCATCCATTCTACCCCTAAAGGTCCATGACTTGGGTCAACTTCATGAGTGTTCCTGGGGGTACCAGCAGTGCCCAGGAACATGCCCATCTTGGAGAGGAGGCCCAGAACCTGCTTGTAGGCAGAAGGGAAGTCTGTCTGGGGTGAGGGAGAAGGAGAGTCTGGCTCAGCTCTGCATCCAGACCAGACCCACAGGACTCCTGGGTGCCATGGGGAGCAGTGCTGTGACTGGAAGTGGCCTCACAGAGCAAAGTTACTGAGCTCCAAACCCTTAGGGTAGTGACTACCCACTATGACCACCCACTCTCTGCCCCAGCATCCCCAACTGTAAAATGGGACCAGCAATATCCTCTAAAAGCACCCTTCTCCCAGCACGGAGGCGGCTCCTGATAGGCCTGATGCAGTAAGGAAGGTGGATAGAAAGGGCCTGGAGGTGGGGTCAGGAGAGGGAAGAGTATCGAATGGACGAACTCCTGGCTCGTTTTCCCTCAGTTTGGCCGTCTTTGCCCAGTTGATAACCCCACACAAGAGGTGAGGGTTTCCTGACCCATTTCTGCTCTGATCTTGGGAATGCTTTTGGATTTTCATGCCTGTTTCTAAGCACATTTGAAAGTTAAATATTTTGGGTGTGAGTAAAATGACCCCTTTTCATTTGTTCACAGAGATGCTGCAGTTTGTCAGCAATCAAGTGGGAGAGTTTCCTGACCTGTTCCCGGAGCAGCTGTGTAGCTCCTTCCCTGGTGGTGGTGGTGGTGGCGGTGGCAACGGCAGCAGCAGTAATGGCGGGGGCAGCAGTAGCGGAGCTGGGGACTCATCGGTGCAGCGCTCCTTCAGCCAGGTCCCATTACCTTCCTTCTCTTCCTCGGCCACCTCCCCCCAAGCTCCAGCGCTACAGGTCAAGGTTTCCCCCACCTCGATTCTCACTCCTCCAAGGGTAACTCCCGTTCTTCAGCCCCGCCCCCAGCCTCAGCCTCAACCTCAGCTGCAGCAGCAGACTGTAATGATCACCCCGACATTCAGCACTGCACCCCAGACGAGGATCATCCAGCAGCCTTTGATCTACCAGAATGCGGCTACCAGTTTTCAAGGTAATTCAAGAGTCAGATATGATAGTGATGGGTTATTCAAAAGTTTATGTGCTAGTTTGCTGTTGCTCCCGAGGCAGATTGTAAATAGTTCTGTCCTCTTTGGCGATGACAGAATCTGTTGATTTGGTCCTGTCCAATGAGGTTTGGTTACTGGCAGTCAGGACAGTGGTATGGAATAGCTCACATTCTGCCTCTTCAAATGCCTTAGTATCTATTGTGCTTGCTTCAAAGAGTCCAGCAAGCAGAGCAGACACAGGACTGTCCTGGTAACTAGAGGTGGAGGCTTACATAGAATTAGTCTTGAAACTTACCCAGGTAACAGCCAGGGCTTGGCACCTGTAGGTTGAGAACTGCGCCTTCAACTTTTAACACTGGTGCCGGGTCGCCAAGTAGCAGGCCTTCCAGTAGGCCCTTGGCGTGTACGGGGCTTTCCCTGTTGTGCTGTGCCCCGGCGCCTTCTCGTCAGACACCCTCCGGCCCTGTGGGGGACTCCGGGTGGGATTAGTATTGCTCTGATAATTCTTCTTTGGGCTTTCAGGGTTTAGGGGATGGTGGGAGGAAGCATCAAAGCCAAAAGCTGAGATAATCGTCCCCAAGTGCACTTTCTGTTCATTTCATGGGAGGCAGGGAAGCCCCAGGGACTTGTTATTCTCAACATCTGTTAACTCCCTTGCTGGGCCAGTCATTCGCTGATTAGCTTCCCTCACCTCCACTCCATCACCCAGAATAATAAAATAATTTGCACTCATTCCCTCAGAAATGGATGCGGCCCTTCTGGGATGTTCTTGTTATCTAGACCGGCTTGTAAATGGCTGTGCACATCTTCAGCAGCAGTAGGTGGGGAGTCGGGGTCGTTATGAGGCACTCTATCCTCCATTATTGCTGCGGCTACAGTGACAGAATGCATTCCTTGTTCATGTGACTTTTTTCTCCTCTTTTCCCAAGTCCTTCAGCCTCAAGTCCAAAGCCTAGTGACATCCTCCCAGGTGCAGCCGGTCACCATCCAGCAGCAGGTGCAGACAGTGCAGGCCCAGCGGGTGCTGACGCAAACGGCCAATGGCACACTGCAGACCCTCGCCCCAGCCACGGTGCAGACAGTCGCTGCACCCCAGGTGCAGCAGGTCCCGGTAGGTGGCAGATAAGGTTTCAGGGAGTCACTGTGTGGGGCTGTCAGCTGGTCTCCTGTTAGAGATGTGGTCTGCATACTAAGAAGGACCACTGGGGTGTGAGGGAGCACTTATAGGGTGGGTAGGGACACCCAGGCCCTGCAAAGCATCCCTGAGCCCGGTGTAGAGACCTGGCTGAGGTGGCATCTGAGGGTGTGCACCGGCACTCACATGGACTCCACAAATGCAGGTGTATCACTTACACAGACAGTGAGTATAAAACTGGGAAGAAAGGTGCTCGAATGTTTTTAAGTCGTGAATCACAGTAGATGTATTTTCTTACAAAGTAATTTTTCTTTGAAAAGAAGTCTCGGTTTATCATTTTTGCTTCTTAGCCAGGTTCCCCGCTTTCCTGAGTTTGTTCAGAATCAGACCTGTCTCCCTACCACCATCCGCCCCAAGTCATTCCACCCTTTCCCTGCCAGGCCACTGGCACTGCTCGCCTCGAAACCTTTCAGCCTTGAAATCAGGGCCCTCTTTAGCTGTACCCTCTTTCTCCCTCTCAATCCCGTCATCGGGTTGTATTCTCAGTTTCATGAAAATTTCATTTTCTCTTTCCTGGAGGGTCTATGCAGTAAGAAGCTTATGCAGAAAAGAAAAATAATGCTACCTCCCTCTTCCTTTTCCTCCTTTTCATCCAGGTCCTGGTACAGCCTCAGATCATCAAGACAGATTCCCTTGTTTTGACCACACTGAAGACAGATGGCAGCCCTGTCATGGCCGCAGTCCAGAACCCGGCCCTCACTGCCCTCACCACCCCCATCCAGACGGCCGCCCTGCAAGTCCCAGTAAGAGCCACCTCACCCTCCACCTCCCTTCAGGAGGTGTGCGGTCTCAGAGACGGCCGTACAGCCCCTGTGCTGAGGAGCTGCGGGAGCTCCATGGAATGTGTTGCAGCTGTCACCCATTGCAGCTGTCGCCCCTAGTGTTCTCCCCGAGAGAAGCACCACCGGTGCGTGTTATATGGGAGTTCAGGGACCAGAGCGGGAGAGAGGAACAGCAGCGGAGCCCAGGCTCTGGGCAACAGCTCAGCACAGGACCACCCTCCTCGGTTCTGCCGATGGAGGTTTGGCTTCTAAAAGACCTCAGACCCGGTAGGCAGGGAGGGGCTCCAAGTGAGGGGCATGGAAGGGACCCATCCTTCAGGCGTAGGGTTTCAGCCACTTTCAGAGTAAAAGGTGATCAAAATTTGAAAGCGAGCTTTATTCACAAAAGCCAAGAACTAGAAGCAACCCAAGTGTCTGTCCAAAAAGAACTATTGAGTTACCCTCGGTGTAGTATGTTGAGCAAAAGATAACTATCAAGGAAGAGCTTGTGCCAATGATTCCACTTACCCACTTACAGGAAGTTCAGGAAGAGCAAAAGTAAGCCGTGGTGGTAGAGGTCAGAGTAGATTCCGGGAGGAGAAAGGAGCAGGCGTTACTGGGAAGAGGTGTGAGGGAACCTCCTGGGGGTAGAAATGCTCTGTCTTGGTCTGGGTTATCTTAGTTACACCCATTATACACATACGTAAAAATTCATTAAGTTGTGTATTAAAATGTGTGTTTTTTATTATGTGCAAATTATTTCTCGGTAACTAATGAAGTCGAGCAACTTTTTATTTGTACATTGGTCATTTGGGTATTTGAGGCCATTTTTGGAACAAATTAAAACTAAAATTAGTACAAATAGAAACCGGAAAAAGCAAATTTGAGGGGAGAAATGGGGGAAAGCCTCTGTGCTTGGCCTATTCACTTAATGACATCGCTCTGATGAAAGTGTCACTTCTGCCCTTTTTGATGGACACAGAGTATAAGCAAATGCAGTAAGTTACTTCACTGTCACGTGAGGGGAAAAATATGTTGTACTCTATGAAAAAGTCCTCCCTGGGGCCAGACGATTCAGTGATGCTGAATGCAAGCTCAGTTCAGAGGTGGTTGGTGGTTCAGCAGGAAAACAGATGTCATATGACTTGTTTCTGGATCCCCAGACCAAAGGCTAAGACAGTTTTACCTACATTAGTCCTAGTGAAGCGTGAGTTATGGACAGTGAGTCCGAAAGAGGCATAGGAACTGAGGTCCTGTGGCTCCTCGGACTTCTTGGGGCTTCTCGGTTGTAACCCAGAAAGGGTCTCAGACCACCCAGAGCGGACCAGCTGGTGCCACATGGACAGTCCTCAGGTTTGTCTGGTGAGGTTGCTTTACTCAGACTAACCAAGGGGTAACTTCCCTGTGTCTGTGCCTGTTCTAGACCCTGGTAGGCAGCAGTGGGACCATTCTGACCACAATGCCTGTGATGATGGGGCAAGAGAAAGTGCCCATTAAACAGGTTCCCGGAGGAGTCAAGCAGCTTGAGCCCCCCAAAGAGGGAGAAAGGCGGACAACACACAACATCATTGAGAAGCGGTATCGCTCCTCCATTAATGACAAAATCATCGAGTTGAAGGACCTGGTCATGGGGACAGATGCCAAGGTGGGTGCCAACAAAGTGATGTTTCATGCCCTACCATCTTCCCTCTACCTTCTTTAGCTTCGGAAATTTAGAAGTCTCCAGATCCAGGCTGAGTGCATGCAAATTAGCTGTTTTCTTATTAAATAAAGCATTTTAGTTTTTCAAGATTACAAAACATTGACCAGTATAAGGGGACTGTTGTGGGTTGGGTACGACAGTGGCCTTCCTGGACCTTTGACTCTGTCCTGCAGTGATCATGGACCCCAGAGTCACAGGCAGAGAAATGCCTGCCACTCCCGGGGGGCCAGGTACACAACTGCATGTGCCTTGAAGTCGGTCCATGGCATTGCTGGCCTGTGTTGAATTATGTTCAGGGTGGCTAGCTCTATTTTTACCTGTTGAGGAAGAAACTGGAACTGGTATGGGATCAACAGCAAATAGAGGAAGTTGATTTTTTTATATATTTCTGGTGTGGGGTTGTTTGTTTTGTTTTTTTAAGATTTTATCTACTTATCCCCAGAGAGAATGAAAGGGAGGGAGAAAGAGGCAGAGAAACATCAATGTGTGGTTGCCTCTCATGCATCCCCCACCAGGGACCTGGCCTGCAACCCAGGCATGTGCCTTGACTGGGAAATGTACCTGTGACCCTTTGGCGTGCAGGCCGGTGCTCAATCCACTGAGGCACACCAGCCGTGGCTGTTTTTTTTATATATATATTTCTGATGTTTCAATGAATGTATGTTCTTATACACTGGTATCTAGATTTTTTTTTTTTACCTATTTGTTCTTCATCTCTATTTTGGAAGAAAATTTCACTTTCCTTTGTAGCCTACAAATCTGAAAGGTACCTGATACACCTTTACTTAAGATAAACTGTCCAGCAGTGCTCTGGTTTTTTGTCATTTGTTTGAAGTTTGTTTGGTGCCAGGATTATTACAGGAAGTAGTCATAGAGCTAAATTTATCAAGTATCACTGTGTGCCAGGCCAGCAGCTAAGCTCTTTCCATGTATTATCCCCTTGAGCCCTCACTACATGCTATGATTTACATAATTATCCTTATCCTCATCCTAAGGAGGAGGAAAGTGAGGTTCAGAGATGTCGGCTACTTTGTCCTGATAGCAGAGCTGATCAGTGGGAGAGCCAGCATCTGGACCTGGCTGCACCCCCTCCAGATCCTCCTTGCTGTCATGAACGAGCTCTGGGCCTCCGCTCTCTCTGCCGTGCAGCCTGCACTGATGCTGCTGTGTTTTCACCCATCTCCCTCCCAGATGCACAAATCTGGTGTGTTGAGGAAGGCCATTGACTACATCAAATACTTGCAGCAGGTCAATCACAAATTGCGCCAGGAGAACATGGTGCTGAAGCTGGCAAGTCAGAAAAACAGTGAGTATGCTCATTGAGGGAAGGGCTGTCAGACCTGGTGACAGGTGAAGTCCCGTGCCAGGTACTAGGGAGGGCCCACTGATGCACACGAGGTGCCTCCAGGGGTAAAGCAGGAGCAGGGGCTGTGTACCCCTTGCCCAGCCCAGGCAGGACTCTGGAAAACACCATTTGCCAGATAGAGTTTTCTTTGCAGAGCTCCTGAAGGGCATCGACCTAGGCAGCCTGGTGGACAATGATGTGGATCTGAAAATCGATGACTTTAATCAGAATGTGCTTCTGATGTCCCCTCCGGCCTCTGACTCGGGGTCCCAGGCTGGATTCTCTCCCTACTCCATCGACTCTGAGCCCGGAAGCCCTCTGTTGGATGAGGCAAAGGTATGAACTTTCAAAGTCTCCCAGCCCCTGGATCTCTCCCATGTCTCCGAAGTTAGCAGTGGGGAGGCCACCGACAGGTGCCTCTGGTGTTCAGAGGACCCAGGCTGGGTAGGAGCAGGAACTCAGTGAAATTAGCCAAATCTTGGACGATAAAGAAAGAGCACACCGACTCTGCGGGGGGAAACAGTAGGGGCTGTTTAACTGGTTCAGTGAAGTCCTCTTGAGCTGGTCATGCTGAAAGGGCCCATCCAAGAGGACTGAGGGCCAGATCCAGAGCTAAAAATTACTTCCCTCGCCTGTAATGGGCCTAGCAAGACCACTGTGTGAGGTTCATCACTGGTTTAGGATGAAGCTGCCTCTGGGCCCTCTTCTGGAAATGATTACAATGTGCAGTCTAACAAATAGCGTTCCAACCAAGGGCCTCTAATGGACCAAGAAAGCCCCCCCCCCCCCAGCAATTGCTGTTTAATGGAATTGGTTAAAAGAGGCTCGAGCCTAATGATCTTCCTGGAATCTGCGGAGTCCACTGGGTCTGCAGTGGATTTCAACGTTGGCGCTTTCTGACTCTGATTGCACAAAGCTCCCTTCCAGTGTATGCTTTTGGCCAAAGTGTTCATAGTGTCATATACTTAGTTTTACTAAGGAAACTCTGGTGGGGTTTTTTTTCCAAATATTTTATAAATGTGGTTCTATTTGATAACAAAAGGCCATATGACATATGCATCAAATTAGCTAAGCCTCAACATCATAAGAAGTTTTCAGATGATTTTAAAACATTGAAAAAGAGGGGGCATGGTTCACGCACACTGGGAGTCGGGAGGTCCGAGCCCAGCCTCCTTCCCTCCGTGGGGCTCCCGGGTGGGCGAGGCCTCTGCCTCCAGTCCTCCCTCTGTACAGTGGGCAGGAAAAGGGCAGTGCTATGGTTTTAAAACAGGCAAGCCCCTGTATATAGATCCATGCTCTTCAATCAACTCTGCTGAGGCATAATTTATGTGTAATAAAGTGCTCCTGTTTTACAGTATCGTACAGTATTATCACATGTACATTTATATAACTACTACAGAGCATTTTCATCACCCACGAAGCTCCCTTGTACACCCGTGCAGGTGATGTACACACCCCTGTCCAGCCTCAGGCCACTGCTCCACTTCCATCACTGGGTCAGCCTTGCCTGTGGCGGAATCACACAGGAAACAGCCGTGCCGTGCGCCCTGTTGGGGTAGAGCCCTGCCAGAAAAGTGCCGCTCGTCTGCCTCTGGTCTTCAGCATGTGTTCTTTCCCAGGCGGCAGGAGGGCAAGGGCTGCTGGGCTTGAGTCGCAGTTTCCTCCCAGCTTCACTCCTGTCTGGCTCAGTGGTCTTCAGTTTAAATTTCACAGTCTGATTCTGAGCTATGTAAAAGTAAAATGTTGTAGAAACCCATGCAGCATTCATGCACTCTAACCTCATGGCCCTGTGTTGAAGGTCAAAGATGAGCCGGACTCTCCTCCCATAGCGCTGGGCATGGTGGACCGCTCCCGAATCCTGCTGTGTGTCCTCACCTTCCTGTGCTTGTCCTTTAACCCCCTGACTGCCCTGCTGCAGTGGGGAGGGTCGCATGACTCGGACCAGCACCCATACTCAGGCTCCGGCCGCAGCGTACTGTCACTTGAGTCAGGTGGGTAGACGGGTCCTTGTGCCACCAGCACGGGTGGCTTGCTGTGGAAGAGGTGGGCCCTGTGTACAAACTGCTCAGCTTGTCCACCAGGTCCCAAAGGGTTTTGGTAGTGACCCTGACCTGCTTGCTTTTGATAGGGACTGGCATAAGTCACATTTTGGAAGTAACAGAGCAAACCTGAGTTTAGTTAGAGCAAAATAATCCAAGAACCCGCATTGCTATAATCCCCCAGGGATGGGGTCGGGGGCTGTTTGAAAGAGGATGTGGTGTTTTCACCTGAGTCCTAAAACCTGTGACCTCCCCCTTGGCTGACAAAGATTTTTTTGTGGCACTTGGCTCCATAGTGATAAGGATTATAGGGTTCCTATTTAGATTGTAGAATTGTCTCAAGTTATTCCTGTCGTGAGCATTTAGATGTTGTTAGTAAATAAAGTGATCTTGTTGTCCAACCTTCTGCAAATGAATTAGTAGGCTCTTTCCTGTCACAGTCCAGGGGTCAGGCAGGTGCCCTGCAGTCCCAGGGCTGCTCCAAGGTGGGGAGTGGGGGGCTTCCTCTCCAGTTGACTGAGAGCTGTTCTTTAGGTTCTGGGGGCTGGTTTGACTGGATGATGCCAACTCTCCTCTTGTGGCTGGTAAATGGTGTGATTGTCCTGAGTGTCTTTGTGAAGCTGCTGGTCCACGGGGAGCCAGTGATCCGGCCACACTCACGCTCCTCAGTCACCTTCTGGAGGCACCGGAAGCAGGCAGACTTGGACCTCGCCAGGGTGAGTTCCGCCGTTCACCTTTCCCCTTCCTCCACCAGGATTAGCCAGTGACTTAGCAAGTCACATTAAGTACCCCAGTGAATAAAGTCCCATGGCAGGTGCTTGCAGGGGAAAGCGGGGGTTTGAGAGGAGGGAGGGACCCTGCCCCTAAACTCTCCCAGGGCAGTGGAGCAGAGGCACCCGTGCGTAAATGGTTCCACGCACGTGGATGACAGAGGAAGTCTATCGTGCTGCAGGAGTTTGGGAACAGAAGAGATATCCTGACCGAGGGAATCTGGGGCTTGAGCAGAATGGTCAAGAGGCAGGAAGGACCTGCCAAACAGAGTGAAAGGCAGGAATACATGGGAAATGTGGGGAGTAGCAGATAGATGAGTGTGCCTGGAGTGTGGGGAATGTCAGATAGATGGGTGTGCCTGGAGTGTGAGGAATGTCAGGAGAGAGTAGGGCCGAAGCCGGTAGCGTAGCTGGGGCCCAGATGGGGAGGGCTCTGACTGGCAACCGACTGGGGCTTTTCCCCCAATTCTGTGGAGAACCAGAAAGATTTTTAAGCAGGAAAATTAGCTGGAAGTTTGTTGTTGTTTTGTTTTTGTTTTTTGGGTTTTTTTTTTTTTTTTTAAATCAACAAGACAGTTTACAGGTAGGATTCTGGAGCAGCTCAGCCCCGAAGGAAGAGTTGAACATCCCTGTCTCAGGAGGCACAAGAACCAGAACACCCAGCAGCAGCAGCAGCAAAAAAACACGGGCCTGGTCTCCCCTCCTGGAGCAGCCTGGGTCTGCCAGCCCTGTACCTGGGGCACGGCTGCTGTGGTTGCTGAGGCCTACCCCTTGAAGTGGGACTGTCCCCAGAGAACAGAATCCCAGGACATAGATCCTGGAGGCAGGTTTCAGTCTGTGTTTAGAGTGTGGTTCTGGAGAGAGACAAAAAATGCAAGGGAGACGGTGGGGGAAGGTGGCGAGGACATGGAATTGAAAGGCATGTCAAGGAAGATCTAAGATGTAAAATGGAAAGAAAGTGGCAATGACATTGGCTCAAAAATAGGAGCCTGGAAAATGTGGACTTTGTCTAAGCCACGGTATTTGGCAGTGCCGTGAGAGGGCCCTACACCATGAGAAGCCACCAGACCTCGGCCGTGGGGGCCGAGGAGGGTGGGGACCAGAGTGTGTTGGAAGCTCTGCACCTGCAGCAGGGCGGGGCTGCCTGAGGAGGCTCGGAAGAGGCAGGAGCCAAAGGCTGAGCCCTGGGAACAGCCGACCTTCCTGGACAGGAAGGACAAAGGAAGGCCACCTCCTTTGAAATCTGTAAATACAGGTGCTTCTCCTGGCCGGAAGGATGCCATCAGCACTGTAGAGGGGAATCCACTTTCCCCTTGTAATAATCCGCTCTCCTGTAACGATGTAGGAAGGCAAGAACAGATTTCATACTCGCTGTTTGTTGTGGGAAAGGAGAGGAGAGATTACTTCAAGTTTCCCAAGAGGGTAGCCTGAGTCTCTGAACCCCCAGTGATGAGCGAAACAGAGAAAGGCTTCAGCGCAGGTCCGTAGACTCTCTCAGTCCAGTGGACTAGTTCATCCACATCCTTGGTTGGAGTCTTTTGTTGTATTTGCCGAAACTGTGCTTCCTGGACTTCAGCAGGCTTCAGAATCACATGAAGGGTTGGGAGGTTCAGGTTCTGCAGGCCCAGGAGGGTGGGAATGGGACGTCAAGAATTTGCATTTCTGCCCTGGCGGGTGTAGCTGAGTGGATTGAGGGTGGGCTGCAAACCAAAAGGTTGCCGGTTCGATTCCCAGTCAGGGCACATGCCCGGGTTGCAGGCCAGGCCCAGTGTGGGGTGTGTGAGAGACAGCCCACGCACTGAAATTTCTCTCCCTGCCTTTCTCCCTCCCTTCCCCTCTCTCTAAAAATAAATAGATAAAACCTTCAAAAATTTGCATTTGTAACAGACCCCAGGGGCTGATGCTGCTGGTTACCTCCAGGGACCACACTTTGAGATCCTAAAAGGTCACCTAAGTTATCTAAACGCATGTTATCATTTTGTGTATAAAAGTGACTGTAGGAAACTCTGAAGAGCGTTTGCTCAGAGATGAAACAGTTCAATCCCAATACAGTGGAAAGGCTGGGAGGAGACACGTTAAAGTGCCGGCACAGTTCAATCCCAATACAGTGGAAAGGCTGGGAGGAGACACGTTAAAGTGCCGGCGGTCCTCCCTGCCGTGGGAGAAGGTGACGGCGCGGGCGGTTCCCTTCCTCTCACAGCTTTCTGAGTTTCCCCGGGGCTTCTTCATGGGGCATGTGTTACTCTGATACTCTGGAACATGAAGGGAGAGGGGGACAATTTTTTAAGCTTTTATTCATTTATTCCCAGACAGAGGGGAAGGGAGGGAGAGAAACATCGATGTGTGGTTGCCTCCCACGCACCCTGCACTGGGGACCTGGCCCACGGCCGAGGCATGAGGCCTGGCTGGGAATCGAACCTGCAACAACCCCTTGGCTCTCAGGCCAGTGCTCAATCCACTGAGCCACACCAACCAGGGCGAGGAAGATTTTTTATTAGAACATAAAACAGCCAAAGCAAGGCTGGCGAGCATCACACCTTCTGCCGTGTGCTAGGGGGATTTTACGGCTGCTGCCGCCAACCTGCACACTTGCCTGTCGGTGTTGGGCCGGGCACTGCCCACCTCCCGCCTGGACCTGGCCTGCAGCCTCTCCTGGAACGTGATCCGCTACAGCCTGCAGAAGCTGCGCCTGGTACGTTGGCTGCTCAAGAAGGTCTTCCAGTGCCGCCGGGCCGCCCCGGCCACCACGGCGGGCTTTGAGGACGAAGCCAAGGCCAGTGCCCGGGATGCAGCCCTGGCCTATCACAGGCTGCACCAGCTGCACATCACAGGTGAGAGGCACCACCGCTGCCTGCTGCCCCAAGGTGCCCCGAGCCACCTTCCCACCCTGGCTTGGTTTGCCGGTTTTCTGCCACATCCACAGCTGTAAGGGTGGCTTGTAACTGTCGTTCATCAGTTAAAGGCGCTCACAGATGTTCTCATTGTCATCTCTACACTTGGGCTGCGTCCTCTACACAGTGGCATGCTGTGGGTGCATCAGCAGTGTTTTTTCCTTAGTGGACTTAAATTAATCGTGAAACTTAAAATTGTTGACATCTTAGATCCAGTGAAACATGATAATTTATTTCATTCAACAAACTCCTGCTCCAGTAGAAGCAGACAGGTCAGCAAGTGGATTACAGTTCGGTGTGGTGGAGGGAGCAGAAGGATCGGGCTCCCTTGGGGGTGCGTACTTGTTGGGGGAGGTTTTCCACGAAAGACTTTCTGGAAAGTCTTGGCTTTGCATGGAAGGGTGTGTGGCCTTCACCAGTTCTGCAGTGCTGTGGGCTGTGCTGTGTGTGCACGGCACTGACTAAGGGGACAGAGGCAACCAACATGTGGTTCCCACACTGTCCCCACCCTCCCTCCCCCCAAGGAGAAAGCTTGGGGGCACCTCCAGGGCAAACGGACACCTACCACCTGTGCAGAATGAAGTGTGGGGGCCGAGGTCTCCCACTGATGAAAAGGCCAGGGAGGCAGAGCGGCCCCGTGGGAAGGGTGCAGAGCTGGGGGAGGTCGGGAGGCCTGGAGGTTGCAGAGGCCTTGCCCCCGCCTGGAGCTCCGATCCGGGCCCACCCTGAGGCTCAGCTTTGTCCCTCAGTGAGGTGAGGTGACTGCTTACCCTGGCCACCTCCCCGTCCTGTCGTGAGGACCAAAGCAAGTAACAGGGTGAAAGCCCGAGAGCCTTGATGAGCCCACGTGCCTTTGTAAGGTCACTTCAGCCTGCTGTCGGGGCTGCCCTCACGTGGGGGGGAGTATAAGCCACTCCTGCCATCCAGCTACTGACCCAGGACACGTGTGGCCATCATTGCTCGGCGTTGTGTTACTCCCTCCTCCGAAAGGGCACGTTGTTACACACTGTGTTGGGGTCTGTTTAAGTGAAAATGAATACAAATCAGGCCATTTTAAAGGTTTTCATCACCACTCTTGCAAAGTTCGGAGACACGGGAGTGTGTCAGCAGAACACTGCTGCGGTGCTGACACTGTTTCGGGAACTAGTACGATGTGCCCCTCTGAGTCCCCTATGGAACCTGTCATCACAGCCCTTATACATGTGCCACGGGGCCCATTTTCTCCTGTCCCCTCTGGGGGATGGAAAGAAACATGCAGCTAGGAAGTTGCAGGACCCAGCACCCCGTCCAGGACCGTGTGATCACAGTCCACGTACTATCTCATTTGGTTCTGCTATGGCTCTGGTTGCGCTAGAGAAAGCAGGCAAAGCCTCGGGTCGGGGGATGTGTTAACGTTGGCGTCTGCCCCCACAGGGAAGCTCCCCGCGGGATCTGCCTGTTCGGATGTCCACATGGCTCTGTGCGCTGTGAACCTGGCGGAGTGTGCGGAGGAGAAGATCCCGCCAAGCACGCTGGCAGAGATCCACCTGACTGCCGCCGTGGGGCTCAGGACCCGGTGTGGAGGCCGCCTGGGCTTCCTGGCGGTGAGTCCCCTCGGTTCCCTTCTGCGGCGCTGACTGCCTGAGGGGCCCAGTGGGTCCTTCCAGGTGCTCAGAACAGTTAAGCAGTTTGAAGTGCGCCCGCCGTGGCTCTCACCAGCATAAGCAGGGCATGTCGGTACGATCCACTCTGAGATACGATCCACTCGGTGAGACAGTGACCCACATTCAAAGGTTAATCTGGACTCTTCTGCTCGTCGAGTGGTGATAAGAATTCTTAGAATCTTCTGGTTGTGTCTCTGGTTCATTTATTTGCTGAAAGAGTTAGTTATTGGGTACCTCGTGTTGATCGTGTCACTGGATCCAGAAATAGAAGATGGTGCACGTCTGCAGCGAGCCAGGTCAGACCAGGGTGGGAGCTGTGGTCGTCAGGAGCCTCCAGGTGCCTGGTGTGGACCAGCCTTGGGAGGCCCCAGAGGTGGTTCACAGGCCCTGTTCCATGCTGGTCCACAGGCGCTCTCTCTCTCTCTCACTCCAGCAGACAGGCGGGTTCTATTCATTGCCTACTCTGGTAGGCAGGCTGCCAAGTGCCTTGGCTGTGTTTGTCACGTCTCCGTTTGTTTTCATATGTCAGTAGTGGCTCTGGGAGCCGACTGGACGGGAACGTGGCCCATGGTGACAGAGGGTGTGCCTCATCCCCGTTCCCATGACCCTAGATAAAACAGTCATTCGGCAAACATTATCTTGGGCTGGGCACTTCTCGGAGTGAAAATGCAGCAGCGAGCAAGACATTTGCTCTGTCCTTGAGGAGCAGCAGTCTGGCAGGGAATCCAGATGAGGAGCAGGCCTTCAGGATGGCAGGATGAGCGCGAGCTGGGGCTGATCTGGCCACCCGGAGAGCACCGGGGTCCTGACCCGGTCCTAGGGCGGGCGGGGGCTCTCGGGGCAAGGCGAACCCAGGCTGAGAGCAGGGCATGGCCAGGCTGCTCTTCTGTTCCATTTGTTTGTCCCAGTGCTCGAAGCCACTGTCCTCACACACGGCTTCTCTGCCCCCAGAAGGTATGTTGAAGATGTTAATTTTATTGAAGCGTGATGTACATAGAGAAAGATGCACACATTTACAGCTTGATGGATTTTCACAAAGCGAACTCTCCCATGTAACAACCAAGCAGATCAAGAAGTAGAAGGTTCCCATCACCCCAGAAGCCTCCCACAGCCTTTTGCCACTCACCCTGCCCCCTACAAAGGTAGCCATTGTCGTGAATTGTCACCATAGTTTAATCTACCTGTTGTTTGTTGTTCCGGTAAACTTTTTATTGAACTACAGTGTACATGTGGGAAAGTACACAAATCATAAGGAGACAGTTCAGTGACTTCACAGGGAACACACCCATGTAACCAACAGACAGAGCAAGAGACAGAAAGCAGCCAAGACCCCAGAAGCCTCCCTTGGGCCCCCCTGCAGTCAGCAAACTGCCCTTCCCCCAGGCTCTCCAGCCAGAGTAACCAGCGCCCTGATCCGCAGGGCCAGGTGACCTGTACTGAACTACACAGGAAGAGTCACAGAGCCTGTTCCGTGGGCGTCAGGCGGCTTCTGCTCGGTGTCACGTGTAACGTCCCTCGTGCTGCGTGCAGCCGTAGAAGGTCCACTCCCGTTGCTTTGTGGTATCCCTGTAGTGTCTACTGTAGGACAGCTCCTGTAGGTGGACTTTGGCCTGGTTTCCTGCTTTTGGTAATTGTGAGTGGTGAGTGAACGTTCTGTTCATCTCTCGCTGAGTAAATACACGACTGACTGCGTTTCTAGGAATGGCATTGCTGGGTCAGAGGTTCAGCTTCGCAAACGCTGCCTGGCAGTTTTCCAGAGTGGTTGTTCTGACTTCCACTCTGTGAGCAGGGTAGGGGTTCAGTTGTTCTGCGTCCTCACCAAACGCACGAGTGTGCCAACTTTGTTTTGTTAGCCCTTCTGCTGGTATCTCACTGTGGTTTTATTTGCATTTCCCAGGTGATTAATAATGTTCGGCACCTTTGCATTGGCCGTTTGGGTGGTTTGTTTGCTGTTTGGGTAGACTTTTTTGTGAAAACCCTGGCCAAGCCTTTTACCTATTATTTATCCCGGGGGCCTGGCTTTTCATGGCCCTGAGCAGATCTCGGTAGTCTGGCCTGTGGCCGCCCCGGGTTGGTATGTGCGTGGCTCATGTCTTTTCCCCTCGGGGGCTTGCCTGTTCTCTCCCTCCGCGGGTCAATGGATGAGCAGTTTCTTAATGTTCATGAATTCCAGGGTACCAGTCTTTCCCTTTACAGTTAGACATTTTATGTCCTGTTTATTAAATCTTCGTCTTACCTCCAAGTCCTGAAGATAGTCTCCTATATTATGTTGGGTGCTTTATTTTGTACGTTCACACAGAGGCCCACAGTCCATCTGGAGTTGATTTTTGTGTGATTTGGAGGTAGGGGTGCAGATCTACTTTCTTTCCCATATGGACATGTCCCTGCCCCAGATCTGTCCTTCTGTTACCACCTTGTGTCCTGCTGAGCCCTGCTACTTGCTCCTCCAGGACCACCCACTGGGCAGGGGAAGGAAGTTCCCGCACCCATCTGGGAGGGACGTGCCGTGGACTCCGGTTGTTTCCAGGAATGCCGACTCTCCCTGCCCTTGCGTACTCCGGCTCCGCTGCTCCTGTGGTCGCTGCCAGTCTGCAGAAAATCACAGGATGAATTTGGGGGAAGGACCGAGTTTGCCTAACTTGTTTGTTGTTCATTGTTTGGGGGGGGCCGTTGCGCACAATTTGTGTGCGTTTATGGGAGGATATTGGCTTAGGTTCGTCCCACTCATTCACAGTTCTGGCATTGCTGTGCGTGTGCTGTCAGGGCTTAGCATTAAATGATTTTCTTTGTTCAGATTTGAAAGAAGTAAAAGAAATGAAATGACTGTCCTTTCCCACTGCACTGAGGCTACTTTTTCCTAGTCCAGTGGTCCTTGTATGGGGGTCCGCGTCGACGCTGTGGTCTGCCCCGGCGCCCTCACACCACACGCCACAGTGGCTGAGTCTCTCTGTGTGTTTCGATACGTGGAGGTGTCACCCCTCTGGCTTTAGTGGCTAGTGTTTCCTCTTCAGCCTCCCGTACAAATTTTGAGATCATCTCGTCATCCCAAAAATTCCACCAGGGTTTCCATCCTTCTTTTCGCTGAGACACAGCTGTCCTTTGAAGGGAATTAGCGAGCCCATTTGCGAGAGACACGTGTGTGGCGGCTGAGGATCAGGAACGTGGCTCCCCTGAAACTGTCCCTGCCCATGAACTCCCATACCCACCACCGAAAGTATTCGGTGAACCGTGTGCTGCGTCCCTCCTCAGAACTCCCTTCCTGCACGTACTGACATACACGCGCTATAGTTTATTTAACATGATTGCACCAGAAACCCTGTTTTTAAAAAAATATGTTTTTATTTATTTATTTTTAGAGAGAGGGGACAGGAAGGAGAAAGAGTGGGAGAGAAACATCAAGGTGTGGTTGCCTCTCATGTGTCCCCCACTGGGAACTGGCCTGCAACCCAGGCATGTGCCCTGACTGGGAATCAAACCTCGACCCTTTGCTTCACAGGCCCGTGCTCAGTCCACTGAACCACTCCAGCCAGGGCCAGAAACCCTGTTTTGCTTTTTTGAGCCTAAGTCCTGGGCCTCTGTCTCCATCACCTCGTTATTCTACCTGGTACTGTAAGCATGTGTTTGTACCACTGTTGACTGAGCCATTTCTGCCTGTGACAAACTGGGGCAGGGAGCGTCCTCGCACACGGTCTTCACGCACTTGGGGTTACATCTCTAGGAAGTGGTTGTGCTGGTGACCACGTAGACATTAGATCGTGGGGGGTGTTGGCGTCTGGCCGTCCTCAGTCCGGTGGTGGAGGGGAGGGCCTGACCTCTAGGAGGATAAGCGCCCCGTGCATCTGCTTGCTTCTCTCGGGAAGGGACAGGTGAAGAGGCCCAGACGGTACTTTCTAAAAGAGGGAGAGGTTTGATTTCAGCCGAGTGTATTTAGCTGGCCAGTGAGTCGGGCTCTGGGGCGCCCGGGGGCCCCTAGAAATGGATTAGGCCCAAGGTTCCCTGTCTTTCTCAGTTCATGGCGCCCTTTGTGTCTCAGTCAGTTTTTCATGGTTTGCCTGGAGTAAAAGAAATACCTAACAGTTTTGTCTGTTAGGTTGGTACAAGTATCTTAATAAATAGTATATCTCAACAATTTAGTAGCCACTGAAAAATAATACACGAAATTGAAAGAAGAAGTTTTTTCACTGTTAACTGTAATTACCTACGAATGGGATGCGTGTGCCTTCTTGAACTTGGCAGTCAGGTTGGACTTCATTCATTTTTTGTTCCACATCGATTTCCACTTGCTGTGTGTTACAACCTTCACAAAGTCAGCTTCAGAGCGATGTGATATCATCCGAAGGAAAGTCGCTGAGGTCTCATTGAGACTGAGCTACCTCCATCAGGTAGTTTACACGGTGCCCGACTCACATTGAGCATTGCCGTATTGACCTCAAAAATGTGACCTCTAGCAGCACCCCTGCAAGCTCACTGTAGTGCTTTCGGTGCGTTGGCACACTGTTTGAGAACCAGGTCAGGCGGTGTGGAGTTAGGACCGGCCCAGAGTGCGTGGCGGCCCTGGGGATCTAAACCCTACTGAGTCTCGCACCTCCGTCACTGGATCCAACCGGCAGTTAGCTGATGAGTTATGGGCAGGGTCTCCTGGGCCACGGGTCTGGTGGATTCTGGTGTCTGTAAAATTCTGGGAGGGGGTCTTCATGGGGTGTTAGTGCCAAGAACATTTTTAAAAGAGCAACAGAAGTTATTTTCTCAATTTCCCTTCTAGCAGCCGTACTGTGGGTGACTATTTGTGGATTTATACTTATTATTAATTCAAACCACTAAACTCAGACTCAGTGACCCAGCTGAGATTTGTTTATAGCTAAGATTTTTCTTTTTCTTTTTAAAGAATACAGCATAAAAATGTATTTTAACTTAGCGATTTTCTAAATGGCTTCTCTGGGTTCCTCTTTCCGTACAACCCAAACAGGTTCTGGGTCTACTTTCCTTTGCTGGGTCACATTTGGGCCAGGGTCCTCAGTTCCCCCTGGAGCAGCCATCAGGCAGGTGCTCAAGGGGGAGTTGGGGAGAGTTGGAGAGTTTCCAGCTCTTAGAGGTTCTCCGGCTCCAGAGGACCTGGTGTTGCCGCCGGCCCACCCCAGCCTCCGCCTGGGCCCAGCTGCTGTCTAAGCGCTGCCCTTGTGAGCTCCGTTCGGCACATGCTCTCTTGAGGGTCAGGAGGAGGTCATGGGATCCCTTTGCATTTGCCCTTCAGGACCCTTTCGCAGGTGTGGGGGCCAGCAAAGAGGAGGAAGGGCCACTAAGGCTCTGGCCCGTGGTGAGAGGTTCGAGTGAAATGTCCCGCCTGGCCCCGTGAGCACCGTGGTGATATCAGTGTGTCTGGAGAGCGGTTTGGCCGGGTCGTTTCCTCTCACGTTCAGGCGGCTGCCTCCAGACTCCCACAGAGAGAAGCAGCCCTCTCGGTCCACGTTCCTTGAGTGGCACTTTGGCGGTGCTATTTCTGATCCTGGCATTCAAGTCTCTCGCAGCTGTTATATTAGCTGATGGCTGCTTAGAGCCCAGGAAAGGTCAGAACCATCAGACTGAACCTCACATGGAGACAGCTCCCCTTGGGGTGGGGGCCAGGGTAGAAGAGACCATTGGGGACCCTTCCGCTGGGCTCCTGAGCTCCCTGTGCCTTGTGCTCCTCCCCGCATCCTTCTCTGCCCGACTTTCAAGTTGGCCTGTATCCGGTGGCTTTATATGTCAGACAGCATGGTTTAGAATAAAAATGCCCTTGGTGAGAAGCGTCAGAATTTCTGAAATCGTGGGTAGGCAGCATTGTCCCTGTGGTTCTTGTTCCCGAGGCCCTGAGTGCACGTTCTCCTGTGGGCAGAGGAGGGGCCCGGTGCTGGCTCTTTGAACTGCCTGGCAGAGCAGCTTCCAAAGTCTCTCTTGGCCTTTCTTCACAGGCTGGTCACTGGGCCGCTTGCCCTGCTTTCAGTGGTGGCATTTACTTTTAGGCATGTGAGGGTCCCAGCCCTCCCACTGATCTCCTGTCCCAAGCCTACCGCTACCCCGGCGTCACCTGTGGTCCTTGTCCTTCCACAGAGCTACTTCCTCAGTCGAGCCCAGAGTCTGTGTGGCCCCGAGCGCAGTGCTGTCCCTGACTCGCTGCGCTGGCTCTGCCACCCCCTTGGCCAGAAGTTTTTCATGGAGCGGAGCTGGTCAGTGAAGTCGGCTGCCAAGGAGAGTCTGTACTGTGCCCAGCGGAACCCAGGTGAGAACGCCTTTGCAGCCATTGCAACGGGGAGAGCCGCAGTCACCACCAGGACAGCAGGGTGACTGTGCCCCAGCCCGTGGAGACGCGGGCGTCTCAGTGTCTCCTGAAGCTCAGGGCTCCTGAGCCTGATCAGCAGCTACGCTGCGTTTGTGGCTCAACTTCCTCTGACGTTCAGAGCCTTCCATCGGTCAGACTGTCCTCTCGCCCTTGTTCTGGGTGCCTTGGAGAGACAAGGGATGCGTGGAGTTGCTCTTTGCTGGCCCGGGTCCCACTGGAAAGCAGACAGGCATAAATAGGAAACAATAGGTGACAGGCGGTCATGAAGCACCCAGAGTGGTGGCAGGCACGGGGCTCCAGGCGCTGGAGGGGACGCTGGCTTGCCGTCCCTGGTATTTGACGGTGATTAGAGTCGACTCTCCCCACTCAGAGTGGTAGGGCTGGGCCGGTTGACTTAGGCTGGAGCGGCCCTGTGTGCCGTTCGCCTCTGTGCTGCAGAGTGGGGCACGTTCCACAGGTGCAGCTGTGTGTGTCACACATTTTGGGGAGTAGGGGTGCCACTATCCTTTTTGTAAAGATAACTTTATGGCTCAACAAAACAATGTTGTACAGCACCAAAAAGTAAGGATGAAAGCGAAAGCCAGCCTGGGTCTCTCAGCCCCTCCCACTGACTGCTTTGTTCACACCGAGATGTTCACTAGCCTTCTTGCCTCTGGCAGGCTCTGGTTCTAGGCCTCGTCACCAGGGCGTGTTCGTAAGTGTCCTGCCTTCTCATTCTTGTCAGATTGAGGCCCACACATGTGTGTGAGGGGAAGTGAGGGGCTGGTGACGCCTGGCTTTGAGCCTGCTGACAGGAGACCTAACTGATGACAGCCAGCTACTGAAGGCATTGCAGGGACCCTTGTTTGTTGATCAGCTCAGCCAGACCATCACCGGCCACAAGTCCCATGACGAGACTTTGGAAAACAGGAGTGGAGTCTTTCTTGTCATGTCTGGGCAGCAACCACCTCCTTTTCCTCCTCAGCTGTCTGTCCTCCTGAGGCACAGGGAGAAGAGATAGTGTCTCTGAGACATGGGGGAATGGTCTGCCTTCCCATTTTCTGTTTTCTGACAAGGCTTGCGGCCACCACCTTACAGCCCCCAGCCTTGACCGGAAGTGCTGAGCTCAGTGCCGAGACACTGCACATGTGCACGCACTTACAACCTGTGCACAGCCACGCGTAGTCTTGGGTTCTGCACTCTGAGGCTGGCCACTCTCCCCACCGCCACCCCCTGCCAACCCCTTAACAAGGTAGTTCTGAGCTTTGGATGGGGCTGTTCTGTCCTGGGTTCCTCTTGCTGCCCTCTGTTCTCTGCGTAGAGACAAAATGGGCACATAGGTAAGCGACCATGAAACCCATTTAACTCTTCCTCTGATCTTCCTCTTCCTCAGCCGACCCTGTTGCCCAGGTCCACCAGGCCTTCTGCAAGAACCTGCTAGAACGAGCTGTGGAGTCCTTGGTGAAACCGCAGGCCAAGAAGAAGGCCGGAGACCAGGAAGAAGAGAGCTGGTAATGTCCCCAGGACGCCCTGCCTTGGGACGTCCAGGACGCTCCAGGGCACCTGTGAGGCCCGAGCTCCTAGAAGGACACAGGCCCCAGGGCCGGGTCTGCAGGAACTGGAGTGATTCCTTTGTGCTCATTCCTGCAGCGCGGCCTCGGCCCGTGTCTTCCAGACTGATTAGGTCACTTTCCCATCTTTGCTCCTTTTCACCCGCCCCTGCAGTGGAATCAGTTCCCAGAGCAGGTCAGGGATTTGATTTCTTTGGGGTAGTGAGGAATGGCCTATTAAAAGGACAGGAACAGAACCTGGAGACCCAGACCGTGCCAACAGTTATTTTTACACCGTTTTTCTTCACAGGGAAGACCACTCTCATACGAGGCCCACATCCTGACTGCATGCACCTGAGAGGGAAGGGGAGGGCATTCTGTCCGGCAGTTCAGAAAAGTTGTGGGAGGAGGTGACATTTGAAGTGGGCCTTGAGGGGAGGCGTCAGGCCTGGGGACCAGGAATTGAAGAGAGAGCCCAGTCCTCCCAGCGGGGGAGGGAAGAGTGTCAGTAACGTGTGAAGAAGGAAGCCCCGCAAATGGCGTAGGGGCAGAGCTTGGTGTGCCTGGCACGGTGGAGGAGGAGGGTCCAGGAACAATCCCGGGTCTCGGAGCCGGATGACTAGAGAGCCAGGCTACCAGTGTGGTCCTTATGTGCATTTGGATGTAAGTGGGGCTCTTCCTTTTCTTTCTAGTGAGTTCTCCAGTGCTCTGGAGTACCTGAAATTGCTTACTTCTTTTGTGGACTCTGTGGGGACTGTGAGCCCGCCCTTCTCCAGCAGCTCGGTGCTCAAGTCAGCCCTCGGTAAGCATCTTGCAGGGTGGCGCCCCAGGCCTCGGGTGCTAATCCCATCCTTCACAGCCCCTTGTCCCATGGTCCCGGGCTCGTTGTGAATTCGCTCTCGGGAATCTTCTCTGGATCTGAGGTTTGTATCCACGCACCCTGCCCAAAGCCCTGACCCAGTTACCCCTGCTGGGCAGCATTCTGGGGTCAGGAAATAACAGGTTCTCCTGGGAGTGGGATGAGCCGATGGATGTCTCCCTCGGGTCCCGGCTGGAAGGGCAGCTCAGCGACCTTCCCAGACACCCAGAGTGGGCAGCAAGTGGTGCAGCACCAGGGGCTGGTGGGAACCCACCTTTCTGACACGCGGCCCCCACCCCAGGCTGCCCTTGGGTCAGACGCTCTGATGGAAAGACCTGTCATCTGGGCGTTTGTGCTGCTCCAGCTGTCATGGCCCTGGGTGACAGGGCACAGTCTGCTGATTGAATTGGACCAGGACATTCTTTGCTTCTGTCCCTAAAATGCCATCAGGATGATGGCACATCAGCTGCCACCTATTGTGCTTCTAAGGTTGATGGGAGAAAGAGGGTGTCAAGCTCCCTTCTGGTCACTCTCCCTGGGAAGGGAAGGGTCCCAGAAAACCAGCTGCCCCCCGGCAACCAGTGACCTCGGGGCCTGTCGGTATTTCCGAGTTGAAAGCGTGCTCTCAGGCCTTCTACTCTGCGCGTCCGTTCCCCTGCATCTTGAGGAAACTGGCATCATAAATTTCCAGCTGAGGAAAGTAGCCCTAAGAGAAGAGAAGACCTAAAAGGTGCTAACGTGAGCCTGTTCCTGCAGAGAGTTTGGAAACACTGTTTGTCGTGGCCGTTGGGAATTCAGCTTGTTTCCAGCCTTTTACTTAGAAATAACGCTACAGCTTTGTTAAGCTTTTTTCTCCTTTTTAGGCCAATTCCAGCTTATAGATTGCCCAGAATGGGATTACCAGGTTAATAGGAGTGTTAATAACATTTTTAAGGCTCTAAATACACATTGCCAAAAGGCGCTGGGATGCTCCCACCAGAAATGTGTGGACAGTGAAGACAGCACATGCCGCATGGGGACTGACTGGGTGCAGCCAGCAGGCCGAGTGCCACAGGTCTGATTTCTGTGGGTGCTAGAGGGACGTTTGGTGCTGTTCCCCCCAGGTCCAGACGTCGTCTGTCGTTGGTGGACATCTGCGATCACTATGGCCATCAGCTGGCTCCAAGGAGATGATGTGGCTGTGCGTGCTCATTTTACTGAAGTAGAGCGTGTCCCCAAGGCCCTGGAAGTGACCGAGTGCGTAAGCCTCCCTGACCCTCACTTCTCTCCAGGGGAATACCAAATGCTGGGGGACCCCCTGGGTTGAAGGGTCAGGCAGCCTGGGGACCAAATGGTGGAGGGGGGACCGGGGCACTATGGAGAAATGGGGCTTGGTGAGCACATCTGTCTGTGCGCCGTCTCAGAGCTGGCGGTGCTGTTTCTGGGGGCCCCCCGGCCTCCATGGAGCCAGGGCTGACGGAGGGTGTGTTTCTCCAGCATCCTCAGAAACTCATGCTGGAGCCGGGTGGTGTGGTGATGGCTCACGGCCGGTGCGGGGGTCTGCGGGCCGATGGGCTAGTCCAGCATCTTTGACACTCTGTTTTGGGGACTCATGCCTGCGGGCATTTGGCCTGCTGACTGGTCGCTTCTGACCGGGTGTGACTGAGGGGAGGGGCACAGAGGCTCCAGGAGGTCGGTCCTGGGGCCAAGGCTGCAGACAGCATTTCCCGCCAAGCAGACTCTTACCAGGAGGGAGCTGAGAAAAGGGGGTGTGAGCAGGTTCCCTAAAGGAGCCCTGACACCCAATTTTACTTAAATAACTTATTTTCTTAACTTTTTTTAATTCTTAAAGATTTTATTTATTTCTAGAGAAGGAGAAATGGAGGAGAGAGGGGGAGAGAAACATCTCTGTGTAGTTGCTTTTCACACACCCCCTGCTAGGGGCCTGTCCCACAGCCCAGGCATGCACCCTGCCTGGGAATCGAACCAGTGACCCTTTGGTTCACAGGCCAGCACGGAATCCACTGAGCCACACCAGCCAGTGCTAAGTAACTCATTTTTAAGTGCCCTGGCCAGTGAGCACCCATCCTGCACCGAGTTCTGTACTAGCACTTGAACTTGTGTGTGTCTTCCAGCCACACACTGAGGCTTGGCAAGGAAACTGCCTGAAGTTGCCTCACTTCTAAGCAGCATAGCCCAGCCTGCAGCCAAGACCCTTAGCAGGCATGCCTTCCCTTACAGTCAGACTTTCTGGGGTCCCTTCAGGGATAATGGTGCTGTGAAAACCCTCTGCCAGCCCAGCCTCTGCCGTCTTCTCCTCAGTTTGCGCTATGAAAAGTAGCTAAGTTTCTCCAGAGAGTTTAATGTCAGTTCCTGGGGGAATAACCTCTTAGAAAGCAGGTACAAATAACAGGCCAACACTGTTTGTGACCATAGACAGCAGCAAGTGGTATCATGGCCACTGGATAGACAAGGAAACTAAGACACAGATTGTTCGTCTCGCCGTCTTAGGTGGGTGGCTCCTTAGTGGCAGTCCTGATGGTTGAGCCCGGGCCACTGATTCCTTGTGCAGTCTCCACTGCTCCATTTTCTCAGCAAACTCAGCGGGGGGCTGCCTGATGCTGGCACCATTCTAGGCTCAGGGAGGCAGCAGAGAGCCAGGTAGCAAGTTAGGGTCATAAGCAGGTAGGCAGTGACCCGTCCTGCACAGGCGCTCTTCTGTGGGGGGCCGTTGCCATGGCGGCTTCCCTGAAGCGGCCAGTGTATCTCTTCACTGGGAGGGGTTCTGGGCCACAGGCAGATCATCCCCTGAGAGTCCAGTGAAGGAGGGACGCCCATAACCTAAGAGCTGGTGTTGGGGCCATGGAGATGGGTTCAAAGGGCCTGACCCACTGAGCAGCCAGGGGAGGCTTGTAGGGACAGGAGGTGGAGCTAGCAGGGAGGAGAAGGTGGCCTAGAGGTGGAACAAGTGTCAGACAGGACTGGGAAAGGGTGAGAGAGGGTATTCCAGGTAGAGGCTGCCCCATCAGCAGAGGGCAGGAGTGAGAAAGGAACGGATGTGCTCTGGTTGCCCGGAGCAGGGCCATAGGCAGATGGGAGACAGGCCAGGGCTGGGCTGGGAAGGGCCATGATTGGCCCAGCAGTTCGCCCTCCCCACTCCCCTCACTTCCTCCTCTGCAGCCACACCGACTGCTGGGTGTTCTCACCCTGTCAGCTCCCCAGGGCCTTTGCACAGGCCGCTCCTCTGCCTGGGGCCCTGCTCCCTGGAACTCACTCGGTTTACTCCCCTCGTTCCTTCATGTCTCTCTGCTCAAGTGTCACCTTTCCAGAGAGGACATTCTTGGCTGTTCTTCACCAGTGCCACCCTCTTCCTCTGAGTGACCTTCTTCATGGCTCTTGCACTGCCCACCGTTGTATATCCGGCATTTAGCGCATTTGTTGTCAGGCCCCCACTGGCAAGTCAGCGCTCGGAGGAAGTTCTGCAGGCGTGGGGAGCCCACCCTGGCCTGGGTCTGGCGTTTCAGACCTGGAGCTGGGCGCTCAGAACCACAGTGGCAGCATTTGTTTTTTATGTATTTTTGTTTTTAAGTCCTTACCTAAGACTATTTTTTATTACTGGTTTTAGGAGAGAGAGAGAAACGTTGGTTGTCTCTCATATGTACCCTACTAACCAGGGATCGAACCCACAACCTTTTGGTGTATGGGACAATACTCCCACCGACTGAGCCACCCAGCCAGGGCTATGGCAGCATCTGAGTCAACAGACCCACACGTCCTGGCAGTTTGGGGTGTGGTGGTTACCTAAGCAGGTTCCTTGTGTTACCCGGGCGATGCGTACTGACTGCCTTCCTCCCGCCTCCCCCCCACTCCCCAGGAGCGCCCTGGTAAAGGCCGTCCTCCACACCTGCAGAGCCGTGCATGCCTCGCTACCCGGGAAGGCAGATGGGCCGCAGAGTTGCTTCTGCCACTGTGAGAGGGCCAGCGGTCACCTGTGGAGCAGCCTCAACGTCAGCGGGGCCACTTGCGACCCCACCCTCAACCACGTGAGTCGGGGCTTATCTGGCCCCTCTGGGAGGTGCCCAGCCCTGGTGGGTAAGAATACTCTGACCTGCCTTGAGCTGACCTGGCCTGTGAGGCTGTCCAAGAGCCAGAGCCCAAGCAAGCAGCCCCTCCCCCAAAATGTAGTCTGTTAGCCCAGGTGGGTCCCCTCTTCAGTTCTGGGGGCGGACACGTCCCACCTGCACCTGAGTCCCAGACTCGGCTCTGCATTTGCTCCAGGCAGCTTGCACGACCCCACAGAGCTTACAGGCCAGCCTCAGAGTGGACCCCACCCCTCACACGCACGCACCCTGATCGGACCGGCTGCACCCTCGTGGCGGGCAGCTGTGGTGCATTGTAGTTGCATTGCATGTTCTGGCAGTACCCGTGCAATGTTCCCACAGTGCATCACAGAGGCCTGCCCGGCCTCCAGACCTCCCACCCTGGCCTTATGAGAGGACTCTGCTGGGTCCCGGATGCAGCCCCCAGGAGGGGAGGGAGGAGCGCACACAACTGGAAGTGCAGTATTGTCTGCTCACCCGGAGGCGCAGGGCTTTGCTCCAGAAGAGGAGGGACGAGTATTTCCCAGAGGGTCAGACTCTCTGAGCCCATCACTGGTCTGTGCCAGCCAGGCTGGCACTTCTAGTTAGAGGTAGCCAGTGCCCCAGGACTTCACTGGGGTGAACCTGGAACAGCAGGCCAGCCCTACAGGACAGGCAGTGTGCAGAATGGGCCCGAGACCAAAGGCCTGTGGGGGAGCCACACCCCACTTGTGCCTCTCCTTTGTTGATCTTCAGGACAGAACCAGCTAGATTTGGAGAACAAGAGAGAGGCTGCAAGCACCCTTAGGACCATGTTCCTGGGTGGTGGCTATGTGTGGGACAGTGGGCCCAGAAGAGGGAGACCCCATCCAGCTTCATGGCTCTCAGAATCAGCCCCAGGCAACTGCCCCACCCAAAGGTGCCCCCCAGTGCTCACCTCTACGGAGTGCTAGGGTTTGTTTTTGGCAGGGCGGCTTCGTCCTGGAGCTGCTGGGACCCCTGCCCCAGCACTCAGCCTGTCTCCTCCTCCATCGCCCACCCCACAGGTGGTCCAGCTGCTGACCTCTGATCTGCTACTGTCGCTGCGAACGGCACTCTGGCAAAAGCAGGCAGGAGCCAGCCAGGCTTTGGGAGAGACCTACCACGCGTCAGGTGCTGAGCTGGCTGGCTTCCAGCGGGACCTGGGCAGCTTGCGCAGGCTGGCACACAGCTTCTGCCCAGCCTACCGCAAGGTGAGACCCAGCTACCTGGTGAGGGAAGGCAGGTTGGGGTCCCCAGGGCCCAGCCCAGCACCAGCATGGGGTCGAGGAGTTGGTCTGTGGAGGTCACCCAGCTGACCTGGCATGCACTGGTTGTATGCTGTGTATCCTTTTGTTCAGCTCCTGCGGGTTGAGTACGGACCGCGTGCCTGGCCCCAGAGTGTGGGGTGAGCAGGCCACGCCACACGAGCCTGCAGACTGAGAGGCTGGTGCCTCACAGTCAAAGGCTGGGATAGAAAGGGCTCCGGCCCCTCCGGAGAGGGGTGGGCAGGACACAGGAAAGTCTCCTCTGGCCTTCATAGCTGGCCTCAGAGACTGACTATCCTTAGGACTACGTCCAACGCTTCTGAGCCACTGGGAGCTTGTGGTCTGCTGCCCGCGTCTGTCCACATAACAGCCCCTTGGCCGTGACTGAGATAGGTCTCCAAGGGCATTTGCAAAATTGGGCTGACTGCACTTAAACCATTTCCTTGTTTGTTTGTTTGTTTGTTTGTTTGTTTTACTGCTGGTTAGAGTAATGTGCTCTACATATTTTTGCCTAAATTATCTTCACAAACTTCAAGTGAGGAGGCCAGAGTGTCAGTGAGGGGAAAGGGTGCAAAAAAGGGAATGGGCTCCCGGTGAGGCTGCTGTCACCCAAGGGTGCCGTGGGACCTTCAGAGCTACACTGTGACCACTGTGTTCAGCGAGCCAGGACAGACACAGCAGACAAAACAGAATCACCAGAGAGCCGCCCCTACCGGAAACAGGAAGTGTGCCCCACGGTTCGGCAGCCCTTCTTCGGTCTGCTCAGGGCAGGGCTGGCTACCAGGCCTCCCTTGAAGCAGCATTTCCACCCCACCCCAACCCTGTTAGAATCCTCTAATGGCTCCCCCATTGCTTTGAGGGCGCGCTCAAGACCCTCCCCACCCTGGTTGGTGTGGTTCAGTGGATTGAGCACTGGCCTGCAAACCAAAAGGTCACAGGTTCAATTCCCAGTCAGGACACATACCTGGGTTGGGTGCTGGAGAGGCAACTGATCGGTGTGTCTCCCTCAAATTGATGTTTCGCTCCCACTTTTTCTCCCTCCCTTTTCTATCTGAAAATAAATAAAATCTTTAAAAGGGAAAAAAAATCCCCACTCTGAGATACTGACGTATGAAAGAACCTTGAGATTTCAAGAAATTAAGAGGCCTAGGCTTGGTCCTTCGCCCTTCTCATGACTTGTATTTACAGAAGAGCTGCAGACTTTCACCCAGGAACGTTCTGGACTCTGCTTCCTTCTGAAGAAACAGGGCCCTGGGCCTCCCTGGCACCAGCCCAGCCATCCCGCCCCCAGTACTGCTCCTGTCCTCACCTCTCATTCTGTCCTATTTTCAACATGGAGGCAGCCTCCAAATACTTGAGGCTTCCCCCTGCCAGCTGGCCTGTGCTGCATTCCTTGCTGCTGCCATTCCTCCACATTTCTGGCTTATACTGGGTCAGAGCGAGGACAGCAGAGGTTGCTTTCAAGGGGTGAGCAGGGCGAGGTGGCGTGGAGAGAAGGGGTGTCGTCAGGTGGCAGGCGGTGCTGCAGGGAATGGCACCTATACACCTGGGGCACAGACTGGAGAAGACCGGGGTCTTCACTGCGTTGCCCCTGTGCCTCCCAGGTGTTCCTGCATGAAGCCACGGTGCGCCTGATGGCAGGGGCCAGCCCCACCCGCACCCACCAGCTGCTGGAGCACAGCCTGCGGCGGCGCACGGCTCAGAGCACCAAGCACGGTGAGTCCCCCGACGGCTTGGTGCAGGCCCTGCCGGAGCAGGGGAGGCACTCGGCCGTGTTCTCAGAGGTGGGGTGGGTGAGAGAAGCCCATGGCTTGCCTTGGTATGTTGCCTGGGAGGGTCTGTGAAGGTGCTGTGGGGGTGGGCTGGTTGTGGGTCCAGCCACAGGGTGGGGAGGGGAGGGCTGGGGATGTTGCCCCAGTGCAGAAGCCAGACTGGCAGCACGGGCCACCTCTCACTGCGCCACATGATGAGCCACGTGAGGACTGAATAACCGAGTGCACATCGAGCCCCAGGAGTAGGACCTGCGTTCTAGGTGGCTATCAGCAAGCGGTTCCTACACCTGCCTCCTCGTTCCCACAGGAGAGGTGGACACCTGGCCCGGCCAGCGAGAGCGGGCCACGGCCATCCTGCTGGCCTGCCGGCACCTGCCCCTCTCCTTCCTCTCCTCCCCGGGCCAGCGGGCGGTGCTGCTGGCTGAGGCAGCTCGCACCCTGGAGAAGGTGGGCGACCGACGCTCCTGCAGCGACTGCCAGCAGATGATTGTCAAGCTGGGGGGCGGCACCGCCATCGCCGCCTCCTGACCATCACGCCCTGCCTGCCTCGGCCCTCTCCTGCCCTTTGTCCCGGTCTCTCCGTTTGTCTCTCAGTCTCTCTCTCCCTCCTTCCTCCGGAGCTGGGGGATGCGCCTGAGCTTCCGAGGTGTCGACTGTCAAGGCTCGTGGACCACTTCAGAACAGTGGACCCCTGGGCTGCGGGGAGATGCGAAGGTCCAGGGCCGAGCAGGGCAGAATCGGGGGTGCCCTGATCCGACAGCAGCAGGGGGTCCTGCTCCCAGGCTGCCAGCCCGTCTCCAGCCTTTCCAAGATTCTCTCTTTGTGTGTCTCTTCCCCCCTTTCCTGCTCCTTGTTTTTATCAGGCTGTCCCTCTGGGGACATGAGTTTCTGGGCACCAGAGCACTTTGCCCTTGGCACTGTGCCCAGCATGCCCTCTCCCCTTTTTTATACGAACGTTTTTATATCAGTGTGCTTGGGTTTGCCGTGATGCGGGACTAAGTTGCTGTGGCGTTTTTATTTCTCCCTGGGTCTGCATCCCTCCCCTGTGCTGCCAAAGCCAGTTCCTTGTTTTTTCTTTACCACACAGGACAGCCAGGGAAGTGGGGGAGCCGGCCCTGGGGAGGTGGCAGGGGACGGGGCAAACCCGGGAATGGATGAAATAATGTCGGCATTATTTTTTAATTTTTTAAAAAATAAATGGTGTCTTATTTAATTGTCCTGTTCCTTCCCACTCCCCCAATCCCTGCGGTGTTAGCCCAAGCTCAGGGTAGGCCCAGGGACTGGGAGAGATGAAGCCGCCCATTGGGACTGGGGACAGTGTCCTCCCTCAGCATGGGTTCTCAGTTCCCTCCCACCCAACTCCTACCTCCATGGTCTGTTTTTATCCCTGAATCTTCATCTGAAAATAAGCCAGGGTGATAGGGACCGGCGCCCCAGTGTCAAGCCCCTTTGTGGGATGGGCACTAGGAATGGGGCCCCTGCCTTGAAAGAAGTCCTGCGGAAAAGTGGTCCCGCTTGTGGATCCCTGGCCTGGTGCCTCCTCCGAGGCTGTTTCTGCAGAGCCTGAGGGGGGCAGCTTGGACCACACCCACTTTCTTTCCCCTGCCTTGACCTCCCCCCCCACTAATTTATGGCTCCTGGCCACAGGGCGAGCCAGCCCTTGTGTCGTGTAGATACTGTGCCTTTTCTTAGTATTGTTTCAGGGTGGGAGGGGGTGGCTTCTCACTGAAAAGGGGGATGCACCTGTGGCAGCCTTGATGTGGAATCAGTCCTACACCATGTCCTGGATGAAGGTTATTCAATAAACAGATTGGTACCACCCTGCACGAAGTGTGAGAGGGTCTGTAGTGTGACCGCTGTGGCGACTAGCCGGGTGGCTGCATGGCTTGGCCTTCAGTGGGCCAGGGACTGAGGACAGGCCTTCCCTCTATGTCACTTGGAGCTTCCTTCTGGCACCAGCTGCCTGGCACACACCCCAGGGCTGGGACAGAGCCCAGGGTGAAGGGTGGTACTGCGCCATCGGTGGTCACTCAGCCAGGACAGAGCTGGCTGTTCAACTGACAGCAGCGAGCGGTTCTTTCGGATTTGGGGTGCTAAGCCCTTGGTGTTCACCCCTCTGAGATACCACTCTCCATTACTGGGTGGGCCACCCCTCAGTTTCCCCATCCTCCCTAGAGGCAGTGAGCCTCTGAGGAGACGCACTGGCCCTCAAGTCGTACCCGAGTCCAGCACCTGTAAATCCCTAAGGCTGGGCCGCCTTAGGCAGGACCTTGCTCAGCCTCTCCTTCCACGTGTGCGGAATGGGGGTGACGGCCCCTGCCTCTGGCTACAGCCCCCTCGGGTGTGTCAGCTGACTTGGACGTGCCAGTTTACATTAAGTGAGGCTGCGAGGGGCCAGACAGACCGCAGGGAGCGGTGGGGAGGGAAGCATGCTGGGTACTGACCTTTATGGTAACCCGGCCTGGCTGAGAAATGGGCCTTGTCCGCTCAGCTGTCTCAGCCACTGCCTTCCCTGAAGGGCAGTCACAGCAAGCCACTGTCCCGAGGGCAAGCCCAACTGTAGCTGGTCCCCATTCACAGTCATGCCCACACCCAAACCTGACCCTGTGGGGTGCAGAGCCAGGGCCTCAGTCACCAGGGTGAGTGATCGTGGGTGGTCAGTGTGCCCAGGGACCGGATCCTCTGAGTCTGGGCTGCCCGCAGGACTCGGTACCCACCCCATCCTGGGTTGAGGGCATGAGGTCGTCTTCCCAGCACACCACTGGGGCCCTCACTGCCCTCTCTGGGCTCTGCTGTCCTGGGGCTTCTGGGCCTTGTTTTCAACAGCCCGTAGAGGCGGGGGCGGGACCGGGGTTGAAGAGCTGGTGGGTTTGGGCGCCTCGGGAAACCTGAGACTGCCTGCACCCTGGAAGCAGGGGCCACTCCCTACCAACACAGATGCCCATACCCCTCCTCCTCCTCCTCTGGCTGCCCCCTGCCTGCCATGCCACAGGGCCACAGTGGCAGCCAGACATGGAAGAGTCCTAAACTGGAGTCGGCTGGGTGATCTTGGCAAGTTACTGAGGTCTCAAAGCCTCGGTTTTCCTCGTCTGTAAAGTGGCATTCCCTTGGGGCCTCTGTGAGGCTTAAGTGAAAGAAACAGCAACGAATGGTGGCCACCGTCACTCAAACAGTACACCGTGCCTAGGGCACCGAGGGGAGAAGGCCCACCTGGCTGGTGTTGTTGAGGTCGCACCATGAGGGTCGCAGCCCAGCCCTCAACCCTCGGGCAGGACCTGTCACAGAAGAGTGATGCACCCGGGCTGCTGGCACTGCCCTGGGCTGCGGCCAGGGGCCCAAAGCCAGCCTGGCTGGAAGGGGGAGAGCAGGCTGTGCACGTGTGTGGTGTGAGCACCCACATGGGGGTGCTGCCAAGGCTCCGGATCCAGCATCTCCAGTCCCCTTTCCCTCCACAGCAGCTACTGCAGGGAGGCCCAGCCATCCTGAGCACCAGCTGTCCACCAGGCCCACTGCCCACACCCATTAGGGGGGTGGCTCTGGGCCAAGCTGACCAAGTGGCCTGCAGGCCAGGGGCAGGCCCAGCGCCAAACTGTGTCAATGAGGATCAGCCGGCCCTGCCAACTCAAGCTGCAGAGGGGGGTGGCCCTCTGGAGGGGTGCTCACCGCCAGTCAGGGGATGGCCCCTCTGCCCTCTCACCCGTGCACAGGCCTCAAGATGGCTAGGACCTAACTGCCCCTCTCCCACAGGTCCACTGGTGTGGACATTAAGCTTGGCATTCAACCCCGACCACCCCTTCAGCCGCCACTTCCCGGCTCCTGGAACACACCCCATAGCTCTCAAGAACAGTCCTCTGCTCGTGCACATGCTGTGCTCTCTGCCCGCACTGCCGTCTGTCCAGTCAATGACCAATGCCTCCGCTGTCAGCTCCGCTCAGACCCAAGCTGGGGCTCCTTTATTCTCAGGGATGGGAGCCACAGAGAAGGGTTTATTTACATGAGGAACCTGGGCCATGCAGCCCTAGGACAGGCCCCTCCTTAGCCCTGCAGGCTCCAAGGGCTCCTGTCCAGTTTGGCCAGGCAGAACCGCTGGACTCACGCTGATGGTGCCCCTGTCCCTTGTGGCCTGGGCCCCTCGAACAGGCCGACTCGGATCCCTGGTAGAGGCGATGCCTCAGAAGAACCACAGCCCCGCCTTCACACGGTGACCTCAGATTTGCTGTTGGTGCTCAGATGCCCGGGTGCACGACCGGAGCAGCTGTGAAGGCCTGGGGGCTGCGTGCCAAAGACTTCGGGCAGCTTCACACCGAACTGGCGCCTGGGTGGGCGACCGGAGCCCGGGGGAGCAGGGGACGCCTGAGCCGCCAGATGGCCGCAGGGGACAGACCGAGCCAGACCGCCGGTGGTCCAGGCCTTGCGGTGGCCCGTCGGGGCGGGGCCCGCGGGGGGCGCGTAGCCGGGAGGGGCCCACGGGCATGCGTCAGGCAGCGCGGGCAAGTCCTCTGGGGGCTGCGGGGCCCGCGCCGGCAGGCTCAGTGGGGCGGGGGCGGATGCTGGAAAATGCTGGTAGAAGTCCTGCGGGGCAGCCTCTGTGGGGACAGAGCGACAGAGCGGGGCGTGTCGGGGGCAGGGCGGGGATAGGCCGTCTGAGACGCGGCCTTCCACGCCGGGCGGCTCTGGGTCCCGTGAGGGGTCCCAGCCAGTCGGCCTGGTCAGGGTGCGGGCCACAGCGGCGGCGGGGGGGCCCCCCTGTACCCCTGTAGAAGCTGGCTGGAGCGCTGACCAGCAAGGCTGGGGTCTCTGCCACTCCAGTGCGCCCCGCGCTCCCCGCACAGACTCGGCCACTCACCTGAGGGCTTCAGCGCCGCCGCCTTGAGGGTGGCGTACTTAGCGTAGTCGGGCTGCAGCGTCCTGCTGCCACCGCCCTGCAGCCGGGGGCCACGCAGGGGTCCCAGTGTCGCCGACCCCAGGGGCCCGTTGTGGCGTTTCTTGTCTAGAGCGGGGGAGGGGGAAGACGAGACTCAGCCCGCTGACCAGAGGGCTCTGCAGTGCACCGCCACGGAGCTTCGGGGCCGCTGCCCAAGGGCAGTTCGGGTGGGTGGCTCTTTGGGTGAGACTGAAAGTGGAAGGTGTCTCCATGGCACAATTTCCAGCGTCCGGAACAGGGTCTGGCTCAGAATGACATGAATGGCAGCCAGTCCTAAGTGGGTGCTAACCTAATGGGATGACGCGCCAGCGTACTCAGCTTGAGCCAGGCACTGAGTCCCAGGACCTGCCCTGGCATTAGAGCCCTCGTGTGTGTGTGTGTGTGTGTGTGTGTGTGTGTGTTGGGGGCTGCCGTCAAGCCTGCCTCTACAACAAGAGGACAAGAGGAAGGCTCCAGCCTAGAGGGGAAGGCCTGCAGGCGGCCGCAGAGCCTGGCCAGGCAGACCCCAGGGGGCTAAGCTGGAGCCCAGGACCACAACCTGAGCCCCTGAGCCCTTTATCTGGAACCTCCCTGGAGTCCTTGAGGCTGGAGGTTGCAGGACCCCGCAGGTTTCCATCCACCAGGGGGAGCTGCCGGCGCGCCCCTCCCCCACTCACACCTGCAGAGGCAGCAGCTCATTACCGTTTGGGAAGCAGTCCTGTCGAGCCTCTCGCCCCTCAGCACAACCAGCGCTTCCCTTGCTCCCAGGCCCATGACAGACCAGGGAGACCCAGTGCTGTGGATTAGCAGATGCTGGCCCGTCGGCCTGCTCACCTGTGCTGTTGTGGGGGGAGCCCCGGGGGAGGCCATCGCCCATCTGCACCTGGACATAGCTACCCACAGGTGGACCCAGAGGTGGAGGTAGTGGCTCCTGGGGGCCGGGCTGCTTCAGAAGTTCGGTCAGTGTCCTGCGAGAAACAGCGATGAGACACAGCACCCCCCAGGTGCCTGCTTCCCCATCGCCCAGGCTCTGCCCTATTGAAGGCCAGCCCTGGCCACCACTGCCGCACTGCGTGGCCCCGGGCAACTCTCTCGACCTCTCTGGGCCTCCCTTGTTTTCCCCTCAGACCGACTTTACACAGGTAGTTTCCCCCCCCAGGCACCACCTGTGGCCCCAACGTGGCCACTTTCCGCAGCAGGTGAGGGCTAGGGTAGCCAAGGCCCCTTATTTTCCAAACCCTCCCCCCGGTCCTGGAGTCCACTCTGCAGGACCCTCGAGTTCAGCCTCCTCCCTCAACACAAGTCCCGTGAGTGTGTCAGTCTCCTGGACCGGCTTGTGCTGCTGCTTCTGCTGACAGCATCCTTCCTCCACCTCCTCCCATAAAACTACCCATCCTCCAAGCCCCACCAGCATGCCTCCTCCAGGAAGCCTAAAGAAGTCCCTCCTAGCCCCGGCCCGGTGGCTCAGTTGATTGGAGCATCATCCCGTACACCAGAAAAGGTGTCCGGTTTGATCCCCAGTCAGGGCACATACCTAGGCTAGGGGTTCATTCCCTGGTCAGGGCACATATGAGAAGCAACCATCGGTGTTTTTCTCTCACATCAATGTTTGCCCCCCTCTCTCTCCTCCCTCCCCTCTCTCTAAACCTATAAAACTACACCCTTGGGTGAGTATTTGAAAAGGGGGGGTCTACCTAACTCCCCTCCTGCAGTGGGGTCTTCTGCTGGGTCCTGGGGTGTAGCTGCCAGCACAGGCATGGAGGACGGACAGATGAGGGAGGGGGAGCCAGGGGCCCCCCTGTGGCAGCCCAACATCCAAGGCTGTGTGACCTTGGGCAGTGACCCCAGTCCAGCTGTGACAGCATCTGACGGAGCCTTCCCAGCAAACAGCCAGGCCCAGCCTGCAGCCCAGCTGCGTTCGGCGCCCACAACCCATGGTTTTCTCCCAGCTCCCTCTGGACCCCTTTGGGGTCGGGGCCTCAGATGGCTCATTCATGATGAATCACACTGGAGGTGGGACCCCCAGGGCAGGCACGGTGTGGCTGCGATGCGGCAGGGTCTGGAAGCCGCCTTGTGCCTGAGCCGACCTGCGTGTGCTGCCCACGCCTCAGCGGCCCGCCTCGTCTCTGGGCCAACACCCCTCCGTCAGCTGTCCCAGACACCTGAGTAATTTTCATTCCTTTGTGCCTTTGCACAAACTTTCTCTAGGGACAGACTCCAGCTCCCGTCTAAGCTCTCGGTGAAGTCTTTCCTGATCATCAGTCTCGACCTGGCAGGATTAAGGGGGCGACGTGGCCATGGCAGGAGCACAGGAGTTCGCAACACACCCGCAGGTGAGCTCAAGTTGGGTTTCAGGTCTCCCCGCAGGAGAAAAAGGTCAGGACACAGGGAGCCTGAAGCTCAAAGAGAAAAGGACTGACCCTGGCCTCATAGCACATCAGGTGTGGGCCATCTCTTTCTGAATCTTCACCAGACCTGCTTTCCAGTCCGTGCAGATGAAGCAGGTTCAAGGTGAATGTGTCAGCTAGGCTGCCCCAGTCAGCCCCTCTCTACCATCATAGACCTCAGGTCCCGTTGCCCCACTCGGGTCAAGGACATGCCCTATCCTCCCCCCTCACCACGCGTCAGGGACTCCCGGCCCCGGGGGCCTCGGCCCTGCGCCTGCAGCATCCAGGGCCCAGGCTCAGAGCCTCCACAGGTTCCAGCCCAGCTCTGCCCTGCAGCCGTCTGAGAGGGTGAGCTAAATGGTCTGGGGAAATGGGGTGCTGTGGGGCCCCAAGGAAGCGCTTATCCTCTGTCCCTGAGGTGTAGGAGTGGAGAAGCATCCACAGCTGGCCCGCGCAGGCATGGGGACGTCTGTTGTCACTTCTAAATACTAGCTTGTCACAAGCAGTGTCAGCAACCTACATGCCCAAGGGAAACGGCACTTGGGTGAGGGAGGAGGGCCCAAACCCCAGGACATGAGGGTGGCTGGGGGCATTTGAGTGTGGGTGAGGGTTCCAGGGTCAGGACACAGAGTCCCCGAGTCCCTAACCCACTGAGGAGGGGAACGGGGTCCTGGACATGCCACTTCACACAAAGCTCCAAACTTGGCGAGCACCTGTCTAGGCCTCCCACAGGCGTCCCCCCTTCCTAGGGGTACTGAGTGGGGTGAGCTGGGGAGGCCTTCTGAAACCTAAAGGAAAGGTCAGGCCTGAGTCACAGCCCCGGGAGGGCAGGGAGGGAGGTGGAAGGAGGGAGAAGTGAGGGGAGAAGTGGGAGGGAGACAGCCAAGAGGGCTACAGAACATGCCCCCTACCCACCGTTCCCTTCCGGCCCAAGACACCCAACCCTACGCCCCACCTCGACCCCACGCTACTGGGGGTCAGGCCCCGGACCCCCTCCCCTGGGCCCTGACATCCTGCCCTCCGCCCACTCGGGAGGAGGCCGGGGAGCCGCGGGGGGAGGGCGGCCCAGCACCCAGCTCTGCGGGAAGGTCAAGGGGAGGAGACAGGGCGGTATCGGCTGTCTCCCTCCGTGCAGTGGGGGCTGGGGGGAGACAGACCTGGAGACAGACAGGAAGAACGGGGGGAGGGGGTGCTGTCAAGAGGACCAGAGTCCGAGAGGGGCACGAAGGACAGAGGGTAGCGAGGAGGCGCCCACCGCGTAGTCGGGCTGTCCAAGCGGAATGTGCGGGGATCCCCGGTCGGCGCGCGCTCACCTGGTCACCGTGCGCCGCGCGCGCGGGCTGTGCGCCTTCTCCAGGCCCAGGCGCACCCCGATGCCCAGCAGCACCAGCAGCGCGGCGACGCCGCACACCGCGTAGACAGCCGTGTGGCTGCGCTCGCGGCCCGGGTCCCCGGGCACCGCGGGGTCTCGGGCTCGCGCCGGCGGCCGGCCGGTCTGCACCCAGGCCGGCGTGTCGTAGTTGGAACAGCGGCTCTGATCCAGGCGCCGCGGCCCGTCGTGGCAGCAAAAGCGGTAGCCGCACGTGCCGCAGCAGAAGCTGTAGGGGCCGGAGCTGCAGTTGAAGGGCGGGTCCCACTGGCCCATCACGTCGTAGTAGCCTCGGCAGCGGTCGCCGCCGGCCGGGGCCGCGGTGCTGGGGGCCGCGGCCTCCTGTGCCTCCGGGGCCCCCGCGCCGCCCGACGGCGGCCGCGCCAGAAGCAGCAGCAGCGCCAGCGCGAGCCGGAGCCCCGGCGGGCCGAAGCCACCGCGCAGCTCCCGCACGCCGGCCCGCGCCATCGGGCCCGCACCTTCGGCTACAGCGCCCCGCGCATGGCGGCGCGCGCTCCGTGCCCGCGGGGGTCTCGCGGGGCCGGCTCCCCAGGCGCTGGCTCCCGGCGGATGCCTCCTGGGCCGTCAGCCTCCTCCGAGGGCCCCAGACCCGGGTGGGCTCGCCCCGAGCTCTCGGGGCCGGTGGGCGCGTCCTCCGCCTGGGCTCACCTCGGGCTGGAGCCGGCCGGTCTGCGCCCCGGGACGTCCCCCGGTCCGGGCGGCGGGTCCTCACCCGCGCGCCGCCCCGCTCCTCTCCCCGCCCAGCGGGTGTGCGGGTCCCGGGCCTAGCGGGGATGGCTTTCCCGCCGCCCGCTCCGCGCTGCCCGCGCTCTGGCTGCGGCTCCGGCTCCCGCTCCGCGCGGACTGGGGCGGGCGGGGGAGGAGGGAGGGAGCGCGGGAAGGAGCGAGCGGAGCCGGGGGAGGAGCGCGGCCGCCTGCAGGGGCGGGAGGGGACGCGGCGGGGCCCGCACAGCCCGACGCCCCCCGGGACCTGCCCCGAAGGCCTCCCCAGGTCATTCCTCGGAACTGGGCGCGGCAGGGGCTCGGCTTCGGCCCTCCAGGCTGGCGCTTCGGACACCGGGCCCGCCGCGGCGCGCCCGTGCCTTCCAGGTGAGGGGACCGAGCAGCCCCGTGAATGTCGTTGCTGCCCCCACCCCTGCGTCCCCGTCAGTTCTGACCCGGGCAGAGGTGTGACACGGGGAAGTCCTTTCCCCTCTGCGTGCCGATCGTTCCCGCCTGTCACCTGGGAAGGAGACCCCCTGCAGAGCCGCTGCGCCGGGACCAATGTGGGTCCCCTCCCCGCGGCCTGGGGCGCAGCGTTAACCCAGGGGCTCGCGCCCTGGTCCCAGAACCTCCTGGACGCTGGGTTGGGGTCCTGAGGTGTCCGGATATCTACGGTGCCGACGGGCACGGCCGGGCCAAAGCCTCCCAGAGATCGCTCGGCCACCCCCTACGTGAGCCGGGGTTCGACTCGGCTGCCCAGGCCGACGGCGAAGGGGGAGAGTCCGTTGGCGGACCCTCTGCCGGGCCCCCGCAGGACCCGCGGGTCCCTTCACAAGCCCTGGGCGAGGGCGCGGGCAAGGAACTTGGGCCGGCGGAGAGCGCGCTGGGCCTTGCTGACCTAAATTGGTTCTACCTGGAGAGTGAGCACGAACTACAGCGCCTTGCTTCTCTCCTTTGGTCTCGCATCTTAACTTGAGAAACTCTTCCTGGGGCAGAGTCATCATGTGCCCGCCCCCCGCCCCCCCCCCCCAAGAGGCAGAGGTCACTATGGTGTCAGCCCTTATCCGGGCGGGAACACCAGGGGGTTGGCCCTGTGTCTCCAGAGAGTGCAGGGCCGCGCGTATCTGCTGAATGAATGAACGAGGTGACTCTGGTCTCCAGTGCCTATAAAATGAAGTATTTCGGCTCCTCGGGTCTGCTCCCCTCTGAATCCCATCTTCACTCAGCGACTAGGATCAGCTTATAAAAACAGAGGAGGTGGGAGAAGAGGGGACAGGATTTACATTTTCAGGAGGATCAAGTCCTGTTGCTGAGATGAGGTGCTGACAGGCTAAGACAGGAAGGGGGGGGTGGCCTCCTGCAACACCCAATCCCCCAGCTAAAGGCAGCCCCTCACCTCCCTCCACCCACAAACGTGCCTCTGATCCAGCCCCGAAGACCCTAGCCCACTGAAACACTATTACAAATTTGGAGAAAAAGGAAATAAGCAAAGGAATGAAATGAAATCACCTTAATCCCAACACCAGGGACAACTGATGCTAATATGTCACACTTTACAAACCATTTTGTAAGTGGTTTCGTTTACTCTTTTTTTTAATTACCTTCCATCACCACATATTTGGCTCCCTTAGTTTACATTTTGATGCCAAACTTTCAGTTTGTTATTCTGCTTAGGACTTTCTGGCTGTGTTTGGGGGGGGGGGGGTCCTTTCCTGCCTCCTGGGGGAACAGAACCCATAGCACAGTCCGGTTTGGATCCATGCCCCGCCACCCTCCGCCCAGCTGCCCTCTAGGTTACCAGGGCTCCGAGGGCGGCTGATTCTCCACCCGACTGCTGGGTGCCAGGTTTAAAAAGGCTTGTCTCAGCTGCCTGGGACTGTGGCCTCTTCCCAGGCAGGGTGACCCTATTGGGCCCAGAGGGCCTTCCTTTCTTGCCTGCACCATCCTGGCCTCAGTGGGTGCTCTGCTCAGCCTCCCCCCCCATGTTAACCTCCATATATATATATAATATATGATCTCCATTTGTCCCACAAAGGAACATATTCCAGTCCCCTCCCACCCCAGGGACTGAGGTCCAACCTCCAGCCCCTCCCTCACCCATGCTTCCTGCCCCCATCTCAGTCTGGTTCAGTGGCCAGCCAGCAAACCAGAGATGCCACACCTACCAGGTCCATCCGTGCCCAGCACTCAGTGCCCTCTCTGTATTAACAAACAGCCTGGGGGGGGGGCAGAGGGGGCAAAGCAAAGAGAGACCACAGTTGGCTGGCTGAGCCCTGGGCGTTGGCCGTCCATTCAGCCGACACTCCCCCCAGGTGCCCAGCCATGTGCCAGGCAAGGGGACCCACATATGGAGTGGTCCAGCTTTGGAGCGAGCCCTTTGCCCAGGCTGCCCTCCTGGACCTGGGGTCTCCCTCCCTGTCATGGCACCAGAGCACTTGCCCCTTGTCTCCTCTGCTCGCCAGCCCCCAAGCCTGTGTCACCAAAAATTGTCCATTGATCCAGGCTTAAAATAACCCCTGGCATCTGCAGCGAGCCCCATGGGGCGGGCAGATGAGCCGAGTCTCTGAGCCTGAAGGGCACCTGCCCCGCCCCCCAGCTGTGAGTGCTGGCGGCTCGAGTGTGCGGTGTCTGCGTGCTCACGAATTTGAGCGAGTGTACATGCCCGGGGCTACTGTGACTGTTGCCTTCCCTGCCCCACGGGCACGTGTACACGTGTGTGTCAGTGCAGATGCACCTGTGAAAGCGTGTTCTTTCCTCACTGTTGAGCCTCACTCAGTGCCCAGCTTTGGCTGTGCAAGGCTCAGGGTCCCGAGAGGTTGTGGACATTTGGGAAAGCCTGTGCTGTGCCTCAGTGTCCCCATTTTAGATGGTGGGTGACCAGTCTGCCCAGCCTTGGGCCAGGGGATCTGGGATTTCCTAGCGAGAAACCCACGCCCCAGAGTGGGGAAGCGACTGCTGTGACTGGAGCACAGCCAGGAAGGGCCAGCGTCTGGCCTGGAACCTGCGCTGTGAGCCCCAAACTGCCCTCTGGCTAGTTCAGTGCCAACAGAGAGAAGCTGGAGGGCCCTGGCACCGAGTGCCCTTCGTTCCCGCACCCTGACAGCACACCCAGCACCCAACTAACCGCCTGACCAGTGCTGGAGGCACCCCGACTCCTCCAGGAGCCCCTAGCCTTCCCACGGGCGGGTCTTTCTTCCGGGAAGCCTTCCCAGCCCCTCCTACTTATCCTGCATCTTGGAGCCAGGCTAACGGGGATTGCAATTTCTGCTCTAATAGGGCCATTTAACCATTCTAGTCCTCGGTTTTCTCATTCGAAAGATGGGCTGCTGGTGCCTCTGCCACAGGGCTGCAGGGAGAAGCCAGCCGGTCCTGCCAGAGGCGCTCTTGGGGACAGGCAACCTCGAGGGGACCTCCCCCACCGCTGGGCTGAGAAGCCGGCCATCGCCACGGGGGGGGGGGGTGCCGCCCGCAGTCTCAAAGCCCTCATTTCTGGCTCATCGTGCTTCCATGTTCTCCCTGGTGGAGGCAGAGGCTGTAGGCAGAACACTGTGGACTCCCTGCCGGCACAGATGGGTGCCAGCACTGGAAGAGGGTCTGGAGGGGAGGGCCCCCGCTCCTTTGTCTCCCTGACAGGCAGCTGGTGACTCAGGCTCCAGCTGCCTGTGGGAGGGAGGGGGTGCCGGGCCCTTTGAGGCCGTGAGGGAGTGAAGGACCCGGGTACAGGGAGCTGGGGCTTAGCTTCCCATCCCAACTCCCCAGTCACCCTCTCCCCAGCCCTCCCCTCCCCTCATCTCCCGGGCCTTGGGGAGTCCTGCCCCAGACATCACAGTTAATCCCCCTGCCTGGAATGACCCCATGAGTCGCCATCTTCAGGACCCTCCAAAGGTCCCTGTGAACATGGAAGTCCGGAGCTGGCCACGAAGACCGTAGGACAGAAAAGAATCCAGAGAGGACAGGGCTCGGCAAATGCCGTACAACCCGTCCACCTGGGACGCGTCCACCCTGCCCCGCCGGCCTGCGGGTTCCTGGGACACAGCTCCGAGGTCAGCACCCAGCCCAGACCGGGAGGGTGGGTGAGGTGTCCTCCTCACACCTTGTCCCAAAGTCCGGCCATGCCCTGCATTTGGGCCCACTGGCTCAGGGGGCGCAGGGGGACCCGGACGCCACGTGAGTGCGGAGAAGTTTGGAGAAGTGTAGGGTTGGCCTCGTCGCCGCTGCCCACCGGATTCCTCCCGGTGTTTCCTCGCCCTCCCTCCGCCGGCCACTTGCCTCTGGCCCCGCCCCTTTCTGGCCCCTCTGGGGTTTGGGGTCCCTCAGCCCCGCCTCCCTCCTTTGACCCCGCCCCCGGGCTGCGCTTCCCGCGTCGACCTCATCCCGTCTGAGTCAAGCACCTAGCGGTCGTTCATTGAGACGCCACCGGGGCTGGACCCCAGATTCTCTGCAGCTCAAAGGAGTGAAGAGACGCTCAGAGGTCCCCTGGGCAGCCCCCCTACCTTAAAGAGCCCCGGGAAAGAGCAGAGCCGGGACGCAGGCTCTGTGTCTTCCTGGCTTCTCCCGACTCCTGTGACCTTGGGCAGTTGCTGCTACCCCACCCGGACCCGGGGTCAGGACCAGGCAGCGGGGCAGGGGCACGGGTTGGAGAGGGATCAGGTTTCATCTCTGGGTTAGGAAGACTTGGGTCTGGTGGCCTCTCAGAGGGGACCGGAACAGGTGACACACCACCAGTGGGGCTGGAGGAGCGCTCGGGTTCCCTGAGGGTGGCTGTGTGCAGGCGGCAGGCCGGGCACGGCGAAGGCTCTCGCGCACCGGTCCTGGGATTCAGGTCCTGCGGCCCAGCTCTCCAGCCCCTTCCCTTGCACCGTGACCCTCCCACCCCCTCTCCTCCGCACCTAGTCCCCTGGGCCAGGAATGCTTTTTCCCTGCTCCATCGCAGCAAGAAAACCGCCTTAGGATTCAGGACATACCTCCTATTCTTCAAAACACCTGCCCAGGGTCGCTGGGTTAGTCTCCCCCCACCCCCTGCTTGGGACACTCCCTGGCCTTGGAGGGGATCACCCTGTCCCATCATTGTGCCATGGTCGGTCTCTCCCATCAGACTAGGACCCAATGGCAGGGCCTGGGGCGGACCCAGCACCACCCAAGGTGGCCTTGGCACGAGCAGGCGGGTCCGGGATCCCGCGCGATCCAGGGGCAGTAATGGATGAGTGACGGGGTGGAAACTGCTCTGGGAAACTGACTTTCAGAGTGGGGTCGGGGTTGCTGAAGGTTGGGGGCTCGCCAGGAAGTGTCTGCGTCCCAGGGAGGGAAGGAGGTGGAAGCATCCAGGGTGGGCCTAGGCCCTCCTGCTTGCCCTTTGACCCCTTTAATCTCCAACTGCCGGGTGGCCTGCAGGCTCCATTTTGAAGATAGGGATTCAGGCCCAGAGCAATGCCACCAGCTTCTGGAGGGAAGGGCTCAGTGGGACAGCCCTTGCTGAGACAGGGCAAGATCAGGGGTCAGGCCCCTCCTTCCTGGCCTCACCAGCTGGGCCACCCCCTCCCCCACCCCGAACACAGGGCTGCGGGGCAGGAAGTGAAAGGTGCCTGCAGGAAGCCCCAGGAGGAACTGAGACTTCAGCCAGCCCCTCCCCTAACCCCCTTTAGGCCAGACGCACAGGCTAAGGAGAAGGGGCTGCTTCCCTTGGTCCCCATCCCAAAGCGCAGTTCTTCCAGGGTCTACCTTGGATCCCCTTTACTGCGAAGAGACCAGCTGGGGACAGAAATCTTTGAGTAGTGATGAAAGCAAGGAGTAGAACCTAGAGTCGTCCCTCAAGGAGGGCACCTGGGTTGATGACCTTCCACATGGGGCAGGGGTAGGGGTGGGAGCCTGGGTCTAGCCCGGGCTGGCTCTGCTTTATTGTATCTCTAGCCAGATCCCTTCGCCTCTCTGGGCCTCTCTTCTCCTATCGGCAAGACGGGCCATATCAGCCCTGTCATGAATATGCACTGGTCCAGACTGGCAGAAAAGCAATTCAAACAACAGGGGCCTTTAAAAAGGTCAAAGCCTTTGGTAGCAACAACTCTCCTGGGAAACACTCAGGCAGAGTCCCGCACGAGGAGGGGCTCCAGTGCAACGTGGTGGCGGTCCCCTTCCCAGCTGGCGGCCCGGCCCCAAACACTATGTGTGCTGTTTTTTCCTACACAGACATGCCTGTGATAAAGGTTAACTCATATAAATTAGGCACAATAAGAGATTAACAATATTAACAATAATTAATAAAACAGAACAATAGATTGTAGTAAATTATGCAAATGTGGCCCCTTTGCAGTCTGTACAGCCTCAGCACTTTCCGGCACCGCAGGCTGCCGTGGATTAGAATATGTTTTCTATTCATGGCCTTTTTCTTTATTGAAGATTTTATTTGTTTATTTTCAGAAAGAGAAAGGGAGGGAAAAAGCAAGGAAGGGAAACATGGACATGGGAGAGAAACATCGATCAGTTGCCTCTCACACCCACCCGGACGGGGAACCACAGCCCAGGCATGGGCCCTGACTGGGGACTCAAACCCGAGACCTTCCCAGTTTGTGGGATGGGGCTCAGCCAGCCACGCCACAGCGGCCAGGGCTCCGGCCGTGTCTTCCACTCACAAATGGAATGTTTTCTCCATTGTACTAACCGCGTACCACGCACTGACTGCAAAGCCAGCAGGGATTTCTTCTTCTCCCTTCACAATTTCATGGACAGAATTGTCCTTACTGTAGATCTTAGCGGCTTCAGCACACAGTTTCTGTCCTTTCCTTATTAAAGTGGAACATTTTTACCTTTTCACTTAAAGGAAGCACTTCAAGGCCTCTGCTCGGCATATCCAAATTGCCAGCCTCACTGCCCTGGTGCTTTGGGGCCACAGTGAGTAAAATAAGGCTGACTTGAACCCCAGTGTTGTATCTGATGACCAAGATGGCTAAGTGACCGAGGGGCAGGGAGCGGGCACCGCGTGGAGACAGACGCTGGCCAAAGGCAGGTTCATGTCCCAGGCAGGGCAGCTGGAGAGTTCGGCATGCCACTCAGAACAGTGTGCCGTTTAAAACTCACAAGTTGTTCATGTTTGGACCCTCCCATGGAATATTTTCAGACCGTGGTTGACACCAGGCAGCCAACAGTGAAACTGTGGATGAAGGGGGACCACGGTACAAACGGAACAAAACCAAATGCCCCAGGGGCAAACTTTTCCAACCTTTGTAAGGTTTTCATCTTGTTTACGAAGGACTTAAATACAAGGGACGGTCAAGACACGAACTCCTAGGTACAGCATGATGACAGTGACGTAGAAACCCCAGCACTTGGGCCTGGGGTTGCTGGATTGTGGGCCAGTTCTCTGTAGATCCCATCCTAGATGGCTGCCTCGAACTTTTCAAAGTGTCTACAGAGTGCATGCCTTGAGTTTTTAAATAGAAAACATTTGTTTAAAGCAAACGCAAACACTCCCCCCCACCCCGCCCCCTTCAGGTGCTATTTTAAAGACCAAATGAAGTAATCCTGAGAAGGCTGCTTAGAAAACAATGCCCAGGACTGAGGCCCCTGGGAGGCGGGGTCCTTTCAAGGGCTGAGGAGACTGACTCCCCTCCTTGCACACCTGGCCCCGGCTCCTGGTTCTTCCTGAATAAACCCCCTCTGTTATTTGCTGGATGACAGTGATGCCAGGCCTTCTCCTCTGGGCCTCAGTCTCCTCATCTGTAAAATGGGGAGTGGGGCACAAGGATTCTCCAAGGTTCTTTCCAGTCCTCCTCCTCTGAGGGTCACGGGCCAGAGAGAACCTCGAACCCAGCCTCCATGTTTCAGAAAGGGAAACAGACTGGAGGGGAAGCACCCACTAGCCAGGGGTCAGCCAGGGGTCGGTCAGCGGGAGCGAGACAAGGTGCCAGAGCTTTGCATGTCTAGGCCCCAGAGGAGTTTCAACCGCTTGTTTCACCTCCAAGGCCCAGCCCCCAGCCCTGGGGCTCCACGGAGGGGAAAGGGGGGTTGGGCACGATGGAGTGGCCCCAGAGATGGGGGAGAGTGGATGCCTGGAGCCTTTCTGGGACTGCCCCTCATCCTCCTGCCTACTGCCTGCCACCTGACCTCATCACAGCCACCTGGCTTCCTGGAGGGAGGGGCGTCTGAGATGGTTCAGGGAGGGAGCGGAGGGAGAGACACCGCTGTGACGGTCCAGGTCCTGGGGGCTCCAAATGATGCCATCTGCTGACGGTCTTCTCGGCAGAAGTCGAGGGTGGTGGCCAGGCGACTGGGACCTCAGCGCAGGGAGAGCAGAGCTGAGAGCTTCGGCGAATGGGACAGAGTGTAGCCAAGGTCCTGCGGCGGTATGAAATGATACCCAGAACCCCCTCTTGCAACTTGCAGCCCAGTGGTCCTTCCAGGGATGCTGAGCTGTAAGAAGTTCCAAGGACACTATCCAGGGAGGAGTCCCGGTCAGGTCTAGCCCTGAGAAGGAGGGCTGGCGGGAGAGGCTGACGGAGTGCGCAGTGTGGTCCGGAGCCCCGGGCAGGGCAGGTGGCACCGCCTCCAGAGTAACAGTTCCACTGGGGTGGTGGGTGACCCCAGGGGCTGGCACAGAATGGCCAAGTGGCCCCAGCCCTTGGGCCCAGTGCTTGAAGAGGGCAGGCCACAGATAGGAGGGAACTCAAGGGACATCGAGTCCAGCTGGTTCAAGGCCACGGGCTTATGAACGCAGATCCTGGGCCCTTCCCTGTGCACAGCTGAGTGAGCTTTGGAGGCAGGTGGGGCCCAGATGGTCTCCGAGGGAGCCGCCTGTCGGTGCGGAGCCTTTGCAGTCCCGCCCCAGGGGATGTGGACTTCCTCCCAAGGGTGAGCCTTGGGCTCTAGGGACTGCCCCTGGAGGGCAAATGGCATCATGGGACCTAGCAGACTGGGCCCAGCTCAGGGTTGCCACTAGGGTGCAGAGACCTGAGAATCAGCACAATCCAGGCTATTTCTTAAAATCATCTTGTGCTGAATCCCCAAGTGAGCCCATCGGTTGGTTTTCGGTCAGCGTGGCAGCCGTGTGCATCAGTTTAAAAGCAGGACAGCCCCGAGAGCAAGTAGTAAAGAAATAAGCGCTCAGCTACAAATCTTGCCTCGTCCCACTCGGTCCTTTTGACCCGAGGGTCCTTTTGAGATTCATCCCGGCTCACAGGTGCCTTCCACTCTCTAAAAGCAAACCCCAGCCTGAAGGGCCCGACCCTCCCGAGCACAGGACCCTCCCAAGCACAGGACCCTGCCAAGCACAGGAGCTCGGGCTCAAGTCACAGCCTCCGGGGGGCCCTGCCCACGGTAGGGTTTTAACCCAAACACTGATACATGGGCACAGGACAGTGGGACAGCTGAACCCTGCGGCCTGCAGCCTCGATCTGCAGCCTCAGTCTGCATGCAGCGCGGCCTGGTTTCCAGGAAAGGGGCAGGTAGGTGCTGGGAGGAAGAGCCAAATTCAAGCTGCAGTCTGCTGGCCGATGGCTCCAGGGCGGACAAGGGCCACCTCCTGCCCCTTCCTTCGCTACTGTTGCTCAGGCCCGGCTGTCTTGGTGGTCACCAGTTCAGTGGAGCCCAGCTCTGTAGCTGGCACGGGGACGCTGTGGGCAGGTGGGCCGGTGGCTGCATTTTCTCTGGGTGGAGGCCAGACCGGGGCTGTGGCATCAGGGGACCCAGAAGAGAGGACCACGACTTTATCCAGGGGCCCTAGAGGGGGGAACTCGGGGTCAGGACTGGGTCACAGCCTTCTCCATCCCTGTCCTGGAAGCCTCACGGGCAGCACAGCCCTCCGGCTGAGGGGTTATGGATGGAGCCCCACTTCAGAGGGGGAAGAGGGGACACACGATGGGCCCTCAGGACAGGAAGTGCTGAGCAGGCAGCAAAGCGGGTGCTGACAGGAGAGAGGAAGTGCAGCAGCCAGTCTGCCCAGTGCCTGGCTGCCCATTCCAGAGAGGACAGAACAAGCCCCTCTTTCCCTGGGGCCTGGGTCTCCTCCTCCTAAGTCTGGGAGGCCGCAGATGTGTGTCCCTTACTTGAACACAGGAGTTCGTGCTCAAGTCATAGCCTGGGGGGGGGGGGTCTCAGCCAGAGACCCTCAGCACACAGCCCTTCCCCCCTTTTCTGCATGCCCCATGGAGCCCTCCCCCCCCCCCCCATTTCCCTTGCCACCAGCCCTCACAGTGGGACCCTCCCCGGACGGGGCACTCACCGTCCTGCTCTCTCTCTGGGGTTCTCGGGGAAGCGGGCCCGCGCGCCCGCCGCCGCCTCAGGGCCACCAGGGCCACCAGGACCAGGACCAGGGCCAGCGCCAGGCCCAGCAGCGCCGGGGCGCCTAAGAGCAGCGCGGGCAGCGGCAACACCGGCTCGGCCTGGGCGGTCATCCCCGTGCCCACCGACTCCTGCTGCTGCAGCGGGGTCCTGGGCGCCAGGCTGCTCGGCTCAACGACAGGCGGAGGGGACGGGGAGGGAGGGCAGGGGACACAGGGAAGAGAGGCGCGACCAGGGAAGAGTAAAGGGTCGGAGGGAGGCGAGGCTGGACCGGGGAGGGGAGGGAGGGAGGGCCGGGCGTGGAGAGGGTGGGGTCATGGAGAGGGGAGGAGAGAGACCGTGAGGGCCACGTGGGGATGGCTGCTCCGTGCAGGCCCCTGCCCGCGACCCGGACAGCCCTCCGCCCCGCACCCGCGCCCCGGGGCCCGAGCGGCTGCGTTGCGCCTGGGCCCCCGCCCGCGGCCGCACCCGGCCCCTTCCCCCGGGGCCGCCCGGCCAGCCGGCCGTCGGAGGGAGTCGGCTCTTACCCGATCTCGGCTTCGGCGCCCGGAAGAGGTCGCAGGCCACGCAGGAGCGGACCAGCGCGTCGAAGCACTGAGGCGAGACGCACTTCGTGGGGTCCGGGCCGCCCTGGCCCCCCGGGCGCCCCGCCGGCCGCGGCATGCTGCGGCCGCCACGCACCGGCCGGGACTGCGTCTGCCCCGCGGCCCCGCTGGGAGGAGCCTAGGAGGGGCCGCCAGCCCCCGCCCCGCCCTCCTGCCCGGTGGGGTGGGACCTGCACCCCAGACCTTCTCTTCCTACCTGCGCTTCCTCCCCTCAGCCACTCAACCGTCACCCCCACCCTCTGCCCGGCCGGGGACCGGGGCCGGGGCCTGCTCTTGGGCACAGACCCTGGGGGGGGCCTCCTCTGTCCTGCTCCCAAGGCCACCAGCCACCCCCCCCCACCTGCCTCCTCCCCTGGGGAGCCCTCCTGCCCTTCCGAGGCGGAGCTGGTTCAGTTCATCAAATGCACCCTGAGTGCCCACTTTGGATGTGTCCTGAGGGACTTCCGCGCTGCCGCGCTGCCGATGGCGATGGGGGAGCCGGGGCAAAGGGGAGCCCATGCAGGTGCTCACCACGGAAGGTGCAGGAAAGCTGTGTGGAGATGAGGAGGCGTCTGCTGGACGGAGCGGGGTCTAGTTATGGAAGAGGGGCCTGGCCTGAGCTCAGGCCTCCAGGCCCAGCTGCGGAGGTGGGAGGGGCTGGCCCAGAGCCTGAGCCCAGGGCGAAGGAGCTCAGCCGGCCGAAGGCACTGGGGAGCTGCACGGGCCTCGACCTGAGGGTTAGCCGGGGACCTCCGGCTGGAGGGGAGGCCACGGAGCGGGTGGGCGTGGGGGCCTAACGGGCAGCGACAGCTCAGTCTCCAGACCCTCAGCCGAAGGGAGACTCAGATCAACAGACCGACCAGGGGATGGAGACCCAGTGGACGGTGCACCGGCCCCGCTCCTTCCTCCAGGACTGTGTCCTGGGCTGCTCCCCTCTGTCTCACCAAGGCCCCTCCTGTCTGTCTTGTCTCCCCAGGGCTCGCGTTACCCCACTTGTCCCTTGCCCGTGTCTCTCAGAGTGAGTCTCAGACACACACGCCAGCTCCCTCAGCCTGCCCCTCCCTGGGGCAGCGGCCGGCAGAGACCCTCAGCACAGGAGCCGGGCCTAGTGCTTCCCGGCCCATACCAGCCCGAAGCACTCCAGGGCTGCGGGCACAGAGGAAGAAGCAACTGTCCAGGGGACAGGGAGGGAACCTGGGGACAGGAGTGGTTCTTCAACAGATGGAAGGAGCAGGACAACCTTCCGGGCAGAAGGGCAAAGACTTGGTGTGGGGAAGGGGAAGCTTTCTCCGGGGACAGATACGGCTGCTGCCTCAGGGGACGCTGAGGAGGGGTGGGAGGACAGGAGCCTGCCTGAGGCTGCGGGCCGGCAGGGCCTGGTCTCCAGCCGTAGGCACCCTGGCCGTGAGGAGAACTGTGTTTCTTTAGAAGGGGCCGAGTCATCGAGCCCCGGCGGGTAAGTGGAGCAGGGAGGAGTCTGGCACCGTGGACGGGGGCTGCGGTCTAGGAGACACGCGTGATGCTGTGGAGGAAGCAAAGCAAGGCTGGTCCCAGATGTCTGTCTCGGAGGGCCCCGAGGACTCACACAGAGCCCCGACTCAGCCAGCCTTGAGAAGCCCCGGCCCACCACCTCCCCAGCCCCTGCCCACGGGCCAGTAACCCCCTGTCAGGAAAGTGTGGGCGGTGGGGCAGCTGCAAAGGAGAAGTGGGTGTGAGTGTGGGTGTGGGTGTGTAATGAGGGGGTGGAGGAGCCAGGAGCCGGGGAGCAGCCCAGGCAGGGAAGGCCCTCCTATGGGCAGAGGGGTAGAGGTGAGGGGAGAAGACGCCCCCATCCCCACTGGTGTTACTACCTGTCACCCTTGGGATGGCAGACCTCACTCAGACCTCCTGCCAGACATTCATTTGGGCAGAGCTGGCGGAGACCTGCGGGAAGCCGCCAGTGGGACCCGCATCCTAGGAGAGGGTGGGCCTAGGAGAGGGGTCATTTATAGGAGTCACCTCTGACTCCCCAGGCAGAGAGCAGAGGAGGTGACCTTCGGGGCCCCGAGCTAGAGTGGGCACCGTAGATGGTCACTCCTGCCCGTGGGCGTGGGCAGCCCTGAGGCCGAGGTGGGGGCACTTATTGGACACAGATGTCTACTTGGCGCCTCCTTTTGCCTGCCCAGGGCAGGTGCCAAGGACAAAGCCGGCAACAGCGAAGGGCCCTTGGGACCTGCGTCGGTGGAGCGTACAGCTGCCTGACCCTGGACAAACCATTTAACTTGAGCCTCTTAACCGGGGAGGGCAGGGAGGCCTCCAAGCTCTGCCTGGACAGTGCAGCAGTTAGAAGAATTTCGCCATCAGACTCACGGGCTAAATGTGAGGTTACTCCTCTATGTGTTTTTCTCTTCTTTCACAGCAATTAAGTTTATTCTTTATTCAAGTATTCCACATCGCTTTCTGACTGGGATATGTGCCCAAGAGGGAAGCGTTACAGTTTCTAAAATCAATGTGGTTCTCACGAATTTTCCTCATTCTTTCAATAGTGTTTACGTAACGGACACCATCATCTCTATTCCCGAGTAGAAAATAAGGGAATTTGCTGCTGCAAACCTAGTGATTGAATCTCTCCATTTTCTCAAGTTTTCATTCACTGATGATTTTTTAAAGGATGATTAATTTGGGGTCTGTCAAGGAGAAGGGAGTCTCCCTATGTTTTCCCCCTCAAAACACCGTCCCAAGGGCCCAACATCCAGTGCTGTGCTGAGCTGTTTCTCAGAGGCCGTGAGAGTGAAGGGATGACCCAGCACTGGAGAGGGGCCGGCTGGGGTCTGTGTTCAGCCGGTCGTGAAGCGTGGCCTGTGCCCTTCAGGCCTTGGGGACAGGGTGGGGGAAGTGAGGAAATTCAGGGCCAAGCGGGTGTTATGTGGGGGCAGTCCCTCAGGGCAGGGTGGCCCGGCCCCCCAGGTCTGGACCTGAAAGCACTCTGAGACCCAGAATGCACTCTCTACTTAGGTAAAAATTAGCTTTACATGTAATTCTGTGAGTAATACTTAAAGACATTCTCCCGAAAAAAACCCTCAAACAATACAGAGTCTCTGAGTAAGAGCAGGCATTTCCACGCCCTCCCTGGGGAGGGTGGTGGAGACTTCACTCGGCGGCGGTCTTTCATTCCAGTCTTGTGTCGTGCCTTTAAACTCTCCAGTGCGTACCTAGGGGAACAGGTTTTGGCCCTGACTGGTGTGGCTCGGTGGACTGAGTGCCGGCCTGCAAACCGGAAGGTTGTGGGTTCGATTCCTGGTTGGGGCACATGCCTGGGTTTCCGGCCAGGTCCCTGGTTGGGGGTGTGTGAGAACCAATCGATGTTATCTCTCGCACACCGATGGTTCTCTCCCTTCCCCCTCTCTAAAAATGAATGCAGGTTTTGTGTCTCATAAAGGGGGCTGCACGGTGGGAGCCCCTGTATTCGCCCCCCATCCCTGTCAGTCCGGTAGCTGCTCTGTCCCCTTTCCGTCTCAGTCCACCCGCATCCCCAGAACAGACTCCCCTTGCCTTTTCCGAGTTAGCCGGAGGCTGCCAAGAAGTCCCCCTCACTGGGGACAGCAGGAAGGATGTGACACTGGTCCTCAGGACACTGGAGGAGGGCTGGGAGAGCCCGGGAGTCCCCATCCTGCCCCTCCCCTTGAACTCAAGCTGCGCCAAGGGCACACAGTGCCCTTCTACGAAGCAGTCGCAAAACCCACACCCAGGTTTCCACAGGCCTGAGCCAGCCCTGCACCTACACACGCGCACAGGCTCGCACGCGCACACGCGCTCCAGTACTCCGAAGGGCACTCACGTGGGGCAATGTGGACCCTCCATGCCTCTATGTTGGGTTGGAAAGGAGGTCACCCCTTAGTCTTCCTGCCACGGGAGTGGAGTGCCCACCTCCTGGAAGCCAGGCCTGAAGGTGGGAAGGTGGAAGGAGGCTGTGTGTGGGGGGAGGATGGACCTTCCCCAGGGACCACCCTTCCTGAGGCCTCATTCTGGGGAGACAGCAGGGAACCAGGGAGACAAAACCTATGTGGTCAAACCATTTAGGAGGGAAGGGTGCCAGTGAGTCAGGGAAGGCCTGGTGAGGCCTTGGAACAGGAGGGAGGTGCGAGGGATCCCCAAGGCCAACTGGGGAGCAGGGCCCAAGGCCCAGGGAGCGAGGCAGCAACCAGGAGCACAGGCCGACTCTCCCCCTGCCTGGCCCTGGGCCCCCTCTGCCTAAGCCGAGTAGGGGGTGGCACCGATCCTCCTTTACAGAGAGGAAAGCAACCAAGTGCAGGAGGGTGAGGATGGGCCGGGCAGCCCCTCGGCTGGGCCCTCCCGGCCCCTCTCCCTGTCAGGTGAGGCCCACCAGGGCCTGGGGCCAGGCCTAGTACAGGAGGACCAAGTGCTGGGGGCTCATTGTCTGTCAGACCAGGCAACTACCAAATGTTAGCCCCAGGGCCCCCGAACGCCTTTGACAGTCCTCCTGGAGGGTGGCCCCAAGGCAGGCAGCTGTCCTGCCCAGGTCAGGGACACTGGGGACTGCCCATCCGTAGCTGGCCCTCAGTGGCCTCCAGTCCATAGGGTCACACTCCGGCAGGACTCAGACTTGGGGCTCTCCACAGTCACCCTCAGCCCGTCCTCCTCTGTCCTTCGGGTCTGCAAGTGTCAGGGTGAAGTCCTTTCACGATTCTCTGCCTGCCCCCCCCCCCGTGGCCCCAGGGGAGCTTGAGGGAGGGTGGGGTGGTCCCTCCATCTGGGGGTCCTGCCAGGTGGGTCTGGCCCAGCAGTAGCTGCGTGTGGGGAGGGGCACGCTGGGGCTGGGCTTCACCTCGGGAGTCCCCAGCCCGCCTCGCCCACCACAACCCTGGGTGCAGCCCACCAACCCTTCTGGGGCCGCTGTCTGTGGACAGCGGCAGACTCGGGGCAGGTACAGTGGGTGACAGCCTCTTCGGTTTTCTGAGCCTCGCAAGAACCTCAAGAGGCTCTGGGGCTCAGGGACAGGAAGTGAGCTGCACCAGGTGACGCTGCAGGTTGGCCACAGGCACCAAGTCAGTGGGACTGAAAGGCCAGGTCCTTTCCCACCAAATCGCTTCCCCTCTGAGGCCAGGTCGCCCCGTCCCAGCCTTGGCCTGGGGCCCCCGGCTGCCCCACCTTCGCTCCCTGAGGGGTGGAGGTGACAGGTGCCACACTGCAGAGCCCCTCCTCACCAGGGAGGCCCCGCTCCCTTGGCAGGGATGGGAAATACCCCCACTGGGGCCAGAATACTAGGGCCTGGGCCACCTCCCAGAGAAATGTGAGTTCCCTGGGGCAGGCCCGAGGGCTGCCCACAGCCAGGTGGCCTGAGGGGGCAAAAGCACCTGTGACTCTGAACAAGCCCTGCCCCCGAGTCTTGAATGCCTGAACCACGCAGCAGGGGCCGAACGCCTCCCTCCTTCCAGCTCAGAGGGCACGGACCCAGCAGCTTCCAGGCCCAGTGGAGGGCGGCTCTTGCAGGAGCCTCAGGCTGCCACTCCGGCTGCAGTAACAGCTGAGAGGTCTTAACGTTTGTTTCAAACTTTGTTTAAAACGGCTTCTCATCCTCAGTCCTCCCAACCAGCTGGAGAGGAAGGCATTAGTTAGCCTGACCCCATTCTACAGATGAAGAAACTGAGGCTCACGAGGACAAGTGATCTGCCTAAGGTCACCAGGTCGGTGAGCAGCCCAGCACTGGCGCTCCTTTCTCCCTCCACAGCGCCAAGCACCAGTTCTGGGCACCGTTGCGCATAAAGACTGGCCTCGGGACAGTGCGAAGCAGCTGTGCTGCCGGCAGGCAGGGGCCTCTTTGTCCCAGGACCCGCCAAGCTCGCTGGAGCTGGCAGCAGGGACAGTGTCGTGTCCCCAAGCAGTTGGAATGGCTTCCAGGTCCTTGGCAGGAGATGCGACGCCACTTCTCTTGTTAAATGGTACCAGGCAGCAAAGAAAAATCGGCACAGGGGCTGGAGGGGGAAGCGCGCCTCTGCTGGCTGAGGCGCTGGTGGTCGGGGGTACTGGGAGGACCTCCTTTTGTCTCCAGCAAAAAGTGACATGCCCAGAAAGGACAGTGGCTGGGTCGGCACTGCCTTCCTCCCTGGGGTGGGCCAGCCCTCCTCCCCTGCTCACTGCCCTCTCCTTTGTGAAGCGCCCCTGCCCCCAGGCCCCGTGGGACAGGTTCCCAGCAGGAGGCAGTGGCTGCTTTCTCAGGCAGGAGGCCCGAGCTCCGCCACCTCCGCCACCGTGTCCCCTGTTCAGGGCCTGCCCAGCCAAAGCCAAAGCCTCTGTTCAACAATTAGCCGCCTAAGAGAACAACCGGAGGAAAAGCCGAGGGTTGCGGCTGGAGGCCAGCTCCGCTGCTGCTCAGCTCCGACTATGGACACGCCTCTGACTACAAGTCTCGGTTTCATTAGCTGTGAAATGAGGAACGTCAACCTCACAGGTCTGCTGGGAGGCGACAGGAGCGACCGTGTGAGAAAAGCTCTGTGGAGCGTGAAGGGCCCTGCCAAATGTCCAGTGACATTTGGGGCCTCAACCGAAACCTACGCAGCTGAGGTGCTCGGTGGGCCTGCGAGGCTGCCCCGCAGACAGTCAGGTGCTGGGGAACCTGAGTGCTGGGGGTGGGGCGCCAGGCTGGGTTCTGGGAGGAGGCCCCAGCGTCTGTAAGGAGTTGCAGCTGACCCGCACGCCAGTGAGAATCAGGTGTCCGCACTGCCCAAGGCACCTGGCCGGGCCCTCCTGACGCCTGGGGGTGGAGGGCAGGCCTTGGCACTAGCAGGGTGAGCTCCAGGGGCTGCGGCCCTGCTCCAAGGGAGCCAGGACCTGGTTCTCTTCCACCAGCCCTCCCACTCACTCCCTTGCTCCCCTGGATGCGGCAGCCACAGGGCAGGGCAGGAGCCCCAGCCTGCTGGTAGGATTTTCAGGTTCCAGTCAGACCCCAGGGAGAAGGGGTGCAAGTCACCCGAAGCCTCCAGCCGCCAACCCTCAGTTCATTCTCACGAACTGAGGAGTCCAACGTGAAGTCCTGGATTTGCACCAGTTTCGGAACTTAGCTCTGTGATTTCCAGCAAGTCACTGTTCATTGAGTGCTCGCCTGGTAGGAACAGTTTATTAAGAAACATATCAGCGCGGGCCGAGCACAGGGTGGGCAGACGCCAGCTCGGGCCTTCCCTGTTGTGGTTCGGTGCAGTCCCCACGGTGCAAAAAGGGAGCACGAGCTCCAGGACCTCCCAGGGAAACTGAGGCTCCGAGAGGCAACAACCAGGGGCTCTAAGAACAGCAAGGCCCAGCTGTGCAGGCGAACTGGGCTTGCAGAGGCCAAGCTGCCCCGCCCGCACCTGCTCTTAATGGTTCTGAGTTAGTTCATCTGCAGCACGGAAGCGGTGGATGACACCAAGGGCTTTTAAACTGTTTTTGGCCACAGACTCCCCATTCACAGGAAGTCCTGAGTGGAGATGAACCATATTCGATGGACAAAGCCGAGTGAGTGAGTGAGTGGGGTTGTGCGGGTGGGAGGGGGGCTGGTCCCACCGCTAGGCTCCCCGACGGCACTCCCTGCTGGCGCAGAGTCGGGTCCCAAAGGGAAGTGGCCCGCTGGCCCAGGGCCACGTCACAGGCCCTCCACAAAGGGGTCCTCGGAGCTGCTCATCAGGGACAGCAGGTTCAGGGCCGACACGCCGGGCACGTGGCCGGCGCAGATCTGCAGCATGCGGACCAGGCGCTGCGCCACGGTGACTCGAAAGCTCTCCACCTGTGGGGAGGAGCAGAGGACAGGGTCAGAGCAGCCACACACCGCCCGCGGGGGCAGACTGGCGCACCACTGCCCATCACGGCCGTGCCCTCGGCCACGGCACACATACCTCTCCGGGCAGCTTCCGAGTCCTTCCAACGCCCTCCAGGGACACCAGAGACGGTGAGCCCTGTTCCAGAGGAAACAAGTGCTCAACCTCGGGGCCGGGGCGGTAGGCAAACTGCCCAGAGTCGCGCTCAGTGACCACAGAGGTGGGGTCTCAACCAGGGGCCAGTCCCGACCACCGCCCAGGGTCAGAGCCCCTGAAGCTCCCTTACCTGGGTCTGAGAAAGACGCTCACAGGGATGGGGCGGAGGGGTGGACCGAGAGTGCCCTCCCCGGGACAGGGACACGCCGCCAGCAAAGAGCCCCTTTCTCGGGCTTCTGTGGGTGAGTGTCCCAGGGCCCAGCGCTCCACAGTTGTAGACAAGCAGAGGGACGGACGTTCAGATGTCCTCCCCCAGCCGCCTGACCGTGGCCTCCGAAGCATCTCCCCTTCCTCTGATGCCTCTCTAACCGTCCACCCAGTGACTCAAACTAGAGAGCAAGGCATCCTCAAGTCCTCCTGCTCCCCATGTCTGTCACTTGTCATTTCCCCGGTCCTAAACCCAGAGGCAGAGCCTCGGTCCTCACAGCACCAGCCTGGCTCTCACCGAGACTCTGGTAGAATCCCACGCAGCCCCCGTGCCGTCCCCTGCCACCCCCACCAGCTGCTTTTTCTCCCGTGCTCCAGGGCCCCACCTAGAGTCACCTAGGTGACTCCCCCTGCACAGGCTGCTCCCTTCTCTTGGTCCAAAGTCTAAATGCGGGGCCCCAGGGCCTGGCCTTTGCATTTCTTCGCCCCACACCCAGTCCCTAGGTGGCCTCATCCAGTGCCACGTCCCTAACACCATCTCAATCCCAGATGACATCTCCAGACCATTCCTCTGAATGCCACACACACATGTCAGCTGCCCACTCAGTTTCTGTGCAGACCACTAAGAGACACCTTCACCTTGTCCAGCGCAGAGCCCCCGGGGGGCTCCATCTCAACCAAAGGCCGAAAGCTCCAGAGTCGTCCCCGACTCTTCCTACTCACACCTGACGCCCAGGCCACCAGCACGGTCTACTGGCCCCACCCCGGGCCCTTTTCCCCAGATGCCACCAAGTCCAGGCCACTGCCAACTCTTCCAGAAACAGCCCCCGGGCCCGTCTCCATCCAACCTTGCGTCCCCTCAGTCCACTCTCCTCTCAACAGCTGCAGGGACCCAGCTGAAACCCAAGTGCAACCACATCTCTCCCTGGCCCCACACCCTGCGGCGGCTCCAGTTTTGCTGAGAGTAAAAGTCCCGGCCTTTCCTATGCCCCCACAAGGCCCTGCCAACCTGGCCACACTGTCACTCTGACTCACCTCCCGCTGCTCTGCCCCTTGTTCGCTCTGCCCTGGCCACCCACACCCCCCTGGGACCTTGAACACAAGGCAAGTCCCGAACTCAGGGCCTTCGAACCTGCTGTTCCTCCCGCCACGAGTGCTTTCCTCGCAGGAGCCTCCACGGCCTGCCTGTCTTTGCTTACAGGCCGCTGTCCAGTGAACCCCCTCCCCGTCACCCCACCTAAATCTCATCACCTTAGCAACACCTGCCGTGTCACCCCCTACTCTCTAACGCACTCCACGCCTGCTTTCTGCACTAGAATGGAACCGGGGTTTTTTTACTGTTTTGTTCTGTGATGCGTCCCTGGTGCCTAGAGTGCTCGGCACTCTGCAGACATGTAAGAAACTGTTGAATAAACCCTCTCACTCGGAAATACACCTGCAAGCTGCCGGTCTCACTCGGCCCCACAGCCGGCCTCCTGCCTCCGGCCAAGCCCACTGTACACACCGTGCTCCAGTCATAGCCCCCAAACCCAAGTTGGACCAATCCCCACCACCTCTGTCACCCACAGAAAGGAAGGAATCAGTCCCCTCCCCCGCCCCCCCCCGCCCCCAGGCTTCAGAAACTCAGCAAGCTCTTCTCTGTTGAGTAAGTAATGAGCTGGCCAAGCTCACCAGGCTCTGAGAGGGCAGAGCCAACGCCTGGCGCATCTGTGTTCTCAGGGACCGGCTCACAGCCCTGTTGGCAGAGCGAGGGAACGGGTTCACTGGGAGAATCCCACACCTCAGAGTGGGTTCCTCTTGTGTAAAATGGGGCCATAACTGTTGCCACCCAAAGGCCTCAAAATACGGTGTGGCCCAAACTTGATCACATGGAGTCTGCTCTGAAAAGGACACCGAGAGAGCGAGGAGTGATGACTGTCTAAACACTGCCTGTGTCCTCTGAGGGACGGGGTCTCAGCAAGCCTGCTGCTGGCTGGAGGTGGAGGGCAGTGGGGCAACACGCCTTTTTTCCAGGGCTCAGGCCCCAGGGTAAGGCAGGACCTGGTGTGGCCTGCCACCCACTGGCCACACACAGAACTGCACCTCCGCCACAAGGTTAGCTGGCACCCCTGTGCACCTGCCACTTCTGACGGCAACAGTCAGATTCTGCTACTACTACTGACATCTCTTGCCTGTGCTCATAATGCTAAATTTCACTTAGATGTTAGTGAGATAAAAGAAGCAACTGCTGTCTCGCCCAAGTTCACAGATGCCTGGATTCTCCTCTCAGATCAGAGGGCTCCACAGGCCCAGGACTAAGAACCCCTGATCCAAACAGCGATGAAGGACCGCACGCTGACTCAGTTCCCTCTGCATTACATCACTTTGCCCTGGGGGAAGGGTGCAAGAAGCAGAGCAGACCAGAATCACAAGTCTTCTAAATGAACCTTCAAAGCCAATAAACAGACCCTCAAACCACCTGGGCAGCCCAGGCCCTGGGGGCCTCAGCAAACCTCCCAAAAGGCCACCAGGATTTCTACTGCAGAAAGAGAGGCTGAAGAGAGAAAAAAAAAGACAGCAGAAATCTGCTTGGTACCGCCCATGACTAGGGCTCACCTTGAGATCACCTTGAGAGAAACGCCACTAGAGTCAGGGCAGAACCAACACCCAAGGCGTCCCTCCAACATCTGCCCACCCGCCCACCGTCCCCTGCCCCGGGCTGGGAGTGGACAAGGTCTGCAATCAGAGAGGTGAGGGGGTGCGGGACATTCCAACGGCCAGGGCACTGGGGGATGTACCGGCTAACAAGACAGACCAGGGGCCTGGCCCCACAGCACTTACCCCTCGTAGGAGAGGGAGGCATTCACAGGCACCCACAGATAAACACCCACGGCTCAGTTATGAGTGCAGAAAACACAACAAAAATAAAAGCAAGGTAACAAGGGACCACCTGGCACATAAGAGTCACTCAAGATGAATGAACGTCATCGCTTCACTTCACATTTGTGTCCCCGCGGCTTAGGGTGGCCAACCCAAATCACAGCCAGGGGGCGGACAAGCCAGGATTCAAACCGGGACCCTGTGCCTGCACATCAGGACCCCTCCCTCAGCACCGGGGGCTCCTCCAAGGAGCAGTCCTGCAAGCTCACTGCGCTCAAACTGCCCTTTCCCCGCGCCCGCGTGCAGTCCTCACCTCCAGGTCGCAGAAGAGCAGGGGGCTCCGGTAGGCTTGGGCCAGCCTCAGCACGGTGTTCCGGTGGACGCTGCAGTGGCTGTCCCGCCCAGCTGCAAAGAAGGCGCAAGTGCCACAGCTGTAACCTCCAGCTGCTTGGCTGCAAACAGGGTGCCCTGGGCAAGGCGGGTCCCCTCCCTCTCCGGCCCCAGGTTCTGGTTGGTGGTGGGGGTAGACTATCCTGTCCCACCTTCTCTTCAGGCCCAAGGTCATCAAATTAGACAAGAAAGCCGAAAGGGCTTTGAGCACGAACGCTAGGAAACGTGGTCCCCTCTTCTATAAAATGAGGGTTGTGAGAGCCGAGCCCCACGGAGTGAGTTCGCTCAGCGACCTGGCTTCCTTTATTCACCGATGCTTTTTGACAATAATCTGCACCAGGCCCTTCCCGAAAGGAGCTCGCAGCTCTGCGTGGGGGCAGGGCAGGTGGGTGCCCGAGGGCCTAGACTGCAGGGCTGGGCGGGGGGGCTTCCCCCGGGACACAGAAAAAGGGGGTTAGCTGGACGGAAGAGGCAGAGAGTGAGAGAGAAGCCACATGGCTCAGGAACATGACTACCTAGGTCCGACTCGCAGCTCCACCACACTTTCTCGCTGTGGGGCCTTGGGCAAGGTACTTAACCAGTTTCCTTGGCTATACCAGAGATAGCCACTCCTACTTCACAGGGGTGCTTGTGGCAAAGATTAGTGACACAGAATCAAGGCACTTAGAACAGTGTCTGGTGTACAGTGAGCACTCAGTGGAGGTCAGCTATCATTATTTCCGCTGTTAATAATGCAAAGTTGCAGAGGCAGCAGGGCCTGCTCAGAGAACTGGAGGCTGAACCAGGGAATGAGAGAGCATCAGGAGGCCAGGCCGGGCAGGGAGGCAGCTGCAAACACGCGGCGCCTTTCCAGGAGTTTGGGTTTTACCCTAGAACGACCAGGCGACTCTGAGCTACACTCTCAGCAGACTTAGCTCGGCGGAATGCCCTGCTCAGGTTGTGCTTTTAGAAAGACCGACAGCAGGTCAGATTCCGAAGCCTGTGTTCTCTCCCTCAGCCAGGCCTCCTGAGCCAGGAGTCTACCCTAACGCCAGCTGCCCTTGGAGGGGGGCAGGGGGGCGCTGCCCTCCATGCACATGGGCAGTGGCGGGCGAGGGGTGCACTTACCGCCTGTGGCGAGGAAGCCCACCTTCCCCAGGAAGAAGGTGGCATCCACGTGGCGCAGAGACTCCTCCACATTCTGAAGGCTGTGGCGGCCAGACCAGGGAGAGAAATCAGAGGACAAGCCTTACAATGACGAACCCAGAAGCCCCGGCTCATCCCAGAGGCCAGGGAATGAGAGGCGGGTGACAGGAAACTTCCCCACAGCAATAGTTTGTCCTTTCATTGTCAGCTTTTAATTACGAGGTGACTCCAGCCTGTAGAATCGTGATGTGGGCGAGAAAGTACCGCCTCCCTCGCCGGCCTGCCCTTCAGTTCCAACACCCCAGGGTCGGAGGGAGCTGCTGCCCACATTTAGGGTGTGATTCTTTGGGAACGTTTCACATGCAAATACAGACAGGGACAGGTACAAGCATTTTGCTGGGTGTGCCACATCTGTCTCACTGTTTGGCACGACCACAGTGCCACCCTGTTTCCCAGTGACTCGAGGTTCCCATGGTCCCCACGTCCTCCTTGGCACAGAGATGCTGCAGGAGCACCTGCTCACACATATCCTGACACGTCCAAGAGAACGTGTCTGTAGGGCAGTAGCCTGGCGGGCACAGCACGCGTCCTTTAAAAATGCACGCAGGCATCGCCGAGTGGCCTTCCATCAGGTGCCGTATTTAAACCCAGCACCTTGTTTAAACACTCCCAGCTTTGTTTGGCTAACTCCTTCCTTCTCACCTTTCAGGTGTCACAAAGTCTACCCTGACTAAGTCCTGAGAGTCAGAGGTCATTTGGGCTTCACCAGCATTCAAAAGTCCAGCCAAGGGCCTAGGAGCTCCTGAAGGACAGGGGTGTGTGCCATTCGTCACTGGCCTGCCGTCAGGGATGCAGGGCGGACACCAGAGAGCCTCAGCTAAGGGACAGTAACACTGCTGGGATGTATCAGTGTCTTCTAAACACGCTTCGCTGGCCACTGGCTCCCCAGGCAGCCCCTCCCTGCCTCTCCTATCCCCATCAAAAGCGGAGTCGCTGTCCCAGTAGGTGCCTCTGCCAGGTCCACCTGGGCCCCGACAGCCCCAGCCGCTGGCTCTCACCTGTATTTGCTGTGAAGGTTGATCACGAACACAATCAGGTCAATTCGGGGGCGAGTCACATTGGAAGGCAGAGGGAGGGACTGTGCCAAGTGGCTAAAAAAGACATTGCAGGACATTCCTGTGACCCCTCACGTGCTGTGTCAAAGGCACATCACCTATGCACCTGCCACCCTCCTGGGGAGACCCCTCGGGGGAGCACAGGGCAGGGCAGAGCCAGTCCTACCCAGACCGCTTTCTTCCGGCTCCTGTGCCAGAAAGGAGCTGTTTAGTAACTGCCTCGCCAGAGGGAGTTTTGGATGGAGGGTCGTGCGAGGCCAGCAAGCCACACTGCTGCGAGGGGCACCAGGCTCAGAGGACGGGGTGTTGACTGTGAAGTTTAGGTTAAGGCTGAACTCCTTGAGAGTGTGACAGAAGTGGCTCAAATTCTAGTTCTGCTGATCAGCAGCTGTGTGGTCTTGGACACACTGCCCCCGTCCTTCTCGTTGGGACTTGGTCTCTGGTTGTCAAATACCCACTGAAGGTTTTTCGTGAACCCTCTACCTCTGCCCATTTCCACATATTCCTGTTACTCATCTCCTCCCACCCAGCATCCTACCATTCAGGAAACACCCAAAAGTACAAAAAATATGAATGTTTAATTGCTAGTATTAATTAACATTAGAGCATTTTGCTCAACATGTATGCAACATCATGTTCATATATGTAACATACTATACACACTCAGACACTGGAATAGATATACTCTAAAATAGGACAACAGTATTATTTAATTTTATTTGCATTTAATGAAATCAAAACAAAGTAGAACTAAAAAAAATAGATGAACTTGGATAAATAATTTTTTAACTACGGAGACTGTTTCCTGAAAGGACCCAATTAAGAAAAAACTATGAAAAAATTAGTAAATTGGTATCATTTAAAACCACACATTTGAATTTTATCTGAATTGCGTTGATTTTCTATTATAAAAAATGAGAAAATTAACATTCTTCTATCTTCCCCTACCATTTGGACAAGACATATTATTACTGTTGTTATTACTATATATATTTACATTTTGCTCTGACTATAACCTTGGGCCTAGACCGATGAGGCTGCCTCTCTGGAACACTGCTTGTCACCATGGGAGGGGCAAAGGGCCCTGAGGACGTCTCAATGTCAAATAAATAGCTCACCAAAAAAGAGATGATCATTTTTCTGCTTAGAACTCATTGGCCGGAACTAGTCACTTGGCTCCACAAACCCAAAAAAGGTCAAAAGGCGCGATCTGGTTACAGTTATGTGCTCCAAATGCAGAAGCTGCAAATATGTGGCAACGGAAGGACCCGGTGACCATATGAAGAATCATTTACCCTTGAAGTTCAGTAACTTACCTTGGCATAAAGTGTTCTGTGTCCATTTTTCCTGGAATAAGGTGTACAGTCCCCATACAATAGAAAAATTAAACTCTTTACTCATTTCAGGAAGTTTTCTTCTAAAACAACTTTAAACATTTTTGTGATGTTCTCAAATCTCTCTTCTTTGTAAATAATTAAGTGCTGAACTACATCAACTCTGATGTTGCTGTTTCTATTTGTAGATTGTGTATTGTATTATTTTTGGCCCATTTTTGCCCTTAGCTCTGCAACTTCCCTTTTTCTGTCACTCATTTGTTCTATCATTTGGTCTTTGAATGCCTCTTAAAATTTCAGTTTCCTTCCCTGACCGGTGTGGCTCATTTGGTTGAGCGTCATCCAGCAAAGCCAGTCTGATTCATGATCAGGGCACATGCCTGGGTTTCGGGTTCAGTCCCTGGTCACAAGAAGCAACCGATGGATGTTTCTCTCCCTCCCTTCCCCTCTCCCTAAAAATAAGTAAAATCTTTTTTAAAATATTCAGGTTCTTATTACATTTCTCAACAGCACAAAACACTCAAGAAGGAGCTTTCTTCTTTTTCCGGAGTGGGCTCTTCATCAGATTTCAGCAGGTCACTACCTTGCCCTTTTTCAGCACGGGTTTCCATGACACTTCTTTCCACCTTGCTCAATGTAGGCGGAAAGAATTTGTTCACATTTCCCATTCACCTTGTTGCTAACTGAATGAATTATTTTATTTTTTAAAAGATTTTATTTATTTTTAGAGGGGAAGGGAAGGAGAGAGAGAGAGAAATATCAATGTATGGTTGCCTCTCGTGCATACCATGCTGGGAACTGGCCTGCAACCCAGGCATGTGCCCTGACTGGGAATTGAACTGAGATCCTTTGGTTCATAGGCCTGTGCTCAATCCACTGAGCTACACCAGCCAGGGCTGAATGAATTATTAAAAAAATATTCTTTCCTATTTCTAAGTCATGGGTTTGAGACAGTTGATTGTGTTTGATGTTCTGTGGCCTAAGAGCCGCACGATGCATACGGCAGATAGATTAATGGACAATCTTTCATCAGAGATTTGTGCAGGTGCTGTTACAGGATTTAATCTACCTAGTAAGGCGCATTTCCAGTTCCCACGGAGGAAATGCCCTTTAGATTTGGATTGTCCTCCTTCAACACGGCCCTAGAAGTTTATCCCTCTATCACGGCAGAAGCCACCCACACACATACAGCAGTTGACTCCATCAGTAGCTGTTTCTACTTCCCACCAGTTTAGAAGGAAAACAAAATATACTTTCCTTAGTCACTTTTCCTCCAAATTCGGGGGATACATCTATGCTGTGTCAGGTGCTGCTCAAGGCACTGGGGATTCACCATGGAACAAAAGCCAAAGCCCTGGCCTCAAGAGGCTGATCTTGGGGTGGTGGATTGGAAACACGTAAGAGAACAGGTGAATAAAGAAAGTTCTCGAGGTGACAAGTCTTAGAGGAAGAGAACAAGTATGTGGCGGGAGAGTGACAGGATACCTTGGATGGAAGAGAACAAGTATGTGGCGGGAGAGTGACAGAGGACACCTTGGATGGCGTGCTGCCAGACGCCCGCAGGGTTAGGGAGGGCAGACCACGCGTTAAGGATGGTTAAGGGGTTGGCCAACCTGCTCCACCTTCGCACCTTCACCAGCCTCGAGCGGCTCCTCCGCTCTCCCTCGCGCCCAGACCACAGCTGAGCGATCGGACAACTCCAGCCTCAACTACTTACACCTTCAGGTCAGAGGTGCAGTCCTCCTTGAGCATCGAATCGGCCAGCTGCTGCAGAAGAGCATCCTCCGTGCCCACCAGCTGCCCAGAGAGAGAAGGCGGCCGATTGGTACCTGGACGCAGCAGTTCCTCTGGAGGCCATGGGGATCTGGGCAAGGACCGAAGGCGGCCGCGACTCCCAGGATTCTGGCTCCAGCGCGCAGGGCGCTATTTACCGAACAAGGACTCTGATAGGCACGGGTGGAAGGCCTGAGGTTTGCGACCCTCGGGTCTTGCTGGCACAGCACTCGCTGCCTTCCAGACCTTCCCTCGGACTGCCAGACCATTCCGCAACCAGGGAAAGCTAAGTCCCTGCCCGGCGCGGATCTCAGCCACTTAGCTACCTACCCGGCACGCAGCCTCCCCAAGCCAGAAACCAATCACAAACAGGAAAAGAGCCCGATGCGCACCTATTGGCGACCTCAGCCTCAGAGAGAGGCTACTCCGATTGGTTCAGAATGTGGCTATCCCGCCCACCACCCCTTCCAGAACCGCGCGCCAGCACCCCTGAAAGCGCAGGGCACCGTGTAGCTGAAGCACAGCCCCGGAGGGAAGGTGGGCGGCGGAAGTCGGGCTGCCGACGCCTACCAATATGGTGGCCGTGTTGAGGCCAGGCAGCTGGTCTTGAGGCCGCAACACCGCCATCCCAGGCGCAGACCAAATCCTCACTCAGGCGGCGCGGGGCTTCCTTTCAAACAGCGCTGCAGGCCCGCCCTGGTGCTCCCCGAGGGTCACGTGACTCCCCTGGGCGGGGTTTCGCAGAGCGGGGCGGAGCCCTCTTAAAGGAAATGCTACCTCCTTTTCTGAGCCGGTGTTCCAGCGCTGGCCTCAGACTTCGAAGGCGATGCCCATGGGACAGGCCTTCTATTTCACGCCTCAGAGAAAGAAGGTAGTCAATGATTCATTCGTTCATTTCTGCTCATTCACCTTACTCCCGATTCTTTCCAAACCTGCCCCTTCCCCATCTTCCCTATCTCAGTTGACTCCAACCTTGCAGCTGTTCAGAACAAAACCCTGGGGTCGTTTTTGGCTCTTCTCAACTCACAACCAGCTCTTAAGCAAGCCTATGGGTTCTAATCTTAACATGCATCCAGAAGCTGACCACTTCCCACTGCCTCCTCCACTTCCTCCACTACCACCAGGACAAGCCATTGCCACCCCCCCCCCCACCCCCCGGGAACTACTACAACGGCCTTCTCCCTGACTCCCGGTTTGCACCCTGGTCCCCAGGGCTACTGGCTATTCCCCACACAGCAATTAAAGCCATTCTTTCAACACAGAAATCGGAACAGGCCACATCTCTGATCAAAACCCACCAGCAGCCCCGGCTGGTCTGGCTCAGTGGATTGAGTGCCAGCCTGCTAACCAAAGGATCTCTGGTTTCATTCACAATCAGAGCACATGTCTGGGTTGCTGGCCAGGTCCCCAGTTGAGGGCCTGCGAGAGGCAATCACACACTGATATTCCTCTCCCTTTCTTTCTCCCTTTCCCTCTGTCTGAAAATAAATAAAATCTTTAGAAAAACCACAAACCACCAGCAGTTCCCATCTCTAAGTACATCACAAGCAATTCACTTGGCTTTTGAAGCTCAGCGTGTTCTGGTCCCCCAGCAGTCTCCCCGACCTCATCTTCTGCTCCTCTCTTCTACGTCTCCTCTAGCCACATGGGCCATTTGGCCGCCCCTCAAATATCAACGTATCCCCCCACCTCAGGACATTTGCGCCTGTGGCTGCCTCTGGCTGACATGCTCTACTGCCAGATATCATGTGGCTCATTTCCTCACTTATTCCTGTTTCTGCTCCAATGTTGCCCTCACAGTGGCCTTTCCTAATAACCTATCTAAAATAGCAAGCCCTCCATTCTCCTTATCTCCCTTTTTCTGCTCTAGTTTCTCAATAGCTCTAACCTCCACTTAACACATCATCAAGAACCGTTCAGCCTCTGAGATTTTACTGTTTTTCCAAACCAATAAACAGTTTATCGCTGTTTTGTAATAGTCTGTTACTATCTCACAGATGCTGGCAGAAGCCATGAAGCACCTTGGTAAGAGACAAAGGACCTTATTACTTTCGGTAAAACCAATAGCTAGGGCTTCGTGTTGGTTCGTGCTAGTTCTCCTGTCCTGTTCTTTGTCCCCGAGAGCTGTTACGTCACTCCTCAAGGTTGTTGGCTGCCATCACCGCCCTGAGAAATGGCCTTGGTAAGGAGCTCTCAGGGTCTTGCTTTCTTAGGATACCCAGGGGTGCTCAGGGGCCATGGCTGTTGGCTTCTTCCAGCAGTTATAAAACTACTTGTTCCTTACCTTTCCAGCTAGAGTGCCAAATACTGAGGGCAGAGACTGGGCCAGTTTTTATGCTCATCACCTTAAAAAGCGTTGGGCACATGGTAGTTGCTCCATAAATAGTTGTTGAATGAATGGATTGCTTTTTATTCGTTCATTACATTTATTCACCCACTCATTCCCAGCAGTGATTGATTTAGTCACTATTTTGAAGGGCAGACCCAGTGCTCCGCACTGAGAGCATGGATGAAGCAGACATTATGGGTTGGCTCGGTGTGTTGGGGAAGTCAGACTGAGATCACTCAGTGTCCTCACTGCAGTGGTCTCTGGGAAAGCGGAGGCAGACTCCCCATTTCACCTAAATCTGTGTCACCACAGATTGACTATCTTGCTTTGAAAGAGCTGGAAGTAAATGGCTTCATAGAACCCCTGCCCCAGCACAGATGGGCCTTTGATTCCCCAATGGCAAGGGTGTGGGGGGGACTCCCTGGAAGTCAGGTGGGGATGAGTACCACGGAAATAAAGTAAGGCAGGTGAGGAAATACATAGAGGTGAGTAGGAAGAAGCTACTTCAGGTCAGGGGAGGCCTTGGAACAAGGTGCTGAGACCCCCAGGGGAGCATTCCTGACTCTTTGGAGGAACTGCAAGGAGGCCCGTGGCTACTGCAGTTGGAGAGGAGAGTGGGAGGCGACAAAGCCACAGAGGTGACTGGGGGCCAGGTGACTGAGGCCCTTCGAGAGTCATGGAAAAGCTTCGGACCCTGGTCATCCCTTCCTAGGAGGGACTGAGCCGAGCCACTCAGCCAGCTTGTGCTGAGTGCCTGCCAGGGGGCCAGGCCTGGCGCTGAGCAAGTGACCCCAGCTCCAGGGAGCTGTCCATGGTGGTTGAGCGGATGGCGACAACCAAACGCAGCACAGTGGGTGACAGCCGCCTGGAGCAGCAGGGGCCCAGCAAAGATGCATGAAGGACCCCTTGGGAGCGCGTGGGACACTGCAGTGGGGAGGTGATTGTTGGCTTAGCTGTCAGGTGATTGGGTGCTTGTCACGTGGACCGATGCCACAGCAAATAGCTGTGTTTAGGGTCCAGAGTGAGAGGAAAGGAGGAGATTGGCAGGAAGGCCGGACCCAGGACTGGAGGTTTCGTGGCAAGGACACCGTGAGCTGGCAGGGCTCAGAGACCCTCTGGGCCTTCTGTGGGGCCCTGGGGAGATGTCCCTGGGGTACCGTGAGGGGCAGGGGGAAGCTGCGAGGCTGGGGTCCAGAAACCCCATCCCTCTGTTTAACAAAGCAGCTCTGGCCACTGAGCTTCCCATAAGCTTTTGTGTGAATAAAGAATCGTGGGTTAAAACAATGTCTAAAGGCCACTGATCACATTTTTTTTACAGATTTATTAGAGTATAGTTGACTTATAATAAGCTACACATATTTAAAGCATACAGTTTGATAAGCTACGACATATGTGTGCATCTCAAAAGCCACCACCTCAATTAGGAGAATGAACAAACCCATTCCCCCCCCGCCCCAGAGTTCCTCCCCCCGTCTCCTCTCTGCCCTCCTACTCCAAACTGGGGAAAAGCACTTTGGCAGCTTCGGTCACAATAGCCCAGTGCTGGAAACAACCCGAACGTCCTTCAGTGGTGGAGGGACAAACAGGACACGGTGCACCGATACACGCAGCGTCAGTGAATAGCAAAAGCAGTGTGCTGAGCCGCGAGCCATGAAAAGGATGCGGCTGTGTGATCCCGTTGATGGGAAATACAGATACAGGCAGAACGAATCTATGGTGATAGAAATCGGGGCAGTGAGTCCCTTTGGGGAGGTTGACTGGCTCAGGCAGGAGGAAACTGGGGTGACGGAAATACCTTAGATGTCGACCTGGGTGGTGGTCGCACAGGTGTATGCACAGGTAAAAACTCATGCCTTGAGATATGTATTTCCATGTATGTGCCATGCGTCTCACTGGAAAGCCCTCTGTGTGGTCTGACTCCCTCTCCTTGCCCTGCATATGCTGGAGAGGGCCCCGCACCCCTGCGGGGGCCCAGAGGTGGCAGGGTGGGGGGCCCTGCGTGCTGAAGTCATCTCGCTCACAGCCTTTCCCACCTGCCTGTCCTCAGGTGTTTGGAAATGAACTTGGGGACAGCCTCTTCTCCACCCTGTGGGCCTCTGGGGCTGCTCTCTCCTGAGACAAAAGCCACTGCGGTTTAAGGAGCACTTGCCAGGCACCCACTTTGCAGACACTTTGTCTATAACTCAGGAAGGAGGACCCAGGCTTGGGAGGCTGTCCCACCCCACCCCCTCCCTAGCATTGTCACTGTGAAGCCAAGTGACCTAGAAGGTAGGCAGCTTTACCTCTCTGAGCTGCAGCTGCCTCATCCCACAATGGCCTCGTGACACCCACCAAGTTGGAGGACAAATATGGGGGGCCATGCCTGGCATATGGGGGTGCTCAGGGTCCGGGACCCACCACTATCTTAGGCCATATCCCAGCCAGGGGGCTGGTGGGGCTGGCGAGGTGAACAGGGAGGGGCAGCCGCCGCTCAGGAGCGGGATCAGGGCTCAGAGCCTGGCATCGTCACTTTCTTGCTGTGTGACGAATAAACGAGTTAATGTAAATAAAGCCCTGAAAACAGGGTCTGGCCCGTGACGAAAGCAACATTGGGCCCTGTGTCCAGACTCTCGGTCTCCATCTTCGTTCCCCTGACACATGGCCCTCATTGGCTCTACTGGTAACTGCTCGTGTCCTCACCCACTTGCCAGGGACCCTAGTCTCTCCCTATTCTCAACTGGCAAGCCTCCAAACCTTCCCATGTGTCCCAGTCGGGTCCCCTCCTCTCCAGGTCCTCCAGCTCTGGGGCTGAGTGACCTGCCCGGTGGATGGCTCCCACTGCTTTTCAGACTCCCCCACACCCTCCCTGTCTGTCATCACTGTACCGCGTGCATAGTGCCAGGGATCCAGAAGAAAGGGATGGTTGCCAGGGCAACGGAGGATAAAGCCCTTGCTCTACCAGGCTACTGATTGGCTGAGACAGGTCCCGCCTCCTGCCATCCTGAGGGTGGGGGGCAAGAGAAGGGTCTCCCATGGGCAGGGAGAGGTACCAGGGTGCCGAAGCAGTCCAGGACCGTTCTCTTCTGGCCCAGCCAGAAGCTCCGGGCCTGAGAAGCTCTGTCTCCCGTGGGGGGCATTGGCCTCACCCTTCCTCTGCCTCCAGCACCAGGACCTGCAGATGGCAGTGTCTGTGGGGACAGCAGCTGTGACTGAGTCCACGGGCCAATGCTGAACTGCTGAGGTGCTCAGGCTGCGGTGGTGAGCTCAGCGCAGGGCCCTGGACCAGGCCTCTCTGCAGGGCATGAGGTGGGTCTGCGAGCACTCGGTGGGTGGGGGACCGAGGGATGCTGGTGGCTCTGCAACCCGTGCACTGTCCTGGACGGGACCTTGGCTGCAATGGGACTGCAAAATTCCTTACAGATCACTGGATAAACCCCCACCCGAACCCTGTCACTGTGCCTGGGGAAGCCTGAGGTCCAGAGAGGGTGAGGAGTGGCCCGAGGTCACAAAGAAGGCCAGTGAGTGATTTGCTCCAACTAGGCCAGTCCACCAAGAAGCCCAGCACAGGGCTAGGGGTCCTCCGTCTGCCCCTGAGTGCCTGCGATTCTGTCCATAGGGCCGGAGAGGGTGGGGGCCCTGAACTCTGCTTCATGGACCACACATTGCAGCTAAACAACTTCTGCTCCGCCCTTTCTCATGTTAAAGCCGAAAGGGGACTGGGGTCTTGGCTGGGGCTAGGGACATCTGACAAGTCGCCTTGGCTTTTGTCAGATGAGTTTGGAGCAGCCTTTCTGCCTGGGGGCCCCCTTCCTGATGTCGTTCCCCCCCCCCCCCCCCACTTACCCCAGGCAGCACCAGGCAATTCTGAACTCTATCCTTGGTGCTTCAGAAAGGCAGATGCAGAGGAGGGCGCTGTGCTGCCCTGCGTGCGTGCCTCCAGAGTGGTCCTCAACTTACTCCTCCGGGGCTGGGGCACCTTCAGATGTCTGTGCTTCAGAAGAGCAAGTGGGGACCCTGGGGTACAGGACTGGCAAGCAGCACCTGGGTGACTGCCCACCTCGCAGACCCCCCTGGAAGGAGGGGCATAAGAGGAGGTGGAGTTTGGAGACAGATGTCCCAGAAGCTGGGGGTCATGCCATCTGGCCCCTTTCTTTCCCCCCGGAAGCCAAGGTGGCCTCCTGCTCATGCGTCTTCCCCACCCCCCGGGTGGACTTGAACCTCAGCACGTCACCAGGGCTTGGGTCTGGCTCCCAGGCCAGGTGAGTGGACCCGTCTGGGCCTCAGTTCCCGCCCGCAGGGCCAGCTGCCCCCGCCCCGCAGGCCTGTTGTTTTCCCCCTTCCTGGCAGGCAGAGGGGGCTCCTCACCCCAAATTCTTAAGAAGTAGGTCCTACTTTGATCCCTATTTTACAGAAAAGGAAACCGAGTCTCAGAAAATAAAAACAAACTACTGTATAGCACTTGTGTTGTGCCAGGCACTGGTTCTGAGCATTTCACATCAACTAATTCATTTAACAGTCACAACAGCCTTACGACCTTTGGCACTATTTTTGTTCCCATTTTACAGAAGTGGAAACCGAGGCCCCAGTTTGGGGGCTGGTGCCTGTGTCCTATAAATGGGACATCGGGCGTGGGCCTGAATTTGGGAGCCTTTGTCGTCCCTATTGATTTCAACCAGGTCCCCTGGGGACGGGTGTTTGGTTGCCACGCTTTCACCGGCCACACCTGGCCAGGATGTGTGGGCGGCTGGGGACCCACCCATCTGTGAGGGGACTGGCAGCAGCAGCCTCTGTCACTAAACTGTGCAGTTGCTACGGCTCGGAGGTGGCACCGCCCGCACTGCCCTTTACCGAGCGCTCTGAGGGGTCTGCCGCCTCGCTGATCCCCAGGAGGCTCTGCCCGTGGCCCCTTCCCCAGGGAGGATGCGGAGGCCCGGAGAGGTCAGGCGCCCTGCCCGAGGCAATGTGCTGCTGGAGAGGGGCTGCGCCGCCTGCGATGGGGGCTGCGCCGGGCCTGCTCCGGAGTCTGCTCTTGCTCGGGCTTCCCATCTAGAAAGTGATGCTCGGACCCCCCTGGCTCTGGGAACCTCTGTGGACCTGCTGGGCTGGAGGGCGGCACATGGGTCACCTCTGCTGGCCCTCACCACCTCTGTCTCGGCAGCTGAGGCCTCCGCGATGCCGCACTTCCTGGACTGGTTCGTGCCCGTCTACCTGGTCATCTCTGTCCTCGTCCTGGTGGGCTTCGGCGCCTGCATCTACTACTTCGAGCCTGGCCTGCAGGAGGCACACAAGTGGCGTATGCAGCGCCCCGTGGTGGACCGTGACCTCCGCAAGACACTGATGGTCCGTGACAACCTGGCCTTCGGAGGCCCAGAGGTCTGAACTGAAGGCTCTGGGCTGGGGGTTGGGCGCCGGGCACCCTCTCCAGCCCCACCTGGCTTGGAGACCTCTGGGCCTCCAGGCCGTCCCTCCCAGCAGACGTCTCTGCCTGTGGGGCAGACCCTGCCTGTGGAAAGATGAGGCACCTGGGTGCTTTGAGGTGTTGCTGCCGCTGGCCCAGGGCTGGCTCCCCACATCAGGCTGGCTCACCCTGTGCCCACCTTCCCCAGCCCTTGGGACATCCCCCACTGGCCCCCAGTGCCTCTGTGCTGCCTAGCACTCCTGTCCCTTCCTCCACTTGGAGTCCTGAGCCTCCAGGTCTCCCATTTTCCCACTCAGTCCCCAGTTACACTCAGATCCCTACTCCACCCAAAAGCACTGACCCCACAGCTCCCGGTGGCCGGCTTCCAAGCTGACCCAAGGAAAGGGTCCCGTCTGGAGGGGGGTCAGCTTGGTCCAGAGCAGCCCCACAGCCCTGGGCTCAGACTTGGCATTGGTGTGTGTGGAGGGCTGATAGAGGGGCAAGACCATGGGGAAGGAGGCATGTGTATGAAAGAGAGAGAGAGAAAGCGAGTCTTGGGAAAGTGGGCACACAAGTGGAGGGGAGGAGATGTATGTGTGAGAGGGGACACGGGGGTCCCAGGCAGGAGGTATGGGGGTGGGGTGAGCTCCGTGGACAGTCTGGGGGTCACCCACGGCAGCTCCCGCCCCCTCCCTCTGCCCTTTCTCCCGAGACAGGTCTCCCAGTCCCGCACCCCCCCACCCTGAACACACCTCCTGTGTGGGGGAGCATTGTTGCCTCCTTGTGGACACAGATCGGCAACCTGCCTCACTCTCTCCCTTTTAACTTATGGCAATAAAAAGACGTCATGAGCATCTCTGTGGGACTGTGGTCTTTCCTGAAGGTAGGCGTGTGCCTGTCATCTCACTGGGTCCGCACAGAAAACATGACAGGTGGGAATACTGGACCTCGGGGCAGAGCAGGGCTTCTCGGCAGCAGTCCCGTGGGCATTCCGGCCTGGCCCAGGTCATCCTCGGTCTGGGGGCCGTGCTGCATGTTGTAGGATGTTGGGCACCTTTGGGTCTCTACCCAGTCACACTTGCCCCCACCCCCAGTCGGGACAACCAAAACGATGAACAGGGATCCCTGGGGCAGGGAGCTAGTTATCGTATAAAGTCAGGCGCAGAGATGCAAAAGAGCAGAGCCCTAAATCAAATAGTGTTCTGTCTTTCTCATGGCACACTCCATGGGGAGCTTGTCCAGAGCTGGTCTAGTGGCTGGTTCCACGCAGTCATCAGGGACCCAAGCTGCTCTTCTTTGGCAGCTTCTGTGCCTGCGATGTTGGCCCAATCCAGGGGGGCCCTCTACATTCCCAGCTGCAGGGCACAGGGAGGATGGGAGGGGCTGCCTCCTCCCAGAGGGCTGTACCTCTTCTGTCCCCTTATATCCAACCGTGAACTCCTAGCTACAAGGGGGGCTGGGAAGTGTAGTCTTTAGCTGGGTGGCTGCATGTCCATTTAAAAAATCCACTTGCTTGAAAGGTGGGGAACAGGTGAGACAGCTACCATTCATTTTCATAGGGATTTGCCTGAGGCCATGGGGCAGTGGGCTGAGAGGTGGACAGGCTCTCCGGACCCCAGACCAGGGCTTGCACATGCCCCGCCTAAGGAGTCAGGGAGGGCAGAGCTGTCTTCTGTCACCTTCTGTCTTCTGCCGCTCTTCCTCCCCCGGGCGGAGCCAGGAGCCGTCTTGCAGAGCTGGTTGAGGGTGAGGCCAGAGAGGCCCCTTGGGGTCACATCCAGGAAGTTCCGAGTCCTGGGCACTTCTCTTGCCTCACCCTGGCTGGGCTCCGGCCCTGCTGTGTCTAAACCTCACAGCGTGAACCCCCACACCAGGCAGCTCCCCTTCACTACTGCCCAGGACTCTTGCAGGCACAAGAAACCAAACTGAAAACAGCTTAGAAAAGGGTTCGGTTCTGGACTCAGGCTGGACCCTAGGCCTTTAGGAGGTCACCGGGACGTGCCCCCTCTGCATTGCTCTGTCTCGCCCAGTCTTGCTTCATTCCCACGAGAACTGTCTCCACACAGGGGTAGGTGCTCTCGCTCCTGCAGCCCTCAGCGCCCCGATTTCAGGGGACGGCATGTGTCTCATTCCAGCCGAAGTTCAGGGTGTGGTTCCCATGAGCCCCCGGGGCCCATGAGCTTAAGAGGTGGGGAGTCCCGAGTGCCGTACAGCTCTGGTACCCTCCACCGGAGCTGGGGTGGCGGTCTGCTCTACTGACCACGTGGTCCGCAGGGGTGTGGGCAGCGGCTGTTCCCTAAAGGAGGAAGGGATGGGTGAGAAACCAGAGGTATTGAGGACACTGTCACACAGAGGGAGAAACAAGCTCAGAGAGAAGCGACCCACCCAGTGTGACCCGCGGTTACTGCCACCTGGGTTTGGGACTGGGAGTCGGAGGCAGAGCAGGGGCAGACTGGAGCCCCCAGAGATGGGCGAGCATGTGAGCTGGGGCTCTGAGTGGAGGCCGCCAGGGCAGGCAGCGTGTGGCAGAGGCTGGTGGGCAGCTGAGTGGGTACTACAAGGACCCAGTGGAGGGTGGGGCCCTTCCAGCGCCTTTCGGATCACCCCGCACAAGAATGGGGGGACCAGCACCACCCACTGGGTAAATAGTGCCGCACTTCCTCGGTTTCTCTCACGGTGCCAGCCCCAGTGTATTCTGGGCTCCCTTCCCTGAGGGAGAAAACCTCTTACAGCTGAGGCTCTGGCCCTCCTTCGGGGCTCACCTGAGCACCCAGAGGTGTGAGGCCAGGCCCCGAAGCTCAGGGCTGCCTGTTTATCAAAAAGCTGTTTCCTGGCCTCGGTCAGGGCAGGCCTGGAAGGGCCCATGCAGAAGCCACAGGGATGTGCTGGGACTGATAATTGCAAGGGACACACACGCCAGCTCGGCTTGTTTGGGTCAGAAGGGAACATTGTCGTGAGGACGGGATGTTGGGCCCTGTACGGCTCAGGATGCGAAGCAGGCTTTTGGACCCCCAGTCTTTCTCTCGGCCGTGTATTTATTTACTTTTATTTTATTTTTTATTTTTAGAGAGAGAGGAAAGGAGGAAGAGAGGGAGAGAAACATCAATGTGTGGTTGGGTCTTACGTGTGCCCCTGTTGGGGACCTGGCTCGCAACCCGGGCTTGTGCTCTGACCGGGAATCCAACCAGTGACCCTTCAGTTCTCAGGCCAACACTCGGTCCACCGAGCCACACCAGCCAGGGCTCAGTTCCTTTTTGTTTTTTGGGTTTTTTAAAATATTTTATGAGAGGCAAGAAGGGAGGGAGAAAGAGAGGGAAAGAAATGATGTGCAAGAGATACATGGACACGCGGCCTCTCGTAGGCGCCCCAGCTGGGCGTCCGGCCCACAACCCGGGCCTGTGCCCTGACTGGGAGTCCAACTGGGGACCTTTCGGTTTGCAGGATGACGCCCAGCTGACTGAGCCACACAGGTTGGGGCATTTCTCTCACAGTTCTTCGTTCTTACTTCTGTGCACCCTCTTCACTGGCCGAGCCCCCAGCCCCACCACGGACGAAGTAGCAGCCAGTGGCTGAGTTTTATATCATCTTACTGTTTCAGTCCCTGGAGAAAGTTACCTGCTCCTCTCTGACCTCCAGCAAAAACACGCCCAGGGGAGGGAATTCATCCGCTCATCTTAGGCGAGGCACCCATTTCAAATCAATCACCCAAGGCCGGGGCAGGGACCTACCGATGTGTGGTCCAGCTTGAATCAGGGCCCCCTTGGATCTACTTGACGGGGGCTGGGGTTTCTCAGAACGAGGCAGGTTTCTTGGGATGTTGTGGGGGCAGTTGGGGGTGGGGAAGACAGGGTTCAGAAGAAATGGTGTAAGCTGCTGCCCCGCCCCCAGCCAGAACACACCCAGCAGACTGTGTGGGGGGTGGGCTGGGCTTGACTGGGGAGAGACCTGGCCTGCAGCCAGCTGTGGTCTGTCCAGCACAGTGTTTTGGAAAAATGCAGATTAGGTGGCCGCATTTAGGTCAGAGGATTAGGTCAGGAAAATCTCTTCTTCCAACTGCTCTATACAAATGAAAATTCTAGCCACACTAGGACGGAAGTGTGAACGCGTTCAAGGTTGGGAACTTCACAGCCTCCACGGGGATGATGCGGACCGAGGCCCCGTGACCTCCCCGAGGCAGTAGGCAGCCGTCGCAGGAGAGACGCCTCTTTCCAAGGGCTGCTGAGGCGGAGCCCGGGGCTCGGAGAGGGTGAGGGGTTGGCCCGAACCTTCGGCTCTTAAACCTGGGTCCTTTCCCAGTTCTCTCAGCAGGATTGTTACAGAAATGTTGATTTTCACGTGCCCTTCTCGTAAAGGACCCAACAAGGTTTCAGTTGAAGGGGCGAAGTCCATAGAAGTGAGAAGAAAATATTTTGACTCTGATTCCTACTATAGTGCTATTACTTACCTCTGAGCTTCCCGGCAGCCAGGAAGAAAAGGTAAACACAAAGAGCTCATTTTATTTCTGTTATGTGATCAAAGGGAGAGATGGACTCTTCATGAAAGGCAAATTTTCTGATTCTAAAGACTAAGAAGAAATGTCTCAAATGGGATATTAAAGGTAATACAACAGACTGTGCTCAGCTTTTTAAAAAAATATTTTATTTGTTTTTAGAGAGAGGGAAAGGGAAGGAGAAAGGGTGGGAAAGAGACATTAAGGAGTGGTTGCCTCTCATGTGTCCCCTACTGGGGACCTGGCCTACAACGCAGGCATGTGCCCTGACTGGGAATCGAACCAGTGACCCTTTGCTTTGCAGGCCGGTGTTCAATCCACTGGGCTACACCAGCCAAGGTTTTTTTTTTTAAACAAGGGGAAGGATCTACCCAGACAGTGGACACTGCAGCAACAGGTCCGTGTGCGTGGAGGCAGACTTCTTCCACCTGCCAGGCGCGCCAGAGGTCTGTCCTGAGAATGAATTGAGGTTTGGCCTTGACAGCAGAAACTCCTATAATTTGTTCAGACCTCACGTCCTTAGCTCACAGACACATGGCCGAATTCTCCCAGCGATTCTGTGTGTGGGGGGCACTGAGAATCAGAGGTGATGAACGTTCAGATAAATGTCCCCTGCCAGAGCCTGACATGCAAAGCCAACGTCCAGTTCTCTGAGGAGACCTGTTGTCCTGCCCTGCCTGACTTGTCGGGCGTGGCAAATGTCAAAGGAGACGGAGAGAAAGCCCAGAGCACATGCCGGGGTGGGGGGCATGCGAGAGGCAGCTAGCAGGGTGATGCTCCTCTCCCTCCCTTTCTCCTTCCCTTCCTGTCTCTCTAAAAATAAATGAATAAAAATGTAAAAAATACTCTTGAGCCCTACAGAGGCACGTCATGTGCCTTCTCTACCCCAGCCCGGCACCAAGAAGGCAGAGACAACCACATAGCCCCTGAATCAAAAGAGCTGACGAATGGGAAGGGCAGGTGGGTGTGAAGACAAAGCACAAAACTAAAGGTAGCAAGAGAAGTACGTGTGAGAACTGAAGACAGAGGGGGTTTGTTAGGGAAGCCTTCCTGGAGGATGTAAGGACTGAGCCGGGCTTGAAGGTGGGGAAAAGGAGCTGGCAAGAGACCGGAGAGAATCCCGTCCAGTCCAGACCCCTGAGTGATGTCATGTGGTTGACGCCTGGCATGCCAGTCAGTGGTGTGGGGGAGACCGAACAACCAGAAAGTGGTGTTTCGAGTAAGGGTTAAGTTCAGGAAGAGAACCTTCCAGTCGCCACCTCCTCCAGAAAGCCTTCCCTGACCCCACCAGCAGCTTTTCCCATTCTAGCCTTAATCTTGTGTTGTGATTTTGTGCATGTGTCTGTGGAGAGCAGCGGCTTCTGGTTGCAACCGAAAGCCCGCCTGGCACTGGACAGGGCCTTCATGAAAGCATGCTGTTGATGAATGGGGCCAGTCTCTTTAGAAGTCTCGCCAGAGGGTACCTGTCTGCTTAGAGACTAAGATTTTAGAGAGGTGTGAAGGCTTCCTGGGGGTCAGGCTGTTGTGCAGGTTTTTAAAATGCCTCTGGAGGTTTTGCAGAGTCCTGGGAGCTCTCCCTCCCCACCCTCTGGGAGCTGTCAGGATAGGGCGGCTGTGTCTGGGCCCAGCCCAGAGCAGGAGAACAGGAGGCGGGGATGGGCAGGGTCCCTGCGGAGGAATGGCTACAATGTTCGGACTCTGGCCCCGGGGGACAGCACAGGCTTGTCATTGTTCCACCCCCTCCTTCTCCACGCTAGCAGAGCGGGAAGAGCTTGGGAACGCTGAGAGACCAGCTTTGGGAGGAGGGCAGAGGCTGCAGTCTCCCCCGGAAAACTGTCGCAATGCCAGTCAATGCCCTTGCAGAGACCCCTGGGTGGGCAAAACTTCTGCCCCACCCCATGATGTGGGAGGGGGCTCAGAATTTGGACCCTGGAGAGCTGAGTGTTCAGCTCCTGGTTCACTGTGTGAACCTTGGCAAGCCCATTCCCTTCTGTATCTGCAGCTGTGAACAGCTGGAACTAATGTCAAAGTCACAGGAAACCACAAGGATAAATAAAACAGGAAATCAGGCTTGCAAGGCACAGTTTTAATGGCTAACAGGGACCGAGTTCACGGCACCTCTCACTGCATTCTCACAACCACGCATGCGGGTCGGCAGGGCGGCTCACCAAATACTTCTGGCTCTCAGCTGTGGCACGTGGCAGGGTGTCACCGCCTCGTGCTGGCTACTAGTTCTCGCCAGTGAGTTGTGATCAGAAGTGAGTCCGGGCCAGAGCACCTAGTAGCTAGTGTGCGAGTCAGCGCTCCGCCCTTCCCTCGGCCACGGTGTCCGGTGGCTCCTGGGTCCCAGAATAAAGATGACACAGAGCAGCGGAGCCTCAGCTGACCCAGACCACAGTGCACGTGAGGCCCGAAGGAGAAGAAACCTTCGTTGTTATAAGCCCCTGGGATTTTGTAGCTGTTTTTCACTGCAGCATAATTTAACCTGTCCTGACTGACAAAAACCCATTTTACAGATGGATAAACTGGAGCTCAGAGAGATTGTGACTTGCTCAAATCACAGAGCCGTAACAAACCCAGGCTTGAGCCTCCAGAACCTGTGCCGCTTGTCTGGGAGGCCACCACAGCGATGCTTTTGCTTAGGTGGTCTGTTCTCAGAGGCCACCTCCAGGCCTGTCAACCTGTCCTTTGGTGGGAAAAGTTGTGTACACTTTGGGCCACTAGAGGGCAGCTGAGGCCAGGTTTGTAACTACTGTCTTGGGCCGGCAGTGCCCCCAGGCCCCTCACCAGCCGGGCAGAGGGGCAGGGGGGCCGGGCGGTGGGCACAGAGATGAACAATACACATTGCTTGCTCTCAAGGCCTTAACGGCCTGGCAGGGAATGAGATGAAAAAATTCTACACGTTCAAGCTCGAAGAGGCTACATGAGGATACCTGGTCCCTCTTTGAAAAGGCTCCTTAGGCCCAGAAGGCGAGTGATTTGATAGATGTCGCTGAATGAGTTGTTGGCTGAAGTGGGGAGACAACCCAGGACCCCTGACTTCAGCTCTGGGATTTCTGCACCGCAGAGAGAATGCAGTCATGGGGGGAGGCCCCACCCTATTTGGCTAGATGGAACGCCCCCTCCTCCAGCCCCTGTTCTTCCTCAGGTTGGTCTGGCCCTCAGGCCTCAAAGCAAAAAGGAAAGGGGTTAGAACTTCAGAGGCCCTCTTCCCCCATCCAGGGGCAGGCCCGCAGGTTGCCCTGGTAACAAGAGCACAGCCAAGTCTGAAAACCTATAGCTCCAACGGGAGAGTCTGGTTAAGAGGGGAAGGTCCTAGGTCCACCTATTCACCATTCATCCATCCATTCATTCATTCATCAGTTCATTGATTCTACAGAAATGTACTGAGGCTGATTCTTGCCGGGCCCTGGGACCCAGCAAAGAATGAAGTCCAGGCCCTTCGAAGCTTTGCAGACCTCCCTGCTAATTAAAATGAAATAAAATAAACAATTTAGTTCCTTGGTCACTGGAGTCACGCTTTACGTGCTCAATGGCTGCCTACGGGCAGTGGCTATTGCAGTGGACAGCACAGAGACAGAACATCCCCATTATCGAGGAAAGTTCTATTGGCCGGCGGGGCTCCAGAAGCTCACTGGTTAAGGAGAGCAACGCACAGGGAGACAGACCAAGCTACGCAGTGTGGTGTGGGCTGTGATGTCCTCGCCACCAGAATGTAGGTGACCAGGTGAAGGTAAAAGGAGGTGCTAGGAGAACGTCCGGCCTAGTTCCCGGCCCAGGGCGAGTGCTGGGGTGGCGCCTGCCGTCACCGATGTCCGGCAGACGCTGTGAGGATCTGTTCACACTCCCGTCTTCCTGAGCAGAACGAGAGCTCCTTCCCAGCCCGGCTCTCAGTAAGTGTTCAGTAAACGGTAGCTATTATCGTCACCATCTCTATCATTATCGTGGCTATGATAGAGGCCAAAAAGGGTGCCCAGCCCAGCCCCCAGCACCAGAAACAGGCTGGGTGGCCGTGTGGGTCTCCGCAGGCCCGGGGCTGTGTTATCTTCACCTCCTCGGGGCCGTGGAACAGGGGCTCAGGGAAGAGTTGTTGAAGCAGACAGTCCCGCCTTGGCCTCCAGGAACTGCAGTGTGCTGGAGGCCAGACCTCAGCTGGGTGGGCAAGGCCTGAGGTCACAGAACTGAAGAGGAGGTAGGACCCGTGCGGAGTGAAAGCAGACGTGAGGTTGGCACCCTGCTCACCTGGGTATGGCCTTCTTGCTGGAGACATCTCTCCAGGGGTCAGAGTCCGTGGGAGGGCAGATGTGGGGAGGGAGGGAGCAGGCCCGGAGCCCCAGGTGGTCTGGACTGCAGGGGCGTCCAGCCTAGCTGTTAGGAGCCTCCCATGGCCCTTTGGGATTCCAGAGGCTCAGAGCAGCCATTCACGGCCGCCCACTCCAAGGAAGCCAGCCCCTCCCTGACCCAGAGCCCAGCCCAGTTGGGGATGTAGCTGGTGCGACAGGTCAGGAGAGGGCTGGGCCCTCTGCCTGGGGGCTGTGGCCTGGAGGCTGAGTGGAAGCCTAGGAGGGGACCTTGGGGAGAGGCCCCTGAGCTGCTTGTCATGGCCACACACAGGGCACAGAGGAGGTGAGGGGCCTGCACCAGCCTCAGCTTCCCAGACCAAAGACCACTGGACCTTTCTTGTTCTCTGATAGAGGTAGGTGGCTGTTTTTGTGTGTAGGGGGAGAGAGAGGACCAAGGGATCTTGGGGGTGGGGAGTGGATCTGGTGACGTTAAAACGGGTCTCAGAAATCCTGTCCTCTGGCCTGTGCTGCGTGGGTGTGCGTGCGGAGGGTGCACGTTCATGGTCGTGTGCAGGGTGAATGTGCATGTGCCCGGGTACTGAGATTGTGAATAGGGCAGGGGAGCAGGGACACGCCAAGCGGGTAGGTGAGGGAGGCTGGCGGTCTTGGGCGCAAATACGTGGCTGGAGGGGGATGAGGGGCTGGGGCAGCACTGTGAGGGGCGGTGTAGACCCCCTGCTCCAGACCTTAGGGAACTGGCTGTAGGAGCAGCCCCCCCCTCCCACGAGCTCTGCCTGCCAGCCCTGGCCGGGCACCCCCAGCGTCATGTTCTAGCCTGCTGTGCTGAAAGTGACAGGAACAGCTTTGTTGCAGAGGGTGAGTTACATGGAGCCCGGAGTGTGTGCCAGCTGGTCATCTGGGGGCCCCAGAGCTGGCCTTGGGGCATGTCTCATCCACCCAGTCCGCCTCTTCTCCCCCTACGTCCCACCTGCAGGCGGTCCTGTGTCATGCCGCCTTCCCCCCCCACCCCCAGCCCACAGAGAGTTTCGACAGTGTCCTACCCCCACTTCTGTTCCCCTCTCATGGCTCTGTCACACTGCCCAGAGTGAGCCTTCCCACCTGCAGGTCTGACTGGGTCATCTTCCAGGGCCTGAAAGTCACTGTGGCCTGGCCTGGGCTCCAGGGTACCTGCAGCCTCGTCCCCTCTCCCTCCCAGAGGCAGCCCAGGGACCCCCACAGTGGACTTTGTGGCCTCTGGCCTCTGTGTGAAGTGCCCCTGCCCAGGTCCATCCTCCCTGCAGTGACACCAGCGCTCCCTCTGAGCACAGCCCCGCCTGCTTCCCTGACTGGCAGGTTCCCTGGGGGCAGGTGGGGGCTCATTCACCAGACAGGCCCTGGGAGCCCTTGTGACTTCTCCACTTAGGCCCCACCTCCCTTGTCAGCTCAGGCTCCGAGTCCGGCTCCAGAGGCGGGCCAGGGCAGGAGCTGTAGCTGCAGACCCTCCTCCCCAGCCAAACCGCCCACCCCTCAGCCTCCTACCCGGACGCCTGACTCCTATTTCGGTTGCTGTGGGTAGAACCCAGAGCCCTCTGGCCCTTTCTTGAAGGGGCAGAGGTAGACAGGCCTCGGACAACCACTGCCTTCTCTGGATGTGACCCCACGGGAAGGGGACACACTTGGGCCCAGGCAAAGGGAGAGGGACCCCTCCGCCCGAGTCCCCTCATAGAAGGAGCAGCCTGGTCACTGGAGGCCACCCTTGTTGGGACACTCCCACAGCCACCTGCGTGGCCCCTGGGTAGCAGTGTGTGTGAGGGGCCCACGTGGGTGAGGGGTGTGCACGAATGGAGCTGTAGGAGGACTGGAGGGAGGGACCTGTGTAACCCGCTGCAGACTCGACCGTTCCCCAGCAGTCCCCCTACACCGGGCAGTGTTGGTGGCTGGTCCACGGGGGAGGGCGGGCACCCCCACGCTGAGCCCTCACTGCTGCTCAGCCCCTCCCTCTGTTGATCACCTCAGGGGAAGACAAAAGACCTGGATGGATCACGACTTTGAGATGCAGCCTCACGGAGCCCCAGGGCCCAGAACTTCCTTCTCTCGAAGCCACCTGCTGGGGCGCCCAGCCCGCCCCTCCCGGCTCCCTGGAGGGGTGTCCCCTCTCATCCCTGTTCTCAGGAAGACCATCCGTCTGGACGCCTTCCCTCAAAGCCACGGCCCACAGGCATCCGGCCAACCGGGCCCCAGAGCCAGGACCCGGAGTGTGCCCCCGCCGGAGACTGGCAACAGCCTCATGCCCAGGAAGCTCAGCTCCATTTCCTTGACGCTCCGTCAGAACAGCCAGGCATGGGGAGAGGTGCCCACCCTGGGCAAGGAGGCTGCCATCCACGGAGGAGGGAGGCTGCCCACTCGGGACTCACCGTCTGTGGCCCTACTGCCAGGGGGCAGGGTCCACTCTGAGGGCCCAGGGAACCCAGGTCTGGCCAGACCCAGCAGGATGCCCGTAGTGGAGAAGCCCCTGGTGAGTTCCTACCTGGCTCTGCCTTTCCAGTCCCGGTCGGCCCAGAGTCTACCGGGTCCTGCAGGGCCAGGCTCGGCGGCTCAGAGGCACCCTGTCCCACTGACTGCCCATGTGCCTACCAGACCTTCCCCAGGAAGAGGCAAGTTCAGGTCCAGGGGTATCCCGAGACCCTGGCCACATCTCCAAAGGGCCACGTCTACAGTGGAGCCTGCGACGGCCATGGGTTTGGCGACTCCGGACACAAGGCCAGGCACAGGCAGATATTTCATCACAGTGGCCACCAACAGACCTAACTTGGCTGTCAACTTAGCCGCACTGAACACATCCAGACTGGACACAGGCACCGAGCTCCGAGCTCCAGATGCCGGACTGGGTGCAGCCAGGCGGGGCCTGGTCACGGACCGGGTAACGCCAGACCTGGACAGGCTAGGCGAAGCCATAGCTGCAGCAGGCGCAGCCAAGCCACATACAGTGACAGGGGACACAGCTGCAGACTTGGCAGCCCGAGACCCAGTCAAGCCGGGCACAGCCAGGCCGGACAGAGTCCTGGCTTTGGATAGAGCAAGTCCCGCCAGGTTGGACGTAACTACGGATTCTCTTGTCTTGGAAACAAGCAGTCTGGGCGCAGCCACGGGTTCAGTTGTGCCGGCTGCCCCAGACCCAGCCATTGGGGAGACCACACCGGACACTGTCAGTAACCTGACCACCGCAGACACTGCCACCTACCCACGGACGTCGAGCAGAAGCACAGACCCAGGCCTGGACCACTCTACAGCAGATGCTGCCAGAGACCTGCCCAGAGAAACCAAAGGTAAATGCAAAGAGCTCGGCCGGGCTCCTGGGAATCAGGAGGGGGCGGAGGGGTGATGGAAGGGCCTGGGGATGGATTATACTTGGATAGGTCAGAAAGGGAGGGGGGCTCTAAGGTCAGAGTCAAATGCATGGAGGTGGGTGCGGGGGGAGGCAATAAGAGTAAGGGCAGAGCGCAGGGGATGCACCGTGAGCTGGGACTCGACCTGCCAGGCAGGGTCAGCCTGAGGGAAGTCACCAGAAGAGAGGTTAGCATCTGCATGGCTGTTTCCGGGTTCCAGGAAGTGCTGGCATGATCCAGTGACTTGTAGGTGGGTCCAGGTCGAAGCAAACTACCCACATGAAAACACAGACCTGCACTTCAGTAAACAGTGGTTAGTCTGACAGTCCTCGCCGGCTGGGTTCCTCTGGATGAGAATAGTGACCTCGCCAGAGACCGCCTCCGTCACTCACATTTGGCCTTTCAGGGAGATGGCTGTTGCTTAAGAACTGTCTCACCTGGAATTCGCTCTCTTGGTCCCCCACCCCAGTCCCTTTAGTGCTGAAAAGTGAGTTGGGAACTTGCATACGTGGAAGTCCTAGATAGAACTGTGAACAGGTCAGCACAAGTGCCCAACATTCATTTGGTCTCAGAGAGCCTGTGACATGCTTCCGGTCATGCAGCTGGCTAGTGGCAGTAAGCTGGTGGGAACCCAGATCTTGGACTCCTACTTTGGGGCATCTCGTTCCCAACACTTCCAAGGCTCAGGGAGCCTGGCCCTGGCAGATGCCTGGAGGCACCCAGTCCAACACCCTCACTAGGGCTTTGGAGCTCTCCCCGGTTCCGGTCTGCCCTCCGTCCTCAGCCCAGCCTTCTCTCCCGAAACGAAAGCATGGACAGCCAGCAGCCCGCTGCCCCCTCTACCCACGTCCGGAAGCGTCCCTTTTCCTCCCGAACTGACTCCCGCCCTCCCTGGTCTCGCTCTCTCAGGTGCAGAAACCTGGGTACCCCTCTTCATCTGCTCTCTCTTCCACCCCATCCAGTCTACTTCCAACTCTGTTCATTTACCTCCTGGACTGTCCCCTCCCCTCCATCGTCCGCCTAGGGATGCCACGGCTCCCCTCCCCCCAGGGCTCTGTCCTCCACGCAGCTGCCCCAGGGACTCACATATTTGACGGCAGCCCTTTCAGCCTAACAGCCATTGGTGGCTCACCGCTGTGCTCTGTTCAGGTCCAGCTCTTTCATCTGGCGTCCAAGGCCTCGGCCTCCTCCAGCCTCTTAGCTCCATGTCCTGTCTGGAATTGTCCCTGCTTCGGCTGCAGCCGGGAGCTCTGGTTGTCCACCAACAGCACCATGCAGCTCTTCCCGCTGGGTTCCTCACCTCCGCTGCCCCCTCAGCACACAGTGCCCTTCTGTCCTTCCCTCCCACCGCCTTTTGCCTTTCTGTCTAGGCCCATGCTGCCTCCGAGAACCCCACAATCCCTCTCTCCTCAGGGTACCCACCTCCATGCCCCCAGAGTACCCCTGCATACCCCCCCCCCACATTAGGACAGGCCAGCTTTCTTTCTCCCCTACCGAACGGGGGAAGCCCTCTGAGGACAGGGAGGGCCATCCTCATCCCTGTTCCCCTAGGGCCTGGCAGCGCGCTGTCCGTTAATGCTGATGGACTGCATGACAGATTTTTCCGATGGGTAAATTAAGACTCAGGAAAGTTCCTGAGCAGCTCAAGGTCATAGGGCACATCATCCCGGAGCCAGGCCTGGAACCTGGGCCCCTGACTCGGGGCTCTACAGGCACCCGCGCTGGGGCAGAATCCCGCTGGGCCAGAGCAATATCCCAACCTCTGCGTGACTCACGCGCGCGCACCGCCGCCCACTGCTGCCCCACGGAGCAGCAGTGCTGTCCCCGGAGCCCCACGCCGCGCCCCAGCCTGGAGAGTAAGAGGCTGGAGACGGATCCCAGGGAACAGACCAGGGTTGGGATGCGGACACCTTCCCGGGCCCGGCATCCCGAGCCTACGGTTACAGCGCCCCTGTGTGCCTCCTGGGCCGCCCGCTGCCGGGTGCCCGCTCGCGTGTACGGACGCGCGGGGAGCGGGAGAGGGCGCGGGTGCCGTGGAAGGGGGAGGGGCTCTCAGCGGGGCCGGCGGGCGCGCGGGTCACGTGGTGCGGGTGGCAGCGGCGGCGGCATCGGTGCGCGCGGGCAGGAGCAGAGCGGCGCCCAGCGAGCAGCGGCGAGGTCCCGGGCGGGTGCGGCGGCGCGGGGCGCAGGGGCGGCGCGGCCGGGCCGCGGGCCGGGCGGGTGGGCGGAGAGCGCGGAGGGGCGAGGCCCGGCTGCGGGGGCCGCTTGGCCCAGGAGGAGCCCGCGCCCCGCTCAGCCTTGCAGCCCCGCGCCCTGAGCATCTCCCGGGAGGAACGGAGACAAAGGAGGATTCATGTCCAAAGGTAGGGCGGCTGGCCGGCCCACCGGCGCCCGCCAGGAGGAGGCTGCGGCCCCGTAAAGCCCGGCTGGAGGTGCTACCAGGGGGAGGGCTGCTGCGCCGTGGAGCCCACGCGCGGTGACATATGCACAGACACACACACGCACGCACGGCGGCACACACCCCAAGATATATATGCCCGGAGAAATTCACCCACAGGAATGCGGGGAGATACGGAGACCCACGGACACGCAAGGAGGGATTCAGATGCACACGGAAAGCCCCTCACGAGCACGCCGAGACACGCACACGCATGCACGCCATGCACAGGTATCAGGGCCACCTACCACCAGGAGCTGACACATAGACAGACCCCTTCCCCCACGCGCAGACAGACACCAGCTGGTGGTCTCCTAGGGAACTCGCTGGCCTCCAGAGAACTGGGATGGGGGAAGGGGGTGTCCCAGGGCCCTTTGCGCTTGAGAATAGGAAAAGACTAAGATATGTTTTGTGATTCCATTTCGAAGAGCGGGGTTCTGGAGCCCGGGTGGACTGGAATTGCCTCCGCGGGTGGGGGTGGGGCCCGGGGAAGCTCTTCAGCTCGGGAAGGAGGGAAGAGCCTCCCCGCCCCCCACCCCACTAAGCCAAGGAGGCAGGTGCCATTCCGGAAAGGTCTCCTCCCACTGCTGCCACCTTCCCAACTGAGGGTGGGGTCCCTGGGCCAGACAAAGACAAAGCCATTCATTGCCTGTGAAAGAAAGCACCAGAGCCCTTGTTTGGCCTGTCGAGGGAGCTGCTGTTTCTGTGGGGGGCTCAGCCAGAGCTGAGTCAGGTGGAGCGCGCGTGCCTCTCCCTGGGGCACCGATGGGCCAGGTGGCTCCTGGCGGGGGGCCCTGGGAGACCTGGGAGCCGAGGAGGGGCTTCGAGGACCATCTAGGCCAGATGGCATATTTGAGCTATGTCCTGCTGTGGCCCTGTCCTGAGCTCTTCCCCACCCGTGGGAAGCCAGCCCCTTTCGGCCCCTGCCGTGGGGAGGAAGCAGGTCTTTTTAAACAAGAGCGTCCCCCTGGACTGTGGCCTACACGCAGGCACCATTTACGGGCTGGGGGTCAGCGGCTGTTCGAGGAGCTTCTGAGGGAGGAGGAAAGTAACATCTGCCTGACGGTGAGACATTTGCTCACTCATTCATTCATTCATCATTCACTCATTGCTGAGTGCCCGCGTTATGCTCTGCACTTTGGGCACAGAGTGCGGGGAGACACGGCTCGCCCTAAGAAGGGCAGAAACCAGTGTATGTTCGGTGCCGGGTGACTTATGTCCTCGCTTCCGTGTAACCTTCACAGCAACCCATCAAGGCGGGTGCTGCCCCCATTTTCCTGAGGAGAACAGTGAGGCTCACAGGGGCCACCCAGCCAGGAATCAATCCCCATCTGGGGTTGGCAGGCGGGACACGGGCGGGGTGGGGGGACTGTAGGTGCAGAGGGTGGAGCTCCGGAATTCCAGAGCAGTATTTGTCCTGTGCCCTGGAGGTCTTTGTGGACTTGTCCCGAGCAGGCCCTCAGGGCCAATGACCTTGCCTGGGGTCCAACAGTGTCCTTGGCATTTCGTGTAGGGTTTGGGTGGAGTAGGCTCCTATTTGACAGCATGCGTGAGAAGTAGCCTGTCAGGGATGGCGGAATGAATGAATGAATGAGATGAACACCAAGGGACTCAGAGACTGAGGCAGCGCAGAAGAAGGGCACCTCTACCCACATGGGCAAGTAGAGGCTTTCTTGAGGCGCAGCCCTTGAGCCCTCGGTGAAGGAAGAGCGGGAGTTAGCCAGGCACTGGAGGGGCAGAGGCCTCCCAGCAACCCGCCCTGCGTTTGCAGTGCTCGAGGCTGGTGGTAGTTGGTGTGGAACTGGAACGTGTGTGGGGTGACTTGCCAGCGAGCGCTCTTCATGGTGAGCGCAGTGGGTGTTGGTAGGTGCTCGCTGGGGGATGTCTGCCCATGCACCGGACCTGCAGCGGCCCGGCCACGGCGAGGACACCCGCTTTGTAAGAATCCTCAGAAAGACTCCCGTAAATAAGGACAAGACTCACTTTCCAGGTGTGGAGCCCCCACGGGCTCAGCTGTGGAGGCACAAGGGAAGAGGGAAGGGCCAGCGTGTGTGCAGCTGGGCAGGGAAACCGGCACTGGCCCCGGCGCAGGTGTGCTGAGTGGCCGGGAGCCACGCGGGGAGTGTGGGGGAGCCGGCGGCTGAGAGTCAGTCAGCTGCTGCGGGCTGAGCCAATCTCGCTGCCAGCTGCCTGGCCAGCAACAGCTTCCTGGGAAGCAGGAGGGAGCCCGGCCAGGCCCGGGGAGGCCCAAAGCTGTGTCAGATTCGGCTGTGCCTGGGAGTGGCAAGGAAAGAACATTTTCCCATTGGGAGGCAGAGTCTTGCCAGGACCCGAGGAAGGGCCAGGTGGTTGGGTGTGAGAACAGACTCCTGGCTGGGGGTGGGGTGGGGGAGGGGGCTCTCCCATCCTCTCACTTCCAGCCCATCCCGTCTTCCAGCAGCCCGCTCGTCAGCTCGAGGCTGCGGGGCCAGCTGGAGGGGCTGCCTGATAAAGTGTGGTCCAGTGACTGCACAGGGTGATTGGCAGCTGGGCACCTCCCTTCGACAAGTGCTTTCACACACGCCCCTTCACCCCGCCCCCCCAGAAGGGGCGGGAGGGACTGGAGCTGTGAGGTGCAGTGTGGGTGCTTCCCGGCGTCATGTCTCACGAAATGCTTGCCGTGGGCTCCTGGGTGGAGGTGCTTTGTCCGAGTCCACGCTTCTGGCACGTAGCGGAGCCAGGCTCCTCCCTCTTCACCCCACACGCCCCATTTCATGGATGGGACAAGGCAGCTGCTCTCCTGAAACCTAGCCTGCTGGACAGCGGCCTGATGGGGACGCATACAGATCTCTCTTAAATGTCTGTGTGATGCCTGTTGGTGACCTGCTAGACCCGGGGGCCTGCGCATTTGCCGCCTGGCGCAGGGTTTTGACCTCCCCTCTGCCACCCACCCTCCCAACAACACGCTGCATCGTCTCAGGCAAGGGACTGCCCTGACCTGGGGCCCATCCTGTCTGCACTGGTCAAAACGGGAGGCGTGTTCCTCCAGCGCATTCAGAGCTCTGGCTAGGAGGGCGGCTGTGGCTCTTCAGGGCACAGACACCCCTACTTTGCAGTGGTGCTCATGGAGCAGAGGGGACACTGGGGCTGGGGGACAGGAGGGATGCTCTCTGCAGAGAGGCAGTAGCTCCATTTGCTTTTAAAAGACAAAGCAACAGAGGTCAGTGACAGACGGTAGAGGTTAGGTCCAGTATCTTGCGTGGTCTTTGCCCTTTATCTGGGGGCAGGCTCAGGTGAGAATAACCCCCCCATCTCTTAGACCGTGGTTCTCCATGAGGGAGGGCCGCGTGGTCCCCAGGGGACATTTGGCATTGTCTAAAGCAGTGTTTGGCTCTCACTGCTGGGGGCTATTCCTGGTATTTAGTAGAGGCCGGGGGTGCCACTGGACGTTCTACAGTGCGCAGGACAGCCCCCCACAGTAACGATTCTGCCCAAAGTGTCAGCAGCGCCGAGGGGGAGAAACCCTCAGGTTAGCCACACAGACGTGGTACTTTGGAGCAGCGAGTGGCCTCAGCAGCTGGAGAGTTGGCTCTGGTCCCGATTCTGCAGCTGACTTGCTCTGTCGTCTTAGGCAAGTCCTTTCCGCTGGGGTCCGTCTCTTCACGTGTGAAATGAGGGACCCGTGCTAGCTGACCTCTCGGGTCCCTTCCAGTCCCAGCTCCGGACCCAGGGACTAATGCTGTGGCTTCCCTGTGACGTCTGCAGCCCACCCCTCCCACCTTGGCTTTTCAGGGCTCCCAGAAAACAGGACGGACGCAGCCATGTCAGAGCTGGTGCCTGAGCCCAGGCCGAAGCCGGCAGTGCCCATGAAGCCCGTCAGCATCAACTCCAACCTGCTGGGCTACATTGGCATCGACACCATCATCGAACAGATGCGCAAGAAGACCATGAAGACCGGGTTCGACTTCAACATCATGGTCGTCGGTACGGAAGGCCGGGGGTCCCCGAGGCCTGGGTGGCAGGCAGCACTGAGGGTTCCATTTCTCTCCCAAGGACGACCTCGGCCCTGGCCTCTCTAGGATGGGCCCCAGCCGGTGTCCGCAGGCTTCCTGTAGCCACGCTCAGCCTGCTTTCTAGTGTGTGGCACAGGGGGCTCCTCAGTGTCCCTCCTTACCTTCGAGAGCTGGGTGGGGGGAGTCGGGTGGGGTGATCTTTTTTTGACATTTTGTAGTATTTTAAAGCTTAGAAAGAACCTTTAGGACACTGATTGGCCACTAAGTGTTGTCACCAGGTCAGAGAGCGATCTCAGTGGGACACTCTGTTGCTGAAACAGGGGCCTGGGCATCATCCTTCTCCTTCCGTCATGACCTGGTCCGGTCGATCAAGTTCCGTCGGTTTTCCCGCAAACCTCTCTCTGGTCTGCCTGCTTCCCCCCCACCCCCTCTCTGCTGCCCCTGCCCAGACCGAGCCGGGTCTCTCACGGGGATGCCACAGCCACCTGACTCGGTGCTGCTCCCAGAGAAGGAGCTGGACCAGAGGGCAAGTCATTGGGAAGTCCTGCTGTAAAACACATCAGCCGAACAGAGCAGTGCACTTAGCGGCGACAGAGCTGGATTCCTTTCCGGGGCAGACTGCTTATCTCGAGAGCCAGTAACCGATGGTTTATGGACCCTGGCTCCAGGGCACAGTGTGAGTGGCACTGACCCTGTTTCTGTCTCTTCGTCTCTTTAGTCCATTGTCTACCAGTGTCTAGATAACCTTTCCAACCTGAGAAACTCAGCAAGGCCCCCATCCGTTAAGCGTAAAGATTTGGACTGCTGGCCTGGCCTGGTTCTGCCTCCCCCCCACGCCGTCTCTCGCCACCCCCCAGGCAGCGTTCAGCTGATCACAAGGGACGGTTCTCCCGAATGCTCTTGCCAGACGCTTTCCTCCCTCTGAGCCTTTGCATATGCTGTTCCCTCTGGCCACAAACCCCTTCCAGCTTCTCATGGGTCATTCAAAGTCACTCAGCTTTAAGCTTAGTTACTGCTTCTTCCTGGAAGTCCCCCTTGGTCCCAAAAAGACTGGATTGGATTCCCTCCAGTATGCTATTAAAATACCCCGTGATGTTTCATTATGGCAACATATTAGAATTGTTTAAGTTTTGGTCTTTCTCGAGGGTAAGGATGGAGTCTCCCTCACCACTCTATCACCAGTCCTAGCATGGCACTTGACACTCAAGAATGCTTAATGAACAGGTGACCTTAGAAAACATCCAGACCGAGAACAGCAAGTACGTGGCACACGGGCCACCTCTCTTCCCAGCAGCACTGCGGCAGGCACCGCCGCTGGGCCCGGTGCACGTGCAGTCTGAGCCCCGATGTGGCCTCTTTAACATATTGGTTGCGGTGGCCACTACCAACTGATCAGTTGGGAAGAGCTACGCACCTTATTTACCATCCCTGGTCACATTCAGTCCCTTCCCTCCCTCCACCTGCTCAGGAAGGAAACCGCAGGGTCAAACATGGCCACTCCCAGGCGCCCAGGGAAACAGCACCGTGGGCTCTAGGACCACAGGCCCTGCTACTGGACCTTTTCCTGATGCACCACAGGAAGGCTCCAGACCAGCGCCTCGGCCTTTACTGCCCGTGTGGTCCATCCAGAAGACCCGTTACCAATGCAGACTCTGGATGATAGGGTTGGGGGGCGGCTGGGATCCCACATCTCCTACCGGCATCTGGGAGATGCTGCTGCTGCCCAGCAAGGCTCGCTGTGACTCTGGGGTACGTCAAAGTTTGAGAAGCACTGCTCAGACCAGTGGTTTCAAATGCCTTTTTGCTGCAGAGCCCCCTTTCGTGTGCTCCGTGGAACGAGGTCTGTAGGCCTGCGCGTGTGAACTGGCCCGAAGGGCGCCATCGTGAAGGAGGCACAGGTGAGGGGCTGGCTCTGCCCGCTCCTTCTGCCTCTGTCACCGGGTCCTTCCAGGCATCCTCCTCCGTCACACGCTGACCACTACACGGCACTAGGATGCAGAGTGGATATGGGCCAAGGGGTTCCTCGGGTTCAAGTCCTGGTCTTACACATCTTTTATGTTAGCTGGGGCTTACTGTCTCCAGGACAACTTCAGCGGGGATGGAAGCTGGCTCTGCTGCCGGACTCGCAGGGCTGACAGAAGGCATTCACACACGGGCCGCGCCAGAAGGCAAAGCAATTCTGTCGCTGAAGACTTCAGTGACACACAAAACAAAAACCTGCTTCACTAGACAGATGCAGGGGTTGTCTCCTTTCTGGATGGCCGTGGGGCTCCAGGAAGGAGAGATGCGGGGTCTACCATTCTCTCCATCACACAGGAAACCATCCCCATCTGCCCACGATCCCTGCTCAGCCCCTCCCCTCCCAGTGAGCAGTCAAACAAGGGCGTGGCCAGCTCAAGAATTCCGTAGGGTCCTGGGAGAGATCTCAGGTTCTGGGTGTGGCCATAGGGTCTCCCTGCCCTCTCTTCCTCCTGTCTTGCTCAGGTCAGAGTGGGCTGGGCAAGTCGACACTGGTCAACACGCTCTTCAAATCCCAAGTGAGCCGCAAGGCTTCCAGCTGGAACCGGGAGGAGAAAATCCCCAAGACAGTGGAGATCAAGGCGATTGGGCACGGTGAGGACTGGGGCAGGGGACCCCATGGGCATCGGTCAGAGGCCACTGCCTCTGCCAGAAAAGGGGAGGAATGGGGCCTATTGGGAAATGAAACAAATGAAAGACAATGTTAGTACAGAATAGAATTAAACTCTAAACCCTATGGAGCCAACTCATTAGCTTGCAAGTCCAGAAGCGGGAGGAAGAGGGATTAGGAAAAAAAAAAAAAGAAAGAAATGGGGTTTAAGCTGGCCAGTAGAGCCTGGGAGGGATTTAGACAGGCAGCAAGAAGTAGGGAGTTCCTTCCAGGTGCAGGGGGCAGCATGAACAAAGGTGCTGAAGTGGGGAAGACCCTGAACTTGACTTTTCCAATAATTGGTCCTGAAGAAGGAAGGAGCCTGAGCCTCCCTGGCTGGTAGGCAGCAGGGCACCTGGCGTCCCCTGGAGGAGTCACCTCCCTGCTGCCTTTTCTGTTCACACCCCCAGTGATCGAGGAAGGTGGTGTCAAAATGAAGCTGACTGTCATCGACACCCCTGGCTTTGGAGACCAGATCAATAATGAAAACTGGTACGTGTGTGCCCTAAAACGGCGGGGGAGGTGCTGAACGTGGGGCAGGTCCATCCGTGTCAAGAACCGTCTGTGCTGTCCCTGCCGAGCGATCAGTACCTTCCTGAGGATGGGGGAGGGGCTGTAGGGAGGTGAGGGGAGAGGTCCAGATGGGGGCTGGGCATGGGGGGGGTGGAGACGGTGCAGGGGGGATTTTGGCAGAGGGATGGCCTGGCGGTAGCAGCAGGGGCGGGACAGACAGAACAAGGGGACCTGGGGTGTGAATCCAGGCTGACCTGGACAAAGAGAGAAGGAGTGAGAAGCAGGAGGGAGGGGAGCTGCCATGAGGCTCAAGAGCCTCTGCAAATCCACAGAGCGAAGCTGTGGTCAGCGAGCGACAGAGAAGGGGGTGGATGGGCCGCCCGGAGTGTGGGTGGAAGGTCCCAGCCGGAAGCTGGTTTTCAGGTAGAAATGGAGACCACAGTGCCTCTGTGAGGGAGCTGGGGTCTGCCAGTGACCGGCAGGGCCACCGAACGAGACAAGTTAGAACAGTCTTAGAAAAGTGACTGCATGTCCTCTTCTCTGGTTATACACATGCTCCTCGATAGAGAAAATAGTGACGATGACAACAGTCATGCTAATGAATTGTCGTTCGATCGTTCTGACTGAGTGTCCTTTCTGATCCTGTGGGCGTCCCGCCCGTCACCTGCGCTCTCTGCCATTTTACTCACGAGAACCCTGAGTCTCAGAGAGGGGCAGAGCCTTCTCCAGACCTCCCAGCTAATAAGGAAGGGAGCTGGGGAAGGCGTGCAGCGCCCTCTGGAGGGCGGTGGCTTCCGCAGGCTCCCTTGGCCCAGTCAGAGGGCCAGGTGCCTGCAGGAGTTCTAGCCTTTGCTAACAAGGAAAGCCATCCACGGAGGCTGGGAGGAGGCCGAGGGAGAATGCTCAGCAGGAACCGTAGATGCCCTGGGGGAAGTAGGAAACGAGATGGCTGTAAGGGGACGTATCCACAGAGAGCTCCCCGGTTCTGTGCTGCTGGGACACTCACCTGCTTCCTCCCCCACCCCACTCCCGCCTGCAGCTGGGAGCCCATAGAGAAGTACATCAACGAGCAGTACGAGAAGTTCCTGAAGGAGGAGGTGAACATTGCCAGGAAGAAACGCATCCCCGACACTCGTGTCCACTGCTGCCTCTACTTCATCTCCCCGACGGGACACTCGTATGTACCAGTCCCAACCCCTGCGCGGGGCCTGGCTCTGGTCCGCACCATCTGTGCCCATTCTGTAGTCCATTACCAATACACGGACTTGCTGGGGAGGGCCAGATGGGCCCCACTATGGCCACGGCCCTGCGATTCCCCAGACCTTCCCCAAGGAAGTCTGGCTTCCTTGCCAGGAGAGTGCAGCTGACCAGCCTCAGCCGCCGTGCTGCCTCTGGTGCTCTGGCACCGCCGCCTGATTGTGCCCCTCTCAAAAACAGACGTTGGTGCACCGGAGCAGAGGGCTTCTTAGTTATTCAGTAGACACCTGCTTTGTACAAGTCTGGGTGGGGTGGGCGCAGCAAGCAGGGTTAAATGTCAGGGGGCAGGGCTGCGGGGTTGGGGCTGGTGTTTAGGGTGGGAGTGGGACCCAGCCGTAGGTGTTTGGAGGGTGGCCAGCCCAGCACAGGGTGTCGAGAAATGAAGACTGGCAATAAGCAGGGCATGCTGGGAAGTCTGGCTGTGCGCAGCGGGTGGGGCTGCCTGAGGGCGCACTGGCAGAGCGTGGAGAGAGCACTGTGCAGGCAGATGACCTTCCTGTGGGGGAGGTCTCACAACTTACTGCCAAGCCCAGCTGCCAGGCCAGAGCTCTGTTCTGGAGAGGTCGGCACAAGCGAGGTGGGGCCCAAACTTGGGAGGAACCCGGTGCTCAGCGGGTGGGGCCCAGGAACTCAGTAAAATGATTAGCGTTATCGCTCCCTAGAACTTGGACTCAAGGTCTGCAGGGAAGCAGGCAGCCTGACTCAATAAGTCCCCTGACTGCAAACTGCAGCCAGAGCCCGGGTGGAGCTGGGCCCTCAGATGGGGGACCCCCTAGCAGCAGGACCCCTAGTTGGACCCCTGCAGGACCAAGTGGGGGCTGGGAGGAGGCCTGTCAGAACAAGACACCCACAAGTAACCATGACACAAGGACGTATGGGTGGGGTGACAGTCCACAGCTGTCCCCGCCCAGCAAAAGTCTCGTGAGGGAGTGGTCCAAGTGGGGCTTAGAGGGGGGCAGGATTTGAGGAGAAGGGAGACGGAGGACCGTGTGTGGGCGGACAGGTGGGGCCTGTCCTGCAGATGGCGGGATGGGGGGTACTCATCAGGAGAGAGAGCAGCCTCTTGGCCTCAGCCAGTTCCCCAGCCCAGTCCTCCGGTCCCCAGGGTGGCCCTGGGGTGGTGGCAGTGGCTCAGAGGGCCGGGTGGCTGTGACACTCCACCTTCTCTGGGCCCCAGCTTGCGACCTCTTGACCTGGAGTTCATGAGACACCTCAGCAAAGTCGTGAACATCATCCCTGTCATCGCTAAGGCTGACACCATGACCCTGGAGGAGAAGTCCGAATTCAAGCAAAGGGTGAGAAGGCTCCCTCCCCCTGTTCCTGCCCCCATCCTGCCTTTCCCCTGTCTGGTCCAGGCCTCTCTTGCCTTCCAGTGCTGCATTCACTTCTCCCCACTTCCCACCCAGCTCCCGCTTAGCCACTGAAGAGACTGGGCCGGCAGGGTCTGGGAGCCACTGGCAAAGGGGCCTCCAGAATACATCCTTCCCACCTTCCAAACTTCTAGAGGTCCCTGAATACACAAATCGCTGTGAACATGAGAAACCACTCCTCACTGCTAGGAGGCTTGGAGGACCAGATAATTCATCAAGGCCCTCTAGTCCTTCCTGCCGTTCTCTATAAACTCCTGTACTCCAAGCACCCAGGTGGAGATGGGGAGGGGGGCGTGCCAGAGAAGTATAAAGATAATTATTGCCTTCAAGTAGACCACTGAAGAGGTCCTGGGCAGCTTCCTGGAGGAGGTGAGATTCAAGCTGAGCTTTGAAAGAGGGCAGAGAGGCCTGGGGCGGGCAGACTCGCCCCTCTTCCCTGCAAACAGGAACGTGACCTGTAGCGGCACGAGCACTGCCCATGTGCAATCCGTACTCAGTGGTGCTGTCAGAGTCTGAACCTTACAGACCCGGGAGGAGCGAGCTGCTGCCCCAGACTCTTCCTCGTCTCAGGCGGGGCTCTATTATCGTACAATTGGGGTTCACACTTATTCAGGGCCTCGGGACCCAGAGATGTCTATGGATTCTCAAGGCTGCGTTTAATCCTCTGTCCGCAGCGCACACACACGTGCACACACCCCCTCCCATTATCCTGACACCTGGCTGCCTTGCTTTTCTGTTCCTTGCCTCTAGGTTCGCAAGGAGCTAGAAGTGAATGGCATCGAATTCTACCCCCAGAAGGAATTTGATGAGGACTTGGAGGACAAGACGGAGAATGACAAAATCCGGGTGGGTGCCTGGGGCGCTCCTCGCCACAGATGCCCCCCTCGGTACCTGTGGGATGTGTATCACATCCTGCTCTGGCTTTCCACCTGCTTCTCCCCTTCCATGCTCCCTGCCTCGCCCGGCCCGACCCAGACCAGAAGCGACCTGGGGGAGGCTGAGGACTAGCAACCCCAGCCGGCACTATGAGCCCTGCACCCACAGCCGATGAGACACAGGAAGGCCTCTTCCTCCCACAGCTCTCGGCAGAGCGAGGGTGTGTGGGGTTGGAAGGACGCAGGCAAGGGCAACGTTAGGGTCCAAGGTATCTGTGCTCTGTCAGAGGTCTGCCTCAGTTTCCTTCTCTATAAAATGCAGAGGTCAGACCAGTTGAGTGGCTTGTAGGTTTTTAATTTTTCCCTTGAAGAATGCTTTAAAGAAATTAGGTGTCAGATAGAACTCCGATATGCAAAATGCAAAAACAGAGCTGCTTTGGCTAAGTGACATGGGCACAGAGCCCTGCCCCCTCAGCAGGCTCTGGGGGAGCGCCAGGGAGTCTTAAGGCTTCACGGAGCCTGTGTGGCTGCTAAGCGTCCTCTCTATTCTAAAGCTCTGCCATCCGGTCCCACCTCAGAATCCTGCAGCCTGGTCTGGGCTTTCCTACTCGCCCACCGAGACCTGGGACTGATCACTCACTTGCTTTGGTCGAGTCCCCTCCTCCGGCAAACGGGGGTCAAATACTTGAACCCGTTTCTGATGTAGCGGAGACAGGTAGTTGGTCGTTAATGGAAGAAATCATTTAAAAAATGATGCATGCAAATCACAAATGTTTTAAATAATTATTTTACTACATTATTACATCAAAATGAGACATACACATCACATTCATCAAACATTCTTTTCATGGACAAGGCTTCTTCTTTGAGATTAAGTTCACTCTTTATGCGAAAGCAATTCACCTTTTCTGAAACATTCAACTTAATTTTCAGAGAAACAGCTCTCTCCACTCATGCGTCCTCAGCTTATGTAGCGGTTAGTTTACCAACTATGGCGACAAGCACATGTTGGGCAAATTCATTTGGGAAAAACAGCTGGCTCGTGGGGAACACGCAAGCCACGTGGTTGAGCAGAGGGGTCTTCGCACGTCAGAAAGGGGCTCAGGCTCTGTGAGCTCAGTGGCTGTGCACACCTGTCCGCTAGTAGGTTTTGCGGGAGATGGTATAGAGCGTGTTACTTGGGCTGTCAGTGGGCCGGGTACCACTTAAGAGAGGTCTGTCCATCCCGGCTAGCTCACAGTTCCATGTCAAATCAAACATGAAAAGCGGCATGAAGGATTCTCCTGTTGAAGGAAAGCTGTTACTGAGGTGGGCCGGGGCGGCAGGCATGCGGGCAGGGTTGGATTCAGTGCTTGGGACTCCCAGTCCAGTGCTCTTTTGACAAGACAAGAGCCTTCCCCTTGCCATCAGTGGGACCACTGAATGAACTTCAGAAACGTGCAGTTCCAGGTTGGGGGCCCAGGACTGCATTCCCGCCTGCCCTTGGTGGCCCCGATTGTAGAGGATGACGTGCCCGTGTGTCTGGTCTGTCAGCAGGAGAGCATGCCCTTCGCTGTGGTGGGAAGTGACAAAGAATACCAAGTGAATGGCAAGCGGGTCCTCGGCCGAAAAACTCCCTGGGGGATCATTGAAGGTAACTCAGTGCATCTTTTTGGAGAACTGGCTGCTGGCTAATTATGCGTATTTATTAAGCATGTCTAGGTCAAGGCACTGTCCCAGGATGTAAGATTTAAAGAGTGCCGGGCAAACCCTGCCGGAAGGAGCTGGCAGTGTGATTGAGAAACGAGACTCACAAGGCAGGAAGCAATAAAAGCCTGATTTAGCGCCTCTCCGGGAGGCACCGACTCACGTGTGAGAGGTCTTCGGGGCGTGCAGAGATGACTAAGGACGAGGGACGCCAGGGAAAGGTTTGCACATGAAAGGGGATGCGATCCGACAGACTGCTGAAAGGTTCTTCAGATGTTGCCATTTTTGCTTTATTACACATGGACGTGACCTTGAGGAGGTCGTAATGATTCTGAAGGTGTTCAAAGAATCGCTTCAATGATCCCATTCATTGTGCCAGCCGTCTGCGGGGAACATCAGCTCCTCCGGCTCTTGAATTTCAGACGGTGGAATGTCTTGCCCAAATCACATGTCTTGTTAGTGGTGAAGCTTCGATATTTTTGATTCCAAAACCAAGTTCAGCCCTGGCTGGTGTGGTTCAGTGGATTGAGTGCCAACCTGCGAACCAAAGGGTTGCTGGTTCGATTCCTAGTCAGGGCACATGCCTGGGTTGTGGGTCAGGTCCTCAGTAGGAAGCGTGAGAGAGGCAACCACACAGCGATGTTTCTCTCCCTTTCTCCCTCCCTTCTCCTCTCTAAAAATAAATAAATAAAAATCTTTAAACAAAACTAAACAAAAGCAAACTCATCCCATTGTATCATGTTGTCTCCCATTTTCCTATAATTTTTTTAAAGGTTTTATTTATTTATTTTTAGAGAGATGGGAAAGAAGGGAGAAAGAGAGGGAGAGAAACCTCAATGTGCAAGAGACACAAAGGTCAGTTGCTCCTCACACGCCACCAGCTGGGGACCCGGCCTGCAACCCAGGCCTGTGCCCCGCCCAGGGATCAAACTGGCGACCCTTCGGTTTGCAGGCCGGTGCCCAATCCACAGAAGCCGCACCAGCCAGGGCTTTCCTATGACTTTTTGTTGGGGTTTTTTCAAGAGCATTTCTTCATCATCTGCCTTGAGTTGGAATTATTTATGAGAATGCCTGTCCTACCCACTAGATTGTGAGATTCTGGGGTTCGCGTCAACCCTCCTCCGCTCCCACAATCCCTGGCAAGTGATTTACAAACACAGTCATACCTTGATACCCGTCGGCTTCAGAACTCAAAAACCCTGCACGCATCACATTTTGACAAGAAAAAGAAATGTGTCCGCACTCGCTGTAACTTGTGGGAGTCAAGCTGCTTCCCCGCAAGACACTTGTCGCTCGTTTGGTGCTCGGCGGTTTTGGCGCTCGGCGTGAGCTCATGGCCAGTACCGAGGTCCCCCTGTAGCAGGTACTCGGTCTGGGTTGAATGAGTTATCAGGCAGTGCATGCCCTGTTTTAACATGGCTCGACTGTTATTTTCTGTGTTACTGTCTTCCAATCTGGGTCTTCCTATGCTCAAGGATAGGAGTTGTGCCTTAGGCTTGGGCAAGTTTCTTAGACACCCTGTAACAGTGTTTTTCTTCCTCTTCTATAAAGTGGGGAATATAATGGTCCCCCTCAGCTCTTACCCCACAGAGTCTAGAACAGTATCGTGCCACTGTAGCTGCTTACTCAACGTTCCGTGAATAAAGCCCAGTGCACTGCAGTGCAGGGCAGGCAGACCTCGGGGAGAGTTCCGCAGCCTGCCCCGCGGCGCTCCCTGAAATGCCTCTGTGACTACAGCAGAGCGCACCTGCCGGGCGCCGCTGCACCGGTGAAATGACCGCCTGTTTTGTTTTGTTCACAGTGGAAAACCTCAACCACTGTGAGTTCGCCCTCCTTCGAGACTTCGTCATCAGGTGAGATGTGCCCCTGCCCCGGGGTCAGGAGGCCACGGGCTCAGATCCACTTCCTTGGTCTCCAGGTCTCCCGAGGGCTTTCTGCCCGAGGTCCAGCCCCATTCTGAAGCACAAGAGGCAGAAGAAGGAGCATTGGTTCTCTGCAGTCGGTCCCATTGGGCCCAGCGGTGGAAGTGACGTGTTAACCTTGGATGTGGGTCACCTCTTCCCCCTTCCACTCTAATCGAGTCCCTGTCTCTTGTCACCCATGTCCCTCAGGACCCACCTCCAGGACCTTAAGGAAGTGACGCACAACATCCACTACGAGACCTACCGGGCCAGGCGGCTCAATGACAACGGAGGCCTCCCTCCGGTGAGCGCGGACACAGAGGAGAGCCACGACAGTAACCCGTGACGACCCTCTCCCTATGCCATCGCACACGGCCACTTCACACACCCCCAATACCGCCACCACCCGCCATCTCCTTCCCACTCTGTCCCACAGGCCTGTCTGGTGTTTGTGGAGCATCTTGTCTACAGCGTGCGTGTACGTGAGAGAGAGTATGTGTGTGTGTGTGTGTGAGTGCGTGTTCAGGGGTGAGGAATTGTCACTGCCCTCCCCGGGAAGTCCCCTGTAAGTTTGGTTTCTCCATGGCTCTCCATTATCCGTCTCCTCTCCTTGTGTCCCAGAGCAGAGCCACGTGCCTCACTCAGGAGGTCTGGGGAGGTTTCATTTAGAAGTGAGGTGAGCCACAGGCAACTCTTCTCTATCTCGGAGCCTGCCCGCACACCGGGACTGCAGGGATCTCCCAAGGACAGGCTGCAGAGCCAGGCCTAGGAGGGGGCAAGGAGTTCAGACTTAACCTTCCCTGGTAGCCGGGGTGGTGGGGGGTAAGGCCGGGACTTCCTGGGAAAAGGGAGGTCAAGGACAGCAGAGAAGTGGGCCAAGCTGGGCCCCTGCAGGAAGAATTAGTCCCTGCCTAGAAGTGGAGACGAGAGCTCCACCCTTCGGTCTCGGTCACATTCACAGCGGAAGCTACTGCTGGTCCTGGTGGCAGCCTGCTGCCTCCCACACGCCACACTCACCTTGCTCCCACTCTCCTCTTCCTCCCCTCCCCTCGGTTCTTCATCTTGCCCCTCCCTCCCTTCTTTCACTCCCTTGTAGATTAATCCGCTTTAGCTCCATTTCCATATTTAGAATGTATGCCCAGTCTACTTCTGAAAATGACTTGAGGCCACCTTAAAATAAAATCACAGCCAAAAGCACGGGACAGTACAAACTAGGGTGACGAAAAGTCAGACAGGTAGTGAGGAAGGGGGAGTGTTTGTGCAGTCCTCGCTGAGACTGGCCCGGAGCTCGTGGGCAGCCCGGGCAGAAGTGTCTGGGTAAAGCATGCAGGTTGCTCAAGGGAGACACCCTTTTTAGGCATTAAGTTCTAGAAAAACTGAGTCTAAAGAAGTATCAAGAATAATGTGTAATATTTGTGTTTCTTGGTGGTTTGCCTTTCTCTTCACTAGGATTCTTCCTCCTAAAAGCTGGCTTCTCTGTTGCTGTCTTCTCGTAAACTTCTCTCCTTCTTCCCCCCTTCTGTTTTCTCTCCGTGTTGTGCTGAAGCTACTTGCATTTTCATCTGTCTGTCTTTCTCCACTGCTTTTCCCATTCCCCCTCCTGACATCTGTAGACATTCCCAGTGATACCCACAGTTGTACATTAGCCTTTTCTTGCCTTTCCCTCCAGCCCTGTATTTATTAACACATGTATATCTCATTTGTTTTACAAACAAGTTACTCTTTCTCCTTTAGTCAGTGAGGTGGCTAAAATTGGGGCTGGGGAAACAACATAGCCTTAGGCAAGGAAAAACAGCAAGGGGCACAGTTTACAGCGACCTCATACAACCTCCTGTCCCCCGTCCTGGTCCAACCCTCGGTGTTTTACAGGTCCTCTGCGAATCGCAGCATTTATAGTCCCTTTTCACTCAGGTGCTAGGAAAACACACAGACTTAAGACCAAGACTCAGTGCACCAGGTGAAAGAGGTGGGTGAGATCGCCAATGACCCCAAAACCTATGGTCTCAATCTTTCTTGGAGGCTCTTACCAACCCAACCCGCATCCTCCCTGGCCCACAAAGCTATTCCAGCATAGGCACTGTCAGGATGGACCAGAGGAGGGTCAGATTCCAGAGGTTGCTACATTTCAACAGAAGAGGGATTCCTGGCTTACACAGTGAGCACTCCTGTGTGGAGACGTGGGGCTGGACCCCGAGGCCTAGCGGGGCAGATCCAGGGGTGGGAGTGGTGGGCGCTGGAGAGGCTGAATAAAGTGATGCTTGCTGCCCCTAAATCATGATCTCAGCCTCCCCAGAGAAGCTGTTTCATATGTCTGGTGTCCACACCCTCAACCGTTCTCAACCCCCTGCAGGGAGAAGGCCTCCTGGGCTCTGTCCTTCCACCCGTGCCAGCCACCCCCTGCCCCACTGCTGAATGAAGGCCATTTCGAGCGCTGCTTCTCCCTCCATTCCTCTCAGCTGTTATTGCTGCAGGGCCATGACCCTTTAAGGGCCCACCTCCACATCCCATCTGGGCCCTCGGCAGGTGGGAGGGGCCAACTGCTTTAGGACAGCCGCCTCCTCCATTTCTCCCAACACTCCTCTCCTCCCAGTGGAATGGAGTTCTCGCCAGCACTGCCCTCCTCCATCGTCTGTGTCAGCTGGTCCTAGCCCACCTGCAGGGTGAAAGAACTCATCGAGAGCTTTTTCTGCCCTTGCAAACCCATACCCGCTACTGTGACCATCTCCAAGGGAAATGGCACTGCTCCCTGTCCATCTGCATGAGCTACTTTTGGCTTTCTTAAAAGGTCAAGAAAGCCACTGTTCTGCTTATCAGATTCATTGACATCAGCTGTGTGAGCCCAGATGCGGGACAAAGGTGTCTCCCTCATTGCTTAAAGCTTAGATGTAAGGATGGGTGACTTCAGGTATAGGGAAGCAAGGGCTAGGGTCGCTCCTTTAAAATCACCACTTTGGGCTGGCCCAGAGTGAGGACGCACCCCCTCTCTCCCCATAATGCAGCCTCTCAGAAAGAGTGGTTTTCCTGAAGAGACATTTCTGGAGTTGACTTCTTTATCTTCAATCTTTAAAAAAAAAAAAAGCACTGAACACAGATACAAAACTCCAGAACCCCCCACCAGATGTGAACCCTAGGAAGGAAAAAGCACCCATCTGTCTACTCAGCAATAAGAGGGATCTCTTCCCACCCACACCAACTATTCCTACCCCCCCACCCTGTAAATGTGAGTAATGAATACGCCTGGCCATAGATGGCCACCTGTAGGCTAGTGGAAAATACCCAGTGAAGGGCAAAGGCCCTCATCAGATGCATGAATGTTTGCGAATGTCGGCTGCCACTGCCCCACACACTGTCTAGAGACCCCCCCTGCCCACCCCTCCCCATCTCCACCTGGACACAACTTGCTCAGAGGCTGGTGACTTGTGGGCCATTTCTCTACAATCAAGTCCTGATGGAGTAAGAGGCCCAAGCCTAGGGGATGCAAGAACGACCCATTTCTTAAATATTATCAGTCCCAGCCAGCCTTTTGGTGACATTATGGTTTAATTTCCCAACTGAAAACAAGCCAATGACACTCAAACTGGTTGTGTAAATGTTGCTAGACTTTATGTGTTGTACAACTAAACATTGCTGTTTGAACAAACGACTACCTGGCCTGGTCTCAGTTGTGTCCCTCACTCCTTGGCCAAACAGACATGACCATCTCACCCACGTGTGGAGGGTGAGTCAGGGACCATCTTGGTAAGAAGTAGCCATGGAAATTAAAGGTAAAACATTTCGTGAGGTCAGCTCATCTTTAGTGGACATGAGGTTGGACTCCAGTCATAACTACCTGGGATTCTATATCCAAGATGAGTGATGAAGTTATTACACTTGATCTTGAGGGATGCTCTGCTCTGCATAGCCTGCTTTCTTCAACGAAAACAGTGTCTATTTTCATTCAGCTAATTTTCCTAGCTTTTCCCCTCATTTCTCTAGAAGGCACAAAATCCAAGTCTATCAAAGGAGTGAACCCATCTTGCCTCATTACTTCACAATGAATACTGTAAGAGTTAAGGATTTAAATTTAAAGCACTAGCTTGTTCCTTGTCTTTTTTTAACTTAAACCAATCCTGCCTCTCTTAGAGGTTCATACTCCCTTCTGTAGCCAGCAAACAACACGACTCTCACCTGTATATCATTTCTTTACATTTGAATGTGATGACCATACATGTAATTGTGTTTGGGGCCTCAATATTCTGTAGGGCCTGTGCAAGGTACAGATGAATGGCAAGGGGTCAAGACTGGAGGAAGACAAGTCAGGAGGCTCTGGGGGCCATTCAAGTGAAAGGATGAAGGGCCAGAGCTAGAGTGCAATGCCACACCCGGAAGGAGGAAAGTGAGGATCTGAGTGACAGAGCAGTTTTTCTTAGGAGAAAGCTAAGAGTCCTTCTAGTTCAATACCTTCATTTACAATGGGAATGAATGTTCAGAGAGCGTCATCATCATGCCTGAAGTTGCACACTTAAGTACCAAGGCATGATGGAGACTGGATCTCAGTGCTTCACACTGTTCCTATTGTACTTCATTTGTTCTAATTGTCTTGTACTTAAAAAATGTATTTCTTAAATCAGGATATTCTCTCTTATACCTGATGACGTGTCGGTTCACTTGGCAACTTTCTTTCTTAGTGGTACACTTAAAAATGGTGCATCTCACAACAGACAGCATCTTAAATTTGATGAAATACAGTAATCCAGGAGATGTTCCCTTGGAACCCGCTAGTGCTATTTGTGAAGTTTAAAGGAAATAAGAATATGGACAACATGTTAGTCTTCAAAGCAACTCACAATCATCCTTTGGAGGGGGCAGGGCAGGTGTGATGGATGATACAGGCTCTCTTCCCCTTGGAGCAGACTCCCCTTTGACTTCCTGACCCAGATCGTGCATCCTGTTCTGTACACCACCTTCTAAGAAACTGGCTCTGATTCCAGGCTTTCTCTGGAGGACGAAAGTTTTCACCTTAGGAGTAAGGAATTATTCTGGATCCTTTCTCCAAAGGTTGGGAGCTTCCTAACCAGAGCCAGGGAGGACTGAGGAAACTTCCTGCTTTTAGCTTTGATTCCTGACAGGACAAGTTCAAGTTCATGCTGATGATGCAGTGGCCAAGTGGGCATGTGAGGGTCGTGGAGGAGGCCATTCATCTATCACCCACCGCTCCGCGCCCTGAGGGCAGAAGCAATTCCCTGGACCCGCCCCCTTCCCGTTATGTGGTGTCTCAACTCTGACTTGGCCTGGTCCTAGGACCACCGCAGCTCCAGTGGTCAGCTGCCTCACCTACCCATTCCCCGCTCGCCCCACCCAGCGCCTTTGCGCCATAATCTCCGCCCCTATGCTTTACAGCCCCGCCCCACGACTTGGCGCAGGCCCCGCCCCTTCCCATCTAAGGGGCCGCTAGAGGGGCCCTGAGCAAGATGGCGGTGAACCAGAGCCACACCGAAAATCGCAGAGGTGCCATCATCCCTTACGGTGAAAGGTGCCTGAGGGCAAGCTCAGGGTGCGGTCAGAGGAGGGAGGAGACAGACTGGGTAGCGGGGGCGACTTGCGAACTCCCAGCGAATCAGGGACTTTCCCGCCTTTTCCAGGGCTTCACGCTTAGCTCCGCCTCTGACGTTAGCGTAAGTGCACCGCCTCGCGGGAGTTCCCGGTAGCGGAGGTGGCGCGAGCCGGAGCGGGTGGCTCTGCGCCGGTGGAGGCGGAGCGCGTCACCCGGGGTGTGTGGGAAGGTGGAGGGAGCGCGCCGCCTCCGGTGTGTGAGGACCGGGCGGGAGAGGAGCGCGCTGCGCAGAGGAAATGTGAGGGCGCCCCGGCGGCCGTGAGCAGTCGCGCCGCTACTGCGGGTGCTGTGCAGCTGCCGCCGGGCGGGAGCTCGCGACCTTTGTAGGGCGACAGCCGTGGCCGCGCTTTTCACTCGGGGGAACAAGGTCCTGGACTTCAGGAGGCTGAAGGGGGCTTGTGAGCTGAACATTCTAGAAAGATCCTGACCTGTCGGGGGCCTCGCCTCCCCTCAGAACTTCCCAGGGGCCCCTTTCTTCTTGGCCCGAGGCTGCCCTGACAGACCCCCGGGTGCCCAGGAAGAGTGGCGCTCCCGCAGCGTCGCAGGGCGCCTTGGGGTTGGCACCTATTGCTTTGAGGGTGCATCGCTGCGGCATCGCTGCTCGCCCCTCCGCTGGCCGCCATCAGGCTCAGTCTGGGGGAGAAGGTTTTCACCTCCCCACCTCGTGCCTCGACTCCCCCCTTAATCCCCCGGCCCCCCGTGTCTCGCAGAGTCCTGCTGGTGTCCCCGCGGAGCTCCTCTGAGTCGTGCCCCACTCTGCTCCGCTCGCCCTCGCTTTCCTGGGCGGTCGCCGGAACGCCAGGGCCGCCCTGAAAGCCAGCGCGGAGCTCGGGTGGGACTGAGCGCATCTAAGTCGCTTGGATTGCGTTTGTCGGGAAGATCCATTAAGACAGTTCCACATGCCGATGTCCAGATCTTTTTCGTATGCTTCCTTCTCCCGACGCGTTTCTTGACATATTTCCGCGCGTCCTCCTTTGCTCCCGAAGGAGCTCCTCGCTTCCCTCGGGTTTGCAGTCGGAGATGCAGTCGTTTGCGCAGCCTTCGCGCACCGGCCCAGAGCGCTTTGTCCCGTGTGCCTGTGACTTTGCCAGGAAGTGCTTCGGACCTGGGCTCTGGATGTCCCCTCACTCGGGCTTCCTGCCCGTTTGTCCCTCTGCTTTTCTGCCTGTGTGTCGGAGTCAGAAAATGAGGTATTAAAAAAAAATGATAACAAATCAATGTTATAATCCTTTGAGTGATCTTTTTGGGGTCCATATGCTCTTGAATACTTCATCATAGCCAAGCACTGTTCTGAGAGTTTTATACTTAAAACTGCTCCACCCACAGTGAGGCCCAGTAGTGTTGGCCCCGCTTCACAGGTGGGAAACGGAAACGAAGAAAAGTTATTCGCCCCACATTCTAAGGCCAGTGCCACGTGCGGGAGCTTTGATTTGGGGTTCAGCCTCGGTATTGGGCACTAACTGCGAGGAAAAGGACTGCTTCTCTGCTTTCTCATCAAAGAAGGCCTTGTCAGGACGGCGGATTTCAAGAACAGCCCTGAGAGGGAGAAGGTCGATTACATTTTGACTTCTGCCTTCCGCAGGGCACACTGGAGCGCTTCTCACAGCTGAACACTCCACGGTGTTTTGTGGAGGTGCTTTCCCCCTTCCAACAGAGGATCACAGATGTGATGGCTGCTGGTGAAGGTGGAAGACATTGAGGGTTTGTTTTAAAAACCCATATTCCAAAACTTGTGCAGTTAATTTCATGTGTATTTATTGGAGAAAAGTTAGAAAACATTTAAACCACCCCGGATCCCAACATCTAGTGCTGTTTACATTTTATGTATCCTTTCCCACTTTCTCCTATGGAAAAATACACATTCTCATTTATCGGTATATTGAGAATGCATTCCAGAATCAAAATCTGCGTTATTGTTTTCAATGGCTAATATTCTAGTGTGCATAAATCTTTGCTCAAGCCCCTATCTGGGATATTCTGGTTTTAATGTGTCATTGCTGTCAATTTTGCTTCAGTGAACGTTTGTGAGAATGTATCTTTGCACACCTGTCAGAACGTTCCTTTGGGATGTGTTCTTGAAAGTGGATTTGTGGGATCAGGTGATATAGACTTTAAAAAAAGATTTTAAAATATTTTTATAATATGAAAATTCTTGTCACAATATTAAAAACATATATATATATATATATATATATATATATATACACACACATTTGCAAAATCACCCTGTGGAATTATATCAATTTACATTCCTCTCAGTACTCTGAGTGACCATTTCACCACAACCTTGCCAACACATATCTCTGCCGGTCTGATGTGTGAATAATGAAAAATTATTGCTAGTGAAGTTATCTTGTTTCCCTATAGCTATTGGCTATTTATATGTCTTTGGGAAATTTTCTTGGTTCATAAATTTTCTCCATTTTTACTAAGTTCATTTGTTGATGTAGTAAAAAAGTAATAGAAAATTTATCTTCTTTACCATTAAGAAATAAAACTTGTATATATTTAAGGTGTACAACATGACAATTTGATATACATACACGCAGTGAAATGATTACTACAGTCAAGCTATTAGCATCTCATATAGTTACCATTTTTGCGTGATGAGTATACTTGAGCTCTATTCTCTTAGAATATTTTCAGTGTGCAGTACAGTATTACTGATGCAGTCATGACTGTACATGAGATCTCTAGATTTATTCATCCTATGTGACTGCAGATTTGAGCCTTTGACCAACCTCTCCCCATTCCCCGCTCCCCTGAGACCCCTTGTAATTACTGTTCTATTCTCTGCATCTGTGCATTTAACTCTTTCTTGTTTCTGTTTAGATTTCACATGTAAATGAGATCATACAATATATCTCTTTCTCTTCTGGGTTTATCCATGTTGTATGGATAAACAGGATAAACAACATGGATAAAGCATGTAACAGAATTGCCTTTCTCATGACTGAATAATATTTTATGATATATCTGTATATGTATATGTTTTTTCTTCATTCATGGACAGACATTTACATTGTTTCCAAAGCTTGGCTATTGTGAGTAATGCCACAGTGCACACAGGAATAAAGATATCATGTTTTTGTTTCCTTTGAAAATATGCCCAGAAGTGGGATTGCTGAACCATATTGTAGTTCTGTTTTTATTACATTGATTGATTTTCATATGTTGAACCATTCTTGCATTCCAGGAACAAATCCCACTTGGTTGTGGTATATAATCCTTTTAAAGTGCTGTTATATTCAGTTTACTAGTATTTTGTTGAGGATTTTTACATGAGGATTTTTCAGGGATATTGATCTGTAGTTTTTTTCTTCATTAAACATTTTCTCAGTCGTAAGCTTTTGATTAGAGTCTAGAGTTCTGGACTGACTTTTGGAGTTCCCTACTCTCCTCTTTTTGTGGACATCCTGTTTTTTCATAGTCTTAAAAAGCCTTTTTTTATCCACTCACCACCACTCTGGCTCCAGTTCTTATTACCTCACATCAGGACTATTTTAGGAACTCTTTTTTCTCCATCACCATTTGTCCCCTTGTACCCACTTCTATTTTAGGAACTCTTAAACTGGCCCCTGGATATACCACCACCTCCTTGATCATGTGACTGTCCTGCTCCAACAGCTGCAGCTCACACTCCTCCCCGTTTGTCAAATGGTATCTTCAAGCTCTGGTCTCAGCATGGCTTTCCAGCTGTGTCTCACTGTTTCTCCCAACCTTACTTCCACACAGCTCTGATGAATCCACATAGGTAGGCTGCTCCCAAGTGCGGTTTGCTTTCTACTGCATACCTCTGCTGATGCAGCTCCTGCCCCTCCATTAAAACTGCTTGGTTTCCATCAGGATTGTCCCCTATCTTCACCCCTGCCTACTGAAATATTGTTCACCCCTTAAGAATCAGTTCAGCCCTGGTTGGTGTAGCTCAGTGGATTGAGCATGAGCCTGTGAACCAGAGGATTGCGGTTTGATTCCCAGTCAGGGCACATGCCTGGGTTGCAGGCCAGTTCCCAGCAGGGGACGCACGAGAGGCAACCGTACATTGATACTTCTCTCCCTCTCTCCTTCCCTTCCCCTCTAAAGATAAATAAATAAAAAAATTTTAAAAAGAATCAACTCATATTTCAGCCTTTCTATAAAGTCTTTCCTAGTTACTCCAACCAAAAGTAATGTCTCCTTCCACTTAGTTGCCATGACATTTTTGTGTCATTTATGTGATGTGTGCCATATATTGCTTGTGTCATTACCTGTATTCATGTTTTAATTTGTTCATTCTTTCAATAAGTACTTAGCACCACCCACTTTGCTAGGACTAAAGTGGCAAAGAGGGCAGGCATTGCCCTTAATGATCACCAGGAAAGACATTGAACGAAACAACACATATGATAGTTACTAAGAAAGAAAAAACCCCAGTAGGACACTATGAGTGAGAGTAGGATGAATCCAAGTTTTTCAGGTTAAGAGTGAAGGGAGAACATGGGGGGCTGAGGGAGCAACATGCCAGAGGATTCTGGAGCATTCTGCACACCTTACCTTCTTTAACATTTACATTAGCACAGTACTTTTTACAATATTGATTTGAGAGAGAAAGAAACATCACTTTGTTGTTCTGCTAATTTATGCATTCATTGGTTGCTTCTTGTACGTGCCCTGCCTGGAGATTGAACCAGCAACCGTGGTGTGTCAGGACCATGCTCGAACCAACTCAGCTACCTGGCCAGGGCCATTGGCATAGTGCTTGATAGTTACTGCATAAGAAGTATAAGCATTAATGAATAAACAGTAAGAATACAAGTAGCTTTGATAAGAAACAGAATCCAGAGCTAAAGAGGGAGAAAAATAACTGTGAATTGTCGGAGAATAAAATCATTTAAATTCCTTGTATGTCAATAAAGGTGGTAGTAGTGGCAGCAGCTAGCATTTATTATTTGCTCTAGGCTGGGGACTGTGCTAAGAGGATTGTGTTTGTCGCTTTACGTAACGTTTACACTGTGTGCTGTCCGCCCTTTCTCTTCTGCAGTGTCTTGCAGCATTGTCACGATGTGGACCTCTCCTTCCCTCAGCCACCAGAGGGATCGAACCTCTTCAGTGGTACAAAGAGGGGAACGTTGCTTCTCACTTCATACCGGGTAATTTCTCTTCCTGTTTCATTCGTCTGCCTTAAAATGGAGAGTGGTTAACCTCTCAGTTTCAGGACGTTTTAAAACACCCGCGCTTTGAGATTTTCCGTGTTGAAGAACAATGGAAGAAAATGGGGGATGCTTCTCAGGCCAGGATGCTAAAGCAACCTTGGCCTCAGAATTGTTTGTATATGTCTCAATCCGTGGACAATTTGTGTTCCATCCCCAAAGTCTCTTTCCTCTCCCAGGTGATCTTCGTGACTTCACACTCGGTCAGCGATCCCCTGTTCTCTTTCATGATGCCATTCCATCTCATAAGCAACTGCACCGTTGAACAGCCCATCTTTGCCGCCAACTACATTAAGGGAACCATTCGGGCAGCCCCAGATGGTAAGTGTTTACACTCAGAAGTGTATTTTTGTCTGAAAACCTTCCAGAAGGTTTAAGATTCAGACTTGGCTCATGTCGGGGTTCGAACGAAAGAGAGCTGCCCGGCTTCTTTGGGCAGCGCTTCTCTCAGTGTTTGCAGAAGTGTTTGCAGAAGTCCTGCAGTTACCAGCCGAGCCGCCTGCTGCCTGCCGCCTGCCGCCTGCTGCTCAGTGAGAGTGTGCCGTTTCCTCCCCCAGGTGGCTGGGAGGGGCAGGCTACTTTTAAATTAGCCTTCAGGAGAGGAGGTGCCATCAAGTTTTTCCAGCTGCTGATGAATGCTGCCTCTGCTGGTGAGCAAAACGATAAAGCTCTTAAGCACTTTGGGGTTTTGAGACTTGTGGAATTGAAGGAGGACTGTTACCCAGTTAAGATGGTCTGGGCTCTGGTGGTTGCACATGTATTTGGCAGGCGTTTCCTGAGCCTACCTACTCTGTGCTGAGGACAGTACTATGTGCTGGGAACAGAGAGATTATTCATCCCCTCCCTGTCTGTAAGGAGCTGCCATCCAGAGGGAATTTACAATCAGACACCTGCCTGACTAGTTGTACCTGATAATCTTTTGTCCCTCGAAATGCCAGTCTCAGATATCACTGACTAGTCTCTTTCTCGTGGCAGGGAGCCCCCACTGCCTGAGCTTTCCTCCTGATCCGTCTTTTTGTCATCTCTTGCCCTGGCTTTGCTTTTGTTTCTCTTAGGGTTAGTCCCCATCTTCGATGAGAGGAGGGGAGAGGTCAAGCCTTAGAGTACCCTCTAGTGGATGTACCAGAGAACTCTTTCGAACTTTGAATACAAATAATTTTTATGATGTATTTTATTTAGTCCAGCCTCACGCCATACTCTTCACTCTCTCACCTTTCATACTTCAGTCCAACTGGACTTCTTTGTGCCTTGCTCCCTCCTCTCTGAGTCTTCACAATATTTGCTCTGTCTGGGCTGCCCTCTCCCTTTCTCCCTGGCCTCCCAACCCCCAACTTCAATCCAGTAAAGACGAACACAAGCTAGTAGAGACCGACAGATGCACCGTGGCGTCCTGTAACAGAGACACGGACGAAGTGCTGGGGCGCACAAAAGGGTGGAGTGAACTTTCTAGCTTCGAAAACTGGCTGGATCCTGATGCTGTAAACCATGGTCAAGTATATGAGACAGTTTAAGTCGAAGAGGAAATGAGTTTAATTTTAGGCCTAATAATACTAGCTAACATTTATTGAATGTTTACCATTTGCTACAGATTTCCAAGCCCTTTTAAAGAATTAAAGAGTCCCCATTTTGCCAAATTTATCTTTTCAGCTGCCCGAGGAACTCCATTTAGAAATATAAATTACTGGTTTGGCAGTCCAGAACTGTTTGTCATTACTGGGCAGGGGAGTGTGATGTGCAACCAAGAGCTGCCTTGTCCAGGTAAGGCGTGGCAGGGACGTTCTTCCTGGGAGGTGGGAAGTATACCAGGGGCTCAGATCTACCCACTGCCAGCTTGCCTCCAGCTCTGCTGCAGAGAGCATCGGAGGTTTGGGGATTGGAAAATGGTCGAGTCCGTGACTTCATTTCCAGACTGAAACCCAATGGCAAGGGTTTTCAGGCTTACTTTTAATTATAATATACAAATACGGAACGTGCTTGGGCAGCTCCCATTAGCGGAAACCTTTACCTCCTGCTTATAGCCTGAGCGGAAAACATGTGCTCTTTTTCACCCCTTCCTCCCCATTTCACACAAGCACAGCCATCAGGCGTGTACCGTGCCCTTCAGCCTCACTAGGGACTCCAGCCCTGGGCTTCATGGCCTGTGACGTTTAACAGTTGTGCCTGTCCCCAGCTGCTGAGTCATATTCCTGGGAGGTGACAGGTCATCAATTCTCAAATGCTGTCCACTGCGCACTGGTAGGCCACAAAGGATCTCCTCATAGGCTGCCCATGGACCCCCAAATGTGGGTCCTTTCTTGGATTCTTCTTGGACTACAACGTGCGTGTCCACTGGCTTTTAATTTTGTATACAATTGAAGGATGCTTATTTGTAACCTTAATAGTTACCTTAGTTTTTTAAGAGTTATTAAAATCTAATACTCAAGAATCTGAAAGTAAATGTTGAAATTCACATAGCAAAAACCAACCATTTCAAAATGTACAATTCAGTGGCATATAATCTATTCACAATGTGGTGCAACCATCAGCTCTGATTTCAAAGTGTTTTTATCACCCCATAAAACACCCCATTATTCCCCACTAAGTAATAATTCTCCACTTAGAAATAGTTCCCCATCATCCCGTCCCAGCATCTTTTGTTATACCCTAATCTGTTATTTCTCCCTATGGATTTCTTATTCCGAATAGATCATAAGAAGAGTCATACAGCACTTTGTTTTGTAGCTTTTGTCTGTGGCTTGTTCACTTAGCAGAATGTCTCCAAGGTTCATCCGAGCAGTAGCGTGTGTCAGTACTTCATTCTTTTCGTGGCTGAATGATATTTCATTCTCTGTATATATACCACAGTCTGCATTCATCCACTGATGGCCATTTGACTTATTTCCATCTTTTACTGTTATGAATACAAGCTGCTATAAAGTTTGTATGGAGGTTTCAGTGTGGGCATGTTTTCATTTCTCTTGGGCATCTATCTACGTAGGATTGGAATAACTGGGCCACCTCGTGACTCAATGTTTAACTTTTCGAGGAGCCACTGATCTGTTTTCCACGCACCTGCACCAATTTAACTTCCCACCAGCAGTACAAGTCCCTGTGTCTCCGTATCCTTGCCAACATTTATTTTCCTTTTTGTTTTTGTTGTTTATATTAGAGCCATCCTAGTGAGTGTGAGGTGGTACCTGGTTGTGTTTTTATTTTTATCCTCATGTGAGGATATGTGCATTGATTTGAGTGAGGGAAGGAGAGAGAGACAAAGAGAGAGATCTATTGGTTGCCTCTTGTATATGCCCCGACAGGGGATTAAACCTGCAACCTAGGTATATGCTAACCAGGAATGGAACCCATAACCTTTTCATGAACAGGATGACGCTCCAACCAATTGAGCTAGCCAGCCAGGGCTCTTTGTGGTTTTCATTTGCATGTCTTTAATGGCAAATGATGTTGAATATCTTTTCCTATGCTTGTTAGCCATTTGTATGTCTTCTTTGGAGGTACATCTCTCCACGTCCTTTGCCCATTTTTTCCTTGGGTAATTTATCTTTTTGTCATTGAGTTGTATGGGTTCTTTACATATTCTGGATGTGAATCCCTTCTCATATGTGCAATTTGCAAATATGTTTTCCCATTCAGTAGGTTGTCTTTCACATTCTTGATAACGTTCTTTGATGAACAAAAGTTATAAATTACAATTTTTAAAAAATGTTTTGATTTAAGAGAGAGAGATCAATCTGTTAGCCACTGATTTGTACATTCGTTGGTCGATTTTTATGTGTGTCCTGACCAGGGCTTGAACCCATAGCTTTGGCATGTCGGGACGATGCTCTAACCAACTGAGCTACCTAGTCAGGACATATGTAATTTCCTTCTTGTCTCTAGTCATTTTTTAAAATTTAAAGTCTATTTTTTCTTGATAGTATAGCTACCCTTGCTCTCTTTCGGTTACTATTTACATGTAGTATCTTTTTCCATTCTTTAAAAAAATTTTTTTGTTATCTTCACCTGAGGACATTTTTTCATTGCTTCTACAGAGAGAGGAAGTGGAGGGGGGAGATAGAGACAGAGGCAGAGACATCGCTGTGAGAAAGAAACAGCAATTGGTTACCTTCTGTGTGTGCCCTGATTGGGGATCAAACCTGCAACCTACGCATGTGCCCCAGCCGGGAATCGAACCTGCCACCTTTCAGTGTACAGGACAGTGCTCCAACCGACTGAGCCACACTGGCTAGGGTTCTTTTTTTTTTTTTCTTTAAGTAAAATGTTCTATTTCATGTTTTTTCATTCTTCTGCTTTCAATCTATTTGTGTCTTTGTATCTCAAGTAAGTCTCTTATACACCCTGGCTGATGTGGTTCAGTGGATTGAGTGCCAGTAGAGGCAATCAATGTACAATCAATGTTTCTTTCCCTTTCTTTCTCCCTCCTTTCCTTTCTCTCTAAAAATAAATAAATAAAATCCTAAAAAAATAAAGTAAGTTGCCCTGGCTGGTGTGGCTCAGTGGATTGAACGCCAGCCTACGAACTGAAGGGTCACGAGTTAGATTCCCAGTCAGGGCACATGCCTGGGTTGCAGGCCAGGTCCCTGGTTGTGGGTGCATGAGAGGCAACCACACATTGATGTTTCTTTTTTCTTTCCCTCTCTTTCTCCTTCCCTTCCCCTCTTCTTAAAAATAAATACATAAAATCTTTAAAAGTAAGTCTTCTGTACACAGCATAAAACCGAATGTTGAGTTTTTATTCTGCCAATCTCTGGTTGGAAGACGTCATCAAGAAGGCATGGCTGCCAGTTGTTCTGAAAGCCTCCCTTGTCTTGAAGTGTTTGTTCTGCTTGCCTTTCCTGCTCCAGGAAGCAGCTCCAGGGATTAAAGCCTTGACAGAGAAGTGAGGTATGGAGACTACCAGGATGTATACATGACTGAGTTCAGTTAGGACCTCTATATAAAAACTTCTGAGATTCGACGGGTGGGTGCGGAGATCTTACTGGTCTTGAGGCCACCCAAGACAACCTCATAAATAAGTTCCTTTATTGGTTAAAACTGCCACTTACCAATGTGGAGAGGTCTGCTTGTTTCTTTGCCCTCTCCGCACCCTCTATGTAGGGGCGCCCAGTTTGAGATCATACTGGGAAGCTCCCGAGGAGAATGCAGACATCTCTATCTTTAGATTGGAGAGTTTAATCCATTTGTATTTAAAGCAGTTACTGTAATGGGAGCCTCTCTGTCATTTCTTACATTCTGTATAGCTTTTTGTCCCTCATTTCTTGGCACTACTGTCTTCTTCTTTTGGGCTAAATTGATATTTTTATAGTAGGAAGTTTAAATTCCTTTCTTATTTCCTTTTGTATATATTTTATAGCTATTTTCTTTGTGGTTACCATGGAGGTTACATTTAACATCCTAAAGTTGTAATACTAATTTGAATTTTTCCCAACTTAACTTTAAAAACATACAAACACTCTGCACCTTTACAGTTCCTTCTTCATATATTTCAGCTAATGTCACAAAATTACATCTTTATACATTGTGTGCCACAAAATATAATCTAATAATTCTTTTTAAGGTACTACTCTCTTAAATTATGTAAAAAACAAAAAAATGGAGTTACGAACCATTGTTACAACAATGTTGGTTTTTATAATTGCCCAATGATTAACCTTTATTGAGATCTTAATTTCTTCATACAGCTTCAGATTACTGTTTAGTGTCCTTCCACTTCACCCTGCCAGACTCCCTTAAACATGTCTTGCAGGGCAAGTCAAGTGATAACGAACACCCTCAGCCTTTATTTATCTGGAAATGTCTTAATTTCTCTCCCACTCTTGAAGAAATTTGGCCAAATATAGCATTGCTTTTTGACATTTTTTTTCTGGCCTCTAAATAATTTCGGATGAGAAATCTACTGCTTATCTTTTTTTAAATTTTATTTATTTTTACTTCTAGAGAGAGGGGAAGGGAAGGAGAAAGAGAGGGAGAGAAACATCACTGTGTGGTTGTGTCTTGCATACCCCCTACTGGGGACCTGGCCCACAACCTGGGCATGTGCCCTGACTGGGAATCAAACCAGCAACCCTTTGGTTTGCAGGCCTGTGCTCAATCCACTGAGCTACAACAGCCAGGGCTATTGATTATCTTATTGAAGATCCCTTACATGTAATGATTCACATCACTCTTGCTGATTTCAAGATTCTTTGTCTTTGGCTTTTGTGAATTTGATTGTAATGTGTCTTGGTGTGGCTCTCTTTAAGTTATCTCTGGGAATTTGTTAAGATTCTTAGATGTTTATATTCATGTCTTTAATCAAATTGGGGAAGCTTTCAGCTATTATTTCTTCAAATATTCTTTCTACCCCTTTTTCTCTTTTTCTTAGACTTCCATGCAGTGTGTATGTTGCTCTCTGTTTGATGGTGGCCTACTGGTTCCTGAGGCTCTGTTCACTTTTCTTCAATCAATTTTCTTTCTCTTCCTCAATCTCAACAATTTCCTTTCTTAACAGTTCAATGATTCTTTCTTCTGCCTATTCAAATCTAAATTTCAATCCCTCTTCTTAATTTTTCATTTAGGTTTTTGTACTTTTTAAAAATATATATATTTTATTGATTATGCCATTACAGTTGTCCCATCCCCCTCTTCATTCCTCTCCACCCTGCACAGCCCTCCCCCACCATTTCCCCCCTTTAGTTTATGTCCATGTGTCACAAGTTCTTTAGATTCTGTGTTTCCCATACTATTCTTGCCCTCCCCCTGTCTATTTTCTACCTACCGTCTATGCTACTTATTCTCTGTACCTTCTCTCCTCTTCTCCTCCTCCCACTCCCCTGTTGCTAACCCTCCATTTCTATGGTTCTGCTCCTGATCTAGCTGTCCTCTTAGTTTGCTTTTGTTTTAACTGTGGTTGTTAATAACTGTGAGTTTGCTGTCCTTTCACTGTTCATATTTTTATCTTCTTTTTCTTAGATAAGTCCCTTTAACATTTCATGTAATAAGGGCTTGGTGATGATGAACTCCTTGAACTTGACCTTATCTGAGAAGCACTTTATCTGTCCTTCCATTCTAAATGAAAGCTTTGCTGGATAGAGCAGTCTTGGATGTAGGTCTTTGGATTTCATGATTTGGAATACTTCTTTTCAGCCTCTTCTTGCCTGTAAGGTCTCTTTTGAGAAATCCGCTGACAGTCTGATGGGAACTCCTTTGTAGGTGACTGTCCCCTTATCTCTTGCTGCTTCTAGAATTCTGTCCTTCATTTTAATCTTGGCTAATACAATTATGATGTGCCTTGGTGTGTTCCTTCTTGGGTCCAACTTCTTTGGGACTCTCTGAGCTTCCTGGATTTCCTGGAAGTCTATTTCCTTTGCCAGATTGGGGAAGTTCTCCTTTATTATTTGTTCAAATAAGTTTTCCACTTGTTGCTGTTCCTCTTCCCCTTCTAGTACCCCTATAATTCGGATGTTGGAGCGTTTAAAGATGTCCTGGAGGTTCCTAAGCCTCTCCTCATTTTTTTGAATTCTTGTTTCTTCATTCTTTTCTGTTTGGTCATTTTTTTCTTCCTTCTGGTCCACTTGATTGATTTGAGTCCCAGTTTCCTTTCCATCACTATTGGTTTCCTGTGCATTTCTCTTCATTCCACTTAGTTTAGCCTTCATTTGTTCATCTGATTTGTTCATCTAATTTGTTCAACTGGTTGACTAAAATCAACCAGTTCTGTGAGCATTCTGTTCACCATTGTTTTGAACTGTGCATCTGATAGGTTGGCTATCTCTTGGTTGCTTAGAAGTATTGGCTCTGGAGCTTTGAGCTGTTCTTCTTCTTGAGCCATAATGTTTTGGTCTGTTCGCTCCTGTTAGGTATGAGGGGCGGAGCCTTAGGTGTTCACCAGGGCAGGGTGACCCAGTCGCTGGGTTGTGACAATGTATGTGGGGGTGGGGTCAGAGAGGGGCAATGGTGTTTGTTCTGCTTTCTCTCAGATTTTAGTCCCCTCTGCTGCTTCCCACAAGCAAACTGGGCCCTTCTGGTGCTGGTTCCCAGATGTGTGGGCTTGTGCACCCTCCAGGCCCTGTGGGTCTCTCCAACGAACTCTGTGAGCCTGGGAGCTTCTCCCAGCACCTCGACCCCAAAAGTTTTTCCAATTGGTGCTTTTAGGCTTTAATTCCCGTCACTGGGGCCCTGGTTTGCATGTTCTATCTCACTGCTCGCTCCTTCACCTGGCTTATCTGAGTGTGAATATGTGACCACAGTTAGCCAGCTGCCTTATGCCCTCACTGGGTCTGCCATTGCCACCCCACACCTGGGATCTGCCAACTGCCGCCTGCATGCCTGGGTCAGTCCAGCCGCTTTTTCCTGCGCGACCCCCGTTCTGCCAGCCACTGACTCCGCCCCTCTTACCAGTCTGGCTGAATGGTTCATTGTTGTCGGACTTCCGTACAGTTCAATTTTCTGTGTTTTAGTTGCGTTTTTGTTACTAAAACTTTGTTGTCTTTAAACTTGGTTTGTGCAAGGAGGCACAATGTTTTCACCTATGCTTCCATCTTGACCAGAAGTTCCAGTTTTTGTACTTTTGATCCCCAGAATTTCTTTTTGGTTTCTTGTTAGGTTTTCTGTCTTTATCAATATTTCTATTTTGTTCACACATCATTTTCTTGACTTTCTCCACAGTTTCCTTCAGTTCTTTGAGCATCTTTAAGAAAGTTCTGTAATTTTTTTTCTGGCTAGCTTAAACATAAATATGGATTACAGCAAAATAACTTGGTAGTTGTTCATTCATCTGGCCCAGGTAAGTCACTTTGGGAATGTAGCCAGGGCCCATGTTTACTGTAATATTAATTGGAAATTTGGAAATAATGTGTTCTCCTACAACAGGGGAACTTAATAGCACATATCCATATAATAAAATATAGTCCAGCTTTTAATTTATGAAATGCATTAATAACAAATAATTTTTATGTAATGTCAAATAAGAAGAGCCAGATTTAAAAATTGTACAGTTGTTATAATCATGATTGCATGAACATATTAAAGATATTCTACAAAGAAATATATTAAAATATTTTTTGTATTTGATTGCATTATCGATGACTTTGTAAAATTCATCTTTCTCCATTTTCCAAAAACATATTCCTCATTAAGGATGTATGACTTTATTCATATTCAGAACAAACTTTTATTAAGTAAAGGGAGGCCTACCAGAGAGATCTGTATTATGTAAAACCTGTATCACCCTGGCTGGTATAGCTCAGTGGATTGAGCACAGGCCTGTGAACCAAAAGATCGCAGTTCAATTCCCCGTCAGGGCACATGCCTGGGTTGCAGGCCAGTTCCCAGCAGGGGATGCACCAGAAGCAACCATACATTGATATTTCTCTCCTTCTCTCCTTCCCTTCCTTTCTAAATATAAACAAATAAAATTAAAAAAAAAACCTGTATCTCTGTAAACAACTACAAGTAGTGCAGAGGTATAACTGTAGGGTTGTTTTCATGTTAATTTGAATCGCTCCACAACAGGGAATGATAAAGCCCCCAACCAGTGGTGGCTGAAGGATTTGACTTTACTGTTATTTAGCCCGACTCTCTTCCTGCGTTAGTTTGCTTCAGCATAACTTTTATCTTTTTACTCCTTCTCACTTGTTCCTTGTCCATTCTAAAAAATAAGTTACTGATTTTTTTCTTTTCTTCTCAGCATACCCAGTTGTTGTCTATGGGCCCCAACCTGTGAGATATGGAGCTCTACTGGGAGCATACGGAGCCCCAGCAGCAGGCTACGGAGGCCCACCAGCAGGATACGGAGGCCCAGCAGCAGGCTACGGAGGCCCACCAGAGAGATCTGAAGCCCCACCTATGGAGTACGGATCCCCACCACTTGGGTATGAACCTCTGCCTGTGGGATACGGAGCCCCACCACTTGGGTATGAACCTCTGCCTGTGGGATACGGAGCCCCACCACTTGGGTATGAACCTCTGCCTGTGGGATACGGAGCTCCACCGCCAGGATATGGAATCCCGCCTGCAGAATATGGAACCCCACCAGCTACAAATGAACCCCCATCTGCTAGATGGACAGCTGGGTCCCACAATTCCGCTGCTGCCCAGCCTGCTGGACGTGAGGCTTCTCTTCCTTCCACCTCATCTTCTCAGACCCATTTACCATCTTCTAAGATATAAACCCTGAAGACTCACCAAGCAAAGTAGCACCGTAAAACTGAAGTCAGGATAAGAAGGAGGACTCTCAGGTATGTGTTTAAAGGCCCTTCCCAAGTAGTTGCCTCACCCTTTGGAAGGGCAGTCACAGAGGGAAAGTGAAGCTTTACTTCCATGCCTAGACTTTAGAAGCAGAGTCCACTCTTGATTAGACAGGTAAAGAAGCAGAATTGTAGGGCTAATGCCTCAATAATTTGGTTGATGTTGGGCTCCATTTTTAAAAAGATTTTATTCATTTATTTTTAGAGAGATGGGGGAGGGAGAAAGAGAGGAAGAGAAACACTGATGTACAAGAGATACTTTGATTGGTTGCCTGTTGCGTGCCCCCAGCTGGGGACCTGGCCTGCAACCCAGGCCTGTGCCCTGGCTGGGAATTGAACTGGCGACCCTTTGCTTCACAGTCCGAAGCTCAATCCACTGAGCCACACCAGCCAGGGCAAAATGTATCTACTCTTGATTACTGGTGTGCTTCTCAAAATCTATTCCTGAGAAATGCTTGCATGTGTGCACAAAGATGCGTGTGGGAAGATTTCATTACATTCGTGGTTTCTAACAGCACAGAATTAAAAATAACCTGTATGTTTATTACCAGTAAATATTTAAAGAAACTATAGTACATCTATGCCACATGTGCAAAAACGTCTCAGTCTTATTGTTAAATGAGAAAAGCATGTTTGAGGGACGATGTGCTATAGAAATTTTCAGTCCCATCAGACTGAATGCCCCCTGTTATAACTCACATTTTGTAATGTCTCCTTTACTTCATCGGAATGAAATTTTCCGGCAATCGCATGTGATTCCATACCATTTCAACCAGAATTAATATAATACTATAAATTTGATGTAAAGAAGAAAAATGGAAAAGTGGTTTGTAGTAAAATTGTAAGTATTTTAATATCTCAACTCTCAGATTCCATCATACCAGAGACATGGGGAAGTGACCTAGTGGTGACAGGGTTGCCTCGGGGTGGGGAGCTGCATGGCTGGGGAAAAGGACAGAGAGGGAGACCTAGCTTCTTTCCCTATAAATTGTATTAAGCGCATGTGTACTATACGTTTCTGTCTTGAGCAATGAATAATTTTAAATCTGAGTTAATAGCATGCTAGGCTCTACCTAGCTTATAAATTGTGCAGCGGCTCCTTACAGCCTTCAGGAGAAAGTCCGAACTCCTGGTTTTCACGTGCACGTGGACCATGTTATGCTCCTTAGTGTTAGAGGCTCTGCACAATCTGGCCTGGTCAGCGACCCTCCAGCTGTGAGACCCGGCCAAGCAGAACTAAATGCAGACACCGAACTGCATGGCCTCTGCCTTCCTCCCCACTGCATTCAACTCATCCTTTGAAACAGCTCGGAAGTTCTTCTGAGAAGCTTGTTCCAAGCTCCCCTTCTAGGGTAATTGCCCTTCTTCCAGGCTCGTATTGTGCCCTCAGCGTGTTTCTGGCAAAATCCTTTGCCAGTCCTATTGGGATTGTTTGCGTACTTGATTCCCCCATAACCTGTGAGTTCCTTGAGAGCAGGGGCTGTGTCCCACTGCAGAGGCCTAGCAGCAGGCAAGGGATACAGTGGTGTCTAGTTAACATCTGGCAAGTGAGCGAAGACATAAGTAAGTTGTGATTCTTGACTTATTACACACACACAGCCACTGAGTTCTGGCTACAGCTGAAGACTAGAATGCGCAGAATTAGTTTTGTTTGACAAGCCGTTAGAGAGAATTAGAAATTAAAATTTCAGATTTTACAGAAAGCTGTCCCCTGTCTGGCTGGTTGAGTTGAGCGCTCCCGAAGGCAGTTATATTTCACCTCTTCCCACCTCACAGCCATGCTCGTATGTTGACACCGGCCTTAGCTGCCTCTGGCAAGGCGGCCTCATAGCACTCATCTGCTTTAAAGGCCTTTGAGTGAGCAAACAGTTAATACTATCCTTGGGTGCCAGGCGATGTGCTAAGGCACTTCATAAACATATCTCACTTTTTAAAATTTATTTATTTTTAGACATGGGAAGGGAGGGGGAGAGAGAGGGAGAGAAGCATCAGTGTGTGGTTGCCTGTCACACGCCCTCCACCAGAGACCTGGCCAACATCCCAGGCATGTGCCCTGACTGAGAATCAAACTGGTGACCCTTTGGTTCCCAGGCCGGTGCTCTATCCACTGACCCACACCAGCCAGGGCCATAAGCAATCTCACTTAATCCCTTACTTAATCCAGTGAAGTGAGCACTGTTAATAGCTTTATTTTACAGCTAAGCATACTGAAGCTTGGAGACCTTAGGTAGCCAGCACATTCACAACTATTGAGCTGTGGCGGCAGGACTTGAACCTGGGCTGGCCCCAGAGCCTGGGACTCTTAACCTCTGGCTGAGGAACCTGCTCCCCGGCACATTCTTTTGTCTCAGGAACCAAACAGTAGGAGGCGTTTCCAGTGCATGTAGTGGCCTGATCCTCTCCACACATCTGTGAGGTCCTGGTGAGTGCGAGTCCCTTTTCCTGCTGCAGACTTGATCCCTGGTGGTCAGAGGGCCTTGAAAATCGATGGTGTCAGAGGTGGTAGATCAGACAAGGGCTCAGATTTCTCCTGAGATCAGAAGATTGGTTCCAGGTCTTCTGCTGCAGTGTAACTGAAGTATGGGGGCTGCTAGGAGCCAGACACCAGCTGTTCTTGAGCCAGCGCAGCTGGCCCAGGAAAGAGAGAACCCTGAGATCTTTGAGAATGTCATGGCCTCGTGGCCACACCCCCTCATCACAGCCCCAGACCTGAGGGCTCCACTGCATTCATCGCCTTAGTGATGCCCCCTGAGTAGAGGGTGCTTACAAGGGATGGAGGGTGAAGACTTTTAGAAGGGCAGTAATTATGTGAATTGGCCGGCCCATTTATTAGCTATTTGTTTGTGCCGAGCACCCTGACAGGCACTTTACATGAAAAATTTAGCAAGGAGAGTGCTTGAACCCCAATCTCGTGATGAAGAAATGGGCTGAGAGGGAAGCAAATTGCCTAAGGCAAACAGCTGGCTAGTAAATGGCAGGGCAGGATCTGAACGTGGGTTTCCCTTCTCATTCACACACGCATTTACCGAGTGCCTTTTATGTGCTGTTTCCACGTGCTTGGGAGATCAGTGACCAAAACAGACAAAAATTCCCACTCTCGTGGCACTTACATTCTAGTAATACTAAGATGCAGTCAGTATACATTGTGTTATATGATATAACTGAGCGTATCATGTTCAAACTGCGGGAAAAGCAAAGACAGAGATGTTGGTAAAAGCTATAAAAAAGCATAGAACAAAGTAAGGAAGATTAGGAGTGTTTGGCAGAGGGAGCAGTTCGCAATAGCACCTCGGGGAGAAGGTAAGATTTGAGTGAAGATTTGAAGGCTAAAGTTGGTGACGAAACTAGCCATGCAGACCCGGAGAGAGTGGTCCAGGCGGAGGGAGCGGCTAGTGTAAAGGCAGCTTAATTCCAAGGTGCCTTCCCTTCCACCCAGTGCCTAAAAACACAGATGACTATGAGAAGACTCCTGTTCTCCAGGAAGGAAAACCTGTAAACAGATCGTAAGATGACCAGAGTGCGGAAGAATTGGTTTGAATAAAACAGCTTGGCGCTGGAGACTGATCTCTGGTCCTCGTCAGAGAACGGGCCTCCTTCCTGCCTACGTCCTGAGGATCAAAGAAGCTACAGTAACCAAAGAGTCTGGGGTCACCCTGGTTTTACACCCTCGATTAAAGTCTGCTTGTTGTTGCACACCTCTGCTGTGGCCTTGGTCTCTGTTTCTGAAGGCATCTGTGATATGCATGGCCTGGTGCTGGTCCCTCGGGACTGCCCAGTAGGGCAGCTTGGAAGTGCCCGGGCTCTCAGCTTCCTGGCTGGGCTCTGCCCTGTCCTGCTTCAATCATTCATTATCTGATTCCGAGAGAGAAGGATCTTTCCCGTGCTGAAGCCTCGGGCCGAAGTGCACCTTGATGGAGCACTTGCCTAAGTTGGGGAAGCCTGTTCTCCAACTTTCTATGGAGAAGAGGCCCCGAATAAACCACTGTGAGAGCGTGCGAGCCGACCCCTCTGCTGTGCTACCCGACACTGTGCTCTGGGTTTCATGAGGATCAGTTGGGGTCAAGTACTTACTGAGGCTGTTCCGTGCCAACCCTATGTTCTGAGGAATGTCGTCAAGCAGGTCACAGATCGCTCCAATGATAGACAATTTCATTACATTTTGCAAGTGTCTGCCCTGTCCTGGAACCCACTCACCCCCAAAATATAGGATGAGAACAGGTGGGTACTTCACCCTCTGTGTGGTTCCTCTGGGGAGTTGTGTGCTCCCTTCCTGTTGGCTTGCTCCGATGGTCTTTTCCTGGTCCTCAGCCCTGTTTGGGCCTTGGATAACATTTTGGGAATCATTTTGGAAATATTTATGCTCAAGCTTGGGCTTTTCCCTTGGACCCAATTCTGGCATTAGCTCTCTGGCTTTTCCCTGTGACCAATAAGAGAGAGGGACACTCCTAGTTTCTGACAGAAGTGCTATGACAGAGTCTGCACAGGGCTCAGGGAAGGATTCTGTCCACTTCTGGAGAAGGGGATGTCTGCGTTGTGTTTTTTTTTTAAGATTTTGTTTATTAATTTTTCAGCAGAGGGGAAGGGAAGGAGAAAAAGAGGGACAGAAACATCAATGTGTGGTTGCCTCTCACGCACCCCCAATGAGGGACCTGGCCTGCAACCCAGGCATGAGCCCTGACTGGGAATTGAACTGGCGGCCTTTTGGTTCGCAGGCCGGCACTCCTTCCACTGAGCCTCACCAGCCAGGGCTGAATTGTTTTGATGTAGAATTCCGTGTCCAGTGAAATCACCCTTCAAGAATGAAGAAGTACTTTATCAGGCAAAGAAATAATAAATAACGAGGGCATTTGTCACCAGCGGAGCTGCCCCTCAAGCACTTTTAAAAGTTCTTCAGAGAAAGAAATTGATATAATCAGAAGGTTGATCTCCATGAGGAAAGGAGGAGTATTAGAGGAGGAATAAAGGTAAGATGAAATCTTTTATTCTTTTTTTAAAATTTAATTTATTTATCCATACAAGAGAAGGGAAGGAGAGAGGGAGAGAAACATCAATATATGGTTGCTTCTTGTGCATCCCCTGCTGGGACCTGGCCTGCAACCCAGGCATGTGCCCTGATGGGGAATTGAACCGCGATCTTTTGGTTCGCAGGCCCGTGCTCAATCTGCTGAGCTACACCAGCCAGGACAAAATCTTTTATTCTTAGACTAACAGATGATAGTTTGTTCAAATAATTGCAGCAACAGTGTACTTAGTGGTATAGTTAATGGATAAGTGAAATAAATGACAGCAATTTTTTAAAGAGAATGGAAGAGTTGGAAATACTGTTAAGAGGTACTCGCTCTATTTGTGAAACAGCGTAACACTACTCGAAAGTGGACTTTGGGCCCAGCTGTAAATGTGTATCACAAACTCCAGGGCAACCACACAAAAAAGGAGAAAATAGTACAGATAAAGTAAGAGAGGAGAGAAAATACAATCATATAAAATGCTTAATTAAAACTAGAGAAGGCAGAAAAAGAGGGCAAAAAGAAAAAATATATGTATGAGCACAATGGATAGAAAACAGTAGAATAGCCCTGGCTGGGTGGCTCAGTTGGTTAAAGCACCAACAGCATTGCAGTCAGGACACATCCTAGTGTGTGGGTTCAATCCCCAGTGTGGGTGTGTACAGTAGACAGCTGACCAGTGTTTCTCTCTCTCCCTTCCCCTCTCACTAAAATCAATAAAAACATCTCCTTGGGTGAGGATTTTTAAAAACAATAAAACATATGCTAGCTATTGATCTAACCATATCAATAATCATTTTAAATACCAGTGGTCTAAATAGACAAATCAAAAGACAGACACTATGAGAGTGGACTAAAAAAGAAGAAAAGACCCAACCATATATTGTCCACAAGAAACCTACTTACATGTAAAGACACATATAGGTTAAGAGGAAAGCAATAGAAAAGAACTCGGGATATGAATTGGACAACAATGTGAATATACTTAATATCACGGGACTATACAGTTAAAAATGGTTAAGATGGTAAATGTTATATGTACTTTATCAGTTTTCTCAAAAGAGAAAAGGAATGAAAAAATATATTTTGCTAACAAATCAAAAAGAAATCTGAATAACTGTTAATTTTAAACAAAACTGATTTTTTAAAAATGAAGAACAGTAATGAGAAATGGGAGCATTATATAATGATAAAAAGAACGATTTTTAATGCATGCGAACCTAACAGAGATCCAGAACATGGGAGGCAAACACAGAGAACGACAAGGAGAAATGGATAAAGCCACTGTGCAGCTGGAGAATTCAACACTCCCCTCTCTCTGTAACTGACAGGCCCAGCGGGTAGATGTTCGGGGAGGTCATAGTGGAACTAAACAGCAGTAGCAAACTCTGTCTAACTGACATTTATAAAATACATCATCTGACAAGAGCAGAAGACTCATTCTTCTCAAGCTCATATAGACCATTCACTAAGGTAGACCAAATTGTGAAACGCAGGCTCTCTCACCTGGGGGCGATTGTCTAAGACAGCATTCTCCAGCATCTCCCAGACGGTGGCTGAGGGGCTGGAGCCGGCTCATAAGCCACTGCAGGGTCCTCGGGAAGAAACAAAGTCTGTATGTCCATTACATGACCCAGGGGTAGGCAAGACTTGTCCCGGGTCCCTAGGGATATAGTGCTGGGTCTCACAGCTGCCACAGGCACGTTTGTCCTTGGACGGATGCCAAAGAGTGGTTGACTGGGGGATACACGAGGGACATCTTATTTAGCCCTGCTGCTGACATCACCACACCTTTCAAATTCCTGCTCCTTACCCTGAATACAGAGGGCAGTCTCCCTTCTCGTGTTCACCCTTTTATGGATGGAAGTGGCCTGGAGAAGAGTGAGGCTGGCTCTGGTCCTGGAGACACCTGATGTTCAGGTAAGGAGGGCAGAAAAGTTTGCATAGCATTGAATGGGAGAAAAGGAAAACTACTGTGTTGTTTTGCATTATGCCAGGAGTCTGGAAAAAGAAGAGTGGAGCAGGAATCAATTCTGATCGCCAACAGTGGCGCCTAGAATATCCATTCCTAGCACCACTGAATTCTATCCTCCTTCATTCCTCCTCCCGGGCGTCCCAGGGGCTAGAAGGTGTGCGCTTCGGGACTGGATTCCCCTCATCTTTGTGTGTGTTGTTGCATCCTGGGCACGTGACCCAGGCACGTGCCCTGACTGGGAGTCGAACTGGGACCTTTCGCTTTGTGGGAAGAGGCCCAACCAACTGAGTTATGCTGGTCAGGGCTCTTTGCCCATTTAGGTTATTTCTTTTTATTATTGTTTTGAGAGTTCTTTATGTATTTCAAACAGAAGCCCCTTACCAGAAATACGAATTGCAAATATTTTCTATTGTGTGGGTTGTCTCTACTCTTTTCAATCTGGGAAAATTATAATTACAAATTTCCCTCTGATCACTACTTTCACTCCTGCATTTTGATATGTTGTTTTAATATTTTTTGGTATGTTGTCTATTGATTTCAGTTGATCTCAAAGTATTTTGTATGTGATGTATGATGAGTCGCTTCTGTCTCGTTGCTTTAAAAAATTCTCCCTTTGTCTTTTGAGAGTTTGAATATGATGTGTCTGGGAATGGATCTCACTGAGTTTATCCTTTTAGGAGCTCATTGACCTTCTTGGATGTGTAGATTTGTCACCAGCCCTGGGTGGTGTGGCTCAGTGGATTGAGCGCTGGCCTGTGAACAAAAGGGTTGCTGGTTTGATTCCCAGTAGGGGCACATGCCTGGGTTGTGGGCTGGGTCCCCAGTGGGGGGCGTGCGAGAGGCAACCACACATTGATGTTTCTCTCCCTCTCTTTCTCCCTCCCTTCCCCTCTAAAAATAAAAATTTTAAATATAAATATATATGTATATATATAGTATATACTTGACAAAAATATATATTTGCCATCAAATATGGAAGATTTGAGCCATTATTTTTCCGAATATCCTTTCTGCCCTTTCTTCTTTATCTGTATGTTGGTATGTTGCACGGTGTCCCATGAGCCTCTGAGCGTTTTTCTTCTTCTTTCTACTCCTCAGGTTAATCCCAGCAGGTCCATATTCAAGTTTGCTGGCTTCCATCAGGGAAGCCAGGTGCCTTGTCTCAGCTAAAGGAAGAGGGCTTAGGAAATAGGAACCCAAGGAAGGCAGTCAAGAACATACTATTCTTTTACTTGAAAAAGGAGGAACAGGAAATGTGTTCTAAAACACAGAGACCCTAGACTTTTCTTGGACACAGCTGGGGGATTTGAACCTCCTCGGCAGCCAGGTTAGGAGGGGAGACACTAGGGGAGAGGACAAGCTGCAGGGGCCCTGTGGGAGAAGGCAGCGCTGAAACCCCTCATCGGCACCCAGCCCCGGAGAACCACTGAATGAAGCGCTGTCAGGAAAGGTGGGATGAGCTGAAAGGTGTGTAAGACAACAGTGCAAACTTCCTTAGCTGATCGGGGCCTTGCACATGCAGCGGAGGGGCAGGTGAGAGTGGTGATCATGGCCAGCAAAGCCTGGAATGTCTGAATGCCGGGGGGGGGGGGGGGGGATGCGCAAGATGAAGGGCCTGGGACCATTGCTGCTCTGCCTCGCCGTGCTGTCCCCACTACCACCACCGTGTTGGGCAGAGCAGGGATGGCTCCCCGGCAAGAGGCAAGTCTGAACTGTAGTCTGCAGGTCACTTCGGAAAATGAGAGGCCAGAAGATGCCACACACCTTCCAGCTGGGGCAAGATGTAAAACCAGGACCCTGTGTACTGCCAGCGTCCGTAACTGAAGGCGCCCATGGCACCAGGTCCGTACTACACCTATGGGACTAAAGAACAGCTTTATTGATGACCCAGGGGAGCCAAGGCTACTCCCATGCAGTGTCAGCCTGCAAAGCCAACCACATGATGCGTGGAAGTTCCAGACAAGAGATCAGATCTCCACTCCTAATTTTGAGAAAAATTCCAAATCTTGATTTCAGAGTCAGTGAAAGGTCAGAGGCTAGAGTCCTGATGGGTACGAGTGCCCCTGCCTTGGGGGCTCAGGAGGCTGGCCGAGTTGTTCAGCAACATCTGTGCAGCCGTGCAGATGAGGTAAGAGGGCAGGAAGGCCACAGGAAAGTGCCCAAGACACGTTTCCAAGAGAGTTCATACCTGGGCAGAACATGGAACCTGGCCCTGAGATTGCACTTTGGGTCTGACGGGGTCGCTTGCCAAGCAGGCCTGGGTAGCAGGGAACCCTGCCTACTGGCCCTCGGCAAGCCAAGGCTCCATGGTCAGGTTCAGTGGTGCTGCTGCAGCCTATCACACGTCTCGGCTCCTCACAGCTGGGGTACCTCCAGCTTCCTCACAGGATACAGGTACCACATCACCACCCCTGAAGGATTGATGGTCACTGTGAAAGTGGTCTCAGCCTGGAGGCCGCTGATGACACTACCAGTGTAGACGTCCTGGGCCTGCAGCGGGGAGGGACATAAACAATGCCACCATATGAGTGGCCATGCAGAGGGTCCTCAGAGGACGTAGAAGGCTGGACTTCGGCCTGTCTGTGCTGGGCCTCCAGTGTGCCCTACACAAGTGGGAGCCCTGAGTCTCCCATTGTTACTTCCCCACTGGCACAGCCACCAGATGCCCAAACACAGGCAGTGCTGACAGCCCAGCCCCCAGACAATCCGAGTAACGTGCCGGCAAGGACTGGCCAGTGAGGGGAGGAGCGTGGCCTCAGCGGGGAATGGAACTCGTTTATACCCAGGAGTTCTGCTTGCATAGCTGGAAGGTACCGGTGCAGAGGACGGCACCAGCCACGGCCCTCAGTGCCTGCTGCTGCCCCATGGGCACCTGACACAGAACCCAAGGCCCATGGCTTAGAGGAGGCCATGCGTGAGTGGGGACCACCCCCAGCAATGCTCTCCCAGGGAAACAAAAGGCACTTGCTGCCGGCAGAGCACTCACCTCGTACGAGCTGGAGCTGCTGAAGTTGAGCTGGGCCAGGGAGGAGTGGAAGCGATAAGGCATATCCACCCTGCGGCTGAAGAAGACTAAGGCGTAGGCATCACCGGCCAGGGGCCGCAGGAACACTTCGATGGAGGATTTGTTCTGCGCACAGAAGGTGGCTGCTGGCTGGGGTCCCTGCTTAGGTGGGCCCTGAAGTCCCCTTCCTGCCTCCCACCCCCAGCCCACAGTTTTGTCATGCAAAAACTTGGGGAGGATACCACAGCCCTCCAGCACCCCAACTTCTCTCAGTCTACCTTCCTTCCTTCCCTGACTCAGCATATGCTCCCCTACACTTAGTCGGTGCCAGGACACACAGACAATGCTGCACGAGGTCCTGCTTCAGAGAGCTCTGCGTATGATCGGAGGGGACAGACAGGGACAGCTGCTGCACTGGAGTGGAGGGCACTGGCCAGTGGGGCTGATCACTCTGCCCTGGGCAGCCAGGAGCATGAACCCCCAGCCCCCAGAAGTCCCTGGCCTGGCAGGCATTAGTTACCTCTGTGGGCCTCACCAGTTCCAAAGGTGTGTGCTATAGGTGTGTAGAGTTCTTTTTACTAGAGATGAAAGGGTTTGTGTAAAGAGCACACACTTTGGGGTGACACTGTTGGAATCAAGTACAATTGCTCTGTTTACCAATTGTGGGGCCTTGAGCTGAAGTTACTTGGACTTCATTTGTAAAACAGGGAAGGAGATCTACCTTCTGAGAAAACAGATCTAGAATGCCCAGCACACAGCGGGTGGTCAGTAAACAGTAGATGCCATGGTGAGTAAGGGTCGTGTTCCTTGGATCAAACAACTAAATGCTGCAGGGAAGCCCCTGCACAGTTCTCTGCCAGGCAACTTCCTAGTGGGGAGGCACACTGTTCCCAGTGCACAGCACGGACACGTCTCCCTCCCCGTCTCCCATGCGCTCTCGGCCTGCTCTCAGCCAGGGAAGTGCGGACAGTTGGAGTAGTACCCAGCAGAGCCTTCAACTCAACAGCCGTGTTTTCAGGGAAGTCTAGCCCCCCAGCCTCCCTCCCTTTTCCCCACACCCCAGTACCTTGAGAATCCTGCGTCCCTGGATGCCTAAGGGATCCTGGTTGATTTTGATCATGAGTGGATTCTGCAGAATGTCCATGTTCTGGGCAGAGATGGTGCGCAGGTCTGTGGACATGAAGAGGGGAGCTGCCAGCACTGTCCACAGGGCCATCTGGGCCCGGGCTTGCTCGAAGCTGAGGCCGAAGTTCCCAATGAGCAGCTAGGGGCAGAGGAGAGGAGCAGTCAGCCCTTCTCTCTTTAGGGAGGAGGTCACGGGGAGCCAAGCTTATAGCTGAGGCAAGAGAAGAAGATGGTGATGGGAAGGATGGCCACGCGTGGGAGCCTGGTTTGGCAAACACCATTCCCCAGCAGTGTGGCCTCGGGATAAGTGGAGTCACTTTGCATCTGAGCCTCAGCTCTCTTTATTCACCCCCAAATAGGGGGACTTGTCATGTCATAGATTATTCAAGGTGTTGCTGAAGGCATTTGTAAGCCTAAACATGCAAGTCCAGAAACCCAGGGAGGTAGGATAGGAAACCGGGACCAGAGCCAGACAGAGTCCCTGCTTCTGCCAGTGACCACCCAGCTGCCCTACCCACAGCTGAGCCGGGGTAACGAACCCAGACGGGACAGAAATGATTACTGCTCACACCGCTGTTACCTACTAGGTGACACCAGTTTAAGCACTGTGCATGTGCCCAGCATTTGAAAGGGTCGTCCACTTCATACTCAAAACCACCCTCTATAAGGGAACTAGTGTTACTGTTCCCTGACAAAACAGGCACACAGAACATTAAGTCACTTTCCCAAACTGCATGGCAGAGCAGGAGCTAGTGTTCTGACGCGGGTCAATTCCTGTTTCTCCAGATGCCCCACCATCTAGCGGAGTATTTGTACTGGTAGTAAACACTTGACTAAATGAAGAGATAGCAATAAAACTATAAGACAAATTGCAAAAATATTTAAGTCACCAGGGCTATGACTGGGGTGGGTACAAGGGGCCAGTTCTGCCTGTGGACGCCCTGCAGGCACAAAACTGTACCAGGCACTGAAAGAAGAGTCAAGGGCTGGGTGAGGGCAGGCTAGGGAGGGGCCGGCAAGAAAGCGTGGAACATTCACGTTCTTCACCCTGCAGAGGAAGAACGTCTCACACAAGAGTCACTACAGACCAAGTTCTCAAGTTTCAAGCATCAGAAATGCCTGGGAAGATTGTCAACAATGGGCATTCCCAGGCCCCCCTCAACATTCTGATCCAAATGGGGGGGGGCCTGGGAACAGAATTGTAAATAAACTCTGAAGTAAGTCAAATGCAGCTGGTTCGAGGACACAGTTCAAAGACACTGATCTAGAACTTGGCAGTGAGTGACCTGTTAGAGGGCACAGGGCAGTGGGGAGCAGGTCCACCATGGGTGGTGGGCCTCGGGACATCCCCCTCCATGTTGGTGTACCATGTCTGGGTCGTTCCAGTGCCCAGGGCCTGCCACCGGCTGCAGTATGTCCTGATTGTCCACAAACCAGTCCAGGATGGACAGCACGCTACTCCAGGAGTCCTGGATGTCGTCATAGTTGCGCCAGAGGTTGCAGGTGTCTGCCAGCAGGCTGTAGTTCACCTGGATGTCAGAGGAGGTGGAGTCCAGCACCAGAGTCACGCCCTGCTGCCTAGAGGCCTACACAGGGGCTGGGGAGGCTCAGCAGGAGACGGAGGTGGGGAAGGGGAGAGGACAGGCCCGAGCTTGTTCAGGGTAAGGAAGGCCTTGGAGGCTGGGGCCTCCTGCTCTGGGGCTGCCCAGGCCTCCACTCCATGCGTGCCGGTGCCAGAAGCCTACCCGGCCCTCCCCTGCCAGCTGGGGTCAAGCCCAGGAAACTGACCCAAGCTGGTGTACCGACACCATCCCTGCTGCATACGCACCCCGTGCCCTCACAGTGAGAGTCCCGCCCGCTGCCCGCATTCCGCCCCAGGTCTGCAAGTCTGATCCCATCCTTTCTAGTGTCCCAGGCGCTGAGGGGCCCCTGGTGAGGTGCCCACAAGGCCCTTCAGAGGCACGGCCCCACCTGCCTGTCCTCAGCGGCCTTCTGGATCTCCTAGCCCACTCAGGACAACCCAGATTCCGACCACTTGATGGCAGCTGTGGGTCGGCAGGTCACACATGGTTCCCATGCCTTCAGCCCACATAAGTGCCTCCTCTAAGACCCTAGGCTGGCTGAGGCCCCTCGGGGGCACTTAGGACCCTTTCTCCAGACCTACAAATCAGCCAAGTGGGCAACTACGGTGAGAGCAGCCCCGACTCTGCACAGGAGGTGAAGAGGCCAGGTGTGGAAAACACTGCCAGGAGGGTGCACGGAATGGCTTACCTTGGGGGGGAGGCCCCCTTCATAGGCTGGCCAGCTGCAGGAGAAGGCGATGGGGCGACCTGTGGCATTCAGGGCCGCAGCCATCATGGGGTACCCTGGAGGAGTATAACACCCACGTTTCAGGACTGAGGAGATGCAGGGGGCAGTCTGGGGCCTCAGCCCAGACCTTTCCCCACCAAATGTGAGGAAACAGGCTCAACAGAGGTGCTTCCCCCTGTACCCAAAGTTGCAAAGACTTCCTAGGTGGGGCATGGTGTCAACCCATCTTTTGGGGGCCTGGGAGCCAAGATCGCCCAGCCCCTTGGTGAGGGAAATTAGGAAACAGACAGACCATACAGACATATAAGCTCAGGCAAGTGGGCACTGGTAGGCCTCCCATGGCCACCCCTCCCTGTCTCCCTTATGGCCCCCAGACAGCTGCGGGACTCACCTTTGGCCTGTTCCTCTGGGGTCGAGAAGCAGCCATCCAGCTTCAGCATGTCCACCTTCCACTTGGCAAAAGTTTGAGCATCCTGAACCACCTTGTCTAGCGTGGTGCCTGGGTAACCCATGCAGGTGAAGTTGCCCAGGTCCTCATAGATACCCAGCTGCAGACCCAGGGAGTGAGCCTGCGGGGACAGCCAAGGACACTGGAGGTTCAGGCACACCTGACCAGACCCCAGTGAAACCTTCGCCGGTGCCCCAGTGCCCAAAGAAAAGGGTCCACACTTTTGGCCAGCCTCTGCAGACTACAGTCTGTCCCCTCCCTCCAACACACACACCTCCCGTGGGTTGTTTCGTGCCCCCAGGCCTTTGCTTCTTCTGCCATCCCCTCTGCCTTGCATGCCATCTTTGTGGTGTCAGCTCAAGAATTAACTCCTCTTCCAGAGAACTTCCTGAAATCCCTTGCTGGCTCTTACCCGCCACTGTGAGCCATACCCAGCTGTATCTTTATATTTCCCCCTCAGACTGAGTTCTCAAGCAGGGATTGTGGAAAGGGGGCCCTACATGGGGTGGGGTGGAAAGAGTCACCTGGCCCCCAGGCTGAGGGGCAGGGCTGGGGCAGAGCTCACATAGTCAGCCAGGAAGGCAATGCCACTGGGGAAGCGCTTGGGATCGGGCACCAGGTCGCCGTTGGCGTCACGCCCACCAATCCAGCAGTCGTCGATGTTAAGGTACGTGTAGCCCAGGTCCCGCCACCCGTCCTGTGCCAGCCGGTCGGCCATCTCCATGAAAAGCTGCTCACTGGAGAGAGGGGCAGGGGACGGAGCAGCTTAGTGGCCTAACTGTTCACCTTTCTCAGAGCTTCTCAGGTGCTCTGAGTGTGAGTCCAGGACTCTGGCTCGGCTGTCACCTGAAGACTAAGCCAGGTAACAACTATAAATGACAATAGGGATTGTGTTATGAGTCCTAAGCCATGTGAAGTTGAAAGGAATGGTCTGGCCACCTGGTCTAGGGGCAGGACTGAGCCAGGGGAAGCACCATGAGGTCTGGCCCTGCCTTACAATGACCTTTGAATTATCTCAGGGGTGGGCCCACTAGAAGGTACCCACAGCCTACAAGGCCTCACAGAGGCCCCAAGCAGGTCAGGCGTCCCAAAAGTGACCTATGACTGCAGTCTCTCTGGGATGAGAGGCAGGGCACTCTGGTCCTCTCCTCCCTGCCCCCACTCTGCAGGGTCTTGGGCAAAGCTTGCCAAGTGGTGTGGACCTTATTCACCTGATGCAGTTCTTTGGGTCCTCATCACAGTCAACGTTGCAGCGGAAGCGTTCCCAGGCCAGCCAGCCCATGGGTGGCTTCCGCAGGAGCCCGTTCTCCAGCACCAGCACCTGGTCCACCAGGGCCAGCAAGAGCACTGTAGGAGGGTCGGGGGGTGAGTACGAGTGACTCCCGTGGCCCCTGCCCTCACCGTCTACCTCCACACGCTGCTCAGCCCTGCAGAAGCTCCCAGCCTGCACACAAGAGGAACAATTCCTAGGCTTGGGGTGGAACTGGCCCTTCCTGCAACCCCTGGCTCCTGCATGCAGCAAGCAGGCTGATGGTGCCTGGACTAGGCAGTGTGTTTGAAGCCTGGGTCCTTACTTGCGGTTGTAGCCACAACAGTGTTAGAATTAGCAAAAACTAATGGCTGAGGTGATATCCTTTCTATACCCCGACCAGCTCCATCACACAGAACCTGACACTACACTGCAGCCAGATTCCAGGTCTCCTGAGTCTCATCCAGGATGTTTGTTCTCCATCACAGATCCCCAAGAAGCCTTAGAAGAGCTAAAGAGGCCAGGCGGGACCCCGCAGGCCGCATGCAGTCAGCTCTCCTGGGCGAGCCCTTTCCCTCTCGGGCCTCAGTTTCCTAATCTGTAAGATGGAGTTAATGTGCTGACTTCACAGGACTGTTCTCAGCACATGTTGTTATCACCTAAGAAGGAAGGGCCTCTGCACTGTGGGGGAGAGGGGATGAGGAAGAAAGAGACCCCTTCGGAGGGGAACTGATTCCTAAGTGGGGGGCATTTCCCTCTTTTCCACGCCCAGCTCCAAGAATAAGAGGAACCTGTCTCCCCACATCTCCACAGCACGGGAGGAGGCCCAGACACCAGAGGACTGGACTCCCCCCAGGTAGCCCCATTCCCAAGTGATCACCTACCCTCCCAAGGCCACACCCTTCCACGTAGGTTACCTGTCTTCCACAACATTGCGCTGGACTCAACGTCTCAGGACCTGACCAGATCTGCTCTGCTTTTACCAGCTGTATATGTTGGGTGTTGGAGGCTAAGAAACGTTAGAAAAGCACTGGAGTCACTACTGCCTGGCAGCCCTGCCACCTTCAACCCTGGGCATGGATCCCCAAGCCGCTCTCACTGTCCCCACTCCCTCCCCGGCCATCACTTCCCTTCTTCCTTCAAAAATACTAAACAAGGTTTCTTGGACTTTAGACCTTACCACTTTTGCAGTGCTGGGCGCCCCGAGAGTCAAGGGCAGCCCCCCCACCCCCCACCCCCCGCTCCGGGCCGGGGCCAAAGACAGGCAGGCAGCACTGGCTCCAGGACGTTCAGGAAGAGAGGCTCTAGGCCAAGACCAGGCTCCGGACTCTTGCCGGGTCCGACCCTCTGGCCGCCAAAGGCAGCAGGTCCAAGTCGCGGAAGGCCCACCCCAACTCCACAGCACCCCTTCCCCTCTCACCTGCCGACTCCCTCCGACCCGTAGCTGCTTCTGCTTCCAGAGCCGAGAACCGCTGCAATCACCACATTCTCCTACCGAGTTCCAGAGGGGCGGGCCTGACGGCGGTCAACCTTTCTGGTTAGAGCCTATCAGGATCCCCATAGCAACGTCGTGCCCCGCCCTCTATGCGCGGCACGCTCCCCGAACCTCCCAAAGCCCCACCCCCTTCGGGCTCGGGGAGCGGCGAGTCGAGAGACTAGTGGTGCTGCTTGCCCTGTCTAGCCTAGGTCCCCTGAGGCTAGACATTTCTCATCTTCGGGTCCCAGTGTACAAGGTCAGTGCCTGGCACTCTGTAGGCGCTTGAGTACCTGCTAAGGACTTGGTTAAGAAGAAATGAGAGGGTGCCCCGAAATGTGGTCCATAGTAAACCTCTCAAAACTAGTAGCAGAAGACGAATAGGCCTGGGAAAAGAATTGGGGCGGGGGAAGCAAACCAGGCGCAGCTCTTGCAAAGCCAGGATGCTCTATTTTCCTATCGGACACCCGTTATGCTAGCCCAGGCACTCTGCATATTTCTTCCCAGTTTCATTGATCAAAACTTAATTGACCAACTACTAGGGCCAAACACTTTATTTCTGGCACTTTCACTCAGATGGGCACAGGCATCTCAAACATAACTGGCCCAAAAATCAAACACCTGCTCCCTTCCATAGCTCAGGTAATGGCACCTGTCCTTCTAGGTGCTCAGGTCAAAACCTGGGAGTCCTCCTTGCCTCCTGTTCCCCTCACTCTCCACATTCAGCCCCTTCACAAACCCTGTGTTCTCTGCCTTGAGAACGAATTCTGAATCTGGACACCTCACTGCTTTCCCGACCCCATCACATTTAGCTTAGATAGTGCGGCAGCTTACATTTCACCCACATTTATTCTCTCCTGGACTGGTCCTTTAAAACACAGCTCACTCAAGACCCACCCACAAGTTCTGTCCTCACCTCCTACTGCTCCCCCACCCTGCCCCACCCTAGCCCACACTCGCCTCCTTGCAGTTCCTCAAATACAACAGGCCTCAAAAACACTGCATTAGCTGCTCCCCCTGCCTGGAATGCTCTTCCTTCAAGTATTTATCAGATGTCACCTTCTCAGTGAAGCCTACCCTGATGATTCTATTTAAAATTTATCCTCCTCACTCCCACAATTCCCAATCTCCTGCACCCTGTTCTGTATTTTCCACGCCACGTATTGCCTTCTTCTAACACAATTATTGTGGCTTATATTATTAATTGAATAAAATTTAGTGAGGAAGACAGATAATGCACAGGAAATAAACACATGAGCAGAGGCAAGTTTTCTATAGTGGCTAGTGCTATAATGAAATACATTCCGGGGAAGGGATAGACTTGAGGGTGGGTGAAGGGGTTTAGAACAGGCCTCCCTAAGATGTGCTCACGGCATGTCGATTATTTTGAGCCGAAGGCGATGGGGACCCTGTGGGCTCAGAAGAAACTTCTGTGTCCTCTAAAACTACCTTGCCCTTAATAAGAGTTATTACCAGAGATGCTTTATGGCCTCTTTCTATGGCAGGATATACATCAAATTACCAGACATCTGCTCTTCCTATCGATTTGCAGATTCTTACTGATCTCCTCCCCTTTGACATTCGTTAGCTCAGGGTGTCATACATTCTTTATTTTTACCTATGTACGTGGGCTCTCAGACTCTCTATGTGGGGTCCTGTACCTATGAATACAATTAAATTTGGTTGTTTTCTCTTGATCTTTCTCATGTTGATTTAATTATTTGAACAGCAGAAAGAAGCTAGAATGGTAGAGGAACCTTTCTCCTTCCCCCACATAGGCTTCTTTACGTGTATGGTCAGGGAGGGGATATTTGAGCTGAGACCTAATTGGTGTGAAGGAGCCCTGACGAGTTAGAGCCGAGAGGGAGGGGTGAGAAGGAAGAGCATCTGGGGCTGCAGGAACTGCAAGGGGAAAGGCTCTGAGGTGGGAGCCAACAAGTTCCTGGACAGAGGGTTTGAGCACACCGGCCTCCAGCGCTGTGGGGAAACCTTCTGCCTCCTGCATTTGAGGGGCAGGGGAAGGGGCGGGGGAGGTAGCAAACACTGTACTTGGAGACTGATTCTGTTTTTTCCAACAATTTATTTAGAACTGGGGGGACAGATCTGTGGCCTCCCGACCCCCTCTCTGCCCCCAGGTGCTGGGCCCAGGACCAAGGTGAGGCTACTCCTCTAGCAAACTTCTGTGATCAATTTATTCAGGTTCATTGTGTGAATTATAATTTCACAAATCAATATCATATCTCTTAATAAACCAAATAAAGGAATAACATAATCCAAATGACAGAGTAATCACGCTGGGAAAGTGAAGGAATAATGTCCAAATTTGATATGAGGTGTGCCTCTTTATATGAGGACACACTCTGAAGAGTCAGCTGTGACCAATCAAAAAGCTGATGTCCAACTGCCGGTACAAAAGTAAAAGTCCCCTTGTGCCACAGCACTGTTGCTAGGGAACCAAGAGGCCAGTATTAGTGCAGAGGGTTGAGCTGCTCTGAGAATTATCACTTCTGAGACCGCTGGGAAGTTTAACACCACAACCCACCGAAGAGTCGCCCGGGCCACTTGGAGGAGCAAACGTCTCAAGGGTCTTGGGAGAGTTCTTAAGTTATGGAAGAGTCACCTTGCCCAAACTGAAACTCTCAAATATTCATCACACTCTCAGTATACACAGTAAATGCCCTTTTGTCCTAGTCAGCGGGGCTGCCAACCGCTTATGAATGACAACAGATTAGAATGATGACATCCCGGCACAACTGACTTCAAACTTCTATCGAAGCAACTTTTTTGTTGTTTGGTCATAAACAAGTGGATTAGACCAACTTCACTTAAATCATAAGCAAGTGTATTTGAAATATATTAACACCCAACTCAGGTCTGTCTCCCCGTTGGACCGGCCCCAGGCAGAGCCTGGGGGGTGGCGGGTCGGGAATGGCAGGCCAGCGGGGGACCCAAGCGGAAATGGATAACCCCAGAAGCAGAGACCTGGCGACTCCAGGGGCCCAGATGAGAGAGAGGCCTGGAAGCTCCGCCGGGCCTTGCAGGCTGAGTAGGAGCCGGCCCAGAGGAGGCGCCGGGGCGAGGCCTCGCAGGCTCCGGGCTGCGGTGAAGTGGGCGGGGCAGGGAGAGCGGGACTGGAGTAAGAAGAGAAGGACTCCGAGCCCCCGCGGGGGAGGGGGAGGGGGGAGGGCGGGGGAGACTGGGGGTGGAAGTTGGGGGATAGATTACTCTGAGGACGGCGGACGGTGGGGCCCTGCGTTTGAGGTCTCGCGCCACGGACCTGCTCTGTGGCTCAGGCGGGTCCTGGCCTCTCAAACCTCAGTTTCCTTCCCGCGAAGATCGAGGGGCATCTTCGGGAATCCAGGCCTGGTGAGTCCTGGACGGGGCGGGTGGAGGCTGCAACTCGAGCTGCCTAGGAGGGGTCTCCTGGACCCCGCAGCCAAGTTCGCTGCCCCGTAGAAACGCAGGGTCCGGAGACAGGGTCACCCTGGGGAGCTGCCGCAGCCAAGTTCTGCGGGACACCCTGCTGGGCCAGACGGGGCTCCGGGAGGAGGTGGCCCCCGGGAAGGCGTGGCCCGCGGGGACGTGGCGGGACAGATCTTTTCGCGGACCGGGGAACCGAGAGAGCAGCGGCGCTCTGGCTCTAAGGCGTGAGCCGGGGAGGTCCCAGAACAGTGATCCCTGTTTCAGTGCCCACCGCGGGGGCCACCGACGGGTCCGTCCCACGCCCCAGCCTACTTCTCTAACAAAAGAATCCGGAAAAACGCGGTGCACCGGCCTCCCACCCAGAGTGCGGTCCTGGCCGCGCAACCCTGGGAGGATTTTAGGGGGGAAACACACATCCCCAGGCACGCGGCAGAGGAGGAGGGACAGATCTGTGCCCTCCCGACCCCCTCTGCACCCGGGTGCTGGGCCCAGGACCGAAGTGAGGTCACTCCTCCAGCGAACTTCTGTGATCAGCTCCACGAACGCCCTTTCTAGACCGGCTCTTCCCCCACCCCAGGGCTCTGCTAACTTCTCTCCTAGCCCCTGTCTTGGCCGGTCCTTACTTTATTTAGTATTCAATTAATTTATAATTCACTCGTCATGATTTATTTCTGTCCGTTTGTTTACAGCGTGTCTCCCCGTTGAAAAGCAGGCTTCAGGAGGGACAGCCTTTGTTCTGTCCTCTGTTGTACTCCCAGTTACTTCCACAAACACTTCCTCAGGGCCTCCCCAGCCCCGCAGGGGTTGGATATTGGGACTACAGCGGGAACCAAGCCAAAGCCCTGTCCAGACCTTCTGGGAAGGTCTTCGTGGAATGAAGGAAGTCAGAACGAGGGTGTTGTGACTGGGTGGTCTTGGGTCAGACCAAGCAGTTTAGATAATGTGATCAGGGCTGGCCTCTCAGATTAGGGGATTTGAATTAAAGCCCACAAATAAACTGTGTGACAAGTGTGAGAAGACAAACACAGGAAGTTATAAAGGCACTTAACTCTGACCTAGCCTCAGAGGGCAAGGAGCTGAGGTCTGAATAGTGAGTCAAGAAAACAGGACCCAGCCCGTTAAATTGCTCCTAGGAGCCTGGCCTGGGTAGGTGGTTTGGTGTGGGATTATTAGAGGCCTGGGAAGGCTTCCTGGAGGTTAAGAGTTTTTGTCTTTTAGGCTAGCTTGACTGGGAGTGAGAATTGTTTTGCAGGCTCACTGGAAATCACGTGGTCAAGTGGTTGAGCCTTGTGGCCAGATAAGAGAGGCCCCAGCCTCGCCCAGCAAACTCTGCTGGTAAGTGGGCCATTTCCAAAAGTTGCCTCCCAGAAGGTGTGAGGGAATCGAACCGAGAGACCAGGCTCTGCTTCTACTGACCATATGACTTCGTACAGTTCACTCGGACTGCTCTGGGCCTCAGTTTTCCATGAGTCAGGAGGGCCAAGCCCTGGACGTTCGACCTCAGCGTTGGCACAAAGGGGCCCCCGGATTAGGGGATGGTTTAAGTACAGTGGTTTTTATGGGCTTGGGTCCATTTTCTCTCAGCTGGGCCTGTTTCTTTGAATTTTAAAAAGCTTTGTCAAAACCCTGCCATAACTCCTGGTCTGATGCAATCACATTCGCCTTTTTTCTGAGTCCTCTGATGTCTGGTGTTTCTCATGGCTTTCACAGCAGCCCCCTGAAGCAAAGGCAGGGTTGACCAGCTCATTTCACACGTGAAGCCACTGAGAGCCTCAAGGCCACAGAGCTGGGGCCCAAGTCTCCTCTGGAGCCAGCACTCTTTTCCCCATAGGACACAGGGGCTGCTTCCCTTTCTGATCTGTGGCGACCTCTCTTGCCTCGCAGTTCTTATGGGAGCCATGAAGCTGAACAAGAAAAGTGTGGCCCACTACGCACTAAACAACTCTCCAGCAGACCACATGGGCTTCCTGCGCACTTGGGGGGGCCCAGGGACCCCGTCCACCACCAGCGGCACTGGCAGAAGGTGCTGGTTTGTCCTCAAGGGCAATCTGCTGTTCTCGTTCGAGAGCCCAGAGGGCCGGGCCCCTCTGGGACTGGTGGTGCTGGAGGGCTGCACCGTGGAACTGGCGGAGGCTCCCGTGCCCGAGGAGTTTGCCTTCACCATCCGCTTCGATGCCCCTGGTGTGCGTCCACACTTACTTGCAGCTGATGGACCCGCAGCCCAGGAAGCCTGGGTGAAGGCGCTGTCCCGTGCAAGCTTTGGCTACATGCGCCTTGTGGTACGTGAGCTGGAGAACCAGTTGCGTGATGCCCGCCAGAGCCTGGCCTTGCATCGCCACTCATCCTGGAAGGCCATTACCGGCCACTGTAAGCCCCAGGCTGTTGCCCACTTGTCTCGGGGTCTGGAGAAAGGCCACTCCCTCTCCAGGGATTGCAGCCCCATGGGCTTGTCAGAAGTGGCAGGCAGCGCGACAGCAGAGCGGGGCGTGGCTGAATGTGAGTTCCAGGGCTCTACCAGCCTCCTTCTAAGCAGGGGCCAGAGTCCTGTATCCCCTGAGACCTCTTGCTTCTCCACCCTGCACAACTGGTATGGCCAGGAGATCCTGGAGCTGAGGCGGGGGTGGCTGCAGAGGACCCGGGAGAGGCAGCCAAAGTGTGAGCAACAGGATAGGCCCTGAACCTGGACCCTTTGGATTTTGCTCTTGTCCTGCTGGTCAGGACATGAGGGCCAGTTCTTTTTCAGGAGTCTGATGTTTACTCATTTCCAAAGTTGATTTTTAAAAATCTGTTTTATTTTTATTTTAGAGAGAGAGAAAGGAAGGGGGAAGAGAAAGCGAGAAAGAAACATCGATTTGTTGTTCCATTTACTTATGCATTCCTTGCTTGATTCTTGCATGTGTCCTGACCAGGGATCCAACCCGCAACCGTGGCATATCGGGATGATGCTCTAACCAACTGTCCGGGGCCAAGTTTCTTTTTTTGAGGAGGGTTCCCTAGGTTCCAGATCCACCCTTGTGCCCGGAGTGGACTGAGGAATCATTGCTTGTAAACTCTATTTCCTGAGGCCCAGAGAGCAAAGGTGGCTTGCTCGGCAGCCACGGAGTGAGGGCCAAGTCTCCTGGCACTGGGCTGGACTGCGCCCCTCTTCGGCAATATTAGTGAAATGAAGAAGGTAGGGAATATTATGTGCCTACGGACCACCTGGCCTTTCATCCACATGCCAAACTCAGCCACAGTTTCCAACACGGGGAGACTCGTGTACATTTAAAAACCAGAAATTAGCTACAGGATTGGTTTCAGACTGATAGTATCAGAGAAAGTGGATTTATTATATCGTGGGGGTCTCTGGGGTTCAGCTCTTCCTGAGTGGTGGGAAGATTGGACATGTGACTCCCCCCACTCTACAGTCTGGAGCGGCCCTTTGGTGGGAGAGGGCCATCGGCCAATATAGAGGGATTCATGCTGCTCAGAAAGTGTTAGGGGGCCCATCCTCTCTCCCCCTCTCTGACTGTCCTGTCAGCAGATGGTGCTAGACCTTGACTGGTAGCTTTTATGTCAGCAGAAACCTTTACTGTGTTCTGTCTGCAGCAGCCAGCTCCTGAAGCTAAGTGGGAAGCTGAAGAAGAGATGGGCAGGCAGTGTGGTTCTCCCAGGGAGTCCGTTTTGTGTTGGTTCTCAGTCCTGGACACTCTAGGAGCTTTGGCACAGGATTCCTGGTACCCTGTGATAAATTCTTCTCCCCTGCCCGGCTCCCAGAGAGGTCTTCCTGCTTCTGGAACCACCTGGGAACTTGTTTACAATCCTGCTTGTCATCCAGTGTTGCCCCGCCAGCACCCTCTCATTGCTACTCGCACCAGCAGGCCAGGTGTTTTCTTTTTCAATTATTCTGGAAGGCAAAGTGGCTGGCTCCATAGAGCCAGAGAGACCAGACTAGCCTGATGCCCAATGGACATGGTGACAATAGCTGGATAGAAGATGCAAAGCCTGGGCAGAGGATGCCCTCACCCCCAGTACACACAGTCTGTTCCTCTCTCCCTTACTGCGGCCTCGGGCAGCCTGACCAGGGCCCAACTAGGGCTAGAGACTGAGGCTCGGAGCCTCTTAAGGCCAGGAGGCTGAAATGCGGGGCCAGCAGCCAGGACCGGTTCTCGGCGTGTTTCCAAGGAAGAGGGTCCGCTTTCCCAGCCCTGTACTGGAGAACCTCCCAGCCCACTGCCCCTTGTTTTATACAGATACTCCAGGATTTTATCTTTCTTATTGTGACAGTATTTTTTGTACGATTAAAACACTAAGCTTTTTATTACTCATTTCCATTACTCGAGTTTATTTCAACAATCACAGGAGGGCTGCTCGGTCAAGGTCTGGCTCTCCTGGGTGGGGAACAACGAAATCTAAAACCCTCCTAAAGTAGATACTAGTTCACGGTCCCGCCTACTAGGCTTGGAATGAAGGGGGATTGGGCTTCCCCGTCGTCCTTGTGACGTCACGACGTCGAGCGGATGGCGACAACCGCCTCCCTCCCACCCCAACAGAAACTTGGCGCGCGGCACCGAATGTGAGGTGGGCCTCTCGTCTGCTCCGGAAAGCATCGCGAGGCTTGAGGCAGCGTTCTTTCCGAGGGTGGTGCCAGGGCTAGGCGCAGGGCCTGGGGGCCAGGGATGGCGTCCCGAGCGGTTCGTTGGCTGGTATTCGCACCCGTCCGACCCGTGGCTCTTCGGAGCGGACCGACCTTGAAGAAAGATGGCGGCATCTCCGCCGAACTGGGCGGCTCAGGTCGGAGCCTGGTACCGTCGAGGTCAGTCATCGTTACTCGCAGCGGCGCCATTTTGCCCAAGCCCGTGAAAGTGAGTGTCTGCCTGGAGGCGGGGCAAAGGTGCCGAGGCCAATCGCGGTGGGGAGTACGTTCGGGTCGACTTTGATTTGATAGGAACAAAGGCCAATCAAACGACGGCCTTAGACCGGAAGACAGATCTAGGGTAAAATTTTGCTCTAATGCGCTAATTTTGACAGGTGGGAAGCAAAGGGTGTAGGTCCAGGTGTTGAACTGAGTGTTGGGAGTCCGATCCTAGAAGATGGGCGACAAGAACTGAGAAAGATGGCATTTTGCATTATCTTATCGTGAAAGTCCATCTCCGGAGCCAGAAGTCTGGGCTTTAGGCGTCCAATATAGACAAGACGTGTGTCCTCTCTGCTCTGTCTACCTCAGAGTTGATGGAAACAAATAACGAATTATAAAAGGGCTTTGTAAATGAAGTGTAGCTGAGATGGGTCTTATATTTTTTTGAGTTTTGACCTAGTACTTAAATCGTGATTTGCAGTCCTGTGAGGTGTGCACAGGATGATTACAATCACTGTTTTTACGAATGGAGAAGAGCGTGTTTGTTGGGGGGGGGGGGGGGGGGGGGGGCGGTGGTGGTGGTCAGAATGGTGAAACCAGTGTCCCAAGCTAGCAGCTGAGTTTGGTCCAAGGATCCAAGTTTCTTGCTATTACAGCCCCAACCAGGTCCTGTGTTTTCCACCACTAATGCTTTTACTTGCCTTCAGTACCCTGGGGCTTTCTAAGTAAAATGTAACAGTCCCGTTTGCTTTTTTGACCCCAGGACTGTGTGGGAGTTAGAAAACAAAGGCGTTAGATGCCTGGCCTCTGCTAGTTTGCACAAACGAGTAAATTCAGGGCTGTTTCATAGCAAGAAGCAGGAAGGTGTTTGGGAAGAGATGCTTTACGAAAAGGCATGGCTGAAAAAGAAGTTTTGGGGACTCTATAGGAAAATACCAAAGGAAATGTTGAGATTTTATGCAACACCCGAGACCACTTATAAAGTTAATTTTTCAGTGTAAAGACATGCTCACCTTTCAAAACACACCTGTTTCTAAAATTTAATTTGGTGAAATCAGATTTCTCGGTCACCAGGAAACCTGTTACTTCCAGAACTCTGTAGAATATCCCTTCACTGTACATCTTTTTGTAATCTTTTTTCATGTCTTTAGTGTTTTCAAGTAGAGCAGAACCTTATTTCTATAGTCCATCCCTCAGTACTTTTTCACCCATTCGTTTATAGGTATCTGCAAGTAATTAGCAGGTTGTGCCCCAATTTTTAGATGTTTAGAGCGCCTTTATCTTTTCCTTCCAGCATCTACTTCAGTGCCATAAAATCACTTTATCTCTTCTATTTTTTTGCTCTGAATTTCCCAGGGGCTTTAAAATCAAGTTGCTTCTGGTGGGTCGGGTCCTTAGGGGGAATGACCTTGAGAGGGCCAGGCCTTCTGCCATCTTGCTATAGTGGGCCCTGAGGCTCACAGCCGCCGCTCTGACCTCTGCAGATGTCCTTCGGCCTTCTCCGTGTGTTCTCCATTGTGATCCCCTTTCTCTACGTTGGGACGCTCATTAGCAAGAACTTTGCTGCTCTACTCGAGGAGCATGACATTTTTGTCCCAGAGGACGATGATGACGACGACTAACAGGTAAGACCTGCTGTTCCCCTACATGAACCAGGAGCGGGAAGGGGTTGGAGAGGCTGAACTGATGCAGTGTGGCCTGGTAGCAAGCAGCATCTGGATGCTCAGAACAAAGTTCAGAGCTTGAATGAATTGACTCACTTGGTAGCTAATTTTGCCTTTTCTCTATGTTGGATGAGGGAACCTATTTGGAAGGACCACCGCCTAGATTCCCTGGGGTCCTTCCAACTAGGTTGGATTCCAGCCAGCCTTTTCATTTGCCCTTTAGGTACCCTTATTCTGTCCACTCCCAAATTTTCTCGACAATTAAAAAATTTGTTTTTCAATCCTCACCTGATGTTTACTGATTTTAAAGAGAGAGAGAAACATCGATCTATTGCCTCTCATATGTGCCCCAGTCAGGGATGGAACTTGTAACCACTTGGTGTACGGGATGACACTCCAAATCCACAGAGCCACCCAGCCAGGGCTTTTTTTTTTGGCAATTTAATACGCTTTAAACACCCACCACAAACAGCTTCATTGCATACTGAAATTTAGAAACTGCACATTCTCACCATGGACAGCCATGGTTACCAAGCTCTGCACCAGCTCGGCCTGGACACGGGCACTACAGCCTGGTCACCACTGCCCACAAACCCTCCCCCACAGTGCCAGTCCCGTTCAGTTTCTTGTGTTGACTCCAGTGCTCTGATATGTGCTGTGTGGTGGCATTACCATCATAGATGAGGACACTCCCGATTCTTTAGCCTGGCATTCAAGGCTTGGCATGTTGTGGTCATACCTGTTGTTCTAGCCTCATCTCCCATATTCCTCCACACGCCTACCCTAGTATTCACCATTTCTTGAATTCCCATGCTCTTACCCACTCCCAAGCATCGGCTCATTGTTCCTCCCACTCGGAGGGCTGTATCCCACTGCTGTTTCCACCAGTTCTTCGTTGTCTTTGAGAGTCTTCCCACACACCTCTGCTGGAAAAGACTGCTCCTTCCTCTGACCGACCATTACCTCTCTGGTGACACTCAGCATTATGTGTCTATACACATACACCACCCCTCTCCCCCAAACTCTACTAGACTAGGAGCTTCTTGCTGGCAGGGAATGTGATTTTTATACCTTTGGGCCCCCAGTCCCTGGTCCGTGGTGAATGCTTAGTAAATGTATGAATGAGCAGTCAAATTGATTCTGAACTGCCCCTCTCCTCTTTGGTGGAACCACTCTGTGGAAATCTCTTCCAGCCTGTGGATAAAGAACTCTGCTGCCCCAGTTCACTGCGGCTTTCCTTTCTTACAGGTCAGGAAGTACAGGAAAGAGCAAGCCCTAACTGAATTAAGAAATGGTGATGCTTATAGCTTCTCCTCCCTGCCTGTCAGCAGAAGGGCCCAGGGAAGTCTCCTGCATGGTCTGTGACCACAGCCCAGAGTCCCAGGCTCTGGGAGAGTCCCTGAGCTGTGCTGTCCACTGGGCGCAATCAAACAATGAATAAACATGATAAACATCAGCGGTGTGTAACTGAGTGATGGCCGGAGTCTTGGCGTGAGTAGGCTATAGCTGTTAGTTCCTGGTCTCTGCTGTGCTGTTCTCCAACAGGCCTTTGGTTTACAACCCACGATCTCCAGGCCCCTACAGGCTCACAATTATGGAGGCCTGGGGCCTATTTTCATTATTTACAAAACCCAACAAAAACTCTTTTCCCTCAGTGAGGCTGCACAGGTGAATTAAACCCTCAAGCCTTTGTGTTGAGTAACACTAGCTAATTGTCACATAGCAATCAATCGTAGAAGCTTTGGTTGTTAGTTTAAAACTACTTGAAAAATACTAAAGTGATTCTTTCAAAACTTGGGTCCTTAGTTGAAGGGATAATCAAAGGGTTGTTGGTGCTGAAAAATTTGGAAACCCTAAGGGTGACTGTAAATACTGAACCCCCTTTTCCAGGATTTAGACAGTCCAGGGGAGGAACAGAGGACTGTCATCCAAGTAAAGCAGAGATCAGTTCTTTAACCTGGGTCAGTATTCACCCTGTCCCTTGAAAGCCACACCACTGTGCAAAAACCAGTTGGAGTGTTTCTGTTTTCTGTGCGCTGAGCATCTGTGTCCCCAGCAGGGAGCCTAATTGAGTAGGAAATTAATTTCATCTTAAGGACCTGTCTGTGCTTATTGCAAATGGAGGGGCTAGGCCTCTGAGCAGCCATTTTCCTCAAAACCCAGGGAAAAATCGCCTGGCTCCTCTGCTCGACTTATGTCCCTCTCCAACAGCAAGAGCCGGCTAATTTTGGAGAATCTGTGCCAGACCACCAAACTATCCAATCCTGCAGGCTGCAGAAATACAGCTAAATAATGATGTCATCCAGCCTCATATCTAGTGTGACAATTTCTGAACAGATGGCCTCATCTTTCCTGTTTATAACATGCGAGGCTCTGAAAAAGAGAATCCAGTTTAATTTACAGGAAACCCCACACTTCAGGAAAAGGGAACAAACAGGTGGTGTGTGTACTCTGAACCCACTTGTTCAGGCAAAAAGTGAGACCAGAAACGGAGCTTCCCATTGGTTCACCAGTGGAATGCTACCATGAAGGGATCATCATATACTGAGTTTATTCATACTCTGATGTATTTAAATATTAACATGCACTGAATAACTTCATGGGTCATGGCCAACGTAGAACTTGGACAGGAAATCCTTTGGCCTTGGCGCTTCTGTCTCATGGAAGAATCGCATGATGTGTGTCCGCTGCTTCCACACTTGAATCGTTTCCTCCAGTTCCATCTTTCCCTGCATGAGCGAGGGGAGAGGTCTTTAGTCAAAGTGGTCCAGTGAAGGAATACAACACCGAAGGCCAGGCTTCTGTTTTCTGCTTGGCACTGACAGGAGTGACGTGGGCGAGTAATGAACTCGGTCTAGACCAGTTTCTGCATCTGGAAAATGAGGTGTTGGACTAAATGATCTTTGGGGCCTTTCAGATACTCCAACTGCGGCTAACTGGTCTAAGAGGAGAGACTTCTAGGTCAGTAGGCTCCTGCTCCATGATGCCTAACCTGACTGGCTTAACTCGTATTTCTGCTTACCATGCTAAAGCTCCTTCCCACTGATGCTTGTGTGAGCGGGGAGAGACAGAATCTGGCCAGGATTTGACCCTTTACATGGGACTCAGCCAGCCAGCCTGTTTCTTCCAGCTGTAAGCTGACAACCAGGTGGAGCCATAACTTCTAAGGAGGAGGTTAAGAAGAATTCCAACTTTCATCCCTATACCTTATTTTTTAGTTATAAAATGCAAGCTCCAATGGATTTTCCCTTGAACAATCTTATAATCTATTTAACCAGATGATAATCTCCAGGTTCCTTTGAAACACTAGGCAACAGTTGCCAACCCAGCAGTTGCTTTTTAATCTTGGAAACAAAATGTCCACCTGGGAAGACTAGAAAGCTCTGGACAAGCCTTTGGAATCCTTCAGGGAAGGCCAGTTACCTTAATGACCAGAAGATCCACCACTCTGGGGTCTGTGACGTGGGCATTCTTCATAAACATTTCTCGGACTTTCTCCCGCCCCTGTTTCACAGAGATGTCTAGCTGGAATAAGTTCACTAGAGAGAAAACATGATTCAGGGTAGAAGTCTTATGGTTATGACATGTTTTTGTTTTTTAATTGAGTCAATGGACAGTCATTAAACACAGACAGGTTGCCCATCCACCACATTCACCGAATGTTAGCCTGGCTCTAAGCTCGGTGCTTGAGGACGGGAAGAAACATGAGATGTGGTGGTGGCCCTCAAGGAGCGTATGTTTTGTTTGGGGAGACGACCAGTATAGCATAGTTCAAGTGTATGAACAACCTGGGCTCAAATTCCAAGTCTGTCCCTTCCCAGCTATGTGAGCCCGTGTGCATTCGCTTCCCGGTGTCTGAGTACATTTACGAGTGAGATGAGGACAGTAAAACACAGGTAACTCCAGAGCGGTTGTGAGGATCTGAGACAATGCAAGATGCTTAGAACAGTGCCTGGCAGAGTGTTAGTGTTATTATGTAGAACATTGGCAAAGGATAAGGGGCTGAAATCGGGAAGAGGATGTGGTGTGGGCCTGCGCACCACACAAACGTAGCGGTGAGGGAGACGGCTGAGGGTTTGTGCAGAGACGGAGGCTTCAGTCCAGCCAGCAACTACTGTGATAGGTTCCTGGGGGAGGGGGAGAGAAGTCTATCATGTGGGCCCTGTTCTCTCAGTTTTAAATTCTAATTGGAGGGGCTGCTATCCATGAATGCAAACATGAATCACAATATTCAGCAACCCCTGATTAAATAAATGCCTAAAACAGTGGCACGAACTCCATGACCTGCGACTTGAGGTGAAGCACATGGATGTCCTTTGAAAATTATGTTTTAGCCCTGGATGTTGTGACTCTGGACAGAGCACCAACCTGCATAACAAAAGGTTGCTGGTTCATTTCCCAGTCAAGGCACGTGCCTGGGTTGTGGGCCAGGTCCCCAGGTGGGGGTGCGCAGGAGGCAATTGATCAGTGTTTCACATATTGATGTTTCCTTCCCTCCCTCCCTCCCCCTCTCTAAGAACAAATAAAATCTTTGAAGAATTTACAGTTGGGGCTCTTTTAAGGAAGGATATGTGGAATCTTCCCCTACTATCAGTACAACCCTCCCCTGAATTTTTATACTAGATTCCTGTCCACCCTGGGAGAACAAACCAAGGTACCCCTAGGTGTACCCACGGAGCTGGCCCCACCGCTCCCATGTCTCAGCCTCCGAGCCACACAGTGGGGTGCTGGGTGTGTGACTCTTCTCAGGGAAATGTCACATGCACAAATGCAAAGTTTTGCTTACAGTGTGAGCTCACAGACCCCCGAATGCCTATCCTCCCAGCTTAGCAACACTTGTCTCAAGAAAGATTGCACAGCTTTGTCCTCGGCTTGCTCCTCTCGTCCTGACCCCTGAACACAACCCTCCACTAGTGAGAAAGGCCTTCTGAATGGTTCTTTGGTCTAAATCAGTGGCTCTCAAACCAATAGTGACTTCGCCATCCACGCCCTCCACCACCCACCGCCAATGTTCCAATATTTGGCAGTGTCTGGGGGCATTTTGGTTCGTCTCGGGGAGAATGCAATTGGCACCTAGAGGGTAGAGCCAGGGAGGCCGCCAACATCCTACAACGCCCAGGACAGCACCAGAAAACAAAGAATTATCCAGCACAAGTGTCACTACTGAGAAACCCCAGTGCAAATCAATTCCAAGTGTTCCCTACCTCTTGCTCCTCCCCATAACTAGAAAGGATTCTGGGCACTCATAGAAGTATTGTTTCTGCTAGAGAAACATTATGTTCTGAAACCTCTGGATCTAAATACACACCCCGAACAGTGACTTGCTACAGTCACTGCCCACACCACAGCCAATGAAGGCACTTGCATTTGCAGTTCATGAACTAGTAGTTCACTCACGTTCCTCCCTCCCTAGCGTCCTGTGTAAGTTGTGGTCATCAACAATATCTCAAAAAGTCGGCTTGCAGTCAGGGACCCTGCGGAGCAGGCACAGCTCCTACCCATCAAAGAACTCCTGCAAGGAGTCTCCTGCTGGGGTGATATCAAATATCAGTGGTGATAACAATAATACAAGCAACGGTAGCAGCCAACATTTAATGCTCACCTAAGTGCCAGGCCCTATCCTAAGCCGTCTAGATATTAACCTGTTTTACACGGTGACTCTGAAGAGGGTACTATTATTTCCTCTATTACAGATGAGGAAACTGAGGCACAGTGAGATAAAATAACTTGTCCAAAGTCACACAGCTACTAAGGGGCAAGGCCCGGAGGCATGTCCAGTCACCACATTCTACTCTTTAAACACAGGCAGGGACGCGGCGCTCTGCGGGGTGCCGTGGTGGGCCAGCTAGCCTAAAAACACCTTCCCTCTCAGACAGCATGATGGTCTGCACGGAAACACGCTAAATCGACAACATAAAATATCCGGTCCCTGGCATGCGCACTGACTGCCCTTGACAGTTTAGATGGGATTTCTCCCAACCTTCCTTTCATCGGGTACACTGGGTGGGAAGCACTGAAGGCGATAAGAAAACCAAGTCTGTGCACCCCGCAGCTTATATTTTAATGCATCAGGTGAACAGATTGGTTTTCTGACATCTAAGTGATTGCAGGGGTTCTGAAGTAGAGGGCAGGAGAGCAGGGGGTGGAGAGGAGCGCCTAAGGATTACTAGGAGTAGGTAGAAAGAACAGACGGAGCAAGACTTGAGAGACTGAAGGAGGGAGGGGAAAATATCTCATTGAAGGGACTGGAAAAGGCATCACTGACTTATGGATGACCTTGGGACAGTCACCTCCCTTCTCTGGTTCAGTGTCTTTTTTGTGAGATGTGGGTACCAGATGATCGCCCAAGCCCGGCAGCCACTTTGGTTATACAGGTAATAGGCTCGAGTGGACTTTGGGTTCCAGATCCACCACGGGCTAGCTTTGGCCCTTGGGCATGTCACGTTGCCTCTCCGTGCTTCAGTTCCCTCCCCTATAAAATTAGTATGTCACTGATAGTCCCTGCTCTCTCTCCAAGGGTTTCGTTAAGAATCACAGCGGAACATGGGAGCCGAAGCGCCGAACGGATGCCGGACATGGCTGGTATGAGCTCAGCGCCGCTGCCAGGTCGGGTCCACCAAGAATCAGGTGACCCTCCTCCCCTGAAACGTGCGGGGTAGCCTCAGCCCAAGTTGGTGACCTCGGCTCGGCCCGAAAGAAAGCGGAGGCCAGGGCCGCTGCGACCTTGAGCGGCTGCCGCCGGAGTCCCGCGTACGTCGATGCCTCTCACCAGTGGTTGGCACCTCCCGATACCAGGCGCGGTACAGCTCGCGTACCCTCCGCTTGGCCTCGTTCATGTCTCGACTGAAAATGGGCTTCACCGAGGTGCTGGCCGCACCGGCGGCCCGCCGGAGGCCGCTCGCCGCCATCTTGCTACGGAAACCACTTCCCAGCCCACCCCCTTACAACCCCGCTAGTGAGGCCAGAGGTCGAAAGTCTCTTCTCATTGGCTAAACCCGAAAGCCACGCCCCCAAAACGCCGTAGGGTGGACGGGAGGACGGCTCCGGGGCTCTCTGATTGGCCCGGAGGCCTCAATCTCTGGGTGGGAGAAAATCCTCTACAGGCTGCTTCCGCTGGTCTGCAGAAATGCGAGCTGGTCGGCGGGACGCCCTAACCGTCGCCCTACGACGCCGACAGGGGGCGCTCGGGCACAAGGCTGGCCACGGCCTTGCTAGTGGCGCGGGGCCACGGAGCTGCCTGCTCCCAGCCCCCCGCGGCGCCCCTGTGGGAGCGCCAGTCCGCGCACAGAGCTCGAACTTCCTTGCTCAGCTCCCGAGGCGCGGGCCGCGGGGTCCCAGGTGACGGCTGAGGCAGGTAATGGTGCCCGACGGCCGTGGCGCCGGTGTGGCCCCTCTGCATTTTTTTTTTTCTCCTCATAAATGAACTCTCTCGAAGCGCGGTATAGATGTGAAAGCGCTTTCCTGCCCTTTGCTTCTCGGCGCTTTTCCACAGCCCAGGGAGGTAGGTTATAGCATCAGCCCCGTTTTGGACAAGGACATTTTCAACCCAAACTGAAGAGGTCTGTGAAAAACAGCCCAGGAGTTCGCAGCTGGGTATCTCCTTCCTTCCTGGCACTTTTCTGCGGAGGTAATCTGAACATGGAGAGCCTGCAAGTGTGAGAGGAAAAGTAGCCCCTGACATGGCAGCAGCCGCACTAGTTAGTTACCTAGCCGTCTTTGATTGCGTGGGTCAGGTAGGTCCCGTTTGCATCCCCGTCGTACCGGTGGGGAAACCGAGGTGGCGCCGAGACCGCGCTGTTTGCCCCGTTAGGTCCTCCGCGGCTCCCTGGCCCCGGCCTGGCGTTCGCGTCTCTCCCCGGGTGCCTTGCGACTGTAGGGAAGGGGCAGCGGCTGCGCTGCGCCCGGCCCGGCCAGCACGGGCTGTGGCCCTCCCTCTGGCCCAGTCTCTCCCACTCGAAAGAGTTAAAAACTTGAATTCTAGTCTCCTTTTATTTTAAAATATATTCGTACATTTAAATGAATCCTACAAAAGAAAGTATGTCACATAGATAAATAATAAAGCACGATAATAAAATGAAAGCTTTTGAATGCCAGTATCTTAAGAAATGGTAATGGCAACTTAAGAAATGGTAATACAGTGAAAATCTCTATAAAGCATACAATGTACCTGGTAAGCACTGTTTTAAGGTCCCCCTGGCACACTGACTTTGTTTAAGCTTCACAACACACCTGTGAGATAAACGTACCCATTTTAGAGATGAGAAAACTGATACACAGACTGGGTTGCTTGACAGCTTTGGGTTGAGGCCTCATAGGTAGTGGCTCCCGAGTCTGTGCTCTGCCTCTCACAGCATCTATACAGTATCTACCTGTGTGACTGCCCTGTCCATGCTCCTGCCTCCTCCAGGTGTAACCTCTATCATGAATTTAGTATTTAATATTCCTTTTCATTAAAACAAAAAAGGGGCCTCCAAAACCACCCACAAGCTGGGGGGAAATATTTGTAAATCTTGTATTTTGTAAGGGACTTGTAGCTAGAATATATAAAAGGTTCTTACAACTTGGTAATAAAAAGACAGTTCAATTAAAAACGAACACAGGTGATGTCAAATGCTGATGAGGATGTGAAGTAGCAGGAAGGCTCATTCATCGCGGGAGAGAATGCAAAATCACACTGCCACTTTGGAAGACAGGTTAGCAGCTTCTTAACAAAACGAGGCATTTAAATTTTTTTTTTTTTTAAGACAGAGGGGAAGGGTCAGAGAAAGAGAGGGAGTGAAACATCAATGTGTGATTGCCTCTCACGTGCCCCCCACTGGGGACCTGGCTGGCAACCCAGGCATGTGCCCTGACTGGGAATGGAACCTGTGACCCTTTGGTTCGCAGGCCAGCACTCAGTCCATTGAGTCACACCAGCCAGGGCAAAACAAAGCATTCTCAACGCCACTCAGCCATCCCACTTCTTGGCATTGCCCAATGAACTGAAAAGTTATGTCCACAGAAAATCTGCAGTGGATGTTTGTATTCATGATTGCCAGAACTTGACAGCAACCAAGAAGTCCTTTAGGAGGCGAATGAATACATACACAGCGGTACCGGCAAACAATGGGGCATTCTCCAGCGCTAGAAAGAAACGAGCTATAACGCCATGAAAAGACGCAAAGGAAACCTAAGTGGGTATCACTAAGGGAAAGAAGCCCATGTGAAAAGGCTACATACTGTGTGATTCCAGATGTACGACATACCGAAAAAGGGGAAAACTGTGGAGATAATGAAAAGGTCATCGGCTGCCAGAGGCTGGGAGCAGGGAGGGATGAACAGGTGCAGCACAGAGAGTTTTTAGGCAGTGAAACCATTCTGTATGATACTATAATGGTGGACACACGTCATTGTACATTTTCCCAAACCCATAGAGTGAGCCCTAATGTGAATTATGAACTTTGGGTGACAATTATGTGTCAGTGTACGTTCGATGATTACAACAAGTGTGTCACTATGCTGAGGGATGTTGGTAGTAGGGGAGGCTGCGAGTACCTGTGTGTGGGGGGAGGAGTGAAGTGCATACGGAAGTCTGTGTACTTTACCACTCAATTTTTCTGTGAGCCTACAACTACTATAAAATGACTTTTTAGGTAAGCAAAGGATTTGAATAACTATTTCTCCAAATTAGATATACAAATGACCAGTAAATACACAAGAAGACATTCAATATCATTAGTCATTAGGTAAATGCAATTTAAAACTGTAAGATACCACTCTCCGACTACAATGCCTAAAATAAAAAAGACAGACAATAGTGTTGGTGAGGATGGGAAGAGACTGGAACCCTTGTACAATGCTGGGAATGTAAAATGGTGCAGCCACTTTGAAAAATTCTGGTAGTTTCTTTTTTTAAAGTATATTTTATTGATTATGCTATTACAGTTTTCCCAGTTTTTTTCTACCCTTTCTCCCCCCTCTGCCCTGCAACCCCTAACCCTCCAGTCCCCCCACCCCCTTAGTTCATGTCCATGGGTCATTCATAGAAGTTCTTTGGCTTCTCTGTTTCATATACTATTCTTAACCTCGCTCTATTTTATGCCTGCCATTTATGCTTCTTATTCTTTGTACTTTTCTCCCCCATTCCTCCCCTCCCTCTCCCCACTGAAAACCCTTGATATGATCTCCATTTCTCTAGTTCTGTTTCTGTTCTTGTTGTTTGCTGAGCTTTCATTTTTGTTTTTTAGGTTCAGTCATTGATAGTTATGAGTTTGTTGTCAATTTACTGTTCATATTTTTTTATCTTCTTTTTTTTAAATAAGTCCCTTTAACATACAATAAGGGCTTGGTGATGATGAACTCCTTTAACTTAACCTTATCTGAGAAGCACTTTATCTGTCCTTCCATTGTAAATGAAAGCTTTGCTAGATAGAGCAATCTTGGATTTAGGTCTTTGTCTTTCATGACTTGGAAAACTTCTTTCCAGCCCCTTCTTGCCTATAAGATTTCTTTTGAGAAATCAGCTGACAGTCTTATGGGAACTCCTTTGTAGGTAACTGTCTCCTTATCTCTTGCTGCTTCTAAAATTCTCTGCTTCATTTTAATCTTGGGTAATGTAATTATGATGTGCCTTGGTGTATTCCTCCTTGGGTCCACCTTCTTTGGGACTCTCTGAGCTTCCTGGACTTCCTGGAAGCCTATTTCCTTTGCCAGATTGGAGAAGTTCTCCATTATTTGTTCAAATAAGTTTTCCACTTGTTGCTCTTCCTCTTCTCCTTCTGGTACCCCTATAATTAGGATGTTGGAACATTGGAAGATGTCTTGGAGGTTCCTAAGCCTCTTCTCATTTTTTTGAATTCTTGTTTCTTCATTCTTTTCTAGTTGGATGTTTCTTTCTTCCTACTGGTCCATACCGTTGATTTGAGTCCCAGTTTCTTTCCCATCACTATTGGTTTCCTGTGCATTTTCCTTTATTTCACTTAGTGTAACCTTCATTTTTTCATCTAATTTGGGACCAAATTCAGCCAGTTCTGTGAGCATCCTGATCACCAGTGTGTGTTGAACTGTGCATCTGATAGGTTGGCTATCTCTTCATCACTTAGTTGTATTTTTTCTAGAGCTTTGATCTTTTCTTTCATTTGGGCCATTTCTTGTTTGTTTGTTTTGACGGGCCTGTTACGTGGTAAAAGGAGAAGCTTTAGGTGTTCTCCAGGGTGGGGTAATTCACTTCACTGTGTTGTGACCCTGTACTTTGGGGAGGGGTCTGAGAGGGAACAATGGCCCTTGCTCAGCTCTCAGCTGGATTTCAGTCACTTCCTCCGTTTCCTACAAGCAAATTGGGCCCTTCTGGTGCTGGTTCCCGGGTGGGTGGGCTTGTGTATGTTCTAGGACCTTGTGGTTCTCTCCAACAAACTCTCCTGTGAGGCTGGGAGTCTCTCCCACTGCCACCTCAACCTTCACAGGTGTTTTCAGTTGGTGGTTTGAGGCTTTATTTCCCTGCGCTGGGGCCCTGGGTTGCGCAGTCTGTCCTGCTCCCCGTTGTTTCTCCCGGTTTTTCCGTGCGCAAATGTGGGACTGCTTAGTCTGCAGTCCGCCACCTCGCAGGGTCCACCTGCTGCTGCCTTGCGCGCTCTGCTCCACAGTCCCGCCCCCTTGCGTTCAATCCACTCAGTCCAGCTACACCAGCCAGGGCCTGTTTGTTTCTTTTTTTAAATCGAGAATTTCACCTGGCAGGTGTGGCTCAGTGGTTTGAGCTCTAGCCTGTGAACCCCGGGTCGCCGATTTGACTCCGAATCAGGGCACAAGCCTGGGTTGCAGGGCCAGGTCCCCAGTGGGTGGGTGGGGGGGCATGTGAGAGGCAACCGCACACTGATGTTTCTCTCCCTTTCTTTCTCCCTCCCTTTCCCTCTTTCTAAAAATAAATAAATAAAATCTTTAAAAAAGAATGTCCTCAGGTAAGGATTAAATCTGAGAATTTCCTAATTTCGCCCCAGCATTCCTGATGGATATTTTCATTGGGTATGGGAGTCTGAGTTGACAGTTTAAACTTAAAAAAAAAAAATGCATGTTACTTCCTTCTGGCCCCTATGGCTTCTGATGTGTAATCAGCTGTCATTCAAATTGGTTTTGAATGACAAAATCAGGGTATTGTTTTTCTCTGGCTACTCTCAAAAGTTTTTTTTTTTAAATTTTTCGGAAGTTTGTGATGTAGCTTTGTGTGGACTTGTGTGAATTTAGCTTGTTTGGGATTGGCTCAGCTTCTTGGGTCTGTCATGCCTCTTACAAAGTTTGGAGAGTTTGCTTTCAGTATTTGCTCAGCCTGCCCTCCTTCCCCTCCCCTTCCAAGGCTCCGAGGTCAGGACGCTCCATCTTTTTGTAGTTCCCACACGTCCCTGTGCTCTGTTCACTTCTTCCTCAGTCTGTTTTTTCTGTTGTTCAGATTGAGTAATTTCCATTGTTTTATCTTCCAGTTCACTGGTTATTTTCTCTCTTTTCAGCTTTTGAACCCATTCACTGAGCTTTTTATTTTGATTATTGTTCTAAAGTTACCATTCGGTTCTTCCTTATACCTAATGTTTCTCTGCTGAGACTATTTTTTATTTTGTTTCCAGCATGTTCATCATAATTGCTGGTTGAAGCATGTTTATGTCTGCTTTAAATCTTTACCCAGTAATTTTACCATCTCTATTATCTCCCTGTTGGCTTCTAGTGATTGTCTTTTTTAAATTTAATGTAAGATGTTCCTTGGTTTAAGTATGATGAGTGATTTTTCCGTTGAAACCTGGACATTTTGGAGATTGTGTTATGAGACTCGGGGTCTTATTAAACTTTTCTCTTTTGCCTGGCTTCCTTTGACGTCAGCGGGGGAAGTGGGAGAGCTTCCTTGTTACTGTGAAAGGGGGTAGAAGTCCAGGTTCCCCACTCAACCTTGGGTGACACTAAGGGGCGGGGGCCCTGCATAGTAATTAGCAGGAGTTCAGCTCCAGTCCCCCCTCCCCCATCTTCCCCTGACACCGCTCTGGTTGGCAAATGTAGGCGTGGAGGGTTCCATTACCCCTTCTCCCCGCAAGACCTTAGCCGACACACTGACACCGCGGGAGGAAGACTGCCTTTCTCTTAATACCTGTGGTCAAAGGTGAAAGTCCTGACCCTCTATAGTTCTCCTCTGATACCGCCCAGTGGGGAGAGGGCGGCACAGGAAGTATGGCCCTCTGAGCATGGGGCCCTGAGTGGCCACACGGATTGCAAGTTTAGGAAACTGGCCCTGAAAATAACCTTACCTCCCACTTCAGGTTGTAGCCCGGAGAGGCAGCTCCTACAAAGCCTGGGTCACTGTAAAGCATAGATATCAGGAGCACAGAGTAGTGGACCCAGATCTGGGACTCTGGCCCTGCCACTCACCCATGGGTCCATGGCATGCACTTCTCAACCATTTCCTGTGTGATGTTCTTTGTCACCCATTTGTCACAGGTGGGCCCAGGTAACCAGGTTCTTGGTGATCAGGACAAAGATTTGAACCAAACACCCAGAGTTTATAGCAGAGAACATGGAAGCAGGCCAACTCTAAGCAGAGATTGACCTCATGGGCTGGAGGGATTCTATTCTTATAGGGCGGATTTTTCCTGGCTAGTTTTGGCAGGCTTTTACTGTGACAAGTTGTAAAACTACTACTGCACATGTGGTCTTCCATGGTTTTCCAAGATTGGCCACCAGGGAAGGGGGTCCCACAATGTTACCTAGTTGACCCCCCCTTCTCCTGGGGTCCCCCCACACTAGGTTTGCCTTTCCCTTCACCAGAGAATTATAGCTCTCCATGTTAGAGATTGGTGAAAAGGAATTATTTATTCAAGTTATACAGACTTAAGAGTAATGGCTTACTGTCTTCATCAAAATCCCAAAGTCCCTTAAAACACCCACAAACATATACAGTCCTTCTTTCCTCTTGCCCAGTCCAAGGTACCGTATCTCAGGAAAAGAAATAGAAAGCCACGTGGTGATTCTCTGCCAAAGCCAAGTGACAGTTCTCCACTAAAGCTGCATGATGGTTCTTCTCATGGCTGCAGAGCGGGGGTGGGGGGTCCCCCCCACTCTGGCCAAAGCTGCGTAGTTCTCTTTGCTAAAGCTACATGGTGATTCTCTCACACATGGCTGCGGGAGTCCCCGTTCTGGCCAAAAGCATGTGGTTCTCCCTGCTAAACACTGAGCCAAATATAGAGGACACACAGAGAATGGAGTCATCGTCCTTGCCCGCATATGCCTCAGCAGTGTGCGTGCTCCTGGGACCTGGACAAACTTCTGGGCTCGGGGAGGGACAGTAATGCCTCAATTCCTTACGATCCACTTCCCACCAACTTGGTGAGTTGGGGGCTTGGAGGTAAAATTTTTGTTTTAAGTAACAATAAAGAAATGTGTCATTTCACTATTTCTTGCCCATTTGAGTTTGTGAACTGAGGTTTTGGGGAGAACTGATTTTATATATATATAGGTATCTTCCCACACCTTTTGTGTTGCAGTTCATCTTTTTCTCTAAATGTCTCCGAAGTCGTTCTGTGAGGTCATATAGATCTGCTTCGTTTTATTTCTGGAAAGAATTTATCATATGGATATATCATATTTTAGTTGTTCCTCTATTCATGGATCTAGCTAGTTTCCAGCTAGCATATTTCTTTATTGTTATTTAAAACAAACATTTGGAAATGTTTCCTCTTAGTCTGTGGCTTGTCTTTCTACTTATTCCGTTATCACTATCTTTAGAAAGACCAGAAGATTTTAATTTTGATGAAGTCCAGTTTATCAATTTTTTTTCTGTTATGATCTGTGATCTGGGTGTTATATTTGAGGTATATTTGCCTAATCCATGATCACAGGGTTTTTCTCCTGTGTTTTCTTCTAGAGGTTTTGCAGCTGTAGGTTTTGCATTTAGGTCTGTGATCAATTTAGAGCCAGTTTAGCATATGGTATGACATATGAATCGAAGTCCATTTTTTCCATAAAAATACCCAGTTGTTCCTTGACCATTTATTGAAAAGACTTTATAGTTCCTCCCCTGAACGGCGTTTGTACTGTTGTCTAAAATCAGTTGAAAACATACGGGTCTATCTCTGCATTCCGACCTGGGCCGATTCACCCCTCCTGAAGCAGCCTGGTGACAGCCACCGCCACCCCTGCCCCCACCCCTGGGAAGTCACCAGTCACCGAACCGATGCCTGGCTTAGATCCGCATAGAGCACCACAGCCCAGAGCTCCTGGGCTCAAGCCATCCTCCTGCCCCAGCCTCCCGAGTAGCTGGGACTGTAGGCGGGCGCCCCTGCGCCCAGCCACGTCCGCGCTCTGCTCTATTTCATCCGTTTGGGTATCAGCAATCTCATCCTGTCTTGATTACTGTCCAGCTTGGACACGTATATATTTCCATATACACTTTAGAAACAGCATATAGATTTCAACAACAAAAATTTGATGGGGGTTTTATTGTGATTCCACTAAATCTTTAGATCAATTTGAGGGTGGAATTGACATCTTAATGATGTTGGATCTTCTAATCCACGACTATGGTATATAGCTCTTCATTTATTTAGGTCTTCTTTAATTTCTTTTAAAAATTTATTTATTTATCTTTAGAGGGGAAAGGAAGGAGAGAGGGAGAGAAATATCAATGTATGGTTGCCTCTGGTGTGTCCCCTGCTGGGGACTGGCCTGCAACCCAGGCATGTGCCCTGACTGGGAATCAAACCGTGATCCTTTGGTTTGCAGGCCCGCACTCAATCCACTGAGCTACACCAGACAGGGCAGGTCTTCTTTAATTTCTTTGGCATCGTTTTGTAGTTTTTCATATACAGGTCTTGCACACGTCTTTTGTCAGGTTTCCCCCAGAGTAGGTCATATTTTTGATGCTATGACAAATGGCATTTGAAAATTTCAAATTCCCAATTGTTCATTGCTTTTATTTAGAAATAGAATTGATTTTTATTTTCAGAGCAGTTTTAGGTTTACAGCAAATGTAATTGATTTTTTATATTGCTCTTATATTGTTTCACCCGTCTAAACTCTAGTAGCTTTTTGGATGACCCTGTAGAATTTTATACACAATCATGTTGTCTGCAAAAAAAGACAGTTTTACTTCTTCCTTTCCAATTTGGTTGCCTTTTTCTTCTCTTTCTTGACTTAGTTCACGGTCCAAAACTTCCAGCACAACGTTATGTAGAAGTGATGAAGACAGGCACCCTTACCTTATTCCCGAACTTAGGGGGAAAGCATTCAGTACTTTACTGTTGAGTATGTTTACTATTAATTAGCTCTACTTTTTTAAAACATTAATTTGAGAGAGAGAAACATTGATTTTTTTGTTCTATTTATTTGTGTATTCACTGGTTGATTCTAGTGCGTCCCCTCACCAGGGACCCAAGCCTCCACCTTGGTGTGTGGGGATGATGCGCTAACCGGTGGACTACCCAGCCGGGGCCAGCTCCGTGTTCTTCACAGGTGTTCGTCGTCAGGTTGAGCATGTTTCTAACTACTCCTAGTTTGCTGAGAGTTTTTGCAGGGACAGATGTTGATTTTGTCCTTTTTTATGCTTCTATTGAGATAATCATACAGTTTTGCTTTTTTAGTCTGTTAATATGATGAATTAGATGGATTAATTTTTCAGACTGAACTAACCTTGCATTCCTGAGGATAAACTCCTTTGGTAGTGATGTATTATCCTTTTATTAAAATTGATTATGCCATTACAGTTGTTCTATTCCCTCCCTTCATTCCCCTCCACCCTATCCCCCCGTCCCCACCATTACCCCCCCTTTAGTTTATGACCATGTGTCTCAAGTCCTTTAGATTCTATATTTCCCATACTATTCTTCCCCCCATTTATTTTCTATCTACTGTCTATGCTACTTATTTTCTGTACCTTCTCCCCCCTTCTCCTTCTCTCACTCCCCTGTTGCTAACCCTCCTTGAGATCTTCATTTCTATGTTTCCACTCCTGATCTAGCTGTCCTTTTAGTTTGCTTTTGTTTTAGGTGTGGTTGTTAATAACTGTGAGTTTGCTGTCCTTTCACTGTTCATCTTTTTTTAACTTCTTTTTCTTAGATAAGTCCGGAAAACTTATTTGAACAAATAATAAAGGAGAATTTCCCCAATCTGTATTATCCTTTTTATATGTTGTTACTTTCAACTTGATAAGATTCATTCATAATATTTGCACCTATGTCTACGAGGGACGTCGAGCTATAATTTTCTTTTCATTTTTGTCTGGTTTTGCTGCTTTCACAGAATGAGTTTGGAAGGTATTCTCTCCTGTTCTTCTGGAAGAGTTTGTGTAGAATTTATATTATTTCTTTCTTAAAAGTTTGGTAGCATTCACTAGTGAAGCCAAATGGTCCTGAAGTTTTCTGTGTGGGAAAGTTAAATTCAATGTCTTGAATAGATACAGGATTATCCAGGTTATAGATTTCTTCTTGCATGCATGAACTTTAGTACTTTGTGTCTTTTAAATATTTTGTCCATTTGATAACAATGTCAAACTTATTGGTATAGTGTTGTTCAAAACATTCCGTCATTATCATTTTAATATCTGTAGCATCAGCATCAATGTCACCTTCCTCACTCTTGTACTGATCATTTGTGTCTTACTTCTTTTTTCCCCTAATCTCTTCTATCCACAGGATTGTATACTCTGTTAATATCACAAAACTAGCTTTTGCTCTTATTTATTTTTCTTTTTTTTTAGGTTTAAGTGCTATTGCATTTATTATTTTACTAATTCCTACCTACTACAGAACATTTAATTAATTAATTTTTAAACGAAATTTATTGGGGTGACATTGGTTAATTAAGATAATTTCCACTCTGATTTTTTTCTTTCCTTTCTTGTGCTTATTTTGGGTTTATTTTCTCCTCTATTTTTACCCTTTTAAGGTAGAAACTGAGGTCATTGATTTGAAAGTTTTCTTATTTTCTAATACGTTAGTGCTATAAATTTTTAAAAGTACTTCATTAACTGCATCCCACATATTTTTAAAAGATTTTATTTATTTATTTATTTTTAGAGAGGGCGGAGGGAGGGAGAAAGAGAGGGCAAGAAACATGGATCTGGTGCCTCTTGCGTGCCCTGAAGTGGGGACCTGGCCCGCAACCCAGGCATGCGCCGTACCTGGGAATTGAATCAGGACCCTTTGGTTCAACGGGCCAGCACTCAATCCACTGAGCCAGACCAGCCAGGGTATATCCCACAAATTTTTATATGTTTTCATTTTCACTGAGTTAAAATACTTTCTAACTTTCCTTTTGACTTTTAATTTTATCCATATGTTATTTAAAGTTGTGTTATTTAGTTTCTGAATATTTGGGGATTTTCCAGGGAACTGTTACTGATTTCCGATTTAATTCTATTGTAGTCAAAGGACATAAACTTTAATCTTTTCTTTTTCAAGAGAAAAACATCAACTCGTTTCTCCACCCGTGTATGTATTCATTGGTTGAGTTCTGCATGTGCCATGACCTGGGATTGAACCCGCAACTTTGGCGCATTGTTAGGACTCCAACCAACCAAGCTTTGTGGCCAGGGCAACTTTAATCTTTTTTTTTTAAGTTTTAATAAAAGATTTTATTTATTTATCTTTAGAGGGGAAGGGAAGGAGAGAGGGAGAGAAATAACAATGTATGGTTGCCTCTCGTGCATCCCCTGCTGGGAACTGCCTGCAATCCAGGCATGTGCCCTGACTGGGAATCGAACCACGATCATCTGGTTCTCAGGCCTGCGCTCAATCCACTGAGCTACACCAGCCAGGGCCAAATCTTTTAAAATTTACTGAGACTTGTTTTATGGTCCCGTCTTGGTAATGTGTCATATGTACGTGAACCTTAGGCATTCCTTAGTTTTACATCCTTGGTTTTGTAATTATACTTTGGTAACATTTACAGTAATTTGGGGAGGATAGAAGCTATTGTCTTGAATCAGAGGTGTCTGTCCGTCGTCTTCAAGCGCCTCGAGGGTAGGCTGTGTGTCCTGTTCACCTTTTTATCCCCTTGGCATGATTCACGGCCCAAGATGGAAGCCCAGCGACACTAATTGGACGAGTGGATGACACTTAGAAATTGTCTGGCTGATTCAGAAAATAAGCTTTTTGTCTTATGAGACAAGACTGAGTCTTCCACACCTTCGCGTCTTTGTGTCCCTACAGGACTTCATACAGAACTTGGCACGTCGTGGCGGCTCCGGCATCGCCGATGGCACTGAATGGAACCAAAGAGATACCCACGAAGGTGCCGCCTCTGACTGATAGGGAGTGCAAGCCACCCCGAGGCCACTGACCAAGGGTGTCCTGTCATAAAGCCCCTAAGACATGATGTCACACACCCAGACACCACTGTCCTTGAGAAAGGGAGGGGCTGCGTTCTGGACGCCCGACTCGGCTGCTCCAGTGCCCTTCTCGCCCTCAGCCCTGGAGCTTAAGGGAAGGTGAGTCGCTGCCTGGACGCTGACGTGGTCAAAGGTGAAAGTTGCTAAGGTCAGCAAGGTTGGTGTGTTTGTTAAGTGGGCTCAAAGGGCAGTGGCCCTAAGCAGGTGACGATTGTCAGTAGGGCCTTGGCCTACCTTTTCGGCTTCCCTTCCTACTGGCATGTCCCTTGTCCCCCTCCTCTCCTCTCCCTCAGGACTCATTTCCTCTGCTTTCTCCTCCAAACCCCTCTCAGAGAAAGCCTGATGGTGCCCCACCCCAGTTACAAGTGACTAACAAAGCCTATTGTGAACACACTGCCAGCAGAGCCCCAGAGAGGGTGATGGGGGGATGCTGAGGGACCGCGGCCCCACAGAGAAGCGCGGTGAGCCGAGGCCTGAGAAGGGCCCGCCCACCGGGTCGGGTGGCTAAAAGCATATTGGTGACTTTGGTGAGCGTTTTCGGGGACTTATGGGGACAGAAACATTGAGGCGGGCTGTGGATGGAACAGGTGGGAGGGGAGTGAAGACACCTACTGCAGACAGCTCTCTCCGGGAGACTGGAGTGAAGGGCAGGCGACAGTTAGGAAGGTCACTGGTGAGGGGATATGGGTACAGCAAGAAGATTTTTTTTTCATGGAAGAGATTAGTGATGTGTTCAAATACCGATGGCAAGGAGCCATTAGAGAAGAAGCTGAATATGCGGGAGGGGAGACTCCCCCCCAAAAAAACCACGCAGGGGGTGAGAAGTTCAGACAGATGGAATGCAGTACAGGGAGGGACCAGTCTCGGGCAGGGACGGAAGCCACTTCCTCGGGGAGGAAGTGCCCAGAGAAGCAGAGGGTGCACTGGGGGGCCCTGAGGGCAGAAAGTGCGGGGGGTTCCCCTCTGCTGCTGCCTGTCTTCCCCTCTGAGGGGAGGGAGGCAGGTGGGGTTGGGGGGTTAGGGAGAGATCCTGAGATAGTCCCTGTGGAGAAGGGGAGCTCACTCGGGTGAGGGAGGCTCTCTGGGCCACACCAAGGGCCCAGCTCCCAGAAAGAGACCTGGACTTGACGATGGCGTCAGGTTGCAGGGAGTTCTGACCCTGAGGGTGGGACTCCAGAGGGAACAAGCTGAGGAGGCCCAGAAATCTCCCCCAGTGCTCCCCACATCGCTCCCCAAATGCTGCATAACCCAGAAAATACTTCAAAGTGTTGGTAGTTTTAAATCATGATTATTTACTCTAATTCACCACCCACACCTGGGCACAGCTGATACCAAATGTTCAGTAGAACTAACCTTTTTCCTGCGTTCTCTCCAGCCCCTTTCCCATTCTTTTTCCTGGACCTGCCTTTCCAGCTCTAAGGGCACTGAAACCATCGTTGGTCGGGGCTCTGAGGTTGGGGAGCAGTTTCTGAGCATTCCCCAAGCTCACGGTGCTCGCCCGCCATCCTGAGTTTGCCCCCATCTGGGACCAGCCTGCTATCCTTGGTCCGAACCCCTCCGGTGGAGTTGCCTGCCGCCCCAGGTGCCTCTGGCGGCTGAGTCCTGCAAGCTACGGGGTAAAGGGACCCTGCGATCCCGGGCCTATGCGATAGGCCCATTGACTGTGGCGCATCTTCTCTTCTCAGACTGAAAATGGTGTTTGGTATAGGCTGCCAGACGGAGAGGTAAAGTGTAGGTGGGCCCTCTCACGGTGCTCCAAATGACCAGGAAGGGGAACCCCCAACTGGCCCCAAGAGGAAGGGAAAAGAGGGTTCTCCATAACTTTCCCCCTGACTGGTGGGATGTCTCTGGGACTCGGGATTGGGGTGAAGGGCCTGGCCCTGGCCAGTGGGACGTGGCTGTGTGTCTGTGGGCAGGGAGTCACCATCTCGGCAACAGCAAAATGCTCTGCTTGTCCTGAGGGAGGGGTTACAGAGCAGGCAGATGGGTCATGGGGTATGATTTCTAAGCCAGGTTGTGGGATCTCTTAGGCCAGCTCGTAGGGAGAGCTTTGGAGGGCCGTGGGAGAAGGGAGCCGTAGGGAGGGCTAATCCAGGGCCAGGTGAGCACCTGCGAGTGCCCAGCCAAGGTCAGGTCCCTGCCTTCTGGCTGGAGAGGCACCATGGACCCAGGTATAAGGAAGGAAGGAGAGAGGGAGGTACTGGGGATCCTTGTATGCTCCGGGCTCCTCGCCTGGCTTCAAAGTAGGCAGAGGCGCAGTGCCCCACTGGGCAGTCAGCAAGGGGCCCTGGCCGAGCCCTGCTACAGCTGAGGGGTGTCTTCATCCACAGTGGTGACTGGACACACCTGGCAGAGCAGGGCCTGGACCGGGGAGGGATGCCAGTGCCCGCCGTGAGGGCGTAGAGGCCCAGCCTCACACTCAGCCTCGCTTTTCTTCCAGGCTCCTCAAGTTCCTGTACATCGTGCAGGCCTTCCTTCTTGCAGGTAAGGGCCTGGGTGCTGGGGTCCATTGGGGTGACCAAGGACCCGGGAAAGCGGTTCTCTCCTCACAGCCACCTGTCTCCAGCTGCCCCCAGGGCTCCCAGGCCACCCTTCTTTCTCCCTTTCTTCCCTCTGTACCTTCATCGTGCCCCTGGCATTTGAACCCATGTCTCACTCTAAACCTCACGCTTTCCCCGCCCCTGCCACAGACAAGTAAACCAATGAAAAAACACACATACAACCTGCTTATGTCCCAGAGCAGTGATTTTCAATCTGCTTGCATGCCTTTTGAAAAGGTATCCCCTCACACATTTTAAGTCAATACCTGATATCTTTCGGTATCAGCTTAGAAGAATATGACTTCTGACATATTGTAAATACTGACACTTAAAAATAATTACATCACTCTTTTCAATATTTTAACTAGTTTTTCTTCACCTACCTGCAGGAACGGTATGCTTCTATTTCCAGGGCTCTGTGGAGGACACAGCTGACCATGACATTGCTGGGGACACATCACAGGTAGGGCCCCTGTCAAGGCCTGGAGGCTGCAGCGAGAGCCCTGCGGCCATGCTCTTTGACCTTAGATGTCAACCGTGTGTGTGTGTGTGTGTGTGTGTGTGTGTGTGTGTGTGTGTGTGAGAGAGAGAGAGAGAGAGAGAGAGAGAATGGAAAGGTTCTGGAGAATTTTCCTGTTTCTGGCAAAGAATTAAACACAGGCCCTGCCCCCACCTTGTAGGCTCGCTGTATGGTCACCTCAGGGCCCCGTGGCAAACCCATAGGACAGGTGACCTCACGCACGTGAGAATCCCCGGGACGTGGTTCTGCGCTCGCGTGTGAGCGGGGTGGTGGTGAGCAGGACACCTGCCTGGGGCTGTGCGCCCTCTTTGATGTCCCAGGTCCAAGCACCCGGGCGGAAGCCCCTCTCCCAGCCTCAGCCAGGAGAACACCAGTGGGTGCCAGCCCCACTTCTGTCCTTTGTGAGAGCTGCCCAGTGGGGGCGCGAGCATCACTGGTTCCTGAGGGGTGGCCTTCGTGGTATCGCGAGTCAGAAACAGCCTTAACTCACACTGGACTGAGAGTTTGGCTGGGGACGGAATTCTAGACTAGAGGTGATTTTCTCAGATTTTGAAGACCCTCGTTGTCTTCTGGCTTCAAATGTTGACATTTAAGTCTGATGAGATCGAATTCCTACAACAGACTTTTTTCTCTGTACCTCTGGAAGTTTGTAGGGTCTTCTCTTTGTCCTCAGAATCCGGAAACTCACCGATGCCACCTGGGGTGGCTTCTCTTTGTCCACCGTTGTAGGCACTCGGCAGTTCCTTGTGCTGCAAACTCATGTCCCTCATCTCTGGGAAATTGTCTTGATAAAAACAAGGACGTATTTATTTAGAGTCCCTGTCACCCAGCCGGGTGCCTCTGTCCCCCAGTTCAGAAAGATCTGTGACTTAGTCCTTGGTCATGTCATCTCTGTTCTTTCTGAGAAATACTTTTTTTCTCCTTTACTTTCTACACTTTGCTCAAAATTTTCCCCATGATCATATTGTAGTTTTGCTTTTCAACAATTAGAGGTTAATGTTTGAACATTTCTGTTTTAAAGCCCTCCTGGTTTCATTCGTGAAGGCAAAGTTTTATCTTTCTAAAGACATCAGGAATCATTTGTTTGAGACTCTCTGGATTCCTGGTAGTCTTGGTGTCTGTGCGCGCCTGCTGTAATGGTGACCTGTGCACAGCAGCCGGGGGCCCCTAGGTGTCACCTCCGCCTTCATTCCTTCTCTCTCTCCTTGTCATGCAGCCCATAGGAGAGACCTTAAGGCCCGTGTGGGGGCCGATGGATAAGTGCTACCCTGGGACCACTCAGGTGGGTAAGGGCTGGGGATTCTTCTCGCCCTGGAGTGGGTGGCTGTCCCAGGCACTCTTGAGAGAGGCGGCGAGAGGCCGGGGAAGGGCTCCCAGCCACTCGAGGCTGTTTCCCTCTGCAGAGACGCAGAGTCAAGAGCGAGAAGAAGGAAGCCGCTGCAGTGAGTGAAGTCTCCCCTGGGAGGAGCCCGACCGCGGCTCCATGAGAGCCGGGGATGCCCTGGCTCATGGCTGGGAGGGCCTCTTGGGGGTAGCGGCAGGGTCCCTCCAGGAAACTCAAAACCCCAGCCCAGCTTGAGCTGAGAAGGGAAGTACTTCCCTGGGACAACAAAGACCCGAACACACCCAGCAGTGGAGAATGGGGAGGGGTGAGGCGTTCAAGAACCTTCTGGCCCACCTTATGTCCACCTGTCTCCCGGCAGGCCGGGACCCCCAAGGCCATGGGGGCCACGGGAGGCCTGAGTGATGCTGCCGAGGAGGAGCCTGGGGTCCGGTCTGAGGATGCGGGAGCGGTGAGGTCCCCAGCTGAGGAAGCAGCCAGCCCCATTCTTGCTGGGAAGGAAGTGGCAGGGACCCCCGGCTGTGAGGTAAGGAAGCCTGGTCAGGGCACTCGGGATGGGGGGCCCCCAAGATGATGCCAGACTGCCATCCTCTGGTGTGAGTGGACGTTGCCCGCATCCTGGCCTGCCCTGCCCTCTCGGGTACTGAGGCCTCATGTTCCCAGTTGCTCAACGCAGAACCTGTCTCATCGCGGCCCCCGGGCCCCTTCTCCTTCCCAGGGAAGTACAGGTGCCAGAGGAGACCGCTGTGCACCCTTCCGCTAAGCAGGCGGACCCCACCCCGCCGCAGCAGGCCTGCCTCTCTCCCTGTCCTCCGCGACCCTGTGGAGGTCGTCCAGAGCCTGGCTCCTCTCAGACCCTCCTGCCCAGGGAGGGGAAGAGTCCAAGCAGCCCAATGCCCGACCTTCCTGAATGAGCCTCCTGCTTGCTCCCCAGCTGGGGGGACTCAGGACCCCTCCCCTCAGCCCAGGGGAGTAGCTGTGTCAATGCTGACCTGCCTGCTCCCACCCGCGCCCCATCAGCCCGTACCCTGGCCCTGGGGAAAGGGCCTCCCCAGCCAGGGACCCCCAGGCACACCTGTTTGTGTTTTGTAGAGGCTTCCGGGGTGGAGAGAAAGGAGGACAGGCCCGGGGGACCACACAGCCCCTGAAGAAGCTCTGGCTCGGCTGGTTCCCAGCCTCTGACAGCCCCAAGACTCAGAACCATGAATGACAAACTGCCCAATAAATGCACAAGGTGATGCCCGTACGTCCCACTGCCCCCTCTCTGGCCTCATGTCCTCACAGACCCGGCGAGGCCCCGCCGGCACTCACTGTCCAACAGCTGCGGGAACACCGCTTCCTGCCACCACGCCTGCCCGGTCAGGGCTGCTCTGGAGAGGCCGGAGGGGTCCTGCTGGCCTTTGACTCCATGTCAAGGGACAGACCAATTCCTGGAATGCTGAGAGCCGGGAGCCCCCCCGTCGTGGCCGGCACTGGTGGAGCCCGTCAGAGGTGCCACTGCCCTGAGCGTCTGGAGTCCCCAAGCTGTTAACTAAGTGCACCAAAGGGCGTCCCAAGACTTAAGTAGGCAGACGGTCACTAGGCACCCCGGGGCGCTCCTGTGTGCCCAGTCAGAGCCAGCCCCTTCTGAAGTGGGCACGGGGTGCGGTGGGGGGCGGGGGATGCAGCTAACAAGGTCCAAGCCCAGGGTCACAGCCGAGGGACGGGACCCAGCGGCCGTCTGGGGCCATGTTCTCCTTGACAGAAGGGGAACCAGAAGCCCAGGGTCACACTGTGTTGTGACAGAACAAGGATTAGAGCCAAGCTGTTCTCCAAGGTCCCCATGTGGCCTCCAAGGTTTGACCCCTGTCCCTAAGACATATGTGCGGCCAGCAGGGGCCAAGCCTGCTGAGAGCTGGGCCTGACCTGGCCACTGAGGAACCCGTGCCCTGGTTGGAGCCTAAGGTGTCCTCCAGCTCCAGCGTGGCCCCGAGGGAACCCTCACCTGGTGGGGGCCGGGGTGTGAGCACCGCTGAGGGGCAGGGCAGGTAGTCAACTCGGCGGTGGGGTGACTGAGGGGCTCGGGGAGGTGGCTGGCTCCTGGACTGCCACTGGGCTTTCCAGGGGGAGCTCTGACACCCAATGGCTGAGCCTGGGGCTCACTGGGCTTGTCCCTTCCCAGCCGCCCTGAGTTCCCCACCTTTGGGGTGTCATAGGTGAAGTGGGGGAGCACACTTGATGGTGCCGGCTGAGCTGCTGGCCCGTGGTACCCGGTGGGGGTGTCGGGCCTGAGGTGCGGGCAGTGGGCCAAGTGAGCCCCCCCCCCAGCCTGGCCAACAGCCCTTAGCAGCCTAGTCTTGCCCCTCCCAGAGGGACCTGGGACTTATGTGTGGACTTCGTCACCAGCCCTAGTAGCCAGTATTGGGTCTCCGTAGGTGACTAGGGTAAGTCGTCACTTTCTGATCCTCAGTATATCCATCTCTCCAAGGGGGTCCAATGCTAGGTAAGGGTGGGTAAGGCAGGAAGGCCCTGGCCCTGGGGCGGCAGCTGCAGCTCCATCACTGCCAGGGGCTGATTAAGGGACTGGGTGGGACTCTCAGGCTGGAGTCACCAGATTGGTTTATTGTACATTGGGGCTCCCAGCTGAGGAGCGGGCTGGGGGCTCAGTGCCCCCTCTAGCGGGGCACAGCACAGAGCTGGTAAGGGACCGGAGTTGCCAGGAAGGAGTAGACACTGTGGTTGCTGGGGCAGGGCTGCCCCTCGGGCACGGAGAAGCTGAACCGCTGCAGGAGGCAGGAGAAGAAGAGGAAGAGCTCCATGCGGGCCAGGGTCTCCCCGAGGCAGGAGCGGCGGCCTGTGGGCAGATACGGTGGGGGAGGGGGGCTCGGTGAGCCTGGGGCCCGGGCTCCACCCCTTCAGAGCCCTCGGACGGGCAGCAGGCTGGGCCGAGGGGGTACCTGCTGAAAAGGGCATGAAAGCCGCCTGCTTAACGAAGCGGCCCTGGGCGTCCAGGAAGTTCTCCGGGTAGAAACAGGAGGGCTCCTTCCAGACGGTCTCGTCCTTCAGCACTGATGACAGGTTGGTGATAAGCATCGTCCCCTGTCAGGAGAGGCCTGACATGAGTGGGGGATGCTGGGACCCCTGCCACCAAACATGCATGGGCACTCGCACACTGCCCGGGACGCACCTGTCCTCATGGGGCAAAGTGACGTGCTTCCCATGGGTGCCCTCGCTGCCACCTGTGGCCGCATACCTGACTCCTCCAACACATTTTAGCTCGTCTCTCCCACCCAGCTGGGGGCTCTGGCCCTGTTCTCATCCCCACATGGCACCCAGGGTGCAGGCGGTGCCTGTGGAAATGAGTGGGTGGCTGGGCCCAGTCAGTGGCCACGTTGGGGCTACCAGATGGGAGGTGGGGCTGAGCTGGGGTGAGGAGGGCCACAGACCTACCTTGGGGATAAGGAAACCCTGCACTTCAATGTCACGGGACGTCTTGTGGGGCAAGCCCAGTGGAATGATGTCCCCGAAGCGCTGCACCTCATGGACCACGGCCATGGTGAAGGGCATTTGGGCCTGGTCCCCCATCTCTGGTTGTCGCACTTGCCCTATCACCTCGTCGATCTCCTGCTGGACACGGCCTGGACAGACAAGCATCCCCATGGTGGTCAGACCCAAGAGCCTGGGCTTCAACCACCTCTGGAGGCTGTGCCCATGTAGAGGAGGTGGTCATGCTGATGGCAGAGTTGGGACCCAGCCTCTGCTGAGAGCGCTCCTGGAGCTAAACCGGGCCCCGGGGTCCCAGACTGTCCCTCCCCTCCCACCGGGGCCCTGGGCTGGCTCGGCTCACGCTGCACGTCCGGATGCATGATCATGAACAGGAGGCCCCAGACCAGCGTGGTTGAGGTGGTCACCATCCCAGCACTGAACAGGTCGGACACCACCATGCGCAGGTTCTCATCATTGAAGCTGCTCTCAGGGTTCCCTTTGGCCTGGGCCATGCAGAGGGTACGTTCAGGGGCAGAAGGAGGAAGCCCCCAAGTGGCCTCTCAGAATGCACCCAGCAGCCTGGGTGCCAGATCACTGGATGATACACAGGCCTCACCTCATGGTACACCCACAACTCCCTGGCTCCACCCCTGGAAGCTGCCCCTCACCTTCTCCACCTCATCCAGAAAGGCATCAGTCAGGTCCCGGGGAGGCTGGGTTGGGTCCCAGGTCATTCTGTGCTCGGTGATCAGCTCGTCCATCATGTCCATGAAGGCCTTCTGCCCCGCGAATAACTTGGCAGCCAGTCTTGGGATGCGCAGGAGCACTGGGACCAAGTTCAGCACCTGTGCAGGCCACACATGTGGGGCCCTGCATGGCCTTTCCTGCTCTCAGGTGTTCCCCTTCACAAGTCTGGTCCCAGCTGCCTCCGAGGCATTGCCTCCATTGACCTGGGCTGCCAGAAGGATAAACCTAAAATCTTCCTGTGGCTGGTTCTGTGACCTCTAATGGAGGAGGTCCGGGTTCTTTAGCTCTCACCCGGGGGTGCTGACCCTGGCCCGCCTCTCCCATCTCTCTTGGCGATTTTTCTCTCCTTCAGGCCTTTCTTCTTGCAGGCGCCTGCTCTGAAATGCCCTTTTTTTCTGAAGCCCTTCTATATATTATCAATTCCGCTCCCCAAGGGCCCCTTGCAGGGCAGAAGCCTGCCTTCCACTGAGCTCGCCCAAGACTCCTTGTCCTCACCACCCTCCCCGCGCACCTCGCGCATGAGTCCTGACTCCTCCTTCAGTCCTTCCTGCATTAGGTCCAACAGCTTGACGAAGCGCGGGTCGTCGTACTCGAATCGGCGGCCCCAAACGAGGGAGGAGATCACGTTGCTCACCGCTTTATTTAGGAGGGCGTTGGGGCAGAAGGGGCGTCCTAGGAGAGGGCGGTGCGGGTCAGGGTGCCGCCCCCAGCGCCCCGTTCCCCCGCCCCTCCATCCCCGTCCCCTGCCTCTCAGCCCCCGCGCTCACCGGCCTGGTCAGTGAAGGCGTCACAGAGGCAGGAGGCCTCCTCGGTCACCCACTGCTCCAGTGACTTCTTGCCCACGCCGAAGTTGCGCAGGGTGGACAGGGAGAAGCGCCGCTGCTCGCGCCACGCGTGTCCGTAGCGCGCGAGGACTACTCCTGGGGGCGAGAGCGGGCCCGGCAGGTTTCCGCCCCGTGCCCTGCCCACAAGTCCTGGCCCCTTCGGCGCAGGTTTGCCTCGGCCTGTCAGTCACACAGGCTCGCGGGCTCCGCTCGGCCCCGCCTCCTGCTCTGCGTCCGCTGACTCCGCCTCCTCCACCAAATCCCGCCCACTCGACAACCCCCTTCCAACTAGGAACAGGTCCCACTCTCTGTCCTCGTCGCTCGCCAGCTCTCTTCTGTTGCTCTTGGCCCCAGGCTGCTGGACCCACGCTGACCCCCGCCCCCACCATTCCGGGAAGGTCCTGCCCGCCCCCGAACAGCTCCCACCTGACCGCGTCCCACCCGTTCCCACTCCCCGCGGCCACGGCCCGCCCCTCTGTTAGGCCCCGCCCACAGCCTTCTCCGGCGCCCTGGACACAGCTGCCCCGCTCCACCTGCCGCCCCCTCAAATTCGCTGACTCTTCCCTGCACCGCTCTCCAGGACCCTCCTCCGCCTGGGCCTGCCGGACCGCGAGTCACTGCGGGCCCTGTCCCTGTGCGGCCGCGGTCTGCCCCCTCCTCTTGCCTTCCGAGCGCGGCCCGAAACCCAGGTGCTGGTAGATAGGCATAGGCGGGCGGTCGGCGGTGTCCTCGCTGTGGTTCACCAGCGTCTCACGCACGGCTGCCAGGCCGTTGACCACGACCACCGGCGTCCGGACCAGCCACAGGCTGAACACGTCCCCGAAGCGGCGCCGCAGCTGCAGGCGGACGATCAAGGGTGTTTGTTAAGACCCCCGCCCACCCAGTCTCACGGCCCTAGCCTCGCAGACACCTGGGTGGTCAGGAGCGAGAAGGTGCTGGGACTTTATCCGGCCTCGTGGCCCGGGAGGTCATATCCTCTTGTTGAAGCACCTCACGTTGGATCAGACCACCCAGCTATGACTTTGCAAAGGTCACCGAAATTGTCAGTAGGCCTAGTTACATTTCATTTTACAGGTGAAGAAACCGAGGTTCACAGAGGTGAACAGTGAGGCCCAAGGACCTACAGCATGAGAAGAGTTGAACCCATTCTCTACCCCTTTCAACCCCGATTTCCTGATTTAAATGGGGCTCACGATCAGACTCCTCTCCCCCATTTTCAAGGACTTTCTCCCTGATCTAAACTGAAGGGACACAAGCTCACATAATTTAAACACAGCCCAACTGGAATCCAAACTCATTGCCAAGCACCATCCCCTCTCCAAGCCATCGCCCCTCTGACCTTTGGAAAATCTGAACTGCCCTTCAGGCCACTGTGCAAATGCCGCCTTCAGAAGCCCCTCAAACTGGCGGCCTCCTCTCAGCTCAGCTCCTTGTCTAGCCTGTGGCTTCACTCACCACCAACTGTCTGCTGTGAGGTGGGGTCCCCGGGACCTCTGCTGCCCACCCCCCAACCTTCCTCACCTGGTTAATAGAGCAAGGCATGTTCTGGAAGTCCAGCTGCAGCAGGTTGCCCAGCCCAGGCAGTGGCACGGGGCCTGGTGGGTAGCGAGCAGACCAGCGCCGCGCAGCCTGGGGCATCAGGCCCACCAGCAGCAGGAAGATGACCACGACCACGGCCAGAGTCCATAGTGCCTCCCCCGTCAGGAGCCCCATGGCTGCCTCAGTGCCCACCGGGCTCCTCAGGGTGCCCCTCACCACTCCAGGCACCTAGGACCAGGCCAGGCAGGGTGCTCTCACCACATCCTGTGGACTTGACCAGCCTGGGTTTTCTTTATAAAGGGAGTGGAGTCTGGCCTTTGCCCTCTGCTCTAGCCAACCTGTCTGTTGGGTGACTGTGTTGCCAGGGGTACAGGGAAGGGGCAGAGGAGGTCAGGAGCAGGGTGGCCAGAGAAGTCCTCATCCCTCCTGTCCTGTCTAGGTGTTCCCTAGGGCAGAGAGGCAGAGGTGAGAAGCCCACCCCCATCCAACTCCGGGGCTCTGTACAGGATCCGAGGAAGGGCCGGGGGGTTCAGACTTGACCCTTCCACCTGTCACAGTAGGTCCATGCCTCATGGTTTTACAGACTTGTCCCCAGGACACGTCCCGACCTTTCATACGTCACCTGCCTCCTCTTGAGTGACCTTCACCTCCCGCGTTTGTTGCTGCCCCTTGCCCACTGCTACAGGGAGGTCGCAGGCCCACGTGGAGGGAGGAATGAAGTTCTCAGTGTCCCCTCACTTCACACCGCTACATTCAACACACAGAATCACACATCAGACACCACCCACATGTTTACAGACTGACACAAGATCACACGCACACATTCATACACACTAGCACATGCATAACTTACACGCCTCCTAGTTCTCAGTGGGCCTGAGGCTGCCTGGACATGACCCCCACCTGGGGACCCCCACCTGGTTGCCTGCTGGCCCAGCTGCCTGGGTCTGGGGCAGGGAGGGGCTGTGTTGAGTTTGAACCTGGGGGGAGGGGGAGAGGGAGCAGAGTTGTGTTACAGCTCCCTGGTCACCCTGACATGCCAGTGCGACTGCCCGAGGACCCTTTCCTACGTCTGTTCCTAGCTCTGGTGGCCGCCCGGGCCACGGGTCTCCTTCACTCCCGGGACTTGGAGAAATGTGGGGTGGGCACTTCCCCTGGACGGCTGAGCCTCCTCAGGCCTGGCCCGGGACGTGCCTGTCCCCACAGCGGCGGGCCTGCTTCCTCCTCCTCACACTGTGGCCTTGAACATCAGCTGCTCCGACTCTTTCTGGGAGCCATGGAGATGGACACCAAGTGGACACGTAGCTTCTCCACACCCTCCCAGGCCCGCCGAGGGCCCTAAGGATGGACCCTCCCGTTGCCGGCCTCCTCCCTCTCCCCGAGCCGCAGGCTGTCTGGCCCTCCACACAGAGTGACCCCTCAGCACCCTTCTTCTTCAACAGGGAAAGAGGTGGGATGTGGGCTTTTAAATCAGCAAAGCTGGTGGAACTCTGAGGCAGGCCCTCTCAAACTCAAAGACCCAGGAGCCCAGAGGTGGAGATGGGGCATTGCTTCTTCCCCCTCCGCCCCTCCCAGGGGCATGTGAGGCAAGCGCTCCCTCTGGAAGCAGCCGGAGTAGTTCAGGGTCTTGAAGGTGCCCTCCCTCACCTGAAGCAGGGCTGGAGGAAGCCCTCCTGGCCCCATACCCCCCCCCCCCCCCCGTTCTCTCCCTCACTCCCCAACAGCAAGAGCACCAGAGTCCACCCAGAGCACCTCCGGCATCAGAGAGCCTGTGGCCTCTTGGTAAAATCCTGCTTGGTGTGTGAACGCTGTTCCTCCTCTTGCCGAGTCCCCACATCCCACTCTCCTGCCAGGCCCTGCTGGGCCCAGGCCCAGAGGGTGGAGTCTGCTGGGGCCCAGCTGGGCCCTCCCTGCATCTTGCCTGGGCCTGGGCTTGGATACTGTTCCACCCATACCGGGCATCCCAGGTGCTGGGCGCTGGGACAAGCACTTGCAGCACAGTGCGGAGAGGCTGGGGGGGGGCGCTCCCAGGTGCTCCTACGAGGAGGAGGCGGCGGAAGTCAGGGCCGACAGCCGTGCGGAGACTGCTTCGAGGGTCATGGGGACCTCGCCACAGGCTGGAGTAGGACTTTCTGGGGAGACTTCATGGAGGACTTTGGCCGGCTTTGGCACTGCAGGCCAAGATGACCTGGCGATGGGACCAAAGTGCCACTGCAAAGTCCTATGCAGGGGGAGGTGAGTGGCAGTGGGAGGGAGATGGCCAGAGACCTGGGCTTTGCAGGACTGGCTGAGGACTGGACTGTGCGGAGCTGGGGGGCTGGGCCTCTGGGAGGCAGGGAGGCCAGCTGTGAGGTCACACAACAGACCAGGAGGGCAAGACCCCCAGGCACTCTCGGGACCACCTGTGGCTTTTGTCCTGGCCTCAGCCGAACATCCCTGTCCTAGGGGGCACCCGTTTTCTACTCAGGACTGTCAGAATCAGGTGGTGGTAGCAGGGTGGTCCCACCTCACACACCGCCTTTACTGAGAGGCTGTTTGGATGTCGGGCCCGCTCCAAGCAGCCACCCTCACGGGAATGGGAAGGTCAGTGACAGGCCTGCCTGTGACTCAGGCGATGCCCTCCCCCTACGAGGGCCCGTGTGTGGGACGAGAGAGCAAAACTCGCAGTCGCGAGGCCTCTGGCCTTCTGCCATCATTGCATAACCGCAGCTTTTGTTGACGAGGCGACTGAGTGCCAGGCACTGCTCACTCAGTGCCCTTCCCACAGCCCTTAAGGCAGGTAGGTGGCTTTATGGTCCCCAAGGCACAGAGGACAGTGAGTCTCTCGAGTCACTCAGGTCAAAGTTACAGAGCAGCATTAGGGTCCTTCGCAAACTCCAGCTCTGAGCTTCTGCTGTAGGCTGTGGGCATAAACTTCCATAAGGGCCCGCATGTAAGTGGCCGAGATTTACTCTCAGGAACACTCATCCCGCCCTCCCTGGGCTTCTGCTCTGGTGAAGTTGCTGGTGAGCGGGCGAGTGCCCGTCCCGCCACCCCGCAGAGACCACGCCTGTCACAAGGGGTCACCAGCACAGGGGTCCTCGGGACACGTGACCTGAGACTTGAGTCCAGGGCGACGTCAGAAAGATGGCGAACCAGGAAGCACCCGGCCCTGGATCCTCCCAAGGCACAGAGACCCAGCCCTGGGCCCCCAACTCGAGGCAGAGCCGACCCCTGGTGAAAGCTCTGGAAAGCAGGGAGGGCGCGACAGCATCCAGAGGGGCCTCCGGAAAGTTGGCGGCATTTTGCTCGCCTGCCCCCCTCCCCCGCGGCAGGGCAGCGCCCGCGGCCCAAACCTCCCAATTCCCGCTCCTCCCTGGGGACAGAAAGACAGTATAGAACCTGCGTCCAGCTGGTCTGGGTGCCGCGCGCTGAGCACTCGGCGGACTCACCGGACTCAGCGCGGACCCCGGCGCGCCCGCGGGCTCCGGCTGGGTGGCTGCAGTTCCGCCGGCCGCCGCCGTGGGGCGCAGGAGCTCGCAACGGGGCAGGGCTGCCTTCCAGTTGTTTTAGGCCCGGGGCTTCGGCTTCGCAAGATGAAAGGAAAATTCTGAAGATCCGTGGCCCGACGGTGTCATTGTATTAGCGCTACTGAGATGCACACTTATTGGTCAAGGTGGTAAATGTTATGTTTACACCATGATTTAAAAGTTATTTTAAAAAAGTCCATCACCACTACACACCTGTGAGAATGTTCACCACCCAGAACACTGACACCCCCTGCTGCCCAGGACGTGGAGCAACGGAACTCTCGCTGGCTGCCCTGGGAGCGACTGCGCAACGGCGCAGCCACTTCGGAAGATAGTTCGGCGGTTCCTTAGAATATAAAACATTCTTTTACCAGCAATCAGTCCTTGGTATTGATTCAAACATGTTGAAAATTACATCCAAGCGTTCAGAACAGGCAGGTTTTATAGTGGCTTTATTCTTAATCGCCAAAACTTGGAAGCAACCAAGGTGCCTTTCAGGTAATGAGTGGATAAACTCTGGTGGGTCCAGACAACGGATCATCATTCAGCACTAAAAAGAAGCGAGCTATCAAGTCATGAAGACACGGGGGAAACATGCATACGACTAAGGGAAAGAAACCCAATCGGAAAAGGCTGCGCTGAGTACCACCCCAACCAGCTGGTGTCCTGGGCGACACAGAGCTGCGGAGCCAGAGAGAAAGGCCGGTGGGTCGCCAGGGCTTGGGGGGAGGTGCGGGGGCCAGGAGGGGACCAGACAACAGAGCCAGCTCTAATGTAAACCGCCACAACGGGTCCGGGCAGGCTCGTTCATCTTAACCAGGCTGCCGCTGTGCCCTAAAAATTACATATGTTAAAAAGAAAGAAGCATGGACCCTGGCTGGTGTGGTTCAGTGGACTGAGCGGCAGCCTGTGAACTGAAAGATCACTGGTTCAATTCCGGGTCAGGGCCCATGCCTGGGTTTCTGGCCAGGTGCTGCCCTGGGGCATGTGAAAGGCGATCAAGTAACGTTTTCTGTCACGAATTCTCCCTCCCTTCCCCTATCTGAAAATAAATAAAATCTCCACCCCCCCACCCCCGGCCAAAATACCAAAAGCCAAAAAAAAAAAAGGGCATGGAACTCAGAAGTGCTGGGAGCTGAGATGAGGCACCTGAGTAGGTGAGGCCGCCAGCAGAAGGCGGAAGGCTGGGTCGGCAGGGACGGGGGCACTCGGCCACCGCCCGGCCGAGTCATTGACAGAGGCTGGTCTGAGGGAGGGTCTAGGAGGCGCACGAGGCCTCGCCCAGGCATCACCAGCAAGTCCAGAGGGGACAGGAGAATAAAAGGCAAAATGACAAAGAATCATTTGCTGTCAGGAAAATATTTTCCTCAGGATGCGTATTTTTCAAGTTTTGTGGTTTAGCCCTTGACACCTGAAATCTATCAATTTCACTTGAACTGTGTTAATGCCAAGTCGAGACCAGACAAGATGCCAAGCAGCTCAAAACGCCGTCATTGCTATGCAGGTCCTACGGGCCCCGGAACGCCCACCCACACCTCCGCCCGGGCGCAGGGGAATGACAAATGGACCACACTGCTTGATGCAGCCATTAAAACGAAATTAATCTGCCATTTCTGCTGCCCCAAATTGATGAGCATATAAGAACTCATTTATAATTGCTTATTTCTACTTCACAACATTCCTTCCAGTATTTCTGTTCTCTAAAAAAGTCCATTAACATCACATTATTTTTTATAACCTTTAAAATTAATGTTGATTGGAAATATGCTCTCACATCAACCTAAGTAAATCTGACCATCCCCACACACGGGCGGGGCCCCAGCCTCCCGGCCGAGTCGGCCTCTGGCTCTGTGAGTGCAGCCTGACCACCTCGGGGGCTGTGACGGGAGGAGGAAGAGACGCATTTTGCTTTACAGGAACAAAAAAGGAAACAAGGTTAAAATGAAGTTTATTGTTTTTTTTAATTTTTTTAAATAAAACTGTTTGTGAAACAGCTATTGTACCCCCTCGGCAGAGTGACCCCTGAAAGATGCACTAACCCTTCTTAAGGCCTTAACAAGAATTTTTTTTGTACTTTTTTTCTTTTTCTTTTTTTTAAAACTCAGATATTTAAAAAATTATACACTTTACAAAACAAAACAGAACAAAACAGAACAAAACGATACAACATAAAGAATCGCGTAGCTCGGGGCTGCTCCCCGGACAGGGCCCCTTCTCCTTTACGGAAATGGAAGCGAAATGAAAACTGGGTGTCCCGGTCAGCGCGCCCCACACAGCCTGCACCCGGCCCCCCGGGCCCACCTCCTGTCCCCCCGTCCTGGGGCCTGGCGGGGCCCTGCCCGCCCTGCACTCAGCGAGGCACTCGGGGTTCTCACCGGCCACAGTGACCCAGCTGTGACCTTGGGGCATCTGCCAATTTCACCCCCCCAAAAAGATAAAAAATTTAAAAATAATAAATAAATAGTGTTTCTGGAAATGAAAAAATTTATTTTTGTGTTCAAACATCGTTCTCCCACTCTTGAAACTGTGGACCGCCCCCACTCCCCTCCCCCGAAACCTCCCCACTTTGAGACAAATGGACGACAGAGGTGGAGTCGTGTGGCTGTTCCGCTTGAGTCCCGGGTCTGGGGGGGGTCTGTGAATCCGTGTGAGGCAGGCTGACCGTCAAAGCCACACCCTCAGCCTTTATGAGAGTTTGAGTTCAATTTCACATTTAAATTTCACTGTTATTGGAACCAATTTGGAGTTCTTTAACTAGATAATTTTAAAATAGAATCAATAGGGACAGCGCACCTTTCATTTAAACAAAGTCTTTCCAGACTAAAAATAGATTTATATATATATATTTTTATCCCTCCCTTTTAATACCCCCCACCCTTTCCCATCACCCACCCTCCCCCCACCCCCCACACTGTCACTATGGAGATTGTGTCCATGGAAACAGCCATCGTGACGTCTTGGGTCTGTCTTTCCCGCGGAGTCTCGGGTAGAGTGTGATGTGAGGACTTGGGAAGAGGAGCTGTGGCAGGCGCGGGGGGCCATTTCCATTCCATCGCGCGAGTCCACCACCGTCTCACCTCCACAGTCTCACCTGCAAGACAGAACAGACGCTGGGGCTGGACACCTCCACGTGGCCCAGCAGCCGCAGACCCTGTGCATGGGCTGCTGACCTGGGAGACACTCGACACCAGGGGCAGAGCCGTCGCGTGGCCCTGGGCCTGGACACGGCTCAGGGGGGTGATGACCTCTGGCTGTGAGGGACCAAGACTGAGCACCCACCCCTGAGAGTGTCCGCCTCCCCAGAGTGGAGCGGGCTTCGGGAAGGGCCCTGGCCTGGGGGCCGCCCACCCAGGGCCCGCAGTGCGCTCTGCATTCCAGCAGCCCACGGCCACTCCCAGCTGTTCCCCGCGGCTGTGTGCTCAGAGCCCTGTCCCTGGGCCCCTGGGCCCGGCTCCCCAGCCTCCCCTGTGGGTGGCATGGCGTCTTTCAGCCCAGGCTCCAGGCTCAGGGAGACCTGAGGACCCACGTGGGGTGCACGGGGCTGTACCGATGGCCACCTCCTCCTGGGCCATTACGTGAGCGAAGGTCTCGGAGAGACGCAGCCGTTTCCGAGGACTTCAACCCAGAGAAATGGCCCAGGCGCCGAGTGCAGCAGGGCACAGCCTCACCCTCACGTGCCGCCTCACCCACGCTGCCGCCCGCGCCCGACAGAACCTGGGACAGCCTGGGTGCCGCCTGCCCCTTCGATTCCATAAAACTTACTGATCTGCACAACTTAAGGCTGGTTTGTGTGCACAGGATGAGAACACTCTATTTGGGACACACACACACACACACACACACACACACACACTCTCTCTCTCTCTCTCTCTCTCTCTCTCTCTCTCTCTCTCTTACTCTCACTCTCTCTCTCGCTGCCCTTGCCAGAAAGAGTCCGAACTGCCTGGTCAAAAACACAGGTCAATAGGAAGACACCCTATAAAAACAGCAGGACAATGTCCCCATGGAAACCCTACGCTCCAGCCACCAGGCCCTGGGGACACAGGCCAGGGGCGGAGCCACGCTGTTCCTGTGAGGATGACCACGGGGACAGTGGACTTCAGCCCTCGTGGTCACCAGGAAGGACTCTCCACACCACACCTCAGCTTTCCTGAGGCTGCAGCCGCCAGTGGGGGGACAGCAGTGGTCTCCTCCGATGCCGCCTCAAGGACCGAAGGTCCTTTGTAAACGTTGTGACAAAAGTGGAACTAATGGGGGACCTGGAACAATGACCAGAGGGGCAAACCTTGGTGGGGTGTGGGACACCACCATGAAGAGCGCTGTGCACGCCCCGGGAGGCTCCGCCCCAGCAGCCTGGGCCCCCACCCCCACCCTGCCCCCGACTCTCCTTGGCAGCACCCCCCAAGCCCCCAACCTCGAAATGAAGCTCAGCTTCTGGACTGCCCGGCCCGCAGTCTCCCCCTCGGGGCCACAGGGGCGCCCCCTGGCCTTCCTGCCTTGCCAGCAGGGACCGGTCCCCGGGCTCAGGGACTAGACCGGCCCGAACGTGCGACCCCCAATGGAATGGGACCCTGACTTCTCAGCTGCCTCAAAAAAACTGGTCCTTCAGGAGGGAAGACAGGAAGAGAATTCTCGAAGCACCTACTATGTATCAGGCACTCTCCCAGGGCTTTACAAACATTTTTTCATGGTGACAGTGAGAGGCCTGACCCCGTATCCTGGTGGAGCTGGGAGGTGACACATGTGACCCAGAGGACTCTGACTTCCAGCCACCACTGCTGTGTGGCCCCGTGTGACCCATGGGACAGAGCAAGAGCCCAGGAGCAGATGCTGGGCCGGCCTTGGAGCCGGGTGAGCGCGCAGCCCCAGGCTGAGGGTCTGCCCCTGGTGAGCAGGGTCTCCCGGGGGCTAACCCCCCCACATGCCCTCGCCCCTGCCCTGCGTCCTCCACGCAGGCGCCAGGCCTCTGGCCCCGGAGCCAGCCCGGCCGGGGACTCTCCGCTCAAACGGGCCCGCGGGCCACCTGTAGGGGCTGAGAGGGTCTCACTCTGAACCTGCACTGACCAAGGGCACAGTCAGGGGAGGGGACACCTTCGGGGGGCACACACTCCTTCACCCACGACTCCCTCAGCACCTCACGCTCGCTCTGGGCCAACAGCCCTGGTCACCATCCTCCCCGAGGAGCCAGCCTGGTGATAATGCAGATGACAGTGAACAGACGGCTGGGAGCCGAGGCGATGCCAGGACAGGGTGGGGCGAGGGTCTGGACTCAACTCCTAGAGTGACGAGGGCCTCTCAGGGGGAGGAGGGGCAGGACTGGAGGGACGTTTGCTAAGGGCCACGTAGCTGCTGCTGGGTAGCTCATACACGGGTGGCTACGTGCGACTCTCGCACCACGGAGGCCACTCGGAAAGGCTGGGGGCATCCAGGTGGCGTCCCCTCAAACCCAGAACAAGGCAACGACCAGATGGAGGTCCTGCTTCCCAACCACTGGGCGGGGTGAAGGGCCCTGGCAGGGGAGTGGGAACCCCTGTCCACTACGGGAAGTGACAGGGGACAGGTACAGGGGTGCGCCATCAGAGTCCCACCCACTGGCCACGTGGGGGCAGCCAGGCGACTCAGTACCAGGAGAGAGCGGCGACCACAGGCCGACCACATACCCTCAGGAATGGGCGGGAGGTGGCCCGCTGGATGGCCGCCCACTGGCCCGGCAGGGGGTGAGTGCCGGGCACCTCGCCAGCTGTGGGGGTGGGAGTTCGGGGCCCGGGGCCCGCGTTTTCTGGGAGGCTGCACCCTGCCTGCCCCCGCCGTGCGCAGCGCACCCGTGGCTGTGAGGGCGGAGTACCCAACACGTGCTGGGGCCTTGCCCACGCCGGGCTGCGCCAGGCGCGCTGCAGGCATCTCTTAGCCGGTCTTGGAGCACAGGGACAGTCGGGGCCTGACCCTGGTCACACGACACCGTGCACTCTGTGTGAGAAAGGGGGGTACCAGGCAACGGGACTCACACGTACACCCACTGTCCCCTCTCTGCCTGGAAGGGAGGCCCAGCGAGGGCGGCTCCGGTCTCTGGCACGGAGCCCAGGTGAATGCTCCTTTTGTACGGGTGTTATGTCTCTGTCCCTGATCACTCGGAGAGGTAAAAGTTTTAAAAAAGATTTTACTTATTTTTAGAGAGGAGGAAGGGAGGGAGAGAAAGGGAGAGAAACATCAATTGCTCGCCTCTTGCGCTTGCTTCCAACCCAGTACCAAACCCACGCCCCAGGCATCTGCCTCGACCGGGAGTCAAACCCCCAACGTTTCGGTTTCTGGGACGATGCCCAACGAGCTGAGCCACACTGGTCAGGGCCCTAAAAGTCAATGTTCTGACCTCGACAGACACGAACCTGCCCGCAATGACAGGCCGCTTGTCACCGAGCACAGTTTCTTTTGTGTCGATGGGGACAGCACCGCCCACCTCTGAGGAGTGAACGAGGCTGCTGTCCCCGCGGGACAGGGTCACCCAGCAGCCCGCAGCCAACGCGGGGGGGCCCCCAACAGCGCTCGGCTCTCGTCCGAGCCGGGCCTTCCAGGGCACTTCCGGGATCTACTCTGTGGTCCCTACGGAAGGAAGCCAGTGCCGACCCCCTGGGCTGGGCAGAGGGATGGTCGGGGCAGCGGCAGAGCATGCCCAGGCACAGTGACACCATCAACACTGGGGACCTGGGGGAGGACCAACAGAAATGTCCTCGAAGAGCCGGCCCGGCTGCCATCTTTCCTGGAGGGCTGCTCAGCCAGAAAGGACTTTGGCCGCCGCCGATGACGACCACCAGGTCCACCCGCTCGACTGCTTTCAGTGACCCAACTGCCTGTCCTGTCCTGCTCCCCACTTCCCACCTCAACTCCCTGGAGACGGAAGGGAAAAGCAGGACTGCGACGTCCCCCACCCCACCGAACCTCTGAGAAAGCCCTCGGGGCAGCTGGCACTGGGACCCACCCAGGAGACGACCACAGTGAGGACTCCTGGGGTCAGAAGCCTGCCGAGCCCCGTGGTGACCCTTCTTCCCTGTCGCTCGCTCCCTGGGGTTCCAAGCGCTGCCCCGCTGAGCCGACCAGGCCCCAACGCCCCTGTGACTGTAGTGTCCCGTTTTGGTTCTTCTTTTGTCTTCAGGAGCTGTTCTCCTCACCCCTCGGTGACTGGGGAGGGCGGGGAGCCAGCAGCAGGCGGCAGGCCCGAGGCTTCTAGAGACCCAGGCTTCCAGGGCCAAGCCACCAGCCCCGACGGCAGCCCACGGACACGGACACAGAGGGCACAACTCAGCCCCGGGAGGTTTCAAGGAGTAAAATGAAACTGGATGCCAAAGTCTACTAAATCTTTGAGAGGGCTTTCCTCCCCTTTGTACTTCTGGGGGGAAAAAAATCCTTCCTAGTACCATGAGAAAGAAGATTTCAAGTAACAAAACTTGGGGCAATTTTTAAAGGAAAACAAAGACAAAAACGAGACTCACCAAGGCCTTCCGGACACAAGAGTAATTAGGAAGACGCCGCCCGGCTTCCAGAGCCTTTCCGAGCCGGGCGGTGGTGCGTGCCCTGCGGGAGCACCGCACCAGGCCGGTTCAGCACGGCCCCCGGCCCTGCAGCGAGGGGACTGTTGAAAGCCCCATACCACCTTTCCTAAGCAAAAAAGGACCAAACATTCTCTCCACCTGGCGGTGGCAGTTCACACGCTGACACGCTGGCGGCGGCCGGCAGGGGGCAGAGCCGTGACGCGCGGTGGGAGCGGGCAGGGGCCGCGCCGACTCACCTGTGCTTGCTGTACTTTCCACTCCCACGGCGCACCGCCCCCCTCACCCCCGCTCCGACTGCTCTGCGCTGAGGCTGCCTTTCGCTGGCTTGTTCTGCAAGGCGGGGAGAGGGCACGGGAGTGGGGGCTGACGCCGGCAAAGCCCAGGTGGCAGGCGGGAGGGACAGAGGAGCGAGCGTGGGGGTCAGGGCGGGTGGAAGGGAGGAGAGGAACGGCACATGGAAAGGAAAGAAAAGGCAGAGTCAGTATTGAGTGACAAACAGGAGGGACCCAGACAGGGTTTTCTGAGGCAAAACCTGACCATTAAAAAAGGGAAGTTTTAAAAACAAAAACGTAGATTAAGTAAAAACAGACAGAACACTGTACTTTCCTAGGATCGTCTGTGGACGTCATTTTTAAAGAAAAGCTGAAGCAAGCACATTTCAGGAGTGGTCTGAGGGCAGACCTGTCCGCACGATCGCTTTCTAGTCCTTTCTGGCTCTACTTGGAGGCAAAGACTGTGAGCAGCCCGTGGCCACCAGGTGTCACTGTGACCTCGGCCAGAGGAGAGTGGCCGCTGCAGGAGACTCCAGGCAGAGCGCCCTTCTCGGGTCCCCTGTCCAAACCCTAGCCACTCGCGTGCACCGCACCTCAGAGGCAGACTGCCGCCCCTGACCTTCCACCCTTTCCCAGAAGAGGCAGCCAAGAGGCCACCGCCAGGACCCGAAGGGAAACGTGGCGGTAGCAGCCCCTCAATCGCCAACTGCAGACCACGGGTTGCTTCCACTGAGCCGAGACCTGGAAGAGCCGGCGCCTCCCCCAAACCCTGGTCATCTCCATCTCCCCTGGTCCGGGAAACCGCTTTGCTTATGAATCAAGGCCCATAACCAACCTTACCTCACGCCAACCTGGGAACTGGGTTTCCATTTACATTACAGAGGAAATCAGTACTGAGTCTGATCTTCTAATTTCTGGTAACAAACACGATTCTCCAACACACTTCTCCTGGCGCCCCCCACGCCACCGGGGGTGCTGACCCTGCGGCCACAGGTCTCCCAGGGCCAGGAGGGGGCGTCTTGGGGGCCTCGGACTCACCTTGTGCTTGGGGCACCTCACCGAGAAGTTCTCCTCGTGTAGCAAACAATCTGTAAGACACAAGCGGACAGTCAGGCCGCGCTGGCGGGTGGCAAGAGGAGCAGGGCCCAGCGACCAGAAACCCCTCCACCGGGGCTGCTAGTAGGGACACATTAGAGACACCCCGGGGGAGCTGCAGGCCCCGACACAATGAAACGTAACTTAAAAATTAACATTTCAAAATAGTTAATGGTACACAGGAAGCACTCATGATACAAAATCGCTTGAAAAACCAGGATATATAAATGTGTGAGTACAATCCTGACTTGATCAAAATGTTTTATATGCATTAAAAAAGCATAAAAGAAATCTACCAAATGTAACAGTGTCTCTTTGGGTAAGATTATTACAGTGAAATTATAGGTGATTTAATTTTTTCTGTATTCCCATCATGTTATCATATCATCTTAATCAGAAATGACCTCAGGCCCTGGCCGGGTAGCTCAGCTGGTCAGTGCATCGTCCCCATGGGCAGAGGCTGTGGGTTTGATCCCCAGTCAGGGCGCACACAGGAATCAGCCGACGAGCACATAACTGCAGACAAATTGATGTCTCTGTCTCTCCCTAAGATCAACTGGAAAAAGTCCCCGATAGATGTGTTTAAAGTCTCCCGCTCTGGGCTCAGCCCCCTGCACAGGCCGCAGCCAAAGCCTCCGGGTGAAAACGCTGACTCTGGAGGCACCATGTCCCCGCTGCTGACAGCCTCGGGGCAGACGGGAAGGAGGCCAGGCCCAGGGCGCCCCGCTGTCCCCTTCGCCCACAGCCCACATAGACAGGGAGCAGCTCCCACCCGAGCTGCAAAATCCACGCTAAATGCTTCACAGGAGAAACCCCGAGAGGGGGGTATTAGTCCCGGGAGGAAAATGATGCATGCCCACTTCCAGCACGGTGACAGCGGCCTCGATGGCAGCCTCCAGGTGAGTCCAGCTCTGTGGCACCAGGCGGTGAGCGGTGCAAGGGAGGAAATCTCATTATGAGTCTGCGCCGCGCACCACAGCTCCCGGAGAATGACAGCCGGGTCACTGGTGCAAGATGCGGTGGCAGAATGCTAATAAATATTGATCGCACATTCCCAGACTGCTCTCAGGCAATGTGGCTGGAGGCAGTCGTGGTACTTAGCCTTGCTAAATTTGCAGTTTAACTCGGTTTAAACGGAGGTCCAGATTAGCAGTCTGAGTACCCACAGACTCGAAGGGAAATGGTGAAAAAGCAGTGGAACACACGAATGAAAAAGTCTGAGGTCCTCCTGCCCTGAGTAACCAAAAAGGCCCTTTCACAGTTTGGCTCAGGCCTGCGGCATCCCTGCCTCCCTCTGCAGTCCTGGAGTATCTACGAGGCAGGCCAGGGCCCAGGCTCGGCAAGCCCCGCGCCCCTCCCCGTGAGACAGGACACAGCAGCACGTGAAGTGTGTTCATCTGAAACCCACGAGCACACGGCGTGACCAGGGCTCCCGCTGTACAATCTGCGAGAGAGAGAGAGAGCCTCTGAGTTGCAAGGGGCAGAACGGTGCTCTGCTTGCTGGCAGTCTCTAGTTTTGGGACAAAGAGAAAGGGCAGCACCCACGTGGGCCGCACCACCCTTCTGTCACAGTGGTTTTCAGGAAGGAGGAAGGGACCATGGCACCTGGCAAAGGTGCACCAGAAAAACAGAGGCGCCTCAGTTCCCCTCGGCCATGAAGAGCTGCAAAGGGCCATTCATTCGTACCATACGTCTATAGTTAGGAAAAGAAATGAAACAATGTAGGTACACACTAAAAGCAACTTGGAAGTAATGCCAGGCACTTCTGGAAATGGAAGTCTAAATGAATCTGCCAGAGACAGTGCCCACCTCCGGCAAAGCCTCCCACACAGGAGCCTGTGGACAGACGCTCTCGTCTGGTCCCGTTACGCCCACGGGCCACCCACAGGGTGGCCCTGGCCCTGGCCCTGGTGGGGAAGAGCCAGGAGTGGTAAGAGGGGTAGCAGACTCTCCCGAGGTCTCTGAACAGGGGCCTGTGCCGACTGGTCGACAAGATGGCGTCCAGACGCGCCACCTCGGCAGCCCTTCAGGGCAAGCTTACTTCTCCCGGTGAGCTTCCCCGAGAGAGGGCTCTGCGGAGCTCCTCCTCACCAGCTGTGTGGACACCCACACGCACACACAGCCCTGAGGCTGCTGAGCCGCCCAGACGCCCCGCCAGCCCGCCCCTCTATAACAGAGCTGGGGCCAGGCAGTGCTCGTCCTGAGGGGGTCCAGGCGAGGGGAGCAACAGGCCAGGAAGCCCCACAACTGGATTCTGTGGGGCTGACTGGCCTCTGCAGGGAGGTGCCAGAGCCCCGTCATTCCTACTGACTCACCCAGGGCTGAACCCTGGCCCAGGAGATCCAAGTGCGCAGCGGCGGGGAGGGCAGCGCCCTGAGGCTGCAGAACAGCCTCCCGGCTGCGCCTCCTGGCGGGTCGGAGCTGAGAGCCCTCCGGGCGTGATTCTTCATGCACAGCGGAATTATTAATGAGCCAGCGCAGCACTTTTTTCCTTTGGTCTTAATTGTTGTGGCTCATTGCACTGAATACATTAAACCTTTCTCTTTTTTTTAAACCAGAGCTCATGTTCTTATCAATGCATTTCCCGCCTGGAGCCAAATCTGGCGCCTGTGATGAAACAAGCCACACAGGTAACAGTGATGCCACAAACTTGTTGGGGGGGGGGGAATGGGACGGTGGGAGCCACAGAGCCTCATGGAACAAAGATTCTGTTTCCATGGGGATGTCCCCAGCAATCAAAGTTTCCCTGAGACAGCAACGGCTCTGAAAAGTCTGCACGGTGGATGGCAAGGTGGACCCGGGCGCCCTGACTTTCCTGACTCCACAGGGACATCAGGGACTTGCTGTTATCGTAATCAGAAAGAACGGCAATCGGGATCGCCTTTCCTGGGGGCAAAGGTCCTTCGCACACAGAACAGAATCAGGGCAATCCGCTGGATACTCAGCCACCAACTCTGCCAAATAGGGATGTTACCTACTTACCTGGGCAGGCCACACAAGACAAGCTCAAACAGAGGGAGGGACAAGTGCCATCTGTTTACTACCCTGCAGCTGGTAAAGCAGCCCCACTGGAGAGAAGAGCCATGCCTTTCCCAGAGAACCCACCCCACCCCCGAACTTGACCAAGGCGGCACCAAGCCACGAGCTGTCCAACTGCCAGCCACACACGGCCAAGTGCATCTAGGTGGAAAGAAAAAGTCCGGCCTGGCATTCCTGCTACATTTCGGTGCTCCATTGGTTACCTGTTGCTGTGGCTACTGCACTGGAGAGGGCAGCCTGAGGACACTTCCACCCTCCTAGGAAGTTCTGCAGGGCAGCGCGGCCTAGTCTCTGGACGAACTACCCGGAGCCTGGTGTGCAGACAGCAGAGCACCCTGGGGGCGCGAGGCCACCTGCCTGTGCTCACCTGGCTCACCTGACAGGGCGGGCAGCCGCCTCTTGCAGTCTCCCCCATGTATAACTTACAAACAACTGCCAAAAATATGATACCCAAGATTCTTCATTTAAAATCACAAAGCTTAAGTTAGAAAATAAAACGCTAGGATGTCAGGGCCATCTCGTCAAAATGAGAAAAGGCAACGGTTGGCTCCTGAGAGAGAAGGATTTAATAGCTGTTCCACAGAATATGCCAGACCACCTCCCCGGGGGAAGTGCGGCTTGGCCTCCACGCGGAACATTTAGGGGAAGAAAGAGAATGAGAGGGACAGGCCACTAAAGCCCACACTCCCTGCACCGACATTTAAGGGGCCCTGGCCACCAGCTGCCCTCAGTGTGTGCAAACACACACTTTGATGAGAATCTAACCTTGGCATGAGTATTATCTTCCTGTACCTTTCTTGTGGTGTGTTTTTTTAAGCTGCTTCTCCTTCAGAAACTTGGAAAGAAAAGAAGAAAGAAAAAGGAAAGGAGGGACAGAAGGATGTGAAAGGCGGGAGGCCCGCTTGAGGAGATGTGACTGAGCTGGAGGGAAGGGCGGATGACGACTCAGGCTCTCTCCCTGCCAGTGGGATCCCTGGGCGCCAGGCCTCGCACCTGCTCCAGCACCGGGTGGGCCACGCCCCCTCGCCTCTCCTGCCGACCCCACATCAAACCCCACCCCCCAGACAGCACAGCTGCTCCTGAGGGAAGTCAGTTCCCCTCCTAACCTGGAAGAGGCAGAGCTAACCAGCGCGAGGCCACTGGTCGCACTGCTCCTCTCCCTCCTTCCTGACAGCCAGCACCGCGGAGGGCCAGCTGGGTGAGGGTCTCAGAAGCACCTAACGCTCAAAAAGGAACTGGGAAACGCCCACTGAAGGGACAAGACTTCAGGGAAAAAGAGGTTCTCCCGGGCTGCCCGGGCTCCGAGCTGGGACTCAGGTCTTCTGCATCAATCCCTGGACGACACTCCGTGAACACAAGGTTTCTCTTCTTTCAACAGTTATCACATGGCCAAACGCAACTCTGATCATCCCAGTGGGCTTAGGAAAAGCGTCTGGCAAAACGCAGCAGCCTGTCGTGATGCCCCCCCTCCAAACTAGGAACAGAAGGGACCATGCTCAGTGCTGACGAACATCTGCACACAACCACAGCTCTCGCTGCAGGTAGGGGTCAGCTCCCCCCGACTCTGCCCTACACTGCGCCAGGGGCTCCAGCCAGGGCAATTAGGCAGGAAAAGAAATAAAAGGCAACTTATGGGAAAGAAGTCAAACCATTTGCAGATGACATAACTTTTATATAGAAACCCACTAAAAAAGTATTATAACTAAATCAATGAACTGAACAAAGCTGCAGGACCTAAGGGCAAAATAACACAATCAATTGCATTTCTATACACCAACAATGAACAATATGAAAATTAAATTAAGGAAATTCCATTTAGAATTGCATCAAAAATAAAAAATGCTTAAGAATAAGTTTAACAAAAAGATGAAAAACTTATACTCTGAAAACTGTACAACTCGGCTGAAAGAAATCAAAAACCAAAGTAGGTGGAAGGACGCCTGCGACCACGGTCTGGAAGACAGGGCACTGGGAAGACGGTGCCTGGCCTCATCGTCTGCAGACTAATGCAGGCCCTGCAGGAGTTTCAATGGCTATTTTTTAGAAATCGACAAGCGGATCCTAAAATTCATATGGAACAGCAAAGGACCCAGAACAGCCAACACGATCTTAAATGAAAGGACCCAAACCGGAGGACTCGCCCTTCTCAGGGCCAGACCACACCACGGAGCTGCAGCATCACGACAGGCGGCCTAGAGAAGCCCAGAAACAAGCACACGCCTGCGACAACTCGCTTTCCACGCAGGTGCCAAGATTACCGAGTGAGGGAAGATCAGTGTTTTCTACGAGCGGTGCTGGGGCAACTGGAATCCACGCGCCTAAAAAAGGAGTGGACCCTTGCTTCACACCACGTGTGAAAATTGACTCAAGCTGGACCAAAGGCACACGTAAGGGCTAACGCTGTGGAACTCGTGGGAGAAAACACAGGCATCAACCTTTGAGATTCTGGATTACACAACAGTTTCCTAGACACAAGAAAAAGCAGCAAGTAGCAAAAGAAACCATAGACAAACCGACTCCCCCAAGACACTCAACACCACCAACCAGCGGGGAAACGCAAACCACAATGACACGATGCCACTGCAACCGGCTGGGGTGGCGACAGCAGAAAGTCGTGACCGGTGCCTCTGAGGGCACTCGGAGGTCCCGGGCCCCTCACGCCTGCTGGAGGGGACATAAGATGGCGCAGCCACTCTGGAAAACAGCCTGGCAGAACCCCAAAAGGTTACACGTGGAGTCCCCACGTGACCCAGGAATCCCACTCCGGGCCTCACGCCCGTGAGAACGGAAACATTACGTCCACACAGGGCCCTGCAGGCGAACGCTCACGGCTGCATCATCTGCAACCACCAAAAAGCAGAAGCAACTAGGGACGGATGACACATAAAAATAAAGGTATGTTCTTCTAATAAAATTTTGTCTGGCAATAAAAATGAAGTTTGATAAGACACTACAACACGGATAAACCTGAAAAACGCTGTACTATGTAAAAGAAGCCAGGCACACACGCTGCGTCTTTTACTCGAGTAGAAGAGAAGTGACCCACCTCTACGGGCAGTCCGGAGGAGACAGACCCACGGGGCAGGAGGCAGACCAGCAGCTGCTCAGGGCTGGGGGTGGGGGTGGGAACTGACAGCTAAAGGACACGGGGCTTCTACCCGAGATGACGAAGTGTCCTAAGATTGACTGTGGTGATGGCTGTTTATTGTGAAGCCACTAACACCCACTGAACTGTATACTCAAACAGGTGAATCATCTGTATTCTATGAATAAAGCTCAAATGATCAAATTAACAGTTATTAAAGCTGTAGTAATTGTTATAAAACAACGATCTCACTTCACTCCTTTCTGCTCCCCTCTCTGCATTCCTTCACAATTTACAGACAGAACAGGCCAGAGGAGACAAAGAACTGCAGGAGGGAAAGAAGGCACAGTGAGCGCACGCACGGCCCTGCGCCCCGTCTTACCTGCGTCGATGGCACACGGGTAATGGTAGCGGAAGGAGCAGCCTTTGTTGTAGCAGCCCAAGGTGGCACCTGCCTCTTGGCAGTGGGAACATTTCTGAAAGGAAAGGAGAAGCCAGACTTCAGCATCCCAGACTCAGCTCCCTCCCTCCGGGCTGTCCCCAGACCCCACTGGCCAGACACTGGCATGTGTCCTCGTGGTTACTGGAGTCTGTGGTGGCAGGAGGAGCGGGCCAATCCCCGACCGCCACTCACTGCCCACACAGGGAGGCAACCCAGAAGTTCCGACTCAGGGCAGGCCTCACACCTGCTCACAAACCACCCTACAGAATGCGCGGTGGGGAGAGGCCGGGCCGCGGCCCCGCCCCTGGCACGCCCGGCCTCTCCCTCATTCCCCAGCCGCCTAGAACCGCCTGCAGATCTCGCCTGTTTATCTCCGCCGTGCGAGTCTCGGGAAGAAGAGGAGGGTAAGATAGTAGAGTTATATATAAACCTTTCAGAATTAAAAGTGGAATTTGGTTTTCAGTTCTTATATTTGTAAGACTTTATTTTTATCCCACTTATCCCAAATGCCCAATACAAGTATATTTCCCTTTTCAGAAAATATGGGCTCCTGTGAGCAAATGGTATTTTTATACACAAATCCTATTTTAAATGCACTAGGAAACCTGCCATGAGTTTCTGGCCAAGTGAGACATTATTTTGTAATTGAGATCTCCTCCTTAAATGGTCAGCTTTTCTTACAGTGGGGCACTTCTCCGTCATCACTCTGAAGTTGCTGCTGTAAGCAGAAGAAATGTAGTAAAAAGAAACAAAAAAAGGGGGAAAAGGAAAAACAAACAAAAAAAAAGAAATAGAAAATAAAATAAAATAAAATTTTAAAAAAGAAAAAGAAATGTGTCCCATCACCAATCACCACGTTTGTAAAAGTCAACCGCAGTGGCCCACTGGAGGAAGGATGCAGACTCTTCTAAGGCTACCTGGAAGACAGCAGCACTTGGTCCCGATTCTGGGAAAAATAAAAGTGATCCCTAAGCAGTCACCCCCGTGGAAGAGGCTTCCCCACTCGCCCACACCCTCCCCAGGTACAATGCCCCGGAGTGCAGCCTGGCGGGCGTCAGTGGGGCTCGCAGGCCCACAGCAGTCAGGAGCACCTCACCTCGACCCACGGCGCCAGGCGCAGGACAACAGGGAGCTGGACGAAGCTCCGCATGCTGACACTGCGGGGAAAACCACACTAACGCGGCGCGAGGGCTCACCACGCAGCAGGCATCGCTATGCTTGACTGACTCGGACCAGCTCATCCCGTCCTCGTCAGTGCCCTGAAGCACCAGAAGGGGCGGTGACCTGCTCCATGTCACAGATGATCTGGGCTGACCACGGCTGGCATCCTCCAGAGACAAACGGGGCAGGAACAGGGTCGAAAAGCAAGTCTTTCCATAGTGTCACTTCCTCTCAGAAGCAACTCTCCTTCTGGGTGCATGTGCCCTCACTCCCGGGACAAGAAATAAAAGCCTACTGGGCCTGGAGTAAACCAAGGACAGCTGGCAGCATTCTGGGCAGCTGTAGACGTCGTCGACTTTTGGCAGTGCCACCAGGCACCCTCGGAAAAAAGGACTCACCGCCACCTGGAGGAGCGAGTGAGGCTGATCCACCGCTGTCCTGCCAGCAGCCAGTCCTGCTGCACCGCTCTGGCCACGGGAGCCAGGGGAGCCTGCTGTCCAGGGGGCTGCTGCTCCAGGCCCTCCCCACCCCAGGCAGCGGGGTGGGCACACTACGTAGAAACGGGTGTGTCTAGGATTTCTGGTAGGACAGTCTGCAGGGAAAGGAGCTTCTGGGAACATTTCACTCTTTCAAAAACAAGAGGCTGGAACAGGCCACCTTCTCACTTGGCTTCTATTGGGCTGGCCCGAAAGTTCATTATGTTTTTTCTGTAGGATGGCTCTAGTAGTGCTTAGTTGTCTTGGACTTCATTTGAAACAATTTTGTTAGATTGTGTCACAGCAGCTGTCATATCTGTGTGCATTTAAAAAAAAGTACCAAAAACTGGGGCATTGTTGTGCAGCCATTTTAATACTGAAAATGGAAGAAGATATACCAGATTTTTGGTGTATTATGTTTTCTTATGTCAAGAAAGGTAAAAATACAAAAAAATTGTATGGAGAAGGTGCTGTACTGATCAAAGGCATCAAAAGTGGTTTGTGAAGATTCTTGGTATCAGTGACATTTCAACCAAGTAAGCCTTTGCTGTGGGGCTGTCTTACGCATTGGAAGATGTTTAGCAGCAGCCCTGGCCTCTACCCACTAGAAGCCAATAGTGGGAGACAGCTGACATACTCAAAATAGCCAAATCAATAAAGTTACTGGGGAAAATGATAAATGAGTCTTTTATTTTATGAGTAAAACTAAACAGACTTTTTGACCAACCCCACGTGGGGAGAGGGACCATGAGATCTCCTGCAACCATCCCATCGCCACCAGAGGTCAGCTCTAAACACAAAGCCCAGCGCACCGAGGACAGCAATGACAGGACAGAGAACAGGGACACTTTGTGACACTGTCGAGCACTAAATTAACCAACCTCAGGACCACTCCATCTCCAGATTAGGGGGAGGACATTAAAAAAACCCCACCTTTTAGTTTAATTGTGTAACTTGACGTCAAAATATCAACACAGGACAGCACTTCGTGTCTGGGGTGCCGCTGCGCCGGACTCAGTGCTGGAATCCAGAACCTACTTCACCCTGCCAGTCAGTGACCCCACCACTCCTCACCCATGTGTTCACGGCCAAACTCCTAACCTGTGTTTCCTCAACAGGCAAACATGGACCTAATCACACTGTCCAACTCAGAGAAGTGCTCTGAGGGCTAAACATGTCAACCCAGGCTCAGGATGGTGGCCAGGCCAAAAGTGCTCCGTAAATGTGACCCAACGTGACCACATGCCAGACCTGCGCTGGACGTCCCACCCAGATCACCTACCACATGAGCAGCCGGCAGAGCGGCCTTACCTTCGCCTACGTGTACAGACAGGAGAGAAGCCGTCCAGTGCGTGTATGAACAATGGCCATTTCCTTCCTGCCTCAACACATGCCCCTCTGCCCCTGCAGGGGGCAGCTCCTTGCCCTGAACAGCCCACAGCCCACAGTTCCCATCTTTTTCATAAGGAAAGCCAATTCATCTACCTCAACCCAGTGCTTGCTGCTTATTGCAATTCAAAAGCACAGTCAATTCACTATACTGCATTCAGAGGAGAAAGACCCTGCACGGTACATTAGGGCCTAAAGAGAGGACCCCGAAGAGATCAGTTCAGTCATTCTCCAAGTGCGGTCATGGGACCAGCAGCATCAGCATCACCTGGGAACTTACCAGAAACACAAATTTTGGGACTCTGGGAAGATGGCAGAGTAGGCAGCACAAGGGCTGCCTCCCCACCTGGCCAACACCTGCACTGGCAGGATCTGTCTGCTGTAACTGTTCTGAAGCTCTGGAGTCTGCCCAAGGGTTGCAGTTCCAGGGGAGGCCTGGGTGGTAAACTGCAGATCGCTTTGGTCAGTTTCATGTCTGAGCAAAGCAGCAGCCGGCACGCAGCCTTGGGCCAGGGTGGGCAGGAAGGACCCCATCCTCCAGCTGCTGGGGGTCTCTGAATGATGCTTCCAGGAGCAGCGGTGGAGAGTCTAAAGAGGCAGGCCGCCACTGCTGCTGCTCTCTCCCCCGCCAAAGTGACTTCCATGGATTTAAGAGAGAGGCACTATTGGCCATCCGCCCTTCATTTTCTGCTTTCTCCACTTTTGGGTGCCAGACGTTAAAGACCACAACACTCAGAACTGCACCAACAGGGGAAATTAGTAGGGACCGCACCCCAGGGGAAAGGCTCGGGGAAGGCCTGAGAAGACCTTAGGTTTACACCCAGACTGACTCTGGGCACAACAGGGACAACCTGCAGTGACCGCCACAACCACAACAAAGTGAACCCTGGGGAGGTGGGCGGAGGTCTGGTTCCCCTCGTTGTCACAGTCAGATATCCAGTGTTCAACAAGAACCTCACTGGCATCCAAGTAGTAAAGTACGTCCCATTCAAAGGAAAAAAAGTCAACAGAAACCATCTCTGAAAAAGACTCACTGGCACTTACACTGGACAAACGACTTTAAAGAACTTGCTCAAAGACTCACGAAAGACATGCAGAAAGCAGAACGATGACAACGACGACGTGTGGACAAGCGAAAACATCAATGAAGAGACAAAAAAACCTAAAAAGGAACCATAAAAATTCTAACGCTGAAAAGTACAATAACTAAAATAAAAATTCGCTACAGGGATTCAAACCGGGGTTGGAGCAGGCAGAAAAAAGAACCTGTGAACTCGAAGACGGGAAATCATGGAGTCTCAGGAACAACAGCAGCAGAGGCTGAAGACCAGGCAACTGAGCCCCAGGGGCCCTGGGACAACACTGCACAGACAACCCGGAGGCCACGGCCGTCCTGGAAAGAGGGGAGAGGGCAGAGGGCGGAGACAACCTCGGAAGGAACAATGGCTGAAATCCCCCCAAATCTGGTAAGAAGCATGACTATAAATATCCAAGAAGCTCAAAAAACTGTCTAAGTAAGGTGGATTCAAAGAGATCCACACCAACACACACAATTAAACTTGCAAAGGCCATAAAAGAGAGAATCTTTTCTTGATCTTCTATCCTCACATGTTTATTGATTTTAGAGAGGGGGGAAAGGAGGGAGAGAGAGGGAAACATCAATTACTTGCCTCTCATATGCACCCGACTGAGGACCAAACCTGGACCCATTAGCCATGTGCCCGGCCAGGAATCAAACCTGAGACTTCTCAGGTACAGGGCAATGCTCCCACCGACTGAGCGCCACCAGGGACAGAAAGGAAATCTTGAGAGAAGGGGGTTATCATAAGTGATTCTTGGTGAGATTTCCTGCAGATCTTTCACCAGAAACTTTGGAGATCAGCAGACAGTGGGCTGCTGTGTTCTAAGTGCTAAAAGAGGAAAAAAGGCTATCATCCGAGAATCCCATACCCTTCAAGAGTGAAGGAGAGATTAAGACCTTCCCAAATAAACACAAGCTGAGTCTGTGACCACTAGACTACCCAGCAAGGAATGCTCAGGGAAGTCCTACAAGGCGAAATAGAAGGATACAGGGAGTGTCCACACTGTATGGAGAAACGAAAGTCTTAATAAAGGTAAATGTGTGGGCAATTACAGAAGCAAGTATTATTGCAGTGGTGATTTGTAACTGTACCCTTTGTTCCCTACGTGATTTCAGAGACCAACACAGTTAACAATGCATTTAAAAACTCAAGGTTTCTGTTTAGGGGCATGCAATGGATAAAGATGTTAACTGTGTGACGGCAACAACTGAAGGGGTTGAGCTGTGAAGGAGCAGCGGTTCTGTATGTTACTGAAGTTATTGCCCTGGCTGGTGTGGCTCAGTGGATTGAGTGCCAGCCTGCGAACCAAAAGGTTGACAGTTTGATTCCCAGTCGGGGCACATGCCTGGGTTGCAGGCCAGGTCCCCAGTGGGTGGCATATGAGAGGCAACTAATCAATGAAGTTACATCACATATGAAGGAAATAACCATGCGATCATGCTCAATTAATGCAGAAAAGCACCTGACAAAATTCAACACTTTTTGATAAAAACATTCAGCAAAGTAGGACCAGAAGGCAAGTACCTCGACGTAACACCAGCCACACAGGAGAAACCTGCAGGGAAGACCACACTCGAGGCGAAAGACCAGAAGCAGCTCCTCCAAGACAAGGAACAAACAAGGTGGGAACGGGCTCTCACTGCCAGCACAGCACCGCAAATCCCAGCCGGGACCCCAGGGAAGAAACAGGCGTCCCAACCGAGGAGGAAGAAATAAACCACCATTTGTTTGCAGGTGATATGATCTCATATGTAGAAAACCCTCAAGAGTTCACAAAAACCAGTGAGAACTAATACATGAGTTCAGCGAAGTAGCAGGATACAAAGTTAACACACATAAATCAGCTGCATTTCTATACATGAAAAATGAACAACCTGAAAAGGAAATTACAAAAACAACTGATTCTCAACAGCATCAAAAAGAGTAAAATACTTCGGAATTAATCAAGAAAATGAACCAAAAGATCGCAGTTCAATTCCCTGTCAGGGCACATGCCTGGGTTGCAGGCCAGTTCCCAGCAGGAGATGCACCAGAAGCAACCATACATTGATATTTCTCTCCTTCTCTCCTTCCCTTCCCTTCTAAAAAAAGATTAAATAAATAAATAAATAAATAAATAAATAAATAAATAAAACCACCAAAACTAAAAAAATAGAAAGAAAAAACCAAAACAAACAAAAAAATAAAATAAACAGAACAGAATAAAAACAAGAAAGAAAATGAAAACTTCAAAACATGCTTAAAGAACTTAAAGAAGACATGAGAATACCTCTAAAACTGCAGTCACCAACAGTGGGGCGCTGGCGGGGGTATGGGACAGAACAGAGTCCAGAAGTAAGCCCTTAAAGACACAGTCAAGTGATTTTTGAGAAGGGCACCAAGATCATGCGGGGGTGGGGGAGGGGGGGGTGGGGACAGGACGACAATGTTTTCCACGAATGGTGCCACAAAAACCGGCTATCCACCTGCCAAAGAATGAAGTTGGACCATTCCCTAAAACCACATACAAAAATCAACTCAAAATGGATCAAACACCTAAATGTTAGACATAAAACTCCACAGCAATAACAAAACATCCCATTTTAAAAGTGGGGCGTGGCTCAGTTAGTTGTGTGTCATCTGCAAAATCAAAGGTCACAGGTTCGAATCTCAGTCAGAGCACAGGCCTGGGTTGCAGGATCAGCCCCTGGTCAGGGTTCGTATGATCTGGTCTGCAGGCCGGCACTCAATCCGCTGACCCACACCAGCCCGGGCCCAGGACACACATGAGGCAGTGGATCGATGTATCTCTCGCATATCAATGTTTCTCTCCCTCTCTTTCTGCTTCCCCTCCCCTCTCTCTGAAAATAAATACATGATTTATTTACTTAAAAAAAGAAAAATGGGCAAAGGACTTGAATAGCCATTTCTCCAAAGAAGATACTCAAATAGACTATAAACACAGGTAAAGATGCTCGGCACTGCTCAGCACTAGGGAAATGTAAATCAAAAACACAAGACACCACTTCACACCCACCAGAGTAGCTACTATCAAAACAAAAGGAAAACAAGTATTGGCAAGGCCGTAGGAGCTGGAACCCCCGTGCACTGTCGCTGTGGCGCACAGTACGGTGGTTCCTCAGAAACTGAAAAATGGAACTACCACATTACCCAGCAATTCCCCGCGCCAGGTGCCGAAGTCGGGGAGTGCAAAGACGTGTCTCTACGTGTCTCTAGCACGTCTTCTGTTTCTATTTTCCCTTCCCGTAGCCAAAATCAATACCCGGGCTAATGCCGCTTCTAATAGATTTTCATTCTTTACTTTCTACCTGAAGAAACTAATTACACCACCATTCTCTCATAATGCAGTGATGTGGCGGTCCCTGCCGAGCCGAGCGCCCCACCCCGTCTTTGACTGCTCTGCTGCAGCTGAATGGCGCTTTTCCCGCGGACAGCGCAGTCCACCAACCAACACTGCTCCCTGCACAGACCAGGTGTGCCTGCGGCTCCCATCAGGGTGTCTCTTTCAAACAAGCTAGGGCCCCCCCATCTCACAACAGTGAAGTTTTCACTTACTGTCAAATGAAATAAAGGTTATTTTAAAGCAACTCTGACAAGAACTCTGCATTTACTGACATCGTAATCTTGGGAAATAAATGATAAAATGTACGCTTAATTTTTTGATACGTCTGAACAACGAAGTGGCCGAACACCCACCCTGACCCTCACAGCAGCCCACGTCACTGTTCCGGAGGCAGGCCTGCGGACAGGAGGCGGCCAGCCGCAGGAGCCGAGTCACCTAAGAGGGGTTTAGTCCACAGCCAGCGAAGTGCCCGGGAGAATTGCGCCTCTTCATTCACAGGAAAGCTCTTTCCTAGGAGCCGTAACTACGACCTGAGTAATCGCTCTGTTTAATAAGCATCTCCAAAGCAGCCTCAGAGCACCAAGGCATTTGGATCAGAGTATTATTAGTTCTGGTGATGATCGGTTCTGTTCGAGCCTTAAAAGATCACACGAGATGGCCTTTCCCCAGCACTGCACAGTTTTGCTCATGCTTACACTATTTATTCATGCCGGTACACCTCCCCTAAACTGTGAGCTTCATTCTTGTATCCCCGGGGCCTGGCACGCGGCAGGAACTGTAAATGTGGGCTAATGGAACGAGTGCAAGGTCTGACAAATTGGAGAGCTTGGAGAAGACTAACGAGGCCGCTCTTCAACGTGAGTTAAAAAGCCAGTGCTGCCAGAGCTCACAGAATGTGGAACAAGGCATGTGTGAATCTCCAGCCACCAGCAAGAGCTCTCTTTCCCTTTTAATTATGCCTCCTATATCTGGGACAGAAGCCTCTGCTGTCGAGCCACGGACTCTAGCTCCAAGGCAGCGACACGGTCTGCATACAAGCAGCTGTCTTCTGAGGCCCTGAAAGCATCTTTCTTCGATGCAGCTCTGTACCTACAAATTTTCCTTCAAGAGCACCTCAAGGTGTTGGTTAAAGCAACACATACCAAACCTTGTTTTGGGTCCTGGCCTCCTTAGGACTAGATAACCTTATGCTCTCTCACGAAAGCTCATGGGACCGGCTGAGGCATGTACTGCTGTTTGCCCCTCTTGACTCAGGAGCTGGGTGCTGCATGCTGGCCTCTGGGACCTTCAGCACAGCCCAGGGCACCACCCAGGCTCCAGAGCCAATCTCAGAGGCCAGAGAGCTGCCTGGTCCTACTCAGGCCCCTTTACTCACTGCTGCGACACACAGTGCATGGGTTTTCAAAGCTGCATTTACGTCTGTAGCTGTTCCATTAAAGGCACCAACTTCAGAAATGGAGTCCATTAAACACACACTTTAATAAAGCACGATGACCCCAGTGTAAGTGCCAGCCAGTCACGCCGGCAGCAGGCACTGGCTGACAGCTGTGTGTGCCTTAAGACAGAAGTCCCAGGTCTGGCTGGCTCTGTGGAGTGCACACGGGCGGTCTGATGTGAATAGTAACCAAACGGGAAGCAGGACAAGAGCCAGTGGAGAAGAAACCCCCGGTGTCAGCCCTTGTGGGAAAGTCAAAAGTCACTCATCAATTTATCTCCTGTCGAATGGGATGCAAGATTTTGCCCTGCCTTCCTTATAAAATTGTTGTGTGAAACAACTGTGAAAGTGTTTTATAAACTGGAGTTACATAATTGTTAGGACTTATAAAATCATATGAGACATCTTCTCCTATAATGTGTCATATTTTTGGCAGTTAGTGATGTCAAACTTAGACACAAGACATACCAAGCAGTTAAAACTTTGCTCTTTGGAACTAATTTGCCCCTTAGAATGCACCTGGAGAGGCAGAGCGGGTGGGCCCCAACGCCCGCTGTCTCCATGGCGAGTGTGTGTTCCAACAGCACTTCACCTCCGAGGGTACTTGGCCGCACAGTCAGCTCCTGCCAAATCCCTGAACACTGCTTCTTAGCTACTGCTCACTGCCACTGCTGTCCCTCCTAATTCGATCCTGAACAATAAAGATCAATGGGAAATATTTGTCATGTTTTGTGAAGCACTTTATGTTGGTGCTAAATAAACAGGGAAAAAAACAACACACTCTCAAGCACAAATTAAATACTAGCAAGCGGTCAAAGGCATGGAAAAGTCCCTCAAAAGTCGTACCGAACCCAAGCAGGAGAAAAGTGTCTGAAGGCCGGTCTGTTCTCCACAGGTACAACCCCTGCGTGTGGTGGGCACCTAGGCTGCCTGCCACCGGGTCAGTCACCTTGCACGTGCCGCTAGCCAAGGCCTCCCAGCTCGTCCCAGCCTGGCTATGCCACCCCCGGCACACACAGCAGAGTACCTATGGTAACCCCCACCTTCCACCCCCCCCAGAGGCCCAGCAGGTGGCACTGCCCCCCAGGGCACACCCCCTCTACCCCCAGGGGCACAGGACACAGGCTTTCTTCAATCTGAGCATAATCTTTCAGGTAGTCATCTGGAATAAAATGACCCATTTAGACCCCCTCCCCGGAAACCCCCAATCCAAAAGTGGTGCTGCTCACCCTGAAAAACAGTAGCTGCTTTGGGAAAACTTTCCACCCCATGTAGAAACCTGTAAGGGCCTTTGCGGCTGAGTGGGGGTTGAGGGGTGGCTGGCCCCGAAGTGGGGTGAAATGCACGACAGCACGACCAAAGTCAGAACCCAAGAGCAGCACCCCGCGTTCCTGGCTCTTTCGATCCACGAGAAAGGTGCACTGAACTCCCTCCTTCCATCTCTGTGCTCTCAGGTGGGGTGGCAGTGCAGTCAGCAGGCTCTGAATCGGCTGGAAGGCTTGGGATTAAAGGCCCTTTTCTTCACTAGCGGTGTCCTTCCTGGTCTTCCTGCACTTCATCTAACAGACGGGCCAGAAGTCAGCCATAACTTTGAGCAAATGAATAATGTATATTCAGAGTGGACATGCCTTCCCACAATGTGTTCATTTTACCACTTGGCAAACGAGTAACGAGAACTTATCAGGTCTAAGAGACAACTGGAGGGGGTCTTTCTCTAGGAGAGCCTAACACATCCACTTCTCCTTCTGCTGTCTTACACAGACGGACCTTCACACGTTAGGTGTGTGGGAAGCAAGGCACACCTGTTGTACCTCCAGCAGACGTGAAGGTGACCAGGGGCCGACAGAGGTAAAAAGCCAGGATGGCACCTGTTTATACAACCATAAAATGCAAGTTATTCCACTGAATATGAAGAACGGATTATGACTTCCTAACAAGCTATTCTCAGGCCTTTAACTAATAGGGCAATTTATTAATGTCTTATTAATATGTCAGTTCAGACTCTATGGCATAAAACTGAAAAGTTCGAAAACTGGAAACACGGGCCAGAAGAACACGAGTGGCAACTCGACTGGCGTGGGATCTGTCAGCTCCATTCTCTTTGCCCCTCACTGTCCCTTTAACCCGCTGGTCTCTCCAGAGGCTGGGAAGGCCCAGATGACCAAGGAGTCTTTGATCCCCAGTGGTCTCTGCTCTGATATTTGAGGGTTTTTAAAAAAAGATTTTACTTATTTAATTTTAGAGAAGGGAAGGGAGGGAGAAGAGATGGAGAGAAACATCAGTGTGTGGTTGCCTCTTGTGCACGTCCCCACTGGGGACCCAGCCCACAACCCAGGCATGTGCCCTGACTGGGAATTGAACCAATGACCCTTGGGCCTGCAAGTCAGCACTCAATCCACTGAGCCACCCCAGCCAGGGCTGAGTTTTCTTAAACGGGTTCAACTTAAAAAACGTAAAAATCTTCCCTTTTTCTTTATTCAACAAATATTTCTTGCATGCCTGTGTGAGGCAGAAGGGCTGAACTGGGGGTGGCAAGCCCATCTAGCGCCTGCCCTCAGGGGACCTACAGAACGGTGGGGGTAAGAAACCAAAACCGGGCTGTTACCACGTACAGGGGACCTCAGAGCTTTGAGGTCGGGGCGGACCTGGTGAAGGAGGTCCGAGCAGCATTCCCGCTGCTTGAGCGCAGTGGAGGGGAACCAGTAGGAGCGCTCAGGCAGGCGGGGAGGGGAAGGTGCCCAGGACAGCGAACAAACTGGAGTGAGCACTCGGGGTGTGGAGGGTGGGCACAGCGGAGCTTGCCTGACAGCAGCCCTCGGTTAGGGGCACCACAGAAGAGTTTGGGGGTGTGTGTATAATGGCATACAAGAGGCCGCACCTACTCCACCGTGGGGAGAAGACCACCAGCACCTGGTGATGAGCTACAGCCATGGGGGTCCATGAGCCGGGCTGCGGAGGCCCTCGTGTGGCGGTGCCTTCCTCGGTGGGTGGGAAGGGCAGCCCTTCGGGCGTCGGTGCAGCAGGATTCTGAGGAGAGGACACCTGCGACCCCTAGGCTACCTACTCTTAGAGAAGACAGTCTGGGCTTAGAGCAAAGTCTCATCTGGGATGGTCAGGAACAGGTTCAACTTCAAACGGTATTTTCTGGGTAACCGAAGGTAAAGCTAGAGAAACCCTTTCTGGAACACATCAGTCCCACTGTACTGAGTTAAACTGATTATGCTCAATTGCCTCAGAGTAATGATTACGTTACTAGGAATATTCTGTTTTTTAAAACAAATTTTATTTATTTATTTTTAGAGAGGAGAAGGGCGGGAGACAGAGAAGGAGAGAAACATCAATGTGTGGCTGCCTCTCACATGGCCCCCACTGAGGTCCTGGCCGGCAGTCCAGGCACGTGCCCTGCCTCAGAACTGAATTGATGACCCTTCCCAGGCAGGCAGGCACTCAATCTACTGAGCCACACCAGCCAGGGCACTAAGAATATTCTTATAAGATGCTAGGTAGAGACTAAACTTTACCAAAGTGATCCCAAGATATGACTTAATTGCTGGCTGGTGTGGCTTAATGGATTGAGCACCAGCGTGCATACTGAAAAGTTGGTGGTTCGATTCCCAGTCAGTGCTCACAATGGGGTCACCTGCCAGGTCCCCAGCTGGGGGCCTGTGAGAAGCAACCAATGAAGATTTCTTTCCCTCTCTCCTTCCCTACCCCACTCTCTGAAAGTGAATAAATGAAACCTTTAAAAAAATTAAAGATTAAAAAAGATATAACTTAAAACTTGCTTAAAAAAAAAAAACCTGTTAGCAAGCTATTTATCTTATCGCTTCTTGTTTATCCTAGAGTGGCTGGAAGAGAAAAAACCCAGTTAAAAACATGTTCCAGGTAGCTGTCATCTCCTGAATGTGCCTTCCATGGACCCGGTGGGGTTGTTTTTTCCTTGTCTCCTGCCTCAAACACAGGCAGTCCAAAAAGGAGACACAGACGAGCAATGAGGAAAACGGGGAGGAAAACTGGGGTGGAGGGGAGGTTCTGGGAGCTCCTCACTTGCACGGAGCTGCACAGTGAGGCTGTGGCTGCGGAGGGGTGAACCTGCACGGCAGGAAGGAGGTGCCCCCTGGCCTGCCTCCCACCAGCTCTGAGCTTGGGCCAGTTAATGCAGTTAAGCCTTGACTTTCTCAACAGTTCACTGTGGATAATACCCAGCTGGGGAAAAAGGAGCAGGGTGGAGAATCTTCTGAGAAAATCAATGAGGGCAATCAATCCCCCCACCGCAAACCCTGAACGTGCTCAACAAGGGAAAGAATATTTTAGACGTGACTGGTAGGGTACTCCTAAGGCACCCTGCGCAAAAACAGAAGGTAAAAAAGGAGTCCCCACAGTGATCCCACACGAGTGGAGGGCCCTGCGAAGGACTGAGGCCTTTGGCTCAGGGGCAAGGCCACAGGGCGCTAGAGAGGATGAAAACCGCCCCCCCCCCCCCCCCCCCCCGCAGGGCTGATATTATTTAGAACCACCCATCCTTGTCATCCGACTCAAAGCCAGCTATGTCACAACTGACGTGCACTTGTTCTGAACATTCACACTTTTATTAGCACATTTTCTACAGGTTAGGCCCAGTATTTTATCCCCATCCACCACTACCTACTTTAATACAGACACTGTGCTGGTGATGAGGTTTCCTAGACCAGCACTGGTACAGGGACCAGTAACTACCTCCACCCAGGTGCCCAGGAAGCTGGAGCCATTCAGGGTTTCGAATGGAAGGAACTGTGGAGATGATGGCCACAGACACTGGCTACTTGCTCTGGGTTTTGAATATTCTAGAATTCCCTAACTCTAATTCTCTTGGGTTTAGAGTCTTCAGGTTCAACAATAATAAATTTATGAAGGCAACCAAGGCAAATAAAGCAATTTCCCAAATAAAACACTTCCACTTGCCACAATTTAAGTTAAAAACCAGTCTTTGCCTCTACCTTATAGGGTATTAAAGCGTTAGAAAACAGATTTGGTTTAATCGTTTTTCTCTTGCACAAAGTGTGTACCTTAAAAAAAAAAAGATTTTATTTATTAACCTTTAGAGGGGAAGGGAAGGAGAGAAATATCAATGTGTGGTTGCCTCTCGTGCGTCCCCTGCTGGGAACTGGCCTGCAACCCAGGCATGTGCCCTGACTGGGAATCGAACCGTGGTTGTCTGGTTCGCAGGTTCATGCTCAATCCACTGAGCTACACCAGCCAGGGCAAATGTGTATTGATAATACATATTCTTCGTAACTCTATTTCTCAAAGAGTCAACACAGATTTCTCTAGGGCTTCCCTAGGCTAGCCAGACCTGGTTTCTTCCTGAAACAGTCTGCACTTCATCTTACCCACAGGTACATACACTCCATTAAAACAGTTCTAATCAGAAAGTTTTCTTTTCTAGCCAGAGAAGAAAGTGGTAACTTTGTTGAAAACACACTTTGTCTAGGGGAGTTTTTATGCATTAAGAAGAAAAGGGGTTTGTGCCCGTTAAGAAGCTAAAAAGGAGGGACTGGGAGTTCAGGAGGTTTCAGGCGTAATTAGTGAGTCTGCCGACAGGAGCAGGAGCACCAGCAGCCCTAAGAGAAGGAAGGGAATGGTCTTTTCTCTAAGTACAGAGATAAATGCTTACCGAGTTTGAAAAGTTTAAATTTAGGTTGTCTTGGGCCCAAGACTGTGTACTAGCTTATTTTTATTTTACCCTTTGTGCAAACCATGGATTGGCTTATACAGAGAAATGATCACCTTTTGTGCTTTCTGAATCTAAAAAGGCATCTTTGCAAAAGAAATTACCTGCCAGGAAAGTGACTCGCAGTATAACCCCGCTCCTCTCCTGGGCTCATCCCACCCAGGAGTTGAGTCTGTGCTTCCAGAAAGCCAATTACGGGAGCTGCTCATTTGCAAGGCACCCAGATTCAGCTGTTTACAATTTCAGAAGCAGAAATGACAAACTGACGGCCACAATGGGCCTCTAACAACATTTCAGTCACAGCGGCTTACGCTGGAACTTAAATCTCCAATGAAGCTCCAAACTCTTGGCTCTGGAGGGCTTTCTTCTTATCTTTACTGCCTTCCTGTCTACTTCCACCTCACCAATCCTTTCATCTGCTCATCCTCTGGACTGAACTGACTATTTACAAGGTCTTGTTGGGCAAAGCCATCCCATTCCTGGAAGTTCAAGGGCAGGGGCGGCCTGAAAAGAAGGGAGAGCAGAAGCACTTTTATATGGGGCGGAATTCCAGCAGAAAGGAAATCTAAAAAAACTAGCACACATTGGCGGATTTCAGCTCCTGCCAACGCAACCATCCACAGGACCACTGGTCTCCACACCCTGGGGCCAGCCTGCCAGATCCCTGCCAGATCCGACAGCCTCTCTGCAGGCTGCTTTATGGGTCACTTAATGAGGTGATAATGTGTGAGATACCTCACAGGGCACTTCAGGTCGCCTGGCTCCCACAGCAGTGCTTTTAACCCCCTTGCCTTTTCTTCCCAGAAACCCTGCCCTGGAAGGAAAAACTTGGTCCAACCCTAGAATGGAAACTTTGGTAGCAAAGTTATTGGACCAGCTTACAATCTAGCTTTAGCTGTCTAGTTCTACATTGGGTTTTACCCAGTTTCTGGAAGCATGCGTTAACCACGCTGCAGACGGTGGCCGCCACCCCTCTGACCACTCAGTATCCTGGGTGTTTCTTAGCCCCAAGAAAGTTTGGGGACGACTGGCTCATCCATCTTTGTGGATATGGACATATCTGTGTGTGTCTGGATTAGAAACTTAACCTCAGAGCAGGAAGATACTCAGGAAGAGGCCAATCCTCACCTCGACAGCTAAAAGAAAACAAACTTGGACGTAACAGGATCAGGATTAGAAATCTCGACTAAATTCAACACTTAACCTCCCCCACCTTCAAGTTTGTATGTCAATCAACTGTCCCTTACACTGTCCTGATAGGGGAGTCCAGGGATTACTATCCCCATGAGCCTCCTGACTCACCTCTCCCCGTGGTCAGCCTCTCTGCGCTCACAAAGACCCGCCCCTTGCAGCACTTACACAGCGCTGATCTAAGCTAAGGACCCCGTCGAAGATGCCTGGCTTCTGAAATGGCCACACTTCACCTGGCTAAGGGGACTCTTAGATTTAACATGACATATGAACATGACATGTTCATGTCATGAACACAAAACCCTTCCTGACTTCCCCACCATGCCTGCTCCTCCTCCAAGCATCCCTACTTCAGAGGACGGCGCCCCACTCATCCACCTGCCCTCTTCCAGTCCGGCCTGCAGAGGCCACAGGCATTAGCTCCAGCCAACCTCTCCTACCACATCACACTCTCTCTCCCTTACCCACTACCCTCGCACCATGCTGGCACTGTTTCCATTCTTTCCTCCAGTCCCTGGACCCTCTGTCTAAAATGCTCTCTGGTCTCAAAGGCTGGCTCATTAGACCATTCCCACATGAGAGAGACACATGGATCAGATGCCTCCCATACGCGCCCTGACTGGGGATCAAGCCTGCAACCTTAATATGTGCCTTGACAGGGAACGGAATCTGCAACCTTTTGGTGTACAGGATGATGCTCCAACCGACTGAGCCACCAGCCAGGGCTATTACATGCTTTTAATACTAAACACTTCAAGTGGCACCCAATGGCCCACCTCCTACCGTCAGATGTTATTTGCTTATCACATGTCTTTCTTAGAGAGCCTGCTAGTTGCAGGTTCAACCTGCACTGATCAGTCCTGGGTCGGCACCATGGTGGGCTCAGGCTGATGCTGCCCTTGGGGGACTAATCCAGGGGAAAAAGACAGTCACAATACACGGTGCTCAGTGGTGATACAGGTATAAAGGTGATACAGGTATATTCTCCCAGTATAAAGAGAGTGCTGGGATTTGCTGCCCGGGGAGCCAGGTGACAGGTGAGCTGTTTTTTTAAAATCAATGTGCTTTTCATGAACAAAGGTGTGTTAAGATGCCCAGGCCTGCTGGGAGGTGAAAAGTCTTGTGTCAGCAAGCAAATATATTTTGTTTTTGAGGGCTGCTCTTTCAAAGTGCTAATGTATTTTGATTCCTTCCAGAGGGAGCTCCAGCTAGAAACAAGTAAAGAGAACCATCTGGCAATTATCCTGTTTCTTATCTTAATGAACTACTATCCCACCAAACCAGCAGCTTTAAAGAGTTTTTTTGAAAAATAAAACAAACAAACACCAAAATAACTTTCAAGCAAACTGAGGGTTTATACCTCACATCTGCCTGAACCAAAATTGAACTTCAAGACACTGTTTTCAAAGTCTGGAACCACCTGAACCGTGACAGAGCCAGGCACACTGAATATGCCTGAGAGCAGCCAATGAGCTTCCATTTTACTGGACAGGCTGCCTCCAGCACCTAGGGAAACGGGTAAGGAACGAATCGCCAACACCGTTGCTGGTCCGGGAGCCGGCGCACTCCCGCCGGGAGGGACCGGCACCACTTCGGAATCGGAAATGCTCCTTTTGTTGACCTTGGTCTTATGCAGCTACCTCTGCAGCAGTTCTCCCGCTGTTCCGTTCTCACTGGGCACATCACAACATTCTGCTGTCAACATATTCAAATCGAGTGTCAGCTCAGGCGCGTATGTAGCCCAAACCATTCCACTGTACCTGGCTTACAGGGGCAGGCTTCACGGGGCTGAATGTTCTCTTCAGTTTCACTTCTACCCAATAAGCTTAATGACTGGACACATCTTTACTAAAATGACACGTGAGGATGCCTTCTAGAATTGACACCAGCCCACAGTTCTCTTAGTTCCTTTAAAACGACCTCAACTCTAAAGCCTCTAGGAATGCTTCAGTACCCACCAAGGAAGTCACCGGATCTCCAGTGAGGCTAATTTTTACCCCAACAGTCCTCAGTCATCATCCTGTTTATAGGTGAGGAGGCTTTACCTAAGAGCTCTAATGCCTCATTTCGGTGGTGCGTCTGAAGGAAGGACTTAAATTAACAGGAAACACTAGCAGTATCACCAACACAAGAGATAAAATTAAAGAAATAGACTTAAATATTTAAAAAGAATACCCAGTGTCATTTGGGTTCACGTGTATCTAACTGTGGGTGACCACGGCTCACTAGGACCCTTTTTGGTACAGCTGCAAGACAACACCTATCAAAAACTATAAAATGTTCACACTTTTTGACCCAGCAGTTCAACATCTGGAAATTTTCCCCCAAATAAACTCCACCAATAAAACTGTTCAGTGCTGCGTGAAAGATGGGACAAAATCAGGTGCAGGAGCAGCACAGACCGGCCCCTGCAGTGCAATGGAGAGGACCAGGCCCGCCTCCGGGGGCTGTGCTGAGGTTTGAGGGTGATAATGCACAGACAGAGCTCTGCAAGCACCCCAGGCACGCTGGCCGTCTTACGACACTCAGTTACGTCTACGGGATAAGTGTATGGACAAAATCTGGAGAAGGGGCAAATCTGCTGGGTTATCAGAACTGTGATGGACTGGCTTGCAGTTCTATTAGTTTTACAATGTGAGTAACATTATTATATTCACCATTATGCAAGTAATCTGTAACACCTTCATAAAAGGTGTTTCATGTTCCAGTGCCCAGGAGCCACCCTCCTCCAGACCCTGTGGCCACCCTGTCACATCCGCTCTTCCCAGGCCCTTCCCTGTGCTTCCCCAGCATGCAGCCGACTTAGGCCCTCAGCAAGTGTCCATCCACACCGACACTCGACCTCAGAGCCTGTGTGACTTCACAGTCAAGTGCGTGCACTCTGTCTAGGCTCAACTCAACCCACAAAGGCCCCGAGCTGCACTCTGGAATGCCTGATAGAATGGGGTGCTACTGGGCACGGCAGAGCTTTTTCCCAGGTACAGGGAAAGAGCAGAAAGGGATCCTATCTGCTCTTTCTCATTGTGATTAAATGCAGTGTTAGGCTGTCAGTAATGTCAGTATCTTGAAGTGATAGAAAACCCAAACCAGCACATTATCCCTTCATATTTCTTTGATAGCCTAATTTCTTTGATACCCTACCTATTCAGGGTTCTCTATGTGGGATTAAAACAACAAACAAGAAATCCCATGAAACAGATTTGATTTCCTCCCCTCCCCTGCCTTTTTAGCAACTCAGATTTAAAAGTTTACCAGTTTTATCTATTCAAAAAGCTAAATAAAAATCAAGCAGTCCTTATTAAAAAATTCTGCACTAGAGACCTAGAGTGTTGACTGATCTGAACATGTGTGTTAGGCTTGCATGCCTAACGTTTTCTTCTGTGGCTACATGTTAGCCATGAAACATAGTGTCTTCCTTCCTCACCCTCCCCCCCCCACTGGAGTCTTCTTACCCAACCCCTCCCCACCACTAACCTGCTGGCGGAGCTACAGGCCTCAGCTTCATTCCTCACTGTCCTTTATCTGCCTAACTTTAAATTCTGAAATGTTTCTAGTTATTTGTCCACTCCTGGTTCCCTTTACCACCACTTACTCCCTTACCATCTCTTTGTACAAATTAGTGCCACAGCCTCTCCACTGGACCGCTCACTTCTCATCTCTAAGCTTTTCTGGAGCCTCCTTCACAACGCACACAGCTGACCCCATGGACACACTCCGACCTGACACACTTAGAGTTGCTAGTGGTTCTGCATGGCTAGAACCTTTCATAAAGGAAAGGCGAACTCCTCAGGTTGCCGCAGATGGTAGTCTAGTCCACAGACACTACACAGAGTAACCACTGGGGTAGGAGGGGGTCGAGTGTGGCTGTCCTGAATCATTGCACAAACTAATCATTTTGGATCTCAGAGTACTGACCTGTCAAGTGTTTATTTAAATAACAACAACTCTGTGACTGTGCAGCCGCTTTACTTTGGCCTTAGGTAATCACTATAAAAAATTTACAGGCCACGAGAATATTAAGGCTTTTACTTAATGTGCAAGGTGATTTTATGTATTCCCTTCCTTTTGCCCCCTCTCTTTTGAGGAATCTAGTTCCTGAGGGTAATTAATATGGCACCTTAAATACCACACACCCTGCTCTCCCAAAACCTGAGTGACCCACAAGAGTAAAAATGAGGAGAAAACATGTTTCACACGCAGATCAACATGCTTATCACAGAGAGTGAGCTCTGGACACTGCTGGGAAGACCCACCACAAGGCAGGGTGGGGGGACACACGAGCTGCAGCTCACGGGGCTGAATGACAGCAACCCATGCTCACCGCAGCCACACATGAGGACAGCACCCTAGGGCACACACCAGCCCACAGCGCCCGCAGAACACCTCCCTCCGCACTTTCCAAAGAGCAGCTCGTTTAGTGCGCGTGACAACCTTCTTTACAGTCAGTGTATTAGTTTCCATATTTTACAGACGAGCAAGGAGAACGGAGGTTACAGGACTTGAGCAAGGGACCAGCTAGCAGTTCACACGAGGCGCTGTGACTCCGAGCTCTCTCCTCAGATTTTTACCGGTTTTCCAGCAAGGACTCAGATATTTACTGAATTGAAATGAATATCCACTTTGACATGTCACCTGATCCTGCTGGCTCTTTTAATATATTAGCAATAACTAGTCTACATTACAGGAATGAATTTTTTGGTCTACTATACAGTGACCTGTCAATATTCTGAATGGTTAGAGTCCTTCAGCATTTTCAAAGAACAGCCTACTCCTTGTAAGTTTTACTTTAAAATTGGGTGCAACTCTTCTTTCATCATCTCTCCACCCCTAAATGAAATAAAGAAACAGACTGCAGGAAAATCAGAGTCTTCCAATTTGTCGCAATTAGTTCTGTAAGGTAATATAGACAATAAAATTCAAGACTGCAAATTTCATGAGATTCCTCAGAATTCAGAAAAGCCAAATCCTACAAGAAAATTAACCCCTTCTCTGCACATTCTGTCTCAAGGTCATTGTGTAGTGATAAAAAAGCAGCAGGTGCTGAGAAAAGTAGGTAGTAAGATAATGATACAGCTCTCTGCTATCTGCCAGGTCGTGGGAACAGAGAGGTGAACAGGCCTGTGCCCTGTTGCGGAAGGCAGACGGGCTGTGACGGGCTGTGACGGAAGTGTGAGCTCAGATAACAAAGACCAAGTGCCTGCAGGACTGTGTGGCAGGGGAGGGAGGGCGAAGGGGAGAGGGGGCCTGTGAGGAAGCAGGAGAGGGAGGGGAACGGGGAATGTGACCAGGAGGGGGAGAGCAGAGGGAGCCTGGGGAGGTCACTGTGGGCATGTGCGAAGGGGAGGGGGCTCCGGAGTTAAAAGCAGGTCTGGGCTGCTGGCAGGCTTGCTAGGCTGCTAACTAACTAAAGGAGCAGACAGATGGGCATTCAAGGAGCACCTAGGATAAATCCTTTATTTTACAGATAACCAGAGAGAGGAACTGACCTGCTTTTGTTGTTTTAACATGCAGTCACATTCTCTTAACGTAATCAATGTATTAATGTTTTTATACTTATTAAATCATGTTTTTGTCATAATTTGAAGTAAATCAAGGAGGATGTTAGCCTGTTAGATTGGGCAAGATAAATTGTTCCTATTATTTAAACTCGTATTAAAAATAAACTTTTAAATCATAATCTGTATATTTGATCCAAAAAAAGTTAACCTAAAACCAGTTCTTCAACATACTATGGGAGTTAAAAAAAAAAAAAGAAAATTTTCCCCTGGTGGTAGTCAATCTCAATCTCTTTCAAAGGGGCGCTGTCAGCCTAGGCCTGGGAGGACGGGACTGGGGCCGGTGCAGGCAGCTCTCCCCAGCACAGAGAGGGGCAAAGCCAAGGTGCACTGTCAAGGGGCACGCCAGAGATCCTCGGTCACCAGACCCCCGTCTGCCGCCACAAGCCTTTAGGAAGTCCTTCCCATTCCTGAACGTATCAAAGGCGGTTTTTACACACCAAGTCAGAGGTATGCCTGTTTAGAGGCAATTAACTCTGTCACAGTGTCCATGCTGCTGGTCACTGGGGATTCACACATATAGTCACACCAAGGTAAGTAAGCAGGGGTAGCAGTTAGATGAAACCAAAGAGGACTGTGCAGAAATGAATGGATTAAGTCCCACACTCAGAAGAGGAAGGAAAGTACAGGTTTCTGTACAAGAACGTTCTGGTTTTCAACAATTTTCAGAGTAGTGGACACTTACAGGGAGGAGGTATTGTCTCTTCAGGACTTCATATTATTTTGTTTTAATATCATGCTTGTCAAAACACCTATAGTCACACAGGCCAAAATGGATCTCTAATAAAATATTTGTGGCCTTATCTCAACATGATGGGATTGAGAGCACGCTTTAATTAAGCAGACCAAAACTGAATGCATCTCCTAAAATCCAAGATAGAAGTAGACTCAAAGTGGATCTGGCCAAGATGGAGGCGTAGGCGGAAACACTGTGCCTCCTCGCACAACCAAATTTAAAGACAACAAAGTTTTAGTAACAAAAATGCAACCAAAACAGACAGAAAAATTGAACTGTACGGAAGTCCGACAACAATGAACCATTTGGCCAGACCGGTAAGAGGGGTGGAGTCAGCGGCTGGCAAGTGGGGTTGTGCAGGAAAAAGTGGCCAGACCGAGACTCAGGTGTGCAGGCGGGTGTTGGCAGATCTCAGGCGTGGGGTGGCAATAGGCGGACCCAGTGAGGATGCAAGGCGGCTGGCTGACCGTGGTCACACATTCGTGGGCACATAAACCAGGCAAAAAACGAGCAGTGAGACAGACTGCGTAAACCAGGGCCCCAGCACCAGGAATTGGAGCCTAAAATCACCAACTGGAAAAATGTTCAGGGGTGGAGGTGCCAGGAGAGATGCCCAGGCTTACAGAGAGTTTGTTGGAGAGACCCACAGGGTCCTGGAGGATGCACAAGCCTACACATCTGGGAACCAGCACAAGAAGGGCCCAATTTGCTTGTGGGAAACAGCAGAGGGGACTGAAATCTGAGAGAGAACAGAACAAGCACCATTGCCCCTCTCTGACCCCACCCCCACATACAGCATCACAACCCAGTGACTGGGCTGCCCCTCCCTGGTGAACACCTAAGGCTCCGCCCCTCATACAAAACAGGTGCAACCTGACCAAAAATGGCTCAATCTGAAGAACAAATCAAAGCCCCAGGGACAATACTTCTAAGCAACCAAAAGATAGCCAACCTATCAGATGCACACTGGTGCATCAGGATGCTTACAGAACTGGTTACTTTGGTCACAAATTTTAGATGAAAAAAATGAAGGCTACACTAAGTGAAACGAAGGAAAATGCACAGGGATCTAATAGAGATGGAAACAAAACTGGGACTCAAATCAATGGAGTGGACCAAAAGGGAGAAAGAAACAAACAAACAGAAAAGAATAAAGAACCAAGAATCCAAAAAAAATTAAGAGAGTCTTAGGAACCTCCAGGACATCTTTCAATGTTCCAACATCCGAATTATAGGGGTACCAGAAGGGGAAGAGGAACAGCAACAAGTGGAAAACTCATTTGAACAAATAATGAAGGAGAACTTCCCCAATCTGGCAAAGGAAATAGACTTCCAGGAAATCCAGGAAGCTCAGAGAGTCCCAAAGAAGGTGGACCCAAGAAGGAACACACCAAGGCACATCATAATTACATTAGCCAAGATTAAAATGAAGGAGAGAATCCTAGAAGCAGCAAGAGATAAGGAGACAGTCACCTACAAAGGAGTTCCCATCAGACTGTCAGCAGGTTTCTCAAAAGAGACCTTACAGGCAAGAAGGGGCTGCAAAGAGGTATTCCAAGTCATGAAATCCAAAAAACTACAACCAAGATTGCTCTATCCAGCAAAGCTTTCATTTAGAATGGAAGGACTGATAAAGTGTTTCTCAGATAAGGTCAAGTTTAAAGAGTTCACCATCACCAAGCCCTTATTATATGAAATGTTAAAGGGACTTACCTAAGAAAAAGAAGATAAAAAAGATGAACAGTGAAAGGACAGCAAACTCACAGTTATTAACAACCACACCTAAAACAAAAGCAAACTAAGCAGATGCCTAAAACAGGAGCAGAGTCACAGAAATGGAGATCACATGGAAGGTTAGCAACAGGGCGGGGGGGGAGGAGGGAAGGGAGAAGGTACAGGAAATAAGTAGCATAGACAGTAGGTAGAAAACAGACCAGGGGAGGGCAAGAGTAGTGTGGGAAATGTAGAAGCCAAAGAACTTACGACACATGGACATGAACTAAAGGGGGGGGAATGGTGGGGGAGGGGTGTGTAAGGTGGAGGGGAATGAAGGGGGGGAATGGAACAACTGTAATGGCATAATCAATAAAATATATATATAAAAAGAATATTATGACTCTGGCTGATAAATCCTTATTAACTATGATTGAAAGTCATTTGTGTAAAACTGTAAGTTTTAAATATAAATTAACACCAAAAACTCTCATCTGATTAAATATTATAATCCAAATACACATTTACGCATCTGTTTCCTTCCCACAAAAATAGGATAAACTTATGAGACAAATTCATGAGGACATGAAGAATGGAAGAGGAACAAACTTCACACAAGAGATGTCCAAATTCTGGCAGCTAGAAACAGAAGCGACAAAGAGCAAGTGATTCAGCAACTGAAAGGAAGCAGAGAGGAAGGAGCGCAGCGGAGGAGCGGCTAGAAAAGAGAGCCTGGGAAGGCAGTGCCTCAGAGAGTCAGGGGTGCAAGATTTCTCTGGCCCTAGAGAAAAAAAGCTTTTCAGGATATCAGAAATTAAGATAAATAAATAAAAGGTTAGATGAGGAAGCACGGAGAAATTAGGGCAAAAATGCAGAGAGAGAGAGAAAACACATAACAGGAGAGAAAAGATAAAGCCAGAGGATCAATCCCGGAGGTAGTACAATACTCCCTAATTAACAGGAATTCCGGAAAGAGAGAACAGAGATGAAAAGGGAGTGAAAGAAATTACCCAGGAAATACCACACAACAAATTTCCTCAACTGAAGGAAAGGAGTTTACAGGTGGCAAACCCTCCCCGAGAGGCCAGCACAGTGCAGGAAAGATCGGCCTCAAGACCTGTCATTTTGAGACATCAGACCCTGAGGAACACGAGAAGATCCTCAAACCTGCCAGGGGAGAAGACAAGACACACACATACAACAACCGAAAATCAGAACTCCAGTCCTCTCGACTGCAACCCTAGAAGCCACAGGACAAGCCAGGAGTCCTGACGCCAAGAGAGCGAGAGAAAACGATTTCAAATCTAGAATCTGACACCCAGCCAATCTTCAATTACAAGCGACTGGAATGGAGATGTTTTCGGCAGACACATGCGCCCTTCCGGGGAACCCGCTAGAGGACGATGCACTCCGCTAAGGGACGGGACGGCCCAGACTAAGAAAGGTGAGGACACAGGGTCAAGGAAAGAGCACTCACTGGGGGAAGGACTGAGTGAAGGAGACAAACCCCGGTACAAGATTATGAAACAGACCTACAGAATAAATATCCCTACTGCAAAGTCTGAATTGGAAAGATGTGGCCCTCCCAAAATAAAAAGCAAGTAATAACATGAATTAATAATTCTAGAGAAATGGTAAGTTTTAGAAGAGAGGAACTATAACCACAGTACACTGCTTAAGTATTAGAGTTAGACACTGAAAAATAGGGAAAAAGGGATCAAGAAATAAAAGTGCAGTAAGAGCTTACTACTTAGAAACAGGAAACGGGCAGAGAAACGAAATCAGGAAGCTGGTCTGAGGAGGAGTGGAGAACAATGTCTGTTTTAATAAGCTATACTGCACTAGCAGGACTCTGTAACCTACAGACACATATTATTGATAAAAGTTTAACAAATTTTCCAATAAAACAGTATGACTGAGACAGGCAGGGGTGGAGGAAACAGAACCAAAGAGAAAAAGAGCAAGCCGGGAAAGATTTCCCCCACTCACCATCTCTCTGGCTATTTCCAGCGCTTCCTGCAGGCCGTACAGCCTGCCACAGACCAGGTAGATTCCATTGGCCCAGAGAATACAACCCTCATGGACCCAAAATTCATTGCTGTCAAGAGGTAGTTCAGGGATTTGTAACTCCAGCTCGGGGCCACCTTCTGAAGTGGTGGGCATGGAGGGCTTTGAGTCCAAAACAGTCTTTTCACTGCTGCCCTCCGTGGTGGCTTTTTTACAGGGGAGGCCCCGGGCCAGGGACCGAGGGCCACCGCCACAGTCTTCTGAGCGGTGTCGCCGCTTAAACCTGGGGTGGGCAGCCAGGCTCCTCTGCTCCTTCTGCTGCTGCTGCTCCTCCTCCTCCTCAGTGTCCGTCTTGGAGCCGTTGGAAGCGCTTTTGTGCCGTACCTTAACTTTGCTCTGCATTTCTGTGGCCCTCTTAGGAGGGGGGTTCTTCGGGAGAGTGGCTGCATAATCTTGGGGATAAAAGGGTCCAAAGAGGTCACCCATGTTCCGGTAACTGGCCCACTTGCCACACAGACAGCAGACCAGGTGCCCCATAACAGAAGACTCTGTCACCACAGGTCCCTGCAGCATGAAGGACGAGGCTGGGAGCGCCTTGCTCTCAGTGCTGCTGGGCGGCGGGGTCAGAGACCTCTGCCCCTTCCGCCCCCTCACCAATTTGGTCTGTTCTTCTTCTTCAGCGTTGATGATTGTACAAACAGCTCCAAGTTCACACTTATTTACTACATGGATATAAGGGAAAAAAGACTTGTTCTTGGCATCGCTTTTATCCAGTGGCTGGGTGGCATACTTCAGTTTGATCTCGGGTTCCTGGGGTTCTACAATGGGAACTGCCTGTTTGGTTTTCCGCTTCCTTGGCTGTGCCCCAGGTTTCCTTCTCTCCCTCCTTTGCCTCTGCTTTTTTGGCTTTGGCTCTCCATCTGCAGAACCTTCTGGTACATGGGGGGGCTGAGGGGGTGGAGGCGGTGGCTGCTGCTGTTTCTTTTGCTTATTCACACTACCAATGGGTCTCCCTTTCTTCTTTCCTGAAGGGAAGTATCCCTTCGGGGGGAAACCCTCTTGTTTGGGGGAAATGGTCACTGTATCTGTCTCCTTCTCTTCAGCCTTAGGATTTGCCTCAGGGGCCAGCCCGCCTGCTGCAGGCACATTCTTTGAGTCAGGAAAGAGTAGAGGTGCTGCCCCGCCCAAGGAACCATCTGGTCTCCCTTGGTTACTCCCAGGCTTCTGTGAGGTGGCAGAAGTCATGGCACCAGGGAGTTCCTTTCCAGCACTGATCGTGTCTGGGTGTGACTCGGTCTTCACTTTGTCATCCCCACTGCCACGCCACTCTTCTGAAGACCTTGCAAGAGGCTTTTCAACGTTCAACTCCTGGTTTGCTGGACAGACAAGGTCAGATACTACCTCACCTTTTCTCTTCTCCAACTCAGCGTCCTGAGCAGCCACACCCCCACCTTCGGGAGGGCCACTCTTCAAAGATAGAATGTCATCCAGAGTCACCGTGTCTCCCCCAGCCTCTGCGCTGTTCGAGGATGCACTCCTCCTAATATTTGGGGATGTGATCTTCTGAACGATAGCTTCCAATTTCAACCCCCGTCCTTTGCGTGGGGGCAGTATTTTGGTCTTAGCGGGACTTGTGAGGGTAACAGCAGGGCAGTTTCTACTGTCTGAACTTGGAAGGTCCTTGGAGGATTCCCTCTTAGGGATGGACTTGAAGTCCTGACTGTGAGAAAGATGGGCATAGGAATTGTACGCTTTATCGGCACCTTCTTTTGGGTGAAGAAGGCGTCCTTTATCTTCAGTATTACTGCTCTTTGAGTCTTGCGACTGTCTCTTACTGGGGATGGGAGAGATAAAAGACCGGACGCGCCTCCTCATGATTAGGGGGTTTTGAGAAGAATGGTCCTCTTGACCAGGAAGCCTCAGCATAACATTGCCAGGTTTGGATGACTGCGTGGGCTCCACCAGTCCATGGCCGTCAGTCTCATGGGGTGGGCCGTACCTCTTCTGATTGGACATTCCTGGAGGGCCGCTGCTTTTGGCTGGAGAAGTCTGCCGAGAAAGATCCCAGCAAGATTCTTGTTGTAACTTCTGGGAGCCATGCTTCAATTCAATGCCTTTGTTAGACAGACCATCACTAGGCATGAGGCAGCGCCCACCTTCCTGACCGCTGGGGTCATGGTAAGTCCCCATCGGTGGGCCATACATCATACCATCTTTGTCGTTCTTCAGAGGGCTCCGCACTCTGTCTAGGAACTGCTGCTGCCTTGGGCTCTTCCGGGCCCCCTCCTGCCTGTGCTGGGCCGCAGCGATCACTCCCTGAGCAGAGCTACTGCTCCAGTCTTTATATTCCTCCTGTTGCTGTTGGTACATCTGTCTCTTGTAATGGAGCTGTGAGTTTAAACCTGCACTGGGGTCCCCATAAGCATGAGCCCGAGTGTTCGCGTGATATGCAGAGGCCAGGCTTTCAGAGTTGGGAGAAAAAGGAGCATGTAATGAACTCCTGTTGGACCTCTCTGAAAAGGTCATGTGTGGGTTCATGTGATGAGGATCTCCTCCTGGACCCCTGCTCCTCCCAGGAGACATCTTCAATTTTTCTGAAAAGTCATGATACTGAGAAGGGGACCGACCCCTCATGCCCTCCCGACCACCCACTCTGCCAGGGACCCTACGCATTGGCATAGGTCTGCTGTCTTGCGGGCCATAGTCCGAGATGGAGTCATGGGTGGCGGCTCCAGGACTGACATTGCCTCGGTAAGACTCGTGCTTGATGCTGGCAGGATGACAGTGGTCTCCAGATTTTTTGTTGTTGAAACTAGCTTGGGATTTGGACTGCTCAAAGTCTTCCTCTTTTATCTGTCCACTCTGGGATTTTAGCTTTGTTTCCATGGACACCAAGCCACCTGGAAGAATGACTGACTGGCTTAAACTTGGATTGAGACGTTCATTCCTCCCAAGTCTGGTATCGGCACCCATGTGTCCCAGCGAATGAGCCCCTGGGTCCCTGACAATCTGTCTTAGTGGAGAAATATCACAGATCACTGATCTTCTTTCAGAGAGGGAACCCCCGGGTTCGTGGGCTGATGACTGAGGCTCTATTTCAAACTTCCGGGGAATTGGATAGTCAGCCAAATTGATCTGCTTCATTTCGGGAGCAGTGCTGCTGGATTTCCTCTCCCAGGGGCCCCAGTGGGGGTTTTCTAATAGGGACCCAATGCTTTTGTTCAAAAGGCCCCTGCTAGCTAATTCATTGGTTTGGCTAATTAAGACATTAGGCCTCGTGGCTCCTTCTAGGCCACCAGAGATGCCCTGATGCTCCTGAGCACTCCTGGAGTATCTTCGGTCAGGGTGGTGGTGGTAGCCCTGAAGCACTTCCTGTAGGAGGCTGGGGAACTTCTCATTTCTACCCTTTCGCTCCCCATGGCCAGTGAAATCCCCCTTATCTTGTCCTGTAGGATACTGAGGAAAGCTACTGACACTTCTTGGCATGGACGACCCGAAGCTTTCTTTGTAACTATAGCGCAGGCTTCCAGGAGACTTGTTAGGCTCAGTTCTGCCTACAAAGCCCGGGCCCACTGCAGGGTGCCCGCTCTGGCCGTTGCCCTCTCCATTGTGGTTGGAGTTATTATCTCCGCTCTTGTTTCCTTTCCCCCCTCCTGCTGGAGGCTCTGGCTGTGGAAGTGATGTGTGTGATGTGTGACTGGTTTCTTTAGCCCCACCAGTGCTGGGTGGCCTCTGAGTGGTTGCAGGATCATCCTCTTGGGAGCCTTTATCTTGTCCACCAGGCTTTTCTGCCCGAGTTGTCATGGCTTCCCGGGAGACAATCACTCCAACAGTCTTTTCATTGACTTTTGGGTTGTCCTCAGATGATGATGGCGTGTCCTTAGCACCTGGCGAGGCCGCCTCTTCTCTGGCTGCCGGACTGGCACTGAGCCTGGGGGCTTCATTCTGAGTACCCTGTGCTGGGGAGGAGCCAGCTTTCTCTGAGGCTCCACCCTTGTAGGTGGTGTCAGAGCTGGTGCTCTGGCCACTCAGCTGCCTCACTCTCTCGCCTTGATCCTCAGAACTGCTGGAGCAGGCTCCATCCAGTGACTCTGCCATAGGGGACTTCAGTTGTTCTTCAGGCTGGGAGGAGCCTTCGGAGTTTGTGCAGCTGTCTGCTTTCTTAGAAGAGGAGGAGGGCCTCTTGGAGGTCTTCTTCTGAGGCGTCAGGGCATCAGAAAGTAGCATGTGCTGAACAGTATTAGGAAGATTGGCCACTTGAGTACTCAGGGCACTCAAACTACTCAACCCAGGATCCGTCAGTCGCTTTTCTGGCACTCCTTCTAGTCCAAACCCTTTGAAGCCTGCAGTGTGAGAATTAGGACTGGGCATCATTGATGGGGTTGGGCTAAGCTGAGGCATTAACTGTAAGATTCTGTTTCTGGAACCCATGGGCACACTGCCTTGCCCACACTGGAGATTCTCCCCACTCTGCATTAGAGGAGATGGGGTAGAGCTACAGCTTGGAGACTGAACCACAGAGGCAGCTGGGGAGGGGTTAGAAATGGGGCTGAAGTTCTGGTGGAATTGCATTGGGGACCTCACAGGAACTTCGGGCTGGTTATACTGCCCCACCTGGCTCTGCAGTGGCAGCTTGGTGGCAGCGTTGGTATACTGCATCACGTGCTGCGGGGCGTGCTGTTGTTGCTGCTGCTGCTGTTGCTGCTGCTGCTGCTGCGGTTGCGGCTGCTGCTGTGGCTGCTGCTGCTGCGGTTGCCCCTGCTGGGTCCCTTGTGGAATCTTTGCCTGTTCAAAATTTTTCATAGATTGAGGCTGATAGCTATAATTTGATTGTGTTCCATAAGCCTGTGCGTTAGAACCCACATTATGCCCTTCATACTGGGATCCAGCATTCACACTGTAACTGCTGTCATAGCTCTGTCCAGACTGGCTGAAACGCTGTGGTGATGGGAAGGAGGAAGAGGAGGAGGAAGCAGCAGAAGACTGGTAGTGCTGGCCAAACTGACCCACTCGTAACTGGTAACCAGTGGCAGAGGATGGCAGAGTTGAGGGCCGCTGCATTGGCTGCAGATGGGATGAACCAGATGCTGGCTGGCCAGTGGCCTGTGGCAGAGGCTGATGGGATTGGTAAAGCTGTTGTCTCAGCTGCTGGACTTGCTGCTGCTGCTGCTGCTGCTGGCTGGAAGCCTGCTGCTGGTACTGAGCACTCCCCGGAGAGAAAGGCCCCGAGTAGTCCTGCTGATAGTGAGATACCCCACCAAGGCCAGAGTGTTGTGCTTGAAACTGGCCCACATGACTCTCACTCCCATACTGATTGCCAAAGCTGCTCCCCTGGGGGGGTCCATAGCTCTGCACAGGCCCAGAAGGCCTTCGCTGAGGAGGCTGCGGGGTGCCTGTCGCCACGGGATCTTTGTTGCCTGCCATGTAGTAGAAGTCTCCGGCCTCTTTCCTGAAACTCTGGTAGCCTTGATGGCCAGAGGTCTCACTAGCCATCGCTGCTGTAGCTGCTGCCGCCCCTCGTCGTCCACCACCACTGCTGCCGCTACTGCCGCCAGTACCACCACCTGTACCCCCAAAATTCTGGAACATCTGGGCCTGGCGAGGGCTGAAATCTTCTAACCGGGATGAGCTGTGTACCTCCTGTGGGTAGCTCTGCTGGTTTCCGTGGTAACTGCTTTGCTCCCGAAAGGACTGCATACTGTTCAGCAGCACAGCAGCGGGCCAACAGCCCTCCTGGAAATGGAAGAAAAAAAAGGAAAATATGAGACATGCACCCCCCCAGCATAAATAAAATCAAGTCTAGATGATGGAGGAGATATAAGTCAGATGCCCAGGTGAAAAGGACTATTTGAATTTCATCTCCTTTTATGTCTTGTCCTACTCATTTCTGAAAATGCAAATATGCAGAGAAGTGGCCTAAAGAGCGAGGCAGGAGCTCTCTGCTCCTCCAGTTTAACAGCCATAACCCTGAGACATGATGGTGAAGGTCAAAGTGAAAGGACTTGGCTGTACTGGGGGCCTGGTCACCAGGGCTACTTTTAACTCTGGCAAAGTGGGATATTATCACCATTAATAATCCCTTCACTGACCTCAATTACATGGTCTACATGCTCCAGTATGATTCTACTCATGGCAAGTTCAACAGTGAAGGCTGATAACAAAAAACTTGCCATCAGTGGAAAGTCCATCTCCATCTCCAAGGAGTGAGATCCCACCAACATCAAATGGGCTGAGGCTGGTGCTGAGTATGCTGTTGAGTCCACTGGTGGCTTTACCATGGAGAAGGGTAGAGCCAAGAGGCTCATCATCTCCACCCCTTCTGTGGATGCCACCATGTTTGTGATGGCTCTGAACCATGACAAGTATGACAACTCCCTGAAGACTGTCACAATGCCTTCTGCACCATCCACTGCTTGGGCCTCCTGGCCAAGGTCATCCATGACATGCTGGAGGGTCTCAGGACCATAGTCCATGCCATCACTGCCACCTGGAAGACCATGGATGGCCTCTCTGGGAATCTGTGGTGTGACGGCCGAGGGTCTGCTGAACTAATTCCTATTCTATTGCTGCTGCCACGGCTGTGGGCAAAGTCATCTCTGAGCTGAATGAGAAACTCACTGGCATGACCTTCTGTGTCCTCATCCCCAATGTATCAGTTGTGGACCTGACCTACTGCCTAGAGAAAGCTGCCAAATGATAAGAAGGTAGTGGCCATGGATTCTACCACCAACAGTGTGTTGATTCTTCGGAAAAGGGTGGGTGGAGGTGAAAGAGGGTATGGGGGGGATAAATGATAATGAAAAAAACACAAAAGAAGAAGGTAGTGAAGCAAGCATCGGAGGGCCCCCTTGAGGGCATCCTGGGATATACTGAGGATGAGGCTGTCTCCTGCAACTTGAACAGTAATGCCCACTCCTCCATATTCAATGCTGGGGCTGGCATTACTTTCAATGACCACTTGTCAAGCTCATTTCCTGATATGACAATAAATTTGGCTACAGCAACACAGTGGTAGAACACATGCCCTCAAGGAGTAAGGAACCCCTGGATCACCAGCCCCAGCAAGGAAGAGAGGCCCTCAGCTGCTGGCAAGTCCGTGCCCCATGTCGATCCCTCAACACACTGAGAATCTCCTGACCTCCGGTTTCCATCCCAGACCCCCAAAGAAAGAGAGGGGCTTAGGAAGCCCTACCTTGTCGTGCAGCATCAGTAAAGTTCACTGTACCCCCCTCCCCAAAAAGAGTGAGGCAGGAGTCTATGGTAGTATGAAAAGAAACACTCTGGGTAAAAACAAATTCAATGCAGTAAAAACTTCATTATCAAATAAATGAGTACTACCCTCCAATTCAACTGGATAAGAATATAGGACTACATTACTACTCTCAATAAACAAAACAGAACAAAACAATTTAAAAATATTTTCCCGTTGTGGTGTGGCAGGGATGAGAAAAACACTTTTTTGCCTTGGCTGGTATTGCTCAGTGGATTGAGTGCTGGACCACAATCCAAAAGGCTGCTGGTTTGATTCCTGGTCAGGGCACATGCCTGGGTTGTGGGCCAGGTCCCCAGTTGAGGGTCTGTGAGATGCAACTGATTTCACTCTCTCTAAGTAAATAAGATCTTTAAAAATCACTTTAATTTATTTGCTTTCATGTTATTAGACTGGTCACTGAAGCAAGAATCTCAAAAAATGATGACTCAGTCACTTCAATGGCTGCCCCCTCCCCAAATTTGAGAAATGGACAGGCTTGATAACAGAATTTAGTCTCTTACAGCCAAATGCATGCCACTGCAGGTTTGTTAGTTACCAACTCCCCATGATGACTGGTGACACGACTTACCACTGCAGGGACTCCTTACTGCAGTCAGTCACACAAACTTAAGGGTTATTTCTTCTTGACACATAATTGTGTCCAAGGCACCCTCTCACCCAGCCATCGATGCCCAGGTAACAAAGAGCTGGGCAGCATAAGCCAAAGAGCAGTGACTTTTCTTGCAGATTCTTTATGGTGGTTTGCAAGAAGTTCTAACACCTCTGACCCCCATGTAGTTTTTTATTTATTATTTATTATTTTTATTTGGCAATTCAGTATTCACTGAATTATTGGTGATTACTGTGAAACAGGGAATTGAACAGTCACTTTGGAGAACAGCACAACAGAGGAAAATAAAAATTCATCAAGCCGAGGACCTGCACTCTTCCTAAAGTCATCTGATTGGGCCAGCCCTTTGCACTACCTTTGCAAATGTAATTAGCATGTGATTTAAAGCTCTTTTTAAATGAACAAGACTAGGTTAAAAACTGCTCCAAATGACTTTAATGCCAATTATTTAAAAAAGAAGTTACGAAACACAAAAGTTAGGACAAAGATTTTCTACAATGGCTGTGAAGCTAGTTTCGTAGTTTCCTTTCAGGGGGGCTGGAAATGGAGTTACTGGCAGGAAAAGTTGGTGATATTTAAAAAGGTTAGTTAGGTTCCTTATGCCCACGCCCTGCAGCGGCTCCCACCTCACTCCTGCTCTGCTCTGCTCCGCTGTTTCATGGCTCCAGGTGGGCCACTGCTGTTCCTACACCAGAACTTCGTTCTCACCTGCACCGCTCTTCACAGCCCCACAGTTTGTCCCTCTTACTTCCTTCAAGTCTCCAGGCAAATGTCGCCTGATTAGTAAGGCCTTCCTCTGCCATCCTACTAAAAAGAGCTTCGCCTTGCCCTGGCTGGTATAGCTTGGTGGATTGAGCGAGGGCCTGTGAACCAAACAACCATGGTTCAATTCCCAGTCAGGGCACATGCCTGGGTTGCAGGCCAGTTCCCAGCAGAGGCCGCACAAGAGGCAACCATATATTTATTGATATTTCTCTCCCTCTCTCCTTCTCTTCCCCTCTAAATATAAATGAATAAAATCTTAAAAAAAAAAAAAAAAGAGCTTCACCTCGACTTTCCCAAATGCCTTCCACCACCTCACCTCCTCCTCAGTACTTACTCCCAACAGACATGAATATGCTGTTTGTGTACTGTCTGTCTCTTTTCCACTAGAATGTAAATTTCTTAAAGGGCAGAGACTTTGAGCCTTTCTGCAATCCTCCCGTCACTGAGACAGTAAGCAGCACACAGCAGGCCCTCCGTGCACCAGTAAATGGTACAAGAACTAGGCCTTAGAGAACTAGGCTAGAACTTAATATAAATAGAACACAATCAGCCTAAAAGAAGGGCTAAAGATACTGGAGACCCTGCCTGTCAAATCTCTCCAGGCCCAGTTTCAAGGGGAAAAGCCTCCAACTTGAATCAATATAAGAGGCATGAGAAGACCCCAGAAAACAAACATAATAAGGGCTGAAGATGGCCAGTAACTCCAAATCCCAGGAGCCCGACCCACTTCTTCCTGAAATATCTTAGGTCTAAAATAGCTAGACAAGGGGCTATTACTTTGGTATAAAATCACATGACCCGAAGTCTCCTTTACACATTCAAATAACCTCAGAATCCAGAGGAAACTGCTTCTCATCCTCCCAAAATGCCCCTGCAACAGACTATTTTCTGCGTTCCAAGGGACCCGCTGGGCAACACCACCGGTTGCTGGAGTGGAGAGGAGTGCCCCCCTGCAGTGCTCGTTCCACACCCTGACCGAACCACAACTGCACGAGACATGGACACCCTCACTTCACAATGAGGAAACCCAAGCACAGGGTTCAAAGCACTCAAACCCCTCAGGCCAAGTTCCTAACACTACAGGACCCAGCGGGTGAATGACAGCCAGGGACAGCTGGCACTCGTCCTGTCAGAAGGTGGCCTTGAAAGTGGGTGGCCGCCAACAACCTTTCTCTCCCTCCCCCTCACAAGGGCGCCTGTCCCCATTACTTCTAGGACTGTCAAGAAGGACTCCATCCTGCCTGGGTACGTTTCCACACCAGCTCTCAAGTGCCGGTGGCTTCTGCATGCGTTCAAGCCAACAAAAAGACTAAGTCTGGCAGTTCAATGGAACGCTTCCTAGAGAGAACTGCTCCATAAGTACACGTTGTTTAATTAATCCTTCAGTAATTGAAATTAGGCTTCTGAAAAATCAAGGGTATAAACAACATTGTCACTTGCTCCAAATTCTTCCTGAACAGGAGCCCTGAGAGCTGAGGACCACTAACCTTGACATCAGCATGTCTCACGTCGGGCTACCCCTGGCTCCTGGGGAAATCCAAGCTCCAGAGAGGGAAACATTTGGGTACAATTCCTTCGAAGGTCTGCCCTTCTCCTCCTGTCGTTACAGTTCTGGTTTATGGACTACAATAGCGATTTTCAACCCTTTTTACCTCATGGCGTACATAAATTACTGAAATTCTGCAGCACACTAAAAAACATATTTTTTGCCAATTTGACAAAATAAGTATAATTCTGAGTCATCCACACCAGACAATTATTGTGCTGGTAAGTCTCATTATTTATTTATTTATTGAAAAGATTTTATTTATTTATTTTTAGAGAATGGGGAAGGGGAAAGGAGGAGAGAAACACTGATCAACTGGCTGCCTCTCACATGTCCCCTAACCAGGAACTGAACCAGAGACCTTTCAGTTTGCGGGACAACACCCGACCCACTGAGCTACACTGGCTCATTTTTTAAAGGTTTTATTTACTTACTTTTAGAAAGAGAGGGAGGGAAGAAGGGAGAAAGAGAGGGAGAGAAACAGATCACCTGCCTCTTGCAGGCCCCCAACTGCAGACCTGGCCGGAAAACCAGGCATGTGCCCTGACTAGGAATCAAACCTGTGACCTTTGGTTTGCAGGCTGCTGCTCAATCCACTGCGCCACACTGCCAGGATGGGGATCATTTTTTTCACCTGATAATCTACGGGAAAAGAAGTCTGTGGCCCTGACTAAACGGGCCTTGCATGTTTTAAAAATTCTTGCCCTGGCTGGGGGGTAGCTCAGTTGTTGGGAGTGTCATTCCGATAATGCCAAAGTTGTGGGTTCAGTCCTCGGTCAGGGCACACATAACAACCATCCAATGAAGATATCAATAAGTAGAACAACAAATTGATGTTTTTCTCTCTCCCTCTTGCTCATCCCTTTCCTCTCTCTCTAAAATCATTAAAATTTTTAAATAATTACAAATTCTTGCAGCACACCTGCTGGAAATTGCTGGACTAGATGAAAAAAATTTCATAACCAAAAGTGTCCTGCAGGGTACACTAAATATTCCTAGTGTACATGAATTATCTCGCACCAGAAAGTGGGTGCAAGTCTATTTTTAGGAGTCCCAAGTAAAGCAGTTAGAAAACCAAGTACACCAGCAACTGAAAAAGCAAACCCAAAGTCACTGTAATTTTAACATTAGCACATAAAATAATCTAAGAGACATCATTCCAATCCTATCCCATTATTTAAAAAGTAAAGCATCAGTGTGATCAGTTTTAAAGCACCATGAATGAACACAGGGGTCATTAAGAAATGTGACACTCCAAAGGAAGCAGGTCCCCACAAGGAGTCTGTATACACGCTCTGCAAAAGAGGTTTACCAATGCACCTGCCTCCCCAACTCTTCCTTGCCCCGACTTTCCCATTCCTGGTTTTCTCCCATTTTCCTAACTTCCTGAATGTTTCAGGAAGCCTCTGGAGGTGCGCTAGTGAGTGAGGTCTAGAACTTACTGCCTTACATTCAATGGCCCAGAGTCCACATGGCAGCAGCCACCCTCTCGTGGGGCCAACAACTTTGTCATCTATAGGAAACCAATGTGAGCTTCCTTTGTCCTTAGTCCTTCACAGGTCCAACATCATCCCACTCCCCGATCCATCTTTTCTCCACAAAGTTCTCCAAACCGCCCCCAAGAGTTTCCTTGAGAGGGCTTTTCAGGGACCCACTTCCTCTTTCATTTCATTCTCCATTGCCATCCTACTCTACGCCCTGGAGAAGGTGCCCTCAGAGACTGTCGAGAGGCTCTGCTGCCTCCCTGGCTTCTGGCCCCGTCTGGCTGGGAAGAGGCACGAGGAGAGTGAGGAGAAGGAATCTGCCCTCACAGCTCCGACCCCGCAGCCACTGAGGCTGGCTGATGGCTGCACTCCGGCCAGGCAACCTGCGCTGCCACCTTCTCCAGGCTGGGAACTGCTTCCTCTGCTTGCCTTCCAGGCCCACAGGTAGTGGTAACTCATGCTGTTGCTAGCCCAGGCGACTCAGCTTTCTCCATCAGTGTCCCCAAACCCTGATTGCCCTTTGTGAACAGTCCCAGCTCTGTACTGGTCAACTCAGCAGCATCATGAGCACCCTCTGCCGATCAGAAGCTGGGAGCTACCTTTCCAGAACCGCTTTCCAGCATGGTTTTGGGTTAGAACTGGCACAGAGAAACACAAGAAAGATGTGGAAGGCAGAAGGAAGGGGAGGTTGATAGGCCTGGAAGTAGCGGCAGCAGACACGGATGCACAGTGGCTTCCCCGGGAGCTCGGGAGAGCCACTCACTCTGGTACTTCGGTCTCAGATGCTCCAGAGCAGCTTCCCTGACCTTCCAGTGGATGGGGAAGCCCTTAATTCCTCTATCAAAACTCTTCCTAAGTGGAATGGAAAGCTTCCCTTTTCCTGAATGAACCCAGAGTGATACAATTAAACGCTCCTCAAATTACCCAGTTTGAGTGTGCCATCTGTTTCCTACCAGGACCCTGACTAATATAGTTCTTCCCTCATTCCTAGAATTTCAGAGCGGACTATTATCACCCGGGGGGTGAGAGACTTCTATTCCACGCAATATGGCACACCAGAGGGACTGGAAACCCTTCCTCAGCAAACACCTAGAAATGTCAGACCAAATGTACAGCCAAACTGCAAGAAAGTCAGAAATGCCCAGGGTGAAAACTGGAAGGCACGACAAAAACAAAACAGCAGGCTGGTGCTGGGTGCTCTGGCTGCTGGGGTGGGGTGGGGTCTGCAGGACTCACTCACCGCACTGCACAGTTTTAACAGCCATGCAGGGACAGAAGACAAGGCCTCTGGCCCTCATTAGGTGGTTGTAACGGGGAGACAGAACAGCCGCTTCTCCTCGCAAAGACACTGCACAGTGTTGCTTGTGGCTGCAATATAATTTCTACAAAGATGACTAAATATGCTTATTCTTGGGCAGTCACCAACTCAATTTCAATGGCAAAAATGGGATTCTTTCCTCAACTGGACCCAATTTATCATCCTCAAGAAAAACCACAACCCTTTCTGTGTGAAAGGGTTACAAGCTTTAGAATAACAAGCTTTAGAATTACCCCAAACTCCTCTGACTCTCTGTGTTTAAGATTTTGCCCAATGCTGCTACTTCCCCATATCCTGTATTTGCCCTTTACCTCTGCAGCCCTGCCCTGGGAGTACAGCAACAACCCTTTCCCAGCGCCAATCACCTGAGCAGCTTCTCTCCACCTGCCACTTGGACAGCACTGACTGCCCCGCATGCTTTGAAGCCCCCCTCACCCACCCTCAGCACCTTCCCACCCCATGTCTGCTCCTCTCCACCCTCTCGCCCAAACCTGCTCCGTCCCCTCTGTGCCACGGCCCCACTCTCACCTGAGGCCCTCTCCGAAACACCTAGTCCATAAACTCCTTCTACCACACCAGGCCATGGGGCTCTGCTCTTGGAATCTTCAGAGCTCCTGAAATATGATCTCCACAAAGTCTTCCTTAGCAGAGACTTTGCTGGCTTTTTTCCCCGAGTAAAAACACACTTAGTGAAGTGAATTTGCCTTTAATCAGTATCTAAGGTATGTGCTACCAAGGTAATAATAACTACAATTTATCCTACGTGTCAGGCACTCTGTGGTTTTACATATATTTCAACTTACGGATGAGAAGAAACCAAATTATACAATTTGCCAAAAGCCACTCCTCTAGGATAAACTGGAGCCGATATTCTATAACTCAAATTCTTTTGGTTCTAAAGCCTGTTCTTTTCTTTCACCACAAATTGAGCAAGAAGCACCCAAACCCAGGTTTTTAAAAATCCTGACAAACACCATGTCAGCTCTATAATAACGGCAGCTGTCACCCCCTTACTGCACGTCTAACAAAAGCAACACACTGTACCAGGTGCTTTACGTAAATAAAGGTACTTAATTTTTACTATAAGAAGTGTTAGTGCTCCTTTCTGTAAACTGAGGTTCAGAGCAGTTAACAAGCAAAACATTCACAGTCAAGAGCAAATGGAATATGCAACACCCACCCCAGTACCAGGTCTGGACTTCCAGCAGAAGCCATCCTTGATCTAGCAGCAAGATGTTCACAAACCAGGAAGCACTTTAGAAAGCGTCTTGGTATCCGCTGCAAGTGAGCTGACCGCGGGCGCCTAGACATATCTTCGTTTTTGTCTTTAGGTGTGAAAACATGGGCTCTTCTGAAGTGGACCAGGCACGAAGATCTGCCCAGTGCTTTGACCTGATAACTCAAATTTGATGCCCTGTTTACAGCTGGGCAGAGCCTAGACTTTCTCAGGGACTGGGGGTCTCCTATAATTTGGCTGATGGTGCTGATTTGCTCCCTGGCTTAGAATCCCAGAAAGCAGTTTAAGGAACCAACTCAGTCAGAATTTGCAAATCAGGAAAGAAAGAAACCCCGCCCTCACTGGTGTGGTTCGGTGGGTTGGGCACTGTCCTAACGGGTGATGATGGGTCAGAGTCTGGTTCCCAGTTGGGGCACATGCCTGGGTTGCGGGTTCGGTTCCCAGGTCAGGGCCTGTGCCACAGGCAGCTGATCGACATTTCTGCCTCACAACAATGTCTCTTTTCCCTTCCTTCCCCTCCTCTAAAAATAAATAAAATCTTTTGAAAAAAGGAATCCACCGAAATACTACAGATATTAAAAGCCTGGATTCTGAGGGTCAAAATTTGAATTATGTTAGTTATGCAAGCTATAAAAAACACCTACCTTCACTTGTGATCATATAAATGCTAGCAAAAAACCCCAAACCCAACAACCACAGGGTCGCAAATGTGTAGCTATAAAATTGTTCCTTCAAGTTAAGAGATGGTATCCCACCTGGCGAGGTTAGGATGGAGCTGGTACAAACAATAACAAAAGCAGCATAAATTATCACAACTCTTTGGAAGAGCAATTTGGTAATACAGTCACGCATCACTTAATGATGGAGCTCTGTTATGAACAACGTGCTCTTGGGCGATTTCCACGTAGCACCAACACCACAGAGCGCAGTTATACAGACCTCGGTGGTGCAGCCATTTACACACCTCGGCTACATGGGCAGCCTAGTGCTTCTAGGCTGCAAACTTGTTCAGCACGTGCCTGTACAGAATACTGTAGGCAACTGTAGCACAGTGGTACATATCTGTGTGTCTAAACAGAGCTACATGTAGAAAGGAGGCTGTAAAATACACTATGAAAGATAACACGTGGTACACCTGCACTGGGCACTCTCCATGAATGGAGCCTGCAGGACTGGCAGCTGCTCTGGGTGAGGCGGTGAGTGAATGTGAAGGCCTGGGACATCAACTGTCCACTACCCTAGACTCTACTAAACATTGTCCCACAAGCCCTCTGCCCGCTTCCTCCCAACACAGTCAGAAACAGAACACTGAAGCTGTCGGTGCTGCTCCAAGAACAGAGAGGTGGGCTGGAGAGACTGGGAGTGTCTGAGAGGAAGGAACTGGCTGGGTGAGGCGTAGCTCACTGTGACACAGACTGTCAGGAGAGTGGAGGTGGTCCTAGGCTGAGAGACAGAGGAACACAGGACTGCCATGGCGATGTGGCTTTGGCTACTGCATGCTGGAATAGTGTTGGATGAAAAAACTGTGGTATTCTTTTAAAAAAGCAAAAAAGGGTGTTTAACATGGAGAGGGAGTAGAAGAGAGGACTCAGTAGAAATTTGACTTTGACTTTAGAAATTTGTTTTTGGTTCCACTGACCCTGTCTAGCACAAAGGATCTCTCTGGCATTGAACTGGAAAGAATAAAACTTATCTATGGCTTATATCATTATCACTTGAGAATAGGTCCCAACTCTAGGGACAGGCTGTCACAGAAAGCTTGTACTACGGTGGCAGTGGCACTGAATACTTGCCCTTGTGAAGGTAGTGCCTGTGGGCCTGTGCAGAGATCTCGGGTCCTCAACCAAGAAGGCACAGTGACAAGCTCTGCAGACCGTCAGGCCAGGTCTGGGAGGGCCGTGGTGCCCTCTGAATTCAAGGCACTTGGGAGGACAGGCCCCTCTGTGCAGAATTGGGTCGGGGGCCGATAGACTGCAATGTCATCGGTGCCCGCAAAAGTGAGCTGCCCTGAGTGAGAGGCACTCTATCGCCAAGCTCTGAGCTACTGCTCCCATCAGAGAGAGAAAAAATTCTTCCGGAAGCATGAAAATTCAGCTCCATTATATCTGATTGGGCCACTGTCATATATGTGATCCTCTGTTGACCGAAACTTCATTATGAGGCATATGACTGTAAAAATATTAGTATCTTTCAATCCAGTAATTCTATTTACTACATTTTAATCTTAGGCAAATCTCAAAACAACCACACAGAAATCGAAGTACCAACATATTCACTCCAGTGATATCTATAAGAAAGGCTGGCAAGAATCTAATTCTTTATCATTTGAAAATGATTAAGCAAATTATGGTATGTCTGCTCAACAAATAGAACATACTCATTAACAATAATTATAAGGATTCTAGCACCAGGGAAATGCTTATTACATACAGTCATAAAGAAAAGCAGCATGTGAACTCAAACCTATGCCACTGTTACAGCTCTCTAGAAAGCGGGCATTTGTTTTGACTGTTCAGGGTGGCAGGTCTGTGGATGCACTTTCTTCCTTTTCATTTCTACTTACATTAATGCCTGTGTAAAAAATAACCACTGTAAAATGTTATAGCCTCATTTTAAAAAATATACCCCTCACTCTATCTCAAAAATATCTTTGCCTTACCTGCTCCTACAGATGAGAAAGAACTCTGCTGCCCAAGGGGAAGGAAGGAAGGCACAGTAGCCCCCGCAGTCCAGAGGCTGGGCAGGGAGAAGGGCACTTGCCAGGAACACTCTCTGCTCCTGGAAATCTAGCACCAACACCAATTGGCAACGTGGTGCCCAAGTGAGTGTGCGCACAGAAACCACCGCCTCTGAGCTTTTTTTCAGAGTTAGGCCTAAAAGCAGCTGAATATCTGCCCTGTAGTGAGCAGGCCTATTTTTAGACATAATCTCAAGCAGCCAGGAGGCTGTGGTGCCCTATCAAGCGCATGCTCTGTCACTGTACAGCAATGCCACAGGGCAGGCCAGGGGATCCTGCCCCCTCAACGACTGCCTATTAAACAGTCACAGGAGCATCGCAAGGTCAATTTAGATGACCAATCTGTGACAAGATGGCAACAATTCTTGGAAAAGGGGCAGGAGAAGCTAGGGGACTGGTGGGGCTATCTCTGGGCCAGCTGAGGCTCCCTGCGGGTTTCCCCTCACTGTTGAGCCTGAGCTCTGAAGATGTTATTAGATTTTTTTTCTCACTTAAAGGTTGTATGAGTACATATTTCTAAACCTTCTCAGACAAAATCACAGAAAGCAATTAGTGTTGCCACTTACTGGCAGAAAGTATTTCACTTTATAGTAACAACAAAATTAAAAAGATACCAGAGGACTAATCCAAAGCAGAACTGGGCAAACGCTCTATGATGAAAGATATAAACTTTACCAAAGGACCCCAAAGAAAAACTCAAAACAATAATAAACAAGGCAAATAATATACAACATATCTAGACAAAAAGAAGTCAAGTTTCCACAGATCAGTTTATAAAACTAAGAGTTCTAGTCAAAATTTCAATACCATATTAAAAAACAACTTCGAAATAATCTCAAGTGTGCAGAAGTACAATACTGTGCGCATGCACCCCTTTAACAAGACTCCCTGGCAGATAATGTTTCACATCGCTTGCCCTATTGCTTACATGCACTCATTACCTACATGTGCACCTACTAGCTTTTCCCCGATGTCCTGAGAGCAGGCTGAGGACCTCAAGCTTCTTCACCCCCGAAGACTCCGATGTGCATTTCCAAAAACAAGGACACTCTTCTACAGCCAGCATACAACCTTCATATATCAGGAAACCAACACACACGCTAGTCCATCCCACAGATGCCACCCTTTCAAATCTGATAAGACTGTCCTAACAATGTCCCCTTTTCCTTTCTGGTCCAGAATCCCACCCAGGAATACAAACTGCCATGTCTCATTAGTGTCCTGTCAATCCACAATAGTCCTCAGTGTTTTCCTGGCTTCCGTGTTCCTGAAAGCACAGCCCTTCTGTTCTGTAAGACGGCCCTCCACCTGTATGTCCAGACTCAAGGGCCGCAATACCAGAGATGTGGAGCCGGGTTCCTTCCAGGGCATCAAGTCCGGAGGGACGGATGGAGAGCCATCCTTCCACCTGGGCAAGCCCATCTCTGCCAGGCTTCCCCACTGTGAGGTTACCGCCTCACTGTGTAACAGGTAAGTACAAGTATCCCGTGGGAGAAATCCTAAGATTATACCAGTATCTTGTTCTTTGTCAGACACACACCAGCTAACAACTCCTGCATGAATCAACCATGACAGCTGCCTAATGGTAAGTCTCTCTCTAGTCATCATTAGCAGGCAGAGCTTTCCCTATTCATTCATTCATTCATTCATTCATTCATTCATTCATTCATTCATTCCTCAAACGGTCCCAGAATTGGCCAGTGAAAACCTTTTGAAACTGGCTCCTGTGTCCATTCACATGACCCATTCACTGAGCAGTCCCATACTTCCTGGCACAAGATGTTCCAGGCTCATCTTGTGTACCTTCCCACCCCAACTCCTGGAACAGCCAGCCACTTCTCCAAGGACACCTGATTCCTTTTAGAGGAGGATGATATTTGGAAACAGAGTAGGATGTCACTGCTTGTAGCTAGACCATTATGTACATATGTGAATAGCCACGCCTACAACCACTTCTGTGTCTACTGTACATACTCGTATGTGTGAAAGAACCATGAGTTCATCTTGGTACCTCCAACTCCAACCCAACACACTCCGGGTCCCTTCTAACCTTCCATTTTTCCTGCTTATAATGCCCTCCTTGGACAGTTAGAAACCCGGCTCCCATGATCAATGCATACTTATATATTTGTTTAATCAATTTACTTGGCTTGCTCAGTGTCACAATCTCCCCAGGCTGTGGCCTCAACCCTCACGTCCACAGCCCTTCACCCCCTTGGACATGGGACCCACTGCTGCCTCTGTGGAGCACCCTGCCATTATGGTTGCAGAAATGAACTCTAATGGTCATCTGAAGAAAATGTGCAAAGCTAATCAAGAAAATGTAGAAAACTATTAAAATGCAAAGATGTTTTGCTCTACTGTATATAACTTTTTCTAAATTATAATTAAAATAAAGGATGTTGGGATAAATACCTTTCTGGGAGAAAAATGATTATGTAAGACCCCATCTCAGGACATCCATAAAAAGAAATTCCAGGTCAATTAAACAGCTAAATACCACACATGCACAAAAGGCAGGCATGGTGGTTTTAGAAAACACTCATAATCTTGGAGACCCAAGCTGACACTTGGCTTTGAGTTTCTAAATTCCATTCCTCAGTAAATGGAACCTGGGCTTCTTGGGGAAGTGGTGGTTTCTCCGAGGGGCAGGCACAAAGTGCAAGGTGCCAGCCTGCAACACCTCACTGTGCCAGGAAGCCAGGCTGTGCTGCCAGCCTGATGGAGACGTGCCACACCAGCCTGAGGGCTACCTGTGGTTTTTCAGGACCATCCTGTTTCTTCTTTTACTATATTTGATAAATTAACAATGGCATCTTTCCAAGTCAGCTATCACTCTGTGTGTTTAAATACAGACGAACTTCAGAAACGATATACGGCTGTCCCCACTTGACCACAGGGGATGCATTCCAATACCCGCATGGATGCCTGACCCCCGATAGTGGCAACCCTGTAAAACTATGTTTTTGCCCTACACATAAAGCTTAACTTACAAATTAGACACAGTGAGAGATTAACAACTAATCATAAAACAGAACAATTATAATGTAGTATAATAAAAGTTTTGTCAACGTGGTTTCTCCCTCTCAGAATTTCTGGTTCTGCACTCACCTCTTCACCGAAAAGAAAACCACTTTAAGACTTCTCTTTGATGCACCCGAGCTGCCGGCATCGCTCCTCTGGTGCTCTGGGGCCATCGTTATGTACACACGGCACCGTGACACTGAGATGCTCCTCAGCGGCGAACAAGGTGGGCGGCGCAGGCAGTGCGGGAACACGACAACGGGATGATTCCCACCCCGTCTGGGACAGAGTAGGATGGCTTGCCATCTCATGCAATTTAAAACTTAAGAATTGTGTATTTCTGAAAATCTGCATTTAATATTTTTGTACCGTGGTTGACCACAGGTAACTGAAACTGAAAAAAGCAAAACCTCAGATAAGGGGGGACTACGGAGCATGAAGAGCATGGTGTCTGGGAACATAGGTCTAAGTGAAGAGTGGGTGGGCAGGTGGGCCTCAGGAGGTTCCAGCTGTGGCATCTGTTAAATCTGGGTGATGGATACAGAGGGGCCATTCTATCTGTGTATCTGTGCTGTTCTATATGTTTGACATATTTGTAAATAAACAAAATCTTGGTTCCCCATTTAACCAGTTTGAGAAAACATAAGAGTTTGTAACATGGAATTCAAGATCCTTCAACTTCTGGCAGTAACATAATTTCCAGCCTCGCCTCTGGGGACCTCATTGCACTCCTCCTACTCCAGTGACACTGACTTTCTCTCTGCTGCCCCCATCTGCTTCAGACCTCCAGGTCTCTGCCCAGGCCGCCACCAATGTTTGGATGCCAGTATCCTGCCCACTAGCACCACGGATTAACCCAGACTCTTCTGCAAAGATCTGCTCAAACGTCCCTTCTCCGGAAGCCTTCTTCTAGTGAGTCTGTCACTCCTGTCTCTGTCCCCACAGCTCTTGGCAACATGAAGCAGTGGGAAGGGCAGGCAGGGACCCTGAGCCGAGACACAGTCGGGTTCTGAACTGAGTTTTGCTGTGAGATCCTGAGCAATTCACTCTCTTCTCTAAGCCCCAGTTTTCTCAGCTGTAGAACAGAAATGCCCCTGGAGTTTGCCCTTGATGGTACCGATGGTACACTGCACTATTCTGCCAAGACTTCTGACACTGGAAGCAAGCTCATTCTTTTCTTTTGTTGCTGATAAATTACAAAACAATGAGTAAGTCCAGAAAATGGCTGGTAAGGATACATACCAAACATTAACTAGAGAAGAAACAACCGTTTACTTGTTTGATTTAAAAGACTACAGTCATGTGTTACTTATGTAAAAAAAGATGTTTAGCCCTCACTGGTGTGGCTTACTGGGTTGGGAGTCCCCCCACAAACGGAATGACTGCAGGCCAGGTCCTGGGTAGGGCGTGTGCAAGAGGCAGCTGATCCATGTTTTTCTCAAACTCTGATGTTTCCTTCCCTCTCTTCTCCCTCCCTTAACCTCTCTCCAAAAATAAATAAAAGTAAAACCTTAAAAAAAAACTGTTTAAAGAAAAATTAAGGAAAGCCCCTAACAGAACAGTTTGGCACTCAACAGCAGACAACCACTGAGGACTGAGGCAACGAGTACCAGGGGTAGGAGAAAACCAGAGTGAGGATTCAGGCTAAATGCAAGGAAGGTCCCTGCCCACAAGGAGCCGTTATCTGACAGGGAACACACACACACACACACACACACACACACACACACACACACACACACACACACGGAGCAAATACTACATTCCAGGCACTGATTCTAGGTTCCGGGGATGCAACTCTCAACAAGGCTCACAAAGTCCTCACACCCCATGAAAACAGCACTCAAACAGACAGAACAATTAACAAATAAACATGTACAGAGAGAAATAAGGAGGCTAAGGGAACAGAGAAGAGTGTAGGGGAAAAGGTGAGGTTTAAATTGGACGGGCCAGGCCAGCCCCTGGGGAAGATGATGTGTGAACAGACTAGAAGGAGATGAGGGGGCAGATCATGTAAAGATCTGTGTGAAAGTCAGAGGCAGCAACACACTCGGTGAGAGAAACGAAGTAGCAGACATGACAGAAATCAGGTACAGGGACAGCACAGGAAGATGCAGCCAGAGAAAGGGGCCCTGAGCACACCAGGTTCACTACCATGGTGTCCACAGACCAGCAGCACTGTGTCTGGAGTCTGCGGCGCTGCTGGAGGTGCGGAGTCCGCGAGTTAATGAGCCTACCAGTGGGTCGCATGCACAACGCAACTGGAGCCCTGCTGAAGGCCCTGGTAAGCTGCGTGAGACTCGGGTTTTATTAGCAGGCCCTGGAAGGTTTTGAGCTAGAGAGTGACATACTCTGGTTTCAATTCTCAAATGGCCATCTGGCTGTTCTGTAGAAAACAGACTTTGGGAGGGGCAAGGGCAGAAGCGAGGAGTTAGTTAAGAGGCTATTTTGGTCATCTGGGTAAGGGATGTTGACTGCATAGATGGATGTGGTGCTGACGGGGTGGTGATATGCGGTCAGATAAAGGACACATTTTTAAGTTAGAGCCAACGGAAATTGCTAATGGATCAGAAGTGGATTGACAGACAAAACGACAACAAACAATACTAGCAGCAGCCAACACTAACTGAGCACCAGCCACTGTCATATTTCCTTTACAGGTAAAAATTCATCCAATTTTCAAAATAGTCCCATAAGGAAGGTACAGCAGGCAACCCCACTTGATTACAATAAAGACAGGGAGGCAGGGAGGGAGGGGTTAAGTAACTGCCTGAGGCCTCAAAGCTTGTCAGAGGGCAGCATGGGGTCTAAGCCCAGGCAGTGGAAATGGGAGCTTGTGCTCCAGAACTGTCCCCTACTGAGCAACTGTGGACACAGCACCACTTGTGGAGAGGGGCAAGGTGTGGATTGGGAGAAGCCGGAGGGGCCAACAGTGCTTTGCTGGACATGTTCACTTCGAGATTCTTAGTGGACTTTCAAGTGGAGATATAAGGGAGACGGCTGGCATGTCTGGACCCCAGGGGAAAGGTGGGGAGGGAGATATAAATGGGAAGGTCATCAGCACAGAAATAGTACTTAAAGCCAAAGGAGTAGATGAGATCGCCCAGAGCAGTTTTTCAAACCGTAGGTTGTGAAATCAATTTAGGGTCATGAACATCACTCCAATAAATAAATGAATGAAGGAATGAATGAATGAAGGAAGGAAAAGGAAAAGGAAAAGGAAAAGGAAAAGGAAGGAAAGGAAAGGAAAGGAAAGGAAAGGAAAGGAAAGGAAAGGAAAGGAAAGGAAAGGAAAGGAAAGGAAAGGAAAGGAAAGGAAAGGAAAAAGAAATAGAACAGAATAATCGAGAAAAATAACTTGGAAAATAACCAAGCCCATGGCTCAGAGTAAGATGAAGTGTAAGAACTTTTTGTGAAACTTTGTTTCAGTTCTGAGTGTCTCTACATGTGTGAGTATAGTGGGTGTTTGTTTAAAAAAAAAAAAAAAAAAGGCTTAAAGCCACTGGTCCAGAGATGATGTGCAGGACTGATGCCTTATCACTCCGACATTTGAGGCTGGGAAGAGGACACGCCAGCCAAGGAGAGTGGAGGGAAGAAAGAGCTAGTGAGGAAGGATGAAAGGCAATGTGGGGGTCCCCAGAACTGAGTGTGACATGCTGGCCATCAGACACGCTGAGGAGGCCCAAGCAGTATGACCCCCAACAGTGTACAAAAATCATTATGGGACAGAGAGGCAATCACACAGAGCTGTAGCAGCACAGGAGGGAGTGCTCTGTTTAAAGCCTGGTGGCCGAGAGCAGAATGAAAGAGGGAAGGGAGAGATGAAATGAGAATTTTACTTTAGATCCTGAGTTTGAGGGGACAGCAGGATATCAAGTCTATAATTTCCATGCACACCAAATACCCTTTACCGGGCCTGCGAACACAGGGACGACAATGACACTGTTCTGTCCTGGAAAGGCTCATCCTCCAGAAGCAGAAAGACAACTGCTACACACTGAGATCAGAGCCCTGAGGAGAGCGCGGAGCTGGATGGGCAAGGGTACTGGCAGTTTTCCTTTCCAACCGCACTGCTCACCACTGATGGACCGAATCCACCACTCCGACCAGGCCGTGCACTCCATACATGTACTCCTCCCTTTTGACTTATGCCTTGTCCCTCCCAAAAATGTTTCCCCAATCTCCGTCATTCATCAAGGCCAGGCTCGCATCTGCCCTCACTTCAGGAAACACACAGCTCGGTGATCTTGCCTTGCCAGCAGAGCTATAGCATTTCTTGTCTCCACACCACCTCTGGGTGCCCGGCCTCTGCCTCGTCCTTTCTTCCCTACTACGGAGTGCCCTGTGCCCCGCCTAGGCAGTGCATTGTGGCCAAAGCAGAACAGAGGTGTCTGACATTTGCGTGGTGCTCTAACAGTCAAGCAAATGCGCACTTCCCTTTAATCTAATTTACATTTCAGCACTGCTACTGAAACCCATCGATCAACTCACCCCTGACCTCCCAAACCTTCGCTGGCTGCTAATTCAGCTCAGCCTCCTCTCTCAGGCCTGCTGCACAGCCTCCCCTTTCCCTGCCTCCCAAACACCCTAAAGCTGAACAGTGATAATCAAAACAAATACAAAAAACAAAGATGTACAGAGATGAAATTAAAAGGAAGACATTCATCAAACTGTTGACAATAGCTGTCTTTGGGGTGGAGCTACAAGGGACATTTACCCTCCAGGGACTGGTTTAATGATCATGGTATCTTGAAAACAAAAAACAAAATTGAATAATGGTAGTTATTTTCATTGGGTGCTTACACTGTGTGCCAGGTGTTTCATTTAATCTTAACAAGTCTATGATGTAGTTAGTAGCCATTCTACGGAGACAAGGAAAGTGAGGCTCGGGAAGTTTGAGTAACATTCACAAGGTTACACACAGCTAGTCAGCAAAGGAGGAATGCTGGGATTTAAACCCAGGTCCAATAAGGAATGTGCCTGTAACCTCCTGTCTCAGATGTGCTCTGTGTATTCCCTGGTGCCCCTGTAACTTTGGTAGCCTTTCCTTTGTCCTCGCTGGTCCTTCTGCCTGAGTGGGAATACTAGCTTTGCTAGTACCCGCCTTTCGAGTCTAGTGCAAACCCTGCCTTCCCCCTGACTTTCTAGAGCACACTATGGTCAGCCTCACCCCAGAGGCACTGACCCCTCTATTCCGTGCCCGCCCCTGGTGTGGCACTTTATCTCCTACTACGATGCACATAGCAAGCATTCAAATGCTGGGGGAATTAAGTTGACAATATAAATTCTCTTTTTAGCCCTGGCTGGTGTGGCTTAATGGATTGAGCACCGGCCTGCAAACCAAAGCGTTGCTGGTTTGATTCCCAGTCAGGGCACATTCTTGGGTTGCAGGCCAGGTCCCCAGATGGGAGTGTGTGAGAGGCAACCACACATTGATGCTTCTCTCCCTCTCTTTCTCCTTCCTTTCCCTCTCTCTAAAAATAAATAAAGAAAATATTTTTAAAATAAAAATAAATAAAACCTTAAAAAATAATTTTTTTTTTCTAAAAAAAGAAAAGAAAAGAAAAGAAAAGAAAAGAAAAGAAAAAGATTATAGATAGAGACTCCAAGTTTTCACCTGGGAGGGGAGTCAATCCTAACAACAGGTCCCTGTAACTCGCCCGGACTCCCTGCTTTGAGACTCACCTCTCACTGGTACCCATGGACGTGCAGGCAGGTCTGTGCCTCTGCCGCAGAGCGCTACTTCCAATGAGTAAAATTACTTAACCAGCTACTTAAAATTTAAATAGTGTGAATCCAAAAGGTTTTTTAGAAATCATTTTAAAGTTCTGAAAATTAGTTACCTTTCCCAAAAGCTCTGACCTTTGGAAAAAAGCACTTTTTAAGTTTAGTACAAACAAAAGTAAAAATATTGAGATGCCTTACATACATAATAACCATGGAAGACAGACACATGACCCAGTGAATCAGACAAGTTTAAAATGCAAAAAGCTCCTTTAACACACAGCAACCACATCTGAACTTATGAAGAGAAGTGGAATCCAAACAAATAGAACATTTTAAACAAAAGCATGGCCCCAAAAGTCTGAGAAAGGAAATACAGGATGGGACACACTGATTTTAACATGTCTTTGGCCTTTTTGGGCAAACCAATGAGAAACACAGTCAACCAAAGCAAGAAGACTGGATTTTACTGGAGGGACCAACCCCAAAGGTCAACCTGTCAAATGAAGCAAAAAGCAGAACTGAGTTCCATGGGCGGAGTCCACTCCAGATAAAAGCCAATGAACCTTTTTACAGATTAAGGGTCCTCTCCATGTGGCTTAGGGATGCAGGCACGGGAGGAATACTGTGTGGGTGATTAACTCCTGCAAAAGAGCACAGGAGGTAGGGGGAGCAGTGCTGAGCTGACGTTCTGCAACCTGCACTGTTGCCTCAAACACGCAACTCCAAAATACTGAGAAACAATGTGTTAGTTCTTGCTATAAGCTAAGCATCCTTCTAAAGATTACTGACCTTCCCACTTGAAAACAAACAGAAAAACAAAAAACAACAACAAAAACCCTACAAATATCCAATATGTATAAATGTCTCAAAGGACTGTCTCAAACATAATACTGCCAACTTAAAAACTTCAATCCAGAACTAAAGAGAAAGACTTGCTTCTAAGTCTCCACAAAGAGACTCAAGAATTAGCATGGTCATCAATAAACTAACGTGAACCGCTATCATTAAACATATTTATAAAAGTTTAAAAAATTAATTTGGGGTTGGAAGACTTTAAGAACTAAAAAGGCAGATCATTTCAGTAGCATAAGGTATTTGTGAATGGATTGAACTCGACTGTATTTCAGACTCTTATTTCATCCCAGAAAGGAAAAAAAAGGGCAAGCCATGGTATAACCGCAAAGAGGGTGCCAAGTACACACATGTGCCCAACAGGCACCGAGAGACAAGAGAAACTGCTCCCGACAACTGTCTGCTATCTCTCCCAAAAGATCTGAGAAGCAATAACCATAACACCCTCCTTCAGTGCAGGCTATCAGAAGAGGGGGCACCAGTCAGCATATAACTATCTCTCCCTGTGGGGCAGCAAGACCACTGGACACGGCTTTCTGACCTAGAATTGAACTAAACGTCTTAAAGAAAAAGACCAAGAAAAACATGTGTAAAAAACCCCCCAACTACCTGGAGGTAGAATGTTATTTTAGTAAGCAAAATGAGCAAAAATACAACTTTCTTTTAGCAAGGTACAACTGCTTCCCTATTAAACTTGTTTTCAGTTGATTCTCCTGGGTGATGCATTGAAAAACATACTATGGGGTGGGCAAAAGTGGGTTTACAGTTGTAATACAAAGGCGAGTGCAATAATTAATAAATAATAGTATAAGAATAAACTGTTTCATGTACTCACAACTGTAAACCTACTTTTGCCCACCTCTGTATATTGAGAATCAGGAAACCGATATTTAAATTCTTACTAGTTTTGCCTCTTGTTCTGTCACTTGAGCAAGTTACTTAACCCACAAGGCTGACTTTACTCATTTGCAAAATGGAGTTAACCTACCTTGCTGCCTCATGAGAATGTTTCATAATATATTTGTGAACTGTTAAGTACCATGTAAATTAAAATAATCGTTATATTATTATTATCTTCCTCTCTCACTTTCCCAGGGAAAACTTTCAACCAATGACAAATCAGGCAAAGACAGGCAACAAAGAAAAAACTGGAGAAGGGTTAGCCATCAATCAAATAAACAGAACCCGAAAAAAACAAAATAACTACAATGACTAATTAGAACGCCATTCTGTGACTGTTTACTTCTATGTGACTCTCTAATTAAGAAAGCACCCACACCGTGGAATCTACAGTCCCTTCATTAAAATCACAGCAGGGTTAAATCCTCATCTGTCCTCCTAGTTCACAATCAAAATGCCAACAGAGCGCATTCTTACTCTTCAGGCGAAAGCCATGAGCCACAAGACCAATCCCCGCTCTCCCCACTGAGGGGCGGGGCCTGACTGTCGGAGACCCACCTGGGGCAGCTGGCCTCAGGCGCAGGCATGTCTCTTCCTTCCCTGACCATGACACTAGCAACCTCAGTCCTTCTGAAGTAAGCCCACCGAGAACAGGTGGCTAATGAGAAGATACCGTCATTTACAGTCCCAAATTTTTAAAAAAAAGCCAAATGGACATAAACATTTTCTGAAAATCAGCTATTTTGAAATTTTCTAGATGGTTGTAATAGTAGCTAAAATTTATCTACAGATAACTATGAGTCAGGCAACATTCTAAAAGCTTCAGTCATAGCTTAATCAGCATAATCACAGGTAAGTGCAATTAAGATTTCCAAGTTTTTAGATAACAGTCACAGAACTGCTATCAAGTGGCAGAGCTGGAATTCATACATCAGGTATTAGGTTTGGACACTAGGCAGGGCTGCCCAACCTGTGGCCCACGGGCCGCATGCAGCCCAGGAGGGTTATGAATACAGCCCAACACAAAATCGTAAATTTACTTCAAACATTATAAGATTTGTTTTGTGATTATGTGTCACAATGTATTCAATGTGTGGCCCAAGACGACTCTTCTTCCAGTGTGGCCCAGAGATGCCGAAAGGTTGGACACCCCTGCTCTGGATACTGAGTCTTCGAGAATCCCCCAGCCAACAGTGCTGGGTTTCTCCGACCAGTTTTGCCATCAAACACTCATTGTCACGGTGACACTTAAACAAGACTACAGTGTAGTCGTCTCTCACTTTATAGTCATCTGTTTCTAGGTGAATGTTAGAATACTAGGAGCCTGTAAAAATAAGGTCTCACTTTCTGCATCCAAAAATGATAAACTAAATAATTTACCCCCCCCAAAAGAATGAAATAGACATATATCTTATTAAAAGTAGCACAAAGCTAACAGGAGAGTCAGGAAAAACCAAATTAATATCCTGGAGAGAAGAGAAATCCAAAGAGATGAGACCTGAGGGCAACAGCTGATCTGCCAAAGGTCGCCAAGAAGCCCCCCAACCCCCCAGCAATGGACTGAGGTCTCAAATGGATGCGTCCAAGAGTAAGAGTGAACTAGAAGTAATCAGCCTGCTCATGAACTTGGCTCCAAATCACCTGGTCAGTCCTGAAACTCTCAAACTCTCAACTTGGAGTAAAGTGATGCTGGTTTGCTAGTGCTCTCAGGCACCTGGAAAAAGCAAATGAAAATCCTCCTCGGAAAAAGATATCCATGGCCTCTAATTATTTCTATAAATAATGTCCCAAATACCACATCCACTACACAAACATGTGACTAGGCAAAACACCAAGAGTAAGAATCATCATAAACAGCCACAGACCCAAAAGGGACTCAATAATAGAATTGAGGGAAGATTATAGAACAATTCTATTTACTCTGTTTTAGGAAATAAAAGCCAAGCTCAAAAAATTCATCAGGGAACCTGAATCCATAAAAAGCAACATAGCAGACTGAAAAGAACCAAAACTGAAAAATACAATGAATTCATCCATTGAGTTCTTAATTTCAATTAACTGTAGATTAGTCAGAGAGAGAACTGGTCAAGTGGAAGCTGGGGAGAATAAGTGACAAAAAGGATACAGTGAGATACAACTGTGTAACTAGAGTCTCAGAACGAGGGAAGAACAGGGGCAAAGCAGTATGTGAACAGACTTGCTGGGAATTCTCTAGAACAGATAAAAGTATCAAGCCACAGACTCAAAATCCCGGTGAATACAAAATCAGTAATCTCTACTATCCTAGAAGGTGACGTGACCTGTTCTGTAAGTACTGTGCCACAGCTACCTAAACCAGCATCTACTGCAGTCCTGGGGGGGCGGCAGGTACAGAGGCTATGAAGATATAAGGCTCCCAGTATGTGAAGAGCCCCAAATCCTAATAATCTAGTACACCCGCTACCTACGCGCTACCAAAAAGGAAGAAAAAGAGAAAACAAGGAGGCACAAAGAAAACACTGGAAAAAAGTATTTAAAAGAAAAGTGAGTTGACTTTAAAAGCAATAAAACTAAAGGGTACCTGTAGGAGTAACAATAAGGACACTCCAATGTTATCCATGGACTGGGTCTAGAAGTTCTTGCCTATTTCCATTCCTTTCATTGGGCTAATTAAAGACGCCTCGCAATCTAAACTGAAAGTCCTTGGCACAAGGAACTCAAAGAAGAATCTTTTCTTCCTGCTCTCCCCCAAGGACACCTAGTAAAGGATTTTTTAAACAATACACCTAGACAATTCTTTCTTGGCTACCACGGTGACACACATAAGCCTAACCAGCACCTTTCCGCTCTCTTACTTGAGCCAACATAGAAAAGCTGGCTCTTGGAAAACCAGGCAAAGGAAGGAGAGTTGTACCAGGAGCCAGCTGAGCGAAGTACAGGCCTGGGGGAGCAGGGTAAAATAGAGCAGACAAGTAGGAAGTGAGTGTCTGTAATACGTGAAACCCTCAAGATCTATGAAAATCAATCTGGTCAAAAGCCCAAGGATCTCTGCCTTCTATTAAGCTCAAACTGCTAAATGACCCCTCTCATTCAAGGGCTAACACACAGGAAAACAGTTTCTGTAACATAGTACATCCCCATACAGGTACTCCAGCAGGAGACGAACTAGCTGAAAGGTAAGTTGTTAAACAAGTAAAACCCTGCACACATCAATGTGTTGATAAAATAAAACGAACCCTTTCTGAAACCCAGTTCTACTGAAGTTTCAGGATAGGCTGCCTATGACTGGGGAGTGCTCCTGTGATTCTGTGCTTGGAATATGACCTTCACACTAAAACACAGGACATTATTCAACACACAACTTTAAATGGCTATGTCTTAGAAATAAAAGTGGCTTACAAAAGTTTATACATGCTGGGGCTGGCTCTCAAAGCATGGTTTCTTGGGGTGCCATGGGCCTTGTGAGCTGTATAGGCTTCAAACAAATTTCAAAATCACTCAAAATTTTTTCTATTTCTAGGATTCCATTACTGTGCAAATCAGCATACAAGTTTACTCATATCTAAACCAATGTGGCTAAACTAACTTCTTCAAATGACACCAGCACAAAAGAACTCCAAATTACCAGACGATAAAATCACGTATCTGATGCCTGATAAGGGTCTAGTTTCTAAAATATATAAAGAGCACTTATAACTCAACAATAAAAAGACAACAACTCATTAAAAAATAAGCAAAGGACTTGTCCTGGCTGGTGTGGCTCAGTGGATTGAGTGCTAGGCTCTCAGGGGGCACATAAGAGGCAACTACATACTGATGTTTCTCTCCCTCTTTCTTCCTCTCTCTTTCCATCTAAAATTAAATAAATCTTTGGGAAAAAATATACACAGAATTACTATATAACCCAGCAATTCTACTCTAGGTATAAAAAGAATTGAAAGCAGAGATGCAAACAGATACCTGTATGCCAATGTTCACTGAAGCACTATTCACAATGTCCAAAAGGTAGAAATAACATTGATATCTATAAACAGATGAGTGGATACATGAAGTAAAGGGATGCTCTATACATACCATGGAATATTCAGCCATAAAGAGAAATGAAGTTCTGATATGTGCTACAACATGGATGAACCTTGAAAACATTAAGCTAGGTGAAGTATTCCAGAAAGAGAAGAACACTACATGATTCCACTTATTGAAATATCTAGCATAGGCAAGTTCACAGAGACAAAGTAGAAAAAAGCTACTGGGGCCTGCAGGGGAAGAGGCAATGGGTAAGTTGTTGCTTAACAAGTACATAGTTTTTGCTTGGGGTAAAGAGAAAGTCTTGGACATACTGGTCATAGTTTCACAACATTGAAAACCACCGTTGCCAGTGAAACGTAGACTTACACAAAAACTGGCACGTTGATGCTTACAGCAGCTTTTTTTATATCTGCCAAAAATTGTAAGCAACAAAATGTCTTTCAATAGGTAAGTGATACACTGTGGTGTATCCCTACAGTGAATATTATTCAGTGATTTAAAAAAAAAAAAAAGAGCTATCTGGCCACAAAAAAACATGGAAGAAATGTAAATACATATTGCTGAGAGCAAGAAACTAGACTGAAAAGGCTATATAACTACCATATTTTGCCATGTATAATTTGGGCAAATTTTTTGCCCAAATTTTTGAGGGAAAAATAAGGATGTACATTATACATGGGTAGTACCTGAAATACCTTGTATCTGTTCTTGTGTTTTGTAATTATTTGTTACATAAAACTTCTTGTATCATAATGTGTTCAAAAATAAATATGCACGGGCTAAGTGGATTGAGCACCAGCCTGCAAACCAAAAGGTCGCTGGTTCTATTCCCAGCTGGGACACACGCCTGGGGTGTGGGCGAAGACCGCCACAGGGTCTTGATGAGACAACAGATCAATGTTTCTCTTGCACATCCATGTTTCTCTCCCTCCCTTTCTCTCTCTCTAAAAATAATAGTTATTTTAAAAATGCTAAAATTCCTTTACAATACATAAAACAAATATCTGAATATATAAATAAATAATTGAATTAAAAAATTAAAACAAAAGACTTTTTCCCTGAAAGCTTGGGCCAAAAGTGTGGGTGTGCATTATACACAGCAAAATCTAGTATATGATTCCAATCAGGTAACATTCTGGAGAAGGCAAAACTGGAGAGACAGTAAAAAGATCAATGGTTGCCAACAGTCCAAGGGGAGGAAGGGTGGAATAGGTGAAAACCAGACACTTCTGGGAAGGTGAAATTTTTCTGTGTGATGGTGGATACATGGCAGGATGCATTTGTCAAAATTCACAGAATGTACATCAAAGAGTGAATCCAAATTTATGAACTATAAAATTTAGTTAATAATAAGGCATCAACATTGGTGCATCAATTATAGCAAATATGCCACATTAATGTGAAATGTTAATAAAAAGGAAACATTTCAGTGTGATACATTTGTTATAACTGAACTGATACTTTAACTTAAGAATTAAAAATAGGTAAACAAATACATGTACAGAAAAAAGAATCCAAAAAAATGAAGATAGTATAAACAGCCTATGAGACAACTTTAAGAAACCCAACACTTGCCTCATAGAGGTGCCAGAAGAGGAAGAGCAAGAAATTGGAAATCTATCTGAAAAAGTTATGAAAGAAAACTTCCCTAATTTGGTGAAAGAAACAGACATGCAAATCCAGGAAGCACAGAGATTCCCAATTATGATGGATGCAAAGAGGTTGACTCTAAGACATATCATTATTAAAAGGCCAGAGGTAAGATAAAGAAAGCAGGAGAAAAATTGTGACCTTTTGGTTCACAGGCTGGCGCTTTTAAGCACATCTTAAAAGCAAGAGAAAAGCGTTAGTTACCGGAAGGCTGCCAGATGGAGGGTGGTGGGGGGAGAACAGGTAAAGAGGTGATGGGATTAAGAAGTACAAATAGGGACTTCTGCCAAGATGGAGGCGTAGGTGCAAGCACTGTACCTTCTCGCACAATCAAGTTTAAAAACAACAAAGTTTTAGCAACAAAAACACAGCCAAACCACAGAAAATTGAACTATACGGAAGTCTGACAACAACAAACCTTTCAGCCAAACCAGTAAGAGGGGCAGAGCCAGCGGCAGAGCCAGCAGCAGAGCGAGGTCGGGCAGGAAAGATCCACCAGATTGACCCGGGGCGCAACCCAGGTGCGCTGGCAGCCGTGGGCGGATCCCAGGTGTGGAGTAGCGGGCGGACCCACTGAGGGCGCAAGGTGGTGGACTCACTGAGGGCTGACCACGGTCACACATTCGCATGCAGATAAACCGGTGAAGGAGCGAGCAGTGAGACAGACCGCACAGGCCCCAGTGGCAGTGGCGGGAAGCGGCACAGGGGACCACTATTGTCCCTCTCTGACCCCGCCCCCACATACAGCGTCACAAACCAGTGACCTGGGTGGCCCCGCCCTGGTGAACACCTAAGGCACCTCTCCTCATAAGTAACAGGCACGAACAGATCAAAACATGGCTCAAGAACAACTCAGAGCCCCACAGCCGATAAATCTAAGCCATGAAGAAATAGCCAAACTTTCAGATACACAGTTCAAAACACTAGTGATCAGGATGCTCACAGAACTGGTTGATTTTAGTCACAAATTAGAGGAACATATGAAGGCTAAACTAACTGAAATGAAGGGAAATGCACAGGAAACCAATAGTAATGGAAAGGAAACTGGGACTCAAATCAAAGGAGTGGACCAGAAGGAGGAAAAAAATGACCAAACAGAAAAGGATAAAGAAACAAGAATTCAAAAAAATGAGGAGAGGCTTAGGAACCTTCAGAACATCTTTAAACGTTCCAACATCTGAATTACAGGGGTACCAGAAGGGGAAGGGGAAGAGGAACAGCAACAAGTGGAAAACTAATTTGAACAAATAATAAAGGAGAATTTCCCCAATCTGGCAAAGGAAATGGACTTCCAGGAAACCCAGGAATCTCAGAGAGTCCCAAAGAAGTTGGACCCAAGAAGGAACACACCAAGGCACATCATAATTACATTAGCTAAGATTAAAATGAAGGAGAGAATACTAGAAGCAGCAAGAGATAAAGGAGTTCCCATCAGACTGTCAGCTGATTTCTCAAAAGAGACCTTACAGGCAAGAAGGGGCTCGAAAGAAGTATTCCAAGTCATGAAATCCAAAGACCTACATCCAAGATTGCTCTATCCAGCAAAGCTTTCATTTAGAATGGAAGGGCAGATAAAGTGCTTCTCAGATAAGATCAAATTCAAGGAGTTCATCTTCACCAAGCCCTTATTATATGAAATGTTAAAGGGACTTACCTAAGAAAAAGAAGGTAAAAAATATGAACATTGAAAGGACAGCAAACTCAGTTATTAAGAACCACACCTAAATCAAAAGCAAACTAAGAGGACAGCTAGATCGGGAGCAGAACCATAAAAATAAAGATCACATGGAGGGTCAGCAACAGGGGAGTGGGAGAAGGAAAAGGGGGGAGAAGGCACAGAAAATAAGCAGCATAGGATGGTAGGTAGAAAATAGATGGAGGGAGGGCAAGAATAGTATGGGAAATACAGAATCTAAAGAACGTGAGACACATGGTCATAAACTAAAGGGGAGAGTGGTGGGGGAGGGGTATGCAGGGTGAAGGGGAATGAAGGGGAGAAATAGAACAACTGTAATGGCATAATCAATAAAATACATTTTTTTAAAAAGTACAAATAGCCCTGGCTGGTGTAGCTCAGTGGACTGAGCATGGGCCTGTGAACCAATGATCGAGGTTCGAATCCCAGTCAGGCACATGCCTGGATTGCAGGCCAGTTCCCTGCAGGGAACGCATGAGAGACAATCATACACTGATGTTTCTTTCCCTCTCTCCTTCCCTTTCCCTCTAAAGATAAATAAATTAAAAATCTTTTTTCTAAAAAAAGTACAAGTAGGTCGTTATAGAATAGGCTCAGGGATGTAAAATGCACGGAGTAGCCAGCCCTGGCTGGTGTGGCTCAGTGGATTGAGCGCGGGCCTGCGAACCAAAGGATCATGGTTTGATTCCCTGTTAGGGCCCATGCCTGGGTTGTACGCCAGGTCCCCAGGCAACCACACACTGATACTTCTGTCCCTCTCTTTCTCCCTCCCTTCCCCTCTAGAAATAAAAAAATAAAAATCTTAAAAAAAAAAAAGAAATAGAGTAGCCAAAGAACTTATATGTATGACCCATGAACATGAACATGAACATGAATGGTGAGGGGACTGCCTGAGGGAGCAGGGGAAAGGGGGAAAAATCAGGACAATTGTAATAGCATAATCAGTAAAATATAATTAAAAATAAAATACTAGAGAATCTGGATACCCTAAAAAGAGAATACATATAAATACATGTTCATAGAAATGCTATTCAAATAACCAGAAGGTGGAAACAAACCAAATGTCCATCAACAGATGAACAAGTAAGCAAATTGTGGCATATACATAAAACAAAGTATTATTCAGCCATAAAAAAGAATGAAATACTGATACGTGCTACAAGGATTAACATCAAAACGTAGATAAACTTCAAAAACACGTGAATGAAAGAAGCCAAGCACAAAAGGTCACATACATGATTCCATTTATATGAAATAATCAAAACAGTCAAATCCATAGACAAAAAGCAGGTTGGTAGCTGCCGGGGGCTGGGGGAGAGGAAAACGGGGAACTAAGTGCTCAGGAGGTGTGAGGCTTCTTCTGGGAGTGATGAAACGTTTGGAACTAGACTGAGGTCGTGTTTGCACAACACCGTGAACGCACTAAATGCCACTGAATTGTTCACTTAAGCAAACCCCCAAAGAGATCTCTTAATCTAAGAAAACCTAAGACACTCAAGAATGAGTGATCTCATCACTCACTCTTCCCCTTTTACCCAACTCCTTTAATCCCGGCTCACCCCCATGGCGCAGACTCCACCTTGCCAACACACCTAATACTAAACAACAAGCCACTACATGGATTTCAAACACTAAATTCACTATTGTTTCTTGTAACTCTTCTCCCTTGAGAGCTAAGCTCAAACACTGAAAGCTAACCTTTTACCATCTCGGTCCTAAAATGTCTGTGAAACCTTCTGCAATGTCCCCCTAGGGGAGACAGGACAAGGGACGCTTGCCCCTGGGACTGCCTCCTGCTGCATGGTGCCAACCTTTCTGCCCACCTGCTCAGGACCACACTCCTAAGATCACCCATGGCTCTTCTAGAATCAACCAATGTTTTCTAGCATCTTCCCTTTTTATGGTCGAATTACTATGATGTATTATCATTGATCTACTTGTGTGTTTCCCTCTCTACACTGTGGAGTCCCCTGAGGACAAGAGGGGACTCTTTCCGACCTCTGAAAACAACTGCCACTGCTCACCTGGTCCGTGCCCCACCTGGCCTCCGGTCTTCTGTTCCAATGTACTAGACCCACCGTACTTCATTCTTTACCACGCTCCTACCCCCACCCCCTGGATTCTCTTCGAAAAGGTTTCTGACCACCAAACAATCCTTGGCTACAGACAAATCTTCCCTGTGCCAAAACTAAATACCATTAATTCTGTCTTTTGTTGACCTTTGTTGTTCTCTACTCCCAAAACGATTCAGTCTGCTCACACATTCAGGGCACTGCAAAGAACACAAGGAGTGTTGACACCACAGTCCCTCCCTCAAAGAGGACGGGGAGAGGAGGGCAAGAACCTGCTGACAAGGGTTTAATAAGAAGTGAAGATTTGATGCACACAAGAAAATTATGAAGTGCCACGAGAAAAACACGCAGTTGAGAGAAGGCTGCGTTCCAGGGGAAAAGGACTATCTGAGAAAGGCCTCGGAGGATGGCAATCTCAATAGACAGAGACCAGGAAAACAGGGCACGGACATAGGCATGGCAATGGGGACACAGGAGCTGCGACAGAGGACATGTGTAGGGAAACTGTGTAGGGACAGTATGGCAAAGGCAGGGCAGGGTCCTGTTACCTGCACAAAGCAAGGAGTCCATATGTAACTCAATGCGCAGGGGAGAGGCACACAGCAGGCTGTGTTGTGGATGTTCCTGCACGAGTCGGGGAGAGACTGGGCCAGCGGCTCCGGCAGGCCTCCCACCTGATTGTCCAAACCCCCTCCAACGTCCACGCCCACAATAGCCTGTCTTCAGAGGTTCATCAGCATCTTTTCAAGGGAACTCTCCTTCAAGTCCTTCACTTAAATCACTAACTAAAGAGGAAAATAACTTAATAGTTTGTCCTACAAAAGTGACTAAAAGTCAATCTTGCCCTGACCAGTGCGACTCAGTTGGAGCATCCTCCCTTAAGCAGAGGCCTGTGGGTTCAATCCCCAACCCGGGCTCATGCGATTCCCAGTCTGTGCGACAGGAGACAGCCAATCGGTGCTTCTCTAGCACTGATGTCTCTCTCTAAAAAGTAACTTAAAAAAAATGTCCTCGGGTGAGGATTAAAAAGAAGCACATCTTATGAACTGATATAACTTAAGGTACAGCCTTGACAACAAATATGTGAGCTCCTACTGTGTGCAATGTGCTGCTCCAGCAACAGGGATGTAAAGGCGAAGGAAGCACAGTTTCTATCCCTGGAGTGTACATTTTTTAGAAGAACTAGATAAAGGAAAATGTCAGCTAAATGCTGTGAAGAGAAAGGGTGGGGAAGGAGGGGGAGAGAGAGATAGGATTGGGATACAGACTGAGACAGAGATAAAGGCAGAGGTAGATAAGTATCGAGAGAGAGAGAGAGAGAGAGAGAGAGAGAGAGAGAGAGCGCGCTGGAGCACGCGAGCTCCGCCCGCTCGCGAGAGATACAGCGAGAGAGCAGAGAGCACATGGGCCAGAGTTCAAGTGGGTGGGGATGGGAGCAGCTAAGCAGTGTGCTTTTACAAGGTCTGCATTTTGCATTAAAAGAGAGAAACCAGTTTTGGAGCCACACAGAGCTGGGTTTCCAGCCCTGATTCTATCACTTAGTGGCTGAGTGATAGACTTTTTTTTTTAACTCCTTGCATATTGCTTCTTCTCTCTTGAATCTGTTTCTTTATCCTAAATATACAGATAAAATATTGGCCTTACACACAGCTATTTTTTGAGAATTAAATAACAATGTATATAAATACTGTGCACTGTGCCTGGCACTTGGTAAAGGATCTATAAATGTGGGCCTTTAGATAAGTGGTTTAATATACATAAATTATCTTGCTCCTATTATCTAAAAACTAGATGAACAAAATTCTCCTCATGGCTTCTGCTACTAGATTAGAAGGAACACTGTGCTATGTTGCTAATAACTTGATTCAAACCACTACCAATGAACCAGATTTCCGCAAGGTTGTAACTGGAAATGAATCGTGGGTCTACAGCTCTGATCCACAAATGAAGGTCCAGTTGTCCCAACAGAAGTCACCTGGTTCTCCACACCCAAAAAAGGTGTGGCAAAGTCACAGCAAGATTAAGACCATGTTAACTGTGTTTTTTGATTGGGAAGGTGTTGTCCATTGTGAGTCCGACCCTCCAGGCCAAACAATAAGGAGCACTACCTTAGTGTTCTTCGTTGGTTGAGAGACGCAATTCGATGACAACAGCTGATTGGCAGCTTCATCACGACAATGAACCTGTTCATGCAACACGTCTCATGCAGAGTTCTTTGGTGAAACATCAAATCACCCAGGTGACTCAGCCCCACTACTGGCCAGATTTGACACCCTGTAACTTCTGGCTTTTCCTAAAACTAAAATCACCTTTGAAAGAGAAGAGATTTCAGATAGTCAATGAGATTCAGGAAAATACAACAGGGCAGCTAATGGTGATTCCGACAAAGGATTCTGCAGACTCTTTTGAACAGAGGAAGAGATGCTGGGAGAACTGTGTGAGGGCCCAAGGCACCTACTTAGAAGGGTACCAAGGCATCACTGCCCTGTGTACAATGTTTCTTGTATCTTCTTCAATAAATGTTTTTCCCTATCACATGGCTGGATACTTTCTGGGAAGACCTAGGTAGTTACTTATTTGAGAGAGAGACATGTAGAAGTGAAAGAGAAACATCAACTGGTTGCCTTCTGTAAGTGCTGCAACTGGGGATCGAGCCCACAACCCGTTGGTGCACAGGAAACACTCCAACCAGCTGAGCCACCTGGCCAGGCCCTATTCCAAATGATTTCATTTAGAATTAACCAAAGCAGAGAGAAAACATTACTCTGCTTTCTCTCAGGTTTGAATGAAATCAGACATGACTTGTACATGGTCAATGGTGTGACCTTACATTAGCAGAGACACCTCTTGAGTTGTATTCCAAATCATGGGTTCCTGGACAAGATTTCTGAATGAATCACTCACTGAAGAAGCTTCTTCAGTGGATACAGATGGATCAGTATCAAGTACTAAGAATACTGGCAAGAAAAATAGTCAGTAGATATAATGCTTGGTCAGTTGAGAAAGGATTCCATACATATAATACCAACCACTATAATTAGAAGTCAGTGCCAATTCTCTCTAGTAACACATTCAAGGTTAGCATCTTTAAATATATGAAAAACCGAAAGCACCAAAAAGAGAAATCTTATTTATACAAAAAAATTTCTGCTGAAATTCTAAAATCTAATATTTTGATTTAAAAAATAAACTGATTATTTAAATCAAGAAAACAGTAGACTGAGCCAGCATCCTCTGAAAGTTAAGCAAGTTAAGTTCAATAAAAACCAGCAAGTAATAAACTCATAGAACTCATGAATTCAGAAAGGGACCATGAACCAAAGGGGAGAAAAGAAATGGAAGCTTCTATGGCATATTCCTTTAAGAGATGGCAGCAAAATTCTGCTTCATTTGTTGACTCACACAAACACTATTTGCTGAGCATGAACTACACACCAAGCACTCTTGTGAGTGTTGGGAATATCACGGGGAACAGAAAGTCCCTGTCCTCACACATCCGCACCCGACCTCTTCCCCTTCAAAGGGTCACACACACTTATCTGCAAGAGTCATCTTCCAGTTCATGCAAATTAAACACAAAATCACTCTGTGCACAGGTGAAGGCCACAGAATCTTAAAAAGTTTTCTTTTAAAGAAATATTTAATAAATGACACGGACTGCCTCATTACTGAAGCCCTTCACTCCATTCTCCTATTCAGTACATTGGACCTTCAATCTCCTATCACAAAGACTTCAACTAAAAGAAAATGAAGATTCTACTGCTGTTACGCTTAAATTCGTGTATCCACTAGGAAAACACACACACACACACACACACACACACACACACACACACACACACACACAAACAGCACTAAATTCAGGTGCTTTTCCACTGTCTCTGTTCAGGAACGTACAGGTTCTTGTAACTCTGTTTGGGCTCATGTGCCCTGACTGTGTGCTGTTCATAGCAGCTGTTCAGCTGGAGTCTTAAGAGCATGTTCTCCACACCTTTGCCTTCAAGAAGGAATTACTGAATACAAATGGGTCTACTCCACTGTTCTAAAACGCCCCAGGAGGAATTCCCAGCCTTCCTCATGGGAAGGGGGCAGGGGTGCGTTCCTTAGTGTGTGTACCTACCCATTTAATACCCCCCAGCCTCACCTGTTGTTCCCGCCTCAGAGTTAGGGAGCAGCCATCACTCCTAGGACCCTTGCTACCTCACTGCTTAGAATACTTAACCAGACTAACAACCCAGTTTTTTGTTTATTATTTTCTCTGAATTTTCCCCATCCTTCATCTGTTTTACTCACTTATAGGAATGCTTTGCAAGTTCTCTACAAATCCAGATTTAACATTAATATCTACTAACTAGAAAGGAAAGGGACATGAAGATTAATGACGCATGATAGCCACCTAAGAACAGACATCTTAGGGTGAAACAGATGGTCTACAGCAACCTGAGGATGAAGGTGGAGGAGGAAGACAGGGCATTCCAGAGAAGAGGATCAGAGGTAAATGGTGCTTTTGCTCTCAATGCACTCGCAGGCCATGGGCCAGCTGCAGGGGCTTCACAATGAAATAGAACATAGCCTTGACCTCAAGGACCTTAAAGCCTAGTGCAGTGGTGTTCAAAAATCTTGGGCCTTTCTTTCCAGCACAAATCTTACACTAATACCCCAAAGATAAGAGAGCGGTGATAAGAGCTGCTCTGGCTGGACTTGGGAAGAGGATGGATGAGGCACTCCTATTTCTCATGCCCCAGGTGCCTCTGCAGCCCCGGGGCAGCTCTGCTCCCAGGGAATAAGAGTGTCCCCTACTTCTCCACACTGTTTTGATACACCACTTAGAACACTGCCACCTACCTAACACAGTGAGTGCCCCCGAAGTACTGGTAAATAAAACATGGGAGCTGTGCCATAACGCACAAGTCACTGGCCTGATGTATCGGGATGGCAGAGGTGTACGGGGAAAGGAGTGAGACTGCCAGGCACAAGGCAGGAAAAGCTGAGTCCAAATCACTGGAATCCAAAGCTAGACAAAGAACTGTGAAGGCCTGACCAGTTTCTCAAAAATCCCAGGAGAAAGAAAACTCACCTCAACTACCTTTTACTTTCCCCCTGAAATGCTGGTTTCCATAGTTGGCGCTATCCGCCTGCCACAGCAGTTTCTCCGCATCTTCCCTACATTCTTCAAGCTTCCAGCTCTGCACCTGGTTCCTGTCCCTAAGCAGAGCACCGTCACAGAATATAAAGAAAAGCACTCCTTGCCTTCCCAACCCTCAAGTTCATTTGCTCCCATCCACATACCTCTGCTTTCTTCAGGGAGGGGGATTCTCACTATCCATGGCCTTGGGTCCGGGGTTCTCCAGGAGGGTCCTCAATCTAGCACCCTCGGGCTCGGTCCCACCTCAGTGCACACAGGCTCAAGGTTCTCCTATGTTTAAAAAGTCTTCTCTTGACTCCGGACTCTCCCTGAAGCTCCTTTTCACTTTAACAGCCAAACTTTAGGAAGGCTGGACTCCAAACTCATGGTTTGCACTTCTTCACCTCATTTTCTCATCCGCACACTACCACTGGGCTTTGCCCCGCACCTACAAAAGCACATCTCCACACTCCTGGCTACTGCCTCTGGCTTGAAGCGTGTTCTTTCCTCGTGCCGTTCATCTGGGTTTCCCTCCTAACCTGTCTGGTTGCACGTTCTCTGCTCTTTAAACACCACCCTGCTTCCTTAAATGTTCGCATTCCTCAGAGTTTTGTCCTGACCCTCTGGACACTTGTCATTATTAGGAACAGTGACTTAACTGACGGGGTGGGGCTGGATGGTGTCTAAAACCACAAGACCTTGCTGGGGTGTCCAACACATGGCCAAGAATGGCTATAAATGTGGCCCAAAGCGAAACTGTAAATTTACTTAAAACATCAGATTTTTTGGTGACTATGTGTCACAGTGTATTTAATGCATGGCCCAAAACATCTCTTCTTCCAGTGTGGCCCAGAGACGCCAAAAGGTTGGACACCCTTGTTCTAGGGGGCTGAGCTCTGTACAGCCTGTTTGTTACTGGTGGGAGACACCCATTACTCAGGGAAAAAGGAACCCCTTCTCTACACACTCACACTCCTTGTTTACCCGCGGGAGCAATCTTGCCCGCTCCGAGGCTGACACTCCCGTGATAACCTCCAAGTCTCAGTACACGGCCAGCTCCTGCTCCTCAATGGCCTGGGCCTCTGGGCCTCAGGCCCCTGACGCATTCCTTACAAGCACCTCCTGCTAAAGTCCAAAACAACTCATCACTATCCGCCCATCTTCGCTTTCTCCACTGTTTTCTACTTCACCAACAGGCACCACCACCACCTCGTTTTCAGGCCAGAAGTCTTGACGGCCTTGACCCTCTTCCCTCACAAGCCCACCTCCTCCAGCATCCTCATCCCAGCACCGCCGTGCTCAATTCCCCCTTAGTCGCTACTTGAAAGCCACTCTGTGCCCAATACTGCTACAGGCACTGAGAACACAGCAGTGAACAAGAAGCCAAGCTAATCCTAGAGGGAGGAGACAGACAGCACATAAATAAAAGACAAGATAATTCCAGATGGTGATCAAAGTTATGAATAAAATAATGGAAGATGAGGTGATGGGGCACTGCTTTAGACGGAGAGGGTGGCGAAATCCTCCCAGAGAAGGAAACATTTACACTGAACCTGAATGACAAACAGAAACAAGTCTCACAAGGATCTGGGAGGTAGAGAGCTCCAAGCGGGGGAGGAGCCAAGAAGTAAGGTCCTCAGGTAGACATGAGCTTGGGCTGTTAGGTCAATGAGGCTGGAACTTCGGGAGCAAGGAGGAGCCAGGTCAGAGGGGCTCAGAGGGAGGCAGGGGTCACATGGGCCCTTGTAGACCACCACGGAAGCAGTGAACAGCTACCAGAGGGTTCTAGGAAGACAAGGGAGGCAATCCAATCTGAATTTGAAAGATCAGCTAACATAAGTAGAAAATGGTTTGGGTTGAGAACGAAAATAGGGGCTTGGAAAACCAGTCAGGAGGCTAATATAGTCCAGATAAGAAGGGGTGGTGCTTGAGATGCAAGGGAACAAATTCAGGACATAAAATGAGCGGAACTTGCTGGGAGATTAAACACTGGGGGTGGGGAGAAATCTAGGACAATTCCTAGGTTGTTTTTAGGTGTGATTTACATACAGTAAAATTACATAGAATATGACTCCATCAGATTTGATGAACGCCTATCAACAGTCAGAACATTTCCATGTTTCTAGATAGTTTTCTGTCCCCTCCCAGTCAAACCCCTCCCACCCAAGAAGCATCTACTGATCTGATTTCTAGCCTCACAGATTAGTTTTGCTTATTCCAGAATGTCTTGTAAGTGGGATCATCCATTATGTACTTCTACGTTTCTGGCTTCCCACTCAGCATAATGTGTGTCAGATTCACCCTCATGACCTGCGCAGTGGTTTGTTCCTTTTTATTGCTGAGTGGCCTTCCACTGCAGGAGAGTGTCAGTCTGTCTATCCATACTCTCACCGGGGGCATCTGAGCTGTTCCCAGTTTGGGGCTATCATGAAAAAGGCCAGTGTGAACATTCTTGTACAAGGTCTGTTTATTTGTGGACATGTACTTTCATGTCTCTTGCATAAGTATCTAGAAATAGAACTTCTCAGTCAGAGAGGAGACATACCTCCAACTTTTTAAGAAACTACTGGCTTTCTGAAGTGGCGGCACCATCTTATACTCGTCTCGGCGTGTACCTACCTAAGTGCTGGCTGTTCTGCTTGAATGCACTCTACCTGTGCCACAGTCAGACTCACTCTTCAGCTCTCCCAAAGTTGCCTCCCCTCCTTGCCCTGTCCCCTCTGCTGCCTATCTCATGCTGTTTATTCATTCAACAAATACCTGAAGAGCAGGTGAGAAGAGGCTGGAGTGGCCAGGGCTCTGGGCAGGGAAATCAGCTTAGCTCCTGAGGTGGGCAAGAGAACCTTCGGGAGACTGAACGTGAGTGGGGCTGGAGGGCGGCAAGCGAAGACAGCAGGGAGGGTGAGGGTATTCAGGCCTTGTGAGAAATGGCAAGGGGTTTGGATTTACTTCTAAGTACTATGAGAAACTGCTAAAAGATCTTAAGTGGAGCAGAGACAGGTGCCTCTTGGCTACTCTGGGCAAAGTGGAATAAAGACAGACAGAGGGAGCCCTGGGGAGGCCCTGGTCAGAGGCACCCAGGTGCCCCGGGTAGGAGAGGAGGCAGCCCAGAGGGTAGTGGCAGCAGAGCAGACAGGCAGTTAGGTCACAGACAGAGCGCTGGCAGGAGCTTGCTGGTGGGTAAGATGCAGGGGGTGCTAAGGGAAAAGGAGAAATCTGACCTGAGACACTGAATGGATGACAAGCCTCTTACGGAGAAGGGAACAAGTAGAGGAGAAAGTCTGAGGAACATGTGTTGTGTTGGACTGTGAAGCTCAAGTCACTGGTGAGACATCCCAGCAGCAGCATCAAGCAGGAGGTGGAGGAGCTAGGAGGGTCTGGCTGAAGATTCCAATGTGGGGTGGTCAGCTTATGGACAACCGTGAAAGCCTGAGGATATCTGAAAACACCAGGGAGACAGCCCAGAGAATGCCAACGTCAAGTACAAGGGGAGGAATGAGCCACAAAATTGGGAAGAGACAAGTGAGAGCCAAGTGGGTGATGAGGAAGAAAACAGTCCTCCTTTGAGAAGCCTCCTATGACCTTTCATGTTAAGGTTACACATCATGCTACAGCACCAGGTCCCCCGCCCCCTACAGCACCCCCTACAGCACTTTTGATATCCCTGTTTAACTGCCTTTCTCCACTAGGCAGATAGCTGAGGATGCACAAGCACTAGGTTCAGCAGGAACCAGTCTTGCTTGAGTCCAGCGTTTTGGTACCTGGCACAGTGCAGAATGGTCAGGGACCACTACCATTCAATGAGCATCGCCTGTGGGTGGCACGCTCTACTACACACTCTCCCTATCTGAGCACTTTTCCCGATGGTCCTGAGGACAGGATACCTCCATTTCATGTGTGAGGAAACTGGCTCCCACAAAACGCCCAAGGTCGCTGCTAATAAGTGATGGAGCCAGACTGAGGCTACACATCTTCCTAGAGATGCTCTGCTGACTCCATAAAGTGCCCATCACATGGCTTTTACAACAGAGTGCCTTCTCACGTTACTGCCAAAGGCATATAAAAGCTGTCCTCAGGCAACTGGCCCACCAGAGCACCAAGACAGGGAAATATCCAGGGAAGCAGGCCTGCTCCTCAAGGATCCCAACTGTTGTCAGGCACAGTGAACCGGCTCCAGGCTCTCGAAATAACACCTGGTACTTAGGGAGCTTTTAAATGCAGAAGTGAAATCCTCCCTGAACTGGGCCCTGGAGGTGAAAATGTAGGACTCCTAAGGCCTCAACTCAAATTCTAGAACTCAGCTTTAAGCCTCATATCAGAAATTTCCCCCTACATGTAAAGGGCCTCCTTCCAACATCACAACTGGTGCTAAACATGGCATAGAGCTTCTCCATGAAGTCCACCCTGGACCAAGACATACCCAGGATGAAGTCAATGAGGCCCAAGAAATCAACACTGCACATCTTTGTGAAAATTTTCTTTGTCTATCCTCTGCTTTCGAGGTGGACATGCTGCCTTTCTCCTGACTTAAGACTGGAATGACACAGGCTTCTCAAGTGAGTGCATCAGCACCCGGAGGCTCCCTTCTTCTACTCAAGAGCAACTGCTAACTGCTCTGGGGAGAGCGTGGGCCATGGTGGAAAAGCACAGGGTCCTAGCCTTGACTCTCGGTGTAAAGCAGCAAAACCCAGGACAAGCCACCACCTTCTCGGCACCTCTCCTGAGCTGTAAAGCCAAAAGGCCAAACTAGGCGATTTCTTAGGTTTCCTTATGCTCTCCACGTAACTCCACAAGCAGAGTGCACAGAAAGGGCAGGTGACGGTATGTACGTAGGATGCAGGCAAGCTGGTCAGGAAAGGCGGGGAGGATGAACTCTCTGGGCTATGGTTAATGATGCCCCTCTGACCTGTGCTGTTTCCTCTCCCACTAGAGCCCCTGCTCTCAGATCTTCCGCTTCCCTCAACAGCCCCCGCCCCCACAACCCAAGTTCCACTCAGTGGCTTTGTATCCTTCATCTGAAGCACTACCTAGCACAGCGCCATGCACACGGGTGTCACCAACAGCTGCAGGCTTCGCCTGGGGCTCTGGCAGAGTATGACGATGACAACACCCCATCCAACTCCCCGATGAAGAATCATACACACAACTAAAAGATGTTTCTAATAATGCCTAGCACCAACCAGTATTTCACATAGTTCTACATTTTTTTTACTGGGATGATTAGGAAGAGCTGACAACATTCCTTTCTTACCCTTTACAGCACAGGTGGCTGAACACAAGGCCCGCGGCCAAATCCAGCCGTCTACCTTGTTTTATCTGGCCTGGCACCTTGTTTCTACCCGGTGGCATCGCCAAGCTCTCGCTTAACTGTTAAGGAGTAGTTACATTTATACAGTTCTAAAATTATATTCTGGCCCTTTATACCTTATTATACATACATACATATATATAATTTTATATATTATACATACAACTTTATATGTTAAAATTCTGTTCTGGCCCCTTGAAGGCAGCCACAAGGCTGATGCGGCCCCTGGTGAAAATGAGTTTGACACCCTGCTTTACAAGGCACCAGTAATGACCCCTCGCAAGCTCTTCTGAGCTGAGTCTCCATTCACAAAGCATAAGGATGTGAACAGAGGGAAGACTTTAAACAAGCCACCTCTATAGTTTGGATTAACTTCTCAAGATGCTCAGGACTAAAGCAAGTTATTTACTATGTTTAATGCCATTTCTACCTATCCCACAGATCAAGTTTGACTGCCCTGCTGGCAGAACAGGCTTCAGAAAAGGGAGCATCTTCACGACTACTTGAAATTGCATCCCCTGAGTCACTATCATATTGTCTTTGTATTCTCTTAATAGCTGTTATCACCGCCTGACATTCACGTTGATGTACTGTTCACAGCCTGTCTCCAGAGCAGGCTCCTTCTCTATCTTGCTCGCCACTGCATCCCCTATGCTTAGAACAGGACCTACAAATACTTGTTAATAAAAATTAGAACACGACACTCCGAGACCTTAATCCATGTTCAAGGATGTGATGCTCGAACACGGAACCACCTTCCCAATCAGGCTGACAGTCAAGTGTTCCAACGAACTTCCACCCTTTCCAGTAGAGCAGCTTACACGTACACACTGCCATACGGATACTTTCCACTGTAGTTAACGTTTTCTTTCTTAACTTCCCCAGAATGAAGCATCAGGTATACCAATAAGGCATATAAAACCTTCGAGTTCACCTGCCTGCTATTACTTACAAAGCAAACACCACTCGAATATAGAAAAGTCCCAACTGCGTTTGTTGCCATGAGAACCTTTCCCTCATACTGCACCATGCACAGGCATTGGTATTAAAAGGACTTCGAAAGCCTAACTAATAATAAGAAACTCTCCAGTCTAAGCGCAATGTGCCCAAACTGTCCATTGTAAAAGCCTTGCTTTCAATATGTAGTTGAACTATATAGGTTTGAGCTGTACGGGTCCACTTCTACACAGATTTTTTTTCAATAAATACTCTAAATGTATTTTCCTTACAATTTTCTTTTCTCTAGGTTACCTGATTGTAAGAATACAATATATAAGACATATACCAAATACATTAATCAACTGTTTATGTTATCAATAAAGCTTCTGGTCGACAGTAGGCTACTGGTAAAGTTTTGGCGGAGTCAAAAGTTATATGCCAGGGGATGGAGGGGATAAGCACCCCAACCCTTGTGTTGTTCAAAGGTCAGCTGCATTGTATTTCAAATGTATAACACTGATGCAGTTTTGCTATGATGTAAACAGGGCTTTATTGTTTTGCTTTATTTTTACCTCCACAAAAAGAACATAAAGGCAGCAGAGTCAGAAGCCCCAGACAGATCTAATGAGCACCGAGGTGCCTAGAATATTAAGTCTCCATGAAGAAGAGCACCTAAGGCATACTGGGAAAGAACTGTCCTTTGTAAATGTGTTTTTTGAGTCCCATCTGGTCTAACTGAGAGCAGTCCCCAGATAACATGATTCCTGTGCACTGTAAAACAGTAACTGAAAAGAGACAGCCCCTTATACATTACTGTATATCATTCTTTAAGCTGATAAAGATTTCAGCTCAGGACACAACTGCAGAAATGAGGATGAAAGAAATAGGGAGAAACATTTTAGATTAAATCTCAGGTGCACTGGCAAAAGTGGCCAAGTGTGGGGAAAATGAAAGTTTAGAAAACTCCCAGAGGTCACTAAACCACAATGCACAGTCACAAAGATCATGCTTTCCATTATTTTGTTTAAGTACAGATTTGAAGTTCATTATAACTTTAAAGAAAAAGAAAATATGGATTCCAAGACCAATCTACCACTATCTGATTGTGCCTTGAGCAGGCACTGAGCCATGCTGGACCTGGTAAAGGCTTTAAAGTGGGGGGGGGGGATGACGGCAGTCACATCCAGGCCCCTCATCAGCTAGTTCTATGCCCTCTCAGAAAAAGGAGAGAGGATCAACCTCTCAGGTATGCTGGGTGGATGTGACTTTTCTTCTTCTTTTTTTAATCCTCACCTTATTGATTTTAGAGAGAGAAGAAGCGTGAGGGAGAGAGAAAAAACACACTGATGTAAGAAACATCAACTGGTTGCCTTACATATGCACCCTGACCAGGGATCAAATCTGCAACCTAGGTGTGTGCCCTGACTGAGAACTGAACCTGCAACCTACTGGCATATGGGACAATGCTCCAACCCACTGAGACACCTGGCCAGGGCTGGGTGGATTTTTTTTTAAGGCAACTTAAAATACCTTGAACAGAACTTAGCATACTGCATCTTTTTTTAAAACAAACAAACAAACAAACAAGCAAGCAAACGTTAGTATACAAGACACAATCGCCATAGGCTAGAACATAATACACTTTCTGAAAAGCACAAAACATCTAGCATTTAAGGAAAAACTGTATTCTGACCAAGTTTTATGCTCTGTTGGAGCAGGAAAAGGCCGGAAGCTAAAAAGTGAGGTAGGCTCTTAAAAGCCAGGTAAGGCACAGCTTGCCATTTCTCAGGAAGGAGGCTTCTGGCTGAAACAAAAGCACAGAATGGGAGAGACAAGAACAAAACAATACCCCAAACCACCCCCCCATGTTTGCTCTGGAAGAGAGTTCTCACTTAAGAGATGAGGAAACTGGAACCTTGAGAAGGCAGGTAACTTGGCCAAAGTTATGGTTCATTGGTGGCAAAGCTTGAAGATTCCTGGTCCCCCAGGCTCGGACTTCAGTGCAGTTTCCCACTCCACCAAGCTACCACCCCACATAAAATGTTTCATAAAACTCTTCACCGAGGCTGTTAACATAAGGGTCCAATTATCATCCAAAGATATGCCTGTTAGATAATAGCTCGAAAATTCCATCCATTTTACAGCAGTTACCAGAGTCATCTAATCTTTGAGAGACGGAGGGGGGAGGAGCAGAGGGAAGGAGGGGGAATCCTAATGTCCTAATTTTGATCTGTCCCCTAAAGGCAAACTAAAGTGTTTCACACAGGAAAACAGAGCTAGTATCCACAACCACAGAAACAGACAATAATCCCCACCCACAAGCCCAGGAAGGCGGCTGCTCCTCGGCACCCCCCACCCCCACCGCAACTCGCTAAATTCCACTCCCATCCCAGCGTAGGAGACACCTCCCGCCGCTGCTACAGCGGGCAGGGCCGATCAGGCACCTTCCTCCAACACCACTTTCCCCCTCAAAAAGGAAAGCTGAGAGGCTAGGGCCCCCAAACATGCGCTCCCTCGCACGCGGGGACCACCGCATCAAACACCCCGCCCTGCTCACCGCGGTCGAGAAGGGGGAGAAAAACCCCACGCAGGAAGTGTGTTCTGCGCTCCGCTCCCCACCCCGGGACCTTACGCCCTGCCAGCCGGTACCTGTCCTCCGCCCCCAATAGGCACGAAGCAGCAGCGTCCACATGGCTTCAGGTGTTCACAAGGCAATAAACCGGACTCTGTCCCCTCTCGCGGCCGCGGCGCGCTCCCACTCCCGGGCGCCCCCGCGCCGCTCCAGTCCGCCCGGCCGGCCCCTCCCCGCCCCAAGCCCGGCCCTCCGCCCGCTGGCCTCGCCCCCAGCCCGCAGAGAAGAGGCGAGCGCAGCCAGGTCCCCGAAGTGGCCAGGGGCCCCAGGGCGGGCGTCGCTGACCCAGTCGATCCCCGGGCACCGCCTGCTCGCACCCACCTCCCAGACACCCGAGGCTACGATGAGCAGGTACCTAACTAACCCCACCCAGGCACCCTCAGGCTAGAACCGTGCCCAAGCTCTGCGGGACTCTCAGGCCGGACCCAGACACCTCACGCCGATGCCAGGCCGGGCCACTTCCCCTCAACAACCCTAGACCAGGCCGGGCCGCACCTCTCTGCACTCCGGGTCAGACCGGGCGGGGCCATTCCCTTCAGCACCCCGGGTCCCGGCCCTGGAGAACAGGGATCTCAGCACTCCCAGGTCGGCCCAGCAAGGACCTCTGCCCCTAGCCGAGACCAGACATCCCGGGCGGGCCCCAGCCCTGGCGCTAGTCCCTCAGTCCTGACCTCTGCCCCTTACCCCTTGCCCCCCAGCCCGGGCGACGGTTACCTGCGGGAGCCCCCCTCCCGGTCCCTCGGCCTCGGCCGGGGGCGGGAGGGGAGGGAGCGGCGTCGGGCGGTGCTGCGCGGGGTGGGGGTGGGGGAGCCTCCGCCGCCTCCAGCTCAAGCGCCCAGGACGGCGGCGGGGCGGGCCGGGGCCGCGGCCCCTGAAGGTTCCCTCTGGCCCGCGCACTCGCTCCCCAGTCGGGCACGCCTCAGGGCGGGCTCCCCCGACGGAGGCCGCGGCAGCCTCGCAGGGGCCGAAAGCCGCTCGGTTCGGGATTTTTTCTCTCCATTCTCCCAACACACAGGAAATAACAGAGCGTCAGGTGACGGCGCACGGCCAATAGGGAGGCTCAAGGCCGCAGCGCGCGGGCGGGCGGGAGGGCGCGCGGCGGGGGCGGGGCGCCAGGGGGCGGGGCCGGCGCTCGCGCGCGCGCGCGTGCCCACCCGCGTGCGGCGGCGCCTAGGCCTGCGCTCACTTGGCCGACCCTAGCTTCGCCACACTGGTCGCGCGGGGTTCCTCTTCGCGGCTGCGATGCGCAGCGCGGGGGGTCTTGCTGCTTGCCCAGTGCCATCTTGGCCCGTAGCTCCCGTCCGTCGGCCCTGGCAGTGGCCACAAGCCAACTTTTTGGGGAGTTAGCGGCCCGGAATGTCTCTTTGGGCTTTATAGAGTTCCCTGAGGTCTCCAACTTCAGAATCACGTCTGTGGCAGCAAGGCCCGACCTCCTCTGGTAACCTGTTTAGTAGGGCTTGGTACGGGGGCGGGTCTTGCCAGCCAGACACCCTCAGGGCCCTGTAGACCTAGTTCCTTTGCCTCCGCCACCCCTTTCGCCCCACGTGTCTTTGAATGACTTGGGCCCTCAGTTTCCTTCGCTTTCATTAAGCGAGGTGTAGGGAGGCCCACCAACTTCTCAGGTAAAATATACGCTCACCAAATGCCAGTTGCTTTCGCCTGCAGCGGCATTAAAACCTGCAATGCCTGGTTGGCTGGACATAGAGTCCGAAATTAATTTGGAGATAAGGTGGGGGATTCGTGGTGCCAAGTCCAGGCTGTTTCCAGACTTCCTTTGCAAATCTTACATATGTTTGACGGAGCAAAGGAATGGCTTGATTTTTTGTTTTTAATCTCAGTTGTAGAACCACTGTGATGTTTGCGTGGTGTGACCCACTGCTATCAAAAGTGAGGCCTGTGATGATGTGTTTGGAGTGTTTGTGACCCTGCCTGTGACTCACCTGGATACCTGGCCAGGTTCTCTCCCCACTCTGGGCCTCAGTTTCCCATTGGCACAATGGGAACAGGAGAGATCCCTAACGTTGGCTAAAATCCTAAAGTAGGCTTCCACGTCCCTGAATGTTGGAGTTAATCCTTTTCTGAAGCAACCGAACTGGTAAGTAAATTGGAGTTTGAAGAGTGCTTTGCACAACAGGTGGAGGCTGATAGGAACCAGGCGCATCCTGGGGCTCAGATTTAGGTATACTTGAGGCACACAGCTCCCCAGGGTCTGGCTCTACCCCTCCCCTCTCACTCCACCTAGCCAGACTCCTTAACATTTTGCCTTGCCTCAGGCCACCCAAGGAGGATCCTGACTGCTGTGACACCTGTCCCCAGCACAGGGATGCCCAGCAGGGCCTGAGGTAGTTCTACAACCCCAGGAAGATAAGAGCAGGGATGACAGTTATATCTCCTGCCTTGTCCAGTCTCACAAATTGGGGGCCCGGTCCAACGTGGGTCAAGGCCATTCTTGACCTGTTTCCCAATACCTCCTGCATGCCAGGTGGGGTGCGGCTCTTCCAGGGCAGAGCTGAACAGGCCGTCAGGCCCTGCCCTTTGGCTGTTCCCATTGTTCTGTGAGTTTCATTTTCAAATTCTTTGGCACCAGTTCTTTTAAAAGACCAGTGCTGGCTTCTGCTTAGATCAGGGCCACAGAGGGAAAGGTTGCGGGGGACTCTCAACAGAGACCCATATTTTCTGGACAAACATGGAAGGGTCCAGGGGACCTTCTTGAACCCTGGGTGTTGGGGGCACCCTCAATTTCTTGAAAGAACTTATGAAAGAAAGGGAAGCCTTGTCTTCCTTGTCTCCTGCCCCGTTATTCCCCCCTTCCTTTCCTCTCTCCTTCAGCTCACTCAGGTTTCAGCCTGGGGGACTGGAGCATGGAATGGGTGGTGAAAGAGGGAAAGAATGCAGACAGATAACTGGAATCCAGGCTCTTGTTTGCTCCTGGCTTCTGTCCTGGGACTGACCTGGGAGCCCCCTCCACCCCTTTGGATTCTGCAGGAACATTGCTCAGCTGACCTCCACCTGGAAACTTCCCAGTCCTAGGGTTAGGCCAGCCTCAGCTTCTTCACCCTTGGCAGTCTGTCACTGTCCCTTTTGGTACCATTTGGAATAAGAACATGTGGATGTTACCACCAACGGACAGAATGGGGTACTCTTGGGCTGTGTGGCCTTGACAATTCACTTCACCTCTCTGATCTTCGGTTTCCTCAGCTATGAAATGGGGATAATATAACCTCACTCATAACATAGGTGTTATGAGAATCTAGAGATCTGCATAAAAAACTCAGGACACTAGCAGGCACATATTAACGATGGCTACAGTTCTATGATGTGGATACAATATGACACATGAGCAGACAGAGGCTCAGAAAGATTAAGTCGCTGCCCTAAGTCCTGCAGTGACTGGAGCTCAATCAGTAACTGGGAGCCCCCCACCCCCAATAATGTTAGCTAGCATCTTCTGTTGTTCTCTCATTGTTTCATGTGTGAGAGTCCTGTTTTTCTTTCCACACTTTAAGAAAAAGACAGTAGATTCCTTTTTTTCCTCTTTCCAAACCCAGTCCACTAAAAAAATACTTATTGAACTGAATCAGTGGTTTCAATTCCAGAAGCAAAATTAATCCTTTCCCTCCTTCTCTGGCTCAGAGATAGCTTTTGGAAACCCTGTGTCACTCCCTTTATTACAAACTCCTCTGCCCTCCTCCAGGCGCCCGGGCCACTCTGGGATTACAAATGGAGCCTTCTGCCTCTAGGTCACTGATTCCGCTACCATGTGTCAGCGCAGATTGATTGAGGAGACTGGCCCTGCCCGGCAAATCAGTGACTTGTGCGGTGAGCCGCCTGTCGTGCCTTCAGCGGCGAGCGGATGTCCTTCCTCTCGCTGGCAGGCTTTCTTGCACACACGTGCAGCCCTCACCTTTCTCCTCTGGGCCCCGGCTTTCCTTCCTCATGGGAGGGGCCTCCTGCTAACTCGAGCACACCAGGAGGTTGGCCTCCTGTTTTCCAGAGACAACGGGCAGACGCCTAGGGTTATCAGAGTGGGACCCCCACACAGCACCCTGCAGAGCCAGTCCCAAGCCAGGCATATTCCCCATGCAAAGCAGAGGGAAGCAGAGTACACAAACAGCATGGTGGCCAGATCCTTTGTGGCTCGCCTTCATTCCACACAGCACGTGCTGTGTGCTACGCTGTCAGCACTGATGGAGAAGGCATAGGGGCTTGGGATAAGTCTTTCTGGGGCAAAGTCAGGGCCAGCTCCAAAGCTAAAGGGGTCAAGGAGGCTCCAGAGGGCCAGGGAATACCAAGACTTGGCAGGGTGGAGACAGCCATCTGTTCTTCGAAGGAGGGCTGTGCCCAGTGTAGTGCTATGGGAATCTTAAGAGGACAGCAAGGGTAGGATCCTGCAGGGCTGGGTATCTGTGACACGCATGGCATGAATTTGTATCATAGGATCACTCACAGTGACCTCTGCTCAGGAGGTGAGCCCCACCCCCCAGGATGGAAGTTGTGGCTCCCTCCTTAGCTCCCACTGGTCACACTGGACTGTGCATATGACCGTGTCCATCTCTCCCAGGAGTGTGAGCATTTGCAGGGCAGACACCTCTGCTTCCCTAAGGTCTCCAGCATCCTATGCAGGGTAGGGGACTGCATCCACACCCACCAGAGCCCAGAGAAATGCAGGGTTTCTGTGAACAGGCACTGTGTTTGCTACAATGTGATGAGGTTAGTGCTGCTATCACCTTCACTTTAGATGGGGCCACTGAAGAAGCACAGAGAGTTTAAGTAGCTTGTCCCAAGTCACACAGCTTGGAAGAGGCGGAGCTGGCATTTGATCCCAGGTCTTCAGAAGTTCTACTCCTAACCACTAAGCTTCCTAGCACTCAGTAAACACTGGAAAGATGGATGGACACAGACAGTTGGTGGGTCCCAGCAGGTGGACAGGGAAAGAGATGTGAGAGGACGGCAGGGTCAGCACCAGCTTCTCCCCTCAGGTAACATGTTATTACCCGGAGGCTGGGCACTTGGCCTGCCCAGCAAGTGGCATTGCTGTCCGTCATTTGCCCACAAGTGAGCAGAGAGAGAACAGCAGGGGAGACCCAGGTGAGCAGCTGGAGGTCCATGCAGCCTGGCCCCACAGGACAGCACCCCCTCAGTCCACTAGGCACTCCTGCTGCTAGTGGCCCAGTGCTCCCGGGGTAGCCCCTGACGTGGTGGCCCAGCACAGGTCACAATGACGTGTGCCCTTCAGCATATCTTCCAATGGCTCTGAGTCTGAATTTCTTCATCTGGAAAGTGCAGTGGGTGGGCAGAGGGGCTGAGTGGTCTTCGGCCTCCAGGGAGTCAGGTCTCTTAGCTGGCTGACCCCACTCACCCCTCCCAACAGCCTTATGAGTTAGGGACTGTCATCACCATGGTACAGACGAGGAAAGGGGCAGAGAGGTTAGGAGACATCCCAGAGTCACACAGCTAGCAAGCAGCATAGCTGGGCTCTGAACTCAGCCTCGTGCCTCCGAGCCCCCACTGAGCCACTTAGAGCACTACAGAGGCTCTCGGTGAGAGTGAAGTAATCTAACCGTCCGGTGACAAAGGCCTGTTCTGAGCCCTTCACCTGCATCAACCTGCTTAATCCTTACAAGAGCCCTGTGAGGTGGATGCTGTTATTACCACAGTATCTTGTGGATGAGGAAACTGAGGCCTGGAGCCAATAGGAAGAGGCAGAGTTGGAATCTGAAGCCGGGTGGGCTGGGCTGCAGGCTCCTGGGCCGTTTTATCAAGCGATAACAATAGGCAGGGTCCTTTCCATTGGGATTATTTCTGCTTGAAAGCTCGAGACTTTTAGCCCCATCTCTGTGGGGCTCCACGGGAAGGCAGTGCCACATGCTGAGGCATGCTGGGAAAAGACTTTGTTCTATCCTGTTTTGTTGACATGCTCTTCATTTTAAGCCTGAAACCCGAGCTTCCTGCGAAGAATTCAAACCGGGGAGAAAAGCGCAGCCATGATACAGCCATCACTTCCGAGCTTCCAGCGGTCCCTGTGCTTGGGGCCCCACGCGTGTCCGCGCCTCTAACTCTCACAATGCCCGAGCAGCTCCCACTTCACAGCCGAAGAAACCTGAAGCCCAGAGTTGCTAGCACAATGCCCAAAGGCACACAGCTGCTAAGGAGTAGATCTGGGACTTGTCCCCAGGTACTTCTTGAGAATCCTGCCTCTCCTGACCACATCAGCTGTGCCCTGCTGTGGGGGCATGGAAGTGGTTCTTGTTTGCTAGGCCTTGACGGAAATGCTTCTGCTCATCTACCACAGGCTGGTCCTGCAGTGTCACGATTCCTGGACCACTGGGAAGGCACCGGGACACAGGTGCAGAGCGTGAAGCTGGATGCTGCCTTCTCAATCTGGGAAGCTGAGAAATGTGGGCGTCAACACTCCCTCTACGCCGTCTCTCCCTCCAGTGACTTAGGAATGGCTCCCTTGCCACCAAGGTGATTGTCTTCTGGAAGCAGCCGTGCCACGGGAGGTTTCTCGTCACTGCCCTGCATCTCCCTGGCGAGGATAACTGCTAAGGCAAGTGTGGTTCCGGGGAAAGAGAAAGCAGCAGCGTCGACGGCTTCTCCACCACCCAGCCGGTCCTCCTGGCTGCAGCAGCCTCTTCCGGGCCCACCCCTCCCTGCAGCAGGCTTGCAGGCTCAGCAGTTACCCAAAGCCAGCTCTGACCCTACTCCCTCTGGCTCAGAGGTTTTCAATGGGTTCCAAATGACTTCAGAGTTCAAGTCGATTCTCATGCACCTGGAACACAGAGCCCTCATCTGACCCCAGCTCAGTTCTCCAACCTTCTCTCACATGTCCCATTCTGCCTCTTTGCCAAAACAAATGATTGTATTCCTGCCATGTGCCTACCTATGCCCTGAAGCAGGAAGTTCTTCCTCTTCACTACAGATTGAAATTATCCCTCTTTCAAGTTATACTCAAATGCCACCACCTCCATGAAGCCTTACCTTAATACTAATCATACATTCACTCAACAAACATTAGCTGAGCCCTTATCATACACCAGGCATTGAGCCCAAGGGGCCCTGTCGTCATGGAGCCTACAGTTCTAAGGGGCCATTAGCGAGAATAACTTGTCACATATAACAATCATCTGGTAACAGCCGCAACACACATTAGTAAGAAAGCATGGCAGGTGCACAGAGGGTATATAATGGGACCCTGGGTCTTGGGGATCCAGGACATTTGAGACAACTGAAGGACAGATAGGAAGTGACTGCATGATGGTTCTGGAAGAGAGCTCCAGGTGGCAGGCACAGCATGAGCAAAGGCCCTGAGGCAGGAAGGAGCAAGCAGATTCCCAGGAAGGGAAAGTAGGCTGGTGCGACATTTGCGAAAGGAAAAGCTAGAGATGCAGCTGGAGCAAGACAGTGCAAGCCACAGGCTTGGGGACTTATTCCCATGGGGGAAAGGGGAGCCTGCTGAAGGATTCCAAGCAGAGGAAACAGTCAATATGCATTTACAACGATCCTGCCAGCTGCCCTATGGCCGAGCATCTTCTGGAAAGTCCAGGCCTTGCGTCTGGCCACTCCTGAACCTCAGACATTTGGTCATTTGGGTGTGGAATTTTCAAATCCTTCCTCCTGGACTGAGTTCTCAAGGGCAGGGCTGACCTCCAGTTCCCCCACATCATCCCCCGCACGTGGAGCTGATACAAAAACATTGTGCAACAAACCAACAGAGACAACAAGACACTTACCAGCATTTCCCCTGGAAGGGGCCAGGCTGCCTGAGGGGCCTTCCACGTTCTCTGGAAATCACAAAAGTCAAGGGTTTTAGTAAGGCCACTACTCAGGGAACCCTGAGAGCAGAGCCGGCATCCCACTGATATCCACACCCCAGGTCAGGACCCAGCATGACACCGCTGGTGGCCATTTCATGAGTGACAAGAAACAGAACCAAAACCCCTCAAGGTGCTTTGAGTTTACAAAGCACATTGCACATGCGCAGTCTCACCGAAGGCCAACCCTCTTGGGTGGGTACGGCGACTGCTCCGATTTACAGATGAGGGAACGCAGTCCCAGGAAAGGGAGGTTCTGCAGCAAGTCATGGCAAAGCCATGACAAGAACCTGACAATAGTTCAGGCTATTAGGGCCCCCATGGGGTTAAAAAAACTTTCCGGAAATTTCCTTTAAAAATGTTGTAACGTGACATACTTCATCAGGACATCTGTCACGCCAGCAGTGGGAGCCAACACACCAATTCTCGCAGGCTGCTCCCCCTCCAGTTAGATCCACACACTCAGGCCCTGAGGTTGGCGGCTTGGCCCAGGGCACAGGAGGCCTGGTGCCGGCACCCAGCAGGTGCTCAGTAAATGCTGTTTGAGGGGGGTCTGAGCTCTTGGAGGGGGCAGCAATGGAGAACATTCCTACAGCTTCTCTGGGGCGTGCCGAGTTACCTACATTAACTCATTGTCACAGCAAAGCCTCTGAGGTGAGTTTACAATGATCCCGTTGGCAGGTGTGGAAACTGAGACTTAGAGCAGTAACTACTTAGCCCGCGATCACAGCCAGTGAGTGGCCAGGCTGGGATCTGAACCCACAGAACCCCTGGGCTGACTCCCATGCCCCGGCCGAGTGAAGGTGGGCAGATGCCTCCCAGGCAAAGGAAACGGCACCTGTGCATTCCTTGCAGGCCCTGACCGTGTGCGGTGCCCCTCCTCCTCCATGTACCAGATGACTACTATTCCCATTCCCCATAGGTCCTATGAGGTCAGTGACAAGCTGGCGTGGTAACCACCTCATCACAGCTTTCACGTCTCCCCACCCTTCTTCCTGCAATGGTCTCTGGACTCCCTTTCCCTGCCCTGCCTCTTATGAGCTCCTAGCATTATACCCCTCCTCGGCTTCTTTTTGGTAGTAGGTCGGGGGTGACGCCACCTTAAGTGAGCTCCCTAAGCCCTTGGAGCCTCGGCCTTCTCATCTCTCACCATGAGGGCGGTGCTGTGTCCATGATCTCCCAGCCCTCACAGAGTGATGCAAAAGGTGAGGAGTCTGTCCAACTCCAAAGCTCGTGCTGAGGAGGAAAGGGGGAGCACGTGGCAACTCAGACCCACAGTCAGGTGTGGGCTGGACAAAGCTCCCCAGCCCTGGGCACTCCCTGAAAGTGGTGTGCACCACATGGTGTAGGGACAGCCCCAATGCCTTCAAGGGGCCTTCTGGGAGCCACGGCCCTGTGGGACCCTCTGGGCTCCCGGCTGCAGCCCAGGTGGGGTGTGCTGGTGGGAGGAGGGAGGAGCCATGGGAAGGCCAGCACCAAGGCTGTTCATCTGTGGGCCGATGGCAGAACAGAAGGGAAGAAAGCATCCTTTCTGGAAAAAAATCATTGGGCAAATGCTACCGCCCAAATCACAACCTACATGGATGCCATCCAAGAAAATTGGAGACAGGAGAATCACAGCCCCTTCCAGCAGCTGGGGACCTAAGAAGTGAGTGAGTCCAAGCCGCCATTCTACACAGAGGAGAACCGAGGCCAATGGGTGGGGCCATGACTTGCTCAAGGCCCCAAGAGGTTTTGGTGGCTGTCGTGTGCGAGGGGTGTCTAGCCCAGGTGGCTCACTTACAGTGGTAGGTGGGCCCTTACTGGTCCCCAGCCATCTGATTCACTCTAATCTTGTCCACACTACCAAGGCGCTACTCTGCCTCATCCAGAAAATACTAAATCTCTGGGGCTCTTCCCTGCACGCTTTTGGGATGTCCTGTCCCTTCACCCCCATCCTAACATGTTTGGCAGAGTTGGGGGAAACTGCCTAATTCATAGTGAGTGCTCAGAAATGTTAGTTATTACCAAGCACAGTTACCACCCCCATTTTACAGCCACGGAAACTGAGGCTTGGAGAGACTGGCCCACAGACGCTACACCCTTCACTTTCCTAGGCTGATTTCTCTAACCCAACAGTTACTGAGTGCCCAAAGGAGCTGGCTCCATGCTAACTGCTTTGTCAAGATTATCTCACGTAATCTTCACCCCAGCCCTGTGACTTGGGTACTGTTATTACCCCAGGAGACCAAGACTCAGAGAGGGCAGGCCACTTACTTGAGGCCACACAGCTGGTAAATGGCAGGGCCAGGGTTGAATCCCGGCGACCTGGTCCCTGCTATGTTCCCATCCTAGCCAGGGATGGATTGAGGGGAGCAGCCCTCCTGGCCTCACAGGCGCTTCCAGTCGCCTCAGGGCTCCAGGCTGGAGAAGCTGCTCCAGGAACCCTCACTCTCGTCAGGGAAGAGGCACGCACCCTGCTTCCCCGGCAGTGTCGACGGCAGCTCAGAGTGGGGCTTGGGCTGGTCCTGCGCCCCAGGAGTCCTGAGGCTCCTAATGAGAAGGCCCGGGCTGGCCCTTAAATTCAAACAGGGGGCCTTCTGGGATTCCCACATGACAAGGCCAGCCTGAGAGGCCTGACTTGGGAGGAGCTAGAACTAGCCAGCTCGGCAGGGTCCTGGAGACCTGTCTGAAGTTCTAAGACACAGACACCTCCAGAAGGTGCATTTGCAATGGCCGTGGGATGTATGTGTGAAACCTGCCCGCTCCGCCATCGAGTCAGGTTCTCCCTCCAGGACTGGCTCCCACTGCAGAGAGAAACAGGGCCCCCTCTTCCCTTTCCCCTCACTGGGCTTTGGCCACACGGGATGACTGGCCTTTTACACCTTGAAGCTCTGCTCTTGCACTTCCTTTGGTGGTACGCCCTCCCCTGCCTTAGCCTGGCTAACTCATATTCATTCTTCCAGGCCCTCAAATGCCAGCTCCTCTTCAAAGTCCCTGTTGATTGGCCCGCCAGGACGCACAGCGGTAACTCCCAGGGAGAATGTTTTTGTCGTGCTCCTAGGCTGCTGGCACAGCCCTCTCCCTCACGACCACAGCTGCCACGAACTGCACACCTGCAGTCTCTCTAATCCTCATAAGGCTGTAGGTAGAGGTCACTACTCCCAGGTCTCTGCCTTTGGAAACTGCGGCTCTGAGAGACTAAGTTACTTGTCCAAGGTCACATAGCTAGAAGAGGCCAGGGAAGACTCCCACTCAAAACCATCTGACTCCAAAGCTCCTGAGGTTCATCAGATTGGGGTGTCTGCCGGGCGGGAGCCAGCTGTGCTTCTCCCATCTCTGTACGCCTGGAGGGTGCCGACTCCGAGTGGGCAGGCTCTGTGAACATGGGTTGGGTGACGTGAGCTGACCAGGCCAGCTGGGCCTCTCTGGCTACCTGCCTGGTGCTCCTGTCATCTTGGCCTTGGGCAGAGCCTGTCCACTCTTCCTTCCTTTTCCACCTGGCACAGAAAGCTCCATGGGGTGCCAGAGCCTCACAGACCAGGCTGAGGCCAGGCAGGCAGCTGCTGCTCACACCGCCCGTGCAGCACCCTGTCTCCCCTGTGCAGGGCCCAGAACCTGAAGGAAATGCCGGGATAGATACACAAGGCTACCGCCAGTTTCCAAGGGACATTACTTAACTACATGAAGCTCTCCAGCACAGGACAGATATCCCCCTCACAGACATAGCTGCAGCTTACCCCCACATACCAGGCTCAGTGGGGAAAAACCCCCTTGGGTGGGTTTGCCCTAAGGAAGTGAGCCCATCACCCCTTCTCGGATGTGAGGCTGGGTGACTGTTCCCTCCTGGTGCCCCAACTTCCTGGGGGATCTGTGAGTCTGGACCTGATCCCCTGGGTTCCAGGCACAAACCTCCTCATTGCTCAGCTCTGGGCAGGTGCCCAGAACACTGAGGATGCCTTAGAATTCCTGCACCCAAGTGACCACAGTGTGGTCAGTGCTGTGAGGGGGGATGGAGGTGGGCATGGTGCAGGCCCCAGCCTATCCAGATGGAGGGCAGGGGAGGCTTCCTGGAGGAGGTAAAATGAATCCAGAAGGACTTGACCTGGCAAAAAAGGAAGCAGTGAGGTCAGGGTGAGGAACCAGCTCCCAGGGAAGGAACACGATGAGGCCATAGCCCGAGGCCCAGTGTGTGTGGACCCAGCTGGCCACTCCTTCCCCTGGCCGTCCATGGGAGGAGGGCTCCTGCCTCGGCTTCTCAGCTGAGAGCTCTCTGTCCCCGCCAGGGCCTGAGCTGTGACCTGGCCCTGGCGAAGCCCCACCCTATGCATTTTCTGGAGACCTGCTCCGAAGACTCACCACCTGTGTGCCAACCACGGCACCTGCCTGAGCCTTGTTGCAGCCCAGAGCCTTGGGCTGTGGTTGCTTCCCAACACAGACCAGGCTTAAGCTCCCTGCCCCCATGGGCCTGCCAGAGGAGCCAAGGCCCTGGGACACTCGGCCAACACTGGCCCGGCCACAGAACCCTTTGCAGGCCTCCCAGGCAGGCCAGGCCAACTGCAGCCGGAGAGCCCTGCACCTGCGTCTCTGATGCCCCATCTCCAGCTCAGTCCTGGGCTTTTGTTCTCTGCTCATCCTTGGGAGGCAGCTGTGGGCAGAAGTAGCCTTCTGAGACCATCCAGGCTAAGGGGATGACAGGAACCATGACCCTGTCTGGGGACAGACCTAGCAGAGAGGTAGCCAAGACAGGGCAGTGTCTGGGGGTCAGGAGAGCAGCCTGGGCCTCCCACAGGGTGAGGAGGGAGCAGGACGGGCAGAGAGGAGGGAGGACCGCCTCCTCCCCGCCATGCCAGCCTGTCTGTCTTCTGCACTTCACTGGAAAAATAAATGGAAGAAGCACACGCCAGACAGAAAAAAGGGAAGGAAAAAAAAACTCAAACCGCCCCACATGGGCTCCCTCCGCGGGTTTGGGCCAAGGCCTTGGCCTGGGTTACTTGCTGCTGCTTTTCCCAGGAAGCTGCCAGTGCCAAATTTGCATTTACCACAAACAGAGACAACACAATGTCATAATCCTTCTCCTGTCATTCTCCCCTCTTCCTCCTCCCACCTCAGACACACACACGCTAACACAAAATGACGGCTCCCTCGACAGCCTGAATGAGCAAAGCCCTGGATCTGCCTCTTAATTGTTGGCGTTTCTCTCTGGCCACACGCTCCGTGCCCGTTGCCCAACTTGCAGTAGACCCCCCACTGCCCCCTCCTTTGTCCCAAATCGCCGCTGACAAATGGCCTGCTGGAGGTGAAGAATATGCCTGGAAATAACGGGGAGGGGTGTGTGTGAGAGGGAGAAGCCAGCTCCCCCCACCCCCGCCCTGCTGCCTCTGCACCCTCACTGCCGGCACCCGGGCCACTGATGCTGGCTGGGTCTGAGGGGACAAGGGGCAGTAGTTTGGCCCCCCGGCCTCTGACCTGGGGCCTCACCCTTCACGCCCCTGCGGCTGCCCAGCCGCTGAGCGACCAGAGCAGCCCCTGCTGCCCCTCCTCTGCGGGCCAACCTCTTGGGCACTGCTCCGAACATCCCCCGCGCTGCCCCTCCCTCCAACGCTCTTTATGGCAGTTTCAAAGCTGCAGCCGCCACTTGAGCAGCTGCAGCCTTTGATGGGGACAAGGCAGTAAAGGCCGCCAGGGAGGCCCCTGCCCGCCCTGCCCTGGCCCTGACACCCCTGCCCGCGCCCCCCTCCAGGAGCCTGGGCCGGGCAGCGTGGCGCGGCAGGGTGCCCAGCGGGCACGCCTCGCACACCAGAGCAAACTTTCACGACCGGAGGGAGAGGCGCCGTGCATGCCGGTTACCTTTGCAGCAGCATCATTCCTGGCACTTGCCCCAGACCCCCTCGACAGACCACGGCTGATGGACGAGGAGAAGAACTCCAGAGCAAGGATGGGGAGGAGGGAGAGGGAAAAAGGAGAAGGAAGAGGAAAGGGGGGTAGTTTCTCAGCTCTCAGCTTCCTCGTGGCTCCTCCTGCCCAAGCCGGCAAGTGAAGTCACGGCCAGAGCGGTGACATCAGCTGAGCCTCTGACATCATGGCCCTGCCGATCTCACCTCAGCAGGGTGGAGATGGAGGAACAGCAGGGAGGAGGGGATGGATGGAGGAGGGAGGGGAGCACCAATCCCTCCGAGAGTGTGCGTGCCAGCGTGGGGGGGAGGGGCGGGCAGCTCATCTTGGAAAAATGTTTTATCTATATAGATAGGGGCGATTATGTGTCTATTTATAATTGGGCCCAGAGTGAATGGCTTAAAAGGGGTGACCGCCCACCACAGCCAAGAACTAGAGTCACTGCTGTTCTTGGAACCTATGGGGTAAAGGCCAGCAGATTGGGCATGGAGCACCTACTGTGCGCCTGAGATGCCTACCCAGTACCTCCAGTGGTTTTCAGGAAGATCTGGCAAGGCTCACAGAGAAGGGGCTTCTCTGAGCCTGCTCAGCAGAAAATGAGCTGGGATTTGAGGCAGGTACATGAGAGGGTGGGAAAGGGGCTCAGAGCCTAAAGGGCCAGCCAGGCAGCTTTGGGCTCATTGAAGCCTCAGGGGCTGCTGGAATGAGGGCTTGGGTCTGAGAACTCAGCCGGGCCACCCTCTGCAAAGGTGGGCTTCAGCAGAGGGGAGCAGTCCCAATCACCCCAGTCCCAAGTGGGTGCGGGGAGTGGGGGAAGGTGGGGGAAGGTGGGTTGCAGCAGCAGGAGGCCTGCCCCTCAGTGTGTGGCCAGCAGGGATGGTTCTGATGGGCTCACCACTCAGCACTCGGACTCCTCCTCGGACTACTCCACAGCAATGTCTAGGAGGTAGGTACCAAAGGCCCCGTCAAGATAGGGCAACCCGCCCTGGCTGGGTAGTTCAGTTGGTTGTAGCATCATCCTGATGTGCCAAGGCTGTGGGTTCAATTCCCAGTCAGGGCACATTCAGGAGTCAACCAATGAGTGCATTAATGGGTACATCAACACATCAATCCCTCTCTTTCTTTCTCTCTCTCTCCCCCTTTAAAAATCAATAAATAATTTTAACAATTTGAAAAAAAGAAGATAGGAAAACTGAGGCCTAAGACTGATGGGACAAAACGAGGACTCAGGTGTGCAGCACCTGGCCTCCAGCCCAGGGCCAGATCCTCGGCCCTGCAATCCCCTCAGCCTGTGTCTCCCATGCTGCAGCTGCTGCAGGCCATCCCCAGCCTGGCAGGGTCTCCCCTAGTCCAGTGCCCACCTCCTCTGAGAAAACCATGGGGGCTCCCAGGCTCTGCCCTCAGATGAGAGCCCACATGGACTACTCTGCTGTGTTCCCTTCAGCCCGAGACCCAAGCCCAGCCCGGGTCCCCCCCGGGCCCACGTGCAAACACCCGGCAGCACCCGGGCTGCTGACCACTGACTGCCCCAAACTTGGCACACCTTTCATTTGAGCTTCTGGTCCTGACATTTGATGAGGACCTACTATGTACCAGGCTCCAGTTCTCCAATTTCATCCTTCCTATGTCCAGAATGTCAGGGTCACAGCCAGGACACAGACTGTTCCCGAGGTCTGGAAAGTACTTCCATTTCTCCCAGGCTTTCCCTGAAGCCCAGAGCTAACATTCCCGTGCACCTCCGCTCTCAGGACTCTCTCCAGGCTTTGCACCAGTCCTTCCCCCCTCCCCACTTAAGACTCTACATGGCACAGAATCCACGCCAGGCACTCACCAAAACCCTTGTACAGAGGGTAATAAAGTGACTCCACTTACAAAATATGTGTACAACTGCACACACCAGCCAGGAAGCCCAGAACAAACCTCATTTGGTTCCCTGCACAAACCATGCTCTCTCTCACCTCTGGGCCTTTGCAGATGCTGTTCCCTTTGCCTGGAACACCCCCATCCATTCGCTGGTTACATGAAGCTCTCACCTGGGACATCACTTCCTCTCAGAACCATTTCCTGACCCTCAAATCCAAGTTAGATGCCACTTTCCATGTTTTTCCCCCATCATAGCTCCTACTCACAGTGTCCTTGGAGACAGCAGAAACTGGTAAAAAGGGATGGGGGCTTTAAAGCAGACTGCCAGGTTCAAATTCCACCTCCCCAACTTGCCCACTGTGTGACCTTGGACAAGCCCCTTGACCCCTCTAAATCTGTTTCCTCCTCTGTGAAAGAGGGACAATAACAGCTGTGCTGTCAGGAGGGTCTCGCCATAGTACAGACCCCACTGTACCCGTCCTTTCATCTGCCCTCTTCCCAGCTAGGCGGAAGGAGATGGGTCTGTCTTATCTTCTGACCCCTGGCACAGTGCCTGCACACCATGGGCACTCAAGAAATACACACGGTGGAACTGGGTAAGGTTGGCTGAAGCAGCAGGCTGGAGAATTTAATTCACTTCAGCAGGGACCTACATCAGGATGTCTGGTTTTAAATCTTGGCTCTACCACTTCCTTCCTCTGTGATCTCTGAGCCTCATATGCCCCACCTGTAAAATGGGCATAAGAACAGAGCCTGCCTTATAAGGTTATCATGAGATTAGAGAACGGAAGGGATCGGGAATGATTAGTGCAGTGCAGACTCTCAGCAGGACCCACACCTGTGTTAGCAAGGTCATTACTACTTTATCTGATCAAGGCCTGCCTGGTGCCATGGAGGGAAGGCTGCGAGATGTGGGAAGGAAGTAGGCTTCGGGGGAACAGGCTGGGCTCCAACAGAACCTCACTGACACTGAACTCAGGTTCCCACTCTCGAGGTGACTCGAGGGAGCTCTCCTGGCTTCTCTGAGTTTTTGAGGGGTAACTGCAAACAGGGAATCTGAAAGCGCTCAGCACAGGGCCAGGCACTTAGTAGATACACAATAATGTGGGTTCCCTCCCATCTCCTTGATCTGTGGACACACATGCGCAGTTATTGAATAACTTTTCACAAACATCCTGGCATGGGTGAGGTGGGATCACAAGCCAGGAGCGACAGATGCAGGAAAAAGGCTTAGAAGGAGAGGCAGCTGGCAGGGAGACCTGGAGGAGGTGTGCAAGCTGGGTCACAAAGCACAAAGGCCAGGGAAAGGGAGGAGGGCCCCAAATGCATAGAAGAGCTGGGGCACCCAACCTCCCCCAAAGGCAAAGCATGTTTCTGAGGCAGCAACCCAGGCACACGGGGTCAAGGGGAGCATGTGTTTTTGGTGGAGTGCTGGCTGACAGGAGGGCTCCATGAGCACCCAGCCTCTGTGTTAGGTGTGTTATTGTCAGGAATAAAGACCAAGGACACAGAGACCAGACAACCAATCTCGGGGGGAGGCTGGCATCACCTGGCCCAGCCACTCTACAGATGTGGAAACTGAGGCCCAGGAAGAGGAAGGGACTTGTCCAAGGTCACACGGTACGTCAGTGGCAGAGCTAAGACCTATACTTAGCCTTGTAACCCCTCAGTCAGAATTCTTTTTATTTTCCAGAAGCAATTCTTTTTTAAATGTTTTTTATTCATTTTTACTTTTAGAGAGAGGGGAAGGGAGGGAGAGAAACATCAATGTGTGGTTGCCTGTCACACGCCCCACACCGGGGACCTGGCTCACAGCCCAGGCATGTGCCTTGACCAGGAATCGAACCAGCAACCCCCTGGTTCGTAGGCCAGCATTCAATCCACTGAGCCACACCAGCCAGGGCAAAGAATTCTTTTAATGATAACAATAATAACAACAGTTAATGATACTTAGGTAGTGCTTACTGCATGTACCCCATCTTAGCTTCTTAGGAGAGTTGTGAGTTTATTATTACCCCCATTTTACAGATGAGCAACCTGAGGCCCAGAGAACTGAATCAAGTTGCCCCAAGTCACACTGCTAATAAAAAGCAGAGCCAAGATTCAATGCCAGGCCATCTAGCCCCAGAGTCTGGGCTTTTCACCAACACACTCTACTGCCTATTACCGAAGGCACCCACCCCATTGTGCATGCATGCACCCACCCATCCATCCAAAGGAGCATGCGTGCATCCATTCAGGTGGTGCTTCCGTCAGCTCCCACACTGTTCCAGGCCCTGGGGAGCCAGCCATGAATGCACAGCTGACCCCGCAAAGCCCCACCAGCCTCTGCATGACCCTTGCCACCTCACACTGTGCCCGGCCGTTTCAGAGCTCACTAAAAACTGTCCCGAAAAGCCCAGTTTCAAATTTAGCTGCTCACGACCACAGACCGCCCCACTGCTGGGACACCACAAACCAACCCCCTTTCAAAGGCTGTTATGTCACCTGCTTAGGAAAGGGGCAGTGAAGACGAGTGACCCGGTATCAATTTCTGGGGACAATGGTGAGTTTTGTGGCGGCCTGAGGCCTCACTGGCAAAAATAAACAAATGAACTAAAACAAAACTCCTGCAAGTCAGATTTGGAAATGTTCAGTCCATGGGGCTTGGAGCAACAGAGGGAAAAAGTACAGGAGTGGATTTCTGCTGCCCCGAGAGCTTTCACCAAGCCCGGCCCCCGGGCACAGGGGAGGCAGGCCAGTTACACGTACTGGGCACCCTTTCAAGCAGCCTGGGGGCTCCCAGAAGACCTTGACCTTCTCCTGCTAACAGCAGAGCACCTGCTCTGCCCCAGGCCCACTACACTGTTCTACCCTTAAATGCTGGCATGACTGCTCCATTCCCCAGGTGAGGAAACTGAGACTCGGAGAAAGGAAGAGCTGCCCACGGTCAGCGCAGTCTGTCTGGATGCAAAGACTGGGCGCCCCCTCAACACTGCCGCTTCCGCGCAGCCTTGGGCAGGTCCTGTGTCTTCTCGGACCCTCTGCTTCCTCTTCCTTACAGTGAAGACATGGGGGAAGACGAGCACTCGGTACAGGGTGCTTCCATCTGACAAGGCCATGAGACTGGGTCCACGGACAGAAGGGCCGGGCAGGTATCCCCTGACTCACATCACCACCACCTTAACGTCACCTCTGTCACTACCCTTAGTCAGTTTGTAAACAGCCAGAACGACAGGTCTTACAGCAGGAGTCCACTTCAGGGCAGAGCGGTATTTTGTACCCATTCCACAGATGGGGCTGCAGATTCAAATCTGTGAGACGATCAGTGTGCTGTTGCTGCCTCTGCTTCCCCCACACACTCTGGGAGGTCCCACACGTCATCTGCTGTGGCCCATGGGGCCCAGAGTGGGAGGGACTGGGTGGCTGCTGAAATCAGGTTATCAGAACTATTTATGATAACTCCCTTGCCCTGTCCAGTGTGTCAGCTGGTTGGAGTGTGTCCCATAACCAAAAGGTTGTGGGTTCAATTCCCAGTCAGTGCACATGCCTAGACTGGGGGTTCGAGGCCTGGTCCAGGCAGGTGCGGGAGGTAGCCAACAGATGCTTCTTTCTTCCATTGATACTTCTCCCTCCCTTTCTCTCTCTTTAAAAGCAATGAGAGAATGTCCTCGGGTGAGGATTAGAAACTAATAATAACTCCCGACACCTGCATAGCACGGTACCACTTCCTAGCTGCGCAAAGGCTCACAGCCTCGGTGCCTTCCTCCATAAAATGGGAGGAACAGTAGTTATCCTTCCCAGAGGTGGCAGAGCAGGAATCTACATCCTGCTGCACAGATGAGACAGAGGCCTGGAGAGGTGGCAGGAAGTGCACTGAAGCCACAGTTCAAACGGGGGTCTGTGACACCTACGTAGGAGGCTAAAAGGACAGAAAGGCCTGGGGTGTGGGACGGGCTGAGATTCTGAACCCAATACACTTTTATCTGCGGCACTCTGCCAATGGCCACAAATGAGGGTGATCTGCCCGCCTGGGGGCCATCAGGGGCCTGTAGCCCGCCCCAGGCACAGCTGCTGCCCTGGCAGACCCCCAAAGAGCCCCCGGAAGAATCGCTGTGCTCCCAAGCTTTTTTCCCATTCCAAACATGCCGGAGCCCCACGGACCCCGGAGGCTGCTACTTAGCGCCAGATTAATCACACCGAATTCTCCATCCAGATATTGCGTGCAGGCCGAACTCCCACCGCTAATCGCCGTAATATTCTCCTCGGCGTGTGCAGGCTGCCGGGGCGATGTTCCAGGAATATTAATTCTCCACAGCCGGCTCACTCCCGCCGCACGCATGCGCCCCCCTGCACTGCCAGGCTGCTGCTTGGGGATCAGGGGACAGGGGGCCAGCAGGAGGCCGAGCCCGGGCAGAGACCCTCCTTGAGGGCCAGGGCCTGCCCAGTAGGGAAGCAGTGGTGTCAGGCCCAGCCAACGTTTTAACATAAGCCACTGCAGGAAGTAGCTCGTGCCTGTGCTGAAGATCACCCCGTTCACCCTCCTCTCCTCCAGGTCCCGCCCCCAAGCTCCCTGCCCTCTGGGCCTGCAGAGGCTCGGGACCCCTGAGAAGCCGCAGAGCAAAGGGCCCTCTGATGTCCTTTCAACACAACTGAGCTTTGAGGAAACAGGCAGCTAGGGACCCGCTAATTTCAGCCCCCCACAACCCCCCCCAAACATACACACGAAAAGGGATGAAAATCTTTCATCTGCTCAAAATATAAAAATGTGGGCAGTGGAGGTGGTGGGAGGTTGGGCTCTGCTGTGGGCCTGGTTGGGGCATGGGAGGGGCAGGCCTTTGCTGTTGGTAACTGAACCCTTGGGGACACTCTCCCATGTGTGGCCATTAATAAGGACAGCCCAGGGCAGGCCAGTGGGGAATGGCTTCTAGATGCTGGGAGGTCCCTGAGCAGACAGCACACTGTTCCAAGCCCACAAGCTCTGGCTGAAGTGTACAGGCTGCTGGGCCCAGAGACGAGACACTGGCCTGTCCTCAGAGAGTGCCCAGCACGCCTGGAGTTCAAGGCACACATCAGCCCCCTCCCTACCCACCTTGACCCCGAGGCTCCTGGAACGGCACTGGAAAAAGTCACATTTTCAGGGGCTTTGGAAAGTGCCCCCTCTTGCCTGGGTTCAATCTCAATACAGCCTTAGCAGGCAACTTCAACACACCAGTCTACAAATAAGGAAACTGAGGCCCAGAAAGGTAAAGTAAATGGCCCAGCCAGGTCAGTCCCAGGCTGCTGGGGTTTGAACCCAGAGCCCCCTCTCTCTCTGGGACTCCACCTCCTCTTCTCTGAAATGGCCTCAACATCCTTCCAGCTCCCAGAGCCTGTCCAACCAGCAAAAGCATTTATTGAGCACCTATCATGTGCCAGACCCAGGATGCCAGAATGCATAAGATTGCTCAAGGAACTCATAGTCTGATGGGAAGAAAAATAAGTAAGCCGGAACCAGAATCTAGCCTGAGCCCCAGGGGAAGGGCCCTCCCCTATGGCCTTGGAGGTTAGGGGGGCTTCCCGGAGAAGGCGGTCACTAAGGAGTGGAGACCTGGGGCCGAGAGCCATTTCTGTGACCAGGCCTCCAGGTGGGGATCAAATGAGAAAAGGGGGGGTGTGGCAGACAATGGGATGGTTTACTGGGTGTGACGGGAGCCCCAGGCCTGGTGTGGATCGGGGTGGCCTGAATTAGTCCCTGACTCAGCTGTCCAGGCAGGCCCAGAACAGGCAAGGGCAGGCTGGGGCCACGAGACAGTGAGGAGAGGGGCCTCTTGAACTTGAGTTGCCTAACTCTTGGTCCAGTGCTCTGACTAGGAGCCAGAGCTGGTCAGAACAGCCAAAAAAGTGGGTCTATCTAGCCTACCAAAGTGAGCCAAAGGGGGCTGCATAACAGTTTGGGAGCTCGATCCAATTCCCTTCTGGCACACAGATTGAAAGAATCAAGGTTTAAATTATGGAGGTAAGTGATGTAGTTCAAACCTCTGGCCTCCCTGACAGCTGCCAGCACCTGTCCAGTTGCCCATCATGCCCCCTGGACCCAAGCTGTCTGACTCAGGCAGGCACCAGGCGCCTCTCTCACACTGCCCCTTACGTAAGTCTCATAAACATTAGAGAAACAGCTGGTCTTGCACCCATTCTTCAGATCAGGAAACTGAGTCTTGGAGACAAAAACACAGACAGAAACAAACACTGATGGGCTTCCTACATGCTGGGCTCTCTCCACCTACAATCTTGCAGGGCAGGACATAAGGAGGGAGCTCACCCAGGTGCCCTAGGCAGCAGGGGGCAGCTTTTCTGGCTCCCAGATCTGGGACTGGGTGTTCAGTGTCCTGCTCCCCCAGGCCATGTGCCTCACTCCCCATCTGAGCACGCACACTGGGGCCAGGATACTGTACAAAGAGCTCTTCCTGCCCTCCTGCTATGCCTACAGTCCCCGAGCACCAATTCCATTCTTGGACTCACTTAACACATGAGAAATCCCAGGCAGAGCTAAGACCCAACTGGGACCCAGAAGATTCTCAGAGAGACTGCGGGACAAGCTGGAGACAAGCTGGGACCCAGCCTTGCCCTCAAGGAGATAACATCCCAGTGTGTCAACTAACCAAGCTGGGCCATAGAAACCCAGTAGAGTGGGCAGCAAGTCAGCCTGGGAAAACCCCAGAAGGCTTCCTGGAGGAGGAGGAGATTTGGCAGCAACCTAGAGGACAAAGAGCCTGTGTGAGCTGCAAAGTGTCACACCTGAGATACAGGGCTCCATGACCTCGAGAGAGAAGGGGCCCAGGCTTGACCCTCGGACCTCCCTACCTCCACCAGCCCCATTCCAGGCCAACCCCTCCCCTTCTTTGCACCTCTGTCCTCCGCCTCCAGGGTGCCTATGCCTGTGGCTCCGTCCCAGTGCAGCTGGATCCCAGGGAAGTTCTACTGAACGACCAGTCTGACCATGGTGGCACAGACACTGCTTGGTGTGTCCCTGGGCTGCAAGTCCACCTTGGGCCCAGGAGTGCCAGGGCCTGGATCTCAAGCAGGGTAGTGCACCGAGGAGTCAGGGCTTTGGGCTTTTCCTAGATTTGGCTCTGGAGAAGGCAGGGGGCAGGGCAGCAGCCTGGCTTCTGCTCCGCCAGTAGGGGAAAGACCAGATCTGGGCCCAGCCTCCCCACTCCTGGCTGAGAATCTGAGCAAACCGCCTCCTTGCTCTAAGCCTCAGTCTGCTCATCCCAAACTTGGACTGGCCACACCCACCTTGCAAAGTGATTGTGCGGGTTCCAGAGTGATGAGTTGTCTCAGAGTGAGTGAGACAGAGGGGAGAGTGCTGGCTCCCCCTCTAGGGCGGGGCATTTAAAGAAGCCCGGGGAAATAAAACTAGGCTTTCTCCTGGACAAGGGAATTCTCGTCTACCTCCTTCACTGCTCCTGAGAACCTGGTGAGGCAGAGGCCTCTGTTCCACGTTCATGGTGAGAGTCTAAGGGCGGGCAGCTGACAGGGCTTGCCCAGGGTCCCAGGGGTCTGAGTCCCAGGTGCTTTCAGGATATGGAAAGGGGTGGGCGGGGGGAGGGCCTGAGCACCTTGGACCAGCCCACTGGCCAACCCCAGCCCCAGGGTAGCAGGGCTCCAAACCCCACACCCTGGGTCTGGAGGGAGAGAACCCCTGGAGCCTGTATCCCCGAGCCTGCAGCCATTTTGGGCCCTGGCAGGGGGGTTGCTTTCAAAACTTAGGATGCACCCCAGCTGGTGTGGCTCAGTTGGTTGGAGCGGCATGCTCTAACCTTGGCATGCCTTGACCCAGAAGGTCTCGGGTTCAGTTCTGGGTCAGGGCACGTGCCTGGGTTGCTGCAGGTTTGGCAGCAGTCAAGGCACGTGTGAGAGGCAATGGATCAATGTTTGTCTTTCACATGCACGTTTCCCTCCCTCCTTCTCCCCCCTTCCCCTCTCTCTAAAATCAATAAGCATGTCCTCCAGTGAGGATTTAAAAAAGAAGAAGAAAAACAACAAAAAATACAGATTTAAAAAAATAAGCAAACCTAGGACGAAAGCAAGAAGGGGCTGGGAAGTGGGAAGGTCCCCGCAGGACTGAGCCTCCTGGTGGGAAGTTCCTGCCGCCAGCACCCGGCCAGCGTCCCGCCCGCCTGGCCCGCAGTGCAGTGCATTAACGCAGCACAGACGCTGTGCACGCACCGGCAGGCACCTGCCAATCTCAGCCCACGCCCCCACCCCAGCCCCCTCTCCCAGAGGACAGATAATTCTCTCGCTCTCCCAGCCTGACAAAATAACTAATGCTAACTCAATAAAGTCCCCCTTGAAGGTTTTTAATTACCAGACTGTGCTGAAGACTTAAGACTCCAGGAGCAGGAGGGAGGCCAGGGGCGGCTGATGGAGGTCAGAGGGGCTGAGGCAGGAAAGCAAGCACCCCTTCCAGCTCAGGGAGAGGGCAGGGCCAGGCCGCTGCTGCTGTCCAGGGTGCTGGTCGTGGCGGCCACAGGATTTAGGCTTCACATTGGCAACAGCCGCCACTGATGGAGGCAGGCTAGGTTCCTGGCAGGGACTTGATGGATATTATCTCATTTAAGCCTCCTGGCCAATCACAAGGCAGCAGCTGATGTCCCCACCGTACAGATGAGGACAGTGAGGCTCAAAGCGGGGGCAGTGGCATGCCGTGGTCACACACCCAAGCTGGGATTGTCCAGTTGTGCTTGACGTCAGGCAGGGAGCCCAGCTGCCTGAAGCAGGAAACTCACCGCGGGGTCTGAGGGCACAGAGATGGACCTCGGGAAGGGGTCTCATGGTGTGCGCGGCTTTCCAAGCAGTGAGCGGTACTGGCCAGAAGGAGGCTGCCCAAGGGGACTCCGAGCTGATGGGGAGGGAAGGGAAGGCACCGCAGGACAGACTCCTAACCCTGGCGCAAGCGCTGCCTCACTGACTCCAGGAAAAGACAGTGACCTCTGGAGTGACGTGCCTGGCTGCCTCTGCCCCAGGAGAGCCCCAACCCCTCCTCACCCTCTGTGAGGGGCCCTGCCCTCCATGGCCTCGCTACCCAACACTTTCTGAACTGGTGCCTTTTTTCCGCTCCTCCCAGCTAGCCAGGCCCATTCCTGCCACAGGACCTTTGCCCTAGCTGTCCCCTCCCTTCCCTTATGTTTTCACACAACTGGTTCGTGTCATTCAGGTCACAGCCCAAAGAGCACCTCCTCAGAGAAGCCTTCCTTGAACTCCCAACCACGTCCTTCTCTGGCAAAGGCCCTGAGTGGTGGACTGCAGAAGTGCTGCGTAGCTGTCAGCCCCAAGCCGCACATCCACCCCTCCTCCAGACAGCCTCCGGCGGTCGGGGCAGAGGGACCGGCTCCCCACAAGGGACAGGCCACTCTCTACCCTCAGACCCCACGCATTACCAAGGTGTCACCTCTGAAGACAGTTCGCTGGGGTTCAGATCCTGCCTCACCCACAGCTGTATGAACTTCTTTGAATCTCAGTTTCATATCTATAAAATGGGGCCTCAGAACAGGGCCTGGAGTGTTTGGTGTTGCCCAGAAACATACCCTCGTCATTATCGACCTACCCCCTGCCAGGCCTCAGCTACCCGGATGCTGCCTCCTTTGGCCCCAGCACAGCACTGGACAGGAGGGCACTCAGTGAGTGCCGGCGAAGCGCCTGGCCCTGTGAGACAGGCCACGGAGGTGTGACCGGCTCCACTTTCTGGAGGAGGAAGTAGAGGCTGTGGGAGGCTCGGTGCTGTTTAGTGGCCCCACTGCCCCGGCTGTGCTCTTCTCGTTGCAGTTTCTGTGAATCCGCCCTTCCCAGCTCTGTGGAGGTGCCAACTTGGGGGCGGTGCTGAGAGTCGGCACAGCTATGTCTGGTTCCCGAGGGCCACGGGGGTGGCTGGAGGCCCCAACACCCAGGCCTGCCTTAAGCCTCCTGGCTGAGACCACAGCCCTGCGGCATTCGAGCTGCTGCCCACCAGCCGGCCCCTGGCACTGGGCCCGGGCCGCCAGCCAGCCGGGAGAGGAGGCAGCTTGGCTGGCGGCCAGCTCCCAGTGCCTGAGCTGTCAGCTGGGAGGCAGGCCAGGCAGGGCTGAGACCCCCGCTCTTGACTGGAGCCCTGGCCAGGCCACCAGGACAGGGCCAGGCTTCTCACTGCCAAAGCTACAAGGGCACCCTGTGGATCCGGCCCCAAGCAAGGCCCAGGGACATTCATAATCTTGCCGGGTGACAACCCAGGAGACCTCATCCACATTTATTCAGCTCAGCTTTTCACTACTGTGGAAGCAGCACGTGGAGCAGAGGGAATTTTCAAGTGAAATAATAATAAAAACAGCAACAACTACAGCTGACATTTAGCAAGCACTCAGTCTGTGCCAGGTGCATTACATGCCATTGCGCTGACGTCCCCCAAAGGGGGAAGCGATGACTTCCCTCCCCCGACAGATGTGGCAACTGAGCTCAGAGAGGCACAGCGACGTGTGCAGGGCCACGGAAGCAAGTGGAGGAGGACTCAGACTTTGGATTCGGGCCTCAGAACCAGTGTCCCAACCTTTCCACCACTGGCTCAGGCAGGCCCAGGGACCCACACTGGACAGACAGCCCAGCCAGGTGGCTCTGGGCAAGGAAGTCGCCTATCAGTAAAATGGGCAATCAGAGAGGACCACACTGCAGAGCTGACCAAAAAAACAGGCACGTGCACAGGACATGTTCCTAAACAGAGCCAGGGTTGGCCACTGTCACGGAGCTGCAGGAATGGCCCAGGGTGAAGGCCCCTCTCATCAGAGCCTCTGCCAGCCCGCCCCCATCCCCCACAGCTCCCTGGGCACCCTCCATAGGCATGGCTGGGCCAGAGGGGCCAGGCAGCAGGGAGGGCCAGTTCCCAGGGCCAACTGTGCAAGCCCACGATGCAGGGCCTTAACACTCCCTCACACTAAGTACACTTGGGAAAAATCAGCCAATCATTCATGCACCAAGTTCAAATGAGTGCAGACCCATCTCTTGTATGGATCTCTCTTGCCCCTGGGTCCAGGGAAAGACTTGGGGTCTCTGTCCCCCCACCAGCTGGGACCATCAGGCCTGCCTCATGCACGGTCTCACAGAAAGGGCGCACAACAAGCACCAGTGAGCATGTGCCAGGTTCAGGGTTGGGCACTGGGGTGCAAGGATGACCGCTCAGCCCAGCTGCTCATGTTTGTACCAAGTGCTGGGGGCTCTCTTTTAAAAAACTATTCTAGTCTCATTCAATTCAAAACAAACCTGTGGGAGAGAAGATATTGCCACTGTCCCCATTTTCCACAAGTCACTGTCCCCCACACCCCCGCAGAGGGACAGTGACTTACCCAAGGCTACACAGCTGATCAGGGTGCAAACCACGGTCCTGAGGTCCCCAGGACTCCTGTCACCAGATTCTCTAACCCCCAGGAGGACTCAGAGTCGCTGCCCAGCTCCCAGAGGGGAGCAGGGGCAGGAATGAGGACAGGCAGCGGCGGATGGGCAGAGGTGTTCTGGAGAAGGGACAGGAGGGCTGACTTTGGCCAGGGTGCACAGTGGTAGGCATGTGAGGACAGCTGTGCTGAGAAGGCACCAAGAGAGACAGGAGGCGGCCCGGGTGGCACTGTGGACTGAGGCTTCGAGGAAGCAAACCAGGCAGATGCAGACTCCACAATGGCAGGGCTGGCAAAAACTGCTACAGCCCTGTTCGCATCACTGAAGTCTCCCTGAGCACTCCTGCTCAGACACCCAGGCAGCAAAAGGCACCCTGACCCAGGTGAGGGGTGGGGGTGGCAGAGGAGGGTCTGACTCCAGCCCTGCTCGGTGGCTGTGTGAGTCTCAGCACCGCTCTGAGCCTGAGCTCCTTGTCAATGCGGTGATGGGGCGGGGCAGGTGGCACCCTCTCTGCCCCTGAGCAGGGCTGGCACACAGCGGGGCCCACGGGCCGCTGGCGCAATGACAGTTTTGCCCTAATTGCTTCTGTCTCCCCACTGGCCTGTCATGAGCCCGTCTGCCAGGAGAACCAATTTAACCACGGAAAGTGGAGCAGGGACAGGCCAGAGCCTGGGGGCTGGAGGCGGATGCCCCACCCCCACCACACAGAGCACCCTCCTCAGGCCAGCCCAGAACCTGCCAGGCCATGGCCCCTGACTCCATCCTTGCTGGTGTGGACCAGTGGGCTGGCCGTAGGTCTCAGATGAAGGTGGGGGATGGGGGAAGAGGGTCTGGGGTAGTCACCAGGCAGGAATGGAGGCTGGGAGGAGTCACCAGACAAATCTGAATGTGGGCCCTGGGGATTCAGCCTTTAGAAGGCTTGGGAGGGACAGAAGGGGTTGGTGAGCCCAGGGCAAGGCCCCAAGGGCCACAGACTGGAGATCCCAGGAAACACTCAGCAGGATCAACTCCCTCCCCTAATGGGGGAAGGAAGCAAGGAGGGCAGAAAGGGGCTCCTGCTGAGGGTGGGGGGCTGAGGGTTCCTTCCCAGCCCCTCTCCTCCCTTCCCCCCGGCCCCACAGGTGTTCACGGGCGTTCCTCATCTGCCTCCCACCAGCCTCCGCCTGCACCCCTCCCTCTCTGCACTGCCCACTGGGGCGGCCTTCCTTGTCTGTTCCCTGTCTTATTTCCCTGCTCCCAGTCCACTCCCACCCCTCCCCCTCCTTCCTGCCAGGGGGCCTTCAATGCACCAGTCCCCGGTTTATCCCCAGGACAAAAAGGCAGCAGCCCTGAATGAGGCAGCCTTGGCCTCAGGAATGAAACTCGCAGCAGCGGCGGGTCACCCAGGGATGTGGTGAGAGTTTATCCACAGTGGGCACAACTCTCACTGGTCACCAGTAACAAATCTTCTGTTTCTCTCCAGCCAGCAACTCACCAACCTCTGCTCCTCTCCCCCCACAGCAGCCCCCTTCCCAAAATTTCGACCTCCTGGGGTGACCTGGCCAGGCCTGTCACCAAGCCAGTAATGGCAGGAGTACTGGGCAATCAGCAGGTACCTGGAGGAGGAGGGGCGGGGAAGAGAGCATAGCAGAGGAGGAGGAAGTGGAGGGGAAGGGGGAGGAGGAGGGGAGGGAGGGGAGGAGGGGAAGGGGGAGGAGGACGCGGAGGGGAGGATGGAGGAGGGAAAAAAAACGAGAAAGGGGAGGAGGGAAAATGCAGGGGGGAGGGGGAGGGCAGGGGAGGAGAGGAGAGAATGAAGGGAAGGAGGGGGCAGGGGGGAGAGAATGGAGGAGGAGGAGAGGGAGGGGGAAGGGCACCCCGAAACCAGTGCAACATCAAAGCCTTCGCAGCCGCAGAGCACGGTCACGTGCGCAAGGCTTCGTTCCTTCACTGGGAGAAGCCGCTGGGCCTGGGGCTGCTGAAGGAATTTTAAAATGAGGCAGATTGCCTGGAATATTAGAGGCGGGGGTGGGGGGTGGGGGGGTGTGCAGATAGAGAGCTGCATCGCAAGGCAGGTTTGGAAACCTTTCCCCCCCAAGGAGAGCGGCAGGGCAGAAGAGGCCTCTGGCCAGCCGCTGGGCAGGTGGCCAAGAGTGGGGACCACCCAGCCACTGCCGAGCAGCTGGAGTGAGGCTTGTGGCAGGACCAGCCCGTTATCAAGAGGAGCCAGAAATCTGGATTTTTATGTGAACCCGTCTGTCCTCTTTTTAATATTGGCTCAAATGACAAAAAGGAAAGAAATAAACCCACACAGGGCAAATAGAGCATGCCCTGATTTGGGTCCAGGACCTTGGTCTGATGGGCTCCAATCTACTTGTATCACAGGTGGCAAAACTGAGGCCCAGAGAGACAAAGGGGCTTGTTCAAGGTCACCCAGTGGGCACCAGGGGCTAAAAGTTAGAGATCTCGGGACCCCCAGGCTGGCAGACAAGGATGTGAACTGATGGGGAAAGGGGTAGTGGCGGGGGAGGGTTTCAGAACCCCACCTTCACTCAGCCCACTGTCCCTGCCCCCTTCTCAAAGCTGCCCTGACCCATCCTGCCAAGCCCCGGCCCCCCAAGGCCGGCCTCAGTCATTCACTCCACCGTTCACTCTGCTGCTACCAGGCCTGTGTGAGTCCCACTCACAAATAAGGCCAGGACAGGGTGCAGAGAGGTGGGACTTCCAAGGAAGGAACAGCTATGCCTGTGGGGGTCTCCCCTGAGGAAGGTCCCAAGGCAGGGGACAGGGAATTCTAGGCAAAATACGCAACCTCTGCATTCAGTGGGGGGCGGGGACAGGAGAAAGTAAACGGCCACTGGTGGCTGGAGAGAGGCTGGGTGGGAGGTGGAGGTGGGGAGCCCCCCTGAAAGCCCCACTCAGAAGCTCTGGCTGGCTGTCCAGCTGAAGGGCACTGGGGAGCCCCTGGAGGTCTTTGAACAGGAGACAGGCGGGCTCAGACCAGGCTCCAATCTTCAGGTCTGCGCTGCGGTGTCTCCAGGAGTGGGGCTGGCAATGCTGCTCTGGAAGTCATCCGCTCCTTTGCTGTTCACTTGACAAGTGTTTGCTGAGCACTTGCCCCATTCTGTGTGCCAGGCCCCAGGCAGACAGGCGAGATGCCTGCCCTCCTGTGGCAGCAGAGCCAATGTGAATGGCACCCTGAGCCAGGGGCTGGGGGCCTGGAGTGGGTAGGGTGGAGGGCTTGGCCTGAGCTGACCTGGCCCCTCTGAGTAGGGACCCACCCGCAAGGCGAGGGCAGGAGGGGGCTGTTCCCAGCACAGGAACAGGACTGTGCGCAGGCCCAGAGAGGAGAAGACGCAGGGGTTTTCTAAGCAGGGCAGAGGTTCCGCAGGCTGAGGCATGGGCAGGAGCCACGTGGAAGGCAACAGAGCCTCTTTATTGTACCCCAAGGGCAATGACAGGAATGAGGGCGGGGCATGGGTGGGGACCTGGCCACCTGCTGGGCCTTCTGAAAGCCATCGTGGGGAGGTGCTCCCTGTTCCATTAGCAGAACCCAGACAGGGGAGCAGTCTCTCTCAGGCAGACTTCAGTTCCAGCCAAGAAAGAACGTTTCAGGGTGCACAGCCTCTTGACCAGTAGGCCGCATGGGCTGGTGTGAGCAGGTGGACAGGCCTAAAGTGTGGCTCAGGGCCTCCAGTTACAGACAAACGACTTCCAGCAAGTCCCTTAACCTGAGCCCCCCTAGCAGGAGGGCCCTGGTGGATGTAATGGGAAGAGGGTGACATTGTTTAATATTTCAATAAATTCTTTGGGTTTTTTAGAGCATCCTTTTCTTTTTTTTCCCCCTAAGATTTTATTTATTTATTTTTAGAGAGAGAGGAAAGGAGGGAGAAAAGGAAACTTCAATGTGTGGTTACCTCTCGAGCGCCCCCTACTGGGGATCCTGGCTCACAACTCAGGCATGTGCCCTGAGTGGGAATTGAACTGGCGACCTTTTGGTTAGCAGGCTGGCGCTCAATAGAAGGGCCCTAGGAGAGAAGCTGTTGGGGGACTCAGAGAGAACCCTGCAATGGACCTAGTATGGGGCCGACCCCTGGCTGGCAGCAGAGGGCAGCTAAGAGGACAGCGGGGAAAGGGTCTGTGCCTGGGGGAGTTGGGAGGTACCCCTCACTGAGCAGGAGCCTTGATGCCACTAATAACACCATTGTTCAGACGAGGAAACCGAGGCCAGGACTGGTGCCGAGGCCGGCGGAGGCCACAGTCAGGATCTCTGGAAGGACGCTCCAGCGGAGGAGCTGCTCTGGGCTGAAGCCAAAGGTCTCTGGAGAGAAGGCCCAGTGACAGGGTGGCCTTCTCAATCTTGGCCATGAACTGCTGAGGATGGGGGCTCAGGGGAAGGCACCCCAGTACTGTCCTCACCGCCAGCACTTTCATTTTCCATCCTGTGCCCAGGCCTGGAGCAGGCGTGGGGAGGTGGGGCTAAGGAGACCCATCTCCACCCTCCAAGAGCTCCTACCCCACCCACCAGCCACTGACCGCCCTCTTTCACGGGTGAAGAAGCCAAGACCCTGAGAGGAGGTTTTACCAGTGAGAGGTGGAGCCAGGCACTGCCCTCTGCTTCCAGGCAGAAGCCCTGTCTCACGTGCAGGTTGGCTTGGGAAGAAGGAAGGGGGAAGAAAGGGAAGTGGCGTTGCTCATGACCTTGCCCCTGCCAGGCTCACCCACGACACCGTCCCTTCACACGCAAACCACAGAGCACAGAGCACCCTCCCACCTCGTCATCCATTCTGGAATGCCCTCTTTCCTGAGCACTCCTCACATAGTAGGGGTTTAGTACACTCTGAGGTGAATTATTCATGGAACCACCATGTGCCAAGACCCTCAATGGATGATCTTTTTCATCCTCATCACCGACGCTAGCAGGGGGATGGGCATTGTTCATACTCTTGTAGAGGAGGCAGAGGCGCAGAGGCCCGGAGGCCCAGCTCCTCGCCCTCAGTCACAGAAACAGCTGAAGCCAGTGAACACTCCGCGTGTTCGCTCAGTGCAGAGCAGAAACCTGAGCACCTCGCAATACTCACTCATTTGACCTACAAACGGCCCCTTAGGCAGCTATTAGTTTCTCCCCATTTTCCAGATGAGGACATGGATGGACAGAGAATTTAAGCAACTTATCTGCTAGGCACAAGAACTGGGATTCAAGAACCAGGCTGCCTGGCCCCATCCATACCTTTAACCACCTCTCCCCACAGTCAGTCTCCTGGTGGGGGAGACGCACTCTCGCTAGCCAGCTGGCGGGTGCGGTGCAAGGAATGCACAGCTTGGAAGAGGCTCAGGCCAAAGGCAGGAGGAGGAGGAAAGTCTAAGGGAGAAGGGAGGGAGAGGGCATTGTAAGGAGGTAAGAGGTGTGGAGAAGGAGGGGGACGGGAAGGAAAGAGAGACGGGAAAGGGGTGAGAGAGGAGGGGGAAAGGAGAAAGAGAAGGAGGGGAGGAAGGGAGAGGAAAGTGAGGAGGGGCCCCTCTCCCCCCCGAGTCCTGGCAGACCGAATTCCAGCCCAGCTGGGGCCAAGGCCAGCCGTGCCAGGGAAGACCTGCCTAGTCCCCCTGCGGCAAGAACATCAAAGCTGGTTCCCAGCCAGCCCCAAGGTAGTGTCCTTTGAGGTTTGGCAGAGATGGAGCCATATTTCAGGCTGATACAAAGCAGGCTGCACCCCACCCCCTCCAGCCCGAGATCCCCATCTGGGTTGTCTACTTAATACCCCATTACGGGAGAAAATATACAGCCAGCTCCCGCCAGCCTCAGCTGCCCATTCCTCCCTCCAAAGAGATCAAAGCTGCGCTACATGCCCGCCCAGAAATTCCATAACCGGAATGCAGGCTGGGGGAGAGGCAGGTAGAGCCCAGCATGTGGGTGGGAAGTGGAGAGGTCGGGCAGGTGTGGGTGGGACCAGGCTTCCAGGTGGGAGCTGGGGGAGCTGGGTCAGGAGTCTGACCAGAGGGGAGAGAGCTCTGGGCTTGGGGAGGGGAGTCACGCATCTCGCCCTGGGTCCTGGGGCTCACCTGTCCTGAAAGCCCCCACCCCCACAGAGCCCTCCCAAATCACGGTGTCCTTGGCTCAGGAGGCCTGCTGGGCTTTATGTCCACACTGTGCCAACAACGGGTCTACCTGTACCTATTGTAACCAGCAGGCGTGGCTGCTGGGCTGTGGCGTGCCAGGTAGGCCTCCGATGAACATTTAAGTCTCCCCACAACGCTGTGACGTGGGCAGAATCATCTTGTTTTATAGCAGGGAAACCGAGGCGAAGGAGTCAGGAAACTCGCTGAGCATGCTGTGCCGTGGTGGGCTGCGGCTGCCCGGGTCTACTCCTCCACATCGACCCACTGGACTGACATCGGGGAACTCCTGGCTTCGGGGTGGTCTTGGTAGGAAGGTAACCGGAGTTGGACTTCCCCAGGGAGGCCGACACCACATTCTTTACACCAAGGGTGGGCACTGGGCCCTCTTCTACTTCCGAGCGGAGGACTAGAGTCCCCGGAGCCTCCATCTTACCTGACCCTAGGTTCTACAGGCAGCCCCATTCCCTGAGGTCTGTTGGTCTCCGTGACTTGTGCTCTTTCCCAACAAGGACACAGGTTCAGAGAGGCTCAGAGACCCACAGAGGACGTGCAGCCTTGGGTGGCTCTGGTCGCCCAGCAGGGAAAGAGAATAGGACTGGACTGCATGCCCTCCGGGTCCCCTGGATAAACACAGACCCACAGGCACGAAACACAACGAGAAGGAAAGTCTGCCGCTCCTCCGGGCTGTCTCCTGGGCCCTGGGGCTGCAGGTGCGAATGTCGTGAGCTGGCCAGCTTCCCTAACTCATACTAGGTAGGCAGGGATCTGCTCCTTTCTCTTGATGAGGCCCTCCCCACCCCCCTGCAAAAATTGCTCCTCTTCCTGCGTCTCCCTGCCCCCTTCTCAAAAATGGCACTGTCATCTGTCTGGGGCCAGAAACCTGGGGAGATCAGAGCCCCACGTCCCCCAGCATTCTTCCTGGTTTTCCTACGGCCCCTCCCGAACACTCTCCACACTGGCTGTCCCACCAGTTCTCTGAACTTCACATCTAACCAAGTCTCTCCCAGCCCAGGAGAAAGTCCCCCAACCTGGTGGACACCTGGTTCACCCCTCAAGTCCACACCCTTATCTCCCCAGCAGCTGCTGGGCGGACACCTATGGGGTGAACAGATGGGTGAAGTCCCTGTCCCTCGGCACGTGTTGCTCCAGAATCAGAGAATCTCTGTCCCATCCCCACCCCACACCCAATCCATCCTTCCAGACCCCGGCCTCCCAGGCCGCCCATCTTCTGGTGTCCGTACCCCGTGGCCTGACAGTGACCCTGGGCCAGGTGTCATCGTCGTGGGTGTGCTGTCTGCCTCCCGTGGCTGGGAGCTCCCCAAGGCCCAGCTGGTGTCACCTCTCGGGAGAGGCGCTCACGGCACTGCCATCACCACGCCCAATCCACTGGGAATCAATGCAGAGGTGGAGTGCCCCTGGGAGCTCAGAGACCCTCTGCCTCCTCACTGTTCACGAAAGGCTGACCCGGACAGATCCCCACCTCGGCCTCCCCTCCCCGCTGGGACTGGAACAGCAAGCACAGGGCGAACGAAGCAATTTTCCAGACCCAGTGGGGCTCGGCGAGCCAATCTGAGCATGGAATAAACCTCTGGCTGGAGCGAGGGGGCATGACACACAGTGTGAGCACAGCAGCTGCCGTGCCCCCCCAGCCACCCCTCACCTACAGCCGGAGAGCGGCTGGCCCGGAGATGCCGTGCACGGCTGCCAATTTCCCGGCTCAGCAGAAAGTCTCCATTTTGCAGGGAGAAATTAATGAAAGGGAGAAGCCTGGGAAATTACGAGTTGCCACCTGCAATTTCTCCTTCCAAGGAAAGTGGCACGATGGCTGATTAAAGCAGCAGCGGCCCTGCCAGGCTGGGCCAGCAGCTGAGGACCTTGTCGCCTGCTAGGAGGCAGGTGGGAAGCAATGGGGAAGGTGGGGTGGAGGGGGAGAGAAATGCAGGCAGCCCTTCCCAGGGACCCCAAAACTGGGGAAACCTCCAGCTTCTTCACTCCTCCATTCCCTTGTATCAGTAGGCAGTCAGCAGGCCCCTGGTGACCTGAGAAACCCTATGGATAAAAAAGCATGTGACACCTCCCCACCCTCTATCTCCCCACCCCCAGGTGCTGGATTCCTCATGGGCTGGTGGGAGAATTGGAAATCGGGGCTGATGGGGCTTCCCCCATGCCTGGGGCTGTGCTGGGCGCCTGCACCTAGCAAGTCCTCAAAACCAGAGGAATGAGGCCATTGGAGCCACTTCACAATGCGGGAAATAGAGGCTTGAAGAGCAACACTTGTCCAGGGCTGATGACGAGAGAAAGTCAGAGCTGGGTACCAACCCAACCATTTGGTGGCAACGGTGGGGCTCACTGATAGCACAGAACTGCCTGAGACAAGCTGAGGAAGGACAATCGCATAAGACACTCGCTGCAGCAGCTCCGACTTGCACCTGACCAGTGGCACGGAGTGGTCACGTCACGGCAGCCCTTCCTCCATGATCAGGAAGGAGGGCAAGTCTCCCCTTCCGTAATCAAACCAAGTTCCACAGCTCCCAGCCTGCCATCTGTACCTAGGGCCAGGCCGGTGGACAGCTGGGAAGGGTGACTTTGGAGACACTGCTCTGGGTTCTACTGTCTGGGTTCTAAGGTGACAGGAGCCAGACTGTTTCTCTTTTCCAATAACCCACAGACCTCTAGCCCGCTGAGGTCTCAGCCTGTCACCAGGGTATGAATTCAGACTGTGGTGAATGACTGACACCAGCTTTATCTTCTTCATGAGGGCTTCTGCATTCTGAGGCACTAAACTCAACTTCCCAACTGTGAGGACGGTGATTCACAGGGCGAGGAGACCCCGATGCTCTGGCGTCTGCACATCCAACACATTGGAACCACCCCAGTGGAAGACCAGGCCTCCTGGGCTGGCCCATATCTCTTTAGCTGTGTGTCTTAAGGTAAGCCCCTCGGCCTCTCTGTGCCTTGGTCTCCTTACACTCTCCCCTCCCCGGGTTCCAGCTTGGAAAGCTAGGAGGCAGCCTGTTTTCCAGGCTGGTATCCTCTGGAAGGCAAACTTTGAAGCACCGCTATCTTCCAGCTCCGCGGCCCTGGCCATATATTATTATAATGGCCTTGGCCAATAGGGGCGCAGGCTATTAGAATGAGTTAAGACCAGATTAATCTGCTTAAAAAAATATGCCTGGTTTTTACGCTGTGCATTCCCTCCTAACAACTCAGGCTCCTTCCAGGCCATTATCTCATTTTATCGTTAATTCAATTCCATAAACATGTATTAAGTGTCTATTATGTACAGAGCCCTGGCCTGGTAGCTAGGGTGGAGTGAGAGGGCCAGGGGGCAGCGCCCGGCCCCAAGGTGCCTGCAGTGGGCAGGGAGCCCACCCGACCCTCAGCCCCCTCCACTGCAACTGGAGGCAAGTGAGCAGGAGCTGAGGGGAGGGAGCCGCTCGCTCTCGGCCTGGAGGACGTGGGCGCGCTTCCTAGAGGAGGGGTCCAGGACAACTGGGATTGCAGACAGTGACAGGTGATGTGGAGAGAGGGCCTACTATGTGCCAGGTACTGTTCTCTGCACTTTACACACAGGGACTCAATCCTAACAACACCCAGGGGCCGGCACTAACGCCAGCCCCGTTTTACAGAGGAAATGTATCTGAGGTCCCAAAGCTGGGAAGAGCAAAGCCCTGACATCCAACGCAGAGCTTGGGCTTCAACCTCTCTGTAGGGTGCCCACTGCCTCAAAGGGTGCCTGAGGTAGAGGGTGGGCCCCGAGTATCCAGGCAGGAAGGAAGGACACCGAGCCTCTGCCACATGCCAGAACTGAGCTTGGTCCTTTGAGTGGGGGCGTGAAGGACGGTTGGGTTCCTCAAAGCAGAAGTGAGGCAGGGACAGGGGAGGGGGCTGCTCCTGGCAGGGCCACTGGGACAGGAACACGACTGTGGAGGTGGCCGGACATGGGTCCGAATCCTGGTTCCACCTCACTGGTTCGGTGACCACACGCTGCCACGTAACCTCTCTGAGCCTCGGTTTCCATCCCTATGAAGTGATGTGGTAACCCCTGCCCTAGTGGGCTCCCAGGGTGAACACTGGCGCCTGCATCCTGGTGTGGGCGGCTGATGGGACACATGGGAAGGGCCACCTGGCCCAGACCACTGGCCTGGGTGGGGCATGTGAGACGCATGGACCATGAGCCTCAGAGGGGTGACCCAAGGCTACACGGGGACACACAAGTGGCACATGCCCATTCTGTAAATTAGAAGACAGGTAACAGAGGGATGCAGCAAACCTGTGCAACAGTCACTGGGCTCATGCTCACATTCTCCCTCAAGGATGCAGCCTGGAGGGAACAGGGTGGAGACTGAAGCAGCCTAAACTAAAAACAGGGACAAGCAGGGACCATGGAGCCTGGAGCTGCCAGAAACCAAAGCCCACGGTGGCTACATGCTAGGACCCGAGCAGCAGACCACATGCCAGGAGCCTGGGTCCATGACCCAGGCCCCCGGCAGGCACCCATGTCACTAGCCCGGCCCAACCCCCAGCCTCCTCCCTTACCACTTGCCTTCTTCCCACCCAGGCAGCTCCCAGGCTCCTGAGCCTGTCCGCATTCGAGAGCTCCCCACCCCTCTACACCTCCTGCACACCCAACCCCACCCCTGCCCCCAGTTCCCAATGCCCGCAGCACCCTCTGGTTCCCCAGTTCTCTCTTTGCCTGGGAAAATGTACGGTCTTCCCGCCAGCCTCAGCTCAGCCCTCCACACGGCCCTCAAGGGAACAGAGTGGCAAGTGACAAGGAATACAGCTTTGAGTTCGACTCCATCTTTTCATGACAACTGGTGGCCAGTTATGTCACCTCTCGGAGTCTTGCTGTCATCTTGTGTCAATCCCAGCACTCCACAATGTGATGGTGATGATGAAATAAAACAACTGCAGAAGACTGACTTGGAGTCGCGTCTGGCTTTTGTCCCGTCATTGCCAGCAGGATGCTCTGAGGCTCTGTCTGCAGTGCTAACTCCACACTGTAATCTCGTCCCTCGCAGCCCTGTCTCCCCAGTTCCCTGCACAGGGCCTGGTACCCAGCAGCAGCTGAACCACAGGGCAGAACAAACAACTCTGCCTGGAGCAGCCATTAAAAAGGTGCTATCTAGTAAGGTTTTGAAGGATGAATAGGAGTTTGGCAAGGAAAGGGGGCAGATAAGGAGCAAACTCCAGGCAGAGGGAATTGTTTTAGTTGGACCCCACTCACAGGCCTGGAATGCCACACTCAGGAGTTTGGATTTTAGCCGAGTGGCAGTGGGACACTGAGATTTTTTAATTAGCAACCAGAGTCATGTAATATGCATTCATCAAACATTTGCTGAGGGCTAGGAGGTACCAGGTACTGGGCATACCATGGGAAGCAAGACGAATGTCATCCTGGAGCCACAGAGCCCACATCCCAGTGGGGGAGATGGACAGTAACGGAGAGTCTCATAAACACTTCACTGACCCCAGCGGGAGGCTCAACGGGAGAGGTGAGTGCTGCTCTGAGACCACCACCAATAACAGGAACGCAGCTGAGGGGCTCTGAAGAAGGGGTGTTTTGGCCAGCCCTTAACGAGGGGCCTCAGCAGAGAGCAGAGGGGACAGAGAAGGAGGAGAACACTGCAGCAGAGTGGACAGCCCGGGAAAAGCCCTGAGGCAGGAAGGAGTGTGGCTGAAGGGAGGAAGGGGAGGCCTGAATGGCTAGAATGTGACGGGGGCGGGGGGCCAGGATGGAATGCAGGGGCAGGGCCGGTGGGCCCAGTCGAGCAGTTCAGGTTTGATCCCCTTGGCAATGGGCAGCCAGGTCAGGGGCCTGAGAATGCAAAGTGGCCAGGTCCTGGTCACCCTGCAGAGTCCTAGACAGGAGTGATAGTTTAAGCCCACGCTGAGACCCGGGAGAGACTGGGGCCCAGCCCACCCTGCTGCCCACCCTCTCCCCCCCAAGCAGAGTGGCTGCCGGCAGATTAATGAGCTGGACAGTCGATCCGTCTTGAGTTTAGCTCAGCTTCTGGCTGCATCTTGGGTGACACTGGCTCATCAATACCCAAGAAAATACAGCCTGGAGGTTGGACCAATTAGGAAGTGCACAGCTGGCCAGAGGCTGGCCAGACCAGGGTCCACAGACGGCTCTCCTGAGGAAGGTGGATATGAGAGTGCAGAAAGTGGGGCAGGAGGGTGGTCAAACCCTGCCTGCTCTGGGACCTGCCACTCTCCCAACCACAGAAGGCTCTGTGCCTGGGGCGGTAGGGGGTCCCAGTATGGTTGGCAACTGGCCACATGGTCAAGGAGGCAGAGAGGGGCTACCTGAATGCTTCATCTCCTGGCACCAAGCCCAGGCTGGAGACCACCCCCTTCCCACCGCATTCGTACATGGGGTGGGAGGAACCACAGGGTGGTGCGCCAGAAGAAAGGGTACTCTGGCTCTAACACACCCTCACTGGAGGGCCGTGGGTACAGCCCTTGACCTCTACCGTGCCTCAGTTTCCTCATCAGGGAAATGGGGACATTTCTGCTTCAGAGGATGGTTACAAAGTTCAAAGCAGATTCTGAAGAGCAAAGGGCTATGAGGACCGGCCCCCTTCAGCTGTGAGCCAAGGGGGCTGCCCTCGGTGCCCCGCCAGTGATACAACCTGTGGGCAGGAGCAAGGTGCCGGCAGAGGGAGTGGGTGGGAGACACAGAGACCCTTGTCTCTGCCCCTCCCAAGTGAGGAACCTGCTGGGGCCCTCCGTCCCCTCCCCCTGCAAAACAGGAATGAAAACACCTTCAGCCGGGGGCTGAATCCCTGGCACCCGGCAGGTCCATAGAACTTGCCACTTGGCGTCCTGTCTGCCTTTTCTCCATTTCCCCTGCAACCGCCCGAGAGAGAGTCCTGTGCCCTCAAGACATCCTTAGCCTCCTAGGCATGTGGGTTACCCAGAAACGGGGCTCAAAAGGGTTTCGTTTCTGGAGGGGACACTGAGACTTTAGGGTTTTGCATTTTAGAAGAAGAACTTGACAGGGAAGTAATTATGCTGAAGAAATGAGTCGCTAATGGTAAAATTCCTGCCAACAGGCAAGAGGCAAGAAAAGAAGACATTGAGAAGCGGGAAAAAGCCCTCCCAAGATTCTGAAGTCATCTTGTAGAAGTGAGCAGCAGCTGCAGGGTCATGTCTGGCTGGCATTATACCAGGCACAGGGGCCACAGAGAAAACAAAGACTCTCTGATGTCTAGGAGGTGCCCATCATGAATGAATGAATGAGCAAGTGGCTGGGGGCGAGAGCTGTGTCCCACTGGTCAGGAGGCCACCTCCCTGGCACCAGGACACCATATGCAACCACGGCCCCACAAGACTCTTCTGGGAATGGTACCCTAATAGGCACAGTGGAAGTGACGGGTTCCCTGGCTGGACTTGACCTTACCAGTGGGGTCTGATATGTTCCTGGCACTTCTTGTCCATCCCCCAGTGTCTGTTATGTCCTGTAGAGACAGAGGCATGGCTGCCCTGTCCCCACCACCCCATCACTGTGAGGTCCTTGTCACTTTCCATCCCTGTTCTGAGCCTTGGGCTCTTCACTCGAAAGAATGTGGCCCTCTCTACCATGAAAAGCCAGGAGGTTGGCAGGTCCCGAAAGCTCACAGCGGGTCTCCTTCCCCTGTCCAGTGTCTCAGGAGCAAGTGAGGGCATGGGGTATCCAGCCACTGGCCCCATCCAACCTCCCTAGGCCCACGTCCCACATGCTCAGTGCCCCAGCCTCAGGGCCCATGTCCACGCAGCTCGGGAGGACAGCTGGACTCCTGGCCGCTGGCTTGGGCACTGGGGGTGGTTTGTTGTTTGCTGTTCAGGGAAGCTCAGGGTGACCGGGCTCTTATAAACGTCCCTGCCTGGCTTGCACCGGCACCACGGGCGGCTCCTGGACAAGTCTCTGGGCTTCTCTGGGCCTCAGTTTTGGCACCTGAAAGTATAGGTGGTAATGCCTATCTGTGGGTGGCATCCTGTAACTTATGCCCAGAGCTCCTGCCACTTAGTTAGCCTGCCATGAGTAGAAGCGGCTGCTGGGACGTGGGCAGACTCCCTGATGCACAGTAGGACTTCACCCTCGATGCTGCTGACCCTGTGGGGAGTATGGTGAGTGGTCGACTAGTGAGGTTACCAAAGGCCCCGAGGGCCCGAGGTGACCGGGAATGGCCCAGCCCGTGTCAGGAGGACCCCACAGCTGCGAGCAGAGCCCTGACTGGTGTGCTCTCCACCTCTCACCCCTCCAGGCCCTGTTCCTGCTGCTTCTGTCTCCTGGAAGGCCCCACCTCATACCCCATTCACCAGGTAAAATTCTGCTCCCCTCCGTGGCTCACCACCAGGTGAGCCCACCACCACTTCCACCAGGGGTCTCCTCAGTCATCTGCCAGAACGCATCCTGCTTCCTCAGGACACCTCCAGGGCTGTCAGGACCCTGGCTCCAACCCTGGAGAACCCCCGGGCACCTGACCTTCACTGAAGCCTGAACAGAACTCTGCTCTGTGGAAACGGGGAGCTTAGTCCTGCATCGGGGCCTGTGCATGGGCTGTTCCCTCTGCCTGCAATGCTGTCCCCTCAGGCCTATGCATGGCAGTCCCCTTCCTGTACTTCATCTGTCAGCTAGAATGTCGCCTTCCCGGGGCAACATGGGGGCTCTGTGTGTTGTGGTCAGCACTGCATCCTCTGCCCCTGGAACAGTGCCTGTGACAAGGCAAAGGGGGGCAGCAGGGATGCCCCACCAAGGGCTGGCCCCACAGGGCCACTCAATATGGGAAGGACACGTCTCCACCAACCCAAGGGCTGAAAGATAAACTCGGAGGTGACACAGTGCATGTCTGAAACTGGCCGGAACCCATCTCCTCTGGCTGTGCGCTCTGGGGCAGATGCCTAATGCGAATCGTTTCTGTCATCAGGACAGGGAGGGGCTTGACACAGACCAGCTGCCGCTGACGGGGGGGACAGGCTGCTAGAGTGCCGACGGGCTCTCAACAAAATTGATGGCCGTTGTCAGAAAATGATTTCCCCACAGCCCGACGCAGGCCCTCGGAGGAGCTCAAATCCCAGACAGCGGTGCCTCCTGGGGCGGGCGGTCAGGCAGCCAGCCAGGCAGGGGGCTCTCACCTGGCCCAGCTGCTTCCCAGCGACTGGGAACCCACAATTCCCCAGTGAGAAAAAGAGCCAGCGGGGCCCACACCTGGGAGGGGCTGTGATAAAGCAGGAATCCCCAGCTCCCCCAGGTGAGAGTGGGGGCACCTGCTGGTACCCCTTTTACTCACCACGCACCAAACCCCTGAGTGGGGTCACTGTTCACAGGTGCACCTCCCACTCTGCTGGTGAGCCCCTAGAGGGTGAAGCCGCCCCTGGCCATCGCAGGTGCCCAGGGCCCTATCCAACCTCGGCACAGGCAGTGGCTCCGCAACTGTGAGCTCAGAGGAAACCACGTTTGTGGAGAGGGAAGGAGAGGATGAGGACAGGGACCCGCCCTGGGCTCCCAGGAGCCCCAGGGGCAGCCCAGGAAAAACCCTCCCTCCAAACACACAGAGCCACACTGGTGCCCAGGCCATGCACTACCGTGAAACCCCAACCCCAGTCCGAAGCCAGCACCCTGCCCATCCCTGCCGTCCCCTCCTTGTAGAGGAGGGCAGTATCTGGGACAATAGCTGGGGCCCAGGAGACGACTGCGGTGTCCAGAACAAATGCTCACCCTATCGTGCTAATACAGACCCCACAACCTAAATCTGTAATTGCTCCTTTTGACAGATGAGGACACCAAAGCCCAAGGACAGGCTGTCTTTCCTGATTTTCTGCTCATGAAAAGAGCAACTCTTGGCTATGGGGGCCCCCAGAGGGACTGCAGCTAACGCGCCCACTTTAACGCCATCAGTGACTACTGACGCATCCGTCTGAGCTGCCTCTAGTTGTCCCACCTCCAGGCCACCTTTTCTTTCTGAAACCCGGACTGGATCACATCGGTCCCATGCTCAAGTGCCATCGATGGCTCCCACTGTCTCCTGAACCACATCTAAATCCCCTGGCTTCTAGCTCCTCAAGGCCTAGCACCTGCAGAACTTTCTGGTGTCAACTCCATCAGTTTACTCCAGTTACAGCCAAATATTCCCCCTTCTCCCAAAGGCTGGGTGTCCTTTCCCATCTCTGAGCCTCTGTGCCTAACCGCTTCTCTCCCAGAGATGCCTTTCCCTGCCCCCTTCACTGCCAACAGGCCTCTGACTCAGCCTCACGGACTGGCTCCAAGGTCCCACGCCCTGGACAATCTTCCCGGGCAGCCCCAGTCCTTAGGAGCAGTGGCCACGCTAGCTGTGTGCCGACTCCAGCAGACGGAGTGCTCCTCGTGCTTGGCCCCGTCTGACTCATCCCACCTTCCCACCCGCCCTCACTCGGCACACCCTCCACATTTGCTGAAATGAATAAATTATCTCATTTAGCCACAGAGCACGCCCAGCTCGAATGTCGAATGTCGGCAGTTCAGCCAAGAGCCCTCTCGTGGAAATCACCACAATGAAGGTGGCAATATTTCACCTCGCCCAGAAATTTACTGCAAGTTCTGAGTCTCACCAGCATGCGTGTGTGAGTGCACACGTGCCAGGGGAGGGGGTGCTGGGTGACAGAGCTTGGATTTAAACAGAGATGACAGAAAATCTATGCCTCCTCCAAATGTGTCTTGCCCTTCAAGCTTACCAGGCCCTTCCCCAGGGCCTGTGACCTCATTAGTCCCTCACCACCCAGAGAGCTAAGTGAGCAGGGAAAATATGCCCCCATTTTACAGAGGTGGAAACTGAGGCTCAGAGAGGCCAAGTGACCAGCAGGCAGTGTCAAGCCACAAATGAAGGGACCTGCTCTTCGTCCCTGTTGGGTCTGGGTGGGAAGAGGGGTGTTGGACGGGGCAGTGGAGCAGCAGGAAAGGGGGTGTCTGTGGGCCTTTCCCACAGCTTGGAGGTAGAGGAGGGGAGCCAAGGTGGGCACAGGGTGACCCCTCCCTCACAGACCTGGATTAAAAAAATGGCAGCCAGCCAGCAGGCCCCAATTAGGTAGCTTGCTTCAAAGACTCTTGTGAGCCAAGAGGAGCCAGATCCCACTTGAGCCTGGGCAGGGAACCACCCGGCTCCATGCCATGTGCACCCGCCCAGCCACTGGCAGCCCCGTTGGCCATACTCCCAGAGCCCCACGGGGCAGGCAGGCTCAGACAGCCTGGGCCCCACACTGAAGGCTGCTACCAGCCCCAAATCATGTGCTGGGGGAGGCTTGGGACCTCAACCACCACCACCCTCAGCCTGTTAACCTGCCAGAGGCCCTGGCCACGGCCACAGGCCTCTGCTTGGGCAAGCAGGCCCCACCCTGCTTGCCAGACCTTATTTGCATATGCTAATTAGGCACACATCCCTTGCTCCCCTTGCCAGCTTGTTTGGGGGAACGGCTGGATCCGGCTATACCTGTACCAAGCTGATGTCACGCCGAGCTATTTCCAGCCCAGTTGCCATGGAAACCACAAGGCCTCAGCTCCAGTTAGGAGTTCAATATATAATTTACTTACTCCCCCATCCCCCCAGCCCCACCCCAAAGAGACTGGGGCGTACAGGGAACAATCGGCTAAAATATACAATAACACCCTCCACTTCCCTCAGAGGCCTGTGAGAGGAGAGGGGAGGAGGAGAGGGGGAGCTCGGTGCAGCGGAACAGTAAATCCATTTTGGAAGAAGGGGGGACGTGGGGAGGAGAGAAGAGCTTTCCTCATTAAGAAGAAGAACAGAGGCTGGCATTGGGGAACAATTTCAGAGAATGGGTCAGGCTTGGTAAGAAGAGCAGGCTGGGCCCTCTACCCATTGACCCCGACCCCTAGCCCTGCCTGCCAAGCCTCATCAGGGACCTAGGGTGAGGGATGGCTTTGGGCTCAGCCACCAGCTGCAAGTGACCAGCCTCGCTCTGGGAGACCCAGGGCTTGGGAGGGCACGCTGCTATCTAACTTGCTGACACCAGAATGTCGCCAGGGCCTGCTGCTCAGAAAGCTGTCCCATGAAAGGGATATTGGTCACCTCCAGGCCCGGGTGATCCACTGGGTGGCCAGCTGGGGTCAGAGGCCATGAAACCAGGCAGGGTTGCACTGGTCCAGCCAAGTTCAGGCCCTGCCATTCCCCTGGCCTGAGGTGCACCCAGCTCTGTTCCACAGGCATCAGCTCCACACCATGCCCTGTGAGGAGCACTAGGGGTACAGGAGGGCTGGGGCACAGCCCCACATGTGGGGAGCCCCAGGCTGGTGAAGGCACCCAGTGAAGTCCACACTGAGAGTCACATGTAACACAGGGCAATGGGGCACCAAAGTTGGTGCGTGGTTGTTGGCGGTGAAGTCAGAGAAGGCTTCCTAGAGGAGGTGCTGACCTGAACTGAGACTTAAAGAGTGAGGCCTTAGCTGGGGGAAAGGAATTCCATGCAGCAAGCACAGCAGGAACAAGGACCAGAATGGGTGTCCCTCTGGCCCTGCCCTTGGTGCCCACAGGCACGGGGACTGAGGGCCAGGCCTCTCTGCCAGGAAACCAAGCTCCAGCCACCCCAGCCCCACTCCTGCTTGAATAGCCATGCAAGGCTGTGGCGGGGCGGGCAGGGGCCTAATTCCTCTGGGCAGGTCATTTCCCTTTCTGACTTTTGGTTCCCTCCCCCTAAAATGTGGACATTTGAGCTGAGATAATCAGATGAGAGAGTAAGTGATCAATAAGCAGAGATGTAACTTTCGACCATCAGAACCCCCATTTTTTGGACAAAGAAACTGAGGCAGGGAGTGAACAACTAAATAAGCGTCAGGGCTGAGCCCGGAGCCCCTTCTTCACACGACGCAGGGGCCTATTGAACATTCCATGATGGGCAGGCAAGGAAGCCAGCAGGGAAGTCCTGTTTGCCTGGTCCCCAGGGCAGGGTCAGGGGCAGCTAAGCAACTGGGCTCCCCTGGCCAGGCCGCTCCCTCCCACCTCAGCCCCCGGGCTCTCCCAGCCCTGAACCTCCCAGGAGCTCCCCTCTCTCTCAGCCCTCCCCACGGGAGGCCCCTGATCCTGTCCTGCTGCACAGGTTCTGCCCTCCCCCAGGTGCCATCCTCCCTCCATCTCAGGGGCATAAATAGGACAAGACAGCCCCCACTGCCTCATCACAGCCCCCAACTCCCCATCCTCCTCTCCTCCACTGTCACCCCCACCCACTCTGCTTCAGCCGCACCAGCTTTTCCTCAAACTCACCAACCACGTTCTGGCCTCTGGGCCTTTATATACACGGTTCCACCCATTTGAAATGCCTTTTCCCCAGAAAACTGTGGAATAGACCCGTGAGACCTTGGATGATGGAGAGAGATAGCCTGGGTTTGACGCACTTAGCGGCCGCTGACTCTGGGCATCCTCCGTACAATGGGGCTGCTGACCCTCCCAGTCTCGTTATGCAGGTTAGAGAAGTGAATGTGTGCCAAGCAGGTCACAGTCAGCTACCTTAAAGCCAGGTGGCCGGCTCCCTCCCCCCTTCAGGTCTCTGCCCCAGTATGCCCTCTCCCTGGCCCTCCAATGTGACCCCCCCCACCCAACCCCCACTCTCATACCCTTACCCACTTTCCTTCCTCTCAAAGCCATCCTGGCCCCTGGCCCCATCTATGTCAGGCTGATGTCCATCACCCCCAGCACGCCACCTCAGGAAAGCAAGACGGTCAGCTGGGTTCCCACGGTGTCTCGGACTGGGTGCACAGGAGGTACTCAGTGCAGTCCGGGGATGGATGAGGGATGGAAATATTTGGACACAAATGAATGGTGACAAGTGACCCACAGTCCTTACCAATCTTCGGAGCCATCCCTAGCTGGGGTCCAGAGTTCACTGCCACAAGGTGGCAGCTACAACTTCAGGGGGCGTTCAGGCGCTGTGAATCCCTGGCTGGCAAGAACATGCCTCCCATGGGGGCCCACTGGAGGCGGGGGTGGCCCTGGTCAGCCCCCAGGGCCGGGCACACTCACAGCTGTGTTTGTCCACGTGCCTGGCCATTTCCATTCCCACACCACCCAGTAATGTACACATGGCCTCCCAGGAAACTGCAAAAAATGAGTTAATATAACATTATGGCTGAGAATTTAAATACACAGGAGTCAGGCAACACAGACTTACAGTTCCCCAAGCAACTGTAAAAACTGCACAAGCAATTCAGGAGCGAGAGCTGGGAATGGATTTAAGGCTTCCTCGTTCAGAAGCAGACCTGGGGGCCGCTGCGCCCTGACCAGTTGGTTACGGACAGAGGCTTCTGGGCACAAGGGAGCACCGGGCACCAGGGCCATGCAACTCAGGCCACATGGTTCACTGCACAAGGCCCCTGGAGGGGCTGGGGGGGGTGTCTACTGTGGGCTGGGCACCCTGCTTCCTCCAGCTGTGGTTGCACCCACAGCTGACACCCAGCTCCTGTGGCCAACTCACTCTAGGGGCTCAGGACTGATGTGCAGCTTGGCATTCCTATCCTCTCTCTATCTACGGAGCCACGTTCCAGGGCGCAGCTCCCAGGCCCCCTGTCCCCTCTTCAACAAAAGAGATTCCACGTCTGTAATTACAGATTCAAGAAAACAGGCTCTGGGGAACCTGCCAGATTTATATCCCAGCTCCACCACGTAGAAGCCCCTGACCGTGGGCAAGTTGCTGGGGCCCCGTGCCTGTTTCCCCATGTAAATGGCGTCACTAATGACTGCCCCACAGGACCGGGACAATCGGATGAATTCACACAGGTAAAACATTTAGAACAATGCCCAGCACACAGCAAGTGCTTGATAAACATGAGCAATTATTTTCACTGTCATTATTGTTTTCCCTTCTAATTCAAAAAGAATCTGAGGAAGCACAGGGGCACTTCATTGGGGGAAATGGAATAAAGAATTCATTCATTCATTCCTTCACTCACTCAGTGGGCTTATCAAGGGCTGGCGGTGTATCTGGGCACTGAGGGGCCACTGGGCCCTCAGAGATGACCCTGGGAGAAGTGAGCCCCAGCACACACAGTAAGGTCCTTGGAGAAGCTGGCTGCCCATTGGGCTCGGGGCGTCCTGGCAGCCACCACACACAAAGGGTCAGCTGAAAGATGTCAGAGTGAAAACAAGCCCTGTTCTTGATCATGACATCAAACATCAGCAGGGTGGACTTCTGTGGAAGAAGCAAGGATTGAAATGGGCCAGGAAAGCTGGGGCGAGGCAAGGAGGGACATTCATTCCTTCACTGGAGACGCCCTTGTTTGGCACAAAGTGTGCAGCCAGCAGGAAAACTCCCGAGACATCAGCGTTGAGTGATGGAGTGAATGAATGAATGGGTGAATGAATGAGCACATAAACAGGTGTCTGTGAATCCAGGATTGAATCATTTGCCTGGCCTAGTTTTCTTTGGCCACTGCTTCAGAGGCTGAAGCCCCCATGGAAAAACCCACCCTGGGACACCTGAGCTCCAGAACTACCAAGTCCAGGAGCCTCACAGAAAGGTTGGGGTGGCCAGTACATGGCGGGGGGGGCCACGCTAATAAGAGCAGCTTATCTGTTCTGAGCACACTGGAGCTGGGAGGAGCTGCGTGCTCAGGCAAGGGGACAGAATGATAGTGAAAGAGGTGGGGAGGGAGGGTAACCTCTGAGGAGGTGACAGCTGAGTACAGCCATGTACAGTCCTGGGGTGACAGCATCCCGGGTAGGGGATCCTGCAGGTGCAAAGGCTCAGAGGCAGGAATGAGCCTGAAGGGATGAGAAAGAGGAGAGAGGCCGGGGGGGGGGGGGGAGAGGCTGGAGACCAGGCTCTCCTGACCCTGGCCGGCCAGCCGAGCACAGCCGCATTTCTCCATCGAGGCAGATGCACAGGAAGAGCCAAGAGGCAGTAGGCACGGCGGTCTAGAGCACCGACCCCGGCACAGGGCCTCAGTGTCCTCATCTGTGAAATGGGGGTGACAGCTGCACCCACATTGGGAGACTGCTGAGAGGATGAAATGAGTCCGTGTGCATCCCCAGCAGGCACCGCAGAAGCTGCGCTTATTATTGTGCTTATTATTGTATCATGGGACCCAAGGGAAAGGAGGCAGTGGGAGGGAGGAGGAGCACATCAGTCAGCACCAGGAACAACCATCAGCTGACTTCACGGGTCTGTTCCCGAGTTGGGAGAACTGGAAATTGAGAAGGAGGAGGGTTATCAGAAAATCACCTACAATCTGTGACATGACCACCACCATTTGTTCTGAATCGTATGGTTTGCTAATGTCCTCTTACTGCCATTGTCCCATGTGATCTCCTGGCCACCTGGAGAGTGTCACTACCCCCCTTCTACAGGTGAGGACACCAATGCCTAGAGGGGCAAAATGGCCGGCCCGAAGTCGCCAGTACATCTGTAGACCAAGGGACACCAGACCAATCCCAGCCCTGAAGGCCAAACACAGAACGTGGGCAGCATTCTCTCCTTGTCCCTGGCCTGGTGCCTCTTCGCCCCATGCTCTGCATAGGACTAGGACTCAGGAGGCAACTGCTGAACGAACGAACAAAGATCAAGGGAACGTGAGTCAGATCTCACGCTGGCAGCCCCGGAGCCAGGCACGCCTCCCAGCTTTCAGGCCCCTCAGCCAGCCCTCCCTGGCCAGACCTATGCTTCTCTTGGCCTCCTCCCTGCTGGGCACACAGGCCACAATGGAGCCCCTGAAAGGTGCTGGGGACAGTAGCCATCTCTGGACTCCGCCAGCTGTTCTAGGGAAAGGACCAGGCGAGGGGATGCTCTTTCCCCGAGAGCCCAGGAGAGCAGCAGCCACTCCCAGGCTAGCTTTGGGAGGCAAACTCCAGGAAAAGTGTCCCCAAGAAGTCCCCTCTGCCCGTTGGCCCCTACTCAGGCTCCTCCCTGTCACCTCACCAGGCAGGGTCCCTGAAGGGCCAGGCCCATCTGACTGTCCCAGCAACACTACGGTTTCCCGCCCTGAAAACCCTGATTTCCTCCCTGTGGGCATCACCCAGAGGCAGGGGCTGGCACCAGCCCAAACCATACGCTCAGCAAGTCACGCCGGCCAGGGTAGCAGTGGGGATGCTGAAGATACAACTCAATTCTGTCTGTGTCTGTGCAGTGCCAGGGGTTTGGGCATCATGCCAGGAGTTCTCAGGTAGGCAGGACACCAAGGCAGGGGGCTCATGGTCTGGCCCTCAAGGAGCTCACAGTCCAGGCCAGGGTCAAAGTCAGGCATGAGTGATACCAACAAGGGCCTGCACCAGAGGAAAGGGCACTGAAGATAGGAGGACAGAGAGGGTTCACATGCTGGGGCTTTGAGGAGGTGCTGTGGTAGAGCCAGGGTGGCCTTGAACAGGGAAAGAAGAGGGCGCTCCTGGTGGAAAGGAGGCAGGAGCAAAGGCCCCGAGCCTGAAAGTGCATGATGTTCTAGGAAATAGGGGCCGCAGGGTTCAGGGCCCCAGTTCCGCCACCTACTTGCTCTGAGGCCCGTGCACCTCTGGGAGACTCAGTTTCTCTGGCTGAAAGTGGCCCTGCCTTGCAGGGAGGGCTGCTGGGGTTCAGAGGCACAGTGGGCCAGCGGTGGCTGTAACTGCCAAACACGTGCAGATGAAGCCACTTGGGGCCCGGATGTTGATGCCCGGCACGGTGCACCACCCAGACTCCTGTCATGGCGGCGGCTCGGGCTTCCCCAGCTGCTGGGGGTGCACGGCTGTGTGCCCTGTGGGAAGGGAGTTCCCTTCCCCCAGTGTGCCCTCTCCCTGGAGAGAGCTACACCAGCAGCCAGTCAACACAGCGGACGGTCTCCATCTGGAACAGCTCTGCAGGACTGCACCAGCTCCTGAGCTAATGAACCTCCCGCACAGCCCCCTTGGAGTCTGTTTCTATCGAAGCCAACCTGTGACAAGGCCCCTCCCTTTGTGGCTGGAGCAAGAGGCCTCGCAGTAAATTCCCAGCAGACAGGAAGCACAGCACCTTGGCCACAGATTATCCTGTGGCCGCACGTCGGCAGACCTCGAGATGCACATCAAACACGCTGCTCTAAGTCAGGGCATGTGCTAGGGCCCTGCTGGTAGAGGCCAGGTTCTGGCGAGGACTGGGGCCAGTGGGGGGGGGGGCCATCACCAAGGGCACACCCGGTGCAACCCCGTGAAGGAGCACTGCATGCAGAGCCTCATGGAGCTGGGCAGCATTCCTGGCCGCGCTGCCCCAGACCAGCACATCACCCCTCTGGCCTCCCCTTCCTCCTCTGCAAAGGCACGACTGTGGTCTGAACAAAGCTTTTAAGTCGACAGGGAGCAGCCACGTTCACTCTCTCAGGGGAAGAGTTTTGCTGGGACTCATTAGCCTTGCTCACCTTCTACAGAGGAGCCCTGGGAGGGCATGTGACCTGCCCAATGTCATACAGCCAGGTGACCCCAGAGCCAGTACTCTGGGTGCAGCCTGCCCTGCCAGTGCCCACTGCCAGAGGTCCTTCAGCAAGCACTTGTCAAGTGTCTCTTCTGGAGAGGAAAGTGCAGGTCTTTCTAAGAGCCTGAAACGAATCCCCGTGGTACCAGATTAGGAAGGGGAGGGAATGAATACATACGTAATAAATACTCTATGCTAGGCTCATCCCTAAGGGACTCTAACTCTCATGACAGCCCCATGAGGCAAGAGGTACCATCCCAACTGATGGGGAGGCACTGAGGCACGGAGTGGCCACAGAGCCGAGCTGGGGTTCTCTCCCAGACCCCTATCTGACTGAGATCGGCAGGGCTGCAGGGAAGCCCCGGGCGGCACCTTGAGAACACTGCTGGATGCCACGGTTCGGGACTGCGCCTCCAGGTGGGGAGCAGCCTTGCACTAAAGGAGCAGGAGGGAGTGGCAGGCACTTGCCTTGGCCCTCAGAGGACCCTGCCTGGGGGAAGACATCTCTGACCTTGGCAATGGACTCACCCTCTCCCAGCCTGCCAAAGTGACAAGATAAAAGTGTGGGGCACAGCACCCCCACTCAACCTACAGAGGGTGAGTGGGAACACTAGGGAATGGGGGCGGGAGGAGGGCTCAGTCATTTCCCGAGTGAGACCTTCAGGCCAGGAAAGAGGAGAGCAGGCACCTCACACAGGCATGTCACACACACATTCCTACACCGAGTCCTCACATCTGGGCTTCAACGCGGGGAGGGAGCCCCTTTTATAGATGGGGAAACAGAGGTGCGGAGTGGGCACCTTCCTTACCCAAGAGAACACACAGAGGAAGGGGGAAGACTGAGCCATGCCCCCTGAGATTTCCAGGTCTGAAGCTATGAGGACTCCCCAGCTTCACAGAATCCAAAAGTACATGTGTAACATCTGGTCTGACCACTGCCCAGCCTAAGCCAACTCCCTGGGGGCCCTGCCCCCTCAGGTGCCAGACCCCACCCCCATCTTGCTCCGACCACGCGTGTTGCTTTCTACTTCGAGTTCACGGCACGCCCTGCCACGGGGCCTGCGCACAGGTTTTCCCTTGGCCTGGCACACTGTTCCCTGCTTCTACCCACTTCATTCTAACAATCCTTCCCAACACAGCTTTGAACCCCCTTCTCCAAGAAGCCTCCCTAATCTCCCTTAGTCTTCCCAACCCTACTGCAGCTACAGTGTTATTTTCATACCTGCGGGCATCTAATTTGCCATTGCTGTTGTTGGGCCAGGGCCTGTCTTCTCTTAAGTGAACGGATGCATTCCCTCCACCCACCCTCCAGGCCAGGCCACGGAGAGGCTGTGAGCCGGTCCCTCTGCGGGAGGGCTGCACCTCCATACTCTCTGGCTGCTCTGCCCACCTGCTCCCTCCAGCCAGGCTGGGCACAGAGCCCAGGTCCCCAGAACAAAATTCTCAGCAAAAGACCTGTCCTGAGCAGGCAGGTGGCCTGGAGCCCTGGCCTCCCTGAGGGGTATCTGGAAGGGCTTTCCTGAAGCTGAGCAGGCTGGGTACTTTCAGGATCTGGGTACCTGACGACCCTGAGGTCCAGTCCTCACCAAGTGTGCGTGTGGAGGAAGCACAGCCCCAAAACCCCAGCAGCACTCAAACCACAGGGCTCAGGCCTGTTCTCAAGCATGGCGCCCACTCCACAGCCCACCCAGAGCCTGGTCTGGTCACCTGTCCAGCCATCTCTTGGTTGCCCATATCTCTTGGTTACGAGCCCAGTCCTTAGCTTCAGACTGCCCAGGATCAAACCCAACTCACTCATTCCCTAGCTAGGTGATCCTGGGCAAGTCACTTGACCTCTCTGGGCCTCAGTGTCCTGGTCTGTAAAATGGGGAGAAGGGCCACACTACATCACAGGGTATAAGCAAAATGTTTAACCTGGGCCCACGTTAAGAGCCTGACACACCTCCAGGAGCATCCCTGTTCATCCTCACTGAATTCATTCTTTGTGGCCTGTCCCAGGCTCTGGAAGAAGGCCCTGGCCCAGGCCTATGCCAGGGAAGGACATTCCAGGTAGGGGAAAGCACCTGAGCACAGGCTAGGGCAGGGGAACTGCAAGCATCCTGGTGCTCTCTTGCCAGCCCTTGCCAAAGATGGAGTCCAGCCCATGTCCCCTGCCCACCATCCATGAGGCCTGAGAGGCCTGTACCGCATGACTGCAGGCCCAGGGCGAGCTCTGTCCACACTTGTGCCCCGCCAGCACCCCCACCCCCAGGCTCACCTTCCTTCCCCCCTTTGTAGCCCGACTCTCCCCATCCTTCTCTGAGCCAGCACAGACACCTGGCAGGGTCTCTCAGAGGCCAGAGAGGGTGAATCTGATAAGCCAGTTCTCTTCAAGAGCCACCACCTCCCCAGGCAGGCGGCAGGCAAGCAGCGGTGACAGCAGCAGTCACACCACGCAGCAATGATAAGGAGGGAGCAGAGTGGTGGGAATTCCTCCCTTCCTGCTGTGAGGCCATAACCCTTCCCTCATCCCAGCTCTCAGGCTGCCAAGGGCTGCTCACGTCTGCCCAGCAGCAGGGGGAGCGCCTGTCCAGTCTGGCACACAGCCTGGACACACCTGCTGCAAAAGGGGCCACAGGACAGATGGCCTTGCAGGGCCCCCACTCCCTCGCCACAGGGCCCCTGCTCCCCTCGCCAAAAGGAAGAGGTAGTGTAGTGGTTATTCAGAGGAGAGTAAGGAGAGCAAAGGGCAAAGTGAGGAGGAAAGTGGAGGACGAGGCTGGGTGGCCATGACCACTGAGCTAGAACATGGGCTCTGTGCTGGGGGAGCAGGGAGCCTTGACATGTGGGGTGGAAGGAAGCGTTGAGACAAAACAGGTGGTAGGAACAGAATGGCCATGCAGGAGGCCCCTACAGGGATTCAGGAGAGTCCAGATTGGGCCCCGCTTCCACAGGGGCAGAGAAAACTAGGAAACAGCCAAGGTTGGCCATGGGGGAGACCAGTGCCCTCCCTAACTCACCCCCGAGTTCCCTCTCTCCCCCGCCTGCCCTGTCCCTGACCCTTCCTCATCTGTGTGCCCCTGTGGACAATAACCCAGGCTAAACCAACAGCCCCTGGCCCAGGGCCTCTCTCAGGGGTCCACCAGGTAGACTTGAGGCTACAGAGACCTGCGCGGTCCTCCAAGCTGTGGGCCTCAGTTTTGCCATCTACAGCACAGAACGATAATCCTTCCTCCCAGAGCTTTCAGAAAGGTTTAATGAAAGATCACACCAAAGATTAGCCCAGTGCAGGGCATAAAATAAGTCTCTTCCCTGGGAAGCTTGGACACCTTAACTACTGTCATCAGTACACTCATGTTCCTCCCCAAAACAACACTCCCTCTCTCTTACCTCAGGGTCTTTGTACATGTTGCTCCTCCTGCCTGAAACACTCTTCCCTGGCCCCCTCTCACTCTTCTGGTTGTTCTGGGCTTAGTTGCCACCTCTTCCAGGAAGCTCTCCTGGCTCCCTAGATGATGTCAAGGTCCCATCCTACCAGAATGCAAACACCATGAAGGCAGGTGGTGACTGCCTTACCGAATACCGTGTGCTCTCAAATACTTGCTGAATGAATGCAACACAATGGCAACCATCCAGACCTGCAGTGACAACACAGGGCCACCGGGGATAACAGGGCTGCCTGGAAAGCTGTGGGTGCTTGTGGGGACCTCTAGTCAAGCCAGCAATGTCTGGGAAGGATTGTAAGAGAAGAGGACACCTCACTCTGAAGTCTGGGACTTAAAGCCACAAGGTCCCCAACATACACTTTACAGAGAAGGAAACTGAGGTCTACAGTGAGTGGCTACCCTGAGAATATGCCCTTCTCCACTGTCCAAGGCCCCTCCAAGTCTCCCACCCTGGGGTGGCCCATCCCACTCCCCTGGGGTCACCCCACAACCCATCTGTGGCCACTACCTCCTCTCCTGGTCATCCTGGCGGCAGGGCCCCACCGCGCTCAGCGGTGCTGGGCGTGCAGTTGCACGGCTGAGTCGGGCAGCTGGCAGCAGCGCAGCTCTGAACCAGCTGTTTGGATGACAAACTGCGTTCAAGCTTCATTAGGGTAATCACGGGCTCCCCTCCTGGCAGCGCCGCGGAGCGCGACTGTCAACCTGAACTAATCAAACCCAGCCCCAGGACACCCGCCCGCCTGGCTGACAAGCCGCTAAGCGGCTGAGCCACCTCACGCAGCACAGCTCCCGCCTCGGCTGCTCGGCTAGGCCCTGGAGAAGGCCAGCCTCACAGACATCTGCAGATGCTCCCCGGGGTCTTGTGCACCTCAGAGGCCCCATCAAAGTGGAACGATCATGACTGTCCCTCTGACTGTTACGGCTGGGGAGACTCAGTTCATAAGGGGAAGCAATTTGACCAGGGCCACATAGCCGTAAAGTGGGTAAAGCCAGGCTCAAATCCAGGACCACCCCGGCCCCATCTCTCTCATTTCCCACCGCCTCCCACACCAAGGTAACCCTACTTTTTCCTTCCCTTTGAGGCTCAGCAGGCTGAGTCTAGAGGCTAGAGTTGGGTTGGCTGCATGGCCTTGGTAAGCCCCTTCAGCAACCTGGCCTTGAGCATTGCACCCCAGCATGGACATCGAGGGCTCTGATGGGGAAAGCACCCTGCCAGGCAAGGGCCAGCACTCAAGCAGGCATGGCTGTCTGGGACAATCACCCCCTTGCTCAGCGGGGCTGCCCTGAGTACCCATCCACCCCACATCCTCAGAATCAGAGCCTGGCTGGAAGGGGCAGGTCTGGCTCCTTCATCCGACAGCTGGGGAAACTGAGGCCCAGAGAGGTCCTGTCAGAGACAATGGGATGTAGTGGAAACAGTATGGGCCCTGGAAACAGACAGACATTCATTCGTTCAACCGCCCATTCACTCAGTCACCAAATACTAGCTAAGAGGCTGCAGTGTGGCAGGCATTCGGTGTTTGCTGAGCAAACACATGACTAAAAGGATGGGTGAATGAATCCATGAATGGCACTGGGGACACAGCCGCAAACTCAGCAGACATCATCCTGCCTCCTGGGGTTTACTGTCTTAGCGGGGGAGGCAGATGCTTCACAATTAATTATAAATGACATGGACAGTGAAGAAAACCCATGAGCTAGCCTGATGCCATCTAGCAGGAGGACCCAGGCTGGTCTGGGGAGGTCCGGGCAAGCAAGCTGAAGAAGGTGACATGCCAGCTGGGCACTGAAAGGCAGCTGAGGGCAGACAGGAGGGAGGAAAAGCATGTGCAAAGGCCCTGAGACAGGAGGGAACTCGGGCCTTTTGAGGATGAAAGGCCCATCCCTCTATGTGGCCGGAGGACAGAGATCCGCACAGGAGCTGACACAGCAAGGCCAGGGGGAGGGTCTGGGTCTTTCTTCCAAGGACCATGGGAGCCACTGGAGGCTTACGAGCAGGTGCAATCTCTGGGTACCATGCAGTGAGTCAGTCGCAGGGTTCAAATTCCAGCTCTGCCAACTTCTAGTAGAGGGACTGCAGGGACAGTTCACACAGACGTCATGCAGAGCAAAACCGGCAGACACAAATTCTGTCTACAGAAATGCAGAGACGGACAGAGCCAGATTCCACTGCTCGATGCCAGGCGGGTGATTGTCAGTGGCAGAAGGGTGATGACTGGAAGGGGCACAAGGGAGCCCCCTGAGGTACTAAGGAATGTTCTAGATCTGGAGCTTAAATGGGGTTGCATGGCTATATGTGTATGTGAAAACCTGTCTATCTGTACACTTAGAATTTGTGCACTTTTCTGTACTAAGTTATACCTCAAAAAAAAAGTACTAACGAAATCCTGGCTCCACCGCTCTGCCTCTCTGTTTCTGCATTTGTAACACGGAGCAGGGCCAGGGTTGCCTTGCTGCACAGAGGGTTTAAGAGGATGGTGCGTGTGCCCAGGCCGTGCATAAGCCCAGCCAACGGCCACTGCACTGTGAACGCAGGGCACACCAAAGCAGAAATGCATCTGGCTTCCCCCACGCCCTGGCCCTCTGGGGGCCTCAGTTTCCCCATCTGCAAGGGGAGAGCAGTCTCCACTTGCCTCAGGGTCAGCAAAAAGGGTAAAAACTTCATATTCAGGCCCCTGTGACCCTACCTGCTCCAGTCACAAACCTAAGAACAATTCAGAGGTTGGGACCCATGGTTTGCAAGTGTCTCCCCTGGCCCCATGCACAGCAGGTGCTGAACCATGGACCCATTGCCCAAGGCCACACACGGGGTCAGCAGCAGGACCCGAGCCAAGCCCAGGCCTTCAGGTGTCCACCCCTGAACCAGGCCTTTCCTGCACACCTAGCATGCGCCAGACCAAGCCCAGTGCCTACCCCCCAGGAGGAGCACCAGACCTCACAGTGGCCCTTGCAGGGACCCACTGGGATACGTGACTATAGAAAACCTCTGCCTGAGACTGGAGCTTAGGGCAGACTCCTGTGGGAATGAACTTTAAGGCCCTGAATGAGGCACTGGGCAAAGCAAATTCAATGTAATGTTACCCTTGACATTAGAGGGTCCACATAGCCAGGTGTCCCTCATGCCATGAGCTGCTGGAAGCAGGGAGGGGCCTGGTCCCTCACTGGAGACTGAACATCTCATCGACCTCCTGGAGACCATGTGTGGCCTTGGGAAACCAGGTAGTGTCATTATCAGTATTGCTGTGGACTCAGCTGTCCTCAAGGACCTTTTTTCACCTCATTTTATCGTGAGTCTGCCAACAACCTGGAGCTGGGTCATGGGGGTTAGATCACCGTCAGCTCCACTTTACAGAGGAGGAAACTGAGGCTCAGAGAGGTTTGGTGTTCCAGGACTGCCCAGACGGCTGGGATCCCAATGGTAAGCCCACCAGACATAGGACAAGTTCCCAGAGTGGGAGGCCAGGGTGGTCTGTGCCCTGTTCTCCCCACCACTGGGGGTGGAGGGTCTCACTCACACAGCCAGTTCACTTAATTGCACAGTCAGTCAACAAACGCCGACAGAGCACCCACTGTGTATCGCAGGTCCTGTCCCGGGAGCTGGTGATGAAAAGGTGGTGAACAAGGCTGCTGAGACACAGATTCCAAATCAACTACAGCCCTACCTGTTACTCTCAGTACACACCAAGAATCACCTGTGGCAAGGGCAACACACTCAGCACCTGTCCTATGCCAGGTGCAGCACTAAGTATTATCTCATTTAACCCCCTAAGCAGCCTCCTCAGGAAGGCATGGTCTTGCCAATTTTATAGATGAGCACACAGAAATTCAAACTCAGTGACTTGCCAGAGGCCAGTGTCACGGCCTCTAAGAGGAGCAGCATCGAGCCCCAGGTACACAGGCCCCTCGGCCCTGTCTGTCTGCTGAGCAGTGTCGGCCCTGCGCACGCAACCGTCTCACAGGACTCCGTGCCCATCGGCGGCTCGGGCCTAGGTCTTAGCCGAGTGTGCACCCAGCCCATAACTTGGCTTTGGCCTCTGCCTACGCTTCTGGGATTTGGGCTCCATGGGGCCACCGTAGACCATCTCTGTCCCTGGGGACGTTACCCAAATCAGCTCAGCCCCAGTGAAGACCCCAGCTCTGTGCTGGCCGCCACAAAACATGAGGAGTAAGGGAGACAGATGAGAAAGCACACAGCCCCACCTGGAATGCTCTCCCCACTACACTGCCATGGCCCCGCCTGCTCTTCCCTCAGATCTTGGATAAAAGCCTACCTAACCACGCTGCCTCCACCACACTCCCACACCTTCTCCCCAGCCCTCAGCTTTTCCACACCGCTCTGCCCACAATCCAGCACTAGACATGTTCTCGCTTGTTTACTAGTTGACACTCTGTCTTTCCCGCTATACTGTGAGGGCTGGGACCTGGTCTGTTTGATTCACAGATGCCATCACTCCCCACCTTACCTCCCAGCACAGCATCCAGTGCATAGTAGGGCCTCAGTATCTTTCCTTAGTGAATGAACATTGGAGGGAAAAGCCCAGGGGTGCCTGGGAACACAGCTGGAGCACCAGTTACCCCCAGCCTGAGTAGAGGGAGGGGGGAAGGAGAAGTGTTTCAGGCAGAGCAGAGGCAAAGGCCTAGTGACAAGAAAGACCTGGGCTCTGGAGACCTCCAAGTGCAGTCGCTGAGTGTGGGAGGAGCACAGGGTGTGAGACTGGGAGGACAGCAGGGTCTTGGAGGAGATGACAGGGAGCCCTTGCAGATCTCCAGCTTGGGCAACAAAGGGAAGTGTCTCCCAGCACCCAGGTCATCTCCCAGTCCTGCCTAGACCAGTTTGCCCCCCAACCAGCCTTAACCCCTAGTCCCACTCAGTGTGGGCAACCAAGGTCCATGGGCCAGCCGTTACCCCTCCCCTGCTCATAAAGCACCAGAAGCACGGTCCTGAGTGCCACCCACAGGTCAGGGAGTCAGCCCACCATCCGTGCAGGCTGTAGTCTATAACCTTGGCCCCCATTAACCATGGCTTCCTCCAGCCGAGCAAACCAGCTGGCACCAAGAGACAGAGCAGCTTGAGTGAGCTTCTTACTGCAGAGGGTGGCATAGCTGCAGGCTCCAGCCAGGACCTGCAGGGCAGTGGTGATAGCAAGAACTGGCTGCATTCAGGGCAGCAAACAGCTCTCGCACCCCGTGCCAGCACCACCTGGCACACCTGGCACACCTGGCAGAGCTGGGGTGGTCAGGTGGGGAAAATCACTCAGCGTCCTTCCTCCCTCTGGGCCCAGGCTGTGCCTCGGCTCACCTCCCCTCCCCTTGGATAACCTCGGCTTTAACCGGCACGGGCTCTAGTTGCCCCTGGGCCCCTCCACCCAAACGTCCCCCTTTAGGACGGCTCTAGGCATCCCATCTCCCCAGTGGCACCTCTGTCCATCCCCCAGGTGCTCAGCACAAAAACTAGGGCCTGGGCTTCCAGTTTTCAGGCTTCCTGTCTCCCACCCCCCACCACATGGATTCTCCCTGCTCCAGCCGCACCACCATCTCCCTTCTTCTCATCTCTGCCTCTACGCCTGCTACTGAGACTCTCTAAAGATTGTCCATCGCAGGGAGACTAAAGCCTAAGCCCTTCCTGGACCCACAAACTCAGCGTGACCCAGCCTCTGCCCCCACCACACTCCAGCCACACTAGCCCCTTTTCTGCCCCTCTACAGGCCAGACTCGAACCTGCCTCAGGGCCTTGGCTGGGGACACTCTTTTCCCCCCGTCTCCCCCTGGCTGGTCCTCCTTGTCCTTCAGGTCTCAGATCAAACCTCTCTCCTTCGGAGGGGCCTCCCAGGCCCGTGATGTCCACATGCCCACCCCGCCCCAGTCGCCATCACTTGGTTCTGTTTCACATTCTCATGTGCTTCTCCCTGGGTCACTGTCTGTCTCCCCATTAGCCTGGAGGCCACATGACTCTGGGGCTGTGTATGAGTGGCCGCTGCTGTGTGCTCGGGGCCTGGCACATAGTAGGTGCTCCCCATAAATCTGTTCAGTGAATGAGTAGCCAGGTTCCACGGTGCGGTTGGACCTGACCACATCAGGGGCTCCTGGGACCCTCTGGATGCTGCCTCCTGTTCCCAAGTCTGAGGCCCCTGTGTTCTGGCCTTCGCCTGCTTCTCCAGCTCTGACTCTGGGCTCCTCCTCTCTCTGATCCCCTCCAGACCCATGCTGTGCAGGAATTTCTCCCTGCACCTTCTCTGCCAGCAACGTCCTACTCATCTTCCCCACGGCACCTTCTCTGACCTGCCCAGGCTCAAGCTCCTTCTCCTGCCCATCCCTCCCACAGTCCCCAGCACCTCCTGCCTGTACCCCCTCCGCTGCCTGGCACTCACGCCCTGCTGTCAGCTTCTATCCCCCACCGCCTCCCTTGTCATTTGTGCTTATGGACCCTGGTGCCACAGGCAGCACCTGTTGTCCCCCAAACCCCGCACTTTCACACCCCCACGGCTTTGACCCCAGCTATTCCCTCTGCCTGAGTACTCTCCCTCCTCGTCTCTGCTGTGAAACCTCCTATTCATCCTTCAAGACCCAAATCAAAATGGCACCTCTTTTATAAAATCCTGCCTGACTTTCCTCATCAGTCAGGACTCTATTGGTTGCAAGAAGGAGAAACTAACTCAAGACAGCTTGAGCAAAAAAGGCAACACGTCTGTTTATGTAACTAAAAACTCCGGGAGTGGTTTCAGACATAGCTGGATCCAGAGGCCCGAAAGAAATATTTATCCATCTCAGGTCTGCCTCCCTCCTCCATGTCATGACCTCATTGGAGGTCCCCCACTCTGGACACGGCTGTGGAAGGAGGCCAGCGGCCCCGTATTCACACCTTTGGTTCAGCAACCACAGCTGAGTCAGTCTCCCCCATGGGCTCTAAGTCAAAATTCCATGGGAGCCTCCGACGGGCTCAGATAGGCCATGTACCCATTTCTCAACCAATCACTGGGGCCAGGAGGATGGAGTATTTGGACCCACCTGGGTCTCATGTTCACCCTGGGCAGTAGAGGGCTGTGGGTCTCAGGACCCCGAGTGCCAGGCAGTCAACCCTCTCAGGCCCCAGTCCCATGCGTGCAGCCCACCCAAGGCTCCACGCCTCAACTTTGATGCGGGTTCTGTCTCCCCACCCAGGGCCCTGGACGATCACAGCTTTGTGGCACATGGCCTCCCATCTCCTCACAGCTGGGTCCCCGGTGCCCACTCAGTGAGAGCCCCAGGAAAAGGCCCGAAAAACTTTTTGCCTGATTGAACGGAGGTTGGCTGCACAGAGGAGACTGCAACTGTGGGGTGTGTAATAATGGGTTAACCGTCACCCCTGGCAGGCAGCAGATCTGCATTTTCACGGAGGCCTCGGGGGGACACAAAGCTTAAATGGCAATGCAGAAAGTCGGGAGGGGGACATCCACGGGGACCCTCCCCAGCCTAGTCCCTGCAGCTCAGCTTGTGGGGGGCCACTCGGCCAATCCCATGGAGCTCAAGAAGGGGCTGCGAGTGGAAGGGCTGGGAAAATAATTACCGAGGAGGCCCGGGAGGGAGGAGGGAGGCAGGCGAGAGGCTAATGAAACTGCGAACGCATTAGTGATTCCTGCCTGCTCGGGGAAGGCGGAGGCAGACAGCCATGTTGCCAGCTCCTGCTACGGAGTCTGCCAGGCGGGCTGGGCTGGGCACAGTGAGGCGGCAACAATAGGCACCTCTTCATCATCTGCCTCTCAACACGTGACTTTCAAAGGGTAATCTTAATATATTAAAGTCCAGATGACAGTATATTTCAACACATCGCAAATGAGATTGGGCTGGAGTCCATTCAGATGCATTATAAAGAGAATGGTTAAAATTCTGATTAAATGCAGAACAGAGACCTGAGGACCAGGGTGATCAGGGTGCCTGGTACCATTTTCCAGACAGGAAACCGGGGCCCCAGTACATCATTGACCCCTGGCCAGGCAGGGCTGTCCCAGGAAAGCACCTGGCCCTTTAGCATCCAGCTCCTGTTCCCGAGAGCAGCCCCTCTCCGCACCCCCACCCCCAAGTGCACATGTGTTTTCCTCCCCAGAAGAGCTCTGTGAGGCAGGCACACACCAAGGCTCCCCTCTTACAGATGCATCCAAAGACTCTTTCCCAAAGTCACGACACAAGGCCAAGGGGCAATGGCACCACCCAGGGCTCCATCCCTCACGCGAGGTGGGTGCTTATTCATCAGTGAAATCTGTGGTGTGATTTTCAGTTTACAACACCTCATTTCAGTGCCAGCGGAGAAAACGGAGGCACAGAGAGATGAAGTGATGCGCCCAAGGCCACACAGCTGGTTGGCTGCAGAGCAAAGACTCAGAGCTGAATTTTCTGACTCCAAAACCATGTGCTTTTTGTTCAAATGTTCCACAGTGCAAAGGGGGTGCTTAGTAGAAAAATTAGGGGCTGCCAAGAAGTCCACACCCTACTTAAGCAGGGTTCTCGGGGCAGCAAACAGGAGCTGAGGCAAAAATGCACACAACAGCCTCCGCTCCACATCAGGGGTGTGCCAGGCACTCGGCACACTGTACAAGCAAGGACACTGAGGCTGAAAAAGCAATGGATCACACTTACAGAGTGATCCTCAGCTAGTGAGTGGCACAGCCGGAACCATTCAACTACCCCACAGGTGGTCCTGGTCCAGGTGCTGCCTACCCACAGCCTCAAGCAGGCACTTAGGAAGCCGGGGCTCGTGGAACCCAGCCTGAAGTAGAGACTGGAGGCCAGTGACAGCAGGCACCAGGTCGGGCCCGCCCCCATCCTACCATCCCGGGTGCACAGGAAGGGCTGGGGGACAGGGGTGGTCATGGAGGGGGATCTCACTGCATACTCAGCAAAGCACCCCCTGTTCCCACCCTGGTGGACAGCCTAGTCTGGGGGACTCAGGGGGCCAGGAACTTGGTGACCAGCTGGGAGCCCCCGCATCAGACTCCGGTGCAGACAAAGTCTACAAAGAAAGGCTGTACCATCTCCACCTGCGAGCCATCTCCAGGTCACCCCTGGAGCCTCCAGACAACTGGAAGCTTGGGAGACTCCTTTCTAAGGGTCCCAGCAGCTCATGCAGCCCTTTCCTCATGTGCCCTGGGTTTGTCTTCCCAGGGAGGCCACCAGAGGGAGAAGCCACTCCGAACCCCACTGTGGCCCAAGACCCCAGTGCAGGAGGCATGCCCTAGATGAATGAATGAGTGAGCAAATGAATGATGGAACAAACTAATGCCACAGCCTGCTGCTGCAGTCACTGCCCACAGCAGCCTGCACCCCATATGGAGGCTGCTTCTATTTGTCAAAACTCCTGCCCCACGAGACCAGACCTGGCCCTCCACCGTCGCCTGTCAAGGAGCCAGGGCCTCACAGGAGGTGGCTGCACCAGGACTCAGAACCCAGAAGCTGGACTTGAGTCTGTGCCTCAGCCCCAGGCTCTGCCTTGTCCTTATTTCCAAAGACAAATCCACACATGCTTCCTCATCTGATCCCCACCCACTCCAGGGGGCCCAACCATGCCCATTCCAAGGACAAGGATGCTCGGTGCAGAGCAGCTGAGGGCCTAACCCAAGGTCGTCTAGTCATCAGGATGCACAAGGTCCCAAATCCCTCTGATCTTCCAATCCTATCATCCATTCTATGAGCCAAAGCTGCCTCCTTCCCCAGCATCAACGCAGTAAAGGAGAAGGGGAGGGGGGAGGGGGGAGGGGGAGGAAGGGAGGGGAAAGAAGAGGAGGGGAGCCCCCCAAGCCCGCAGCAGATTCCTTTCTGGTCAGGGGAAAGGCTTCTAATGAAGGCCCCGCAGATGCCGCTGAGCTGGCGGTGTCAGCCTGGGAGCCCTGCGGAGCTGAGGGGCGAGCATCTCTGCTCCCAATTAGCACACGGGTCCTCCATCAAAGCGTACGCCTGCTGCCAGGAGCAGAGGCCAGAGGGACAGCCCTTCTAACAGTAGGAGGAGGCCACAGCTCTCTGGCAGGCCCTGGCCCCTGCCCTTTGCCTTTCTGGGGGGAGTGCAAACCCCCCAATCCCCTCACTCACTCACACCCTCTCCAATCAGCCAGCTCAGGGCAGACGCCTTCACCCCGGGGGACGCACTAATGAAGATGGCCGACATTAATCTCTTCCCTCTCCCGACAGGTCAATTTATAGTTCCATGGGGAGCCCTGGCGCTCAGCCAGAGGGCCTGACATAACTGTCCCTGTTCCCAGAGAGGACGCTGGGGGTGGGCTTCATGGGGCAGTGGGGGCCGGGCGAGCCAGGGGACAGGGCAGGGAGGGCTCCTCTGTCTGAGTGCCCACCATCACTGCCCCAAAAATCTAGGCAGGACGATGGCCCCTGAATGACACAGCTGAGGGTCAAGGCCTGCAGGAAACTGGGAGCAAACTGGATCTTTGGCTCCTCAATCCAGGGCATCTGATCCCTAGCAGGAGACGCCAAGGAGGCAAGAGGCTAGTGACTGTCCACTCCTCACTGAATGTTGTGGGGTTCTGAGAGCCCCTTAAGGAGCTTAGGTCCATCTGCTTCTGACCGACTCCCCAGTGTTCTCTCCTCAAAGATCACCGAGCTGGCCACCCTGGCTCTGGCCCTGTGCTGCACCCTGGGCACGTGTCAGCAAGGTCCCTGCTCTCCCAGAGCTCCCGGTCAGATGGGGGAGACCGACGTGGAAGCACAGGGTGTGGAGCCGCACAGGCTGAAAGCGATAATGGAGGGATTCACTAAGGGCTGGGGGTGTCCATGGGGAGGGGCATCGACCGCACCGCCCAAGAGAAGGTGAGGGTCTGTGAGGACCGCAGGGAGGAGAGGACACAGCTGAGCGCCGAGGGTAAGCAGGAGTTCAACAGGCCAGGAGATATGGGGGAGGGGGTGTCTGGGGAAAAGACCATCTCAGGCAGGGGGACCCAGTGCTCAGGGGATCTGTGACCAGGGGATGTCCAACTCACAGGGGTGAGGCTGCAAGAGGTGGGCAGGGCAGACCACCAAGAAGCCCAACCTCAAGAGATGGCTCAGGAGTCTGGCCTAGTTTGGGCTGGTGGACAGCTGAGGACTTCGAAAGCTCAGAGCTGTGTTCAGGAAGAGCTCCGACCAGGGTGCCCCGGCCCGGTGGTCTAGGGGAGAGAGGGGAGGTGGGGACGTCCAGGTCAGAGGGTAAAGGAAGGGCAGACATCTGAGGCACAGAATCCACGGAACCCTGTGGCTGACTGGACAGACGGGCAGGTAGAGGCATCTGGGCGGCCACAGGCCTGGGGTCTCCAGTTTGGGTGCTGGTGGAGGTGATGTTACTGGGCTGGGGTAGGATGAGGTGCTGGTCCTTGGGCTAAACTTGGAGCCTGGAACGTCCCAGCAGCCCCCAAAACGCAGACCTGGGATTGAAAGGTGGGATTCAACTGTTGGTCCTGAGTGCAAAATTCTGAGCAGTGCTGGACTCCTGGAGGCAATTCGTTTCCTTGACAGAGGTGAAGGGAGGGACTGCCCACCCCTCACACCCCACCCCGACGCTCCAGGAGGAAGCAGGCCTGGCAAAAGCAGAATATGGGGCCAGGCAGGCCCACGAGGCTGGACAGAGCCTTCCTTCTGCAAGCACAGGAGCTGGGCTGTCCCCACCTCCCCCAGTGCCACAGCCCAGCACTGGTGTGGCATATAATAAGTGCCCCATGTATCTCTACAGACTGGGTGCCCCTTTCTGGGGGGGTGGGGCTGGCTCCTCCCCACCTCCTCCCCCACCACATCTCACCTAATCCCTTCAGTAACCCTAGGAGTGTCCCCATTTTCCTAGGTGCTAGAGTCAGAATGGAACCAGGTTCCAAATGACTGCAAAGCACACACTTTTATTAAAGACGGAGGTAAAAAAGAACAAGGCCGAAATAAAGAACCAAAACGCTTACAGTGGCTGCATTATGGTGGTGGGACAATGGCTGGGTTTTTTCTGCTTTTCTACAATGAAATATTCATACCCTCACTCAGTCGCTGTGTGTGCCCTAGTGGGGAGAGCTCAGCTTTGGTGTCAAGTAGCCTGAGGGGTCACTTCTTAGTTGGGGACCCCGAGCAAGCTATTTGGCCTCCCTTAGCCTCCGTTTTCTCATCTGTACAATGGGGACAAAAAAATTTTTTTTTCTTACTTCAGAGGAGCTGGTCACGCCCAGCGCACAGTAGGCACGCAGTAAGTGCCAGCCGTAGTGCATCACACCCCCACGTTCTCTCCACCTGTCTGGCCTCAAGAGGAAACTTGAGACGCCCCCACGTGCCAGACGCTGGTGCTGGGCTGGCACGGGGTCCCCAGGGCAGCCGCCCGCCCACCCTCCAGCCTCATCCCACAAAGCCGTGCTGCCCCCTTACCCTGGTGGCCGGAGGGCCGGCATCGGTCCCGCAGGAGAGCCCGGGCAGCGAGGCCGGGCTCCGAAGCGCGGGGCGCGGGCGCGGGCAGGGCGCGCGGGGGCGCGGGCCGCGCGCTCCGGGCCGTGCGCCCCGCGGCCGCCGCGTCCTCGCCTCCAGCGCGGGCCTCGCGCGCCCCGGCCGGCCCGGGGGCAGGCCCTGCGCAGCGCCGCGCCGGGTGGGGGGCGGGCCTCGCGGGCCCTGGAGAGGCGCCCGGGCGGCGAGGGCTCCCGGCGGGCGCGGGCGGCACCGCTGCGGTGGCCCCGCTGCTGAGTGGTGGGACGCGATTTACTGGCTGCAATTCCCGGCGCCCCTCGATGGCACTTAAGAGAGACCGGGAGGGAGCCGGGGAGAGCGGGCGGAGGGCGGGCGGGCGGAGGAGGGGCGGCGGGAGCCTTGCGTGCTGGCGGGGGAGGGGCGCGGGCGGGGGCGGGCGGGCGGGAGGTGGGGAGAGGCCCGGATGGAGGCGGCGGGCGGCCGCGGCGCGCGGGGCTGGGGTGGGTGGGGGCCTTGCCTCTAGCCCCCGCCCACCCTCGCCCAGCACCCCTATGCACTGGCGCAGTTGGTGGGGGATAGGCCAGTCCCCACCCAACCGGTCCACCACACCCCACCCCTTCAAAAAAAATCCTCCATCCAACTGGCCCACCCCACCTCAACCTCTTTCTTCACAATTATCCCACCATCCAACTTGGCCCACCCTGCCAAGCATCCTCCCACTTCACAGCAACCCCCCCCCCCCGCACCCCCCCCCCCCCCGACTTCTAACCAGCCTGCCTCACCTCTGCCCCTCCCGATCACCACACCACTGGGATCAAAACTCTTGGCCCATGAGCCCAATCGAGCCAAAGGCATACTTGGTTTGACCCCATGGCATTTTTTGTTTTTAATTAAAATTGATTCCCGTCATTTAAAAATCGAGAATTTTCACGTAAAAATCCACATTTCCAGCTTAGTTTGGAAAAGAGGCTCAGGCAGGCGCCTCTCCCCTTGCGTTGCTGCTTGGCAGCCCTCTGGACAGAATGCGGGCCTGCAGCTTGCTCCGGGCCCACCCGGCTGGCCCCGAGGGTGTGTGTTCTCCTGCATGCAGCCCTGCACTCCCCAGTGCCTCTGCAAGCCCCTCTCTTTGGGATGCCCACCCCCACCCCTTAAGGCCCCTCTTCCAAGAAGCTTTCTGGCACCGTTCCGCACCCCCAGTGGCCACCCAGCCCTTCCCTGCGCCAACAGCCTGCTCTGCCTGGTTCCTTGCTGGCTGGCACGGTGGCCTCTGCGGCTGCGCTCTCTCACCACAGGGCTCCTGCTCTCTGGCTGGATTCTCCCTCCCATCCTGGCCCTGGGCCTGGCCCACAGTAGGCACTCAGTAAGTGTTGGCTGAGGGGCAACTGAAGAACAGCCGGATCGGGAATCCACAAGGCAGCCTGGGCCATGGTGGGCACAGGGCACCAGTCCCTGCAGCTGATGTTCATTTTAAAAGCCCCAAATGTTCATTCTGGGTGGCTCTTGCCAACCAAGGAAGCTAATGATTTCCACGCTTCATTTTTTCCCACCTTAATCCCATTGCCAAGGCTTTAGGTCCTCTGCTGCTGTGCCCTCAGACTGGCATCAAAACCCTCCCAGAAGCTGCAGTCTACCTGGGGAGTGTCCAAGAGGCTCAGAGAGGGCCCAACTCTGCCTTCCCGGCACCTGTGAGGTCACAGTAGCCCTCAGGGCCACAGGGTCTGAGGCCAGCAGCTGGCCAGTGACCAGAGGAGACAGAGTAGCCCAGAAAGCCCTCCTGGGGCAGGGGTACTTCTGTGATAATGCCCCTGGGCAGGTGTCTCAGCACCCCTTCATCCTACTGCCTCCTGAGCAGACGCTTTTCTAAAAATCTGTGTCACAAGCCCAGCCAAGTACCAAGATCCCATTTTACAGAGAAGAAAGGAGTTCAGAGAAGGTGACCTTGCCAAGGTCACAGGCTGGTAGGCCACTGAGCCAGGAGCCTGGGTAGCCCTGCAAAATGCTCCTGCCCAGCATGGAAGTGACGCCCCCCCCCCCCCCCCCCCGCCTCAGGACTGAATCCAGAGCTCAGTCTGGGAAGTGGGAACGGTATGCAGTGGAGATGAGGGCCCCTGGACCCCAGCACTGACTCTGGCCAGACCTCCCTCCCATAACCTTGCACACCTGGGCAAATGCTCAGAACCCTGTCCCTACCTCCTCAACCAGCCCCTAACCACAGTGGCCCAGCCAGGAGCTGTCTCAGCGAGGGGGCCAGGAAGCAGGCCTAGTTTAAGAGCCAACAGCCATGCCCAAATCACAAAACATCTTCCTAGATCTCAGCGTGCCCACCCATGACATGGGGGAAACAACCCAGCTTCTGTGGGCTTTGGGGGACACAAACTCCCTTCTCAGGGCCGCATAAGAAGGTCAACTGACTTAAGAGACTGAAAGGAGGCTGATGTGGGACCAAGCATGTGAACCATTCAGCACAGCCTAGCAATTGTAAAGTTCAAGGGTATGACCTTGACAAAGGAGGCAGAAGGAACAGTGAAAAGCATGGGCCCTGGAGGGTTTACACTCCTAACTCCGCTGTCCCAACTGTGTGGCCTTGGGCAAGTTGCGTAACCTCGCCAGGCCTCAGTTGCCCTGCCTACGACAACAGGACCACTAATGGCATTCCTCACATCATCTGGTTGTGCGGAGGATTCAATGAGATAACTCAGGTCTGATATTTAGAACAGTGCCCGGCACCAGTAATGGCTCTAACAGCATTAGTTCAGTTCTCATTACTCTCTGGCAACCAGTCCCAAGCTCAAGGACCCAGAGCAGCCTCGATTGTGGGCCTGGGAGCTGCATTAGTAGTAGTGATGGGCAAGTAAAAGGGAAGGGGGAACCAGCTAAGCCCTCAGGGTCCAGGATTGTCCTGGAGACCGCAGAGAAGGGCCCACCTGGAAAGAGGGGTGAAGAGATCCTCAGAGAGGCCTTTCCTGACCCCCCTCCAGCTTCGATAGTTCCCAACCCCCCTCCCATTTTACTGTCTCTGTGGTAAGGATCAGTATTTAAATTGTCTTCCAAGTCACCTGCATGTTGTCTGTCTTCACCCTCCCTCCGAGTAAGTTCTGTGAGGATGCAGATTTTTGTCTGTCTTCATCCTTGCTGCACCCCCAGCCTCTAGAGCCGTGACAAGCACATAGTAGGTACTCAACAAATATTTGCCACTGAAAAAGAATTCTCAGATGGTAACAGCTAGAAGGGCGGGATGGCATGGCTCCCTGCCTGTAGGCAGCCCCTCTTCTGAGAAGACAGCCCAGCCCATCCGCTGCGGCCTTGTTACCTTCGTCCCTGTGGAGTGGGGTCAGGAGGCCTCAGTCCTCCCTGTTCTGCAGCCAGGAAGCATGTCCCCGTCACTGCAGTGCAACGGGGACTCTTGAACGAGGGAGGGACCCAGGCAATTTTCTGGTGCACGGCTCATTCGGGAGCTGCCTGGTGACACAGACAGGCCTGCGGGCCTGGGAAGGCCCTGTACCAGCAGACGCAGCCTGGGACTCCGGTCCTGGAGCCTGGCAGGGCTTCTCCACCCCCGGGGACTGGAGGGGCTTCCTGGAGGAGCCCCGGGATGTCATCTGGGGACTGGGCTCCTGCCCCCTCCCCAGCCACAGTCCCTCATGTGTGCATGGCACTCCCCCGTTACAGTTTACAAAGTGCGTTCACAGACATTATCACATCGCTCCTAAACGCCCCCTAAAAACCACAATAAATCTCTCGCTCTGGCTCCGGAGCCCACCGGCTGCTTGCTTCCTAATCAGTGAGCAGAGGGCCTCGGGGCTCAAAGCCTGCCAAAGCCGCACCAGCAGGGGCAGAAGGGGGTCCACGTGGGCGGGTGGCAGGTGGCGGGTGGCAGGCCCAGCTGGGGCGCTGCGGGATGGAGGAGCAAGCCCCGAGGCCCCGTTCTGCAGAGGAGAAAACTGCTGTCTGGACCCTGGTGTCTCCTGGGAGGGTACTGCTAGTGGGGCTTGAGGGGAGGGGTCAGAACCAGACCCAAGCAGTGGAGTAAAGGTTAGGGAAGGGACCAGAGGTTCCTGGACATGGAGGAGCACCATCAGGGAGGTGCGCTCACGGTCAGGCACATGTGGTCGGGGACTGTCAGCCCCAGGTGGCTTCTCCCTGCTTCTCCCACCCCCTGTAACAGCCCTCCACCAGGTCCCCAGTGAGCCAGGCCTGTGTGCATGCTTCCTCTGCCCGAATGCCTTCACTGCCTTTGGAAGTCCAGGCCTTCTGTGAAGGACAGTTCAGGACTCCCTCACCTGTAGATCCTTCCCAGCTTCCAGAGGCTGCACCCCAGACAGGCCTTCCCAGCCGGGCCTGGGCCCCTGTCCCTGAATTGTCGGGCCCCTTCTCTTCTTTGTCACTTGTGCTTGGAGGACAGCTGCTTTGCAGTGTCTCAGAGTGCCCCCGCCCCCAGCAGTCACAAGCAATGGCATGAGGCTGAGAGCAGCTAGTGGGGCAAGCACCCCAGCCCAAGAATTATAGGGGGAGGGGAGACCCCTGGGACAGGCCCAGCAGCATTGCTCGTGTGTTCAGGCCAGCACCCAACCCTGAGCAGCCACAGAGAAAGAACCCCACCCCCACCCCCAAATGTCGGAGCCAAATCAGCCAGCAGCCGTGGTTGGGTTTTGTTTTTTTTACCATTTCCCTTGATTCTCAAAGTTATAGGATCTCAACTTACAAGCTGTGGAAAGTTCAGGAAAGTTTAAATAAGCAGGGCGAGGGAGGGCCTGGCCCGAGGGGGCTGTGACGGGCCTGGCAGGCGTCCCTCCCACAGCACAGGCCTGCGTCTCCCCACTGCTGCTGCCCATCAGACGGGCGTCTGGGCAAAGCCTGGGGCTCGACCTCTGGACCCAGCCAGAGGCGGCTGATCTGCCACAGTCGTGGCTGTGTCACAGCAGGGGTGGAACAGGTGGCAGCTTCTCCGTGGTCATCTCCGAAAGGATGGGCGTGTTCCCATCTCCTTGATACGAAAGCCAGCTGCTGGGCCTGGGCCCTGGTGGGCGGAGGCACCAGAGTCCTTGTGAGGCGTTCGTCACGCGTATCTGAAGTGAGTCCAGGCTACGGGCTTGAGAAAGCTGGAGGGAGAACAGCCCAGCCCAAAGGGTCCTGGGGCAGATGTCCACCCTCCCAGGGGACATGGCGTCCCTCTGTGCAACCTCAGGGACAGAACCCAGGACTAGGGGGAGAGAGCTGGGGGAAGCCCCAGGGCCCAGCACCTTGACCTAGCGTTCCAGATCCACTCTCCTGATAAGGCGCTTGGGTTCAGAAATTTAAAGAACTCTTCCCAAACAACAATAAAAGGACAAACAACCCAATTTTTAAAAGGGCAAGGAATAGGAACAGACATTTCTCCAAAGAAGATATACCAATGGCCAATAAGCATGTGAAAAGATGCCAACATCACCAGTCATTAGTCAAACCCACAGTAAGACACCGCTTCTCCCCCACCAGGATGCCTGTCACCAAAGACAGGCGAAGCCAAGTGCTGGAGCCGAGATGGAGAAACCAGAACCCTCGTGCGCTGCTTGGGGGCAATGTAAATGGTGCAGGCACTGTGGGGAACCGTTCCTCGAAAGGTTCAACAGTCCTGGCTGGCGTGGCTCAGTGGATTGAGCGGCGGCCTGAAAACCGAAAGGTCACCAGTTCGATTCCCAGTCAGGAGCTTGCCTGGGTTGCAGGCCAGGTCCCTGGTTGGGAGCATGTGAGGGGCAACGGATTGATGTAACTCTTACACATGAATGTTTCTCTCCTCTTTCTCCCTCCATTCCCTTCTCTTGAAAAATAAATAAATGAAAATAATAATAATAATAATAATAATAATAATAATAATAAAGGTTAAACAGCCCTGACTGGTACAGCTCCAGGGTGCAGCTCAGCTGGGCACCATCCTGCAAAGCAAAAGGTCACCAGTTTGATTCCCAGTCAGGGCTCATGCCTGGGTTGCAGGCTGGTCCCAGGTTAGGGGCGTGCAAGAGGCAACCAATCGATGTTTCTCTCACACATCGATGCTTCTCTCCTTTTCTTTTTCCCTCCCTCCCTTCCCCTCTCTCTAAAAACAAAAATATAAAATAAATAAAATATAATATGAAGAAATGCAGAAATTTTTAATAAAGATATTATTTATTTTCAGAGAGGGGGAAGGGAGGGAGAAAGAGAGGGAGAGGAACATAGCTGTGTGACGGAAACAATTGGCTGCCTCTTGCACGCCCCCAACCAGGGACCTGGCCCACAACCCAGGCATGAGCCCCGACTGGGAATTGAACCAGCAGCCTTTTGGTTTGCAGACTGGCACTCAACCCACTGAGCCACACCAGCCAGGGTGAAACGCAGGAACTTTTTCAAAAAGAAAAGTTAAACAAAGAGTTACTTTATAACCCTGCAATTCCACCTCTAGGTATCTGCACAAGAGAAATGGAAACACATGTCCACACAACTTGTACAGAGTGTGAAGAGCAGCATTATTCCAACAGCCTGGAAGTGAGAACAACCCAGTGCTCCCCGACTGGTGGATGGATAAACAAAATGTGGAAATGGGGCTTATCCATACAGTGGAATATTATTTGGTCATGAAAAGGGATGAAGTACTAATTCATGCTACAACATGACCAAATCAACCATTAATAAAATAACAACAAAAAAAAACCTTGATGCTCAGTGAAAGAGCCAGACATAAAAGGCCACATAGTGTCTGATTCCATTTATATGAAATGCCCCAAAACAGCAAGTCCACAGAAACAGGAAGGAGGTCAGCCCTTACCAAGAGCAGGGAGTAAGGGGAATGGAGAATGACTGCTAATGGGTACGGAGTTCCTTTGGAGGATGATGAGAGTGTTCTGGAATTAGGTAGTGGTGATGCTTGCACAACTCTGTAATTATACAATACTGAAAACCAGAGTAAATTTTATGGTATGTGAGTTGTAGCTCAACAAAGTTTTTTTTTTTAATGATAGGGTCCCCACATCTCAGTCTACCCCACAGGTCCCTAGGACTTGGCTCTGCCACCTGCCTGGGCTCACCCCTGCCCCTCCCAAGCCAGGAGAATGGTAGGGCACCAGATATTGGATGGCCTGATGTGGGCACAGGACCCTGCTTTCTCCGGAAGGGCCACCTTTTGCTCTAGCCAACCCTTCTTCCTGGAACACTCTTTCCCCACTTGCTGCTCATTCTCCGGGCCTCAGTTCAGATACCTGGCCCTCAAAGAGGCCTTATCTGATCCCAGACCCCATAACTGAATCTTGTCTCTCCCAGAGTCCCCAGCCTTCCATGCAAGCAGGGCGCCAGCACAGAGGAGGTGCTTAGTACACCTTAGCCAAATGAGTGAAGCAAGAACAAGAAGCGCAGTCTGAGGCTAGGTGTCGGGATGGGTGCGGCTGCAGAGGAAGTGGGTAGGCTGAGGAGGGTCTGTGGCCAGGTGGGCTTTCCTCAGGGCAGTGGGAAACCATGAGGATGAGAAAGGCGGCACGACAGACTCAGGTTCCAGAAGGGTCCCTTTGACTATTCTACAGGGGATGGACCGGCAGCACTAGGCTGGACACATGGCCAGAAGGAGACAGTGGCCTTAGTCCACATCTGCTGAGGCAGGACCCGGCCTGGGACGGAGGAGGAGCACACTGGGGAGGAACGTGGGAGCCAAAATCACAGTGACTTGGAGCAGCACCCGTGGAGGAGAGAGGGAGTCCAGGATGGTGCCAGGCTTGGTGGTGCAGAGGGCCGGGGGCGGGGGGGGGGGGGGCGGATGCCTTCAAGGCTGGGGGCGCTGCAGGAGGAGCACCTCTAGTGTGACATTCTCTGAGGTGGTCAACTGTGGGACCGGAGCAGGTAGCGCCACCCCCACTGACCACATCCATCCAGTCACTCCTGTGATGCTTTCCACATCCGCCCTCCCTGACTCCCCATGTTTCTGGATCAAGCACCAGCACCTTCTACCGACAGAGGCCACAGCCCCCCCACTGGCCTCCCTACCTCGATCCCCTTGTCTTTTCTCATTTGTCCTCATGGTTCCACCAGCACAGGGTGGGGCATTCCCCAGCTCAGAAACCTTTCATGGTTCCCCACTGCCCTCAGAACAAAGGCCAGAGCTCCTGCAGGGCTCACCTGGCTTTGCAGACTCCTCCCACCCCCACACACCATCCTATTCCAACATCCTCCCCTACCCCACGCCCCTGGGAGCACTGCGCTTCCCCCAAATGCCCTTTCCCCCTCTCTGCCAGGTGCAAAGGTACCTCCTCAGACCCCTCCCTCCCTGAGCCTTGGCAGCATGCAACCCTCAACTCTGCCAGGGTTTTCTGGAACCCAAGCCATGAGGCACGACCTGACCAGGATGTTTTAGTGATAGGGACTCTACTTGAAATGACTTAGGAATGTTTTTAAAAAGATTTTAGTCAATTATTCTTAGAGAGAGGGGAAGAGAGGGAGAAAGAAAGGGAGAGAAGCACACCCCCACTGGGGACCTGGCCCACAGCCTAGGCGTGTGCCCTGACCGGGAATCAAACCAGCGACTGTTCACCTTGAGGGACGATGCCCAACCCACTGAACTATACTGGTCAGGGCTGTGACTGTTTGACAGTCACTTAACATATTCATAAACTTGCTGAGTAACCTGAAAATTGAAAAGAATTCAGAGTACCCTTCGGTCTTATACTGCCCCATGGAGAAGCTGCTTCAAGCCCAGACACACTGGATGTCAAGTCCGAGAGAGCAGAGACCTGTCTGTGGAAATCATGGATGCAGCACCCAGACAGGTGGGAAACAGGACAGTGGATGGACAGGAAGGGAGGTGGGGGAGGAGGGTGGGAAGATGTGTGGGTGAATGGTTGGGTAGGAGGACCAGTCGGGAGGGTCATATCAGCCTCAGTCCAGCCACAGTCCAGAGCACAGAGAGGATGGCCCTTCCTGGGGCGGGGCTGGGACTCAGGGAGCCCCGTGGATTTAGAAGAACCACTCCAGCCTCCCTGACGGCCTCCTTTGAGCCTCTAGGCCAGCAAATGGGCTGGAACTCTCTGGAATCATCCTCAACACATCTCTCTCTCTCTCTCTCTCTCTCTCTCTCTCTCTCACACACACACACACACACACACAATCCATCAGCAAATCCTGTTAGATTATTTTCAATAGCCTCCCATCCATCTCCCCAGTGGTGCCCTTGCCCCTCCCCCAGTCTATTCTCAAATCAGCAGCCAGAGGGATCCTTTTAAATGGTGAGTCCAGGAGGCCTCACCATCTGGCCCCCATTTCCTCTCCATGCTCGTCTGCTCCCGCCTCCCCCTCCCGCACTCCCCTCCAGCCGCACCGGCCTCCCCCTCCTCCTCCACCACGCCAGGCACGCTCCAGCTCCAGGCCTTTGCCCTGGCTGTTCCCTCTGGCTGGAATGCTCTTCCCCAGAGAGCTGGCTGACTCACCTCCTCACCTCCTTGCAGCCTTTGCTCAAATGTCACTTCTCAATTAGACCTTTCTTGGATGCTTTATTTATCTGAAGAAAAAAAAAAAAAAAGAAAAATCCACCCCTTGTTTCCCTTCCCTGTTTTTTTTCTTAGCATTTATCACTCCAGACAATAATATATTTTACTTTCTTATTATGCTCTTTGTCTGTGTTCCTCCATTAGAATGTGATCTCCATGAAGGAAGGCAGGGGTCTGGTCCACTGCTGTGTCCCCAGCACTAAGCACAGGGTCGGCAGGACACATGTGCAAGATGGATGGATGGATGGATGGACGGCCTTTCCAGGGTCCGGGTTTGCTCTTCCTGGGCTCCCTGTCCTAGGTTTATCGCCTGCACAGGTCCTCCCTGTCCCCTCACTGTCTTTATCCCTTGGTCACTGGTTTCTTAGCCTGCCCCAGGCCACTTTAAAGAGTCCAGAAGCCGCTCAGGGACTGCCTCCCCGTACTCTCCGGCTGCCTACACTCTTGCAATAGGCTGCCAGGATGGGCACAGCCACAGTGGCTCCAAGTTGAGTTCAAGGGAAGACAACTAGGACTGGTTCAGAAACAATTATACAGGACCTTCCCCAGCGGGCCCAGGGGGACCTCAGCAGCCAGGACTCCTCAGAACACCATCTGCAGCCACCAGTGGACATTCTCTTGCCCTTCCACCCCACTGATGCTCCGTGTTCACTTTCCTACACGAGCCTGAGTCCGGCCTGGCCGGGCAGACAGAGTGGACTGACTGGGGTTGCAGGATCACTGAACAAATAAAGAAACTGCAGCTCAGAGAGCATGTGAGCTGCCCCAGGCCCCCAGCGAGGTCTGATGGGGAGTCTCCAAGCCCCATCGGACCCTGTGAGTGACGAGCCAATGTGCGCTCCAGGGCTAAGTAGAGGACTGGGGTAAGGGAGCCCGTGAGCAGTGACCGGCCCGCCGCAGCGCTCGCAGGGACTTCACGCGGTTTGCTGTTGCAGAGACATGGCCCTGGAAACCTGGGGGAGCTTGTTGGCTATGGAGGTCATGTGTGTGCACACATTGTACATGTGTGCACGTGTGCAAATGTGTGCACGTGTGCATGTATTATAAGGCACAGGAGTCATGAACAGACAGATCACTGTGGGTCCCCAAATTCATGTCCTCTCACCTCAGTGACATCAAGCGGTGGCCTAGAGATGGGGAAGGGCAACCAGGACAGAGGGAAGGGAATGTCTGGAGCATTCAGCCAGGGGCACAGTAGGACACAATCCTAACCAACATGCAAAGCCAGCCAGACCCAAGTGCAAAAGCCCACTCAGCTGCTGAGTCACTGGACTTCAGGAAGGCAGCCTAGTTTGTAGAAGCCTCAGTTATATTATCTGCCAAATAGGTTCAATAATTCCCATGCTGAAGGGTGGTCAAGATTAAACAAGATGAGGTAGGCATTCAGTACATAACTATGTAGGCTACCGGCAGTTTCATTAGAACTCACACTTGCACAGGAGAACGGGCTGCCCACTCATTCCAGAAGTGATCACTGAGCCCCGTTTCTGCCTTGCCACAAACAGGGCACCAGACACAAAGCCTTGCCCTCAAGGGACTCACAAGTAACCGGGGTAATGTGCTTGAACGCGTGTGTCCCAGCTGGCTGACTTTCAGAGGCAGTACAGTTTGCTGCTTTATAAGCACAATCTCATTCAATCCCTGAGAGAACCCTGAGTTGCGGGCTGCTACTGACATCCCACAGATTAAAAAACAGAGAGGTGAAGTAACCTGTCCATGGTCACCCAGAAGGAGAAGAGCAGAGCCGGGATTTGAAATAAGTAACTTAACTAACCATGCTCAGAACAGAAACCTGCATGACCTGGATCATTGTAGCATAAACCAAGGCAGCCCTTGGGGCTACAGGAACATTGAGGAAGGAGGGTTTTGAGACAGGTGTCTCAGGAAGGGACTGGCAGGGAACACCAACAAGCAGGGACTTAAAGACATGAAGGCTTGGACTGGGAAGAAGGGGAGGGACAGGCCAGTCAGGGAGGACAGCCCGGACGATTGCCCAGAATGGGGTAACAGCCGGCCAACCCAGGCTTCCTTCCTTCTCCTGGCTCTACCCTCCCAGCTGATGCAGCTCTCAAAGGTACTCACAGCCTCTGGCCTTTGCCTATGCTGATCCCTGTTCATAAGCTGTTCCCCTTATTGTTCTCCCTTTTAGGCTCAGTGGTGGCAGGTCGGTTTTGAAAACATGGATTCCCAACCATGTGCCTTTCCTGCTGCACTGTCCTGCCTCACAGAGAGGATGAGACTTAATCCTGGAGAGACCCAGGATAGACAGGAAATCTGCAGGAAGAGCATGGTGAGCAATGGAACAGAATGTGCAAAGACGCGAGGGCAGACCAGGATTGTGCCTGGGTCCCCCTCCTGCATGGCCACAGTCCCCATCACGCTCCTGACTCCAGTGCTCTTCCACTGCCCTGTCCAGGGGCTGGCAGGATATAGGCAGAGAATGCTCGCGCCGTGGGATGGAACTTGGGCTGTGATACTGCTCAGCCAGCTTACTTCTCCCTATGCCTTTCTCTCCTATAATATGAGATTGCAGGCCGCATCTCAAGAATGATTTGAGACAAGGTAAGAAACTAATACAGTCAGTACCAGCTCAACAAATGCCAATAGCCTAGAACACCATGACGGAGCCCACTGGGTCCTGGCACTGAGCTACTCACCAGCTGGGGAGCCAGGCGGCTCTGGAAGGCGGGGAGGCTCTGGGTGTAGCCTGGGCAGGATTGTGACCAGCGCAGTTAGGTGAGTACACAGATGAAATGTGAGCTCTGCCTCCTGGAGGCCAGGGTCCGCAGAGGCAAAAGGCCCTGGCCTGCCCTCAAACCTGTGCTTCCCCACATGTCATTGTGGGGCCTCCCAGTTACTCCAGGTGCTGGCTATGACCCAACCAAGCTGATAGATGAGACCAGGGTGGGGGGCAGCAGTCAAGGGCTGGCCCACCACTGGCCTGGACCCCCACCCAGCTCCCAGACAGGGAGGCAGCAGGGATCTGTGGCACTGCTCTGCAGGGGCAGGGCTGTTGGAGGTGGCCCTTTCCCACTCTGTCCTCAGAGCCTGGCTGTTACAGGCAAAGCTTGAGAGGTCTAGGAGGGGACGGTGGCTCTTACTGGGCACCTTCTGGGGGCCAGAAAAGGGCTGGGTGCTTTATAGCACTTCTTAGCTGACAGTTACGTAGTAATACCCCTGTTTTACAGATAAGGAAACTGAGGCTTGGAGAGGTCGAAGAAACTTGGACTTAAGCCCCTCTGCCCTTCACTCCCCCTCCCCCACATGCAGAGGTTGTTGAACTCTAGTGATGACAGGGAGCTCACTCCTGCAAAGACTCTCTCTTGGGCAACCTGAGACAAAGTTATCACTGTGTGCTAAAATTGGCACTGGACGTGAGGGGAAGGGCTCAAAATGCTGACATATTGTGAAGGTTGAGCCACCAGGATTTGCTATGGATTGAATGAGGGAGAGGAGAGAGAGCGACTGAGAGATCAAAGATAACCCCAAGGTGTTTGGCCTGAGCAAGGGAGCGGGGAAACAGACGTGCCCTTGCCCGAGATGGGAAGGTTGCAGGAGTGGGGCCTGGTCAGGAGCTCAGACCATGACCTGCTGAGGTGAAGCCGCCCACCAGCCATCCAAATGGGGATGTGGCAGAGGTGCTGGCTGGACAGGTCTGGAGTTTGGGAGAAAAGACCAGGCAGAGCGCAGGTACTTGTTCCAAGAGTCCCTGTGTCTTCTACGCAGCAGGTCTTCAGTAAATGCCTGCTGACCTGGCCTGCAGGGCCTTGTGGGTGACACAGAACTGGCCACAGCACAGTTCCTGGCCTCTTGGAGGGGCAGACAAGGGGTCACCCATGGGGAACCACACCCCAAGGGGGCAGGAGCAGCCCCACCAGCATCCCCCCAATAACAAGGCAGGATGGTAACCTGGGAAGGCTCTTTGACCGAGGTGGCATGAACGTCTGGGCAGACAGAGACGTGGCAGGTGCTCGGGGAAGGCAGGTGCTCCAGCTTCAGGGCGAGGTGGGCCATTGGAGGAGGAAGGCCCAAGGGAGCCACCGGAGCTGGGGCTCCGTGGATGAGTGCGGGAGCTGACCCCTGGCTCCAGTCCAGGCTCTGGGACCCTGGACAAGGTACTTAACCCCTGAGGTATCCACTTTTGCCTCTAAAATAGGAATGGTAACTGCACACCCTGCGTGGGCTAATGTGAGGATCAAGTGAGTTAAGCCATGTGAAGTGCCCAGAGTAAAGTGATGGCACGTGCTCAGTAACATGGCCACCCAGCAGTTCTACGTCCAGAGAAGGCAGTGCACTCTAGCTGCTTGGAGGACGGACAAGCGGGACAGAACACAGTGCTCGAGACGCAAGTGCGAGGTGCGGGGGCCCAGATAAGGAGGAGTCCTTTATCCGCTTTGGGCAATGGGGAGCCACGGAAACTTCTGTGCAGAAAGATGAGGGTCGTTCCATTCAGTCCTTGATTATCCCCCACCCGTGCTCAGCTGGACACACCCTCCCATCCTAGACCCAGCAGTCCCAATTAGCACCCTCCCTGCGGGTCCAGAGGCACATCTCATAGTAACAGCTGACGCTTGCTGCTCACTACGTCACACCTCACAACAGCCCATGAAGTCAGTGTGAGGTTGGTCCTTTTCTTCTTCTTATGATTTGACAAATGAGGGAGACAAGGCACAGAAAACATCATCACAAAACGTCATCATGTAGATGGTGGCTGGCAGAGCTGGGGTGCAAACCCGGGCAGTGGGCCTGACTCCAGAACCTGCATCAGCCTCTCCCAGCTCTAAGGTAGATCCCAGAGCCCTTTGAGGGGGCTGGCCATGGTGGACTGTCCAGCACAATTGATTCTCCCAGCCAGCAGGGCAGGGTCAAGGTGCCTGTTCAGCCTAAAGAAGTGTGACTTGCCCAGGCCCCCACAACTTGCCCTTGAGGATCTGGGACTCCAGTGCAGGTCTGTTAGACCGAAAAAGCCTGTGCCAGCGGCCTGGCAGGACTCTGAGCTCCCTTTAACCTGGGCCTGCCTCGGGGATGAGGTCTCAGCCTGGAGCCATTTCTGAGATCCTCATACCCCTTTGGGGAGGGGCGAAGACAATGGACTCCCCTTTCCCAGGCTTCCCTGGGGCTCATGTCATGGACCCCTTGGCTGCCGGTTCCTCTCCTGACTTTGCCCTTTCAAAGAGATTTTTCATCTCCAAAAACGACCTGGCCTACTGGTCTGGCCGTGCTCTTGGGAAAAGAGACTGAAAAGCAGGCTTAACTGCATCCTCTTAACAGTTTCACAGCCAGAAAAACCAGCGGAGGGAAATACAATGTTTGCAGATCAGGTCAGGTCCACGGTCAGTTCATAAAAATGGATTCCTGGAAAAAATATAAACCAGCAATTTACCCTGTGAATTTTATTGGCCTCAAAAAAAAAAAGAAATCTACCCCATTTGAATAGCAAGGTAATGAGGAAGATAAACCACTCCTTTCTTAGTGAATAAGGACACACAAAAAGTCAACAGAAATGAAAAGCTCACACACAGTTTCAGGTCTGATTCATTAGCCGCTTTTGTTTCATAAGAACCAGCATTTCTATTAAAATAGGATGACGTCCAAAAGGTCTGTTTGCTTTTTTTTAAAAAATAGTTTTTAATACAGGGCAAGGCCTAGGTTTATTTATTTATTTAGTCAGTTAGTTAAACAAAGCTCACGTTCTCCTGACTTCATGCCTGTTACTACAGCCAGAGGGAAACTGATTTCCGAATCCATCTGATATGTCGGATTTCTTTGTGGCATCCGCTTCATCGCGCAGCAGCCAGCCATGATGTCATAAGCCCATCAGATTTCCGGCAGGGGGGAAACGCTGGGGAATTGGTAGGAATGGATGTTTCTTACCCGTCAGGAAGGGGGCGGGGAGGGGCTGGGTGCATTTGGAAGGCAGGGGACGGGAGGCAGGCTCAGTGTTCACGTTATTAAATGTCAGGCAGGAACCTGAAGAATCCAGCCACCCAGATGTTTTCTAAATATCCAGATGTCTGGCACTGAGCAGACCGTGCTCCCCCCGCCTCCTGTCCCAAGAGCTGCTCCACATTTTGGCTCTGACCCCAGGTTGACAGGGAGTGCATGCTGCCAGGAGCTGTACATCCTCCAGGTTGCCCACCCTCGGATTCGGAATTTTTTTCCTAAATCTTTACACATGGATGACAGGAGTAACTAGGTCCAGATTTTTAAAAGCTGTTGAAGCAGTGTTTGAAAAGTTCAGTCCCTGGAATTAGCTTCCACAGAATACACTATGGAAGCCAAAAAGGAGGGGGGAAAATCACTCAGCCAACACACACACAAACATATGTGACTCTTAAACCATAGGACTTAAAAACCCAAAACAAAACCAGCGAGTCTGAGAACCAAGGACTGGCGATGCTGAGAAGCGCAGAGCCCCCCCTTCCAAGGGCGAGCTTCCCCAAATCGGAAAACCACCCAACAGCTTTGTTCTCCCCGACAAAGCCCCTCGCTTCCAAGGAACAGACAGTTGCCAACAAAAGCACAGGGTAGAACTAATTTACACTCCGACTCCAGGCGTCAAGGAGTCATGAAGTATAGAAATGGAACTGGCTTTGCCTGGGAAGCTGCCTCCCCACCACCAGCGATGGGGACTCCCAGGCCTGGGGGAGCCCCGCAGGCCACAGACCTAGGAGAGGCCTGGCTTCTAGGCAGCCTGGCCGCGCGCCCACTGAGGCTACCTCTGAGGCCTCTGACATCATAGTTAATGGCTCCTGAAAATGAGCCAAGAACTGCAGGCCCTTGGGGGCCAAACCCTATGACTTCACGTGGAGCCAGGAGAGGCAGCTGGGGAGGGGGCCAGATCCAATTAGAAACTAGTGCTCGGGCGATGAGAAAAGGGGGCTCCTGAGAGGAGGGTGTCTGGCAGAGGGGAGGGGGAGGGGAGGGGGGACTCCAGGCTGAAGGGGCGGGGGTGGGGGTGGTCTGTGGCCTCATCTCCTAGAACACCCTCTGTGCTTTTCACAAAAACCAAGAGCTAGGGGTGCCTGAGTGGCCCGCCCAAGGTCACCAGGCTAATTAGCAGACAGCCAGTCCTGGGGAACCAAAAACACAGGCCTGGCCTTGCACAACTCTTCCCTGAACGCTATCTAATTTAATCCTTACAACACACTGTGAGGAAAGGATTATCATTAACCTCAGTTTCCAGAGGAGCCAAGGAAGGCACAGAGAGGTTAAGTAATTTGTCCAAGGTCACACAGCTAGTCATTAGCAGAACTTGGTCTGAACCTCTGAGTCGCTGACTCGGAATCCAGTGCTCTTTCTACTGGGTGGAGGAAGCAGTTAAAGTTGCTCCAGGAGCTGTGAATGTGATTTCAATACATATTTTAAAAGCTGGTGATCCCCACAGAACAGAAGGGAGTAAAGTCATGAAATTAATTTTTTTACAGCAGTTTCGGTCAGGTGGGCTGTCTGACTGAGTGGGTGGGGAGGCTGCTTTTATTCTGTCCCTGCCAGAGCCTGAAGAAAACATGCAGCCGCCCCAGCCCTGCAGGCATGGAGGTGCTCGGCCCCCCGAAGCGGGGAGGGCAGGCGTGGGGGCCACTGAAAGCTTTGTGAGGCGTCTCTGGGAGCGTCATCTGCCACAGGACAGGCGCCAGAGTGTAGGTCTGACAGCGCCAGGGGAGGAGAAGTTCACTGAGGGGAGAAACTGCAAAAAATAAAAATAAGTCGGTCCCTCTAGGCCTGATTTTTACTTTCCAGCCAGGAGTTTAAATGAACTGCAGGTCACCTGGGAAGCTATTTGTAGCCCAGAGAGAAGCCTGACTCTGGGTCAGAGAGGCAATGCCCTTGGTTCTGTCTGCCTAGGATGAGAGATGGCGGGTGGGAGCCAGGCAGTTACTGGGTGGCGATGTACCCTGTTCATCCTGGGGAGCCTGCTGGCCACCACCTTCCAGAGCAGCATTGGAAGAGTTGGGCAGAATCGTGGGGAACAGGCTAGTCTGAGCTCAGAGAACAGGTCAGGCACTGGGCTGCAAGCCTCTCCTTCCCTCCCACAGGCAGGGCCACTTCCAGCAGGCCGGCCTTGGCACTTCAGCGGGCCATCTGCACCAGGCCCCTCCCTGTTCTCTTCCTCACCAGGCTGGTGTCTTTTACTGTGTTTCTGTGAACGGCACATGGGGTGTGGAGCCCAGGACTCAGGCCAGGGGAGGGGAAAGAAAACTTTGCCATCTGGATGCCTGACCTGGCGGAGCAGCTACCGTCTTTCAGGGGGAAATTCTATTCATTCTTTATTTGTTTAGCCTACCTTCTACCCAGAAGAGATTTAGGGCCTGTCCTCACGGCATTTACAATTGATGAGGGGAGGGGAAAAGAAAAATGCTGGTCCAATAACAACATAAAAATGTGCATGGAGGGAGCAGGCTATGAACAAGACCCCGTCAAAGGGAAGCATCAGATCGGGGGGATCCAGAGAAAGTTTCCTGGGGCCCAAAGGATGAGGAGACATTAACCCCTCTGACTCACTGTCACCTCTACAGAGAAGTCCTTCCTGATGCCCACTCATGGCTGCCTCCCATTCCCAGGTCCTATGCCCTTCCCGACCATTGGTCATCATCCCGGCCCTATTCTGGAAGTCGTATGAGGGCAGAGATTGGGTCTGTCTTGTTCACCATTGAGTTGCAGTGCCTGGGACATAGGAGATGTTTAATGACTACTTGTTGATCAAAAAAGTGAACATGTGCCCTGGCTGGTGTGGCTCTGTGGATTGAGCACGGGCCTGCGAACCAAACAATCGCGGTTCCATTCCCAGTGAGGGCACATGCCTGGGTTGCAGGCCAGTTCCCAGCAGGGGATGCACAATAGGCAACCATACATTGATATTTCTCTCCCTCTTTCCTTCCCTTTCCCTCTAAAGATAAATAAATAAATAAAAATCTTTTTAAAAAAATGAACAGGTGCGAAGGACCTGCGGTAGGAGGATCACAGAGACTAGGAGAGTGTGGGAGTAGGAACAAGGCAAAAGACACGGAGAGTACTGGGGGATGAGACTGAGCCACCCCAAAACCACCGTGCACATGTTAAGTATCTCCTCCCACCTCCAAGCTCCCTTCTGCCCTTCCCCTGTGTTAAAGACTGGGGCTGGTGTCTTTCTCCTAGAGGAGGAGAGTGTCATATAGCTACCACTGGATCTGCCCCCAGCACAGCACACCTGGAGAGGAGGTAGGTGGGCAGTAGAATCACCTGCCCGATATTCTCCCTCTCCACCACTGCCTTCCCTCCTCTATTCATCCCCTGGCCTGGTACTGTGGGACCACCTGGAGCCGCAAAGAGGCAGTGAGAGGCAGACCTAGGGGTCGCAACCCAGGACCTCCCTACATCCCACCCCCAGGTCCCATCTGCACCGCCCCCCGCACTACCACATCTGGCACCCTTTCTCTTTAGTGAGGCTCGGACCAGACCCGTTTTGCCATCCCCTCAGCTGATTACCAGCGTGTGGCGTGTCTGAACACCAAGCTGGCATCTGTCCCTCAGATTCCCCACAGGGGACAGGGAGAATACCGCAGATCAGAACGGGCAGAGCCGGTGCTGGGTGAACTTGTCTGAAAGGCTCAAAGTCAATCTCCTCTGGTTTTCCTCTAGGATTCGGTCCTCCAGCAGCCCAGGCTGGGGTTTGGGACTCGTCCCCGCCGTCCCGCGCCACCCACCGCGGGAGGAGGCTGAGACACCTCGCTGTGATGCGGCGGGTCCCAGCGCGCCCCCAGCGCCGCGCCTCCAGCTGCGCCGGGACCCTGCCCCGCGCGGCGGGGCTGCGTGCGCTCCAGCAAACTTTCCGCGTCTGCCGCCCGCCCGCGCCCACACCTGCCCGCGGTCCAGCGCCGGCGCGGGTCCGCACGGCCTCACCGGCCCCCGAGTCGCGGGAGGGTGCCTCCCGCCGAGTCCGCTCTCCCCCGCCTCCCCCGCCGCGGACTACCAACGTCAGCCTTAGGGGTCAGTCAGGGCTACCTCGGGGTGCTCGGGTGACCCCCCTGCCTCATCCGGACCACCCGCGCTCGTCCACACCGCCTGGCCGCCCCAGGTCACGGAAGACGCCCCGGCTCGGGGGCCGCGTGCACACCGCCTCGGAGATGCCTCAGCACCGAACCGCGTCCGCACCGCTCGAGGCTCACGAGACCCCTGGGAGCGCGGTCCCGGACGAAGACCCCGCGACAGCCGCTCAGTGTGTGTGTAGAGGGGTGGCCAGTCCTTTCCCGGTGCCCCCTACCCGGGGCGAAACCGGCCGGGGCTGCTTACCTTGTCCGCTCCCTCACGCTCCGGTCCCGGCGGTGCGGTCCCTTTCATACATTTTGCAATATTGTCGATGGAGAAAGAAAATGTTATAAATCCGCTCTCGGCCACGTGTCTGTCCTCCAACCTCCCCCTTTGCCTCTTTTTTCGGCCGTTAGGACAATACTCGGCCTCAGCGTCCGGCCGCTGGTCCGGGGGCACCAGGCAGGCGCGGCTGGCCGAGGCGGGGCGTGCTCTGGGGCGGGGCCGAGGGCGGGGTCGGGCGGGGCGCTCGCGCTCCGGCCGCCCTCCCGGGGGAGGCAGCTGCCCGCGACTAGCGCTCTTGTTCCGGCTCCTGATTGGTCGGCTGACCGGCGATCCTGACGTCTGATTGGCTGAATGGAAGAAGGGGCTCAGGCAGTGGGGGTGGAGGGTTACGGGTTTCATTCTTTGCCTTTTCTTTCTTGTCCCCGCCGTTGCTCTTTTGGGCCCTCCTGACATCTGCAGACTTTTCCTCGTTGCTTCCGTGCGCCCCATATAACACTTAATCATCCCAGTGTAACGGTTTATTTTTTGCCCTTTCTACCAAATAGGTAGGGAGCACCTCGAGGTTAGGATACAGGGTTTGCGCTGTTCAGCCCTGTATCCGTAGGGTCTGGCACACAGTAGGTGCTCAAGACGTGTTTGCTGATTGAATTAATGGAAAATTTACATGCAGGTTTCTCAGAGCTATCTTTACGGCTAACATCCCTAGAAGATGGTATTATTCTTCAAGAAGCAGGAGACCGAGATGCAGAGAATGCTGTCACCTGGGAGTGAATGGTGAAAACTGAAAACAGGACATGCTTGCATCACTGGACCTCAGATCTCCACTACACAGCGATGCCCTGTGGAGTGTCAGAGCCTCAGTTACCCATATATCAAAAGACAGTATTGGATTAGAGCAAAGGATGTGTTAGAAGATGAATTATGTCAATGAACGTACTATACTTAGCACTGTGCCCGGGTACAGGATGTTAGGAATGAGACAGCCCTAGCCTCCATGTTAAAATACTGGAATCCTGGGCCCGGTCCCTTCCTAGGACCCCCTCCTCTCTAAATCACTGGGGAGGTTAGAAGCTCAAGGTTTTCTGCTCAAACCAGGCTACCTTGCCCACCTCTGTGGGTGTGGGGGCATGTGGGAGGAGCCACAGAAGCTGTCATTAAGCAAACCGACTTGAGCAGGTATGCTAAGCTATTCTGGAGGGAGGGCAACCCCAGGGAACACTTCTGGCAGATCCTCTCAACTGTGAGGTGGTCTCTGATAAGGGATAGGGGAAAGGACTTCTTCTGACAAAGGGGGGTGTAGGAGCTGTTCCTAAAGTTGGGGGCGGGGCGGGTTAATCGACTGCAAAAATGTTATCTGAGATCCTGGGCAGCCGGGCATGCAGAAGAGACAGCTCGGTGGCACAGGGAGTTCTCCCTGTGTATCTGTTGTCACGTGGCCTCTTGTAAAGACACCAGTCACTGGATTTAGGGCCCACCCTAATTTAATATGACCGCATCTTGATTACATGTACGAGAACCCCATATCTAAATCAGATTACATTCACAGGTACTGCTGGTTAGGACGTCAACATATGTCTTTGGGGAACACCCTACCTACAACCCACCACAAAGCTCAGTCAGGAAAGAACGTTCTGGTCAGAACAGAACAACCAGAGCAGAGGCCATGAGGCTGCAGCGCGTAGCTCACCCTCCTCACTGCCCACTGCTCTGTTGCCGCTTATCGCAGGTTCATCTCCCTTCCTGGTACCTGGCAGTTGCCTAAACAGCCAGGAGGGAGCTGACCCTCTGTATATCGGACCTTCTCAGGCCTCCCCTTCTGGCAGACCCAGCCGGATCTGGGGCTCGCAGGAGAGCCCAGCCTGCCTGCCCCTCCTCCCTCACCCGCCTGGTCCCCACCCCCACCCAAATTCTGCATGCAAGATGGACAAGGACAATAAAAGCTGTTTCACAAGCAGGTGGTGATTAATCGCCAAGTTAATTAAAGAGGCAGTAATTACACTCAGATTTCAGAGGAAGGAGAGATGCCTCAGGCAGGGGTGGGTGGTCAGCCTAAGTCTCTCTGAGGAGGTGGGGCCAGAAGGCAGAAAGGATTTGGAAAAGGCAAGGAATAAAAAAAGCCAACAAGTAACGTATTTTTAAAAAGTGGGTGCTTCAACCCTAGCAATAATGTTTTATTTGTCAGAATCAGGCGGTGGGCTTAGATGTTTATGCTTGTCTCTGTACTTTTCCATGTCTTTGAAATATTTATTAACAAAAAAAAAAAAAAGGCAAAAGGAAGGTTAAGTATTTCCAAACTCCAGTTTGGGATTTTATAAATGGCCTCAAATACCTCAAAGTATGCCTCACTTTACACGATGGAGAGGACCTTAAAACCGTTTGTTCATCAAATCCCGTTTGCCCACCCAGGACATTCTAACATCAGCAATGCTCTGTCTTCATTTCTGATTGATTTTCCCTGGCAGAGGCACAGAATTCTTTGCTTTAAGTGTCAGGCTTTCCCTGTCAAGTAGTTAATGACCTATAAAGCACTTAAAACATACTGGAGGAGATGCTATTTGGAGGCACCCTGTGGTGTACCCTCTCCCATTGTCAGTAATCACCACTCATTTATTTGCTCTTATTGGTTTGGAATTTGCTATCAGATTTCCCTAAAGTGCAGCCCACCAGGAAAGGTTCAGTTCCATATGGGTCCAGATGGGTGCTGGGTTGGGAGCTCTGCTTACCCCTCAGTACACCTCCTCTAACTTCCTCATTCGTCCTGCAGATGTGGGCACGATGACCTTCTCATCTGTCCGCAGCCTCCACCTGTCTCCTGAGTCCTGACCCATTCTTTGTCTTTGGGACACCTCCCCCTGCTTGCCACCTGGATTTCTCCTCACTGTGCAGCTCCACTTCTGTGCTGCTGGTTGTGTTTGCTGAAATCAGCCTCCGCCCGTTGGATGGGGGCACGGACACCCCTTCACCCTTACGCCTTAAGGCCAGCAAGTCAGCAAGTCTTGTCCTCCTGCTGAAATGGCTCGAAAGTCTGGTCCCCTGAGCCAACCTCCACCTCCTTGGCATCAGTCTCAGCCCCTTAAGCTTTCGTCTACCTCAGCAGTCTCCAAATTGGGACAGGCCACCCACCCGAGCCACTCACCCGCATTGCCTCCTACAAAACAGTGTGAGGCTTTTGCTCCCCTGCTCCCCGACCTCTGCGTGCTCCTCAGGCCTCGGTTTGGTATCCAAGGCCCTTCACAGCCTGGGGCAGTGACGCCTCTGCGAGTGCCTCACCTTTCCTGCCATCTCACTCCATCTTCCTTCAGGCCTTTGTTCCTGTTTTCTACCTGGACTACCCTCGTCCTTCAAGGCCCCTACTTCCAGGAAGCCTTCCTTGGCTTGCTCAGGCAGAGTTACTGCCCTCTTGGTGCTCCCAAGGACCTTACCACAAGGCATTTTCCCTGGATTCCTGTGTCTGCCTGCCTAGTCACTCATCCAGGGACATTTATTTAATAAAGCTGTTGGGAGCATCAGCTCTGGGTTCAGACAGGCCCAGGTTCAAAACTGGCTTCGTCCCTTGTTAGCTGAGTAACCTTGGGCACTCACTACCCCTCTCTAAGCCTCACTTCCCTCCTCTGCCATGCCCAAGGGCTGGAATCTGCCGCAGCTGGAGGATGACACTAGCCTGGCAAGGTCGGTGCTGAGCCCGAGAGAAGAGGCCCAAGGTCAGCTGAGCACAGAGGCCCAGGCAGCAGCAGCCTCCAAGGTCAGGGCTGTGGGAGGCATCCACGCAGAGGACAGAGCGGGGCGAGCCATGGACCACGGGGGCAGAGGGCTTCTCAAGGACAGACCAGCCTGGGAGGCTGAATAGACCGTTCCAGGAGGGAAAGCATATTTGTTTTCTAGGGTTTCTGTAACCAGTTACCACAAACCTGGTGGCTTAGAACAGCTCATATTTGCTCTCTTACAGATCTGGACACCAGAATTCCAACATCAGTTTCACTGGGCAGAAACCAGAGTGTCAGCGGGGCCACGCTCCGTCCAGAGGCTGTTCTGCTATCCTTTCCAGCTTCCAGAGCTGCATTCCTTGGCTCACGGTCCCTTCCTCCATTTTCAAAGCCAGCAGGCGTATCATTTTCAAATCTTTCTCTGACTCCAGGTCACTTCGATGTCTGCCTTGTATTATCTCCCTCCGAATTTCTCCATTAAGGACACTCGCAATGGTAACAATCCAGGATAATCTCCTCACCTCAAGATCCTTAATCACATCCCCAAAGCCTTTCACAGGTTCCAGGGATTAGGCCCTGGACCTCTTGCTGAGGGTGGGGGGTCATTATTCAGCCTCCCACAGAAGGCAACCAACTCACGTGAGCTCTGAAGTCACTTCTGGGGTGTGAATCTCAGCCCCACCACCTGCCGGCTGTGCAGCAGAATTGTATCTCATTGCTATATCTCTCTGATCCTCAGCTTCCTCATCTAGGAAATGGGAATACTGTCCAGCTGCAGATAAGAACTCAGCCTTTAACTATCAGGCAGAGGGAGCTGCATGTGCCAGAGCCTGGAGGCTGAGCGAGGTCCCAGAAAGACTTTTCTGCAGGAGGGAAGGAGGAAGGGCAGGAAAGGGGACAGGGCAGGGCAGGCTGGGGTGGAGGGTAGAGCCCGCAGCGGGACCGGGTTCCAGGGAAGTGTGTGCGTGTGCATGTGCTCTGACCTGGGAGTAATGAACGGGGGCACAGAAAGTGTTTAAACAGGACGGTTTTGGTTTTTGTTTCCTCTTATTGAGATGTAATTCACTTATCATAAAATTCACCCTTTTAAAGGGTACAGTTCAGTGGGTTTTAGCATATTCATAAGGCTGTGCACCATTAGCACTATCGAACTCCAGAGCATTTTCATAAAGAAACCCCATCCCCTTCAGCAGGTGCCGCTCCTCCCGGTGGGCGGGCAGCTCTGGGACCCAGCGTCCTACAGCTCTCCACAGCCTCCAGCTCCAGACTTGAACGCAGAAAGGAGCAGCAGTGTCACCCAGCACTGAGCTGTGGGGCAGGAGTGCCACTGAGGGGCCAGGCCAACCCAGGCTCAACCTCTCCGCCCCTCCCAGCTCCTCACTCCTTGTGAGGAAGCAGGCAGTGGGCGGAAGCTCGGGGCTCCCTGTACACACCACAGTTTCCGTTTTCATATCTGGACCGAGTCACTTGGCTCCAGAGTCTTCCTCCCCCCTGGACCTGCACAGACTTGTCCTAACAGATCTGAGGTCAGCAGCTCTCCTGGCTCTACCCTCCCCACACAGGGCACCTCAGGGCTCCCCCCAAAGGAGGCAGCACCTCCCAAAGGAGGCAGGGCTGCTGGAGAAAGGTGGGGAGTATATGAGGTTCCTACTGGTTCTCAGAGAGGAGTAGGAAACCTTTTAAAGGCCCGAGCAGCTCTGAGCCTCCCCCACTGATCCAGCCACTCTCAGGATGGCTGTGTCTTGGCTGGAACATGAGGGACCCACAGGGCGCTTCTCCATCACTCCCTGCGCTGCCCACTAGGCTTAGCGCTGCTGGGTGGTTGGAGAGTCCCAGGCCCTGCACTGTCGGGGCTGGCTGTCCTCACCTAGAGGCAGATGAGGCAGGAGGGAAGGCCATCTGGTGAGGCGAGGGACGGCAGTCAGGACATCACTGAGCCGGCTGAGGCATCCCCTGGCAGTGACAGGGGCTTCTGGGATCAATTAGCAGAACCACCTAACAGGGCTCCAGGCCCCTGACACTGGCTCCACAGGCACGTGTCATTGATCGGAGCCTCTGACAGCCTCGCTCGGCAGGCAGGAGGTGAAGCAGGGGCTGCTGCTGGCCTTCCTCCAGTGCCTGGGCCGCGCCTCCCACGGCCCTGCACAGGGCCTGCCCCTTCCCGGCAGGCGGGAGGGGCTGGTCTTCCAGAACCTGCGCCGTCATTGCCTTGCCTCTGCAGGTGCTGTGGGGGCAGCAACGTGTCTGTCTCCATTTTCACATGTATAAAATGGGTCACGTACTAATTAGAGATCACTTCCTGGAAATTGGGAAAAAAATCATTCTCTCATCAAGCACTGGCACCAAATCGCCAGCCAAGGAAAAGGTTTCACTTATTCTCTGAACAAATGGCTCCAGAGCCCCTGTGATGCGTCAGGCAGAAAATGAGACAAGCCCCCCACCTCCACCCCACCCTCACGCTCTGGAAGCCCAGAGCCTGCTGGAGAGATGAATTGATTCCAAGAAAGGAGGTCAGAGCAATGAATGAACTACTTAGTGGGGAGGGGATTTCAGGGAAGGCTTCCTGGAAGAGGTGGCATTTGAACAGAAACTCCTGTTCAGGTTCAGAGGCCAGGAGTTCGGCCCTTTGGGGAACAGCACTCATAGATAGGAGCATGGATGGGCTTTAGGGTGACTCTGGGCCACAGGAGCTGGCCGGAAATGAGACTGGTGGACTCCATGAGGACGGAACCATCTGTCTCTTATCCCAGCCCCAGTAAAAGTCCTGGCTGGAGCTAAGAGGTTGCAAGTCCCCTGAGTGCAAGGATGAAGAACAAGGCCCCTGTCCTTCGGACAGAGGAAGAGTGTGAGATAGGTGTCCAGCCTCCCTTGTTGCATGAGGATGTCCCTTTTCCCCACCACTACTTTCTGAAAAGACTTCTCCCTGTTGAATTACCTTGGCCCCTTTGTTGAAATGATTTGACCATAAATGTAAGGTATTGTAGGGTTTTGAGAGCAGAGTGAGTCAGATGTGTGCTATCAAAAAAGATCAGTCTGGTGGCAGGGACTGAGAAGGGCTGGAAGAGGGAGAGGTTGGAGGGAAATTAAACGGGTGGGCTCAAAGGAGGAAGGAGGGAGGACTGGGGAGGAAACCAGGTCAGCTTGGGACCCACAGGGGGAGCCGGGTACAGGGCTGCGCCCTGAGCCAAGGCAATGAGGTCAGCCAGAGCTCAGTCCCCTGGCCTGTGGCACTCACTAGGGAATCGGGGCGGGGTGGGCGAACGGGTGACAGAGAAAAAGCCTTTGCCCCTCAGTCCCTGAAGTTCCATGAAGTGGTAAAATTAAGCCCTCTCTAGACACAGCCACTGCAAGCAGGTTTTCAGGTAGCGAGAGGATTGTAAATGGGGAGCAATGCCAATTACAGCAGCATTATCCCAGATTGTAAAGCTTCCAAGAGCTGGCTCACACCTCCAGGCGTGCAGTGCCTGAAACTTCCAGGGGACGCCTGGGATCCAAATGTCTAGGCTGCCTGACACCAGGCCCCGCGGTGGGTGTGGGGTGCCAGGCACCAGTCTGGACCCACCATCTCTGCTCACTTGTCTCTGTTCGCCCAAGAAGACAGGCCACTGTTGGCGGGGGGGAGGAGCAGTAGGACACCCCAGACTCCCACAGCTCTGAGACACAGGGTATGAGCAATTCGAAGCTGACAGGCCTCTCTGAAGGAAATCTGTCCCTTCGTGGGCTTCCTTAGCCTGGGGCACTGGGTTCCTCTAATACTCTTTCCATCCCCCTCCCCACTGCAGGACCCCTGTTTTCTGGCCTACAGAGGCAATGGGACCACACACACAGTTGTAGCCAGCCCAGCAATGCCCCTTCTGGGTCATATGACCTTTAACCATGTACTTAGCTTCTCTGAATCGTAGTTTCTGCTTTAGTTAAATGGTGAGACCAGCCCCTCGTTTCGGGATTAAATGAGATATTGCAGATAAATGGCCCGAGGAATAGAAACCAGTACAACCGCCATGTGTGAGGATTCGGCAGTGGCAGCAAAATTAGTTCATGTCCACACCCTGTCCGGTTTGCAGGTATGTCCAGGGATGTTCCCTGAGGCCCTTTCGGTGGTGTGGGACAATGGTGGGCCCCAGAAAGGCCATTGTAGGAGCCTGATGACAGCAGAGTCAGCTGGCCCCACGGAATCCTTCACTGTGGGCGAGGCTAGCCGCTCTGAGTTGCTGCCACAGGCCGGCCCCTGCCACGTGGGGCAGACGGACAAAGCGAGTGCAAGCAGCACGTGCAGGGGGATGCCATTTCGGATTTTCAGAACTCCACGTAAGGACTACATATCCTATACGTTTGTTTATATATAAAATGCACGCAGATGCATATAAACAGCCTGGAAGAAAATATACCCAAATGATTCAGTGGCCAGCTCTGGGGAAAGGGGTCGGGATGGAGGATTCCAGGTGGCAAGAGCACCGAAGGGAATTTCCCTTTGCTGTTGTTTGTTTTACTGCAATATGCGGCCACCTCACCTGTGTAGACAGACATTAAAAAAATACGTCTACTGCCAAGTGCACAGAGTAGGGCCTGACCCAGCTAAGAGGCTGTGGTTGGAACTGCAGGGCCGAGGGCCTGGGAAGGAAGGGATCTCCGTGCCTCATGCCGATGTCCCCAATTCTTGGAGTCTGGACTCAGAAATGACGAGTGACATCCCCTAGCATCCAAGAGGCACAGAGAGAGACACCACTCCACCAGCCCAGCTGGGCTGAGGCCAAGGCCCACCTCTGCTGGCTGAGCGTTCTGCCGAGAGAACTATTGAACTACATAAAAATCCATTCTGGAAACCCCAGAGGCATCCTTAGAATGGAGCGTGGCCTTTAAATTAGAATGTTAAAAAAAAAAAGGAAAAATACAGGGCAAATTTGCCTGTAACTTGATTTCAGGTTAGTGAGGGCTGGTGGCCAAAAAGCAGCGGCTGTGCCTGGCAGGGCACCCCCACCCCTAGCCAAGGTCCTGCAACGTTAGCTGTGAAGGTGGGGTTCCCCGTGCCACCGACACATGTTCCCATGGAAACTCTGCTTTTCCAAATCCTCTGGAAATTGTTGCACGGGAGGGGCCACTGCTTCCCACACCCACTTTGCAGTTCAGTTTCAAGGGATGGTTTTCTCCAGCAAGTGCTGAGAGGAGCAAGAGCCAAGGGAGGGGTGGAGCCTGCACCCACGGCCAGGGTGGGGGGGTGGGCAGGCCATTTCTGAGCTGCTGCCCAGCAGAGGGGGGCGTAGGGAGCACTTGAAATGTTTCAGATGCCCGGAGGCTCTGAAGCAGGCGGCAGGGGGTGACCTAGGAGGAGAGATGGTGGGAAATTCGGGTCAGAGCTAAGGCGGGCCAGGCCTTGGGGCAGGGTCCAGATGGCAGGAAGCAGCACCTGAGGCCTGGCCCTCAGGGCAGCCTGGGGCTACCCCTAGCCTTCTAGGCCCAGGGCGCACCCTCAGGATGGCTGCCATCATCCGCCCTTAGGCTCCCCTTCTCCTGAGAGTCACCTGTTCCCCCGTAGGCCCCCTTCCCTGGGGCGCTGCCCTAGCTGCTCTCTTTCTCCAGGACCCCCTGAGGCCATACACACATACCCCTCTGCTTGCCTCTCCTCCCTGCAAGATGCTCCCTGCAGGGGCAGCTGCGGAGCCTGGGTCCCCCACCTACCAGGAGGCCTGCCCCTCATTTAGCCCTCCCCTCCACGCTGCGTCCTGGCAGCCTGCTTTCCCTGAAGCATTAGTGGAGAAGGAACGGCACCCCAGGCACAGCTGCTAAACCTCTGCAGAGTGGGGAGCTCTCCACCTGTCCTCTGAGCAACACTGAGTGGTCTCGATTGTCACTGAAACTCAGGCTCAAGTAGACTTGGCTGCTGAGAGGTGGAACTGAGGAGGCCAGTGGCCACCCAGCCCCGAAACAGCCCCCAAGTGTGGTCCCTCTCTCTCCTTTCCTCCACCCGCTCAGTTACCTGAAAGCCTGCCAGGCTGCTTGTTGGGAGCTCTCTGTCCTCTCCTCCTCCCTCACTGCCTGCCACCTCCACCCCTGAGGGAATCTGCCCCCCTCACCCCTGCACCTGCGCAGCATCTCCGCAGGCTCTCAGTCCTGGGGGTGGGTGGGTGGATGGGGTAAGAGGTGCTTGGTCTTCTTGGCTCCACACCTGAGGTCCCAGAACAATCTTCCCCCACCCACACTGTGTCAAAGCCCCTCCCAGTGTTCCACCCTTCCTCCTCCTCCTCCTCCTCCCTGTCTCTCTTCTTGCTCACATCAAAACCTCCTGGCTCTACAACCTTGCCCTGAACTGGGATCAGCCACTATGCTGGCAATGTCTGAGTCCACAAGAGGGTAACCAGTTGGTCCCTGAGGACCCCATAAGCCCCAGGGAGGACTCGGGTGGGATATTGTTCCAAGTGAACTGGGGACTGTGGAAGGTTTTGGGTTTTGAGCGCAGGGAAGGAAAGGACCCAGTGGACGGAGAAGGGGGTAAGGGGACAGGGCAGCCATGCTGGGGCCTGGGCCAGGGCTGAGGGGTGTGGTAATCCTGCCAGGCTCCTCTCTCTACCCGTGGGGCCAACTGGAGGGTCTGGGGTCTGGGCCCAGCCAAGTGGCCTCCTCCTGGGCTTGCTGGCTCCGGGTTCCCTGTGCAGGCTCCTGCTCCCAGAGCTGCGCTCTCCCCTCTCTCCCCACCCCCACCCTGGCTGCTGACTCAGGCTGTTGGAGTCGGGAACCGGACAGTCCTGCTCAAGGCAGCTTCACCTTCCTAAACAGGCATGGAGTTCACTAAACTCCAGCCTCCTGGGGCTCAGGGGCCTCTCCACTGAATCCCGTAATCCAGCTCAGAGCCCTCCTTGCTGTGTGCCTGCAGGCCAGGCCCAGACTCAGGCTGGGAGGCTGGGGACGCTCCTGTGGGCTGGGGGAGGCCCAGTATCACCCTATTAGGGGGGCAGGTCTTCTTCTGAAAATCAGTCTACGTGCCCCACCTCCACCCCCAGCTTTTCTGTGCTGCCCAGAGCCAACGGCCCAGTGCTGTTAGGGCCACGGTGGGGCCTGCACTTTGGGCCCCCACCCTTCCCACACACATTTGGGGTTTGTGTGCCAGGGCACCTCGGGGACCTCTGGGGCAGCAGGGGGTGAGGAGGGAGGCTGGACTTGCCCATTTTACAAATGGGAAAACAGTGGAAGGCCATGGGGGACATGGGTGGGGGGAGCCCGACAGCCTGGGACCCCTGGACTCTTAACTCCTGGCTTCCTGCGAGGTGGGTTTCCACTCACAGCGAGGGGCTGCTGCAGGTGAAATAAGGGGTGAAGTGAACACTGAGAACAGCGGAAATGACACAGGGCCAGGCACGGAGGGGCCACTGTCCACACAGGGCCTGAGCTTCTGCAAAGTGAAGGGACCCCTCCGCCCACCCAGGGGGGCCTCAGGTGCCAAATGATGCAGCTGGACCTTGATGGAAACAGGTGGTCCTCAATCCCCAGGGGTCCGGGGCTGGACAAAATTCCAGTAAAGACACAGGAGGTGGCTCAGGTCAAGATGGGCCAGAAAGAGGCAACCAGGGCCTTGGGCGGAAGGAGGAGCAGCTGAGGCCCAAGGGTAGAGAAGGCTTGAGAAGAGGGGGTGACGAAGCAGTTGGCAGAGTGCTCACAGGCAGATGGGAGACAACCTTGGGGTTCCCGGTGGCGGGCAGAGAGCTTTAGGTTGTACGGCTCCTGGTTGGCCAGCACTTCCCCCTCCCCTGTTCAGAAGGGTCTGGATCCCCTTCCTCACCAGCAGGCACTGGATCTTCCCTGCTCCAGCCCCCCAGCAACTCAGCTACCTCCTCCGCCTCTGTCCCCAAGGCCAGCCCGGCCTCTGCATGACCGTCCCTACCATGCCCCATACTTCCTGTCCGGCACCTCCCCTTCACTTCATTCAGCCGCCTTGTGCCTTTGGCCTAGTGGGGCAGGAGCAGGGAGGTGGGGCCATTTGCAGAGTTGCTCCTTTATTCATCCGCTTTGTGTGCGCACAGCACAGATGAGGGTCCCTCGCCAGGTCCCTCCCAAGGAGCTCCCAGTCGCCTAGTAGGCCGAAATGCAGGCTGGTGTCAAGAGAGCCTATGGGTGTCGAGGGGGTGAGGAGGGCTCTGGGAATGGGCGGGGTCCATGAGAGCCCTGGAAGACTGAGGAAGGGCCCTCCTCCCAGAGAGAACAACTTGGACAAAGGCCTAGAGATGGGAAATACTCAGTGGGCGAGCCTGGGTGCAGAATGGGGCCGGGGCGGGCGGAGGCAGGAAGGGCCTGGAATGTGTGGGTGAGTGAGGGGGTGCTCCAGGGCCTCACCCTGGGTCCAGATCAGGTCCTTTGGAGGGAGGGCCTGCACCAGGACCTCTGATCCAGGTCAAAACCTATGGTCAGGTGGAGCTGTCCTAAAGATTTTCATAGACCAGGTTAAATTCACCGTCGCTCTCCAACCTCTGTGGATTTTCCTGGGGGGAACAAAGAAATTAAAAATAGTAGGGAAAAGAACAACTTGCACTAACTTCACTCTCGTCAGAGGCAAACAAACTGATGGCCTCCTGCGCATCTGGGACAGGGAAGCCAGTCCCTGCCCCCGAGCCCGCCTCACCAGCCCCTTCCCTCAGTTCCGCCCCACCCCTGCTCTCTGCCCTCCTGCCCCGTCAGCCTCCCCTTTCCTGACTCGGTGCCTCCCCACATGCTCTTTCTTCCGTCTGGGTGGTTCCTTCGACCCCATCTCTTCCCCCCAAACCTCCTACTTGCCTGCAGGGCTTACTCAGCATCCCCAACGACCCCCCGCTCAAGCACCCTGGTCTGCGCTTCTCCGGAACCCACCTCTCAGATGGTCACATGGGGCCACAACTGTCTCTGGGTATTTGTTGGGTCAGTGACCCTGTTTCTGCAGCTCCGAGGCTACTGGGGGGCAGGGACATGTCTTACTGTCCTGGCCAGCACCCCGAGGCCCGGCGCAGGGTGGGCACTGCCTGGGATGGCCCAGGCACATTGGGTGTCCCAGGATGGAGAAGCCCGGCCTCCAGTCAGGGCCTAGTCCAGGGCAGAGTATAGCAAAGGCTTTGAGAATAGGAGATTCACCACTCAGTGCCAGCCTGGGCCCCCTGGGCTGGGGAGACCAAGCATCACTTCCTGATGGCTCTTCTAAGGTACCCATGGGCTCCTGTATCCTCTCATGCTTTATGGGGTCCAGCTCTCGGATGTTACTTAACTTGGAACTCATTTGAATTCAGGGGCACTCGGTTTTGCAGCCAAATGTCACTCATCCACATTACAGATGAGCACACAGAGGTTTAAAAGAGAATTGTGATGACGTAAAGTGTCATGGCTGCCAGCACAGCGATAAGGAGCCCTGACCAGGCCAGCCCGGGCCGGCACCAGCTCGGACTCCAGCTCCAGACCTGAGCCGACATCAGCCCGGGGGCAGCTGAAAGCCTCAAACCTCTGGCTGGATTGGCCAGTACAGACACCACGTGGGCACCTAGTGGGTCCCACTACAACACTCGATCCTCACAGTAAGCCCATATGAGCTGTCGGGCTCCTCAGTTCACAGACAGGAGACTCGGGCACAGAGGCCTGCCCTTGGCCAGGGCTGCCCAGAAGCTAGGGGGTAGAGCGCAGGTTCCAACCCACCATCGCTGTCACCACTAGGCCAGCAGCCGGGGCTCACTCCCGTAGTCTTGTTTGCCCCCTTTCACAGATGAGGAGAGGGGCAGATGGAATTAAGCGGGAGCCGGGCTTGGCTGCCCTGTACCCTGCGTACCTGCGAGAGACGGCTCCCGCTGGAGGATGTTCTGTGGGCCTCGGGCTGCATGCAGGCGTAGATTTCAGTCTCCCGGCGCTGCAGGGCCTGCAGAAGATGGCGTGAGGGTCAGAGGGAGGTGGACAGAGGGGCAGGGCCTTGCCCCGGCAGCCTGCGAGAGCTCAGGAGATGGGCGGACCCTGTAGGCCATGGTCTTCGAGGGGACGCCATGCCATGTCTGGTCACACTGCCGCACCTGTCGTGCCTGCCATTCCCTCTCTCGGAGCCACCTCACCCTCCGCGCTTGTACAGGGTGACTGCTCCCTGCGCCCCTGCCACCTCTCTCAGGCCCCTCAAAGCTCCAGCCCGCAGGCCCCAGCCATGACACCGTGGCAATAGCTGCAGTGGCATGCCCTCCAGCATCCAGCCTTACTCCCCTCATCCGAAACCCTTGTCCCTGTGAGAGTCCCCCCCACCCATCCACCCTTTGAGATCTCCCTTGACCCCCCCATTCCAGCTGGCACTCACAGGTGACCTGGGCACCCATCGGGGTCACCCTTCTCTCGCATCAAGCTGTACCTGGTTTGTCCCTTGGTCTCTGACCGTGTATGGCTGTTCATAGAACACTTCAAGAACACCACTAAATGATCCATGATGAGGGGCTCCTCACTCACCTGGGTGTTTGTTTCGGGGCCGCGCTCATTCTTGGCCCAGCTGTGAGCAGCCTGACCAGGGTGCCTCGGGATGGGTCTTTTCAAAGACCCAGGGCTTTGAAATCAGACAAGACTAAGTTCAACTCTTGTCTCTGATACCTGCCAGCCATAGGCAACCCCTGAACCTCTCTGTACCTCAGTTTCCTCATCTGTAAAGTGGAAATAATCATATCTATCTTGCAGGCTCAGTGCATGATTAAATGAGATATTGTGCATGATGGGCCCAGCACAGGGTCTGGAAAATAGTAGGTGTTTCATAACTGTTGAATCATCATCAGTTAAATGGTTGGGAAAGAGGCTTGACACCTCCCTCCCCTTTCTGTGGTCACAGCCTGGGCCCTGTTTGGGACTGTCAGAGCAGAGCCACCAACAGCCTAAGCAAGAGACAGGAACTTTTCCTTCCCGCATGTACATGTCATAGGGAAGCCAGCTGGTTGCCAAGGAGGTGGTTTCCCTGGCAACAGGCAAGCAGGGGTTGCTGAGGCAGGCTGGAGAGACAGGTGGTGCTCTGAGGCAAGGGAGGGAGGAGATGCTGAGGGGAGGAGGGAGGCGCCGAGAGGCAGCGGGGCATGAAAACCCGTGTAATAAACCATTTGGCTCTGGGGAGTCCCTCACTTCAAGGGCATCACTCACAGTGATAGCAAGGCGGCCCTGGGGACTAGTTCTAGGGGCCTCTGAGTCAGAAAACGGGTGGGTGGGTCTCGGGAGAGGTGCTTCCAACCTGTCTCCCAGTAGGGAAGGGCGCAGGGCCACCCCAAGGAGGAGCCCCAATTCCAGTGTAAGGCAACTTCTCAGGCCTGCTCTGACCCGTCGGGTTGTCACGCTTGCCCAAAGCAGCGGCCATCACCCACAAACCTGGCACAAAGCCCTGTGCCCCTACCCTCTGTCCACCCAGGCCTGGGTTTCCACAGATCCGACAGCCCCCTCCAGTTGGACGCTTCTCATCACGGAGAAGAGGGAGGAGAAGGGCCTCCTGCTGACATCTCTGCAGCGGAGCGGATCTGGGCTCTCGAACATGGCTCCCTCTCCCTCGGGTCCAGCTCACTTGAGCTGCCTGCCACACGTTGGTCCAGAGAGGCCCAGAGATGTCTCAGGTCACACAGCCCCTCTGTGGTGGAGCCAAGATTGGAACCCAGGCCTTTCCCCCCAGCTCCTTGTGCTCCCATGAGTCCAGGGACTTTCTGCGCCAGAGAAGGGCACCCTAGGACCCCGTGGGTAGCCACGGGGGGGGGGGGAGGGCAGGAGCAGCTGCAGGGGCTGAGGGCAGGGAGACCTACAGAGGTGCTGTCAATTAGCAGCTGTGCAGTGAAGCCTCTGGCAGGTCCTGACCTGCTGGCTGCATTTGCATTCAGGGTGAGACCTGCATCACCAGGCTGTGAAACACAGGGCAGCCTCAGAGGCTCTGAAGCAGGCGCTGCAGGCCTTCCTAGGTAGTGGTAAGGCCGGCCTCCTTCAGGGTGGGCCTGCTGGCAGTGGCCCACCCAGGCCTGTGCAGAGTCGGGGCTGAATCGGGCCTGGGGCTGGGCCGCACGGGGGCTGGACTAGGCGGCGCAGTGGCGATGCTGGGATGTGCTGTCCCGATAGGGAGGTCAGGCCATGGAGGGGGCAGGGAGGTTGCAGTTTTAGAAGAGTGGTCAGGAAGCTCCTGGCTGCAAAGGTGCCATCTGAGCAGAGAACTGGGGAGTGAGGGAGTGGCCCCGGGGTCAGTCACATAAAGGACTGACACCCTGTGCCCCGCAGAGGCCTGCTAGAGCAGAGGGCACAGCCAACATTAAGGCCCTGTGGGGGGAGCCATGCCCGGTATGTTCAGGGAGCAGCAAGGAGGCCAGTGTGACCAGAGCAAGTGAGTGACGGGGAGTGACAGTGGGGGGTACATGTGAACAGAGCTCTCGGAGGCCATGGTCAGGGCTGCGACGCTGACTCTGAGCAAGATGGAACCTCTGAAGGATGAGGAGACAGGAGACTGTGTTGCACAGACCCGTCCCTCCAGGGATCAGCACTGACGGAGGCCCCAGCTGCTAGGCTCTGAAACCGGTCATTGCTTGCTCACGGAGGCCATACGCCTGATGGGCTGCTCCCGGCGGGTGGTGAGCACGCAGGACACCCGCCCTAGGGGACCCTGGACTCCCGTAACTTGGAGCTCCCAGTGGCCTCGCTGAACCTTCCAGAGATGGCAGGGTGGTCAGTGCTTCCTCTCTGCCTCCCTCCCCTGTTCCTTCACTCAGGATCAGCCCCGTATCCACCTGATGGCTCTCCCGGTCTGCCCTCGTTTCTGCCCCAGGTGTTTTCTCTGATGAAACTAGCACACATGGAACCCCAGTGGCTGTTTGCTTCTCAGAGGAGCCAGACACGCCAGGAGCTCGGAGCAGAGGGGGCTCAATCCGTCTGCGGTTGGACAGATCACTCCACTGCTGCCGGGTCAGCAACACACCGGGAGGCCAGGAGGGTAATAGTCGGCTGATTCAAACCAATTGCAAGACTCCAGGCAACAAATGGTAGGGCCCCCACCAGCACTAGCCCTGGAGGGGTGAGGAGGGTCAGATTCCAGATGTGCTTTGAAACGAGATGTGCTGATGGATCGGACATGAGCAATGATAGAACACACAACTTTGACGTTTTTAGCCTGAGCGACAGGAAGCCTGGAGCAATCACTCACTGCGCAGAGGGGACCATGAGAGAGGCGCTCCCAGGGGTAAAGCATTGCTTTGGTCTGAGAGAGAAGCAGATGGAACGTCCAAATAGAGCTGACGCTAGTGATCAGAGATGTCCGGGCTGGAGACATAAATTTGGGGGGCTGCTGGAGCATGGATGGTCTCAAAACCTTGAGGTTGAATGAGAGCACCAGGAGAAGGAAGTGAGGATCAAAAAGAAAGGGTCCCAGAACTGGACCCCAAGGTTTAGAGGCCAGGGTTCCATGGGTCCCTAAGGAGGAACCAGTGAAGGAGACTGGAGAGGTATGTTTGTGAGTCAAGGGGGCATCAGGAGAGAGTGGAATATTCCAGAAGCAAGTGAAGAAAGTGTGTCAAGGAGCAGGGAGCTTTCAATGGTGCCAGATGCCCAGGTGAGGGCCAGGAGCTGACGGGTGGGCGTGATGGTGTGGAGGCCAGTGGAGCCCCTGAGAAGAGAAGAGTGGGCTGATAGCCCGCGGCGGGCGGGGGAGGCGAGAGAGAAACTGAGCACCGACAGTTCTAAGGCGCTTTGGAGAAAGCAGAGCTGCTAGAGGGGCATGTGGGCTCCAACAAGGAATCTAAGGTGGAAGAAATCATAGCATGTCCACGAGCTATAAATGCAGTATCGTGTCATTAGCCCCATTTTACAGGTTAGGGAGCCAAGACTCAGACAGGCCGAGTGGCGGGACTCATGAGCAAAACAACCAGGTTCGAACCCCGGACTGTCTGGCCCCCTCCAAAGCCATGCTGCTTACTGGGTAAATTAAACAATCTTTTTCTTTTATCGATTCTAGAGAGAGGGAAAAAGAGGGAGAAAGAAAGAGAGCGAAACATCAACATGAGAGAGAAGTATTGATCGGTTTCCTCTTACATGTACCCAGACTGGAGACTGAACCTGCAACCCAGGCCTGTGCCCTGATGGGGAATCGAACCAGTGACCTTTCAGTTTACAGGATCATGCCCAACCCACTGAGCCACATCAGCCAGGGATAATAGGTAAACCAAAAAAATTTTTAAAACTCAGAGAACTATAGCCTTTTATCCCTCATGTATTAATATATCCTGAGCACTTCCCCATATGAATAAAAAGCAAACATTGATATAATTAAGAGGAGAATACACAAATCTACCATTACGTGGGTGAATTTGAACTCACTTCTCTTAACATTTGTTAGATAAAAAACAAATAAGGGCACGGGATATTTTAAACATCAACCTGGCCTGACGGACATAAGCAAACACTCACGCAGCCATGCACAACTCACTACGCAAGTCCTTTCCGCCGGCGCACAGAGCATAAGCTGATCCATGAAGCAAGTCTCAAAAGACTGCGGGGGGTTAAAATCATACAGACTATATTCTCTGATCACAGAGGAATTAGTGAGAAATAAAAAAACAGGATAGTAACTAGAAAATAATTAAACATTTGAAAATTAAGCAAAGCACTTTCAAATAACCCATGGGGCAAGGAGGAAATCTCAATGAAAAATTTAAACTGAAAGATAATTAAAAATACAACATGTCAAAACTTGTGGGATACAGCTAAAGCCATACATAAAGGGAAGTTCATAGCTTTGATTGCATAAATTCAAAAAGAAGAAAGATTGAAAGTCAATAATCTAAGTATCCGTCCATAGAGAGTAGCAGAGGGAGTATTCAGAAATCTTTCCCTAGAGGTTGGGGACAAGACAAGGATGCCTGCTGTCACCTCTCCTATTCCCATTACACCAGAGGTCTCAGGCAGAGCAATAAAGCAAGAAAAAAATAAAATAAAAGGTATGAGGATTAGAAAGGAAAAAATGAAACTTCCATTTTCATAGATGACATAGCTGTGTTCATACATAATCCAAAAAAATTTACAGGGAAACTATTAGCATCAATGAATGAATACAGCACAGTCACTCTATATAAAAAGTCAATATACAAAAATCGATCTTGACTTCCAGTCAAGATGGCGGCATAGGCAGACATGGCTCCCCTCCTCGCACAACCCCAACAAGATTACAACTAATATAGAACAACCATTGCTCAGAACCAATAGAAATCAAGTCGAATGGAAGTTTGACAACTATGAATTAAAGAGACCACGTCCATTCGGACTGGTAGGAGAAGAGCAGACATGGAACAAGCTGGTCCCTTACCCATGTGTGGTGGATAAAAACTCAGGAGAGGTATCTAGAGAGCAAGGAGCCCCCGCCCCATACCAGGCCTCCCAGCCCAGGGTTCCAGTGCCAGGAAGATGAGTCCCCACACCTTCTGGCTGCAAAAACCAGTGGGGATTGAGTCAGTGGAAGAAATTTCTGGAACCCCAAACAGTTCCTCTTAAAGAACCCACACACAGACTCACGTACTCAGACTCACTCCCTCTGGGCTCTGGTGCCAGGGTGGCAGCTTGGGTGGGAGCAGTGGTGGCGGGTGGAGGCTGAGGTCTCTGGCATCAAGAGGAACAGAGGCCATTGTCCCTTTCCTGGGTCCTCCCCCCACAGATCTGCAGACGGGTACTGCATGTAAGACTGCGTCAACCTGGCTAACACTTTTTGACACACCTTGGAGATCCCCAGAGACTCTGCCCCACCCAACTTACTGGCCCACCCAAGCTGCTTTTCTATATGAATGGTTGGTCTTGGCTCATGCTGTACAACTTCCTGAGTCCTTTCCAACAAGCAGCAGCTGGCCTCAGTGAGCCCCAGGCCCAGAGTTAGCAGCCTAGATTCACAGCTTGGCTTCATCTTGGAAATCTCCAAGCCCAGCACAAGTAGCATCTGTCTCAGATTGCATTATGGCACAAGCAGGGTGGCTCTGGGCAAAACACAGGTGGGGACAGGCCTTGGCCTGCACCACCAGGAAACTCCAAGGCCAGCGCACCCACTGGACAGCTACAGACCACATCGGAGCCCCACCACCTGCCCCTACACATCTGATCCTCCATGGAGGGTGGACGTTGGTGGTCAGTGGTCTCAGCCAGTCCTTACAGTTGACTGGCCTGGGTAAATCCCTCCCATTGATTTGCCAAAAGCAACCAAGGCTCAACTATAAGAGGAAGATCTACACAGCCCACATGAAGGGTACACCTCGGGTACCCAGCTTGGGTGATCAGGGAGGCTGTGCCACTGGACCCTACAGGACATGTACTACGTTAGGCCACACTATCAAGATAGGGAGTCGAAGCAGCTCTGCCTGACACATAGAAACAAACACAGGGAGGCTGCCAAAATGCAGAGACAAGGAAACATGGCCCAAATGAAAGAACAGATCAAAACTCCAGAAAATGAGCTAAATGAAATGGAGATAAGCAACCTATTAGATGCAGAGTTCAAAACACTGGTTATTATGATGTTCAAGGGATTTAGGGGGGGACCTCAGCAGCATAAAAGAATCAGTCAGAAATGAAAGATACATTAACTGAAGTAAAGAACAATTTACAGGGAAACGACAGTAGAGCAGATGAAGCCAAGAAGCAACTCAATGAAATGGAGCATAAAGAAGCAAAAAATAACCACACAGAACAACAAGAAGAAAAGAATATCCAAAAAACGAGGATAGTGTCAGCAGCCTGTGGGACAACTTTAAGCAATCCCACATTTGCCTCGTGGAGTGCCAGAGGGAGAAGAGAAAGAACAAGAAGTTAGAAATCTATTCGAAAAGCTAATGAAAGAAAACTTCCCTAATTTGGTGAAGGAAATAGACATGCAAGTTCATGAAGCACAGAGAATCCCAACCAAGATGGACTCAAAGAGGCCCACCCCAAGACACAACATAATCAAAATGCCAAAGGCTGAAGATAAAGAGATGGGTGGCAGGGTGTTGAGAGGCGAGGGGATTAAGAAGTACAAATAGGTAGTTACAGAATAGCCATGGGGATGTAAAGTACAGCATAGGAAATGGACTAGCCAAAGAACTTATATGCATGACCCATGGACATGAACAATGGTGGGGGGATTGCCTGAGGGAGAGGGGGTGCTGGGTGGAGGGGAGCAAAAATCAGGACAACTGTAACTGAATAATCAATAAAAATTTTAAAAAGTCTGCCCTGGCTGGTGTGGCTCAGTGGATTGAGCGCTGGCCTGTCACGGTTTGACTCCCAGTCAGGGCACGTGCCTGGGTTGTGGGCCAGGTCCTCTGTAGGGGGTACGTGCACAAGAGACAATCACACATTAATGTTTCTCTTTCTCCCTCCCTTTCTTCCTCTCTCTCTAAAAATAAATAAATAAATATGTCTTTAAAAAAATAAAAATAAAATGTCTTTTAAAAAATCAGTCAGCCCCGGCTGGTGTGGCTCAATGGATTGAATGCCAATGATGAACCAATGAGTTGCCGGTTTGATTCCCTGTCAGGGCACATGCCTGGATTGCAGGCCAGGTCCCCAGTGGGAGGCACATGAGAGGCAACCACATATTGATATTTCTATCCCTCTCTTTCTCCCTCCCTTTCCCTCTATCTAAAAATAAACAAATAAAATGAAGTCTCTAAAAAGTCAATCATATTTCTACATACCAGCAATAGACAATTGGCAAATTAAATGGAGCCCTGGCCAGTGTGACTTAGCTGGTTGGAGCAGCCTCCTACACACTGAAAGGTTCTGGGTTTGATTTCTGGTCAGGGCACATGTCTATGTTGTGGGTTCAATCCCTGGTCTAGGAGCCTACAAAAGGCAAACGGTCGATGTTTCTCTGTCTCTCCCTCTCCTTCTTCCTCCTTCCCTCCCCCCTCCCTTCCTACCCCCTTCCTCTCCCTTAAAATGCAATGAAATAAAAATGTTCTCAGGTAAGCATTTTAAAACAAAGGGTTTTTATTTTGGTTTTTTTGTTTTGTTTTGTTTTAAGCTTTATTTATTGATTTATTTTTTATTTTTAGAGAGAAGGGAAGGGAGAGAGAAACATCAATGTGTGGTTTCCTCTCATGTGGCCCCTTCTGGGGACCTGGCCTGCAACCCAGGCATGTGCCCTGACTGGGAATCAAACCAGTGACCCCTTGGTTCACAGCAAGCTTTCAATCCACTGAGCTACACCAGCCAGGGCTTTAAAAAAAGGTTTTTTAAAGAAATGAAAATGAGGTCAACACTTATATCCTAAAACCTTATGAGGACTAATGAGGTAATAGTTAAAAGTCCTACCATGGTGTCTGGCACATAGTAGGTACTCAACAAATGGCTCTGGACAATATCATCCTTGTGGTTAATGGCATTCTCATCTGCTCAGGTCCAGTCCCAGCTGGTAGGGACCGGTCTCACGGGATAGCAAAGCCTGCGGCCTCCCTTCACGTCTTCTTTCTGGTCTTCAACCTGCTCAAGCGGCCCTGCAATCCTGGGGGGCGGGGGGCCTCCCTCCCACACTCGAGAGACGTCTAACTGAGCCTCCTTGGAGTCTCAACACAGGCGAGAAAGGTGTTCCATGCAAAGCTGAGTCTCTGTCATCCAAATAAGCTCGCAGGAGAATGTTTATCCATGTGCAAAGACGTTCTCGAGATAGTATAACATGAAAAAAATAGCTATGCTACTTCAGTACGAAAAAGTATGAATGTATGTATGGGTCTCTGTATGTATTTTTATTAAAGGACTAGAAGGTATAGAAGTCAATGTCACTAGTATTTATCCTGGAAGGAGATAGAATTAGGATAACGGTTATTTTTTTCTTTCTGATATATATATGAGAGAGAGAGAGCGCTAATGTGTGCGTGAGTGCGTGTGTGTGGAGAGAGAGAAGTGTTCTATTTAACAGCTGACACCAGAAGTCCTCATGGGAAAACACCATGATGAGTTGCTGGGAGGGAAGAGAGAATGTGGGGAAGTCTGGAGCCACGTGGGAAGCCCAGGCCGGTGGGAATTCCCGGAGGGAGGCCCCGAAGACCCTGAGTGAGCTGGCATCCTTCTGTTCTGCCTGGAGCCGTCAGCACGGCCCCATGGGGACATCCCTTTGCCTTGTCCCCATCTGCCCCCATCCTCAAAAACAGAGCCTTACTCTGAACGCCCTGTGTGGGGTTTTGTAGAGATTGAGGAAGGGCCCGGGGTGCATGTGTGAGTCAGGATGGAGGCGACAGAATGGGGTCAGAGGCAGCCCAGAACACGCTCCTGGGGAGCCTACAGGGCCTGCACCCCCCAGGTGTGGGGCTACGGTCCCAGCCTGGCAGCTGTAGTTCTCATGGAGAGCCCAGCTGACACCGGGTGGCATTTATTCTTCACTTTCTCCACAATGAGCAAGGTTACTTGTGTAAAATAGATGTAACTGAGCAAGAACGTTCGTCGCCTTCCCAGCCGCCAGGCAGCGTGGCTGCGTGCCAACTGGCGGGCAGCTGGATTGGGCGGACACACTGGGCCGGGCACGGGGCTGAACCTCTGCCCCAGGTAATGCCGAAGGCCACTGCAGTGCTGGAGAACGCAAGGACAGGTGGAAAAGCGCCCCCGCCGTGTCTCCTCTTGACCGATCGTAAGGACATAAAACAATGTCCGTACGTGGTGAGGAGGGGCATGTGAAGAATAAAAGTCACTGATGAGTGAAGGGCTTGGGACAGGGCCGGACCTTTTCCTCTTTTTGTGACTCTCATTGCTGCGACGTCGTTTGCGCAATGAAAACAGGAAGGAGTTGGTGAGCTGGTCAACGGCACCGTGTGGTTGGATGAAGAAATTTTCCTTATTCCTGAACAACCCATGCCTGCTACCCCTTATTCCAGACGTGGAGGGGCAGGCCAAGGGGGGGACCTGGGGCACTTCACGTAATCTCACTTCACTGTCATAGAGAGCCCAGCAAGTAGGACTTCTTGTCCCCAGGTTACAGATGAGGAACTTAAGGGTCAGAGAGGTCACCGCTGGTACACGGCCAAGCCAGGGGACCAGACCTCACGTCAGACCCGAGAGGCAGGGGCACGAGGCCCCAGGACTCACCGTGTAGAGGGATTCGGCCGGAGGCTCCTCTGGTCTGGCTGTGCTTGCAGCCGGGCCCGGAGCCAGGGCTGGAGATGGACCCTTCCGGGCTCGGCGTTTGTGTGAGCCCTTCATCTGTTTCTGCAAGGAAGCAAGTCAGAGTGTCAGGGCTGGGGACGAGTGACTCCCCGGTCTCCCTCCCTGCACAGACCCACCGGGAAAGGATGGCAGGTTGTCATGAGGCCACACAGAGAGTGATCACTCAGCACCTTTCCCCCAGCCTCTCCAGGGAATCGTGCCAAATGCCTCCAAGACCTGCGTCTGACCATTCATCTGCCTGGAGAATCCAGCGACGATAAGACTCCATGAGGCACTGCCCATGGACCCAGGGCCAGACTCAGGGAGGCGGAGCTGCAGGGCAGTGCCAGTGTGACGCGGTCCCCAGCTACTGAGTGACCGTTGGGGGCAGCGCTGGGCCAACATGGCTGGACCAGGTGTGCTGTCCCGCTCTGCCCTCCCTGGCTCTGCGGCCTCCGGGAAGCCCCTTCCCCTCGCAGAGCCTTAGTCCCTTCGTCAATAACCCTCCTCTGCAAAATTATTGCAAGAATTCAGGGAAGGAAGCAAGTAAGAGCTTAGCATTTGGGTGGCACTTGGGTGGCCCTCAACCAACCGACGCACTCTTGTCCAGCCCCCCTCGTTAGCCTCGTGGCACGAAGAGATGGACGCTGTCCCTGCCCTCCCGGAGCTTAGGACCTAGCGGGGAGATGGACAAGGGACTAGAGCTTTTACCGAAGTGTGGAACACTCGCTGACCTGCAGGGAGAGAGCCTCTGGCACACGGGAGGGAATGGACACCTCGCCAGGGAGGTGAGGAAGGGGCCCTTAAGACCTGGAGGCTGAGAAGTTTGTTTGATAAGAGGGAGGAGAGGTGGAGGGAAGAGGTTTTGAGGAACTTCCAGATGGTCAGCGTGGCCAGAGAGAGGTGGACCTGCCTGGGTCAGGCAGGACAGCTGTGCAGGGGTGCGTGAAGGAAATGAGCAGTGGAAACACGGTGGGGGGCCTTTTAGAGGGGGGCGGGGCCCGAACCACAACACGGGGTCAGAAAGCTCCTGTCTGCTGGCTGCTTCCTGCAGCACTAAGGGCAGCCCCGGGGGTGGGGAGCCAAAGGGCTAGAGGAAGAGCAGGAGGCGGCACCGCCAGCTCCTTCGGCGGAGGAGGCCCTGGGAGGCCGCGCGATCGTGCCCCCTCGTTGCAGGCACCACACTGCCAAGAGTGGAACAACAGCCTCATCTCTGGGTAGAAGCTAATTAAAAACCCTGGCTGCCTGCCAATCCCCAGCCCATTTACTCGGGATTAGCTCCTGAGAGCTGCTTCACTGTCAGGCAGAAGCCAGCACCACCCCAGTCACAGCACAGACGCTGCTCAGGAAGATGGAGCCTCTCCGGGTGGCCGGTGGGGGGGGTGGGGGGCTGTGAACACTCCACCTGCCTCGTCTCGAGTCCGCCTCAATAAACCTGCAAGGCAAGTCCTCGTATTATCTCCGTTCCACACGGGAGGATGAGAAGGCTCGGAGAGGGCAGGCAGCCTGCTTGAGGCCACAGAGCCGGGACGTGGCAGAGGCAGGATTTGAACCCAGGTCTGCCTGATTTACCTGGCAGGACCTGGAGTCTCCGCTGTGTTCTTTTATTTGACTGTGTAGGTCTCATAGAAGGTGAGACAGGTACCGACCCCCACATCATACTTTATAGTTTGCAAAGAACTGTGGGACCGGTTCTTACTTCCGTTTAACCCTCATAGTAGCCTGATGAGGAGGACATGGAATTCCCACTTAAAAGAGGGGGAAACTGAGGCTGGCCCACCTAGTCAATGTCTGCCCTTGATCGAACCCAGACGTCCTGCTCTCAAATCTGGTGCCCCCACCGAACCCCTGCTTTGAGGTGTCTGCCACAGGCAAAGAGGCCTTGGCTCACCTCAAGACAGCTGGGGGCTGGTACCTTCCCCTGGACATTGCCAAGGCTGGTGGGTGTGGTCAGGGGCCCCCTGGACCCCACGGTGAGCAAGACCACGGACTGGCCTCGTGGCACTCCCACTGAGGCTGGTGGGGCTGCCAGGGAGGTAAGTGCCACTGTGGGGCTGTGGTGGGGAGCCCCAAGTCTGCCGGGGGACTGGACCAGACTTCCCGGGGCCTGCACCATCTCCTGAGGATGGGAGAGGAGTCTGAGATAGTGTCCCAGGCTGCAGAAACTGCACATGGAATGGCACGGGGACAAGGCTGTCGGACATGTCAGGGACACGCAGAAGGACAGACTGCCAGAGAGAAAGTGGTCAGATGGATGTCAAAGTGGGGGTGGGGGTTGTAAGGGCAGGGCCACAGAAGGCGAGATGCCACCATGCCATTACTCAGAGAGCTCAGGGAATCGGTCAGACGGGGTCAGGTTTGCATTTTCTAAGGCTCCCTCTGCTGCCACAGGTGTGGGTGGATTGAGGGTTGGGAGGGACAGTGAGTGGAAGGGGCGACAGAGCTCCAGGAGTGGCAGGCCTTCTAGGGGGAGATGGGGAGGCTGGGCCAGGGCCAGGGTCCCGGGGAACACAGAGGGAGCTTTCCTGGAAGAATCAGGTGGGTGCATTTTGTTACAGGTGCGGGGATGCTCCGCCCCTTGGAGCCCCACCCCTGGCCACCACCATTCCCTTCTCGTGGTTTTCGAATGAACGCGCCGGTCCGCATGGCCATCGGCAGCTCAGGAAAGCAGTGGAGGCTCCATGTCCTCCCCTGTAAGTGCGAGTGATGCTGTCGTCCTGCCCTCCCCGGACGTGGCCAGCTCTGGCTCCTCTCCACTCACGCTTTCCACAAGTACACACTGTGTCAGTCCCTGCCCTCAGGGGTCACTCTCTGGTGGGGGGACAGCACTGCACGCCTAAGCAAGAGTGCGGGGAACAGTGTGAGAAAGCAGGGAGACCCAGATTCCAGGTAAGTGGTTGATGAAGCCTGGGGCCGGGGCAGGGTGGGAGGGGCCAGGGAGAAGGGGCTAGACCCTGGACAGCAAAGGCAGAAGAGCTGTGGTTTCTTGCAACTCATAGTGATCAGTTGGTAGCTCAGGCCCAGCCACAGGTAGAGTGAGGGAGGGGCCTGATGCAAGGAGCCACAGGGAACCCCTATTCCAGGACCCCTCACCAGAATGCTCCAGGGTGTACACCTTGCAGGGCAAGCAGGCAGCCCCTTGGTCCTCAGGAGCATGCCCAGTGGACAGTGCGGCTGTGCCTGTGTGTGCATGCATCCCTACCTTCTTCCAGAGCAGCAGAGCCGTGCACGGGATGCTCAGGACACTCAGTAGGCCGATGAAGCAAAAGAGCAGGACATTCTGGGGGGCCCTTGAGGGTTCTTGGTAGCCTGTGTCTAGGAGGAGGACAGGGAAGGAGAGGCATTGTGACACTCCAAAGTGCCAACCCCCAGGCCCCCTAATCCCTAGTCTCCTTTTCCCAGAATCCCCCTTACCTACCCCAAGAACCCCCAGACTCCCACCTCTCCTGAGGTGCACATTCTCACACTCGCTCCAGCTGAGGCCTTTCCTGCGTTTGCTGCCTGGTCCTGGCTCAGGCAAGGCCCACCTCCTTGGCTTCCTAAGGGCCCTGCCCCAGTGAGCGGGCTCCACTGAGAGCTGTCTGTGGGACCCTGGGCAAGTCATTTCATCTCCTGGGGCCGCCTCTTCTCCACAAGTGAAATAGTGATCTTGTGGCCAGGCAGCGTGAGGCTGCAGAGGATGCTTTGTTCTGGGCCCGGCAGGTGCCTGGTCTGCACACCTGGGGGACCTTGTGGTGTGTGAAGGCACAGCCCAGCCCCTTCCCTTGAGCCATCCATCTTTTCCTCCCTCCGTCCTTCTCTCCATCCAGCTGGCAAAAAGTTGCAGAGAGCTGACCACGAGCCAGGCACATTGGTGTCTGTCATTCAACGAGCTCACCCTGTTACTAGGCTCCAGCCTTGTGTGCAGGACCTCACTCACCCCCACGCCAGCCTTTGACAGGCAGGGTGTTGCCATGACACCAGGCCCAAGGCCACATCCCGGCAAGCTACAGGACTGGGGGCCCCTCCCAACGGGAGTCAGAGGGGCAGGTCCTAGAATCACGGCTTTGGGGACGGGCTGTTCTTCATTTTTTGGTGTCATCGCTCCTTTGAGAACGGGATGAAAGCTAGGAACCTGTCCCCAGGAAGATGCACATGAGCCCAGTGCTCACTCACAGACCGCCACCATTCCAGTGCTCACGCCCCGTTCCATAGTCGCTCAACACCTGCCTTGTGCCGAAGGGACACTGAGCCCAAGGGACCAAGTGATATCCCTCAGGTCACCTGCCAGAGGGGGCCAGAGAAGGTGCATACCCCAGGCCTCTGCCCTTCCAACGCAAAGGCAGATGCTTTGGCACCGGTGCAGTTCCCCCATGAGGCTCGGTTCTGCTTTGCCAAAGCTGAAAGGTGAGGTAGACACCCCCCACTTCCGATCCTGGGCCCCCGATTCTGCTGCGTGGGCCTCTGGGTCCTCCTCCCTGGAAGAGCCACGGAGGCCTCACCTCTGACCAGGATGAAGGTGCCATTGCCTTTCACATGGAAGTCTGGCCAGTGGACGAAGCAGTAGTAGGTGCCGGTGGCCGACGCGTTGGACAGCTTGGGGTAGACCCTGCACTGCGTGGTGAGGGTCTGGTTCTCTGTGCCCACGATGGGCTGGCAGCCAGTCCTCCGCTCCCTTCCCTGCTGGCCCTGGCGGTCGACATAAAAGTAGCTGACCGTGAAGTCTTTCAGTTTTGGGGTGTACAGGTAGGTGATGCTGCAGTTGAAGGAGATGGACTTGTTGGCCAGAGTGACCACAATGGGGAGGCCAGTGTGGGTCACCGACTGCCCTCCTGCCGAAGAAGGAAAAGGAGACAGTGCTCACTCTCCAGGCGGCTTCGGTCCGCCCGCTTTCCCAGGAGGGCCGAGGCTCTCCCCCACCCAGGCACTAGAGCTACGTGGGCGTCGTGCCCGGTGCTTTACACGCATGACTCGCCACCTCCCAACACGCCCATGGCAAAGTGTGTAAGAGCTCTGCTTCACAGAGAAGAGAGGCCTGACGGTCAGGGAGGGCAGGTGCGGGCTTTCAGCCTCGGGGGTGGGACTGCAGTCCCGCAGGGGCTAGAGGACTCCGGACCCCACACTCCCACCAGCCTCCCCCCCAGAGGCCAAGAAGCCTCCCTGGATAACAACGCAGGCCGGAGATGACTCCAGGCAGGTGAGGATGAAGTAAAGAGGCGGGAGGCAGGCAAGTGGCAGAAAGAAGTGCCTCCCTCTTGGAGGGAGGCGGGCCTGCCCGGGGGCTGTCCCAGCCTGAGGGAGGAGGCCTGCCAGGCATCAGGAGACAGAGAGCTTTGCCTGCATCTGAGCTCAGAGGAGAACTTGTCAAACTTTTATAGAACATAACAGTTAGCAATGGCCCCAAGAGCAGTTTTCTGACAACGCAGTGGTGTTCCACACGTGGCCATTTAGCCTTGACCGTGATGTTTGGTGATGGTCACCGAGGCAGTTTTACAGGAGCTGCCTCCTCCCCACCCCCACCCACCACCCGTCTTCACCAGCAGCCTCTAGGAAGACCGTTTGAAAGCCCTCAGAGCAACAGCCTGGCCTGGCCTGAGGCCCTCCTGCCCCCTTGCAGCCTTCTGAAATGCTGGTCGGCTTCTGGGCTGGGTCAGTGGACGGTACCCCACCCCCACAGCCAGACCTCAGCTGCACAAGCCCCCTCAGCCTCAGCAGGCCTCACCCCCCAGCACCTTCCCTCTCCAGCAGCCAAACAGCAGACAGTTCTAAATTGAGGTCGGCAGCGAGCAGCCAAGAACATGCTGGCCAGGTTGTTAATCGGGAGAAGATCGTGGTTTTGAGACGCTCGGAAGGAGCAGGGAGATTTATTTCGTGGGGGGAAAGCGAGGCGTGGGCCTCCTGCCTGTGGTGCGGGGCTGGCACCAGGCCAGGCTGGTCCCTGCAGAGGTCTCAGCAGCTCAGCCCAGGACAGGATCCCAAGGGGAGGGAAGGCAGGCCCCCCGGGAGACTGGGGAGGGGGACAGAGATGGCCCTCCACACAGCTTCGTCCCTCAAAGCTCTGACTACACTGATATTTTGACTTCCTTATTGGCAACTAGAAAGACACCCCCTCCCCCAAAGAACTGCAGTCGCTGACAGTTCCGGGAATTGACTGGCACGTCTGGGTGTCAGAGCAGGTCGGGCTCGGCACGCGCTGGCACGGGGCTCCCCTCTGGCGGGTGGGGTGGGTGGGGATGTCACAGCACACTTTCTACCCCGGGGCTGTACTGCGGGTGGCAGTGGCTGCTGTTTAACTGCAAAAGGACACCCTTCGTAAACAAGGAGCTGTGACTCAGGGCTGAGGTTTGCCCCAGACGTGGCAGGGCAGGCGGGGGTCCCGGGAGGACCATGAAGGACAAGTGGCGAGAGGGTGAAGTGGACACTGCTCGCCTTGCCCAGCTGCTGTCCATCCGTCCTGCACAGTGGGCGCCCTTCTGCCGTCGGCGCTGCCCAGGACCCTACCTCCTCACTGGCCAGCTCCTCTGGAGTCCCCGGACCCGGCAGGGGAATCACTGGGGAGCCAACTTTTTTTTTTTTTCAATTCTCAAACATTTTTTTCCCATTGCTTTTAGAGAAAGAGGAAGGGGGAAGGGAGAGAGAGAGACATTGGTTGGTTACCTTCTCATACGCACCCCAACCAGGGATCAAACCCGTAACCTAGGCATGTGCCCTGACCAGGAATTGAACCCACAACATTTAGGTGTGTGGGAAGACACTCCAACCAACTGAGCCACAGGGGCCAGGGCATCGCCAGCTTTCAGCCGCATCTTCCCATTTGGTCCTCACAGTGACCCTGCGAGACAGCCAGTGCAGACAGCAGGCTGGGGTCTCCTTGGGGGGTCCAGAGGTTGGAGCCAAATCCAAATCATCAGGAAGGCGGCCACACCCAGGCCTGCTCAGGGTCCTCCCCACCCCCCCTGGACCTCCTGCTCCTCCTCTCCGAGCACCCGAGAGGCCACTTCGGGCCCCGGGGGGGGCTGCACATGCTGTCAGCGCTATGTGTCCACCTTCCTGCATGTCCCGGCAGGAGAACATTCATCCAAGTGTCTTAAAAAGTTCTCCGTATTTGAGGCCTCCTTCTAGAGAAGGATGGAATCTGCGAGTGCAATTAAGCTGATCTTTACGATTCTGGGGGACGCTATAAAAATAGATGACTACTGTTCTGTAATCTTCCGGGATTCATTCTTTTAAGGTCAGAGGATCGGGATCATGAAATGCATGGCCGTGGCTCAGGTCTGCCAGAGAGAGGAGAACCCAGGCCTCGGATGAAACTGCTATCTCTAAAAGGTGAAGCAACGAGGCTCTCTCTGTGGCTCTATGACAGCAGCCAATCTGGGGACGGCAGGACAAAAACAGGGGAGGAAGGGGATCATGGCTCCGGCGAAGGCGACGGGGCTCGGGCCTGGTGAATGTAGCCAGTCGCCTCCCCTGCTCCTTTTTCTCACTGAGTGCCAGCACCCCGGACTGGACCCCAGCTGCCCGGCCCCTACCCCCTCTCCTGGACCTGCGCCTCCATGAGGCCCCTTCTGGGGTGCAAGCTGCTCCAGCTGGCTGTGGAGCATCCCCCAGTTACAGCTCAGTGCTACAGACAGGTTCATGGTCGTTTGCAGCTGCCATATGTGCACCTCCGACAAACATTCAAGGGTACTGGCGAGATCCGGGGCCCCATCCCAAGCCAGGAGGGGCTCCCTGTCCTGGCAAAGTCCCCAGTGTAACAGGGAAGCAGAGGGAGCCTGAGGTGGGAGGGCCCGTGGGGAGGGGTACGCTGCTGTCCTGGGGTCTGGAGGTCATTAGTGAGCTGAAAGCAGGAACCCATGCATCCAGTAGGCTAGAAATGGCCCAAGGACAGGGGGGAAAGAACATGTACAGAAAACATACTCTGCCTGAGCGCCTCATGCCCTGTGTCAACTCAACACAATGATCCCATGAGGCAATGACTGCAACCTTATTTTGCAGACAAAAAAACAAAAAGCCCAAGGCATCTTAGAGGCCCAAAGCTACAGAGTTCCTGGGTGGTCGAGCTGGAACTTGAACCCAGGGTGTCTGTGCTGAGGAAGAAAAGCCGGCATCCGGGCCAGGCAGTGCAGTCAGGAACTTGGCCAACTGTGACCTGGCACAGGGCTAAGGGTTCATGGTGGCACCAAGCACAGTGGACATCGGATGCTGAAGAGACTCCTGGCAGAAGTAACACATTCGCACAGTCAGAGGCCAGCGAGTGGCTGCAGGGCACCCTGCCTGCCCCACGGGGCCTGCTTCTTACCACAGGCCCGGGGGCTTTAGGGAGACCCCACAGAGCTTGAGGTGTGTCCCCCAAGGGCCACTGGGGTGGCCCAGTGGGTAGGCCCACCTTGCCCCTGGTGACTGCTGCGTTGTGATCGATCACTTGTTCAGGCGAAGGGACTGTGTCCCTATGGGACAGGCTGGGCCAGGACACAGTGAGCTGGCCTCAGGGTCCTTCAGGGTTCTGCTCACGGGCTGCCCGGGGGGCCCTGGCCCAGGGTGGTGGGCTGGAAGAAATTCGGATTCCTGGGCTGAGGAGCAGGGAAGCCCCAGGAGCCATGTCAGTGTGCCCCAGTGGGGCCACTGAGTGGGATAAAAGTGCACGAAGGAGTCCACTCCCGGCCCTGAGTGCACGGGGCCACCTGTCTGCAGCACCTGCCTGGCAGGCTTCCTCTGCCCCTGCCCACTCTCCCCCACCCTGGCTGGCTGCGGAGCATCCATCCCCCTCTGGCATGAATCAGCCTCTGGATGGGAGAAGTGTGAGCCCGTGGTGAGTGTGGGTGGTGCAGAGCACCGCTGGTGGGTGAGGTCCCCGGGCGTGAGCCGGCCAGAGACAGGACTGAAATGCAGTTGCAGCCTGGTGTCTGAGAGGGCCTGACCCCCAGGGCCACCACCCCAGCTCAGGGCCAACACCCCAGCTCGGGCCCACCTGAGAACCTGGTTGCTTATCAGGCATCACCTCGTGCTCCCTTCTCCACCCCCACACAACGGCCACGCACAGATGGTTCAACGGGGCAGCGCGGGCTGCCACCCCCACGCTCTGCCCACCCCTACTTCTCAGAAGATGGTGTCTCCCAGGGACGGCATGTCCTCCATCCCTCACTTCTTAAAGCCCCAGGGATGGCTAGGAAGCTGGGGCCTGACCAGAAAGGGGGACAGAGGTGCCTAGAAAAGCGCAGGCCTGAGTTTGGATCCTGGCTCTCTCACCTAAAGCTGTGCAACTTTGGACAGGTGGCTTTCCTTCTCTGAAGTTCAGCATCTCCCCTGCAACAGGGGAGGCCAACGATGCCAAGTTTATAGAGTTGTCGCAGGATTCACGGGGGCCAAGAACATTCCTAGGCTGCTGTAGGGCCAGCCTGCCTTTACCAGGCACAAGAAGAGAGAGAGGGGAAGTCACAGGAGTCCTGAGTCCTTCCACAGACAGATCCACACGCGGGGCACGTCCAGCAGGCGTGGCCTCCAGAGCTCTCCCCTCGGCAGCCTCCTCCCACTGTTGCCCCATCCTGCCCTCTGTCTGTCTGTCTGTCTGTTGCCTTGTTGGGAAAGACTTTGTCTGTCACTCAGTGGGCGTCTGACTCCCCCCTTTTCCTGTTCTTCTTTTGATCCTGTGACCACTCGAACTGCTGGTTGAGAGCAGGCAGCTGCAGAGCGCACCCCTCTCCTCCCAGCCAGAGCCTGCCCGGCTGTTCCTGGGGATCCACCGGCCATCCCGCTGACCCTGCCTGGGGAGGACATCCTCCAGAGGAGACCCGGGAAGGAGTGGAAATCAATCCACAAGGTCAAGGCAGCAGTTGAGAAAAACACACAGAGCACTCCATGTGGGGGAAGGGCACCACTGGCGGCCTTCTGGCTCCAGCCAAGTCACACAGCTGGGTGCACACGGGGTCATACTATACCACATGCTTTGACTGTGGGCTGCCATGAAAAAACCCTGTACGTCCTGGCCCAGGGGACCCAGGCCATGTGTCCAGGCCCTGCACAGCTTGGCTCAGCCGCCCTGGCCCTCAGCTCACTCCCCTACTGCCACCGGGCCTGCCAGGCTCCTAGGCCTTTGCCTGCGCTGTTCCCACAGTTCAGAATGTCCCGCCCCTTCCTGTCAGGGTCCCCCTCTCAGTCTGCAGGACTTGCTCCACGCCTCCTTGAGCCATTCCTGGGTACACGGCTCCCCACCCCCTCCCTGTCTCCCGCCCAACGTAGACCCTCAGGCATCCCTGTTAAGCCACATGATGATAGGAGGAGACGTCCCTGGGCGCTCTCCCGTTTTGCGGATGGGACAACCGAGGCTCAGGAAGTAAAAGCTTTACCCAAACAGCACAGTTGTCAGTGGAAATAATGGGATTTTGAGCTGGTCCTTTTGGGTCCTTAACCTCACATGCTTAATCAGTACTCTATGCTACAGTTTTAAAATCTCAAAGCAAGCAAAGGAAAAAACTTATCCAATGAAAGAACTGGACTCTTCCAAAGAGAGCTAAACACTCAGAGGCCATTTTTCTAGACTTGGGTCATCTAATACACAGACACGTCGGGCAGCTCATAGGAGTCTGGGGACAACGGTACTCAGCACTGACCCTGCAGCATTAGGGTGGTGGCCACTGTAGCCCAGCTAACGGAGAGCCTGAGGCTCCCAGAGCAGAAGCTCCTGGGCCCAGGAGCCCTCCAGACTGGTTCTGGGCGGGGCCCGCCGAGTATCCAAAGCCAGCCGCATCCCTCCCTCACTGCAGCAATGACATCCCCTCCCCAGCCCCCACCCTGGACCTGGCACTGTCCCCATCTCGCCCCTCCCTCCTCACTCGTTCAGCTGCAGGGACCTCCTGGCTGCTCCTGCCCCCCACCGCTGATCTCTGGGCCAGGCCTTGGCCCCAGCTCTGCCTCTGCCTGGAACCCAACCCCTTCTACGGCTCTGAGCTCCAGCCTGGTGGGAGAGCCCCGACGTGCTGATCAAAGGTGTCCACTCTCACTAAGGTCGATTTTAAAGGAAAACACTTTGATTCCCCAGCTACAGAAGAGAGCAGTTCCCACGGCCTTTATTTTAGGCATGGAGTTTTGTCCTCCGATTTGCCCCTGGCATCCACTGGAGCCAGGCCTTTCTTTAAAGGCCCATCTGAAGGGCCGCTGGGAAGGTGCGGATGCAGGCCGCTGGTCCTATCGCGGAGCGCCAGCCCTTTGCCTGGGCGTGAATGCCAGGGGGCCGGGGACGACAGCGAGTCCTTCAGGACACACACGCCTCGAACACAACGGCGCATGGCCACGTGGCTGACGAGGGAGCAGCGTGGAGCAGGCGTTGGAAGGTGACCCTCAGACAGATGCCTCAAACAGAGGGCAGAGTTCCGATGCTCTCGGAACGCTGGCGTCTGCCTGCCTGTCACATCTTTCACCGCCTCTGAGTGACTCAGGGAGCCGCACACAGATGTGCTTGCCTCGGGGCCTTTTCCACCTGATCACGCCTCTGGACTCTGGACCTTGGGGGCACAGTGGCCACTCAGGGACACAAACCAAGTGCAGAATGTCAGATGTTTGGTCCCAGAAATGTTACAGCTGCATGGGTGGTAATTGGTATTTTTACAGCAGTCATTTCCCTCTTGGCTGGGCCGGTGAGAGTTGCTCAGACTTTGGAGTTCCTTCGAGGGTGCGACCCGTGGCGGCTGCAGGGGACTCTGTTTCTCAAGTTACATCCCCCTCTGCTCTCAAAGTGCGGTGTCAGCATGGAGGGGAGGGGAGGGCCGATGGGTGTGATGGGTGTTCTGCTCCTTGTCTCTGAAGGGGGGTGGGCGAAATGGAGAGAGGGGAATAGAGCCCACTGGGTGCCCCACGGTGTGTGCCCCCTGGAGTCCCACTGGGGAGGGCCAGACTCCAGCTGAACGACAGCAGGGAAGGGGTGGGACGAAGGGGGTCTCAGAAACCAGGGCAGGGGCCCCAACCAGCTGGCAGGCGACCCCTGGACTGGGCGATTGCTTGTTTTTTAAGTGATAATTCTTCAGGTCTCCCTGACCATTATTAAAGCAAAAAACGCTCCCTGCAGAAATTCCAGACACCGCAGAGAAGGATCAAGGAGACCTTGGGACTGGCCTGCCTCCCTGACGCCCCAGCGGGAACATGTGCCCCTTCCTCGCCTTCTCTTCGCAGGGACAGACTTCGAAGGGAGAGTAGGAGGCAGCCACGCGTGTGTGGAGGTGGCGGGGGCGGCGAGGGGGGTTAAGCACAAGAAAGCTCTTGGGCGACATTTCTAGAAGTCTTGTAACAAGGTACGGAGTGGGAAGACTCAAGAGCCTGGTGGAGTTGAAAGAAAGGGTTTGGGCAGGGACGGGCAACAGAGGGCCCAGCGCCATCCTGGAAACCTGGGAGAGCCTCTGGGGGCGTCTGAACTGGGAAGTGACATGCCCCTATTTCCTGCAGAAAGAAGACAAGAGAAATGCTATAGACTCCCAAACAGTCTCCTCAGCTGCCTGAAACCTCACATTAGTGATTCATGCTATGGGATTCGGTCCCCCTCCCCACTCCAGCCTCCTTTTAAAATATAAATGCTTCTGGCTGTCAGTACACTAACTCCTTCCAGGGGGCACCTGCACCAGATCACTTTTATCCTGACTTGTCTTAAATCTCTACCTCCCCAAAGATCCTGTACCCTCAGGGCTCAAAATTGCCCTTCCTCCTCCCACCCTCCCTTTCTGGCTCCTCCAATTAACCAGCCCATCCAGTCCCTTCCCCGCCCCCTACCCTCCCACCGCAGCAGGAGGTCAGCAAAGTCCCAGGTCACTAAGCTGTGGCTCCTACTGTTTCTGGCCTTGAACTTGACCCTGCAGACAGCTCCCTCTTTGACCTCTCCTCCGTGCCCCCACCAAGGCCCACACCTTCTCTCTTGGCCTTTCTCTGGCGTTTCTTACACGGCCCAGTTCTTAAGGTTGGGCACTGATCCCTTGGCTCTATCTGCACCCTCACCTGCCCCAAGTGAGCCCAGACGTGCCCCCGCTGCCTCTGAGCTCCTGCACACTCAGATCCACAGGTGAACACTCTTGGTGGGGAGGCCCCGATGGCCTTTGGGTTTGCCAGTGGGAGAGTGGGCAGAGGAAATAGCAGAGTTTGACCTTGACGGACTGACAGGCAGGCGGAAGTGACCAGGGAGGCACATGAGAGCATACCTCCCAGGCCAAGCGGGCGGCAGGAGCTTCAGGGGCAGGCAGCAATCCAGCCTGGCTCAGAAGCGGGGTGTGGGAGGAGGGGGCAGCAGCCTGCAAGGAAGGGGGGTCTTACCCACACATACTGCCATGAGAGCCCAGCAGACGGGCGGGGCGACTCTGTCGGCAGCTGTGCGGCACCCCCTGGGGATCTCCCTGGTGGATTGTCTTCAGGGCCCTTAGCTTTTTAGGACAAGGTGTGAGGGGCAGGGGCTGATTTGAAGGGCATGCATGTTTTAAATGTTAATATGTGTTTCTGGGTCCTGCAGAAATGTGCCCTTGGACCCTATGGCAAGCACTGTGGGGAGCACCTTCCTTGCCCTTGGGCTTGGACTGTGCCTGCTCAGTGTCCCCTTCCCCTGGCCCTTCAGCAGCAAGCAAGGGTCTGGCCCAGAGCCTCAGAGGGGCTCCAGCTCCGCCCCCACCCTCCACCACAGCTCACACAGTCCTAGAGAAGGAGGGGTGCAGATTCCTGCCAGGCCCACCACACGCCATCCCATTCCCATGGTCAAGTCCCCACCAGCCCACCCTGAGGAGTGTCAGGGGGTCCTAGACATGCTGTCCTGATGCCGCTGGCCAGGCCCCAGCAGAGGAGGGCGCTACACAACATGACAGGAAGCCTGGGACTCAGTGGTCAGGCGGCTTGGCTGAAGCCTCCTCAGACCCAAACCCAAGCCCGGCAGACTGTCCTCGCCAGAGGACCAGGAGCTTCACCTGCCAATTTCACATCTATCCCCGCCGCTCCCCTGCTCCAGGCTCACCCCAGCCGCCCCTTGCCTTCCTCTGTCTTGGGCCCCCATCCCAGCATCTGACACCCACACGCCGACTACAGTGAGCTCCCGCCTAGACCCACATGAACGAGGAAGCAGACGGAGGCCCAGGGTCAGAGGGGAGACGTGGGAGGTGGATCCCATGTCCAGGCCCCTGTTTACCCAGACCTTCGCCTGCTGCTGTCACTCACCAGACAGGAGAGTCGTGCCTGAGGCTCAGGAGGACCAGGAGGCTCACACCCATAGAACCCCAGGATCCCCGTGCCTGTCCTGGTGGCATCAAGTCTCCACCATGTTCAGAACCACTACCGGGTTGTCTGTAGCCAAGGCACTGAATTGCCCATTATTGCTAGAGTTTCCTGGGCACCCCTGGTGCCAGCGCTACACTGGGCCCTCCTGCCCTCTGGAAGCCCAGAGTCCCCCCAGGGAGGGGGGCAGCCAGCCCAGAGAGAAGCAGCCTCAGTGGGGACACGTGCCCTGGCAGCTCCAAACCCATGCGTGCCTGGAGACCACACACGAGCACCCGCAGCCCCAGACGGGAAGCACCTGAAACGCCAAGCGTAAGTAAATAGATCGCAGTGCATTCATTCAGTGGCATTTTCTACAGCAGGCGCTGACAAATGTGCTCTGCACCGGGCCAGACAGCAAATACTTTATGCTTTGCAGCCATATGGCCTCTATCGCGAAGACGCAACTCCGCCGACGCAGGGCGTCAGCAGACATAGATGATCTATGAAGGAGATGTATGGCTCTGTTCCAATAAAACTTTATTTATGGACACGGAAATATGAATATTGTACAATTTTCACATGTCCTGAAACATTCGTTTTGGGGGTTCCCCTTGGCCATTAAAATAATCTGAACACTATTCATAACTTGTAGGCCATACAAAGAGGCTGTGGGCTGGACTTAGCCTGCGGGCTGTGGTTTGCAACCCCTGCCTTTTAGCGATGAAAATAAACTTCAACCACACCCTCATCTGGATAGATCTTCCAAAACACAGCAGTGAATGAAAGAAGCAGGTCACAAAAGAAGATACACAGTACCATTCTGACGACACACAGAGCCGAAACAGAGAAGACTCTGAGGGGAGAGGGGTCCTGTGGGGGGTCGGCGGGGCTCTGAGGCACCCGAATGTCCTCTTCCTTGACCTGGGGGAGCAGTCACACGGGACTGTTTGACAAAATGTGTTGTTCTTTCCTGTGTGTCACAACTTCAAAAGAGAGGGCGGAGACAGTAGGACCTACGGCAACAGCACTTACCACCCACTGCTCTGCGGGGACCTGGGGCTCTGCAGCTAAAGGCCCTCTCACGGTCCCTCGTGGCTCCGCCTTCCCAGCCCTCGCCCCTGCTGGGCCTGCTAGCCACCCCCCTGCTCTCTCTCCTCCCCATCTTGCTCCCTTGCCCCTCCAACACTCTCCCCTGCCCCACCTCCAGCGGGGAAGCGCTTCTCCTTGCCTGCCTCCAAAACTCTGTATGGGACCAGACAAAGAGGAAAAGCAGAGGCCAGGGCTGTGAGGAGGGGGCAGGAGGCTCCTGACCACCTTCTGGACGTCAAAGGGGGCGACGGCACATGAGTCCAGAGTGAACGGGAGCAGGGAGGCAAACCCCAGCCTGGAACTCCCGCCTCTGGTCAGGGGTCAAGTTCTCCAGGCAAATCTCACAGTTTCCAACAGGCTGAGAGTGAGAATTGGGGCTTGTTCACTTCTAAGTCACCCCAGGGTCTAGAATAGGTCCTCCTCAATGGGTATTTGAGAAATAACACAGCCCAGGGTTCTGCAAAGGCCAGAAAGAGAAAGGGGACTGACATTTGCAGAGGACATTGAGGTTCAGAAAGGTTAAGTAACTTGTCTGAGCTCACACAGCAGTCCATGGAAGAAGGCAGGACTTGAACCTGGCCTGTCTGGCCCCAGAGCCCTTGGAGGTGACTGAGGCCTGGTGGAAGCAAGGCTAGAGAGCAGGTGCGCCGGCTCAGGTGTTTCACCCCTGGGAGAGCAGTTGCCCATGAGACCACAGGTGGCTGCCAGGCCCTCTGAGAAAAGCAGTTTGCAGAGGGCTCAGGAGAGCAGGCTTGAGTCCTGACTCACAGCAGGAGGTCCCGAGATGCCATCCCAGGGTGTGCTGGAGACCACTGAAAAGGCGGGCGTGACCCCGAGGAGCCTGTGGGCTCACCTGGATGTCAACTGACTCTCACGTTTCAGCCGGCTCTGCTGGGCTGGCAGGCGCTGCCTCTCTGAGCCCTAACCCTGTGCCCCAGCCACCCAGGCCTGGGGCGTGCCAGCAGGCAGGCTCCACTGCCCCACTCATTTAACAGATGAGGCGCTTGAGGCACAGTGGCATTGAGAACCCCTGCCCCCAGGGTCTCTGGGTGGGTCGCAGAACAGATTCAAACTCAGGCCGAGCGCCCCTGGCCTGCCCTCATCCTTGCATCTCACTCACAGTGGTTTCTAAGGTCGGGGGAGGTTTAGGTGATGTGGGAGGGGCCGAATTCCTTCATCAAAACGCAGAGACCAGGAGGAGGGGTCATAGATCAACAGACTTGGAGCTGCAGGGGCAGGACCAGGAGAAATGGGGTGCTGTCTGCTGCTCCCAGGGGTTCCGGGGACCACAAGGATGACTTCGCCTCTTGTGAAAGGGCAGAGTTTCTCTTTTTGTAGCGTTTGCTGCAATACTGGGGGAAATCTGCTGTTTGTTTGCACTCAGGATGGTTACAAAATCGCCCTTCACGTCAGCACCTGCAGAGCCTCTTCCAGTTTGCATCCTGTGGAGGGTCCCTTCTGGGGAGGAGGAACCACACAAGGAGAAGTGATGGGAATCTGGGGGAATTAAGTTTAAAATGACTAAGTGTGAGTGCAAACGCATCGTCTCCTCAGGCCATCTTTGCCCCGGCCCATCTCTCGTCTCTCGGGGGCGGGAGGGGGTGCGAGGTGACCAGATTCAAGGATGGATGTCACCAGGGGCCAGGTTTGCAGGCCTGCAGTAGGTACCACACATTTGGCTCTTGCCTGAGGGGGTGGGGAGGAAGGGGAGACTTTTCTCTGAAGAATGTTCCTTACAAACAAGGGTGAGAGGAGCCCCGGGCCCACCCACGGCCAATAGTCCTAGCTCTGGGCTCAGGCTGACCTGGGTCTGAACCTGACCTCTTCTCAGCGAAGCCTTGGCCACGCTGCCCGGCCTCTGCAAGTCTCCATTTCCTGTTCCTCAATGGTCCTGGTCGGAATAGCACCCCAAGGGGGCCGCAAGGGGCGCTGGGTGTGTGTGAAGTCAGGGTGAGTGTGAAGCTCCAAGATTCATGATCATAACAGCTGTTGTTGTTCATGGTATAAACGAAAGGCAGAGGGTGAAGCGGAGTGGGCGGCTCCTGGAAGCCTCATCCAAGTCTGGGTGAAGAGGGGGAACTGCCCGGGTCCGCCCCACAAGGGTTGGGGGGTCGGGTTAATGCTGCCCAGGAAGAGACTGAGCCAGTGTAAGCAGCCCTGGGGAGGCCCACTCTTGGGGGTTCCCTGGCCTGGATGAACTCACCCCAAGGCCACCCACCCCAGGTCCTGGCTTGACTCTGGGCCTCCAGCTTCCAAGGGGGCCTGGGACCAGGAAGGGGGCACAGTGCTGATCCCCCAAAATGCCTAGCTCCCATTGTAAAATAACGATGTAACCTCTGATTGTCCTCCAGGAAGTGGGTGGTGCCATCCTTTCTGGTAACAGTGACAACTGTTCGTGCTACAGGTTACAGTGCTCCTGGCGGCCAGCTGCTGGCTCCCCTCACCCCCAGCTAACCCTGCAACGACACCGAAGGGGCCTCTGCCACTTGGCAGGTTCAACAGCTTGCTTCTACCTTAGATTCCTTGGGGGTGAGCTGTCCCTCCCCACTGACCTCTGCCCCCAACCCCAGTGCCCCCTGGCCACAGCCGTGCCCACCCCCCTGGTTTAAGGGCCAGGAGGTCAGACAGTGCTGAGAGGGAGGCTCTCAACACAGCATCGAAGGGGGAGCGCTGCCCCCACCTCTTCAAAAGCCACCTTGGCGAGGCATTAGCTAAACATCTCCTGGTCCCGAAGGCTTCCCCTGTGAAGTCTGCAGTGTTCAAACGCAACCAGCAAATCCCCCCAGACCAGACGGGAATTAGCTGCACGGGCGGGCGGGGCGGCGGGCGGATGAAAGCTGCTTTGATGTGCAGCGCCGGAGCGGGGAGCACGTGGGAAGGAGAGCACATACCTGTGGGCCGCAGGGTCCAGGGGCACAGCAGCAAGCCCAGGAGCCAGGGGGCTACGAGGGGGCCCCGTGGGGCCCAGCACCGCCGAGGCCAGCTCTCCATGGGGCCTCCAGGACAGTGTCTCTGCTTCCTCTTTAGTTCCCAGGAGGGGACAGCTGCTGGTAGCCACAGTTCCCCTTCCCATCCCCACTAAGCTCCTCCCTGGCCTCCCTGCTTCCTCAAGGCCTCTTGGGCCTGCTCCTCTTGATGACCGATGACCCCAGGCAGGCGGTGCCAGGTGAGGCTCTGGTGCTCTCTCTTCTGCAGAAGAGCTGGGCGGGGCTCAGGCCTCCCAATCCACCAGGTGTGAGGGCTCCTCCCCTCCTGACCCCTTTCCAGCTGGTGGCTGGTCCAGATCCTGGTGATGAGGGAGCACAGATTTCCACCAATAACTCCAGGGCTTGGTTTAGCCGCTCACTCCTGAAACGGCTTAAAAATGCCCAGGTTCACTCGAACTTCCCCTGGGACTAGCCCAGGAGTCCCCTGAGGATGTGGGCTCTCATGAAAGAGCAGGGTTTGGCCTGGCTGCTGTGGCTCCGTGAATTGAACCCCGGCCTGTGAACCAAAGGGTCCCCAGTTCTATTTCCAGTCAGGGTGCGTGCCTGGGTTGCAGACCAGGTTACCAGTTGGGGGTGTGCAAGAGACAACCGGTCAGTGTACCTCTCATACATTTTCCCTCTCTCTCTCCCTTCCCCTCTCCCTAAAAACAAATAAATAAAAGAGCAGGGTTTGGGGTGGGGGTGCCACCGCCTGGGAGGATACAGGAAGAGGCAGGTGAGTGATGGAGGACAGCCACACGCTCCGAGCCCCATACGGTGCCACAGCTGGTCAGCAACCCAGCGAGGGCCACCGTGGGTCCCCACAGAGACCCAGCAGATGCCTCCTCCCCAGCCTGCCCGAAATGTCTTTCCTACCCTCGGCTTCCCTAAACCTAAGCACACCCTTCCCCCACCAGGAGACACAGGACTTTCTTCCCCACCTGGCCCCACACAGCAGCCCCGTCCTCACATCCAGCAGGTGTGGGCACAGGGGCAGTAACTATCTGCAGACAGGGAGCCTTTTGCCCTTGGCATTCCTCCATTAATCAAGATAAACGTTAGTATCCCGATTGTGCAAAGGAGAAAACTATGCCCCCAAGAGGCAAATCAACTTGCCCAAGATCAGGGCAGGTGCGTGGGGCCAGCATGTAACACCCAGCTGTGTGAGGCCCCAGCCTTCCTGCACCTCCCGGTGCAGCCCCCAACGATGGAGTGACAGGGTGCCGGTTCCCTCCTTCCAGCAGGCTCCTCCCCTCTCCAGGCTGTTTTGCACAAGGACGAGGAACCCTGGAAGAGGGTCCCCACCACCACCGGAGTGCCGGGCGGACAACACAGGCAGGAGTGGGATGGCCCGCCAGGTGAGGAAGACATGTGAACGCAAGACCGTTCCTAGCAGCTGGGGGCCGGAGGGGACCCCAGTGGTATTGACTGTGGATCCATCAGGATGATACATGAGCGCACAAGTCGCAGTGAGACACAGATCATCTGCTTCACGCTGTTTCGGAGCTCCTGGGGGGGGGGCAGGTTGACTACGCACCGCGATGCCATGGTGATAGACGGCACGTTAATGCCTCTGTGCGCGGAGGGAGCGGTTTAAAGGCTTCGGTCTGTGCCTCCAGGAGTCTCTTTATGATTTGGCATCAGGAGGCGGCCGAGTGCCAGCCTGCCTCAGAACACGGACCCAGGCGCCAGCTCCACTCCTGCCTGTCACCCGGATGCTGCCTCTCCCCACACCCCTGCACACAGCCACAGGCCCCTCGCACTGCAGCTGCCTCCAGGCTGCAGCCCTGGAGCCTGGGAGCTTGGCCACCTCTGGGCCTGGTCCCACCTATGGCCCCTTTTGCCTGCCTGGTGCCTCCTCTTTGTTGGCCTCCCCTCTGACAAGAGCCCAGGGCCTGCGCCTAGTACATGCTCAATAAACTCTGGTGCATAAATGGATGGGTGAATGGGTGAAGGGGGATAAAGCGCCCTCCTCCCAGGCCTGCAGTGAAGGTGGTGCCCAACATCAAGCCTGGCACACAGTAGACTCCCAACTGGCTTCAGAAGGATGGCAGGACCCACATCCAGCAGGCGCCTGGGCTGGACAGCACTGATGTGACCAGGAAAGAAGAAGTGGGCATGGGGAGGGGGTGGGGCCTCCAGTCACTGATGAGTCTCTGAGCCCCTGGGCACCATGCAGCCACAGCCTCCAGGAAGAGGCAGGAGCCGGCCTGGGGCAGGAGCCGGCGGGCCCAGGCTGTGCCGTCTGGGCCTCAGGACCCAGGGCGACAGGAACCACAGCACATCCAAAAACCCCATTTTCATCAAAACTTTCCATCTCCTCTCACCCAACCCCGTGTGGGGCAGCGAACTCTGGACTTGGATCCATGGGCAGTCCTTCCCCAGGCACGCCCTTGGTGGCAGCAAATGAGCCCGTGGGAGGAGGGACAGAGGACATGGGCTCTGCTGGCCAAAGGCAGGGGGCCGCTGCCCGTGAGGCCCCTGGGCGATGGTGCATTTCAGCGCTCTGTTCTTGTCCAGGCATCCGTCTTGCCCTTCCTCCCATCAGCCCCGCCCTTCACCTCGTGCTGAGCACTGGTTTGCACCAGGGCAGCAGCAGTAACGCAGCACAGGTGGGCCACAACCGCACCTCCGGGCGGCTCCTAACCCACCGCCCGACACTTTTAATCAAGTCCATTTAATCCTCAGCACAACCCCGTGTGTGGAGGGTACAATAATCGCTTTTTACAGAAGAGGGCGCTGCAGCACCCTCTAGGTTAAAATAGAATTGCCCAAGGTCGGTCACACAGCTAAGAACCGTGTCCAGGGGAAGTGACTGAGGATGGCCCCAGCCTCTTTGCTCCTGACCACTGCTGCAGCCCATCTCAGTGGCAGGGGTATATACAGAGCAGAGAGGAGGGCTTCCTGGAGGAAGCGGCAGCCCTGAAGGAGGAGGAAATGGGGGAGTCCTAAGGGGCCACGTCCTCTTAAAGACTAAAGCTTTCCATTGAATGGCTGGTCTCTGTTTTCAGTTTAGTTCCCACATACACTTATTAAGTGCCTACTGTGTGCCAGGCAGTGGCAGTGCAAAACCTAAGTCATACTTTTGCCTTTAAGGCACTCCCTGTTTAGAGAGGAAAACAGACCCCCCACCCAGGATTTCCACCTGCCCCAGGGCAGCAAAGGCGAGCGCGTGAGTGTGCGGCCCGGCCTGGCCGCCGTTAGGTTCCAGTGCCGTCTCCTCCGTGCTTCCTCCCAGTGGCCCTGTGGGCGGCAGGTGCACAGGACGCAGAAGTGCCTGGGAAGGGGGCCACTCTCCGCCCTCCCCTCCCCCACCACCATGGGAGGTCACTTCCTTCCGGCCCACAGGCTCCAGCACCAGGAGGAACTCACCAGATGGAGGGGCCCCTCACGACGACCCTGGTGTCTGACACCCACAGCGTCCCACTCCTTCAGTCCTCGGGGTCCCCACTGCCCAGGGCTCTAGGACGCCTTGGTTGATTCCCTTGTCCCCTTCCATCCTCTTCCTCAGGCACCCCTACATTGGAGAGGGCCAGTGTGGAGGGCAGCCTCCCTTCCCTCCTAGCAATACCCAGCTTTTCCTTTGGGGTCCCCCTTTCTGCATCACAGAGCAATGGGCCCCTGCTGCACTGGGGGGCCCTGACCACCAGGCCCAGGGGCACAAGTCAGCCCCTGAGAACCAGCTGTGCCTCATTTGAAGGTTGCCCATCTAGTCATGAGCTGGGCTGGCCCACAGTGCACCAGCCTCCTTGCTCAGAAGGGAGTGAGCTCTCTGTTACCTGAGGTGTGCAAACCCACCCGGAGGCCATCCACCCTGCATGCTGCCTGGGCTGGGCGGCTGGCCCGACCCTCCCCAGAGCCCCTTCTGAGCCCAAGCTGCTCTGTATCTTCACCTGTTTATAAAGTATTTGTTTCATACCAGACACACTTCCAAAAGCTTTTTCATGTGCTGACCACTTCAGTCCTCACAGAAACCTCTGTGAGGGGGTAGGTGTTGCTGCCCCTGTTTTACAGATGAAGAAACCGAAGTTCAGAGAGTGCAAGCCACCTGCCCAAGGCCACACAGCAAGGAAGCAGTGGAGCAAGGACGTGAGCTCCTGCGGCTGTTTTTGATCACTGTGCTCCCTGCAGTTCTCTTGATTCTCCCAGTGGGGCTGGTGTTATATGCCTCACCCGACTGATCGTGGTGGAGAAAAACAGAGTAGGTGGCCTGCTTGGGGCAAGGCGGGGACCAGAGGCATACCTGGGACCAGAGGGCAGGGCTCCCCGTTGGCGAGTCTAATCCCCGGGGTTAGACTAGAATCTCCTTGCAAACTTGGTTGGGGGAAGCCAGCGAGACCTCGTGCCCACCACCAGCCCCCGTCACACTGCTAACAATGCCGACGCTGTGCAGAAACAGAGGCGGCGCCGTTCCCCAGCCTCGATTCCCTGTTCGTCCTGTGCCAAGGCCTTCTTAGGGTCAGGCCCTTGGTACAACAGTGTCCCTAAGAGACAAGCACTGACCAGGGGGCCCATCACTGGAGGTCCTCAGTGGCGGGCACTAATTGTCTGGAAGGCCCTCCACTAATCCTGCCACCCCCCCCCCGCCCCTCCTGCCACCACTGACGGCCTGGTTGTCCTATGTCAATGGCACCACCTGGTGGCTAACTGGGACACATTCACCTGAGATATCTTCCTCTCCTCTTCCTTCTCCACCCTGGAGGGCTGTCAGCTGCCTAGCAAGGCCAGGTCAGGGCTTGACAGGCAACAATTAGACTAGTGGAGAGGGGTCATGGCAGGCAGGACCAGCAGCGTGTTGGGGACTGTGGGAATGGAGAGCAGGTGTGTCAGCGGTGGGACCCCGACAAGCCTCTCTAGGGCGCTTCCTGGGCACCCACTGGAGCCTCCTTCAGAGCACGCCTGCTCTGTTCTAACAGGCTGCAGTGGCTGGGAACCCTCTATAAATTTTTCTGGGGGAATATTTCCTGGGCAGAGCCAGTGATCTGCCACCAGGCCAACCAGTCTCTGGGCCACACAGTGACAATGGTTCTGGGTAGAGGCCTCGTAGTGAATTCATCCTACAAGGGAACCAGCCTCCCAAGGAGGCTAATTCGACCCTTGCTGCCCCACACGGCTCTTTGGTTCTATGGGGCAGAGGCCTCAGCACCCCGTGGGCAGAGGAGTATGTGCGGCCGCCACTGATGATGCAGATTCCTGGCCCCGCCCCAGAGATTCAGCCCCAGGACACTTTGGGAGGCCAAGGGATCTGTATTTTAACAGACCTTGGTCCTCAAGTTGAGAAACTGCCCTCCTGAGGCAGACTCCCTGGGGTGTGGGCGGGTGACTGGCAGCTGGGCCACCAGCCAGGAAGAGCCCCTCAAAGAGACTTGGTCCCCCAACTCCTTCCTCCTCCCTCCCTCCCTCCCTCCCTCCCACCTGGGATGGCCTGCACGGTGTCCTGGGACCCTAGAGCAAGGCCCCTCAGCTTGCACCTCGTCCCCTAAGCCAATGGGGAGAGTTTCCTCAACTGCAGTGTGAAAGCAGTGAATACCCACCTGGTACCACGGTTTGATGACCAGCTGGAGTAACGGAGATGAAAGTATTTTGCAAAGAATAAGATGTTGGTTGAAAGTAGCTGTTCTGCCCGAAACCTTTACTGAGGGTCTCTCTGAGGGACTTGGGGGGTTTGCAGAGAACAGCAAGGGTCCAGCAAGAGGAGATGGAGCAGGTCGAGATCCCAAGAGTATGCAGTTATCCACGGACGAGGAAATCTGTGGAAGGGGGCAAGGGGGGACGCTGGGGGAGGGTGGGAAGTGGGGTGGGAGGGGGCAGGAGAGGGAGGCTCCCCAGCCAGTGTGGAGTCCGGCGTTGGAGCCGGCTCCCTTTAGGGCTCCAGAGGTGGGGTGCAGGGGGGCTGGGCGGCAGCAGGGGATTCTCCTGGGGACTCTGCCCCCGCACGGCCTGCCTCCCCAGGAGAGTTCGCTCACTTCTCCCGCCCTCTCCGCTCCTCTCTGCTGGCAGGTTCCTTCCCTCAGCTGCATGGGTCACAGACAACAAAGAACCCGGGCCAACACCTCTCATCTCCGCAGGGGTCCTGAAGTCCCTCCAGTGACCCACAAGGAATTTTGAGTCACTTGTTCCTTCCTTCAACAAACCTCTCCAGGGCATTGCTCAGGGCCAGGCCCCATCCGGGACACCCTTTAACTAGGGCAGAGCTTGACACCCACACATCTAAGTCACAACCCGGTGGAAACCCAGCAGGAAGGGGCACAAGCCCAGAGCGGGCCTCCTGCCATGGAAGCCCCGGCCCGAGCATTCACAAAGCCTTGCTGGAAGCTTCCAGCAGAAGAGGGCCGGCAAAAGGGGCTGGGGTGTTGTGTCCTGGCCCAACTACTGAGGCAGGACAGGGGCCCCAGGGAGCCTGGCTGGGAAGACCTCCTCCCCGTCATCCTCTCTCTCCAGTGTCAACAGTCTGATTAATAAAACCATTTATTTTTCAGTTAAAAATGACTGGTTTGGCGGTTAGTATTGATTTCTACTGGTTTCATTTTGTGTATACAGTTTTCAGGCACACACTGAACGAAGCCTCTTTCTGGCCGGTCCCGGAAGCCAGGTATCATTGACAATGTGGTATCTCCAGAAAGTCCCTCTCGGGAAGATGGCTCCTCTGGAAGTTTGGAAACCTCTGCGTTCGCTGGCGTGAAACCCTTCTGTACAAAATGCCCTCCACCCTAGAGGGATGCTGACATCTTTTTGGGACCAGAAATTTCCAAGGGACGTGCTGATCCACAAGAACCACAGTGTGTTCTCTGTCAGACAGGAAAAGGAAGGGAAAACTCAGCTGAGCCTTGACCTTGGACCGCCTAACCATGATGCTTTTACGAGGTGGGGGCAGAGCAGCAGCCCCAGGGCCCTGCGATGATTTCACTGGCCCAGCACCTTTCTCTGGGGAAACCCCCCCGCCCGCACCGAGGACCAAAGGAACCTGTTTTCAGGCTTCTCTCGTCTGACTTGGGTGAACAGATTCATGCCTGGTGGGACGCCTTGCTGGCCACGACTTTTCTTTCCTTCCTTCCCTCCCCACGTGTATCTGCTGACCTTTGTGTCAGCATCTCTGGAAGATGAGATGGACTCAGATGCCGCCGGTCCTGCGCTGACTGTAGGAGCCGGGGAGGGGTTCCTTGCTGGAGGCAGCTGAGCTCAGAGCAGGCAGGAGGTGCTCTGCCTGGTAGCGGAGGGCTGGCACCTCACTCCCCACCTGCAGCCTTCCTGACTCCTGGACCTCACCACCTGGCCGGTGCCTGGGGCAGGGTGGGGTGGGGAACAGTGACCAAAGAAGGGAGTGGAAACTCCTCTCTGCCAGATGCTGGGCTGCGTCCATCCAAAAGCCATTGCCGCCAGGCGGGTTCTATTGTGCATACATCTTACAGATGAGGAAGCTCAGGTTCTGCTGAGAGGGAAATTCGCTTCTCCGAGGCCACACACCCATTGAGGGCAGAGCTGGGGTTCGGATCCCCTTCTGCCTGCTCATGAGCACTGACTTGTGACGGTCTCTCGGGGCTGTCCACACTCCCCAGCTAGACTGAGAGCTCCGGCAGCCTGTGCCCTATCCCAGCCCCTCACCTGCTCCGCCCGCAGCAGCCCCCCCTCCCCAGGCGAGGACAGCTTCATCTTTGCAGGTGCTCAGGTCAACCAGATGTATCTCTTGAAGGAATGAACAAACCCGGAGAGGCATCCCTGCGTGAGGCCCTTTCCCCAGATACAGAGGTGAAAAAGGGCCCCGCAGGGAATTCTAATCAAATCACTGAGAGACAAATATGACTTTGGTTACGAACTTGTAGACAGTGGAGGTCAGAGTCAGAACACACAGGACTTGGCCCTCCTGGGAAAGAACTGGCGAACACAAAGAATTATAAATAGGCAACTTGGCCTCAGATGGAGAGCTCTCCTTTTAATTCAATTCTGCGGGTGGTTAAGGGGCGCCCCGGGGACAGGGTTCTGTGCTAGATGCTGAGAACACAGGAAAACTAAGACACCCCTCCACCCATCCCTTCATCCCCTCAGGCAGGATCCCAAACTCCCGAGTCACAGACCGCACTCCCAGGGACACAGGTGCAGAAGCCAAGGGGGACAGGAGACTATTGAGAGTCCTGGGGTCCAGGGGTAGATGGGTCAAGGCCACGGTTCTGGGCCTGGTGGGAAGGGTAGGAGCAGGCAGCCTTGGCTGCTTGGCAGTGAGGGTGAGGAAGAAGCTCAGCGGGCTTCCTAGGTCACCGCCCCACCTCATAAGTGTCTGCAGTTAGTTCCTCTCCCCCCCACCCCCTCCCTTTTCCCTCTCTTACCCTCCCCCTCCCCTCCCCTCCTTTCTGCCCTTGTTCTGTAAATGACTCTTGGGCTCACTGAGAAGCCCCCGCCGGGGGATGAGCCGGGGCAGTTTGCACCCCCAGGCCCTTCTCGAGTCTCCTGAGCAGGTCTCTTTCCTCGCTGCAGGTGAGCACAGGGTTTGTGGCCCTCTGCTTCCCCATCTCCAGGCCAAGACGTCCCTGGTCCTGTTCCTTTCCCCCAGCCTGGCTTCCAGACCCATCCCCATGGAGCACGCCTCCCACTGCAGCCCCTGGAGCCGGGTGGGACACGGACCCCCGTTCTGGATGTCTGCCTCTGGGGAGTCCCCCGAGTCCTTTTGGATCCCCCATTTCCTCTGAGTAGAAGGAGGGGCCAACCAGCTATTGGCGGACCCTCTGCTGCGTCCCCTCTGTGCCCCAGAAGCCCTTCCTTCCCCTGGGGGTGTGGGAGCTGCCCCCCCCATGGGCCTTTTGGCTTCTCACCTGGCGAAGCCCGAGCCCCGCCTTTCCCTGGAGCCCCATCACCGGGATGGTCTGTTGGGAGGGGGACTGTCTGGGAAGGCCCTCGCCCCCTCCCTTCTGTCCCACTATCATCCCAGCTCCTTGCATCACTGGCTGAGACCGTCTACCGGTCGTTTCAATTTAGAAAAAGGCTTTCTCCGCTCTCAGCGAGGATAAGCCTTTAGGCAAGGATAACGCTCAGGCAGGAACTGAAACCATCTTAGTGGAACGCACGCCAGGGAAAGACGCAGGAAGGGGTCAGGAGCTGGCTGTGTGAAGGACTCAGAGCCCCCGTGGGACACGGCTCCCAGCCTGAACCCGCGCCGAGGGCAGCGGGGCGGCCGCCAAGCCCCTGCTTCTCCATAAACTGCCACCTCCCAGCACAGAGGAAGCTGGGCCTGAGGCCCCCACAGTTTGGAAGGGTCTCTCACTGAAAAACATAACCCTCAATTACAAAGCCAAAATTAGGTATGACAGTGAATGTTAACTTCCTCTGCTAATGAGAATAGAAACCACAAGGCACACATTCTAAAAGGCTGCCAGATATGATACGTAAACAGCAACCCGGGAAAGTGACAGGTATTTTGTATCAACTGCCCGGCTGCCTCTACAGCACATAGCTTGTGTTTTGTCCACGCCCGTCACCTCTTGCTCCCGCGAGGATGCTCTGTCCATACACTACAGAGAAAAGCGACTTGGGCCAAGTTTCCCTCATCAGTGAGTGGTAAGAATTTAGGGTGGGTCAAGTTTCTCACACAGGGACAACTGTAAGTGTTCCTTGCATGGACGACACTGGTTCCCCCACGTGGACTGGACGCCCTCGCTGCAGGGGCCGATGAGGACTTTTGTGTCATCGTTGTGAGTGCTCATACTTGTATCAAATCAGCAAGACCTTTAAATCCATCATGTTCACTGGATTCACTCTTCTTCGCTCAGGGCTTCCAGAAACCGCTGCTCCCCGCCGATGAATGGAATGAATGAAAACCAGCTTTAGAGCGGGCAGAGACTTAACTGAAGTTGAAATGGTTCACGTTTGCAAACTTTACGGCAACGTATGACCATGGGGACACACTGCAATTACATACTGTCACTGAGGGGCAAAACAGGACTGGTTTTTAGTGAATGGCACTGACCAAGCAGGCAGGCACATCCGGGCAGAAGGGGCCTTGGCCATTCCAGAAAAGTGTCCCAAAGAGGGTGCAGCAGCCTGTCCTGCTGGTTTCTGATCTTGCTCGGGAGGTCCAACCTTGGAAACAAGCCTTCCAGGTAGAGGTGGCCTGTGACTTAGAGGAACCAGAGTCTGTACTTATAGGCAAGGGACTTGAGTTCAAGACCCAGCCCTGCCACTTCCCATCTGTGGGGCTGGGCAAATCCTGAGGGCCCTCTGAGCCTCGCCTTTCTTGTCAGGGAGGGGAGAGCGGTTCACATTATTCTGCCTTGAAAGATGAATGGAACCCTGGCTGCTGTGGCTCAGTGGATTGAGTGCTGGCCTGCAAACTGAGGGTTGCTGGTTGGATTCCAAGTTGGCACACAAGCCTGGGTTGCAGGCTGGGTCCCCAGTAGGGGGCGTGCAAGAGGCAACCACACATTGGCATTTCTCTCCCTCTCTTTCTCCTTCCTTTCTCTTCTCTCTGAAAACAAAGTCTAAAAAAGAAAGAAAGCTGAATGGAGAGGAAAGGCCAGAAGGATCAGAAAGTGCCTGTGGCCTGTGACAGACCATGCCTGCCTACGGGGTACACGGTAACAGCTCCCCCATAACAGCCATCTTCTTTCTGGGGAGTTCTGCCATTTAGGATTCTGCTGCTGTGGCCCCAGGAGCCCTCATCTATCCCCACAGGCACGGAGAAGCCGCACTTTTTCCAAATCAGGCTTCCAAGCCAAACGCCAAACTGGGCTGTGGTTTACCAGCAAGCCAGCCCCCAGAATCCCAGTCGCCCTGGCCTGTGCCTGCCCCTGCGCACCCTGGGCCCTCTGCCCACCAGCCCAGGCCAGCCCGTGCCACATCAGCAGCCAGGCTCCGAGAGGGAGAGTCAGGGAGGCCTCACTTCACTTTCCCTTTCAGGCTTGATGGATGATAGGAGACTCCACCTCCAGCTGTCAGACTCCAGGCCGCACTTTGCCTCCAACTCCACCGTGCTGCACCCGCTCCTCTTCATCCTGGCATCAAACGTCTGTTTGATCGGCTTTTCATCCATTTTCCCATCCATTTTCCGCAAATGTGGCGATTTAGGGATGTTCTGAATCTTGCAAGAGTATAAGTTGCACCTTGGCAATATATCAATGTGGTCCCGAACGTGACATTGCGTGGCTGCCTTGCTTCCAGCCAGACCCTGGACTCCCCCCGGCTCCCCCCTCCCAGCCCCCAGGGCCCCGGCTCTCTCCCTTTGCCAGAGCCTGGGTGAGGGACAGGGGGAGGCTGAACGATCGCTCTAGGGGAACCTGTCCACACGGATGGAGACGTGCTGCCCCCTGGAGGTGGGATAGGAAGGGCAGGGGTAGGAAAGGGGTTGCGCTGGGGAGGAATATGTGGGCATCTCCGGCCTGGATCCCACAGCCCCCCTGCTCAGCCTTCCGGACAGAGAGGGGGATGGGTTGAGCCAGCTGAGTGTTCTGCATCCCATGTCTTTAGTAATAAGCGAGCTTTCTCATTTGGTTTTACAAAGCATTTTCTCAGCCATTCTCTCCCTTGAGCCCAGAACCCAGCGGGGCCGGCAGCTCCTCGTGTTTTCAGAAAAGGGGGCAAGGGGTCTGAGAAGCTATGCCAAGTTCACAAGTTACTGGCAAGGGGGGAGCACAGGTCAGTCCAGTGACAGGAAAGGCCAGGAGCTCTGGGGTGGGGACCTGCTGGCGTCAGAGCCAGGAAGCCAGGGGCCCTAGCAGGCAGGGCTGCAGGGGCGGGAGCAGATTCCAGACCACAGCTTGCAGGGAAGCCCCCAAACCCCAAGGATGGGGAAGGAGGCAGAACAGAGGGGACAGAACCGCAACCCAGCGAGGGGTGCTGGGGGCAGAGCCAAGTCAGAGCTCAGCCGGTGCACTAATCAAAGATCTGCAAAGGAAAAGCTCCTCACCTGCACTCTCCCTCCCTGCCCCTCCCCCAAAGGTGTCTACTCCCTCAAGCTCACCTGCACCCTTTCTCACCCTCTGACCCTGCAAACACACAAAGCATAGAGCCGCAGGGGGAGCCCACAGCCAGCACCCTCGCCCTTTCTGCTGGGATGCATCTTGCTTGGGGCTGGCGGGCAGGCTCATGCACTATGGCAGCTCCAGCCTGCGCCTGGCTGCCCAGCCATGGGCTAAGTCAGGAGTGGGCCGGGCAAGGCTGCAGGCAAGCAAAGATCTACAGTGAGGAAGGAGAAAGGGGCCGCCCCAGGAAAGGAGGCCTGAGCGCAGGGAGCTGGAAGAAGCCAGAGAGGCACCCGGTCCACTACCGGACCTCTGACCGCCGGACGAGAGTCCCCCCAGGAAAATCAGAGCTGTTCTTGGGGGCGGGCGGTGGGGGCAGGGGAGGATGCAGGGCAGGCCAAAGCTAACAGAAGCCCCCTATTACAAAAGGGTAAATTGTCAGGGGCCTTTCTAATCCAGAATCACCTCCCTCCGATTTCCCTGGGAGCTTGCCTCATCACAGACACCACAGGGGAAATTTCTGGAAGAAGGAAGGAGGGAGAAGTAGCGGGATTTATTAGGAAGAGTGAGTTTGTGATACGCTGGTGCTAACTGGCCAGTTTAGCTCACCTCTCAGCCCCCTCCCTTGGACCGACAGAGGAGATAAGGGAGCACCCTGACCTGACTGAGGTCTGGGGGTGACAGCCGAGGACAAAGAAGTCTGCAGGGCCACCAGCGAGCACCGCACCAAGGCTCCAGCTTGCCTCTGACCCCTCGGAGCGTGTCTTACCGAATGTAGTGTGTTGGAGTGTGGTCCCCAAAAGACATGTTCAAGGAGTGACCTCCTATTCCCGTGAATGTGAGCTTATTTGGAAATCGGGTCTTTGCAGATATAATTAGTTCCTTTCACCACAAGAGGAAATCGTCATGGATTTAGGGTGGGCCCTAGATCCAATGGCCCGTGGCTTTGTTAGAAGAAGAGGGGACCCTCAGGGACAGAGGCAGAGCAGGAGTGACGTTGTTGCAAGCCAAGGGCCACCAGAAGCTAGGCAGGGAGAGCGAGGACCCTTTCCCAGAAGCCCCAGCGGCAAGGCCTGCTGACAGCTCGATTTTGGACGGCTAACGTCTGGAACAGTGAGGGAGGAAATAAACGTCTGTTGTTGGTGGTACTCAGGTCAGCCGTGGAAAACTGAGACACCGAATCAAACAAAGCAAACAAGGATCAATTGCAAGAATGGCGAGGCTTCTTAAGAGGAGGCAGGGAAGTGGATTTAGCACCTCCAGAGATGTGCTTGGAGCAGCCCTTTTACTAAGCAGCTGTAGGCGGGAGGTGGAGCAACTTTGACTGTAAAGCCATGTGAACTCGGGAAAAGTCTGGAAAACAGAAAAGAGCGTGACTCCCATTGGGCTCTGCAGAGCCGCGCTCACATCCCTGCTCTGTCGCCTTCCTTTCGACGTGGACGTCATTCACTTCTCTGAGGCTCAGACTGTTCATCCGCACAGTGGGGATAATAACCCCGGCCTCCCAAATGTGCGAGGGTGAACCGAGAAGACACACGAGGTCCCAGCCCGCACCCCGGCGAGGCGCTCACCTCATGCCACCTCCTTACCTCTCTGACAAAAAACAAAAAACAAAAAAACTCCATAATAGTGAAATCGAATTGGTTCCCAAATCCCTAAATTGGGTGTATCGAAACTTTCTTCTTTCATTTAGAAACAACAAGGGTTTCTCCTTTGTAACTTTAAAAAATTGTATTAAAAATTTACACGCAGTAAAATTCGCTCTTTTTTATTCAGTTCCCTGGGGCTTGACAAACGCCCGTGGTCCAGTAACCACTACCTCAGTCAATACAAAGAGCGTCCCTCTGCCCCCAAATTCCCTCCTCTGGCCCTTGGTGGTCAGCACCTCCCCAACCTGTTCTCCTTCTGCCTTTCCCAGGGCGTCCTGGAAGTGGAATAACATAGCAGAACTGATGGGGGCTACATCTGAGAGTAAACTATAAAAGATGGTGGCTTGCCAGCTCTGTCCCTGCCCCCTGCCCCCGCCCCCCTCCCTCTGTCCGTCTCCCACTCCCTTGCTCACTCTGCTGCTGCATTGGGAGCTGCTTTACAGAGAGCCCCACGTGGCAGGCACCGGGGCAGCCTCCCGCCAACGGGCTGCCAGGAACTGACTCCCTGCCACAGCCGCCTGCGTGAACTCCGACACAGGTCCTTCTCCAGACAAGCCTTGCGATGACGCAGCCTGGTGACACCTCGAGTGCCAGCTCATGAGACGCCCACTGCCAGAGGACCCTGTATAATTCCTCCGTTATAATTACTGTGTTCGCTTTAACACTTGGTGAGGACTTACATAAATTCGTGAGAAATATCAGTCTGTGGTTTTCTTTTTCCCCTACTGTCTTTGTCTGGTTTTGACAGCAGGGTAATACTGGCCTCATACAAAGAGTCAAAAAGTGTTTTTTCCTCTATTATTTTTGGGAAGAGATTGGAAGAGTTTCCCGAGGCAGGAACTTAGGTTATTGATTTCAGACTTTCCTCTTTTCAAACGTAAGCATCTCCACGCTGCGTATTTCCCATCCCCCTTCACTGCACCTGCACCCCGCAAATTTCTGCATGTTTTTATTTTCAGTTCTACGGAGGTTATTTTTTAAAGTGGCCCCAAGAGATGTTTGGAGGAGACAAAGACAGCATGCTCCTCCCCTCGGCAGCACAGAGGTGTCACCCGAAGGTGACTGTCCAGCCAGGGACTCCACTTCCGAGTTGTCCTCGACCCTGGCCAGACACTGTGAACAGCCCTTGGTGACGGAGGGAGGGCCAGGAGGAGAGCCGTACCATCGAACCTCGGTCCTTGAACCTCTTGGTTTTGGACAGTTCGGTTCTTGACCAAGTTCACGGACAAACGGTCTCAGTTGTCTAGTCAAACTTCGGACCTCGATTCTCTCCGGGACAGCCTTTTCACACTGACACCTCGTTTCACGCTGACACGTCGGTCACACGTCTCTTGGGCAGCAAAGGAGATCCCCTCGAACAGTTTTCCGGAATGAGTGAAGTTCGAGAACCGAGGTTCCACTGTATGTCCCTTCCAAGCCAATGTCGTTAAGAGCTACATGTTCTTTCTGCACTCTCACGCTCTGCACTGACGGATGAAGCCTTCAAGGGCAGCAGGGCCCAAAGACGGGAAGAGTGGGGGTCCCCGAATCTCCGTGTAGAGGAAACGATGAACCAACCACGAACACGTGCTGGTCTCTTTCATGGGTGAGAAACATCTCTTTTGTGTTAAGGCATTAATAATAGTTCAGGAATTGCGTGTAAGTAAGAGCTAGAATTTCCTTGCTGTTAACCTCAAAAATCCTCACTGCAACCTGAAAGACGCCTTCGAAGAGTCCATTAAGGATGTGGCATCCCCGAAAGTACCTGAACTTACAGATTTTATCCAGAATCAATTCTTGGGTATTAAAGGCCTTAAGTTTATGGCCTTATTATACCTACTATAATGGGAACATTAAAAAAACGTGGAGGGTTTTAGACATGAGAACTATCCAGGAATCCCAGCTCACCAGCTCTGGGGAGTGACTCACAAAAGCTCAGGCCCAGAGTGAGCACTGCCCGCCAGGCCAGCCCCGACCTCTGCTTTCCCCAGCTCACGTCTGCGAAAGGCGAATGTCTGGTGGCACAGGGGTCCCTGTGTGGTCACACTCTTCTGTTTCCTTCAGCCCCGTGATGGGTGCGTAGAGGTTGGGGAGCAGTGTCGATGCAGAGGTCACTGAGCCTGTCCTCGGGTCGTTGCGCTTCATCGTTGTTTGTGAGGCAGGACGCGGCCTGGAACCGCGCAGAAAACAGCCCCGTCTGCCCCCAGGTGTTCGTAGCGGAAACGAACACCCTGCTCCGGTCCGAGGCCTCTTCCATACCATCTGCAGCCTCGCCGCCGGCAACCTCTTTTTCAGCAAAATGTGCATATATGTGAAATAGAAAGTGGATGGTTCTGTTTTAAAAGTGAATCAATATCTTCCCTACCCAGTCCATCTTCTCCCCAGCACTGCCTTCCCCAGAGCTATTGAGTTTGAGTGCTATTAATTCCTATTGGCTTTATAAGTTCTGATTTATAGGACGAATTACCTGGGTGCACTCAGGAAGGAACCTGTCAGCCGGCACTGTGGTTTGATGCTGGCGCCCTGCCCCCCCCCCGGTTTGTTCATTCGGGGCATGGAGGGCCCTTGGACACCAGGTGCAGTGGGCCTCCCCTCCCCAGCCCGCACTGCTCGCGTAAAGAGGCCTCACGTGGCTTCCTTCCACGATAAGGTCAGAGGAAAGGAGTGCTCGGGGAGAAGCTGAAGCCGGCGGAGAGTCAGAGCTGTCCTCTGGCTTCCGGGCTGGCTCAGAAAGGCGGGGCGAGGTGGGAGGCTGGGGTCGCCTCCCAGGGCTGGGCCTCTGGATGCCCCAGGGCTTCCCTGTGTCCCAGCAGCAGTCCCTGCCCTCAGCTCCTGTACCATGTCCCTGGGGGCCCCCCGAGGGAGAAAGAAGACAGTCTATACAGAGCCAGGGTGCACGGGACAGGGTGGTGCATGGGGGAGCAGTGGCCAAAGGTTCAGGTCATGTGGAAGACCGGGTCACAGCACAGCTGGGCTGCCCAAGCGGGGTGTCCCCGCCATCTGATTTCATGCACTTTATAAAAATAACCTTACTGAGATTGAACTTATAAAACCATACGTTCACCTGCCTCAAGTGTATATAATTCAAAGGTTTTGGTACCCAGCAGTGGACCAAAGTAGGTTCACAGTTGTGTCACAAAACTCGGAGTTTATCTTGCATTATTATTTATTAATTGTTGTATAATTTTCCCTACGAACAACTGTAAGCCTACTTTTGCCCACCTGTATTTGCAGAGCTGGGTACCTCCCCACAGTCTAAGGTTAGAACATTTCGTCATCCTCCAAAGGAAGGCTGCTGAGCTGGGTGGGGGGTTGACTGGGGCCTGCGCGGCCCCTCCCCAAGCACACAAGCAACCACACAGCCCCGACTGCACCCAGGGCTACAGGTCCCTGGAAGTGACGGGACACCGTTTACTCCGTTTCTTAGATTCTTCTTTCTGGAGAGGGAAAGAACTGGCTCGTGAGCACGTGGGCCGTTTGTCTGCTGGCTGGCAATTTCGTGGCAGGGTGACAGAGAAATGTCACCAATTTATGAGTAAAAATGGACAGAGAGGCCACAGCACAGCAGAATCCAGAATTCTGAAGTTTCTGAGAAGTGGGAAGCGCGCAGACCACTATCGATGCGACTCATGGAGCAAAAACCGCAGCTTGTGGGCACCCACAGAGGAGTCCCAGGCTCCGTCCTCAGAGGCTCTGCAGGGTGACTGAGGGTGGTCTCCGCGTGCCAGGGGGCGCGAGCAGGTCTGCCCGGTTCAGTGCAGGCGGCACATTCAAACCCAAAGTCCTCAGCAAGGCCAGGACCAAGGAAAACGGGGACTCTACTGTGGCTCCAGGGGAAGGTGGCTCTGACTGCAGCCAGATGGCATTGATAAGTGTATTGATTAGATTTTTTCTTTTTAATTGTAAGAAACAAAACCCAATTGAACCAGCTTCACAATAAAGGGGACTCAGTTCTTGACCAGGATAACGTGAAAAAGCTCTCCCTATAAAAATGGAGCCATGCATGATAAAATGTAACCACGGGGTATCTCGTGAGGAGTGCAGGGCTGAGTTAACCAGCAGAAATGGGCAACCCCAGGGCCAGAACAGAGAAGGCAAAAGCAGGATGGTTGTATCTTGATTCGACTGGGCAGGATGCAGGAGCGGTGGAAGGATATCAGAGGGTGACAGGGCCCGGGCTCGGCCTCCGCATTGAGATGAGATTTGGGACCGGACATCAGATCTCAGCCGCAGGACGTGGAGAGTTGAAGCTGTGACTCCTTGCAAAGCCAGGCTCCTCCGAGGGCTGATCTGCGGGTGGAAGTGTGGGCTGGGGAACCTGTCCCCTGGCACCAGGGGACAACGAGGAAGCTTGTCCGTCACAGCACAGGCAACAGCAGTGGGGGCTTCAAAAAGGATCCTTGGAGAAATGCAGACCGCACGTCTGCACTCTGGGGGCCAAACTGAGATTGTGCGCGGGGTCTCAGAACCGTATGTGAAGAAAAAAAAATTGGTCCCATGCTGGTGGTGACTCTAAACCACCTGCTAAAAGCAGATGCAAAAAGGCTTTAGAGGGACACTCCCACCATTCGGGGAGCAGGAAATCCCAAAGGGAAAGACGAGCTCATCCAGAGATGGGCGCGCGGTGGCAGAGCCCAGTGTGTGCGAAGAAAGAGGCTGCCAGGGGCGCACCGGAGGCGCAGGGTCAGAGCCCCGAGACTACATCTAAATAGGATGTTGGTAATGACTGCAGGCCAACAGAAGGACTCAGGTGCTTGAGGAGATACCAACACATCATAAAAACAAGAAAAGACAGGTTTAGAACAATATTTACAGATGAAATGCTACAGTGTCTGAGTCTCGCCTCAAAATCATCTCAGGGCGAGGCAGGGGCTGTGGGCACAGTGTGTGTAAAACAAGCCCGGCCAGACTTGTTGAAGGCGAATAACAATAAGTAGAGAAGGATTTCCTATTCCCTCATCGCTAATTTCATATACATTTAAAATTTTTCCCATCACAAAAATTTTAAAGTAAAAAGCTCCATATAGACCTGAATAATGTAAATAATAAAATTTAAAACTCAGGACAGGCTTAATGGCAAATTGGACACAGATAGAGAACTGCTAAACTGGAAGCCATTTTTAAAATAAAGATTTTATTTATTTATTTTTAGAGAGGGGGGAGGGAGGGAGAAAGAGAGGGTGGGAAACATCAGTGTGTGGTTGCCTCTCCCTCACCCCTTACTGGGGACCCAGCCCACAACCCAGGCATGTGCCCTGACTGGGAACCGAACCTGCAACCTTTTGGTTGGCAGGCTGGTGCTCAATCCACTGAGCCACACCAGCCAGGGCTGGAAGACATTTAAAAAATCCAGAATGCAAAGTGGAAAGACAAATATCTGGAAAACTTCAGGAGAGACTGAGACTCGGAGGGTAGCGGACACTGCAGAGAGCCACTTGACATTGTCCAGCGATGCTCTGACCCAGTGTTTTACTTGCAGGCAAACATCCCGAGGGAACTGTCATGTACGAGTGTGACAGTTACGTGTAGGGGCGGTCGCAGCAGTGTCGTGTGTAGTCACCTGGGGTGGCCTGCTGGACCCTTGAATGCGGCAGCTAAACACGGCATCTAACCTGCCAGAAAGGATCCCAGCGGCCAGGACACACTTGTGTTACGGTGCTAATGCAGCCAGTTTTTCAAGCTTGGGCATCCCTGTTGTGATGGAGACGGGCAAGGGGGCAGTTGGGGACAGAGGAACATGGGGTGTCCAGTGGCTGGTGGTACAGACACGTCCAAAAGCCCACCCTGAACCGCTCACCTCTGTCCTGAGCCCTCAGGGTTCCCCTGTGACACAACACAGGGGACCAGCCACGTCCCCTCCCCGGACCCTAAGCCTAGTCTAACCAAGGTCAGTTGCAGAAAGTCCTAATGCTGCATCTGGTTGGTTTGGAAGCCAGGGCTAGATTTTGAATCTTTAATAAAAATGTTATGTGCTTGGCCAGAGCTGATTTATTTGAAGGTTACCTAAATTCCTCTCAGTCCATGGGCGATTGCTTCAGTCTCCAAGGTCGATTGATTCCTCCTCTCTCAGAGTGACCGCGGCCTCTGGAACTGCCTCTCCCCGCCCGTCTGGGCCTGGCCCTGCTCTGCCTTTCTCCCCCGGGACACCCAGAGCCTCGGGTCTTCCTGGCCGCCCACGCCCGTTGACTGTCGCAGCCCACTCCAGGAACAGGCGAAGGTCTGTGGCCTCCCCAGCCTGCATCTCGAGGGGCTGTCTGTGCTGGTTTCTCGTCTCAGGCCTGCCCCCGCCCCTGGGGGAAGGGCCACCCATTCGCACCCAGCGCAGAGTGTACACCTTTAGGACAACGCTGCAAACGTACATCCCTGACGTTCTGGATACAGTAGTTTCCAGGCAAGTGCTTGGAAACACCTTCACTGAGACCTTGGCCATGAGAATCGTGCGGTGAAAATTCAGTCATTGGCAAATTGAAACTAATTTCTAAGATAAGATCCAGCTCTGGGCTGCCTGTGTGCACACACGCACAGCCGAGTCCCCCCAGCCTCTGCAGGCTGCAGAGAGAGACGAAGACCCACCAGAGGAGAAAGGCAGAGGCAGTTTGTCCTGAACTCGCCGTGGCAACGGAGTGGGAAGGCTTCCCAGTGGGGGAAGGGAAGGCTCCTGTGGGCCCTGATCGGAGGCTGCTGGCCCAGGGAAGCTGCAGGCAGGCTCGATAAAAGCCCATGTCCTGTGTAGTTGGCTAAGGGGACCTACCTGGTTCCTTCTGGTTGGTCCTACGTTGGAAGAAGGAGATAAAATTAGGGGAGTTGTAGATTAATCTAGATCTGGTCGTTCTAGCCCCGTTGTTATAGAAGCTGGTCAGCTCCTTGCGTTGGCACCAGGGAGGGGAGTGTGTCTCCCTGTCAGTCTGATGGACGGCAGGCGGGCTTCCTGGGCTGTTTATTGTAGGTCAGCGGGTGGACGGTTTCCTGGGCAGGCTGCTGTGGGTCATGGGTCCAAAGTTCCACTTTTATATATGGTCTGGCCATTGTCCTTCTGCATATTCAGTCTCTCAGGATAATTATGTCAGAATTGGTCAAATACGTCCAGCCTTCACTTTGAAGGGTAAAGTGGTCCATTCAGCAAGTTTCAAAGGTGACCTCATTGAGTAGACATTATCTGCTTGCTACTGTCAGATCTCAGGCAACTTCACAAGAATCACACATCATCGAAAGGTGGCTGCCTCGCACAGACCTGAGCCTGTGCTTGGCAGTGCCTGTGGCCGGCCTGGGAGAGAGACCAGGGCGTCCCCTCACAGAGCTGTGGGCACCCCTGCGACCTCCCCACCTTCCCTGTCCGGGCCCCACGTGGCATCTTACCAGGCAGCTCCCGGGCCAGTTCCAATGGAGGACAGACCGTTGAGAAAAGCGGGGAAAGGAGCGTGTTAATACAAATCAGAAGCCGCGGGCTTTCCTCCTACATCATCAGGGCGCATACTTGGCAGCACTGCCCTGATGCAGTCGGGACGGGGTGAGTGCTTTGTACGTCCGTCCCTGGTCTCCCCCATGGCCTGACGCTGAATGGGGGTGATGCTCCTGGCTCTTCGGCGTCTGGCCCAGGTCAGCACGCGGGGAGCTCTCCTCTGAGAAGTGAATTCCAGATCGCTGGTGCCTCTGCTTCCCAACCTGGGCACTTCCCAGGCCATTACTTCACTGTGGTACCACATTTCAAACAAAGGTAAAAAGCTGGCCTGAGGGTGTGAGGCCAGGAGGCCATGCACACAGGGCTGGTGCGGCAGAGGTGCGGCCGGGGCCCTGGGCTTACGCCCTGCTTTGCCCCTGAGTCAGCCATTGCTTCTGGGAGCCCTTGATTTCATTTCCTTTGTTTCAGACGTCTTACCGGCACAGTGAAAATTAAAATAGCAACTTTTCCCCGGCCATTCTTTCACTCAAGATACGCTGAAGGCCTACTGGGTGCCAGGCTGGTGCTGCGCAAGAAGGACAAGGCCCCACCCTGTGGCTCTCCCCACCGCAGTCAGGTACGGAGCCAGTCAGCGACCACAGACCCGAGGACTCAGTGAGGGAGGGGATGTGAGCCTCGGCCGCCTTGCCCTCACCACCCATCCGGTCTGACAGCAAAGCCTGCCAGCTCCGCCATCGGACTCGGTGACCCACATCCACTCACAGGGTTCCTGGGGGGCCTGGGGGCCCTCCCTGGCCTTTCCTTCAGTTCCCACCACAACAACTAGAGCAACGCTTTCCAACGCAGACCAAATCACGTTACTGCGCTCACACTCTCAGGGCAGGTCCGACCAGCCTGCCCCTCTGCTCAGAGCGCGTTCCCACTCCGCGCCCCCATCATTCACTGTGCTCCAGCCGCCTGTCCTCGCTGCCCAGGGACCCTGCTGCGGGGAAGTGACCTGTGTCCAGGTGTGTGCCTGTCGGTCAGGCACGGTTATTAATCGTTCCATGTTCACTCTCGGAAGGCCCTGGTTCGGATGATGAATCATGCGGCCGCCCTGGCCTCTGCACTTGCTGCTCTGTCTGCTCCCCCCACCCCCCCACCGGCCTTTGCTCCCCTGCCTCGGCCACGCCTTCTGTGACTACGCCACTCATGCAGCGCGCTGCCCTGACCCGGGCAACCCCTCTCCTCCCCGCCGATCTGCTTTTCCTCCCTAGAATTTCTCACCATCTGCCACGCTGTTTATGTTTCTTATTTGTTCACTGAGTCCTCCATCCCCATGTAGACTCTGCGAGGGTGGGGACTTTTAGTGTCGTGCCCCCTGCTCTACCCCTGGGCCTAGAACAGTGCCTAGCACCTGGAGGTGCCCAAGAGAGGACTGGGAAGAGGTGGGTGCTACTCAGGATAAGGCAGTCAGGGAAGGCTTCTTGGAGGAGTTGGCATTGAAGTTAAGACCCATATTAGTTTCCTATTGGTTCTATAACAAAACACTACAAATGTAGTGGTTTAAAAAGTTATAAATTTAGCCCTGGCTGGTGTAGCTCAGTGGATTGAGCATGGGCCTGAGAAGCAAAGGGTCACTGGTTTGATTCCCTGCCAGGGCACATGCCTGGGTTGCAGGCCAGGTCCCCAGTGGGGGACACATGAGAGGCAACCACACATTGATGTTTCTCTCCCACTCTTTCTCCTTCCCTTCCCCTCTCTCTAAAAATAAATAAATAAAATATTTTTAAAAAGTTATAAATTTATTATCTGATCACTCTGGGGGTCAGAAGTCCAAAACGGGTCTCCCTTGGCTAAAATCAAGGTGCCGGCAGAGCTGCGATCCTCCCTGGAGGCGCTGGGCAGGCATGGGAACTTCTGCCCTTTCCGCCTGCTGGAGGTCGCCCACACTCCTTGGCTCCTGGCACCTGCCTCAGCAATGGTCAGCCAAGTCCTTCGGCGATGCTGTCTCTCTGGTTCTGAATTTTCTGTCCTTTTCATCTCCATTTAGGGACCTTTATGATTATGCTGGGCCCACCCGCCAATCCAGGATTATCTCATTATTTTAAAGTCAGTTGATGAGCCAGTTCCTTCTACCTGCAACCTTAACTCCCCCTTGCATGGAGCATAATATATTCAGGGGCCCAGGGAACACGATGCGGACGTCTTCGGAGGGGGCCACTCCCGAGCCTGCCACGGTGGGGATGCTACTTTGGATGCGGCGGTCAGGAAGGCCTCCCTGAAGAGCTGGCATTGAAGGCAACACCTGGAGGACAGGAAGGAGCCAACCGTGTGAAGACCCAGGAGACCTTTTCAGGCAGAGGGAGCAGCATGTGCAAAGACCCCGGGGCAGGGAAGAGCTGAGCATATTGAAGAGCAGAAGGGCGACCGGAGCGGCTGCTACATACTGAGGGAGGGGGAAGCGGTCCAGGTGAGGCTGGGGAGGAAGTCCGATGATGCAGAAACAGATCTCGTCAAGGCCCCAGGTTCCGGTGTTTCACCACTGCAGCCGGAGCTGGCCCAGACAGCGGCAATCCATGGCGTTCCCGGGCGTGTGCCAGCGTCTGTCTTCACAGGGCCACCTTCCCTTGGTGTCAGGGTCACTGTGTCCAAATGTCCCTCTTCTTTTAGGGACACCACATTGGATTAGGGCCTGCCCTACTCCAATGGAGCCCCACCTTAACTCGATTCCATCTGAGACCCTCTTTCCAAACAAGGTCACCTTCACGGGCTCCAGGCAGCCATGGGTGTTTGAGGGGCACCTTCAGTTCCTTGGGGCCCTCCCTTCCTCAGCCTCTCTGGGCCACCCCACCCATGCTCCTTGAGCTGTCCTTGCCCAGAGCCACTTCCTCAGACACACTGTCCTCTGTTGTGGGTCTGCATATAAGTTCCCCTTCCTCTTCAGCCTGCCACTCTTTCCCCAGCCTTTGATTCCAGCTACAACTTTTTTCAAATCAATAAGCCCTTCCACAGTGCATTTTCCCAGCAGACTGCATGCAGTTTAAATCCTCCGGATGCCTCCTTTCAGGTCTAATTCTCTCTGTAAAGTGCTTATCTTAGAAAATCTGGGTAGAATCTGAGTTTGATCTTGATACCAACTAATTAGTATACACACCAGCTCCCTTGGCAAGCTGGTTATAGCTACCAGAGGGCCGGCTGGCTTCGGGCCATGGCACACCGGCGGCTGGGGGAAGCAGGGCCTGAAAGATGGCGTGTCGCTCTCCATCTCGCCCCAGCGTCCTGTTAGTCAGGTGACCCTAGAACCCCCTGAGCCCACTGACCACCCTCCAGGGGGAAACAGAGGTAACTGGGACCCCTCAAGTTCACAGGACTTCCTCGAGGCCACAGCAAGTGAACGATAAAAGACTCCGGAATCCCTCCTCCCACTCTGCCTGGGCCAGGCCCGCAGCACCCCTGTCTTGGAAGGACTTCCCCTCAGCCAGGCTTGTAAGATGACAGCAGGCCCCGGCTGTGCCGGTGACAGCCAAGAGCCCCACCTCCGGTGAACTCAGGTCCTAGAGAATGTGCCCACTACTTCATGCCACACGGGCCCAGGGGTGTCCGAGGGGTGTGGGACTTGGGATGCCCCTGGGGTGGGTAGAGGACAGTGAGGGGAACTTGCCAGATGTTTACATTAGGTGGCAGCCCTTCGAACTCTGCCAGCCTTGCCTCCTGGCTCCCATTAGTGGGCTTGTACGTTTTCGGTCTGCCCGACTCTTGAGATGACTGAGCAGCCATCGGTCCCCGCAACAGTCAAAGCCACAATTTCCTCCGCATCCAGGTGGATGGATGCATAACAACTCTCAGACCTTCAGTGATCAGCGCTTTGCAACAAGCGTTTTTTTCTCCTACTCATTACTGCTGCTTTAAGAAGACAAGGGCGCCACTGCCCACTCGGGGCTACAAAGAGACACTTGGAAACCTTCTGCGGGAGGCTGCTCTGTCACCAGCAAAGGCAATAGAATACATTTTGAACATTTTTTAACATCTTCCCCCAGCTCTTCCAAGCAAAAGCATTGGAACCCTCTGGGAATTCACTTTGCAAGGAAAGAAAACATGGCCCGGCATCTCCCGCCCCACTGTCTGCACCACATGCGCCCCCGCTGGCATCACCGCCAGTCCTGAGGCGGAAGTCTCGGCGGCCAGGATGCGGGCTCCCACGGGTGGCATCGTTGGACTCAGGAAACACCTTGCTCTCTGCAATGGCTCAGTCTCTCTGTTTTGGAAGCAGCTCGGTTTGTTCCCACTGATCACGCAATCCGCAGAGGACCAGCGGAGCGCTGCAGCGCGCTCTGTTTTTCCCTTCTGGCCAGGCCCGTCAGGCTTCGCCAAGTGCCTTTGGCGCGTGCTTGAGGGATGGATCCCGGCGCTGTCTCCAGCATGAAGTTCCCAAGGGGATGCCCATCTCTCATGCTTTAAAAAATTCCTCTTGAAAAAAATTTAAAAGTCAGCAAAGATTCCAGCCAGCAGGCACTTCAGAGACGGAGAGCTTGGAATGACTCGCTCCAAACGTATCGGTAAACTGGCAGGGTCACTCTGGCCACTGATCTGCACACCAGCTGCGCCAGGGCGTCAATGCTGCTCCTGGGGCTGGAGATGAGGGTGTGGGACAATGGGGCCCGCTTAGGGGGAGGGGCCAGTTTGAATCAGTGAAAAGTCTGAATTGAACAAAGTGTAAGAAAATGTAACCATTTGAAATGATCCCTTTACAATCTGATTTTAAACTATTTAGGCATACTATAAAGAAAGGGCATATTACGGTAAATTTTGGGGTAGCCCTTATCGATCAGATGTGAAGGAAATGATGTTCTGACTCTTGTTCTAGATGCAAGTGAGAACCAAAGTGAGTCGTTTCAATGCCCATCACTACCCAGGAGGAATGAATATGCAGTATTTATCATCAAAAGAAGCATTCGTGGAAAGGAAGTTTTTCTTCCATTAGCTAAACTTATGAAACAGTATAATAAAAAATTTGTGAAAACATGACCAAATGACCAGCTTTTTAAAATAAATCAATATTTGGCTATTTAGAAGCTAAAGTATCCTTCTGTATCCAGAGTAGAAGGTGCCTAATGTCGGGAACCATCCTGCCTGGTTTCAGAAGCTGTAACCCCACCAACAGGCAAAAAGACCCCATGGCTAGGGGACCTGGGAACCATAAGCCACTAAGGAGACGAAACGTATCCTTCTGGCAGGGGTGCAGCCTTTGCCTCCTTAAGTTCCCCCTGCTTGACCCCTGGAGGATGGCTGGATAGTCAATGACGAGTAAGATTCCTCAAGGAAGGAACTACCTAAAGACAGGCACAGTCACGAAGGGGCCATCAGGGAAGGACTTAGGGGATGGTGGAGAAGGGACAAAAGACCATCCCCCCTTGACTTTATTATAGCCTGAGTCCTCATTCTATCTGTAAAAAGTCTCCTAATCTCTTGGCTGCCTTGCTTCCCCACTTGATTCAGGCCTGAAACAATGCTGAAGGCGGGTGCAGCCCTGTACTGGAACGGGCAGTTCCCGGTGGGGGGGGATCAGGCCTAAGAAAGAGTGCATAAAGTCCTGTGGAACCTGCTCTGCTAAGAATGTCCTCAATTTAAACGTTAAGGGTCCAAGTACAAAATAAGCTTGTTCCCCAAGATTTTACAGCCAATTGGCGTCAGCCTGTCCACCAGACCCTGACTCAAAAGGTCTGTCCACCAGACCCTGACTCAGGAATGTTATCTGTAAATCATACCTTCTTTTTATGATATGCATCCCCCTGCAAACTAAACTCAGTAAAAGCCCATTGAGAGAAAGGCTTGACACCTTTCTCCTCTGAGACACTGGAGAGCCTTTCCTTCCCAAGCAGATCATGTCTGGGTAGAATTATTCTCATCCATGGCAGCCCAGGGAGCTCTTCAGGTAGAGCACCCCCACCCAACATCCTAACACCAGAAAAAATCATTTTAACCATGACCTTCAACCATCTCCTATTAAATGTTCTTTGCAAATAGGACTTTCTAAGAAAGTTGAGATCTGGACCCAGTGTGTTATTCAGAGTTCGGCAGAACAGTTGGCTAAGGCAGAAATTGATCCTGAATGAAGGCCAAGACTGAGCATCCCCATCTGAGTTGCAAAATATTGATTAAATGCCTTTAAAGGAGAATCATTAAGGCCTCTGCCCTCATGCACCGCGGAGAGCCTCTATGGAGCGAATGTTTGTTTTTCCAATTTAAAAAATATTCACATGCAGAAGAAACATGTTTCAGAATCCTTGTGCCTCATAATTGTGTAATTAGAGAAAATGTGGGCCAAACTCTGCTTAAAATCGTTACCTTCAAAAGACATTCTGGATAACGATTATGGGGTAATGCCTAACTAACTATCCCTGGGTTATATTTTTGGTCCCTTTTATTTTCTATTTGCAAAGTCCTTTGTCAGCACTCATTTTATAGACAAGAGACCAGGAGCCCAGGGCCACCCACTGAGCCTGTGACAGATCTGGTGGCGAACACGCGAGCGGCCCCCAAGGGGGGCCCACACCCACCCACTCAGCTGTCTGCAGGACTCAGTATTTCAGACATGCGTACACAGCGTTGACCAGTTCAGAGTCTAAATGCAGCCTTGTTTTAAAGACTTCCTAAGGTTCCAACAAGGTTTTTGTAAATATTTTTTTTCTAAGATTTTATTTATTTATCTTTAGAGGGGAAGGAGAGGAGGGAGAAAGAGAAATATCAATGTATGGTTGCCTCTCATGCGTCCCCTGCTGGGAATTGGCCTGCAACCCAGGCATGTGCCCTGACTGGGAATTGAACCACGATCCTCTGGTTTGCAGGCCCGTGCTCAATCCACTGAGCTACATCAGCCAGGTATAAATCTTATCTGATGTTTGAGATCAATGATAATAAATCTCCAATATCAACCACATATTGAGATTGTCACAAAAACCGTAGGCCAGCACTCAGGCTTGCGCGTGGATGAACGGCGCACAGAGAGTGGAACTGAGAAATACTGCACACGAGCGAGTTCCTTGCGGCGAGACCAGCGCGCTGCTTGCGTATCAGGCGAACTTCGCGCAATTTCCTTGCATTTTAGGGTTCGGTACAGAATTCACTAAATACTGTACAAATTATCATATAATACTAATAATTACACACGTACATGGGTTTAACATTTTTATAAACCTATAACTTCATTGAAATATTGCTAAAATCATTTTTAATTGGGAATACAGAATGATACCTCATAGTATAATACTGCGTGAAAACTGAAGAATGGTGTATTCACATAACTCCAATGAGTTTTAAGAGTATGAAACTTTTTCCCTGGCTGGTGTAGCTCAGTGGATTGAGCACGGGCCTACGAACCAAAGGATTGAGGTTCAATTCCCAGTCAGGGCACATGTCTGGGTTGCAGGCCAGTTCCCAGCAGGGGATGCACGAGAAGCAACCATACATTGATATTTCTCTCCCTCTCTCCTTCCCTTCCTTTCTAAAGATAAATAAAGAAAGAAAAAAATTTTGAAGCGTATGAAACTTTTTTTCCCTTTTCCTCCAAAGTTTAAAAGATTACAGTCAAGAATACAGTGGGCGTGGTCTAGGAGGAAAATCTATAGGCTGTCAGGAGGTCCCGGGCAAAGCACTTCATTCCTGTAGGCCTTGACCTCCTGCTCCCCAGGGTCTAGGACTCAGCTCACACCAGGATCTGGGACCCGGCCTCCCCCTTCCCAAACCCCCGCACCCTGTCCCACCCCTGGGCCTCACCCGAGGAAGCTCCTTAAATTACTTTCCTTCTGTGTCCAGAGTGGGCCTCAAGCCACCGGCCTCCTGCACAAGGCTGACTCGACTGCCCCACGTGGGCTCAACGCATTTTGCTTAATGATTCAATGACCCTAGAAAGCACATACAGGCTATCGGAGGTGGCAGTGTGGCCGTGTGAGGATAAAGAAGGGGCATCCAAGCATCCGAGCAGCCAGCCACTAAAGAGAATGCTGGTCAGACATTTAATGTGCGTACTTCGCCTTTCTCATCTTTCACGTAAACATTCATATGTTTAGTGACATCCTCTGCGGGGCTGGCTTGCAGAGTTTACCAGGAGCAAAGGGACGGGGGACAGGGAGGTGAAAACCCCGACCTGCTATGTGCTGCTTCCACGGACACCGGAGGCATCCTGTGAGAGGGACTCGGGCCGAACTCCACTCTCTGCAGAGATGACGGATAGACGTCTTCCAAGAAGGGAGCGTGAGGAGCTGAAGAGCCAACTGCCGACCAAGCCCTAAGCAAGAGTCGGTTTTCCACTCCTTCTGGTCTGCATCTAATTCCGCAGGCAAGTTTCAGAAGAATACACCAGCAGTAACAAAATCCCCGTCTCACCCTCTCAAAAGCTATAAAGGAGGAAAGGAATTAATTATGCGGAAAGCAGAGCTGTAGGGACTCTCCATGGGGACCGCAGTGGGGGACCAGGACCAAACAGATGGCTTCAATCTTCCTTCTAAAAGTTTATTTATACGTACAACCACCATTAAAAAAACAAGTACCAAAAACAAGGCTGGCCAGACATCCCAGGAGGGGCACCGAAGCAGGATGTGGCCACCCGCCAATTGACTAGTAATACAAAGCAGTGGGCCTCGGGCGTGACCCCCCTGGCTGGGAGTACGTGTCCTGGGTCAGCGGGCCCTGTCCCCACACAGCCTGTCCTGTCCCGAGGCTCAGGCCCCAGCTGGGTGTGGTGACCACCCAGTTCCCCAGTCAGTGGAAAGAGCTTCTTGAGTGGCTTCCGTGCCCTTTCTAGAAGCCTCGCCATGTAGCCAGTCAGAGAGGAGCTCTACAGCGGACAGGAGCCCCTTTGGGAGGAAATCTGGGGGCCGATGAGGCCTGATCGCACCGCACAAGGAGCTAACGGGTGGGTCTGAGGAGGTCAGCCCTAGCACATGACTTTGGGGTCTCCAATCTGTAGAAGGGTGGGAGTGGGAGATGACCAGACTCACAGTGGGGTGGACACAGGTGGGCTCCGCCACCACCACATACCCACGGTGACTGTGAGTGGGCCACCTGTGCATGCAGGTGCCAACGCTACCCCCCGACACACACGGCACACCCTTTCCAAGCAGGGGATCCAGTAGCAACGCCACACTGACCACAGACGGGACACGGCCTTCAGAGCATGGGGGCCTATTTTGAGAAGTTCGTTGTCTTTTCCTTAAAATAATTATTGGAGCAGAATTCAGAGCCCCAAAATGTGCTCATTTTTTAAATTTTTTATCCTCACCAGAGGGCACAAGAGAGCGTGAAACATCGATATGGGAAAGAAACATGGACTGGCCGCCGCTTCCTCCCATACGTAGCCCAACTGGGGACCCAACCTGCAAGCCAGGGATGTGTCCCGCCCAGGAATCAAACCGCAACCTTTCAATTTGTGGGACAACACCCAACCAACTGAGCCACACCGATCAGGGAAGGAGGTGAATTTAATTTCTAGAAATACGCAAAAGTGATTGTAACCTGCCCGATTAAGTAGAGAAATCCCAAAGTTGGTCTCGATCAAGGATGTGACCACCGAAAACATTCTAAAGGTCACGGAGGAGGGTGTAAAGTACACCGTCTATTCCGAGGGGGGAAATATTTGGGGGTTGTACTTCGTATTTCAGATGTACTTCCACCTATTTTTAAAAAGCCTTCCAGGAGCCAAATCTCAATTGTCAGGAATCCACTGAAGTCTAAACTCCTGGGGTCCCCATGGTGGGAACCCCGCAGCCCTCTGCAACATTAATGAGATTAAGTATGAAGTTGCCAGAACTGAGGCCTGCCCCTCCTGAGTGGGCCCTTCGGACCTCATGCTATAAAGCAACAGTCAATCACCTTTCAAGTTGAAATACAAACCCTTCCTCCAGGGCACCGTGTGTTCCGTACTGTTAGTGAAGAGAGCCGACAGTGTATTCGCACGTAACCACACGCCACGGGGCAGCCTGAGCCTTTACGTGAATTAGCTTGCTCAGCATGACTCACCCTCACTCAGTGAAGGAACCAAGGCTCAGAGAGGTGAACTAACTCCTCCAGTCACAGAGCAGGCACGCGAGGGACCAGGATTCGAACCCACGCCGCCCAGCTCCCACGCAAAACCCTGCGCTGCACCCTCACAAAGCAGCTCTCGATGCAGTGGTTTCCTCGTTTCGGGGGGGCGGGGGGCAAAGGCAGAGGGGCCGACCGTGGTTCTCAGGGGGCTGCTGAGGGGGCAGCAGGGCAGCAGCACTCAGCAGGGGGGACGTGAGGCTGCCGGGAGCCACGGATTCCTACCCATTGCGGGTCACAGGCCCTCGCGGCGCCAGGGAGGGCTCGCGATCGGTCGCGGCGCGCACAGGGCACAGCGCACAGAATGTCACAGTCCGCGGAGGCTCAGAGGTGGGCCCCGCTCCCCTCCCCCCATCCTAGAGGCATTTCTCCGCATCCAGCCTTTTATTTTTTTAATAAAGATTTTATTTATGTTTAGAGGGGAAGGGAAGGTGAGAGGGAGAGAAATATCAGTGTGCTGTTGCCTCTCCTGCATCCCCTGCTGGGAACTGGCCTGCAACCCAGGCATGTGCCCTGACTGGGAATCGAACCCTGATCGTGGGCCTGTGCTCAATCCACTGAGCTACGCCAGCCAAGGCTTTACATCCAGCCTTTTAGAATGTTTGATTCGCCTACTCCAAAAACAAATGTTTAGAATTGTAAAGCACTTTTTTCTTCAAGACCGAATGTCCCTACCTCCTTGCCCCGTTCCCCGCTCCCAGCAACACAGAGCCATTCTGAGAATAATTCTGAGAAGGAACCCGTCTGAAACCCAGAGTTTGATCCCAGGAAGCAGCTAGCGCTGATCGCAGATTGGCAGCTGGAGATGGTGGGCTGTGAGTGTTCCTTCCTTTGTTCACTCAGTTTATAAAGGGCCTACTAGGTGCCAGGTGCTTGGGACACCGTGGAAGCAAAACGGAGAAGCCCCCCACCCATGCGGAGCTTCCATTCCAGCAGAGGGGGACACAGAGAACAGACAGGAATGTGCAGAGCAACTTTTACATCAGACAGTCAGGGTGGACCCAGGGAGCAGGTGACATTTAGCAAAAGACTTGGAGAAGGTGGTGGAGCTGGTCACATGGACAACTAGGAGGGACAAGTTTAAGGGGACTTGCTGTGTACGTGCACAGGACAGAATATGCCCGGCGCCTTCTCTGAGGCCGACGTGGCTGGAGGGCAGAGCGAAGATCAGGGTCAGCAGACGAGGTCAGAGGGGCACTGGGACTGGTGGTGACAACGGAGAGTGGCTTTTGACACCTGTGCGGATGCTGGCACTTAGAGCTCGCCGTGGCAAGGTTCTGAACGGTGCATCCCTCCAGCGGCTGCGTTGAAAACAGACTTCAGGAGACCACAAGGGGCAGCGCTCCAGGTGGGAGACGCGGGCTGCCGGCGGGCGGCCACCGAGGTGGCGAGGAGCGAACAGGGTCTGCGTTTTTTACCCTGTGGAGCCCAGGGCATCTCAGGGCAGGCTGGTTCTGGGGTGAGAGGAGAAGGGAGAACGGATGAGTGTAAGGGTTTGGAGGGGCTGTTGCAGTCACTGGGAGACGGCAGGCGTGCAGGCCAAACGAGCTGTGTGGGTGGGGACCTCCGGAGATGGGTGTGCCCCCGGGAGCACACAGTGCTCAGGGGGAGGTTCTGGCCGGAGATGTACAGGGCAAGCTGGCAGGTATGATCAAAGCCCCAAGAGATTGCTGCCAAAGGAGAGAAAGGGTGAAATTAAAAAATTAATTTCTGGTTCACGCAGAAACGTTAATTTCATTCAGAGGGGGAAGATCATGAATATATTCATTAGGACCTCACAGAAAATCAAGTTATCACATATAAATCTGGTACAAGCTGAACAGAGTAGATGATACAAACGGCCTCTTTCCCTTGATCCCATCCTGATTTGTATTTCAAAAGTATAAAACAATGATTTCACTTATATGTAGGATCTAAAGAACAAAACAAACTAACAAAACAGAAACAGCTCATAGATGCAGAGAACAGACTGACTTTGCCAGAGGGGAGCCATTTGGGGGACTGGATGAAAAAGGTGAAGGGATTAAGAAGTACAAAGTATTGGGTTGGCCAAAAAGTCCATTTAGATTTTTTCCATAAAATAAAAGACATATTTTTCATTTTCACCAGTAACTTTATTGATTTCGATATTCTGAGCATATTGGCTGTCTCCTGTGTGGTAGAACGTTGATTGTTCTCAACTAACATCTCAATTTGACCACTGTCCACGTCAACTGGCCCGCTGACTGTGGAGCACCGTCCAGGGAGAAACCTTGAGCACAAAACTGCGCAAACCGCTTCTGACGCATTTGATCATCACCTTCTTCACACGCTGCATAAATCTGTTTTCTTTTTTTTGCCCTTCAGTTGCATTTTTATCTTGTTTGAAATAATAAAGCATAATATGCCAAAAAGTTGCTTATTTTCTTCCACCTTCGATATGAAAATGGCTACACAAAGACTCACCAATTTTGATGTTTTTTTTTAATGCACTCTGATATGACAGCTGTCACAATACACTCCAACAAAACAGTTTCGAATGAAGTTGAAGATGACTCGGTGCTAGAGGAGCCGTCGTATGGGAAAACCAAATGAACTTCCGGACAACCCAACAGCGGTTGCAAAGCAGCCGCGGGGATGGGGAGCGCGGCTCGGGGAACGCGGCCAGTGCTCTCGGAACAGCCGTGTGGTCCCAGGCGGGTACCGGAAATATCGGGGGGACACTTTGTAAAGTGGGTGGTTGTCTAACCACTACGCTGTGCACCTGAAACTAATATGAAAGAATACTGTATGTCAACTGTGACTGAAAGACAGAAATGTTTTAAAAAGTAGAAAACACGCTGTTTCTCTTAGATTGTCTAAGCTGCTAGGCTCAGAACTATGCTGGCCACTCCAAATAACCTGAAAGTTTGTAAAATTTTTGCCATTGAAATGGGAAAGGTGAATACAATGTATTTTAAGGTAAAAATTTGGTTCTGAGTATGTTAGTAGACATCCTATCTCAGGACTTGCGCTGATGTAGCATTTAAGGGTTTATACCCCGGTCTGATTTGATGCTGAGAACACTCGTGAGGTGAGTGGGAAAGCGTCAGCCCTGAGTGCTGAGGGGTCCCCTCCCACGCTCACGGCACGCGAGAACGCCAACCTGCCAGGCTCCCGCCGGGCCTCTGGCTCAGGGCCCAGCTCTCTCTCCACGTCACGTGGTGGTTCTTCTCGAGCAAAGAGACTGACGGGGAGGCTCGGGAAGGACGGAGAAAGTCTGAGGAAGAAACGAAAACATGAGAAGAAGACACTCACCAGCTGAAGGAAGCAATAAAGAACGGGCGGGACGGCGGCTCTGGGGCACCCGCTGCTCAAGACCCCGTGGCTGCCCAGTGCTGCAGTCAGTCGGGCACGTATTCGTATTCGAGAGATTCTAGCCTTGGCCGGGAGCTCCGTCGGTTACAGTGTCGTCCTGATACGCAAAGGTTGCAGGTTCAGTGCCCGGTCAGGACACATATAATTACAACCAGTAAATGCATGAATTAGTGGAACAACGAGTCTCTCTCTCCCCACCCCTGCCCTCCCTGCCCTCCCTGCCCGCTCTCTCTCTCTCCAGGAGATTTTTTTTTTTTAGAGGGGAAGGGAAGGAGAAAGGGAGAGAAATATCAATGTGCGGTTGCCTCTCATGCGTCCCCTGCTGGGAACTGGCCTGCAACCCAGGCATGTGCCCTGACTGGGAATCGAACCGCGAAGGTTTGCAGGCCCGTGCTCAATCCACTGAGCCACACCAGCCAGGGCTGAATCAGGTTTTTTTAAAGAGACGGAAGTGGGTGAGATGCTGCAGACTGAAGGTGCCGGGCACAGCACGGCCACCCTGTCCTTACAACGCTCCTTGGGGCCTCAGTGAGGGAGGGAATAAGAAGGTGGATTAAACTGCTCGGCAATTATTAAGTTAATCAGTTACATGAATCAACTCAATATGAATTAATTAACTTAATTTTTGCCACAGCCCTGTAAGGTTTTTAATCCAATTTTATAGATGTGGACATCAAGGGGCAGAGAGGGCAAGAGTGGCTGTCACAACCGCCCAGCGTGTCCCTGTCAGGACCAGGACCAGGACTCGAACCCAGGCAGCAGGGCACAGCGCCTGAGGTATTAACACGTTTCTGCAAGGCTAGTCCTAGGACAGGAAGAAGAGTTCGGATGCCATTGAAAGAAAACCTCTCGGATCATGTTTGGAAAAAGCAGTTTCTGTGGAATATATGCTTTTTTGAAAATAGCTTGGGTCTGCCCTGGCTGGTGTGGATCAGTGGGTTGAGCACTGGCCTGCAAACTGAAAGGTCATGGGTTCGATTCCCAGTCAGGCACATGCCTGGGTTGCAGGCCAGGTCCCCAGCTGGGGGTGTGTGAGAGGCAACTAATCAATGAGAAGTAAACAATCAATGTACCTCTTACACACTGATATTTCTCTCCCTCTCTTTCTCCCTCCCTTCCCCTCTCTCTACAGATAAATAAGTAAAATATTTTAAGAAAGAAAATAGCTTGGGTTCATAAAATCTTCACCACACTGGACTTAAATGTCCATCAAGAGGGGACCACCAGCCATGCATGAAAAGCAAGGAGCTGGCTCTGCGGGGTGGCAGCGGAATGCGACAAAGACTCTGTCCTTGACCAAACTCTAGTCAGGCTCCTTGAAGTCCTCCTCTCCACTAGACCTCAACCTCAGCCTAGAAAAGCGGCAGCTTCCAGCACAATCAATTCCAGCGCCTTCCCTTCACACACACACACTAAGAATCTCAAGACTGTCCCTAGGATGAGGAGCCCTGGGCCACTTAAAATGCCTGAGAAAGCTCAGGCCGCCCAAAGAACTCACCGTGGGTTCCAGCCAACGCTAGAAGTTAAGCCTCTGAAACGGCCTCCCCAAACAGTCATTTTAGACCCTTCACAGTGGTCTTCCCTCAGTCCCTTGGCCATGGATCTGTGTCTCCCACAACGCAGGAGTGTCATTCTCAAGGACCTGAAGGCCATTCATTTGAAATGCCGCCATTGGGCTGGGTAGGGCCCTGGGCCCCGGGCTCTGTGGGAGGGCAGAACCCTCACTTCTGTAACTGCCCGCAGACACGGCCGGCCTCATGGCATGGACAGTGGCCAGCCGTCTTCCTCACTTTCTGCTGCGTTCACTCCTCTGACCCCCTCCCCTCCCGGTTCCCCCTTTACTGTGCCCGAGTCAGAACGGCGCTCCCGCTCTGCCCCAGTGCAGCTCACAGAATCAAACCTGTTCTTACCACGTTCTGATGCCCGGCTTGGTTAACCTCTGACACCTGCTCAGCAGTACACGCAGTGAAAGGTGCAAGGCGTGCTCCTGAGTGGCAGGGACAGTGTGGAAGTGACACGCTTCACTTCGCCAGGGGCTCTTCTGTGCTTGTCAGTGTAGCACTTACTTAATTCCTTTTTTGAAAAGAAAGAAAAGCATGCTCAGCCATACTTCTCAAAACTGAAATAATTTTAGGTAGCCCTTACCAAGCCTGACCTGACGAACTCATTCCACCCTCAAGGCTCCTTCGAAGTGGGGCTTTCTTGGACCCGGTTAGCAGATGAGAACCTGAGGCGCAGAGAGGGTGGGCAGCCCGTTAGGGGTCACGGAGCTAGGGAGCCAGGCCCAAACCTCACACAGTCTCTGGAAGACACTGTTTATAGAGACAAAGGCATGGGGACAGCATCTACGGGGACTGAGAAACAAATCTGTTCAGGTTTGAAGAAAGAGCCATAGGTGCGCTCTCCCTCCCGGAGCACGCCGGGCCTTCGGCGGCCCCTCTCCTTCCCCCGGGCCCCTTACTCCTGCCCTTCCCTCTCTAAGCTCCAAGGGCCCTCCTTTTGCTTCTGTAACTCGTTTCCTGAGTCCATGAGGCCCAGCTGGCTCACTGCTGCTTCCTCTCTAACTTTCTAAATAAACTTTCTTATAATTTGGAAAAAAAAAAGTAAAAAGAGCACATAGGCATTTTAAACCAAATATAAAACATTCATCACTTGCTTACGCTTTTGCAGATTATTTCTAAACAAAGAGAATGCAAGAAAAAGAACTTGTAAGGAGGGGAGGGATGGCGGAGGCTGAGAGACCCTGGGAGGGAGGAAGAGAGGCGATGGGGAGAGAGAGAAGGGGAGACAGACAAAGGGAAACGAGCACAAAGCTTTCTCTCGCCGGCTCTGGTTTAAGCTCTCAATAATTTTATCTTTCCACCAAAAGGAAAACAAAAACCCAAACTCATGGAAACTGGATACATTTGGCATCTAAGTAAACATGCTTCTTTTTTCATAATCAGATTTATCTTTAATTATGAAATTTCTTAATTGACTGAAGCAAAGCACCCATAAAACCAATTCACTCCAGCCTCCAAAAGAAACTAACCTTTATTTCAGAGATCGACTTCTTGCCTTTGTGAAATGTAAACTCCTGAATTCTCACTCTATGTTGTTATGAGTAGTACCCATTTTGAAACATTTCTGATTATTCAATTCAACGTGTGCTTAAAACACAAAAAGCCTGGCAGATATCCAGACTAGACACACTTTTCCCAGGAAGGACGGCCTGGGTCTAGAAAACAGTGGCCACAGTGTAGAGGCCTCCTGGGCTGACAGGTGAGCCTCACCGCCTTTATGAAACAGTCAGACGTCCCTCTCAGAAGATTCTTATACTGAGCAGCAAGCGAGCTGCCGACTCCCGTTCACCTTTCACCTTTGTACTCACCGGCCCTAACTAATTCAAGGATATTTTAAAATACCTTACATCTCTCACGGATAGTTTTAACTGTTTATTTCAGAGGCTAGGCTCGTAATGGTGATCATACTAATAGCTGCCATACATTCAGTGTATATACTACTATTTCGAAACGGTGCTGTGCCCTGACTGGTGCGCTCAGTGGGTTGGGCCTAGTCCCACAGAGTGAAAGGTCGCCAGTCAGATTCGCTGGCAGGGCACGTGCTGGGTTCTCAGGTGCTTACGAGAAGGAACCGACCCGTGTTTCTCTCTCACATCGATGCTCCTCTCCCTGTCTTTCTTCCTCTCTTTCCATCTCTCTAAAAATAAATGAATAAAATCTTTTTTAAAAACTGTGCTAAATATTGTGTGTGTGTATATATATATATTATTTTACTTAATCTTACAGTGTTAGGCATTTAGCGCAATTAAAAAATACTCATGCATTACAAATCAATAATGTATAATATAAATATTCAAATAAAATCTATTCAGCATGACATATTAAGCTTAAAATACACACCAAGAAGCTTAATAAGCAGTTAAAAATGCAACCTTTCAACATTATATATCAGTTTTCATCTACAGAGTAAAACAGAATTTTAACTGTTTCGATAAATATACTTCCCACAGGCTCAAGTCACATTAAGAAACTGCTATCTACAATGTCTTTTCTCACTGAATTATTTTTTAAAAAGCTGTTTTCATCTACCATCTATTTCATGCTAGACACTGAGCCAGGCACCCCGCTGGCATCATCGCGTGGATTAAACGGTGCAACACAAGCTTCTACGAACCTTGCTGGACAAAGCAAGTGCTCAGTAAACATGCCTATTATGATCTCAGTTTTCACGTCCCTAATAATTCCTAAGAAGGATGATGATGCCCCACCATAAATAAGGACTGGGGCTCAGTCCTGAGTGACCCAGCTAGTCGCACACAGAACCCAGCCAAGGTCAGGTGTGTCCCCTCTGATGCAGCCACTCCTCACCGCACACTTGATTCCAGAACATTCCTTTTAGTGGCTTTAGTGGCTTGTCAAAATAATAATAAATAATTATTATTATATTATTATAATAATTATTATTATTACATGCACTGAGTATAACCCAGGTAAGACACAAGGCACAACGTAGATTCCATGTGGACTGGAGAATAGGGATTTATTCCCGCGGGAATTGGAGGGGACCCGTGGGAGACAGGACCGGGGTGCAGAGAGTGCCAGAAAACCAAATGAAAATGGGTGCTGCCACCGCTTGGGGGAGGGGGGAGGGATCCTGCCTCCAACACAAGGTTGCTGAGAGCCAGATCCCTTACGAGGCCCAGGACTGACGCCGGAGGGTCAGTCTAAGGTAGGCAAGTCAGGGGTGCGGGCGGACTAGTAGCAAAACAGCCCGGAGAAAAACAGAAAATAACTGCAAACTGGGGTGAGTGAAGAAAACAGGGCGCCGCCAAGTTAGGGGTCAGGACGAAACCTTCAGATGTTCAGAAAGCGGCTTCTTATAGTTTTCCTACTAACTGTTTTATAATGGAAACCTGTGGACAAGAGAAGCTCCTTAAGACTTCGTCAGGTGGAAAAGAGCTGTTCTTTAGAATCTTTGACCCCAGGTGGTCCTTGAATCAAAAATGTTTAGAACCCGCCCCCCACAAGTGTATGTGTATTTCTCTCCATTTTCTCACACAAAGCGAGGAAAGGGCCCTTCTGCCTCTTTCTCTTAAGACCAAACCAGTGCCAGCCTAAATGCAAAGAGACGGTGGCCCCAGAAGGCGCTGGACGCTTTGGTGGCGCCCGCCGGGGTCCCCAGGTCAGCCTCGAGCACGACCGCGGCCAGGGCTGCAGTCAGGCGGGATGCCGACAGGGGGCGCTGCAGTCTTCCCGTGACTGGCCGGCGCCCGGGTTGCGGCCGCCCAGGCGTGCGCCGCTCTGCAAACCTGGGGTCCCGCCGCGCCGGGGCTGCGCGGACAGCGACTGTCCGCAGCCCCTGCTGCGTCTTTCCCTTTTTTGCGGGTACTGCCTTTAATCTCTGCAGCGCCCGTCTCTATCCTCGCACCCGGCCCACCACCTGCGCCGCCCGAGCCGCTCACCCGGGGCCGAATTCGGGGTCTGCGGAAGGGCGTGTGTTCCTTTAACTCCCTTCAAAAAGCCTCCGACAGACACCGCCCCTCTGCCCTCAAATCAGGAAGTTCTGTTTCGCCAAAACAAGTTTCACGTGTCTCCACCAGGATGGCGACGCGCCCGTCCCGCAGGATTGGGGCACGGAGAGAACGCCTCGACACGCACGCACGCGGCTCTGCTCCGCCGCCGTCTCCAGCCCGGAGCCGCTCGCCCTGCACTCTTCGGCCGCTCTGGGGCCCCGTGCCCGCCCGCGCGCTCTCGCCTCGCTCCACCCCGAACCCCACCGCCGCCCTGGAGCGCGTGCCCGGCCTCCCGTCTCCCTCGGTGAGCCGGTGCACCCCGCCTTCTCCGCGCCCCCTTGCGCACCTGAAAGCACATCATCGCCAAGAAACCACCCAAAGGGCGGGAGGGGCCGGTGGTGGGCGGTGGGAGGATCGAGTCGAATTGACTGAACCTCAGTGGGTGGGAAGCAGTTTCTTCGCCAGCCTGACCCGGGCTGCGGGATTAGGTAAAATACGCACCTCTATTTCCGCAGTTGCAGCTTTAGGGGCTTGAATGAGATTTTGTTCTGGAGACCAGCTGAAAGCCTCGGAGCGGCTCTGCCGCCTTCTTCCAGACTCTGAAGGGGGAGTGAGTTGCTGTTTCACCCCAGGGAATTCTTTGAGACCCGAAACAGGAGTCCTCTGGGGTGGTGAACCCACAATACAATATACAGATGACATAATATAGAATTGTATCCCTGAAACCTATATTATTTCATTAACCCGTATTACCCCAATAAACTGAATAAAAGAAAAAAAAACAGGAGCCCAGTGGGAGGGAGCGTGGGTAATGCGCCTCTGGCGGTAGTTCCTGCACGTGTGCGCCGCTGGCCGCGGGGATCCGAATGATGGGACCCAGGCAAGGACACTGTGATGGCGAGAAGGGTGAGAGAACGGAGCCCAGCCCGCGTGGACGCTCAGTCCGTTGACTGAGGCCCAGCTGGATGGGGCGTTTCACATCTCGTCCCTAGGGTCGTGGGAGAGCCTGTGTGAGGGAGATTCCAAAAGAAAGACGAGGTGCCAAGGCCAAACTTCACATTGCCCGGACCTGCCCTGCTAGTCCCCAGGCCGAATTGATTAACACCCCGACTTCCACCGAACTATTTTTAATTTAGTAAACATTCTTTGAGCGAGGCCCAGCGCTAGGCCCAACAAGGAAGGAGAGGTGCACACTGGCTGGAATTACTGCCATCGTCATAGCAACCACAGTTGTCAGGCCCCCCACCCCCACCCCGGGCCCTTGAACTGTAAGCCTCCCTCCTGCTTTGGGTTGAGTTCCCTGAGAAACAGAAATGGAGTCTCTGACATGCGCGCGCACAAAGCTTATTGGGCAGCGCTAAACGGAACTAATCCGGGAGGGAGTAAGAGAGGTTGAACTGGGCAGAAGTTAAACTGCGATGCATTTGGGAACTTTAGCCAATTCCATAGGGAGCTCAGGCGCTGGGGTGGTCCTTCGCACTTGTCCTAAATAAGGCAGGTGGCCAGCCCTTTGCAGCCCTGCAATGGACCGGTTATTGGCCGTGTGCTGCCCTGGGGAGGGCGTGCCCGCTCCCTTCGGTGAAGCCGCAAACCTCCGGCAAGAACTCGCTATGCGCTGTCACAGCGACACTCACTGGCAGCTGAAGGAACGGTGCCTCAGTCCCCGCAGGATTCTGCATAGCGCACCGCGGCGCCCACCACTCCTGGCGGCAGCCCGTTTCCCTCACCTCTGCTCGCTGCGCATCCGGCTGTTTCTCCTGCTACTTAGGCTCAGGGATGGGTGACGATCATCTCACAGCCTTTTTTTTTTTTTTTTAAACTTCCTTTCCTAAATACAAGCCCAACGACGACTATGACGAAACTAACAACCCAATTAAAAAACAAAAGACTTGACATTTCTCCAAAAGAAACATACACATGGCCGATAAACACAAGGAAAAGTACTCGACATCACTAGTCATTAGGGCAATACAAATCAAAATCACACAAGATATGACTGACACCAAAAGGAGAGAAAAAAGACAGAAAACACCAGGTATTGTCCAGGATGTGGAGAAATTGGAACTCCTGTGCGTTGCTGGTGGGAACGTAAAATGGTGTCAGCACTATGGAGAACAGTTTGGCCATTTCTCAAAAGGTGAAACACGGAAGTACGCCGTGACCCAGCAGTTCCACAGCAGTTCCTGTGTGTATCCAAAAGGACTCAAACAGGCAACAGTGTACACCAGTTTCACAGCGGCGTGGCTCACCACACCCACTACGGCTTTTGGCGTTCACAAGCAAGACCACTTGTACACATATCTTACTGCGCCTCTGGGTTTTACACCTGGGAGGGGAGCTACTGGATGACAGCGAATCAATCTTCAGCTTTGATAGTTGAAGCCAGACTCTTTCAAAGTGACACAATTTACAGCCCCCACCAGCAGTTTATTTCTTTTTTTTAAGATGCTATTTATTTATTTTCAGAGGGAGGGGAAGGGAGGGGAAAAGAGAAGAAGAGAAGCAGCAGTGTGTGTGGTTGCCCCTCACAAGAGCCCTAGCAGGGACCTGGCCCACAACCCAGGCATGTGCCCTGACTGGGAATCAAACCGGTGACCCTTTGCCTTGCAGGCAGGCACTCAGTCCAGCAAGCCACACCAGCCAGGACCACTAGTGGCCTCAGCTGCCCCACATCCGCCCCCACACTTTGCAATCTAGTGGGTATATGTTCCTGTTTGTTTACCAGTCAAGTAAACAAAAAGGAACGTTAGGTACTATTTCAACAGAGGGAATAGGGTGAGAAAAATTGGTTACAAAAAAATGTTGGCATGGAAGGAAGAGTAAACTAAGAAAGATTGCAAGATGAATAACGGCATGAGTAACTCCCAGCTCCTAGGACTGAAGTGACAAAAAAGGGGGCTTTGGGGGGCTCACTGAGGCACACCCGATGTTCTGGGGAGCACAGATGGGGCTCCTCTCAGCACTGCCACCACAGCTCGAAATATATGTTCACTATTTCTGGTACATTCACTCTGGCTTCTGAGAGCACCTGCCTGTGGTCTCAGACTCAGTGAATTGCACCCTTAGCCTCCTAACCCTTCCTCCCCTCGTCCTCACCTGGTGGCGCCCCAGGTCCCACCCTCTCACCCGAGTCAGACTCGTGGGAGTCAGCCTGACGCCTCCTCTTCCTAACTGCTCCCCACTCCGCAGCAGCCCAGACCCTGCCGTTCTACCTCCTGCATCTCTCTCATCTGTGCCCTCTTCTCCCTCCTGTCACCACGGCCTGCCTCGTGGCAGGGACACCTGACATGTCCCAGCATGTGGTCGCAAGCAAAAACCGCCTGCTCAGAAAATGGTTCTCTGATGAATCTGAAAACATAAGGGCTGGGGCACAGATGACCCACAGGGCCCCGTCCAGTTAGACATCGGGCAGGAGGAGAGAAAGCGGCCTCCCTTCCAGAGGCAACCGAAAGACAGTGCGGCTGCGCCGGCCGCACCCCTCCCCGGGGGTCCCTGCAGCCCTCCCCAGCCACAAGGACCAGTGGGGTGGCGGCAGTGAGACTACTCCTTAGAGGAAGGGCCGGTTTGCCAGAGGAGTTGCTCTCGCTGAATCAAGAGGTGTTGGTTTGGGTGAACCCCATTTTGTGACTTTTAAGGTCTAATGGAAGTGAGTTGAAAACCGAGGGTCCCTGGACAAAAGAACTCAAAGGTGCTGTGAGTGTTTCCAGAAAGGGCTCGGCTACTTAGCTCCCCCTCACCCCACTAAAATGGGGGGTTGTTTGCTGAGAAGAAATACAGAGCAGAGTCAGCTCCGTCCACCACCTCGGTCACAGTAGGGCTCTCAGGGAACAGGCCAAATGCTGCCCAGGTCCTAAGAGAGAGGGGAGGAGAAGACAGCTGACCTGGCAGAGGGCACTTAGGCCACTGGACAGGGCAGTGTCCACACTTTGTCGAGGCCTGCAGAACACGGAGACATCTTGTGACTCTGCATGGCAGAGCACGGGAGACTGTTACCAACCCAGAGACCAGCTGCCGTCAAAAGGTTTTTAACAGTCCCGGAGAGATTGAGAAACCACCCTGGAGTTTACGTCCCTCACTCTGAAGCCACTGGCGCCAGGACCAAGCACACCACAGGGGCCCAGCCCTTCTGTCCATCAGCCTCTTTCCTGCATTCAAGTCCTCCTCTGGACCCTTAGGCTGCTGAGACGCCCAGCTCACCAGCCCCTCAGTCACACCCAGCTCGGCCTTCACGGGGCACTGTTCAGGTAGCTCTGGACGCTCCCTGTCTCCGGGGCTCCGCGCCAGCCCTCCTGAACCTACACCAAACCAGAGGGTCTGCCCAGTGCTTGTTTTACTTTTTTTTTAAATTTTTTTTATTGATTATGCTTTTACAGTTGTTCTATTTCTCCTTTCATTCCCCTCCACCCTACCCCCCAACCCCACCATTACCCCCCCTTTAGTTTATGACCATGTGTCTCAAGTTCTTTAGATTCTATATTTCCCATGCTATTCTTGCCCCCCCATCTATTTCCTATCTTCTGTCTATGCTACTTATTTTCTGTACCTTCTCCCCCTTCTCCTCCTCCCACTCCCCTGTTGCTAACCCTCCTTGAGATCTTCATTCCTATGTTTCCACTCCTGATCTAGCTGTCCTTTTAGTTTGCTTTCGTTTTAGGTGTGGTTGTTCATAACTGTGAGTTTGTTGTCCTTTCACTGTTCATGTTTCTTTAACTTCTTTTTCTTAGATAAGTCCTTATTTCATATAATAAGGGCTTGGTGATGATGAACTCCTTGAATTTGATCTTATCTGAGAAGCACCTTATCTGTCCTTCCATTCTAAATGAAAGTTTTGCTGGATAGAGCACTCTTGGTTGTAGGTCTTTGGATTTCATGACTTGGAATACCTCTTTCCAGCCCCTTCTTGCCTGTAAGGTCTCTTTTGAGAAATCCACTGACAGTCTGATGGGGACTCCTTTGTAGGTGACTGTCCCCTTAGCTCTTGCTGCTTCTAGGATTCTCTCCTTCATTTTAATTTTGGCTAATGTAATTATGATGTGCCTTGGTGTGTTCCTTCTTGGGTCCAACTTCTTTGGGACTCTCTGAGCTTCCTGGATTTCCTGGAAGTCTATTTCTTTTGCCAGATTGGGGAAATTCTCCTTTATTATTTGTTCAAATAAGTTTTCCACTGGTGGCTATGCCTTTCCCCCTTCTGGTACTCCTATAATTCGGATGGTGGAGCGTTTAAAGATGTCCTGGAGATTCCTAAGACTCTCCTCATTTTTTGAATTCTTGCTTCTTGACTCTTTTCTGTTTGGCCATTATTTGCTTTCTTCTGGTCCACTCCATTGATTTGAGTCCCAGTTTCCTTTTCATTACTATTGGTGTCCTGTGCAATTCCATTCATTTCAATTAGTTTCGCCTTCATATATTTGTCTAATTTGTGGCTATAATCAACCAGTTCTGTGAGGATCCTGATGACCAGTGTTTTAAACTGTGCGTCTGAGAGTTTTGCTATTTCTTCATCGCTTAGACCTATGGGCTCTGGGGCTTTGAAATCTTCTTGCGCCATTTTTGGTCTGTTCTGGCCCTTTAAGTATGAGAAGCGGCGCCTTGGACTCCCAGGTCGCAGGGTTGTGACGCTACATGTGGGGGCGTGGTCAGAGCGGGAAATGGCGGCCCCCTCTGCTGTTTCTCACAGCTGGGTGAGGAGCAGTGCCTTAGGTGGTTCACCTGGGCTGGGCCACTCAGAGTCGCTGGGTTATGACGCTGTATGTGGAGGTGGGGTCAGAGCGGGGAAATGGCGGGGCCCTCCACTGCCGCTTGCCGCGGGGACCCGCCGGGCCCCGGTCCAACCGCTCACTCCCTCGCCTGTCCACCTGAGCACAAATGCACGACCACAGTCAACCCGCAGCCCCGCTGCCCCGCTGTTTCCCCCGCGGTCGTTTGCTTGGTTGCTGGCTCTGTCGCTCACTAGGTCCAACCCTGCGCCTGGATTCTGCGCGTCTGGATTCCGCGCCTGAGTCCGTCTGACCGAGACCTGTGCAACCCCGCTTCACCAGCCGCTGGTTTCGCCCCTTACCGGTCAGGCTGAAGAATTTGTTGTTAACGGACTTCCAAAAAGTTCAATTTTCCGTGTTCTGACTGTGTTTTCTGTTGCTAATATTTAGTTGTCTCTAAACTTGGTTGTGTGAGAAGGCACAGCACATCCACCTGTGCCTCCATCTTGGCGGAAGTCCCGCTTGTTTTTCTTAACCTCCACATACTTTGGGGTGTATTGCTTAAAATCAAGAACAGTCTCACTCATAGATGCAGAGAACAAAGTGATGGCAGCCATAGCCAGATGGGAGGGGGTTGGGGGGCTGGGTGGAAGAGGTGCGGGGATTAAGAGTATAAATTAGCAGTTACAAAATAGTCACCAGGTTGTAAAGCGCAGCATAGGGGATATAGCCCATAATATTGTAACAGCTGTGTGTGGTGCCAGATGGTACTGGGGTATCAGGGAGGGGACCACTGCGTCAGTTTTATAAACGTCTAACCACTATGCTACACACCCGAACCAATATAATGTAGAATTGTAACCAAACGCAGGTCCGGCCGCCTGCCACCATGAAAGCCAGTACTCAAGAGGCAGGTGCTGATGTAAAGGAAGGTGGTTTGTTTTCAGATGCAACACACCGTGAGGTCAAGTGGACCAGTCCATACCTATGACTCTGTGAGCCTCAGCTGCCCTGGGTCACCTATACTACGTGGTGGTGTTGGGACCTCTGGCCAAAACGGAGGCGTAGGTAGACACACGGTGCCTCCCCAGAGAGGCCACCCGGAGGGATGCCCAGACCAGGCTTGGCCCTCAGGCCTGGACCAGAGCAGCAGCCAACGGAAGGCAGGTTTGAGTATGTTTCTCATCCAGCTGGGATTTGTTCATAACAAGGTGAGGTGGGAGCATTTGAGATCCTGCTCCCCAGCAGATGTCGTTAGTTTGGCTCAAATAAACTTACAAATATGAACAATAAAAAGGCCCTGGATGGTATGGCTCAGTGGAAGGAGTGCTGGCCTCAAAGCAAAGGGTTGCTGGTTCAATTCCCAGTCAGGTCACACGCCTGGGTTGCAGGCTGGGTCCCCAGTGAGGATGCGTGAGAGGCAACCACACCCTGATGTTTTCCTCACTCCCTTTCTCCCTCCCTTCCCCTCTCTGAAAATAAATGAAAAAAAAAAAGTATTTTTTTAAAGAAAGAAAGAACGGTTTGAGGTGGAAATCATTTCCACTTTTCCCAGATGCACGCCAGCTGGTCCTCCTAACCACCAAGCTCACACATCACCATCTGTCTTCCATGTGCTGACCCTGGGGCTGGGAGGTCGGTGCTGACCCTAACCCATGGGGTCTGGAGGGCCCAGGAAGAAAAGCTCTGCCCAAGGGGCGCTCCTGGCAGGTCCCCTGACCCGAGCGAGCCTGGTCACTGTCCACGCAGCAATGTGGTTGGTTTTTTGGAGGTATTTGGAGACGCCCCTACTGCCTCCCAGGTGCTGTGGTCAACCAGAGTGCCTGACAAATGTACCCAAGGATGTAATGAGCCCTCAGGGCACCCCAGTCCTGGCAGGAGACTGACGGGCCCACAGGGGTGGTACAGAACAGCCAGAACGAGAGCCCAGGCCAGAGCCCTGCCCTGGCACGACCTCCCGCCAGCTGTGTGTGCACTCACGTGGCCTTTCCGGTCTTCCCCCAAGGCCTTCCTTCGTAACACGGGCAGTAACTCTGGTCCTGGGGAGCCCTTCCCACCAGCAGGCCCCTCTTCCAGGTCTTTTCCTCAAGCCAGGCACTCACCACGGGAGGGGGCAATGCAGGTACCATGCAGCGTGTCTGCGTCTCCCGTCAACCTTGGTTCATCGGGCTCCGTGGATATGGGAGCCTGTTCACGGCAAAGCACCCAGAAACACGTTCCCAGGTGGGCCTGAGAGGAGGACATCGCTGGAGGGGTCAAGGCCGAACAGGGGTGATGAGTGATAGTGGAGGAAGCGGCAGCTCCACGTGAGTGTTCGCAGAAATTCGGTATCTGTCTTGACGGTGTGGGACTACTGAGTGTGACTTAACAGCCAGTCTATTTTTTAAAGTTTTTTTAATCTTTATTTTTTTTAATTTTACCTTTAGACAGGGAAGGAAAGGAAATGAAATACCAATGCATGGTTGCTTCCAGTGCATCCCCTGCTGGGAACTGACCCACAACCCAGGCACGTGCTGTGACTGGGAATCGAACCACGATGTTTTGGTTCGCAGGCTCCTGCTCAATCCACTGAGCTACACCAGCCAGGGTTAGTCTTTTAATTTTTTTAAAGACTTCAGCTGCAAGCTGAGCCTCGGACACAGCAGAGTTCTGCAGCCCTCAGAGGGTCCTCAGAGAGAGCAGCCCGACAGCAGCCCGACGTGAATGAGCCCCGTGTAATCTCACATCTCCAGTAGAAACAATACTCGGCACTCAAGCATCCAGATGTCGCCCTTTCAGTAGGTAACCAGTGTAACAGAGCACTGACGATCTGACATTGTTTTCCACGCTGAGTCTTCACAACCCAGTGTGTGATCCAAGATGGCACATCCCGATTTGGACCAGCTCCCTTTTGAGCACCCAAGTCACGTGTGACTCAGTCACTTTAGGGGACAGCAGATCGTAAATGGTCATAGGACAAGGTGGTCAGAGGTACGTGGGTGAAGTGGCCCTTCCAGGTACCCCAAGTCCACAAGAGAGATGGGCTTCACACCCTCAAGCCGTGCCTGGTGCTGAGAATTCACTATGGTTTTTGTCTCTGCAAACAGTATTGCATTCAATTCACCAGCAGAGACCAACTGGTACCCTTCATGAAGCTGCAGGCCCACGTGAGTCTGAACCCAGCCCCCGAGACAAGCCGTGGGCGCTAGGAACCTCCAGGTGTCCCTGGCACGAGGTCCCCAGTTCTCCCACTGCGAGACCAGAGTGGCGTCTTTCTTGGGAAGCCTCCGGCAGCTGGTGCGTGGAAGGAGAGCACAGCCACGGGAGGGCGTGGGCAGCACGGCAGCTGTGTGTGAGACACAACACAGTGGGGTGATTTTCTGAGGTGATGAAAACCTTCTACATCGACTGTAGTTATGACTGCACAATCCTGTAAGTACAGTAAGAAGCATGGAAGGACACACTTAAAATGGGTGATCATTATCTCCCCAAAGCAGACTCCAGCGGTGCACGGCTCTACCACTCGGTGGCAGTCTGTGGGTGGTCCTGGGATTCCAAGTGCGCTGCGTACCGAGGGGCTGAATCCTGAATTAATCTGAGCTCAGAGGGGCCCTGATGTAGGGGGATCCTGGGGAACAGGCCAGGCCAGAGGGCACTGTCCGGAAGTGGACCAGAAAGAAACCCTGGTTTCTTGTTTTCCAGAGCAAGCCAAGGATGCAACGATGTGCGCAGAGAACTGCGACAAAAAGGAGCCAATGGTCTCATTACTGAGACGTTGAAATCAATCCTAAAAGAGGCAGGTGCAGGGCTCAGGGTGGCTGGGATGCAGAGGGGCATCAGGCCCTCTGGACTCCATACCACCATCTGTTCCTGCACTGGGACCCCCCGCCCCAGGATGTACCAGGCCTCACTCTAAGCTGAGGTCACAGGTGAATCAGGAGCAGTGTTCATGGGCACACGTCCTACGTTACTGTCCTCACACACACATCGCACCACGCCCTACTCACCCAAAGGAAAACCCACAATTCTCTAGGGACACAAACGGGGCAGGTGACCAGTCCCCTCAGTAGGTGTTGGCTGCAGGTGGGGTGAGCCTCCAAGTGGCAGGGCTGGGACTTTGCTGTGACTTGATCCCTGGGGAGTAGCTGGCATGTTATGAGAACCATCCACCTGAACACCTGACCCTGGGCCTCTGCAGACACTGACCTCGTGCAAGGGAAGCCTGGGCCTGGCTGGCCGGCCTGTCGGCTGGCTGGCCAGCAGGCAGCACCCTCCCACCCGGTGGGCCTTCTCCCAGGCAGGGACGAGTGTGAAAAACTGCCATTCTTCTCTGAAGGGGACTTCACAGAATCCTCAGGGCCAGCAGGAGCCCCACCACTGGCCGCTCCCCAGCCCCCCTCTCAAGAGCTCCCAACTCAGAAGGGCGCAGAACCCAGGCTTGGGCACTTCCCTCTGGATCAGGCCCTTCTCACTGACCCAAGGCCAGGGCCTGAATCCCCCACGGGCCTCCCAGGAGGCTGGGACCCTGGGAGCTATGGCTCATTCAGTCACCGCCCCACAGCTCACCATGGGGACTCCTGAACCGGGGCAGGCCCCACCGCACCTCTCTGGGCCACACCTCACCACCATCCCCTCCCTTCTCCAGCGGTTCCAGTATGTGGAAGTGCCAGGCAATCACTATGTCCACATAAACCAACCCGATCACGTGGCCAAGGTCATCAGCTCCTTCCTGAAGAGTGAGGACAGGCTCCCAGCCAAGCTATAGCCCTGGGCTCGGGGCTACACAGACACTCAGCTCCGGGGGCCTCCAGCCAGGCTGGGTGTGCTGAGGACAGTACTCCATGGTCGTGACTAGTGAGGCTGGCAGAGCGGAGGTGCGGGGCTGAGGCTGCTTACTCCCACATGCGTGATGTCACGGGGGCACTGTGCCCGGACTTTGGGGGTGCTCTGGGCTGGGGCTGATCATGTGCAGTGAGCTGGCAGTGGCTGCAGGAAGGTCGGACTGGCATGGACTTGGCCCAGCCTGCAGCCCAGCACCTTCCCTGCTGCCTGGGGCTGGGGAATAAATGGCTCTGGCGCCTCCCTGTCACGCTTCTGAGGCTTTCACTGTAGCGGGGCTTCTCCATCCAGGGAGAGGGGAGAATACAGCAGACACCCAGCTTTCACAGAGGCATCTGGAGATGGGCTGACCAGAGACCAGGAGCTGGAAGGAACCCCCTCCTGGGGCAGAGGTTCCTCAGGGCCAAGTCCTGGTGCTGACCAGGTGTCCCCACAGTGGGCCCAGGTCGGCTGAAGCACAAGAACGGAGCGGTGACACTGTTTTCAACCGGCTCCTGTGGGTGCACATCTTTGGTCCTGTTCAGGTGGCAGCCCGGCCACCCAGGCATCAGGGGGGCGCTCCAGGCCCTCTCATCCTCGCCACCCACCTGAGCCAGCTCAGTAGGGTCGGAACTTGCGTTGGGCCCGCATCAGTTCAATCCTCTGCTTATCCTCCTCGAACTTCTTGCGCAGCTGTGCTAGATCTGGGGGTGAGGGGAAAAGGGTCACGGCCAGGGTCAGCAGGGTCAGACAACAGGCCCCGAGAGAGCTGCGCCCTGCCGCCCCTTCCCGGGGTTCCCACTCCCAGCTGGAGCACTCAGCGCTGCCTCCCCCTGCCCCACGCTGAATGTGGAAAGGACACCACTGACTGCGGGCCCAGTCAGAGCCTCAAGGGGAGAAGGTGGCACGCCTGCCTTTTCAGGCAGAAAATGCACCAAAAGAAAAGGCACAGACAAAGCTGAAAGTCACCTGCTGCCTTCCTAACCCCCCCCACAAGCCCCAAAGGTAAAGGAAGAAGGCCCTTGGGGCCCAGGAGATGCCCGGGGGGATACCTCTCTCACGTGAGAGGAGTAAAGGGACTCCCAGCCCAGAGTGCCACAGAGTGCCCAGGGCCCCTCAGGAGGCTGGGTGACCAGGGCTGAGGGGTCTGTGGGGCCCAGAGGCTCGCTGCCACTGCCAGGTGATTCTAGAGAGCAGGAGGGCAGCAGTGGAGACACAGCAAGAGGGTGTGCAGTGCAGGGAGGAGCAGTGAGGTGGGGGGCCCCACGGGCAGGGGCAGGACCCTCTCCTCACTCAGCCTGCAGGGAAGCTGTGCTGCAGAAGGGGGACGGGGGATGGAGCCGCACACAGCTGCACCCCTGCCTGGAGCCAGCGGCCGGCGAGCAGCCCCTCGCTCTGAGGCACTCTCCACACCCAGCCTCCCGCCCCAGACACCCACGCACCCGCCCACGCATGCAGGCCAGTGGCCCTCTCTGTGCCCATAGCGAACACCCGAGGTCCACCCTCTGCAATCTGGCGCCAGCACGGACTGACTGCTCAGCGTCCCGGCTGTGTGGGGCCCACCCCCCAGCTGCCTCCACGGCACCTAAGCAACCCAGGGGCCCCCAGAGCCACCTCTGGGGAGCAACCACCACTCTGGTGCTGTGGCTGAGACCCCAACCCCAAAGGCCGTGGGGAAGTCTGGGCCTAAGGACCCCCTGGCCCTGCCCCCAGGGCCAGCGCCTGCCCCTGGACTCTGTGCCCTGTCCGTGGGGCCGGCACTGCGAGCTGTGGGACGGGAGGACAGGTGGGGGGCGCGCCCTTACGCTCCATCTTGGTCTGGCGGTGCTGCCAGGCGTAGAAGTTGAGCAGCTCCTTGCGGGCGCGTTTCCTCTTCTCCCTCTCCAGCACCCGCAGGCTGGCCGCCTCCGTCCGGGGCAGCGCGGGCCGCCGACCTCGGCGGGTCACCTTCACCCAGCCCTCGCCGTCAGGGACCCCTTCCTCCTCCTTGGCCTTAGCTTCCTCCTGCGAGGAACACGACCCTGTCGTGGCACCTGGACCCATTCCGCGGCCACAGGAGCGCCTCCCGGCTCCCTCTTCTCCTTGCCTCCTGACCCCGCACACCCAGAACCTGGGCCCCAGTGACACGGCTGCTCCCCCGCCCCGACAGGGTGCTGCTGCCCACGATGGGCGGGGGTGTGGGGCGCGGTGAGGACCCGCCTGCCATGTGACACCGCCTCCGCCTGCAGCAGATGGTTCCCTGCAGACCCTGGGACTGGATGTCACCACGTCAGGTGACCCAGACTCGGCAGGGAAAAGAGTCTGGAGTCTTTGCGGTGACCAGGACAGACTGCAACCCCACGCCCCCCGGAAGCCTCACCTCGGCTATCTTCTTGTCATACGTCTCCATGAACGTGTCCACGTCAACCCTCAGGGCCTCCGGGTCCGGGACGGAGTCTGTGTAGTCACGGATCCACTCTGAGGGAGAAGGGAGCGAGGGGGACGGGCTTCCTCAGGCTGACACTTGGGGCCCCACCCCAGGACATGCAGGGCCAGTTGGCCTATCACAGCACAGTCACGGAGATGACAGCCCGGGGGGGGGGGGGGAAGGAAGGCTGTGGTGGTGGCGCGCTGGGCCCTCACCTCTGCCCACGGGAGACCAGGCTTGTGCCCCCCTCACGCTGCCCTCAGGCTGGGCGAACACCTCAGACAGAGGCCGCCCCACCCAGCCTCCCCACCGGCCTGGGGCCCAGGACAGAGGCACCCACCCCCCAAGGTACTGACTGTGAACGCCACTCTGCACGGGGTGACTCTCCGTTGACACCAGCAAAGGGCCCCTCAGGGCCATGGCGGCCGCCACCCCACCGGGCTTCCGAAACACCACATAGGCCACCTGGAACCCCTGCAGGGAGCGAGTGGTGTCACCGCACTGGCAGCCCCCCGTTCTTCCAACCACCGTGTCCGGCACAAGGGGCTCTGCCCGCCCTCCCCTCACTTGTCCCTGAACCAGGGGCAGCGTGCTGGGCTGTCCCTGGACTGTGAAGATGACCAGAGGCGGATGGCTGCGCTCCTTGGTCACCCACCCTGTGCTGGAAGTCCCTACCAGGGGCCTGTCTTCCAGTCACGGGAGGGGCTCAAAGAAAATGCACACCCCCCAGGCCTGGGGTGAACACTCACGCTGTCCCGGGAGAAGGTGTGGGCTCAGGGGACACAGGACAATGACTACGGGGCCATGAGGCCTGAGAAGCAGCAGCTGCGGACGGGGAGCTTGGTGGGGGACCTCAGAAATGGGCTCTGAGCTTCCGCCCAGGACAACAGAGAGAGCCAGCAGGAAGCTGAAGGGTGTGGCGAGTCTGGGGTGCGGGTGGGGCTCTTCACCTGCCAGACCTCCTGGACCACGCAGGGAATACTTGGGAATGTCCCACCGCCGCCGGCGCCACCTCCCCCTCCCATGCTGGGGCGACTGCCCCAGCCCCACCCACCTCCCCCATTCTCAAAGACCCAGCGCTTGCAGGCTCACCGGAACGGGCTTGGGGTGGAAAAACTTCGACTTTGGCTCCTTCGGGCTATCGGTGAGCTCGGGCTTCCCGTGAAACTCCACTGACTGGACGGGGCCACACGGGGCGAGGAGGCGGGACAGGCACTCCTGCCACGGTCCCAGAAGCACAGTGTGAGTGGCTGCAGGGGGTCAGTGGCTCCTTGCAGGAGCCTCCCTCCACCCTGCAGGTCTGGGACCCCACATCTGGGCCTAAGCCAGGGGCACACAGGGGAGGCCTGGGCAACACACACCCTCCTCAACATGGAGGTTAACATCCTACCCTCCTGGGGCCCAAGACAAAAACCTTGTCAATTGGCACGACAAAAACTGTGGGTAAAAGTACCCCTTTGCTGGCCAGGGTGCTCAGGAGGATGGAGTGAGAGACGAAATTCGGGGATCAGAATTTTGGCTTTGACAGGACCCTTCGGGAAGCACGTGCTCAGGATGTGTTTGGGTTTCTCACCAAAGCGAAAGGGACCCTTCTCTCTCCCTGAAAGCGCATCCACCTGAAAGATTCGTCTTTCCTGTCAATTTCTTTGGATAAATGATCCCAAAAGTAGGAGTAGGTCCTCAATTAAAAAAAAAAATTATTACAGGCATTATACCCCTGGCTGGTATAGCTCAGTGGATTGAGCGCAAGCCTGCAAAGCAAACAACTGTGGTCAGGGCACATGCCTGGGTTGCAGGCCAGTTCCCAGCAGGGGACGCACGAGAAGCAACCATATATTGATATTTCTTTCCCTCTCTCCTTCCCTTCAGCTCTAAAGATAAATAAATAAAATCTTTAAAAAGAAACATATTACAAGAATAGATGGGGACATTCTGGCGTTATTCTGAGTATTCTTAGTTTATGAAGCAACCAAGTAAATCTCTCCACCTGAATCAGCCATTTACAATTCAGCAAGTTAAATCTATGCTGTTGGAGTCAGCAGGCTGCTCGGCCTGGCTGGGGGGAGGGGCGCGGGGAAGCCTGGGTGCAGGTGGTGCTGTTTCTGCACCTGGGCGCTGATCACAGGGCGTGTCCAGTCTGTGCCACGCCCGGGCTGTACGCCTCTGGCCCCGCCCTCCCCCTGCACACACAGCACTTGGGAGTAACGGCTAAAAATGACACCCTGGCCTCTCAGTGTTTTCATCTACTTAACTGCCATCCTTTATTTTTTAAGTGTTTTAACTATAATCTTTGAGAAACTGGTCTTTCTTTTTTGAAAAATAATAGTTTCCCTTCTGTTAATTTACATAATACTAAATTTAACAGTTTTTGTGAAAAACGGTTGATACACACAGATAGATTTAGAAGTAACTTTATCTTCTCATACTTTGCCTATTCCTTTTTTTAAAAAGATATTACTTATTTTTAGAGAGAGGGGAAGAGGAGGAGAGAGAGGGAGAGAAACCTCAAAGTGTGGCTGCCTCTAGCACACCTCTCAGTGGGGACCTGGCCCCACAAAGCAAGCATGTGATCTGACTGGGAATCGAACTGGTGACCCTTCGATACACAGGCCAGCACTCAGTCCATTAATCCCACCGGCCAGGGACTTCTATTCTTTACTATGGACACGCACCACTTTCACAACCAGGTAAAAAACAACATGCAACTGAAACACTTCTACGTAATCATAAAAAGCCTTGCACTTTATGTTCCTTACAACTGCATTTTTAAAAAGATTTCATTTATTTATTTCTAGAGAGAGGGGAAGGAGGCAGAAACAGAGGGAGAGAAACATCGCTGTGTGGTTGCCTCTCCCCCGCCCCCTACTGAGGACCAGACCTGCAACCCAGGCATGTGCCCTGAGTGGGGACTGAACTGGCGACCCTTTGTTCCCAAGCCACCATTCAATACACAGAGCCACACCAGCCAGGGCAGATATATTTTTAAAAGTACATTTTTTGGTGTGTTTTTTAAAAACAGATTTTATTTTATTTTTGCCATAACCCAGGCATGTGCCCTGCCTGGGAATCAAACCAGTGACCCTTTGATTCCCAGGCAGGTGCTCAATCCACCAGCCAGGGCCCAAAAGGACACATTTAGAAAGCAAATTCCCTGTCAGGAGGGAGAGACTGCCATCTAGACCCTTCCCTTGGGGCTTCATTTATCGGCCTCTGTCCCCACTAAGGACTTGGTGGGGAACAGTGGGAGCCTTGCTCTGCCTAAAGCGCCACCTGAGTTCACAGACTCCCTCCCAGATACCAGCTCACCTCTGTGCAGTACGGGGGCACATTGAGGACAAAAAGGGTCCTCTTCTGAGGCCAGGAAGACTTGGTGCCTTCTCGAACTCTGTGCTCTCTCATATACAGGTAGTGACAAAACTGCTGCTTTTCAGAGAACTTGATCGGAACCGCTGGAAAGAAAAGGGGCAGGGAGGGGTGGCACAAAAGTCAGGTTCAGGCTGTCCCTTTCTTTCTTTGTTTTTAAAGATTTAACCATTTATTTTTAGAGAGTGTGGAAGGGAGAAAGAAAGAGAGGTAGGGAAACATCAACATGTGAGAGAAACGTCAATGGGCTGCCTCTTGGCCCGCAACCCAGGCATGTGCCCTGACTGGGATTCAAACCCGTGATGTTCTGGTTCATAGGCCGGTGCTCAGTCCACTGAGCCACACCAGCCAGGGCAGGCTTTCCCTTTCTACTCCCATCTGCCTCCTTCCCCAAGACCTTCCTCCAGGCAAGGCCTGGGCAGGGTGCTCACAGGCTGAGAGTGAATGAGCAAAGCGTCTGGAGGAGGGGCCCCCAAGCTGGTGGAGGAGACAGAAGGCAAGCGGGCAATTATCACAGGTGGGCAGTGAAACGAGGGGAAAGGTCACCCCTGCTGCAGGGGGCAAAGGTCACTCCTCCCCCTAGAGGGGCAAACACCAAAACCCTTCCCCTCTCTGCAGGCCCAGCAGGCCCAGGGCACCTTCTCACACCATCAGCCCCCACCACTCCGCACACCTGCCAGCTTAGACCCACCAGCTCTAGACCTTCCACATTCTCTTAAGGTTCTAGATCTGTATTTGTATGATTATACGGATAATCCTTCATATTTTCTTTTTTAATTTTTTTTAAGAGAGCAGGGAAAGGAGGGAGAGAGGGAGAGAAACATCAATGAGAGACACACCAGTCACCTGACACCTGTATGCCGCCCCAGTTGAAGACAAACCTGCAACCCTGGCTTTTGCCCTGCTGCGGAATCCCACACGCGACCTTCACCCGCAAGGGAGGCTACTCCAACCAGCTGAGCCCCACGGGCCAGGACCCTATACATTTTAATCCTCATAAAGCTACGGGGGGGTTTCCGTTTCTCTCCCCACCTTCTTCGGAGGGCAGTGGGGATATAGCTTCCCTGCACTCACACAATGATGGGGAAGCCAGGCAAGAAGGAGGCAGGAAACAACATTGCACCAAATACCAAAGACACAGGGTGCAGCAGTCGCGGACACCGGGGGCCGAGGCCTTTAGATGAGCGCCCGGAAGGCCCCTTTCAGGGAGGCTGGGGCACAAAGCGGCCAACAGTCAGGGCACAGCTGTAGTAGAAACTCGGGGGAAAGGGCACCGGCAGGACGGGTGGGGACAGGCGGGTCAGCGGTGGCACGTTCGGATTGAGTGTAGGTGCTAAGGAGGCCGCTGCAGGCAGCTCAGGAGGCTGGGATGGGGGACAGAGGTGCGCGTGTGCGGCCAGATCTCATTTCAATCTCACTGCAGAAAGAACCTGCCGGCGCCTGGTGGAGAACAGAGGTAGGGACGAGAACACGAGCAGCAGACGCAATGAGACCGGCACGTCCGGCCCAAGGCACAGCTGGAGGGAGCCGGGCAGGGACCTGCAGCTGGAGGGACCAACGAGGGGTACAGGTGCTCACCGAGGGGGCGGGTGGAGAAGGACACGCCCGCGAGGGAGCGCGGACAGAGGCGGCTTCTCCCACGGGCAGCGCTGGCTTAACGGGCTCGTCCCGGGAGAGTAACCTAGACCACAGCAAGGTGCCCCGGAGGTCTCGGACGAGCCTGGGCCCCTCAAAATGCCGGGCCACCGCCGACCCCCAAGACGCCTCTGGGCAGAGCCCGGCCATACTTGGCCCGTGTCCCGCAACCCCTCACCTGAGTAGCCCAGTGGGCTCGGGATTCTATCCTCAGAGTTCTGCGGGGCACGCTTCTTCCTGCGCGCCACCATCTTGCCCACCGGAAGCAGCGCGGGCTGCTGGGAGTTGAAGTCGGAGGCTGGTAGCTGCGCATGAGCGAGAGCGCCGCGCCGCCGGTTGTTCCCGCCCTCTTGGTCTTGGGCTGGCTTCTCTGGCCCAGGTCATCCCAGCGCCCAGCGTTCCTTTGCCCAGAATGAAGTCAACGCGTAAATGTGCAAGTAACTTAAGGCGTGCACAGGGCCGTTCTCAGGTGCGAACTCACTTCCATTCGTTCATTCATGCATTCCACAAATACCAGTGAAAGTTCCAGGCACTGTCCTAAGTGCTGGAGATACAGAGGTGAAATAAAACCCAGCCTTCCTGGAATTTATATTGTATCGGGGGACAAGAACAATAAGTACTCATAGAAGCAAAATACAGATCATATGCAACAATGCAAAGTGCTGAACAGATAAATGAAGCAAGAGGGGAGTGTGGTGAGGGGCGGTGTTACAATTTTCAATTGGTAAAAGCTTCACTGAACTGATAGTTGAGCAAGTATTTGAAGGAGATGAGGGAGAAAGGCATTCATTCGTGTGTTGGGAAAACATTCTGAGCAGAGGGAACGGCAAGAGCAGAGGCCCTGAGCCCGGAGCCTTCCTGGTGTGCTAGAGGCTGGAGCGCAGTGAGCCAGAGGACAGTCTGAGGGGCCCAGCAGACCACCAGAAGCACTTGGTTAGTCTGCCTGTGTGGCTTGGGGCCACTGTGGGGTTTTCAGCAGCAAGGGGTGATGTGGAACAGTCATTCTGGCTGTGACATTGCAATTAGACTTGGAGGGCAAGGGTGGCAGCAGGATGGTGTAGGACACCATTGCAACAATCCAGAGGAAAGATGATGGCTTGGTCACTAGGGTGCTGCCCATCCCGGTGATGAGAGGCGGCCGGGTTCTGGGTGTGTCTGAAGAATTCCAATAGGAATTGCTGACAGATTGGACACTCAATGTGAGGGAAAAGGAGAAATCCAGGGCTAGTGTTAGTTTCTGTGTGCTTGGAACTGGAAGGCGGGGGCTGTCGTTTACAGTGCCCCGCCTTCCCCTGTGTGTCCCCATTCAGTGCAGAAGAGATGTCCTAGTCATTGTGATGGCTCAGCACAGGGGTATGCATTGCTAGCTGATGCTTCAGAAAACCATAGCCATTTTCTTGTATCTCGAGACTTTGTGGGTTAGGGATTTGGGCAGGGCTCAACTAGGTGATTCCACAGGGTATTGACCAATGGCCCTCGGTATTCAGCTGGCATGTGGGCTGGTCTGCAGGGTCCAAGTCAGCCTCACTCGCATGGCTGCCACCTTAGCTGGGTGGCTGGAAGGCTGGGCCCGTGTGGGACTGTCAGCTGGAACTTTCCCATGGCTTTCCCAGAACGTGGGCTCAGGAGGCAGTCCTCCTCCCTGGTGGCTCAGGGACCCCAGAGAGTCTGCAGGGGCAGGAAGTGGGGGTACTGCCAGTCTTTCAAAGTCTGGGCCCAGAAGCTGGCTGAGTCCCATCTGCTCAAATCAGTAGCATAGCCCACTCAGACTCAGAGGGGCACAGACCCACCTCTTACAGCAGAGAATGGCCACTCTTCTAAGCCAGCTTCATCCACCGCCCTCTCCGCCTCCCCCCCCCCCCCAGCCCCCAGTTACCATCAGCTGCTGGGTCTTTGTTGCCATCGGGTTGGTGAGATCTTCCCCATCCAGGCCCCAGTTCTGAGGATCGCTTAGGCTCCCTTCTGGGACCAACTGCTTTACAGTGGGTTCTCCCACCATCAGGCAGACCTGGGGACAGGGATTCGGGCACAAGGAGTTTATTTGGTAAGTGATCCCAGCAGACACCAGGAAGGGAATTTGATGCAAGACTACAAGTGCCAGTAGCTCCTTGGTGTGGGCCAATAGCCCTGTCCCCCGTCCCCCCTTCAGCCTTTGGAAACCAGTGGTTAAGTCCTTGGTGACCAACAGATATTTTTGTGGCAGCCATAGCTTCGATCTAACTTAAGGTTCCAGTGTGCGGACTCTTCATTTTTGTGCCTGGAGCATTCTTATTTTCCTGGGTGCACAGCCATGGAAGGAAGGTTGTTTGTTATGTGAAGAGTTTCTAGGTGTATGGAGGGGGAGGCTTTTCCATATTACCTGGTTCTGGTTGTTGTTGGAAGCAAAGGTCCAGTAATTTCATGTCCAAATGGCATCTGTGGGCAATTTTTTTAAAGATTTTATTTTTTAAATATTTTATTTTTTTAGAGAGGGGAAGGGAAGAAGAGTGGGAGAGAAACATCAGTGTGTGGCTGCCTCTCATATGTCTCCCACTGGGGACCTGGCCTGCAACCCAGGCATGTGCCCTGACTGGGAATTGAAGTGGCGACCCTTTAATTCAAAGGTCAGCACTTGATCCCCTGAGCCACACCAGCCAGGGCTGTTAAGAGATTTTTAAACTAAGATGGCCATTCCTTGCATGAGTAGGTGCAGTCTACGTGCCCTCTTGAATGTGGCTATACTTGGGACTTGCTCTGACAACAGAACGTGATAGAAGTCCTATACTGGGGTTTTGAAGCACAGGAGGGATGCTCATAGCTTCCACCCTCTTGGGATCCGGGCACGTGGAAAAGCTCACTCTATAGTTCTGAATGTGAGATTGCATATGGGAAGGGACGCTGCAGCTCAGGCGATGGTCACCTGCGTGAAGGTGCGTTGGATGTTCTCGCCGCAGCTGAACTGATGAAATGAAGCCACAGGAGTGAACACGTGGAGGAAACAGCAGTCCTCTCTGCTGTCGTGCTGAAACTGCAGCGTAGTGAGGCAGTATTTTTGTTGATTCAGTCAGTAATGTTTCTATGTTTTATTGAGATAGAATACACACAGAACAGTAACTGTTTTACAGTATATGTACCATGACTGGTGTGCCTCACTGGCTTGGGCGTTGTCCTGCAAACCCATAGGCTGCCAACACTATTCTGTCAGGGCACATGGCTGTGTAGTGAATGACCAAGGAACTACGAAGTGAATCTGACAAGCTCAGCAACCAAAAGTGACCACACAGGGAGATCTGATCATAAATCCCTAACAGGGCAGGCCATGGGTAGTCCCCAGGCCTCCAGCTTCCTTGGTAAAATGTGCACCTTTGCCCTAAGCCAGCTCTGGTTTCGTGTGTCTAGGCTAACACACTTTTGAAATGTCGCAGTAATCCTCTTTTTCAGGCCCCTCAATGGAGCATATGATTTTGTTGTATTTCATCTGTATTTACTGTGCATGTTCTCTTAATTTGACTTTATCTAATTCTAAAGATTTCCTGCTTTGCTTTATTCCTCTCCTTCACCCACCATCAGTGGATTTGTCATCTTTCTTGTGTTTCCTCCTTGGATTTTGAACGCATAAAAAGGACTGCCAAACTGCCATCTTCTGGGGCATTTCTCAATCTATTCCAAGCTTACTTCTGGGCCTATCTTCAGTTTGCCCAAATACCTCTAATAAACTCATAAAATTTCCTACAGGTGTGAACATTCTTCTGTCCACAGATGGATGGTCCACAGTGCTCTTTTCCACTCATCTATCAATGAATATTTGGGTCGTTTATAATTTTGGCTGTAATGAATAATGTTGCTATCAACATTTGTGTAAAATTTTGTACAGTCATTTTTAAGTTTCCTTGGGTATTGAGTAGGAGTGGGATTTCTGGGTCATATAGCAATTGTTTAATTTTGTTTGGAAAACTGCCAAATTTTTTTCCAAAGTGGCTGTACCATTTTATACTTTCAGCGGCGATGCATGAGGGCTCCACCTTCTCCACATCCCACCAATACTTCTTAGGGTCCAACTCTGATTGTTGCCATCCTACTTGCCAGGGTGTCTCTTGGCATTTTGATTCGCATTTCTTGATGACCAAAAGATTTGAACCTCTTTGCGTATTTTCAGTGGCCACTTGTCTTTTTCTTCCTCCCTCCCTCCCTCCCTTCCTGGAAATATCTACTGAAATCCTTTGCCCAGTTAGGTTGTCTTTTTATCATTTGAGAGGTAAGAGTTTTTTCTGGATTTAATTCCTTCAACAGAATTATGATTTGCAAGTATTTTCTTCTGTAGGTTGTCTCTTTCCTTCATTAAATTCATCCATTAAAGCAAAGATGCGTTTAATTTTGATGAATTATTTTTTGTGGGTATCCAGTTATCTTTGAACCGTTTATTGAACCGAGTACTCTGTCACTCAGTTGTCTTGGCACCTTGTTGAAAATTAAACTACCAGGTGGGTGGGGCTCTATGTCTGGACTGTCCATTCCATCCCATTAATCTGCATATAGGTTTAAATTTTTTTAAATTGATTATTTTAGAGAAAGATAGGAAGAGGAAGAGAAAGAGAAAGAATGATTTGTTGTTTCACTTATTTGATATACATTCCTTGGTTGATTCTTGCACGTGACCTGCCAGGAGATAAAACTGAAAACTTGGTGTGTGGGGTGACACTTTAACAGCCGAATGGCCTCAATAGGGCTTTTTGTTTTTCCTCAATCCCTCTACCTCACAAATCTACCCCTACACACACACACAGACACACAGACAGACACACACAGCTGTCAGACTGCTGTTTATCTATGAGTCTGTCTCTTGAACTTTTTAAAAAAGATTTACTTGTTTTTAGAGAAGGGGAGGGAGAAAAAGGGAGAGAAACATCAACGTGTGTCCCCCACTGGGGACCTGGCCTGCAACCCAGGCATGTGCCCTGATTGGGAATCAAACTGGTGACCCTTTGGTTTGCAGGCCAGTGCTCAATCAATCCACTGCGCTACACCAGCCAGGGTTCTTGGAGAACTTCCTGAGCCATTCTTTCAGGACAGGTGTGCTGGCAACAAATTCTCCTAGCTTTCCTTCATCTGATAATGTCTAAATTCACCCTAATTCCTGAAGGATATTTTTGCTAGAAGTGGATTTTTAGTCAGTATTTTTCTTGCAATACTCGAAAAGCGTGCCATTCCTTCTGAACTCCTGGTTCCTAATGAGAAGTCTGCTGTCATTCAAATTACTGTTTCCTACACACAAGGCAACATTTCTCTCGCTGCTTTCAAGATATTTTGTCTCTAGTTTTCAGAAGTCTGAAAACTGCCCTTTTCTTATGATGTGTCCTGGTGGGACTTTCTTTAGATTTATCTTATATGGGTTCCCCTGAGCTGCCTCAATCTGCAGGTTTTTATCTTTTGCTATTTCTAGGAAGTTTACAGCCATAATTTCTTCAACTCTTTAAGCTCTTCCTTTTTTCTCTCCTCCTGGGACTGATGACAGATTTTAGATTTCTTGTTAGAGGTCCCTGAAGTTATTTCTGTTGTTCAGCTTGTGTAATTTCTATAGCTTTACCTCAGCTCACTGTTTTCCCCCATTGTTTTTCTTGTTATTTTTCAACTCGAAATGGTTCTATTTCCTATTTCTTTGCTGAGATTTTTATTTACTTGTTTGAAGTGTGTTCATAATTTTTTTTGAGCCAGTTTGTGCTTTATTGACCCTGTGATGCTCAGGCCTTGACCGCGTACTTCTGCAGCGGGTACAGCCGCTCCTTCCGCTGCTGCTTCCTGGTCTTCAAGTCTACACTTGCTGAGCCGGCGGCGCACGGCCCGGGGTTTCCTGGGCCACAGATCCAGGGGCTTGTACTTCCTGCCCTTGTAGAATTTCCTAAGGTTCTCTTTCTGAGTCTGGTTAATGACAGTGAGAACATGGGCGATGGATTTGCCAACAACTCAGATCTTAGAAAGCTTGGAAGCCACGCCCTCTGTCACTGTGGTGACACGCGGCTGGGACAGTTCCACCCTTAGGTTGTCCAGCTGTTTGAGCAGCTCCTCCTTCTTCTTGCCGCAAAGGTCTCGAGCCTTAATTTCGGCCATGTCTGAACGAACCACTGCCGCCTGCCAGGAGAGAGAGAGCTGAAGTGTGTTCATAATTTTTTTTTAATTTTTACTTTATTGATTATGCCATTACAGTTGTTCTATTTCCCCCCTTCATTCCCCTTCACCCTGCACCCCCCACCCCCACCATTCCCCCCTTTTAGTTTATGACCATGTGTCTCAAGTTCTTTAGATTCATTATTTCCCATACTATTCTTGCCCCCCTATTTTCTACCTACCGTCTATGCTACTTATTTTCTGTACCTTCTCCCCCCTTCTCCTTCTCCCACTCCCCTGTTGCTAAATCCTCCATGTGATCTTCATTTCTATGTTTCCACTCCTGATCTAGCTGTCCTTTTAGTTTGCTTTCGTTTTAGATGTGATTGTTAATAACTGTGCGTTTGCTGTCCTTTCACTGTTCATTTTTTTTTATCTTCTTTTTCTTAGATAAGTCCCTTTAACATTTCATATAATAAGGGCTTGGTGATGATGAACTCCTTGAATTTGATCTTATCTGAGAAGCACTTTATCTGTCCTTCCATTCTAAATGAAAGTTTTGCTGGATAGAGTAATCTTGGTTGTAGGTCTTTGGATTTCATGACTTGGAATACCTCTTTCCAGCCCCTTCTTGCCTGTAAGGTCTCTTTTGAGAAATCAGCTGACAATCTGATGGGAACTCCTTTGTAGGTGACTGTCCCCTTAGCTCTTGCTGCTTCTAGGATTCTCTCCTTCATTTTAATCTTGGCTAATGTAATGATGATGTGCCTTGGTGTGTTCCTTCTTGGGTCCAACTTCTTTGGGACTCTGAGCTTCCTGGATTTCCTGGAAGTCTATTTCTTTTGCCAGATTGGGGAAAATTTTCCTTTATTATTTGTTCAAATAAGTTTTCCACTGGTGGCTGTTCCTTTCCCCCTTCTGGTACCCCTATAATTCAGATGTTGGAGCATTTAATGATGTCCTGGAGGTTCGTAAGTCTCTCCTCATTTTTTTGAATTTTTGTTTCTTCATATTTTCCTGTTCAGTCATTTTTTCCTTCTTTCTGGTTCACTCCCTTGATGTGAAACCCAGTTTCCTTTTCATCACTATTGGTTTCCTGTGTAGTTCCCTTCATTTCAATTAGTTTAGCCTTCATATGTTCCTCTAATTTGTGACTAAAATCAACTAGTTCTGTGAGCATCCTGATGACCAGTTTTGAACTGTGCATCTGAAAGTTTTGCTATTTCTTCATCGCTTAGAGTTATGGGCTCTGGGGCTTTGAGATCTTCTTGAGCCATTTTTGGTCTGTTCGAGCCTGTTAAGTATGAGGAGTGGAGCCTTAGGGGCCGGGCGTGGCCACCAGGGCAAGGTCACTGGGTTGTGGTGCTGTATGTGGGGGCGGGGTCAGAGTGGGGAAATGGTGGCCCTCTCTGCTGGTGCCTGCCGCTGAGGCCCACTTGGTCCCGTCTCACTGCCTACTCCCTTGCCAGTCTATCTGCGCAGTAATGCGGCACCACAGTCAACACGCTGCCCAGAGCCCTTGCCAGATCCGCGGGTCACTCACTGGGTCACTCACTGGGTCTGCCCTTTGCAACCCCACACCAGGGATCCGCACTCCTGAGCCCATCTGACCGAGTTTTCCTGTGCAACCCCGCTCCGCCAGCTGCCGGTTTCGCCCCTCTTACTGGTCAGGCTGAAGCATTCATTGTTATCAGACTTCCGAAAAGTTCAATTTTCTGTGTTCTGGCTGTGTTTTCTGTTGCTAATATTTTGTTGTCTTTAAACATGGTTGTGTGAGGAAGCACGGCGTATCCACCTATGCCTACATCTTGGCAGAAGTCCCATAATGTCTTGACTTTTATAATTATTGCTTTTAAATCCTTGTCAGGTAATTCCACCATATCTGACATTTTCATACTGCGTCAACTGTCTTTCCTCCAAGTTGCCATCTTCCTGGTCCTCAGTGTGAGTGACTTTCCCCTGAAGTGTGGACGTCTCGGGTATTCTGAGTACCCCAGATCTACTTCAAGCTTCGGCAGTGGGCCGTCTGTGACGGGGACGAACAGCACTTCATTGCTGCCCGGTGCGGGGTGTCTGGGTTCCTCACGAGGCGTGCTGGTACCCGGGTGGCAGTGTCTCCTAGTGACTTCTGGGCGGAGTGAGGGCTATCACCCCACCACACATCTGCTGTTAGCACCTGGGTTGGAAGGGGCTGGGGTGCCTCACCTCTCCTCATGTGGCCTCTGCTGATAGGAACCAGACATTCCAGTTTTTCACTTGGCCTGGCACCACCCCAGCAAGAGATTTTGGGGTACCCCCATACAGCAGGGAGGCTGGAAGTCAAGGCTCCTAATCTGGCCTTTGCTGGTGAAGCTCTGGGCTGGTTCTCAGTCTGCTTCCCTTTTCAGGTCCTTGGGGGGTTTGCTTGCTTGCTTCTCCAGCACACAATCTGGGATACGTCAAGCAAAACCAAAACTCGGGGAACTCAGTGGGAGTCGTTCCTTGGGTTCCAAGGTCCCCAACCATTTTCCTCTTCCCAGAAGTGGAAGTGTTTCATTTTGGAAATGTCAAATGGTGCGGCTGTTGTGGAGATTAATGATTCCTCACAACATTAACAATAAAATTAACATAGAATACAGCAACTCCACTTCTGGGTGAATGCCCCAAGGAGTTGGAAGTAGGGTCTGGAGTTATCTGTAAACTGCGGGCACAGCAGCATTATTCACAATAGCCACCATGCAGAAGCAACCTGAGGTCCCTCAATGGACAGCTGGATAAGCAAAATGTGGTGTCCAGACACAATGGAATATTATTCAGCCTTAAAAAGGGAGAAAATTCTGACACATGCTACCACACAGATGAACCTTGAAGACATGTCGAGTGAAAAGCAGCCACCAGAAAAAGACAAATACGTATAGCCACACTTGTGTGAGCAATTACAATCACAAAGACAGAGAGTGGAGTGGTGGTCGTCAGGCCGGCGGAAGGCAGACGGGGCGTTAGCGTCTAGTGGGTACAGAGCAGCGGCTCTGAGATGAAAGCTTTACAGGGACGGATGGGGCGAGGCTTGTACAACACTGTGTGTGTATGTAATACCAATGCACTGTGTACTGAAGAACGGTTAAGTCAATACAATGTCTGTGTATTTTACTACATTAAAAAGATTTTCCCCCAATGCACAGTTGCTCTAAGAGGTTAAATTTCTGTGTTTAACTTCTTTAAACCAAGACAAAAAGCACCATTCTGCCCAGGCCCAAGGCTCTGCTGGAGCCAACCATGCCCAACACCCAGCGAGGCACTGGGCCCCGGAGGACGTGAGCCCGTGCCTGGTGCCCCCACAGTGCCCCGCCCCTTTCCTCAGACGCGCAGACTCGGGGGCAGGCATGCTGTGAGCAACTCCAAGCCCAGAGTCAGTGAATGCAAAGCAAAGGCCATTGCCTGTTTCTGATCCCAAGAACCACAAGGCCACTTAGTAAAATCTATGAAGAAACAACAGCTCAAAGGTAGGAATAACAAACATTTATTCAGAAATGTATTAAGTAACAGAGTCTCCTCCATCCCTTAAGGCCTCTTCCTCTTCTTTTGAACAGAAGAGACACAAGATGGAAAAATGTAGGGAAGTAGCAAGTTAAGGACACAGGACTGGCCCACCGCCTTCTCTTCCCTCTTTTCCACGATGCCATCCAGACCAGAGGAGGCGGACAGGCTTCTTCCCACAATGGACCACACGGCCGTCCCAAGGATCAGGTCCAGATGGCCAGGGCTGCAGCTGGCTCAGCGAACTCTGGCAACAGAGCAGCTGGCATGGGACTGGAGGGAGGGGAGGGAAGAACCGGTGGGCAGGATGTTTCCAACCACCTTTTGGAGCCAAGGCTCAGCCGTGGCCAGACTGGGCTCAGACCTGCGAGATCAGGTCTTACTGTCTCAGGTGCTCTCCTGGGCCAAGAAGTTTCAGGAAAGTGTAGGAGGAATGTCTTCCAGCTGCTGAGAATTAAATGTGCACCCATTCAAAGGGGAAGAAGGGAACAAAACCTGCACCCTCTAAGAACAGGGAAGTGGAGCACCACCAGGCACATTCCTCGGACTGACCTGGGCAACCTCAGAACTGGAGGGCGGGCTCAAACCCCAGGTCTTTCCTGTCTGACAGATTTACCTCCGTGGAAACATGACTGTCTGGGTTTTTCTTCACTGCGCTGGCCCCAAACGGAGGTTCTCAGTGCCTCAGCCCCCTTTCTTTTCTAGGCTTGTGCCTTTCACAAATCTTGCTGCTGCCTCTGCAGAGCTCCCAGAATCCCGCTCCCCAACTCTCTCTGGCTTTGTCAGCTTGGCCCTTTACAGTCCAAAAAAACTGGTGGAGGACAGATAATGTCTCTGGAGCAATACTGTCAGAGCTGCCCTGGGTTCTACAGATTTGCCTGGCTCCCTGGAATCACGCTGAGGGACTGACCCACTGCCTGCCTGGAAGGGCTGCTCTACTCTCTCCATCCCTCCTCACCACCCACCACTCCCCTCCCCGCTATTGCCAAGGCAGGGATCTCTCTCTGGTCACTGACAGACGGGTCACTTATAATGATGGAGATCGTGCCCCTCGGTGGTCACGATCACATTTGCTCTCAGCACTCCTAACTATTGTCCTATAGATATCCAAGACCAGAAAGAAAGCGCCAGGAGCAAGCCCAACATCTCCCCTTTCAATAACCCTCCAAACCCCATGTCACAGAACTAGGGGAAAGCAAAATCAGGATGTGATTAGCACTAGGCTGATCAGCCTAGGTTGAAGGACCAGCGATGCAAACCCTCTCAGCAGTGACAACCAGAGGCCACAAGAGCTGGCGGGAGTGGGGGCCCTCCTTGACATAACCCAGTGGGAATGGGAGATGTGACCCAGGGATTGCCTTGGGTATCGCCTGGGGCAGTGCGGACCCTCAGGCCAAACGTTGGGGCGCCCTCTTCCCAGCAGAGCAGCAGTGCCCCCCACGCCACCACGCTCACCAGCAGGGCCCTCCGCAGGCCACACTGTGCTGAAAGGCTGAGAGGCCTGTGAGCTGACGCCCATGCTGGCCACGTCCACCCACCGGGCGGGTGGTGGCACAGCTCTGGAGCTGACCTGGCCCCCATCAGGATGGCAGAGGCTTCCATTCTCCATTTTGTTTGCAAAGTTAAAAAATACAAATGGAAGGCGAGCCCCTTACCCCTGGAGAAAGGAGTGTCCTTCGAATAGCCCCGCCCCATATGCCACAGAGCCACAAGAAAGTCACACGGAGAATTTAGGACGTATTTCCAGATAAGAAATCAGTTTGGGGCCGAGGTCAGTAGGAGAGACACTCTGAGCAACACGAACCTACCTTGGTGAGGAGGTGGAGGGAGAAGAAACACACTACAGGGAATGTTAACGTACAAGGAGCACAGGGGAGAACACGTCACAGAAAGGCAGTCCCGTCCAGCGAGGAAGCTCTCTACCCCCTGCGAGGGGCTCCAGCCCCACGGCCCACTGGTCACCAGCGTCGCTTTGGGAAGCAGAGTTGCTCTCCTCTGCGCCCCCTCTGGCTGCCTCACTCCCTACTCAGAGTTTGATCTTGAACTCTGTGGGCTGTGGGGTCGTGGAGGCCCCCGAGGACTTGAAGAGCGCCTTCAGGATGGTGTCCGGGTCCACTTCGGCGGGAGGGTGGGACGAGGCGGCAGGGTTCACCCTGCGAGGAAGCTCACTCTCCTTCTTCACCGAGGGGCTGTCACTCAGCCGTCTGTGGGGAGCAGTGGAGAGTCAAAGCTTGTCAGTTTCCCCCAAACAGGGAGGGACCCCCATTTACTGAGCACCTGTAGCCTACAACCCTCTCCAACTCGCTGATGAGAAAACCGAGAGGCATCCTAGGGGGGGCCGAGGCCCAGCCGTGGCCAGACTGTTTCTCCTGGGCCAAGAAGTTTTAGGTGTAGAAAGCACCGCATGTCCCTCAGGGAGGGCTACACACACACCAGTGCATTAAACATGCCGAGCAGTCCTGAAGCAAAGAGATCAACTTAACCCTGCTTAGCCCCGTGGTTCCCAAACTTACTAAGCCATAGGAGACACACTTTTCAGAATACAACTTAGTTCTGGAATACAAGTTTAAGAAACTTGTCCAAATTACACAATTCAGTATCCGGGGTCCACATTTTGGTCTTCCTAAACTGCGGTCTCTTTCGGGCCTGCTCTGCACTGCCCTGCCCACCCCGGCTAGTCTAATACCCTCCCGGGGTCTCGGCCTCCTCATAAAGGGTGTCCTGTCAGTCTAGACATTCTACGCATCTCTGTCCTGGGCCAGGCACGCGCACGCAGGTGTGCGAAACAAACCAAGTGGCAGCAAGAAGCACTGGCTCCAGCGAAGTCGACCACAGGAGGTGGAACTGTCCATTCCCTTGGACAAAGCACCCAGTTTTGCAAAGAGGGGCACATCCGGCTTGCTCTCCACTTTCTTCTCAGATGTTTCTAGATTACTAGGCTGGGAACAGGTCTTAACGTCAGCCCCTGTGAGGCCAATCCCTGCGGTAATAACGAGACAAGCCACTTCGCACAAATCTAAGCACCCTGGTTGACAGACTGCCCTTGGAGCACAGGAACTAGACTGCGTGGGGCTGTGAGGCAGACAGTGTACCCCTCGGATAAAGAGGTCATCCTGCAGAGCAAGCGGGGAGAAAGCCCGCTCCCAGCACCGCTGCCTCTGGAACTTACAGCAGGATGGGTTGGTCTGAGGTGATAACGTTCCCGTTCATGTGAAGGTTGCACTTCATTGGCTGCCCTGAAAAACCAAAAGAAAAGGCTCCGCCGTGAGCTCCTCACGCAAAAGGACAGGGCTGCCCCTGTCACACCGGAGCCAACACACCCGCCGCCAGCAGCCCTGGCTCCACAACAGGGATGCGGCTGCCAGGCTGCAGCAGCAAACCCCAGGGCGTGAGGTCCGCCACACCTTGGCAATGACAGCACCGAGAAGCAAAGTGGCAACAGACTTTGCTTCACATAGGAGGGGAGCAGAGTGGGAGAGGAGGGAGAAAGGGGACTCAGCGTAACAGCATCCAACCGTATCTGTGCAGCAATCAGTAGGGGAAATGTTTATGTATGAAATGAAGTGAAAAGAGGATTCAAAAGTGCATGTCTAGACTTCTACTTCAGCCGTGAAAGATTAACTGTACTGAGTACTGCACTCCCACTGTATATAAAATGTGATCAGGAGACTAACAGTAATTAAGATAATTTTTTTTAAAGATTTTATTTATTTTTAGAGAGGGGGGAGGGAGAAAGGGAGGGAGAGAAACATCAATGTGTGGTTGCTTCTCACGTGGCCCCCACTGTGGATCCAGCCTGCAACCCAGGCATGTGCCCTGACTGGGGATCGAACGGTGACCCTTTGGTTCACAGGCCAGTGCGCAATCCACTGAGCCACACCCACCAGGGCTTTTTTGGGAAAATTTTCCAACACTGAAAGAAACCCAGCAGGCTGCTGTATCTCCCCACACCATGTCCCTCCCCTTTCTTGGAGCGTGAACAAGACCTTCACTCTCCACGCCTTCTCCTCTCTATGAATGCTTTCCCAGTCCTCTTCACCGACCGCCCTAACATCTTGGTGGCCCAAACAGGGGCACTCGCTATTCCCCCTCTCTTCTGTCCTCCTGAGAGTGGTGACGAGGGCAGCAGTGGGCTGCGGAGGCGCAGCCGGTCTGCCCCCAGCCCTGTCTCTGTGAGGGTCGGAGAGAGGACTACGACCCGACCCTCCTGTCTCTCCAGACTCCACGACAGCCGCCTCCTCACCCACCTTCGCAGCCAGCGATCGGCCTGGAAATTAGTGGAAACAACAGAACTTACATCTCGCTACGGCCAAAGGCAGAAAATAACCCTGAACCAAGCTGCAGCCTCAGGTCACAACACCCCAACAGCCCAGGGGCAACACAAGAGCGACTCCCACCCTTTTTAAATCAAATTATAATGCAATAAAAGCTCCAAGCTCCAACCCCTCAATGCATGTCTCCACATCATGCCCCTCTACTTTCTTGGAGAATGAATAAAAACTTTACTCTCTTAAAAAACAAATAACCCAGCCCCTGCCCAAAAGAAACAGCAGCACAAAGAGAGGGAATGGAACCGTAACATTCCTGTCTCTCACTGGAACTAAATTTGTATTCATCTGAAATGGATTCTGATACACTTGTCTCTACAGAAGATACACTTCGGATTCAAAACACAAAGGCTGACACTAAAGGAAGACTCAGCACCCAAGCGGCAACCCTAAGGGAGGAGAGGGGCACTTTACAACTGATAAAAGGGTGAATCCACTAGGAAGAAAACAATCAGAACAAGCATAAACAGACACTCAACTAATAACAGCCTCAAATACACGAAGCAAAAGCTAACAGAAGTGAAAGGGGATGTAAACGAACGACAGTTGAAGGTTTCCATGCTCCATGTTTACTAATGGGTAGAACGACCAGGCAGAAGACCAGCAAAGAACAGGAGACTTGAACATTATAAATCAACTAGACCCAGCAGACATCTACTCAACAGAAGCAAAATATACATTGTCCATAATACTCACAAGATAATCTGGGAAATTCACAAACATGCGGCAATAAAACAAAACAGTCCTAAATAACCAATGACTCAAGAAGAAAATCACAAAAGAAATCGGAAAATACTTTGAGATGAAGGAAAATAAAGACACAGCAGGTCAAAACTTACGGAAAGTAGCTGATGCAGTGTTCAGAGGAAAATACATCCCTCTAAATGCATCCTTTAAGAGTGAAAAGACAAACCACCTCATCGGAGAAAATACTGACAAACCATTTATCTCAGACACTCATATGAAGAATATATAAAGAACTCCCAACAAACCAAGGTGGTGGATTCAATCCTCAGTCAGTTCACATACAAGAATCATCCAATGAATGAAAATGTAAGTGGAACAACAAATTAATGTGTCCCCCCACCCCCCACTGCTTTCCCCTCTCTCAAATCAATCAATCAATAAGTTTTTTTAAAAAAAGAATGTATAAAAAATTCCGGTAACTCAAGAAAAAAGGCCACTCGAGACGTGAGCAAAGAGCCCTGTCCAGCGTGGCTCAGTCCGTTGAGCGTCGTCTGCACACCAAGGCCCACAGACTCTGTCCCCACCAGGACATACGCCCTGGTTGCAGGTTCAGCCCCCAGGTGGGGCACGTGCAGGAGGAAACTGACTGATGTTCTTCTCTCACGTCAATACTTTTCTCACTCTTTCTCCCCCCCAATTCCCTTCTCTCTGAAATCAATAAAAAAATAATAAAAACAAGAATTTTTTAAAAAGTGAGCAAAGATTCTAAATAAACATTTCTCTGAAGAAGACACACAAATGCCCTGGCTGTTGTGGCCCAGTGGAATGAGCATCGGCCTGAAAACCAAATGGTCGCAGGTTCAATTCTCAGTCAGGGCACTTGGCAGGGAGGGTTGTGGGCCAGGTCCCTAGTTTGGGGCGTGCAAGAAACAGTAAACTGATATTTCTCTCTTGCGCGTCCACGTTTCACTCTGTCTTTCTCCCTCCCTCTTCCCTCTTCTTTTTTTAAATTTTATTTACTTTTTAGAGAGATGGAAGAGAGGGAGAAAGAGAGGGAGAGAAACATCAATGTGTGGTTGCCTCTCACGTGGCCCTCATGAGGGACCTGGCCAGCAACCCAGGCATGTGCCCTGACTGGGAATTGAATCAGCAACCCTTTGGTTCTCAACCCGTGCTCAATCTACTAAGCTACACCAGCCAGGGCCCTCTTTCTTTTTCTTTTTTTTTTTTTTAATTTTTTATTGATTATGCTGTTATAGTTGTTCTATTCCCCCTTTATTCCCCTCCACCCTACCCCCCATCCCCACCATCACCCCCCCTTTAGTTTATGACCATGTGTCTCAAGTCCTTTAGATTCTATATTTCCCATGCTATTCTTGCCCCCCCCCATCTATTTTCTATCTACTGTCTATGCTACTTATTTTCTGTACCTTCTCCCCCCTTCTCCTCCTCCCACTCCCCTGTTGCTAAACCTCCTTGAGATCTTCATTCCTATGTTTCCACTCCTGCTCTAGCTGTCCTTTTAGTTTGCTTTCGTTTTAGGTGTGGTTGTTAATAACTGTGAGTTTGTTGTCCTTTCACTGTTCATGTTTCTTTAACTTCTTTTTCTTAGATAAGTCCCTTTAACATTTCATATAATAAGGGCTTGGTGATGATGAACTCCTTGAATTTGATCTTATCTGAGAAGCACCTTATCTGTCCTTCCATTTTAAATGAAAGTTTTGCTGGATAGAGCAATCTTGGTTGTAGGTCTTTAGATTTCATGACTTGGAATACCTCTTTCCAGCCCCTTCTTGCCTGTAAGGTCTCTTTTGAAAAATCCGCTGACAGTCTGATGGGGACTCCTTTGTAGGTGACTTGTCCCCTTAGCTCTTGCTGCTTCTAGGATTCTCTCCTTCATTTTAATCTTGGCTAATGTAATTACGATGTGCCTTGGTGTGTTCCTTCTTGGGTCCAACTTCTTTGGGACTCTCTGAGCTTCCTGGATTTCCTGGAAGTCTATTTCTTTTGCCAGATTGGGGAAATTCTCCTTTATTATTTGTTCAAATAAGTTTTCCACTGGTGGCTGTTCCTTTCCCCCTTCTGGTACCCCTATAATTCGGATGTTGGAGCGTTTAAAGATGTCCTGGAGGTTCCTAAGACTCTCCTCATTTCTTTGAATTCTTGCTTCTTGACTCTTTTCTGTTTGGCCATTATTTGCTTTCTTCTGGTCCACTCCATTGATTTGAGTCCCAGTTTCCTTTTCATTGCTATTGGTGTCCTGTGCAATTCCATTCATTTCAATTAGTTTCGCCTTCATATATTTGTCTAATTTGTCAGTATAATCAACCAGTTCTGTGAGGATCCTGATCACCAATGTTTTAAACTGTGCGTCTGTGAGTTTTGCTATTTCTTCATCGCTTAGATTTATTGGCTCTGGGGCTCTGAGATCCTCCTGCGCCATTCTTGGTCTGTTCTGGCCCTTTAAGTGTGAGAAGCGGCTCCTTGGATTCCCAGGTCGCTGGGTTGTGACGCTGTATGTGGGGGCGTGGCCCGAGCGGGGAAATGGCGAGCCCCTCTGCCGCTTCTCACAGCTGGGTGCGGAGGAGCAGTGCCTTAGGTGGTTCACCTGGGCCGGGCCACTCAGAGTCGCTGGGTTATGACGCTGTATGTGGAGGTGGGGTCAGAGCAGGGAAATGGCGGCGCCCTCCACTGCCGCTTGCCATGGGGACCTGCCGGCCCGGTCCAACCGCCCACTCCCTCGCCTGTCCACCCTCGCACAAATGCGCGACCTCAGTCAACACGCAGCCCCGGGCCCGGCTGTCTCCCCCGCGGTCGCTCGTCGCCTGGTTGCTCGCTGGGTCGCTCACTAGGTCTGACCCTGCGCCTGGATTCCACCGGCCTGAGTGTGTCTGGCCGAGTCCTCCTGTGCAACCCTGCTCCGCCAGCCGCTGGTTTCGCCCCTTACCGGTCAGGCTGAAGAATTTGTTGTTAACGGACTTCCGAAAAGTTCAATTTTCTGTGTTCTGGCTGTGTTTTCTGTTGCTAATATTTAGTTGTCTCTAATCTTGGTTGTGTGAGAAGGCACGGCACATCCACCTATGCCTCCATCTTGGCGGAAGTCCCCTCCCTCTTTCTTTAAAAATAAATAAATAGCTACTTCTGGCCAAAATGAAGGCATAGAGATACTCTGTCTCCTTGCACAACCAAAAGAAAGACAAAAGAATTTAAAACAAAAAAACAAACAACCAGAAATGCCAGAAAATCAAACTGGACGGAAGTCCGACAACCAAGGAGTTACAGAAGAAACATTCATCCAGATTGGTGGGAGGGGCGGAGACAGGCAGCTGGGAGGAGGACTGGGAGGGTGAGGTGGCAGCTGGCAGGCAACATCCTCCCACATTCCTGTGCGGGACAACTGGGGAGTGAGACAGACCATGCAACCCGGGGTTCCAGCAGAGAGGAAAGAAAGCCTCAAACCCACTGGCTGTAAGAACCTATGGGGGGTTGCAGTGGCGAGAGAAACTCCCAGTCTCACAGGAGAGTTCACTGGAGAGACCCACAGGGTCCTAGAACAGACACAAGCTCACACACCTGGAATCAGCACCAGAAGGGCCTGGCTTGCTTGTGGGAAGTGGGGGAGGTGACTGAAAGCTGGTCCAGAGCCAAGCAAGCAGCACAGTTTCCTCTGGGACCCCTCCCCCACATACAGTGCCACAACCCAGCAACCTGGGTTGCCCCGCCCTGGCCAATACCCAGAGCTCTGCCCCTTACAACCTAACAGGCCAGACCACACAAAGAAATTTGGCCCAAATGAAAGAACAGATCAAAACTCCAAAAATACAACTAAGCGAGGAAGAGAGAGCCAACCTGTCAGATGCAGAGTTCAAAACACTGGTAGTCAGGAGGCTCACTGAAATGGCTGAGTATGGTTGCAAAAAGAGAGGAAGAAGTGAAGGCTATGCAAAGTGAAATAAAGAAAAATACACAGGGAACCAACAGTGAAGGGAAGGAAACCGGAATTCGACCAACGATTTGGAGCAGAAGGAAGAAATAAACATTAAACCAGAACAGAATGAAGAAACAAAAACTCAAAAAATGAGGAGAGGCTCAGGGACCTCCGGGACAACTTGAAACGTTCCAACATCCAGTCATCGGGGTGCCAGAAGGAGAAGAGGAAGAGCAAGAAACTGAAAACTTATTTGAACAAATAATGAAGAACTGCCCCAGTATGGCAAAGGAAATAGACTTCCAGGAAGTCCAGGAAGCTCAGAGAGTCCCAAGGAAGTTGGGCCTGAGGAAGTAAATGCCAAGGTGCATCATAATTACATTACCCAAGATGAAAGATAAGGAGACAATCTTAAAAGCAGCAAGAGATAAGGGGACAGTTACTTACAAAGGAGTGCCCATAAGACTGTCAGCTTATTTCTCAAAAGAAACTTTGTAGGCAAGAAGGGGCTGGAAAGAAGTACTCAAAGTCATGAAGGCAAGGACCTACATCCAAGATTAATCTATCCAGCAAAGCTTTCATTTAGAAAGGGAGGGCAGGGAAAGTGCTTCCCAGATAAGGTCAAGCTTTTAAAGGAGTCCATCACCAAGCCCTTGTTATGTGAAATGTTAAAGGGACTTATCCAAGAAAAAGAAGAAGACTAAAACTATGAGCAGTAAAATGACAACAAATTCACAACTATCAACTACTGAATGTAAAAACAAAAACAAGAACGAACTAAGCAAACAACTAGAACAGGCACAGAACCACAGACATGGAGATAACATGGAGTGTTATCAGTGGGGAGGGGCAGGAGGAAGAATGGGAGGGAGGTACAGGGAATAAGAAGCATAAATGGTAGGTACAAAATAGACGGGGGGGGGGTGGGGTGGGGGGAGGGGAGGGGGGGGGAGGGGGAGGAGATTAAGAATAGTACTGGAAATGGAGAAGCCAAAGAACTTACATGAATGACCCGTGGACATAAATGAACTAAGGGTGGGGTGGGGCAATGCTTGTGAGGGGTGGTACTGGGCAGAGGGGAATGAAGGGGAGGGAAAAAATGGGACAACTATAATAGCATAATCAATAAAATATGTTTTAAAAAACCCTTTATTCCCTAAAAGAAAGAAAAAACGTAGTAGATACACAAATGGTGAAAAAGCACATGAAAAATGCTCAACATCATCAGTCATCAGGAATGTGCAAAGCAAAACCCCGCTGACCGTGTCTTAGTAGCTTCTGTCCCTCCCTCCATTGCCACCACAGGGCCTTGCTCCTCAGCAAACACGGAAAGAACAAGTGATGGGCAGAAGGAGCACGGCAGACAGAGCTCTGTATGGGCTCTACTGAGATGAATAATGGGAATCTGAGTCCAGTGAGATTCACTCATCAAAAGCACAGCTCACCAAGGCGCCAACATTCAGTTGAGGCTCTAGGCCATTAAGGAGCCTGTGTCCTAGCAGTGAGCAAACCAGCATGTGGAAGCAGGAGGCTATGGCACTTGGTATACTTGCCGAGACTCATTAAGAGAACCATCCACAGAGAAATGGTGCTTCCCTGCTGGCCCGCTGAAGTGCTAGGGCTGAGTGAGCACCCAGGGCCCTGTGGGACTGGCAGCTGGCAGCTCAGCACCAGCCAGAAACTGCACCTCCCTGCCTGGTCTTGGTGCACAGAAGGCCCCAGTGGGGCAACTACACGTGGATGACCCCCCACCCACCTCAAAGGAGGGCCTGTTCAGAAGGCTGCCGCCTGACGGTCAGCAATGAGGAGTGGGAAGGTGAAGCAGCTGCCCGCTCCCAGACTTACCGTCCAGACACCGGTTGTTGTATTTCTTATATGCAGTGATGGCGTCATCCTTCTTTACAAAGACCACCTCCGCTACCCCGGGATGGACTAGCCGAGCCCGCTTCAGGGCTCCACATACACAGAAAAGCTCCTGCGAAGAGCAAACAAGTTAGGGTTGGGGGAGAATTTCGGGCTGTCATCCTGCCTGCCTTCCTGCCACACATTCTGAGGGCTCCAGGCTGACTGGTGTCCACACTGCAGCTGAATACACCCAGTGCCCAGGATTGCAGGGAGGCTTCCCTTTAGGTGGTCTTCCCGGGACATCCACAGGCCTCAGCATGGACCAGAAGAGGGGAGAAACTATGCTGGCAGTGAGAAACACGCCTGAGCTTACAAGCCGTGGAGTCCCTGTGACCTTCAGTAAGTCACCCTGAAGCCCTCCCGCCTCAGTGCCCACCTCCCTCCTTCACGGGGTAACAGGGATGGAGAGTCTCTCAGAGGGCTCTGCCATGAGAATGAATGTCCAGGCTTATCAAAGGCAGTGGCTGGTCTGATGCACAGCAATTTGTCAGAAATAAGTTTTGCAGTTCTAGAGAAGGATCAACTGTCCCAGCTTGAGGACATTCCTAGGACAGAGGACTTTTAGTGCTAACCAGGAGACAGTAAAACCAGGCTAGCTGGGCACCCTCAGTCAGACTGACGGCAGTTCTGTCCCTGGACTCTGCCTCTCCTGGACTGTGTGACCTATGGCTCTAGCAAGTCACTAACTTCTGTGACAACGTTTTCTCTCCAGAAAAGGACTGGTCTTGCCTACCTTCCGGGGTTCTATACAGCTTAACTGAGATCATTGTTAAGGGAGTGCTTTGGATACATACTGCCATCCTCTTTCCTCTAATCCCTCCGCATTTTACAGCCCAGGAGACTGAGGCCAGAAAGGAAATACGATGTGCAGACAGAGCACAGAGGCTAATACCCAAGCCATTTCTTTACTGCCACTGCTGTTTGCAAGGCTGTTAGGAGGACAGAGACTCAATTTGTTTTTAATAATAAAGGAGAGAATATCAAGTATCAAAATCAACCCATGGAACTGAATTGGGTATGATCCTAATTTTATTACTGTCTTTCTTTTAGCATGACCCATTTGGGTGGAAAAGAAGTGAGGACGACTGCTATTGGCAGTTTTCACTGGGTGATCATTAGAGGCAATTAGTTTCTCCACTATTCTGTATTTTCAAAGATTCTGCGTACAGAGTGCCTGGTACATAGTAAGTACTCAATAGACGGTAGCTATTATTACTTTTACAATCAGGAAAAAATTGCTTTAGTTCTTTATCACTTACCAAGTATTACACAAAACCGGCTACCACCCCCATTCTCACGTGCCTGCTCACTGGAGTGCCAGCTGAGCTCTAACAGCAATCACACAGCCTCTGGCGTTCCATAAAATCATTAACAAACACAGTGGCCAGTGTGGGCCGTTCCAGACCCTGGGTTCCCCTGCAGGGCGAAGCTGAAGTCTTTAGCTGCGTTCTTTTTGTGATCTGACAGTTCAGAGTTAAAAGGGTACCTGGATTTCTAAACTAACAGCTTTTCTGGGTGCCTGAATGAAAATGGGGTTGAAAAGAAATCCTGGCTGGATTTGGGTCCCTGCTCACCAGGCACCTGAATTGGGTTTTGCCTATGACTACCAAGGGGTGGGACAGGATGGACCAGGAGGGCAACCCAGAGGGGTCACCCACCAGATAACACCAACCCATAGCACTTCTTTTCCTCTAGAATCAGCATGTGGAATCTCTGGAGGAGGCACAAGTTCTGAAGACTCACAGGAAAATAGGAGCGACTAGCTGAGGCCCCACAGGACCAAAGGAGCCCACTCAGGATACATCCCGGCATGAGCCCGGGCCCTGGTGCAGAAGTGGCACAAAAAGCTAACACAGCCCCATGACTGCTACCCTCTGAAAGGCCTGCTTCCAAGGCTGGCCTGTGGCTGGGGTCTGGGAACCGAGATTCTGGGAGGGTTCCTGCCACTCTGACCGACAAGAACAGCTCACGGGGCCTGAGCTGTGGTTTAGCTGAACGCCTGCTTTCCTCCCGGGAGTCTGGAATTTTGGTGTGTGCCAGGCAGAGGGCGCCTGTGTGACCAGTCCCTGATGAAACCCCTGAGTCTCTAATGAGCTTCTCTAACTCACAGGCACGATCACGACTCACTGCTGGGGGAATAAAGTGCATCCTGTGTGACCCCACTGGGAGGGGACTCCAGAAGTCTGTGCCTAGTGTCCTCTGGCCTTTGAATGAGCCCTTTCCTTTTGCTGATACTGCTTTGTGTCCTGTCATAACTCTGAGCCCTGACACGACCCTGTCAGAATCGGAACCTGGGGGTGGTCTTGGGGATCCCTGACACAGTGGTCAAATTCCGGCAGGGCAGAATACTCACAACGATGTCCTCCTCGGTAACTCTAGGGTGCAGGTTATTCACAGTCATCTTGGTACCTTCCAAAGGGCTGAGGATAGGCTGCCACAGACAAGCGTGTTAGCAGAAGGCAGAGAAAAGCTGCTCCAACAGCAGACCTCAGCACAGGCCAGTGGCCCAGAGGGCCCACTGCCCACTAGAGGCCCCAGCACCCAGCATGTCCCCATACCCCAATGCAAAGAGACAGAGTCTCTTGTTTCCCAAATGTTCTGGGCCACCTTTCAGGCCTCTGAGCCTCTCTGCCTGGAATGCCACCCCCATTTCAAGACCCACCCAGCCCAGACAGGATCCGCTCCCTAACACCTTCCCAGATGTGCCCAGTGGAAATTAGCCGCTCTGTCCTCAGCGTTCCCAGTAGCTCTCCTCTGGGCACAACTGTTGTGTCATGAGACACAGTGCTCTGTCCAAACCTCTGTCTTCCCCACTCGCCTGCAAGCGCTTTGCGCAGAGGGGCCGCTGAGTCTTTGTTTTGCTCATTTGTAAAGGACGTGGCAATGCCTGCCTCAGAGAGGTGCTGCGAACGCAGCAGGGTGAACAGAGCACACTGCCCACCCAGCTCAGGCCGACTGCTGCGGTCACTGCCTCTCCTTCACCTTCACCTCACCTCAGCAGGCGGCGGCTCTTTGGGGGAATCCTCCTTGTTCACTAGTGTCCTGGACATGTTGGTCAAGGCTTTTGTTCGAACCGAGGAAGGGAGAGCAGGCGCTGTGTAGGCATCATTCTGAACCACTTTGGTGAGAGGGGGGGCCTTAGATATGGAAAGCCTGGAACTGCTCAGCCCAGCCTAAACAAAGAGGCAGACAGCAACCTGAGAGGCTGGCAACCTGGATGCCCAGCTAGGGGCTGACCAGCTCCACCTGAGGCCTCCCAGTTTCCCAATTCTACCAGTGGCCTAAAGCCAGAGGGCTGCCAGCGACATCCCACAGGGAAGGGGCGGGAGGGGAGAAAAAACACAACCTGCACACACGCCCACAGAAGACACTTTCCAGTGTTAGAAGCCCTTGGCAAAAAGCTTCCACACAGCCCTCCCCAGGATCCACAGGCTCACGCATACTGTTTAGACTTTAAATACCCAACAACTGGGGCTGGTGAGAAGGCCGAAGCTTGGGGTCAAGTGTGTTCCCACATATGCTTCTTTCACAAGGGACTGATCATCAGCTCCAGGCATAACTCCCAGCTTTCTGGTCTTTGTCTGGCCATACAGAAGCACCACCACACGTAGGTCTGGCCCTAGCAGCTGCCAGACTGTCAAAGACACACTGGTAAAGTCTGCACACGGAGACCAGCAGATACAGTTTGTTCCCTCCCCCCACAACCCCTAGCTGGGGATGTGGACCCTCAGGAATATAAAGCAATAAAGTCCCTGGTTATCAATGTGTCCAAGGAAAAGGGTGCACAGGCAGAAGTGGCAGGTGGTCTTGCTGTCTGGCAGGCACTGACTCGGGGAGGGAAAGGAGTGAAACTGCTAAGACTATGGCACAGGGTTGATTCACCAGTTTCTCTGGCTTTAGATGAACTGTGCTCCCTGGCTGGGCTCCACCTTCCTTGAGCCACTTTCTCGGTTTCAAGAGCCAGCGCAGTGCAGTGGTCACACTCAGGCCCAGGAGCAAAACTGTTTCTGCCCAAATTCCTAGATTCACCCCTTACAAGTTGGGTGACAATGAGCAGGTTTATTTCACCTGGCTGTGCCTGACCCCTGCACAGGGGCAGTAATGGCACCTATCTCACAGCAGGGGAGGGAGGAGGTGTCTTAAATGAGTTAGAAGAAACAGCATTTCAGGGATCTCAGTGAGGGTTAGTTACTGAGCCAGAACCCTCTACAGCAGGCCCAGCAGTCTAGTTATTGGAAAGGCCAGCCCCTCTGTAAGGTACTGGCATTAGTCACCTTCACACACCACTTACAGAGATTCATTGATAATCAGGAAATTGGTCCACACATTCAGTGCAGTGACCAAAACTGAATCTCTGGGCCTGACAGCAAGATAAAGGCACTTGGTTTGGATGCCCACGGGCCTCCCTGTCTGCAAAGACCTCCCTTATGTTCCCGATGTTGTGCTCTCCTTCCCTGCATGGTATCTGACCAGTGTCCTAGTCTATCAAACTTTCCTTGCAAGCAGGCTGTACCTGGTGGAACCCACTGGTAAGGTTCAGGTATTTTGCTACCATACTAACCAAGGGAATACAGATTTAAGACTGGGGTCAGAGCTGCTGACCATGGAGGAAAGGGGAACATGTAGCTTGTTCTGCCAGAAATAAAAGAACCCCCTATGGGGTCATTAACATTTCTCCCAAAGGGTCTCAGACCTCATTAGTTGTGGGACCTTAAACAAATCACTAGACTCCCCTGGTCTCAGCATTTACAGAACGAGGGTTTGGACTAGTTCATTCTGAAAATCTTAAGACCCAAATGAAGAAATATTCCTGAGCTGAAAAGCCTACTTCCCACCACCTCTACCCTCCACCCGATTAGACACACACAGTGAGCGTACGAAAAATGTAAAATGCCCTACCACATGGTGGAGAAAGCTGCCCGAGACGGCAAATTTCATCTTACTCGGAATGGGAGCTGCAATGTCATCATCTTCGTCCAAGTCATACACATTCTGAAAAGACACAGATACAAGCTACTGGGGCATACAGGCTGTCAACCGAGGTCTAGAGCGAGGACAGCAGGAAGAAGACACTGGAGTGATTGAGGGGCAGGGGTGGGGGCACCTGAGGACACTGGGGCTCAAGTCCAGACAGGTGGCTCCCCACCCACAAGGGCCTGAGGGAAGGGCTGCAACTTCCAGGTGCATCAGAAATGTCTTTCTACAAGTGGACAATGGCTAGGAAAAGTCCCCCAAATATCTATTTATATCCTTTGGCTTGGAAAGCCCACCCCAGGCAATGTGATCTACAGAAATAAGCCTAAACCCTAGAAAAGGCATTATCCACAAAGATGTTCAGAGCATTTGTAACAGTGAAAAATACAGTAAAACGGTATAAATCAACTGGAACGTCAACTCAATGGATTATGCAGTTATTGCAAATGCTGCTTACAGTAAATGTGAATCACAGACAAATGCCTGAGTTACAGAGTGAAAAAAGAATGACACAAAATGAAATTAAGAATATAACCACAAATATAATTGACAACCACGTGTCAATTAACTGATAACGGCATTTAAAAACCAAGAAGGAACCAGGCCAGAATGTCAACAACAGGTGGCTTTGGAGAGCAGGAGCACAAGGATCTTACTCTTCTCAATTTCTTTCTATTTTGTAAATTTTTTGTATTAAGCACATATCAATTAAAAATATAGCATACTTTTGACACCATAAAACGCACCTAGGTTTTAGAGGAAAATAGGGGAAAATTTTTGAGGCAAGAAAAATATGATAAAATATTTAATAACATAAATAACAATATTTCACCAATGTAAATGTAAAGCTACATTCGGACTACAGGATGCACCCCTTTCCTCCCAAATTTGGGGGTGTGTGTCCTATAGTCCAAAAATATGGTGTATGTTTTCAATTTGCCTCTCTGTCTCTCTCCAGTTATCTTTTTTAAAAAAAATCTTTTTAAAAAGATTTTTTATTTACTTACTTTTAGAGAGAGGAGAAGGGAGAAAGTGGGAGAGAAATATCAATGTGTGATTGTCTCTCACACGGCCCCAACTGGGGACCTGGCCCGCAACCCAAGCATGTGCCTCGGCTGGGAATCAAACCAGCAACCCTTTTTGGTTTGCAGCCTGTGCTCAATCCACTGAGCTACACCACTCAGGGCGCAAAACTTCTTAAGACACATAAAACACAAAAAGTCAAATGTAACCCCACCCCAATTCTTCCAACTGTGAACAGTGGGCTCAACATCAGGCCCAATCAAGCACATGGCTGTGCACACGGCTGTGCACACATCTGCACACATCCACACAGGACACACACTCACATTCTACCTGTTTGGACTGGTGATGATTGACGACATTAATCCTCATTCCAGCAGAATGGGCATGGGGTGGGGTCATGGCCTTCTGCTGTGGAACCTAGAAACACCCACTGGTCATAATTCATCCCACAGGATCCATGTGCATGATCACTGAACTTGAAATACAAGGGACACTAGTTTTGGTCTTTGGTAAAAGGCCCTGCAGAGTGCCTCATACTCAAAGTAGGAGAGTGACAGGAAGCTCTGTCGTCTCACAGACCAGGTGATCATGCACGAGTAGGGCTCAGTGAGCCTGGCTCAGTGAATGCTGCCTGCTGCTACTCCCATGACCAATGTTGCTGTGAAGATGAAATGATATCGATATTGTCTCCACTCCCTTTGGGGTGGTGGCTGTGCAGGAGGCCAGGGCAAAGCACGAGGAGCCAGGTCCTCCCAATGACTAGCTGTGTAACTCTGGCCATAGTAATCCACATCTCTAAGACTGAGGTTCTCTAAGAAAACTTGGATAATCACCCCAGAGCAGCAGTGAGGAATACATGAGGTCATACACGTTAAGGGCCTGCTCCTAGCACATGCTCAACAAAGGTTTTGTCTCTTCCCTCCCCAACTACCTCACTTGAGAATGTCACTTCGTTTCTCTGGATGTCCCCCTCTTTTATATAAAACTGGGTTAATACCTTGCTTTCCTCATATGGTTACTATACAAAGACTTGGGGGAGCTGTCACTTGACCCAAATACTCCCAACCCCTGCTCCCTGCCAGAATCACTGGCTTCCAGGAATTCATGACAAGGGCCACATATACCTGGATGGTTTTAGTGAGCTTCAGAGCTGGGGTCACTGTCCCGACAGGGGGATTCATGAAGGCAGCAGGGGAACTCCGCTTCAAGCTGAGCTTCTCTCGGGCATCAGCTACCTGGTGGGGCTTCGGGGGCACCGTGCCCTGCTGCTTGCGGGAGTTCAGCATCTCTCTGGCATCCTGCACTTTCCCTTTGATCCGGAAACGGGCATCTTTCTGCAAAAGCTTTTCCCGGGCATCTTTGACTCCCAGCTTGAGCCGGGCATCCGAAAGGCCAATCTTCTGCCGAGCGTCAAACCTCTGCTGGAAGGTGGCTGTGCGTGCTGGTTGGCTGAGAAAGCTCTGCTGGATCCCAACATGAGATCGAACTCCTCCAACTCCTGGCCTGACATTGAGCCTACAAATAAAAATTGCAATATTAAGTGGATCTGGATATCGACAGCAATAATACTGAGAATAGAGGAGGCTGAAGAAGCCAGAAAGCTGCTCCCTGAGGAAACAAATATTGGGTTGGCCAAAAGGTTCATGTGTCTTTTTTCCTGTAAAATAAAATACACATTTTTCATTCTTACCAATAACTTTATTGATTTGGATATTTTGAGGAGGTCACTTATTTCCACGTAGTGTAACACTGATTGTTCTCGACATCTTTTTTTTTTCACATTTAAATATTTATTCACAGACTCATTGTTTGAATTATGTATTTATGGATTGTGAGAAAGTGTTTAGGGTACTCCACATACTCTAAAAATTTTTAATGATCCAAGCAACTCCTTTGAAGATCAGCTTTTCAAATTCATCAAAAAACCCTTGGGTCACATGTGTGCTCCCAGGTAGTATTCAGCTAGCAGCCGTCCATGCGTGAAGCATCCATCTTTCACCTGCAAAGGTGGTGTTTATTCGATTTCCACCAAGTTCTGCACCTTGACATGGCTGTTATGATCTAAATCTTAAGTGACTCCTCCACGCTGTGACAGGCCATTCCCTTCTACAAAAAAATCCTCGCGCACATTAAAAAATTCCTGGCATACACGGTCGATGACCAATAAACTCAAATGCACTCAAACCGATGTCCCTAACTCCTGGCGTGGGAACGCAGACTGCGGTCTGCTTCAGGCCTCGAGAGGTCCCACCGACAATGAGGCTGAGGACAGGCCACGCCGCTGCCATCCCAGCATTCAGGGTTTGAGACCTCGGACCTAGTCGGGCTGCTGTGGGCACGCTGCTGTGGGCACACTGCTGGGCTCAGGGCAACCACGCGACTTGCCTACCGCCCCTGCTGGCAAAAGGCCACTCGGTAGCGCTTCCCATAGCCACCGCTATCCAGGAATCACACAAGCCACTCCTCACAGCTCGGGAACAAGGGAAAGAAAGCTGTTCTCAACATCTTGATTTGATCACTTTCACCTTCAGCTGAACTACCCAATTGTGGAGCATCGTCCAGCAAGAAATCTTTAACACAAAACTTCTCAAACCACTTCTGACACATTTGATCAGTCACAGCACCTTCTCCACACGCTGCACAAATCTGTTTTTTTATTCATTTTAGTTGAATTATCTTTCTTTTTAAAATATATTTTATTTATATTTTTCCTCAAACAGGTAGTTTTATTTTTTAAGTATATTTTATTGATTATGCTATTAGAATTGTCCCATTTTTCCCTCCCCTTCATTCCTCTCTGCCCTGCACCCCCTCCCCCCAGCATTACCCTTATACCTTTAGTTCTTGTCCATGGGTCATTCATATAAGTTCTTTGGCTTCTCCATTTCCTATACTATTTTTTTTCTTTTTCTTTTTAAATAAAGACTTTATTTACTTATTTTAGACACAGGGGAAAGAAAGGAAAAAGAGGAGAGAAACATCAATGTGTGGTTGCCCCTCAGGGGCCCCTACTGGGGACCTGGCCCGCAACCCAGGCATGTGCCCTAAGAATTGAACCAGCTACCCTTTGATTCACAAGCCGGTGTTCAATCCACTGAGCCACAGCAGCCAGGTCCTCCTATACTATTCTTAACTTCCTCCTCCCCCCCCCCCCCCGGTCTATTTTGTACCTACCATTTATGCTTCTTATTCCCTGTACCTCCCTCCCATTCTTCCTCCTGCCCCTCCCCACTGATAACACTCCATGTTATCTCCATGTCTGTGGTTCTGTGCCTGTTCTAGTTGTTTGCTTAGTTCGTTCTTGTTTTTACGTTCAGTAGTTGATAGTTGTGAATTTGTTGTCATTTTACTGCTCATAGTTTTAGTCTTCTTCTTTTTCTTGGATAAGTCCCTTTAACATTTCACATAACAAGGGCTTGGTGATGGACTCCTTTAAAAGCTTGACCTTATCTGGGAAGCACTTTCCCTGCCCTCCCTTTCTAAATGAAAGCTTTGCTGGATAGATTAATCTTGGATGTAGGTCCTTGCCTTCATGACTTTGAGTACTTCTTTCCAGCCCCTTCTTGCCTACAAAGTTTCTTTTGAGAAATAAGCTGACAGTCTTATGGGCACTCCTTTGTAAGTAACTGTCCCCTTATCTCTTGCTGCTTTTAAGATTGTCTCCTTATCTTTCATCTTGGGTAATGTAATTATGATGCACCTTGGCGTTTACTTCCTCAGGCCCAACTTCCTTGGGACTCTCTGAGCTTCCTGGACTTCCTGGAAGTCTATTTCCTTTGCCATACTGGGGCAGTTCTTCATTATTTGTTCAAATAAGTTTTCAGTTTCTTGCTCTTCCTCTTCTCCTTCTGGCACCCCGATGACTGGATGTTGGAACGTTTCAAGTTGTCCCGGAGGTCCCTGAGCCTCTCCTCATTTTTTGAGTTTTTGTTTCTTCATTCTGTTCTGGTTTAATGTTTATTTCTTCCTTCTGCTCCAAATCGTTGGTCGAATTCCGGTTTCCTTCCCTTCACTGTTGGTTCCCTGTGTATTTTTCTTTATTTCACTTTGCATAGCCTTCACTTCTTCCTCTCTTTTGCAACCATACTCAGCCATTTCAGTGAGCCTCCTGACTACCAGTGTTTTGAACTCTGCATCTGACAGGTTGGCTCTCTCTTCCTCGCTTAGTTGTATTTTTGGAGTTTTGATCTGTTCTTTCATTTGGGCCAAATTTCTTTGTGTGGTCTGGCCTGTTAGGTTGTAAGGGGCAGAGCTCTGGGTATTGGCCAGGGCGGGGCAACCCAGGTTGCTGGGTTGTGGCACTGTATGTGGGGGAGGGGTCCCAGAGGAAACTGTGCTGCTTGCTTGGCTCTGGACCAGCTTTCAGTCACCTCCCCCACTTCCCACAAGCAAGCCAGGCCCTTCTGGTGCTGATTCCAGGTGTGTGAGCTTGTGTCTGTTCTAGGACCCTGTGGGTCTCTCCAGTGAACTCTCCTGTGAGACTGGGAGTTTCTCTCGCCACTGCAACCCCCATAGGTTCTTACAGCCAGTGGGTTTGAGGCTTTCTTTCCTCTCTGCTGGAACCCCGGGTTGCATGGTCTGTCTCACTCCCCAGTTGTCCCGCACAGGAATGTGGGAGGATGTTGCCTGCCAGCTGTCACCTCACCCTCCCAGTCCTCCTCCCAGCTGCCTGTCTCCGCCCCTCCCACCAATCTGGATGAATGTTTCTTCTGTAACTCCTTGGTTGTCGGACTTCCGTCCAGTTTGATTTTCTGGCATTTCTGGTTGTTTTTTTGTTTTAAGATTTTATTTATTCTTAGAGAAGGGAATAGAGGGATAGAGAGTAGGAGAGAAATATCAATGTGTGGTTGCCTCTCCAGCACCCCCACTGGGGACCTGGACTGAAACCCAGGCATATGCCCTGACTGGGAATTGAACCAGGGACCCTTTTGTTGGCAGGCCAGAGCTCAATCTCCTGAGCCACTCCAGCCACGGCTGTTGTTTGTTTTTAAATTTGCTGTTGTCCTTCTTTTGGATATGTGAGGAGGCAAAGTGTATCTACGTACACCTCCATCTTGGCCAGAAGTCTTTCTTGAAATAGTAAGGCATAATATGCCAAAAATGTTATTTTCTTGTATCTTTTTTTAAAATATTTTATTTATTTATTTTTTGAGAGAGGGGAAGGGAAGGAGAAAGAGTGGGAGAGAAATATCAATGTATGGTTGCCTCTCATTTGTCCCCTGCTGGGAACTGGCCTGCAACCCAGGCATGTGCCCTGACTGGGAATCGAACCGTGATACTCTGGTTCGCAGGCCCGCGCTCAATCCACTGAGCTACGCCAGCCAGGGCCTATTTTCTTGTATCTTCAAAATTAAAATGGTTACATAAAAATTCACTAATTTTGGTAAGTTTATTTTAAATGCACACTGATGCCAACAGCTGCCCCAATACAATGCAATCTAACAAAATTGTTTCTTTCAAATGATGAACTCGGTGCTACTAAAGCCATCTTACAGGGGAAAAAACCAAACTCAGTCTCTGGCCAACACAATAATTAATAGAGACTTCCTTCCCAGTTTTATGGCTTCTAACTTTGCATTGGAAACAAAATTAGGAAGGAGTGACTAGCAATTTCTATCACTAGGTAAAAGTGGGTTTTGCTCCTGACCTGACTCATTTGGCTCAGTGGGTTGGGCACTGTTCTATGGACCAAAAGGTCACTGGTTCCTTTCCCAATGGGGGCACATGGCTGGGTTCCTGGCCAGTCCCCAGCTGGGGGTGTGCAAGAGGCGACCGATCAAAGTTTCTCTTCCTCTCTTTCTCCCTTCCCCTCTCTGTAAAAAATAAATATATTTTTAAAAGTGTTTTGCTTCCTATACCAGGTATTCTGAGACACCATTTGGGGCAAAGGGCATTCCAGACAGACTGTGGAACATGCCAACTACAGCCCAGCTTGAGGCTTCTTGCTCTTGCAGCTCTGGCAGCAGGAGGCACTGAGCATCCCTGCCTGCCCCTCGCCCCGCCCCCCCACCCCCCAGCATTCTTTCACTTCTCCCCTATCACTTCCACAGCTACAGGGTCTCTCCCAGGAGCATGCAAATTCTGGACAAGTTGCCATTAAGGCACTTACCATGCTGCATCTCAGCTATCTGTTTACAAGCCTGCTGCATCTCCTGCAGGACTAAGAGCTTCTCAGGGGCACACCCTGTATTGTAGCTCCTCTCCAGTGTCAACCAGGCACCAGGAGAATGACAATGGCTCAAAGAGCTTTCTGATACAGAGTTCCTGCTAAGTGCTAAGGCCCCTACGGGGCTCCTATAAATCATTATTCTCCCAAGCTTATACTCTGTTAGTTGCTACCACTTCTACCTCTTCTGTGTAAGAATCGTATCAGAGGCTGAGACTGGACCACAGAGCCCACGATCTTTCCATTATAACAGGTTCCATGCTTCCCTCTTTCCTACTCCAAGCCCCAGGGGAGGTGAGAGAGAAGTGGTGGTGTTATAGGAAAACGAAGCAAACAGACACCGAGGGATTCTGGAGTACGAGGTTTATTATTTAACATGCACGGGCCCAGAGGAGTCATTTCCAAATTCTGAGCCCCGAACAAAGGATTCTTGGGGAATATATAGATTAGGGGTCTTCCTGTCTACGTGACAAACGTGGGATACAGAAGCAGAATGTGACAATTGTTCTATCAGCAGGGGTGCTAGTCCCAGCCCTACTGACTATCCGGCCACCCGCCCTCCCAGACGGCCCCATCATTCTCTCTAGGGCGCCTGGGGCCTGGGCAAATAAAGGTTAAACAGAGGTTTTTCAAAGTTTCCCATATCAGTGGCAGCCCCCAAAGTGCTTCTCCTGAGAAGACTGCCTCTGCAAAGGCAGCCCCCTATCCAGCCCCCACCAACCAGCACAACACCCTGCTAGGATCCTGGCCATCAATCACTTGTCTAGTGCCTAACCACACAGCCAGGGCATATACAGTAACCCTGGCCCTGACCCTAAAAGGGGACCCTACCAGGATCTTGCCTGCCCCTAAGATCCTAACTCTTACAGGAGCTTCAGGAAAGGGCATTACAAATGGAACCAGGCTGCATAAACATTAACAGTGGAAGACTTAATTGATGAGCATGTCCACCAGGGGGATCAGACACATCCTAATCCAAACCTGAGCCTGTCCTTAAGATTTCCTGTCTTTTGCTGTGTTCTCCAAATCCCACCTCCTCCTATCACCTGGGTACCCTCATTATCAAGGGCTTCCAGACACTTGCAACTAAAGGAGGTAAGATGCTGTTATTGATGTGGTACTTGGAAAATTTTAATTTTAGGTAATGGTTAATAAGCATTAGTAGTGAATGCATGTAAAAAGCTACTGTTTCAGACACTGAAGGTATGGCCTACCTTGACCCCAGGTGACCACAAGCAATTTAACCTTTGTGTCCCAGAAGAGACCATAAGCAATCAAGATGGCATCTGAGCCACTGTGTTTCAGAGAGAAACATCCCACCGCCAAAGAAAATCATCCAGGACACATGGCACAGACAGAAAATCACCGGTAGACAGAAGAAAGAATGTTAGAGAAACTACCAGACTGAAGCTTTTATCTGATTAAACTGTTTCCTGAATTCCAAATCCCTTCCCTATACTTGAAAGGATATATAACCTGCTGTCTTCTGAGATTGCCAGCCATCTGAATAAAGCACCCATATTCAGTCTGTCTCTGCTTACTGGTTCTGGTAGTAACAGGCAGCATGAATGTTGACTTTTCTGGTTTCATTATCATGTGATGCGCTGTGTGATTTTACAACACCACGAAATACAACAAATCTAGGCCCCCATGGCATCAATTACGCATTCAAAAACTAAAGCTAGCCCTGGCTGGTGTGGCTCAGTGGGCTGAGCCTTGTCCCACAAACCAAAGGGTCACTGGTTCAATTCCCAGCCAGGGCACATGCCTGGGTTATGGGCCAGGTCCCCAGTTGGGTGCGTGGGAAAGGCAACCAATCTATTCTTCTTTCACACATCAATGTTTCTCTCCCTTTTTCCCACCCTTAGAATCTTTTAAAAAAATAAAACAAAATCAGCCCTGGCTGGTGTGGCTCAGTGGATTGAGAACCGGCCTGGGAACCAAAGGGTCACTGGTTTGATTCCCAGTCAGGGCACATGTCTGGAGGGCACGCAAGAGGCAACTACACATTGATGTTTCTCTAGCTCTCTTAAAAAAAAAAAAAAAAGAAAAAAAATCAATGGCTGCACAGAGACAAGATTCTTGAAAACAAATTTCATCTTCTTAAACAGAGAATGGAGAAAGGGGCAGATTAGTGTAGCAACAAATGACGGGCAGCGATTAGGCCTCTGTAATCTTAATTTATTCATATTCCTCAACCATTTCCCTTTCTGATAATCAGTAATGGCTATTAAGTACGCTCCTGAGAATCGACAGGAGCCTATGGTTGGTAAGCAATGTCCACTGTGGCCGGCCACCTGGCTATCAAGATATACAAAAATTTTTATAAAGAAGATGATCTCAACAACGTTTTTCAGCACTTACTAAAGGTCCATAAACTTTGACATACCACTTTTAACCCTCACAAGTCTGAGAATTAGGTTACTATCTGTATTTTATAGAGGAGAGAACTGAGATTCAAGGAGAAAATCCCAAATCGCACAGCTATAATGGTGAAGGCTGGATTTAAACCTCACTATATCTAGTTCAAATACCAATAAATTAAGCACGGGTCAAAAATAAAGACCAGAGCCCTGGCTGATGTAGCTCAGTGGATTGAGTGCTGGCCTGGGAACCAAAGGGTTGCTGGTTCAATTCCCAGTCAGGGCACATGCCCGGGTTGCAGGCCAGGTCCCCAGTTGGGGGCATGTGAGAGGCAACCAATCAATGTTTCTCTCTCACATCACTGTTTCTTTCCCTCTTTCTCCCTCTCTTTCCCTCTTTCTAAATATAAATAAATAAAATCTTTAGGGGAGGTAAAAAAGAAAAAAAGACCACAACTTGAAGGGCGAGTACTGTCCACAAGTTAAGGGAACTCTGAGGACTTGTCATGCCCAGGGAAAAAGCCGACTCCCCAGTGGCCGGAGGGCAAGTAAGCGCACACCCTGAGGATGTCCACACACTTAGGACCCCCACACCACACTGCTTGTCAGGCAAGAAAGACCAGAAAGTACCAGCCTTGTGCTGCAGTATTTTACCTACTGGAACAGTGCAAAGGTACACTTGGGAAAGGGAGGTGATACAGTTCTATGGTGAGTAAGCTAATTCCCCTCAATTCCAGGCATTTAGTTCCCTGGTCACACCAGTTCTTTTCCAGGTCTTTCGACTGCTCTCCAAAACAGCTTCAGCGGGGTGCAGTGCTCAGGCTTTTCATAACCACTGCTCCTGTTCCTGCATGAAAAGACGGCTATTCATGCCCGCAGGTTTGGTTATAAGGCAAGCATTAGTCATCAAGAATTTCTCAAATAAACATTCCTGCTAGAAGCAGGTCTCTAAAACAGAGACTCAGTTATGTCACCCTGCTGCCCCAAGAACTGTTGCGGGTTCCCTAACGAAGCTCAGCCCTTCAGTGGAGCCCCTGGTCTGGCCCCAACTGCTGCCTGCAGACCATCTGATGATCCCCAAACACACTCTGCACCTCTGGCCTCAGTAAATGTTTGGGAGGAGGGGAGAGGGACGTTTTGAGGAAGTCTCTTCACTGCCCCACCCTGTCGTACTCCGAACGGTGCGGCACTGCACTGTTTCCAGACACTCGCCAGGACTCCGCAGTCCTGAGCAGGGTGCTGCGGGTGAGAGCACCAATGCCCCCCTGGAGCCTGAACACGAGGACGGCTGGACAGGGTCTGTACGTCTCGGCTCTATCTGTGGAGGGCAGAGTGGCTGCTGGTCTGGACATTCGTCCGGTCCGAAGGATGCAGGCCAAAAACTGTGGCCTAGGTTATTACAAAGTGGATTTTAATCCCTGGGGTCTCTGTGTTAGAGTACATGTGCGTCGAGGTCATCTTTATAGGGAAAAACAGTCTGGCTCTATCACTGGGGGTCAATTCTGAGTTAGTACTTTAGACAAATGAAGAAAAACAACACATTATCCTCCTACCCTCTTAATCTTGTGGAGATGTTTTATTTTTAATCTTAATTCTTCCCCTCAGTTACGTAGTGAGTACTGCCCCTCTTCTTTGCTTTAGTTATACATCTCCTTTATCTTATTTCAACGGGAAAAAAGCAATGAGGACCCAGACCAGGGCCCTGGCCTGAACTGAAAAGCTCCCCAGTGCCCCCACCCCCACCCTGCCGACAGGGCACGTGGCCCACGCCCACTCAACTCCAGCACACTGGAGGCCCAACTTTCCCACCTGGGCTCCCTGCCACCTTCATCTAACTACATGGATGCGGTACACAGAGAGCTACCTCTGAGAATTTAATCAAACCGGAGAGTTCTTACCTAACCTACTCAATGATGCCCTCGCATCGAAGGAAGAAACTGGTCAGAGGGACAGGCCTGTACAGCAGGGGGCGCCCAGTGCTGCCCCGAGGAGACTCATCAGGGCGTCTAGAGCAACTGAAGTCACTACAGATGTGCTGTGTGTGGGGGAAAAGCAACGCCTCACCGCGGCCGGGATGAAGCGGTACTCAATTAACTGGGGCCCACAAAATAATAATGACCCATTTCTTGACCTACAAGGCACAGTGAACACTGCAACAGAATGGCCGCTCTGAAGTACAAGTGCATCCCATGCCCTGTGGGGAAAAAGGTTATTTACACTTCCACAGGCTCAGTCTTTTGGTGTCTTTATTTTTCTAAAATAAACACAGGTTCTTCCTAAATTGTTAAGATCAAAGTTCTTCAGATATCCAAGCAATGTTAAACCAAAGTTCCCAGTAAGGAATCTTCTAAAAAACATGAAGAACAGACTATATTTACTGTAGGAAATGACACTGGCTCAGACTTTTTACATTTCTTGACAGGGACCTCGAGATCTAGTTTTTCTCTTCACTGGCTGTGAAGTAAACTAAAAATGGAGTTTTCTGGCAGGTTTAACTCAAACAGAGCGTGCAGTCCAGCTTCTTCCACACCAGTCTCCCGCCTGCACTTGCCCCTAATCCGATCTGCACATGATAGCAAAGCAATATCCTCACTGAAAACTAGTTGTTACTTCTTAAACACTTTCAATAAAAAGAAAAAAGCTAACATCTATCGAGTACTTAGTGCTCACTTTTTAAATACTTTAGATGTTTAATTCACTTAGGCTTTACAACAGCCTAATGAAATAAGCACTGCCAACATTTCATAGATAGGGAAACAGTTAAGCAACCTGCAAAAGATCCTACGGAAAGTGGGAGCAGCAGGGAACTGAACAATAGCGGCCTGGCTCTAGGGCCCCAGCGCTTACCCAGCATGTCCGCAGGAGGGGTTCTGGCTTCCACTTATTTTTTTATCCTCACCTGAGGACATTTTTTCTTTTTTTTTAAAGATTTTATTTATTTTTAGAAAGAGGGAAGGGAGGGGGAAAGAGAGGCAAAGAAACATCAATGTGCAAAAGAAACATTGACTGGTTCCCTTTCTCATGCCCCCAACCCAGACTTGCGCCCTGACAGGGAATCAACTAGTGAGCCTTTGGCTTGCAAGATGAGGCCCAATCCACTGAGCCACACCAGTCAGGGCTTCATTGCTTTTAGAAAGAGAGAAAGGGACACACAATGACTGGTTGCCTCCTGTACGCAACCAGACCAGGGATCAAATGCGCAACCTTTTGATTATGGGTTGATGCTCCAACCAACTGAGCCACATTAGCCAAGGTGGGCTCCTACTCCTTTAAGGAAAGGTCTGTGATAATTACCATCACTTGCTGAACACTTACTGCCTGGTGCAAACTTTAAAATATACATTCTTTTTAATTTTTTTTATTGATTGATTTTTGAGAGAGAAAGAAGGGGAAGAGAGACATCAATCTGTTGTTTCACTTACTGACACATTCATTGGTTGTTTCTTGTATGTGCCCTGACCAGGGATCAAACCCGCAACCTTGGTCTATCCGGATAAAATATGCATTCTTATGTTCTTATATTTGACCCTCCCAATGACCTACTAGCAACCATTGATAAGAATGAGGAAACTGCCCAGCTCAGAAGTCATCTAGCCGGGGAGGCGCAGAACCCCACAACTCGGCCTGCCAGGCTGCCGGCACAGTCCCTGCTCTTCGCCCCATAGGCACACAGGCGGCGTTCCCGCAGTCGCACCCACTACCCCACTCGAGCCTCTGCCCACACCCACACCAAAACAGTACAGGCCCAGCAGACAGAGACCACCTGCAGTCAGGGCCTGCGGGGCGGGACTGCAGGGGGCCTGTCCTGCGATGCCCGCTCCTTCTGCAAATGTTGAGTAAAACTGCGAAACCAGGACAGTTTATAGAAGTGGCCTGAGGATGCAGCACCGATTCCACGCCTTCTCCTAGAGGAAAGACCTAGGAGAGAACTAGTCTCGAGGAATGGCTAGGGGAATGAGTACTGAGAGGCTATCATGAACCAGAAGCCAGGTGAAGCGCTGGCCAGTAAACTGGGGTGGGGGCAGGGGCACATTTTAGACAACAAGGGAAAGAATCTGTTCTTGTCACAAGCACGGAGCGGTATTAACAAGCATCTGCTGAGTGAATGACTGAGAAAACAGTATGTAACATCTTTACAGCCGGCTGTGCACATTTAAACTAATTTGGCGTGCTCTGGAAAACCGCCAGCAGCTCACGCCCCCTCACTCGCACAGGTGAACCGGGGCTTGCACAGGCTGGAGGCGACTGACAACACTGGAGGGGCCCGAGGGAGGTTGGGGCACAACCTGCAGATCACCTCCGAAGCTCCTCGCTCAGCCGAGTTTTCTCCGAGAACCGAGCTACAACCACCGGGCGGCGGCCAACGGGGGCGGAAGGGGCGGGCAGGAGAGCGTACAGGGGCAGAAACGGGGATGGAGCGACACTGGACTCGGGGCGGTGAGCCCACCATACAACACACAGATGACGTGTTACGGAGTTGCAGACCTGAAACCTCGGTAACTTTATTCACCACTGTCATCCCAATAAATTCAACTAAAAAACAAAAAAGAAAGAAACGGCCGACCTCCGGCCGGTTTTCCTGCCCACGCCCGAGGACGCCTCCGCCAGGGTCCCGCCGCGCTCAGCCCCGCGCCCCGCTCTCCACGGCCGTAGCCTCGGGCTCCGCGCCTGGAAACTGGGGACCCCGTTCGTAACGGGCCGACAGAGCTGCGAACGAGCAGATGACATCGTGTGTACACGAGCGCGCCGCGCAAAGGAACGCGAGTGCTAACGGCAGCGGCTCCGAGCGGGGAACCGAGCGCAGGGTATACAAATTAAAGGGCCGGGCGGAGGCGGAGCAAGTCGCTTCTCCGCTGAAGTTCAGTCGTCCTCACTCGGGGCCGCGCTGAGAGCAGGAAAAGCGCGGCCCAAGCCCTGTCTTGAGGGAAGGGGGCTGAGCCGGGCAGACCCTGGGGACCCCAGGGCACCCCGGTCCCGCCGCCGCTGCGGACAGCGGCCCCACCAGCCTCCCCCGGCCCGTCGGAGCGACGGTGCCTGCAGCCAGTAGGCGGCCGGATGTCCAGGCCTGCGGCGGCGGCGACGGCCGGGCCAATGAGCAACGCGGCTACGGCAGGGGGCGGGAGCAGGCGGCCCCCCACGTCGCGCCGGGGCCTCTCTGTCCTCAGCCCCGAGCCCCGCTAGGCCGCGAACCCTAAACCCCGAAGGGAGAAAACGCCGCTCACCGTCCTTTTGCCGCAGCCCCGCGCTTCCGGATAAGCTCGTCCAAGGAGATGTCCGCCATCTTGCACCACAGAGCAGCTTAGATTGCCTTATGCCTAGACCCCGCCCCTTCAGCCGCTACGGTGGGACTGTTTCCGGCGCTCGGTCGACGAACTCTCGCGACAGCTCAAATGAGGCAAGAACAGGAAGGGGCGGAACGCTCTCCAGGAGCCTTAGCGACACAGTCTACTTATCTGCATACGTAGGGTCAGATAGTTATCGTTCTGTATTCTCCCTTGGACAAATAATATGAAAAGCGACATAAAGTATTAAGTAATATTAAGACCAACCTCAAAGAAATGGGAGTCTCAGTTCAATGAACAAGTTTGATACTCACCGTAGTACTAATAGGATTAAAATTCATTATGTACGAAGTAACAGAAGCGTACTTTTATGCCTTAAACTTATGAGTAAGGAAAATAACGATTCGGGGTGACGCCCGAATCCTCACTGCTAATGTGAGACGAATTTTTGAGCGGGTAAAGGTTGCCCCTAAGGTGACCCGCCTACTTTGCGGGATGCCTGGGAGTCGCGATCTGCCCGTCCCTTTACGCTTAAAAAGCAGACGGACTTGTAAAAAGCACAGTACTTGCGTTATGCTTTTTTTTTTTTGAGTCAATATTATTTTGTAGTTGAAGTGTGAAGTCTGTGAGCAGAGAACAAGTAACGCAGGTTGTCGCAGGAGATTAGATTAGCGGAGGTCAAATAAACTCTCAGAAGAGGGTCCTACCCGTAGAGGTACCCCCGCTCCGAGCTTGGCGTACTCGTCGAATCGATAAGAACATACAACGTCTTTAGGAAAGCGCCGACGAACTTACTGGTCTACGAATTTTCTGTTGGTGTTACTATTTTCTTAGTCTAACAACACCGCGAATGGAGTTAAGTATTGGGTTTTTTTTTTTTAATTAGGGTGAAATTGGTTAATAAGGAGTCATCTATTCTTGACAGAACATCATGTTACAATAAAAAAAATCTGGCACCAGATGTTCCATGGAAAGACTGGGTAGTCATAAGGTCTGAGGTTGGGCACCAGAGGAGAACCCAGGTCTCAACTGGGCAGCGTGATTGGGTGCTGGCTGGCCCTCCCTTTCTCAACTGAGAACAGCGACCACCAAGCCCGCCATCCCAGCGGTGCGTGCCTCCAGGTTCGGCCTCAGCCTCGGGCCGGCTGGAACGTGGTGGTCAGGTGTGGAGGTGTGGAAGAACTAGGGAGCGGCCAGAGGATGCAGGAGTGAAAGCCCTGTAGCCCCTTAAGTGGAATGTAAAAAAAAAAGTCAGTTCAATGATTTTTTTTTCAAGTCATCACAATAGAACCAGTAACTGAAATCAACCTATTCTGGGTTCACAGCGGGGTAGCCTTTCCTCAGGGGCATTTCCAAGCTTTGTGGGGTCCTGTTTGGTTGTCTGAACGACACGGATTCGGTCACGTGGAGGTGGGGGTCAGTTTTCCCTCGCTGGTGACATTCCCGGGGCTGAGAGGCCTGCTGCGATTCTGAACCGGGCTTCACTCCATTTCTTGTATGAACACGCAGGACTTTTTATCCGGTGTAAAAAAAAAAAACAAACACGGAAATGCCAGCAATGCAGCTGCTCAGTAGCCAAGGAAATGTTTGGAAACTGACGGAGGATTGCGCCCTGCCTGGGAAAATTTGGCCTGCTTCCTGCCAGGAGGCAGAGCCTTGGAGCCTGGCTGCACTTGGGGCTGTGACAGTTCAGGGACCTGGCATTTGGGCAAACCCCTGTTCTACCCTCCTTCTGGGAGTACTGGTGCAGCATCTACAGGCTGGAATGGGCACCATTTAATAAATTCCTTTTCTTTCTTGCTCTTTTATAGTATAATTGGTGATATTACCTGTGAATTCCCTTCAGGAGGGTAAAGGGGTTGTTATGTATGTTATTTTGAAAGGATATCAGGTCTGAGGGGGTGGAAAATCACAGACCTAGTTCACGTACCCATTTTACAGATGGGGAAACAGACCAGGGGAGAGCAGGGAGACCAAGTCCAATTCATGCCCTTCTTCCCTGCTCCTACAGACAGCTTCTAGTGGGCTCAACCAGGTGTACGTTCAGACCTTGACCCTCAGCTCAGGCCTGTTTTCTCATCCTCCAGATGGAGACAGAAATGAGGAGAACTACTGTGTGCCCATTGCTCAGCAGAGCCCAGCATACAGTAGGTGTGAACAAGGACTCTTGGGGCCAGGGATTCCCAGGTTCAGTCCTTTTCCAGACCACTGGGGACAGAATAGGTGAGAGGAGAAAAAAGGGGCTCCCCTGGCCCCCAAAGTCCAGCCTCTCAGGTTTCTTCCTGTGAACTCCCCACTCCACTCCAGCCACGCTGGCTTTCACTATGTTACCTGAGCCTCCCAGGGTCCACAGCCTCTGGCCCAGCCTTCTGCCTCCAGGAATCTGTCCTAAAACAGCCTGGAAGGAGGGTAAAGATGCCAGTTATTTACGAGATCCACAAACTGAGAGCAGCCTCACTGTCCAACCATAGGGGACCCGCTACACTTGGATTTATGCTAAGAGTTCATCTGACATTAGGGGTAAAGGCAGCAGCCAGAGAGTGGACACTGTGGTTTCATTCAAGTCACGTTTGCCCCTGGGTGTCTGGTGTTATCATTTTTCCTGTGTACACTTTTCTGTGCTCTCTAAATGCCAAGCTCTGCACAGCCCCTTCCTGTCCCCCTCCCTGCCACCCCCAGAGGGACACAGGTCATAGCCTCAAGAAACCACACGAGGGTTAATATTAGCAAAGTTTTATTTCAACTTCTTTTCTGCTCATAAATGACTGAAAAAGCCGATATGCAAAGGCTGACCCACTGTCGTCTGAAGGCAATGTCGAGGCCACTGAGGATGTGGCTCAGAGAGGGTCTGCTCAAAAATCTCCCCCACACTGGGGTGCAGGCAGCAGGACGGGTAGGTTTGGGACAGAAGAATAAATACACATGAACTGTGTCTTAGCTCTGCCATCAGGGTTGGTGGCCCAGGACACTGAAGGGGTTGAACTAACCACCAAGCTGATAGCTTGGAGCTCCCAAAACTGCTGAACATTTGCACGTATTGGAGAAAATGGGGAGGCTTCGGGAGGGCCCATGTGCCAGCCAGAGGGGCCCTCGACCAGCCCCCTCCTCCCTGGGCCCTGAGGTGGGGGCGGCCTCTCACCCCCAGCAAGCCCTGCCAAGGACTTTTGGGTAGTAACTGTATTTAGTGTCAGGTGCTAAGGTGCTAAGGCCTGGCCTGGCCCTGAGGCAGGCAGAGAGGCGGCAGGCAAGTCCCAAGGTAGAAGCGGGGGGTTCCTCGGCACCTACAAGCCTGGGCTGCCCGTACGTTTCCTTACAGACTGTGGTCTGCTCTGGGAGGGGTGGGTGGTACATGGTGTTGATGGCCTTGGCCCAGGAGTGTGGGGCATTTGGGGTGAGGGAGGGACAGGACCTGGGACTGGGCATCACTGGTAAGAACTGGTGAGGGTCAGCCAAGAACCTGCCCCAAAGGTGGCTGTGGTGGCCCACTGTGACAGAACCCTGTTCCCAAAGGGGCCCCTTGGGGGCCAGCCCAGCAGAGTGGCCACCCAGGCATGGGCAGGCCAAGCTGAGCCTGGGGCCGTATGAGATAAGGGGGAGTGACCTTATAGATGGCAGGAAGGGGCGGGTGCCGACAGGGCACGTGAGGATGAACAGCGGGGGGGGGGGGGACGCAGGTGGCCAGTGCCGGCCCTCAGAAGGAGAAGCAGCGCTCCTGGGGGTGGCCCACGCGGTCCAGGTTGGGCAGGCAGGCGTACTGGATCATAGGCGGGGGTCCACACATCAGTATCAGTGGCTCCTCTTCTGGGGGAGGCAGGTGGTCCCGGATCATCTCCTCATTCACAAAGCCCTCGCTGTAGTCCCACGCTGCGGGGCAGGAGATGGTGTGAGCCCCAGTGTTGCCCGGGGACTGCCCACCTGCCCGACACCCTCCCCGGGCCGGTGAAGCTCCCACGTGAATGCCTCCCTTTCAACAGTAACCTCTTCAAAGAGAGAAGAGGTTAATCTGAGCAAACCCTCCCTGATCCCCTGACCTGGCCTGGCTTGCCCATGACCCAAACACAGCCCTTCACGGTTTCCATGTGGCCTTGCAGGTGGCCCTCAGAACTGCCCCGTGGGTGGACAGGGACAGGGTTCATGATCCCATTTTACAGACATGGAAACTGAGGCCCAGAGGACCCAGAACTGAGTTGTCCAAGGTCACACAACGAAAGATACACTCGGCCAGGATGTGAACTCCAGGTCCCAGACGTCTGCCCCCATGCCAGCGTCCGCCCCAGGCTGGCCAAGGTGACATTCTCCACTGATGCCTCTCCCACACCCCCACTGTGTGACCCTTGCCCCCAGCAGAGTGTCGGCCTGTGAGGAGCCCCGTCTGGGTCACGGCTGTGTTCCCATTGCCCAGACAGCCCGGTAGCTCAATTAATAACGAAGGAAGAAATGACCCCAAACAAGCAGCCGAGGAGCCTGAAAACAGCAGGATCCAGGTACAAACCAAAGCTCCCAACGCAGCAGCACCAGCTCGCTCCTGGTCCTGCCTGCCCCCCCACCTTCCACATGTACGCACACAGCGTGTCTCCAGGTTTCACCCAAGATCTGGAACCTTCTTTCATGCCTCCAAGTGACTGACAGTGCCCATGGTGAGGCTGGCAGGGGCTCTTGTCCACCAGGAACTGACGTGCTGCGAGGGCTGCTCCCGGAGGGGACCACCCAGCCCGGTGCACAGTGGGTTAACGGGTGCACAGTGCACAGTGGGTTACTGGAGGCTGGCAGGGCTCCGACAGGAGGAGGGGGCTGACGATTGGGGATCCTGTTGGGGGTACAAGACAGGAAGAGGAGACGCCCACCTCTCCTCTTTAGCTCTGGCTTCCAATCTGCTGGGCAAAGGACCCCTGTGTGCCTCAGTTTCCACATTTGTCCTCCCAGTGCTATCCTGCCTGCCGCAGAGGGGTATAAGGTCTAGCGAGAGGTCTCCCGCCTTCTTTCAAGTTGCCTCTTCTTTTGGATGAGTGAGGAGGGGACCTTGCATGAAGCTCGCCTTCCCTCACAGTTCTTCAATGTTCAGTGGGGACAAATACTACTTGGGGACTGAGGGCACATGTTGGCCATGCAGCCACGGTCCTCTCAAATGACCCCTGAGGGACAGACAAATGGAGGGACTGGAGGATGCCCACCATCGGGGCACATGCGACCTCCCCTCTGAGGAGCCACCGCTGACCACGTCCGGATCCCACTGTGGGTGCCCAAACCCAGGCCAGCCCCTGAGCGCTGGCCCGTGGCTGGGGTGACCACCCAGGCAGATCCTCTAGCTTGGCTCCGGCGGGGCGGGGGCAATGGGGATGAGGAGAGAAGCGGCAGGTAGAGGTTCTGAGGACCAGCAAGAGTGTGGGCAGCAGGTAGGAGGGGCAGGAGAAGCGAGGAAGGGATACCGCCTCTATTAGAGGGGCCCAGTGCTCTGCCAGGACTGGATGAAGCTGGGGACGGCCTTGTCCTCCGAGGCCCTCTAGCCCTGAACACCTGGTTATCTGACTTGTCTCTGTTTTTCACTAAAGTCCTTGACTTCCACAGAAACACAGCTCTGTAAGTCCAAGGTCAGGAGGAGGTGACTGGGGGACCTGGCCTAGATGGACGACGCCCACTGTACCACCCTCTGTCCGCTCTATGGCGGACCCTTGGGAGGGGCTGAGACACTCGCAGCGGGTCTTGGCCATGGAGTGCTGAACAGTGCAGCATTCTGTGGCTCACAGACGCTGATCTCAGTAACCGACCACATCTCGCTTTTCACTTTGGCCGCTGGGGAGCTCAGAATGGTATGCACGGCCCCTCAGCAGCACATGTGCATCCCAGTCCGTGTTTTTGTGCAAACCTCATTTCTGCTTCCATTTTATGGCCCTGCCCTTGTTTTTCTCTCACTCCCACTTTCTATTTGTACCACTGTGACTCACCCTATGAGTCTCCTGAAGCTGCCCAAATCCATCTGGAATGAGGGAGGGCACGGACACGTACCATTTTACAGTGGGGCAACAGATGTGAAAGGACTTTGTGAAAAACCACGTGGAGGGAAACTGTGTTTGCTAATGTACGAAACGGGCAGGTCTGTAAGACACACCTCGGTTTTACAAGGACTTTTAAAGCTAGTGTATTTCTCTTTATATGTGTACTGAAGGCGGCTTTGTGGAGAAAGCGTAAGTCAGCCGCATGTGCCGCGTGAGCTGGCCCCTCTCCTGCTCCTCTGCTTAGCGCCAGGACAGCTGGGCTGGCCAGTTCCCATTTTCTTTCTCAACCTCCAGAAGTCCAGCTTATACCCCATGTTAGAGCAATAGCTGAACTGCTCTTGAAATGTGGGTCAGTCGGGGTAACAATAAACATAAGTGTAAAATGATAGGAGAAAACCCACGGTACCTCCCTTGGCCTGTAACTGGTACTACTCTTAAAACAGTCCCTAGGAGGTGGCCACTTTGGTCATGGCGCTGCCATGTGACACCAGCGGGGGTCGGCGTTGGCCCCTCTTCCTGTGGACTGGGCCTTCCGCTGGCAGCAGGGAAGGGGCCCGCGTGGCTAACGGCCTACCCTACCACACTGTCAGTCAGAACCCCCAACCACAGCAGAGCTGAACGGCCCTTCTTTCTCCCCCTTTTGCTTGAGACCTGGGGACAAGATAAATGTCCCCTTCTTCACTAAAAGAAGAGCAGCTCCAGTCGGTCTCTCAGAACCCGCGTCCCCTGCCCGACCTCCACCCCCACCCCTTGCCGACCCCATCTTCTCCACCGCTCCTCTGTTCTGTAACTGATGAAGAAACCTGTCTCCTGTCCATCCCGCTCGAACATCAGCCCACGGGGCCAGGTGGCTCTGTGCACACACGCACAGCTCGGATGGGCTGGCCCGGGACGGCCGGTCCAGCCAGAGGCCTCAGGATACGGCTGCAGGTCCACCTGTCCATCCAGGCCCAGGCCCGGCTCTCGGCCAGGAGGCCCAGGACCTGACTGACCCCCGGGAAGGAGGCTCTTCTCTCAGAGATGGGCCCAGACCACCCGGCTCATTAGACGGGCACCAGCCCCCGGAGCCCATCTGTTCAACTCTGGAGAAGCAGCGGGGGGTGCCTTCCCCGCACTGTGGCTGACTCCCCGGGAACTGTGGGGCGGTGTGAGGCGTGGAGGCCACGCCAGGGCAGGGTGGCAGACCGCGAACAACAAGCTGCTGCCTCTATGAGTACTTCGAAAACATCATTTCTGCCCTGGCTGGTGTGGCTCAGTGGATTGAATGCCGGCCTGTGAACCAAAGGGCCACGGGTTCGATTCTCAGTCAGGGCACACGCCTGGGTTGTGGGCCAGGTCCCTAGTAGGGGGTGCGTGAGAAACAACCACACTTTGATATATCTCTCTTCCCTTTCTCTCTCTCTAAAAATAAATATAATATTTTTAAAAGTTTTTTTAAAGAAAGAAAACGTCATTTTTAACATTTAGAAACTTCCCATGAAAATGCAAACACAGCTTCTCCTAAAAAGTGGGAAGGCCCGGGCTACAGAACTGAGGTCCTGCAGAGCCGACTGTCTGCCGCTGGGAGGGGCTGCCCCGCCCTGGACAGGCCAGATGCTCGCTGGCTGGCCACACTCCCCACCGCTCCCTACTGTCTATCAACCTGAAGCAAACACCACTGGCATTACCTACCCAGAAGCCTGACCTGCTGCTTTTCTCCCAGCAAAGATACTGCTTTGCATCCACATCTACCTGAGGCAGGAGAGTGAAGAGGTTTAGCTCCCGGAGGGCAACCTTGTGACACTGGAGATAGAGCCATTCACTGCCTCCTGTGTGGTTCTCCTTCCTCCACAACCATGTGACCTTGGCAAAGAGCTTACCACTGGACAGGTAGGACCATAAACCAGCCCAGCACCCCACCCCCGCCCCAGGCAGATGACTGAAGAGAAAATGGGGGCAAAGTACCTAACAGGGTACACACAGTGGGAATATTAGCCCTGGCCCCGGCAATGGCCCTGGAGACTGGGCCACAGTGACCGCCCCCCCAGCAGGGAAGGCCAGCTTCCTTTGTCCAGCAGGGGGCAGTGCAGCCAGGGGAAGGCCTGGAGCTCTGGAGGAGGAGCAAGTGAGTCCAGCCCTGCCTCTGGGGTTTTCCAGCTGTGCCATGTGGGGCACTTCTTCCCTCTCTGATCCTTCTTTGCACATCTGGGAGGTGGCGTCACACCACCTCCCCCTCACAGGGCCACCGTGAGAGCACGCACCTCTGACGCCATGTGAGCAGAAGGCTCCACACTGTGGGGGACTCAGCACGGAGCTGCCGGCCAGCGCTCCAACCCCGGCCCACCCGGGGCTCCCAGCGCTCACCTTCAGGGGCCTTGTCCACCGTGTACCAGAGCTTGAAGCGCGCAGAATGCTCGTTCCTCAGCTCCTCCAGCTCGGGCCGCAGCAGGATGTCCTTCTCCGTCTGTGCGGGGGGACAAGTCCAGCGGTCAGGAGGGGCGGCGGCAGGGACTGCCCACCTGCGGGCCACACCCTCGGCAAGGCTCCAGGAAAGCAGCCGGGCTGAGCTCACGGGACTCCTGAAAACGCTCACTGCCCCCCATCCTCCCATCTTGCCTTGGGAGCGGATCAGGCTGCGGGTGAAGATGTGCGCTCCAAATGCAGTTTGCAAACGGTTTTTCACGTCGTGGGGCACCGTGTACAACGTAGTTGGTGGGAGTCGAGAAAGTGGGAAACAGAACTAAAGATGGGAGCGCTGAACTCCAGCACAGAGATTGGAAGGAAAATGTGCCAAAATATTCATCGGGATGGTCCCTAGGGGGTGGTTACGATACTTAAAAGAATGAGTGGTTCACTTAAAAGAATAAAGGTTCGCTGCCCTCCTCCCTCGGACAAGCCTCGGCTGTCCATCCGCACTTAGGGAATGACGAACGGCTTGCAGCCACAGAGCCCTGTAGGGTTCGGTCCACTGCCCTCTCCTCCAGGAAGCCGCCCTGGACCCCCCAGGGGAGACGACGGACACTGCCTATCTTGTGACACCCCTGCCCACACTGGGTAATAACAGTTTAATCTATGCCAATCGGACTGATGGAAAGTAACTCTGTTCTATGTGTGTGTGTGTGTTTGTTTTAATCCTCACCTGAGGATGTTTTTTTCACTGCTTTTAGAAAGAGAGGAAGAGAAAGAGAGACAACGATGTGAGAGAGGGGCCTCCACTGGTCAGACCCACAACCTAGGTGTGTGCCTTGACTGGGAATCGAACCCGCAACCTTTTGGTTTCGGGATGATGCTCCAACCAGCTGAGCCACACCAGCCAGGACAAAAACACTGATATGCTTGCACTTTTCCAGCGGAGGAGCCGCCCCATCGGCCTTTCGCTGTGCAGGCTCTCCGCTGACGGACGTCTGTCTGTCCACCCACCATCATTCATTCATTCACCAACATTTCTTGTGAAAATGCTCAGCACTAGTTTTAAAGCTTCAATGTTTTAGGTTGTTTTTTTTTAAACATGTACATCTTTAACCTAAACTTCATGTTACTACGAAGGCAAACCAGGAATCTATTTTGTGTTTTCCAAATGCATAGCGACTAAGCCAACACCCATTTTCTTTTTCTTTTTTGTATTTCTTACTTGTTCACTTATCAAGAGAAACTACTCCTCAGCTCAAATATGCATAGTTCAGGAACACAGGTCAATGACAAACTTCCTTGGAATTCACCCCAAAGAAATTCCTTACATTCCGAGATCATTTTGCCCTCTGAAAGATACCAACCAGCCTTCCTCGTGATCTGGAAATCTTTCACGGAACCGTGACTTCTGTGGAAAAATATGGAACGCTTCAGGAATGTGTGTGCCGTCCCTGCGCGGGGCCACGCGGATTCTGTATTGTGCCAATTTTAGCATGTGTGCTACCGAAGGAGCACCCAGCACCCATTCCCATCTCCCTGCAATCCGTGTAAAGTCTCACACACACTCAGGCCTGTCTCTAGGTCAGATGAGCTCAACAGAACTTTCCGCGGTGACGGGCATGTTCTCCATCTACGTCATCCAAGGCGGTAACCACTGGCCACATGTGGCTCTGGAACCCATGCAATGTGGCAGGTAAGACTCTGAAAGTGAGTTTTTAATCTCCATCTTGATTCACTTAAATGTAAACAGCCACATGTTCTAGCATGTTCCAGCACAGTCTAGACTTTCACTGTGTTACCCAGAATGCGTCAGGTCCAGGAAGCCCAGGCCTCACGTGCGGCTAGAGAAGCATGTTTTCATCACTGATGCTTTCTTAGTATGCTTTAACACCGAGGGTGCTAAATTCTTCCTTGTTACTCCTTTTTCAACACCTTCCTGGGTGTGCATGTCTGTGGTGCCTTCCAGACCGTTCTGCATTACCTTGTCACACAAAAGGGGGGAAATTCCCCGCCGAGAAAGTATTACTCTTCCAGGAATCGACATCCTCAGGCCACCGGTCCCTCTGTCCCAGAAGCGCCCGGCTGCCCTCGCCTCTCCTATACTGTCCTGCTGAAAGGTCGTGTTCCCTTCAGGGTGAGGCTCGGCAGGGACCACAACCCGCCTGGGGCCAAGTGGCAGTTCTCACTCAGAGTGTCACCTATGAACCCCTGGGGTCCTGGGGACCCTTCGGGGGGCCCCTGAGATCCAAACGATGTTCATACAAAACCAGGACTCTATGGACGCTCTTCACTCCTGCTCCTCTGGGAAGGCCCGTGGAGCTTCCCGGGACAGCGGGACCCGTGCCACCGCACCGAGGGGATGCAGACACAGACGCGGAATCCAGCGGCTCCCCTGAGCCAGGCATGACAAAGGCTCCCAAAAATGTAACACAAAACAATGTTCTCCAAAATATGCAGTGACGTTTCATAAAAGACGCTCTGATTCGAGTGCGGGTCCTACCACGTCCTGTGACGCTTGTAGATGAGCCCTCCCTGGGCCTCCATGTGCAGAGCTGACAGAAGTGGGGAGATGCCCCGCCCTGCAGAGGTGACAGGGCCAGCGGCCTCCACAGAGACGGACCCGCACGGCCACGTCAAGTGGCTGCCTGCCCTCCTGCCCTGCCAGCAGCTGGGGATTTCTGGCTCTTTTCACTCCCCCTGAGCCTTGTGAAGGTTGCCTTGGGTGGCCACCAGGCAATTTTCCGTAGCTGTGCCCGAGTCCGAGGACCTGAGGCAAGCCCCAGTCCCTCTGGGCTTGGTGTCCTCACAGATGGATGGTGCACAGTCTGGGCCAGGCGAACCTGTATCTGAGAGGCACAGAGGCTGGGGTAGGGCCCCGACACTGCAGGCAAGGAATGTCTCATCTTGGCCTCCCCCCTGAAGGGACATCGCTTTATAAAATCCACGTAATGGGTCACGAAACACTGAACCAAGAAAGACCTGTGATGACCTTGCTCATTCCAGTGAGGGCTCAAAGCCCAGAGAGGGAAAGTGACTCGTCCAAGGCCACACAGCAGGCTGGGGAAGGCAGACAGCAGGTATGGGGAGGAGGACATGCACTCAGGAGTGACGAGACCAAGCAAACGCTGCCCCAACACCCCCAGCCCAGGGACCTCATGCAGAGGGGCTCTCGGCCCACCTGTGACAACAGCCCCTCTGTCTCCAGGCCAGCCCCAGCCCCAGCCCCGGCCGGCTTTTGCCCACTTCATTGCTGGGCTCTGGGCCATTCACAGAGGGGCTCTGAGGTTTGCAGGAAGCAGTCGAGGGAGCAAATCTCAGGTGGGGGCTCCAGCACCCGGTGCCTCTCCACCCGCAGGCGTCAGGTCAGACACTGGCTCTGCGCTGAGAAGCCGCCCTCCCGCTGCCGCAGAGGCCGCCTGGGCGTGCTGTGCTAGAGTGGCCCTCACATGTCAGCCGTCCGAGCATCCCCACAGAGCCGTGCGGCTCCCGGAACACCCCGCCAGGCCCCGAGTCCCCTCTCAGCAGGAGCTGGTCTGCATGTCTCGCCAACGCCCACTGACCTGGTTGGCAAAGAGCAGGTGGCACACGGTGTGGTCGTCTGGGTCCTTCAGGATGGCGCGGATCACCTGCAGCATCGGAGTGATGCCTGCAAACGGCAGCCCCCAGGGCCGAGTGAGCCGCCGCCGTGTACTCACAGGCCGGTGCCAGGCCAGTGCCTGGGGGAGGGGCGACCCGGCCGGGGTCCCTGCCTCCGGCCGCTCACAGCCACTCGTGCCCGTGCCCCTCCCACGCCCTGGCCCCTCTCCCCCAGGGGACTCTGAGCCTTCTCCGGGTCCACACACCTGTCCCTCCTGCGATCATGCCCACACACTTCACCGTCTTGATGGCTGGGTTGGATTTCTTGTCTGGACGGATGGCAAACTTTCCTGGGGAAAGGAGGAGGGGTGAGGCCCTGTGTCTGGGGGTCAGATGGGCTAGAGAGAGCCTGCCTCGTTTGGGGGTCCGAGGCGCAGGTGGCCACCACACAAGCCGAGCTGGTTAGGGAGAGGGAGAGGATGGTGGGATGCTAGGACTGACTCAAATGCCAGAGGGACACAGGACGGGCTCCTCGTGCAGACGGCGTGGGGCGCGGTGCGGAGCCTGGCGCACGGGAGGCCTTTCAGCGCAGCCCTTCCTTCCGCTTGTTTTCAGCCAAACGAGGCTGGTCCTCGGGCCGAGGCGGCCCCCAAGGGCAGCCAGGCTGCGATGCCCTGGCCAGCCAACTTATCCCCTACACAGCTGGGGAAACCGAGGCCTCAGAGAGGAGACACTTGTCCGAAGAGTCACCCACACGGACGGCAGCAGCGTCAAGCCCCGCACCCAGCATTCGCAGCCTGCCAGGCCCTCAGGGGGTTCCAGCCCGATTCACCTTTGCCCTGGTAGACCAGCAGCCCATTCGGGCCCCGGAACTCAATGGTGTCGCCAATCTCCATGCTTTCCAGGTACTGGGACATCTTCCCTCCGGCAGGAAACTTGGGATGGGTGTCTTTGAAGTAAACCTGAAAGACACACCCACAGTCCTCAGTCTCCCGCTCCCAGGGTTGCTGGGGTGTGAGCTCTGGGCCGCAATGGGAAGTGACTCTTAGGGGCTCTTCTGCAGCCTGTGTGTGGCCCTCCCACACAGTGCCCCATCCACCCATCAAAACTTACCCACCTGTGCCCCGTACCCCAGGAGTCTGCCCTCCTCCTAACCCGTCCTTGGAATACAAAATATCAGCCTGGTGCATACAAGGCAGCCAACCCCGTGGCTCGATTTGATGTATTCATGTTCCACCAAGAACCCTCTGTGACTCCTTCCAGCTGGGAGATGCCAACGGCGGTCAGCACAGCAAAGCTAAAGGCTCCGGGAAGTGGGCGCAGCCACGCCCTCCCCCGCTGGACGTCCAGTTCTTCCCATTTTGTGCTGTTATAGAAACATCAGTCTTAGAACAACTTCCTGCCCTGTGCCCTTGGGGATTTCGGCCCCGGAAAGAAGGAAGTCTACAACCCTCAGAGGAAGAGACCGGGAGACAGAGGAGCAGCAGCTCACCCAGCCCAGAGCGGGGAAGGCTCCCAAGGGGCACTTTCGCTGGGGTTTGCAGGGCAAGCAGAGAAGGGGAAAGACGGCGGGGGAGGGCAGGGTGTGCAACGGCCAGGTGGCCTGAAAGGGCTGCGGGTCAGGGGAGGGAGAGATGTGGCCACAGCCCAGGGATGTGTCTGTGTGGAGGGAGGGAGAGCAGGGAGAGGAAGGGCGGGCAGAGCACACTGTGTGCCAGGCCGGGTCTCTGACCTTTATCCAGGGCCAACCGTGCCAGCGAGGTCTCCCCACCAGGAAGGGCCTGGTCATTGTGAGCTTTCTACCCTGCACTTGAATCTCCCCAACGCCTCCACACCCGGCTGGAGTGATGTCCGTGAGGGCCGATGCCCAAACCCTCACCACCGTCCCTTTGCTTCTGGACGAAGCCCCAAACTCTACCAGGGCCTCCAAGGCCCTGCCTGGCCCCACTGACCTATCCCAACTTTGACCCACTGCCCTTTAGCTGCTTTAGTCCTTGTGCTTCCTTGTGACCTCAGGGCCTTTGCACCTGCAGCGTCCTCTCCTTCCCTCTTCACCCGGTCTCAGTCGCCAGCCCTTGCCTCACTGCTGCCCGCTCGGGGAGCAGCTCTGGTGCTGTTGCAGGCGCTCAGTACCACGCCTGTGCCCTGGAGGCACCACTGATCTCCGCAGGACCACAGGTTCACTGTCGGCTCTCCAGCTGAAGACAGGGTCCCTCGACCAGGCCTGGGCCCCCCGTAAGGGGTCTAAATGACACTAAGCTGGGAAGGGACTCAGGCTAGAGCCAGGACCAATGGGGTGAGCTCCCTTCCTTCCCTCACAGACCTAGTGCCCGCCCCTGAGCGGGGGCTCTGCCTCTGTCCTGCCATCCATGAATGGCCAGTGAGGGGCCCCTGGGGGCCCGAGCAGTGCAGTTAGGACAGTGACTCTGGGCCCAGCCCCTGCCTTCTGCCGAGGCCCCACATGGCCGTTGTGGAAAAGCACAGTTGGCTATTCACTCAGACACCAGGCCCAGGAAGCACCAGGCCTTCAGAGACCAGGCTGCGGGGGACAGGGTCCCCGGAGGCCTTGGCTATGACGTGGTTACCCTCGTACCTGGCCCCGCGTGGCGGTGGCCCCAACACCTCACCTTGATGACCAGGTCCACGAAGCCCTTGTCGTCATCACTGGAGACGGGCGTGTAGGGCCGGATGACCAGGTTTCCGTCGATTCGAGCCGAGAGGTAGATGTGCTGGCCTGCAGGATGGGGAGAGGGCACCTGGGTCAGAGACTACCCCGCAGGGCCTACGGCACCTCTCCACCCACGGCCCTGGGCTCGCCCAGCTCTCCACGCCTGCCCTGACTCAGCTCCCGCTGCCCCTCAGGGCCGCTTCCCACCGTGTCCCAGCTTCCTGCCACCGCCCTGTTGTTTGTACTGGTGCCACTGCCAGGGACACCGGGGCATTTCCTCTCCCTTGACACTTACCCTTGAAGGCCCACGGCAGCCACCTCCTCCGTGAAGCCTTCCCTGCTCTCCCTAGTTGAAGTGCTAAGCGCCCACCTCTCTGACCAGCACCCGCCCCCGTGTGGGCTGGGCTGGGGCCGCACTCACCAACAGGGAGGCCCAGGATATGCTGTGGGGATGGCAGGGCAAAGCGGAACCGCCGGGTGTCATGGCTGATGACCTGCAAGGAGGCCCGAGCTGGTGGATGGCACCCAGGGCAGAGGGGCCACCAGACCTCAGAGCCCCCACCCTCCCCAGTGCCCCCAAGTCTTTCAGAGAGCGACACTGATGCTGTCGTGTGTGGACACACGGCCTGCACCCACGTGTGCGAGGACACGCAGGTCAGGCGCAGGCTGGGGGGCTCTGTCCTCGGTGGCCCATGGGAGAGCAGCGACATGCCCAGGGCCACACAGCTGGACCCTCAGAGCAGGAGGTGAGCTCAGGACTCTGAAGGGAAGCAGCCGGATGGCCCAGAAAATTCCAGGGACAGAAGGGAGGGATCCGCCTCTGCCGCCGGACTGAGCAGTATCCTGAGGTGGCAGGACGAGCTCAGGGACTGGACTGGCGAGCCTGGGGCGAAGCCGAGGCAAGGCCCCGAGTGTCCAGGCCTGCACGCCAGAGAGGGGTCCTGGAAACCACTACTCAGAACCAACTAAGCACCGGGGCGGCGGCGGCTGGCGGCAGAGGGCAGGCGGCAGGGTAGCCATGCCTGGGTCCATGGGCGGGAAAGCGGCAGCCATTTCCCCTCCAAGGCTGGGGCAGAGGCTGGTGAAGAGGAAGAAGCCGGGATTAAAGCCCCAGAAACCGCCCCCAGATGGTCTTAAAGCGAGGCCAAGTAAGCTGTGGTCAGAGCCGGGAACCGAACCAGACGCCCTGATCCTGACCGGGGCTCCAGCAGACAGCTGGGGTCTCCCCTGCACCTGGTGTGGCCAGGACGATGAGAGTGGGGGGGGCGGTTGGGAGGACAGGTTAAGTGTCCAGCACTTGTTCGCAAAAGGCCACAGGACATGGCAAGGTCCACGAGAGAGAGTGTTCTCACTCGGGAGGGGCTGGGGGACACAGACGTCTCCAAAGGCACAGAGCGTCACTCTGAGCACCGCTGCAGAGTGTGAGCAGAGGCAGGTGGCCTGCTCCTCAGGAAAGACGCCGGGCAGCCACCACCCGGACAAGGGCCTTGTTGGTGGCTGGCAGGCCTCTCTGGCCCAGCAGCCCCGGCCTGAAGCTGCCTCCCCCGGGCACCTTTGCACTCTGGGTAAGAGCCCGAAGGCTTCTGGGAACAGATTCCAGAATTATCATCGACCAGTCCTGGGGTTCAAGGTCAGAAACCCACAAGCCAGGCGATTTGGGGAGGAAGCACAGAAGTGCGGGAAAGACACTGCTGAGCACTGTGCCGGACGGCCTCTCTCGGGGCACAGCAGGGTCAGGAGGCCGGACCGGGCCCGGCTCAGCCTGGCGCTGCCGTCCAGGAGGCTGCCCGCCGGGACAGTCAACAGAAGATGCTCGGGGACCTTGTCATCACCTGGTCCCGTCCCGCTGGGAGATGAGAGCAGGCCACAGGGGCCCTTCCCCAGGCTGGGCCCACGACGGCACACAGCGACAGTATCAAAAGGCGGCCCTGACCTGTGTGGCTCAGCGGGCTGGATGTCGTCCCAAAGTGAAAGGCTGCCGGTTCAATTCCCGGTCAGGGCACATGCCTGAGATTTGGGCCAGGTCCCCAGTTGGGGGCATGTGAGAGGCAACCAAGAGAGATGTTTCTCTCCCTCTTTCTACCTCCCTCCCCCTCTCTCTAGAAACCTTATGATTTCATCTTAGTAAAAAAAAAAAAGTGTGTAAAAACATATCAAAAACATAAGTTGTCTCATCTGGAAGGTGGTGACTTTTTTTTTTTGCCTCTGCGACCTCCTGGGACAATCACAGACATACAACCCATCGGTCTGAAGCCTCAGCTCTGTACGGGGCGGGGCGGGGCCGGGGGGGGGGGGGATTTGGGACCCGGGTGGAGCCCGGGGCAGGCGACTCTCTGTGCTGGGTGACTCAGTTTCCCCTGTGACACCCTTCCTGGGGTAGCTGCAGGGACCAGAAACAGCATCAGGGAGGGGCTTTGACAGGGGAGAGTAAGGTGCACAGGGCAAAGGAGGGTGGGGTGGTTTGCCATCAGGACCAGAAGGTTAAACAGGGCGCCGTCAGACAAGGCGGCAGGAGCGAGCCCCTGGGAGGGGCAGATGGAGCCCCACAGAGAGATCGCGGACCACCTGGAGGCAACAAGCGCCAGGCCCTGAGTACAGGCCCCTGGGTGCGGGGGTGGGGGGGGGAGCCCTTGCCTTCAGGGAAGGGGCAGTGGGATTTGAAGCCCCCGAGACCCCTGGGAGGCCTGAGCCTGGGCCCCGGCTTTCCCTCTGCTTTATGGCACGACCTAAATTACCCTCCTCCCCTCTCCCTCTGTTCTGCCATCTGTTAAAGGGGCACCTGAGTCCAAAAGTCCTAAGGAGTCCCTCCGAGTCAGACCTTCTGTGGGGTAGTGCGTGCGGTTCAGAGAACGTGTTCTGTGGTCAGAGACTGGGGTTCAAATCTCTCTGCTACTCATTGGTTGCCATAGAAACAGACACCACCTTGCTTTCCCCATCTGTTAAAGGGGCGGATAACAGGACCTACCTCAGAGGAGCCATGTCCTGAGCACTTTGGAGGCAAAGGCTGTGATGCTGGCAAAGAAGAGGTGCCCTGGGGGTCTCTGCCCCACGACCCCCGCATGGCCGGCACTCACCTCCTTGTCGATGAGCCGCAGCGGGTACTTGATGTCCGGGCTCTCAAGGGTGATGGCCGGGCTGGAGCGCTGAAACAGCTTCATGAGCAGGCCGTAGAGGAACCAGACCGGGGAGAGGACCACGTGGCCCAACTGAAACAACAGGGACAGGCCCACCGGGTCAGCACGGGCACGGGGAGGAGCCGTCAGCTGCCCTTCCCTCCAACACACCAGTTGGGTCACAGCTTCCTGCCTCTGTCCTGCTGTCCCCTCTGTCGGGAACGCCCTCACCACCCTTCTCCAGGGAACCCCCGCATGTGTTCTGGTGCCGGCTGGGAGAGGTTACAAAACCCAGACTCATGACGCCCAACGGTGCCTCACAGAGGCCTCGGAAAAGCCCCATTTCCCTGAGGAACAGGGCAAGGAGAGCTACACAACAGCGCATGCCCCCTCCACCTCGGCTGCCAGAGAGCTCGGTCAAGTTCCCAAGTAACTGTGCTTATCCTTGAGGTCTGCACCTGTGCTCCCCCAGCAGACCCCTGAGCCCGGGGGTCCTGCCTTCAACTGGGAGCGGCAGCTAAGGCACTGAGCTGTCCTGGCTGCCTGTGTGACCCTGGGCAAGTCCCTTGCCCTCTCCGAGCTGAACTGGACCAGGTCATCTGTGGGGGTCTCCAAGTGCCGACGAGGCACCACTTGGCACCAGGCTGAGCCCCGCCCAGGGCGTTAACTCACAACAACCCTGTGAGGGCCCGACTGGCATCACCAGCATTTTCCAGATGAGGAAAAAGTTCGGAGAAGTGAAGCGACCGGCCACAGTCACCTGAGGCCACCTGCCTCTGCAATGACACTGCAGCATCGGACCCATGCTCAGCCTCCCCAGTGGCCAGGAGAGGCCCCTCCTTGCCAGGCCCTGCCCCCCACAGCTCAGTCTTGTATGGGCCCTAAAGGGTGGTTTGGATTTTTCTAAAACAAGCCACGAGGGGAGTGGGAAGAGGCGGGAAGGGCGCCGGTCGACCCCCCGAGAGCACAGCCCTGCCCGTGCGCTGATTTCAGACTCTGGCCCACAGAATGTCCCTGGTGAAATGTGACCTCGGGCCCAGGATCAGACATTGACGTTGAGTCCATGTTACTCCCATGATTTGCTCATTGCCCTGTGGTAAAGCAAAAGGACGTCCTTGTTCTTAGGAGAGAGACACAGAAGTACTTAGGGGCAAAAGGACACCCTATCTATGACACTCAAATAGTTTCAAAACACGCACACACAATAAAACACACACAGTCAGTGTTAATGTTTGGTCCATTCGGATGAAGAGTATGCAAGAGCCCCAGAGTATCGCGGTTCGATTCCCAGTCAGGGCACATGCCTGGGTTGCAGGCCAGTTCCCAGCAGGGGACGCATAAGAGGCAACCATACATTGATATTTCTCTCCCTCTCTCCTTCCCTTCCCTTCTCTCAAAAAATAAATAAATAAAATATTTTTTAAAAAAAGTGGGGGCTGGCGTACCAAAGAGTGAGTTCCGGACCCAGAAGTTCCCACCAAACAGTGGTTCTCAAACTTGCTTCCAGCTGTTCACCCCCTCCTCCTGGGAAATCTTGACTCAGTTCCCTCACCAAATGGCTGTGTGTATTCTCATCCTAATCCTACGAGGTCCCCTTTTTGCCTTGGCTGCCAGGAAGCTTACAGCTAAGTTCCTTGCTTCCATGGGGGCCTCTCTGCTTCCTTTGTGGGGCTCCAGAGGTACGGTACTCTGCAGAACAGACATGGAAGTGCCCTGCCCTATGGAGGGCTAAGTGAGATGACCTTCACTTCTCAAGGCCAAACCCTACTGCCCTCCCCCCTTCCTGGAAGGCCTCCCCACTCTCTATCAACCCGAGGAGGCCTCTCTGAGCCTGAGCATTCTCTTCTGTAGGAGGAAGGTGAGAGCCATGGCCCCGCCTACCTCCCGGGTAGATGCAGCTGGGATAAGAGATGGGGGTGCCCAGGTCACAGAATGCTCTATGACCTGGGACTTGTAGGTAGATACACAGGAGCTCTTCCTGCCACCCTCACGGGGCCCCCACCACTGGGGATTTGGAACACCCAAGTGAAGGAAGGGCAGAGGTGCCAAGATCCCTCGCCCGGCCTGGCCCCTGGCCCCCAAACCAAACCAGTGGCTTCAAGTTGCCTGGCTGCAGCGGAGGTGACAGGCCCTTTGTTGGGCTCAGAACAATGTGCGTCTCTCCCAGGCTGGGTGCAGCCAAGGCCTCGTCCCACGGGGCCCTTGGTCTGCAGTGCCCACGGTGTTATGGATGGAAAATCAAGACAAATTCACACGGACTACCAAGTCCTGTGGAGGAAAAGGGACGGCAGGGCTACTCCCTCAAGGGGGGAGCTCCTCGGAGTGGCCTGGCAACTCTCTCAAGGGGAGAGCGCCCTGACCCTTGCCTGGACAGGCTTTTATTGGGTTTAATTTGCACAGGAGTTTAGGTACAGCTTATTAATCATTGTCAGGCACTAAACAGTAGATAGCATACAAAGAACTATTAGGGCTTCTTCTAAGTCAGGGTCTATCAGCTACAAGGCTACAAAACTTTGGGAAAACAAACTCATTTTCTGCTCGGGCCTTTATCATTTAACTAAGAGCGTTCTTATCAAAGCAGGCTGCACAGGGTTTTACATGTCCTTTCTCAGGCCTGATCACCTGGGGAGCCCGCCATTCCCAGCACAGGGCTGCACCGCCCTCTCTCATTGTTTCAGGCTTAAGTCAAGCAGGGGAGGCAGATAGCCGAGGAATTCTGGAGACTTCTCGCAGACAGAGGACTCAGGCTTCGTCAAAGCTGAGGGGCGAGGGTCCATCACCCCCTTTCTCCGTAGCCCCCCAAGTCCTTCTTTGGGGCTTCCACGTGATCGTGCCTGTCTTTGGTGGTTCCCCCCTTGGGAATCTTACCCGTCATTGGCTAAGCACTGGAGGCCAGTTATGGAAAAAGGAGCAGAAGCAGCGCTCCTGCCAGGGAGATGAGCTTTGTCTCCTTAGTGGCTTATGGTCCGAAGGTCGCTCACTCAGCCTTAGCCATGGGGGGTTTATAGCTCCTAAAACCATGGGGGGGGGGTTTATAGCCATGGGGGGTTTATAGCTCCTGAAACCATGGGGGGGGGGGGTTTATAGCCACGGGGGGTTTATAGCTCCTGAAACCAGGCAGGGCGGTTCCCAGCAGTCTGCTATTGAAGGGTCTAAAAAGAAGACTGGGGGCCTGCTCAGGGCCACCTGCCTGTTTAACCAGCACCTATGATGTTCTCAGTGCTGTGTGGTGCTTCACCCCACCCAGGTCTCACATAACGCCCTGTCGGGCAGCCCTGAACTCGGGGGTCCCCAGTTTAGGACCACCGGAGAGAAACTGCCACCCCAGTCCCCAACTTCCTCAAGTACACGAGGGTGCTCCCTTGTACGGCTAAGGAGGAAATGAGGCAGGGAAAGGCCACACAGAGCAAATGTGGCCAATGTCCCCAAGGTGACAATGCTCCAGGTATGGAACATGTCATGGGAGTAGGTCATGGGAGAATCCTCACTTCGACCCCAGGCCCTAGGCGCTGTGAGGAAACTGAGGCCCAGAGAGGATCAGTAACTTGTCCCTAGTCACACCAAAGCCAATACTCAGGGGACCACGCTTATGGCAAGTGACAATGTTGTCCCTGTTTCTTCAGAGAGACTGAGTGACTTGCCCGCGGTCACACAGTAAGTCGGGGTGGCACCAGGACTCAACCTCAGGCCTGACGAGCATGAAGGGTCTTCTGGAACCCGCTCCCAGGTGCCTTCTCTGTGCCCCGACCCCCACGCCTACCATGCTGCCTCCCACAGAGAGGCCCCGCTGCCCAAACCAACAGGCTGCTGCACCCACTCCTCAAACATCCCCCAGGGCTCCCCACTGCCCACACTCAAAGCCCCTACTCATGGCCACACCACCAGCCCCTGGCCCTGCTTGCCTCAGGCCTTTGCACACCAGATCGCCCTTCCTCTCCCCTTAGCCAACCTATGAACTCCTCTTCATCATTCAAAGCCCAGCCCAAATGTCAACTCTGCCCGGACAGCGCTGGTTAGCTAGCTCATCGTGCCAGAGGTCGGCAGGCTTCCACAGCCTCCGCCCCTCTCTGTGAACTCCCTGGGGGTGAGGACCAGTGGCTCTAAGCCCCTCCCAGGTCAATACAAGAAGCCACATCCACGGGGAACACTGTTTAGGAAAAAGTTGAGTGACATTAGGTTCACAGGAAATCACCATTGTTGGGAGCCCTGGAAATGAACTTACATGACATTGAGAGCCAGCTGGGCTGTGTTCGGGGCTCCCAGGAGTTTACTATTCCCTCAGCGCAGCAGTTTAAGCGCAAGGCCAAGTTCACTAACAAAAGACCCCTCAACCTGCAGCTTGCCTCAGTGTGCAAACACCTTTGCTTGGATTTCCTCATGACCCCCAGTAACGGGAGACAGGCCAACTGTGTTCTTCACTTGACGAATGGGGAAACTGAGGTTCAGGGAGACCCAGGGTGGATCCCCAGCTTTGGTTCTCGACTTTCTGTTGCTCACCCTACTTTTCTCGGCTGCCCCAAGCCCACAAACGCTGGCCTGTGGTACGTGCTGGGCCATGAGACAGATTCGTACGTCAACAGCTCTGAAGGCCAGCCCTGACCACGGGCCTCGGCCCTTCTGGGTGCCAGCCCCGGGGACAAATGCCTCACATGTGGTCACAGTCACCACGCAGCAGCGGGCCCGGTGGCAGAAGCCCCAGGGGGTCAGGGAGACCTGTGTGTCTCATCCCTGGGGCATCCCTGGGGGTCAGAGCAGCGACATTCAATTACTATTTGTGGATAAACTTGGGAGGGGACAACAAGTCCCATCCCCCAGTCTCTCTTTGACTCTAGTCTGGAAGTTTCAGGAACAAGGGCAAGAGTCCAGATCCCTCCCCAGAGAGGGTGGGGCACACATGACCCATCCTGTCCATCTGAAAACCCACAGTCCTCCCGAGAACATAGGCTTCCTGGCTGTGTCCTCACCTGTGGGCACACCCACCTCCCCGAGCTGTGGTGGGACTGGAGCCACTGCTGGGCAGCTGGCAATGGCAGTGGCCTTCCAGTCCCTGCTCCCTATGACGGAGGGCTCCGCAGGGCCAGTCACCCTCCAGCCCGGAAGGCGGAGAGGTTACAACCCCTATGGCAGGTGAGGAAACAGGCTTGGGCAACAATTCCGAGGACCAGGACTGGAGGCCGGGTGTCTGGCCTGAGTCCACGCAGCGAGCCCCAATCCACGCGGCCTCTCTGTGCCCATGGGGACGGCCTGGCCATCCAGAGAGCAGAGGAGGACTTCGTATGCCCCCAAATTCCTATCTGGGGAGGCAGCTGTGGGTACACTCTCAGTCCTTCAGGCCACCAACACCAGTAGGCACACCTGCCAGGGCCTGTGCTGGACCTGGGGGACCCTGGTCCAGGGACTCCACTCCTGAGGAACGCAAGCTACGGGGGGAGACAGACTTGGGGAGAGAAAAGGGTGCAGTGGAGGGGTGAAGGCTTGGTCTCCGGAAAGTTAGAGGCTTTACCAGATTCACAAGGCCGTTCCCATGATTTGGAGAAGGAGCACCCCCCCACCCCTGCAAGCAGTAGGCAGAGTAAGCAGAAGGCAGATGGCCGAGGCCAAGGCCTCCCCCCAGGTCCTCCTCTCCATGCTGCTTGTACACATAAACACAAGTATGTACATGTAAACATATGTCCACACACATACCCCCATCCCAGCCACCAGGGGGTCTGGGAAACAAAGGCCTCCCAGGACTTGGCCTGAGGCTCTGCAGGCTGGGCTCTGTCCCATCAGGAAACCAACCCCCCCCCCCACAACCTGCCTTTCCTCACCTGGACAACACAGGAGGGGAGCGGGGGGAAGGGGGTGCCAGAGGCGCAGAATGTCCCTGGCTCCCCCACTACACCTGAGGAGCTGGGTAGCCCTGCTCCCCGCCACAGGGCGTCCTGCCCAGCTGCTCACCCCCTGGAAGCCCCACTGGGACCCTGGCATCCACTCTGCCCAGGTGAGGTCTGGCCCTCCTCATACACCTGACCTGGGCAGAGTAGATGCCAGGGTCCCTGCGCCAAAGCTTACCTGCTTGCTGCCTGCTTGCCAGCTGTCCCACTGGGGTGTGTGGCCACCTCCCTCTGGGTCCCCTTCTCAGGAAGTGGGAGGGAGTGGAGGAAGTTCTGCAAGGCGGGGGCAAGGGCTCCCAGCTTGCAAGTGCAGAAGGCAACCAACCCAGCAGGAGGGGCAGGTGGACAGCAGGGCCGCCCCCTACAGGACAGCTCCAGCCCTGCTTCCCAGGGAACACAGAGGAGGAGGAGCTGCCAGGGCCGGTGGGAAAGCCTTCAACTCTACCTGTGGCCAAGGGCCCGCTGAGCACTCACAGCTGGGCCAGGGGCAGGGGAGCCACAGTCCCCCACGCTCCCCCCACCCTCCGGGTGGCAGGGAAACTCAAGCGCCAAGCCCTCAGCGGAGCCCCGCTGGAGTGTGGGAGGAGGCCTCCTTCAGAGCCTGCACATCCCAGATAAGGTGCCTGGCGCAGCAGCCCAAGCTGGCCTCCTGCAGACTGCATGGCACCCCTGTGCCAGGCTGCCTGGTCAGGGTCTGCTGTGGGGGTTCTGGGCCAAGAGGGGGTCCCAGCAGGGCCCACCAGGAAGGGGCAATTCCCACCAATGCTTAGACAGACGAGGTCTCCTGACTCCAAGATGGGGCTCTGCCCCTCAAGTGGTGGCTGCCAGAGGGCCTTGGCTCACGAGGGCCTTGGCTGACAAGGTGTGGAACAGCCACAAGTTGGGAATAGCGAGGGAGCCAACGACAATGGCTAGAAGGGGAGAAAGCACCATGGGGGTGGGGGCCAGGGGAGGGCAAAATCTGGGAACATGGTCAGGACCCTACCCTGAGGTGAGGTTGTACACTTTGCCCTGGGCAAGGCTGCCCCTTGGTCTGAATGTCCCCGTCCTGGGCTGGGCCACACGTTCCTGAGCGTTTGCTCAGGAACCCTTTGGTTCCCAAGGAGCCCTTTGCATCCTTTGCACCCTTTGGCCCTATCCTGGAGGAGCCTCAGCAAGTCAGAAGGAGGAGGCAGGTGCCCTCCAAGTCCAAGGCGCCTGGCTGGAGGGGGCAGGGGGAGGTGCTGGGCCCATTCCTCACAGTGCCAGGCCCCACCCCCACCCAGCCAGCACCCTGGGTAGGGGGCTGCTCTCTGACTACAGTCTCCATGGGGAGCACAAGCCCCCACCCCCTCCACAGTGGGTTTTGAGACATCGGAGACAGGAGGTGAGTCTGGTGGGAAGGAGGGAGGCCCTGGGCCGACCCAAAAGTGACAGTGTGACAGTGGACTTTGGAGCGCCACAAGCTGCTGGCCCAGTGTGAGTTCACGTCCTTCATCTGTAACTCGGCCAACAGCACCGGGCCCCTCGCCTGCCACGTTAGCAGCAAGCTTTGCTGGGGTAATGGGAGAAGGGCCCGGGGCGGCTGCTGCTAAAAGACATGCAACATCCCTTCGGTCTAGTGACATCACACGCATTCACACACGCACTTCACTCTCACATTTACAAATACTCAGACACACACATTCACCCTCTAACACTATTCACACACGTAGACGATCCACCCACAATCACACTCCCACACACCTGCTCAGCCAGTCACATACATTCAGTCTCTCAGAGGCACACCCTCACTCACACACACACTCATGCACACTCACAGTTCACACCCAGCGGTCACCCTTCACATAGCCAGCGTCACACACGTGAGCACTTACACCAACGTGCACTCACATTCACACATGCACACGCTCACATTCCATTCACACTTGCTCAGGCATACTTTCACAAGTCACTTTCACAAGTCACACACAGTCACACTCAGCTGCACACTAACTTCTAGATCACAGAGGTTCTCTCACACTCGCGCGCACGCACGCACGCACTCCTCCCCATTCACAGGACCAGTGGGGATGAGGGCAGCAGGCAGGGCCACCAGCTGGTGCTCGCCTCTCACACGCCCACGGGGCAGGGAGCGGGTCCCCCATCGGAGGCCAGGGCGTGAGTCACCGCGGCCACCGGCACGCCCAGACCAGGGAGGGGCGAGGTGGAGGGCCGCCGGCCGGGGTGCGGCCGGGTGGGGTGCCTCGCCCCCACGCCCCGACCCCGCCGCCCCGCCCCTCGTGGCCAGGTCGCAGTCAGCGCCGCGGGAGCCGGATGTCGGATGTCAGCCGGTGCGCAGCGACGCCGAGCCCCGCGCCCGGCGCCCTTCGCCGCCTACCGTACTCAGCTGGGCCCCCATGGTGGCGCCGCGCTGCGCTCGCTCCGCCGCCGCCGCCGAGACAGAGGAGCCGCCGCGCCCAGGGCCCGCCCCGCGGTCGCGTCACTTTCGGAGGAGGGCGGGACCCAGTGGGGCCCAGTCCGGGCGCGGGGGCGGGAGGTGGAGCGCGGGCCGGTCCCATCAGCGTCCGCTCCCGGGTGCACTTGGAGTGGGCTCCCCGGCAGAGACGCACTGCACGTGCTCTCGGCTGCGCCCGCCGGCTGTGCGTTCTCCTGTGCGATGCTGACCGCCTCTGGGCCTCTATTGCTAGCCTAAAGGGAGGAAGATGGCGCCCCCCTCCCCCAGATGCGTGCTAAAATAAAATCCGGAAACTCCGCCGCAGCTTCCCAGGCTTGCAGGGGCAGGCTCCGCCTGGCCGGGCCCTTGATGGTGCTTCTGAGCACGTGGCTAGGCCTCAGGGCATTCCTGTGCCGACTCTGCTGAGTTCCTTCTCACTTCCAGGCCTTTGAACAGGCCATTCCCCCTCCTAGGAGCCCTATTCCCAGCTTCCTCAGGACCACCCTGGTTTATTGTGTGGGTATCACATCACGTGTTCCGTCTCCACAAGGCCTGCCCCTATCCCCTATTCAGGCAGACCCTGAGGTCTCCCTAGCACTAACTAGTGAGCCGAAGTCATGCTGCGTTTACCTTGGGGAATGTCTGGCCCCAGCCTCCCCCCTCCCAATGACCTATGGGGCTCCCCACTCGGCTTTGAAGTCTCCTGCTTATAGTAGGCGCTCATAAATACTTGTGGAATGAGTAAATTTAGCAGACACTGGACACTTCCTCTGGGTAGGCCCACGCTGGCACCAGAAGCACTCTCTGGCCCTACCCTCCTAGAATCATGGTTTTGGATCCGAATCCCAGTTCCTGGTACTCTGACCAGCCGGCCTGCAGTGGGCGTGGCGTTCCGACAACTGGACGCTGGCCAGGCAAAGGAACTGGGAGAGCCTGGGAGTGGGAATGGGGTGGACAGGCACAGGGTCAGCAACGCCAAAGGGGCTGATATGGCCAGAGCTGGGGGACAGTGGTGTGATGTGAGGTCAGGTGAGACAGCGTGGGGGCCCCAGGGGTGGGGGGTGGAATTGGGCTGTAGGGGAATGTGGGAAGCCCTGAAGGATTTAGGCAGGTGGAGAGTGACTCCTGGCTTTGAAAGGGAGCTGGGGATAGCGCGGAGGGAGGGCCGGGGAGGGGGGTCTGCCGCCAGGGCATGCGAGGGTCAGTAGATACTATTTCACTTCTCGTGATCACTATTTAAATTTTTTTTGAATTGATTCCATCTGGTGTGGCTCAGTGGATTGAGCGCCAGCCTGTGAACCAAAATGTCACCGGTTTGATTCTCAGTCAGGACACATGCCTGGGTTGTGGGCCAGGTCCCTGGTTGGGGCCGTGTGTGATGAATCTACCACACGTCTGCCTATGTTTCTCTCCCTCTCTTTCCCCCTTCCATCCCCTCTCTCAAAATAAGTAAGTAAAATCTTTTTAAAAAATTAATTCCAGCCCTGGCCGGTGTGGCTCAGTGGGTTGGGCATCAGACCACAAAGCAAAGGGTCACTGGTTCAATTCCCAGTCGGAACACACGCCTGGGCTGCGGGTCAGGGTCCCCAGTGGGGGGGGTGTGGGCGCCAACCACACATTGATGTTTCTCTCCCCCTCTTCCTTTCCCCCTTCCCCTCACTCTAAATATAAATAAATAAAATCTTTTTAAAAATTAATTCCAGAGAGAGGGGGAGGGAGGTAGAGAATCATTGGTGTGAGAAAGAAACGTCCATCAGTTGCCTGTGCGCGCCCCAACCAGGCCCCAGACCTGAAACCCAGGCATGTGTCCTGACTGGGAATTGAACCAGTGACTCTTTGGTGTGTGGGACAATGCTCAAACAACTGAGCCACTCCAGCCGGGGCACGCAATTTGAATATTTCAAAGGAAGTAATCGGATAGGAAAGCTTGCCTTCCGCACCCCTGAGCGGAGCTTCCCACTGCCAGGGGCCGGCTAGTCAGCCGCTGCAAGAGGCACCCTTTCCACGGAGCCTCCTCGTGGCCACGGGCGGCCTCCGCTTTTCCTGGCGCTGCTGGCTACGCTGGGATGGATGGTCACCACGGATGTACCCGTCAGCGTTAGAATGGAATCCGTTCTGCTGCCTGTACTGTCAGTTAACTTCTATGTGTTTGTGGACTCAAAAAGGACATCGTCCCCCTAAAGTTATGTATATTGTCACTGCTTCTCTTCAAATCATGTTAACTGGCCATTTCTTTCCTTCTTTTTTTAAAAAATATTTTTTTTATTTATTTTTAGACAGAGGGGAAGGGAAGGAGAAAGAGAGGGAGAGAAACATCAGTGTGTAGTTGCCTCTTATGTGGCCCCCACTGGAGACCTGGCCCACAACCCAGGGATGTGCCCTGACTGGGAGTCGAACCAGCGACCTTTCAGTTCGCAGGCCGCACTCGGTCCACTGAGCCACACCAGCTGGGGCCATTTCTCTCCTTCTTTATCTGTGTGGGTTTCTTCATAATCGCTTCTCTACGTAAAATCTAACACCGTTCACAACATTGGTCTTGCTGGAACGAATCCTGCCCGTGTTTACACTCCAGTCCACTGACACACCTCACCGAGCACAGCACAGAAGGAGATTTCATGCCCAGTTATATCTGGAAGCTTCCCTTGAAAATGACCTGCCCTCCAGGTCTGGCCTCACTCTGGCGTTGGCTCCTGCTTAGCTGTGTGACCCTGTCCATGGCCACACATGAACTTGGGGAGGCCACACCTGGCACGGAAGTGGACAAAGGCTGAAAATGAAGCCAAAATGGGGAATGCATTTTGTGGGCCTGGGGCACCCACGTGGCCAGAGCGGTTGCTTAGGAGCTTTGGACGGTCATGACTCCTGTGTCACCGGACACCCCCTGCAGCCGCACCCTCTAGGCGGCTTGGTCCCGGGCCCAGCAATCCTGTCTTGCAGCTGTCCCTGCCCCTGGTGAGGGACTGGCCCAGGGGCATTTGTTTTCCCCAGTTATTGAGTTGGGCCTCAACTGGAGGGTTTCTTCCTGGGATTTGGACTCACTTGCAATAGCCAAGTGAGACCCCTTTTCCCTGAATCTCCCTCTTTTTAAAGATTATTTTTTAAACAGAAGGGAAGGGAGGGAGAAAAACATGGCTTGCTTGCCTCCCACAAGTCCCCAGCCAGGACGAGGCTTGCATGTGTGCTGTTGGAGAACTGAACAGGCCACGTTTAGATCCCAGGCTGGCCCTCAACCCACTGAGCCATGCCGGACGGGGCTCTGAGCCTCCCTCTCCTCCCTGCCTGTCTCATCCTGCCTGCACCTTGGAAGGCAGGGGTGTCCCTTGAGGGGTGGTGGGCGGCCACTGCAGGTTCAAGTTTCTTTGGAGAGGGAAGAATAGATTTCTTCCCAGACCCCTTGGGGGCTGCTCACCTCCTGCAGGAATGTAGGGCGGCCTCGGGGGGTATAGCGTGGGGGCAGGAGAAGACCTGGGACTGCAGGGAAGAGGTGGCTTCCTCCTTGCTCTTGGGACTCAAACCAATTGGGGCAGGTTCAGCTGCCACCCACTGTGTGACCACAGGCCAAGGCCCTCTGTTCTCAGGCTCCTCCTCCAAGAAAAGGCGTTGGGCTGCAGGGACTTTAAATAGGGACTTTAAATAGGGACTCTCCTACTCCTGATGTTTTATTCTGGGTGCACGCTCCCTCAGACTTTTACTTGGAAAAATGTCCCATGAACAGAGAAGGGTGGGAAAAGTAGGATGAACTTACCAGTTGTCATATTTGACACCCACCCCCCTTACTCCCTATCGATCTGTTTGCTTTTGCTGAACCGTGGAGAGTTAGCCGCAGTGTGTGAGCCTTCGCTCAAAGCTCTCCTCCCCGGGGTCTCCCGAGACCAGGGCCGTTCTCCTGCCCCCCCACTGCCATGGTCAACTTCAGGAACTGTAGCCCGGGAACAACACTATTCCCTCCTTCCGGGTCCACGTCCCTCCTGGCCCAGCGGCCCCGTGATGTCCTTTCTGGCTCAGTCTCTAATCCCTGGTCAAGTGTCATTGTGTTGACTTGGCAGGTCTGTTCAGTCTCCATAAATCCAGAGACTGGGATCAGAGGCCCGGTGGCGAGTCCTCCGGCAGCTGGCACCTGCCAAGTCTCCCCACTGTGAAGGGAACTTTCACTTTGACGCTGTGTGAAAGTTTCCTTTGATGATTCCAGCTTCTGTTGAAGCTCCTCACCTGAGTTGTTCTTCAGGCGGCTTCACAGGTTTACAAGGTGTATTGGGGAAAAGAAAAGACCTTTGTCCTGCCTGGTCAAGGTCCTTCAGTGAGACAAAGAACAGGGCTGCCCCGCTGGCCCTGGCCCCATTGCCTTCTGGGCGTGTCCAGTCCTCTGCTCAGGTGTTTGGCCCTAGGGCGAGGCTGGGAGGCGGGCAGAGAAACCACCTTTTCATTACTGGGTGGAGGAAACCGCGGCCCAGCGGGCAGAGAAGTGGGCGGTAGGGAGTGGCTCCTGCCCGGGAGCCTCCAGGCTCCAGCCCCATCTGTGGACTGGAAAGGAGCCTTCCAGGCTGATTAGAGGGCAAGGTTCGGGGTTCAGGTTGGTGCTGTGTGACCCCCAGCAGTCGCCCTGGTCCCCATTACCTGTGCAGGACTGAGGTTGCCAGATTTAGCAAACTTCCCATCTCCATCTGCATGTCAGATAGCCAGTGGACAATTGTGTGGTACGTGTCCCAAGTATCTCACTCAAATGTACTCATACTAAAAAGTCCTACTAAAACCTCACGATGCCCGTTCAATTCTCAGAGAAACGAAGAATGATTTTGTCAGCCACGTGCGGGAGATTGAAGCACATGGCAGGTGTGATCCGATGTGAGAAGTGATGCAGGTGACGCTGGTGGGGCCGTGAATGCTGGGCGAGCTGCTCTTCTGGGAGGGTCCGGCAGCCCTGGCAGGCCACTGCCAGACAGTTCTAGAAAGTTCCCTCTAGCTATGCGATGGTAGGGAGCGTGGACAGAGGGGAGCAAAAGGAGCGAAGGCTGGGGAGCAATTAAGGAGTGGCTGCAGTGGCTGGAGACATGTCAGGAGGCTCAGGCCAATGGTCAGGGAATGGAAAGGGCATTCGAGAGAAAGGACTGATGGGGCGGGGGGCCCACCAGCTGGGGAGGGAGAGCAGAGGCTCCAGCCTTGTGCGGGGGCAGGTCTGGGGGACAGTGGGCGTGGGCAGGGAAAGCCTGGGGGGTGACGGAGTCCGGGCTGTGCAGGTCCTGAGGGGCAGGGCCCACGAAGGAGGGACGCGGAGGCGGGGCAGGGGGGCAGGCTGTGCAGTGACCTCCCAGGGGGCACTTCTGCCCACCACTGCCCCCACCTCATGTTTGCTACCTGAGGAGCTGGCTGAGAAGGGAGGGCAGGGTCTCCCCGACTCCTGGAGGGGAGAAGCCAGACCAGCCAGACCATCGCCCAGCCCTGGCTGAGTGTCTGCAGGGGCCCAGGAAATGATTCGCTGGGAGCTAATGAATTAACCCCCTCCGGCATTTGCAATCTGAAGAGGGAGCTTGTTTAAAAAAAAAAAAAAGAAGAGAAAGAGGAAAAAGATGAAAAAGATGAAGCTTTTGGGCAGAGACTGAGGTATTACTGAGGAATTGCAGGCACCTGCTCAGACTTCTAAGGTGCTTCAGTGGGGGTAGGGGTGCTGGGGGGGAGAGGGAGAAGATTCTTGCCAGTGTCACCAAGCCTGTTCTGCTGAGGCCTCTGGGGAAGCCACACGGTCTGCTCTCTCCCTGCCAGCACTGGTGACAGGCGCTCTGTGTGGCAACCACATCAGGATGTCTCCTGGGAAGTATTCAAAGCAAGCACAGTCCCAACCTCGGGCATCCAAACCCTGTGGAGGCAGTGGGACCTGGCCAGGGCCCCTGGGGTGGGCGAGGAGCGCCACACTATCTCTTACCCAGGTCATCCTGCCCTCACCTTAGAGAGGAGAGGCTGTGGCTCAGAGAGGGAAGAGCCTTGCTCAAGGTCACACAGCTGGTGGGCGTGGGGCTGGAGTTTGAACCTGGCCTATTTGCGTCTGAAACTCAGCTGGTTCTGGTTTCCTCTTGGTTGTCACTGGCCAGGGCTGCCTTCAGTGGGTTGCAGGGACTGACTTGGGGTGGGCGGCTCTATGTCGCTGTCCCAAATCCTGTTTTCCCCAAACGAGAGATTTTCAGATCTTGGCTCTTCCTGTGTGACCTTGGGCAAATCATGCCCCTCTCTGGACCTAAGTTTCCTTGGCTATGAAATGGAGGAGCACCTACAATCCAAGTAAAATTGAGCTAGGGAAAAGGTTGCAAACTGCTGCCCAGAGGGGGCATCCAGCTGGGGAAGAATCTGGATTCATTTCAATCAATTGCCAAGTTAGAAACTGCCAAGTTGGCTTCTTGTTACACATCTGAGATTCTTGTTGGACCAGCTCTCAGCTGGGGGTTATTTTTGCAACCTCTGATGGAGCTGATTCTTCTGAGATCAGAAGATCTCCCCCCAACCCCCCTATAGAATGTAACTGTCCTGTGCCCTGGCCCCTGGGAAGCAGGAGACTGAAGGGCTAGGCTCCACTCTGCCCCACCCAGCTGCCTGACTGTGGCTGGGCACCATTTCCTTCCGGAGGGTTGAAATGGTTCACCTGAGTCCTCACAGCCAGTTAGTGGGGAACTGGCATTTGAAACCAACTTCTTAATGTTGTATTTTGATGAACAGAAGTTCATGATGTGAATGAAGTTCACTTTATCAGTCTTGTGTTGAAGGTTGGTGCGTTTTGTGCAGACACGCCGATCTGAAACTTTCCGCGCGCACGCCCACGCGATCTCGCCACAGTTCAATACATGGAGTACTACCATTTATCTCACCAAGTTCCGTGGAAAGGTGTTTAGCTTTTTCCTCATTTTTCACCATTTTGGACGAAACTGTGGGGAATACCCTAGCAGGCACGTTTGCATTTTCTGATCACTTCCAAAAAAATAAATGCTTGGACATGGAATTTCCTGGGCAAAGAGAGAGCAAAGTTTAAAGACTCCTAATCAGACAGCCAAACGGTCAGTGGCACACTGCGTGAGTTGGTATTTTCTAGGGCTGTCATAACTACTGTGACAAACTGACTGACTTCAGCAAGCAGACATTCATTCCAGCGCGGGGTCAGGAGGCCAGAGGTCTGAAACGGAAGCTGGTTCTCTGAAGCTCCCAGGGAGAAAGTTTCCTGTGTTTCTCGGCTAGCTTCTTGGGGCTGCCTGCTGTTTGTGTGAGGGGTGAGCAGCCACCCCCCCCCCCCAGGGGGCTCTCCTCGGGGGCAGGAGCTGGGCACCTGGGTGTGACTATCTCTGCACTGACTGAGAACGTCCCAGCACAGTTCCAGGCATGCGCAGTGAGCTGGAGCCTGAAGCAAAGCGAGCCACCAAGGAAAGAGGCATTCTGGGTCCCCCTCATGGAGTCAGTCCATCGCTGGCCTCAGCCTCTGAGCCACCTTCCGAGCCTGGCTGCCTGCTACAGAAGGCCAGACTTCTGAGCTCTGCCATCCCCGTAACCCGCGTGAAAACGCAGCCTGAACAGGCGGGAGCGGGACTGACCGGTGCAGCATCGCTGGGGAAAGTCAGTGTCCAGCTTTCAGCAGCACAGGAACAGACCAGAGCCAGGCTGCTCTGATGAGCAGACTGGCAGACTGTGGATGCCGCGAGGGTCCCAGAAGGTGTAGGATCCAGAATGTTCCTGGTTGAAGAGCTGATGTTATTGAGGGCTTCCGGGGTGCCAGGTGCCCTTATCATTCACTTAACCCCCACAAGAAGCCAATGTGGGTTACTGCGGGGGGAAACTGAGGCACCAAGCTATTTCGTGAGCGCTGGAGGGGATGCAAAGCCAAAGGCGCTGGCTCTAGAGTCCAGGTTCTTAATATGAAGCGCTACCACTTGGGGCAGAAACTAGATTCAAACAAGCCACGCAGACAGGAGTGTCCCAAGGGCCCCTGAAGTAGCTCACCAAATGGAAAGGCCTTGGGAAAGGCTGGAGAATGACGCGCCTCTTTGCCTATTCCTGCCACAGATGGTGTCTTCCCACTTGGGTGGGCCTCCCCAGGCCTGAGTAGAGAAATCCTAGGGAAGGGCTCTGATTGGTCTGTTTTTATTACGTGTACATCTTTGGACCAATCAGTGCCGCCAAGAGGCTGGCACTCTCCAATTGGGTCAGGTGCCTAGCCCTTAGCCAATCACTCTGTGAGGGAGGTGGAGTCAAGTGGGGGAAGGTTGATTCCCATCAGGATGACAGGGCCCGTGGGAGGTGAGGGCGGAAGGATGCCCAGGAGAAGGGGACAGCACTCCTGTGACCTCGAGGGGAATTGAGTAAGATGGCCGCCACCCCGTGAGAGTCACCACTGGATCCTAGAGCTGGAAAAGGCTTCCTCCCTGACTTGCTGTGTGTCTTGGGCAAGGAGAGGATGGGAGGGTGCTCTGAGAACCTGAAAATACCGCGTAATTTTCTGCAAACGAAGGAGGAAGAGCGACACGGCAGAACACCGCACTCTGCCAGCTGCCATGCCTCTGCGGAGGGATAGGATCAGAGATATTAATCTGGGCTTCTCTCCGTTTCTCCTGTATTTTCCCCTTTCCCTCCCCTGCGCTCACCACCCCAGGGAACGACCTGAGCCAAGCGGAAAGCCAGGAGCCTGTCTGGAGTGGGGAGAGGGTTCCCAGCGTGGACAGAGCTCCCTGAGGACACACACATGGGAAGAGAGGCCCCCAGCCCTGACCAGGGAGGTGGGCCCAGGGCTGGGGCACGCGGGGAGAGGCTGAGGGAGGCCCCTGGATCCCGCAGCCAAAGGCCTTGCCCCCAGCACTCCTGGGGCCCCTGGGACATCCCGTGTGAGTTAGAGAAAGGTGGCCCCTCTGGGAGGTGCCCCACGCTGGGATCCCTTGCTGAGTGGCTGCGCTGGGCTTCCTCTCCCACCTCTGCTGGGTTCTTGCTCATCAGGATGAGGTGGTTCTGACTGTGCTGTTTTCTGTGTGGGCCTTCCCCATGTGCATGTGTGACCAGGGCCCAGACGGTCTCCCCAGAAAAGCTTCCCAGGCCCAGCCCAGTAGGGGTGAGGAGGCAGGAGGGAGCTGCTCGATCCCAGCTGCCCGGTGCTCGTTTGTGAAGACCAGAGACCAGCAGGGCCAGCAGCAGCCAGTCTCCCTCCTGAAATTAAGATTCTGGTGTTGAGGCTTATTTCCTGCTGGCTGGGCAGAGGTGGGGTGTAGAAGTTGAAACTGTCTTTTAGACAACAGTGTCCCTGGCACAGCTGTGTGCGTGGAGTGAGAGTCCTATCCAGTCCACGCCAGGGACCTCGTTTTATTCTCACAACCACCCTGTGAGGCAGGAAAGCCGGTCCTCGTCTCACAGATGAGGAGAGCGAGGCAGACTCAGAGAGGCCGAAGAGCCTGCCCAGGGTCACACAGCCCCCCGCACAGCAGAGGCCCAGCAGACACCCCATCTGTAATTTGTATCTCCCCTCCTTCCCCTCCCCTCCCTCCCCCTCCCCTCCTCTCCTCTCCTCTCCCATTTTTCCTTCTTTCACTCATTTGACAGTTTTAGCAAGTGCCAATTATACCTGTCACACCCTGTGAGACCAGGGTACCCGGTGCGGAACAGGCAGGTGGGAGACAGGACGGGGGAGCTGAAAGCGTGGCCTCTCTGAGGCCGAGCTGCGTCATCTGTAACTCGGCTGTGATGGTGGTGTGCACGGCCTCACCTGAGCAGGGCTCTGCCCCACCTCGGGGAGGGTGGGCTGTCTCCACGAGTTATTCGGAATTTTTCTGAGTGAGACATTTGTCTCCTCACGGCACTCGAGGCAGGGCAGTAAGAAGCCAGGAAAAGTTGTGGGCAAGTGGGATGAGAACACTGAGACAAGAAAATTACACAAGGCCAAACAATGTCAACAATGTACAGCCAGCTGGTGAATCGCAAGACCTTCCCTTCCCCAGCCAAGGACGCTGGAGAGCGAATGGTTTACGCCTCTCCTTTCGAACCAGAGCACACGTCGCTTAAGTCACCCCACTCTGGGAGCTAGAGGACAGAGACCCAGCCTAACCCAAGGACAGATGAAGTCAGGGGAACAAGTAACAAAGACCTGATAATGTCAGACAGACCCAAGATGACAGTGAAGTAGAAGGCTGACCAGAGAATAATCCCAAACTCCCCTATGCGCTCACTTGGGTGTATCAGCGTATTAGAAATGCACCTGGCTAGCTGACGAATATTCCTCTGAAACCCTCCCCTGAGATTCTCACCTGCAGGAGGGAGCGAGAACCCCTAAGACTAAGATCCGAGGCGGGCTCTCTCTAGAGCACACCCACACCCCGTCTTATTTTCAGGCATGAACTTTTTACTTTCTCCTAAACCCTAAGGGCCCCATGAGACTGGCAACCAGGGGAGTGGCAGGCAGCGGCAGCTCGACCTGGGCTAAACCCCTGATTCTGTCTCCCTGGCCTGCCCTCTAAGCCCCCACCATCTCTCTGACTTCCCAGCGAGCTCACGGCAGCCCCACCGTGGCTCACTTCTTTCCTGTCATGTTTCTTCAGGGCCGAAGCTGCCCACTGCCCAGGCTCTGTCCTTTTGCTCCTTCTCCCCTGTGTCCTTCCTTTGTCTCACTGGCCCCAGCTGCGAGAAACACCCCCCAAATTCCCTGGACTCGTTTTGTGGAATCTTTCCTGCACCACGTCAAGAACCCACGCCACGCACTGCAGGCCGGCCCAAGGCAGGCCTGCTCCAGACCTCGCCCCTTCCAGTGACACATTTATGTACTTAACACTTATATCAGTGTGAACTCATGGGGATATTTTTTATTTTTACTCTTTGATGGGTAGGTATTTTAGAAACTTTCCTACTTTGGGATATAATCCTATTCTTTCCTCTGCACCCCCATTGTTCCATCTTTGGCCGTCAGCAGCTCTTCCCCTGGGCCGGCGCCCGTTTACGCAGGGCGTGTGTCCCCCAGCACGTCCTCGGGGCCTGGCCTCTGTCACTGACAGTGTGCTCCAGGCCCCTGCTGCGCTCTTCCGGCCCAGTCCCAGAATCTGCCATTTCTCCAGGGGGCCTTGGCTCCTTTGATTCAAGAGTGGTGTTAGAAACCACCGTCTGACTGAATAATATTCCACCATATGGGTAAGATATCCTCCTATACTTTATTTGTCCATCTGTCTGTTCGTGGACATTAGGCTGTTTCCCCTGCTGGGCTGTCATGAGTCATGCTGCTGTGAACATCTGTGTTTGGATTTTTGTGTGGACAAGTTTGCATTGCTCTTGAGATGTACCTAGGCGAGGAATTGCTGGGTCGTACAGTAATTCTGTTTACCTGACTGAGGGACGGATGAACCGTTTTCCCCGGCGGCTGCACCAGACGACATCCCGCCCCCCCAGCAGTGCGGGAGGGGCCCAGTTTCTCCATATCCTCAGCAACACTGGCCCGTGCCTGTCTTCTTTTTTAACCCTCCCCCAAGGACATGTTTTTTTCATTGCTTTTAGAGACAGAGGAAGAGAGAGAAACACTGATCAAGAGAGAAGCATCTCCTATGTGCCCCGTTGTATTATGTCCTTAAATTGATTCTGTTTTTCCCTTGAAAAACAAACTTTCTGTCCTCATCAGTAGAGAACAAGTACCACTGGCCAGAAATAGAAAGTAACCACACAAATAAGCCCAGTGGAAATAATGTGATTAAACTGTGGCTGGAGGCTGTTGCCGGCCAGAGGCAGGGGGGGGGGGGGGGGGGTGCTGCTGTCCCTGGTAACACCAGGGCTTGGCCAGGGTTGGGGAGCCGCCTGTGGGCTTGCACCAAACCGGGGCTTTCTCCTCCTCCCAATCAGAAGGCTGGAGAGACCCTGAAGAGACAGGAACTTGCTCTCCGCCGGACTCCACTTTAGTGACCGAAGGACCCTCCCCCAGCCCCAGGGGTACACTGGAGTGGCGAACCCAGAAGTGCCTCACGCACAAGGGTGTTGGGCTTTGGCTAAAGGCCTCCCACTGCCCCCAGCAGCTCACCTGGGCAGGTCTCCGACGGCAGGTCCACCTGTGTGAATTCGGGCCTGGTCACCCCGGGTTCTTTGTCAGTGTTTTGGAGCCTGGTCAGCAGAAAGCCAAGTCTCACAGCCCACTTCTGCTGGAAATGCCAGGGGCAAAGGACCCAGCCACGACCCCCTGTGAGGTCCCGTCCCTCGAGGCCCTGTCTTATCTGGACACACCCTACCCCACAGGGGACCTTGTAGTTTGCACACTGGCACACTGCAGGGAGGCCTCTGAGGGTGGGCCTGCTTTCAGGGAGCTGAAGGTCAGTGTGTGTGTGTGGGGGGGGGCTCAGGTCCAGAAACAGGTGGTTACAGAGAGAAAGGTGCGAGAGTGGAGGGGAGGCTGAGGGCCCCCCCATGAACCTGTGAGCAGCCCCATGAAGTCACAGCCACACCTGGCTTCAGAGTGAAGATGGAGAAGAAAAAGGAGTTTTCAAGATGTCAAGGGCCTGGCTGGCCAGGGAAGAGGTTGCCAGACGGCATCCCGCACTTGTGCCAGGGACAGTGAGCCAAAAATGGCACCTGGGGTTCTTGGGAGGGCTCCTGGGTGGGCGTGGAGGAGGTGCACCGGGAAGGAGTCGTGGGGCCCTGCAGGGAGGCATCCTAGGCCAGCCCAGTGGAAGAGCTCCGCACGAAGCTTGCGTCATAGCCCTGTTATCTAGCGCCCCCAGGTGGACAGTTTGAGAATGGGCGAAAACGCTGGAAAAGGAAAGCGGCATTGCCTTGACTTCCCAGACGCGATAAAGTCACCACGTGGGGCTGCCTCAGGCAACCCCACCCAAATCTGGCCTCCACCACGGTCCTGCTCCCGGACCTCATGGGGGTAAAGGCGAACTCGCGGTTTCATTATTTGTAAACTGAGGTGCAATCCCAGGAGGCCCTCAGCTAGTTGGAGGTCTCCCCAGCTCCCCACAGTCTGTTTTTGCTCTGGCCTGGCCAACTGGTGACCGAAGCTACACGGTGACCTTTCAGGTCTCAGAAAATCCACAGAAGGCTGAAATACTAACATGGCCATTGAAGGCAGGGGACCGTGGCTCTGACAGACGTCGCTGTCACCCCTGCAACCTGAACGGGCCTGGGCTAGTTATTTCCCCTCCTTGGGCTTCCAGCTGCTCATCTGTAACATGGGGTAAATGAGATGGTGTGTGAAGCACCCACCATGGAGACGAGCCTGGCTTTTTCCAGGTAGGATTGCTCGGAGAATTTCATCACGGTAAGTTAATTTCAGTTTAATGAGACAATGCACATGCAACTTGCAGCCTGGGCAGAGTCTCAGTGATGCATGCTGGGCCTGCTGGGGCTCTGAGACACCTGCAGGCTCAGCTGTTCCGGGCGGGGGCCAGGCAGGCACGGCCTGGAGGTGGCACCCAGGCCTGGAAGCAGAGAGGGCCTGCTCCTCCCTTGCTGCCGGCCTTTGTGCCAGCCTGGACCCCCAGGGGGCTTCCTCGGGGGTCTCCACCTCAGCCAGCACAAACACAGAGGCACCAGGCCCTGTCTAGGTCACACAGGGACCTGGGATGGCCAGGATGAACTTGACTCACAGCTCCAGGCTCCTCATCTGAGCCAGATGCCCACTGGCCCTCTCTGTGCCCACTTCGGATCCACCGGACGAAGCCCTGCCTGGGCCTGGAGGTGTCTACCTGCTCCCCGCTCTTTCAAGTCTCTTCAGAGAGGGGAAGAAAAATGTCTTTTCTTCTACCTGCTAGGTCTGTGGGCCTGGGCCTGCCCAGGCCCCCGCTCACCCCAGGCCTGTCTCCCATGGCTTCAGTCTGTGTTTACAGGAGGAACACGGGTGGCTGCTGAGCTGACTCAGCTCCTCCTGAACGAGAGTGGGACGTGGGGGCCACAGAGGCTGTGTGGCCCAGGGGCAAGGGCTGGGTAAGGCCTGGTAGGGGCCCAGGGGTGCGAGATGTCCCAGGAGCTGCAAGGTCACAAGCATTCAGAGCAGACAGCACTTGGGGACATGGACAAAGAGCATGGCCTACTCTGTCACCTGCCACTGTGTGACCCTGGGCAAGTGACTTGACCTCTTTGAGCCTCAGCTGCTGAATTGTAGAGAATCCTCTTTCACCGCACGAGTGTCCGACAGGTGCTGAGCAGGCGTTTGATGAAATCCAACACCCATTCCTAGTTTTAGAGAAAAGAGTTTTTAAAAATAGGAATAGATTTTATGCTTTCACATGATAGAAATGTATAAATATATGGCACCAAAGCCGGCACTGCATTTGCTGGTAAAAGCCTGGGTGCAGGCCCATTACCTTCTGGGATGGAACCAGGACCTCCTGTCGCCGCTGCTGCTGAATGCTGCTTTGGGGACTAACCCAGGCAGTGAGGCAGGACACGTCCCTGAGAATGAGTGCTGGGAACACAGAGGCAAAATTCTCATGTTTTTCGATTATTACCTACAAAAGCTAAGAGAAGCCCTGGCTGGTGTGGCGCAGTGGATTGAGCACCAGCCTGCGAACCAGAGGGTCACTGGTCTGATTCCTGGTCAGGGCACATGCCTGGGTTGTGGGCCAGGTCCCCAGTGAGGGGTACGAGAGGTAACCACACATTAATGTTTCTGTCCCTCTCTTTCTCCCTCCTTTCTCCTCTCTAAAAACAAATAAATAAAATATTTTTTTTAATCTAAGAGAATCAATTAGAAAAACTATCACAAACTTTAGATTTAAAAACATCAGTATTTGAAAATCAAGTGAAACTAGCCTGTAGGGTATTACGACGGTGATTATATGTACATATACATTTGTCCAAACCTGTACAATGTACTGAGAGGGAGCCCCCATGGACTGGGTGACAACGATGTGTCATTATCGGTTTGTCGACTGTAACAAGTCAACCACTCTGGGGGGGAGCGTTGACGCCCGGGAGGCCGGGCCTGTGCGGCAGGGGTTTTGTGGGACTTCTCTGTGCCTTCCGATTTTGCCGTGACCCTGACGCTGCTCCAAAAACAAAGTCCATAAAAAAGTCAGTCGCCTATATATAGATTGCATTGTTGATAAGTAGTAATCAATTAGAATATGTCTCTGATGAAAAGAGCTCATTCATAATGGCATTTAAGAAAAAAGAAGTAAAATGTTAGGAAATGGTTTAGCAAGGATTGAGTAAGTTCTGGCTGCAGACAAGGCGTAGTGGGAGACTCACACAGACAGGCTTTCTTCTTGGCTAAGAAACCCAACATCATCAAATGTCTGTTTTTTCTGAATTACTTATGAATTTAATAAAGTCCAAACAGGATACTGAAAAACTTCATCAAATGACTCATCCAGAAGAGTGAATGTGTGAAAATAGCTGGGGAGATTCTGAGAAGGAAGAGTGACAAGGAAGGACTGAATCCATTAAGCTATTAAAAGATGTAACGTGCCCTGGCTGGTGTGGCTCAGTGGACTGAGCACTGGACTGCCAACCGGAGGGTTGCCTGTTCGATTCCCAGTCTGGGCACAGGCCTGGGTTGCAGGCCAGGTCCCTAGTAGGGGGCGCACAAGAGGCAACCACATATTGATGTTTCTCTCCTCTTTCTCCTTCCCTTCCCTTACTCTCTAAAAATCTTATAAAAAAAAAAAAAGAAATGAGTGATCAAGTGATCAAGCCATGAAAAGACACAGACTAACTTTAAATGCATGAAGCTTAGTTTAAGAGGCTGGTCTGAAAGCCACACACTGTGTAACCCCAACTGTCTGACATTCTGGAAAAGGCAAAACTACAGAGACAGTAAAAGCACCGGTGGTTGGGGAAGGGTGCCAGAGTGAGGCAGAGGCTGTTGGGCAGAGAAGCTGTTCTCTGGATACCGTAGTGGAGGCTACAACGTTGCGTACTGGTCAAAGCCCACAGAACGTGCAATGCAGAGAATGGACTCTAATGTAACTTACAGACTTTAATGAATAATGGTCTGTCAATGTCAGTTCACCAGTGTGAACCAACAGTATTGTTCTAACGAAAGATGTGAACAACAGAGAAAGCTGTGAGCAAGGAAGAGAGGGGGTATATGGAAACTCTGTAGAACCTACTTAATCTGAGACTGACCCCCCCCCACAATAAAGTCTATTGATAAAGACAAGAAAATGAACCCCGAGATGGACAGCCTTCCTCCATGCGAGACCAGCCCTCCCAGGCAGGAAGGGGAGGATCCCTCTGGGGTCAGCTGGAGAGGTACTGGCTGGATGTCCAGGTCCTCATCCCAGCTCGTGAGTCAGGCGAGCCTCTCTCCTTCCCGGGGCCAGAGACCTGCGTGTCGAGGAGACGCCCTGCCAGGTAAAGGGGTTCAGAACACGCCTCCCCAAAGACGCCGCCGTGGCGTGCTGATGACTGTGTGCTGGAGGCCGGTGAGAAGCGGCAGGCGCAGGAAGGGCTCGCTGGCCTCCCGTTTCTGCCAGAAAGTGGGCCGTGGACTTTCCCAGGAGGAAGGTGCCCTCCCTGCGCCAGGAAAAGCCCACTCTTGTCCCCGGAAGCCGGGGGTGGGGAAGAGATCAGATGAGGGAGCGCGCAGAGCCGGGTGCGCGCCTGCTGGGGGCGCGGGACTCCAGGGGACGCCCTCCGACCAGGAAAAGGATCCTGCGGTCGCTTCCATCCCGAGTACCTACCTCCGAGAGCGGGTGTGCGCCCAGTCGGTGTGGGCTTATTCGCCCGCCCTCATCCGCGCTGCTCCAGGAGATGTTCCAGGTTATTTGACGCCTGTTCCCGCATCCTGCACCGCACCTCAGCCCCCTGGGTGGGAGGAGAGGCTGCGGGCCCCCGAGGGCAATGCTGTACACCGGGCGATGACGCTCCGGGGAAACCGGACGACACAGCAGAAGCTCTGCCCAGGGGCGGCTGGACAGGTGGGGGAGGCCACCGGGAGGACGAGGGGTTGCCTGGGGGGAGGAAATGTTCCCGGCCGAGGGCACGGCCTGAAGGAAGGCCCGAAGATGGGAGAGCTGGGGTGCCGGGGCCTTCGGAGCCGCGCATGGGGGAGGCCAGTGGGGCCCCGGTGAAGGGCTGGAGCCCTTTGCGGAGAGCTGCGTCCCCACCCTCGCAGCCTCTCGTCCGGGGCGCCCTCTGACACCCCGGCCGTCTGAGAGGCGTCCCCTGGCATCTCCGACCCGCAGCCTCGGGCCCCAGTGCAGCCCCGAGGTGGCAGCATCGCGCGCGCAATCAAATCTGCCCCTCCATCCCTTTACGTGGGTCATTCCTCTGCCGGGCTCAGCACTGCCTGCTCTGTCCCCCGAATTGTCCAGCGCTCCAGGGGCTCCGTATGTTGGTGGGAAGAGGTGCTTGAATGCACGGCAGGTCATGCGGGGAGGGGGGTCCTCATCGAACCTGATGGGTTCAGAGAGGTCCTGCTGGTCACTGCTGAGGACAGAACCTGAGACAAAGAAGGTGCTTAATAAACGTGAGCCCCTCTTAAGAACAGCGGCCTCCCAAACCCCCATAGGCTCCAGACAAGTCCGCTGCAGCTTGGGCGCTCGAGTTTCTTCCATCCCTCTCCACTTCCCTGCCTTCAAAGCCGACTCAGCTTCCTTTGACTAAGAGTCCAGAAGTCCTTCCGGCCCCTCCCTCTCTGTCTTCTACCTGGTTATTAAGGACTCTCGATGATAACATCATTGCCCCTCAGGGTAACATTTCTATTTAATGAGAAAGTTCAGGCTGGGTGGCACCTGAAACCCAAAGGAAGCCATCACGGTGGAATTTCAGGCACAGACCTCTAAGCCGGCCAGGTGAGGGCGGGCTCCCCACCTCCCTTCATCCCCTTCAGGTCAGCCACAGGGTCTGGGCCCAGTGTGGAGAAGGGCTTCTCTGACCAAGGTTTCCCACAGGACTCCCTGCAGAGCTGCAGCGGGCGGCCGGGGCACATTGGGATGCAGGATACCGGCTTCCTCAGGACCCGCACCACCTCAGGCCGCTGGCCCTCCCAGGTGGTGGCGATGAGGGCCACCTGTGAGGTCTGAGCGCTCCTTTCCCATTAGTGCAAAATTCCAAAGAGAGACGTGTCACTGAGGGCAGAAGCGAGGCCTGGCTCTGGCTTTGAGACTGGCTCTGACCTTGAGCTTGTTATTCCCTGAGCCTCAGTTTCCTCATCTGTAGAATGAGAATCATTGTACCTGTTCTGTCTCTAGCAGCCTTTTTAATGTCTTTGAGCTTCAATGTTCTCACCTATAAAATGGGGATAATTACAGCCTTTCCTGTCTACCTTACACGTTTGCAAGTAAATCTATCCCTTTACTCATTAAAAAAACAATAATAATAACAATGATGATGAATGGAGCGTGCTCGCTACATGCCTGGCATGTGTACCTGACGAATTTACTCATTCCTCCTGGCCACTGTGGGAGGCAGATGCCCGCATCCGCACCACTTCACAGATGAGAAACCCGAGGCCCCTGATTCATTCACTCAGCCTCACGCAGCTGAGTGTGATTCAGACTCACTCGGTCTGGGCCCACGGGTCCCTCTCTGGACACAGTCCACTGCACCAGGGACTGTTACGTGGTGGCCCCAATCAACGGAGGTTCCGTGAATGACCGTGCAAAGTGCCCTGCAGGGAGAGGGCGCCCAGCTCAGACTGGGGCGGGGGCGGCCATGCCCTACCCTGCTCACTGATGCAGGTGAGTGTTGTAGGTTTTTGCAGAGAAATATGCAAAGGATCTCTGTCATTTGTCACGTAGTCTCATCCCCAACTGAGATCTGGGACTTCTGTGGGGCTCCTGGTCTGGTCGAAAGCGCACAAAGGTGGGCTCAGAGAGACCAGAGCTCACATCTCGGCTGCGTGACTACTTCTCTGAGCCTCCACAGCCTCGTCTCTAAAATGGGTACATTTATGACAGCTGAGTAAGGTGGTGATGGAAAGTGCATGAGAAAATGTGGAGGAAACCTGCAAAGGGCGCGGGGACCGTGGCAGCCGCAGTGGGTCGGTCCATTTCCCACATGCCCGTGGACCCGGAGGTGGACCCCGGAGACCAGCCCCTGGGCCCTCAGCACCCACTTCCACGCCACAGACCGTTTTCTCTGGGGAACAGTATGTGGCTGTACCAGAAATAAATGAAACCCCCTGGAAAATACCGTCTTGGTAGCTTTGGTCATCTCGGCTTCCCAAATGGCCTGCTTGTTGCAGGGGTCACTTGCTCTGTGTCCTTGAGCTCTTATTGGAAACAGAGCTTAATTTGCAGGAGAAGAACTCGCCTAATGTACCTGGGACCGTGGCAGGACAGGGGCATTTGTTTACCTATCAAGGTGGGTAAGTCCCATGCCAAGCTCTGTCCTAGGAACAAAGAGAGTCAAGATTTCTTTCTTTTTTCTTTTTTTGGTTTCACTATTGCATCATTACTTTGGTTTTATTTTTTTTCTCCCTCTGCTTATTTTATTTAATTTACTATTTTATTTTATTTATTTACCTTTAGAAGGGAAGGGAAGGAGAGAAGGAGAGAAATATCAATGTATGGTTGCTTCTGGTGCATTCCCTGCTGGGAACTGGCCTGCAACCCAGGCATGTGCCCTGACAGGGAATCGAACTGCGATGTTTTGGTTCGCAGGCCCATGCTCAATCCACTGATATTTTATTTTTGTTTAAGTATATTTTATTGATTATGCCATTAAAGTTGTCCCAATTTTTTTCTCCCCTCTGTCCCCCTCCTCCCTGCACCCCCACCCCCAGCATTCCCTCCCACTTTGTTCATGTCCATGGGTCGTACATGTGAGTTCTTTGGTTCTCCACTTCTATACTGCTCTTAACCTCTCCCCGTCTACTTTGTGCCTACCCTTTATGCTTCTTATTCCCTGTACCTTCCCCACCCCCGTCCCTCCCCTGCCCCCTCCCCACTGAAAACCCTCCGTGTGATCTGCATTTCTGTGATTCTGTTCCTGTTCTAGGTGTTTGCTTACTTTTTGTTTTCTAGGTTCAGTTGTTGATAGTTGTGAGTTTGTTGTCATTTTACTGTTCATAGTTTTGATCTTCTTTTTCTTAGATAAGTCCCTTTAACATTTCATATAACAAGGGCTTGGTGGTGATGAACTCCTTTAAAAGCTTGACCTTATCTGGGAAGCACTTTATCTGCCCTCCCTTTCTAAAGGATAGCTTTGCTGGACAGAGTAATCTTGGGGGTAGATTTTTGCCTTTCATGACTTCGGGTACTTCTTTCCCGCTCCTTCTTGCCTGCAGAGTTTCTTTTGAGAAGTCAGCTGACAGCCTTATGGGAAGTCCCAGTGGGCCGAGTGCCTCCCTGCAAACCCAGAGGTCATCGGTTCAATTCCGGTGGTCAGGGCACTTCCCTGGGGGTGGGGCCATTCTCCCTCCCTTCCCCTCTGTCTAAATAAATAAAAATATATTTTTTTAAAAAGCTTGCAGCCCTGGCTGGTATAGCTCAGTGGGTTGAGCGCGGGCTGGGAACCAATTTGATTCCCAGTCAGGGCACATGCCTGGGTTGCAGGCCGGGTCCCTGGTACAGGCTGCACGAGAGGCAACCACACGTTGATGTTCCTCTCCCTCTCTTTCTCCTTCTCTTCACCTCTCTCTAAAAATGAATAAATAAAATCTTTTTTTAAAGATTTTTTTTATTTGTTTATCTTTTGAGGGGAAGGGAAGGAGAGAGGGAGAGAAACATCAATGTATGGTTGCCTTTTGTGCGTCCCCTGCTGGGAACTGGCCTGCAGGGAACCGGTTTGCAACCCAGGCATGTGCCCTGACTGGGAATCAAACCACGATTGTCTGGTTCTCAGGCCCGCGCTCAATCCACTGAGCTACACCAGCCAGGGCCTTAAATAAAATCTTTTTTAAAAAAGCTTTCAGTTTAATATAAATTATTTTATAAAAGGAAGCAACCCCATTGCTTAAAAACATGAATGGACATAAGAGCTCAGATTTGAAGCCAGAGAGCCTGGCTCCTTTCTACTTCCTCCTCATTCTCCTAGAACCTGAACGGCTCCTGGTTCAGCCCCTCATTCCTCTGTACTCGATCCCCTAAGAGATCCTGCACTCAGCAGCCAAGAGAGCACAGCTGGCATCTTTGACGTTCTGCCGGGAGATCACTAACTAGATCTACATGTTGGTTGCGTACCTCTTCTATCCCTTGCCTCCCGTTTGCTAAATATTGTGGTGTAAAGATGGACACGAAGGCCCCACTGCCTTGACTTCTGGTGAAAGCTGATGGACCTCAAATGGCCTGAAGGCAAGTGCCCGAAACTGCAGCCCCGCTCCTGGTGAGAAGGTCCCCTAGCCCGACACCCGCCGCGTCTATCCCTGTGCAGCAGTGGCTCTGTGCCCTGCCAGCCGGCAGGGTCACCACACAAGCCCATCACGTCCCCCACAGTGAACCAGGGGCACCACGCCCTCCTGGTCCTACGCAGCCTGCCTGCCAACCCCCGGCTGTCCTGAGTGCTGCCCCGTGTGGCCTGCGGTGTCCTCGTTCCCGGAGCTGTGAGTATATGTGACGTATAAGCGCCCTCCATGTCATCTGTCTGCCATTCCCACACCCTATGGTGCACATCTGTCTGTCACCAATGGGGTGAAGAGGAGGAGATTAAAACACGTGTCTGCAGCCCTGGCTGGTGTGACTCGGTGGATTGACCACCAGCCTGTGAACCAAAGGGTCACGGGTTTGATTCCCAGTCAGGGCTCATGCCTGGTTGCAGGCCAGGTCCCCAGTAGGGGGCGCATGAGAGGCAACCACACACTGATGTTTCTCTCCCTCTCTTTCTCCCTCCCTTCCCCTCTGTCTAAAAATAAATAAATAAAATCTTTAAAAAATAGGCGTCTGCCTTGCTTTAACTTGGGTTGCAGTTGCTTCCACAGTCTAGCAGTAGGTTCCTCATTTCGCCATGAACCTGTGAACTTGCACTAACGGTTTCCCCAGAGACCTCAGACAAAGCCACATGTTGCAGGTTTTCAGTTCAACAACCTCTCACTTCTCCATATCAGGTTGTCTTCTTGGTCACTGTCTCTTCAGGACAAACTGCCTTCAACGCAATAGCTCCAAACCGCGATCACTTATTTGCTCACAGTGCACAGTTCCGTGGGCTCGGGAGGACCCTCCCTCAGCTCCATGTAGCATCAGCTGGGTGACTGGCGCGTCTGCGAGATTCCCTTCCCGGAGGGCTCACTCACCTGGCTGGGAGCCTGGTCCGCCCTCCGTGCGGGCCTGTCCAGGCAGCTGCTCGGCCTTCCTCACCGCATGGCGCTGGGGTTCAGCGAGGGAGGAAGTGGAAGCTGCCTGTTCGCCTAAAGGTCAGACCCAGAGTGGCACACTGTCCCTCCTCCCTAGGTCCAGCCCAGTTCACGGGGTTGGAACTAAGCTCTGCACCTTGATAGGAGGGGGAGCTGGGTGTGTACAGAGACGGGAGGGGTCCTCAGCAGCCACACACCCCTGATTTCACCGGTGAGGAAACTGACACTCAGAGGTGGGACCGAGGACTCAGGCGCCGAGCGGTGATAGAAGGAACAGTGTTACTGAGCTTTGCCAGTGCGCCCCAAACTGTGCTGTGCACTCCCACATGCAATCCCATGACAGTTATATGGCAAGAACATGGTCCCCACCTTACAGACGAGGAAATGGAGGCACAAGCGGGGAGTGGGGTGACTTGCCCAAGGCCATGTGGCTTGTAGGGAGGGAGCCTAGGGTCAAACCTGAGTGGTCTGGCTACCTAGTCGACCCTCGGAACCAGCAGCAAAGTACAAAAGCAACTAGATTTTTGTCTTGGAATGTAGTTTTGGAATAACAACAAGGCGGAACTGTGTCCAAGGTGCCTGTGAGTTCCAAATAAAACAAGATGTGACATTCTTCATAACTCAACACAGTGCATTCTGGAAAATTTACCATAGAATGGCCTGCATTTTCCCATAGGAGCCGTCGGGGGAGACATGGAGGTGTCTCCCAGTACCCGCCTCTCTGTCTTAATACAGCAATAGACTTTATAGCTGGGCACCTGGCTCCCCACCTAACAGTTGTTTTTCCAGCCTCCCCTTCCAATTAAGGTCTAGCCAGTGGGATAATAGTAAAAGTGATGAGAGCAATCTCTGGGTCAGGTCTGCTGGCTGAGTGTGAGTGCAATGGCAGGAGCTGGAGCAGCTGTTTCAGACCATGAGGTGAAAACTGGGTGTTGAGAAAAAGAGCAGGGCAGCAGGAGCCTGGGGTGTTTGGATGACTTTGGGGGGCAGCTAAATCATGGAGCCCTGACTATCCATGTCTGGCCTCTTACCTAAGGGGAGAACTAAAACTCTACCTTCTTTAAGCCGGTGTTAATTTCAGGGTTCATTTTTACATCTGAAATTGCACCATAGCTTATAGACTATCTTCAAATGGTAGGGTGTTTGTCCAGTGACGTAACTGCTAGGACAGTGGGGCTACGGTCCCTCTCTGTCCTGGAATTCGGTGGCTTTGTGGTGGGAAGAGGTTCGGATGGGGAGAGGGCTTCTGGCAGTTTCCAGGCTCTGGTGGGAACGCTGATCTGTCCCTCCCTCTCTTCATGTGAACCGTTTTCCCTCAACCTCAGTTCTGACCTTCTGTAATAGAACTGGGGGTTGGGCTACATTTAAAACCCAAATGGAAAGTGAGAAACTGTTTGCAGATGGATTTTCCTTTCAGCCTTCCTGGAAGTCAGGACAGCTTATGATCATTTTGCAATGGCCAGAAATCCATTTGGTGAAATGCTGGGTTTTTGTGTGTGCGTGGGGGGGGGGGTGTTTTTTTCCTCCCTTTACCAAAACTTCATGGAGTCATTTGGTTGTTTTTTTTTTCCCCTTGACTGACTTTTTAAAAAAGCATTGTTTTCCCAGCACAGCTAGGGTGTGGAGTTTCCTGGTGAAAACATACTCAGCTTTACTTGGCTTCTCCGGGGCCTGCTGGGCATGTGGGGACTTCCCCGGGAGAGGGAACAGGGCGGGGAGGCTTAGAGGTTGGGGAAGACAAAAGCAGAACTGAGATGTGGTGGGGGGGCCTGGGGGGGTCTGGAGCCCCAGCTGTGGTGCGGCTCAGCAAGAGGCAGAAGTCAAGGAGGGTGACAGGGCAGCGTGGACCAAGGCCAGAGGCCAGAGGGCAGAGGGCAGAGAGCCAGGTAGCTGGTTCCAGGGGCAGAGCCTCGATGCCCGGGGCCTCTCTCGGATGGGGCGCTACTGTCCAAGGGCACGGGCCTATTGCACCTCTCCGGGGAGTCCAGAGTCAGACTGGACAGACACAGGAGCGGAAGTTGGTGAAATGACACTGACCATAAATGAATCATCCTGACTTAGCAGGGGCTTTGAACTCTAGCAAGGTAGAGTCAATATGGTCCTCTCTTCAAAGGGTGAATGTGAGGGGTAAGTGAGTTAAACACATATATAAGGTGCTGACGATAGTGCCTGGCTCAGAATAAGGGCTCAAAAAAATTTAGTCATTACTGCCACCTCCATCACCATCACCATCACCATCATCATCATTTTTCCCCTGTTGTTTCCTCCCAGGCTCCAGGAGAATGAACTTTTCCTGAATACCGGGGTGGGAAAAAGTAGGTTTACAGTTGTTCATGGGGAAAATAATACAATAATTAATAAGAATACAAGAATAAACTCCATGCTTCACGTACTCACAACTGTAAACCTACTTTTGCCCCACCCTGCATCTGAGCTCGGAAGAGGATCACAGCTGGGGCCTTTAGACCAGGCTAGGGTCACACCCTTGCTTGCCCACCCGATGCTTGCCCACCCCCAATCCCCACCGCATCCCCAGCCCTGGCCTGCTCTGCAGCTGGACGGCAGGGATGTGTGGGCTTCACCTGCAGTCCAGCGGGAAATCCCCCAGGGCCGAGTGGACCTTTGTTAAGCTATTGTCTCTAAGCTGCCCCAGGAACGAAACAATGGGGCACAGACTACTGAAGACTCAAGCTATGTGTCCAGGAAGGAGGTGACACTTACGAAGATGGGGTTCCGGTCAAGATGGCGGCCTAGGTAAACAGCGTGCCTCCTCGTACAACCATCGCGAAAATTACAACTAAAACACAAAACAACAATCACCCAGAATCGTCAGAAAGCTGAGCTGCGTGTGAGCCCAACAACCAAGGAATGAAAGAAGTCACATTCATCCAGACGGGTGGGAGAGCAGGAGAGGCAGACATGTGTGGAGACGCTGAGCTGGGGCCCACACCCACGTGTGGCGGGTAAAAATTGAGAGGGGCACCTTGGGAGCCAGGGGTCCCAGCCCCACACCAGACCACCCAGCCCAGGGTTCCAGTGCCAGGAAGATAAGTCCATGTGACTTCTGGCTGCAAAAAGCAGTGGGGGTTGGGGAAGAGCAAGAAACTGGGATTCTCAGGTGTCTCCTCTTCGAGGGTTCAAAACAGACTTAGGACTTGCGCAGACTCACACCCTCTGGGCACCGGCAGCGGAGCAGCAGCTGCAAGGGCACCAGTGGGACGTGGGGAGAAACAAGTGCCTGGCATCAGGGTGAGTGGCGGCAGGGGGACAGCCTCCTCCTGGACAAGACCCCAGAGGCCAGGCAGCGGCCCTTGCCCCTATTTTGAGTCCTCCCCCTAGACTGAGCCACAGAGCAGTGACACCGTATCTAACACTCCATCAATCTGGTTCACGCAGGTCACCCCGTCCTGGAAATTACCTAAAGCTCCGCTCCATCTAACTTACAGGTGGGCTTTTCTACAATAGGCCACGCAGCTAAACCAGGGAGTCAAAGCAGCTAATAATAGAAACAAACACAGCAAGGCTGCCAAAACGAGGAAACAAAGAATATGACCCAACTGAAAAAACGAAACAAGACTACAGAAAAAGAAGTAAACAAAACAGAGATAAGCAATCTATCAGAACACCAGTTACTATGATGCTCAAGGAATCATTGGGTGCTTCCACAGCATAAAAAAGACCCAGGCAGAAAGGAAGGTTACACTAAGTGAAATGAAGAAAAATTTACAGGGAATCTACAGTGGAGTGGATGAAGCCAAAAATCAAATCAGTGATTTGGAACATAAGGAAGAAATAAACATTTAATCAGAATAGCAAGAAGGAAAAAGAACTTTAAAAAAAATGAGCATAACCTAATGAGCTTGTGGGATAATTTCAAACATACTAACATTTGAAACATAGGGGTGCTGGAAGGAGAAGAGGAGGGGCAAGAAATCGAAAGCTTCTTTGAATAAATAATGAAAGAAAACTTCCCTAATTTGATGAAGGACATAGACATACAAGTCCCGGAAGCACAGGGAGTCCTAAGCAAGATGGACACAAGAACCACACTGAGACACATCATAACTAAAATTCCAAAGGTTAAGGATTAAAAGAGAATCTTAAAAGCAGCCAGAGAAGAGCAGATAGTTACCTACAAAGGAGTTCCCATAAGGCTGTCAGCTGATTTCCCAAAAGAAACTTTGCAGGCAAGAAGGGACTGCCAAGGGGTATTCAAAGTGATGGAAAGCAAGGACCTACAACCAAGATTACTCTATTCAGCAAAGCTTTCATTTAGACTCAAAGGGCAGATAAGGTAAAACTTCCCAGACAAGGTAAAGCTAAAGGAGTTCATCATCACTAAGCCATTATTATATGAAATGTTAAAGGGACTTATTTCAAAAAATGATCAAAACTGTGGAGATTAGAATGGCAATAAATTCACAGCTATCAACAATTGACTCTGAAAAACAAACTAAGCAGACAACTAGAACAGGAACAGGATCACAGATATGGAGGGTCATCAGTTGGGAGGGGGAGGAGAATGGGAGAAAAGGTGCAGGGATTAAGAAGGACAGATTGATAGGTAGAGAATACACGGTGGGGGGTGGTGGTGTTAAGAACAGTATAGGAAATGGAGAAACCAAAGAACTTACATGCATGACCCATGGACTTGAACCATCAGGGGGGATTTCCGGAGGGAATGTGGGGTACCGGATGGAGGAGGACAAACGGGGAAAAACTGGGACAACTGCAATAGTGTAATTCATAAAATATGTATCAAAAAGAACTGCAGAAATAATGACATGCACATGAAAAAAAAAGATGGGGTTCTGCCTTAGAGGGCACAGTGTCTGCACTGACTCAGAGGCCAACAGGTCTCATCACAGATCCCCAGCCAGGAATCGCGACGACACACAGTGTAAACTCACAGATTTTTGTTTCCAATCCCAAAACTGGAACCCTCCAGTGGACACAGCTGTGGTTCCCCTGAACTGAACGCTGAGCCAGAGATGCCTCCCGGCCACACTGGGCTCCTCGTCCAGGGAACCAAAACAGAAATGTATATATATATTAACTGTCAAAAAATAATAGCAGTGTTGAGAGACAGTAACATTTGCCCAGAGGGTTTTCCATATTCTCACAGAGTGGTGTGACCATTGCCACTAAATTTGGCACATTTCATCTTTCCAAAAAGAAACTCCACACCCATGGCCGTCACTCTCGTTCCCCGGGCAACCACTCATCTTCCCGTCTCCATGGAAGTGTCTGTTCTGAACATGTCCTATGCATGGAATCATGCAATCCGTGGCCTTTTCTGTCTTCTCTCGCTGAGCATGCTTTTAAGGTTCATCTGTGTGGTAGCGTGTATTGGCACTTCACCCCTTTTCATTCCTGAGTAATATTCCAGTGTGTAGATTTATCCACTCACCAGCTGATGGATATTTGGGTTGTTTCCACCTCTTGGTTATTATAAATAATAATAATATACGTACATGTTTTTTTGTGGATATATGTTTTCACTTCTCTTGGGTGTATACATGGGAACTTCTGGGTCATAGGGTAATTCTATGCTTAACTTTCTGAGGGACCATCATAGAGCCTTCTAAAGTTTTACATTCCTGCCAGCCATGCATGAGTTTTACAGTTTTTGATATCTTTTTTAAAAAAAGATTTTATTTACTTTTAGAGAGAGGGAAAGAGAGGGAGAAAGAGGAGAGAAACACCAATGTGAGAGAGAAACGTCGGTCGGCTGCTTCTCGTGCTCACCCCGACCGGAGCCTCCAGCTTCGGTGGGACCATGCCCACCCGGCCGAGCCACACTGTCAGGGCGATCTGTGACACCTTTACTGGCACTGTCGGTGTCTCTTTTTGATGACAGTCATCCTAGTGGACGTGACGTGGTCGCTCACTGTGGTTTGATTCATATTTCCCTAAGGATTAATGATGTTGGGCATCTTTTCATGAGCTTGTTACCGTTTGCTTATCTTCTTTGGAGAAATGCTGTTCAAATCCGTTGCTCACTTTTAAATTGGGTTGTCTTTATTTTTGAGTCGTGAGAGTTCCCCATGTATTCCAGATACAAATCCCCTTATTGGATGTATGATTTGCAAATATTTTCTCCCATTCTGCGGGTTCACTTTTCACTTTCTTGATGGTGAATTCGAAATACAAAACATTTTACTTTTGATTATGTCCAATTTACCCATTTCCCCCCTGATTTGTGCTTTCGGTGTCATATCTAAGAAACCATTTTCTAACCTCAAATCATAAAGATTCATTTCCATATTTTTCTGAGTTTTGTAGTTTCAGCTCTTCTATTAAGCTCTTCGATACATTTGGAATGGATTTGGGCATGTGGTGTGAGGAGGGGTCCAGCCTCCTTCTTTCGCATGTGGGTACCGGTTTTGCATCACTGCGCGGTGAACAAATGATGCTTCCCCATTGGGTTGTCTTGGCCCCCCTGTCAACGAGTGAGTCAGTTGGGCCATAAGTGTAAGGGCTCATTTCTGGGCTCTTCAGGCAGCAGAGGCACTTAGTCCAGTTTCAAAGTTGTCTCAAAAAAATGTTTTTTGTCTCCCCACTCAAAGAACCAGCTGCGTCCACCTCCTCAAAGTCTGCGGCACCGGCCCCTCAGAGGCGGCAACCCCTCCTCCCAGGTGGGCTTCCAGGGCCTGGGGCGCCTCCTCCAAGATTCCAGGTCCCAGTGACTCCCGCCCTCCCCCGTGGTCCGCAGCCTAGACGTGGCGGCTGCTCGGGGGTGGGCTGCATCTGCTAAGCCTGGGTTCCTTTACGACTTTTTGGTTCTCCTTTAACCACCTTCTGATACGAAATTCTCTGAACAACTGGTAAGGTTCCTCCTTTCCTGACTGCACCCTGGCAGGTGCATGGAGCCTCTGCTTCCTTTCTCTCATTCATTCATTCATTCACTCATTCATGTCACAGGTGGTCGCCTGATACTCGCTTGGTGACAGGACCCGGGCAGGGGGATGCTGGGGCCCCCTGGACAAACCAGACCCGGGTTGGCCATCCCCTGGAGAAGTTCACAGTCCAAGGGGGAGTGAGTGCCAGTGTGTCTGCAGAGAGAAATCAGGGCCACACCTTGAAAGGCCACACAAGCCTCTGTGCTTCCTTCCTCTTTCCTGTCCAGCCCCAGGGGACGCAGTGGACTCAGGGGACTGACCCTTTGAGCGGCTGTGAGAGTTGCGTCAACCCGGCTGGTATCCTCTGGGGCTGTGGAGGCTGTTCGGCTCCAGCCGGCCCACGATGGGATATGGGTCCAGAGGCCCCAGGGCCTGCAGCGTCAAGGCAGGAGATGGAGGGCGGGGCCAGGCACACGGTGGCTGCCACAGCAGGGAGGGGCTTCTCTGGGCCTGAACTCTCCCATTCGAGAGTCAGCGTCCTGGCCCACAATGCCCTGTGGTTTACCAGATGGGATGCACCTGACAGCGGGGCGTGCCCGAGAGTGGAAGGAGGGGGAGCTGTGAGCCTCCCTGCGTGCCCCCATTCATGAGTTGGCCCTTCCTGGGTGTTCTGAAGGACGGCACAGCCGCGCAGTGCCTGGGCTCGGGGTCAGTCGGCCTGGACGGCGTTCTGGCCCTGCCCCTGCTCGCTGTGGACTTCTGGTGTTGGACATCTCCTGGGTAAAGGGGAGATAACATCTGCCTCATGGAGTTCTTGGGAAGATGAGGGACAGGGGGTGCTCGTGAGACGCAAAATCCTGTACCTGTCAAAGGGGTTCTGCTGCCACTTTGCCCTTGTCCTTGGGCTCTCCCTGCCTGCAGGGGAGTGAGTCCGCCCCTGTGAAGGGCCAGGGGTGGACAGTGGCTTCTGGGAAGGAACCCTGGGGTCAGGCCAGAGGTGGGGGCATTTCTGTGCCCCAGGTGGAGCCGTCCCTGCGGCAGGAGCTTGCTGTGTGACTGTGGGGGCACCTTTGCCCTCTCTGGGCACCCGTCACTATTTGGCAAGATGACAGTCACGATACTCCTGTCAGAGGGCTGGGTGATGTCGCATGTGGACTGCACCTGCCGTCTGGGGACACCGCCGGGGCCTCCAAAACGGCCTCCAGACTGTGAGGTGCGTGGTCTCCTGCATGGGAGCCCTACAAGGGCTCTGTGGGCTTCGTCCGGAAGTTGTCTCCCACGTGCTAGTGCAGCCTCACTGCCCCTCGGGGCCACCAAGCCAGAGCCCAGCCAGGCCTCCAGAAGGGCCTGTGGCTGTGTCCCAGCTCTACTCCCAAGGACTCTGGTGACCCTCATTCCTGTGGGTCTTTTAGGGCCAGAGACTAATTAAAGACTCCATGGTTCCTTGCCCCCACTTCGCAGATGAAAAAACTAAGGCTCAGAAAGGATGTGGTTTGCTCGGGTCTAAAGGGGAATTTGTGGTCCAGGTCTGCCAGCCCCAAGAACACTGTTTTCTCCATCACACAGCAGGGAAGCCTTCTCGGGGGCTCCATGGGGTGCAATTTGCACAACCCCAAGTAACCCTCGAATTCCTGAAGTAATATTTGATGTGACTAGGCCAAAGGTCCTGAGGCCCTAAGTCCCTTCCTCTCCTGGCTGTCCCACCCCACCATCCCTGTTGCGGCGGCCCTGAGGTCTTTAGGGTAACATTGAGGGGCCTGAGTAGCCAGAGGAGGGCCCGAGGCTCATGGGGGACTGTGGGAGAGCAAGCCCAGCTTGTATGGGGGTCCTTGAGCCTCCTGGGGACGTGGGGACTCTCGGCAAGCATGCATGTCCTGTCCATCCCTGCACCAGGCCAGGCCAGGAGGGGACCCCAGCCCTGGGTCCCAGAGGAGCTCACAGTCAGACGGCAGAGGCGGAAAGCTTCGTGTGGCCCCTGGGTGAGGACACGGAGGCCCAGAGGAAAAGAAATCTCAGGCCCCGCCCTGTCCTCCACACCGGGCAGCCCACCCGCATCTGGCCCAGATCACCATGGCCCCTGCCAGTCCTCGCCTCAGAGGGCATGGGCCCAGCTGGCAGAGACCCAGATAAACCTTTCTCAGCCCTGACAGCTTCCCTGCTCACCTAGAATCCCTGCAATACCCCCCACATGCCCCCTGTGGACCCGGTGCCAGCAACCCACTTCTATAAATAGGCAGGTGGGGCCTGCTCGCTGTGAGCCCAAAGCGGGGGTGCCTGGGACCGCTGATGTGCCAGGGCGCTGCGGGCCCCAGCTTCTGGTCCTCCTGGTGAGGCCCCTGTGAGCTCTGGGACTCCCTGTGCCGCCCCCCGCTCCCTTCTCCTACACCACTGGCTCTCTGCCCCTCCCCCAGCTGCTTCCCTACGACCCAGTCTCTGGGAGCAGGCACCCCCCGACTGTGGGTCTTTGACCTTCATTCTTCATTCTGTTCCCTCACCCAGGGCCAGCCAGCCTTTCTGAGGCATCATTGGCCATGGCCTTGGGCTCTCCTCAGTCCAGGTTTCATGGAGCCCTGAGCTGTGTCTCCAGGGGCTGCTCACACTCAAGTCTCAACTGAGCTTCTCGTCTGCTCATCCCCCCACCACCCCATCCCCAGGCCTGCAGCCCGGCTGCACCGCAGCCCCCCACGCCCCGGCCTGCACTGTCGCCTGACAGCCTCCCACATGCCTCCCTCCACCCTCATGGCCTCTGTCTTACTGTTCTGTGTACACGTTATTGACACACACAAACCATCTAAGATCAGCCAATGTTCTCAAAGGGACACACCCCCGTATCCAGCACCAGATATAGAAACAATAACCGGAACCCGGAAGGCCCCCTCCCAGGGCAGCCACGACCCTGGCTTCTAACACTGTGGATGGTTTTGCCTGTTTTTGAACCTCACATGCATTGAACCTCACAGTATTGAGGTGGACGCAGCGTGGAGCAGTCCAGAAGGCCTCCTGGAAGGAAGGGTGTGTTCCCGCTGCTGCAGTGTGGCCCGCCATCTAAGACCCCTTTAGGGTGGCCCAGGCTGAAGAACTGCCTTGCCCACCGTTGTGTCTTTTTCCAGGGACAGCCTGCATCCAGTGACTGATCAATGTGGCTATAAAGGCCTGGCCACACCAGCTCCAGGCCATCTTGGTCTGTGAAGAGGCTATATCGCAGTTTAACTCCTCCTCTGCAGCTAAACTCTCCTGTGACTAAATTCTTGCAAATGTTGTATGAAGTGCAAATACCACATGACACTTTTGGGAACTCCCACTAACTGACAGACAGTGCCGCCCCCCTTCAGTCCATCCTCCTTCCTTCTGGCTGGAATGCACATGTGATGCAGGCACTTGAGCAGCCACCTTGGGCCATGAGGTGGAAGCCATGTGCTGAGAGTGGTGGAGCCACAAGCTAACGGGAACCCTGGTCCTGGTGAAACTGTGGAGCTGCCACATGAGCCCGGGCTGCCCACCTCTAGGTTTCTACACAAGTGAGAAATTAGCTCCTGTCTTGTTTAAGCCACTCTTTTTTTATCAGCGTTATTTGCCACAAAAATAAATCCCAAGTGACATCCTCACAAAAAATGTCATTAGCACCAACCAGTCCCAGGATGAGCAAGAGGCCAATTAAACTGTGCCCTTATCTAGTAAAATGAATATAAAAGGATGATTTTGCAGAGTCTTAGGCTACTGTGAACTGTTCACTCACTTTCAGTGTAGTATATAAAACTTGTGTTTCTCCAAAAATACTCTGCCAGCCACATCATCCTGGAACATTCATAGGTCTACTTCTGCTGGTCTTAGAACTGAAAAGGGCTGGTCACCAGACTTCTGCTGAGGCACCTGCAATAGGAAGGAGCCCGTCTTTAGAGTTCCACATACCTGGACTGGAACCACAATTCTGCCAGGTACTGGCTGTGTGGCCTTAGGCAAGTACCCTAACCTCTCTGAGCCTCAGTTTTCTCATATGTAAAGTGCAGATGATGTCCTCTTCACAAGTGTGAGCTGAATGAAATCACATCTACTCCAGCAGAACATGTGAGCAGGAATGTGTCTACAGCTGGGCTTGGGGCAGAGCAGGTGGGCGGGAGGTGCCAGTTCACATAGAGAATCCTAGCCCACAGTCATTCCTATCCTCCTCCTTTCTTCGTGAAGGAAACCTGATTCCTTCAGCCCTCAGCTGACCTTGTGTTGTAGAGGAAGTAAGGCCCTTCCCAGCCCCTGGATCTGAGACCAGTATCAACTGGTATAAACGAGTCCTGGTCATTCATTCCCTTTGCTAGTAATTAGAGTAGGAATGGGCCAGTGACTGGGGAAGTCAGTTGGACTCGGGCCCTTCTGAGAAAGTTTTCCTAGACACAGATGAGCAACAGTCTCTTTTCTGTCTTTTTGCATCAGTGCATAAGGCTGTGATGCTTGGAGCAGTGGCAGCCCTCTTGAGGCCAGGAGGGAATAAACCAAAGTCAATACACCGGGTCCTTGAAGATATAAAGATGTTGATCAGCTGCTGAATTAACCAGCCCTGGAGGCACCCTTTCCCCAGATTCCTTGTTACTGTGGCAGGCAGTGTTAACTGTCCTCTAGTGTCCATTCTTCTTGTCACCCACTTAGTACTAGAATGTACTGAGTTCTAGCTGGATATGTGGGACCCCACATGCACACTATACTTCCCAACATCCTTGGCTGCTGGGTGTGGCCATGTGACTAAGTCCAGGCCAATGGGATGTGAGCATAAGTGAGACATGCAACTTCAGGGCTTATCTTCCTAAAGACATTTGCCTGAACCTCCCCCCCGCCACACACTTCCTATCACCTGGAAAATGCAGCAGCTGGAGCCCTGCTTGGGGATGCTTGTCCCTGGGGATGGCAGAATGGTCTCGTGGGTCTGAGCGCAGCTTGGGGCTGTGATATGAGAGAGAAACAATCTTCTACCTCATTTAAGTGGCTGTACTTTGAAGTCTTTCCTTAGACCAGCTTCCCCAGTGCCTTAGCTGGTACCTCAGCAGGATAATCATGCCCCCAAGGTTTCAGCCACCGGAGTTGTTTCTAGAAGCTGGAGGCCTTCTCTCTGATCCTCTCTCCCTGCAAGTCGGTGTGTCCCAATGTTTCTTGGTGGTGCACTGTGGCTGTGAGGAATGTCTTCCTGTTTGGGGAGGTGCAGTCTTGCCCCCAACTCGGTTCCTTCCTGCGGCTGTCCCTGCCCAGGGAGTGGATGTCCCCCTCCCCCGCCAAAGCCCAGATCAAACCTGAGTCGTCCTCTAGTTGTCAGGTCCTGACCTCCAACCTCACAGCGGAATTCCCAGCATGCCTTGCACTTTCTGGCCCACGTTAGGACAAGCAGAGATTTTAGGCACAGATGGACTGTGAAATCCAACTTTCAGGAACACAGCCCTAAGTTACTCAGTCATCTTGGGTTTCTGTGGGCACTCAGATGGAGAACGTTCAATTTAATATTTAAACAAGAAGTTGAATATTGATGTGGCAGCAAGCGGAATTGTCCTCTTACCCCAGAGCCTGTGCTGGGCCAGCCAGGGAAAGCTCATTAAATAACCGACCACACGCTGGCCTGGACCCCCTGCCCGGCCCCTCACTGCCCCCCAGTAGAGGGCTGGGTCCTCCTCTTCTTCCCCAACTCCAGGACAAAAACACATGTCAGCACACGGCCACCAACCTCAGGGTTCCTAGGATCTGATTACCCGCCCCAGGGCAGGCTTCCATGCAGTCTGCTACGCCCTTTACCTTTTCCAGAACTGTTCCACAGCCAAGGGGGGGCAGCCCGAGGCCACCAGGAGCAGGACACTGAGTTCAGGATGGGACAGAAGGAAGAGCAGGGTCTCTCTGGAATGAGAGGCCAGCAGAGGGGCCCGGAGGAGGGCTCAGGGCTCTGTCTGTGGGTGCACGGGGAGGGGAAGAGGAGCTCATTCAGCTCCCCCAGCCAGCCTTCTTTCTGCTCTAAGCTCAGCCCTCTGGATAGCCAAGGCCTGGGTTCAAATCCCATATTGCCTCCCACTTGCTGGGCCACGGTTTCCCTGAGCAGAAAGCGGAGGTGTGTTATTGGAACAATGTGCTCCGCGCCAGGCGCCGGCTTGTTCACTATGACGTCACGACCAGACTGGGAGGTAGGTACCACCCATCCCCTTTACAAGAGACAGCAAGCAGAGCTGTGGCTGGGGCGTGGAGGCCAGGAGGCAGAGAAAGGGGGTCCTCCGGCTCCCCCTCCCAGCTCGGGGCATTATGAGATTGCTTCAAGCTGAGGAGGGTAAGCACACAGCACCGGTATGGGTGGAGGCAGGGGTCCTCGAGGCAGCTCGGTCAGGTCACCTGCCTGCGTCAGGGCGCAGACCCAATCAGCTTCCCTCCTGTTACCCTGGCCCCGCCCACACGCATCCTCCAGAATGCCGCAGTAGTTTCCGACCGGCTGGAACCCCGCTGGTTTACAGCTGCAGCATTAAGAAGTTGCCCCAGCAAAGTCCAGCCCCCTCCCTACCCGCCCCCACTTCCAAGCTGGTCGTTGGAGCGTCTCTATGCACCCCCCCCCCCGCCCACTTTCTCAGAGCCAGGAACATCTGAGAGTTCTCCCGTTCTTGGTCCTGCCTGGCATGATGCGAGGAGGCTGGGGCCAAGGCAGCCTCCTGGGCCGCGTTTCCAGCACAGGGTTCTCTGCGGAGGCCTGTTAACATTCTGGAAGCCTGCACTCTTGCCGGCTGGCTGCAGCTGCTCCAGCCTCCGGGTTGGGTGCCGGGGAATCGGAGGGCCCTCGAGGGCCCTCGGCTCTACACAGACTGACAGGAACTTCTTGAGGCCCTCACAAAGCTACATGGGTGTCCCCTACTGGGATCCCGAGCCTGACATGGCTCTGCTCTTCAAGATGATGTTTGGGGGGACGGGCCAAGAACCCAATGGTCACAGAGGATGCGTGGGGGCTGTGAGGCTGGAGGCAGGGCAATCAGGGAAGGCTTCCTGGAGGGTACGTGGGCCTTATGGGAAGGAACAAGGGCTTGCTGGTGAAGATGGTTGGTAAGGGCACTGAGAGTATCAACATGTGGACATTAGGGTGGGGAAGGGAGTCAAGAATATACAGTTTAGGCCCTGGCTGGTGTGGCTCCATGGATTGAGTACAGGCCTGTGAAACCAAAGTACCGGGTTCAATTCAGTCAGGGCATGTGCCTGGGTTGCCGGCCAGGTCCCCAGCAGGGGGCGTGCGAGAGGCAACCGATGGATCAATGTGTCTCACACATCGGTGTTTCTCTCCCTCCCTAAAAAATACATTAAACACACACACACTGTTTAGTGTGGATGGAGGGCAAAGCTCAAGGCTGGAGAGGGAGGTGTGGCTGGATCCCTGAGGGCCTTGAATGCTGGACCCAGGAGATAGGCTTTGTACCCTAGCAATAAGGAGCCACAGAAGAGTTTAGGGTGAGGGAGTGACACACGTCTGTCTCATCTTTATATGGTGACACATAGTCGACACTCACTATGACAGCCAAATGACTAAACCATGCTTGACTCAAAAGGTCATCTCACTTGTTTAAGTATATATACACAGTTATCTATTTACTTGTACATTAAAAGTAAAATCTGCTTATTCTAAAAAAAATCAAGACAGGTGAAATGATGTTATGGAGAGACAAATGACAAATAATCCACTGTTTAAAAAACATCACGTGCTCTTGAATACCCCTGAAGCCAGGGAGCTCACTACCTTACCAGGTTGCCCATGACCGTCTGCAGGCAGAATCCAGAGGCCCCTGAACACCTCCCCCTCTGCTGACAAAGAGCAGCACGCAGAGCCCCAGAGTTCCTGGCAGGACCCCCAGTCCTAGAGGGGAGGCCTTCTGCTGGAACGCCTAACTCTGAGGCGGCTTCCTCACTCAGCCCCAACCAGCTGGGCCTCGTCCTTCCAAGCACTGACCTTCCTCTGGCCCAGACCTTTGGATCTAGGTTGGATCTCAGGCAAGTCACCTCCAGCAGGCCAGTGCTTCCCACCTGCAGAATGGCGCTGAGATGGGTGTGAGCGAGTGTGTTTTATGGACACGAAGCACTAGATGCCCACGATATACTGTTATGTTCGTTATTTTCCTGTTTATTAACAACAGGGTGGGAGTGTTTCCTTTAAAATGCTTTTCCCAAGCCAAAAATACTCCACACCCCTATGCCCCTGGAGAGGGCGGCTGTCACCCTTGCGACATCTGTGGAAAGAAGGAGGGGGAGGGCACATGGGGCCTCCCCCCAGAGGCTCCCCAGGCCAGCCATGCCAGCCTCAGCCTGAGAACAACTGAAACCAGGAGAGAGCCAGGCCCTGCCCTGGGCTCTCCAAGCCGAGTTAGCCCACTGCTCACCCACAGTGGCCTCTACGCCCCTCATCTGGGGATCTGCCTCCTCCCCCTTGCCTTGGGCTCATCCAAGTCTGCTCCCACCATGGCCACTTGGGGCCCAACACCTGGCTTCCCTCGGATGCCTGTAGGACGCCTTGATGTTCACAGCTTCCACGTGTTGTCCAGCAGACCCAGGGTGCTCTCCACCCACCCCCTTCCCGGCTCACTCCAGCTGATTCTGGCTGGGGCCCTTCACCTCTGCTGGCTGCCCCTACCGTGAGATAGCACACTGGCTGCCGGGGGGCCCACCAGCCTCGCCCTGGGTCCAAGGGAGCAGAGCCCTCCAATAACACCTCTCAGACCATCTGTTCCCTGTCCCCCACCCCTCGCCTCGCCTCCCCAGGAAAGGTGGCTGGGCAGCCCTCCCCTCCCCGTGCTGGGTGCAGGCAGGCCCCTTACAAGTACATCTTCATGGCCTTGTGTGTCGTGGGGCAGTAGCGGGCGTGGAGCTGGGCCAGCAGCGCCCTGGATGTGGCCTCAAAGCGCGTGCCCTGGCTCTTCTTGTTCCACACGTGCACGGCGTAGGTGCCCCTGAGCAGCCGGGGAAGCTCCTCGGGGCTGATGTCCTCGAAGTACTTCTTCCAGTTCTGCCAGGGGATGGGGTAGAAGGCCTCAGAGGGCAGGGCCGTGACGCCGCGGCAGGCGTGGCTCTCGCCCAGGCTGCGGATGGAGCACCACTTCTTGAAGACACGCGTGAGCAGCTGTGGGCCCTGGTGGCCCCAGATCCAGCTGTTGTAGTGGGCCACGAAGTCACGCATGCACAGCGCCAGGAACTCGTGGTGGCGCTCAAAGGCCAGGAAGGCGCCGTTGAGGACGTAGCGGGACTGAGTGCCCAGCATGTTGGTCAGGTTCCTCAGGTTCCTGAGGACGATGAAGTCCGTGTCCAGGTAGATGCCCCCGAACTTCCACAGGAGCGCCAGCCGGGAGGCGTCGGAGAGTACGGGCAGCAGGTAGGGCTCCCACCGCTGCTGCGTGGCCGCGTACCAGGCCGCCAGAGGTGTGCCCCGGAACAGCTCCTTGAGGTCCAGCGGGAGCACCTGCACGTTGGGGAAGCAGCTCAGAAGCGAGAAGCCCAGGTGCCGGGGCAGGGAGGCGTTGCCGCCGGGCAGCCCCTTCATCAGGACCGCCACCCGGGACTCTGGGTGGGCCCTGGCAGCCGACTCCACCGAGCACATGAACAGGAAGTTGGGGTTGGTCCGGTCTGAGGTCTCCAGGAAGAAGATGCTGCCTGGAGGTGGGGCGCTGGGGTGCCGTGTGGGGGGCCCCAGGTGGGGGCAGGGGACGTCAACAGGCAGGTTAGAGAATTGTCCTTGGCTCCTGGGCTCCCCTGCCATGTGCCAGTAGATCATGATGGAGACCAAAAACATGAACTTGAAGCCGATGATGAACAGGGTACAGCCCCGCTGGCTTGGGGTGCTCCGGAGCGGCCACAGCAGACAGTCTGGGGACCTGGACATGGTCTCCCCCGATAACAGCAGGAGCCTCTGACAGGAACTGGCTGGTCTGCAAGAGACGAACACCACACTTGGGCGGGCTGCAGCCACCCCTGGCCCAAGGAAACACTTCCCACAAACCGAGGCCCCGGCCAACACCAGCGTCTGGAGCCCATGAACCTGCCAACTGCTCCAAGCCCCATCTCCCTCCTCACCTGGAAAATGGGAGCAGTGGACCCTGGCCTCAGCTCCCAAGGACTGGGCCAGTGCCACCTAGAACCTGTGGCCATCAGGGACCCAGGGCAGGGTCTGGCACGTGCAGGGGTTATCGGAGGTAATGCCTTTGCCACGGGCATACCGGCCTGACTGCTTGGCCAAGCGTGTCCCCCTCAGCAGGGCAGGCTGGCGGCCTGCAATGGCGGGCCCAGCACAGGTGGCCCTCAGTTCCACAGGCGAGGCCTTGGGCTGGTCCAGGAGGGCAGACTGCCGAGCAGTCTCGGGTACTTGGCGCAGGAGCCCCAGGGCTCCGGCTGGCCTGGGCGCTGGCATGTGGGGATGCTCGCCAGGGCCGGCCCGAAGCCCTGGGCTCAGACACGCCGGGGCCTCCTGGGCCCCTGGCTTCTCCAGCCCCTGCCCTGGGCTGTGCTTCTCCCAGACACGGGTCTGGAGGGGAAACAGACAGGGAAGTTGGGCTGCCGTCCGTGACCTTTGCTAGCACTGCCGCCCTTGGAGCCTCGCTCTCTCCTGGTGGTGCCCACTTGGCCAGCAGCCAGAAACCTTTCTGGGTGCCCTGCAGGTGGCTGGGAGGACGAGATAGGCTTGGGCTCCACCCCGAGGAGGGGGCTGTGTGAATGCCTGGGATGCAGGTGGCCTCAGGTCTGCCGGAAGCAGCTGCGAGGCCTGCGGCAGGGCCTTTGGCTCCCTGAGCCTCCACCTTCCCACCTGCAAGACAGGACCTCTCGGACCCACTGGGTGTAGGTATTCGCTCACACACTGAACACACACAGTCCACTGTGCCCAAGCCAGGCGACTTTGTAGGCACCAACACACGTGACCTCGTTAAACCCTTATGCTCCCCTGTGGGGTGGCAATCATCACCCCCATTTTACAAGTGAGGAAACTGAGGCACAGCAGTCTGATAACTCACACAGTCCCACAACCAGCAAGTGGCAGGGCATGGGTTTGAACCTAGGCCACCTGGGTCCAGAGTCTGTGTTCTCACCACTGCACCATCCTGCCTGGGGAGAGAGAGAGTGCAGCCAATGTGTCCACATGCCTGGCCCTTGGGGGAGTCAGCACACGCTGGCCTGGACTCTGCCCATTCCCAGCAGAATCCCAGCCACTGTGTGTTCTGTGCCTTCTAAGTGCACGGTGCCAAATGGCTCTGGGTAACCCCAGGGGGAAGTTACACCACTTCTACCTTAGAGGACACTTGGGCAGAAGGGGGTGGAGGGACTGGACCCAGTCTGGGGGCCGTGGGGGAGCGGGAACAACCACTCAGCAGGACAGATGGGGCTCATGGCTGCGGACTGGTGCCCGGAGCCTAGGACTTGAGCGACTGGGCCCAGCCCTGCCCCGGGGCCAAGGGCAGGGACCTGGGACGATGTCGAGGGCTGGAACTGACCAGCCTGGGCGCCCCATGGCGATGCGGTGGGGATCCAGGCAGCCTCCTGGAGACACGCCCTGGCTCAGCAGGCAGCCTCCTCCGCCAACGGGAACACGGCCCGTCCACACGCTCTCCGAGCCTGCAAATCCATCTGCAAAAGATGGTGAGAGACACAGTGAGGTGGGCCACAGGCTCTCCGAGGGCTGGGGCTCCTTCCGTCACAGCTCGTGCCCTCTCTCGGCCCCACAGGGCGAGGCACGAGTTAGGTACAGTCCTGCCCTGGGAGCCAGTGGGGACACCGTTTGAAAAGAGACAAGGATAATACATATGGTGATGGCTGAAATGGAACAAACTGGCCAGCAGAGTCTGGAGAAAGTGTCACCTTCCCGGGAAGGTGACACTTGATGAGAAAGGAACTGACCAGACAGACCTCCTCAAGCGCCATTGGGGCCGGCACACCTGCTCTCCCGGTGCCTGGCTCTATGCTCAGCACGCAGTAGTCACACAGGAAGCCGACTCTGGTCGTTCATTCGCTCACTCACCGACTCACCCACTCGGCGGCCAGACGGCCCGAGGTCACAGGGCAGGCCGGCCGCTCTTCTGCTCGGGCTGAGTGACACGGGACACCCACCAGGCCCTGTGTGTCCCCTGATCCCTGACCCGAGGCCCCACTTCTCTCCCCATCACCTGCTGCGCCCCACCCACGCCTGGCCTCCTTGCTCTTTCTCAGACCCATCCCCCCGTGCAGCCGTCGTAGGGCCTTCGCACCTGCTGTTCCTTCTGCTTGGAACACTGTTCCCTTTGCTTGTTCCCTCACCTTCCTCTAGCTGTCACTTAGAGAATCATCCTTCCAGAACAACTATAAAGGACACATGGAAAAAACCGAGGGCAGGGTGGAGGCAAGGGTGGGAAGTGGGTTGGGCCGGGGTTGGGGGGGAAGGGAGAGGGGAGAATGTAATCAACTAATGGAACGACAATAAAATAACTAAAAAAAAATCACCCTGCCGTGGAGCCCTCCCTCCTGCCCCTGAAGTTTCAACTCCCCCATCGCTTCCTAGCTTTCTGCTTTAGTCTGTTCTGCCCACACTTACTCCAACGCACTGTACAGTTTTGTACTTATTTGGGCTAGTTATTTACTTGGAACATAACCCCACGGGGACCAGTACACTTTGGCGTCTTCTGTGTTCTGTTCGGCATCTAGAGCGGTGCTGGCCCTCGGGACGTGGTCCGTGAACCCTGAGTGACTCTGTGCAGGTGAGGAGCGGGTGCGTGGATGCAGCCTGAGTCGGGGGGTCGGGGAACCGACGGAGGACCAGTGAGTTAATGAGTGAGTCAGAGAGTCAGCAGATCAGTGAGTGACCAAACGGGCCAGTGAGAACGAGTGGGGGAACTGGGGCAGCTGCCTGGGTCCAAACACGAGCGCCCTGCTGTCAATCAAGAAGCCTGTTCCCGGCCCCGGTTTTCCCCTGCAGGGAGAGAGGCTATTCTGGTCCCAAGGATTCTTAACCCAGTGTGAACCACACTGAGGAGTGGACGGACGGACAGATAGACAGTTGGATGGGGCAAAGCCCTGGCTGCTTGGGGGCCCGGTGGCGCTGGGGTGACCCAGCTCTGCCACCGTGTAGAGTGGGGTCTGGGCCTGTTGGGAAGGCAGGAAGTGCCCTTTGAGCCACGCCTGCCATGGATGAAGGTGCCAGACGCGAGCAGCACTGTATTTGGTGCCGGAGTCCAAGCCCCAGGAATAGAAGCTGTGTATGGGCCAAGCTGGCCACGGCCCAATACCCGTGTGACCTCAGGCCCAAAGCATGCTCCTGGCCCCCTGGATGGGCCTCCCAGCTGGGGCCCAAGTCCTGGCCCATGTCAAACAAGCCTGGTACGTCGCTGCCACGGCCTCCTCCTGCCTCGCGGCCTGCCCCTTCCAGCCCCGCCCCAGGGAGGCGTCTCCAGCTGGCCAGTGTTAACTGTGGCAGTGTCCCTGCTGCGGCCTGGCCCCCGCATCACCTCTGCAGGCCCCACCGTGGGCACATCAGCACTGGGATCCAGGCCCAAGAGACTGGAAAAGGCCCCCTTGACCTGACTGACGCCTGTCACCTCTTCATGGCCCACACCCACCTGTGCCCCTGCAGTGGGACACTCCACCTCTGATCCTCTCTGGGCTCCCGTGTCCAGCCCAATGCCAGGGAGCAAGATCCAAACAGGATGGGTCACAGCGATGGTCAGATTCGGTCCCTACCGACCCCGCTGCCGACCGAGCGGCTCCCAGGACGCCAGAAAGGAGCCCTTGAAGATTCCTATGTTCACATGGGGACAGAGAGGCCCAGAGAAGGAAAGGGGCTCAGCCGAGGTCCCACAGCGGTGGAGGGTGGGACCTCTGGAAGCCCCTCCTGTCCGTTCTCGGGGAAGATGTGATGGACCAGGGCTCACAGCCGGAGGCAGGCTGCCCCTTGACCCAGGCCGGCTCCGAGGGCCAGAGAGGAGTGGATCCCTGGCTGGTGTGGCTCGGTTGGGGGTCATCCCAGTAAGCACAAGATCACGGGTTCGATTCCCAGTCAGGGCACACACCTGAGTTACAGATTCGGTCCCCATTCGGGGCACAGGCGAGGGGCAACCGATCGATGTTTCTCTCTCATATCAATGTTTCCTGACCCCCCCCCGCTCCCTCCCTTCCCCTCTCTCTAAAATAAAAACAATAAAGCATAAAAATTAGAATACATAATTTCAGCATGAATAAAAAAAAAAAACTTGAAAAGGCAATTTCAACCCAAAGACCTTCGGCTCTGTGAGAACCGGGGAGGACCTGGTCAGATGGAACCACGGTGGACAACGTGTGAGCACTGACTGAGGGCAGGAAAGGAGCAAAGGATTAAAATGTTTCAGAAGTGAAGACCAAACTACAAAAAAATATAAGAGCGAACGGACTCCATCCAGAGTGCAGTAAGAAATGATAGAGATTAGGACCAGGGAGAAGTGGGCGGGGAAGCGGGAAGGAGGTGGAAAGCGGAGGCGCTGGGCGGCAGCACGGCCAACCGATCACGTGGCCAACCGATCAGCACCTGGCCTCGTGCAGGCTGCCGGCGAGAAGGAAACCACCTCCCTGGTCGGCCGAATGACAGGAACTGTTACAAAGCCGCATCTCTGTGTACACCACTGAAGAATGCCCCCAACTAAACATCACATCGCTTTCTCTTTCTATAGAATGTTTGCAAGGATTGTTTAGTTAGACTTATACATCACCTATCACTTCTGCGCAGACCTAAGAAGTGAAAGGAACTGGGTAAGGTGTTCCTGAAATGTCGTCACCATTAAAAGCCCATCTTTCTGCTCCCGCCAGGTGGGTCCTGTGGTTGGAGCGACAACCTGAGCACCACAAGGTTTCCGACCCTGGTCGGTTAGTACAGGAGGAAACAGACTGATTCTTTCCTCTCGCCTTAATGTTTCTCTTTCTCTTTCAAGCAATAAAAACATACCCTCGGGTGCGGATCAAACGAACAAAAAGGCCCATTCTTCTGAACGACATCAATGCAGTGTCACTGGTGCCTCTGATTTCTTCCCACAGGCGCAGCCGCCGCAACCCGTCCACCACCAGCTGTGGGAGGTGCGGCGTTTCTTAAAAGAGGCCTCAGGCTGCCTCCCAACGTCTCTTCCAAGCTGCGGCCACCTCTTCTTCAGGGTTTCATGCCACCGCATAGGTAAGCAATGGCAGCGGTCAGGAACCCTGAAGGCATGGGTTCCTATTCTAAAATACCGTAGAATCACTGGATGCAGTATCAGCTAGAACTGGGTAGAGACAAGGGGGGGAGGAGGGAGGAAGAGGAAACAAGTTGAATTTATTGTCCACGAAAGAGAAACAATAGGGTACTAGGTAACTGGGAATATTATATAGAGATATAAACATCAGTGTAACCACTAGAACAAAAATACAAACTTTCTTCAATGTCAGAAGGGCTGCAGTATTTTTAAAAAGCGAAGAAGAGAACTGACCAGAGTGAAAGAATCAAGAATACAGCCTTTCCACCCGCACAGAGACACACGGGTGTCCACGCAGTAGGACAGAAAGGAGACCAGAGGCACTGGCCACGTGAATTAATAAATAGGGTCGGTCTCTGATCTTTTTAAAAAACGATTTAGTTTGGATCTCCAGCAATACCCAACTCCATCCTGCGTTCAAGCGACATAATTCCGACAAAGCAACTTGAAATGGTAAAAGTGACCGAATGAGCCAAGGCATAAAGACAGATACAAACAAAACCAGGGTGGGCCGTAATCTAATGTCGGACGAGACCTTCAGCCAGACATCACCAAATGAGCCGAAGAAGGGCCATTTAGCACACTCAACGGTGTGATTCACCAAGTACTACATTACAGTGCGGCAATTTTCCGGAAGAAGAAATCACAGGGATATTAGGGTGAATAGACTGAAACACACTAATAAGAGAATTTAATTCATCTTTCAGCCCAAGAAACATTAAGTGGACCAAACATAAATACAAATTCAGAAGACCTAGATAAAATATCAGTAAGGTACTACTACAATATATGAAACTTTCCACGCTAATAGTAGATAATATTCTTTTATTTTTTAAAAGATTGTATTTATTTATTTAGAGAGAGGGGAAGGGAGGGAGAAAGAGAGGGAGAGAAGCGTCAGTGTGTGGTTGCCTCTCGCGCCCCCCCCCCAACGGGGACCGGCCCGCAACCAGGCGTGTGCCCTGCGTGGGAACTGAACTGCCGACCTTGTGCTTCTCCAGATGACCCGCTCAGCACGCTGGGGCACGCGGGTCAGGGCTCTAGCAATAACGGAAACCCAAAGCTTTCTGGAACTGTATCGAACAGCAAAACATGAGCCAGAAAACCTCAAAAAACTTTTAAAGTAGAAGAGAAGTGAAAACCTGAAAAAGATTTCGGAATATACCCTACTGACCAATACCGCTTGGGAATATTACTGTGAAAATCCTGAATAAAACATACGCAAGTGGAATCCAGGAGCACATGAAAAGAATAAGATATCAAAACTAACCGGCTTGCCCTGGTCAATGGCTCAGTCGTGTGGAGAATCACCCCTGCACCAGAAGGTTACTTGTTTGATCCCTGCTCAGGGCATATACCCAGGGTGCAGGTTCGATCCCCAGTTGGGATGCATCTGGGAGGCAACCAATCAACATTTCTCTCTTACATTCTTGTTCCCCCCTCTCTCTCAACCTCCCTTCCCCTCTCTCTAAAATCAATAAACACACCCTGGCTGGTGTGGCTCAGTGGATTGAGCACCAGCCTGCGAACTAAAGGGTCGCAGGTCAGGTCCCCAGTTGACGGTATGTGAGAGGCAACCACACACTGATGCTTCTCTCCCTTTCCCCCTCCCTTACCCCCTCTGTAAAAATAAATAAATAAAATCTTTTTTAAAAAAATCAATAAACATATCCTCTAATGAGTATTAGGGGGAAAAACCCAAGTGGGCTTATTCCCAGAATGCAAGGATGGCTTGACATTAGAAAATTATTAATATAATTCATCATATTCATAGATCGAAGGAGGAAAATCACAGTCATCCCTGGAGATGCTAAAAAACATTTGACAGCGTTTCCAACGCTCATCCTGGATAAATCAGGAATCAACAGACACTTCCCTAACCAAGGGACAGACACCGTCACCAAACCCAGGAAACAGCCTTGCACTCAGCTTCCCAGGTGAGGACGCTTCTCTGCAGACCTGGGTGGGTGGGCAGGAGACAAAGGCACCCATCCTGCTCACCAGTGCTGGAGGTATTCATCAACACAACTTGAGAAGAGAAAGAAATTAGAGGCATAAAAAAAAATAGAAAAGCCCTGGCTGGTGTAGCTCAGTGGATTGAGCGCGGGCCTGCCAACCAGACAGTTGCGGTTCGATTCCCAGTCAGGGCACATGCCTGGGTTGCAGGCCAGTTCCCTGCAGGCCAGTTCCCAGCAGGGGATGCACAAAAGGCAACCATACATTGATGTTTCTCTCCGTCTCTCCTTCCCTTCCCCTCTAAAGATAAATAAATAAAATATTTAAAAAAAATAGAAATATTTAAAACTATTGGTATTTTCATAAATACTACTATAAACCAGGACAAGCCAAGAGAAACTACTGAAAAACTACAAGTAAAAGAATACTGGGATGTAGTAGACCGCTCTGCCTCGTTTTAGGAATTGTATCTCTACCCCTTGTGGCTAAGGACAAGAGCTCTGGAATGTGAGCCGCAGGAGACAAAGCTTGTCTCTGGAAGGCAGCTATGCTCACCACTATACCACCAACGCAAAGCTTGTCTCTGGTAGCAAACGCTGCCTCAGTTCCTCTCTCTGCCCCCAGAGCTTGGTCGGAAGTCAATGATGGGTAAGACCCCTCACAGTGGGGGGGGGGGGCAACCTAAGCCAGACTCGATCACCTGGGAGGCCTTCATGGAAGGATTCAGGGGGCTGCAACAAAGAGCAATGGACTCTCGCCACCCCCCACCCCCTTCCCCGGCTTTGACAAAGCCCAAATCCCCAAGTTCTCTGGGAAAAGCGCTTCCTGGCTCTAATTCCCTTAAACCTGAATACCTGTTGGGGAGAGGTGCAGCTCCTTGCCTTACCAGAGCGTGTCCTGGGGAAAAATCTGGCACCACAAAGACTTCCTGATAAACCTGGGAAATCTGCTCTGCCAAGAGTGCTTTCATTCATATGATAAGGGTCCAAAAGGAAATGAGAATGTCTCCCAAAGTTTCTGCAACTCTCTTCCTGACGGACACTGACTCAGACTTTGAAGCCCTCAGATTTCTTTGTAATGTTATCTACTGTTTGATCCTTGCTGCCCTGTATTCCTGTGTATTACAACCCAATAAAAGGCTCTGGAAGAGGGCACTCGGGGCCTTTTCTCCTTGGAGAAACTGGCCGCTGCTGGCCTTTGTCTCCCCTGAGAAACTGGCCACAGCCCACTCCTCCTCCCCAAACAGATCCAGCATGTCTCGGTCATTATTCACTCACTCGTGTCCCTGGCACTGGGGGGACTCGAGAAGTAGCTCCCCCCACACTGGGAGGGGTAGCAGGCACACACAACACGCACACGCCTCAAACAGCCAACAGTTACATGCAGAAGGTGTAATGCATGAAAAGACCCAACCAGCATGTTACTTAGGGTTCAGCTTGACAAAAGGTGTCCAAAATCTACATGAGCAAACATTTCAGGTTCCTGAAGGACACAAAATAAATTCTCCATTTGAATAAATGGAAAGACAAACCATGTTCTTGGGTAGAAGACTCAGCTTCATAAATGGGTCGATTTTCTCGAAGTCAATTGATAAATTGTATAGGATCCTGGAATGTGACAAACTGATTCTAATGCTCAGATAGAAAAATGAACAAGCAAGAACCTACAGGAAAACACTGAGAAGGAGGAAGGCATGAGGAAGGCCTGGCCTTTTAGACTGTAACTCATTCTAGAGTTTCCGTCATTGAAACGACGTCGCCGCAGGAACGGCCGAAGGGGACTGCCACCCAGAAACCAGACAGCACAGCACCTGCACAGCCGATAAAGCAAATGGGTCTCTAGGTCCCGATGTTGGGCAACTGGAGTAGCTTCTAGAGGGAAAAAAAACAAGCCGAGTTCATAGAGCAGAACATGCCCCAGGATAAACTCCCAATGTAAAATAATAAAACCCATACAAGTTTAGAGCAAAACATGGGTGAGTTCCTTTATAACCTTGGCATTGGCCAACTTTTCTGAATTGTGTGTGAAATCCAAAGGCCATAAAAGATAACAGGAATACACTTGACTCCTTGTTGAAAAAGCCATACCGGCCAGAAAGTCAAAACTGCACCTGCCGTCCACGGCCCTGAACCTCATAAGCAAGACTGAGGATCGTTGGGTGAGTAAGAGAAATGCAAATGGGACACACAGATAGCATCTCTCACCTGCCAGCCTGGCCAAGAGCCAGAGGCTGGAGGGAGAGGGACCTCACACAGCCTGGCTGGCGAGAGAGCCTGGTGGCCCCCCAGTGTCCACAAGTGACCCACCTCCACCAACGTCCCATTTGCATTTACCTTTCATCACTGCGAACCCCCGTGTGACCTTATCCTACAGATAAGTGACATTTACACAGGTCACAGAGTTGTTTGCAAGCGCAAACAATGAGAAGCCACCCTCAAGGTCTTTCCTGAAGGGACTGATTAAATGCACAATGACACCGTGACACCGCAAGGTCGGGAGGCAGGGACAATGGCTGCTTTTACTCATTGTCCAGTCGTACGTGGTCAGCACAGACCTCAGCATATACACTGTTTAGAAAAGATTTTATTTACTTTTAGAGAGAGGGAAAGGGAAGAAGAAAGAGTGGGAGAAAAGCATTCATGTGTGGTTGCCTCTCTTACATCCCCCCTACTGGGGACCTGGCCCGCAACCCAGGCATGTGCCCTGACTGGGAATCGAACTGGCGACCCTTTGGTTCACAACCCATGCTCAGCCCACTGAGCCACACCAGGCAGGGCACGGACACATTTTCTTTTAATAAGTAAACAATCCCTGAACCGCCCCCAAAAGCCCGGAGGCGTGCCGCTCCAACAGCCTTTTCTGCCTCACCATCTGAGGGTCCAAAGGAAGGTCATGTGCCTTGGACTCTGCGTATAAAAGTACCGGAGTGCTCACGGGCCCCAAGAGAGGACAGGGGACCTCCCCAGCCCCCCTAACACTGCACAGCTAGTAACTGTGGGGGGCAGGGCACGCACCCGCATACCTCCACCTCCTAGCCTCAGCCCTTCCATGCCCCCACCATGGTCACTCCAGCTCTGCCCCAGAGACCAGACTGAAGGTCAGGTTGCCTGGGGTGGACTCAGCGTCAGAAGAAGCCTTCCTGAGCTCTGGGCCACATTCAGGAAGCAGTGAGTCACCGCGAGTCTGAACTCCCACATATGTGGACACATGCACGTACACGCCAGGACCTCGTAGGGACCTCACCAGCTGGGGCGTGTGGACGAGCTTTTGGTACCAGTCACTTGCTGCGCCTGGAGTTCACGGAGGCATCTCGAAACTGGCCTGAATCATGAGTCCCGAGGTCACTCTCCTTGGAAGAAAGCGCTCAGTGTTGCCTCACTTTCTCCTTTTCTATGGTATCGAAGATAAAAAAACAGTAACTGGCGGCAAAAGAGTGCTGCTCCCGAAATCACACACGGAGCCCTGCCGGGGAGGCTGCTCTTCTTAACGGTCCTTGCTAACTGGGTACCGCCCGAGGAAGGGGCCTGGCTTCTATCCCCCATCCCAGTTCTAAGCCCCAGGTTCTTCCTCTGTAAAATAAAGAGCTTGTAAAGGACAATGTCTAAGGACCCTTCTAGAAAGACCTGCCTCATCTGGTCTCCCTGGCACTGGTTCTGCGAAGCCCATCAGAACTTCTTGGTGCCCAACCAAAGGATCGGGTGATGAGGCCAGAGAGATAACACACAGGTAAGAACGTTCTTGCTCCACCTGATACAAAAAGCTGTGATGGAAAGAAACCGGTCAAGCCCTTAGCATCACGCCCAGCACCTCGATCACTCATCCAACACATACTTAAGCACCTACTATATGCCAGGCCCCGCTCCAAGGTCTGCAAATACACACAGCAGTGAGCGCAGCAGAGTCTTTGGCTTTCTTTACATTCACAAGTAAAGAAATACGTCAGGCGGTGGAAGGGCCGCAGAGAGAGGCGCAACCGAGAGACTGGGTTGGGAGCACAGGTGTGGGCGCTCCTGTACACAGGACAGTTCGGGGTGGCCTCTCTGAAAAGCTGATGCTTGTGCAACCCACGAGGGGTATCCGGGGGAAAGTGTCCAGGGAAATGGTCAGTGCAAAGTCCCTGGGGCCACTAAGCCAGGTTGCTGGAACAGTAGGGGGCAGGGGAACGATCCAGGAGAAGGGGTCAGAGAGATCATGGAGGCCAGGCCACCGGGGCCTGCAGGGCCACCGGAAGGGCTTGCCTCTGACTGGAGAGGGCGCCACTAAGAGATTTAGAGGAGGAAGGACGATCGTGTGACATGTGCAACAGATCTCCCACACTGGCTGCGTTTGGAGGCTGGGCCACGGCGGACGTGTGGCTACATGAAGGCAGTTAGGAAGCCACGGTGATGACCCCGGGGAGAGGGAGGCAGAGGGCAGGGATGGGGATGGACCTCTCCTCCAACGGATCTCCTCCACATCTCCCCCCTCCAGTCAGCCACACCCACAGTGTGGCTCAGGTCTCTCCCCCTGTCCGTCCACCTGTCTGGGGACCCACCACCCCAGCCTCCTCTCTGGCTTGCCGACTCAGCCCCCGGCTTCCAGACTAGCCACGCTGACCTCTTTGGCGCTGCTCCAGCAGCCAGGCTCTGAGAATTCCAGGTTTCTGCAATAGTCTCTTCCCAAAACATGCCCTCCCCACCCCTGCCTCTGCCCGGGAACTTCGTAACCACAGTGCAGAAGGGCTTGCCATTTGCCAAGAACACGCCATGTGGCAGGAAACCCTGCCAGGCCTACCTTATTCGGGCCTCACATCCCCCACTATGGACCCATTTTTTAAAAAGATTTTACTTATTTATTTTTAGAGAGAGGGGAAGGGAGGGAGAAAGAGAGAAACATCAGTGTGTGGTTGCCTCTCACGGGGTCCCCACTGAGGACCTGGCCCGAAACCCAGGCGTGTGCCCTGACTGGGAATCAAACTGGCAACCTTTTGGCTCGCAGCCCGCACTCAATCCACTGAGCTACACCAGCCAGGGCTGGGACCATTTTACAAACAAACAAGACACACAGGTGCCGAGAGGAGAGGGACCTTCCAGGAGCTGTGTGGAGCACCGTGGAGGCAGCCTTTGCTCCCAGCAGCACCTGCCCGCAAGTCTCAGACCCTCCTGCTCCATGAGTGTCTCCTGACCTACGTGAGCAGGGCAGCCACCTCCAGGAAGCCCCCTGGGTTTTGGCACAGCTCTGTGCTGTGGCCCACACCCCCAGCGCTGCATGGTATCTGACCTTCCCCTGGTCTGGTCAGCGCTGCATGGTATCTGACTAGGACACTGGTCAGATACCATGCAGGGGAGGACAGCATGATAACGAGTCCAGTCCCCCCCCCCCCCGTCAGCTGTCACGTGGCAGCCCCAGGTCTCACCTCCCCCGCATCCGGCTGGATGGCCAGCACCTTAGCTCACACCTGTCGCTTCTACGTGGCTGTTTCCTAGAAAGCAGCCTCTAGAGTCAAAAGAAATGTGATGTGCGGTTTGGGGGCCGATCGCTAACTTGTTTCCAGAGAAGTTTTAGAAGTCTGGTCTCTCCACCGTCCGGGCGCGCCCACCCTCCCAGCTCTCATCCGGGAGGGACGGAGGGAGGTGGTGGAGCTGATGTCTGTGGAAAGCTTCCCGTCTGCGTGGAGCTGCGTGACGGTGCCGGTGTGCATTTCCTAAGGGCTCAGCAGGCCGGGCCTCCGGTAAGAGTCATGCTCAGGCAATGATCTGCTTAATGGTCCCAACAGCCCCCAGGCACACCGGTGCGCCAGCTGAAACGGGCCTGCCTGGGCTCGGCCTGGTCTGCCTGGGACAGCAGCGGGTCCAGGAGCCCAAATCCCACTGTGACACAGAAGTGGGGCCTGACTCCGAGTCTCAGTTTCCTCATCTATAAAATAGGAGTATCAGCCCAAGATGTCTGAGAGGGTTAAATAAGGTCAGGTAATGGCGTGCCTGGCAAGCCGCCCTCCACTCTCCTTGGAGACCTAGCAGGGAGCGCATGAAGCCCAGAGACAGCTGGAGGGTTGGGGGCCCCTCTCCGGGCTCTGTGCCTACACGGAGCCCTGTATCCAGTCAATGGCTTCTGCTCTTTCAAATCCAGCCTCTCGCGGTGGGGGAAGGTCGCTCTTCCTGCCAGCTCGCTCCCCGTCCGCCCACTCAGAGTTCACACAGGCACACATCCAGGAGGCTGGGGGCTCTGTCGGGGGTCAGCTCCTGGTGGGCAGGAGTTCGGACACCAGAGAGGGGGTGCGGGCGTGGGCCTGGACAGGTCGGGGGCTCTCCTAGTTCTGTGATGAACTCTGGGGCCCACGGGGGTCTGTCCAGGAAGAAGACAAACAGAGACAGACAGGAGAGGGAGGGACCACAGGCTCGCCTCGCTCCAGGCAGGGTGAGGTGCGTGGCACTTCCCGATGCCCATTAGAGACGGAAGGCCCCAGGGGAAGAAATCTGGAGGGCACGCCCTCAGTGCCTGGGGGAGCTGGAGCCACTGTGAGCCCAGCCCTGCCACCCAGCAGCTGCTGAACAAGGGAATCTGTCACAGGGCGAGGGTGGGGGGGTGGGGGGCAGGATAACACCTGCAACTTCCCAGGGAAGGGGGAGGGGTGGGGGGGTACTTGAAGGGAAGACTCAAGGGGACTAGGGCAGCCAAAGCACAGGGAGCAGAACCCCCCCCCCCTCTCCACCCATGCTTTTCTGCCTCCCTGTCTAGGAAAGTCAAAGCCAATTCGTAAGGTGCCCTCCCAGCCCCTCCTTCTCCACGCCTGTCCCCACCAGCTCGGGTCCTTGTAGACTGGCTGGAGCCCTCCTGTCCCCTGCACCCTCTGGGACCTCAGTGCGTGGACCTGTCCCTCTTCCTCAGCTGACTCCTCTTTTGGCTCTTTCTCATCAGCTCATAACTGTCTGCCTTATCAAAAAGCACACCCACAGAGATCAAGTAAAACAAAAATTAACACACCAGCAGCAGCCAAAATAAAAGCTAAACCCAAACCTGGGAGGTGCTGGTCGCAGAGACAAGAGGGAAGCCCCTTGTGGATGGGCCGGAACGACTGAAGAGGAACCCCTCGGAGATCCCGGCCGTTCCTAATCTTTGACCTGGTAATTTCGCGTCTAGGAAACAACAAGAAACGCACACTCACAGCCCCAGGAAGCGAGCAGGGTCCTGGTGTCGAGCCAGCCAGCTGGGACACAGCCCTTCTGGAGGCCGTGTGCAGACTACCGAGAGGCATTCAGCAACACACCAATTTATGTGTAGATTCAATGTAGCATTCTCTAAGGGCAGCAAATATTAAAAACCCTGTCAAATGGGAGCCATTAACTGAGTATGAAATGATAATATGTAAGTGTGGAAAATGTAAACAGCCCCGGCTGGAGTGGCTCAGTGGATTGAGCACCAGCCTGTGGAGGGAAAGGTCGCCTGTTTGATTCCCAGTCAGGGCACAAGCCTGGGTTGCAGGCCAGGCCCCCAGTTGGGGGTGTGTAGGAGGCAAGTGATTCATGCTTCTCACCCTCTTTTTCTCCCTCCCTTCCCCTATCTCTGAAAATAAGTAAAATCTTAACCAAAAAAAGAGAAAAATATAAATAATGTTGAGAGAGGTCATTTGAAATATATATATATATATATATATATATATATATATATATATATATATATAGCCAAGATAGTCAAATATGTAAAAATGCATTTTATTTTTATAGTTTTACTTATTTATTTTTAGAAAAAGGGGGGAAGGGAGGGAGAAAGAGAGGGAGAAAAACATCAGTGTGTGGTTGCCTCTCACTCATCCCTCACTGGAGACCCGGCTGGCAGCCCAGGCATGTGCCCTGACTGGGAATCAAACTAGTGACCCTTTGGGAGCTCAATCCACTGAGCCACACCAGCCAGGGCTAAAAAATGCATTTTAAAATGCCAAGCAAAGAGGGCAAACATTAACGATGGTTATCTCGTAAATATAGGGTTTCCGCCCCGCTTTCTTCAGTTAATCCCTTCAGGTGACATTCAAGGGGAAGGATCGCCCTCCCCACCCCCACCAGGGGGACAACAGTGCGACAGGAGGAGGAAGTGCGTTCCAGAGAGCACAGCAGGGCAGAGTTGAGTGGCCATCCACCCTACCCTCGGGAAAAAGAACCGGGAGGGCAGTCCCTTCGGGGAGGGGGAGCCTGGGGGGGGCTGTTTCCCCGGGTGAAGCTTCCCTTTCTCAGCAGCCCCCTTCCCCCAACCCCCGCCCCAGGGGGCGTCTTGCCAAAAAACGCCCCCGGCAGCCACCTCCTTGCCCTAGGCCGTGCTCCCATGTCAGACTTTGGGGGGCCTGCACCCCCGCTGCATCCCGGGCTCCCACGCGGGGAGGATGGGTTTGCGAGCCGCTGGCCGGGACTAGGGCGGCGGGTCACCACTTCAGACGCTGCCCGCCCTGCCCCACCGGCGGCCGGGCCCATCGCACACACGGGGCGCAGCCCCACTACCCCAGGCAGCTGGAGGACTTTGGTCGGGTACCAGGAAACGAACACATTTTAAGAATTTCCATTTTGAAGTTTGTCCTTTAATCCGGGGCTGTCCTGGCGGACAAGCAGGGACAGGCGCCCCAGGCTTAGGAAGAAGATGAACGGCGGAGAGGACTCCACCCAGACCCTCCCTTTCTTTCTGCTGGTGTTTGGGCCTGACCTGGGAACCCCCGCGGCGCGGACTGGGCCGTGGGGACTCGGGGCGCAGGCCGCGCCAGGGCGGGTCGCGAGCGACGGGATACCCGGCTTTTGGTGACTCCCAGGGGCCGGTGTGGGGCCGTCACTCGGTATCTCCGGGAGACAACGGTGGGGGGGCGTCCTCCCGGGGGAGGGTGGGCTCAAGGGAGCGGCCTTTTTAAACCCCTCAGAGCCAGAGGCTCAGCCGAGAGCGGCCAGCCGGGCGGGGAACCTTCGCCCCGGGCAGGGAGGAGGGGTGGGCTCTGAGGCTGGACGTCCCGCCGCGCAGCCCGGCTCCCAGCTCACTCGGCGTCCCGGCTGGAGCCGCGGGAGGGAGGGGAGCGCGCCGGAAGGGGGGTCGCCAGCGGATCTGGGTCCTGGGAGGGAGCGCCCAGCCGGACTTTCTGACTTCCCGGCTCGCCCCAGGCCGTCCCGCCACCTGGAGGGCCCTCCCCTCCTCCGCGAGTCCAAAGCCTCAGCATCCCCTGCCCCAGGCGGCGCCCCCTCCAGCCGGAGGCGCTGCGCTGCTCTTCCCCACCTGCACACACTCCTGCGCCGGGGGCGAGCCCCGCGGGGCGCCCGGGACCCCGGGACGTTCTGCGCCCCCAGACAGCGCGGCACGACCCACGCTGGGGCCCGGGCTTCTCGCCCCCGCGCCCCCCACTCCCACCGCGAACCCGGCTCGGGCGGTCGGAGAAGAAGGGGCGCGCCTCCGAAGTAGGGCCGGGGCTCCCGCACCAGCTGCCGGGCTCAACTGCGGGGCGCAGGGACGCTGAGGCGGCAGCCGGGCACCGCCGCGCCCGGTCGCTGCGCACTCAAAAGTCCCTCTGGAACAGGTGGCCCGGAAGGCGGCCGGGCCCTCCCCGTTCCTTCTCGAAGCGCCCCTCCCCACCCGGCCGGGGCGCACCCAGGCCCGCGCCGTAACCCCAGCCCGTGCACCCGCCGCGCGGCCGCCTACCTCCGGATCCCGCAGCGTCCGGCACTACCCCGGAGCTGGCCGGCGGGAGCACCGCCCCTCCGCCGGCGCGGTCAGCACCGCCCCTTCCAGCCCCGCCCGCCACCCCTGCTGGGTTCCCGCTCCCCGGGTCCTCACGCTCCCGAGCCCGCCGGGGGTGGGACCGTGCCCAGACAGTGAGCAGGTGGGTAGGGAGCGCTCCTGTGCCTCCCTGCCGCCTGCCCCGGGGCGCATAGTCCCATTTCCCCATTTAACAGACGAGAAAACTGAGGCTCAGAGTGGTTGTCAGTATTTGAACCCTGGCCTGCCTGATGCCACCGCCTAGAATACATCCATCAACCCCCCTCCAGCACCCCAACTGCGACCCGCGCTAAACGCTTTGCCGGCACCATCTCTTCGTTGTGGTCACAGCTTCCCAGGGTCCTGCTCGCTACCGGGCCTGTCCGCTCACCTCCCCCCGAGGCCACTGCACCTCGCTCTGCCATCCTGCCCACCCCCTTGCTCCGCTGACGGCCGGTGCCCAGGCCCCCGAGAGACTAGGCACGCTCCGTCCCAGCCGCGGGGACAGTGTGGCACTCAGAGGTGCCCCACCGCCCTTCCAATGAACGCCTGAGAAGCAAGGTCCCACCAGGACCTCCTCTGGCCCTCAAGACGCCCGCCCCTCGAGCCAACACCCACCCAGCACCTCTCTCCTCTGCCGCTCCCATCAGTCCACACGCGGTTTCTTCTTCCACCTTAAAACTAAAGCGACAAAGCGGAAGCCCCGCTTGGGACCCCGCTGACGCCGCGGCCGGGCCAGAGTGTCTGTCCGCCCCAACGCAGGCTCCCTCCCGCCCCTTCCCTGAAACGCCCTCCAGTCTGGCGCTGGCCCCGCCCCGCCCCCCACAAATCCACCAAGCCTGCTATTGCCGGGTCCCCAGCCATGTCCCAGTGACTAGGTCCATGCTGAGTCTACACCCTTGTCTTGCTGTTGCCTCTGCCAGTACCTGTCGGAGCCCCTGGCCTCCTCCCCTCCCAAGGACCAGCATCTCTGGCTTCCCACTCACCACACTGGCCCGCCCTGCTCCTCCTGGCAGCCCTCCCCCCATTCTCCTCCATGCGCCCCCTCCCCTCCTCACCCTCTGAAGTTGCTGTGGCCCCTGCTCAGCTCTTCACCCTGATGCTCCCACGCAGTCCAGTGCCGCAGGAGACATGTATCAGGTGATGCCCACGCGCGGCCTGTGGCCACACTTCTCACCCTGCCCCTAGTCCTGTGGCCAGACTCTCCCCAGGCTGGGCTGGGGTATTTCTGCCTCAGCCCCTCCCCCTCCGAAGGCCCCCGGGGGTGATGGGAGGAGGACCAGGTCTTGGGCTGCACCTCCTCTGCCACAGGCCCTCCACTGGCTGCGCACCTAACACAGGAGAAGAACCGGTTTCTGCCTCTGACTGCAGCCCCATCTTCTCCGTCAGGACCCTGCCCGGCCCCACTGGCCTTGCAGCTGCCTCCCCGACCCTCCCTCGGGGCCTCTCCTCTGGCCGCTCCTCTGCCTGGAACAGCGCTGCCCAGACACTCTCTCCCTCACCTCCTTCAGGTTCCGGCTTCACCGCCTGCTTCTCTGGCCGTCCTGTTTCACACGGTGGGGCCATCCCACACGCCCACTGCCTTGCCTCCTTGGTCCTCCCCGTGCACTCATCGCCCTGAGAGACACGCTTTAGGTCTCAGCCACCCGTGATTTTACCGCCAGTCTCCTGCCCCGGAAAGAACGGGAGCTCTGCAGGGCAGGAGCTCCTGCCGCCTGGCTCACTGCTGCCTCCCTCCTGGGGCAGGGCCTGGAACAGAGTGCAAGGCACCAAACGTTCACAGTAACTTCTCTTGAAGTTGGCCTTTTCATTCCGATAAATGCATTTGAAAAGGAACCTTGCCCTGCCTGGTGTGGCTCAATGGACTGAGTGCCGGCCTGTGAGCCAAAAGACTGCAGGTTCAATTCCCAGTCAGGGCATGTGCTTGGGTTGCAGGCGGGGTCGCCAGCTGGGGGCAGGTTAGAGTCAATGGATGGATGTATCACTCACACATCAGTGCTTCTCTCCCTCCTTCTCCTTCCCTCTTCCTCTCACTACAAATAGGTAGATTTCAAGCGAGAGTAAAACAATGCTCTCCGGCTCTGGAGATCCCACTGCCTGTCCGAGGCCTGAACAGGCGGAGCAGAGAGGTATTTGGGGTGAGCATCTAGCAAACGCTTACCCTGGGGCCGCAGCAGAGGGTTAAAGAGACCTGAGAAGGAGACAGATTCTCCTGGGAGCCGCATCCTGGGCTGGCTCGGCCCCCACTCTCCCCCAGCCCCCCCCAATCCCCCCCCGGGGAGACAGGCCCCCAGCAGCTGGTCAGTCCCACCACAACGCTCTGAGGTCAAAGCCGTCACACCCCCACTTTACAGGTAAAGAAACTGAGGCCAGGGCCGGGACTTGCCCAAGCTCCCAGGGCATGTGAAGATGGTCAGAGATTGGAATTCAAGTTTGCCTGACCCCAAGCCCTCAGCAGACCCTGAGGCCAAACGGCTTCTAGTTGCACCCAGCCTGGTTGTCGGGGAGTTGGGGGGCAGGGCATGGAGGAAGAGGCCCTGGCCTTTCTCCTGTGTGGGCTCTGGTGTTCGCTCTTTCTGTCGGACTAGGACTCGGGTGTGTGTCCACTAGAGGTCCACGGTGTCCAACCACCATACGAGGGGAGGGTCCATCTCAGAACAGAGCTCACCCCGGGAGGCCCAGCCAACTGGGTGTCCCCAGGAGATCTGTCCCCGCAGGGCTGGCTGATCAGCCCCTGGGCTTCTCATCCTACAAGTTTAACCAGATGAGCTACATTCTCTTTTCCTCGCACACAGAAGAACACTAACACTAATCCGTGCGCTTTTCAACCAGGGGCACTTTCGGCTCTACCCGCAGGCACTGGAGCCTCTCCTGTCTTCACAAAGAAGATAAGAAACAGCCACTCCCTCCCCCCACCGCCCTGCGACCTCCAATTCTTTCCTCCCTTCAGCCAGGTGCCTAGGAGTCACCTGCATTTCTGTTCCTGACCCTTCCCTTCTAGTCCCCCTGGCCTGTTCCCATCGGCCTCCTGTCCCCTCCTGAGGGTGGGAATCTTGCGAGTGTCACAGTGACCCACTGGCAGCCAAACCCTGTCAATATGGGATTAATGACAATATTGTTAACCTTCGTTAACAAAATCACAAAGCGAAAGAACTTACTGTAAACTTACGACCTTAAAAGTATAGAGGTATTCCTGGCTTTGTTTCTAGCAAGAGTGGCCCAAAGCCACAGTCACCCCAAGTCTCACGAGCATTGCTGTGACCGGACTTTGGTCTCTAAAACCTTCTCCACTGAAGGAAACCAGGATTCCTTGGAGCATGAAAAAGAACACAAGAAGAGTCCAGAATGCCCCGTTGTGGCCAGGGAGTACGGCCACCCTCAGAAATTTCAGGGGAGCAGAGAAGGGATGATGGAGCAATCAAAAGTTTTCCCCGGTGCTAGCCAAGCCATAATAATATGGGGGTCGAACATTAGTGATCGGAGCACTTACAGGTAATTTGAATAATTTCACTCTGTGCAAGGTTATGGCTATAATGAAACTCAGAGAAAAGCTAACAAAGAGCATCCAAAGAGAGGTTTTTAAAAAGATTTTTATTTATTTATTTTTATAGAGAGGGGAAGGGAGGGAGAAAGAGAGGGACAGAAACATAGATGTGTGGTTGCCTCTCACGCGCCCCCTACTGGGGACCTGGCCTGCGACCCAGGCATGCGCCCTGGGCGGGAAATAACCTGGCGACCCTTCGGTTCCCAGGCTGAGAACCACTGAGCCACACCGGCCAGGGCCAGAGAGAGCTTCAATATAAGAAAGATGACTGCCCTGGCCAGCGTGGCTTAGGTGATTGAGCGTCATCTCACAAAGCAAAAGGTCGGAGGTTCGACTCCCAGTCAGGGCACATGCCTGGGTTGCAGGTCCAGTCCCCGGATGGGTGCGTGTGAGAGGCAACTGATCCATCGATGTCTCTCCCTCACATGGATGCTTTTCTCCCTCGCTTTCTCCCTCCCTTCCTCTCTCTCTAAAAATAAAGAAATAAATAATTTTTTTTAACAAAGAAAGACAACAGTCCCATAACTTGTTTGAATTTTTATTGGGATATGCTTAATAAGTTGGGATCTGTGTTTTGTTTCTTTTATTGCTGTTAACAAATTAGAGAGGCATGTTTGCTTTATCTGTGTAATCAGAAAAGCACAAATTTGCAGCTGTGGGCGGGGGTCTAGGGGCACTTGGAGTGCCCAGGGGTCTGGGGTGAGGAAGAGGAGGGCAGACTCAGGGCCACTGGCGGCGCCCAGACCCGCTGGGTGGGCGGGGCTCCTTCAGGTACCCGGCGCGGGGGTTGCCCTTGGTTGTCCAGGAGAAGGAGGATTCAACAGAGAATATCCAAAGTGATGAACTAGCCAACTGACCCTCTGGGAGAGGCAGCCCGGCCCTGTGTCCCAGCCAAGGACGAAGGTCAAACATCCAGATCCAGTGACCTCAGTTTGTCTTGGGAGGGTGTCCAGACTCCACCACCAAAGTTCCAGGGAGACACCAAAACGAGGACAGTGACATTCCTCGGGTCAGCCATTGAGAAATCCGTGACTGCAGTTTAAACCGTCGAAAGGAATTCATTGAACCAGGAGTTTCTCCCTCAGGAGAAACTGGGCTCCTCGGCCTCCCTGATGAGACGTGAGAACTTTCGGGGAGCGCACAGAGCTGTGGGGGTCCCCTCTGGGGACTGAGGTCTCTCGATACAAAAAACTCCATCAGCAAATGCAGGCTGACTCTCTGACTTCCCGGGGGTGGATTTGACAGTTGACCTTGAACTCTGTGTCTTTGGCCTCCCTATCCCTCTGACCGGCCATCCTCTGGAGGACTCTTGGTTCCCAGGCAACCCTTCCCTCCCCGGCATCGTCTCTGAGCCCTTTTCCAGGACCCTCGGCCCTGGCCCTGCGTGTTGCCCAGGGGGCGTCCTCACAAAGCTGAACCCTAGCCCAGGGCCCCCACTTCGACCTCTGCCAATGGTGGCCCTCATCTCCCCGCCACTCCCACCCGGCCGGCCACCATGTCTTGCCCACTTCACCTCCCGTCTCCCTCAGACGTGCCTTGTTCTTCTCGTCCTCCCATGGCTGCCCTCCGCCCGCTGTCAGTCCATCACGGAGTCCCTGTTGCGTACTCACGGGTTCAGGATCCCAGGAGCACAGGTGGACGAGGGCCTGCCACACGGGGCTTCCGCCAGCACTTCTAGAACTTTCCCGTGCACGCCCTTCCCAGGGCCAGGTTAAAAAGCACATCCAAAGCTACAGGTGGACTGGGGCCGGTGACTCTGCATTTCCAAGGGGCTCCCAGGCACTGCTGCTGGAGCTGGTGACCCAGTGTCACTCTGTGAGTAGCAGCGAGGTCCTGGATCACACGCAGGTTGTGAGTCTTGCCAGGCAGCCTGGGCAGAGGGCCCAGGGCGGACAGGTAGAAATTAAGTCTTTCTCTGGGACAAATGCAATAGACTCTGGTTGCTTTTACCAATTCCTCTTCCCTGGCACAGAGCTCTTCTCCCATTCTCAGATGGATCAGAGAATTTCCCATGATGCTTGTACTCAGCGAGCCTCTTGCCTCCTGAGCTTGGTAACTAAGATGCCCAAAGCTGTCATCCCATCTCTGGGGAAGAGAATGTACGTCCTTCTCTCCCTCAGCTCCAGACCTCAAAGAGCTTCCACCCGGGCAGCTTCGTGTCTTGGCCCCGGCAGGTCCTGACCAGTCTCCTGCTCCCAGGACACAGGGTCCAGCTTTTCTTGCTGAACTTCTCCAGGCCCCCAGGGCTGAGGGGGAGGCCCAGCGCCCTCCCGAGCCCACCTTCCTGGACCACCTTTCTCGGCCCTCACTCCTGCTTCCAGTGCAGGATTCACCGATTCTCTCCCATGGGGGGGGGGGTGCGTCCTTTCCTTCCTGCTTCTTCTCCTGCTGGTCCTCAGCCCCCAAATGTCCTTCCCACTCCTTGGATTGACCCCTCAATTCTAACAGGACTTGACGGTGATTACATCCACTTAGTTCCTAGGTGAACTCAGGAAGATCATATCACTTTGACCACTTTATTGAGGACAGATTGGAGGCTCAGAGAGGCTGGGTCACTCACCCGGGGTCACACAGCCAGGAAGGCCTCGGGTGGGGATTAAAGCCGAGCCTTCCCTTGGGCCACGGGGGGCTGCTTTGTTTGGACCATTTCCTTGGGATCAGTACTTTGACGGAGGGGAGTCCTCGGAGCTGGGCTGCGAGGAGACACAGGCACCAGCAGGTGTGCTGGTGCCGACTCATGTCACCTGCAGAGTTGATGCTGAGCACCCCTTCCCGATTCGTGTTTAGTGACAGCACGTTGGCGGGGTGCAATTGGCCATGCCGGCAGCATTTACACCATGGAAATCGGCAAGCGCCACAAATCTGAGCTTCCTTTCTGGGGAGCGAGTGTTGAGATGTAGGCCAGCACAGTACTGATCTGGGGGGCAGGGACGGCCTGCTGGAGGAGACATCTGAACCAAACCTGGCAGGATGGGTGGGCGCTGGACAGGGGAGCAGGGTGCCATCACCTGGGATATTCTACCCGCCCGCCAAAGTCTCACATGGGGTGAGCAAGAGCATACAGTCTGTTCTAGAAAGGAAGCAAGCAGTTTCAAAGATGCTGGGAATAGGGAAGGGATTCTGTCTGGGGAACAGAGCAGGGAGAAGTGTCGTTTAAACTGTGTTGCAACCCAGGAGAAGTGGTTTCGAGTTCACCCTGCCACGCCTGGGGGCCGGGGGCAGGTGCGGGGAGAGCCCGTGGGAGGGGCGGAAGACGGCTGGGAGGGTGAGGAGCCCCTGAGACGACCCCGAGAAGGGGCCGAGGGCCGCTCTAGGACAACCGCCTGGGTGGCTGTGGGTCCCCCGGGAGCGACCAGGGGCAGACGGGCACCGGGGCCGGAGCACCGCGGACAGCACCTGGGCCGAGCCGCGAGCACCCTCAGTACGATCAGCGGCAGCACTTCTCCCGGAGGGTCGACGCGTAGTCTTTCCTGTGCGTGGGGGCGGCACCTCCGGCTCCGGGGAAGCAGGTTGGCCGGCTGGGTCCGGGGTGCCCGGCAGTGGCCAGGAACGAGGCAGGAGCTGCAGGAGGGGTTGCTCACACTTGGCTTTCATCAAATGCAGGTTCACACGAGATGCAACTTCAAGACTGCATTAACACCCTCTGCTTGAGAATATCACACAGTCGCCACGCAATGGTCAGCGGGGGTGGGAGGGGGCAGGACTGACGAACCTGAGTCTCGGCATCTCGGCCTGGTCCAGGAGACAGGTCTGTGAGCGGGTGTCTCAGTCCAACGGGAGCGGTGCCTCCTGTGGCGCGTGGCCCGGAGCGGCGTGGAGCAGCGTCTGGTGGTGGCTCTGAAGTCTGCCTCAGTTACACCCAGTCTTGGCATCTGATTGAGCTGGGAACCTTAATGGCTCAGGGCCAAGTGCCCCCAGTGCCCTGTCAGGAGTCAGCGGGGGCTCCCTCTGCAGACACCTCGGGCGGGCCGCCCTGGCAGGCAGGTGGCAGCACATCTGGTGTGACTTGGGGAGTTTCCTCCTTGAACCAGAGTGTCTTGACTGACTGGCAGCCATCAGGGTTGATGTAGGTGACACTATCTTGTTGTGTATACTTGACCCCATCCAGACCCAATGCCATTTTCTGGGTGCTGGCTTCCACCGGCTGGAGACCCACAGCTGGAGGTCACTGCCTCACCGTGACGGACACCCGGACAGGCCGCCGAGGGGCAGCAGGGTGCACATGTGTGTCCGGAGAGTCGCCAGGCACTCATGGTCAGAGTGGCGGGGGCGTTTTCTCTTCAAAAATGGGAACCTCTAGTTTCAGGGCTCGCACGTAAAGAATTTGAAAGTCATTGCTCCCACCCTCACCCCAGAAAAGAGCATCGTAAACCGAAAGTCCACAGCTCTTCTCGAGGAACTGAGAGCGGAGGTCACAGGGCAGACCTGCAGCCCAGACACTGGAGAGAGACGCAGACCCAGAGTCCCGCAGCTGCCCAGGAGCACGAGCACGCACCCATCAGAGGAGCCAGCGTCGGTGGGGACCCTGAAACCGTAGCAGTGTTTGGAGGCTGTGACAGTGTTTGGAGGCCTGGCGTAGACTAGCTTTCGAGTTAGAGCTTCCGGGGACCCCACACTGACTCGCTGTGCTCTGGGTGGGGTGGGGCCGAGCCCACCGTCTGAGATGTATCCCAAGCCTGCTGTTCCTCCTTCTGTCCTCGGTGACGCAGGGGAAGTAAACGCTTTCCTCTGGCCGCTTACGGTTTCCAGCTGGGACTCACATCAAGCAGATTAACAGCAGAAAAACATCCATGTGTCGTTTGCATGCATGTGGAAGCCAAGAAAAACGAAGACCCGAAGAAGTGTTGAGGCCCGCGTGCATAAATACCAAGTTGCAGGAAAAGTAGCAGTTGTGGAAAAGTGACTACAACAGAGGGGTCACCAAAGGCAGGTAAGAGTCACTCCAACAAGGTCTGTTCGTTCAGACGCCTCAGCCTTCCCGCCCCGCCCCCGGGGACGAGAATGCTTCTCCCACACCGGGAAGGCGCCTTCCCAAGGGAGCTGCACCGCCTGTTCTCAGAAAGAGAAAGGGAGGTCAGCGTGTGCCTGTCTGTACCTGCTGTGTTATAAGCGTCTTTAACGTAAAATAACCAAATTGCCAAAGGGACACATATAAGGTGGGGTGGGGTGGGGTGGGGAGGGATGTCCTGAACTTCTTCACTGACAAAGGTCAGTCCTAAGGGCAGGGCCTCCCCAGAGCCTCATCCCACCTGGCTGTTGCAGAAGGCGATTAGCAGGAAGTGACTAGTCATCACTGACCCGGAATGGACAATCAGAGGCCAGCCCTTCACCCCGCCCCCCCCCCCGCCCCGTGTTTGGAATGCAGCCTGGGGGAAGTAAGGTGCTGTTGCAGACATCTGAACAGTGCGGCCTCGTTAAGGCCTCTGCACAGACTTTCAAGGTTCTGGCTGGAGGTGCGGACGCCCAGGAAGCCTCCCGGGAAAGTTCTCTAGCTCATCGAACTGGCCACCTGCCTACCTTAAGTGCTCCGCCTCTTCTGCCCTCTTCCGTGGGCTGGCCTCTACGTGGGTATCACTGCCCCAAGCAGGGCTTTAGAGGGGCCTAAGGCGGCAGATTCAGGAAAAACAAACTAGGACCTCAGTTCATCTGTGTTGCAGGAACCTAGCCTCTGACCCGAGCAGTCAGTGTTCTTTCCTCTTGATCAAACTGCACCTACAGCCCACCACGCCGCTGACCGCAAGGGCCCTAGAAATGCCACCGTGGGTGGCCACACCCGAACTTGGGATGGGATGACTCACCCCAGCTTATAGACGTGTGCACGCTTGGGCCGCCCTGTGCTAGGCACAGAAAAACCACTGTAAATGGAACAGGCACAATCCTACCAAGTATGGACGGCTGTCTGTCACATTGAAGGACAGGGACGGGTTGCTCCGCCCAGGTATCTATCGGGTGACTCTGAATGGGACCCAGTGGTTGTGTGGCAGAAATCTTTGGTTGTGGCTTCCACCTGGGTGGCTGGGCCACTGGAACCTGGGTTTCCCTGGGCACAGGGGAGACTCTGCCCCCGGTAACCATGACCGCCAACCCCACTCTCCTTGAGGCCAGGTGGGCACATTCTGTTTTCACAGGCACAGTCCTCTGGCCACCATTTTTGGGTTAGGGTTAGGGTTAGGGTTAGGGTTAGGGTTAGGGTTAGCTCACCCAGCAAGCCTTGAGTGAGAGCCGGCAGCCTGCCCTTACCGAACACTAGAATGTCTCTGACAAAGGAAGCTGTCCCCCAAAACAGAGTGGCCTTGGATGTGGTCTCTGTCCATTGTCCAAAAGGACCGCCGCGTGCTCACAGCCGAGGAGTCTGCTCAGGCGTCCTCTGCGGTAAATCTCGAGGACACAGTGGAGCGCCCGCAAGGATCCAACCCCCCAGGGCACTTAAACCAACAACAGTGCAGCTCTCAGGGGCTCTTGGTGGAAGGAATTGCAACTTATTCTGGGAATCACCGTCTTAATCTGTGTCTTCTCTCCCTCGTGTCCCTGCTGTTGCCGTGGCGTCTGCCTTCCTGCAGCCTGGCAGCTGCCAAGCAATTCACCTTCGTGCTAGTAACACCTGTCTTCCCAGGCATGCAGGGTGCTCTGAGCAAGGGGGGGGGCATGCAAAAGCGTACGAGGGGCAAGGGGTTGGAAGAGGTGACCGAGAGGATGACTACTGGTTGACCCCTGAACTGGACCTGGGCAGTCGGAGGCCCCTCCTCTGCTCCCTGGTCCTGGACTGTGTGTTCTGCTTGCCTTCTCTGAGCAACCAGCTGCCCAAGGACACAGCCTTGAGATAAGGTGCTGTTGAGATAAGAAGGCACACTGGACTGAGCACAGTGAAGTCCTCTGTATAAACCTTTGTCTCTAGTGGGCAAGGGCGGAGACCCACTTGTCTCGCACTGCCGGGGCACCGGCTGCCTGCCCCTCTGGAGTGGTCTGCCTCTCTCTCCAGTCCCTCCTTCCCTTCCAGGCACGGGGGCCTGTTTCTGATTTCACTTGGGAAGCTCCCCACGTTGCAGTCCAACTTAGGAAAATGGAAATTATGTCTCCATCCCTTCTGGCCTTTTGGTCTTACATAGGGGAAGAAAGAAAACTGGCTAAGAAACTCCACTGAGTAAGGCTTCTGACCATGCCTGTAGGTCACAGCCCCCTCCACCACCACCACCAAACACTGTGGGGATTCGATGATAAAGTTATAGAACGTTCTTCTGCACAACCTTCCAAAGCAGAAAGCACCAGGCCCAGATGGTTTTACTGGTGAATTCTACCAAACGTTTGAGGAAGAAATGACACCAATTCTCTGTAGCCTCTTCTAGAAAACAGAAATAAAAGAAGCACTTGCTAACACTCTATGAGGCTGGCATTACCACAATGCCCAAACCAGAGAAAGACGTTCCAAAAAAGGTAAACTACAGAACACAATGCCTCTAATGAACACAGACGCAAAAGTCTTCTGTGAAATATTAGTAAATTGAATCCAACGATGCATAAAAACTTGTACACTGTCCAACATTCAAATACCAATTCCTATAAGCCATCCCATCAACAGGCTGAAGAAGAAAAACCACATGATCATACGAACAGATGCAGAGAAAGCAGCTGACGAAATTCCAGCACCCATTCAGAAAATGAACTCAAAGGGGAACTCTCTGCACTTCTTAAGCACATCTACTATCTGCTCAATTTTCTGTAAACTTAGAGCTGCCCTAAAAAATAAAAAATCTGTTCACTAAAAAAATACTATTAAAAACACAAAATGCAATGCACCTTGTGATTTATGGATGTGGGCGGTGCGTGCGCATCTGGAAAGGAGCAGGGAGCCACGCCCCTGCCCTGCCCCCGAGACCAGATTTCCCTCTCCAGGGGCCACTGCTGTTATTCCCCAATTCTCAGTGTTCTTCCAGAGACACTCTTTGCCTAGACAAGCATATCAAACCTTAAAATGCAAACACACACACGCACACACACATACACACACACACAGCGTTTTGGATGCCCTGTTCTGCATCTGCTTCCTCTGTAACCATGCAGCTGGGAAGTTTTCCGTGGCAGAACACACAGCCACGTCTCTCTCCACCAGGTTCACTGAGAGAGTGAGGCCTACAGGGAGGGATTTGGAGGGTGGTTTTCTCAATGGTCCCAATGAAGGGACACTGCCGGTACCTCTAGTTGCAGAGGGGAGAAGCCAGTCCATGACCTCAGCTCTGTAGACCCAGGCAAGTCGTTCCCTGTGCCACGTGTGGGACTGAAAAGTGCCTCCCGCCCGCCATTTGTCATTGCGTACGTGGTGCTGTTGCTGGACACCTTTTTAATGCTTTCTTTCATTCTTTAAAAAAATATTTCTAAGATATTTATTTATTTTTAGAGAGAGGAGAAGGGAAGGAGAAAGAGAGAGAAACATCAGTGCGTGGTTGCCTCTCATGTGCCCCTCACTGGGGACCTGGTCTGCAACCCAGGCTTGTGCCCTGGCTGGGAATTGAACCAGTGACCCTTTGCTTCACAGGCCCGAGCTCAGTCTCCTGAGCTACACCAGCCAGGGCTTATTCGTGTATGTGTGTGTGTGTGTGCGTGCGTGCTGCAGGGAGGGGAGGGCCATTACTGTCAGTGCTGCAATAAAGACCTCTGTGCCTCTTTGGCAGGACCGGGTTTGAATCTGACCCCTGCTATGTAGGAGCTGTGTGACCTTGGGCATGTTCTGTCACCTCTCTGTGCCCTGATTTACTCTCACGTGTCCTTTCCCATTTGTTAAGGTGAACAGCACCTGTCCTTTCATGTAGAGTACTATCTCCTAGGTCTTCTGCACTCGGATTTTGATTCCTTTTTTCTCCAGGTGTTGTTTAAGAGGGCGTAAAATTTTCTGGGTGTCGGGAGCTTGGAGGAGTTTGTTTACTTTACTGTTTGGGGCTGAACTGGGTCCCCCAAATTGAAGTGATGGAACCTGAATCCCTGGTACCTCACAACATGACTGTACGTGGAAACTGAGCCTTTAAAAAGAAAAATAAAGCCCTGGCTGGTGTAGCTCAGTGGATTGAGCACAGGCCTACGAACCAGACAATTGCGGTTCGATTCCCAGTCAGGGCACATGCCTGGGTTGCAGACTGGTTCCCTGCAGGCCAGTTCCCAGCAGGGGACGCACAAAAAGGCAACCATACATTGATATTTCTCTCCCTCTCTTCTTCCCTTCCCCTCTAAAGATAAATAAAATATTTTTTAAAAAAAGCAAAATAAGAAAAATGAAGCCACATGGATGAACTCTGAATCCAATATGACTGATGTCCTCAAAGGGGGAGATTAAACCCTGGCCCGTGCAATTCACTGGATTGAGCACCAGCCTGTGAATCCAAAGGTCGCAGGTTCGAGTCCCAGTGAGGGCACATGCCTGGGTTGCGGGGTGGGTCTCCAGTTGGGGGCGTGGGAGAGGGAACTAATCGATGTATCTCTTGCACATTGATGTTTCTCTCCCTTTCTTTCTCCCTCCCTTCCTCTCTCTCTAAAACTAAGTAAATAAAATCTTAAACAAAATTGGTTTTAAAAAAGAAAAAAAAGAAGAGATTAGGATGTAGAGACAGAAGGAAGAGCCCGTGAGGACCCTGGGAAGCTGGGGGGCTCTGCCCTGCACACTCTGGCCACATCCCAGCGCTCGCCTCTCTGGGGCTCCCAAGGCGTCACTCGCCGTCTGTCAGCCTTGACCCTCCTCGCCTCCTTTCCTACTGCTTCTGTCCTCCAGGGCTTATGCCGTTAGCAACCTCCCCTTTGCGTCTTTTCGGCTGCGTTTGGGAAGAACAAAACTGCCACAGAGTCAATGTCATGATGTGCATGGCTTTCTGGCAGGAGGAGTCAGGCAGCATCGCCCCTATTAAAGCGAAAGGGGCCCCGAGAAGGAGATGGAATGGAAGGCTTTCCACAGGCAGAAACTGGGGGACACGGGGAGGACCAGTCATTAGCAAAAAAAAAAAAGGAAGGCCAGGGCACTGGCCACGGGGGGTGGGAGGGTGCGCAGGGTCTCAGGCAGATTACCTCCCTGCCTTGGCCAGGAAATCCGGGCTGACTGGTTTCAGGTCACATTCCTGGGGGTGCAAGAACCGCATGTAGGACTGGGCTTCTTGTCTGGGGGCCTGTCGTTTCCTTTCCCGAATATTCTTGGATGCAAGTCATGAACCAAGTAGTGACAATAACGACTCCCTTCCGGGCCACGGACTGTGTGTCCCAGGAGATGATAATGGGGCAGAAACCTGGCAACCGGCCAGCGACACTGACTTCTTGGCAGCACAAAGGCTGCAAACATCCACAAGGCCGTGGCCGAGAGGGTCAGGGACTGCAGCCCAGCAGAGCAGGGGTGACAGCGAGGGGCTCCTGGACGCAGTCACCAAGAAGGTGACTCAGGAAGAGCTGTTGGAACAGGAGCTCAGAGCTGAAGAGGAAAAGGAAACCGCGGGAGAAAAAGAAGAATCCTCGAGAAAATCCGGGGGGAAGTGTGGGTTTTTGCAGGCCTCAACAAGTGCCTCGGAGACGGAGGGCGTCGACCCCACCCCGATGGCTGCACGTCTGGGGTGAGGAAAAGACACACGGAGCACAGCACCGCCAGAGCGGCGCCGGCCCAGAAGAGCCTCAGGCAGGCCCTGCTGCGGGTTCCAGAAGAAGGCGCTGCCATCCTAGGGGATCCTGTGCAGGTTGCTGCCCCTGAAGACCTTCCGGGGACAAGATGGGGCCGGGAAGACAGAGACAGTGACACTGATGAGCCTGACCCTGCATCGGCCCGGGCGACTATGTGTGTCCGTGTCTTAGTTTTCAACAGAAAACCTTCAAAAGTAAAAAAAATTGAATATAGGAACATGCTTATGGAATAATGATATTAAGAACTATTTTTGTGCTGCTGTACCTGTGTTTGAAGCTAAGTGTTATTACCAAAGAGTCGAGAAGTACAAAAAATTATTTATCAGGTAAGAAAGTTGCAGGAAGCTGACGTCAGTTTACTGCGAGAGAAAGAGAACCCTCTTTTTACAGGTGGAGGGCGGCCTGCGTGACTGTTGTCCCGTGGACAGCGGTGCTCAGCGAGGTCCTGGGCCGCCCCTCCCCCCCACCGGTCCTGCGGGCTCCGTTCAGGGCAGGCGCACCGGTCTGCACCCCTCACATTGCACTGCGCGGTTCCTTCCATAGGCTGATGTACACGGGCAGCCACCACTGAGGTTGGCGACCACGTTCTGGGCAGTCAGGTACCCAGCAGGTTGGCAGCCCAGGAGCCACAGGCTGCCCACCGCCCCCAGCCTGCAGTTGCTGAGTGTCCTCTGCCAGAAGCCCTCCCGGCCTGGAAGGTGAGGGGCCCTCAGTAGCAGCAGTTCTGGGAAGCCCCCTGCCAGGGCCGCTCTGGGCCAGGAGGCTGCTGCTGGGGGTCGTGTCCCAGCTCTGCCTCCTGCTTTGGGGACAGTGGTGGGTCAGCCTCCCAGTTCGTGAGACCCCGGGGCCCCGGCTGTCAGTCCTGCCTTGCCTCTGCCCACCCTGCCTCGACCCCGGTCTGCTGTCTCCTCTCTCGGACCCACTGACCGCCCGAGTGCTTCTGCAGGGCAGGCCCGGGTTCGACTTGCAGCTCAGAGCCTGAGAATCTAGAGAGACACCGCGTGCTCGGGCAGCATCTGGTGCACGGACGAGAGAACGAGGCTTCTCGAGCCGTGTCCGCCCAAAGCACCTTTGCCTGAGGAGGTGGCTGGGTTTCAGCCCCGTTTTCCGAGTCTGAGGAAGAGGAAGCCAGCCGTGCTTCCCACAGGCGTGAGGAGGGCCCAGTCCTCTGGCCTTTGGGTTCGGCCTGGGAATCAGGTGAGATGGAGGTGATGTCCCCAGGCTACAAATGAGGAGACTGGCATAGGGGGGAGTGATGGGACCACCCCAGCCTCTGTCCCCCACCGGGCCCCTCTGGACGGGACAGGCACCAGTGGAGTTGTGGGTGTCAGCTAGCGAAGCTGCAATCTGAGCAGGGACAGAGGAGGGAGTGACCCATCTCTGCTCCACAGCTAAGTCCTGAGGCACAAAAGGCATCTGTCTGAGACACGGCAGGGTGTCAAGGGCGTGCCCGCCGAGGGGATGGAGGCAGCGCAGCTGCCGGGGAGACAGGGAGTTTTCAGCTTTGGTGTGTTGCATCTGGCCCGATGCCTGCGAGGCTCCAGTAGGAGCCGTGTGGGAGGCGCCTGTGAACCTGGAGGTCTGCACAGTGGGGGGCTGGCAGCAGGGGGTGGCGGTGTGATTGGTCTGGGCGTGGTGAGAGGGAGGGAAGAGGAGAGGGACCAGGACAGAGCCCGGGGCCTGACCACATTCCAGGGCCCGTTGGGCAGGAAGGGCCCTGGAGGGGTCACGGAGGAGGATGACGGCGTGATAGGCTACGTGACAGAACTGCTGCAATTGATAAAAGCTACAGGAGCTGCCCTGGCCGCTGGGTGGCTCAGTTGTTTGGAGCGACGTCCCACACACCTTAAAGGCTGCAGGTTCAATCCCCGGTGAGGACACATACCTAGGTTGAGGGTTCAGTCCCTGGTCGGAGCATGTGTGGGAGGCAACTGATTGATGTTTCCCTCTCACACTGATGTTTGTTTTTTTCTCTTTCTCCCTTCCTCTTTCTCTAAAATCAATGAACGTATAAAGCTTCAGGGCCATGGCTGGTGTGGCTCAGTGGATTGAACACCAGCCTGTGAACTAAAAGGTTGCTGCTTCCATTCCCCACCAGGGCACATGCCTGGGGTCGTGTGAAAGGCAACCAATCAATGTTTCTCTCTCCCCTTCTCTCCCCCTTCCCCTCCCTCTTAAAAAAAATGTTACAGAACTGTCCACGGGAAGCAAGACTCTCCCCTGCCCTGGGATTTATGGCTGAAAACCAGCAGAGACCAGCTGGACCCAACATGGTGACTAACCTCACCCACCTGTGACCCCTCGCCTCGTTATTTGCTCCCTGTGTTCATCATCCACAGGCTAAGACACGCCTGGGGCTATGGGGACCGGAAACAGAAAGCCAAGGTAAGGACCCGGTATATCGCCCACCCCCCCAGCTCCTCTGAGAAATCTCCGCCCCTTTCCTGGGAAATCCTCAGTATTCCTTCCCCTGGAATAAATAGCGTATAGCATCCCCACACTGAATGGACCTCAGTAAAGGAGGCCAGTTCCCCCACAGGTGGCCTCTCTGCCTGCGCAGCGGCCCAGTCTCCGTGTAACTGCTTCTCTAACACATTCACTGTCACTTTAAATGTGTCTGACGTCTTTCTTGGGTGAAGCCAAGAACCCACTGCAGGCCCCCAGACGGCAGGAATGCCCACTCAGTCCCCAGGTGTCCCTGCCACATGGGACTCGGGGAGCACTGAATGACAGCAGTCCCCCTCCTCACGGTTTCACTTTCTGTGGCTTCAGTTCCCTGCAGCCCATGGCTGAGAATGTTAACTGGGAAGTTCCAGAAAAAACAATGCACAAGTTTTAAATCGTGCTCGGTGCCGAGTAGCGTGACCTGTCCGGGGCCATGAAACCTCCCTCGTCCGGCGCGTCAGGCTGTGTGTGCCGCCTGCCTGCCGGGCACTCAGTTACCAGGTGGCCGTCACAGAGAGAGACCACACTCACGGGCCTGTCGGACAATGTATCATTATTAGTTATTGTTGCTAATCTCTTCCTGGGCCTAATTTATAAATTAAACTGGACCACAGGTATGTATGTAAAGGACAAAACAAGGTATATTTAAGTTTCAGTTCCACCCACAGTTTTAGGCCTCCCCTGGGGGACTTTGAACACTTCCCCCGCGGATAAGGGGGGCTGCTGTCAGCAGGAATCTTGGGTCGCCAGCATCAGAAGCCCAGCCTTAGACGCACCGGGGACTCACTGGCTGGCGGGAGCCGCCTGCAGGGAGGGAGACTCCCTGCCCCGCTCCTAGGCCCCGAGGCTGTCCTGGAATGAAACCAACGCAACGCAGACTGACTGGACGGACGCACTCGCGGTGTTTCAATATCTTTCTGTGTGTGGGAGTCTTCAGAAGGAAAATGAAGACCCCAAGAAGCCGCACGTCCCCAAAAGCTCATGTAGACTTTTTTTAAAAAGATTTTATTTATTTATTTTACCAGAGAGGGAGAGAAGCATCAATTGCCTCTCACGTGGGACCCGACCAGCAACCCCGAATGAGCCTGACCAGGAACCAGGAATCCAACCAACGACTTCTCCCTGTGGGGCACGGGGCCCAGCCAACAGAGCCACACCGCTCGGGGCACTTACACAGCTTTTTAAACAAAGAAAGGAATGTAATGAGGAAGTGACAGGACCAAGGGGCTTAGCCGCAGACCAGGAAATCACAGATGAAGCGGCTACAAAGTTCGTGGGAAAAGCTGGCCTCTGGTGGGCCCAGGCCCCAGCGGGCGGTGCGGCCGGCCTGGGGTGCCCGGGGAGGGGTGTCAAGTGTACGGGCACCTCTGTGAGAGAGGACACGGAGAGAACACGAGCTCTCCGTGCAGGTTCGTTTGCACAGATCCCCTTTGTCATCAACCCCACCCCACCCCCGGCTTCCGGGGACAAGAGTGGGCTTTTCCTGGCGCAGGGAGGGCACCTTCCTCCTGGGAAAGTCCACGGCCCACTTTCCGGCAGAAACGGGAGGCCAGCGAGCCCTTCCCGCGCCTGCCGCTTCCCACCGGCCTCCAGCCCACAGTCATCAGCACGCCACGGCGGCGTCTTTGGGGAGGCGTGTTCTGAACCCCTTCAACCCCAAATCTCGGGGAGGCACAAACACCCCAAAGGTGGGGCTCAAACGCCCTCCAATCAGGGGGTCATGACCTGTGTCCCTGAAGCCCAGCTTCTCCCAGGTGACCAGCGATGGTGCCGTGGGAGGCTTCCAAGTTCTGCCTGTGCCATTTCCCAGCGCCGGGACACTGGGGGACACTGGGTTCTCCTCGGCGTCAGCGTGCCTGACCTGGGCTCTGAGGGGCCCTCCTGGGGGGTGGGTCGGCTGGGCGTGGTGGAGGCTGGGGGGGTGGGGGGCGGCGACCTGGGAGGCCTTGACACTGACTTCCTGCTCAAGCTTCCTGGGCAGTGTGCCCGTGACTTCGTCCGCCTGGTGGCTGATGAGAGAGTCCTCCCCACTGGGAGCCCCTGCAGGTCCAGCGGCGGCCTCCTGGCATGGTAGATCGAACAAGTGGGGGTCTGGGGCAGGAGGACACGCAGACTGGGCTGGAGGCCGAGGTGTCCTCTGCCTTGGGCTTCTCTGCTGTTGCCCCAGAGGACAGACCCTTTACCCCTCAATTAAGCCAGTGCCTCCAGGGGGCGCCATCCCTGCCTGCCCAACCTGCCTCCTCTTGCCTCCCCTGCTGAGGTCCCCAGAGGATCACTGGAGGCATCTGGGGTCCCCTGTCTGAGACCTCCCCCACATTCTGGGGCAGGAAGCCCCTGGTTGGGTTGGGGAGAGGAGAGCAGGCTCAGCTCTGGGGACAGCCAGCCTAGCAGGGGACCCGCTCGGGGGGGCCCCCTCCCCAGCCTCTGTTTTCTCCACTGTTTGGCCTTGTTTGATCCCAGTTTCCTAGGAAATTTGCTTTGGGGGAGACTCCTGCTGGTAGAACCAAGAGTGTGATGCTCCCGTCTGTGTCCCTTGGGGCTGGCAGGCTGATGGCTGGACGGAGCAGCCGCGGGCTAGCGTGGTCTGCGAGAGAGGGGAGCCGGGAGGAGGGGGTGGAGGGGTAGAGGGGAAAGAGGGTGAACGAGCAGTGTGAAGAGACAGAACAAGGACCAGAGGTGCGGGGAGGGACAGATGTGGGGAGGGATCAGGAGGGAAGACAGAGACTGGGACCAGAGCGGGCAGAGGAGGCTTGGGAGGGGCCCCAGGACGGCCCCCGCACCCCTCAACCCCCGTCAGCACACGGGGGCCTCAGGCTAAGCTGAGGCTGAGACCTGTGATGACTCGCTCCAGAGCTGCAGCGCCCGGGGTCCCCTGTGGCCCGGGGCCCAGAGACACGAGACCTGAGAGCAGCAGCTTGGCCCTGAGGCCACCTGGGTTGCCACCCACGGGAGCCCACAAGCCCCGAGTGGAAACACTGTGTCACTGGGCTGAAGAGGCCACACAGCACGTGACTCCAGTGGCTACCGACCCCAGGCTCCCTCCACGTGGCCAGACACTCAGAGGCTGCTGAGGGCGGGACGGCAGCCACAGGACACCCTCACTGGCAGAGGTGCCCGTACACTTGACACCCCTCCCCGGGCACCCCCAGGCAGGCTGCACCGCCCGCTGGGGCCTGGGCCCACCAGAGGTCTGCGGTTGAGTGAGGACAGGGGGCCACCAGTCAGGGTGGCCAGGGCACACCTCCAACTGGGGGACAAACCAAGGCCTGGACCAGGGTTCGGGTTAGAGTTAGGCACAGGCAGGGTGGGGTGCGCTGGAGAGTGAGCTTGAGTGGGGGTGGGGGGTGGGGGGGGCCTGAGAACAGCCAGTACAACTGTGGAGGGGCTGGACAGAGGGCAGCCCGGCAGAGCAGAACCAGAGAAGGGAACACAAAAGGAAGGGGTGACTTTGAAGGCAGACATGGATGTTGTCCACAGCCCGGGAAGGTGAAGCCTTGGGCCCAGGGGCTGGGCGGGGGGAGCGGGGACCACGTACGGTCACCCCACATAGAGCTGAGCTCCACAGGGGCTCTCACTGAAGTCCGACAAAAAAAGGGTGCATGATGCAACCTACATCCCTAACAGGGCAGGCGCCCCACCCCAGGCCTGTAACTGCCCAGTAAAATGTTCATCTTTGCCTTACGCAAGTCCTGGGCATTGTTTCTGTGGGTCCAGGTTAACACTCCTAGGAAATTAGCCTCAACACCCTCAAGGCAGCCCTGGCTGGTGTGGCTCAGTGCCCTGAGCACCAAAAGGTCACCGGTGTGATTCCCAGTCAGGGCACATGCCTGGGTTGCCGGCCGGGTCCCCAGCTGGGAGCATATGAGAGGCAACAAATTGATGTTTCTCCCCCACCCTTCCCTTCTCTCTAAAAATAAATAAATAATATCTTTAAAAAGAAAGGAGAGCAGGTAATCTTAAGTATCCAGTCCAATCCCCACCTTGCTTTCTCCCACCTCCTTTCCAAAGACCTTGTTTCCTGGCAACAACCTCGGTTTGGCTCAGATAAACCCCATGTTTAGGTCCTCTCTCCGGCCTCCCAGGTGACAGCGAACAATACATGAATTTACAGCACACTCAGAGGTAAACCACTCTGAGTGAGCGTCCGCTGAACGAGAACACACAAAGAGTTTTGTGGGCAAAAAGGGGACTTTACAGAGAGTAACCCCACCCGGTGATCTGATTACAAATTCAGGGCGTGTGGGTGGTCAGCCCAGGAACATAACTTCTTCAGCTTATCTCTGCCTTAAGCAAACCCTGCCCATGGTTTCTGTGCATTTAGGTGAACGCACCTTTGAAATAAGCCTAACCACCCTCAAGAGAGCACGCATCTTGTTAACGCCCCTGTAAACCCACCCGCCCTCCTTCCCTCCCGCCTCAAGTCCTCTTCCTTACTCTCCCTCCTCAATTCCAAATGGGGAAGAGAAGCGGCACCCCGTTCTCCAGAAGCATCCGCAATCTTGCTCCCTGGCAATCACCAGTTTTGTCTCGGATAAATCCTTATAAAACCCTCTGTCGGTCTGGGTGTGAGCAGCCGGCATCGGGGGGCCTCAGGAGAACCCCCTGCCCCTCTGTGAAGCAGAAAGAAGCACTATACCTGCTGCACAGTGGTCCCGGCGTGCAGAAAGCTCCCGGCTCGCAGTCGGTTGGTTACTTTCCTCCCTTTCTCCTTCCTTCCTTCCTTCCTTCCTTCCTTCCTTCCTTCCTTCCTTCCTTCCTTCCTCCCTTCCTCCCTCCCTCCCTCCCTCCCTCCCTCCCTCCCTCCCTCCCTCCCTCCCTCCCTCCTTCCTTCTTCCTTAGAGTATGTACTACATAGGGCTGCTTTTCAAACATCCTCCCCCAGGACATTTTTTTCATCATTTTTTAGAGAGAGAGGAAGAGAAACACTGAAGTGAGGGAGAAGTGTCAATGGGTTGCCTCCCATATGTGCCTGAACTGGGGGTCTTACGAACCCGTCTGGACAGAGGACAGAACCCGAAACCCAGGCAGGTGCCCCAACCAGGGGCTGAACTGGCGACCCCGCCCTTTGCAGGAAAGATGCCCAACCAACCGAGCCACACCAGGCTGGGCACACGGTGCTGCTTTCGAGCTGCAGTGGGTCATCTGTAAAGCACAGAAACTGAGCGACAGCACGTGGGCGCTGCCTGAGTGTCTGCGCCGTGGTCTCAGAGCCCCCCCACTGCCCTTGGAGGGCCCAGGGCCATGGCGAGGGGGCCAGGCACCACGTTCCTGCTCACCCACCCTCCAGCCACCTTCTCTCTCCGCAGCTCCTGCTCTCTCTGGGATGACAGTGTGTCCCTGGCATGTCCTGTCTTGCTGGGTAATGTCCCCATGTGCCAACTGCCCCATCAGAGGCTGGGCACAGAGCCAGCCAGGCCCCTTCTGGGCACCCTGAGTGCCCAGCCAGAGGCCCACAGTTGGCCGACGACCGGTGGCCACAGCCTGGCGCCTGGAGAGTAGGTCCATCATCTCTTTAAGCTATGATCCCGCGGCTTCTCTGCCATCAGCCAGAGCTCTGGCTCCTGCCATTTATTTGTGGCTCTCCGCCACCGAGCACCCGAGGGGGGGCTGGCTTGGCTCCACAGCCTTCTGGGCACCAAACAGATGAGTCTCCAGGAGGCAAAACTGGGAACACACAGGGGGAGGGAGCATGATGGCCGGGGCGCTTCGCCCTCCACACAGCCTCCCGAGGTGAGGCGGGCAGGGGACTTCTCCACTCGACAGAGCAGGAATAAAGCGCCAGCTGCAGCCAGCTGGCTGGGGAAGGGCGGGTGAGGGGGGCCTGGGCGGGGCTGTGGGGCTGAGGGCCGGGCGCCAGGAGCCCAGAGCTCTGTGGTGGAGCCCAGTGCCCAGCCCTTCTCCTTAGGCCCAGGCGGTGCGGCTGGGCCCAGACCCGGCCGGACTGAGCTGGGACCCCCGGGACCAGTGTTCCACTGGAGGAAATTCCTGGGCCAGCTTTCTCCCCCGGAGGGGACGCCTCCCACAGTCTTATCTGACTTTCTGATAAGGCCACAATGCTCTGACCCGGCATCTGAAGTACAGCAACGATCAGGTGACAGAAACAGTCTGCTGCCCGACCCAACCTGGTCCTGCAGAAAGGGGGACCGGAGTCCGGAGCGGGCTTCCAATCGTCCCTTGAATCAGCGTCTCACCATGGGAGGGGGTGACAAGCATCTCCGACTCTCAGACAGTATTGAGAGGCTGGCTCCCTGACCTGCAGCTGTCCCTGGGGGCAGGGACCCAAATGCCAGGGCCCTCAGTCCCTCTGGGCCCCAGGTGAGGTGGACGAAGGGTGGGAAGCCATGGCAACTCCCTACCCCACACCTCACGACCCTCCCCTTTCGGCCATGGCTGGGCTTTGAGTATCACTCAGCTGCTCATTGCCCAGGGCGCTGTGGGCCACTCGGAGCCTCTGTGTCCTCATCTGCAAACTAGGAAGAATGCTTACACTTCCGTCCCAGGCTCCGGGCGAAGTGCTGGACACCGGGGAGGCGGACAGGGCAACCTCCTTGGCCGTGGGGGCCTGCAGTTCGGCAGCCTGTGGCCTCCGCCCCCGCAGGACACCGCAGGCAGTCTGCCCATGCGGCTTGGGCCCTAAACCAATTATCCAGGGCATCTGGCTCCAGCTCTGGCAGATTCCCCGGCCGTTCTGCTCTCTCCAAACAGATGAGACCTTCGGATTAAGTACCAATCATATTTCCCCATGACCCAAGGCTGGGGTTCCCTGGCCCGCTGTGGGATGTTTCTAAGTGAGAGGTGCTGCCGTTTCCACAGCACCTGCGGGCCTGGCGAGTTCCAGGGAGATTGCTCCCTCCAGCCCTGTTGGCGCCTCCTCCAGGAAGCCTTGGGAGGGTCCTGCTGTCCACCAGTACGTCAGGGTGTGTCCCTCCTTCAAGCTCAGAGCTCCTGTCCCCCGGCCTGGGCCAGCAGCAGAGGGCGAGTCACAAGCCCCGATGCGGTGCACAGTGCTCTGGAAACTGTATGGTCGCCCCCCAAAGCACAGGCCCATCACCATTACCACCCTTCTCTTTCAAAACAACCTCGGAGCTGGGCCTGTCTGGCTTGTAGCCCCTCTGGGCAAGCCCCCCAGGCCTCTGAGCCACAGCCCCTTCCTTCCAGAGGGGCGGTGACAACAGTGACACGGGGGAGGGGGGATTATAAAAACACTCCTCACATCCAGGACGGATTTATTGACTTTAGAGAGAGAGGAAGGGAGAGAGGTATCGACCAGTTGTCTCCCGTTCATGTCCCGATGGGGGATCGAACGCACAATCTTTTGGTGCGGGGACCATGCTCCAACCAACTGAGCCACCAGGCCAGGGCCAGGGTGAGCTTTTAACAGGAAGGCGAGTGTATGGTCGTGTAGAGAATTGGAAAATGGACAACTGACTGTGCAAAAGAGGGCCTGGACCAGCCAATGAACAAACGCACAGACACATTCACCATTAAGAGAGAATGAGAAATAAAACTGTAGCGGCCGACTGTAGCTGGACGGTGTGTGGAGTGTGAGCAGAAACACGTTGGCCACCAGCCGCCGGGGAAGGGGAGCAGTGACAGGAACACCCTGGAGAGGGCGACGTGGGCACGGCCACTTTGGAAAACCTTTTGGCAGCTGCCCCCTGACTTCTAGCCCCCACGGCCCACCCACTTCTCCCCCAGGGGCACTCAGCAGCCTGTGCACAATGCTCCTGAGCTCAGGTACCTGATTGCTCCCAGCGGCTTCCTTCGTCATAACCCCGGGGCCAGAAACAGCCCAGAGGTCTCCCAGCAGGAGAACAGAGACAGCAATGGTGGCGCGTTCCCACGTGCCACCGGGAACGAGCAAACCGCGGCCGTGCACGGCCACGTGGCCGAAGCTCACCACCGTGATGGTGAGGGAGAGAGGCCAGACTCGGGAGTCCCAAAGCAGGCAGCGGCCGATCAGAGACCTCCTGGGGGGAGGGAGCGACCGGGGGTGGCGTGGGGCTCAAGGGGCTTTCTGGTGCAGTTATAGGGGGGCATCATTTGTGAAAATTCGTCCTACTGTGTGTATTTTGTAGTTATGGAATATTTTCATTCAAACACTTCTTAAAATCTTCACCCAAGGATATATTCACTGATTTTAGAGAGCAATGCAGGGAGAGAAAGAGAGGGAGAGAGGAACATGGAGTGAGAGAGAGAAGCATCAGTCGGTTGTGTCTCTCACACACGCCCTGACCAGGGACCGAATGCATAACCCAGGTATGTACCCTGACCAGGAATCGAACAAGTAACCTTCTGGTGTAAAGGCTGATACTCCAAGCAACTGAGTCACCCAGTCAGGGCTTAATTCAAAAACTTTTAAAAGTACCAGTAATGCCCTGACTGGTGTGGCTCAGGACATCGAGTGCCAGACTGTGAATCGAACAGTCACAGGTTCTATTCCCAGTCAGGGCACGTGCCTGGGCTGTGGCCAGGTCCCCGACTGGGGTGCTTGTGGGAGGTAACTGATCACTGTGTCCCTTGCTCATGGAGGTTTCTCTCCCTCTCTCTCTCCCGCCTTCCCCTCTCTCTACAAATTAATTTAAAAAAATGTTTTTAAAGTAACAACCCATAGAGAAATTTGAATCACTTGGAAACCAGTACCAAAGCCTGTGCCGGAAGAAAGCTGACACGCGGACGGTTTTTCCTGAATGCACCTTCCTCTGGCTTCCGGCCACGTGCGAAGCCAGAGAGCTGCTGTTCCCCGGCCCTGGCGGCCTGTGACGGCCGGGCTGCGTGCCCGGGACCATCCGTCAGCAGGGACGCGGCGCAGCTGATGTGATTAACGTCAGCGATGACCCGAGCCTGGAGAATGTGGGTGGGCCGAGTCCTGTCCGTGGAGTCCGACATGCTCAGCGGCAGCGTTCGGGGGAAGAAGAAATGCCCCCGCGGACGCCAGGAGCAGCCCGACCGACCGAGAGCGTCCTGCTGGCCCTCCCTGGACGCTCCCCCGCACTGCCCAGACCTGGGTTGCACTGGGCCCTCTGGGTGTCCGGGTCACATCTGGACTCGGAAGCTGGGGACCTTTCCCCGGGACGCTGTATCGATGACACATCACCCTCTGGAATGAGGGATGTCTTTGTGCCTCTCAGATGGCCTGTGGCTTAGGAGAGGGTTTCTTCAAGTTCTGCTGTGACCTTTAGCTTGACCCTCAGCCTGGCCAATGAAAAGAAGCCACCGTGCTCATGCCACGCAGCTGGACGGCTGCGGTGCTGTCCCCACTCAGCCGCTGTGTGATGAGCCAGTCACTTGGCTGTGGCCTCGGCTTCCTTCTCTGGAAACCGGGACAGAAGCGCCTCCCTCAAACACTCACTGTGAGGACCAAACAAGGGGAAATTCAAGGTGTGCGAGGCGGCGCCGGCAGACAGGAGGGCAGGCGGTGCTGACCACCAGTTAAAGCCGTGCTCCTCTGTGCGGTGATCACGGGGTGCTGGGGGACGAGCCGTCTGCGTGACGCTTCTGTCTCCCAGAAGCCCTCCCAGCTCATCTTCACAGGAAAATTGTGACACTGGACTGTCAGACAAGTTCATGCTACACACCATGTTGGCAGGAAATGTCACGCTGGCCAGTCATTTGAAATAGGAGAAGTGGCTTGTACTGGAATTAACCATGTGGGGGGAAGAAGGCCCACAGCTCCCCAGCTCCCACGTGGGGCTGACACCTGCAGGGGGGCTTGCTCTTGGGGTGGTGGGCCGCGGGAGCCAGCCGAAAAGGGACATGGGTGCCGGCCACTGCGGGCCCGTTCCCCACCTCCCTGTCCCTCTCATCAGCAGGTCCGCCTGAGCAAGACCACGGGGCCGTGCTTGGGGCCATGGCGCTCCCTCAGAGCTGGCGTCCCAGTGATTTTCCTTTCCACGTCGGAACGGGGGGGGGGCGGTTAACAGACACGCACGCACCACCTCCTCTTCTTCACCGGGCTCTCAGTGACAAACACAACGAAGTCACTGAGCGCTCCTGCCTCACACACGTGCACGCAGAGGGGTCCTAAGGAGAGTAACCTCACGGGCGACCCAGTCACGAATTCCTCACTGAGCAGGTCGAGGTGAGTCGCCAGGCCCCGGGCACAGAACTTTTTTGTGCGAGGTCTGTCTTTGCCTTCAGCCTGCCCTGCCCTGGGCTTCTGTGCACCCAGGTGAGCACACTTCGGAATGAGCAGACCCCCCCGCGAGAGCGCACACCGCCTTGTTAACACGCCTGCAGTCCCATCGCTTCGCAGAGCCTTCCCGCCTCGCTTGCCCATCCTCCCTCAAATCGCCCTTACGCCCCTCCTTACTTCCCAACGCCTAGACGGACCTGCAAAGTGTTCTCCTCCTCTTGCTTCCGGCAAGTGTTGCCAGTTTGAGCTCAAACCAACTTACAAAAACTCTGTAACAATTTGGATGTTTCTTGTGAGAGGCTGAGAGGTCCGCATCCTCTAACCTTGCTTTAGGATCTAGGAGTTCTGCCAATTGCTTGCCGCGCTTTGTGAACGGGACACCTGGCAGTTCACCCTGGGCTCTGCCCTGGTGTCCAGGGGCTGCCACACCGGGGCTCGAACAGCACACGTACATTGTCTCACTGGTCTGCAGCCTGGGCCTGCGAGCAGCCCTCTCTCCCCGTGTCCTCCCGTGGTCTTCCCTGGGGGCCATAATGCAAGAATGGCAGGCCCACCTCCCCACCACATTGAAATGACCAATCCTTTACAGGCCCAAATGCAATACACTCTGTGGTCCTGGAGGTGAGAGTCTCACCCTGCGAATTTGTGGCGGGGGATGGGGCGGGGGGGGGTGTTTGCAAACCTCAGCCCCTAGGGGGCAGGTTTTCCTACGGTCTCAGCAACAGTGTAACCTGGTTTCTCTTTTCCTGCAAGAGGAAGGCAGGCTGAAGGGTGTCTCCGTGGTTTGCACATTTTCTCTGCCTTTAGTTTCAGAATGTGTCAGTTTGGTGCTGGAATGAATCATTTTTTGCTTGTTCCAGAAAAAACCCCATGGTTAACCCAGAGAAGCCATGGTGGGTGCCATCTTTGAGCTCTGCCACTCGTACACAGCCTGGCACAGCCGTGCAGTCACCATGCTGCGACCCAGTGACGTCCACGCCGACCCCTCAGTGTCCCCCCCCTCCTGCCCCCGAGTTGCTCCTCCTGGTTCCAGCTGTTTTGCAGGAGCATCGCACCTGCGGGCTTGCTGGCCCAGACCCCAAAGACCCCTCTCTGCACTCACACCCTCTCCCACCCTGGACGCCATCTGCACTGCCATTTGAGTGTGGCACTCACACGCCTCCTTGCACCCCCATGTCATGCCCGGCGGAGCCGCTCTGAGCCGTGCATTCCAGCTTTGAGTTTTGGGGATATAATGCAATAACACCACAGTAACGAAGAAAAGGCAAATTTAACGCAAGGAAACACATCGGGCAAACGACGTGAAAATCCAGCAGTTGAGGTGAACGGGCCAGGATGGTCCATGCCATGTGCCACCCTTGAGGACATGTCGACCGTCAAGGACATGGGTGCAATGCCCTCGGCTGTCCTCTGGATCTGCCTCTTGCTTCAATGGTGTTTGGACGGAGCAAACCCAGAGAGGCCCCTCCTTCTGGCCCCCAGACACCCTGCCATCTCCTTCCACCACCTTCGGTACCATCTCAGCGGCCCTTGGCCTCTGGGAGGAACCGACACTGTTTTTGAGACTAACTCCTTATTGCCGAGCGACCCTGAGCTCCCAAATTCGTCAGAATTATTCCGCCGAGGTGGAGGCCCCGTCACCCGCCTGGTCACCCTGCCTCCGTGTGTGACCTCCGACACCTTACCTTCTCTCTGGGCTCTGGAGACGTGAACCACTTTCTCCCCCCGTTGGCCGAGGAGCAGCACAAGTGGCTTTCAAGATGCAAAACCAGCCCCTCGGTTGTTACTTCCTCCGGGTTGTGCAGAAGCCACTGTCCCAAGATGAGCGGGGTGACGCTCAGGACGCACGAAAGCCGCCACGGCCCCGGAGAAGGGCCTGAAGCAGACCCTTGGGATCCGCAGGCCCGGAGCTCTGGCCTCAGCTCTGTGACTTCCTGCACGAGCCACTTCCGGGTGAGTGGGTGAAACTCATCAGGAGCATAAACCACACCTAGCTCACCCTGCAGGTGGCCCTCGGGGCCCGCAGGCCGGGCGGGGGAGGGTCTCCTGCACAGGCCTGCCTTCAAGCCTGATTACCAGCCCTTGGAGCCCAGGGGGTGGGGAGGGGTCCCTCTGCACCCCTGGCGTCTGGCTCCTGCCCGAGCCTCTTCCTGCAAACGCTAAGCATCTTCTCCACCACCGTGCAGCCCTCTCCCAAGCCTGGGACCAAAGGGAAACCATAAAGCTTTTTGCAGCCAAAAACAAACAAACAAACAAACAAACAAACAAACAAGTACACAAAAGAAGAGAAAAAAAGAACACGGGGAGATTTCTGTGAGTCCTTGTCAACCTTACATCGCACACTTGTGAGATTTAGGTCAAGGTGGGTTGGGGCTCTTTTCTCTGTTAGTGCTAACCCCCCCGGAGGACCCCCGCCACGGCAACAAGGGCCCTGCCCAGGCCTGACTTGGAGAGCCCTGCACCCCAGCCCGGGGAGCAGAGACCCAGTGGGGTCTCTGCCTCGGGCCTTGTGATGTTGCAAGAGGGTGTGCGGAACTGTGACAGAGGGGCCATTAAGACGGAGCCCTGGGGCGGGCCCACCCTGGGGCGCCCAGAGACCTGGGGTTTGAATTGGGTTCCAAGCCTCGGTTTCTTCGCCTGTGAGCTGCGGAAGGGATTTTACAGGGTTTCAGAGATGACTCGTGCAAAGCCCCTGACAGAGCAGATGCTCGGAACCTCCCTCTGGAGCGCACCTGCCATTCTGCTGCCCGGCCCCTCCCCCTTCTCCCAGGGGCACCCACCTGTGTGGTTCCCACAGGAGCACCTGTTCTGTTTTTTTAAGATTTTATTTATTTATTTTTAGAGAGAGGGGAAGGGAAGGAGAAAGAGGGAGAGAAACATCAATGCGTGGTTGCCTCTCATGCGCCCCCTACTGGGTACCTGGCCTGCAACCCAGGCATGTGCCCTGATGGGGAATCGAACCAGCGACCCTTTGGTTCACAGGCTAGCACTCAGTCCACTGAGCCACAGCAACCAGGACAGCAGCACCTGTTCTTACGTCACTCTGCCCTCAGGTTGCTTGTGATTGGTTGGGGGTGGGGGTGAGATGGGTGCTGAGTGGAACATAGCCAATCACATAGCCCTTTCCTGGGAGTTCTTTCTAGCCTGGAGCCAGTGGGGCTCCTGTAGAGGGAGATCCCATTGGCAGCCCTGCTGCTGCCTGGCCAGGACAGCAATCTGCAGTGACAGGGATCTGACCCTGGTGGTCCAAGACACAGGGAAGCCCCAGTGGTGCTGCTGCAGTTGTTTCCCCACTGCACCCCTGTCCGACCACTGCCTCCACGGGGTCTCCCACTCACTCCACCTGGAGGCCACCCCCCGCATGCAGCACAAACTTCCTCCCCGCTCCCATGAAACAAAACCAAAGCCACGGTGAATAACACGTTTACGGTGTCCTGGAGACTGGCGAGGTGAGATGTTTCCACTTCGCTTTTTCTCTCTCTTTCTAGGGCCCCCGCTTCCCACCGCACACACCAGGCCCCGGTCTGCGCTCTCTCCTCCCCCCACACCACATCCAAGGGCTCCTCCTTCTCAGCATCTGTGTTCATGAGAAGCAATTCAGCCGCATAAAACTGCTGAAGCAAATCCTAGAGACCTCACAGGGACTGCCCAGGTATCTGCAAACAGGTACCTGGGTCCTCTGTTCACCTGACTCCGGAGAAACTGGGGGCTCCACCCACAGAGGTCATGCAGGGTTCCTGTGGCCATCAGAACCCGGTGCCTAAGCAAACACGCAGCCTGCCTGCAGCCCAGCCCTGGCGCCTTCGCCAGCTGCAGGCACAGGAGGGCGGCCTCCAGGCCCATGGTGAGTGGTGCAGACGGGGGCGCAGCCCACCAGTCATCGGGGAGGGCAGAGGGTGCGTGAGAGACAGGAACTGGGGCTCAGAGGTCATGTCTGGGGTGGGTGGCACTGTGGGGATGGAGTCAGAAAAGGGGCTGTGCCCAGGACATAGGGCCCCACAGCTGGGCTCCTCCCCTGGGGCTGGACAGTGGGTGACTGCACTCCCCCAGGGAGCGGGCTGAAGTCCCAGAGAGGAGCCAGCACAGAGGGAGGGAGGGAGGGAGGGAGGGAGACCAGGCAGAGGGAGCTGGTTTGCGAGACAAGCCTGTGTGGCTGGAGAGACTCCTGGTGTCTGCTCCCTCGTTACCCCTGTCTCTGTCTGGCCATCTGTCCACGGCTGTTGTTCCTGCCACTGTGCTTTTGTCTTAGGTGAGACAAATGGCCTGGGCCAGCAGCCTAATAAGAACAGCAAACAGAGGAACGTGGACCAGGAAGGGAAGGGAGGAGGCACACGGGCCCCCGGGAACCAGTCACAGGACAGAGCACACACAAGGGCCTCTGAGCCCTGTAGACAAAGGTGGAGCATTTTTGGGGCCTGGGAGGGAGGGCAGCAACCTCATGTACCAGCACAGAAGCACCACTTGTGGCAGGGGGGACGAGGTCCCAGTCACCCCGACCCCCAGTGGCAGGCCCAGACCCCGATGCCAGGGTGCCTGAGTCCCCGACTTGCTTCACCCCCACCACCCACCATGCGTCCTGGGCTTCGCTTGTCCGCCCAGCAGAGCAACCCTTTTCATGGCCACAGGCTCTCCGTGGGTGTTGGCAGCAGCCGTGGGCAGGAAAAGGGCTGTGGACGGTGAAATAAACAGGGTGCTGGAAAACCTGCCTCAGACAGGGGTGCGGGGAAGTGGGGCTCTGGGACGCCGCCCCGCAGGGCTCGGGGGTGGGGTGGGGGGAGTGACGTGCCCTCACCTAGGGGAACGCCCATGAGGAGACCCGGGGCCCCAGTCCGGGACTCTGGGGTGCTGCGCAGGCTTGGCGGAGGGTCACATTTCCGGGCCAGGCTCTTGGGCAGAGCAGGAGCTGGCGGAGGCCTGTGTTCGCCCAGGGAGCCGCAGGCGTGGGCGGGGGTCCTGGAGCTGCAGCCTGGTCCTGGCGTCACAGGCCCTTCGGGGCCAGGAGGAGCTCCGCTCGCTCCAGCTGGTGCCCCAGCGCCTTGCCAGCCCGGGCCTCTGCGCTGGGTCCAACCAACCTCACGGGGCTCGGCCCCGCCACGGCAGCACCTCCATCTCCATTCACGTCTGTTCCCGTAAGTCCCCCACTGCTCTGCCAGGTGGTCAGAAATGGCGCCGTCAAAGCGGACTTGTCCTGGCGCGGGCGGGCACACACGCCCCTGCCTCGCCCGCCTTTGCTTCCGCGCTCCGCAAGTCTCCCGGCTTTGGCTTTGGCTTTGGACGGTCAAATCACCATTGTTTTCACCGCATGAGCACGAGTGCAAATTGACTATAAAACAAAACGCCAAGGCCCAAGGATAAATGGGCCAGGAACACACACTTAAGTCACACTCACACACACACAATCACACACAGGAACACACAAATGCACATGCGCCAGTTTGGGGTGTGTGAAATGAGCCCCAGCACCTGCCCTGCACAGTGAGGCCCTGCACTCAGAGCTCTTTCTGAAGCACCTTTGCAGGGACGGCTTTCCCTGGCTGGTGCTCCTCTCTCTAAAAATAAAAAAATAAATGAAAACGGGGCCCCAAGGCTGCATGTGGAAAGCTCAGGAGAGGTGTCCCAGCAAGGCCTGGGGCGGGGCCCTGGGAGGAAGTCCCCTGATGGGGAACAGCAGGGCACCCAGGGGTCAGAGGGAGTGGCCTTCAGCAGTCTGGCCCCACCCCCACCCCAGAAAAACCGGGAACCTGACCTGTGTGCCGGACATTTGGGGGGCGGGGGGCAGTGGACCGAGCCCAGCACTGCACCTGGAGCAGCGCACCCAGCGTGAGCTCCTCACTGACACGGTGGTGCAGAGTCTGCCCCCAAATCCACGTGTGGGGCCCCGACTCTCCGTGGGACTGGACTTGGAGGCAGGGCTTTTGGGAAGCAATTAGAGTCACAGGAGGCTGTAAGGGAGGGGCCGAGGTCCCATAGGACCCAGTGGCCCCTGGCTCTCTCCCAGGAGAGGCCACCCCAGGGAAGGGCCAGGCCTCTCCAGAGACCGTCCGGAGGGCACTCTGCCCTCAGACTTCGGGCCGCCGGCACTGCAGGGTCACGCCCTCTGCTGGTGAAGCCCCGTCTGGGGTATCTTGTCATGACAGCCCCCCAAGCCCGCCACTGCGCCCCTCAGTGACCCGAACATGTGTTGGGAACCTTACACCTGGCTTCTAGCTAAAAACATTGAGTTGATTACAGGAACCTGTGCGCTCCACAAGCCAATCGGCTACAGGTACGTGAGGTGTCCACGAGTACCAGTTGCACCCAAGTAATCAATAAGCGGGCCCTTCTTTGTCTCAAGCTAGCCAATAGCAAGCAACCTAATCTCTCCCTCCTTCCCTATATATATACCCAGTTCGGAAAAATAAAGTTTGCAGCTTGATCAGAATCTTTTGTCTTGCTGCCATTCTTTGCGCCTCTTGTCCCCCCAACCCATTTGTTCTAGGTAGGTGGTCGAGCCCCAGTTGACATGCATGAAACATCCACAGGAAACCACATCCTCATTCAAACACCATTCACGGTCACACCACAAGCCCCCACTCAAGAAAAAAGCCGGCAGTGTGGTCTGCTGCAGCTGTTTATTTAGAAGTCTACAAATTGGAGATTTTAAGAAAGATTCACAAAATATTCAGTTGAAAACACATTTCTGGCTCATCGAATTTCAAATACGTTTTACTCCTCTGAACAATATATTCCAGAGCTGTCTAAAACACAGCCAAATTACTTTTCTTTATTCGTTTATACACATTCTGTTAATTTTTTGAAAATGAAGATTAAGATGAAAAATATTGGCAAAACTACCCGATCACAACTGCTGCTTCCCCACGCACTGAAGTGTTTTCCGTGTGTCTTCTCGAGGTCAGTTCTCGCGGCGATGCAGCAGCTTGGGTGTGTCGCAGCCCTCGCTGGAAACTGTTTCTGAATTTACAGGTCACACAAAATACACAATTTACAAGGGGACAGACGCCTTTCAATGGCATTTTGAAACCCCTTCCTATGTGGAAACACGCAGGAAGCGACATTCCCCATTAGACACCGGTCGTTTTCGGTCTTTCATTTTTATCCTTTGCTCCATTTTTTAATGAAATGTGTGTTGTGAGTTGTGTCCCCGAGGCCCACCCAGCGTCAGCTGGCTCCGGGGACCGCCACGAAGGCTCTCTGTCCTTGGCCAGGTGGGAGGCGCCTGTGTCCCCAGGTCCCCAGCCGTTGGAACCAAAGATTCCAAGAAAACACGGCAAGGATACCCACGGATACACCAAAGGGAGGGCACGTGCAGGAAGGAACACAAACAGAAATGACAGTAAAGCTTCTACTACATCAGGAGAAATGTTACAAGTCAGTAAGGTACACATGCCACCTGAGCAGGCAGCGCAACAATCTGCAGAACTGGCCGGTCTTCACTGCAGTCGCGTGGTGGCCACGGGTTCACTGGGGAGGAATCTCTCCACGAAGCACGGACGTCGGGGCTAAGAACCGTAACGGTCCTGAAGAGAGAGAACCAGGAGACGGTCACCCACCCTCTGCAGGGCTCCGCATCCCTGCCACACGGCCCTGCCGGGCACTGCACAGCTCCAGGCCGTGGAGGGGGACAAAGTGTCCGGGCGGGCAGCGCAGGCCGAGGGCCGAGCCCCGGGAGGCAAGTCTGACGGGAGGACGGGACGCTCTGGCGGCCGAACCGTGAAGTGGGGACATCGTCTATAAATCAGGGATGCCACCTGCTCAGAAGGACTGCTGGGGGCTCAGCTGCCCTCGGGGACAGGGAGGAGCTCCGCGGTGTGACCGGAAGCTCCGTCACCAGTGGAGAGGTCCAGGTTACACCGCGGCAGCCACATGGGCGAGAAACACAGTCTCGCTTTCCAGCCCGTGGAGACGGTGAGAATGCAAACCCTGCGTCACACCGCGATCGTCCCCACGCCCCGCTCACCTGGATGGAAGTCATGACGCCGTTAGCAAAGACGGACAGCTTCCCGGCCACGGCCCTCACCCCCTGCTTCAGCTGGGCCACGTCAGGGGCGGTGGGCAGCACGCTCGTGAGGCTGTAGCTTCCTGCACACACAGCGGACGCTGGCTTGTCACTCTGCCCTGGCCGCACGGCCTGGGCCAGGCACGCAGTGACTTCAGATCGCGTGGGGCCCTCCCCACCCCACCCGAGGTCCAGGGAGGGGACCTGCAGTGGGGTCAGAACTTGGGTTCTGGCACCAGCCCCACCACCCTGCACGTGCCCCCAGCTGCACACCCCCCCGCGGGGAGACATGGCTCGGGGCCCGCAGGCCGCCCGGGTGCATCACTGGCACGGGCCCCGTCCAAGCCGTGCGCCTCTGGAGGGGTTCCTACCCTCTGGACGCCTACTCCCTCCGGGTGCTTAACACGAGACCTGACGAGGACGGGCTCAGTGAACACTGGACGGCTCCTGTGGTTCTGTGCGCTCAGCATCCCTTCCCCCTCCTTTGGGAAAGCCCTCCCCCTCCCTGTAGGCTGTTCCCTCCCCTCGACCCTACCCAACGGGCTGGGCACAGGACCCGGCCTGGCTGAGCAGGGTCTCCCAGGGACTGTGTACAGTCGGTGAGGGAGCCGTCTGCCTGCCCTGGGGCTCCTGGCAGGGCTGCTGCACCCCTGCGGCCGGGGCTGCGGTTGTGCCCCTGCAGGGCGGGTGGGCGGGGGAGCCCGGCCAGGGGACGAGGCCGGGGGCAGCCGGGGTTCTCTTGCTGAGGTCCGGCCGCCCCAGCATGAACACCAGCACACTGCCACCGCCCGGGTGAAGGGTGCCAGGCTACCACCACAAAGCTGACAACCAGGACCTGGTGGTGACCTTGCACCACACGACCGCAGTCAGATGCTGGGGGGCTTGGGGGCTGTGCGTGAACCGGAGCCTGGGGTCCTCCAGGGAGCCCAGTCCAGCTGTCCCCTCAGCTCCACCCGCCTGCTCCTCTGGGGGCAGAAACCAGGTCCCTCCCGAGAACGAGGGCAGGGACAGGTCTACCCTCCCTCGCTGCTCCAGGCCCCTGCCCCCTGGGGAGGGGCTGTAGGGGGTCCTCCCTCCGCCTCCAGACTCTAAAATCCTGTGGCTTTTGTCAACGACAGAGCAGAAGCCCAGCCCCGTGACAGGATCCGGGTTCGAATCCCGACTGGGTCACTGCCTCGCAATGCTGCCTGCCTATAAAACAGGTCTTTCCAGGACCCCCAGAGCCCGCATGGGGTCCTGAGCACGACGGGCCAGGACCCCAGTGTCACCACTGCACAGGGAGGTCCTGCGTCGTGCGTAGGTGTGGACAGAGGTCAGCAGCAGTGGCCTGAGAGGCGGCACCTCCTCCTACGACAAGTGTCCAACCCGGGGAGTGTTCAGAGAGGAGAGCACAGCGCAGGGAGGCCCAGCGCTTCCAACACTCGGCTCCTCCGCAGACCCTGCCGGGTCTGGGCAGGGCGCCCGGGGGACTGGGGACGGCCCCCAGGTGCCCTGGGGCGGCCGACAGATCCCCATGTCACTCCTCCCCACCCCTTCTCTGCACAGAACTCCTGAATCGTAAGCCTTGCAGCAAACCATGTCCAAGTGACAGAGTTCAGGTCACTAGGACGTAGGCAGAAGTGCCTTGCGGGGCGGGCACGCCCTTGCCTGCTCTCTCCCTCCCTCCTTCCTGCGCTGGCGTCTGACGGCTGCGCTGGCGCGGCCATGTCTGACGTGCGCTGGAGCGGCCACATCGGGCACCAGGTGAAGCAGAGAACGCAGCCCGTGAACGGCAAGGTGAGAGGGGCCTGGGTTCCCGACGCCGGGAACACAGTGCGCCGGCCCCAGACTGCCTCCCAGACAGTGCAGGAGCGGGGAACGGCCCCAGCTGGGGTGGCTCAGTGGACTGAGTGCCGGCCTGGGAACCAAAGGGTCGTGGTTCAATCCTAGTAGGGGGGCGTGCGAGGGGCAACCACTCATTGATGTTTTTCTCTCTCAAAACAAGAGAGAAACAGACTCAGATCTGGTTTAGTCTCTGTTACTGTGAGTTTACTTACTTAAGGCTCACTAATGATTTAAACTCTCAGGCTCAGTCTTGGGGCTCCCGGCCACCTCCCCACTGCAGTCTGGACCCTGAAGAGGGATGGGGGAGACAGGAGACTCCTCTCCGCCCACCTGTGCTCTGTCCTAGAGGCCGGAGGCCGCTGCGGCCACCTGCTCCGCCAGCCCCTGAGCGCGGGAGGGGCCTGGGGGCCTGTCCTGGGCCAGACCCTGAGAGGGCGCCTTCCGTGGAAGACTCCGGTCAAGCCTCTGTCACCCGTGTGAGGAAGGTGTCACCCACCCGCTTTCCAGAGCAGACTGAAAGCAGATGGATGTTCGAGGTCCCCCGGTTAGGGGTGGTCGGCAGGAGCCCTGGACTGTGACGCCACCTGAGTCGGACACCGCGTTCACGCTGTGCTGGGAACGCCCATCTGCGACCATGTTTCAGGGGGACGGCCCGTCGGGGAGCTCAGGGGCCACTGCTTAACCACACAGCCTGGCCTCCCGACAGGCAAAGCCTAGGAGAGCAACTTGGGCATTGCCTGAGAGGAGACGAGGGCGTCCAACGGTGGCTGTCGCCGACAGCAGCAGCCTCGGACGGGGCGGGGCGACGTCCCCCACGGAGCACACTCGTTCCCGGCGCGGACACGGCGCCCGCCTTACCTGCTGCCTGCTTCCTCTGCTCATCAAACAGGTCGGCCGAGCCTATGGCGGAGCTCCCCGAGAGCCTCTCCAGCCGCGCCCGGGCTTCATACTGGACGGGACGGGAAAAGGACAGTCAGGCTCCAACCACCACGAGCAACTCACAGGAAGGGCTGCCAGGGGCCGCCGGTCCAACCTGTCCCACAGCTCGCGCCCTCCAACTGCTGCTGAAGGGCCGCCTCCAGGGCAGGGCAGGGCCTGGTGCTCCCGTCGGGCAGGTCAGAGGCAGGCAGCCCGGCCACCGCCACCATGGCCCACGATCGGTACGAGGGACACGCAGAGTGAGACAAGCCACCGCTGGGGGACTGATCTGGGAAGCTCTCTCCCAACACCCATTCTGTGTTCTGTAACTGAACTCGAATGTGGTCAACTTTAAAGCGAGGCAGATTTTAGGGGTTGGGAAAAGCCTAGTGACACTCTAAATACGCATTTAAAAAAAAAGATTTATGTATTTTTAGAGAAATGGTAAGGGATGGAGAAAGAGAAGAAGAGGAACACTGATTGTCTGCTTTTTGTACACGCCCTGACTGGGGACCGAACCTGCAACCCAGGAATGGCCCTTGACAGGGAATCGAACTGACAACGCCCGACTGCGTCGTGCCAGTCAGGGTTCACTGTAAATACTATTGAAATGCGGAGCACGGTCTACCGCTGAAAGTCAAGTCAGCGCACGTCAGTAAAGACTTCTCTGGGTGGTCCCAGACGCCTGGCCATACACCCAGAATCTCCGGGGGCTTCATGTTAGCACGCGGCACCTCAGGATGGGGCGGGGGGGCCCAACACCCCCCCCCCCCGTCTCCGCTGGAGGGTTGCCGCTCAGCAGACCCCACTAAGACCGGGCACGGGCACTTGTGAGGAGGGATGCGACACGGTCTGAACCAAACACACCCACACTCTGTTTAACTGGGCTTAGGAACGACTGAAGCCCAGCCGCGTCGAGGTCGCCACGAGGTTATTAAAAAGGTGCTGAGTGGGTGCCGAGAAAGGGTGCGGAAAAGACCCCGCTGGCCACTCAGAACACTGAGGACGGAGAGGAGGGACAGAGGAGACAGCCCCTGCCCTCCGGCCACTCCCCCAGGGCTGGTCAGGGAGCCCCGGTGCGGGTCCTCCTCCTGTCCCCTGGGGCCAGGGGCTTCCCGCCCACGCAGCACCCACCGCCTGCTCCGGGGACCCGCGCAGACGCTCTCTGACACTCACCTCAGCCGGGGCTTGTCTTCCAAAGTACATATCTGATGAAATGGCTCTGACGTTGCCAAACTTCTTCTGGGCCTCGTCTGTGTTTTCAACTGGCTCGTAGTCTGGCTTGCGGCGAGTAGTAGGTCTACAGTTGGAAACAGCCAAAGTAGGAGAGACATGAGCAAGCTGGCGGAGTAGGAGTTTCCACCACCACCCTGCTATGTTGAACTTGACGTCCCCACAGATGAGGGTGCCTCTGTGGGGGTCCGGGCAGGGAGGGCCCAGCACACCACCGGGCACCAGAGCCAAGCCTGTGCACATTAAAGAAGGTGAAAGGAGCGGGTTCCCTCTGCCCGCATCATCCCTCCCCCAAGGTGGCACAGCTCAGTGCCCAGAGAGGCCCACCTGGGGGCAAGTGAGGGCCTCCCCCAGGGGCAGGGGAGAGGGTGGTGAGCAGGTGTGCCTGGCCTCCCCCGCCGTGTGGGACGTGGCCGAGGGCTGGGAGAGGCAGGGAACGCATCAAGGGCACATGGTCCTACTAAGCTCCTCGCAGAGTCCATGAAGAGGCCCGCTCCAGGCTGCCGGCACACCCCGTCCGCGGAGCTCCCAGAGGGCGCACCGGGCCATCCAGTGCTCCACATGCCCCCCCACGCAGCCCTCCCCCACCACAGCCCGCTCCCTGCACTGGCGGGCGGTGGGGCTTGGCGGGGCTGAGAGAAGGCACACCGTCTTCAAAATTCACCCCGGGAGGGAGGGAGAAGTGCGGAGTAGGGGCGTCCGTAGAAAGGGTCCGAGAAAGCCTCGGAAGCCTAGGAGGGCTGACGCTGGACAAGACTCTGAGGAACGTGGAAGATCAAGGGAAGAGGACACCACGGAGGGAACACAGTCACTTTGCAGGAACTGGTCCCAGAGAGCTGCCGACAGAGAATTCAAAGTCCTTCGTAAGGAAGTTTAGCCGCCTACGAGAATGCAGAAAGACAACTCAGCGGACCCTGGAACGTAATCACACATAAAAAGAGAAGTTCAAGAGACACAGAAATCACAAAGCAGGACCAAAAAACCCCCAAACCTATGGGCTGAAGAACACAATGAAAACCGCAACAGAGCGCGCCCACAGCAGACCTGATTAAGCAGAGGAAGAACCTGTGAACTCAAAGGTAACGTATCTAAAACTATCCCGTCAGAAAGAAAAAAAGAATGAGGGTGAAGAAGCCAAAGGAACTGTGGGACACCTTACAGGGGATGGAGACTGGAGGGAGAAAAGGACGGAACTCGAATTTAAAGAAACAGTGGCTAAACACTTCCCCAACCTGGAGAGAGAGACGGACATCCAGGTCGATGAAGCTCATAAATCCCCAGATTCAATCCAAAAAGGTCTTCACCAAGACACATTACAATAAAACGGTCAAAAGTCAAAAACAAAGAGAACGAAAGGGCGCGTCACACGGCAGGAACTCCAGGACGGCTGCCAGCAGCTTCTCGGCAGAGCCTGACGGCGGGGAGGCCGCGCAGGCGCACCGCCAATCACCCGACTGTCTCAAGAGAAGACTAAAAGGAGTCCTTCCAGCCTAAACGAAAGGCTGCCAATTAGTAACATGAAATATACGAAGTATAAAACTCACCGGTACAGGCGCACGCAGAAAACTACAATGGTGGTGTGTAAATCACTTAACTCCAGTATAAAGGTTAAAGACAAAAGTGGTCAAAACAACTACAGCAACAATAGTTTGTTAGTGGAAGGGCTGTCAGTGAATGCACAACAGAAAAAGAGGCAAACGGTGGCATCAGAGACGTAAATGCAAGCGGGGAGAGTGAGAGTTTCCGTCTGTGACCTAAGTCAGGTCGTTCCCAGTCCAGAACCCGCTGCTGGAACGGAACCTGGCGCCAGCCTCGTGAGAAGGCGGACACGGAGACCCGCGGGAGGTGCGAAAAAGGCAAAGCGACCAAGTCCCAGAGACAGAGAGAGGGAGAAATAAGAAGGCTGCAAAATAAGGAGAAAATAATGAGATGCCAATAGTAACCTTACCAATCAACAGTAACTTTAAATGTAAATGGATTAAGTTCTTATATCAAAAGACAGAGTGGCTGAATGGATTTAAAAAAACAAAACAGCCCTGGCTGGTGTAGCTCAGTGGATTGAGCGCGGGCCTGCGAACCAGAGGATCGTTCGATTCCCAGTCAGGGCACATGCCTGGGTTGCAGGCCAGTTCCCGGCAGGGGACACACAAGAGGCAACCACACATTGATATTTCTCTCCTTCTCTCCTTCCCTTCCCCTCTAAAGATAAATAAATAAAATCTTTAAAAAAACAAACAAACAGTCAAACACAAAATACCAAGCCTGATGGATGTGGCTCAGTTGGTTGGAATGTCGTTCTGTAAACGGAAGGTCGTGGTTCGATCCCACGCAGGGCTCACGCCTGGGTTGGGTTGTGGGTCTGGTCCCTAGCTGTGGTGCCTGCGAGGGGCAACCGGTCCGTGTGTCCCTCCCTCCCTCCCCCTTCCCTCCTCTCTAAAATCAGTAAGTGTGCCCTCGGGTGAGGACCAAAAATACGAGACACAACCACTGCTGCCTACGGGAGACTCGCCTGAGCTTTAAGGACACGTGCAGGCTGGAAGCAGAGAGGGAAAAAGATACGCCCTGTAAGGGGAAGCCAGAGGGGCGCAGGGCAGCCGTGTTTATCTAAGAAAAAACAGACTGCAACCCAAAAACTGTAACAGGAGACAAAGATCATCCAGTAACGATAAAAGGTCAATTCATCACAAGGAGACAGCGGTTGTAAACACACATGCGCCGGCCGTGGGAGCACCTGAGCGTGCTGAGCAAAATCTAACAGGTCTGAAGGGAGAACTGACGGTGCCCCAACGGCAGTGGACTCGAGTACCCCACTTTCGGCCATGGACACTTCACCCAGACAGAAAGCTGGGGCGGGATGCTGGACCTGAACTGTGCACTGGACCGAATGGACCGACAGGCCCGTCGAGGACACTCCACCCCAAGGTGGCAGGACACACATCCTGAAGGGCACACAGAACGTTCTCCAGGATAAATCCCATGTTGGCTCACAGAACAAATTTAAGTCCTATGTTAGGCCTTAACAAACTTAAGAAGGTTGAAGTCATATTAAATATCTTTTCCAACCATAAAAGTGGAAATCAACAACAGGGGGAAAACTGGAAAATTCACAAATATGTAGAGAAACTAACACATTCCTGAACAACCACAGGGCCAAAGAAGAAATTTTAAAAATGTCTTGAACCAGTGAAAATGGAAACACGACACACCAAGACTTCTGGGACGCAGCAAAGGTGGTTCCAAGAAGAACGTTCACAGCCAATGGGCACACGGAACACGGCTCCACGTCACCGATCATCTGGTTCACGCAAACCAACGCCGCAAGGAGGCACCTCCCACGCCCGGGGCAGCGTCCGGCATCAAAAAGGCAGAGCTAAGTGCTGCTGGGCTTGGGAGAAAAGGAGCCACCGCACACTGCTGGTGGGATGTGCATTGGGACGGCCACCATGGAAACCAGTATGACGGTCCCTAAAAAGCCAGAAATATCTTAGGATGAGGGACCCCACTTCTGGGTGTATGTTCAAAGGGGACGAAGTCAGGGTGTTGGAGGCGCTGCGATCCCGCGCTAGCTGGAGCACCACTCACAACAGCCAGGGCGTGCAGACACCCCGAGTGTCTGTCATCAGGGCAGGGGTAAGGCAAAGGGACACACACACACACAGTGGGTGTTGTTTTATCATAAAAAATAACCCTGCCATTTGTGACAACATGGTTGAACTGGAGAACACTGTGTTAAGCTAAATTAACCAGAGAAAGACAAATACTATGTGAACCATCTATCAGTAGAATCCAACATTTTTTTAAGAAGTTGGACTCAGAAACAGAGAGCGGAGTGGTGGGGGGGGACAACGGGCCATCTGCATTTACGAGGCGGGTGAGTTCTGGGGCCGAGAGGCCGGCATGGCGTTCACGGCTAACAAGGCCGTGTCTGCGCCGGAAACTGGAGAAGGGAGTAGATTGTGTGTGCTCAGCACACACAGACACGCACGCACACAAAACCAACAAAACCCCAGCAATGGGGTTAAACTAGTATGAGGTGAGGCAAGTGTGTTTATTTATAATGTGTAAACGTGCCGCTTTGCTTTTTAAAAAAGCCAACAGGCCACTTTTAAAAAGCCTGAAAATCCTAGTAAAAAAAACCAGTACACGCCCGAACCACACGACAGTGGGAGGAAGTCTCCGTGTCGAACGGGCCCATCGTTTCGCTCTCAGCCCCACAGTTTGCGCTGAGAAAACACCGAACACACCGCGTGCACCTGGCGTGCGGCTCCACACAACAGGGGGCGCAGAACGAGTCTCCCAGGACGGGCCCCGGTTGCGCCTGCTGTCCCAAGGTGACCCGACATGTCACCTTGCACTATCAACGCTCCCCGGTTTGGACAACGAATTAAACAGTCCTTCATCCGTGACGCCCCCCCATCTGGAGGCAGCTCTTCGCCAGGTGGGCGGGTAAACAGACTCAACGATAAAGAGGCAAGAACACAAGCACGTGGATGAGTTGCGAGGCACCAAGAAAAGTCAAAAGGTCTCAACAGACCAGTCTCTGCATAATTCTATTTAGGGCACCTTTCAGAAAAAGCAAAGTCAGAAAACAGCCCTGAGTGCCAAGAACGCCCTTGAAGCAGAGGAACAAACTCATTCACGAGCCCGGAGACGCCCCCAGAGGGGACGGCCGCACTGCCGGCCCCTCGCACCTGTCGGGGGGGCCTGTGGCTTTCGGAGCCACGTCAGGGTCTCTGATGCCCTTCTTCCAGTAGGCGTCCGAGCCGTCGTCCCAACTAGAGAAAAAGCTGCTCCTGACCTCCATCGGCTCCTCAAAGTACCTGTAAGACAAAGAGCAGAACAGGGACTCTGGGTGACCTCGCTGAGGCCACCCACGCCCGGTGTGCGGTGACTGCGTCCCCAAGCTCCCTGAAAGGGGAGGCAGCCCTGGGTCTGCCGGGTCAGACAGCAACGGAAGGGAGGCGAGTCATGGCCACAGTCACGGCCACCGTGCCCTGCTCGCCTGTGCCTTCTTCCACTGGTTTCCAGGGGCTGCAGCCTCGGGCAGGGGAAGCCTCTGTCTCTCTAGACGATCAAGGTGCCACCAAAGGATGGACAGTCACCTGCACCCTCAGCTGACTTCAGTGACTGAGGATGAGCATTGGCTGTGTATTAGGGTTGGGGGGATATTGTCACTGCAGCAAACCTAGTCTGTCCCCACAGCACGAGACATCTTTAAGTACTGCCCACTCTGGGTTAGGTATTCATTTTTGTGGCATCTGGCTCTGCTGAGTTAGGTAGTCACAAGTGACCCTGCTGGGCCTGGGATGTGGCTGAGGAGCTCCATGTTGGCAGTCCCTGCCACGTGAGCCACAGGACATGGCTTCGGTCCTAACAGTAACTTCCACATCACGTAAATGATGTTAATCGGCCTGCTCTGGAGTCAGGACACAGAGCTACGAATTGCTGAAACAGACCGAAATGGACCACAGTGCAGAGGCCCCTTCTGGCTGGAGTTTCGGCCTTGATCTGCAGACTCCGAGAGCCGCCCTTCGGTCCAGTTACACTGTAAGTAGCCGAGCATCCCCAACAAGACTACTGTCCAGAGCCCAACTCGGCTGCTGCTCAGCTTTCGGTCCTGTGCACTGAGCGAAAAATCGCAGACTGTGATGCCCTGGCCTTGAAGTTGGTTGGAGTGCCGTCCCGGACACCAAAAAGGTTGCGGGTCTGATTTCCAGTCAGGGTGCATACGAAAAACAACTGATTGCTTCCCTCTCACACCAATGTTTCTCTCTTTCCCTCTCTCTAAAAATAAATACAATCTTAAAAAAAAAGAATATAAAACAAAAAGGCAGGGACCCTGATGAGCTAAGACTTGGGCAGGGGAGGTAAGAACAAAAATACCCTTTTTTGAGGTAGAAACCAAAAAAGAGAGCAGGGGCGAATCTGCTGTTTGAGACAGTGTGAGTTTCTGTGAGTAATGGAGAGAACGCAGCATCTCCACTTCTGCCTTCTCTGGCGAGAGGGTCGTCACGTGCAAATGTCGCCAGGCCAGCCTTCTCTATGGCAGGAGAACGTGCAGCGTCCCAAGTGCGCCTGGACTCCAGCTAGAAGCTGGCCAGGCGCCTCCTGTGCAGACGGACCGGTGGGGGAGCCCGGAGCCGCGGGCTCTGCCTGGAGGGACACCCAGCCATCGCTATCCTGGGCAGAGACCAAGGCAACAAAGTGACCAGACGTCATCCCAGAGAAAGGAGGCTTGAAAGATATGGCATGTGTGTTGGCCTGGAGAGTTACTGTCAAATATGTGAGGGACTTATTTGTAAGGGCCCGAGGGAAAGAACTAAGACTGATTCAATGGGGAACTTAAAATGTACCCTTGTCAGTACCTATGGGGGGCTGGCCTCCCTTTGGTGAGGATACAGGGCAGGGAGACATATTCAGTCCCTGCACTTGTGAGGCTGGCGGGATTGAGCTCAGAAACCCAGGGAGGTTAGTATGAACGGACTGAGGAGGAGGAGGGGGAGGGGGCTGCACAGTCCCCTGGAGGGCCGAGGGCCACGGCAGTGGAGGGGGGGACAGTTGGAACTTCCAGGTTCTTCAAACCTGAGGCACTGGGACTCAGGATTTTGTAGACTAAACACCACTGTAAGGAAATAAAATGCTCATGCACATAAACCAAAGCGCTGGAATGAAGCGGCATCAGATTTAAGAAAATGACTGAGTTACTCGGAACGGCAGCCTCCGGATCGCATCCCCAAGTCCTGGCCGACTATCTCACGCTGGGTTTCCAGATCTCAGTCCTCGACGACTTGCACGTGAACTCTGCCTCCCACTCCGTCTGTCCCAACCTGAAAACCTCCCTCGGGGTCCCTCGTGAGCACACCCTGGCGTCGCACGTCCGAGTTAGAGAGACTGGGACGGCCCGCCCTCCTGAGGGCCACGCTGACGTCAGAGGCCAAGGGAGCTGTTTTAGTTTCCCCATTTTGTACTCAATATCCAACTGCACCGTCTATGTTCCGGAAATAATGGAACTCAATAAAAAACAGAAAACAAAGACACGGCTGACCTTATTTTTAACAGAAACAGCACTCGTCCATAATTCATAGCACTCGCGTTCTAATGGGCTGATGACTGATCCGGAAGCAGTGAGAGGTCTCCGAGGGCCGACCGGGCCTGCCCTCCGCCGGGCCCGAGGGCGCCCCCGCTCTGCTCACAGCGGGGCCGGCCCAGGCCCGGCCCAGGCCAGCGCTGCCTCACGACAAACAACACGCCAAGGTCTCGCTGGCAGGTATCCAGCGAGTGCAGTCTGTATAAAAACACCATCTGCTCCCAGGTTTCAAACATAAATAATTGTTTCATAGCAACAAGGGCCTTTAGGGCTGACTCTTCTGACCGAGGTCCCCAGGGGAGGAGAAGCCTGCAGCAGTCCCCACCTGCCGACCGGCCGACCGTCAGGCGAAGCCGCTCTGGAGCCCGTCGCTGGCCGGGAGCAGGGACGCTTCCCTTCCCCACTCGGCCACGCAGCAGCAGCACTGACTTCACCTGGGGCTTGTTTCCTTTACTTCCCGAGGGGCGAATGTCGAACCCACATTATTACCCAGAGTCCTCTGACCACACGCGCTCCCCTGCCACGTGTGTGGCTGACACGCTCTGCTCTGCACGCAGCTTCCACGCCAAGTCCAGCCCCTCCTTTTGTACTCCTTTTGTACTTGACCCGCAGGACAAGCATGTAGATACCTCTCGACGGCACGGCCCGGGTGTTCCTGCTGAACGAGCTGACACTGGGCTGAGGCACCATCTGCTCCCAATGGGCAAACAGGAGGCCCGCTGGTCCTCTGAAGGGCTACTGGCAAACACCATGGAGCCAGCGATTTTTTGGGGGTAAAATATCTGGACTTGAACTAATCTGAAGCTATACTAAGAGAGATTTTCAAGGATAGTCCCCTCCAGGCACTTGGACGAGCGAATAATGAGTCCACAAGTGTCAGTGTGTGAAACTGCTCCAAGCCTGTGTGACTGCCACACGACTAACTCCACAGCCCTTCAACGTGGCTGCGTGGGGACCTCCTCGTGAGCACCACCCACTAACGACAGACACACGTTCCAGTTCCCCAAACTAGCTTGAAGGTGGCCCTCGCTGTGGTCTATTGAAGTTCTAACAACAGCGATTAAACATTTAGACTGAGCCATGCGCCACCTGACTCGGGTTTACATTACCAACGGCAGGCAAAGTAACGTTAACGCCGGATGAGCACGACTCCAAACGCTCTACCTGCCTTACCCGGGACCCCCGCACTCCCTGGGGAGGGGGCCGCAGCCGGTGTCCCAAACTTCTGGACGAGGACGCTGCAGCGCGGAGAGGTTCAATAACTTGGCCGAGGCCACACTGTCATGAAGTGGCCGAGCCAGGTTTCAGACCCAGGTCGCCTGGTCCCTGGGCCTACACGCTCAGCCCCTGGCTTCCCAGCTGCCACCCATACTGCCAGTCATACCCCAAGTTGACTTGGCGCCCTTTTAGCAGGGCTCTCCCGGTGCTGGTCAGGTTGCTGGAGGAACCTCAGGAGTGAGATGATTCAAGTTCAAACCCGTTCTCCCTGGGCCTGCAGCCACCGGAGCCTGATGGCCGCACTCTCCAGGGCTGGCCTCACACCTGATCAGCCGGTGAGCGCACAGGGATGGGGGAGGCTTTGTCCCAGGGGCCCTTCAGAGTGCCAACGGTGTTTTCTTAACGTTCATTTTTATATTTTTAAAAAGATTTTATTTTTTGTTTTCAGAGAGATGGGGTGGGAAGGAGAAAGAAAAGGAGAGAAACATCAATGTGCAAGAGATACATTGATTGAATGATTGCCTCTCCCGTACCTGCCACTGGGACCTGGCCTGCAACCCCGGCTTGTGCCCTGACTGGGAATCGAACAGACAACCCTTTGGTTCCCAGGCCGGCACTCAATCCACTGAGCCACACCAGCCAGGGCTAACAACAGTGTTTTTTATTACTAAATACACACACACACACAGAATTTATTTACACTCTGCGCTGCTACCCGGAGACTCCTGAGCTGGCATTCCGAAACTGGACGGCCAGCTGAAGGCTGACTATAAATGTTCCGACCCTGGAACTAAGACCGCAACTTAATATCCATCTCTGGGAGGTGGCGTGTTTCTCCTACTTCCCATTTTGGATGAACACAACTTTCCTACCTTATTATCAAATATTTTAACATTAGCAAACATTGCCCACTTACAAATGTGTCCCCAATTTTTTTCAAAGGACACCCCTGACTCCAAAGTTTTTAAAAACAGCGAAGTAAACTGAGCTGCACTAGCTCCTAATGCAAAAAAACGAATCCGTTCATGCTAATCTCTGCTTTTCAAAACAACACTTTATGGATGACTCTGAACAGGTTACCTTGAGCTGGAAGTAAAACATGACTCGTCACCATCTTCGCTGTGCTTTTTCCTCGGTTTTGCTGCGACCGGCGCTTCCTGGTCAATGGTCTGCATGTCCGCCATTGCTGAATGGGAAATGCCACTTGGAAAAACAGAGAATAAAATGGGGAAAAATTACATTAGTTTGCTCATAAAGACACTTGTGTTCACCAAGGCATGTTTTCATCTATACTCGAACAAAAATTAATTGGCTGGTGAGGTTACAAATGGGAATAATAAAGACTTTTTTTTGGCATGGACGTGAGTGAGGACCGTAACTAGTTACACAAAACACAGCCACACACTTCAGTTCCACTGTGGCGTCTGCTGAATGACAAGTCAGCCCTGTTTCCCATTTCCGAAGAATCGACTTTGGCCGTTTTCACGCTACACTGAACACCAGTGTAGAACAAACCGATCAAAGGAAAGAAGGGACACTAAGGGAACGCTGCTCGGGCTGAACCCACTCAGGACAAACCCACGCGTGGTCGGCAGCCCGGCCGCGCTCCACGTACCTCCTGCAGCTCCCGAGCCCCAGGCCGAGTCTCTCCGATTCCGCCCTTCTCTGCCCGCTCATGGTCACCTTTTCCTCTTTCTTCATTTGAATTTCAAGGTCCTTATAGGCTAATCGTAAGGATGAAACGCTGCCAGAAAACCAAATGCTCCTTAATTCAGCTGTAATTCTGCGCCCTTCGGTTAAAATACTAAGCAAAATTAAATGTGTCACATGCTTCTAGCTTTGTGCTTCTTTCCACAGGTAACAATCACGATGGCAAGTTGGCATTTTTTAAAGGTTTTTTTGGGAGGTGCTCGAGATGATTTAAGTAAGTTGTAGTCACTGTTGGTCACTGCTGAACCTACATTACTGTCCTAGTTTATGTTGCCTATTACCACATAAAAGTAACTTCCATGACCTACTACGTTTAACGATGTACACCAAAATTACTTCTACATAGAATGGCAAAAAGCAGAATTTCTTCCTGGGCTGATATTTTATTACACTCCCACAGTGCACATCAAAGTATGAGGTTAAGTTCACTGGTTTCTCCTGATTTAAGATAAAACTATGTGCGCACTTGACTTTACACACAGAGGAATTAGAAGGGTCGCCAACTGCAACAGATGCTCCGATCTCCCCGCCGGTTCCCCACAGGCCCTCTGCGTGGAACCAGGCCTCTGAGAGCGTTTAGAACAGAATGGCCACCCCTCTGCCTGTAGAGTTTTCTGTACAGCCAGTTGGAAACTGGGCGTCTCTTTGTCCAACACCTGTTAAAAACACTGCACCAAATGGTGGTAAACACGCCCCTGACGCTCACGTTTCCTTAAGCGCTGCGGCGACTTCATTTTTCATAAAGAAACTGCCCCAAGCAGCCGTAACCAGTGTTTGGTCACACCGCAAGGGAGCGACCACGCTTCAGGGCCAGAAAGCAACCTGTCCACCTCACTGGGACGGCTACGCCATCGTCCACTGTATAAAGTTGTGCAAGATGTCATGAATTCCTCATAACCAAAGTACAGTCTAAACTCCATAACAATTCAAATGCACTTCTGTGTAGTAACAGGGAATGACAACAGAGTCTCTCGCTCGGAAAAAGAAATCTTGCTTTTAGTGTTTCCTTCCTGAGTCAAGCGGGGCTTCTTCATTTTGTCTTAACTTGGCAGTTTGTTTTCTGTACTACCAGTCCTACAGGGCAGGTTACAGCAACACACTCATTTTATGACTCAGAAAAAAGTACTCTTTCAAGTATAATTTTGGAAAGGAAACACCAGATCTGTTTAAAATCAGGAACAGGTACCACTGGGGTGACAGGTTCCCCTGGAAGACGAATGGATGGGAATGAAACAGTTCTGCTGGGAGGTCGGCCTCCCTAGGACCTCGCCACAGGACGGGGGTGCGGGACGGGGCCCACGCCCACGCTCACTGGACAGGTGCACCCTGGAGGTGCTAATGCGACCAGGGACTCGTTTCTCAGAATCGCCGGAGCCCTTCCGCCTGCTCCAGGGAGGGCGTGCGGGACACTCGGCTCGAGGGTCTCGCCCTCTGGGGAGCTCGGCCTCTTCTCCCACTTCCAGGAACTGTGCACGGCCCTGGGGGGGGCTGAGACTCTGCCAGCAGGAGGGGCGAGGGCACTGCAGGGACAGTCCGGGTTCACAGTCCGGCGATGCTGGCAACAACACTGTCCCTGGCAGCCTACTGAACCGAAATAACCTTATTTCCTTTAATAAAGTTAATAACTCCATTTCCTTTAATGAAGTTAATAACTCCGTTAACTTGCGGAAGAATAACATCCTCACTTAAGGAGCACACACGCCCCTTCTCTCAGTGGGCACGTCACCCGTCTGGCAACCCAAGAGGGGTCGGGTCTGAGCGGCAGGACAGGGATTTGGGCACATTGGGAACAGGGCCCAGAAAGCTGTCAACACGGGGTTCCCCAAAGAAATCCGTAAGTACCCCAGGGCCCGTGCCTCCGCTTTCACAGCACATCCAGCCTCCCCTGCGAGCAACCTGCCCCACCCCTTTGCCTTCGGGCTGGGTGCTCTGGGATGGGGCTCCCTGAGGCAGGGGACGGACACTCGGATCTCACTTCCCTGCCCCGGGGTCACATGCCCAGCTGAGGGAAAGCTCCGTGAAGTCTGAGACAACCACCACTTCACACAAATCTTTTCAAACCGAGTTTTAACCTAAACACAGTTGAGTGCTGCCCCCTGTGTCTTAGGAGTTGAATGACAGCCGGAAACAGCAGCCGCAGGTGCCCCTGGCGCACCGGTGCTGTGGGGACCCTCTCCTCCATGCCGAGTGTGACTCAACACCTCTGAAGGGCCACTCCCTCGCAGACTCAGAGTTCAGGTTCAACGGGGTGTCATGTTATGAACTCTCTTCTCACTATTGAGATATAATTCATGTAGCATAAAACTCACCCTTTTAGAGTACATCACCTACTGCTGTTTAGTGTGTTCATAAGGTGGGGCCACCGTCACCACCACCTAATTCCAGAGCATTTTCACCCCCAAAACAAGCCCCGCACCCATCACCCATACCCTCCTTTTCCCTACCCCTGCCCCCAGCCCCGGGGCAACCACTGGCCCACCTCCTACCTGCGGCTTCACCTACTCTGGACATTTCATATATGCGGAATCACACACGTGTGGGCTCTGTGAGCGGCTTCCCACGCTGAAGCACGAGTGAGTGCGCTGCTCCAGTCTGTGGTGGGCAACATCACACTGCACAGACGCACCGCATTGTTCACCCACTCATCCGCTGCCGGACACCTGCATCGTTTCTACTTTTTGGCTACAGGGATTCATGCTGCTTGAACGTTCACGCACAAGTTTCTGTGTGAATGTACGGACATATGTTTCCATTTCTCTTAGGAGCAGAACTGCTGGGTCATACCTTATGTTTAACTTTTCCCCTTGCCACCAGCAATGTATAAGGGTTCCAGTTTGTCTCCCTTCTCGCCAACACTTGTTACTGTCTGTCTCTCGGCTGTAGCTGCCTAGTGACTGGAGTGGTGTCTCACTGTGCGTTCTCCTAGTGACTAATGGTGCTGAGCACCTTCCACGTCCTAACATGTGCTGACACACCTGCCTCTCCCTTCCCAGTGAGGCCGTCCCTGTCCTGCCCCACAGCCAGGAACCGTCACTGCGTCCCCTTGCCACTGTCTCTCTCTCTTCCAGACCACACATCACTGTGATATTTGTTTTTGTAAAACTAAATTTCACATTACCCTCCTCATATCCATGTAAAAATAAGTGGCACTAGCAAAGTATCTCTGCGAGTTGCTTAATTAATAGTTTCGGTCCCTACAACCGTGTTACTAGAACTAAGTTAAACTTACATCGATTCTTCCTTAGATGCTGTCCTGGCCAGGTCTTCCTGCTCCTTCATTTTATCCACAGCTTGGGCTTGTTTTTCTATTTCATTAAAGCATGTGTTCGTCAGTTTCTGGGCTCCCAAACTTCCTTTTTTGGCCCCGAGCTGGAAGATATATAGGATCACATCTCTCCAAACTGTCTGACAGCTTTGTGGCAACAGCTACCGTCTGTGGCAGGCACCTCACACCTGCTCTTCCGTGGTCCCCAGGACGCCAGGAAGCGGGCACAGGGCTCCTTCCCAGTGTTCAGAAGAGGAACTAAAACTCATGCAAGTGATCACACAGCCGGTTAGTGACGAAGGCAGGGTTCAAAGCCTGGCACCTGCCCCCAGGGCTCGGCACAAGACAACCCCCCACCCCCACGAGGCGACGCTGCAAACGCAGCAACAGGGGAATCTCCTGGGAGCCTCTGCTGGGTTTTTGGAATTTTTTCATCAACAGGAGACATGTTGAGCACATTCTAGAAAATATTCCCTTGATGTGACATCACCTCGTCCAGCTAAACACAGAGTCTTTATCCAGACTCATTACATGTAATAGGCTCAGAATAAACAAAAGTGACATGGGTGGCTTTCTCAAGTGCATAAGCTACTTAGGGCTGAACTACCGGTGTTTTATACAACATACTCACTCCTTTTTTAGCTTGACTTGGTTTCTTTTTTATGATAGAAGAAACCTCTGTCAAAGAACAAAAAGTAGAAAGTCAGACAGATTGAAATATATATTTTTATATTTCTAGTGTTTCTCTTTAAAAATCCTAAGATACTGTACATTACTATTTAAGACACTACAACCATTTTCCACATGAGGTTGTCAACCGGGACAAATGCAGGCCGCGGCAAGAGCGAGCTCACGGCCGTTCACGTGGAACATACGGTAACTACCGAGTAACAACACACGAATAAATGTCCTGTGCACTGCAGCCCTCCTCTGTCGCCACCCTGTGCACGAGCTCATTTCACAAGAGCAGAGCTTCCCCGAGCTGGAGAGCCCGGTGTCTGCACACAGTGTCCACGCTGCAGAGAAATAAGGAGCCTGGGCCGGCTGTCCACCGCTTTCTTCGGGAGTGTGTCCGTGCATATTGGAACGCACTCTCCCACTGACCTCTAGCCTTCAAAAACTTTCGAAATCCATTTAAAATACACAGTTAGCCAGGCATTATGAATACAACTAAGCAGTAAGTGATATGCTTTTCCACCTTCAGTTATATACCGATTTTATCATATTAATTGATGAGACATAAAACATCGTATTATTTTAGTATGAGTACTGTCTAAATTGCACAAAATATATAACGGTTTTAGAGAAAGTTTCTAAAATACTGATTTTTTTGGAAAACTTTAATCATAGAATATATATTTTGCTTTTAGAATCATGTGTAAGAGACTTGGTAAAAATAAAGTCTTAATTTTTTTTCACAAAGCTGAAAATGTGCTTTACTAGGAAACGATAGCGTAAAACCACAAACAACAAAAGATTAAAATCTTTAGCCCCAGTGAGAGAATAGCATCATTCCACTTCAAGTAGGAAAGAGAGACCCAGGAACGTCTTTCCTTCCACGGCTTCCAGGCTTGCGTTGCAGAGCCCACAGGCCTGCCCCAGGGCCCTCCAAGTCTCTGAATGCAAAGACCCGAAACACTTCTAATGGCTGTTTCTCGCTAAAGCAGCTGCTTTCCAGTGAATACATGTGATAGGCACCCATCTCAGATTATACTTCCCTGGTAACGAGAAACTAAAGACTAAGTTCACCTGTTATGAACTCAGACAGGGGAGAGAGCACTACGAGCCCCCTGAGTAAACAGGATTGGGGGGCCGGGGGCCGCCCTGACCTCTGCTGATGCTGGGAACGCTCACCAGCCCCACCTTAAACTGCAGAGCGCCAGGCCCCAGGTGTCGCTGCTTGGCACAGCTGCTGGGCCGGCTGAAACGGAACAGCTGAATGAACTCTCGTGAGGAGATTAGATATCAATAACCCTGGTGCCACGTACTCTATAAATTCTAGGCAGAATGCAAAGGCAAGATTCATTTTTTTCTTAATGAATCTCACTCTCTAAATCAAAATATCCTTTTAAAAAAGAAGATTTTATTTATTTGTTTTTAGAGAGGGGAAGGGAGGGAGGGAGAAAGGGAGAGAAACATCAGTGTGTGGTTGCCTCTCACATGCCCCCTACTGGGGGCCTGGCCCCCCAACCCAGGCATGTGCCCTGACTGGGAATCGAACCAGCAACCCTTTGGTACGCGGCCGGCATTCAACCCAGTGAGCCACACCAGCCAGGCCACATGGAATATTCTTGTGCACACTACCTAAGGCAGCCTTGGTCGGTATGTTGAGACCTTCCACACTTGGTCCTTGCTCTGGTCCACCTGCAAGTTAAAAATACTGATATTAATGCAGAAAATGTACTCATCAAACTTGCTTTTGAATATGCAATATATTCAATTTGCAGAGTACTACATATCTTATCCATTTTTTTCAATGAGTCCCTTTCTTTTTAGCTCCATATCCTACTTCATCATTATAAGAATTTTGATTTAAAAGTGCATTTTTTATCCAGTTGCTTTATAGAATAAAAATCTCAGTGGTCCCCCTAATTACCGCCCTTCAGAACTCTACCTTACGACCCCCGTTTTGAAGTGCACTGCGCTGAGAGAGCTGGCGTACACTTGGAGCACACGCCCAGCACACGGTAACATTCGGAAATTCTAACGCCAATTATGGCGACGACAGAAACCTGCATTTTCCGTTGCCAAGCAATCTGCCCTGTTTTCTAGTTCACCAAAAAATGATCCTGCTTAGGAACTCTATTAAAGTCTTTACTTAGAAACATTCTGCCATTTTAATTGTATTCCTTTAAAAATGGGTAAACATAATGTAGTATATTAGTGCAATGGAACGTTATTTGGTCAGAAAGTAAATACTGACACGTGCTACAACACGGATGAACCTCTAAAAATTATGTTAGGCACCAGAATCTGGTGACAAAAGACCATCTATTGTCTGACTCCGCTTATGTGGAATGTCCAGAGCAGACAAACCCTTACAAACAGAAGCAGCCTGGAGGTTGCCAGGGGCTGGGGGTTGGGGCAGGAGAGAACAGGGAGTGACTACTAACGAATATGGGCTTTTTTGGGGGGGTAAAGTTATATTTTATTTATTTTGAGAGAGAGAGAAAGAGACACCAATTTGCTGTTTCACCTATTCATTCACTGGTTGACTCTTGCATGTGCTCTGCCTGGGGATCGAACCCACAACCTTGGCATATGTGGACAGTGCTCTCACCAACTGAGCTACCCAGCCAGGATGGTGTGGGGTTTCTTTGTGGGGAGATGAAAATGTTCTGGAATCGGTGATGAGGGTGGCACAACCTTGTGAATATACTTAACTCCACCGAATTGCATACTTCAAAGGGTGAATTTTATGGTACGCAAATTATATGCCGACAAAGCTGTCGTTTAAAGAGTGCCATGCCCAACAGAGGAAATGCAACTGTTTCATTTTTACAAATATTTAAAAGGTAAACTCTAGTTAAGGCTTTTAAATCTGCAAAGGAGGATGAGGCAGAGCGATGACACCCTGCAGAGACAGAGCCGAGCAGGCCTTCACCGAGCACCTCCTCTGGGCTGGGCCACGAGCGGGGAACAGCAGCGAGTGAGAACACACCGGCGCGGTGCTCAAGGCCTCATATCCTGTTTGTCAAAACTGTGTTATTCCCCTCTTTACAGTGCAATCCTTAAGGCTGCGCCGGTCACCGAGTGCTGACCAATGCAACTCTGGGTTAGACCTTGAGACAGCAGTTTCCCTGACAGCTCCTTAAGTAAAACTCTGGCCCCGGCTGGTGGCTCAGTTGGCTGGAGCGTCGAATTACACACCAAAAGGTGGCAGGTTTGATTCCTGGTCAGGGCCCACACCTAGACTGTAGGTTCAATCCCTGGTATGGGAAACAACTGATCAATGTTTCTCTCTCATGTCGACGTGTCTCTCCCTCCTTCCCCTCTCTCTAAAATCAATAAACATACCCTCAGGTGAGAATTTTTAAAAAACAGACAAGAAAAATTCTGGATGGAGAAGAGACAGGAAAAGTGCTGTTACAGGTGCAAAAGGAAGGGGATTCTAAACAATAAAACCTTTTAGGAGAAACTCTTTAGGGGTTAACTTAAAAATATTTACAAGGACAAATCCTGTTCTGCATTTAGTTACTTCTGTTTTCTGGTCCTAAAATGAACGGAGACACCTGGACGTGACAGGTTATGTGGGTCTCACCCAGCAGGTAACCTTCACTGTCAGAAGGCCTTTTATGCTACTAAGTTATAAAGGTGACGATATTCAAATGACCGTCTGTATTTCAGAAGCTACAAACCCCAGCCTTTCCTCTGTCAGTCAGCAATGTCAGAATCTTGGAGCTGAGACTCCATCAAGGAGGCGGCCACATGATGGCCGGGTCAGAGTCCCACCCCAAGCCCAACGAGAGCAAACACAGGGAAGAAGTGCAGGGCCAGGGCGGCCGCGGGGCAGTGGAAGTGAAAGAAACCCCAAAGCCCCCCCCACCTGGATGTGTCCATGCCGTCTCTGCAGACATGGGGGGCCACGTGCATAAAAACGAATGTGAAAAAACTCACAGGTTGCAAACCATACGAAACCAGTCAGAGTTCTTTGCATATTGATGAACTTTTTGTCTATATATGAATTGCATTTTTTAAAAAAAAGATATTTTTAGAGAGGGAGGAAGAGATGGAGAGAAACATCAATGTGCCAGAGAAACACGGATCAACCTAAGTGTGTGCTCTGACCGTGATTCAAACCGGCAACCTTCACTTTGACCTTCACTTTGTGGGACAATCGCAAACAAGTGAACCAGGCAGGTCGGGGCTGAACTGTAAATTTCGATCGCGTGTCTTTAAAGGACTACTCCAGGCCACCAGTGGTCAGATTACTAATCTCTTCCCTTCATGAGCTCGGCTACGCAGAGAAGGGCTGCCCCACTCCAGGGCGGCAGAAAATCTTCACCCGTGTTTCTTCCAATACTCTCGTTATTTTAGTGGTTTATGTTTAAATCTTTTATCCACTTGAATTTAGTTTGGTATAAAGACTGAAGAAACTTTATTATTTTTTCCCAAAATGCTAGACCTCTGTCCCAACTCCGTTCGCTGTTCCCCACGATGCCAGACGTCCCTCCTGGCTCACGGAGAAGCCCACTCCCAGGCCAGCGCCGTGAGAGCCAGGCCGGCTGACATCTGCCGGGTGCTGGAACCTCGGACACGCCTGCCCTCCCAGCTGGAGTGCCAGACGAGTGGAGTGACTTCTTTCCTTCACAGCATGCTCCCTGGCCCCTCTCACAGACAGGCAGTGACACCCTCAGCCCTCCACCCACAGCCTCACCAGAAGCTGCCTGGTACTGTCCCCCAACCTTAAGCCTGGTGACTGCTCATTCCTTCCTGTTACACTAAGTCCCTTCAAGTGGTCCCAGCGCAGCTGGTCTGAGCCAGCACCTCTCCGGACGCCACACGCTAGGCGTTCACTGCTTCGTCGTCAGTGTTATGTCCCCGCTGTCCACTTCCACTAACATGCTGGCTAACAGGACACTCAACTTTAAATCAGGGAAAGCTGATGTCTTGATCCATGTTACTCACATAAATGGTTTTTAAATTTACTTTTAAACTTATTTTTAGATTTAATCTTTCCCCCATTACCATTTAGTCCCCTTATTCCATCCTCCCATTTTTAAATGTAAGCAATTGATGTAAGTATAATTATAACAATACAATCCTATAATAAAGTCACCAAATGTGAATCATTAGGTATCAAATGTTATTTTCTTATTATAAAACAGATACTCGTTATAAAAGTTTAGCCACTTCAAAATTGTATCCAGTAAAAAGTACAAATCCTCAGCGATCTCCTTCTGCGGGTAAGAATCTGGCGTGTATCTTCCAGAAGGTTTTGTGTGCTCATGTTTTTGTTTCTATTTCTTATGAAAATGAGGTCCTGCTGCACGTTCAGGGATCTACCTTGTCGGCCCTGCAGTCTGCCTCCCTTTCTAAGCGTCTCAGAGCACGCCCCTGGCCCTCAGGGCAGCGGTCTGCGACAGCCCCCAAGGCTACCTTCGTTATTTGCTGGCGGAGGATCCTCACTCCTGGGCGCTGAAGATGGTTCTGGGCCTGCTGAGGCCCACCCTGTGCCAGTCACCTGAAAAGAAGTGAGAAAAGCCATAAAAACACACATCAAAATGGGGAAAAAGCAATCATTTAAATAGTCACCTTCTTAGTACCTGGATTAGTGGGAAGAATAATATTGTATTAAACGTGTCTAATCTTAAATCTCTACTTCAATGCTCAAATTCCTTACTTTCCTCCTTTTTAAAAAATAAAATCTTTATTATGCAATAATTTCGGGTTGACACAGAAGATGCTTAAGATACTTCTAGAGTTCCTTCCTTTGGCCCTGGCTTCCTTTAATGTTAACATCCCCATGGTGCATCCTTCAAAACTAAGAATCACGATGGCACATTACTGGCCAAACTTCATTTGGATTTCCCCAATGTCCCCTCCGACGTCCCTTTTCCGCTCCAGGACCCCGCACCACACTTGTCACTTCTCCGCAGCCTCCCCGGTGTGTGTAAGAGTTTCTCAGTCGTTCCTTGTTTTTCATGATCCTGAACTTCCGACAGCCACTCATCAGGTATTTTGTGGAATGCCCCTCAGCCTGGGTTCGTCTCTCATGCTAAGACTAGACTTGGGGAAGGAGACCCACAGGTGAAGGTGCCCTTCTCACTCCCTCACATCGACACGACTGCACGCTTGTCCTCCATCACGCACGTGTGTAACTATCGACAGTAAACATGAACTCCTACTAACATCTCCAACTGCAACCCACACCAAACTATTCATTTCCCTCCTCTCTTTAGCCCATCATTTCCATTCTTAAAATTTCTCAGCTACTAATCGTGGATATTGTGTCTAGTTCTAAATTAAACAATAGCAAAGCTCACAATAGACAATAGAACACCTTATCTTTTTCATTGTTTTCTGTTCCCCTCTTTTAAAAAAAATTATTATTTTTAGAGAGGGAGGGAGGGAGGGAGGAAGACAGGGAGAGAAACGTTAATGTGTGGTTGCCTCTTGTGCACCCCCTACTGGGGACCTGGCCTGTAACCCAGGCATGGGCCCTGGCTGGGAACTGAACCTTCGACCTTTTGGTTTGCAGGCTGGTGCTCAATCCACACCAGCCACACCAGCCAGCTGTTTCCCTCTTTTTTTGATAACTATTTCTGGTAACTATTGGCTGTATTAATAACATGCATATGCAAATTATGATAGCAAAAAACCAAGGCCTAGCAGTTTATATAAAACTATACACATTTTTTCAACTTGGAAAATAACTAAAGAGTGGATTGAGCAGCAGTTAAGAAATGGTGCTCCCTCCCCAGCGGGACTAGGAGGAGGCAGAACGGCTGACAACAGCTGAAGCTTTAAGATGGAGGTCGGCATACGCTTCCTTAAAGGACCAGTCAGTAAATATTTTAGGCTTCCAAGGCTTATAGTCCCTGATCCGGTGACTTTGGGAAAATGAGTGAAGCCTTGAGAAGCATAACACGTACCTCAGGGGAAGCGTGTGAAGCGAAAAAGTCCTCCTCCTTGGGTACGGGGGACAAGGGCGGAACGGCGCAGCTATCCAGCCACAGCTAGAATGAAACATGAAGCACGTCAGCATTTACCCCGGCTTTGAAGGTCTTACTGATGCTCTCCACTCCTCCTCCAGAGACCCGTTTGCTAAAGACGGGTCCTCTCCGTTGTTTTAAGGTCAGCAACAGGCTGTGCGGGACCCCCAGCACACTTCAGGGACGGCCCAATGCAGCGAGCCCTGCTTCCGAGGCCCGAGGAGGCCGGAAAGGGCTTCAGCCCTGAGCCCTGGTCCCAAAGTTTGGCCGAGCCTCCTCGTCTGTGGCGCCCTTCCTCGCAAATTCACTACGATCTACTTGCAGCGCCCCCAAAACAATTCCCATTCCCAGCAGTGAGGGACCTGAGCCACCCCAGGTGTTCATTCCCAGCTGAGCGGAGCAAGGCGACACTCGGCCATGTTTCAGTTCCTGCTGTAAAGCAAGTGCCCTTTCCGTGGCCACGTTGTGCCACGTTGTCACATTTTGTGCCTTCCGTGGGAGGTCTCATGGTTTAAGATGGCCTCGCGCACACACAGTGGGGGCGCGCTGCCCAACGCCCCAGGCACCAAGGCCGTGAAGCACCCGGCTCGGAGGACACCGTCCTTGCCGGGCCTGAGCCCCGGTGCTGCGGGCTGAGCGCCGCGTTAGAGCCACGACCCTGTACTAAAGGGGGCGTCCCGACAGAAAAGCACAGGTAAAACCTGACTGGGTGAGGGGTGGGGGGCAGGGGCGGGCGACGACGAGAACAAAGCGACACAGCGACGCGGCGCCAGGCTAAGAGCAGCGCGCTGAGACATCCCACCATCGCTGAGACATCCCACCATCGCCTCCTCTACGCAACGACACGACCGCCGAAGGGGACGCCCGACCTGCGCAGGGCCGCGCTACGTCAGCACCGTGCTTACGTCAGTGCCATGCTTCCGCGTGGCCTGCGAGGCCAGCGACTTGATTCTGTCCCTGTAGAGCTGGGCCGCACGACTGTTGTACTTGGCGTTGGTGTCGCTGGTGGCACAGCCGTGCTGGTGGAAGAAGGACGCCTGCGGGGGGGGGGGGAGAATGCGCGGTTACTGGCAGTACTGCAGCGCGGCGCACGCAGCGACCCAAACGCTTCATCACGAAGGGTTTTTAAAGTACTAGTCAAACCCAAATCACATAAACAACAAAAAAATTTTAAGTAAAATTTTCCTTGTAGAAGGGAATACTTTCCACAGATGTAACACTGGTATTTTGGTAAAACTGGACATAAGCCTTGAGTTGCAAAATAAAATAGCTGGCCTTCATGTCTCGAGGAAACTGCCTCTGTCACTCTGTGGTCTGGAGGGACGCTTTCCACTCAGGACTACTTTTAATTCACGAGAAACCCGCTTTAATTTGGATTCCACTAAATTAGAATTTTTGACAAATGGGTTAGGAGCTATGCCAGCCTTCGCCTTGTTCAGCACTATTTAGTCATGATCAGAGACAGGTGAGGTGACAAATGCTTGAACAATTAGAGGAGACTGCTTCCGGCCCCTTATAAGGGTCCGCGCACAGACACGAATTACAGAAGTCATGTCTTAATTAAGGAAGCATTCCAAAACCCTGTATGAGCACTCCTTTTATTGACCCAGTTTAATCAGTAATGGTACTGCGCGCTGACATGTACCAGATCCTGGGCGATGTTCTTCGGGCAGCGACCCATTATTAGATCCTCACACAACACCACCAGCTGTCACTGTTACCATCTACACCGTGCAGGTGGGGAAACTGAAGCCCAGAGAGGTCCAACAACTTGACCAATGTCACGCAGGTACGTGAGAGGCAGAGCTGGCGTTCGAACTCAGGTAGGATGGTTCCAACTCCACTGCCGAGTGGAACGGCCAATGGCCTGACCCGTCCCCACCCCAAACCTCCGCCACCCCGGCTGGCTGGGGATGAGAAAGCTGCTCTCTGGAGGTTGGCGGGGGCTCTGCAACTGTGGGTAAACTTAGAAATAAGGACACATAAAACCAAACCCACAGTATTGGAACAAGTTTGTCGGTATCATGAAAATGAGCATGTGATTCTAATAAGATGCTTAAAATATTAAGGATTGGATGCATTTTTAAAAAAGATTTTATTTATTTTTAGGGAGAGGGGAAGGGAGAGAGACAAACATCATTCTGTGAAAGATTGGCTGCTTCTCATCTGGACCACAACCCAGGCACGTGCCCTGACTGGGAATCAAACCTGCAACCTTTCAGATCACAGGCTCAATCCGCTGAGCCATACCAGCCAGGGCGGATTGGATGCATTCTTAATGAGGCAAAACTGTTTCTTGGAAAGTGAAAAAAATCTTACTTATTACAGTGGTTTGTGACCCTCCAATGCTCACCCTTACCAGACAAAATCATATTCCTTGGTATTTAATTTCCTCTCCCTAGGGAAATTAAACCCAATTTAAATTTAAGATAATCTGACTTTAAGTTTTCTGTTGAGGGAACAATAATGAAAAAAGTTTGAGAAACACTAATCCAAAGGAATCTGGTATTTTGAAAACTACTATTTAGATTTATAATTTTAATTTGAAGTATAAAATTGATGCTAGATGTAGTTTTTATTTTAAGTGTACACAAATTTGATTTCTCATACTTTGAATGTTAAATGGCATGTCTATGGGAATCCTATTAATTAAACCTCTACCACTTGGTGTTATAAATAGGGTATCGGCCCCGGCTGGTGTGGCTCAGTGGATCGCATGCCAGCCTGCGAACCAAAAGGCTGCTGGTTCGATTCCCAACCAGGGCACATACAGGGTTGTAAGCCATGTACCTGGGGGGGAGTGTGTGCGAAAGGCAACCGATTGATGTTTCTCTCCTCCCTCTTTTTCTCCCTCCCTTCCCCTCTCTCTAAAAAAAAACAACTTTAAAAAAAATAAATAGGGTATCAGTGCTTTAGGTGTTTTGCTGGCTAGACTTGTAAGGCTTCCAATTTAGAGCCTGAGAAGTCAGACACATTAAATCTGTAAATGAAGTTTAAAAAGTTTGAGGATCCTCAGTTAGGGTTCTAAGTAGGGTTTAATCTGCTCTTTTGTGTACAATTATAAACTGGCCATTTAATTGGTTATTTTTTGCACAGAAATTAATGTTTGTAAATATATATTTATGTACTGTATTTCGAGAACAGGCTTTATTAAAAATTTGTAGGTTTCGTAAACTAAATACGATTCAGGTGTAAGCAGCTGTAAGCATTCCTTCCCATCTAAGCACAGAAGTCACCCCTGCGTGTTGGGAACCACGGCCATAAGGAGGCCTCCCAGTCCCTCTGTATCACCGCCTTCCGTTCACGCTTTCTTCCCAGCACTGCCCCACTAAAAGTTCTTGTTTATTTGCTTCTTTAGTGGCTCTCTGTTTCTGTCTGTAAGAGAGGGAATCTACTCGTCTTGTTCATCACTAGGTCCCAGCACCTAGCCCAAAGCCTTGTGTTTATTAGGCATTTAGCAGATGGCTGGACAAACAAGTCAACCGGGTGGTCCGGCTCCAAAGCCCCTCACGCCTTTCCTTGTCCAGTAGGCCTCCCGCACAGTGCGGACGCTGAACTTCTTTACAAGTGGAACACACATTCACACAGAAGGAAAACAAGTCTGAGATGAACTTACTGCATTAGCATTTCCTCCAACTTGCATGCATCGCAACTGAAACCAAGACCAGTTAGAATCCAACTCTGTAGATCTAAATGGAAAGAACATTCTTAAATGTTAATACTTTTCTTCCCCAGAATCAAGCCGCTAAACTTTTGAGAACAAGGTTTCCTTGGTCATCAGGACCCTGAAGAACTCTAAGTTCATGTTCACAGTGACACATGCTTCCAGGTGGCAGGGGGGCTCCAAAGTGTACGACCGTTGGTCCGGCAGCTCCTGGCCCCTCTCACCCTTCCTGGAAGCCAGGGCTCTGGAGGCCCCGACCCCCAGCTCCCTGCACGCAGGCCGCAGGCAGGCCACGCAGGCCGCAGCACTCTGGCGGGACTGACTCCGGCGGCCACACCCTCTAGGGGACGGAATACCACAAGCTTCCTGGGGCTGGTGCAATGACGCTGCCTCTGCCTCACACCCTTAGTGGGTCACCACCTAAAATTAGGAGAAGTCTCTACTCGGAAGTAGATGTTCTGTGTGGATTTTTCCAGGGGTCCAGTTTGACCCGTAGTAGAGCCTGGAGGATGCTCATCATTTCACCACCAGGTGGAAGGGACCCGCCCACCAGCACCACCACGAGGAAGGGAAGAAAACTCAGGATTGAACGCTCTTGAAGTGAACGCTGCAAGTGCCTCCCACCCCCCACACCTGAAACCCAGGATCACCTCAGAGCAAGGTAAAGGCACTAAGTGTGCTTCCCAACAATAAAAACTCAGCCCTGGCCCGTGTGGCTCAGTGGATTGAGTGTTGGCTTATAAACCGGAGGGTTTACCAGTTCAGGTCCGAGTCAGGGCACACGCCAGGGCTGCCAGCCAGGTCCCCAGTAGGGGGTGCTCAAGAGGCAACCACACATTGATCTTCCCCCTTTCTCTCTCCCCTCCCCTAAAAACATAAATAAAATCTTTTAAAAAAATGTCACCAAGTGATCAGTGTGAAGCAAGACAGGACAGCATGACAATGTTGGATCTTTGTGTTGAGTCCATAGGAGCAAAAAGCAAGGCCCTCCTGTATCCGCGACAGTCTGCCCGTGTTTACTGTGAATTCCCGAGTCGGGGCGGCTGTAGGTGGACCCCCTCAAATGGGCAAGGGAGGAAGAAAAAGGGCTTTAGCCCCACCCAAAATTTCGTGTTACGCTGCCCTTCCATTTACCAATTTCTATGCCTGTTTATAACATTGAACCTTTGTGAACGTTAAGATGCTATTTTAAGGCCAACAGCTACCTCAGGATGAATAGTGATATGTGTTATTATTACATATACACATGACATATCTGCTTCATGGTGACGTAAAAGTAAAAGTTAAGCTGTACTGGATAAGAAACATATTTCTCAAAGATAATAATAAACCTTTTGGAATTTGATTACCAAGCTCCGGGATAACATTATGGATCTGGTTCTGAAGTCCTTTCTATGAAAGATCTTGCTTAGTCACCACATTGTCATGATCCCTCTCCCCGCAGGTGGTGCGAGGTGGCTGTGCCCACCCCACTGGTCACGGGTGGCCATTAACAGCACAGCCCGGGAGACAGGCCGAGAGACCGAGAGTCTCCGCCTCGCCGTTCCAGCCGCGTGACCCTGGAGGAGTTATCTCAACCCCTGCGCCTCGCTCTCCTCGTCTGTGAAGCAGGGACACGGACAGGCTCATCCCGTTTGCCCTTGTAGAAATGAAACATGCCACTCTCTGAAAAGTGCCTGGCTCCTGGCAAACACCATACGGCTAAAAAGTCTCGCCATCACCCTCATCGTCACGGTAACCCTGTCACACTGAGCTGTATGGAAGCAGCCAGCTCCCGGGGACAGGCGTGTCCCCAATTTTTCTCTCACACACCTGGTACAAGCACATACAGGCACCTGACTTGAACTAGGGCTAGAACCGCAGCTAAACGTCCTCAGACTTGCTAACCTGGCTTACCACTTTTAGTCCTAAACTATCTTTGCCAAAATAAAGCCAAACATTGTTTATATGTTTCTTAGAAATAAAGATAAAAAAGAAAAAACAACCTGAATTGTTCTTGAATTGAGCGGACAGGGATTCTCTCGCACATACTGGAATTTCAAATGAAATGTTGCCCTGGCTGGTGTGGCTCAGTGGATTGAGCACTGGCCTCCAAACCAGAGGCCAGGTTCAATCGAACCAGAGGTGCTGGTTCGATTCCCAGTTGGGGCACATGCCTGGGTTGCGGGCCAGGTTCCCAGTAGGGGGCGCCTGAGAGGCAACCACACACTGATGTTTCACTCCCTCTCTTTCTCCCTTCCCCTCTCTAAAAATAAATAAATAAATAATCTTAAAAAAAATAAAACAAAATGTTTTGATGACAGTGGACTCTGAATACAGCCAACCTGCGAAAGAAACTTGAAATTCTCCTCGGTGCCGTTCCTGCACAAGGAGGTGGCTCAGTGTAGGCTGTTTCCTGTCTTCAGTTTAGATGAGGTGGGAAAGGTAAAAGAATCCGAGTGCTAAGAAAAGAGTGAGCGGCAAAAATAACAAAAGTTGAAGGATGAGTTGTCACTTTAACCCAATAGCTCCAGTTAACCAGCGAGGTAAAGGTAAGGACAGCTTTTGCTTTCCCACAGCCTACGTGACCCTTACATGGGTCAAGATACAAGGTTTTTCCCGATAAGCTAGTGCTTGTAATTATTTTAATCAGTGAAAAATGTTCAAAGAACAGCCCTCTACCTCTTAAAACATAAAAATAAAAGATGCTGAGTACCCTTATCATCCTTGACTTTGCCTCTCAACAGTCATTTTTAACCGTTGTTTCAAATCATTTACAAGCACTGTGATTCATACAGTTATATTTATCTGACTTCCACAAGGCTAGTGATTAAACCCGGGAGAGCCCAGACAGACCCCGCTGTCCAGCCTCCCCAGGCTGCCGGTCAGCCCTTCCCTCCACCGTAGACACGCCCGAAAACCACGCACTCCTGGAAGGGCCGGAACTGGGGCGCAGCTCGGTGGTGAGGCGGAGGGAGGGCCAGGTTTTAGGGGCGGGGCTTGGCAGAGAAGAGGAGGAAAGGACACAGGGAAGAGAGACAGACAGACGACCGCTCCCACGGCACCCGGAGTCCACGCTTCCTGGGCTCTGGGCACAGCAGGTCTCCGTGTTAACCGGTAACAACCGATCGGGGCGTGGGAGGGAAGGACACTGGAAATAAACTTGCCCGGGCAACGGAATCCCTCAAGATTTAAAAGAGGGAAGGATAGGACCGTGTATTCAAAATACTCTGAAACTCGCAGCTAAGAAAAGACAAGAAACGGCACTCTAAAACCAGTAAGAACACAGAGAAGAACTCTCCTCTCCAGACAATCACCTACGGAGTTACAGGGCTATAAATCGTTGGCACATCAGGCCTTCACAAACTGATTTCTGGAAAAAAAACTCGGGAAAATTTTAAATTAATATATTAAAAAAGAAAATAATGTTGCTGCTATTACTATTTAGTTTTTATGCCATCATACAAAACATCTCAGCAATTAGAACAGACTTTATTCTTTAAAAACAAATGTTCTTCATGGTCATTGTATTGTAGCAATATTCCTGAAATCATAATAAGATAAAATGCTGCTGCCATGCCAAGTAGCCTGCCTAGCTGGCTCCCTCCCTGGGAGAGAAGTGGCAGGGACGTGGGGGACCTGGTTGGAGGTGGCCAGCAACCAGAGGGATCCCGCGTGGCCGCTCCGGGTGCCCAGCCACGGCCCACAGCTGCCCAAGTGCAGGCCTCGCTAGCCTTGCAAGCCCTGAGTTCCGCTGGAATCCTTGGATTGTTTCTTTTATCATCTCAACTTCTTCTCTGTCACCCAGGCACCTGCCACCTCCCACTGGACCTGGGGCTCTGCATGTGTGTGTGGGTGGCGCCTGTCTCCCTGGCCCCACCCAGGCCTCCACCCCCCACAACCGCGTTGGAGTGGAAGACAGGAGCTTGCCAGCAGGAGCCAGTGCAGCCCAAGACTTCAGACGAACAGAGAAGCAAGACGTTCCTATTACAAGTATTTGTATCTGCTAGTAAACCTCACACAGAAACCATCACTCAGCTGTGGGGTTTTAGGGGCCTGGAGCCGGGGCCGTGGGCCCACGCGGGAGGGCACTGGCTCCCTGGGGATGGGGGGTGGGCAGCCCACAGCCCCTCCTCCCCTCCTCCCTGTCTCAGCAGGACTCCCTGGTGCTGCTGTGTCACTAGAAAAGCACAGGGGAGAGGAAGCACCGTGTCAGGCCCCGTCTTGACTGCTCCACACCACGGCCTCCTGGCTCGGAAGGGGCGCTCCCTACAGGCAACGACATTGGACGTGACGTTTTCCCAGTCTGCTTAATATGACTGGAATCTCCATAACTCACAGCCAACCTCTCGTTTCCCTTGATGTCAAAGGACACGTAAAGGAAAAAGGGGAAAGAGACCCATGTAACCCCTCCCACCCCCCAATGGGGACAGAGTCACTCACCGAATAAAACTCAAGTGAACACCAAGCGACCGGTGGGACCCCGAGCAGTCGATGCAGAGAAACACCCCGTAGGTTATGCTCGCCCAGCTGGGATTCTTGGCACTGCAGTCAAAACACGCCTGCAAGAAAATTCGAAAACTCAACTATTAATTACTTTCTATGAGCCAAATGAGCCTTCCCACGGGACACCATACATGATTTAGCTTGGAAACTGCTTGACCTTCACAGGTCAAACTGGTTAACAGAAACTATCTCAACCAGATTTGTAACCCCCAAATTCCAATTTATTTTATTATTATTATTGTATTAATTGAGCTATATTGGTACAAGACATTCATTATACAGTACATTATATATTGTTATGAATCTATTACACCACTACGCAGTATGGGTAGGGAGAACTCAGGGGCGTATCCGCTCAAACACTGCCCATCCTTGAAGCATTAATGGGACTCCTACCAGTCACCTAGATGAACACTAGCTGGGCATGTCCCTGGCTGAGAACTCGCGAGGCCTTTCCATCCTCCGAACGGCGGCTCTCTAATGGATGGCGGGCACTGCACGCACTTCCGTCCTCAGCCGGAGGAGGGTGCTGGCCAGACTCCACGCTGTTCCCAGTGACCCACCCCCACCATGGCCACACCCTTGTGTACTTCCCCACCCTCACTGCTCCTGGGTGATCTGTGTGACCGTAACATGGCAGGAATTCTTTGTCACTTCCAGATTGTGGGTCATAAAAAACACTGACTTCCTTCTCCTCTTCCCTGTCCCCCCGATTTCCTTTCTTCCTCCTCCTCCTCCTCTTCTTCTCTCTCTCTCTCTCTCTCTCTCTCTCTCACTCTCTCTCTCATCCCTGGCTCTGGGGAAAGCCAGCTGCCATGGCCTGAGGACACCTGGACAGCTGAGCGGGGAGGCCCAGCCAGGAGGACGTCCAGCAGCCAGTGAAGAGCGGGCCGGCCGTGGGCAAGTTGGCGCACGGTTACCTCAGTGTTCAGATGACCGCAGCCTCTGAGAGACCCAGAGCCTGCCTTTCTCAACACCGACCAAAGTCAGGCATTCTTCATCTGATGAGCAGGAGTGTAAAAGTACTTTAAAGTATGCAATGCTTGCCACAGAAATTAACACAATTAATTAAAATCAGGCCCTGGCTGGTGTGGCTCGGTGGATTAAGCACTGGCCTGTGAACCAAAAAGTCACGGGTTCGATTCCCAGTCAGAGCACAGGCCTCAGTTGTGGGCCACGTGTGTGCAAGAGGCGACTGCTACTCACACAACAGTGTTTCTCTCTTCTCTTCCCTTTTCTCTAAAGATAAATAAATAAAGTCTTTACAGTCAGGACTACAGGACAGTAACAATTCCACTAATAGAATTGTTTTTAAAAATTTCCAGAAAAAATAAGTGCCTAAATTATAGATCCAGTTTACAGGCAGAGTCATCCACCCAAAGATTGTCCTGACTCTAACAATCAGGAGAGACCTGGCTTCTGGCCTCTTGAGGGCACTGCAAGAGCAAAGACAGGAGCCGTTCCCAAAGTCCCTCCCCACGACAGGCTCACATTAAGCAGGTGTGAATTGTGGGGGTGGATGACAAAGGACACAAAAGGTGCTGGCCACTCGCTCTGATGGTCCAGTGCCAGATGCTATGTCTGCCACTGAGGAATGAAGCAGTCAGTGGCTTTCCTGATTCCACACCCCTGCCCCCTGCCAGGCCACGTGCTGGCCTTTGCAGAGCCCGCCGCGGTGGCAGAGAAGGACAGGGAGACTCAGACAGCCCTTGGAGTGAGGGCTCCCTTTCCGTGGGACGATGTCAAAGGTGCTGTCCCTCTGCGGGGGGCCATCTGTAATCCCTCACTCACTCAAGGGACAGTTGTGTATGTCCGTACAGTCAGGTGGGCAGCTGGGGCACTCAGGGTGGATGCACAAAGGGGTTTCAGCAGGTGTGCCTGGAGACCACAGACCATCAGTCCAGTGGGCGAGACAATTAGTTGCAAGGTTGAGTCTCAGGAAGCAAGGACAAGATGCAAAATGTTTTCTAGCCAGGGTCCAAGAGGCTTTAGAGATCTCAGGAAGAACCTAAATGGGCCGTAAGAGGCAACAGCCTGTGCAGGAGATGGCACTGTGGACAGAGGTGATGGCAGAGATAAGAGCGTGCAGCCCAGAGCTGGAGTCTGGGAGCCACGCCCGAGGTGGTGAGAGGCCAGCTCCGAGGGACGAACAGCAGGGGTCGGGGTGCCAACCCACCACCCCAGCATCCTTCTGTCCCACCCACTGCGATGATGGGTTGCTAGAAAGTGGCTTCATGAAGGGTGGGGCCTGGCACAAAGTGTCATTAAACACAGACACAGGTAACTGGGCCGTTTGGAGGATGGAAGGGCTACTGAGCTAGGAGCGGGCCCTGTGGGACTGGAGGGCGGAGGCAGTTGGAAACACAAGCCTGGCCCTCCCCAAGGCCACCTTGAGTCTCCTGCGGGGCATGAGACGGCGCTCTGACAGTGGGGACTGTGCAAAGTTGAGCCTCCCTTTTCTGGGCAGAATGTGAGTTATTCTGTTGATGGAAATGAATGATAAGAATAAAGTTGCTGCAGAAATAACAGCCAATGCCGAGTGCTTCCTCCCCGCCCACCACCGTTGCTGGCCGACCAAATCTTCAGGACAAGCCCACCAGGGCCGGTTCCCTGGTGCATGTGTGACCTGCAAGTCCCACAGGGCCCCCGCTCAGCAGGGCCCAGGGCTGGCTAATGCTCTGCTGTCTCACCTTAAAATTCCTGATGCTCTTCAAACAAGGGCCCTGAGTTGCCATTCTCATTCCCCAAATTGTGTAGTATACCCCAGTTCTGACCCCCGTTTTAGAGAAAACTAAGGAATTATGAAGTATCACGGCTGGGAAACGGAACCCCGGGGACTGGACCCCAGGCAGTCTGCACCCGTCGCTGCCTCTCACACGGCCAGGCGGCCCCATCCTTTGCCCACTGGACCATCCACTCCCTGAAGGCAGGAGCCGGCCTCTTTGCTGAGGGGGCATCAGTGTACTCACAACGCTCGGCACACTGCAGGTGCTCAATGATTTTTGTTGAATGAATCACTCGAGTGATCAACAGAAAACTGAGGGACAGTATAGCTTTAAGGAAGGATTTCACAAACTAGAAAACTGACCCTTATGAGTTAAAACCCTTGGCCCGGAGTAAATGGTCATCACCCACGACTGGGAGAAACTGGACACCACGTCTCAAAGTAAGCCGAGTTGCTCTCTTTACCCAGCCTTCCTGTCTCGTGTATCTCAGCTCTTCTTTTTGGAACCCCACCTTGAGAATGCCCCCCAACTCGTCCACATTGTCAACACTAGTTCTCATCTTTGTTTGGGTCACTGATTCTTACTAATGATCATATAAAAAGTCTCAATTCGGGAATGTGGCACAAGACTGTGGAACATTAGCAGAAATTATTTTTGCTCAATGCTTTTCTTAATCCTATTACAGAATTAAGTGTTCTGTAGGTGTGTCATTCATAATAAAAACAATAAAAAGCAGCTGATGTGTACTGAAGACTAGTCCAATACATGCAGGTCCTTTTCTGGGATTTTTCTCACTTAATCCTCACAATGACCCTCTGAGTTAGATCCTGCTCATGTCCCATTTTTTCATTGAGGAAAATAAAGTACAAAGTAAGTGTTCAAGTAACCTGCCCAAGGAGACACGGCTGGAAAGCAGCAGGGTCTGGGCAGCAATTCACCGCTGCACCCATATGGGTGCTTTGCAGTGTTTCTAGGCAGAAGACACCGACTTCTTCTCTTAAAGGGGCACTTTCCCTTCGGTGTTATGTTTCTGAAATAAAGCAGACCCAAAAAGCCAGTTTCTGCACTGCCAACTCGGATCTGAATGTTGTCTAGATATATAGGAACCACTCTTCACTAACAGATGACTCAAAAACTGAAAACCAAGAGACCAGCAAAGGAACTGGCCCTGGAGTCTTTCCCTGCCTTCATCTGACATCGCATCCAGTGCATGGTTGCCTTTCTCACTCCTCTTAGGCTGTAACATCATGGGCTCCCCCTCTGCCATCAAGACTTAAAACAAAGACATCTACGTTTTGTAAAACTCGGGAACTTCCTATGCCATCATGTCACGGCTCATGACCACGCTCGTTAACAGGTGTTCACTTTGGAGGTGACTGTGGGGCCCAGACAGAGCTCCTGTCATGGGTGGAGAGAAGAGAGTCCACGCTGATGCTGACGGGGACAGCCCTTTGCACTCTCCAGGCTCCAGTCTGACCTGTGATCCTCAGAGGAGGGGTCACTTTAGCTCAATGCATCATCACACGTCCAGCCAGTTCCCAAAAGTTGCAAAAGCATGGGGGGAAGTGGGGAGACAGCCTCTGGAGATGGGCACAGAAGGAAAATCCCAATCTCCAAAGAGACCCAAAGGGAAGGAAGGGAAAGGCTCTGCGTTGGTCTTTCTTAGAAGGAGGAAAGAGCCGGAAGCCGTTGCACTGACCCCTGGGCGGCCCTGTCACAGAGGGACACTGAAGCTGCCATCGAAGGACACAAGGAGTCAATCAGGCTCCAACAGGCGCCCTGAGGCACTTTAGGGGTCAGTTCCAGGGTGGGGAGGGGCCGCGCCAAGCTTTCCCAAACGCCCAGTGCTGCCAGGTGGATTTCCGACTGGGTGCCTGCGTCCCAGCTGGGTCACAGGTGGCCTGTGGTGTCTGCCCCACTGGCAGGAACCGCGGGGTATCCTCGTCAACTCTCTCTCGGGACCTCCAAGCTCGCCCCCAGCTCTCTCAGGAATTCACAGTGTTCACTCGGCCACCCCAAAAGGCCGCTCCCGCCGCGTGTACGCTCCTCCGCCAGATGTCAGGAACCCACAAGCCTCTGCTCCCCGCCCCCACGACCCCCAGGTGCTCTCGCCTCCCGCGCCCCAGGACCCCCGCACCCCTTGGCTGCCCGCCCCGCTTTCGGGCTTGGCCGTGCGCCCCCTCTCCCGCTCCTCCCTTGCTGAGGATGGGGCCCGGCGCGCGGTTCGGACCCAAGGGAGGCCCAGCCGCCGCAGCCGCAAGTGCGACGTGTCACAGGCCGGGCCGGCTCCTCCTCCCGCGGCCGTGGACACTGGCACCGCAAGGCCGCCCGCGGAGCCCCGCAGGGATGCCACGCAAGCCTGAACACGCCCGGCGGACACTACCTTGTTGGTGGGCACGGAACGGAGGCGCTTGAAGATGGTCAAAATGTCCTGCTTGCTGGGGTCCCCCATAGTCACCAGAGAACCGAGGCACAGCTGGTCCAGCCAACCGGGAAGGGCCGAGTAGGAGCGGTTGCCGCCTCCCTGAGCTAGACTGCGGCCCAGGGGGCGGGGCAGCGCGTGGGGGCCGGGCCCCGCTCACCCAGGCCCCGCCCTTTCAGACCCCGCCCAAAACCCCGCCCAAAACCGGCGCACGCGCCTGGAGTCTAGGGCCTCGCTAAGCTGTATCGCTGGCTCCGCCCGCTGAAGCCCCGCCCCCGATGCTGCACGCGCGTGCGCAGAAAGCTCGCGAGCCTTTTCCAGGTTTTGGCTGGCGAAGCTGGTGGGGTTTGCTCCCATGCGCACGGCCTTCGGAACCCCCATCATTTCGGCTGGTGGATTGCCATTTCAACTAATGGACTGCTTTTCACCTCTTCCGTATTGTTGAAGCAGAACCAGTCACTCCAAAGTGGCAAAGGGGGAAACTTGAAGGGAAAGAGCCAACCCGCCGTTTCCGACGCTCAACACAGGACTGGAGTCCAGACACGAGTTTTCCTAATTTTTTTTTTTTTTTTGCCCTAAGTTAAGAATTGTTCTACGCCAATAATTGCTTTTCTTAATGTATCGGTTTGCGGCTAAGGCCCGGGGTGGGGGGGGAGGCAGGCAAAAGGTGCTTAGTCAGAACTGGTAAGCAGACAAGAAGCTCGATGTTTACAGCACCTCGGATTGTATCCTACCCTTTGGCTGCCTTTGCGCGTGCGCAAAGGCCCCCTTTACGGGCAAGAAGGATTCGAACTTGGAGAAGGTTGCCTCTTTTACAACGGCGGGTGTGGAGCCGCCGAAAGATGACGCCCGAGGTTTTGTGGTGTGGGGAAAGGACAGTTTGGGGGCCAGATGCAGTACCCTGGCCCCGAGCCCCGCTGCGCCTCCTCCTTCCTGGCTCTGTGATCCTGGTCGAGTCATTGCTCGGCTCTGACACACTTGGTCCGCTCAGCTGCGCAGTGGGGTGAGAATGAAGGATCGGTGCTGAGTTGCCCAGGAGGGCAGCGTCCCAGGAATAGCCTTTCGGTCTTGTAGAGGCTGGGGTGGTTCGCCTCACCTGGATGGTTAGATGCCCTCGGGGTAAGTGGGAAAGGTGCCAGGAATAGGTTGGAACTTATCCAAGGAAAGGGAAGTTATTACCTTGCAGAACAGTATCCTTTTTTATTTTTGCAGGCAGCTGTGGCTGTTTGAAAGTTCTTCCTTGTATTGAGTCAAAGTATATACCCTTGTATTTTGTGTCCGTTGGTATTTGACCTTAAATGGGACACCTGGCGTGTTCATAAGGAACAGTCATATCCTGGTGGGGATGATGGTCCCATTTACTGTTGGGAGCTGAAATCTTAGCAATGTATACGTCAGATGAGGGCAGGGTATGTCCACTCAACTCTCCGACATAGAGACCCCTGCGGAGAAGAAAAAGTGAAGTGTAGACAGTGTCCACACTAATGGGCAGGCGCAAGGGAAGGGGAAAGACCACCCCTGCTTTTGCTCTCATCTGCTTCTGTGTTCTTCCTGGAACTTATCACCACCTGGTATTGTGATACGGAAATAAATACATCTGCCTCCCTTCACCTGAATCTAAATGTCATGAGATCAGAACTGTTTGGTCTCCCTCTCTCTCCCCAGGACCTGCAACAATGCCAGGCATATAGTGTACGTTCAATAAAGATTTTTGCTGTGGGTTTAGAATTTTTAAGTACAAAGAACGTCACTTCCAACATCATAATGAGAAAAGGCTGGATAATCTACAGAATCATAACCTCCTGAGTCCATCAGAGAGCTGAGTTTGCCAAGCAACCAAGGAAACCGAACTCCACGAGAGAAAAGACTCCAAAAAAGAGAGGGAGCACAAGAATCCCCTCAAGTTTGGCAGGCACAGGAGAAAGAAGTGGCTGCCATACCATACAAGTGAGCAAGAGGAAATCATCTATGGTTTTTAAAAAAATTTTTATTTATTTACTTTCACAGAGAGGGGAAGGGAGGGAGAGAGGGAGAGAAATTGGTCAGTTGCCTCTAGCACAGCCCCATCTGGGGACCTGGCCCACAACCCAGGCATGTGCTCTGGCCAGGAATCGAACCAGTGACCTTTTGGTTTATAGGCCGGTGCTCAATCCACTGAGCCACACCAGCCAGGGCTGAAATCACCTAAAATTTTAATTAATTTTTAAAGGCCAAATGTGAGCTAGCATAGCAGTTTGCAGTAGTTGAGGGCCTCAGATACAAAGAGAGTTTACATTCACTTGCAAGCACTTTTCCATGAAACTCCACCAGAACTCTTTCTTCTCGAGAAAGATGGAGACCAAGAAAGGGACTGGAGAGAAGCCCCTCGTGTGGCAGGCGCGCAGCGGTTGGGGGGCGGGCACAACATCCCACCCCGAGAAAGCAAAAGCAGCAAACTCCCTCACCCTTGGGGCACAGGCACAGATCCATTTCTGCCATGGGAGGAAGGGAAGCAAACCCAGTAATACCAAATCCAGAAGAGGGTCGGAAATCCTCTAACTTTGGAAAGCGCAGACAGAATTTCTGCTGCAGGGAGGGGGAAGGATAGAAGCAAAATCCCTCTACTGCCGGAGAAGCGTCAGCAAACTCCTTGGACTTAGAATCCCATATCCGTACCAAACAGGTTTGCTGTCGCCAGGAGGAGGGCAGAAACATGGAGAGAGCCCCACCCCAGAGCCCCAGCCCCACTAGACCTAAGACTGAGGCTGGACCAGGGCACCAGAGACCCTCCTCCCTCACGTTCAGGAGCCTGGCACTAAGTAACAGGTGGCAGCGGTCCACCCCAGGAGGAGGAAGGAGCGTGACAGCAAACAGTTCTGGCACTCCAGCCCACACTGTAAGCACGAGGTTACATCAGCCCCCTGCTAAAGGAGTTCAAATCCCGTGGTGCACTGATGATAAACAGAGAACAACAAAACCAGACCTAACTCCACCCTAAATCGACTCAGCCCCACACTAACGCCCTGACTGAAGTCTGCTTGCCCGTTTTCAAGTGTAGACGCTGTTAACTCCAGTCTCTAACCCTTTACATTAGGGCTTCTTAACCTACTGGCACTTCGGACTAGATGATTCTTTGCTGTGGGGACAAAACCAGCCCTGGCTGAGAACCACGGTTTGAGGCTTGAGAATTGAGACTTGAGAATTGTAATAGAAGACAGAAGGGCGTGAAAGCAGATGCAGCCAACAGACAGGATTGTGCCTTCTGCACACTGTCCTGCGGTTTTCTGACGACGTCTGGGGTGGCCGAGGCCAGGAGGAATGGCACTTCGGTAAGTCCTCACTTAATGTTGTGGAAAGCATCTGCGACTTTGAGCAAAACCAGGAGTGATGAAACCAGTTTTCACATAGGCCAACTGATACAAACAACAGTTCCTGCGGCGTGATAACCAAAGGACATCGGATAAAATGGCACTTTTCCAGGGCCCGCTGCTGTTTATCTGAGTCACTCACCGTGGAACAGGAGCTTGCTGAAAGCCAGAGGCCACTCTGAGGAACAGCTAGGCGTGCCTAGATGTAGTCCCGTGATAAATGACAAAGCAAGACAAACACAGAGCTTGTCCCTTGCCCCTGGGGGACCCAGTGGACTTTAGTTAGTGCTGGAGGGAAAACAGGTGAACCTTGTCTCTTAGTCATTGTCACTTCTTTGTCACAGATCAGGTGCACTTGAAAATGAACCATGGAGTGAATCACGAGCCTTATCTGATTCCCACCAGCCCAGGATGTTCGATCAGGCAGCGCATACTTGGAAGTTCACAAACGCCCCATTTTAGAAGGTAAAATATTTAAACAATAATTTGATTTTTTAATTTTTAAAGGCATGATTCATTTTGTTTTATTTGTATTCTATTATTATCTATTACTGTATTTTATTTAATCTTTATTGTATCTTTTCCCATTACCATTTAGTCCCTCTATATCCCTCTCCCCCCCAGCAATGCCCACACTTGATTTTTTAAAGAGGACTCTAAGCCGATGCTATTACCTCCTTTAATGGGATCAATGATTTGGAACACCTTCATTACTGTAATGTTTCCATATTACACTATAGCAAAAATAATCAGAAAGTGAAATGCAAACTTATCGAGCCTACAGCACTTGAACACTGCATGTATTTGTAACCACCGAGCACTGGGAATGTCCTTCAACTAGACTGACAAACTTGGTGAAGTCATTCGGTGGGAACTACTCACGACAGGAAGGAACAGACCACTGTCGTGTAAAACCACGTGGACGAACCTCAGAACAACGCTGTGCAGTGAAAGAAGACAATTTCTAAAGGCTACATGTCGTCTGCTTCCATTCATAGGACATTTTGGAAAAAGCAAAACTATAGGAACGAAGCAGATCAGGGGTTGACAGGACATAAGGCTGTGAACAGAGGGGCAGAGAGAAATCCGGGGGACGATGGGACGGTTCTGTGTCTGGACGGTGGCAACGGCTGCAACAACTTGTCTGCATTTCTGTTCTGTCAGAACCTGCAGAACTGCCCACTGAATGGGGTACGCTTTACTGTGTGCGAATGGTAACTTTAAAAATGAAAAAAGAAATGGGAAATAAAGCAAATGCTTGGCGCCGAGGGACTTACAACATATGGAATAGTGTGCAGCCATTAAATGCTTTATTTTGAGTTGAAGCACATTTAGGATCACGAGAAAATGCTTGTGCTGGCATGTTGAGAGGAGAAGTGGGGCACCAAACTGCAGTTACCGTATGATCCTAGTTTTGTGAGACAGGTACACACTGATGATGACAAGAAAGCACGTACGCGCGTGTATGAATAGAAAAAAGCCAAGGAAAACGACAGCGGAGCAGAATGGCAGCCAGGGTGACCTCTGGATGTCAGGATCACGAATGACGGTGTTTGTCTGAATACGTTTGCTTAGCTTCTAAATATCCCCCTGCATTTTCACTCCTTTTACAATGAAGGGAAATCGTTAACATCATTATTGGAAAATATTCTGAGGGGCAGGAGCAGCCCTGCTACCCTGGCTCCACAGTGGCCGGTGAGCTGCACACTTTGCTAGCAGCCAGCCGGGGCTCAGGGTGTGTGGTCTTCACTCCTCCCGGCGGGACGCTCAGGCTTCTGCAGTGGCAGCCGCGGCGTGGGCTGCCGAACTCTTCCCTTTGCTCCTGGAGTTTTAGCCCAGTGACAGCTGGTGTCATCCTTTCCTCAAAAAGAGTGATGGTATCTGCATAGTTCTTTGTTCACTGTTCCCACCTTCCTCCCTTGATGTGTTGGCCCTTTCCACAAAGGATCTGAAGGATTCTGAAACAGTACACCTGGGTCCCCGGGCTGTGATGGTCGGACTTAATTCTCCAACTTTCTGACTTCACGGTGGCGTGGGAAGGACAGCATTCAGTGGAAACCAACTGGGCTGGGCTGCGATGTTCAGTACTTTAGGTGTAGTAAAAGCATTTTTAAAAAACTTCTTATATAACTTTTTTGGATTTTCAAGATTATTTTATATTAGTTTCAGGGGTACAGCATGTATAATAGATAATCATGTAATTTTCAATAACTGCATTTTTAAATTAATTTTATTTAGTTATTTTTCAAGTACAGTGTTTTTGTCTATTTATGCATTTTTGATTTAGGATATTTTCCACTTGGGACAGGTTTAGCAGGACGTAACCCCAGCATAATAAGTTAAGCAACATGTCTAATCTGAGTTTTACTGTTTCGTCCAGAGTGGATTTCATTGTTGTTTTTTTTTTTTAAATGTTTTTATTGATTTATTTTTAGAGAGAGGGAAGGGAGGGAGAAAGACAGGGAGAAAAACATTGGCCCACAACCCAGGCATGGACCCTGACTGGGATTTGAACCCACGGACTTTCATTCTGCAGGCTGGTACTCAATCCACTGAGCTATAGCAGCCAAGATGTTTTTTCTTTTCGTTTTATCTCCACAAGCCCTGGGCTAGAGAGAAGAGGTTGCTAGTCACTGGGGCCGACCGACACACCAGCAGTGGCGAGGGGGTCGGGTGAGTGCTGTGAGGAGGTGCCCCAGAGCACAGAAGAGGGCCTTTCAGGTCACAGCTCCGTGTGGGGTGACTCCAGTCCTGACAGGTGTCATTTAAGGAGCACCACTAGGCGGAGGCGCCTCCTCCCCTTCGGAGTCTGGCGCCCTCATGGTCCTACAGCAGGACAGGCCTAGTGCACAGGCCCTGCCCTGCACTGCCCACGGCTGAATCTGGGACGGCTGTGTAATGACTGGCGCTCTTTTGGCAAGTTACCTAACCTCTCTGTGCCTCCCGTTCTTCATCTATAAAAATAGGAATAACAATATTTACCCAGTTCATCGGGCTGCTGTGAGGGGGTCAATAAGTTCATAAGTGTTAAAGAATTTAGAACAGGGTCTGGTACTGAGTAAAATACAAGTGCTTTTACTATTATTCCCATTTTATAGATGAGCAAACCAAGGCTTACTAAGGGGTGCCCAACCTGCGGCCGCCTGTAGCCCAGGATGGCTGCGAATGAGGCTCAACACAAAATCGTTCATTTCCTTAAAATGTTGAGTTTTTTTTTTGTGTGAATACGTGTTGCAGTGTATTTAATGTGTGGCCCAAGACAACCCTTCTTCCAGTGTGGCCCAGAGATGCCCAAAGGTTGGTCACCTCTGTGTGCTTAAGGTCACAAAGCTACTTAAGGTCACACTGCTGGAGCCAAGTTCAAGTGCAGGAGCTAAGACCTCACAGTCTATGCTCTTTATTGACTTTGTTCTTATGCCTTTGTAAGACTGGCCTTAAGTTTCAGAGAAGTAAAAAAAGTGTCTTGTCAGATTTTGGTGTGGAAAAGCCAGCCTTCCTACATACACGGCCCACCTGTGTCCGAGTGCGTGGCTCGGAGGAAGCACGCATGCCCAGCTACGGGCTGGGGACGGTCTGGAGTCTCCACCGGGGGCCTGTGAGTTGCTTGCCGCCGGCTCACGTCAGGATGCTGGTGGGGTGGAGACTGCCTCCGTAAAGAGGTGCCCCATGTTTGTGCTTGACCGAGCACTGTCACACCCTTGGCCTTCTGCAACCAGGAATGAGGGAAGACGGGAATCATTCTGCAGATGAGGAAACAATGGAGGGTCAGGGAGGTGAAGAAACTTGCCTGAGTGTTGCATGCAGCTCATCAGTGACACAATGCGCCAAGATGACCTTGGGGGACGCCTTGCCCTCGCTGCTGCCTTGCCCTCCTGGCCCCTTGCATGGGAATCCTAATAGCCCGAGATGGGGTGTCACACTGGCCTGTTCCCGGACTCCCTGCGTTCTTTGTGCATGCTGTCCCCACCTCCTCGGCCCAGCTGGGTGGCGGGTCAGTCTCCAGGTCCCCAGGGCCCAGCACCTGTGCCCTCGAGTTGGGTTAAGAGCATCTGCAGGTCACCTGAACAAATCAAGGAGCAAGTGGCATCGCTGGTGTTTGGTGGCTCTGACTTGCTGTTTGGACCAGCGGTTCTCACAGTGTGGCCTGGATCAACATCTCCAGGGGACCAGTTAGGTTTGCACGCTCTGGGCCCCGAGGCAGCCTGGCGACTCAGGAACTCTGGGGAGCGGCCGAGCAAACGGGGTTGTAGTGAGCCCTCCAGGTGTCTGAGGGCCAGGGATTCAGACGACAGCACCTGCTATTGGAACTGGGCCCTGGAGTTCAGACCCCAGCCCTGCCCCCTCTTGCTGTGTGGCCTGATGCCGGTCAGCCAACCTCTGGTTTGGTTCCTCATCTGTATAATGGCAGTAATATCCCATAAGGAGGTTTACATGATGCTGTGCTGGAAAGGTGCTGTGCATGGGGCCTGGCGTGGAGCTGGTGAATGTTAAGCCCAAGGCTAGTGGGACACAGGCCGAGCAGCTTCCTGTCCCATGATAGTGCCAAGGTTGGCCTGGATCCTCTGACCCTGTGCTTGGCCCCAGCCCTGCCGGGCAGTGGGTGAGTCTCATCCCTCAGACGCAGGTCTGGCCAACTTCAGTGCTGCCACCTGGGTCTGCCCCCCCTGTGGCTGGGGAGCTGCCTCCATGCCGGCCCTGGCTCCTCTGCTAGCGCCCACCACAGACCACCAAGGTGCAGCCCCGGGTCCCTACCCACTCCTCCATGGGAAACCGAGGCACAGGGAGGGGCACACGCCTCCTGCAGGGGCAGAAAAGGGCAGCCACCACTCTGCAGAGAGCTGGGGCTCTGAGAAGGGTTGGGGAGATGTGGCTTCTAGGTACCTAGAGGGCAGGCAGCTGCCTGCTGTTGTCCCGAAGTGGGTCCCCATCGCTTGATGGGAACTGAGGTACAAGAGAGGCTCTGGGTCCCACAGAGGTGCCCAGGCCAGATGCTTCTTACTGGAGGTGGGGGAACAGCTCAAGGACCTCCTAGTACCTTGCCCCTTAGGGCCTGGGGGTGGGGTCGGAAGACCTGTTTTTCCCGATTTCCTGAGGCTCCTGGGCTGACTGCCAGGACCCCCCATGTACCCTCACGGAGCACCGCCTGGCCCCCTCCCCTCTGGCCGTCCCGGCCTGGCCTACCCGAGCTCCCTGAGGGCAAACGCAGCCCCTTCTTCATGTCTGTCCTGGCACCACCGAGTTTCGCACAGTATGTGCTCAGTAAACGCATGGGGAATGAATGGAGCCCAGGAACAGGAAATAGGGAGGAGGCCTGCCCACTTCCTGCCTGGGGTGCTCCTTGGGGTCAGACCTCGCTCCTCAGCTTCCCCCACCACTTTGCTCTGTGGCCACAGCCACGTCCCTTCCCCTCCCCGCCTGTTTCCCCGTGAACCAGCAGGGGGCCCTCCTCCACCTCCCCCATCCCTACCTGATGGATTGTGAGCAGGTTTCTTCCAGGCCTGGCCCCCAGTACCCAAGGCCTTGGCACAGCCCACAGGCTGCCCACCAGGGGCCAGGCCAGGCTGGGGCGAGGCCACGCATGCATCTGGGTGGATAAGGACCCCGTGGTGAAGCCAGGGACACATGGGTCGGCCCCGCCTTCTGTGTGTGGGGACCTCAGAAAGCCCGGGGTTTTTGTTTAGGCTTCGGCAGAGCCAGATCCCTGCCTGGGTCACTCGACCTGAGCTTGCTCGCCCTCTGGGGGCATTACCAGGGCACGAGGATGACATGCCCCCTCCCAGCACCACTCTGAAGGGAGGGGACTGGGACAGGCTGCCTTGGGTGGTGTGGACACAGCCACGGTCCAGGGGCAGAAGGGCAGCTGGGCCCAGGAAGTGGCTGGGGGGTGGGGGACGGACGGAGGGGTGAAGGGGACTTGGTGGCCCCATGTGGGGGGGTGGGAGGGGCAGCCGAGGATGCCAGAGGGCCCTGGTTGGGGACAGGGAGGATGGCGTGTCACTCATAACCACTCTAAGTGGCCACCTGAGTTTCTGCAGCCTTTCCCCTCGTTCCAATCCTCTGACTGGAGGTCAGCACCATCCTCTCCTGGGGAAACTGAGGCCCAGCTTGCCCCTGATGGCCACGCCGGACTGGCAGGTGGGCAGCAGGGCCCTTCCGGACCCTCGCAGGCCCTCTGGGGACAGCAGGCGGCCGGGAAGAGGCCTCACTGAGCAGAGGCTGCCCCACCCGCTTGCCCCTTTGCTCTTTGAGGGCCGGTGGGGGGGTCTTGGAAGGGCTTGGTTTGCACTTAAGAACCTGTGGGTATGGGCCCCACTGCAGCTGTCACGGGACCTTGGGCAGTTCACTGGCGTTTCCGGACCTCCTGTGTCCTCTTCTGCAAAGCGGGGTGACTCCCACCTCCCCATGGGCTGTGGTGCAGGTACACCAGCTCACCGGGTGCTCCAGGCCCTCCCTCCTGCCCTGTCCTGACTCTGCACCGCAGCCACGAAGTGCGGTGGAGGCTGGTGTCCTGCCTGGGCAGCGGGCAGCTGTGCCGGACTCCAGCGCCTCCTCAGAAGGGCACAGCAGGGGCCCAGCACCATCTGACCGGGCGGCCGCAGGACAAAGGTTTGTCCCGAGCCCCCCATGAGCTGGGCGAGTGCCGCTGCAGTGGCCGCTGCCCGCCCACTCCTCCTCCCTCTGGCCTTTCTCCTCACCTCACCCACGTGGGCGTCGGGGGCTCCTCGGGTGAGTCTGGCTCTTGGAGTCCGTTTTTGGGTTTTTTTTAGGAGTTTACTTATTTTTAGAGAGAGCAAGGGAGGGAGAAAGAGAGGGACAGAAACATTGATGTGCACAAGAAACATCAATCAGTTGCCTCTCGCACACCCCCAACCAGATACCCGACCCCCAGCTCAGGCAGGTGTCCTGACTGGGAATCGAACCGGTGACCGGGTGTTTGGAGACAGGCAGGCCTTGCCCAGACGACCTGCGAGCAGAGCCCAGGGCCACACGCACTGCAGGCGCTCGGGGACGCGGCCGGGGAGCCCGGCCGTGGGCGGGGCCACTGGTCTGGGGTCGCTGTTGGGGCCCAACCCGTCCACCCCCAGTGCAGCAGGGCCAGTGGGACGGGGACATGGCCCCTGGGGCAGCGGTGTGGGCCCGGGGTCTCTCCCGGCTCCCAAGCTGGTCCGTGCTGCCGGGGACACGTGCACCAGCTGATGTGAGTGTGCGGCTCACGCGTAGCACAGACACCACCATACTGATGAGATCAACTGTTTATTGATTTTTTCCTAAGATACTATAAAGAAACTCCTGAACTGAAAAGACTTGACAGTTTTTGGTAATCTGTAGCCAAGGAATGCCAATTTCTGCTGGTGAGTCTTCACGGTAAACACACACACATCGCTGCCGAGGCAGGATGCCGAGCCCCCCGGGACGCCGAGCCCCCCGGGACGCCGAGTGATGCATAGCTTGTGATGGCGGGGGCCACTCCCCGACGCCCGAATCACACAAAATAGGAGTCCCCCCCACCCTGCGACCGCAGCCCAGCTTCCTGCCGCAGCACGTCCGCTCCCTGACGACCAGGGACACTCGGAAGAGACCCCTGCCCTACAGGGTGAGCCCAGCTTCTGTCTGCTACTGAGGAACACGGGTGACCGAAATCTGCAACCCCTGGGCAGACCTGGGAGCTTTATGGGGTCCACCGTGGGGAGGACAAAGGCTGGTTGGCGGGTGGGCCCGCAGTGGGCCAGGGAGGACAGACCTCCCCCCGGCAGTGTCCACTCCAGAGGCCCAGGGCCCATGGCCGGAGCCCCGAGGAGGCCCACCCAGCCCACCAGCCAGGCCTGGGCCCAAATGCCATGGTCTTCAAGCGGTTTGCAGATTGAATCCACTGTCAAGAGCCTTTAAAATCTCATGGAAACAGTAGACAAGCTCCTTAGATTCTCTGAATATCAAACAGTACATACAGACACACGCCAGGACGCGATGGTCTAACTAACACAGCATCTTAACCCACAGGTGCTTGTGCCCGAAAAGCAAGTCTTCTCAGTCCGACCTTCTGCTCACCGACAGAGTGAGTGACCCGCAGGCATCATGTATCAAGCACGAGGAGAAGGAACTAGTTCCCAAACACGGCGACGTTGGGGGCCACTACACCAGATGTTTCCAAAGCCCACACACTCACAGCGGAAACCCAACCTCGAGGTGTTCCCACCCTCCACTGCGGTCTCCTGCCTCGGGCGCCCTGTCTACCAGGCCGGCTGCAGCCGCTGCGGGCGTGGCGTGGGCGAGGAGCAGCGCCACGTGGTGACGGGCCATCGCTCCCTCAGCCCGGCGCACATCCATCTGCACCAGAATTTAAGCATAAATGAACGACGAACAGGAAATAAAAGGGCCCAACCGCACATGGCCTTGAAATTAAAAACCTCAGAAAATGGCACATACATTTGTTCATTTGAGGTGAGGGTGACGGGCGCACGCATCAGAGAAAGGAGCCATCGGGACGAGAACGAGGGTGGCCCTCAACTGGCGTGAAGGCGAGGCGCACAGACGAGGTCAGGACACACAGACCACAGAGGCCACACGCACGCCAAGTCGGGGAGCCGCCGAGTGGGGGAGCGGGCAGGGGCCGGCCACGTCTGCTGCGCTGCGTCCTCCCGTGCTCACGTCTCCCCGCCGCGCCGTGGGAGGGCTGCCTGGACCCGGGAGAATGACCGGCTCGTCTGTCTCGAGAGACACCATGAAGCCAAGAGCAACGGAACCATCATCTTTTGCAGGAACAGGAGTGGCTGCCCATACGGCCAGCTGGAGGCGCCGGAGTGCTGCCCAGGCCGCCGGCTAATGGAGCTCGGGGGCCGCACCCCTCCACCAGCCAGCCCATGGGACGTCACTGGATGGCCTCGACGTAATTTGCTGGGTACAGGCCAACCTGGCCATTGTCCAAGCGCCCCTTGCACCAGCCTTGCTCATCCTCGTCCTCTATCTTGGTCAGCTCGTCCCCTGCAAGACAAAAAGGGAGGGGTGTTGCTGGGCTGGTGGTCGACACACTGGCCACTGGGTCAGGCTCCCTTGGGTCTCCGCCCCCACCCCTGGCCCATCCAGGGTTGGTGACATGGGTGGGAGGGACAGGCATCCTGCTGGGGCCAAGGCGAAGTGTGGGCCTGCTAATTTCTAAGAGATCTGTGTTCACACCATCCCCGTAAGCAAGCAGCCCCCTGATGCCATGGGGGGTTGCCAATACAGAGACTCCAGTATTAAAGGCTGCAGGCCTCGGGCCTCCTGGCCGCCCCAGGCCAGGTCAGAGGACTCCTTTCGCAGCCCCCCTACCCTGGGCCTCACCCGCTCACTGTTCCTGCGTCCCTCCAGAGCCTGTAGGCTGTCTGGGGCCTCCATGTGACCTGGGGCCAGGCAGCAGGATGTGGGAGGGCAGGCGCCTGTCACTCCACCTCCAGCAGCAACTCGAGCACATCCACCGACTTAAACATTACCCCCTCCTGACACTCTCAGACGGAAGCCAACAGACCTCCTGGCTCTCTGTGCCAGGTGGCTAGATTTATCTTTTGTTTGTTAGACATGAGGAAGGACCTTCCTCAGGTCCAAGGTGGTGGAGACTCAGAGATGAGAGACAGAAAGAGCGGGACAGGGAAGATGGGCACCCGGGTGTGAGGCTGTCTTCATGGTCTGGTTTGTGGCTTGTGTCTCTCGTTGGCGTTTTGGCCCCTTTTCCAGGCGTGGTTGCCGTCGACACCTTGTTTAGCAGCAGTACCTCCCTGACTCTCAGTGCTATGCAGCGGCAACACTGATGAGACACTGCGGGCCAGTCCCAGGGCTGCCTGTGCTCCCAGGGCTGCTGGGTCTGGGTCCCGGAGCCGCCCCACAGGCCGGGCGAACAGCTCCGCCTCCAGGCCCTGCACCCGCACCCATGGACAGGGCGCTGCGGGGCTGCAAGTCACGACACAGAAGGGCACGGAACAATGCCCAGCACACGGTCTCTCCCATGTGCCCTGGTCACTCCTCCCGGGGCTGGGCTCCCGACGGGCCCCGGGCCGCTCTGCCACCGTCAGCGGTGATCGCAGGGCTGCAGGGTGAGTGGCTGGAGGGGCAAGCTTCCGTCTCCTCCTACCCCTCGGCCCCGCCTGTGCCTGTCGGGGCCGATGCTGTGACCCTGGCGTTTCTGTCACCCTGCCCTGGCCGGCTGCTGTTCTCCCAGGCACACAGTGAGACAGCAGCGCGACCAGCGTGCTCCCAAGACCAGAGGAACGGCGCGCAGCCAGAGCGCGCTGCAGAAGAAGAAAGCAGCACTGGCCGTGGGTCTTCCACGAGCGGGCCTGGCGGGTGGAGGACCTCGGCGCCTCTGGGCCCAGTGTGTGCGGGCTGCTCCGGCCTCCTTAGACGGGCTCCAGCCTTTTCAAACTGAGGGCTGCAGCCCATCTCCGTGAGCAGCAGCCAACATTTAACCGAAAACAACTGAATGCACAACCATGTCATCAGGATGCTGGATTCCATTAAAACCGGTTTCAGCCACCGGCAACGGAGGTGTGTTGGTGGTCAGCATGGCCCCTGCGTGGCTGCGGGGAGGGTGTTTGGAGGGCGCTGCTGCTGAGACCAGCCTCTGCCGCCCTGGGGCGCACCAGCTGCTGCTCCGGGGTCCGGGCAGAGTGGCCGCACCAAGGGCTCTTGCCAGCTGGGGGCCTTGGGAGGAAGGCTTTACCCTCGGGGACCTGCCGGGCCTGCTGCTGCTAGACACGTCCGCGGGAACCAGGTGGGCTGGCGCTCCGCGTCTCCTGCTGCAGGCGCCACTGTGCCCAGCCTCCCCAGCTAAGGGCGATGTCATCGAAAAGGCATGAGGGCACCTCCCTCTGCCGAGCTCTGGCACTGAGCATCGAAGTGGGTGGGGGGACCCGCACACGCAGCCGGCAGGAATGGCAGCAGACCCCACACAGACAAGGCCCTGCGGGAGGCTGGAAGCACCGGTGCGGAGCCACCTACCGGCTTTGAGGCTCAGCTCGTCGTGCTCCTGCCCTTCGTAGTCGTACAGCGCACGGACCCGCACCTCCGCCCCCGAGGCCGCGTCCTCGTCGAAGGGGTTGGAGTCCCCGTTGGCGTCCGTGGAGGAGAACGGGTTGTTGGCCTCGTCGTCGGACCAGTCTGTGGGGTAGCTCTGCGTCTTCTCGAAGCTGCTCGCACTGCAAGACAGAGTGGGCCGGGCCTGAGCAGGGGGCACGGAGGCGGGAGGCCCGGGGCTGGGCTCCTCCGCAGGGCGCAGCCGTGGCAGCACAGCCTGGTCGGCTCCCTGCCGGCCCGCACCAGCCCCTGGTGGAGGCCGGGACCCCCGGCAGGCCTGTCTTCCTGCCCTGAGGCCTTGACCACGGTTAACGGCAGACAGAGAGAAAGCGACCACAGACAATTAACTGGTGCCCCTCCCTGAGAAATCGAAAAGCCCAAGACCGTCCACGGCTGGCAGCCAGGCCACTGCCTGTGGGCCTCGAGCGTGGCTTTGAGCGCCATGGGGCCGAGACCCTGGACAAGAGGAGACAGACAGAGCAAGCCAGGTGGAGACCAGAGGGAAACGTTTGTTCACCAACTTTTTGGGCTTAATGTCCTCCTTCTCACTGACGGTGCTCCCCGTGTCGTCCTCGTCCTCGAAGGGGTTGTAGCTGGACAGTGACTGCGCTGACCGCGGGGGGTTGCTCGGGACACTAAGGTCACTACGGGGAGAGAGAGAGCTTTCAGGGGACCCCAGCTCGCAGTCCCCCAGGTCCTGGGTGCTCCAGCTGCAGGACACAGGGCCAGGGGCTAAAAGCACCAGTCGGGTGGAAGGAACACGTCTGAGCAGGAAGTGGGTTTCGGCCAAACGCTTGGCCGTCATCCTTCGGCTGTTAAACACCCTTCAAGCACCTCAGAGAACAGATCTGCATTCTCCCTCCTTGCATCTGGACCAGTCCGCCCCAAACAGGAGCCCTGGGGCGGAGCGCATGGGGTCTGGGCCTCACCTCCTCCGTGAGCAGGCGGCTAGACAGCCCTGGGGCTCATCTCGGGGGGCTCAGAGCCCCGATGATGAGAAGAGGGAGGCTCCTGGAGCTTTGCGGACCCCACTGCACAGCGCACCCCGCCTGACCGCTGGAGGGTCCGGCAAGAAATGCCACGCATGGCACCAGAGTGACCCAAATGACCTTACGGACACCAGGCCTGGTGAAGGGCACTGGGCCCAGCCTGCCCTTGCCTACACCTGAGCCAGACGTCTGAGGCCACCAGGCCCCCTCTCGCCTTGGCACCTTTCCCCAGCCAGCTTTCTGAGAGGGGGTCACCTCGGGCGGCTGAATCTGTGCAGCAGCCCGTGCAGCCTAGACTGCCCCCTGGACTTCCCCAGGTCCCATCTCGTCCTCCCTCTCCGGCCCCACCCCAGCCACACAGGTGCTGGCCTGATCCCTGGGACGGTGCTTACTGCTCTCGTCATTTAACCTGCCCACCTGCCCAGATGGCGACAAAGCAGCTGAGAGAGGACAGGCCACGTCCACCCAGGCAGTCTGGGCAAGGGTTCAGAAAGGCCCCTGGACACTGTGCTGACCCTTCCCAGGCAGCCAGTCGCGAGATGCAGCCCCATGCACGGTACCACCGCTCGGTTTGACAGAGGCTCTGCCCCGGGTCTGTGCAGCGGGCAGACTCCCAGGAAGGCAGTGCTGGGGACCACAGTCCTGCAGGGGCCGAGCTCCTACAGTGGGTGATGGGGAGTCAGAGGCAGGGCAGGCTTTGTCTCGCTCACACTTCCCCAGAAGTTCTGATGGCCTTGGTGCCACCTCTTCTCGCCAAACTCAGTTTCAGCCGACAGTGAGAAACAGCCGACGCTCCCCTGCCACCCTCCCCCAGGCACCTGCCCCGCAGACTGGTCTGGATGCTCGGACCCACCCGAAGAAGCCGACAGCAACCCCCCCCTGCCTGTGTGCACCACTGGGGACACATCATGACCAGCACCTGACGTCAACTCCTCCCCTGACCTGGAGCCCAGAGCAAGTGTGTGGCAAAGGCTCCCTCTTTGGATCTTCCCGCAGCTCCAGTAGAACTCAGGTGCCCAGGGAGCACCTGGGCAGATGCCCATGGGGGTCCCTATGAGGCCCCACTGGGGACCCCCCTGGAGCACCAGCTGGGGGCGTCCCTGCCAGTGCAAAGGGCCCAGGGCTGGAGGCTTCCGTGCCCACCTGCTGGGCCTGTTCTGCAGAGCCTGGTCGCCTGTCTGGTTGATGCCCGTCAGGGTGACGCCATCGGTGGTCTTCTTCTTCTCTCTCCGGCTGAGCGTGCGGTTCATGTCTGCAGACCACTCCTGGGCAGCCGGCACCAAGGGAGAGAGACCGGGAAGTTGGTTTGTTTGAGGCCACGCTAGTCTGAAACATGGGGCAGGGCCCTGGCCTTCAGAGCCGAAGACTCTTCCTGTCTACACTCTCAGCTGTCTCTGGTCCCCAGGGTGCAAGAGGGCTGGGTTCGCGGACCCGAGCAGGTCTGCAATGGGGGAACAAAGCGCCGGGTCACCGCATCACCCCTGGGGCGACAAGCTAACCCACCTCTCAAGTCTCCGAGGAGGGGCGCCCTCCCCCGAGCTCTTTGCTATTTCCTTTCAACCTAAATCAGCGAGAGGGGTGGGGAGCTGCTAACAAAGCCAAGTATTTATCTCCCCAGAGGTTCACTCTTTCCCAGCACGTGAACAGGCTTTTATTAATCGCGTTGGGAAACACCAAGAGAGTGGGGGGAAGAAGTGAGGAGCTGCCGCACGGTTTTCCGGAAAAGCACGCGCACGCACACGCACGGTGAATGAATGCCCCCCCCCCCCCCGCCCGGTCTCGGGCACCCAGCATCACAGAACTTGAACAGAACTTGAATGAATGCCTGCTCGGCGGGACTGAGTCCCAGCTCTGCTCACGTGCGGTGACAGAATCTCAAGGTCAAATGCCATCTTAGAGACATCTACCATTTCTCAGATGAGGAAACTAAGACCCAGAGGAAGCCACTTGTCCACACAGAGGTGGTGCCAGACCAGGCTGCTCCTTAAGTCTGTCACTGCTCAACTGAAATAGGATGACTGAGAACGTGACCTGCTGAACGTAAGCCTGTCCTGCCTGGGTGGCTTGCTCGCAAGGGCCGACGTGACCAACCCCAATGACTGCGAGGAAGGGCCGCTCTGTCTGTAAACCTGGAAGAGCAGAGCCAGCAGGCTGACCGCTGCTGCCACGGCCCTCCCCAGCACACGCTTCCAGAGCCGCAAACCCCGCACATAGACCCGCCCGGCTGGACCCACACGGCAGGGGCTGGACTTCAGGGAGTTCGCTACGAAACAGCAACTTACCTCATCCTTGTGGCATGGGAAAAAGAAACATAATTTCATTAGAGGCAAGTAAGCATGATCTGCTAAGACCGGTGGGTGCCCCACGTGGGTGCTGCGTCCCAGCCCACTGGGTCTGCAGGGAGGGGCCCCCAGGGCTCTCCCCTCGACCGCACCCGGTGAGCCAGCCTGTCCAATCCTTCTCAGACCGTTCTTTTGCCTGGGCATTGACTGCCGACAGACAGCCTAAGGGACTGGGGCCAGGAGGGCCCTCAGCTGCAGGGACCCACACTGTCACCTGCGGAAGCTTTCCTGAGAAGCTCCAGAGAACAGGCCCACGTGTCAGGACTGATGAAACTGCCGGCTAAGATGGGGCCAAGCAGGCTTCTGTGTGGCCGGCCTGTGGCCAAAACCCAGCATGGCCCACGGAGAAAGCTACTGTTGTCATTGCATTTTACACAGGGGAAAGCTGAGTCACAAAAAGGGCGAATGACCTGCTCAGTGTCCCACAGCTGGTAAGTGGTGAGGTGGGTCCTGCCTGTAGTCTGGGCTCGGGCTGCACTGAATCAGTTGGCTCGAGTGCAAGGCAGGGAGTCGCTCTCAGCGTCCTTGCTTCACCACGGGGCGGGGAGAATTCTGCCCTTAGCGAATAGGCGCAGGACCGGAGCCATCGCCTTATCTGCTCCCTCAGGGCGGGAGCGGCACCCGGTGACCCAGCATTCCAGCTGGGAGAGCCCAAGGTCCCTAGGCACTGGGCGTGTTCGAACGTTGGAAGGCTCAGGCCCGTGGGAATGGGAAGGGAGGAAAGTTAACCCTGAACCCAAACTGGTTGAGCTCACTGTCTGAAATAAGAAGTGTGACAGGGAGAAGAGCTGCACAGCGAGACCACACTCCCCTCCTGATCTGGACCAGAGGCTGCGGGGCGGCTGCCCGTGGTCTGCCCCCTTCCCGGCCCAGCCCCAGGGTGGGGTAGAAAACCGGTGGTGGAGGGGTGTCCTGCACACTCTGCAGCTTCTGGGACGCACTGTGAAGGAGTGCCAATGGTCAGCCAGTGACCATCCCAATTCTTAGCAAGAAAGAACATGCTGCCTCTCCCCTAGGGTTCAGAAAGCCCTGCAGTCGTGCCCGGCGTGTAGAAGGCAGAGCATCAGCTCGCTATGAGCCAGCGCAGAACTGGAACAGAAGGACAGTGTGTGGTTCGACCCCGTAGGCCAGGCCTCTTCCAGGCTGAGGGGGATGCGTGCAGCCTGCTCTTACCTCAAACTGCGGCCAGTTCATGGACATGCCTGGCCCGTGGTTGGCCCTGAACCACCTCAGGTCCTCCACCGCATCGGCCGCTTTGATGCTCTGCTCCAGGTCGCAGTAAATGTTTCTGTAGCTGAACCAGAGAGAGAGGCATGATGCTTCTGAAAGGCAGGGATGGCACTGTCCACCCTGGCACCGTGCCTGGCAGAGCAGGCACGAGCTCTGCGGCCACACAGCAGCCGACGTCACAATGCAGATCAGGACACACCACCCTGGTTCAGCCGGGTCATCATCCGGCCTCAGCGTGAACAGAAGCAAGCAACCACCACGGTGGGGAGCCCACCGAGTGGGCCCCTAGCAGTCAGCTGGCAACAGCGTGGCTCTGCTCTGTATCAGAATGCAAAAAGCACTGACACCTGGGCCACACAGGCCACCAGTGTGGGTGGCCCTGTTTCATCAGGTCCAGAACCAAGCGTCAAGAAAGTCCCTCCCCATCCCTTCAAGAAGCTGGGCAGTTTATGCTCAGCCACAGAAAAGCAGGGCGCAAAGACACCACCTGGTGGGAGGGACGCCTTCGGCTCCATGGCTCACGGCAGCCGACCTTCCCAGGAAGCCAACCGTGCCGGGCAGGAGTGTCACCAAGGGTCCTGGCACTGTCACTGCTAATCTACGTGGCTGGCAAGTCACCACCCTCTCTGGGCCTCACCTTCCACTCCTTCAAGTGGGTCTAATGCCATCTGTTACAGGCTGACTTGTGTTGAAGTCCTAACCCCCAGCAGCTCTAAATGTCCCTCACAGGGTCCCTACAGAGGTATCAAGTCAAGACGGCCACCAGAGTGGGGCCCGAACCCATGGACATTTTCTATAAAAAGGGGAAATCTGGACGGACACCCACAGGGAAGACGATGTGAAGCCGCACAGGGCGGAGACGGCCCTGTGGCTGCAGTGATGCCTCGCCAGCGGGGAAGGCCAAGGACTGACAGTGAACCCCAGAGGCCAGAGGGGCAGGCAGACCCTGCCCCAGAGCTGTCCTGCTCCCAGCCTCCAGGACGGGGACACATTTCCACTGACGGAAGCCACCCAGTCTGCGGTACACTGTGACACTAGTACACCGTCTCCCGGCCAGCGGCACGCCGCCTGCGGACAAGCACTCCCGCGAGGAGTTACCCTGCTCACGGAAGAGCAGCCCCAGCCCCGTCCCACCTGAGCTGCGGGGCCTCGGGCAGGTCACTCGACCTGGCCCAGCCTCAGCCCTCTCATTGGAGAGACGGGGCGCCGCCTCCCCCTGCACGGGCCACAGTGTAGAGAGTGAGGAAACAGCGGCGTGGCGGTGCGGGGACTGCTGCTTTCTCTACACGGGCGACACAGAGGAATGTAACTTCCCGCTCACAAGCCTACTTGTGACTACTGGGTCGATGGTACATGCTCTGCCCTGTGGGCGCCAGGGGTCCCAGTCCAGAGTCAGCCTGGACCTCAGCCCTGCACAGAGGCAGCATGGGACCAAAGACAGGAAAGCGCAGAGCAAATATCCCGGCTCCACATCACGGTGCAGGGCAAAGCCCAGAACCGCGGAGGAGTCAAGGGCCCAGCCAGCAGCCGGCTGCTCTGGAGGGGAGTGACTCACCAGGAACCCCAAAGTCGACCACCAGGGGGCAGGGCACGCCATCCCTGAAGTGCTGACTCCCAATTCACCCAGGGGCTAGTTGGAGCTGCGGCCTCCCCTCCCTCCCAGGCTGGCAGAGCACGGGCCCTCGTCGAGGGGCTTCAGCCGGGCCCAGCAGAGGGCCATCCCTGAGGGGAAGAGCTCAGTGGCTGTGAGAAGACTGGACAAGTACTGCTGTCCCAAGTCTGGGGGCAGTGACGGAGCTCTGCTTGAGAGCAGCGGGGCACTGACTTCACTGGGACGTGCTTTGTGGCTGAGAGGATACTTACCTGGCCACATTTGACAGGTCGAGGTGCTTCTGAACCTCCAGCAGAACCTCCCGGAAGAAGCGCAGGCGCTTCTCCTCGAACTGCTGGCACTGCTCGAACACCTGCTCCATGTTCTCCATGTACTGCGGTGTGCCCTGGTCCAGCTCCTTCAGCGCCTTCTCGTACTTCTCTTTGGTCTACGGGAAGAGGGGACACCGCCCGGGAGGGCCGGGGGCCGAGTCAGTGAGCCAGGCTGGGCGCCACACGGGCCACTCTCATAATAAGCACAGTGAGGAGCTATGCCCAGCATCTGGGGGGCACCCCAATCTATTTCCTTTGCACCCCTCAAGTTCCTTGACACACACCCCCGCCCCCACCCTCAGAGCCAAGCTGGTGGTAGGGCTGGGGGCTGGAGCCCAAGCCAGCCCCTGCCCCTTCCTGGGAACTGTCCGAGTACAAGATGGGGCCTTGCACTCAGGCCCTGTGACGAGGGCCTTCCAGGCAGAGCCCGGCCTGCATCTGAGGAGTCCTTCACAAACATCCCATGTGACCTCCTCACCGATCCACTGTGGGGGGGCACCCTGGATGCCACGCCACCGGTTCACCGTCTCTTTTTCACCAAAAGCCCCTGTCCCACCACCCCTGAGCTCTGGCGGCCTCTGCTCACAACTGTTTGGGGCTTTCTGCAGCTGCCAGAAAAATCCTCTCACTCCCAGCCCCTGCGGCCCCAGTGCACCAGCCTCCTCCTGTCCATGGAGACTCCCTGCCACGCCAGAGCAACCCTTCTGAATGGCTGGTCCTCCGCACCTCCGCCCCTCCCTTCCCCAGAGACTTCCTGCCTGCAGCATCTCAAGCTCTTTGCTTTGCCTGACTTTCAAGGCCATGGGCACTTTGGTTCTCAAGACCCTCCGTGCAGGCTCAGACACCAGCTACCCCACCTTGCCCTGGGGACATTCACAGCTCCACGCCCTGCGCCAGAGCCCCTTTCCTCTGTGAGCCTACAGCAACCCCCACACACGGGGTCATCATTCCCCTGATCGCAGCCCTGGTGAGACCTTCCCGAGGGCAGGGGTGTGTTTTAGTGCCATATCCCTCCACCCACCCGTGCCGCCAAGCAGCGACAGATGCTCCCTGTGTGCCAGACACCTGGGCAGGAGAGGCAAGGGCGCTCACCATGTACAGAGAGTGCATGATTTACCTTCAGAACGTCTTGCTTGCATTTTTCTACTTTGTCTTGCAATTTCTTAAGCTGTTCAGGGTTGAGGGATGGGTCCACTTTGCTATTGTTTTCTCGTGATATTGCCAACTTCTCCTCTTTGCATGCTGTGTGGTAGGCTTTCTTTGCTGCTTCCACCTGCAGAGAGAGGGGTTCCTGAGCACCGTGATTCGGGAAGGTCAGAGTCCTCGCCTGCAGAAGTGCCTGTGAGGTCCAGAGGCGAGGAAAGAGCTGGAGCAAAGCTGCGTGCGGCAGAATCGCCAGTGGCTGTGAGAGAGGGCCTCCTTCAACAGACACTGACCGGCGCCTGCTCCGTGCCAGCGCTGTCCAGGGCACCAGGGAAGGGCACGGCACCAGACGGAGGACCTGGGCGTGCGTGGCGCTCCAGTAGAGCTGGGGAGGCAACTACAAGAGATTATTCAAGCTGAGGGTGTATTAGAAGGTGACAAGTGCTGAGGAGGAGAATAAAACAAGGGAGAGACGGGAACCCTGTGGTGGGGCCAAGCCAGTGGGGCTGCGTGGAGACAGCCACCCAGGTGACCTGGAACAAGAAGGTAAAGGGGGGTGGCCCTCTGAGGGAAGCGCACGCCAGGCCGCGGGACAGCAAACGCAGAGAGAGCGTCACAGGAAAAGCCCAGCACAGGAGAGGGGGCAATGTGGGGAGGCAGGGCCACAGGCCGCATGGCCCACGATTTTCAGTGGCTGTTACACACACCCGTGTGCGAGCACACACATACTGATGTGCGCATGGGTTCTTTAACAGAAGCTTCGTTACTTGAGCCAGTCACAGATTTCACTTCGGAGAGGAGATGAGGGGTCTCGTGGGGGGCAACGTCGTTATACATGGAGCCGGGGACAAAAAGGAAAAGAAAGGAGACGTGGCAAAGGCCGAGACGGAGGAGAGGAGGAAAGGCCGTTGTTGTGACCAGAAGATGCAGGTGTGTGGGAGGGGCCTGGGGGTGCGGGGAGCAGCCCTGGAGGGACGCGGGTCTGAAAGCCCCCAGTGAGCCAGGGCTGGGCAGGACACGGTCACGTTGGGTGCTGCTTTCAGGAAAACAAATCTCAGTGCTGTTTGCAAATGTGAGAGAAAAACCCACACGAGAGAGAATAATTTTAAATGAATCCTTTCTCCTAGCCCAAAGGGGCTCTCAAAAGTCTGTAGCGGACGACTCCGGGGTTGGGGGAAGTACTGTTAGCGTGTCGGAGTTTGGGTTTGGGGCCCTATTACCAGCATGTGGTCCTGAACCTGTTTCCCGACTATAACATGGAGTGATAAGGGTTAAATTTAAGTCTGGACTTGGGGTAAACGTTGGCCACTAAGGCCTTCTGTTTCTGAAGCTGCACACGCAGGGACTCCTGGGGGTGTGGGGGGCACTGCTGCAGGGAGGACTAGGGCCACGTGGTCACCAGCTGGGCCCACAGGCCGTGGGCAGCAGGGAAGCCTCGGGCAGGGCGCACCTCTTTCAGCTTCTTGGCCCAGGGCTTCTGCGCCTTCCGAAAGCCGTCCTCCGCCTCTTTGGTCTCCTTGAAGCCTCCCATCATCTGCTTGTGGAAGACCTCCTTCTGCCAGTTCTTGACCTTCTCGAAGTCCTCGTTCATCAGGGCGGCCTTCACCTGCAGGTGCAGCTCGCTCACCCCCTCCGCCTCCGACGTGAGGGCCACCCAGGCCTTCTCCAGCGTCCCGTACTGGGGCCCTGCAAGGACACAACCTGGGGTCACCGACCCTGCGGGGCCTCTCCCGCTGCGGGGGCTTGGGGGTCTGCGGCCCGGCCGTCGGCTGGGAGGCTTCCTTTTGGTGTTTCCGACACTTTTCTCAGGGGCTGTTCCCTCTTTAGCTCCTAGGATGATGAAAGTGAGAAGGAACTGAAGCTGAATCAGCTCGGCCAATCTTTTACAAGGGAATTAGGGAATTACCCAAATTTCCTCTTTTAAAGTTACCAGGTTCTTAAAAAACTCAAATTTCTGAAGTTTCCATTTGAGTAAGTCTGGCTGTATAAGGAGGGGCCTTCTGAAGTGAGCTGACCTCCAGAAGGAGGTCAGGAGGTCAGGAGCGGCCTCCTGGCCGCTGCCCCTGGGGGATCCGTAGCACTGCGGCCCCTTTCCTGGGCCACAGGCTATCCTGGCGGACCAGCGCAGGAGCTCTGCTGTTCACCCCAGGAAGAGCGCAGCCAGGAGCAGGGACTGGGGAGCTGCCTGTGGCACGGAGGGCTGTCCCCTCAGCGGAAGAGAAGCCCTGTCTTGGGGGAGGAAAGACAGGTGGAGGCAGGGAGTGGCCCCGGCCTGGATGGAACTCTCTAGATCGTGGGATGGAGCGCCCACCTCACCTCACTCACTGTTCTCAGGAAGGAAACCCACACTCCAGCCTCATGTCGAGGGTGTGGGGGGCACGAGGTGAGGGAGGGAGGAAGAGGCGGAAGCTGGGAATGACAGTCAGTGGAGGCCCGGGGTCCTGCCTTCCAGGTGCTCACAGGGGACAGTGACTGTCAGCTGGGCAATGACGCAGACAGGCCCTGGGGGGAAGGCAGGGTGGGCGGCTGTGGAAGGTGAGCCCCTCTGGACCGCTAACCCTGCAGCACCCGGGCAAGACCCACGAGGCGGGGTCAAGCGCTTTGTGAACCTCGAGTTTGGAAGGGACAGAGGGGTTGTGCTGACAGCTGGGTCCCGAAGACAGAAACCAGTGACATCGGGCCCACTCCACACACAGCCGCCCCACTGCTGACACCTACTCTGCACCCATCTCCACGGGAAGCCCCACAGATGGGCTCAGGGGAGAAAGGAAGCTGGCCTAGGCCCACCTGAAGCAGCCCGCCGCCCTGCCCTCCAGGCCCCCTCGCCCCTTGGCCTTGCCTCCCTGGGTTGGTGCCTCCAAGAACCTGAGGGTCTCCTACTAATCCGCTCTGCCCCAGGCAATCTAAGCTCCCCCTCGACTGCTGGGAAGTGCGTCCTGAGCGCAATCCATGGCCGCAGCAGCGTTCTGTTGCTAAGCTCCAGAGTCTCCTGTTTGGCTAGGAAGGGAGAGGGGAGATGGGCAAAAATTTGTTTTGCATTAAACTCCCAAATCAGAAGCCCTGCCAGGGGTCACCATCCATCCCATCCGACTGCTCCAGGACCAGACCCCACAGATCGGCAGCTCTGGGGTCAGGCCTCTGGGCCGATGGGCGCGCGCTCCAGTTTGGGCCCTCGGGGAGCTGTGGGAGTTCAGCTGGCGAGCGTGGCACATCCCGTGGATGGTGGGGGCTGCCACGGGAGACTCAGGTGCCCACCCCAGAGAAGTCCTATAGTGAAGAAAGCGGAGGGAGTCTCACGCAGCCTCCGCTGCTGGGTGATGACAGTGCCCTGCGGCTGCCCCAGGTGAATCCCAGCCCAGCACGGCGAGAGCGCTCCTGCCCACTTCCTTATGAGAGCGGAGCCGGCACGGGGAGGTGGCCGATTCACCCAGACCTGCCCTGGGCAGGGGCCCCTACCCTTCTCCACGAGCTGCCGCCAGCGCCGGGCCCACTCGGTGAGCTGCTGCGCGTAGGCCTTCTCGATGCGCGCGCGCTCGTGCAGGCAGTTCATGAGGTCGCTGCACAGGCGGTGGCCGTCGTCCGTACGCTTCACAGTCCGCTTGTAGTTCCCGACCTGGGAGACAGGAGCCAGCGGGAGGCTTGGGGCATGGGGCGTGGCCCACCTGCCTGCCCTCCCTGCCGTACAGTCAGCCTCTGGGCCACGCAGGCTCCAGGGGGCTCCCCCGGCCCCCAAAAGGCCTCCTGCACCAGCAGACGACAAGCTTCTGTTCTGCTTCACCAGCAGGAGCACACAAAACAGCAATTTGAGCTCAGCTGGTGTGGCTTAATGGATTGAACACCGGCCTGCAAACCAAAGGGTCGCTGGTTCAATTCCCAGCATGGCACATGCCTGGGTTGTGGGCCAGGTCCCCAGGTGGGCAGTGTACGAGAGGTGACCACACACTAATATTTCTCTTCTTCTCTTTCTCCCTCCCTTCCTTCCTCTCCAAGATAAGTAAATAAAACCTCGAACCCCCCCCCCCCCCCAGCAACTCGAGGCTCCTCCGTGTCTGTGCGGCAGGAGGGCAGGCTCTGACCTGTGGGAGGGAGGGGACGGGCCTGCTCGGGAAGGGCAGTGACACAGGGGAGCGAGGGACTGCGGGCACCCTGAGGGGCCTCTCACTGGAGAGACGTAAAATAATAACTTTTTAGGAATTCATATTAAAATGCTCTCACATTACAGACTCTTGGGTAAAGGCCTTGGGTCATCACGGGTATAAAGAGGCTTCCGGGTGCGCTGCCCAATCACAGTGATCGACACTGTTTTCCACCTGCTAAGCACCTACTGCGTGCCAGATGCCACACTGGGCACCTGCCCCTCCAAACGGTGCCACCGCCCTGAGCCAAGACCACGGCTCAGAGATGCTGCCCAGTTTGCCAAGACCCCGCGGCTGCAGACCCTGCTCTGTGTCCACAAGGACTAAGGTAGGTTTCGACTACTTTTCCTCACAATTGAGAGGAGAAACCAACTCCTCATCTAAATTGCGAACAATAAAAGGATGATTAAGAAAATACTAGTAACTCATTTGGGGCAATAATCAAGCGTCGACATTTCATTCTTTGAGCCACTGACTCCAAAGGACACCATGCAGTCCACCGGCTCCCAGAGGAAACGCGACAGAAGCGGGAGCTGTTGTACTTCAACACTCTCCTCCCCGTCCTCAGAAACCCCAGTCCACGCTTCGTCAGGTTCACTCTCTCCAAAAGGCCCTTGGCCTGGCTGACCGTGCCCGTATCTCCTCCCTGCTGACAGTGAACCTGGACCCTCTGCAAAGCAGGGCCCCTCTCTGCTGAGCTGTGGCCGGCCCCGGTGGCACTGCCTGTCCCACTTAGATTTATGAACAGCCGGGCTACCAGAGCTTCTCCTACCCTGAGTCCAGAGACCAGGGTGAGGAGGAGGGTCTGGGACAGTGGTGGAAGGGCCTGCCAAGGCCCAGAACACAGGGCCCTGTGTGGAGATGGGCGAGGTGGGGGATGGCCAAGGTGACGGCGAGGAAAGCGCCTGAGCACCGGCACCGCTCCCTCCGCAGCCCCGGCAGCCCAGGCCACAGCCTGGCTGTGCGTCCTTGGCCAGGGAAGCAGGCCAGTGGCCCTCCGACACACGGAGGCTAGACCGGGGCGCTCAGCTCACCCCTCCAGCAGCCCCTTGTTAGGAAGGAAGGAGAGAGCAAGCATTTCACCACCAGCTGGAAGTGACATCACTCACTCACTTCCCATTTAAAATGGGACCTTGCTGTCGTTTCAAAATTTATAGCAGGGTGAAGAAAAAATCCCACGAAACACCAGTCAGCATCGCCGAGCAGGTGGCAGGGAGGGCCCAGGTCGTGCGGATCCGCGCGCCCCTGATGGTGCCCCGTGGCTGCTGGGCAGAGCTGTTTTCAGCTCACCGTTACCGACGATGTTCAAAGTGGTCACAGTGTCAAAGCGGGCTGTCTCCCCGGAAACCTGCTCACCTCCTTGCCTTTCAAAACCCTCGTAGGAGGATCTATGGAAAAGCAAAGGGTGCTTCTTAACCAGGTCCACGTTGGTATAGCTCCTCGGTCGGCAGGAGCAGGGGGGCAAAAGTAGGTTTACAGCTGTGTGTGCACACGACACCATTATTCTTGTGTCGTTACTAGTAACTGATACTAAGTGCTATTCTTTTCCGCACGAAGAACGGTGAACCTAGTTTTGCCCCACCCTGTGTTTAAATAATGACTCTTGAAATCTGACGAGCAGCAAGGAACACCAGGGAGATGCTTCCAGGGGCACGTGTTTTATGTCTAAGAGCCGGCGCCCTGGCCACTGCTGGGGCCGGAGGTGGGCGTGCTCAGGACGCCAGCAACCCCGGGTGCCCCAGCAACGCCCGCCCCACTGGCTTCGTTCAGCGCCAACGGCCCACGTGGGCTCGTGACAGACCAGCACTTCAGCCCCACAGAACACCCAGGTGTCACTGTTTCCGTCTCCATAAACCACCTGGTGATAGAGCCCTGTGGCCGGCTGGCCCCCCGAGCAAGGCACTGGCAGCCCTCCTCAGAGCAGGGCTGCTGACAGCCGTGTCTCTAAACTGAGCCCAGCCCACACACGCCAACAGGTGCCCCTTCCAGCCACGCACAGGTGAGCTCAGACCAACGTGTGCCGTGCACAACCTGGCCACAGCAAGGCACGGAGCACTGCCATCGCCCCATGTGGTCCCTGGCCACCGCTGCTCTGGTGTCTGTCCCTTCCCCCAGAGGGCCAGGGCACGTGGGGCCTCACGGTCGTAGCCTGGCCTTTGTGACTGGCTCTGTCTCTCACCGTAACTCTTTCGAGACCGACCCACACCACTGCTGGGGTCGGTGGTCCCTTCCTTTCCGCTGCGAGGGCAAGTCCCACTGCAGGCGAGCCCACCCTGCGTTTCTCCTTCCTCCTGCCGAGGGCCGAGCGGGCTATTTCCAGTGTGGGGGCGGTTACAGACACAGGACCAGAATGGCGGATAATGCAGGAATTGGAAATTCGCTTTCTTCCAGCCTGTCATCACTTGATTCATTCACAAAAGGCCCTTTTTATAACGGGCTGAAGTCATCTGCGTCCCTAACTTCCTCTAAATTCAGGAACCCCCTCAGATATCAAGATAATGAAGACATGCTCAACACACGTGTGCCTGGGTGCAGGACCACGATGCTGTCCTCTCCCTTGGGGACGGCCTGGCCGAGGGAGGGTGGGGTGGGGGTCAGGGGGCTACACCGAAGGCAACATCCAGGCCGAGTTTTCAGGGACAAGCAGGAAGCTGGCCACGTGAATGGGGAGGCGAGGGTGCGATTCCAGGCAGGGGGAACAGTGTCACCAGAAGATGTGACAGCGTGGAGACCTGGGGGCACTGAGACGTCCACCAGGAACACGGAACACAGAACTTGGAGGAACGAGGAGAGACTTAGCTGAGGGTGGTGCAGGGTGTGGGTGGGAGGTGGGTGGGACAGCGAGCGGTCTCCGGGGTGAGGCCTTCATCCGGAGGGCACTGTGCTCAGGGACTGGTGGGCTTTGGGAGGAGAGCCAACACAAGTGCTAACGTGAGAAGGGGGGGCGGGCACCGCGGGCAGGGAGACAAAGTGGCAGGGGAGGGGTGTGGACGAAGTGGTCCCACACCACCTGCCCCAATTCCGGCTCCTAAGGCTCAGCTCTGCCTCCCCATGGCTGCTTCCCTGCCCCCTGCGGCCCCTGCTGGACCACCAGCAGGGGCGCCTATGTCACCAGCACTTGCAAGCAGCTGAGACCAATTCCCCACCCCGGGCTCCTGCTGGCTGCACCGCACGAGGGCCGTCCTCACACTGTCCCCATGCCCGCAGTCCCAGCTCGTCCCCCTTGGCTGTCAACCGTGCGTGTCAGCTGCCCACTGTGCTGGAACCACTGAGGGTCCGTCAGCAGCAGCATCACAACAGAGCACGTCCACGCTCGGCTGGGCAGTGCCGACAGCTCTGCACATGTCACATCGTCCAGCCCTGTCGCGATCCTCGGCAGTGGGTCCTACTAGTGGTCCCACTTTACAGAAAAGGAAACTGAGGTTTGAAGAAGCAAAGTCACCCGTGACCATGCAGCCGGAAGGGGCAGAGCCGACCCATGGAACCTTCTCAGGCCGAGGAGAGAGAGCACGCAGAGTCAAGACTTAACAGGTTGGCATCATGTGACGTGCGTGCCTCCCACCAGCTGCACAGACGCAGCGCAGGCCCGAGGTCAAGGAGGTAAGGCAGTGTGCAGCCCCGCCCTTGACCCCACCATGTGCTGGGGAGGCTTGTGCCAGGAACCCCAGGTCTGAAAGCCACTGAGCACGCTTGCCCAAGATGCCTTCATCTTCCCCTCAGAACGCTCACGCCCTTGAACCTGCCACCTGAAGGCCTTTGCACACCGCTCCCTCACCCCTGGGGTTGCGGTCAAGGGCGAGCCCACTGGGCTGAGCACACCGGACAGAGGTGAAACCCTGTGGTGCCCTCACCCGGCCGCCCCATGGAGACAGAGTCTCATTTCATCCAAAGCTGATGAAACATGAGAGGCTCCAGAACATTCTCCACCAGCTTGAAAGACAGGGTGAAAGGGGACCCTCTGGGCTTCCTTAACTCCAGGCCACAGGCAGCAGGGAGAGGGGCCAGTTAGGGTCCATCAGCCCCCAGCCCTCCCTGACACGACCTCCTCTCCTTGCACGGGGTGGGGGTCCGCAGAGCTCTGCCGGTCAGGCCCCCGCATTCCTAGTCCTCCACCTGGAAGGTGCGGCGGCACTGACACTGTGAGGACCCAGAGCACTGGGAGCGGCGGGTTTGCAGGCCGGGCCAGGGTCTCCAGTCAGGTGCGTTCGGCCCGGCACGGCCATCACTTGACCAGACGGGCCATTTCCTCATCTTGGCCACACGGACACAAAGCGAAGGGGGAACTCGACCAGATGACTTCCCCGAGTCCTTCCTCATTCCAGGGTTTCTAACTGAACACTCAGCCAGGACACCAGCTGGCTGGCGACCTGCCGGAGCACTGCTCTCAATTTCTGAGGGCCTGGCGACACCCTCTTGCCACTCACAAATATGTAACCACACCTACTGTGTGTCAAGGACATGTGAGGGACTAGGGACACAATGACGAACGAAATGTCATGGTCCCTATCCTCGCGAGACTTGTGGTCAGATCAGTAACACAGTGACAGGCGGTGACAAGCTCTAGAAGGAACACTCTGGGTGGTGGGACTGCCTGGAGGGGGGTGCTCAGGGCAGCAGTCGGAGGGTCTGCACGGTCCCTCTGAGACCCTTTCTGAAGGCCTGAGGCAGGACGCGGGGGCTGCAGAGGTGAGCTGGACACGCGCCATGCCTCCGCCAGGCCCGGCCCAAAGCTCTTCCCTCCCTGCCCCTCCAGCATGGACACGGGCATTGCACGGCAAGAGGTGGTCGTGTGGCGGTTCGGGGGGCAAGGACGAGCCCTTGCTCTCCTCGGCCCCACAGGCCAGGCACAGGCTGCAGAGCCAGGAGCACCGAGGAGCTGCCGAGTGCCCAGAGGTGTGGGCAGTGAGGGGCCCGTGGGCCTTTTAGCAAGTTCCTCACCCAGCGAGCCCCTCCAGCTCCCCCTCAGTGCATCCTTAGATAGAAACTCCACAGACGACAAATGAGCAGCTGCTGACACACACTCCTGCCCATCTGGCAAGACTCGTTCAGGGGCTGCTTAAGTGCACGCCAGCCTCGCGGCTGCTTCGCTTACACTCACCAGGATTTCGGTCCAAGCCAGGGGCTGAGTTAGTCTCTCCCAAGTCTGTGGGAGAGTCTGAGGACTGGACCTGGCGGTGCCACTGCCTCCTACCCGCCGTCCCCACAGAGCACCGCAGAGGTCACATCCTGTACACACACACCCGAGAGTCCCCATGGTGACAGCGCGGGGCCTCCCAGCTAAGGCACCTTTTTTACAACCCACCCCAACTCCTACTCTGAACCGTCCTTTCCAAATAAGGGGTCACGATCGATGGCAGGGCTATGAAATCTGACGTGTGCTTGAAACACCAAGGAGCATCTCTGGAAAACCCTGGAGGCCGAGCTCTGCCAGCCCTCCTTCCACTAAGGGAACCACTAAGGTTCCTCTGTCTCCAACCTGCCTCCCTGCTCCCCCTCCTCTGGGCTCCCCACTCCCCCGGGTGCTCCCTGGACCACGGCTGGCTGGGACTAGCCCTAACCTCACTGAGCCCCCCACCCTCAAACAGGGTAATGCTATTGGCCAGGCAGGGCCCAGAGAGGGTGGACAGAGCGTCCTTGCTGGCCGGCTGCTCCTCCTGTTTGCTGACAGCCTCCGGGAGCCTGCTCTGTGTTCGGCTGCTCTGGCCTGGCTCTAGTTCCTGTCCTGCATTGGGCCTCACTCCAGGCCCAGCTCCTGGTTTCTGTCCTCGCCCCCATCACTGAACTGCGTGCCCCACCCTCTGTCCTGGGATCTGTACCCACCCAGCAGGAGGGTGAGAAAAATGAGGCCACTGCCCTGCAAGGCACCCTGTGCTGTTTGACAGTTTTAAAGCATAAACCCCAAACTTCAACCACTTTAAAGACCAAATTGCATTATCAATATTTAATCACATGTTCAAAAAGACAAACTAAAAAATGGAAGCAAACGAACCCCAGAAACTCCAACCCTCAGGCCTAACCCCACAGGCACAACACAGAGTAACGATGTACAGGAAGGATGTGTTTAACCAAAGCTGTATCAGAGCTGAGTTCCTTAGGGCTGTCACTCGGACATTGATAAAGGCCCCGTGACAGACTGTGACTTGCTCATGAGCACTGCACGGGGCCCGCCTGCAGCCCTCGCTGTCGCACACCATGGTGGCACCGGGGTCTGCGCCCAGGCGTTGCAGAGGCACGCTCCTCTCCCTGCAGAGCTCCCGGGAGGCTGGGGGCAGGGGCAGGGGACAGTTCTGGGGAGCAGGTGCCCTGGCCCACCTTCTGCTCCACCACCCACTGAAGCTGGGCAACGTCAAGCCTCCGCAAGCAGGGCTTGGGCACAGAGCGAGTGTGCGGTGAATGCTGGCTGCTAACGCTGGTCCTCACCTCTAGACTTTCTGTTGCAGGCTAACATTCCTGCAGAAAAGGCCCCAGGCTGCAAGTGTACGGCTTGCACGCATTCTGCCCAATTACTTATCAGGGTGCATGCACCCACAGGCGGGATGCAACAGCATCGCCGGGCTCCCAGAGCCGCCCCTGACAGCTCTGGAAGGCAGCCCACCGCGGGGAGAGGCCGCTTCTGCATCCTCCCAGCATCTGACATAAACGCTCTGGGCCATTTAAAAGTGGTTTTGTCTGCCTTACCCTGGCCATGTCCCCAAGGCCTGGAACGAGGCCTGGCACAGAGTAGGTGTGCTGTACATGTTTACCAAAGCCCTGGCGGGGTGGTTCAGGGGTCGGAGGTACCGAAGGGCTGCAGATTGATTCCCGGTCAAGGCACATACCTGGTTTGTGGGTAACCCCAGTGGGCACTTATAGGAGGCAGCTGATCGATGTTTCTCTTTCACATCTTTGTTTCTCTCTCAAAAATCAATTTAAAAAAAATCCTCAGGTTAAACACACACACACACACACACACACACACACACACACACACACACCCCTCCTCACAGTGATCTCTGCCCGGTGTTGTGGTTATTTGTGTGCACATTTTAACTGCAAACAGTCATTTATAAGCTGCTTCTGAGCAGGGCACAGTGCCACCAAGCATCACACCTCACCCTGTCCCTGATCACTCTAGTGTCAGGCACTGTTGTGAGTCCCAGAGACCCCGGTGAGAATCCCATCCTGTCCCCAGGGAGTTCACAGCCCAGAGCAACAGGTGGTGCGGGCGCTTGGGAAGGCTGCCCCGGGGGAGCTCCCCGAGGAAAAGTGCAGGTTGGATAGGAAAGAACACCCTCCAAGTGCCCACCCTCCCAGGCGGGGAGGCAGCTCTCTGTGGATGGGAGCTGGGGCTGGGGGCCAGGCTCCCAACGCAGGCTCCTTGACTGCAGGCCAGGACAGAGGTCCTCAGGAAGGGCGAGGCCGCCCTGCGGCTCCCAACGCATGCTCACGTCTTAGTCATGCTGAAGAATGTGGTTTTACTTTGAAGGTGACGCAGAGCAGGGAGAGGACCCAGAAGCAGGGCCTGGAAGCAGAGGACACCGTGGGTGGGCCCATAGGCTCCCAGAGGGGCCAGAAGACTTGTCAGAAGCAACTGACCCCCCCCCCCCCCCCCCCCAGAAAGCCTACGGGCAGAATGTCAGGCTCCAAGTTGCTGAAGGAGCCAGCACTTGGGATGTGTTATCCATTTGGCCCCAACTTATCCAATCCTGCAGGACTTCTCACCTCTAAAACAGGCCCTTGGCTCCTACGAGGCCAAGGTCCTCAGGCCTCTGCAACACCATGTTCGTCCCAGCCTCCAGACTTTGCCCGGAATGCCACCGTCTCCCTGCTCTGGAAGGCGAAGACCAGCCCTAGCCACCCCTGTGCCCTTCCTGTGACGCCAGCCCCTTCTCGGAACCCATGGCACTGACAGGCAGGGCTGCGGCTTGGCCGGGTGCCCTCGTCCTCCATCCTCCACAGAGACTGCCAGCCTCTCTCCTCCCAGGTAGCACCTCACTGTGGGGATCAGACCCCTCCTCTCTGTCTAAATCCCTTAGTTTACAGAAAGTGCCCCCTCCGAACACCCACTAAACACCCCTATTTGATGCCCTGTCCCTGCAGTCACCTCTGTGCCCGCAGAGATGCGCAGCGGCACGGAAGGCACCTGGAGCGGATCCCGGCCAGCCAGGCCCCGCGGTCCGACGCCCCTGCGCTCTGCACCTGCAGCACAGAGGAGGGAGACCACGGTGCTGCCGCCCGACACACCGAAGAGCAATTCCAGACGCCCCGCCTAGAAAATAAACCCATTTGCCTTCGCATTCTTCGGGCTAAAGCCGGCATTCTCCTCTACTGACAGTGTCTGGGCTAAGACTTTAGCAGGGAGCCCGAGAGCTTAAACCACTGGCTTGTTAAAGCTACTTGATTTAATGCAGGCTGACAACAAACTCGCACAGCACTGGCAGCTTTCACAGACATTTTTCTTCACCAAGCAGCTGAAGATTTCTGTAACAGCATTATATTTAGCGACTTCATTTTTCTAGAGCAGTTTCTGCCATCAACTGGGTAATGACAGTGACGCTGAGAAACGCAGCCTGCGGGAACAGGTGCGTCTCCACAGCAGGGACAGGGCTCCCGGCCAGCACCCGTCCCAACACCCACGCCGCTGCGCATGATCGCATTTCCTTAACCCCCACACATGCTAGGATGTGGGTGCCTTCAGCACCCCCATTTTACAGACTGCAAAATTGAGGCAGAGACAAATCAGTGACTTGCCCAAAGACACATACACGCTTCCAAGCCCAGCCCGGGCCCCCTGGCCCCAAAGCACGAGTCTGAACCTGCCCCACTGCCCCTGCTGGCCCAGCACTTGCGAGGCTGCCTGTGTGCACCATCCTCTCTGCACCAGCACCCAGCTCAAGGCAGCTATTAACTAACACCAGAGGGCAGCGTCACCACCCTTACGACAGACAGTGGACCCAGCCAGGTAGCTCAGTTGGTTAGAACATCGTTCCGACACACCAAGGTTGTGGGTTTGAGCCCCGGTCAGGGCACATATAAGAACCAACCAATGAACCCATAAATAAGTGGAACAACAAACTGCTGTCTGCCTACCTCTTTCTCTCTAAAATAAATAAATAAAAGAGAAAGCTGTCCACAACTCTAAAGGACACCGTCTACGGTGTGGTTCCATGTTGAGAACGAGGAGCTGCGTTTCGGAAGGCCAGCCTCCCGGGAGCTCCCAGCAGCCTCTGTGCCGCCGCCGTGGTCTCCCGCGTGCTGCTTCTGCACAGCGGGGAAGCGCAGCCTCCTGGGGGCAGGCGGGGCCGGCAGCCTGCCTGCGAGCCCCAGTGTGTGCGAGGGGACAGAGGGGCAGCAGTGGATTCCAGCTCGGGCCCAGAGGCACCTCCCCGCTGTGCCCTGCGGCCTCCATCTCTACACAGCTGCATGCGGTTTTACCCCGACCTTCCCCGCCGCAGCGTGAGTGGGCCTGACCGTGCCGGCAGGGACACGCCTGTCACTCTGTCCCTGCCCGCCGCTCTTGCTGCCTTCTACGACACGTTACCTCAGACAGCGGCCTCTCTGGCCCCGAGCTCAAACCAGGGAGGCTGCTACCAGCCGAGGGAAGAGACGGAGGGCGCTTGTTCCCTCTGTGTTTTCCAATCTGCCCCAGTCCCACAGAAGCCCCCCCCCCCCCCGAGGGCGGGGACTCAGACCGGCTCATCTCTTGTGGGAGGCTCTTAGGGCCTAGCACATGGCAGGTGCTCAAGAAACACATACTTTTAATAAAATAAAGTATTCGGCTAAAAATCAGTAGTGACCTTCCCCCCAGTACATGGGGAGGAGAAGTGCCGAGAGAACTTGGAGCTCCTCACCCGTCCCTCCGAAACGGGCCACCTGTAACCCCTGACCGTCACGGCGCAGCGCCGGGCAGTGCTCCAAGTCAGACAGACCCGGGCGCCGGGTGTGAAGCTGCTCTGCGCGTGTCCCCGAGGGGCCCGGGGCTGCAGCCTCAGCCCCGTGTCAGCAAAGCACACAGGTGGGAGCCAACGTCTGCGCCCTCACTTCGCCCAGCAGCCCCCCAGAGGCCAGTATCACCCCCTCTTTACAGATGAGAAGCCCAAGGCCCAGATGGGTCCAGCCAGGGCACACGGCTGGCACGGGCACCTGGACCTTTCCAACTGCCAAGCCAGTGCTCTACCCACTAAGCCCACGGCTGCTGGGAAAGTCACAGGGGTTTCGCCGTGACAACAAAATGTGATCCAGCCAGCAGGAAAAGTGAGCGAGGCCCAGGAAGGGCGACTCCCAAAACCACATAGGAATCCAATCAGGAAGGGAGTTCCCCGTGGACGTGGGCCGACAGGAAGATGCTCCCACAAACCCCAGGGCACTTGGATAGCCCTCTGGCCACTGGCCTGTGCTGTCCTGCGTGGCATCCCATCACCACCATCTGTTTTTCTACACAAAACCCAAAAGCAAAACTGCCTTTCAGGCTAAGCCTAGGGATTAGCGCACACCCTCCAAGTCACACACGGCTGGACACGAGAAGGAAGAGCAGCGGACACTCCAGCTGATGAGGCCACTCGGACGCCTCGGAGCCCCCTTGGAGCCGCCATCCGGCCCCGAGCCTGCTCGCCTGCTGGTGTGGGGGCATGTTCCCCTCACCCCCCGTCCACCCCCACCCCCCAAAACACAGCCCTGGCAGCATTGGCCTGATCTCTGTGTCATGCGGGAGGAAGCAAGGACACTACCTCCCAGAAGCTGTCGCTGGACACTTCTACTCCAACGGAGTCATCGTAAGTGACAGACATCTCTCCGAAGGGTAAGGGAGCAGCAGGAACGCTTAAATTCAGATCGGCTGTAGATGCTCAAAATCCGTAGACAGACCTGTAAGAAGAACATGTCATTGTGACTGTGAATTCCCGAGGTAAAAGAGCAACTCCCATTTCCACCACTGCCCACATACGAAGCCGCCTAAAACGTGTCCTTTAGCTGGGAGGAGGCCAGAGCCAGCTACCTGGGGACTCAGCACGGACGTGTCCGTGTGCGCTGCACGCATACACGGGCACACATCCCACGTGACCGAGCGCGCCTCCTCCACATCCTGCCGAAGAGCCCAGAGGGTGCTCGGCCCCTGGAGACCTCGACGCAGAACCCGTGAGGAGAGTGTGCAGAGCCCTTGCACGTGGGGCGCCACGTCCCACCCATCCGGCGGGTCAAGGGTCTGGGGTAAAATGCAAGCGGAAATAATGCGCTTTTCACACGCCTCTCCGGTCTCCCTGGGTGTTCTAGTACATTCTGATTGTGTCGGGTGGTATCCCCCCCCAACTGACTCAGGTCAGCCCCGGACGCCCCAAATTCAAACAGTTTCTTTCGACACCATGTGTGCTCTGTGCGGGTCGGCTGGGAGGAGAAAAGACCATTTCTGAGTGCAGACTCCGGCCTCGACCCTGCGGGGGCACAGCGGCAGGGACCCCTGAGAGAGGGAGGAAGCAGGAGCAGGTTCAGAAGCCCAGCTGCTGGGAGGGCGGAACTGGTCCACCGTGGGTGGGACCCCACCCTCCTTTCCGCCACCCTGGGCTCAGATCACACAGCCACAGGGACAGCACTTTCCTAACCACGAAGTCGGGAGTCCAAACCTCGGCTTAGCAACGGGAGGGCCGGCACAGTGTGTGACATGCTGTGTTCTAGGCTGTCTTCCCGAGGCTGGCACACCTCATCCGCACGACGCCCTGGGAGACAGTCTGGAACCGTAGTAAGGAATACGGGCTCCAGAGCCTGGCTCCGCTCCCAAACCCATTCCTCACTGGCTGGGTAACAGCGGGCAAGTCGCCTAACCTCTCTGTGCCTCCCTGGCTTATCTGTTAAAGAGACAATGAGGCAATCAGAACCGCTGTGAGGGTCAAATGAGGCAGTACATACACATGGCCCCAGTAAGTCATGGACATAGTAATAACAATGTAATTACGTGCAGATGGTAATTACTGTTACTGTCGTTACTTTGGTCTATACTTTAGAGCTGAGAAAACCGATGCTTGGAGGAGTTAAATTTGCCCATGGTCGCCCAAGGAACGGATGATGCAGACCAGCATTGGACACCAACGCTCCCTGTTTGCTAAGGGGACATCACACCAAGATGTTTTCCCAAAACTCTGTCGACTGAGATCAACCTGTACGTAGCCCTATCACCTGAGATCTGCTCCACAGTTCCAGCCTCGTCTGCTGGGGCTTCCAAAGGCAAACCCTGGGAAGTGCACCCGGGAACCTCGGGGCTGCGAGGCCCGGGAACCTTGGCTGCACCGGGTGAGCCTCGTTTCCAAAGATCTGTCTCCAGAACTGAGGCAGGGCTGCGGATACAGACAGACCAGGGGCAAGACCTCATGTTTTTTAAAAATAAAACAAAAACAGCTCAATTGGCCTAGATCAGTGGGAATCAGGAGAGGCCAAATGTTAAATTTGTCAAAAGCAAACAGAAAAATTACTCTTTGCCCTTTTAATACTGCGCAAAAAGTGGACTTGGGCGAAGTGAAAGCGAAAAGGCTTGATGACGATCGGATGAAATCTCAGGGTGCCTGCTCTGCCTGTTTACAGCAGGCAGGAAAAATGGCAATATCCAAAGTTAAAGAGCCTTAACAGACCAAATTGGGGATTCTTTTTTTAAATGTACGTGTGACCTGCAAAACCAAGAACAGCCTGTTTTCCACAGAGAACGCCAAGTCTGGCAGTGGAAAGGAGGACAGGGAAGACGGTGGACTGTCCATGGCCCTGTTACCCGGACAACACAAGGCACGACCTTCCCTCACAGCTGGTCCCCAGATGTCACCCATCCCTGCCTTAAAGTGGGAGTGGGACACGCGGCCCCAGGCTGAGAGCTGCAGACAGGCATCACCAGGAGAAAAGGCGCTTCCCAAGGGGCGGCCCCGATGCCCAGACACACTCTGTTCTGGTGAATGGACACTGGAACGCACAGGGCGCTCCCCCCACCGTGGGAACCAGCTGCAGACCGGGCCACACCCAGGAGCTGTACTCAATCCCAGGGGAACCGAGGCCACCATGGAAGGAACTGAAGGAGCTACCCACTGGTACCACACAGGTACCACCACCTAAGGATTGAACGACACCCTGCCCTCCCAGAAGGCCACCTCGTGGCCAAAGGTGGCCGGGTTTCTGTCAAATCCAGAACACGCCTGCTTCACCCACATGCGGTGCTGCCGCCCCACTGGGGCGCCCAGGACAGGAACGGACCGACACCAAAGCAGCCCCCGTGCACCTCTTATCCCCAACATGTGGTTGAGGCGCGCTTTCGATACATTAGTTTTGTTCCTCCAAAGTCCTGTAAATAATGTATCATTGTCCCCATTTTGTAGGGCGGCAACCGAGCACAATGATTCAAATCAAGGGCCCCACAGCTCGTGGTTGCCAGGTGGGGACTCGGCCCAGACCCCCGGCCCCGTGCTGCCCAGCTCCAGCAGGACCCTGCGCCACACCATTCCCGGGCCCAGGCCAGGCCCTGCTTGGCTGGGAGGCCGTTCCCTCCGTGCAGGGCCTTGATTCTCAGGGCTGTCTTATTCGCTGTTCAAACACCCCCTCGGGCCCTGGGCCTGCCAGGGAATATTACTCAGAATGCTTGTGCCCCGGCCAGTGTGGCTCGGTTGGTCAGAGCGCCACCCTGTAACCCAAAGGCTTCGGGTCCCGCTCCCAGTCAGGGCACACACCTGGACAGCGGGCCCGACCCCTGGTCCGGGTGTGCAGAGCCCCGGTCCAGATGCGTATCACCCCAGTCCGGACGCTGGCCCCCAGTCTAGGCAGCTACAGGAGGCTACCAATCAACACTCCCTTCTCACACCCATGTTTCTCTGTCTCCCTTCCTCTCCTCTCTCCCTCTAAAAGTAATGAGAAAAAATGCCCTCACGTGAGGATTTAAAAAAAGAGAGAGAACTTTTTTCATGCATACTTGAATCTGGTTTTAGCATCCACTGTGCTGAAGTTGGGGAAACTGAGGCTTCTGAAGGCAACAAGAGAACTGCCAGGCCAGTTCCTGCAAAAGGGGGACCCGAACCACCCGAACCGCCACCGGGGCTTGGACACGCTCTGGACAAGCCAGTCTGCAGCGCCGCATGGCACTGCGTGTTCTGAGATGCAGTTATCAATGCCAAACCCATAAACGTGTGCTTAATAATTAACGGGGCACTTCTCTCAGGGGAGGGGAAGTTCCTGGGAAGACAGGGTGGCAGGGGTGGGGAACAAGCTCCACTCGGTCACCTGTCCAGGAGCCCCATCCTCCTCTGCCGGGCGAGGTCATCACTGCCAAGGCAGGAAGGGGCTGGGTGATAAGGATGTGAGAGAACTTTGGGAAATGCAAAGTGACAAACCAGTGAGTCGGTGCTGCCCTTTCGCAGACAGGGACAGTCTGGCACTTCTTCGGGCCACTTCAGACCACCCCCCACCCAGTAGGTGAGTGGCTGTTTCGTTCTGACAAAACTGACCCCCGATACTCAGCTGAAATGCTGAATGAGTCCCATTAACTCTGAACACATGCTACACAGAAGTGAACGCCCCCATCGGAGACTCTTTCTGCACCTGCTGGTGTCCCTGGGGGACCTTAATGGCAGTTGCCCGAGGGACAGGGACTAGGTGCTCCTGCCTGGAACCCTGTCTGCCCGCCTGAGGGGCAGAAGCAGCAAGCTTGGCCCCAGGCAGCAAGGCAATGATCAGTGTAGGGATGTACAAATCATTGCCGCCCCCCACGTGTGCGTGAGGAAGACGTTTGCAGTCCTCCACGTGTGTCCTCGCACACAGTAGGCCTGCACTGATGTCTGCTGAGCACACGTTCTAAGAGGCACTCGCCAAGATTCCAGGAATGCAGTGACTGCTGCTCCTGCCGTGTACAAACACCGGTCGGTCATGGCCACTCCCGAAGGACTGGCTGAGTCTCGGAGGTTAATGGAGGTCGCTGGGGGTGCCCTTGGCTCTGGGCTGGGAACGGCACAGCCTCCCCACATGGCACCCGCCCCAGCCCGGCCTGATAACAAGTATCAGATAAACAGAAAGTACAAATTATATAAGCACGACTAGCTCCCCCTTAATGCCCTTAATGCCCTTTGTTCCAGAAAAGAAAAAAAAAAAAAACAAACAGAATAGTTCATTGGGCCAAAAAGCTATTACTTAAAGCAAGGACATTCTGAGCCAAGTGATCGCATTGCCCGCGTCCCTGAGAGTCGGCCTGGGCAGGAGGGACAGCCCCCTGTCCCGCCACCGCAGAAGGCAGCTCGGAGGGAAGGCGTCCTCACCGCGGCTCAGAGCTGCCCCGGGGCCTCGGGGACAGCATGCTCCCCCCAGGTCTGTTTCTCAAATTCATTAGTCAGGGTGGGAAATTCTACCCCCCCACCATTACTTTAAAAATACTTTTTTAACAACTTGAAAGGCTTATTTTTTTCAATTACAGTTGACATTCACTTTTATATTAGTTTCAGGTGTATGGCGCAGTGGTTAGACACCTACGTGACATATGAAGTGGTCCCTCCATACGTCCAGTGCCCCCGGTATCATATGCGGTTATTATAACACTAATAAGTGTTACTATTAGTTATAGTAACATTTATTAGTGTTATTATAACACTGTATTACGGTGGGAACTCTTCATTAATTGGAAAACGACTACAGCTACTCTGGAGTCGCCATCTGGCCCAGGGTGGGGGACGGTCAGTCGGTATGTAAGGACGAGTGCCCCCGCTCCTTCTCCAAACACACACAGAGCACGTCCCCTGTGTCTCTAACAAGACAGACTGTCCCTGCCACCTGGGGCTGACATCCCAAAGGGGACTGAGGCACCGTGTGGGGAGGGAGTGGCCCTCGGACCCCAGGCGATGGCAAGTGGGCCTGTCTGGCGGAGGGAGGGCGGCAGCCTGGGTCCTGAGGACTGCGGGCCTGTCGGGAGGTGGCGCTGGCTCCTGCCCTGCACTGCTGGACAGCCGGCTCCAGCCACAAGCGCCCGTGGGAGGGGCCGTCGAAAACCAAGCACGTGCCCGCTATGCCTGCCCTTGAGTGTCCTTGCAGGCCTCTCGATGTGTGATCGATTTCACAAAAGAAAGCTCCTGTAGCCTCTGACCCAGATATTTCTTCTGTAACTTTATCCTACAGATAAACCCACCCACAAGTCAAATGCAGGTACTCACGGTGGCAACAAAATATACGCACTGAACACCACCCCACTGTCCATCGAGAATGAAAACTGCTGGCCCAGCGTGGAGGGGGGCCTGGCGGCCAGAGGAGGGGCGGACTGAGTACAGACAGGAGGCGTTCCCACACATCAGGCGCAGGCAGTGGGCCGTGGCCGAGAGAGACAGTCTGACCCCGCCGGGCACCCACGGGAAACGACCGGGTGCCCAGGGAAGCTGCCGATGCACACGGAGCCCCAGTGTGGCCTCAGACTCGCTCTGGGGCATGTGTGGGCGTGGGGAGGGGACTTAGGCATTTCACCTGGTAACCTTCTTGACTACTTCAAATCTGGACTCTTGGCACGTAATCATTTTGGAACACAAGAACTAGTTGATAAAAAAAAACCCACTTGGTTCCATGAAGGGCCTGCGCTGGAATGAGGGAGGGCCCCCCACACCACATGGCTGCAGCACGTCTTCCAGAGGGGACTTCAGCCCACGCACACTTTGAGGACCGACGGCCACAGAGGGTGCCGACCCTCCGTCGCCTCTCCCCTGCGCGACTGTGCGTCTGTCCAGACAGCTGTCGCCGCTGCCACCCCCTTCACTCTGTTCTCACAGTGACCCTCTGAAAACCTACGTGAGACCACGTCTCCCCTCAAGCAGAACAAAAGCCCCGGGCAGAGCACTCCCACAGAGTGCAGCCTGCTCACCCTCCGTTACCTGCTCCTCGGCCCGCATTCCCGGGGCGCTCTCCCCACCGCCCCAGCCCCAGCCCCACCTGCTTGCCTGCTCCCTGTGGTGCCTCAGGCCTGGGTCAGGTGGGCCTCTGCAGCCCGCCCCCACCCCCCACCCCATCAGCACACCAGGCCCTTCTCTGTCTTCTCCTTCTGTCCCCAGCACTTCCGCCCCCCCCCCATGAGCTGCACCGGTCACTCACTCAGACCGCCCACGGCCTCCCCCACCCCACCCCCCGCCCCCCGCCTGGGACAGGAGCCCCTGGAGGGCGGGACCTCTGTCTGCTGTTGTGCTCAGGGCCACAGTCCCCACACCTGGTGTCGGAGCATGGGCAGTTGCTTGGTAAAAGTGGAGATGAATTCAGGATGAGAAAGGCCGAACGGAAGAGTCCGGGTTACAGTGGTTGACACAGACCAAAGGCCCACAGGCGAAAGTACCCGGAGAGCTCCCAGGACGCGGCTTTAAGTCTAGTGTAAATTCTTCCACAGACACTGCTGCCCGTACTGAACTGACCCACACGCGACTCAGGAACCACAGTGGGGGGCTCGGTTCCCAGCTGCCTCCCACCAGCCAGCCGCACAGGAAGCCCCTCTGCTGCCCAGCCGGATCTCCGCTGGGGCCCAGGGGATCCTGGGGCCTCTGTTCCCGTCTGTCTATCCGTCCATCTGTGCCCTGCGAGAAAGGACGAAAGGACAGGCCTCCTGCTTGTCTGCAGCCCTCCCTGCCTCCCACACGCAGGGGCTCGGGGTGAGGCCCAAGGCAATGCGCCGCTGTGCACCACTGGCAAACAGGGACCCCTCTGTAACAGCGCCAGTGCCTGGCCCAGCTGCTCTGTCCCCAGGGACCTCATCTGGGAAAGTGAGCGCCCCCCAGAGGAGAGGCAGAGAGCAGCAAATCGGGCGACTCACATCTCTGGAGACCCCGTGGTGCACTTGCTTCAATGGTGACCAATCGACCGCTCGTGAGCTGTGAAGTGCTTGGTTTCCGGTTTTACCTTTTCTTCCCGAGGGGTGTCTCCTCACGGGTTTTCTTTCCAGGGACAGTTCACACTCAGTAGCACTCTGCACTATTTCAGGTGCTCGATTTGGAAGGTGGCCCCTGAGGAAGCCCACGGAGGCCCATGGTGGGCTGGGGGTCCCCCCGAAGCTCCCACCAGGGCGTCCGGTGTGGGTCCAACACAATCAGGTGGTTCCAGGGACTGAAAAGACAGAGCATGGGGTTGCCCCGGAAACCATGTCCTGAAAGGACAGTTTTGGTGACTCCCAGCACAGAAGCACCTGCCCGAGCCTGAAGGGGGAGCTGGGGTGAGGAGGAGATTAGGAACTAACTGCATCACCGGGAGCAGACACGGCTCGGACTCTTCAACCTCACAGTGAGAGAGAGAAAGGATGGGGAAGCGCATCTCGTTTTGTTCGAGTCAACACGACTGAGCAAGGCTCTTCCTCCCACAGGAAGAAGAAATCCTGTTGGGGAAGGTTAAGGAAAAACACGTTTTTCTGAACAGACCAACCCGGAGAAGCCACTGCACAGCATCAAACATGGCGACACTTGGGCTCAGTGCCTCATCGCCTCCGAAGCAGGCATGTTCCCGCTCAGGTGTGACACCAGCTTTGCTCTTTCAACCCGTGACAGCTTCAAGTCCAAATGTCAACTCTTTTGAGTCACACGGGGCCATCAAACGCAAAGAGGGCTCCCTCACAGCCGGCCTCCCTTCCACCAACCTGAGTCCTCTCGACTCAGTCCGCTCCGCCCTGTCCGGCGTCCTCCCCGCAGTCACAGCCGACACGCCGTCCCATGGTCTGCTTTTCCCAACCGCGTAAGTACTTCCCCTTTGTCTGTCCGCCTTCCTGTCACTCCTAAATGGCTTTTTAAACGTCATTGACGTGCCAGGCCCTCACGGGCAGACCTCAGGGACAGGCTCTTTCACGGTGGCAGCTGTGTCAAGGCTCACGGAAGTCCCCGTTTTCCGTCCCCACACTTCGCTGGAGGCTCCGGATCTCCTGCATTCCACGGACAGTCCGTGAGCCTCTCAGACACAGTTCAAAAAGCAAGATTTCAACCTCACAACCTCCACCTGCATTGAAGGGGCAGGTTTCACACCCATAAGAAAGGATGGGAATACGCCCTGGGAGGCGTGGGAGGAAAATGACCCCAAGACACACAGGCAGGCAAATGCTGCTGCCTCTGGGGCCCTGCCTGTCCCACGAGGAATCAGAGACACCCGGGGGGTGAAGGAGCACCTGCGACGCTACACGTCAGTACGAGACGGACGGAAAGGAGCCTCCAGCTCACGCGGCTCTGAGTCTCCTGTGGGGGGGGGCACAGGGATCAGGCGAGCTGCTTCTGGTGGTTTCTAAGAGCCTTCACGTGAATAAACATTTATAAATTTTTATAAATTTATAAATGTGAAATTCCTCTGCCCTGGCCAGGTGGCTCAGTTGGTCAGAAAATCTTCCAGTGCATCAAAGGTTGTGGGTTCAATTCCCAGTCAGGGCCCACACCCAGGTGTGACCCTCGGTCCAATGCACACAGGAGGCAACCAATTGATCTGTCTCTCCCCACCCCCTTCTTCCCTTTCTAAACATTAATAATTTAAAAAATCCTCGACGAGGATGAAAAAAATTCCTTTAAATGTTTTCTTTAAGCTTTCAGAGTATGTAGACTCTGAAAAGAGTTTGCGGTCCATCCAACCCGACACTGTCACCCTCCCTCCCAGGGACAGTCGGGTAGACCGGTGTCCCTGAAACTCCCTGGGATGATGTGATTGGCTGCACTCAGTTCCCCCGGAGAAGACTGGCAGCAGTTCTCAGTCTGGGTTAGGGAGTCACTAAGAACACCTGCTGGAGTGAGAATTTTTAAAGGAAAATACAGCCGTTCACGTACCCCAAACAAGCAAAGTCAGTAAAGCCACACTGAACAAACTTTAATTTCTGATGATTCAGAAGTCATTTTTTACTCTTACAGTAAAGGGCTCTCGGGGCCAAAACTTGGAAGCCTGGTCCCAACCTTCCATTACACAGCGGCGGGGACTCGGGCACCTTCTCAGCATCCTGCCACCTCTGCTTGAAAACGAGAGTGAAGTTGGACACGCCCTGACTTCTCTGAGCCTGAGATGCTCCAAAAGAGCCTTCTACTGGCAAGAGACTCTGGGGAACGTGAGTGGCTTAGAGCCAAGCAAGTCTAAGGGCTGCGCATGTGCAGTGACCTTCTGGGCCGCACAGCACTTTCCTCCCCAGTCAGACCTGAGCCTCATGGCCCCCCTGGGGAGGACGTCCCCTCCGGGACCCTGGAGTCCACGCTTGAGCTCACTCTCAGAGGCTCACTGCGAGGCCAGCCTGTGTCTCCTGAGCACAACCGCCTCCCAGAAGTTACGTCCAGTGTTGGTGACCCGGTGTGACACCTGTGGTGCAAGTCCAGCGCACACAGGGCTCAAGGCGTAAAGGGCGAGTCGCAGCATCAGCCCGCACACTTCGCCAGACGGGCAAGCAGCAACCTGACTGTCAGCGACCACGGCCTCGGGTGCTGTGACAGGCGCTCTGGCCCCGGGTCCCCAGGCTTCCCACCGAGACCCCTGTTCGTGGCTGCTGGGAGGTCGGAGGTGGGGCCAGCACGGGGGTTCGGTGAGCTGTGACGTATCGGGTGGGAGGGCGGCACAGCAGATGGGTTACTCCTGCTTCCAAGAGGGGGCAGGAGACATTACCTCTGACCCCACTGAGCACCCCTCGAAGGCCTCTCAGGGGCCGTGTGTCTACCCGGATGCTGAGAAACCCAGAGTGGGACGTCCAGCAGAGGCAGGGACACCAAGCTGCATCTCAAGGGGCCGGTGGGAGTCAGGGGTGTGTGGAGGGGTGCAGGGCGGCCCAGAAAGAAGAGTCCTCCGGGGAGGGGGAGCGAGGAGTGGTAAGTGAGGTCAGAGGAGGGTGCAGGCCGGTGTGGGCGGGGCCGCCCAGGATCCAGAGGGCAGCATGGCAGGGCTGGGTGTCTGCCCGAAAGGGGAACAACGAGGGAGGAAGGGGGACTGGTGCCGCGTTTCTGCACAGAAATCCCCGTGTGGTTTAAACATGGCCAACTTCTCACAATTCGTAATCATCAGTGGCTGGCCAGGCTGAGGACTATTTTACATTCTATTCATAGTTACATTTTTAATTGAAAGGACCAGAGGTCATTCTGTTACTGTTATTATTAACAAGCATTATACATACATATACAATACTTCCAAAAGAGCCCAGAAAATGACACAGAATCCCAAAGCAAAAGGGATGCAGATGATATTAATCACTCTAAAATTTCAAAGCTAACACAACAACAGAAGTTTAAAATAAAAAACCAACACACACCCAATAATGTTAGGATGCTAGGAAGAAGAGAAAGCCGCCCTCCCTCCCAATTTCTCTTCTCTGCAGGACCACCTTTCCCGGCACTTAGATCGTGCCATGTGCCTGCGCCAAACCCACGCACTGGGAGTCACGCCCGCCTCCTCCCCTTCTGTCCTGGCCCGTGTGGCCCCTCGGTCCCCCCCGCCGGCCAGCCCCGATGAGCCCCAGTCCAGGGATCCCCCCCGTTTCTCCAACACACTAAGCCGTTCCTGCCTCAGAGCCTTGCACACGCCACTGCCTCACCCCGGGAGCTCTTCTCTGAGGGAGGTGCACGGACCCCCCCACAGCGTCCGGCCTGCTGCCCAGAGTCCTCGGGGAGCCCCCCGACCATGCTGTGGCATCCAGCCCCACCTCCCACCCCCTGTTCTCCTCGCAGACCTCGTTAAAGCACATCACTACCCGAGCTGCTTCACCCGGGCACCGTTCACTGCTCCTTCCAGAAGGGCCCCTTCGGGGGCATCTTGCCCACGGTGGGCCCCCCTAACTCATCGACATGGACAGAGACGTGCTGCCACCTGCACAAACGAGACGGTGGCAAAGAAAAGCCGCAGGAGTGTGTGGTCAGCAGCCGCATTTCTGAAGCCGCGCATTGACCTCTCCTGGATCACCCAGGAAAGAAAAGAAGACGAGTTACCAGATGAGAGCCAAAGTAACTTTCAGTCACCCCTGAAAAGTCAAGTCTTCTGCAACGGTCAGCTTACGTGGTCACTTAGTGGAAAGACCTCCCCACCGGAGCCTCCTGGGCGGCCCCCAGGACACCCGGGGCCACACCTCACTTCGCTTCCACTGACCCAGAGGGGGTCCCCTCTGAACACGAGGAAGCACCTGCGTGAGGGGACGAAAGGTCCAGCTGGTCAGCCCGCACTTTAAAGTCTCACGTCGTAGGGACCGCCCTGCCCCCGAGTCGGCACTTGTGTTTTCGGTGGGATTTGAACGCGTTTGCCAAGCCAAGCCCCTGCAGCGAGCCCCACACGCACGCCCCCAGCACCTCGTCTGACACCACAGTTACGGGGCGACCCCTGGAAAGTGGAAGAGGTGCAAGGCTTTAAAAGATTGGAAACAAAAGGTCCCCACGATTCTACACGGCTCCGGGACTCTCTTTGAACCCCGAGCCACCCTGGAGCACACACGAATTTCTCAGAGCAGCGAAATGCAGAAACACAGCTCCTTGGAAAAGCCGGGGGCTGGACCAGAGGAGCGCAAGGCCACGGTCACCGGCCGCCGCAGACCAGCGCCGTCTCCCTCTTCACTGCAGGTCCTTGAAACAAGAGACCTTGCCGAAGCCTCCGTCGGGGCCAAAAACAAACGAGTGAACAAGTGAGAGGGGGAGGACGCACACACGGGCGGGCGCACAAAGGGCAAGACCCCGAGACGGCGAACGCCAGGGCCCCCGAGCCAGCGGGGCAGCCTGTCCGTCCGGTGCCCTCAGCTGTGGTGTCTAAAGGGGAAGTGGCTGCACACAGATGACACTGGTCCCCCGATCAGACCGCCGAGGGAGCCTGGCAACAGCCCACGCCCACCCCACCCTCTGCGTACGTCCTTCACAGAACCAAATCCTCTCTCCTCCCAGCGTCTGCAGTGGGAAGAACAACTAACGTTTCCATTCTGGAGAAAAATGCTACTGCAGCTGGTGAAATGCTCCTGGAGATCAGAACAAGATATTCCGACCCAGAAATCGCGCATCTGACGCGGGAGCGTGTGAGCATGCGAATAAGCAGACCCGGTGCAGTATTGTGGGGCTGTGGCCACAGAAACTGAGGAAGAAACTCCAGTTGCACAGAACTGTTCACAAACACACCAGATACTAAAATACCAGCAAAGAGCTGCCGTGACGCACCCTGTTCTCCTCCGACAGAGAACAGCCAGTCCCCGACGGCCTTCCGGGCTTCTCCTCACTGGAGACATGTGCGCGAGACAAAGGCAGTAAAAAGAAGCACAAGGAGAGTTGGGCACTTTCTCTAATTTCACCAGCAACTTGGTACCAATAAGACCTCACACATATCGGAGTTTGCTGGGACTGTGGAAACTTGCCTTTGTGCAACGAGGACTGTTTCCAGCTTTTCATAAAAGCCAATCGACTCCAGAAAGCCCGACGGAGGCACCCACGCGTCCCACGCAGTGTCCCCACATGGTGAGGGTGGAGAAGTGTCCCCACATGGTGAGGGTGGAGAGGTGTCCCCACATGGTGAGGGTGGAGAAGTGTCCCCACATGGTGAGGGTGGAGAAGTGTCCCCACATGGTGAGGGTGGAGAAGAGCCGGGTTCTTTCCGTCGCTACCTGCGGCCCGCCCAGGCCTCGTACAGGACCGTGCCCTCCCCTCCCCCTTCGCCTGCGTGTAGGCCCCACTCCCGCCCTGGGGCCCTGTCCCCACTGCGTGTCCTCTCACTCTGCTCGCACATCTTTGAGCGAGGCAGCCACACACAGAAGACCCTCGTGGGCCCACACGTGGAATAAACCTGCCGGCTTCGGCCCCAGGGCCCCGCTCCAGCCTGCTCTCCCAGCCTGAGGGACCTGAACAACCCAGGCCGCACACCGCCACCGCCAGAGACCGTCCTTCTGGCCACCTCCCACCCGTGCTGCAAGGCCGAGTTTAAGTGCCGCCTCCTGAGGAGCCTCCCCCCCCACGCCAGTGACCCTCTGCCCATCACTGTCCCTTTGCAGTTCCTCTACAGTGCCATTATCTCCCCAGCGAAGCTGTCAGCTCCTGAGGGGACCCTGGTGCCTGTCACAGTGCCTGCGGCTGCTGAGTGACAGCAGCTAGAGGAAGAATGGAGCCTGGGAGTGGATTTCTCGGGAAACCGCAAAGTGCCAGGCGCCCCCGTCCGTCCAGGGTGCGCCTCGGCTCGGTTCCCCGTCCCTGCTCGCCGCACCTCCTCCCTCCCTGTCCCACGGACATCACGGTTCTCCCGTGCACGCGGCCCCTCTTCCACATGCCCAGAGACTTGCTCTGGACACAATGCATCCTCACCGACACTTGTCTGCAGTCGGAGCGTCAGAGAAGCCTGTCTGCAGGAGAGCGTGACGAAGAGTTCCCACAAAGTCCGGAACTCAGGCGACCCCCACCACTCACTGCCAGGGGGCTAGTGTTTTCTTTTGCAACATAATTGATTCAAGTCCCATAACCACCGAGATTCAATTTGGTTTGTTGCCAAAAAGCCCAGGAGAATCACTCAAGAACACGACAGCACCGAGCAGGGGCAAGCGTTGCCCACACAGACGAAGGTCAACCCGAGACGGGGCTCAGGGCGGGAAATCTCGAACACACAGGCCTGTGGAAACAGGTGCCAACTGGGAGCACCTTCAAAAAAAACCACGAGATCTGGAAGCCTGCTGCAGACGCCCACTTCCAAGCTGAGGAGGAGATTCCCTGTGTGTCCCGTGAGGGGCTGCCTGGGCGTCCCCAAGGGCACGGGCAGGGATCGGGACTGCGTGGGGACTGACCCAGCACCTGGGTCTTACGAGCTGCGTGCTCCAAGCAAGCCCCGTCACTGCTCTGTGCCTCTGGTTTTCCACTGGCAAACGGGAAGGCAGTGCCCACGCTGCAGTCTGCTTAGCGAGCGGCACCTTCACTAACACGAGGAAGGCTGTCTCTCCCACAGCCAGCACCCACTGCTGGCTCCCGCCCTGGCCCCGCAGCTGCACGCCCTCGCCTAAGTCTAGAGCCCTGCCGTTCCCCTAACCCAGACTTGCCCGAGGCCCACCGTGAGTGCAGGGCGGGCATGCAGGCCCTGAGCCCTTCCCACTGAACCCACATAGCTCCAGGAGGCAGGGATGGTGAGCACCCCGGGGGCCCTGAGCTGTGTGGGGACCAGCTGTGCGGACATGGAGCCCGAAGGCCGCCTCCTCCTCGGTCACAATCCCGGACTGCCTCTCCAGAAGGCTCCGCCTCCCGCTGCCAGTGAGACAATCAGGTACGAGCCCGCCTGGCCTGGCCCCGCCCACTTTCCCCAGCTCGCTCCCCTACCAGCCCAGCCACCCTGGCTTGGAATAAGCCAAAACCACCCTGCCAAATGCTGGGCCTGAGCCGACAGCCCTAAGACCAGACGCCGTCCAACTGCAGGGGAGCACACAAAACGTGTCTGAAGCAGGCCCAGCGAGCGGCCACTTCAGGTAAGGTCAGAAGGGCCTTTTGACGTCAAGCACTCTGTCCGCACTGGGGACAGTTTCTAACTTAGAAAGTAGTTGAATTAGTCCCTTGTTCAGAGTTGTATATGAATAGTGAACACTCAGCAGTGAAGTCCTGTGGCCTGAGAATGAAAATGAAACGGCTCTGAAGACCCTGTAGAAAGAAGGGTCAGTTTATTTATTCTGAACATTGGCCTGAGGAGAAAGGAAAGCCCAGAGGTGGAAGGTGCTTAAGAAAGCCCCACCGCTGGGCACAGGAGGCCTGGAAGTCCGTGGGGAAGGTCTCTGCCCTTTTACTGCGTGTGTGACCCAAAGCAGCAGCTCCAGAAATGAGACAGGGCCACAAGGCAAAGGGCAGAGAAGGAGGGCGGGGAACTGCTGTCTGAGCCGGTCCTGGAGGTTAGAGAAGCGATGTTGTCCAGGTGAGGCCTTCACAATACATTTAGATGTGGAGTCCTGCAGACACCCTTGAAAGATGGCGTTTTGCCTCTGCTGCCGTCTACGCCCACTGGCTCACGGGAAACAAGTCCTAGCACTCCTGTGGTCGTCTTCGGATGGCTTTTCACGTTCCGGTGACACGTCTCAGGGTACAGAGAGTGGGCAACAAAGGCAGGACGAGACCCAGAGTCACCTGGTCTCAGCCCAGCTCGGGGTTGGTGCCCCCACACGTCTGTCTCCTCGAGGAGCAGGGCAAACAGCGGGCGCTCCCGTCCCGCCTTAGGTAACAAACAGGAGCATGTCAGCTGACAGGCCCGTGCCCTGGACTGACTTTCACAGCAACCCCCCACCGGGCCTCTGCTTGGCAGGCACCGGGAACCTGGGGACTCAGGCTGCAGACTTCCCTAAGCTAGACACTGACTCGATGCTCCGCAGGTTTAAAAACAGAAAAAGCTACTCTAAAAAGGACAAAACTGACCATTTTCCAAGCTGATACTCTTGTGAGTGCAAGAAAATGCACATGAAGAGTACCTAGATTTAAAAGAAAAATGACTCAGAGCAGGCCCAGCTGAGTAAGTAATCTAACTCCGGCCACTTCCCGCCTCCCAGCCCCTAGGAGAGGCCGACCCCACGGTGGGAATGGAACACACTGGGACGTTTCTATGGGAAACAGGACCACCTTTGCTCTCAAAGTTGGGGTGGGATAATGGAGCCAGGAGACCTGCATTCTAGTGCTCCCTCTGGCCTTGACCTGCACACACCACCTGCCCGCCAGCCTTGGCCTCCCCGCCCACTAAAAGACAGGCGTCCCCTGAATCGCTGGACCGGCCGTGCTGCTGCGTCCTGTTCACCAACTCGCTCATCCACCAACTCGCTCATCCCGAACGCCCACTGCACGGCCAGGTGTGGAAGCTCACAGTGCACCAGACCAAGTCCCGGCTTCTTAGAGCCCACGTTTTAATGGGGTCCGCACACATCAGGCCTTCCACAAGCTGCTGAAGGCAGGAATGCTCCTCCCAGCACCTGCCACAGCGACCGCATTTCTGAAGCTGGAATTTTACCCTGGCCCATCGCATCAGCGCAGCCTGCTGTGCGGACGGTGCCGATGGGGAGGCTGGCGCGGACAACACTGTGATCAGCCTAACGAAGGCTAGCTGTTACTATTATTATTATTATTATTATTATTATTATTATTATTACATAGCCATTAAAGAATAAGAACTGAAATGGAATGGAAAGAAACAATGCTGGCGTAAAAACTCAGTCTCCTTCTTCGCTTGGTAATCAGCAGAGCATCCTACTCCAAAAACAGGTCTGCGTGTTCCAGCAGCAAGAGGAGGGAAGTGCGTGGCGCAGTGAGTTGTCTGACTGTGAGCTGCTGGAGAGCAAGTGCGGGTCGTCCACACCTGGAAACCGCACCCGGAACCTCGGAGCTGCGCACAGGCAGCCTCGCACAGGGGACCTCACGTCAGTGCGAGTTTGCTGACTGACGGAGGCCGGCGACCCGACCGGGGCTCTAAGGGCTACACACAGGGCCTGAGCTCCGCAACCACCCACACTTTCCCTTTAACAGCCAGCCCTCCTTCCACAGCCGTGGGAGGGGAGAAGGGACGAAGCCCAGTCACCGAGGTCAGGAGGTCAGCGGGTCAGGAAGTAGTGCCACCCGAATGTGACACCTGCCCTGGGGACAGGGAGACTAGCCTGGCCTGGAGACGGGGCGCCCGCCAGTCCCTGCTCCTCCCAGCTTGCAGCCCCCTCTTCTCGCTGCCAACCCCACAGTCCACACCTCCTCCAACTGCCCGTGCTGAGAGCTGCCTTTCTACATTCCTGCAGCATGTTTTTCAGTCCAAAAGTATTGATTTTTATAAAGTCCAGGTTATCCATCTTTTCTGTTTGTTGTTTGTTTTGGTGTCGTAGAAAGGTGTTGCAGATCTGCACCGGCTTCCTCCGAGAGTTTCACCGACCTGGCTCCCCGAGTGGAGCTAGGTTTTGTAAGAGGTGCGAGACAGGGGTCCAAATTCACTCCTTTCCACGCAGATCTTGGGTGGTCCCGGCATCGACTGTTCAAGAGACTGCTCTTTCGCTCACTGAAATAGCTCGGCACTCTCGTCCGAAATCCAGTGACCGTGAGTGGAAGGGGTTTGCCCTGTTCTCTTGAGTGCATCCCACTGATCTGCCCTCCAGCCAACGCCACACTGCTTCAAACACTTGTGGGTGTGTGCAGCTTTTTGAAACTGGGAAGAGTGAGTGCTCTGATTTCGTTCTGCTTTTTCAACCTTGTCTTGACTATTCTGAATACCTTGCATTTCCACATGAATTTCAGAATCGACTGATTGATTTCTATGGGAAGAAGTCAGCCAGGCTCCTGACAGGGCTTGCGATGGGTCTGTCCATCGGGGGGGAGCACCGCCATCCTAACAGTGGTAGGTCTTCCGTTCACGGACGTGGGGCAGCTTCCCATGTTCTGAGGTCGCCTCTCATCTCTTTCAACAATGTCGTCTAGTTTTCAGTGTGCAACTCTTATACTTCATTTGTTAAGCGTATTCCTAAACACTTTATTCTTTTTATGCTATTGTACATGGAATTGTTTTCTTAGTTTAATTTCTGGACTAGTCATTGCTAGCTTACAGCAATAGCATGTACTTCATATACTGATCTGAACCGTGCTCACCTGCTGAACCGTGTATTATTAGTTCTAACAGTTTGTTAGTGGATGCCTCAGGAGTTTTACGTACAAGATCACATCGCCCGTGCACAGACGTAGTTTCACGTTTCCATTCCAACCCGTGCCTTTCGCCTCTCTCCTCGCCTCACCGCCCCGGTGAGACCCCCCCAGCGTGCTGTGAGTACAGGCGGCGGGAGCCGGCACCCGGTCCTCTCAGTCTGTCCTTTCCCTCCCGCCGGCTCCGTGAGTTTTCACACACGCTCTCCATCGGGTCGAGAAGGGTCCTGCCCTGTGCGGTGCTGTCATCATGCAGGGCTGCTGTACCCTGAACCTTGGCCTCTCGCCTTCTCCCCGAACAACATGAGTGCCAGCCCCACGCCAGCCTCTCCGCCCACACGGAGCCTAGGGCTCGGGCTACCGGCTCTCTGTGTCCCACTCCATCAGTGTTTGGGTGGCGGGGGCTCTGGCAGGCATCCGGGGGCATCCAGGGGGAGGGGACTAAGCGATGACTGAATGGCCTCCTGCCTGGAGGGCGAGGAGCCTGGAGGCCGATAATGGGAGACTGTGCAGCAGAATGCGGAACACCCGGAGGAGAGGGGCCTCAGGTCAGAGACTGGGGCATCTACCACTTCCAGACTGTCAAGGACCTGAGGGCTCGATCTCTGCAAGTTCTGTGGACAATGCCCGCATCACTCTGCAGACTGACGATGCCCGTCTTGCTGCTGATGACTTCAGAGTCAAGTATGAGATGGAGCTGGCCATGCGCCAGCCTGTGGAGACATCAATGGGCTCCGAAAGGTCACTGATGACACAAATATCACTCGGCTGCAGCTGGAGACAGATCAAAACTCTCAAGGAGGAGCTGTTCTTGACGAAGAAAAAACATGCGGTGGGGGGAGTGTAGGGCCTACAGAGCCAGATTGCCAGCACTGCGCTGACCAGGGATTTGGATGCCCCCAAATCTCAGGACCTCGGCAAGATCACAGAGGACACCCAGGCTCCGAGAGGAGCCAGACAAGTACTGGTCCCAACAGACTGAGGACAGCACCACAGCGGTCACCTCCCAGACCACTGAGATGACACGTGCGGAGCTGAGACTCGCAGTCCAGTGCTTGGAGATGGACGTGGATGGATGAGAAGCCTGCGGGCCAGTCTGCACACTGGCCTGAGGGCGTGGAGGTGGGCCGTGCCAGGCGGCGGGGCAGCTCGGTGAGACCCTGCTGTACGTGGAGTCGGACCAGCCCAGACCTGGGCCAAGGGGTGGCACCTGCCCTGGGAGCTGAGGCCCTACTGAACACCGAGGTGGAGCTGGAGGCTGAGACCACCGCCCACCACCACCTGCTAGAAGAAGGGGAGGACTGCGATCTTGGTGACACGCAACTCCAAACCATCCATCCGGAAGGCCACCCCCCCCACCACAGGCTGTGGACCACAAAGTGGTGTCTGAGGTGAAGGACACTGAAGTTCAGAAGCATGAAGGCGACAGATATGGGGCACCCCGTGGGGGCAGGAGGCCAGTAAAAAGGCAGAGGTCATGAGGAAGAAAAAAGAAACAAAAGATACCAGAAAATATGATGGATGGACCGAAAACTACGTAATTATTTAAACGCTTGCATGATGAAATGTCACGTGGAATGCAGATAAAGAAAGTGGATTCAGCACGACTGAATCCACGACATTTACCTCTAAAACACGGTAGAGGCCGACATGAAGAGGGAGGCCCCAGCGCACGGCACAGAGGAGCTGCCACGGAGGAGCACGCAGGAGAGAAGAGACAGCTGGGGCACTGATGGGACTGCCCCCTGAACTTCCGCCCGCGACACCGGGCCGCATAACCAGGCCACGTAACCTCGAAAGTCCCTGGCCCTCTGCTTTCGGTCTGTCACCCACTGAGAAGCCTCACGCTGCAGCTGCAGGACAACAGAGTCTCCTCCACCAGCCTGGCCCCAGAGTGACTGTGGGGGACTACACCCCAGTGCCCCACAAGGGACGTGCACAGCGAGCAAGAGAGACGTTTTTGTCAGGTGAAGCCTCTGAGATTTGGGGTTTACTTGTTACTGCAGCATAACCTAGCCAAGTCTAAAACAGAAAACTACCATGTGGAGAAAACAGCTTATTAACTCCCTTAAAAAATGAAAATAACTTATAAAAATAAGAAAAGTTAAGACTTCTGGCCAAGATGGAGGCATAGGTGGAAACACTGTACCTCCTCGCACAACCAAAATTAAGGACAACAAAGATTTAGAAACAAAAACACAATCAGAACAGACAGAAAGCTGAACTGTATGGAAGTCTGACAACCATTCATACAGATCGGTAAGAGGGGCGGAGTCAGCAGCTGGTGGAGAGGGGTCACAGCAGGAAAAAGCATGGTTGGCAGACCCAGGCAGGCAGGCGGTGCGGGGCTGACCGCAGTCACACATTCAGGTACAGACAGACTAGGCAAAAATGGGCAGCAAGACAGACCGTGTAACCCAGGGCCCCAGTGATGGGAAAGAAAGCACCGATTAAAAAGGGGCCGGGAGAGATTCCCAGACTTACAGGAGAGTTTGTTGAAGAGACCCACAGGGTCCTAGAATGTACACAAGCCCACATACCCGGGAACCAGCACCAGAAGGGCCCAATTTGCTTGTGGGAAGCCACAGAGGGGACTGAAATCCTAGCAGGCGCTATTGTTCCCTCTCTGATCCCGCCCCCACACAGTGTAAGAACCAAGCTACTCGGTTGCCCCGCCCTGGTGAACACCTAAGGCTCCGCCCCTCATATATAACAGCAACAACCTGACCCCCCCCCCCAAAAAAAAGGGCTCAAATGGAAGAACCGACCAAATCCCCAGAGCCAATACATCTAAGTGACCAAGAGATAACCAACCTATCAGATGCACAGTTCAAAACACTGGTGATCAGGATGCTCACAGAACTGGTTGACTCTGGTCACAAATTAGATGAACAAATGAAGGCTACACTAAGGGAACCAATAGTGATAGAAAGAAAACGGGCTCAAATCAATGGAGTAGACCAGAAGGAAGAAACAAACATCCAACTGGAAAAGAATGAAGAAACAAGAATTCAAAAAATGAGGAGAGGCTTAGGAACCTCCAGGACATCTTTACACATTCCAACATCTGAATTATAGGGGTACCAGAAGGGGAAGAGGAACAGCAACAAGTGGACAACTTATTTGAACAAATAATAAAGGAGAACTTCCCCAATCTGGCAAAGGAAATAGATTTCCAGGAAATCCAGGAAGTTCAGAGAGCCCCAAAGAAGCTGGACCCAAGGATGAACACACCAAGGCACATCATAATTGTATTAGCCAAGATTAAAATGAAGGAGAGAATTCTAGAAGCAGCAAGAGATAAGGGGACAGTCACCTACAAAGGAGTTCCCATCAGACTACCAGCAGATTTCTCAAAAGAGACCTTACAGGCAAGAAGGGGCTGGAAAGAAGTATTCCAAGTCACGAAATCCAAAGATCTACAACCAAGATTGCTCTATCCAGCAAAGCTTTCATTTAGAATGGAAGGGCAGATAAAGTGCTTCTCAGATAAGGTCAAATTCAAGGAGTTCATCATCACTAAGCCCTTATTATATGAAATGTTAAAGGGACTTATCTAAGAAAAAGAAGATGAAAAATATGAACAGTAAAAAGACAGCAAACTCACAATTAACAACCACACCTAAAACAAAAGCAAACTAAGAGGACAGCTAGATCAGGAGCGGAGCCACAGAAATGAAGATCACATGGAGGGTTAACAAAAGGGGAGTGGGGGGGGAGAAGGTACAGAGAATAATTAACATAGATGGGAGGTAGAAAATGGGGGGAGGGCAAGAGTAGTGTGGGAAATGTAGAAGCTAAAGAACTTATGACACATGGACATGAACTAAAGGGGGGGAATGTGGGTGGGAGAGGGTGTGCAGGGAGGAGGGGAATGAAGGGGGGGGAAATGGGACAACTGTAATGGCATAATCAATAAAATATATTATAAAAAAGAAAAGTTAAAATGACAATACCAGTGATGGTGGGGCTACAGGAAATGGCAATGTACTCTACCGTTGCCAATAGGCTTCATGGAAAAATTTGGAAACACAGAACAAGGCTGGTGGCAGTTATCAACCTCTGACCTGCATTCCCGCTCTGGGAATATGCCTCAAGCACATGAACTCAGAGAAAAAGAGCTTGAACAAAATGTTCCTCTCGGTAACATCTGTACAGCAGAGAGCGGAGGCAAGTCCAACGCCACCAACAGGGAAAACAGTGGAGCCTCGACAGCAGAGCACCAGGCGGCCGTCATCAGGAATGGGCAGGTGGCAGTCTGATGCTCGGAGCCGGTGGAGGCGCAGAAAAGCAGCCAGCACAAAACACAGCAGACACATTTGGCACGCGTGAACTTCAAGGGCAAGGGCTGTGTGTCTTTGCTTTTGCAGCCCCGGTGAGGCAGATGCTCAAAGACTTGCCAAGTGACTGAACGTCCGAAACAACTAATGACCACATTCTGGGGGGTGGCCGACAATAACGGAGGAGACTGGACAGGGAGTGGGTCTCCTTAGCCTCGCTTCTGCACAAGGGCGGCAGTGTGTCCACTTTATGATGCACACACTTGCCACAGGAACAGACATCTGTTTTCCACATAACAAAGCTGGATTCACGTTTCCGGGGACTGAGTGGTGGGCCACGCATGGCTTTACACAGAGAAACGCTCGCGGAAACCAGCTCCCCAGCACGAGGCAGGGTCCTCCTGGCGGTGTCCCTGAAGCTCCAGGAGGGGCTGGCGGCCGGGCCACCCGTCAGTGTTAGGCGCAGGCAGAGTGGGACCAGGCCACCCCCCCAGGTGGTGCCCAAGCACCGGAGGAGTGGTGGCCACACAGCGAGGATTTCATCACCCACACACCTGACACTTTCTCAGCCGACTCCTATTTGTGGGCACAGAACCTTCTCCCCCAACTCTAAAAACCAAGTGCCTTCCTTCGGCTAACAGCCCCATCCACGGAGGAGGTTCACCAAGTTTAAAGAGCAGTATCACCGAGCTGTCTGTCACCAGACAGACCCTCCTCAGTTCTGGTGTTGCCTTAAACCCACCACGCCCCGGCCCCGCCCCTCCTTCGCCCTGGCCGGTGCTGCCCTTAAGGCATCTCCCGATCACACTGGCCTCGGCCCCCTCGCAGTCACAGGCAGTCCGCTGGGTGGCGGAGGACCTCGCACCTCCTCGGGCGTCCCCCTCACTGCCTCTGTCCCCTGCAGTGACGTCCTGCAGACCTTCTCCCTGGCCACCTCCCTTCCACCTCAGGTCACCAGAGCCTAAAGAAAGTGTGGATGGGCCACGACCAACACACCCAGCAGACGTGGCTTCTTCCGCCCACACACTAGAGCATCTGCACTGACTGCCAAGCAGCCACACCCAGTGAAGACCCGCTTCCCGGCTCTAAAGGACAAGCGCACACGGATGTGCCGCCATGTCGACCCGGGAAGGGTCCAGTTCTGCCACGACACATAAGCCGCCTGACGAGGACAGAAGCCGTGTTGTTCCAACTTAACCTCAGAATCCCGTCACGCAAGCAGCGGGCACACGCACGCCCTCACGCCCAGCTGGAGGTCAGGGCTGGCAAGCACAGGTGAAGGGACACCTGCCACCCCCACCCCGGTTCACTCCAGGGTCTCCTGACACCCTGCCCCCAGCACCTAACCAGGGACAGGCGGCCGCAGCTCGAGAGACATATACAATGAAGCCGCGGGGAGCTGGGCAGTCAGTTCAGGCACCTCCACTTCATCTTTGCTCCCCGAGTTCTCGGGGCAGCTCCCCCACCACCACCTAACGAGCCACACCAGGCACTTCCCAAAGATCCCTTCTCTCAGGGGGCAGCACTCACCCAGCGGGGTCCGTCTTCCTTGAGCCGCAAGGTTTCCAACTGAAGACACACGCTGGAAGCCTAAAAAAAGAAAAGCCCAGAGGCCCAGATGAGACAGGCGGATTCTCTGCAAAAGCAGAAGGAAAACGAAGAACGGGTCAGGAGGCGGTCCTTTGTTCAGGCAAGAAAACGGCGGCATTCAACACGGGTGAGACGGGGGAGGCCTGACCCCCGGGAGCGGGCGGCCTGCTGAGGCCGGCTCCCAAGACCCGACAAAGGGCATTATTAATGGCAGCGTGAGTCAGAGTGGCCCCAGGTCAGCGGCTCCGGCTTCCCTGGTCCCTCCGCTGAGGCAGCCCCTTCGAGAAGCGGGGCTTCCTGTCACACAAAGGGCCTCTGTGGGCAGTTCCCCGCTGCCTCCTTGCTGCGCAGACCTGGGGCGCTTTGAGGGGAGAGAACCCCACCAAAGAGCGTGGCGCTTGGGACAGACCTAGGTCCCCGAAATGCCCTTCTGTGGTTCTTCACGAGATGTGCTGGCGTGACTGCTGAATGGCCCAGCACCTCATGCAACATCCTTAAGATGTTGATACTGTTTATCTATAAAATGTTGATACTGCTTATTTGTAAAATGGAACCAATCTGCCTTCGAGGTTCTGAGGATCAAATGGCATCTGCCTGGGACTGGCACTGTGCTAGTGCGGGGCCTTCAACAGTCGGTGGCGGTGCCAGAGTGAGGGGAGTGACTGCAGGCCAGCCTCCGTCCAAAGAGCCAGGCACTGTCACGGACCACTCCCCTCCCAAGATGCTGACTGACACACAACCTCCTCCGAGACAGGGGGTGCCAAGGGCTTGGAGAGGATTCTGCTCAGAATGCTATGGGAACAGACGGGGGTCCGGGGAGGATGCACGGGGCTGACGTTCCCATGGGACCTCACCAGGTGGAGAGGCAGAGACAGGCCCCCAGGGAGAAGACGCTGCAAAACAAAGAGGAGGCAATAACCAGCGCAGTGCGGGGTCACGCAGGCCCTCGGAACGGCCCTGGGAAGTGGCCGTGGCCTCTAAGGGGAGGAGGAAGAATTTACAAAGGGCAGAGCGCGTGTGGGCACAGGGGCTGGCAGCCGCCCTGAGTCACTCACACCTTTGGGAAAAGACTCCTGCCTGTCCGACCCACTACCAGCTCAGCCTGAGAGCCGCCCACGGCCCCCGAGGCCCAGAGGAGCCCATCAGAGCTCCGTCGTCGGGAGGTGAAGTGGTCAAGTGCTTCTCAAGCAGTGCTGTGACCCTGTGCCTTTGAAGTTAAAAATAGTCACACAAACCACAAAAGGATTTGAATTTTAAGCATTTCGCAGGTGTCTCTGCACTCAGCTATGGTGTGGCTTTCTCGAGCGTGTGCGCTGGAGCCAGAGTCTCCTGTTCCAAAGAGGGACACAGGGCCAGCTGGACCCGGCGTGACAAACTGACGACCGAGCTCTGATCTGCCGGGGGTTCTCTTCTTTGAAAAGCTCACATAACGTGAAGGTCCACCCAGTCATCTGGAAAAACACAGGGAACCCACTTATCGAGCAACGGCCTGAAACTAATGAGCTAAAACCGAGCATAAAGTTAACAGCAGAAGCTCCCCTCAAACGGGGAGAGTCAAGCGAGAACGCGGTTTGAACCGGCAGCTCGGAGCTCTCGTTTTGGAGCCCCTTGTGCCCCACCCGCACAGCAGGCGTGCCTGTGGCTGCCTGGCTTCCCAGGACGTCGTGGGCGGTTCAAACAGCACACACACGCGAGGGCCTGAGCGATGAGGCGAGCAGCGAACGTCCTCTGGACCTGCCTGTCCCTGCAACGCCCCCGTCTCCCTGGTTCTGACCCACCCGGAGGGCACAGGTCACCCCAGCAAACGGGCCTCGCACGCTCACTTCTCAGTTCAGCGCCAGTGAGATCTCAGGGGACACAAAGCAAACACCTGCGTATTTGGTTCATGAGGCTACCTGCCTAGTACACATCTGCAGGTGCAGGTGACAAGGGGGGAAATCGGCGACACTGCCACGCGTGGAGAAATGACCTGCTCCCTACATGAGGATGATGTGGGAAGCCCTGCAGGAAACGGCTTGTCACTCTCTTAACCGCAGGGACAGCCCCGAACCTGGACGCACGCAGGCGCACAGGTCACACCACGCACACGTGTGTGCACACACACCCCATCCTCTCTCCCTCCCTCCCCCCTCCCACACCCCCTTTACTCACACACACACGCACACACGCACACACACACACACACTCACACACTCACACACACACGCACACACGCACACACACACGCACACACACGCACACACACACACACACACACACACGCACACAGGGGCAGATCCTTTCCTTAACAGAACATCTGTCAATTTGGCGGGCTTAAAAAATAGCCTGTGTCCCAAATTTTCAAACATTTTCAATAAACTATGTAATTTATTCTGAAAAACTCAGGAGAATATTAAGCCAAGACAATGATGCTCTATTATTTTACGTGTATTTTCCTCAATATTCTGAAAACACCGACTTCCTGAGTGCCAGAACCTTGCTAAGAGCTGGCGGAAGGCGGCGAAGTAAACCGTGTGAGACGGGGGCCCTGCAGGCCCTGGGCGCCCAGTGCAGCAGCAGGGAAGGTAAGTCAAGGTCACGTCGGACTGGGCTGGGAGGGAGGGAGGGAGGGAGGGAGCGGGGAGCGAGGTGGGGGAGCAAGGGGAGCGTGCTGCCTGCAGCCCAGTGGCAGGAGTCTGAGCGCAGGCTGCCCTGAGAAGCTGGACAGACAGACGGAAGAGAACGCCCCGGAGCACGCAGATAGTCCGTGGCGTGTGAAACTCGGTCACGAGCTTACTCTAAAATGCCTGTTTCGGGGTGGGTGCTGCCCAGAACGGAGGTCTGTCTGGACGGCGGCACCAGGGCCATGCACTCCTTCACTCACCAAGACGTACTTCATGCAGGCACAGGAGATGCCGGGCCTGCTGGGAGCCGGAGGACTTACAGACAGACAGACCAGCAAGGGTGCAGACGCAGCGGTGGTCAGGAAGGTTCTCCTGAGGAGGGGACATCTGAGCAAATACTGGAATAAATGTGAACATTTACTCCCCTTCTCCGGATGGTGGAGTATGTGAATTCTGGGTTTTTCCTTTTTCCATACACATGTTTCTTAATTTTCTTCCCTAAAAACATATTAGTTGGGTTACTTCTGAAAATTGAAAAGGAAGCTGAGGCTCTACCTAGGCACCTTCTGTCACTTCCACAATGTGGACTCAAGCTTTTCCAGTAAAGGAATCCAAGTCCCCTATCTTCAAGTCAGACAACCGGCTCACGTATCGCTTACACTCCCTCACTCCCGGTGCTCCCAGCGCCCACGCGCCTCTCAGCCTGTCCTGCAGAGAACCTGGGCAGCGCCTCCCTGGCTGCGGCGAACCAGCGACCCGCTTCCCCCACGACTTGAAACACCAGCCTCCCAACTCGCTTCTTAGCACAGACCCCTGCGGAGCTGACTCCGCATAGCCCAGCACGGCGCAGCCGCAGGTTCCGCACCCGCTCCCCGGGCACTTGGGTGGCCTCTCGGACACACTGCCCTGCACTCACCTTCTCCTCCCCCTGCCCCTGTGAGCGCCTACCCTAGTCTTCCTCCTTCAGTAAACAAGTCTGTCACCTGCACCGCTGCCCCGGACCCTTCTCCTTCCTTCGCACCGCACATCCCGTCAGCTCCACCTTGAAACAGGGCCAGAATCTGGCCGCCTCGCACCACCTGCTTCGGTTACCTGGTTCAAGCCACCAAACTCAAAATTGCCAAGAGGTGCCCATCACACTTACCTCCCTTCCCTCTCTGACCTACAAGATCCCACTTGGCCTCAGCTTCCAACTCCAGGCTCGGCTCCTTCCGGTGCCGGCTCCTGACTCCTCGGGCTCTGGTGACCTTCCTGTGGGCTGCCCAACGCCCTGGGCGCCGCCCCACCTTTGCAGTGGCTGCCGCTCTGCCAGCAAACAGCTTCCTCCAGCGCCTGCAGGCTCTGCTCCCTCACATCGTCAGCTACCTGAAAGCCCTCCCCAGTCCGTCCCCATTCCTGACACTCAGGCCCCAGCTCTGCTCCATTTTCTCAGTAACACTCAGCCCCACACGCCAAGTTATATATTTGTATATGATCTTTTCCCACTCGCAAGAGCGCAAGCCCCTGAAGAACAAAGTCCCTGTTCGCCCCGTATCCTTGGCATTGATGCATGACAGGCACACAATAAACACGTCCGGAATGAATGAGTGGAGAGCGTGCTGGGCTCCAGCGCAGACAGTGTGACAGAGCAGACTTCTGCTCTCAGCAGCCGTGCACACCAGGTATCTTAGCGACTCTCCTGTTGCAAAATGAAAAGCTGAACAAAAATGATTGCATCACTGGGCTGGCAAGAAGTAGAGGAAGCTGAAGACACCAAAAAGACGAGTTAAAGAAGCCACCCTAGAAAACAAGCAGGAATGAAACCTGACTCACACCTAACAAAGTCCCACAAGGAGACGACATTAAGAATAGGGAAGAAGCAGTGTCTAGAGATACTTTTTCAGAATGCTCAAAGACTAGATCACACATGGAGGAAGCCCAATGAACTCAACAAGATTTTAAACAGAGAGAGTTAGAATACCACATATTAAACAAAACTATAAGGCCTCAGAGTTACAGAACAGATCATAAAAGCAGCCAGCAGCCATGGTAACTGGACTGAGAACAAAAGTGAAAGCCAGAAGACACTGGAATAATATATACTCCACGCCGAGTGACAACTGCTAACTAAGAACTCCATGCCCGGCAAAACTGGTTTTTCTAAATGAAGAACTACGCATTTTCAGACAGATAGATAAATACCATGCAAAAACCCTTGCAGAAAAGGACACTCTCAAGGATAAGCTTCATGCGAAAAGAAATGACCTAAGCATGAGAAAGACAGCAGGAGCACACACGGTAAATAAACACACGGTGTAAAGAGCACCCATGGCAGGAAGCACAGCGTCTAATTTGCAGAAGTAAACAATTCAGAAAAGAAACACTGGAGAAGTTGGAAGGCGTGTGGAGTTGAAAGGTTTTAAATCCTTCCATTCATCAAGAGAAAAGTAAAGACATCACTTTAAACTTCAAGTGTTGAAATATCGAGGACAGCCACAAAAAGGCTGGACAGAATTTAATTTCTAAACTAAGAGAAAACAAACGCAAAGGGTGGGGGTGGCGCAGGACAGGACTCAAAAGGCAGCAAAAACCAAAAACCCAAACACTTTCCTAAATTATGTAAACGTCTAACCACCATGTTATATGCCTGAAACCAATACAATACTGTATGTCAACTGCAATCGAAACATTTTTAAAGGTTTTTAAAGTTTAACTCACCAGACAAAACTATGGCAAATAGAAGGCACAGGAACAAGAAAAGGCTACGTGTGTTTGGTGCCATTTCTGTTTAAATTGTACTAGGGGTATTGCTGATGCAATAAAGAGAATAGGAAAAGGTGTAAGAATGAGAAAGGAAGGAAGAAAACATCATTATTGGTAGGTGACAGGGCTTCAGCAAGGCAGACGGACACTGGCACGACATCTGTCTAGAATGACAGCTCCTGGCCGGGATTTAGGGGAGACTGAAGCACAGGGCCGGGGCGCCAGCACCGGGTTTCATTAACACAACGGAAACGCCGTCGTTATCTTCATCTGACAGATCAAGAAACTGAGGCTCAGGCAGGCGAAATGTCTTGCCCAAGCCACCTGGCAAGTAAATGATTGCTTCTGAAATTAAGTCTATCTGTCCCCAAAACCGTGCCTGCCACAGAGAGACAAATGCTGAGGACACCACCCACACTCTGTCAGAGGCGAGTATGACTGTGATCGCAAGCGCGCTGGGGCACAAGGGCAGCGGAGATGGCGGGAGGGGAGCCTGGGACGCGATCCGGAGCTTGCTCTGCAGGGAGTGGGAACTGCATATACTAAGGAGGAAGGTATAAAAGAATCAAGAACGTGTAGCATGGAAGCAAAAAGCAGAGCAGCTGAAAACAAGGAAAACAGGTGCCACCAGGCCGGGGCCTTGAACGCCACGCCAGGCATGTGGGCTTATCCGGAAGGGATAAGGGACCGAACAAGACCCGTGAAGGGGCGTTCCCTCCAATGGACAGTGGAGAGCAGGCCGCAGAGACTCTAGTCCTGGGCCGCCCGACTCACCAGCCACCGGCTCCTGAACACTTGAAATGCAGCTAGTGCAACCGAGGCATTGACTTTTTAATTTTATCTCCTTGTAGCTCATTCTAATGTAAGTGGCCACGTGTGGTTGGTGGTTCCCACACTGGACGGTGCAGCCCTGGAGGCAAGAGACTGCACAGAGCGAACGGGTCAGGAGGCCCGGAAGGAGGAGGACACGGAAGAGGAAGAACAGAGGGCACAGTGACAGGTGATGCCAAGGGGGGGCGAGCGGAAGTGGAAAGATGAACGCTTCCTCGTTTTGAAGGCAAGGTAGGCAGCAATGCCACAAAGACAGGAGATTCCGAAAAACAGAACCGACTTGGACCTGATAAATTTGAGGTGCCCAGAGCACATCCACACACCATATACCACAGTCCAGCCCCCAAATATGGCATTTGCTTTTCTTCTTTTAATATCACAAAGAGGGTTTCTTATTTGTCACCATCTGAAGTATGAATGTTCTGCAGATTCTTGGACTGGGGACTCAAGTCCCTCAGGTCATTCAACTCTAGCACCCGTCTCATCCCTGGTAGCTTTTCCAGAACCACCACCTTTACCGTGAAGCTCCCCGTTTTCCCAGTTCAAACCCAGGCTTCAGCATTTTGACTTTTCTAACGGACATCACGGAGCAGACAGACTGGCAGGCCTTTTCTGTGCCTTTTCCAGGGATGTCCGCAATCAGGTCACTGACCACCTCCTTCCAGTCATCAGTCTGCACCTCTCGGGTCACGGTTCCATCATCTCCTTCCGGATTTAGAGAACCCGTTGATGCTGAGCAAAGCGGTCTTTCGAATCCGAATGTTACTTTTTTTCCCCAGTAAAACCAGCACAGAATAGACAAAACAAATAACCAGCAGTAGTCCTGACATCAACACGAGCTCCCACCACGGCCCACCGTTTTGCACCCTGGAGCACATTTTGTCGCGGAGAAGATCCACGCCACAGAAACCAGGCAGTTTTTGCTCTGAACACCTCCAGTCCTTAGCTTGAATTTTCTAAGAGCAACTTCATTCTGCACATCAGTTAGGCTCACTTCAAAACACGGCCCTGAGATCATCAGATGTGATTTCGGTTCCTTCAGTACTGTGACTAGGGTTTTTCCCACATTTCTCATACTGAATACGGCTGATGCTGTCACGTCACATGTATCTCCCTTAGAAAATAGACCAACCACTTCCTTTTTGGCTCCCTTTTGGCTGCCATTCTTAAAGCACTCTTAAGGGGCAGGGGTGGGGAGAGGTTATCTTTTATTTTGGAAACACATCCAAAGGGGATTATGGAATGCAGCACCTAAGCAATGCCCCTCAGACACATCAGAGGCATGATTGGGCTCAACAACATTTCCTTCTCGGAGCCAAGAACTGCCAGCAAGGGGAAGGGTAGGGACCAGGGGACTGGGAGGAGGAGGGCCGGGGGAGGCTGGCGCTGAGGGCCAGGCGCTTGTCCTTGCAGAGCACTGGGGCACTGCTGCTCCGGGAGGCAAAGGGCCTAAAGACGCCCTGCCCTGTTCTTTCCGAGCCCCCTGCCTCTGCACAGCTGGCTCCTTCCACTGCTTTTGTGTGACTAACAAACCCCCACCCCCAAACACACCACCAAACTGTGAGGCTGCCCTCGGCCTGCCCCATTCTCCACGGCAGAATAAGGTCCCTACAGCTGGAGAAGAAAACTCCTCACCCGGCACCCGACCGCCTAGGCTGTGACCTTCTCAGAGGCAAGAACCCAACCTCCACCATCGTGGGCCCCAGCTGAGCACAGGGCCTGACGCTGACCGGGGGACCAACGCAAACTATTCTCTTTAGAAAGTATCCATATGTACAAACATATTGTGCACTGGATTTAAAAGGCAGTACTACTCTTCCCAGCCTCACTTCCTTTTTTTCCTCTCCTATGGTGCAGTTGTGGGGAGAAAGATCTCTCCAAGGCCACTCCAAAGCCCGGGGGAGGGAACGGCCCGGTCGACCTGGGGCTCTGCTGATGGAGCCAAGTCCCCCGGGAGCGCGACCGGGCCGGTCGCCTCCGCACCACTCGTCCGTAGTCTGGTTGGCGGTGGCCAGGTACCGAGCAAACCACAGGAAGCCGCCCAGGAGGAAGCTCAGCACCACGACAAAGCCCAGCATGAAGACACTCCTCGGGAAAGTCAGGAACAGGCACTGAATGAAAAAGATGGTGTTGATAACCTGGGAGTGTCCAAGGTCATCGGCGCAAGTCTCCACTACAAGTCCGACACCACTACCAGCTGGACCAGATACGCCGTGCTCACTGTGACCAGGGTGGCAGCTTAGGCCGTCGACGTCAGGAGGTAGGTGGGGAAGTACGTGGCTCTCCGGGCCGATGCAGCCGTGCGCCCCGACAGTGACGGTCAGACAGCGCACTCTGGCTGCACACGCCGCAGGGCTCGGACCACGCTGGCTTCCCCCAGTCACACGCAAAGGGCCTCGTGTTCTCTGGGAACATCACTGCATAGAATTCATCAGCTCGAAAAAGCAACAATTCGTTTGCTTTTGCTACGATACCCAGGTCAGCTACACAGCTTAGGGTGAAAAAGACCAGGTTTACAATCAGCAGCAGCCATGGCAGAAGGTAACACAAGGAGAACTCCAGCTCCTGACAGCAGCCAAATACTTCCCAGGAGTATTCAGTGTAAACCATTCCTTGCAAGTTGAGGTGCAGGATGATGACGGTGGGGTTTCATGCAGGAAAGGGGTAATGAAGCGATCCCAGCCTGGCTCTGCCCAGGTGTTCTGGAATTATACAGGAACATATCTGTGTGCCTCCCCCGAGCAGACCTTCCCGGGAGCAGGTTTTCAAGCAGATGCAGATGGCACCGCCGCCTATCAGCACCGAAGCCAGGTGGGAACAAGAAGAGACCCAGATCCACCCCGGGGACATTGCTCGTTTGGACAATTTTTGGCAGGCAGTTTGGGCGTTCTTCCCCCCAACATTCATGGAGAATTCAAATATGTTCTCGTGTGCAGTGGCGGGTGCCTGGTGCAACGGGTGCCACCCAAAGCCACAGGGGACAGGGCTCCTCCAGGAGGCTGGGTCTGGTTCCAGGGACAAATCACCATTGCGCACTGTGCTGACACCTCCAGGGGATGCCCAGAACTTTATTTTAAAGAAAAATCTCTCTCAAAAGGAGAAACGTCAGTGCTCTTTGTGCTTGAGGTAACTCATTGGACAGCCATGCCAAAGGGTCCTCACCCAGGTCAGAAGTTAAATGAGAGGAATGCACACCCACACAAATGAGCAACTGGTCCGGCCGCGCATCCTGGTGGGGGCGAGAACAATCGCGGAGCTTGCTCAGGTGCCTGCACACAGGACAGCGACAGTTTGCCTAAACCTCACATGGTGATTTTTCATCCTTTCAACTTCTACCACCCCAATTTCAAACTCTTCAACCTTAGCAGTTTACCAGATGTGCCCAAGAATAAATGTCTTGCCTTAGAGCTCAGCATTAAACGAGAAGATTTCTCCTCTCAGTGTGTCCTGCTGCTTGTCTGCGTGGCCTCGTGGCCTCGTGGTCCCACTGCATAACGTCCTGCCTGCACAGTCAAGGTCAGATCTGACAGAGGGAGCCTGAGCTTAAACGCCTTGGAGATGGTGAATTCACAAAGTCAATACCTACTTCGTCATTAGTCCACTGTGCCCTGTGCTGTTTTTTCTTTATGGAAAAGAACTGTAAAGAGAGCGTCATTATTTTGCTAAACTAGCAGTACCAACGCATGCTAGAAACCTACGACTCCAAGAGGAAATTCCAAACTGGGAAGTTCAACGTCTAGCCTGCCAATGACATCAGCGACATCGAGTCAGGTAAGTGTTTTCCAGCACCACCGCTCCCCCTGCTCCCCTCAAGGACTCTGCTGCGGGGTGCATCCTGCAGTCCCCACACTGACAGGAAGAAAACTGAAATCCTGTGCTACTGTGATGGCCACCGACGCCCATTTCAAGTCCAGAGCACTTCCCGTTCGATTCTTCACACTGCCCGGAGCTGGAGCTGCAGGCTTTGTGAGTGCACATCAAGATTCCCCCTGACAGAGTCTATGAGAAGGAAATTCAGGCCAGGTTCCCCAGGCTGAGGAAACGTTAAACAGGGAGCTAGTCTGTCACTTGGCATCGAGGCGCACCCCTGAGCACAACTGCACTGAGACCAGCCCGGTGACACCTGACTGGAGTGCCCTCACAAGTAATCTCTGCAAAGACAGCTGCACTCATTCACTCACTCAAACTGGGGGCCCGTGTTTCCAGTGCTACCGCCCCCATCGTCACACACAACAGTCCTCTTTACCCAGCTCTAGGGCCTAATCCACCTGGGACACGGGGAGGCAGTTCTTCAACACAGAGGAGGTTCCAAGGGCACCCCCAGAAGCTGGTCTGGAGAGAAGGCCGAGCAGGGACGCAGGGACGCAGGGACACAGGGACACAGGGACGCAGGAACGCACGGGCGGAGGGCCGGGCTGAGGCCACCACCAGCACAACCCTGCTGGCCCACAGCAGCCCCGGCTGCAGCAAAGCCAGCACAATACCCGCCCACCTTGAAATTCCACAGGCACGCCCTGACTGGTGTGGCTAAGCTGGTTAGGGGTCGTCCTGCAAACCTCTGCAAACCCTGCAAACGAAAGGTCTCCGCTGTGAGTCCCAGTCAGGGCACACGCCTGGGCTGCAGGCAGGGCCCAGGGTGGGGGAAGTGTGAGTAGCAACCAGTCAGTGTTTCTCTCACACGTCAGTGTTTCCCTCTTTCTCTTTCTCCCTCTCTTCCCCTCCCTCTAACAGCAAATAAGTAAAATTTAAAAGGAAAAATAAATTTCACAGGCATGTAAGAATTTACATGAACATGGGCAAAAGCTAGGGGCAAGGAAGAGACAAATAATACTTACTGCCTGGGACAATTATGTATCAATTAGATGTTTTTATATACACACATTAATACATGTAATATGTTAAGGCCAATTATATGTTAAGAAAAGGAAGCCAGTTAAAATATTCTATACTTAACATGGGGAACAAAAGTAACTACGTGATGGGAACTGGGAACCTTGTCCATTCCCCGAGGTGGGCTGCGCGCCTCTGCGGGCCTGGACGGGCCTGGGCGGGCCTCCGGCTCAGCAGGCCAAGAAGCAGCCTCTCCGAGGATGGCGAGGACGGCGCCGACCAGAGCTCTGGGGTGGCGGGGAGGGGACGCCGCTCCGACCTCCTGCACACAAGCGTCCAAGCGTCGCTCGGGTTTCCTCCTTCACTCTGAGGTTGTATAAGTTCAGATAGGTATAAAATTACCGACCACAGTTTCAAGTACAATGAAAATATTTGCAGAAATGCCTGTTTTCCTACAGTATATTTGTTTCAGAAGTTCTTCAAGGCACGTACACTCTGAACACTTCAGAAAAGTACAAACAAGTGCTATTGCATGAGCCTCCCCGGAGGTGTTTTGAGGTGACGAGGGGACACACAGTGGGAGCTCTGGAGGTCCGAGAACAGCCGCCCACTGTTCTCAGCCGGCCTCCATTTGCACCTCACTCCCGCACTTGAATTTCAGAAAGATTTAACTTGATATTGAGGAGAGACTATCAGTCAGTGACTGGGAAGTTGTGGGTAAATTCTGTTTTTTATAAATAGAAATCATTTCCCCCTCTATTTGCATCATAATGTGTTGCTTTTTAGTCTGTCTTTCCCAAGCCCGGGTGGCAATCGGAGTCAGCAGACTGCCAGCGGCCACGGTTCCCTGGCTGGGGCCCGCGCTCCGGAGTCTGCATTTCCCTTACCGCGCCCTGAAGGTTGCTCTTTGGAGGCAGACTCCAGCACCTTCCTCCGTTTCTTTCACTAGGGGTGACTGTTAAGTTTGAGTTTCTCGCCTAGCAGTTACTCGCTAAAGAGACCATTAAGACCTAGTTTACTAGGGGAGAAGCAAGAAAAACTTTATGCAGCAGAGAAATCTTTTTTTTTTTTTTTCTTAAATGCTCTCAGGGGGAGGAACTTCAATGCTCTTTGTGCTTGAAGTAATTCATGTATAGCTATGCCACTTAAGAAAATTATCAAATAGCCCTGGCTGGTGTAGCTCAGTGGATTGAGCATGGGCCTGTGAAGCAAAGGGTCACCAGTTCGATTCCCAGTCAGGGCACATGCCTGGGTTGCAGGCCAGGTCCCCAGTGGGGGACACATGAGAGGCAACCACACACTGATGTTTCTCTCCCTCTCTTTCTCCCTCTCTTCCATCTCTCTAAATCTTAAACAAAAGCTGAGTATTTGAAAATGAAAATGGTCTCATCAGAAGAACCATTCCTTACCAGGTCCTATTAACCTTGAGATAATATGTGGAGAAAGGAGACACGGGAAAGGCTGATGACCGGGCGTGCAGGAGAGCTGGCTTCTAGACTCTCGGCGACTGAGCTGTGTGACCCTGGACACGCCAGCAAGGCTTTCTGGCGCTTGGTCTCCCTTCTTTTGGTGGTGGAGGGGGAAGAAGAGGAAGAGGAAGAAGACTAACTATACTGACTCCAAGCGCCATCACAACTCCAAATATCGTGACCCCACTTTTAAATTATGCCACCAAATAAAGAACAGAGTGACGTAGCTGGGAAAACAGAAGGCTGCCAACATGGAAAAGAAAGGGGTCGGGGAGGGAGGCCAATTTTTGCTAGAGGTGTAAACCTCAGACCCGCAAGACGTGCTCCGGTTCAAGGTTATAACACTGCTTTATTATTTTTCATAAGTGCAGCATTTAAACTTCATCTAGAAGTCAGTAAGGTATCGAATTAAGAAAGGATTGAAGGAAATGTTCAGAATTACAAGAGCAAAGGCAAAAGCAATGGACCTGATTCAGGTCTGAAAGAAATATTACATATTCGGGGGATTTCTAAAACATAGAAAATATGCGACTCTGAAAGGATTAGAAATATGCAAAGCGCAAGAATGACCTAACAAGAAACATGCCCCTCTGTGAGGCAGAGACGGCACTGGCACGCCCCCCCCCCCCCGGGAGACAAAGGGGAGACGCTGCCTCTCTGCTGGGCGGGCCGTGGGTGCGCCAGCAAACACGGCCCCTTCTCCGGGATGCGCGGGTATCGGGGCTGGGGGAACCTCCCATCACGGTAACAGCGGAATGAAGGGGAGGGGAAGGGCCACAGTTTTTCAATTCCAGGATAGGACTTCCAAGATAAGAAACAAATATGTATGTAAGGCCTCTTTTTTTTTTTTTTTTTAACTATTTACTTTTTTTTATTGATTATGCTGTTACAGTTGTTCTATTCCCCCTTTATTCCCCTCCACCCTACCCCCCCATCCCCACCATCACCCCCCCTTTAGTTTATGACCATGTGTCTCAAGTCCTTTAGATTCTATATTTCCCATGCTATTCTTGCCCCCCCATCTATTTTCTATCTACTGTCTATGCTACTTATTTTCTGTACCTTCTCCCCCCTTCTCCTCCTCCCACTCCCCTGTTGCTAACCCTCCTTGAGATCTTCATTTCTATGTTTCCACTCCTGATCTAGCTGTCCTTTTAGTTTGCTTTCGTTTTAGGTGTGGTTGTTAATAACTGTGAGTTTGTTGTCCTTTCACTGTTCATGTTTCTTTAACTTCTTTTTCTTAGATAAGTCCCTTTAACATTTCATATAATAAGGGCTTGGTGATGATGAACTCCTTGAATTTGATCTTATCTGAGAAGCACCTTATCTGTCCTTCCATTTTAAATGAAAGTTTTGCTGGATAGAGCAATCTTGGTTGTAGGTCTTTAGATTTCATGACTTGGAATACCTCTTTCCAGCCCCTTCTTGCCTGTAAGGTCTCTTTTGAGAAATCAGCTGACAGTCTGATGGGGACTCCTTTGTAGGTGACTGTCCCCTTAGCTCTTGCTGCTTCTAGGATTCTCTCCTTCATTTTAATCTTGGCTAATGTAATTACGATGTGCCTTGGTGTGTTCCTTCTTGGGTCCAACTTCTTTGGGACTCTCTGAGCTTCCTGGATTTCCTGGAAGTCTATTTCCTTTGCCAGATTGGGGAAATTCTCCTTTATTATTTGTTCAAATAAGTTTTCCACTGGTGGCTGTGCCTTTCCCCCTTCTGGTACCCCTATAATTCGGATGTTGGAGCGTTTAAAGATGTCCTGGAGGTTCCTAAGACTCTCCTCATTTCTTTGAATTCTTGCTTCTTGACTCTTTTCTGTTTGGCCATTATTTGCTTTCTTCTGGTCCACTCCATTGATTTGAGTCCCAGTTTCCTTTTCATTGCTATTGGTGTCCTGTGCAATTCCATTCATTTCAATTAGTTTTGCCTTCATATATTTGTCTAATTTGTCCGTATAATCAACCAGTTCTGTGAGGATCCTGATCACCAATTTTTTAAACTGTGCGTCTGTGAGTTTTGCTATTTCTTCATCACTTAGATTTATTTCTGGGGCTCTGAGATCCTCCTGCGCCATTCTTGGTCTGTTCGGGCCCTTTAAGTGTGAGAAGCCGCGGCTTGGATTCCCAGGTCGCTGCGTTGTGACGCTGTATGTGGGGGCGTGGCCAGAGCGGGGAAATGGCGACCCCCTCTGCCGCTTCTCACAGATGGGTGCGGAGGAGCAGTGCCTTAGGTGGTTCACCTGGGCCGGGCCACTCAGAGTCGCTGGGTTATGACGCTGTATGTGGAGGTGGGGTCAGAGCAGGGAAATGGCGGCACCCTCCACTGCCGCTTGCCGTGGGGACCTGCCGGCCTGGTCCAACCGCCCACTTCCTCGCCTGTCCACCCTCGCACAAATGCGCGACCTCAGTCAACACGCAGCCCCGGGCCCGGCTGTCTCCCCCGCGGTCGCTCGCCTGGTTGCTCGCTGGGTCGCTCACTAGGTCCGACCCTGTGCCTGGATTCCGCCGGCCTGAGTGTGTCTGGCCGAGTCCTCCTGTGCAACCCTGCTCCGCCAGCCGCTGGTTTCGCCCCTTACCGGTCAGGCTGAAGAATTTGTTGTTAACGGACTTCCGAAAAGTTCAATTTTCCGTGTTCTGGCTGTGTTTTCTGTTGCTAATATTTAGTTTTCTCTAATCTTGGTTGTGTGAGAAGGCATGGCACATCCACCTATGCCTCCATCTTGGCGGAAGTCCGTAAGGCCTCTTATTTATTGAAACAATACAACTCTTACATGCTACTATCCAGTGAAAATAAAAACAATGTCTAGTGACAGCAGTCAGGTGGGGACAGGCACAGGGTGGTGCTGAGAAGAGAAGGCACTGACCTCGGGGGAAGGTGGAGGGACCGGAGCAAACGCGCGCACCTTGCGGCAGCAGTGACAGAAAACAGGAAGCCGGTTCCTTCGTTCTCTCTCACAAGTGCCGTCTGCACGTCTGTGGATTAGATCTGGCTAAGAAAGGACACGGCAGCATGTGACGACCACGGCGCCTGAAAGGAGGGGAAGAAAGGGCCCTCCTTAACACCTACTTCAAGTAACTCACTCAGAACCCAGTAAGAAAAAAAAACAGCTAGAAATACGTAAGCCAGTCTAAAACAGGGCCAAGTTTTTTATTTATTTCATCTATTTTGAAATGAAGCACACACATATGTTCTGAAACCAGAGTGAAATTAAATAGCACAACCCTTCGTTTGTTTAGGCCAAAATCTATAAACTGAGAAAATCAAACACTCTGACATTCTCTCAAAGCATTCTGGATAAACATTCCACGCTGTTCGGTTAATATTGAACTGCCTAAACATTTCCTTAGAAGCTCTAAAACTAGGCGAGCTAAAAAGGTAAGATTTCTGTTAAAGCAAACTCATGGAAACTGTTGACTCATGGAAAACCAGAATCAAAGAAAATTCTACTCCCGAAAAGGCCCACCTTACATGAGATGTCCACCTTAAACAGCACACTCCCTGTTTCCCGGCCAGAGGCTGGCTCCCACTGCCGAAGCCCCAGCTCAGTGGCAGGACCTGGCTCCTCTTGGCCCTGCCGGTGTGTCTGACCTCTGGCAACGTGCGACCGAATCCCAGAACATGTCATCATTTCCTGTTGGCTGCCGGCTCCTCGCAGACGAGAGGGGGCCAGTCCCCCGCTGGACCCACCGCACGCATTGGTCCTGCAACACCAGGTCCTCAGGCCACGGGCTCCGGGCCTTCTGGGGCCATCGCAAAAGAGCTTTCTTTTCGGAAAGTGGCCAAACAGAAATCTCGGTGTTCCACGGACAATCAGAGAGAGGAGGTCTGAGAACAAAATTCATATTATGCGGAGTCGATACACGAACCTGCACCGTATGTGACCATCTTTGAATCTCTTCTGGGATTTGGGACTCTTCTCCTCAGGAGGAAAAAGACACCCTTTGTATCCAAGGAGCCGGAGGCGCAGGAGTCAGCGTGACAGGGACTCACGTGCACAAGATAATCTTACATCGTCCCTACACGCAGAACTCAGCTTCTCTCGGACTCCGCACACCGGACTCCACACACCAAGGTGAAGCAGCTTGCCAGTGGGGAAGGCAGGCTCACGGCAGCAGATGGCGACCGTCCCTCGCCACAGCTCCCCTGCCTCCCGAGGACGGGGGCACGCAAACCCACAAGTGTGATCACCTGGGAGTAGGAGCCAAACACAAAAACACCTCCCTTCCTACAGTTTCACAAAGAGCTGGAAGTGACTGGAAAAAGTAATAATACAATCCTAGGCAAGGAAGACGAGATCCTTCACCTCCTCATTTTGAGTGTACATAGCCACAAGCATACACACTGCATACAATGCTTCCCTTTAGCTTAAGCGAGGAGGAGGCAGCCAGTCTAGGGACAGGGCAGGAAGAGCGCTCAGGGGCACTTCTGAGCAGTGCGCTACTTCTGGAGCTGTTCCGGGTGTGCTGTTTGTGTTGGTGCTCATGTGCCCTTTTACGTATGCATATCGTGCAACAATACTCAAAAATCTAAACACTACAGAAAAGAGCAGAGATTGAAACTAATCTGCAAAAACAGACAAGAAACAAAAATACTCCAAGGGCTCAGTTTCCCCCAAAGTACCCTCGGAAGATATATGTCCCCCCTCCAGCCCCTTGGCAAGTCGGGGCTGTAGTGGCCGAAACAGGGCTGGACTGCTCCCTCCGTGCAACGTGGCCTAAAGGGAAGTCTGTGGCCAAGGGCAAACACGTAACGGACAAAAGAATACAACACAGGGAGAGACGATGCTGGGCGGATTTACACTCTTCACCAGTGTTCTTGCTACCCATTTAAAAAATTCTAGAAACAGCCAGCCAGCCTTGGCTGGGCGGCGCCGTGGCTGGGAGCATCGGTCCCCACACGAAGCGCTTGCAGGTTTGATTTCAGCCAGCTGCACACACCTGGGTTGCGGGCTCAGTCCCCGGTGGGGGCGTGTGTGGGAGGGAACCGACTGATGCTTTTCTCTCACATCCATGTTTCTGTCTGTCTGCCTGTGTCTTTCTCTCCCTTCCTCTGTCTCTAAAATCAATACACGTATCCTCCAGTGAGGTTGTAAAATATGTAAAAGCCATCTAGCCTTATTAACACAAAACAGAATATGTTCAAAATCTTTCTAAAATCGGTGTTTAGGAATTCCTTAATGGAAAAACACCAATAAAGCAAAATATCAATATAAGGCTTGATAATCAGACACAGAAGAATATAATAACAAAGGGGGCACCTTCCTGCCCCCCACAACAAAGAAGTCAACCCTGGGCAGATGTGACTGTATCACGTGGCCAGCTCCCTTAAGTCAATTACCCCCTCGCAGAGGGGCGCACCTGGGTGCACCGGCGGCCAGACTCCTCCAGCAGCGCCCTTGGGTCTGCGGCGGGGCAGACAGACAGACAGCAAGCCGAGGGCCAAATTGCCCTGACGGTCGTTTTGTCCAGTGACAGACACAAGGCTGGAAGAGACCGAGCTGCAGACCAAACAATGTTCCCAGAGCCCATTTCAGTGCTCTGGACCACAGACCACAGACGTCTGTCTAAAATTAATAAGCTGGCAGTTATCTTCCAAAGTACTTTAACTAAATTTAAGCACTACAAAAAAATAGGATCACAAAAGCCCTTTTCTGGGGGTACTTTCTTCCGCAAAGAAAGAATAAACACCTGAGTCCTGCCTGGCAAAGCGAGCTGGCTGTCCACATGACAGAAAACCCTTCTTTGTCCCGAGTCTCACTCAGGGTTCTCGGTTCTAGGAGGGGACAACCACAGCAACCACACAAGGGAGAGGTACTAATTCTGTTTGTCTAACACTCTCATTCTCCTTGAGTTTTTTTAACCCCACACAGGCTGCTCGCTAAACGAGAGTGCAGGTACCGCCACTGCCTCCTCTTCCAGGTGGGATAACTGAGCACGCAGGTTGTGTTTCTTGCCCAGCACCCCAGCACCGATATGCTGGGGAGCCAGGGTCTGAGTCCAGTCAGTCAGCCCCCAGAGTCCAGCTGCTGACCACTATAGCACACAGCCTCCACCTCAGCTTCCCTGAAGGATCACAGCCAGGTCGTAATGAAATTTTTATTTGAGCTAAATGAGGAATGCAGATAGCGGTGAGATGCTGAAGTGATGAGACCAGTGTTGCGGAGTGGCCAGACCCCTCTCCTTTGCCGTGGCTGCAGCCGCACCTCCCGCGTGACAGAGGGCAGGGCTGGCTCAGGCAGCTCTCCTGTCCCTGGGAGGTGCGGGGACAGGAGCACTGCTCTAGGGACACCCATCTGCTAACCTCTAGTATTCGGAGCCTAAACTGGTATTTCCAGTTCCAATCTGGTTTCTGTCACCAGACTTAGAACCGCTGGCATTCATTCAACCGACATTAGAGCCAAGCACAGCGCTCAGGGCCTCAGGCCGCTACCCTGGGCTGCTCGCAGGGCACGGCTGGCGGAGGTGGGGCTCCACAAACGTGGCAGGAGCTGGCCGGCGCCGGGACCGAGTCTGCGGACACTGGGAAGGGGCGGTGACCCAGCGTGGGAAGCAGGGTTAGGGAAGGTGTCACGAAGGAGGGGACACAGCTGGCGCTCCAGGAGCTTGCCACTGACCTACTCAAAGCACATGGATAGTCTTTAGCCACTTTGCAATAAAGACCACCAGCGCCTACCTGTATGTGTCTGCGTACATGAAGTTCTACACCAGGCAAACCCATCTCTAGTACAACGGGCACAGCAAACTTCCTGGAGCAAAGGAGACGCTCTGCATCGTGACTGGGGCAGTGCCCGCCCAGGCCTGGCGTGCACTCAGTCCTAGCTCAACACAGAGAAAAGGGGGGGGGTAGGGATGGGGGGGAGCAGGCAGGAGAGAAGAGAGAAGACAGACAGAGAGGAGATGAGGAAGAAGAGCCCCTGAGGGTCTGGACCAGCAGGCCAGTCCCTCCCGCTCCCTCACCAAGCACACGGGCCCGGCATGGTGCCTCCAACTCCGAGACCAAAATAAGGCCTGCGTAATGTCAGCACGAAGGCCTGGCACCGGGTCTCGATTCTTGGAGTAATCGATCCTCTAACACACAAGTGATCGTGAGGAACCAGAACGGTCTATTTATAAACAGGTTAACTCAGGTCCCTCCACTATCAAGCACAAAAGAGTGATAATGCCAGTGGGCGACTTACACAGCAATGGCAGCTTTCAGTGACAGGTCTCAATGGCTGTTAGGTGAGTAAACGCAAAATCTAATGGGACAATCACACATACTAGCTTTTCTTTGCCTTAAGTAAGTCTTAAATTCTAGAAACCTGCCATAGCCAAAAACTGGTTACGTAAACATTCTGCTGTGATAGGTCACCCTTCGCGTCTGCATTGGCATCGGCGGAGAGGGTAGAGGCCATGTTCAAACCCTACTTTATTAACCTCTTGTGTTTTTCATAAACCAAGACAAAAATAGAGTCATGCTGCTTTTGCTCTTCCCATAAATACACAAAAAAAGAAACAAACCAAGCCAAAGTTTTAATGTTCTATCAAAGAAGGTGCCAGGACAAGCTGAGCTAAGTACCAATTCTATCTTTGGCAAAGTAGAAAAACACAGCGCTAAAACCCTTCATATAAGCCTCTTTGTTCTCTGGCAGCTGCCCAAAGCTGGGGAGAAAAATGAAGCCGGACTAATTAAAGCAGAAAGCGCAACTGAAAAAAATCTAAAGCACCAACGTGATAGAAAAACAGGTTAATTTCTTTCTTACACAGTGTATAAAAAAGCCATCATGAGAACCAACACCTGACCTCTCCGGGCAGCGCCCTGCGGGGCGGGTTCCGCCTAGCCCCACCCCCGCCTTGGGAACAGCCTGTCTTCCTGGGGCAGTACGGGGAGGAGGATGGGAAAGGATCCCGGGAGGGAGGTCTGGATTCGGAAAGGACAGCTGAACGAGGTGTGTGGCGAGGCTAGGGACACGCCATGTCAATGTTTTGTTGGAGGTTTGTTGGTGCGAATTTCCCCTCATTGGCTCACATGCACCTTCTCTGTGCAGGGCTCTGTAGGTTACAAAGTTAGTAATTCACCACACTCGTCCGTCCTTAACTAGCTCAGAGTCTAGGAGGGTAGACACCACCTAGCGGGACGAATGCCAGACAGACCTAAGCAGGGAGCACTAAAGGGACAGTGTGTGTGTGGCGGGGGGGATGGCCCACCGCTGGAAAGAGATGGGGGAAAACTCCCCAGGGAAGCTGGGCCCTCAGCTGAACCAGGTAAAGATGGGGGGGGGGGGATGTAGAGAACTGTAATTGAACAACAATAAATGTTTTTAAAAAGGCATCGTGTCACTCCGTCCCTCTGGCTGTGGCTTCCTCCTTCCACAAGGGCGAGAAGAGCACCTGGCACAGGCTCCCAGTTTTGCTGACCTGCATCTTTTATTCAGGGCAGGAGAAGCCCCCAGCACCAGGCCGCCAACGTTAGTTTTGCTCACTGAGGACATCGAAAAAAACAAAACCCTACCACCTCCCATTATTTCATTTCAAAGGCATTTTAATAATTTAAAAGACATTTTAACACTAAAGAACAAGTCACACAACCTCAGAATAAGCAAAAAGCCTCAAACTAAATAAACATCTTTAGCTTTTAAAAAATATTTTATTTATTTATTTTGAGAGAGAGGGGAAGGGAGGGAGAAAGAGAGGGAGAGAAACATCAGTGTGTGGGTGCCTCTCATGTGTCCCCCACGGGGGACCTGGTCTGCAACCCAGGCACGTGCCCTGACTGGGAATCGAACCGGGGACCCTTTGCTTCACATTCCTGTGTTCAATCCACTGAGCCACACCAGCCAGGGTGATCCTCAGCTTTGTAAAAGAAAAACGATGGCTGATGTTCTGGCTGCATGGTAGTAAAGATGTCACCGTGCCCAGGTGTTCAGAGACCCTGCAGACAGGGAATGAAATGAGATACTACTTCACACCCCATGTGCCAGGACCTTCACAGAAGCCTGATAACCCCGCAAGGTGGGAGCACACCCACCTTTTTCAGATGAAAAACTACAGCTCTGGGGGCAGCGGACCCCGCCCCCCCCCCACACACACACACCACGATGCCGTGGGAGGCGCTCAGTGACCTCTGTGCTCAGTGACCTCTGTGCTCAGTGACCTCTGCAGTCCTCATCGGAACTAATCCTCCACTTCGCCCTTGCTGCTCTGGGCCGTGGAGGAAAAGCCCTCGCTCTGGCCTCTTTGCTTTTGTTCGTGGTTCCAAACAACTGATTCCAGCCCTCCTGTGGGGCCAGAGAGGCAAAAACGGGCACTGCATGAAGGGCGGTCCCAGGCACCCCAGAGTGCCACCAGTGTCCTCTCTGTCACCTCCATTCGGGGCCCGCACCAGGGAACGATGGGATGGGGAGGGTGAATGAGAATAAAGAGCCCCATGTGCCAGCAAATAAGAAGCATTTGAACCCTTTTCGGGATTTTTAATTCCATACTTCTACGTGGCCTGTGATAAGCATACATTCGGTGTTTAATAAGTGAAGGGATCTAACTTCTATAACACCATTGGGTATTACATAAATTCAGTTTAGAAAACACAGTCTCTAACCTCTAAAAGCTTCCATTCTAAGTCTGAAATATGAAGTTGAATGAAAATGGAATACCAACTCCAAACTTAAAATGTGTATCTTCATTTTGCAAATGTTTTGTTTTTCTTCCACCTTTACCATTTAAATTACGGTCTACTGCACTTCAACAGTATTTTACTACAATGTCCCCAGCTGTACAAGGCCGTACAAGGCTGAGTCAGATCCTTGCACATGAGGACAGGAGCCAGGCTGGGCCCCTATGGGACCCCCCCCCAGGCACCGAGTGGGAAAGCAGAGCTTAGTGGGGCCGAGCACGGGAGGGACAGCAGTGAGCAGAGGCAGCACCCTGGCACCCTTCTAAGCATCGGTCCCTCTCCCTGTAGCATGAAGACACCTCGGTCGCCACCTCAGGCCCTGTGCAGATCACGGGAGGTGACCTGCATGCAGTGCACTTTAAACGGACGCGACTGTTCTGTGATCCTCTGATGACGGAACTGGAAGCGCCCAGTGGCACTGATCACAACTCAAGCCACAGAGGGGCCCGAGGGGGCGGAGCACAGGGGGATGCACCCTTAGGTGGCAGCGGCATAAGGCTGACCCCAGGAAGCTCAGCGAGCAAGCAGTCAATAAACACTGGGAAAATCAATGAATCAAAGCCCCGACAATCCAAACGGAGTCTCCTGCCCCACTCACAACGCTCAGAGCAGAGAAGCACAGGTGAGGGGCTGCCTCAGAGGCCTGGTGAGGGGAAGCAGCGGGAGGGGTTTGCCCGGAGTGGCGGGTCCAGAACGACTCTCAGGCTCCTGGGGGTGCGGGGGCTGAGGGGCTGTCGTGGACGTGCTGCGAGCAGCCTGGAGGGAGTCGCAGGGAAAAAGCAGGCCGCTCAGCCGGGCCGTGGCCACTGCGCGTCTGTGACAGACTAGGTGGCCCAGTTTGAGACACCGTGTAGACAAGGAGCAGGTGTCTCCTGTGTGGGAAACAGGCTGTAGACGGACAGGCTAGAAAGCAGCCTAAACGGCGCGGTCCCATCTGTCTTCCGTGTGTGTGCATGTCAGCGCGCCGGTCTGGAAAACTGCACGTCGGGGTATCGGGGCGACTTTCATTTTTAGAGCGTTTGCGTTTGTGTTTTACAGAGTGCGTGAGTCGACTTTATGCTGAAGGAACACACTTGGTTCCTCTCTGAGTTTTGAGGCCTGGACGGACAACACAGAGGGCTGCCCAGGGGGGTTGGGACCACAACACGGCATGTCCTCCGTAACCCAGCAGACACAGGAGGCCACGGGCACAGCCCCACCTGCAAGGCTCCTGTAGAGTCCCCTTCTGGACGGGCCCTGGAGCCAGTGCCTCTCAACCAAGGTCTGTCCGTCTTTCCAGCACCTCAGCCTCCAGAGGAAGGCGTTGCCCCACAGCTGGCCTTCCCAACGGCACAGTGCTTCTTGAGAGAAAGAGAAGGGCCATGAGTCCTGGGTGCTTCACACAATTTGCTCCCTAAAGTCTGAGTTTTATGAGCCATTTCCGTAAAGGAACATAGATCCCAGGAAGAGCCGAGGCCTCCAGCTGCATCCCAAAGCAGCAGCAGCTGCCAGCCCAGCCTCAGACCAGCTCTCTCCCCTACAGCCAGCAGTTCCTTTCAAACCTCCACATCACAGGAGTTAGTTTCATGCAGAGGCAGGCCGAGGAGGACGTCTGGGTGAGTAAACAAGTCTTAGCCCTCCAGCCTGGCCTGCGTGGACTGAGAGCCATCCCATAAGCCAAAAGGCCAGCAGTTCAATTTGCAGTCAGGGCACATACCTGGGTTGCAGGTCAGGTCCCCAGTACGAGAGGCAACCACACACTGATATGTTTCTCACTCTTTTCTCTCTCCCTTCCCCCTCTCTACAAATAAACAAATAAAATTATTTTTTTAAAAAAACCTCTTACTAGCCCTGGCTGGTGTAGCTCAGTGGATTGAGCGCGGGCCTGCGAACCAAACAATCGCGGTTCGATTCCCAGTCAGGGCACATACTGGGGTTGCAGGCAGGTTTCCTGCAGGCCAGTTCCCAGCAGGGGACGCACGAAAGGCAACCATACATTGATGTTTCTCTCCCTCTCTCCTTCCCTTCCCCTCTAAAGATAAATAAATAAAATCTTTAAAAAACAAAAAAAAACCTTACTTCTCGGATGAGCAGAAGTAAATGAAGGGCCCCAGCCCCCACGCCAGCCACACACCAGCAGGTGAGAGACCCCTCAGGCTCCGACAACAGGCCCCGCCCCCCGAGTGCTCACCCTGCACAGTGGGGGGTCAGCAGCCAGACACACCATCCCAAAGAGGAGACAGAGGCCCCAGTGCCCCTGACGGTGCACAGGACCCAGAGAGGTCGGTGACCACCAAACCCATAAATGAACGGGCACGCAGGAAGCTGTTACAAAGGCTGGAGATGGGCGAGGAAAGCCAGACCGCACACCTGGAGTGGGACGGGGGTCTGTGAGCGTCGGCAGTTAGCCCTGCGACGCCACCTTCCAGTTCGTGCCAGCGCACACCTTGACGACTCACAACACCGTGATGGCGTCTGCGGGTTGGCGACAGAGAGAGTCTCCCCAGCCCCTTGGTCCCCCTGTGCCTGTCCCCCCAGCAGACTCCCCGCCCATTAGAAAGTGCCTCGGGTTCAGAAGGGCAGACTAGGATCTTCACATGAAATCAGCATTTCTCCGTCACGTTTGTGCACAGACCAGACTCAGTCCGTAACGTCCGAACGCAGACAAGAAGCAGACCATGCTACATCTGTGAGACTCGGATGCTCCTTCTACAGATCAACGGGGCAGAGAGTGGTGAAGGCCTTCTTCCTAGTCCGCAAATGCACCCCAACTAATCTGTAACCTCTTTTAAAGATTTCATTTATTTATTTTTAGAGAGAGGGGAAGAAGGGAGAAAAGAAGGAAGAAAAGGAGGGAGAAAAACATCAACATGTGGTGGTCTTTCATGTGCCTCTTACTGGGGACCTGGCCTGCAACCCAGGCGTGTGTCCTGACTGGGAATCAAACCAGTGACCCTTTGGTTCACAGTCCAGAGCTCAATCCACTGAGCCACACCAGCCAGGGCTGTAACCTCATTTTAATTAAAGTTCTTTTCTAATAGCACAAACGATCTGTCTTCCTCAACAATGTTAAGGAATGCTATCGTTACATAGTTACTGGCAATACCACTTAACGCTGGTTTAGACATAAGGTCCTGTCCCCTAAGGTGGCCTCGGGGGAAGAGCCACATGCAGCCCAACAGCCCAGGCCCCACCAACGCCCTGACGCCTGCGCTGTCGGACCCTCCGGGGCGTGTCTGTAGACTGGGGGTCTTCGTTCTTTCTTCTTTATGGAAAATGACAAACACAGAAAGTAGAGAGACTAGAAAATAATCTCTAGTCTCGACGAACACCAGCAATGGCCGGCAGCCTGGTCTCACCTGGGACTGTGAAAGCTGTTAAATGCTCACAGAAGCCCGCGACCCAAACGTGTCTCCGCGGGACCCAGCGGGTCCACACCGCCCCCGCCGTCACAGCACAGGTCCTCACGGTGGGAAGACACGCGGAGCAGGCAGAGCAGGGGCCTGTCCCAAAGGGACTGGCGAATTTGTGGAGAGCTGTGCATGGAGAAGCAAGGGACGAGAACACCACTGGTGACTCGGCGGGCGGGGTAAGCCCCGCGAGCGCCACTGTGCTCCCCGCCGTGACGTGACGTGACGTGACATGACGAGGAGGGCACTTCGGCTCTGCTGGACTCTCCCCGAAACCTGTGTGCCCGGTGCAGTAACATGGAAAAACCGCAGGCACGCCCAAACCAAGGGCCGCCCCACAAGTGACCCAACAAGCACTCTTCCAAACCGGCACGGTCGCGAAAAAGCGGAAACCACCACGGAACTGGGAGGCTAAGGGGACCTGCCGGCTAGACGCAGCGTGACGCCCTGGACCGGGCCCTGGGACAGTGGGACAGCTGGTGGGGTCCGAGTGAGGTCTGCAGGCCAGTCAGAGAGGACGTGCGTGTCCGCCTCCGGATTCTGACTAAGGCGCCGTCACCCTGCGAGGCGGTGACATTCGGGGAACCTGGGTGACAGGAGCACGGGAGGTCGATCACTTTGCAACTTTTCTGCATCTCTGCATGTCTAAGGTTTTTCCAAAATGAACCTTCATTACAGAAATAGTAATACAAACATTTTAACTGGTTAATGAACATTCATTACATCCTTCACATGAAGGAGTCCCTAACAATGTGGTCTTCGTTTTAAAATTACGGCAGGAAAGATGAAGCCTAAAGAAATAGACATTTTTAAAAACGTCTCAAAGAAAATAAGCACCCAGAAATGCAAGCAGGGCCGCCTCTGTACGGGGAAGGCCACCCCACACAAGGTGATGGACTGCAGGACAGCCCTGGGCACAGGGCGTCTGACTGTGGAATGGCTCTGCTGACAGTGAGGTGACTTCCAAACCACAAGGCCCTCCCCACCCGGCTCCACCCCACCCCTGCAGCTCCGGCAGGCAGACCGAGCCCCCCCCTTTCCGCGGGCCCCAGGGCCCTCTCCCCGAAGCCCAGCCCCACACCGCCCCAGTCACTCGCCGATTTCTGACAGGCTGCAGTTCCCGCTAGGTGACAACAAGCCAAGGGGCAGGTATTGTAAACATCATGATAATGCATTTTTTAAAAGACTGTATTTATTTATTTTGAGAGACAGGGGAAGGGAGGAGGAAAGAGAGGGAGAGAAGCAGGGATGTGTGAGAGATACACTGATCAGTTGAGATCAGTTGTGATCAGTTGCCTCTCCCACACCCTCAACTAGGGGCCTGGCCTGCAACCCAGGCCTGTGCATTGACTGGGAATCAAACCAGCAACCTTTCCGCTCACAGACCAGCATTCGACCCACTGAGCCACACCAGCCAGAGCTGATAATGGAGTTTTAAAAAGTAGTTTTTCAGCCCCAGCTGGTGTGGCTCAGTTAGTAGGAGCCTTGTCCTGTAGACTGAAGGGTCCCAGGTTCAGTCCCCGGTCAGGGCACATGCTGGGGTTTCCGGATTCGATTCCCAGTCAGAGCTCATGCGAGGGGGTGACCTGGCAATGTTTCTCTCCACACCCCTGTCTCTCTCCCCCCTCCCCACCCAAAAGCTATGAAAACAATGTCCTTAGGTGAGGATCAAAAAATAAAAGACTAGTTTTTTGTGTATCTAGAGGAAAGATGAACTGTGTGCACTAGGCGCCCTGGCTGGTGCAGCTCAGTGGATGGGGCGCTGGCCTGGGAACCAAAGGGTCTCGGGGTCGATTCCCAGTCAGGGCACAGTCCTGGGTTGCGGGCCAGGTCCCCAGTTGGGGGCTTGCAAGAGGCAACTACACACTGATGCTTCTGTCCCTCTCTTTCTATAAAAATAAATAAATAAATAAATAAATAAATAGAATCTTTCAAAAAAGAAGAAGAAGAAGTGTGTACTAGGAAATCTGAAGCTGTAGCCATGTACAGGGGGGGGGGGCGGGAGGGGGGGCCGGAGCAGCAGAAGCAGACAGACCGCTCCCTCCGGGCTGTCCGACCCGGGCTCCACGCTCTGCTGCCGCAGGGACACCGCCACTCGGCCTTTCCAGCGGCTGCAGGCCCTTCCTCACGGTGGTGCCCTCCTGCACTTTAATAGGACACGGTTCTAGAAATAAAAGCACATGCCCGGATTTTCAAATTATAAACATCACGTAGGATTTAATCCATTCCAAGGTTCGAGTGTAAGTAAGCAGTCTACCCGGAGCAGTCAGACATCTGCCCGCTTGCTGCAGCCATCTCGTCTTACACTTGAACGTCGGCCACGGGAGACTTTATGCGAAATGTTCCTGCCCAAAATGCCCTGCAGCAATTCACTGAAACACAGAGAAAACCAGCAGTGATGTTTTTAAAGAATCGTTTTTTTAAAAAAGACAGAAGACATTCTAGAAAAGGGTGCACCTGTCCACCAGAACAACTGGAAAACCACGGAGGCTGCCCACGTGTCATCGCTGAGGCGGCCCCTCCCGAGCCACTTCCTCACTTCTCCTTGGCCAGAAACCAAAGGCGCCTTGCAAAACACAAGTCAGAACTGCCCCCCCCCCGCCCCCGAACAGCTCAACCAGGAACCTGGAGGTGCCACTGCCCGCGGCCCTCCACTGGGGCTCCGTCCTTTTAACTTCACATTGAGAGAAAGGCCACAGGTGCATTTTCCATTCATTTTTAAATGTTTTACTAAACTAGAAACTCTGCAAATACACCTTGGACTTTATACATCTGACAGTTGCGAAATTCTAGGGCAGGCTCTCGGGCCACGTGTCTGTGCTCCAGCAAGTTTGGCAAGCCCACAGCAGCGCCAGGCATGGCCCCCTTCCCCAGACACCTAGGGGACTGGGCTGCTCTCTCCTCTCTGAGCTGCCACGGAGGCAGGCCTGTGCCTGTCCCCCAGGACCTTCCCCATCACACCTCACTGCACCTGTGTCCTTGGAAAGCACTATGACAGGGCTTAGCACCTAAGGGTACGGTACATCCTGAAAGAAGAAAGGAAAACACCCGTGAGAGAAATGGCCACCTCCTCCTTGCACGGCGAGGCTCAGGTGGGAACGCCAGGTCTCGGGAGACAAGTGCAGCCTCACCTGGCAGCCCGCCAGCTGCAGGACCACAGCTGACTTCCCTCTGAGCCTCAGTTTCCTCAACTATAAAAAGACCAGCACCTCTTTCCCTTCTTTCTCCACCCCAAACCAGTGCAAGACAGACACCTGGAGCAAGTACATCTGCTCTGCAGACGCAGCCCACCTCCAAAGAGGCTGTGCCAAGGCCTAGAAGGTCCAAGTCCACCTGGCCAATGCCCCATATGAGCCACACTGCCCCGTACCCACCACGCCTGTTATTCAGGTGCTGTTTCGGTCTCATATCACCCTCTGTAGGTACCCAAGTGTAACTTGTTATCTCTCTCCAACCCAATGTCAATGCTCGATTATTAGCATTTATGAAGCTCCCACCATATGCTCACCAGAAAGTTAAGAGCTTTTAAGGGAAAGAGAGATCCATTAAGGCAAAAGTCCCTATACTTGTGATTTATTCATAAGGAAGCTAAGACTAAAATATTTTTTAAAAAATATATTGATTATGCTATTACAGTTATCCCATTTTTTCTTCCCTTTATTCCCCTTCACCCTGCACCCCTCTCCCTCCAGCACTCCCCCGCCTTAGTTCATGTCTATGGGTCGTACATGTAAGTTCCTTGGTTTCTCCATTTCCTACACTATTCTTAACCTCCCCCTGTGTATTTTGTACCTATCATTTATGCTTCTTATTCCCTGTACCTTGTCCCCCATTTTCCCCCTCCCCGCTGATAACCCTCCATGTGATCTCCACTTCTGTGATTCTGTGTCTGTTCTAGTTGTTTGCTTAGTTTGCTTTTGTTTTTGTTTAAGGTTCAGTTGTTGATAATTGAGTTTGTTGTCATTTTACTGTTCACAGTTTTGATCTTATTTTTCTTAGATAAATCCCTTTAACATTTCATATAATAAGGGCTTGGGGATGATGACTCCTTTAACTTGACCTCATCTGGGAAGCACTTTATCTGCCCTTCCATTCTAAATGATAGCTTTGCTGGATAGAGTCATCTTAGATGTATGTCCTTGACTTTCAAGATTCTGAATACTTCTTGCCAGCCCCTTTTTGCCTGTAAGGTTTCTTTTGAGAAATCAGCTGATAGTTTTATGCGAACTCCTTTGTAGGTAACTGTCTCCTTTTCTCTTGCTGCTTTTAAGATTCTGTCCTTATCTTTAATTTCAGGTAATGTAATCATAATGTGCCTTGGTGTATGTTTCCTTGGGTCCAGCTTCTTTGGGACTCTCTGGGCTTCCAGGACTTCCTGGAAGTCTTTCCTTTGCCAGATTGGGGAAGTTCTCTCCTTCATTATTTGTTCAAATAAGTTTTCAGTTTCTTGCTCTTCCTCTTCTCCTTCTGGCACCCCTATGATTCAGATGTTGGAATATTTAAAGTTGTCCTGGAGGTTCCTAAGCCTCTCATTTTTAAAAATTCTTATTTCTTCATTCTGTTCTGGTTGAATGTTCATTTCTTCCTTCTGCTCCAAATCATTGATTTTAGGCCCAGTTCCTTTCCCTTCACTGTTGGTTCCCTGTGTATTTTCCTTTATTTCACTTTGCATAGCCTTCCCTTTTTCCTCTATTTTGCGACCATACTCAGCCATTTCTGTGAGCATCCTGACTACCAGTGTTTTGAACTTTCCATCTGATGTGCTGGTTATCTCTCCATCACTTAGCTGTTTTTCTGGAGTTTTGATCTGTTCTTTCATTTGAGCCATATTTCTTTGTCTTGGCACACCAGTCTGGATGAATGTTTCTTCATTAACTCCTTGGTTGCTGGACTTCCATACAGTTGGATTTTCTGGCAGTTCTGGTTGTTTTTTGCTTTTAAATTTGTTTTGTCCTCCTTTTTGTTGTGTGAGGAGGCACAGTGTATCTATTTACGTCTCCATCTTGGCCAGATGTAAAATACTTCTATTAAAAGGTAGAATTGCCCTGGTTTGTGTGGCTGAGTGGATTGAGCGCCAGCCAGTGCCCAAATCGACCAAGGGGTCGATTCCCAGTCAGGGCACATGGCTGGGTTATGCACCAGGTCCCCAGTAGGGGGCGCACAACCTACCACACATTGCTTCTCTCCCTTTCTTTCTCCCTCCTCCCCTCTCTAAAACTAAAAAAAAAAAAAGGTGGGGGAGAATGGAAGAAGGGAGGGTTGCCTCTTCTGGTGGTAGGTTGGCCACATGCAAATCAGAAATATGCACACAGGGCGGGAGGGAAGGACCAGGGATTGCTGGGTGAGTAGAGAATTTCAGTTTGGGAAGACGAAGAAGTTCTGGAGCCAGATGGCGGCAGTGCTTGCACACCAGTGTGAACGAAATCACTGCCACAGGACTGTACCCTCAAAAATGGCCAAACGGCCCTGACGGGTGCGGCTCAGTTGGTCGGGTATCATCCCACAAAGCAACTGATGTTTCTCACACCCATGTTTCTCTCCCTCACTTTCTCCTTCCCTTCCCCTCTCTCTGAAAGTAAATAAGTAAAATCTTTTTTTTTTAATATGTTATTTATTTATTTTCAGAGAGAGGGGAAGGGAAGGAGAAAGAGAGGGAGAGAAACAGCAATGTGTGGTTGCCTCTCATGTGTCCCCCACTGGGGACCTGGCCTGCAACCCAGGCATGTGCCCTGACTGGGAATCGAACCACGATCGCATGGTTCACAGGCCCACGCTCAATCCACTGAGCTACACCAGCCAGGGCAGTAAAATCTTGTAAAAATGGGTAAAATGATAAGTTTTATGTTATGTATATTTTACTGAAATAAAAAAATAAAATTAATTTAGAAAAAAAGAAACAGACCCACACATATTTCTAAGCTTCCGTGACAGTGGTGGTGTCCGGAGGCAAAGCGAGGCCACTCAGCAGCGACTCGGCTCCATTCTTCATCCACTTGGGGAAAATAAAACCGGATTCCTTCCATACCAGACATGAAAGTCCATTCCAGAAGTCAACTCCGGAGAGACAGGCTTAACTCAAAACGCCAAACTTTAAAATTGCTCAAAGAAATTATAGAAAAATATATCTTTATGACATTAAGGCAGGGAAGGTGTTACTTTTCAAAGTCCACTATGTCAAAACTTAAAGCGTTTATCAAAAAACAACATAATAAAAAAAGCATGAACTTAGAGACAGTATCTGTACCTCATATAACCAATAAATTGGTATACTGAATGTATCTCCAAAAAAACAATGCAAATCAATAATAAAAAAAAAAAAACAAAGACAACCCAAGAGAAAAATGGGGAAATCCCTGACTGGGCAAGTCACCAAAGACAGCCTGTGACTGCCAACATCCCGTGGACCGGGGCCCGTGTCCTTGCTTAACCAGGAGAAACGCTGACACCCGCCAAGTGGGCACGGTTAAGAAATGTAACGACAGCCAGCGTGGGAGAGGACTCGGGAACCTACACATATGGCAGATGGAGAGCCACCTGGCACGGCCACCTGGGAGTGGCATCTGTGCCTGAGGCCCGAACCCGACCGCAGGAGCCAGCAAGTCCACTCCTGAGCGTAAACCCTGGAGGAGGGAGTGCAGCTGGAGACCCATGGGCAGGAAAGAAGCTCAGAGCCTTCTTTATTTTCAGTGCTCCCAGCGGTCAACGAACAGGAGAAGACGGCACCTGTCCACGGAGAATGGCAAATTGCGGTCCACGCATGTGGCGGTTAATGCTATGTGTCAAGTTGACTGAGCCCCAAATGACCCAGACATCAGGTCAAACATCGCTCCGGGTGTTTCTGTGGGAGTGCTTTCAGGTAAGACTAACATCCTAATTGGTTAAGTGGATCTCCCGCCCTGAACAGAACGATGAAGAAAAAACCCCAACCCTCTGCCACGTAGGAGGAAGTTCTCGGCCACCAGCCTGGGGACTGGCCTGGCCTGGCCTGGGCTAGCGGCTCCCGGGGCTGCAGATCTGGGTGTGCTGGTCTCCGTGATCACGTGAGCCAGCCCATAAAACAAACCGGCCTCTATATATGTACATACCTCCTAGTGGAGAACCCTGAGTAATGTAACACGCACGGTGGAATATTATTCGGCAATAAAAATGAAGACCCCAATTTGCAGATTACCTGATTCCTTTTTAAAAAGCTCATAAACAAAACCCAAATATATTATATACACATATATGTGTAAGTATTCTAAAGAAGAGAGAGAGAGAGAGAAAAGCATGGGGTCAGGAACGACAGCGACACTGCCTGGAACACACGCCCCGTGGCAGGAAGGGCCCGTGAGGACAGGCACCTCTCTGTGGTGCACGCTGGTGTCGCGGAGGAGGCTGGCTTCCAGGTTTTCGTGATTACGCTTCAAAACATACATTCCTATCACCATTGTTTACATAAAGTTTAGGTTGTCTAACACAACAGTTCTAAGCTAGAGATGGACAAGAAAAGTGCCATGAGAAAGACACAAGGGAAGAATGCCAGGCCAAAAGCAGGCAATGCCAAGATTCCCATCCCCCAAAAGGCTTTCCAGGCCCATCTGGAAGGTCCAATCCAACCTGAAGCCCTCCCAGTTTTGGGGCATTCAGGCCTCCCCTCCCTCTCTCATTCTGAGAGTGCTGGTACCTTCATCGGGCAGGTGGATGAGGGAGGGCGGTTAGAAGTTATGACTGCGCCGACTCCTCGACAGAGAGTGCAGAGCCCCAAGCCCCTGCCAGGCCGGCCCACCTGCTGCCGGTCCTCGGCTTGTAGATGTCACACTCGGTGCCCAGCGCTGCGCCTGCTCCCGAAACTGCTCCCCTGGCCCTGCTCCCAGGTGGCTTGTTACTTTCACAATCCTCTTCCCCACCCAACTCCAGGAATTCATTCCTGGCTCCTGCAGGGTGAGACCAGGAGGCCCTTACCTCACGTGGTGAAAGGCCACTGCAAAGTGCAGGCCTGGGGAACAAGGCAGTCACACGCTCCAGACTGCAGAAAAGAAACACTAGGCTGGGCCAGGCTGCACAGACACCGTCTAGGCCTCTCCTCTGATTCCTTTCCCCTAGAGCCTGTCCGCTGATCTCCTGGGGGCACGAATGTGGGGGACCAGAGCAGAGTGCTGGCCCCCTGTCATGCCCGGAGCCACGTGAAATGGCCACTTAATGTGCTTGCTACTGGGTTCTGGTAACTATTTTTGTATTTAAGTAGATTACTCCTACGACCGCTTACTTCGATTTTTATTAGGGTCAGCCATAGAATTCTATTATATGCCTTCAAACATCTGTGAATCGATATCAGCACAGATTTTCCTTTAAATTTATGTAGTGAATTATTAACATGACATTTATTGAGCACTTACTATGCACTAAGCCCTGCGCCCTAACCCTTCACAGGCATTGTGCTGTCTCCTCCCTGCCCCGACCCTGCACAGCGTCACTACTCTGCCTGCTCCTGCTCCTTTCACAGATGGGGAGGCTGTTAGTCGGCTCGGTCAGAGTTAGTGGGCGGCAGGGCGGGGGCGCACTGTGCTCACAGCCTGAGCCGAGCTCCCTCCAGCCAACCCAATTCCTCGCCGGAGGTAATCTTTGTATTTCTGGAAGAAACCTTACCTGGTCATGGAGAGTAAATCTTTTAATATGCTAGTATATTCAAATTATTATTTATGCGGAAATGTTGCAAATAAACATACATACATACAGAGGGGGGCAAAAGTAGGTTTACAGTTGTTCGTATGGAAAATAATACAATAGTTACTAAATAATAATACAAGAATAAACTCTGTGTTTCACATACTCACAACAGCAAACCTACTTTTACCTCACCCTGTGTGTGCATGTGCGTGTGTGCGTGTGAAAACAGACATCTGCCTATGTACACGTATCAGGAAATCGGCCTGTGGCCTTCTCTAGACCATGCATGAAACAGGAAACCTAAAATAAACACTCTAAATAAAGAGACACAGTCGACCACATAAAAATCTTTAGATGTAATAGATAAAGACAGCTACACAAAGCACAAACTACAGAAACAGGCTGGGGGCAGGGTGCCTATGCAATATGCACAACAGAGGGTTTGCCACCCAATATGCAAAGGTCTCCTAAAGCTGAAAAGAAAAACATCCAATAAGGAAAAAAATGGACAAGGATTGTGGACATAGAAACCAGAGAAAAAGAAACACAAATGGCCAACATGCATGTGAAATGATGCTCAACTTCACTGGTACTCGGGAAAATCCGATTAAAATAACACTGAGATAGTGTTTCACCCATCAGATTAGCACCAAACAGCTGGTGCTCGTGGAGATGCCCAGAAAGGGTGCACGCACACACCGCTGGCCTGAGCCCGTCCAGCCAAAGGGCTGACGCAATTGGATCGGGGTCGCACCACCAGGAACCGCTAACTGGGGGAGCTCTCCAGAGCACGGTGTGCGTGCGCGCGTGCGCACATTCACTCATCAGGAAACACCCACAGCAGGCAGAGCGCTCTGTCGGAGCCTGTTCTCAGAGAGCTTCAAATCAGGAGAACGAAGCCAAAGGGAAGTGAAAACAGCCAGTTGCTGGGTGATGCCTACAGTGTGCCCTTCCTTCCCCTGAAGTGTGCGCTGGAGCTTGTGGGAGCCCGGAGAAAACTGGGGAAGGCTCTGCCACAGCAGCTCAGAGTGCGGGGTGGGAGGGTCACTGCTGCTTTGCTGTGTATACATTTTTTGTTCCACTTGGCATGAGCGCATAGTAACAATTGCAGTAGCCTGTCACTTTGAGACTCTAATAAAGAATACCGCAAACAGCTTTTGTTTACACACAACAAAGGAAGAGCACAAGGTCCACAGGAAGTTGGTGACAGAGCCAAGAGTCTACCCTCTGCTCACTGAACGACAGCAGAGCTGGTCTCTTTGCTCTCAGGTGACCTATCCGACGTGAGTTCGCCTACCCACACCAGATGGAACACGGGAAGGCTCCCAAGCTCATACGGGCAGTAGGTTTCGGGAGGCAGTCTGGCAGCATTTCTTGAATTCCTATCATAGTACTTCTTGATCTCCTGCGGATGATGTGCTATGCTTTTTAGCTTCCAGAAGTTCAGGTGGACTCACTGGAGAGACAAAGTCTACTTGCTCCTGGATGCATCCTGGCCCTCGGTTAACGTGTCACCCCACTTCACGGGGCACTCCATGGAGCATGTCTGAAAGGGCTGCTCCTTGCCCAGCACCCATGCCTCCTCCTCCTCACAGCATTCCTACTGTGCTTTGCGGAATCTGCCCCACCCTGCCCCTTTGAAACGATCTTCCTCTCCTGGCTCCAATTCAGGCTCCCTGAGTCTGTGAAGCCACCCCGCTCACTCTCCCAAGGAAGTGCTTTCATGCACAGGCTCGCTGAGGACAACAGAACCACCCGGCTCCACTGTGTCCTGACTGAAAGGAACACTGTCCTTCCTGACTAACCCCCAGCAGCAGGGCACTGGGGCACTCGCAGCTGGGAGGGGCAGATGAAAGACCGGGACACGGGCACTGCAGACCCACGCCCGGTGTTCTTACCAATGCCCACGGCTCGGAGACACTGACACCTGCTTACACCTCTCCCTGCCAAAAAAGATCCGACCAGACACGGAAAGAAACGAACGGCCCAGGTCAAACCCTGGCTCCTCCAGAATTCTCTGACCCCTTCCGGCTGGGAGCACGTGCTCTCTGAAGGCGTCTGCCCTTTAAACCTGTGTTCGAGTTACGGACACGGATATTGCCCCACTAGGCTGGATGCTTCTGAGACTGAACCACTGTCTAATTTACTGAAGGCCCCTTGGTACAGGGAGCACACAGGGCACATAGACCCTTGCGGAGCCCAGTGTGCCAAACGGGGCGTGTGTCCCTAACCTGTTTATGCCAGTTGTGCACACAGGTATATATGTATTCATAAACATACACATACACACAACCATATACATCTGTGGGAAAAGCACACGGTTGTTTCTATGACAACTACAAGTTGCTAAAATTTTAAAAACTTTTAAAATCCTAACTAAACTACAGGTATGGGTAAGACAAGGTGTAACGAAATGGGTGAAAATTTGTAAAAATCTAGGATTTAGCAACACAGGCTGCTTCACGCAGCTAAGCTCTTAATCCTCTTCAAGCAAAACCCACGTATAACACGGTGGCTGGACAGCGGCTTAGTCTGTGCAAGGAAACAACTGAAACTCTGATCAGCAGGTTCAAAGTTTAAAAAAAAAGGTCAATGAAGACTGGCATCCGAGATAGACTGATTTTTTAAGTTAAAAATAAAATGCCTAAACTATGTGTTGATTTTTATTCTTGTTCTACCCAACTTCTTTAGGTAACTGGCTGCTGGCCAGTCCCAACCCCATGAAACAAATTCTGAGTGGCCACTGGTCAGGAGTCACGTCCAGTCCTGGGGCCAGCACTGCCTTATGGGAAATAAAGGAACAGGAAACTCTGCTGAGTGAGCGATGCCAGGCTGTGGGGCTCGGCACTTAGTGGGGCGTCAGAGCATCCTTCCCTGCCATCAGAAAACACAACGGCCCTGACTACTGTGGCTCAGCGGGGCGGGCGCTGTCCCACAAAGTGAAAGGTCACTGGTTCAATTCCCAGTCAGGGCACGTGCCTGGGCTGTGGGTTGGGTCCCCAGTCAGGGCGTGTTGAAGAGACAAGCGATTGATGTGCTCTCACATTGATGTTTCTCTCCCTCTTTCTCCCTCCCTTCCCCTCTCTCTAAAGATAAATAAAATCTAGAAAGAAAAGGAAGGAAGGAAGGAAGGAAGGAAGGAAGGAAGGAAGGAAGGAAGGGGAAGAAAGAAAACAGCTATAAAATTTGCTTAAAGACCAGGACAAATCTTAATAAGTACCTAACTCAGAATTCTCATTTTCTATCTAAAAGGAAAAGCCCCGGGTGTCCCTGAAGGTGCTCTGATGTTGATATATGACCCTAATACCACTCTGCTCCCACCTCCAGCTCTCTCCCAGACAAAGTAAAAACCCACCCGCCAGGGCCAAAAGCACGGTGCCTGTGACCATTTGTCCCCGACCTGGGCAGCTGGTCAGCTGCATCTGGTGGAAGAGGCCCCCTGCAGACAGACCACTCACTTCCTCTCCTTGGCGCTCCAGAGCGTCGGGGAGTAAGGAGCAAAGCGGCCTGGAGGAACTGGAAGTCACACTCCTCTCCCCTCGCCTGCGCCCAAAGGTTGCGGAGCTGCAGCCGATCTGACTGTCCCAAGATTAACCTGACCCGGCGGGGCTGGGCACCTCTCCACCTCAGGGACACGGGTCTCCTCCCCTTGGCACAGTGACAAGGCCACCAATGGAACAACAAAGAGACTGCACACCCACATCCTCACCCCAGACTCCAGGGCCCTCTAGCCACTTGAGGCGATCCCACCCACCCCACCAACGCCCTCCCCTCACAGACTACAGCACTGATGTCCGTCAGGGGCCCGTACGGAGGCCCTGGCCGCCTGTCTTCAACTCCCACGTTTGAACCAGCACAAAGGGCACATCAAGGTCATCTTGATTGTGCCTCTGGGTCTGGTCCAAAGCAAATGTCCAGAGTCAGAAAGCTCAAGTTTTAATTTCCAGATAGACAGTTGCCCTGCTTGGTAGTCTTGGCCAAGCAACCCCAAGTTCATTTCCCTTTTTCCAGAATTAAGACAGAAAAAACAAGCATTAGACAAGGGAGAAATGTGAAAAAGAAGGCCAGGAGCTACACTGGGAGACCTGAAAGGAAGAAATGGTGGCCAGTAAACAGCCTGCCCGTCGGAAAAGCAAAGGGGTTCAGACAAAACGCAGTGGCGCCGCCTCCGTAAACCACGGCCCGGGGGCCACAATGGCTTATGAAGCTGTTCAGGAAAGAGCGGTGGCTGCCCGACTGGACAGCACAAGTGCCAGTCAAGGTCGGCACGCACCTGGTTAAACACAGCTGGAAACAACGACCCCGGTGCCCATGTCCCCGTTCCACTGTGTCACCACCGGGCCCGCCAGGTCCCGCGGTGTCTTCGGTCTCCAACCGCAGCTGTGCTTTCCCACCACACGGTCACCGGGGCCTCGGCGGGCTCAGCGCTGTTCTGAAAGGTCATGAGACAGGCAGGCCCCACTCGTGCAATGGTGACAGTCTCACAGAGGGACAGAGGAAGCACAGACTGAGACCCGTGGGGGCGCGTGAGGACTTTAGACTTACACAGACACCACAGCCTGGGAGCAACCCAGACCGAATGCCAGGGAAGGTGCACAAGGAGGAAGCGCTGGTGCCGTGACCAGAACGGTGAGAAGTGCCCTGTTCGGGAGTCAGGCACATGCCAAGAGCAGGCGTGGAGCACAACCAAAGAAAACCTGAACTCATTTTCATAAAGATACAGCTCAACCTTCCATTTCCCTGTCCTCCCTCCACCCTGCAAATATTAAAGTAGACAGGGGAGACCAATTACTCCTGCCACCTAGTAATTAAAGGGAAAACACATTATGGAATGAACTGAAAATTGCATTTCAGGGTTCGTATCACAACAACTCATAAGCACCTGGCCTCAGGACCCAGTCGAAGGTCGAAATACTCCCGGAACGACACAGCAGCTCCGGGTGCGGCCGTGCAGTCGCAGCCCGTGGACGAACGTGAAACTGAGCAACAGCGCTCCGTGCAGTTCAGAGACAGACACCGAGCTACACCTGGCCCCAACACGCCCAAGAAACAGTTTCAAAAACCCAAATTTTTGGTGAGCTTACCATAAAAATCACATGGCATCACACACATTTTGGTGAGGGAGGGAAATGCAGAAACTTAAATATATGTGGTCAAAGAAACAGTATGTTTTCCGCACAACAGAAAACTCATTGTCACAGACGGAGAACAGCTCTCTAGATGCCTCACTCAAAGCGTAAAGGGGCCACTGAACAACGTTTTGTAACTGCATCACGCCCCACTTCCCCACGAAGCCCTGGGCGGCTGGAGGCGCGGAGGAACGCAAACCTGCAGCCTCAGACCTGAGGGTCCTCGTGCCACCGCCACGTCCGTCCACCCCACCACCACCTGCCTGTCTGTCAGATGCCAGCACAGAGCTCAGAACTGTGGGTTCAGCACAAGCAGTACAAGCCCCCAGCCCAGCAGAAGAGGAAGAGCAGGCAGTCAACCTAAAGCACTGTTCCTATTTTGGTTCATAAGAGTTCATTTTTTAAAGATTTTATTTATTTATCTTTAGAGGGGAAGGGAAGGAGAGAGGGAGCAAAATATCAATGTGTGGTTGCCTTTCGTGCATCCCCTGCTGGGAACTGGCCTGCAACCCAGGCATGTGCCCTGACTGGGAATCGAATTGCAATCCTTTGGTTCCCAGACCCAAGCTCAACCCACTGAGCACACCAGCCAGGGCCTCATAAGAGTTAATTTTTTTTAAAAACTTAAGCCACACCTCTCTTCCAACATTCAGTAATGGAAAGTGCAGCCCAAAGACTTTGTACCTCAAGCCTTCTCTGGGTCTCAAGTGTCCTTATCTGCGAGACAGGCTGCAGGGGGCTGCGGTGAGGACAGAATTGGTAACACACATGCAAGGCTTGGTCCAGAGGCAACGACGCCCTGTGGTGTCAGGTGCTAGTACCTAACTATGAGTCAAGACCGACGGCCTCAGGCCCAGAGGCAGGCGAGGGCCCTACTGCCTCCCAGACCCAGCAGAACAAGGCAGAGCTGCTCCGCCCCCTTTGCCAGTGAAGGGAAAGAAGAGCAAACACTTGTCCCCAGGCACACAGTCACGAAGCTGTGCCCAGGGTGGCCAGGAGTGCAGCATGGAGTCACGCTCCCTCAGTCCGAGGACAGATCGCACTGCCGCCCACCCACACAGGTGGGAATGATCCCTCCCACCCCCCTATGCTGCAGCTGTGTCCCCAGACTGGGCTGCGCCCCACCCACAGAAGCACAGATGGGTTGCTGTCCCCTCACCTCTCTGTACACAGCAGGCTGCACAGTCACCTCCAGAAATGAGGCACTGCCCAGAACCCACCCAGCAGAAAGTCCCTAAAGGCCCGGGGCAGAAGGACAGACCACGTGAAGTCCCAGCAGGCATCTCCTAGCCCCTTTCTCACTAGCGGCCCAGGGACAGCACCTCGGCCATTGAGTGTCTCAGGACACACCTGAAACACAGAAAGGCCACACCCTGTTCAGGTGACACATACAGTAAACAGTCATGAAACAGAAGAGAATCGTGTGCTTGGAACCATAACTCCCAGACCTTTGGATTTCACTAACCAGAAATTTCCCCCCAAATTTGGGGACTTTTCAACAAACAATCAGATAGCCATAGGAAAAAAATAAACCTCAATCCACACTTTACACCATGCACAAAAAATAAAATGGACCATAGACCTCAACGTAAAACGTAAAACTATAAAACTTCTACAAGACAATGTCTGTGACCCTGGATGAGGCAAAAATCTCAGCTACACCAACCAAAAAAGCACAGACCGTGAAAGAACAAAATGACCAGCAAATGTTTTGAACTTCAAAGACCACAGTAACAGAATGAAAAGACAAGCCAGATACCAGGGGAAATATTTGCAAACCGCGTATGTGATAAAGGACTTCGCTCAGAATGTGGAAGAACCCAGACAGTCCCGACTCTCGACTTCTCGTCTTGCCAATGGTGTGAAGGCGGCACAGGTTCAGTAGGAATCAGACTTCGATTTCTGAACTTTGCTCTTGTCGGGGGTGAGTGACACTCCCTGGTGACGCTGCACAGTGGCCGCAGCTTCCAGGCAGCCACAGAATCACGAGGTAAATGACAGACCCCCGACTGTGTCAGAGGACCCTGCCCAGCCAGTGGCTCACACGAGCATCCTGAGCATGGTACGGCGGGCTGGGCTGAGCCGGGTGTTTGGTACGCTAGGGGTATTCAGTGGGTTTTTGACGTGGATGTGTTCAATTCGTGATGGGTTTATCAGGATATAACCCCATCATAAGCCCAGGAGCAACTGTAATAAAACAAACCACCCAACTTTTTAAATAGACAAATGATTTGAATAGACAGTTCATCAAGGAAGATATACAGACAAGTAAGCACATGAAAGAATGCTCAGCATCATCAGTCAGCAGGGAAATGCAAGTTAAATCCACAATGAGACACTGCGACAGGCCTACCAGAGTGGCAAAAAGGGAACAGACCGAAGCGTCCAAACACCGGTGCGGACCCAGAGGAACCGAACTCCCACTCACCGCTGGCCAGGGGGACTCAGCGCAGCCACTGCAGTCTCGCGCTTGCCGAGGGGAACGGAGGGCAGGTGTCTGTGCAAAGACTTGCACACGAACGATCAGAACAGCTCTGTTTGTACTGGCCCGGAACAACAAACAGCCCGTGCCCGTCAGCAGCAAAAGGATAAACAAACTGCGTGCGGGTGTGTGGCAAACCCACACGCTGGACTGAAAGAATGGAATGCCGACATCTGGTGCTATACAGACGAATCTCAGAGTAATATCGCTGAGAGAAAAAGCCGGACTACAAGCAGCATATACTGTATGATTCAATGTATGTAAAATCCTAGAAAATACAAGCCAACCCAGAGACAGAAAGCGGATGCACTTGCCGGGAGTGAGAAGGGGCAGGCGGAGGGGGCGCTCTGAGGAGTAATGGCCACGGTCATTATCTTGACCGTGGTGTTGGTTTAACGGGTGTGTTCATATGACCGATCTTATCAAACTGTACACTGTAAATACGTGCAACTAATTATCTGTTCGTTATACTCAATAAAACCATGAAATTTTGGAGAAAAAGTCTATAAAGCCACTGACTTTTTATTTTGCCTAAGAATACTCTTAAAAACTACTGGTTCTCATCAACACAACCACACAAAAGGACGTTTTCAAACTAAAAGATACAAGAGTCACACTTTTGTACGAAAAGAGAGCTCTTCCCAAGAAAAGGCAGTCTCTAGCCTGTTAACAGATGACATACTCTGTCCTCATTTCCTCACGTGGGTGAGGACACCGCTTCAGACCAGCTCTGCCAGCCCTCTGGGCACCCCAGCACCCGCAGCACCCAGGCGGCCATGTGCACTGTGGGAGACCGTGACTGTGGCTGGGCCCCAACACCCCGAGTCCCTCCCCTCCTGGAGGACAAGAAGTCACAAGAAGAAAGCCGTTCACCGAGAACCTTCCAGGCCAAAGTCTGTGGAGCCATGAGGGAAATAAAACGGGAGCACCAAAGGACCACGATGTAGACGGGACTCCTTGTGCTATGGTGCCAGATGCTAACAAAACCCGAAGGACCTCAGCGGCCAAGCCCCAGAAGGAGACTTCGGGACGAAAAGGCTCCGGGCGAGCGGCCCTCCTCCGCGTGGCTGGGTCAGTGGTGAGGACAGCTGAGCAGGGGGTGGGCCTGCGCTGGAACCTCCGCCTCTGCAGGGCGGCAGGAGCAGCAGGGAGGGCCTGGGACAGGCGCTCGCAGCACAAAAGCACAGCCTTTGTTATTCCAAGAAACAGAATACACGAGGACCCCAGAGCCCCACCCTGCAGCACTCATGGGGACACCCTGGCCTGCATACCCCAGCTCCATCTACACACACACCCTGCACACAGCCACCATCTGGCCACTTCTCAGACCAAGGCATGTGCGGACGGAGGCACAGCCCCGCCCCAGAGGGGCTAACCAGGGAAGGGGCTGACACAGATTTGTAAGTGGGCAGGGGTCGCTGGGACAGGGAATCAAAACCTCAGTCCCTGTGCAGGGTCTAGAGGTGGGGCACAGGTTTCAGTAGGCACAGCCCTTGGCCTACAGCCCCTCACCCCCTGGGGAGGGTCCATTGAGAAGAGGGCCCAGGGCAGGAGGCCCATGTGGCACACCCAGCCAGGGGAAGAAGCCACCGTAGCCCCCCACCCACTCAGAAACCCTCCCTTGTCTGCCACCTCATCCCCGACCCCCGTCTCCATCTCACTGGACTTCAAACCTGAACCCCCCCACCCGGCCCCTCCCCTTCAGATTGACAACTGCATTTAGAATGCAGGGGCCTCTCCAGCCCCGTCTGAGGACCTGGCCTCCAACAGTCAGCCCTCAGTAACATAACAAAAGAACTTCCCCCTCCCAGCCAACCGCCCAGGAAGCCCCACCAGACACTGCCCCACCGCATTAACAGGGGGCCGGCCAAACGAACAGAGGCCAAGCGCCAAGGGCTGGCTGCAGAGGAACCTGGCCCCAGCCTTTAGTCATGTTTCAAAGTCACTCCCCAAGTGCACCCTGTACTCTACGCGAGGTGGTGGCCAGCCCTGGGATTCTGGAAGCGGAGCTGTGACGCTGTGAAATGAAAAGTATTTTGGGCACCAGCAGCGTGGCTGCCAGGAGGGGTCAGCGAGCCGACTTGCAGTCCGAACAACGCTGCTGTCACGGCAGGGCTGGGTCAGGGTCGCACTGCTGTCCCACTCCTCCCTCCGCAGAGCACACAAAGCTTGTAAAGAGACTTCTCAGGAAGTCACTCCTGCCCAGCGGGCAGTGCCTGGAAAGTTAAAACAAGGACAGGACTGTCCGGTGCGGGGAAACGGTGTACGTATGAGCCGCCTCGGCCTTGCACTGGAAGATGCCCACTTCCAGTGCCATTCACGGGGCAGTGCCTTGGGACTGGGGGAGGGGGGCATGCAATTCCGCTAACAATAAATGCATGCATTTGGTAACTTCAAGTGTCTATAAAGTCTACCCCATCGAGGTCTGGAAGCGTGTCCAGTCAGTTTCCCTCCCCAACAGCACGATTTGATGTGATTGTCCAGTAAAGGTTTAATTTCTGACTGCCACAGGAGCTGGTCTGAGGGCAGAGGCGGCCAGGACGAAATGGTCAGCTCAATCTTTTGTGGGCACTCCGGGCGAGGCCCTCGGGCCCGGGCTGCTGAGCCCCGCCGGACGGCACCCTGCCCTGCTCCAAGGCCTGGCTGGCCCTCCCCGCACCCAGCTTCCCGCCTGCGGAGCTGTCACAGGGTAAGAGTGGTCGTGCATGGGAAAGTGGGGCGCCTGGCACAAAACAAGCCTCGGCAAATGTTAAATTTTAAAGAAATTGTGATGCTGACGGTGAAGTCAAAAACCAGTTCAAAAAGGTGGAAGCCGGAAGGGCCCTGGGAGGTTGGCGGCGAGCCCAGCCCCAAGCAGGGGGCCAGACCCGCCGAGCGGCGCACCGAGGGCGCCCTCCCTACACGCTGGGTCAGGGCTCTGGAGCCCGCCTCCCGCCCCCACTAGAAACTAAGGTCTCATACTGTGTCCCTGCTACGGCCGCAGTGCCTACAACCGTGACTGGTTCGTGGCATGCAAGCATTTGTTGAATAAGGGAATGGGGATTTATGAACCTGTCGGAATTGCACACGAATGTTTGTGGCCATCTTGGTGGGGATAGAATCCATTTTCACGAAATTCAGAAGGAGATTTGAGACCCAAACACAGGTCAATGAACACTGCTGGGTCCTGCTCGTGGGTCTCAGCACATCAACGGCCCAGGCTCGGTGAGCAGAGCAGAGAAAGCACAGAGCCAAATACTGCAAAGAGGACAGTTTCTCGGAAAGGAGAAGCTTCTCGTGTTGGCCTCCCTGGAATCACCACCTCAGCCCTGGGCAGACCCAGCCTGTGGTTCACATTCAGGAATGTACTGTGTAACCAGAGCCCAGGTTAAAGAGGGATCAGGGTCCGCTGAATCACCCTGCACCATGAAAGCCCCCAGGACAGACTGGTGAGCCGCCAGAGAACCGGAGGCCCGCAGAATTCCTCCGAGGCCCCCCCTGATGCATCCGCCCTCTCTGCTCCCTGTGGGGCTCAGACACTCCTCCTGCAGAACCTGGTGTGGACTCTGAACTCCCAACCTTGCTTTCAGTTCACGGCTCAGCCTGGCCCCACTGGTGACTCTATCTCCCCAACATGCCCTGACCTGCGAGGCTTGCAGATGTCGGACAGACAGAAGGACACACGCCAACATACAGGACAGGAAAAGGGCAGCAAGAAACCTCTATTGAACTCTTGCCACAAAAAAAGACCTGTTTAGGCCATGAGGTCCCCAACTGCCTAGAGGATGACACCTTCAGCGTTCAGTGACCGAACGAGGAGATCAAGATGACAAAAAGGTAACTACAAATTCAAATTCTAAAATGAGTTGGCATTTCGTGTCATCATAATCACAGCGCCGTTTATACGCAGTGACATGAAATGGCGTGCACACGTGCACACGGGGAAGGTAAAAAGATCCATCCACAAACAATGCCTAACGGGCACAGTCCGGCGTGGGCTGTCCCTCTGCCACCACACCCGAGTGTCCTGGAGAGCCAGGGTCCCCGCGGAGGACCAGCAGCGCACGGAAGGGAGGCCCGAAGGCAGGCCCAGGTCTGAGGGGTTGTTAACTCCTGTGCGCCTGTTTCCTCAACCGTGAAGTGGGGGTCAGAGAGGCACGTGGCAGGATGGCGGGGGGCTCAGAGGCACACCAGTGGCTCCACTAAGTGGGGCTCTCAAGGTGCAGTACCGCCCCAAGTGCAAGGCACGCAGCCACGCGGCCGGTCCGCACCACAGTGCTGTCCTCACCCCCCTTGCAGAGGCGCAGGGACGGAAGCACGGAGAGAGGCAGTGACCGGCTGGGGCTGGGTGCGGTTTGAGCCTGCAGCGCTCCTCACATACGTAATCACGGCTGCCGCACGCCCCTGCAGCCCCGGGCACTGGGCTGGCCCTGTCCCACTGCTCCAGAGAGGGCTTTCCTACAGGTGAGCGCAACCTGGTCCCGGGGCAGGGCCCCTAAGGCCAGTTCCTCAGAACAAACCAAGGGACCAGGAGGAGTCCCCTCCTGCCCGCTCCTCCAGGAGTCCCCAGCCGGCCCACAACACCTTCTGAGAACGGGGCTCCACCCCTCCAGTCACAGGCTAACGTTAAACTGTTGTGAGGTGGGAGGATCGGAGGGTAGGGGGCGGGGTGGACTGGGGGTAAAAGGCAGAAAACTGTACTTGAACAATTAAAATTTTTTTAAATTTTTAATGTTTTGTAAGGCACAAATTTCAAGGGCTTTTTCTCCTGTCTCTTTACTGACCAGCAAGAGCACATGTTATTTCCAACTATTTCTAAACTTCATGAACCTGCAGGTGCCTGGTAGACTTTGTAGACCAAAAAGCACAGATCAAAAAGCAATTCTGGAGATGGGCACCAACTTCCCGGCCCACACCTGCAAGAGCGAAAAGGAAAGAAAGAAATCCAGAAGGAAATAAAAGCAGCACTAAAGATCAAATAACGAACGGTGAGTCTGAAACTGACTCCATCAACTGCTGCCCTCCGTCTTCATGAAAGGGGACATTCTGGAGCGCTCCCATGACCCGGTCACACTCATTTTTTCCATGACTGCAGAGGGAAGGAAAGAGGGGAGCCAAGAGCCTGTGCTTCTGGGGCCTGGTGGTCACCACCCAGCTCGGCTGAGAAACCCTAAGGTCATCCACCAAGCCCCTGCCACAGCCGTCACCACACACACAACCAACAACTCTGCCAGTTGCCTAGGCAACAGCCAACCTAGACATGTTTAGGCGTTTGTGGAAACCAGGACAAAGTACAATTTCCATGCTTGTGATAAAAACACAGACTGCCAAGCACAGAGCAAAGCATTACTCCAAAATTTGGATTTATTGACAAAATAAACACGGGCAGCGAGGGGAAGCAGGAAGCCAGGCAACACCCAGCCGAGGCAATGCAGCTCAACCAGCCCCGCGGTGCTGGCACCAGAAACCCACTGTGCCTGGGAAACAAAACTCTTATTATGCTTCTGTGTTGGTTGCGATTATTTCCTCTTATTTCTACCTTACTGTGTAATAACGTCCTTTGTTTTGTTGTGCACGTCAGCCTTTCTCAGCTAGTGCAAGAGGAACCAAGAAAAGAGTTTTTGTCCATGGTGAGGCCAGAGAACTAAAGCGGAAGCAGCCCTCGAGGGGCGCAGCGGGTGGGAGCTGGACGGAGAAACAGGGGATCCAAGGCCGAGAGCCGAGGTCTGGCCACTGCCCCCCACCTGCAGCCCCTCGGTGTCCCTGCTAAGCGTGCTTTACTTTGCAGACCCTGGGAAACGAGCCACCAGGAAAAGAGGACTCCACTCGGTCTGAGGGTGAATACCCAAGGGATGGTGGACGGTGAAAAAGCCAGCCAGCCCCTGGAGAAGGAACACAGTGAAGGACACAGCGACTTCAGAATGGAAAAACAAACAAGCGAGCAAAACACCAAAAAGAGCAAACGCCGACACTGCAAACCTCTCACTATGCTCCCCGAGATGTCTGCACGTAGCTAGGAACTTCCCCGAGAGCAGTCTCCAAGTCAGGCAGGCAGAATCGAAGGGTGCCGAGACTGCCCGAGGCCTCCCAGCTGACGAGCGCATGGCAAACAGCCTCGCCTAGCCTGCCCTAAGGTGCAGACAGGAAGTGAAGAAAGCAAGAACACCTTCTAATGGGGTGTCCAACCTTTTGACGCCTCGGAGCCACACTGCAAGATGAAGAGTTGTCTTGGGCTACGCATTAAATACACGAACGCTAATGAAAACAAAAAAATCTCATTATGTTTTAGGTAAAGGTGCGATTTTGTATGGGGCCACATTAAAAGCCATCCTGGGCCACATGCAGCCCACAGGCTGAGGGTTGGACACCCCTGCTAGACACACCAAGGTTCAGGGTGCATGGTAGCTGAGCTGATAAAGGCACGTGGAAACGGAGACAAACATTCACAACCCTGGGAATGGAGACCCTTAGCCCAGGTGATCAACAGAGTAGAAAGGACTTTTCTGACGTGGCTCAGTTGGGTGGGCATTGTTCGGCAGTGCAAAGGGTCGCAGGGTCGGTCCCTGGTCGGGGCGTGTGTGGGAGGCAATAGATCAATGTTTCTCTCTCACATTTATGTTTCTCTCCCTCTCTTTTCTTTACTCTCTCTCTAAAATAAATAAATAAATAAATCTTTAAAATTAATAAAGTAGGAAGGACTTTTTCAAAGAATTTTTCTTACTTACAAAAGTAAAGCAACCAATTCAAGTGAAATGATATCCAGAAACTTAGGAAGGAAATGTGACTCATTTAAGAAACGCTCAGAAAAGTTTCTTATCTCACAGATACTTGGAAGTTCTAAAGGCCAAAGTACCTTAGAGAGAAAGAATTTCTCAGTGTTCTTACCCATAAATAATCCAAAAAAAACAAACCCACAAGCAACAGAGCAGGTGTTCAAAACCCTCTAAGATGTGCTGACCCTTTAATCCAGCACTTCTGTTTCTGAGAATTTAACCCCAGGAACTAATTACACAGATGAAAAATGAAATTATAAACCGCAAAGCCATCTCTGATAGCAAAGAAAAAAAAAGGTGGAAATACCCTAAAATGTCCAGCCGTCGGGGACTGTATTAACTCCATGACAGCAGTAGGATTACACAACCACTGAGCCTGTTTAAAGACAAAGGTAAAACATGAAAGACATTTAAGAAAACCAAGTAACCAATCGCAGCGACACGAACCAGCGACAAGGAGACGGCGCGTGTGGTCAGTGTGGGCTTCAGATCCCTCCCCTGCTCGGCCCCTGGACGACCTGGGACCGAGCACAGGACGGCATCACTGCAGCGTCCTCACACTCAAACCGGTGACCTTGGAGGTGGACAGAGGCAGGCCAGCTGCCTGGCCTCCTCTGAACCGTGGAACAAAGTCGGCAGTTAGTAGGTGGCAGCTACTGCTTCCAAGATACGTAATAAACCCCTTTGTGTGAGGAAGGTAAAATACAAAGTGTGCTCTTTTCTCAGAAAATTCTATTTTTTTAAAGATTTTATTTATTTATTTTTAGTGGCGGGGGGAGGGAGGAAGAAAGAGAGGGAGAAAAACATCAATGTGCGGTTGCCTCTCACACACCCCCAACTGGAGACCTGGCCCACAACCCAGGCATGCGCCCTGACTGGGAATCGAACTGGTGACCCTTTGGTTCGCAGGCCTGCACTGAATCCATTGAGCCACACCATCAGGGCAGAAAACTCTATTTTCTATGTTGTAGCTTCAATAGTTAAAAAACCTAAAAGACAAGAGAGAAGGGGGAAAGTTTTTTGACACAAAAATGACAATTCTCACAGCACAAAACCAAATATCTACTCTAATTCACCTACATGATCTTCATTTGATATCACGATGTGATATCACAATGTTCGAAACTTCACCGAGTGCAGTGCTCAGTCACTGCTCTACAGAAATGCACTCTCTGCTCCCCTGACTGCCAGCTCTGACCCAGCACGGGACGCTCTCAAGGCGGCGAGCAGCAGGCAAGGCGACTGCGCTACCCCTAAGGCAGCGCGGAATCCCGCTGCTTCCCCTCGCAGTGGCCTCGCAGAGGTCACAGTGCCTTCCTCAGCTGAAACACTGTCACATCCACGCTGAAGGGCCCCAGGCAGGCCAGCTCCGCCCCCCCAGCAATCAGTCAGCTACCAAACCACTAATAGCAGGCTCGGGGGTCCGCCGGGGGGCCGAGCCGGCTCTGTGGTTCGTCTGAAGACCGCAGCTCACAGACTTGGCACACTCGGTTGGCGACGATGTAATTGGGTACGATGGAACACAAATGTAGTCTAAAACATGAAAATGTTCATAAACTAAGGTTTGGGCATCACTTTATAATAATAAAATTCCACTCAATGGCCTGGGAAACTTCAAAACACTAGCCACAGTTTATCCCATCTGCTGAAGACCACCGGCAGGCCCGGCAGAGGCCCGGTAACCAGGCGCCCCAGGAGCTCAGGACTTGGGGTGAGGCCTGTGTGGGGTCCTGGCCCACCAACCTCAGGCAAAACCGCTAACCCTTCAGGCCTCCCTCTCTTCCTCCTCTGAACAATGAAGAGGGGAGCAAACTAACAAGGCTGCTCCGAAAGCAAAATGAGGGCCCTGGAAAGTTCTTGGTAAACTGCAAATGCCTATACAACCAAGCTGTTTCCTTTACTGATTTTAGAGAGAGAAACATCGATTTGTTGTGCCACTTATTTATGCATTCATTGATTGTTCTTATACGTGGCCTGAATGGAGATCAAACCCACAATCTTGGCATACTGGGACAAAGCTCTAACCAGCTGAGCCATCTAGGCAGTGCCCAAGCTGTTCATATATCAGTGTATTATATACATGTATAAACTATAAAATCAAGCCCTAGCTGGTGTGGTCCAGTGGACTGAGCACTGGCCTGCGAACCAGAGGGTCGCTGGTTCAATTCCCAGTCAGTGCACATGCCTGGGTTGCAGGCCAGGTCCTCACTGAGGGGGTGCACGAGAAGCAACCATACATTGATGTTTCTCTCCCTCCCTTCCCCCGCTCTAAAAATAAATAACTAAATTTTTTTAAGCTTTTAAAAAATTATAAAATGAAGTTACTACTTAAATCTGCATTCCGAAGGTAAAAGGGCAATGGTATGGTTTAGAAAACAAGGAACTTCCCTCAACTCTGCAACCTCAGCCTCACTGCTGTGCTTTACTCGAGCCTTCTACGCACCTGGTCGGAGGGCACACAGCTGTGCACTCTGCTCTTTCAAGTCTCTGCATCCTTCGTCCCCTCAGGCCACGCCATCATGACCATCACCACCCCTTCCCACTCCGAGAGTCCCTCAGTCGCAGCCACGGCCACATCCCGGGGCAGGATTGCCGCACCTGTAACACTCGACTCAGGCGCAGTCCTCCGCGTGGCAGGGCCGCCCGCAAAACCTGAGGAGGACATGACCGCCCTCGGGCCTGCACCTCAACACGAGGACAGATGCTCAGAGGAGGGGTGAGAGGAGAGGAACAGGCCTTCTGAGGTGCTAGGCTGGGAGGGCATTCCACGCAGGGCCGGAGGCCTCGCCCACGTCCACCAACCACCTGACAGCATCCCCGCGACTCTGAGTCACCAGAGAAAGGTCCAAACACTCTCAATATGCTGTGGCTGGAGAACAGAATGACACATTTTTCCGATCCTCATCTGAAGACACGTTTTTTATTGATTTTAGAGAGAGGACAGAGGGTGGAGAGGGGGAGAGAGAAACATTCACGTGAAAGAGAAACATCGGTCAGCTGCCTTCTGTACACACCCCGACTGTGACCGAACGTGCAACCCAGGCATGTGCCCAGATCAGGAACCGAACCCCAGCACTTTTGGTTGAGACGATGCTCCAACCAACTGAGCAACCTGACCACGGCAAGAATAACACATTTCAGAAGGATTTTCAATAGAACTGAATAACATAACATCAACTTGGACACTTTAAGGATAATATATTTCGCCTCATTAGCAAATTCACTTAAGCAGACATAGACCGTGCACTTTGAGCCATACCAAAGCCACACTGAGCGGCACCAGGGACCAGGCCCAGGCACTGGCAGTCTGTTCCGTCACCTCACACTGCCTCCCTCGGTCGCACGAGGAGGGGGCTGTCAGCACCCGTTAAGGGGACGCTGAAGCACTTGGCCATGGAGGACTGCACGGTGACTTAGGGGTGGAGCAGAGGCAGAGCCCAGGGCAATGTCGGCAAGCACGTCACCTCCTGTGCCACACTGCAGTGTGACCTTTCACCTGCAGGACAGGGGTAAACGTCATACACTGGCAGCAGGGGCCTGCACGCACAAGCCACGTGGAAGGAGCAGCAGAACCCAGGCAGCCACTGCCTTCCTAACCGGAAATGTAAATGCAGGCAAAGACTGAGGCCAGACCGAGGCCAAACCCACTCTGGAAGCCTTTTGTTAGAGGCCAGCCACTGCTTCCTAGGAACACCGATGGCAGTCCTTGTGTCTCTGGGAACACAGGTGACCTTTGTAAAAGTGAGCCACCAAGGTCACCCCTCCTCCATCTGCACCCTTGATTTCTCAGGTGACAGCTTGCTTCTGTGCAGAGCATTGACCTGCTGTGTCTGCTGCCCTGAAACAGCTCCTCGCTGAAGTTCATCCTCCGGAAAGAGGCCCAGCCCGAGCTCACGTGCCCGGCGGGTCCCACAGCCCGAACCTGCCCGCCAGCCCTCCGTCCCTCCATCCCCAACAGCTCCTCTCACACACAGCCACCTGCACCCACAGGTTCTTCTCACTCTAGGCCTCTGCCTGGTCTCTCCTTCTAGTCACTGCCACCTGGGAACACCTGTGGACTGGCAAAACCACTCCAGTCACCTCCCTCAAGGTCAGACCTCCGCAGTGTCCTGAGGGCAGTCAGACCTGCCCTCTTTGGCCCCCCCTACTTTGTACACACTCCCAGTGGCCACTGTCCCAGTGAAATGTGATTACCAGTAGGCCACGTGCGGCCTGAGCTGCCTCTACAGAGTGCAAAGTCACCTTAATCTCAGAATCGCAGAATGGTGGGCAGAGCCAGGTGCCAGGGGCACTGCCCACTCAGTGGCCAGGGTGGCCCCCTTCAGCCTGCCTCGCTCGCTTCCCTTCACCCACATACGCTCCCTCCAAAGGCTCTCAGCTCGGGGAAATGAGAAGCTCAAAGCCCTTCCACAAAGTGGCCTCGCTAAAGGCATTCCCGAGCTCACTGCTGACAAACCCTGCCACTCCATCAATATTTAAATCACAGTCGGGAGGCCACAGGAAGAGAAGGGCTGAGCTCCAGGCTGTGAGTTTCCCGGGGAAAGTAACCGCTCGCAAGCTCTAGCAGGGCTACCCAAGGAGGCGTTACAGCGGGTGGTGCGGTTCACTGGGCACCAGCCTGCACGGTGGCCGCAGCCTGGAGCTTCGCTTCACTGTGGGCCCTGCTCTCCGGCAGCCTCACTCCCTGACCAGGCTTCGCCATTTGGTGACTTTCTACTGCTGGATGTTCCGAATTCACTGACTGCCTCATGCCTCCACCGAGTCCTCTCTAGCGAACGATTTGCTTAGGGAAGCTGACACGTGACATCAGGCTTTGCAGGCAGTGTCACCGAGGCTGTGCGTGTCTGCGTCACCCTCTCAGGCACCCTAAGGGAATGCACTGTGAAATGAACACTCTTTCCACGCCTGGGCAATGAGTGATGTCAGCCCATCTCCTGATGGACGTCAGGCATCACACGACAGGCCAGGAGGACACGTACACACACACACACCCCAACCCTGGAGTGACACCTACTACATGCCACCCTGTCACCTCCAAGTCTGAGCATCCGAACACCTTTATGATGGGTGCCTCTTTTCATCAATAATAAACCATCTGACACCTGTAAGGCTTTCCGGCTTAGTGTCCTTTTGCGCACATAAGCTCTTTATGTAGCTGAGACTCTGAGCTGGCAATAAACTTAAAAAAAAATCAGTCCTTAAAATATCCAGAAGCCCACAAGAAGCCACTCCTGGACAGTTACGGCCACCGGCACAACCCGCACCCAGCAGCTCTGAGCCCAGGGAGGGGCCTCAAAGCTGCAGGGAATGTGTCCCCTCTGTGAGGACATGTGTGAATGAAACAAATCAAATATCTGGAGTTTTCACTTACATTTATTTCACAAGTTTCTCAAGTACTAAGCAATACTGAGAAGTAATTGCAAAGTACTCTTTAATCATAAACATTAAACAAGTCTGCTCAAAACCCCCCAAACCATATGAATGTCCCTATGGAAAGAACGGCAAGACAAAAAAATAACAAAAACAAAACAAGTAACCTTTTGAAGGTCAGGCAGAAAGGTACTTAGTGATCCAAATTCAGACGAAAAACAGTTCTTTCAGCAGATGAACAAAAAATTTCCTCTGCAAGTGGCCCATTCTGAGATACTCGCACTGCCAGACACACCTCGTAAAGACAACCACGTAGGGAACGAGACCTACTGGAAAACCGGAGCTGGCCACCAGAGCCCGGTCTGACCCCAACACAGGACTCCGGCTGTGCGGCCCTACCAAAGCGGCGGCCAAGCCTGGCGCCTCTTTCTCCATCACACAAAGGAATGTCCCTCACCACCCATACCCCTCAGGAATGTTCTAAAGACCAAAAAAAAAAAAAAAAAAAAAGGTAAACAGGCCTTAGAACATATCCCCTATGAGCACTAGTCATCACTATTATTAGCTCGAAGATGACCGGGCAGACAGGACTACAGAGTATCCGGGTGGGGAGGGGGGAGCAGGAGCTTAGAGATGAGATGGTGCAGTTCCTAATCCGGGTCCGGGCCTCTGAAGCTGTCCGCCCGTCTGCTTTCTGGGAAGAAGTCCACAGTCGTTATCAGATTCTCAAAAGGTTAAGAACCTTCAAGTCCCTTATTTTACAAATATGAAAACTGAGAGCGAAGAGAATGTGATTTTCTCAGGCCTCAGGGTTAGTCAGGGAACAGCCAGACGGAGCCCAGGGCTGCCTCCCACTCCCCACCCCCCCGGCCCACATTCGGGGAGGGGAGCCGCGAGGACCTCCACGGCCAGTGCGCTCCGCAGGCCACTGCAGACGTGGCTTCTCCATTACAGCAAAGTGTCTTTGTTTTTAAAGTTATGCTGGATGTATTAAAAGAATATACTGCTCTGCATTCCATGAAAAATTAATAATCTTATAATAAAAAATTTAGAGCCCTGGCTGGCGTAGCTCAGTGGATTGAGCACGGGCTGCGAACCAAAGGGTCGTGGGTTTGATTCCCAGTCAGGGCACATGCCTGGGTTGGGGGCCAGGTCCCCAGTGGGGGCCACATGAGAGGCAACCACACATTGATGTTTCTCTCTCTCTTTCTCCCTCCCTTCCCCTCTCTAGAAATAAATAAATAAATAAAATCTTTTAAAAAATTTAGAGAATACAGCCATTTCTAGATTAACAAAACAATTGCAATAGTTTGATTTATATCTTTCCACTTATTTTCTTTCTAATCATTTTGACACAGTTAAGATTTATTATTTACAGTCCTGGCTGGTGTGACTCAGTGGATTGAGCACTGGCCTGTGAACAGAAAGGTTTCCGGTTTGATTCCCAGTCGGGGCACATGCCTGGGTTGTAGGCAGGGTCCCCGGTTGGGGGCAAGTGAGAGACAACTGCTCAATCTTTCTCTCGAACATTGCTATTTCTCTCCTTTTCATTCTCCCTCCTTTCCCCTCTAAAAATAAATAAATAAAATCTAAAAAAAAGAAATACAATAAAATTTATTATCTTTTTTAGATAAATGTATAAATAATAAATCTCTAAGATTTTATGTATTTTTTTTTTTAGAGAGGGCAAAGGAGGGAGAAACGAAGGGAGAGAAACACAGATGTGCACGACAGACATCGACCTGTTGCCTCCCCGACCCCCCCGACCGGGGACCTGGCCTGAAACCCTGGGGACCTGGGGACAGGCACGTGCCGTGACCAGGGATCGAACCGGCAACCTTCTGGTTCACAGGCTGGCGCTCAATCCACTGTGCCACACCAGCCGGGGCCATTTTATTTTTCAATTACAGATGGCGTTCAATATTATTTTATATTAGCTTCAGGTTATAGCAAATTTCTACTCTTATTTTCCTTCTTAAGGCTTCTAGCTGAGGTTTTTGCTAGTTGAGTCTAGATTTATATATTTCTATATTCTCATTTGTCTAGTTCAGTAACTGGGGACAGGAAACAGATGATTTTTTAATACTAAAATTTTTTTAAATTAAGTTTATATAATATATCAAGTATATTTTAATTTAAAATAATGATTTTATTCTAGGAAACAAAAAAAAGACTAAATGCACTCTCTGTTTTATTAAGCAGGCAGATAAATGTGCAATCATGGAAATTAATATGTCATTACATAATTAAAGAAAAGAGATTTTTGTTGGTGTTCTTTGTGTTTTTAACCAAAATACCAATATTTGTGCTCTGAGATGGCAGTCGTCCCTCAAATAGTCAGTCACCTTTGGAAGTACAGGGATGCCAAGAATGTCGAACTACATGGAACACTTCAAGACTCCTTTGTAGACTGTCTTCAATCAGCAGGCAGGCCTAGGTATCTGAATACTAAGGAATCCTTTAGTACTGATACTGAACACTAAGGAATTCCTACACAGCCACCCCAGGGACCACCCCTGGGAGCAATCAGGATGATGCTTTCAGGTGTGCAAAGGGTCACTGCCAGGGCCAGAAAGAAAGGCCTACCTGTGGAATGCAAACTGATGTCATAACTAAGGCATTACTGCTCCAGGTACACAGCCGTAGTTCCAAACAATCTAACTGGAAAAAAACTGAACCAGCACTATCACTCATGTGAAGGTGGTCATTACCCTTGTAATCTACAGGGTGGCTGCCACTGAGCCACTATTACAATCTGATGGCAGATAAGGCAGGCCCAAGTCAGCTGGGAGGTGCAGGTGAGGGTGGCCAGAGAGGGCTTGGTAAATGCTAGCAGGATCTCTAAACACAAGGAGCCATTATTATTTATTTATTATTATTATGGAATCTATGCAATCTTCTGATATTCCATAATATCTTGCAACAACAGATGACCCCATCAGAAGCAGGAAGCCTGAACATCATGCTCCTAACTCCATCTGTACGGACTTTGAAGTGAATAGAGAAGAAACAAAAAGATTAAGGACAAAGGAACCTCAGCTTCTGCCCAGAAATTGGCCTGGCCACCAGAGATCTGGACTTGGTTGGTGTCCAGGACTAGGGAAAGTCACCTTGATTTCCCAGAGGCAGACTATGTTCAAAACCCACACATTGTTTATATATATATGCATGCTTTTAGGTTATTTCAATATTATGACCTCTTATACGTTTGAGACTAAAAGTAATAAAGTTCCACTTCCCGAACAGCATGAGCTAAGAATGCCATTTCCATTCAAATGAGTTTTTATTCTTCTCCCAAAAAGTGAATAGTGTGCATATCTAATCATTGATCTACTCGTCTGTGTTATGTTACTTTCCCAAGTAATAAATATCATCGGCCTAATGGCCACTTTCTTAAAGCTTCAAGACAATTGTCACAAGAAAAAAACACCACGGGAAAGTTTCTGATGCCGTGTGGCCTCATATCTCAACTAGAACGACCTCACCAAGGAGGTTGCCAAACTCTAACATTAAGTTTAAAGGTACAGAGGTAAGAGTCTCCCTGTGAATCCAGAGCAACCGAGTTGCACTGCCCGCCCCCACCCCTCCCTTCAGTACCCTCTAAATAAGGAGGCTGCAGGCAGGCTTGTGACCAAGTGGGGTAAGAATGTTTGGGGCAAGAATGGGAGGGCTGGCATTCAGGGCTCCCACCCCTCAGTCCTAGGAGGGTCAGAACGAAGCTTCAGCCTATTGGGACGACTGCAAAGGGAGAAACCTAAGAGGACGGGTAGAAGGTGTGAGCTCACCATCTGCAGCTTTAAATTCTTGGAGCTGACCTCTCTATTTTCATCAGAATAGACAGGGAGTGTTTGGGAAATAGTGTAATGAGTAGCCCTGGAGATTGTAAGCAGCCTACCCTCCTTCACCACAAACACACAGGATGGCTGGGGTACCCAAAGGAAGACAAGATCCAGGAGTGGAACACACCACCCCACCCGAAGGCTCCCTTCCCTCTGCCACGCAGCCAGCAGCATCATCCTCAAAGACTGCCACTGGGTGGGTCCCAGGGCCACAGCCCAGCCCGCTTCCCTGACCAATTGTGTCTGAAAAGATATCCGAGTGTCCGACCTTTTGACGTCTCTGGGCCGCACTGGAAGAAGAGTTGTCTTGGGCCACACATTAAATTCACAAACACTAACGAGAACTGATGAGCCAGGAAAAAAAAAAAAAAAGGTTTAAGTAAATCCACGATTTTGCCTTGGGTCGCACGCAGCCCGCGGCTCCGGGCTGGACACCCCGCGGGGGAAGGGGGCAAAAACCCCATGAACCACGGAAATCAAGCGGCAGAAATCGCACATTCTGCCATCCCGGACCTCTCTGGATCCCAGGCAGGCTCGAAACCCCAGAGGGGGAGGGAGGACGTCACTGTAAATCAGTGACGGCCTAGGAAAACTCAGAAAAGGGGCAAACGGGCAAACCGCCCCAGGCTCTCCTGCCGGTCCCCAAGGCCCTAGGACCGGCTCACGGGGAAGGGCTCTGCGCCCATACAGAGCCAGGAGAGAGGCAAGGGGAAGGAAGGAAACGGAGGGCGGTCATCAAAGCGCCCCCAAAGAGCGCATCCGCCTGTGTGTCCGGCCCGCTCTCTCCGCCCCTCCCTCCAGGCCACCCTTAGACCGAGCCGAGCCCTGTAACTGGCGTTCCCAGCCACACCTCTCCGCCGGCGCGTCTCCCCGGCCGCCCGCGCCTCCACCAGGGGACCTCCGCGCCCCTGGGCTTCCCTCCCAACCGTGGCCCCCGCTCCTCCCAACGTCGTTCCTGGAGGCGCCCGCGTCCCCTCCGGCCGCATCTCTTTGACCCCCGCGGGCCCTGCTCCGGCACTTCTCGCTCCGGTGAGGCCCCGCCTCGCGCCCCACCGGTTCCCACTTTGCCTCAAGCCCCCCCCCCCCACGATCCTCCGGACCCCCAGCCCCAGGTGTTTTCTGCGGCGCCCCCCTCGGCGCCCGCTCCGTCCCGAACACACCCCCTCCCACGGCAACAGGAAGTTTGCGCGCTGGCAGAGTGGCCGCGGAGGCTGCCCGCGGCGCGGGGCGCGGCGGCCTGACAGCGCGAGGGCCGCGCCGCCGACCGTAGCCCCTGAGTCCGCCCGAGCCTCCCCAACCGCCGACGCGCGCCCCTCACCTCGACCGCCGCTCGCCTCCGGACCCGCCGCGCACCCCGCTCCGGCAGCGACCGTGTCTCCGGCTCCTGCTCCGTCTCCGGCCCTCGCTCCGGCTGCGCTTACCGGCCCTGCCCTGACTCGCCGCAGCCACTTCTGCCGCCAGCGCCGAGCGCCCCGCCTTCTCCGCGCCCGCTGTGCTCGTTCTATTGGCTGCTGGGATCCGGGCCCCACCCCATATCCCTTTCTGAGCATCTGATTGGATTAAGGTTGAGAAGCGGCTCACGCCCCCAGCGCAAAAGGGACCTGCCTAGACACCATTGGCGGCTTCTTCTGTCAATCAAAGCGTCTGTGCCTACTTAAGTGGCTGAGAGGATTACTGGGGTCACTCTCCCCGAATGACTTTGAGGTTGTGGTTCTCGGAGTTCGCTCAGCTCGCGGAACCATGGAGGTAGAGGTTTACGGTTCTGCGGACAACCAGAGGTGGGGAACGTGGCACGACAGCACCGTATCTGCCTAGGACTTTAGGAAAGACTTTCTGAAAGTTTCCTAAGATACTCAGGAAGCCAATGTCATCAGGGCTTCCTCACACTGACGCACTGGACCAGCTTAGTTTGCATAGAGCAGAGGTGGGAGGGATGGTGGTGGTGGTGTGCCATACAAAGCCCAAGGGAGGGTTTGGGACACTGACACCAGGTCACTTTTGGGGGAGTGGCCCAGAATACAGAGAGTAAACAGCAGAGCCAGGATAAAAATGCTAAAAACATGAAAAGAAAAAGCCAGATACAAAATCCACAATGGTGAGAACTCTAAAACTGCTACTCCTATGCCTGTGGGTGGGGACTGGAAGAGAAGCCACAAGAAAGAGTGGTTGTTCCCTTTCTAAACTATTCCGTTGCATTGTGCTTGTGCTAATAACTGAGAAAGAAAGGGGGGGGGGAGTCACCACCACGCTGTGCCAAGACAAGTCAATGCCAAGAAGTCCATGGCGTTCTCCAGGACTCAGCCCACTGGGACCAGTCTTCCGCCCAAAACACCTCTGGAGAATGTGTGGCAAACCCAGGCATCAGCCAGGGTCTCCTGGGCCCCTAAGGTCTGGGCAAGGTCCATGTACACTGTTATTCCACGCCTTGTGAAGATCCAGAGTCCTCCCCGAGGTGTCTGAACAAGTGTCTGTCACCTCCGCCTCCAGTCTCCTGCTCTTCCCCATGGTCCTCAGCATCATCGCCTTCTCCCTCTACCTATACCTCACACAAATCCCCCTTCATACCTAGTACTGCAAGGCTAGTAGGGGTCTCTGTGGCCTGGGTGCAGTTAAGAGGCATCGAGCCTGGCACTGCCCAGCAACACAAAACACCTCCCAAGCCCTTCTGGCCTCTTGGCCCAAGAGGTCACTACCTGTCATATGACCTTCTTTCCTCTTCCCTTACTTTCAGGACAACACCAGAGCTCCTCTCGCTTGCACACAGCAGTTGGACACTGGTGCTGAACTCTCTGGATCTCACCTTCTGTCCCAGCAGCTATCAGGGTATTTTTCCAAAGAGAGCTCCCCTTTGCCAGCTATGAACCAGCTTTGGTCCCCACAAATACTTCATGACATTACATCCAGCCTCCTTCAATCATATTCAAAGGAGCCTGGAGCCCAGTCCTGTCTCCTCCCCTTCCCCACAGAGGGGCCTTGCATGAGTCTCTGCAGCTCTCTGGGTCCCTATCTGTGCCACGTGGTTGTGGTGAGGAGTCCACGGGGCAAAGCGGGTGGAAGTGTGGAGGGCAGCTCTGGGCGCGCAGGTGGGTGCTCCGTATCTGAGTGGTCAACATGTGGTCACACTTTGTCAACTGCCACTTTGCTCCCTCTCTCCCACAAAATGTGCCCATTGCCCAGGTCCAGAGTCAGGGCTGATTGGGTTAGTCTTTTAGTAGCCACTTCCCGCTAAGCAGCCAGGATAAACAGACAGCCCAGGAGTTAAACCACACTTTCACTGAGACAAAACACTCTCAAAAGTAATAATAATAATAATAACAATAATAATAATAAAAACATCCAGATATAGTTGTGTTGCTGGTAAAATATTCTTGTACGTTGGCATACATGCTTCTTTCAAGGAAAAATGTTAAAGTTTGCTACAGGCATTCACTCAATAGTTAATTGCAAATGTAAGGTGGGGGGCTGGGCAGGGGGATTCAGGGAGGGATGCACCTGGGTCCTGCCAATGACCCTGGGAAGACTCTGCAGGACGTGGTATCTAGAAGAGTCGTGAGAGAGACCTCCCACTGAGGCGTGGCCATGGTCCATGGGAGGAGAAACCCTCCATCCAGCAGAATGGCAACAGTATTGAAGGCAGTGACATCTAACTGAGCCCGGTTGGACGGAAGTCAGGAGAGAACAAAGTCCCAGAGGCAAGAAATCCTGCTCCCCAAGGAGGGAGGAAGGTTCTGCTTGGCCAGAGCATTGCAGACACGAGAGGCGAGGGCACATGCTGTGGGGAAGGCAGCTGAGCAGCAAGTAGGTAGGTGGTGCTAGCAAGTTGTTTGGCCACTCAAGTCTCAGTTCACCTGTAAAATGGGGATGATCATAGAATCTGCTACTTAGGGCAAGTGCGAGGATTCTTGAGGTCACACCGAGGCGCTCTTAGGAGGCAGCAGGCACAGTCCGTGGTGGCTGAGTGTGTTCGAGGGCTCATACACATTTTGTAAAAGTGCTCTTTTTAAAAATAGGTCATTAGCCCTAGCTAGTGTGGCTCAGTGGATTGAAAGCTGGTCTGTGAACCCAAGGGTCACTGATTCAATTCCCAGGTAGGGCACAACCACACATTGATGTTTCTCTCCCTCTCTTTCTCCCTCCCTTCCCCTCACTCTAAACATTATTTTATAATAAATAAAATCTTTAAAAATTAATAAGTAAAATAGAAATGGGTGATTAGCTCTGACTGGTGTGGCTCGTTGGTTGAGTGTTGTCCTGCAGACTAAAAGGTTGCCAGTTCATTTCCCGGTCAGGACATGTACCTGGTTTGTGGGTTTGGTCCCTGGTCAGGGTGCATTCAAAAGGCAACTGATTGATGTTTCTCGCTCACATCAATGTTTTTTCTCTCTCTTTCTCCCTCCTTTCCCATCTCTCTAAATAAAAAATAAAGTTTAAAAATAAATAAAAATTAAAAATTGTGATTTAAAAAAGACCCAAGAATATGCGCTGTGCATTTGGAGACACCAAAGTGTTAACCACTGAGGCCAGAGACACACATTTGTAGATATACCTTGGAATGAAGCTCCCCTTGCCAAGTGGCGTAAAGATCTGAATTCCTCGTAAATGTGTCATTGATTAGGAAGCAATTACCCCAGCCTTCCTTGCTTTGTTCTGTTTTGTTCTGTTCCGGCCTGCGCACGTCTGCTCACATAAAATTGTACCAGCAAGTACACGGCTCCACTCACACGCCGCACCGTGCCTCGTCCCACTCAGTAGCCCTGGAGCCTGCTCTTGCTCAAAGTCGGCGGGGTATGTTCACAGCATTCGGACATTTCCCAAAGCGGGCATTTCCAGGACACTGTTTTCCACAAGTTTCTCGATTGGTTCTTACACATCACATTTTGAAAGCACTGTTTCCGACAGATACTTCTAACTTTTACTAAGTGGAAAAAAGCTCCTTCTGAGGGGTTAGGGTTACAGTGTTGCCATTGGTGCCCAAGTGGAACGAGTGTCAATGACAAAACTGATACATAAAGTGAGTGTTTGAAACTTTGAATGAAGACCAACAATGCGCAGGTTTTATTCGCTACATTGTAAAGTATTTTCTGCCATGAGGTGAAGATGGAAACTTCCTGGGAACCCCCTCCTTGGTCCCTGAAACCCAAGAGGATGAGGAGGTCCTGGAAGCCAGGAGAGATTCCAGTCTGAATGCAGTCTCATCTTACGCTTTGTCGGCTCCTGGATCAGATGCACGAAGATCATCCTGTGATTGTAGAACAAGACATTTGTTATCATGAGCAACTATTTCTGGGAATCCAGATTTCCTTGCTACATTAAATACTGAAGGATGATTTTTGTTTTAAAAAACTACAACAGTCTCAAAATGTACATTCATCAAAACAGTGACTTTGCTCTTATTGGCTCAATTTATAACAAAGGAATGTTAATAAGCTTGAACTTAGAAGTTATATACCAATATTTACATTATAAAATAAACATACACCAGTAAAACGCTGCTATTGATTGCATGTAAGTTGTCATGACAAGTAGGAAGCCATCAAGGGCTGCTCTTGGCCTCCTGTCCAGCTGTTCCCCAAGGTCCTGCTGACCGAGAGGGACCTTGTCCCTCTGTGTATCTGTGCCTGAGTTGTTGAGTCACCATCTGTGTGACATTGGACAGAGACTCTGGCTTAGAGGACACGCATGGCTCCCTGGGGGTCGAGAGGGTAAGATGGCCCTGGGCTCCCTCCTGAGTCAGGGCCAGGTGAAGGTCAGACTTCCACAGACACCCCCACTCTCTGGTTAAATGTTTAACTCCGTCCTGGTCACTTCCTGGTGTCAGAAAGGAGAAGGAGGGGCTGGGCAACACAGACCCAGTCTTATCTTTTGTTAAAAAGGCTTTTGTGTCCAACAATTAGGGAAGATTAGCCTCACTCATTCAGCGTACTTTTTTTGTTTTTGCTTTGTTTCTGGTTTTATTTTAATAGACTTTCTCTTTTAGAGCAGTTTCAGGTTTATAGCTTTGGGCAAGTCACCTCATTTCTTGGCCTTAGTGTTCTTGTCCTAGTCTAGACAGGGAAATGATGGCCTGCCACTCCTTAGGGGGCGGGGGGGGGGCAGGGAAGAAAATAAGTGTGGTGGTGGATGAAATCGTTTCCACAGCGCCTGGCGCACAGTAGGTGCTCACTCCATTGATGCCAGCATGGCCTTTGCCATCGTGCACGTGCTCACCTGAGCCACCTCTCGGGCTGTGAAAGGGAGAGTGAGCAGGTGCCATGCTTGGCAGGCCCCGGTGGACATGGTTGCTGCCACTCCTTCTGGACTCCTTGCCCCAAGAGGGGCAGAGCCAAGGGCGCTACTCCAGAGACGATGAGTTTCAGGGGAGGCAGACTTTCCAGCTCAGCTCAACACCCAGCTCTCTGGCGTTATCACCCACGGAGGAACGTGGGCACCATCTCTCTGCCTCACAGGCCGCCCCACCCGGCTACCTGCATTCCCACTCCCACGGCCCTCTGCTCCTCCCAGGCCCTAATCCCACCCTCCTTCAGCTCCCATCCCCCCCTGCCCCCTGCAGGAGCCTCCAACCGAGTCTGAGGCCCGTCAGACCCACCCTCTGACCCAAACAGCCCCGCATCAAGTTCAAGCAACTCCCCTGCCCAGTGGACTGCCCATAGCCAGCCACTTTCTCTTCTCTCTAGCTCTGGGCAGCAGATAATAGATCCAAGCCAAACGCTGCCAGGGTGAGTTAAGGATGGGTTTTTAATTTTGTTTTATTTTATTTATTTTCAGAGAGGGGAAGGGAGGGAGAAAGAGAGGGAGAGAAACGTTAACACATTCTGGAAGAGATTCATTGATCAGTTGCCTCTCACACACCCCAGCTGGGGACTCAGCCAGCAACCCAGGCATGTGCCCTGACCGAAAATCGAACCAATGACCTTGCAGTTCACAGGCCCGCACTCAATCCACTGGTAATCCAACCAGGGTGGGTTACAAATGGTTCCGAATAATCTGAACTAAAGTTTTTCTGCTTCAGGTGCATGAATGGTGAGCAGGTCAGAACGGGTGGCCAGCAGGTTAACAGGCGTGGGGGCGACAATTCGCCACTGAAGTTCAGTGTTGGGCAGAGGCAGTGGGGAGAGACCGGCAAAGGGGCTGCGTGGAGCACTCGGGCCCGGAGCATCGAAGCCAGAAGATCCCAAGGCCTGAGCAAGTGAGGACGCAGAGGCCCGGGCGGTCAGGGCATTTGTCAAGCCCTGCCAGCCATCGGGGCCGGGGTGCCTCTTACACTTGGGTCTCCCGGCTCCTTCTGCAGCATCCTCGCCCTCCCCTGCATGTTGCAGGCTGTTTCCAGGCGCCTGGTCTATGACATCCTCACACAACTAGTCCCCATTCCCTCTCCCACATCCTCGCGTTGGCTCCCACTGTCCCAACCCCCCCTTGCTAACACACCCTCCCAGATATGCTCCTTCAAAACCCTCCTCAATGACTCTCCCTCTGACTCAGCAGGCACGTGCTGCCAGGTACCTAGGCATGAATGAAAAATCTACATTCCCCCAGCTGGTGCGGCTCGGTGGATTGAGTGTGGGCCTGTGAACGGAAGGGTCGCTGGGTTGACTCCCAGTCAGGGCACATGCCTGGGTTGTGCGCCAGGTCCCCAGTGAAGGGCGTGCAAGAGGCAACTGCACATTGATGTTTCTCTCCAACTCTCTCTCCCTGCTTTCCCCTCTCTAAAATAAACAAATCAAGTATTTAGAAAAAAAGAAAAATACACATTTCCCCACCTTCAAGGAACTCATTCTGGGGGCTGGGGAGCAGAAGGAGCAGAGGAGGCAGGCTGTGAGCGAGGTGCGGCAGGCGCCCCAGCAGTGCACTGGAGGGTCCCGGGGGGCTCCTGAGAAAAGCAGAGTTTGAGCAGGTCCCCAAACACAAGCCGGACTTGGAGGGTCACATTTGAGAGGCAGGTAATGGGGTTGGGGCCTATAGATACCGGGAGAAGGGCTGTAGGCCTGAGGTCGAGCAAAGGCAGATCCCTAAAGGCCATGGGCAAACAGCCCTCCTTAGAGCTTCAGTCCAAGGTCAGGGGCAGCAGCCAGCCAGGGCTGAATCCGGCATGCCAACAAGTTCGTGCTGTTTGTAGCCATCCTCTCTCTAGGCATCTGGGTCCTGGCGGCTCCCGGGTGGCCTGGGGTGCTGGAGAGCAGGGCTCAGGCCTCGTCCCACTGTCCCTTCTGGACCCGCCCTTCCTGTTGTGACAACTCTATTCTCTGTGCAACTGGTTCCAGCCTGTGGCTCGGGTTTCAGATTGCAGCACGTGCCCTCATTGAGGCCGGCGGGAGTATCATGTGGGCACAGGAGAGCCGTCTGCCCATCTGCCCGCCCGCCCGCCCGCCCGGCCTGGGTTAATTACGGGTCACAGCAGTCTCGTTGTGTGCCCAGACAGCGGGCACCCAGAGCCAGGCCCTCTGAGGGCCCAGGCCTGGGAGCCGGCCTCCTGCCGCTCATTCACGCTGCTGGCAGGGCTGCCTTCAGTGGACCCTGCTGGGACAGACCACGGGCTGGGCTCCCCGGGCTGAACTGGCTCTGGCTTCTCCCAGCCCCCAGTAGCCATCAGAGCTGCCTCCCCAGTGACTTTCCTCTGTGGCGACAGGCCTGTGATGATGCCTTACACATGGCAACTCCAGCTTCCTCACAATAACCGCACTATGCACTGGAGGAGACTGAGGCTCAGAGAGATAAAGTGACTCATCTAAGGTCATACTGCTCTTGTCTGGCTCCAAAGCCATGTTCTTTGCACTATCTCATACCATTCTAAGTCTCCCAGTGGCGAGGGCATGGGGACAGCAGAGGTCGCGTCCCTGGCCAGTACGCCCAGGCTGGGACCTCCCTAAGCTGGGCCTCGGAGCCTGCCCGGACACTGGACGCTGCTTGAGACGCCTGCTCTATGATGTTCTCTCCCACCTCCTCCTTGGAGACCCTTCTCGGTGACTCTTCAAGGAAGGCCTCTCAGGCCACCCTCTCCCTCTTTGGACATGCGGGCCCGACCCAGGCCTCCTCCTGCCCCAACGGCCACCCAATCCTCAGCTCGAGAACAACTGATATTTGCCGACCGCATCCCCGAGTGTGAGTTCCTCGGCCAGGCCGGCCCATCACAGCAGCCAGCATGAGAGGGGACTCAGCACCCGCCTCCTCGGCTCTCCCTGGGGCTCAGGACTGTGGGGAAGGAAAACAGGGGTGACAGAGAGGACAGAGGCACAGTGTCCAAAGGAGGGGAACCTCTCAGTGCTGACGAGAAAAAAGAGGTGACTTCTTTTAGGGCAGTTTTAGGTTTACAGAAAAATTGATCTGAAAACACAGTCCCGGCTCACCTACGTTCCTCTCCTCGGCACAGCAGCCGCCGTGACTCGCGTGTTAGTGAGGGCCCTCGTTACGACCCACGGGCGCCCGCGAGGGCCTGACCGGTGACCGAAGCCCGCAGTTTGCATCAGGCTCCGTTCTTTCTGTCGTGCGTTCTGTGGGCTTTGACCCTGCGTAATGACACGTGTCCGTCTCACCATGTCACACAGAAGGGTTTCACTGCCCTAAAAACCCTCCGAGCTCCGCCTACTCACTCCCCGCCCCACCCTCCGCCCTTGGCAAGCACTGGCCTCCCCATAGTCTCCGGCCCTCTGCCTTTTCCGGTCATATGGTTGGAGTCACATACAATGTAGCCTTTTCGGGTTGGCTTCTTTCACTTAGTAACATGCACTTAAGCCTGGATGTGCCACAATGTATCTATCCATTTAGCCATCAAAGAACATCTTGGTGGCTTCCGAGTCTTGCAATTATGAGTAAGGCGCTGTAAACATTTGTGTGCAGGGTGCGTGTGTATGTGTGTGTGTGCGTGTGGACATAGATTCTCAGCCTGCTTGGGTGAATCCCGAGGAGCGATTCCATCTTTTTCGGTGAGCAGTCCTCTGTTCTGATAGCCTCTCGTGTCGGAACTGTGAGCGTGGAAACAGCCCCTGTAAGAAATGTGGGTAAACCTGTGAGGAGCTTGGAGGAAATGGCGTGAGGCCAGAAGACCACACTCAAGCCCCGGGAAGGAAGGATGATTTCGTGGGAGGAGAGGGAGGTGAGAGGGGCAGTGCGGAACGCCCACCGACCTGCCAGGTGCCATTGCTGAGGCTTGAAATGTCAAGGGCAGGCAGAGGACGGTGGCAGGGGCTGTGTCTGAAGAGGCTTCAGCCCTGGCTGGTGGGCCTCAGTGGACTGGCTGCCGGCCTGCCAACCAAAGGGTCGCTGCTTCGATTCCCAGTCAGGGCACATGCCCGGGTTGCAGGCCAGGTCCCCTGTTGGGGGCGGGCAAGGGGTAACCACACATTGATGTTTCTCTCCCTCTCTTTCTCTCTCCCTTTTCCCTCTCTCTAAAAATAAATAAATAAATATTTTTTTTTAAAAAAGAGAGATGGTTTAAAGCCTCAAGGACATGGTGCATTAACTGGGTGGGCCCCGGGCGTGGGCAGGATGTCAGCAGGGGGTGTGAGGAGGGAAGAACACGCCCGGATGGAGGAGCAGCCCAGGCTGCGGTCGAGGCGCGACTGTGAGGCAGGCGTGGGGACACGGGGGGGCTGTGAACGCACCTGCAAAGGGCAGAGCAGCCAGGCCAGGAGACAGGTGGGCGGGTGCAGGTGGGAGCTCAGGCTCCAGGCACTCCCAGCCGAAGGGGTTCCTGGGCGGGGATTGGATGGCATTTCCCACTTGGCTCCCGCTTCCTCTCTTTCTCAAAGCCTTTCTCTTTGGGCTCACTTGCCCCGAGGCGTGAGACACGGTAACCTCCTCCCTGCACGTGTCACCATAACATCCCTCCTCCCAGGATGTCAGGGATGTGACTCAGCCCTCACCCTGCCCAGGGCTCTGCCGGCCCGGAGCGCACCCTCCCTTGGCACTCACCCGTGTTCTGGCCCCACCAACTGGCCTGCCCTTCTCTGCAAGTCGGCAGACAGAACCCAGGTGCTGCCTGCCCAGGGGACAGGAGGGGTAGAGGAGGGGACCTAACAACAAAGAGAGGTGCTCACCTGGGTGGTAGGGACAACCGTCACCCTCATGTCACCATGCACACTGAGGGGACAAGGAGATGCCCTCCGAGTGGTGAAGCAGACAACCCGAGATCACACGGCCAGTAAAGTGGGCCGAGATTCCCCCGGGGCCGGGTTCCCGAGACGGACTTCGAAGTCCCAGGTTTATTGAGCACCTCCTGTCCCTTGGAGACTGGTCTGGGCACTGGGAACACCTCAGTGAATGAGACGGTCCCTGCCCGCAGGGGGCAGATGTTCTAAGAGTGGGAGGGACACTCAAGCAGTGAGCAAAAGAACAGAAGATTCTCTCTCGGGACCGGGAGCCTGGCCCAGCCTCTCCCTGCAGCTGGCGCCCCACACCGCGGGCCCGCTGCTCCCCCCTCCCTGCGCCCTCAAACGGCTCCTTGCTTCCCCAGAGTCACTCAGTGAAAAGTCTCGGTCACCCCTGAAAGCTCACCGGTGAGAAGGCCCTAGAAGCCACCCGTTCCACCTTCTTCCTGACGTGCCCTCCCCAGAACGCCCCGGGTGGCACTCCCTGGGACGGGCTCACTGCCTCATCACGGGGACCATTCTTCATGAGAGAAGTTCTCCAACAGGAAGGTCCTCCCTAAACCAAACAAACATGTGCCTCCCCATCCCTTCTGCCAGCCGCTGCTCGGGGTCCTGCCCTCGGAAACACCCCGTGCCATGTTTCTCCTCATCCTCTCATAGCCTCTGGTCCCCCCAAATCTTCTCTTCTGGAGAATGGATGCCTTCAGTGTTTCTGCCTTTCCTCACACGCCATCTGGTCCCACTCCGGCCTGTCAGTCTCCTCCACTGTCTGCCACTCTGACACTGTCCAGAAAAGTGTTGCCGTGTGGCCATCAAGGACCCCAGGGGACCAGGACAGGAGACCTCCCGGACCTGAGGTTCTGCCTCATCTCAGCCTGGGGGTGGATGGCAAAGGCCCAGGCAGGAGCCACACAGGTCTCGGGGGAGGACGGGCACAAGCAGGCAGACAGCTGAGGTTCCCTCCGTCAGTCAGTGCCTGCCGCACACGGGACCGGTGCCAGGCAGACGCCCTGGCGGTTTTGCAGGGAAGAAAGTAAAAAACGTGAATAAACACCTAACTAAGATAATTTCAGGTAGAGGTAATGCTTTGGGGGAAAAATATGAAACAGAAGTTTATTTTTAAAATAATTTAAAACCCACCCTGGCCGGTGCAGCTCAGTGGATGGAGCACTGGCCTGCAAACTTAAAGGTCACCGGTTCGATTCCCACTCAGGGCATATGCCTGGGTCGCAGGCCAGGTCTCCAGTTGCGGGGGTGTGAGAGGCAGCCAGTCAATGTTTCTCTTCCACATCAACATTTCTCTCCTTCTCTTTCTCTCCTCCTTCCCCACTCTCCAGAAATAATTGTTATGAAAACCCCACATATTGTAGGGTACCATTTATACGAAGGCCCAAAGAGCCAAATCTATAGCAACAGAAAGGAGATGAGCGACGGCCAGGGGCTGAGAGTAGGGTGGGGGGTGATCGCAAATGAGCACAAGGGGTCTTTTGGGGGATGGAAATGTTCTCAAAGTAGATCGCGGTGATGGCTGCGGGTGATGGTTGTGCAATTCTGTACGTTGCTGAAGAGTCACTGAATTGCACCGTTGAGTCATGCCCCTGAGCACGTGGTCCTATTGCTTCCTTAATCTGAGCACCAGGCGGACACGCGCCTGAGCGTGGCCTGTGCTGGAGGTCCCCGCCACTCCCCTGGGTCCGGCTCAGCCCCTCCAGGCCTCCCCTCAGGGTGGGGTGGGCGCAGGGGTGGTCCTCCCTGTCGTAGCATTTCTTGCCCTCCTTTGGGTCTGTTCCCTTTGCTTCCCTCTCTTCTCTGGACTGAACTCCGGGAAGTGAGGCTGCTGTCCGTCGCTGCGCCCCAGCTCCACTGCTGGTTGGACAGCTGATGCTCCTTCGGTCCTGGGCAACTGAACGGAAAAGGAGAGAATTCTCCCAGCTGGGGAGGGGCTTCCCCCGGGTCACCCAGGTTCAAAGAAGAGTTTGCATATAAGCCAGCTTCCCTATAGACATACTTTAAATCTTATTCCAAAAGCTCTGATGTTGTTTTAACTAGTCCAAGATGCAGGAACGAGGCAAACCACTGACTTTCTCACTATTCGGTCATTCCATCGCAGGAGTATAAATTCATCACCAGGAGGGGGGGAGGAAAAAAATAAATTCATCCCCATGTAGTAATAGAACCTCACTGAACAGCCCCTGCAAAGAACTTCCTTAAAGCAACTTTGCTAAATTTACTTAATTCTACTTTCAAGGCTTGAACCCCTTTTACAATCTGCCCCCTGCTGGGCAGCTGAGACTTGCTCCTGGCTCTGAAGATCTCCCTCCTTCAGGTGTGGGAAGCCGCCCCCACCCCCACCGCCCCCAGCCTCAAGAACCCCACCTAAGTTCACATCCTCAGCACTCCACTGTTGCCTTCCCGCCAGCCCCTCCCCACCTCCACCTCATATCTCCTCTGAACTACCCCCGAGAGTCACAGCTCTAAGAACACCAATCTTGTCACTCTGCTCCTCAAGAACACTCAATGGCTCCCTAGTGCCTATGAAATCTGCCCATATTCTTTAGTCTTCATAATCTGGCCGTGCACCATCTTTCTGAAATTAGCCCCTACCAGCCCCTGCCTCCCATGCAGTTTCCACGCCTCTAAGACACACCTCCAGGAAGCTGCCCCAGTTCACCGGGGCAGAATTTTCTCTGCCAAGGCAGTTCCCCAGGTCAGGACTCGTGCACCGCGTATGGCCCATGCCGTCTCTCCAGCACTGAGCCCGTGCTGTCTCTTTCGCTGCTGCGTATGTCTTGTCCTTACGAGAAATAGGTTCCAATCTCTTTGAGGACAGGCACCAGGTCTTAAAAGAAAAGTTATAGCAAAAATTACAGCACTGGTAAGGCACTTTTGCAATTCCTATCTTCCCTTCCTCATAATGGCCGTGCAAGGTCAGCAGCACACAGGTTACAACCTCCAGCTGGCAGAGGATGCAGCAAAGCTCAGAGAGGCTAAGTAACTTGCTTGCAGTCACACAGCAGGGAAGCATCAGGGCCGGGAGGGGTCTGGGTCTTCTGATGCCTGATTCTGTCCTTGTTCCGTCACCCCCCGAAGTCGCCCTTGTGCACTTCTGATTTCCCGAATCTTGGCTATGGCTAGGGACAGTCAATATTTGTCAATTTTACAATCTCTCGTTTCAATGCCTGGGTCAATGCTGGTTGCCATAGTGACCTGGTGCTTCCCCATGGGCACAGCTTCCATCTCTGCCTGTCCCAGAGGAGGCTGTGCCCTGCCCTGGGAAGAGCCGGGCGGGTAGCCACAGGCAGCAGGTCCCAATGCAGCCTCCACCCCTCATACCTGCGTGACTGTGGGGAGCCCCCCCCACTGCCGTGAAAGACGGGCAACATCCCAGGGCTCTCAGATGAGGTGCTGAGAGCTGTTTGCCTGTTTGTGTTTTTAATTTAGCAGGCCCTCACGGCTCTCCGGGAAACGTAACTGTAACAGGTAAGTGGCCACACTGTCGCCGAGGCCCATGGCGGCACCTAGGCCTGCCTGGATCTCCCCAACCTTGCAGAGAGAAAGGTGGGACGTCCCTGTGCGGGCTGCGCCAGGCCTAGGCCCAGGCCAGCTGCCACCAGCTCCCTGCTGGTTATCACCACCACCCCGCAGACGGTGCCTGCAGCACCGACTGAAGAGGAAGACGCACCTCTCTGTTGTCCAAGGTCAAACGGGGCCTCTGCTGACCCTGGGGAACAAGGCAGCCTGAAAACTCAGCCACGTCAGAGCTGGTGAGACTCCCATGGGAAGCTGCCCGAGGGTCTCCTGTCCTCCTGTCTGCCCCGTGCAGATGGCCAGGGGCTCCCCTGAGGGCGAGCAGGGCCCGAGGACCCCTTGGTGCCTGGAGAGAGAGCACACCCGGGGGTCCGGGGCTCAGTAACGGGTGTTAGAGAGGACTTCCTGTGGGGTGTTGGCTGGCGTGTGCCTGGGGAGGTGGGCGGGTCTGAGGGGGCGGCTCTGCTCTGGATTGGATGCTCTCAGAAAGAGGTTCCAAGAGCAGGTGCCTTGATGACCCTCCTCTGCAGGGCGGACAGCCGGGGCCAGGCCTCGGCTGTGACCTGTGAGACAGCAGGCTGTTCGGCAGCCTCGACCAACTGGGGAGGTTGGACATTTCTGTGGCCTGGACGGTGCTCACACTCTGTCCACGTCCAGGTGACACCACGCCAGGAGGGCCAGGCCCGCTCCCGCCGGTTGGGTCAGGAGCGCTTTCTCCCCTCCGGACACAGCCGAGGGTGGAGTCCACCAGCTGCCGTCGCTCCGGCTGGGACGCCCAGTGCCCCTGTGGACCCTGTTTAAGATGTGTCTCCCTCAGCCCTCACTAGCCAACCACTGTCTGCGGACCACCCCAGGGCCTTAGCCTTGAGACCGAAGGGGAAGGGGGTGGCCCGGGTGCCCTGCTGTGGGCGTGGGTGGCTGGGAGGCACACTTGGAGCTCCGGGCCACTGCACCGTTCCAGCCAGAGTGGGACTCCGAGCTGAGACGCCGAGTCTGCCCAGGATCCTCAGCCACAGCCGGAGACCCCAGAAGGACGGCCCAGCAGCCTCCTCCCCCAGGAGGCCTTCCGGCAAGCTCCTTAGGAAGGCAGCTCCAGGGACAGGGGACGGTGGTGGGGGGCGCCCCCAGAAGCCCTGGTGGGTGGGGGTGTGAGGGTCAGGGGTGCCCGGAGACCCAGTTCAGGAGACAAAAGTCAAGAAGATCCGGTTCCCGACTGGAATTAAAGGATGAGGGCGAGAAAGGTCCTGAGTCAGACACGAGAGGGACTAAAGCACCAGGCACTTGTGGGCTTGTACTCACTGCAGGGGCCCCGTCACTGTCATCACTGGTGACAACCTAGAAATAAAAGGCCTTCCCAGAGAGAGACAACAGCGTTTACTGGAGATCAATGAGAATCACTATTCTGGAACCACCGATTTGGACAGAAAACAACAGTTTTGCAACTGGGAGGCAAAGGCAAAAGAAGGGGACAATGACATTGATAGAAAGAGGCACTTCCATCTACACAGATAAGCTACCATAGTGACACTACTTCTAAACAATTTTTAAAATTTTCAGCCCCCTCCAAAAAAGGCATTAAAATTTTTTCAGTCCAGGAGTCATCGGTCCGTAGTCATGGTGCCCGCTTCCTTGTTGCCTTTGCAAACAGTCTTTGGGACGCACGTGGCTTTAGGCTCCGTCCAAAGGTTGTTCCGCCGTTTTCAACATTCCAAAGGGCTGAGGCGTCAGGCGTGCCAGGAAGTCCCCTCTGGGAGGGCGGCTCCGTTTGTGAGGTTTTCACACTGACATTTGGGCAAGGGGGCCATTTCCAATCCACATCTGCAATTATGTTTATGCACAGCGATCGCATTACTGAAGAAACAAACAAACACAGAAAACGCTGGCTCCCCCCCCCCCCCCAGCATCTCACCTGGTCGTTGCTTAGTGAGAGAGGAACTAGAGGACCCGACACGCAGCGGGGTGGGAGGGAGAGGGAGATGGGAGCCTGGACCTGAGAAAAAAGGGCACACAGTGCGAGTCATCTCCAAGACCACCCGGCAGACCACGCCGCTGCGGTGGGGGCTTCGTTGTGAGGCTGCGCAGAGCTGAGGCCTGGGGCCAGGGAGGCCAAGGGAGACCCAGGGGTCTCACCTGCCACCTGGGGCCGGCAGGTCAAGGGCTGCCTCCCTGGACCTCTCTCTTCCTGCCCACTCTGTCATTTTCCTGGGGCCACTGCAACAGATTACTGAGCTCTGGGCGGCTTAAAACAGCAGCAGCAACAATTCCTCCAGAGCTCGGGGGGCCAGAGACTGACATCCAGGAGTCCTCAGGGCAGGTTCCTCCTGAGGGAGAATCTTCCTGGCCCTCTTCCAGATTCCGAGGTTGCTGCAGGCTGGCTTCCTTAGCTTGGGGCAGCGTCTCCTGCCTCTGCCTCTGTCTGCACATGGTGGCCTTCTTCTCCCAGTGTCCTCTGTCCTCTGCTAAGGACACCGGTCTCAGACCTAGGGCTGCTGTGCAAGCCCTAACATTGTGTTCTGTTTTGTTCCTTCTGCTTCTGTGGCCCACGTGCCCGCTTTAAGCTCCGATCAGGAGGCAGCCCTGGCCCAGGTCTTCCACCTGGACGGTGGCCGTCTGCAGTAACACACTGTCAGCGGCAGGGCTCAGTGAGGGGCCAGGCCACCTGCCCTGGAGGCTCCTTGGTTTTAGAGATTTTGGTTGATTTCAATAACTGACCTTTGGGCCACTCATGTTTCCTCGCCTGTGTTTTAAACTCCCTGCTCCTATGTTTGAAGTTCACCATGAAGAATGAACCTGAGAAAGCCTAGACACCCCGTCCCCACCCCAGTGAAAGCAGAATCCCAGGCCCAAGGGCCCACCCCCCACCCCTGGGACTTGACTCTGTGGCCCCAGGTAATGTCCAGGTCTTGTAAGTGATAAACCTGTATCTTGTCAATGTTCCCTGACCGTTATTGCCGAAGGGCATCGAGTACAGTAAGAAAGAGGGGCTACGATGCAGCATTTGCAGATAAGAAAAATTAAGGGGGTTAAACTTGAAAAAGAAAGGCAACGCTGGACAAGTGGCAAGCAGGGGACTCTGCGGTCCCCCAGGCTCATTTCTAGTAACAGGTGTGAGGGGGTCCCAGCAAAGACACGAAAACACCCACCTTCCTAAATGAGAAACCAGAGCCCATTGGACAACTCTCCTCTCTCCTCACAAAGGGTCCGGAGATGCCCCGAGACCACGCCACTGGGACACGGCTCAGGTTAAATGACACTGTGGACGCCCTGGGGGTCCCTGATCCCTGGGCAGCAGCAGGCTCTGGGCCCGGAGGTGAGCTGGCAGCAGGCCCTGGCCCGCCTCTCCGGACCGTGGGGGCCTGGGGCCCGACACTGGGCAGACCTAGGGCCAGGCAGCTCGACGGAAGCCCCGCCCTGGCTGCTGGGAGAGACAGCCAGGCTAGGAGCGTCCCAGTCTCCTGGGGAAAGGACAGCGCGGGCAGAGAGGTCAGAGGGCCTCCGAGGACGGGTGGTGTGGGACACACAGAGACAGTGGCCACCAGTCGGAAGAGTCGCTGGCCGGAGGGTGGGGCCCAGCTGGATGCCACAGGGCTGTGGCCTGAGACCGGTGGGGTTCTAGGTGGGAGACCCAGTGACGAGCCTGCCACTTCCCAGGCCTGCTTCGGACTCCGCTTCCTGCCTGCGCGCATTCTGGACATGCTGGGAGGAAGCACCTGCCCAGAACATGACATTGCTGACGTGACTGAAGCGATGGTCAGTATGCGACACAAATCTGTTTAGCAGACACTGGTTCCCACCTAGCAACCTGGCCCTTGGCAAACAGACGACCTCAGTCCTCCCCAGCTCGGGGCAAGGCCAGCCCCCCACCAGGGGCCCCACCCTTTCCCGGGTACGTGTAGGAGGAACAAATGCAACCACCTGACCAGGAACCTGGGCGGTCAGAGCCGGCGGGGGGGACAGGCTCTGTGCGGAAGCCGAGGGTGGAGGCCACGGCCACAGGGACGAGGCCCCCTCCCGGGAAAGATGACACAGCCAGGGCTGTGACAGGAGCCAGGCTGGACAGGCAGTGGCACTCGTGACTTCTGAGGCAAATAAAAGAAGCCTCTTTTACACACTTAGGGAGCAAAGGTCCACAGAGCGACCGACAGCCTTGGGACGGACTAACGACGGGAAGAGCCAGGAGGCAGGCCCGGCTCTGAGTCTGAGGCTCCAGCCGCACCCACCACCGGAGACACTCGACCTAACATCAAGTGATGCATGACAGGCACATGCAAATCGGATCAATAGGTGGGAACAATGACAGGCGTACAGTGAACCAAGGAGACGGACCTGCCCAAATTGCAGTTTATTTGGATTCTGGCTAAATACCATTTGCATAACGCTCCTCTCACTTTAGAAGGTTCACTTGATCCGTTTACAGGGACCTTTTCCCTAACTGGCACCGAAGTGTTATTAAACATAGTGAGCGCACAGACACACATGATATGACATGTTAAGTGACGCATGTTTACAAGTCGGGAAGGTAAAGACCTCCAAGTGTGGCCTCGGAGTAACACCGTGAGAACAAAGTCCCATTACCAACACCATCACAAAAAAAAGGGTGGAAAGTTTTAGTAAAAGAAGCTCAGCAAATGGGGGTCACTGTGTTGCTGTCAGTACTTAGCTGGGAAAGAGAGCAAAGGGAACGAGATGCTGCGTTTAACGCCCTGGGAAGCAGAAGTGCTCACTCAGCCGGGAAGCTGCCGCTTCACGCTTTGGGGGGCCGGCAGCCATTGTCTGGGGCTCAAAGCCCTCCTTCCAGGGTGCAAGGAGAGGGGCTGGGCCCTGGAGGCCTCTCAGTCTGACCAGGGGGTGCGGACCCTTCTGAAGCCTGTTCAAGCTTGAGAAGTTGACTGCTTCTGTTGAAAAAGCACCTGGCCCGTCCCAAACCCACACTCCAGGTTATAACCACAAGAGAACAAAAGAGCTTGCATGCTCTCTCTCCCTCCCTCCCTCCCTCCCTCTCCTGCCCCTCACTCAAGGTGCTCACGCTGCGCGAACCTGTTCTCCCCACGGCCTGCAGGAGGGAGCCTGGACACCAAAGCCCAGCAATGGACCACAGCTGGAAGCATACGCTAAGCTGGCCGCTGCTGGACTGGACCGGACTCCAACAGGGAGCACAGCTCTGGCCAGTGGCCTTCATCCGGGCCCAATTGAAGACTGGACTGTTTCCACGGTGAGCAGCTGGAGCTGGGGCATCATCAATAAACCGCACCGCAGAGCCCCGCTCCCACCCGAAAACGTGAACCCCGCAGAGGCCCGAGTGCCCGCCTCGAGGGCCATTTGGATGCGTCAGTCACTCCGCCCAACCAACCCGCGTCTCCTCCCATGCGCCTGTTCAGCCCCGTGTCCGAGTGGCTTTGTGTAAACACACAAGAGCCCGTCCTCGCTGATGGCCGCCAACAGCGCTCGCCTCTCCTGAAGCCAATCCAGACACCCGTGTCCCGGAAGCCACGTGGCAGGAATTTGGGCTCACCCGGCAGTGACTCACCGGCAAAACGGAGGCGACAGAGGCCGGTGTCTCCCGAGAGCATCTGGACGGAGGCCTGTGTGAAGACCAGACTGAGGAATACTTCCAGCCACCCATTTCCCTCAAAATCATGGTCAAAGGGAGGGACCCAAAATAGCCGCCAGGTTAAAACTCTTGCTTCCTCGCAGCACCATGATTCTGCAAGATGCCCAGGTTTCAGCTGTGTCTTTAATTTAGCTAAACGTTGAAAATATGGGCACCTTATAATAAACTAAATCCCACACCGAAGCCATAGCTGCTGAAAGGGCCAGGTGTGGCCAGCTCTTTCCGCCCCAATGGGATGGGCTGTGACCCTGTGACCGCTAAGAAGTGTGTGTGTGTGTGCACGTGCGCACGCTCTTCACCTCCACCCAGGCACACAGCCCCTAAAACCTGCCATTTCCTTTCTAAGAGCTATAGAAACTTTTTCTAAAAAAAGGTTTTATTTAGAGAAACAAGGAGGAGGAAACATCCACGTGTGAGACATTGATTGGCTGCCTCTTGTGCGCCCCCTACTGGAAACATGCAACCCAGGCACGTGCCCCAACTGGGAATCAAACCCGTGACCTTTTTGGTTTGCAGGTCGGCACACAATCCACTGAGCCGCACCAGCCAGGGCCCATACGTTTTTTTATCTCTTTTGCTTTTTTAAAACAAATTAAACTTTATTGTATTTTTTCCCACTATCATTTAGTCCCCTGTACCTCCCTCCCCCTGGCCACCTCTGTTCTCAGTCCCTGAACTGGCTTCGGCACCTAACGGTGTAATTGCGTCATCTGGAACAGGCCCCTTCCACCTTGTCAGCCTGCGCTAATGCATGAAGGGTGTGGGACACCGGAGAAGCCAGTCTGGGGGGTCAGGGGTGGCTGCCAGGGGAACCAATCATGGGGTCATAGGGTGGGCACTTTCAGGCCCAACTCCCACCCTCCAGGAGTGGAGGGGGCCTGGAGGTGGCTGAATCAATCACCAGTGGCCAAGGAGTTGATCAATCACAGCTATGCAAAGAAGCCTCTGTAAGTACCCAAACGATGGCATTTGAATGACAGGCTTCGGAGAGCTCCCAGGGGGCTGAGCATGCGAGGGCCTGGAGGACGGTGCTGCCTTCCACCCTGGGGAGGGCGCGGGAAGCCGCGGCCCCTCCCATACCCTGCCCTTTGCATCGCAGCCGCCTGGCCGTTCCGAGGTCGGATCCTTTGCAGTGAACCAGTAATCTGGGAAGTCCGCTTGTCCTGAGTCCCATGAGCCGCTCTAACAAATTACCCCAGCGGTTCGCAGTCTGTGGTCTGCGGCACAGGGAGCGAGCCCTGTGCCCGTGGGAGGGTCTGCCACCCCCTCCAGGCAGAAGGGGCAGAACTGAACGCCCCCGCAGGGCGCCAGACTGGCTGGGGATGTGCGGCTGCTTGGTGTGGGGAACATCCCCAGGCCTGGCCAGAAGCTTGTGCCTGTGAGGGCGAAGGAGAAAGGAGTTTGTTCCCAGGAATAGACTCCCAAACCTTCCAAAGAAGTGCCTTTATTTATTTACAGGGCTTGGGAAAGAAAAAAAAACTCTAGAAAAAGGAAATTTCAAAACGGGTCTTCGGTGAGGCCTGGGCGCAGTGAGTGGCGGGTCCAGGCTGCAGTCCTGCCCTCGCTGGGGTCACTTCCAGGTGGTGAGGGCGTTTCTCCCCGAGTCTCTCCCCGAGTCTCTCCCCCGGCCTCCCTTGGGCCCGGCCGCCGGGCCCGAACGACCCCTCAGCTCCCGGTCGGCCCCGTCGGCCTGCGCCAGCTCCTCGTCGTAGCTAGAAACAGAGGAGCGGAGAAAGAGGTCTCGGGGACGCGGCAACAGCGGGCCCTGGGCTGTGGTGTGGCGAGTGCCGAGTCACCCCGGGGAGCAGTGTGGCCGCCTTTGGCAGCCCGAGGCCACGGGCATAACAGCGCAACCTTGTCACACTGTTACTGTGGACTGTCCCCAGACCCACGGGTGCCATTTTGTCCCCGCCACCAGATGGCATCTGGCTGAGACCCCAGAGGAAACATGAATGAGACTTCAGTGTAGGGAAGGAGAGGTGAAGTCTGGAAATACTTCGCATGGCATCTGCGGGGCAGGTCTGAGTAACCCCGCCTGAGGCAGGGGTCGGTGCGCCTGGTCCCGGCACGTGGCAGGCGCCTCATTCCTACTTACTATACAAACACCAGACAAAGGTCCGGTGTGGCACCCACACACTTTTCTGCTACAACGTGATGCATCCTGTAACATCATTAACGAAATAAATATTCTGCTCGCCCTGGCTGGTGTGGCTCAGTGGGCTGAGTGTGGGCCTGCGAACCAAAAGGTCGCCAGTTCAATTCCTGGTCTCTCTCTCTAAAAAAATAAGTAAGTAAAATCTTATTTAAAAAAAAAAAGAAGCTGTAGAAGTCCTCTGCTCCCGTGAGGCGAGTCCACGCGGACAGAAACCAAGCCGGGCCCCGGCAGCCCTCAGTCCGAACACACAAGGATGGCGCACGGCCACGCGGGAACTCACAGGATTTCGTAGTTGCCGAGGACTTCCTTTGGGGGGGACTTGTTCCACTTGCAGTCCGGGATTTCGCCGTTGGGGACGGCGATGTTGAGGGTGTCATTGATCAGGTTATACTTCAGGATCCGGTCGTTGGCGGTGCTGGAGGTGAGAGACGGGGAGGCGTTAACCTAGGAGAGGAGAGAAAGGGGTCCTTCACTCGCGTCCCCACTCCCTCGGGGTGAAAACGGCGCTGCTGCGCGTTGAGGTCTGGTCTTCGTCTTGCGCTGTTAAGGCCTCCTGCCTTCGGGACGGCTTTAGAGGACGGACTCTGCGGTCTGCTCTTATTAGGGGTCAGACGAAACAAATAACGTACAGAGATTAGCACTGTGGTCTACAGATCAGTCATCACACAGATAAAAATTGCAGGTCAACGGCTGCCGCACACCTATCGGGGCCACCACGGGCTGGGTGCCGTCCGAAGTCCCAGAAGCGCCCGGAGCTCTGCTAGATCTGGAACCAAACGAGCCCGCCTGAGCTGCACCGTGGGGCTGGAGCACATGGTGACGGGCCCTGTTTGCTGAGACGGTGAAACCTCAGCCATAAAGTGATATTCCGACCCAAAAGAGGAGCCCATCTGATAAGAGAAGTTAGTCTCCCAAGGCTTCTGTGGAGCTTAGCAATGTCACAAAACCCACATGTTCAAAGCAGACACTCCCCCTGACTGGTGCAGCTAAGTCGTTTGGGGATTGACCTGCAAAGCAAAGGGTTGCAGGCCGGTCCCACAGATGGCATACGAGAGGCAACAGATCCATGTTTGTCTCTCATCGATGTTTCTCTCCCTTTCCCCCTGCCTTCCCCTCTCTAAGAATAGATACATAAAGTCTTTAAAAAAAAAAAAAGCAGACATTTACCCCGAAAAGAGCCCCGCTGGCCCACAGCCCCGCCTACTCCCTCTTATTTGCAGCACAACCATGATGACCTGGGAGAGCAGAGGCGCAAGCCTGCCACTTGTCCAGGTGTCCCCCAACAGTCCGGCTTCCTCGAGTTGTGGGCAGTGGGTCTCGTGCACAGTGAGAGGGAGTGTCCGGGCCTCAGGGGCCCCAGGGGCCACCACTGTCCTATAAGCATAATACCGTGGTTCTTACTGGGAATGTGCTAGAACTAAGATGTTAGTATGTTAGAAGTGATACTCAGTTAAGATCCTAGCTCATCAAGGGAAGCTTGACTTCCCCTCAAGTCGCTCTGTTTAAGATGCATGGAAAGGCAACGGAGATATTTTACGTGTGTCTGCCCCCGCCCCGGCACCCACGCACGTGCCCGAGTGCTCACGCACGGCTCTGGTGGGAGCGCCCAGCGGACTGGAAAGCACTGCTATGGAGCACGGTCTGCTCTCTGGAAGCCTGGCCGCCCCGGCAGCGCCCTGCAGGGACTCCAGCCCACCTCCCGGGACCGCTCACCGCGTGTTGCTCTTGAGTCTTGGCTTTCCTGGTGAGCAGCCCCAGTGCTCAGAGGCTCACAAGGAGGTGAACCAACCAAGGGGACGGCCTTCAATCTTATGGCACATCTGACCCTGTGTCCCCACAGAGGCCTGAGCTCCCCTCCCTGGACCCAAAGCAAAGCGGGCAACCCCACAAGGCAGCTCCCCACCTGGCCTCGATGGGTGTGCCGATGCCCACAGCCACCAGTGGCTGCTGTCCTCCGAGGTGGCCTCATCCAGGCTTGTCAAGGGAGAAGGGTGTAGGCACTTCACCCTTTCTAGAACTTTCTAGAACAGCCATCACAACATCTGTCTCTGCCTTGAAACAGAGAGACTAATCCAAACTCTGCTTTCATCCAAAAAAGATGAGGCTCCTTATCTCTGGATGAGAAGCCACCACTGCCCAAGGGCATCCGGGTCTGTGAGCTCCCTTCCAGAACCAGAATGACACTGCCCTCGAGGACAAGGCAGGGCCACCGAGCACAGAGTCGACCAGCAGTACCCTGGAGCACCGGGGCAGACAGTCCGCCGAATTCCGGTCTGTGGGCTGGGCCCACCTGAGGAGACAGACCCAGAATGGGCTCCTGTTCAACCATCAGCAGACAGACACACCAGGACATCTGTCCCTGTTCCACTTAAAAACGCATCAGAGGCCTCAGTCCTGCCGTCCAGCCTGAGGGCCGTTTTGCTGGGTCAGCAGAGCCTGAAGGGGGGCAGCGGCCTCGGGGTGGGCTGGGGGCCAGCAGGCACCCGGCCGTGCGGTTACCTCTATCAGCCAGGGCTTCAGCCGGTCGTCGACGATGATGTCGTAACCGTAGCACTCGAAGCAGTGCTTGTCATTGTTCATCACCGGCTGTGGAGAGAGCGACCGCGGTCACCAGGCCAGCACACGGGACCCAGCGAGCCCAGCACCTCTGACTTGGGACGTGGGGGCAGCAGGGCCCTCTGCATGGCTGTGATGCGCCTCACCTCACTTCTGTGACCAGTGGGTCCCCACCTCCACCCGCCTCCTTCCTCCCTTCCTTCCCTTGACCCTCCTTCAGCGCTCAGAGGAGGACACTTCTGTCGACCTCAGAAAGTGATTTATGGCGAAATCACGTTGTTCCCAGCTCTCACTCATCAGAGGCTCGGTGACCAGCAAACAAAGAGCGTCTCCGTCGACACAAGACTGTCCTTAGAGTGAATGGAGACCCAGCTCCAGCCTGGGCGTCAGAATTACAGCCATGCACCCTCATCACAAACCAAACAACACTGCCCACCACTGGTAGTCACCTCTCGGGCCCCTGGGGGTGCAAGTGCCAGGTTACGAGCCCCCATTCTCTGCAACAACAGTCAATCTGTTGACTTAAATTTGGGGGTTTTCAATTTTCAGTCTCATTTTACAAACTGTTCTGCAGGTGCACAAAACCCCCACCAGCACTTGCCCACAATGCAGATTTCTGGGCCTCCCAGGTTGCATGGATTAAGGCCAGCAGGAGGGGCTCCGCCTGCGGCCACGGGGCACAGCGAGGGAGGCACACAGACACACAGCGAGGCCTTGCTGTACGTCAGTGGACGTGTAGACACGGTCAAAAGCCCTGCATGTGAGGCAGCAGACTCCCCCACCCCCACCCCGGGAGGGAAGTCTGCTTCTCACTGGCGGAGGGAAGGCGGGCCCCCGCAACCCTCAACATCTACCAAGGAGCAAAGCCAGAAGCCTAAACATGAGGAGGCTGCTGCAAGTCCGCCTCCCAAACATCAGCTTATGCCAAATATCTGTTACTGATTCAATGAGCACAGAAGGCCTGTGACTGCGGCAGAAGGCCCGGCTCCCAGCGCACCCTGGGCAGCTCCCAGCTGGAAGCGGCTCCGCCCACCTTCCCAAACCAGCCTCAGCCTGGAGCAGACAAGCGGGAGGTGAGACCCTGAACACAGGTATTTTCAGCAAGGAACAACAAGCACCACCAGCTGCAAGCCCCGGCCGGGCTGCCTCGTTCCTGTGCCCCCTCTGCCCCTCCCCGCCCTGCACTCACCGCCACAGCCTTCAGCGACTGCACGACGATCCAGTGGATCTCGTCGAACAGCTTGCTGGTCACCTCCCTGCCTCGGGTGCTCTCCAGGTACAGCCGCAGGTTGCTCACGGTCCACTTGCCCCCGTGGATGTGGTTATAGTCCTCCTGGCCAGGGCAAAGGGGGCGGGGCCTCAGGCCTCGCTCTGCAGAGGAGCCGAGTGCGCCCTCCCTCCTGTGGGTGGACCTGGCCCCAGGGCGGGGATCCGGGCCTCCCACACGTACACACTGTCAAAATACTCGGCTCTGGATACTCTCACAACTAATCATTCGTACCTTGCGCTACAGGCTATGGAGCCCCACCCGCCCTAAGACTGTGGTACCTCTCACTTCACCACCCTCGCACTCGGGGCTCTAGCCACCCTGACCTCCTTTCAGCTCCTGCCATGCTGCTCCCAGCTGCAGGGCCTCGGCACGTGCCGCACCCTCCGCCAGAAGGCTCTTTCCCCACCTCCGCCTGGGCAACCCCTGCTCAAGCCCCACTTCTGCAGGGAAGCCTTCTCCAACCACCTGGACAGGGGGACTCATTGCGCCAAGCTCCTCTGGACATGTGTTCCTTTCCCTCAGGTCACACATCTCAGCTGGGGACTGCACACTCGTCAGTGAGGTCATCTGGTGACTGTCTTTCCCCCCAGGGGCCCTGGGCTCCACGTGTAGGGACCAAGGTAGGTTCGCCCATCGTTGTAGCCCCAGCTCTTGGCGAGGGACCAGCCCCAATGGGGGTTCAGTGCACGCTTGTCGGACGAACGACTGGGCCTGAGCGCTCTCACGAGGTCCTCCCCACCACCCTCGAAGGTGACAATGTCACCTCCTTTTACAACTGGGGAAACTGAGGCTCTGAGAGTCCAGTTAACTCACCCAAGGTCACCGAACTAGAAAGGCAGGGCTTGCGCTCAGCTTCCTTTGCCCCGAGCCCCCCTCCATACTGGAGGGAGGGAAACCAGTATGGGCTGAACCATACTGGTTCGGCTGGTGGCAGGACAGCCACACTGGATACTTATGGCCCCCACGCCTCGTGGGTGCCAGGGCACCTCCGTGTTACTCCCACCCCACCACACCCTCTCCTGCAGAAATGGGAGAAGAAAGAAGCCCACGACATCAGCCTGCTTCCTTAGGCTGGAGGAAAAGGCAGCCTCACCCCGTGTTTCTGGATGGCGACGTTGGTGAGGTGGACGAACATGTTGTCCAGCTCACTGGTGCTGGGGGTGTACTTCACAGTGCAGAAGCGGCAGAAGCCCAGCTTATACCTGAGTGGGAATTCGGATCAGTTCACTACTCTGAGGAAGAGCATAGAAAAACACACAACTTCAGCCCTGCCTGGTGTGGCTCAGTGGACTGGGCGCCAGCCTGGGAACCAGAGTCACTGTTCGATTCCCCGTCAGGGCACGTGCCTGGGTTGCGGGCTAGGTCCCCAGTAGGGGGCGCATGAGAAGCAATCACACCCTGATGTTTTTCTCCCTCTCTTTCTCCTTCCCTTCCCCTCCCTGAAAATAAATAAAATCTTTGAAAAAGAAAAAAAAGAAGTTCTTAAATTCCTGTCAAAGTTAAAAAATACACCACTTTATTCTCTACTAGGAGCTGGGGGATCTTTGTTGTTAGACTTTTAAAAGCAGTCCTTTTTGAACGGTTCTTTTCTTACAACAACTTCACTGAGCCATAATTCACACGTGCTACACAAGTCAACCTCTGAAGCAGGCAACTCTGGTTTCAGTATATGCAATGCAATGTCCTGTGGCCATCACCGCAATGAATCTCACATTCGCGCCACCCTGAAAAGAAGCCCCGTGACCGCGAGCAGCCCCTCCCCACCCCCAGTGCCCGGCCAACGCCAATCCTGCCTTCGTCTAAAGGCCTGCCTACTCCGGGCATTCCACAGAAACAGAATGACTCGGTCCTCTGCAGCTGGCCTCCCTCACTGAGCACAGCCCGTCTGCAGGGCAGGAGGAGCTGCCTTTTATCAGGAAGACTGACATGAGCACTGAGGTTAGGCACTTCACTCGACACTTAGCACGCGCCAGGCGCTGTGTGCACCAGGGTGCTTCACCAGCCCTTGCGACAGCGCAAAGGGGTAAGCGTCACGCCACAGCACGATCAGGAATGACGCCGGGGCCCCGGGGCTCTTACATGTAGCAGCGCAGCGGGCGGTACGTGGACACCAGGACGTACAAGCGCAGGTCGAACTTCCTGCCGCCGATGAGCAGCGGGTTGCTGATGTAGAGCGAGATCACATAGGCCTCCTTGGTGGACTGAGACACGAACCTGGGTGCCGGGGAGAGCCCGAGTCAGACAGGGACCAAAGCTTTCCGCCTTTCCTTAGGTGGGGAGGCAGGGGTGAGGTGCTGTCCACAGAGGGGCCCCCACCTCTGCCCAGGGGATGTGGCTGCGGCTCCTGGGACCCATCAGGCTCCTTGGGTGGACCCTCCTGAGGGCTACCAATGCATCAGATTTAAACGTGCTGCCAGAGAAGGTGTCCCTGCCACTCCTGGGAACGCCTGCCAGGTGTGCCTTCGCCGTGGGAGAGGATCACATGGACAGCGGTGAAGGACCTTGCAGAGGCCGAGAGCGAGCCTTGGACAAAATGGCCTGGAACCCTTAGTACCGAGGAGACCCTCCAGCCCAGGGCGGAGGCTGGACCTGACCCGATGCGACTCCTCCCACTGCCCGGGCTCAGATGCGGGTGAACTCAGTCCACCCCCAGCTGCCCTGTGGGGGTGACACTGTCGCTGACCTCAGTTTACCCAGGTGTGGAACCCGAGGCTCTGTGCAACGAAACATGCTCAGGCACCACGTGTCAGGGACTCAAGTCCCGAGTCCCACTCAGCTGCTCCGCCATCTCGGCGATGCTGCAACTGGATGGCTCTCTCGCCAGCTTCGGCACCAGGCTCCCGTGACCTATGCGGGCTTTAGCAGCGCTCCCTCGGGCCCTCGGCTCGGGAGCTTCCATCGTTACTGATGCTCATGCAGCCACAGGCCTTGCCCTGAACCCCCGCAAAAGCAAGCGAGGGCCACCCAGCCCGAGGCTGACAGACAGGTGACACAAATCTGCCAGCCAGGAAGCACATGGAACGGGTGTTCCCCACACTTACGAAGACGTCTTGCTGTCCCGGGACCACTTCTTGATTTGCGAGAGCTTGTTAATCAGGAAGATGCCCTTGCCCTGTGCTTTGCCGCAGGGCTTCATGATCCAGGTGCTGGAGGGGCTCTTCCGGAACTCCTCCACGAACAGGTTGTAGTCGGCCGGCAGCATGTAGGTGACCGGCACGAAGTCTGGAAGGGAAGCGGAGGAGCACAGTGAGCTGGCCCAGAGCGGCCATGAACAGAAGATTCTGCCACGGCCTCTTCGGGGGCCTTCGTCATTCATTCCCCCGCCCCGTCCAACAACGTCGAAGAGAACAGGGCTTCTGCGGCCTGGCTCCTGCACGTCGCTGCCTTGCCCTTGGTGCCTGGGAGCCACGGGAGCGCCTCACAGGTCTGGATCGCTGGCTCCCCACAGCACCTGTGCGCTCGGGACCGATCCTGCCCACCGACCGGGCGAGGAAACTGAGGCCCAGAGGGGCCACCTCCACAACCGTGCCCAGGCATGTACAGGGGTTCTGGAACTATCCGAGAGCCCAGCTGTCATCACAGGATGGGATAGGGACACACGTCCTCTCTGGGTATTGCTGGGACCAGTAACAATCCCTCGGGGCACTGTGTAGCTCAGGCAGCGGTCGCCTGTGCTGAGCATTGGGGACATCCTCCCCCTTCCTCAAACAAAACACATTCCCAAGGTACTCACTCAGATTCCCAACCTGAGGCCTCCCCCCAATCCTGGAGACACTGGGATGAAAGAGGCGCCCAGCACAACTTGCGCGGACACACTCACCCAAAGGTCGCCACCTCGTGGGGCAGAAGCGAAAAAACTCCACTATTTACATGTGAAGCCTGAGGCCAGTGAAAAAGGCACGCACCCAGGTAGAGGTATTTCCCGTTCTCATCCTTTTCTGCCAGAGGACTCCCTTCTTTCTCCAGCTCTTTCCTGTATCTCTTAATGTTCTTCACCATCAGGTCCTTCCGGGTCAGCTCATAGTGGTTGGGAAAATGGTTGACTATTTGGTCGTCTGAGAGCCGGTAGCCAGTTTCGACGCTGAAGACGTTTCGGATGGTCTGCACGCTCATCCTGAAAGGGGGACACGGAGGCGACGTGCAGGTCGGAAGCTCCTATTCGTCCGCGTGGGGGCCCTGTCCTTACGGCCCAGGAGGCTCCCGGGGCCCTCGCTCACTGCCCACCCCCACGCCCAGCGCACGAGCTGGGGGTGCCCGGCCCCCGTTCCCCATTCCACAGCATGAACTGTTTGAGTCAGGAGCTGTTTTGACTCTACCCTGAACAGTCTCACTGTCTGGCACATAATAGGTGCTCAATAAATGTTTGTCAATTAATGATAACACTGATTTCTTTAAAGAATCTTTTAAATTTATTGATTTTTGGAGAGAGCGAAGGAAACATCAATTTGTTGTTCCTCTCATTTATGCATTCCTCGGTTCACGCTTGTGTGTGCCCTGACTGGGGCTCGAACCCGCACCGACTGTGCTACTGAGACGATAACACTGATCACTGACAACCAACTAACGCAAACCACTGGTTCAGACTCTGAAGTCAGGAAAGTCACACAGTGTCTGCACCCAAAGTCAGGAAGGACAGAGACCCCTTACGACCAAAACCCCGGGGGTTATCCAAGGCCCTAGACTGGACCGCCACTCCTGACCCCTGCCGCCCACCCCCCGCCCCCCGAAAACCGCTGCCTTCCCTGGCGCAGACTGTGAGCGACACTAATGGGGTCGGGGTGGGGCCAAGGGCTTCTCTGTGTGCGCTCCCCGAGCACCGTGAAGAGACGTGGGACAAGGGGCAGGACAGCACGGGGACACCCACCCCGGGAACGTGGGCCTGCGCCGGGGCCACCCGCACGTGGAGGAAGGACAGCGACAAGTGGGCTCCGGAACCAGCCGACCCTGCCTTTTGCGCTCACCAGTAAAAATTCCAGTCCTCGCTCTCTGCCACCTGGACCCAGCCTCTCTTCTCAAAATTGTTTATCAGCACCGACTTCTCGATGTCAGTGACCCATTTCACTTTTCCGGCCATGACCCTGGAAGAGATCGGCTTCTTAGGGCTGAGAAACTTCGCCCAGTCCCCCTCGCCCAAAGGAACCCTTCACACCCCGTGAGCTTACACCCCACTAGCCCCCCAGGTGCATTTCCCCCCAGCAGTGGTTCTCAGCCAGGGCCATTCAGTCCCCTGGGACATGTGGCAAAGTCTGGAGGCACTGTTTGTCACCGCTGAGGGGGTGGCGATGCTTCTAGAACCTAGTGAGAGGCCAGGAATGCTGCCTCACTCCCCACACATGCAGCACAGCCCCCCAAGACAAACCATCCGGCCCCAGTCGACTGTGCTAAAGCCAGGAAACCCTGGTCGAGTGGGAGAGAAAGGCAGCAAGTAAACACTCACCAACAAATGTTCGATTGCAACCGCAATCAAACAGGAGCCACCAAGGAGAGGCCCCTGGGGCAGGGGCAGGGCCCTGCCCAGGGTGGCTGGGTGCCCCCATGTGAGCACCCCACGCCTCGAGTGCGGTCTGTCCCGCCGCTTCCTCCTCGCCCCACTCCAATCCCCTCTCCGTGAGTGTGTGACATCCAAGTGCTTATCGTCGCTCCTCTGCGTCCTAACGTGCGTGGCTCTCCAGGGCACCTGCGCAGTGCGGACCCCTGGCCTCACCTGCTTCTCCAGGCACACCTGTGCACCTTCTCCTCCAGCCACTCTGTTCTCGCCACGCTGGACCTCCCTGCCCGAGCTCTGCCCCGCCCCCAGGGCCTTGGCACACACCGGACGCCTCTGCCCAGCCAAGTCACCCCCCACTCGCCTGCCCCTTGCCCCACACAGCCTCCCTGACCCTGCAGGCCAGGCACTTGCAGGCACCCCTGCAGTTCTGAACCTTCTGGAGGGCAGGGGACTGGCCTCCTTCCCCACCGCTGTGTGCCCAGGGCCTGGCACCGTGCCTGGCATGTGGTGGGTGCTCAATTCAAACTGACTGCGCCCCACACCCGTCAGTACCGCTGTGTGTCTTTGAGCAAGTTAGTCCGCCGCTCTGGACCCGCCGCCTGATTTTCAAACCACTCGGGCATCTCAGGGGTCCAGGCTGCCCCTCCGGCTCCAGCCACAGAAAGTCGCTTTTGTTACATTTCTGTGTACAATTAATTTCCTTCCTTCCTTCCTTCCTTCCTTCCTTCCTTCCTTCCTTCCTTCCTTCCTTCCTTCCTTCCTTCCTTCCTTCTTCTCGTTCTCTTTCAGATCTTATTTTTAGAGAGAAGGGAAGGGAGGGGGAAAGACAGGGAGAGGAATATCACTGTGTGGCTGCCTCTCACACACCCCCTACTGGGGACCTGGACCACAACCCAGGCATGTGCCCTGACTGGGAATCGAACTGGCGACCTTTCAATTCACAGGCTGGTGCTCAATCGGCTGAGCCACAGCAGCCGGGGCCCGTGCACAGTTTGTAAAGAAGGGGTTCCTCAAACATCAGGCTCAAACGTCAGGGGCATGAAGGGCCTCTGTGAACAGAGGCACCTCCTCTGCAGGCTGACAATGGCTTTGTTTTTGAGGCCAACAAGCAGGGCAGGCAAGGCCTGTGAGGTGGAGGTAGGGACCCAGGTGCGCCTGGAGAGAAGGAAAGAGAATGAATTCCGGTGACAGAAGCCACCAGAGGGGGCTCGTGGTACCTGCCCACATCAGCCCACGCCCTGCTCACCCTGCCTGCCTGGTAGGGTCACAGAGGTGAGAATGTGGTCGAGTGGGGGCTCCAGCTCTTGGGTTCGAGGCCCAGCTCCACCACTCACTAGCTGTGTGACCTTAGGCAAGTTACTTAACATCTCTGAACTTCTGGTTCCTTTGTACCTCGAGGATAACGACATTACCTACGCACCTCACGGGTTACAGTGAGGAGAGGAGCGAACACACGTAATCACTGAGAGCAGTGCCAGGCACAGGAAAACTCAAGAAGTACTTGAAATTATCGTCATCCCTGTCTCCATTTTATGAATGAGGAAGCTGAGGTTCAAAGGTTAAGAGCCTGTGTTAAGAACCAGACCAAAGGAAGTTGTGGTGCCTTGATTCAAAGCTCACGGTGACCCTACTTTAAAGTGCCCCCTCTTTCAACAGGGCCCATCCCTGTTGAACTAGGCCTTCAATGGCTGACGACACCCATGGGGGCAAAGCAAGGGATGAATGGAACTTCTCTGCAAGCTGTAAGGTGCCCTTTAACAACCGCATAAGGTCACTAACTGACCAGTCACCGTCCACACGGAGAGTCAGCTGTCACCACAGGGAAACGATGGCAGAAGCGTCACAGGAGCCTCACCGCCACGTGCCGTGAACCTGCGTCCCGGGCGCCTCACACGCCATGCGCACAGTGTCCACACCCTCTGCAGAGGGGACTTCGCTTCTGCTCTGTTGGTTTCGGCCACCACCACCCTGCATCCCTGACGAATCCTGCTCGCGTCCTGCCCCGGGAGTCCAGCTGCAGGTGGTGAGAACAGCCCCCCGGCTGGGCAGCACCCAGGCTACGCCCCCCCGGGCTGCACCCTTTAAGTCACCCTACGTCACACAAATCTCCTGGGTGGCCTCCTCCCGTCTCTGACTCCCACCTGGGCATGAAGGAAAGTGAGGGTGACATTGGGAAATCACAGAGGTGGCAGCTGCACTGTACTGAGCTGAACAGAAGATGGCACCTCCAAGGAGGTGGAGAAGGTGGGTCTCCTTCCTGGCACCCTGCTCCTTCCATCGTGACAAACGGACACTGGAGGGAAACCTCTCCGCCAGACCGACCACAGGCACCTATGGAACCGACAGGACCGACGCTTCCTCTTCGGTCTCACTGACTCTGACTTGGGTTCTTACCTGATCTAAAACGAACACCCAGCTGAGGTGTACATGGCACGTGTCAAGAGACCCTCCAACAGTTTTGCGAACGTGGCAGGACTGTGACTGAGCAGCGTATTCAGTGGGCAGCGCCTTCTGTGTGACAAGTGCACAGGAGGGGGACCTCGGGGTCTTCTCCGGTTGTGGTCGGTATTTCCAAACGCTGTCACTCACTCACTGGCTCCCGCCCACCTTCCCGGCCGCCACACCACCCCGTCACCCACGCTGCTCCTCCTGGCTGCTCCACGCACCTGCACAGCTCGCTCCCACCCGCCGGCCTGCACTCTGCCCTCCCTCCTCTCCACCGAGCGGCCTTTCTCCACCGCCCCTCCCCCAGTTCCTACCCAGCCCGTGAGCAAGCGCAGCTCGGGGGCCACTCTCATCCCTTTGCTGGAATTACTAGTCCCAACTCGGAATCTTCTGGAGACTCCCCTAACCCCTTTGTCGGCGCTCAGCACTTCCCGCCATGCATGAGGGCGGAGTCCCCCGTCACCCGATCCCCTCTCCTCCCTAGATTCTTTCCAGGTCTAAGTGTGGGCACGTGCAGCCAAGCCCACAGTCCCCGTGCCTGACCCCGTTACCCCCAGAACCGAGACCACTGGCGCGTGAGCGGCACACCCTAACCGCTCACTGCGTGCGTGAGTGCGTGTGTGTCAGACAACAGACAGATCTTCAAGGGTCAGGCCTCCGAACCTTGCCCTTTGCTTTTAATAGTCCCTTTGGGGGATGTGTCATGGGCTCAACTGTGCCCCCCAAAACATATGCTGAAGTCATAACCCAGGCACCTGTAAAGGTGACCTTAGTTGGACGTAGGGTCCATGTGGTTAAGGCAAGGTCCTTCAGGCGGGCCCTAATTCAGGGCCAGCTGTCCTTATAAGGAAACGTGGACACAGACACAGGGGCACACAGCCACGGGGAAGCCGGCAGTGTGAAGACAGAGGCCGAGGTCAGTTATGCTCCACAAGCCAACGATCCCCCAGCACCGCCGGACGGGGGGAGACGCGAGGAAGCCCCCCTTCCACAGACTCATGGCCCTGCCAACGCCTGGAGCCACCAGCTTGTGGCTCTTTGACACCACAGTCCTGGGAAACCAGTATGAGATGTAACCATCCTAAACCCTAGGGGGAAAAGAAGAATGAGAAACGTCTGCCCATAAAAAGTGATATGTATAAACACGTATATACGTGAGACCGAATACAGGAAAGTGATGAACAAAAATACAAGGCAGTCACTGCAGTTTTAAAAAAAAGAAGCACAAATGAACAGAGGCCACCTTCAGGTTGTGAGCGAAGAGCCAAAGGAGGGACAGCAGCTTCCTCCTGCCTGAAGCTAGGTGGCCCGGTCGCTGCTGGTACTGACATGGCCGAACCACAGGTGCTGGAAGGTTCTCTCAGGGCCTCGGCCTCCCCAGTCCAAAACCGGGGCTGAAAGCCAGAGCTCCCTCCAGTGCCGTGGTTGCCGCAGGGCCGGGCGGGTGTGGGCCCGCGCGCAGCGGGGACTCCCACAGGCAGCAGGAGCCCCGCCCAACCGCCGCCCAGGAACCTTTCCTAGCCTGGCGCAGCACACTCTCCACCCCAGCCCGGCACACAGCAGGCCGTGGGGCTCTGGGCAGGCGCTGGAGACACTGCCCTCCCAGACGGAGTTCTGATTACAAGCCATATAATCACCAGAACGACAGCTAGCACTCATCAAGCCCTAGAAAGTGTGGGGCACTGGGCTGGGCAGCTTGTTTGGATTCTCCTCTGCTGGGTGCGTCACTGACAGCTCACCTGAGGCCCTAGGGCAGGCGTTCTCTCCACTTACAGAGGGAGTTGGAGGCAGGGGAGAGACAGGAACCTGCCATCGGCCCACCCTGCCTCCCTCCCGCACCGGGTGTCCAGGGCCCCCTGACAGATGCCCCCCACCCCCGCAGGGCAGGGGGCTCAGCAACTGTCTGCAGAACAGACAAAGGCACCAGCTGGCTCAACCCCCAGTATGGAAGCCAGGCTGACTCCTTCCCAACCCTAAGACACAGTAAGCTCTTCCCCCTTGAAAAGTGAACAAACAAATACCTGCTGTCTGATCGTCTTCCTGTCACTTCCTCCTGAAAAAGAATAAAGTGGTGTTAACGGCACTGTGTGATGAACTTGACACTTTACCTCTGGTCTGGTTCATAGGAATGGATACATCTGAATTTTAAGCCACGAGGTCAGTCACTCTGAACGCCAGGCAGCATCAAACGTAACCAGGGAACACAGCCACATGCCGATCTTTACTCTGATCCTAGCTCGAAATTGAGGGGGGCTCTTGCCACCCGGGGTCTGTCAGCCTGGAAAGCCGTCTGGAAAACAGACGATTGTTGGCATTTGCAGAGCACAATGTGGGTCCCATTCCCAGGGCAAGTGGGCAGAATCTTCACAAACATGAGAAAAGTTTCCACAGGCGTGGCCCCTGGGCTATCGACAGACTGGCTTCCGAGCAGCCACTCAGCACTGAGAGCCACCTCGAAAAGCTGCCTGGGGAGAGGTGCTCCTGAACAGTTCTGATCCTAGTAACTCAAACACCAAACCCTGTCAGCTCTCCTCCAGAAGATTCCACAGCCTTCCGCGTCTCTCCCCTCACCCCGGAGATCCTGGACAAGCACAGGATCTGGTTTCCTAAGTGCCGTCCATTGTCCGCCCAGCAGCGGACTCACTTGAACTTTGCTGAGAGGTCTTTCATATCCTGGAGTTAGAACTACTCACAGGCAAAAGCCAGGACCACCTTTCAGGAGAAACAGCAAGCCCGGGAGCCGTCTGTCACCTCCCCCTTCTGGTCCAGCGGTCTAAGACCTGAGCTCTCTCTGCCTTCATCCCACTGCCCCGAACTATCGCTATCACTTTCTTTCTCTCTTCTTTTTAAAAATATTTTATTTATTTACTTATTTATTTGTAGAGAGAGGGGAAGGGAGGGAGAACGAGAGGGAAAGAGATACTGATGTGAAAGAGAAACATGGATCAGTTGCCTCAGACCAGGAACCCCCAACCCAGGCATGTGCCCTGACACAGAATAGAACCCGAGACATTCCACTTTGCGGGAGGATGCCCAACCCACTGAGCCACCCGGGTCAGGGCTCACTATCACGTTCCATAGTCTCAGCGAGGCCACAACTCTAGGGCATCTGGATTCGTTTCCAGCTAGCCTTCTTTGGAAAGGAAAAAGCACCACTTTTAAAGAAAACAATATACAAAAATATAAATGACTTCGCATCCACGCCGTGCACCCGTTGGCAGCTGTATTGCAGCCGTCTGTCTCCTCACCCCCTCTGCACTAGTGCCATGCTCCACGAGATCGTTTACCCGACTGTTTATCCAGGCCTGTAATTCTTTGCCGATCTTTTGCACTACCACAGCCTAGCACTGAAATGTGCTCAATAAATGTTGAGCACACTAAACGGCGTACAACGACAAGATATTTCTAATTTCTAGAATGGGTCCCCTGTAACGCTGCAGCGACTGTATGAGGTGGACCACTAACTCTGCCCCCGCCCCTCTACCTGATGGGGAAGCAGGGAGGGGAGATACCTAGGTCCAGACCCCAAAGAGAGGTGGGTAGAGCGGGGAAGACAAGTTTCCAGCGTTCTGCCCACAGCTCTCGCCACAGGTGCCCTGCGCGCTGCAAGATGTCAACAGAAACAACACAGATTGCAGCAAAAGCCTAGGAACAATGAAATGCTGGGATAACCAATCATAAGAGTGCAATTACAAGAATCGGGCGGTACAAGGTAAGTCATGGGAACTCGGAGCAGGAAGAGGGGCACGGTGGTCAGAGCATTCTTCCCAGCGGGGCTCGGGCCCCACCAGTAGCAATGGAACCTCATCGCGGAGCGGCCGCGTAGACCCGGGCGCCTGCACTGCTCACCCACGTACAGCCACACCCTCGGTCCTGGGGTACGGCGGCCTCGGCGCGAGGCCTCACCTGTGGGCGCAGAGCCCGGAACAGCCCCGTGGAACGCCGGGCAGGGCGTCCCCGCACCGCGCCCCGGCCCCGCCTCCAGCCCCACTCCGGCGCTCGCAGGAGGACACCGTCCGCTGCCCAGCGGACAAGCCCGCCGCGCCCTACTTCCGGGGCGGCGCCCTGGCAACCGAAGACGCTACAGCAGGCGCCGCAACTGCTTCCGGGATCAGATTTCCCCCGAAAGTCTTGACTCCTCTGTGCACCCTGTTTGTCCCGGGCTGAGAGCCTGGGAAGAGCCAGTCCGGTTATTTCCGGGGGCTTCACAACCTTCAGGGCCCAGAAATGAGGTTGAGAAGGGTCTGGGCGCGGGACTGACCCTGACACTGAGGCAAAGCGGCGTGATGACTGTGGCGCTGAGTCCAGTCCCGTCTTGATCCCCTCTGCTGCTCAGCTTCTGCCTGTAAAATTGGCACTGTGGTAGTACTTACCTGGTAGGCTTTGTTACAAGGGTTGTGAACGTTAAGAAACATCCGAAAACTGCAATAATTTTCATGAGTTTATTTCAGCCAAACTGACAGCAATTGCCAGGAAGCGAAATCTCAACGGTTTCAGAAAATGTTCCAGGGAATAGCAGTTATGCATCTTATTTTCTACATCACAATCAAAGGAGGAGGCGCAAGTCGGCTACGTGAAATACCTTGGTGATAGGTTAGGGAGGCCGGAGAAAGCGAAGAGGGGCAGGGAACGGCCGCCTTTGGAATTGCATTTACCTTTGCAGGTATGGGATCGTTAACAGTCCACAATCAACCTGATGATAACAATTCGGGGGTTTGTGGTCTCTGCTCTGGTGTAGTGGTTGTACTTTTGAGGGGCCTGGAAAAAAGGGAATTACTTTGATACACCAAAGGTATGTTTTCAGGTATATTTTTGTGGGTGCAAAAAAAAAAAAAGACAACAGGCTCAGTTAAGGTGAGGGTGGTGAAGACTGCCATTTGTTAGGGAAAATACAGCCCTGGGACATGACTACCTGCCACGAACTGCTTTTCGTTAGAAAGTTTTCATTTCAGACCATCCTATATGGTTACTTTGGTCTCCGAGTTTGCAAGGCCACCATGCAGGCAGGCCTCCCCTGAGCTTGTCAGGTTTAGTTTGTGGTCCCTTTTCTGTCCACAGGATGATGTGACATGTTGCACTCTGCACACAGCAGTCAGGCATGGCCTGCTCAAAAGTTGGCTCATTTGTGAACTCCGTCTGTCAGGAAGAAGCAGCCTGATCTAGTGAGAAACAAAACTGAAGCCAGGCCTGGATTGAATCCTCACTGCAGCATTTAAGATGAAGCCATGTGTCTTGGTCTGTTCAGATTGCTATGACAACAAGCACCAGTGATGGGGTACCTTCTAAACACCACAAACTAATTGTTCACAATTCTGGCACCAGCAGATTGGCATCTGATGAGGGCCTGCTTCCTGGTCATAAATGTTTATCTTGCTCTGCACTCCAAAGCAAAAGTGGTCAGGGAGCTTCCTGGGGTCTCTTTTATTAGGGTACTAATCCCATTTATGAAGGCTCCATCCTCATGACCAACCAACCTTCCAAAGGCTCCACGTCTGACACCATCGCATTGGGGATTAGAACTTCAGCGCATGAATTCGAGGAGACAACACCGTACCGCCATCCTATGTGACAGCAGTTTATGAAGAAGAATTTAGACACACAACTAAAAACACTGAAGGCCAGCAACATTAAAGAAGAGCAGAAAACTAGTGCTGGCCGTGTCTCAGCTGGAGCATCATCCTGTGCACCAAAAGGCTGCGGAGTCAATTCCCAATCAGGGCACATACCTAGGTTTTGGGTTCTGTCTCCTGTCGGTTGGGTACGGGAGACAACCAATTGATGTTTCTCCCACATCGATGTTTCTCTCTCCCCCTTCCTCTCTCTCTCTCTCAAGCCAATAAACATATTCTTGGGTTTTTTAAAAGGCATAAAAATAGAACTGAATGTCAAGGAAACTTCTAGATATGAAGTCAACAAACCACTGGCCCCATCCAGCTCCCCACCTGTTTTTTATAGCTCATAGCTTGAAGCTATGAATGGTCCAAACCGATGACCATTGCGATCGATTGATGATAGGGAACACACTAATTTTTAACTCCAAATAAGTGAACTTTATTCTACTTCCTCTCCAAAAAAGTCCATTTTCTCATTAGTAGACCTGTATTACAAAAAAGTTATACTCAGTTATTATTATATTTTTTTTATTTTATCAATGAAAAAGGGGGTAACATTTTGTGGAACTTGTAGGGCAGAGCCTGGGTTTGAACCCAGAAAACCTGACCATTAACACTGCTGCCTGCCTGGAAAAAGGGCTTGGCTTTCAGGGATTCCTGGAACCTCCCCCAACCTCCTCCCAGGCTACTTTCAGTCATCATCACCTACCTTTAGCGCCATCTAGTGGAAGCTGCTGGGCCAAGTTCACACCCCGTTGCTGCCACTGTCTGCCCATGGCCCTCAGCCTCAGTGTTCCCACCACAGACCCAGGAGGAGATGAAACAGACCTGGAGGATCACACACACGATGCCATTATAGCACCCACCACCGCTGGCTCATGGTGGATGTTCAGTAAACATCGTGTCCTGGATGAGACTTACCTGCAAAGGCCGGTTTCCGAGGCTGATCCCATGGGGTCAGGTTCTGCCACAGGGGGGTTGAAACATCTCCTCAGGTGTGGTCAGGTCCCCGTCCAGGGATGATCTGGTCCCAGCCCCTTCCTGGGCCCTACTGTCTGTGGCTTCTCCTCCCTGGGCAGGTGGCCCCCGGCTCCTCGCCCCAGAAAGGGGTGCTGTGCTCGCCTCATGTGACCTCCAGACCTTCCTCCACCCCCGAGTGCTGTTGGGTTGGTCAAGGTGTCTGTTCAGTCTTTTTCTGTAAAATAAAAGACACTTTCTTTTCATTTTCATCAGTAACTTTATTGATTTGGGTGTTTTGAATATTTTGTCTGCCTCCTGCATGGTATAACGTTGATTGTTCTCAATTAATGTCTCAATTTAATCACTATCGACTTCAACTGATGGTGGAGCATCATCCAGTGAGAAATCTCTAACACAAAACTTTGCTTTTTCTTAGAGAGAGAGGGGGAGAAGGGAGGGAGAAAGAGAGGGAGAGACATATCAGTCAGTTGCCTCTCTTCTGCACACCCTGAACTGGGAACCTATAACCCAGGCGTGTGCTCCGACTGGGAATCAAACCGGCAACCCTTCAGTTCGCAAACCAGGGCTCAACTCATTGAGCCGCACCGGCCAGGGCTGCGGCTGGTTTATGCCACAGAGCATGATGTCCTCAAGGTTCATCCCTGTGGTAGAATGTAAAAGGCTCTCTTTTTTAAAAATATTTATTTATTTTTAGAGAGAGAGGAAGGGAGGGAGAAAGAGAAGGAGAGAAACATCAATGTGTGGTTGGCTCTCATGTGACCCCCCCACTGGGGGACTTGGCCTGCAACCCAGGTATGTGCTCTGACTGGGAATCGAACCAGCGACCCTTTGGTTCGCAGCCCGCGCTCAATCCACTGAGCTACACCAGCCAGGGCTGGGTTTTTTTTAAGGCTGAATAATATTCCATTGTGTGGAGAGACCACATTTTGCTTATCTATTCACTAAGTTAATGGGCATTAGGGTTGTTTGCGCCTGTTAACAAAACTGAAGTAAGCATGTGGGGGGGGGTCAGAAAAAAGAAAAAAAATGGAACCAAGTAAAACCGAAGATCTAATTGGCTTTTTAAGCGATTCATGAATTGGGCAGCATCTCCTCAGGCAGGGAGGGTTAAGGTTAGAGTGAGGGAGCTGGAGGGCAGGGGGGAGGGCAGGCTGGGAGGGGCAGGGAGGGTGGTGCAGGTGAGGGGGGCAGCAGAGTTCCTGTAGCCAAACTGAGCACTTGGCCCCTGGGCAGGCAAACTCGAACTTGGGCCTGGTTCCCAGCATGGCCCCTTGTCTCTGTTCAGCGCAGGAGAAAACCGAGGCTCGGGGAGGTGAGGAGGCTGGCCCGGGCCCCACAGAACGTTCGCCTGGGCAGAAGCCCTCGAGTGGGCTAGAATGGGTTTCATCTCCAATGTTGTAACCTCCAGTCTTGCCCCCAAAGAACTGTCATCTGTGCAAGGATGTGGGTCTCCACTTGGCTGGGGACTTTTCCCAATTCTACCCTTGCAGATGCCAGTCTCCTGAGGGCTACAGACCCTAAGTGCTGTTCCCCGAGCCACACCGCTCAGGGGAGACACCACGGGAGGGTCGGGAATGAAGGGGTGCGAGGCCCTGACCCTCACCTGTGGGAGCTGGACACAGCTGAGCTCGAACTGGGATTTGGCAGTGTGACCTTGGGCCGGTGGCTGAGCCTCTCTGGTCAGCTTCCTTACCTGAGAAACAGGCTCCTAATGCACACGTCACCAGGCCCTGGGGGAGCAATAAACGCTATGACAGCTCCCCAGGCTGCAGACAAGCCCAGACCCTGAGTCTGGATCTCAGGCCCCGCGGCCGAGGTGCAAGCCCTGGTCTTCTCTCCCAACCCTTGTGGGGACAGGTGTGTCCTGCTGCCCCGTCTGGACAGCAGCTCCCTTCCTCCCAAGGCAAAGAGCCAGACTCGATCTCTCTGTCAAAGGTTCACACTGCGACTTCCCGACCTCCATTCCTTCGCCCACTCTGTTCCTTCCACCCAGAATGTCCTGACGTGAAACCTACGGCTCAGGGCACATGCGCAGAGGGTGTGTTTGGGGCTCCCCAGGCTGCCCTCCGACTGGGCTGCATCTCTGTGCGATCCCAGCCCAGCGCCAGCCGAGCTGGCTCCCCGCACTGTGCCATGCTGGCTGGCAGAGGCTCAGATGCTGGGCAGCGTCACTGTTGATTTTGTTTGCATTTCTTTCATCATTAGTGGGGACATAGGGACATATACACATCCTTGGGGGGGGCAGCGGGGAAGGACAAGTGCAAGAGTTGAAATAGAAAAGAAATTATTTCTTATGAGACAAAGAAACATCACCTCGGGTGTGGTCAGGTGCCCATCTAGGGATGATCTGGTCCCAGCCCCTTCCCGGCCCCTACTGTCTATGACTTCTCCTCCTTGGGCAGGTAGCCCCTCTTGGGGGTCCTGTTCCAGGTCTTTGCATGGTGTCCCCTGCCCACCCCCCCAGCACAGGTGTGGACAGCGGTGGCTGCGGATGCCACTTGCGGGCTGCCTGAGCAGCTGGGACTGCTGGTATTGTTTAGGCCTAACCTGCTATCACGCTGATAAACTCAGCTGTCAGAGGGATGTTATTTCTGGGTGAAAGGAGGTTCTGCAGGACCAGCGCTCCTTCCTGCCCGCACCCACGCGGGCCTGGTCCCTCTCCCGATAACCCGGGGCCGAGGGCCTGCTCCCGGAGGGGGCCAGCAGCGGCCGTCACGGCAGGATGTTCGTGGCCCGCTGCACGGGGCCTTCACAATGCTTCGGGAGCAGATACCGCCTCCCCTCTGACCCGGATTCCTGGAATTGTCTGCTGGAGAGGAGGCCTGTTCTCTGTCCCCCTGACAGGTTGCATGAGATTAGGCTATTTTGGTCACACAGGCCACTGGGTTTTTTGGCCCGAACGCGTGTCCCTTACATGGCCGTGGCACTGAGCTGAGTGGCCTAGCTGGCTAAGCCTCTGTAATCTGCTCCGAAATGTGCCGGTCCTATTGTCAATTGTGATACCGGCCTTGTCACCAGCAAAACTGGCCTCTCCGGTTCTACCACAGGCTCAGCGAGCCAAGTACCCCCAGCAGCCATAAATCTGGGTCTTAATTAAAATTCTCACTCTTCGCTGTTTCGAGTCTGACTCATTGTGCTTTGCTAAATTTTACTTTGCAGGGTCGTGTTGAGTTTTCATTTACAAAAAGGGCACAAATCTTAAGCATTCGGCCCAGCACATGCTTACATGTGTACAGAGCCCTGTGGCCACCGTCCATGTCACCCCAGAAAGTTCCCTCGTGACCCTCCTCAGACAATACTCACCCCACCTGGAGAGGTAGCCACTGGTCTCCCCTCCAGCCCCGTAGTTGGGTCCTGCTGTTCTTGAACTTCATGTAAATGGAACCCTGCACTGCGCGTTCTCAGGTGTCAGCTTCTTTCAATGAGCAAAATGTGTGCAAGACAGTTACCGGTGACAACCAGAAATGCAGCACATGTTCACTGCAAAATCTGCAAACAGGTCCCTGGCTGGTGTGGCTCAGTGGACTGAACGCCTGCCTGTGAACCAAAGGGCTGCCGGTTCGATTCCCAGTCAGGGCACATGCCTGGGTTGCAGGCCAGGTCCCCAGAGCTGGGGGCACATGAGAGGCAACCACACATTGATGTTTCTCTTTCTCTCTTTCTCCCTCCCTCCCGACTCTCTAAAAATAAATAAATAAATAAATAAATAAATAAATAAAATCTTTAAAAAAAAATGAAAAAACTGCAAATGATCTACAAGAGAGAGAAGGGACCACTTAATATCCACCCCTGTTAACCACTCTCGACCTTCTGCTGTGTTTCTTACAGACCTTTCATGGCAAAGGAAAACTATTTGTCAATTAAATCATCTCCGATTGTACCTATTTTCCCATAACCTTTTCTCATTTAACACGGCACAGCCCTCCAGTTCTTGGCTGTGTTGCCTGGGACCTGTGAGGACCCCTTTCTGAGGCCCAGTTCCCTCATCTGTGCAGCAGGGAGACCCCCCCTCCCCCCGGCAGGGGCCAGCCAGAGCGCATGGAGTCACCCCGGCGACACTGGGGCTGTAGACGGCCTCGGAGGGGGAAGGGGCCCCCAGGAGGCGACCTCCTATGGTTCTCAGCGCTGGAGGACAAAGCCCTTCGATGGGTGTGTCCTGGTTACGAGGCCTCTCTCAGCGCTGGAGGATTTTCCAGATAAGGTGTCCCAAGGCTAGGGACAAAAGTCTGGGATGGCAAGTGGAAAAACAGGGCCATTGAAAACCAGCACGGGCTCCAGGTCCGCAGGTGGCTCTGGATGCTGAGGCCAGCACCTGGCAAACACACCTGGCCAGCCCTCCCACTCTGCCATGCCCGGTCCCCTTGCTGCTCTTGAGTAGGGATGGTCCATGGCTCTGGGAAGCCCTGTCTTCACTTCCCTCGAGTCTTTGCACCAAGGCCATATCTTCATAAGTTTCCCTTTACCTCTGCGGCAAAGAGCCCCTTCCCTGTCCAACTGTTCCCACCCCACCTGGCTTTGATCTCCCTCCTGGTGTGCTGGCGGTGTGCCAAGCTGCCCAGCACTCTGTCTGCACTGGCGCCCCTACTGGAACGTGTCACCTCTGGGCCCCCACATCTACCACCCTGCCTGGCATATCGTAGGTGCCCCTCAATACTTGTTCTGTGAGTAATAAAATTAAAAAGTCCTAGCAGGGGCAAAACTCAACCCTACATTTGTGCCGGAGGGCCTGCTGGATGCCAGGTCCCCAAAACCCCGAGAAAGTGGTCATGGCCTCAGAAGAGGGGTTCGCTGGGGATGGAGGCCCCCAGGGAAAAAAAGGGGCTGCCCCACAGGGTCATGGCCTTTTCTTAGAGGACAGGATCCACACACAACCCCATGGCCCCAGGGCCAGGCCAGCAAATCCCAATGGAGGAAGGGAAACCAAGGCCCAAGCATGACTAGGGGCCAACTGCAAAGGCACGGGAAGGGCACAAAGTATGGGGAGACCAGGGCTTGAATCTGCCTCTGCTGCCCACAGGCTGCGTGGGCCCTGGCAAGGGGCCCCCTTTTTCAGAGACTCAGTTTCCCCATCAGTACAATGGGGCTACAAGTTCTCTGTCATCTGTGCACGGACCCCTGTGGGTGCTCTGGTGTCTGTAATGGGGATGGCCAGCCCCTGGCTGCCATCGTCAGGGTGACAAAAGGTCCCCTGCTCAGAAGGGGGTGGCTGCCATTATTCTCGTTCTGGTCTTTGGCCATCTATCCTGAGGCTGTTTTGGATTGATAAGAAGCTGTGTCTCCAACAGGCCCAATTCTTTTTCAGAAAGTGCTTTCCTCCTTTGGTCCATCGGATCGGCATATTATCTTGAGGCCTTGCGAGTATCCTCATCCGCCCTCCCCTGAGCCTTCAGTCTCCCTCTGTCCCCAACCAGCCCTCCCTCCTGCACCAGGTTTGTTCACTGAACACTGACTGTGGGCCTGGCGCCGTGGCTTCAGCCTCCAGACTCCTGGGGAAGTGTGCGGTCTCACACATGTGCTTGGGTCTCTGTGGGTCTCTGTGGCCCATGCGGCCCAGTGACCCTGCCTCCCCTGCATTTTCATCTGCGGGGTGACTGTGGGGAGGGGCCCGACTCTATACTCCTTGCCCCTCCCTGGCAGTTACCTGGTGGCTGTCAGGGAGGGTCCCTGGGGCTGGGTGATGATGGGATTTAGCTGGGGGCCCTCGAAGAAAAGATCACGGAATCCTAGGAGGACAGAGAGCCGCCAGGGAGGGAGGGGACTTGGAGTTAAAGAGTTTACCAAACATTTAGGATTATCTTCTCTGATTCTCCCTGCGGCTCAGCCTGGGGCTGGGTGTAGGTGGGGCACGGAGGGGGCTGGGGGTGGGTGGAGGTGAGTGCTGTCATCCCACCTCTCAGATGGGGACACTGAGGGAGAGGAGGTAACTGTCCCGGCTGCAGAGGTGGGAAGGGGTGAGGGGGCCCCCAACAGGTAGCGAGAGAAAGAACAAGGATCAGGGACGCCCCCTGGACAGGCTGCTCGCTGTCCTCAGAGGCTTTAGGACTGAGGTAAACAAGCCTTGTTTGTTCTGTTCTTGGGACGAAGGATACTTTGTAATTCCATTCTGCCTCCCACCTCCAGAACCCACCCTTCCTAACCTGCCCCACCGCACCTGGAACCTTTCTGATTTCTCCTCCCTCTTCAGAGCCTTTGGGGGCCGTCTCTGGCCCCCCATTTTCCCTTGGGTCCAGGAACCCCAGAGCTGATAGCTGGCAGACCCCATTGTGGGAGGCAGAAAAATGGGGGCGCTGTGAGTGGCGCAGCAGCAAGGAGGGTGGGGTGGGGAGGCAGGAAAGGGGGCCGTTTCACGGGTAAGGGGGTTTCTTTTACAAGACGGAAAGTTCTGGAGAGGGCTGGTGCGATGCTGCACATTAGGAATGCATTTAATGCCACTGAACGGTACACTCAAAAACGGTTAGGACAGCAAGTTTTGGTATGTGTATTTTATAGCAATAAAAATCATTGAAAAAGAGAGCAAGACTCCTCCGGGGGCTGCCCGCACAAAGAACCGGAATATTGGCGCCGAATTCACTGTTTACTTAGCAAGTCACCTCCTCCTCTCTGCGCCTCAGTTGCGTGACTGGTGAAATAGGCACGAAAAAGGCACCGAGTCCACGGGACTGCTCTGAGACGGGCGGGGAATCCACGTACATACAGACGCCGGTGTGACACCCCCGACCGGCCAGTGGACCCGCGGACGGGCATTCCCCGGAGCCCAGCGCGGGCGGCGGAACGTCTCGCAGCAGGAGCTGCAGGCAGCCGAGAAGCAAACAAGCATCGCACTTGTGGCAGTTGTGTTGCTGGTGGTCCTGGGTCCCGACTCAGCCCGCGCGCTGGGCGCTGGGTTCGGTGCGCGGCGCGCAGGTTCGGTGCGCGGCGCGCAGGTTCGGTGCGCGGCGCGCAGGTTCGGTGCGCGGCGCGCTGGATTCGCTGGGTTCGGCGCGCTGGGGCAGGAGAGGCGGCCCCGGGGGCGGGCCGGGGCGGGGCGCACAGTTTATATTGTCGCGCGCGGGCCGCCAGCTGCACATAATACGCCTCCCGGCTGCAGCGCTTCGGCCACCATCACCCTTGGCACCGCCACCGCCGACGCGAGGTGAGTCCGAGCCCTGCCTCTCCTGCCTGGACCTTAACCCCGCTGCCACCTGCCCGTCGCCCAGCCCGAACGCGGGGTACCGCCCTGGGTACCGAGCCTCTGGAAGGTTGGAGACCCGTAACCCGGTTTCTCCGGGCGGGCAGCTGTCGGATGTGTCACTTGCGGGCCACTTTTCGGGACACTGGCTCCGAAACTCCCCCTCTCTGGCCAGGGCTCCAGATCCCCGCCGGCGATGGTGCCAGCCGGGGCCCCACCGGCCCGAGTCTCCGCCTCTGAGCGATGGTGCGGCCCGGCCCCTGGACACCCCGGCGGGAGGGCCAGGTGCCCTGTCGCCCCGCTCCGCCTTCCTGCGCGGTCTCCGGGGGCTAGGCACCCAAGTCCTCCAGGGCCGTGCCCCTCGTGCCAGAACGCGGGACCTCCAGCTCGGGTGTCCACTAAAAGAGGGAAGATGGCGTCGGGCACGGTCCTTGCGGGACCGGAGGCGCCGCGATTCGCTGCGCACCTGTGAGGAGTCGGAGACGGGCCTGATTACGGGACGCGGGGGAGTCCGGAGCGGGAACTTGCGCGAGCCGGGCGCCGCCATCACCCCACCTGCCCGCGACCTCAACAGGTGCGCCGGCGGGCGGCGCCGTACGAGCCCCGCGGGGCGCTGCGGCCTGTTCGCGTGAACCGCGCTTGGCGCTTGGGTGGCGGGTGTGCGCGGTCCACCCGGTAACCGGCAAGGTTCCTGCCCGCCCGCCCGGCGCGGCCCCGACCTCCGGGTTTAGAGCTCTCGACACGCTTTGTAAACTGTTAATTGTTACTGTAATGTTCGCTTAGTACAACCCACTGGGGGTCTGGGTGGTGTTGTTTTCGTTGCTGCTGTTGTAACATTTTCTCTGAGCACCTGCTGCGTCGATAGCTCACCAGGAAGAACAGTTCTGAGCCTGGTCCTTCCTCCACCCGGAAAGGGCAGACTGTGCAGTTCTGTGCCGCCGGCCTCAGGATGTGGTCTCACCTTACAGATGGAGAAGCTGTGACTTCCCAGGAGGCGACATAAATGCCGTCTAGCTAAAAGCCCAGAGCCGTATTCTGGAAGCCAAACAAAAACCTTCTGAGTTTTTTCCATCCGAGTTGCCTGAGATGGGCTATTCAGCCTGGTAGCCTCAGTTTGCTGGCCCTGTACAATGGGCCCATGAGGTTTTTGACCAGAGGTGGAGAACACCCATGGAAGCGCTGGCTGTGAGTGGTTGCCCTGGAGGTAACACTTTACCAGTGGCTCCAGATTCTGCGTGTTTTTGTATCGGCAGCACTTGGTCTGTTCCATAAGTGCCTGTCCGAGGCAGTGGCTGGGCCAGCGTCCGGGTGCAGGCACCTGGCTGCTGAGGGCCACCCTCCCCAGCACCTCTGTCTCCTCCACTTGTCCCCTCCTTTCTCACTCCAGGATTTGGGGGTTTCTCACCATCTTGTGAACCTCAAGGTCACAGGGTTGTTACTGATTATCTGTGGCTTCTCCAGTCTTACTAACCAGCGGTAGGCTGTCCAAGTTTAATTTTGCCAGTTTTTCTTTTAACATGCCTACAGGGCCTGGGGGGACTGGCTGTGGAGCTGTGGGCTTTCGGCCAGTGCCTCAGAATGTCCCCCGGGGCAGGGGAACACAGGCAGTGAACCTTCTGCGTGGGCCGCCAGTTGATCTTGTTTTTGGGTGGGAACTATCTCAGCAGGGATATTTCTCCAAGCACCCGGGATCTCGCGAGGCTTAAAACAGCTGGAGTGATAATACTCATCAAGTTCCCTATGAGTTTTACTCTCACCTTATGCCGTCTCAGCTCAATGGATGCCTCCTCTGAGAAGTCTTCCCTGATTGCCTCATCTAAAGGTGCTGCCCTCCCCTCCTCTCTCCAGCTCCTCTGTCCTAGGACCTTATTTAACTGCCTCCAGGACACTAAAGACAGTGTGAAATGGCCCATTTGGGCTCGCTTAGTGCGACTCACGCCAGCCTGCAGCTCTGAGAACAGGAGCACCCAATATCAGAGGCGCGGACTGGGCACACAGGGGAGAAGCTGGATGGAGGGTTGCATGCGTGGTAATTACTGTCAGTTTTTAAGTGGGTGGTAGCTAAAAAAGCTGGGTGCACTGAGCTTCAAAGAAACCAGATAGTGGTGTTCACCCATTTTTTCACTTCCAGTTGTCTGTCTAATAAACAGAAGGGGTGCGGGGAGGGGCTTCCTTCGGTTGTTCGAAACTGACCTTGGAGCCGTTTTCCCCTCTCCCTGAAAGTATCCTGTTTGTAGTGAGCCTGTTAAGCTTGAAGACAATTAATGGCTTCTTGCTCCCCCTGCCTCGGACATAGAGGATCCCATGAGAGTCTGGCTGTTTTTCTCTCTGCTTAGAACAATTCCGAGAGGTTTCAAGGAAGTTCCCCACACGCTCCGGTTTTGTTGCTGGCGGCCACCAGGAAGCCCGCAGTGGTCTGGAACAGACGTGGCTCCCTACTCCGTGTCCCCGGGCCCCCTTTGTCTTGCCTCGGGCCAGGAGGGGCTGGGTGGAGGCGGGGCAGAAATGGGGACTGCCAGCAGATCAGGCCCTGCAGGCCAGTCTTCCCTGTGGGCCCCGAGGCAAGAGTGAGGCCAGGCCTGGTGGCCAGGCACTGGGCGGGCTCGGGGAGGGCAGCTGATTCTGTTAGTGTCAATATTAGGGTGTGACAACACAAAACACCCCTGGGCCTCTGCGGGCACCACACGGTAAACCTGTTTTTCCGGAGGCGGGTCACCCAGACTCACAGGAGAGGTGCCTGCTCTGGAGCGGAGAAAAGCCTGCCTGCTATTTGGGGAGGCGGGCTGCGATTTGGAGATTTAAGATAAAGAGTGCTTGATTCCCCCCACCCCACACACGCACACACCCTCCCCCGCCAAGAGACGACCTGGGTGTGACTGGCTTGGAGCTCTGCAGAGGCCGTATCAGCGCAGGGTGGAGAGGTCCTCCGACTCCTGAGGACAGACAGCACAGGTCTGACCCCGGGTGCTCGGCGCCAGTGGAGCGCCAGGCTCTCCGCACATTAGCCAGCGCTTTCTGTGCACCACGCATGCGCACAGCGCTGCCCCTTCACCGAAGGCGAGGCGTGTCCAGTCGAGGGTCCCCCAGCCAGACTGGCCCGTCCCTGCTCCCTCGTTCTGTTCTACAACGTGCTGCCGGCTCCCCCGAGCTGTCCGTGTTCGCCGGGTCCCTGCCCCGAGCAGGGCAGACAGACAGGTAAACATTTAATGAGACCATAATGGGCTAAGTGCCCAGTGCAGGTCTGTTTACCCAAGGTGCCGGGACAGCAGGGAATTCTGTCCGGAGGGGCTGAGTCCTGGGCCCGGCCTGGAGGAGGGAGCAGCTGCACCCCCCTTGTGCCCTGCCGGCGGCGCGAGGGGTTTGTAAAGGTGGGCTGCTCCCGGGCTGGGGGACTCTAGGCCCTGTGGGTCAGAGGACCTGGTCCCAGGAAGGGAACAGAAGCCACCAAGGCTGCTGACAAGAGTCAGGCGAGTGGCTGAGACCCCTCAGCAGGCCCCGCGGGGAGGCCCCACGCTGCAGGAGGGAGACCCCGAAGGCTGTGCCTGCCTCTCTGAGCCCCTCAGTGTCTGGGCCTGGCAGGGCATGGCCCCTTGGTGACTTAATTTTTCTTTGTAAAAATATTCTATTTTTAGAGAGGGGAAGGGCAGGAGAGAAGCATCGTGTGTGAGATAAACGAGGACCAGTTGCCTCGCATGTCCCCCAACCAGGGACCTGGGGACAGTGCCCAGCCCACTGAGCTACACCAGCCAGGGCGCCCCTCACTTACCTTTAAATGCCCGCTCTTCAGACCTGAACTGCAGACCAGGCGGTTGGTATGGTGGCATCTTTCAGTGGTGGAGGAGACTTTCAAGTGGTGACAGGAGAGCCAGGGGTCCACTTGCTGGAGTCCACGAGGTCTTTAGAGCTCCCACAGCGTGGCCCCCGAGTTCTTCCTGCCTGTCCCCCCCACCCGTGTTTCTCTGTTCATCGGACTGTTTATTGTAACAGTACCGCTGTCCCGGAGGTTCATAAGCAGTGAGATTTATTTCCCTAACCTCCACCGAGGAAAGGCAGGGCAGGGGGCTTTCCTGGGCCTGTTTCAGAAATGATGAGCCCCCGGGTGACTCCGCCTCCTAACGCCAACCCCACGGCCAGTTAGGTTTTCAGCGTGTGAATCTGAAGAGTTGGGAGTCCAGAGGGGCTAAGGAATTTGTCCCAAGTCTCATAGCCACGCTGGATGCGAACCCAGCCACCCCCTGTCCCCAGTGGAGGGTCGGGCTGTCCCTGTGCAGTGGAGGAAATGGTGATCAGAGAGGTGGTCACGTGCCCACAGGACAAGGCCCACTGGTGAGCTGCTGGGTGGGTGCAATGTGTTTGATTATAGAAGGAACCGTGCACACGTTGGAGGTAACACTGAAGTCGGTCCCTCTGTCCCTTGACAGCCACGCTGTGAGCTCCACGGCCCCTCCACAGATACCCACTTAGAGCCCCGTGTCCTCCCAGACCTTCCCTGCATTTCTGTTGTAACCACCGACAGGCACGCGTTTGCATAAATGGTGTCATGGCTGGTTCCTCATCTTGCTTGTGTCGCTCGGCAGCTAACCGCTTCTTCCCATGTCCCTGCAGACACCCACCTGCTTCCATCTTCACAGGGGCCAACCTGCCCACCCGGTGTGGGCTTGGGGATGGAGGGGGTCCTGGGTTTGCCCCGAGCTAACATTCCAGGTGCCCGGTGTGACCCTAGGATAGGGTGTTGAATGGGGACCTCCCACCAAATTTTGACCTGAGCTGTGGCTATAAAGGAAGGGTCCTGCCCTGGCTGGTGTGGCTCAGTGGACTGAGTGTGGGCCTGCAAACCAAAGGGTTGCCGGTTCGATTCCCAGTCAGGGCATGTGCCTGGGTTGTGGGCCAGGTCCCTGGTGGGGCACATGAAGGGCAACCACACACTGATGTTCCTCTCCCTCTAAAAGATAAATAAATAAAATCTTTTTAAAAATGCAAAGAAAGAAAGTGTCCTGGAATTGGAGGCCAGGTTTAACGCAGCTTCTCCCCCAGGACGTGTGACAAGGACCTCACTGCCGAACCTCAGTTTCCTCATCTGGAAATAGGGGTAATGGTCCCCTCCCACGGGATTAACACTGTAATTGTGCACAGGTGCCTACTTTTTTTTTTAAATTGATTTTTGAGAAGAGAGAGGAAGGGACGGTGGGAGAAATATCTGTTTGTTGTTCCACTTACTTGCGCATTCATCGATTACTTCTTTTGTGTGTTCTGACCCGGGGGTTGAACCCACAACCTTGGTGTATGGAGACAGAGCTCTAACCAACTGCGCTACCCAGCCAGGGAGCCACGTGCACCGTTCTTCCCTTGTTTCCAAGGCAGCCTCATCCCTCATGTGCTCAGAGGGCAGGACACGAACAGGCGGGACGACGGGCGTTTTTCTGAGTCTGCCGACCGGTGCACTGCTGGGTCGGTGTATTTCTGGAGCTCAGATGTGGCTGCTCTGATTGTGCGGCGAAGAGGCTCTGAATTTGTGTTCTCGGCCCTCTGGGGCCCCATCTGTGAAATGGGGCAGACGGCCAGCCCCCTCCTGCTGAGGGAGGTTGCACTCGTGGATGCAAGCAGAAAGGATGTGAAGGTCGCCAAGAGCGTGAAGCCCCAGTCCCGGGGACGGTGGTTCTTGTATGAGGCCGTGGCAGCCAGAGCCGAGCCGGGCGTGGCCTTCCTGCCCTGTCCGCCCCAGCCCCAGGGATGGCTCTGCTGAGTTCTGGTGGGTCAGGCCAGCGCACTGCTGCCGGGGGTGGGGTAGCGGGACCAAGTGGCCGTGGCCCCAGGGGTCCATTTCAAGCCACCATGTTCCAAATGAGCAAACAACACCCATCCATTGCCAAGGTGACTTTCCAGCTTTATTTTTTGCTTGAAATACCTTCCTTTCTACTTCTCTTTTCCTCTTTTCCCCCTCGATTTCTCCATCACGTAAGGGAAGTGGGTCCTGCCCACCTCAACAGGCTGTTGGGGCCTGTGTGGGTTTGCAGGGGCCCAGGCTGGAGTCCGGACTTCCCCTGCCAGGTGGGGAGGGAGTGGGAGGAGGTGGGCGGAGCCTGGGGGCAGGAGGGGTTGGGTGCTTCATTCCTGAAATAGACCTTTAAGACAAACAGCTCCATTCCAGACCAATGCAAGTGGCTGACTTGAAACCGAGATTTTTGCTGTTGTTTTGCATCCGCGACGCCAGCCTGGACATGGTAGCTAAAGTTCAAGGGCACAGAAGCATATGCAGTACAAGTCCAGTCTCCTTCCCACCCGTCCCAGAGGCACCCGCTCACCCTCCTGACTGATCTGTGCGGAGGGGAGTGTCTGTCTGTCCACATCTGCGTTTTTCCGCACGAGCAGCAGCGCAGGACCCATCGGCACAAACTCTCTGCACTGCGCCTGTGGGGCCGGGCGCCTTCAAGGTCTTGGCACCGTGGCATGTGCAGACCCACTGTGTCTCTTTTTGGGGGCAGCCAGGTATATGCCGGGGTTTATGCCACATGCATGTCTAGAGGACAGAAGTTCCGTGCGTTTGTGACTTGGGTAGATACGGACCGAGGGCGGCCTGCTCCTGTTCCCTTCGGGTCCCTTTGGAGCCCTGCAAGGCAGCACTGAAGGTAACAGCTGTATCTTTCCACCCTCCTCCACGTTCTGCCAGCTGTGTGGTTCCCACGCAGGAGAGCTCTCTCTGAGCCAGCCTCAGAGGGTCAGGTCCAGGTCTCGTGGAGCTGGGGCTGGAACCCAGGTCTGTCCTGCCGAGGTCAGGAATTTTTCGCTTGAGTGTGTGCGCAGAGCTTTGCATGCTGGGTGCTCCATCAGATGGGGCATCACTGCACTCGTGGGTGGGGGTGGGGCCGGTGGCTGGGATGGGTGGTTGGGTGGGGAGCCCTCCTGGAAGAGACTGGGCGAGGACCAGGGTACCCAGCTGGGTCCACCCAGCAGCCGTTGGCCTGTCTCCCAGGACTCCAGTGACTGGGTAGCATCGGTGGGGCCCCAAAGGGGGGCCACTGTCTGAGGGGGGCAGCTGTCTACGTCCCAGTGTGTGTGCGGGGGAGGCACAGCCTGTGACCTGCAGCCCACTCCGCCACTGGCCCCCCCTTACGGCCCATCTGGTCCCTCTGGCCCCTTCCACCCTCTGTTCCTGGGTTTGTCCGTTTTCAAAATAGACATTGTCAGATTCCTGCCTGGGTCTGCGGCACCCCCCGCCCCCCCATCAGGGCCTTGAGAGATGCCTCCCCGCCCTGCAGGGCCTGCTCCTGCAGCCGGGGCTTTGCAGTCTCTGCACAAGACGTACAGCTGCATCGGCTCTCACTCCGCTTCCACGCAGCCCTGGGAGGGTGGTGGCCCTTCCCCACGTCCCAAGTTCGGAAACCGAGGCCAGGCAGGAGCTGGCGCCCTGAGGAGCCCGCCCTGCTGTGTGCTCCAAGGCTGCAGGTGTCCTCACGGCTGTGGGGGCGGCTCTGTGCTGCACGGAGGTTAGATTTGCATCCGACCTCCGTGGGCAACACAGGGTTCCTGGCTGGTTTTTCCACTGAGTCTGTAGGAGGGTTAAGGTGTGGGCCGCCCGCTGGGTGGGGGAGCACGGGGAGACGTGCCTTCCTTTCACCAAAGAAGCGTTTTAAGCCACTCGTTTGCAAATCTGTTGGGAAAAAAATAGATGCTTAAAACCAGGCAGGGCTCCTGGACTGGCAGCTTCCGTGGCCTCAGCAGCAGGTTTTGCTTAGTCATTTGACAGACACCGCTCTGCCCTGGGCTGTGCCCTGAGAGCCAGAGATGACACAGGCAGCTGCTGCGGTTTTGTTGCCCTCTGTCGCCGCGTCTGGCCCATCCACGAAGATTCTGTCAGTCTGTCCTCACAACAGCCCTAGGAGGTAGGTGCTCCCAGTCTCAGCAAGGAGATCGTGCCCAGCAAGCAGCCAGCTCCCAGTCTGGGCTCAAAACCGCGACAGCCCGTGTGGTTGGCTGGAGGTAGGAGGGAGCAGAGACGGGGCTGCGGGACCCTCTGGGGCCCCCAAGCTGACTCTAGAACCTGGGGAGAGGATGCCAGGGCCAAGTTCTTTTGGGACAGAGAGGAATGAGCCAAGCAAAGGAGGCGGGATGGTAGCCAGCAGGCACGGCCCCCACAGAGGCTTGACACCTTGGGCACAGCTACAGGGTCTTCAGTAGGGCGCAACAGGCTCGGATCTGAGGCTGCTGTCTAGGATTCTGGTTGGAGAGAAGCCCAGCTGCAGGCAGGAGACAAGGCAGCTGGAGCTCGGCCCGGCGGGAAGCGGCACTGGGCCTCCGCCAGGGTGCTGGGGCGGCTGGGAGGTCGCTGCAGGGACCCTGCCCCCCAACGCCAGTTCCCAGCCGCGCCCCGAGTTCTCCTGCCCAGACCTGGAGCCCCAGGCTGCCCAGGCCTGGCTGCTTTACAGAGCGCCCACGCACAGGGCCGCGACAACAGTAGCTGCCCGTCAGACACCCTCCAGAACTGTACCCACTCGTGCTGCCTCCTGCGGGGACAGGAACCAACCCCACGAGCCTGGGGCCACCAGTCCCTTTACCAGGCGAGGACATAGCACCGCGACCACCATCGCACTGCAAGCGACTGGCTGGGTTAGGGTGGAGGCCAAGGTTCCCCTGCCCCGCTGGACGGTCTTCGGTGCAAACCTGCAGATGGGTAGGACGCTGGGGGCTGTCCCAGGCCAGCAGGGTGTGGGGACCCACAGGAAGGTGTGGACTCAGGCCTCGTCCCCAAGCAGTTGTGTCCACTGGGGGAGACACCACCTCACCCACCCCGCAGATGGTCCCACACACTTGGGCCTCAATCCCCAGCCTGGACAGTGGTCACTGTCCCTGGTCAGGCACCTGCCCCTGAAGGATTGGTGGGCCAGTGCCTCCCCATTGGCTGCTAGAGGATTCTGGGATTGTGGGGGGGTGGGCAGGGATGTTGGGACAGTGGGTTGGGGCGAGGCTCCGAGGCCACAGGCCCAGTGAAGTCCCCTTGGGGCCCCTGGCCTGTGGGGGCAGCAGGGGAGCACACAGCAGCCCCTGGAAGAGAGAGTCCCCTGCAGAGGGGGTGGGGTGGAGGGAGGAGGGACCTGGGAGGCAGATGCAAATGAGGGCTGGCGCTGCTTTCCCAGGGAAATGGTCATTTTCATAGGCACCGAGTCCCCTGAGGCCTGAGGGCTGCCGGAGCTCCTGGCCACAATTTCTGACAAGCTCAAGGGCACCCGTGTTACCGTCTAGGCAGGGAAGTCGCCTCCATCTGTCCGGCCCTTCACGTCTCTCACTGAGTGGCACGTTTTCCCCCAAAGATTTTAAGCTTTATGAGATCCGCTCCTGACGGAAACCTTGTATTTCTGCAAAGACGTATTGCGTGTCTGCTAATACTTGCCGGCTGCCTGGTAGGGATGCGGTTGCGTTTTGCGCGTTGATCTTGGACCTCACCACCTTGGACCTTGTGGTGGTTCCAGCTTCTCTATGTCCGCATTCGTGTATCTGCTGCGAACTTTGCCACTTTTTATTAAAACGGCGAACGCTTAACTTTGCTTCTCTCAGAGGCTTCCACTAACTCGCCGAGATCCATTTACAGTTTCCTCTGTTTAAGTCTCACTTAAGTCGCCTTCCCCTCCTCCAGGGGCTCCCCTCTCTGTTGAGATGAGCACAGTTCCCGAAATGAGTGGGGTGGCTGTGGCCGGAGGTTAGTGGCTGCCCGCTGCCAGGGACCTCGGTTTGCCTGTGTCACCTCCAAAAGGCTAAGAGATGACCGTCAACTCTGTTCCAGCAGTGGCTTCAAACCAGCAGTCGTCACGTGTCATGGACGACTGGGCATCACTGTCCGCTCTCAGTTCCCTGCCACCAAGCATTGCCCTGGAACAAGCGTCTGAAGGTTATGCACCCGAGTGGCTGCCGACTGCATTGTAGGGCTCTTAGAAATGTCACCGTGACCTTCCCTGATGGTCTGTGCGGGTTCCTGGGTCTCGGGCCTGCGTACTTTTAACACTTCGCCTGCAGGTGCCTCAGCAGGTGGCAGCACCCCTCCCCCGCCTTGGGTGTGGGTGCTAGGGGCCACCCTCCCTGCACCCACGGGGCCTCACCTGCCAGCTCCTTTCAGGGGGAAGGTGCCTGTCGTGACAGGTGGGTGGCATATGCCAGGCCCCGGGCTCTCTGCGGCCATTGTGGCATGTTTACCCGTCTGATTTCTCCAGCTCCCCCTCTGCCCCGCCGCCTTCCCGCCGGGCCTTCATCCGGAACAGATGCGCGACTCTTAGGAAAGTCAAACCGCCGTCTCTCCTGGACACTCGGGCCGGCCACGTACTCCCCCCAGAACAATGCAGCCCTTGTGCGGTTTCCTTCTGAAAGGCCAGAGCGCCCCAGACCCCTCACACCTGTCTGTGCCTTTGATGACGTCACGACTCATCCGCCTCTTTGCAGGCGTTTGGGGTGCGTTGTTGAGAGCCACCTGTCAACTTCTGCGGGAGATGCTTGGCGGATCCGCAGCTCCCCTCTGTTGTCGCTGGGAGCCTGGCCCTGCCTCCGCCTTCTCCGCAGTCCAGGTTGTGCTGAAGCGAGTGGCCAGCGTGCTCTCGTCAAACCTCGGTGCCGGTGCGCTGCCTGCCCGCAGGTCCTGCGCTTCAGGAGCAGGAGACGTGGGGTTCTGTTCCTTCTGTGTTCAGCGCAGGCACATGTGTGGACTTAGACATTTTAAAAGCCCAGCATATCCCTGGCCGGTGTGGCGCAGTGGGTTGGAGCATCATCCCGTAACCGAAGGGTCCCCGGTTCGGTTCCTGGTCGGGGCACATACCCAGGCTGCACGTCTGATCCCTGGTCGGGACGCGTCGTACAACAGACCAATTGCTGTTTCTCTTTCTTCCTCCTTCTCTCTCTATAAGCAGTGAAAAAAATATCCTTAGGTGGGGTTTTTCTCTTTCTTTTTTGTTTTTTATTTTTACATTTTATTTATTTTTAGAGAGAGTGGGAGGGAGGGAGGGAGAGTAGGGGAGAAATATCAGCCCTCAACCCAGGCACGTGCCCCGACTTGGAATTGAACTTGCTTCCTTTTGGTTTGCAGGCCAGGGCTCAATCCACAGAGCCACACCAGCCAGGGCCTTAGGTGAGGATTTTTAAAAATTAAACAAAACCAAACCAGGATGTCATTGTGAGAAAATGATAAGGAAACACAGGCCCTAATGGCTGGTGTGTGTTCCTCAGGCTGGAGGGCTTCGCTGAAGCCCTGGCAGGAGGTCCTTCCCCTCCCCCACCCCGACAACCAAACGAGGGGCTTCCGGGACTTCACGGGTGGGAAGACGGCGGTGCCCCACAGCCCAGCGGCAGAGCTGGGATTCGAACTCAGGCGCCTGGGTTCCAGAAACTCTTCGTCACCCTATTCTGGGCCTAAGTCTGTCCGGTATAGTGCCTGTGGTAAACTCCGGTCACACGGGTCAGAGGGTCTCACCCAGCCATTGTGGTTTTTTTAAGATTTTGTTTATTTTTAGACGGGAAAGGGAGGAAGACAGGGAGAGAGACATCAGTGTGGTCGTCTCTCACACACCCCCTACTGGGGACCTGGCCAGCAACCCAGGCATGTGCCCTGACTGGGAATCGAACTGGCGGCCTTTCAGTTCGCAGGCCAGCACTCAACCCACTGAGCCACACCCGCCAGGGCAGAATTCACAGCTATAATAGTTAGGCAGACCTTTGGCTGCAAGGAAGAGCGGTCAGTGAAGGGCGATTTGAACAACTTGGGTTTTCTTTTTCCCACGCGTTGGGCAGTCGATGGCTTGTATTCTTTCTATCCCCACACTGCCCTCAGAGAGCCAACACTCCGCCCTACTGTTCCACGTTCCTGGAACGTTAGTTACTCTTGTTCTCAACGCCTCAGTGCCATAAACAGCTGCTGCAGCTCCATCCTTCACTCTACTGAGGGCAGCAAGGAGAGAGAAGAGCTGCCCAGGCTGTGTCTGCTCCCTTTGAGCCCCACACTGGACTTCCGAGACATCACTGACCAGGACTGGGTGGCGTGCCCACCGCTAGCCGCAAGGCATGCTGGGCAAGTGAGGAGCAGGGGTGTCATGGTCGGCTCAGGTGCACAGGGATTCAGGGCCAATAGAAGAAAATTAGTCCTCTGAGCAGGCGGAGGGAGGGTAGACTTGCCCCGACAGTGCGGAAGGAGGTTAGAACACACTGTTGGGAGCGATCTCGTCACCGACACGGGGTGTGCGATGTGCGTTATCTGCTTAGAAGCAAGCCTGGAGAGTACCTGGCAGGGTCCTGCTGCGACCTGGGACTGGGCATGGCCTGTCCTCGTGGAACTTACCGGCCTCCTCCGCCCGGGGAAGCAGCGGACGGCGAAAGCAGGCAGCGTGGAGGAACGCTCTTCAGGTGGAGCCCGGCCTTCCGCCACTGTTTTGATCATAGATACCTGGGTTTTTTATTAACTTTTTTTTTTTTTTTTTTTCCATACTGGGATTTCTTAAGAGTGCTAACTGGCCTCTTGAGGGGCCAGTATTAGAGCCTTTCTTAGGTTTATACTCTGACTGTTTCACAAAGAGAAAAGACAAGAGCCCTTACGAATCCTCCCCAGATCCCCGACTTGGGAAATGTGTTTGGGAGAACAGAGAGGCACGGAGACCTGCCCAGAGGCACATGAACAGCAGGATCCAGGCCCGGCGGCTGGGTAGGGTGGGCTGACGGAGGTTCTAGCAGAGGAAGAGTGGGCTAGGGTAGGGGTGGGGTGGCTCAGCGAAACCCTGTGTCACACAGTTCTGGGCGTCAGCCTGCGTGTGTCTCTCTCCCCCAGGGAAGAAATGTCACAAGTGGGACCCCTCTCCAGGAACCTCATTTTGTGCACCTTCCTCCAGGAGCACGGCCTGCAGACTGTGGGGGTTCCCGACACGACCAGTCTCCTCCACTTCAGCCCGGAGCCCCTTGGGTAGGTCCCAGCAGCCCCTCTGTGGGCCCGCCCACCCCCATTCCTGCACGTGGCCATCGGGGGGCGTGGTAAGGAGAGTAGGCCTTCTGGGTTCCCCACCGCTCTCCAGAGGCATGGTCGTGGGGGCAGGGGGGGAGGCTTTGCTGTCACACCAGCCCACCGAGGGTGCCTGGGAGCCTCCAGCATGTCCACCGTCCCAGGAAGGACCTTGGGCACCTGCTGGTGAAACGGCTCAGGCTGGTGGCCTTAGGATGGAGTGCCTCCTGGCCCCCATGACCACAACTGCCTGGTCCAGGCCTCATAAGGGTGGGTCCAAGTCGCTGAGGCCCCTGGAGACACAGCCCCCGGCCCGGCTGTCAGGGCAGTGGAGAGGGGATGCTCCCAGGATGGCTTCCGGTTTGGGGGTGTGCCCCACTGCTTTAGGCCTGAGGATTCTTAACTGTGACACTGCAGACTTGGGGATAGGGGCTGGTTGGGATGTTAGGGCTGGAGGGACCCAAAACACGCCTTTTTCCTCCACCCTGTGCCATTTGTAGATGACAACAGGGGACGTTCAGCCTGGGACACTGTTTTCCTGAGGTCCCACGGGGTATCGGCACACAGGTGGGACCTCAGCCCACCTCCCTGACTGGCAGCTCCCAGCCCGCCCCCCATTGCTCCCCGAGTAGAGAGCGAATGGGCCCCGGAGACGGGGGAGGTTGGCTGGGGCTGTGCAGGCCGGGGATTCCCAGGCAGCCGCCTAGTCACCAGGATGGAATGTGCAGCCGAACACCTGAGGCTGGGCCGAAACCTGCCCGGGCGCCCAGAGCGGGGAGGGGAGAATGTCAGAGTTGGGGGCGGGGGTGTGTGTGCCTCCATTTCCATGAGGGACTCAGTTCAGTGAGAGTGGGGGGCCCCGATGGGAGCTGATGAGCCCCTCCTTTCTCAGAGGGGTGATGACACAGGTGGTTTTAGAATTGGGGACCAGGGAACAGGTCCCCAAGCTCCTCCCTGCGAGGAGGAGGGTAAGTCGAGACTCTTGGGGAAAGCCAGCCTCATAGCCCCCGCCTGCCCAGGCCCTCGGCTGAGGGCTCGGACCAAACCCAGAAGCCCCCGCCTGTGCACGGGCCCTGGAGACTGCCCTGCAGCGAGTGGGAGCCGGAGGAGCACCATGGGATGGGCCCCTGCCCCTCACCCTGCCCTGTGCCCGTGAACCTGTGCCCCAATTGGCTGGGGGGGGTCTGGGTGGGAGGGTCACTGGCCCAGCCCATCCCTAATTCCCTGCACCCTCCTCACAGTGACATCCCTCATGAGATGGCCATGCGGCTGGCCTTTATCGGGGACGAGTTGGAGGTGAGATGGATGCCGCCCCGCGTCGCCCAGATGCCCTGGATGGCCGTGTACAGGTGACCAGCCCCCACCTGCGTCACCTGCCCCAGGAGCTGGCCTGCCGCTCCATGTTCTTCCTGCGTTGGCCACAGACAGCAGGACCCAAGCCCCCTCCCCTGATCTCCCTCATCAAGCCAAAGGGTCTGGATGTAAAGTGACAGGGCGTGTTGAGTGAGTTCCCGCCACGTGTCCTCCCGGGACCCGCTGAGACACACTCAGCGCCCAGGATTTGCCAGGACCCCTGTGGTTTCTCAGACCTCACAGAGTTGCTTAAGGTGGGGACAGAGAAACCTCCCATGAGGCCAGGACCAAAGGTGACACAGTCTCTTGGTCTCCAGGGAGGCAAACTTCTTTTGGGGAGTCGGCCTCCATCCAAACAGCTGCTCTGGAGCAAAGACCTGCTCCCCTGGACCTGCCTCTCTGGGCCTGTGGACACGTGGCCGGCTCCGTAGCGCAGGGGCACGTGGGGGAGTAGACGGGAAATCAGATGAGCTTTAGGCCCATGGAGAGGGGCCCTCATTGCGGAGCCACCCAGGAAAGGGGTGAGGGCAGCAGGGGAGAGGGGGCACGGGCCCGCTTCTCCCCACAGCCGTCACCTAAAATGAAGGCCGTCTCTGCCCAGTTCGAGTAGTAATGGCCGCTCCCGGTCCCGTTTTGTCTTACAGCTTGGCTTTCACCTACACCCAGACGGGCCTGAGGGGCGTTCTGAGAAGTTTCCTGGGTGGCTTCACCAACCTCAGAGGAAACAGAAGGTTCTGGAGCTTCCTGACCCTCAGGGACAGGGTAAGCCTCGCCAGTCCGCAGCTGCTCGGCGAATTGCACCCTCTCCAGTCGCCGAAGTCCCCGCCGCTCCCTTTTGCTGGTCTAGCCTGCTCCACCCATTTCTTCTGCCTGGTCCTTGTGGCCTGCAGGTTGGGCTTATTGACCGTGCGTGGGTCCTCGTGTGCCTTGCCTTCTCCCCACCTGTGCCCACGCTTGGCCCTCTGCCAGGCCTGCCTTCCCCTGGCAGACAAGTCTGGTTCCTCATTCACCTGCCTGGGTGCCTCTAGTCCTGAGCAGCTCTCCTGGCCACGCCCCATTGCTCCCACAACCTCATCCCATCCTCCCAGTCCCCAGCAGATGATGCCCCCGCGTCCTGGCCACCCCTCCTTCCTGTCCTTGGGCACTTTCCTCTCCCACCCCTCCTGGACCCTGGGCTCCAGCCCCTCCAGGTCTGTGCGTGAGGTGCAGCTGCACCCCTCCCACTCACCGCACGGGGCGGGCACAGGAGGCGCGATGAGCCGGCCCCTTCCGGTCCTCACCTCTCTCCACCTCCACCGACAGGTGTCTCCCAGCCTCGGGCGCAAGCTGTCCCTGCTGCTGCTGCTGGCGCTGCTGCTCGACTGGGGCGTCCAGGTCCTCCAGTGAGGCGCTGCGGGCGGCGCCGGGGCGGGGCTGGCCCCGCCCCTCGACTACCACCCTGGAGGTGGCCTTGTTGGTGTTGTTGTCTTTTTAACTTTCTTATGACCCCTTTTTTATATTTAAATTCTGAGTGCTGGGTCACTCCTGAGGTTTCATACTTGTGTTTTGGGGTTTTGGGGGGTTTTTTTGGTAAGAGAAATGAATTACACCCTCATGGGTCTTTATGGTTACCTGCTACCCAGGTCCCAGCCCGCTCCACCATGGCGGTCCGGGGAAGGAGCTTGCCTTTCATGGGCGGGGCCTTTAGCGGGAGATGGGGGGGGGGAGTGCTGGCCACGCCCCCATGTCTGTAAGGCCCAATACAGAGAATCTCCTGGAGTAGATTTCTGAGGGTGAGGAAAGCGCAATAAACTGTTGGTTTCTGTCCGTCTCTGGTCCTCTCTGGGGGTGCTCAGTGTGGGCTCCATCTCGCCCTTCTGAAGGAGTGGTGGCAGAGGGGCGGGAAGGAGGCGGGCCAGCCTCCTGCCTGTCACAGCCTCGGGGCTCATTCCTGCACCTGCTCTCGCCCGCCCGTCATGCCCTGGTGCCTGACACCTGCGGCCAGGGATCCTTTCCTTTGGGCGTGCTCCTGCCGGGCGGCGCCTGGGGCGGGGCTGGGTTTCCACGTGTTGCAGAGCAGTGCTCTGCTCTTAGGGGCTAAAAGCAGCTTCAATCCGAGTCCATAGAGAAATCACTCTTCAACCCCCAAAAGGAAGGACCAGAGGCCTGTCCCTGTCAGGAAGGTGGCAGGTGTGACCTGGGTCATCTAGTAGCCTCCCAATTCCTGAATGATCACTACACAGTGCTCCCCCCTCCCCTCTCACAGAGTCCTGCACAGGCCTTGGGTGCTGCGGCAGGGGCTGCTGAGGGCAGCGAAGCACTTTCCCAGAGCAGGTGACAAGGCTCTGGGGGCAGGGGGGGGCCCACCATCTTTTTCTGTTTCAGTAACTTTTGAACGAGGCCCCTGGTCTGGTCCAGATTCCTGGAGACAAGGCAGGATGAAGGCTTCTACAGAAGGTGCTGGGGGACCTGTTCCCGCTGGGCAGGGAGCGTGCACCCCGTTCCTGGGGGCTGGGTTCTCCACTGACCTGGGCCCCAAGATGAAGTGGCCGCAAGGACGGTGTGAGAGGGCATTTCCCCAAGAGGACAGGATGTAGGCCCCGCCGAGCACCCTGTGCCCTCTCTGCCTCTCCTCTGGAGTCGGAGCAGGGCCCCCCACCCCAGCCCAGGGCTCTGTACTGGAGGCGACCCTACCTGTCAGCATTTGGGGTGGGGTCCCTTCTGCACCACTGCCCTTTGCTGGCCATTCCTCCTGTGGCTCTGAGCTGCGTGGACTGAGTGCACTGTCCCAGATCCGTGGGGGCAGGCCTGCCACGCCAGCTCCCTCTTGGGACATTCTTGGGACGGGAGACACCACCCTGCCTGCAGCGCAGCCCCCGCTCAGAGCACTTGGCCGAGGGGATTTGCACGGCCAAGTCCTTTTTGAACATGTGGGAATTTCTACAACCAAGTTTTAGTAAGTGCCACCCTCCAGTGTGCGCTGGCCAGGGGCCAGGACGGCTGCCCATGTGCAGGGACCCCCCCAGGGGAGGCCAGTTCTGCCCGGAGGCCAGCAGGGCCCCTGCTGAGAGGCCTGTGCACTTACATGTGAGTCCACGTTGACTCTCTCTCTATATATGTGTGTGTATGTATGTATATATATATATATATATATATATATATATATATATATATAAGCTTTTACTTATTTTTAGAGAAAGCCAGGCAATTTTTAGAGAAAGCAGGCAGAGAAACATAAACGTGCAAGAGATAGATCGATCGGTTGCCTCTCATGTGCTCCTAACTGGGGACCTGGCCCACACCCCAGGCATGTGCCCTGACTGGTAATTGAACTGGCAACCCTTTGGTTCGCAGGCCGGCACTTGATCCACTGGGCCACACCAGCCAGGGCATGACAGTGTATTTAAAGGCAAATGCAGAGGTTTTGTTCCCAGTGAGGTTTGCCTGCTGGTGCTGAATAACAAAAAGACCACCCAAGAAGCACGGAATTACTCAGCTTTCACACCGATGAAGCCAAGGAGCTGCACCTGCACGGCGCCCGTGCTTGTCCCCGTGTGGACTGGGCCGAGAGCAAGCCCTGTGCCACGGGCACCTGGCGGGCAGTGAGTATTCACTGCAGGGGTGACTTGGGAGCAGGGAGGAAGCGGGCCCTTGGTGGCCCTCCCTGCACCCCTCCACTTTGCTAAAGGCCCCCCTTCCCCCCAGGGCGGAGGCTGCCCACTCTCTGGCACACAGCGGACCCCTCAACACTACCCCTTGGGCTTGGGTGTAAGGGCTGCCGAGGCCGGCTGCGTCTTAATCCCTTTCGATTCGGTGACAGAGGAGTGAAAGATTCTGGCTGTGGGTGGCTACAGGGACAGTTGGAGCACCGCCCTGTGTCACTGGCCTACCTGGTGGACATGCCAGGGTGCCCACAGCACCTGTCACACACAGTGACAGGCCAGCCTTTCTAGTCCTTGGGGCGCTCCTGCAGGCCAGGCCGGCTCAGCCCACGTCAGAGCCGCCGCCTGAGCCGAGGTGACGGGCCTGCCCGGGTGGCAGTTCGAGAACTCAGCAGTCTCTTCATATACCGGGCACTGTTGCTTTTTCCCCCAGCATCAAACCACGTTTCAAGGAGGAGAAACAGCACCGTGACCCATGTGGCTCGGCTGGTTGGGCGTCTTCCCCCAAAGGTCGCCAGTTTGATGGGTTTCGGTCCCCAGTGGGGATGTACGGGAGGCAACCAGAGGCAACCGATGGGTGTTTTTCTCCCTTCCTCCTCTGTAAAAATAAAATCGTTAAAAACAGAGAGAAACAAACTGTCTTGTTATAAAGAAATACTTCTAGTACTTCATGCGGTGTTCAAAGCTCTTTGCAAACAGTCCTGGTCGGTCACGCAGGGGGGAGGCTGGATGGAAGGAAGGGCAGGACCAGCCTACGGGGGGGGGGGGGGGGGTGACAGCCCGGGCCTGCAGCCCCCCGTCCTGCCCCCTGCTCATCTGGAGACCCTAGGAGTCCTGGTCAGACTCGGGGGCCTCGTCCGCCGCCAGCACCTCCACGTTGCTGTACGACTTCCAGGCCTGCAGGTTACAGTTCTTCAGGATGGCTCCCAGCTGCTTCCCAGGCCCCACCTCAAAAGTCTTGGGGAACTCCGTGCCCTTTTTCCTCTCGTACAGGGTGTGCATCGTCTGCTCCCACTTCACTGGCGAGACCACCTGCTGGACCAGCAGCTTCTGGATGTGTCTTGGGTGCATGTACCGATTCCCATCCACGTTGGCGTGCACAGACACCAGGGGCTTCCTGATGTCCACGGCCTCCAACACCTGCGCCAGCGGCTCCAGGGCCGGCTCCATGAGGCGGGTGTGGAACGCGCCACTGACCGGCAGCATCTTGGTGCGTCTGAAGTGGTACTTGGAGGAATTCTTCTGCAGGAACTGCAGAGCCTGGAAGGTGGAGAGGCGGGTTAGGCGGGGGACACCTCCTGGGAATTTGCAGAGAGGTGGTCCCGTGTGCAGACCCTCCTCCCACACCTCGCACCCTGCAAAGCCTCCTGGCTCTCCTCTGCGTCCCAGTTAAAGTCACAGCTGTTGTCAGTGTCCCAGGAACCTGGCCATTCACACGGTCCACAGGCAGGGGACCACAGGGCGACCAGGAGAGATCTGAGGCTGAAAACCTGGGACTTGGGTCCCGTCCCAACATGGTCACTCACTACCTCTGTGGCCCCAGGCAAAGCCCCTGACCTCTGGACTTTTTTTTCCCACCCATAAAAGTCGGCCACTCCCAAGGTTGCTGGGAAGTGATCCGGTAGGTTTGTGACGGCGTCTGGTGAACATAAACGGCACGACCACGTAGGCGCCTGTTTTCCCCCTCACGCTCCGTGACACACCTGTTTCCATGTGACTTTGTAACTCTCAACATAAAAGTGCAGGGGACACCAACTCCTCCCCACCAGAACCCCCTCACCTGGGGTTTCTCTAGGGAAGAAACGGGCTTTCTCCTCCTGAAGCCCAGCCTCCCCTGACCTCCCGGGCTACCAGGGAGTGTTTGCAAACAACGTAGTTTGCAAATATCTTTAGAGTAGTAGATACCCTTGGAACCTTCTGCGCTCAGGGCAGGCCAGGGCTGCTGGGAGGCTGGGCCGGCTGCGCCAGGAGGCAAACATAAACCTTACTGAGGCCCCAGCAGCTGCGTGGCCTTGGGCAATTTTCCTGTAACTCTTGAGCCTCAGTCCCCCCCTCTGTGAAATGGGGATGGCTGTTAGCTACAGGCTCCTGTAAGGAGAACTACTTGATGTATGTGTGCTGTGTTAGGGTCAGCAGTTACCAAGCCCATCCATGTCCCCTGGAAAAAGCTGTCACAGGGTCACTAATGTGTGTCCCCTTTGGAGAAGAGGGATTACTGTTTGTAGGGCACAGCACGCCTGGGCCCTCCCCACAGGGTGTACCCGCCCACCAGGCATGGCCATCACCCCGGGCCCCACCGGAGACTCTCCTACGCTGTGAGTTTGCCCCATGCAGACTCTGCCCGGTCCTTGCCAGCCCTGGGGGAAGAGCGCCCAGCACCACAAACCTCACCTGCAACAGGGCCCTTGCTTGAGGGATGCTCGCCCATGGGGACCACCGAGGGGTCAGGGCCCTGTGACTGCAGCAGAATCTAGACTGCGGGGGCTGATTCGGTGCTTCACACTCACGACTGCCCTCCATCCATCCCCACTGCACTGAGGGACACACCCCAGGGGCCTCTGAACAGCCCCTCTTGGGCTCCAAGCCTGGCCCGTTGAGGCAGAATTGTCTGGTCATGCCCAGCACCTGCGCTGACAGCTTCCTCCGCCTTCACTCCCTGAGGCGTTGTGCGCTTTCCCCGGGGTCCTGGAACCACTAGCCTCAGGCCCCTGTTACAGTCACTGCCTGGGGGTGCCAGCAGGCTCCTGTGTGGTGGCCCTCTGCTCCGGCCCTGGTCTGGCAGAGGCAGCGGAGTCTTTTTAAATTCCAGTTAAAAAGGACCCTGGCCCTCCCCTGAACTCTGCTGTTGCACTTCCAACAGCACCGAGAGGCCACGCCTGGGACTGACTCTGGGAGGCAGGAGGCCGGAGGCCCTCCCAGCCCACTTCCGGGCTTCACTCCAAGGCTGTTAATGGGAAGGAGCAACCAGCGTCGTGATTATCTGGGGCTACAGTATCTGACCTCGGCATCTTGGAACGCTCACAAGAGGGACCTGCTGGCCCCCACTGATGCAGGGGAGATGCACGAGGACACCTGGAGCGCTGGCACGGCCTTAAAGAGGAAGGTGAACTGAGCATCGTCGAAGTGGAGGCGGCAGACTCCAGAATGAGACCGCCTTCAGTCCCAGTTCTGCCTCCTAGCACCCACCCACCCCTCCCTCGCCTCCGCTTCCACACGTGTAAAGTGGGACGCAGACTCCCCTCCTCAGAGCTCAGGACTGGCCGAGAGGGCCGGGTGAGGCAGGAGAGCGCTGGCCCAGTGACAGCAGCCCCCATGTGCACTCAGCCTGCCCGGACCAGGAACAGCCTGCCGTTCTCGCCGGCCCCGCCCCCAGCCCCACCCCCTGCCCTTTGGCGCCACCTCCGCAGGCCGGCCCACCGGTAGACGGCTCCACCCTTACTGGCCCCCAAAACCCGGGTTCCTCGGTTCACCGCCGCCTGCCTCTGACCGCAGGAACGCTGGCTGATCGGTCACGTGTGCCCCAGCGCCCATCACAGGGGAGCTGCTCCAGAAGTGGCGTCTGCGGGCGCAGTGAGTGGAGGAGATACCGGAAGGAAAGGAAGTGAACTCAGGGCAAACGGGCATCTCAGGACCAGCAGGGCAGGGTGGGGCAGCCCTGAAGGAAATGGCTCTCTGTAAGGAAGCAACCGTGTTAGGGGCTATGAAAGCCCAGAATGTTCTGCAGGAAGGCCCTGGAGACCACCTGGCCCAGGCTTTACCTTTCGGATGGGCTGGACAATTTGCCAGAGGCTGTCCCGGTCCGTGGGTGGTGAAGTGGGGGTGGGGTCCCAGCCTTTGGTCTCCCTCTGCGGTGCCCACTGCCCTGCACTCTGGGGCCCTCGCGCGCTTCCCAGAGGCCTGGGCCCGGCAGAGCGCCCAGCACGCTGGAAGGTTCCGGCTTGCTGTGTGGGCCTAGGGCCTGTGAAGGATGTTCCCGCCGACACCAACCTCCAGGTGTCCGGAGATCACCCTGCAATCCGGGAAGAGGTAGTTGGCCACCTCGCACACGGGGTTCTCTATCCCCAGAGTCTTGCAGTGCTCCCGGGCTTCCAGACAGGCGAAGGTGAACTTGGACTGAGGCCGGCCGAGGACGGACAGCATCCCACTGGGGACAGCTTCAGAGGCTTCCTGCATAGCCTCGGCTCGGATTTTCACTGCATACAAACCTATCCGGAGAGAAGTGCATTTGGAAAAATCAGGGCACATGACAAAGGGGGGGAAGCCCAGGCCTGCAGGACAAAGCGCAGGCCCCATGCTGTGAGCCGAGACCCTGATACTGGCACAACCACCAGGCTGCAGGGCCTCGTTCTGTGCATCTGCTTCCATCACATGGAGCCACACCGCGTGATCAGGGCAGGCTGCTGCCCGCAGCTCTGCACATATCAACCCCAGGCCCCGGCCTTAGAGCTGGCTCGGTGTTGGATCTGACCAGGTGTAGGTGCTTCTGCCCCCAGGGCAGTGTCTGGAGACATCTTTGATGGTCACAACTGGAGGGGGAGGGGGTGCTACTAACAGCTGGTGCGTAGAGGCCAGGGATGCCCCTCAACATGCAGAGTAAACCCAAAGAATTATCTGGTCCAAAGTATCAGCAGTGCCGCTGTTGAGAAACCCTGGGGTAGGTGAAAGGAACAGACTTTTGGGCTATATTGCTTGGGCAGTTCATGATCTCCTTCCAGGTCAAATTTTATTTAGTAAAAGAGGATAATAGTAAATAAATAATGTGCCTGGACAGTTGTGAAAGTGGGAAGCATCATTAATGAGTTTACTATTGAAGAGAAATCACGTGGAAGGGGAGAAACAAGAGCCATCAGGTATCTGGAATGATGTACAATCACACAAATTTGTTACACCGTTGTTACAGACCAAGCCTCACTGCCCTCACTTGGAGCTGGAGACCCTGCACTCCCCAGGCCAACGAGGAAATAGGACTCCCAGTTCAGTGCGGCTCCAGCCCAAGGTGAGAGGACAGGGCCGGAGCCAGGCCGGCAGCCAACAGGATCAAGACGGAAGAGTGGCCTGGAACTACTGGACCTCCACCCTCCACCCTGGGGCTGCTCCCTGGCGATGAGGGAGAGGACGAGCCCAAGGAGGGTCAGGGGACCACTCCTGAGCCTGAGGGGCAAATCCTGCACCTGTCTGACACGCCTTCGTTCACTCCGCACTGATACACATCGGCACTGAACTCTCAGCCCCCTTACTGTTCGGCACACACCTGTGCGTAGAACAGACCACACGGGCACTCGGAGAGAACACGCGGAAACCCTCCCAGGCAGGCGTCCAGGAAGTAACCACGCAAAACATCAAGTGAAGATACTGAACACGAAGTGTACACGTGCTGTAATTCTGCAACTCACACATAAAACTATGCATAAAAGTTTTATTAGCATGTGGAAATATGAAACTTTTTCATTTCCTTAACAGTGCTATATTAATAGTGCTATATTAAAAACCATGGAAGTAAAATTCACATTAAGTACAACCAGCACCTGCCCTGACTGGTGTGGCTCAGTGTGCTGGGCATCCTCCCGCAAAGTGAAAGGTCGCCAGTTCTATTCCAGGTCAGGGCACGTAGGAGAGGTGACTGATCGATGTCTCTCTCCCTCTCGTTCTCCCTCCCTCCCCCTCTCTCTAAAAATAAAATAAGATCTTTAAAGTAGATATATATATGTATAACCAGTGTCAGGTGTACGATAGTGGCAGTTGTTGAATTCATAATGTTGTGTAGTCACCAGCTCTAATTTCAGAACTTTCCAGCATTTCATAAAACACCGCCCACCACCAAGTGGAACCACTCCCCGTCCCTCCTCCCCTCCCTCAGTAACCAATCATCTGTATGTCTATGGATTTGCGTGTCCCAGGCATTTCACGCAAAAGGGATCACACCGTATGTGACGTCCGTGCCTGGCACCACGGCATCTTTCTGCGGCTCACCCCTGAATGATACTCCCCCATATAGTTGCACAATCAGCTCGTCTGTTCACCTGGAGACAGCCGTGGGCACTGTTTCCACCTTCTGGCTGTTACAAACATTCGTGGCAAGTCTTTCTGTGTGGACATACGTTTTGTCCTAAGTACAGACCTCTGAGCACAGCTCCTGGCTCGTGTGGTAATTCTACCTTGGTTTTTGCAGACCCAGCACACTTTCTACAGTGGCTGCACCATTTCGCATTCTTCCAGTAATGTTCCTGTTTTTCTACATCCTTGCCACCACTCGCTATTTTCCTTGTTGTTCTAAATTAAAGCCGTCCTACTGGGTGTGACGTGGTATCTAACTGTGGTTTTGATTTGCAGTCCCCTCGTGACTGGTGATGCTGCACATCTTTTCACGTGCTCACCGGCCACCTGTGTATCTTCCTTAGAGAAATGTCTATTCAAGTCCTTTGCTGCAGCCCCTTGCTCAAGGTCCTGTCTGCACTCAGCGTGCTCCGAGCAAGGTGCCCAGGCTGAACTATAAGCAAAAATGTTTAACTTTCAACTACACGCAAAAGTCTTATGTGAAACTGATATAGATCACTGTCAAACACTCATTTTCTTTTCGATTTAATGAATATTTATGGAGCTCCCACCACGTGACAGGCACCAAAGGTGCGTGAGCAGACCAAGAATGCATGGGACAGTGGGAAAGACAGCCTGGCAGACAGATTTCATGAGATTACAGAAAGAAAGGACATCCCTGATGAACCCTTTGTGCCTAAAAGAGAATCGAGGTGAAGTCTGGCCCTCTGGTTCCTATGTCATCCCCATCCATATATATACTCCTTCTCTGTCACCCGAGTGGGTCCGGAACTATTTTTCACGGTGTTCCCTATGCCTAGTGAGCCCGGTGAGATGACACCCCTGTGCAACACCAAACCCTTCTGTGTACCTTCAGAAAAATCCATGGCTCCGGCAAACACCAGGGCTGCGAATTCTCCCACACTGAACCCAGCAGCAGCAACACAGTTCTCAATGACCTGCGGTGACAGATGCAGAACGTGAGGCCCCGCTCTCGGAGCCTGGACTGAGAGCTGGCGGTGGCCCAGTGAGCCGGGGTGAGCTGGCCTGGTGCTCCAGCCAGAAGACGACATGCAGGAGTGGCCTTGACGGTTGCTGTTACAGCCCCTTCCCCAATGAGGACCTTCCCTGGCAAGTGAAAGCCTGCTGGCTGCCTCCAAGGTACAGCTGTGACTCCAGCCCAGGGCCCTGGGTCCCCTGCCTCTGCCCTGGAGCTGCCTCCCAGGCCAGAGGCAGCTGGACAGAGTGGGAGGGCTCTAGGCATAGAAGTTCAAAGAACAGCATGACTTTCAGAGTCTCAGAGAGTTGGATTTGATTCTTAGCTTGGGATTTCTCCCTAACTTCTTCAAGCCAGTCATCTCATCTGGGAAATGAGGAAGGAGCAGGGCCTTGGTCACAGGGCCACTGAAAGAATTACATGAAGATGTTTTTCAAGAAAGCACTTAACGTAGACCTGGCCCAGGGTAAGCACACAGTGAAGTTTATCACCACTCAACTAATTCCTTTAGCATTTCTGGGTCTCCTTTTCTCATCCACAAAATAACAGCATTCATCTCCCAAGGCTGTTGTGGGGATGGAGTACAGAGTTTAAAGCACTAGCTAACATTTACTGTCTTGATATTAAATAATTGCAATCAATTCACACCTTCAAGTGAAGTGACATTCTCAGATAATTTCTTCAATGATCATTACTAAGGATGATACTCAATCCTTCCAAAATCATTTACTAATTACTGAAATTATTAAGGATCATTAAAATCGCAACCTGGCCCTTGACTCCTCAGCCCCTTCCCCTGGTCTATTTTTCTTTCTACAATACAACACTTATCATCTTTAACATATGCAATTTACGTAGTGCAGCTGGTCTTCTTTATGTCTCCCTCCTCTCACACGCAAGCCCTCTGAGGGCAGGGATCCTTGTTTTTGTTTACAGCTGTATTTCCAGGGCCCAAACAGCGCCTGGAGCCGACTGGGAACTCCGAATCAGCCTAGTGTGTCCTAAGTGGGGCCACTCCGGCCTGGCTGTGAGAGCTCGGGCCTCACCGCGGGCTGCAGGTGATGCAGTTTCTCCACGGCGGCCAGCGAGGCCACGAAGATCGCGGGCTGGCAGTGCGCGGTGCGGTCCAGGGCCTCCTGTGGCCCGTGGAGGCTCAGCTCCAGGAGGTCGTAGCCCAGCACGCGGCGGGCAGCAGCGTAGAGCTCGCGGACGCGCGGGTAGTGGAGCAGACCACGGCCCATGCCCACCACCTGGCTGCCCTGGCCCGGGAAGAGCAGCACCGAACACTGGCCGGGCGGCCGCCGCGCCGCCGCCTCCCAGGGCCCCTCCTCCGCTGTTGTCGCATCTCGCAGCAGCTCCGCCACGTCCACGGCACCCGGCGGAGGCAGCCGGTAGTCCGAGGCGCCTCGGCAGCAGCCCGCGGCCCAATCCCAGGACCTCACAGCTCGCGCGAGCCGGACGCTCATGGTGTGGTACTGGCCCCACGCGAATTACCGGGGCGACCGAGATCCGACTGCGGCTGCGTGGCGCGGTCCATGCTGTATTTCCTTCCGGGCGGGCCGAGGCACCGGGGACGAGAAGAAAGGTTCCGCGGTAACTGGTTCCGTCGCAGTTCCGAGACTTTTCACTGCCGCGTGCAGCGTGTCCAGAGGGACCCATGCGCTTACTTCACCACGGGGAAGACTGAAACACGACAGCGCACCACAATAAGCCCTCAATAATATTTACTGACTAAACAAGGCAATGCAACATTCACTCTTTCTACCCAGCCCGCGTCAAGTGTTTGAAACGCTTCTACACTCTTTGACTCAATACTTACTTGATCCTGCCAGCTGTGCTGGGCCGTAAGCAAGGTAACAGCTCTCTTTCCTAATGTTTTCTGCAAACCAGGCACGGTGTACAGCACATAATAAACATCCAATAAATATTTTTTTCCCTTGGGAACAAAGCTCTGGATATTTTTCTGATACTAGTTTATGGACTTTCTCACAGCAACACTATGATGCATTGGTACTATTATTATCCTCAATTTACGGGTGAGTTGAGGAAGGCTCTAAGATTGAGTGGCAGGTGTTTTGTGACAGAAGGGAGTGGAAATTGGGGTTATCCGACTTCTGAGCAGCTGTGTGAGGCTGGGTCAGGGAGAGTCTAACTCTGGACCTCGCCTCTACCCACACCCCCTCTGCTTCTCTCTCATTTCCTTTCCGCCTCTTGGAAGGAGCCCAGGAGATGCAGACCAACCCCACCCACTACACACCTCATAATGAGAAAGATCGGGGTAGAATGGCATCAGCAAACCCTCGGCGAGCTTGAACTAGGAAATGAATTAAACGGGCAGAGAACTAACTCTCGGAACATCACAGCAGCTTTGCTTTCAACAGGGAAACAGTGGGAATAAGCTGCATGCCCAGCTAGAGATTAGTTCAGTGAATTATGGCAAATCTATGCAATGGTTTGGCTGTACAAAATATGGAGGGAGTTTCCGGTTGAGAGATGAATAGAACACACCCTGCTTCCAGAAGCCCATAAATCTGCAGCAGAGTGACCTTTCGAGGACATAAATCCACCAGGACGGGGAGAACAGGAAAGTGGGCCTGGCAACAGAACCTCTGGAAGCTGGAAAGCAGGTAGACTGACCGGTATTTCTCGACCTGGCGGACCCTAAACAGCCGCATCCCTCCCAGCGGTGGAGTTGAGAACCAACCCTTATTCTTACAACAGGATCCTCTGAAGTTTAGGTAGCTCCAGCTGCTTCTAGGTCTAAGGGGGAAAGAGGGCTACAGTAAAGAGAACTATCTGAAGGTGTCTCCTGAAGCAGGAACAGTTAGCTCTTCAGATCCCCTCCCTCTTTCTAGCTACTGGGTGATGGCCTTCCCCCACTCTGGCACACATCTGGGCTAGCTCTGGAAAGGGCTGGGCACGCCAGGGCCAGCGGTGAACGTGGGTACTGGATACTGAATGCAGAGACACCCTCCAGTGTTCTCTCCTGCTGAGCCCCCGGAAACCTGTGGCCAGGCCCCAGTCCTCTAGGCGAAGGACTGGAGGACCTTGGGGCATCTGACCAGTCAGAGAAGAAAACCCTAAGCTATCAACAGCCCCGGGAGTCCCCAGACAGATGGCCCACTAAGTTCAGCTTACAGTGAAGCTAAGCCAACAAATGTCACCGGCGGACTTATTTTCCTCCTGCTTTCCTAACCATGGGCAACCACCCAAGGATGTCCTCTTACAAACAGAAAACAAAACCACGTAAGATTCAGAGACTAAAGTAAACTGTCATGATGGTTGAGAGACGCTGCATCCACGAAAGGGGAACAGGAAGTTATATTAAAAAAAAAAAAAGAACAGTCAGAAGACAAGACATAATCCCTGGAAATGAAAAATAGCAGAATTGAAAAACTCAAGGGAAGGCCAGGAAGAGGAAGTTGAGGAATCGTCACAGAAGATAAAGCAGAAAAGGTGAACGTGAGGAGGAGAGAAAGGGAAGTCAGGGGCCCAGGAGGAGCAGTGTTGAGTCACAGCAGTTCCAGAAAGAGAAGTGAGAAGATGGAAGGAAGGAAATCAGCAAACTTTTTATTTTTTTATTTTCGGAAGATAAAGAATACGAGTTTCCTGGATGAAAGGGCCATTGAATGCTGGCGTGATGAATGGGACTAGGCCCTCACTGAGGAGTGTGAACTTTCAGGACTCTGGGGAAAAGTCCTCAAAATCTTCCAGGAAGAACAAAACAGGCCACACACAGAGGGGCTCAGCCGCCAGCACTGCGGGCAGGAGGGTCGTGTTTCCAGGAGGCTGAGGAACAAACGGCTCTAGCTGGAGCCCTCACTCAGCCGAGCATCCGCCAGCCATGGCAGAGAGCTTCCAAACGATGCCTCCTGCGCAATCTCTCTCCAGAACTCCTGGAGGACAGGCTCCTCACAAACACGGGACCCGAAAAGGCACAGAGGTGCCACCCAGGGAGGGAGGAGCCAGCCAGCAGAGGGGTGGAGGGCATTGCCCGGGTAGGTGGTGGTGAACAGGGACCCAGGATGGCATGTGCACAGGTGTGCAAGCAGTCCCACCAGGAGCAGAGCGACTCCAGGGATGTACCGTCGCCACCATGCCGGCTGCTACTGTGGTGTGAGTTTAAGGACAGAGTCCCTGGGCCACTCAGCCCGGAGTCTGGTCCAACTTGGCCAGTCTTGATGACAAGCTGATCAGGTCCTCTTCCCCCCTGCCCCACCTGCCGCCTGGCTCAGTCAAAGACACTTGCTCCATCTCACGGGAGTGACCACGCAGACACCTGAGTTCTGAACACAGGTGTGGCGAATGCACAAGCAAGAACACAGAGCAACCCACGCTTCTGACCCCTTCTTGCTGCCTCACCCCCGACCTTGCCCATGGCCGCCTGTGCACAGGGAGGCTGAGGCCGGTCCAGTTTGACCTTCCTTGCAGTCTCCCTCGGGCCCAGCCTCAGGCCCACCGTCTCTGGCCAGGTGCGGGCTGCCCCCTCACCTTTCTGAGCACCGGAGGTGGGGTCCGTTCAGTGGGGACTGAGAAGGTGTCTGCCCTGCCCCCTCCCCAGACAGACTAAAGTCGGGGCCTGGGTTTGCCTGTGTCACCTCCTCCAGGGCTCAGCCCAGGGCTGGGCCCCCCAGGCGCTCCATATAGTGTATGTCCTCGAGGCTGGCACGTGACAGGTGTCCTAGAGAGGCTTCCACGCTCAGCGCTGTGGAGCTCAGCGGGCACAGCCCACTGGAGTGGAGGCTGCACAGAGGCGAGGTTCCGGAAGAGCTTCCTGGGTGACTCTGGAGAGGGGTCCGACTTGGACACCTGGTGATGCCCGAGGAGGGAATGGTGCTCCGGGCGGGGGGACGGCACCTGTGAAGGCACAGAGGTGGGGGTGGGAGGGTCAGCTGGACCTCGGCTTGGCAGGGCCTTGAGTGCCAGGGACAAGGCTTAGACTTGCCCCTAGGGGAGGGGGAGCCACGAGGGCTCTGAGTAGCGGAAGGGCCTGGAAGGGAGCCAGGGACCAGCTGGGGGCCTGGGCTGGGGCCCAGAGGAGCGGCAGTCACTGCTGTCCTGGCTCAGGTGGGGTCTATGGGGTGGCGAGAAGGGGGGCAGAGGTCACAGGAGGTGAGCAGGGGATCTGTATCCAGATCTGCAGGTTGAGTGGCCCCGGGCAGCACCACCCCCTCAGAGCTGCAGGCTCTCACCTGGGAAAGGGTGTGAACCTTATGAGGACGGGGCCTTGTGGGTGGGTGCCCAGCCCTGCCCTTTGGCCCCGGTATGCAGCAAGTATCTGTGGGCAGCAACCTCTGCCACCCAGGGTGCCCCGTGGGCCCGAGCCCTGCATGCCATAGGGGTGAGGCCAGAGGGAAGCCAGTTTGCCTCCTCCCCACGGGTCTTCTGGGGGAGGAAATTGTGGCACTCAGCCAAGCCAGGGGCACCTCTGTGCGGGAGAGGCTGAGGGCTGGCAGCTCTGGGGAGGCGTGGCCCGACCACCTTTGAGAGGGACAGACACGCAGTGCCTGGGGCCAGCACACTTTGAGGAACCCGGGCAAATACTTGACTTTCTTTTAAAATCAGAAGAAAAAGGTGGCTGGAATATAGCCTGGCTTATACTTGTCATTACACCAATACAGCCAAAGGTGGGAGGGGCCCACGCAGACAAAAACGCTGGGGCTTAGCTTAGGAATGACAGACCGCAGCCCCAGAGGCGCAGGGCTGCCGAGCCTGGGGGTGGTGTTCGCCTGGGCCCTGGGGGGACCAGAGGGGCAGCCGGGGCTCCTGCAGACCAAGTCAGCCCCATGTGGCTGGGACAGGCCCTGACCTTCAGGGATAGAGCAGCCTGCAGATGGGGAGGGGAGGCGCCCAAGGCCTAGGGCTGGACATGCCTGTCCCATCAGGGTGACCCAGGGAGGCTACCTCTGCGCTGTGAGGACTGCAGCCTCCATTCACTGCGCACCAAGTGTCTGCAAGGCGCCCTGCCTGCATCATCAGCCCCACGACACTGTGTCCATCTTCCAGGTGCAGGGAGATGGAGGCGGAACCAACCACTGAGCAGTGAGCCAGGGCCAGCCCGCAGGCCGCGGCAGCCCTGGGGCAACTGCCAAAGGAGAGAGGGCGCTCCTCCAGATGGGAGCAAGGCTGCCGTGTGGGAGGGTGTTCATGCTTTGCATCACGTGATGCAATTTCCCTCTCCAAGGTGGTCTCTGTTGACCCATTTCACAGATGGGAAAAGTGAGGCTCAAGAGAAGCTACCCGCCTGAACCGTGGCGCGGACCTGTGCGACGAGAAACGACCTAAAGACTGGCTCCTGGCCCGGAAGGCAAAAGCGCATTGCTGGTGGCAATTCAAGAGGGGTGACCTCCCTGTCCCGAGGGCAAGCCAGTGGGCGGAGGTCCGGGCTTCCAGCCAAACCGGGCGGGGCCGGGCGGGGCCTCGCGGCAGGGGCGGATCGGGTTGGGGACCTAGCTGCCACCTCCCGCCGCTCCCGCCGCGCAGTGCTCTTCCCGGAGCAAGTCCTCGTCGCTGGTGAGTAGGGATAGGGTGCCGGGGTCACTGCGAGAAAGGGGCCCCGCGAGGGTGCGATCCCTGACAGCGCCCGTCTGCCGGCGCGCGGCCCGAGGGGGGAGCTGAGACCGGAGGTGGAAGGCGGGGGCTCTGGCGTGGGGACCCGAGAGGCGACCGCGGTGCCGCACTGGGAGGTCGCCTGCCGGGTCAGCCGGCTGGGACGGCGGGTGGCCCCGGCCCTGGCCGGGACTCCGCTGGCGCTGGCGGATTCCGGCGGGAGACGGGGGGACTGGGCGTGGGGGGAACTTGGGTAGCCCCGCCCCACCTCCGCCCCGTCCGTCCGGCCGGCCGCTAGTCCCGCGGGAAGCAGAGCAGCGGGGAAGGGCCGAAAGGCGTCTCCCGCCCACTCCTGCGCCCTGCGAGCCCGGGGGCAGGAGGGAGGCGAGAGAGGGAGGGAGTGGCAGAGGCCTCGGTCTCCTGATCCACTTGAAACAACACCCAATTTCTAGGGGAGGGAACCCGGGCCAGAGTGGGGAGGTTATTTGCCCAAAGCCAGGTATAAAAATACAAAACAAAACCCTCACGGGGCCTCAGAGCCCGGGCCCTAGTTCCCACCCTCCGATCAGGTGAGCAGTAGTCTGCACCGGGGCCTGGTGTGTGGCCTGCCTGTCCCCATACCCACCTGTCGTAGAGGGAAACTAAGGCCCAGGGAAGCCTAGGTGAGCAGGGAGGCGGGGCGTCTGGCCCTGAGCGCCCCTCCCCAGAGCGGCCTCTTCTGGCCCCGGAGCCTCTCCCACTGGCCTCTCACAGCACGTGCTCATGGTGTCAGCCACGTGCTGGAAGATGGACACAGGAGGGGCAGGGCCAGCCTCCTCTGGGGACAAGGGGCTGAGGCTGTTCCAAAAGAGTCAGGGACAAGGAGGGGATGTCTGAGGAGGCTGCGGAGAAGAAGCAGCGGCCGGGGGCCCTGGCACAGCAGGCCCAGGACCAAAATGATGCTGAGTGGCCAGCCAGGATGTGGGCGGAGCCCCCCCCCCCCCGCAGGGCAGCAGGGGCCCTGATGGGGAAGGAGCTGAGGAAGGAGGCGGGGAGGGTCGCAGGCCTCTTCGGGAGGCAGCGAGGCAGGCTGCCTCCTCCTGTCTCCAGAGGGAGCCGCACAGGCATTCCGGGGGCCCCCAAGGCATCCCTTTGAATTGGGGGGCACTGGGGCCACCCAGGGGCCACTGTCCCAGTTAGACCTGCAGTGGCAGAGCAGAGCAGCCGAGGTTGGAACCTTTGGGGTCCCACCCCACACCTCCCGGGCCGTGGCTCAGGGGAGGGGCTGGGGCTTGGGCTGCCCTGGAGGGTGCCTACTTTGGACGGTGTGCACTTTTGCCTTTTCATTATTTTATTTTTGAATCTGGGTTTCATTAATTTGTATTCTCTTTTACTCACTTTTCATTGTGCAAGCAAGACCTGGGTGTGCTCTCCGTGTGCAAAAGGTAGTCATGCTCCATAAAGCAAGCTCCCCCTTAGCGCCCCAGCCCTGCCCTGGCCCAGACCTTCCTGGGGGTGGGGGGTGTCGCTCCTTCCGACCCAGCGGCTGGCACATTGGACGCTTTCACAGCAGAAAAGCTCTGCAAAGGTTATGATGAGGAGGACTGGCTGTGAGTCCTTATACACAAACCGGCCGACCAAGTCCCTGGGACAGTGGTGACTTCCAGGGAGGGATAAGCCAGGAGGATTGGGTACAGCTGGGGAAGGAGGGGCCAGAGAAAGCGCAAAACCCTTTGTGCTGTTTCCGGGCTTTGTCACCTTCTACAGGGAGGGTCACCTGTAGAGACCCCACAGCGAACCACAGGATCCCCCAGAGACCCACTGGCTCAGCCCCACTTAACAGATGGGGACGCAGAGGCCTGGGAGGTGAGGCTGCCGGGCTGGGAGCGAAGCATCACAGGATGGGAGGTCCTGGGTCCCAGTCTGGGGACAGGGAGCTTCGGCTGGCATATCTGCTGCCCTGATGTGCAGGGAGGGCCGGGACATTGGCCTTGGGGCTGGAAAGAGTGAGGTTGTTGGCCCCCTGGTCAGTTGAGGTGAGGCGGGGCAGGCCTCCTGCGCCTTGTTGGGATGAGGGAGGAGGCCGAGAGAGGGGAGGTGACACAGCCGTGAGTGGGTGTGTGGCCGTGTGGCCCAGCAGGCTCCCAGCTCAGGGGGTGAGGATGACCCGGAAAGTTCTGGGACTCCTTGTACCTCAGTTTCCCCTTCCGGGCCCTGGCAGTAGTCACCAGTCCACCGTGGAGGCCGAGGGGGCCCCTCCCCTGCGGCTGCCGGAGAGAACAGCGGGGTGAGGACCTCCACCAGCCCCGTGCCTGCCGTCATTCCCAGAGGCCTAGAACCTTCTCCTGACCCGGGTGCTGAGCCTTCTTCGCCGAGCCTGATGCCTGGCCTGTTTAGGAGGCATCCCGGACAGTGGCCCCAGGCTGAGGGCGGGGCCACATGTGAAGCTTTGTTGCCTGAATATCTGGTGGCCGCCCAGCTGACATTTCTCAGCCTGGGGCCTGCTCCTTGGGGTGGGGGGAGACGGGGCAAGTGCCCTCCAACTTGCCACGGCCCCTCACTCATCTGGTCCTCATGTGACCTCCCCATGAGGCTGTTACCGAACAAGAGGTCCGAGGGAGGGGCAATACAATATTTGGCCCACCTAGGGATGCCCAAAACTGCTATACAACAGGGGCCCCTCCCAAAAACAAAATACTAAAATCTACTGGGCCCTTCTGTCCGCCGCCAATTGGAAAGACATCTTTTAAAGCCAGAGATTTGTGAAAAGGAAACAAAATGTTTATTTAATACTATTCAGGCCTAATGCCTCCACTAAAATATCAAAGTCCTTTAGGTTGTACACCTACACCCACACAGTGCTCCCTTCTCCCACTGTGCCAACTCTGGGTACCGTAAATCAGGAAAAGAGCACACGTCTGTGTTGCAGGCCGCTGGCACCGTCAGCTGTGTCACCGTGCAGGCAGGATGTCTAGTTAATCCAAAGTACTGTGGTACCCTCTCATGGTCCACTGGCAAGAGTTCTTTGTACCCAGTTCCAGTCAAGGTCTCTCTTGCTTTTCAGGCCCCGTGGCCAAAGGGGGCACCCCAAAGCCGCGTGGGCCTCTTCTATCAAAGCTGCAGGAGTCTGCACTCCACCAAAAGCACGTGGCTTTCTTCTTCACCTGGCTGTAGGGATCTCCATTCTGCCGCAAACGGTGTGATCCTCTCCTCACCTGGGCAGTTATCCCCTCATGTCCTGGAGCCCATCTTTTCCAAGCTCTCACACAGGCCCTCTCACTCAGGAGCGCAGCCCCTCGTTACCATCATGAATCCCCGCTACTCCCTTCTCCCTGGCTCCAAACTTGGCCACTGCTATTTAACATATCTATGAAACCAGTTAAAGGTTATAGATGTGTTAAATAACCATTCCAGAGGTTAGCTGCAAAACTGTTGCTATGCAAAACAGCTCTCAATGGCCTTGCTCCATTCGTTTCTTCCCCCTGGGGGGGGAGGTGTGAGGACATCTTATATGTCTCTCTAATATTCTTATACACTTTGAATTCTGGACACCATTCCAAATCTTTTTTGGGGGGCCCCCTGGCTGCACCCTGTATCAACGCCGTGAAGCAGGCCGGGCAGCTTGTCCCCACTTGCCATAGGGGGAAACTGGGGCCCAGAGAAGTGCTTTGGCCCTGGGTCACCAAGCCAATCGGAGGCAGAGCCAAGCTTTGGGTTCCTGGGCACCTGTTGACAGAGACAGAACTAAGGGTGCGTGCCCGCACCCCTCTGCCTGAGTCCCAAGCCCCTTCCTGGCCATGGGTGCGTCCTGGCCCTCCCTGGGGCCCCCTTCCAGAGTGGATCTCGCTCTGGCCCAGTGTGACTCAGCTCAGTCAGTCCCCCAGTGGGGTGATTCGGGGCCAAGCAGTCCCCAGAGTTCCAGGAAACTCCCTGCCTAGCTCTCTCCACATGGGGAGCTGGACGCCCTGTTTTCCAGCCCATGGCTTGGGCCCCGCCCCAGCCTAGAGGAAGTGCCAAGCCCACCTAGGTGCAGCCGGGGGCGGGGCAGGAGGGCCGCCAGCTCACACCCTGCTCTGCCTGGCGCTGGGGGTGGGGGCGGGACCGGATGGCGGGCTCTGGGGCCCTGTCAGCTGGCGCACCGGTGCGTCCTCTGTGGGGATTTAGGCGAGTGGTGGGTGCTGTGTCAGGGTGCCACGAACATCCTCGCCCACAAAGCCTTGGGGAGTCCGGACGCAGGCTGCCATGTGGGTGAGCCTCAAAACATGCCCAGTGAAAGAAGGCCAACCCGAGGCCGCGGTTGTAGGGTTCCCTCTGCAGGAAACATGCAGAGGAGGTGGATGAGGGGTGCGGAAGCTCTTTTGGGGTGATGGACTGACTGTTTTAGAACTTGAGATCGATGGTGATTGCCGAGCCCTGGAGTGTACTAAATGCCACTGAGTCGTGCACTTTCAAGTGACTAGTCTCCGCGCTGGCCGTGTGGCTGGGTGGGCGGGAGTGCCAGCCCAGGCGCTGGGAGTTCTCGGGTTCGGTGCCCCGTCAGGAGCCTGCGAGAGGTAGCCATCGATGCTTCTCTCTCACATCCATGTTTCTCTTTCTCCCCTTCTTCTCTGAAAGCAATGAAAAAAATGTCCTCCTGTGAAGATAAAAGAAGAGAGAGAAATTTTGTGAATTGCAGTCCAATTTTTAAAAAACTAGGCAAAACTGGATGGACAGGAGCCAATATGGTCCTGGAGCCGAGGGATGTGGAGGAAGTGGGGGCTCCGATGGGCAGGCGGAGGGGCCGGGACCCCGGGGCCCGAGGGCTGATGGAGGAACAGATACCAAGCACTGGGCAAGTTACCGCTCCAACCGGGATACTTTTCGTAGTTTTATTTATTTCTTTTCAATGTTTATTTATTGATTTTTAGAGAGAGAGAAAGGAAGGGAGAGGGAGAAATTGTTTGGTTTTTCCACTTACGGATGCACTCATTGGTTGATTCCTGTCTGTGCCCTGACCAGGGGTCGAGCATATAACCTTGGTGGGTCAGGACGATGCTCCAACCTGGCCTGGGCTGCATTTTGTACTAGTCTTAGACTCACGGAAATGTTACAGAGTTCCCATATACCCTCAGCCCCAGTGAGCATCTCAGCTTGCCAGGAGCATGGCGTGCTGCTGGGCACCTAGTAGGTCATCAGCATGGACCTTGAGGCTGCTGGGCAAGGGGGTGTGGCCAGCAAGCATAACGGAGCGGCCTGCTGCCCGGTCCCCAGCCCTGCAGGTGGCGGCGTCCAGGCCTTCCTTGCCCTGAGCCTGCCAGCCTCTCAGGGCTGCCGCGGGGACATCCCCAGCCCTGAGCTCCTGCTGCCTCCTGCCCCTTCCCACTCACCACCTCAGTGGCCCTGGCTGTCAAGGCGGGAGCAGGCTTTCCACCCAGGCAAAGCTTGGCCCCCGAGTGCTGTGTGGCCGCCCGGACGGCTGCACTCCTTCTCTGGCACACGGGAAGGGAGGGTGATTTTAGGGTGGGCCCGTGGGGTGGTGTGAATCACCTGTGTACAGAGACAGTCCCCACACTGGACTGGGCCCAGGTAGGCCAGGTTGATGTCCCATTGTACAGAGGGACAAACTGAGGCCAGCCCAGAGGGTGAAGTGATTTGCCCGAGGTCACAGTGAGTCAATGGGGAGCCAGGATTTGAGCCAGGCTCTGCCCCAGGCACGAATGAGTGACGGATGAACAAGAACTTCCGGAATGTAAAGCGCAGGGTACGGACTCTCGCAGTTCTCCCAGAGCCTGCCCCCAGCACTGCCCCCAGCACTGCTCCCCACTGGCACTTGGCCTGGGGAAAGTGCTGGAGGGGACCCAACTGGCCGGAGTGCGGTGGCAGAGTGGAGGGCCCACTTGCCAGGAAACCCACGGTGCAGGCTGAGGGTGAGGGCCCAGGACCCTGGCAGCTGGGGCAGGAGCTGAGGGGGAGCCAGCAGTGGGGGCAGGGGCACCGGAGAGGCTCCTGGAGTCAGGGCTGCCTCCTGGGTGCCAGGAGGGGGGTTGGGTGGGAATGTGCCCCCTGGAGCCGTGGGGCTGGGGTGGCAGCTTGGGCTGCATGAGCCCAACCCTCCTGCCTGGCCCCTGTTATCCGAGCTTCCCTGTCTTTCTTTCCAGTGAATGATTAGGGGCTGCTAACAGATCTACACTCTGACCCCGGGTCTGCTCTGCACACAGTAGGGCCTTGGGAACCGCTCGGTGGAGCCTTGGCCCTGGAGCGCCCCTCCTCTCACCGAGCCCCGTCTTCTCTTTCAGAGCTTCTGGGACAGCGGTTCAAGCAGCGATGGCACCGCCCTGCCTGCCCGCCGTGGGCTTCACACTGGCACCCAGCCTGGGGGGCTTTGTGAGCTCCTACTACGTCCGTGGAGAGGGCCTCCGCTGGTATGCCAGCCTGCAGAAGCCCTCGTGGCACCCACCCCGCTGGACGCTGGGCCCCATCTGGGGCACACTGTACTCGGCCATGGGGTAGGTGGGCCAGTGCACCCGCCCAGGCAGTGGGCAGGGCTATCCTCCCCTTTCCAGGGCCCCAGGACTGTCCAGTGCTCCTGGGGCAGCCGCACCCTTTCCCGCTTCACTCACCCATTGAGGGCGGAGAAAGCTGCAGGACCAGTTGATTGCAGCTCGGAACCTTCCCCTCCAGGGCCTCCTGGGAGGGGCGGGCCGATGGCTCAACCCCACACTGGCATCCTGGCTGTTTTCACAACTCCAGGGCAGGCCCGGCTCAGTGTGCAAAGTTCAGGCATGGGCAGCGTGGGCGCCTCCGAGATCAATGGCAGTGAGAACAGCAGCATTCATAGTAGTTTCCATTTGTGGAGCGCCCCTTCTTGATGCCAGGCTGCCTCGGGTAATTTTCACGGCCCCACCTTAAAAAAAAAAGATTTTATTTATTTATTTTTGGAGAGCAGAGGAGGGAGGGAGAAACAAAAGGAGAGAAACACTGATCCGTTGTGTCCCGACCAGAATCAAACCCACAGCCTAGGCATGTGCCCTAAGTGGGAATTGAACCAGCGACCTTTCTCTTTGTGGGACGGCGCCCAACCAACTGAGCCACACCAGTCCGTGCATAACCACCCTCTTCCCGACTTTGACCAGGGACCTTGGGGGAACGCAGGGCCAGAGTGTGGGCGCACCCGCCCCCCCCCAGCCCCTGGACTAGACCCTGGAAATGGCTGTGGTAAAAGGAAGTGCTCTGTGTGTGGGTGCCCCCTGGCGGCTTCAATGGGAACTGCACTTAGTTGAGGTCAGCTTCCTGCTCACCTTCTGGAATGTTCCCTGCGTCCTGATTCTAAGCCAGCCCAGGGCAGGGTGGGGCTGCAGATGCTAGGCACCCTAGGGGCAGGTAGCAGAGGCCAGGCTGGGTGCCCCAGGGTTCTGGTGGGAAGAAGACCATCCCTGAAACCTGGGTGTCGCCTGGGCCCCACGCCCCGCCAGGCCCAGGTCCAGGCCCGGCCCAGCTAGGCTGCCAGCACTTCTCTGGCCTGCCGCCTCCTCTCCAGGCCTGGCCCAGACGCCCGCTGCTGCTCCACCTTGCTCTGGCCTCCAGGCCTCCCACTCCTCCTCGGCACTTACCACACACAGAGATCCTGATGAAGCTCAAGGGTGGGCCCCGCCTTCCCTGGGTCCGAGTGGAAGCTTTCGTACGTCCTGATTAGGTTCACCAACCCTCTCAGAGTCGAGGCCCCGGCCTCTGGCCCTGGTCACCGGGGTCCAAATCCTGGCTCGACTCGCCGATCGATGGCCTGTTAAGAAATCTCAGACATCTCGCCTTACTGTGCCTCAGTTTCCCACCTGATCCTCCTGCCCACCTCCTACCTTTCACCTGAGGGGGAAATGAGTTGACACCCGGGAAGGGCTGCAGAGCCTGGGGTGTGCAGGTGTCCAAGGGCCTTAGCCACTCTGACTGGAGGTGGGGCTGTAGCACTGGTAGCCCGAATATCGAGCCCCCATGACCAGGTCCCTTTTTGCCTGCTCAGCTTCACCTCTCTGGTGCCCCCAAGACCTTGGTCTGCTGCCATGCAGGCTGACTCAGGGGCTCACGCCTGCCTCGAAGCCTTGGCATATCCTTGTTAACTGCCCCTGCAAACTCCTACTCATCCTGTGAGGCCCAGCCCAGAAGTCCCACCGTTCTGTGCAATGCCCTGGCTAGGACAGGAGCCTCGAGTGCTTCCTCCACCACAGCACCAATAGGGAGAATAACCGTCACTGCATATGGAGCGCTCCTGTGCTAGGCACCGCCCTGAGCACTGCCAGTGGGTCAGCGTGGATCCCCTCGGCAACCCTGGGAGGAACCCCAGAGGGGTCAGGCGGCAATCCCGAGCTCACGTAGCTGCCGGTGGCGGGGTGTGCCTGAGTCTTCACTCTGTGGTTCCGGGGGTGAGTGAGCCTGGTACCCTGCCCAGTAGGGAGGCTTCTGGCATTTTCCTCGATGCTGCCCTGATAGCAGGCCTCTGTTTCAGATATGGCTCCTACCTGGTCTGGAAAGAGCTGGGGGGCTTCTCGGAGGAGGCCGTGGTTCCCCTGGGCCTCTACGCCGGGCAGCTGACCCTGAACTGGGCATGGCCTCCCATCTTCTTCGGTGCCCGACAGATGGGCTGGGTGAGTGTCTCCCTGGTCCCTGGAGGTGGCTCATGGAGGGAGGGACGTGGCATCACATCCCAGACGGGGTCAGGCTCCAAAGCCCAAGGTCTGCCTGTCTTCAGAAGGTCTTTGGGGAACAGCGCCCTCCTGTGGCACCTCCCCAGCTGCTCTTCCTCCTGTGAAGGAGCCTTGCAGGGCTTGGACTGGGCTGCTGGCTTTGGGTTTAGGGGCCATTCTGTAGGAGAACCCACATTGCACCCCCAACGTGGCATGGGTCAGGCAGGGCAAACGTTCCCATTTCCTATATGGGGAAACCGAGACAGAGAACTGGGGAGGGCCTTGCCTTGGCCAAATCGTTTAGGGGTGGAATGGAGGGATGGCTGTAGTGTGGCGGCGGGTGGGTGCTTTGCTTCACAGGCCTCCCTGTCCTCCCTCCCCTGCATGTCTCCGCAGGCCCTGGTGGACCTGCTGATGATAGGCGGGTTGGCAGCAGCCACCACCGTGGCCTGGTACAAGGTGAGCCCCCCTGCCGCCCGCTTGCTCTACCCGTACCTGGCCTGGCTGGCCTTTGCGTCTGTGCTCAACTATTGCGTCTGGCGGGACAACTACGGCCGGCGTGGCGGCCGGAGGCTAGGGGAATGAAGTGCCCTCCCTCCGAGGACCGTGGCTGCTGCCAAGCAGGCCTTGCTGGTGGTGGCGGCCCTCGGGCTTTTGTGGCCACCAAACCTGTGAGTTTGTCTGGGCCCCAGACCAGAGCTGGGAGCTGTCCCGGGCGGAGCCGCACCCTAGAAGCAGCGCCCTGCACTTCCTGCACTGCTTGGGGCGTGGCCTCGGCCTGCAGCGTTTTATTAACCAAATAAAGCTTTTAATCTGGTGCCAGTTTTCTTCTGGGGGGTGGGGCCTGCTCTTGGGGGGAGGAGGCTCATCCTCCGGTTGGATCTGCCTGGGGGCTGTGTCACCTGGCAAGGCTGGACCTCCTCAAGGCTCCTGCACGCTCCTGGGGGCCCTCCCTGGGCCCTGGAAGAGGTGAGGTGGCTGCCCAGGGTGGAGAGGCCCGAGTCGGACCCGGAGCCCACATGGCTGTGCTGCTGCCTGGCCGCTGCGGACCAGGCCAGGCCGTGGGCTTCCACTGAGCCCTCAGTGGGCCACAGTCCCCTCAGGTCCTCTCAGTCCGCCTCAGTCAGAATGGGGCTGGGGACACCGACTGACCTGCCTGTGGGGGGGGCTGCTCCCCCACCCACCAGACAGCAGCCCAGGGTTGGGGGTGTCATCCCTGACTTCAGGTAGGTGGTCTGCAGCCTCCCCAGGCCGAGGTTCAGATCGAGAGGGGCTGCCGGGCGGGGGCCTCGCCCACGGGCGCATCTCCCACGTCAGTGCTGTTCCTGGTTGTTGAGTAAGTCAACTCGAGTCCACAAACCTTTTACATTTCCTGCCGTCTGGCCTCCTCCGCCCTCCTCCCGGCTCCACAGCCAGACCTGACCCCGGATGACCAAGTGCCCAGGGAGGAGCTGAGCAGAGACAGCTGGCTGCCGTCTGAGCAGGGGGCTGTCCTTCGCCTGCCTACCCTCAGCTCACCTGGGACTTGATGCCCGAGAGGACCACGCTCTGCAGGAACCCAGCAGCTCCGAGCTGCGAGCCCTCGGCCAGCTGCCCGCAGGTTCCGAAGTTCTCCGTGAAGGTCAGGCGCCACGTGTGTCTGACGGGCGCCGCGCCAGCGACTTCCGGGACGTTTCCATGAGGCTCACTCACAATTTTTTGTCCATTCCTTACACCTGTGGGTTTGTTCTTCTCTAGCAATAACCCACATGCGTCCCTCTGGCCACAAAACACATAATCACAGAAACGCCAGAAAAATGGGCAAAAGAAGGAGGCGTTTAGTGGTTGTGTTTGCTGGCTGTCTCCTGATGCTTTCTCTGGTTTCCATTCCTTCCTCTCTTTTTTAATCCTCACCGGAGGAGGTTTATATTGATTTTTAGGGATAGTGGAGGTGGGGGAGAGAGAAACATCGATTGGGTGACTCCTGTGCTCACCCAACCGGAAATCAGACCTACAACCTGGGCATGTGCCCTGACTGGGGGTCGAACCCACAACCTTTGGTCTATAGGACGAGGCTCCAATGAACTGAGCCACCCAGCCAGGGCTCTCTCCTTTTCTGAGCTGTTACCATCCACTAGGGACTTGAGGGTGCCGAGAACTTCCACGTTGGTTTAATAGGAAAATCTATGCCTCACGGATTTATCGGGTCCTCTGGGCTGCACCCTTTCCTGGGGGCTGCACCCTTTCCTGGAGCCACCTCACGCAGCTGAGGTCTTGAACCAGAGCATCTGCCTCCCTGTCCGCCTGATCGGCCATGGACTGTCACACAGAGCGAGCCGCTCACGCAGCCCAGAGGGCTCAGCAGGTGGGTGGGCCGGCGGCGCGACTCTTAGGGGCTTGCTAAGCATGTTCACTCTGTGTCTGGCTGCCCCGGACTTGGCAGGTGGGAGGACGCCCTGCCTGTCCTGCACCGAGATTAGCCCACGTCCATGACCGTCCAGCAGAGCCGCCGTGTGTGTGGTGCAGGCGGCCACCGAGGGCTGGCCCTCACACTTCACCTTGGGGCTCCCAGCACCACCGTAGAACCTTGGTGCACTCGGTCCAGCTGCTGGGGTGGTTGACTTCTGGTGCCCCACACTTGCAAATTCTGGCTTTTTATGAAGTTTTTTTTAGTTTTTTAAGATTTTATTTATTTTTAGAGAGGGGAAGGGAGGGAGAAAGACAGGGAAACATAAATGCGTGGTTGCCTCTTGTGTACCCCCACTGGGGACCTGGCCCGCAACCCAGGCATGCGCCCTGACTGGGAATCAAACCGGCGACCCTTTGGTTTGCAGGCCGGCACTCAGTCCACTGAGCTACACCAGCCAGGTGGACTGGTATGTTTATAACCTGGGGACCCCAGGGTCCTCTGGCCCCACTGACCGTGCCCCCCCCAGGAGTGTCCTGGGCAGTCAGGTTGCAGGAGAACTGGGAGTGTGGAGGACGGTCCCTGTGGCAGCTGGGTGGGTAACCTGGTGCGAGCTCCGCCCTGGGCCACAGGAGGGCCCCTGGAGCTGCAGTTCCCTTTGAGAACCTGCCTGGGGTCAGGCTGCCCAGCTGTGGGAGGGCCTCTGCCTTCCCTTTCCTGCTGATACCTCCAGGGGGCGCCACTGCACTGGCCTGCAGCTACCACAGTGCTTGTGCATCAGCTTGCTGGACCTCTGCTCCTCCCTTGAGCAGTTAGGGACACTGACTGTCCCCTAAACCCAGGATGAGGACATGGCACAGAGGGAGTCCAGGGCCTAAGGCCTCCAATGTTAAGTGCAGCAGCCAACTTGGGGTCACTCAATAGAGGTTCCCAGGCATCAGACCCGCCCCCCCATCTGCTCTGAACTGAGACCAGCGCAGGGGACCCACACTCTGGGTTAGGGAACCGCTGTGGTCTGCTCTGAGGGTCTTTCCCCCCTAAAACCATGTGCTGAAATCCTGACCCCAATGTGATGGTATCAGGAGGCAGGGCCTTTGGGGGTGATGAGGCCAAGGCCGGGGCCCTGGGGTGGAGGTCAGTGCCCCGCACAGAGGCCCCGGAGCTCCCTCAGCCCTCCGCACGTGAGGACACGGTGAGGTGGCTGCACGTGAACCAGGAAGTGGACCCTCATCAGACACCAAATCTGCAGACACACCAGCCCCCAGGATGGGGCCTTGGAGCCCCGAACACCAGCTGCTTTTTCTGTTTCCTCAATTTCTTAAATTTATTGATTTAAGAGAAACATCGATTTGCCCCTCAACTTATGATGCCTTTATTGGTTGATTCCTGCCTGTGCCCTGACCGGGGATCGAACCCACGACCTTGGCACATCTGGAGAATGTGCTAACCAGCAGGGCTGCCCGGCCAGGACACCATCTGATTTCTTCTTGTGTCTTACATCTCCACGCTCTGGTTTTCTTTGTAACCAGAGGGCAGGCGGCGGACAGCATGCCTGCCTGGTGGTTTCTGGTGCCCCCTACACAGGGAGGCCCAAGTGCAGAAGGCAGACTCTATTGTGGTACAAATCCAGTTGAGGGGACAGAACGCCAGCGGCTGAGATGAGGTGTCCCGCCTGCTGTACCTCTGCTTGACTGAAGTGCTGAGGTTCTCGTCAACAGAAAGGACGGACAGACAGACACCACCACTCGGAGACGGGAGCCACAGTCTGGTCCAGTTTTGCTACAGGGACTGCTCTTGGCTTCGGAATGCTACGAGCACCCCCACCCTCAACACAGACACAGCGACGCCGGCGTGGAAGCCCCCTCTGCACGGGGAGCCACCGGGCCACCACCCCGGGAGCAGGGCCCGGCGCACTGTGGCCGCACAGCACAGTGACTCCGAGTTTCAGAAACAACAGTAAGAACGAGATGTTCTACTTTCTTCCCTTAAATGAAAGAGTAACAGTAAACCAGCACTTGGACTCCAGGCCCCAGTGGGAGTGACGTGAAGTCCTTGGTGGGAGCATCTCCCAAAGCCTCCGCTGCCTGGTGCTCTGGCGCCCATGCTGGTCCCCTTGACAAAGCGCCACCCAAACTCAGACCAGGGTGGAACCAGGGAGTGCCAGGGACCCCAGGGACCAGGACAGGGAGCCCTGGCTAAATGGCAAGGCATCAGAAACAAGAGGCAGCGATCTGCTGCCCCAGAACTCACAGGTTTGCTGGTGAAGGTTCTGACTGAGCTGGGGTCGGGGTGGGGTTGGAGGCCACGTCTGGCAGGCAGGCTCCCCAGTGCGTTCTGGGGGCGCCTGTCACACGGGGCCCTGGGGGAGGAGCAAGGGCCACGGTGCATGAGAGCCGGCCTGGCCCTGTTCACGCCTGGGCTCCCGGAGGACACCTCGCCACGCCCCCCAAACTCCTTTTGCTGACACCCCAGGGAACACAGCGGGCTGTGTTGAGAGGAACTGCCGCACGGCCAGTGCAGAGGGTGTGTGATGGCCCTGCTCCCGGCCTGCGGGGGGCGCGTAGGGCCCTGTGCCCCAGGGTGGAGCTGGGACATGGCCCGCCTGTGCCCAGAGGGAGGGGAGAGGTGGAGGGGGCGTCGCAGGAGCAGCCCAGAGGCTGGAACCCAGTGCGAGAAGGAGCAGGAGGGCCGAGCGCCTACAGCAGGCGGGTGACGTGGCAGTCGCTGGGCTCGTCCAGGTACAAGGTGCTGAAGACGTCGTTGAAGAAGGTCGGGTGGTACCGGCAGGCTCGCTCGCAGTCCGGGTTGAAGTTCACCTCCAGGATCTGTGGCTGCATCACTCGCTTTCCTGGGGGCACAAAGCACAGGGCACCTCACTCCGGGAAGGGGAGAAGCTGGAGGGTCTCCGCCCCCACGACTGGTCTAGCGCTAGTGACTCACACAGGAAGCGGAGCTGCAGGCTCAGCAGGGGGCCGGCCACTCCCCCACACACGACCACCCTTCCCCCCTTCCTCAGTGGGGGGCTCTGTAGACCCAGCTGTCTCCCCTAACTGGGGGCAAAGGATGACCCAGGCAGCCCTGCTCACCGCTCCCTCTGTCCCCTGATGGGGAGGGGCAGTGGGGGTGCTGGACAATGGGCTTTGGGTGATGGGGGTGGTGTCTGGATTATGGGGGACGCCCCTCACCATCCGGACGGCTGTCCCACTTCAGCATGAGGTCGATGGCGTACATGGCCCGGGACGAGGGGTGGTCGCAGAGACCAAGGGGCGGCGGCTTGGCACAGGCCACCTGGAACAGCTCCCTGAAGGCCTGGAAGATCTTGGCCTGGGGACAGCGGGGGGCTGGGTCAGGGGACCGGTTCTGATGTCGGGACCAGTTCCCCAAAGTGGCCTCTCAATGTGGGGTTTGCTGCCCCTTCTGGAGCCCAGCCCCCAAATGGCCTGAGTCACCCCCTCCCATGCCCTTGCGTGTCCCCAGACCTGGCCGTAGCCCCTCTATCCGACGCCTGGCCCGCTCACTCCTGGCATCCACCCGCCCATGTCTCCTGCCTGGAAGTCCCTCGACTCCCCCTGCACCGAGGTAGGCAGAGCACCTGAAGGGTTCCCTCCACATGTGGAAGTCAGCCTGCAGCTGTCTGGCTGTCCCAAGGGCACCCCAAACATCCCTCCAGCTCTCCTCCCCCCTGGAGCCCTCTGCACCACACGCCAGCCTCTGGGAGGAGCAGGACCACCCAGAGGAGGCCCCCCATGCCAGCCCACAGAGGGGCCCGGGCCCCTCCCACTGTGCTCAGTACCTGGACGCTCTGCCAGGGGAATTCTGGATACTGCTTCTCGAACTCGGGAATGAACTCATCGTAGTGCACCTGCCACAGACACAGGGCCCGTCACGCTCTGCCTGCCCTGACGTGGGCCCGACGCTCGCTGGGATCACAGGGCCCCACCAGCCGCCTGCCTGTCGCACTCCTGGGCGGCAGGAGACTGGGCGTGACTCTGGACAAGAAGGTTTACTTCTGGGCGCCTTAGGGCTCTTATCTATGAAACGGGACCACACCCCCTGCTCAGCACATTCTGCAGGGCCGCCGTGAGCCTCAAACAGACACAACTCGCTGAGGGACCTGAGGGATTGGCAGGCCGCAAGGTCAGGCCACCACGCCCGGGTCAGGACGGTACAAAGGGAGCAGCCCCGGGACCCATGTCTGCAGGGCCCAGGACTGGGCTCCCCGCTCGGCAGCTCCCAGGGCCGGACGGCAGCAACGTGTTCGCAGGCTGAGCCTCCCCAAACTCGCTGGAGCAGCTGGCTGTCAGCATAGGATTCTCCGGGAGAAAACCAGGCTGGGCTCCCCACAGAGGCCCAGCGTTCGTGCCTCTCCCGGACATGTGTCCCCACCTGTGGGGGCTTTGGAAGAAATGTGACCCTCAGGATGACACATTCACAACACAGCAGGAAGACACTAGTTCCCCAGGGACAAGGTCCAACAACGTCCCAGCAACAGACGCTGGAGACCAGGAGCACCACCCGCTCTGGGGGACCTCTCAGGCGTGGGACGGCTGGGCATCTCCGTGCGCGTCCAGTGCTGTAAGCTCACGGTGAAAGCCCAGAAATGACCTCGAAGTCTGTGAACGAGAGGCGAGCCACCCCAGAACGACCTGCAACTACACGGACAGCGGCGACAACTCTGAACACTGGACGCCCAGCAGCAGGAGAAAGCTGTGGGAGGGTTTGTTCAACAGGACACTGTTTACACAACAACCTGAGCGTGCAGAACAGCCCTCTGACTTGTTCAGGGATGAACTCTTGCTGCGAAGAATCAAGACGAGCCCTGGCTGGTGTGGCTCAGTGGACTGAGTGCCAGCGGGCAAACTGAAAGGTTGCCGGTTTAGTTCCTAGTCAGGACACCTGCCTGGGTTACGGGCTGGGTCCCCAGTTGGCCAGATGGGGCTCAATGCCCTTTCCTTGAAAGGAACTTTGCCCTGATGTCCCTTTGCTGCAGGCACCCAGACAGTGCGGGGCAGGGGGAGAAACCAGGCAGGGCTGTTGCAGGAGACAGCAGGCACAGGAAGAGCCCAGAGACTGTTCTGCTACTGATGCTGCTGCTGCTGCTGGCCAGTCGGCAACTACAGCGTCCTGGTTGCCAGGCAACGCCTTCCAACACTCAGGCAGCAGCCTGGAATGAGTGGCCAGAGAGGAAGTAAAGGCAGGGCCCTCACCGCTGCAGTCTAACAAATGACACAGGAGGCTGGAGCAGAGGAAGGCAGCCTCGCCCGGGGCCTAGTCGTCCTGAGCCTGGTCCGGGGAGGCTGCCGGCCTCTCCGAATGAGAGCAAACTATGACAGTGCAGGGGGCCCTGAGAGTCTGGGGGGATCAGCCCCACGGGCTGCGAAAAGGAAAACCTTGAGACTGTGTGTTCACCCCAAGGCCTGGAAGGGGAAGGGGAGGGGTCCACGGTGCCCAAAGAAAAGGCCCATAAAACAGCTTCGGTTAAGTGCCCGCCTTCCCTCATGGCTCGGATGCAGAATGAACAGAGTCTGGAGCAAGAGAAGGATTCCGGCTAACAGACCCCGCCCACACCTGCGTCTGGGCAGTCACGTCTCCCGCCTTCGCCCCTCAGTCAGTATGTAACTCCCTCACCCCCGCATCAACTCTGTACAGTCCGTCCTCGGGGCTCTCCTGCCACACACAGTGCTGGGAGGCGGGGTGGGGGGGCCCCTGGCCACCTTGCTCTTGCTCTCCGGTCACTGATAAATGCTGCCCGCACGCTAACGGGCGCGCCAACCTGCAATTCTTCACTGTGTCAGTGGAGAACCAGGGTTTCTCCGGGGACAGTGGCCCTCCCACCTCTGCCCATGCCCCACGGGGCCAGGTGACACGCACCTCTGGGCCTCCCCACCTCCCTTGCCCTGGTGCCCGGAAGGTTCCGAGTAGAAGGCAAGCCATGCTTCTGGGTGAGGCCGAAACCCCGCTCGGCTCCCACACCCTAGGGCCTCCCCAGTGACCTCATACTGCGCTTGCTCCGGGCGGCTTGAGACCACACAGGGGCTGGGGGGCAGCCCTGCTGACCGTCTGCACAGCCTGCCAGGTACACTGGCTGACGGTTGGAGGTCTGGTCCGTGTGAACCCGCTCCCCAGGCCCTTACCTGCTTCAGCACCACTTCTGGGTCGTAGTTCATGACAGTGAAATGTTTCTCGTAGTCATCCAGGTCGTCGAGGGCGAAGGGCCTGCAGGACAGGCAGGCAGACCCTTGAGTGGGTCCCCTGGGCAGGGCACCGGGCTCCCCATGGCCCCTCACGACTCACTACAGGGACCCCCGTGGTGCTGGTGCCCGTCTGACAAGGGCCACTCACACCCTTTACAGTGGCTGACGGCTTGGCGGGTCCCCTGTGGGGTGCGTGGTGAGGGCGCCCCGGCCCAGGATGCCTGAGCTGCTCAGGGGGGGCCTGCCCCTTGCCCTGGCCCCCCAGCCTGCCCAGCCCGCCTGGCCCGTCCAGTTACCGGTTGGAGAAGCGCAGCCAGAACACGTCATAGACGAACAGTGTCAGGGGCTTCACCGACCGCAGCAGCACGACGTAGCGGATGTCGAACTTGACCCTCCCCACGTCTTCTCGCAGGAACAAGACAGGACTTTCGATGTACTTGGACACAACCTAGAAGGCAGAGGTGCAGGCTCACGAGAGGTGCCCCGGGCCTCTACGGCCACCGTCCCCAGGTCCTGAGGAACGAGCGTGCTCCCGCAGCTCCTCCTGTCCCCGTGTGTGGGGGGGCCACGGCCTGTGCTTCTCGTCTTCCTCTGCACTTTCAACCCTGGTCTAGCCCAGGACGACTTAGCTGCTTCTTTACTTTAGTGGGAGGAAAAGACCCCACCAGGCTTCAGGTTTTGGAAACTGAACTCATTCTCAGCCCGAACCCCGCCGGCTCCCCACTGCACGGCCGGAGAATCCCTGTGACCACCTGCCCCGCGGCAGCTTCCCTCGGCCCCTGCCCAGGTGTGGGGTCTGGGGTCCCTGGCTATGGGCCCAGCATCTCACTCCTGCCGTGTGGTCAGGGCGGTGCACTGTGTGAGGCCTCTGAGGTCGGTCGGACACACCTCAGACGGCTGACTGAGGCTCTTCCTCTCACAGACCGTCACGGCCCCTCCCTGCTGGCGGGGTAAGGGCTTCAGAGACCCCCGTGAGCTCAGTGACCCATCAGCACCACCCCAAGCCCGCCTGCATGGGCCTGTGTACCCAGTGCCCCCCCGCACACAGCTGGGCCCACCTTGGGGCTGCTCTCTCTGTGCCGGATGACGCTGCAGAGGCTCTTGGTGATGTGGGTGTCCAGGCTGCGCGCCAGGTTCCAGGGCTTGCAGATCCAGTGGTTGTCCTCGCCCCTGGGGGCAGAGGGGCTGGCTGGCCTGGACCGGAACCACCCTCCCAGGCCACATGTCCCCCGGACCAGGGCAGCAGAGGGACCCTAGCCCCCCACCCCCCGGGCAGGTCAGAGGCTGGGCCTCGGGGAGTAAAGGAGGCGTCTGCTGGAGCCAAGGGGGCTGCACCTTGGGTGAGGCTGCGACCCCGCAGCAGCCGTGGGTCTCGGCTGCACGGACCCCTGGAGAGGTGGGGGGGGGGGCACCTACCGTCTCTCCCGCTGCTGGAAGTAGCTGACAAACTGGGGCAGCTCGGTGTGCAGGTTGAAGGTGCGGGGCAGCCAGGCCGGGCCCTCGGGGCCCCCCGCCCGGCGCGCGACGGAGGCCAGGCAGTCCTTCACCGTGAGCAGGCTCTCGCAGGGGAACTGGTTCAGCAGCACGTGCGGCCTCTCCTGGCTGAGCCTCCTGCGGCCGGGCAGCGGGACAGGCTCAGGGGGCTGCGGGCTGGTTGCCGGGGGCCGGTTGCCGGGGCCCGGCCGGGAGGCGCCTCACCTGTAGTCCTTGAAGTGTGAGAAGCTGTAGAGGATGTCGGCGTCCGCCTCGCTCTGCGTGAAGGCGAAGCGGGGGTGGGTGAGGTGGCTAAGCACCTGCCGCACATCCGTGCAGACCCTGCTGGGAGAGGCCGTTGGAACGAGATGGGGTGACTGAGTGTCCAACAAATGAAACACAGGGACAGGTGGACACCACTGACCTCCCAGACCCACGCAGAACATGACCCTCAAGAAGGAAGCTGGTGCCCTGGGTGCCCTCGGGTGAGCGTGAGGCTAACGAGTGCCCTGGGGGAGCCTCCCTCTGCCCTGGAGCTTGCTCGTGGCCGCTGTGCCCGGCCTGGGCCTGCCTGCCTGGCCGTTCGGCACCCGTCCGCCCCTCCTGGCAGCCCTGTGCCCCCTCCCCGGCCCCGGTACCCAGCAGGGCCCTCTCAGCACGGGCTCCCAGCCTTCGGGGGGTCGGCGTGCACAGGCCTGCCTGTGTTTTCACACCAGGACAGGAGAACACACCGAGAACACGGGTGTGCAGAGCAGTCCCACGCGGAGGAGTTGGGGACACGACACCTGTGCCTCTGGACAGGGCAAAGCTGGCGGAAACCGGCTGTGGGCCGGTCCTTCGCCCGCCCCCGGCATCCTCACAGCCCACTCCTGTCTGCCAAGGCTGAGAGTGCACCCTGCCCTCTGGGGCTTTGCTCATGCCTTACTTCTGTGTTTTTTCTCTGTCATCCTACAAACGCCACCTCTGCATCAGTCACCGCTGCATCACCAGGAGAGAGCGGACCTACTGAGTGCCTCCCTGTGTGTGTGTGTGTGTGTGTGTGTGTGTGTCAGAGAGAGAGAGAGCGGGTATGTGAGCAAAGGGACTGAGGAGGAGCTCCCTGAAGGCAGAGAGGGGGGCCACGCACTTGAAGATGTGGTCACGGGGACGCGCCACTGGGTTGACGGCCACAGGCAGCTTCTCCTTGTTTTCCTCCAAAATGGCCTGGGAGGGAAGACATGGGAGGCGAAAACAGAGCTTTGAGAAAGGAGGCCTGTGAACTCGCATCCCCGATCCGGGCAGACCAGGGTTGAGGGTCTCGGGGACCCACCCAGACCTCACCTGGCCCCTTTCACCAGAGCCTTCCCACCACCCCCGGCTGGTTTGGGGCTGGAGACCGGTGCTGAATGGTCGAGTTGCGTCAAAAGAACAATATAAACATTGTCCTCAATCTTTTCAAGGCCGCCTCGAAACCAAGGCAGCTGAGGGGGGCAGACTGAGGGGCTCCCAGTCCTCGGGGAGCCCCCAAGGGCTGTTCCAAGGTTACCGGGTGTGGTGGCTTGGGCCACGCCCACCAACTTTGACACCCCCTTTCAAAGAGCCTAACGGCGCCCCGCCCCCAGTGCGGGCAGAGTTGCTTCTAACCAAAGGGAAGGGGAAGAACCCTGGGCAGTCTGATCAAAGGCCCTGCGGCTCCCTCCTCACTGCCCTCGGGTCGCCAGCTCTGAGAGCAGTTAGCGGCCACCTTGTGAGGACACGCCGACAGCCCTGTGGACAGGCCCCCTGCCACTGGCCAGCACTGCCGGGCCCGGCGTGGACGCAGGTCCTCAGCCCCACGGGGCCTCGAGGACACGAGGACACGGTGGGGGCCCACAGCCTGACTGTGCCTGACGGGAGACTCGGGGCTGCTCTGACCCTCGCCCTGCAGAGCTGTGCGGGACGACACGCGTGTGCTCTGAGACGGGAGCGACCCGTCAGGCGGTGATTATCGACTGGTGCAGGCCACGCGGGGCCTGGATGGGCCAAATGGGAACAAGTGACCAGGGCACGGTCCCAGCGTTCGGCTCTCCTCTCCCCGTCCCGGCCAGTCCAGGCCACACAAGAAGAAGACACTTTGACTCATGTCCCTTTAACAACCTGAGGATCAGGGAGGCCCGGTCCCTTGGCTGCGCCTGCCTCTCCAGGCCTTGGGGACACGGGGTTTTCGGTGCGGTGAGTGCGGCCCAGCACCACTGGGGACAGGATGGGACCGCCCGCCGGTGGCACACACAGACCATGGACACCTCACAGCACTTCTCTGTCACCCTGTTAGCTGGCTCCCCCTGACACCGGCCTCTCAGGTGGTCAGCGAGTGGCCACTGTGCCGGTGGCGGTGGGGCCGAGGGCAGGTGTGTGGCCTCTGGTCACAGGCCACCCAGCCCCTTGGTGCTGGACTCCAGGTCTCCCATCAGCTGCAGGACCTTCGGCAAGTTGTGGAACCTCCGTGTCCCGGTTTCCTTGGCCTCGAGGACACAAGGACAGACACGGGACTGGGAGTCCTGCTGCTGCAGGTAAGGGCGACAGCAGAGTGTGCCCAGCCAGCAGCACGCGGCGGCAGGCGACCAGGGGGCCGTGCTAACCCTGCCCGGCAGCGGCTGCTCCTGGAGACCCCGCCGCCTCCTGCGCCCAGGGCCTCCGGACCAGTTCCCTCACCCGGCCCACAAAGGGGGGCCCTGCGTTAACTCCCCCGCCAGCCAGGCACTTGTGAGGGGCCGGATGCGCCCTGGCAGGGTCCTGACAGAGAAGCTGTCCAGGGACCGAAAGCACCTGTTGGTTATTAATGACGGCACCTGTGACGATGACCTGATACAGGGCCTACTGAGCCCCGGAAGCTGGGCTGCACAGCGTTTGAACGCAGTGTCTTCCCGCCCAGGGGTCAGGGCGGGGAGAGGAAAACAGGGAAGAGCAGCCCCGACAGGGCGGCTCCCGGCGTCACACCCTGGGGACAGGGCTCGGCCCGACGCCCACCGGTGCAGCTCACTCCTGAGCTCTGAGCCCTCGCTCTCAGCTGCTCCCAAACACTTCTCCGCCCCCACAGCAGCCAGGGGTCGCTCAATAGCATGCGGTGACTGCGTGCAGAACGTTCCAGAAGCCAGCAGGCAAACAGGCCCAGGGGTGGGAGGTGACGGGGTGCAGGGCCCACCTGGTAGTGCTCGGCGGGCGGCTCGGGCGTGCAGGAGCTGAGGCCCAGCAGGTCGGCGGGCGCCCAGGGCAGGAGCCGGCACCTCCGGACCAGGGGGTCTGCCTCTCCGTAGGCGAAGTCCCGGGTCACCTCCTCTGCACCGAGACACATGCGCCCGTCAGGGGCGGCAGGAGCCGGGCCCGGCCCACCCTCTGCGGGGGCAGGCGTCTGACTCACCTCCCGTGTCCAGGTCCCTCAGGGGCCACAGCAGCGTGTAGGCCACCTGCTGGGGTGCGTAGAAGAAAGGCGCGGTGGTGAAGCTGGGCGTGTCCGAGTGCTGGATGCGCGAGCCGAACTCGTCCATGATGTACCACACCGGCACCTTCTCCTCCGCCGTCTGTGGGCAAAGACACCGGCCCTCGTCCGCCGGCCCGGCCACCTGTCCCACGTCCCCCCCACGGGCCCAGCACCAACCACCCAACGAGCTGGGCCCGGAGCAGCTACCACACAAACGCCTGGGCCCTTGACCGGGGCACCTGGGGGGTGGCCCTGCCTGGCAGAGCAGGACACAGGCCTGCAGACACCAGGGCGATCGGCTCTGTGCCACAGGCGTGTGGAACCAGGCACCAGCCCGGCAGCCAGGTGGACGTGTGGTCTGGTGTGTGCGGCGGGGCAGTGGGACGGGGAGACTTGCGGTTTGGGGAGGGGGCGTCCAGGCAGAGATCACGAGACTCGACCTGTCTTCCAACCTAAACACGGGGGGAGGGGCTGCGGTCCCAGGGCGAGTCTGGGGCGGCCGGGGCGGCGTGAAGAAAGTCTGAGAACACACGCTGGCAGGACTCGACTCCCCTCCTGAAGGAGGCGAGGACCGCGGGGGCTTTTCAGAGGGCGGGTGACCGGAGTGGGAGGCACCTGAGCAGTCACCTGGCCCCTGGCGCTGGCTGGTCCAAGGCACAGGGTCAGGCCCAGGACAAAGCCGCAGGACCGGCAGGGCTTCAATGGGCCCCGGGAAAAGGGGGACTGGCTCACTCGTGGGGTGCAGGCCCCAACCACATGGGGCAGCGACGGCCTGTGTCCACGTCTGTCCTCAGCCTCCCCCGGGGCCTGGCTACCCACTCACCCCGTGGGACAGCTGGTAGGTCTGGTTGAACTTCCACATCTCCTCCAGCACCTGGTCCACGGCCTCGGCGCTGGGCAGCTCCCCGTGGAACTCGACGCCCATCAGGCTGGCCATGCGGTGCAGCAGGCCGGGCACCCGGTGCAGCTGCTGGCGGGCGTGCGCCACCCGGCAGGTCCAGGCGTGGTCGATGAGGAAGATGCTGCAGGCACAGGCCATGGGGGGGTGAGGCTGCCACAGGGGCACAGCAAGCAGGGCGGTGGCGGCAGATGACAAAGAGGAAGCGGCCTGGGGCTGTGGCCGGGACCCGCACCCAACCTGAGACTTGGTCTCCCCGGCACCAGTGGATCGGGGCTCTGCCAACCACTCACTGGGGGCCACAGACACGTTCCCCTCTCCCTTCCAGTCTCTAAAACAGGGCAGTGGGGTCCCCATCCTGCCGCCCGGCCGACGCAGCATCTAGCGAGACAGGACCCAGAGTCCCCATGAGCTCCGTGACCACAGCAACCACCCAGCAGCAAACGGCCTCCACCAGACCCCCACCCACGCCTGCCACCTCGCCGCCTGCAGCCTGGCCCGCGGCAGGAGCTCAGACGGAGCTCACACACGGAGCTCACACACGGAGGCCGGCAGCAGGCACGAGTGAGAAAGCGGTCACACGGAGCTCATTCACACACGCCCGGGACTTCTGGGAGCTTCCTGGGAAGCTCTGAGGCCTTTTTTCCGGAGAGGCCTCAGTCTCCACACTTTTGGCACCCACACTCCGTTTCTCCGGAGGAGCCCGGGGCAGGAGCTGCACGCTCCCGCCCGACGCAGTGGGCTGAGGCGGAGGACGAGGCCACAGCCGCCCAGACAGCAACCTCACCCAGACTGGCGGACAAAACGGCCTCACCGCTGTTCCTGCCCTTCGATGAAAGGAACGACAAATGTCCCAGGTTTCAGGCTGGGTGGCAAGCTCGGCAGCATTTATTTTATTGTGCTACATAGTTGGCCCTCTGTATCCACAGGTTTGGACCAACTTCAGACCAAAAATACTTCTAAAATGTTACATGGTTACCAACGTGCACTCTGCAGCCAGGCCTTTCTGCGTCACTGTTTCCTACGTACAGTGTAACAACTGTTCACACAATAGTCCCGTTGTGGTGGGCATTCTAAATAACCGGAGGTGACCGCAGTACATGGCAGGACGGGTCCATGCCCGCACAGGGCGGGGCAAAGGCAGATCCACAGGTGTTCGCATGGGAAGTAACACAATCGATAAATGGCGGAAGGACACACGGCCCTGCCCGCCCTGCACCACGCCCTTTCACACGAGCAGCAGGAGCACCTGCAGACCTGGGCGCACGAGGGGTGTCCGGGAACCCACCCCTCACGGACGATGAGGGAGGACAGCACCGATTTCTGTTTGGAGACCCTGAAACCAACGAAGATGTATCCCCGCCCGCCTGCAGTCGACACCCATGTGACACAGTGCAGAGCAGGCCTTCCAAGCGGGCACCACTCAGGAAGAACCTACAAGTCTCTGTGGGAGAGTGCACGTGGGCGGAGGCGCTGCAGCTGCGTAATTACCTGTGTGGCCACGCCCACTGCCTTGCAGGCTGGGGAAGGAGGCCAGCCCTTTCCTGGAAGAGCCCTGGACACAGGGGCCCGATGACTCTCAGAGAACAGCGAGGGTTTTCCTCAAGTTTCCAAAGTTGGGCAGAGGCGCCTGCAGGCCTGTCCTGGTTGATGGCCCCTCTGGGCCCTCGGGAGGCAGGAGGCCCAGGGTCCCGTCTCAGCTCTGCCTTGCGGCCCTGGACAAGGCCCAGCCCTGGGCCTTGATGTGCTCCCATGAGGACTCACCCAGAGCCCCCTCTCCCTCCTCACATCCTGGAAATGAGCCCCTGGAGTCCGGGGGAAAGCTCTGGTACTCGAGTAAACCTGCCGTGGGTTCGATACCCAGACTCCACTGTGTGTGACCTCGGGCCAGTCCTTCCCATTTCCTCATCAGCAAAATCAGAACTCATCACCTGTCGTGTGACAAGTGGGACGAGGGGAGGCTGCTGTCAGGACCGTGCAAAACACAACCGACACAGGAGTGTCACCAGCATCAGGACTGACGCAACCTGAAGCTCAGGTGGAAACACGGTGGCCATAAGCAAGCGCTCGTCACCAGGACGCCCACGAGTGTCTGCACTTGCTGCTTCCCCGCAGTGGGGCAGCCTCTGGCCCCGAGAGCCGCACCCGGCCCCTACCTGTCGGGGTTGGCCGCCTGCAGCCCGTTCTCATTGGTCACGATGACCTTGTAGCAGAGCTCGCCGCCCGGGTTGGGCTTCTTCCTCTGTTCTTCTCGGGCGGCCTCCTCCTCACCCTCCTCCTCCTCCACTTCCTCCACTTGCATGATCCCAAACATGTCTCCCGCGTCGAAAACCTGCGGGCCACAGCAGGGGGTATCAGCAGGGTACCCCAACCCTGCCCACAGCCTGGACTTCCGCTTCTGGCCTCCAGGTCAAACGAAACCCCTCAGGAGAGGCAGTTTCCCCTCCCTTCCATTTCACTGGTGGGGAAACAGACGCCCCTGAGAGAGCAGTCAGAACTGGGACCCGACCTGTGTCCTCAGGACCCATGCTAAGAAGGGGGCCTTGTAAGAAGGGGGCCTACAAAAATGTGTCTGATTATGTCTCTGGCCCCTTGTTTACAGGGAAAACGAGGCCCAAGAGGCAGAAGGGGTGGCTCTGGTCACACTGGAAGTAAATGGAAGTCAGTATCTTGGTAGCCAGGGACCTCACCCCAATTTTGCTCTCCTGAGGAACCAACCCAACACCAGGGCAGTTGAAGCAACCGGGAGGGAGAGAGGTGACCAAGTGCCTGCTGTGGCCACAGCGCCAGCCCAGCCAGGCAGCAGCCCGGGCCTACAGGAAGCGTGGCCTGGGGGCTTGGGGCCAGTCTCCTGAGGTCCCCAGTCAGCACGGAACAGGAAGGGTCCTGGTGCTTGACTTTCCCTGGGAAAGGACAACTGCCAGCCCCTGTGCAGCTGGTGAGGCCGAGTTAGCTCCTTTGTGTGCTCTGTGACCTTGAATGAGCCACCAAACCACGCCTTGCCTCAGTTTCCCCACACATACAACCAGCATGTTAGGACCACCTCAGAGGGTAGTTGGGAGGATTAATGATTAACATAAAGAGCTAGAAGAACCCAAGGCCTGCAAATGCTTGGGCACTTTCTGGGTTTGCCTTTAACCTCGCAGAGCTTGGGTAGGCCGCGATGGCACCCCCAGTACAGAGATAAGAAAAGCAGCTCACAGGGTTGGCGTTTACACCCTGGGCTTCAAGCCTGAGCTGCAAAGCCCCAGCCCTCAACCCCCGAACCTGACAGGAGGGAGGGAGCTGGGGGCATGCAGCATTAAGCCTGGGGGGTAGAGGGCTTCTCCCCAGCTGTGGAGGGGAGACCACGACCCCTTCCTGGTGCACAGGCAGGAGAGGAGCTGAAACCGACGTTAGAACTCTTCCTGTCTTTCCCAGAGCAAGAGGGCAGCACCCTTATCTGCCTTGCCACAGGACCCAAGGGGCCCCACGCCATGGGCAGGTGCCCAGGCTGCTGGTATGCACCTTCCCCCACACCTGCATCCACAGTGGCAGCAGGTTCCCTTGGAACAACTGCAGGGTGGGTCAGGCAGAGTGGTGACTCACAGCTCTGCCGTAACTCAGAGTGGCCAGGGAGGGCCATGGAAAAACACCGGCTGCAGAGCAAGGGCAGATGGACCAGAGGGGCACTGGTCTGGGGACTGCCCACTGTGTGCTGGGCACCTGCTAAACGTTCTCAGGCCTCCCTGTCCCTTCCCTGCCAAGACAGTCCCGTTTTCTAGAGACTCCGCCAGGTAAGTGCCTTGCCCAAGTGAGGGTTTGCTGCTGGCAGGGCTGGAGCTGGGTGCTGCCACATGGCACTCTTCGTCCAGCATGTGAGGGGACCTTGTACCTCCATTAACAAGCAGCTGGGGTTCCCTCCCACCCAGCACAGGCCTGGGACCAGGGCTCAGGAAATTTGGGCAAAAGTCACTGGGGGGCGGTGGGAAGGGGAAGGAAGGAAATTCACTGTTGCAAAAAATAGGTGCGTACTGCCTGCCCAATACTGAAACTACCAATCTGAGCAGGAAAGTTAAGTACCTGGACCAACTCCCGACTTTCAGATGGAGAAACTGGTTGAGAGGAAGGGGCTTGTCCAGGCTCAGAGCCTTTTCCTGGCTCTGGAGTTCCTCCTCATCCCATGCAGGGCTCAGTCTGGATGGGGCCCAGCAGGCAGCCTGGCTCCAGTGATGCAGCACCTATGGGCTAGCCCCTGCACAGACTGCCCCACACCAGGCCCTCCTGTCCCCTAGCCAGAACCCACGGGAGCCCCTGCGGAGGTCCAGGCTAACATAGCTGGTGAGTGGCATGGAGCTGCCCCACAAGACGGGAGACACCTACGAGCAGCTAAGACCTTCTCATTTTTCCTAATTTTCGTGCTGTCTCCCACAGACTGTTTCCTTTAATTTGCAAAAGGAGGGTGAGTCAGGCGCAAGTCCAGTGAGGGGATGTGAGGGAGTTTTATGACCCAAACAGTTAAAGCCACACAAATTCACGGAGTTCCTATTCTCCCAGAGGGAGGCAGTGGCTGAAAGCGTCCAGATCTGAAGCCTGCCAGACCTCGGGGGTTGCATCCTCTTCCTGAGACTCAGTTTTCTCAACTGTGCAATGGGGAGGGGGCGCTGTGAGGCTCGGAGGTGGAGAAATCAGCTCCGAGCTTGGCACACAAACAGGAGCCAAAGTTCGTTTTGGTTCCAGGTCCCACCTAAGCCCTGGTCCGGTCCCAGATACTGGCAGGACCGGGGCCACAGGCCCAGGGCCCTGGCGGCCACTCTTCAGCCCCATCTTTAGGAGCCTCCAAACTGCCAGGGAGGCACAGTGGAAGTTGGTCATCAAGGCATTCGTGGCTCTTCTTCATCATACCCTTGCCTGTTTCTCTGGCCTCGTCCGTCCACATCATCCCCAACTCCCCGAGAAGAACATACCCCTGAGCGTCTCATCGAAGCCTGCCCAGGTGGGGACAGGCTGCCAGTCCTGCAAGGCGCTCGCGCATGGCACATGCCCTCCAGGAGGCCCTCCTGCCTTCCCCAAGCGGACCCAGCCGGGCTCTCCAACCCGCAAACCCCAGCGATTCTCGTCCAGGGGCCAGCCCGCGGACCCCACCCTTCCGAGTAGAAGGGTCCAGAGCCATCCTTCTCCGGCGTGCCCAGGGCCCGCTCTGAACCCCAGTGCTCCCAGCCAGGCGCCTCGACCTCCCCGCGTCGCCCCGGCCCGCACCTCGTGCTCCAGTTTGTGCAGGAGGCGGCCCCAGTACCGCTCCGGGACCCCGGACGCGCGCAGCGCTGGGCCGTGCAGTGCCACGAACTCGGCCAGGGCCCGCGCGCCCTCCTCGGGGCCCGGGCCCCGCTCCGAGGTCGGCGCTGCGTCCGCCTCCATGGCGCCTCCGCCAGCACCAAGTCCAGCGCCGCCACAGCACGAGGGCGCAGCCCTCCCGACTCCGCCCGCCCGCGTCGTCGCCGCCCCACCCTCCTCTTGAGCTTCCCGCGACCCCGCCCACCGCTGATCCCACGCAGCGAGCTGCCTGACACGAGGCTCGAGGGGCGGGACTTGGGGGAACCCCAGGAGCCCGGTCGTCCGCGGGGCGCGTGCGCGAGCGCGCTGGCGTGTTGGCGCGAGCTGGCGCCCTCGCTGCGGGTTCAGCGCTGCCGGGGTGTGCGCACGCGTGGCTGGTGGGGGCGGGGCCTTTTCCCTTCGGGCTTCTGCCCCACAGGATGCTGGGAGCGGGGCTTTACGGCGGCGGAAGCCGGAAGAGACTCCGGGGCCTGCCCGGGAATGGGCGGTGGAGGCTCATAGGCAGTGGTATGGGTGGACTGCCGGGCCGAACAAAGTGCTTGCAGGGACCCGCGGTCCTGCCAAGTAGTTGGCCGCTTCACTTTCCTTACGTTGGCATTTGGAGTGTAATTGTATGCAGTTAAAACCGAGAGGGTTTTCGTACAAGTTGAGTTATTGCAAAGATAGTCCAAGTTGTAATTACCGAATTCAAAAATCGTTTTTGGGACATTGATTTTTCAGGTCCTTCTATTGCTTCTGTGTGGTTCCGAGAGAGCCACCCCAAGATGTGTCTCGGCGACAGGCGGACGACTTACTCGCTCGAGAGCCTGCGCCCTCGAGAGAGGTTCCAGTGCTCTGTCTCCAGGGCGGGGCCGGCGTGTCTCCCGGAGCCCCAAGGCAGTTTACCTTCTCCCGTGTGCGGACGTATTAAAATAGGTTATTTCCTCTTGTTAATCTGCCTGCTGTCTCCTGGATGAGACCAGCGGAAAGAACCGTGGCGGTCACGTTTCTTCCTCCCGCACGCGTCCGCACGTCCACAGCCACGGGTTTGTTGGCTTCCCGGGCGCAACTTTCCAGCAGTTGTATTTTGCTAAGAGGCACAAAGGCTGAAGCGGTTTGTTTCTTGTTTTTGGCCCTTCAGTTGCTGACTTTTTCGATTAAAAGTTTTAAACTGAATTTGAACAAAATGTATCGGTTTAGAGGGCTTGTGCAGTGCGGCTAGGACACTGAAATCGGTCTGTAAAGAGTCAAACTTCCAAACTCCAGATGGGGAGGGGTGCAGGGAAAAAGGGAGAGGGAAAGGTTGTTTTTGTTTTGTTTTGAATTGTATCTAACATTGCTTTGTTACAAAAATACTGTAGTTCAATTACTATATGAAAAAAAATCACTTGTAGCCCTGGCTGGTGTGGCCCAGTGGATTGAGCTCTAGCCTGTGAATCGAAGGGTCGCCAGTTGGATTCCCAGCCACAGCACGTGCCTGGGTTGCAGGCCAGGTCCCCGGTTGGGGGCATGTGAGAGGCAACCACACATTGATGTTTCTCTCCCTCTCTTCTTCCCTTCCCCTCTCTAAAAATAAATAATAAAATCTTTAAAGAATACTTGTAAAATTTTGACAACTGTGATTTTTTTAAAAGATTTTATTTCACTTGTTTTTAGAGAGCAGGGAAGGGAAGGAGAAAGCGAGGGAAAGAAACATCCATGTGTGGTGGCCTCAGGTGCATCCCCTAGGGACCTGGCCCACAACCCAGGTATGTGTCTTGACTGGGGATCAAACCACCGGACACCCTGTGGTTCACAGGTCAGCACTCAATCCACTGAGCCACGCCAGCCAGGGCTACTTGTTTTTAGAGAGAGGGAAGGGAGGGAGAAAGGGAGAGAAACATCAGTGTGTGAGAGAAACAGGTTGCCTCTCACAAGGCCTCCAACTGGGGACCTGGCCCCGCAACCCACTGAGCTAGGGCACAGCCAGGGGATTTCTGACGAAATTTTTTTCTTTCCTGATTTCGGTTACCTTTTGTCCCTGTTCCCCACCCTTCATGACCTGTGATGAATAAGAGGAAGGAGCAGTCTTGAAGTTCATCTGTTTATTATTGGAGTGCTTTTTCACAAATGTTTAATTACATGCATAGGTATGAACATAATGGAGAAAACAAAACTTCGGATATTCAAGGCAACTAAAAGAAAAACGTGGTCACACTGGCATCTGTCACTCTAGGCAGTGATTGCCAAAGCGCCAGGACAGCAGGACAGCAGCCCAGCAGCCTCCACCGGAGCTGGGCGAAGGCTGTGGGCACTGGGGCTCCGCTCTCTGGCTCCTGCCCACGGCCGCAGGCTGCCCAGAGCAGTGGGGGCTGCGTCTGCTCAGGCTGCTCCAGGTTCTGACCTCAGCGGAGTAAGAAGTCTCCCCGAAGCTCCGCGTGGCCTCTGGACTGAACATCAACATACTTGGCATCAGCCAGCTTTCCCTGACACCTGCTTTTCACCACACTGTTGGCAAAGGGACCCAAACTCTCTACTGAGCATGCACTGGGGCCTGTGCGAGGGGAAGTCAGGGGAGGGGGCGCTGGGCCAGGGCAGAGCAGGGACTCACCCCTGGAGCTCAGGTTGGAATGGTGGTGCTGCCCCCCCAGGGAGAAGGGAGAGGACCGCCTTTCTCAGAGGGAGGCGTTGGCACTAAGTCCCCACTTGCACCCCTCCTCCCTCTGTCCTCTCTGCCCTGCATATCCCCGCCCTGGACATGACCGCCAGGGCCGACCGACCTGTAACAGGCAGTGCCAACATCTCAGCGAGAGAGTTTCCTCCTTTCGGGCCAGGCGGGCTTGCTTTGCGCTCAGTTCCATGAGTTACTGTTTGCCTCAGGCAGGCCTCTTGGTCGCCCAGAGTCTCCATCTCCACACCTGAAGCTCAAGTTTGGCGCACCCACCTTGCAGGGGCAGGGGCCTCGTGTGTGCAGATGGTAAAGGGTTCAGCCCAGAGCCAGCCAGGAAAGGGTGTGGGGGGACCTCTGGCCCCTCCTGCCGAGACTTGGGGTCTCCAGAGAATTCCGTAGAGTGCGTTTAGGCTCTGGGGAGCCCTCAAAAGAACAGAGGGTCCTGCTCTTTGGGGGCCACCTGTGCTGCGCAGGACCCCGGGAGGGAACCTGGGGCCATGGCTGTGTTGTCTGGGCCCTGGGTATGGCGAGGTAGCCCTTGCAGGTGCCCTCTCCAAGAAGCAAGGCTGGCTGGGTAAGGCTGACTCCAGCTTGTGTGGCGCTGTGTTGGGCACACAGTAGGTGCCTAGGACGTAGGCTCACTCCCGGAGGGCCCAGCAGTCTGTGGGGGCTGCAGAGGCAGCCGTGGGAGAACCGGAGCTGTTTGCTGTCTCTAGAACATCAAGTCCTCCCGCCATTGCCCTGGACGGCATAGGCGCGCTGTGCTGTTGCCCTGGTCAGAGGGCCGGGCTGCCGCCCCCCTGTCTTTGGTGAACGCGAAGATGCAGTTTACCAGGCTGACCAGCTTCCAGGCATGGAGTGGGGTGGTCAAAAAAAGCTGGGGTTCCTGGGTAACGAGAACGGAGCTCCCTTCTGGAGTGTAAGCGCCAGCGGCAGGCACTGTGTGCGGCAGAGGCTGCCGTCCTAAGCTGGTGGCTGTGGCCTGTGCGCACCTCTCCACCCACGGCGGAGCGTGGCTGTAGCTTCTCCCGCGACATCCTTCTTGACACGCAAATCTGTGTCCCCAGCTCTGCTCCACCTGTCTGCACACGCCCTCCATCCCTGCTGAGGGTCCTGGGTGGTGCCCCCTGGGGTGGGGGGGCGTCTTCTCCTGAGGAGACTGCTGGGCTCTTCCGTGTCTGGCCCCACTCATCTGTGGCCACGGGAGCTTCCCAGAGGACCCCGTTGGCCCAGCTCTAGTCTCCCTCCTTTTCTGGGGCCTAGCACGCAGTAGGTACTCAGCAAACGTTTGCTCATTAACCCAACTTAGTTCAGTTGGGGCCAGAGGCCAACAGGGGAGGGTGGGGAGGACAGGGGCGCTCCTCCTTGCCCGAGGCCCCTGGCAGGGGTACGAGGCGCCCTCCTCCAAGCGTCTCCAGCTGGCCGGTGTGCTGCCGCACCAGGAGCACAGCCAGCCTCGGCCCCTGCCGTCGGTCCTGGCCAAGGCGGCGGCTCTTGCTTCCAGCAGCTTGTTCCTTAGCTCCTTCCCTTGGAGTTCACTGGCTGGCTGGCCACCGAAGGTCCATGCCAGGCGAAGGGCAGACACTGGCTGGGGTGGGGCTGTGGCTGCTCAAGACCAATGTCCGTCAGGAGTGGGCTGTGCCCCTTCTGGCTCAGCGCCCCCCACGCTGGCTTCTCCTTTGGGCAGCATGGGTTGTCTGTACCTCAGTCCTCGGGGGGTTCATCTCATAACCCACCTGGGCCCCGTCCCTTCTGTGTCCTTGCTCTCCACCTCCACCCGGAGCCAGGGGGACGGCCACCTCGTGTGAGCCCAGCTGCCACTAGTTCCCACAGTGTGGAGACGTGGAAAAGTGGGGCTTTTGGACCAGAGGGGCCCCAGGACCACTGGGCCCTGAGGACGGGGGACAGCTCCAGGCTCACAAGGTGGGGCCCTGAAAATGGAGATTCAGGCCAGACCCCACCACTGGACTGTGAGCACCCCCAATGGTGTGGGAGGTGTGTTACCCGGGAGGGAGGGCTGGATGGTGACTGTGTGGGTTGTGGGCGGCCTGGTCCTTGTGAAGGGGTGAGGGCCCCACGTCCAAGTCGGCCCTGCCCTGCCCTGTCCTGCGGGGACACTGCGGGGGCAGGGACTGATGAGGGTGTTGTGGCGGCTGTGGGCTGAGTGGACTCCCGCTGACGGGGCGGGCAGGTTAGTGGGCATGTGGGGGCACGTGGCAGGCATCCTGTGCAGGAGCAGCAGGAAGAGGCAGAGAGGTGACAGGTCTTCCTGGTCCTATTTTTGGGGGGACAATTGGAAAAAACCCCTCCCAGTCCCCTCCCCTGGAGCTGTTCTGGGGCCTGTTCTGGAGGAGCCTGATTTCCAAGGACGACTGAGGGCTCGGCAAGGGAAGACAGGACTCTTTCTGGGAACTAGGGCTGGCTTTCATGGACTGTGACCAGGGGAAGGGCAGTGTAGTGACCAGGGGAAGCCCCGTGGGGCTCCTTGGCTGGCCCTGACCTGCCCCCCAGGTGCTGCCCCTCCCAACTTGAGCTGGTTTTGGCAGAGAAGGTGCTGATGGCAGCTCGTTGGGGAACTTGTCCTAGCTGGGACAAGTGATGGCTGTGGGTGGCAGGGGGACCTGGCCGGCCTGCCTGTCGTCGCCATTCTCAGGGCCGAGGATGCTTCTCACGCCAGGCTCACGGCCAGCTGCTCGGCTCGGCTCGGCCCTGGGAGGAGGTGGGGGGGGGAGGAAACGGCCTGGGGGCTGGGGTTCCCTTTCTGATTCTCCCACGTTCCTTGGGACCCCAAATACCTTTTAACCCTATAACTACGGACCACGTCCCAGGCCCATCCTGCCCCGGTGGCCGCCGTCTCCGCACATCATGGCCTCTGCACGTCACGGCGGCAGCAGCTCTGTCCCAGGTGCCGGCCTCCTGTCGGAGTGGGACTCCAGGCAACTCAGTCGAATTCCAGACTTTTCTTTTTTAAAGACAGACTCCGAGAGGGAGGCAGCCTGGCAGGGCAGGAAGCAGCCTGCCTGGAGGCTGGCACTCCGGCCCTGGGGCTGCCTGGGCCTGGGGCCACCCCTGCCTGCTCCAGGACGAGGAAGGAGCGAGCCACTGCTCTGGAGGCCTCTGTGGTCATACAGCCTGTGCTCCTGTGGGGACGGCCCTGCTTCCAGTGCCACGAGGGCACAGCATGGGCCCCAAAGTCATGGCCTCAAGGTCAGACCCAGGTCCCTCCGGAAGCTGACCACTGGGTCCCTGCACCCCCGGCAAGGGGTTTGGGGGAACCCGCCTTCCACCACGTTCCGTCTGAGGGCAGCACCCAGCAGAGCCCTGGAGCCCCATCCCGAAGGTCTCATCTTCCGAAGTGTGTCCACAGCCGGCCCGCCTCGTCCCTGGCCTGCAGGCTCCTGGCCGCACAGAAACAGGGGTGGCCAGCGTCTGGGGAAGCCGTTTAATCAGCCAGGGAAGCCAGCAAAAGCTGGGGTGCTCACTGGCTGCCGGAGACCAGGCGGGGTTGCAATATTTACAGTTACTGAGGAGACTTTCCCTAAAGTACCCACAGATAGAAGTATATATATTTATACTTATACATATAATACTTAATTAGACCTCTATCAAGGGAAAGCACTTTCTTCCCCAGCAGCTGTTTTCTGTGCCTCTGAGTCCTCCGGACCTGACCGCAAGGCAACACATCCTGGGCCTGCGGCCGGGGCTCTGGGTGTGGCTGCCCCTGCGGCAGCAGCTGCACCCCGCTTATCAAAGCCCTCCAGACGCCCTCACACACCCTCCTCTGCGAGGCCGGGCTGCTCGTCTCCCATCAGGCCTCCAACAGCCTCCGGAGACGTCTGTCACCAAGGGGCATCTGCCGACTTCCAATGCCCGCCAGGACCCGCCCTCGTGGCGGTGCAGTGTCCTGCCAGGAGAGGGCGCTCCCGGCAGCCTGGAAACCAGCAGGCAGAGGGGAGGAGAAAGGCTGCTTTAACAAGTGTTCTCCCACCGGGGCGGCGACGGGAGGCGGGGCAGCGACGGGAGGCGTGAGCGTGGGCGGGCGGGCTGGGGTCTCTGCCTGGGTGGGGTCCCGCCCTCGCCGACCGGTGGGCCTTCCTGAAGGGCAGCCTCCGCGGCGACTCCCCGAGGCGATGCGCAGGCCCGTTGGAGCAGCTTCTGAGCCGCTGCCGTGGAGGGCAGGCTCCCCCCTCGCCCTCCCCTCCGGACACGGGCGTCCCGAGCCGGCAGCGGCGTTATTTGTAAGGCCGCAGGAACCGGGACACTTTGGAGCGCAGCAGTTTGATGAAGGACCGCGGGAACATCTCCTTGGACTCCTGGGCTGTGTACTTGAAGTAGTTCTGGGGGTGCGCCAGCACGTCGAAGAGGGCCTTGATCAGCTTCTTGTCCTGAAAGGCACGGCCAGGCTGGCTGAGGTCCCTTCGGCCAGGGCCCAGCCGCTTCTCCGGTGCAGGGCGGGGGTGGGGCAGGGAGGGGCTGGCAGGTTTCAGGAGCCCACACCTCCCTGTCCATAAATAAGTTTTAGTCGTAACTGTCTGACTAATGGTTTTTAAGTAGTCTATTGGGGGTGTTCACCAGCATGTCAGTTTGGCGCAAATAAACTCTCAAATTTTTTTTAAAGATAGTCTATTGGTTGGAACTCTTGGGGTTCCAATAACACTTTATTCAGTAAGCATCCTGCTGTGAAACAAAACATGTTGGAACCCAGGCCCGAGGGTAAAACTGTACTCCCAGAACCTGCTCCCTAGCTTCTGCCTGGGACTGGCTCTCTGGCTGGGAAGGTGGCTGTCCCCTGAGTGAGGGGCAGGGACCCTCCGCTCAGGCTGCGAGGCACAGGCCCAGCAGTGAGAGCGAGGACCCACACGCTGGGCCCAGTGCTGAACTCCAAGCTCTGCGGTCTGCAGCAGGGCCGGCCTCTGGACTTATAAACTGCCTACTGTGTGCAGGAGTGGGTGGGCCTGGAGCACCCCTGGCCGTGAGCTGTCTCTGCATCCAAGCCAGTAGCAACAGCAGGAGCGCAGCTCGGCCTACTAACCTCCAGCCAGGGCCCAGCCACTGCCTCACTGGTGCAGGGCGGGGGTGGGGCAGGGAGGGGCTGGCAGGTTTCAGGAGCCCACACCTCCCTGTCCATAAATAAGTTTTAGTCGTAACTGTCTGACTAATGGCTTGGGTGTGCCTGTGGGGCGGAGCCCAGGCCGGCCCCAGGTGGGCCTCGGGTGCAGCGAGGACGCCGGCGTCCTGGGCCCTGCCTGGTGTCTGCTGCCTGACGGCCACAGCCCCCTGGACCCTTGTGTGACGAGGTGGCTCTGTTCTTCGGGGCCACGAACAGGATGAGAAAGGAGCCCATCCCAAAGGCAGTGCTCGACCCCACTGATTTTAAGAGGCCCCCTGTCAAAAACTACCCTCACTTCACAGATGTGGAAAGTCAGGCTGACAGCTCGTAAGGCGCCTGTCCAGGGACAAGCCACCAGGTACTGGGCTAGACCCCTGGGGCCAGCACCTTCTCCTCACCTGTCACACCCTCCTTCTCTGCTAGGGGGGGGGGGGCAGGTATGGCCCTGGGTCCCCACAGGCCCCTGTCCCGGGATCACAGGGGCCCTTCCCACAAAGACGCTCACTCACTTTCAAAATCTCCTGGTGATTCTCCGAGGCGTACAGCCGCCCGTCGCGAACGATGTCCTCTATCAGCTGCTGGTAGTCCTCTGCGCCCGCGGGGCAGGAAGGTGAGGCTGCAGAGCGGCCGGCACGCCCCTGCCACCGCGGCCCCTGCCCTCCCCACGCCGGCCAGCCACCTGCAGCTCTGCCTCTGAGCCTCTGGGCCCTCCCCCCAAATTGCTCTCCAGGTCTCACTAGCTGGAACACCCCTATTTAATCCTCAAAACCCTGCTGGGGTGGTGCCTTGTGCTGAAGCCCACGGACCCCACGCATTGCTCCCCTATCTGTGCCCTGGGCCTGTTACATGCCTGTGCCTCCCACCCCAAGACTGCAGCCCCCTGAGGTGGTGGGGGGGTGACTAGGCTCCCTGTACCCAGGGCCGGCCTGGGCTGGGTGCGTAGTGTGGCCAGGCTCACCATCGTAGGTGACATAGGGCACTTGGAAGCCTTTGCCGCTGTTGCCTTCATTGGATTTGAACTGGATCCAGAGCTTCCGGGAGCGGGAGGTGAAGGCGATGGGCCTCTCGTAGGTCTGGCAGGTCTCATAGGTGGTGATGGATGTGGGCGAGGCTGGGGGCGAAGACACGCCATTGCTCCTTGCCCACCCCCGTCCTCCGCCTCGGGCTGCTCGCCACCCTACCCAGTCAGCCGCCCAGCACCCACAAGGCCCATCGCTTCAAAGGCTCCAGCCACCTGGTGTCCACATGTATTACCTCTACCTCAGATGCCCTTCCCTACCCTCAACCCTCAACCCCAGTTCCTACTTATTCTTCTGAACCCATTTCCATGCTTCCTCCTCCAGGAAGCCTTCCTGACTGCTCCATCCCTGCCACATTCCTGCTCTGCTCCGGCGAACTCTTTACTACAGCCTCTCTCTATAGGATTGTCACTGTTTCCCTGCCACCTGCTCCTCAAGGACAGGACTGTTTTAGGTCAGATCTGAGGAGAGCCCCCACCCTGTGAGGGCCTGGGGTAACCCACCACCGTATGGTACATGCCCACGGGGCAGTCCTGGCAGGACCGTACGGATCCCTGGGGAGGCTTCCCGGGGTGGTCCTGAGGCAGGAGAGGCTGGTTCCCCTAACGCTCGGCCCTGTGTGTGCGCAGCAGAGGGTGGGGAGAATGCTGGGACTGGGGGGCTGGAGACAAGCGGGGGGGGGGGTTCTGAGCTGCCGTGGGACCCTGGGCAGCTCCTGGCCCTTTGTGGCCTCAGTCCTCACAGGACACGGCGCATCTCCAGCTCCTCAGCGACACCGAGTGGGACACAGGGATGAAGACCACGCGGCGCCTCCCACTCTCGCCCCGGTCCCCAAGTCTCAGAGGCAGCCTGGGCCCAGGTGGGCAGCTGTCATTCTGTGTCTGCCTGTGTTCCCCTGCCCCTGACCTCTGACCAGGAACCTGCTCCCTTGGGCGCCACGGCCCCAAGACAGCACACGCTGTGAGGAATTTAGCCTGGTCCCTCGGGGGCTCAAGGGCACCTGGGCCCTTCTGGCTGTGGTGGTACCGGGCCCCTGCTCACCACCTGATGTCCCACCACGAGCCCCTGGTGGGGGTGACAAGCTGGGAGACTGGGGCCCGTGGAGGGGAGGCGATGGGCGTTCTGACTCTGGTGTCTTGTGTGCGGGCTCAGAGTGGCCCTCTGCCACCCCTGCCCCAGCTTCAGAGGGAGGAGGAGGCCTGTGGAGTAGGGTCACCCCCAGGGTCTCGGTCTGGGCAGCGGGGCAGGGCATGGAAGGACAGCTGAGATGAGAGACGGGCGGACTCGGAGCTTTCCAGACCTTTCCAAACAGCTCTGCAACGCCCGCCTCTTAGAGTCAGATGGAAGGAGACTCGGGCCTGGCCCTGAGACACTGCGGGGAGTGCGGGGTGGGCACGTACCGCTCTTGCGCATGACCAGGACGTCGCCGCACTCGTCCTCGATGGGCAGGAAGATCTCGGGGACCACGACGAGGACCCTGCGCTTGGGGGGCGGGGAGATGTTCCACACGCACTCCGCGTTGGCCGGGTAGTCGCCGGGGTAGTTGGGGGACTCGATGTAGCCCGTGTAGTCACCGAGCTCACCGCCGCAGTGCTGGTCTGTGGGTGCCGTGGCCCGTGGGCCTGGTCAGGCCTAGCTGGTCAGTGGCTGGCCAGCTGCAGCCTTGGAGGCTGGCAGGCCTCTGTCTGTTCTTGGCCTGCCTCCCCCTGGCCCTGTCCGTGGGCCAGCCAGACCCTGTCCGTGGGCCAGCCAGACCCTGAACCTGTCTTCCCTGGGGGTCCCCTCCCCAACCCCTACCCTGAGCTGGAGGGCAGGCCCCCATGTGTTTTGGCTCTCTGAGGGCCGGTGAGCATGGCTTCTTCCTGGGTGCCCTTGGCTGCCTCGCCTGAATCCCCGTCTTTGTGTCTGGGCCTCCTGCCTGGAGCCGCGGCCCCGGGGACGGGCAGCCGTCAGAGCCTGAGTGAGCCCCAGCATCCCCTTCGTCTCCACCCCCGTCTGCTCACGCCTTTACTCAACATCGCCCTAGTGCCCAGCGGGTGCCGGGGGTGGTCCTCCCCTGAGCAGGAAGGATGAGGGGTCAGCAGGCAACACATGGAGGGAAGAGAGACCCACTCCCATTCTGTTCTGATTTAGCTCAGCTGGCTATCCTGGAAGAGGCCACATGGGACTTTTTTATGAGCTTAAGTGGTCCCTGCCTGAGCCTTACAAAGGAAGTCACCATCTTTAAGCAAAGAGAACTGAATGTAAATATGGGATACACACGATTTTCTCATACATTCTCATTTACAAATCCTGTCCTCGTATCAAAGTTTCTGGGACACATTTCGTTTCACTTTTTTCTTCCAGAAGCTTCCTTCCCACTTGGTTTCCCTACTTTTACTCACTAGAACGTTTAAAACTCGGTCTCTGTTGAGCTTCACCACTGTGCCTGCTCTCCTGCCCCGAGGGCTGCAGACGCAGCTGGGGACAGCCCTGGGCAGAGGGGACAGCCTCACCTCCAGGACTGTGCCTTTCAGGATTAGAGATGAATAGCAGCCCAGGACAGGGACTGACTGGCTGGAAGCGGAGTGGGGAAAGGGTAAAATGCCACAACATGAGCCCCTAAGAACTCTGAAAAATGAATCAAAATACCTAAAGACACCACCCTCTTTGTTAGGCCCAAATGACTCGCTCAGTGTGGGCCCGAGGTGTTACCGGTTTACCCGATTGGTGCTGCCCACATTTCTTTGGGGAAAGTTGCTTATGAACATGGGCAGGGGCGTGGTCTTTTCCCGGCACGGCCACCCTGGCCACACCTGGCATCCTGCTTCCTGTGACCTGGGGGTCTGGTTCTCATGCACCTGGCAGTCTCCTCCGTGCCTGCCTTCCACCTGTAGGGCCTGGCTCTTGGCAGCTGCCCCCAGACTCACTGGCCCGGCCTGGCTTTTCCTTCCCCAGGGCCAGAGCCTGCCGCAGGGCCCGGCCTGGCACAGAGGCGCGGGCCGCCCCGGGGGGCAGTGGAACCTGTGCACGCCAGGCGCGCAACCAGCGTTCTGCAGACCAGGCCATGCTGAGCTCCGCTCCCACGCATAGGCCTCTGGGTGGACATCCCTGCCCCTGGCCCCTCCCAGCGCCCCAGCACTTAGACGCTGGGAGGGGTGGCACCTACTTTTGCAGTGCGTGACGTTGGTGGAGCCGTCGAAGTCCGTGCTGGTGTTGCCCGGGCAGGCAATGCAGTGGTTCTGGCCGAACTCGGGCTGGTAGGTGCCGGCCGGGCAGCGGACGCACCGGTGGGTGGTGGTGTTGTAGTGGTGGCCCGGGGAGCAGTGCACTGGGGGGGCACCGGTGGGGAAGGGTGGGGCACTCTCCCTGGGCCTCCTGTCCCCGAGGTCCCAGCACAGCATTGGAGGCCCTTCCCCACCGCCCGCTGACCTCCCACCACCCGAGCCCAGTCCCTGGGCAGGCTGACCCCTCTGTTCCCTGATCCCGTCCAGGGGCTGCAGAGTGCTCCCACGCTCCATCTGAGGGGGGTTCGGAGGGGAGCGGGCTGTCAGTGGGCCAGTGGAGGGTGACTCCTGGGGTGGGGGTGAGGACTGGGACTGTGAGAGGAGGAGTGGCTGGATTTCAGCTGGTGGCTCTGGAGAGAGGGTCTCTCGTAAGGTGAGACGCTGACCTTGCCCCACTGTCCCTGCTGTCCCCGCACTTCTTCACCCTCCTCCTGCCACACCCTCCCTTCTACTGGCAGCAGGAAGCCCTTCCAGTGCCCAGAGGTGCTGGCAGCGCCCCCTGGTGGCTCCAGGGGCTCAGAGCTCCACACAGTAACTGCTGTCTCGGTGTGTGGCTCAGTGCCAGCCACCTAGTCTCTTGCCTGATAGTCCCAGGCTCCTCCTCTGACCTGGGAGGTTTGCGGGCAGAAAATGGTCCCTGGGTATTTCTGCCAGGCCTGTGGGGGCATCCTCACCTTTGGCCTCACAGTCTTGGAAGGAGGCTGCGCCCCCGTGCTTGGTGAGCAGCCCCCCACCGCAGAGGAAACAGCCAGTGCGCCCGGGCTCTGGCTGGTACGTGCCCACGGGGCAGTCCTGGCAGGGCCGGAAGCCATCAGCCGAGAAGGAACCCGGAGAGCACTGGCCTGGAAGACAGAGGTCACGGTTCACTCGGGCTACAGGAGGGCTGCCCCCATCCAGGGCCTCCTCTCAGCCCTCGTCTGCCCCTGGGGAGGGCGCACCAAGGCACCAACATTGGGGGTGGGTAGGGGCAGGCACCTAGGAGGAAGCCTGGGCCGCCCAAGGCCGGCCCCTAGTCGGCAGCTGCTAGAGGCTCCCCAGTGTGTGGCTTGGCCAGGCCTGGCTGGCTTCTCCCACCAGCAAGAAGAGCAAGTAACTTTGCCCCTGAGCTGGAAAGTGTGGAGCCCCCACGGGGAGCTAGGAGATGGTGGGAGGTCATTTATTGCAGGGTGTTCTGGCACTGAGTGAGGGGTGGCTTAGTGCCCCCTCAGCCTAGGCTCTGGGTTCTCTGCTCCCAGCTGGGCCACTCGGAGGTCCCCGGGGACAGAGACTGTGCTCCGGGAGGGGCAGGGGCCGGAGGCCAGACGGCAGCCTGTGGAACTCAGGCCTGGGCTCCAACTTCGTCTGTCCCCAGGAAAGGCTGGAGGTCTCTGCACCACCCTAAGGGTCCCACTTAGCCACCCTCACAGGCATGCTTTCCCCATTCCCTTGGGTGACTCCCACAATGGCCCGGGACAGGAGGCTGATGGGCAAGAGCCCCTGAGTCCCTTTCAGGGACGAGGTTGAAGTGGGACGGTAGTTGGAAAAGCTCTTTGCAAACCAAATTGAGTTTGGCACATGGACTGAGGGCTTCCCAGATTACCTTCAGGGCAGACTGTACCATTCTCGGTGTCGAGAAGGTTCTTGCCCTAGTACACGTCGCATTTCATAAAGCACTTCTATGGCCATGGCTGATGTGGCTCAGTGGACCGAGTGCCAGCCTGTGAACTGGAAGGTCACTGGTTCTATTCTTGGTCAGGGCACATGCCTGGGTTGTGGGCCAGGTCCCCAGTTGGGGGTGTGTGAGAGGCAATCAATCAATGTATCTCTTGTACATCTACTTTTCTCTCCCTCTCTTTCCCTCATCTCCCTCCCCCATCTCTAAAAATACATAAATAAAATCTTTTAAAAAAATTTCACTTATTTATCTTTAGAGGGGAAGGGAAGGAGAGAGAGAGAGAAATATCAATGTATGGTTGCCTCTCATGTGTCCCCTGCTGGGAACTGGCCTGCAACCCAGACATGAGCCCTGAGTGGGAATCGAACCGTGATCCTCTGGTTCATAGGCCCGCACTCAATCCACTGAACTACACCAGCCAGGGCAACAAAATCTTTAAAAAAAAGCATTTTCATGGTGGCAGCGTACTCCACAAAATGCACCAGGTTTGGTCAACTGTGACGCACCCCGTGCCTCCACCATAACCACAGGCTGGCCAGTAACGGTTGAGGTGTTTGTAAATTGTAATGTCCTTTCCAAACAGCAGGGGGCGTGCCTGAGCCTGGTGCAGACAGCCCAGTGCATGTACACTGCCATGGCCGATGCCAAGTGTACGCTGTGGGTCTGCTCTGTGCACAGGTCAGGACAGGCTCTGCAGAGAGCGGGGCTTTTCAAATTGTCATAAGGCTCCAGGGTCTTTGCTTTGGGAGCTTAGGTGGAGACAGAGGGCACCCCGCCCCCGCCCCACCTGTCCTTCCAGGCTGGGCCCACACTCGCCTCCACATTCAGATACGTTGCGGGCACCGGCCAGGCCCAGCCCGTCGCTGCTGGGGCATGGCGTGCAGCTGAGCTGGCCGCCCCTGTCCTGGTAGGTCCCCGGCATGCACGGCGCACACTGGCCAGAGTCTCCATGGAAGTAGGTGCCAGGCTCACAGGCCACTGCAGAGGCAACGTGGGGAGGCTGCTGGCGGCTGGGCGGCCTGTCTTCCGGGGCCTCAAGCCCAGGGTCTGCCCCATCAGACGGCACAGCCCTCGTCCCTGGGGCTCAAAGGGCACAGAATGGCCCAGATCCGTTCCAGAAGGGCCAGGGGTGGGGACCCTGGTCTTATGCCCCCTCCTGGCTGCCCCTTCTCAGGGTCCCCTGCAGCCCCCTCCACCCTGCCCGGTGCCTGGCCCCAGGGGAGTGCTTTACGTGACAGGCACTGTGACGAGTGCTGTGCGCTTCTCTCTGACTGGCCTCCTTGGCTCTGTCCACCTCCCCCTTGACGTGTCTGTCTCCCTCATGGGCCGTTCCCTGGGCTGCTCGTGGAAGGAAGGACAGAGGAAGTGGCTGTGGGCAGGGACTCACCGCACTTGCCGTCCTGGAGCACCTGGCCCGTGCCACACGCACCCTGGGCCTCCAGGGCCTTGGCCGACCTCTGCACCACTTCGTACTCAGTGCCTGCGACCTGGACGGAGAAGTGCTGCCGGCCGATGGCCTTCCGCAGAGTCCTGAGGGCGGCCTGCAGGCTCTGCTCCGCTCGCTTCCGCACGCAGTCCGCCTCGCAGGTGTCTGCAGGGGCGGGGAGGCCGTCACGGGCGCACGGGCGCCGGTCACTGCCAGCCCCACCGGGAGCTGCCTCCACCCCAGGCCTCCCCTGGGCCGGCCACTGCCTGGAGCGCATTCTCCAGCAGCCCAGGGCAAGGCGGCAGCATCTCTCTGACAGACCGGGAGACTGAGGCTCCCAGAGGTAGGACCTGCCCAAGGCCACGCAGTCGATCTGGGTGCCGGGCCTTTGCTACTACAAGCCATCAACTCCCCAGGGCACGGCTCACTGACGGGTACACTGCCCTGTCACTCAAACACCCTCGAGGCTGCCACTGCTCCCAGAAAAATGCTCAGCACTCTGGCCTTGGATCCTGAGCCCCTCCCGGCACGGCACGGCACCAGCCTGCGCTGCTAGTCCTAATCCCTAGCATGCCCACACTCACTGTGACTGCTCTGAGACACCTGCCTCACTCACTGCTTGTTGGACACAGCGCGCCCTGCGCTCTCTCTGACCTCTGTGCCTTTCCCTGTTCTATTTCCTCTGCCTGAATGCCATTCCCTGCCACCTCTTCCATTTGATGAACTTTGATTTCAAGTCTGGAATCCACGGCATCTCTCTTGGGAAGACTTCCTGGGTCCCTCCTCCAGGGCAGAAGCTTCAGCCCTGTGCCCAGTTTGTTCCCATGTCCCTCCCATCTGGTGTCCCCACAGTACTGGGCAGTTCCTGTGCACGTCTGCCTCCCGTGGCCGGAAGCGTGGCCAGCAGGGGGGGCCTGGTCTGGCCCCTGCATTCCCCGGTGTGCAGAGCTGGGCACACACAGCACATGTTTAGTGACTGGCCTCAGCTCCTCCGTCACAACTCAACACACATTTACGGCCAGAGGGGGGTGTTGGTGTGAATTACAAGCTCCCCTCTGGAACCTGGGAAGACAGGTCTTTAGCTCAATGGCTCTGGGAGGGCTGTGGGGACAAGCTCCCCCAGGCCCCAGCGAGGGTGGAGAGGGTGGGAGAGGCCGTGTGGCTGTCCCTGTGGGTCCCGAGCCCTGCTGCTCACACGGCCTCGGCCTCCTCCTCCATCCTGGGCTGCAGGCAGGGACTCTGCTGGCTTGCCAGGCCAGCCTCCACCTCCAGCAGCCACGGCTGGGGGGGAGCCCATGGCTCGCTGACAGATCCCCCATTGAGGTCCTCCGCAGCCCACTGGGGAACCCCTTGCCCACCTGAGGCCTCTTCCACCTTTGTCTCGACCTCGAACTCTGCTGTGATGTGGGTCACCTCCTTGGATGGGGACTTCTGGCCGCGGCGTCTCTTCTTGGAGGAGTCGCACTTGAGGGTCACAAAGGTCACGTGGCAGTTTTCTGGACAAGGAAGGGACGGCTGTGGCAAAGCTGCCCAGGGCAGGGAGTAGCGTCCTACCTAGGCATGCACACAGATGGCTGTCGGCCGGGGTCCCACTCATCCTCGGTGCAGGCGGGGAAGCTGGGGCTAGGCAAGGCCGGGCCGGGATCCGGGTCTCATGAGGGGCCTGCGGCTGACCCAGCCCTGTCCCAGCCCTCTGAGCCCATCACAGGGGGACACCGCCTGCATATTCCTGGTGCAGCTCTGGCTCAGGTGGCTCGGCCTCAGGGCTGGGCCTCCTGAGTGCGAGGGCGGCCGAGTTTGAGGGGCAGCCTTAGAGGCTCAGCTGTCTTCACAGAAGCAGAGCTGGGAGGTGTGCCTGCTCCCCCTGCCTGGACACTCTTCAGGGCTGCCTGCACCGGGGGACCGGCTGTGGAGTGAGCCCCGGGGTCCCGGCCACTTGGACAGAGGGCCCTTGCTCTGGGGAGCTCGTTAACTCCAGGTGAGGCAGGGACGAGGGACCCAGGGATGCTGGGGGACCCGAGTTTTCCACTTACTGCTGACTGCCTTCCCCAGGGACACTGCTGTTGTCTGCAGTACCCCAGTGTGGCTGCTGTGGCTAAGTGGCCATGGTGACAAGGACAGAGAGGCTCCACCCCCGGGGACCCAGGCTTGCTGGACGCTGGGTCTCGGCTCCCAGGCAGGGGGACCCCCACTGCCCCTGGCGTGGGTTGGCACCAGGTGGCCCACTCACCCAGCAGCAGCTGCCTCAAGGCCTCCTTTGCTGGCTCCCGGCCACGGGGCCGGAGGTGGCACTTGGCATCTCGGATCTTGAAGCGGGCCTTCTGCCTGATGGGGGTGGTGGGGGCACCTAGGGAAAGCCAAAGTCGCCCGGGTGGTGGCCTCTTCTGTGGCAGGGAAGGTCGGGGGTGCTGCAGAGGGCGTGCCTGAGCGTGGGGCGCTGCTGGGGGCCCATCTACCAGCACCTGGGTGGGGACCTCCGCTGCCTCATCCCTCTCCTTGCAAGGCCAGAAAAGGCACAGGTCGGATGGTGGGGTCGAGACCCAGCCAGGGGCCATCCAGCCAGAATCTCCTGTGGAGGAGGAGAGGGAAGCCTCCCACCTCCATCCCGACCCCAAAGCCAGTTTGCGTGGCTTGAGCTTTCGGGACAGGAGTCAGAGGAAAGAGGGAAGCAAGGAAGAGGAGGGGGATTGAAATACTGCAGGTGCCCAGACCACTGCTTCCTTTGCAGGGGGAACCGCAGCCCCTGGACTAGGGAACCCGCAACCATAGAGCCTTTAGAGCCCTGCCGGGATGTGTCAGGCACACAGACGCACCCATGCCGGTGAATCAGCACCCTGGACGGGAAAAGGTGCAGCCGACACCACCCTGCTCCTACTGAGGGGCAGCTGCCCAGGCCCTGGCCCATGGAGCCGGGGCAGGCGAGTGATGTGCACCCAGCACCTCCGGGGCAGCTCTGATTCGGGAAGAGCCAGTGGCCCCAGCAGATGACACTCACTGCACAGACTCAGGGACCCCCAAACTCCCAGTGCCTCCGGGCCATGGGCCGCCCTGGTGCTTCGGCCTCAGCCTCTGCCGTGTCGGAGGGCCCTCCCACAGCCTGCTCGCTCCTGGGCCCTGGTCTGCTCTCAGCAGCGGAGGCCCAGGAAGCTCTTCTCTTGGCTGAGGCCCTCCCATGGCCCCCAGCATGGAGCCGAACACCAAGCCAAAGGCTGCCCCCAGGTGTGTGCTGCATGGACAGGCCAGGGGCTACCTGAGCAGCTGGGCCCGGCGTTGGGGCTGGTGCCGTTGCGTTTCTGCGGTGTCTTGCCCTGGAGACCGGGGACGCCGCAGCTCAGGCTGTAGCTGTTTTCCGAGTCTGCAGAGAGGCCGGTAGTGAGGGGGGCCTGGGCGCCCCTCCCATCTGGGGCCCTTCCTGGAGACCAGCAGGGGTAGGGTGTGGGCCCAGGGAAGGAAGCGGCCGCCCCCTCCCATCCCAGAAACAGTCTCAGGGTACCTGGCGCAAAGTGGGTGGGAGCTGGACAGGAGAGGAGGCAGCTTTCCACGCTGCCCACCTTGCTGCAGGACAGCTGGGCCTGGGGGGCGGCCCTGGCCCGGGAAAGGCATTTGCCCGTCTCTGCGGAGAAGGAAGACATGAGACTCCCTGGGGCCAGCGTGGGCATGGACCACAGGGGACTCCCACCGCACCTGTGCCACAGCCAGATGGCGCTGGAGGGCAGGGGATGCGTGGGGATGTGGGGCTCAGAGAGCTGGCTTGCTCCCTTCTCCCAACACCGGGCCAGGCCCAGACCAGGAGCTCTGGAGGGCAGGGTCCTCCGGAGCAGGTGTCTAAGCCCAGCTGGGGAAAGGGACAGCTGAAAAGGGACACAGGCTTCTTGACAGTGACCGACTGGAAGCACAGGGGGCTGCTAGGAACCCCCCCCGGGGGCAGCCCCTGGACGCACCCCCACGGCGTCTGAAGATGTCCCAAGCTGAGGTCTCCCAGTTCCTCCTGTGTTTACTTATCCTCCAGGGATTCAGGCAGTCCCCAGACTCACAGGAACAGACTGGGGGTCCTGCCGTCCGGGACCGGTCAGGACCGGTCCAGTGGGGCTGTGGCGCCTGGGCTAAGGGAGCCTGCCTGTGGGGGGGTCCCACTCTGGTCCTGGGGGTCCGGGCAGGTTGCCACAGGGGCCTTGTTGGTGAAACAAACTGGAGTGGGAAACTGCCAACTGGGATGATCTGCAACCTGTGGCCGCACATTTTCCAGAAGCCTCCGAAAGTAAATGATCCAGAAACATGAACACACTGTCCCCCAATAAAACATCTGGCTACCCCGTAAATACGAGGCCCAGCGCCTCTGTTCCAGGCAAATCAGAACCACCCCTAAAACCGCCTGCAGAGGACGTGAGCCAGTTGGGCCGTCGCAGGGACCCAGGTCCACACTGGTGAAGAAACAGGGCAGCCACCCACCCGCTTCCCGGGAGACATCTGCTCCCCCAAGGGCTGCCTGCGCTTGCTCTCAGTTCCCCAAGGGAGTGGCCACAGACAGACGCCCGCCCTGGTGACCTGGGCTGCCCTCGGGCCGCCGAGCCCGTCCTGGTGGGTGTCCCGGGTTGTGAGGGTCGTGAGCGCACGGCAGCTATAGTGTATGTGCTTCCCGGTGAGCCGACACTGTTCCTCGTGCTTCTGTGGCTGCAAAGACGGCGCCGAGACGAAGATTGGCACTCACAGGGGCCCAGGCAGCCTCGGAGTTTGGGTTCCTTATCCGGGATGTGCTGGCTGCTGTGGTGACAAGCAGGCACATCTGACTGGGAGAGCTACTCATAAAGCGCGTGGAGACTTCGCTGTCCTCATCGTCCTTGATGCTTTGGAAGAGGAAACGCTGCAGAACCGTAAAGTCACCCGTGACAGGGTGTGATCCTAGGTTCTTCCGAGAACCTCCAGGCACAGACGGTTCCCAGAAACCAGCCGTTGTCCCAGAGCCGCAGGACGGGGGCGGGAGGGGGGCAACGGCATGAAGCAGACCGCCTTCGCCCGGACCCCTGGAGCAGGCTCTCCCGGCGTCTGCTCATCTCCGTGCTCCCCTGGGCGCACGCTCTGCTCTCCGTCCCTGTGGTCTCGGTCTCCCACGCCTCACACACTCAAGGCCACACACGTCTGACGTGCCCGATCGCGTGTCCCTCACGCACCGACAGCTCCCCTGCATCTGGGCTTTACTCAGATGTAACTGCCATCCTAGTTCTTTTTGTTTGGTATCCATATTTGTTTATTTTCAGTTCAAGATTTCACATCTCTCTAACAATGCTAAGAGAAAGACTTTAAACGTGTTTCTTCCATAAAGAATCCACAGATCTGAATGCAGGTCTGCTGCCATCACACTGAGCTTGCCCCGAGCCTGCCAGGGCTGCACGGCGGGGTCTCCCCACGCACAGCCGTGAAGAACGCCAGCCAGGACTCGAAAAACGCCCATCCGACGAGACCCACTAATTCCCGGCCCGAGGGCAGGCCTGTCCGGTGCGTGCCGTCTCCCGGCATTGCCGACCCCCACCCTGGACGACCACCTTGCTTCTCGCCCTGATTGCAGCACCTTGAATCCAGGTAACTTTGCTGAGGCACAACGCCGACGATGAAGGTAAGGTGGTTTTTCTCTCTCCTGCCTGAACGCCTCTCGGGATTTCTCTAAAAGGTAAGTTCTCGAGTTGGCGCCAATGATGGTTCGTTGGTATCTCTTATCAAAACCAACCTCACTGCACTCCCCAGACAGCGGCCATTATTCCCCGCTGTCTTGCACTCCCACTTGACTCCCAAAGAGTCCACGTCGGGGTCGGAGGCTGAGACCTCTCCTGCAACATCCGCCTCGCTGGCAGAGCTGGTCGCAGCGGCAGAGCACCTACCGCACAGCGTGCTTAGCCGGGACCACTTCTCCTGCCCCAGACCCTCCACTTGGAATGATGGGCGATTTCCTTCGCCTCAGTCTGGGGGGGTGTTTCTTCAACGCCTTGGTTGTCGGACTTCCCTGCAGTTTGAATTTCTGGCAGCCCTGGTTGTTTTTTGTTTCTAAGTTGGTTGGTGTCCTTTTGTTGCATGAGGAAGTGAAGTGTTTCCACTCACGCCTCTGTCTTGGCCAGGACGCCCCACTCCCCGGCTGTCTGAGTCGGTCCTCCCAAGCTACTGTTCGGGAAGCCGGCAATGAAAAAAGGTGTCAAACTGAACTCACTGGTTACGACAGTCTCTGCAGACCAGACACAAAGAGCAGGGACGTGCCCTGGCTCTGGGGGAGGGGCTGCCATCCCTCAAGGGTTCCGACGGTACATCATGATGACACCCACAGGCCCCGGCCTCTGCCCTCCTGGGAGTCTGGCTCATCAGGGTCACAGTGACAGGGAAGGCCTCCCCGGCACTCTTGGTGCATGACGCCTTCTTACAAAGCACCAAGGGCCCATCTCTGGGGACGTCAACAGTGCCTGGGGAAGTGGCCTGCCGAGGCCGTCGGTCCTGTCCGCAGGAACCTGACAACTCCAAGTGGTGGTCAAAACACCGCCCCTCACTTGGGCGCCAACGGGAGCAGCACAGCCCTCGGCATGGTCGGGGGCACGAGACCACCTGACCTCCTGCAGTTAGTCGCAGGCAACAGGGTGACCTTGGGCTTTCTCAGGCCAGTCAGGGGCATCTGAGTTGCTGCCAGCAATTCACTTTGAACTTGGATTCCCAGCAGAGGTGAGGCCAACAGTCTGCATTGGGGCTAAGTTAGGATGAAGCAGCCCGAACGACAAGACATAGGAGGCCGGGCCCAGTTTGGGGGGTCAGTCCTGGGAACTCTCAGATCATGGTTCTAGAGGGCCTTCCAGAAGCTTCTAAAGAACACCTTCCATAGTGCGTTTGTCTTGGTACTCCACACCTACTGTCCGGAAAGTTCACCACTTCCACAGCCCCAGCCCAGCAGGCGACTTAGAGACCACAGTGGGGTGCAGTCCCCCCTGACCACCACCTGCCTGATATCAGGACTGTCCACAGAGGGGTGGCTGCAGCGCCGAAGGCCCGGACAAGCCCTGGTGGCCCCGCCTGCCGCTCCGACTGAGGGAGGGCGACAGAACGGGGGGACAGAGACAAAGACTAGCCCTCCGTGCGCCGAGCCTGGAGAAAGCCTGAGGTCCGAGAGCTCCAGTATCAGGTGGGCACCAGACCCAGCAGGACCCGAGCTCAGGCTTCTGAGCCTGGTTTTCCTTGGTGCCCTGCACGGGCTGTGTGTGCTCCACAGACTGACCCCACCTATTCCTTCCTGTTACCAACACAACCCCAAACGAGCTCCTCCCCAAACTGTGGAGAGGGTTGGCAGCTTGCTTTGCTCAGCAAGGCTTTGTCTGAACGGCACAGCCATTCTTACCTAAGTAGGTAGCAAGTTCAGCTCTTTGACTTCCCGTATTAAGTTCATCCTGGACACGTTCATTCATTCGACACACATTCACTGAGTGCTGCCCCGCCAGGCTCTGTCCTGTGCCGTGGGCACAGCAGCGAACAGACCAAAGACACCTGCCTGGCCGTGTAGGGCACACGCTGCGTGAGGGCGGACTGGCCAGCCCAGCAGGCGTGTGTGGAATAGCTGCCATGCCCGGTGGCTCCAAGGGCAGCAGGAGGGGGGAAGAGCGGGAAGCAAGGGGCCCTGAGGGCACAGAGGTGGTAGGCCTTGCCCTGGGCTCGTGCTGGGGGACAACCCTGTGGCATGCAAGGAGCCCTCCAGGCTGGGAGGAGTGCCCGGGCCCCCTGTGCTGAGGTGGGGGAGCCATACCACAGCTCTGCAAGGCTGGTGGGGGGCAGAGGAGGGAGAGGATGGAGAGGCTAGCCAGCCAGGGTGCAGCAGCCTGTGACAGATGGCTGGCTTTGCTTCTGTGCGGAGGAGTCCCTGGAGGGCTCGGCGCAGAGAGGGGTGCGGTTGGACCCACACCTGAAACGCTCACTCTGGCCACCCCGGGAAAGGACAGCCCAGCCCCTGGGACAGGCTGGACACCTGGTGGTGAGGACGTGTCTGGTGAATGTGGGGGATGGTCCAGCACCCAGAGTGCACCGGTGCAGATGAGTGGTCCCATGCTCCAGCAGGCCTGCCCTGCCATCCTCCCTGACGCTGTGGGGCTGCAGCCCCGGGCGGTGGTGGGTTTGCGGAGACCACGTGATCCCAGGGGCTCCCAGCCAGGCTCTGAGGCTGCTGCACCCCAAAACACCCTCCCCTCCTCAGCTTCCATGGTAGGACAAGTGGGAGCTGAGGCCCCCACCCTAAGCCTCCAGGGCCTCCTGAGCCCACAGCCTGGCTGTGCGTGCTGCCCCCCACCCCCCAAAGTGTGTCTGTGTGCCCGCTGACACTGAGCGCGCTCTGCCACTGCATCCCCTCAGCTCCCATGAGCCTCATTCCCACCAGCCACGTGCCAGCAGCAGACAGCGTCTGCCTGGTGACCCCGAAGTCCACAGGAAGCGGTGGGCCTGGCCCCCCTCACCCACCTGCAGGAGCCTCTGCCCTCCCCTGCCACCAGCACCAGGTGGGAGGGCGGGTCCCAGCGATGGCTGCTCCAGGACACTCACCCACACAGTCCTTCCGGTTCCAGTGGAGCCGCCTCCCTGGTGGGCAGACGCATTCGAAGCTGCCCTTGGTGTTGACGCAGCCCTGGTCACAGCTCCCGTTGTTCATGCTGCACTCGTCCACGTCTGGAAGCGCAGGTGAGTGGGGGTGAGGGCAGGAGGGAGCTGGACGGGCCAGCCCAGGCCATGCCCTCAGGACAGGAGGGCTGAGTCCCTGATCCCAGGGTGGTACTGTCATCACACACAGGTGTGCGGTCACACACATTACACGCTGACACACATGTGCACATGCAGCCACACACCACACATCAGTGTGTGCATGTACACACACTAGACAAAAACACATGCATATGTCCACACACACCACACGCTAGGCACACATGCACATATGCACACCACACACTAGACGTGCACACACGTCACACACTAGACAAGCACACATGCATGTGCTCACACCAGGCACACATACACACCACACACATGCACATGTGCACACACCACACGTGCACACGTGCACACAGGGCTCCCGCAGACACCGGCACACACCCCTCCCACATGGACTAGGTGATGGGCAGTGAAGTGGCACAGAATTTAAGTTCCCATCAGGTCTTTGGGACAGGAGTGAGCGCTGGCCCAAGACCGCTAGGCTCCTGTCACCCTGGGACTCGGGACAAGCCCTTCCCAGCTGTCCCCCTCCATGTCTGTAGCTTCCTCTGACCACCAAAGACCAAGAGCACCCATTGGAGTGGGGGGGCTGGACTGCATTCACCCAGGGGAGTGTGACTATGAGCGCCCCTGCTACCTGCACTGGGGAGTGGCGGGCCCAGGGAAGCCGGCGCCCAGGTTTTGGGAAGTCCTTGCAGTAGAGCCTGCAGCCCACCCCAGGAGCCAATTCCCGCACAGCTGTGCGTGGTCACCGCGCCACCCGGCACAGCCGCCCCACAGACAGAGTGGCTACTCCCAGGTCACAGGAGAGGAAGACCCCTGGATTGCAGGTCCGTTCTCTGCATGGCCTTGCCTGTACATCTCCAAGTCCCAAGTCTGTGGCTCCTAAGTTCACTGAGAACCTTCCCCTTCCCTACCCACCCTGCCCAGCTCCAGCAGCTCTTGCCCCCATGTCTGGAGCTGCCTACTCACTGACGCCCCGGGTTCTACTCTCCTGAATACATGGAAGCCAGAGCAACCTCATTTTGTCAACTTGTCACACCCCTGATTAAAGCCTCCAGTGATTTCTCACTGGGCGTAAAACCCCAAGGCCCCTGGGGGCTCGTGAAGCCCTGTCTCCACCATGTCTGCAACTCCCACCCTGTTCACGGGTTCTACACACACCACTGCCTCTTGGTCCCTTGGTGTACCCCCTGCCCCAGGGCCTTTGCACGTGCTGTTCCCTCCAGCAAGCCTACTCTCCTCCGGACCCAAACTCTTCTCCCTACTCTGCCCTTCTCTGCTGTCAACATCTCCCATTGGAACAGACCATCTATGGGATTCTCTGTGCGCTGGCCACCACCCTCCAGACCAGGCCCCTGCAGCTGCTCTTTCCAGGCCTATGCCCACAGCCTGGTGCAGGCTCAGCGCCCTGTGGGACTTGCTGTCCCCTCCCCCCATCCTTCTGCCTTGCCCTTGGCTGAGAGCCTTTGCCTGCCCATCCCCAGCCTTGGTGTGGTCCCTCCAGGCCTGTCAGGGTCAGGGTGTAGGGTGCAGTGTGGGTGGCCGTGCAGCCAGGCGCGTGCCTCGGGGGGGAGGTGGCCCTGGCGGGCAGGTTGCAGACCTCCGCAGTGGGTGGTCCCGTAGAGTATGTAGCCACGGTGACACAGGCACTGGAAGCTGCCTGGGGAGTTGATGCAGATGTGGTCGCAGGTCCGCTCGAAGGAGCACTCGTCCACGTCTGCGGGGCCGCAGGGAGACGGAGAGGGGGAGGGGTGTCAGGGAGGGGAGGGCGGGCACGGCCCCATCACTCGGCCCGTCACTCAGCTCCGCAGCGCGCATCTGTGCAGGCCCCACCCTGGGCCCGGACCCTGGGCCCTGCTGGCCAGCCAATCGATTGCCGTCACTGCCTGGCTCCCTGTCTTGTCTCTGTTACCTAGGTCTCGGGGTCAGGAGCCACCTCACATCTGCCTGGAGGTGGGCAGGGCAGGAACACTTTGAATAGAAGGGCTGTTAGGGGCGCCTGCCATTTAACACCCCCGCTCAGCTGTGCTGTGGACTGGTTTCTGTCCAGCAGTGCAGGGAATGCCGCGCAGGGAATGCCATGCAGGTGGGAGGCAAAGGCATCGCGGGGCCTGGTCTGCGCCTGGGCAGGCGCTGTGCTCCCAGCGGACCCGTGTCCCACAGAGGAGCCCCGGCCCGGGTGTGAAGAGCCCCGGGACTGGTGCCCCCACCCACCCACCCCTACCTGCCTCCTGCTTTTGCCCTCCTTTCGGGAGCACCCCCCTCATCCTTCAGGGCCTCGAGCTGCCCCCATCCAGGCTCTGAGCGGCACTAACAGCCAGAAGCTGTGAGTCTCGCAGCCAGGCTTGGCCGTGTGCAGCCAGCAGCTACTGGAACCCCCTGGGGACCAGACAACTGGACAGCAGGGAGGCCATGATGGCGTCGGCCGCTCCCCAACACAGGCCTCTGGGCCCTCCACACACTCGTTCCCAAAGTTGGTCCCACAGGGCCCCTCCGGGTACCCGAGCTCCCTCAGCCGCACTGTGCCACCTCTGCAGTGGGTGGACCTCCCCGGCTCCTCCCTGGGACGCCTTCCCTGGCCCCTCTCACTGCTCATCCTCCAGGCTCTTACTGAATCCTGGATGTCTGCTGGGCTTGTCCTGGGCTCTGATTCCTGGTTCTGCCCACACTTCTGCTCCCACTACCCCTGCTCCTGCCAGGCTCCTGGGACCCTGTAAAAGGGCCACTGGAGAGCGCCCGCCTGCAATGTGATGTTCCTTCCACCAGATGGCAGCATCCCCACTTCAAAGCTGCTGAATGGGAGGGGGGCAGCGGGGAGTGAGGGACACACAGAGCTGATAAGCTCTGACACCCACTGGCTGTGTACCGGGGACACTTGCTGATCTCTCCCTGGGCCTCAGTAAAAGGAACTGATTGGGCTGGACGGCCTCTGAGGGCCCCTGGAGTCACACAGGGCAAGGAAGACAGGACACACAGGGGCACGTGCTAAGGGCCCAAACTGCACCTGCTTCTTCAGGCGCAGGCAGCATGGTGGACCAACCCCACTGCACTCCCCTCCTCCCCCAGGAGACTGCACAAGCCCAGGCAGGAGGGGCCTGAGAGGCCCAGGGATGTCCCCGAGTGGACAGCTGCCCGGCACGGAGAAGGCTCACCCTGGCACGTCCGCTCGTCGGTCAGCAGCTTGTAGCCCTTCCGGCAGCCGCACTCGAAGCTGCCCACGGTGTTGCGGCAGAAGTGGTCGCAGCCCCCGTTGTTGGCCAGACACTCGTTGATGTCTGCAGGAGCCAAGCGGGAGGGGCGAGGAGACTGGGACACAAAGCCGGACGATGGCCTGCCCTTCCCTGACTTCCCTGCCGCCCACCTCCCAGTGCTGGCCTGTTTCCCCAACTGAGCACAGGGCTGGGGTCCCGGCTCCTAGTGGTGGGGACCAGCAGGCTGGGTGCTGCCCCTCCCCACCGGGATGGCTGCAATCACAAAAGGGAAGGGAACCGATGTGTGCTGTTTCAGGCATGACAACGGGGACGGTGACAGCCGTGTCCCTTCCCCGGTGTGCTGAGGGAGGCAGCGGGAGGGCAGCTGGGACTGGGCAGACAGGCCGCTCCTGATGGCTGTGACCTTGACTCCCGGCCCAGGAGCCAAGGGTGTAATGGAAGTGGGGTCCCTGAGGCCCTGGTGCCCTGCATGCGTTCCCTGACTCTGAGTGACTGCCTGGCTGGAGGTGCTGCCATCGGGTGACCCTGCCTGACCCCTCGGTCTGGTTCTTCCTGCTGCCCCGCCCCAACGCCCGCCTGCTGGCTCAGCTGACTCTTCGCTTAGCATTCAACAAGTGCAGCTGCATCCTGAAGGTCGCCTGTCCCGAACCCCAGCTCTCTGGCCCTGCCACTGGCCGGGACTTCAGCTCCCTGAACACAGCATTGCTGCTCTGGGTGTGTGCGCCGAGACACTGACTAAAACCAAGGGTTTCTCAGCGCTGGGAGTCCTGCACCCGGCCTGGGGCCCGCGTTTCAGGACCAGAGCTGTCTGGGGTGAGCCCACGCCCAGTGGGCGGCTGGATCCTCTGCGGTCACATCACCTGCTGGGCACTGCCTCGTGTGGGGACTACAACAAGCCATTTCGGGCAAGGTCTCCGGTGATCCTCACAGCACTGGGGGCCAGATCTCCCACTTCACAGAGGAGGTCACAGCTACATGCGGGAGTTGCGCTCGGGCCCAGCCGCCCCATTTCCAGACGGGCCTTCTCCAGTGCAGCCTCCAGAGAAATCAAACAGGGAGGCCAGGGAGGGCAGAACCCCGGGCATCTCCACCATCCCCTCCCCTGGGGACCACAGGAAGCTCGGGGACTCCTCATGAGAAGCCTCTTGCAGGGCAACGAAGGCCCGTCTCCACTCTGCCCCGGCCAGCCGCGTGGTCCCGGGCCGGGAAGGGCATCGCCTCTCCGAGCCTCGGGTCCCCGCCTGCGGACGGGGCTGCGTGAGGCTGGCCTCCTCAGGAATGCCCGAGGCCTCCGGGAACCCCGACGCCTCCCTTCCCGGTCTGGGCCTGTCAGCTAGGGAGCCGTCATGGCAACCAGACAGGCAGTGGGAGGCATGTCTGGTGAGGCCCGGGCTGGTCGCTGGCAGGGAAGTGCCCCCCATCTCTGGCCCAGGACAGAGTGAGAGAGTGCGGGGCACTCGTGGCCACCAACCTTCATCCTGATGGGGCACACCCGGGGGTGTAGTCTTCTCCCTACTTCCTGTCCCCAGAGACTCCCTTCCTTCTCCACTGGGCTCCCACCCAGCCCTCACCAGGTGGCCGGAAGTCCTCTACCTGTCCACAGGTCTTCAGGGCCTCGCGACACCCCCGAGGAAAGGCCTAGCCCCTTTCGCAGAGGCCCTCGGCCCCTCCCTCCGAGCCCGGCCCGGCTGCCTCGCCCGCTTCCTGTGCGCCTGGCTCCTGCCTTGGCAGCCCGGACTCTGGCTGCCCCACTAGGTGCAGCTCCCGGCGCAGCCTGCCCCTGGGAACGGAGGCCCCTCCGGAAGCCTCCCATGACTGTGGAGAGTTAGCTGCTCTCTCGTCACAGGGCCTGTCCTCAGGGTGATGAGAGGACCTCCACGACTGAGGGTTTGGGTGTCAGGCACCAGGGCTGGCATGAGGCCGGCTCAGAGGGACTGCAAGGGGAGCCCACTGTCGGGTACGGGGAGCAGCTGGAGTGGCAGAGAGGAGGGTGGGGTCATCTGGGGAATGCTCAAACGCACACCGGTGTGTTCAAGGGTCAGTGCGTATGGGGCTGGGGTGGGAGAGGGGCACAGCCTGGCAACCCAGGGGTCGAGGGTGAGGGCTCTTGGGTGGGAGCAGTGGGAGGGCCCAGGAGTGGGCTGGCCACCCCTCATGGGCAGCACACACTGCTGGGCTGGCTGGGCGGAAGGCGGGTGAGGGAGGAGAGGGGTCTGGTGGTGGGTGGGCTTCTCGAACTGTCCCAGACAGTGCTGGGAGTGGCTGGTGTCTCTGAGGAAATCCAGGCTCAGGGAGCGGAGGCTTCTGGGAAGGCCCCATTGGCAAGACACCCTCCCAGCACCCAGTGGATGCAGCCTCGAGGCAGGACCCCTGCCCCGTCCACACCCTTGACACAGAACAAGGGCTTGGGGCACACCCTCCAGACCCCCCACGATCCCAGCCGGCTTCCACCTGAGCTTGTGGTCCTCTGGCCTGCTGAGACCTCTGCTACCTAACCTCCAGCTGTCAGTCTTGCCTAACAATGGCTTTTGGCTTCCAGAAAACACTGTATCTTTAAGGTCATTCCTTTGAAGTTGTCCTGGCCAGGCCTGGATGTACAGGCCGACTGACAGCTGGACCTCAGAGCCAGGGCCGAGGGTCTGCTGCAACCCCCAGCTGGGCTGGCCCCAGCCAAGCCCTGGCGCGCTGACGGCACCTCTCCAGCCAGACCCTGGGACTTGGGCCGAGAGCCCGAGTCTCTGAGACACCAGACCCTGGGGTCTAGGGGTCAGGTTTGGTTTCCAGGGCCCCCGAGGTGCTAGGTGTCCTTGTCGCGCAGTGCCTGACAAACCCCCGACCTGTAATTTCTAACATCTCAGACAACACCCAGGCTGCTCTTCCCCACCTTCACAGCCACCCTGGCCAAGTCACTCTCACCTGGAGCCTGGGGATGGCAGCAGCTGCCTCACTGCTCTTCCAGACCCTGCCCAGAGGCCAAGCAGTGGCCAGGGGATGGGTCAAAATGAAAACCTCTGGGGCCTGGCCAAGGCTGGGAGGATGAAGGGCCCACCCGTGCCCCAGCCCCAGCCCCCAGGCCTGCACCACCGGCCTGGCCTGGCCTCGTCTCCCCAGGCCTGGGCACACTGTCCGCCTGTGGGGCTGGGGTTCCGGGCCTCTGCACGCACCCCCGCGCCCCGGAGCGAGGCCCTGCCTCGGCCCCTCCGCCTGCCCGCGCCCGGCCAGGCCGCGCTCTGCCTCTCCGACCAGCACCAGGCAGTCCGTGCACATCTGCCTCGTTGACGGTGAAGGGGGACATCTACTCCTGCGCCTGACAGAGGGTGCCAGGAACAGGGACTGCGTCTCTTGCCCGTGTCCCCAGCACCCGCGCACACGGGGGCCTGGAGCACCAGTGAGAGGAGCACGTCCTGCCTCCGGGGAAGGGGGCCGGCCGGGGTCAGCACCTTCCCCAGACACGGAGCGGGGGCTCGGTGGGAATGGATGCCCTGGGCCACTCGGTGGGGACGGGCGGGGCAGCAGTCAGAGACACCCCTCCATGCTCTGCTAGGGCCGCTTTCCGGCCCAGACCTCGGGCTCCCGGCAGCCCCCGCCTCACCTCAGGAATAGAGCCGTGCTGCCCCTCTGGCCCTGGGTCGGTACCACGCCTCGGAGGGGCCGAGGCGCCTCATTCTACTCTCCTGCCCCTCTCCCAGGGCAGGCGGCTAGCCCGCTGCGACACAGCCAGACTGTGGGGGCCCTTGGCTGCCCTCTGAGCATTGAGTTCATGTGGTGAGGCTTCAGAGACCACCCGCCTGCCCACCAGGAATGCACCCTGGCTCGAGTGGGGGCTACGGATCAGGCTCGTTTTCAAATGAACAGGCGGAGGAACAGTTATTTCTGTCAATAATCACGAGGTTCTTGCCAGCAGAGTGGCCATGGAGGCGGTCCCGTGCTGTTTTTACCGGCTTAAAAAAGCCCGCCTCAGATGACTTGAGCCCCCCCGGGATGTCTTCCCTCCCAGGACTGCCCTCCCACTGCTTTCCAGCCCCACCTGCCACCGGGCAAGGTGGCCACGGGAGGGTGGCCGGCCCGCAGCACTCGAAGGGCCCGGCAGGGGGAGGCCAAGGGGCTGCGCCTCATTCCCGGAGGGGCCGTGGCCCGGGGGCCGGCCGCCCTACGACCCCTGCACCGCCCCCCCCCCACGCGGCCCAGCGGCCCCTTTGGTCCCCAGAGCGCAGCCAGCTCTTGCTTCCCAGCCACCTCGCTTCCTGCTTTCCCGAGGGGACCTGACCGTGCCGGGCACCCCCTGCCCAGACCACCTCCTGCCCTCGGCAACTCTGGGTGAGGCAGGGGACAGCAGGGGAGAGGCAGCCCACTCTGTCACTTGCCGCAGTGGCCGCAGTCCTTCAGGTGCCAGGGACCTCGCTCAGACACACCCCTTCCTCGTTTTCTAACTGCAAATGGAGGCCCTTCAGTTCTTCAGCTCACAGCCACCCCCAAGCAACTCCTCCAGTGACACGACACCCAGGGACCTTGTGTTTCTAACGGGACCAGCAGGCAACCCGACCCTGGTGCGAACAGACTCACACTCACTCCCTGAGCCACCCCGAGCCATGCTGTCACAGCTGAGGCGGGTGGGGTGAGGGATGGGCTGCACCCCACCCCCGGGAGCGCCAGGAATCACGGGGCCGGGAAGGCCCCCAGTGAAGGCACCTGTCACCCAACCGGCAGCTCAGTTCTCTGCTAGAGTCTGTTCTGAGGCCCAGGAGCGCGGAGGCACGCGGTGGAACCCGTGTTTCCGGGGGCCCGTCCTGTGGGGGAGCCCCGGTGCGGAGTCGCCCTCCTCTCCGCCTCCCCCACAGATGTGCAGGCGACTGCTGTGCTTCCTGGCCCCACAGCCCCCACAGCCCCACGCCCACCTCACCCCTTCCCCCGGCTGGACCTCCCACTGCTTTCCAGCCCCAACCAGGCTCCAGGAGTGGAGGCGGCCGTGCGCCCGCGGCTCCACGCTCACCTTTGCACGTCTTCCCGTCGGGCTGTAGCGTGAACCCCACTGGGCAGCTGCACCGCACACCAGTGGCCGTGTCCTTGCACGTCCGGTCGCAGCCTCCGTTGTTCACTGCACACGTCTCTGGGGAGGAAGAGAGAGAGAGGCTCAGTCTCCTTGGACGAGAGCCGCCTCCTTTCCTGAGACAGGAGACTTGAGTTCAAGTTCTACCTCCGATACCCTGCAGCTGTGGGGCTTCTCAGAGCCTCACACTCCCATCTGTAAAATGGGAGCATGACACCATCTCTGTGGGGTCGCCACAGCTGAACAGAGGCTGTGTCTGCAAATGGCAGAGGGCTGTGCTTGGCCAAGGCTGGCTGCTGACAGGGCCCCTGTCACTTCCAGTGACCAGTGTCACCCAGGCCAGACTCCCAATGCCTGGCTCTGCCTGGCTCCGGCACCAAATCCAGACGGGCGCTCCCCGGCTCATCCTGGCACGGACAGCCGCACCCTGGCCACGGAGCCCCAGGGGAGGTTTCCGGAGCTGCAGGCCATGCATCACCTCGATGAGGGCTCAGCCCACATCTGTTCTCACTGAGCGACCCGCCAAGCATGTCTGGTTTTTGTCCACTTGAAGCTTGTCTAGGGCTGTTTTTCTTCTCTTTTGCAAGTTCAAAGGGGCTGGAGTGGCTGGGGCATAGCTGAGGTCGCAGAACCTGTCGTGTGGTGACAGTGATCCTCCACAGGCCTGCAGACGGGTCTGGCAGGGCCAGGGCACCAGGGCACAGGTGGCCCGCACACCGAGGAGCCCGCTCCCGACCCGCTGAGCCTTTCCATCTGGGTTCCTTCCGAGCATCTGGCGCGCTTTGATCTCGTGGGAACCATGCCTGCGTGGGCTTCCTCTTCCCTTGGCTGCTGGGAAGCGAAGAGCCAACGGGCTCCTTGTTCTTTTACGACCTGAGACCCTGCCTGCCTGCCTCAGCTTCCCCTGGGAGCCTGGCTGCTTATTCTGTCTGTGTGTCCATCCGTGGCGTCTGACTCCTGTGAGCTGCCTTCGGGTCTCTGGGAGGGGTCTGGGATGAGTGGTGGGGTGATGACTACACAAGTACTGCCCCCAGTGGCCCTGAGTCCCTGATGCTGCTTAGACCAAATTCATGGTGCCTTCCCTTTGAACTTCAACTTGTGAGGGCTGAGGAGAGCAGGGAGAGGAGGAAACTGGGCATCCCCCTTTGTGCGTGCGAGTGTGCATCTGTGGTTTTGCAGGGTGGCTGTGGAGGGGGTGGCACCGAGTTCAGGGCCTGCCGAGCCTTCTCGAGGCTACTGTTTCTGCCATGACAGGAGCGGCAGTGACCACCTACAGAGAGGAGGGGCTCCCAGCTGGCCCCTCCTGACCTGCCTCTCCATGAGTCTCCACAAGCCCCAGCCCACCTGCTGCAGGTGGGCAGATTCTGGACGCCTCCCCGCCTTTGGGTGTGCAGTCCCTTGGCAGGGAGGCCCTGCCCGCCGGTGTCTCTGTGCCCTGCAGACACCAGGTCCCCAGACTCGGAGAGCAGGCTGCTGCCTGCGGGCACCCATGCAGGTGGGGTTCCGGGTCACTGCAGGCCAAGTTCTGATGGGCACATGGCCCTCCAGCACCCTCTTGCCTCCCTGCCAGGTCACCCCCTGGGGCAGTGGTGCTGCCCTGGCTGTGTCACTTACTGAGTGGCCCAGGTGGGGCACCCTTTGGGCCCGGACCTCAGCACTCATATCTGGCTGATGAGGACAATAAGCTTTCCCTTCCGGGGTGGAGGTGAGGATTAAACTCCCAACTCGGCCGAGCCCGGCCCAGGTCCTGGCCTGTAGTAGTTGCTCAACAAATGCTAGTTTCCTCCCTGGGGTTACAACTGGAGGGAAATCCCACCCCCACCCCCAAGTCAGGAGCCCACATATCCTCCCAAGGGCCCATGCAGCCTTTCATGTGGGAGAGCCCCTCCCTTGAGGGGGACGGAGCATGAGCCTGTTTTCCAGGTGCAGGTAATTAACGCTCAGGCCTCGGAGATCAAGGAGCACTGGGGGGATGGGGGCCGGGAAGAAGGAACTCAGAGCTAGGGTTTGGGGCACAGCTGGGGCGCAGCCGGGTGGCCCCACTCAGTACCAGCAGGACGAGCCCCAGGCCCCTGGGGGAATGGAGGTGGAGCGTGGTACCGGCACGGAGGCACACACCATGTGATCCTGAGATAGGACTCTGGCCAGACGGGCTCCAAGGGGCTTGCAGGCCAGGCCCCTCCTGTCTCCAGAGGGAGGTCCTGGGGGGACTCGAAGCTTCAGCCCCCCAGAGCCTGCCGCCCACGGGGTGGATGGAGGCCCACAGCGGGAGGAGGTGGAGCCTGAATGGCCACCCACAGTGGGGACCCCCAGTGCAGGCCCCTCCCCTGCTCTGTCTGCTCATTCAGTCTCCCGGCTGCCCTAGACAATGGTGGGCACCCAGCTCAGCCTTCCAGGCCTTTGTCCCCACTGCTCAGAGTGGCTGTGTGAGAGGCTTCTGTGCCTGGTGAGGAACCGGGGCAGGGGTCCGTCCAGGGCCTCGAGGCTGGTCAGGGGCACAGGCAGTGGAACCTGCTGGACTGACTCCAGCCCATACCTGACAGCCTCCAGTCACCAGCTCTAGCCAGGCCCCACCCCAGAGCCCGGCACAGTCATAAGTGTGCTGGCCGCCACCCCTCCCTGCAGTGTCACTGTCTGCCCCCAGGCCACACCTCAGAGGCCCCTCCCCCGCCTCCCCTGGGGGCCCAGGGCCTGGTCTCTTACTGCAGCCTCTGGGCCAGGCCCCCAGAGTCTCCTGGGTGGCCTGCAGGGGGTGGGAGAAGCAGGGAGTGGAGGTGTGGAGTCAGCTGTCCTCACCATCTGGAGGCCACAGTACACGGGTGGTTGTGGCCGCCACAGCGTTATCTGGGGCTGGCAGACGTGCGGCACACACAGAAAGGGTGACCATGAAGTCTCCCCAGTCTCTTGGGCTACGCGGTGGGGGTTGGGGACAGAGGCGCACAGTGACAAGACAGGCTGACCTGCAGGGGCTGTGGTGGCTTCCAAGTAGAGGCTACTGGAGCTGCTGGGAGGCCCCTGGCCTTGGGTGGTGACCAGCCTGCGACACCACCCTGGTCGCCGTCTCTGAGTGCCTTGAAGAGCAGCCTCGCCGCTATGTTCCCCGAAACCTAACACTGACCCGGCCTGGTTTCAGGGCCCTGCTTCTTGAGAGTCAGAAACCAGGCACCCCGTCCTCTCCCTGGACAACAGGGTCACCCCAAGTGCAGCAGCAGAAGTCAGCTGAGACTAAAGCAGGTGCATCCCTGTCCCTGGGGGGGCAGGGGCGTGGCCTGGTCCTGGAAGCTGCTGAGGCTGTGGGTGACAGGGTTCTGCGGGCCTGCTGTGAGGCTGTCACTCCTGCCTGGGGTGTACTCTGGGAAGGGAGGCTGGAGTCCAGCCACCAGCCTTCTGGGGCAGCGAAGGAGGCGAGGGCACGACCACCGTCCAGAGAGCTGTCCCTCCTGCTTCCAGCCCTGCAAGCCCCCCCGGCCCCTGTGGAAGCTGCCTGCCTCTGAGAGCTATCGGCTCTTTCTCAAGGCGCCCCCTCCCTCTGCAGGAATGAGAGGTTGAGCCTCCCCTGGCACAGCCCTTCACAGCTGGCAAAGCACGTTCTTGTCTGCTAACCTTCCAGGGCCTAGAGCAGCCCAGAGGAGGCCCTTTTGCAGGCAGAGGAATGGAGGCTCAGAGAGGTTAAGAAACTTGTCCCAGCATCGTTTGTCTCGGTCAGCTACGTAATTTGTGGGGCCCACGTGGAATAAGAACGGAGGGCCCTTATCCAAAAATGAAGAATTCCAAGACAGACAGCAGAGCATCAGCCAGCTGTGGCCTGTCTAGGGGTGGGCCCCGGGCGAGTGCGTAGGTCTTGCACCCTTGAAGCAGGCCGTGTCCCAGGTCACACAGATATTGGGAGAGGCTGGTATTTGGACCCACAACTTCGAGGCTCCGGGCTACTGAGTGCACAGACCAGGCCAGGGCGCTGGGCCCTCAGCACAGACCTGGAGAGGTGTCTCCGAGAGGCAGGAAGGGGAACAGGTGGCCAAAGGAGGTCAGGGTGAGTGCCATGGTGCCAGCCTCCATACCCGGTGATCGGGGAGAGCTCTGACCCACCAGCCCGGGCTGGCAAGGCAGGGAGGGCAGGCTCGGGGTGGGGGTCTAAGGCTGGGGGAGGGACCCAGGAGCAAACCCCTCTTCAAGGAGCAGGGGACCTCTCTAGGCCCTCCCACCCCCAGAATGAACTGAGGGCAGCTGGGAAGGTGGTTAGCCAGTGGCTCTCCCAGTCCAGGGGCAGCTGTGACCACCTGACCTGTGACCCTCTTCCCTCAGCCGGTTCCTGAGCCTTCCACGGCCCCAGTCACTTCGGGGTAAAAGCCCTTATGCAGTGGCTCTGGTCTGCTCCCCTGCCCTGTCCCTGCACGCCGGCCCCCCTGACCTCTGTCCAGGTGCCCCAGGCCTGCCATGAGCACTGCAGGCCTGCTCTGTCTCGGGGCCTACAATCACGCCAGTCTTCTTCGTGAGGTCCCTTTGGCCCGTGAGGCAGGGGAAGCCGTGTCCCTGGCCACTCAGCAAGGAGCGGAGCGGGGCCCACGTGTCCGCAGGTGCTGGTGTCTTGTTCCTAACCACACTGCCTCTCCCCCTCGGTGGGGCAGACATCCACCACCCGCCATCTGGGGGTGGCTCTCCTCACGCCTCATGGAGGCGCAACACTAGGGCAGGGTGCAGGGGGAACCTGCCCTGGAGCCTCCAAGTGGAGCTGGGCCCTGGAGACATGCAGGTGGCTGCTGTGATGGAGATGGAGGGGGTGGGAGCTGTGGGGGAAGGGGGCCAGTGCAGCCAGAGGCAGGGAGGTTGTGGAGGACAGGACACGGGAGGGGCTCCAAAGCCGGGGTCTGTGGGGGACCCTAGAAGGCCTTGCTTGGCACCCAGCACTGCTCTCCGAGGTAGCAGATCCGTTGGGCCCACGACCTCCAGGGGTCTGCCACGGCCTGGATCCCCCACTCTGCATTTTAGCCAGGCAACTCTGAGGCCCCCCGGGCTCTGTGCTGACTCCGGCCCAGCTGTGTGGGTCACGGGCCCGCAGGCCACACCGTCCCAGGGCACCCTTCTGCTCAGAACACTCCCCTCTCGGGGCAGCGTGCGGCGAGGTACATTGGGTCAGTGGGACTGGGGAAACACCAGGCGGGGTCACCATGTCAGGGGAACTGTCCTCCCGTGGGCCACCCAGGGTGGGGTTTCCCACAGGCGCTTGGAGAGCAGAACCTCCTGCACCTGGGTCTGCGGCAGAGGGGTGTGGGGGCCGAGGGCAGAGAGGAAGCCAGAGCAGCAGACCTTAGCGGGGTGTCTTCCTTTGGCTTGAAGGGTCTCCAATGGATTACCCGCCCAGGCAATTGAGGTCTTATGATAAAGCTGGGAGCGGGAACGGGATATGGCAAAGAGCCCCGTTGCTGCCCCTGCCCCCCACCCTATTCTGGCCATGGAGCTGCCCCCCACCCTCCTCTGGCCATGGAGTGGGGCAGTGCTGAGGGCGGACCGAGGGGTTCAAGTGCAGCCTCTGCCCGAGGTGGTGGTGGGGGCTGTTGCCACGCCTGCTCTGGCTCAGGAGGCCCGAGGGGAGACGCAGCAAAGGAAGGTCACTGCTTTGAGCCCCAGGTTCCTCACCGGTGATGCTGGTGGCACCCTTGCTGTGCTGGGAACACTGGCCTGGGACCCCCACCCGCTGGCCCCCCCCCCCAACACACGGCCAGGCTGCGCGGCCAGAGTCTTGCCCACGCAGCCCTGGGGCAGAGACCACAGCCCCACACTGCAAACCAGAAAACAGGGGCTCGGAGGTGTGAGGCGGAGGAATGGGACCCAGGGCTGGCTCCGGGGCCAGGGCCAGGACGATGACCCAGAAGAGTTAGCAAAACTCTGAGTCCCCGCTGTAGGGACAAATGCTGTTCTTAAATGAAGCCCCTAGGGGCAAGGGTGGGCTGGAGGGGTGGGCTGGAGGGGTGGGCAGCGGCCAATGGAACTGGTGGGCAGGTGGTCCAGGTGCCTGGTCAGTTTCGCCTGCCGCTACAGAGGCTCCTCCAAAGGTCCTGGCTGGACCAATGACTGTGCTGGTGAGAAAAGATGCCCTGGGCTCTTGGGGGTGCCTTCCGCCCACGTCCGCATTGGGCAACCAGCATCACCGTCAAGGACGGTGGGGGCGGGGGCAGCAAATGCATTCAGAGGGAGCTGTGGGGAGGGGCAGTAAGGAGGCAGGGGTTTTGAGGTCACATCCCCAAGGCCTCTGGGGCGCACTTGGACCAAATCTTGGGGGCTAAGAATCCTAGAAAAGGGTTAAGGCAGGACAGGGAGGGGCTGGGGGGCTGGCCAACAGTCTCTTGGGTGAGGACAGAGGCCCAGAAGGGGCTCCTGGGATCCAGTGTGCCCAGCTCCAGGGAGTGGGCCACCCTCTATGTTGTGGGGCTCACCTCCACTCTTGGCTACCCCATGTGGGCAGCTAGACAAGTGTGACAGCTGCTGTGGCTCAGGGACCCGAGTCCAGGGAAGGCTGCCGGGGGCCCTGCTACAGACTGGGCGGCATTTTACACAAAGTGTGAGAGCTGGGTACACCCCTGAGAGCAACTCCCCGATGCCCCCACAGATGGCTCTGATGGTGGGGTGCCTGCCTGGTGGTGCGATCCCAGCAGGCCCTCGTCACAGGCCCCCCAGGCAGGAGGACCAGGGTTGGCTCTTCTGCTTTACAGTCCTGAGAGGGGAGAGGACTTACAGAGGCCATCCAAGGGACGTGGTGGGGCAGGTCAGGCGTCCCGATGCTCAGTTCACTGACTGTGCACACCCAGCCCCCTGGCCCAAGTATGGGTTCCCCCAGGGAAGTCACAAACACCTGCCTCTGAAGAGCCATGTGACTCGGGCTGAACCCCTCACCTCCCTGGGCTGGGCCACCTCCGCCAGGAGATGGCACTGTCTCCCTCAAGGCCCTCGGATGTCACCCCCACATGCCCATCTGGCTGCATCCCCTTCCTGTAACCCCATTCCATGCCCCCTGTCCCCCACAGTGCAAGACCCTGCCTCTGGCTGCCAGTGACATCCTGTCACCTCTCACCCATGCCCCGGGGGTCTTGGCTGCATCTCCCGCACCCAGTTCACTGCAAGTCCTCTAGACCCAACAACTGGGCTCAGCCTGTGTTACTGGTGGGTTCTCTCTGGCCCCCCACTCACAGAGCAGCAGGGACCCCAGCCCCTTCTGTGCTCCCACCTCACAGAACGACCCCAGAGCTTTGGGGAGGGCACCTCCACACTGGCCTGTCTGCCGGGGGTGTGTGGAGGGAGCATGTTCCCAGCCCCAGCACCCTGTCCTCACCCCAACCCCCACTTCTGGGGACCCCGGAAGATGGCACTCAAACTCCTGCTGTGTGAAATGGGGCAGGTCTGCGGGCCACCTGCAGTCAGACCAGGTCCCCCGAGGCCCAGTCAGGGAGGGCTGCAAGCCCCAGCTCCGAGGAAGCCGGAGGACTTACGAGTGAGGGCTCTGGGCCTTGTCAGGGGAGGGCCGGATGGCCTCCTCCATGCAGGCTTGGTCCCTGAAGGTGCCAGGAGCCCTGGTTCTGCCCAACCCAGGTGGCTGTGGGCAAGTCATCCTCTCCAAGCCTCTATGCCCCCATCTGGGGCCGGCCAGTCCCTGTCCCCTTCTTCCCTCCAATACGCTCTGCCTGCCTGGCACCTTTCCTCCACCCCACTCTACACGTTGACACCGCTGAGTCACTGAGACCCCGCACCTAGTGGGCCTCGTGTGTGCATGTGCCCAAACCCAGGGCTTGGGGCCTCGGCCGGGGCCCTGGCTGACCAGAGACCAGCCGCAATGGGGGCCAGCTGGGCAATAGGGGCAAGTCTGACCAGCTGCTTCTTCTGATGGGGCCCAGAGCTGGGAGTGCAGGCCTGAGGGCAGGTGGCTGAGGTGCAAGAGAGGGTGCTGGCCCAGGCCCCAGGGTCCATCCAGCCTTTCCCTGCAGCTGGGCCTCCTGCTGAGCGGGGGCCTGGAAAGTTGTCCCACTGGCACCACCTCCCTGACCTCTGACCTCCTGACCCCTTTCCACCACCAGGCTCATCGGGCTCCGGGTCTCGCCCTTTCTCTCCCAGCCAGACACCTGCCTGCCTGAAGAGTGAGCAGTGGGGCCCTGTCCGCCCCACCCAGCACCTCCTCCAGGAAGCCTTCCTTAGTGCCCTGGGCCAGCCAGCCTCCCTGTGGGGCTCTGCTGCTCTGCGCCTCGAGGGCCATCAGGTCTGGCGAGGACTTGGCTTCTGCTCCATCAATCCAGGAGGTCCCAGGATTGTGACAACACAGGGAGCTGGTGAAGGAGGGTGGGCCATGGGACGGGGCTGACAGGGAGGGCTGGGTGGGCCTATGCCGGGCAGAACTGCCCAAGATGGTGTCTGGTGGGCAGTGTGAGCCACTGAGGCAGGGACCTTGGGTCAGGCTGTGTGAACAGGGCCAGAAGGACAGGTGGAGGGCGGCCCGGAGGCGACTGAACGTGTGGGTCTGCAATGGGGGCGGTGCTGGCGCCTGGGACACAGGTTGGTGAGATCGGGAGAGGCCCAGGGACCCTGGAGATGGCGGCTGCAGAAAAGGGTGGTGGACAGGGGGCAGCTCCTGGGTGGACAGAGGAGCCGGGAGCTGGGGGAGAAACAGGAGTGTGAATGTGCCAAGGGAAGTGACATCGCCTGGACCCTTAGGTGATGTGGGTACATGAGGCTGGGGACAGCATGGGATTCACTGTGCACCCACAAATGTTGGCCATTGTTACCCTAACTGCCCCAGTGCTCCTGGTCTTCCTGCCTTCCAGGGCTCTAGCCTCTTGACCCCCCTCCCTGGAACTCACTCAGCAGCTCCCCACTGAGTGCTCTCCTGTGGCCAAGCCCCAGGCAGCACAGGGCCCAATAAGGTGGACAGACCGTGGCATTGTGCCCGGTCAGGGGCTGGGAGCCTGGGTCCGGGTGCAGTGGTTCAGGGAGAGGGGCAGGTGCTGGCTGTGGGGGTGCATAGCACAGCTCCTGGCGACCATCCCGAGCCTCTGGTTCCTTCCTCTGTAAGACGGGACTCATCTCAGCCCCAGCTCTTGGGTGGTTGTGGTAAGCAAAGGCTGCAGACAGTACACGGCCCAGAGGAAGGGGGGCTCAAGGTTAGCAGTCCCCGTGGTCCCTGGGCCTCAGCTCAGGGGGGCCCTGGAATGGCTGCCGAGCCCTGGGCCTGCCCCTGCTCCTGAGCTGGGGCCTGGGCTGCACTGCTGCTCACACTTGCAGATTCGGGGGCGTCTCTTCCCCTTTGGGGCCTCACTTTGCCGTCTGTGAAGTGGGTCCCTCAGCTGCCTCTCAGGCACAGGAAAGCTCACTGGAAAGGGCTGAGACGGCACCAAGGAAGCAGTGGGCACGCCCTGTGGGGGACTGCAGAGGCTGGAGGTGCCCCGGGGGGCAGTGGGGCTTCCTGGCCTGGCCAGTGCGTCCCACGCCTCCAGCCCTCCCTGTGCCGTGGACTGGTGGCCCTGAGGATAAGGCAGGGAAGAGGGTGGGCGGGGGCTGTGCCTCGGGGGGCTCCTCCCAGCCCGAGAGTGAGCCATCTGTGGTTGGCAGACTCAGAGCCCCTTCGAATGTCTGTGTCTTAATGCCCAGTGACACTGTGCAGAGGGTCTGCGCAGGCGCATCTACAGACTAAGGCCCCGGTGAGGGGGATTCCTGTGGATTCTCTGGGAGGGCCCGGCGTGGTCACAGGGTCCTTTCAGGTGGACGAGGGAATGGTGGCGGCGGTGGCCGCTTGGCCAGATACCGCACTGGGGTTCTGAAGACAAGGGGGGCGGGTGCTGTGATCCCAGGGATGGGGTCGGGAGTGGGGGACCTCCAGGCTGAAAGGGCCAGGAAATGGATTCACTCTTAAGAGCTTCCAGAAAGAATGTGGCCCTGCAGACACCGTGACTTCAGCCCCGTGAGCCCCAAGTCACGTTTCTGACTTACAGAGAAGAATGCGTTTGGGCCGTTTTAAAGTGCTGAGGCTGTGGCACTTGGTGGCAGCAGCGGCAGGAGGCAGACCAGGCGCCTGGCCCCAGGCCGCTGTGGGAAAGGAGCTCGGTAAAGGCCTGGCGCCAACAGGTGGCCCAGGTCTCCGCAGTCCTGCCGAGCCGAGAGCAGGGCCCGGGGACGCACGGCCACACGGCTGCGTGCACAAATGTCTCACATAAGCAAGCAGGCGGCAGGCTGACCGAGACGCGTCACGCCGACCCTCCCACCAAACACCCGCGCTGGTTTCCGAGGGCACTAGAATCGGTTACAGGTTTTGAGGTCTGAGTGGACAGGCCCGCCCTGCTCACAGCCTGCGCTCGTGACTGGGGGTCATTATAAACAGCAGCTGCTGAGTGCAGCTGGAACCCCGAGGGCGGGGCAGGGCCTTGGCCCCGGGGCTTCACCCTCTGGACTGACCGCTGCTGTGAGCAGTAGCCCTTGGGTGAGCAGGCAGGTTCCAGGAGAGGCACCGAGGGCCCAAGGCTTTAGCTCTTGCACTCCATGTCCCTGCCGTTTGCTCAGGTCCTGGCTTCTGGCCGAGTAAAAAGGCAAGGCAGCCCCCGGGACCAGCGGCGGACACCGTGGGCACCTCTGCAGCCTGGGGACAGAGCATTCCTGAAATCGCTCGGGGTCAAACGGCCTAAGAGGGCATGTGAAACCTCCACTCTCCCACCCCCCAGGGGGAGTAAATCAGCACGGAGGCTGCCCACCCTCTCTGACACCTGGACCCTGGCTTCGCCTGGGCCCACACCCCCGGTCTGCTGCCACTCTGCGGTCACTTGGAGAGGGTCTCTTTCAACCCTCCCCTAGCCACCTCAGAAACAAACACCGTCCACACAGCAGATCACTGGCATCTTGGGGCTGGAAGACGCTTGCCAGGCTATCGCTTCTACCAGGCAACTTCACACACAGCCCCGCTCTAGCAGAACCCAGGCCCTGACCGTGGTGTCCGACCTTTGGGCATCTCTGGGACACACTAGAAGAGTTGTCTGGGGCCACATTACGTACATTGTGACACATAATCACATGCAAAAGTCTCATAATGCCTCAAGAAAATTTACAATTTTGTGCCGGGCCACACTCATAGCCATCCTGGGCCACACATGGCCCTCGGGCGGCAGGCTGGACACCCCTGCCCATCGGGGCATCCTGGCCCCAGTCTTTTCTCCCAGTGGCTGCTCCCCTCTGCCCTGTCAGGAGCTGGGCAGAGTGGTGGTTGAGGACAGAGACTCTGGAGCCAGGGGCCCAGGGTTTGACCTTGCCGTGGAAATTCTCCATGTCTGACCTTTCTCATTTGCTCCTGGGCCATAGAACAAGCTCCCCCCAAGGCCTGTTCTTTCCCTGTCCCCTCCCGGGACCTGAACAAGGGCCCAAGTGGAGGGCCCACCAGGCTACACTGCCTGTGCCCCGTCCCACTGGCCAGCAGCGCTGCCCCAACCGATTCCCGCGTGGCCTGGGCTGCTCTCTCCGCGCAGGGGCAGGGCTCTCGGGGTGTGTCCTGGCTGTGTGCGGGCGGCACTGGGCAGAACGGGGATGGTCGCCTCCCTTATTCCCCAGCCCTTGCCTCTGTTACTACAGCCCAGGAGCAGCCGGGTCTCACTGGGGCTTGCATTGCGGTCCCGAGGGTTACAAGTTGGCGGCCACGGCCATCGCCCCCGGGGGAAGGTGCTGCAGGAAGCCCCGAGGAAGGAGCGGTCTCTCCCGCCCGAGGACAAGACAGGCCCGAGGGGCTGGGGCGGGGGGTTTCCTTGGAGCACTCGAAAAACCCAAAATTTATTTATAAAAATTGTGTATCTATTCTTATGTGTTTAAACTCCGGTCCCCTTCACAGTCCTCTCCATCTGATGCGACACACCTGTCGAGACGTTTTTCCCACTGCTCAGAACAGTTTCTGAACCTGTCGATTTTGATGCCTTTTAGTGCTTTGGCAAAACGTTTCCCTTTGAGGACTTTTTTCACCCGGGAAACAAAAAACATCACTCAGGGTGAGACCGGGTGTACAGGGTGGGTGGAGCACAGGGGTCCTGATGTTTCTGGTCAAAAACTGCTGAACTCTCAGCGCGGTGTGGGCAGGCGTGCTCGTAAATCGCCCATCATGAAATGGACAAACACATTGAAAGTCCTAAAAAATTTTCTTCACTGCAGCCAAATGCAGCCTCTCACAACAGCGCCAGCTGGTGCACTGATACAGATGTTCTCCTAGAACACTCACTTAGCGGGGGAAGCCTGGCCTACAAGGGGCCTGCCCTCCAGAAGGTGATTCTGGTTAATTTGGGCCTCCCCATATATATCAAAAGGCGGGGGTGCAAGGGAAGCCAATCCTCATCTGTTTCCTTGGCCCCTCCTGACGCTGGGCAGCGTCCCCAGATCTGTTTCCCAAACCCAGGGAGAGGGAGGCTGCATTCTGGGCGCCTCCTTCCTCATGCCTGGCCTGGCTCCAGGACCCGGCTCTGGGCCATTACCCACCGAGTCTAATTAGACAAAGCAAGTGCAGGGGCCCTGTCTTCATCGACCCACCCCCTGCACCGCCCACTGCTTGATGTCCACTCAGCTCAGCCTCTTTCCCCCCCATGCTCTTACTGGTCCCACCTGCTCTGGAGCCCAGGCCTCCACAGCAGCGCCTACCTCTCCTAGGAAGTGAGGCCGAGGGGCCCGGGACCCCTTGGGACTCAGAGCACCCGCACTTCTTAGGTTCCCCCCATTCCCTTCTGGCCACCTTCCCAGGAGGTCCGCAGCACTGCCTCACACCTTTCTGGGGGGTGGTGGACATGCCTGCTTGGTGGGGCCTCCACGCCCACCACTTGGCCATTTCCAGCCCCTCCCAGGCCGACCCAGGCAGCTCAAGCCAGCCAGGCAGCCCCGTCCAGAGAATGTGTGGAGAGTGGGCCTGCGCGGTGAGAGGCACCCGCTGCCTGCTGGGCCCGGGCTGGCCCTCAGAGATCTCGCCTGAGGAGCAGGTCTGTGTGCTTCCTGCCCTCGCGGACTTCAGGGTGCATAGAGCACCGCCAGCCGGACCGTGATCTCCTCACTCCTCTGAGCCCCGCTGCAGAGGATGAGCCTCAAGCCTGCTCCCCAGTGTACAAGGCCACACCCCATGGGACCTATGGCCCCATGCAGGCCTCCTTCCTTCCCAGATGCCTGGGTTCTTTGGAGGTCCATGCGAAGACAATGAAACTAGGTGACCTCTCCAGGACCTTCAGGACATGACCTCCAGGGTCCCGTGACCTCTGAAAAGAAAACCCACACTGCCCCAAGCTCAGGGTGGTGTGTGATCTCAGGTAAGCCAGGGCACCCCTGAGAGCCTCGGTTTCCTCGTCTGGGACTTGGAAATGCACCTGCTGGCCTCACGGCTCCCAAGGCCGGTGTGACCTGTCTGAGTGCCACAAAGAAGGCCGTGACCATCCGAGGTGACCCCACAGCTGTGCACCAGAGGGCCCCCAGCCCCAGGACCGGAACCCCGACTGAGACATTGAGGCGCACCTGCCCTCCTGCCGCGCAGACCCAGCTTGGTGGGAGAGCGGTCCCTGCCGCCTCCGCCCTCCCTTCTCACACTCCTGGCTCAGCCCCGCTGGCAGGCCTCGGTGCCGCTCGGGAGTCTGCACGCTGGGGGCGGTGCTCGGAGTGAAGCTGACCTCCTGTGGTGCCCCCACAGCAAGTGGGTGTCCGAGGGGTCACTGGGGAAAAGTGGGTCAAAGCCGCCAGCCTGGCAGGCTTGGGCTACGGTCATTCACAGTATCAGGGAGCACCTCCAGGAGGGGCTGAGTGAGTCCTGCTTTTATCCGGCCTGCCCTGCCAGAGAGAGTCCTGCTTTTAATCAGTCCTCCCCTCACTGGGTATCGCGTTTCCCAACTACACAGTGAGCAGGCAGAACTCCACTCCTCGCCTCGAGGGTCCCCCAGCCCTGAATGTGGGTGTGCCCCCCCCCCCCCCCCCCCGCACTGTGGCTTCTCTCCTAAGGGAGAGGACGGTTAAGGACCGAACAGCCCGGACGCCTGCTTCCTCGCCTCTGGGCCGCTGTGCTGATCCTGGGTCCTAACTGTCCCTGCGGCGAGCACGCGCGGAGAGGGGTTAGAGCACGTGCCTCCTTACACGCAGGGGCAACTAGCCCCGGGCTCTGGGTTCTCTGCTACAAACACACAAAGAGATACACGTGTTTGATGAAGGGCAAACAACTTTAAAAAGGAAAAAGTTCACATCTGCAGTGGAGCCCCCACACGCACACAGGGCACACGTGACCCCACACACGCGAGCACACCACACAGATGGACAGCCCCCTCACACAGCCCCCACACGCCCGCACACACTCACAGGCGGACAGGCCACCACACACGCGGACCCCCGCACGCCACACACACGCGCACTCGCGAACAAAGGTGCGAAGACAACAAAGGAAGTGGAAGAAAAGTGTTACCCATGAGGAGCCGCCGTTTCACCCGCTTGTCCACATCAGCTACTGACGTGGCACTGAACTGAGAGCGCTCAATTGCAGCCTCATCCTCCTCTAAAACACAAGTAAGGGACAAACACGGAGCCGCTGGTTAATGAGAGCCCACTTCCCGCGGCCCAAGACAGTCAGCCTTCCGGCGTGGCGCACACACAGCCAACACAGCATGCGGCAGCGGGGCGTCCTCGCAGGGGGCTAAACCCAGGCACCTCCAAGGTGGCGTGTTCAGGGCAGAGCGAAGAGGCAGCAGGGGTGGGGTGGGTGGGGGTGGAGAAAGGGGACGACCACAGAAGGAGGCAGATGGGACGGGGGCCACCCGCACACGGAAGAGGCGGCTGAGGTCAGAGCAGACAGGACGCGTTTGGGAAGGGCCACGGCAGCAGACAGCGCCCCCAGGGAGCCTCCAGAGAACCCTGGCTCCAGCTGGAGGGAAGGCACAGGACGAGGCACCGCAGGAGGGGACAGGGCCGCGAGGTCCGGTGATGGACGCGCCTGGACAGCAGACACTCTGTCTCCAGGGCAGGAAAGCGCATCACACACTCATGCAAAATTAAGAACGAGACATACAGAGGGACACACACACACACAACAATGGACCCGGTTGGACAGACAGAAGCCCGGGGGTCGATTTGGGCAGCGCTGGTTGCCTGCTTGTCTACAGAGGGCGAAAGCGGTGCGCCAGGTGCCCGGTGGGGCTGCGAGGCTGTCAGTCGTTTTAGGGGTGTGCGGGGTGAGCCACGGGGCGGCCGGGGAGCATGCTGGCCGCTGGGCAGGAGGCTGCGCCAAGACGAGGTGAGCCAGCTCCCGTTCTCTGCTCAGCGGGAGATGTGCAGAGACCTTTGCTCCCAGGGGGACTTAAGGAGCAGGGAGCAGGCAGACGGGAGGCTCCCCTGGCTGGCAGGCAGCAGCAGCGGCCCAGGAGCTGGGTCTGGGCAAGGGTTTCTAAGGGGAGGGGTGGGAACGAGGGGCGAGGGCAGGGACATTAGAGAGGAGATCCGAGCAGGGGCTCTCACATGCAGCAGACGCTACGAGATGGAAAATGAGGAAGGATGAGCTGGGTGCACGAAGACAAGTCCTGTTAGACGAGGCTGGGCGGGTGTCTGGCCAGCAGCTGTTTGCGCTGGTCTGGGAGCCGGCAGAGGCGGCTTCACTGCAGACGCAAACACTGAGGGAGACCCCAGGGGACAAGACAGGGAGAGCCCCCGGGGGAGGGGGGACAGCAGAGACAGGAAGGGAGGCGGGAGAGGGGGTTCTAGACGGGATCAGGCTGCAATAGAGACACTGGTCTGAGGCCGGGTTTTGCGTTGAATTTTGGTTTGGTTTGGCTTTTGGCTCTGAAATAATTAATGGATGTCAGTTATCAGACAAGACAGGCAATCAGGGACCATCACCAGAAAAGCAGGAGGAACGAGGTAAAACGAAACCAAAACGGCTGTTGGAGAGGAGAGGCCACACGGGGGGGACGACGCAGCAGCAGCACCCGGGCGGCAGCCAGGGACTAGGATGGGACCGCTGGGCCCCGCCCCCCGCCTGACGCCCCATACCAGCGAACAGTCACGGGGGACAGGGTTCGACAGCACGCTCTGGGTGTCATGGCTTTGCTTGCTTGTCAACCTCTTTTTGTCACTTGAAAGTCCCTCAAGAAATAGCTTTCTAGTCGATAAGAAATGAGACCTCTTTTTTAAACAAAAAAATAAGCCACAGCAACTGACTGGCGGGTGTCTCGAGTCTGCCCACACGGGAGAGGAAGGGAGCGGGGAGCTGGGGTGGACGGACACCACCCCTGATGTCCCCTCTTGTGCAGCTGAAAAGGTGCTTTTGAGTGGGGAACAGCCTACGGAGATTAGGGCGCGAGGGAACACAAACATCTAAGCTTCTCCTTGGAAGTATGTGACTGGGGCTCAGACGAAGACCCCTTGCACGGGGAGGGAGGGGGTGCCGTCTGAGAGGAAGGGACTCTGGGTGGGAGAGGGGGTCTGGCCAGAGCCCCGCTGGGCAGAGCAGGAAAAGCGGGTGGAAGGCCCAGGCCCCGCCCCTGGCACTCTCGCCTGGAGACAGAGCGGTTCTCCTAGAACGCTTCCTGCCTCTCCGGGAGGCTGGGCCAGCCTGCTGCCTGGCTCCACGTCCGTCAGCCGGGGAACCTCAGGAGCAGCAGCTGCCCACCTCAGGCGCACACGCCTTCCTCCTCCCATGCCCGGGGCCACCCCCTCGGCGAGCATGAGGATGTGTGGGAGACCCGTGGGGATACAAAGCAGGGGCGCTCGGTCCAGGGGTGGAATCACCGTGGGCACAGCCCCGCAGAAAGCGCCCCGCCAGTTCTCTGGGTTCACTTGCTCTTGTTTCCCGCAAGCTTCCTTCTTGGAGATGGGACAGGGGTGGGGCGCTGGCTGGCTTCGGGCCGCCTAGCACGCCGGTGCGGGGCAGGGTGGTGCAGGGTGCAAGCGCAGCAGAGGCGTCCACTTACCGATGCACGTCCGGCCGTCCGAGTGCAGGGCGTACTTCTGGTGACAGCCACACAGGGGGCCCGTGTCCGTGTCCTCACAGCTGTGCTGGCAGCCTCCGTTTCCATAGTTACAGGTGACTAGTTAGGCCCAAAGTGTACACACGTATGCGTAGACAGAATGACAACAAGAATGATTAGTTCCCCAGCGCTGGTGCTCTTTTTAAGGGAGCAAGGAGGAAAGTGAGGGTGGGAGATGACCAGTGAGCAGGCCCACCTTCCCTGGACCTCAGCCCTCGAGGGTCTTGGATGAAATTCTTCACTGCCTACAGGCCATGGGTGGGGTGAGAATGGACTTTGGGTGACCTAGGCTTGGGACAGAACCAACATACAGCTGAGGCACTGAGATGGTGTGAGCTAAAGAAAGGGACAAGCTAGACAAGGTTATCTTTCTGGGCTGCAAAAGACACTTTAAAATAGCCTGTCAGGATGGGGCGATTGTCTGTGACACCAGGTATATTCTGGGGAGGGGAGTGTGGGGAGAGGGGACACTCATTTCCTTCATCCTTGAGAGCTTTCTTTTCTCTGCTATGCCTTGGGGCGTGTGGAAGGGTGTCCCCACGGACGTCTGTTCTCACCAAGTGCCTGCAGCCATCTGAAACGGACCCCCCTTGAAGCCCTCCTCCCGAAAGGCAATGTCCAAACAGACAGAACGCAGGCAAATTAATGCCGCCTCGGTGCAGTTTTGAAAATGGCCTATTCTTTAAGCATGTTACACAGCTTGCAATGCCTAGGGCAGAGCACTGGGGCCCTTCAGCCCAGGGTCTTAAACTGGCCCATAGCGTCAGTGACCTGGGTCGGCTGAGGGGGGCTGAACAAAAAGGAGCCAGCCCGAAGTGGGAAAAATGATAGACTCAAGTTTATGTAAAACAGGTGGTGACCGTGTGCCAGGGAGAGGCGTCTTGCTCACGGAGGTCCAGGGTCTCCCAGGGAAGGGTCCCCGGGCCACCCCTGCTAGCTGGAGGCCTCTGCCCAGGAAGAGGCCCAGAGCAGCCCAGGGTTCCAGGGGTGGCCGCTTAGCACAGATCCCAGGTGAGGGGAGACCCCAGCAGAGCCCCACCTCGGGTGGGACATCACGTGCCTTTGCGGCCTGAAACAGCCCCACGTCACGGGGGCGGAGGGGAGAGCAGGGGTGTCGGAGGCCACGCGAGGGAGGGTCATGGTCAGGGTCCCCCACTCCCTCACACAGGTGTGTGTGCACCTCATGAACCCCGAGGGCCAAGCTGGTGAGCACCTGGAGAGCCTACAGCTCGTACACGGACACGGACCCCAGAGCCTAGAGCCCTGGGAGAGCCGGGAAACCTTCCCTGGTGCTGCTGGGCAGGGTCCTGGGCTCTGGAGGGGTGACAGTCTGCTGCAGAGCCTCTGTGGTCTTGCTGGTCCCTAGAGGCTGCAAGGCCAGGCCTCCGCCCCCAGCCCAACTCCAGGTCTAGAATTTCCTGGACCTCAAGTGACCTCAAGGGCTACAGTGAAAACCCCATTGCTAACTGGACACCAACCCTGCCACAGGAACCATGCGGAAGGATCTAGGGCGGCGCCCTTCATCGGCAGGGCGACAGCCAGCTGAGGAGCAGGGGGCAGGGGCCGCTGTGTGTTACGGAAGAGCCTTCTGGGCTAGGGCTGGGCTCTGCTCTGTTGGGGTGGGGTAGGGGGTCTTAGCCACTCCCAGGGCCCTGCCTGGTCCCTGATCACTCAGACCAGGTCGGCCACTCAGGAGATGCTGAGCAAACTGTCCCCTGTGGCACCTGTCCCGGATGCAACTACAGCCCCAGCCACCAGCCAGTGCTCGCAGCTCTCTCCCCAGCACCCCACCCAGGGCTCGGCCAGGGCGGCGTTAGCCAGCCCTGCTCACTGCAGTAGTGTTTACGTTTGGCCAAGCCTGTCGACAAGTCTGGCTGTGGCGCAGGGGCCTGTCCTTGGTTAGTTCCTAAGGACACCCCAGTTACCAACAGGGAGGACTGGGGAGGGTAGGGCTGTTCACTTCCTGCCCTGCAGGTAGCCCGGCGACGGGGGTGTCTGTGCATCTGTGTAGAGCACAGGAGGGTCAGGCAGGACTCCCAGGGCAGGAGCAGCACTTCCCTGAGTGGCCCTTCCCTGGGTGACGGAAACTGCGAACCTGTTCACCACTGCGATCCCCCAGGGTGGGCCGGAAGGAAGAGGAAGGCTGGGTCCATGTCTGGAACCTCGCCGTGGAGGAAGGAAGCGTGTTCGCTTTGAGGAACGGATGGATCATGAATGGGGGCTGGAGCATGAACTCCGTGGAGACAGGGACTGTGTCTAATGCTGGTGGGTCCCCCCAAACCCTCGGTGACTGCTGGAGGAAAGCATGAGCTGGGGAAGGTGTGGAGGGTGCCCACGGAGAGCAGGTGCCCTGATAGAATCACGAAGACCAGGGATGGTGGACCAACAAGGGCCGCTGTCCTCTCTGCAGGACGGAGGATGGAAAGCAAGGCTGTTTTCTTACAGGAGCTGGTGGGCCGCAGCAGCCCCTGCGGTGGCCAGCACAGCCGCTTTCCCGACGGGGAGCCGGTCCGGGCCCCTCCACAGCACCGCCTGCGTCGGGAAGCGGGCTGGGCAGGGAGGGCCCATCTCCGCCAGGCTGGGCATGCTCAGGGCGGCCTCCCTCAGCTCCCGCAGACACGGGTGAGCACTGCTGCGCTTGGGGCACCGGTGCCCCGTGAGCGGAGGTCTCGCTCCCGCACTGCCCACGCAGCTGGTGGAGACGTGCTTGGGCTTTGGAGAACTAGCTGAGTGTGTCTGGCCCCTGTCCTACTTCGCTTGCTGGCCGCTGTTCCCACCGTGAAGCTGGGCGACCCCACTGAAAGGCTGCATTACACCGAGCCTCAAAGCGGCCCCTTTGGCCAGAGGCCTCATTCAACCCCGGCTTCCCGGGGTGCAAGGTGAGTTCTGGGCTTATGTCCCGGGCTGGGAGCCCCCAGACCAAGCTCTTTTCCTTCTTTGTGCCGCTGCTGCTGAGGACTGGCTGGGGCAGCTTCCAGGAGCCTGAGCTGGTACACCCCTGTGCCACAGCCCCTCCGTTCCCTCAGAGAGTGAGAACTCAGAGCGATGGGTCTCTGGGGGAAGGGGGAGCGGTGGGGGCACAGGAGGCACTGGCAGGGCCATGGTATGGGGCCCCAGGTAAAACTTGCCAGTTCCAGGGCTGTGTGGGTGGGGACATGCCGGGAGGGAGACCCTCAGGCCTGGGGTTCACCACCCTGTCCCTCAGGCCTCCCCAGACCCTCTAGGAGCCCTGCCTTTTTCTCCCCACCCTGGGCCGAGTCCTGCAGAGACCGGACAGACCCCCCACAGAGCAACGGCAGGAGACGCGTGGGGATGTCTGACCCATTTGCCTCCATCTACCTACGTGTGCAGTCCTTCTGGTTTTGGGCAAGGTCAAAGCCGGGCCTGCAGTCACAGGCCACCCCACCTTTGGGCGTCTCCCGGCAGATGTGGGCACAGCCGTGGTCTTTGTTCATGCAGTTCATACCCTCTGAGAAGAGACAGACAGGAGAGGGACGGGGGACCGGGGGGAGAGAGGGAGGGAGAAACTTTCAGGCTGAAAGCGGTCTAACAGAGAGTCCCAGGGCAGCTCTGAGCACACGCACTGCACACTCAGAGGACACACCCACCTGCCCCAGGGAAGGCCCTCCCAGGGCCCGCTGCCCCCAAGCCTCGCTCCCAGATTCGTACAGTAGGTGGCCGGGAGGGGCCCCCAGGGGGACGGTGGTGCTGAAAGGACGTGGTGCCCGGTGCCTTCCAGTGTGCAGGAGGATGCCTCTGCGGGCGGGCTCCGCCCCGAGCCCCCGGTGGTTTTGCCCAGGTGCCATCTGGCCCCTGGGCCTGGTCAGTGGGTTTCTGCTCAAGTCCACCCCGACCTCAGAGCCTTGTCCTCACCAGCCCCATGGCCGAGCACTGGACCACACGCTACCCCCGACCCCCACCAGCTACGGCGGGGTCTCCATGTGCACCGGGTCATCCTAGAGGTCCCTCACTGCCACGTGTCCAAACAGACAGAATGCAGCTCTGCACACACGCATATGCCACACACACACACACACACACACACGCACCCCCGCCCCATGGAGCGCATCCCAGGTTCAGGGGCACACACATCACCATGTTCCTATTCTTGCCCAAGATTCCTGCAGGATGTCAGATGCTACTTTTTACTTTTCTCTCTGCCATCTTGTCTTAAAAGGGCAGCCAGTGCTGGCCTCCCTGCTGCCTGGGAGTGTTCAGCGGGGAGGAGTGCCAGAGGGGCCAGGGCTGGCCCCCCGCCTGCCACGGCGCCCCCACCCTCCCCCTGCAGCAGCCTTGGTATCTGCAGCCTGGCCCGTGGCGGCCCTGCCTGGCAGGCCCTTCCTGTGTGTCCTCCGGCCAAGACTCAGGAGCCCCGTCCCGCACAAGACCAACCAACTCCCTGCCTCCTTTCCTCCCGGGCTCTCAGCCTCCGCTGTGGCTCAACACCCCAGGCGGGGACAATGTCCTGAGCACGCTCTGGGGCCCCTCGTCCCCTATAAAGGCAAGCGGCCCTTTCCCAGACCGGAACCACAATCATGACGCCTGCCCCGAAGGCCCGAGGGGTCTGGACAACACAACCCCCCCCCGCCACCTCCCCCCACACTGGAGACCTCACTGAATGTGGAGCTGGGCTGCCCGCGGGTTTCGAGGGCAGGGCTCGCGGACGCCTGGCCTCTGCACTCCACCTAGTCGGCTCTGAGGGCCCTGGTGTGACAGAGAGGCCAGGGTCCCCTCCCTCAGTCAGCTACGGTTCCTGGGACTGTCCCCCCCCCCCAGGAGACCGGATTTCCCTCTCTGGCTGCCTGGAGAGGCCCGGACCCCTCCCAGTGGACCCCAGTGGATGTTCATCTTCCTGGTGATTCTCAAGGAGCTTCCAGAAGTTATTAGGTCTGGGGTCATGTGAGACGGTGCAGGTCACGCGTCCGTCCACTCAGAGGCTGACGGTGGGTAAAAGGGGGAGCTGCTGTCTGCCCACACACCGCCCTGAGCCCCGGCTCCTGGGTCCCACTGCCAGGGGTTGGCCTTGGACGGCAGCAGGAACCTCGCAGACCGGGACACGCGGGTGGCCTCCTCTCCCAGGTGGCGGACAGCCTCTCCCAGGCTCTTCAAGGACTAGCTCAGTGTCAACCCCATCCACTTTATGCACGGTCGGGGGGACTGAGAATCGACATGTCTCTAAGAAGACAAACGTCCTGCCAGCTACAGTAACAATTCTTAAGTTAAATCAAACAGAAAATTGAAATCAATGAAGCCTGTGTTCTGCTCAGCATGCTGACCTCTGGTTTCACCTGATTTTATTGCGCTTATTAGTCCTCCCCCTTGATTGTCTTACGCATTCAAATCAAACTGTTGGACCGATGCAGAGTATGACCGACTGACCCGCAGCTGAATCGGCCAGGCACTCGGGTGCTGGGCTCTTCGCAGGAAGCTGCATGCTCATGGGGAACTCGCTACATTTCGGAACAGCAGGTTTGCACACCCAGCACAGCGGCGCACCGATGGCTGCTTAGCACCTGGTGGGGGAGGGGTGAGGCTGGGGCGGGGGCCGATTGGCAGCATTTGCCAATTTCTGTGGTGTAAATGCTCCCTCCGAACTCCACGAAGACATCACTGGATGGAAGTGGCTCTCGAGGGCTGGTACGAGCCAGCCCAGCACATGGTTGTCTCAGAAAAAAGGTCTGGTGAGGTCAGGCAGGGGTGAGCAGAGTCTGGCTTCTTGACCGCTTGCGCCTCTCGGAGAAAATCGCTTCGCTTCTCGTGGCCTCGTCTGGAACCCAGCAGTGACGACGCCCTACCTCCCACCTCCCAGCCGTAGGGAGCCGGAGATGGCAGGTCCCCCGTGACTAAGGCACACGGAGTCCTGGGGCCGGGGCCACCTGCCGCAGGGCTGGCGGAAGTGCAGCCTCTTGGGGCCTTGGTGTGGCCAAGCAGCTCTGCCACAGAGGCGGCTCTGGCAGCAGGGCTTCCCGGGGCCCTGGAGACGTGTTCAGTGCCTCTGCTGGTCTTCTGAGAGACTGGCCTGGCGAGGGTTTGGCCAGCACGTGGTGGCCGATGAGCAACCTCCCTGCCCGTCATCCTTGGCCACTGTCAGCGTGGGCTGCGTCCAGGGGCACCCTCACTCCCTGCTCCTGTGGACTTCGTGGTTCCTTGGTGCCCACAGATATAAAGGGAGCGGGCATCCTGCCTTCTTTCTGGCTTCGCTGCCCGCCACCTCTTGCACAGTCCCCAGGCCCATGACCTTGCTCCGCTGGCTGACCACCCCCAAAGAGCTCCATGCCCCCTTGCTTCTCCTGTCCCCTGTAAACAAAATCCTGGGCCCGTCTCAAACTCCGTCAGTTCTGCAGAGCTTCCTGACAGGTTATGCGCCCCCCAGGCCACCACGCCACGTGTGTCTCTCAGGCTGTCCCACGACCGCACAGGAAGCCGACACCGATCAAGCAGACCCGCGCTTCCTTCCGAAGCCGGGACAGCCGAGGGCCCTGCTGAATCTCATGCTTCTATGTGGTGGAGAAGCGGGGACTGAACTTCCATTGCCAGCCGAAAAGTCACAACTGACAGGAAACCCTGGTCATCAATACCAACCATAAACTTGTCACTGGGGAGCTGACGTGGGTCTGAACTTGGGACGAGAGACAGAGCACTCAGTGTTAGACATCACTCAGCTCCCCCACACCATGGACTTGCCACCGGTGATCGATATTTCTTTCTTTCTTTCTTTCTTTCTTTCTTTCTTTCTTTCTTTCTTTCTTTCTTTCTTTCTTTCTTTCTTAAAAACGATTTTAAAAGATCTATTTATTTATTTATTTTTAAAGGGAGAGAAGGGAGGGAGGAAAAAGAAACACCATTGGTTTCCTCTCACATGGGCCCTGACCAGGGACCTGACCCACAACCCGGGCAGGTGCCCTGACCAGGGGTCAAACTGGCCACCTTTCACTTTGTGGGATGACGCCCAACCCACGGAACCACACCAGTCAGGGCTGAGCTTCTTTTCGGAGAATCTAAACCAATAACAAAACAAGGCGATGTCGCTGTTCTGCTGGCAAAGGACAGCTTGGGGGAGTGACCTAGCTTTCTAGGTCACAGTTGATGGGCACTGGGAAGTCGGACCCAGCCCCCTCGCCCCCCACTGAGGACCGGGGCCGAGGGCGGGCGATCTGCCCTCACTTGAGGCCCCACACAGGCTCCGGGGCCCTCGGGTCTCCTCTGCTTCTCCAGCTGAGGGCAGGGGTGGGGCTGGGTCTGGAGCCAGCAGGATTCAGCTCCTTTTCACATTTCTGGCAATTATAGAAAAGCCCAAAGAATCTGTGTTTATCTGTAGCTACTCATAATTAACATACTAGAAATTAAACAGGGAAGCTTAAATTAACTTATTTAAAAATAGAAATTAAAAATGTATTATGTTCACATTAGTGTCTTTTTTATTAAAAAGGATATCTTCCAGAGCAGGGGAGAGGCCTCAGAGAGGAGTGCCCTGCCGAGGGCAGAGTGGGGGGTGGGTACTGATTCTTGCCCATGGTGTTTGAACCCCTGGGGGCACAGCTGGGCCTGCAGCCTCCGGGCACCTGTCCCCCTCACGTGTACCAGGTTGAGGGCGTCTGCGCTGGCGGCACCTGCTGCCATGGGGGTGCGACAGGGGTAGTGACCGGCGGTGGTGCTGGAGAGGCTGACCGCCTTGCATCGTTGCTCCTCTGCTCCGTCCCACACGCGAACTTGCCCTTCCTCATTGAGAGTCCAGACTCCTCAACCACAATTACGAGCCATGGCGAGTGTGAGCCAGGGAGCTCCGTGGCTCCCCCCCTCCGGTGCCTGCGCTCCCCTTGCCCCAAGCACTGGTGTGTGGCTGTGCTGTTTCCCTCTGCTCTTTGCCCAACCTCCTGGTCAGCCCTGGCTCTCCCCTGAGCAGCCACAGTCCCGGGAGCAGGCGCTACGGGGTGCACCCTGGAGGCACCACCAGCTGCCAGGATCATGTGGCCTGGAGTCTTCTCAGCCACTTCCTGGGGCTTCTGTCCCTAAGCAGATGGTTGTGGGATGCCCGGGACAGGTGCAGCCACCCCGCCTACCTCCCTGTCCTGATGTGGGAGAGTAACCACAGGGCCAAGGGTGGCGGGGAAGTGAGATGTAATTTCAGACTCCTTCCCAGAAAGCCTGGTCTTCAGGGGCCTGGTGCCAGCCAGCCAGGCTGCCCGCCAGGTCGAATCTAATTTGATCCGACCTGCCCAAATCCAATTAGGTCGTGCAAACTCGGACTGACCGTCTCGCTGGTGCCCAGGGGTGGGGAGTGGAGACAGATGCTGTGCAGCAAGGTTGCCAGGTTCCAGCGCAGACTCTGGCACTTGCTGCATGACCTGGGGCAATCACGTCATCTCTCTGGCCCTCATTCCCAACTGTATAGAAGTGGGCAGTCACAGGACCTCCCTCCAGCTCACTCAGCGTGCACGCACTCCCCTTCCCTGGGCCAGGGAGGTTGGCTGAAGGTGCAGGTAAGGGCTGGAGGGACTCAGCCCGGGCAGAGGAGCCACGAAATGTGATAAATCGGGCAGTGTTACACCTGTGTCGAGAAATCTGTGGATGCTGCGGGGAAGCAGGGGAGACAGCAGGCAGGAAGCACATGGGGGGCCGGCGCTGTCACCCTGAAAGAGATGAAGAAGCCTAGGGAAGGGGCGGCGGTGTGGGGACAAGAGGAAGGCTGGACTTGTGACACATTTAAGAGGCCCTTTCCCTGAGTTTTCCAGGAGCCGTGGAGGGCCTTGGGCTCCAACAGTATCTTCGTTTAATTTAACTCTCACCATGAGCCTGAGAAGTGGGTGCTGCCATTCCCATTTCCCAAACAAGCACATGGAGGCTGTGCCGGGCTGGCGGGGAGCCTTGCGGGGGGGGGGCACACTGCAGGCGAGAGTGGGGGGCCGTGGCCCAGCAGCAGTGTCCTCTCGAAAGTGCCTGGCGCTCCCCCCCCCCCCCAAGGGGCTCCTCCCAGATCCCTGCCTTCTCCGCTGTGACAGGCCCTGGCAGCTCGCTTCCACCGGGGCCTGTTTTCCCCAGGCCTCCTCTCGCTTTCAGATATTCCACCAGCGTGCACAGCGTTCAACGACAACAGAATGTGCCTGCCCCAAACCGGCGCGCATTGTGTTCTGCAGAGCAAAGTTCACGGATGCATCTAAAGCAGGGCCACGGGAGGGGAGCCAGTCTGCATCTCGGAGCCAGTCTTTCCCACTGCCCTGGCCCAGGATAACAAAGCTGGAATGTGTGCTTCCCAAGGGTCGTTGCTATGGTGACTTCATCAATAACATCGCTTTCTGCATCCATGTCCCTTAACCGCTCAGAAAGGGAACGAGAGCAGAGAGAAAAGAACAATTACCTTGCCCTGCCCCTCCCCCACCACAACTTGGGAGGAAAGGATTTCCACCCCCTTCTGCCCCATCAATAGAAGATTATGCAGCCCAGGGAGAGGCTGGGGCCTGGGGCTGGGAGGGCGGCGGGGGCCAAGGGGGAGAAACAGACTCAGGCTCCACGTGCTGTGACGGAGAGCTGAGGGGGAGCGGGCAAGGCCCTGCCTGGGGAAGGCTCGGGGACAGTGTGGATGCGGCTGGGGAGGCTGCTCCAGGTGTGCCATCTCCCTGACCACTGCAGGGCTCTTCTGTCCCAGTGTCCCCCATCCGTGACAGATAAAAACCACTGAGCCGCAGAGACCTTAAAACTGAAGGGAGGGGAGGGGGCTGGATGGGGGGGCATGCCTGCAGCAAGACAGAACAGGGGCAGGGGCGGCTCCGGGCTGCAGCTGGGCCAGCCCGAAACTCACTGGGCTGATGACGACCACAGGTCCCCTGTGGAGCACCCACTGGGCACTAAGCACTTTACATGAATAATCCCCTTGAAGCATCTGACCCATTTCAAAGTCTGTGCTATTATCCCCACTTTGCAAGTGCGTAGAGGAGGGTGAAGGAAGGCTGGGCACCTTGCCCAGGGGACACTTGGGCAGATGTGAGCCTGTGCTCCCAGCGTGCTTTTTCGGAGACACTGGGCTCCCCTGTGCCCCCCCCCCCCCCCCCGTTGGAGCTTGCTGAGGGCTGGGAGCACGTCCGCTCGTTCCGACTGCCCAGGCCAGCCCCGGCCTGGCACGGAGAGAACACAGACCTCCTCACTATCACCGCCTCACTGCTGAAAGGCGCCCACCCAGCGCGCACAGGGTTAGGCTGCAAGTCGTCTGGGTAGTGTACTTTCTTCTGCCTGGGACACGCTGCCTCCCTCCTTTGAAGGGCAACTTCTGACTAGTGGTGGTGGGGCTCCTGGAGGAGCCCGGCCCTGCACTGCACCCAGCCGACAGAGGGCCTAGGCAGTGTCGCCGGCCCCGGCCACGCTGGTGGGCCTCGGCTGGGTCTGGCCTCTGCCCGAGGACAGGGCCGACTCCTGGGTGGGAGGGTGCATCCTTCCTCGGGCCCCAGCCATCGCCAGCGCTGCCTGTCTGCCGCCCCCATCTGGATCTGCCTCGACTCCTGAGTTACACTCCGAGGACACCTGCGCCTGGATGGTGCTCTGACAACCTCTCGTTAGGAGGCCTGGGCTTTAGCAGGAACAGGGCTCTGCCTCCCACCCTGGGCCCGCGACATTTCATCCTCCTGGGCAATTCCAGGCCTGGCTGGGGCACCAGCGGCTGGCTGCCCCGGACTAGACCCTGCCCACTCCAGGCTGCCTCTGCAGGGGCATCCCCGCCTGGGAAGCAGGAGGGATTGGGACCGTGGGCTCCCACTTCTTCCGGGTTCTCCATTGCCAGGAGCTCTCTGAGTACATCTCTGATGATCATCTTCATGACCGAATGCCAGGTGGCACCTGACAGGTGACAATGCTGAGGCTCAGAGAGGTCCCCCAACTAGTGTGGTGAAGCAGGAACCTGATCCCCACCCCATGGCCACTTCCACAGCAGGTCCAAAGGGTCCAGCCCCAGGCTGGATGCTCCCTCGGCTGCCTCGGTGGCCCTTGGGGCCCCTGTGCTGCTCTTCCGTGCCAGAAGTCTTCTCCTCAGGCCATCCCCCAGCCCTTCCTTTGGGCCCCGTGGCACCTGCCACGGCCCCAGGACGACTGGCCCTTCTGAGTGTGCGCTCTGCCCACTCAGCACTTGCTGCCCAGCTGGTCCGGCCCCCAAAGTCCGCCCTTGTGTGGTCTGCCTCCCAACACCTTCCATGTCCATTTGCTCACTAGCCTCCTTGCTGCTTCCTTCCACAGCATCAGGCGGGGTCCCCATTACATCAGGCTTTCCACACGACCAGCCCCCCATCCTGCTCTGCTCTCCCGGGGACCAGGCCTTGGTGGAGCCCATTATAGGCACTGGACAAACACCTGCGGGGGGCTGGCCCAGAAGTGCACTGCTTATGGACAAGGGCATGCCCCCCGAATGAAGCCTCCTGCTTTGAGCCTACAAGCTGATGTCTGGAATGGACTGGCGTCCCAGAAAGCTGGACTTGGAAGGAACCATGGGGAGCAGCTGGGTGAAACCGCTCCTTCCCCACAGAGGAGGCTGCAGCCCACAGCACAGAGGCTCGCCCTGGGCATGCGAGAGCCGGCCCAGCATCTGCACACAACCTTCCGGTTCCCAGTGCCCCACTGCTCTGGTTCCACACTCATCCCGTCATACCAGGAGGAAGTGCCGGGGGCTGCGGGTTCCAGGGCTGTGGCCCACTCATTCACTCACTCCTTCTAGAAACTGCTAAGTACCACCTGCGTGCAGGTCCTGTGCCCAGGCCACAAGCAGAGCCAGCCAGGTGGACACAGGGCGTCCCATGTGAGAGCAGAGGGGGACAGGATGGACACCAGCTTCCCAGCCCTGGGGCCTCGACCAGCCTGGGCCCCGGGAGCCCCGGAGAGTGGAGTCTGTGGGAGGGAGGGGTCTGCCTGGCGGCTTTCAGGGCTGCACACAGCCTGGCCTCTATGGTGTGTGGTCTTAGAACCTGCTCAGTTTCCTCCTCTGAAGCAGGGGAGGAAGACCATTAAAGCTGCAGCTCAGGGTCCCCCGACAGCCACTGCAGGACACAGGTTGTGTCCCATAAAGGCTGGCCCGTCCCCTCACCCCCACTGGCTGAATCTGCAAGGCTGTCCCAACATAGCCTCACTTAGCCCTGGACCCAGGCCCCTCCATTCCCTCCTCCTCCCCCCTGAAGTTCCCCAGCTGGTCACTAGGTGGCACCATGTGCACACCGTGCCTCTGAGGCCCGGTGGCTTGGTGGCTGGGACCACAGAGGCCTTAGAGACCATCTGGCTTCTTGAGGCTGCACTCTTCAGGCTCCGGAGCTGGAGAGGTGCTTTCCTGTCCAGGGTTGCCAGACAGAGAATAAAAACAGGGAATGCCAGATGGCTAAATCTGGGTTTCGGGTAAGTGACAAATACTTCCGGAGTATAAACAGTCCCAAATGTTGTGTGGATCATACTTAAAGAATATGTTCTCTGAGATCCAATTTAGGTGGGTATCCTGTATTTGATGTGGAGACTACCCCTCCATCCATGGGGACCCTAAAGGAAGCCACGAGGGAACAGTTAGCTCACACAGGTCCCATGGGGGCTGTGGCCTGCCTGTCACCAGGGACAAATCTGTTTCTCCCACCTGTCAGGTAGACAGGTGACTGGATGGAGGAATCCCAGGCATGTGAGGGGCCAACATGATGGGGCCTGGAATGTGCACGCAGAAGCCCCAGAGGACCTGGGAGGGGAAGCCAGTGAGAACTCTGGGCCGCATTATTAGAACAGTCTCTAAGGACGGGGCAGCTCTGGTCCCAGGCTGGTGCCTTTCCTTACCGCCCCCCCCCCCCCCCTGCTCCCGCCCCGGGCTATGGAAAGGAGCACCGTGGCTGCCCTGGCTCCGTGCCACACTAGTTGTGCCTGCTGCCCCGCCCCAAACCGCTGTCCTCTCCTGGGAGCAAAGGGTGGGCAGCTGCTGTGGACCGGGGGCCCGTGAGGGTGAAAGGCTGACGAAGGGGTGTGCACAGTCGAGCTCGATAAATGCTGAGAAGCTTTTCCTTTCCCGAGAGCACCTGCCAACGGCAGGCACAAGCCGCTCTGGGAACTTGCCCAACCCCCACCACTCTAACTGGGACATATTGCTGAGCGGTCACCCCACCAGGTGACCAAATGTGGGGGTGCACATTGGGCCAGCACTGGGACGAGGCCCTGGGACAGAGGTCCCCGGGGGGAGAGGTGTGCCAGAAGAGGGGCAGCTCCTGCGGAGGCGCGGAGGCATGCGCCCGGGGGAGAGTCTCTGAATGCGGGGCAGCCGCAGGTGCTGCATGAGCTGCAGGGCGAGGCCGGGCCGGCCCCGCACGGGGTGCCCGGCCGGCCTGTGGCCGAGCCCCAGGGCCTGAGCACGCAGCGCAGCCCAATCGGTGGGAGGGATGTGAGAGCATGTTGTGAAAGCGACGCCACACACGATTCACCCCCCCCACCCCCACCGGGAGACGACTCGGTCCCTTCTCCATTCCACCTGGCGCCTCTCCTCTGCTCCCTGCCCCAAGTTAGATGAAAGAAACACACCTGTGCCCCGCTCAGGAGCCCGCTCTCAGGTCCCCTGAGAGGGCTGAGCCTCAGACCCACGTGAACGTGCCAGAGGAAGGCCAGCCTGAGCAGCGGTGCACTTCACAGGCGCGGGGGGGGGGCGTGGGATCCGAGGCAGGAGGAAGAGATCTGCAGGTGGGGACGGGGCTGGGGGCGCAGTTAGGCACATGTGACAGGGCTCCCTGGTCACAGGGACAGAGGCAGCGAGGGTTTGCTGTGGCTGTGGCATGAAGCGTGCAGTGTGGAGAGGAACACAGGTAGGCCAGGTTCAAACCTCGACTGCTATGGACTCACTATGAACAACTCTCTGCTTCTTAGCCTCCATTCTCTCACCTGCAAGGTGGGGAGAAGAGCAGCTCCGTGGCACAGGGCTGTGTCTGGGATCAGATTACTTGTGTCAAAGTCTAGGCACAAGGCTTGGCACACAGCAATGCCTGGTGACAGCTGACAGTCACTAGGGGACACAGTGTATACACAACACCTCATTTCAACCATCACAGACCATTCCACATTTAACACCAGCATGTGTCCCATTACACAGACGAGAAACCGAAGCCCCAGGACTGTGGCCTGAAAGGGGGCCGGAGCCAGGGCTGGGGCCAGCTGCCTCCCGGCCTGGTGCTCGCTCTCTGCCCTGCACTGTCCATGCTGGGGGGCCTGAAGGTCTGCCACATTCGGGATCCCCACTGTTCACACTGCGAAGTAAGGACTGGGGTCCCCGTAGGCTGCCTGGCCAGGCTGGCTGGAGTCCAGGCAAGGAGAAGGGCATGAGGTTGGCTCACCAACAGCTACAGGAGTTGTTTATGGGGTGGGAGGCTCATAAAAAATAATGGTCTGGATTTATTGCCCCTGCCTCAAGGGCCATTCTGGCCTGCACAGGCCCAGGACAGGCCTCCTCCAGCTGCACCACCAGTCTTCCCACTGATGGGAGGGCTGTTTATTTTCCCGCCCACCTGGTCTGCACCGGGCAGGGGTGCAGGCGGCCTGCACACCACGAGTCCACCCCGTGCCCGAGCCCGGCCGGCCCTCCCAACAGAGCAGCTACAAGGCAGCCCGGAGGCTGAGGCATGGCCACACCGGATCACCTCATTTAAAGCAGGTTTCCCGCCACATACCCCCACAGGGGCTCCAGCCCCCACACTGGTGATGGAAAGCCCCGGATGTCCCTAGCCCTTCAAGAGCCATGCTGTGGCCCCAGGTCAAGGCCTGGGCCAGACCCCCCAAGTAGTAATCACCTCCTGGGAGCCAAGGGAAGCTCCCCCTCCAGGCATACTAATAGGGTCCTAAGTCAATGTCTCTGGGCAGCTGGGGAGGGACTGTGGGTCTCTGTCCACAGGCTGGTTCGTTCCAGTTTGCAACCAGACCAGAACTGGCTTTGTGGTCAGAAATCTGTCCCTGGTGCAGAGCGCTACCCCTCGGTGTGGCCCAGCTAGGTCTTGTAACTCCCAGGGTGGCTTCGAAAGCCCAGGTGAGCAGCAATGTAAAACCCTGTGAGGTGCAGGAGGGTGTGGTGGCCCTACCAAGGGTACCTGCTGGCTGCCCCCATGATGAGTGAGAGCAGGAGCGGCTGAAGGGAAGACAAGGCCCAGAGGAAGGTCAAGGGCCAGCCTGGAGGAGTGTGGGAGAAGGGCGCAGGACAAGGGCTGGGGCAGGGCAGAGAGGGCAGCTTGCCCCCGAGGCAGCTCCTACGGAGGGAAGCCCTGGCTCTCTGCCCTGCCCTGCCCCAGGGGTCTGCCTCTGAAAACTCCCCAGTGACCTTGGCCAAGGAGCTCCCCAGCCAGTCCTGAGGTAGGGTGGGCTTTGAGCAGTGGGCTCAGGTACCAAGGGCAAGGCTCCTTGCTGCCGCTGACTCCAGTGGTGTGCCGTGTGGGCCTCTACCCCACCCACTAGGAGTCGGGTGCTGGGTGGGAGAAGCTGCTCTGAAGTCTACCCCTTGGCAGCGAGCTATCTTTGCTGCCGAGCGAGCGGGCGGGCGGGCGGGCACTCTGCCCTGGCTCCTGCGGCCCCATGACCCCGCTGCTTGAGCCTCTGCATGCTGTCTTCCTGCCTGCCTCCCCTGCAGTCTGTGGGTGCCGGGAGGGTGTGCTTTGGCACAAAGGTGGGGCTTCTGAGCACTGCCCACCAAGTATGGCAAGTAATGGAGGAGCGTAGCCCCCTCCCAGAGCCTGGTCACAGGGTCACTGAAGAGTAGCACCGATGGCAGAACGCTGCTGTTCCCAAGCCCCTAGAACACACGCAAGGAGATCAGAGCCTCCATTCGAGTATCTCGAGCCGCTGGTCCCCTCGAAGCCCCAGATGCCCAGGCTCCTTCCTCCTCACACCAGTCGAGTCCTGGCGATCTGCACAGGCCCCAGGCTGGGGCTGGCTTGAGCCAGCTGACCGGGAAGGAGGCGGCACCTGTACTTCGCACAGGCTGTCTCTGGACACCTGTGCGTTAGGATGCTAAGCAAGACCTCTGAGCAGCACCCACCCTTGCACCTCACAGAAAGAAGAGACAGGCTGGCCCTGCCTGGAGTTCCCAGGCTCCCTCCAGGGCTGCATACTCTGGAGAGGACTCGGCCCCACCTTGTCCAGAGCCAGCCACTACCAAAACATCCCACACCTATGAGACCCAGGGACAAGCCTCTCCAGAGCATGAACTCTGCTGAAGGTCCTGCCTCTCACCCCCTCAGCCACCCTCTTCCCCATCCATACTGTCCCTGTGGGGGGTCCAGACCTCCATGGCTGCCAGTGACACCTCCTAGCAAGTTGCTTCATGTCCCTGGTCCAGCCCCAGGCAGGTGGGGAAGTTCCTGAAGTGGAATCTTCAGGATGGAGGGTGTGCCGTTACTTTCACAGCCAAGTCCAAGCTCCTTCGAACCAGTTTCCTGGCCCTGAGTGCCACCATCTCCGGGTCTAGGCTCAGGCTCCAGGAGGCCCTCTCCCTAGCAGACAGGAAAGGCTGCTGGGACACTGAGCAGCCAGGACAAGGCAGAAATTTTAGGGGTTGGAGAAGCCTGGACAAGAGCTGAGAGGCTGGCCTGGCTGGGATGGAGGCCCAGGTGGAAAAGGGCAGCTGCACAGGCCCAGGAGGGCAGGGAGGCCACTGGGGGCCAGAGAACCCAGGCAGGGGTGGGTAGGCAAGAATCAGGCACAGGGGAGGGGCTCACACTTGAGTCCCCCTTTCCCTCCAGTGAGGCCACATGGTGGACAGAGAAGACCTGATGCGGGCAAATGCCGGCACCCACCCCACCGGCTCCATGGCCCTGGGGCAGCCGACGATCACCCCTCAATCAGGTAGTGCTGGAGGGCAGTGGAGGTGAGGGCCCACCCTGCTCTAGATCCCATCCCAGACAGGCCCAGAATGGACAAGGGGGCTCCACAGGGCAGTCACTGCCCCCCTGCCTGTGGTCCCCGCCTCTTGGGATTGAGCCCCATTCCAAGTTGGTTTTCAAGGTTAGCTGCCTTCAGTCCATTGCTTTCCACTGAAGTCTGGTTCCAGACGGACCGGCCAGTGTCTTACCCTCTCCCTCCCACCACACTGCCCACTGCCACCTAGTCCCTCCAAAACCCCAGGCCACGCTGGTCCCTCTGCCAACTGACTGTCCGCCCACGCACCACCGGTTGGCCACCTCAGAGGCCACCGGCTCTCAGGAGCTTCTTGGACCCTTCTTTACTGCCCCCAGGCTGCCAGCAGCCAGGCAGAACCACATCCTCTCTGACCTGAGCAGGCTGCTGGCTAAGCCCCTCAGCATTGCTGCCTGGGGCCCACGCAGGCTACCACGCCCTCCACGCCACGCCACGCAGAGCCATGCCGTGCCAGAGCGCATGGATGTGAGTTGAAATAGAAAAGCAGGCACGTGAGGGGGAGAAAACCTGAAGGTGCTGGCCCCCACCCCTGGGACGGAGAGGCCCCGGGCACACGACCATGAGGAGGGCGCCCCAGGCTGTGAGGCTGAAGAGGGGCCGCTGTTGCTGTGTCAAGGTCCGAGCGGGAGGCATGTGCAGGCTGTGACGAGGCTGTACCAGCACGTGGAAGCCTCGAGCCACAGATGCCAGGAGCTCTGGGTCTCATCCTCCCCAGCGCTGGGACAGAGGGACGGCCCATGTCCCCAAACCAAGCCTGGGTTCTAAAGAAGCAGCCCCTGCTCCGGACCACTTCAAAGCGTTTCCCAGAAAGGCCCCCTCACCTGCCTAGGAGGCACTGCTGGTCCCAATCTGCATACAAGGAGCCCCAGAGAGGCAGAGTGGCTGCAGAGGCCACGTGGCCAGTGGAGACGGACCATGGCCAAGAATCTCAACCCCCACACCAGCCTGACCCCTATGCTTCGAGCCAGGGTTTGTGCTGGCGCTGGGGAAGCAGGGTTGAGTCCCATGGCCTTATTGCTCAGCTACTGGCCCAGATTGACCCTGGCTGGCCCCACTCACGCACCCGGCCACCTCTAATCAAAACCAGCCCGCGAGTGCCTCTCCTCTCGCTCAGGGGAGGCTCCCAAGAGCTGACAGGCATTAGGAAGAGTCAGGTAACATGAGGAATCGAATTGCCAAATGGCTCTGGGCTCATCAGCCCTCCCAGAAGCCGTGGGGATCAGAAGCCATTTAGGTGCCAAACCAGCTGGGGGTCAGCAGCCTGGACTTGCCCTGACTTTGAGCGCTAACGGTCATCACTGTGCTTGACACACAGTTGTGGGCACTTGTCACGGCCGACGGAGGCTCAGGGGAGAGGCAGCCTGTCCAGGCAGCTGGGCCCTGTCTCCACCCACAGGCATTAAGGAGCGGTCAGCCTGCTTCCCATGCACTTGACCTGTCTGCCTCAGACTTTCCTTGGGAGTCTGGCCTTTGGGAGCCCTGGAAATGCTGCCACTTGTCCTTGCTGAGGTATCCAAGAAATCTGCTGCTTTTTAGATGGATTCATTGCCCGGGTTTAAAAATTAGAACATTCACACAAAAATTCTAATGAGGAAAGAGGCTTCCTTAATCAGAATGCCAGTTCACATAGTTTGGGGTTGAGGCCCCAGATCCGTATTCTGGTTAAATCTTGATTCCTGGTTTCAAGTAAAAATCTGGACCTGGCCACCCAGGGCCTTGGAGTGGGGTGAGGTGCCTGGGCTCCAGGCCCAGTCCCTGGAGTGTCTGTGTCCCCGAGACGCCTCCCTTCTCCCCTGCAGCGTCATCTTCCACCTCTGCCTAACCAGCTTCCCAGGGCTGTGATTTGCACGCAACCCCCACCCCCGGTGTGGTCCCGCGGCCGCACGGGGTCTGGCCCCTGCCCAGCTCCCCCATCCTGGGTTCCTCTCCCCTCAGCTCCCAGCGGCTCCCCACGCCCCACCATCCTGCCGCTTGTCCCGCTTTCCGCTCCAGCCCGGACCAACTCCCACCTTAGGGCCTCTGCACACACCCTGCCTGGCACGAGCCCCCAGCTCCACCCATAGCTGCCCCGCCCCTTGCTCTGTTTTGGCTCGTGCACGGCTTCCTCAAAGAGGCCTTCGGCGCCTGCCTTTCTCTGTCTATGTCCCCTCCCTGTGTCTTTCCTTATCACCGGTCACACTTCAGCCAGCGACCTGGGCTGGGGTCCTGACTGCCCGTTCTCTACGGTGGGTCTGGGGCCCTGCTCAGAGTGAGTGCCCCGGTGGCCGTTGAAACCTCATCACAACCCCTGCCCTCTGCCACTGATGCTGGGGTCTGCTTGGCAGCAACCCCTGCATGACGATGCTCACAGGTCAAACCAGGACCTGCTACAGAGGAGACTCAACTGCCAGTGCACCGTGCCAGCTTTCCCTCCCTGCGCCCGCCTTCGCTTCACCTGGAATCCTGCCGTGGGAAAGCCACTCTTCTAAGGGACAGCACACACACAACCTCACTGAAAAGGGGACTTTACAGCCTGCTCGGAGCAGCTGCCCCATAAACCCCTCCCTGATGAAAGCCGAGCGCCCCTCCCCCCACCAACACTCGCTCCCTTCTCCATGAATCTGTTTCTTATAAAACTTGATTTGGGCCCAGGGTCCTCATCTGAGGCGGCCTGACCCCAGAGCCTCACAGCTGGGAGGTCTTGTCAGGGGCAAACCTGGCCGCCATGAGGGCTGCTGGGGAAGTCTGCGTGATGAGACTGGAGCACTGGCTAAGGAACCCAGGGCTTGGCTTCTAGGTCCTTCGGTCCTTCTGGGGACGTGGCAGGGCTAGGGGTGATTGGGTCTGTCCTGTCTTTGAGGAAACCGCCTGAACACACACAGAGAATTCTAAGGAGTCCGGTGAAGTAGTTCTGACTAATTGCCTCCGGTTTTGTACTTTTTTACTGTATTTTCTTCCTCAAGATCTGCTTTCATGTAAAAACCAGGCCTAGGGTCCCCCGCTGTCGCCTCACAGCCTCTGTCGGCTCTGATGTCTGCTGGGCTCTCTGCAGCCAGGGTCCGCTCCGTCCCCCCAAGGCCTGGCAGGGTCAGTGCCACGTCCCCACGTGTGCAAAAGCTGAGGTTCTAAGCCCGTATAGGAGCCTGCCAGGCTCCTCCAGGCCCCGCCGGGGGACTGTCCTGTCTTCCTTCCACCCCCTGTGCCCTTGACCACACAGCATGGCCAGGCCCCAGGAGCACCGGCCCTTTCCCCACCCCGAGCCCACTTGGCCGCAGCCCTCAGCTCACCCGGACACTCTGGGCCTGGCCATTATCTTAAGGCCACGGCGTCTGCTTTACAAGTGCTGCTCCCTCTGCCAGGAAGGCCCTCTCCTCGAAGTACACAGGCCCTGGCTTCTGGCCACTCCGTCCTGCCGCACTGCCCTACTGCTTTGGGCCCGAATCCTGGCCAGCACCACCCAACACCAAGGCCCTTCTCACCTGCGGGGCTCAGCTGGCTCCTGTGCAGTCTGGCCAGCCTCTGGCCGGAGGGGGCCTCTGGCCGGAGGAGTTACTCTGAAAACCCCTCTCTACTCAGCAAAGTCTAACCAACTACCCCTAAAGGCCAGGTGGCCAGCTCCCAATCACGAAAAGTGCCCCCTCCCCCAGCTGGTGGTCGGGGAACACACAGCAGACAGTCCTTCGTGCTGCCGGATGCACAGAGACTGAGAAATGGCCACTCGCCTGGGCAGGCCTCCAGCCCGCTTGGGGAAGGGAGCCAAGGGGAAGGGGACCCACTCTTCCTGGCCACAGCCAGCCCCCGGCCACTGCTCCAGGGGTCGTGCCTGGCCAGCACAGGTGGGACTCACCGTTGGAGCGGTGGATGCAGGTGTGCTGGTTGTCACTGAGGAAGAAGCCACTGTGGCACTGGCACTCGTAGCTGCCCATGGCGTTAACGCAGACCTGCTGGCAGCCCCCGTTGTTGTCCTGACACTCGTCCACATCTGCAGAGGGGAGGGAGGGTGGGGGGGTCAGACCTGGGGCTGGAGCAAGGAGCAGGCGACAGCTTCCCCAGACTACGGGAAAACTCCCCAAGCTACCCCACAGCAGTGTCTGCAAGGGTGCTGCTGGTGTGCCCCATGGTGGCAGACACACTCCACAGCAGGCCCCGGGGAGTCACTCCCCAGAGGTGGACAGTGGCACTGGGTTGGCAGTCACGCTAGTTGACCCTGACTCCCCTGTGTACCCACTGTTACCCCTGCATTAACTCCTCTGACCCTCATGGCTCCCCTGTTGGTCAGACCCAGGGGCTGGCCCATTGAACAGACAAGCGCACTGAGACCCAGAGAGGCACAGCCACCTGCCCAAGGTCCCACAGACTGTGCAGCTTACACTGTCTCCCCCGTACACAGAGCCCCCTTCGATCGTATTTCAGAAGTGTTGCTGAGGCCAGCAGCATGAGACCTGGCAGCCAGGACGAGGCTAGGGGACGAGGCAGCCTGCTGAACCCTGCTACCCAAGCTTTTAGCCTTGCAAATTGACTTCAAAAGCCCAGAGAACAGGGAAGCTTGGAAGGACCCTGAGCCCCGGCTGCCGAGACTGTGCGGAAGGCTGCCAAGCGGTCTTTCCCACTCCCCGGGAGAGACAGACCTCAGGGCGGCACTCACTTCTGGCCAGAGGCTGCTGGCACAAAGGGTGCTCTTGGCTGAAAAGAGTCTTTATGGAGTTCTGGTCTTGAACAGAACAGCATGTTTCAATTACCAGAGTCATAACCCCCTACACTGTCAGTTTGTTTAATGAAAGAAGGGCTTCTTAAACCTTAATGTGCCATGTCTGTATTGTCATTTTAATAGGCAAATATATGAAACCACAACGGCAACACGAGCTACTGGCTGCTGCCAGCCAGCACCCCAACCCCCAACACGCACACACATGCACACACATGCACTCTCACTCACGCACATGAACATACGCACTGGCTGCGGCCCTGAGCTTTACATACAGTTCTTTTAAACACCAGCATCTCCCCCCACCCTCCCCCTGAAATGAAAAGGATGCAGAGCGGTAAGGCCCCTGGCAGCTCGACCTGCACTGGCTGGAGAGGCCTCCGCGCCCATGCTGCTGTGTCCCCTGGGTCCTCCTCCAGCTGCAGGCAAGCAGACCAGCTCCCCCTGCAAAAGACCCTGTGGCACCTTTGAGGCTGACTGCGAGGCAGGTCATTATTCTCCGGCTCAAATGTCAGCCGTGTGGCAGCCAGGAGGGCGGCTGAGCTCTCAACTCTACAAGCCGCCAGTGACAGCTGATGCTGCGAGGGCAGCTCTTGCTGGGGGGCAGGAGGCCTGAGAGCAGGGGCTGGGGAGGACGGGGAGGAGTTACTCTGAAAACCCCTCTCTACTCAGCAAAGTCTAGCCAACTACCCTAAAGGCCAGGTGCTGGCGCGGCCTTTGCTGGGGGCGCCTCCCATCCACGCCCTGTGGTGTTCGCCTCTGGGCGCCTGTCCCCTGCCATGAACCACTCTAAGCCAGGCACCATGCATTGTTCACCCTACTGACAACCACACGAAGCCAACACCCCTTGAGTGTTCCTCATGCGTCAGAAACGAGGCCCCAGGAACATCGCCTCAGTGGACCCTTGCAGTGACAGACGCACAGCACAGACCAGGCTCCGCGGCTCAGAGAGCTCGAGTCACACGCTGCTCAGAGTGAGGGCAGGGCTCCTGAGCACATGCTTCCGGCCCTGCTGTGCTGGATCCCAGGTGCAGACGCCAGGCTCGGGCCACAGGCCACGAGTAACACACAAATGTGCCAGTGCACCTCGGTGAGTCCCGCCTCTGGCCTGGGAAGCCCCGCAGAGGCATGGGTGCCCCTGCGCTGGCACACACGCAGACTGAGACAGGGACACCGGGCCTCGGTCCAGACCCCCTTCGAGTCACATTCTCTGCCACTCTTCCTGTAGTTCCCAGAGTCTTCATTCTGCACCTCAGTTTCCCCAACCCCAGTAAAGGCTCCACTGGTAGACACAACAGACGCAGGCCCTCAAACGCTGGATTCACGGTGTGGAAATGCCACTTCGCCGTCACCACGAACGGCTTCCCTCGTGCCATCTGTCTGGCCTGACCTACCTGCACCCCTCCCTGGAAACCAGGCGCCAAAGGACAGTTGACACAAGGCGTCTGTGGGCCTGCAGAGGGCTGGCAGAGGGCAGGGCCTAGGGGCAGGGCGTTCCCAGGAGCAGGGAGCGGGGACTCCCAGCACTGATGAATGACGTGAAACAAAGGTGAGGCCTGGGAACAGTTCCCTTGCCCACTCCCAGACAATAACGCCCCAATATCAGCAGCAGGGAAGACGGGGCGGCCCTCTGTGCCCATTTCCCACTGTGGCCCAAACACAGGCCTCCCCCACAGTGAGCAGGAAATCAAGGTCGCAAAGACCGGTGGGTAGCCCGAGGACCTGGCCAACTCCTCTGCAGGCTGGATTAAGGCCTGAGGCCCACCTCTTGCCCCCGTGGCCCCTGCCCCCCAAAGGGTCCCACGGTGAGGTCTGCCGAGTGACCACTGGGGCAGTGGGTCCCTGAGACGGTGGCCCACTGGCCTAGGACAGACTGAGCTCATCTGGAGGCCTGCCACAGAGTGGTAAGCCTCGCACACTCTGTTCCTTGGGCCCCAGGATTTGGCACCGTCTATTCTGAGAGGTGCCCCAGAGCAAGGAGGAGCCTGCCCCGGGAGCTGGGCGACCCGAGTTCTGCACTGGCCTGGTCCCCAGGAGGAACGGCAGGCTCTGTCCTCAGGAAGCCCCATGCAGTTTTCTTCCTTCTCTCCTGTGCAGATGGGTCCACGCAGGGATGCGCCCCGTGTGGGAATCGCACCCCACCACCATGCCGCCAGAGATGGGCGCGAGGCTGGCTGGGCAGGGCCGGCAGCCTCGGATCATAAGCACCAGCTCTCGAAACCAGCACACCTCACTGTGGCCAGGCTGGGCGTGGACTCCCAGGCCCCGTCTCAATAAACCTGCGAGGCAGCTCTGCTCCGGGGCGCTGTTCCCAGCACTCCAGTTCTCAGGTGAGAAAACTGAGGCCAAGAGGGAGAGTCAAACACGCTGAAGCGGGATACGAAGGCCAGGAAGTCTGGGTCCAAAGCCCTCACTCTGTCCTTCGGGGATTCGGCACTTCTGGACGAGGCTGCGTGGTGTCGAGAGGCAGGTCCCTGAGCATCTATGCTGCAAAATTCCCTCGCCCCCTGCCACACACACGTCTCCAAAGCCCTGGGTGAAAGCCCCCTCCTCTCTGGAATCATCCTGACGCCCAGCAGATGCCCAGCGCCTCTGGCTGTCAGACCAGATGTACCTTTGTTCTCGGCTTCCTGCCTCCTCCCTGGACCTCAGGCTCAGCCGCCCTGTCTCTGCTCTGGGCTGAGGACAGAGCTGAGTCTCCTCCACATTCCCACACCCTGCAGAGTGGATCAGGCTGAGTGGGTACTCAGGGGTCAGCAGGAGAAACCACAGTTCACACATGTGCTTGCACACAGAAGTGACAGGGCGCTCACTACCGTATGAGGCCAGTCCACTCGAGCAAAGCACTGTCCTGGCTCCTTCTGGGGACAACACAGGGGGCCCAGTCAAGGCTCTCTGGAGCCTGCCACTGTGTGCAGTGAGGCCCTGAACGAGCCTGTTTCCAATCCATGATCCCTGACCCCTGAGCAGGCTCGGGTGGGGCGAGGAAAGTGCTCTGCTCTGAATCCTGCTGGCAGCTCAAGGTTCTTTATCTTTATTTATGGCCACAGCTGAATGTTCCCAGAAGGCAGGGAGCTCCTCGGTGTAGGGTCTTAGCTACAAAGCCGAGAGGAGGCTCCATGAGTTCCGGGCCAGACCGTAGGAGGCTCCTCTTGGGAAACCCTTTTAATTGGCAACAAACGAACTGAAGGCCATAACGTGGAGAACAGAATCTCAAAGCCCCCAGTTCTGTAAGAGTCCTGTGTGGGGCTTTGCATGGACTGCCCGGAAGGACCCTGTCTGCAGCTTCCCTGGGTGAACCTGCTCCTCCATTAAGCCACAAACACATCTCGGTGCCACCAGGACTGATGGTGAGGGGTGGGGGTGATAGGCAAGAGTTTGGGGAAGGGAGAGGGCACTGAGCCGTACCTGGTCCCTGACTCGGGGCCCTTGCCTGGCGGAGCTGGGAGAAACAGGTCATTGCAGTGAGGCCTGCGGTAAAAGCAAATGGCAGGCTGCTGCCTGGCCGGAGCCGGGGGGCCGGGTGCCCAGGTGCCCAGGGAGCATGCATTGGTTGGGCCACTGCTGGGGGATGCCGGGAGCGGGGGGGGGGGGGGGGGGACTAGGGGGCCGAGCAGGACAGATGGGGGCCTCATTCCAGCTCTGTTCTGCCCCACTGAGGCCTGAGATTGCCTGGTCTACGAAGCCCCGTCCCTCGGTCTTTCCTGTACCCAGGCGTCACCGAGGCTATTGGGCCTTCCTCGCCACCTGCCCATCTGCCTCGCCCCACCCCCACCTCACCACCCTGCTGGGCTGAGGCCGCTCCCCGCAGCACCGGCTGTGCTTCTCCTGGATCCCGGCACCCGGCCTCTCCCTCCTCCGCCCAGCGGCCTGTGAGGACTCCCACCAGACCAGGACGGCAGTGTCTCGGCACCCAAGATCAAGCCCAAACGAGGCCTCTGGGGTCAGGGCTCCCCAGTGCCCTGGGCAGCACCCTGCACAAGCACAGGACTGGAAGCTGGGGTTGGGGCACCCAGCCCTCGGCCGCGGCCCCGTCTCTGCCGCCACTGAGGGGCTGTCTGCAATGCGCCCCGTGCTGTGAAGGAGATGTTCTCCCGCACGGAGGGCTCCGTAGCCGACACCAGAGGGCTGCAGGCTGGTCGGCCTCCGAGGCCTCTGCAGGCGGAACGGTGGTTTGCCCGTGAGGTCTGCTTTCTGGCCCAAGGTGCTGCTGTTTGTTTTCATTAATAGCTGGCTGTGGGTCCTACAGGGGACCAAGAATCCAGGCTTGCAGTTATTTATAATAACTAAAAATTACTTCTGGACCCAGCTCTGGCCACTTTGTGTTTCCCAGGGACCTTTCATGATTTGAAACAGAGATGCTGTGTTCTGCCTGGGCCCCGCCCATGTTTTCCTGGCTACCAAGAGCCTACTGTGTGTTAGGCCCTGTGCTGGGCTCTGGCTCACAGCTCCCCCTGCCCGTGGGCCCAGGAGCAGAGGCAGAGGCACCGGGCCATCTGAGGAGCCAGACCCAACCTCCGCCCCTGCGAGCTGCCTCCCGCCCCCTGAGGGCCCAGGCCCCAGCCCTCCCCAGCTCCTTTCAGAAGGGAGGCTTAGGCAGAAAAGCCTCTTGGCTATTGAGCGGCGCTTGCAAAATTGCATTTGATGAGTTAAGTGTAAATAAACGAGAACCAGATGGGTTAGGTTTTGGGGAAAGCGCACATGGGCCTTAGAGCGCGGGGCCCAGGCGCTGCCAGACCCCGGACGCGCCCTGCGCTGTCGGAGGTGCAGCACAGGAAGGCGGGAGGTGTGCCCGTGCTCTCCTGGGACTTGTCCACTTCCTGGCCTGGTCAGCAGCTGGGCCTTCCCTGGGGCACCTGACTCCCCGGCCGGTTGGCTGTGTGCAGAAGACACAGGGTCTATCGTGGCAGCCCTGACCTGACACTTCGCCCCTCGGGCTGGGCCCGAGTCCCAGCTCCGGGCTGGGCTGAGCTGCACGAGCGGCAGTGGGCTGGCCTTCCAGACGTCCACACCCAAGGAGCCAGCCCTGCAGAGGCCCGTGCTCTGTTGAAGCCTGCCTGCCTTCAACTCTGTTTTTTGTTTTGTTTTTAAATATTTTACCTATTTATTTTCAGAGAGAGAGGAAGAGAAGGAGAGAGGGAGAGAAACATTAATGCACGGTTGCCTCTTGTGCAACCCCTACTTGGGAACCTGACCTGGCCCACAACCCAGGGAGAAACCCTGACTGGGAGTCGAACCAGTGACCCTTTGGTCCGCAAGCCAGCGCTCAATCCACTGAGCCACACCAGTCAGGTCTACCTGCCTTCAGGGTCTGGTCACCTCATCCCTCACTGGGCCCTACCTCTAGTCTCAGTTGCTGCCTTATGCTGGCTTCCCCAGCGACAGATGAGCAGTGCCAAATGTCTCTAAGGCCCAGAAGTTTGCTGCCTAACTCCGACTGTTGCCCGGTCCTCCTTACAATAATCTGTATGAGGTCCCCTGTGACCACCACCTGCCCCTCCGGTTCTGGGGTTAGAGAAATGCCAAGGTAAAGCACTCAGCACAGAGCCTGGCACGCACACGCCACTGACGGGTGTTCCTTAGTCCCGGGTACCAAGGGCGCTGCGCTGCCTCCGGAACCCCGGGTGCAAGCGTGCCAGGGGAAAAGTGATCCCGAGCTGCGTGGGGAGGGGACGCTCAGTCCTGCCTGGCCTGGCGGTGTCCAGCACAGTGTCCTCAGCTCCTGGCAACTCTCCCTCCTGATGGAGGCTCTGGCCTGCTCCCCGAAGGCGCGCCCTTCTCAGGGGGGCCCGGCCCATCAGCTGCTTCGCGCTGGCCTAGGACTGGACCTGGAGCTGTGTGTGGGGGACAAGCCCCTCCCTCTCGTGCTCTGCACATGCTGCCCCTTTGATTTCTCCCGCCACTTAGTCTTGTTGAGACACAATTCACTTAAAGAAAACATACCACGTTAACAGGTCTACTTCTGTGGTTTTCCACATGTGCCAGGTTGTGAGAACATCACCAGGCTCCAGTTCCAGAGCATCTCTGTCACCCCAGAAAGCATCCCCGAACCCACTGTCAGGCCCAGTCCCCCTGTCCCTGGCAACTCAGTCCACTTCTGACCTCTATGGTCTGTTCTGATGCTTATGTGCCTGTTCTGGACGTGGGACTTAAAGTGTGGGAACATACACTACTCGGCTGTTTCCGTCTGGTTCCTCTCACGTAGCCTGACGTTCCGGGCCCACCCACGAGGGGCCGCGTGCCAGCACCTCACTGCTTTTCCTGCGGAGCACTGGCCCTGCACGCCCCGGCCGCTCGCCCCTCCCCACCAGCCGACGGGCGCTGGCGTGTCTCCACTGTCCGGCTGCCGTGACAGTGCTGCTCTGAGTGCTCCCGCACAGGTGTCCGTGTGTCCATGTTGTGGCACTGCTGGGTCTTACGGTAAAGCCTGCGTGTAACTCTTAGAGGACCTGTCACCCTGTTTCCACAGTGGCCACACGCCTCTCCGCTGTCCCACCCGCAGAATATAAAGTTTCCAATTTCGCCACATCCTCGCCAACATTCATTGTTTTCCACTGTTTGTGATTTTAAAAAATTATAATGATCCTAGTGGGTGTGAAGGGGTGTGTCACAGTTTTGACTTGTATTTCTCTAGCTAACGATGTCAGGCATTCTTCACGTGTTCATTGCCCATTCATACATCTTCTTTGAAGAAATGTCTATTCGAGCCCCTTGTCCATTCTAAGATTGAGTGCTTGGTCTTTTTATGGCTTAGTTGTGAGAGTCCCTTCTACTCTGCCAGACACTCGGCCAACAGGAGCCCACCCTCCCATCCCGTGGGCCCAGGCCCGTTACAGCAGCCTCGGGCAGCCTTCCGCTGGGCTCTGCGGGACAGGGCCAGGCTGGCAAGGCCTGGGTTCCTGCTGGGCTCTGGTCCCAGGAGATGTCCTGCCCACTTGCCAGTGCCGCCCACACCCAGGCCTGTCTGCTCCACCTGCTCCAGACTCAGACAACAGTGGCTGACCCGCACCCGCATGTGGATGTCCTACAGGCAGGACAAACCTCACATGGTCCATACGGAACCGGGTGAAGCCTGGGTCCATCCTCAGCCCTCCCCATCTCAGCCAACGGCAGCGCAACCCTCAGCTGCTTCAGCCGAGACACCTGGAAGCGGTCCGGACCTCTCCCTTCCTCGCTCCCCACGCCTCACCCCTTAGCAGGTTCGGTGGCTCGGCAGTGGTACCTGCCACCAAACCAGGGTATGATGACAGCTCGCCACCACCCCTGGGATGGCTGGGCCCCGCCCCCTCATCTCTGGCCAGGATCACTGTGGCGACCTCCCCACCGGCCTCCCTGCTTCCACCCTTAGCCTGCGCCTCCCACAGCCACCTCCCTGTGCCAACCAGCTGCGCCAGCCCTGCTCACAGCCTCCAAAGGCCTCCTCACTCACTTCGAATACAGCCCGAGCGCCCTGTGTGGCTGATGAGGCCCAAGTGAACGGGGCCGCCACACCCCCTCCAGCTACTGCCTTCCTCACCGGAGGCTGGCACAGCGGCGGCGTCCCTGCTGTCCCCCTGATCTCGGCACACCTGCTTCCCCCACCGCAGCACACGGCCCCGCCTCAGAGACACTCCCCTCCCTGACCGTCCACCGGAAGCAGCAGACAAGCTGCTCCATCACACTGCCCCGCCCTCTGCCCAGCACTGTCCCTACCTGGGATCCACCTGGTGTCTCCCAGAGAATACAGAGCCTGGAGAACAGAGGCCGTGCCTATCCGGAGTGGTGCCATGTCCTGGGGTTTCTGAGTATGCGGGGCACACCGCCCACCTTTAAGGGCTGAGGGATGTACTGAGCACTACAGGACGTGGCTGGGGTGGCTCCGGCCCAGAGGCCCTGGCTCGTGGCCTGTCCCTTCAGGGGTGAGCTGTGCGGCCCCAAAGGGGCTGCCCAGTGAGGCCCTGGAGCTCCAGAGTCCCAGGCAAGGAGGGTCTCTGTAGACAAGAGCCATGAGTGAGTGCTGGCCGGGAGTCCCTGGTGGCAGAGGCCTGGCTTGTGGCGGGAGGGTGGCGAATGAGCGCTGGTGGAACAAGAGCTGTGTTCCGGGATCTGTGCCTTAGCCCTGCCCAGGGGGCCCCGCCATGGGGAGGGCACAGCCCCGCTCTGGGGAGCTTATGGAGGAGCAGATGCCCTCTGATTCTGCCCCCCCAGGGGCTGTGCTGCTCCTGGAATGAACGGGCCACATGGGGGCTCTCGGTACGGCAGGGGAGCCTGGTGCCCACCCCCCACCCCCGGCTCCGTTGGTGTCTTCACTGGTACGAGGACCAAAGTCTCCGGCTAAGGAAAAGCCCCTTTAACTGGGCAGTGCTTCGGGGAGCAGGCGGATGGGCGGGGCTTGGAGACCGTGGGCATCCTCTTAAATGCCAGCCTCTGCTGGTGCCACCTGCGGCCAGAGCAGCTCTTCCTTCCACATTCGATGGCCTGTTGGGGGCGGGGGCGGGAGAAGAGGAGGCTGCAGGGAGGACGCCCCGTGCCTGAGCCCTGCTGTGTGCCAGGCACTCTCACTCCACCGTCCTGGGAGCGTACCCGGGGCTGGGGCAGTGCTTCACCCAGAGCTCTGACGGGGAGGCCTGCGCTGGGTCACTGACAGGAGGGTGATTGAGCCAGGACAGTGCCCCGCCCTCAGGCCTCGGACAGCCAGCTGTGAATGCGATCCTGGTCAGACATCTGTGGGAGGCCCCGGAGTTCTTATGAATGCCTTTGGATGGGGATGAGAAGGGAGGACTGCAAAGAGGGGTGGGAGGAAAGGCAAACGATCCAGTCAGGGAACCAAAGCTGGGGCTCTAGACAAGCAGGGGAAGCGCTCTGTTGGGTTCTGAACGAGCACCCTTGGACACAGAGCAGGCCCTGCTGGGTGTGATCAGCTCCAGGGGTCTGTGCAGGGCAGGCGGGATGGCCCACTGCATTGGGAGAAGCTCCACTGAGGCCAGGAGGGCCCAGGGGCCCCCATGCAGCCCGGCGGGCCTGGGGCCTGGGGCCTGGGGCCTGGGGCCAGGTCCAGTGAGTGACTCATCCGGGCATTCATGTCCTAGCCTCAGGGAGGACTGCCTGGGCGTCTGAACCTCTGGGAATCATCCTTCCAGCTACACAGAGCATTCTCCTCCACCTTCCAAACCACTGAGTGCAAAAGCCAGGACTTTCCCCACGCCAGGCTACCGTGGGTACTTTGCCGTGACCCATTCTCTCTCTCCTCCCGCCAGCACTGTCCACACACACACCAATGCCCCCCGAGAGTTCTTTGTGGGTGTGAGGGCCCCAGCATGCCCAGGCCTGTGGCCTCCTGCCCCAGCTTGTGGTGGCCCCTCAACCGGGCCCGCCGCGAGTGGGCTGGATCCTTCCCCACTCAGCAGCCCCTTGTCCCAGGCCCCAGTGGTCTGTGCGGCTGTGACAGGACTGAGCGATGGCTCTGTGCTAACAGAGTCCACGCACTGAGAAAGCAGGAGAGGGGGCAGGGGGTGGCAGCACAGTGTGGGCAGCGAGGGGGCCTTGTGGGAACAGGGGCGCTGAGCGTGGCTGAGGCCCTGGGAAGGCCGCCAACCCCTCCCCCCAGCCGGCCTCTCCCAGCCGTCCGCGGCCCCTTCCTTCTCACGGCATTCCTCCCTCAAGAACCCAGTGTGGCTCCCGTCACGTGGCTCCCACCACGTGGCTCCCAACAGCGTGGTCTCATGATTTAACCATCAACATTTATTAGGAATTTTGAAAAACAATTAAAAAAAAGAAAGAAAGAAAGGACAGATCAGCAGCCTGACAAGCTACAACCACAACCATGAGAACCGACTGTCGTGGTCTCTCCCCACATGCTGACCCTCCCAGCGGACGGGCCACCCGGACCGGCCTCCTCGCCTTTCCTCGCCCGGGGTAGTGCGTCCTCTGTGCCGGGACCGGTCCCCGCCACCCGTGTCCAGTCAGCTGGTGACCCCCACCCCGCCCCCCGCACACTTGTCTCCACTTCTGCCTGCTCCTAATCTCCCCGGGAGGTACTCGGGCAGCCACAGCCCTTTCCGTTCCAGGGGGTATTCCCTTCGGAGGGACTGCGGGTCAAAGACCGAGAGCTTTTAATTTCTCCTCACTCCCATCTGCTGAGCCCCCCAGAGCCTGTGTGAGCCACTGCCTCACCTGACACCGTCGTTCTAATGCCTATGACTTCCCCCCAAAAGCCCTCGGAGAGACGTTCACTTGTCCATTTGTCTGTTTGTTCCTTCACTCGGCCCTGCACTCAGTCCCTCAGCAAGGACGTGACCGCTGCACTCAGTGCTGGGAGTGAGCGGTGAGCACGAGGCCCGGGTCCAGTCCCGAGGGAGCTGCCTGCCCAGGCAGAGAGACGGGCGGCCTCTGGCTAAGCCCCACGGGGGTCAGCGCAGGGAAAGGCGTTTGTCTAGTGTGTGCATGCGCGTGTGCAGGGCGGATGTGTGCTGCGTGGCTGGAGCAGCAGGTGGGCCCTGGAGGCTGTTGAAGGGAGGCTGGGAGCCACGCCCGAGTGTGTGACATGCACGGTACGCAGCCAAAGGTGATCGATCCCCCGACCTCCCTGCGGTTGCAGGCTCCAATCTCCAGGTCCAAACCCCGGACAGCATTCAGCATGTCTGGCTCTGCTGGCAGGAGACCACTGTCTGCACCGGAGCCCCTCTCCTGCCCAGCGGAGCCTTTCCCTCCTCCCCTCATTCCACCTCCGCCCCACCTGGTGACCTGTCCCTCATTCCTGGCAGCGCAGGGCGTCCCTTGCCCCCCACAGTGGGTGCAGTGTTAATTACACCAAATGTACCATGCTGAGAGCTTTTCTGCACAAGTCCTGGAGCTTCGGGAGGGTGGGGTCATGCCGGAATAAATGATGTAGGACCCCTGGACCTGGCACGTACTGGGACTCAGGGGCATCTGCTGACTCAGAGGTTACAAACCCTTCCTCCGAGGCACTTCTGTCATTCCGACCAGAGAGCCATGGCAGCAGCTCCCACTCAGCACCCCCAGGCTGCTGGACCCCCCACAGCCTGGGCTTTGCTTCCGGCCCCACGCTGCGGCTGTGGTCGACAGCGAGGGAGTTCCGATGGAGCTCCGGGGAAGCGGCACCCAGATGTGGATGCATGACCGCAGACACATGAGGTCGGGCTGCACACAGATGGCTCTGGATGAGACCCTTAGGGTGCGCTAACTGTTGACCTGCTGGGCTGGTGAGCTGATGAGGGAATCATTTTCTGTCTTTTCTACTGACTTCTCTGAGTGCTTCTGTGTAAATTCTCCGTGTGTGGAAGATGGGCGAGTAAACAGACCTTTTCATCTCTGCACAAGGAACACTGTGACTCTGGCTTGTCTGTGTGCAGGGCGGGGAGCAGGCCATTGTGCCTGCGAGGGCCTGGGAGAGGTGCAGTAGGACAGATTGGGACACTGACGACAGATGGTTCCCTAACACCAAGGGCATGAAGTGCCTGGGGACTGGCTTAGCCTTCAGATGGGGGGAAGGCCAGCCTGGAGCGACAGGCAGAGCCCAGATCCCCAGGGCCAGCTGCCAGGCTGAGGAGGCCCCAGGAGGAACGCACCCAGAGGGGCCTCCGCTGGCATGGGACCGACCCCTTGGCAGCCAGCAGGTACGCCAGGCAGGGCGGGCTGGCCTGTGGGATCTCTCTTGCCCCTAAGGTGGCACCTAGGAGGTTGCTAAAAGCCGCAGACCAAGCAGCTGGGTGGCTGCCATGGCTACCCTCTTCCCACAGACAAGGTTTACCAGCTGGGCACAGGCACCTCTGCCTGCCGGTTTATTTCCAGCTGCATGTGGTTGGGACGAGATGGGTTACAGGGAGGGGTGCTGGGGCAGGCAACGCATGGGGCTGGCTAATGGCCACTGTAAACAGCCAGGGTCAGGCCAATGGTGCTGGGGAGGGGGGGGTCACTGCAGCATCTGTCCAGACACAGCCAGGCCCAGCGAATGTCCAGTGTGACCCCAAGTGCCATCCAGGACCCAGGCTGCTCCAAAATAAGCAGCTTGTTGGCAGAGGGCGTGCCGTGCTGGAGACTCGGGGCGCCCTACTTGTTCACAGTGCCCCTTTTAGGCACACAGCTCGGTTCTGGTTTCGGGCCTGTGTTCTGGTGGTAGAATATTTTTAAAGAGCCTTCACAAGACACTTACTTTTTGTTTATTTCTCAGCTTTCTGACCAAGCCCTGGGCACATGGACTACAAACAAGAAGGATGTGGAAAGTGCCTGCTGGCCTGGCCTGCCCCCGGCTGTTTAGGGACACAGCACTCTCTGCCCTGCACAGAGCAGGACCTCTCCCCCAGGCCACCAACCCCAGACCTATTCCAGTCAAAGGTGGGTGGGGCTGGCGCCAGGGGTGCCAACAGAGTCAGCCCAGTGCTGCCAATGGGGAGGGAGGCCTCACAGCTGAGGGGCCCCCAACCCGAGTGGACAACCGACAGGAGAGCCAGAAAGAGGAAGGCCATGAACGCCCCCACGTCCTCGGGTGCCCTGAGCTTTCACGCAGACCCCTGAGCTGTCCTCAAAGGACTGCCAGGAAGACAGCTGGGGGCCGGGCTGCACGAGTCCCCGCCTCCCAGGTCCCCACTGTTTCTTCCTCTGGCAGAGAGATGAGGATGGGATGTCCCGAGCCTCGGCAGCCATGAGGCAGCTGCCTCGCGGGAGGCTGGGAGCCTTCCTGGGGCCAACGCCCTGCCCTTGCAGCAGCTTATGTAGGCACCCCGTCAAGTCGTGCTCCTCTGGCCGCCCACCAGTCCCTCCATCACACAGATGAGCCTGCACTGGACACAGGGACAGAAAGCTAAGTCACTCTGGAGCTCAGCCCTCCAGGGGCTCTCCAGATAGTATGGGAGACCCACTCCCAGATGGTCAGCGACAAGTTGGGAAGCCCAGGGGCTGTGGGGTCCCAGGGGACAGGTGTGCAACTCAGGCAGGCTTTCTGAGAGGGCCTCGGCCTGAGTCCCGAAGGGCCAGCGGGGCCAGCCAGACAAAGTGCAGATGAAGAGTGTGGGGAAGGGCAATTCAGGCAGCAGAAACGGCAGGTGCAAGGATAGTGCAGTACAGGAACGACCTGAAAGCTGTTCAACAAGTCGGAGATTCCAGTTCTGAGAGGTGAGGAGGCAGACGGAAGTGCGTCTGGCAGGGACCAGGAGGGCACAACCGAGAGGTTGGCTACTGTCCTTGAGGATGTGCCACACTGCAAAGCTAGAGGATCACAGGACGCTAGTGGGACAGGCTCTGACACAGCAGCTGGGCCGGGGTCCTGACCAGTGTTCTTGGAGCCCCAGGGACTGTGTGGGTGGGGCCGGCACCACGGAGGGCAGGGCTCTGGGCCTGACAGCCCCACCTCCCAGTTCAGCTGGAGCAGCTTGACCTGCTCCTGATCCCCGGAGAGGGATTTGCTGCGGTAACAGACCCCGTGAGACTGGGAGCCACCGGTTGAACCCCACCCCTTTACTGCACGTGTGACGGAGAGGCCGAGGCACACAGAAGCAGGGCATTTCCCAAGGTATCCAGCAGGTCGGAGCTCTTGGCCCAGTGACCTTGCCCCAAGCAGCCCTCTGGCCCCCAGTGGTAAGAAGTCCCCTGTGGCTCTGCCCCCGCGCCCCAGGCCTGAGCTGGCTGCAGGAGGCTGTGGAAGGCCACTCCGCCGCTTCCCGCTCAGGAGTGCCCTGGTTCTACTGTGATTTGGAGGAAAGGAAGGACGCTCATAAGACGAACACAGCACCCTGTGTTTCCCTTCTCAGCCAAAGAATTCCCATCAGATTCAAGCTGTCAGAGCCAGAGGAGACGTGGTCCTGAATCCGGCTTGTCCTCTGACAGAAAATCAGCGTGTTCAGATCACCTGAACTCGCGCCAAGAATGCAGAGAAGGGGCGGGGGGCACAAGAAAGAGAACAGGAAGAAACCTCTCGAGTTTACCTTAAAAAATATTGGTGTTTATGGAGTAACAATACGCCTGTCTGAAGCTGTTTAGTTTTACATTAAAATGGTCGGCATATTTTTCCTCCAAGCAAGAAACGCGCCGGGCTGCTGAAGTATGAAGACAAATAAACAGAGCAGCTCAAGCCTGCATCACGGGTTCGGGGAGCAACACGTTGTCGCCAGCTGTCCTCTGGGATGGGCTGGGCGCGTCCACGGGGGAGGCGACGAGTCCTTTCATCCCACCTGAACCAGCGTGGGGAGAGGCGTGTCCCTGTGCCGGGGACACAGGAGTGTCCACAGGGCTCCCTCCCAGACGTGCAGCTGCGCTCCGCCGGCCGGAGCCTCCCAGTCCTCCCCTCCTCTGCTCTCCCTCTGCCCGCCCGCCTCCGTCTCTGACCCTGCCCGGGATGGATCGATCACCCCGTTCTTCGAGAACAAAGACTGAAGAGAGGTGACCTGCGTCCAAGGGCACGAGGCAGGGACTCGGCAGAGCTGGCGCTGGCAGCAGGACGGCCCCGTGTCAATGAAGGAGCAGAAGGACCGGTGCAAGAGGACGGGCGGGTGGGGTGTGGGGGGTGTGGGGGCCTTTCTGACTGGGTGGGGCTGGGCGGGGACGGTGACACAGGGCGGGAGCTCCGTGTGGAACCTGAGTCCCCAGCCAAGGGGATTCACTCACAGCCCAGGCCCATGCTTGTCCCCTGCATCTCTGCCAGCTCAGAAAATTCATCCATTTTATTTAAAAAGTGCCCCACTTTGCATACTAGGAACAAGTGACAATGACCTAATTCACACCTGTTGAGCCCTTGTTCCATGCCAGGCACCGTGGTCTATGTTTTTTGAGGCGCATCTCATCCAGGCTCTGCCTCACTTCACTGCCGCTCAGTGAGCACCGCGAGCCCCAGCCAACAGCTGAGGATGCGGAGGCCCGGGGAAGGGGGCTCTGGCTGCGGGCCGAACGGCGCAAGTGATGGGGCCAGGGTTCAAACTGGGCAGCCTGGCTGGATCCCTGTGCTGCCCCAGGGCCGGGAACAGGCCACCCGTCTGATCGCGGGCTTCGCGCCCAGGACACGGCACAGCACCGGTGCCCGCGCATTCCGTGGGAAATGAGGGAGTGCTCGGACCTCGGGCTTTCGGTGCCCTCTAGAAGCTCTGGACTCTCACATCCCACACCCACCCCACCCACCCCACAGATACCTGAACTGGTGCAGCCTGTCTGTTTGGATGGCTGTGGGTCATCTCAGACTGAACTTGACCAAACAGACTGGAGGCCACTCTCCTCCTCACTAGAAAATTTGCCCTAGTCCAGTACCCCCGTCTCGGCCATCATGGCGCAGCCATGCAGAAGCTCCAGGCAAAGAGCCAGGGGTCAGCCGAGACTCCTCCTCCCCTTACCTCTTACACGTCTGACCCGTCAGCAAAGCCTGCACACTGTGCTTTCCAAGAACGTTCCGAACTGAACCACTGCTCCTCACTACACACTGTCCCCCGCGCCCGGGGTCTCGGACCCGGGGTCCCCTGCCCTGAGGCTTCTCCCTCACTCCCTGTAACACATTCCCTACTTGGCAGTCCACACCCAAACCCCTTTTAGTCAAAACGTCAACCAAGTTGTGTTAATCCCCGAAAATGCCCTTCCCGAGCTCGTCCCCCCCTTGGGACTCCGCACCTGTCCCCCCCCTTCCGCTTGGAGGGAAGGGCTTCCCCAGATTTTCCAGTGGTGGCCTCCCCTCCTCGCTGAGGCCCCTCCACCGTGTTCCCCACCTCGTGGTGTGCCTCCAGGCACAGTGCGGTGGAGGTGACTGCTGCGGCTGCACCGCAGCACATCTACGCCGCGTGTCTGTTCTCTGGGGGCTCGGCGGCCATGCTGTGAGGAAGCCCACAGGAGAGGCTGCCCACGGTGTGTGGCCTCCAGCCAACAGCACCCAGCAGACATCGGTAATGAAGCCACCAGATGTTTCTGGCGCCTCGGCCTTCGCGTCCTCCCAGCGGACGCCCCAATGCTGGGGAGCAGAGACACACCGTCCCTGCTGAGCCCTGTCTCGGTTCCCGACCCGCAGAGTCCACAGCAGAATAAAACGGCGTTTCCTGGGACCAGGAACGGGTGGGGTGTTTGCAGAGCAACAGCATCAGCAACAGCAACAGTTTCAGCAACCGCCCTGCCCAACGCTGCCGCCCTTCCCCCCACTGCCTGCCACGTTATTTTGTCTTCCCACTTGTCCCTGAAGTTGACCTGACTGAGCTCACTGTACTGAGTCACCGGGACTTCCCTGACCCCCGCCGTCCACTGTGGAAGCTCCCACATGGGGAAGTGCCATCTCTGCTCACCACTCGCCGTGTCCTGCATGTAAGACCGGGTCTGGCACATGGCAGGAGCTCAGAGCAGGTCCCCGCAGCCCACAAACGGGCGAACGGCAGGCGGAGGTTTCAGTGTCACTGTGACCCTGCCTGGCTGCCTGCCCCCAGAGCCGGGACGATCTCTCTCTGGCAGAACTGGGGGTCCTGCGCCGGCAGCCCTCTAGTTCACCTTCACCTCTGCCGTGTGCCCAGCACGGAGCTTTGCTGAGCGTGAGGGCCCAGCACGCCCTCACGGTGCGTGAGGAGGCACTTTGACACATTCGTTCATTCATTCGTTCATTCATTCTAAAATACTCCCTGTGTGCCTACAACGTGCCCGACACCGCACTGGGCCCAAGGAGGAAGACACAGGCATACATAAGATGGCATCTGTGTCCAGGGAAAGAAGGGCGGGCCTCAGCGCAGGGCTGCAGCAGAGGCGCACACACCACGGCCACAGAGGACTTTGGAGCAGAAGGACACGTGGTTGTGTCTCAGATGAGGAGGGAGTAGGACCTCACCAGGTCCCCGCTGGGGAGGGGTCACAAGGGAGCAGCTGTAAACGACAGGGACCTATAGGACCTCGGGTTTCGGGAAGGCGCCCCAGAGGGCGCCCTTGTGGGAGGTGAGGAAGGAGCTGGCCTGGGGTCCTGTGAGACAGCGGGCGGGGGACCGGGTGCTACTGCCAAAGCGAAGAAGCCACGAGAGGAGGCTCCAAAAGGACAGGGCTCTGCGTGGCCCCTGGGGCTGAGACAACACCCTGAGGGTGACACCAGACTCTGCAGGGGTGGCAGGCTCCTGCCCTGGCCTGGGGAGGCTGTACGGCTTTGGGAGGAGGAGTCTGCCCCAGGGAGAATCCCTGGATGAGGGTGCCCTCTTGCCTGTTACAATGCCTCCCACCGGCCTGGCTTGACAGACACTGGGATTTCTGCACGTCCCCCATGACCCCCAAACTTGCAAGGGCACAGAGCTAAGACCCCATGGAAGGAAGTCGCTCCTGGAGCCTGGCCAGCCTCCCAGAGCCGGTGCTGTCCCAGGCACCACGGGGCGGGGGTGGGCAGTGGCAAATGCAGACCTGGACTCTGGTTAGGCCCCGCTGCTGCTGGCCACGTGACCTGACACAGCTCCCTTCCCTGCTCCGAGCCTGGCTTTCACCTGAAAGGAGGGGACACTGGTGGCTTCTGCCTGTGGGTGCCGTGAGGACTGTATGAGAACGTGAGCACAGCACCCCTCGCCACTCTGGACACACAGCCGAGAGTCAGCCAAAGCCCCGCATCCCACCCAGCGCCACTGCCTGCCCAGTCCAAAGCCAGGCGCAGAGCAGGCGCTTAGGAAGTGTTCACGGCAAAGTGTGATCTGGCTAATAAAACAGCTTCGTGCTGAACCTGGCTACAGATGCCGTCTCGTCAGGAAAACTAGTGCGGAGAAGCAGGTCCGAAACTCAGACTGCGAGCGGCTTGAGAAACACGCTTCTCAGTGAGCGAAGGGGAAGGCGGGGTCGGGGCGAACATCTGGCTGAGTGAGCTGACGGCTTCAGGGAAGAAGGAGCCGTGCTTTGTGCAGACGGGGAAAAAATTATCCACTGCTGGTTTTAATTTAGGATGAAAAAAATATCGGATTCTATTAGCCTAAATATTGCTCTTATGTCCAATTGCATGGAGTTTGAAATAATATTTTTCAAACAGAACTACTGCTATTTCAAGTAATTACAATGCTAAAAGCAGTCATTTGGGGTTGAGCAAGGATCTCATCATGGTTTGAATTCCCTCTGGTGTCATTTTCTGTTATATTTGAGAAATTCCTCAATAAAGATGTCAAATAGAGAGAAGGTTTTGTTCCCCGGAGGACGGATTTGGCCACCCTCCAGGACACAGTCCCAGGCAAGCCATCTCTGCAATAAAAGAACCACTTTTGCTCAAAAGAAAAGAAAAAGTTCAACTGTGAAAACTCCGGCAAGAAAATAACCCTTAAGCCCTCAGCTTCATTGCTCCTAATTGACTCAGAACACTTTTCAAACCCCGCCGATGGGGATCTGTCCAGCCATCGCCCCTGGGGACCTGGCGGTGGTGGGGAGGGGACCGCTGGGCCAGATGAGGCTCCTGACCTGGACCCCTGCAGACAGAGTAGCAGGAGCTACAGAGCGGCTTGACTGTCCCTGACGGGGGCTGGCTTGTGGGGCGGGGCTCCAGCGACTGCCCAGAGAAGGTCAGGACTGCAGAAGGCAGCGAGAGCCTCCCGACTGCTCATCCGGCCTCTTGCAGCTCCCAGCACCCCTCGGGGGCAGGCTTTCTGCTGGCAGCTTCCCCAGGCAGCAGGACAACAATTCCTACTGCAACCAAGCAGGCAGTTAAACAGGCAAAACTGACTGGTGTGAGCAAAAGGGACCAGTGGGGATGGTAGCGTAGCAAACAGGAGAGTCAACCTGCCCCCCAAGGGGGCATAGCTCCTGACAGTAGTTGCCAGCACAACACTGAGACAGGGAGGTGCCCCTGCCCTGGGCCCCATGCTTTGGGGGTCCCTCCTCTGCTCTTCCTGTGGCTGCAGCCCCCTCCCGCCCCCGTGGAATCTGAAGTCCACAGAGGGCCCGCCATGTGCACCTAGGGCCTAAAGCCACCTGTCCAGACCACATTCTGAGTACCCGAGACTCTAAAATCCCCTGTCCAAAGAGTCCCAGGTCTGTCTGTTCTCTGAGGGACAGATGGCACTTAGGGCCAAACAGCAGCAAAGGGAAGGTGATCTGGGGACAAAGAGCCAGAACCTGAGCATTCAGATGGCAGGAAGGAGCCAGGAGTGAGAGCAGGGGGCGGGCGCAGGCTCAGGCACACTTCCACTTTCTGGCACCAACTCCGTGCAGCCCCAGGCTCTGCCTTCCAGCCCAGCCTCCCAGGTCCCGAGGGAGAACTACTTGTCCTGGTGGAAGTGATGGCACACACTCAACTTCCAAAGCCTCACAGTCACGTTTACAGGCTTAGCCCTGTGGGGTACAACCTCCATGTGCACTCCTGCCAAAGCCCCATAAGTGTCAGGAGCTGGGTGACTACGGCCGAGCAGGAACAGTGCTGGAAATACCAATTTTTATGTGACATCCTTGATTTGTCAGATGTCGACAAATCATTCCATGGCGATGATGATGATGATGGTAAACACTGTGGGGATAAACCTAACGGGCAAGCTGGACGAGGACTGGGCTGCGGCTTGAAACTGCTGCAGCGGGAAGACGAGTCTCCAGCACCTGTGCAGGCCCTGCCATCTGCATGCATAGCTCCCCACGTCCGCTGCCCTGTTCACCTCTCACGGTGGCCCTTGGAGACAAGCCTCATCCTCCCATTTCAGAGCCAGGGCAACGGGAGCCTGGAGGGTTTGAGTGACTGGTCCCAAAGTGTGGAGTCCTGCGGTGGTGGCGGACTGGGAGGCTACACCCTCGCACTGCAGGCCCAGCTTCCTCCTACAGCGTTACAGGTTTCGGCCGCTCTTGACTGGGCTTCCGCGGCCCTGGCACTGCCCCAGCTCTTCTGCTCCTGCAGCGTGTGATGGGCGAGGGAGCAGGGACTCCGAGAGGCCACGTAGCCACTGCAGTGCAGGTGGGTTTTCATTCTCTAAAGCGGCGTTTTGTCTCAAACAGGGAAAAGCCTAAATAGTCTGCTGGGAAGGGTCTGCCCTCCGCTGAAAATAGAGAGTCAGAGCCGAGTGCGGCTGCGATCTGTGCTGGGGGGGGGGGGCAGGAGGGCTATGGGGAGTTTTACCCAGTTCTTCAAATTAACCGTTCTGAAAGCAGTCCACTGTGAAAATACTGTTGTTGAAACAAAGACCCACACAGAATCCCCTGCAGTCTGGAGGCATGGGGCATACCCTCCAGAGCCAAGAGCAAAGGGCTCACCAACATGAGCCTTGGCCCAGGTGAGAGAGCTGCAGCTGGAGTGGCGGCCGTGCTCAGGTGTGGCCCAGGGCGCAGGCGGCAGGCGCAGCCCCGCCCCGCGTCTCAGAGGCATCATCAGACAGCCCCCCTCAGTTCACCTCTGAGCGTTGGTGCCCCGAAGCCCGTTTCATCAATCCGAGTGCTCGCTGCACTCTGCTGGATGGCTCCCATCCATGATCGCCTTCGGTCCTCACAAGAACACTTACAGACCGGTCCTAGGAATGCCACTCACAAGTGAGGAAACTGAGGCCCAGAGGGAAAGCGACTGGCCAAGGGTCACCCAGCTGATGACTGGTGGGGCGGACTGGAGCCAAGGACTGGCAGTTCCCAAGATCCGTCCTCCTGAGCAGTGGAGGCCCCGCAGGGTCACTCGGCTCTGCCCTCAGACAGTCGACTGCCGACACACACCCTTTCTCGTGTGTCGGAGGGGGGCGCACTAGTAAAGTCAAGGCTTGTCCTTCCAGGGGGACTCAGTAGGTACGTGTGGATGCCAGTCAACACGACACCTGTTGTACGGCTTCACAGTCCTTCACGACACCCTTCACAGTCCGGTTGAAGATTCTGCCTCCTCCCAAAGCCCCTCTTCCCGCCGTTCCTGCCTCCAGGAGCCCCCTCCCCCCACTCCCCCGGCTCTCCACACAGGCTGTGCCCTCACCCAGGGGGCTGCTCCCCAGCCTCTGAAGATCTTGCTCACAGCAACCTTCTCTTTAGAGATCCCCTTGAAGGACTCAGCCCTACGCCCACCCCTACTGTTGCCCCTCACGGGGGCAGCTCTGCACAGGCCCCTCTGGGTTCAACAGCCTGCTGCCCAGACCCCCGTTTTGGCGCTTACTGTGGGTACGACTACATGTTCCCAGACCCGCTTCCCATAACAAGCCCATCTGAGACCCAGCAGGATTAAACGAAAACAGGCAGGGGATCTGAGGCTAACACACCAGGAGGCGGAAGAGTCCAGGGCACGCGGCCGTCACACTCCCCACGCCCCCCACCAGCGCGTCAGCTGGCACAGAGGCAGGGGTGCCGCACACTCGCAGCCAGCCCTGCAGCGAAAGCCACAGAGAATCCAAACGATCCGTGGACCCAGCGGTTCTGCTTCTGGGAAGGATTGCTAAGGCAACAACAGGAAAAACGCAGAAAGTAAGGTTTAGGCCCAGAATCACTTCTAGATTCTGATGGTAAAAACAAACAAAATAAGCAAACAATCTAACTGTCCAACCGCCAAAGGGTGGCCGAGTCACCCAGAGTAGCACTAATGCCTGTTCATTAACTATTTGCACCTACTAAGTGCCAGTCACCTCACCGACCCCTCACACTTGGCTCTACGGCGGGGAAGCCTGAGGCTCGGAGGTCATGACGACAGCAACAGCCACTAGTGTTGACAGCCCTGTGCCCACCGTGCTCCCCAGCGCCTGGACGTGATCTCAGTTACTGCTCACGAGGCTGCGCCTCACCCTGTATTTACCAGCAAGGGGGTGACTGAGGCCCCGAGACGTCACTGATGTGTCCGCAGCCACACTCCCACCAAGTCCACGTCTCACCCCCAGGCCCCCACAGCCAGAGGGAGACAAGTGCTTCAGGGGCAGGCACTTCCACTTTGAGACCGTGAGCTTTCTGCCCCAAGACTTTCCTCCTGCTACAGGCTGCACACCGCCTCTGCGGCGGGTTGAACTGTGCCCCCAGAGAGGCTGACGGCCTAACACCGCCAGTGTCTGAGAACGCAGCCTCTCTGGAGATGGGGTATTTGCAGACGATCCACACAAAGTCATCAGGCTGAGGTTTAATCCAATGGGACTGTGTCCTTGTAAAGAGGGGAAATCTGGACACGGGGAGAGAAGGGCACAGAGCAAAGACGACGCGGAGACCAGGACGACAGGACTGACAAGTGCAGCACGCCAAGGCCACGAGGAGCTGGGAGGGGCCTCCAACTGACTCTCCTGCACGGTCCTCCACGGGCCAACCCTGCTGACAGCCTGACTTCAGACTTCCAGCTTTCAGACTGGGAGAGAGTCAATTCTGGCTGCTTGAGCTTTGGTTTCTTACTGTGGTACAGCAGCCTCAGGTTATTTAAATGCAGTTGTGTGTCAGACCATGAGGTGACTAGAAGAACAGCAACAACACGGGCCAGGTACACATACCTGAGGTTTACATGATGTGGAAGGACAAACCAAGGGACAAAAAAAAAAACCATGCTGACCACCTGATCACCGCTACAGTGAAGTCACACCTGGTGCAGAGAGAAGAGTGACAGGGAGCACAGCAGTGTAACTAAAGTGCTACCCAACGTTTTGTCCCTGCTCTACATTTTCCAAACTTTACCCAGCAAGCTTGCATTACCCTTATAAATTTTATACCTGAACTCCGAGACTCTGGAGATATAGAAGAATCCTTATTGTGGGCTGCGATGTGTTCCCCCAAGTTCTTGTTGAAGCCCCAGTCCACAGTACCTGAGCATGTGACTGTCTTTGAGACAGGGCCTTTTCAGAGGTAACTATGTTAAAAGTCAGCTGGGATGGGCCCTGCTCCAGATATGACTGGTGTCCTCGTCAGAGGCAATGACAACACACAGAAAGACACCAAACACACGGACACACAGGGAAATGACCACGTGAACACCTAGTAAGAAGGTGGTCATCTGCGAGTCAAGTTGAGAGGCCTCAGGAAAAGCGCAAAGCAGAGAACCCCTTGACCTTAGACCTCTAGTCTCCAAAACTATGAGAAAATAAATTCCCGTTGTCAAAGCCCCCATCCCCACCCAGTCTGCCGTTTTAACTTGGCAGCCCCAGCAAACTAAGACAAAGAACCAACCAATGGGGAGCAAGCCTTCCCACAGCCCCAGCACGCCACGCTGGAGCAGAGAAGCGGCCGGGCGCACCTTGAGGGCAGGGCACAGCTGCAGCACTCACCCAGGCAGTTGTGTCCATCGTGGGCCAGCATGAAGCCGTCGAAGCAGGTGCACCTGTAGTTCCCCGGGATATTGATGCACTCGTGGACACAGCCCCCGTTGTAGTAGTCGTTCTCACACTCGTCGATGTCTGCAAGACCAGGGGCACAAGAGGTGTCAGAGGAAGAGCCTGGGATCCCCTCTCCCTGCGCTGCTGAGGCCACCTGGACATGCTTGGCTACAGGATGAGTCAACAGGTATTCTCAAGAACCCTTGCTGGGCGCTGGGGATGCAAAGATGACAAAGATGCAGATCCTGGCTCTGTACCAAGACCGGCCACCACCTTGCAGAGCTGGGCTGTGTGCCAGACACGTGTGGGTGCTTTCCAGGGCCCACCACAGTGACGAGGATAAGAGTCAGGCCCAGCTCTGCCTCCCCGGAAGGCCTCTCAACAACCACAGTGTGTGGGGACCCTGGGTGAAAGGCCCTCAGACTGGATGTCCTCCGCCTATGGGAGGGCCTCCCAGACGTGGAGAGCTCGTTACTTGTGAAAGTGGGAGGGGATCCAAAAGAGTGAACTTCACATACCGCCACCAAGTGTAACTAACTCTGGAATTTAAGTCCACGCACTCCCCTCAAATAGTTTCTTTCCACATCAACAACTGACGTCTGAATTTCTGCTTTTCCAGTGTCTTTGTTATAACAAAGGCTTCTGTCTCATAAACAACGGCTAACAGCCTTTGTAAAGGTCATCCTTTCTGCTGTTTTTAGTCTTTTTCAACATTTCCCATCAGGGGTCAAAGGGCTATCTGTTCTCGTGTTCCAGAGAGACTTAAGGGACCTGGAGGAGAACAGGAACACGCCTAGTTAACATTTCACAAGTGGAGCTGCTTCTGGACCCACATCCCGTGGACAACACCAATGTCATCATCTTTTAGAGAAATCCCACGGTAACTCAGACACCTAGGCACCGTTATCATTATTCCAATCTCACGAGGGCACTTAAGAAACGGAGGCAACGGGGTGCGGGGCGAGATCTTGCCACACGTCCCACAATTAGGATGTAGAACAAGTGGGGTTAGAGCCAGTACAGCCTGGCCCCGCAGCCCGGCCCTGCAGCCCGAGGGGACCTAAGGCCGGCCGCCATGTCTGGGAGCGCTGAGGAGGTCCCTCCGAGGCAGAGAGAACGGAAGAGAACGGAGAACCGTCAGCACTGCTCGGGGCCCCCGCACTTCTGCCCTGCCCGGGGAACGCTTCGTGGGCTCGTGGGTCTCAACCTTCACCCACCCATGTCTCCACAGGCAACAATGAGAAGCACCGAAAGGGAGGTGAAAATGCTCCACAGCGGAACCGGAAATGCTACCCAGTGGAGCCGGAAGTGCTTGTGCTAAGAGAACAGGAAGTGCCTGCGCTAAGAGAAACGGAAGTGCCTCAGAATGTGTTACAGCGCCGTACTGAAAAGTACTGAATGTGTCAGTAGCTGTGTGCTACTCAGTTGAAGAGTGCTTTTGAGATGGGTCCCAACTGCGAAAGCTGGAGTGGGGACGCCTGAGGAAGAGCAGGGACCAAAGGCAAGCGTGACTGCTCCCGCGAGCACCGAAGGAGCTGGAGCCTGGAGTCACTCAGCTCCCTGCTCCGCATTCGTCTGGACGGCAGAGCTCCACAGAGCGGGGTGGGGGTGGGGAGGAGGCTGGACGGCAGAGGCCGTCTCATGAGGGAGTGAGCTCCCTGATCCTGGAGGTGACCAAGCCAGGAACACTGACAGCAGACGGGATAGTTCAGTGAAAACTGCAGCATAGCAGCTCCTGAACACCTCGGGAGTTGTACAGCCTGCTCCAGGTGCCTGCCTGCCGGGCCACCAGAGGGAAGAACAAACCAGTCTGAATTTCCAACGTTGTCCAAGACAGAGACTTCCTCCTAACCTGCCTGTGGTGGCCATTAGCTTCAGCTGGGAAGCTGACCTAATTCTGCAAGTCACTTGAATTGGTTTTAATCATATATTTAATGCACTTAGAAATTTTAAATAACACTGAAGGAGGAGGATACAAGATTTTATACTTGAAAAGGCGCATGGGTTTATAAAGACTAGGATATTGATTATCTCCCAGTCTCTGCAGCCCTGACCTTTCACCAGAGCCCCCAGTACACCAACCAACCACTTTTCCCCGTGGATCTTCCACAGACACACAAAGGCAGCATGGCCCGACTTTCACTTATCAACCTGCACTTTTCTGGGGTGCCCCATCCAGTGAATATCATTTTCCACCCCCCACTGACATCAAGTCAAGTCCCAAAGCATGGTTTTCAACACTGTTACCATGGTTTCCAGGCCGCCCACCGGCCTCCTGTTTCCACTACCTGTCAGTGCGGTGTCATTTCATTCGATCTGAACCAGCAGCCCCCAAACTGGGCCCCCCTTCCCTTCATCCAAGAAGGTGACTCTCTGGAGAAGGTGGTCTTGTCCCAACTCCTAGAGTGTAGTCTGATCAATCTCGACCAAACAGTGCATGGCATTTGCAACTGCTGGTGGTCCCAGGGTGGGCCCAGGGCATAGTTTGGATAAGTCAGATGGAGGGAAGGGACTTTTATTTTATGCTTAGTTAAAAGAATTCTCTTCCCCCTCTACCTCCCATACCTCAGAAGGGAGTATGCAGGTATCTGCAGAAACATACACTAGCCCACTTAGCAGCCCCCGGAGTAGGTATCTTAACTCTGTTTTATGGCTGAGTAGGCCAAAGTGCAGAGAGGTTAGGTAATTGCCTAAGGTCATGCAGTAAGTGGTAGGGCAAGGATCGGAACAAAGGTCTTTGGGTCTACAAAACCCATGTCCTTTCTAATAAGTCAGACTGCCTGTGACATGCCAGGCATTGGCACAGTACTTTAATTTTTTTAATACTCACCTGAGGATGTTCATCGATTTTAGAGACAGGGAGGAACATCAGTGTGAGAGAAACATTGACTGGTCACTTCTCACATGCACCCTGACCAGGTATCGAATCCACAACCTGCTTGTGCACGGACAACTCTCATCTAATTGGGCCACACGGCTGAGGCCGTGAGGTACTTTATACACGTGATTTCACTCTTGGCACACTTACACTGTGTACCAAGAAAGCATCCAATCACAGGAATGCCCACTCACCCCTTCATCCTTCTACTTGCTCTGTGCACACCTGTGCACCTGTCCATCTCCCCGAGTAGCCAGCCAGGCCTCCCCCCACCCATTCATCCAAACACCTGTCCACCCGCCCATCTGGTCATTGTACTATCTACCTGTTCAAATGCCCACCCAGCCATCCTTCCATTTGCCCATTCATGCAAAGTCTGTCCATCTAAAAATCCAGTCAGCCGACCATCCTTCCACTCCTCCAATCATCTATTATTCATCCATTCCTTTATCGCCCCAGACATCCACCCATACATCTACACATGCATCTTCCACCTAAACATTCAGCCAGACACCCATCCTTCTCTTCCTCTAGACATCAAAACGCTCATCCCACCCTGACAGGTGTGACTCAGTGGGTTGGGTGTCGTTCCATGAAAGGAAAGGTTGCCAGTTCAGTTCCCGGTTGAGGCACATGCCTAGGTTGTGGGTTTGATTCCTGGTCAGGTTTCTCTCTCATATCAATGTTTCTCTCCCTCTCTTTATTTAGTTTTAAATAAAACTTATTTAAAACTAAACTTCTTTATTTAGTCTCTTTATTTAGTTTTAGAGAGAAGGTAAGAGAGGCAGAAAGAGAGGGGGAGAAACATCAGTGTGTGGTTGCCCCTCGCATGTCCCCCACCAGAGACCTGGCCAACAACCCAGGCGTGTGCCCTGACTGGGAATGGAGCCGGCAGCCCTTTGGTTTGCAGGCCCGCACTCAGTCCACTGAGCCACACCAGCCAGGGCAAATAAATAAACTCTTTAAACATTTATCCATCCAAATCTCCATTCACTCATCCATCCATCCACATAGCTAAGCACCTATCCATCTATTCATTGATAGAAACACCCAGCCATCTATCTAAACACACACACACACACACACACACACACACACACACACACACCCCTACCCACTCATCTGTCTGTCCATCCAAATACTCTCTCATCCGTCCAAGTATCTATTCCTCTACCCACCAATCCCATTAAATATCATCCATCTAAACTGCTTATGAACATATACAATAAGATTTTCAAAGTGAGATGTTAGGATGAAGAAAAAGAAATGAGGGCTGAGGACGGAAGGAACGCTGGTGAAAGTGCGCAGCAATACATTCGGTAACTCCAGAGCGATTTCAAAAGGCAGACTGCAAATATGGCTTCCTGAAAGCCAAAGCAAAGAAGGAAACAATTAGAGTCACCACGTCCATAAAATGCACCGAGACCAGCTATTTTAAAGGTGGATAAGTCTGAGGAAGATGTTTCTCCTCTGATTAGAATGATCATACTCCCCGCTCTGCCTGGCATGGTTCCAGTTTGTGCCTGGTATCTGGGTGTAATTATTAACAGCATACTTTTCACTGTGAAAATGATAAGCCACTTGATCAGCATACCCATAAGGCATTATAAAGAGATTGCCTAAAAGGCAATAAAACAACTCTAGCCTGTCCCTCTCTTTGCCTCCTCAGAGTGTCAGCCACAGTAGAGACCAGTGGCCCGAAGAGTGCAGGGATGCTTGATGCTCACGTCTCTTTCCCTGGTCCGTCCCCAAGGAATTCCGCCCCCCCAACCACGTGAGCATCTCTTAGAACGGGCAGTTCCTGCCCAGTCCCCAGGCCTGAGTGCCTCTCTGGGCCTCTGAGGCCAGCCTGCTTTCCCCAGCACCCCGGGCAGAGAACATCTGTGCCCAATGAGCGCCCCCTCATTTTCTGCATTTCTGCCTTAAATTTTTGTTTTTTAAGATCATGTGAGCCTCCTCTTTTAGTACCTAAGAAACAAACACACAAACAAAGCAACTAAACAAGATCTCTGCCAAAGCCAGGGGATTTATTACTGTGATGAGCTCGTCCAAGACCCGCCAGCCCTGGGGGAGGCCCGGCAGGCCTTCAAGACGCCCCTCGGGCTACAACCACTCCTTGAGAACAGTTAAAGCCAGAGGGGGAAGAAGCAGAAGCAGTGGGGAAGAGGGTGAAGTAACAGAGGGGCAGAGCCAAGCTCTCCGGGAGCCTGTTCTGCATAGACTGCTGGGGGCGACCTGCGTCCTCCCAGAAAAGATGTGCTGATGCCCTAATCTCTGTGTCTGTGGGCGTGGCCTGACTTGGAAATCGAGTCTTGGCCGAGGTAACTAAGTCAAGAGGGGGTGGGACTGGAGCAGGGGGGCCCCGATCCGATGACTGGTGTCCTCATTTATCAGAGGAGGGAAATTCGGATACCAACACACAGAGAGGGCGTTGGGATTGAGAGGGAACCGTGGGAAAGGGCACAGGCACACAGGGAAGAGGGCCACGTGTAGACGGCGCCAGAGGCTGGCGTGAGGAAGCCAGTGTGGGTGCCACTCCCATGTCACCGAGGTGGCAGCGGAGGCCGCCCCCGTGGTGGCGTTCCACGCAGGAGCCACATCCTCCGGGTGCAGGGCACGAATACCTGTCTAAACTGTTTCCCCGCGCCAAGCAGTTATTAAGAGGAGGGTGCGAGGGGATGTCATGCATCACTACTCCCATTTTCAAGGTCTGCACCCCCCTTGAGGGTGAGGGGCGGTGACAGGGAAGGGTCCCACAAGTGGAGAAAGCCAGGAGGACAAAAGACCTGACTGCGTGCAGAGGGCCCCCTGCCCCTTCTCGGGCTCAGATTTTTAAAAAAAATGGAAACTCAATTCCCAACAGAAAACAGCTCCCGACATCCAACAGAGCAGAGGAAAACAGCGCGGGGAGCCGCTCAGGAGGGCCTTTCAGAAGGTCACACGGTCCCACCGTCCCTAAATAAAAATGGCAGCGCGCACACGACCCCACAGCTGCGGCTCTGCACCCTGTGCCCACAGCGCTAGTCTGGGAGGAGAGTGGGGCGAGTTTGATTTTTTTCATTTAATTCAAAATTGATTCTCACTGCCCCATAAAATATACATTTATTTGGTGGTGCCTAGGTTCTAAAAGATGCTACTGCAAATAGTCAGAGCTCCATCTCATTTTACTTTAATATGATTTCAGGGCATTTTTCTACAAATCAGGACTGACCGGAAAGGTTCTCAGTCAAGACTTTTAAAAAATCGAAGTCTAGCTGGTATACGATGTTACATTAGTTTCAGGTGTACACTATAGTGATTTCGATGTTTGTGAGCCTTATGCAAATGAGGATTTTTTAAAGCATCCCACCCTGCCCTTCTAAAGATTGTTACTGCAAACGTGTTCTCCTTTCCCCTGAAATCGGCATTTTTCTTGACCTTCCTTGCAGACAGCGGAGACCAAATGCTCAAACAAAGACACTGTGCGGGCTGGGGGCTAGCACGTCTTCCCCTTTGTCTGGGGGCTTTAGGGGAGCTGTGCTCTCCTTGGATCAGGCACCCATTCTGGGGGAGACGCGGGGCTTAGGAAGTTGAGTCCTTATTGGTGAATAAACCCTAATCCGGTTTGTTGTCTAATTGTGCTCCAGGGAAGGTAGTTCGGCAGGGCTGCCTAGCAGGAAGGATTAAGCCACTGGCCCACCGCCCCCCCAGCCCCCTGCCCCGTCTTCGTGGCACAGGGTTAAGCTCTGGGTTTGTAATGACTGAGTAATGAGACCGCTCTCTGCGGACCCCTGGCATCCATCGATCAGGCGCCCCTTCTGCTGAGACGACGCCAGAAGTGGGCCCAGCAGTTCATTATGGGAAAGGTCAAAGGTCACGCAAAACCAACACAAATCGATATACTTTTCCATTCCTCACTGTGCACGGCGACCATGGCTTGGCCAGGGGTGGGAGGGTCCTCCTCCCATCCTACCCTTGATCCAGGACAACCGTGGGGTTGGAGCTGCTTGCTGACCTTTCCCAGTGGCCCTCACAGCTTCAGGCTACACTTTTGCTCATGCTGTTCCCTCTGCCTGGAGTCCCTTCCCCTTCACAGATACCTACGTACTTTTCCAGACTGAGCCCGAGCATCTCCTTCCTGCAGTTTTGCTGGTCCCCTGGCAGACATGACCTCCCCACTTTCTGGGCTCCGCCACCCCCAAAACAGACACTTATCACTCCCGCTTGCTCTGAGTGTGTCCTACAGGCAACGGAGGACTGTTGCCTCAGAACCAGCAGAGCACACCAAGCAACAGCCTGCGCACCACTGAAGGAAGGAGGGACCATCCTGCCGGCAGCCTCTGCTGGCTGACCCCATGGCGTGGTGGCAGCATGAGGCCTTCCTGCTCGGCCGCCCGGAGAAGAGGGACTGGCACCTTCCCCGTACAGCAGGGGAAACCGAGGCTCACGGGCATTACCTGCGTCGCCCAAGCTCGCACAGCCAATGCGAGTGCAGCCAGGGAGTGAGCCAGGCCACCGGGCTGCAGAGCTAACGCCATTTCAGCCACCAAGGACCACCTATGGTAGGACTCCCTGTAGGTGAAGTCTCCAGAAAAGCCAAATCTATTAGGACAGGAAGTAGATTAGTGGTTTTCTGGGACTGGGGGTCTGGAGAGTCATGGCTAAATGGTGCAGGGTTTCTTCTGGGGTGAGAGAAGGCTCTGAAACAGATGAATGCACAACTCTGTAAATTACTAAAAGGCACTGGATTGTACACTTTAAATGGGTGAATTGCATGGTGTGTGAATTATCTCAGTGAAGCTGATGAACAATTTTAAAACGTTAGTGTTGCCGGCTCTCATCCACTGTGCCGACTGGGCCTGGAGGGGGCGCTCTGCCTGGGTGCAGGGAAGCACAAATGCCAGACTCTGCCTGCCGCCTGCCCAGAGGGAGCTCATGGTGGGCTCCGTGGCTCCCAAGCACCCGGTGGGACTCGTCTCCCAAACACAAAGGACCAGTTAATGACCCCCTTTGTCCCTCAGCAACATCCTGACCGCTTCTCTGGGGACTCCCTCAGGCTCCAGCCTCAGGCCCACCAGACGCTGAGGCAGCCTGGGCAGGGCAGGCTGACGCGTGAGCGTGTCTCAGGTGGAAGCGAGGACGGGCCCAGGGCTCGCCAGGGCCGTGCCAAGGCCCCCACTGCTCCCTTTAATGACAGGCATGCTCAGGCTCCTGGTCCCTCGGAAAAAAGCTGGGGAGCAGCCCCAGAGCCCCACACTTCGGACTCGCGGGGCTGCTCTGCAGGCCTGGCCTGCTGTGAGCTCAGCAGCAGGACGGTGGGGAATGCGCAGTGGCCGCAAACTGGGACGGAAAAGCCGGACCTTGAGCCCCTCTGAAGCACCCCCTGGATTCTATAAACAGGCACCCAAACCCAGACTGGGAACTGAGAAGCCTGTCTTCCCAGGAGGTCGGGGGCTGACAGCAACTTGACCCCGAGACCCCCAGCTCAGGCGTCTTCCCCTAATCTCACAGGCCCCATGCGGTTTGACCTCAACCTCTTTCCCTCCAAACCCGCGGGAGTCTGTCCCCGACTGTTAACAAGGAAGCAGCCATGGCAACTCCCCACAGGGCCTCGTCTGATGGCAGGTGGCTGCCCCATCACTGCGGCCCAGGCAGCAGGGCCTTACGTTCCCCCGACATAGAAAGGGAAACTGAGGCTCAGAGAGCTTGGGGCACTTGCCCTGGGTCACCCAGCTAGTAAGCAGCGAAGCCAATACTGGAACTCAGGCAGCCTGATTCCAGAGTCCCCCCTCCTGACCCAGACACTCTCGTGGGAGGAACTGTCCCCACCCCCCGCCCGCCCTGTGGGGTCATCTCAGTGACCCAGGGGGCCAGGCCCCACAATTCTCGCTGAGGGTCGAGCCACCTCCTTGCCTTTTTCCCTCCTGTGCCAACACCTCCCTGGGCTGGTCCCTTGTCCTCAGCTTAGAACCTGGCCATAGGTGCTGCCAGCTTGGGGGTGGAGAATGACACCCCCAAGATGGATGCATCTCCTATGAGCACGGCCTGGCCCATCACTGCACCAGCCAGGCCTGGGTCGGCCTGTAGGACTGCCTGTGGAAAGGGACAAGTGGCCACGGTCCAGCTGGAGACCACCTGTCACGCCAAGAGATAGAGCCAGTGCTGGGCGCCACCGTGGCAAGGAGCACCCTGAGGAGAAGCTGCCCACCATGGGGGCCATAGGAGCTGGGGGTCTCCAGGCCCCAGCCCTGAACTTTGCAGTCAGCACACTAAGGCCCAAGAGGTCCACAGCCCGCCCAAGGTCACCCAGGGCTGGCACCCAGGTCTCCATAAAACTTTGCTCAGCGCTCTGCCCCTCACCCCTCAGTGGAAGGGCCAGGGGGCCCAGAGAGGAGGCGTGGCGGCTCCCGGAGGGAGGAGTGCACTGTGGAGGCCTCGGAGGGAGTAAGGCACGATCGGGCCCATCGGCCATTATCAAGCAGGACAAAGGTCGAGGCTGGTCCACTGGGGTTTTCAACTGTCTCCTCCAGGGGGCTGCAGCCCTGGCCCATCTGGAGGACCCCCTCAGGGCACCCGCTGAGACCCTCTGACCTTGCCCGCACACAGGAGCCCTCTGGCCCACTTTGTCTCAAGGCCTCTGGGGAAGGCTGCCATCCATTTCGGTAGCATTCAAAGGCCAACAGCCTGCAGTTTATTTTCTTAGAAATAATGGTTTTTTTCTGCTTAGCATTCCTGCGATGGAAAAACAAATACAGCCACTGTAATAAGAAGCGGCCAAGAGGAGGCGAGAGGGCCCGGAGGAAGGGGCGGCAAGGGGCCTGCTGCCTGGGGAGCTGGGAGATATGGGGGTGGGGGCAGAGACCCTCCCACCCTCGGAGAAAGGGGGTTTCAGAGGAAAAAGGAAGCTTAGCTCATAGGCGCTCTCACCTGCAGCTACAGGCGCTCTCACCTGCAGCTAGGTGGCTTGTATGCCTCCCACCGTCGCTCCACCCTGCCCTCTGTGAGGCAGCTGTCTCTGCTGCCACTGCTTGGGGCAGGAACCAGCCTCAGGGAGCTGGAGGCGCTTGCGGGATATACCAGACCCCCACAGGCCTCTGCGTGCTACAGACGCCCCCTGGGCCCTGGGAGCTGGAAGGAAGGTCAGATACCCGCAGCCTCGCTGCTTTATTAACTCAGTGGCCCGAGGCAGCCTGCCTGGGAGCCCTTCTAAAGTCTCCCCTCTTCTTCACCCCCGAGGAGTCTGCTCTGGATTCTCACTGCTGCACTTTGTGCACCCCGCTAGGATCACATCCGTCCCCCAACCAGTAAGGTCAGGGAGACACGCCTTGGCCCTGGCACCGCCCTTGGCCCAGAGGAGGGGCCCAGTGAATAGTCCACATGGAACTGACTCCGGTCCCGTGGACACATTCTACAGATGGGCAGACGGAGGATCGGGAAGGAGAACTTGCCTCTGATGCTTAAATGCCCACAGTGCGAGCCTTTCATTTTTTTTTCTTCTTTTAAAAAAGAGACCTAGGCTCCCAGAAGCCCAAGGTCTGCGTTGGAGCTGGGACCATCGCAGTCAATGCGACCTAATTGCTAGCTGACAGCAACTTGGAATTAAAAATAAAACTTATTTATTTATTTTTAGAGGGAGGGGAAGGGAAGGAGAAAGAGAGGGAGAGAAACATCCATGTGTGGTTGCCCTTCACATGCCCCCAACTGGGGACCTGGCCCACAACCCAGGCATGTGCCCTGACTGGGAATCGAACTGGCAACCTTTTGCTTCACAGGCCCGTGCTCAATCCACTGAGCTACACCAGCCAGGGCAGCAACTTGGAATTTTAAGTTACGTCCAGTTTCTTCCTGCCTGCTGGTCTGTGGGACCTGAGCCCCCTTCATCCCCACCCAGGAACCCTGTGTTAGCGCCCATACTCGCCCATTTGAAGACTTGAAGAAGAATTCCCTCCACCTCCACCTCCAACCTACCTCCTACTGCCGGTCTTGGCCTTCCCAAAAAAGCAGAATTGTATCTGGAGTTTCAGTAACACATGCAATCATGATGATGAAAATGATTTAATAAGGTCATAGACACTATTTTCTAAGAAGGCCAAGCGGTCTTAAGATTCTTTTTCTGCCGCTAGACTAAATGGATCAGCGGGTGTGTTATTAGGACTTTTGTTAAAACACTTAATGGCCTGCCCTGTAATCTACCCAACTTCAGTGACCGACAAGTGGGCCCTGGGGACATGCGATTCAGGAAGTGACTGTTTACATTCATTACACACATGCTAATTTTGCGATCTGCGATAGCCCTAAGGTTGTCATTTTTTTCCTTTTCACAAAAAAGGGGAAAATAATAATATACCTGATATACTGTGGCCAAAACAAAAATTTATTTCCCCCAGGAGTTTTAATTACAGCCTTTGGGGAAAGGCCTGAGTTGGAACTTGCAAGTGGAATAAACTGCTTGAGTAACCACCGATCTCAGAAATTCAGCACACGCAGAAAGGGGCGCCGTGCGTGCGGAAAGAGCGAGGAGCACCCGCCGGGTCAGGCTGCACGGTGGTTTCCCAGAGGGTCTTAGTTGTTTAAACAAGCCATTTGAGGGAATTTGCTCCTCGTTTGGGGCCTGGTCCTGATTATAAACGAGAGCTTTTAATTAAGATTAGTAAGACCCAATTCAAGCCATAATTTGGTCCTTTTCCTTAGCCAATGTCTATGAAAACAAAGCAATTAAGGTTAAATGAGTTGAGCATTTAAAGGGGATGAAATGCCCCGTCCTCGCCCCCTGCCTGGCCCCTCGGGGGGCCTGAACGCAAACCCGCCCAAGCACTCCAGCCGAGAAGGCCAGTGCGGGGCTGAAGGCTCATGCGTAGGGGTCTAGTGAGCTGGGGATGGATAGGCTTAGCTAGATGAAGGGGCTGGGGGAACAGGGTATGCAAAGGCCCTGGGGTAGGAAGCTGGCAACTGTGAAGAACTAAAGAGAAGACAGTGAGGGACAGTGAGGTGGTTAAGGAGAATGACAGCAGCTCAGAGTGGCGAGCTGAGTGCTGGGCAAGCCAAAGGATGTCACCTCCCAGCCACACGAAGGGTGACATGCTTTGAGCCTATTGTGTTCACAGGGCCTGGCTCAGATGCGCTGGTGGCAGAGTGGGGGTGGGGTGAACCTAGGAAAGGGTCTCTGAATTCCCCTCTGAGACTCCACAGCTAAGGATCTCCCCCCACTTCGTTTAGACGGGCTGGCGGGGGCCTGGTCCTCTGCTGGGATCTGCCCGGGGTTGGAATCCAGGGTCTGCTGCTTCCCAGTTGGGGACCCGGCTAGAGATCGACCCTCTCGGGCCCAATGTCCCCAACCTAACTCTGCCACTGTTCTATACCAGGGGTCCTCAGACTAGTCCCTTCCTCTCTCGGGCCTCAGTTGCCTCATCTGGGAGATCTTCAGAGTTTGGGGGGGCTCTGGGAGGCCTCCCCTGATATCCTTAGGACTGATAATGGTCAGTACTGTCTCTGACACTAGCTCTAGGGCCAGGCCTACTAAGTCACACAGGTAGGTCATCATAACCCAGTGTAACAGGAGCTCCAAGGGAGGGATGCTCATAGGTGACAAACAGCTCACCTATCTGGGGCGGCAGGGAAGGCTTCCTGGAGGAGGTGACTGTTGGGACTCAGCCATCCGCACTTTCACTCAACAGATGCCTTCTAACAAGCCCCATGCGAGGCCTGGTGCTGGGTTCTGGGGATTAGAGGTGAATAGGTCACAGCCCCTGCACTTGAGGGGTCTGCCTTCCAGGAAGACACACGAGGAAATATAAATATAGAATGACACAGGTCAAAATGCAGGTGTCTCCGGGTCTGGGGAGGTGTGCATGGGTCTGGTGCGGTCACCTGTAAAATGCAGGGGCTGCCCTGGACACAGCCTTTAACATTCCTTCCAACTCTGCATGAGTTTACCTCAAGTCACTTCAAATTCTGCCAAGATGCAGGTGGTCCGGAAGACACTGCTCTCAACCTTTCCCGACAGTCCGAGGCGCCCCAGTCTCACTGCGGCAAGCTCCCCCCCCCCCGAAGTCAGCCGACCACTCAGAGCCCCAGGACACTCCCCAGACACCAGCGGCTGTGTGCAGCCAGGCCCAGTCACGACCACACACATACCTGTGCGTGGACCTGGCCTGGAATGTGCGCTCAGAAACCTTCAGGAAGGGGGGGTGATGGCCCGCCTCGGGGGCTGGGCTTGCTAAAGGGGTTTCCGCAACCAGCAGCGGTGTCTAGGTGACACAGTTGAGGGTTTAAGAGGCTCAGTCAGCCCCACCCAGGGCTGCCCGCAAGCTAGGTCCGTTTCCCATGAAGAACCAGGCAGACCGTGGGAGCCATGCACTCTGGGCGTCCCTGCTGTCTGTCCCTGTGCTCACCAGAGTAAAGAGCAAGGTCGAGCAGATCTTAGGACAAGGTACTCATTTCCCCTCATGCTCTGACCTCAGCCTCTGCACAGGCAGCACCGTCATCTGTGAACGGTACCCACGCCTGTACATCTCTGTGGGGCTGTGAACAATCTATGGTTTGTTTGAATCATCAGTGAACCACAATGCCACACTTCCCGGCCATTGTATCCTGGGAATGGTTGGAAAAAGACAAAGCCACACCTATGTTCATATGACCACGGTACCATCATCCTCATCAACAGTCATCACCATCATCAATGTCCTCATTCTCCTCCTCATCTGCCTTCTCCTCTTCATCTTCAGCCTCCTCCTCCTCGCTGTCATTAGCAATGCCATTACTGTGAACATCGCCATCCATTCCATTACCACCACCACCACCTCCGGAATAGCAGCTAATGCTTACACAGTGCGTCCCAAGTGCCACGCTATGCACAAATACTTCATGTGCATTCATTCAGTTAAGCCTCACGCTCTCTCCGGAAGTAGGTACTTTTACCAGCTCTGTTCTACAGACAGCAGGGTAGACACGGTTCATTCCCTCCTCCCAGGACAGAGCGCCGTGGGAGCCGTCGCCCCCCACAGAAAAGCATTGTGGAGGGGTGGAACTGCCCATTGCGCTTGAGTCCCACCTCAGGAAGACCCTGCCTTCTCAGCACCCCATCTCTCCATCTGTAAACTGGGAAGCGAACATGAGAATGGTCTCCCAGCTCCCGCAGGGCCACCCTCCAGCTTTCAAAGCCCCTGGAAGGCTCTGCGTGGTCCTCCGGGAAGCCAGCAGGTGAGCGCTCCAGTGGGCTCCCTCGACTCCAGTCGGCCTGAGGACTGTGGGCGGGTCCCGGGGATAAGAACAGTGTGAGTGGGACACCGCCCACTCCGGTCCCCAGACCCCATGCCAGCACTCACTCACAGAGGGCTTTGGACACGAGCGGCCACAGAACGCCCTTAGCGCCTGCATGACCCCCACCTGGTCAGGGAGAGCTTCCACCGAGATCATTTCAGCTCCTACAGCCCAAACCAGACCATGAGCGCCTTGAGTGAGGGACAGGGGTGCACCATCCCTGTCTCCATTCACGTCATTGGGAGAGGTAGTGAGGACAGGTAAGGGTGACAATGACGGTGACAGCAATGGTCCCATCACCTGTGCGTGGAGCACCTTTCCTGAGCCAGGGGTGCCGCTGTGCACGCCATTCAGTCTCCAGCACCACCTGCAGTGGGGACCCGGCACCCCCAAAGGAGCAACTGAGGCTGGGGAGGGCAGTGACTACCTAAACTATCCCATCAGAGGTGGTGGCAGCCCTGTTCCTGCTGCTCTCATCAGACAGGGTCAAAAGGACACGGTGACAAGAAGGAGCCGTTGGGGACCCGGCACCCACACGTCCCATGGACCCTCACAGCTGTCTGGGCACCTTACGGCAGCTCCTTACAGGAAGTTGTGTGAACTGCAGTCTGGACACAGAGAGCCAACGCAGAGGAAACATTTTCTGCACACCCATGTTGGTGCCAGGCCTGCCCCCGGAGCTGGGAACACAGGGACACTCTCGAAAGGCTCCGCCACTGAGGAGCTCACTCGGAGCCCTCGCATGACTTCAGTGAGGTGGCCCCAACATCAAGCTTACCCTCAAGGAATGAGCTTACAGTTCAGTGGGGGAGCAAGACCTGTAACAACCCAGAGTCAGAAGTGCTGTTGGAGGGTAGCCCAGGGGCTTCTGGGAACAGAGTTGATACTTGTGTGTGTGGACACAGGTATCAGGGAAGGCTTCCTGGAAGAGGCAAATCTAGAGCATGATTAGAAATTAGCCACAACATGAGGGACCTCCAGGCAAGGGGAAAACCTGAGCTGGGGCTCAGAGACCTGGAGTAGCCTGGCGTGTGTATGTGTGGCCAGGATAAGGGTTATTCAGTGTTAACAGAAGTTGGGGGCAGAGGCCAGAGCCAGGTTGGAGAGACAAGGGACCCCTGGCAATTCCTGAAGCACAACCACAGCCTCCTCCACTCTCATCTTCACACAGAGGATGTTGGCCCTGTCAAGCCTGTAAGCGTGACTCCCAGTGGGCTTGGGCAGAATGGACAGCTGAGCTGGACATTGGAGGACGTCAGGGCAATACGGGGGTAATGAAGCGTGGGCCTCCTGGGGGGGGGCAGGGTTGGCTGCAGGAGGACAAGCTGGGTCGGTGGCTTAAACCGGCAGAGATGGGGGTCACCCTTGGCCTTCCCCTCCCAAAGCACTGGGCCTGAATTGGGGAGCAGAGGGTCGGAAAACGGTCACACAGAGCCACACGGGTGCCACTTGGAACCACTGAGCGAGCCAACCTCCAGGCCTTGCCAGCAGCCAGGCCACCACGTGCCACCAGGCTTCTTGCTGCCCTATCTGCCCGGAGACTGGCTTCCCTCCAGAGGTCTGTGGGCAGGCGCCAGCTTCCCCATCAGGCTGCCAGGGCCTGGAGCACCGCCAGGATGTGGCCCAACCGGGCCTGATCCCAGCTGTAGTCACCTGCCCCGAGCTCGGCCTTAAGTCGATTCCCAATGAATGAGATGGATGAACAACAACATCAGCGTCTGGAGGACGCATAGCTGCTTCTCCTGCAAAACCCCAGCTCCCGTGAAGCTGTGTGTAGACATGGCAGGTGCCTATCTTGGTCGCGTGCGTCCCTTTCCTAACACAAATCTCACACTTGGAAAACGCAGGGGCAGGGTTCACTGTGGAGAAAACAAGATGCCAGAGGGCTGTGCAGTGCGAATTCAGAGGCCCGCGTTGGAATACGGGCCATGCCACTGAGAAACCGGGACCTTGCAGAAACGCTTCTCCTCTCTGAGCCTCAGTTTTCCTCATCTTGAAAGTGGGGACACACGAGGAAGTGTTGGATCATTGCTTCTCATCCAGGGGTGCACATCAGTCATGTGCTCTCTCCCACCCCCGGACGCTGGCCCCACGCCAGGCCTGCAAAGTCGGAGCTGCAGAGACCCTCCGAGACAAATACTCCCAGTGGTTCCATCCCATTTGGAGAGACCTGGCCCCAAAGACACCCAAGGCTGCTCTTTTCTCTCTGATGTTCAGCCTGCCAAGGCGCAGTTTCTAGTGCCAGAAGGTCAAACCAGCACCCAGATGCAGGGAAGGAGGGCTGGACAGACGATACCAATTCCCCTGGCTCTCGCTGAGCTCTCGTCCCCGAGCCAACCCTGTGGACACTGACTGTGGTCACCAACTAGCAGGTCCTTTGGGGGCTACAGGCCACGCAGGGTGATTTCGGCTTTGAGGTAAGGGGTCTTGGGGAAGTCACCCCAGGCCTTCACCCCACACACATCCCATTAGGGAGAGATGGACAAATGTGTCATTCAATGCATCGTCTCAATTTCTTTTAAAGAAAAAAACGTTTTAAACCCAGGGAGACCTACGCACCCCAGACTCAAATTCCACCCCCTGGGCAGCCCCCAGGTCCCCAGGAGGCCTGGGGGCCCCCTCTCAAGGCCGAGGCAGACTTCGGGGAGGTGCTCATCGGGTGGGGAACGGGAGACCAGCCCCTGCTGGCATTTCCAGGGGCCGAGCTGTGGGAGCCACGGACCCTGGACTCGAGTGCCGGGGGCTCACCTTCACACTGCCGGCCTTCCCCCTTGTAGCCTGGCTTGCACAGGCATTTGTAGGACTTGGGTGTGTTCTGGCAGATGGCATCGATGTGGCAGTCATCTGTGCCCTCAGAGCACTCATCCACGTCGGCTGCCCCTGTGGGGTGGGGGGAACACGGGTGAGGTGTGGCCCTGGAGGCAGGAAGAGGTGGCGGAGCAGGGAGCTCCTCTTGCCTCCAGCCCTTGATTGATCAGGGGGGTAATGAACGGTAACAGCTGTCACTTGACCACCTGGTGTGACAAGTCCAGACTGGCAGCGTCTTCGGGGCAGCTACTCTCGGCCAGGCCACCGAAACACTGGCTCTCAGTTTGTTCCACAACAGCCTGTTAAGTCAATCTGTTGTTCCCACTGGAAAGGTGAGAAAACTCGGGCTTGCGAGCCCAGAGAGGAAAAGCCCCTCTCTGCGCGCCTCGCTCTCTCCACAAGCATCGCCCCCTCCACCCTCCTCATTACAAGGCTTAGGGCCAGCAGGATCTTTGAAGGAATTCAGATCCACCCGCTGTGGGTTACAGATGGGGAAACTGCGGCCAGCAGGGAGCTGGGAGCGGAGGCCGAGCCAGGAGGTGGTCTGACCATGGGACGCCGCCCAGCCCCCAGGCTGTGGAAATGCCCGGTCCTCCTGCAGCTCCCACAGCCCGGCCTGGAGTGTCCAGAGGAGGACTGAGTCCTCCCCTGGGCTCGGAGGCTCATCCACGGTTCTGACCTCTCCTTCCTCTCCGCCTCCGGAATCTGGGTTTGAACTCTGTTCTCCCAGCCCAACTCCCCAAGTCAAGTTCAGTCTTGGCTTTGGTGCTCCTGGCTCTCCCCACCTCCCACCCTCAACACACACGGGTGCACCTTCAGCCTAAAACAGCTGTCAGGCAAAATACAAAATAGATGTGTGTACCTGTGCATATACACCAACACACACCCCCACGCGCACACACCCCTCAGAGAGGGAGGGACCCTCGGGGCACCGGGGCGCACGGCAGGAAGAGCCTCAGCTATGGTGGAGGTTACAGACGAGGGCAGAGAGGCCCAGGGGTCCGTTGTGAGTCACTGGCTCCTCCGGGCAGACAAGCTCAGGTCCAGAGCCTGTCTACGTGTCTCGTTGCTTCCTGCTACCTATGAAGGACGTGCAGGTAGGTGACACGCAGGCACACAGAGGGACCCAGAAGGGCAGTCCAAGAAACTCTCGGCAGCCATGGTCACTCAGGGACAAGCCTGCAGAAGTTCTGTGGTGTCCTGCTCTCTTCATGCTTCCAGCCGCCCCCTGGACTGTCTGGTCCTCAAGAATGTCCACTCTGACTTAGTCCCCAGGCCAGCATCAGGGTTCACAGGGGGGCCCCCCACCAGGTTCCTCCCTTGCCCTAGTCCTGAGGCTCCAGCCTCCCCGCAAAGGAAAAAGCACTAAGAGGAAACACAAAATCACCTCCTTGCACATGCATGCCTGTGCACACAGCAGGCGGCATCACTTTGGGGGGGTACATATCTCCTCAGCTCACAGCCCATCCTCCAGACCTGCCCAAAGGAAGGTGGGACAGGGGCCAGGAGGCCCGCGCCAGTCCTCAGTGTCCAGCAGCCAGTATCGCATCCTCTTCTGGGAAGTGATGACAGAGGGACCCCCGGGCAGGGGTGGCACAGCTTCAAAGGCAGGAAGCCAGAGGCCAGGGAGGGCCAATCTGCATCCTTCCAGGGGGGAGGCCTGGGGCCACTTCTGAGACAGGACCAGCAGGGGAAATGGGCCTCGGACCCTGCTCGTCCCACTTCCTAAGGGTCAGTGCACAGGAATGATGGAAGGGAGACCGCCTGGGGCCCCAGAGCCCCCTGGGCCTCTACCCCCAGCCCCCACCTAGTAGGTGTCCTCCTGAGGGTGGAAATGAGTGACTGCTCACTAAAGGGCAGTGGGGCCCCTCCCAAGACGCCTTTCAAACACCTCCTCAGGTGGGTGCTGGGAGAGGGCAGGTGAGTTCCAGGAGAGAGGGACAGGAGCCACAGGCCGTCTGTCCCCACTGGCCCTCCGGCCACGGTCCCTGCTCTGGGCTGGGGGATCCCCTGCAGGGCACCACAGGCTCTGACTTTGGTTTGCTTCACAGCACAGGCCTCCGTGGGTTAGAGACCGGGTGGAGACAGATGCAGACACAGAGACAGACAGAGGTGGGGAGAGGCACATTCAGAAACAATTGCATGGGGTTTGAGGACCCCAAAGCCCGGGATGGACACCCATGGGCAAGTGGCAGTGTGGGCAGCAGGGCCCAGCTTCCCCGGGGTGGGGGCGTGAACGACCAACCACTTGGATCCAAATGCAGCACAATCGAAATAGCCTGGCGTCCTCTCGCGGGGCGTGACTCCCCGGCACAGGCTCCCATGGCCAAGCACAGACTTCAGGGAGCCTGTGAGGCAGCCAGGGGCACCCAGAGAAAGACAAGGGGAGCACCAGGGGCAGGCAGGGCCCTCCCCTGACATCCCCACACCAGGGAAAGGGAGAGGGAGGAAGCTCGTTGGAGGGGAGGCCCTGGTTTCAGCTTTGTGGGAGTCCTCTGCCTGGCCCACCAGGGGAGCAGAAGGGGAAGGCACCGCAGTGCCAGGATCCCAGCTGAATCCCGGGGAGCCCCCGCTTGGCCCCTGCTGCCTGCCCTGACCCAGGCCGGATGCTGGTAACCTCCTTCCTCAGCGTCTCCACTTTGTTTCCTCTCCTGGACCGCCCCGCCCATCATGTCCCGTGTCTGCCGTCCTCTCCTGCCGGTTCCCATCCGTCTACTCTCCTCTGTGTCTGTCCATCGGTTCTCCCCCTCCGTTCTGACTGTCCATCGTTTTCCAACCACCTCCATGCCCTCTCTCTCCGTCTGCCTTGCTCCCCCTCCGCCAGCCACACTCCCAGTCTCTCATCTCTTTTTCGGGCATGTCTTCCTGCATCTCTTCGCTCTCCCTGCCTTCTTGCCCTTAGTCCATCCCGTCCCTCCTTCTCCCTCTTTTGATCTTTTTCTTTCCTGCTGCCTGTTGGCTGCCTCCTCCCTCCCTTAGTCTCCTCCTTTCCTCCTCCGGTCTTCCTTCGGGTTTTTCTCTTCTCTTCCATGTCTGTCTTTCTCTGGGTTTCCTCCTGTGTCCTTTTGTGTGTTCCCTCTGTGTCTGCTTCCGTCGGTCTGTCCCTCCGTCTACGACCCCCTTTTCTTTCTATGTCCGTCAGTTTTCCCTTGGTCTCCCCTCCGAGCCTCCTTCCGTCCACGCTCCAGTCTCCACTGGGGAAGCGTCCGTCCGGCTCCGGGGTCCCCGCTCCCCGCCCTCGGTCTGCGCGCTGGGGGCCCCCTGGGCCGGCCGTCGCTCTTTCTTCCTTCCTCTCGCCCTAGCCCTCCTCTTCCCTCGGGGCCTCACCCCACCCCACCCCTGCTGCGGGCCCGATAGGCTCCGGGAGCCCCGGGCGGCCCAGGCTGCGGGAAGGGGGCGCCCCGCGCGGGTCCCAGAAGTTACTTTGCAAAGAGGCGAGGCAGGGCATGGAACCGCGTGGGCTGCGGCCCTCCTCACAGCGCGAGGTAGGGGAACCTCTCGGGACCCCGCCGCCGCCGCCCCGCGCCCGCCGCCCGCTGCCCGCCGCCCGCCGAGTCCGGGCTTACCTGGGAGCCCGCTGCCCGCCGCCAGTCGCCCGCACGCACCCAGCGCGAACAGCACCCACAAGTGCCAGCGCACGGCCGCCGCGCCCATGCTCGCTGCGGGCCGAGCCCGGCCGGGCGTGCGGGCGAGCTGGGCGCGGGATTCCGCGGACCGGCCGCTCGGCTAGCGCTCCTCGCTGCTGGCTCCTGGGCCACCGCTCGGGCTCGCAGCCACCAAGCCGGCGCGGCTGACGAGCTGACAGCCGTGCGTACATTGGCTCACAGCCGCCGGGGGCGGGGCGTCGCGCGCGGATAGCCAATGGGCGCGAGCTGCCGGTCCGCGGGGGGAGGGGCGGGAGGGTGCCCCAGCCACCCCCGCTCGCGGCGGGCGGCAGGTGGGGGGTAGGGGCCCGGGGCGGCTCGCGCGGCCGCAGGGTACACGGTCTCGGCCAGGCCGAGGCTCACACGGAAGCCGCTCCCTTCCTCTGCCCCATCTCCCCCGTTATCCCCCTCGCTGAAGGCGACCGCAGCCGTGGGGGCGGCACCACCGCCCGCACCCACACACTCAGGGGTGCGGAGGGCCCGGTCAGCCGGTCCTCGGAGGTCGAGCAAGGCTCGGCGGAATCGATTTGTAGTGAAAGAAACGCCAATGCGCAGAGTAGAACTCATTCATCCTTTCGGTAAATATCTATTGAACACCCACTGTGTTCCATGCGCCAGCAAGGCAGGGGTGAAGTAGCCAGACAGGGAAAAAATCGCGAAGATGGGTTTAAAATTGGCATTCAAAGCAAATGAACTTTTTACTACTCCCCAGAGGACAGTGGCCCCTCAGTGTGCTTGTCATAGGACAGTCGCAGAATCCACGTCTGTAGGGGGGCCCGGAAAGTCCGGGTGGGACAGAACTGTTTTGACCACCGTCCTGGCCGCGTGGCTCCTCTGTGGGGCTGACCTCTGAGCCAGCAGTTTGATGCCCTGAGAATGTGAGCCCCGGGGACTCCCCAGTGACACGCCGGGGCCCGGTGGTGGGCTGGGGGCAGCAGGGGCATCGCGGTCATTCAAACCAAGGGCTGCTCTGGCCCGCCTGACGTCTACACCTTACGTCTGTTGGTTGGCCTTGGGTGCCTGAATCGAGACCCCCGCCTGTGTGGCGCGGCTTGAAATAAATGGCCCCTCTCAGCCCGAGTCTGGACGCTTTAAGGGAAGAAAGTTCAGCAAACCCCAAGGCCCATCTCCTTGACAACCACCAATAAGAGCTCCTTTTTTCTTCTCCTGCTCTCTCCGCCTGACTCAAAGGCAAGACTTTCCTCTTTTTGTCCACTCTGCCTGTGTTAGTCTGCGCCCAACTTCCCACCTCACGCCAGTTTCCTTCCCTGCCCCCAGCAGACACACACTTGCACACACCCAGACGTGCCGACCCATGCTCTCACACGTACACATTCACACAGGCCACTGTAGCCCCAAACATGCAGCCAGCCACACACACTGACACACACGCATTCCTGCACATAGCACTCACACACTCAGCTGGAGCTGCACTCCACAGGCCTGCAGTCCCCGCCCTCCTTCCAACCTGACTGCAGATCACAAATAGGGTGTGGTACTGCCTGGTGGCTGAAGCAAGGGGTCCCCCACATGGGGGGACCAGGAAGGGCCAGGAAGGAAGTGCTTCTTTTTGCCTCCAGTAAGCCTTCCCCTTCCCCCATCACTCTAGACATTTCCTTCTGCACCGTGGCTCCTGGCTGGTGGCTGGATTTTGGGGGGTCCCATTATCAGGCTTTATTTCGTCCTCTTCCTGGTGGTGTGGCTTTGGGTTTCTGGGGGAGAAAGCCCCTCCAGGACCACGTGTTGTCTTGCACATTAGGTAACAGGGCAAGAAGTGTGAGTTTCGGGGGATCCTTTCAGAGGGTAGTGTCCTCTAATGTCCCTGTCCTTTGGAGACCCCCGCCTCAGCCAGATGCCCCCCAAGCTTTATGGCAGCACGTAACAATTCTCCCAGGCTCAGTCGCCCTAAATCAAAGAGGGAATGGAGGCAGGGTGACGGCCTGTTAGGATGTGGAGCCCCGAAAACCAGGGGCAGCTCTCACTCCTCGCAGATTGTAGCCTCTAAGATGTGCAGCCAAAGAAAAGGCAGTTCTTGCCCCAAGGAGGTCGTGGTCTGTGCAGGGGAGCCGGGGGGGCCGGGGGGCCGGGGGGCAGGGAGGTAGAGAAGAGACGCCTGTGTGAGCCCCCCCGCAAGTGCACTAAAGGAGGTGGCAGAGAAAGAGGTGGCCACAACTTCCCTGGGGTGCGGTCAGGGAGGCCTCCCAGGACATGGGACCCTGGAGTCAGGCACGAAGTATGAGGAGTTGATTTTTCTGATGCACAAGCATGTGCCAAGGTCCTCGAGAGAAGGTGGGCATGAGGAGCAAATGTTCTCTGTGTACCTGGTAAACCGTGAAGTGCTGCACATGTGTGACGGTGACACGTGGAGAGCTGCGTCTATGCTGGTGAGTGGGCTGGCGGGGGCCATGCTTCTGGGCTCCAGCAAAAGGCGTCTTGCAGCCTTTGGAGACCCAGCTCAGTGAGTGGAGACCCAACGGATGAATTGGACATTCTGTTTGGGAGAGAACACCCCATGGCTCTCCATCACCTTCCAAACAGCAGGCCAACAGCGCACTCTGCATCCTCCGCAGTGGCCAGTCCATCCTCGCCACACCACGGGCAAGGGGGCCCCTCAGGCATCCTGCTTTCACACTGAAAGCCCCCTCGGCCAGGACTACCCTGCCTCCCCTTCTTCACAAGGCTGCCCACTCCTCTTCTGCCCGCATCCCAACTCCTACCCCTGTGGTTGTAGGGCCCTGCTTGGGTCCCCCTGAGAGTCCCCAGGCATCCCCATCAGACTCCAGCTCCCCCTGAGCTGCACATCCATCTCCTACCAGACTAGGGGTCTCTGAAGGCAGGGTTCACAGCTGACTCACATCTGCTGTCACAGCTGCTAGATGACGCTTGAGAAATGATCATTGAATGAACGAACCAACAAACAAAGACACTGGACAGATCTCACTTGACTGGGAAGTTACATCGCTTCAGGGAGGGGACAAAGATTCTCTGGCTATTTGACCAGGCCTCGGGGAGTGAGTCCACCCTCTCCGGCCACCACCATGCTCTGTGCCCCTGGGGAAGCTGGGCTGGCCAGCTGGACCCCTATCCTGCAGGGCCCTTTGGCTCCCCCTGCTGACACCTGGTGGCGGTGGCTTCCCGCCAGGAGTACACGCCTGCCTCCTGCTCCTCAGCCGAAGAACACCTGATTTTCAGATGTTCCTCAGGGGCGCTTGTGGCAATTAACGCCAATTGTGAAAGTTCTTTGAGGAAATACAGTTCTGTGCACATGTAAAATGTTACTAACGGGATGTTAGGCTTCGGTCTGAATGACCTGATAGACTTTTGTCATCCTTGCTTATTAAAAAGAGACTTTCGTAACAACACCTCTGTGCGCACAGTTCTCCGACTGTCGAGGGCAGTCTTTCTGCCTCTGGGGGCCCTGGGCCCACAGGCCGGGTTTCGTGGCTCAGCCCCCAACCTGTCACACGAGGGTCTCAGTGCCCGGGTCCCCGGGCATGTCCAGCTCACGCTGCAGGCTCCCCTGGCGGGGCCCACCTGAGTGTGGCACTCTGCCCTCCGCACCCCTCCTCTCCCGGGGACACAACAGCCTCCTGTGCCGAGAGTCCCTGTCCTGTGCATTGCGTCATTTAACCCTGAGAAGTAGAAGCCACCGCCAGCCCCACTTTACCTCTGAGAAGATGGAGACTCAGGCCACTTGTCTGGGACAAGGACAGAGCTGGCAAATGGCAGGGGTGGGATTCGAACTCAGGTGTGTGCGACTCTGGAAGACGTTCTCTTTACCATCACCCGTTACTAAAACCCGCTCTGAGGCTCAAAGGGCTTCCGAGAGCGCCCGGTGCAAGGCGTCCGGTTGACTTTCCTGTCTTCAGTCGTGGGCAGAGTGGTGTTTACACGGTGGCCAGACAAGCGTCAGCAGTTCATTTCTCACAGGGCCGATTTCAGGGGCTGCCCAGTTTTATGTCCGCTCACCCTGCTAACGGGCCCCTGGAGTGACGGCACCTTACCTTGGAGTGCCGGGTGGGAGTGTGTAGAAGCAGACAGAGCGGGTGGTGTGGCGCCCCAACACGCTCCCGCGCCCCCAGGCCGGGGAGGACGCAGGAGACAGGATGGCACTGGGAAGGGCTCCCCAGTCTCCTCGGCAGAGCTTTGCAATTCACCGGGCTCATGCCCACCTGGCCCCTAGGGTTGTGCCTGTAAAACGGTCTCATGCTGCAAGTTCATAGGCACTTGGACAGGAATTTCCTCCTTTTGCGGTGCCCTTCCCCGTCCAGTGGGCCTGGCCGACCCAGACACAAGGCTCAGCTCCGGTGCTCTCTCCTCAGGGCCCTCCCCCTGCTCGGGCGCCTCGAGGAGTGAATCCAGCTGCCCACATTCTCCCAGTCACCTCTGTCCTGTGTGCCCAGGGGGAAGCTTGGCCAACTGGCAGGACTGCCATCTTCAGGTACCCAGAGTGGGTGACCTGGGCCCTCTGGCCTTACAGGAGTCCGGCCCATGGGCACTGGTTCAGCTTTAAAACCTGGAACTTACTGGTTAGTAGATCTGCCTTCTGCTTAGGCTGGGCTGTTGGAGGGTACAGATCAGACTCCCGGTCACCTAGCATCCCTTCCACACCTCCGTCCAAGGCCTTCTGGTGAATGGGTGGCTCTGCTAGGCCATTCACTCTATTGCACAATGCTGGCCATGTAATTGGTCCAGGCAAGGACATGTGACTATGCCAAGCCAATCAGATGCTTTCACTGGGATTCTTTAAGTGAGGCTGGTGGGTATGGCTTCTTCTCCATGTGGGCATGGAGTAGTAAGCGTGGGTGTCCAGAGCTGCTGTCACTGCGGTGCTACCATGGTGTGGACAGCTGGCCTGGGACAATGGAGCCACCATTTTGACAGAAGCAGAGGGGAGAGATGGGGAGGGAAGGGGGAGAGAGAGAGAGAACATAAGGAGAGGGGAGGGGCAGGGAAGGACCCGACCGTGTTTGAGGCTGTTTAAGTCATCCTTTCAGTCCCCAAGACCAACAGTTATGCTGGTTTCTGTCACTTGAGCCACTGGGCAGGGTTGGGGGACATCTCCATGATATGACACAGCCAACAAATAACACATGCCAGGCCTTGTTCTAAAGACTCTACCTACATTAACTCGTGTAGTTGCACAACTACCAGTGAGTTAAGCACTCTTACCCCCAATTGCAAGAATGGAATGTGGTTCAGAGAGCTTATGTGACTTGCACAAGGTCACACAGCTGAGCCAGAAACAGACAAATGAGTGAATGAGCGACGTGGCCCTTGGCCACCCAGCCATTTGGAGTCAGGATGGGAAGGTGCTGTGGGCTCCCATTTCCCGCCCAGGCTTCCTTGATCTTCCCTCTGGCCTGTGGTCTTACATGTCCAATGGTGGGGTGGAGGGACGGCGGGCGGGGGGGCTTGGCAGGCGAGAACTTGACTTCATGCTCTGTCACATACTTTCTGTGTGGCCGTGGCAAGTCACTACACCTCTCTGTGACTCAGCATCTGGTAAAACCCAGCTAAGAAGGCCGACCTCTCAGAGTGGGGGTGACTCTCATCAGAGGACACATCACGTGCTGGGCACTGGCCACATGGCAGGCGGCAGTCCTTTCCTTCCGAGGAGGTTTACGGAGCCCTGCCTTGTGCGAGACATCACTCTAGGTGCTGGGGGCACAGCAGTGAGCCGGCCGGCTGGACCCCTGCCTTCCTAGAGCTCGCTCCATGAGGGGAAGCCAGCCCTGGGCGGCGGCGGGGGCTCTGCAGAGAACTGAAGCAGGGAGGAGGTGGGGCGCAGCTGGCTGTGGGGTGGGGTGCTGCAGGTGGGCGGTGGTTAGCCAGGGTCTCTCCTGGGAGCTGGTACTTGTGTTCCGACCTAGTGTCAGAAGGAGCCACTGTGCGAAGATGGGAGGGGTGGGGGAGGGGTGGGGGAGGGGGTGAAAGTCTGCCTCAGAGACTCAGGGAGTGGACTTGATCTTCACGTTCTCTTGGAATCTTTCTTCTTTTTAAGCTGCAATGGATCCTGTTCCAAGTCCCCTGCAGCAGGAGGACCTGTGTCTCCCGTGATACTTACACGGTGCCGTGGTGCTGTGTGGGGCATGCGGGGATGTGGGGTGTGCTTTGAACGCAGGCCCACGTGCGCACCCACCACAGGCCCTGCAGATGCAGGCGCACGTTTCACACAAAAGTTAACCTCTGCCCAACAAAAGTCCCGCCTCCCCAACACGAAGACGTATACTTCCCTCCAGTCTTATTTCTACAAGCACATACATTTTTAAAAAATGAGAGGAAGATCATATTACATATCGCAGCATATTTTTTTCTGACCTCTGTGCTTATTTTTTAACTTTATTGAACTTTTCTTTTCAGGGGCATAATTTATATACCATAAATAACAGCATTTAGGTGCATAGTCCAGTGAATTTTTAAAAGTGAAAAACATGGCCGTAAAATATGGCTGTGCAGCCGTCACTGCCAGCCATTTCTAGGACTTTTCACCATCCAGCCGAACCTCTGTGCCTGTCAAACACTAACTCCACATCCCCCAGGTCCCTGGCAACAGCCACTCTACTCCACCTCTGTGACCTGGAGTCTCGTGTAAGTGGAACCAAACGATATCGGCCCCTGGGGTCTGGCTCGCTCTCCGAGCGAGGTTCATCACAGGTGTAACGTGTATGGGAACTGTGTGGCCTTCTAAGGTTAACCGATATTCCACGTAGAGAAAATATTTTGTTTACTGATCCAGGTGAGCGGGGACCCCTTGGACTATTGAGGGTAATGTCGCTGTGAGCACGGCCGTAGGTGTGTTGGTTCGAGTTCCTGATTCCCATTCGTTTGGATCTATACCTGGAAGTGGAAGTGCTGAGTCATATGGGAACTCTAGGGTTAGTTTGTGAGAAACCACCACGCTGGTTTCCACGGCTGCTGCCCCACTTGGTGGGTTCTGACAAATGCACCCACCGCTGTCATTTCTGCCACAGTCGAAGCGAGGGGCATTCGGGGCACTCAAACATGCCCACTTGCACTTCTTCCCCACTGCCCCAGCCCTGTACCCAGGCAGGTGCTGGTCTGATGTCTTTGACCATGGCTTAGTTTGGCCCATGCTGGAACTGGGTAGGAACGTGATCACACGCAGTGACGGTCTCTTTTGTCTGACTTATCGTGCTCAGCATGCTTGTCAAGTTTCATTCAACTCACCCTGCTCTGCAACCTGTGTTCTCTCATTTTCCTCAAATTAATGAGCATTCGATCTTCTTTTAAAATGTGATTTTAAAATTAGCCATGTGGCATTCCATTGCAGAGATCCACCATAATTAATTGGACCCATCTAAGCTGATTCTAGTTTTGTGCTGTTACAAACAACACTGAGCGTGACGTCCTTGCACCTAAGTCTGGGCCCGTACCTCTGATGGTTGCTTTGAAATAAACCTGTGGAGGTGGAGTAACTGGGTGGAAAAGGATCGACAATTCTTGAAAAATTCTGTCTCCTTATACCCGCTGCCAAATTGCTTCTCAGAGAGCTGTTGCCACACTGGTCAATTTCATTCCCGAAGCATCGCTTAGACCCGTGGGCGCCTCCCTGTCCCTCTGCTTGGTGTTCATGCCCGTTTGGATCCCAGCCCCGCACACCTCCCCATGCCACCTGCCTGAGCTGCAGGCGGTCCTCAGAACCCAAGGTCAACACAGGACCACCAGGAAGCCAGGCTGGGGCTTCACGGCTGCAGACAGCACATGAGCCCAGACACCAGGTACAGAGTGGGGACCCCATGAGTGAATTAGGGGGTCAGTGGTCCCCCTTATCCCTCTGCCACCAGTGCCCAGCAAGAGGTCTGGCAGAGTAGGCACCGAGAATAGGTATGGAGCTGGAGACATTGCTTGGAAACAGTTCCTCCCGGGCTGTTGGGTGGCAGTGATGACGTCCAATCAGGAGGCAGTGATGTTGGTCGGTGACATCCCAGGGCAGGTCTCGGGGTCCAGAAGGAAATCAAGAGTTCTCAGGCCAGAGACCCGAGCTTTGCCATCCTCTGGGGCCTCACCCGTTTGCCAATTGCATGGAAGATGCCAGACCCTCTCTGGTCCCAGCCCTAGTCTAGTTCAACTTCAGGAACATCCCCAACACAAAGGGGGAGGAGCCGTGTGACTGTGATAAAGGTCCCCCCACAGCCACCCACACGGGGCTGCAGACCCATGCAGCTCCCCATGCACACCGAGCCATTATGACATCACCCCTGGACCTCCTTCTCTCCCAGGAGTGCTGGGGGTGTGCAGGAGACGGTGGGGCCTGGCCAAGGGGCTCTGCTCCCAGGGTCGGCGGTGCTCTGGGACGGCTAGTCTCATGGGCCAGGCTGCTGATAATGACGGTGGGCGTTTGTGCAGAGCTTCACAGTTTACAGACTCACTCACAGCCCTCATCTGGTCGTATCCTCATAGTCAAAGGCTGGGATCAGGTGGCTCCTGGCCTCCATTTTGCAGAGGGAGAAACTGAGTCCAAGAAAGCTTCAGCCCCCCCCCCCTTCCTGACCCTCCTCCCTGGCCCTAGGCTGTGCTGGTCCCACTGCGACTGTCGGAGAAAGAAAGAGCTGCTCAGCGGAGGCGGAGGGCTTGCTTCATTCGGAAAGAAACTTCCTAGGCGATGACTCCAGCCTGCCCCTGTTTGTGTGGGGATTTGTCTAAAACCTCAAAAGATGACACATTCCAACGTCAACAGCGGTTTCCTCCAGGGAGCACGATCCCAGTGGGAACTTGGGGTTTTTTCTGGGTACCCAGAGAGTGCCAGGGAACGCTCTTGCAGTGGACATTGGCTACTTTTGGGGGGGAAGGGATAAAAACCCTAAACAAACCAAAACAAAATCATGAAAATAAAATTAATCCATAGAGGCACCTGGCACATAGTAGGTGCTTACTAAATATGTGTTGAAGGCCGGGGTTCAACCATCTTTGGGCTGCGGTGCCTCCTCAGACTGGGCGCTCCCACCCAGGTGAGCCGGGTCAGTGGCCCTGCCTGGGTCCTCATGCCTCGGGGACTCGGATGTTGCTGGAATGGGTGTCAATGGAGGCTTGGAGCTGGCGACCACACTTCCCTGGAGGGGCTGCTGCTCTAAGGCCAGAGCTCTGCTGGGTTGGCTCGAATTTTTTGTGTGTGGGGAGATTAAGAAAAAATAAAATGAAATATTGAAAGCAGTCCAGCCCTCCTTTCCGTCCACTGCGGGTGAATGGTGGGGCTTCAGGCGGGCCGGCCCCGGCGCCTGCAGAATCGCGGGGCCACGGCCTGCCACAAAACAAACAAACGGATGGCGGGACAGAAACCGACCTTGTGCGCCGCCCCTCCTCCTGCGCTGTCACCGGGAGCCCCTGCGCGGCCTCGGCGCGCGCTCCCCGCAGGCGGCCAGGAGACCCCCGCCCCAGTCCCCCAGCCCGCCCCGCTCCCCGCCCCACCGAAGGCTTTTTGAAGTTGATCAATGAAACCCGTTTTATTTACGGGCCGGTTCCTGAGCAGGCTTTTCTGCAAAGGCCTTCATTAGTTCCACGGAATGGAAGAACGGGCCGATTCAAGAGGGCTCGGAGAGAAAAGGGGGAAAATTAGAGTTCCGTCGGCTCACTTAAAAAAAAAAAAAAAGAAAAAGAGGAGGGGGTGGGGAGGAATCGTGGATTTGCTAAATAAAGCTGGGCTGCATTCAGAGCCTGCGGAGAGGTCCGCTCAATCCTCTTAGTCCAGACAATGTAGGGCCGGAGACGCGCGGGCCGGCGGCGCATTCCACTCGGCCAAGCAAGGGCCGTGGCTGTTTAAATTGCTACTTAGGTTTCCAGCTGTTTTACCAGTGATTTGCCCAACTTAATAGCTCTTTAAGGCTTTAAACAAGAAAATAGCTCTTCTCACGACTCAAAGAAGCGGCCCTAGTTAGTTCAGACGGCGCCCATTGTCCGGGGCTTAAACCCTTCTCTGTGCAGAATCCCGCCCCCGCTCCCCCCCCCCGCCCCCGCCCCCGCCCCCTGCAGCCCGGACTCTGTCCAGCTCTTGGGGACTCTTTATTTATCCTTTTAACATTCTGGTTTTCTGGGCCTCCATCCAGAGGACTTCTAAATAAGTACTTATTTGAGGGACTGCCTGTTTGCTCCCTTTGAACATTCCCCAGCAAAGAGTAATCATAATGATCGTGACCAGAGCATCCATTTATTGAGCACCTACTGTGTGCCAGATCTTGGGTTCAGCCCTTTTCCTCACTCATTTCATTCTCACACGGGTCTACAAAGGAGCTGGGTACTCCTATGAGGGCCATTTCATGGATGGGGAAACTGAGGCACGGGGGAGCAGTCACTTGGCCCAGTTCACACAGGGACATACAGCAGGGTCAGAGTTGCTCCCATTCCGGGTCCTGGCTCTACGTCACCACCTCTGCCAGCAGCCAGGATGCTTTGACAGGCCAGGGGAAGGTGGGAGTCTGCTTTGGTGCCTCCGATGGGGCAGCTGCTGGGCCCGGTTTCCAGGGAGGCTGATGGCATGGGGGGCCGTGGGCAGGAGAGGAAGAGACCTGTCCCAAGGTGGGGGTCCAGGGGCTCTGGCTTCCACCATCCATAACCAGAATCTGCCTTTAATGGCATGAAAATTATTTTCTGTCTGTCACAGTTTAACTCTAATGTGCTTAAAAGACTGGTTGTTTCTCTGTTAGGAAAGTCATTCATGTAAGTTGTAAACGTAACCCATTGCCACCACCACTGTCATCATCAATGTCATCCTTATAAAGATATGCGAAGGTAGTCACTGTGTTTCCTCCCGGGCTTCCCCCGCCCCATGAACTGCTCCACACCCAGCCTTGGTGACATTTTACTGCGCCCTGTTCTGAATACGCATGCTTTTATTTGTCCTTAAGGGCCACCAAGCCAGAAAGCTTGGATGACGGCTCACTGGTTTTCCCTGTTGACCCTGTGCCCTTTGGTTCTTACACCAGGTTACACACTAGGTTGTGTGCAGGGGCACAGACGATTGTGCAGAGGAAGTTGTGAGAGTTGGCGGGAGAGCTCTGCAGGTGGACCAAGCCCAGGGGGAGGGCATGCGCCCAGACACGGTGTACGTTCAAGGCTCAGCCTTTGGGGCGATGGAGACTGGCCGGGCAGGAGACAGAGGTGGGGCTGGAGCCTTGCTCCCGCAGGCAGTGGGGAGCCGTGGATGGCTTTTGTGACTGGATCAATGCCGGATGGCCCACACCTAAGACTCCCTGGGCTCCAGCTACTTCCTGATAGGTACACAGGTAGTTCCCTCATAGAGTAGAAACTGGCTTCCTGACCTTCCTCGGCCACAGCTGGGGACCGAGACCCAGCCTTGCCCGCTGGGCTGGGCCATGCTGGAGCCTGATGTGGGTGGGCCTCTGGTGTGTGGGCGGGAAGAGTGGGCAGGGCTTGTCTGTCACCTGCCCCTGCCACCTGACACTCACAGGGAAGACTGATTCACTCTTTGTCATTGGATGAGTAGGTCTGAGGAGGGTCGATCTATTTCACTCCTCTTATTTTACAGTGGGGAAACTGAGGCCCCGCGTGGGGAGGGGATCTGCCGAGGCAAAGCAGAACCGAGACAAATGTCCTACATTTGTACCATGTTTCGTAATTCCCATCCATCCCTGCCCTGCTCCTTGTGCTTTTAAAAACATACTTAACAAAGCAATATTCATGTCACAATTCTCGGTGCAGGGACCCAGGTGCATAAATATGGTTGTAGCCTCCTGGGAAGGCAGTTTGGCAATAGTGATGACAACTTTCATGCAAAGGTCCGTTCACCAGCCAATGCCATGGCCAAGAATTGTTCCTACAAATATATTCACAGGTGTACGCAAAGCTGTACGCACAGGGTGGTCCTCACAGTGCCGTCTGTTATAACTCGGCGGGGGGGACTTCAGATGTCTACAAATGGGGACTGCTCAAATAAATTCTGCTCCATCGAAGGGGCACACCAGTTTACACTGACCGCTCTGGAGAAGGCTGATGCCCCATGGACTTGGGTGTGGTCAGCCTTTCAGCATCCTGGCCAATGTGATAGGTTAAGAAACAAGCACCTTGTTGTTTTCACTTACATTTCTTTATGAGTAAGGGCCGCCTTTTTCATGCAGCTACTGCCCACGTTCAATGCCTTTTCCAGGAACTTCCTTTCCACACCACCAGGCCCTCGCCCAGTTTTTTCGGCTGGTTTCAGACTCTCGCTGGTGTGCATTGACCCCAGGGACGGCCGGTCCCGCTCCAGCTTTCACGGTGCCTTTGTTTATACTTGTTTTCACCTGGAAATTTAGCAATTGTATGTGGTTCTATTTTTTGCCTTTGATACTTTGGTGCAGAAGATGTTTTTGACAAACACCTGGACCCGCTCTTTGTTCTCTGTTTAATTTCCTTGATCATTTCGGAGCCTGGAAGCTTCTCATTTCTCCAGAGAGCTGGTCAGTATTCGCTCCTGTCTGGGGCCACCCTCTCTAGGGTTTGATGTGCTTTACCCATAATTTATTCTTCAGTACCTGTGGCAATGGATTCAAACTTATAGTTTTCCAAACACGGCCTCCCAGCTCCACGTAGCCGCCATTGCCCCCACCAGTCGTTGGCTGGAGAGACTTGGGGTCTTGGTGTGGGTTATTTTCTGTGGCAAAGATCGTCCCTGCACTTTCTATTCCTCGTGTGTTTTAATATCGGAGGCAGCTTATTCCTCATCTTTTCAAAAATAATCTTCGGATTTCACACTGATTCATTTCCTCTGATGAATTTTATTATGGCTCCTGGGTCTCCTGCTTAGAACTAGCTTTCCTTTCCAAGATTATAAATAACTTCACCTATGTTTTCTTTGAGAATTTTTATGGTTCCATGTTTTGGGTTTTTTTTTATGTTTAAACCTTGGGTCCATCTGGAATTTATTTCGGAAAAAGGGGTGAGGTAGGGATGCAACTTTATTTTTTCCAGATGGCCGACTGCCCAGCTACCTCAGCGCCACGCTCTGACCAGCACAGCTCTTCCCTTTGATAAGAAACCCCTGCTTTCCCCATCACGTGCCAAATTCCCACATGTGTTTCTGTAGATGTGTCTGCACTCCGGACGGGGCTGAATGGCGAGTTCCTTTTCACGACTACACTTTAAACGTTACCGTACTTTCACAGTGCGCCGTAACATCTGGTAACGTCGGTCCTCCTTTCTCCCTCTTGTTTTTCCTTAGAATTTCCTTGGCTAGCCTTGCATGTTTATGTTTCCAGATGAAATTTGGTATCGTTTTGTCAAGTTTCAAAAAAAATAAAAAGAAAAGAAAAACTTGTCAGTTCAAAGTGTTTTTTCATAGATGATGGATGTTAACCCTTTGCCATTGGCTTGGTTGTCAATCTATTCTTCCCTTTGCTATACTTTCTGTGGTACAGATTTTTAAAAAAATATAGTAAAATCTATGCTCCTTTTCCTTAAAAAAAATCTCCTCAGTGATTTTAAAGCTTGGGAATTTCTTATTTCCCCAGAGATCTGGTCAACATTCACTTATGTTTTTGGCCGCTCTTCTTAAGATTTCACTTGCTTTATAAAGCATTTCTATTTTCGGTGCCAGTGACAGATGTGAGGAGTGGATCTGACTGATTCCTTTCTTTACGCTTAGCCCCGGTTGTGCATTTCACTGAATTGAACTGATCGCGGTGACATTGGCTCGCAGAGTCACACAGGTTTAAAGTGCACAGCTTAACACAATGTCACCTGCACCCTGCATTGTGCCACCGTCACCCCAGGCAAGGTCTCTTCCAGTCCTGTGTGCCCCACACCTTGCCCACCTCCACCGGCCCCCACCCCACATCCTCTGCCCACGCCCTTGCTCTCCCCACGCCCGTGTTCTCCCCACGCCCTCTCTGCTGTTTATGGCGGGCGGGGCTTGACCGTCTGTTGTCACATCCCAGAGGGCCGATGGCTTGTGTTTCTCAAAATATTCTTTGGACTCCTCTCCTTTCACTTCCCAAGACAGCCAGCCTGCACGCTGTGCGTGGCCCTCACGAGAACCCTGTGAAATGGGCGAGAAGTGTCTGTCCCACTGGCCGAGCATCCGCCTGGGTCGAGAGAGGCTGAGGGACAGACGAGACGAGCAGAGCTGTCACAGCAGTGGGGGGACGGGTCTTCCAGAGCCTTCCTTTGGGATCTGAAGTCCCCCTGGGAAGGAACTGTCCGGCCAGCGAACACCGTGCCTGCTGAGTGTGACCGAAGGGGGGGCTGGGTTTGCAGCAGGGTCCACTACTTGGTCTCTCGCCATCAGGGGCTGTCACCTGGGAGTATCTGGTCGAAGCTGCCCCCGCAACTGTGACTCAGCGTGGAGGCCTCGGGAGAAAGGGGCAGAGAGACCCTTCTGGGCTGGGGTGGGGGGCGCCAGATGGGGTGAGGTTCCTCGAATGCCTGGGGCAGCTCCCCCACCCCCGATGGGCTCGGCTGTGTCTCCGTGACCTCAGGTGTGGGGAGTCTCTCCTGTCAACCTGAGCTGTGTCATCAGCGTGTGTGGTGACAGCCCTGGAAGCCCTGCTCTTAGGGGGCGTGGTTCCGAGATGAGGGGCCGGGCCCAGCAGTGACACCGATGTATCAACCCTGCGTGACCTTCGTGAGCTGAAGGTCTATGCGGACAGGGTCAGGCAGGTGAGTCCCCAGGTCCCTCAGGCTCTGCAACCACCTGGGGTCCCCGATGACACTGGGGGGCCCGAGGGGCTTCTACCGGGCCAAAGGCAGAGTCACAGGAAATACGGGAATGACATGCCCCTCTGCCCTCTCCCCGGGCCCCGGGCCCCACCCTGGTGGCCCTGGTTTGCTGGCTCTGTCTAGGATCAGGGGGATGTTGTTTATTTCTTTTCTTTATTTTTAGCCTTTATTTTCATCAAACATATAACGGCAAATACTTCCACGAGGTTTGTTAAGAAAAGTAGCTGTTTCCTGCCGAGGTCCTGCCTTCTCCCATCTGTTTTCCCCGGAGGTCGATATTTCAGCCTTTAACGGATTAGCTGGGGTTTTACGTCCATGCCTCTGGAAACACGTCTTGGTTTTTGTAGTTGTCAGCCTTGTGGGTTGACTTCTTGCTCCAGAAGGCCAGGGTTTCACTGTCTCTGCCTCGGCACACCCTTCCCTGTCCTCAGACTGCTGTGTCCCTGTCCTTAGAATGGTGGCCACCTCTGTTTGTGGAAGAGAAGGGTGTGGAGTCTGAGCCACCTGCCGGTTTCAGTCCCCATCGGGTTCTGCCACTCCCCATGGTGCTGTCCAGCCAAGTGACTCCTGGTGATGGCCGTCCACCCGCCATGGACGCGGATGTAGCGTTAAATGAGTCAAGTCACACAAAAGCTCTTCCAACAGGGCATCAGAGGAAAGTGCCCACCGTGTTAGGGCGGAGAAGAGGGCTTTGCTGTGACAGCTGTCCCTGCATTGTGGTGCCCCACATAATGGTCTCATTTCTCCTTTGCTTCGTTTTCTGTGCAATTGTCGCTGATTCAGTTCTGAACTTTCCGCGTGAGACTTCCCTCCTGGAGGAGCCCGGGCCTGGCGAACTGGGGCTCCCTCCCCTGGCCTTGCCTCTCCCGTTTTCCATATCCCATGTTTTCTCCTCCCTTGACTTACCCTTCATGCTGGTGAAGGAACTTCTCTAGTGATCTCCTGAGATCGCACACAAAGAAAGTACAGTCGATTCTCATTATTTGTGGTCCTTATGTTCTGTAAAGTCGCCAGACACTGGGTTAGCCAACGGGGAGCCATTTTTTCCTAGAAGAAATGCAGGGTTAGGTTCCTATGAGTCTGTGGTCACCACATTTCCATCCACCAAACAAGGCTAACTAACCTTGTGTTAGGTGTATTTTCTGTTTAAAGAAAACTTGTTTAATATACGTTGTTGATTCACGAACGCTGAACTCGTGGCCGCCAGCACTGTAACTCAGGCCTGAATGAAGCCCATCTAACAGGGGAATTTTTCCCAAAGGCACGTCTCTGCCTCGCATGGCACCCGGTAGACGGCGAGGAGGACACTTGTTTGCAGCATGAGCCAAAACAACAGGGCAGAGCATCGCCCGAGTGGCCCAAATTTTGGCCACTCTTTGCATGACGGCGCATGGCCGCAGAAGTTCTGCTTGTATTGATTTTGAGGTTACACGCAAATTTCAGTGAGTAGGTGACTTTGCAAATAAGTTTTCTGTGAATAATGAGGATTGACTGCAAATGTTTCAAGATTTGGCATGTCTAAAAATACCTCCCTTCTGTCCTCTCATTTGATTGACAGCTTGGCTCGGAGATACTTTTCCTTCTACTTTTTGCAGACATCGCCCATGGGCCTGCTGGCTGCCGTGTTGCCAAGAAGTCCAAAGCTATTCCTGCCCCTCATGCGTGACCTTTGCTCCTCTCCCTGAAAGCTGGTGGGACCTTCTCTTTGTCCCAGTGTCTCAAGTGTCACGGCGATGTGCCCTGGCCTAGGTCTTTTCCACGCATCGCCCAGAGGTGCGGTTGGTGCAACAGCGCCGTGCACGGACTGGGGACGGTTCGTTTTGGAAATACCCCGGGTTGTTCATGAATACCCTCCTTTCGTTTTTTCTAGTCTACCTTTCTGTGAATGGGATGTCATCCCCTCGTGGGCTGCTCTTCAGAGAAGAGGACCAATAAGATCTGTCTGGGCCTCTATCTATATCTGTAGCCTATTTTTCTATATCTGTCTGCATCTAGCGATACTACGTCTCTTACCTGTCTATCCATCCATCCTATTGGTTCCCTACTCATCTACCCATCCTCACTCGATTATGGCAGGTGAGTGCCACGATCCGCCCTCTGCAAGCCAGACGCCCACGAGAGCTGATGAGTTGGCTCTAGGAGGCTGTGAGGTCCAGTCTGAGGGTGGGAGAGTGTTGCTGTCCCAGCTCACGCACTAAGGCAGACAGAGCCAGTTCTTTCTCCCTCCAGCTTTTCGTTCCATTCAGACCTGCAGCTGCAGGGATGGGGCCTGCCCACCCTGGGTGGGGCCCTAGGCTTCCCGAGGACTCCCGTTCAGACGCTGATGTCGTCTGGAAACACCCTCACAGACACGCCCGGAGAGAACGTTCAGCCTGGGTGCCTGTGATCAGTCCGGCATTAAAGTTAAACATCACACCTCCTACTTTCCACCTCTGACCCTTTGCTCTACTTTCTAGAATATTTCTTCAAACTTATAACCCAATTCTTCTACTGCGAGTTCAAATACCTGCTATGTTTAGTTTTCTAAAGATTTTATTTATATTTAGAGAAGGAGGAAGGGAGGGAGAAAGAGAGGGAGAGAAACATCAATGTGTGGTTGCCTCTCCTGCGCCCCCTACTGGGGACCAGGCATGTGCCCTAACTGGGAATCCAACCAGTGACCCTTTGGTTTGCAGGTGAGCACTCAGTCCACTGAGCCACACCAGCCAGGGCCATCTGCTATTTTTCAAAGGCTCTTTTAAAATTCTCTGAATGTTCAATTTTTTTTCCCCGTAGGATCTTGTTCTTGTTTTATGGGTAAAATATTTTCTCTTTTTTCTCGAAGTATGTCCCTGGTAACTTTTTTGCTTTTTTTTTTTTTTTTTTTTTTAGTTTTCTTCCCTCCCCTTCAGATAGTTTGTTTTTCCCAAGTTGCTTTTCTCTTTTTGAGATCGTAGTTTGTTCAGTCTCCACCTTTCCTGCTCTGTGCTCTCCTCCCAAGTATGATCATCTTTGGTTGTTGGCTCACACAAACTGAGAGCTGATTGGTCACCCTGGATGTGTGGGTGGGGCCTGGTGATGTGAGAGTCTCCGAGTCACTGGGCTGGGGAGCTTAGCTCCGGAAATGGTAACATCTGTATCTAAAGATCTTTCCCCTTGGGCTGGTCAAATTCCCCTGAGAGAGCCCAGCCAATCTCTTGCCTGGAGGGTGACGATGGGGTTGCCAGTACTCGGGTGGGAAATATCCCAGGGTTCTCCCTGTTCACCACACACCAGTCTACGGGGACTCTGTCTCACTGTCAAGAGTGTGATCCTTGAGGCTTCTGCCGGGGAGGGTTATGGGGCTTTAAGGCTTGGTTGCATGGAATTGGGGAGAAGACTGGAGGTTTTAAATTATTCTGTGAACACGCGTTTGATCAGTCCTTAGCCAAAGCCCATTTTCTTCCTGGGACAGCCCGATCCCCAGCCTTCTGGGCCTTTGTGATAAAATCCAGACGGGCCTCCCCAGCAGCTTACGGTTCAGATTCCTCTCCTGCGGAGTCAGTCCTTCTGGTCTTCAGCTCCCCAGATTTGGTGCCTGCTCTGTCCTCTCCCACCCTCTCCCTTTTCCTGAGTTTCTGGTTTTTGAAGAAATTCCTTTAGTGTCGTTTTAGTAGGGTTTGGGGAAGTGACAAAGTAGAAGTCAGTGTCGAATCTGTCACCTCTATGGGAGGCCCCTGCTGATTTCTTTAAATGCCTGCCTGGTCCGTTAGCCTGTGGGCTTCCTCATGACAGGGAGGGGGCCCAGTTCATCTTGGGGTCCTGTGCATGCACACAGGGCCCAGCCTCATGAATACAAGCTTGAAGAGAGCAGCACAGTTGACCTTCACACGAGGAAGGCAGATCCCAAGCCAGGAGATCTGAGTCTGAAGCCTAGTTCTGCTGCCGATTTTCCGGAATTGTCTTTTCATTTCTCTGGGCCTCAGTTTCTGCATCCACACAATGGGTACATCTAAATCACCTTACACAGTTGATACAAAACAGAAGCAAGAGGTCGTGTGCAGGAGCACTCGGTGAACGAATGACCCCAGGAATGACAGCAGAAGAAGGAGGGGGAGTCCGGAGGGCTGGGCTGTCACCCCGCTTCCGCCGCTGCTTTTTCAAAGGATCGTAACCGCGTCTCCCTTTCTCTCGGTCCAGTTTCTTCCCCCCCAACGTCATCATCGTTATCACCTACGTGGCGCCGCAGCGAAGCAGCCTCTGTCGTAGCGGGAAGGCAGCATGCGCCCCGGGCTTGCTGAACGCTGTGATGACGTGTCGGGGCGTACGTCATTTTACCCGGCTGTTAGGATAACCTTCCGAGGTAGGTTCCTGGGCATCACCTATGTTTTGGGTTCAGAAAAGTGGAGACTCGGGATGGGTGACTTTTGCAGGGTCGCACAGCTGAGACAACGTGGGGGGGGGGGGGTCTTCCCAGCTTGCTTTGCACCAGCGGGCCTGCCCGGTGCTTCTGTTCTGATTCCCTCGCGTTGTAACCGCTGAGAGTTGCCCCTCCAGCTCTCCTTCGCGCTGGTTTTACAGCGGGAGTGTTGGAAGGCTTTTTCTTTTTTTGTGTGTGTGAAGTTAAATCGCACTTGTGCGAGGCTGGCTGGGCCGATGTAGACGCCGAGGCACTGTTTGGCTTGGCACGGCGTCCACATGTCTCCCAGCCACTGTTGCTTTGTATTTCTTTCTGCCAAGACCAAGATCAGAAATAACTCGGCTGTGAAAAAAAAACAACACATCAGCTTGCCAGCGGCTCTGCAAGACGATGAACCTGCCCGTGGGTCATGCTGCCCCTTGAGTCAGGGGTGTGGAGGGAGGCGGGAGAAGCAGCCAGGGTTAAAAGCCCTGTGTATGTTTTGGTACCGGGATTAGTTCCATTTTAAGAAAGAAGAGGGCTGAGACACCCACACTCGGTCCGACCGTCCAGCGTGGCCGCGGCCAGGCTCTGCTGGTCAGGGCTGCTCACAGCCACAGGCCCCACGCTGGGCTGGTGCGTTGTGGTCTGGCGAGAAGGTTGCCTCCTGCGGCACTGGGACTTGTTTCTCACCGGTCGGTTTTGGAGCGTCCTGTGACCATATCCTGACTGAAACGTGGTCCTTAGTTCCAAGCTGAGTGGCGAGTGACGTGCATGTGTCCACACAAGTACGGTCCTTCCTTCCCAGCCAGCAGGGACCGCCATCAGGCCCAGGGAACTGGCTGTCCCCACGATGCATGGACTGTGTGGATGAAGCAGGTCAGATGTTTCTCCTCACACTTCTCAGGCGGACATTGCTCCGTGTCCCCATCAGGACAGAGGATACTGACTTTCCCTTCCTCCGGCCCCTAAGTGACCGTGACCTTGAGTAGAACACACAGATAAGTGTGGGATGCTGTAGTGTGTGCTAAAATGGAACGACTAACGGCCAAAGCGGCAAGTGCCGGAAAGTTCTCAGAGGGAGCTTCTATTCCTGGCGCGCTGCCAGGTGCACGGCCTCTAAGAACCGTCCTGGTTATGACGCACGTGCGAGAGCAAATGTTTTTTTGACTTGATTTCTGCACACTGCTCCACGGGCGTGGAAGCAGGGAAATGATGGGTCTCCGGGGCGGAGCGAAGCGGGGAGGCTCCACCCTTCTGCTTTCGCAGCTGCGAGAGACTCAAGGGGCAGGAGACGAATGCGGGCTGCAGCTCAAGGCGGGCACCTCCCAGGAGACGCCTTCAAAGCTGGGGTCCAGGGGCTATGTCCCGAGTGCAGGGAGGAAGGAAAAGGACATCTCACCCCGTGGAAGAGGACAGAAAGCAAACATGCCTGTGCTGACCTTGACATTGGGTTGAGTCGAGAGAAAAATGATGTCCTCTGAGAATCTGTAATCACAAGCTGGTCCTCATGTGATTTTCGGTTTGAGTTCATGCTACTTGTGTGGTTCCAAGGAACTCAGGCGGAGAGTTGCATTTAAAGTGGCCCCTGCTGGGTAGAACCCCTAGTCGCCCAGCGGATGGGAGCCCTGAACCTCCCCCCAAGGAGTTCAACTGTGTGTCTGCCTTACAGATTCTCCATGAATAAAGTTCCAAAGAAAAGGAGGACTCACGGTGAAAAACAATGAACTTCACCAGGAGAGAAAGAGAACCCCACCAGAAACAAGAGGCAGAGGAAACAGATCCTTAAGGTCTTGAGATTTGAAACGATCCCATGCAGGCTGCAAGCAAATTTAAGATAAGATGTGTGTGTGTTCTTAAAGAAACAAAAGGAAACTTTGGAATTATGAGCAGGGAATGTGAGTCTGCAAGAACAGCCAGGTTTGGAAAAAGAACCCAATAAAACCCACAGCAATGAGAAATGTAAAACCTAAAACTTGAAACTTCGTGGGCAGATTGAACAGCGAATTAGGTACAACCAGAGAAAGAATTTGTAAAGTAGTCGAGCCGAGGGAATTGTCCAGAACACAGAGGGTCCAACATCCATCTATTCAGAGCTCTAAAGGGAGAGAGTAGAACGGGGAACAGGGCACAGTAGGAAGAGATAATGGCTGATAATGTTGTAGATAGCCAACCTCAGATCCAGGAAGGGCCGTGAATCTCAAGCTAGGGGAATTAAAAAAACAAAACAAAAAACAAACTCATACTTAGACACACGGTAGTGAAGTTGTAGAAGGTCAAAGACAAAGAGAAGATATGAAAAGCGTCAGAGCAAACATGGTGGACCTCCAGAGGATTGACAGACCCGTGGCCACCTTCTCACTACATCGCCCATGGAAGCCACAGGCCTGTGGAACTCTGTGCAGAGAACAAGGGACTGTCCACCGAGAGCTCGGTATTATCTTTCAAGAATGTGGGTGAAACAAAAATATATGCAAATCACACTGTTAGATTTTTACCATAAAATATCCTCACTGAGGAAAATTCTAAATGAAAATGATTCCTGGACTTCCGGCCAAGATGGAGGCCTAGGCAGGTACCCTGTGCCTCCTCGCACAACTAAAAGAAGGACAAATTTTGAAGAAGAAAAAACAACCAGAACTGGCGGAAAATCGAACTGTACGGAGGTCCGACAACCAAGGAGTTAAAGAAGAATTGCTCACCCAGATGGTAGGAGGGGCGGAGACGGGCAGCTGGGTGGAGAGGACTGGTGGGGAGGCAGTGGCTGGGGGAGCGGGCAGTCCCACATTTGCGTGCAGATAAACCGGGAGAAACAACTGGGGAGCCAGACAGACTGTGCAACCCAGGGTCCAAGCACAGAAATAAAGCCTCAAACCTCTGACTGAAAACACCTGTGGGGGTTGAGGCGGCAGCAGGAGAAACTCCCAGCCTCACAGGAGAGTTCGTTGGAGAGAACCACGGGGTCCTAGAATGTACACACACCCACCCACCCAGGAATCAGCACCAGAAGGGTCCACTTTGCTTGTGGGAAGCGGCGGAAGGAACTGAAAACCAGCAGAGAGGGGAGCAAGCACCATTGTTCCCTCTCAGACCCCTCCCCCACATACAGTGTTACAACCCAGCAATTGGGTGCCCCGCCCTGGTGAACACCTAAGGCTCCACCCCTTACTATGTAACAGGCGTGCCCAGACAACAACAACAAAAAATGGCCCAAATAAAAGAACAGATCAAAGCTCCAGAAAAAATACAACTAAGCGATGAAAATATAGCCAACCTATTAGATGCACAGTTCAAAACACTGGTAGTCAGGATGCTCACAGAAATGGTTGAGTATGGTTGCCAAAGGGAGGAAGAAGTGGAGATTATGCAAAGTGAAATGAAGGAAAATACGCAGGGAACCAACAGTGACAGGAAGGAAACCAGGGCTCAAATCAATGATGTAGAGCAGAAGGAAGAAATAAATATTCAACCAAAAAAGAATGAAGAAACAAGAATTCAAAAAAAAAAAAAAAAGAGAGGCTTAGGAACTTCCAGGACACCTTTAAATATTCCAACATCCGAATCATAGGGGTGCCAGAAGGAGAAGAGGAAGAGCAAGAAATTGAAAACTTACTTGAACAAATAATGAAGGAGAACTGCCCCAATCTGGCAAAGGAAAGACTTCCAGGAAGTCCAGGAAGCTCAGAGAGTCCCAAAAAAGTTGGGCCCAAGGAAGTACACACCAAGGCACATCATAATTACATTAGCCAAGATTAAAATGAAGGAGAAAATCCTAGAAGCAGCAAGAGATAAGGGGACAGTCACCTACAAAGGAGTTCCCATCAGACTGTCAGTGGATTTCTCAAAAGAGACCTTACAGGCAAGAAGGGGCTGGAAAGAAGTATTCCAAGTCGTGAAATCCAAAGACCTACATGCAAGATTACTCTACCCAGCAAAGCTTTCATTTAGAATGGAAGGGCAGATAAAGTGCGTCTCAGATAAGGTCAAGTTCAAGGAGTTCATCATCACCAAGCCCTGGTTATGTGAAATGTTAAAGGGACTTATCTAAGAAAAAGAAGACCAAAACTATGAACAGTAAAATGAGAATAAATTCGCAACTATGAGCAATGAAACCTAAAAACAAAAACAAACTAAGCGAACAACTAAAATGGGAACAGAATCACAGAAAAGGAGGTCTCATGGAAATTTATCAGTGGGAAGTAGAGAGAAGAGAATGGGGGGAAAGGTACAGGGAATAAGAAGCATAAATGGAAGGTACAAAATAGACAGGAGGAGCCTAAGAATAGTATAGGAAATGGAGAAGCCAAAGAACTTACATGTACGACCCATGGACATGAACTAAGGGGAGCAGAAATGAAGGCGGGGGGAGGGGTGCAGGGCGAAGGGAAATACAGAGGGGGAGATGGGACAACTGTAATAGTATAATCAATAACACATACTTTTTAAAAAGTTAAAAAAAACCCAGAAAACTAATCCAGATTAAAAAAAAAACCAGACACATGAGAAAAACAAAGGCACTGGCGAACCCTGGGAGGGAAACTAGAAAACCTGGTCTGTACAACTCTACAAGGGTAACGTCTAGTTTACGGTCAGAAAGAACCTCAGGCCAGTGCCAAAATACTAGACAAAACCATGTTATTTTGAAGGGGATAGTCAAAATTAAAGTTTTCACATTCTTTCAGTTACTTGGGAGGGGGCAAATATATTGATGAAATTTAGACTTTGTTAGTTAAGTGCTCAATGGTGGCATAACTAGGGCAAGCGTGCCAAACCAGTCCGAAAATGTACAATTTCTAAACAGTTAGAAAAAAAAATCTTAAATGATTGAAGGGAAAGGGAGGCAGGGGGCTGGGGACAGGAAAAGTTAGAATGAATAGAATATACGTCATAAGACTGTAGAAATTAATCTGGACAGTAAGCTATTAGTAATGCATGGAAAAGGGTTACGCTGTCCAGTTAGAAGAAGATTGTCAGCCTGGATTTTAAAAATATCTAGATTATGTTCTATTTACAAGACACATACCTCAAACATAAGGCCCCAGAACTGTTGAAAGTCCAAGTATAGAAAAAAAATGTGCCAGGCAAATACCAACTGCAGGGAAGTTGCTATGGCTATATTCGAAAAAAAAAAATAGACTTTAAGGGAGAGAAGCATAATTAGAGATAAGACGGTCCCCAGATAACAATGAATGGTTCTATTCACCCGGAAAAGTCTCCAACTTACTGTATCAGTTTGCCAAAGTGAGGCAGTCAGGACAAGGAGCGCTAGGGAGGCATTTCGAGTTAACCTCACTCAGGATCAGAGATGCAAAACGCTTTAAAAATACCAGTGCAGAGCATTCAGCAGTAATTACTGCAAATACGGTGCGTCGTGTTTGAGCCCGTTTACCTTAGGGAGGCAAGGTTGGCTTCTGGTTAGGAAATTGATCACAACTCATCACATTAATGTGAAAAGACATGACCATTCCATTTGGTGAAAATATGTGTAGGATTTTGAGTTTAGGATAAATCCGACTGTATCAAAACTGAGATTTTTAGAAACTCAAAAGATCATAAATAGTTGGAGAAGACAAGCCACAGAGGAGAAGAAGCTCGCAACATATATAAGGAACCCAGGGCGATTATCCAGAACATATCGAGAACTCCTGAGAACCAGAAGCCAGCAGCCCAGTTGGAGAATGGGCTCACGGGGAAGGGCAGGCAGGCTCAGCGGGACTAGGAGCCAGGCCCATCCGAGGTCCGGTCAGGCACCAACCGGATCTCTGCTGTGTCTTTGGTGGCACCACTCAGCTTCTCTGAGCCTTGCTGTTCTTGTCTGTAGCCTGTCTCCCTGCTTTGGCGCTGAGCGGACCCCCCCTCCAGTCCCAGACTGGGGTGCAGCATGCAGTCTGGCCACCGGGCCACCCACTTACCTGAGCCCTGATTGGGGCCTGGGCTCGAACCTCCAGGCTGGCTGACCCCAGGCTTCCCTGGTCCTGGACCAGTGAAGGGACCTCCCAGGACTCCTCGTACTTTCTCCCCCTTTCACTAGAGTGTGTGGTGTCTGGTGGCCTGGAATATCCGGCCGAGCTCCTGAAGGCCAGTCGTGGGCTCCAGGGGTAGGATTTCAGGTTTACTGGTGGCAGTTGCTACAAGACCCAGCCCCTCTCCTCTGCAGAGTTCCCTTGGGTGCTAGGACCCAAGGGAAGAGCTAGGGCCACAGGAGGCCACCTGGTCCACCAGACTTCTAGGGCCCTTCTTGGAGGGGACAGGACCCCAACAGGCCTGGAGCTCGGGTACATGAGAGGTTTGGGGCTGGATGTCGGGCCTGCAGTGAGCTGGAGCCAGGGGAGGTACCTACAAGGGCAAGACAGGGTTCTGGGTCGGGGTGGGTGCACCCAGGGCTACCAGGGCAACTCTAGCCCATGGGCACCCCCGGGTACACTGGACTATGGGCACTGCCCCAGCTGGTGCTGTCCTGTGCTCTAGTGGGACCTCTGCCTGGGCCATGGGACACCTGTGGCCTTGGCCTCCTTGCCTAGATCGAGGGTCTGCTCAGCACCCACCCCTCCAGACCTCCAATTTAGGGGGGATGCAAGGGCTCTGCTCTAGCTCGGTCCCTGGGAAAGCTCTGCAGCTCAGGACCTGCCCAGAAGGGGTGCTGTTAGAGTTCGGGGGTGCACGTGTGCGCTGGGGAGCAACCCAGGCTGCCTAGCACATTTGCAGCCCTGCAGCGGTGGCCCAGGGGACACTTGGCAAGGCCTGGAGACACTTGTGGCTGTTATAACTCAGCAGTGCAGCCGACCCCTCCCCTGACCCCTGGGCGGGTCAGGCCCGACAGTACAGAATTATCCAATGCCACCAGGGCCGAGGTGGGCAGACCCTGCCATCTGAGACAGCACAGCAGGGCCGCCCCCACTGGTCTCAAGTGCCAGTGCCTCCTGAAGCCGGAGGCCACATAAATACGTGTGTGGGGAGGGGACAGTGGTGCGAAGGGGACGAAGCTGTCCAGCCCAGGAGGAAGGGTGGACACGCCCTGTTGCCAGATTTTCTATTCACTTCCCCGCATCCCCAAGAAAGTCTAGACATCTGGGTCTGGGTAAGAAATCTGATATGTATTCGGCCTTTTGCTTCCCAGGCAGGCACTCGATCCACTGAGCCACACCAGCCAGGGCTCTCCTGATTTTTAAACGCTAGCAACCGATTATTATTTTTGAAAAGCTGTGTGTGGATTGAACAAGACCGTGTACCTCTCCCTCTGTTCCTGATGCCACCGCACTGCCTGGGGCTCCCTCCTGGCTTGCCGTGGGGTCCCAAGCAGAGGGGAGGTGGGAGAGCCCCACAGCCAGGCCAGGCCGTGGCTGGGGCGCTGCTGCCACCCTGTGGCTGCAGTGAGGAGATGCAGGCTGTCATCTGGCTCAGAGCCTCTCGGAGGCTCTGGGACAATTCCCACCAGGACCCAGGACCAGCCAGGGTCCAGGGTGCTCTCTTGATGAGTTGATGCCAACATCTCCCAGGGACCAGGGTCTGATCCCAGAGCTGCCCAGTAGAAATCCAGTGCTTCCCCAGCACAGTGTGATGCTGGGTCGTCACTCCCCTCCTCTGGCCTCAGTGTCCCGGACTGAAAAGACGGGGAAAGAAATAGGGGCTAGTGACAGGTAGGTGAAATAATGGAGGTAAAGGCGCCGAGTATTGTGCAAGGTGAAGGGTGTGTGTACCATCAACGATTCTCATTCCACGTGGCCAGGTGGCACTCACCATCCGGGCTGACTCTGGTGACACTAACAAGGTCCCCGAGCTCTGCCCGAGGTAGGGGACATCTCATCTGACCCTCCACTTCCTGGGAACACAATGAGAGGGGATACCCAGGGACCAAGTGGGCAACCTTTACTAGGACTCTGGCTCTGAAAACGGCTTGGTCAGTGGCCCCGGAGTTGGAAGCTGCGTTCTGTCATTGCGGTTACAGAGTTGCACCTGGTCTCCCAACCAGGGGCCTCCAGGCACCCCTTTAGGGAGCCCAGCACTCCAGAAGGGAGGCGCCCGCCCCAGGGTCTGGCTCGCTGGCCCTTCCATGGCAGGTGGGTCGCATCACTGTCCCAAAGGGAGGCAGGGCTGGCCTGACTGCCCCAGCCCTGAGCTGCTACAAAGGGCCAGGGAGTCCTGTCGGCCTTCACGTTTCCAAACCATTTTGGCTTTGGTCTCCCAAAGACAGGACACCTCGGGGAAACTGAGGCCGCCCAGCGCTCCCCGGAGGGGACCGAGCAGCTTTGCTGCCGCCCACGAAGGGAGGCGGGTACAGAGCATTCTAACACTTCAGGTCAGCCTGGGTCCTTACACTGTTCAGTGTGGCCTCTCACTACCCAGGAGGGAAGCAGGCCGGGGAGCAGAGAGTGACCCCTCTGCCGACTTCCACAACTTACTGTGGGACCTTCTTCTCTTCCAAAGGATGGCGGGCTCATTCGATGATCGGGGTTGGGGAAGGTGGTGGCAGCAGCCACCTTCTGCCCTGTCTGCTCATCCCTTTAGCTGGGAGCAGAGCTCTCGCAGGGGCCTGCTGTAACTCTTAGCAGTGGTGGAAACCCACTGGCACCGGCCTTGGAGAAATAGCGGCTCCCTGGGGTCTTATTAGGGAGGGAGTTGGGGGCCTATTTCTGCAGTCTATCTGCGGGTCGACTGGGGACCCTGCACCCTCCGCCTCCTGGGGATCGGCAGACCTGGGTTCCTCCATGAGCTCGATTCCCACCTGCTGTGTGATGCTGAGGGAGCCACTTCACCTCTCTGAACCTCGTCTGCAAAGTAGCAATCACATCCTTCCTGCCACACTGCACAGGCAGAGAGGGCAAGTGGAGAGATATTTCGCTCTCCTTCTGCAGGAAGCAAGACTGTGCTTGTGATTAAACTGTTCTTGTGCGACGCCTGGTTTAATCCCAGCACCTGCTCTCAACAGCCTGCAGGGGGCGTGACTAGCTTGTTGCTCATCATGTCACCAGTGCCTAGCACAGGGGCTGGCCCTCCGTGTATGTTCGGAGCGTTAATGATTAATAGCATGCCTGACAAACCTCTGACGTGTAAAGACGTCACGTCTTTGAAAAGCACCTGAAGAAAGTTGTGGGAATGAGGATGTCAACCCCTCCTCCACCTCCCTTCCCGGGTCCCTGGCTGCAGGTCCCGGGGCACAACCTCATCTGGAAGGCCTGTATGGGGACGAGTGTGCAGCGGACGCACTTCTCACATGCAGCCAGCAGGTGGCGCCCGCCCCCGACCGCAGACCAGCGGCCGCAGTGCTGCTGGCGCCCTATTCCAGCGCATTCGTTTTTCGGAGGCGTGTGGGCTCACAGCTCCCGGCCGGCCGGGAGCAGCGGACTCTTGCTTCTCCTTCCCGGGCAGCTCCAGGTGGAAGCGACCTTTCCTCGGTGCCCAGCCTGGGGTCTGTCTGGGGACAGACGGTGCTCAAGTGTTGTGACCTGCATGTCGGAATGAGGCAGTGAAGGGCAGGAAGAGGGCTCTGGGTCACGTGTGAAGTTTGCGGAAAATGAATAGATGGCCCTGACCGGTGTGGCTCAGTGGGTTGAGCATCGTCCAGCAAAGAGAAAGGTCTCCTGTTTGGCTCCCGGTCAGGGCACGTGCCTGGGTTGTGGACCAGATCCCCAGTCCCTGTGGGTATGGCAGGCATCCATCACGTTTCTCTCCTTCCTTTCCCCCCTTTCTAAAAATAAATAAATAAAATCTTTAAAAAATGAACAGGTGCATAAACGTTTAAAATCATGTTTTGAGTAGGTACAGGATGGACAAAGAGAGGAGAAAGGAAGCAGGAAGGAAGGAAGGAAGGAGGAAGGGAAGGAGGGACGAAATCCAAGCAGCACTGCAGGGCATGAGGCAAAAACTAGGTCCTCTGTCCCCATCCCCACCCCTAGAGCTCCACCTCGGAGCCCCGCTGCGGTCTCGGCTTCCCGAACATTCTTCCGGAGACAACTACCCAGATCTGCGTGTGGAGGGCAGTGCGGGGGTCTGTTTGCCACAACTGTGTGGGAAGAAAGTCTTCTCTTGGAAGACCCCTTAGCCAGACAGAGTTGGGCCCACCAGAGAAAGCCCTACTTGCTGTTTGTGGGGGTGGAGAGGAGGGCGGAAACCAGACCCCAGTGGGTGCTTGGGACCTCGCTTTGTCTCCTACGAAGTCCGGGTTTCATTTTACACCCGACAGGGGGTGCGAGGCTCCCAAAGGCTCGGGCTGGGCTGAAGAGTGTTGTGGTTTCCCTAATGTGCAGACGGGGACCGGCTGGGCAGACAGGGGAAGGGACAGCTCTGTGCCACACAGCAGGTGACCGAGAAGCTGGTGTGCAGAGCCGGGTGTCCTGGCAGCCTCCCTCCTTCTCTTCCTGCAGATTTTCTGGCTTCGGAACGGCTGGGCAAGGACGGGGGCCTTGGGGGCTCTGGCCCGCGTGATGGCCAGCTGCCCGGTGATGGGTGGGTGGCGGGGCACTGAGTCAGGCCCTTCCAATGTAGTGGTTTCTAAAGCTGCTTAGAGACCAGCCTTCAAAATATTTTCCTGTTCTCCCTCCTCCTCCTCCTCCAGCCCCTCCTTCTTCCTTCTTGTCAGGAGTCTGTAAGGAGAGTAGAGAGTGGATGATAATTGCCCCCCATGGAACTCACCTGCCACAAAAGGGTGTTAAATAACACGCAATTTACATGTCTTCCCTGTAGGAAATTATAGAATCAGAGCTTTCAAATTAGCAATAGATTTTTTCTAATTGAATCTATTTCCCGTACGGCAGGTGAAGTGAGAAATGATCAGGTAGTTCAGCTTCCCCTGCAAATGGACCACCAGACAATTGAAGGAATTAAATGCTTATTAAAAGTGCAGGTAAAAGTGATATTATGTTTCTGGGAAATCTGTCTGCAAAATGATATTGCAGGTACATTTGGGTCCATACGATCACTCTCGTGACGAGATAAAGGCTGCGTGTGCCCAAGGAAGGAAAGGGGGGTGTGTGGCGGGGACAGGGGACCACCCCCCGCCTCCGGCCAGCTCTCGGCGCACTGCCGGGCTCTGGAATTTGGACCTTGCTCTGTCCTGTCGACCTTCCTGAGCCTGTTTTGCACACAACATGAGTAAGGCTGATACATGAGAAGTACCTAAAATAAAGCCTGGCACACAGTAGGTGCTCAGTGATGCTTATGCATCTTCCTGCTACAGCTATTTCTTCCATGGTTATCATGCTCGCCTGGTGTATTTGTTTTCCTGTCCTGCACCATAAATTACCACAAAGCGCAGTGGCTTAAAACAATACACATTTATTATTTTGAGGCTCCGTGGGTCAGGAGCTGGTCTGTGGCTTAGCTGGGTCCCCCTGGCGTGACAGGCTCTTGGTCAAGGCATCAGCCCAGTGTCTGCTGTCTCACCTGAAGGCTCAGTTGGGGAAGGACCGGCTTCCAAGCCCGTGTGGCTGTTGGTGGCACTCATTCAGGTCCTTGCAGGCTGTGGTCTGGAGGCCACCCAGGGCTCCGTGCCATGCGGGCCTCTCAAGGGTCACAGCGACTTCACTGGAGCGGTAAGTTGGGGAGTCCATCAGCAAGGCACCTGGTGCAACCTCACCAGAGCATTGTCACCTGCGCATGGCCCATGGGTTAGAGTCAAGTTGTGGGTGGTGCCCACGTTCGAGGGGGCCTCAGGGCCTTCGGAGAAGCTGCCCGCCGCAGAGATAAGCAGGAGCCAAGGCCAAGTCTGGGCGGCGAAGGCCAGCGCCTGGCGGGGACACCGGTGCTTTGTTCCTGCAGGGTTGTTGGTGACCCTTCCAGCGCTGGGCTGTTGTCCTTTCCCACGGACACTTTTCCAGTCCTGGTTCTGCAGTGGGGGACCTGGGCCACCCTCAGGCCCAGGGCGCCCTCAGGCATGGGGCATGCGGACCCCTGGATGTTGGACCCTGCCGTGTGCCCCCGCCCTTTGCCTTTACATCTCTTCTTCAAAAGGTGTCACCCCCACTGACAACAGGATGACTCACTGGGAGAAGGATCATCCCCAAATCAAATCCAGCCACAGGGTAACATTGGTTTAGGGGAGACTTGAACCTTTCAGCCCAATTTAGAACTCTTACATTGGTCCTTGAAACCTTGACCTTGGCAGAAAAAAACCAAAACTGTCACTTAAGGAAACCCACGGGGCCAGAGGCTGGGAGGGCCAGAGTATGACGTGGCTGGAAAGGCATTCGGGGGGTGACGTCTTCGGTGGAAAAGTCACCTTGATCCGTATGTCATCTTGATCTCAGGGAAAACAAGGTCCATAAGGTGAGAACGGAAATAAAGCCATTAAACTAGGAACAGGTTAATCTCACTGGATGCAAGACCGGCCAGTTAACAGAATGGGCTCTAATTTGGAAAAGGCTTGCTCCTGAAAATTACACAATGCCGACAAAACTCTGGTGAGAGTATGTCGTTCATAAGCACGGAGTCCGAAGGCTGGCCAGGCATCGAGTCCCCACACTCCATCCCCACCATGTCCCATGCTGTCCCTGCCCCAGGCACGGGGGGGTCACAGAAACTGGCTCAAGCTGTCCCCTCACAGGCTGACCCGGGCACTGTCCCCCTTCCTAGAGAGAGGGGCCTGATGCCAAAGAGAAGTGCTCCCCTCCTCAGGGGCCCGCAGGTGGGGGGCGCCTGGAACGATACTGGGGAACCCAAGGTGAGGTTCAGGTGTCCACACTGGGCAGACCTGCCCCGGGCTCGCCCACAAGTGGACCCTGTGGGAGGGGCCCTGCCAAGCTCTGGGCTCCCGGGGTCAGCCCTGGGGTGGGCAGTGCAGGAGCGGGGCAGCTGAGTCTGGGAGGTGGGAGGGTGGGGAATGAGGAGAGTCCAGGAGGGAGTGTGGGAGACACGCCTACTCAGCGGGCACTTGCTGCATGTTCAGCACCTGACCTCTGCTGCCGACTACACACCCACAAGCCCAGGGAAGGCCCCCGTTTCTTGTTGACAAGGACGTTGCTGGTCCAAGCCTGCACAATGGGCAGGTGGCAGGCCCCGGTCCTTCTGCCTGTCTCTCTGTGTCCCCAAAGTTCTGTTCGGCACACGGCCTCCTAGCCCTCTCTTCCCTTGAGATCCTTTCTCATGGGAGAATCCACTGTGCCCACCCCCCAATTATTCGCTCCATGAAAAGCGCCCTTGTCTGCCTTCCCCCGCTGTCGGGAAGGGCCGCACTCCCCTCTGGCCCTTTGTCCCAGGCCACAGCCTCCAGGCTTTCCCAACCTGAGCCTGGCTGTCCCCCATCCCCTACTCCCCACCCCCTCCCTTCCTGGGCCCCTTCTTAGGAGGCCCAGTGAGGTCATCCCTGTGTAGCACAATAGGGCCAGGGGCTGTCTTTCTGCTGAAGAGGGAGACCGGGGTGGGGGGAGAGAGGCAGGAGCCTGCAATTACAGGTTCCACAATGGGGCGCTGGCAAGGGGGCCTCTGGGATGAGAGCTGCTTCGCTGGGGGCTGGGGGGGAGGGGCGGTGGGCCAGGCAGGGCCCGGGTGGGAGGGGACCAGGCCAGGTAAGTGGACGTTCACTGTTCATTCATGCTGCGACTATCGTCTATGTACCCACTATGTGCCAGGTGTGGTGTGAACACCGAGGACACAGCAGTGACGGAGCTGGCGAGGCCTGGCTCTGATGCTGCGAGATGCTGTCGGCGACCCAGATGGGACCAGAACTCCCCAGGATGGACAGACAGACAGGAAGGACGTGTGAATGGGTGAGTGGGCATCTTTCCCCGACTACTCACAAGTTCAAGAGGCTGACGTTCAAGAGGCTCCCACTGTGTGCAGACACCTCCCTGACCCCTTCTAGTGCCTTTCCCCTTTTGTTCTTGCAAAGAGGCTCAGGAAGGTTAAATGGCAGGAGCAAGGTTACCCAGCTCCTACGGGGTGGAGTCCGCACTTGAACCCGTGTCTGCCTGACCCCTCACCGGGACTCTTGCCACTTCACCAGGCCTCTGTCACCCCTTGTCCACCCTTTGTCGCCCTATTGTTACTGCCATGTGACTACAGCATCCACAAAACCTTTCGCAGGAGGGCTCGGGGAGCTGTGACAATGAGGTCAGTTCATCGCTGCTGAGCACCTGCCATGTACCTGCCGCCTCACAGCCCCGACCTCGGGCCCACAGTCCTGTGACAGAGGCCTTGTTTCACAGATGAGGACCCTGAGGCTCAGGATGACTCCGCCACGACCCTGGGCCTCCCCTGGGTGCTGCGGTTCCCGCTGCCCAGAACAGACCAGGCCAGAAACAGGGCTGGGTCTCGGCTGCTCCTGGACCGAGGGGCGGCCTTAGCTGAAGAGCCATCATTTCTACTACCAGTGCCCCTCCCCATTCTGCTGCTCAGGGACACACCTTCTTGCCAGGTGCTGGGGCTCACGACATTCCAGGGTACACCAGGTGGGCCTGAAGGGAATTCTGTGCAGGAGACGCCCGGGAGGGCCGCTGAGAGAGGACAGAGACTCCTCGTGGCCACTTCCCACTCGCCTGCTCTGTGTGAAGGAGGGAGGTGACTGGATGCAGGTCGCATTTCACCAGCTTTCACCAGCCCCGACGGAAGGCCCTGACACCCACTGAGCCCGGGTGCAGTGCCAGGGGCTTTCTAAACATTCACCTGCCCTGAGGTATCGAATCCTCCTGATCCCCCTTCGAGGTGCAGGTTATGATGAGCACCATCCCATTTACAGGTGAAGGACGGGCCCCAGAGCAGGCCCATGACTTGCCCAAGGTCACCCAGCTGGTGAGCAGTGGGCCTGGGAGCCTGGCCCGGGGCTGAGGGGCTCCCGGCACCTTTTCACAGCTTCCGCTTCTCCCCACCTGCAGGAGTCCGGCCCCTCCGCCTTCCCGGCAGCCTGAACATGGGGCCGCTTGTTGAGGAGCTGAGGGATGGAATGGGGCTTTAGGGGCAGAGTGTGGACCGGGGATGAAGCAGGGAGCGGGGGAGCTGGGAGCAGGAAGCCAGCCCTGCGCCTCTGCTCATCAGGCCCTCAGCGGGAGGGGTGGGGGGGCCCAGGCTGGTCCCCCGACAATGTGGAGATGAAGCACATCCCACCGCCCACGCACAGCACACGCGGCACACGGGAAGACGAATGGAGCTAATCAGGCTCCGGGCTGCGGGAGGCGGCGGGAGCCCCCTGGGGACCCGTGCAAACTCGCGGCCTGGCACCGGGATGCCTGCAGCCCCCCGATGCTGAATCCCAGGCACAATCTCCCCTCAGCCTCTGTTTTCAATATAAACACCCGGCTTCCTGCATGCGGCTGCCCGGTCCTGCCCGCTCTGCCTTGGTGCCAGGAGAGAGCGGTGGGGGGTCTGAGGGGCTTCCTTGGGCTTCCTGGACCCCATGGATGGCTGGTTGTTTTGAACATGAGCTTCAAAGGGGCCATCTGGGTGGTGCTGGTGCCCGCCGGCAAAGACAGCTCAACTGTTCCCTAGAGTCCAGCTGACTGGAGTGTGCACCCCAGGCCTCACTCGAGAGCTGGGCCCCTGCGGGGTGCAGCCCCTCCTGGCCTCACCAGGTAGGTCTAGAGCTGGCACGTGACAAACAGAGGCCCAGCTCAGGCTCCCTGAGGGCGGGGCTGACGCCTGGGGAGAGGAGGTCCAACCAGAGCTCTGCCCTCCAGCAACGGCCTTGATTTTGCTCACAGCATCTCCTGACGCAAGACAGGGGCTGGAGCAGAGAGTGCTAGGCTGGGCCCCAGGGTCCCAGCTCTGTGCCATGGGCCCTTCGGTGACTTGGTTTCACTTTGTTTCCCCGTCTGTGGAACGGGGATTTCCTTGGCTTTGCTACAGGGCCCTGGGAACAGAACACAGCTATTTCCTGCTGAGCTCCAGACGCTGGCTCCTTCTGGACGAAGATGTCTCTGCCCCGGTGGCCATTGTCCTACACAGCTGCTCCCCTTGTGGAGAGTCGGGAGCACAGAGAGGTGCCCGGTTGCAGGGGTGTCTTTCCCTCTCAATCCCGTCACCCTGGCCCCCTCGGGGACCCTCTGCTTAGGGTCTCCTATGACCTTCTGGTTGTCACCTCCAGGTTCTCTTGCCGGGCCCTCCTGCTCTCACCCCCTGAATGGGCCTGGCCCCTCCCCCCTCTGCCCACTTCCCCAGCCCCCACCCTCCCTCATTTTCTCTGCCGCTTCCTCTCCCTGCACCCCTTTCTTGAGTGCTGGGTTGTTTAGCACTCAGTCCTGACCTCCTGTCTTTTTTAGGCATCTCCCAGGTGATCTGACCCCCTCCTGCCCCCCAGGCCACATCTGTCTATGCCAGTCACCCCCAAGTCCCCAGTGGCAGCTCAGGCCTCTCTCCCCTGGGGCCACCACCTTCACTCAGGGTCCTGTCCACTGGGCCCCGCCCCGCCCCACTTCTCCGCCCTCCTCTTCACCTGCAACACACCTGGCTCCCTCTCACCCCAGGGCCAAAGGCTGGTCAAGGATGTTGGGACACACTACCAGGGGACATTTGGTCCTGAGGGCCTTGCAACCGCCACTCGTTAAATGAGAAACCATCTGGCAGTGGCTGCCCCGCCCACAAACTCTCCACTCTCTGGGATTGGCTAGACTCTTGCTGGGCAATGTGCCCCCCACCCCCATAGCTGATTGGTCCAAACTGGATCCTGGATTCAAGTGCAGCCCAATGGGATTCTCTCCAGTGAATCTGAATCCAGAACAGGGAGATCTGATCCCAAGAGTGGACGGGCTGGATGGGCTAGCCGGGTGCTGCAGGTGTCAGGGCCTCGGAACCCCACGGGTTTCTTGACCTTTCCTGAGACTCACTGCCCTCACAGATAACAGCCACAATTTTTCCTAACGCTGCTCGGAGGTAGTTGCTGTTGTAGACGTGTTTCTCCCTTGCTGCCGGGCCAGTGTGGTCCCAGCCTCCAGCAGGCATCCTGTGGCCAGCCGGTCCTGGCACCACCCCAGCAGACAGAGGCCCCAGACAGGGCAGGCCAGCAGCCTCTGCTTCATTGCAGGGGACCCCCAGGGTCACAGCTTTCACCCTCTGAAAGGACAGCAGCAGGAGCACGGGGCAGGGCAGGGGATGGTGTCTGTCACCGCCTTTCACTTGTCACCACCTGACTGAAAGGCTCAGAATCAGTTCAGCGGAGGAGGAAGCTCAGGCCCAGAGAATCAGGAGGGACTCAGCAGGGCTGATCCTGGAACCTGGCCTCTCTTACCCTCACCTCACTGCCAAAGGCATGGATGGGACAGGTGGGACAGGGTTTCCCCCAGCCTCTGGTGTCTCTGAGGAGTCAGGTGTCCCTTGCCTGGCCCTCAGCTGCCTCTGGGGGCTCAGAGTCAGGATGCGGACAGAGGTCCAGCCTCCAGGAGCCAAGTACGGCTGTCTTGAAGGGCCAGCCAGGCGCCCACACATGGAGAGGGGCGGTACTGCCAAGTGAAGGGCAGTGGATCTGTGCAAGGCCCTACCTGGCACCCCGAGCTCCCTCAGCCATCATGGTCCCGCCGGGGCCCCTGTTGGCCGGGCATTGGGGTGGGTAGTGTGAGCACTGAGAGGAAGCTCTGACCTGGGTGGGGGCAGGGTCTCCTCTGAAAAAGCGCCCACCCTTGCTGAGATCCGAGCGGCCGGGTGGGGCTGCATGGGGAGGGGCCCGGCAGAGGAAACGGCCTTTCGCAGACACCCATTGCCACTTCGGACACCAATTGTCACCCTGCTGGGCTGCTTCAGCTAATTTGGACCGTTTCAAAGGAGGCCTGGCTGATGCCCAGCCTCAGTTTCCTGATTCCGCCGGCGCCGACCCTTCCCCGACTTCCGTGACTGCCGGCTGGGCTGGGCGCCTGCCCTGCTGGCGGGTGTCTGTGCCCGAGAACACGCGGGGAGCGGCCGGAGGCAGGCGTGCGCCAGGGAAGCTGCTGGCACTGCCTGCGGCTGCCTCTGGGCAAAGCACGGAGCTGACGGCTTGGCAGTGCTGGTGAGGCGGGCGGCCGCGCGGCTGCCAGCAGGCAGGGGGGAGGGTGGGAGGGGCTCCTGAAGAGAACAAAGCCCTGAGGGTGCGGGGCTCCAGGGGCAACTGCAAGGGGTGGGCAGGGTTCTGGGGCTTATTTGGAGTGAGTGGCCCTCGGGGAGCCCACGGCCTGAGGGGCATGGGTGGGTACAGGGTGCGGAGCCCACCTCCAGGCCGTGTGAGCCCAGGTAGCCACTGCAGTACCCAGTGCTTACAAATGGGTGTGGCAAATAGTAGGTGCTCAATAAATGTATTTGGAGTCAGTGAATAAATAGAGTTGATGGAGGACGGACTGGGTAATTGATCCTTCGTAGCCCATTGCTGGGCACACGACAGTTCTGAGTAAGTGACAGATTTGTCATCACTGCTGTGCCATTCACTGAGCGGGGGACAGGATGGAGCCAACCTGGGGTCCCAGAACTGATGAGAAGGAAGGTGGCAGTTGTATCCGGAGACTAGGGTGACGCCCCCGGAACCAGGACGTGCAGATTGGAGGGCCACCCAGGAGGATCCCGATTGCGTGGGGAGAGGCTCGTGTGGCTGGGGGCAAGCAGAACTGCCGTGGGCACGAAGAGGCTGTTGGTGGCCCTGCTGTGGCCCCAGGAGATGGCTGGGGACGCGAGGAGAGGGAGATGGAGCCTGTGGAGGCCTTTCCCAGGGAAGGTGGTCGGGAAGCAGGAAGAGATGGACAGGAGCTGGAGGGTGATGTGGAGAAATGGAGGCCCCATTTCTTGGGTCGGAGACGTGAGCAGGTATAAAGGCAGGTGGGGTGGGTGCCTGAACATCGGGAGACGAGGGGTACTGGACGAGGGGTCCCTGAGGGCGGAGGAGGCTGGAGCCTCTGAGAGGGGTCCTCAGCAAGGGCTGCAGCTCTGGGTCTGGGCCGGCGGGGAAGGGGGGTTCTGGGGCTCAGCAGGGTGCAGACAGCGGTCACCTTCAAGTCTGGAGGTTGAGTGTGGGGCAGGTGTCTGGGGACAGGGGGCAGCATGGAGGGGTGGGAGCTCTCGAAACCCGAGCAAGTCCCAGATCAGTTCCAGACATGAGCCCACAGGGTAGTGATGGGCTCTGTCACCCACGGCAGAGCAGAGAGGCCTGCTGAGGGCCTGTGACAGGTGGGACTCCATGGGACCAGCGGGTCCTCTGGGAGGACAGTGTTTCTTGGGCCAGCCCTTCACAGCGGCCGCCTGGAGCCTGAAGCAAGATTGCGAGGCTGTGCCCTGGGGCACGGGAAGGAAGGCTGTGGCGATTAGTGAGGTCTGCTCGGGGCACTCTACAGGGCGTAGCGTGGGGGCTGATTCCATGCCGTCCCTCCTCCCCGAAGCAGCAGAGAGCCAGAGGCCAGGGATAGAGCGGAGCCAGAACCCGTGTCCCTCTGGCCCAAGAGGGACTCCAGGTGTGACCTTGAGCAAGTCTGTTTCCGCAGCCTTGGCTTGTCATCTGTAAATGGGATTTAAGAATGCCCCGGTCCTTGGTGGGTATGAGGATTAAAGGCCTAGGTGAGTGCTCACCCATGGGAGCTTTTGTTGTCCCGGGGAGGGGCGGGGCGCAGCAGCCGGGCAGTGCAGGGGCCCAAGGCCGTGGGAATCCGGAGGGCAGCTGAGTGGGCGTTAGTGCTGGTTAGTCCTGGGGACTGCACTGCACACTCGTCTTTCTCTCCCCTCACTGACCACAGAGCCCTGCCAGGGCTGGAAGCCTGTGCACGCAGGGGGCATGACCATCTGGCCAGTCGAGATGCGCCTTTTGGCTGAGTCACTCCTCAGCTCTGGCCTCACTTTCCTCATCTGTAAACTGGGTGAGCGTCCCGATGAGTTAGAGCCAGAAGGGTTATCGGCAGCCCCCAGGCCTCTGGCGTCACAGTCCTGGATGGAGAAACCGTGTCTGTTTTCAGCCCTCTCCTGGGCCCTCGACCGCCCCTACAGGGGCTGCTTCTCCGTCCTAATTCAGAGACAAAGTATTCCCTCTCCCGTGTTTATTCCTCAATCTGGGCCTCAGGGTCCTATTCGTACAGTGGAGGAATAAAGTGAGGTTGGAAAAGGGCTCCAAGATCTCTCCTTATCTAATGTTGATGGTTCTGACTCAAATCTGCTCTTAGGAAAAGGCCGGAGACATTCAGACTAGGGTGTGAATGACTGCCACAGCAGCAGAGCAACACTGGCTTCTGCCCCGGCCCCAGGCACTGCCTGAGAGCTATGTTTGCTCTCAGCACTGGTTGGATGCCAACTTTTTGGGAACAGAGAACCTGGGGCTCATCTGGAGAAGAGGACCAAGACAGGAAGGGGTGTGCGGCTAAGTTAGCTGAGGGACAGTCACGGCATGGGGCTGTGAATCTGGGGAGGAACAGACTCCTGGAGTTCTGCTGACGGTCCCAGGGCTCCTCAGAGCCACCCCGGAGGTAGCCAAGGGTGCTGTGTAGCCCTGGAGGTGGGGTGGGGAGCGAGATGGGGAAGAAGCTATAAGCTCAGCGGAGGAAGATCTTTCCGACAGCTAAGACCCCAAAGATAGAGCAGGCCCCTGGAGGACTGGGGTATGGTGGGCATAGGAGAACGGCAAGCGGAGGCAGGGGGGCCCTGCGGGAATGTGGGCCAGGGCTTCCGCCCCAAAGGAGGGCCCTCTGCATGTGGAGGCCGGTACGGCTGCCCCCCACTGTAATGCTCCTGGGATTTTGCCTTTCACCGAGGATAACGGCTCCCCAGTGGGGGGATTTCAGGCACCAGCACACGTGGGGGTGCTTCCTGGGGTTCATCTGCCTGGGACACCAGGTGCATTGTCTGCAGAGTGCCTGCAGGGTGGCAGGAATGGAGCTGGGGTCCAGCAGTGACTGGTAGGGGGGCACCAGTGGCCAAGAAGGGGCTGGACAAGGGCCAGCTGGGTCCCTGGGGACCGTTGCTGACTTGTCCTTGCAGAAAGTCACAGCCAGCACGAGGCAGTTCTCAGGCCTTACCCCATGTGATCGGTGCAGCCCAACACGGCAGACGTCTTTAACCCCGTTGTGGAGGTGAGGCAGCAGGTCAGACCGCCTGCCCAGGCCCCAGCGGCAGGTCCAGACGGTGCTCTCCTCCGGCTCCCTCTCCTCCGTCTGGGGGCTGCCGGAGAGGAGGCCTGCCAGCAGGAGGGAAATGGGCTGGGCCCCGGGTGGCCCAGCTGCGCCCTCGGCTCCTGATCCCACCCGAGGTTCAAAGGTTCCATGTCGTCGAGCTTTACCCGACCCTCACCAGGCCCTCGGGAGGCAGGCGGAGGGATCTGGAGCTCAAGGACACTACAGAAATCATAAGCTGGGCTGCACGGGGCCAGGGCCAGCCTGTGGACCCCGCTCTGTCTGGTTCCTGCCACTACTACCCTCCACTCGCACTGACTGGGTGTGATGGTGGTGAGGACCGAGGCGGAGTGCCCAGGACTAGTGATGCTTGCTACTATGACCCGTGAGTCGCAGAGCCCTGGCATCCTGCCTCCGGGGGTCCCTCTTTCCATCCCTCTGTCCCTGCTTCACACCATCCACTGCCCCCGGGGTCGGACCTGTGGCTAAGGGGCAGGGCCAGCTCCAAGTCCCTTTGTGTCTCTGGCTTTGCCTCGCCCAGCGGGGATGGCCGTGACATCTATGGATGTTTGTGACATATGAACTACCTCCTGGCCTGCTCCCCACTGCACCCCTTTTTTGGAAGAGGAAACCAAGGCTTTGAGAGCTGGAGTGTGGCAGCCAAGGGCCCGCAGGCAGTGCAGCTGGGCGGGATGGGGCCCTGGCGAGCCCAGCCCCACCTGTGCCCACCTCTTTGCTATCCAGGAGGCTGGAAGGTGTGGGAGGACCAGAGAAAGCCGCGGGCCAGGGCTGGGCCTGGCCAGGACCCTGGACAGCTCAGCAGGGCTCTGCCTGTGTCCGGGGCGTTCGGTGGGGATGGAAGGAGCTGGCCTGGTCTGGCTCCCAGTGGGGCAGGGTGGGTGGGGGTGCACACAGGCAGGCGAAGACTGGCCTTGCAATCCCAACTCTACGTACTGCTCGCCTCCTGGCTGGACAGTTCCTGAAACCTCCAGGAGCCTCGGTTCCTTCAAATGGGAAGGCTGCCCTTCGCTGAGGCCCCGCCCAGGCTGCTGTGAGGAAGGTACATGAAATCTGGGAAAGTTCACTGAAAACCGTAAAGGCTCACAGACAGCCTGTGAGGAGCTGGTCTGTAGGTGCCGGCTGCCCTGCTCCCTGCCCCCTGTAGTGTCCCTGCTGCCCTGCTCCCTGCCCCCTTCAGGAGGGCTGGCCCAGCCTGGGCCTGGCCTCTGTCCAGCTCCTGGAGACTCAGATCCCAGAGCAGCAAGGCCTGGGGCAGAGGTCGCCCTTCCTGAGGTCCGTCTCAAGCCAACTGTCTGCTGACAAGGACCTCAAGGTCCTTCTGTGCACCTGGCCTTTTGGGGGCAGCTGGCCAGAGTGTCCTGTGCAGGGAGTGCCCCAGAGCGGGGGTGAGGACTCGTGTGGACACAGCCTGGCCGGAACCCCAGCCAGGGGAAGCAGGATGGAGCTCCGCGTGTCTTTGCACCTCTGTCACGTCATCTCCTCGCAGGCCCAGGAGGGAGCTGTGACATCACTGCTCCGCAAGGCGAGAACCCAAAGGCCCCAGGCCAGTCGGTGGCAGAACTGCACAGGGGGGTGTCGGGACCCCCGCCTAGGCGTTATTCAGAACTGTGGCAGAGTTAGCAGCCGCTGCTTCCTGAGGGCCAGCTGTGCCCCGGACACTCGCTGTGGAACCTGTTATTCTGGCTTCATGATGACAAAGGAGGAGAGACTGAGGTTCTGAGTCGCACGCTGTCAGGGGCAGAGGCAGCATTTGAACCCGTGGTCGGGATATAGTTAAAAAGTTGGGGCCGCCATCACAGGCTATACCGGAGCCTGACCAGAGGTGGGCAGGGCCTGGCGTCCCTGACGGTGTGGTTTTTTGATCCCGGAGAAAGGCGGAGGACCAGGCCCGCGTCAGACAGCTAGACTGAGAGGGACCTGCTCCGGGGCTGTGCCAGGATCTGGACAGACCTGGGGTGGCGGCAGGGCCCCGGAGGGGGTGCAGCAGAGCAGAGCAGAGCTGAGAGTGCCAAGCTGGGCTTCATCCCTCCAGCCCTGGCCCAGGCCCCCTCCCCCCAAAGCCTCCTCCCCACGCCCAGCCTAGGCCGACTCCCCCTTCTCCCACTCGGAAATCCTCTGCCCTCCCCTGCCAGGGTGGTTTAGGGGCCGGACGCGGCTCCTGGCATAGTGTTGAAACCCAGTGAATATCTGCTGAAAATAGCCATCCCCAGCAAGCAGGGTAGGTAGGGGCCAGGCCCCGCGGAGGCCCAGGAGATGACAGCCCGAGGCCCTCTGTCACGGGGGCACTGGAGGTCCTCCGAGACCCAGGCCTTGCCCATACCTCCTGTCTCTGCCCTGCTCACCCCCGAATATGCTCCCCTCCCTTCACAATATGCTGACGGTCATAGAAAAGTTGGGGACCACAGAAATTCCCACAGAGAAAATTGAAAATCACCCAGGGTTGACACTTGGCCGCACATACAGTCATTGTCTCGTTCTTTCCATTTCTTGTGTGTTCCGAGCGCAGAACCAGATGCGCTGTTGTGTGACCCCCTCACTGGCCCTCAGGCACGGGGAGCATGGCCCTCGGTTCCCTGAAACCAGCGCCGAGTTTCTGCAGCACGGCCTGGCCGCTTACCATTCCCCGGATGCGCCAGAATCTTTGAAGCCAATCCCCTTTGGCTGGGCACGCAGCTTGTCTCTGATTTGGGGCGACAAGAAATGGCCTGCAGCTACTGCCTTGGGACACCTTCCCAGGAGGTGACCTTCTTGTCCAGGGGATGGCCTTGCCTGCTCCTTTGAGGCTCTGAGCCTTCTCACAGGCTGGTCCCTCTGCTGGGCTGCCCCTCCGCCACCTGCCCTCGTGGTGAGGTCTTGCTCCTGGGGAGTGCCCGCCACCTCCTGTAGTGTCCCTGCTGCCCTGCTCCCTGCCCCCGGCCACCCTCTCCTTCCCGGCATCCCGAGCATCTGCGGACTCCTGCTTCTCCAGTCCGCCTTCCCTTCCTTCCCCTCCTTCCCTCTCCAGGCTCCAGCTTGCAGTGGGCGCCCGGGAAGTGCTTCCCAGCCAAAGGAGCGGCCCCTGGCTGGTTCAGCAGTGTGGGACTGTGGTGTTTCTATTAGCCTCCACGAACAAGTGCCACTGTTATTAAATTTTTCCAAAAGCAGAATGTCTGCTGTGTTTGCCAGATCCGTTGCTCTTTTAGGAGTGGGTCTACCCTGCCCGCCCTGCGCTCCTTCTTCTCTGTCTCCCAGAGCCCGCTCACCGGGCACCTGCTGAACTCCAGGCCCTGGGATGCACTGCTGTGGCCCGTGGGGGCCGGACCTCCAAGGAACAGGGCAGGTCCAGCTCGGAGCTAGTCGCCTGGGGCTGGGTGGTGCAGGGAAGGGCGGGCCCCTTTGGTGGGGAGCTCACGCTTTGCTCCAAAGGAAGTGCTGAGTGCTAGGCGGATAGTAGGTGCTCAACAAGCGCTTGTTCCAGTGAACTAAGGGGCAGTGCTCTGGGAGTGGAGGGGAGGGCTGGTGGGATTAGAGGCGGTGGTGAGGAAGCTGGCCTTGGGGGAGAGGATCACAAAGCCTTTGCTGTCGCTCCAGGGACCAGGACCGCAAATTTTCCACTGCCCCAAACCACCTGTGCTCTGGGGGTCCTGAGGCCAAGCTGGGCTTTGTCCTGGGCGGGCAGCAGGTGGACTCCATTGGGCTGCTGAGCCCAGGCCCTCCCTCCCTCCCAAGCAGGCAAAGTGTGCTGGGGACGCCTGCTGTCCTAGAGGCAGGACGGTGCTGCCTGCTGGGTTCGGGGCCCTCGTTTGGCCCACAGACTGCAGCGGCCCTGCTGCAAGAGCTGGGGGCCCCCGGGTGCTAAGGCGGCTGAGGTCCCTGGGTCTCACCCTTCATTGACTTGTTCAGTCCCTCACTCTAAATAGACAATGGCCTTTTCCAGGGCTCTGGGACATGAGACCTGTCCCCCAGAGCATCTTGGTCCAACGTCCTCCGAGGCTCCCGGGGCCCGCAGAGTGTGGCACTCAAGGACCTGTGTGACTTGCCTCATGCTCCAGTCCCTCAGGGGTCCCTGCGGTCCCTGCACTCTCCTGAGCATCTGCAGCTCCTGCTATCAGGGAAGCCTGTCGGGGACGTCCCTCTGTCCACACTCTGCCCTTGCCTCCTGGCTCGGCCCTCTGCGGCCTTCTGGGGGACCCTGCCCTACCCCTCTGGGGTGAGCATCTCTCCCTTTCCCATTCCACCCATAGTTCGGGATGCTCTCTGATATATATCTCCCCTTTGGCCTTTCACTGGCCATGGCTGGGTGGCAGGGGTGGCGTCTGGGCCCCCCACAGCCCTGGGCCCCTGCACAGGCCAGGCACCTGAGCCGTGGAGCCGGCTGTGGGTTTGGGCCACCGACCCAACTCTCTCCTCTGCACCGGGCCTGTGTGTCTATCTGTGGGCTTCTCTCCTCAGTTTCCGGGTGACCCCTCCACCCTCCTCTCTGCTGGGTCTGGGCAGGGCCTGCCCCGGGGTTCCCACCCTCCCAGGGCAGGAGGGCTCCAGCTGGGCAGCTGCAAGGTAGGTGTGGCCCACCCCACCTCCGGGCGAGACCTGCCTGATGGGGTGAGGGCACTGGGAGCCCGGGTTCCAGGACGGGCCCTGGGGGGACCCTGAGTAGCAGCTCCCTATTTCTGAGGAAAGGCCTAGGGCCTGCCCATGGGGGGGTCCAGTGCCTGGGGCTCTCACCTGCCCTTCCCACTTGCCCACTGAGGTTGCATTTCCAGCCTGGCTTCTCCACTCTGCCCCAGAATCACCCCGGTACAGGGTGAGAGACATGAAGTTCAAAGACGAGGAAGAGGAGGGGGATGCCCTCCTGGGGCCCCCTGGGCTAGCCCCTGTCCCCCTCTCTGGCCTCCACCAGCCCAGGCCTCTACCACCCCCCAACCCCTAGCCTCTCCCTCTGGAGACTTCCCCTCCCTCTGTCCCACTACCAGAGCAAACTCGAAAAAAATAAACATGACCAAGTCGGGGCTCTGCTCTAAAAAGGCCTGTGGCTCCGCACTGACAAAGTCTGCCCCCGTAGGCAGGCCCCCCAGGCTCTTCTCGATGCCCCCCCCAGCCCAGCCCCTCCTTCCAGCCCCACTGCAGCCGCCTTTGCAGGGACTGCCCGTCTGCCAGCAACGATCGGTCCGAGCCTTCTCTTCTTGGCATCCTGGAGAGTGTCCCCCCGCAGGAAGTCACCCTGGGCAACAGTCTCCACTCCTGCTCCTGTACCTGAGAGGTGGCCCTGCCTGTTTCTCCCCTGGGAAGGCCAGGCGGGAGGTGACACACAGCTGTCCCTCTGGGTTGTGTCTGAGGCTGTGCGGAACACAGGAGTGTGACACGAATGTGGGGGGAGGGCTCCCATAAACATTTGTTGAGGGGCCTCAGAGGGGCCACCCCTCTCCTTGCCTCTTCTTCAGTCAGCACGGCCTGGGTCTGCCCTGTGTCCTGTGCCCTGCACCCTGGCTACAACGAGGCCCTGAGGACACCTCTTCTCCTTGGTAGCAGGGGTTAGAGGTCACAGGGCCTGTCAAACTCCCCAGGGTGGGACCACCTTAGCTAGGGGTGCTGCTCTCTGCCCCTGCCCTGCAAGAAGAGAGGGTCTTCTTCAAACCCGGGGTGAGATCCTCAGGCCTGATGGCTTACCTGTCCCACCCTAGGTCGATGGCCACCAACTGTACTTGGTACTGGGAATTTGGGGTTAAGAGATGGGGATGCAGGATGAGAGTGGGCCTGTGCAGCCTAGAAGCTACTGGGGTCCAGTAGCCCAAAAAAGGGGGCAGATGGGACATTCTCCGACTCCCAGAGAGAGAGGTCCGGAGCAGGGTGCCCTGGGGGCTCTGGGCGGGGGTCCTGGGCAGGGGCGGGGGCCCCAGCGCCCCGGAAGGAGCGGCGCACGCCCCTGCTCGCGTTGCCCGCCTTGGCGTTCGTGGATCCGGAGGTGAGAGCACCCCCGCCCCGCTCCCCGCCCACCTGGCCCGGGCTGGAGGCGGGCCGCGGAGCGGCCGAGAGCTGCGGGCGACCGCCGGCCGGGTGCCGCAGCGCGGGCCACGCTCCTCCTGCCTGGTCCCAACCGCTCCCGCGTTGCCTTTCCCTCTGCAGCGGGATGCGGGCGCCGGGCCTGGGCGGGGACCGAGAACCGAGGCCTGGCCTGCCGGGCAGCCGGCGGGCCGCGCAGGGCCCTAGACCGAGGCGGAGAGCGCGCCCCTCCCGGCGCCGGGGCCGGGGAGGCAGGAACGGGGGGGAGGGGAGGGGGAGGGGGAGGCGGGCGGGGGAGTCGGGAGGCTCGCAGCGGCGCGGCGGGCGGGCGAGGGAGGGGGCGGCGGGGATCCCCCCGCCCCCCGAAGGAGGAGTCTGGCTCCCACTTGCTGCCTCGGACGCGCGGCTAGGCGGCCGCCGCCGGAGGAGCCCCCGCCCCTGCTCGCCTCCCTCCCCGGAGCCGGGCCCCTGCCTCCCTCCGTGTGCGCTGCTGCTCGCGCCGCCGCGGCCGCCGAAGAGGAGCCCGGGGCCAGGTAGGGCCGTGGGCGGGCGGGGCGCGGGCCGGGGCGCGGCGGGCGCGGGGTCGGCGGGGGCGCGGCCGCGACCCTCTCCAGGCGCGGGGTGACGCCCGCGGCGCGGCGCAGGGGCGCCCGCAAAGTTACTTTGGCTGCCTTTGGCGCGTGCGGGTGCCGGGTCGGGCATCCCCGCAGCCCGGCGGGCCGAGCGGATGCCGCCGGAGGGGACTCGGCCGGGCGCTGGACTCGGACTGGGGCCGAGGGGTCAGCGAAACTTTTCCCCGGCTCGCCAGCCACTGCCGACTGCTGGCGGAGTAGCTGGTGGAGGAGGAGGACTGGTGGGGTGCAAGTGTGGTGACGGCTGTAACAATAGCAGCCCCTGGTCTTTGAGAGCCTACTGTGCGCAGCGAGGTTCCTGCTGGTACTTGGGGGCGACGGAGAGGGCACTACTACTGGGCTGGTGGTCACTTTTGCTAGCAGTCGCTGGACACGCGCTCCTTCCCTCCTCTCTCTGTCCGCCCCTCCGTCTGTCCATCCATCCATCCACTCGCTTACTCCACACATATTTGTCGCTGTCTGCTGTGCGCCTGGCCCAGGGGATTGAGCGGCTAACCAGACAGGTCCCAGCCCACACAGGCAATATTTCACCGAATGCCCGTGCTAAGGAGCAGTTCCGTCTCTCCTCTCTCGTGTGTTTATTCTGGGACTTGTTACAGGAGAGTGAATTCGTGCCCAGTCTCCCTCCACCCTGGTGCATGCAGAGCTGGTGTGTCCCCTCTCCCCGGTCCCCTGCCATCTCCTCTCCACACCACTGTCTGACATGAGGTGGGACCCCGAGGCACCACCCGGGCATTGGACCCCAAGTCTGCCCAGCTGACCTGTCTGGGACGTCTCTCCCCGGGCGCTGGGGCAGCCCCTCTCCCACTTCCCTGCCAGGAGCTTGGTTGTCTCCCCCTCCCCTCTTCCAAGGACCCTATTGAACAGCCCAGAGGAGAGCTTGTTAAATGGCGAACAATTATGAAATTAGATGGGGAACAAAAGTGGGCCGGCTGGTGAATGGCCGAGCTGGCTCTGCAGGACTGCAACGGTGATGTGAGACTTGTTAACTGGCTCAGCCGTGCTGCGGGCTCAGGCAGGCTCAAGTGCTGTCATACCCTGATTGGTCTTTGCCGCCCCCCCCAAAAAATTAAACCAACTCAATAAATAACTTGTTACATGGGCCAAAATGCTTTGGAGCATATCAGAGAGGCCACTGGCTGATGGCCACATGCAAGTTGGAAGCCAGGCCTTGGTCTACCGGGGCCAGTGCCTTAGGAGACCGTTTGGGGCCAAGTGGTGGATGTGGCTGGGCTGGGGCAGGCTTCTGGTGGTCAAGGACACTCCAAAGGTGTCCCAGCGTCAGGCACATGGCACCAGGGCCCGCAGTGTGAGCGGTGCCGGAGGAGCTGCCCCCCGAGCCTGGCTCCCTGCACACCGGCTGCTCCACGGTACTCATGAAATCTCCTTTCTCACAACGACGAGTCTCTGTGAAATAGATGTGACTCTGTCGGCCACGTCTATGTGAGTGCTCACTCGGTGGGGGGACATCCGTGGGCTGCTGGCTGGTCAGAAGGTGACCATGCAGTTGCAGAAGCTGAATCGCATATTCGGAAGTGCTTCGTTGTACCACCGGCGTCCTGGCTATTTCTCGGCCCTTGGAATTTCGGAAGACCCGGATCGAACTAGGTCCCCGTGATGTCACCATGGGCAAGTTCCGACTGTCACCCACATGTGGGGCGCCCTGTCTCAGCCGTGACTGCAGTGTGTACGCAGAATCCCTCACACCCCCCAGCCAGTGCCCAGGGGGCTGTGCCGGTGGACAGGCAGGCCAGGGCTGAGTTTAGGTGAGAACGGGGTTTGGGGGTCTTTCTCCCTGAGCTCAAATGCCAGGAACGCAAAGATGACACAGAATAACCATTGCAGAAAAGCCCGCTTGTAAAAAATGTCCCCGTCCACCCAGGGGACTCTTAAATCTTCATCTGATGAAAGTAATTCAAGTTCATTTGTCCCCGTGAACTCGCCACACGGCCCTGCAGGCAGTGGCGGCCCCTGGAGTGTCCGCCAGACACGGGCCGCGTTTCCCTGCGCACGTCCGAGGAATAGCGGGTGTTAGCGGCTCTCCCCGAAGGGCCGCACTCGGGGAGAAAAATCAGCATTCCGGGTGCGAGTTCCGCACTGGCAGGAAATGGAAAACCCTCCCCAAAGCGCAGTCATCTTCTAATCTCCTGAAACGAGTTCGTTTCTCCCATTCCGGGCCTGCGAGCGGACCACGGAGAGTGGGGCGGAGGGAATGAGGCGGTCGGCCAGGCAAGGACTTTTAACGAGTAAATGTGATGCACAGAAAACCATGCAATTAATGGGGGCTAGTTAACGCCTTTCAAGTTGTGGCGAGCTGCAGTGCAGGGTGGGATTCCTGTGTTATCCCTGAATTGTCTGTCAAAATCTTTCATGTGACAATGTGACATGTCTCTCCCATTGCCCCTCCCTTGCCAGCAACAGAATAGGGGTCTTTTCAAGCACCCCCTTTCCATTCTTCTCCCTGAGCTCGTTCTGTTTGGCAGTCGGTACCTTGGTCTGCCTGCACCTCTGGGGCCAGGGACCCCAGGGGAAGGGACGCCTCAGGTGCGGGAGCCTGGGCGCGGTTCTCGGCTGGCCCTCTGCCCGCAGGTCACTGTTCTTGGCGTCTCGGATGAGGGGCAGGATGCTTGTGGGGTGCTCCTTCTGGCCAAGCCCCGTGGCCCCAAGGATAGGACGAGCCGAGCTGGCAGGGAGGAGACAGGGTAGAAGGAGAGCTGGGGGCGGCCGCCGCCCCGGTGTTTGGACTATGCGGGTCGCTCCAAGTACGGTTCCCTGCTGCCGTTGGGGTCCCTGGGGGGTGGAGGTCCCCTCCGGAGGGGACCACCAGCTGGCGTCCTCTCCAGACTACCCCTGAAATGTTTGAGCTGGTCTGCAGAAGTGGAAAAAATGGAAAAAGCAAAAGCAACCCCAAGGGAGAGAAAAGAAGAGGCCCCCTTTGGGGGCTGCCATGGGGGGCAGGTGTAAACCATGCCTGGCTTAGTTCGACTCCCTGCGGCTCTCCCTGGTGACCTGGCCGTTCTGCTGCCCAAACAAATGCGGTACCTTATTTTGACTTTTTTTTTTAATTCCCCTGATGAGACGAGACTTAGTTGTGCTTGATTCCATTTAAAACATGGAATGTTTGCTGGTCTCTGACCAGCGAGAACAGCCCAGTCCCATGGAAAAAATCTTCTGCTGAGGTTCTGTGTTTTAATTTTGAACTTGGGTAGTGACTTGCAAGTTCTTTGGTCTCTCTGTGCCTTTCTGTGAATGAGTCTTTGGGGGTTTTCTCGGACATGAACTTGGCCAGCTTGATGTTGGACCCTGGTCATGCATCATAAATAGAAGCAGCTACAATAATAATAACTTTAAAAAAATAGTCTCCCCTCCGGTGGATGGTGCTGCACTGAATTCAGAGCCACGGACTGAGCAGGCCCCTCTCTCCACCCCAGCCCGCACCTGGGAGTTCGAGTCTCCTGTGCGTCTTCGGGTCTCCATCCCCTCCTTCCCGGGAGGACCGAGGCTCGGCCTTGACTTAGGGCATCGCCCGTGCCAGTTCCATCACTTTAAGAAGAAAATGACGCCTGCTTTCAATTTTTAGCACACCCGACCGTTCCCCTTCACTTCATTCCTTCACGTTACCTGACAGTGGTATGTGAGGCTGCAAAGCGTTTTGCACCAGCTCCCGGAGACTCGGGAGCCCTGCCTGCCCCGCCCCACCGTCCCCCTTCACTACAGAACTCTTGGCGGTGCCCCCCGACCCCGGTCCCCGTCCCTGCCCAAAGGGGGTGGCGTTGCAGATGGAGTTTTGCTTTTGTAACTTTGTCATCCAGACACAGCAGTTCCCTGATCAGACTTTGGAGGCTTCATCTTTAATTGCAAATTCCCGCATGATCACAAGAAATCCACTTAAATGGACCGTAACACACGGCAGAACCCCAGCCTCAGACTTCAGAGTGGGATTACCATCGTGCCCATTTGACTGTGCTTCGGTAGCATCTGTTTAATGGATTTCCGTGAGAACTGCAGCTCCACGCTCGCTTTTTTGGAAACTGTGTGTAAATGCTGAGCAGCCAGGACCCTCTTGCCCCCTCTCCCCGCCCGCCCAAGGCCCAGGCCCCCATTAGCGCTGAGTGGGACCTGACGTGTGTGTGGACAGGGGCTGGGGAACGCTGCTTCTTACCTGTCCCTCTCGTTCCTTTTGTGTGTGGGCATGTTTGTTTGGGAGCGTGTCTGAAACAGACCCGAGCGGCTTCCCATTCCGATTCCACGGAGACGTGAGTCTCCAAGTGCTTTATTTAAAAAACTGGGACATAGCACCTTGCCGGAGAAACATCCTTCCATTTGCTACTATTTACATGATTGCGGATCTGCTAGGCGGGTGGATAGGGGAAGCGCCAGGAATTATAACAATGCACGGAGCAGAGCACCGGTGTGCAAACCTGTTTCTCGGCCCGAGCCGCCCAGGTGTCCCCAGGCTCCCTGGCTCCCCAGCGTTGAGGGTGTGGAGCACATCCGGAGCTGGGAGACCCGCTGGGCGAGCCGACTGCATCTGTGTCTCAGGTTAAAGGAATAAGTGAGCAGCTATTTGTGGCTGACAGGACTGGATCCAGCGAGTAGACTCTTCATCATTCCTGAAATAAAAGTACATAATTGGAAAATGAAACAGCGGCAACTGGGGTGTGTGTGTGTGTGTGTGTGTGTGTGTGAGGAATTAGAAAGAGTAATTTAAAATCGGTGTAGTCATAATTCAAAAGGGGCCCAGCTAAAAGGTTTTTAAGTGGTAAATGCTTTAAAGTCACTCGTGGTTGCTCCTTTTTCAAGGAATAGGGTCCGATGTTCTCGATATTTCCGGGCCCCTTCATTGCTGGAGCTCGGCTCATTCAACTTGGCTGCTCACCCCGGCCGTGGCCCGGCCGCCTTCCTCGGTGCCCCAGTGACGCAGCAGGTCATGAGTTTTGAGGACATGAAGGCATTGGTCCTGATTTCTTTTAATCCTCACCAAGGGTATATTTATTGATTTTAGAGAGAGAAAGAAAGGGAAAGAGGAGGGGGAGAGAGAGAGAAAGAGAGAGCGAGGCATCCATTGGCTGCCCCCCATACACGCCCCAGCTGGAATCGAACCTGCAACCCACCTATGTGCCCTGACCGGGGATGGAACCCACCACCTTCGGTGCACTGGGTGGTGCTCCCCCTCCAACCCGCTGAGCCACCCGCCAGGGCTGGGCTCTGATTGTTTTCCCCACTGGACTGCTTGTGCTTTTCTCTTTCCTTTGAGTTCTTCTGTTTATTTATTTTTTTTTAGCCTTTATGACATTTTCCACTACCAACTAATCAATTGCATATTTTCAGGCATAAGCAAAACAAGATGAAAAATACATTTCTAAGGTGATTTTTGAGCTTGTGTGGAACTACGGCTTCTGAAGACTTGTTGCCAACCCCCCACCACACCTCGGTAGTTTTCTGTTAAACGTTATGTCTCTTGCATTCTCCTTGGGGGGGACTACTTAGGTGGTGTTGGCGTAGTTTTCCTCTGACATTTGGCCACATTGCAACTAAGTCATCAACGGCAACCTCGGGGGAGCGGCGCCTCCGCTGAGCTGGCCGCTACGGCATCCCTCTGGGCGCCCGGGTGAGCCGGCCTGCAGGTGGGGCTGGCCAGCGGAGGCGCTGGGGCCACGGCTGCGGGTGGAGAAGAGTGGTAGCGCGCTCCGGCCGGAGTCGCGGAGAAAGCTCCCTTCCCCGCTCTGGGTTCCGGCAGAAGGCCGCCGCAGCTGGGATGGCTGTCGGGCAGGTGTTTCTTCTGCTTAGCAGACAGCCGTCCCTGTGCCGTCTTAGACTGTCATCCGAGTTCCAGACTCGGGACCACGCTAAACTGTCCTGGCGTCTCGGCGATGGCCACAGATGTGCCCACAAGGGGAAGAGAAAAACGGGCGCCTTCTGGGCCGGTCGCCCAAATTGACAGCCTCGAGTCGGCTTTGGACATGGTTGGCCTTTACCCTTGAGGACATTGCCAGTGATCGAAACGGGGGCACTTCTGTGACCCAGAGGGGGTACTGGGAGTAACAAGTGCTGGGGACAACAGGCGTGGGATGGGACTGTCCTGGGCGTGCCGGGCCCTGGGGGCGGGGTCAGGGAGGAGTGGACCCTTCGAGCCAGGCCCACGGCGCAGGAAGTCCATCTTCCGTTTGCGGGTAGCAGCCCCGAGAGCCGCAGGCCCTGCAGGCCTCACACACAGGCGGAGTGATTTGGGTGCTGGGACCGCTGGTGCCTCTTCGCCAGCCCCGCCCACTGTCAAGATGCTCCCCTTGAGCCAAGGTCCCTGTGGGCTCTCCTTTCTGGGCCTTTGGCCCATTGCTGGCTGGCCTGACAGTTTGGTGGGGCCCCCTCGGGGTCCCGGAGGCTGCCCTCCCCTTCCCCTCCTGCTGACTGGCTTCGCAGCTGCTCTGTTCAATAGTCTGGTTGCTCCTGCTGGGCTCCGAGGCCTGGGAGGGTGGGTTTCACTGCTGAGTCATTTGGGTCCCCAAACAGAGCCTGCCCTGAAGTAGGGGCCTCCGGTGGTTCAGGGCTGGGCTCAGGGCTGCCGGTGGCCTGCGGTGGCCTGCGGTGGCCTGCGGTGGCCTGCGGTGCCCCGGGCAAGGGCATGGAGAGCTTGCTCAGAAAAACTCCTCCGAGGGCGCCACTTGGGTCCAAACATAACACCCAGGGAAGCGAAATAACAGGTGACCCTCCCTGGTGGGACGCAGGGGCCAGGAGTTCGGGCTTCCAGGCAGGGGCGGGCGGCTTCTGAAAATCGCTGCTTAATTCTCAAGAAGTTCCCGGCAGAGCTCCTGGGGTTCGTCGGGACTTTCGAACCGCAGTGGAAGAGGCATGGACCGTGCTGGGCCCTGGGCCAGCTGCTGCTTCGGTGCCATGTCCAGGGACCCTCCGGTGGCTCCGGGCCAGCAACTCTGGCATCCGCGAGTGTGCAGATGAAAAGCCGAGGTCCAAGGTCGTTAATGCCGCTTTGGGTCCTGGGCTGTGAGACCCAAGGGCTGCACTGATTCTCTCCCGTTCGTTCGCTCCTGTGCATCTTATCCTCTGTCCTCCCAGCTCAGACACAGGATGGGACTCTGGTGACAGAATCTCTGGGGAGTGGCGGGGAGTGGTGCCTGGCCCAGCTTAGGGGGGTCAGGGAGAGGTCCCTAAGTTGGCAAACGTGTGTGTGTGTGTGTGTGTGTGTGTGTGTGTGTGTGTGCTGGTGCCTGGAGCCTGCCAGGCAGAGGGAACAGCAGAGGAAGGACTCCTGCTGTGACAGGGACACTGGAAGGGTGAGCTTCGTCCCAGTGTGAGAGGAAGGCTGGTGGCCTCGGGGTCTCTGGAGACGATCGAGGGGCCGGGGCTTCCCCTGGGGGCTGCGGGATGCCCCTGAGGAGATCTAGCCTGTGGGAGGAAACAGCTTACTCAGAAGACCAACAGCTGTAGGACATTTACTCCGGAGGCTGGGGTGTAGCCGGCCTTGGCCGTGCCGTGGGAGGTGGACCAGGTTGCCCCAGGGCCATCAGAGAGCAGCGGGCCTGGGGCTGGCCTCTGCCTACACCTGAGCCGCTCTCTGGGCACCTTCGCTCCTCCTGGAGAGCCCTGGGCTGATGGGACTCAGGGCCCCTGGTGACAGATCCACAGATAAATGCCTTTGCAGGGATGTGGGAAACTGCCTGGGCCATGAGAGTTTGGAAAAGCCAGCCCAAAACGTTGCAGGAGTTTTTCAGCAAGAATTTTCAACCTAGAAATTTCAAGAACTGAACATTGGGGCTATTGGACCTTGTTGGAGGGCCGGCTCAAGGCTCACTTCACCTGCTCTGTTACCCAAGGAGCTGCTGCTCAGAGAGGCTAAGGGGCCAGTCCAGCGCCCCACAACCAAGCGGCATGACCCGAAACCACACCTGAGCCCTGCTTCTCCTGATGCCAGGTCCCAGGCTCTCCTCTGCTGCAGAAGGAGGCCGGTGGCAGAGAAGGAGAGCAATGAAAGGGACGCCTTTAGGGCCGGCTCCCGGAGGGGCCTTGCACTTGCTGTCCCCTCTGTCCGGCCCAAGTGTGGCCTGGCGCCCTCTCATCGCCTCTTCAGACAGGCCTTTTCTGATCATCCAGCTTAAAGGGACAGTCCCCCTCCTCCCAATCACTTGTCTCTGTGTCCCCTGTCCTACCCCTTCCAGGTACATCTTCTTACCTGACAGTGTCTTTTAAATTTACTTCTGTGTTCACTTTACTGCCCCCACTCCCAGTTCCCTGACTGGTGTGCTTTTTACTGCTCTTTCTGGCGCCTGAAGGGGGATACCCCCGTGGGGTGGGGCGGGGCGGTGGTGAATAAGTGAATACCTTCATCCTTCTGGTCCATCTGCTCTCTGGTTCCATTTCCTTCCCACCCCCTGGCCCCCTGAGGTCCACTCGCTGGGAGGTGTGAGCGGGGTCGGAAGCCGGGTGCCCTCCCCAGCGGTCCCTGGCGCCCCTCCTGACGCTTCTGCGGTCTGCAGCAGGCTGCTGTGTTGTTTTGTGGACCAGGCGTAAACGCGTCCCCGGCTGGAGGCTGTTTGTCGGGCACCGTGCTCCCCCTCGGTGGATCGGCTGCGTTCTGTGCGCCGTGGCTGCTGCTGCAGCTCCATAAATATTAAGTGGGCATTAAAAGAAGGCTCTGCATTCCCAGTCCCCCCTGGTTTCTCGGAGCAGGGCCCGCGGTGAACCCCCTTTATGTGAGATGCGGCATTTCACCACGGAGCGCCGCCGGCGGACTCCTCGCTGCCTGCCTCCTCCGGCTGAGTCCCCTGGCGCGGGCCGGCCTCCCAGTCCTTGGGCATCGACGCAGCCATGCAGGCGCCTGCTTCTGGGTAGGGGTGGGTGGAGGCCCCTGGAGCCCCGGGAGCCCCGGGAGCCCCGCTTTCCTATGGGCTGTGCCCAGCTTCCTCAGCCTCCTTGCAGGCTTGTGAGGTGGGAATGGTGGAGGGGGCCATGGCTCTTCCATCTTTAGCTGAGCCCTCTCGACACCCACCCTCTCCCAGGTCTTTACTGGCACCAGGGAAGGGGACTGGCGAGACCCTCTGTCCGTCTGCCTCTCTGTCCATCCCTCCTTCTGTCCTTCCATCCACTAATTCAGTATTTCTGGAGTATCTGTGAGAGGCCCTGGGGGGATGATGAGAATAAAATGGCAATAGCTAACATTGATTGAGCACCTACTTTGTGCTGGCCTCTGTGATAAGCAGTCTTTCATCTTTGCGGCCGCACGGGAGAGGTGCTTGTCTTCTCTCCGAGCTGTGGACCAGGAAACGGAACCTCTGGCTGGTCCCGCTACCTCCTCGGGGTCCGAGAGGTGTGGTGCTCGTCCGAGGGGCCGGGCTGAGGATTTCGGGCAGGGGCGTGTAGTAGCTGGCATTTGAGGAAACTCGGGCCCTCTTTCAGGGCTCCTGGAGCTGCCTCCTTTGCTTACACCGGACCCCCGTGCACCCCAGACGCCTGTCCCTGGGCGGCCCTCCTTGCCTCAGGCCTTGGATAGATGTGTTACCACATTGAACGGAGTAGGGATTATAACGGTTCCTGTGAATAGTAGCCGGGCTCTGGGCACTCTGCTCAGTATTCCCATTCACTTAACCTGCACAGCTGTCTTGGAAGGTGGCATTATTTTTAAACTCAGTTTCCAGAAGAGGAAGCTGAGGCTCAGAGAGGGTGGGAAGTTGGCCGAAGGCCACACCGCCGCAAGTCAGCGAGATGCTGGGGCTCAAACCCCTGTGCAGATCTGGGCTGTGGCAGCTGCCGAGGCTCCTGTCTGGGTCCCCGACAGGACGGCAGGGCTGCTTTACCAGAGGCTCTGTGAGTTTGGGGCCAGGACCCCGGTTCCCCCTCCAGAGACACCCGCCCTGCCGTGACCGAGCGCCCCGTGGGCAAACGCAGGCTTTTCCCCTTGTCCTCCCACGTGGAGAGAACAGAAGTGTGTTGCAAACCAGGGCGAGGTTTATCTGGGTGGGGGAGGGTGGTGTGGAGAAGGATATTGCGGTTGGTGGCACCTTGCATGGGTGTGGTTTCTGAGATTAAAAAAAATTAATCCATTTCTCCTTTGCGCGTGATTAAAATGTCCTCCAGTCTCTAATTTTTGTCCCTTCCCGGGTCTAATTTGTTTCCCGACGGTGTCGATTTCTCCTCCACGTGCAAGGACAGGGGCTTCTCTTCCTTCGGCGTGGCCGGGTGGGGCTGCCGGCTCAGTTTCAACGGCGCTGTTTTCTCCGGGGGGGAACGCAGTACAGATGAGCCATTGGAGGGTCTTAATGACCGAACACGGAAGCAAAACAATGTTCGTGGCATTTCTTATTTAAGCAGTTTAAGAAAATAATCATGAGTGACAAATCGATGGCCTCGGTGGGGCCGTGGGCCACCGCCCAGGGTGCGTGCTGGGCAGGGCGGCAGCGTCCCCAGGACTTGCTGTAGCCGACTAGGGGCCAGTCTCAGGGCTGCTCCGCCTGACACCCTACAAATGCAAATCCACTTTCCAATGAAGGAAATTAAAAAAAAAAGATAGCATTAGGAACCGTGATTCTCAGGGTGACAGAATTCCAGAGATCCTTAAAAGGCACCGGGGAAGCTTTTTTTTCTTTAAAGGTGGATTTCTGCCCTCCTCCCCTCCCCACCCAGGCCACCCCCTGAGCCGAGCTGGTGGATGGCGCTCCGGGAAAGTCCCCTCGCCGGCCCCGGGAACAGGCGTCTGTAGGCAACACTGATGTTGAGGAAGGAATGTGTGCCTGTGCCGCCCTGCCTGTCCGGGCTTGCAGGGATGTGGGTGTGGGCCCTGTGGGAGTGGGTGTGTTTGGGGGACTGGGGGGCAGGGGTGCGCGGGGAGGGGAGCCCTTCCTATTCCCTAATTCCACAGAGTGAAACTCCCCTCATCTGTCTGCAGAATACCCGCCACTATCCTGCCCCATCTCTGGGTAACCCGGTGGGTTGTGAAGGATTTTGTCAAAGGCGCCCCCCCAAAAAGAAGTCTTAAGTGTTTAAACATGTTGGACCCTGTGTGCATCCGTCCAGGGCGTTGTGGGTTTTTTTTTTGTCCTCTCCCTCCTTTCCCTTTTCTCTTTACCAAAGTATATTCATCAAACTGCTGAGTTGGAAAGATTTGTAATGAGTTTTTGAGCTGTACGACTGTGTTTTTTTCCTCTCCCCCCGCCCTCTCCCTCTTTCTAAATCTTCATCTGACATTAAATAAAGCAAATCCCAAACAGATTAACTGTCGCACGGTTCTGCTCCGTCTCCTCAGTCTGTTTCCAGGTCTGGCGCGGGGCCGGGCGGCGGTGGTGGCGGCAGCGGCGGCGGCAGGAGATGCCCGGGCGGCCAGCGGAGGCCCATGTGGCGCACTAGGTGGGACCCCGGCGTTCTGAAGGCGGAGGCCCTGGCCCTGCTGCCCTGCGGCCTGGGCATGGCGTTCTCCCAGTCCCACGTGATGGCCGCGCGGCGGCACCAGCACAGCCGGCTCCTCGTGGAGGTGGACGAGTACAGCTCCAACCCCACCCAAGCCTTCACTTTCTACAACATCAACCAGGGACGCTTCCAGCCACCGCACGTGCAGATGTAAGTGGGCGGCTGGCGGAGGGGCCGGCGGGGGCACAAGGTGTGGCGGGGGCGGCAGCGGCTAGGCTGGGGCTCGGAGACTGAGAAGGTGCCGGGATGCCAGGGTCACCGAGGCTCCGAGTTGGGAGGGACGGGCGAGGAGTTGGACAGCCTCGGCCTGGGGCCGATTCTGGCCCAGAGTCCTGTTTCATTTGGCGGGGAGAATGTTTTACAATTATTAAAAAATGAGGTGACTGCATATAAAAATCCAGACTTTTGGCTTTGCTTTACAAGCCCGAAAGACCTGGCAACCCCAGGGCCGCACGTCCTAAGGGCAGCCTGGCGGGGACCCCGGGGGGCTGGTTGGGGGGTGCTGAGTTGCGGCTGCCCCTTCTTGGCGTTTGGGTTGGAGACTCTGGTCTGACCCAGGTTCCTCACTGTACAGATGGGGAGACTGAGGCCCGGGGAGGGAAGGGACTTGTCCCAAGCCCAGGGCTGGTTTGGACCAGGTCTGGGGCTGGCTCTCTTCCCTGCCTTCCGCCCCTCCCTTTTGTCCAGGTCCCCCCACCCCCAACACGCTGCCTTTGAGAAAGCAGAGACACTTTCCAAAAGGACTGGGGAGCTCTGCCCCCGGCCCCCTGGGGCTGATGGGAAATACTGGGGTGCCCCAGCAGTGAGGCTGTGGGGAGACCACGAGTGGGCCCCGGGGGGACGCTTTCCCCTTTTTGGGTTTTCTCTGCTGTCTGGAGAGGTGCAGGTGGCCCAGGGTGGAGATGGGGGATTCCTGGCCCTGCCCTGGTGGCTCCCTGTGTTCCTGGAAGACCCTGCCCCCTTCATCCCTGTACCGCTGGGCTCACCTGGCGAGGAAACGAGGCCTGGACAGGTGAGGCGACCCACGCAGGTGCGCACAGCTGGTTAGGCCCAGAGCCGGCCCTGGCCGGCACAGGGCTCTCTGTGGACTTGGGTCCTTTCAGCGTCTGTGGGTGTCTATGGGTGTCTGTGGGTGTCAGCGCAGGGAGGTCAGAGACGTGGTAGGGATGTGCTGTCCCAAGCTGGCCCTCCTGACAGCTGGGCTGGGTCACGGCCTTGTGAGGGCGCAGGTGCCACCGGCCCCTAAGCCCACAAGCACCATCTCACAGGTGGGGTCCTAGAGTCTGTCTTTTTGGGGAGACCAGAGAGTCCGGCCCGATGGCCTCTTAGAGAAGCTGCTGTGGGCGCCTCCAGCCCGGAGCTGGGGGGGTGGGGTGCTGCCCCTTGTTACTGTGTGGTTCCCTCGGGACCCATCCTCTGTCGTCAAGGGCGGGCCCAGAGATGTTATTTGCAGAAGAAGGGGCCGGGGAGGGCAGGCGGGCTCCAGGCCTGGGGCTGGGGCCGGTGCCCGGAGCACCCATGTTTTGCTGGCAGCTTCCTGCTTGGGAAACTGCCTCTGGTGTCCACCGGAGGGCCGGAGGGGCGGATCTGGGCAGGACAGACGGACAGCCCTGGGTCTCGGGCATGTCGCTGTCTGGGACCTTGAGGCCTGGCAGGGAGGGAGGCCTTCCAGGCTCCCTTTGGTGGGCGCTGGCCACCGGGGCCGGAAGTGGACATACCCGGGGTCCCCAGACTCTGGGCAGCGGGAGTGGTGGTATACGTGTGAGTGTGCACGGCCGTGTGCGTGCCCACACAGCCTGTCCCCAGGCACCGTGCAGGACACCGCCATGCCGAGTAGCACCAGGCACAGCTGTCACCGTCAGCGCCTCTGTCTCTCCCCACGGACACACAGCAGCCTCAGCCCCAGCACAGACCGAGGGAAACAGCCAGACCTTGGAGAGCAGGCTGAGGGGCTGAGGGAGGACCCTTCGGAGAAGGCGGCTCCTGGGCTGAGACCCAGAGGAGGATGAGGCGGGGGCAGCAAGCCGGAGGGGGCTGGGCCGGGGGCGTCTGAGGGCTGGGTGGAGGGCGCCCCCGCAGGCCGGGCTGTGTCCTGAGCAAGGACAGTGGGTGGCAGTGAAAGAGAGTGATTTCCCCTTTAACTCACCAGCACCTGCTGGTTGTTTGTTGGTCCGTCCGTCTGTCCGTTCATTTATTCATCCGTTCAGGATGCTTGTGAGCGGCCGGTGGCCGGCTGGTCAGAACTGCCCGCTCTGGGCTGGCCTGCCTGGGTGTGGTCCTGCCTCGGTCCCCACTCACCAGCCCCGGGGTGAGTGCTGAGTACCCCTGACACGGGGGGCAGGTGGCAGGCCTGCCATAGAGGCGGTAAGGCACAGGGTGCAGTTGGGAGAAGTGCTCTGGAGAAACGCTCACTGGCTCTCTTGTGGCCTCCCAGCTGAGTGGCCGGAGCAGATTCACGTGGGCCTGCGTGTCCACGTCCCGGCTGCTCCGTGCGGCCCCGGCTGGGGTGGGGCCGGGCCTCCGTGGGCAGTTGGGCCCCGAGAGCCCGGAAAGAGCGGGTGCAGAGCCCAGTTCCCGACTCCTCGTTTAGGGCTCTGAAACACAACCTTGCACAGGGCTGGGTGAAGCCAGGGCCGGGAGAAGACTTGGGGGGCTGCTGCCTCCTGGCCGACCCCCCCCAGCCCCCAGGCCCCGAGCGCCGGGGAAGCGTGCGGGTTTCCATGGTGCGTCTCCACGGAGGCAGGCGCGGGAGACGGATGCCACTCCCTGACACGTGATTCGTCACCGCCCTGGGCTTTGTCTCTGGGCTGAGGGAGTGAGGGGCCTTATTTAATAAATCCACAATTTATATTTAATAACAGCAGCGGCAGTCCAAACGTGGCCTCCGGCGGAGCCGCGTGACTCGCACAGCGGTCCCCGGAGACCCCGGTGGTAACGGGGCTGCCTTTGCCCGAGTCGTGAATCTCTAGCCCTGGGCCTCTGGGTTTCGGGCCCTGAGACCCTGCCCTTGGGGCCCGAGAACCTTTGCAGTGGCCTGGCAGAGCCCCTGCAGCCACCGGCCTTCTGTCCTCGGTGGGTGGGTGGCCATGTGGCCTGGTGGTCGGTGAGAAGACGGGTACTGCTGGTGGGACGGGGTCACCTCGGGGGTCCGTGGTACAGGTGCCCGGGGTTGGGGGAGGGACGCTGGTGTCAGGCTTGTGCCTCTTCTCTCTGGCTTTTAAAAAGAGTCCTGTCGGTGGACACCTGAGTCCCCTGGTTCCAAGACTCTCCAAGAGCATTGGGCTTTGGGGGCTCTTGAAGGATGTGCCCATCCAGGGTGGGGGGGCACAGCCGAGTGCCAGGCCAGGGGTGGCCCCTTTGTGTTCCCAGCCCTCCCAACTGTGCCGATCCCCTTTCTTGGTGAGACTGAGGCTTCAGAAGGGACCCTGTGGCCTCTGGCCCTTCCATCGGCTGAGACGTCTCTAGGAGACAGAGAGCATCGGCCTGGAGCAGGGGTGAGGGGAGTGGGGAGGGGACGAGGCAGGGGCTCTGAACCCAGGCTCTGTCTGGCTCTCTGCCCCCATCCAGCACCCCGTTCTGAGGGGCCCCGGGAGCGGCAGCTGCTTCTTGCTTCCTTGGAAGCCCATTCTTCTCGCCCGGGCCCTCGCCCATGCTGTTCTCTCTGCCTCCCTGACTCTGCCCTGCTGACACCTCAGACCTCACTTGGGTGTCACTTCCCCGGGGGAGGCCTTCCCTGATCCTGCCCAGGTCTCTCTCCCTCCCTCGGCCCCCTGCCCCGGCTCCAGGCACACACAGGCTTCCCCTTCACGGCATACGCTTCAGCCTGTGGTTTATACATTCACCTGTGGGGTGGTTTTCTAAGCGCCCCTGCCCTCCACCAGCACAGGCTGGTCCCTCAAGCCGTGTAGCAGGAAGAAGAAAGCAAAGGGAGGCAGGAGGAGGCATGGAGCATGGCCCAGGGGGCGCAGCAGATCAAGGAGGACATCCTGGGGGAGGTGGCAGAACCCCTGGACTTGGAGAAGCAGCACAAGCGAAGGCCAGGGGGTGGGGAGGAGGGGCCGGCGTGGAGATGCAGGAGGGCAGCGTGGCAGTGTCACCTTGGAACCGGGACTTTGTGGAAAAGCGTTGTCAGTTGTGTGACACTGAGCCAGTGAGTCACTGCCCCTCCTTTGGGCCTCAGTTTCCCCACCTGTAGAGTGAGAGGAGGGGACTGGAGGACTCTCCCATTCCAAAACACCATGGCTAGTGCCCTGGCACATGGCTGGACGTGTAGCTGGAATCTAGCTCGAAGGGAGGAGCCCCCTGCACCTTGCCCCCCACCGTCAGAGCCCCCCTTTCCCCAGACACAGGGAGACGGGGAGGCGGGCCTCTGCTTTTGATGCCCGTGGGAGGTTTTGGCACCAGGAGCTGCGTCTGCAGGGAGCTAATGCTCGTGGGAAAGAGCAGCCACGATGGGACCGAGCAGCTACGATGGGACCGGGCTGGGAGGGCCCGGGGGCCTGTGAGGGCGGTGCTGAGCTGTGCTGCACCCTGGGTCTCACCACTGCTGCGCCCCTGATCCTGAGGGAAGGCCCCTCGTTAGGCGGGGGGACAGGCTGTGGGCCTCAGGTCTCAGAGAGAGAGGGAGCACTCGGCCTTCACAGGTCCCTGCAGAACATCACTGGGAAATAACCGCTTGGTGTCGCAGGAAGGTGTTGAGGTGCCCAAACCTCGTCGGGAAGGCCCAGGCTCAGGTCTGGTCTCTGACTGCCTAGCTGGGGTCTCGGACATGGGTCTGACTTTTCGGCGCCTCAGTTCTTTGGGGCTGCTGTGACGCAGAGGATGTTGCCGCCATAAATTCGAGAAACCCAACTTGGATGGTCTCAAGGGAAAAAGAGTTTACTGGCTCCTGTAATCGGCCAGGAAGTCTGGTTCGGGCTCTGGGTTCAGACGCAGCTGGGTCCAGGCACCAAACGGTGCCACGCAGCCTGCCCGCCCGCCCATCCCTGGTTGGTGTGCTCCCTCCCCTTTCTCCAAACCTCGGCTCTTCTCGGTCTTCTCCTCGAGTCCAGACGCAGGCTGGGTTTCCGGGAGCTCCAGGAGGCGGCCATGGGTACGCTCCTTGCGTCTAGCAGACGCCCATCAGTTAAGAGGCACTTTTGTCTGCAGATTGTTGACTGAATGACAGGGGCGAGGTCCAGGCCCTAGTCCAGCCTGGCATGGGTTCTGGAACCGGAAACCGGCTTCACATTTTCCACTCTGCTGGCTCCCGCAGCTGAGGTCCTGGGCAAGGCAGTGTTTCCCGTGCCTCAGTTTCTCCTTCCGCGAGATGGGCACACCCCTTAGCTCCCTAGCCCGTGGTCACTGTGCAGGCGAAGGGCGTGGATGCGTGGGGAGTGCCGAGAGATAACGCACCCCCAATTCTCGGGAACCGCCCCTCCCATTCCTGCTGTTACCCGGCTCAGCGTTTGTTACCATCCAGATAGCCGGAGGCCGGTGCCGGGAAATGAGTCTTTATTTTTTCTCTGGGGATGAGTAGGTTTGCATCTTCAGTGAGCTCAGAAGCCTCAGGGTGGAGGGAAATGGGAACAGAGTTAATTAAAGAGCCTGGGCCCGGCCCAGGGCTGGTGACGCTGGTGGGGGCAGAGGGGCTCCTCCGGAAGGGGACTCGCAGGAGGGGAGGTGCTGGGGATGGGGGGGCTCTGCAGGTGGCCTCTCGCTCCCTCCCCCTTCTTCGTCTCTCTTTGTCTCTCACTTGGCATGCCCACAACCTCCGTGTGTGTGCGCGCGTGTGTGTGTGTGTGTGTGTGTGTGTGTGTGTGTGTGTGTGTGAATGAGTGAGTGAATTTGATTGGCTCACTCATGTCCCTGTGCTGGGCCAATAGCCCAGTGGTGATTGGCTGCCCTTGGTCCCACAGCTGTGTTGGGGCGGGCAGGGTGTACAGGTGGGTTCAGAGAGCAGCTACCTGCAAGACCCTCTGCCACATGGGGTGGGGGAGGGGAGGGAGGGACCCTGAGGACAGAGGAGTAGCGGAAATTAGAGAAGGAGAGCTGAGTTTCCGGATCAGCTCAGGCACCACCTCCTTCTCTGGCTCCCGGCCCCGCTGCTGCCCCATCAAGGTTAGTGGCTTCATTGTCCCTGACCGGCCAAGTCAGGGGTCCCTGGCCTGGGATCACGCCTGGGTCATCCCTGCGGCCCCAGCACTGAGCGTGGGGGTTGGCAACAGGTGTGGCCAGAAGGTGCTGTGTTGAATGAACAAGTGAATGAAGAGGGAGGGGAGGTGCCCCCCGCACCCTCCTGTGGTCATCACTGGACTCACTTGGGAATTTTCCTCTCCGCCCAGTCGGACCCAGTGCCGACCGTGACGGGGAGAGGCTGGGCGGACGGAGTGTGCAGATGCGCCCGCACATTAGCATGCTGAACCCGCTTCTCTCGTAAGGTGTTAATTAAATTTCTTTGAAGTATATTGTCTGAAAAAAAAAGGATAATTAGAAAGATGTCTTTAAAAGTATTTATGTAACTGATATGGTCCCGCTTTTGGTTTGCCGCATAATTAGATTTAAACACAACTAACTCCTGGAGCGGCACCCTCATTTGGAGAGAGCCGCTCGTTGAAATGCCGTCGTGCTGCTGTTAAGGGTCCCGAGCCTGGCAGAGTCGCTGCTTAGCAGAGAGGCAGCGAGGCAGAGGGGCGGGGGCGGGGCACTTCTTCCCCGGGACACCGGCCGCTGGCTCGGCCAAGCGAAGGCAAGGCCAAGTGTTCTGCTTCTGGCAGCACTTAGCAACAAGTGGCAGAGCTGGTCTGGGTCCAGAACCACTCTGACACCCCCTGGGTGGCCCGCGTCCTCAGGAGGGTCAGACCACTGCACAGTTGGAGAAATTGCCGCCCCTCTCTGGTGCTTTTGTTTCACGTGCTCCCTCGGCGTCCCCCATCGCCGGGGCTGTCCTCGGCTGCTTCTTGTGCCCTGCACAGCCCTGGGGACTCATTTCTATCACCTACACCACGGACGTGGGTCCCTGCATTCTCACTGGTGTCCAGCGTGCACCCAAGGGGGTGGTTTTGGGGTTGGAGACACCTTACCCTCCTTATCATAAAGACAGGGCTGCAGACAGTCCCACAGCCCTGTGACCGTAGCCGTGACCACGTTGTGTTCTGTCCCCGTAGGGTGGACCCCGTGCCTCACGACGCCCCCAAGCCGCCTGGCTACACCCGCTTCGTGTGCGTGTCCGACACCCACTCCAGGACGGACCCCATCCAGATGCCCTACGGCGACGTGCTCATCCACGCCGGGGACTTCACGGAGCTGGGGCTCCCGAGCGAGGTGAAGAAGTTCAACGAGTGGCTTGGTAGGTGCCGGGCGGCAGGGGGCTTCTGCCGAGGTCCAGGCCTGGGGCTGCCCCTGAGCCTGGCGGTCCTTCCTCCCTGCTCTGTCTGCCTGTCCCCCGCCTGCCTGGGGAAGCCTTCCTTGACCTCCGGACCAGGTCACTGCCCCCGCGCTCTCTGGTCTCACCTCGGCCCTCTCCCACCCGGCCTTCGTCTGGGCTGGGACTTCCCGTTCGTGTGTGGGGATTTGGGGCCCAGGAGACCCCCTCCCAGAGGGACTTTTTCCCAGCTGTGTCTTGGTCCACTGGCATGTCCAGCCCCCCAGTGCCTGGTGCAGGTAGGTGCTGAATGAACAGGGGATGAAGGAGTGAGTGAGAGAGCATGTGGCCGAGCAGGCGGGTGGGTGAACGGCTGCCTGGGCATGGCAATGCCAGGGCGGGCGCTCAGCGGGGTCACACTGGCTTGGCCACCTACCGCCCTTGATGGCTTCCCCGGTAAGGGGACCCCCTGGGCCTCTGGGGCCCAGGCGTGGGCACAAGCAACACGGTGTCCAGGGTGGTAGGCCATGATTTGCAAGCACGCCCCCAGGGCTCTGTGGCTTTTTACTTTCTTCCCGAATAAGAAAGACATAGGTCCCAGGTGTCCCCTGGGGAAGGCTGCTTGTTTGGAATCTAGAGAAACCTCGCCACGAGTCCCCAGGGGAGGGGGACACAGATGGACTGGCCCCGGGTGGCCCTGTGTGCTGGCTGCCATCTAAGAGGCGCGGGCGCAGGGCTGGCCACCTCCGGGCGCCGCCCAGCTCCCCTGCCAGACAGTCCACCTGCCCAGAGGGTATCCCGCTGGGCAGTCAGCTGGGAGCTGCAGGAGCAGAGCAGCCAGGAGCGGGGTGGCAGCTGCGGTGAGCAAGAGGCCGGCTTTGCCGGCTGAGACAAATATTTACAAGCAAGGCCTTCTCCTCCGCTTGGCAGGCTCAGAGCTTTCAGTATTGATTTTCCAAATGGGGAATTCTAAGCAAGGGCCCTGCCTGGGCTGACCCTGTGAAGGCTGGGGTGGGACAGGGCCCCTGCAGGGTGGGCCTGCCCGAGGCCTCTCACCTTGCCTGGAGCTGCTGCGGGGTCTGGGCCGCCTCCTGGGAGGGACCCTCTCTGAGCCTGGCTTCTGACCCTCAAAGGACAGGAGGCCTCACTCGACTGAGCCCAGAGCCCATGTCCAGGGCAGGGGACCGGAGTAGCAGTGTGCCAGGCTCCCCAGAGCCACTGCCCAGTTGAATTTTGGGAACAGGTGTTCGGGGTGGATCCTTACTGGACAGAAGAGGACGCTGCTCCCCACCTTGCTCCCTCGCACTGAGGTTCTTAGGGTGGGGACTGTTTCCGAGGTGCCGGCCCGCACGCTACTTTGGGTGTGGTGAAGGAATGGACTCTTGTTGCCCGCACAGCGGGGATGACTCCTAGTGCTGTGGCCGGTGTGACCCCCCACCTGCCTCGTCACAGAAGTCAGAAGAGAAGTGTAGGGGCCTTCTTCCTAATTTGCATTTGGAGTCGGATGCATTTATTCTCCTGAGTTATTGCGGGTAGGAAGGGTGAGCTTACAAAGGGGTTTTTTACAGAAGGTTTCCCCCGGGGCCTCCCCCCTTTGCTGCCTTCGGGTGTTTGCAGAGTCATGCTGTCACTCAGGGGTGGGGGTGGGATGTCCCACACCTGGCCCGGGGGCCGCTCTGACCTGGACCGATGGCCCAGCAGCCTGTGTGTCGGTGATGGCTTATACGAGTCTCCTGCAGCCGGCTTTGAAAGGACTTGTCCACGGCACAAGGTGAGACGCCCCTCTGTGGGCTGGCCGTCCAGTCCCCAGGGATGTGGTCCTCCTGGCCGAGAAGCGGGCCGTGCATTCCCTGGGCACCTCCAGGCGCACCTGCACAGGTGTTTGTTTACGGGGAGTCCGTATCTGCTGAGTTGACGAGTCCCCCGGATTCTGGGAGCCCTTCGGTGCCACTCTTTTTGCGTGTCAGTATCATCAAATCATTTCACCCCCCTGACAATGGGAGCAGGCAGGATCACTGTCACCCCCATTTTACAGAGAAGAAAACCGAGGCCCAGAGAAGGGGCGACTTGCCCAGGCCCACGCAGGGTCCCAGCTGGGATTCCAGCCCAGGCAGCCGGGCTCTTGGGCTGAGCTCTTGGTGCCTCCCTCTGGCTCCCCCCTCCCCGGTTCTTCTCAGGGTGAACCCTCTCTGGAGCCCCCTTGAGGCGAGGGCTGCGCCTCTGGTTGCAGAGGTCCGGGCTCTGCACCCTGCCCGGGGCTGTGGCAGCCAGGTGTCCTCCATGAGCTTCAGCGGCCTCATTTCAAATGGGGGTGGAGGACTCCCTGTGCCCTGCGCACCCCCAAAAGTGGTTCTGAGGCTTTGCTGGGCCGGGGAGAACCACGAAGGCCCATGGGCTGTGGGGCGCCTGCCCTAGGACTGGCAACTAGCCCGGTCCACTGCTCCCTCTGGGGACAGCAGGGGCCGCGGGTCGGTCCCAAAGGTGGGCACCTTTGACCGAGCCCTGGGCTAGTTTGTGTAGGCTGGGGGAGCAGTAGGAGAGGGTGTGTGCAAGCACGTGTGGATTTCCTGAGAAAGGTGGGCGTGTGACCTCAGCCGTGCCAACAGCACACGGAAGATACTGGAAGGAAATACGAACTCGTCTGTTCAGTGTACCTCACTGAGAGCGCCCTGTGTGTCAGGCGTGTCCCTGGCATGTCCCTGGCACTGGGGCGATAGTGGGGACAGGGACGGGCCCTGCTCCCATTTCGGTGATGGGCGGACAGTGGCTCGAGAGACACACAAGAAGCAATAAGGACGCCGTCTGTGGAGCGCCAGCCCAGGCACCTGCTGGTGCCTGAGTGCAATCAGGGAAGGCCTCCCGGAGGAGGTGGCCTTGGACGAGGGATAGAGGAGGAGAATGAGGCAGAGGTGGGAGCGACGCTCCAGGCCGAGGGCACACTGGCTGCGAAGGCCCTGCGGCGGGAGCAGAGGGCAAGGCACGTGTTGGGTGAGGAGGGTCACGGGAGGGGTGCCAGTTTGCACAGGCCCAGGACAGGAGAGTGGGGCTGAGAGAGTCTGGGGTGATGAGAGTCTGGGAATTTGATGCAGGGGAGGGATCTGTAAAGATGCCGTCAGAGGCCTGGGCTGCAGAGTGGAGGGACAGCGAGGCCAGAGAGGGCAATGCGTCCACCACATTCCGGAACTCTGGTTCCCCCCGGGGCGGGTGCTGAGAGAGGTTTTATCTTCTGCCTCATGGTTCGCTGTCTTCCTCCCCCTTGTTTTTTTTGCAAAAAGCATGCTGTTATTTGGTAGCATTGAATAAAAGCAACACTGAAATCTTTGTTTTGAATGAAACATTGACCTCTCCAGTGTCTGGTGCAACAGTCCCAGTATGGGGGCAGGGTGGCAGCACCAGCCTCAGGTCGGTCCTGGGCTCGCCCAGCCCCTTAGAAGGACACCAAGTGCCCCTTCACCAGGCCCGCTGGCCCAGCCCTCCTGTCTGTGTGTGTGTGTGTGTGTGTGTGTGTGTGTGTGGTGTGTGCAGGGTGGGGGGGCAGTTTTTCTCCACGAGGACACACAGCTGAATTCTGAACCTGTCAATTCATGAGCCGGGATTTGCAAGAGGCCAGAAAGCCCACTCTTGCTTTCGCTGTCGGCGCTGGGCAGGTGCCGGGCTGGCTTCCCCGCCCCTACACCCGCACCCCTCCATTTAGGAGGAGCCTGTGCCTCTGCACCCTCACTCCTGCGGCCCCACACCCACAGCCTCGCTCCTGCCATGGCCTTGGGAGTGACCCCCAGAGGCCACGGGCAGGTTTGTTCTCTCCTGGCCTCTGCTTGACCCTTCCAACTGGGCTTCTCCTCCCCTGTTTCCACACCTCCCTCTCTGGGCACCCCGCTCCCCATCTCCTTTGGCCTCCTGCTCATAGTCCCCCCAGCTGCCTCTCCCACCCTGACCTACAGAACGCTGCCATCTCTCTCCCCAGCCTAGATCTTTCTCAGATTCTGCCAGGGTATTGTTCTGTCTTTTCAGGAGACACCTCCTCCTGGCTGTCTGCCAGGATTTCAGACTCATTCCATCCCAAACTGAACTCTGGTACCTCAGACCCATCCCCACATGCTACTGTAAGGTATAGCCCTCCAGCGTGGTGTTTTGAGACCCTCCCTACCTCAGCTCCTGCGCCCCCTTCTCCTTTCCCTCTGAGGCAGGTGTCCGCTGTCATCTCTTATTATTCCGACCCCGCTGCTGTCTGCCCTGCCTGGGCTCCTCTCAAGTGGGCTGGCCTGCCCGGCGCCCTTCCTCCTGCGGGTCCTCGGAGCCCGGCCCAGCCTGGTGCTCAGGGGGCTGGGCAGGTGGCGGCTGAATCTGCCTGGAGAGGTCTGCAGGGCCGAGGCTGGGCCAGTGCATTAGGTGGCACAGCCCTCCGCAGAGCCGGGCAGGGGAGGAAGGCGAGGGCCCCGTAGTGGCGCATTTAGAAGTTATAATTAACTTTTTACTGGCGCCCTAGCATAAAGCGATATATAAGACAATATAAAAGGGGTCCAAGGATTTCACTAAATAGAGCTAGGTCTTTTGCAAGTAAACCCTTAATTAAAATCTGTGAGGGAGGAGAGGAGAGGAGAGGAAGGGACGTGGAGAACCCTTCCAGGTGGTTGCTTTGGTTCTTGCTTCATTTGCCACCGCGTTGAAGACAGAGGGGAGGGGCCAGGGCTCGGGGGATTGGGGGGCGGCTTCAGGAATGGGCCACCGCCTTCCTGCCTCGTTGCAGTTCAAGGCGGCAGCCAAGGCCCGGGCTCTAGGGGGAGACGAGGGGTGGCCACGCAGGAGCAGAAATTGCGATCTGTGGAAAATGGCAACTTCAGATGAAGCTGTGACCGTCACCCCAAGGCCACTTCACTGCCCAAGTTCAGCTGTTTCCTTCCCCCCGGCCTCCCTTCACTGGGGGCAGCCGACCTTGACATGGGGGCTGAGTTATCACTCTGCTCCCCCTGCTCTGCCCCCAGCAGCCTCTGCGAGCCCTTCTGTTCTTATTCCTTTCATTTTTTTTACGTGGGTGCCCCCTCTTCTCGCCGGGAGGTTCTTATCTGTGTGATTGGCTTGCCCTGCTCGGGCCGCACCTCGCTCTGGCTTCCGTCTCTCTGGGCTCGGTCCCGCCCTGAGGCCGAGGAACGTCCGTGGGGGGCGGGCATCCCAGGTTCTGCCCATCAGGTCCAAGAGGCGGCGTCGGGGCAGCCCCGCCTGCCTGTCCCAGGTGGGGCGCCCTGCCCTGGAGTGTCCTGGGGCGGAGCCCTGCCTTTCCCCTGGCCCAGGTGGGTGGGTGGGGTGGGGCCGGTGAGGTGGGGATCAGGGGCGTGAGCGGCTCTGACTGGCCCCCCACTGACTCGGGGTCGGGAAAATGACAGCAGGGGACAGAGCACTTAGCGGGGCTTCCTGGGGCCACTTTGGGCCCTGCCGCCACCAGCCAGGGGACCTTGCTTCTCCCACACTGGGTGCCCAAGCCCATAAAATGTGGGTGCCAGTTTGGACCACGTGCTAATGAAGCCCCCTGATGACATTCCTGCTGTCCTGAACCCCTGGCCTGGGGAGCTCTGTCTGGGGGTTCGCCACTCCCCTGGCTGTGACTGCAGGAGATGGGAGGGGCCCATACTCACCCCGTCAACATGTGTTGTGGGGGGGGGGCACTACACTCACTTGTTTGGGGTTGAGATCGAGCAGCGGGGTGAGAACTTGGATCTCATTCTGTGTTAGAGAGGCTGCTGGGGGCAAGGCAGGGGAGGGACGTGGTCTGACTCCGGTTTTGAAGGACCTCTGGCTGCTGGGGGAGCGGGGTGCAGCAGGCAGGGGGGGTATGAGGCTCCCGGGGGGCTGGTGCTGGTGTCACCCAGAGGTGAGGGGACCGGAAGGGGGCCAGTGGGACCGAGAGCAGTGTGGGGGGGGCAGCCGTAGTTTGGAGGCGAAATCAGTGGGGTTCGCCCATAGGGGGTGGAGGCGGAGAGTGAGCAAGACCCCTGACCTGCTGCCCAGCAGCGGGCCCGGCTGGAGGCAGGCCTCCTGCAACTAGTCGTCAGGTGAACAGGAAGAAAAAGACATGTTTGGGGATATGGTCCCTTCAACCAAAACATCCGACCAACGTTTCTTTTCCTTTTAAAAGAGCGTATCGTAACCGCCGAGGACGTGCCGTAGACCGGAAGCGGCCTCTGTCCCGTAGGCTCTTTGGTTTGATGCAATGGCTGGAGTCAGACACTTTCAGAAACACTTTGTTCTCACACAGGCTCAAGATGGGATATTTAAAACCAGAATGTCCTTCGACTCTGGGCTTCATATCACCCCAACACCATCTGCTCAGAGGCCACCGGTGTCCGCGGGGTTGGCCGTGTCCGGCTGCACCGGCCACAGTGACCGGCAGGCGGGGCCTCGTCCAGGGAGGGGTAGATGTTCAGGTGAAAAATGGGCGGGCAGTGCACCAGAAGTGTGGCTTTTGCTTAAAAAATTAATTTTCTGGATTTTTTCATTCAAAAATTCCCACAAAGTTCACAGCGCGTTTTAGGGGCTACCGAGGAGAAAAGTAACTTCCTATAAAGATGAAAAACCTAGAATTCTAACGTCATAGTCAGCGATTTTGGCCAGCCACCATTTCATGTTAATGTGTGGCCCCTCGAAATTCAGTGCTACAGTTACAGAACGGACAGCCGGGGGGTGCGGGTGAACAATACACTATTACCGAATGGGTCCCCCTCTTGTGCTTGGGGGGTCCCCCACCCCGTACTAGGTTCGCCTTGCCCGCCGCCAGGGAAAGACTTCTCTCAATGCCAGAGATTGGTGAAAAGGAAAGGGGTTCTTTCTTTAAAGAGTTATACAAACTTAAGAGTAATAACTTAATGTCTTCATTGAGATCCCAAAGTCCTTTAGAATACCCAGAACCACACATTCCTTCCTTTCCCCTCTGCCCAATCTGTGGCACCATATCTCGGAAAAAGAAATAGAAGTAAAAAGAAATAGAAGTCCGTGGTTCTTCTCTGCCCAAGCCACATGGTCCCAAAAAGATGCAGCAAGGCAGCAGCACCTGGGTTTAAATCCCAGCGCCAATTTCCCATGTTGCACCATTCCTGACTCCGCCCACAATTGGCCACAGCTGCCAGCATTCCCGTATTCTTCCAGCTTTACTGGGCTGCAGTAAGTCTGGGCAGGTATGGCCCCGTGGTGCGGGGCCAATCACCTCCAAGTTCTTATGTAAGTGCTGTAACCGGGGGGTGTTGCCTCCCAATTACAGCCTGGGTTGAAGTCACTCCCATCCCCCTGGCTCAAAGCAGGGCCACAGCTGTTTAACATATCCATGAAACCAGTTAAGGTTATAGGTATGTTAAACGACCATTCTAGAGGTTATCTGCAAAACTGTTATTCAAAACAGCTCTCGATGGCCCTGCTCCATACATCCCACCCCCCCCAGCTCAGACTTGTAGGAGTGAGGACATCTTATATATACTTTTTTCCTAATATTTCCTGGACACCGAGTTCCGGACCCCATTACAAATCCCTCTTTGGGGCCCCTGCTTGGCTGCACCCTGTTATACATTAATTACCTGTTTAGGGCAGAATGGCTTAGAAAATAAAATGAGGCTGCCTGAGTCTGAGTGTATGTGTCTTTCAAACATCTCTGGCAGTGTTTTTTTTTTAAGATCATCGTCCTAAATTTTTTAGGATGCATCTAATTAAAAAGTTTTTAATTAGATGCCTTAAATTTAAAGAAAGATTTAAAATATTTAAACAAGGGAGAGATGCATTTTTCTAAAAGCTCGGAGCCTTCTGAAAGTCCTTTTCTGGTTTTGTGTGTTTTGTTATTTGTTTGGATTTTTTTTTTTGTCTCCTTGCTTACATCCCACGTTGTGCCAAAGGATTTGAGATGGTTTATTGAAACAATAACAATAAAATGGTACGGGATTGATGAGAAAACAGAAGACAATGAAAAAATAGAAATTAGAGCAACTTAAGGGGAAGGCCTAGACTATCAACACGTAGGGCTCAGTGGGTTCTGTGAATTGGAAATGGAGCTTGAGCTTCCCAGGGGCCAAAGTGAAAAGGGAGATGCGTTTGATGAATGGCTCTGAGTACTGACGGAGGAAATGGGCCAGCGCCTCTGATGGGTCCGTCCCCTCTGGTGGGCCCGTCCCCTCTGATGGGCCCGTCCCTGCAGCAGGTCCGTCCTGTCCTGCTCTTAGCACCTGGAGGACCGGCTGTGCATCCCAGTCATTTCTGTGCAGGAGGAGCTTGGTGAGGACTTTCGTATTTGAACAATAACAAAGGGTATTCGTTTCGAGTTTCTCAGCATGTGAAACATGCCCATTCCTGTCATTCATTTTGCGTGTCTCTCTCCCCCTCTCTGCCTTCTTTTGGATTGACTGAAGTTTCTTTTTTTTTTCCCCTCCACTGGTTTGGAAATTCTATATTCTTTTTCAATTTGTTTAGTGGTTACTCATAAATTTTTAATAAGCATATCCGACTCAAGTCAGAATAAAATTAAGCAACATCTCCATTCTCCCCGAAGTTCGCTGGCACACACCCACCCTGGCCCTTCTTGCCACCATCTGGCGTCTCACTTCCAACTCATTTTGAAGCCTGCCCTCCCGTCTTCGGGTTCGCCATCACCGGGATGGTTTGCGTTCCGGTCTGCACTGGCCATTTGTGCGGTGGGTGTTTGCTGAGTGCTTCTCTGTGGCCGGCCTGAATCTGGGCCCCAGGGATGCGGCCATGAGCAGGCGGCAGACAGCCCATGGCGAACAGCTATCACATGTGCACCGGTCGAATAAGGGGACAGGGAGGACCTCTGTGGAGGTGGCCCCTGAGCAGAGATCTGAACGGAGGGAGCTGGTGTGTGCAGGTCTGGGGAGGCACATGAGCAGGGGCAGCAGCTGGGCCCACAGTGTGGGTGGCACACTTGAGGACCAGCGAGGAGGCAGGTGGCTGGAGTCCCACGGCGGCCTGAGCGGGGAGATGAGAAGCAGAACCCAGACGAGGGGTGGGGACCAGGTTGGGTGGCTTCAAGTAGGAGGTGGTCCTTGAGGGGCCCTCGGCACTGGGACTTTGTTGGGACAGGTGAGGGGCAGGTGCGGGCCTTCCAGCTCGAAGGGGCAGGCTCAGCAGGGGTGTGAGGCTGGAGCTTTGACTGGCCGGCCCACCCGATCAAGTTGCAGTCATGCATCCATTCAACGTGCGCCAAGCTTGTGCCTCGCTCTGGATGCTGAGTGTGCAGCAGGCAGCACAGCGAGCAGGACTCCTGCCTTGGGAACACAGAAACAAGAAAGTGCTGTGGCGGAATGGAGACGGGGAGAAGTGGGGGTCTGCGGCCAGGTTAGACTCTCACCTGCCTCCCAGGGGTGAGACGCAGGGCAGGGGGCTCGCCAGCCCCAGTCTCAGGTTCCTCATCCGTACACAGATGTGATGTCTCTTCCCAGGCTGGCAGGTACATAGGTGAGAGATGACGTGTTAAGAACACAGGTGCCCGAGGCCTTGCTGGGTTTCCTGCATGAGCCTGCGTCTCCCCCACCCCCACCCCCCGGAAGTGCTCCTGGCCAGGCGGGGGGACCATCATCAAGAAAGTCATTGACTGGTAGAAAAATGACCAGTTGGTCATTCAAGAGCTGGGGAAGCAAGATTTTCTTGCTGGTGTGCTTCTGCTATTTTTTTCAAACATGGGGAGATGTGTTTGAATATGAAATAAGCCAGTATGAGTTTTTAAAAATGTCATTTTCATGCTGGACTTCTTTCCAAAACAGGAATAGTCAACAAGCCAGAAAATTCTGGCCTGCACAGAACTGAAATAGTCTGTCCTCATGTGCCCACAAACTCCTGAAGTGTCTGAAAGATTCTACCATGTCCCTGTCCCCACCCCTCCCCCCGCCTGCCTCCTGCACCTGGAGTCCTCACGGACTTGGCAGAAGCTCCGTGTCTTGCGAGCTGCCCTTGTCTTCCTGTTACCATTTCCACTGACAAGCTGCCCCTTCTGTGGGATGCCCCCCGCCCCGCCTGGTGTCCCACATAACCCTCATAGCCTGCCCTTCTCAGACGTCAGGTGTATGAGAATCCCCTGGCAGGGTCGGGGGTGGGGGTTGTTCTGTGCATGGGGACATCCTAGTCCAGCAGGTCTGGGTGGGTGACCCCCAGGTGATGCATCCAGGGTGGACCTGCATGGCCCAGGATGGTAGCTGTCTGCCTCCCGTGGGTAACTGACCATGTGAAATGTGGCTGGTGTTCCTGAGACCCCAACTTTTGTGTTTTATTCCATGGTATTTAATTTGAAATTAAATAGACTCAGGGCATTAATGATGACGGCCGGGGCAGAGCAGCCAGACAATCCGTTGCTGCTGCTGCTGCTGCTGAGGAAACCAGCTCCGAGAGGTGCAGAGCTTGCCGAAGATGCCCCGCCAACAAAAAGTGGAACCGGGATTCTAACTGAGGTCTATGCGCTTTTAAATTTTTAAATTAACTCTTCATTACCTAAGGCAACCATTGATGTGGGAACTTCCCCTGTGTCTCCAGCCCTTTCTATCAGCCAATCCCTCTTTTCCAAGGCGGTTTCAAAAGGCATGGTCAGGAGTAACGCTTTATACAGTCAGGGCCAACTAGAGAAAGCCATGTTCAAGTTGCTGACGGGATGTGAGAACTTCCCTCTGTGGGAGCCACAGTTTGCTGCAGAGCCTCGTATCTGAGCCCCCACAGGGGCTTCACAGTGTCAGTGACTCCCCGGGGGGTGGCACTGGACAGCGTAAAGGCGCTTTTGGCTGCTCCCTGGAGCTCACCCGGGTCCTGGCTGTCCCTCCCCACCTTCCCAGAGAGGCCTTCCCTGACCTCCTGGGATTGACTGACTCCCCACCCGATGCCCCTTGTCCCCCTTACCTGGCTTTGTTTCCACGTTTCTGTTATCCCCTGGGGACCCGGTGCTTACGTTTTTGTTGTGGACACCGAAAGGCCCACTTCTCGGAGGCAGGGGTCTTGTCCATCCCGTGCGCCCATCGCTCCGTCAGCACCACGGACAGCGCCCGCGCCGGCAGGCGCTCTGCACAGTAAATTAAATTCCTGAAGTGAGAGAGGGCCCCTGGGCAGGATGCAGCCTTCGGAGCAGGCAGATGCCCTCTCAGGCCCCACCCCCCGGCGGCGTGTCTGCCTGGAAGCCTCGAGAAAGCCACAACCCTCTAGCACCTGGGGGTGCCCTCTGCAGCGTGGGGGTGGCCCCCCTCCTGGTGGGGCTGCCGTGAGGATGAGTGGGTGACTGCAGTGGGACCTGCTTTCAGCCCGTGGCCTGCAGAGACCCCTCGGGTTTGGGTCCAGCCTCTCTGCATGCCAGCCACCTGGCCTTGAGTGCGGTACATCTTCTCTCTGAGCCTCAGTTTTCCCATCTGTAAAAGGGGGCTGATGTGGGGGGTGGCCAGTGAGGCAGGGGGTGACCTGGGCTCAGCGTACAGCCCAGCGTGGGGTAACCACACGCTAAATGTGGCTGCCACATGTGTTGTGGTTGCCTTGTGCCGTGTCTCAGTGCCACAGAGCAGGAGCTCCCTGGGCGGCAGCGGTAATTACTCATCATCCCAGGAGGCCTCTCTTTTTTCAAATCAGATACCGAAAAGTGAGGGTTTAGTTCTCTGAAATTCGTTTGGAAGAAAGGCGGATTTTTGAAAAGTGTATACGTTTGTTTCTTTGATTTCTCTTCAGAAGAAGGATTTCACACCTTTCTGAGCGCGCACGATGCAAATGAAGTTCTGAGGGCTCGGGAGGAGCTAATTCGGGGCTGGCTTGACAGCGTGACAGTGAAGGGAGGCTGGGAGCTGACAGGCGGGGCCTGCTTGGTAGCGTCCCAACCTCTCAAAATAGTCACATTCCAGACTAACATTTGTCACGCCCGTGCTGGGGAGAAGTTTTCTGCTCATTGATCCAACTGTGCTCTCGCCCCCCTCAACACTCCTCATTGCGTCCCCTCGGTGTCCGGAACTTTGCCGGGCAGTCGGACCCCTCCCCGTGTGACCCCGGCCGTCCCTCCCAGGCCTACCTCTGTTCGCCCCCTCATCTGCCAAATATGCTGGGTTCCGTACCCCCGTCCTCTGCTTGTATGGGGTCCTCTTCCTGTCTCATTGGCCTGGGGAGCTGCTCTTCCCAAGACACCCGTTTTCTTGATCCCTCCCTGTCACGGTGTGAGGTCGGGGCAAGGAAAACCCACCACTCTTCCCGGTTCCGAGGGCCTGGGAGCCACTCCCGCCACAGGCCGCTGGGTACGTGTGCAGGTCCCCGTGCCAGCTGCTGGAGAAGGGGTGGAGGCGGGGCCTCTGTCCACAGGCTGCAGCCCAGCACTCTGCAGGATGCGTGAGCCCCGCCCCCCCAAACACCTGGAACAAAGGCGATGAGATGATTTTACTTTAGTGTATCTTAACATCCAAAACATTTATTTAGCTTAAAGACACTTTGTTTTATTAGGAAACCTCCTTTAAAACAGGGATCCTTGGTGTTATTTGTTTTCAAATACTTACTCCAGTTGCTACTGCAGAGAACATCGCTTTGGGCCAGTTTTGCCCCTTTTGATGGGTTGTCTGCAGCTGGAAGGCACCCGGGGATGTGAGCTGTCCGCTGGGTCACAGAGGGCCTCACGCCAGGGCCCCGGACCCCGCGTGACCTGGAGAACTGTCTGGCGAGGTAGAGGTGGGCGCAGCCTCCTCGCCTGAAGCCTCCCGGGACTTTTTGATAAGAGGGGGTGAGGGACCAAGACCCCAGTGGCTGCTCAGTCCCCTTGTACCCTTCCAAACCTCGATTGCTTATAAAATTCTAGGACTGTTTGCTTCCAATTTTAGCATATTTGGTCCTCGGGGTTGTAAGATTCTAAAAACAGTATTTCTGGGACCTTGAGACCTGCAGTTCAACCTGCTCACAATTCTAGTGTCTGCAATTCGGGATCCCCGGGTCTCTTCTGCATCTCTTTTTAAATGTAATTTTGGTTAAATATACACATTTACCAGGTTGACCTTTTCTGGACGTACAGCTCGGTGGCCTCGGGGGCATTCACGTGTCGTGCAGTTGTCACCAGCACCCATGTGCAGAGCTCTCTCCATCTTGCCAGACGGAAGCTTCGTACCTAGATGCTAACTAAGGGGTTAGACATTAACCCCTTGTCCCCCCTCGGCGCCCACCAGGGGTCTCCACGGGTGCCGCTGCTCTCCTGTAGGCACCTCGTGTAGGTGGGGCCAGGCAGCACCGGCCTCTTTCACGGAGCACGACGTCCTCAGGGTCCGCCCGTGCGTGCAGTAGCAGGTGTCGGAGTTTCCCTCCTTTCCACGTCCGAATCATATTCCATTGTGGGGACCGGCCACACTGTGTTTATCCATCATCGGTCAGAGGGCACTTGGGCTGCATCCAGCTTTTGGCTGTTTCAGATCACGCTGCTATGCTTGTGAGCGTCCAGATGCTTGTGTGAGCCCTGCTTTTGATTCTTCGGGGCAGATACCCAGAAGTAGAGTCGCTGGATCCTGCCCTAGTGCTGCTCTCGGTTTTCTGAGGGCGCTCGGTGCTGCCCTGCGCAGCGGCTGCTGGATTCCCACGCCCACCGGCAGCGTGCGGGGCTCCCACTTCTCAGTGCCAGTTGCTTCCTGTTTTGGGGTGAAGCCGTCCTGACAGGTGTGAGCTGGTCTCTTACCGTGTTTTGAGTTCCGTTTCCCTAACAGTTAGCGATGTCACGCATCTTTTCATGTGCGGGTTGGACATTTCTGTATCTTCTTTGGAGAAATGTCTGTTCAAGTCCTTTGTCCGTTTTTATATTGGGTTGTTTCTTTCTGCTGTTGTTGAGTTGCAGTGTTTTTGTCTATTCTGGATACGAACCTCTTATCAGAATATGATTTGCAAATACTTTTTCCCGTTCTGCGGGCTGCCTTTTCACTCTGCTGGTGGTGTCCTTTGCTGCACAGAAGTTTAAAATTTTGATGTATTTTTTTCCTTTGGTTGCCTCTGCTTTTGGGGTCATACCCAAGACATGACTGCCAAATTCAATGCCATGAAGCTTTCCCCTATGTTTTTTTTTCTTTTAAAAGTTTATAGTTTCAGCTCTTACCTTGAGGTCTTTGTTCCTTTTTGAGTTAATTTTTGCACATGGCATAAGAGAATGGTCCAGCTTCGTTCTTTTGCATGTGGACATTGTTTTCCCAGCCCTGTCCCTTGAAAAGACCGTCCTTTCCCCACCGACTGGTCCGGGCGCCTTCGTGGATACTCACTTGACCATGTATGTGAACATGTGTTTCTGGACTCTCTCTCCCATTCCATTGATCTTTCTGTCCGTCTTTGTACCAGCACCACACTGTTCTAGTTACAGTTTTGAAATCAGGATGTGGGAGTGCTCTGACTTTGTTTTTCTTTTTCAAGGTTACTTTGGCTATTCGGGGTCCCTCGAGGTTCGCTCTGGATTTGGAGATGGATTTTCTGTTTCTGAAAGAAGCATCGCGGGGTTTTGGTGGGGGTTCATTCGTCACAGGGTTTTGGTGGGGATGGTGTCGAATCTGTAGATGGCTTTGGGCAGACTGATGTCTCCACAGCGCGAAGTCCTCCAGTTCGTGGACGTGGGATGTCTTTCTGTTCACCTGTGTCTTCATTGATCTTTGAGCAAATGTTTTGTAGTTTTCAATGGACAAATCTGTCACCTCCTTGGTTAAGTTTATCCCTAAGTATTTTATTCTTTTTGTTGCTAGTGAAAGTCGGATTGTCTTCTTAATGTCCTTTTTGGATTGTCTCTTTTTCCTGTACAGAAATGCGACTGGTCATTCTGTGCATTGTTTTTGTATTCTGCACTTTTGCTGAATTTGTTTAACTTGTACTAACAGCTGTGTTGCTTTTTAAAAACGACCTTTAAAGGCTTGTTTTCAGAGGCCACAAGATCTTCTCCAAAATGTTATGTTGTTTAAAATAAAGTCACTGAGGGCTCCTGGTAACAGGGGGGTGTTGAGGGACTCAAGTCCACGACAACATTCTTTTTCTTTTGCTTTCTCATTTTTGAGGACCGTTCAGTGCAAAAGCTCTGGCCCTTCAAATGTGTCTGGTGGTTGTGACCAGAGGGAGAAATCGGGGCTTTGGCCGTCGGTGGGTCTGGGCTTGGGTTCCCAGCTCACCCTGCAGTCACTTAACCGCACCGAGCCCCAGTCTCTTCGTCTGCCCAAACAGTGTCCCTGTGGTGGAACTGTGCGAAGGGTAGAACCAGAGCACGAGGGAGCCCATCTCAGACTCTCAGCTCGGACACCTGTGGCGTCGTGAATGGCTGCCTGCCCCGCCCAGGGAGGAGCTGCCTCCCCTGCCCTTGAACCTGGCTGTCAGAGGAATCCCAGCACTTAGAGCGCCCCCATCTCAGAGGAGTGCAGTTAGGGTTAAGCTTTCTGCCAGTTCTGTCTTCCTGTTGGTCTGAACTGGGGCCCAGTTGGATTTGGTCCTAGGTTCTGAGCCAAAGGCCAAACAAGTGAGAGGCCGGGCTGTCCCCAGACGGCTAGCACGTGGGCGAGCAGTGCCTGGCCTCCCGAAGCCTTTCTTTCCTCCAGTTAAAATTCTGCCTGCGTCTCGGACTACCTGTGCACAGCGAGCCACGCCGTGCTGCCTGGCCCGCTGCGGCTGGCGGGCCCTCCCCCGAGTCCCCATTCCATTCTCAGTGCAGCTCCTGCAGTTGCTGCTTTCGTTACCACGGCGTCTCAGAATAACAATCTTATATCGCTGTTCTTTGTTCAATTTTAGATCCTACTTGTTAATTTCTTACAGTGAAAAGTGAAGATTTAGAGATTAAGCCTCTCTGTCCATATACACAAGTCCTTTCTTCTGCCTTGTTTTTTTAAAAAATATTTTCTTTGGTTAAATATTTTATTTATTTACTTTTAGAGAGAGGTAAAGGGAGGAAGGAAGAGAGGGAGAGAAACATTGATTGGTTGCCTCTCTCATGCCCTCAACAGGGGATCTGGCCTACAACTCAGGCCTGTGCCCTGACTGGGACTCGAATCGGGGACCCCTTGGTTTTGCAGGCTGGGGTCCCGGTCCACCGAGCCACACCCCCCAGGGCTCCTGTCCTTTTCACTGTGCACCCATCACAGGTTTTCCTTAAATATTCACTGCAAAGTTGTTATTCCTAAGCAGTCCGTTGTTCTCTATGCTTTTTTCCCTCTGTACCCGGCATGGTCCACCCTTGTCTCCTGCAGGTTTCAAGACCCCTCAGCAGCAAAGTGACCTGTGCTGGGCCACCATCTAGCCCGTTTTTCTCGTAGGTCCTAAGCCTCTGCCCCTTGCCCGGGTCTGGGCGATGTCCAGGCCTGTGTGCGGTTGTGGTCCTGGCACCTCCCTTCACCGTCATCTCCCTTTTCCTCTCTTGTGTCTCAGGGCCCCTGGTTCCAGCTCCCCCATGGCTCCATTTACTTGGTTTACTCCCTCTTTGTGCTGGAAGACGCCCTCCAGTAGCTTTCTGAGAAAGAAAGAATTCACTAGAGATAAGTGATGGGCAAAGTTGCACGTCAGAAAAAGTCTCCACTCCGTCCTCGCTCTTAATTGGCAGTTTGTGTAGGTGTAGACTCCTGGGCTGCAAGTCACCCTCCCTCCGAAGTCCGAAGGCATTTCTGTGTTTCTCTCTGTCTCCAGTGTCGCTACTAAAAACCCCATGGTTGTTTGGATACCTCATCGTTTGTGTATGATCCTCCTTTGTTCATTATTCACTCTTCCCGGCTCCGGGCACTCAAGCCCCCCGGAGTGTCGGGCAGCATCTTCCCCCGCCGGGTTGGGAGAAGAGAGGGCGATCGTGCAGTGCATCTTGGAGGAGGTGGCGTTTGGGTGGCCGGACACAGGGTGAGTGGAGTTGGAGTTGACTCGGGCGGAAGGGCAGGCAGGGGGGTCCCAGGTGGACGGAACAGCATTTGCCAGTGTCAGGAGACGGTGAGCAGCCAGGAGAGGTGGGCGCCCCACCCGGAGTGGGTGGTGAGAGGTGAGATCAGAGCACCAACAGTGCCTGGCCTGCAGGGGGCGCCACAGCCCGGAGTTCTAATGCACAGCCCTCCTGCTTCCCCACCTTGGCTCCCTGGTATCTGCCAGGCTGTGACCTCTGGGGGGTTCCTGCGGAGTCTTTCTTGCTGCAGGCGGCCTTATTTCGGGGAGGACAAACGCAGAAAACTTTCCACTGTCCCAGCCTGAAGTCACTTCAGGCACTACTGTGCTCTCCAGTAGCCTTTAAAGAGGGTTGGGACAGAGTATTCCTGTTTTTAAAACATTTCCCAGGAAAAACAAATGTTTGAAAGTTAAACATTTTGGCTACTAGAATGGAACAGAGGAACAATTGCATTCACCTTTTAGATAAGGGCAGCCGAGTGAATCCAGAATCCGTGAATGCCCCAGGACCACCGGTGGGCTGGGCGGGGCTGAGTGGCGGGGCTGAGCGCCCTCTGCTGGGGGCGGGGGCGGGTCTGCCACCGCAGGCTGGGTCTGTCGTCTGGACGCCCAGCTCTGGGCAGGCGACCTAGACCCCAGGAGCTGCTGTGTGACCCCAGACAGGTGACCTCCCGATGCCTCTTGTGTGACCTCCATCTTCCCAGCCAACATTCCGGGGGTGGAGCACGGCCTCTGTCCTGACAGCCCTCCCCCCCCCCCCAAGGCAGTGGCAGTGGCTGACATCCATGCCTGTCATTTTCCCTATGCTGATGCTTTGGCATCTGGGGCCTTGTGGATGCTGAAGGGACTGGACCGGACTGGACTGCCTTCCCTGGGCTGGCCCGTAGTAGAGATGGGGCCTGACTGCCCTCTGAGCGCCTCACTTTTCCGAAGCAAGCCAGCCAGTCCGGAGTGCTGCCCACCCCCTGGGGCCACCCCTCGGGCTGCCGTTCCGCCCCCCTCCCCCAGTCACCCCAGTGCCAGGGCGCAGGCAACAGGGACAGGCCCCGGGCTCCGCCCCCAGCCTGCCAGCGTGATTCAAACCAGCCGTCCCAAACCTACGTGCCCGGACTGCCCCCCGCAGGCTCTGGCCCACATTTTCCTGTCACCCCCTCTGCCTCCAGTCTGGAGGGGCTTCCCGGGCCGCCTTCCTGCCTCCTGTTTTCAGGGACCCGTGGGTGTAAACGCTCTCCCGGTGCCCGTCATTCCCCGTCTGCTGTATGCGCACCATGCAGTGCCTCCCCACGACGTCTTCCCCTAGCGCAGTCGTGAGAACCCCACGAAGAGCCCTCCACATCCTGGCCTCCAGGCAGGGCCGTGGGGCTCGGAAGCGAGGCTTTCACTCGGGCCACAGGAGGGGTGGAGCGGGGAGCCGGGCTCCCACTCTGGGCTCCGGCTCCCGGCTCCGCCAGCACACTCCTGACCGCTCTCCCACGGCCTCTCCTCCATGGGGCAGGGTGAGCGGCCCTTCTTCCCACGGTGTCCAGAAGCATCAGGTGCAAACCCCTTGTCACGACGCCCAGCCCGGCTCCTGCCCCGGGCAGAGCAGCAAAAAGCAGATTCTGCAGGCCCCGCCCAGCCCCGAGTTCCCATCACCCGGCCCAGGCCATTGGCGGCCCCGGCCTCAGGTCTCTCCCTCCTGTTCAGGCTACACACAGAACCCTCGCTCTGTCAGCCTCCCTGACTCGTGTCCCTCCGTGTACGGCTCCATCCTGGGCATTTGTGCACCTGACCGGCTCCAAGACCCAATGGGTGGCTGGAGCAGAGTCCCCATGGGACTCTAGACCTGGTGCCACCCAGGAAGTCTGCTGCTGAGAACCTCCCAGACGCTGGCGAGTGTCGAAACGGAACCGTCAAAGACACACTCAAAAGGCAATCAGGGCTCGTTACGTTGTCTCTTTATGCTGCCTGCTCCGTGTGGCGCTCTGTGCGGCGGCAATGGGAGGAAGGAGCCGTAAGTGGGCATTTTCCCAATTGTCACCGTGTTTAGAGAATGCTGCCACTCCGCCGGGCACGGTGCACGCTCAGCAGTGGCACAGGTTGTCGAGACGCTGCTGCCTGTCTCGTTGGATGTAGCGGATGAGGCAGTTTGGAGGCAGCGCTCCCTGTTAAGTGGGGTGGGAAGGTGCTGGTGATGAAGAACCCCAGTCTCTCGGGGGGAGGTTAGTCTGGGAAGCACGAACAGCAGAGGTTCCCACGCGTGTCCCTCTTTGCACCCCGTGTGCCACGCACACTTTCCACCGTGTGGGGTCCCCGTGGGCGTGCCCTCAGCGTTGGGTGTGTACGTGGGTGGGAAGCTGTGGTCGTCCCCTAGTGCTATGTGGCTACTACCTCATTAGCACCGAGGAACTCACGGCTAGCAGATGCCCTGCTCTCAAATAACCAGGCTAAGAGGAGAGGATACAGCCTGGGAAGACAGCCTGAACGTTACCACGCGGAACACAAATGCACAGCAGCGCCCCGCCCAGAACGGCAGGGGAGAGCCTGGCTGGCCTCCTCTGAGGTCCAGGGTTGGGAGATCAGCGTCCTGTCCCGCCACCCAGCAGGGCCCGCCTGGCCCAGCACTCACCTGACCCTCAAGTTGCGGCACCAGTCTTCCCGAATGTCCTCAAACCTTTTCCAGTCCCCAGCTCGTTGGCTGTCGCTCAGCACTCCCGTGGCAAGAGGCCAGGGTTCAAATCCCTGCTCTCCACTGTCTTGCTGTGTGACCTCAGCAAGCCCCCTCCCCTCTCTGAGCTCCAGGTTCCTCTGTCCAGTGAGTGGTGTGGACTGGAACTTCCCTTGTGTCGCTTGGTACTGACCTCATGACGGCATCTTGGTTATCAGTGTGTCCCAGCCGATGCCCCGCTGGGGTCTGAGCAGGGGGCCGCTCCCTCACAGTGTATGCTCAGCTGACCAGGGTGGGTGCTGGTGGGGGCGGGGGCGCCACAACAGGTGGGGCTTCAGGGAGGGAGGCGAGTTGCTAGCTTGGTGGGATTGGGGGCAGGCCGACTGGACCTGTGCCTCTGTCAGGCTGATGAGGGAGGTGGGTGAGAAGAGGCACTTGGACCCGTTCCGCATCCCACCAAGACAGCACGGCCGCCCAGACCCCGGAAGGTGCTGCCTGCAGGGTCCAGCTTTGGGGGCCCTTCAAACGGGCTTTCTTCTGGTCTCCCCACGTCGCGCCCGTCCTTGGTCTGTGGAGCGACATACCTCCTGGTCTCCAGGGTCCACACTGCCTCCTCTCTTTCCACACCGACCTTGAGGACACCGCTCTCCCTGGGCTCAGGTGCTCTCGCCTGTCGTCGGCCTGGGCTCTGGGAAGCCCTCTTCTCTGCTGCTGAAGGACAGCAGCGAGGAGGGAGGAGGGGACAGTGGTCTCCCCTGTGTGCAGACCTCGGGTGGAGGAGCTTGTATTCATCACACTTTTCCGCCCATGAAGCCCCTGCAAACCTGCCGGTCACTGAGGTCCCCAGCACTGCCCCGCTCACCGCCCAGACACTGAGGAGAGCCGAGGCTGAGCAAGGGAGCTGGGGTGACGCGTCGTTGGCCGCTACCCACATTTGGGCTGCAGAATGATGGGAGCCCCCGAAGGCCCATGCAGCCCGTGGCCGTAAGGGCAGAGGCCGCAGCCCTGCCCTGTGATGGTCAGGCCACCCTTGAGCCTGGGCTCCAGCTCCTCCACCCCCACCTGCCAAAGAGCAGGCCCAGCTGGGAAGATTCAGAGATGGGCAGTCAGGGTCACGGACGAGGGAGGCAGGTCTGAAAAGTGCCCTGCCAGGGTGGCTGGAGGGAAGCGGGGTGTTCGGGGAGACAGAGTGGTTGGGGTGAAGGAGGCGGGGCTGTCTGGCCTGACTGACGAATGAATGCACCCATCTCTCCACCCACCCGTCCATCCACGATCCGTACATCTCGGCCCATCAGCTTCTCCATCCATCCACATTTCTCCCACCCATCCATCACCCACCCACCCATCTCTCCAGCCATCCTCCATTCATCCACCCATTGGTCTGTCCGTCTTCCATCCACTTGTCATCCACCCACCCCCGTCCATCTGCCCGCTGGTGGCCACTTCATGATGAGTTTGAGGAGGCCAGGCCACAAAGGTTATGGAATGTCCTTTGCCCTCTGTGGTTCGATTTGGGTGACTTCAGGCCACTTCTCTGAGCCTTGTTGCTCCCAGACATGAAATGGGGACAGTAATCCTTAGGGGTCTGTGAAAGCGATACCCAGCTGGCAAGTTGCCAGGTCTAAGTGGCCGTCTAGATAGACATATTCGTGGCTGGACCTGGGGCTCAGAAAGGGGTCACCGACAGGCTAGTTGCCTGCCTCCAAGCCATGCGGCGTCCAGGAGAGACCAGACGGTACTGGGGGGTGTCCTGTGAACGTACTGTGGCCCCTGCCCCCCCACCTGGCTCTACCTGCAGAAGCCTGGCCTGTCCCACCCACTCTGCCCTGGGCAGGGGGGACCTTGGTCACCGTCCTCTGCCGAGGTGAGAGGAGTGGAGACAGCTGGCAGCTTCCTGCTCTCCCCCTGGTCCCTGGTACATGGGAGCTGCGGAAATAATGACACTGTTCAGTTGGAGTAATTTGCTAATTTGCTTAAGTAACGTCCCCAGTGCGGGATGTGACATAAATGCATTAGTGCAGCTCCGGCGCCCCCAGGCGGGGGCGGCGCTCCGGGTGGGGCGGGTGGGTGCTGGGAAGAGGAAACAGTTGGGGCCTGCGGGCAGTCGGCGGGGCGGCGGGGGTTCCGCGGGGGTGCCCCCGGCTCCGGCCTGCTGGCCTTCCAGTCCTAACTGCTCACCCCCGTGTGTGGGGTCAACCGGGCTGGCACCCAGCGTTGCCTCACCACTCACCTGTTGTGGGACCGCGCAGGTACCTGGCCACGGGGCAGAGATAACAAGCTCACCTGGAAGGTCCCTCGGGCGCTGGAGGCCTGTGCCCGGGTAGCTGGCCCACCAGTGGGGTCGAGGAAAGGGCAGCCGGCTCTCTCTGCCCTCCGCGACCTCTCCCCCGCCGCTCAGGCCCAGGCCCGCCTCCTCCCTCCCCGATGGCAGTGTGTGCATTGCCATCAGTGGGTCCTCTGCACCGGGTCACCCTGGGGTGCTGGGGATGGGCGTGGCTGAAGCCAGCAGGTCTGCTCCTGGGCCAGTGCCCGTGCGGAGAGCGAGGTAGGAGGTGGGGAGGTGGAAGGGGCCAGGAAGCGACCCCCACTGCCTGCGTGGAGGCCCCAAGGGGCAGCAGCCGGGGGTGTTCCCTCCGTGTCTGTAGGGGCCGCAGCACCTGCAGGGAGGGCGATGCCTTGCAGTTGAGACATGGGCCGGGTGTGAGTGCTGGGCCGGGTGGGGACTGGGGCTCACCGCCGTCTGGGGGAGATGCTGACCCTCAGCACGTGGGTGGGTCGGGATCATCAGAGTTCAGAGTTGATTGGTTATTAGAAAATAGGATGACTTTTGATTGGGAATCTCTTGAATTTTTTATGCTGGCAACAAATTCAAATGTGAAAGAACTAATAGGTCTTGCCCGACAAAAGGTGCCCGCGGGCAGGCCCCAGCGGCGCGGTGTGTCTGTGCCCTGCAGGCAGCCTGCCCTACGAGTACAAGATCGTCATCGCCGGCAACCACGAGCTGACCTTCGACCAGGAGTTCATGGCCGACCTCATCAAGCAGGACTTCTACTACTTCCCGTCCGTGTCAAAGCTGAAGCCGGAGAACTACGAGAACGTGCAGTCGCTGCTGACCAACTGCGTCTACCTGCAGGACTCGGAGGTGACCGTGCGGGGCTTCCGGGTCTACGGCTCCCCGTGGTGAGTGCGTCTCGCCGTCCGGGGCTGGGGCTGGGTGTGCAGGGGGCGGGGCCGGGGTCTCGGTCACAGCTGCTCGGGTGTCCTCGTCTGACACCTGCTGAGGACGCAGGCTGACCTGGCCTCATCCCTGAGCTCATCTGGCTGGTGGGGGTCAAGATGAGAATGACGGTCAGTGTGTCCATGGGAGCCCAGGTGAAGGTGATGATGATGGTGGTGATGATGATGATGAGGAAGATGATGATGGTGGTAGTGATGATTGTGGTGGTGGTGATGATGATGAGGGTGGTGATGATGGTGGTGGTGGTGATGGTGGTGATGACAATGATGGTGGTGGTGGTGGTGGCAGCAAACCAATCCTGAGCATTTGCACGAGCCAGGCCCTGGGCTAAGGCCTCCCTAGCACGGTCTCTGGTCCTTCCTCAGCCCGACAGGGCAGCCTGGGCCGTGGAGGCCCAGCTGGCCGTAGCCACAGGGTGCCAAGTGCTGAAGGGTGCGGAGGGCGCCCTGTACAGCAAGGACAGACCAAGTGTGCTCCAGGGAGAGGCGGGGCCACCTGAGCCATGAAGGAAGGGAAGGGTCTGGAGTGTGGGTGACAGGGCCTGAGACGGTGCCATCAGCTGGGGCAGCACACACGGGGTGTTGAGGGGCGATTTGGGCGGACACGGGGCCTGAGAGGGTGCGGGGACTTCAGGAAGCCCTGGGCTGCCCCGGGCAATGCTGTACTCTGACCCTCGGAGGCTGGGGGCATGTTGAGGACCTGGCCCTGTGCCGCTGAGGCTTCCCTGTGGAGCAGGGGTGGGGGCGCAGGGCAGGGGCGGTTGCCAGGTCATCCGTCTTTTCCTGAGCTCCAGGAGGCGCCTACTGTTCTCTCGAGTTCTCACCATGTACAGGGTCTCTGTGAACCCTCCCTGTAGCCTGGGAGGTCCCAGAAGAGGACTGGGGGCCACTCGAGGGTGTGGGGAGCTCCGTGCCAAGGGGAGGCAGTGCCCAAATCTGCCCGGCAGACCGGCAGAGCCGGGACCTGGGGGGTGGAGTCTGGGGGCCAGGAGAGCACGCTAGGAGCTCGAGCGAGAGAACAGCCTGGAGGTGCCCCGAGCCTGTGGGAAGGTCTGGGGTTCGAGGTGCAAGCAAGGAGATGGGCGGGCGAGGTCAGAGGGTCTGGAGGGTCGGGTGCGGGGCCTCAGGTCCCAGACCAGGGAGTCCGGCCTGGATTTCTGGGCCGGTGGTTTTCGGTAACCAGCCTCCCCGACACCCAACCCCCACCCGCACATAACCGCTCCCTGACCCCCATCTGGAAAGTTGTACTCTGCGTTGCTTAACAGCACGGCTTTGGAACCAAACTTTCTTGGCCCAAGTCTTTGCCTCACCTCTTAATGGCTGTGTGACCGCAGGCAAGTCACTGAACCTCTCTGTGTCTCAGCTTCCTTTCCCGCAGAGGGTGGTCGCAGAGGCGTCAGTGGCCGACTCCCTGAGCCGGTGCAGGCTTCGGAGTAACAGCCGTGGGAGCTGGGGTGACACAGGGCCAGGGAGGGTGTGGCAGGCAGAGGGAGGTCTCAGTGAGTCACGGCTTTGCCTGTCTGGAGCTCTGTGTCATCAGCTTGTGGGACCCGCCACATCACGCCTGAGGCCTGGAGGGGACACCGTGCTTGTAGGTGCAGGGCGGACTCAGCGGTGCGCTTGGGCCCAGACACGCTGGGGACGTCCCCACTGCCCCGCCTCCCCCTCTGTGTCTGACCTTTGCAAGCCTCACTCCCGCGTGGCTGCAAGGGGCCGCTGCGCAGCGGGGTCCTGTCTGGGGTGGCCCCAGGTGAAGCCACACGGCAGAGCGGCATTGACCAGCCCTCCGAGGACATTCACAGCCCGAGAACCTCCTGGTCTGCCTGCTGCTTCTGCCTGGTGCCTGGGGGTGCCCATTACCCCCAGGTCGGAAGCCAGACGTCCCCACCGTGGCTTCAGTTCCCTGCAGGCCGGGCCAGCAAGGGAGCCTCATTGGGCCTGTGTGTCTCTGCTGTCACTGTCCCAGGCGCCGTGACTTTCCAGGGCTCAGAGAAGCCATTTCTGGTCCCCTCAGGTGCAGCCTGGGCACGGAGCCCCTGCGAGAGCAGCTTAGAGGAAGGGGGCGGGAACCACCCGCAGACGAGGAAGAACCAGCTGGTACAGAAGCCTCCTCGTTAAAGAAAAGTCCCTGTACATGCCGCATTCATGTATGGGTTTTGGATGCGTTTTTTGTTCTCGTTTAACTGAAAGCGGTCTTGATTTTTTACAAAAAAAGGAGGAAGGGAGGGAGGGAGGACGTTGGCACACAGCTCATCCATCTGGTCTAATTACTTCTGGTATTTTGAAAGGAGAGAGCTAAACCTGCTGAGGCATTAAACTTGGAGAAGTGGCTGCCGGGCCGTTGCTGGGCGTCGTGGGCCCTGGTTCTCGGCTGGGCCGTGCTGTCCCAGCAGTGACCAGATGCTGACCGGTGACCAGGGTGAGGCCATCTCTGCCTGGATGTCTCCCGCCCCCTCGCCGTGCTCCTCCCTGGCTTCAAGGCCGCCGCCCCTTCCAGGGAGCCCCTGTGCTGGGCTCCAGGCCCTGTCCTGCCTCCTGGCTCTGTGTGAGGAAGGGCGGGGCTGGGACTCAGCTCCACACACCTGGGCCAGAATCCTTTGCTTTTTCTCTTAAGAAAACCTTTTTAATCTTTTAGAAAACATTTAGTTTCTCTCCACTGATTCTCTAAGGGGTCTGGGTGTTGTGACTTCGGATTGCATGCTCCCCATCAGCAAGGGTCTGAAGAGGCCTATGTACCCCGAGTCTAGGCCCCAGTTGGGGGTGTAGCCCAGTCTAGGGGTAGCAGTATGGGGGGGCCCCTCATAGAGAGCTGTGTATGCTCCAATCTGTGGGTGCACAGCAGGGGCCCCTTTGTGTCTGCCCCTTGGCCTGGGGCCTTCTCTGCCATGTGGGCTCACTGGCTGGGGGACCAGCCCTGGTCAGAGGTTGGGGCATTGCCCTCTGCTCAGTGGGGGTGTCCCGCCTCCCCACGGCCAGTGGGCCGCCTTTCCTGGCCCACTCTCCCCCCAAGGCCCTCCTGGGGCCCAGCCGTATGGGGGCGGTTGCACCAGTGCCCGCTGGCCACCGGGGGCCCTGCCCCTGTTGCCTTATGGCCGTTGGGACCCACAGTCCCTGGTCCCCGAGGCCGGCGGTCCCTGTGCACCTGAAGCCATGTATGTTGCATTTTACCTCCCATATCTTTAATTTTTAAAACATTTATTGAGTTGAGAGAGAGAGAGAGAGAGAGAAAGATCTGTCGTTCCTCTCATTTATGCATCATTGGTTGATTCTTGTATGTGTCCTGAACAGGGTTTGAACTTGCAACCTCAGTGTATCGGGACCATGCTCTAACCTTCTGAGCTACCCAGCCGGGGCCTTATCTTGCATTTCTAGGAGCTTTTAGCTCAAGGCCGTGGCCTTCCCATGCGTTCAGGCAGGAGAGGCCAAGACTTGCCCTCTCCTCCCGTACCCGAGACCCTGCGTTCGGCCGACCTCCCAGGAGCCGCCACCCAGTTGCCCCATTTAATCTGCCCAGTGACAGGGCAAGGGGACTTTTCAGTCCCCTTCCACAGAGGGACGATGTGGGCCTGGGGTGGGCGAAGCAACTGGCCCAGTGTCTCTGCCCTGGACAGAGGCAGCACCGGGTTCCGACGGTGGACACATTCGGCTCCGAGAACCGTCCAGTGGCAGCCTGCTGAGCCGCTGCTGCCTGCCTGTCCCTGTCCCTCCCCCGCCCCCGCCCTGGCCCCCTGGTGGCCTGTTGGGCTGCGGAACCCAAACAGGCCTGGCCTGCGGGGTCCTGGTTGCCTGGCTCTGGTCGTCCATGTGAGAGCCCACGCGCCCCCTGACCCAGGGTCCCGCACCGGTAAAATCGGACTTGGATTCTCTCTCCCAGGGCTGTGCGGGGGACAGATGAGGGGGCCACACAGAGCCACTGGTCTGGGCCCTGCAGAAGCTTTGTGTCCTGGGTCTGGCTTTACCTCTGAGGCCTCACCTGTGCAATGGGCTGGAGCACCATGAGCATGTGTCCACCTGGGCAGGTGAGAAAGGGGTGCTCAGCAGGTGGCCAGAGGTCTCGTGTTCGTGACTTGCTGCAGGTCTTTGGGTTTTGTGACTGCCAGGGACCCTGGGGGTGGTGCACAGGCTTCATGCATAGTTCCCACCGGCCTGCCCAGTGGAGCCGCTGTGGGTTCATTTCATCTTCACTCATCCGCCTGTTCATTCGTTCGTGCACACCTTGAACGAACCCCTCGCAGAAGCCCTTCTAGGCCCCACCCGTGGGGCGGGAGAGGTCCAAGCTGGCCCTGCCCTGAAGGAGACGGCCAAAGGGCACTCAGAATGAGGAGGGTCACCTGTGTTTGGGGGCTGGTGGGGAGCCTCCTGGAAGCGGTGGCCCTTGAGCCAGGCCTTTGCAATAACCAGCGACAGGCTCCGTGGAGAGGCTGGAAGGGCATCTCAGACGGCTGGAATGCCACAGGCCGTCGCTGAGGGGAGCGGCTGCAGGACCCCGGTGGATTCTCGTACCCGTCGAGGGGCGGGGCAAACTCAGCAGTAAGTCTGAGCAGGGCAGCCCAGAGGACAGGGCAGCAGGGAGCCATGGAAGGTTCTGGAGTAAAGGAGTCACACAGGCAACCGATGCGAGGCAGGGAGGAGCCCCCATAGCAGGCCGCTTCCACCCTGTCCAGCCTGGGCCACAGGGGCCCGGCGGGGCCAGGGGCTGTGTTGGGACCTGGCCGGACATTCAGGAGCTGCCAGGAGGCGGGCGGTTGCAGTCGACAAGGCCTGGCCACCCTGCCAGGGTCTTCTTTATGTAGCTGACTGTGGGACACAAGGGGCAGGAGCCAGGACCCTGGCCTGGGTCCCTGTAGCCTCCTCTGTGTCCTCAGACACAAAGCTTAGCCACATAGTGTCACCATTTCCTCGTCCCCTTAACGGGACCTTCCTACAGCTTTGCCCCGAGGACTAACGGAGCCAAGGCGTGAACTGGCTGCCTACCAAGGTCTGCCGAGGAAGGTGGGTCCAGGTCCCTGTCTGACTGCCGTAACTCCAGGGTGGAAGCCGAGAGCGTGGGCTCTGGAATGTGCCATCTGGGGCTGAGCCCTGTGCATGTCCCCTGGTCACCAGCTAATCCTAGGCAAGCAAGTCACAGCACCTTTCTGCATCTGCGAGATGGGGCGGTGGCGGCACTTGCCTCCCTGGGGTGGGCGTGAGAGTGAGTGGCTTGTGTGCACAGGTGTCCCTGGGTGTCCTATTGAGAGAGCCCTGCACCCTCCCTTCTCTGGTCATCAGCCCCTGGGCAGGGAATACAACGGAACCCACTCCACCGGGGGCCCCCTAGGCCTCCTCCACCCCCACATCCCAGCCCCCCGAAATGGCATGACCGTAGCTGAGGCTGACTAAAGGACCCCTGGGGGCGTCCCCTTGCCCAGGTGTGCGCACCTTACCTGGGGAGACAGAACAGAGTGGGCACTGCGCTCCCGCCATTCTTGCAGACAAGCACTGCCCTGCCTCTGCCTCAGGGAGCCGGGAATTCCTGAGTCAGGGGGCATGCGGTTAATGATTGGCCACCGGGAGGTCATTTATATTGGCTAAGCGGGCTTAATTAGGCTGGATTGGAGGGCTACCAGGAGCGCACAAAGACTGTGAAGGGTTAGTTAACCTCTGAGAGATTACATTGTATTCAGCGCTCTGTTAAAGTTTGAATTAATTTTTCTCATGGGTTTGTTCACATTCTAATTTTCAACTAAATGAGACATCTGTTTCAGAAAAGGAAAATTTGCTCTGGTTGTCATGGCAACTATCGCTCTGTAAGAAAATTATTCCAATGGTTACTTTAGAACAGAAAGACAGAAATGCAGGACATAAAGCCGCCGCCATGGCTCGGTCGGAATTCTGATTCATCCGGCCTCCCTGAGAGTCTGTGTGTCCTGGACACGGGGCCAACCTCGGCCCCCGGCCCTTGGGCAGTCAGGCTGGGTCCGGGCGCCCTGAGGTGGGCGTGGGACCACCGCCTCTGGGCACCCAGTGCTGGGGTGTTCACGGGTCTCAGATTGAGGCCACCCTGAGGCGGGTGGTTCACTGAGGGGCTGGCTGATCCCACTGCTTGGATAAAAGCCCGGGACCCCCGGGCAGCTTTGCACTTTAACCTCTGGCCCCAAAGGACCTTGCAGGATGAGGGTGGAGTGACTGAATGCAGAACGTTGGGACAGCTGAGGGCTGTCGCTGACCTGAGGAAGGACGGTGCCATTCTATGTCCCTTCTCCCCAGGCAGGAACCTGGGTAGATGACACCGTATCGGGGGCAGGGGACCGGAGGCTTGTCCTGACCTTGGGACGTCACCCTGAGGACTGCAGTCTGTCAGTTGTGCATCTCTGGTCCCCACCTTCCGGCCGAATGTCCCTGGCTGCCCTTGAGAAGGGCCCCCAGCCCGGGGACAGTGCTCCCCAGCCGCTGCACCCTGGGCAGGGTCCCCCCTGGACGTGTTGTGCCCAAGTTCCAATAAAAGCCAGAACGTCACTGTCTCCCCTCGACAGTGCTGGTGTTAGGGAGCGCTCTCCTGGTGGTGGTACAGTGTGACCCTTACACCCTCCGTCCCCCGTCAGGCAGGGCGCAGGGCACTGAACAAGGGCCATCCCTGTGCTCATGGGGTAAGGTCTGGGGGCAGAGGTGTTATTGCCCCATCTGACACGGTCTGGGAGAGGTGAAGTGACCAGCCTGGTGGCAGAGCGGGGAGGGCTGAGGTCAACTTCAGTGTCTTTCCCGCCCATTAGGGGGGACAAGGCAGCCCCCTTTCCCAGCCTGACCCATCCCCCACCCCGAGGCTGCTTTGAGGCTTATGCACCTCATGTCCTCGAAGACAGGCATGGGGGGAGGTGGGGAGGGGAGGGTGGTGGGAGGCCTGTGGGCAGCGGTCCCCAAACCCGCGGGTTCAGACCTGCAGGCCTCCACGGGCTCTGCCTAGGACCTGCTGTGTGGTATTGGGAAGTGGGGCGACCTCTAGGGGCAGGGTGGACCCCAGCTTCCTGGGATTTGAAGCGATGTGTTTCCAAGAACCAGGCAGGTGCATCTACGGGGGACTGTCACCCCCGAGGAGGGTTCATCAGTGCTGGGCCAGGGGGAGGTGGGGCCGGGCAGGACTCGACCTCCGGGGCCTCTGATTTGTTTCCAGTGTCTATTTTGAAGCCGCCTGCTGCGGCTCCTGGAACCGACCCACGCTTCCTCTCTGTATTGGCGAGGCCTGTGCTTCTTGTAAATACTTGGTCAGATTTCTGAAAATGGGTCCTGCGTTTGGAAGGCCACGGCAGAAGCGCATGGCTCCTTCTCACCCCGGCTGGTGGTGCCGGAGGCCGGGGCGGGGGGGCCACCTGCAGAGCGGCTTTCAGGTGGCCGCAGCCACGCCCTGCCTCAACCCGAGGGCACTGTGAGTGTGACAGGGGCTTGGAAGTGACAGTTCCACCAGCTCAGCCCATCAGGATGCCAGGACGGTCAGCTGTTTCTGACGGGGACCAGGGGGGACAAGCGCTTGACTTTGCTCCTCAGTGCACACGGGTGTGGGTGTCTCTTTTAAAAAAATAAAATAAAATATTTTATTTTATTTTATTTTATCTTAGTTGTTGTTCAAGTACAGTTTTCTGTCTTGTACTCCCATCCCAGTTTGGGTTTCTCTTTAAATCTAAAGGTATTTAACAGAAGTGTCCCTTCTCTGCTATGATGGACTCTGGTGTTTTCTGCTCTTTCTTTTGCTTTTACTTTTAAAAAATGCTGTTGTGACCCGTCAAAGTGCAATTTGAAAACCCTGCGCTGGGCCAAGCGTTTTTCATCCCAGCTTCATGGGTGGGTTCTAGGAGGTGTTCGCAATGACGGTGATGACGGTGGTTACGATGGTGGTGGTGATGGTGGTGGTGGTGATGATGATGATGGTGATGGTGATGGTGATGATGGTGGTGGTGATGGTGATGATGATGGTGATGGTGGTGGTGATGATGATGATGGTGATGATGGTGATGGTGGTGGTGGTGGTGATGATGGTGGTGGTGGTGGTGGTGATGATGATGATGGTGATGGTGGTGGTGATGATGGTGATGGTGGTGGTGATGGTGATGGTGATGATGGTGGTGGTGGTGATGATGGTGGCGATGGTGGTGGTGATGGTGATGATGGTGATGGTGATGATGGTGATGGTGGTGGTAATGGTGATGGTGATGATGATGGTGATGGTGCTGGTGATGATGATGATGGTGATGGTGATGGTGATGATGATGATGGTGATGGTGATGATGGTGGTGGTGGTGGTGATGGTGATGATGGTGATGGTGATGATGGTGGTGGTGATGGTGATGGTGATGATGGTGATGGTGATGGTGGTGGTAATGGTGATGGTGATGATGGTGGTGGTGGTAGTGATGGTGATGGTGATGATGGTGGTGATGATGATGATGGTGATGGTGATGGTGATGATGATGATGGTGATGGTGATGATGGTGGTGGTGATGGTGATGGTGGTGGTGATGGTGATGGTGATGATGGTGGTGGTGGTGATGATGGTGGCGATGGTGGTGGTGGTGATGATGATGGTGATGGTGATGATGGTGATGGTGGTGGTGATGGTGGTGGTGGTGATGATGATGGTGATGGTGATGATGGTGATGGTGGTGGTGATGATGATGTTGGCAGCTTCAGTGCACTGAGTATTTACTGTGAACCAGGAGCTGTACATGGAAAACTGACGTGATTCTCTCAACAGCCCTGCTGAGGCGGGTGCTGTTACTGCCCCCATTCTCCAGATGGGGGAATTGAGGTATAGAGAGAAGTTAAGCCACCTGCCTCAGTCAGGGCCTCCCTGACACTCCAATTCCCTTGAAGTCCGGTGTGACGTGGTGTGTTTCTGTGTGGGGGGGAGACGTTTTCATGTGGGGAGAAGCTCAGCTTCCTGCCATGCAGGGCAGCCATGTGCGGGGTACCTGAGGGTGGCAGTGCCCTCTGAGGGGCTTGTCCCCAGCGCCTCCCACCCACCCACCCACCATTCCGCAGCTCTGGCCACCCGGTGCCCTCACTTGGTGGATGCCTCCTGTCGGGGATCCCCTGGGACAGCCCCTCCCTGGGGTGCACGCAGCCCCTCTGAGCTCCGCCCTTCACTGCCCATTTCTCCCGTCACCGGCTCGGGCAGATGCCCAGGCCCCCATCTGCTCTCTTGGGGCCCCCTCAGCTCCCCACCCACCAAGAACAAGGCAGGAGCCCACAGCCCTTTCTTTCCTTGAGGCCAAGACTCAGGCTGGCAGGGCCTGGGGAGGCGGGGGCCTGTTCTACCTGCTGTCAGTAAGTTTTTCTGGGGTACACTCGGGTCTCTTTAGAACGTGGGGCCCATTCAGCAGCTCTCCGAGGCCACAGGAGAACTGCTGCGTGACATCTGCTCCCAGGTTCCCTCACTCCGTGTGCCCTCTGCCCCCCCACTGGTCTGCCGGCCCCTGGGCTGGTGCAGGGGGAGCAGGGGGCCTGGGGCGGAGCTTTGGGACGAGGGTGGCAATGGTGATGGCGGTGGCTGAGTGCTTTGGGTGGGGTTCCTAGGTGTCCCCGCGTTCCCACCGTCCCCTGTCCCAGCACTGATGGCCTTCCTCCAGGGTGACAGTTCAGGATCTGATAATGACCTGAGCCCAAGGGACTCTTGGGAGGCTTTTGTTGGGAATGAAAACCCAATTCTTACGGCTGCCCGTGGGCCCACGGCCCTGGGAAGTTCAGCGGGGGGTGGGTGTCTGGTGTAGCTGGATCCAGCTGGCCGTCCTGGGCCCTGCTGGTGTGCACAGAGGAGGAACTGCCCTCCCCTCTCCCGGAGTGAGACAGTGGAGGCCACACATTCACCACCGAGCCAGCCCGGGGGAGCGCCCTGCACCGATCGGCCTCCGTCCTGGGTGGGCAGCAGGCTGGGGTTTCACTCACTGGCCCTGCTCTTAGGGTGGGGGTGGGCTCAGCCCTCCCCGGACCCCTGGTGGGGGCTTCGGCTGGAAGTGGGAGTGAGTGTCCTCCGGGGACACACCCCCCGCAGGGGCAGGTGCCACTGTTCTCTGTGGGTGTCCTGAGGAAGGTTCGGAGCAGGGAAGGTCTCTGGCAAAAGCTGATTATTATGCCTTTCCTTTTATTGCATAAATAACACTTGTTTATCACAGAAAAAGAGACTGCAGTTAAGCAGGAGGGAAAAGGGAAGGGAAGGCAGGCGATGCCCACGTTCTCTCCCCTGCCAAGCCCGGGCGGACCCCGCTGGCACCCGGTCGGAGTTCCTAGGCGTCCAGCTGGCCCCCCATGGCGTTCGGTGCCCTGCCTGCTTCCCTGTCCCGTGGTGGCCCCCACACCTGCCGGCCCCTCTGAACCGCTGCTCTTCTCCCACAGGCAGCCCTGGTTTTATGGCTGGGGCTTTAACCTGCCGAGAGGACAAGCCCTGCTGGAGAAGTGGAACCTCATTCCCGAAGGCGTGGACGTCCTGATAACCCACGGACCCCCACTGGGTAAGAGCCAGCCCGTGCTAGCCCTGGGGTCCCCAGTCCTGGGCCCCGCCGCCCTGCCCCAGCCCGCTCTCTCTGAGGGAGGATGCTGCGGTCGGGGTGGGGGGAGCCCAGTGTGCTGGGGCATCGGGGTGAGTTGACCCCCTGCTCCCTGATCTCCTGAGCCGGGAGCCGAACTTGCTGCCTCCAGCTGAGTCCTGGGCACTCAGCACCACCAGGGCGGCTCCTACAGGCCCCGCCTCCTGCGCCCCTCACCTCGTCAATCACTGGGGGCCTCCCCCCACCCATCCCACAGGGCGCAGGGCCTGTGGACCCCAGCCCAACATCTGCTCCCACCCCCTCTCCTCACCCGGCTCCACTTCCAGTCCATCAGCTTGACCCTTCGGTTCTACCTCTGAACGGTTGGTGTCCCACCTCTTCCCCTCTTTTCGCCACCGCTGTCCTCACCACGGTCCAGGCCATTCTCTCTCTGATGACCCCCTCCCTGGCCCCCCAGCCCCAAGTCTTGCCCCTTCCACTCCGCTCTCCTCACAGCAGGAGGAGGGAGTTCTCTGAGTTGTCAGCTCTGCCACGCTATCCCTCTGTAATCCTCTGTGGCTCCCTCAGTCCTTAGAACAAAGGTCGAACTCCTGGCAATTCAGCCCAGACCAGCCTCCCTCTCCCACCTTGGCCTCTGCTGAACCTGCCATCATGCCCTCGGGCCTCAGAGCTAAGCAGGGCTGGGCACTGCTGGGTGGGGCCCCCCGCAATGCAGAGCCTGCCTCCACGGCTCACAGGCACCAGACCACGGGGTAGAGGGGCCCAGCGTGGCCAGCCCAGTGGGTGAGGGGAGCCCAAGGGTAGGGGGAGAGACGGAGGCAGCCAGAGGGGGCCTGGGGAGCTTACAGAGGAGGTGACCAGCGAATGGGGTCAGGAGAGGAAGGGGGTGCGTCCCAGGTAGGAGGGGCTACGGGCGAGGCCCAGGACACCGTGCGGAAGGTGTGCCAGGTGCCTCTCTGCTCCCCAACACCGTGCAGAGAGGAAGGCTTTGCTGTCCCCGTTTTCAAAGGGAGGTGGCTCCGAGTCCCAGGAGCCCTGAGAAGGTTTAGGGGCAACAAACAGCCGTTGTCACTGGGGCTGCGTTTGTGCCTCTGGAAGCCTGCTGACCCCTGGGAAGAGCTCCCTTCAACGTTTGTTGTCACGCGGTGAGGCCCTGGGCAGGTGTTTCCCCTCCCTCCCTCCTTTCCACCCCTCGGTCTGTCTTCCCAAACGGTATCTTTGGGGGTCCCACTCTCCCAATTCACCCCCCACCTGCCTCACTCACAACACCCAGCTCCCGTTCTGGGGATGCCTGTGCCTAGTGCAGCCCAGTGGTTGGGTGCCGAGACCAAGGCACAGAGAGGTTAAACGGTTTGTCCAAGGTCACACAGCAAGTAAGGAGCAGATCCTCAGACTTAAACCAGGCATCTGCCCCAGGCCTGCTCCCTGCCCACCTGCCTACTCCCTGCCTCTTCTGTCCTTCCTCCCCTCCTCTCCTCCTCCTCCTTTTCATTCTCTCTCCTCCTCAGGGCCTCTCCCTCCCTCTCTCTCTCTGCCTGATTCTTTGACTTGAGGGAGCCCCTCCCCTCCCAACAGTAGTAAAAACCCTTTGCCCCACCCCACCCCCCAAAAGAGAGGGGTGGAGAGGGCCCTAGGCACTCGCCTGAGTACCAATCATCTCTGGTTGGTGTAGCCGTGGGCGGGTAACAAGCCGCTGCCGTGTGGGCAGCCGCAGAAGGCGGGCAGGCACGCGGACCCTGCCCTGGCCACGCAAGCTGCACTGCGCTGAAGGAAGTTTATGTTCATGATTTTGTGATGTTTGTTTAGAAAGCTTTCGACGTGCAAGTCTTCCTCCTGGGTCCCTCTCTGCTGCTGGCCGCTGGGAGGCCCTCGGGCCTCTGCCGCCCCTCTCAGGCCTGTGGTTGCTGTTCTCTGCAATGGGTGGTTGCCGTCCTTGAGACCACCTCAGCATGAGTAGTCAAGCAGCTCCACCCCACAGCCCGGGCTCCCTCTGGTCTTTCGTCAGCGTGGCTCTGTGCACGGGCACAGAGGAGGGGGAGGCCGCATGGCCCCAGGCATGCCTGACAGACCCCGGTTTCCCTTCCCGAAGTTGGAGGCAGGGCCTGGCCGGGCGGAGCGTGCCAGGGACATGGGTGCGAGGGGAGCTTCATCTAGGCCTATGGGCCCAGAACCCCCAGTCTCCGAGGCTGCAGAAGTGGCCACCTGCGGCCCTCGGGGCTCAGGGCTGGGCTCACTGCCCACGGCGCTCCCCCCTGCACAGGCTTCCTGGACTGGGTCCCCAAGAAGATGCAGCGGGTGGGCTGCGTGGAGCTGCTCAACACGGTGCAGAGGCGTGTCCAGCCGCGGCTGCACGTCTTCGGCCACATCCACGAAGGTCAGTGTGTGGGGTGGGGGAGGGGACCGCACCTGCCGGGGGCTTCTCACTGGCCCTTTAGTGGCCGCCTCCCTCATCTCTACGCTGCAGGGGAATGGCCCACAGGTGTTGACAGTGATGGTGATGCTGCTGGTGGTCATGGTGGCCGTGGCAGTGATGGTGATGATGATGGTGATGGGACGATGGCGGGGATAATGGTGGTGGTGACGGCGATGAGGATGTCAGTGATGCTGTCTCGCTGTGTGTGGCCCAGCACGGAGCTGAGCCCTGTGCCTGGGTTACCGTCTCACTGACGGCAGCCTTGGGAGGTGTGCCTGTCACTATAATCTCTATTTATAGGCGAGAGACCCGGTTGAGAGTTTCCAGAGCTTGGCCCAGGTGGCTGAGTGCCGCCCGACTCCCACCCTCTCCAGCCCCCTCCCTGCTCCAGGGCCTGGCCTTACCCCTCGGCTTCCACAGGGGTTTGCTTCCTTTCCAGGGTACGGCGTCATGGCGGACGGGACGACCACCTACGTGAACGCGTCTGTGTGCACCGTGAACTACCAGCCCGTGAATCCGCCCATAGTCATCGACCTCCCCACCCCCCGGAACTCCTGACTGCCCCTGCGGCCCTGGCCCCGCCGCCCCCGGCCGCGGCGCACGCCTGGCTGACGGTGCGGCCCCACCATGCGTCCGCCCTTCCCTGCAGACAGCCCGTCTGGCCGCGGGGACCTGCCCGGCAGATGAGTTGAGGCCTTGCAATGAGGAGTCTCACGCCCAACTTCTGTCACCTGGTGTCGGGACCCTGTGGGTCCCTGTCGGGGGTTCTGTGCTCATCACTTTCTTCTGTGTGTACATTCCGTGTGTACATTCCGTGTGTACCTCGTTAAAGAACCTACCAAGCCCGGGGCCCCGCCGTGTTTGGGAAATGGCTGAATCTTCATCCTTCACAGGTGGACACCTTCATGGGTCTGGGAGGCTACTGCTCGTGGGCAGATTCCGGAAGCTCTTGCACAGAAGCCCCCTCTAACCCAGGGTCTGTGCAGCCGCCAGCCCCAGGGCGGGGGCTGGGCGGGAGGTTTTGTGGTCGGGTGCAGACTGCCCCTCCCCATCTCTGCCCAGGCCCTCCGAGGGGGCGCTCGGGGACATCTCAGGAATTGGGCTGCACCTGGCCAGGCCTGCACGCTGCTGCCTCGGGTCGCTCCGTGTTCTTCCTGTAGCTGTTTGTGCTGACTGGGACCGTGGCCCGGGCGTCCCCGGCGCTTGCTCGGGGCCCGGGTGGGTTGGGCGTTGGTTCTAGAGTGTGAGCCGCTCGCGTGCCCAGGACCAGCTGGAGGGTTTCCAAGCCACGGACGACCCCTGGTCCTGTGGGGGCTGCGATGTTCCACGGGGCTCAACAGCCTGGAGGGTCCGCAGGCCGAGGCGACCCTGCCCCATGTGCATGGCCGTGAGGGTGTGCATTGCACGCTCGCACGCTCACACACTCACACTTGCACACACTCACACACTCACACGCACGCCTCTCTTAATCCAATGAGTGGGTCCTGTGCTTCTGGTCTCCACCCTCGCACCACCGTGCTCCAGTGGGTCCGGCCCTCGCGGGGTTTCCCGCACGTCGTTTGGGGTCCGCCTGGCGTGCCTACCACTAAGGACGGCCGAGCGGGTCACGGTCTTCCTAGTCCCAGCCCCCGCTGGCCCTTTACCGGGAGGTGGCACCGTGACGGCAGGCCCTGGGCCCCAGCAGCTCCATGCAACGGGGCCTCTTTTACTTTTTAAAATCAGAACAGGGTGGGGGCAGGGGTTGGGGCTGGATCCTGAGGGAGGGGCACCAGCGGGGCCAGAGGAGGGGGAGGCGAGGGGGCGGGACAGGTGTGTGCAGGGCTGGGGCCGGTCTTCATGTAAAATTTGAGTATTTGGCCATCATGGGGTTTTTTTTTACATCAGTTTTGATTTTTAAAAAATATTAGGTTCAGATAATATCATGCATTGTCTTTACAGAGTTTTTTGTTCCCCCGCTCGCCCTCCCCCCAAGTTGTGATCCCAAAGGGGACCCTGTTCGCCCCAGGCCTGGGGACCAGCACTGCCCTTTGCACGGACAGTCTCCTCTCATCCTCGGCCAGTCCTGCAAGGCTGGCGCCGCTGGCCCATTTTAGAGATAAAAGCGACAAAGATCAGAGAGGCAAGGCAACAGCCCGAGGGTGCACAGCCCAAGGGGCAGAGGCAGGATTTGACAGCCCCTGCTTTTCTACCACCTGCAAGGCAATGTGTGGTCCAAGGGTTTTTTAATTTAATTTTTTAATTTAAGGGTCCTGTTCAGAACCTGTCTGGTTTGTCTCTGAGAGAGAGAGTCCTGAGGTGAGGGACCGGTTCTCTGTGGCCCCTTCCCTGCTCCTGCAGGGCCCCGTGGGCCGCGGTCAGGTCCGGGGCGCCTGCAGTAGCCCCGCGCTGGCGCAGGCCGGCCTCACGCTGCGGGGTGCAGGGCTCTCGGAACCCGGTCTGACCCCAGTGCTTCCTGGTGGCCGGGCTGGTTCTAAGGACCCCGGGGCCCGGACGCTGGCACGCGTGCCGTGTGGGTGGAGGAGACAAGGCCCTTCAGCCGCCTCTGCCGGCTTTTCTGTGTGGGCCACAGTCTAGAAACTTTAAAAACATTTTCCTAAGGTATCTTCAGAATATGGTGTATTTTTATGTGGAAAAGAAAAGTTATGAAGGCAGCAGTTCCTTTGAAAAGATTCATGGGAAGTCCTGGAGGTGGGAAAGCTGACACGTGGCCCTCGGTCATCTCGGCCCCACGCGGTCCTGGCTGTAGTGTTTTGTTTTTTCTCTTGTCAAGCATGTCAGACAATAAAGTCTTTGTAAAAAGAAAGAGTCTCTCCTGGGGGTGTCTCCGCGACTCTCTGGGCACTGAGGTGGCGGGGTGGGGTGGGCGGTGCCCCCCCGGGGGTTCCTGGGTCCTGGGCGGCTTTCCCAGGCCGAAGCCCTCCGGTCCACGTGTCAGCGACTGGTGTCCCGGGAGCTGGAGGCCCCGTTTGGCGGCCTGGTTTCCTGAAGCACAGTGCCTGCCGGTGGCCTTCGCTCTGGGCTCTTCCCGGAGCAGCGCGTCCACCCAACCCTCGTCCGGCTAGGGGTCCAGGTGTTGCCCACGGAAAGTGCTGGCGAGTGTAATGACTCCAGGCTCAGAGCTCCCAAGGCTGCTCAAACTCTGCTGTTTTCAACCGTCAGTGGACTCGTCGGCACACCCACCCACTCCCCTACCCACCCACCCCTCCCTCCACCAGCCGCCTGTCCACCCAGCCACTCCACGAACACTCGCTGAGCACCCCCCACGGGCCTGGCTTGGACCAGGGAGGTGGCGGTGGGGCCGGCGACAGGGTCAGCGCTGACGAGGGGTGGATGCCGCGGTGAGGGCAAAGGAGAGCCGAGGACGGCGGCGGAGGTGGCGGGAGCAGGGGGAACAGGGTGGAGGAGGGAAGCTCTGCTCTGCTTGCGTCTCCTGAGCTGGAGGTGCCCTTCGGAGTCCGTGGAAGGGGTCCGGAGCCGGAGGGGGGGGGACGGACCTGGAGGACGGAGGCCCTCTCTCTGGAGGCCAGTAGTTCAGGGTCATACCTGAAGCCTTGGGGCCGGGGGAGACCTCCCAGAGGGGCACGCAGAGGGCAGGACGAGCCGCCGGGGCAGACGCAGCGATGGCAGCCTCTGTGAGCCTGTCCCGGGACACTGTTCTTTCCCCGCCGAGGAGTAACCTCCCCCAAGGCCTCACAGGCCTGCGACAGCCCTTCCTGGGCCTTGGCTCCTTGGCCCCTGGGCCGTGGGCTGTCAGGAGGAGCTGCTGGGCTTGAGGCACCCGGCTGGTCCTCTGGGCCAGGGTGCAGGGCAGGGCTCCGGGGCAGGAGGGGGACCTCCGGCTGCTGCCACCTCTGGTAGCAACGGGCATTGCAGGGGCTGCTGGAGAGCACCAGGGGCCTGAGGCTCCTCCTAGACGTAGCTGCTGCCCAGCCTCCTGCTCCTGCCGCCTCTGGTGTAGACATCTGGGTTCTGACTCACCTGGGATTTGCACCAGTGGTGAGAGCAGGGGGCGCCCGGGGCCTGGGCTCTGGTGGTCCAGCCCTTGTGCTCGTGCATACCTTGCCCCGGGTGTCCCCATGGCCTGAGAGGATGACAATGCAGGCTGGGGTCCCAGATAACCCTCCTGTTGCCAGGGGCAGAGCAGTGGACACGTTCAGCCAGCTGCCTCCCCGCCCTGTCCCTCAGCCCTTTGGTAAGTTCATTCTCCGGGAGCCCCGCCCCCAGCAGCTCTTGCCCGTAATTCAATTCGGCTTCCGGGGACCTGATCCTTGAACCTGTGAACCTCCAAGGGCACCACATTCCCTTTTCTTCCAGAATAGAGGAGCCCCTGAATAATCCAGTGGAGGTGACACGCTCTGTGAGCATGGGCTCACCCAGCACTCCCCCCGATGCCCCCCACAGCTCCCAGCTGGGCCCACACCAGCCTGGCCAGCTCGGGGGCTTGTCCTGGAAGGGTCCCCCATCCCCTTGGAGGCCGAGACCACAGAGATCTGCAGGATGCGGGAAGCAGACCCCGCTCTTGGCATGTCCCGGGGGGACTTTGGAAGGCTCCTCTGATCCCAGAAAAGACGTTGAACCCTCCTTCCCTCTCTTACATGCTTGGGGTGCAGTGAGTGGCAGATGGGGTCAGGCTCGGGGGCCCTGAGGACGAGCAAACCCAGCGTGCAGGGGCAATCCGGGAAAGCTTCCCGGAGGAAGGAGCCTGGCTGGGCCCTGAACAACAGGACACGGTTTTCCCATTAAAAAAATCATTTTCATTGTGAAATGATGTTAGACTTACAGGAGCATCGTAACGACGCTACAGAGTTGCTCTGTGCCCTTTGCCCAGGCCCCCCAGGGCTAACATGACCGGGGCACACTCATCAACCAGGAAATAACATCCGTGTAACCCTGTGAATCCGTTCTCTGCCTGGCCGTCGGCGGGCTTCCATCCACGTCCTCCCTCTCTTCCGGAATGCCACCCCGACTCCACGTTGCACTTTGCCGTCCTGTGTCCCCAGTGTCCTGTGGTCTGTGACCGCTTCTCAGTCTCTCCTCCATTTTCACGACTGTGACGGGTTTGAGGCTGGCCAAGGGCCTCCGTGGGTTTGCTGGACGTTCTCTCAGGACCAGACGGGGTTCTGCATCCCGAGGAGAATTGTTTCACCGCCAGAAAGCCCCCTCGTCGGGCCCCCTCTTAATGACGGGAGTTTTCAGAACAGCTTCTGCAGTCCCGCCGGCAAGGAGCCAGTTTCCCGGTGGGTCACTCCCCCGTCGGACTGAGTGTGTGTCCACTTAAAAAACTCTAGCGATATGAGGATGTGTGTGGTTTATTTTTTTGTTGTGGTGGTTTTATTCTATTTTTTAAGATTTTATTTATTTTTAGAGAGAGGGGAAGGGAAGAAGAGAGAAAAACACCAATGTGTGGTTGCCTCTTGAACACCCCCCCCCCTACTGGGGACCTGGCCCACAACCCAGGCAAGCGCCCTGACTGGGAATCAAACCAGCAACCCCTTGGTTCATAGTCCAGTGCTCAATCCACTGAGCTACACTACCCAGGGCTCACTGTGGTTTTAATTTCCATTTCCTTAATGGCTAATGATATCGATTTTCATACGTTCATCTGCCATTCACATACATCCTTTGGAGAAAGTGTCTGTTCGGATCTTTTCTGCTCTTCCTCAAAAATGAGGTGGTTTTTGAGTTTTAACAGCTCTTCACGCTCTGGAGACAAGGCCGTAACTGAGTATATGACTTGCCGATCTTTTCTTCCACTCTGTAGGTTGTCTTTTTCATTTTTTTAACAGTTTCTCAGAGGAAAAAAGTTTTTCATTTTGATGAAGAGCAATTTATCAATCTTCTCTCTTATGAATTGTGCCTTTGGTGCAGAACCTAACCACCCATTGCCAAGCCCAAGGTCGAGCAGGTTCACCCTGGGGATTCCCTGCAGAGTGATCGTTTCCTGTCTCACACTCAGGTCTGCGGTGCCGGTTGGGTTCTGTCTGAGGCGTGAGGGTGTGTCCAGCTCACCGGCAGAGAAACCAGCTTTGCCGTTTCTCTGCTGAAATGTCTCTGCACGTTTGTCTCCAATCAGCTGACTGTGCTTGTGTATGTTTCTGGGCTATTTTTTAAACTTCACACGAGGACACATTTATTGATTTGAGAGAGAGAAACATCAATCCGCTGCCTCCTGTATGCGCCCTGAGGATCAAACCTACAACCTGGGTACGTGCCCTGACCAGGGATCGAACCCCTGACCTTGCGGTGCATGGGAGGACGCTCTGACCAACTGGGCCTCACGGGCCAGGGCTGGGTTCTCTATTTTTGTCCCTTGATCTATACAGTCTGTTTTGGGGGCCAACATCATACTCTAGTCATTATTGTAACTTTACAGGTAAGTCTTAAAATTGGGTAGTGTGAATCCTCCCATTTTGTTCTTCTTTTTTAGAAGTCGTTTGGCTATTCTAGTTCCTTTGCCTGTCCACATACATTTCAAAATTAACTCGGCAAACACAAATCTCACTGAGATTTTGGTTGGGAATGCGTAGAAGCTGCAGATCAGAGGGAGAAGTGTGGTATTTCGAAACATCGAGTCTCACAGTCAGCGGGAACCACAACTGTCCCCATGTCCTCGACCCGTGGCTCCTTTTGCCCGCGCTCGCCCTTTCCATGCAGACGCCGCGCACATTGCGTTCCAATCGGACCCAAGCACTTCATGGGGTTGGGAGGGGCGGGGGGCGGGGGCATCACGAGGAACGGTGCTCTGGGACTCCGCGTCCCTGCAGACACACAGGCACACGGTGCCTTTTGCAGACTGACTTTGTAACTCGGCTTAGTTCGCCTTTTTTTGGGGGGGAGGGCGTTCTTTGGAATTTCCTGTGTAGACGACCACCCACCTCATCTGCAAAAAGGGACCATTTTATTTGTTCCTTTCTACTTTCCGTTTTTCCAGGAGTTTTGTTTGTTGGCCTCATCACACTGGCTGGGACCGTCGGCGTGACGCTGAGCGTCAGTGCTGAGCCACGTGCCCGCCTGGCTCCCGACCGAGGGGAAACGCCTGCTCTCAGTCACCAGGGCATCAGCTGCAGTCCTGTGTGGGCGTTTGACCACACGGAGGACCCGCGTACCGATTTGACAGAGAGGAAGGGCCAGCGAGCGAAGGAGAGAGGCAGACATGGATGTGAGAGAGCAACTTCGGGAGGTTGCCTCCTGCACTTGCCCGACCAGGGATCGAACCCTCAACCTTCAGTGTGAGGGATGACGCTCTAAACGACAGAGCCACCGGCCAGGGCATTCAGTTTTTTGTAAATGTGTTCGTTCAGCTAAGGAAGTTCCTTTCTGTTCCCAGGATGTTGGAAGTTTTTCTTATGAATTAATGCTGAATTTTGTCAATGCTTTTTCTGCATCTATCGGGACGACGGTGCATTTGGTGTGGCGGGTGTGGGCGGGTCTGAGGGTCTGCCCTCCTGGACGGTCACCGGCTTCCTGGGCCCACGGCTGCATGTTATCTTCACGCCTGGGGACTGTCTCTCCCTCCTTTCCTGGCCTCTCCCGTGTGTGCATACGTGTTGGTCGGTGCACCTGATTTTACTCCACAGGTCTCTGGGGCTCTGTTCATCTTCATTTTTTTTTTTAAGACTAGATAATCTCAATTCACCTGCCTTCAAGTTTTCTGAGGATGTAAAGTTCTCATCTTTTTAAAAAGATTTAATTTTAGACAGAGGGTAAGGGAGGGAGGAAGAGAGAAAAACATCAATGTGTGGTTGCCTGTCACATGCTCTGCACTGGGGACCTGGCCCCCAACCCAGGCATGTGCCCCGACTGGGAGTAGAACCGGCGACCCTTTGGTCCGCAGGCCGGCACTCAGTCCAGTGAGCTGCGCCAGCCGGGGCGCCTCCCTCCCACCTGTGAAGGACTTGCTGCTGTGGGGTTTTCCCCCTCTCTGCTGGTTGACGTGTGCTCGTTCTCTGCAAGCTCGCTCACCCTCCCCCGACTGCGCCGGGTCTGCTGCTGTGTCTGCTGCTGTGTCTGTCCCAGGTGGCCTTCGCCTCTGTGGCTGGTTTTCATTGTCAACGCCTGACTGGGATCCAGGGGCCAGCAAGGAGGGGAAGGGGGGACGGCCGTGCTGCCTGGGAGTGGGGTGCTGCTGCCTCCGGGCGATGGCCTTGACCGTGAGGGGCAGCCCCAGAACTGGAACCGGCCCGGCTGGCCAGGTCTGACCCAGGATGCAGAAGCACTGGGCCTGGCTGCGGGGAGGGGACCCCCGGTGCCCCCCAGGCACCCAGCAGGCTCTGATGAATGAAACCTCAGGAATTCCGAGCTTGTATCTCAGCGCTGGTGGTTCTTCCGAAGTCTCAAGAATCATTTCTGCAAAGAGTAACATTTTTATTTGCTCAGATGAATGGGGGGGGGTGCCTGAGTCTTGGGGACAATGTCAAGGCTGCCCGGAGCGGGCATCCCTGCAGCCGGGGTGGAGGCGCGGTGCTGAGCCCGGCTAAGCACCGGGAAAACGCTGGCTCGGTGTGGCCTGTCTGGTTTCTGGAGATGGTCTGGGGGGTCCGAGGAATTTCCCGGGTCGTACGGCTCTACTGGTCTCGGGGACCGGCCCTGCGTTCCCCCTCTGTCCACGCCGAGCACACCGCCATGGGCCCTACTGGAGAAAGGCCCTGAGGAAGTCGTTGTAGGAGATTTTCGAAGACAGTGTCTTGTCATAGTATTCCAGAATATGGAAGAACTCCTCCTCTGACAGGTTGATGCTGTATTCTCTCAGGACCTGCAAGACAGGAAGGAGGAGCCGGCTCCCGTGGCGCCATTCGAGGAGGCGGGCTGCCAGGGAAGGGCTGGGGATGCGCCTCCTCTGCCCGGGTCTGAACACCTCCCGGGGGCGTCGCCGCTCTCTCTCCCTGCCCCCCTCCCCCACACTATTTCCTCCCCACCCCCTCTCTCCTGAAGCGACCTGGAGGGAGAAAGGCAGGTGCTGAGGATGGGACGGCCCCAGGGACCCTCCTGCCACCACCCAGCCCTGGACTTCCGACCTCAGACTTCTACAGGGAAAACGGATGCCCACCGTGTTTCGAACGCCCACCGTGTTTGAGCTGTTGCTCCCCTGCCGTTACACAGCTGAAACGAACCCGAGTAATGGGCACCCTCGTGCCTAACCACTAACATCACGTGCCCTCCAGCGCCGCACCCCCGCCTCCGCCTGGACACCGAGGAGAGTGGCTGCTGAGAACTTGGCCCCAAAGTGCCGAAAAACCGCAGGAACCGGAAAGCACAGTGGGCCCCGAGGGCAGGGGACAGTCCTGGGTCCCCGGCTGCGCTCCAGGGCGGGTGGGGGCAGGCCCCTGGCTGGGTGTCCAGCAGGGCCCTTGGGAACCAGCGGCGGTGGTCATTATCATGGAAGAAAAGGTTCTGCAGTTTCAGTGGAAGCAGAGACAGCCCCGGGGGGTGCGTGTTCTGTGAGTGCGTTCTCAGGTCAGAGACCAGAGGGTCTTTGACGTCTTGACTGAGTTTTTTCTGGCAGTGACCTGAGCTCGGGGCCTGGTGGGGATGGGGGGCGGGGTTCGAGATTATTCTAAAAGTGGGGGTTTTAAGTCGCCCTTGGGAGTGGCGTGTCTTCCCCCTGGAGAGAGGGAGCAAAGGCCTGCAAGGTAGAAGCTTCCAGGCTGAGCAAAGGCCCCCAGAGGCGCTCCCTGCAGCGTGTGCCCCTCTGTGATGTGCACTCTCTTGGGGCACGAAAGGCCCTGAGTTGGTCTCTGGAGAGGACAGCTGCTGAGCCAGCCCTGCCGCATGGAGGGCGGCTGGGGGCACGGGGCCCTGAGTAGCCACAGCTGGGACCTTGCTTCAGCACCTCAGTGTTTCTGTGCTGTGCCATGGGCCCTGCAAGGCAGATGCAGGCCCTGGGTCCCCTATGGGGCAGGGGAAGGCCTGACATAGGGCCAGGGCCACTGCAGAGTGGGCACAGAGGGCACAGAGGGGCATCCAGAGGCCCTCAGGAAGGGGAACCCAGGCCTGCAGGCAAGGGGAAGCGCACTCTGCCCTTGATAAGCTGGGGGTCCTAAGGAGGTGGGGTCTGGGACAGCTCCTCACGTGCCAGCCTTCAATGGGGACCAGGATCCCCTTCTGCAGTCTCCCTGCCCCTGGCATTGGGCACCTGCTTCCTGTTCAGAGGCAAGAGCCACATGGGAGCTGGGCTCACCTTCCGGAAATCGGCCACGCCCACGAGCCCCGTGCTACCCACGTCGTAGGCTTTGAAGGTGCGCCGCATTGGCCGCCAGCAGTGCAAAATTTTGGGCTGAATGCGCAGCAGTGCCGAGTAAAAGGAAGAAGTCTCAGCACCAGCTTCTTTCTGGAAAAAAAACAAACAACCAAGGTGGGAGGTGGTGAGAAGAAGCTTTTGAATGTGAAGGATGTAGGGGCCCAACTGCAGCCGGGAGCTCCCCTCCTGCCTCCTGCCCAGGGGCCCTCTAGGCCCCGCCCGTGCCCCACTGGCCAGCCCCACTGCTCGCTGCAAGTTTGTGGGTGGGCTGTTGAAAACCACCGCTCATTCCTGTCTCCTGGCCCTCAACCTGGGAGGGAGGTGGCCTCTTCATCCCACTGCGCAGAAGGGAAGAGGAGCTCCAGGAGGCAACCATCAATCGATAGATCGAGGTTCTGCAGAAGAGCCCCCCCTCACCCCCGCCCTGCCGAATTCCTCTCCGGGAACGGGAGGGGGGGGGCCAGGCAGATACCCTACCAACTTCCAAATAGTTCAAGGAAAAAAGAGATTCCAGTTTGGGACTCCTAGTCGGTTACTATAATAAAGAGGCTCCCCCGCCAAACAAAACCCCACAAGTTTGTAATTATATCTAGTAATTAGACAGCACACGGCCCTGTGATTATTTCATTTAGGGGCCATTAGATTGGAAACCAGACGGCTTAGCATGTGCAGAGCCCCCTGCTGGTCTGAGTGCCACCGTGGTGCGTTGTGGGAACGACGTGTGACAGGCTCTGGGAGAGTAGCTTCAACACGGCGCCACGTTAAGGCAAATTAGTGCAGAGTTAAACTGCTTCCCCTTTCACACCGTTTAGCTCTCATGATGGGCGCTCGGCAGACTCGTGGTCAGTGGGTCTGTGTGTTCGGGACACGGCTGGTTGTCAATGCGGGGCGGGAGCAGAGGGACTCAGACGCTGCTGAGCAGCATCAGCCAGGGTGCTACAGCCTCACCCACCCCAGGGGACTGCAGCATCACCAGCCCCGCAAAGGGGATTAACACCCCTTCCTCCCCAACACAGGGAGGAAGGACCGGCTTTGCACACTCCCTGATCCACTCGCCCAGGCCTTGGTCGTCGGGAGAACAGCACAGGGGGAGGGAGTACAAGTCACAATGGCACAAGGGGAGGTGCCTCCGTGAGGCTTGCCCAATCGGGACCAAGATGGTGACCACAGAGGCCTGCCAATCTAGCCTGGGAAAGAAGGCATTGGTTGGGAGGTGCACCCATCAGGAGCCTGCGAAAGCTTGGGAAGTTGGTTGGTTATTTTAGAAAAGCTCCTGGCCTGTCCCCAGCCCGAGACAGCAGAATCTGTTTAACAAAGAAGCTCACTGTCTCTCCCTGGGGAACAGGCGCCTGGCCGGTTCCTTCGCACATTTGCACATTCTCTTCGTGGCGACCACGTGGGCCGGGAGGCTGCGAGGACTCCCAGTGAAGGCTCCAGCCAGGAGCCTGGCTACAGCAGCACCGCAGCCAGGAACAGCGCCCAGCTCCCTGTGTGGGGACTGAGACTGCTTAGTGCTGCCTGTGGGCTCCAGAGAACTCATCTTGAAAATGAAACACGACTCTGGACACTGGCCTTTGCCTTGGCCTTGATGAAGACACGGCTGGACTATTTCCTCGGTTGGACAGATGGAGACGGGACACAGGGCAGCCTTCTGTTTCCACCTGAATAAATCGCCACGCCACTGTCTCCCACCTGTGGGCCTCCCTCCCCACTTCCCCCGGCGACAAGGGGATGCCGGGCCCACCTGCTCTCGGGCACACAGCCGGGCCCGAGGGAGGGTCTCCACCCCAGCTGGTGCGGCCACCCGGAGCAGAGCGCCTCCGCCTCCCTGGTGGTCCCTGCCAGAGAACGCAGCCCCCCCCCCCCGCCTCCCCTGGGGCGTCTCTGCTGCTGGAGCCTGCAGAGAAAGCCCCCGGGGACCAAAGACATGGCCCTTTAGCTCCTCTGCAGGGCAACAGCCGGCCTGAGCCTCTCCCCCTGTGCACTTGGGGTGGGGCTGGGACGGGACAGACCTGGGCAGGGGCTCTCTCCTCGGAAAGGGTCGGGGGGAGGGGATGTGGCACTGCCGGTCAGTCAGGCCCAGGCAGCCAGGGCGATGGGTGACAGGACTATTCTGAACCACAGAGTGTGGCTGCAGCTGGGTCTGGGTGACAAGACAGGAGTACACAGGAGGTGGGCCGGCTCCCAGCAGGGCCGTCCGAGCGCCCCTCACTCCCGGTGAGCACGGCCTCAGTCAGACACCCCCACCCTGGCCTGCGCCCCTCCCCGGGGGCCGGCCTTTCTGCGCCCCCATGAGGGCGAGCAGTGGGCAGGAAGCAGGGCAGCCTCTGCCCAAGGGGCAGGCTCCGAGCAGGGCACTGGGTCACTCTTCTTACTGGGGCCCCTTGAAGGCTCCTAGAAACCAGCAGACCCCCGCCTTTTACAGCAGGGGAAACCGAGGCCCAGAGAGGCAGAGGAAGGCGGAGCTGGCAGATCCTGGTCCCACGAGGGAGGGACCTTGCGAGGGCGTCTCTGGAGGACGCCCTTTCCTGTGCCTACGGGAGACAGAGCAGAGGAAGAACCGTCCTCCGCTTTCCTGCCGTCACCTGGCCTGAGCCTTGGATGGGGGCCCCTGCTGTCCGGACTCGAAGCCACGCTGGCAGGGCACTCGGTTTTGCACACAATGGGAAACTGCGTCACGCAGCAGCTTGCGGCGTGGGAAGAACCCACATGGGCCGGCCCTCCTCTCTCCGGCCGCTGCTGCTGGGGCGGGGCAGGGACTGGGCGGGGATGGAAGGGAGGCAATGGCCGCCCCACACCTCTGTCCCTGCCCGGGGCCCCAGGTGGGATCAGCCGCCCAACCCACGACGCCAGCTGTCCTCGTCACTTAACTCGATGGACCTTAATTCAAGGAGACAGAGATGGACTGTGAGCACAAAAAAGACTTTCTTTCCTCCATGATTTGGATAAAACTCGAAAAGGTGAGTCAGGGAAAACAGTGGTTGAACGTGGGAATCAAAATGACAAATAATTGAGGAAAAAAGCTAAAAAGCCAAAGAAAACAGTGTCCTCCAGTTGTTACTTAAGCATCTTTAGGTTCTAATCCCTCTTCCAAGAAACAGAGAAAATGGTGGGGTACAGTTTATGGGAGAAAGGGGGCAGCACCCTCCTCCCACCACACGAGGGGGCAGGTCTGGCTGGTGCAGGCGGCTGCTGAATGAATGGTACAGGCCCCGTTCAAGTGTAAAGTGTTTCACCTGGCTGTGACCCCGCCCCCACCCCAGCTTTGCCCTTCCAGTTGACCAGCTGGTCCCCACTCCTGGTGCCTCGGTGCCTCGTATAAGCAGCTGGCTTGTTGCCGTTTGCCATACGGGTGTTTCTGGGGGCTCTGGGAGGAGCCGTGACAACTGGGTATCTGCTGCCGCATGAGTCTTAGAACCTGGGACTCGGGCAGTTGGTCCCCAGTCTTTGCACCTTCGCCATGAAGTAGATTTTGAGCTGTTGCAGCGTCCCCAAGCCTGACAAAGAGGCCTCGCCTCTACCCACAGCTCGCCCCGGCTGGATGCGAGTTCCCCGATGGGCAGGCAGCTGGGCCCAGTGTCTGGGCCCCAGTGGTTACGGGCGCGCCTGCACACTGCCTGGAGCTGGGCAGGCCTCTGACTAGTGGACAGAGGGGGCAGCAAAGAATCGTTTCACAAGGGCATGGACACAGGCCATTCGTGTTAGCACACAACACATGCATGCATGCTTACATTACACAATGTGATATGTGCTCACACTGCATATGTACACACACGTAGCATACACGGGCGACATGCAGACGCATGTGCGCAGAGGAAACGTGAGCAGGGGTCCCAGGGGAGGTGGCAGGGAGGCTGGGGACGTCAGACAGGCTCAGTCCTCCCTGGCCAGTGGCCCCGCTGGGTGTCTCGGCACCCACGAGTTCCCCTCTTGTAAGGAGCAGGCTCAGAAAAGTCGGGCCCGTTAGCCCCAGCCCCGAATGTCCGGAGGAGCACCTTCGTACCATTTTCTGGGCGTTCTGGATCTTCATCCTCCGCATCAGCGAGGTCTCCTTGGTCTTCAGCAGCAGGATACAGCTCTGCAGGAAGTCGCAGTAGGCGAAGCTCCCGTCGCCCTTCAGGTCGTACTTCCCAACGAGCTGCTGGCACTCCTCTCTGCTGATGTCCAGGCTGAATTTCTCCACCAGCGCTGAAGACAGAAACGTGGGTTCAATGGGTGGCAGTCTGCCCACGCACCCGTTCACAGGGTCACTCACTCATCATGCGTGGAGGTGCCTTCTCTGTGTGGGGCCTTCACCGAGTGGGCTCAGGGGGCGGTGTGCACGCGATGAGCTAGGTGCAGTAAGGAGGAAGAGGACCTGCCTCCCGCCGCCCCCACCGTGCTGGCATTTGCCTGCTGTCCTGGTTTTGCGTGGTCCCCACTGCTGTGGTCACAGCAGAATGGACAGCGTGCTGTGAGCTGTGATGGAAGGGTGGGCGGAGCGAGAGCAGAGTTGGGAAGGGGCGTTCCCAGGGAGGGATGGGCAGAGTCAGGGCGGAGCCTGGAGGAGGGGCGGGGGCACCCGGCTGTGCGCATGAATTCAGACCTCCCACGTTTTGAGTTTCAGGCCAGTGATGGCCTGAAAGGTATAAAGCCTGACACACGTGAACTTCTCTTGAGAGACAAGTGGTCTGCAAGGCCGGGGTTTAAGTCTGGCTTTTTGGTTAGAGCCACACCGATGCCACGTTGGCGGCCCACCCCGTGGCCCGGAGGCGGGCGGTGGGAACACCATCGCCCAGCCCCATGCCGCATCCGCTCCCACGCTTGATTCTTGAACCAGTCACGAAGCCCCAGCTGCTTCTGGAGTGAGGCTCATAATTAAGAGAGACTTAGGTAGCATCAGATTTCAGTTTAAGGTGAATACACTGAGCTTTCCCTATCCATTCCATCATAAAAGCAACCAAGTGCCAGAGAGCAGAATGCTGTTACCAATCATTGATGCTAATGAGGGAAACCAAGCCCGATGGGCCGGATGGCAATGACGCCGTCAAGCCGGGTGTGCGCAGGCTGAGATGAGGCCGTGCATGAGCAACAGGGGTTCCTCTGCCCCCCAGAGAGGTCACATTGCCACCCAGGACACGCGGCGGTGGGGGGGGGGGTTGTGGAAGCGAAGGGACTGTCCCGCTGGAGCTGTCCAGCACGACCTTTGACGCCCTGGCTTGTGCAGGCCGTCAGCAGTGTGTAGAACACAGAATGACTTAGAAAACCAGTAATTTTTTACAGCACTACTGAAGTCAGACAGACTGCTGCACAATGGGCTGAGCTGAGTTCACGGTTAAAAAGAGAAAACAGCAATGACAAATAAGGATGACCACCCAAGTTAGGGGCCGTCCTGCTCAAGTCAACAGCAATGACAAAAAACAAGGGGGCTCCAACTTGCATAAACCCCAGCAAACCACGTCACATCAGATCAATGTAACAACATTTGCTTATTACTGATTCCGTGTTTCTGTATTTAATTTATGTGTTTTGGAGTACCATTCACTATAGGAGTTTACATCTTGCTTCGTTTGGGCATTCTAAAGCCACGGTTATCACAAAAATAACACGAATAACAGGTTCTCGAGCAGACCGTTTTCCTGAACAAGGGTCTAGCTGTGGGTGGAGGAGAAGGGGCCAAGGCCGCCGTGAGCAGAGGAGGACGGGGCTGGAGCGCTGCACAGAGGCGTGCAGCAGGTGGGGGAAGTGCAGACGGGGCTGGTGTGATCGGAAGAGTTTACGGAACGGACAGCAGCAAACAGAGGAGAGCGTGTGGGCGGCGGGCCCGCGGGTCCCCAGCCGCCCCCTCTCCACCTGCCCCACTCCTCCTAGCCAGGCTGCACAGAGGCCACAGCCAAGTCTGTGCCCACTGAGCTGAGAGGTGCGCGGGTGTGGACCCCGTGTCGGTGGCCTGGTGGCTTGTCCCTCCATCCCGGTGTTCGTCAAGGTGCCCAGCTGCCACTGCCACCAGATGCCCCCCGCTGTGTTCCAAGGGCTGGGGTTTGCCCGGGAGGGGAGCAGCACGCACCCAGAAACTCGGCCGCGGCGATGGCCCCGCGCCGGTGCGTGTCCCGCTCCTTGCACTCCTTCAGCAGCTCCCGCCAGCAGCCCTGGATCGTCCTCCGCAGCTTGCGCTCGATGGGCTCGCAGTTCTGCAGCAGCGGGGTGCCCGGCGCCGTGCCCGCGCTGGCGGGCGTCTGCGGGACAGGGAGAGACGGCCTTTAACTGGAGGTGTACAACGGAAGGAAGAGCGACAACTCACAGGTGTCACTCAGGCCCAGGGGTCCGAGACTGCACAGGCAGCGTCGCCTCTGAAGTAGCAGGGAAAGCACAGTGCAGAGGGTGATGCTGCCGCTGGTGGGCTGGCTGTGTGCCGAGTCGTCGTGACTAAGGCAGTTCCAGAAACCAATGTGCAGCCAAGACTCAGATCTAGAGAGATGCCAACTGAGTATGTCGCTGGTGTGTGTGCGAAGTGACAAGGACACCAGATTTTTCACCAGAGGAAGAGCCTTGTGAAAGAAAGGGGCTCACTGTGACTGGCCTGGGAACCCCGCCCCGCACCCGGCCGCGGCAGGAGGGCGCCCTAAGCGTCTGTGGCCCGGGGTGAGGCTGCTGCACTGCGTTTTTCATCAGAAACAGGGAATGAACGGAGTCCAGGCCAGACGCCCCTGAACACCTCCTCAACGCCTGGCTGTCTAATGTGGGGGCAAACTCGGCCGAATTCCTGGGCTTTCTGCCAAACCCTGGTCACCTGGACCCCCACCCCCGCCCCATCCCGGTCCATGACAGAAACGGCGTAGCCCTCTTCCTGGGCTCTCTTCCCTTCCCCTCAACCCTGTTGGCTCTGCCTCGAAGGCACACCAGTGTCTGGCCACTGGCCACCAGCCGCCTCTGCCATCCCTCCCACCCAGCGCCGGGCCGTCAGTGCCTCTCGGAGGTCACTGCTGCAGCTGCCTCCGCGTCCCTGCCTCTGCCCGCCCCCTCCACCCCACAGCACAGGTCTCTTCCCCAGGGTCTTTGCAGAGCCACGCAGAACGAAGTTCGAGTCACCCCAGGCGTAGACCCCTGGGCGGCTCCGTGGGTTGCCCTCGGAGGGAGAGCCCCAGGCCTGTGTGAATCTCCTGCGGCCACTCTGACACGTCTGTGTCCTCGGTGGTTTAGAACAACACACTCCATTTTCTCACAGTTTGGGAGGTTGGAGGCCTGAACGGAGTCTCACTGAGAGCGAATGTCAAGCAGGGCCACGTTGCTCTGGGGACTGGAGGGGAGACTCCGTCCCCACCTGGCCCAGCTGCTCCGGGGCCCTCACTCCCTCCGCGGCCGGGGCCTTTCACCCAGCTGCCTAGCCTGCGATGTCTCAGGTCGCGTCCCTTGGACAGGGCCCCTCCTCTGTGTGCCTCATGTGCAGGCCACTGTGACCACCTTGGGCCCACTGGCTGGGCTGGGACAGTCCTGTCCTAAATCAGCGGGTTAGCAACTTTCATTCCATCTGCCACGGTGACTCCCATTGCCAGGTATGGTGACCTCACGCTCCGGGGCACTGGGCTGTGGACGTGCTGTGGCACTTCCGACGGCCCTGCCGCCCCACTCACTGTCACTGCCATGCCCCATACTCACCGTGCTCCCTGCTGCCTGCCTGGTGTCCCACCCAAGACCGTGCACCGCAGTGAGTAGGGAGACCCTGGGTCTACGGGGGCAGGGCCCTCGCTCACTCTCAGCCCCAGGGAGGACCCGGCACCTCCTCGGTCTGCCGCAAGCACAAGCCCATGGAATGGACAAACGGTCACTCTCCATTGGCGTGCTCGCCATGCATGAAACACATCACGCACACGGTTGGGACCCTCTCCCACCCTCCGAGGAAGGACTCTGCCATCTCTGATGACGAAGGAGGAGCCTCGGTGAGGCTGCCCCTCCCCCATCCCAGGGCTGAGCAGTCAGACAGGCCGGGGTTAGGAACTGGGCCTCTCTGTGTCTGACTGGGGGACTCTGGGCACAGGAGGGAGCTTCTTAGAGCCTCGGCGTCCTCACCATGGGTGGGCACGACCAGCCTTCCCGGGGCACTCAGCAGGCAGCCCCATCCATGGGGGCACCTACTGGGGCATTTGCTTTCCAGCCAGTAATGCCGGCAACCCCTGCCTGGCCTTCCACTCCTCCCCCCGCCTCCTGTCCTCCCTACTCTTCCCTTCCACCTGCCGCGCCTCTTTTCTCCCCCACCCTCTCCCCTTTTCCTCATACCTCCCTCCCCCTTCAGGCAGGTGAACACCGAGGACCTACCAGGGGACTCCTCTCCTGTGGCCCCCAACCAAGGCTCACCCTATACCATCTTCTCGGTCACCCCCACCCCGTGGGAACACAAGAGACCCCGCCCCAGGGGACTGTGGGCCTGGGACAGGGTGCCAGGCAACCCCTGGGGACAGGGACTCACACAGAGGTGGCTCCGTGCTTTGGTCCCTGCTCTCAGGTCTCCGGTGGGTGGGGACCCCGCAGACCCGCCTCCTCCAGACACTTCGGGGACCTCGCTCCCTCTCTGGGCCTTGGCTGAGTCGTCAGTGCCGGGCGGGGTTGCCGCTCTCTCCGAACTGAACCTGCTCAGGAAGTCCGGGTACTTCAGCCGCCCCTTGGCGTCGACTGGCATCTCGCTCCAGAGCCGGTCGAACTGGTGAAGAAGCAGAGGGGTGTCCCCGGGGTCAGTGTAGGGCCCTGGGGACAGGCCCCGGCGAGGGCACGAAGCAGGACGTGCATTGGAAAGGCAGTGCGCATGGTCCAGAGCCCACGGCCATAAAACAAGTTAAAAAAGAAAACCGGTGCAGCCTCCCTGGGTGCAAGCCCCGGGAAGCCCTGGGAGCCCTGTATTCATGGCTTCCACAGGGCAGTCTCTAGGCCCTTCGAGAGCGGTTTAAGGCCACTACAGCTCGTGGTTAGTCACAGTGCCTGAGCAGCAGTCCATACGAACATTTCAGGGGACAATGCAAATCAAACCCCGTCCACCCTGGTCCGGGGACAGCCTGGCGGGACTCTCCCCTCCTCCTGCAGGCACCCTGGGTTCGGCCCACTCCCCCAACACCCCACCCCCGCCCACGCCAGGCGGGTTTGCCTGCATGATTTGTTTTGCCCTGAGCACAAACAGTGCCTTCTCCTGAGAGGAGAAAGGAGGCATCCGGAAAGCTAGAGACAGGTCTGTGGCCTTGCGTTGGCACAGATGCGGGACAGTGACCCAGGGCGCCCTGAATGAGCCACTTCTGATGACTTCAGAGCTTTCTGGGAGGTGAGAAGAATGGTCACTTGCTTGCAATTGGCTTCTCATTGCCCCTAAGGTGCAGTGGGGCCCTGGTCTCCAGCACATGCTTCACCCCCGGAAAAGGGAGGGGCTGTCCCTGCCCTTCCCACACACCTGGCTTTGGCCAGAAACCCAAGCTGCTCTGGGCTCCACTGGGAGTTCTCTAACGCAAATGGAAAGGGTCCGGGCCCGGCTGTATTAGAAGTTCTGGAAATGACGTTATGAGGAGGGAGGGGGGAGGGAGCACATGCCAGGCCCTGAGAGGGGGAAAGGGTTGGCTTAGGACAACATCCCAACCCCGGGCCACCCAACCCAGAGGGCTGCGGGCTCAGTGACCCAGGCGAGGAGAAGCGGAGGGGTGCAGGGGCCCCGGCTTCCTGCTTTCCAGCCTGTGCCCAGCAGCCTCCTCCCCAAATACAGCACCAGTTCTGCTAATTGCCGCCTGACTGGAGCCATCAGACTGGCGCTCTCGGTGCTGCCGCCTGCCTCGGAGATGCGTCTGCGTATTTTTGGAAAGCAGACTTTAAAAATAAGTCCTTGATGTTGCTGGGGGGCGGGGCTTGATGTGCTGGGGATGGAAAGCTTTCTTAGAGGACAATTAACATCAGAATTTTCTGTCCTGAACGCCAGATATGAAAGAACGTCATTAATTTATATCTATAATTAGAGTAAAATTTCACTCATTTAGAGTAAATGGAAAACCTTTATTAGGGAGACCTTTATTAGTCGGCCCCATAGAATAATAAACGTGACTGTATTAATTTTACAGGCTTCCATCCATTTATAGCCACGCAGAAGTGTTCCATGCTCTAAGGAACAGAATCCCTCGGGAACGGCATTTTATTTAGCCAGAGTGATCGTAATGCCTGAGAAAGGTGATGCTTAAGGAAAGGGAAGTCTGATGCTCATCTTACTAGTGTGTTTAAGGATTTCATTTTCTTTGGGAGGTGAGTCCTCAGGCCCCGCCCCATGAACACTTGCACCCAATGAGAGCTGAGCTTGGAGGAACGTGACCTTTCCCCAGGGGGTGGGGGAGGAGCTCCAAGCTGGGCCTGAGCAGAGCCTGGAGGAGGGAGGGGCGGAGCTGCTCTCTGAGTATTGGGATTTCATTTCGCCATCTGCATTACCCTCTGCCGACAGAGCATGGGTAGGTCTGAGAACCAGAGAGTGCCACGGCAGGGCGTTCTCTGGGGTGAAGGGAACTTCTCTCTGGTGATTGGTCACTGGTGCTGGACTCGCGGGGGTGGGATGGGGCATGAGGACCCTGCAGACCCTGTCTACTCATGCGGACTGCAGGGCACAGGTCGTTCCTGTTGGTGCCCACAACCTTGGCTCTCCGATGGGCTCAAGACAAGTTGTGATTGCGTGGCTGTTTGGCTATTTCTCATGGTTAGGAGGGGAGTGCCACTCTCTCACCTAGGGACAGTGGAGACAGCTGGGGCGGGCATGTCACCAGCGTGCCAGGGACAGTAGCTCCGGAGCAGTGGAAAGCCCCAGCAGCAGGACCGGGGGTGGGAGCTGGGGAGGGGCGGGGCCCCGTGCAGGCTCCCCATCCCGCTTCGGGGGGCAGGCCTGGCCTCTGAGGACCACAGATGTCCAGGGCTGCTCCGGGGAAGGGGGAGGAGGACAGGAGCGGCTGGAGCCAAATTTGATTTGACTTTAAAAATAAAACTGGTATTTTTTGCACCCTGATTGAAATGATGCAATTCATACCTTTTACACAAACAGGAGGCCCCTGGGACTCTTTGGGGAAAATTGGAAACAAAACAACCTCCCTTCCCCCTTAAAAGGACACCCTCCAAGTATTTTTAAAATCACGGGCTGTCTTAAACTCCTTCCCTGTGGGGAAGGCCAGCTGACACTCCCACGGCCGTGCTTAGGGTGCGAACCAGCCTCACTCTTACTTGTTCATCCGTCAGGATTTGGACGTGGCGAGTACAGATGGCCCTGAACTCGTCCTTGGACACGGTGCTCCCTTTCAAGGTGTCGAAGTTTTCAAAGTCCTGGGCAATGGCGTGGTAATGGGCAGTCACTGCTTTGTGCAGCCGGGCTAGGGTCTCTGGGCTCGCCATTTCCTTGGGAGACCTGGGCAGTGGGCTTCTGGGCATTTTCTCAGCCCACTCAGCAGCAGTCTGGGCAAAGAGAGCGGAAAATGGGTCTATTGAGTAAATGACAGATCGCCACTGGGCTCTGGGCCTCACCCATAGCAGGTCCTGGCTTGGGGAGGATGACGAGCCTGCGGACAAGCGTGGTCCTGCCACAGGTCTGAGCAGCGTCTGAACGTGGGCTGGAGTGCAGCTGCCGTAAAGCAGGAGCAGGAGCGAGTCCCACCGGCAGGGCCAGGGGCCGGCCAGGCCCCAGGGGTGAGCCCTCTACCCCCACCCATGCACTCATTCGGCCTGTCCTCTGGTTCATTTAACACACACACAGTAAGCACTTGCTCTGAGTGGTAAGGGACTCAGCAGGGACACACCTGGGACTGCGCTCATTTCTGGACACCAGGGAGCAACTCACAGCAGCTAGAACAGGAGGCCGGGTGGGTGGCTGCCACCATGCAGTGCTGGGCCCCAGCCTTGGCTGAGTGCACCCTTAGTCTGAAACTTTTCCCACCCCGCAGGGATTAAATCCGGGTGAGTGCGGGGCCAGCATTCACCTCTCCTGGGCCATGAACGCCAGGGTGTGAGGCGGGGCCTTCAGGGCCTCTGACGCTGTCCATGGTGCTGGGGAGCCAGCATCTATGGTGCCGTCTGCCCAGGGGCGCTGGGGAGAGCAGGCGCCATGACGGAGTCAGGCTCAGGAGACTGAAGCTCTGAGTCCTCAGCCTCCTGCAAGGAGACAGAGGCTGGGGGCTTGGGCAGGGCTGGGGCACAGCCCTGGCACCCACCCACATACAGCGCAGACCTGTGGTTGCTGCACCAACAGATGGGCCCCTTGAGGGAAGGTGGTGCTGGGCAGGGGGCTGGGCTGGGAGGGGAGGCTGGGCTCCGTGAGGACCCAGGGTTGACAGTGCACGACAGCTGACCCGGCCCCTGGGTGTGTTCCGAGATGGGCTGGGCTCCCCCACAGGGCTGGCCATGGCACCAGCCCTCACAGGGCTCCGGCACCGTGCCAAGACCTTGACTGCACCACCACCTCTAACCGCGCAGCTACTGTGGAACCTCTGCCAGGAGGCACTTCCCGAGGCCCCGAGGCAAGCTGAGTGTCACATCAGCCCCTCCAGGACAGAGCACGCCACTGCTTCAGGGGAGTGTAGTGAGCACAGCGGGGCCATCCTCACAGATGTGCTCACACTGGCTTCCACGCACACCACAGCCCACCACACCCTGCACCACCCAAGGGTCACGGAAGCTTTGAAATATGTCCACTTGGGGCCATTTGCAAGGTGGAGAAATGCCTTTCTTTTTGATTCTAGGAACTAAGAGTGATGTCACCGATGCATCTGACGCAGTTTCAAACAGCTTACAGTGCCCCCCCACAGCTGCGCACACGGGCACATCCCTCAGCACCCCGAGGATGCAGCCATTCGGACCACAGAGGGGCCGCTTCCGGGCGCAGAGTCCCGCCCCAGGTCCCTCCTTACACTGGTCCGGTGGACAGAACTGGGCAGAACATGGGAGGAGGAGTCCAGCACGGGAGGGGGGTTCCTGAGCCTGAGTCTCACCGGAGGTGTGAGCCCACACCAACCCCTCCATCAGCACGCTCCCCTCTCTGGCCAGGAGCAGCAGCAGTGCACGCAGGCAGGAGATGAGTCAGGGGAGTGCTCTTGGAAAGTGGTAAAACATGAACCGGAAACCACGTTATTCTAACTGCAGATCTGGGAGACTTCCGAGTAGCATGGGCGAGCTTCGGGAGTGTGTCAGAAACTCCAGGGGAAATGGAATAGTTTTCTAGCAAGATAAGGATCTCTAAATTTAACTTAAGAACTACAAGAGGCCTGAACAGACAAGCAACAGAAAAAACTGATGAAGCTGTTGAAAGATCGGCCACCGAGCGCTGAAAAGCCCTCAAGCCCAGGTGACCTGAAGGGCCAGCCTCGTCTCTGAGAAAGAAACAAAAGGGCTACTTTTAAACTAGTCAAACCCTCCCAGAACACGGGGAGGGAGGTCCAGTGTCCCGACTCATTGTTGATTACCCTTGTACCTGCCGAGGTAAAGAAAACCATGTTTTCTGGAAGGGAACAACATAAACCAATCCAATGTAGAAACATTAATGTACAGACATTAAAAAAATTTAAAACATTAGAAATATTTAGCACCACATTAAAAAACAGCATACCAAGTCTAACCAGGGTTTATTCCAAGTGTAAGACTGCTCAAGAATGAGCAAATCCTTCAGCTCCTTCCACGAGCAAAGGTCATAGGTCAACGGATGGCAAAGAGGTACTTGTCAAAATCCAGCGGCCGCTCCTGGTACAAATGGGGTGGACCAGGGCAGAAAGGGTGGGCGACGGCATCCTTGGTGTGACACTCTCACGCCAGCGTGAGTGTGCGGCGCTGTCTGCAGGCGTGCAACGCGGGCGGTGTCTGAGAGCACCGGCGGCAGCACCCGGAGCAAGAGAGGTGTGCTCGCTGTCCGTTCTGCTGTGCAGAGGCCCAGAGGCTCCCGAGTGCGGAGCGCGACTCGCTGACGAAATACACGGTTTTAACAGAAACCGATGTCGATGGAAGATCAGAGTTATTCTCACTCGTGGGTCTGGGCCCACAACCAGAAGATCTCGGGACACTTAGGGAAATGGCTGGACTCAAGCTAAAGACACATCGGAAGGCAGCGCCGTTTTTTACAGTAATCACTAGCTAGAAATCATTGTGTGAAAAACTCCACGTTCTCACTGACGACGAGGCTGCTGAGGACCCTGGGATCAATTTCCCACGAAAGGCGAGGAGATGTGCGTGCTCTACTGGCGGTCAAGGCGACATGAGAGCAACCAGAGAGACAGGCTCTGTTCTTGGGTGTGACAGCCCCGTTTCAGGGGTCGGTCTTTCTCAAGTGGTGGGTAAGACCCTAACGAACATCGATGGGTGTTCGGAGGAACTTTTAGGCACCCTGACATTAAAGCAAACCAGGAACACCCCTGTGTGGGAACGGCCACGGCCACGGCACTTCTGGAAAAGGCTGGTGAGGAAGGGTCTGACCCAGCGGATGTCGGTCACGTTATCGGAGTGGCGCAGTGCGGTCAGTGAGTAGGCTGACCGGGCACCCGCTCTGACTGTTCACTGGGGAAAGAGGCGCCGCTGTGGCTGAGCCATCAGCTCACCGGGCCCGTCTGCTTCGAAAGCAGAAGAGAACAGTCAGGCGGCCTCAAAGGCAACCGGCGGCCGGACTGTCCGTCCTCAGCAAGATGGAGCGCCCGGGTGCGCAGAGGAAGAGTCTGTCTTTTCTCCAGGGCCAGCGAGGCAGGGCATCGTCTCCCTCCCCGAGGTCCCATCTCCGCACAGGGACTGCGCCCGTCTGGCAGCCTCGGCCGGGGTCACCTGTGACATTCCTTCCTGTCACCCACGTCCCAACCAGCCACGCATCCAGAAGGCTCTGCGTTCAGCACGGATCCAGAAGATGACCGGTCTGTCCTCGCCTGCTAGGCCAGGCCCCCACGTGTCTGGCACGGATTCCTGCAATGGCCTCTCCACTTCCGCCCTTAGTCCTTTCCTCTGGGGGTCATCGGTTTGGAGTTCACACGTGTGTGTGTGTGCGCACACAGGTGCCAGCACTGACCTCCAGGGCAGCGGTGTAAGCGAGGGCATGGGCGGGGGGTATAATTAGGGCTCCTAGCTGGGGGTCTTGCTTCCCTGAGGGTCAGGCTTCCTGAGGTCAGGGGTCAGGACAGTCTGGTCGTGAGGGATGCTTAGTAGATGCTGGCCTCAGAGCCACGCCCAACACAACCGAGACAGTCCTGGGTGCGAGTCTGGCCCCTGCCCACCATCTGTGTAGGGGTCATGGTAACACCCAAGTCGCAGTGGATCCCAGGACGCAGGGGGCGGGGAGCGTGACACACTCACAGAGGACGGACCTGCAAGGCAAGTCTGATCCCTGCACTGCGCCGTCCGCGAGCAGCCTGGGGCACTGCCGTGTGCCAGGCTCGCTGCAGCACAGTGGGCGGCAGAGGGAAGGCATGGTCCTCAGCGAAGCCGGCCCAGGCGGAGTCTGGGGACGAGGAGAGGAGGGCCAGTCTCCCAGGGGAGCAGAGGAAGTGCGGGTGCAAACCAACTGGGTATCACTGCCCTCCCTGAGTGAGCAGTGGGTGGAGGGATGGGTGGCCGTGCAGGGCGGGAGGCTGGGAAAGGCCTGGAGTCCGGGAGTGGACGGGGACGGGCGCCGGGGGAGCACTCGGACTGCCGGCAGACTGAGCACTCCTCTCCCTCCGCCTGCCTGGAGCGCAGCCAGAGGCCAGGCCTCCTGGAGCCGGGAGGGTGGAGGCGGAGGGGCGCCCTGCACGGCTGGACCACAGCCCTCAGGCGCTGCTTTTGCTGCCAGGGGAGACATCCTCCACTGTTTGCAAAAGCAGTTACGGCACATTTAGTGCAGAAAACACCCAGACACCAAGGGCGAAAAAGAAGCAAATCACCAATCGCCCCCACCCCAGCCCCAGTGGCACACCTGCCTTCACTGATGTGCACAGGGGTCGGACCACTGACCCAAAGGTCCCCAGGCCCCAAGGATGTGGCCCAGGGCTGCTCCTCAGCCCATGATCCCAGACACACCGGCCTCTGAGGGCGGAGCTCCTGGCCCTTCTGGGGACACTCAGGCTGGGACTGTCGGGTGCTGCCTTTCTGGTCCCATGCTCCCTGCTTTTAGCAGGGCCACTCACCACCGCCAGCCAGGCGGAGTGACTGGAGACGCCAGGGACACACCGGTGGCTCTCGGTCTGGCGTTTTGGCGTCCCTGGCACTTCTCACAGGATGGTCACACGAGAGTGGGGAAAGTGGTGCTTTTTCTGTAACTAGAAGAAATCTTTCTCCTAATCAGAAGGCACACGGGCTTCGGGTGCACATGCCACTCGCTGGCACTCGCTGGCACTACAAACAAGGCCCCTCAGGACAGCAGTTACAGCTGCCACCACATGAGAGAGGACGGCGGGGACAGCTGGGGCCCAGTGGCCGCCCACCCTCGGCCACGTCCACACTGGTGTTGGTGACAGGAAGCCTGGGACTGAGTCCTCAGTGCCCCCGGGTCTGTCAGCTGGGGGCACTCGCGGCTGTTCCGGTCACCTGAGGGTATGTTCACTGGTTTTACGGAGACAGGAAGGGAGAGAGGAGCACCGACGGGCTGCCTTCCACGTGTGCCCCGCCCGGGGATCGAACCTGAACGGGACATGCTCCGACCCACGGGGCCACCTGGCCAGGGTTGTCCTGGTCACTTTTTAAATGAAAAAAAGAAAAAACGTGGACGCTTATGCAGGATAGGTTAGCCCGATTAAAGGGTTTTGAAGGGGTCTTCTCATCTCAAGAGTGTTGTGGGGCCTCGTTCTACCAGACAGTGGTCCCTCCACACCTCGCAGAGAAACGCGGACCACCACTGCCAAGACGACTCCAGGTCCTCCTGACGACCGCGCCATAACGCCGGGAAACACACAAAGGAAGTGCTGTCCCCACACCTGGCACACACGGTCCTCAGTGCCAACCACTCGTGCCCCACTCTCACGGAGTGCTCCTCCGTCTGAAAAGCAGCCCGTGCCTCCCGGAGCAGAAGCAGGTCGTGGCTTTGCAGTGCACACCTGCAGCTCTGAGTCCCGCCACTGCAGAAATCCCCGGGTGGGGGCCAGCACAGAATTCGCCTGGAGAGCATGCCTTTGGCCCCAGCCCAGGGGCCTCCCGCAGCCTGGTGTCTGACACTGACTTTGACTGGACTAGCGCTCCTCCCGGTGCACACAGCTGCCCCGTGGTTCCCAGTCCTTGTCTCCACCCTCTCCGCCCCCAGGACCAAGGCTGCAGGGAGGGGCAGCGGTCAGCCACACTGTGCCTCTCCCTCGCCCGGCAGAGCGTGGGTGCGCTCTTGTTTCAACAGCCCTGCTACAGGACTGATCTGGAAAGAGCCTGCCGCCCTGCCCACGGGTGTGTGCAGACCCGTCCCTGGCAGACTCATCACCTCTGCTTGTTCCCTGAACAACCTGTCCAGATGAAGGGGAGGGAGTGGGGAAGGAGGGGGGAGGGCTGGCCGGCAGGCAGACAGGTGGAGGGGGGAAGGAGGTGGGCGCACACCTTGTTTTCTTGTGGTGCATGGCTTCCGAGGCCCGTTCCTTCACTCTCCCAGCACCTGTGACTAGGGGGTCCCCACCGCAGAGGCGGAGGGTGCCGCCCTGTCCCCTGCTTTGGATCGTTCACAGGACTTGCTCTGGCCCAGGGGAGTTATCAAGTGTGACAGGACAGCCCCGAGTTCCCAGTCAGCAGGAAGTGGAAGGGCGTGAGCTGCAAGGACGGGGAAGAGCAGATGGGCCAGTGTGGGTGGCAAGGGGATGCAGTGACCCCCCCCCCCCGCCGTGGGCACCCAAGGTGGCAGTTGCCTGCCTGGGAGCAAGAGGACAGACAGTTTGGTTCAGCAAGGCCTACTAGACATGGCCGGCCTACTAGACATGGCCAGCCTACTAGACATGGCCGGCGTGCAGATTCAGCTCTGTGAAGGTTAGAATCAGCTGACCTAGGGATGTGACGCGTCTGAGTGTCTACCTAGGAGACGACCGCATGGCTTTCCCACGGCTCCTGGGGGGGCGGGGAGAAAGTGCCACAGCAGGTAGCAAAAACTCCCAGTGAGAAATGCTCAGTAGAGTTCTTCCATTTCGTTTTAGAAAACAGTATAATTACTTTTAAGAATTGAAAAATTGCTTCATTTGATCAAATATTTTGATTAGCAAAGGAATTAATTGTACTGTATCTTCATTTGTATTTACAGCGAATAAATGAAGGCTAAAAATAACAACAGCAGCAGAACTGCCTGTCAAAAAAAGATAAAACAATAAAACACCCAGATAGAAGTGAAGCGGGAGCTCCGAGGGCATGTGGACCGCTGGCCCCCCTACCCTCGCCGTGGGGGCAGGACCGGCTTTGGGGATTGGACAGCCCCCTGCACACGCCCAAGGGGGTCGAGTCTGGGAGAACGCCTGGGGTCTTAGTGATCGATGAGCCATCTCCACCCGGACCTGCGACCACTTCCTGGCTATGGGTTCTTCCTGGGCCACGAGTGACGGTGAACCCTAAGGTTCCAGAACGTCATTTGGAAAGGCCAGGTCAGCCCTGCTTCATGACTGAACCAAGGCTTGCTGAGCCCTGGTGCTGGTGACAGATGCGCGGACCCAGTACTGGTGGCTCCTGCATGCAGGTGCCGGGCTGGGGCGCCACACAAGTCTCTCTGACCCTCCCATGGCCCTTCGAGGGGTCTGTGGGTCTCCCTGTTTTTCAGACGAAGCACCTGGGGTTCACCTCACCCAGGGTCTCCAGGCACCTCCCCTGCAAGTCTGACTTCAAGTCCACACTCTTCCCACCCTATCATGATTCCAGCTGCCTACCCTGTGCCCAAGAATACCGGACAGAGCCTATTGAAAATAGCTATGTGGTAACTCACAAATACTGACTGAGGGCCTACTGTGCTAGGCACTGCCCGAGCTCTGGGGACAGAGCAGCGAAAGGCAGGGACCAGCCCCTGCCCTGGAGGAGCTGACACTTTGGGATGTCCACCCAGGCAAGCGAGGAGGGGACCCGCCCCAACAGCTCTGCCCCTCCGCCTGCCTCCCAGAGCCCTCCACCATGGGCCCACCCTCACTCCGCCTCCTCTCCCCATCACCTCCCCCATGCTCCAGCTGCACCCAGAGTGGGGCTTTCCCCAGCCTGGGCATCTGCACACGCCTGGGAAGCCCCACCTGCCCGTATCCAGATTCTGTGCAGACTCGTGAGAAAGCTGCCCGTGCCCCTCTCTCTGCCCCGGCCCTGCAGAGCGAGGTCCTCCCCTCCCCTCCCCCTCTGGATCTCCAAGCTCACCTCTGCCACACAGCCGGACGTCACAAAGAATTTAGCTGGGCACCTTCGTCAACATCTCATTCGCAAATTCTCAGTAGCATGAAATTGCCATAAAATGCAGGGAAGTACAAGGGAAACAGTTCGGCCACCCCCTCAAGCCTTTAATGACTCCACAAGCTCAGGGCAGAAGTCATTTATGAAACTGTTAAAGTGAGTTCTTTCGCCTAAATAAATCCCACACCGTGTAGTCGCATCGTCAGTAAACCTTGGACATCAGACAGGCACTTGCTGAAGTGGGACAGGCAGAAGCAGTAAGGAGCGCCAGCGTCTGGCGTTTGCTGCATCTGGTACTAAGCGGGACTCCCTCCGTGAGTGACTCGGGACAGACACAGGCCGGTCCCCACCTGGCAGGGAGGGAGTGCCGGGCAGAGTCTAACCCCAGCCCCAGCGCTTCCCGGGTGCCGGGACAGGTGCCCTGGCCCCTCCGCACTCTGGTGTTCTCATCCGCAGAACACGGATGACGACACCACGCACGCTCATGGGGCCTTTAGGAGGGTCTGCTGACTCAATGCACGCAAAGCACTTAGAACTCGCCCGGCTCACAGTAGGAGTGCGAAGCACAGCGGCCACCACTGGCAGGCTGGGGTCCGACTGGGAGGACAAGGTGGCGGACAAGGTGGCAGACGCAGTCGCCAGACAATCCTTCCTCCTCCTCATCTCTCAGCCTGGGCTCCACGAGCGGTCCCAGTCGTGTCTGCTGGAGGGGTCCCCACCACAGGGGGCCTGCGTGTGCTTGCCTGTGCCCCACCGCCCAGACCACTGGCTGGCATGCGTTCCCATTCTGGGGCGCTGAAGGTGGGAGTTGAGATGCTTCCAGTGAAACAAGGCACCAAAGCCAGTGCCGGTCAGGCGCACAGGTGTGCGATGATAAGCAAGGTGCCGGTGCTGGCTGCGTTTCGGGTTTTCTCTGCAGGTCTTCTTTGGGGCTACGACTTCTTGGGTTGGCTCCTGGCTTCCTGATGCGGTCAGGACCTCAGGCACCAGTGGTATGGCTCAGGTCTGTGCTTACTTGGTTCAAAAATTGCGATTCAATTAGATCATAAATGAGACCGTCGTGGATCTAGAGGAACTGTATGGATGGGGCCCGGCTGGCCTGGGTAGGCCACAGTCCCTTGAGCTAGGACAGGCAGACAGCATTGCTCTGAGGGTGCAAATCGAGAGTCCGCCAGACCAGACGCCACGGGAGGGACTGACACGGGGCGGACTACGGAAGGAGCTGCGTGGAGTTCCTTGGAGCAGCTCCGCGAGGCCAGCCGAGGGGCCTGCCACAGTGGGACGCAGGAGGCCAGGACTCCGACCCTCCCCTACCGGGGCAGGCGGCGTGCAGTCTGGAGGAAGTGCACGTATTCTAGTTTTACTTGGCTATGGTTCACATATTTTCACTCCACCAGAAATTCAGGCTGGCAGGTTTTGTCCCAGACCTCGCTGGATTCGTGATCACCTCTCACACTCCGCCTGGAGCAGCTGCGATTGAAAGAGGGTCTCTGGGTGGAGAAGGGGGCAAATGACTGCCTTCCACCTGGCATCGCCTGCTTCATGCTTCTGCAAAAGGCATCAGAAAGCAGGCCACGCCCCCTCGGGTGGCCGAGCCCCGCCTGCTTCTGGTAGAGTGCCACTTGGCAGCTCAGAGCAGCAGGCTCCCTGCCTCTCGACTGTCCACGATACCAGACCCAAGGGCGGCAGGAGGGGGGACTGTCAATCCTCTGCAGGAGGGGGCTCCAGATCCAGGTGGGCCCAGGATGCTCAGGCTGGGAGGCTCTAACCAGCTTGGATCTGACTAAGCATCATGTGGAGTGGTAGTCAAGTGGCTTCAGCAGGTTGACCCCCTCACTGCTCGTTCTGTGTCCTTTATCGCCCTGGCCAGCTTTCAGTAGACCACCTGTACGAGTGCACACTCCAGACGCCGCCAGGACCCCTGTGGATGCTGATGCTCAGGGGCAGCAGGCGCCCGTCAGGGCCAGAGTACCCATGCCCTCCACCGGCAGCACAGCCAGCTCACCCAACCCGGAGGGCCAGAGAGGGGAGGTGTGTGTGCACCAGGGCGGCCTGGTCCCACGGCCGCCGAACGCTGCCCTGCAGGCCTTCGGGGTAGTTGATGATAACCCTGTACCTTAGCCTACACACGGTGGGCCCAGTGGACCCTGCGTCCCAGCCTGTCACCGAGGCCGTCCCCACTGCCATGCCGTCTTAAGTTCTCCTGCACAACCTGCCACGTCCTCAACAGTTTCCAGGAGAACAGGTAGTGAAAGTTCCCTTGGCAAGGGAAAAGTGAGTAAAACTCAGGGGAGACATTTAAAAATCCTCGAAACCCTATCAAGGGGACTCAGCCTTTCTTGCCATTGGGAACAAGAGTAAGTAACGGTAAGGACATAGCCTAACAATTTACTTAGCTCGTTCCCAATAATCCAGGGCCTCCTCCCGGAAAGGAGACCTGCCCTTTCTTAGTCACTGAACTCCCGCGGACACCGGTACGTTTACAGCGGACGAAGGAGCGACGGATCGAGGCAATGTTGTCAGCGGCAGTGAGTCTAAACGCAAGGCCCGCGAAGGGCTAGGACGTTTTGGCGGGCTCGCAGCCCCCTCCCCGGTGGAAGGCCCCACTCTTACGTTCCCTCCTGGAGAACAGGCCTCTGGTGGCGGCGGCTTCACGTCTCAGGAGTGGCTGGAAAGCCCATCTGTCCCAGACGCAGAGCAAGGAGAGCCCCCATTGGCTCTCTGCTGGCTAGACTGCGACCAGACAATGCTCTGCGGTGACACAGGGGTTTGTCACAGGTTCCATCATCTCCATGGTAATAAAGCAGGAAGAGTTGCTGCTATGGCGTCTGCTCTGTCTTCCCCTGATTCTGTGTCTGCTCTGAGTGTTATTTTCTTGTTCATGGAAGACACTGAAATTGCACTGTAAGGCTCGAAAGGAATGTTAAATGTTAGGGCCGGAATTAGATAAAAGTAGCCAAAAGGAACCCGAGGCAGGCTCCAGACTGTCTCAGCAAAGAAGATAGAAAGTACAAAAAGTACAAAGAGTGCTGGACAAGATAAACCCCCTTGTGCTTGACCTCGTCCTTGCAGAAACTTATCCATTGTTGCAAGCAGAGAACATAGCCGTGTATGTTCTCTCGGGATAGCCAATTGCTAACAGCTACGTCTGCTTCTGTATTCGCTTGCTTGCTCACCCCAATAAAAACCCCAGGCTGTAAGCACCGGGCGTGACTCTCATCTGCAGCCATTTTGGCACCGTGTCTCCGGAGACGCCCCGAGAGTTCGCCCCTGTGCAGGTAAAACTTTGAAACTTTGGCCAATAAAGTTCCATCTTAAACTGAAAGCTTCCGACATTTGCTCGCATTGGGGTATGTTACATTAAACAGGACGAGTTTCTGAAAACAAGGTGATACTCTGTATTTTCCACTTAGTGTTTTGAAGGTTAAAGGTTTTTCCCGAAGGAACAAGGAGGCACTTCTGAGGACGGAGATGCTGGCCCTCGCGTGTTCCCACCCGGTCTGTGGGAATCTCAGCGACAAAGGGCAGCCACTGTCCAGTGCGTGGGCCTTCTCTGCCTTTTCACCCCCCACCACACTGTGGCTTGGCACTTCAGGCTTCGTGCTGGGCGTGTTGGCTGCCAGGGGCGCGGGGCGCGTTCCTCACTCCCCACTGGAAAGACCAGAGTCACCTTCATCTTCAGTCATTTCGCACGCCCGTGGGCCGACTGGCCAGGTCCTCAAACCTGAGAGCAGTGTCCAGAATGACGGGGCCCAAGGACTGAGCCCATGTGGGGGGCGCTGGGCTGCCCTGCCGGAGGCCTGGGGACCGCAGCTGGAGAGGCACTGTTGGAACTCGGGGGCGCCTGGGGAGCCGGGAGTGACGACACCACGGCCCAGCCACGTGCTGGACCGGAAAACCACGTCGCGTCTGTTCTGCAAAGAGCTCAGGCCTCACGTGTGACAGGCAGACGCGGCCCACGATCCACTGAAGCTGCTGAGGACAGACCGAGCGCTGTGCCTGCCACGAGAGGTGGTCGTGGGTGGCTGTGAGGTCCCCACGGGTGCTCTTCGAGGACTTCATCTCCCCAAGGAGTGGATCCGGCTTGGCGAGGGATTACTCAGGGGACAGCCTTTGCGAGGAGAGGCACCCACCACGTGAATTGTGTTTTGGTAATCTTTTAATTACTTGCTGCCCGCACGTCCCCAGAGAAAACGGAAGAACTGGAGTCACATTTAATGAGCTTGAGAATGATGCCTTTGCTTTTCCTGTTTTTCGTTACTTTACTCCCTTCCTGAAGAATGCCAGCCAGGCTGACCCGGTGTCCTTCCCGCTCTAGCCACCTTGCAGGGAGCCACCCCGCATCCCTGTTCATGAGTCCCCACCAGTCCACTTCTGCTCAGAGAAAGGGGACCTGAGCTCTGGAGTAAGGGGCGCAGGACCCCTGCAGCCTGTCTGGCTCCCACCAGCAGATAAACGGGATAACAAAGACCCCCACACAGTCTGAGATGCCCAGGGCCTCACCCCTGCCCCTTCTGTCGTCCTTTCAGCCCAGAAGCCCTGTGCTTAACTTGACCTGCTGGTAAACGCACCCTGGTTGGAGCTCCGGCTTCTCAGCAAGGCCTTCCCACCCCCAGGCCAACCCCAGTGCCCAGGCTGGTACCAGGTAATCCCACCACCCAGAAAGGCGGGAGGAGGCCGTGCAGGGGTCCCTAGGCAGGTTCTGCTGTGTGCCCTGGTCCCGGGATCCAGCCCCATGCAGACTGCCATGTTTGCTTCCACTGCAGGGAGCCCCGAGCCTCCTGGCAGGAATGTTTAGCAAAGTGCCTCCGGAGGTGCTCAGAAAAATATGAGCCAAAGACAAACCGAGATGTAATGCCATCTACACATGCACGGATTTAAACTGCGCAGCACAACAACGCCGCTTGTCTAGGAATCGCCACCAAACGACCAAGGTGAACACGATCAGCCCCCAGAGGAGGAGCATGCTGTGCAGGGGACCGGAGCGGGGTGGGGGGCAGGCTCCTTGGGTTCACAAATCAGCTCTCCCACACCTCATCAGGGTGGCTGTGGATGGTGACTCATGTCCCTCATCTATAGAGCGGGACGTCACTAGCCCATGCTTGCAGTGACGGCACGAGAATGACACCAGTTCACGCGTGTAGAGGCCAAGGAGCTGGCCTGGCTCTTGGAGAGGGTTTCCCTGGGCCTGCTGCCGCTCTGTCACTTACGACGAGGGCCCTTGGTCCTGGAAAGCCTTCCTGCCATTTGCTCCAGTGACGTCATTCCCAAGAGTTTATCCTAGTAAGCGGGCGAGGACCGACAAGTGTGGCTGTTCGCCACACGGGAAGGTGCACAGGGGGGACGACCCAAGCACCCAGCTCCGGGGGGACAGACAGACACATCTTGGTAAAGACAGCTGTGATTTAGTGACGCCGTTACTTTTGGATGTTTCACGTGTGGGCAGGGACATGGCACCTGTGTGTCCGTCCTCAGCACTGAATGGGGGTCAAAGACATCTGCTGGTTAAACCTACATGGTAATGATTTCTAATGATGTTGGCCCGCTTATGTTTAGAAATCAAGAAGCAAGCTAAGAATATATGGCTTGTGCAGCTGGAGGAGCAAGAGGTCCTGGTAAGGAACAGAGCCCTATGGTTAGCTGCCCTCCCTCCTCCAGGAAGCCCTCCCTGACCAAACCCCAGGGACCTGCTGGGTACACGGCTGTTTGAGCCCACCGTCTCCACATTCCGACCCACGACTGGCTGATCCTGGCCCAGGGCCCAGCACGCCGTGGGCCCTCCACAGATGCCTCCCGAGTGGGCCCCAATTCCTTCCCTGCCACCCACGGCCTAGCACATGGGGGCCTCGCTCCTCTGGACACCAGGTCATCTTCGGGACCTGAGGGCCTGGCATCCAAAACAGCTGGACCACAGTAAACCCTTAAATGTCTCTGAGAATAAAATGGTGACTTTCCAATGAAGCAAAAAATACACATTCACCTTCTCATGCTCTCTGCAGAATCTATACCAATTTTTCATTCAGAATGAGCTAATTACATGAGGTGATCGCCAATTTATCTGACATGGTTTTATCGATTATGCATTTTGCAAAAAACGAATGTTAGCCCACATCCTTACCTCTTCAAGAAAACAGCTGAAGTTCTGGAGAAAATACTTCCAATTTATGGAGGGGGTTAGATGAAGTCTTAGCTTTCTCAGGAAGTAATGGTACTGGGTCTCGGTGAGTTTGTAACAGAAGTCCTTAAGAACCTGTCCAAAATCCGAAGGCTTCACAAACCCAGTGTCCTCTTTGTCCAAGGCAGAAAACGCCTGCAAAAAGAAAGGCAGACGCTCCTGTCACGCCAAGATTTCAGAGAGTATTTTCAAGTACCGCTTCTGTGGAATGCAAATGAAAGTGAGCACATGCAAGTCCCCTGCGAACTCTAAATCACCGAGTAAATGCACCTGAGAACGTGCGACGGGCATGCGTGTGCGCAGCGTAAGCACTTGAGTGTGATGGGGAGATGAGCTTCCTTCACGCCCCTCTGGATCCCGCTGGGAGGGGCCTGAGGAGAACCTGGCCCCGCCCCCGCCCTGCTCCCTCAACCATTTAGTCACAGCCCCTCTGAGCCCAGACCACCCGTACAGGAGGCTCGGACCACCCGCCCCATCATATGCCAGCCTGCAGTTCGGGAGCTGGGCTGCCGTCCTTTCCAACCCGAGGGCCCTCGCCCCGTGGGAGGACCCCTCGTGGGAGGACCCCCACGGCCCTGGGACTGTGCCGGAGGGGCCAGGCAGGCAGCGCCAACCCAACAGCACAGCAGTCAAACTGAAAAAGTGCAAAAATGTGCTGTAAAAAGAGCCCATTTTTTCCCATCTGCTGAAACAAAATCATTCATTTTTATTGCACTAGGAAATCTGTATCAAGTGGTAGGTTAAGCCCTTTTCTTAAAAGTAAGACTGGAATGTGCTCCCAGACCCCACAGCGAATGCCTTGCGGCGAACCCTCCTGCAGAGCTGATTAGGCGGCCCCACCAGCCCACAGGCGGTGATGTGTGTTCTCCAATTGACCTTCAAGTGCCCTAGAGCCTCACTTCTGCATTTAGACCAAGGCAAGAGGAGGCAGCCGTGCGACCTTTAAACCTCGGCCACAGGTGAGGGAGCGGACTCTAAATCAGGGCTCTGTTGCTCACCACAAGCCCTTGACCTCTTTGAGCTTGGCTTCTTCAACGTAAAAGGGAGGACTTCGTCATCCGGCCCTCTAACTTTTACCATGGCAACCTGCCCAGGGGCCTGGCGCGCAGTGGGACTCCACAGCTGCAAAGGAGAATGATCACAGCATGGGCCACCCGATGGGGCATCCGTGCTCCGAGGGCATCGGAAGGCTTTGCGGGTGTGAAACAAGCACCATGAGCTCCAAGGGACGGAGGAGGCAAACTCAGGGCCTGCGCTTCCCTGGCCTGTGGGACTCCCCATGGGCCAACCGGGCTGCCCAGGCCCAGGGTGGGCAAGACAGTCAAAGGCAGACAGACGAGGGGTTGCCGTCCTTTCAGAAACAAGGCGCACTGAGACCCGTCTGCCAGGACAGGTAGAAACGCACGCGTGCATCCTGAATGCCCTCGACTGCCACCGGACGCCCCCCTCGCCCCTCCCCAGGGCCTCCTGTGCCCTCCCGCCCCGCTGCAGCCCCCCTGCCACTCTCTTGGCCTGGGGATACCCCTCTAGCTTCAAACCTCATCACCCAGGGAGTGTTTCTCAGAAGGGAGAGCCGTGGTCTCTCCCAAAGGTTCTTGGGCAGAGAAACATCCTGAGGGCTGCTCTGTGGGCGAAGCCTCCCTGACAACGGCGCCATGTGGCCCGCATGGCGCTGCTGGACATCTGCAGGGCGGGCTGACACTTCGGCATTGGAAGGCTTCACAGCTTCCCAGGAAAGGGCAAAGACCGAGCCAGGCTGGCACACTTTCAGCTCAGCAGGGGTCGGCCCGCGGGGCCGTGTCTCTGGCCTGGCGGGGCCTGGCCCGTGCACAGTTTGCAGACCCTGAGGCCCAGAAGTCCCGAGCAGGAGCTCTGGTGCTGAAAGCTGGATGAGTGGGTTTTCTAGATGGCCCATGGCACATTCAATCTGATTTGTCTTTAGACCATCAGCAAAATAAAGACGAAATGTCGAGTCCTCGTGAGAATTCCTAGATGTAGAAATTCTGCTCAAAGACAAAGGCTGCCCTGCCCCCTCCCCCTCTGCCTGCCCGCTGGTCCCTCCGGAGGCTGGGACTCCAGAGCTTTGCCTCCCTGTACGGAGGCTGGTTCCCTGTGGGGATGGAACCAGCATGCCTAGGCTTCCGGGTGGGGACCTGGCGGGCACTGGCAGATGGGGCACAGCCCACTGTGACTGGCCGCTGGCTGGTGAGCACCAGCATCACAGGAAACTTATGCTCCCGCCTCGGCTGCAAGGTCAGCCCTCTGCAGACAGCACCTTCTCTTTCCATGGCTGCTGCAAAGGGAACTCACGTGTCCTCACCAGGAACATGGCCAAAGCCCCGCTTCCTGAGGACGCTGGCACAGGCCACAGCATTGTCCCCACACAGTCCGGGTCTCGGCACGCTCTACAGTGTTACCCAGTTGTCAGCCTAAAATGTCTGTGTACTCAAGGAGGCCCTCCTTACGCCAGCCCGTGGCCCGGGGCAGTTCCTCCAGGGGGGGAGTCTCTGTGCCGCATCAAGCCCCACTCATCCCCACGGGCCCAGGACCTGAGGATGTGCTGCGCCCGTTCTCCCTGAGGGTGCCTGTCCACTCTCCTCTACCCGGAACTCCTGCTGTCACCCCAGACCAGCATTTGCCAAACACTGAGCACTTTCGCTTCCCAGAACACACGCTGGGGTCCAACCATGGAAGCTTCTCATAGAGTGAAACGGACACACGTTTGCTCTAAGGAACAGTGGGGTCTGGAGCAACCCCTCTGGTTCTGACACCCCAAGGGGGTGCAGAGAGGAGAAGGGGCCCTGGTGCAGGGGAGGGTGGACCCGAGTACCAGAGCCCAGTCTCCCTGGGAAAAGCACTTGTCTGCCGTACCGCGTACAGAGCTGGGCCGGAGGCGGCGACAACTTTCTGGACGTTCTTTAGGACCTCCTCTGGACGCAGTCTCTCGAAACTGACCGGCACGTCTGCCGCTGTTTCTTCCGACTCGGGTCTGGGGGGCTTGCTATTCTCCACGGCTCTCAAGAAGTCAAGGTGATTGATGCAGTTATTTTGCCGGCTGATTCCCCAACTTGTCCCCAAAGGAAAAAAAAGGAATATATTAAAAAAACTCATCACCCACTCCTTCAACAAATACTCGCTCAGCACAGAGCGGGGTGGGGAGGGTGACCAATGGGAAGATGTCGCGCCCCGGCCTGTGGGCAGGTGCCCGCAGCAGCTGCGGGGGCAGGGAGCAGGTGCAGGGTCCTGAGCGCTGAGAAGGCAGGGTGCTGCCGGCTGGTGAGGCTGCACATTGTCACGGCTGAAGCTCTGAGACCTGGGGCCGCCCCACTGGACCCCCGGGTGGAGAGCAGAGGACGGGAAGGAGCTGGAGGTGGTCCGTTTGGGGGACGTGACCCTGGCAGAGCCGTATGACCAGGTGGACTGGGGCAGGACTGTGGAGGGGAGGGGACAGGGGCTGTGCTCCGGGACCTGAGCTGACGAGGGCCCGCCCTGAGGAACAGCAGGGGAACCTGAACAGAAACGTGTCTGAGAAGGCAGGAAGGAAGGAGGAACTGAGTGAGCACAACATCGTTTTCTCAAGAACGGCGGACACTGAATGGTCACACCCCCCCAAACCTCACTTTGGCAGGGTGGGGTGCATTGGAGGAGAAGGGCCGGGAACGCCCACGAGCGGGGGAGAGGAGTGCCTGGCGACCGGCCGTCTGCTCCTACAGAACGTGAGGGCGCTGCACGTCCCCGCCCACAGCTGCGCGGCCGCCTCCCCGGTTGCGAGGCTGGCTCTGACCAAGACGGGACTCGGAGGGAAGGGTAATCAGCTCTATTTCATCAGCAGGATAAACTGCCAACGTGGTATTAAAATTTAGTGGTAAAATCAAATGCATATGCTAATCTCCTCAGTGTTATTTAGAAAAGTCTATTTTGGATCTAGAAAAGAATAATCTACATGTAATTACGAGTGACAGAGATGTTTGTCATCGGGGGTCTTCGAGAGGAAACGTGCGCCCGGGCAGTGGGTCCTCACTGAGGCTGCAACGTGTAAGGCGTTGCTTGCCCCAGTGAAAGGTGGGCGACGAGAACTCCAGGGTCCTTCTGCTGTGGTTGATAAAAGTGCCAAGACTGACTATGTTTCAAAAGACTCTCTTATGATCATTTAGTCAATTATTTATCTGGTGCTGTTTTTCCATGATTTATTCATCGAATGCATATAAGTTCTTGTTCAGCTGGAAACAGATTCAGTGACAGGAGATGCTGTTTAAGGAAGAAGAGAACATGGGCGTTTGAAGACGGAACGGAAACACACACACACACACACACACACACACACACACGGGATTTCTCACTGCTTGAACACAGAAGTCTTCAAAATTTTAGAGGAAAATAATTTCCTCCCTCAGATGCTGTCCTCAGACAAACTATCAATTGGTACAAAAAAGAATAAAACATTTCCAGACAAACGAGAACTCAGAACATTCACTTCCTCTCCACCCTTTCTCAGGAAACATTCCAGGAAGCACGCCAGCAAAGTAAGAAGGTAAATGAGGAGATAGAAAGGTGTGGGAGGGTGGGAATGGGGGAACCCGACCCAGGAGGACGTTGGGGCTGCTGAGGGTGCTCTCGGGCAGCAGACCCAGGACAGGGGAACGGGGCCAGGCTCCAGGCTGGAGGCCACCAGCGAAGGGACCCAAGAGACCAGGAGGAGGGACAAAACACTGGGGACAGCCGAGGTGGACAACGCCGAGCTGCACCCTGTGCTCCTGGAAACCTAGAGAAGTCACCCTCCCTCTGTGTCCCTGGAAATGGCTTACAGAGCAGAGCCACTGTCCCCTCAGGACTTAGAAAAGACCCACAGGTTTGCCTGTGACAAGGTGCACCCCCCCCATTCCTGTTCTCATAAACAGTTAGCTGAACTTTTCGTGTTTGCTGACCCATCCGGACAAAATGCCTGCTAACTTTGACTTGACGTGACCCAACTTCAACAAGTCTCTGCTTCCCTGGACTGTGACCCACCCTCAGCCTGAGCCGTCGCTGGACTGTAGACGAGCCCCTCTGTAAGGGCCCTGCCTGAGACTCCGACCACAAGGAAAGCCACTTCCTGCCACAACAGTCTGACCACACGACCCACTCTTTGCATCCCCCCATTCCCAGCTCTTCCCTTCCTTTCCCTGGAAAAGCCCTTGGCTGCCTGCACTTTGAGACGCTCTCAGACTGCACGGTCAGAGCGCCCTCCCACTGCAATGGCCTCCCCTCCCCTCCCCCAGCAGCCCTCCCTCCCCACCCCAGCAGCCTTTTCAAATAACGGCTCTCTCTATGAAGTCTGGGTTTGCCTGTATTCGACAAGGTAAGTTACAGGCAAATAATGCAAGAAAAACAAAAAGGAAATTCAACACTCCTGGAAACACACAGCCTACCAAGTAAAATCATAGCGTTCACACAAAGCAAACTTAGTCACAATGGGTTACAGTGGAAAGAGCTGCAAGGACTCCACTCACAGAGGAGGTCCTGGGGACACCCCAGGACAGACGGACGAAACCGAGGGTGCGGGAGACAGGGCAGCTGCAGCAGGATTAAACACGGCCCACCTCCACCCAAACCGACACAGGGCCTCACCCAAAACGCAGGACCACCAGATTCAGGCGTGACACACATTGTGAAACCACCAGACAGGGAATTTAAATGAGCTGTGATTGACATGTGAAGCACTCTGATGGAAAGTGCAGACGGCAGGCAGGAACACGTGCGTGATGTAGGCAGAGCGCGCCAGCGCAGGGAAAGCAGCAAAAGGAAGCGCTGGCGATAAAGCGCTGTCACGGGAACGAAGAGGCCTCTGACAGGCTCCTCGGCAGACGGGACACGGCCGGGGGAAATCACTGAGTGTGAAGGGTGTCAAGAAAAACTCCCCAGACTGAAATTCAGACAGAAAAAATTTTAAAAAGAACAGAATTTCTAAAAACTGTTGGGCAATTTCAAAAAGCATTACCTCTTGGTGCTTAGAGAACACCAAGAAGGATGAACACTGAGAACTCCACACCTAGGTGTACTGTAGTCAAACTGGAAAGAACTGAAGACAGAGAGAAAACCTGGAAAGAAGCCAGAGGGAGGGAAAACCTTACCTACGGAGGAACAGAGGTAAGAACCACACAGTACTTACCGGAAATCATGCAAGCAAAAGGAGTGGACTGAAATATTTAACGTGCTGGGAGAAACAAGTCACCAACCTAGAATCCTACACCCAGTGAAATTATCCTTAGAAGTGAAGGAGAAACAGACTCTCTCAGAAACATAAAACCTGCAGGAATCCACCACCGGTGGCCCTGGCCTGGAACCACAGGCCCTGGCCCGGTAGCTGAGTTGCTTACAGCATCATCCCAATACACCAAGGCTGCGGGTTTGATCCCCAGTTGGGGCACTTACAAGGAGCAACAAATGAGTGCATGAACACATGTAACAACAAATTGATATCTATCTTTCTCTCTCCCCCCCAGAAAGGAAATGCTGACAGACGTTTCAGAAAGAGGAAAAGTCACGTGGGTCAGACACTCAGATCCACATAAAGGGAGGCAGAGCCTCAGAGGAGGAATGAACGAAGGCGAGGTGACCCCTTCTGCTTTCCAACTCCCAGCTGATCCAACAGTTCCACGTTCACAGTAACGACAACCCTGTCTGGGGGCTGCAGCCTGTGGGTGGGTGCGGTGAACGGCCGCAGGGCCCGCGGGACAGGGGGCAGGATGTGGGGCGCTCCGCCCAAGGCAGCCTCGCTGCCCGGAGGTAGCGTCCTGTCCTTCGAAACTGGACTCTGGCCACTCGTCCACGTACATTACAAACTTGAGAGCAACCATGAAAAGAGAAATATTTAACAAGTGGGGTGAGTTAGGCCTTCCATCACTGATGACAATCACATGGGAACTAAACAAACAGAAGAAATAAGATTAGTATTAACTCCAGGGAAAACAAAATGCTACATAAAAAAGGAAAGTGACTGGCTAGTCCCGGCACTACAAGCCCGGGACAGTGACCCGCCCACCCGGCAGTGTGGAAGGGCGGCGTCCACGGAGACGGGTCTGCGTGTGTTTCTCTGTGGCGGTGGAGGCTGCGGTGTGTGAAAAGGAGTTAAATCCGCACCTTCCTGGTTGGAAGGCAACAGGCACAGCCTGACAGTAAGAGTTCAAGAAGGAGTGATGGCATGCGTCCCGTAGAAATACGAACTTAAGTGCCAAAAGGCGTCACTAAAGCATGGAAGCTGCTGACTCTGGAGAGGGGCGATGAGGACAGTGACCGCGGGGAGCGATGTGATGCCTGCTGACGTGTTTGCAGAACTTGGGTAAAGCAAAACCCGAAGTTAGAAAATGATGACTACGCCGCCAAGGCTCATCAGGAATCATGACGTGCTTACGTGGCTTTTCCTTCCTGCTCTGGGTCGACGCAGGCCCCTTATAATGCTGCCCAGCTGATGGCGGGAGTGGAAGTTATTTCTGGTGCAAAAGCCCACGAGAGTGGACAGAGAGGAGCAGACAAGAGCCACGTGCCGCTCACTTCTCGGTCTGGGAGACACACAGTCAGCTGAGGGGATGCAAACCTGCCCAGAAGCTCGGTCAGCTCCTCCTCCGTGAGGGGACAGCCGCCCTCCCGCAGCGCCTTCTGCAGCTGGCACATGGACACGGAGCTGCCCCTGGAGTCGCCGAGCGCGGCCAGAGCTTTCCTGACGTCTTCGTAACGGTCCCTCAGCTTGTCCCTGAAAGGGAGCACGTGTCAGGCCACACTAACACCAGGAAGACCGACCGTCTCTTGAAAGCAAGAGTTTCCTGATCGTTCTAACGTGACGACTGGATGGTTCCTCTAAGGACAGACGTCAGAGATGTTTTGTGGCCTTGGTGTGACATTCACGTTGAAAGGGTCTGAAAGAGACTGTAATTCTGCATTATTATCATTTTATTACTGTTATCCTTGGCAAACTGCATTAAAGGAATTACAAGCTTGTCTTCCTACTAGAACTGGCACTTTAAGAACGGGGCTAAGAACGAGAAAACAGTGGTATCACAGAGGTGACATTCTCCCCGTGAAGGCTTGCTGCCTGTCACGTGCAAGGAACTGCTCTGGGCATCGGGACCCCCAGTGACTCCTCCGGGCCCTGTGGGGTTCCACTCCAGCAGGCAGAACCGGCCGCTCACAGGTCTCAGAGCCTGGACGGGGGACTGGGCGAGCAGAGAGCGGGTCCAGACTGGGAATGGCCACCATGCGAGGTGTGGGTCAGCATAACACAAGCAAGACCGAGAGGTGAAGGAGTCAGTGGGCAGCCACTGCAGGACAGTTGTCCTGGGGGCCCAGGGACAGCCAGTGCCAAGGCTCTGAGGCAGCAGTGCTGGCATGGGACACAGGGAGGGTGGAGGGGCACAGCCAGTGTCAGCTGGGGAAAGGGGCCCAGGGACGCCCCATTTTTATCAGGTCCTTTGCTGTTAAGAAACACAGGACCACTTCTGCCCCTCGCCTGGCCGGCTGGAGCCTCTCCGTCAGCTTCTCCCATTTATTCTTCTCAGCAGCCCTGTGAGGGAGGTGGGTCTCGGTCGTCCCGTGCACTGACAGGGACCAGACAGTGCGGCCCGTGGCAGGGGCGGGGCTGCCAGGCCTTGGCCTCGCAGGGATGCAGACGGCATCCTGCTGAGCTCCTGCCCGAAGGGCTGCTTCCCTTGCAGAGACTGTTCAAGTCACCATGATTCCGTTTTTCAGAAAAATTCTTCCCTGACCAAAAAAATTACTAAGGGACTGAAAAAGCGTGGGCATCTTTTAGAAGGCACAATCTTGCATTTGACGTGTGGTGGGCTGGTCAGGATTCCACGGCCTCGGCTGCCCGGTCTCCAAACAAGCTCGTCTGGCCATGCGGAGCCGTGCACATGCTCCGCAGGTGCGGGCTGCGGGGCTTTCACTCAGAGAGGAGCGTGCTGGACGCCGTGAGCCTGACATCTTAGCTGGGGACTCTCTGTCACCTCAGATGTGTGTTTGTGGGGAGGACAGTGTCTTGAGTCTGCCTGGAAAGATCATTCGCAGGAACAGAAAAATCAGGTATCTGAACAGGGGCAGTGGGGTGGGACCACCCGGAAAGGGACGCTGCGTGGGCCACCTGTCCCCTCCCCTCTGGCCTCCAGGGTGGAGCTGGCCGACGTCTGATACGAGGAGAGGCACAAACGGCTCCTCGCTGTATACCAACAGCAGCGACACTTGGATCCCCAACAGGTGTACGCTGAATTCAGTCCTGGGTGACAAAATGATCACTCATCACCACGACAATCACACCCCACGCAGTCCTTTGAAATGAGAGTGAGTGCAGGTGTGGAAACATCGAGCCAGTTTTTGAGATACACACAGTTAGAAAATGGAGGCATCAGCGCATTGTGGCCCGGTTTCTAGGCCGCCGTTACTTCCCCTGTGCAGTGAGTGTGCGCACAGAGTGAACTCGTGGCCAGAGTGCAGGACAGGCCGGGTGGCCAGCCAGACCCGTGGGAGCCGATGCGCAGGGACCCGCTGCTGCTGCTGCTGCTCTGGGTCCCCGTCTGACTCCTGGTCTGGACAGTGACATGCGAGCCCGGACAGGCCACTGTCACGGCTCCACCGCATGCACGCCTGCACCCCCCCCCACCCCGGCACCTCAGGACCGCCCTGCTCATGCGCCGCTTCCCCACGAGGCCGTGATTCTGGTCTTCGAGTCGGACATCGGCAAGAAAGGAGCAAGAGGTGGGAAATAAGTACAAGTGTCGGAGAGGACTCTGCTTAACTTTAAAAAGTGTGTTCAGGGCACACCCGGGAGAACTTATTCTGCAGGTTTGAGAGGCAGATGCGCTGTTAGGTCCCCTGGACGTGACGCTCTCTGTCTCATCCGTGTTTCAGTGGAAATGAGGAAGGAAAAGTCCTGGAAACCTGAACCTTAAGGGTCATCTGGAAGACAATTCCCGCCCCCCCACACGTCAGGACGGAAGGGGTCACGCCTTTTCGTGCAATCGGGCCTGCCCTTAGTGGACAGGACGGTCCGGCAAAGAGGCGGGGGTGAGTGTGAACTAGGTAGCTGAGCCGGTGGTCAGCTGCGCGGTGAGCGGGAACCCGGGCAAAAGCGTGACGCAGGTGCCGAGGGGGCGCTTCCTCTGGGGGCCTCATCACTCCCACATGGCAGGAGGGAAGGGAAGGGAAGACGCGAGTGGGTAATGAGGCCGGCCCTGTCGGATAGAGATGAAGTCCCCTTCTTCACCACTTGGATGGCACCTTTGATTTATAGCAATCTTACGCGTGCATGTAGTTTTCCTTTAAATTTCAGACTCAGCTCTCTCAGTAACTTGGTGACACCCATGGCATTCCTGGTGTGCTCAGCCCACTTTCCTCTTAACCCCCGTGTGGCCGTTACACTTTGTTTCTTCGTCCGAGGCTTTGTCCTCCCACTGGAAATTCTCCGGCAGCATGCCATTTGGCCGTTCAGGGCTCTTTGTGGTGGTGGGGACAGAGGGCTGACGTGACATAGAGGCAGGCAATGAGGCACCGTGGGACAGGGCAGAGCCCAGGCCCGGGCAGCGCTGAAGGGCGACCTCAGCCACAGACTGAGGCTGCTCAGTGAAGTCTGTACCACGGCACGATGGTCACGTCAAATGGGGCAGAATCCCCCCCGTCACACATTCTTAGGCTATGACACTGGTGACTAGTTTTAAACTCAGGAAGCAATCCTCAGTCTCGGCTTCCAGGTTCAACCTGGTGCGCCCTCTGCACAGCAGCTTCTGCTCTATCATGGCACGCGTGCTGTTCCACGTGCTGTTCCACGTGCCGCTTCCCATCGGCCTCGTGCCACAAACGTCTTCTGTGGTCTCCGTGGGGGTGCTTGTCACAGGCATAGCCTGTTTCGTGTCCCCTGGGGCTGCACTTTACAGGCCAGTGTGCTTCTGGGCCCTTTAGGTGGTCCCAGCTCCTGGACGGCCAGCCCACTGCTAACCTGCAGCCTCTTCTGCAGTATTGCTTTGGTCTCAAGTCCTCGAGATGGAAGTTAAGGAATGTGTCTGTTCGTTCATTCCTCCATCCAACAAGTGTCCACTGGGTGCCTGTGAGGTGTCAGGCACTGGGTAGAGACAGGTACTCCTTTACAGAACTGCAGCCCAGGGGTGCGGGTGGGCCACACGCAGCAAATACCTAGACAGAGGAAGCCCCATGGGCGACCCATAAGATATGGGTAGTGTGACCGGGCCAGGCAGGCAGGCTTACAGCCGTTGGCTCCTTTAGAACTCTGCGACTTTGCACCCATTTCTGGAATCTGCAGCAGTGAACGGATATCACAGTTTCATAACCTCGCACCTGAAAATGACGTCTGCACCGAGGGTGGGGGTGCAACCCGGGCCCGCTCCTGGTCCCAGGATGCTCGCTGACTCACCGGGCTGATGCTGCCTTCCCGGTGCTCTGTGGCAGCTGCACGACCTCGGCCCGCCCCTGCTGCGGCTTGGTGAAGTGACCCATGAAGTTGAAGTAGTCCTCCGCATAGGGCCGGTGGACATCTGCTGAGTAGTCAATCCCCAACTTCTGCAAGAACTCCCGGTGAGTTAGCTGCCCTTTCCCCTCGGTGTCGTAGCTGGAAGACAAGCAAATGGAACCATCCTCAGTAGCTGCTGCAGTTGGGGCTCCAGGCCTACCCGTGTCTGCAAAGCGGCTCCCTAGTTCCCCAGCACCCAGCCTGCTCTGTGGACCAGCAGGGCCTGCTCACCCAGGGGCCAGACATGCAGAACCTCGGCCCTGGGCCAGACCCAAGCTGAGTCTGCGTTCACCAAGGTCCCCGGGCAACTTGCAGACACAATGAAGTTCAAAACCCACTGCTCAAATCCACAGAGGGCACAGCTCCTGCCAGGGGGCCCTGGCCCACCCCAAGGGACAGCAGCTGAACATGCTCACCTGTCATTCTGATGTGACCACAGAAAATTAAAATCGACCCTTTCATTCATCCCACAGTCTTTATTGAGCACCTACATGCAGCGGAACGATGCTATGGCTTAGGAGAAAGCCCTTCACAAACACGTTCAGTCTTAAAACCGGAAAGTGAAAGCCACCTGATTCGAATGCCCCATTTTCTCTGACAAGATGCTGATGAAACCCGACCGGTGGGAGAGGAAAACAAGGCAGGAATTCTGCCGCGTACCTTTCATGTCATTTTCTGGTAGCAAAGTTTTCTGAATTATAATTCATTTAAAAAGGTGTAATGGAGGATTTTTACCTCCCAACATTATTCAAATAGAGGAAAATTACTTCAATAAAAAATTTTAAGGCAATTTGCTAATTTTCTCTAAAGAAAAAAGCATTTATTTCAACAGCAAGACCTTGGCCCTCATCCAGTGGGTGATAGTGGCATTTGTGGGGGAGACTCTTCCCAGATGAACCCAGAGTCTCGAGGACCAAGACTGTATTTGGCAATGTCACAGGCAGGGCTCTCTGGCAGGCTGCTGGGGGGACGGCGGCTGACTGCGTGGTGTGTGGCCACTGTCCCTCACGGTGCACAGCCTCCCCTTGCCGCTAACTGACCAGAGGCCAACGGACCCGCAGACCCGGGGCTCTGGGACGCACGGAGCCCTCTGCCTCAGTCTTACTTGAATAACAACAAAGAAAATGCATTCATTTGCTCAGCTGGCTTTCTTGTCCTTAACGGGTGGAGGATGGGTAGGGGGTGGAGGGGTAAGAAGCCCAGACAAATGTTTCCCGTACTTGTGCTAGAATCTGCAGAGCGTCCCAGGAGTCAGACACATCTGCTCTTCCCGATGGCCAAGTAGGCTTCCCATTGGGGGGCCTGTGAGCCCCACTTCCTGCTGCCATGGGGCTCCCACCACCTGATTCGTGTGCGGGCTGGTCTCACCTCGGAGTCCATCTGAGAAGGGAAAGGGACTCCCCTCTGGCGACAGAGGCAGCCAACGAAAACCTGGAGTCACACCCGTGCTCATCGGTTTCGAGACAGGGCCATACCCTTGACCCTCCAGGACTCAGTTTCCTCATCTGTGACCACGGGGTCCCATGTCTCAGCTAGGCCCTGACTTACTTACGGGCCCCCGACGACCTTTCCAGGTGACTGGTATTAGTACAGCTTTGGAGCTGCCTCTCTACCTCTGTTCAGTGGCCTTTGTCTCTGACACAGATTGAAGTGACACGCCCACCCGGGGAGGCTGTGGCCTCTGGGAGCCCTGGGCCTTGCCTGCTGGCCAGGGCAGAGACCCGACGTTCCCAGCAGCAGCGGCAGCAGCAGAGGCCGGCGCCGCTAACGAATGGCTCCTGAGGAGGGACCGCTGTCCCGGCCAGCTATGCTACCAAGACTGCCAGCCACACACTCCCACTCAGGCACTTGAACTGAATGCAAAGGCACTTCTCAATAAAGGTTGCAAACATCGTGGTCACCAACAAAGACCGTGAGCCTCCCGCTCTCGTCACAAGGGAAGGAGGACGAGGGAAGGTGGACTGCATGCCCATGGCTGAAACATCACTCCGAACGTAACGGGGGCTGACTCAGCCCGCACACCCTCGCCCTTCACCATACACTCCTTTGCATAATGTTTTTAAAAATCAACTTGCCTACAGAGGGTGAATGTCCATGCCAGAAGCAACGTGCACGAAACCCGGGACGCACAGACACTTGCATCTGCAAGTGGCGGTGGCCACTGCCCACTCAGATTCCCGTCGCCAAATGCCGGGGGAGCCAGGTCCCGGAACCAGGGTCTCGGGGTGCGCTCGGCCCGACTCTCCTCTCTCTCCCTGCGAGTCTGCTGCCTGCCCCAGGGGCCACCCGGCCCTCCTTCCCAGTAGCCGCTCCTGGGCGCCGTTCGGCATCACTCCACCCAGCCCAGTGCTCCTGCCTTCGCCCTCCCTGTTCTGCTGCCCTGCGCCCTCCTCTGGCGTTCGTCCTGGTGGATGCTGCGCCCCAGGGCTTGGGTGGGCACTGCCCCCTGAGCACCAGCACTACCCGTCATCTCTGCATCGTCCGAAAGGCCCACCTTGGGGAGGCCCAGACGTTCACCCGCTGGACCCCCGTCCTCTGCCCACTCGGACAGACCTGCCTTCCAAATCTACTGAGACAGGAAACGAACGGGGAGCCTACACTGGCCCTGGGTTGGAGCTGGTCAAAAAACGAAACAAACAAACAAGGAATCAGTAAGAATTTCAAGTTGCTTTTCTAAACTAGATGCAACACAGCCCACCCAACTCTGAACTTGGCCTACCCTGCAGCCTTGCACTTTGAAAAGATACAAAACTGAAAAATTACAGGAGCACACACAGATCATGTACCAGAGAAATCTAAATTTGAAATCTATATAACCTTATCAACCAATGTTACGCTAATAGATTTATAAAGAAATAGAATACAGGTTAAAATTTTAACAACTGAAAAACCAGGAGCTGCTTCGAGAGCTCACCCGCAGAGGATGTGCCTGTTCACGAAGCCACCGACCCCTAACGGAGCAGGAGGGGATTCAGGGAGGGACCTGGGACTCGCAGACAAACATCCACTGCGGACACTGCAAAGGGCCCGGCTCCCAACAGCCACGTCCAAAGTGGGTTTTCAAAACGTAACCAGGGCCAGATACTGCTTTCAGTTCAAGCGACCCTCGGGAGAGTACTCCGTCCAAGTGGTCAGATGTTCGCTTATTTTCTTCCAACGCATCACGTCTCTGTGAAGCCGCTGGCTGGCACCGTCTCTGAGCGGTGGGGAGAGGCCGCTTTCCCACGGGGCTGTGAGAGAGCGACGTCCCCAGAGAGGGGCTTTGCTCTCTGGAACAGGCACGGTCCAGGCCTGGACGCCCACTCCTCGGTGGCTCCCCCTCCGTGGCCTAACTAGTGGCAGGGCCCTGCTCCCCTGCTTCTCCTCGTCCCTGACCGGCCTGCTCCCCGGGGCTGCTGTCCGTGGGGAGCAGGAACAAGGGCCCAGGCGCAGGAGAGACGGCCCCACCCGATCCCCAGGTGGTGACCAAAGGCTGCTGCCGAGTCTGGAGCAGGTCGCCCAAGACCGTGGGGCAGGGAGAGAGCCAGGCTTCAGGTGCCGCTTACCGCATCCAGAGCTTTTCGAATTCTCGAGGTGTGAGGGGAATGTCAAAGCCGAACAGCACGTTCTTTACGTCCCGCCGACGGAGAATGCCGGTGCCCTCACTGTCTGTTTCCATGAAATTCTGCAACAGTAGGAGGTGGCTTTTAGTGACCTGCAGAACCGGTTCACAGCAGTACAGAGGGCTTTCCCTCCTCACTGGCTGAGACGGTCTAACCCACGGCCCCCGCCCCGTCCACCTGCTTAACTACCTCTCATCTGAGTTCCGGGGGCCTCATCACTGCCCTACCCAAGGTGACAGAGCAAATACAGACAGGTATTCTGTCCCGGGGGGGCGGGGCTTGTTTCTGGGTAACGTGTGGCCTCAGGTGTGTGGCCTGCGTACTTCTCCTGACCGACAACGTGCGATCAAAACTCCGAGAAATAAAGCCCCCCTCCCCCGCCCCAAACCTGGAGGTCACCACCTCGGTGCTGACCAGGATGCAACCCTTTGGCTGTGAGAGAGGGAACGAGGGACCCAAGACTCCGGCTGTGGTGACAAGATGATGTGGGGCCACTCTGGCATCCCTGAGGGGGACAGTGGTATCTGGAGGTCTGGCAGGTGTTTACGAGGACCACAAATGAGGGGGCAGGTAACACACTAAGGATGCTCAGCGCCACCTTAAACTTCCTCACGACAGCACCGCGTGGTAGGGGCACCAGGGTGCCAAGTCCTCCCTCCAAGACCAGGACAAGGTGCACGCACCCCACCGCCCTCCACGAGTCACTGAGTGGGAGCTCAGAGCAGGGAGGCGGGAAGGAGGCATGAAAAGCACAGCGTGGGGACGGGAAAAATGCCACTGTCACATTCACAGGTGAGTCAACTGCCTGTACAGCAGTACAGACCTCCACACTAAAGCATTGTAGTGAGAGAACTCGGCAAGAAATCTGGATTCTACGTCCATAGGCAAAATCTTCCACATTTTACGTATCAGACACAGAAAATGAATTAAAAAAAATTTACAAATAGCATCAAAAACAGAAAATCCTAGGGATAAATCTTACAAATGCCAGCAAGACTGGCACGCAGAGGGGAAATCTGGAACGTCACGGGAAGGAGGGACGGAACACGTGGAGGTGAGTGCGCTCGCGAGCTGGTGGGCTCCGGGCGGCAGAGATGCCGCCTCTCCGCAGACGGCCGAGAGGCCTTTGTTCGTGGTGGAACCGGAGGGACTGACTCAAAGACTCCCGGAGCCAGGAGGAGGGACCTGCCTGCCAGCTGATGAAGGTGTGTCACTAAGTGACGGCGATGCTGCAGATTCAGTGCTGGTGCCAGGACAGACAGACGGACCAACAGACTGGCACCGCACCACGGCCTCGGTGTAGCTGCCGCCCTGTGCAGCGCGGGAGAATCCACCAGAGCCCTGCCACGGCACACACGTGGACGCCGGGCCGGTTTCAGGCCTGGAAGGTGGAGGTGAGGTGCTAAGCTCCTAGTCGGGAACGCGGAGTATCTTCCTGACTTCATCAGCGAGACCTTCTGGGAAGCACTGACAGATTTGACTGCGTTGAAAAGAACTCCTACTTCAACAGGTATCATGTAAAAACGGGCGCAGACAGAGCGAAACGCGGATGTGCGCGTCCCCCATTCGCGTCACCTGTCTCTTACGACAGACGAGTGGCCCGACCCAGCCAGAGCTCCTACTGGCCAGTGAGAGGAAGGCAGGCGGCCCGAGTGGAAACTGAAGCAGAAGCAGGACGTCACAGGCAGGAAGCCTGACTGGCGGAAGAAAGATGCAAAGATGCCCGGTCTGCTTAGTGCCCCACGAAGGCTGGTGGAAGCTGCCGTGGGACGATGCCGCACACCCAGCAGACGGGACAAAGGTGAGAAAGGTGGACAGCGGCGGGGCCACCTGTAACCGGAGCTCCGTGGCCATGAAGCCAAAACCAGGAATGGCCCGGCCTCTCCCAGGCGAGGCGGCCGACCTAGTCCGAGACGCCGGCTCCGCCCCACTCCTTCATCTGGACGGTGGTTACGCAGTGGGACGCGACTCGCAATGCACTTGAACTTATTTAAAAACGTACGCACGCCATTTTTACATGCATCACAGCACATGGATGTGCACATACTCTATGCATGCACAATAACATACATATGCTATTACTGTGTTCCACTGCAGAGTCACAATTTGAAAAACAAGCTTCAAAACATTAGGTCAGGAAGATTTCAAGGTCCCTTTAAAAACTTACGGCACCTTAAATGGGCTTAGTACTACTCTGTGGTAGTTAAAGGTGGTTCAGACGGTCATGTTTACGCCACGTGCACTTTACCGCAATTTGACAGAACACACCTGCAGCTCGTCAGGCCTGCTGTGACCCGTGCCCGGCCCACCCGCCCAGCCTTGCCCACCCAGCCTTGCCCTGGAAACCACCCCGCCAAGTCCCTGGACTCGTCCGTGCTGAACTCCCTGCAGCCCGCCCAGTGGGCGGCCCCCACCGCCCCTGCCCAGCACCGGCCATCTTTTAAGCAGCCCCTTCCTCCTCGGTACCCGCCTCACACAGAAGCCACTGCCTCCGGCTCGTGCTCTTACTGGAGCCCCCACACCCCCTCACCCCCACGCTCCTACACACGTTTGGGGTTCTGAGAACAGGGACAAAGAGGGCTGTGGAGGCCGTGCGGGCGGAGGACATCTCCGAGGAGCGGAGGTCCACACAGAGGGAGAGGAAATCAGCGCATCCCGAGAGAGGACGGCCCAGCGAGGCAGGGAAGAAGGGGCCACAGTGTCGTGGGCCAGGGAGGAAGCCGTTCAAGAGGCAGGAGCACAGACCTCCACCTGCCTGCAGCCCTCCCTCTGGGCGCCCTCCGGCAGCCTGCTCAGCTTCTCCGCAGCGCCCCCAGCTTTGTCAGTAACCTGCCTTTGCCCAGGTCCTGTCACCTTCCCGGGCCTGTGAGCTCCGCGGGGCCGAGCAGGCCCTACTGAAGACAGGGGACCAGGGAGAGGCCGCCCAGGAGCCCAGAAGGACTGAAAAGCCCAAGCCCCTCCATTGGGCACAGGCCAAGAAAGAGCAAACCACACGAAACAAGGTGAAGACACCCTTCGAAGTAATGGGCGGTGACTTCTGTAATGGCAGCTTTAAAAACACTTTTTAAAGTGAAGATGATGGGCTGCACGGTGACCCGGTGACCCCAGAGCCTGGCCCGCGGCCCTCGGACGCTGCGGGGTGGCCGCGCCCGGACCCGGGCCACGTGGGCCACTCGGGCCACTCGGTGCGCTCTCCTTCCAGACGCGCTTCCCAGGGCCTCGGCAGCACGGGCAGAGTGGTTTTCTGAAGAGTGTTCGTAACTGTGGGAAAGGAAGTACGGCAGCAGCTCCCACTTTCCATTCACGTTTCTAATTCACACCAAACCTGAGAGAAAGCCAGGAATCTCCGTCGCGTAACTCCTATAACGTCCTGCTTTCCAAACACTGACCAACCTCGAAGGTGAGGACTTGCTTTGATACAGCACTTTAAGACCACGGGGGTCACAGCCGGGCCTGCAGCGCAGTTTCCCATCTCAGCGACTGGCCCCTGGGAGCCCAGAGCGCGGACAGAGCCCCTCCCCCTTAGGGAGACAAGCACTCCTCACCTTAGACAAGTCCGACCATCTGGTCTTTGCTTTGGTAACGAGGTACTGATGAGCCTGTTCGCAAGCTAGTTCGGAATCTGTGACCTTCTGTTTTGCTCTTAAAAGAAAAATAAACAAACAAATACATAAGGAGATGTTTAAATCTGATGGACTTAGTGCTCCCCGCAGGGTTCCCCTGGCCCTGCTGTTTCAAAGGTCCAGTTAACGTCTGTAATTTCACGTCTGCTCTGACTTAACTTTTAAAATACAGCTTCTCTCCCCTGCTGCGTTGGGGAGTCCAGTTTGTGTAAGTCCTGTGTATTCTCAGTTAAATGCCATTGAACTTTTCTTGCCACTCACGTAACAGGCAGGGCTCGCTGGGTCTCACAGGGGAAGATGCGATGTAACGGGGAGAGTCTTTGGAAGAAAACCACTAAAACCATTTATTTCTGGAATGACGAACTGGAGTGACAATGGGGAGGGAGGCCCGTGGTCCTGGAGCGACGGGAAGTGCCTCACGGAGTCCTCAGCGTCCACTAGGGTTCAAGGTTTCCAGGAGGCCAAGATGGTCCGTTCCGTTTACTTACTCCTGGGATGAGGGGCCTGTGCTGGTGGCCTGGCCCTGCCCCGGGGTGGTGTGGGGGAGGCTGTGGCTGAAGGCCTGGCGGTGCCCCATGTGCGGGAGCCTGCCGACCCCCCACCATTTCTCTCTCTACAGCTGCCTGGCTCCTGAGGCATCAGTCCCTCCGGTTTTGGGACTGGAGCTGCTCCACACCCAGGCCTGCACCTGTGGATGCCAAGCACTCAGGACGGTCTGCTGGCAAGACCGACTACAGGTACACGTCACCTGGATCCCACACGCTTGCTCACAGGCGCCTTGCTGAAGGTGACCGGGATGGGCACCCGACCGAGGCCCCACAGACCCTCCAGTGAATCTCTCCACAAGACATGCAGGAAGACCTGGGTGGGGACAGCGAACAGGCCCCAGTCGCCCAGCTGAGGAAACACAGGGAGGTGTGTCCCCACACCCTGGAGGACAAGGTGTGGGGAATGCTCAGAGCAGCGCGACTGTGACAACCCCCTGCACATGACACAGGAGCTGGGACCTTGACCTCCGTGTCCTGGTGAGCACAGATTCTTGCATCTTCTCAGTTCGCAGGGTGCAAAGGACCAGCTGGGAGGAGGCGGGGTCTTCTCCCGACCCTGTGTTCCTGCTGAGACGGGCCCGGCGAGGGCCTGCCTGGCTTCCCTTCCCCTCCTGGCAGACGTCGGCGCGCGGGCGCCTAGGAAAACCACGCTGGACGCCGCTCTTCCCTGACTGGACCCTGTCTCCTGGCCACCAGCCGCTTCCATGCTGCCGAGTCCAGGGATGTCGCGGACTGTTCTGTGACATGGGGTACCCGAACTGCCTCTCTCCACCCCACTGTCTCACAACGCTGCTCCTTAAATGCCACCACGGGCTGGAACCCCAACCCAGGGCCCGGCCTCAGCATCCTTCCCCCTCTGCTGGCTCCCCTAACTCTTGGCCTTCTCTCTCCTTCCACCCGAAGTTCATTTACTCATTCGAGAGGCCACCCCTTCTCCTGGTGTCCCTGCCCCTGGGCGCTGCCCACCCAGACGTCCGGCCACAAGGCCGGTGCCCTCACCTCTTCTTCCATTCCATCTCTCCCAACTGCCTACCGGCTGCACGGAACCATGGAATCCCCGGGGGAAGAGCCCAAGGTCAGCCAGTCTAACCCTCTTCACTACCTCACACTCAGGTTTGGGGGGCGCGGCAGGACCCCGGTGCCTTCTCACAACAATGGCCTGGAAGGACTGCAGGGCCTGGGGGCGCACGTCCCCTGCCTCAGCCTTTAGGCGCCTGTTAAGTCCTGCCCGCACCCGAGGACTCACCTGGGCCTCCCCGGCGTGCTCTCCCCGAGACCCCGGGCGGTGCTCTACCTCCGCAAAGTCGGCGCATGCAAACTGGCCTCCCGACTACACGCGTGTCCACTCGGACCGCACCTACCCCGTCTGTGTTCCAGGCCCCAGGTGGGTTATCTTCCTAGTGGTTTCCCCATCCATGTCTCCCATTTTACACACTTGGCCCCTCTGGAGAGTTCGGAGGTCCTTCTCCAGCTCTTCCCGAAGTTGCTTATTCCCCCTCCTAGTACCCAGCCCTGCAGGTCCTGCCGGCCAGCCTCTGTCACAGACACAAGCAAACCGTGTTATGTGCTGCCCTGGGGCCTTCGGGCATCACGACAGGCGAGGTGGACGTGGACAGAGCCCCCATGAAAAAGTGGGTGAGTCAGGTAACATCAGATCCTGAACATGACAGAGACTGACGGGCGGGAGGGGACACCCCGCTAAGAAGGCCAGGCGGTGGCTCCCGCATGTGTGAAGCGGAGCCGCTGCGTGCGCCGGGGAGCAGTGGCCCCGGCAGGGCGAGAGGCCTGGAGGTGCTCCGGGTCCCAGTTCAGAAGGAGTGGACAAGCTTCGTCCTCTCTTGCCCCCCATGGCGACTAAATTGTAGAAGGACATGGAAACTGGCTCCCTGAGGACACTAAGATAAATCCTGGGGGGCTGATGCATAGGGAAGCCCAGGCCTGAAGAGTGACCGATGCAGGGAGGGGAGTTCCTCGGGCTCACGTCCTCCCACATTCCCAGCCGAGGGTCAGGGGACGTGCTAATCTGGGCCTGTGCCGTGGACGGGGACGGGGGCGCCCTGAGGGAAAACCTGTGTGTCTGACCAGAGCCCTGGGCAGGAGGCCCTGCAGGACACAAAACGTGGGGTCGTCTCTTGTTGCCTCTCCTTGTTCTGCTGCCTGCACCAGGGCAAGGCCAGTCAGAAAACCTGTTCCAAGATGGTGACGGGGCAGCCAGCCCGGCACCCCCAACTGAAAACCTGCTCCCCCCCAGAGGGGACGGGAAGAGCTGTGCTCAGGGAGTGCGGGAGGAGCCAAGTTCTCTTTTTCTTCCATTTTTCTCTCCACGCTGCCCTGGAGGGGAACCTGTCGTGGGAAGCACACAATAACAGACGGGCTGAAACCTAAGATTTTCAGAAAGATCAAAAAGGCGGGAGGGGCTCCTGGGGGCTGAAGAGTGTGGGGAGAAAGTAAAGAGAGGGGTGAGCTGGGAAAAAGCGATGCCCACATCTGTGTGGGGAGTCCAGGTTCTCATCCAATGTGCACTCGTGTGGAGTGACCCAGAGCAGCCGAGCAGAGCGAAAGGCGTGTCTGCCGTGCAGCTAAGGCTGGCTGCAGGGGGTTGGAGCTCGCCTGTCCTCCAGCCCACCGTGCACCCCTTGGAGGGAGCGTTGTTGCCGCCCGTGCCCACTGAGCCCCGGCGCAGCGGCCAGCACCCACTGGCCCCCGTAACTGTCTGACGGAGAAGCGAGGAGACACAGGTGGGAAGGCCGCGCCATCTGAATGAGAAGACTGCGCTTTGTGCTCAGAACGTCCGCGCTCGTCCTGCATGCATCCTCCAGGGGACTCCTTCTGAAGGACACCTTTTGTGCCGTTTTGACATTGAGCAATCAAGTCTCACACGAGAGCTTCTCAGAACTGAGCAATTAGAAGCAGGTGTCGGCTCCGTGCCACGTGATCTGCTCCCTTGGAAAGAGCCTGGAGTGGTTTTCCTTCCTGCTTGCTCTGCGTAGGTAGAGACCACACAAGCCCAACAAATTCGGGCGGGAAACTTCAGGTGTCAGACCAGGGGGCTTTCTGTAGCCTAGCCAGCTATCACACAGCCCTGGGCGGGGGGCGCTGCCCTTGCCTGGGAAGAGTCTGCAGCCCCCGGCCTGCCAGTGCCTCAAGGGCAGACCACCACCAGACGCCACCACTACAGCAGAAAACACACTTCTGTGTCATCACGGGGGCGGAACGCTTCAAAAATACTGTTCTTCTTATAGTAACTGGTCAAGAAGGGGCTGCGGGGCAGCTCCATTCAAACCGGCCGGCGTTAGCAGACCTCAGCGGTGCCGGCCGTGCCGGCCTTGTCCCTGGGTCCGATGGGAGGCTCCTCACTGCTTCGAGGACTGAGGCTCCCCCGAGAGAGCGTGGGGTCGAGGGCCCTCCAGGTTCTCCGCCTCCTCGTGTCTGCGAGGCCGGCCTGGGGGGATAGGGCCTGGTGTCTCCCCGAGCAGGGGCAGGCCGACCCCAGGTTTATGAAAAGAAGAACGTGTGTGTGTGTGAACATTTATGTGCACGGAAAAAAGACGGTGACGAGCACGTGCCCCAAAAGTAGCGCCTGGACACTGGACCAGGGAGCGTCTCTTATCTGCGGCGGTGCTTCCCGGTCTTTCTGCACCAGGTGTGTGTTCCCGGTGCAACGCTCCTGGACTGAGATGATGACAGACCAATTGCTCTGGGAGGCGGCTGTGCTCTGCACCCTCGGGGGCAGTGGGAAGGCTGGCCTTGGTGTGGGCAGAGACGCGAGGGCGGGGAGACACTGACCCAGCCGCCTTCTTACCTAATGAGTCTCTGAGGCGCATCGTCTGTTGTGAGTGGTTCTTTCTCAAACAAATTTCGGAATTCCCGAAAATTTAACGTGACGCTAAGCTTCAGGCCCAGAAGGCCCAGCAGACGCTCAAACTCCTCGTCTTTGAGATTGAACAGCAGGCGCCGCAGCAGCCGGTGCAGGTCCTGCATGCTGACGATGCCGTCCCTGTCGGTGTCCATCCGGAAGAAGGCCGAGTAGGGGTTCTAGAAGCAGAACACTCACGTCAAAGCCCCCCTTGGGCGCTGGCCACCACCCGCGTGTACGCTGCATACTCGGACTCGTCTCCAACGTGGGGGAGGGGCAGAAGGGATGAGCTGTGTTCGCCAGGGCCCTGTGATACAGAGCTCAGGAGAGGGGCCCCAAAGTCCTCTTCCTTCCTGCCCTGCTCTCCGGTTAGGCCGGCACCCCGTGCCAGGAGTGGGGCTGTACTGGGCGGAGGTTTTCAGTGCAGATGCAGACCCTGCTCTCTGTGTTTGCAGGCACCTTGCATCACGTCTGCCACCTGCTCTACAGGAAAACAAGTGCTGCACCAAACTTCACCCTGAGGAGCTGACAGAGGCCAGTGCGGTTTCTGGCGACCTACTAACACTCTGGCCCTGACTGCAACCCGAGTGCCTGCTGCTGCCCACAGACCGCGAGGGGTGTCTGTCTCTGGCGGCCACGCTGCCCGAGGGCTTCGATTCCAATTTCGCAGATGAGGCAACAGAGGCTGCGTGCAATGAAGGAGGCATACTCTGGAGCCAGGAGGCTGAGCCTCACGCCCCAGCTCTGCCGCTCACCTTGGCCGAGACAGGTGTTTCTGGCTCGCCACCCTTGTCAGCTGTAAAGAGGGTTGTGACAGCCTCTAGCTCACCGGCTGGCTGTCAGGTGGACTGTACTAACACATGCGGAATACCTGGCCAGTGCCCGGCAGGTCTGTCCCGCCTCACTGTCCACCTTCATCGCCCTCCGTTACTCCTCAACACAGACCCAGCTGTGGCCGCCCTGCACCTGCCTCTGGGCTCAAACGGCGGCCGTTTCTCCTGTCTCCTCTGTTACAGATGTCCACGTGAAGCCCGTCCGCACCACACTGAGCTGTGAGAAGTTCCCTAAAGACCACGACCTGTTTGCCACCCGCCTTCCGCAAGCTCCCTCTTCTACTCTTTGTTGCCTTCATTTCTGGCCAGCACATGCTGAAGGCTTACGAGTCGGTTCAGTGGTCACCTCCTCCAAGAAGCCCTCCGTAAGGGGTCTTCTCCCTGTGCCCCCACAGCACACTACGGATCCCTCTGTGACAGCCCATCACAACGGCCTGAGCTTTCTGTCCACCACCTGGCTCCTGGACTGCGCTGAGCCCCCTGAGCAGGGCCCGCGCCTCCCACCTGGCATCTAGCAGACCCGGGTGGACGTGTGCAGTGCTGGTTCAGTGAGTGAGTGCAGCAGAGAAACGGAGGAGGGGATCCTAACTTGGCTGCACTGGGGTTGCTCCACCCCAGCCCTGCCCTCTTGTGGGAAGGTCTCCACACTGGGGGGGGTGGAGTCACACCCAAGGTGGCTGAATGGCTGGGGCGCAGGGAGCTAAGCAGCGGACAGGGCCCCACTCACCCGGAAGAACTCCTTCAGTCTCTGGGGGAGGAGTTGCAGGCACTCTTCAGCACTGACAAAATGGCTGGTCACGGTACTTTTTGGAGGAATTGCAGTCTGAGGTGGGTTCACCTGTGGCCCTTCCATACCTGAAACAGACACACAGATCAGAGGACGCCCTCAGTGGCGTGCACACGTCGGCATTCCCACCCTGCACCCGGATGCTCCCTGCCCCAGGCTGGTGGAAACACAGCACACAGAGACCCGCCCTGCGGACGCTGCCAGCACTGGCTCTGCCGCCCGGTCTCCCATCCGTCCCTTGGTATTTCTCAGACGCTTCACTGTCGCTGCAGGAAGATCGGTCATGTAGGCTGCCGGGGCTCCCGTCCAGCACATGCTAACCACCCCAGGCCCCCCACACCCTCTCGTCTTGCCTCCCTGCCCCTCTTCCAGGGCAGAGGCACATCTCCCTCATCCCTGCCTTCCCAGGGGCAGAGAATGAGGTGCCTGCCTGGTTTCCGTTTCCCAGAAACGTGTCCGAAACCAGGAATGTGCGGTGGGTCAACAGTCATTAATTCGCCAGCCCTTCCTGACTTGCTAGGTACCGGGCTTGGTCCTTTCAGCCAAGATTTTCTTCCTGTGATGAGTTTGCCCACAAGGAATCCTTTTACTACACACACCCGACTGGGAGGAGACAAAGGCCCAAGGGTGGCCCCCGCTCCGGGGTGCAGGGCTCGTGGGCAGCATGGCTGAACCCAGACCCCGGCGGACTCCAGAGCCCAGCCAGCTTGTTACCGCATCCTGCCCTCTCTGACCCCTACACTGAGGAAGGCAGTGTGACCTTCCTTGTCCGTGGGGTAAGGTCATGGGGGTGCGGCCCTGTCTACAGCCAGGCCGGAAACCTGGGCCTGGGCCACAGACATGGTTTTCTGCGCACGCTGTACCCACGCCCTCCACATGGACGTGGTCTGCGGGATGGGTGGTGGGCATGGCCTCTGGAGCCCATGGGTGTGCTTTGGTCCAGTCGTGGCTGGGCTCCTACCCTGCTCCACCTGGGCCCACAGCGGCCCTCCTCAGGTTCCTGACGCCTAGCAGGTAACAGCCCCCCAGTGGTGTGACCCCACTTGGCCACGCCCCGATCCACATCTCTGGCCGGAAACTTCAACGCTCCCCACACACACCGCAGCACCTGACCCTGTGGGGAAACAGACAGTACTGGGGGACTGATGGAGGAAGAGGAGGAGGAAGGTGAAGAGGAAAGAGCAGGCTTCAGTGGGGAGGAAGCCAAGAGCAGTCGGCAGCTCCTGAGTCAGGCTCACACTTTGCAATGGGCTTGCTGCTCTGGGGCCCAGGCCAGCGACCTACTCACCCTGGGCCTCAGTTTCCTCTCTGAACAATGAACACACCTGGCACATCAGACACACTCACTGAACTACATGGGAATTCCCTTTCCTTCAAAAACGCCAGAGCACACACCCAATGATAGCGTCAACATTCCAACTCTCTGTGGCTTCTCGAGTTGCCCTTTCTCCCTGTGCAGGACCCTCTTCTTCTGGGGTTGCTCGGGTCCGCGGCATCTCCCTGGTGAGGAGTCCCAGCCACCGTTCCCAGCGGAGACCCCAGGCCACCATTAGACCAGACTCAGAGTGGGTGGCAAGTGCAGATGGGCCCTCGTGCTCTGCCCGGTCCAGGCTGCGGTACGTTTGCAGCGCAGCAGCAGTGTGTTCCACGGACACGTTTGCCTGACTCCCACAGCTTCTCTGGAGGGCGGAGTTGCCCGCCCATACGGCCCCAGCACAGGAGAAGCGGCCTCCGGGGGAGCAGAGAGGGCAGTGGGGACAGGATGCGGCGGGGAGGAGGATGCCGGACCCCACTGTCCAGGCCTGAGGCCAGGAGAGTGGACTGAGGAGCAGGGGCCGCGGGAGGACCCAGCTTCCAGCCCGAGCTGAACTCGACCGGACAATGTCCTGACACCGTCTGGAGAAGGGACCGGGAAGGGGCGGTGACTGGGTGGTCTTGGGCACGTGGCTGACTCTTACTGAACCCGTGTGCTCACTGGCACACAGGGGGGAAGGACACCGGTCCTGCTGGTGCAAGGCGTCACTCACTACAGATGATCCGCCCATAACAGAAGGAGGCAAACCTTTGAGAACGTGAGGTGTGACTTAAGGCTCACGGGGCCTTAGAGGCAACTTTACAAGCCGTCTTGCTCTAAGTTTGTAGAAGGCTCTGCCAGGCAAAATTCTGCATTTACAATTCAGCTCAACTTGGGGGAAAAAGGGCCCAAATGCAGTCAGATCAAATTAAACAAGAACGTCTGTTCTGGCGAAGAACGTGTGTGGTGTCAGCAAGCAGCTGGGTGTGCGCCCCGTCAACCCCGCAGGGCATGGCCGCTCAGCGCTCGGAGGGCTGGGCGGGAGACACGTCCCAGCGGGTTCACCCTGGGCGCCGAGCTACCTTCAACTCTGGTGGTAAAATCCAGATCACTCCTCCCTTCTTTCTTGAATCCCATTCTGGCTGTCGGCTGGGCGTACTGGTCGTCACCCACGGGCATTCCCTGATCTTCCGGCGCCTGACAGGAAAGCGAGAGAGGGAGAGGTGGTCAGGCTGTCCCAGGCCCGCAGTGGGCTTGCCTCTGTGGCCCCTGCGCTCCAGCCTGTGATCGTTGCTCGTCCAGCCCCATGCACAGGCCCGGGTTTGCTTGTTGAGCCTGTGAGTGAACAAGGAACAAATGAGCATGGTCTTCGGGCCGCAGGAAGCCCTGCAGACCTTCCCAGGGGCCCCGCCCTTGGAGGTGCCCAGATGCACATGTGCCGTGACTGTGTTCAAGTCCCACAAGTCGGGTCTGCATTCACACGTATCCTGGGAAACATGAACGAAACAGAGCACGGCAGTTTGAGGAGGAAAAACTAAAAATTTCATTAAAGTCTCACTATGATGGATGGTCCACGCTGTCTGCTAGGCTTCGGGTGCGGCGCCTACTTCTTTCTCCTTGGGCAAGTCCACTCTCCGAATGTTACCCAGGACCCCTTCCCCCACCACGCCAACCTGCTGTTTACAAACGACTCCCATTCGTGTGCGCGGGGGCGGCACCGAGAAAAGACCCTCCCTGTACTGCCAGCAGTGAACCGGGAAGATCTGAATGACCTGTCCTAAGGGGCCAGCCGGACTGTCCAGGCCGCACATGCTGGCGCCACCCCTTTGTCTGTGGCCAGTCAACAACCCGCAGAGCTGCCTGCCCGGAGGCGAGGCCCCTAGAAGTGACGCTGGGGGACACAGGCGAACGGAAGATGCCACCCATGCTGCTCTCAAACTATTTGCAATTTAGATGAGAAAACATGGCTTTCTTATAGAAAAAGGACGCAGAATCACCATTCAAAATATGCCTGTGCCTGTATCCCCACCACATCATCACCAAAACGTCCAGCATGATGACCACTGTCCCCCCAGGGCACAGGAAGGAAAGCTGCCTGGGAGAGCTAAGTCGGGAGGCCTGGGGACACACAGGTCAACAAGCGTCGGGTTTGACCCACCGAGGGAGTCAGCAGAGGACCAGCAGGGCCAGTGTGACACAGACGCATCCGTGGGGAAAGGTAAAAGGAGGAAGGAGACAAGAGGGTGCGATGACACAGCCTACATCATCGTCATCATCATCGTCATCATCATCACCACCATTGTCACCATCACCCCCACCACCACCACCATCATCACCCCCGTTATTATATCTCCAAGCAGCAATGTATGTGGCAGGCCTTGTGTAAGCCTCACTGAATCCTTATAAGAAGCCTTGAGAAAGCCCCTCTTACTAACCCCATTCAGAAGGTGGGGAAGCTGAGGCTTAGAGAGTTTAGGTGACTTGTCCCAGTCACATAATTAGGAAATGACAGAGATGGGGTTCTTCTTGTTAACCCCTACTATGAACTCCACTCGGACAAGGTCACCGGGGCCTGAGTGTGGGCAGGTCTCTGCTGTGGAGCCCTGGCGCCCTCCCACGCACCCAAATCAGCCACACAGGCAAAGACCCCTCTGGGCCCCTGCAGAACACCTCGAGCAGTCCCCAGAACAAACACCAAGGACGGGAGCCTCTAGGGGTTGCTGGGAGACCACCCCCACCAGCCCCCCATTTCTCCCGGAGGCTAGCGAGGACAGGTTCTCCTTGCCTCTGGGCTCTGACAAGGCACAGAGCCTTCGGCCCCGGTCTCCTCACGGGAGCGCTGCAGAGTAGAAGCCCACCTAGCTGCAACGGGTGCCCACCACCTGCAGCGAGGTCATCCGCTCCTTCTGTTTGGGTGCTGTCCTTTCCGGTGTCGGGGGAAAGGGCCCTGGGAGCTGGCACTCTTGGCTGTGTCAGTGACAAACTGAATGGGACAGCGGCTCCTTGCATCTGTGCCACCCAGCTGGTCAGGCCCTGGATTAGCTGGGCTCGTGTGTGTGTGTGTGTGTGTGAGAGAGAGAGAGAGAGAGAGAGAGCGCGCAAGCCGCAGGATGTGCTGGTGCGGGATGGGAAACGGGGAGAGGGCAGAGCGTGCAGGTGTGGCCGTGGTCGCCGTCTGGGGGCCTTTCGGGGAGCAGTGCTGGATTCCAAGGCTGCCCCGAGGGCCCGCCTGGGGCCTCGGGCGGGCTGCGCGTGACTGGGAATTGGGCAGCTCGGCGCCATCTGCACACGCACCGACCCGGCTCTGCGGAGGATCCGGTTCCAGCCCCACACGGAGCAAGAGTCTGACAGAAAGCTGCGGAAGCTGCCGTGGGTCTCTGAAGTGGAGAGATTGGTTGCTTCCCTTGAAAAATAACTTTATATTTTGAAAACAATCGCACATGAATTATTCATTGCAAATTCCTGCTGCTCGGCCCTTTCATAAAAACACATCCAATGGAGAACAAGACAGTGTCTGCAGGCAAATGTCTCGCGGCCTGGAGGGTCGAGAGGCGCGGGGGCGGGGTGTGCGGGGGCGGCCAGCCAGCAGCGGGGGCACCTGCCTCCCCATGCACGGCCCTCCTGCCTGAGGGAACCACGGCAGCCGGTCAGCGGGACTGACCACCGCCCTGGGAGGCGACGTGCAACACAACAAAAAGCGGAACTGCAACACTTGTAAAACAGATTTTAAAGCGTTTAACCATTCAAGTTCATGTCCTCTGGTCTTTCCTAGGAGGCGTTGCCCTAAGAAAGTTGTTCAGAGAGTGACAACCTGTGGCCTCACACATTCCGACTCACCACGTGGTGGCCCTGCGCCCGGGGAGGCCACTTCGGCCGTGGACCAGCCCTCCCTGTCTGGCCTCCGGCTCGCCCCGCGCTGGGCTCCCGGGGAGGACAGGCGCTCCTCTCACCTGGCTTGCTCCTCCTGAGTCCTGCTCCTTCTCACTGACACAAGTCGAAGCTGAGCGGCCAACTCAGTCTGCCAAGCCCAGTGGTGCAGAGCCTCCGGGGCCAGGGCGCCCCATCTCTGTGGGGACACGGGGTCACCAGGCCTCTGCGTCACCTTTCTGGGAGTTGCTCTAAGGATTCCAATATACAGCCTTACCTTTCTCTGTCCGTTTAGACTTAATAGTGAACCGCATCGGCCGACATGCAGGACACTGGCAGCCAGACGGGTCCGCACCGGCCCCTTCCTCTGCGCCGCCGGTTTCCCATGCGCCTCCGGGGCAGACCCCGCAAGGCAGCACTCCACGCTCACCCTCAACACTCTCACGCACCTTTTCTAAATGAAGAAGAACTGCCTTTCACGTGTAGTCAGCTGTTGGCCGTTTCCAACGTTCTTTACTCCTCCATGAACGTCTGAGTCTCTGCACAGTGCCACGTTCTTTCAAACTGAAGGGCTCCCTTTAACGTTTCCCACAGTGAAGGCCTGCTGGTAATGTACTATCTCTGCCCTCTGTTTTTAATCCAGAAACATCTTTATTTCCCGTTACTCCCGGAGAAGACCCAGCCCAGATGTACATTTGAGGGGGAGACGCCTTGTTCCTTTCCACGCATCCGAGCCGTCGCCCGTCTCTGGCCGGCGTGGCCCGACCTGCCGTTCGGAATGAGCGCGTTCGCCCGCTGCGTCAGAGGGTCTCTCTCTGACGCTGGCTGTCAGCGTCTCCCTGTGATTTTCTTTGTGTCTATCATACTAGGGTTTTCTGAGCTTCCTGAATATTCACTTAGCGCTTTTACCAGAAATCGGGGAACTTTGGCCACGGGCCCCTCACGCGTCTTCCTCTCCTTCTGTGACTCCGGTGGGGCCTGTGCCAGGACCCGGGACGCTGTCCCGCCGAGTCACTGCCCGCTTTCTGACCTTTTTCTTCAGTTCGTATAAACCTCTACTGATCTCTCTTCAAGCCCACGATTCTTCCTTTCATCATCTCCACTCTGTGGTTGAGCCCTTCTGGTGAATTTTCTTATTGTGGACATTTTATTTTTCTGTCCTAGAATTTCCATTTGCCTTTTTTTATACATTCTATTTATCTGCCGAGATTTCCTACATGTGCACTCATTATGAGGATATATTCTGAGCACAGGTGTAACGGTTACTCGGGCACATGGGACGCTGCCACGATCTGACCTCCCTCTGGAGCAGCGGAGCTTCCTCTGCACCAGCAACAGGCTGTTTCACTTCCTCATCATCTGTACGTTCATGGGAGCAGCGCCTTTATTTCCTTCGACGAACTGCCCTTTGCTTCCACGATCTGGCCAACGAGAGGTCTGTCTCACTTCTCCACAGGCCTTTCTCACTAGGCTTAATCATTTCTAGCTTTTGGTTTAAAGTGAAAAATGTGTAACTCTTCCTTTCAGTTGGACACCGAAAGGCCATCACCGGGTTACTAACTGGTCTGCTTTTAATACCGCTGGGTCTCAGGAACTGGAGAGACCAGAGGAGAGGAGGCGAGAAGGAGCAGCGAGCCGCGGAGCCGCCAGGACACACGCTGTGTACTCGGTTTGCCCTCTTACAGTGGCACAGCGGTGGTGCCCCAAACGACTGCGACAGTCATGTCAAAGGTCGCTCAGGCACAGACCAGTTTGCCCAAGGTCACACAGTTATTAAGGACAGAGCTGCGGTTCGAACCCTGGTGGCCTGGCTCCAGAGCAACATTTTAAATCACAGTACAAAAGTATGTATTGACAAAGCCAAAGCGGGGAAGGATTGGGGGTGGGGGTGGGGGAAAGTGTTGGTGGGAAAATGGAGACAACTATAAAAAATGCAAAATAAAATAAAATAAAAAGTATGCATTGAGTACTTATGTTGTGCTGGGCACTGTTTTAGATGCTGGGGACAGGGCAGAGAATGAAGAAGACAAAGACAGCCGCCCTTGTCCACCTCGGGGAGGGACACGGCTGCAGGGGAGCAGCCCCCTCGGGAGGGAAGCTGGCCTGAGCTTGTGTGACGGGGAAGCAGCAGAGGGAGCGGCAGCCAGAGAGTGAGGCTCGGTGAGGTATGAGAGGCCTGGGGCCCCCCAGGGCAGAAAGCTGAGGGCGAGAATCCGGGGGCTGGGGGGTGAACCGAGGGTCCTGGGCAGCTCACGAACACGGGACAGGTACCCATGTCTACGGTAAACCATCAGCCCTTGCAAACTGACAAGGGGGCAAAGAACGTAAATGGGCCACTCACAGAATAATAAATTCCAATGGCTAACCCTCCCCCCCAAAAAAGAATAAACTCACTAGCAGTCTGGGAAACAAATGCAGGTTAAAGTCACCATGAGCTATCACTCTGAAACCACCAGACCCGAGAAAATAGAACAGAGCACAATGCCCACTGCCAACGGGGCCACAGAAAAAGACATGTTCATACACAGCTAGGAAAGGCATGAGGTACTATGATGGTTTTTAAAAAAATAAACAGGCCATGTGTTAAAATTAAAGCCATATTATCTTAGACCAAGCAACCCTACTGCTGGGAATCCATTCCACGGAAATAAAGGCATCGGTGTGCAAAGACAGGCAAAGGAAGAGTGAAGAGGGGGAATAAGGGAATGACCATGAGAACGGGAAGGACTGGCGCTCACAGCAAAAGGAAAAGCCAGACAGATACCAGAAGGTCTCTCTGGCGTACGAGAAGCCTCTACAGCAGCAGGACTCAAAGGGACAAAGCTCTGAGAGCAGGGCAGTCGGGGGAGAGGGGAGTTGGTTGCCTGTCTGGAGCAGGGAAAAAGGGTCAGGATGGGGTTCTTTGGCCCAGGTGGACAGTCTCTCCCAGCAGACAGAGAAACAAGAGCTTGTGACAAGGTCATGGGCCTGTAGCGTCCAAAATTAGAGACCTGCATGGCCAGATCCCCAGGGACAGGGGAGCAGCAGGGGACTGAGCCCACACCGCCAGTGTCTCCCTCGAGATACGTGCCAACTCCCATGTGGGCGGGAGACAAAGCGCCCAGGCGGCCAGCCTCTGGGAGGCAGAGGGGTCTGGCCGGCACCCCCGAGGTCCCGAGGAGAGGGAGGAGCACTCAGGACATCCCAGGGCGTGGGATGTTCCGGGGCATGGCTCGGGCAATACCCAGGTGCTGGGCTTCCAACTTTGGAGGCTACACCCCAGAAACCGGAGATTCGGGGTTTTCTTTGTTTGTTTTTAGGGCAAGCCTTGAGAAATTGCACTTCAGCCTCAAATCAAATCCAGTCCCTCGCTGGATCAAGGCCGTCAGTCCCCATTTTAGCTGCTAGGCAGAGGAAAGTGTGAGCCATCATCCAGAGCCCCTAAACTGTCTTAACCCAACGGAAGTATACCTGGCATGCTAAGAGACGGGATCACAGGACCCAAAATCAGGAGAAAAATAAAGACAGAAAAACATCTACAGGTGATCCAGATACTGGAGTTGGCAGAAAAAAGATTTTAAATGGCTATAAATATGTTTAATATAAGAATACGTTGAAACAATGGAAGAAAAGACACAGATATAGAATATATTAAAAATAATCAAATGGACATCCCAGAATGGGAAAAAATACTAATATTAAGAACTATATGAACAGCCCTGGTTGGTGTGGCTCAGTGGCCTGAGCCCTGACCTGTGAACCAAAGGGGGTCACCGGTTTAATTCCCAGTCAGGGCACACACCTGGGTTGAGGGTCAGGACCCCAGTAGGGGGCACACAAGAGAAAAATGCACACTGATGTTTCCTTCTCTTTCTCCCTGCCTTCCCTTCTAAAAATAAATAAATAAAATCTTTTTAAAAAGGAGTTGTATGAACAAAGTTAGCTACAGATGGGGAAAAGCAGAACACGGATGAACAAACTGGAAGACAGTTCATGGCCACCCTGGGACTCAGCACCGAAAAAGGACGAGCTCTATGTAACCAGGTGAGAGCAATGTGTGAGCTACGGTGAACAGGTCTAACAGGGGCAGGGGAACGGGGTGCAGTAGAGGAAAGGAGACCATGGCTGTAAACTGTCCCCATTTTTTATTAAACACATCAACCAACAGGTACCAGATGAACTGTCGGCCCGGCAGAGTCACGCGAAGGAAGCCCCACCTCCGACCACCAAGTACAACTGCTGACACGCAGCAGCAGAGGACAGACATGGCACACGCACACACGCAACGGCATGGCTGGCCGTGTATCGGCAGAGCCGACAGAAGCCAGAAGACAATGGATTATTGTCTTAAAATGCTGGAAGCTAATGGTTACCAGCCTACAATACCATTCCCAGCTAACATATCTTCAAAAATTAATAGTGGATGCCCGCCTTCAGGTTCAACTGGAAATGAAGTCCTCACTCCCATCTGTACTGGAAGAAAGCCAAGGAAACCAAAAACCAATGACTTTTCTTCGCTCCACCAGAGAAAGCTTCAGGACGGGAATACAGAGAACCCCTGCCTGGGGCGGAAGCCACTGTAGCCGCCCGCTGGTGGGAGCCCTGAAGGGGTGGCTTGGGCGGACTGCGGGAGGCTGAGCGGGGAAGAGCTGGAGAATGGGACCCCCTGGGCGCCCAGGATTTGGAGGGGCCGCACTCACATGGATTTTACCACCGGGAACTGAAGGTGAACATTCTAAAAACAATCTCCTTGTGTGTCAAGCAAATTACTCCCCGCCAAAAGAAGTAAGTAGAAGAAAAAGTAAAGATAAAAGCAGAAGTCAATGAAATAGAATGTGGACAAACAATAGAGAAAATCAATAAAACTACCAACTTGTTTTTATTTTAAAAAATCAATAAAAGTGATAAACCTCTATCCAGACTATTCAAAAAAACAAAGAGAAAAGATAAAAATTACCAATACCGGGAGTGAGAAGAAAACATCATTAAGCATCACACAGACATTTAAAGAATAATGAGGCATGGTCCATATTGATATAAATGACTGAACAGATTAGGAAACAGAAAGAGACAAACCTCCATGCAAACGTTTCAAATGATTTATGCACACATTTCGCCCTCAGAGAAGGGAGAGCACAGTAACCCCCTCCTCAAGTGTGGCCTATGGAGGGGACTTCTTCCCAATGAGTACAGCGTGGACAGAGCCGAGGAGACGACAGCGCGTCTGCAGGGGAGCAGACCCCAGCGAACGCCCCTCAGCCAGGTGGTCAAAGCCAACGTCACGGTGACTAGACGCCTGGACGGCAGGTGCTGGACAGGCTGTGATGAGAAGGGTACTTTCCCCCTGTGGCCTGCCTCCCGGAAACACTGCCCCTGGTCCAATCATGGGAAAGTATCATAGGAGTCCCGACATGGGCACAGCCTACGAAATATCTGCCCGGTCCCCCTCAAAACTGCCAATGTCACCAAAAACAATCTGAGAACCTGTCATGGCCCAGAGGGGCCACAGGAGCCACAATGACCGGGTGTCGTGTGGGGCCCTGGACGGAGTCCAAGAGCGGAACGTGAGCTGACACGCAGGAGAGCCGCGTCACCCACGAAACGCAGGAGCGAGAAGCCGGCGCCCTGGCATTGACGAGGGTCGGCAGGGAGGTCTGTGGGCAGGAAGGAAGCGAGTCGACGCGCACGCACCAGACGCAGGGGCACGAGCGGGAGCAGGGCGAGCGTGGACACGCAGCCCGGCTTATTCACCACAAAAACAGTGGGGGTGTCTTGTGGGATCTGACGTACGTGTAAAGTGTAAATGTGCAGCAACAGCAACGCAAAAGACCACAGAGGTGAACGCAATGGGGACATGTGAAGGCCCACCTGTCAGGGAGACGCAGCCACTGGTACTTCGCCGCCGCATGCACCTGGGCACGGACGCATGCACTGCAGCCACTGCTGCGGTCCCGACAGGGTGGAACGGGCTTCCTGATAAACTAACAGAGGGGAACCGGAATAATACAAACACCCGAATAATCTCAGAGAAGCTAAGAAAGGGTGAGCTGGGTCAAACAGAAAAAAGTTGAGATGACAGCCCACAACCGATTATATCAGTAACTAATAAATATAAAAGGGACCAAACACTGTGAGTAGAAGACTAAGATCGTCATCACACTATCCATTAAAATATCAGCTACATGCTGCCTTGAGAGTTTAGTTTAAATGTAAGCACCCAGAAAGCTTGAAGTAAAAGGATGCAAAAGTGTGTCTACGCTAACACGAATCAAGAGAAAGCTGAAGCCACTGTATTATTAACAGGCAAAAATAGGCTTGAAGGCAAGTGGCATGACACTGTGTAAAGGGAGTCGAGTCCTAATGATAAGGGAGACAATTCGCAGGGAGTTTCAGCAATCTGCGTGCACCCAATAATTTAGCTTCAAAGTGGATAAAGCAACCATCAACAGAATAAAAAGGATCCCTCTAGACAAATCCACAATCCACTTCAATGCACTTCTCTCGACAGCTAATGGAATGAGCAGGGAAAACGAGGAGAGGACAGAGAAGTTCTGAGAAACACGGTTCACAGGGCCGACCTGACTGGCGTACGTGGCAAACTGAGGGTCCGTGAGGGAGGGAGCTCGCCTTCCCTTCGAATGAACGTCTGAACTCACGGGACGTTTGCCAGAATTCTCTGTGTGGCGGGTCCTAACCCAAGCCTCAGTATTTCACAGGCCTGCCTGAGGTTATTCAGACACTAGATTCTATTCTTGCGTCATGTGGAATCAGCTTTGAAGTCAATAGTAACAGGTAAACTAGAAAACCCCAACTGTTTGGAAATTAAGTACACTTTAAAAATAAACCATTGGAAAAAAAAATAAGCCACAAGGGGAAATCACAAAATATTTCCCCCTGAATGATGATGAGAACATGATATGCCGAAACTTGCATGATGCAGCTATACCTGTATCTCGAGGGCAATGTATAGCTGTCAGTTCGCACATTAGAGGAATAAACAATTTAACATTTTATCTCAAGAAATTAGAACAAGAAAAGCAGATTAAATCCCAATCAAGTAGAAGGAAGGAAATACTCAAGGTAATGGCAGAAATAAAGAAATAAAAAACAAATGTACAAGAGAAAAATAACAATATAAATAAAGTTGTTACTAATAGCCATGCTGTAAATGGACTGAAACTCTTAGGTGGGGACGACCCTGCAGGTAAACTGAGGCTGTGCAACCACATTCTCCCCGGGAATGGCTGAGGGTCCTGGGAGCAGACCTGAGCCTGAGAACTGGAGGTGGGCTGGGGACAGAGCACCTCCGGGTCGCTCGGTATGCGGTGCTAGCCTCCCGAAGTGGAGACGGGAGGGGGCAGGCTCACACCGGGACTGGTTTCCCCTTCCGGACCTGTGCCAACCCCTGGAACTTCTGGGGGCTGAAACCTAAACCTGACGTTGAAAACTTCTGAAAGGCAGAATGCAAGTCCTCATGCTGTGGCACTTAGAAGGCAAAGGCCCAGTGGGGACACAGGCCTGGAGAAAACCCGGCAGAAGTGAAGTCCTAGCAGCATGGTCGGCGGACACCGAGGATCTGCCGCTGCTCCTGCCCTGGAGGAGCTGGGCGACCCCCTGCATTTATACTTTTGATGGTTGTGCGGGGCTCAGACCAACAAGATTGAAGGCGTGAGGGGCCTCGAATGCACATCTGGAAGCTGGCTGTCACGGGAAGCTGAAGAACTAGGTCGGTTCATTCCTCCCCACCACCTGTCCTCGGGAGCAGGGTCCTCCACCCGTTTTCCTAAGGACGTTCTCACCTGAGCCGGGAGCCCCGAACGGGCTGCAGAGCCTGTGCTCCGTGCGCTGAAGCCGCTCAGGCCTTGGGGGAGCATCGGGAGCTGCCCTCTGCTCACACGGTTGGGGTGAGCGTGAGGTTGAAAGCACTCCGCCGCCGCACGCTGACAGGGCGAACGTGGGGAGGCGCCTCTGAAGGGCTCCCGCCCGCTCTCTGGGTCTCTGACTCGGCCTCTCACCATGAACGTTTCGGTCCGTCCTTCTTACTGTTCTCGTTTCTGTGTCCTCCCCCTTCACAAAACGGACCCTAGTGAGTAATAGTTTCTAAAATGTTTAATTTACCAGAGTTGTATTCTCCCGAAGAAATATAAAACCAAATGGATTAAATACTAAATACTTTACTTTTTAAAATGATGTCATTCTCCCAGAGTCCCCAAGGTCACTTTGTTTGCTTATACACACCTGAGCGCTGGGAGACGCTCACCAGCGTTCGGGGGCTGTTTTCCACGGGGTCCTCGTCTGCTGTGTGGGAAAGACAGGGTGCAATTGGGAAGCAATGGTAGTGAGGTGGGGAGGTGCAAACTCCCCCCAGAGGGCACGAGGCATCTGCTGGGAAGAAGCAGGAAAACTCATGGCCTCTTAAGCGAGGCCAGGTGTCCCGCCTTGGAGAGGATGAGAAGCAAGGAGCTGGAAGGGCCAGGGATCTGGGACGCAGGGTTGGGCTGTCACGGACGCGTGCGTCCCTCACATGCATCGCAGGGGCTTGGGGAGTCTGCAGGCGAGCTCTGCAGCCCTGGGTCTGCCTCCAGAGGCCTCAGCAGGGACACCAGAGATGGAACTAAGAATCACAGCCAGCCAAACAGCATTCAGTGTGTTTGCTGAGGGTGAAGTAGAACAATTTCCCATCAGGAACAGCCAACCACAGGGAACTGGACCAGCAGAGCCGTCCTCGACTTCCTGATGAATGGACTGGCTCAATTAGTCTAATTACTCAGTGAGACTGAGCATGACTTATGTGTCCTTGGGTGTTTGTCACTTTATGCCCCCCATGAGTCACTGTCACCAAGCAATGAAACTTCTTTGCTATCCATGGTCCCCATGTGGCTTAGTCCTACACCAAGCGTGCACCAGGCACCTCGAAATGTTTACTGAAAAAAGTTTGGCAGAGGCTGTTACACTTGCCTGCCTAACACATATTTTCTCCTTCTCCCTCGGGAACAGGCCACGCTTTTTCTACAGATCGTAATGTGCTCAGCTAAAACCCATACAACACACACACACACACAGTCCTAGCCCATAAAAAAGCTGCTGGGAGAAGCTTCTAAGGATGCTGTTTTAAAAAACAAAGACTTGTCTTGCTCAATCCTCTTGCCCTTCACTTTCCTCCTTCATTATGCCTGAAACATGTATGCAATGGCTGGTGCTCCAGCAGCTATCTTGTATACATGGGGACAATCCTGAAAGAGCAGAAGGCTAGAAGCAGTCTGGGTCTCTGAAGACACCATCGAGCTGCTGCACTGGTCCTGTACAGACAACACCCAGACTCCTTGTTACAAAAGAGAAGAATGGCTACCTCTCTTACTTATGACACTGTTTTGGGGTTTGCTGCTAATTCAGCTCATGAAGGAGAAGGAGAAAGGAAGAAAAAGTAGATAAAGAAGAATATAAAGATTCTAGGTCATCCTAAAGTTCAAGAACAGTTTTCCCACAACACCACCAGTTCTTGGCTCATAATTAAATAAAATGACATTAAAAAATATGCAAAAGTCACTGGCCATATGGTACAGCGGCCAGAGCAATGAACTGGGAGAGGGGGATTTCCTGGGAGAAAAACATGGTTTACAGGATTGTCGTGGGAAATGATGCGCCATGAGAAAAGACACTCAGACCCGGGCTGGCCCAAGCCCAGAGAGAACAGCACCCGCCCCCGCCCCCACGAGAAGCACTCCGAGTCCATCACCGCCCCCCATGGCTCTGCCTCTGTGCGGACCGTCGATGCAGCGCCACAGCGGTGCTATGGCATGTTCCTCAGACACTCTGACGGCCCCCACTCTAAAGAGAGGAAAATCAAGGAAGACAGATGCATGATGAGCTAACAAATGGAGTTTGCACGGGGGACAAAATCTCCTGACCACGGTGGGGAGAGCGGGACAGGGTCCCAGCGACAGCCACCCAGGGGCTCAAAGGGCTGAGCCACTGATGAGTCCCTACTAGGCACAGGCTCCGGTCTTGCAGCCGCCCCCTGGAGAACCTGGCGAGCCACCCCCCCCCCTGCAGGCTGGGCGGGGCTGGCGATAATAAAGAATGAGCAACCCTGGTCTACAACACGAAACACGCAGGCCAGCGGCCGAGCGCTGCCCAGGTCCACACGCTGAGCCACTGCACGCGCGCCTCCCTGGGCAAGCACGGGCAGGTATTCAGTCCCCAACACCCGGGGCAAAATGCCACAACCATTTCCATGCTCTAACTGGTGCGACACAGATTTGGGGATCATTGCACACCCACATCTGAAATGACAGGAAGGTGTGGAGGGGCAGTGCTATTAGAAGTAATGTTCCCTCTGGGAACTCATTCCAGGTGGAGGGGACAGTCAGTGCATGGTGCAAAGGTGGAGGGTCAGTGTCCAGAGGAAACAGCAGGAGGCTGGGTGGCCAAGCAAGGGCAGGAGTCAAGGTCTGGGAGGGACTGAGGGGCTGGGTCCTTCTCGGGCTCCGGCCTTCATTCCGGGGAGATGGGAGCCATGGAAGGTTCTGGGCAGGAGCAGCCCCGACACTGACTTGGCACAGGGGTGGCCTGGCTGAGCGGTGCAGAATGAGCTGTGGTGGAGAGAGCGGCGAGGAGGCTGCTGGCCTACCCCAGTGGGAGCGGACAGGAAAGGCTGTTGGGTGGCGGTGGCCGCTGTACTCTGGGACAACTGTCCAGGGAGCCCACAGGTCGTGCTGATGAACTGAATGTGGGCGTGAGAGGAAGAGGGGATCAAGGAAGACACCAAGATTTAGTCCTCAGCAATTGGGGAAAAGGTGGCCCTTTTGCCAAGAAGGTGCAGGCTGCTGGCCAGGTGGCTCTGGTGAGAATCTGGGCATTTCTCACGCACCCACATGAGGACGTGACATAGGCAGGTGGACACCTGAGGCTGGGGCTTCAGGAGAATGGTCTGGGATGTGAACCAGAGATGCGGACAAGGGAGTCATCGGCTTATCAATGGAGCCTTAACATGGAAGAACCCACAGTGGAGATTACAGGAGTAAGGTGGTCTCAGGTGACAGGTAAAAAGAGGCCCTCAGAGCTACTACCCGTGTGGCCACGGACCTTAGCCCAACTGTGCCAGCCCCTACTGTTCTTCTCCACAGTGGCCACTCTCCATCTCTGAAAACTCAGGAGGCAGAGTAGGGGATGCTTGGTTTCCTGTGACCCTACGAGCAGACCCTATGCATCAAAACCATGGGGCCCTGTGATCTTTGAGGCCATTATGTGTGAGGGGACTGGAGCCAAGTGACTTGGGGGGCAATGGAATCCAGGGTCCAGGATCTAGGACAAGGTACCCCAGGAGTAAGACGTTTGCCCCCACTGGCCTCCATTTGCCCCACTGAAAGTGCTCTCCTCAGAGTTACCAGTGACTAATTATGAGCCACTCGGACCCCAACCCAGAAATCTAGGAACCATCCGTGCGTCTTTCCTCTTCCTTCTACGCTGCCCTCACTCCCCAGTATTTCCCGACTGTATCCTCTTCCCCACGCTCCACGTCCTTTGTCCGGGGACGCGGAGGTCTGGACGGTTTCAACAGCCATCTAACACCACCTCTGTGCCGCGCCCACCCCCTCCTCCATCCACCCTCTGGGGCGCTGCCGTGTGGAAGCCGGGGCGTGAAACACATAAAGAGCCTATGACGGCGTCTGGCGTAGGACCCTGCACTAGATAAATCCTAGCCACCAATATAATCATTCTCTTTTTGGAAATGCATTTCGTCGCCTTCTTCCAAACATGTCCACACGGTCACGGCCACGTGCCAGCTGAGGGTGATCGGCTGGCGGGTGTATCACAGGGACTCTAAGCAGCTGTGGGTGGAGCTGATTTCTGGGAAGGTGGCACAGAGCCCTTCAGGCCAAGTCCTTCCGGGCGGCACCTGCCCAGTTCCCACGAGCACATGCACATCAGCACACTGAGCTTCCCTCTGTGAGGCAGGCTGGCCTCCACCTTCGGGAGGAACCAGCCGCAGCGTGGAAGGCGCTCCGCCCCCACCCCACCCACGCCCCGCGCAGGCGCGGTGCCAACAGTGCATCAGAGAACCCAGCCACATCCGCATCAGACATATTCTCTGAAGAAAGTTGCCAAAGACATTTTTGAGCTAAAGGATCCTTTGAAATTGTTAAAAAGATGCCTAGAAATGGAGCTGCTTTGTCACGGAATAGAAACAGAAAACCTGACACCCACCCTTTTGAGCACGTTGTTGTAATAAAAGGACTGAACTCCTTCCGGAAGAAAGAGGCGCAGAGAAAATCCGCTCGCCTACCTTCCTGAAGTCACACGCGTTGATTTTGCCATCCGGTTCCCTGCTGACATCCAGAAACTGTTTCCTGAACGCTGGGGCCTGCTGCTCCGCGCAGGTTTGCAGTTTTCTGACGGCTTCCTCCTTGGGCCCATTCTTGGTCGCGGGCCTTCTCTCCTCCGTGGGCCTGGTTCTGAAACCACAGGCAGGCGTTTAGACGAGGCAGGGCGCTTCCGAAAGACCTCGCCGCACTCCCCATTCAACCCAGGACGGCAAAGGAGGTTTGCCACCGCCTTTTCTCAAACGAGGAAACACAGTAAGCTAGATGACGTGCCTTGGGGACCACTCCCATGCCCAGGGCTTGTAGGGGGCAGAGCCAGACCTGGAGGGGGGCAGCTGTGCCAGGTGGGCCCCGTGTTGCCAGGATGTGGCAGCGGGTGGGGTGGGAGCTGCGGGAGAAGAACGCTGCCATCTTTGCACTAAGATTTCCAACTGTGCCCTGAGCTGGCTGGCTATGGCGAGTGACTAGGCAGACACAGTTGAAAAGGGATATTTTTGTGAACTAGGAAAACGACTTTAATTGAGCAGGCTGCTTTGTGGTGACCAGATCACAGAAGGGATCACACATCCATGGGAAGGGAGGGAAGTCCCCAGCTTTTGCAAGTTGATCTATAAAATCAACTTGGTTTGCAGAATACGGAGGTACCGTGCCGTGTGCGTGTGTGTGTGAGAGAGCGTGAGTGTGTGCACGTGCGTTTGGAGAGCAATTGTTTCTCTGGCCCTCCGGAAGTCTCCTGGGCCGTGCTGTCGGGGTGGAAGCGGCAATGGCCAACAAGTGGCCATAGAGAATGAACGTGCACTCCTTCCTTCCTGCTTCTGGCGACATTTACGAGCTCCCCAGCAATGCCCACGTTTTATGAAATGCTTAATGGCTGTTGCTTCTCTCACCAGTTTTAGGAGGCAGCTATAGCTCATTACTGAACAGTTAGCCTTCTCTTAAAATATCATCTTGCTGCCCATCTACAACACGGCGACCACCGAAGTGCCCAGAGAGTCAAATCTCATTAGCACTGCATTAAAATACCCCGCTGCTCTGCGGTGGAGGACTCTGCAGTGGGGATGGGACAGAGGGCGGTCTGCTCAACACTCCCCGTCTCACCTTCCTTTACGGGTTTATTACAAGATGGGAAGAAGTAAGTTAAAAATAGTATCTTTCCATAGCACTAAACCTGTGTTTTCAGAAGGAAGAAGGGCAAGAGTGTTTATCAGTCCAATTTTTAATAGATTTCCTAAGTGTGTTTTATTGTTACCATCCAATTTGGCGATCATTTAGACATTCCATCATTCTGATTAGGAAATGTTAACTGGCTGAAGAGGCGTATTTGGTGAGCAGTATTAAACAGGCCGGGAACCTACGTTTCTGGAGGGGAATGGATGTGAGTGCAGGCCGTGGGGGCAGGCGGGTTCCCCGGGAGACGAGGGTCCACGTTCTGGAGCCAGGACGACCGGGAGCTGGGGAGACGCGAGGCGAGGCCCGGACCTCCCAGTGCCCTCGTTTCTAGAGTTCACAGGTCAGCTCGGCGACTCCCACGGTCTCTGCTTGCTCTAAAATCCCGACACTGCATTTATAGTTTGCCGTCTTCCTTATTTAAAATAATGAAATATTAACGCACTCATTTAGCCAATAAATATTTACTCACTGCCTTTCCACAGTAGGCTCTGTAGGGTTTTTTCCTAAAGGTTTTCTGTACTTATTTTCAGAGAGAGGGTGAGGAACTGTGACTGTCTTTGGCAGGGACCCCGACGAGGCACGGAGCGTGGAGGCCGCAGCCCAGGCGCCCGGACCGGGGATCGAACCGGGGCCTTCCGCTTTGTGGGAAGAGGCCCAACCAACTGAGCTACGCCAGTCAGTGCTCTTTGCCCATTTCTATCGTACGTTCTATTTTTTAAAAAGGTTTTATTTATTTATTTTTAGAGAGGGCAGAAGGGAGGGAGACGGAGAGGGAGAGACATGGAACTGACTGCCTCTCCTGTGCGCGCTGACCAGGGGCAGAACCGGAAACCGGCCCGGGGACCTCTGCTCTGCGGGACTGAACTGACCACAGAGGTCAGGGCCACGGCTCTGTGGTCTGACCTGTGCTTCTGTCTCGTCTCATCGCACCTCTCAGAACAATCCGGCTGCTGCTGCTCCTCCTTCCCGACACGTTCACGGAACAGCCGGTCCTTCGGAGTGAGAACCGGAGAGACGGGGGGCGGGCCATTAACCCCCAGGCTTGCCAACAGGCTCTTATAGAGGACTCGTCCTGAAGCAGCATCCTGAAACTGACTGCAGAGCCTGAGTTTTAAAGGTAAGTGGAGCACACCCATTAGAACGGCTGAAACTGAAAAAGACGGACCTACCAGGTGTCGGCGAGGGTGTGGGTAACCGCAACCCGTCCACCACGGGCAGGGCGCCGCATGGGGCGGCCCCTTTGGCAGATGGTTTGGCAGCTGCATCTGCCCTTACCAGAGGAGCTGGCCGTCCCACCCCCCGGAAAATGAAGATGTGTGTCTCCACAAAGACTTGTGTGACACGTGCAGCTTCATTTGTGACCAGCCCAACGGGCAACACCCACACCGATGGGCGCACAGCGTGTGCGCTCCAGAGTGGGACGCTGCTCCACGATGAGAAGGAGCCCACCAGGAACGCGTGTGGCCACAAGCGGGTCTCAGACTCTCTGCTGGGGGGAAAAGCCTGGGAAAAGTCAGCATTGTGTGCACTGTTGTTTATGGAAAAGCCTGGAAAACGCAAATGGTGACAGCAGACCGGTGGCTGCGGGGCTGGGGCGGGAGAGGTGACTTGCAAGGGGCACGAGGCAGCTTTGGGGGGGGATGAACGTGTTCACTCGTGCGATGGACAGCCCGGGACGGCCTCACGGGCACACACGCTCCGTGGGTTTCTTCAGACTGCATCATGGAAGTACGTGCGGTTCATGGTTTGTAAAGATGTAACAAATGTCAACAAAAATTTAAATGAGAAATGTGCTGCGCAGGTACGGAAGTACTCACCCCGGAAGTGTGGCATACACCAACATTTTAGAAAAACCCAGGAAACCACCAACAGAACGGACCTGCTTCTCTTTTGACACTGTGTTTGTTACTATTTCCTAATGGTACAACTGCACACGCTCATTGCAGCAGACTGTGCGAAGCTGGGGGCCCAGCCAGGACCTACACATGGTGTGGGATTAGAAAGGGGGACGTGACGGAAAACTGACAGGAATTGGCCTCGGCACCGAAAATCTTACGTTGTTAAATGCTCCGTCGTTAAACACGGACAGAATATGTGCATGACTTTCTTGAAGCCGCTGGCGCCCATGAGCCCGGTGTCGCCGAGGTCGTAGGACCGCAGCATGCTGCGGAAGGCCTGCACGTTCCTGCCGACGGCGTCACAGACCATGGCTTCCACCTGACGAGAAAGGAGAGTGTTTCCGGCTGCAGGAGTGTGGCCTGGGCGGGGGCACCCTGGGGCCCCGAGGGCAGCGTTACTTACCGAGTCCCGAGCCGGTGGGTGAAGCATCCCTGAGTCTGCACAGGAGGACGGCTTTCCTGTCTGGTTGCGAAAGAGAGAGTACGGAGACCCCAGTGGCTCATACAGGCAGTAGGAGCTCTGGGGTCTTCCCACGTGCTGGTCAGCTCTGCCCCTGGTCAGCTAACGGCTTTGGGACCTTGAGCAAGCAAGTCTGCCCTCTGATCCCCATCTGGAAATGGGAATAAGAACGTTGAACTTGCACTTATTGTTTCAAAGTACAATAGACATGAAAAAATCCATCACCTAGAAATTGGGTGAATGAGAAGTGACAGGAGGAGACAGCACTTTCTTCGCCCGTCAGCGTGGGAAAAATGAAAAAGAAGGTCAAGTGCAGTGTCCACAAGGAATAATAATATTGGACAACTGGACACCCTGCAGACTCGGCGGGGGGGCAGGGCAGGTGGGCGGGGACCACCTCTGGGGGGCCAGGGAGCAGGCGTGGAGGGGAAACTAACCAGACTTTTTAAAACCTGTTAAAATCTAAAAATGCTAATAGCTATTACAGTTATGGAAGCATTTCTAATGATCAACTGCGTCCATTTTCAGTCAAAAGAAACAAAAATTAAAAGCAAGTGTTAGTCACTAGAGGCAATAAGCAGTCATTATGTAAGTAAAAGGTGAACTAACGTTCAAGCTCTGAAACTACGGACGGAAACCGGAGGAGCCGCTCACGCCCGGCCGGTGGGGCAGTGAGACCCGGCTGTGCGAGGCTGCCCGCTCCCAGAAAGCAAGCTCTGTCCTCTGCAGGTGAAGGCAGTCTCAGCTGGGGACAGGTTCTCAGAAACACCAAGTGGCCCCCGGCCCGGTTTAGAAGCTAGAAGTCCAAATCGAAGCACTCTTCAACACTTAATTAACCCTTAATTAAAAGTTAGGTCAGCTGAGAAAGTCAAAGCGCAGTCGTGCGTCTCTTCAAACCGCACTCACCAGCACCTCCGACTGCACTAAGGACGCTGAGTTTCCGCGGACAGAGAAATGCAGACTGGGAGCTGCTGTAAAACTTACGAGAGGGGCCTCCTCGAGCAGCTGGGTGAGCGCGCGCACGGAGACCAGCCCCGTGCCCCCGGGGTCCAGCATCTGCATCAGTTCCCCGAACTCTGAATCGCTCAACTTTCCCACCATGCAGTTCAGGATGTGCCGCAGTTCCTCCCCTTTCATCTGTCCATCTGCTTTCTGGGCATGAGAGTGCATTTAAGGGGATTTTTAAAAAGAAAAAAGGAAGGAAAAGCATTATATATATTCAGCACTGCTTAATAGACCTCGAGCTTTGGCTAAACAGAATTATGCTAGGAAACTGGAGAACCTCAATGGACGACCTTTACAGAACCCGTGTGCCGGCAGCCCCGGGAGGCGGGGGGCGGCCAGAACTTGGCAAGGGCAGCCCCCAGGGTGTTCTCTATGAGGACGAGGCGGCCCACGGCCCCAAGGGAGGAAGGAAGCCCCTTTAGCCCCAAAGGCTGACCCCGTCGGGACAGGCTAACAGCTGGTTGTCATGGAAGGCTTGAATAGCCCTTCCTGCCCCAACCCCACCCGAGGGCCAGGGCCACGTGGCTCAGCCGCAAGGGACATGAAACTTCCCGGCAATTCACTTACAACTAAGGATATTAATTATGCTTGTTTTTCACGATCACCAACCTCAGCTATTATGTAAATGGACAATTACTTATCAAGAAAAATGTCAGCCTTGCTGCCTCAAAGAAACATAGTAGGAGCAAAATATGGACAGGCAAGCTTCCCCTCCAGAATTTGAAAACACAAAACAAAGCATCACCAGTAAGTAAATTAACTAACAAAACTGAGAGGCACTGGTAACTAGAAAAACAGGGGAAATAAAGAACCCGTGCCTCATAGAAAGCTATTATGAATAATAGACAAGCTCTTACTTTGGGGTCCAAAGTCTGAAAAGGACAGAAGGCTCTCCTGGGAAAACTAAGTAATCTAGAGGGTTTGGGTACGCTTATCTTTGGCTTCCAAAGTGACGATTTTTTAGCGTCTACACAGGAGTCATTGGCAATTAATTTTCTGTGATTTTCAGTAAATTTACAGCAGTGCACAACCATCCTCACCCCTGATCTCCAAACATTTTCACCCCAAAAGAAACTTTGTGCCAACACGCAGTGACTCCCCACTTCCATCCCCAGACTAAGGGAACTAATGGTCTCTTGTCTGTCTCTCCACATTTGCCTTTCCCTGGATGGTCCATGTAAATAAAATCCTACAACATATGCATCTGTACGTGTCTTGCATCTGGCTTCCATCGCTTTGCATAATGTCTCTGAGGTTCATCCATGGTGTAGCCTGGATCCGCATTTTGCTCTCTTTTATTCCGGCTACAATTCCATCGTATGGAAACGCCACTCTCTGTACATTTTGTCACAAGTGGATGAGCACTTGGGTTGGTTCCAGTTTGGGGATTATGAATTAACGTGCTATGAACATTTGCAGGCAAGTCTCCGTGTGAGCATATGCTTTTATTTCTCTCGGGCAGATACCTGGGAGTAGATTCGCTGGGTCGTATGGTAAATTGCTGTTTAAATTTTAAAGAAACGACAGTGTTGTTTTCTGCAGTAGCTGCTCTGTTTTACACTCCCTGCAGCCGTCTTAGAGTCCCGTCCTCACCAGCACTTACTATTGTCCGAGTGGGTGGAGCACAGCCATGTATCACCAAATGGGAAGCGGTGTCTCGCTGTGGCCTGACTCCCATTTCCCGAATGTCTAATGATGTTCAGCATTTTTTTGTGTGCTTGTTGGCCATGCCCATATCTTCTCTGGTGAATTGTCTATAAAAATCTTTTGCCCGTTTTTTAAATCGGGTTGTCTTATTAAGTTCTGAGAGCTCTTACATATTCCACATATGGGTCCTTCACCAGGTACGTAACTTACACATATTGGCTCCTAGTCTGTGGCCTCTTCACTTTCTTAACGATATCTGCTGAAGCACAGAAGTTTTAAATTTTGATAAATCTAATTTATTGATTTTTTTCTTCAACGAATCATGCTTTTAGTGTCCTATGTAAGAAATCTTTGCCTAACACAACTTACAAAGATTATGCATGTCTTCGAAGAGTTTTACTGGTTTAGCTCTCACGTTTAGGTCTAGGGTCCACTTTAAATTAACTTTTGTGTATGATGTAAGGTCATCTGTCTTCTTGCACATGGATATCTGTCTCAACACCATTTGTTGAAAAGATGATTCCTTCCCCCAGTGGATCTGTCAAACCTGAGTTGACCACCGAGGAAGGGTGTGCTACCCTGTTCTCGGTCCTCCCCCGGGGGCCACTGTGTCCGCCCCCTTACCCCCCGGCCAGCACACCTCTCCCTTTACTGCTGTAGCTTTATGCCAACATTCCAAGCCTGGAAGTTAAGTACTCTAACTTCATTCTTCTCTTCCAAGACTGTTTTGGCTATTCTGCAAACTTCGTATTTCTGTATGAATTTTTAAAATGTTTTTCAATTTCTGCCAAAAAAAAGTCAGCTGGGGTTTTGATGTGGTTTGCATCAAATTTGTAGATCCATTTGGAGAGAACTGCAATTGTAATAATGAGTTTTCCAAGCCACATATAAGGACAGTCTCTTTATTTATTTACATCTATTTTTCCTTTTAATAATGTTTCGTATATTTTTTTAGAGAAAAGGAAAATGAGAGAGAGAAAGAGAAAAGGAGAGGAACATCAATATGAGAGAGAAGCATTAATTGGTTGCTTTTCAGATGTGCCCAGACTGGGACGAAACCCACAACTCAGGGGTGGCTCTGACTGAGAATAGAACCTATGACCTATAGGTTCGCAGGACAACGGCCAACTGAAACCACACAAGCCAGGGTGTGTTTTGTAAATTTCAGTGTATGAGTCTGGTATTTGTTTTGTTGAATTTGCCCCTAGGTATTTTATTCTCTTTTGATGCAATTGGGAAAGAAATTGCTTTCTGACATTCATTTTCTGATTGTATACAGCTAGTTTATACAAACATAACTGGCTTTTGCATATTGACCTCAGATCCTGCAACCTTGAAGTCATTTATTAGTTCCGGCCACTCATGTGTGTGTGTGTGCGCGCACACATTGCTTAGAATTTTCTATGACCGAGACACATGGCATGTGAATGCAGACAGGCTCGCTTCTTCCTTCCCCCTCCAAATGCCGTTTATCCCTTTTCCCTTCTGCCTGCTGTCGGCAGTCCCGGCACGAGGTCGAGTGGAAGCAGCAGGAGCCGCCCTCACCTGCTCCGCCTGTCGTCTTGTACTGTTCACTATGAGTTTCTCACGAACGCCTTGAGCGGGCTTGGGAAGTTCCCAACCATTTCCAGTTTCTTGAAAGTTGTTATCATGAATGAGTGCTGAGTTTTTCAAACACTTTTTCTTCATCTGTTGAGATGATTGTGCAGCTCTGTCTTTATTTCTATTTATTGTGCATTACATTGATTGATCTTGGAGGTTGACGAGACCTTGAGATCCCCGGATGAGTCCCACGTGGGCAGAGCATCCTTTTTATGAGCTTCTGGGATTGGTTTGCTGATGCCCGAAGGGCACTGCACTGTGGTTTTCTCTGCTTGTGATGCCCTTACCCGGCCTTGGTGTCAGGGAAATGTTGGCCTCAGAGAAGGAAATGGAAGTGTCCCTTCCTCCTCTAAGTTCTCAAAGTTTGTAAAGAGTTTGTATGATTTCTATTACCCATCTTTGTAATCTCTGACATAGAGAATTTGCCAATTTTTGTCAGATATATTTCATAGTATTTGATTTTTTAAATATTATTAGAAACAATGCTTTAAAAATTTCTTTTCTAATTGCCTCTCGCAGTACATAGAAATAATATTGATCACTGTGTGTTGACCTTGTACATGGTAGGTAGCTGATGCCCCTCTAAATTCTAATATTAATCCTTATATTTTTGGAGATTCTTTTAAACTTTCTGTTTACACAATCATGTGAACTGAAAATAAGAGTAGGTGGATCAACGGGGTACAGACGGTTTCTGGGTGGTGGACAGGGGGCCACAGCTGACTGTGACATGAGTGACTGGGTCCACTAGGAGAGACGGCAGCAGCGTGCGGAGGCGGCGCCTACAGCTGCCTGGGATGCAGGACTCGGAGATGTAAGTGGTCTTCTAACGATTCTGCACCAGGAGACGGACCTGTTTCTCGTGGCTGTCCTTGCAGCCAGGCCAGGTGCCCGCCCCGCCCCCTCCTCGTCCCTCCTTCTGCTCCTTCTCCTTCCAGGGGCCAGAACGTGGCCAAGACCCAGGCACGTGGAGCGTGGGCCATCCTACTTGGAAGCCGTGCACTCTGCACCTCTAAGGCATTCGATGGCCGCTGCTTGTCTGTGGCACTGAGCGTGTGAGCTCACATGGGCAAGAACTGGCCATCACCCACCCATGTGCTCAGCCTCTGTGCCCGAGGGGGCCCTGCATGGGGTGGGCCCGGCGTCCTCACCTCCATGATGCCTCTGTTGCTCTCCAGCTGCACGGCCCAGCAATGACTGACCAATGGTCTCATATTTGCAGCATCAGCATTACCACAACCCTCCGTGAACAGAGAGGCAGATTTCCCACTTTTAATTACATTACTTCTTAAATTTACTAATAGAAGCTGAGGTGGGTGAGCACACAAAGACTTATTTATCTTTAAGGGAGCCCCTGCTAGCAAACTGTGGACGTGGACAGCTTGGGGCAGGGCTGCTGGTGCCTGTGCTGGGGCGGCCAGTTTGAATCCCAGCCCCACCACTCATGAGCTGGGGGCCTCAGGTGTGACCCACCCTGCTCCCCTTCCCCAGCAAAGGAGAATGAGACAGAAGCATTGTGTGAAGATGGTAACAGCGTCCACCTCACAGACGTGTTGTGAAAACCAGTTTGTCGCTTCAGACAGTGCCTGGCACATTCAGAGAGGCTGAGCCATATTAGGCCTAAGGACTCATGACAACAGGTATGCCCACTGAGATGTCCCCAACAGAAAACAGAACCCTGAATCTCTGAATCCACACGCTGCTGGAAAACCCCAAGCAACGGCGTGTTAGACTGTGAGGTGAGGGGCTGCCATGACCCATTCAGAGTGCAAACCTCGCAACCTGAAGCCCCTCCAGGTCCCGAGGGGCTCCTAGCCCGGGCGCCGCTCCTCTGAGCAGCCTGCTCCTGCCTCAGCAGTAGGCTCTGGAGGCATCGTGACTTGGAGGCCAAGTAGCTCCTCCTTCGTACATGAGGGAAAATCATTCACTGCAGTGCTGGTTATTTATTAGAGATTCACTTACTGAATGGGCTCAGTAAACAATGAACTTGAGAAATGTCGCCTACATATCAAAAATGCACCAAGGCTGCTTTTCTAAAATATACATAAAAGTGGGACAGGAGCTAATGGTTTAAAGCAAGGCGCAAACTCACGCAGCGGCCACCCTCTGCAGTGCAATCAAACGTGCAATCAAACGACCGAACAGGCTGTCCCAGGGCCAAGACGACATCCCTGCAATGGGCTATGAGGCGGTTATGAACCTGAACTCCCGGTTGAGGGGAAGGTTCAATGGGTCTGGATGACTCATGAGTTCAACAGTCAGTGGTGACTGGTCCCTCCATCTGTAACGCCCCGGCCGCTCACTGCTCCCCCCTGCCCCGGCAGGTGGCTCCCTGCACCTTAAGGCCTTCGGGTCACCTGGCCTCCCAACCGGCCCCGCCCTGGAGACCCCGTCTGAGGCTCCTGAGCACTCAGAACAGCTCCCAGCGCACAGCGGGAGCTCCAAACAGGTCTGCGGCGGAGCAGTGACCAGACACACGGCCTGCCCACTGCTCTCCTTCTGACCACGACACCAGCCCTCCTCGCACGTCCCCCCGAGAAGGGCTCCCAAGCCTTACGCTGTTGATGACCAGCAGAGCCTTCTTCAGTGACGTGTGGTGGTCTCCGTGCCCGAACAACTTGGTGATCACGTTTTCCTTGCGAAGTTGACTTTTGGAGTCAGTGCAGCAAGATGATTAAGGAAAAAAAAAAACAGAAATAAGATTATGTTCTTGCACAGTTCTTTCTTAATGGGAAGAAAAACGCACACCACAGCAAGTACAGTGACGGCTCCCTGGGGGCGAGTCTGTCCTGAAAGTGTCCTGCGAGAGTGTGGCCCCTCGTCCCTCGGTCAGGGTGACACTAGGGAGGGAGGGGGCGTGGTATGCCCGCCACGGCCCGCTCCGTGTGCTGCCCTCTCTTCTTCCCCTGCCGTCAGCTGCGATCGGCCATCCTGTCAGTGTGGGCCTTGGTCCCAAAAAGGACCAGGAAAGACGGCACGGTCCCACCGAGGCTGCTGCCCCGCTCCGGGCCGCATACTCGCCCACGTGAGGACGGAGGGCACCCGACCCTCACAATCCCTCGCCAGGCCCACCGCCACGGTGCAGCCTTGAGAGCCTAAGGTCGCCCGAGCTGGAGGTCAAGGCCAGCGCACTATGCACTTGGGTCAGAAAGGGGCTGCAGCATCTCATAGTGAAACGCTGCTCTGCTCAGTATCACTCAGTATCGCTCAGACCGTCCGACGTCCCCCACTAACTGAAGAATGAGTGATCAGCTCACTGGCTCTACACGGCTTGGGTGTGTTGGGGGCTTCAGGGCAACACCTCTAAGCCACCTACTGTTTCCAGTTGTGCAAAAACACACAAGCACATACACCCTTACCACCGCTTTTCAGAAAACTAAAGTAGAGGAATTGCTGAAGGGAGTTCCTATGTGCGCACGTGTGTGTGGGTGTGAGTGGTGGGGGTGATATCTGGGACACGGTGCAATAATGAGCGGCCTCCCTGGCCACACGCACTAAATATGGAGGGCACCTCCACCCCAGCTGGGACAACCAAAAATGTCTCGTGACATTGCTGAATATCTCCTGGGCAGCCCCGACTGCCCCCAGCTGGAAACCACTGCTTCCAAGTAAACAAAATTCACATTTCCATTCACGTGGTCTACCACTCCGCAGACATGGTGCTACCAGAAAACTACAAAGATAACAGGAGTAACGTCACTGAAGAGATGAACTCACACAGGTGCCCCCCCCCGTGAGCATGGGGAGGCCGGCGACCGGGCAGGTCGCCGATGTGCACACACCCAAGACACAGCTCGGACCCCAGGGATGGGGACTCGGCCTGTGCTACATGTGTTAGGGCAGTGGGACCCAGCGCTTCCCGGGAACGTGCTGAGGTCATAAAGCTTTTTCTCTGTGATTTGTACGGGCAGTCGATGCCGGCTGCACAACAGTACAGACAAAACACTTCTCAGACCTAAATTCCAAAGTGTCATATTGTGAGGTACTTCTCAGAGTTCAGGGCCCCCACTACAATTTATATGACAATGCTAATCTAAAGTTATAATTGGCCCTGGCCGGGTGGCTCAGTTGGTTAGAGCGTCGTCCAGATAGGTCAAGCTTGAGGGTTCGATCCCCGGTCAGGGCGAATACTGGGATCAAACAATGAATGCGTCAATAAGTGAAAAAAACAAGTCGATGTTTCTCTCTCTCTCTAAAAATAAACCAGCCAATAAAATTATAATAGGAATTAGAACACTCAGGAAAAACGGCACTCAAGGCAGTAACCCCGCGGCCCACAGCGTCCGTCCCCGCAGAGTGGCTGGAAGATCAGCTGACCTGTACTGCTCCTCCCACGGAACACGTCGCAGACACGCGCTCACACCCAACTCTACGAGGGCGGAGGGTGCACGTGCGGCCCGAGTCAGTGCTGGCGTGACTCTGTGCGCACACGCGGCCCCAGCTCAGAGCGCTGGCTCCGCCCCCGCCGCTCTCCGAGCCCAGGACCTCGTTAAGACTCCTCGTGGTCTCATTTTTTTCATCTAAAAGTTAGAATAATAATCATACCTGCCTTATAGCTTTAAGTTAATTCTAAGTAAGAATGTATAGAAATTTATAAATGCAAATCACTATGTGAAAGTTCATAATTATTCTCTGCAGACTAATTTGTCATTCAATAAAGGAAGGAAAAGTAATTCAGATAATCTCTTTCCTTTTACATATTAAGATCTCTGCAACCAAAGTTTAGGAGTTTCATTTTTACCTACCACATTTTTCTTGTCAGGGGAACTGTGTTGTTAACTTCTGTCCACTGAGGATCATGCAGTGATGCTAGAAATTGCTTCCAATTGATTTTCTTGGTGGTTTTAAGCCCAAATCTGGATTTTAAAAAAATGTTCAAACATTATTTCTGAAACATTTGCATGGATTAGTTGTTCGATATGGAATCTTAAATGGCAGCAATGAGTTTTCAGAAATTTCCAAATCTAAGGTAAACAAAATAATTTAGTAAAGTCATACTACAAATTGATTTTAAAAAGCAAGGAAGATCAAGCTGACTCTGCATCCCCGTGTCTCCACCTCCCAACGGCCAGAGCACATGCTGAGAGAAGAAACAGGGATTTGATTAAAATTCTCCTGTCCCTGAAACAATTCTTCAGACTCACTGTGTGAGGAGCCCATTTACCGTGTAGGCAGAGTAAAGCCCAGGCAGTGTCCACATCCTCGCCGGGACTGTGAAGATGGGACTTTGGTGGCAGAAAGGACTGTGCAGGTGTGACTAAGGGTACAGACCCCGGGATGGGAGGGAAAGCAGCCTGGGTGTCCAGGTGGTCCAACCTAGCCCTTCACCAGGAGGGCATGGGGGCGTCCGACCCGAGGCCCGTGGGCCGAGTGTAGCCTATGTGTGCAGGCTATAGATGTGGCCCAACGCAATCGTAAATTTACTTAAAACCTTGTTTTTGCTCATCAGTTTTCATTAGTGTATTTAATGTGTGGCCCAGCGACACCAAAAGGTCAGACACCCGTGGCTTACAGCTAGCAGGTCGAAACGCCCCTCCTGCAGTACTGGGTCCCCACTGTCCTGTGTTGCTCACACACTGAGCACGCCCCGTGCTTCTGTAGCAGGGTGGCAGGGGATGTCTGTGCTGAGCTCTGTGGACAACAAATATGAGATGCCCAAGTGGCCATGAGGCAAACAGCCCTGTTTTGGTTGCTGAAACAGGTGCGGCTGAGAGAGGAATGATTCCATGTCAATTGGTCAGGGGCCACAGGGAAGACAGCAGGTGTGTGTGCATGGCCAACCGGGGGTCACCTCAGCTCCTGCCCAAGACGGCTACCTGGAGGAGCCAACAAACCTCACCCGAAGTCTCCCTTCTCTATTGCCAGGAGCCATGGAGGAAGCCAGCACTGAGCTGAAAGGGACGAGCATTTGCCCTCATCAAAGAAGGAGCGATGCATCCCCACATGAAATCTGAAAACCGGGCCAAGGCTCTCAGGAAAGGAGAAGCCTTCTGACCCTCGTCAGGCCCAGAGTTGCAGTTTCCAGCTCAGAGCGCACCAGTCAGGGGGAACTTTCACACTTCCCCCCGCCCCCTACTTCTCTCCTTCCCTTGTGCACTCCAGTTCCCAGAGGAGTCAGAAACTGGGTTGGCAGAAGGAGAAGGGAAGCCAACTGCAAAGGGGGGAAGGGAGACACCGCCATCTGCTTCATCCCGAATGGCTGTTGAGGTTCCAAACAGCAGGTCCCATGGGATAGTCTTCCTCTGTCCACCTAGATCAGTGTCTGCCCTTGTCTGCTCTGAATGGTGCCCTATGGGTGGCCTCAGCTGGCCTCTGGCGCCTCGGCTTGCTCTTGGGTTGGCCAGTGGGAGGCGCCTGCAGGAGATGGAAGGGGAAGGAGCAGCTCGAAGGCAAGGTGGGCAGGTGGGTCATTCCCTGGTCCCTCCCTGCTGGGCCGGGCCACATTCTCCTCTGCAGGCTTCATCTGCTCTTGGGCGACCCTCTCCTTCAGCCACAGGTGTCCAGTAACTGTGCCTTCCTGTGCCCCTTCAGGCCTAGGAGAGACCGCGGCTTCCCCCGACTACTGATTTCACTTAACCCCGGAGCAAGAGAGCCCTCACCCAGCCCCCCACTCCTGTACCCCTCTGGAGTCACACCGCCCCCCCACCCCTACTGCCAGCAACTGCCGACCTGGCCTTTTCCAGAACGGCACAGACGTACGAGAGATTTTAGACTCCAAGCTGAAAAGGCCAATAACTGGAAACCCATCCCAGGGTGTGGCTGTTACACTTCCTACCATCTGGGCTAAAAGGCTTATATTTTCCGTCAAGGCACCGGCGTGGGCGGGAACTTCTCAACAGGAGCTGTGACTGCAGGAAGGCCCGCCCCACCTCGGGTGGGTGAGGCAGTCTCAGGTGAAGGTGGGAGCGGGCAGGGCACTCCCTCCCTCCTGTCAGCTCCTCCCGAAGCCTCGCTCTCCCCGTTCAAAGACTGGCGTTATTTTTAACGGGTCTGTTTTGTATGAAAGGCTAGGCCATGCAAAAAGCACAGCATGTTGGTAATAAAGGTCACATTAGCTATTCAATTAAAGTCTACTGTTACACTAAAAAGTATAGATGGAAAACAGCTTTTAAAGTCTCTAAAATATTGTTAGGATTAAGATTTTATGCCTCATTACCAAGCTGTTAGTGTTTTACATTTCGGCCCTAGACCTTGAGTATTTAAAAGAATAACAAACTTAAACGATGCCAATTTTTTTCTGTAACACCCATTTTTAAATTGCATACTAAGACTAATTTCTCAGATCATTTTGCTAGGCATAAGAGATTAGATTTTTACTTCCCTCTTTATTATTTCCTGTATTTTTTGCCTTAAAACAGCATGTGTTTTAAATTTTTATTTCTTAAATTAAAATGCAGTAAAATGGACTTGTTCTTTCAGAGTACAGTTTTATAAGTTTTAACACATACACAGGGACACCTCATGCCATTGCGCCCCACAAATACTCGCTTTTACAACTGGGAAGTGACCGGCTTTACCGTGGCACAGCAGCTGGAACCAAGCCCACAGCGTAACCAGGTGCGCCTGCAGATGCGAGTCACGCCCACGCTCTGGACGCAGCAGAGCTCCGCCAGCCACCCCTCCCCTGTGCGCCCCTCTGAGTCACACCTGCCCGGCCCCTCGGCCTGGAAAGCACGGATCTCTCCTCTATTCCTGTGGTTTTGTTGGTGTGCGGGGCATTACAGGGGAGCAAAGAAAAGAGGGACATCGGGGCCAGGGCCATGCGGTGCCGCTCGGTGCTGACACTGGCCCCAGCTCGGGCTCACGCCTCCCAGAACAACGGCTGCATGGAAGACTGTAGCGGATGCCCTCTTAGGAGGCACATAATTTGTGGGGGTCCTTAACAATGACCATCTAAATTCAGGACACAGGTGCCACCCTGGCTGTGACAGTGTGGGGAGCCCGTGTGCTCTCTCGAGGCGTGACGGGGAGTCAGAGGGCCGCAGGCTGGGCTGCTGCGCACAGAGCCCCACGGAGACCCTTCCGTCATCTGTCTGTCCGTCCGTCCATCCGTCCGTCCATGTGCAGTGGAGCTCCCGAGGGCAAGGGCAAGGGCGGGGGCAGGGGCGGGGATGGAAGCACTCCGCCGACGGAGTCCTGAGTAAGAATTTAAAGTTGACAGAGGAGACATGGCAAACAACAGGGAAAGAAAGGGTTCTTTAATAACTGGTGATGATCAAGCAGATTACCTATTTGGAAAAAACTTTGATTTGGATACCCACCTTCTGTCAGAATGGATTATAAAGTGATTTGTTTTGTTTTCAAAAAATAAAAAATAAGAAACAGAGTAGAAAGTCTTTTTCAAGCCTGGGTAAGGATGATGAATTCACAGATTTTTAAGCCACAGAAGACATTCCAAAAGAAGGAGATTAATGTGTTTGATTCTATTAAAATGCAACTTCAAGTGAAGAGCCACCGCGCACGAGGAGGGGGCCCGCGGGCCGGGGGACATGGCCGCAGCGCCTCTGCGGGCGGGCACCTGCGCCCGGTTATCGACCTACTAAAAACCGGCTACACTGGGAGTGTCAGATGCATTGTCACTGGGGCCACATCAGCCTCGCGGTTGCCTTCACAGGGCCGAAACAATTTCAGGACTGCATAAACCTAGCTACTCCTCAACAGTTAAGGAGCTGAAATTACATCTGGCCCTTTGAAGGCAGCTGCAAGGCCGACGCGGCCCCAGCGACAACGAGTCTGACAGCCCTGGGCTAATCAAACAATTGGTAACACCGATTTAAAAACCGCCGGTGGAGCCATTAGGTGACTGGGGCACAAGGAGACTCCCGTTGGGGAGACACAGCAGGGCCCGGCCTCGGGAAATGGCGACCTCAGTGTCACTTCAAAAATGATGAGTTAAGCCAATACCGAGGCACCATTTTGATCCCCTCGGTTATCAATATTCTAAAACGATGTGGACGTTCACACTGGAAAGGAAACGGAACTAGAATAGTCACACAAATGTCAGTGGCACTGTAAACCACGCTTTTGGAGAATAATTTTGCAATCCTCATAAAAATTCACAAAAGCCTCCACACTCTGGCCTTGAATTCGGCTTTCAGAAAGACATTCTGAGGGAGGCAGGTGCCTGCCAAAGGGAAGAGCCATGTGTCCCCAGCACCCGGCCCTGACTCCACCCCAAGGGCCCCTGGCCAGGCCGGCCTCTCCTCCTCACCTCGGCTCCAGACGCACTGGCTTCTGCCAGGCCCAGAACACACACACTGTGTGGGCAACACCTAGGCCAGGCCCCCCTGGGGAGGTTCTTCCACGGCTGCTCCCCCAACTTCTCAGGCCTTGGTTTAAACCTCGAGTTTTCAGAGAGGCCTTACCCCGCCATTCTGGAAGAGTCTGAGTCTGCCGTTACTCTCCATGACAGTCCCTGCCGCGTCTCCCCACCGCTCCTAACCCCACACACCTGAGCTCAGTAACCACACGCTTGCTGAGCCCCTCAAGGGCAGGGCGGTGTCTCCCTCACTGTCTGTCCCACGAGTCCCTGGTGTCTGGCACAAGCCTGGTGCCCAGCGAGCGCTCAAGAACTACTTGTTGACTGACTAGACTGAACAAATGAATGAACAGTCACATGAAAAACTAGAACCTGAACACTCACATGATGATAAAATGGATACGTTCTGATGGGTACAGTAGAAGAGCCCCAAAGTCGGTCCGGCCCCAACGGAAGCAGCGCCTCTGAGAACGCCGTGTGCTCTCCAACCATCCACGTGCAGCTCCCGAGCACGCTCCCCGCTGGCTCCGCCGGGTTCCGCTTACTCCTTGGAGACGTTTCTAACTGCCCTGCTCGCAGGAGGGCATGAGGGTAAGATCTCCAGCGACACAGTGGATCTCCCCCAACCTCCTGGTCTAATCACATGGAAACGTACCAACTATACCTACAACGGCGGGAGTAAATATCTCGAAATCGTTCTACACACACAGCTGAAGCGGAAACCGGGGGGGGCTGTGCGCAGGCGCTAGGCCAGGAGGGAGCCAGCTCCAGAGCCGCAGGAAGGCGCGTGGGTGCCGTGGCCTCCCCGGGTCCGCGTCTGCCGTCATGCCCACTTGGGGTGGGGAGACCTGGGGTTGAGCGGATTATAGGGCTGCAGCCCAGAGAGACAAGGACATGGGACACCAGAGAGTCTAGGAGACGCGGCAAGTGGACGAGAAGGTCCAGCACACACCAGACGGGAGACCTGGGCAACGCGGTGGGGACGATGACCAAAGCATGAGAGCCGAGAACGTTCTCAAGTCCGTGAGAGACACGAATCCTCAGAGTGAGACAGGAGGGTTAAATAAACGGACATCTGTACCCAGGCGCACTGCAGGGACACTGCAGTCTAAATAAAGAGAAGATCGATCGTAAAGGCAACCAGAAAAACTAGCCTTTTACAAAGTGTCGGCGCTAAACAGCAGACTCTCAGTGGCAAGAAGAGAGGCCAGAACCCCGCAAACAACAGCTTCAAGGTGCTCAGAGAAAACAGCCCAGACACGGATCCTTTCCCTGTAAATCTTCCTTAAGGAGTAAGGGGAAATGGACACTTTGGAACGCAGTCTGCACTCCCCACGCACGGGGCCTCACCAAGGCCCCTCAGGAGACGGGGTCCAGAGACGAGGCCGAGGAGCAGACTCGGGGTGCACGCGAGGACACCGCACGGTGTGGGCAGGCCCTGGCCAGGTGGCTCAGGGGTTGGGGTCCTCCATAAAACCAAAAGGTTGCAGGTTCAATTCCCGGTCAGAGCACATACCAAGGTTGCAGTTTCGGTCCCTGGTCAGGGCATGTACAGGAAGGAGGCAACTGATCAATGTCTCTCTCTATCGATGTTCCTCTCTCTCTCTCTATCTCCCTCCTTTCCTCTCTCTCTAAAACCAATAAAAATATCCTTGAGTGAAGATTTTTTAAACGGGGGCAGGATCAAAGCACTAGGCAACGGTAACATGTAAGTTAAAGGTGCTCGTTTTACTCATGACAGCAGAAATATTAACTTTATGCTTTATCAGTTTAGAATATGCTAAAAATTTAAGGGTACTCTCTACAAGAACAGAACTATAATATTTAAGTCTCAAGGCAGTGGAGAGGAAAAGAAGAGTGATAAGGAAAACTCAGACCCAAACCTGACCGAGAAGGACTCGAAAGGACAGCAGAGTGAGAGAGTCTGAGATAAAGTGGTGGGAGAGTCCCCAACAGCCACCACAGTAAATGGAAACAGACTGGACTTCACCATTAGAAAGGCAGAGATGCTCATCTGGGAGTTGTGAAAGCACAGGTATTTGCTATTTTAGAAGACACACGCCCAGAACATGACAACCAAAGAACAAAAGTAAAGGCTGGGGAGAGATGTACCTGACAGATACTGATCAGAAAAGGCTGTTACGGGTGTTCTAACACCAAGCGGGCGAGGAGGGGCACGGAAGTCAGAGGGAGAAAAGGGGTGACTATTCGGGGATTAGCTGAATAGATGTGGGAAGCTTTTCTCCCAGTGCCGTGCACCAGGGGACACACTGGATTCGCAGCTCACACCGTCAGCGCCTGGGCACCCACCTTGCTACAGTCTCTTGTGCCTGTCCCACCGGCAGTCTGGGTGAGTGGGGTCAAGGGCACGAGTCCGAAGACCCTGGCTAGTCCGGGTCATCGGGACAGCCTGGAGCTGGTGTCTTTGGCCCTCCATCCGCCCACTCCAGCCCAGGTCAGAGTCTTCGGAGCCCCCTCCGTTCTGTCAGCCCCACAAGCCTGGGCTGTTTGTCGTTTCCGGCTGCGTTCTCGGCACCGCCCCCAATGTCTGGCAGAGAGACACACTCGGTATGTATCCATTAAAATTATAATTTGGAAGACTATGAAGACAATATGAAGAATGTCTGTAATATGCATTCCTATTTTACAAGCACAACATAAAACTGTAGATATGCTTGTATTACAAATATGTAAAAATTATATATCTATGTGGATACAAACGGAACAGAATTGTAGGAAAATGAAAACAGTAAATTTGTTATGTAAGGTGGATGGTGATGTTTGTCTCTCATTTTTCTTATTACTATTAAATTATTATTTGTACAATTCTGAAAATGAAATTAAAAATGTCTATATAACTTTTAGTTATCCAAGAAAGTCACCCCTACAAATCCTTCCCATGCACAGGCAGGATGATAAAGCTGTTTGCTGCCCCACGGGAATACCCCAGGGCCAGACTCCCTTCCGCTGCAGAGGCCGTGCGGCCCCGCGCGGTGACTCCGAGCACGCGGGCGCTGAGAAGGAGGGCTGCCGCGGGGGTGGCCCCGCTGGCCCGGCTCAGTGCTGCTCTCCCCGCTCCCTGCACCAGGGTAGCCCCGTGGTGCCCCGCAGTGACTGGAGTTTCACAGGACGGTCTTCCCATTAGCTTCAGTGCCACTCCTGAGAAAAGGTCCCCCGAGTCACCCGGGCAGAGGACCAGGCCCCTGCGAGGCAGTGTTCCTCACCCAGAGTGAGGTTCCAACCGAAAGGAAACAGGGCTCCTTGGAGAAATGGCTGCCTCCAGGTGGGGGCGAGGGATGTGCCCGGGCCGCCTGCAGCACTGTCCACAGGAAGCCAGAGAGCTGCCGGGGGCTCTGAGGGTCACATCAGCAGGACTCAGGCCAACGCCAAAAGGTCCCCACTGGCCAAGATGGAACAGACCGCTTGTCAGTGAGAACAACTCTAATGGACTGAGACACATCAAATAAGCTTACATCCCTGAGTTCATAATACCATATGTAAACAGTTTTTAATCCTCACCTAAGGATATGTTCACTGATTTTAGAGAGAGGAAAGGAGAGAGAAACATCAATTAGTTGCCCCCAGCTGTACACATCCCGGCCGGGAATTGAACCTGCAACCTATGTATACGCCCTCACTGGGGATTGAACCTGCAACCTTTTGGTGTACAGGATAACACCCAACCCACTAAGCCTCCTGGCCAGGGTCACACTAATATTTTTTAAGAAAAACTGCTCATCGTTCACTTTTGGAGGATGCTAGGAAACCGACTCACTCTGAAGATGCGTAAGTAAGAGTGAGAGCCAAGGACACCCTGGCCTTCCTGTGTCGATGGTGTCTCGCTGCTGCCACCTCCCTGCGGAGGGGGTTCCGGTTTGGGGCGGGCTCCGACCAGCAGAAGCAGAAATGGCCCAGGCGGAACAGCGCCCCTGGAGAGTCACGCATCCCCCCACCTCACGCGGCTGCTGATGTCCTGAAAAGAGAGACCGCCTGTCCACGCACGCCCGCCCCAGGTTGAACGTGGGTCTGTATCCGCGTGGGGCTGGGGGCCGACAGGAGGACACATCCACGTTGCTGTGGGGCAGTCAGTCAGATTTACGTTGGGAGAAACTCCACGTAGCCCTGGCTGCTGTAGCTCAGTGGATGGAGTGCGGGCCTGCAAACCACACGATCGCAGTTCGATTCCCAGTCAGGGCACAAGCCTACGTTGCAGGCCAGTTCCCAGCAGGGGACTCACGAGAGGCAACCACACATTGATGTTTCTCTCCCTCTCTCCTTTCCTTCTAAAGATAAATTAAAATAAAATAAAATAAAAAAACAAAAAGAAACTCCACGTAACAAACAGCCCAGACTTCTCCTACGAAGGCCTCACCAGGAAAACAGTCAGCAAAGGGAGAGGGGCCCAGAGATTACGAAGACTTGTGGTGAGTCAATCAGTTGAAATGTGCAGACCTTACTTGGATCCTGACTCGAATAAACCATAAAGAAAATATGAGACAATCAGTTAAATTTGAACCCTGATTGGATGTTCATTGTTATCCTCCACAATTCTGTGAGGTGTGAAAACGGTGTTTTCACCATGTTTTTAAAAAGAATCCTTGTCTTTGAGAGACACGGTGAGGCCTTTTCGGGGAAACATGGTGTCCAGGACTTGTCCCCAGCCCCCTGGGGCGGTGGGGGAACGGCCAGCGCGGGCACGGAACGCTGGGCGGCAGCTGACCGCTGGGGCTGGCAGCGGGCCCTTCCCTGCTTCTCCTCACTGTCTCGTGCGTTTCAAATTTTCAATAGCAAAAAGCCCAAAACATTAATAAAAAATAAATGAAGCTGTTCCTCATCCTCGAGGTTGACGTTTGGGGAGGAAGGCGTCAAGGAAACAACGGGGCTCTTACCTTTTCATTAACTGGATGAAAACTCTTCTTGGCAGTCGGCGTACAAAGGTGTCCAGGACGATCTTGAGGTAATTCAAAGACACGTACCCACACTGGGAGGGGTCCCCCGCACTCAGGGCTTTTTCAATCTTTTCACGGGACCTTGAAAACTGTGAGGAGAGAAAATGAGAGCGTTGCCTCCACGGTAATCGACTTCACCGAGCTTTTCAGCCACTTTTTTTTTTTTTTTTTTTTGCTGAAATCCCTTCCCATTTTCCTCTCCGAAAAGTGATCAAAAAGGTTACCATGGCATGTGCTGAACCTCAAATGTTTAATTGATGAGCTTCTACACAACAGCGTCGCCAGTCACAGCCACGCGAGCGGCAAGGCAGACCGCTTCTCCGGGAAGGCAGCGCGTGCTGCGGCTCCGAGAACTTCAGAGCCGGTGCTGGGGGGATGGGCTGCCAGTTTGATACATCTTTCTCAATATACTTGGGAGCCCTCCCCTGCTGCAAGCCTGCCCCCAGGCTCCCCCTGATTAAGTCGGGCGATCAAACAAAAAAGCTGGCAACATTTTATTAAAAATACAAGTAGCCTTTGTAGTAAGGAAAATTACTAATATAAGGATTGCATAAACAGTATACACTGGACATTTCTTTAATTATTCTTTTTTTGTTGACGGGGGAATTACAAAGAACCAGGGTGAAGGCGCTTTCCTTATGGGACTCCTAAAATGCACTGAAGTAGGTTCACCGCTGATTTTTATATGACTCATAAAAATACTATGAAGATTGGTTTTCTTTCCAGAGGTTTTCTTGCGGTTTATTATCGAGTAATAACAATATTCCCCAGTATTTCCAGCTCTCTCCACTTTGTCTGATCTCAGTTTTCCTGCTGGCTGGGGTAAGATGAACAAAACTGCCACCGCCTTGGGGTAAAAGGTGGCTCTCTGAGCCGCTGGAGCCTGGAACTACATGTGCAAGAGTCTGGACCCACAGAAGGAATAAGGAGACTCATTAAAAGTTCCTTGGACTGTCCAGAAATATTGGAAATCTGTCGAGAAAGTCTTTGAAAAGACTTTGAGACTCATGGAGCTCAAGCTTCTCAGAAAGTTGCGTAAAGTGAACCCGAAGTGTGGCTAAATGTGCGCACCTCTCTTTCAGGGAGGCGGAGTGCCTGGGGGAGGCCCCGTGGAGTGGAGTCGGGCCTCGGGGTGCTCACTGGATGTGGGAGTCCACTTTGACCCTCTTACTGACACCTGGCCTCCAGTAAAATTTGCTTCAGGAAAGGGTTGCTGGCGGCAGCAGAAAAAGAGCAGGGAGTGAAACATAGTGCCTTTGAGACAAGCATAACCCTTCAGGATTCTCATTGTCACTGTTTACAATGAAGCAAAAGATAAATATGCAAGCAATTCTGTAAAATATAAAAAAAGACATGAAGGTGCCTGGAAGTCTCACTACCCATTTTTATACACAGTGCTCCCAAAGCTCCCATGATAATCATATAAACATAAAATTTTATAAAGGATCAGCCCTGGCTGGTGCAGCTCAGTGGATTGAGTGCTGGCCTGTGAACCAAAGCGTCGCCGGCTGGATCACCAGTCAGGGCACAAGCCTGGGTTGCAGGCCAGGTCTCCAGTAGGGGGCGTGCGAGAGGCAACCACACACTGATGTTTCTCTCCCTCTCTCCATTTCCCTCTCTCTAAAAATAAATAAAATCTTTTTTTAAAAATGGGATCATACTGTGCCTTCACGTTTGACAAATGCTTTTTCATTTAACAACATGTCGTGAATATCTTCCTGTAAGAACAAGCATCTATCTACCTCCATCACGCTTTTCAGTGATACATGGCAGGCCGTCACGCTGCCTGTGGATGCCTGAAGGGTTCGCTCCTTTCCCACGGTTACGCATTCGGTTTGTGTAAATGTTTCCCTGATCCCCAATCTAAATAAGGTCTCCCTGTTGTCCTCTCTCTTAACACCCGTCCTTTGCTGTCACACCACTCAAGACGAGCTGTATTTATGACTATGTGTGAGTCTGATTTTGAGTGTGTTTATTTGGTGCACCTCTCCCTGAAGTTCAGTCACGCAGTCGCCGTGACCTTCCCGTGAGAGCAGGGACTGTCCCCCTTTAGTTCACCACTAATTACCTAGGATGAAGAATAATTCAGCATGCAGTAGGCACTCATTAAATGGTTGCTGAAAATAAATTTTTTTTAACAAAAAATGTTCCAAAGGAAGGTTGCAAAAAACTATTTGACACATCAATTAAAAAACAAAACTTATGAAAATTAAAATCACGGCTGAGCGGCACTCCACCTGCCCCAGAACAATACAAATTTAAAGCTCTGACGATGTCAAGTGCGGGTAGGCACTCAGAACGCTAGACGTTCTCACCTGCGGCAGGAGGGGCACTGCCAAGGAGAGCTGAGGAGCGAGCTCCCTACACGCCGGCGAGTCATCTCGCACAGGTGCGATTCCTAGGGAAGCTTTCACATGTGCACGGGACGGTGTGCGCCACCCCACGTAAGGCAGCACGTGTGCGTGAGCACAAAGCAGGGAGCAATTCAAGTGGCCATCCCTGGGGGAGTGTATGATTTGTGCAGATTAGGATCCTGGGGCACTCTACAGCAGTGAAACCGGTAACACTACAAAAAAAGGAAAACAAGAAACAAGTATCAAGCAAAAGACAAAGAACCCAGTTTGTGTGGAAACAGTAGAGAAACAATGTATCACCTGTAAAGGTTTCGTGCCATTAAAAGGAACTAAATAAAAATATAAATTCATTAAAGGAAAAGCTTGAAGACAAGATGGTAAAACAATAAAAGCCATGAGAAAGGATATTTCAAAGGTAAGAAAATAGAAAACAAAAGCAACATCATTACATGAAATAATAAATTAGAAACAGCAAGAATAAGCGACAAGACTGAAATTCAAACAAACAGTAAAGGCACGGCCTCTGAAGGCAGAGGAAGCGGCAGGCGGTGAAAGCAATTCCAGGAAGATGACGTGATGGAGGACAGGCACAGACAGATGATCCTGGTGCAGGTAACCGGGGGGACCCCAGAAGGAAGAACAGAGGGAAGACCGGCAGAGGGAGGGGGAAAGGGCGGAGCGAGGGAGGAGATTCAGTGAATGAGCAGGGAAACCTCCCCGGAATAAAACAACTAATCTGTGCAGCAAAGAACCTGCTGGGCTCCAGGAAACTTGGATTAAGTGCCCCACGCCAACTTGGCCTAATTTTGCTTTTTAATTTCCAGCATCAAGAAGAAATACTTCAGGCATCTAGGCAGGGAAACAATCATCTACAAGGGAAGGAAAAAATGAGCTGGCCTCAGGCTTCTTCTCAAGAACGCCCAGGGCCAGAGGACAATGGGAAATGCAGCAGTGGGGGGGGAGAGGGGAGAGCCAGACCCCGCCATGTCTGTGCCCGAGTCAAAGAGCAAAAGGCAGCGAGTCTCCGAAATGAAAAACGAAGGGAAGAGCACCCCTGAGCCTTCCTTGAGGAAATTACTACACAGTGAAAGCAGCCAACCAGAGACTAAACCAGAACAAAGAACTCGGAAAGGGAAAAAGCGTGGGGGTGAGGCCATGTACCAACAAAAAGAAGGCAAAACCACTGGGGAAGTTCTGTAACGGGGCGCAGTGCAAACACAAGGAATTCGAAGAACCAGTGCAAACAGCAAAAACCCTGAGGGGGGAGGGGCAGCGGGAAGCTCCGCAGAGAGCAGCCCTTGCTGTCTGTAATGAAGACATCCTTCAAACCCCCTCACTTCTCCAGTTCCTCACGGCTTTCTCAGTCGCTCTTCCTGCCTCCCACTCCCTTCTGGGACCCAGCAGCTCCTGAGCTGGTGGAACATTTGTCCAGAGCTCAGACGCGACTTCATTTCACTTGAGGACAGCGCTGTGGGCGAGGCCTGGGTTTGAAACGCGGCTCCAGGGTCACCTCAGGCACATCCTGGGGCCTCTTTGTGCCTCAGCTTCCCCAGCTGGGAACAAGGATGGTAACAGACCCCTGGCAGGTAGGTGGCCCCCAAAACATTTAAACTCCACATGCCTTCTTCTTGCTTACCCACTCGCCCACCCACTGTGGCAGCTGTCCTGCGGCTGAGAACAGAGCGAGGCCTAGAATTATGTTCTCTGAATGTTGCCTTTGATTATTGCTGGGTAGTGGTAGGTTTTAAATCATTTTTTACTCCTTTCCTCTTTATACTTTTCAGAACTGCTCACATTGTTTTAACGGCCATGTGCTTTGTAATGCTCAGGTTTTCAGGAAAACAGTATAATTCACGAACAACGACAACAGGAAGTTCTACCGCCTGACCGAGTGTGCAGAGGCGCTCCCTCCGCACACCTGACCAGCATTGGCTGCTCTTAATTTCTTCACTGACAATCTTCCACCAAAAGTTTTATATTAATGGTTTGTGGAAGTTCTATGTCTGTTAGGAGCGGTTATCATTTATCTATCATTTCTGTGCACATATTCCTCCAAGTTTGTCCTTTGTTTATACAGACGTTTCCGTAGGAAGCTTCTTCATTCCAATGCAGTCTAATTCATCGGTCTTTTTCTGAATGGCTTTCGGGCTGTACTTCACGTTTAAAAATCTAAATGTCAAAATTAAAAATTTTTCGCCCACGTTATTTTTAAATGTAAACAGTGGCTGCACACAGAATTTGCTCTGGTGTGAAGAGTGGAAGGGCCAGCTCCCCGCTGGTGGCCAGCTGGCGGGCTACCCTGGCGATGAGCGGCTGCCCCGCCCGGCCCACCGGACCTCCTGCCATGGCTACACCGGCCTGTGAAACTGGTCTGTTATCCAACCACAGCTCTAATCAACTCCGATGCCCGTGGCCGTGCAGGTGACAGGCTATCTACATTATTGTGCCTTTACAGACATTTTATATGTGATAGGACAAGTCCTCTATTACAACTTTTAGAAATAAAGTGTGCGCGCGCGTGTGTGTATAAAACACATCTCTTTCTTCCTGTACACGTAGGGAGATCAGGCATTAATAATGAATCTTCCAATCTAAGAACTAGAAAAGGCCTCTTTATTCATTCACGTTTTTCTTTATTCTCTCAACAAAGTTGTTTCGTGTTTTTATATGGCTGAAGTATTTCTTTTAAGCGTTAGTGTGTAAGCAGTGCAGAGAAAGCCCTTAAATCAATGCCACATCCCTGCCCTCAGGCCACTGCATTACCGTTACTAGGAGCTGGCGTGGGGGGTGGAGTCAGGGGCGGGGGTGGAGTCAGGGGCGGGGGTCGAGTCAGGGGCGGGGGTGGAGTCAGGGGCGGAGGCAGGCCCAAAGCTAATTTCAGAAACCAGGATGGTCCCCAGCTGCCGATCGATCTCCCTGCCTGCTTGCTGTGCTCGGTGACCCAGGGACCAGGGAAACACTCTCACCTCTTGGCAAAAGGTCCTCCCGATTTCATCTAAGGGACAGTCTTCCCAGACACTTGTAGACAGATCTGAACTGAAGAGGTAGTCCCTTCTGGAGTTTCTGACTTGTTGACTCTCCCAGGAGACCTCTATTAAAACGAAAGAACTTTAGTCTATTGATATAGTCAAAGGTACATTTAAATATTAAAAGTTTCCTTTTTTCATAACCTGACTGGTAGAAACTGAGACCTGAGTAAACCAAAACCATGATGAACTATGGAATAAATGGTGTTCAAGAAACTAGATGAACACGTTAGAAAAAAAATAGAATTAATCTCCTTGCTATCTTATTCTTGGATAAAACTTGGAGCAAAATGTACACCAAGTAGAATAACAAAGCTATAATAGAAGAAAATGAAGATGAATACTACATAATACACAATGGTTGACTGAGAGGTTCTTTCTAACTAACACTTTAGAGCAAGAAATCATTGAAATAATGACTAGGTCTGACAATATATTTATTTTTGTTTGGTTAAACACACACAACAATGAAAGAAAAATGAGTGGGAAAACTACTGTTATACACATGAGAAATACAGGTAAATTTCCATAATACAGGAGTAGCTCTTAAAGTCAGTAAGATACACTCAGCAGAGCAATACACCAAGGTTATAAACACATAATTCACATAAAAAGGACTAAAAAAATCCAACAAATGTATGAAAAACTGCTCAAAGTCACTGGTAATTTTTAAAGTCTAATTAAAACAAGTTAACATGTTTTCCCACTTGTCGAGTCCGCAGGGACTAAAGGGGATGATAAGGGAACTGGGGGCTGGAGCTTGTGCAGAGAGAACCCGGAACTTGAACGCTCCTTAGTCCCATTCTAGAACTGGACAGCGAGGGGCTGAGTGGGTCACTCGACAGACTGGCACCGGGAAGGGTGCACTCTGCACTGTTGACAGAAGGGAAGAAACTGACACAAGAAACTGGCGGCGAATAGAGAGAAGGTTGGCTTTATAAATCATGGCTTGTCCGGTCTGTGAAATACTACCCAGATATTTAAAACAAAGGTGCCTGTCTCAATTAATGGATGTGGAAGTTTTTATTTGATATACAGTGTTTTGTGATCAAAAGGAAAAAACAACTAGCATAATTTAATTCTCATTTTAACATTTAGTTTTCATATCTGCCTATGCATCCATCCACCCAGCCATCCATCCACCTGTCCATCGGTCCATCCATCCACCCATGCATCAGAAACAAAATCTGGGAGGATAATATGCCAACAGTGGTGGGATTCAAGTAGTGGATTACAGGGGACTGTTACTCTGTGTTCCTGTGTTTTCTGGCTTTTTTTTTTTTGCAACAAGCATGTATTATTTTTATGATAAAAGATAATGAAATAAATCTAAAATACAGGCATTTCTTCCTCAAAGCTGACTGCAAAGAATCACAAATGGTTTCCCAGATTTATTTCCTAACATGTCTGCAAATAAGCTTCACTCAAATGAAGCACACTGGTAACTACTCAACTGTAGTTAACAAACTGCCAGTCATCTGGAATTCCACTTCATACCAAAAGAAAAAAGGAGGGAAGGAAGAGAGAGAGGGAGGGAGGGAGGCCGGGGGGGCGGGGGGACTGTGGAGAGGCAAGGCCTCCACAGTGGACTCTGACAACACAATAAAATACAGAGCCAGCCAGTCCTTCGGAACTCGACCTGGGACAGACGCTCAGAACAGTGGGCACAGCCTCACTGAAAGATGAAGCCACGCCCAAACCGCACTCTGCCTTGGCCATGCACTTGCTGACACCATCCTAGCCCCCTCCACTCTGGAGGCACTGGTTTGCTGACGGAAGCTCACAGGGACGCACACAGCACATCTAAAGAAACCCATGGGACCCTGGACCCATCAAGCCAGGCCCCTTGGGGGGCAGGGGCGAAGAGCTATTGAAGGTCGAGAGCTGCCCTCAGGAGCCACCTCATCGGCTGGCTGCAGACCTGACCACACCTCATTCAGTTACACCAGGTTTCAGTGAAGCTTCGTCATTCCTGCCACCTCCCCATGGTCCCTAAATTTCCTCTGAAGGGGTCTAGCTCATTTTGTGATGGGGTGCAGAGCAGGGGTCCCCTGAGACCCCGACAAACCTGGATGGGGGGAAGGGGAAAGTGGAAGATATGGTGGCTAAGATACTATGTATAACAATGACTAGCTGGTAGCTGTGTTGCAGCCCCAGGCAAAAGGTGTGTGTCTTTCTGAGAGTACAGTGACTCAAGACAGCCGGGGAGGTGGACGCCCACCCCGGATGTCCTGCGTGCGCATCATGGGTGACTCTTGCCCTGACTAAAGATGGCAGCTGAAAGAAGGTAAAAGATATGGGGGAACTGGCAAAATAGCACATCACAGGAGGAGATGGCTGAGGTCACACAGGAAGGTCCAGGCTGAGAGGTTAAAATAACGGTGGGTTGAAAGAGGAGATTCCACTATGTGGCCTGGGATAGTGAGGAGGAGGATGCTGTGTGGTCTGTAGCGAGGTAGCAGCCTGCGGGCTGGAGGACAGGATGTAAGGAGAGGGCTCCTGGAGGTGTGTGGGGACCTGGCGAACCAAGCACAGGTTCCTGGGGGGTGCTCCAAGCTGAACCAAACTGTGACTGGGAAGGCTGAGTCAGTCTGCTTCTTCGAGGACCTACAGAGAAGCCACTCTCTTGGGACGCGTGCCTCCCTGGCCTCCACTGTGGTCCAGCATAACACGGCACAAGCTTCTTGGGCCACTGCGTGGAGCCTGAGGACAACGCAACCCAGATGCTGAGAGAGAGAGCTGCTGCGAGAGGGGGTGACCCCGAACCCCACAAGTGCACATTCCAGAGGGGATGGAGACCTGTTTGTGCAGCTGGCTTAGGGACGGATGAGGACGCGGGAACTTCTGGGTTGTGGATCAGAGCCTGTTAGGGGGCAGGGCAAGTGCTGGGGCTCCTGGGAAAGCAGGGCCCCGAGCAAGAGCGCTTCCGACCCCCTTGCCCAGGGCTGGAATCCTATAAATAAAACCTGCTTTCCCAACACTACGTGCGGGGTCGTACATCAAGGCGACATGTGGATGAGACCCGGTTCGGTCGGTTATAATTTGAAATTGGGCAGAGAGACACGTGCCTCCTCACACAACCACACTGACATTATAACTCAAACACAGAACCACCATCACTCAGAATGGTCAGAAGTCAAGTTGAATGGAAGTCTGACAACCATGGAATAAAGAGACCACATCCATCCAGACTTGCAGGAGGACCACAGACACGGAGTGGGCTGGTCCCTCACCCACGTGTGGTGGATAAAAATTTGGGAGCGCTTTCTTAGGAGTGAGGGGTCCCAGCCCCACCCAGGCCCCTCAGCCCAGGGATCCAGTGCCACGAAGGTAAATCCCTAAAATTTCTGGCTGCAAAAACCAGCAAGAATGAGTCAGTGGAAGAAACTTCTGGAGCCCTGAGCGGTTCCTCTTAAAGAACCCACACTAAGTAAGATTCATCTTCTCAGACTGGCTTCCTCTGAGCTCCAGCACTGGAGTAGCAGCATGAAAGGCCAGTGGCATAGCGGGAGAAACCGAAGTGTCTGTCATCGAGGTGAGCAGAGGCCATTGTCCCTTTCCTAAACCTTCCCCCAACAGGGCCAGCAAGCTGGTGCCATATCTGAGACTCCATCAACCTGGCTAACACTGTTTGACCCACCTTGGAGATCCCCAGAGACCCTGCCCCACCCAACTTATGGGTCCACCCAAGCTGCTTTTCCATTTGAATGGCGGGTCTTGGTTCATGCTTCACAGCTTCCTAAATCCCATCAAACAAAAACAGTTGGCTTCAATGAGCTCCAGGCCTGGCAGTAGCAGCAGCCAGCTTAAATTCATAGTTTGGCTTTGACTGGGAATCTCCAAGGCCAGCACAAGTAGCAGCCACCGCAGATCACTGTACAGCTTAGGCAGGGTGCCTAAAGTGGGGGCTGACCTTGGCCTGCTGAAAGAAGGTAAAAGGTATGGGGGCGCTGAGGGAACCCGGGAGCCTGCACACCCAGCAGCAGCTACAGACCAGGTCAGAGCCCCACCACGCTGCCCTACACAGCTGATCCTCCACGGAGGGCAGAGGTCGATGGTACGTGGTTACAGCCAGTCCTTGCAGCTGTGCCCGGGTGTCTGGGAATAGCCCAGGCACAGTTGTACCCCAAGTAAATCCCTGGGTTTACCCAGGGGTAAACAAAAAATGGCAAAAATCCCTGGGTTTACCTGGGGTACAGCTGTATCTGGGTAAATCCCTCCCGATGATCTGCTAACAGCAACCAAGGCTTAACCACCAGAGGAGGGTGAACTCAGCCCACACGAAGGGTGCACCTCGAGTGCCCAGCTTGGATGATATGGGAGGCTCTGCCACTGGACCCTGCAGGACACCTACTACATTAGGCCACATGACCTAGATACGGAGTCCAAGCAGCTCTGCCTACTACATAGAAACAAACACAGGGAAGCTGCTAAAACAAGAAGACAAAGAAACATGGCCCAAATGAAAGGACAGATCAAAACTCCAGAAAAAGAGCTACATGAAATGGAGATAAGCCATCTGTCAGATGCAGAGTTCAAAACACTGGATATAAGGATGCTCAAGGAACTCAATGAGGACCTCAGGAGCATAAAAAATTCCAGTCAGAAATGAAGAATACACTAACTGAAATAAAGAACAATTTACAGGGAATCAACAGTAGAGTGGATGACACTGACATTCAGATCAATGATCTGAAATCCAAGGAAGCAAAAACAAAAAACAACCAATCAGACAGAACAAGAAGAAGAAAAAAGAATCCAAAAAAATGAGGACAGTATAAGCAGCTTCTGGGACAACTTCAAGAAGTCCAACATTCACAGCATAGGGATGTCAGAAGAAGAAGAGCAAGAAAATGGAAATCTGTTTGAAAACATAGCAAAAGAAAACCTCCCTAACTTGGTGAAGGAAATGGACATGTGAGTCCAGGAAGCAGGAGAGTCTCCAACAAGACGGTGCAAAGAGGCCCCTTCCAAGACACGTCATAATCGAAATGCCAGAGGTTAAAGATAAAGAGAGAATCTTAAAAGCAGCAGGAGAAAAGCAGTTAGTTACCTACGGGGGAGTCCCTGTAAGATCGTCAGCTGGGTTCTCAAAAGAAACTCTTCAGGCAAGAAAGGACTAGCAAGAAATATTCAAAGTCATGAAAAGTGGGGACCTACAGCCAAGATTACTCTACCCAGCAAAGCTTTCATTTAGAATTGGAGGGCAAATAAAGAGCTTCCCAGACAAGAAAACACTAAAGGAGTTCATCGTCACCAAATCATTATTATATAAAATGTTAAAGGAACTTATTTGAGAAAAAGAACAAGATCAAAACTATGGACAATAAAATGGCAAAAAATACATAACTATCAACAGTTCCATCTAAAAAGCAAACAAAGCAAATAAGAAGAACAGACAGAATCATGGACACAGAGAGTGTTCTGATGGTTGCCAGATGGGAGGGGGTCTGGGGGAGAACAGGGGAAGAGGTGAGGGGAGTGACAAGTACAAACAGGTAGTCACAGAGCAGCCGTGGGGATGTAAAGTCCAGCACAGGACACGGGGCAGCCAAAGAACTTTACCACATGCTCCACGGACGTGGACAATGCTGGGGGGACCGCCCGAGGGAGTGGGGGCGCCGAGTGGAAGAGGGCACAGGGAGAAGAACCAGGACAACTGGAGGAGCACAATCAATAAAACACAACAGAAAACAGAAGTCGCGTAATGTACGGTGCCTACAGAGTCTGTGGAAGTATGATGTGTGACAGAGATGCAACAAAAGCGGGAAGGAGGCGCTGGGCAGACACTGCCACGTCACGTGGCTTTGCGTCATGTCATTTACCCGTAGACTGTGGTTAATTAAAGACGTACAATGGATTAAAGTGCTGGCTTCTCCAAACTTCTTGAAATTATGCAAACCCTACAGGAAAAATGCTGAGGGGCAGGCAGGGGGACAGAGCAGGAAGGGAGGCTAATGCAAAAAGGCAAAGATCCCATTTTGGAAGAAATCTGACTCGAGATACGGAATCACTTTATAGAACTTCTTAACGAGAACATGAATTCAGTCAAAGAATAAAAGAAGATAATAAAAGAACAAAATGAGATGAAAACTAATATAGTAGACCAAAGGGAAGACCATTATAGAAGTAATAAAGTAGACCCAGCAAGTAACAGAACACACTTCAGTGAAAGTCAAATCACAGGTGCAGACAGAAGAGCTCAGATGAGCCTTGAGAACACAGAGGAAAAGGAGAGTAAAGCTCAGTGAAAGACGGTCATCGGTGTGGAGGACAAAGACGGTCCAACACAAGGACAATGCGCATCCCTGAGGTTAAAAATCTGAAAAATGGAACAGAAGATATTAGAAAATACATATCACTACTCCTCAAAAAAACCCTTGACATAAAGAAATAATTCAATTGGCAAGTTGAAAATACACTGTTTTGGGAAATGGATACAGAAAGCTCAACACCAAGACATACCCCGGCCGCACTGCTGAAATTTGGGGGTACATAACCCTTCAGGCAGCCAGCTCCAACCAGGGAGGAAAGCGGGGGGCCCAGGACTTCTGCACATTTGGCTTTGGCAGCAGAAGGCAGTGGGTCGAAGTCCACAAGGGTCTGAAGGAGGGACGTGTGACCCGCCCGTGTGACATGCAGCCAAGACTCAGTCAACGTCTTCCTCATTCTCCATTTCAATTTCTACTTTTCTGAAGCACTCAAGTAGAAATAAACACACAAAATAGCCTATACAGAGTTCGGCACAAAAACGCCCCTTTTTATTACAAATTCCTAAGCATTTAATTTTGTAACATAACAATGTCACACTCAAGCACACCATATGACAGTGTAGGTGAAACATTCAAGTTAAAACTATAATTCCTACACCCGCGTGTTTACCCAACCAACCACACTCAAGCAGCCTTACTTCTGCCGGACCCTGCACATGAACTTGTTTTTCCAAATGTCTCTCTTCCTCTCTGTCCCTCCCCTGCACAGACTTGCAGGGAAGAGGCCAGCACTGATGCTGATGGTGGCTGTTTACTCCTGGGTGGCCACCCCCTTGCTCCTCCGCCCCCGTGCCCGCCTCCCCTGGCTGCCGTGACTGAGAAGAACACGAGTGCCCAGCGTGGAACGAGCGCTCATTAAGTGGGGTCGACTATTATGGTAATCGACTTGGCACATGAACTTACTCAGGATGAAAATGCTCCTCAGTCAGGCTGGATCCCACCTCACATCTCGCCTGGGCGAACCTACCGCTGCCCCGGGGCCTGGGACTGGGGTGCCCAATCCCTGACATCCGTCACACACATCCCGTGAGCCCTGGTCCTGCGACAGTGCCTCCCCGCTCGGCCACCTCCCCATCCCCTGTGAGCACCTGTGACGTCTGTTCTTCCCTCAAAGGCATTTTAATCATTTACTGTGGAGCTGAACGGTCGAGTCTCAACCCCACCACGAACCGGCGGGGTGGTGTTGGGACGTTCACTCAGCACCCCAAGTCCGAGTCTTCTCACTGAAAATGGGATCCTAAAACCCACTGCACAAAATTACTGAGAGAAGTAAAACCCGAAATTAAGGTTTATAAAGTGTCTACACAGAACACGACAAATTGTTGCTTTTGATTATTCTTTTTTATGGGACTTATTTTATCTCTATTTAATGTGCATGTTATACACAGAGTCCAGCACAAATAACACCTTTATTACTACAAAATCATAAATGTGGAATTCTGTAGCACAATGTCACACCCAAGCACACCACGTGACGTTTTAGGTGAAATGTTCAAATTAAAACTATAAATTATTACACCCATAAAATTATCCTCCCGACCACACTAAGCAGGCACTGCTTCTGCTGGACCCTGTATACACACACAAACACACACACACCACATACCTGCCCTATGTGATATGTATACACGCGCGCGCACACACACACACACACTTCGTAAACACAGAGGGCGTCCTTGGTTTCGCACCCCCTGCGGGCCTGGCAGCACCAGACCTGCCCGTGAACTAACAAAACACGAAGGACGAAGGGCCCTTGGAGATCACCTGGTCTAGTGACTCCCGAACTTGGAAGGCTTGTGTGCAGAGCCCGGACCACCTCCCTCGGTGGGAGGCTCTACAATCTGAGAACGGGCCCTTTCAGGCTGGCTGGTGGGGCAGGCCTGTGAACCACGTGCCAGGGGTCAGTGCGGGGCTGCACTCAGCTGAAATAACCCTCGGCAACGACCACTGTGGAATGAGCGGCTCACGGGCGGTGGGCTCGGAGGCAGGAAAGCCCCAGCCTCGAGGGACCAGAGGGCTGCGAGGGAGACTCTGCGACCGACCAGGCTGGGAGGAAGAAAGGCAAACTTCCTCTCCAGCTTCTAAACCTGCATCAGCTTCCTAAAATCTACTCGACTTTTTGCCCTTTTATCGTAAGATTCTTCCCCATCGTGAAAGGAGTATCATACTGATTGTCAAAAACTGTGGGAAAGATGGAAGCAGCAGGAAGAACCAAGCAACACCTGCAGACACACCATTTCAAAATAATCTGGGGTCTGGAATTTCCTCCCCGCCACTTGCCGGCTCCCTACACACGAGCTCCCATTGTCCAGCCTGCAGGGAAGCCGTGGCTCGGGGCTGCGCACCACGGCGCGCACGTGCCAGTGACTCGCCGACCCTTCGGAGGGTGAGACACGCAGGTTGTTCTCCCCAGTCACGACACCCGGACTGCTCTGGGATAAGGCACGTCGCTGTGTGACACCACGTCCTCGAGACAGGGCCACAGGAGAGTAATTACCAATGCAAAGGACCATGACATCTTCAGCTCTCCACTTTGAAAATACGTACCTTGGTTTCCCGTGTGGTACTTAAGGTTTAAGTTATTATTTATACTGAGGTTCTTCAAAAAAACATTGTAATCCACCGCGGTGTCTTTATCAATGTTGTAGTGCTGCGCAAACCTGAAACAGAAACATTTTCCAGTGACCAGGAATGACGGCGGGGCAGTGTTCCCACCGCAGCGGGTATTCATCCTAGCGTGTGCCTCCAAACGGAGCCGGAATTAAACATACAGCCCAGCGCTTCTTCCACTTGAACTGCCGAAACCCGCCGGACTTCCTGGCAGGGCACCGGCCAGCACTGGCCCCCGGAGGAGTCCCGCAGCGCGAGCAGGGGCGTGAGGACGGGAGCGGAGTGGCCATGGCGCACAGACCGAGCCAATTTTCCGCAAAAATGCTGAAACTACGAAGAGTGAGCTCGAGCACTGTGAGCCCAGCGGCAGAGCTGAGACCGCACTGGCCACTGAGCAGAGCGAGCGCTCTGACTGGGGGGAGAAAGAGCCACGTGGTCCAGTTCTGAGTTTTGTGTTTTGTTTTATTATGTGATAATAAAATCTTGAGGATTTGTTATTAAAAAAAAAAAAGGAAAACGAGACCCCAGGAAATGTCACCCCTTCTTTAAAAAATGGACACTTCTAAGGAGGGCCCTTGACTGCCATGGGTGAATGCAGGAAGGCCTGGGACCAAGGGCAGCCCTGCCTGGGACGCCTCCAGGACTTCTTTCTCTGGCAGGCGGCGGCAGGGGCCGCCAGGGCGTGGGTGGCAGGAGAGCCGCGGCCTCTGTACTTGGAGCAAGCCTAGGTCCCACTTCCCTTTCGTCACTGGGTCACTGGGTCACTGGCAGCATGGGGCTGGGCCATAGGTTCTCCCTGTGAAACGTCGCTCATCAGAGTAACCTAGAGCTGGGGGGGGGGGCACGTGGCCCACGGTCTCAACCAAGCACATCATCTCCCTAAGGAAACCGAGGCCCCAGGTGACAGTTTGTTTCAAAACAAGTCGAGGGGGGGTTTTGTCGGGGGTCGTGTCCCATGCTATGATTTCTATAAAGAGGACGTTTTTAAGCAGAACCAATGTTTCTCCCTGAAATATACGGATAATCCTTTTTAAAAGTTAAGATAAATGGGGATTTTTTTCCAATTATTCAAATCTGCCACTTGATAAATGGTTTTCTACACAATTTTTGCATTATTACATTTATTAAAAAATGACAGTTTTAAGTGTTTGGTTACATTACCTCCATATGTGTTGCTTTCTATAATTATCTAATTCTGCACTGCTTCTACAAAGTTAGTAATTATCCCTTAAAGTATTTGTTATTTTCCTGTTTTCCAAATTTAACAGAGTAATGTCATGCATTCATTTCAGTGAGCACCTTTTCTCCCGCTTTGACAAAGCTTGTCTATTGTTCTAAAAAGCAAAATTGTCTTGAGACATGATGGTTGCCAGATGTTAGCGCTAGAACGCCCGAAATAGCTCCCTCTTTCATCCGCAGCATCCGTCTGGTGACAAGAAGGCTGTAAGTTCCAGAACCTAAACAGTGGCCCTACCATGCTCCTTTTCGAGTCTGCTGACCACCCGAAAGTGGTGGCCACTCTCTGCTCCAGGAAAATGTCAGGATGCTGCTGAAAGTCTCGCCACCAGCTTCCTTGTTTTCTGCGAAAATCCGGCAATCCCGCAAACTTCTATTGGCCCCAAAGAGCACCCTGACCTCCCCTGATGCCCAGTGCACGCTCGGTTACAGTGCCCGCTGCAGGTTCACCGAGCGCAGGCAGGCAGACAGACAGACAGACAGACAGAAGCCCGTGGTAACAGTGCCGTATCAATGAAATTTCAAAGACGAAGCCTCAGCGCTGCCCGAGCCTGCAGGGTCTCACAGAGCTTTTTTTACAAGAATAAAGGCCTGGGACACACAACCATTCCTCAGATGCCACAACCAAGGCCACTTTCCCAGGGACCTGAACCCACACGTCCACAGAGACCCCCCCAGGCAAGTCTGGACACATGGGAAGGCGGACTCTCAGGGCAAAGGGGAGACACCTCCCGACCAGTAAACCTGTCCAAGTTCACCAGCTGGAGCTGAGCCTTGGGCTTCCCTCCGAGGCTCTGGCGGCAGACTGGCCTCTAGCGACGGGGGGAGGGAGGGAATTTGTTTTTCATGCTGCTTCTAAATTATTTCCTCTGGATTCAGGTCCTTTGGTCTTCAGGCGATGGAAGGGAGAGTGGTGCAAGATATGAACAATAAAAGAAAACCCAGTGGGTCTCAGGACGGTCTGATTAAGTATGAAACTTGAGGGAGCCTTCTCTGGCCCCCTGTTCACGCAGATGGGACGGTATTCTGGAGCCCACAGAGAGCTGCTTCCCATGCAATCGATGGATGACGGTCCCGTCCCTACGACTGAAGCACCTACTCTGTGCCTGGCGAGCTTTGTACATTGTGTGGAATCTTCATACGGGTCCTGCAAGGGCTCCGGTCTCTGGTTAAGAGAAAACGAGTCTCACAGAGGTGTGGCGGCCCCCCATGGCCCGAGAGCAAGCAAAGGCCAGACACAGGCCTGACCCCAAGCACACCTGACTTCAATGCCTAGGCCACACCTGCCCACCACACCAAGAACTGCAGGCCGAAGTGAAATAGAAAGCTATTTAAAAAAAAAATTGAAAGATGCAGTGTGTCTCCTGCTCCAAACACTAAAAGGCAACGCTAACACTGAAGCAGCTTCTCCGGGAACGAGCACGCTCTTCGGCGTCAGTCAGAGACACTAAAGCAATTGAAGAAATGGGCTGCTTTGATCTCCTACGTTCTCATCCTTAAGGAAAGCAATTCTATTAAGTTTCTCAAGCCTTATCATGAAAGCAGGATTGTTTCTGAGGCTTAAAAAAATCTCAAATAAAAACGTGCGGAGTTCTTTATTATTCAATGCTTGTGAGATGGAGAAACAGTAACATTTTTTATAGATTTACTAGGTTGGAGACTGCGGTGCCAAACGCAAGGTTTATTGTCAAATAAAACAGTTTTGTTTTTTGATTGCCTGCTTTAAAAGAGTGTTGCTTCTGTTCTATAATTACGTGCACAAAATTATTTAATTTGTTTTGTTTGGATCTTATTCTGGACACTTTCCCAGCCGGAAAGATGTAAAAATTAAAACATCTATTATGGCTTTTATATTCTGAGGTGGGTTATAAAGAGGAAAAAAGAAATTATTCAGCAGACGAGGAAATATCCATTTTTTAAACGTCTCCTTGTTTTTCAGACCCTGCAGGGCCTGTGACAGTCACGTGGACATTTGACTTGCTCAGTGTGAGGGACGCTGTGAGCCACTCGCACAGCGGTTTCCCATGAGGTGGAGCCGGGCCCCTGGGTGGCCCGCTGAGGTGTGTGCTCCGTGAGCAGCCTGGGGGCACGGCCACGAAAGGGGGACAGGCAGGAGCTGAGGGCCTCCCAGCTGAGTACTATATAAATAAAGTTGAACTTGGGCCCTCCTTCCAGTGGCTTCCACTCAAAACTCAAGAAGCCACCGAAGCCAAACACCTGGCTCCTTCCAAATGCTCTAGACTTTACTGGAGGCTCAAAAATAAAAAATAAAAATGCTGAGCTGGCTGCCCGCACAGGACTGCCCTGGAGTCAGGAGCACAAGAAAGGGGCTTTCCAACACCAAGGAGCAGCTAAGCGTTCAGTGATTTGCTCTCCCTCGTGGCACCAGCCCCCCACCCCCAACCCAGGGCCTCGGCAGGAACGGGTCTCCAGGGAGAGTGAAGTCTCGGCTGCTCCATCAGGACGGAAAGCCAACAGGGAGCCCATTAACTCATGAATGCAGGCGGAAAATTCTTCGTTCTTCTCCCAACACCTCCCCACACGCGTTCTGAGAACAAGTCCACCGTGAGCTGAGCCGCGTGGGATGAAGGGCGTGGTGCCAGCCTAGAGGAGACGGCTGGTGATGGAGGGCTTTAATCAAGATGCTGGGGCTGCAGGCCAGATGCACACACCCCGGGGGTCCCCAGGAATCAGAACCCTCAGCCCCCACTCCTGAGAATCCACGGAGCTCTGCTGGGACAGAGGAGAGGCGGCGGGAGGGGCAGGAGGGAAGACAACTGTGGCCCTGAGGCACCGACAGGTCCCTTTGGGGGAGCGGTCTCAAGTTCTGCGGAGCAACCGCTCAGCCTCCCTGTACTTACGTCCTGTACTCATCGTCTCTCATCTTCAGACAGAAGGTCTCCAGGACACGCCGCAGCCCCTGCGGCTGCACCAGGCCCGTCTTGTTGACGTCGATGAGCTTGAGGGCACTGACGACAGTTTTAATGTTTTTTAAAATCTGTGTATAAAAGTGATTTAGGAAAAGTCAAAAGATCCAGTGTTGAAAACCGAAATGGTAATAAGAAACATGAGCTTTTAAATGGCTTCTTATAAAATAAAATGTTTTCAAAGACTCACAGTTGTAGGCATTGCAAAATGACATGCCTATGGAAAAAAGAACACTTTGCATTTATTGAATGTTTTCAAGGCAATTTTCTCTGTAAATAGTCTTAGTAAATTTAAAAAAAAAAACAACCCTGATGTAAAGCAGTAAGTCTCATACACAATTCATTCCTTTTTAAGCCATATGAAAAATCTTTTTTTGTTAACTGATACTTAAAAACTACAGTTCTGGCACACCTAAACTTGTACAAGTTTTATTTTTCATAGCCATATGCAAACTATTTTTACTAGGAGCTGAATGAAAAATATGACTGTGTATCTCAACCCCTCTGAATTTTTAAAAGATGTTACAGAAAACTTTTACAGAGCTCTGCCCCGAGTTCGGCGGGCGCAGCCTTGCTGGGCACGCGGCGTGGGCGCCTGCCCTGGCCTGTGGAGGTGCGCACAGTGCCGCACCGCACCTGCCCTTCAGCGACTCCTGTTGAAGGGAAGAAACGCCCATTGGGCTCCACGTGTGCCCCGCGCCGAGCCACATGGTTGCGTCCTCCCAGCCCACGTGAAGGCAGCGGGACCGTTTCCCATTTTCAGGTAAAACGGAGGTTCAGGGAGGATCCATGGGCACATGACCTGGCTGGACGCGGACGATGCTGGGACTTGAACTCAGCTGAACTCAGTGTCACCTGACCCTGCAGCACAGAGACGGCGCGGCACATCCGTGAACGCTGACCAAAGCCCAGCTGGGGATGGGGCAAGAGCCAACCCACAGAGACAAACGAGGTACCGTAGGCCTTCCCAGGGAGAAAAGCACTTCCAGCCAGAGGCATCTGGGAGGCTTCCTGCAGGAGGCGGCATCTGAGCTAGGAGGGGTGCTGGGGGCTCACTGACCAGCACGGAGTCACCTCTCAGTCCCCAACAGGACACACGGCAGCTAGGACTGTGGAGGGAGAGTGCGGAGCGGCCAGGAGAGCTGGGCCCTGGAGGCCTCTCTCCACCACCCCGCACTGGACCAGACCCAAGGGCACCCCTGATTCAGAGGAAAATGGGAGAACTCTGAGGAGAGTTTAGGGACAACTCCAAGGTGAACAGACTTGTTCCCTTTTATTGACATATCTCCTGATGGTTCCCTTCACCAACAGTCTTGGGCTGACTGGGTTCCAGGAGCAAACGGCCTCGCAGCTCCTCTGGGGTGGCTGTCCTGGTCACGCCACAGAAGCCACTGAGCTGGCCCCTGGGACCTCCTAACTCCAGCCCCTCCTGCAGAGCCACCTGGAGACCCTCCCACACCCCCTCACGGCTGTCTGGGGGACCTGAGCCCCTGGCATGCCCACCAGTGTCCACACCACTTCGCACAGCTGACCTCTGATGACCAGTCTCTCAGCTCATGGTTCACCTCTCTCAAGGGCGCACAGCTACCTGCTCAATTGCCACCCCTAATCATTCCTAATAACTGCCACCCCCAATCTAGACCCACGGTCCAAGCACCCCTCCCACCTCCCCAGCTCCCTCCCCTAAGCACCAAACCCCAACCACCCTCTCCCTGCCAGGACCCCGCCCGCTGCCCTGGCTCCTTTTCTCACCCCTCTGCTCCCTGTCCTCGGGCCCCATGCCCACTCGGCCAGCCTCCAGGACCCCTGAGCACCCCCGCACTGTCCCCAGAGCAGCACCCACACAGCTCATGCCCCCTTCTTCCCGGAAGCCCGTCTCCTGCAGCATCCGCAGCCCTCTCCCCATCCCCTTCGCCGCTCTGCCTCCTGCTGTCCTCTCCTCGGCCCTCCTCTCCCATCCTCTGCACTCAGAGCACCCAGGGCTCGGTCCTCCAGCCACCGCACTGATGCCTGCTGGTCCAGCCCTGCAGCCTTGCGCAGCAGCTGGAGGCTCTCACAGGCCTGTCTCCAGCCTCAGCCTCTGCTCTGGGCCCAACTGCCCAGTGACATCCTGGCCAGGCCCACCCACCTCCCCTCCCACAGCCTCTTCACCCCAAACTTGGCAGGGCCACCTGCCAGACTCACCTCTTCCCACCCACACACCTTGTCCTCTCTGTCTGGAGAGCCTTGCAGCCCTCCTGTCACCATGGTTGCAGAATCCAGCCTGTGTCACCCCTCTGGCCAGGGTGAGGCCAGGTCTCGTTGTGACACCCCCAGACTGGCTCCCAGCAGCTTGTCCCCTCTGCTCCCCCCACCAGCGTGGCTCTCCCAGCCACACAGGCCTGCTGACGCTCTCAAGGGCCAGGTCCTCCTGCCTCAGGGCATCTGTGCGCACTGTTCTGGGGCCTGCATCACTCTGCCTGGGGAGCCACTCTGCAGTTGTTGGAGTCTCAGCCCAAGTGTCATCTTATCAAAACAGAATCTCCTGCCCTGGCTGGTGTGGCTCAGATTGCGCGCTGGCCTGAGAACCAAAGGGTCACTGGTTCAATTCCCAGTCAGGGCACATGCCTGGGTTGTGGGTCAGGGCCCCAGTGGGGGCATGTGACAGGCAACCACACATTGATGTTTCTCCCCCTTTTTTCTCTCTTCCTTTCCGTCTCCAAAAATAAATAAATAAATCTTATTAAAAAAAAACCCAAAAACGGCATCTCCTGAACATGCCTATAAGACAGGACACCTCCCCTCCCAACATGCTTACCCTCTTCAAAGTCCTTCTCACCACTAAATACAACGCTTGTTTTTACTGTCTGTCCCCCCGCACCCCACCCCCAAATGCCTGCCCCCCCCCACCTGCTTGGGGAACAGCTGCACCGTGGAGAAGCCTTGTTATACATCTGCGACGCCCCCTCGGGGCCGATCCTGAGTGGAGTAACACGCTAACTGAACGCACTGAATGTCAGTTACACACTAAGTCCTGTGCTAAGCTCCACGCCCATCTCTCTGAGGGTGCTAGCTGAAACTATCTCGATACCCAAAACTGGGGGTACCGAAGGAGGAAGACGGGGTGGCATGAACTGGGGGTGCACCGCCCCCCTCATTGCAGCCAAAGCTCTGAAGCACAGGCCCGGCCTCAAGAGCGCGTACTCCCTCAGCCAAACAGAGCCTGCACCCAGTCTGCAGTGCGGTCCAGTGCACCTCCGCGGGTGAGGCGCTGGACAGGAGACTCTGCTTTTTTAAAACCCCAGAGCCACCCAGATGGACCTCCGCGCAGAACGTCCGGGAGCCGCCAGCCTGGCACAGAGCTCGCTCCCACCAGAGGTGTGTCTCCAAGGTTCTTATCGTTTGTCAGGCTGAAGTCTGGCAGGGTCTGAACAGAGCTGCAGATGGCGAGGCTTATCAAAGGCAACCGAGTCGGGGCCATGGTGCTGTCACCAGTCTTGTCCCGTGCAGGGTGGGAGGGGAAGCAAAGGGAGAAAGGACTGATGTGGCAGGGGTACCAGGGGCCAGTCCTGGCCGCTCCCCATCTCCTGCTGCCCTGCAAAGCGACAGGAGGGCGGCAGAGGAAAGGAGAGAGAAAGAGACTGGGATGGTATAGGCAGCATCTAGCTCCTTTCTAGGCCAGCGAGACTTTTGCCATTTCCGTGTAATGGGGGCAAGTCTACAGGAAGAGCCAACTGTCTCTGAGCCTCCTGCGGACGCCCCGCCCCAGCTCCGGCTCACACAATCACGCACCCCCACGGCCCCCAGCTCCAGTGTACGGAACTGTTCCATTCACAAACACGACATGGTCTCTTCCCACTAAGGCACGTCCTTGCCCTGCCTGCCAAGCCCTAGATAATCTGACCACCTCCCCCAGGGACCTGTCAACCACACACCCCCACCCTCCCCTGCAGGCTGTGTTCTTTCTCACACAGTCAAGTGCGCTCATCCCCCAAGACTCTGCTCGGCTGGTGTCCTCTGCGGGACAGCTCCCTGACAGCCCTCCCTGGGTCGCCACACCCACCTGTGCCTTCCTTCGGGCCTGCGCTGAGGCACGCCCCCTCCCCCTTGAGACCACTGGCTTCTTCCTGCACGTTGGAGCAGCGCCTCACCCTCCGCTTCCTCCTCTGTGAAATGGGAATGAATGAGGGTGCTGGGCCAGTGTATGAGAGAGGAAACTCACTCATGTGTCTCTGTGAATGGCAGTGAGCTGGACCAAAGGCTAAGGACAGAGATCCAAACCACCAGGAAACCGCACTCATGCCAGGAAATAGCAAGGGCTTGAACCAGCATTCCTCCCCCCGTCCACAGCCCCGCCGCCCAGCCCAAGCTGACATGGGCAGTGAGAGGACAGTTCTGCAGTGGGTGGGAGTCTGGGGCAAGAACAGGGCCTGCCTGGGTCGATGAACATTTATGGACTGGATGGATGGATGGATGGATGGGTGGATGGGTGGATGGGTGGGTGGATGGATGGATGGGTGGGTGGATGGGTGGATGGGTGGATGGATGGGTGGATGGGTGGGTGGATGGGTGGATGGGTGGATGGATGGGTGGATGGATGGGTGGATGGGTGGATGGATGGGTGGATGGGTGGATGGGTGGATGGGTGGATGGGTGGATGGATGGGTGGATGGGTGGGTGGATGGGTGGATGGGTGGATGAGTGGGTGGATGGGTGGGTGGATGGGTGGGTGGATGGGTGGATGGGTGGATGGGTGGATGGATGGGTGGATGGGTGGGTGGATGGGTGGATGGATGGATGGATGGATGGGTGGATGGGTGGATGGGTGGATGGGTGGGTGGGTGGGTGGATGGGTGGGTGGATGGGTGGGTGGGTGGATGGGTGGATGGGTGGGTGGATGGGTGGGTGGATGGGTGGTGGGTGGATGGGTGGGTGGGTGGGTGGATGGATGGGTGGATGGATAGGTGGATGGATGGGTGGGTGGATGGGTGGATGGGTGGATGAGTGGGTGGATGGGTGGGTGGATGGGTGGATGGGTGGATGGGTGGGTGGATGGGTGGGTGGATGGGTGGATGGGTGGATGGGTGGATGGGTGGATGGGTGGGTGGATGGATGGGTGGGTGGATGGGTGGGTGGGTGGGTGGATGGGTGGGTGGGTGGGTGGATGGATGGGTGGGTGGGTGGATGGGTGGGTGGGTGGGTGGATGGGTGGATGGATGGGTGGATGGGTGGATGGGTGGGTGGATGGGTGGGTGGATGGGTGGGTGGATGGGTGGATGGGTGGATGGGTGGATGGATGGGTGGATGGATGGGTGGGTGGGTGGATGGATGGATGGATGGATGGGTGGGTGGATGGGTGGATGGGTGGATGGGTGGATGAGTGGGTGGATGGGTGGGTGGATGGGTGGATGGGTGGATGGGTGGATGGGTGGGTGGATGGGTGGGTGGGTGGGTGGATGGGTGGATGGGTGGGTGGGTGGGTGGATGGATGGGTGGATGGATGGGTGGATGGATGGGTGGGTGGGTGGGTGGGTGGGTGGATGGGTGGGTGGATGGGTGGGTGGGTGGGTGGATGGGTGGGTGGGTGGGTGGATGGGTGGGTGGGTGGGTGGATGGGTGGATGGGTGGATGGATGGATGGGTGGATGGATGGGTGGGTGGATGGGTGGATGGGTGGGTGGGTGGGTGGATGGATGGGTGGGTGGGTGGATGGATGGATGGGTGGGTGGGTGGATGGGTGGATGGGTGGGTGGATGGATGGATGGGTGGGTGGGTGGATGGATGGGTGGGTGGGTGGGTGGATGGGTGGGTGGGTGGGTGGATGGGTGGGTGGATGGGTGGGTGGATGGGTGGGTGGGTAGATGGGTGGGTGGGTGGATGGGTGGGTGGGTGGGTGGGTGGATGGGTGGGTGGGTGGATGATGATGGATAGACATGGATGATGGGTAAAGAGGTGGATGGATGGACGGACTCATGGGGCCACTGCAGCACTCATGGGGAGGACACTCTTGCAGGCCAGGCGAGCCCTTGTACAGGCAGGTGGATAGGCATCTTGTTTCCCAGCAGACTCAGTGGGCTGCTCTGCACCCACCTTCCTGGGTTCGAACTAGGAATTCAGCAGACACAGAGCAGGTCGGGCTGGGCAGATGAGAGTGGCCTGCACACCTGCTGTTGGTGGAGAGGGGGCCTGTGGTTGTTCCATGGGTTAAGCAAGAAAGGCAGAAGGCCAGCTGCCCTGCTTCCGGGGGCTGCTCATCAGGCCAGGGGACCGGAGCGGCCCGAGGAGGAGGTGGAGCCTCCTCACTAGGAACCCTAAGTTTGGAGGCCCCCAGGGCACTGTCCTGATCCTGCCCTGTGTGCCCTGCCAGCAAGCAGCCTTTGCCTGCTGCCCCCAGAGGACACAGTGCAGGAAGACAGATCTGCTCCCTTCCCCGGCCCCCAGAGATCCACCAACTGGAAGGAGGGAAGAGGCTGCCCAGCTGGACCAGAGCTCCAGGCTTTAGCCTGGGCCAGCCTGCGCTGGCCTGGTTTACGCTGCATGTGGCCAGAAAGCCCAGGACCTGCCTGAGACAGCCATCCTTCAGGGACAGAGGATGCAGGCACACTAGCGCCTGCTTGGGAACAAACAGTGCGAGTCGAAAACTCAGACAGCTCCGTATTTGTACCCCACTGAGTCTGGGTGGTTCGATAAACTGCTAACAGTGGGGGTTATTATTACTCTACGGTTCTTTGTTTAAAATTCTTTTTGCAGCACTTTGAGCTCCGGGAAGGAAAGCTGTGAGCCAAAGAAACATGCCTACCCAGACTTGAAAGGGGGGTGGAAAAGGCCTCGGGTCTCCTGAGGCCCAAATTCCCCTCAGGCGGCACACCCCGCTCTGGGCCTGCCCCCCACCCCCTCCAGGAGGGTGAAGCTTCTTCTTGCCACAGCCCAGTCTCACACAGTGATTTAGCCTTCCACAGCCCGTCCTTACCAGGCCCCTTCCGCTGTCTCCTGCCGCTCCTCACCCGGAGCTGCCTTCTCTGCCCGGCTTCTGGCAGAAGGGGCCGGGGGAGGCGCCCCACGCCTACCCACAGCCTGACCCCAAGCCTCTCCCTCATGCCCCAGGAGAGAGCCTGGTGCCCTCGGCCGGCTCCGCAGCGGAATGCAGGGTTCTGCATCCTCTGCTGTCACCCCACACCTTTCTGTCACAGCAACCACGTTCGTCGTACATTTAAGGAGTAAATTTTCCAAACGAAACCATGAAAGAGGAGTTCTCTTACAATAAACACATCAATGCTCATTTTCCTTATTATTCTACTTTTGGCTATTTCGTATAAAATCTTTAATTAAAGTTTTTCTTTGGAGTTGTCATTATCAACGCAGAAGGAAGGAGGGGCCGGCACAGCTGTGCAGCAAGGAGCGCTATTCAGGACGAAATGAGCTGGAACGGAGCGCGCGGCAGCCGCGGCGGCTGTCTTCCTTGCGCTGGCTCTGCGCTCTCCACGGCGCGGCTGCCTTGTCACTTTATATTGATTCCATCTGTTTACACTCCACAGGGTATTGGCTTCCTACCGTGAACATTTCCTATTTACCAGCTGGTAGAGATGAGCCAAACCAGATAGGAAAAAATTAGAGCACGTTCAGAAGCTCATCAACACAAACTTTCAATTTGGGGACATGTGGGAGGGGCTCCGCTCACCTTCACGAAGGTTCTGCATCCCCTGCCCCTGCCTGGGGGGCACTCTCTCTGCGCTGGTGCTCACCCCCACAGGCCCAGAACTTACCACTTAGTGCTCATATGCAAACCCTACGTTTACCAAAACTTGAACAAGCTTACATAAAAAGACATCACAACAAGACTGTGAAAACAGACAGAAGGCTGCTGACCAAAAAGGAGCTAAGGTGACCTCAAAGTCACGGCTGCTGTAACGGAGCCAAAATCCAAACACCTGGTGTGGGGTTTCCTCGCAGCCACGGTGAAAAGGAAAACTTGCTATTCTATGCACCACAAGCCACATAAACCTCTCACACTCGACTTCCATTTTTAAAATGCTCATCTGCAACACACAGTTTAAAGATTTTTTTAAACCCTCACTGGCAAATATGTTTTCAGTGAGAGAGAGAGAAAAGGGGGGTGGGGAGAGAAAGAGAGAGAGAAACAGCATGTGAGAGAACACAGAATGGCTAACTTCCATAAGCGCCCCGACCAAGAATTGAACCTGCAAACTTTTGGTGCACAGGATGACGCTCCAACCAACTGAGCCACTTGGCCAGGGCTCGAAGACTGCTCATAAGAAACTTTATCTACCCATGGACCGTCTGACACTGCTAGAAAAATGAGCCCCAAGTCTAAACACCTGGGGCTTTAAAAAGGTTGCCAGATCTAGAATATTTCCTCTCTCCTCTCTTGCCAGCTCAGGCCACATGCCCAGGGTGGGCTCCACCCCAGGCACTGCACGCCAAGAATTCAGGGGCCCCTGCCACCCTGACCCCAGCTGGCTCATAGGACAGGGCTGCACACAGGGATGGGCGCCGGGATCTGCACACACAGAATCTGACTGACATGGGAACGGGTGACTCTGGGTGTCATGCGGAACAGAGGGTAAGGGCCGGGCAGGAACCGGGAAATCAGTCTGGTGGTTGTTGACAAAGCCCTGGGCGGGGACAGCAGGGGCAGTGGTGGCAGTCAGGATGGACAGAGGTGATGGGCCTCAAGATGATCCCCTCCCCGGGACCCCATGTGTGCCCCCCACACCAGAGGTGCTCAGCAAATGTAGGCTGACGGTGACAAGTGACTGGCTCCTTCCAAGTCTGATCACCGGCACCCCTGCGGTCAGAGGTGACTGCTCTGCTGGCCCCTCCTTTCTCACGCCATTGCCTGTCGGACACCTTCAAGGAGCCACACCACGCTCCATGTTTTAGGGTTAGCACCCCACCTTCAAGTCCTCCCATCTCCTTCTCCAGCCTACCTTTCAAAACTGACAGGTGCCCTCCTGCCTGGAGAAACAGCCCTCCACAGAACGGTCACGGGGCAGCTACGCCCGCCGGGCCCTCTCCGCTGCCCCCGCTTCCCGGGCCCCTCCTCACACCAGACTGCAGTCCTGGAAGCTGCCCTCGCCTGCACCCTCCACCCAACCGTGGGCAGTAAGACGCCAGCCAGGGCCCAACTGAAGCTCCCAGCTCAGCTTCCCTCGTGCAGCCTTTCCCAGCAGCTCCGATGGCTGCCAGGGTTTCCTACAGAACTTCTCTGACGCATCCAGGGAACATTCACTGGACCGCAGGGGCCGGAAGGGGTCTCACCAACATGGGAACGGGTGACTCTGGGTGTCGTGAGGAACGGAGGGTAAGGGCCGGGTGGGAAGTGGGAAAGCAGTCTGGTGGTTGTTGACAAAGCCTGGGGTGGGGACAGTGGTGGCAGGCAGGATGGACAGAGGTGATGGGCTCAGGACCAACTGCAGGACACAACAGACTGGCCCTGCTGAGGGACGGGGAACGGCAGGGGGGCCACCAAGGGAAAGACAGGCACCACGGCCAGTCCCAGCTCTGCCCTTGGATGACTCGGTGAGTGCGGGACCCGTTTACTGCAACGGGGCGAGGCCACAGGAGGGGGGAGAGGACAGTCAGAGGCTGTGACTTGAGCTATTGACAGTGGTGAGCCCCGAGCCTCAGAGGGAGACAGAAATGGAGGTGCCCTCAGCACATGGCCCTCTGGCCCCTCCCCTCTGCAGCTTTAGACCGTAAACGACCACATGCTATCATGTCATGACTATCCACGAGGGAATCGCTCAGGTCTGATCTCCTCTAGAGGCAAACTCCCAATTTTCTGGGTAACTTCCGGCATTATGGGAAGCTCACGTCACATTTATTCTCACAGGGAATCTCAACGGTAACCCTGCACGCGCCTCCCGGTCACAGCGGAGGAGAGGGTCTGCGGAGGGACGTGTGCTCGGAGTCACAAGGGCGGGCGTGCCGCTGAGCAGCAGCGAGTCAAGCGCTGCGCCCGGCTCTCCCGCCCCACCCTGCTGCAGGCACTCACCCCTGCGATCTTATTTGTGCTACTGATTTGCTACATACAGAAAGAAGCTATTTTTTTTAAAAGGATAAACTTAAGTCTGAAACAATTACAAATTCTGATGTAATGGAATCTTTGTTTTAGTTTCCTGATGAAGCCTTTAGTAAATTAATAATAGAGCAACGAAAATAGTTTCGGGAGGGTAGGTGTTTTCGGCACAGTTTTTTTTACATAAAATGGCAAGTGACTGTTCTGCTGCTGTGGGACTGGATCACAGCGCGAGTGCCAGTCCTCACTCGGTCGCACGCAGACGCGCGACACAGAGCTGTGACATTATTAATCACTATCTTCAGTTATGATTGACAGGCTCTTCTGCGGGGAGGAGAGAGAGCCTCAGATGCGATCTGTCCCAGCTGCTCTGCGATACGCTAATATTTCCTTCAGATGGAAGAGAGATGTGTTCAAATACCTGCTGGAAGAGGCAATTAATACCCCGAGCACTGAGGCAGCGCCGACGGAAGTGGGATTAGAACACTGCGAATTAACCGGAAGCTTGTGTGTTTCAGGGAACGGCCTCATTCTGGGTTTGGCAGAGTCTTTTTACCAGGCGAACAGCCTGCGCGCTGGCACATTCGTTCACGCTGACGCAGTGTTACAGTGTTAAGGCATGTTTATGAAATGGTTGTGGTTCTAGCAATTGTTTCTTTATCCCTCAAGTCATAATTTTAAAAGTTTAAGAAAATGAATCTGCCCATCACTTTTGCCTTCCCTTCATGAAGAGATCACAGACCAAGCAGGCGGCTTAGTACCCTCATCATTTCCTAACTGCCTCCGAAATGACGAAGGCTGCATCGACAGAACCGCAAGGCACCAGGGCAAGCCCATAAACCTGCGCCAGACCATGGACTGCCCGACAGACACGCGAGTCACGGCTGGCTGGGCAGACCGGATGCTCTGACGTCGCAGTGCTCAGGCCTGAAGCAGCATCCCTGGCTTGTGTGGTGACATGCGCCACAAGAGCCAACAGCCAGGGGTCCGGGGGGTATTAACTCGATCTTTCTTTCTTGTGTCTTTAACTGATTTACACATTCTGGAATTCCAGCCTTCACTTAGGAACAGCCTCTTGTGTGGGGGGGAGGGGAGAGTCAGGACATTCCCCAACACCCACTGTGGGTGACCTCAGGGAGGTCAGCGAAGCTTCTTGTCTCTCTAGACCCCGGACATGGCTGCAGGGAGCACGCCCCCCTCCGCCAGGTGGGGTCTCCCTCCTGGGCCGGGCTCCCCTTTCACTGCCACCTTTCAACTCTCACGTGGGGAGGTGACCAAAGACAAACGGGATAAAAAGGGCGAAATCTGTTAGCCTGGTGACTCATGGAAGCTCAGCTTCAGTCCTCTTTGTCCTGAAGAAGGTGAAGACCCATGTCTTGGGCCCCCGGCCGGCCACCACTCCTGGCTGGAGCTGGGCCCTCAGGGCAGGCAGGGCCGAAGACTGGGGAGCAGGGAAGAAGGGGAGGGCGGGGTGCTGGAGGCAGAGAGGGAAGGGAGCCTCCAGAAGGCCCACACGAGCCGATGCTACGTGGACGGGAAGATGGCCCTGCGGTTGGAACGAAGACCTCCCTGCATCCGTACGACAACAGTGGAGAGACCTCGTCGTCCTACCTGCAGGCAAAGCACACGGGCACACGTGCTGACTGCAATGTGAGCAACCCCCTAAGAGGCAGGGCCGCTGGCGGTTCAGGGCAAGGATGGGGAGCCCCGCTGCCAGGGCAGCCCCTGCAGCCCTGTGCCCTTGGCCAGGCTGCTGAGCCCCTGCTCGGGCTCCTCTCCCATTGGTGGGGGTGACAACGGCACCTGCCTCATGGGCTCCTCCTGGGAGCCACATGACGTAGGAAAGCACCGAGAACGGCTCCTGCGAAGAGCTGAGTGCGAGCCGTCATCCCCACCAGAGCCGGTGAAACCCCAATCTCCTCCGAGAGAGAGGACAGAGGCCTGGCCGCCCGGCAGGAGCCTTTCCCGTGGTGGCGGACGTAGGCGCTGCTGGCTGCCCTCCCTCAATCCACTGGCCTGGACCCTCCAGTTTCCCTTTCCTTCAGATGTCCTTCTCCAGGGGCCACGTGCTTCCCTCCCTCCCAAAGGGAGGGAGCCCGGCTGTCACACCAGGGCAACAACGCTGCTGCCAGAACTGGTTTGGCTGTGGGACCCAATTCCAGTCTGTGAGTCGTGGGGCGCAGCTTCCCCGTGTTTGTAAAGAGTCACGCTGGGAGGGCACAGCATACTGGACTGAACTTGACATTGCAGAATCCACAGGCCCGGCCTGGCTGGCTACGTCCTCGTGACCAGCGGAGACTTGGGTTTGTGACTCTGGGTCTGCATGCCCTCCTGGCACCCTCTTGGATGGGATGAGACCTTCTTCACGTCTCAGCTAGTTCAGCTGGAGTTCTCTGTGTCTCACAGGCTGGAACAACCAAACACCTCGGAAGGAGGCCGAGGGGGAGCCACCCGGTGGCAGGTAGAACCTACCACAGAGGGGGTTTCAGTGGCTGCGGAGAACTGGCCTCCCTGCGGGGGTTGGGGGTCTGTCACTCATTCTCACTCATTCTTATAACTGCCCTGATAGGGGAAAGAAGGGAAGTCGGGGCAGGACGGCAGAGACCTGCCCGGAGCCCCCTGTGTGGAGGAAGCCGCAAAGCCTGCACTTCAGGCCGGTTCCCGGCCACATCCCTCTGCCTCCTACGGGACTATGAAAGCAAAGGACTCGAGGACCAGAGTCCTCACTACCTGTCCAGTCAATGACAAGGAGGAGGAGCTGAAGGAGAGAAAGCAGAGTCAGGTTTGTGACCAAGTGCAACATGGAGGCCAAAAGGGCAAGGGCACGTGAGAGCTGCGGAGGGGAACCCGCGTGCAGGTGACCAGGGACCAAGCCAGACGGAGCCTGGACACGAAGTCCCGAGCACCCCATGGGCTTCCAGAGCTTCATCTCCTCCGAAATCCAGGGCCCCAGGAGGTCACACAGCAGCCCCTTCCCATGCAGCCCTGGGGGCGGCAGGGCCTGGAGAGCATCCACTTCTCCCCTTGTGGGGTGGAGACAACCAGACTCAGAGAGCTGCAGGGCTCGGCTGGGGAACGAGCATGGCCACAAACCCGTGTCCAAGGGTCTCGGTGCACGTGAGGGAGGGGCTGAGGAACCAGCGTCACACTGAGCTTGCTGCTGGAGAAGACAATTTGGAAAAACAAGCAAACTGGGGCTTGGTCAGTTTGCGGTGCCCACTGCTAATTCTTTGTTGGTCTAGAACGGCTACACCACACCTACATGCAGCGAAGGCCGGCCCCATCACTCAGACATTTACAGGCATTCTGGGCTCCAGCGAGCCACGGGGACTCCTATTCAAACAAAACACTCGGCACGCTCTCGCTGCGAACCACAGAGGTCCCCAGCAGAGGCGCTCCTCCCGGTCTCCACGTCCGTGCGTGGAGCGTCTGCAGGACCCGAGTCTGAGCTCGAGGCACTGCCGCCCACAGCAGGCAGCTAAGCAGTGTGTTTGCTTTGTTCTGCTCCACTTGGGGTGGCTGGGAAGGGAGGGCACTCGCGCACTTTCAAGGAAGCCGGAGCAGTAGTCGGGGCCGCAGCTGCACCGTCCAGGCCTTCCAGGCCTCGCTGCCGGGCACTGTCAAGCCACACAGCAGCACGCCAAGGTGGGCGTTATCGCCCGCTCCAACGGGTGAAGAAAGCCAATGACAAGGACTTGCCCAAGGCCACCTGGCTGGGAAGTGGCAGCGCCTAGGGCAGAAACCGGGGTCTGACTGGGTCGGTCTGGTGCCTGCCTGTCCAGGGCGTGACTGTGGGCAGGACCGGGACATAGGGTCACCTCAGTCCCCGCTCCTCCTCCGCCTTCCACTGTCACCATTTTGTTCTCACCAGAAGCTGCGTGAAAGCTGCACGGTTTAAACTGACGCTCGACCCACCGGAAGGCTTCTCCCACTCACGGGATTAGGGGGAGGGGCTCTGTGAACGGCCATCCCTCTCAGCTTTCCTCGTCCACTGCACACTGACCCGAAGCGCCATTCACGTTGACAGGGCTGTCACCGACGGCTGACTTCCCTGGGGGAAGCTCCTGTAACCGTGTTTATGAAAAGGCAAACGACGCGAACCCTCCAGAATGTCCATCGCGGTGAGTGTTTCTCGCAGAACAACACGTGGAACATGACGGAGGAAGAGCGAACTCGGAGCCCATTCCCACCGCCATCGATGACCGCGGATGGGCTTCCTGGGAGCACGCGACACTCGGACACGAGCGCCCTCGTGGTCACAGCATCGGCCAGGAGAATTTCGACAAACGTTTCTTGGATTTCTGGCTATTTTTGATTTTCAAATGTATGAAAATCTCAGAAGAGTTCAGAAAGGAAAGAAAATGTGTCACATTTCAAACTAACATATTGTATCAAATAAATTAAGCCGTGACTCTCGGCTGCTCGTGGAAGTGACAGGTTCAGATGCATTTTAAACAGGGTCTGATCCAGACCGCGTGAGTGCCGCCCCCCACCTCTCACAAGCTGTGCGGGCTCTGGCGTCCCACTGCGGCGGCGCACGGTGCACTGGGCCCCCGTCCGGCCACACAGAGCAGCCCCAGCGGCTGAACGGCTCGGTCCTTCCCCACAGACCACCGTGCGTTCGCCCGGGTATTTCTACCTGCTGCACTGGTTTGGCATTTACTGCTGGAAACCAGCACTTCTCTCCTTTTACAGAAAACCTTGCTCCACTGTGAGACAAAAACAGAAACGGCAGCCCTCCTCATAGTGATCAGAAGTTAGCGCCAAAGCAATTGCTATTCCAGGACCTCTGCTCCATGGTTAACAGCTGCCACGGAGGGAGCTGCGGCCACCTGGGCCCTGGCGCCCACGCAGGCTGGTGAGAGCCTTGTGCAGCCAGGCCACTGTGACACGAGACCACGATGGCAAGGCATGGCTTGACAGCAAGGCGTGGCTCGGCGACAAGGCGTGGCTCGGCCTGCATCTTCTGCCTTTGCTAACAATGACTTCTGGCGGAACAGTGGGGGGCGGTGGGGGGAGAAGGATTTTGAAAGCTGTCTCTTACCTTTTCTCCTACTTGGATTTCCAGTTCTTTCAGTGTCCGACAGCTCCTCATTTCGTGTCCACTGTCCCTGAAGAACAAAAATAAAAACTGTTTGTTAAAATGTTCCAACCAAGTAAATAAATGTTCCTGCAGGACATTCAGAGATCCAAACAATTAGCATTTCTAGAGTACATATTTTTAAATGCAAAATATTTCTTATGCAACACCATCGGCCGGAAGCATGACCTTGGGCTAATTACTTGGCCTCTCCCCGCCTCAGTTTCCGGTCTGTAATGTTTACCCCCTGAAGGGTGGACAGGACCGGAGTTACCAGGGCCTGCACTCAGAGAGCACTCCTGTGGCCCTGCCTCCCCCGTTCCACCCTTGGGAGACTCTGTGGGTCATGAGCCATCTTCTTCCCTGCAGCCTGCAGAGCAGACCCAGGGGCCGATGGTCGCCCGGGAGGACGTGGAGGCGCGGGGCAGACCCAGGTGGTCTGGCCCCCTCGGCTGTGGCACTGTGTCCCGACCTCTCAGTCCCCTGTCCACACCGTGGCACAGCCCAGCCACCCGTAGGGACTTCAGGGGGTGTGTGTGTCACTGCCATTCCTTGGTTCCTTCAGTTTTATTAACTGCTTCCCAGTCTGCAAGGTCTGTGAGGCAGCTTCACAGAGGTCACTGGAGAGTGCCTTTTTGGAACACACCAGGCGGGAGGAACGAGAGGGATGTGCCGCTCCTCAGGTCACACTGCTCCCGCCACCCGCACCCAGGTCTGGGGCCACCATGGAGCCCAGGACACCGTTTCTAGTCTCAGACACGCTTAGAGTTAGAGACAGCGACAGATGGAACATATGCAGACGAGTGACGTACACTGCAGGAACGACAGGAGCCCGGAAGGAAACCGAGGCGACCAGGGGAGGCCCTCCTCTCCACTGTAATACTACCACTATCCGGCACGTTATTCTGTTTTTAAACTCCAGGAGCATTGTCATTTCCCACAGTTGTTAGCGCTTCCCGAGGTCAGCAGATGCTTAGGGTTCACCACGTGCCTGCTGCCACCTTTGCTCTTCCTTCCTCCTTCCCTCCCCTCTGACCTTCCGTCTGGGTCAGTTCCTTCTACCCGAGCACTGCTGTTTGAGCATGTCTTCATTTCAGCGCTGGAAATGCCAGAAGAGTTTCATTAGCTGCACGATTCCAGGAGTTTTCTCTCAACACATCGCAGCGAGTAAGCCCCTCTCTCCTGGTCTCCATTGTTACAGCTCAAAAGTCGCTTTTGTCTAAATGCTGACATTTGGCTTTGGCTTTGGGGTTCCATCTCTGCTCCTGCTTTTAATCCTGCTTGAGACTTGGCTTCCTGCAACTGCGGGGTAGGGCCTTTACTCAGTTCTGGATAAGTCTCAGCCACTGTTCCCTTGGGTGTTGCCCCCGCCCCACCTCTTGCCCTCGCTTCCCAGAGTGTCTTCTGTGTCACGCTGCTGCCTTCTGGCTGAGTTCTGACCAGTCTCTCGGCCACTTATCTCCTCAGCTGTGTATCATCTGCTCATTAAGTTCCCTGAGCTTTAAATTGTTCCTATGAAATATAACCCATTTGCAGAGAAGTACATACGACACATATGCCAAGTTTAACAACTGCCCAAATGAAGAATCAAAGCCAATTCAAAAAGGCGCCCCCCCCACCGCCTCTCCAGTTGTGACGGTTCCCCTCCTCCTGGGAGTAACTGCTTATGGAAGATGCCATTTCCATTCATTTGGTTAAAATTTTACCTCCTAGGTATGTATCCCTAAAAAATATAGTTCCCGTCTTTTCTGAATGTCACATGAATAGGAGATGCTTTTGTTTCCTGCTCCTTCACTCAATCTTATGTCCGTGAGATCCATTCAGGTTGCTGACTACAGGTGTTATTTCCATTATCATTTAGGATGGAAGAGCAGATAAAGTGCTTCCCAGATAAGGCCAAGTTCAAGGAGCTCATCATCACCAAGCCCTTATATGAAATGTGAAAAGGATCTATCTAAGAAAAAGATGATGAAAAATATGAACAATAAAATGACAACAAACTCACAACTATCAATAACTGAACCTAAAAAAAAAACAAGCTAAGCAAACAACTACAACAGGAACAGAATCACAAAAATGGAAATCACATGGAGGGTTATCAGCAGGGGGGAGGGAGAGGTACAGAGAATAAGAAGCATAATTGGTAGGTACAAAATAGACGGGGGGGGAGGTTAAGAATAGTATGGGAAATGGAGAAGCCAAAGAACTTATATGTATGACCCATGGATATGAACTAAGGTGGGGGACTGCTGATGGGCGGGTTTTCAGGGCAGAGGGAATAAAGGGGAGAAAAAAATGGGACAACCGTGATGGTATAATCAATAAAATGTAATTTCAAAAAGACTCAATTTACTAAGTAGAATAACTCCTTTGGTGTTTGAGGGTTGATGATGATACTACCATTTCTACAAATGATGTGACGCCCTCCCTGCCAGATATGACAACAGTCCCACGCCTTGTCCTGTCTAGCTTCTGTACAGCTGGAGGAGAATTTTTTACATCATTCCAGGTCTTCAATGTCTTTAATAAGCGAAATGTCCTCTCCGATCTTCATGTTTCTTCCAACCAAACCAGCCACTCTTGGACATTCCTGAATTTTCTCCTGTGCTAAAGGGCACCAAGTGCTGGCTGACAAAATGAGACCTCTCAACCCGTATTTCCAGAAGGGAAGCACTGTGACCAGAATCAGTCCCACCGCCACGGATTCAGGGAACTGGAGCTGCAACTCTGTCGGTGTCCTGAGATCCAGCCAAGTCTAATGACCTGAGAATCTGAGGACTGCACAGGCTGCCTATTATTTTTATACAAGTCGGTCTGAAAAAACGGCATGAGGTCTAGTTGAAAGGTAGCCTCCCACACCCTGGGCCAACGGGGAAGCTATTTCTCCCTTTTCCAAATACCCTGTTTATCAATGGATGAGTGTAACTGTGGCCAGAATGAGAGAAGGTCCTAGGGATTCCCAAAGAAAAAGCTCTTATTCCTATTCTTACAAACAGTCCAGAATTCCAAAGTGGCAAATATTTTATTTCAGCCCACTGAAGAGATTTTTCCCCAGTGTCTTTCATACCTTCCCTTGTCACTGCTGAGCTCAGCGTTGGTCTGGCACTCCCCTGAAATTAATTCGTCTTTTCTTCTCAAAGTGTTTCATATTTTCCCTTTGATTCTGATGTTCTGTAGTTTCACAGGCACTTCTTGTTATCTGGCTTGATGTTCTCAGCCATTATCTTTTCAAGTATTTCCTGTGCCGTAATTTTTCTCTTACATATCAATAAATCCAGTAAGTACATGAGTCCTTGTCTTCCATTCTTCCATGTCTTATTCCTCTCTTCCAGATTTTGCATCCTCGTCTTTCTGCGCTGCATTCTGGATAACGTCTTCCCATCTATTTTCCACTCCACTAATGCTCTTTTCGGCTGTGTTCAATCCACTGAGCCACCTGTCTGATGAATTTTATAGCTACCATTACTGTAACTTTCAGTACCAGAAGGTTCATTTTGTACTTCTTCGAATCTTTTATTTTTATCACTTCCTTTGTACTTATGTATTGAATCCATTCTTTCGTTCTTTAGTCATTAAAACACTACTTTTAGACTCTGTATCTGATGCTCTCCCGGCCATTGTTTCTACTGGGTTTAAGTCTGCATTGTTTGTCTCTTCATGTATTTTCAAGGTTTTCTTTTGTGGTCTGATGTTACTTGGTACTTCACCTGTAGAAATTCTTTAAGGGCTGGGTTGAAGATGTGTTCTTAACAGAAGGACATACCCAGGCCCCGGCCAGTTTTAAGTGAATCCCCAGCCTGAGACTTTCCAAGACACAGACAGCATTAGTGCAGGCACAGACCGGCATGAAAATCAACTTATAACTACGATGTTTTCCCTATTCACCCATGCCAGTGTTCAAACAGGTACGTTTCCTTGTCGTGCCCTTCTGTGCTGCCCTCCCCCCAAGGGAGGTGCCCTTCTGTGCTGCCCTCCCCCCTGAGGGTCCAGGTGTCCAAACTCTGTGTGTACTGACCTTCTATCAGGTTCCTCCACCTTGGGCACCCCTCTAGGCTTTGTCTCTTATCCCCTTCGCTCCAAAGAGCCCACAAAACTGACACACAAATCCACCAGGATTTGGCCAATACCCTCAACGTAACAGTTGGCTCTTTATAACACTCACTTCTTTGGATCCCAATTTTCGTCTCACGTTTGGCCTCTGGGGATTACTAGCTTTCTTACCAGCTCAGTAAGGTATTCAAGTATTTTACCCTTCATCTGAGACTTCTGCTGTTTCCAGTGGAAGTGCTATTCATGAATATGTGCTACCGTATTACTAGAAAGAGAAGCCTCCGTTAACTGTGATGGGTTGTCTTCAACAAAGAGAGTTCAGCTTCTCTTCTCAGTGAGTCAGAAGTCTTTCAAATTTAGTTTAAATATTTAACCTTTTTTGTGTAAGGAGCAACTTCTGCTTTTAATTTCAAATTAATTTTTAGACTGATGCTTCAAAATTTAAAGAACTCTCCTGCTTTCTGTGTTTACAATTGTTTAGCTTTTTCCACAAAGAATGTGAAATTAAGTTACTATCCAGTCATCGAGGTTGCCCCTAAGAGAGATGGTTTTAGGTCAAGAGCACGAATACACAGTCTATAACACGGATGGCCCTGGACAGCAGCGCAGTCCCCCCTTCCTGAGCATTAACTAAACAAAGCAAGAGAAGTCTGGGACCAAACACTTGGCCGGGCTTGTTGGAATTTCGGTACTACTTCTTACCTTTTTTTAACTGTGGTAAAAAACAAACAAGCGGAAAACACGTAACAATGACACCTTGACCATTTTTTAAAGTACAGTTTATTAAGTAAATTCACACTGTTGCGTAACAGGTCGCCAGAACTTTATCATCTCACATAACGGAAATGCTGCGCCCACTGGACAACAGCCCCCGTCCCCACCCCTCCCGCTGCACCAATTCCTCCGCCGCAGCTGCGGCCACAGTGGCCTCAGTCCCGGCAGCGTCACTACCAACATTTGCTGTTTCAGGACCAAATGCACACAATTCCTGAGAAAACAAGGCTTAGTCATTTAGAATAGACAATCTGAGTGATTTTTTTTTTTTTACTAAAACAGGATTTCCTAAATCACACACTAGAATGAAAAAGCTTTATGGATGAAACAGAACTGAAGTTCAAACTTTAACACTCCCCCTTTGCAAACAAAGCAAATGAACCCCATGCTTATGCTAAAGCTATGAAATACAAAGAAGCTCATTCAAAGACGTTTTTAAAACATTTAACTTCTAGCTACCAAAATATAATCACCTTCCATTGACAGACACTTAAATTATATAAAAATGAACAAATTTTAAATCTGGCATCTTAAAGGTTTTTTACTGCAAAATTAATATTACTTCCAAATCTGACACACATTACATACAATATGTTAATCTGATTTTAATTTGCTGGTTCCATTTTTTAACATAGTGTTGCTTCTATTATTTTGAAAAATATCCTACATAGGTGTTGAAATCTTTTCTAAAGAGTTTTTTAATAGATGTAAATGCCTCTGATTGTAAAATGCAGCTCCACGGCGCCCACAGTGCAATAGGCAGTTCTGGACAGACCCCGTAGTCGGAGGGAACTCGAGCCACCGCGGGAGAGGCAGGGCCCCTGGCTCTGGGCGCCGGGGTGTCGCTCCTCAACCTTCAGAGTTTTTCTTCAGCTGTTTTTGGTGACGTGTGGCGAGTCGTCTCAGATTCCTCCCTATGACAGAGAGGTCTGACCTCGAGGAAGACCGGAGGCCCACGTCCTCTGCTTTTATCGGCTGAATGACATGGCCTGGCTTGGTGACGACCTTGGGCGCAGTCAGCTTTTGGAAGGCCCTCTGTGTGTTCCACGTAGACCCAATTGGGGTCTGGATGGTCCTCTCAAACTGCTGATGGTGGGTAAATGGATACGGAAGCCCCCGAACCTGGTGAGCCGCTGCATGGATGTTTCGCTTCTCACTGATAATCACATTTGGCAGGTTCTCATCTCTTCTTGGAGGACCTTCGGGGGCTTTAATGAGAAACCGGTGTCTCCTCTTGGCACTGGGCTTCAGGCCCACACCAGCCCACTCACCCCAGGCAGGCAGGGTCAAGTCCAAGTCCGCTGGCTTACTTGCCTCCACGGCTTCCCTCTTCTCCTTCAGGAAGTCTCTGACAACATCATCTCCAGCAAAAGCTTCCTTTATCACGTGCTGGAGATCTCTGTCCCACTCGCCTGCCAGCTCCTCTACGGTTGTGGGGACAGCCGAGGACTCTGTGGAAGGGGACGTGCTGGTGAGGATGCCCTGGAGGTCAATCACGCACTTCCTTTCCTTCTCGGGAGCACCAGGCTGCCCATCCTGCTTCCTCCCCAGCTGCCACCTCTCCAGCACAGGCCCAGGAGGCTCCTTATTAAGGAAGGGCCCTTCTCTGTCCCGCTCCTCTGGCTCTTCCAGACCCTCTGCGCTCCCTGGCCGTGGCAGCCACAGGGGCTTCTCTTCTTCCCCGGTAGGCCCCTCTCTCCGGACTGGCAAAACTACCCTCGCCGAGCTCACTGTTTGCTTCCTGCACAGATGCTTGTCCTTGTTGAACTTTGCAGACAGTGCCCTCGATTCAGACAACACCTCTTGGCTGTTGGAATCTTTTGTTTGTTGTCTGCCCACTGGCTTAGCATCCTGGCTGAGCCCAGGCCCTTTCCTGAGCAATCGCCTTTCCTCAAATTCTTTCAAAACTTCTTCCTCTGTCACTGGTCTTCCTTCCCCTTCATTTTCCAGAGACTCACTGGCCACAGGCTCTGGATGCTGTTTTGGCTCCTTCTGGCATTTGGCCTCTTCTGTGGCCCCGGAGCGCTGTCTGACCATCCAGGGGTTCGGTCCCTCTGCCGTCAGCTGTGCCTCCTCCACCACTCCTGGGACAAGGAGGCTGCCCTCTTCCTCTGGGCCTCCCTCCTCTTCCTCACTTTCGGAGGCTGCCCAGAGTTTCTGTGTCAGCTCTGTGTTCCTGGCCAGCTGTTCCTGCACTGCCCGGCGGGCCCCCGTGTCGTACTTGGCCATAACTGCCTTTGACCTTGCCCACTTTCCACTGCTCTGGTGCCTCAGGCTCATCCGCTCCATCACCCTGGCCTTGTCCAGTTCCTCCAGGTCTCTCAGTGCAGTGGAAGGACTGACCTTCTGCAGCTTCTCAAACTCCTTGAGAACTTTCTTGGCCTTTCCTTCCTTCAGAACTCTGCAATGCTTTTTGCTTTTGATTTTCTTCTCTCTGAGAGCCCTGGCCTCGTAGTAGGACTGCAGGGCCCGGGCCCTCGGAAGCTCTGCTCGGCGCATCTTCGCCTCTTCCAGACTCATGGCTTTGAGAGAGGCTTTCTTGTCAGCAAAGGGTCTCTCACTGGCTGCCTGTTCTTACAGAGAAGGCTGGAAACTTCCCGCTCTAGGGGAGTGCCTGCCTCCCAGCCACTGAGCACGCATTCAGTGGGAGCGAAGGCTGGATGCTCCCTCTTCCTGGGGAGCACCAGCAGCTCCGCCCGGCGGTCCTTCAGTACGACGGGGTCCCACCTGGAGAGGGCCTGGGAGGTTTGGTGGAATGCCGCTTCCCTGTGGGTCCGTGCAACCTCTTCTTGGGTGAAAGGTAACTCCACGGTCTTCTTTGATCTGACTCTGTCCAGCTGCTTTTTCACAGTGGCCAACGAGGGTGAAGTTTTGAAGGGCTCAAGCAGATCAGAGAGGACAAGCCTTTCTCCCAGCCCTTCAGCACTGACAGTGAACTCGGACACCTTCAGACTAGCCTCAGATCTCTCGGCAAGTTTCCACCTCTTCTTTCCATCGAGGGAAGTGATGGCTTCCAGAAGTTGTTGATGCTGTCGCTCTCCATCACTGTGCCCCTCATCGTCACTGGGGCCCCAGGGGTAGTCATTTGGCAAATCCTCTAGTTCGTTCTGTACGCTTCCGGCCAGAAGGCTCTCCACAGCCCACGGCGCGCTCATTTCAGCAGCCGGTCTCTCCCGTGGGCCAGGAGCAGAAGCTGGAACAAACGTTTGGCTGAGGATTAACTCCATTACGCTGTACTGGGACGAGCCACCAACACGTCCTCCATATATACTGGCCATGCGATTAGCTCTAATGACCTTCTGTCCTATCTCTTATCGTTTCAAATCTCGCATTGTCACGTGAATAACAACAGAAACCCCACTTACCTCTTTACAGCATGTATCTGCGGGTCAATCCCACCGAACCTGGACAGGAATTCAAAGTAGGGCACAGCACCGGAGCTGGTGAGCGGGATCTGCGTGCGGACAGGAAGACGACAGCCAGTCAGAGAGTTCAGAGGTCAGAGAGGGCGGCGCGGCAGGTTTCATGCTGGAGGTGGGGTACCGTCGGCAGGGCGGGTGTTCCAGTGAACACACTGCCGGGCCCAGCGGGCTGAGCTGGTGTGTGTGCTTGGCACACCAAACACACACAACGCGAAGCCTGGTCTGTGCTCGGTTAAATGTCAATGAGGTAGCTACAGAATTATCTCAAATCTAGCCCCATCAAAAATAAAGTAAAAATATATTTTAGTATGTATTTTACATACATGTTAATATTATATATGTATACATGTAATACAAATGTATTTCCCAAGAGGCTGAGGCCCAGAACAGTTTTACCTTCTGAGTATTATATAAACTCTCTTTACATTTATATGTTTTCAAAGTACGGAAAAGTCACTTTTAAATTCAAAATCCTATCAAGAACAGTACTGAGTCAAGAATGTCAAGACTGTAAATTAAACGAAGTTACTTTCTCAGTGTGCAATTTACTGAAGTTGAAACTGTGCTGTGATACATGTAGGAGAATAGTGCTTATTCCCAGAAAACGCACACTGAAGTATTTAGAAGTAAAGAACCAAAACACAAGCAACTTCCTCTGAGATGGTTCAGAAAAGCAATTCTATGCCCACCTTCTTTGTGTGGATCACGGACATTCACGAGTGTGCACACCCCATGCTCAGACGCTCACAGGAGAAGCAGGTGAGTTACGTGTTCACAGTGGACATGCCGGCCTACAGGTGTGTGCCACAGGGCTCTATCTGCACTGTTCTTAGACTTACAAACTTTCTGGAGGTGTAAAATTATTTCTAAATAATACAAAATTTTTTAAGTGAAAAAAATTTCTCTCTCCAAGAAGAATTATAAAACCAAATTAAGATAAACATACACAATGAATATAAGTATGTTTTAGTAAGGTTCATGTCAGTCCACAAAGTCCAACTTCCTTCCCACATTGCTGAGCCACCCCAAGTCCACCCACTCAAGTCTGACACTGGCTTGGCCCTTCAGTCCCCACCGTGGAGCCCAGCATGGTCACCTCGGTCCTCCGAGAGGGGGGCGCCCCTGCTCACTACTTACAACATGGGCAAGAAGGGGATGGGGCCAGAGGGAAAGGGGTCCTCCGTGACACTTTCTCCTGGAAAGGACACCCAGGACTTATTTCTGACAGGGCATGTTCTAGTGGCTACGACTTCGGGGGGACTTCCAAGTCTCCCTTATCTTAAAGGAGAAGAAGGGCGGGGCCAGATGAACTGTGCAACTCCAAGCCTGGGCACCCTCCTGGGTTTGGGAGAGACAGGAGTAAAGGAAGCAGAGGAGAAACAGTTGCAGAGCTCATGCCCTGCCCACGGGCACTGGCACCACACCAAGTGTTTTACGTGAGTCAATCATGTAGCCTGAACACCCCCCTTCACGGGGTGTGGAACTGGAAACAGTCCGAGTTCCACAGAGCGGAGGCGCGACCTCCTGACTAAGCACGACCAGTAAGCGCTGGACACCCCTGCAACCGCACAGTCCGCCTTGCCGCACGAACCACCCTGCCCGCAAGAAAAGAACGCCCATCGACCTCCGGAAGCTTCCACCACATTTCGTACTGCTGCTTATGGCCCGGCACAAATTCTGAAGTGGCAGATGCCGTTCTACAGTGACCCGTCTCCAAAGCTAAGCAGAGAAGCTGGTCCATTTCAATATTTGCAATTCCAGCAAAAACGTTTAAGAATCAACCCCAGCCACAGGTGATTCGATGAAAGCAAATTCTCAGACGGGGGCTGGAGTCAACATTCACGCTGACAAGTATCTTCAAAGACTTCTCTGCCCGCCCCTCCCCCCGGCACAACCCCTGGGCCCAGGCAGAACTTTGTTTTCTTCCCCTGGGATGTGTTTACCAACTCAGCTTCTCCTCAAGTTTCTGTATTAATATTCAGAGGCTGAGGCCACATTAGACAAGGTCACATCACTGTTAACGGAAACCAAGGACAGGCGCTGACCGATCATCGAACACCCGACAGCTGGACATGCTCGACACAGGTCTTGCAATAAAATTCAAGTTCAAGTAAACTCATGCTGCCTGGAAAACTCTTTTCTAACTTTGGGGGCGGTCCCCATGAAAAGCTTTGCCAGTTTAAGGTGTTACCCATTAGGCTTTGCGTTAACTGCTGAAAAAGAAATGTGCGTGACCACGTGACTCCCGTTAAAAGCCCTAGAAAAGTCACATACTCTTGACTCCAGGGGTTGGGAAGAGCAGCCTTGCCCTCCACTACGCAGTGAACTTGGCCTCCTGTTTGCTGTACCAGACTCCAGCCTCCCTGATGTCCACACAGCTCTTAGGACCTCAAGGTTCTAGAAAAACATGCTCATCATTTGGCGCAGATGACTGGGCCCTGCCTTCTTTTTTTTTAATCTTTGAAGTTCAACAGCTCCCAGTGACTTCTTTTAAAAACAGATGTAGCTTTTAAAAATAGATACGCACCTCACCTTTTCTGCACTTTCCCTCTTCCTGTATAGCTGATTAGCTTGGGAAGAGTGTCGAACTTTTAAATTAACATGAGATCATGAATATAGGAGACATTTAAGAGGAAATAATATTTTTTCCCATGTGGTATAAAGTGTCAGTTAAATGAAGCTCATGAGGAAACGGATGCGCTGTTTGCGGGGACACATGCTCCATAAAAGCAAGAGAACACTGCCATGCGGTCACGGGGCAGAGGACAGACCCGGCTGTGTCAGAGGACCCCACCCACGGCGGCGGACGCCAGCGTCCTGAGCGCGGTACGGCGGGCTGCGCTGAGCTGGGTGCTGGGCGGCCTGGGGTATTCAGTGCGTTTTCGAGATGGGATGTGTTCCATTCGTGATGGGTTTATCAGGACGAAACCCATTATAAGTCGAGAGCATCTGCAGTAAGTTCCAAAACATAAGTCAACCAAATACTTCATACACTGAAGGCCTTACCAAAAGTACAAAAAGAAACCGGCTGTAACAGTGCTGCATGTGAACACGGCTGAAGTCTGTATCTGTCCCCCACACCTGCCAGAGCTTAAGTAAGCAACTGTGAACAGTGTGACGAACCGCTCCCTGGGACTCAGGGCAAGTCAGGTCGGGGGACACGCCCCTGGCCTCCGAGTCCTCTCCCCGCAGCCAGGCTCTACATCACCACACGGACTGTACCTGGGCCAGCACCTCGCGAAACTGTTCTCTCGTGAGAGGCAGCAGGAAGATGGTGACAATTCTTCTCAGTCCACTCTTGGACACTGTCATGGTGTGACCGGTATCGAGCAGATGAAAGGCTTTTACCAACTCATCTCCTTTAGTGGTAATTTTTTGAAATAAAATCCGTTTAACATCTAAGAAGGACAGTATTGGATTTGCAATAGCTGTGGCTGTGAAAGAGAAATAACTATTTATTAAGCACGCCTGACGCTAAGCCACCAAAACCGCTGCGCTGGGTACGAGGGCCGGCCGGCCAGCCTCCGAAGCCGCACGTCTGCTGTACCCGGGTTTCCGCATCAGTCGTCGGGTGACACGCGTGATGCGCCACCTCTGACGTCCAATCAATATAAGATGACTACAGTAATACCAGGGAGAAGGATCAAGGCAAAGGTGACCTCTGCTAAAAAGGACACATGTCATTACAAGTGAAAAGCAGGGATATGGGAATAAAACTGGGTTAAGAATCAATACCATTCCAAATCAGCCTTTAAAATACCTTGTTGAATTTTCATCCTTTTGCTAATTTTTGAGAAAAAAAAAATCATAGTCCTTACACCTAGCTCACTGCCCTGTCAAAGACACGGAGGAACCGGGAGCAGGCTAGGCCCTGGCGGGCAGCGGAAGGCGCCCTGCCTGGGGGCAGAGGAGTGGTGCCGGGCAGCAGGTCCCAGGGTCCCAGGTCACTGAAGGGGAGAGGTCAACACTGGCTGGCACACTGCCCACCGGCTCCAGGGCGTGAAGACCTGACTACAGCATTTTCAGTCTCTGACCTACTAGGGAAGGGGGGTAAGAACAGTGGTTTGCTAAATCTCTTGTTTATTCACGAGCTTCCCAAGGCTCAGTGACCATGGTCTACTAGTAGCTCCGTCTTACAGAGTAAGTTCTGGGTGTGACTGAAACGTCCTGAACGCTGCCTAACTTTTTGTACACTTCCTCACGAGCAGGAGAGTGGCAAGGGTGATTGTAATTCCCATAGAGGACAGGTTCCCATCAAGCTGTCCAACCCTCCCGGCATGGGGCAGTGATGGCTTTAGTCTTGGGGTGACAGACACAAAGGACAGGCTCTCCAAGTGCCAACCTGGACCCCCCGGAGGACCCCAGGGACTCACAGCTGGAAGACACCCCTAGATGCCTCCTGCCAGAGGTGGAGAATCAGACCATGTGGATGGCCCTGGGGACCCTGTCCATCCTGCCCAGGGGCTGCGCTGACCATCAGCAATGCTCGGCTTCCCTGCTCACTCCCAGGGCGGAGCACACGAGAGGCCAACGGCAGGGGCTAGGGATGCCTTCCGCTCATGAGGCCAGTGGAGGGGGAGACCCAGAGCAGAGAGGGGTCAGTGCGGGGTGACAGAACAGGAGCTCTCAGGAGAACCTTCTTGGAGGAAAGAGGTGACATGTCAACTGCAACCTGGAGGACAGCTGGCCTAGGCAAAGTGAGGGGGAGGGGACAAGCAGGGCAGGCATCCCCCGGAGATGAGCCTACAAATGTCAGCAGGAGCCAGCCAGGAGCGGCCCTGTCACTTGCTCTACGTTCTGGTCATGGGATATCACAGGGGGGTTTGCGTCAATGGGAGGGCATGACCCAATTTTCATTCTTGACCCTCACTCTGATGTCATGGGGCAGAGGAACAAAAGTGATGGCGGAAGACAGTGGGTGAGCACAGCCCGCTCAGGCAGGTGTCAGCGGAGGTGTGTGTCCCCCAAGGGACAGCTGTGTAGTGGAAGCAGGGCTGAGCCGAGGGGACGCTGAAGCAGAGAAGGTGGAGTCCACAGCCTGCCCTGATGGGGTGTGCAGGGTGGGCCCTTGTGCAGGAGTCTGGCGTGGGGGGCTGAGAGAACACGGAAGCAGGTGGCAGATGGTGTTCTCCCAGAGGGCACAACGAGTTGCCCACCAGCCATGCTTTTCTGCCAATGTCATGGTCACACTCCTCCCATCCCAAAGTGGGGTAGACGGCCCTTCCCCTTGACTCTGGGTGGGCCTGGAACCACAGCAGAATTGACACTACATGATTTCCAAGAAAAGGCAGCAAAGACACTGCAGCCTCTGCCTGGGTACCCTCTTCAGGCGCCCACAGCAGCTGCCATGCTGGGCGGAAGTCCAGGAGCCACCAGGAGAGGCCACCTGTAGATGCTCTGGCTGGGTGCTCGCTCCCCTGGGAGAAGAGGGGGGAGCAGGGGCTGCAGTCCCCCTGAAGTGCTCTCAAGTGCAGGGGGCACCACGCTGCCCTCTCCTTCTTGACGGTCACAGTCATGTGGGCTCTGAGAAGCAGCTGACTCGCAAGCTGCAGCTGCACGCTCCCTCCCAGCCCAGATTCGCTGCTCCCTCTGTCACCCCGCCCGGAACCCACCCCTCCGGCGCCCAGGGCCACAGAGGGACCTGCTTGTTGATTCATGTCTCCGTCTTGGAATCTTTCTTCAGACTTTCATGGATATTATTAGTTGATCTCCAAGAAGCCCCATCTATTCAACCAACAATTCTAACTTAAAATTATTAGAACTACAGAAAGTAATGATTTGAAACCATTGGAAATTACTTGAAGGAAAACTTCACGTGCCCCGCACCTCCTGAGATTTACAGTGAGTGTGGCCACCAGGCTCTGCACACGCCGTCGGGGCACAGCCACGGCGTCGTCTGCATCTGTCCGGGACTCAGGCCGTCGCAGCAGACCGTCGCTCTCACCCTCACGATGAGAAAAGGTGAGACGTGCTAGAGAAGACGGGTTTTTTAAGAAGCCCATCGGAGAACTGAGGATGCGAAGAAATGGAAGGCGGAAAGGCGCGGCCGCTCGCCAGAGACAAAGGCCCGCGGCCCATCTGGCCTTGCAGAGCCCCAGGAAGAAGAGCGGCCACGCCCTGAATGGAGTGAGGAAAACAGCTGACCTCTAAAGGTCACAAGCGGGCTGCTGCGACAGATCTGTCCCCAGGGGGCCTGGTCACAGCGCAAGTCGACACTGCCCCTGTGGGCCCCCACCTGTGTGTGCAAGTAGCACCCCAAAGTTGAGGTGGGACACAGGGCTGTGGGACACACCCAGGCCCGCAAGGTCTCCGCAGGTGTGGGCCGCGATGCACCAAAGCCGAGCACAGGGCAGAGCCTGAGGCCAGTCCCCCTGAGGCCAGGGGCTCCTGGCTGCACCTGGGCAGCCTCCTGCGGCCTGGAAATGGGTGGCAGGGCAGGGAGCTGGGGGCTGGGCCAGGGGACAGACAACCGCTGGTACACCTTCCAAACTGGCAGGCAGGCTGGCACCCACAGGACCCCGAGAGGCCAAGCTCAACACAGGGCTGTGGGGCAGACAGCTCTCAAGTCTCGCCAGGCTCAGGTGTCGGAGCCGTTGGAGGCAGGCGTGGGCACCCTGCGGTCCCCTAAATCTAACGGAGACTGTGAAAGGCCGGACAGGGCCCACCTCACTCGAAGCCTGCGAGAGGGGGACATTCCTTTTGCTGGTGCTGAATATTACCTGCCTCTGTCTCCACAGTTTTTTACACAAATGTCTGCTCTTAAATCTTTTTCAAATTGCAAGACAAGTGACGTAAGAAAGGTGAGCTTTCTTATTAATCCTAATGAAGAGCAAAAACAGGCATCCGAAGACCCACCGAGAGAACAGATGTAGAAAAATGATCAGGTATTTAAACTGAGAATGATAAATTTGTTAGAGATCATAAGAAAAATTGGCAACATGCTGAACATATGGGGGATTTCAGCAAGAAATGGAAACTTTTTAAAAAGTACATAAAAGAGCTAAAAAATAAAAATTCAGTATCAGAAGCAAAAAAAAAAAATCCATCTGATTTGCTTCATAGTGCACACCGCAGAAGAAAGGACTAGTGAATACAACGGTCAGGTCAGCAGAAATTACTCAAATTGAAACAAACAAAAAGCAAAAAAAAAAAAAAACGTTAAAAAGGAAACAGGCGTCTAATGCCCGGCCGAGAGGTTCAGTCTGCACCGAACCCTGCTTACGCGATGGAGGAGTCAGTACGCGTGAGGGCGGGGCCGGCCTATCGGGCAGTGGGCGGCCCCCTCCCTAGAGGAAAATGCTGCTGGGGGACACCATCCATAATCTTCTAATTTTAGAAAAATGATAATTCAGTACACTATAAAATACCACCAATAAAAATAAAAGAAAAATGACAAATGGAGAAGACACTGAATGACCTTCGGCAGATAAAGGATTAACAGCTTCAACACAAAGACAGCTCACAGACCACTGCAAAGACCAACCCCTAGTAGGCGGGCAAAGGAAGGGAAAGGCCGATTACAAAAGAAAAAGACCAGGTAAACTTGAAAATCAAAGTTAACCTTGAGTATTAAAGAAAGGCCAATGAAAATCACAACAGAACACCGCTTCTGGACTGCAAAGGACAAGCAGCAGAGGCCCCCACTCTGTGCGCACGCTCGGGAAGCAGCACTCGGAGTGCTCGCTGGGGGGGGGGGAGCGCACCAGCTCCGGGCAGGTGATGCTGGCAGCCTGCAGAGCACGGGTGGCCTTTGGCCCAGTGACCCCCTCACTCCAGCCTTTTGTGCCATCAGAACACAAGTTACACAAGTTAACTTGCTGGATGCGTGTGAGCGTGTGATTAGAACCTCGCCCACTGCAGGTGCCCACAAGGCCCAGGGTGACCCCCGACCGCCTTTCTCCCACTCACCCCTCCCTGTGTCCCGGTCCCCTGCGGCCAGGCGGTACGCCCACCCTGCTCCGTCCGTGCTTCTGTTGGGGCATCGGCCTCACGCCGTTGGGCACTCTACTTCCCTCTCTAGACGGTGGGCTCCTCCAGGGCAGGTCTACTGGACCCACCGCCTCAGGACCTGGGACAGTTCTTGTCACACACAGTGGGGGGGGCTCTTCAAATGTTTGGGGAGGGGAGGGAGGGAGGAAAGGCTCAAATCATGATCCTGCCACTTAAAAACTGTAAAACTTTTGGGCAGCTGGCTTAAACGACCTGTATCTCAGCTTCCCCATAAATAGGGCCAATGACAGGATCACTTCCTAGAGCCACTGTGAGGACTACACGACGTGACACCTTCGCGCAGGGCCTGGCACACGCTAACACACATGAGTGGTACCTACTGTTAGCTTTACTTGCTCGCAAATACTCACTTGAAGAAGGTCTGACCATATTTGGGAAACCATTTCTCGAACAGAGTCTACATGGTGAAGAATGGGGCCTTAAATCTGTGGATTTTTGCGCGTGAGGACACGAAGTATGCCAATCTGGCATGAGAGCCATTTTGCGCATTAAATCCCTGCGATACAAAAGAAAACAGATTACGTTACCTTCACGCACACACCACACATGTGGCCAACCTCCTGTCCCCCTCTCTCCCGAAAGGACAGCTGGACAGGGTAGAATGCTGCTTGCCATGACCTCCGGCCAACGCCTCAGAAACCACTCTCAGAGTGAACACAAACTCGGGACTGCAGACTGCCTGTCTTTGGCAGGTCCAATATTCTTCCAAAGTGGGAAAATAAGGAGGCTTTCGGACAGGAAATCCCACCTGCATCCCGACTAGCAGGCATTCTCTGGTGGGCATTAGGGCAGAACGCTGGCCTCTCGGAGCTTCCCTCACTACGCGTCTGGCATTCATTCGAATGCAGAGCTGACCTGTGCAAATGCCTCCTCCACATGAAACACTGGCAACAACCATCACAATGAACTGTCTCAAAACTCGTGAAGTTGACCTAAGGTCTACAGCAACCGAGGGAGCACATGTCCCAAAATATGGCGAATCTCTGTATGAACACCACGTTCTGTGCCATTGTACCCTTCTCTGTTCCCATCCCCCTCGTCTTCAGTAGCCTTCAAATGGAGGCCTGTGATCACCGTGGGCACCTGGCAGCCTGACAGCCACCGGGAGGAACAGGCGAGGCTGGGCCGCCTTTAGAGCCCCACCGCCAGAAAATGCCCACCACCTGACCTGCCTGGTGGCTCCCCGCAAGGCCCCCTCACAAGGCTGCTTTATTTCAACACACTCAGAGTTCGCCCAGGGAGAACAGACTATGTCAGAAGGTATTTGCTGAAAAGAATCAGAGACAACTGTTTAAAACCTGAGCTGCCTGAGGGAGTGTGTGACAAATGGAGCAAACCTAAGTAACCAAGAGGCTTAAAGAGGAAAGAAAGCTGGGGAAGGAGACAGCTCAGGGGCTTTGAGAAGCCCCCACGTGCTCCTGGGAACCCCAACAACACGGTGTCCCCACGCACAGAGCTGTGAGCATGTCCAGGGCACGGTGCTTGCTCAGGAAAGACCTGAGCGGGCCCTGAGCTCTCACCTCTGGCTCACCCTGAGGTTCTGGTCAAGGTCATGAGCAGGGAAGTAAAGGCTGCAATAGAATTATAAACTGCATGGCTGAGAGTTGAAGGGATGCTCCAACATACACAAAGCCCCTCAGTAAAGATCAGAAGACTATTATTTCCAGGCATTTAAGGAAAGAAAGACTTTGTCAGACAAACAAAAATTGAGGGAATTTATCACTGGCAGAACTACTTGTAAGAAATCTTGTTAAAATAAAGTCTTCAGCCCCGACTGGTGTGATTCAGTGGATTGAGCGCTGGCCTGTGAACCAAAGGGCTGCTGGTTCAATTCCCAGTCAGGGCACATGCCTGGGCTGTTGGCCAGGTCCCTGGTGGGGGGCACGCGACAGGCAACCACACACTGATGTTTCTCTTCCTTTCTTTTTCCCTCCCATCCCCTCTGTCTAAAAATAAATAAATAAATAATCTTAAAGAAACAAAAATAAAACAACACCCAGGGTAAGTGTCACCACAGTGCGCTGGTCCTCTCCCTCCCCGCAGTGGTCCGGTCAGTGACAGGGGTCCGCCCCCGTCTCAGTGGCCAGAGCATTAGTGCCTGTGCCAGACGGTGTCTGTGCGTCTCCCTTACCCCCTGTCTAAAAACAAAAATAAAATAAAGTCTCAAAAAGAAGGAAAAGTCATATGGGTCAGAAACTCAGACCTGCCTAAGAAAGGAAGAACATCTGAGAAGGTAAAAGAAACACGCATGCCCCACGTACCTGACGTAGAACCGAACGGCAGTGGATGGAGAAACACGCGCTTAAACACTAACAGAGGGAGACCCTGACACCCACTCTTATTAATGCCCAGCCCAGCTGGACAGACGAGCAACAGGAAATAGGGGGCCTGAAGGACACTGCAAACAAATTAGACCGACGGGACGTCTAAAGAACGCCCGACTCACTGCAGCAGAACGCACACTCTTCTCGAGTGAACACGGAGCGTCCTCCGGGACTGACCTTGTGTTAAGACGTAAAACAAGGCTCAATCAACTCAGGAGAGTTAAAATCATCAGTAAATGTTCTCCGACCACACTGGACTAAAATTAAAAATCAGTACCAGAAATAAACTGGGTGATTCATAAGCATGTGGAAATTAAACAATACAGTCCTACAAAGGAGGACATCACACGATGAATCGGCAAACTCTCCCAGGTAAACGACAATGAAGGCCCAACATACCGGCGCTTACAGATGCAGAGAGGGCAGCGCTCAGAGGGGAATTTAGAGCCGTTAATGTTTATATACAAAATCTCAGTAAATAACCTAACCATCTTCCTTAAAAAGCTAGAAAAATAATAGTAAATTAAACCCAAGTAGAATAAACAAACTAATAAAGATTAGAGTAGAAATAAATAAAATGGATAATAGAAAATAGAGAAAACCCACAAAATAGAAAGTTGGTTCTTTGAAAAGATCGGCAAAACTAACAATTTTTTAGCTAAACTGACCAAGAAAACGTAAGGGTCACTCAAACTATTGATATCATGACTGAAAGACAGGACGTTACTGCTGACCCTTCAAAGACAGAAAGGGTTATAAGGGAACACTAACTGTACCGACAAATCAGATAACTTACACGAAATAAAAAAGTTCTTAGAAAAACACAAACTACTGAAACTGACTGAGGAAATAAAAAAACCTAAGTAGACCTGTAACAAAGAGATTAAATGAGTAATTAAAAAACTTACTGCAAAAGTCCAAGGACTGGATGGGTTCACTGGTGAATTCTACCAAATATTTAAAGAAGAAGAATTAAAACCAATCCTCCACAAATTCTCCCAAAAAACAAAAAAGGGAACATTTCCCAAAATATTGTGAGGTTAGTATTATCCCGATACCAAACCAGACAAAGACATTGAAAGAAAAGAAAGCAAAAGACTTATATTCCTTAGGAACATTAAAAAACTCCTCAACAAAATATTAAAATATATAGAGATATTTTCCATTTTATTTATTTATTTTTAAAGGGTAGGAAAAAGAGAGGGCAAGAAACATCAATGTGTGGTTGCCTTTCACGCACCCGCCACTGGGGACCTGGGCCGCAACCCAGGCATGTGCCTCTACTGGGAATGGAACCGGCGACCCTTTGGTTCGCAGGCCAGTGCTCAATCCAGGGCTAAAAGTATATATTCCTCCCTAAGATCTGAAACAAAATGAGGATATCTGCTCTTACCATTTTTATTCAACATTGTGCTAAAGGTTTTAGCCAAAGCAGTTAGGCAAGGAAAAGAACTATTTATCAAGGTACCAGATTGGAGACTAATAAAAACTATCTCTATTTGCCAATGACATAATTTTGTTTGAAGAAAATCCAAAAGAACATATGCACACCAAAAAAAAAAAAACCGCCATTAGAACAAGCAACCTCAGCAAGGTTACAGGTTACAAGAACATACAAAAATCAGTGGTTTCTCTATGCACCTGCAACGAACAGTCTGAAAACAAAGCCGAGAAAACAATTCCCTCCGAAGGAGGAAGCTGGGCCACCAGCAGCAAGGACGGGAGAGGGGGCTCGGGGACGCGGGAAGAGGGTCAAGGACGCCGTGGCTGTTGCAGAGGCGGCGAGCAGAAAAGGAGAAGGGTCACTGGGGACTCTCAGGAGCCCGTCTGCGATCCCCAGCCATGAACTTTAAAGGCAGGCCCAGCGGGGCTGTGTGTCTTCTCCAGCCACGCTCAGCTGCCCAGCTGCCCCAGGGAGTGGGGTTTATTTTGAAACAGGATTTTGACTGGCGAGCATGACACGGCAAGGTAAGGGGCTTGTGCAAGGGAAGTGCCCACATGTGCACACGCTGCTCAGAAGGGGACACCGAGAACAGTGGAAACTGTTGGTGGGACTGAGCTGACTGGACAGATGGAAGAGGTCAAGAGACAGGACACTCAAGCTTATGAAGAATTTAAGAAGGGAAGTAAGTCACTCCAATTCAATTAGCACTGATTGGGGCCTTACTTTGAGCCAGGAAAGGTGCTTAAGCTTTGTGGAAACCCATCATTTACCCGAAGTCTTTACTCTTCCAACTTCACAGGTGTGCAAACTGGGCAGGCAAGCCACCTGCCCAGGGCCACACAACTGCTAAGCCAGAGCTGGGTCCGGGAAGGGCTCCTCCCGGGAACCCCGCTGGCATGGCTGGCAATGGCCAAGGCTTTCCTAGGCTTTCACAAAATTAATAAGCAGCTCCCAGAAGGTGGCGGAGTCCCTGGCTGCCTCGCCCAGCTCTCCAAGCAGGCGGGGGGGTCTGCTGGAACTGCGCTTCTCACTGCAGTTACTGCTGATGCAAATAACCACCTTATTTTATCCATAAATTCACTTCATAATAACAATCAGGCATGCCAGGGCTTTGGCCTCATGCCTTATTACACCACCTGAGGAGTGAGATAATCACCCAGAAACATACTGCCTGTTGTGCATTTATTACTTGAATACGAAGTGATTCAATTCAAGAAACACTTAGTTGAAGACGGCACGGAAAAAATGATAATCACATGAAAAGTAATTCCTCCCAGGGCTGCCGCCTGCACTGCAAGGAATGCTCCTCTCCCAGCGGGAGGGCGCTCGGGCGACCTGCTGGGGCTTCTGCGGTTCTGATTCCTACGAGTTGTGGGATCGCAAGAGCTACTGGGACTTCAGTGACAGTATGAACACTCCACGCAGCCAAGTCTGGGCAGTTCTGGAAACCGGGCCTGTTTGCGTGCTCGACCCAGACATCCTTGGTGTGAGCATTTCCCAAGCAACTACTCGCTGAGCAGTCCATCCCGCGGCAAACCCTGAAGGGCAGCCAGGGTGGGGAACAGGAAGCGGAGTGTGCCCCGCCCGGCCCTCCAGTAGCTCACCATCTGACTTGCGGTTTAAAGAAACGTCCGTGAGTCTGAAAAATCAGGGAGAAGGCATCCAGCTGCACAGCACCTCCCACTGCGCCGACCGAGAGCGCGGCAGCTCAGGGACACCCGCCTCACAAACACTGACGACAGGGTCAACGGAACCACCCTCTCGTGGGGTGGATCCACCTCCAGTGGGCAGAGCTGCTCCATCTGGAGCATCCTCAAGCAGAAATAACGTGGGTTTTTATGACTGTCAATACCATTATTTTTAAATGCATTATTTCCCATTTTTAAAAATCAGCCTTTATTAAAAGGCTGTTGAGGCAGACATGCAGCTTTAAAACAGTCATCCGCAACATGTGGCCCCCAAACCAGCAGCAGCAGTGTCACCTGGGGACTTTTCAGAACCCAAGGTCTCAGGCACCACGGGACCGACCCATCGGACTCGGCTGAGGCTGTCACAGCCCTGAGGCCGCTGCCCTGGAAGCCCCAGGGGCTGATTGGTAAGGGTGAGTCCACAGAGTTTTATGGAGGCTCATGTGTAAGTTCCCCTGCTTAATAGCAAAATGACGTCAAAACACCAGCAAACGTTACACTGACCTGATTCTATGCGAGTCGCCTAGCAGTCAGGGCACCTACTTTTTCATGGCCACTGGCTGACTGTCAACCTTGTCACCCCTTGTGAACTACACAGCGTTACTCATGCTGTTGGGGGCGGAGAGCTTAACCCCCAGAGACAAGAGGTAAATTTCCTCCTATGGCCAAGACCCAAACTCTCCTAAATTTAATCCTAGGCTTTCTGCCCAACTGTGCCAGGAGTGTACATGTGTGTGTGCTCACGGGGTGTGCATCCCCGGCACAGGTGCACACGATTCGGGTGCAGTCCTACCTAACACATTAACAATGAAGTCTGCACACACTGATAGAGTAATAAAGTCCGCCAGTCCTCAAAAATGCATTTGCAAAACAGTGTAACTCAACATGCTCAAAAGAACATGTGAAAAATTAAAAGGAAGTCATCTACATAAACATCTAATCAAATACTGGGATTCCAAGGTACGTGCGCCAACACTGGAAGCCCAGCCCAGCCTCCCCCGTCCCGGCCTCCCCCAGCCCAGCCTCACACTCCCTCACTGTCTTCAAACCGACTGGTAACCCTAGTCTCTCGCTCTGTGCAGAAGAGTTAGAATAACACACAAGTCCATTCACAAATGTATTTCAAATGATAGGGTATCACAAAAAGCAACTGGGCCAGTCATCCAAACTCAACTTATCAGAAAAGCCGGTGGTCAGAAGCCGCCCTGCGTACGGCACACAGCTTAGAGACAGGGCAGTGGGACCACAGCCTTCCTCCGCCAAGGTCTCCCTGCGCCGGGGTCCCCTGACCCCACGCAGGCGATCGCCTTCCTACCAAACGTCACTGTGAATCTGTCCACACATGTGGACACATGCACTCAGAAGTCATATGCAGAGTGTGACGCAAGCCTCTCCCAGTCAGCAGGCTCCAATGGAACAGCCTCCACTACACCAATGGCGACTACACAGCCTACATGGAAACACAAGAGTACACGTCCAGGCCCACGCTGAGAAAAAGCCCAGTGAGCACGGTGACGTAAAAGCACGCTTCCACAGCAGAGTCTGGAGGACGCGGCTGAAATGGCCGTGTGGGGAGAGCGCGGCACCGGCCTTTTCACGTTAAGTGTTCTTCAGTAAACATCGCCGCGTGCTGGCGAGACCGTGCTCTGACAACACTCACCCTGCCTGCCTCTCCTGCCCCTTGTCGCACTCCCGCAGCCCCCCACATCCCCTCCCACCCTCCCCAGCTAACTCTTCCCCTCCCATTCCAGGGCACCTCACCCCTCTGAGAGGTCCCCCTGACCCTGCACAGTCTGTCACAGTCCGTCCTTGCCCCACACTGTACTTGTAACCGGTGAGGATACTGCTTATTCGGGAAAGCGGGAACTCGACTGAAGGCTCCGGGACGTGAGCCAGTGTCTCTATGCTGCCGCCAGGGTGGTGGCTCTCTTTCGGGCCGTCCAAGGTAACCTTTGACGTCAGGCCTGCTTCCTCTCCAGCCCCCGACACTGACAACTAGTGGTCAGTGTCCAAAGGGCCTCTTTATCACGGCCTATGGCCCTCAGGACCCGTCGGCGGCTGTCTCCCTGCTAGACCACTGATGTCATGAGAGCAGGGGCCACGTCTGATGCTGATGATCCCAGAAGTAAAGACGTGAGTCTAACTGAACTGAGGATTGTGGTTTTGGGGTCACTTCACCAGCCTGAACGCCCTGCGACCCCAGAATGAGGACCCTAAAGCAAAAGTGTATGTGGTTTTGTTTGTGACACGCTTCCTCTCCCCACGCAGAAAGTGCCTGAGAAACTCACTCTTCTCTAACAAACGACTCGGACTCACGGCCACGGCTAATGCGAGGACAGACGTGGCGACAGGCACGGGAAAGCGAGTCGTGAAGAAGGAGGGAAGGCGCTTGGCGGTTGTCAGACACTCGCTCCGTCTCAAAAACGCTTTGACTGGCAGCCTCTCGAAATGCAAGGGCTGGAGACCATCCGTGCTGCCAGCTCCGCGGCGCAGACAGGGAGCGTTAACACTTCCTATTTATAGTGCGCCAGGCCCACCAGTGCTCCAGGCAGGGAAGGAAGGTGGCCAAGGTTCCCGGCTTCCTGGGGAAGGGAAAGGTTTGCTGCTGCTGCCCCCTAGAGCAGGAAACGCGAATCCAGCCGAGGCAAGCGGCCAGGCAGTGCCCAGCCACACCGCAGTGAGGCCCCCTGAGTGACTCTCTGAATGAGCCCTGGCTCTCTACCGTTTGCGGTCCTGGTGGGCACCACATCGGGGACGCTCAGCTTGAAAACCTGTAAGAAGCCGATGCTTCTTGATGGGGCAGAGACGTTAAGTTCCTAGACAATGCCAGCACAAAAATCAGCATTTAGTACGTGTTGGCTGGGTGAGCGACCGACACAACCAGACAGAGGGGACGGTGAGTGGTGTCATCATCAACCTGCAGAGCCCTCACACCACACACACTCGTGGCCTGAGCGAACTGTGGCCCTGTGATGCCAGCACCCCAAGGTTCGGGAAGGAGGGGTGCCTCACCTGGCCTTGGTGCTGCCTGACTTGATGCTGTTGATATTCATTTTGCTGCGGTTCATTTGCTTCGAGACAAAAGGTCCTGGATTTGTGTATTCTGGAAAACGAGAGAGCGGTGGGGTTAGCCCAGACTGGCTGATGGCTGTCCATCCTTACCTGGCTTGTGAAGCCACAGGACAGGGGTCTGCAGGTCGCATTGCCAGCTACTGAGCTGGGTTGAAACCTCTGCAGGTTTCCCAGGCTTCGCGTGACCCTCCCAGCAAATGTTAGGTCTCCCGGGTGGAGGGTTTGTGACAACTCTTCCCATTATCTCCATCTCTCACACACACACACACCACACACACACACACCCCTATTGCGGTCTCCTGCTTTCCTTACATCAGCCAGAGTAATCATTTTAAAGTGCTGATCTCATGTTACTTCCCTGTTTTACAAACCCCAATTGCTTCCTACTGCCCTTGGAATAAAGACCAAAACCCTTAATGGCATCAAAAGGCCACGTGGATGGATGGGCCCCCTGCTACTCCAGCTGCGTTCCTCTCCTGGTCTCCATGTGTCAACCATGCTGGCCCACGGCAGTCTCTCAGACATGGCCCTTCCACGGGAAAGCCTTCTCCCACACGCCGCAGCCCACTGCCTAGGCCTGTCAATTCCTCCTCGTCCGGAAGTTCGGCGGTTCTCACACTGCAGTGTCTGTCAGCATCACCTGCAGGGCCGGTCAGACCCCAACTGGACCACGGAGGTCCAACGCAGGACCCCGGGGGTTGGGTGGGGCCGAGAATACGCTGGGCTGACAAGCTCCCAGGTGATGCTGAGGCTGAGACCCACCGAGACCCATGAGTCTCCGTGCACATGTCCCTTCCTTGGGGAACCTTCCCTGACCCCACCCGCTGAACCAGGGGGAGCCCCCACGGGGACCTCCATTGTCCCCGATCGCCCTTAGCCCAGGGTGCAAGGGCGGGTCTGTGTATATGAGTATTCAACTGAGGCTTGCCTCTGGGGGCCCCCAGGCCCCAAGCCAGGGACCAGTGTTCAGAGGTGCTCAAACTCCCTGAGTGAGTAAATCAGCTTCCACTCCTGAACTCTCACAAGTCAGGGCAGAAACCCCTGCCTTCAGCCTGGGCTCTCTAAGCAATTGGCAAGTACTGTTGATTTTACTTGGAAAACCCCTCTTAAGCCTCCTCACTGCCCCTCTGACCCCAGTGTCACTGCCCTGCTCAGCCTCACCGGTCTGGGGGAAGAAGCGGCCCCTTCCACTGCTTCCTGGTCTCCAACTGCTCCCTCTAATGCACCCTCCTCGGTTGGCAGGATGGCGTCCTGGTTTTGACTGTACCGTGGTTACTCTGTACCATGTATCCCTGAGGGGCCTGAGGACACGCTGGACCTCTCTGTACTAATTCTGCAACTTTTGTCAATCTAAATTTTTAATTAAAAAAAAAGCATACAACACTTCTCCAGAGTGTAAGATCATTTACATCATTAATAATCTGGCCCCAGGCGACCCCTCCAGACGCCACAGCCCCACGCACACTACATTTTCACAGCACTCCAAATATTCCGCGTGGTTCCTCACCTCCACATGTGGTTCCCTCCTGCTAGAATTTCCTTCCTCCTCTTCCACCTGACACCCTTCAATTCATCTCTCCAGATTCAGAACTCGGTCCCTCCTTTGTGAGGTCCTCCTAGCCTCCTTAAATAAAACTGACCAGGCCATTCCAGAGAACTGAGTCTTAGAGTTTTGTCCTGCCCGTTGTTTTATTTAATGAAGGAAAGGACAAAAAAACCAGAGGCGCCCATAATCCCACTGCTCTGCTATGGGGCTGGGGAGGGGGGTGCCTACGTATAAAGAAGTAGCAACACCTCCCACCTATTCCCCCAGTTCTGCCTCTATTTTCACTTGGATTCTCTGCTTCCCCACTGCCCCCCTGGCTGAGTACTGGTGCCCTCTAGTGGAGGGGCAGCAGCCCTCATGTCCCCACGCTCGGCACCTACCCTGCCCGAGCTCCAGGTAATCTCTGTTCCAGTGACAGCAGCGGGCGACGCCCACCACTGGGAGGGCGGGAAGCTGGGCTAGTCTCACCCTTACTCTGAGAGCTAAGTGAGGTTCTCGGTACGAGCAGGCCGCAAGCCACAGCGACGAGTTCTGCATGTCAACCCTGGCTCTACCTCTCCCTCAGTTTAGGTTTTCTAAATGAAGAGAATTCTAAGACATTAATGAACTCATGATTACTTCAGAACTTGGTCCAGTAGAAATTAGCAAGAACTACAAAACCAATGCTCCCCTCCCCACCCGCCCAAAGAAGCCCCAAGTCACAGAGCATCAAATGTACTACTTGCCTGCAGGCAGAACCCCAATCAAAGGCTCTCTCACTCCTACATGTACTCGCCAGATACATATTGGTGTCCAGTGTTTAACAGATGCTATTTATAGCAGAATCATAACAAAAGTGCCATCCATCTGCCTTGGCATCCAGAAAAAACATAATTCAACACAAGACTGAAAAATGTGCGCAGCCAAACAGAAATGGCATCAGAAGCAAAAATTGCTGGAACTGGTTTCGAGGGGGGAAAATGATCACTTGACTAAATTGGAAGAAGTTGCAAGCCACACAGACTACTTTGGCAGCTCGCTCCAGATACTTGTGAAAATCTTCTCATCTATTCTGGTTATCAGATGGCTGTTCTGTATGTCTCGGGACACACCCAAGAGGGCCCCTCCTCGCCTCCCGTGCACTCACTTGGCACCTGCCAAGCCTCCACGGCGGGGAAAGCAAAGGATGTGGTGCCAAGGTGACATGGAGCCCAGTTGGTTCCACCGTCTCCTGTGCAAATTGGCCAGTTAATTAGCCTCCTACTGCCCGTTTGCTCATCTGCAAAGTGGAAATCATCTTTCTCTTTAAAGCGGGCGTGCCTCTCCTGGAATCTAGGGACAAGGTTCTGTGTGTGCTCTGGAGGACTTCAAAGTCTCTGAGGTGAGGTGCAAAGTATGTGTGAGGTGACTTCTCTAGCCAGAGGGTACATTACTTTCACCAGCTTCTCAAGGGACAAGTGACCCCAAACGGTTAAGTGCCACACTCTAAAGGCTATGGAAGGATCACAGATGACGTATCTAAAGGGCCTGGCACACAGGAGGTGGCGTTCACTCTTTGGCAGCTGTTATTAATTTTAGGTCCCAGGAAGGCACAGAAAGACAAGTCGCACAGACCCCAGGGCAGAAGGCAGGTGGACACTGCAGAGTATGGCCTCCGGGCCAGGGTCTCATGGGTCAACAAAGGAGGGCAAGGGTCTCATGGGCCAACAAAGAAGGGCAAGCCAGAGGCAGGGCAGAAGAACCCGAGCAGGAGCAGAGGGCACTGGGGCAGCCAGTGGCCGTCACAGGGGCTTCCTCAGTGCCTAGTCCTAATACCTAGAGGCAGCTAGATGGTGCACCTGGCAGGTGCTCAGCAAATAACTGTGAGGCAAATTAGCCAACAGGTGGTGAAACCAACCCAGGGGACAGGAAAACACCATTTACCAATTCCTAGGGAAAAACAAAATTCGGAGAGTGTTATTGACAAGTATTGATGTTCAAAATCGTTTTTAAAATTCCATACGAATGTGACGTTCCACATTCTCTCCCTAAACAGTGAGGACCCTGAGCCTGTCTCAGGCTTTGTGACGGTCCTTTGTGATGGCCCTGAGCCCAGGTCCACTGCCTTCTGGACCTCTGTGTTAGAAAGGCTTCGTTTTTTCCATGGGGAATTAAAATGCCTTACTTGCCTGGACAAAATCAACTCAATTTCCTTCTATTTTTTTAAATTTTCTTTTACCGCCCTGGCTGGTGTAGCTCAGTGGATTGAGCACGGGCCTGCGAACCAGACAATCGCGGTTCGATTCCCAGTCAGGGCACATGCCTGGGTTGCAGGCCAGTTCCCTGCAGGCCAATTCCCAGCAGGGGAGGCACGAAAAGCAACCATACATTGATGTTTCTCTCCCTCTCTCCTTCCCTTTCCCTGTAAAAGATAAATAAATAAAATCTTTAAAAAAAAAATTTCTTTTACCGAGTTCAAGAAGCTCAGAGATGAATGTGGAGCTCAACTGTATCAACCATTTTGGACAATCTGAGTATCTTCTCTCCTCCTGACGTCACTTTCCTATTCAATCTACATTGCTCGTGACCCTGACTTACGGGCTTCTCTCATCCACAGGTGTCTATTCTTACAGTCACCACAGAGCCTCAGTGGGTCCCGGAGAGTGTCGCGGGCTTGAGAGGGCTGCACAGGTCAGGCGCACAGGTTCTGTGCTCAGGCCGCCCTGGAGTGGAAGCCGCACACTCTCGCGTCTGCGTTTTAGCCCCTTAAGCAGCCGTACAATGGCGAGAGTAACTGTACTTTTTCACAAGCAGCTGATGGGGACCAAATTAAAATACAGGTGTGCAAGGCCCTGAACTGTGCCTGGAACAGAGTAAGTGCTCAACAATCATCAGCCAGGAGTGGCAGGCACAGCTGCAGTGCCAACAAGAAGCAGCAGCGAGCCTGTGAACGGATACATGCAGGGAAAAGCAGCACCGCCACCCGGGGCAAAGTAAACCAAACCTGCTGGTGGGTAAGGGTCACAACCAGGAGGAAGCTGTGGAACATAAAGCTCTCTCATGTAGGAAGGTGTCCTGTCCGTGTGCCAGCTCTAGTTGCAGTTCCAGACATATCCCTTAACTTTACAACCACATCTTCTAAATGATGGGGGCATCCTGGGCAGTATTGGGCTAAGAGTGAATTAATCTTTAACTATTATAAGAATCCAATCGACATAATTGTGCAAGCCTAAAGGATAGTATTTTTAGATACACTTCCCAGAAGGTAAGCAGCTAATAGCTTCCTGTCTCCCTCGCAGTTCCTCGTCTATTCTACAGCTAATGTCTCCATTCTGGCAGGGAAGGGGTCATCTGAGAACACCTCCAGTGGATGGCTCTCACAGCTGCAAACAGGCAGTCAGCACACACCTGGGAAGGAGCTTCATTAAAGCCGCCGTCTTGTTAACAGCCCGAGGCCTCCCAAGGGGTCCCTGCTCTGGGTGGGTGCCCACCCCATCTCCCGGAGCTGGTTGTTTCTCCAGGTGCCACACAGCTGGGGACGTCACAGCATGAGGAAGAGGTGGAAGGCTGGAAAAGAGCAGAAGAGGCAGACAAAATTGGAGAGCAAATTTAAAGTCTCAGATCAGCATTTCTTGACAAATACCTAGCAGCACCTCCTGTGAGCCAACAGTAAACTGAAGGGGTAGGGCAAGGGAAAGTAAAGAAAACTAAAATAAAATCCATGCCCTCTTAAACCTTGCATCCAAGTTGAGTGGGAGACCAGTGTCACCAGATAACCTAAGGGCCGGTGCCTGACTCACTTTCCCATCCCCAGGATTCGGCCAACTAAATGCCTGTTGGATTGAAGAAAATGAATAAAAGAAATAGATGAAAGAACTGCAGCGTGTGAAAGTTGCCTTTTTTTTTTTTTACAGCATTTCTGTAAGTCCACCCATTTAGGGGGACATATGTAAGAAATAGTAAATTACTTTCCTTGAAAGTGATTTAGTGATTTACCAATGGTCTTAAATTCTGTGCAACCAACTATTCACAGAGTGCCTCCAAATGAAATGTCTGAGGATAAGCATGTGTGGTCCACGAAAAAAGAATATTCTAGAAAGACAGATTTTTGACATGGGATCGAAATGCTGAGTTTAAATTCTGTCTTTGCAACTTCCTAGCTGTGTGATTGTGGGGCAATCCCCTTCTAGGAGAGGGAGTTGACGATGCTATTAAACAGAGTGCTGTGGGGAAGGGGAAACACGGGCCTTCTGAAACCTTCTGTAAATACTCGGGGGCGAAGGAGGCATTACCACACGTTTTTCACGCGACCCTCAGAGATCCGGGAAGGAAGATGTCACCACCTTTCCACCGGTTTTACAGTCTGACTTCCCCAAACACCACGTCAGCTCCACCAGAACAGGACCGTCCTATTCACCGCAGCAGCCGCAGAACCTCCACGAGCTTGGCACCTGCTGGCGCACCACACACACGACAGAAAACGAGTCACCAGCGCTCCACCACGGACGAGGAAGGGAGGCTCCTCGTCCCGAGCGTGGCCAGGAGCCTTCTCCGGGCTGCGGGACCTTCCGAGCGGCACGCCCGCCACCCACACACTCGGACCCTCGCTGCCCCACTTCGACTCGCGCACGGTCCAGGTGCCGAGGACGCGCCGCCTTACCCTCGCCCCCTTCCTATTCTCCTCGTGGGGCGAGAAGTGCGCGCTGGGTGCCCGGGACGCCTGAACGCGGAGACCCAGCCCACTCGGTGTCTCTAGGACGCTGTTGCCCGAGCGACGACGACTCTCGCGGACTGGAGAACGTTTCACCTCACTCTGTAATAAGCTGAGCTCCAATTGGCGAAGTGTACGACGGAGTCGCGAGAGCGGAGGGGCGTGGCCAAGCCCGGGGCCCGGCCTAAGGTGGCTCCGCCCCTTGTAGAAGGGACTTCCGCCGGAACTACTGGCCCCGAGGCGCGGGAACCGGCCCTGACGCAGTGCGTCACGGAAGCGGACTTCTGTTACGCGGCCTTGGCGCGAGCTGACGTTGGACTGCGAGCCGCGTGGCTTGGGGGAAGCCAGTCTTCCCCTGAGAAGCACCCCTCACCAGTAAAAACCGAGCGTATCCCCTCGGGGCCTAGTGTCTGGATGCAGGGACAAATGTTCCCAAAGCCCCGACCATGCGTGCTGCGCCTTCCTGAAGATTAGGATTTACAATCGTGATTGTTGCGTTAGTTGGCCTGTGTGGTTGTGTTCTGCCGTCTTCCCTGGTGAACGGGGGCTAGTTTCGTCCACAGGGTGTCCCCAGCCCCGCCCCACCTGCGTTTGGGCAGCGGCGGTGGCTGGGTGTCGGGTGAGCCCGTTCTTATCCACACTCGCAGGCAGAGTGGAAGCTCAGTAAGTCGCGTTGATAATCATAATAGCAATGACAGTAGTTGTCGCTGACTCTTGGGGAGCACTTCCCTTTGACAGGCACCCATCCAAGTATGTTACTTGCCATTTAATGTGAATTGATCTGCACAGCAGCCCCATGAGGTAGATGCTACAATTATTCCCATTGTACGGATAGGAAACTGAGGCACAGAGGGTCTTTCGCCCAAGGACACACAGTTACTCAATGGCAGGACCCTGCCACACCACTCACTTGTGGAGCGAGGCAGTGATCGGCTTCAGCTGGCTGAGGACTTCACTCCCCACAGTTCTGCCAGCAGATAAATTCCAGGGTGCCCAGCCGAGTGCGCTGGAGATGAGGTTTTACGGTCCTTGCTTGGCAAGGTGACCATACGGCTGGTGGCTGGTTTTCCTGCTCTCCAAGGGAGTCACTTCATAGGCTCCCCCAGGGACCTTCACCCTTTACCTCATCACCCTGAGTGAAGGGCCGGCCTGACGATCTCACCGAGAAAAGGATTCCATGAGAATGGAACGCACAGGTTGTCTCCTAAGCACTGTGGCACCATCTATTTGCTTGCTCATGATCTGGAAGATGAACGGCCACTTTGCATTAAAGGCCAGTTCCTCCGCCGAGGTCCTCCATCCCGTCCTCCTTTGCATCCTCTTGGACTTAATTGCTTAGGTCACCAGTTCTTAAAGTATGGTCTGGGAACCCCTGCCATCTAGAGATCCTTTCCAAGAGTCCATAATCATCAAAACTGTTTTCATAGTAATACTAAGATGTTGCTTGCCTTTTCACTAAAAAAAAAAAAAAAAAAGTTTATTTACTTATTTTTAGGGGTGGGGAGAGAGCAGAGAGGGAGAGACACACCAATGTGTGGTTGCCTCTCGCATGCCCCCCACTGGGGACCTGGCTTGCAACCCAGGCATGTGTACTGAGGGGGAATCAAACTGAGGACCCTTTGGTTCTCTGGCCAGCACTCAATCCACTGAGCCACACCAGCCAGGGCTCACTTCTATTTATTTTAATCCTCACCCATGGATATGTTTATTGATCTTAGAGAGAAAGTGGGGGAGGGGGGACAGAGAGAAAGAAAAACATCCAGATGAGAGAGAAACGTTGATTGGTTGCCTCCTGTATGCACCCTAAGGATGGAACCCACAACCTAGGTATGAGCCCTGACTGGGGATCAAACCCACAGCCTTTTGGTGTAGAAGATGATGCTCCAACCAACTGGCCCACCTGGCCAGGGTGCACTTGTTTCTTTTTTAAGACACATGTTTAAGGCTATAAATCCTCCTCTAGGAGTGGTTGTAGCTGCATCCTCTGAGTGCTGATAGATTTTAATTACCATCTGTTTCAAAATCTTGTTTCCATTTCCATTGTGATGTCTTTTTTGACACATGGTAATATGGAACTGTATTAATTTCCAAATATCTGGGCATCCTTCACCTATTTTTTTGTTGTTGATTTCAGCTTAATTCCACTGCGGTCAGAGAACATACAAGTAGAATGTCAGTTTATTGAAATTTTTAAAGGCTCACTTTATGGCTCACCACGTGGTCAATTTGGTAAACGCTCTATGTGCACTTGAAAGTAATTTGTATTTTGCAATTGTTAGGTGAAGTTTTGGGGGGTTTTTTGTAATTAGGTCAAACTTGTTAATTGTGTAGTCAGAATTTTCCATTTTTTTTCTACTTTTCATTGTTGCTATTTGTCCTTTCAGTTTCCAAGAGAGATGATATTGTACATTGTATTTAGTGTGGGTCTGTGTTGGCATTAATTGATTCCGTTTTTACTTATCTGAAAATATATTTATTCCCCTTCATTTTAAAGAATATTCTCCCTGAGTATAGAACTCCAGCTGTGCAGTTATTTCTATTCAGCATCTCGAAGGCGCCATAGTCTACCTTCCATTGTTTCTTCTGTAAAGTCTTCCGTCTGTGTAATTGTTATTATTTTGAAAGGAACGTGTCTTTCTTTTCTCTGGAAAATGTTAAGATGGATCTGCGTGTGGTTTTCCTTGTCTTTATCCTGCTTGAGGTTTGCAGCCTGTCTTGAACATGTGGCCTCATATCTTCCATCAGTTTGGGGAGATGCACAGCCAGCATTTCTCAGATGTTGCTCCGCCCATTTTCTCTGTTCCTTCTGTGACTATGGACATAACACTAGGACAGTTGTTGTTTTAAAAAGTACATTCTGGCCCTAGCAGCTCAGTTGGGTCGAGTGTCGTCCCATAACCAAAGGGTTGCAGGTTTGATCCCCAGTCCAGAACATACAGGAGGCAACCCATTGATACTTCTCTCTAGCATCTATGTTTCTCTCTTTCCCTTCCTATCACTCTCTAAAAGCAATTTTTAAAAATGTTCTCTGGTGAATAAAAAAAAGAATACACTCATTGGCTATTTGTAATCTCCAGGATTATCTCATTGGATTGTATTTTAGAAGACCTATTTTAAATAACCCCTAACACATCCAACGCCAAAAAATGTAATGTCATGGCACTAGAAATTGACTAAAGCTTTTAAATTTCTCTCTCTCCAATTCTGCCAGGTGCCCCTTTATTCAGAATTGGCCATGATTGGAGTAATTTGTCATTTGAAACCAAGTAACTGCGATGACAAGTTGCTACATGAGAGTCTTTGCAAAGATTCTTGTTTTTGTAACTTCTTTCTGAGGGTGAAAACCCCTGACTAAGAGTTGGCTGAGTGAGCAAACACGGGACCTAATAAATGTCTTTTGAACTGGCCCGAAGTCAGCAGCAAAGCCTTTACTGGTGAGTGGGGCGTGAGTGGGTCCGCCGAGCCCAGGGCTGGAAAACTAAGAATCCGCGCTTACTTCCTTGAACACAAGGGCTTTTCCATGTGTTTAAATGACTGATTAGATGACTCTGTCACATAATTTTTTTCCCCTAAGAACATCTTCAGTCAGAGTGTTTTCCCTGATCTTGGCAATTTCTCACTTCTGTGTGAACAGCTAACTTAGTTTTGTTTTGTTTTTTTACAAGAAACTCACTGCTCAAGAAACTCACCTCACTGTGTATTGTCCTGATCAGCCCATAAAGGCTGTTAGATTAGGTTTTCTGCCTGTTCAGACAGACCAGGGCTCTGTATTGGGACAGTGGCCCTAAACAGGAGTTTCGGGGGAGAAATTATTGCCCATTCCCCTTCTGTTCCCTTGGATGCCCTGTAGTGAATCTGCTTTCGACCGAGCTGAACCTGTTACCTTGTCCAGGGTACCACTCACTGAGCATCAGAGAAACCGGGAAAACTCGCTGCCAGAGGAATCCTGACTGCTCCGCCACTCACGCCCCGCGCGGAGTCTGCTGCTCAGAGCCGCTGAGCACGCTCTGGGGAAGCCGTCGGTGGGAAGCTGGGAAGTGTTTCACCCTGGATGCCCAGCAGACAGCTCATTCCCTCGGCCGTCAGGAAGACCCTCGGGGGCGTGGAGAGCTGTGTCCTCTCTCCAGGTTTTGAGCACTCGAGGCTGCTCTGTCTCCAGTCTGTGCACCCAGGACGTTGGGCCCTTCCATCAAGCCTGTAAGTATTTCACAGTAATCGGTAATGGTGTCATAAATGGAAGTTCACCTTCACGTGAAGAAACAGGCAGCAGGGACTGATGGGCCCCTGGGAAGTGGAGTTTCCACCTCGTCTGTCAGACGGATGGAAGGAGGGGCGCACAGGCGACACAGGCACGTGCGTGCGCATCTGAGTGGAAGCCGAGACCAGCAGGCCACCAGCCGGGAGAGGCCTCTCCAAGGGCTGACCTTTCCGTGGCCTCACGGAGAGCCCAGTCTCTCCAGAGCTCTCCTTAGGGGAAATGTTTTTATTTTGTTTCTGTTTTATCCTGATTCAAGAGACAGGGGAAGGGAGAAGGAGAAACACCGACGGGCTGCCTCCCACCAGTCAGGGATCTAGCCCGTGACCAGGGCTTGTGCCCTTACCAGGAATCGAACCCGCAACCTTTTGGTTATGGATCAGCACTGAACCAGCTGAGCCCTGCTGGCCAGGGCAGGGGGCGAGTTTTTCAAGTAAGTGAGGAATCAGTTGCTCCTTTGGAAGAGCTGCTGTGGTTCTTTTTTCTGCACAGACGGTTCCCTGGAGGTGGCGCAGCTGCTTGTTTCCGGCCGAAACAAATGGCTGGTTTGACCCTTGTCAGTACAGGAAATTGATCAGCGCTTATAACAGGGGCGGTGCTGGCTCTGGGGCCTGGGCGCAGCGCAGGCTGCGGGAGGCTGGGAGCGGCCCAGCACAAAACCCCAGCAGGCCCCTCCCCTTCAGGGGGCTCCTGTGCTTTCAAGCTTTCAACTGCCTCTCACAGTTACCGCTTGTCTCCTTTCATGGAAACAGGAATCAGAATCCACTTATCTTGCTCCTGAACAAGATTCCATAGTGCAGAATGCTGGTATTTAGAATTTTAATGAGTCCTGCGCACTCCGAACATTATACTGCAGCAATCTTAGGAGAACGGCCCCCCTCCCCTCCCCCTGGGGGACAAAGAAGCAGTTAGGAAACAACAATTTCATGTGTTATACACCTGGGCAACTAGCAAACCCCTGACAATCACTAGTAATTCTCTTTGCTGAGAGCCAGGATCTTCCAACAGCTTGTAATTAGTACTGTTTAGCATTTAATTTGCCTTTAGTTAGGTAACAAGCATTTATTGATTACCTGATAGGAACGGAGCAGTGTGCTAAGCACAGTACGGGGACCGAGTGACGAATGAGCACAGTCCCTACTTATGGTCTACTTGGGGCTGAAAATGGATACTTTGGAAAATAAATTTGAAAAACAGTTACAAAAATGTCTTCTTAACTGTGCTGCCACAGGAAGTTATTACTCTTTCAGAATTCAAGGCTCTAACTCCTCGCACACTCCATTCTAGGAGAAAAGTGCTTGTGGCTGCATCCTGTCTCCTGGTAGGAATGGAGACACACCAGTCCCCCATCCTCTGAGCTGAGGACGGTGCCATCCTTCTCCTCTGGAAAGCCCCGAGTGCGGTAGGGACTCAGGACAGAGGTGGCCACCAGCCACTGAAAGCTGGTGTATCTGCTACAATTGGCAACCCCCTGACGTGTCTGGGAAAAATGGAATCCTGGGTCCCTACAGGACGGCAACGTCAGTGACCCAAGACTAATTCATGAAGCCTCCTGGAGACTGAATTTTAAGGCCAACTGGAGACAGGTGGTAGACCTGAACTGGCAGCTCTTAGCAATAACGGGGGTCCACAGCAACCTTGAGAAAAAAAGAACAAAGTGGGAGGACTCACGCTACCTGATACCAAACTGTACTGCAAGGCCATGGTCATCAAAACAGCCCGGTGCTGGCGTAAAAACCAGACACGTAGATCAATGGAACAGATGAGAGAGCCCAGAAGTCAGCCCACACCTATACGGTCAGTCAATCTATGACAAAGAAGGCAAGAATATAAAATGGGGCGACGACAATCTATTCAATGAATGGTGTTGGGAAAAATGAAATGAGACCACTTTCTTACACCACATACAAGAACAAACTCAAAATGGATCACAGACTTGGCTGTCATCAGTAAATCAGTGAACAAGCTTGGACAGGGTGTGGAGGGAAGGCAGCCTTCTTGCATTGTTAGTGGGGCTACTAACTGGTGCAGCCGGTGTGGAGAACAGTATGGAGGTTCCCCACAATATTAAAAAATAGAACTGTCTTCCGACCCAGCAATTCTACTTCTGGGTATTTATCCAGAGAAATCCAGAATAGTAGTTCAAGAAGATGTGTGCACCCGTGTTCACTGCAGCCTTATTTACAACAGCCCAGATCTGGAAGCAGCCTGAGCGCCCATCAGTAGACGACTGGATTAAAATGCAGTGGTGTGTATATGCAGTAGAATGTCACCTGGCCACAAAAAAGAACACAGTCTTAACCATTTGTGCCAACATGGATGAATCTAAAGAGTATTATGCTTAAGAAAATAAGTCAGAGAAAGATGAACACCACCTGATTTCACCTATATGGAAATATAGGTCTGTCTCTGTCTGAGACAGACTCACAGACACAGAGAACAGGCTGATGGCTGCTGGATGGGAAGAGGTTGGGGGCTGGGTGAAAAGGCGAGGGGACTGAGAAGCACAGCCTGGCAGTTACGGGACGGAAAGTCCGGCACAGCGAGTGTAGTCACAACAGTGTGATAAGTGTGGTGCCAGGCGGGTGCTGGACTTGCCGGGGGAATCCTTCCTAAATTGTGTAAATGTGTAACCACTGGATCGTGTGCCTGAAACTGATAGAAAATAATATTGAAAGTCAAGTGTAATCGACAAAAATAAATAGATGTTTAAAACTATCAGGGAAGACTTCCCCAAACAGTAGAGCCGAGGAAGACTGTGCTGGGGTTAGGTCGGGGCCGCGGAGGAGCAGTGTGCCTGAGCCAGGAAGGGCCCGTGTAGTGAGGCAAGGCCAAGTTCAGCAGACAGGGGCTGCTCCAGTCCTCAGCGCTCCTACGACCACCTCTTGAGAGCTAAATTCTCTACACAAAGGACAGCAAAACAGACCTGGTGGTGGCCTCAAGAAGCATGTGGTTGCCCGGCCCTGGGAATGCCATGAGAATCATGCCGGGGGTTCTTGGCATAGACCGTGGGCATGAAGCCTCATTTGGCATCATCCTGGTTAACCTTGGGAATGGCAGCCCAGGCAGAGGGGGCGCCCTGAGCAGGAGAGAGGCCGCCACAGCCAGTGCTTCTTGCACAGTGTAAGATGAAACTACCAACTGCGTTTGAGTAAAAAATAAACATAACTGTGGGTCGTAACGGGGAGAACAGAGAGGTAGGAACACCAGGGAAAAGAAGACTTCCACCGACTCACTTAGGTTCGTTGAGGATGCCCAGGAAAGGGAAGAACGTGGCCGTGGGCCCCAGGGGCAGGCTTCCCTTCCGCAGAGACGGCTGCTCAGTGGATGTTACAGCTGCCGTCCCCAGCTGGGGCCCAGCCACAAATCCTTGCAGGGAGGACAACTTCAGAGCGGACGGGATGCATTTTCTGGTTGATGTTTACATTTTAGACACATCTCACATTCTCCAATTTTAAAGAGTGCTTTTAATAGAGCCCAGGTCCCTCCCATCGTGGTGGAGGGACAGGGTTAGACGCGCAGCTCAGACACCTGGCGCCAACTAGTTTGCAGGGTCCAGGTGTGAGAACGAAATTGTCATTTCACGTGTGGACTTGGCAAAGGGTCCGCAAGCCTTGGAGGTGGCTGTGCTGGCCCGGGGTGGTGACAGGTGCGCAACTAGTTCTCTTTGCCCTTGCTGGCAAAGCCCGTCACTGGCTAAAATTCACGGCTCTCCCGACCCCCTTCATCATCTCCTCCTGGGCTGAGGCAACAGGCAGTTTGACCCCGTGAGAGCCGCAGAATGTTCACACTGGCAGAGTAAGACGCTGGGTCTGAGACCTGTTCACTGGGAGATAGAAAGGGGTGTCCCCGTGTGGTCCCACCGACAGCAGCAGAGCTGGGGCAAGAACCAGGCCCCTGACTCACTTTAGTGTGTCCTCTTTCTTCCCAGCGGGCTTGCCCCTCTCTGGCCCCCGCCCTATTCCTCACACTGAGCAGACTGGGCTGTCCCGCTGTGAGCCTCCGACACATTGGCTGTCTGCTCCACGCCTTTGTCTCCTGTTCGTTGCAGAGGTGCACACGTGAGCTGGTCCCAGGCAGTGTCCCCATTGGACAGATGGGGGGCCTGAGGCTGACACAGGGCAGCCTGATGACTTCCGCAGGTCACATAGCCAACCCAAGACAAGACCAGGGCTTGAAGCCAGCGCTCAGGTTCGACAGAACCCAGCACTTGGGTCCCCCCCTACACCTCTTCCCATATGTATTTGAGTGATGAGGGCAGAGTCCCCGGGGAGCAGGGTAGTGGGGAGTTAAATCTGAAGGCTGCAGAGGTACCGAAATTGTGTCTCCTGGACCCGGCACAGGGCATCACCAACAGATAACAAGCACCAAGGGAAGAGATGAGGGGGAGGAGGCATGCCCAGTGATGGGTGTGGGGTGGTGTTCACGGGCACTGGGCTTCTGGGCTTGAGGGCGGAAGGTGAAGGAAAGGAAGCAGGGGCTACCCCGTGGCCACACCTGGCAAGGCAAGGGCTTGTCAGGAAAGGTGTTCCAGGGGGAGGAAGAACACAAATGACCAGGGTCACTGACAGGGAAGAGACCACAGACAATAGGGACAAAGGCACAGAGCCGTGGGTCAGCATGAGGAGGCAGGACCCCAGCCTGGTTGTTGTCCGGGGAAGGAAAGCGTCCAGGGCAGGGCCAGGAGCAGCACCTGGAAGATGCAGGGGTGGGGGTGGGGTTCAGGAAAGATGAAAGTAACAGTGAAAAACGCAGCTCAGCAGTGAGGCAGTGATCTTATGCCAAACTGCCACCTAGCGAAAGAACGACGCAGCACAGCCCAGCTCCGGGGGTCCCTGTCCACGGAGGGGGCAGGGCAGTGAGGTGGGTGGGATGAGAGGAAAACTGAGAGGTGCTGGGTGCAGGTGAGGGCGGCCCGGGGCTGGGGCCTGCGGCCTGCAGAGGAGGGCAGAGAGGACCGCCAGCAACAGGCAGCTGTCCTGGGAGGTGGCGAGCTCATCAGGGACTGGGTGTCTGGCTGCCAGGATGTTGGAGGACATGCCTTGCGACCAGGGCTGGGCCACCTGGCCAACATGCCTCCCAGTCTGAAAGGCTGCTTCCACAAAAGGATGAAAGATGGTGTCGCGTAGGTAGGACTGGGGCCAAACCCTGCAGGAGGGCGAGACCTGCAGTGCAGCGTGATGGACACCGAGGACCCGCCCCCCAGCCGTTACAAACTGCAGTCACCCTGCTCAGAAAGGCAGGTCAACACAGAAGCTGCTCAGCTGTCTCTATCATGCTGTCCTGAGGGCGACCTCGCTGAGCGGCTGTCAACCCCGACGTGGCCACCAGGGGGCGCCCGCCAGCAGCGCTGGGAGCCAAGGATGCCTCCCCGGGTTTCACTTGTGCTTCTACGCCTGTGGCCATGCTAGAAAGTGGGCAGGGCGAAGATTATGTCCACCGCGTGATGGTGACGCCGCATCAGAGAATCTCAGTGACTTACCTGCCTAGGAGGGAGGGCTGCGACAGCGTGAGTTGGTGCCGGTCCTCTCCAGTGAAGAAACCACACGACCGGTCCTGGCCAGGGGGCTCAGATGGTTGCGGTGTTGTCCTGCACAGCAAGAGGCTGTGGTCTGACCCCACGTGGGGGCACGTGTGAAAGGCAACCAATCACATTTCGCACATTGAGTCCCTCACCCCCTCTCTAGAATCCACGGATATGTCCTTGGGTGAAGATTTAAAAAACCAAATGACAGGTTCCAAGTGGCACGGCATCAGAGTCACAAACAGAGCCTGAGGTGGTCCCAGCGTGCAGAGGAGCTGTTTGGGGGTAAAACCTTGAGCTAGTCCCCAGAACTCGTCCCGGGGCCTTACTTGTCTGTGAGGTCAGGCACCCCAGGGTGGGGGTTCTGTACAATCACGTCTGCAGGGCCCTGACCCCCGGCCCTGCTCACACCCCATCAGCATCGGGTGCGACTACCTGCCCCAGCATTGCCAGTCTCCAGACTGGCCTTACCTGTGGGTTCACAGCACCTTTTGCTGTGAATTACTTTGTCTCAACTCCAGAGGGGCAAGGGAGGAACTGTGGGTGCCAGTCTGCACACATGGTCCACGAGCGCTGGCTCCCAACTAGACCGTTGGGTCCCAGGAGCCTTGGAGATGCTCTGACACAGGGACCCCAAATCACACACAGGGTAAAGACCCTCCACCCCTAACCTGCAATCCAGTCAGTCACAAACATCCAAGGGAGCTTCTAAGGCCAGAGAGGTAGCTCTCCTGTGATCCAATCCACTCACGGCTTCCTTTCTGTTTGCACAAAACCCGAACTCCATCGTGGCCTGCAAGGCCCTCCGAGGGCTGGAGCCTGCAGCCCCAGCCTCCACGCACTGCCCAGCACCCCCCCCCGCCCGGGCCCGCCCTGGCCTCCCCCACAGATGGCTCCAAGCCTGGGTCCCTCGCCTGCCTCACTCTCCTGGCCCTTCAGGAGCATGGCTATTTACTGGGTCCCTCAGTCTTCCTGAGTCTGAACTCCCCTTGGGTTTCGAGAAGGTGGGCAGTCTGCTCACTCCCCCAGGGCCTACAGCAGCGCCTGGTCCCTGGTAGGTGCTCGGGTGCCTGCAGAGTGGGCGCGTCCACGACACGAGGTGAAACAGCAACCGACCAGGCCAGCGGCCGTGCCTCACAAACCAGCACTGCCTTCCTCTCGATTTACTGCCTTCACCTTGGTGTTCTGGTTTTAGGGTGTTTATAAATGACTTGGGACAGAGCCGACGAGACAGTCCACAGATTAACTGGGGGTCTAGGGTAATTCTAGGTCATCTAAATCAATTCTGGGATTTCACCTGAGACCTAAAGGGACTGGTCCACTGGAAACAAATGTGGTTTCCCAGGAAGCCCCTGCTTGGTCAGATAAAACGTCTCGGACTTCCCTCCCATGAGCGACTGGGAAGACGGACGTCGGCCTTCCAAGGGCAGTGTGACCGCACAGCCCGGAGGCATGCCCCCTTGACCATGGGACCTCCCAAGGTTGAGAACCTGCATCCCCCAAGTCTCTCCAGGGCTTTCCTCTTCTCCCCACCCTGCCTTCCACCTGAGCTTGCAGACGATATCCAAGGTGACAACGAGGTTAATGTGACCCTTGGAAAGTTGAATCTGAGCAGAATGGCGAAACCCACCACAAGGGTTTCGGACCTTAGCGGTCAGCCCCCGGCCTGGGAAGTCCATGGGGCTCACCGCCACATTGCCCTGAAGTGTGGGGGACCGCTAGGACCCTGCACCCGTCAGCACACACTCGACACCAGGCCTGGGACACGTCTTTATTGAAGATGCAAGCAAGCACAGAAGTCTCAAGTGGGCGCTCAGTCATACCCGCACAGTATGAGAAATAGAAAAATAGAAAACAAATTTCACAGGAAGCAGCCTCCCTCACGGGCGTGCAGAAAAGGTGCCGCCGGGCCCACACGCGGCGCCACGTGCCAGCTGCTGCTTCCAGCTGCTGTCCTTCGAAAACCCTTTTCCAGGACAACACGGAGCAGACTCCTTACCCAGCAGTGAACCCTGGCCATCTCTCTGGGAACTTCCCCGCCACGCAACCACGAGACCACCCCAGTCTCACCACGGCGACAGCAGAAATACAGGCCACTTCTCCAGCCAAAGGCGGGCCAGGAAAGGAAGAAGGTGTGTTGGGGGGCGCGGTGTAAAGGTACCACCTCTGCGCCCGCAGGTGCACTAAGGTGCAGGGCGGACAACAGCGACACTGCCACCGGTCTGAGTGAACCAGGGCCTTACACCTGCAACATGGTCCTCCCGGGGCTGCGCACCTCAGCATGGATGGGACGGCCCAAATGCTAGGCGGAGACCAGGCGCTCCCGAAGTTCACCAAGAAGTGCCTGCTTGTCCACATGAGCAGGTTTCTGCTTTAGGGAACGAACGAAAGACCGTGAATGAGAACTCCGAGTCCGAGCGCTCAGCGTGCATTTCCAGGGCACGCTCCAGCTGCTGTGACGGCCAGACCCGTCTGCTGTCCGGCCGGCTCCCCAGTGGCTGAGGCCTCACAGAGGGGCATCCCTCTTGAAAACACCCCGGTGAAGTTTCTGCTTCATTTGAAGGAGGTTACAAAGAGTGACACACGATTGCAAGAGACAGGACCCCACGCGCCCACCACGCCCGGGCCCTCACCTTCCACCCAGTGAGGTGAGAATAGCCCAGCGATGCCTCCCAGAAGCTGCAAAAACAGAGTCCGTCCTGAGGTCTTCCTACCACTGGGGAGTGGCTTGCTCCTGAGTCCCCTCGGAAATGAACTTTTATTTGGTTTACACTGACATTTATTTAGATTTCCAGTGAAAAGCTCTATAAAATACAATAGATAATGTGGGGCCGCAAAGGGCAGACATTCTAGCTGCATGTTACAGACTTGTACTCATGGCAACAGCCTTGGAACAGTGATCTTGACAACGGTGGTCACCAGACATGCGCAGACTTCACGCTCCAGCGGCAGACAGCTGCCCGGCTGGAGGCAAGCCGGCCCACCCCGCCCCTCCGGACTCCCGCCCGCACGTCCACGCTGCTCCCGGGGCCTGTCCAGCGAGCGACGAACTCGAGCCTACGGACTCGTAGCTAGTAGTGTCTGGGGACTGAGCATGCAGGGGCGCCGTTGCTGTGATTATAAATAGAAGTCAAATGTGAGGTCGCACTTCCCCATCTTCTGTTTGTACACCAGGTCGAACTTCTCATTCATGGACACGGTGAAGATGTCCTTCCACAGCCCGACTCTGCCTGAAATACAAACGAGAAAGTGTGCTGAATCCACGTGCCGTTGGGCCAGCGACCGGACCAGAGGAAGCCTTGGAAATGGATCTGGAAGTTTCCACATCTATTCCTGGACCCTCCAAACTGGCCTGGTGAGGGAGGGTCAGGCAATCCAGACCACAGACAAGCTGAACCCAATTCCCTGAGTCTGCTGTCCCGGCGTCCTCTGCCCACTCAGCGGCCCAGCGCCACGAGACTGCAAGGGCCACTGCCCTGCTCACTGCTGGGCCCCGCCCCCGTGCAGGGTGGAGATTCTAGGCACCCGGGGTGGCCCCGATCCACCACCCTGGCACCATGTGGGGTTGGGGCCCCCATGATATTACTACTCACTCACAACTCAGCAGTCCCGCCAAGGTGGCATTTGCTTCTGAAGAATGTGAAAGGGACAAAATGTCACCCAAAAGGTGGAATGTTTTATGGTAAGCAGGAAGCCTCCAGGGCAAGGAGGAAGAGGGAGAAGCCTGTCCAAGAGGACTGAGCAGCTGACCGGCTTTTGTGTCCGGATGTACAGTGTTCGCGGCAGTGAGAACTCTGGACTATACACCAGGTAAGTCGGGGGCTGCCCCCAGTGCAGGGAGGCCGACTCATACACCTGTGCAGCCTGCAGACTGGCCACCAGGCTCGGGGCGACCTGCTGGTCACGAGGGCTTAGGGGGGAGAGCTCAAAATTACCCTGAACTGGATAATTGCCCCCACTTCCCTGTTAACTACAAAACCTGCAGTTGATCTCGTCAAGTATTAACAGTGACCATGAGGATATCGGGGGGTGGGGCAGGGGAGAACGCTGGCCACCCAGCTGTGGGAGCCGTGAGCCCGCCGGCCGCAGCGCTGTGCTTTTCAGGCAGGCACTGAAAGGACCATTCGGAATGACGTCTGCCACCAGCATCTCTGAGGTCGGGCTCCAGGGGTTGCCAGCAGATGCCCCGTGCTGACCCACAGTTAACAGCCAGCCCTGTCCTGGCAGGACTTCAGGTACGAATGCGTCCCTGCCGGCACTGGGCTGACATATGCAACGTGACAAGGATCTCTGGTTATGAGAGTCACGCGTCAGTGCTGAACAGGGTACAAGTGGGAGAAACTGTCCCTGCCACCCGTTCGTGGTGCCTGAGGGAGACATTAGGAGGCATCTAGACCGGCCACACTATAAATATACTTTTCCACGATCATTTTTCTCAGCTGACACAGCTGAGAGCTCATCAGAGGAGTCACCCACCTGGTTTAGGATTTGGAATCAAGACAGTGCAATTTATGCTGTGATAGGAATCAAATTTAAGCAATGCAGCTGGCTACTCAAGCCCCTGCATTCTCACCAACGCAAGGAGGTCTTCCGAGCAAAGAGGCAATGTGCTAAAAGAAAACAAAATCGAAGAACTGAAATAAAGCAAAACCACGGTGAACGATGGCAAAACACACACACACCCGAAGGAGCATGCGGGACGCCGGGCGTTCCAGACACACTCCCCACGCAGACAAACCGGAGGGATGTTCTGGGGAAGGCCACACCCAAGGACGACACAGAACACAAGCAAAACCAAAAAAGAGCAAAGTTTAAATCATAAATATTTGTGAGGATGCAGCCAGGAAACAGCTCGCAAGGGATCTGGGTTCCAGTTTCCTTCCTGGAAAAGTGGGCCACTCTGCCTTTACGGAGGCATCGTCCACTTGACCTTCAGAACAGCCCAGGAGCCACCCAGCAGCCAAGATCAGCACTTTGCAGAGAAGAACGGGATGCTGGTCAAGCTCAGAGGCCTGACCGAAGGCACCCCACCCCCAGGGTGCAAGGCAGCTGCAATGACAGCCCCGCCCTTCTGCCTCCACCCAGGCGTCTCCCTGTGGATCTGAGACCGGCGGGTGGCAGGTCCCAGGCAGCGCCTCGGCCTTCCCTCAAACCTTCCCGTCACCCGTGAAGCTGCAGACCCACATGTCTGGGCGGGACCTGGCCTCGGGTCTCCACCTCCACATGTCAGAGCAATTCGATCTTAGCATGAGGGGGGCCAGGGCCCCCGCTCAAGGTCAAGGGGATTGTACTGCCTGAGCTCTGCACAGCCAAGCAGCCTGAGGACACAGGAGCAGCCCGGGGGGTCTGGAGAGGATGTACTGGGAGTGTCCTCCACCTCAAACTGCTTCACGCACTAGAAACTGCGCCAGGAGGGACCGTCGGCCCGGCCATGCAGAGCGGAGCCTGCACTTTCTGCTCTCAGCCCTCAACACCAGAGGAGGGGCTCGTCCCCACCTGTGCCACCAGCACCCATGGGTGAGTGTGGCAAACAGCACTTCCTCACATGGGAACTTCCACCCACCCACTGCTTTTAATCTCCCACAAGCCGGGTAGAGGCTGAGGAATCCATCTGTACACTGTGGGCTTTGAGGTGTCACAGCCCCAAACCTGTCCCTGGACTCTGCTCGGTGCGGCCATCTGGGGAGACACCTGCCGGGAACCACCTGGCCCACAAAGGCGGGAGCGTCCACCCCTGCAGGCCCTCCTGTGAACACACACGCCGGTGGCCCTGCCACAGTGCACAGGGCTGCAGGGGGACCCTCCACCACACCACCAATGGGCGGGCCGGCCACCATGCGACCTCCTCGCCCACTCTGCAGAGCGTGGGAGAACACACAGGGTAGTGGGACCCTGGTGTGAGGCAGGAGGGGAGCTGGGCCTGGGCCCCCGGGCAGGGGCGCGTACCCCGGCCCACGGGCAGGGCCTCGGCGTTGCAGCACTGGTCCACCAGCTGGTGGCAGTGCTCGATCAGGGACTCCAGCTGGGCCTTGTCACAGGACACCCCCAGGAATCTGGCCAGCTGCTCCACCATTGTCACCAGGTCCTGGAAGACAAGAGCCGAGAGCAGGGGACCCGTCAGAGGCAGCACCTTCACTGACTGCTGACTCTGGGCTGGACACCACGAGGGGCTTTGCGTGCACCGCCGACTTGGTCCCGAGCCCAGCCCGAGATGGGTCTTGTCTGGAAATGAAATCCCGGGTTAGGAACTGGCCCAAGGGCAGCCCTCAAGCTCAAATCCAGGTCCTCGGGGGAGTCTGGAAGCAGATGGGAGCTACAGCCGTGGTGAAACAGCAGCCAGAAGTAAAACACCTCCGACCAAGCCATGAGCAAAGCCCGGGGGCCCCTCCGCCCCTGCCCTTCCCTCCCTCGGCTGGAATCGGACCAGCACTCGGGAGAGCAGCGAGGCCCCTGGGGACCCTCACCCCGTGGGAGCTGGCTTGGCCAAAGCCAGAGTCGCCCTCAGCCAGCCCACTGACAGACGGCCACCTCTGACCCAGTGCTGCTGACCTTGGGGGCAGGACGGACTCGGCTAAGGGTCCTGCAGAGGCACACAGCCCCTCCCGGTGCCCGCCACGCCCCCAGGGCAAACAGTGGGTCCTCGGATAACAATGTCCTCGTGTTCAGCTTCGTTTTGTCGTGACACTGATGAGACGCCATAGGAATGTAACCCTCGCTCACACCGGTCATCTCACACCCGTTAGCCTGAGGTAAGCTGATCTCGTGACACATCGTTCGCTCGTCAAAGAGCCCGTCAGTGACACTGGCGAGGACTCACTGCGCAAGGCGCCGCACGTCCTCAGTCCCGGCACTGCCATGCACTCTGCCCAGAACCCCGGCCTGTCACAGGCAGGCCCCTCATGGCAGTGCCGGGGTCACATGGGGACAGCGCCGGAAGCTGTTCCCTCTCCGGCAGGTTTATAGAGCACAGGCGCTCCCTGAAGCCTCCAGGAGGCGCTCTCCCTCGTTCCCACACCTTCAGGGAAGGGATCGGGCGGCATGGTGATCGCTGGCTCGTGCCTCCAGGAGGTCCAGAGAGAGGTGAGTCCTGAGCACTGACCGGTGCTCAGAGGTCACAGGGGACCCTGACAGCGCAGTGTGGGGATCTGGGGGCAGGCCTGGCTGGAGCATCTCAGGGTGGGAGCCGACTCCGAGGGGCTCCCCAGCCAAGCGGAGCAGAGCGAAGGGGAAGAAGCTGCAGAGAGAGGCGGGCTGGGGGCGCTGCCTGTCTGGCCTCAGAATGGGGAACCATCAGCTCGTCCTCTCGGACGCCCCAGACCCAGCAGAGGGGTCGGCCTGCTCCGGCATTAAGTACTAACACGCTGAGAGCTGTGGACGGCACTGGGCACACAGACAGGCTGACGCTGGGGAAGAGGGCGGTGACTGCGGCCCAGAACGAGTCAGCCCCCTGGAGACAGGGAGCTCCCCAGGGCACAGGTGAGGACCGCTCCTCCGCCTCATCACCACCGCTGGTCTGGGGCCCTTTCCTCCTCCACACGCATCCCAGGAGTCCAGTCCCAGGTAAACCCACGGGGCTCTCAGCAGGCGGAGAACCTCCACGGCAGACAGGCTGAGAGATGACAAATTGGAGTCCACCATGTCCGGCCCGCAGCCCCGAGCCAGTCGGCTGTGCCAGAGGGGCTGCTGGGCAGCAGCAGGGTGGGTCTGGCTGGGGCCCGGCCCCCAGTGCTGGGGCAGGAAGCTACACTGGCTCCCAGTGGGCACGGGCGCGCTGCTCGCAGACACTCCGGGGAGTCCTGCCCCGGGCGCACAGGTGAGCAGGCTACAGTGCGCCCACCGAGACCACCGCCCCCAGACCCGGCACTGGCCAGTGGGACTCACCCGGTGCATGTCTTCGTACTTGAGGAACAGCACGTTCGCGTCCGCGCGGTGCTCCCAGAACTCCTGCACGTGCTCGAACCAAGAGCCGTAGCCCACTGTGGGGACGAGGGGACGGGGTCACACATCACAGGGAGGGGCATGCGTGGGGGTGGGATGGCTTTGCTTCCTGCCTTTGGAAGGCTCCCCTCCTGCTGCCTAGGGGCTGTGACTCAGGAAGGAAAAGCTGAGCTCCTGGCTGGGGGCAGGGCGCCACCTGGCGGCCCTCTAGGCAGGTCTCCCCTGCAGACAGTGCTCAGCCCCATCCCCCTCACCTTCTCTATGACTTGAAGACCTGAGACTGGGGTGAAGGCCTCTCCTGAGTACAAGTGGTCCTCAGCACCCACGGGTTTCTGTGTTTAACAGATGGTTACTGGGAAGAAAGCGAGGCCCAGAGAACAGGACACAGGGCCAGGCAGCTTGCTGGTGGGGTTGGGATGGGGTGCAGGAGACTAAGCAGATGCCAGCACGGCCCAGCCGGCAGTGGCTGGGCTGTGCAACCCCTCCCATTGGCCAGTGCCAGTCTGCCACCTGGCCAGCAGGTGGCAGCACAGCAGCAGCCTGGCCCCACAGTGCTTGAGAAGTCCTGAGGGATCAGGGTGTCAATCAAGGGTCAGGGTCCCGAAGGGTGGGCCCTGCTCAGAATGAGGCAGGAGCTCTGGAAGGGGAGGGGCAAACGGGCGGAAATGAATGGAAAGAAGAGGACAGGGACTTGGCCAAAGGCCTTGTTTGGGACTCGCTGACAGGTAAATAAATCCTGGCCCCTCTGTGGCTCCCTCTCTGCAGGGGGTGTAGCTGAGGGGCCCCAAGCCCAGGCCTCAGCCCCCTCCCACAGCCAGCCTGGCCCGTACCCCTCACCCCTGCACACCAGGAGGAAACGTGTGCAGGGCAGGCCCCAAACACGGCCATGCCACCACCTACTTTAGAGAGGACGGGGTCAGGGAGTCCAGAGAAGGGAGCGACAGCCACCTCACCGCCAGGCTAATGGGCTATGGGTCAGCGGCCTGGACCCTGGGCAGAGCAGGAGCCGCGGCCATGAACACAGCACAGAAAGTTCCCCTCGTCCATGAGAAAACTTGAAGGACAAATGACCCCTGGGTGGGAGGTGGGGCTACACAGGAGGGCTGATCGGGGACCTCGAGGACATGAGGACTGTGGTCACCGCACACAGAAACAGCAGGTGCCTGTACTCTGAGCCCCGGCTGGCAGCTGCAGAGCAGGTGCAGACCTTCCTGGGAGGGGGGCTCCAGCAGAGACCCTGCCCCCAGAGCACGGCTCCCCCCAGAGCTCCTGACACTTTGGCCTATGGCCTTGTGCACGCCCCCAGAGCACCCGGCTCTGTCCGTGGGTCCCCTGACCTTGCTCTCTTAGTAAATGGTGCCACTTCACAGCCCCACTGCACCACCTTAGTATTCACATTTCAGGACCTTGGACAGAGAAGACCATGCAAGGGGCCTCCTTGTAGCCTAGGTGTGGGCACGGGCCGGGCACACAGACACTAAATGGAATGACCCGCAGCACCACAGGGAAAGGGAAAGGCCATGGCCTTGAACTTCAGCGCAGGACAGTGCTGTGACCTTGACAACATGGACAAGCCTGCTTCGAGATCACTTTTAAATGCTCTGACCTGAGCGGGAAGCTCTACCCCACACCACTCCGAGATCCGAACGTGCTGGACACCTATTTATGGCAGCACTGTCCCCACACAGGCGGCTGCTTCTGCAGACAGGGCTGTGTGCTGGGACTTGAGAACAGCTTTGGGAACCACGAGGGCAGCTTGTTCCAAATGCCTGGCAGACCACGAGGGATCTAAGCCAGAGAGCAGGCAGAGGGCCTTTGGCAGGCTCCAGGGGCCTTAGGGTGCAGAAGCCGTGGCTGTCTCCTCTGGGCCCCTCCTCCCCAGGCACAGCAGAAGCAGACGGCGGGGAACAGCACGGCTCCAGGCCTCCAGACTCTGGGCCGCACCGGCCCCCACACGCATGCTTGGGTCTGCACATGTGCTTGGCGGGGGCGGCTCCAGCTCAGCTGCCCCCGGGCTCTGCGGACATTTGGGCAACTGTGTTCCTGGATGTCCGCTCTGCACCTGGTGCTAATCTCATCACCTGATCTCCAGCAGAGCCCCTGGCTGGGCTGGACAGCCGACAGCAAGGCTGGGAAATAAGTGTCTTTTCACACCGGAGTACGCAAGGGTCTCGGAGCAGATTAAACTGAAGATACAACCCATTTAAGAACTCTTCTGGGTGCCAACTCTGAACTGCCTACTTGCAGTCCTGGAAGGGTGACCAAAGAAGCCGTGGCTGGTCAGGGGGAGCCACCTCAGGTGAGGGGACCCGCTAGTCAGTAGCAAGGACCGGCTGACCCAGTGACAAGGAGCTTCCCCCTCCCCAGTCTCTGTGCAGTGGGTGTGACCCGGCCCACTCCTCCTGTGGAGGGTGCGGGGGGCTCATACAGAAGGGCGCTGGCTCGCTTGGCCCTGGTTCACCTTCTCACTGGGAACGAGCTCCCTGCACTGAGCACTGCCATCCCCTCCCCCAAGCACACGCCATGCTGGATCACACAGGCCTGGGCTAGGGGCTAAGCCTACCTGTGGGTCCCCAAGCCCAGCTGAAGACCCATGGGGCCCTCACACAAAGCCACAGCTTGCACTTGGCCTCCGTCACCAGCAAGTGAGGTGTGTGGGCCTCCATTTTCACTGCTGGGAATCCAGGCAGGAAGAGATGCTTTCAATTAGAGAACTTCTCAGAGCCCCAACATCGTGGCGAGAGAGAAGGGCTCCCAAGTAGCATCCCTGCTCTGCTGTGCATGAGCTGCAACCTCAGAGGAGCTTCCTGCCGCCCCCCAGCCCCAGTGTGCGGCCTGCGAGCAGGCCCGCTGTGTGCGGGGAAGGCTGGGACTGGGCGGAGGGCGGAGCAGCAGCACACGCCGGAGTCTGCTGGGCATGGGCATCGCGCTGTGCCCGAAGGCGGACACACTCACACTTATCGTTCATGAACCGCCGGCAGAACTCCTGGAAAGTGCCTCGGTAGCTCATGGTGCGCAGGGAGCGGTGGAACTGGTAGTAAGACACCACCAGGTCCTTGGGGTTCCGAGCCATGTATATGACCTGTGGGGGGCAGGGAGGAAGGAGGACAGGAGGGAGGGAAGGGTGAGTCACTGATCCCGCACCCCAGCAGCGGCCCTGCACAGGCTCACTGACCCACACGCACGGTGACCCGGCCCCACATCAAGAATGGCCCCACGTGCCCTGTGGCCAAAGGCTCTGTGCTGTCACTCTATGTCAGCAGGTACGCCCCTGTCCCCACGACAGCATCCGAGAGAACAACTCCTTGAGCACATGGTCGCACTTCCATCCCCTCTGTTTCAACACCAGCAGGCGGGAAACCTCCGGTCCTGGCACTGGCGGAGAGAACTGCAGGCCTCATAACCATGTGCAGTTAAAAAAATGGGAAAAATCAGACCGGAATCCTCAGCCTTTGCCAGGCAGAGGCAGCACTTTGGCTGATCAAGGCCAAGTTCAATTATGGAAAAAAACACCCAGATTAGAAACACAAATACTACGCTAGAAATACAGGCTCCACCGGGGTCCACGGTCAGTACCAGGGGTCCTGCTCCACCTCGGTCCTCTGGGACCCAACGAGGGTGACAGCCCAGCGTTAGCACTTGTTAACAAGTGACCCGGCCAAGGGCTGAGGATGGGGGTGAGGGTGGAGCGGACAGCAGAATTACCTTGGAGTCTCCGTTGTGCAGATCGGAGGGCAGGAAGCGGTAGGGGAGGTGGCTTTTGATGAGGCGGGGAGACGTCAGCTCCTGCAGCAGGGTCGGGGGAGAGGTGTCAGACGTCACCGGACACACAGGTCACGGGCCTTTCTAACGGGGCCAGGCAGAGAGGGTCTTGAGTGGTGCAGACCAGCACTCCACCTGAAAACCTCCTCTCCGGAGGTGTGAACACCCTCCAGACTGAACCTCCGGCCAGACGGGAGCAGGACTCGGCCTGCCCTCAGGCCCACGGGCCCAGCACGGTCCTCGCGGGACAGCAGAGGAAGCAGGAGGCACCAGGCACAGAGGGGCTCTGGATTCCCAGCACCGCCCACCACCACAGGCCTGCCTGTGGCTCCTGGAATGGGCAGTGCCGTTGGGCCAGGGCTCCAGGGCCCACACCCACTGTCCCTCTGCCCCGACTTAGCCACCGAGAGGCCCACCTTGTCCAGTCCTGTTTTGCCCCCTGCCTGGCACTGGTCACCCCTGAACCAACACGCCTCCTGGTTTTGCTCCCTGGCCAGCGGCCCTCACTGCCTTGTCAGCTCCATGAGCACTGTGACCTCTGTGGTGGGTCCCTGGCTGTGCCCCCAGGCCGAGAGCTGTGCGGGCTCTCGTGGTCAGCAGCTGGGCAGACCCCAGAGCTCGGCTGCAGAGACCAGCTTACACAGGACCTTGGACTTCACAATGACAGGAATGACAGGGGACGCTGAGCGAGTGGGGGAAGGGGCAGGTGAGCCACCCGGAAATGAGGCCTGAACTAAAGAGGTGGCAGAGGGGACGATGGAGAGAAAACTCCAGACACATGGGAGCAACAGAACGGACGGGACCTTAGGATAATGTCTGTTTCATTCTGGACACCACACACTCGATGCAAACGCGCCCTCCCAGCTCCCCCGGCTGACAGGGTGACACACCAGCCCCGAGCCTGCGCCTGCTCCTTTCTGCCCCGGAGCCATCCATATCACCCACCGACCTGACCCCAGGGTCACTGTCACAGGTTCAGGCCGTCTCCTGGCCCCCTGGGAGAGCTCCCTGCCCTCCCTCGGCCACAGTGGCCCCTGAACCCCTTAGGAGAACTGTCACTCGGGGTGACGGGGCAGAAGTGGCCCTAAAGGGCCGCGGGGACTGGGCGCCCCTGCGCGTGGCACCTTGATGATGTCCAGGCCCGGCTGCGGGTACTCCAGGACCGGGAGCTGCTCCTCGATGTTCATCAGGCCGATCTCGTCGGGGTCCGCGCCCTGGCTCACCAGGTAGACCACTTCCTGCAGCAAGCTTGTGCCTGGAGGGAAGAAGCCCGGGGGGTGCTCAGAGGGAGCCCCCTTCTCAGGTCAGCACCTGTACCCAAGCAGGAGGCTGAAGGGCCATGCAGGTGGGGGTCCCAGGAGCACCTGAAGTCTAGTGGAAGAACACTGGCCTGAATCCCACCCACTCAGGGGCCGCTCCCCCTGAGCCTGGACACGGTGGGCAGCTGAGGCCTGAGCCCTGGTGAGCACCCAAGGCCAGCAGGCAGCCCTGGGAGCAGAGAGGCAAGGTCCTCACAGGGACACCAGGTCTCTGCACTTCCTCCAACCCCGGTGTGCAGCCCTCCACTCAGGCTTGCGGCTCAGGGTCACCAGGGAGCCCAGGGCCACCCCTGGTCCCCACCCTGTCTGGCATCTCAGAAGGAATGGGCATAGCCAGCCAGTCCCCCTCAACACTCTGGCCCCTTCTCTTCGGGGCCTGGGTCTCTGTTGCTGGCCCCTTCCCTGCACACCCTGAGAATGCTCACTGCCCCCACAGTGGTTGCACCCCCTCCCGGGAGGGCCGAGGGCAGCCCCACCCCACACTGTCCCCACCTGCCCCTCTGCAAACAGCCCCCCACCCTGGGCAGCTGCTCAGACCAAACGGAGACTCAGTCCTCACTCCTCGCCCCCATGAACAGCTGGTTCCACTATCATGTGAGTGGAGGGCACACTTTTGCCACTGGCCCGGAGTGGGGGTGCCCTGCGGCTCAGCTCTGCCCAGCTCACCCACCCTGGTCTGTTCTCCACTAAACAGCACGAGAGACCGTGCCAACAGGAATAGCCGATCGCGCCCTGCCCAGTGAAGACCCTCGGCCAGCCCTGCACCACCCGGAGCAAAGGGCTTCACCGAGGTCTCGCTCCGCGCCCCCACCTTGCTGACGCCTCTCTCATCCACCGAGCCGAGCCTCCCTGGCCCCTGCCTGCAGCCCCTCCCTCTCTCCCTCAGGTCCTTCAGGTGTGAAGGCTCCCTGACCAGCCGTATGATAAACACTCCAGCCCTTCGGACTGCCCTGCCCCCATCGCCTGCTGTGCCAGCAGCCCAGGAGTGACCTGCACATTCCTTTATCCTGAATGCACACACACGAACAGACCCTGGTGCTGAGTAATCAGAAAGGGATATGTTGATCAAGGAAGACTTCCTGGAGAAGGCAGCTTTGGAGCAAAGGCCCAGAAGAAAGTGGTGCAGCTCAAACAGAAAGAACACCTGTCCTTTAACAGTGGATGCCTCCCACCCACCTGAGCCGGGGGACCATCGCTCCATCTACAGATGCGGCTCCTGAGGCCTGGGGCCCAGGGCCACAGAGCTGGTGCACAGCCCCACCCCAGTCCTCCCCGTGAGGCCCGTCTGCCCAGCAGCTCGGGGTAGCACAAGGCAGGGGACGGGGGTGCTGTGTGCTCAGAAATGGACTGTGGGCAGAGTTCCCGAAACGGCCCCTCCCAGTGCTGGCTTCAGGGCCTATTTCTGGTGCTCCCAGCCCACCCCCTGCCGCCCCCACAGGCAGTGACCCAAACCGATGTTCTCTGCCCATTAATATCAACTTACATCTATACCGAGGAGTCCGTTCCAAAACCCCATCTCCACCCCCATTAAATACCTGTGCCACCGGAAGCCCAGCCTCGGGAGGCCGGAGGAAGCCCTCCCCCGCCCGGCCCACCAGCGGCCCCAGCAGCCCTCACTGCAGCCCCCCACCCAAGTCCGTTTCCTGGCTGAGCACTCTCGGCTTACCTGCTCTGGCTCGTAGGGGACTCAACAGGAGGGCAAACTGCACACCTGCCCCGCCCAGGAAGGGGGCAGCAAGGGCACGTGGGACCAGTGCAGTGAGCCGGCAGGCAGGAGGTGACACGGGGGTCACAGAAGGCCAACTGGAGACATTGACGGAAACACTGACCAGTCACCACAGGGCTCCAAACACTCTTCCAGCACCTTAACTGAAGACCAAGCACACGCTACGTAGATGCCCAGCCCTGGCTCTGCAAGGGTCTCCGGTCGTGTCCAGTCCTTCCACACCCACTGTCCTTCCACTCCCACTGCCTCAGCCCTAGGTCCCACCCACCCAGGTGGCACCCCAACCATCAGCACGAGCCACCCTCAGCCCCTGCATCCGCTCTCCTGGCTATCATGGCTGCCCCGTGGCCCCTCGCGGGCCTCAGTGGCTCCAGTGTCCCGGGGACGCAGTCCTGCCCGGCCCCACCCTGCCAGAACTCTGTGCGGGCAGCTCCCCTGTGCCCCTAGAGCTCAGCCCCCCTGGGCCCCGAGCCTTCAACAGGCTACCCTGCCCGCTGGCCAACATGGACGTCATCTTCAGGCTGCTGACACAGGAAGGTCCTCAGGTGCTCTGGAACGCAGTGCCCGGCCCCCAGACCCCCGCCTCCCCCGTTCCAGACGCCGAGAGGGAAGGCCGGGGTCTGAGCACAGGCCCGGGTCCCACCGCAGCCTGTCCTCTCTGCAGAGCGCCCCACTCTGGCCTGTGAGGTCTGGACTCGTCGCCGTCCTCACTCAGGATCCGGTGGTCTGGCCACCCTCCTGACAAGGGCTGGCCCCAGGAGTCTCTGCCCCCCTTCTAGAAAATGGCACGATGCCCTTCCTCCTTCTCCTTCACAGGACTTTGGGGTCAGGGCCCAACGCGACCTGCTTGGGGCTGGAGAGGCTCCCTACCGGTGAGCACCACCGTGAGCGCCCCTAACACCACGACGGGCACCACTGACCGGGACCCTTACATGCGAGGCCACGCGCAACCTCTGCCGAACCACGCAGCCCTCCCCCAAATGTGGAAGCCACTCCCCAGGTGACAGGGGACGCCTGGGGCAGCAGGCACGAGGCAGAAGAAGGGTTTGTAAGCAAGTCCTGTACTGATAGGAAGAGGGAAGGCCCGAGTTCAGGTGACCACCCACGGTCACGGGAAGGGGAAGCTACATCTGCAGCGGGAACCGGAAGGTGGGGGTCCCCACTTCCCACACGGCCTTCCCAGCACACCTAGGGGTGGGGCGACAGGGGCGTGATGGACTGAGAAGCCCTGGGTGAGGCCCTGCAGGGCTGCTGGGCTGCCAGGCTGGGGGGCGATGCCCACACACTTCCCTGTCCCCCGGATGCGGTCACCTACGGAAGAGCTTTTGCTGACGCTGGAAATCACTCCCTCGTGGTGGAAATGACCTCTGGCACCGGACCTCTTGGGCTGAGACCCATCGGGGTACTCAGGGGAGTCTCTGGGAAATCTGGGCCCTGGCCCGAGCCCCTCGACCTTTGAACCAGCATGCTCCCATCAGAACCAATGGAACTTCGCACCCAACCACCTGGAGCTGGAGTTAGAATTCTTTTATTTTTATTTTATTACTAACCAAAGTCAGACATTCACCTAGTTTAAAAACTCAAGAGCACTATTAATAGAACACCAAACAGAAAATCCAGTTACCTCCGCACCTGAATCCCACGCCCAGAGCAAACTCTTGTTGATTCTTCTCTTACCACAAATGTCGAGTGTGCTTAGATAGTTACTTCATGATCTACATGTTTTCAACGGTCTGCCGACTGTCAGCTACGGGAGACGAGGACCTGGCCGAGTTCCCGGACACACGCATCCCTCCTCCCAGCGCCGCCGCAGCGTGGCTGCCGGTCCAAAAACCCAGTCCTGGTGTTTGGCTCAAAGGACCGAGCGTAATGACTACACTTCCTTTCCTGCACCTGACTTTGTTTTTCCTGAAGTAATACTGCCTCTGTTTGCTTAGTTTTTTTCTTCTTTTCTTAAAAAAAGATTGTATTTATTCTCAGAGGGGAAGAGAGAGGGAAACGTCAATGTGCTGTTGCCTCTTGTGTGCCCCCTACTGGGGACCTGGCCCGTAACCCAGGCATGTGCCCTGACTGGGAATCGAACCAGCGATCCTTTGGTTCGAAGGCCTACTACACTCAATCCACTGAGCCACACCAGCCAGGGCATCTTCCACAATTTTAGAGAGGATGAAAGAGAGAAAAAGAGAGACACTGATATGAGAGAGAAACATCATTTGGTTGCCTACCACAGGCGCCATTACTGGGTATCGAACCCACAACCTGGGCACGTGCCCTGACCAGGGATCAAACCTGCAACCTTCTGGTACACAGGTCGGTGCTCCAACCAACTGAGCCACCAGGCAGGGTGGGGGGGTTTTAATTTAACTCATGTCCCTGAGTTCTGAAAATCCTGGCTTCAGTAATTTCTTCTCTTCCATACTCTCTCTTCTATCTTTCTGAAACTCTGGAATCTTCCCATTTTCTTAGTTTTTGCTCCTATTTGCTATTATTTTGTAAAAATTTCTGTTCTTCCTCCACTTGACCACCCAAACCTCACCAGTGGGGTTTTTAAATCCCAGCAATCGCCCTGTTAACCCTCACGAGTCCCGCCCCCACCCCGCCAGACCCTTTCCGGTCAGCAGCGCACTTTCACTGCAGCTGCCGTTGCCCTCTGAGGACGTCATGCAGAGTTAGGGCTGCAGGCCAAGTCGGCATCGGTTTCTTTTTTTTTTAGCTTTTTTACTACTCTGTACATTGTCTCTCATTCTTCCAAGCTCTTTTTTCTGCTTTTTGTTTTGTTTCTGCAGGTAACTGTCCTTGATATTGGCAACTTTAAGATCCGGTGACCTTGACTCCATCCATCCACAGGTGAGGGGAAGAACGGGACGCAGCCGTCTGGGGCGGGCACACACGGCTTGCTGACTGGCAGGGCTTTGTGTGTCTGGGAAAGTGGCCCAGCGCCGGCGCCCTCCCCACTGAGATGGGAGATGCAGCGTGCAAGTGTGCAAGTGCTCACACATCTCTTCTTTTTCCCCAAAGATGCCTCCACTCTCTGCTGCAGGACCGCCAGCATCCTGGGAGCCAAGCAGGGGAGGGAGCTGGGAACCTGCCTTTCAAGGATGCAGTTTTCACTGATCCCCATTTCTGATATGGCCCTGTATCCCCGCCTAGAGCTGCGCTCCACACTCCAAATGCACAGCCTGTCTGGATCAGCTTCCCCAAAGAAACCCACCTTTTGCAAAAGCCTCCTGTTTCGAACGCCCCCATCATGTCTGCCGCCCTCCGTTGCCAGGTGCATGCAGGCCCTGGAGCCCTGCAGCTGGAGCTGGTCCATGCGCCTGCCGCCCGCCCCCGCTGCCTGGCAGGCCAGTGAGTTGGAGCTCAGCCACCATGCCCGACCTTCCAAAGCCAGCCGGCCTCTCTGATGCAGCGTCTCCACCTCCCCTCCTCTTAGGGCTTCAGCGCCCTCACTCCTTGACTGGCATGGGTGAGGCTGTAGGAGGAAGCAGAGATGAGCATGACGGGCCCTCCAGAGCCAGGGCCCTGCCAGCTCCCTCAGTAGCGGCAACAGCTGGGCACTGAAGACACACCCTGACAGAGCTGACCGGGCAGATTCAGGGGCCTGGTGGGAAGTGGAGAGGGATAGAGGCCCCTCCCCAGGGGCGGGGCTTGCTCTCCCAACAGAAGCTGGGAAGGCCTCCATGCCAAGAGAGAGCAAAGGTGACTACATCTCCTGAAGCACCTGTCCTGTCCATCCAAGGAGGTGTCACACACACTGCTAAGAGATCACTCAGAATCATCTCCTGATTGTCTCTTAAAACAGCCCCCACGGCATGCACGAGGACATGCACCGTGGACAACAGGGGCAGTTCGGATGGCGAACACAGGTGAGAACCCCACAGCCATCCCGGGCACAGTCACAGGTGCTCACACGGCTGCTCACCATACTCTCACCAGCCCCTGGGGCTGCTCTCCTTGCATCTCACACCTGGACAAGCGAGCGCAGAGATGACCTGCCCGAGGCCACAAGTCCGGCAGGCCGTGGGCGGGGGACCCAGGGCTGTGACCCCAGACCCGAGCGTTTCAACACACATGCCACACTCACTCACACACTCACACACACAAGGCTCGTGGGCAGCCAAACCAAGGCCACGAGCCATGGGCTCTGACTTCCAGGCTAAAGCTCTGACCCTCAACCCCCAGACTGGGGATGGAGCAGGGACACGGAGGGGGAAGTGGCTGGGACACCCGCGACCCCCTCCCATCCCTGTATTTCGGGAGCCCAGCGCCCAGCTGTGGGCCCTGCCAGACAAGGGGGAACAGGCGTGGTCCCTGGGCAGAGCTCAGATGATGTCAAGCCCTGGGGTGCACCCGGCCGCACAGGCACGTGGGAGCTGCCTGCCTTGAGACGGCCCCGGCCTGCCACAGTCCCTGTCCACTGAGGCCCCAGTTCCCAGCCTAGCTCTGCAGAGCCGGGAGCAGCCACCACACCTCGGCCCTCGGCCTCCTCAGGGTGAAAGTCTCCAGGGCTGGAGCCCAGGGCTCCTGGGGTGACAGCTGTCGACACACAGACCGGGGGGGGGGACTGCAGAGGGAGGCCTGCCCGGCACCGGCCGTTTCCCCCCAGGCCTCAGCTCCTCGTCTGAAAAAGGGCCTCTCTGGCGGGAAAGCTGTGAGGGTGCCGGGACACATGGAGGCAGAACCCTCTCACCTCCCAGTCTGCTCTAAGGCTTGACAAGGACCACCGCAGACTTGAGGGGTCTCTGCCATCGCCCAGTCCAACCCTGCCACTGGCGGGGGTGGGAGTCCCAGGAGACCCCAGCTCACTACAGGCGGAGCTGAGCCTCATGGCCGCCACCCCTGGGAGTCGGGCCCTTGCAGAGAGGTGGGGCCAGGAGGAGGAGAAGCCAGGCACCATGAGTGGGCAAGAGGGGTTCAGGTAGGCTGTTCATGCACTGCCGGGGCTGTGGGCTGAGGGCCAGCACAAGGAGAGAACCGACCCCAAACAGCTTTCTCTGCACACCTGCACCTGTGCCCACAAGGAAGACCAGCAGCAGCAGGCGGAGACCCCCTCAGGGCCGCAGCCAGGATCGTCATCCTCTACGGGAAAAGGGCTTTAGGCCACTCTGGGGCAGAAGGAAGAAACCTGCTCCCCCCCAAACCTCTTCACATTGGTGAAGACCCAACACGGCTACAAAACGGGTGAGATAAAAGCTCGGTCCTGGAGAGAGGGCAGGAAGCCATCCCTGGGCTCTGTCAGAGACCCCACCCCAAACATAGGATGGGGCCCGCCACCAAGGCAGAGCTGGCCATCACTTGAAGAAGGCGGGGCACGCAGCTGTCACTCGGGGGAGGTGGGGCCACGGAGAAAGCCTCACCCACAGCTGCAGCTGCAGCAGAGGGCAGGGGGCATCTGTCAAGGCCCCCCCTCTCCCAGCCAGTAAATTGGAGCAACAAGTCACAGCAGTGCCCCCACTCCCTAGGGGAGAAGCCCCTCTAAGGCTGGACCTGAAAGCTGAAGGTGGGGCAGGAACGCCCAGGCGAGACCCTCTGGAATCTCAGCCCCCAGGCTGAGCACCAGGCGAAGCTGCGGGAGGTGGAGCAGCAGTCACCGGGGGTCAGTGCGACAGGCGCAGCCCTGCTCCTCTCCAAGCGGCCCCTCGCACACTGCAGGCCCTGCCACAGAGGCCAGGCCCATCCTGAGCACAGACTTGACTGCCCTCCACCTCTGACGTCAGCACACACGTCCAGCGATTGATCGGAAAACACTCATTTAAAAAGGCAAGAAAAAAATAACTCGATCAAAAGACCAAACAATCATAAACTCAGAAGTTAAAGTAAATCTGACCAACACATTAAAGGATTTCACGGTAACGGTGAATAACACACCCCTTTCTGGTGTACTTCATGGGTTACTCCTGGCAGACAGATGGAAACTAGAAGTGGCAATGCTAGGGTAAAAATAAAAACACAGTAACAGAAATAGAGTGCTTTGGACGGGCTCCCAGACCTGCTCTGCTGCAGAGGAAGAAAGAAGCTGTGAACCTGAATACTGGGCGATAGACTGGAATGGGGATTGGAGTCTCACTAGGAGAGAGAGAGAGAGAGAGAGAGAGAGAACGGGATGGGAGAAATATGGCTGAGAGTCTTCCCAAAATACTGAACGGCTTCAAACCACAGACCCAAGGTCAGAAAAACCCAAGCAAGATAAGTATCCCCACCCTGAAAAAAAAAACCTAGACATATCCTATCGAGTGCCGAAAATCAAAGACAGAGAGAGACGTGAAGGCGGCCAGGGGGAAAAAGACCCTTCCGCAGAGGGCCAGAGTCACGGCAACCTCTCATCAGGTAAGTCGAGAGCCAGCAGACGCCCTGTGCTAACCACACCCCCTCCCTTGTCACTTCCCAGGCCTGAGTCACCCAGCAAGGCAGTGAGGCGGACTCCCTGCCCCTGCACCAACCACAGCTCTCGGGCTACATTATCTGACAGCGTCACCCAGGTGGCAGGCAGCAAAGCCACATGCAAATCCAGGACTTCAGCTCCAAAGCCAGGCTCTTACCCCTAAGCACCTGCGCCTGCCTCCCACGGACCCGCTCCTATCTGCGGAGAGGGGAAGGGGAGGGGCAGGGGGTTACAGACTGGGTTCCCTGAAGCCCACCTGCAGAGGACTCAGAGCCGAAGAAAACCATCAAATCCCTAAGGGCCTTGGACTTCTGCGCCAAAAAGCACACAGAAAGATGGTGTGACCCTCCCTCCTTCTTGGGGTCTGAGTCCAGTTGCCCTGGTGACCTTCCAAGGGCAACAGATGCCTGGGAGACAGGAGAGAGGCCCTGGGGTCCCTGAGGAGAGGCACAAGTGGTCCTCTCGGATCGCCACCGCACAGCGCCTGCCCCCAGGACTCAGTAAGTGGCCCTGTGACCATGCGCAGAGGTTTCCGAGTCCCATTCCACACCGCGACGGGCCTGTGTCCAAAGTCAAGGTCCTTCGAAAGGCCTGGGAGCCACCTCCGCGACTGGGCAGTTGAAGCTGTGGGTCTCGAAGCTGGGGAGACGGACGCTTGGACTCACCCAAGGCCAACCGTCTGCGAGGACCCGCGCCCTGACCCCAGACCCCCGCTCCTGCTATGCCAGCTGCCACTGGGGGCAGCTTCTCGGTCCCTTTCTCTCTGGCTGAGAGAAGCTCTTCAGGGCAGATGTTGGGAGGGGCGAGGTCTTCAGTGCAGGTGAGGGTTTCAGGTTCCGAACTACAGGGGAGGGGCCTTCTGCAGCCCTGGTCTAAAGCCGATGCAGCCACGTGCCTGAGAAAACGGCCCACAGACCCCGTCCCGATCCCGTGGGATGGGTGAGAACAGTGGTCTGGGACAAAGCTAAGAACCAGGAGGCGCCCTGGCTCGCGTGGCCCAGTGGACTGAGTGACAGCCTGCGAATCGGGGGGCTGCCAGTTCCATTCCCAGTCAGGGCACGTGCCTGGGTTGTGGGCCAGTTGGGGGTGTGCAAGAGGCAACAGATCAATGTATCTCTCACATATCAGTCTTTCTCTCCTGCTCTTTCTTCCTCCCTTCCCCTTTCTCTAAATAAGTAAACAAAATATAAAAGAAGAGAACCACGCAGGACGTGAAAAACAAACAGAAAACACCAGCCTCCGCGGTACTCACGACCCCGCTTCTCCTTCACCCCCAGGCTCTTGGTCACCTCAGCTCAGCCTCCATGCGGCCTCGGGAGCCTGGGCATGTCGCTTCCCCTCCAAGGTCCTGTGTCCCCCCCCCTGGGAGACTGGAGCCCACGGTCCACCTCGCAGGACTCTGAGGAGAGTGTGCTGGAGTGGCAGACACACAGGGCTGTGAGCTACGAAGCTCAGAGAGCCACAGGCTACCAATGCTACACACTCCCGGCTACACACAGTCCCGGCAGGTGGTCCTTGGGATGCCCAGACCTCAGGTGCGACAGGTACAAGAAGCAGGCGGGCACACAGACAAACAGTGAGAGTCTGGAAGGCCACACGGGCTGAGGGAAATGGCAAGTTTTGAAAGAGGAGCTCCCTGGGGCTCTGTGTGGGGAGACCTCACATGAAGGTGCCCCGGCCACCGCTGGCTTTTCCATCACCAATGGAGAGGCAGGTGCTCGCTCTCCCTGTGAGATGGCAGGCTCTTGTCTGCTTCGAAAGATTCAAGGTACAAACAGGATGTGAGTTTTGATTATCTACAAAACTTCAGTAGATAATGCCTCCTTCTCCAGCCATGTGCCCAGGAAGGTCCCTGCTGCCGGCCCTAGCAGGCCCCCAAGGCAGGGCCCCTCTACGGCAGCCCCCACAAGCCCCAAGCACCTGACTTTTCAAGCAAGCTCCGGGCCTGTGCCCTCCACCCCCCAGCAGCCACTCCCCCCCCCCACCTCCTCATGGAAAAATGGAGGTAGCAACACAGAAAGAAGTCCCTCTCTGGCAACTCCAACATCCTGGAGACGTCCCATTGCCAAGGTCTCCACATTCAGGTGCGGGCAAACCCTGTCCCAAACTGACACGGGGCTACTTTTGGCCTCTGTGGATCCCGCAGCTTGGGGTGGTTCACAGCACAGATATCATCTACAGCTCTAAAATCGAAAAAGTTCCAAATGCCCCCTCCACCCGCAGGGCCACAGGGTTGGGTGAGGGGCTGTGGGCTTCAGTGGAAGGAAAGTCCTGGCCACAGCAGCGGCGGTGGTACACAACTGTTTCCTTCCTCTCCCCAAGGGCCACCAGAAGCGCCTGCAGACTTCTGTTCTCCAAGCTCCCCCACCAACACGGCTCCCCCACCCTCCCCAGAGGAGTTAGGCCTAGCTCTTGGGTGTCTGGGACCCTGCAGAGCTCTTCCAGGCGCCTCCCTCCCTGCTGGTCCTACATGACCTCCAGGCTGGCGGCCAGCTTCCCCCGCAGGCGGCTCCCTCCCTCTCCAGCACAGTGGCAACAAGGGAAAGCCGCCTCTCTCCCTGCAAGCCTCCCAGGGGCGCTGCAGGGTAACCCTTTCCAGCAGGTCCTGGACCCACTCCGACCTGGCTTTACATTCCAGCCCTACCACTCATCAGCTGTGTGACCTTGGGCAAGCCACTTTCCCTCTCTGAGTCTCAGTGCCTACACAGTAGGTGGTCGTGCAAACATCCATTAATGTTGGGAAATGCGGGTGCTCCGGGGTCCTGCCTGATACCTGGGTGAGGGAGGCGGCCCTGAAGCAGGGGAACGGGACACACACTCCAGGCAGGGCTGGTCCCATCCCCCGCCGGGATGGGACCAGTCCACGCAGGAAAAGAGAGGCGTACTCAGCCCCCACGCCAATTTTATCCCCTTCCTCAATGATCACCAGGACTTTACACTCATCACAGGTTGAATCAGACCCAGGAACAGAGAGATTAAGGGACTGTCCAAGGTCACACAGCCAACAGGGTAACGGGAGGGGACGCACGGAGAAGCGGCGGCCCTGGGCCTGTCCTGGAAGCCGCAGCTGAACAGGCTCCATCCCCGCGGGATGCTGTCCAGCCCGCAGCCGCGGACACCGGGACCCACCCGCGAAGGTCTCCGACCTTAGTTTCCCCAAATGCGTGCTGCCCGACCCCCAATCCCGCCCTGGAGGGCTCCGGGCATGGGATGGGCGGTGGGTGCCCCGGCCCTCGCAACCCCGGACTGGAGCTGGCCGGCTGCAGCGCCTCGGCGGGCGCGCCGCAGAGCCGGAGGGCGGGGGCTGCGCGGGCTCACCGGACTTGGGGTAGGTGACGATCCACACGTCGCTGGGCCGCACCGGGAAGTTGGCGATCTCCTCCATCTTTCCGCGGCAGAAGGGCGGCAGGCGCACGCCATGGAACTCGAAGTACTTGCTCTCGAACTCGCCCGGGGTGCTGGGGGTCTCCGCCTCGCTCTCCGCCATGCCGCCGCCGCCGCCGCCGCCCAGACCCGCACCCCGAACCCCGCCCGCGCCCACGCCCGCCGCCCGGCCGCCGCGCGGCGCTGCGCAGGCATGACGTCACGGCGCCGCCTCGCCCGGGCAGCGTGGAGACTGCGCCCCCCGGTATGACGTCATGGCCCCGCCCGCCGCACCGCCTGCCCTGCGCAGCCGTGTCGTGTGGGGCCTCCGCGCCCGCCCCCACCTTGCACCCAGGCGCCCGCACCCCCGCGGTGGGCGGTAGACCCCCCCCACTCGCGCCCCACCTCCCAGCCCGGGGCGTGCACCCGCATCCGCCCCGCCGCGCGCCCATCCAGCACAGGTCGGCTCCGCCGTTCCGCACACGCCCAAGGCACTCGACAGGAAATGCTGCTGCGGGAAGTGACCCGAGAGAGGCGTTCCTCCACTCGGTACAAATTTAGGGGGCGTCGGTGCCATCCCAGGCACTGGCGCAGGCTCCCGGCCCTCTCGGAGCTGGCACGTGGGAAGAACCACAGCGATTTCAGGCGCTGGCACGTGCTACGAAAAACATGCCTCATCATATGGGGGGGGGGCAGAAGGGGGCGGGGGGGGCGACTGCATTCACCAGGACCACTCTCGAACCTAAAAAGACATTCTGTCCAGATAGTGCCCCAAATCTGCATCTAACGAGGTACTTCTGGCACAGACAATTTGAGAACAGAATTCAAGAGGTTTTAGAACTCGCCGAACAAATATACATTAAGCACCTAGTACATGCCAGGGTCTGGGGAAACTCGAAGATTAAAACCGTGAAATCCTGGTCCAATTTGCTGAGGCTCCTTGTCTTTAGCCGAGAGAAGATGAGAAAGAAGTGACAGTGTGTATGTAGCCCTAGGTGGTATGGCCGGGAGGACTGAGGGATCGGACTATAGCGGCCGGAATGCAGAGCACAGCCGGTAGGCGGGACCTACTCTGTCTCCTTCTTGCTCTATCATTTCTTTAAATTGACTCTCAGAGGGGGGCGGGAGGAAGAGAGAAGGGAGGGAGGGAGGGAGAGAGAAACATCCATCTGTTGTTCCACTTACTGACACGCTCAGTTGAACCTCGTATGTGCTCTGACTGGGGATGGAACCCGCAACCTTGGAGCACCAGGACGATCCTCTTACCGGCTGAGCTACCCGGCTGGGCCTCTCCTCCTTGTTCTAGACTGAGACACCTGAAGTCTGGCGGGGTGGGGGGCACACGAGTGTCTGGGAGCGCATGTGTACCCACGGACAGAGAGGGGAACCAGAGCAATTAGCCCTGACTCGGCAGGCTTTCGGATGTCTTTACAATTTCAAAGGAGGACATTTCAAGCTCCTGAGACATGATGAACGATGTAATGTCACGCTGAGGCAGCTAGCCAAAGGCTAAAGGGGTTGAGCCTATGAGTGAATGGCCGATGCTTCAGATGAGGGTTCTCGCTATGAAAGGAGGCAGGGGAGAACCGTGCGGTGTTGGATTGGAACCTGCAGTATGGATGCGAGTTTATTCTTTTCAGAAATATCTATTTCTTGTCTTTGCTGAAAGGCCCTTGGACACCGGGATCCCAGGAATCCAGGCATTGCCCATGGCCCAGATCTGGGTTGCTGGACCCCTCCCCACCAGGAGGAGTCAGGGTTTCTAGAAGAGAAGGTCCATTTCAGGCCTGGACAAAGAAAGTACAAGAGGAGCCTAAAATATCTTGTTGGGCCAAAAAGTAATAAAGTATTTTTTTTTAATGATAGGGCTAGGTCGAAAGGACACAGGAGCCAGCTTCAAAGACCAAATGAAGAATGATTTGCACATGTCAGGCAACAACTGGAAATGGTATAAACGCCCATCAACAGCAGGATGCACACATTGTAATCTACTCAACACAATGGAAGGCTTACTACACAGCGATTAAAAAAAGAACTGCTGGTGTACACAGCAGCATAGGTGAACTTCACAATCAAACGATGGACCAACGACACCAAGTACAAAGGGTGGTGTGTTACATGACTCCATCCACATACGGATCAAGTACAAGCAAAATCTATGGTGACAGAGACCAGAGATGCGCTTAAGTTGGGTCAGGTCGAGAGGGTCGAATGGGAGTAAATGCAAAAGCACCCTCCGGAGTGTCTGAAACATCGCCTCGCCCCCAGTGCGCGGCCAGATGCAGTGTAGACGGAGGGGCAGGGCATGTCGCACGGTGGCGCCACTAGGGGAGCCATGCAGGCCCCGTGCTTAGGAGGGCGCTGCACTTGGGCTTTCACGCCCTGGTCACCGCCTTGAAATTAACAACCTCATTTGAACTTGTGCTTTTTTAAGTGAAGTCGGTGGGCTGACGGAGCATGTGCAGAGGACTTGGAGCCTGGGCTCCGAGCAGCTCCGCCAAGGCCAGGTCTGCCCCGTGGGTAGCGAACGCTCCATCTCGGGAGGTGTGTAAGTGGCCGGGTGGCCTTCTGCCTGCAGACTCTTCCTAAATAAGGTGGATCCGCAAATTCTCTGCCCCCGAGATCCCGGAGATCCCTTAAGGCAGCTGAGGCAGCAGAAAGGCCGGCTCGCGGCGGGTCGCTGTCCACGGTGCTGAACGCGTTTGACTCCCTGATCCTGCCGCGCTTCCCCATCTGCGACTCTGAGAAGCAACTGCAGGGACCCTGCTGCTGCTTCCTTCTCTGTGCTGTCTTGATGCCTATTTTCCACTTGCACGTAGCAAAGTTTTCAGGGTGAAGTACTCATTTATTATAAAAACATCAAGCATATAAAATTGGGACAATTGCATAACAAACTTCTATGTACACATCGCCCCATGTCAAATGTCAGCAGTTCATATCCCATCCCCTCACCCACTTTCCCCCACCCCAGTTATTTTGAGGCAAATCTCCTGCATTACATCATCTCATCAATATTTCAGTATGATCTTTCAGCAAGACTTCTTAAAAACATATCCCCAATACTTTAACACAGGTAAAAAGTAATGATTATACCGTAACATCACCAAACGGGGTGAGGGTGCACGATCAGACTTATGGATGGAATGCCAAGGTCAGAGGGGTTGAGGCACCTGCCTGGAAGGCCTAAGGTAGCCAGGATTTAGTGCTGGACACCACAGGTTGTCCCACCAACATGATGTGACCACAGCCACCAATTGGCACATACCAGCCTGCTGGTCACAGATAACATTAAGCAAGTCTAAGGTATGGGGTGCCAGCTCTGGCAAAGAGTCACCCCCACGGGGTGTCCTCAGGGACCACCCATACCCAGGAGCTTCAGGCTCTAGCCACACTCGTGCTCAGATAAGTCCAGGTCAAGATCAATTACATCGGAATGTCTGCAGCCGAGTCCTGGGCACCGTTATTTCCACCTGGCACCCCCTGCGCAGATGGGATGGAAAGACAGCCAGACCTGAGCTTGAGTGGAATCTGTGTCAGCGACAGGCTGTGGCACCTGGGACAGGGCACTTCGCCCCTCTGAGCCTCTGATTCCTTGTCAGTGTAACTTACCACAGGTCACCCCAACCTGTGTTAGCACCTGCTGTCCCCTCTCCCGGCGTGGCTCTCTGCCAACCCAAATTCTAGGCTTCCACAAAGACCCAGTTAGAAACCCGTTCCTGTGGCTGACCCCTCCAGGAATCCCGTCTCCTCCGTCTGACCATGGACACTGCCCATGTGTTGGGCTCAGCACAGCTGGAGGCCCCTTCGGAACCTGCTGCTCCACCCCTGACTTCAAATACAGGAGTCGAGGAACTGGTGGAGAGGGCTTGCCCAGCGTGCAGACCAGACGCACAGTGAGGCCGTGACAGGCTAGGGATCTTTCTGCCCCCCCGGGGCTCTCCGCCTTGGGCAGTTCCAGCTTGACCTCTTACCCATGAACATAACCTCTCTGCCCCTCAGTTTCCTCACCTGTAAATGGAAGAGGAAAATGCCTGTTTCCCGGGGTTGCTGGGAGAATCCAGTGAGATGAGGGTTTTGTAAACTTGGAAGTGGCCCATACCTGTGACGGTTAGATTCCCTATTTCCTCCACAGAGATGGCAATAGAGGCGCGTGAGCTTGGGGCAGGGACCTGCAGGTGGCATCAGGACATGCCCAGGAGACAGTGGGCATTCAGGGAGCCAGACCAGGGGGGTGGACCTGCTGCCAGCCCAGGACTGGGGTCAAGAACGGGAGGCATGGCCGTGCTGAAGGGTCTGGAGAGATTCTGGGCGGGGACACTGGGAGGAAGAGGAGGTTGGTGGACCCAAGACGTGAGCACCGCCGTGCAGAGACTACGGTGCAGAGGGCTCCGACATCACATAGGCCCGGGGCCTGACTGCAGCTCCCCTGAGTTTGGTGCAGACTGCCCGCCCCCCCGCAGCCAGGGACAGTGTGAGGCTCAAAGGGGACCCTCCTGCTCTGGTGCCAGACACAGAGCAGAAGTGTAACCAAGGTGCTTCCGCTGTCCCCTCCCTTTCCGAGCAGCAGTCCCTAGCAGGTGAGGGAGTCTGCAGGGGTGTTTGATTTTCTCCAACTGGTATTCCGTGGTGTACAGTCACAGTCCCCGTCCTGCACAGGGTGGGAGGTCAGGGGAGGGACTGAGGGGAGGGGATTCCCCCGGCCACAGCGATGCTGAGTTGCAGAGACAGGACTCAAACCCAGGCACGCAGGAACTCAGAACCCAGGATCGCCCTCTGCTCTGCGACACCCAGGGCTGTGTCAGGAGGACAGAGAGGGGACAAGTCCGAGAACTCGGGCCGAGATCAGTTCCTGGCCTGTCTGCTTTGTCAGCTGAGCCGTCTCAACGCCTGGCCAGGGTACCGTGGGGGCCCTGCTCGGAGGACGGGAAGAGCGGTGACTCCCAGGAAAGGCCAGAAAAACTCTGCTGTCCCAGCATCCTCTCTGCCTGAGAGGTGGAGGGGTCAGGGGAGGGGCAGAGGCACCATGGACCTTCCTGTGGAATGAGGGGGCTGTGGTGGTGGCAGCAGGTGGCCACCCCAGCAGAAGCACCTGCAGCCGGGGTTCTGAAAAGACTGAATTCCCTTTGGCCTCCCCTCCCCTCCCCACTTTTCTCCTTGGGCTCCAGCTGGGTGGACCAGGGAGGAAGTCAGAGATCAGGGTTTCAGGAACAAGTGGACCGTGGGGGTCACCCCCAAGGGCTGGTGCCAGACAGCAGAAGTCAGTGCAGGATCTGAGGGAGGCACAGCACCCCCTGACACCCACCGGCGCCCCAGCCTCTGAGGGGAGCCTCCAGCCCGGATCCTGCAAACCCCTGCACTTTGCTCTGCCACAGCACTGGACCCCCCTACCCCATCCCCCCACCCAGAGCTGCCCCAGTGCCCCGGGAAGCTCCGGAACCGGGATGCCGGTCAGCTCCTGCTTCCTGCCTCCCTCTGATGGGGCAGGGCCGGGGTGACCTGGGCCCACAGTGACCCCGGACATGCCCATAGGCGGGGCCTCTCCCCAGAAAGAAGCCTCCAGCCCCCAGGGAACTGGCTCCAAGGAGCAGGGGATCCAGAGGGGCTGGTGGGGCCTCCTCTGGCTCCCAAGGGCACCCCACCCACACGGGCTGGGGCAAGAGTCAGAGGGAGAAAAGGAGGCTGCCCTCGGTCCTCCACTTGGCCAACAATTCCAGTGCCCAGCCTGGGCCAGGAGCTAGACTCTGGGCTCTGGGGGGCGTCAGAGCCCGGCCTCCCTCCAGGGGGCAGGCATGGGCACACGGTCACTGAGCTGGCCCAGCCGGGTACTGCTCAGGCGGGACGTGCAGGGCAGGGCTGGGCTCCTGGGCTGGGTCCACAGGAGGGGCTGCCTCGGGCTGGAGACAGGCGGCCTGCAGGCTGCGGAGGAAGCAGAAACCAGTGAGGGCAAGCTATCGGCACCCGGGGCTGGGCGAAGGGCAGGGTGGAGCCATGGGGGTGGCCGGGCACACGGCAAGCCCCGAGCCACACTTCTCCCAAGTCCTGCAAGGATGGGGGGCAACCAAGGCCCTATTCTGGCTGAGCTGGGGAGGCAGGAAGGCCCCAGGGAGGGCTGTGCAGGTGTCCTTGGTAAACAAAGGGGTGCGAGTGGGTGCGGGAGGACTGCGGGGGCTCCAGCCAGCAGGGGACGCAGGCTGGGAGACGCCCCACCCAGGGCCCGTGGGGGCATCTGGAGAGATGCAGGACCGATGGGGGAATGGGCAGAGCGGGGCCATCGGTGTCCTCGGCAAGTGGGAGCCAGGAGAACAGCGGCTGCCCTGAGAGCCTGGCAGATGGACCAATGGGACAGGTCAGCACCCACGTCCAGGCCCAGCACGGAAGGTGTGGGTGCCTCCCCACCCAGGACCGCCCCCGGCCTGCCTGCCCGCCTCACCTGACCAGCCCGAGGAGCTGGTCCTTTGTCCTGGAGTAGACCCCGAGGGCCGAGCTCCTCAGCCAGCCCTGCATCCACCACAAGTCGGCCAGCATGTCGGGCAGCCACACCACCAACCTGGAGGGACGGCACCAGCTTTGGGGTGGGATCAAGGAATGTGCAGGGGTATCGGTTCCACCGCAGGGCAGCTTGGACTCGGGAGGCTCTGAACTGGTGGGAGTGGCCAGGCCCTTAGGGAGGACTCCACAGGGCACAGGAGGAAAGCCCAGGGGGAGGAAGGGCGGGGCTCTGGGCTGGGCTGGTTCGGGGTGCCACCTAGTCCCACTGCTCAGCCGCTGTGTGACCTGGGCTGGCAGGGAGCCTCTCTGGGCGTGGGCTTTCTCACCTGCCAAGTAAGGACAGTCACCTGGCCTGCGGTTCCCACCTCCTCCCTCTCTCTGTCCCTTCCTCTCATCCCCCCAGACCAGCTCACCACTGCACACCCCTGTACGCACTCTCCTTCCAGCAGCCAGTGACAGTCCTGAAGCATGCAGCCCAGCCAGCCCCCTGCTGTCACCCGCCTGCGCCCCCACCTGAGCCCTGAGTGGCAGCAGGGGGCCAGCTACCCACCCATGGCTGAGAGCGAGTGGCGGGCACCTTCTCAGATGCACAGGACACTGCAGGGCCTCACCCCTCCCCGCCACCGTAACACCCTTAGAGGGGCTTCTAAACCAGGCCCTCAACTGGGCAGGTGGTCCGCAGTGCACTGCCACAGCGAGACAAGCCGATGGTCACCTCCCTTGTTCTGGACCTTATGCCTCTGTTACTGCACCCCCGTGTCAGCCGCAGAACACACGGAGCAGAACTCCCTGGGCTGGGCAGGCCTCCCCGTCGGCGTTCAGACGGGGATTTCTTTTTAACTGAAAAGGCCAGAATGTGCCTTTGTCCTTGTTGATTTCAGCCTGTGATTGAGTGTGACAGCTCAGCGTGAGCCCGGCCAGTTGGCCCAGAGCTCGCCCCCAGCTCCAGGGCACCAACAACTTAAACCGCAGGGCCGACTCCCGTCATCAGCTCAACATGGAGCGGGTCAGAGACCTGTGGCCACTGTCACAGGCCCTCCTCCAGGGAAGAGAGAGTTTTTAAAAGGTCAGATCTCCCATGACACCACGGCCACCCTTGGCTGCCTCCCTGCCACTGTTGGGATGGAGACCACACTCCACACAAGGCCGCAGGGCCCCGCATGTCCAGTCCCGTCCGCCTCCCCAGCGCCGTCTTGGACAGCGCTCAGCCTCAAGTCTCCAGCCGCACTGCCTCCCTCTCTAGTCCTCAAACGATCCTTCCTCCCTTCTGCCCCTGGACCTTTGCACGTGCTATTCCATCCCTCTAAAATGCTTTTCCCTCCCTCTTTGCTTAGTGGACTCTTATTCATCCTTCGGGTTATAGATCAAAAGTTGCCTCCTCTGGGCAGCCTTCCCTGCCAGGTAGCCCCCAGTGGAAGCCATCACGGTTCACAGCCGGGGCAGACACCAGAGGTGAGCTCTGGGCAGATCCGTGATTACACGCATGGGTGTGTGACGACTTGTGCGCCATCCGACTCCACAGGGCCATGCTCTGGGTGTGGCTCAGGGCTGCCTCCCCAGCCTCCAGTCAGGGCCCAGCCTCTCGAAAGCCCTTGATACCTGGTGCCTGAGTAGATGAAGGGCAACGCGGAGGGATCTGTTAGTCGGCAGTTACAATGGTTAGTGAGGCCTGAACCACAGCCAGCCTGCCATGGAAGAGCCTTGTTTTATACAAAAGGAGTCTGAGGCCCAGAGAGGTCAAGAGACCTGGCCCAGGCCACACAGCAAGTCTGAGCCAGTCCAGCCCCTAGGGGTATTTTCAAAGCCAGCACACGGTCTCTGAGGCTCTGCTTGGTGGAGCAACAGGCCACAGGTCCTAGAGACCAGTGCGGGGCCCCCACTTGATCACGGCCGCTACACTGCCCCCCACCAGTCCCCTGAGACCCCTCTGCGTCATTCAGCCAACACCAGGCAGCCCAGTGCGCCAGCTGCTTCCCCTCCCGGCCCCCTGCCCGGGCTCACCTTCTGCTCCGGAAGTAGGCGTACTCGAAGGGCAGCGTGCAGGGCAGCAGCAGGTACGTCAGCACCCTCCCGGGCCTCGACCGGCGGAAGCGGGCCCAGGGCCTGGGGTCCCTCACACAGGTTTTCTTCAGTGCTGCAGGAGAAGCCGGAGCGTGCCCACCCGCCCCTCAGGCCAGCTCCCTCCCCGCCTCGCACAGTCCGCACAAACAGCCCAGACCCAGCCCCTACTGTGAGCTGGCGGCGGCCAGGCCTCAGCTTGAGCTCTCTCAGTACTGCCCCTGAGATGGGCAGGGTGTGCCCCTTTCATGGAAGAGGAGACAGGTGCAGAGTGGAGAGGTGACCTGCCCGAAGGCCATCGCCAGGCAGCTGCGGGCTGGATGGGCCCAAAGCCTCCTCGGACTCCTCCAGCTCCCCACCACGGCCCTCCAGCCCTGGGAACCACCCAGGGTGAGGCGGGTGCCCACGCCGCACCTCCCTGGGTAATGGGAACCATTAGTGTTATCACCCTCAGCAGTGGAAGCAGCTGGGGCCAGAATGACCATTTCCGAGCCCTTCATCCCCTCAATCACCCAGAATGGAAAGGACCCACTTCCAGGCTGGGGGCAGAGCCAGAGCCCGAATTCCCGCCCCAGACCAGGGCAGCCATGCACACGCCCCCAAGCCAACTCTGGTCGGTGCTCCTAGAGACAGACCCTGGGAGCATTCACAGAAACAGTCCGGAGACACAGCTCCCAGCTGACCTGACGCTTGTCCTAAGACACGCCCCCTCCCTTCCCCAGGCCTTGGTTGTTTCCCCTGTAACAGCCGGACCTGTGTCCCTGGGCTGGCAGGCGAGGATTAAGGGATGCCTGTAAGGGCCAGGCCATGCCAGGCCAGATGCTGGGCGCTGCCCCATCAAAGAGGCGGCTCTCCGGCGCCCCCGTGTGGCGACAGCGATGCTGCCAGGGCTACCGAGCACCCAGCTTGGACCTCAGGCTCAGAGCACATCCAAGTCCCCTGTGGTCTCCAGCGCTGAGAGAGCCACCCCCACCCCCTCACCCACCTCGAGGTCCCTGCTCTGGCCTCACCACTATCATCTCTCCCCCAGCCTCCTGCCTCTCAGCCTGCCCCCCAGCCAGGTGCAGCCACGGGCCGAGTGCAGAGTCGCAGGGAAAAATGCAACGGAGGGGTCGCCCCAGGAAACCCCACCGGGCTGCATCCCTCCTCTAGGCCGCCTTCCCGAGGCTCCCAGCGGCCTCTGCTCAACTGCGCGACCTGCCCCTCAATCACCCCTCAACCGCCGCGGCGGGGGCCCCTCCTCCACACCCCCGCCCCGACAGTGCATGTCCTGCACCTGCTGCACGCCTGTGGGGCCCTGTGCTTTCCTGTCATTTTGACTGTGACCTTTAGGTCGCCGAGCAGAACTCCCGGTTCTGCCCTTTGTAGGTCACTTAGCCTCTCTGCTGTCCTTTCCACACCTGTACAAGGGGGACAACTCAGGACCCTCCTTAGAGGACAAGAGGAGTCCAGGCTTGCCGCATGTGTCCCTCATAGGTCCCTCAGTGCCCCCTGCCTCTTCCTGGACAGTGGGCAAAGGCCTGGCTTTCCTGGGCACAGACTTGGGTTCCAGTCCCCCGGGGGACCCTGCTGAGTCCCTTCCCATCTCGAGGCTTCAGTTTCCTCAACACTGAAATGGGGAGAGAAACGCCCCAGGCCCCAGTCACGGCAACGGGTGACTGACATGCAGGTGGGGCCCCCTGGCACCACGCCTGGCACTTAGTGGGTCCTCAGAAAGAGAAGCATCTACAGAGCAGGGACCTGCTTGGTGAGAAAGGGGAGGAAGAAAGGGGCAGTACCAGCCTCCAGCTCCGGTGAGACCTGCTCGAAGTCGGGCACGTCCTTGACCAGCACGTTGGGCACTGTCCAGTTGAGCGACAGGCCTGCCTTCTGGCCTCTGTCATGACCCGTGTCCCGGGTCCCCAGAGCTGGGGACGGAGCCTCCTTAGACACCAACGTCCACAGCACCGGTTCCTTGGTAAGTCCTGGGTCAGGCAAGAGGAGGGACAGTGACCCCCTGTCTGCACTCTGCACTGCTCAGCGCCCACTCAGTGCCGGGCACCTGCTTGTCACGGGGTGAACCCAGGGCTCATCCCAAATGACCCTTCCCACGCCCCCCGCTGCTCCCCGTCTCCGGGGCAGCCTCATTTTCTCTTCCTGTCTCTTCTTTGAATTTTTCCTGTTCACGTTCTGGAGGTTAGTCGGAACCCTGAAGACCCAGTCTGGGGTTCAACTCTCGGCCCTGCCACCTGTTAGCTGTGTGACCTAACGGCTCCCTGCCTCAGTTTCCCTCTCTGTTTACCAGGGGAGGGAAAACCTGCCCTGTGTGCTTTTCTGAGACTCACATGAGTAACTAGAGCTGAAGCCGGGTCTTGGCGCGTGGCCGGTGCTCAGCAAATACATTCTCGATGCTGTGTGTTTGGGGCCATCCCTGGGGGCAACGGTCAAGGTCATGAATTTTGGGGCCAGACAACCTGTGTTCAAATCCCAGCTCTAGCACTTTGAAGAGCATTGCCCCATGGGGTGACATCCGAGCCCTCTCTGGCCCACCCAGTGCCCTGTGAACACACACACACACACACACTCACACACTCACACACACTCACACCTGCAGCCACACTGTTATGTTCCTTCAAGGTCTGTTCCTTCACTCTCATGCTTCTCTGACTAGACTCTCCTCTTCCTTTCCATCTTCAGCCCTTCAGACTCTCCCTCACTAGACAAAATCCAGCTTACCTGTCACCACCTCCAGGAAGCCCTCCTTGCCCACTCCACCCCCCACCCCCAGGCTGGGTCAGGTACCACCTCTGGGCTCCCACAGCCCCGAGCATTCCTCCGTCTCTCAGGGGAGATGTCACTCTCTGGATCTGTCCCCCTGAACCAGGCAGTGGGCAGCTCGAGAGCAGGACACGTGTGCGAGTCCTCCCTGGGCACCCAACTCAGGCCAAGCACAGAGCAGATGCTGAGGAAGAGAATAAGTGAGCCGAGGCCCATAAGACTTCAAGTGCCCAGGAGCCAGGATGTACCTAGCGCTTGCCGGGGGTGTAACCCTGGCTGCTGTGGCGACTGTCACCTACCACGTCTCTCCAGGAACCTCAGGGTGTCCAGGTAGCCTTGCCTGCAGTAGTGAGCCACTACCTGCCAACACACAGGGCGGGGTGGGCTGAGGAAGGCCTGGACTGCCCCTCGAGCTGGTGGTCACAGGCCAGAGACCTGTCTTCAACTGGAAGGGATTCCAGCCTATACTTCCCAAGGGACCTCTCAGCGAGATTCAAGGACCCCAAGGGGGGCCCAGCAGTGGGTGGGGGGCCAGAGACGGCAGCTGGGACAGATCTGCAGCCTCCTCCACGACTCCCTGGCTGGGGGCTCCTGCTCCAGCCCCCACCCCCCACCTAAGTTTCTGCCTCTGGCCCAGGGCACCTAGGTTGATGGGTGGGGGCCCTCTCTGCCCCGGTCTTCAGTCCTGGAAGCAGCCTGAGACCTCAGAGGGGCCCTGGAGCCCATGCCCCTCTGTCTCGGTCAGAGCCCCCGGCGCGGGGAAAGGGCACCTGCGGGCGGAGAGGAGCTCTGCCTTCCCTGGCCTCGAGGCCTCCGGGCAGCGAAGCCCCCTTTCTGAGCGCCGCGGTCTCCGGGGCTAGGAGAGGGGCCGGTGTGCTCGCCCCTCCTCTGGAGGATAGTGGGGAGGAGCCAGGCCGGGCCATTCGCTGCAAGGTTCTGGGACAGGGCCAAGGGCAGGGCTAAGGCCGGAGCAGACTGTTAGGGTGGCACACTGTTACCAAATCACCTGTTTTCCAGAAATACCGAGGGGCCAAAAACCAGGCAGTGCTGGTCTGCCGTTCGCCTTTTTCTGAGCCTGTGCCTCGCCTCCACACAGAGGGCCCATCGGGCCACAGTCCAGGGCAGCAGCCAGCAGCGTGGGCCCGGCTGGCTGAGGGTCTGAGCCCCGGCTTGGCAATGTCCAGGCTGCGTGGGTCTGAACAAGTCACTTAACCCCTCTGAGCCCGTATCAGAGACCCCGACCAGGAGGAGCGCTGGCAGAGGCCCCGCTGCAGCCCAGGGTCGGTGGTGTCAGCCTGAGGGCGTTGCCATCACCTGGGGCCCGCCTAACTCCATGTGCGCTGGGGAAGGCACTGAGGGCACAGCTTGGGCTCCAGGCTGCGGGTTCGAGAACTTGGCAGTAAGGCTCGGGACCTGTGTCCTAACGGCCCTGAGGCTTTGGGGAGGGTTCCCGGTCTGCCCCACCGGGCCCTGTATCGCGGCCGAGGCTCTCACACCTTCCAGATTGGGCACTGGGGCCAGACCTACCTCAGGGTCGGGGTTCAGGAGGCTGGAGACGCCCAGGAATAAGTTCGTGCTGGAGATCTGGAAGCTGGCGTTGAAGGTGTTTAGCTCAAAAAAGCTTGCTGAGGTGCTCTGGGGGCAGATGTCCACAGTCCCAGTGAAGGGCGACACGGTGATGGTGGAGGGGTCATCCGCAAAGGGCACGTTGTTGCTCAGGGCCCCGTCGATGTAGCGCTGTGGCGGGGTGCACGGCCCTGTCCTCAGGGTGCCTGCCCCCCTCCCACACCGCCACGGAGCCACCCGCCAAAAGTGGGCTGCAGCTGGTGACCCTGTGGCTGCCCCTGACTCACCGGGTCCGTTCTAGCCCGGGATGCCCTGAGCACCCCAGGACCAAGGGGAAAGCAGGCACACAGAAGGTGCTCAAGAAATGCAGGTGCCCCCCACTCACACCCCTCTTACCCGTGGGTGCCTCGGCCACTTACCTCCCCTCTGAACTCGGGGGGGATCAGCCCGCAGTAGAAAGGAAAGTACAGGGAGCACACCAAGGCCTGAGAAGACAGGAGTCAGTGGGCACCTCTGTTCACACTCTTCACGTTCAGAACCTGCTCCAAGCGCCCCGTCTAACCCCAGGGTAGCCCACGAGGTGGCTGTTACTTGTCCAGCGTCCAGGGGAGGGCACTGAGGCTCACGGAGGCATCAGGTCCCAGCCGTGTTCTCAGAGCAGAGAAAGAATCGGAACCCAGGCCCATCTCGACATCCACCCCCACTCCCTGTGGACAGGACCCTTGTGGACTTGGGGCTGCTACGAGGACGTCTTTCTTCAAGGGCAAACAGAGGCACCAAGTGCTGCTTCTCCACCAGTCTGGCAGGAATGCTCCTCCGAGAACCGAGGGGCATCCCCCAACTCGCTTTCCCGTGGACACTCGCTCCGACCGATGCTCCTGGGCTTCCCTGCCCACCTAGAATGCACGGCCTGTGCCTCCCCAGGGAGGCTTGGACCCGGGCGGCAATGGCAAGCCCCTGACGCAGCCCCTGACGCTATTGGTGTTGAGGTCATTCCCCGCCGGAGAGCATGGGAGCGCTGTCCTGAGCATTGAAGGGTGTGTACTGTGACCTCTATCCACTGCATGCTGGTCGTCTACACACGTGCACACATGCACACACACACGCAGTCAGGACACAGAACACTGTCTCCAGCTCGGCTACATGGCCCCCAGGGGAACATCAGTCTCGCTGAGAACCACTGACCTAGGGCTTGCCAAACTCGAAGAACAGAGAGCCTTGGTCTCCCAGAGCCCTTAGAAACATCCTTCCAGTCCTTTCTGGGAGACGCAGAACCTATCCTGGCTCTTCTGCATCCCGGACCCCAGTCTGGGTGGAAGGCGCAGACCCCAAAGGGGAGGGTGCGCAAAGCTGCGATGCAGGGAAGCACAGGTGTCCCAGCTCAGGCCTCAAGGGCACCCCCACCTCCAGTCCCGGCCCCCTTTCCTCCACCAGGCGGCTCTCTGTCACACCCTCCTCTTATTCCAATACTGGATCTGTTCTTAATTCATGGCAGATGTGGCTGTTGTCTGACCCCACACACGGCAGACTAGGAGCCCCAAAATTTAGGCAGCATTTTGGCCTGCATTGTTCCCTGCTCACAGCCACAGTGACCGGCACTTACAGATGTTCAGTAAATATCTGCCCGCTGCATCAGAAAGCACCTGGAGCCCTGACCAGGGTCGCTCAGTGGGTCGGGCATCGTCCGGCAATGCAAAAGGTCGCCAGTTCGATTCCCAGTCAGGGCATGTGCCCGAGTTGTGGGCTTGGTGCCCAGTCGGGGCACCTAGGAGAGGCAACCGATCAACCGATCCATGTCTCTCTCTCACATCGATGTTTCTCTCCCTCTCTCCCTCCCCTCTCTTCTCTCTAAAGATAAATTAATAAACTCTAAAAATGCAGGACCAGGGTGTGTTAGGGGCTGGCAGGCACCCCTCTGGAAAGAGCAGCCCTGTGGGGGGCTCTGACTGAAAAAGCCTGACCTTTCCCCTCCCCAACCACATGCCCTCTGTGTGCCCCTGGGGGCCCCCACTGCAAGCTGGGAGGTCTCCGTGCTCAGCTGGGCACCCCTGCTGCGCCTCAACTCCCTCATTTGTAAACAAACAGGGGCTTCGACACCCCCACCCTACAGCTGCACCTGCCCCTGGGAAGTGCCCAGAAGTCCCTCGGGCAGGAGGTGGAGCCACCCAACTGCCACCAGACCCTGGGGCCCACCATGTGCTCACCTGGATGACCTCGTCGCGGCTGGCAAAGTCCATGGCGATGAAGTTGTGGCCATCAGCCCAGCGGGTCAGCGAGATGCCCAGCCGCTGGGAGACCAGGGTGTGAATGTTGTCGGGCAGGATGCACTGCAGCTGCTCCTTGATGTGCTCAATGGGCGCGAAGGCGGGGTGGAAGGTGCCCAGGCTCAGCTGCTCGGCCCGCTTGGCCAGGGACAGGAGGTAGAAGCAGCACCGTTCTGCAAGCACAGGGGCAGGGACCTCAGCCACCAGGGCGCTGCCGGCGGCAGGCTTGACTTCCCTCCAGCTGCGAGGGACTGGAGGGTCCTCCCTTCTCCCCCTCAGGTGTGTGCCCAGCCCTGCGTCTTGTCCCGAGTGACCTTGGGAACAGTCTTCCCGGCCCTGAGCCTCCGACCCGGCTTCCGTGGAGTGGGGTAACTGTAGCCACGCGTTCGCAGGGCTCTCATGAGGCTTAAGGAGGAGGATGCGGGGTGTCAAGACGGTGGGCCGAGCGCCAAGCTCAGGGCCCTGGAACACCCCTGCCTCCTCAGCCATCGCCCCCCACCCCACGTCCGAATCGGCTTCTGCTGGGGCTGTCCCCGGACGCACCGGTGGGCATGTCTATGAGGAGGCAAATGGCGGCGAGGGCCCCGGAGGAGGAACCGTAGACGCGGCGGGCACCCCGGAGGAGGCGCGGGGCGCGCTCCCGCAGGCAGTGGGTCACGCCCACGTGGTAGAGGCCCAGGAAGCCCGCGCCGCTGAAGGACAGGTCCCAGCTGCCCTCCTCCTCGAAGCAGCTCATGTCGTGGGGCCGGGGCCGGGGCAGGGTCGAAACCGGGCTGGGAACCGGGGTCAGTGGCGGACGCTGCCGAGATGGGGCGCAGGAGGTGGAAGGCTCCCGGGCTGAATGAGGCGAGGCCCAGAAGGGAAGCCGTGGCGGGAGAGCCCTGGCCCCGCCCCTGAGCCCTGTGTGGTCCCCGGGCTGCGTCCACTGTTGCCCCAGCCAATGAGGTCCCGGGTCTGAGGCCGCCCCCTCCCTCTCCTCCAGGTGAACCCCAGGTGTGTCCCAGAAAAGTGCCAGCACCGCCCCCACGTGCTCGTCCTGGGCCAGCAACTGGCCGCAGGTGACTGGGCTGCGGGGGAAATGGGACCAACTCTTGGTCGCATCCCTGGTAGTCTTGAAGGAAGCTTTATTCCTGACCTCAAATGACAGCAGAGAAAACGGAGGGCGGGGGCGTTGGGGGTGTTGTGAAAGCTAGGAAGTGGCGGAGCGGGACCCACAACACCTGGTCTTTGGGATCAAAGCGGATTTAATTCTGCAGCAGGTGAGCTGGCCGGCTGGGGGCCCAGGGAGAGCTGTGGGAGGCATGGAATCCGGGCTGCGGACTCTGCAGTGGATGGAGCGTCAGCCTGCGAACCAAGGGGTCCGGGTTGGGGTCCCGGTTGGATTCCCCGGTCAGGGCACATGCCTGGGTTGTGGGCCAGGTTCCCCACTAGGGGGCGCACAAGAGGCAACCACACATTGATGCTTCTCTCCCTCTTTCTCCCTCCCTTCCCTTCTGTCTCTAAAAATAAGTACATCTTTACAAAAAGAAATTAACACAAGAATCACGTAACAGTACAAGAGTAAACTGTTCCGCCTGCCACTCTGTCCACCCTCAGGCTACAGACAGAGGGACTGCAGGCACCGACCTCCACTTTCTGCAGCGGTTCAGGACGGCAGTCCTGAAGCTGTTTTCCGTGGTGCGTAGGAATGAGCCGAAGAAAATGTACGGAGGGGAACGGAAGTCGGGTTCCGGGCAGAGGAACGAGTCACAAAGGTGGGAAGGCCAGAGTGAACCCTGCACGGGCATTGAGGGATCAGAGAAGCTCGTGGGTGTGGCTCTGCTGGTTGATTACTCTCAAGGCCATTTGTTTCCATTTGGCAGCTCTGCCCTCTGACCCCGTCCGGAAGGAAAAACACCCGGAAGGCAGGAGCGAGCGTGTGCACACCAAGATCTCGGTTTTCTAAACGCCTCTCCAAGCAAAAAGGAAACGCTGGGGAGGGGGCAGGACGACTGTGGACTCCAGCCGGACGGGCGTGAGAGGAGCCCCGGGCATCTTATGCTGAAAGCAAGTCTTTAAGAAATGAGGAGGCTTGTCAAAAGGTTACAGGAGCCAGGTTGGAGGGGGCTTCACTGGCCACATCTGGGACCATGTGAGCATCCAGACAGACCATTTTAATAACAGAATGTCCACGGACTGAGACAGAGCCTGTGAGTCCACCAAGGGGGTAGATGAACAGGTACATGGAGAAAGCCCAGCTCTGCCGCATGTAAACGCTCAGTCACCTTTGCAGAAAACAGAGAATCATTCTGTGAGATTCTCAGGGATAATGGATTTGACCAACAGTCATCAACAGAGGCCAAATCTGGTGGGAAGCGGGAACAGGGCATTTACAGAGTTTCCAAGTAACCCCCCTCACATTTGCTATTCGTTTCAAAAGTTAAAAAAAAAAAAAAAGCACATTATAGTGGATTAACCTTGCAAATACAGCCATACCCAAGTATCAAAGTCATTGTCCCCAATAACAGGACAGACTGACATTGCATGCCTCCAGGTCGGATCCCCTAAGAACACGGGAACGACAGAATAAGGACCCTCTGAAGGAGGCAAGATGCCCAGAATCCAAGAATGTGTTATCTTACATGCCAAAAGGTCTTCGCGGATGGGATTAAATTAAGGACCTTAACCCTGGCCAAGTGGCTCAGTACGTTGGAGCACTGCCCCATACACGGAAAGTTTGTGGGTTCAATCCTTTATCAGGGCACATGCAGGAGGCAACCAGTTGATGTCTCTCCCTCTCTCTCTCAGATCGATACACACACCCTCAGGTAAGATTATTCTGGGCTGCCTTCGTGGGCCTGTCATTGAAAGGCGCCTTTACCAGTACAAGAGGGAGGCGGAGGAGTTAGAGACTCAAAGATGCTACAGTGCTAACTTTGAAGACGAAGGAAGAGGCCATGAGCCAAGGAATGTAGGTGTCGCTCAAAGGCAGGGAGGGGGTTCTTCTCCCTAAAGTCTCCGGAAGGAACACGGCCCACCCGCCGCTTTGAGTTTAACTCCGTGGACCCGTTTTAGACTCCTGGCCTCCCAGACCATAAAGCAGTAAGTCTGTGTTTTTCTGAGCCACGTGGCCTGTGGTCATTTGTTACAACTGCCACAGGAAACCCAGACACGCCACTGCTGTAGCATTCCTGACGGAAATGGCTGACTTGGGTGGTATTGTGAGGGACTATTTAGGGCATTAAGTTAGATTAAGGGACATTCTGCTAATAACTTGCCTGTACTCTTGAAAAAAAAAAAAAACATTCCCTCCCTGCCCCCAGCTCCTGCCTGCATCCCGGCTGCCGCACCTGGCTCCGGATGGGCCAGGATCTCGCAGAGGGGCTTCCCGCAGAGCCCAGGGCCCAGGTCTGAGAACTGGACTCCAGGCCACCAGACTCCCAGAGCGGACACTGCTGAGACAAGCCGCTATGTCTCTCTGGGTCTCGGTCCCCCCACCTGTAAGTCGGGAAATGGATGTGCAGCAGTCGACTGCAGACCACACTCACACACACACACACACACGCCCTGGGGCATCCTCTGGCCATTGCCATTGCCCACGGACTGAGAAAATACTTCATGGCTGAGAGTTGCGATGGACTCAGTGATACTTTGGGAAATAGCGAGCAGTTTATCGGTCACAGCAAACACTAGAACACATTTGTCCCTATCTGTGCAAAGCCTCTTTGCCCACGACACAGGCTCACAGAGCCCGGGCAGGGCCCCGCTGATCGGCAATGCCTGGCGTGGAGCCTGGTGCGCAGGAGCTGATCACATTGTGCCAATGACATTGACGGCCGACAGGCAGGCCCTGGGCTTGGGTCCAACTCCAAAGGAGGGAGGTGGGCACTGGGCTCAGAGAGCAGGCCCCAGTCCGACTCTCGGAAGCCAGGGAGTGACTTCCCACGGAGGGTTTAGAGGAAGTGTTCAGGCCACCAGCGCAGGCTTTGCTGGGAGACGCCTGGAATCCAAGCTACCCTGGACCGATGGGCCTGGAGGGGCCAGCAGAGATACTGGGTGTGCTCGGGGCGGAGAGAGATGGGAACCCAGACAGAGGGGCCCCCAAGAAGGGCAGGAGCGTGGGGCAGGGATGGCACCCCCAGGCTTCCTTCGGGACCCGAGGAGGAAGCCAAGGGTGGAAGGGCTTTAGAGGGCCTCTCCAGGGCCAGCCCCCGAGCCACGGTTTCCCAGCTCACTCTCCCAGTCCCGGGAAGCAGGATTTTGTGCCCGTTTTGTAGACAAAGGCACTGGACCCCAGAGACGCCAAGTGGCTTGTCGGAGCCACCCCACTTGTAAGGGCCAAGCCGGGGCAGAAGGCTGGGCCTCCCGACCCACGCTGACCCCAAACACTGACTCAGTCTACAAGGAAAGAGGGGCCAGCTCTTCACCTTGTCACCGAAACTCAGCCCTGGTTGTGACCCTGTTGACACCCACTGAGTGGCCGTGGTGTGGCAGGTGCCCTCAGGAGCAGCCAGGTTGGTGGGCAGATCCGCTGTGACAGCGACCGGACAGGCACGGACTTCCCCCCAGGGCGGCTCCCAGTGTGGGCCCGGCCCCGCCCCTGAGCCCCCTGGGGTGCCAGGTGCAGCTTCCTGCTCCCCTCACAACAGCTGGTGCGCGGACCTGGCCTCTGGACCAGGCCCGGCCTTGAAGAGGGGCCAGGAGCCACCCCCTCACCCCTGGTCCTGGTGACCCCAGGACGGGACAGCTGGGAGCTCAGGGAGAACAGTAACTGTCCCCTCCACCAATGAGACACCGAGGCAGCCATCCCTCCTTCCCCGGTCTAGTGTCCCTCCCACCCCGCCAAAGGGACTTAGGAAGGCTTACAAAATATATCCTGAATATGATGATTTTTTTCTTTTTTAATCCTCACTCAATTTTGATTTTAGAGAGAGAGGAAGGGAGGGGGAAAGAGAGAGAGAGAGAGAGACAGTGATCGGTTGCCTCCCGAACACAACCTGACTGGGGATCGAACCCCAAACCTGCGGGTGTGCTGGAGGACACTCCAACTGGCCAGAGCACTGTGATGTTTTTTAGTCTGGACAGAAATGGGACCAAGGGGGAAATCCCAGAGATGACATTGAAGTTGACCACGAGCTGCAGCCCAGGGGTGTGTGAGCTCGGTCCTCAGGACGGGGCACTTGAAACCCCTCGGCCAACCGGCCCCTGGCCCTCGTTTGGAAGGACTAAGTGTGGGGGAAGCAGGCAGGATCCCCTGGGAGACCCCAGAGGCAGGGGCTGGTTTAGGGAAGCGCAGTCTCCCGGGGAAGCCCAGGCTGGTCCTGGAGCCGCACCCTCTTCCCCACACCCCTCTCTCCCCTAAGTGTGTTCAGAGAATCTGTACGTGGGCTTCACTCCGGGCAGGTCAGGGAAGGCTGCCTTGAGGAGGAGTCCGGACAGGGCCTTGAAGGAAGAGCAGACTGGGGGAGGCAGAGACTCCGGGAGGGTATTCTAAGGACCCTGAGGTGGGGAAGCATGGGGTATGTCCTAGACTCGGTGTGGGTGGCAGGGTGGGGGGACCCATGGGGTAGAACAGAGGCCCTGCAGGGGAGAGATTCGAAATGCGGCTGGTGGAGGCAGGGGGCTCTAGCAGAGTGGATCGGGCCGGTGGGGTCCCAACCGGGTGCAGCAGCTGGGCCCGGGCCAAGTCAGAGCAGATGAGCACAGGGGCACTGGGCTCCTGACCCCACCCGGCCAGCCCTACCCCACCCACAGCACCCGCTCTGGGACCCCAGCCCCAGGGCCCTGGAAAGAAAGCAGGAAGGGGAGGCTCGGCTTGCCGGGCCGCGCAGCTGTCTCCAGCCTTTCTCACGCCCGGCCAGGGCGACAACAGGGCTCTGCAGGCCCGAATTCAAACCGGCCGCCCCTCGTTGAGCTGGTCTCCCCTCTGCGCTGCCTCCAAGGGGAAGGGCCTTGCAAACAGGTGGCGCTGGGTGGGGGTACCTCACTGAGCCCCTATCCCTGCCGTGGGGCTGCGCCGTGGGAGCCTGCCTTGGGAGGGTGTTTGGATACGGGAGCGAGACCGGCCAGGACAGAGCACTCTAAACGCTTTGGCCCTCCAGCCAATGGCACTGGTTTGGAAGGACTGTGTGCGGCTGAGGCAGGACCGCCTTTGCGAGTGGCAGAGGGGGCAGGGGCGGGCAGAGCCGGACCTCTGGGACAGCACCAGGTCACCGGGACCTTCTGGCCCCTGTGCTCTGCCAGGTGACTGCTCCGTGCAGCCAGGTGGCCACCCAGCCCCCATCGACAGGCTGCAGTAGTGTTTCCAGCACAGGACTCAGGAAAGCAAGGCTCCGCCTTCTACCCTGGCCTGGCCTTATGACCCCAGCCCCCCCCTCTACCTCCCCACCTGGGTTAGAAACTGAGCGTCCCTGGGCCGGCCTGGCGCTTGCCCTCACTCACCAGGCCCTCTTGGCTCTTCCCTCCCGCCTTGGGGCCTGGCAGGCCCATCAGCCCCATCGGCACCTGTCACCTGTAGCCACCAGCAACATCCTCCCCCAGCAGGTCTTTCCCACATACACTGCAGGTGGCCCCAATCCCCGGCTCCACGTCGCGTCACCCACGCAGGTGTAAGCCCAGCTCTCTGAGCCCACACTGCCCCCGAGGGCTTCCGGAGCCTCCTAGGTCACCACTCCCTCACCCTCTCTGGGTCTGTTTCCTCACCAGGGTGGGGCCGGGGCCGAGTGCACCTGCCTACCTCGCTGCCAGCAGGCACAGGCCTTCCAAATTATTGGATGAAACCCCACCTTCCAAGTGAGCGACTCAGGTCACACAGGAAAGACTGGGGAAGGAAGCCCTGGGTATTGTTTTATTTTTTGTTGCTTTAAGGTTATTTATTTATTTATGTTTAGACAGAGGGGAAGGGAGGGAGAAAGAGAGAGAGAAACATCAATGTGTGGCTGCCTCTCTCATGCCCCCCGCCAGGGACCTGGCCAACAGCTCAGGTACGTGCCCTGACTGTGAATCGAACCAGTGACCCTTTGGTTCACAGGCTGACGCTCAATCCACTGTGCCACAGCAGCCAGGGCTGGGTTGTTTTTTTAAAAGGGGAATTGTACTGAACGTCAGCACATGAGAGTACAAGGGTAGAACGTCTCGGAGAGTCCCACAAGACACTGCACTCCGGCGCCCCTGGGGGGCAGAGACGGGAGTGGGGGGACTTACTGGGGGAGAGGTGCACGTTCAGTCTGGACATGTTATTTTACTGTGTGTGTCTATGAAGCGTCTTCAGAGAACCCGAGCAGGGTAACAGCGCCTTTCCCCAGAACTGCGGACTCATGTGATGCGTCAGAGGGCAGATAGAATCGGTGCACCCAACAGCGCTTCACAGACTGTAGAGCCCCGTGCTCTCAGATCTGGCGCGATGAAGGCTGCCTGGGTTCTAACTCTGGCCCCAGCGCTTCCTGGCTGGTGACCTGCAGTAATTTAACTGCCTTGTGCCTCAGTCCCCTCGCTGGTCAAACGGGGTGATAACACGACCCCTGCCCCGGGGCTGTTGAGGATGAGATGGGAGAGTGCAAGCAGGGCGGCAGCGATCACCCAGCCCTTGCTGGCTGTAGTTACCACTGTTACCACGTCCTGCCGGCTCTGCCCATCCCCGCCAGCAGACAGAGGGGCCTGGAGGGCCCTGGCGTCCGTGTTCAGATGCACACAGACAAACAGATGGGCCCTCACGGAGGCCAAGTGGTGCGAAAGAAAAGGGAAGACCTACCCAGCAAGGCGCCAGGGAGGCGGGCGGCCCTAGAGGTGATGGAGGGTGAGTTAAAGAAGCGAGTCACTCGGGGCCTGCGCAGCTGGACTGGTGGGGGGCAGGGTCCTGGGGAGCAAGGGGAACGTGCCCCCTCTCACTTATTTTTAGCAGAACCAATCAACCTTCACAGCTCTCTGAGGACAGAAGTGACAACCATGGGGACACCCCCAGGGACCACTGTGCAGGTAGTGTGGCCCCTCCTCCAGCCGTCCACAACAGCCACTCCACTCGAACTAACAAGACCGGCCAGTGCAGGTGCGGTGGGCAGACGGGTTCCCCACGGGGTTGGGGGGACTGGCTGTGAGGGGTCGAAACCCCCACAGGAGACCTCGGAAATACTTTGGGGGATGGACCTTCCTCTCAGTTGAACAGATGGAGTTTTGAGCTCGAGACCCAGGTCTGACCATAAGGGTCGTCCCCTCTGGAGGCAACTTGCAGGTGGAAAAAGAATGAGAGGGCAGCGGCTGACCGCTGGGGCCCGGGCAGCAGGCCACCGAGATGGTGACGGGGCTGGGCCGGGGTTAAGACGGCCACAGCGGAGACAGCTAGGAGGAGAGGGCAGAGATGGGGACCCGGGAGGCAGCGCGGGTTTGCCGGCAGGTCATGAATTCAGCTGCAGACATGTCTGTCCCCGAGGCCCCTCGTTCCCGGCGGAGGCAGGTGAAACCTGGAGAGCGGCACGTGTCGTCCTTACGCAGCCGTGCTGGCCCTGCCCGCGCCGTCCCCACCTCCCTGCTGCAGCTTCCAACGTCTACTGAGCATCTATAAACAGAACCCAGCTTCCCAATCTGCTCCTGCAGGAGCCCCGCCAGGATAGTCACCCGCCGACACCGTCACCTCGGTGGGCAACACCAATCTCTCCACCCGGGCCTCTGCACCAGAGCCGGCGTGGGGAGTTCTGTCCAGACGTGTCTTGTGCGTGAGCCGGCACCCTACTGCCTTCCCGCCGAGGGTCGCTGGCGTCGCCGCCCTGGGTTTGGCTCTGCATCTGTCAGATCTGCGCCTGCCCCTCTGCCCCTCTGCCCACCCCCCCTGCCCCCGGCCAAGCTGCGTTTGGAAACCTGAGTGGACAGCATCCTCAACCCGGAGGCTGCGGGCCAGCACGCTCCTGCCATCCTGCACCGACTCCCCGGCCTGTGGTAGGACCCCCTGGGCTCTCTCCACAGGGTCCGAGGCTAGGGTGTGTCAGAGTCCCTGGATGACTCTGGATCCCGGGAGGGAGCCCAACCACAGCACACAAACCCGGACCCCCTGACGCCGCCCCACCCCAGGCGTGGCTGTGCTGGGCCTCCCGGAGGCTCTGCCTCAGATCCTGAGGGACCCTGGGCACCTCTGAGGACCCAGTTCAGCTCAAGTCCCCTTCCCATCACCCCAGCGGGCGCCCAGCCTTGCTCGAACTCCTCGGTCGGCGTGGAGCCTCCTGTGGGGCAAGGCGCCCTCTTTCCTACCAGCCAGGCCTGACCGTGAGAGTGGACCTCCCGGGACGTCTGCGGCTGCTTCCGGCTGGGCCTTCTGAGACCCCGACAGGCTCCGCCTGGGGTAGCCTCTCGGAGACAGGCATCTGGGGTCCCCAACGGGTGCTGAGACCACCGTGTGTTAGCTCATGGCCCAGGGGGCTTCTGAACCTCCTGCGGGTGGCCAGGGCCACTCTGAGATGCAAGACGCAGCCAAACACACCCACCCTCGAGAGCCACCCAGCTGATTCCCCTCCTCCTTCACAGGCCCTGCTTCTGCCAAGGCTCCCCTCCCTGGAGCCCGATCTGCGGACCGCTCACGGCCACCTCGGCCCGAGTCCCTTTCCCAAAGGCTCTGGCACCGCCTGCTCCCCGTGCTGCTCAGGCGTTTGGGTTTGGGTGTTTTTTCCCCCTTAAAGTCTAGAACAGCAGAGTCCCATAGAAATAAGCACACCAGCTAAGCCTTCTATTACTGTTAGCCAGAAAAGTAAAAAGAAAGAGGTGAGATTATCTTCAATCATGTATTTTATTTAACTCAATATAGTCAAAATATTGTCATTTCAACTTGTGGTGACTATAGAAGAGTGTGATTTATTCTTTTTTACCTAAGTCTTCTAAGCCTTTTGCTCTCAAGACATATCTCAAGTCAGCTGTGAAATTCTCAGCAGCTGAAGGGAATGGGAGGGACCCTGCCGAAACAATGAGGCTGTGTTTAATGAAAAACCATTTTACACGCCTCTGGTTTATAAATTTACATTTTAACCAGTGAAAGTAAAATAAACTCAGTTGCTCTGGCACGTCGGCCACATTTTAAGTGCTCAGCCCCACAGGTGGCTGGTGGCCGTCCCCTCCGACGGCGGCCGCAGAGAACCAGAAAGAGGCACCCACGCTTCCCGGCACATCCTGCTCCCCAGGCCCCTGGGGTCTTGGGGCCGAGGGGACACGTGGCCGCCTCGAGGGAGCCCACCACCCACCGAGGGGGACGCACATCTCTGGGCGGTAGGCTGGAGAAAGGCCCAGGTGTGCTGTGACAGCCCCTGAGAGGTCGGGAGCGTGGGCCTCGGGGGCCGGGTATTCGGTGGGGACGGGCCAAGGGGCTTCAGAGAAAAGGCAGCATTTACACTGGGCCTTGGAGGTTCAGTGAGGATTCAGCGGGCAGGGAAGGGGAGACTCGAGGGAGGGAAAGTACGAGCAAAGGCACCGAGGCAGAGTGGGGTCGGGGAGGAGGAGAACCCAGCAGGGCAGGCTTGGGAGAAGGGGCCTGTCTGAGTTTCTGCATATTTCGTACTTCAGGAATTGGAGTCTGCAGATTTGGGGGTGGCTGTCTGAGATCTTCCAGAGATAGCTACCCCAAGGCCAGTCCTGAAGAAACTTGGGTTCACCCCCACAGGGCCCTGGAGGGCCCCCTAGACTCTGTGAGGGGGCGGAGAAAAGGCCACCACCCAACAGGTGACAGCCAAGCTTGTTTGAGGCCCGAAGACACTCCCTGTGCATCCCTGGGTCCCTCCCACGGCCCCACATCCAGTCTCTGTCTGTCTGTTTGTCCAGGAGGAGGTGACAGGGACATGGACGGGGGGCTCTCGGGGCTGGGAACCCCCCGTAGTTGATGTGGTTGCGTAAGTTGACTTGCAAAACACTCACCCAAGCTGTTCATTCACAACCAGTGTACCTGACCACGTGTGTGCATCAAAACTCACTTTAAAAACTTAAAATAAGCCCTGGCTGGTGTAGCTCAGTGGATTGAGTGGGGACGGTGACTCAGAAGGTCGTCAGTTTGATTCCTGGTCAGGACACATGCCTTGGTTTCAGGCCAAGTCCCCCGCTGGGGGCCACATGAGAAGCAACCAGACATTGATGTTTCTCTTTCTTTTGCCCTCCCTTCCCCTCTCTCTAAAAATAAATAAGTAAAAATTTTAAAAAGTTACCAAAAACCCTTAAAATAAAAGCCTCTCCTTCCAGCCACCGGGCTCTCACTCATCCCCTCCCAGCGCCCTCCTCTGCATCCTGGGCCCACCTTTTCTTCCCCGGGAGCCCCCACTCCCCACCTGTTTTCTTGGGTAGAGCCGCTCAGCCCCTCGGAGGTCTGCTCAGCCCGCCACGTGAACCTCATTTCTGAGGCCCGGGTTCACATCTGGGCCTCACCGGCTGGTCACTGTCTGACTCAGCTCGGCGGACAGACATCAGGCACCTCAATTCCCTCCCTCTGTGCATGGGGACATGACAAGACGTCCCTCATAGGGTTATAGTGGGGACTGAAAAGGGTGATGTTCGTGGAACATTGAGTGGGGCCCTGGTGCGTGCCAGTTCTCACTGAACCTCCCAAAGCCCTGCCACACCACGAAGAGAGGGCCTGCCCCAACCGAGGCCGGGGGGTTTCGGTCCCAGCCTGGGAGACCCGTGCGAATAACCAGTGTGACCAGTCCTAGGACAGATGCCGAGGCTGGGACCCAGGAAGGGCACAGCTGGCTCAGGTCAGGGCGGCCATCTGCCTCAGCGGGGTACCCCCGGGGGGTCCTCAGAGAGCTCGTGGCATGCAGAGAGGCCAAAGTTGGGGTGAGGAAAGGGTCCTCTCGGCATAGTGAGGCCGAGATGTGGGGCACTGTGGGGGCCGGTGAGAAGAGCAACCTCGGGTGCTGGGACAGCCTGGCACACAGCCACAGGTGTGGGCGAGCCCTAGAGGCACTGGTCTTGGAGTCAACTGTAACATGGTGAGGCCGAGAGTGAGGCCAGCCTCCCCAGGTGGTGTCTGAGTAGGCGCCAAAGGGGCATAGGCATTTGCCAGGCAGAGAGCAGGCAGGTCTGGGGGTGTCCAGGATACGGGGCCCTGTCCCCATGTGGAGGTTGACGCCTTGGAAGCTTGCATGGAGCTCAATCTGGGCACCCAGGTTCCTTCCCCACGTCCCAGTCTGAACGTCGCCTGACCTCTTGGCTCAGCTCATTGGCCTTTATGCATTACAGACTTTTTGTGGCGGAGAGTGGTGGGGAGTAGTGTCCAGGTCAATCCAGAGTCTCATTTCTGCCTTTAGTTTTGTTTTTTTTTTTAAGTTTTTAAAGCCCACTGACACAGAGGTTCACTCACAGTTACCCAGGGCTGCCTAAGTGCCTTAGGTGAGGGGGGGTTTAAACGGTAGGCCCGGTGGGGGGCCTCAGGTGGCGGGGGGGGGGCCCTGGTCTAGGTACTTCAGTGCTTGTCAGTGCTCCCTCCCCCTCTCTCCTCCAGAAGACAGACTACCTGCCCTGAACTCCCTAACTTGGGGTCTGAGCTGCGTGGGACCTGCCTGCCGGTCCTTCAGCACTTGGGGGGTGCTCAGCCCAGGTCCCCCCAGGGCCTCACGCTGGGCCCTGAGACCTCCAGCTGGGCTCTCTCTCCTCTCTTGGTCGTGACTCACCTTGGGCTGCAGTGGCCGGCAGAGGTCCAAACAGGAACATTGCAAATAGACGATGGCAAAAACCCCTGGGCACTAAACCCCTGACTGTCCTTCCCCGGCAGCCAAATGCTTTTCCTCCCTTCCTCCACCTTCCCGCTGCACTCTTCCTTTTTTCTTTTTTCCATGAATTTTTTTTATTGTGGAATAATTTCAGATTTAACAAAAAGTGGCAAAGAAAGAATTCTCGTCGGCCCTTCACCCAGCCCCCCTGATGCTGACATTTCGCAGAACCCAAACACCTTGTCAAAACTGCTCTTTGCCTCCTGAAGTGAGAACGGCTACTGTACAAAATGAGTGACTTCTGTCTGTGTGGCCTCAAAGTTTGCGGGTGGGGTGGCCCCTTCCCCGGTGGTCTGCTATGGCTGAGGAGGCCAAGCCAGGGTGGGGGTGGTGGGTGCAGAAAATAGTCTGGAAAGGCAGGCATTGGACTGAGAGGGAAGGGTGGGAGGATGGAGCTCAGAGCCCTGGCGCCCTTGGCCACAGGAGAAGGAGCGGGAGGGGAAGCGCTGCCCTTGTTTTCGTGTACCCAGGGGCAAGAAGCAGGGAGCCTCCTTCTGTGGGAGCGCAAGGAGGTCGCCAGCCTCAGAGCGTGAATTCCAGCTCTCCATTATCACCTGCTGGGTCAGGGGCAAGACCCTTGGCCTCCTTTGCCTGGTGTCCTCGTCTGTGAAGTGGAAACAGTGTCTCACCCACTAGGGTTATTGCAAAACTGAGTGGGAAGGTCTGGGTAACAGGCCGTGGCTGGCCCAGGATCCCTCTTTCTGTCCTCGTTCACTGTCCCTTGGCCTCAAAACCTGACTCTCCCTCCAGCCCCATTCATCTCTTTATTGGTCAATAAGCTGTTCTCCTTACTTTGGAACTATGAACTCATGTAATCCACGGAACAACTCTAGGAGGCCAGGTGCTAGGATTTTCTGCATTTCACCCTGGGGCCCAGGGGGGTGAGTACCTTGTCCCCACCTCCCACCCCCGCGGCTATGTGTCCTTTGGAAGGCCTACCCGAAAGCACTGTGCTAGGGCTCTGGATGGCTTGGGCCCCCTCCCCCAGCCCGAGCGGCCCTGCCCCGCTTGCCTTCAGGGCTCTGTTGCAAGGCAGCAAGCATGAACTCTGCACACTGACAGATGTGCTTCCATCCCAGCTCTGCCATTTACAAGAAGCCTGAGCTGAACTGCCTGCCTGCACCACGTTCCTGCCATTGAGCCAGCCCTTACAAAGAAGTTTCCGGAATTCTGTTTCAACCAATAGCACCGAGACTTTCTTCATTCAGTTGAAGCCACTCAGTTATATCCCACCATATTCCCCGACCAATCAGAGTGGCTCTTTTCTGACCAATCAGAACAGCGCCTTTGGGGCCAACCGTTGAGGAGTTGGTGTCCTCATTTGCATAAGGTTGCACCAATCAGGGATTGAGGGCAGGGACTGCTGTCCATGGGAGTCAGCTCCCTCAGGCTCTGCATTTTCCTGTTCTGCCCCAAAATGCATTCGCCCAGCTGGAGCTGAGACACCAAAAATGTCTGGAGCAGACCGGCACAGAGCAGAGCTGCCCAGCCTGAGAGGGGCCTGGCACCAGGGCTGCCCTACAGCCATGCTGTGTCACAATGAGCTGTTTTTCACCAAATAGTGTCCTTCTTCACCCTAAAATGGGGATACCTGTTGGCACTGACAGGGCACCAATGATCGCTGGTTGACGGGGCTGTTCCTAGGGAGTCCAGCCAGAAGTTCTGTCTCAGGGGCCTGGTCCCATGCTCCTTCTACCAGAGCAGCCTCTTCCGTCCCGCAGTCTTGGATGACTGAGGGCTTCCCAGCCGTGCCCTGCCTCCTGGGTCAGCCTGAGCACTGCTGTTTCCAACGTGGCCTTTCCTTCCAGAAAGCCCCCCCCCACCCCCACTCTGCTCAGCTGTGCCCCATTGCTGCTGAAGGTCCTCCTCCCTCTGAGGTGCCATCTCATCCGGTGCCACGGGGAGTAGCTCTGGGTTTGCACCTGGCATGGGTCCCCCTTTGATCTTTTTTCAGTTGGGTGTGTGTTCCTAACGCTGCTTTTGTCCCCTCCTTTCTCTGAGGCTCTGGTCACAGTGTCTTCAAGGACAGCCTGTTGCCTTCATTACAAAAGCCTCCGGGCCACTTTAAATAAGTACAAGAATTTTCTGAACTCAAATGATGCCTATCTACAAACCAACCCACAATTTTGAAACACAAAATTCAATCTCTTGGGTACATCCTAAACTGTTTCAATTTTTGAAATTGAATTTCAAGGTGTGGGGCATAAAAAGTTCTTGGAGTGCCTTCTCTTCAGCCCCAGCACTTCCCCCACCACCCCAGGGGGCCATAGCTTTCATAAGTGTCTGACTCCTGCCCCCCACTCCCAAGCCCCAAGGCTTGCCCACTGGTGGTGCCCCAGCCATCACTCCGGCCCTCCCTGCCCAAGGACACCTTCCTGCTGCAAGCTCCGCTCTGGGTTCAGCCAGCTCCTGCAGTGCTGAGTGGGCGGCTCTCACAGAGACGAGCATAGGAGAACTGACACCCCAGTTCCTCCCCCCCCCCACCGACCCCAGGGCACGATGTTTCTCCTGGAAAACCCCAACAGGACTGAACCCCACCTACCCACAGTAGTCACCACTCCCAACTAAGACACCGCTTCCCTTCTCATTTCCCTACGCCCTCTGGTGCCTCCTGGGGCCACTTGGCACTAAGTCCTAGTCTCTGGGCCAGTCGGCTTCTGGAGCAGCCCATCTAAGATGGCACCTAAGGCACTGAAGAACGGCAGGCGTGGTGAGCTAAGAAAATGTGCAGGGCTGTGAAGATGGTTAGATCAGAAGGAGCTTCCATGCTTAGCCTGACATGGGGAAAGGATATCACTTTAGCCTTCACTCACGTACCCACTCATCCATGTATCCCTTTAATAAACACCAGGAAGGCCCCTCGGGGCAGGAGAGAGCCCACCACTGCCGGCAGGTGGGACCATGCTGATCGCTGCCGGCAACATGGCCTCTGCCATGCCACCAGGGGTGTCTGTCTGTCCTCTCCATGGCTTGTCTGACCCTCAAGTTCACCCAAGCCCGTGCTCTCCTAGCACTGCCAGTGGGAGTGTTACCAGATGGGGTCTGGGCCAGAGAGGGTCTGCCTTGGGCCCACCCACAGTGCGTGAGTTCTTGACTTTGTGCAGGAAAGATTTCACAGCACAAGTCCAGGGGACTTTGGAGGGCACATTCATCAAAGCTGGGACAGCCAAACAAAGGAAGGATTTAGGGTAGAAGAAGCAATAGGAGAGAGCCTAGGCAGGGCTGCTCCAGCTTTCTAAGAACTAGAAGTCACAGTAAAAAAAAAAAAAAAGTGAGCTTACTGGGAAGTCAGAGAAAAAGGGGGCCTTGGAGACAGGTTCAGGGGGTGAGCCTGGGATGAGCGGCTGCCTGGTTGCCAGTTTCGTGGGGACCCTAGGAGTTTAGGAGACAAAGAGCAGAGACACAAGGCATGAGTGTGTTCCAGCGAGAGTGCAGCTCGGATTGTCTTGAAGCTTTGAATCTTTTTTTGGCACTGGAATTTAAGGGAGGTGTTGGGAGGATCTTAACATATTCAGGTGCGCCCTTCAATACGTTGATTCATCAAAATGTGCAAATAGAGGGGTCAGGGATTATTTTCTGGGTAGTTTTACTTTTAAAGAACTTTCCTGGAGAGGAATGCCCCGGGATGGTCTGGAATGTGTACATCATTTGCTCCTAAGTCTTCTTGGTTAGGGAGGAGAAACTTTGTGAAATTGCCCCAGTTGTTTGGTCTTGTTTCTCTCTCTCCCCCCTCTCTCTTTTAAACTTTTAAAAATATATTTTTTTTTAGAGAGGGGAAGGGAAAGAGAAAGAGAGGGAGAAAGTGTGAGAGAAACATTGGTAGGTTGCCTCTTGCATACGCCCAGCTGGGGATCTGGTTGGAAACCCAGGCGTGTGCCCTAATTGAGAATTGAACCAGCAACCCTGTGGTTTACTGACCAGCACTTAATCCCCTGAGCCACACCAGACAGAACTGGCCTCACTCTCAAAGAAAAGAAAAAAAGAGTTTTCGGGTGAGGATAAAAAATAAAATACCGAGGACCTAAGTGGGCAACTGAACTTCTACTTTCTCCCTAAGTTAAGGGACGGAAAAGGGGAGCCGTCTGTCTCCGGGACAGCTGGGTCCTTTAGAGCTACAGAGAACTCTCCGCACCTTAGACCTCCCCCCTCGGGCAAGCCCGCCCCCGCCCCCGCCTCGCCCCCGCCCCCGCCCCAGAGCTCCGGAGGAGCAGGGACAGGTGGGCATTCTGACCCCATTAGGCCACCTGCGCGCTCTTTTGCACTGACTGAGGGGGCGGGGCTGCAGGGCTGACGTCACGCAGGGAACTCAGGAGCTGCTCCGCCCCGGCCTCCGGTAGAGCGCGTTCGGCCGTGCAGAGGTGCGGGCGTTGGGTTAAGCGGCTGTATACCACGGACTCGGACCCTTAGCTCCAAACCCCGCAGCCGGGACGCCAACCCCGCACCCCGAACGCGACGCCGCTATGTACGACCCCAAGCAGAGCTGGAGCCTGTCCTTCGGGGGCTGCGGCTTCCTGGGCTTTTACCACCTCGGGGCGACCCAGTGCCTGACCGACCGCGCCCCGCACCTCCTCCGAAACGCGCGCATGTTTTTCGGTGCTTCAGCCGGGTCGCTGCACTGCGTTTCTTTCCTCGCGGGTGTCCCGGTTGGTACGTCTGGGACCCCCTGCTTGCCGGGAGGGGGAGTCCCCAGGCCTGGGTTGACGGCAACTCTTACGGGTTGAGGGGCGTCCGGTGGATCTGAGTTTGGACACGGATCCTGCAGGGTACATCTCGGGGGCCTCCGTAGGCAGATACCTTTTCTACTGCGTTCTCTCGCCTGGAACGGGTGGGCGCGGTCGTCCGGCCAGGGAGCGAGGCGAGCATGGGAGGCATCTCCTCTGAGCGTGGGAATCCTGAGCAACTTCCCACCCCAACCCCGCTCTAGCTTCCCGGGCTTGAAGGAAGACCCCTTTCCCCGGGATTGACAGCTAGGACATCCCGGAGCAATGGCGAGAGGGGAGAGGGAAGGGTGGAGCTGGACCCAGCGGTCCCCGCCACCCGCTCGAGATGCGCTGAGAGGCGCTTTGCGATCTGAGCCGCGGATAGGAAGGGCCGGTTTGCTCTGGATAGACCAGGGTGGGGGCTTTGGCCTGTGCCCCAGGGTGGGCGCCTTCTTTCCTTTGGGGACTTAGGGACTAGAGACACTACCACCATCTCCCCTATCCTCTCTGGGCGCCCTTGCTTCCGCCCATCCCCCGGGGGATTGGATGCGTCTCCGTCAGAGGGCGACTCTTCCGAGTCCTCCTGAGCCCCTCTGGAGCCGACTTGTTAGGATTCCAGCGATTGGGGGCGGGGCGGGGTTGTGTGTATTGAGGCTGGTAGGAAAGTTATCTCTGCTCCTTTTCTAGTGTCTCAGACCCTTCCTGGGGGCTGGAGTGGATCCCTGGACATGCCCTTACCTCCTCCACACCCCACGCAGTGCCCCTGGAAATGAGACCCAGGCTCATTTGTGTCTTGTTCTCATTAACGGCTGTCTGTATGGGTGGGTGCCAGTGGGAGGAAGGGACCTGGGGGGGGGGCGCAGCCGGGTGCCCAGCTGGTCTCGACTACTAGAGTGCAGAGTCCGTGGCCTGGGGATCTGAATCAGGGGGTGCAGCGGGAGCAGCAGAGCTGTTGGCTCCCAGTGGTCCCCAGAGGAGAACATAACGCACCTTTTCAGCCCATTTATCCCGGCTCCTGAACAATGTGCTCTTCACTCTGCCGGGCTGCTGTACCCCACATGGCCAGCAGGGCCCGCCTTTGCTCCTGGTGCCCAGCAAGCAGTCTCCTGCCTGCAGGCACACTGCTGCTGATGGAGTGAACCCCGGGCTGACTGGGAAGTGGGGTCAGCAGCAAGGCCACCCTGACGGCTTTCCGGGTCCAGGGGGCAGAGGAGCAAAGGGCAGGAATGTGACCTCAGGAAGGACTCAGTTGGCCGCATGGCCAGCCCTTGTGTTCCAAGGTGACCTGTGGACACCCACAAAGTCAGACGTTTGACCAGCTTCAGGTGCACAGACCCCAGGACAGTTGGCATGCTGACTCCAGGGCAGGGCTTCTTGACAGCAGAGAACAGGAGCCCTGCCCTGCAGCCTGGAGGGAGGCCCGGGGGCCACCAAGTCCTTGGAAAGTGGGTCTGGGGGTTTTGGCTGGAGTTGTCCCCCAGATTCCTTCCCCAACCTCCTGCCTCATGTAGGGACCTCCAAGGGGCCTTCCCCCCACCAGGGGTGGTCCAAGTGGGTAGAATTTCCAAGAGTGCATCTCAGCCAGGGCCGACCTGCAAGGAGAGCTGGCAGAGTTGCCAGCTCTGTGCACATTTGCCCCCGCTGCCCGGGCTCGGCGGGGCAGCGCATATAGGGATGGCTTGGATGCGCTCTTTGGCAGGTTGGGGCAGCCTGGCCTGTGTCTGGCCTTGTGCGTCCCAGGAATCATGACTGGGTAGGCCTTGCGCTGAGACGGGTAGTCCTACATACCAGGGCAGCACTGGCCAGCCAGAGGGGGCCAGGCCAGGGAGTGGGTCCAAGGGAGAGTGAATATGCCCTGTGCCCGCCAGACATTGTGATGATTCTGGCGGGAGAGGTTAAAGGTTAAGTGTAATTACTTATTTGGTGCCTTCTCTGAATGGAGCACCTTACGGGGTGTAGTGAATCTAACCATGCTGTCCCACATTCACAACGCACAGTCCAAGACCAAGAGGCAGTGAAGTGACCTACTGGGGCCACTCGGCCAGTGAGAGGTGGAGGCAGGGTTCTGGCACCTGTGCCGGCCAGCGGTGTTCTCCGCTCCCCACAGCCCCAGGCCCGCCTTGCCTCGGACTCCCTAGGTCTGGCTTCGTGAGGCACTGGGGTGAGGGGAGCCCCCCTGGGCCTCCGGAGGCGCCTTCCTGAAGCCGGGGCCCAGGGCAGGCCAGCCAATAGGAATATGGTGCAAGCCACAGATGTCATTTTACATTCCCTGTTAGTAGGATGCAAAAAAGTACTTAAAAGACAGGAGTGAAGTTAATTTTGTTGATCTCAGTATAGTCCAAACAGTATCATTTTCCCATCTAATCAGTATTGATATCTTTTACCTTTTTTTTTGCTAAGCCTTTGAAATTCTGTGTTTCTTCTGTGCATCTCCATCTGGAGAAGCCCCGTCATCAGGGCTCCGTAGGCATGTGCGAATGCTCCCGTGTTGTGGGTTTCTGGTCCAGCCACACATCAGTCCTGACTCCTGGGTGGCACGTCCCTCTGTGTGTTTCTCTCCGCCCCACAGCCCAGGTCGTGCAGGTGTTCACAGACCTTGTCCGGAAGGTCCGAAGCCAGAGCCTCGGCCTCCTGCACCCGTCCTTCAACATGCACGAGTACTTCAAGGAGGCCCTGCACCGGCACCTCCCGGCCAACGTCCATCAGCTGGTCTCGGGCAGAGTCGGCCTCTCGCTCACCCGTGTGTCCGACTGGGAAAACGTCGTGGTGTCCGACTTTCAGTCCAAGGACGAAGTCGTGGATGTGAGCACCGGACCTCTCTGGGCATTGTTGAGTAGTAAGGGCCATCTGACCTTGGAAGTCACATGGAGGAGGCCATCCGTCACAGGCCACCTGCCCTGTTCCTTGCGATGCAGAAGCACCGTAACTCGGGTGCCACCGGGGGTCTGGTTTGCGGCGTGTGTGAGCCAGGTGGGCCCCAGGACGGTCTCAGTGCCTCCCCAGCCTTCCAGACTGGCTCGCAGCCACCTCTTCCACAGACCCCGTCGCACGGTGTCCCTCCAAACGATGCGTGTTCCTTAGTGGGAACACCTTGAGTGCAGCCGCGAGAGGTGGGGACCCATCTTATGTGCCTCAGAGCACAGAGGAGATTGTTTACGATACCAAAATGCCATTTAATTTGGCCGATGCGTCTTAGGGGAGTTGGTGGACAGTGTCTCACTCCACACATGTCTGTCTGGGGGGCGGCCTGTGCCACACAGCGAACAGGACCTCACAGCCACTGTCACCTTCCACTGAGCCTTCCTGAAGGCAGCTTTTCCTCAATAGCCAGCACCTGCCTGCTCCCCCAGGAGTCCAGGTGCTCGTGAGTCCGTGTCCTAACCTGCTTCATGCTGTTTGGCCCGGTGCTGCCCGGAGTGTGGTCCTGGCCCCGCATCGGCATCTCCTGGGAGCTCATTAGAATTGTCCCCTCCGGTCAGTGAGTCAACCGCTCTCGGTCCCATCTTCGATCGCCCTTTTTGACTCGTGGGGAGCAGGGACAGGAGGCCAATGTTCACATGGTATCATCCAGGCGTTTACGCTTCAGTCTGAAATGTGAAATGAGACAGTGCGGTCAGCGCGCTGCTCACTCAGCCCCTGTGCTGACTGCCTGCTCTCGAGGCCTGCTCTCGGGGTGCAGAGTGCTTGGGGCTCCTGCCTGGCTCGCTTGTCCAGAGAAGGCTGGCCAGGGCCTAGGGCAGTGAGGGGCAGGCCGCTTTGGCCTGTGGTTTCACTCCCTTTGTCTCCACAGGCTGTGCTGTGTTCCTGCTTCATCCCCATTGCCTGCGGCTTCATCCCTCCCTCCTTCAGAGGCGTGGTGAGTCTGCATCTCACCTGGGTCGGAGCACCCTCGTACCCCAAATGCGGAGCCTTCTGCTACTCAGCCCCCAGACAGAGGGGGGCTATAGCTGCCTCCCTCTGCACCCTCAGCGCCCCCAGCGCCTCCAGGAGAACCAGTTCACTGAGAATCCATTATCTGGCAATTTGTAAGCTAAGCCGGCTCACTTAACCTTCAGAGGAGTGCTGAGGATGGGTGCCCAGTGGCCTAGTTCAAGTGTAAGACTGTTAAGAATCGGCAGCTTGCTCAAGATGGAGCTTTATCCTTAGAGGTTGGCAGTTTCTATCCTCTCTGGGCCTGACCTTTTCTGCTCATGGCTCGAGGCAGAAGCTGATGCCAGGGCTACTACCGTTTGGTTCCATTCAACAAATGTGCAAACACTCGAGGCTGTTCTGAGCCCTGCGCGGGCAGAGTTGTTCTGCCTGCCGGGCTGCACGCTGGCCCAGGCAGGGCGAGCCAGCAGCCTCCTTAGGGCAGCAGTTACCAACCAGGATGACTCGGTCTCCCCACCCCGGGGCCTCTGGCCACGGCTGGGGAGGGTTGAGGTTGTGGCACTGGGAGAGTGCTCCTGGTGCTGGTTTGCTAGGCGCAGACTGTCCGCGTCGCACCGAAACCGGCTTGCCTGGCTGAAGGCGGTTGGCAGGAGTGCATGCCGGAAGAGGGTGTTCACAGTTAACCGAGCCTGGGGCCACCTGTCCTGAGGCGAGGGGCTGTTTTCTGAGGGCCATCAGCTCCCAGCTTCACGGTTTCATTTTGGTCCCGACTCCTCATGGCCTTGGCTCCCATCTTCACAGTGTGGGGAGAGAAGAGCTCATGGGTTGTCTTGTCTAAGATGTCCCCAGCAGCAGGGGGCCTGGAGGGGACCCCTTTTGTCCACTCTGGGACAGGGTCTACCTCACAGTGTCCCTAGTGCACGCTGTGACCTGGTCTGTATGGCTTCTTTGTGCAAATGCATGGGCACAGCCCTGCCTGGGCTCAGAACTCGGCCAGAATGCCGTGGGCCGGAGTTCAGCCTCCATCTGCCTTCTGGCCGGGTTCGCAGTCTTTCCAGCGGTGAACAGGGCTCCCCAGCCTCCCGAGCCTGGTCCTCCTCCCTGGACCTGTGGTGCCCAGAGGCCTCTGCCCATAACCTCAAACGCAGGAAACCCTGGCCGCGTGCTTCTGACCAGATGTTCTTTTTTTCCTCCCTTAACAGCGATATGTAGATGGAGGGTTCACTAACAGCATCCCCTTCTTTGATACCAAGACAACCATCACGGTGTGTCCCTTCTACGGGGAGTTTGACATCTGCCCCAAGGCCAAGTCCACGAACTTCTTCCACATGGAGATGTCAAGGCTCAATGTACATTTCTGCTTTCGGAACTGCCAGCTGGTTTGCCAAATGCTGATCCCTCCCGATGTCAAGGCACGTGTGGGGCTGTGCGTTCTGGGGGTGCCGCTCTTTGCCCCCGTCTGCCTGGAGACCCACCTGTCTGGTTCTCGGTGCTAGCACACAAAAGCAGAACCCTCACTGGACAGGGACTCAGACAAGAATCTCCGGTCCCAGAAGGCCACCCCTGACCGCCTCGGGTCATCGGAATCCCCGGGGGACACTTCCAGGGGCTGCGGTTTACGTGGGGTCAGCCCTCCCCATCCGTAGCTTTGGCACCTGCGGATCCAAGCATCCACGGGTTCAACCAAGCACACAGCAAAAATATTTTTTATTTACTTACTTTAAAAATATTTTATTTACTTATTTTTAGAGAGAGGGAAAAGGACGGAGAAGCAGAGGGAGAGAAATAGCAGGTGTGAGGTTGCCCCTCACACGCCCCCCACTTGGGAGCATGGCCTGGCCTGCAACCCAGGAGTGAGCCTTGACTGGGAATCGAACCAGCGACCCTTTGGTTCCCAGGCTGGTGTTCAGTACACGGAGCCACATCAGCCAGGGCCCAAAAATATACTTTTTAAAATCCCTGCCCTGACCAGTTGGGTGGGTGTCGCCCTGCAAACTGAAAGGCTGCGGGTTCGATTCCCTGTTAGAAGACATCATGTGCCTGGGCTGCAAGTTTAGTCCCTGGTCGGGGCGAATACGAGAGGCAAGCTATGGATGTTTCTCTCCCTCTCTTTCTCCCTCTCAAAAAAAAAAAAAAAAATCTCAGAAAGACCCAAAATGCAAAATTTGAACTCACCCGTTGCTGAGTGAGCCCTGTGCCGAATACCTGGGAATAAAGTGGTGAGCCCAGTAACCTACATGCCAATACCGGTCCTGTGCAAACCCTACACCGTTTTATGGAAGAGGCTGCACAGGCACGAGGGGTCCTGGAACCAGTTCCCACGGACCCTGGGGCCGAAGGGGCGCTGGGTGCAGCCGGGTCCGCAGGGGTGTTGGCGTTACCCAGGTGATTCTTCTTTGTGGACGTGGTCATGAACCGCACTGTGTTGGCGTGTGCCGGTCGCTCTGTACACCTGAGCCTCCCATCAGTGAGGAGATGTGTGGGCCGCGGGCACTCGGTGGTGATCTCAGGGACGAAGGGGCACAGGGTGTGCGCGCGCCTGCTGGGCGAGGCTGCGCCACGGCCGGTCGGTGGTGTGCGCGCAGGCGAGTGGAGGAGGGAGCTGTCACTGTTCCGGGAAACTTAGTGGGCCCCTGGCATGCTGGGGTGCCAGCACCGGCTCCAAGGCGGGGTGGGGTTTGGGCCGAGTCCCGCAGGAAAGGGGGAGTGCTGTCACCTGGAGTGCGGCCCCTTGTCCGGCCTCTCACTGCGGCTGCAGAGTTTGGGGGGTCTTCAGTTCACTGAAGTGCGCTGAGTTACAGGTTAATGTTCTGGTTAACCTTCTGGCTAACCTGTAACTCCCTGCGGTTAACCTGAGGCTTGGCTTACAGGTGCTGGGGGAGATCTGCCTGCAAGGGTACTTGGACGCGGCCAGGTTCTTGGAAAAAAACGGTGCGTATGGGCAGGGAACAGACGAGCCCATGCAGCGGCCTCTGTCAGCAGCCGTGGGGACCCCGAGAGGGCCACTCCGGCCTCCGCCGCCTGTTGTGCTAGCCCACTCAGCTGCCCCACTTCACACACCAGGGGATAGGCTCAGAGAGGGGAGCCAGGGCCAGAGCTGGGGTTCGAACGTGGGGTGTCACAGCTCCAGGGCGCTGTCCTTCTTCCCCGTCACCCATCTGGAGGCAGTTGGCCTGGGTTTCACCAGGGCTTCAAACGGGGTTTCTGGGGCTGGGCCCCAGGAAGAGCAGGGAGGAGAGTTGTCTGCAGCCAGGTGTGGGTGATGCCCACTGGTGCACTGCCCTTTCTGGGACAAGCTGCCGCCTTGAGCCACCCTGGTGTGTCCGGGCTTCAGGGGCCGAGCTCTGGAGACGCCCAAGTGGAACCGGGTGTCTGGTGTGTTTGGAGCTGTTTCTCTTCAGTGCCGACAGTGGGCTCCCGTGTTGGTCCTCTTGGTCAGTGTTTGGCCAAGACCTAGGACACTGGGTAAAAGGACACAGACGTGTTACCTATTTGGAAAATGCTTATTGTGCACCCAGTGGGTGTGCCAGGGACACTGTGTGCTGGGGCCACTGCAGCGAACAGTCAGCTGTAGCCTCGGCCCCTGGAGCTCCCAGCCTGTGGTCAGGAGCGCAGGCCTGTACGAGGAAGGAGGCTGCCAGGGAGCAGGCCAGGACAGGGAGATGCCAGATGCCGTAGGGACGCTCGGGAGGGACCTGCCAGGTGAGGGGGAAAGCAAGGCTTCCAGGAGGGTGTGACTCCACGTCGACACTGTGGATGAGTAGGGGGATGGGCAGCAGTCCTGTGTCACTGGAGGGGCTGAGAGATGGACAGAAGGGAGGGGCGACGCCGGCCCCGTGGCCCTCGGAGGCTCTGCATTACAGCGGTTGGAGCCATGGCAGGCTGCCACCGTAGGACCGGGGAGGTGGGGGCAGCAGGGGCCTGCGGCTGCAGTGCGGAGGGGGCTGGACCAGCATGCTGCGGGGGGCTTGGCCAAGGGGCGGGGAAGGAGCCTGAGGGAACAGGACTTGGAGACAGTGAACCAGAGGTTTGGGGAGAGGAAGACTTCAGGATGAAGCCCTGGCTTTTTGGCTTTGGGGGCGTGGCCAGGGAAGATGGAGCTCTACCCACAGGTTCAGGGCCTGCAGGAGGGAGGAGGTTTGCTAGGAAGCCGGAGCGGGCTTCGGAACCCGGGGGTGTGCCGTGCCCCAGGGGCTTTTTGGGCGGTTGTGCCAGGACAGGAGGTGGCTGCTGTCAGGGCCCCAGGTTCTGGAGAGCTGTGTGGGGCGGTGAAATCTGGGGGCAGCCTGGGTATGGGTGATGCTGGTGGGCTCTGCGGGGGTGGACTCAGGTTCCTCCTCGGTGACTCAAGTGTGGTCCTCAGCCAGGCTGGCTTGCCCGGGGTCCTGGAGAGGACATGTGAGGGTGTGGCAGCTGCCACCGTCCGTCCGGGGACAGTTCTGTACCTGAGGCACAGTGGAGCCCTGCAGATGAGCACTGTGTCTGAGAAGCCCCGTAAAGACCTAGAGGGGAGCACAAAGGGAGGTGTAACTGGGGAGCCCGCACAGGCGTCTGGGAGCAGCAGGCCCTGGTCTTCGCAGCCTGAAGCTGGAAGCGGCGGGTGAGGCCGGGCAGCCGTGGGCCTCTGCCCGCCTCTCCGCGTTCCCAGTCCGGGGGCCGGAGTCCCGACACCTGGGACAGTGCCCACCCAAACTCCCTTGCCTAGAGCTGTTGTAAGTGTCGTGTGATGGAAGCCCTGGGCCTGCATTCAAATCCCGCTCTGCCACAGGCTGGCTGTGGCTTCTGGTGAACGAACCTCTTAACTCTGTGCTTCTGCTTCCTCAGCCGAGAAGTGCAGAGGACGACAGTGGCAGTCGCCGAGTGGCTGCTGCGAGGCCTGGCCGAAGGTCCCACCCAGGGGGACACAGGCCTGCTCGTTGGTGTGAAGCCAGGCACCGTAACTCAGTTCAGTCCCCGTCTTTGCATTTCACAAGGCCACATGCGGCTGTGGAGCCCACGCGGCGAGTCAGGGGTCAGGCAGGACCCCAACTCACGTGGCTGTGGCTTCGAAGCCCCACGCTTCTTTCTCCCTGTCAGGACAGCCCGCCCTCATCCATCCCCACCTGGCACGGAGCTGATGCCAGGCCTGCGGCTCCTGGTGGCCACTGGCCTTCTCTGTCATTTGGTGGGTGGGCGGGTGAGTGACGAATGACCCCGGCTGCTCAAAGTCGCCTGACAGTTTGTCTTCTGTGCCCCTGGCAGGCTTCTGTGATAGGTCCCCGCCTCCGTGCCCGAGTTTGTCCTCAGAAGAACTGGAGGCCCTCAAGTTTCCCCGGGAAACCACAAGCCTGCAGACCCCCCGGGAGGGCGCCAGCAGGTGGACGAGGCTGGAGGGAGAGGAGCTGTGGGACCACCTGCCCTGGGACGAGAGTGTCCTGCAGACAGTGTCGCCCAAGCTCATCACAGGTGCCGCCTCTGGGGGGCAGGGGGGGGGTGTCCTCTGTCGCTGGGAGGCAGAATGGGCTTCTCTCCTGCAGGTTAGGGAAGAAGGTGGTCCACCCTGGGGCCCGGCCGCCCAGCACCCAGGCACCTTGCCCAGTCTCCCTTCCCACGTGGGCATGGCCAGAACAGAACAGACTCCAGCTGAGCCCGTTTTGAGTGGACTGGGCATGCTCTCAGTGCCTGGGGTCCGGGCACACTGGATTTCGGGGGCCCCAAGGGTGGGCCCCTTCTTTCAGAACCCCGTTCTCTGCCCATGTACCCATCTCAAAGTCTCCTTTCTCGAAGAGCCTCTCCTGACTACCCCCTCCCCCAAACTGATAGTTTGGAATGAACGTCCGTTTGAGCCTGGGGTCAGAGGTCAGAGGACACGTGAGTGCACAGAGCAGCTTCCCATGGGCTTTCGGAGAGGTTCAGAGACGACCGGGATGGCTTCCTAGCTGCGGAGGCACCCTGGCCCTAGGGGCTGCTGTGAGCCGCAGCTGCCCGGCCTCTCTGACGTGAGGTGTCATGAGGTCACCTCGGAAGGGAAGTGGAAGCCTGGGGGGTCCAGGCGGAGGAGATGGAATTCGGCTGCAGGTGGCCGGTGGGCTGTCGGAGCAGTCGGCGGTCTCCTCCTGGCGTAGCTGCCCCTGGAAAGAGAGCCGCTCCTGGGAGCCCTGTGTCTGTGGCGGTCCCAGGGCGGTCCCACATTTGCCAGGGCTTCCGATTCTTCGGCTGCCAGAACTTGTGTGCTGGGTGGACACCCCAAGCACCGCCTGGCGAGGTGGTTTGGCTCTTACACTGGTGACAGACGGGCTCCCAAACTGTGCCTTTCAGCACTGAGCGAGGCGGTTAAAACCCGAGGTGGCTACATGAGTCGGGTCTGCAGCTCCCTGCCGGCGAAGCTCCTGACCTATGTGATGTTGCCCTGCACGCTGCCCGTGCAGTGTGCCGTGGCCACGGTCCACAGGTGAGCGTCCTGGTGGCTCTGCGTGTCCATCGAGGGGTTGAGTCAGAGTGTCCGTAGGGCCCTGAGCCTGGGGCCTGGCCCCTGGCCCCTTGGGCATCGGGGCAGAGGTCACAGGCCCTGGGGACCGCCCCCGGGAGGTGCCTCCTGGGTGGGGCCCTGCGCAGCCTGCCTCTTTCCTCATCGCTGGTGTGGGCTCCTCACTTCCCACAGGGCTGCCCTTTGGTTCGGGATTTTACTCATGGTCGGGAAGGACGCGAGGCCAACAGGGGCACACGCTGGAATCCTGGGAATTTGTTTTCCTCGGCCTTCTTCACACTAACTGGGGTGTCTGCTCTGCTTTCTTTTTAGCAAGTTCACCGAGTGTGTCCTTCAGTCCGTCCTCAGCCCCTCCCCCGCCCTACAGAATTAGGCTCCTGTGCCCACGCTGCCTTGCCCTGGCCTCAGGTTCAGGGGTTTATCAAGGCCCAGGCGTGGGGTCCTCTCTGTGTCTTGGGGGCAGGGAGTCTGTGGTGGGGCCACGGTCAGGCCTCCGCAGCGGCTCCCTCTGCTGGACATGTGTGAGGCCAAGCTCGGGCTGGGCGGAGGGGACGGTGTGTGAACTCCCAACTCAGACAAGTAGCCGCGCCACACAGACAGGCAGACACCTGGAAAACTAAAGCCATCTCCTCTGATTTCTGTGTTAATCCTTTGAGCTTCCTGAATCAAAAGTGGCCCAACTGAGGGGCTGTGAAGCCAGCTTGTCCCCGGGCCCCCTTCCGGGAATTTGTCAGATAGGGACTCTGGCAGTTCACCTGGACCAGGGGAGTCGTGGGGACGGCTGCCTTCTGTTCGGGTTGTGCGTGGCCGTCTTGGTGTGGGCCGGTCTTCCCGCCGACAGTGTGTGTGGGGGGATCTGTTCCTGCAGGCTGGTGATGTGGATTCCAGATGTCCCGGAGGATGTCCTGTGGCTGCAGTCCATGGCCCGCCAGGCTTGTTCTCGGGTGACCACGCATCTGTTCCCTGCCTGCAGATAGCCGTCTGCCTGGGTCCAGCGGGCACCTTCATCTGATCTGGCTGCGGGCGCCGCTCTGGAAACACCGCTGAGTGACAAACAGGCAATGAGGAGCCTAGCCCGCAGCACAGGGGCCCTGTCCTGCGTGGGGCCTCTGAGTCGGTCAGGTCTGCTGGAAGCTAAGCAAGACGTGTGCGCACGGCGGGCTGCAGAGCCCGGGGTGGTGGCGGGAGAGCCCCTGCCTGAGCCTGGTTTGCGGGGAGAGAGCCGAGAGGGGCCGAGGGCACTGGCACAGGCGGGGGTGTCGGGCAGTCCTGCTCGGACTCTGGGAAGCTGACCTGGGTGCTGGTGCCTGCAGCGCAGGGCGGGGTGCCAGGCAGCGCTTCCAGAAGCCAGGCCGGGCATCGAGTTCATGCAGACTCCCTTCGGACCCCCAACTGGCCACTTCCTGGGCTCGTGGTGGGACCCTGTGGCTCCCACTGTGACGCAGCCACTGACACTGCTGCTCCGGACTCTGCAGCTGGTCCGGAGCAAGGAGGGCCTGGTGGTGGTCGTGAGGGTTGGAGCTCCTCCTAGAAATCGTGGGGCCCGGCTCTCTCACCTGTTTCCTGGGGGTGCTCCTCACTGTCTCACTGGGTTTCTGTGAGGCTCTGGGGACCCCCAGCCCAGTGCTGGATGGGTGGTGGGTGCTTGGGAGAGGGGTCTCAGTGGTTACTGCCGTTGGCAGGCATGGAAGGGTTTCAAGTAGGGATGGTGGGAGCCGGTTTGCACTGGGAATGACTGCAGTGACCTTGGGGGGAGGGAGCCTGAGCTTTTGAGTTATTCGAGGGGGCAAGCCTAGGACCAGGGAGAGGCCAGGCCTTTCCCTCTTTTGTGCAGCTTTCTGCCATTTAATGCCCCATGTCTGTGGCAGAAGGAATCCGACCTCGGTGCTGAATTTACAGTTGACTGAAATGGGAGGCCTTTGACAAGCGAGGAAGCTGGTTTTGGTTGACATGGTGGTCTGGGGTTAGGGCACCGCGTCCGTCAGCTCCGCTGGTTGGGAAAGGACCCTCGGCGTGGAGGGTCTGCCACTGTCTTTGCCCCGTAGCCCTGCGCTGTCCCAGAGTGAGGGTCTGAGGATGGCAGGGGTTGGGCCGGGGGCCCTTGGGGCAGCGGCTGGGCTGTCCTTTGTGCAGTCCTGGGGGCTGGTGGGAGGAGAAGCGCGTGCCGCGAGGCAGGAGGGGCGGCCTTCCTTCTTCAAGGAGGGCCTGCCGGTCGGGGGCAATAAAGGACGGCGGTAACTACTCACATTTTAGAACACCTTTTTGACCCAACCTTACGTTGTTAAAGAGTTTTATATAAAGTATAAGGGAACCTTATTATCTGTGGAATTGTGAGTCATGTGAATCAGTGAGATGCTGATAGAACAGACCTGAAAAAAATTCGGAGCACAAGACAGTCCCCCGGGCAGGAGCCAGACACAACAGGCTGGGCACCATCCTCTGGTGCCCTCGACTTGAACTTGGCTTATTTTTCCCTGGGCCTCTGGTCTGCTTTCCTTTTCTTCTCACTGCCCTCCGCACCCCATCCCCATCCCCATCCTTCATGGCGGCAAGCAAGAGCCAGGGACATCCCCACTCCTGGGCGTGGCAATTTGTTGGCAAGAACAGGGTCTTACACATTTGAGTGTTATTAAGAGAAAATCAGTGTAAGTTCAAAATCCCATTTGTTGGGACAGAAGGCTGCAAGGCTCCCCTGCATGGTGTTAGTGTCCTGGAGTCGGAGAACCAGCCAGTTCAGACAAGGCGCTTTCTTGGCCAGACAGATCCGTGAGCAGGGAGCCCGTTCTGGGGAGACCTTCCGGAAGCCAGTCCTCTGGCGCTGTGATGAGATGTGAACTCCTCCTAAAAGGCGGGGTGACTTACGGAGCCACAGGGTGGTTGCCCAGCACAGAGGCCGCCCTGCGGGCCTCCCTGGGACTCCTCCCCATGGGTCCTGGGCAAGGGAGCATCCAGGCTCCTGTTCTGGTAACTAGCCCCTTGGCAAGGCAAGAGCTGGGGAGTGGTGGGTTCTCCCTGCCCCCTGGCCCCTGAACAAGGCAGGTTCTGTCCTCTCTCCGAGCTGGCCTGGAGGTGGGGAGGCCACGCCTGACACCCACCCTCACTCCTCGTAACCCACCTCATACCTTCCCCTGCCTCAAGTTTCCCAGTTGGCTTTCCCGTGGGAGCCATGGGCACGAGCACACTTCAGTGGCGTTTCACGGTGAACGGCGTGCGTCCCAGACAGACACGCAAGTTTGGTGGTCGTTACCAGGAGAGAAGTGAGAACCTTAGTGTTTTATGCTTTCTGAAATCACTCAACCTTCCTACAGTGAGCGTGGTTTGTAAGATCTGTGAGAAGGCTCCAAGACAAGGAAGTGCAGTTCTCATTTAGAAGTGGCCGCGGCTCCCCGACCTGTGCCCCTCTGCCCCCTGCGCACGCCCGCGGGCCCTCACCTGCAGCGCTGCTGGGGTTTCCAACCTGCAGATGAAGACTCCTCAAGGCCTCCTGCCTGGCCAGGTGGAACCCTCACTCTCCTCGCGGTGCATTGCTGCGTGCAGTCCAGTTAGTGGCCGGCAGCAACGGTCCTGACTTCCAGAACAGCCGTGTAGCCTGGGGTGGGGAGGGTGCCAGGTCCCGCGGAAACGAAGTGGGTGGGTGTGGGTGTGTATGGGGAAGAAGGTGAAAAGGACACAGACCCAGATACTCTCCACGGTCATCCTTATGCTCGTATCTGTGATTCTATTTTATCTGTTGTGCGTATATGTGTTTTCCAAATTTCTATGTGAACATATGATTACTTTCATCTGAAAAGAACTCACAGTAACCCCTGGCTGGGTGGCTCATTTGTTGGAGGATCGTCCCATACACCAAAAGGTTGTGGGTTCGATTCCCAGTCAGGGCACGTACCTGGGTTGTGGGTTTGGGGTACATGTGGGAAGCAACGTTTCTCTTTCTTTCCTTTCCTCTCTTTCTAAAATTGACAAAACATATCCTTGGATGAGGATTAAAAAGTAAATACAATGAAAAAGAACCCATAATAAATGTGATATTTAAAATGCCTTCCCTTGACTCTCCATTCTTTCCAAGGAGCCATGGTGTTGCTTTTCTTGCCCCCCAGCTGAGGTTGGCTGCCTCACTCCCCAGATGGCCCTGCCAGGCCAGGTGACTCACGCATGCGCCTCCCTGGACACTGGCCCAGACCCTCCGGGAGTCCCTGTCCCTCCTCTGGGACCCAGGTCGCAGGGGCCCTTGTCCATCCTGGGTGCCGGGCCCTGTGCCAAAGCTCAGATGGGCCTGCTCTGCGCACTCCTGGGGGTGGTCCTGGGAGTGAGCGAGGACCCCCACAGTCCAAGGCTCAGGGGAGAGTCCAGCCCACGTGCCCACCCGGCCATCCCTCTCCTGCACCCCAACATGGGGACACGCGGCGTTGGTTTCCAAGGGACCCCGTGCAGTCACTGAACCGCACTCAGCTCCCGATGGGCCCGGGCTGGCACCTCACAAACCCAGTTTTCTGGGTTGCCAGCAGGTGTCATTGTCAGGTGAACTGATCTGTTAGGACAGGCTGGATTATGGTTCCTTTAACCAAAAAAACCCCACAGGGGTTAGTTCTCACACTACATGCTTGTCAGTTGTGACTGACCCACCACCTGGAGGGCCACTTATCGCCATGGCCTGACTTGGGCTTAAAATGTGTCCAGTCTCCCAGATTACTTACCTCTGTCGGTCTTCACACCTAGCAGGGACTTTAGGTCTGAGCCGGCGGTCACCAAGACCTCCAGAGCTTTTCTTCAGTGGCCAGGGCCAGTGTCCTGGGTCCCAGAGGCTGAGCCTGTGGACACTGAGCCCAGGACATTCAGTGTCAGGCCTGCCAGGGAACAACAGGGCAGGGCTTCTGTCTACAGGGACCCCAGTGCCCACAGCCTGTTTTCTAGGCTCCCTTCACCTCTTTTAAAATCACCAGAAGGGAGGAGCTCAGGGTAGGGGGGCCCTGAGCCACCATCTGCTTTAGTCCAGTCCTGTCCCTGGTCCCTGGGTTGGGTGGGCACTGCTCAGAGCAGGCTGAGAACGTGAGACCACCTTAGACGCTCCTGTGTTTGGTCTCACCTGGGTTCAGGGTGTCACTCTCTGATCCTCAGTTTCATCGCCTGTAAAAGGCCACCTCGCTGGGATGGCTCAGTAAGGCTGTTTATGAGGGGCACTCAGCCCCGTGCCTGGCACGCAGCTGCAGGGACGGCCCGGCCTTGGTGGACGCCTCATCTGGGCTTTACGTCTGTGGATTCACTGAACCCTCAAAGCAACCCTATGAGGTACATTCTGTTACCACCCCCACCCTACGAAAGAGGGGGCTGACCCAGGGAGGAGCGGGCCTCACGGAGGTTGCACAATTAGAGGCGGCAGGTAGAATCCTGCCTGAACCCTGGTGGCCTGTGATAAGCCCGCTCCTGTAGTTAAGTGGGGGCTGGCCGCTGTTGCTGATCTCCTGGCAAATGGACATCCAGAGTGGGCTTAGGAGCCTGCGATGCCAGGACGTTTCACCTCCTAGTGTGAAATATAAACTGAGTCTTACACTTCTGTAGAGCTGGTGGAGCCCTCAAAAGCCCATCACATCGTTTTTACTGCAGGCATGGCCTGCCTGGGGCCCCACCGCTAATCGCAGCCCCGGTCTTCCTCCGGCAGCGCTCGGCCTTTTGATCTGGGGCCCAGGCCAGAAGCCACCCCGCAGGCCTGGCCCCCCACACCGTCCTGTCTCTGAGGGAGGCTGTCCTGCCTGCCCTGTGCGCACCTGCACCCGTCCCCCACCTCCTGCCTGTGCCCTGCCTCCCCCTCCTCCCCAACCTTCCCTGTGTCTCTTCTCAGATTTCCAACCGGGTTCTGCGTGAGCAGGTTAGCAGACCTGTTTCAAAGGCTTTGGAAACTAGTGGTGAGGAAAGACATGGAAAAAAAGAATGTTCCCACGAGGGGTTCTTAAACCTTGTGGGCAAAAGAGCAACCTGACATACTTCTTCCGAATGCAGGTTTCCAGGTTCTGCGGTCCAGAGATTCTGACCCAGCAGGTCAGGGCCAGGGCCCAGGAAGGCGCATCTGGAACAATCATCCCAGAAGGGCTCTGGCATGACCTCCAGGACACTGCGGGAGGCACCGCTGGGGCATGGGCGTGTGACTGTCTTGTGCATCAAGGCCAGGTGTGGGCTGAGCCTTGAGGGCTACGTGGGCAGTCCCAGGCCACGGGAGTGCTTCTTCCACAGGAGGAGCAACATGAGCAAAAGCACGGGGGCAGGGGTGAAGGAAAGCCTGTGCCAACTTCAGTTCCCCACCAACGATGTGCTGAGTTGGCACTGCACAAAGCAGCAGCAGCATGGCTGTGAATCGGGCAGGGCGGACTGTCGCACGTATTAGAGGACCTGGCGTGCAGCAGTGGCAGGATCACCCAACGTCTCTTTCATCCTCCCTCCCAGCTCTCAAGCCTATCTTCATGGACGGGTAGCATCTGCTCAGAGCCGAGACTGTCTGTCCAAGTCCAAGTCTGGGATGGGAGTGGAGTTACTTGGCACTTAGCTGAATCCCTGCATCGCGTCAGGTGCTGTGCCAGCCTCTGGGCTTGGGGACTGAACCAGGTGGACCAGATTCTGTCTTGGGGGCGAGGGTCCGGCTAGGGAGACAGGTAGGTCAACCTGCAAGGGGTCTGGCAGGTGGCAACTTCTGCCTCTTTCCAAGGACTTGGAATATTTACCCCAGGGATGCTAGAGGCTTGAGTTTCTGCTATTCGCTTCTCAGGTGTGCGGGACTCCGCTCTGCAACAGAGCGGGAAAAGCTTCCCCTGGGAACACTTTTTAAGTTCCCTGGAGCCTGTCCCACTACCAACAATGGACCCCAGATCAATTAAATCAGAGTCCAACCCTGACCAATGTGGCTCAGTTGGATGTTCTCCCACCACGTGGAAGGTTACTGGTTCGATTTCCAATGGTTGTGGGTTTGGTCCCAGATCAGGTTTCTCTCCCACTTTCTCCCTCCCTCTCCCCATCAGTAAATAAATAATAAAGGTCAGAGCCCAGAGGGTGGATTTGTGGCATCAGCCTGTTTCTTTTCAAGTGTTTTTTCCACCCATTCATCCACCCCCTCCCCTTTGGCAAACATCAGTCCGCTCTCTGTATCTGTGTGTCTGTTCCTGTTTTGTTCATTTGTTGGAGGGCGCTGCCATTTAAATGGAAAGGGTGCAGGGATATCTGGGAGGGGTACAAGGAGAAAAGGAAGGAATGATACTGTTACCAGAAGGGAGTGGAAAGACGAGTCCGCCTAACACTGAAATTCCCTCTTCTCATTCTCTCTGGCTCTTTTCTTTCATTCCTTGAACTTTTCGTAGTGTGTGACTATTATTTACCACAATATGGTGTGTTTCTTTTTGTTTCCACCACCAAAATGACACCAAGCCCTGGCCCGTGTGGCTGTTGGTTGGGAGTCACCCGCAAAGCCAAAGGTCGCCAGTTGATTCCCAGTCAGGGCACATGCCCGGGTTGCAGGTTTAGTCCCAGTCAGGACACGTACAAGATTGATGTTTCTTTCCCTCATTTCCCCTCTCTCTAAAAATAAATACAATCTTAAAAAAAGAAAAAAAACCGAGGCCTCAAGGCCCTCTTGTTCTTCAATGTGAATGGCCACATCCGAACCCTTGGATGACCCTCTAATATTTACTGGTTGCAGCTGAATGAATGATGGTTGCTTATCCACCGCTTGCTGCGTGCCCTGCACGATGCCAGGCGTTTTTACATTCCGTCTCTGATGCACGAGCCCCATTAATCCAACCCTGTGAAGTAGCTATGACCATCAACTTCATTTTGCCAATGAGACTGAGCCCTAGGGAGTGCCAGTGACTTGAAAAGGTCCGTGCGGCCAGCAGGAGGGGCACAGGGCGACAGTCGGATTCGTGCAGCTCCGACGCTGGGTGAGGCCAGGGCTACATGCGTGTGTGGGGAGCGTCAGCGCTTGGAATGAGCATGGGAACAACACACCACCTACTGGGCCGGGGTGCCAAGAGGATTAAGAACGACAGCTTCTGGGTGAAGATGGTGCGCTCCTTCCCGGAGGCCACTCCGTACACCTGATATTAGCAGAGACTCACTCAGTACCTTGCTCTATCAGCAGGTTTGCAGGCATCGTTGGGCTTTCTGTGCTTGCTCCAGCCGCCCTGCGTCCACAAAAACATCCGGGTTACTGGCTCCTAAAGGACCAATGAACTAAAGCATCGTGAACCAGGGGGCGGGGTTAAGGAAGGACATCATGGCCGCCCCCAGCGCGCCGCGTCCGGCGGCTTGTAGGTGGTGCACTGACCGGTAGCTCCGCCACCGCGGCCCCGCCCTCTGCCCACACCAGCCGATCCTGGGTTGGACGCGGGCTGCTCTGTGAGGCGGCGGTCGGAGAGGGAAACATGGGGACGGTGCACGCCCGGGTAAGAGGCCCAGCGGGCTATGTGACCTCTGGGAGGGCACCGCGTGGCGACGCTCTCGCGGCTGCGCTCAGGGGTCCCCTGGTCAGTGGGCTCCGTGGGCGCGGAGGCCGTGAAGACGCCTCTAGCGGGTCCCGCAGATCTCCAAGCAGGAAACCGATACTCAGAGAAGGGGCGAGACTTGCCCAAGGTCACTCAGCGAGGCGGTGGCCATGAGGGGAGTAGCTAAGTTCCCGTGAAATCCTGGAGCAGAGTATTAAGTTTTCCTCTCCATGGCTTGACTTCTGTACCTTCAGTGGTTTCGGGCGTCTCCTCGCCGGTCGCTTTTTCTAGTTTCCCTGTCAGCCGCTGCTGGAGTCACGCTAACCTCCTGGAGCAGCAAGTGTCCTTTGAAGTCTTGCAACCCAGAACTATCTAGGAGTCCTTTCTACTTGTGACCGTCCAAGACGGAGCCTGCCAGCGCTTTGGTTCCGCCTTGTCAAGTGGAGGCGGTAGTGGTGCCTATTCACCAGGCTGTTGAGAGAATTAGAAGACAATGAACATTAAGTACTTAACTTTGTGGCGCGAACTAACTGCTTGCCAAACTGTTCTTTTTGATCGTCATCTTCACTGAGGGCCCGAGGAGGAATATTTTGTCCAAGGGCACAGTGTTAGAGCCTCAGAGTGTTCCAAAACTCAGATCTCCCGAGTCCCAGCGCGGAAAACGACTCTCCTGCCGCAACAGGGGTTGTTTCACTTGCTCTGCTCACAAGTTCCCAGGCGTTTCCCAGCGTCTTCCAACAGAATGTAGCCCAGACTTCTCAGCTGGGGGTCCGGAGTAGGACTTCCCAGATCTTTCATTCAAGACACACCGCTGCTTTTCTGACACACTCTGGAAGGCACTGTCGCACCCCGTTCCTTCTTCCATCATCCGCCCACAGCGTTCGGGTCGGGTCTTTAGCTGTCAGAACGTTCCCATCGGTTAGAACCCAGTACTGAGTTCTGGCTAGACCTCCCCTTGCTTCCTCTCATGTGGTTGTGCTGCTCACTTCCTTGACATTTTCCCCCTAGTGCCCTGTTTTATCTCTGTTTCCATTTTTATCTTATCCTTTTAGATTCTCAGGTTGTAGATGTTACTAGTAGGAACTGCATCTTACTTGGCTTGCATCTTTTGTAGCATCTTGAACAAAGTAAGCAATCATTTACTCCAGTGATACTGCCCCGTGGGCTGCTCTGTGCTGGGCACCGTTGCAGGTGCCAGGGAGGCAGGGGAAAAAAGTGCTTCTGTTGTGTTCCTTTGATGCTAAGATGGCGGCTGCTTTCGTTAGTGTGACCAAAAATGTTGTAATTTTGTTTGATCTTTCTATTTTAGTAGCCAGTGTTACGCAGACTTTCTGGTCAAGACTCACAGGAAAACATTTTATGTTTTCTGCCCAGTACCCTCAGGCACACGTGAAACAAAAGTTTTGTGAAACAGTATTTACCACAAATACCTGTAATTTTTTAATATGTTCCATTTGACTGTAGTCTATATCACTTTAAAGATGCGGGTCATACTCAGTTGATTTCATGCCCTGTCCCTGTAGTCACACTGCTTTGTGCTCTGCCGGGCAGATGGTGGTCAGTAACATTTGACTGGCTGATGTAGACTGATCAGCTTAAAGGTGAGAGGCTAGATCCAGATATTTATTTTAATATATTTCTCCAAATATTTAACATTGTGCCTACTCTTTCAGACGCTGGAATATAAATTCTACGAGGATCTTGTTAGTGCTCGTCACATAGTAGGTTCTTAGTATTTGGTGAATAAGTAAGACAGTTAACTGGGACATCAAGCTTTGACATAACTGTACCATCATAAAGACATCATCTCTCACAGTCTTGAGTTTCAGATCAAAGAAGGCAAATGGGTCTGGCAGGTGTTTAGTGAGTCTCATTTCAGACTTTGAAATCAAGAGACTTTAGTGAGTCTTGGTGGATTTGTTAAAACATAATGGAACATAAACTTTGCCCGGACAGAGCATATGTGTTTAACATTCAGATTAAGGGGGACACAACGTGTGCGTATACTCTTAACCACAGTACATACTCTGCACACGGTTTGCACAGATTTGATACACTTTTTGTACTGTGTAAGCTTAAATAGAGAACACCCTTATGATGTGGTGCAGGAAAAAGTTACTATTTTAATTTGTTGATATATTTGAGAACTATAGTAATGATTCGTGTTTTAAATGTTACACACCAAAAGTGAAAGGATATGAAGTGAATGACATACATTTGCCTAGTATTGTCTTTCCTTTACCACCTGAAGCGCTGTGAGACGGGGACTCTGTCTGTCCGGCCCCCTGCGGAGTCCCTGCCCGAGGCTCAGCATGCACTGCGCACTCAGTCGACATTTATTAAATGTGCAGAAAAAAAAATCCATTCAGTGACTCATTTCATAAATACTTGAGTCCTTCTGGCGCACCAGGGCTGGTAAAATACAACAGAGGAGGAGCGCTCATGAACTCCCGGTGTCGAGGCGTCCCTCTGCGGGAGGGACTGGTTCTACCTGAAGAAGCCAGGGACGGCGCACGGAGGGGGTGCCGTGTAAGGTGGCTCTCTAAGCTGCTTAGTGGGGAAGTTGTTTCTCACAGAGAGAACAGGGTGTCCCAAACAGGAATGTGGGGGCCGGGGGGTGCACGTGGGCCTTGTGCTGGAGCTCCTTGTGGGCCCTGCGAAGAAGTCCAGCTGGGTTCTAACCGGTAGGCACTTTCTGAGGACCATCCGGGTCTCCTAGGGCAAGGTTGGGAGAGAGGACAGGGTGCTGCCAGGTCACTACCTTTCCGGGGACCAGAGACGTTACAGAGCAGGTGCTGACAAGAGGCCGTTGAGTATTCCGGGGGGAAGGTGACTGCAGTCCAGAGTCCCCCCTGCTCTGCGCGCTGCAGGGGTCTCACAGTGCTCTGCACTCAGAAGTGCTTCTCTGTGGAGAGTTGCTGGAGTAAGGAGGCCGCCAGATAAGTAGTTAGCCTGGTTTTCCCCAAACTTGCGTGTTTGTACAATCACCCGGTGCCCCATGAGGCCTCTGGATCTGTTCCAGGATCCAGAGGTCTGGTCTGGGTATCCCTGTGGCTGGGCAAGCACGTGTGTAAAATGCGCTGTTACAACACACCGTGCATACTGCCTGTCTCCCCGAGAGGACTGACCGGGCACGGCCCTCGGAGGCCGTGTTTGGAAGACCCTGTAGGGCTTTCCAGCCGATGGCAGTTCAGATGGAAGGAAGTGATCTCTTCCCGACCCACTGTGGAGCAGTTTGCTCTTAGTGTGAATGTTCGGAACCAAAACAAATCTGCCGTCCAGAGCAGTGCGTGGTAGTCATTTGGGATGCCAGCTTGTGTGATTAGTTGTCCTAAAATGTATCCAATTTTGTTTCAAAAAATTAAGATACTTTCTCTAACAACAGAAAAACATTTTTTTCTTTTCCTGATACATGTCTTTGTGACATCTTATTTTTAAATTATTTTCGTTTTCAAAGGGGCCTCAGAATGTTCAGAACTGCATTGGCCATAATCCTTGTAGGTTCGTGCCCGACCCTTTCAGTTACTTGACAGTTCATCTTTGTTTTATTTGTTAATAGCCCACTGGACACCGAGGACCCCACCGCCAGTGTAAGACTTGGACTTCAACAGCAGCCCATGCCCTTGGCCCCCCACCCCCACCCCCACCTCCACTTACCAGGGGGAGGTGCGGTACTGTGTTCCTGGAGCATCATCTGAAGACTAAGGTTCTGGACTTTTGTACAGTACAAGTTCGCTAATCCATGGTTCCTCCTTCCCCTTCAGAGTTTGGAGCCTCTTCCAGCCAGTGGGCCTGACTTTGGAGGATTAGGAGAAGAAGCTGAATTTGTTGAAGTTGAACCGGAAGCTAAACAGGAAATTCTGGAAAACAAAGATGTAAGTATTCCGTTGAAGGGTTGAGACACAGGGTCCAGCACAAGTAACGCCCCTTCTTCCATTACAGAACCATAAGCATGTCATTCTGTACGATAACAGTGTCACACTCGAGCACACCATGTGACCTCTTAGGTGAAATGTGCAAATGAAAACTGTGTTAGGTGTCCCCCCACCGACTACACTCAAGCAGGCGCGATTTCTGCCCAACCCTGTGGTTGTCGCTGGAGACACTCGCTCCCTAAGCCTCCAGGGGAGGGAAGGAGAGGGGAAGGGTTCCACCCGAGTGAGACTTCGTCGGAGAAGAACGTGTACCCAACTGCACTGTAGGAAGGCCCGTGACTTAGAAACGTAGTGTGTTAATAGTTAAAATGGCTTTAGAAAAGTAGTTTTTCCTTGATTATTTATGTGGGAAGTGTAGACAAACACATTTTGTATTTATGTCATTAAAAAAAGGCATTCCAAAGACTAACTCAAATTATGCTTCAGTTTATACTCTGTTCCCTGCTCCTAGGAAAAAGACCTTGGGTCTTGAGTGAAACATTTCTTAAACTTTATTGTTTCTAAAGTGGAAGACAGCTGAAGAAATGTAAGCACATTTTCATTAATTCTGCATTAAGGTGGTCTCCGTGGTGTCCCAGGCAGCTGCAAGTGAAACATTTCCCTAGTGCTTCCTGTGAACTCGGCTTTATTTTTCTGTTGCTCGGCGCCGCCCACTTTATCACAGGCCGCTGCTTTCTCCCGCCCTAAAACGTCAGCCCTGTAGAGGCAGGAGTCCGTTGTGTCCGCTGCTGTAGCCTGTGTTCGGGGTAACCCCGGTCCCACAGGCAGTCGGCGTGTTTTTCTCACACAACGTAAACGAACCGCTGTGTATTTGCTGTGCAAAGTGGGAGAATGGCCGTGAGCGAGACGTGGCTCCGGCTCTGGAAGAGTTCACTGCCCAGCGAGGGGACACAGGCGGGGGCTCGGGGCCGGCACTCGTGACCGTGCCGACCACACAAGATCTCGGGTGGGATGCCCGCAGTGTGGAGCCAGGCCCCAGTCAGTGTGCGGGGGCCGGCGCTGGGGGGTCATGTTGGGGGGCACACGCAGGGCGCCTCTGCGCCACTGGGTTTGGGGCGGACGTGGTCCCTGGTCGTCTGGGCTCAGAGACCTTATGGCCTTGTTCACAGGAAGTACAGATCTAGCACAGGCTAAGTTCAAGTTACCGGTTATTTGAAAAGGTGTGAAAGACGAATAGAATAAAGTCTGGAACTAAGAAGTGTGGGTTATTGACCTTGAAAAGAAACCCTGGAAAGTAACTGCAACATCTGTCTTCAGCCCTCTGCCTGGCCGCCTGTTCACCCTGTGTCCCACTCAGCCATCTGTGTCCTCTTGTCCCTTCCAGGTGGTGGTCCAGCATGTTCACTTTGATGGGCTCGGAAGGACGAAAGATGATATCATCATGTATGAAATTGGAGACGTTTTTAAGGCTAAAAACCTTATCGAGGCAAGTATTTCCCCTGCCGGCGTCTTTTCCACTGCCTTCCGAAGATGCGGTGACTCTCCCGTGTCCGCGCCCCGGCACGTGCCGCGCCCCAGCCTCTGCCCTGTTGGCCTCGCCTCCTGCCCCGAAGGGAGTGCTGGTGCCCCATGCTGACACCCCAGCTCCCCAGGCGCTTCCGACAGACTTACATAGGTTTGCATTCGCCCTTATCCCTGCGACGGGGTGTCTGCCCTCTTTTCCAAGGCCAGTAAATCTCTGTGTTTACAACTGCCCAGCATTGGAAGGGAGGCTGGGCCGGTGCCCAGCACTGCCCGCCCACAGCCCCCTGCCTGACGCTCCCCCGCACTCCCTCCTTCGGGGCCCTCCGGCCTCTTGGGGTGACGCTCAGGCGCTCCCCTTGGGCTGGTGCTCCGTTTCCCCAGCCTCCTCCCCGGGTTGCAGGGTCTGCCTCCTGTCGTCCATGGGCTCCTCCTGTGCTTCTGGTCCTGGAGCCCCACTCACGTGCCCAGCGCGGCCGCCCCCAGCTTCCTCGGGCCTGGGCCAGCGGCCCCTTGCAGTCCCCCTTTCACTTGACCTTTCAGCAGTGCTTGACCACCCCCTTTTAGAAGTTAGTGCTGCTGTAAAAAGGTCAGTACACGAGTGCAGTTGAAAACCAGTATGAAACGAGGCAGCGGTGTGGCGTGCCTAGGCCCGCCCGCCCTCGGAGAACGCGGGGCCTCGGCGCCCTGCCCGTCCTCCCAGGAACGTGGTGCACAGGTAGGACCCCGCCAAGCCCGTGAGCAGCGGTCCTGTCCCCCACATTCCTCCTGCGCCTTTCGTGGTGGACGTTACCGATCGGCACGGAGCTCTTCTCACACGGACCCGTACCGCCTGCTCCGTATCTCACTGCTTCCCTTCGTTTCCCGAACAGTTTCCCGTGGGTGGGCATTCATGTAGACGAGGGGCGTCAAATTCATTGTCACCGGGGGCCACATCAGCCTTGCAGTTCCCACCAAGGGCCGAATGTCATTTTACGACTGTATAGATGTAACTACTCCTTAACAGTTAAGGGAGAGCCTGGCACTGCCACCGGGTAGAAACAAGGTGCCAGGCCGGATAAAACAAGGTGGGGGCCTTGTGTTTGCGCCCTGTGACGTAGACGGAGCGCTTCGTTCCTAGGAGCAGCGCTGCGGTGAGTGCCTTAGTGTCCGTGTGACGGCACGCTCGGGGTTGGCTCTGCAGGTGGCGCTCTGTACTCTGAGCACATTGCCCTGCGAGAGACCTCCAGCAGCTGGGTAGGAGCGTCTGTTCCACAACGTTTCAAAACGTTGGATGGTAATGCAGTTTAAAAACTCCTGCCTGCCTGTTAAGTGAAAAACACCATCTTCTTTGCTCCAATTTGCACCTTTAATTTATAAAGTATTTTTATTTATTTATTTTAAAGAAAGGGGAAGGGAGGAGGAAAAACATCAGTGTGTGGTCGCCTCTTGCACGCCCCCCACACTGGGGACCTGACTTGCAACCCAGGCATGTGCCCTGACTGGGAATTGGACCAACGACCCCTTGGTTCACAAGCTGGCGTTCAGTCCACTGAGCCACACCAGCCAGGGCTAATTTGCGTTTTAATTATGAATGAGATGAAGTGCCTTTCCATGTCTCTTGGCCATTCACATTTTTCTTCTGTGAATGACCTGCTGGTGACTTTGTTTCCCTTCCCACTGTTGGGCTTTTATTAAGAAGCTTCTTGCATGTTGACAGTGACAGCTGCCACGCTGACTGTGTTTTTCTCGCTTTGCTGTCTTCGGCACGTGTCTGCCTCCTGCTCTCACTCCACATGCCTTTCCCTCGGTCTCCGTGGGTCCCACACTCTCCTGGGCTGCTTCCTGCCCCGTCACGTTCATTTTAGGTCTGTTGGCAGCCCCTTTCCCTGCGACCCCCCTGAAGTGTTGGTCCCTGCGAGGATCGGTCCCCTGGTGAGCCCGTCCACCGCTGGTCTCAGCTGCAGCCTCTCTGCCGAGGGCTCCTCACCCTCATTTCCACCCATTTCCTGTCCTCAGGGCTTCAGCCCTGTGTGTGTGACTGCCCACTCAGCATTTCCTCGTGGGGTTGCCACAAACCAGACTCCCCATTGCCCCCCAGCCCCCGCCCACCCGACCCCAACTGCTCCCACAGCACCGAGAAGCGGGGAGCCCAGAGCCATGGCGTCTGTTGCCTCCTCTCACCTCTCGGCTGCTCCACCCAGCCCGTGACTGTCCTCAGACTCCTGTCTCCGAACTGGGTGTCGTCTGTCCCCCCCTCGGACGCCGTGCCCTGGGTGTGTCCAGCCGCCCTCAGCTGCCGGGCCTGCCTTGGGATCCCTCCCGCCCCTCCACGTCCACTTCCCTCCCCCCGCCCCCACGTTTGCTCACGTGGTCAGCTCCAGTCCTGCGTAAACTCCACTGTTTCCCCGCCGCCGCTCGAAAGTCTGCCATCTCACCCTGTTCCCGACGGACGAGCCCCACACTCTGCCCCGACATGGGTCCCCCCCTCGGCTCCCTGAGTCCCTTCTCCCACCCCTGGTGTCCCTCTGGCTGGGAGGTCACCGTGAAAAGGACCGCTCTGGACAGAGGAGGCGGCGTGGCGGTGAGGAGATTCGGACAACTGAGAGGCGTGTGTGGGCACAGACCCGGGTGCCCTTTATCTGGGTGTAACGGTTGGCAGTTGGCCGTGACTCTCACCAGGAGAGCCTGCCCGGCGGGTGCTTTTCAGTTTGGTGCGTTGATTGGTTTGCTCGCACAGAAGGGATTGTGTTATCGCTCTGTGTTCCACTCTCTGAATGGGATTTCTTGTTGCCCCTCAGTGCCTGGTCCTTTCTTTTGTGTCTGGTCTGAGTGGTGCTCTCTTCCCAGGGACCAGCCAGGAGGCGACAGTGACCGCCAGCCTGGGCCCAGGGCCCCCTGTTCATGTTTCTGAACCTTAGAGAGAAATGTTCTCTGGTTTCCTGCCTCGTAGGTAATGCGGAAATCTCACGAAGCCCGAGAAAAACTGCTTCGTCTGGGGATATTTAAACAAGTGGACGTTTTGATTGACACATGCCAAGGTACGTGCTGTGTGTTGTTCTCCGTGGTGCCCCCCACTCGCCTCCCGGGGTCACGGAAGCAGTGCGTGTGTCCCGGCAGAGGCAGCCCGGCCTGGGTGGTCAGCAGTCCCGGGGGGTAACTGGGTTTGTGTGTCAGGCCTGGGGAGGGCGGGCGCACTTTGAACATACTGTCCTCTGAACCCCTGGATGGTGCCAGGCGTCCGAGAAGGGTCCCGGAGGCAGGAGCCAGGTCATCCTTGGTGATACTCGCTCAGCCCAGCAGGTGTCTGAGGGGGCCCTTGTGGGCCCCATCGGAACACACACTTTGAAAAGAGGTGGCACTACAGATTGGAGTTCCGTTTTAGTTTGTATTCATTTGCCTGTTTGCTGTGGGGGACGGTCTGGGGCTGGTGTGGTTTTCCCATGGTGTCTCGTCACTGCATTGTCCCCAGTGTCCCCTGGTCCCTGTGGTGGCCGAGCACAGCTCCAGCGCCCACATTGGGGAGGAGGAAAGGAGGGGAAGGCTCGCCCTTCCCTTATGCACCGGTCCCGGTGGTGCGCACAGCACCCCTCTGACCCCACCAGCCTGGATGAGCTCAGCCTAGTGCAGGGAGGACGGCAGTGCGGTCCGGTCCAAGTGGCTCGTCTGGGGAGTGAGGACTCGCGGCGGCTAGAGCAGCGGTTCTGAGTGTGGTCCCAGCCCAGCAGCGCGGCCCTGGCCTGGGGCTTGGCAGGAATGCACATTCCATGGAAGCAGGCGCTTTGGGGGCGCGGCCGGCAGTCGGGCATAGTTGGAGCCCCACTGGCTGAGTGAGGGCAGAGGACGACTCAGGGAGACAGCCAGCTGTCACCGTGCCCTCACTGCGATAGTCGTGCCATGCTCAGCTCTGCGTAAGGGTTTGTGTCCGTGACCCAGGTGAATCTCACAGAAACCTGGACACTGTTATTCTGTGAGAAAGAACAATTTCAGCTAAGCAGCAGGCTAGGAAGTTTAAGAACGTGCCCCAGGTCTAATGAAGGGGCGGCGGACGGCCCCTGCTGCCACCTGCTCGTGCTGCTCGTGGTGGCAGGTCTTGGTGGTGGCATTGGCTTTCGTGGCCTTCTGTCTGCTGAGAGTGGGACTCGTGTGTGGTCAGCCAGCCCGCAGTGTCAGCGGTTACCCAGCTGCACACCGGAATTGCTGGGCACTGTTAGGAAATCGCGGGTTAGGGCAGCGAGGTCGTTCTGTGTGAGTCGGTGATGGTGGCCCCCCGAGAATGGACAACAGCAAGAGTGAACCCCGGCACAGACCGCACAGTACTGAAAAGCAGTGTCTGACTCTCGAGTCAGCCGTAGCCTCGGCCACCCCGATGCCACATGTTAATAACAGGAAATGCGTGTGAGGAGGCAGGGAAGCTGCTCTGTTTTCAGCTTTTCGATGAACTGGAAACTGCCTTAAACGATAAAACCTATTATTTAAAGAAAAGTAAAAAGATGATGCCAAGACTCTACCCTGACCAGCTGAATCAGTATTTGGGAGCCAGGGCCTGGGCGTCTCAGCCTTTGACAGCTCCCCGGAGCGTCTCCTGTCCAGCCGGGGTCAGGGTCGCCCCTCCTTCCCGTGAGCGGCCCACAGCCTGGGAGCTCAGCCCTGCTTCCCGGCAGCCGGGCGCTCAGCACCGGGTTCGGGCCCCAATCATCCTGCAGGCGCCGCACCCCCAGTATGAAGGAGGATCAAAATAATCACCTCCTGCGCTTGTAGCTCAGCCCTCGCTTCTCCTTCAGGGTCCCTAGAGTCCCTCTTGTCACGAGAGTCCCCATCTGAGTGTCAGTTGAGCTGAGACCCCAAGTGGTGTCATGGTCCCTTGGTGGGAGGACAGAAGCAAACCCTGTGTGCTTGGCCAGGGCGCTGCGGTGGCCGTGCCCTTGCAGCGGAGTCTGTCTTCTGGGACTCTGCCGCCGAAACTGGGCCCAGGTGCTTTGGTGTAGAGGCAGGGATGACTGTGGGTGGCAGTGTTCTTGAACTTGAAAATGGAGAGTGGGGGTTACAAAGGAGGTTGTAAAACAGACCGAGCCTTCACACAGCGTTGTCGCAGTGGGACCGGACGTGAAGTGCGCGTTCCGTCGGCCTTACCGTGGAGCGTTCGCCCCTTCCCTAGGTGACGACGCCCTTCCGAACGGGCTGGACGTGACCTTCGAAGTCACCGAGCTGAGGCGGCTGACGGGCAGCTACAACACGATGGTCGGGAACAATGAGGGCAGCATGGTACGGCTTGGGCCCTCCTGCCCCGCGGCGGGGCTGCGGCGGCGGGCTCGCAGACGGCCAGTGAGACGGGCAGTGGTGCAGACCCCGTCACGCCGCTGCCCCTTGGAGTGTGAGATGGCCGCGGCTTCTCATTGGTCTTCTGAGAGTTTGTCCTCCTGTGCTTTGGATTGTTTGAAAACAGTGTGAACATCAGTAGTGAGTTAGGAATGGTTTGGGGAGTGTTTGTGTTAAGTTTCTTGTTCAAGTTCCCCCGAGCCCCAAACCACAGCTGGTTTCCGTGAGCCTCCCAGGGCAGTAGCAGGGGGGCCGGCCCCTGGGATCGGTCGGGGGGTGGGGCGGTGCGTACGCTCAGCACAGACAGGTTTTACCGAGCAAGAGCGGCGGCGGACGGTCCTGCCAGATCTGCAGTCTGTTATTTTCCCCGAGACTCGGGGGTCCCTTCCCCAGCCTCAGCTTCCTGAGGAAGCTGTCACCCCTCCCTTCAGAGCCCCACTCTCTCCCCCCAGGTGCTTGGCCTCAAGCTGCCAAACCTTCTAGGCCGTGCGGAGAAGGTGACGTTTCAGTTTTCCTATGGAACGAAGGAGACTTCCTACGGCCTGTCCTTCTTCAAACCACAGCCTGGAAACTTCCAAAGAAAGTAGGAAGCCAAACAGACCCTTGAGCGCAGGGGCCGGTTCCCAGTTAGAAGGGCTGCTGGTTGGGGAAAGGAGCCACGGCGAGTCGGCTGACATCCGGCCGTGTTCCCACACGCCACGGAGTCCGAGGCTCCCCGAAGTGCATTTTTCCAGTGTGTGCAGTGTGGTCCTTGTCCTGGTGGGTAAAGCCCTGTCCGTTGCCTCCTAGCTTCTCCGTGAACCTGTACAAAGTCACTGGGCAGTTCCCGTGGAGCTCACTTCGGGAGACGGACCGGGGCATCTCGGCGGAGTACAGCGTGAGTAGCTCTCCCGTCATTCGTCCTCTGCGCCCGAGGGAGGACACAGCGCCTCTTTACTGGACTCCCAAAGACAGCGAGCAGGGCGGCTGGGGAGAGCAGTGACCCCTCAGAGGCCCGACACCGGGAGGGGTGGGGGAGGGGTTACCCCGGCATTGTTGCTGGTTGCCCTCCACCCTCTCTCTCCCAGCTGGGGCCTGTCCTTGGGCCTGGCTACCGGGTGGGGCGTGGCTGGTAGCCACGGGGCAGCTTCACCAACCTGGTAGATTTCCTCTGAGGTCCAGACTTGCTGTGACGCCGCCTGCTCGTCCTTCCCCCCATGCTCAGAGCAGCCCCTTTGGACAGCCCGCAGAAGCACTCTGGTCACAGAAAGTGCGGTTGCTGGTTCTCGCTCAAGTTTACTGCCAGCAGGATCCAACCAAATGCAACAAATGGACTTAAGTCGTTTGGCCGTTATAGCTTTACAGTGAGCCCTGCTCTTTCTGCCCCTTCCACATGGGTTCCCATTCCTTTCCTGTTCCGGTAGCTCCCCCAGCGTGGCCCTCAGACCAGCAGCACTGGCCTCACAGGCCAGAAATGGACATCCCTGGGCCCCGCCTGCCCTGCTGAGTCACGTCTCTGGACCCCACCATGGGCCAGGAGTTCCCCACCCCACTGCGCTGACTCTTGTCTGAGAACCCCATTGAAGCCCTGAGGTCACTGGCTGGGCTTCACATGGCACCTTGGAGCACTGTACACAAGAGTTACTCACGCTTCTTACCCTGCAGGCTGAGGTCAGGGAAACTCAGTAGACCAGGTGGACAGAGCGCAGGGCAGAGACGTGCACATTTGTGATTCATTTTTGGTTCTGCAAGTGGCCGCCTGTGCTGGCCTGAAGGGAGTAGCTCTCACCTTTCTCCCCCGTGCCGGGGTGCAGAAGGGGCCACCCAGCCGACGCCGCTCCCAGCCGCTCCTCCAGCGGCTCTCTGGCTGCCAGCAGCGTGGGAGGGCTCTCCTGCCTTCTCGTGTCCCCTGTGTCTCTTTTCTCCAAGCCTCTCAGCAGATTCTTAGGAGGGGAGAAGGGCCCAGGTGGGTCCGGGTGGAGGGCAGAGGGATGCGGAGCAGCAGCACCAGACCCTGGTGTCCCTGGGGTTGAGGGACAGGCCCCTAGGGAGAGGCCCGTGTCCCGCTCCTTGTCCTTGGTGCTGTGAGGACCGGAGACATGAACTCCGGCCTCACTGCGCAAACCGGATGGTGTCGCCTGGCCTACCTCATCCTAGCTGTGACCCAGAGACAGGAGCTGTGTCTCCGAGTATAGCCGTTTTCCTGTGAAGAGCTGCCTGATGGGGCAGAAGGGGCTCTGGCCACTCACGCCCTCCGTGGGCCGAGTGCTGGGAAGGCAGTGGAAACAGCCGCCCTCCTGCCGTCTCTCCCCCCAGCCCCCAGCATGGTGCCAGGGTAGGGGTTGATGAGAAGCGTGTTGAGGTGGGGCCCCCACGTTCTCACGTCGAAAGTGGACAGGGAGGTCTGGGTTTGAAGTCCTCTTGGACACCCGAGGGCTACAGTGTACCACTGTGAGGCTCCCCCCTGGGAAGGGTGCAGTGACCTGGCTTCCTCGTAAGAGTCACGGCATCATTGGCCTTCCGAGGCCACTAAGCAACACCTGAGCTAGAGATTGAAGGCCGGCTGTCCCACCTGCAGGGACCGGGACCTCCCGTGGCTTAGGCCTCTGGCTGCAGGAAGGGTGCTCTTCATGCTGCTGTGACCTCGTCTTTTTGCTCCTCCCTGGGTGCTGATGGGGGCACCTGGGTCACCCGGGTCACCTAGCCCACCTTCAGGAGGGCCAGGTGGGGTGTGTGCCAGGTCTCTGGGTGGACAGGAAGCCTGTCGGTTACAAAGGTGCCCGCAGCTTTCAGCCCTGGGAGCTGTCTCCTCTCCTGGGACTGCTGGCCACATGCGCAGTGTTCTATTCCACCGCAGTCCCCTGCTCGCCCCGCCCCCTTCCCCTGCTCCCTCCCCTTCTCTCCCTCTCTGTGTTTCACTGGCTGCCCTTCTCTTGTGAATGACGTCAGGGCGCCTACTCCAAAGGCTTGTCCGGGTGCCGTCAGGCACCAGAAGGCTGACCGCCCCTGTGCTTGCAGTTTCCCATATGGAAGACCAGCCACACCGTCAAGTGGGAGGGCGTGTGGCGAGAGCTGGGCTGCCTCGCCAGGACAGCGTCCTTTGCCGTCCGACAGGAAAGCGGCCACTCGCTGAAGTCGTCGCTTTCGGTAAGGACTATGCTCTTGCGAGTGAGTGTGGCGAGGCATGACCGCGGCCGCAGTGTGCATTGGGACGCAGTCACCGCCCGCGTCTGGGCGGACCGAGAGGTGTCACCGATGGGCGCCGCCTGTTACTGTTTCTCAGTAACATTGGTGGTAACGGGAACAGGTGTGTGCGAGAGCCGCCAGATGAACGCTGCGGGCTGGCCCCGGTGGAGCCCCAGGAGAACTGGCCCAGCGGTGGTGCCGCAGCCTGCGCCCGCTTTCAGCTCTCCGGTGTGGGGCACTGGGCGGCGCTCCTGCCTTCCTCACCGGGTTTCTGTGCGGCGAGGTGAGGGCTCGGCACGAGATCCGGCCCAGCGTTAGCGCGCAGTGGGCTTCGCTGTTTCACAGCCCCGTTTGAGCTGAGGAGCCCGGCACCTGTGTCTTGCAGCATGCCATGGTCCTCGACTCCCGGAACTCGTCCATCTTACCCAAGAGAGGTGCGCTGCTGAAAGTCAACCAGGTAGCGCTCCGCCCCCTGCGCGCCTGCGTGCTCGGGGCCGGGCAGGGGGGTGGGGCATGTCGGGAGGCCCATTTTCCATATCGAACAGCTTCTTGTAATTGTGAACATCCTTCTGGAGTGGCTTGTGAGGGTGTCAGTCCCTCTCAGGGCTCAATCTTCTGCCCTCGCCAGCAGCAGAGTGAGCGTGGCCCTCTGGCCTCTGCGGTGTCCCTGCCTGGGTTGGGGGAGCGTCATGCTGGGGTGTGAGCGGTTTCCCGTGACAGAATCCGGGCCGGAGGGCGGGCTGCGTGGGGCGCCCAGGCTGGGCCTGGCCCGTCTTCTGTGTCGGAGAGCGGCTGGAAATCGGGTGTTTATGCGCGCCGTGCCAGGTCGTGGAAGACTGGTGGGTGTTTTTCAAGGACTGATTAGGACTGATTGGGCCACGAGCCATGTCACACACTGCAAGCTCCTTGATAAAGTGCCCGTGTTGCCCGAGTTCTGTCGCATGTGGGACCAGTTTGCTTTGGGGGTTCTTAAGGACGCTTGGTGGTCGGGGTTCGCACCAGGCCTCTGGCCCCACGGAGAGCAGGCCACCAGCAGACAGAGGGTCTGTGGTTTTCTAACGCCATGAGGCTGTTCCAGAACCTGTGGGGTGAGTCTGCTGCTCCTCTCTCATGGTGGCCCCTCCCCAGGAGCTGGCTGGCTACACTGGAGGGGACGTGAACTTCATAAAAGAAGACTTTGAGCTTCAGCTGAATAAACAACTTGTGTTCGACTCCGTGAGTATCTGGCCGGAATTCCGGCACCTGCACCCCCATGCCTGGTTTTGGGGACCTGAGGTCCCAAGCGTCTGAAGCCCCGGTACTCACGCCGCAGTGCTTGCTCATTGAACATTGCCGGGGTCGCAGTCCTCTGGGGTGAGGTGGTGACAATTCTCCTTAAAAGGGATCAGGACCCACTCACAGCAGATCACAGGCCCGCAGCATGGCCCTGCCCCTCTGTCACCCGGGGTTGAGGGGCTGGGGGCAGGCACGGCCCTGCTCTCCCTGCCGTCACTTCCAGGGATTTCCTTCCTCCTGACTTACCCAGGAGTGGGGGATGAGTGCCTGTTAGTGAGAGCTGTCTCTGAGCTCCGGGCTGGGAGCCATGTGTCTCTGCCTGTCACCTGGGGTGCCTGTCACCTGGGGGCCACTTCCCCTGTCAGGTGTGGCTGCCTTGCTGTGATGGAGCGGAAGTGGGTCCTGCTCCGGGTTCGGCTTGCCTCTTGCTTGTGCTGGGAGCCTCCTTCTGACATTGGAGTTTGGCGGTTAAAGTGTCCATGAAGCACTTCCTTAGGGCTGTGGTTCTCCAGCTGCACCAGCTGCTGCTTTCCTGTGGGCTGTGCCCTAGCCCAGCTCTGCAGCCGCAGGTGCACAGCTGGCGGCTGGGGACCAGGCCCCGAGTTTTTTATCTGCTGATACTCACAGCAAGGAGAAGAACGCGGACAGAAACGGCTGCTCGTTTATATTCAATAGGTTTTTTCAGCATCTCTCTGGGGTGGAATGCTGGTACCCATTGGTGATAAACCATCAAGTATTGCTGACAGGTGAGTGTGACAAAGATTTTTTATGTATTTATTTTTAGAGAGGGAGAGGGAGGGAAACATTGATGTATGAGGGAAACATGGACTGGTTGCCTCTTGCACCCCCATCACTGGGGACCTGGCCCGCAGCCCAGGCATGCACCCCGACCGGGAATTGAACCTTTCAGTCCACTGAGCTGCACAGCCAGGGCAGGGAGGAGAGCGCTGGTGATCAGGTGGCGGGCCGTTGCAGGTGTTTTCTTTTGGCTCTTTCCTGTTGGCTTCTGGTAAGATATTTCAGAGTTTATCTAGGAGAGCGAATGTTTCAAAATTCATTTTAATGTTCATGTTTAAGTTAGTTTCAAAACACCCAGCATACCTCACACCAGGTATTTTTGCCTTTTTCGGAGAGGGAGTTAACTGTATTAAAGAATTTGTATTCTCTTTTGTGTAGGAAAGAATACAGTTCATGCTCAGATTGCAGAAATTTGCAGGAATATAAAAGTACAGAAACATTTAAGGAAGTGAAAAACTAATCCTCAGTGATAAGCGGAGTTAACATTGGGGTGTCTCTGTTCTGTCTGTGTTGTGGGTGGGTGCGCGTGCACATTGTGATTTACACACACAGCTCTGTCCAGTTGTTGGTGTGTTGTGTCCTGTGCACAGACCCACGCTCTGCCTACTTTCTGAAAGCTGTAAAGAAATTGGGGAGCAGACCGTCCCCACGTCAGGGGAAATTCTTCATAAGCAGCATTTCAGTGCTGCTTTATTTGCACATAAATAACACTGTGGAGAATGTGGTTTTGTCAGTAATTGTGTCTGTTTTGTTTTCACTTGCACTTAGGTATCTAAAGCCCAGGGGGGAAGGGGGGCCAGATGGGGCTTAAATTTCTAAATTCTGGGACCTAAAGTTTCACCTTCGTGAATATAATTTACAACAATATTTAGACGTGTACGGAGATTTATGTACAAGGATATCTATCGTAGCGCTGTCGACAGTAGCAAAAGCTCTAAAGCTGCCAGTAGGGAGGCAAGTAAACCCCAATACAGCCATTGCGAAGGGGGCTGTGTAAGTGTGAAAAGGATGAGAGGAGACCCACGCAGTCGACCGTGCCCCTGTGCGTCCTGCCTGACACCTTTCCCCACGGGACCCAGACCCGGGAGCTCCCTCTGTGGGCACCTCATGTCCCAAGACAGCTTCCCTCTGACGCCTGCTGTTCCGTTCCAGGTTCTACCTTGGTGGACCCACGAGCGTGCGCGGCTTCAGCATGCACAGCGTCGGGCCGCAGAGTGAAGGTCAGTCTTCCCCACCGTGCCCACGTCTCAGCTCAGGAAGGCGTGCGTGGGTTTGTTTATATTGCTGCCATGGAGTCAGCGCCTCGCGCAGTGTCTGCCACACAGCAGGCCTGGGAGGACACTCGTCCAGGGGACTGTAGGGACAAGGGAAAAGTGCACGCTGCCAACCTGCGGTCCCACCACCAGGTGACGGCCCAGGCGGGCATCGTGGTCGCTGGACGCCGGGTCTGTGTGCCTGTTGCCATGCAGCCTGCGTCTCCGCCAGTGACTGAGTGCGGAGGGGTTTCATAGGGATGGCTGTGCATCTTCTCTCACTGACTATAATTTTAAAGATTCACAGACATCACTCTCGAGAGCAGTGTCAGGTTCGGGGAAGACTTGAGCAGAAAGCACAGGGCTGGCTCCCTGGCGGCTCCTGTCGCTGGCATCTTGCACTGCTGGGCTACACTTGTCCTTGTCACCGAGCCAGTGCCGATGCGCAGTCACCAGCTCCGTCTGCAGTGCATGCTGGGGCCGCCCCGTGGGTCTGTCAGTGTGCAGTGGCACATAGCTGTCCCCGAGGTATTGTGCAGAAGTGCCACCTCACTTTCACCGCAAAGTCCAGCACCCTCCACCCACGCACCCCTCCTGCCCCCAGTGCAGTCCTGGCAACTGCTGCGTCTCCTGCCGCGTCCGCAGTGCTGCCTATGCAGGAGGCCAGACAGCCGGGCCCCACAGCACAAGGCCTCTCAGGCAGGCGACGCACATTTGGTATTTCTCCGAGTCTCCTGGGAGCTTATCGCTCGGGTGTGTTTGTCGCCAGATGACGTAAGAGGGCCCTGGTCTCCAGACCCACACCTGCCACCCACGGCGAGGCGGGCACTGCCTGCAGTCACTGCACAGGCGGAGCGCACGGTGCATGTGCTCTGGACCAGCTCCTCTCTCCTGCTGCCTCTGACGTTCCGGCCGCCACTCAGCCAGTGGCCGTGACAAGTGTACCCTCCGTGCTGCTCCACATTTCTCGGTGTGACACCACCACTCTTCATGGGCCCATTCTATTGTCGATGAGCATTTGGGCTTCCGGTTTTTGAGGGGGTGTGATGCAAAGTCCCTGTGTGTGTGTGTGTGTACACGTGTATATACACTTGTATCTTAGGTTCTTGATACAGAGTGTCAAGTCTGATACAGAGTCTGTGTGAAACCGCTCACGTTTCATTTTCTCGCTTGTAATCAGTCCCTACGAGTCACTGGGTGGAGGACACCAGGATGTGAGCTGGTCGTCTCCGAGTGGTAGAAATGAGAGGGTTTTCCCTTCCCCGTGTTTATCAGGTTTCTGCAATGAGTTTAGTCCCCTTGTGGTCAGATCGATGAGCCAGGCAGGTGCAGGGGAACAGAGCGAACCCGGCGGACCGACCGCGTGTTCTTGGTCCCGGCCTTGGTTCTGCTGCGCCCTCAGACTCACGGGACCGGGGCCTGGGGCCTGGCAGTGATGAGCAGCCCCTGCCGGGCGGTGGTCTCGGAGGTGGCCCGGGTTTCTCTTCCCCCGTTTGTCCTTTCCGATCGGAGGTACTAAGACAATTCACAAACAATGTTTTGCAACAAAGCATAAGCATTTAGGTGCTTGTTGGGTTTTTGTCACTTTAGTGTCACAGCTATTGGAAGTTAGGCCGGGCAGGGGCGTGTCAGAGTCCTGCACGCGTGTGCTCCACAGGCAGTCCCGGCCCCGTAGCCTGTCCTCTGGGGGTCGGGTGGGGACGCCGGTCCCTCACTCGGTGAGCAGCAGACACCGTGCCTGTTGATGAACAGCGGGACAGCGTGTCCAGAAAGCGCAGGGACACATCTGCACTCCGTCTCTCTGCTCTGGCCTCGCTGTTTGCCTGGCGGGTGTGATCTGGAAGTTGGCATTCGTGGGAAAAGTGATTTCCACGAGGTCCTTGGTATTATTGCAGGCACTTCCCAGATGGGATGAGTTCTTGATTCGTTCTTTTCCAAACTACCTCAGCTCTGTTTCCCAGTTCAGGGGACGTGTAAACTAAACCAGGGAGAGAAAGCTTTACCGCCGCGGGGCCGGCAGCAGCAGGAGCTGGCAGAGCCTGAGTCCACACCCCACACCATGCGTGCGTGGCGCACACCCGCGCGCGTGCGGTGTAGGGACAGCCTGGGGCCACGTTTGTGAGCCCGTGTTTTGTGTCCCCCCCTCGCTTAGGAGACTACCTGGGCGGAGAGGCGTACTGGGCCGGGGGCCTGCACCTGTACACCCCGCTGCCGTTCCGGCCGGGCCAGGGCGGCTTCGGAGAGCTTTTCAGAACCCACTTTTTCCTCAACGCTGGGAACCTCTGCAACCTCAACTACGGTAAGCCCGGCTGCTCAGGGCCGGGGCTGCTGGCCGGCCAGGTGTTCAAAGCACAGCACCCAGACAGGTGTGTCTGTCTGTCCACGTGACGTAGCCTTTACGTGTAAGGCCCGTGCCTTAAACATGCTGCCACCCCGCCTGACGCTGGGCCCAGAGTGAAGTCGTTGGTGGTGGGAACGGGGTGCAGGTGAAGAACTGTCGTCTGATGCTGTCTGGCAGATGGGGGTCTTTGCTCACTCAGCATGTGTGTCTCGAGCCCTGACTCTCTGCCCGTCCTCAAGGCCACGGCTTGGTCCTGTTCTCAAGAGGCCGGGGACCGGGGAGACTCACAGAGGGCGTGTCCAGCTAGGGGGAGGTGGGGGCTGTCCAGAGGAAGACAGCCTGCAAGGGACCGAGTGTGCCATGGCCTCTCCGGGTCTCCTCTCACTCTGTGTGTTCCCCTTGAGTGTGGCCAAGGGCCCCCGGCAAGCGAGGGAGCTGGGCAGGCCCAGGACCGCCTTCTGGGAAGCACAGGACCCGGCGTGTGGGTCACCCCCTCCTCTCTCTTTCCAGGGGAGGGCCCCCAAGCGCACATCCGGAAGCTGGCCGAGTGCATCCGCTGGTCCTACGGGGCGGGCGTGGTCCTCAGGCTGGGCAACATCGCGCGGCTGGAGCTCAACTACTGCATCCCCATGGGCGTGCAGATCGGCGACAGGTAGGTGCTGGGCTCTCAGGGTCCCGCAACGCCTTCTCGTAATCCGACTTGGTTTCGTTTGGCTAATCGTCTCATCGGTGGCCTCTGAGAGTCAAGATTTTTGAAGAGTTAGCAGAAGGAAAACGTGGTTTTCCTCCGTTGGGTTTGGAGGATTGATGGTGCGGCCCCATCCCCTCCACAGTGCTTGCACTTCCTGTTGCCCAGTAGCGGGAGCCCCTCGAGGTCTGGCTGGAGGGGTCGCTTTGTCACACCTGCTTCCGGAGTTTGGTGTCGCGGAGGTGACTGTGCAGGCCCGGGGCCAGGTTGGAGGGCAGGGCTGCGAGCCAGGCCTCTGGGCGCAGGGCCCCCACGGTGGCCTTCCTCCACTGTCACTGTGCTGAGCAGGATTTCCGTGGGTGAGGACAGCAGGGGGCCGCTCACGGCCACGGAAATTAACTGCACTTCTGACGCTGTTCTGCGTGCCCGGGACCGACTGTGAGGAGCCCAGAAGTGTGGTCGGTGCGGTGTGTGCACGGTACAGCACAGCGTCAGCCGGGGCCGCTGGCACTGGCCGGGGTCGCGCTGCTCGGGGGGCTGGCAGGTCGGGTCAGGTGCCAGCTGACCGGTCCCTGGTGGCAGGTGGCTGCCCTCTGGCTGTGTCCTCGTGTGGCAGAGGAGGGAGAGGACAAGCCAGCTCTCTGGTGTCTTCCTACGAGGATGCGAAGAATCCCACCATGGGGACCCCACCCTCATAGCCTCCTCGGAGCCGTTACCCCCCAAAGGCCCCGCCTCACTGGTGGGCGTCAGGGCTTCCGCACGTGGGTTTTGGGGGACAGGCGTCCCCCACAGCGTCGTGGTAGTCGTCCTCATTTTTATGCCTCTCCGCACAGCACTGTAGGCTGTGTGGTTCTCTTCGGCCTTCTGCCCACAGCTCTGCTGCCACCAAGTGGTGGTGCGCTCTGCATCGTAGCCAGGCTCCGAGGCTCAGCAGTTTAGGCGAATTCTGTCCCAGGCGTCTCCGATCGCCGCGTGGCGGGCGGTGGGCCGTTTAATGGGCAGCCACGGCAGCGAGCTCTCAGTAACCGAGTGAGAACCTAGGTGCGGGTCCGTGCCTGTGCCCCAGCGCCCTCTCTGTCCGGCAGGCTCTGTCCCCTTCCCTCGCACCGGGAGGCTGGTGCCCTCTGCAGTGCCACCTCGGCACCCAGGTGACAGAGCCCTTCTTCAGGGCCCGCAGAGGCTGCTGCCGTGACTGTTTACCCCCTCACATGCAGTGCGGTGCTGGAAGGGTGCTCTGCGGCCGTGTGACGGTGGCAGGTGGGGGGGTGACAGGTACTCAGCCTCTCTGGTCCCTGTCCTCAGGTCCAGAGGACAGGCGCTGACGCTGGGGGCTGCCTGGCAGGTGTGAGGACTCAGTGGGTGACGGGACCCCGCAGGGTCCATGCAGGGTCCTTGCGGGGTCCACGCAGGGTCCATGTGCTCGAAGTGCATTTGGCTCTTTTCACGTCAGTGTGGCCAGCTTCTCGCAAGGAAAGGGCTCCTTCAAGAGACGGGTCCCTCCCCCCACACTGGGCTCCTGTGTGGCCCCCTGGCCAGCTGTGCTGGGAGGGGCCCAGATGGGTGTAGTGTCCTTGTTTCAGAGTCAGTTGAACATGAAAAAATGGGCACTTTTGTCTGGAGCAAGGTTGGTGCCTTGGATAACCTTTCAGCAGATTCCCCGAACCTTTACGACCTTGGATAAAAGAAGCTAGTTCTGCGAGTTGCCTTCCAAAAGCCGCATCCCCGCAGCAGGTGTGAAGGTGGGCCTCCCTGGGGTGACCACAGGTGCCCAGCGCATTTTGAAGGGAGCAGCGCGGTGCGGGCCCGGGTGGGGGGGTAGAGTCAGACACAGGTGACAGCCACTTGAGCCTCTGCTTCTCAAGCGGGGGATGGTGGCCAAGGCAGATGGCGACTCCCTGGTCTGGGGGGCCTCAGACACTGCGTTGCTGCCTGGCACCCCCGTGAGGCGAGGCTGTTGACCAGCCACACTCTGTGGGGGGCGGGGGGGGGTCTCTTCTGGGAGCGATGTTGGTTCCGGGTTATCGAATTCTTACCTCTTGTGAGGCACTGAGCCGGGCCCTTGACCTTGGCTGTGCCGGCAGCCCCACAGGCACCCTGTGCAGCAGGGGCTGCTGCTGACGGAGGAGAGGAGACTCGCAGCGTGACCTGTAGGGTCGGCGGCAGGGCCCGGCACCCGCCTTCCCACTGTGCCCGGGTATAGCTGGCAGGAAACCCCACTGCCGTGCACCCCCCCAGCTGTTCAGAAGGCCCGAATGTGAGGGCCATACAGAGGCCTCTCTGCCCCCGGGCCCTCAGCGGGACAGGGGGGCACCCTCCTCCTGCCGACCTCCCCGCCAGAGCCTCTCCTTCCCGCTGGGTCTGCACTGAGTCTGTCTCTGAGAGTGCACAGGCTGCACTCAGTGTCAGCGTCAGTCCCGAGAGACAAGGACGCGGTTGTAGAGGTTTTAGTGCGGGCAGGTGCGTGTGGGTTTTAGCTGTGTCTTTTAAAGCTGTGGCTTTATTGGGTTTCTCTGGCGAGAGGACCAATTCCGGGAACTGCCGCACCCTGCCCGCTGCCCGGGATAGCAGCAGGCCGCAGGCGTGGCTGCCAGCCCCTGCCCTGTCACTCCCTGGCCCCCGTGACTTGGGACAGGCCCAGCAGGCCCTGGCCTCCTGTCCTTCAGGCTGGAAGGTGGGGGCAGCCGCCCTGCTGGCAGTGGGGTTGCATGGCTGCTGGAGGCCACTGGGTGTCGCTGTGCCCCAAGAAGTCAATGTCGCTGACTCGGGAGCCCTGTCTACTGGCCTGTTTCCTGGTCCTGACTAGAATGGCCAGATTCACCGTCTCAGGCTTCCCTCTCTCTGTCCCGGTTCACTCTGAAAACGGTGTTTCAGAGATGAATTTCAGCGTGGTTTCTTCTGAAGGGCGAGGCCTGCAGTGAGCGAGGTGTTTGGGCGGCGGTGGTGGCTGTGGGCAGTGGCTCCTGCACAGGGCGGCCGGCACCGAGCTTGTGGCTCCTGAGCGACGTCGTCAGGATTTAGTCTTTGTTTCCGAAGTTCGGCCGGAGGCAGGCGGAGGGGGGTCAATTACAGGCAGACAAGTTGCAGGTTCCCCAGGGCTCATGCTGGCGCCTCTGATCGGATTGCAGACTTTTGTGGACATGGAGGCAGTTCTGAACTGTTGGCTAGATTTTATGGGGAGGGGCTTGTGGCACCGTAGTCTGTGACTGAGCGCCGTCCCTGGAGACCGGTGACGAGCCAGGCGCAGGCTGGGGATCAGTGCCTGGGTAGTGACGGGGAAGTGCCAGAGGGTCCCATGGGCCGGGGCGGGGGCGCCTCTGAGAAGTGCAGGCCTGAGGGGTTGTGAAGGCGGCAGGGCCAGCAGAACCGGCCCCGCTGTTGACTCTCTGCCCTTTTTCTAGGGTGTGTGATGGTGTCCAGTTTGGAGCCGGGATAAGGTTCCTGTAGCCACGGCGGAGCGTCCTGCAATCCCCCAGGGGAAGCTCAGGGGCTTGGGCGGCAGCAAGCCACTCAGCGCCACACACCCTTCCTCCAGGCGAACAGGATCCAGCGAGTCTCTGCCCATTGTCCCATGGGAATCCACCTCAATAAATTTTCAAGACAAACACTCAGAGGCCTTGTGGGTGGGATTTGCTTTACCGACCTGTGGCTCTCTGGCTCCCCCTTGCTGGGGGGAGCCACTGAGTCACCGTGTATTCTTTGACGCGCACCTGCCCCGGAGGGTCTCCCAGTTCCTCCCCCGGTTCAGCCCGTCTGCGCCGGTTCCCACGGGGCAGCGTCCAGCAGCGTCCGGGGAAGCCTGTGCAGAAGCGGCGTGTGCTGCTCACACGTGCCGATGGTGGCGGGCTGCGGGCACGGAACCGGCTGTTTGGGTCACTGTAATGCGAGGGGCACGGCGGGAAGAACCACGTGTAAGTTCAGGGACACGAGGCAGAGAGGGGAGAAGCTAGACACACCTCTAGCTTCTCTTAAACAGTCGAGTCTGAAACAGAAGTCTTCGTGTCTACGCACAGCCCAGGGCCGGAGCCCCGGGTGGTGGCCCTGTGGCCCGGGGCACGGCCGTCTCTGGGTGTCTGTCTCGTCTCCCTGTGCCTGCCTGCAGCCCTCAGAGGAGGAAGCATCTGGACATGGGAGGAGGGGGCGGGTTTCGGGGGAAGACTCAGAAGGTGGACGAATGGGGCGGGGCAGGGAGCAGGTGCGCCCTCGGTGGGGCGTCTCCGCCTTAGAGCAGAGGACGGTGTGGGGGGGGGGATGAGCCCGTCCTGCGTCAGCATCGCCTGGGAGCGCAGTGCAGGGGGCGGATCTGGAAGTTTGGAATGAAATGGAGGCAGGGTTTTGTTTTTTCCTTTAAGATTTTATTTATGTTTAGAGAGAGGGAAAGGGAGGGAGAAAGAGAGGGGGGAAACCATCAACATGTGGCTGCCTCTTGGGCCCCTGACCTGGGACCAGAGTTGCGACCCAAGCTTGTGCCCCGGTGGGGACTCGAACCCAAGACTTCTCAGTTTGTGGGACAACACCCAGCCCACAGCCACACCGGCCAGGGTGAGATGTGGGCACGTTCACATTCCCACTGGGAGAGTTTGAGGCGTGAACTGCGGGCGGCTGTCTCAGTGCTGTGGGGTGTCAGAGGGAGCAGCGGCCATCCTGGATGGCCTGTCTCTGCGCCTGAGTTGTGACTTTCTTCGTGGCGTTTTCCTGACAAGTAAATGACTGAACTCCTTTGCCAAACCATTAGATAATGTCTAAGAACAAGGAGCGTTTGTGCAAAAGGACGTGCAGCATTATCTTGCTTGGAAAATGAACAGTAATCATTTTTGGAAAGAAGGCACATGCTGTGAATTCGGACCAGCTGCGAAAGTGACGGCCGCTCCTTCCCCGGCTCCTGTCCCCCCTTTAAAGCAGTCAGATCCTCGTGCATCTCTCAGAAGACAATGTGCTGGTCAATTAAAATATTCTGACTTCTCGCAGTCGAGGTCATGGCCAGCCAGATGCATTTGTCACTGCAGTGGAAGGTGACCTCCCCGCATTGAATCAGAGGCCAAATCTTCGATCTCATGATCGTCCCCAGAAATGACGGCTTGTCTACACGTTATTTCCCAGAAATTCCAAGTGGGCAGAGCTCCCGCTAGAAAAACCAGAAGGTGGCAGGGAGACCAGGGTCCGGCCCCCAGCACTGAACGTGGAGGGATGAGCCGACGTGCCGCCCCCCCCTCGGTGGGGGTGCGGAAGTCACGGGGGATGGAGTTTCCCGCGATGTCGGTGGAGCTGGCGATGAAGGGCAGAGGGGACCGGTCGTCGACTTCAGTCCGGAGAAACGGACCGGGCGCCGACACCAAGCGATCACAGCTGCCCTCCCGGAAGGAGACCCTCGCGTCCGACCCTTCCTTTTCATCCCCACGGCCTCCGCCCCGGCCAGGGCCTCGGTCTCCCCTCCGTCTGGACACAGCCTTACCCCGCCGCCCCCACTCGTCCAGGCTCCAGGAACAGGAAACTGCCCCCAGGAGGATGGGCATGTGCTGGGGAGTCGGAGCCAGTGTGGAAATCTTGCTTCCTTTGTTCGCTACACACACACACACACACACACACACACACACACGCGCTAGGTGCTGGGTTAGGGGTACGGGCTGTGCAGGGGCGGCGTTTCAGAGGAGAGCCTGGCCTCCCCATCTGTCCCAAGGCCCCTCGGCGCCTGGTGCCTGCTCTCTGCCCTCATCTCACCCCGGTGCCCCATTCCTCACAGTCCTTCCAAGCGGCCTCCAGCAGCCTGCTGCCTGGCCTTGTTCCTGTGGAGCAGGCCCCTCCCTCCAGAGCCCAGCTGGGCACTGGGGGTGGGGCATACTGGTCCCGGCGTGGGGGTCAGAGAAGGCTTTTCTCCAGAAGGGCCCCTTGGGCGAGAACCTGGAGATTAAGTAGGAGGAAGCCGTGGCCGGGGGCCGGTGGGCGAAGGAATGCCTTCTAGGAGGAGGAAACAGCTGAGGCAAATGCCTCCGGCGGAAGGAGCGAGACTGCAGCAACCTCCGGAGGTCTGTGTGTAGAGGGGAGGTTAATCGGGGAACTGCTGGTCTGATCACAGAGGCCGGGAAACCCCACAGGCGGGAGACCCGGGAGAGCTGCGGGGGGGACGCATTCTGGGTCCAAAGGCCCGAGAACCAGGGGAGCCGGCGGTATGAGTCCAAACTGGGGGGGCGATGAGGTGTCCCAGCTCAAGCAGTGTGACGGGGAGACAGTGGCAGACCCTTCTTCCTCTGCCTTCTGTGCCCTGCTGGTTCCGTGTCTGCGGAAGCCCCTGCTTGTGGAGGTCCTTCCCTGTCCCGGGTGGCTGAGACCCTGCAGGCAGAGGAGGCCCATCGTGCTGGGCCTTCTGTTCTTGGGCCAGAGGACAGGTCAGTGAGTCCCCCTTTCCCGGGCTTGAGTAACTAACACAAGCCGGATGACCACCTTGGGCGGCCCCGTCCGTCACCGGGCGCTGAGCCAAAGGCCCAGGAAGGGCACACACACCTGGTGCTCAAATGTCCCCCGAGGGTCGCAGGCGCCCGGACAAGCGAGCAGGCACAGGTCTGAGCGGCACCTGGTCCGCCTCTGGGCCTCCCTCAGTGTCCCCTGGGCGAGTGTCCCCTGCTCCAGCCGACTGGGCCAGAGGAGGCGGACGGCTGAACACCTGAAATAAGTTTTAGGGAAAATTGACCTGGAAGGATTCTGAAAGGGTTGGATGGATTTGGGAAGTTACTGAGGGGCCCTGCTGCCCACGCATAACAGGCTCCAGTCGACTTCCTGGACTTCCTGGGGGTCGGGGGGCGGGCTTTGAACACTCCAAACATTGTTATTTCTCTCTAAAGGTAGAAAAATGCAACCGTTCTTTAAAAATCAATGATGATACCATTTTTAAAATAGACTTCCCACCCTGGCTGGTGTAGCTCAGTGGATTGAGCACGGGCCTTCAACCCAGAGGATCACGGTTCGATTCCCAGTCAGGGCACATGCCTGGGTTGCAGGCCAGTTCCCAGCAGGGGACACACGAAAGGCAACCACACATTGCTATTTCTCTCCCTCTCTCCTTCCCTTTCCCTCTAAAAAGATAAGTAAATGATATCTTTTTAAAAAGTAAAAATAAACTCATCTCCTAGTTCTAAATTTACAGAAAAAAATTGAAAACAGTGCAGAGTCCGCACATACCCGCCATCCCGTTGCCGGGTTAGTAACATCCACTGGTCTGGGTGCGTTTGTTACAATTAATGAAGCAGTGTTGCCGCTTCATCGCTTCATTATTAACTGACGTCTCCGATTTCCTCAGTTCGTGCCTAGTGTCCTTTTCTGATACCAGACCTCCCACGACACTGAGTGTCACGCCTTCTTGGCTCCCAGGCGGTGGGCGTTTCTCAGCTGTTCGAGTTTGGATGACCTTGGCTGCTGTGCAGCCGCGGGGAGGGTGGGCGGGGTTCTGTGGAGCCCCGCCCCTCCACTGCAATCCGTCTGGTAGTTTTCCCCTGGAAACGGGAGAACGTTTGTGGAGCTAAGGGCTTGGGGACCCCGGACGGAAGGGTCCTCTTGTCACATCCTGTCAGGGGACACGCTGTCCACAAGACTGATCACCGTGACATCGACCTTGGTCGGCTGGCTGCAGCGTGGCGGCCAGGCAGCTTTCGTACACAGAACCTGTTGTACTGGAGACAGATGTGGATGAAATAGGGAAGGTGTGTACTCTTTGGTGGCTGGAGGCTGATCCAGTCTTTTTTTAAAAAATCACTTGCATATATGTATTTTATAAAGTAATTTCTATTTTTTAAGAGATTTTATTTGTTCATTGTAGAGAGAGTGGAGAGGGAGATAGAAACATCGATTCATTGATTGGTTGCCTCTCCTCTACCCCCAGCTGGGGACCTGGCCCACAACCCAGGCATGTGCCCTGACCGGGAATTGAACCAGCGACCTCTTGGTTCACAGGCCAGCGCTCCAGCCAGGGCTGATCCAGTCTTGGCTGCTCTTCCTCGAACTTGCATTCTTCACGGGTGAAATGGAAATACAGAGATAATGGAGAACAGGCAGGACTGTCTGATCTGTGAGCAGAGCTAAGAGGGCTGGTCCGTGCAGGGAGTAAAAGCAGCTCTTTTATCAGTGTTGCCTCCAGACTTGATGGCCCCCAAACAGGGCTGCTGGTGCCTGTCTGAGTGGGGGGGGGGGGGGGGGGAGGGGGTCTGGGCTTGGGGAGACCCCGGCGGCGGGAGCGGCAGTTAGCGACTCTCTCGCAAGTGACTTCCTGACCGCCTCGTGGAGACGTGAGTAACGTGTTTCTGAAACGAATATGGAAGTTGACACACAGGTGAAGGCTCCTGGATAGAGAACGTTCCAGGTTCTGCACAGGTGCCCAAGTTCAAGACCCAGCGGCGAATGGAAATCTCTGGCAGCACCAGCCGTCTCTGGGGGTCCCGCTGGAGACTAACTTCTTAAATGCTCCAGGCCATTATTTCCAAATAATGAGTAGCCGAATTCAAGAAAGATCAAACATTTAAAAATCTCTTCAAGGAAAATGATTATTCTTATATTAAAATCTGCATAGCGGTCAAGTTTTTTTTAGCAGAAAGTTGCCAGGAAACATCATTCTCTTGTGGATTTAGTAAAATATTTATTTATTTATTTATTTATTTATTTATTTATTTATTTATTTATACTTTGGGAGAGGGAAAGGAAGGGAAAAAGAGAAGGAGAGAAACATCGATCAGTTGCCTCTCACACACCCATGACCAGGGACGGAACCCACAGCCCAGGCATGTGCCCTGACCGGGAATCGAGCCAGTAACCCTTTTGCTTTGTGGGAGGATGCCCAGCCCGCTGAGCCACACCTGTCAGGCAGATGCTGGTATTTTTTAACCATTTAAAGCTATTGGGCCATCTTCAGCTCTCATTATTCCAATGCGGGGTGGCGGGGGCGGAGGGGGGGGAGGGTGGTCTCTGTCCTGCAGCCTGTGAGCAGGCGCTGCCGTGAGCAGGGGCTGATGGGTTGGTGGAGGGAAGGGAGGAGAGTTGGGGGGGGAGGGAGGGGTCAGAGAGGGTAACAGTTGCTGTGACGGAAGGATTCCCGGGAACATAGAGTCGCCAAGGAGGAGCCGACCCGCTGGCCCTGGGAGGGCATCAGGCCAAAGGAGTGACCTGGAGCAGGGTCCCCAGGACAAGAGGGGACCTACCTGACAGGCGAGGCATGGGGGGTTTCGATGGCTTGTTTGGGGGAACTGGGCCTCGGTGTGGGTGAGATGGGAGACCCAGTTGGAGAGTTCAAAGGGGACAGGAGCCCAGAGGGCCTGCCCCCAGGCCAGGGAGAGACTGGCAGGTGGGATGCCTTTGAAAACGAAGTCAGAGAGAGGGCTGTGGCAGGGTGGACGCTGCTGGTCGGGAGATTGGCCTTGGCCCGGGTGCGAGAGGGCGGGGCGTGGGCTGGGCTCCCCAGGCCAGCTGGCCCGGAGAGGATGAGGAGGTAGGGCCAAGCAGACTCAGGCAGTCACAGGTCTGGGAGAAGGAGCTGTCCCTAGCAGGGGGCTGGCTGAGTCCACTAAGTCAGCAGACCTCAGTGATGTCATCCAGACATGTGGTCACCTTAGGGCCACCGCTCTCGGCCCCCTTGGGTCTGGGTGTGCCCAGGATCACTCCACTCAGGCATCATCCGGACCCGGGAGTGAGGACCACAGGGAGCGCGTCAACCTTGGACAGAAACGATGGATTAGCAGGAAATGACCCTGTGTCTCTAGCCCCTGCGCACTGGGGTCTTTGCAGCCACAGCCTGGCCAGCTAAGCCTGGTCAGCAAACACGTCGTGGGGGCAGGGATGGAGGGAATGGACGAGTGGGAGGGTGTCTCGGGAACCGGGTGTCAGGCAGAGGGGGGTGGCACTGGGCGGATGGGCTGGGGCTGCAGCTTTGGGGTCAGGAGCACAGAGGGCCTGGGAGAACCTCGGGCACCAGGGAGAGCTGCAAGGGGAGGGAGCTGTGGTGGGGGGAGGAGCCCAGCCTGGACAGGTGGCAGGGGAGGCCGAGCCCGCTCCCGAGGACCGGGGCTGTGTTGGAGGTGGGCGCGGGTGGCGGGGGGCTGTCCCGGGGCCACTGGAACTGAGCACCTTGAACCGAGGCCTGAAACAGCAGACATTTGCCTCTCAAGGCACTGGAGGCCAGATGTCCAGAATCAAGGTCGACGGGCCGCTCGCTCCACAGGCTCCTGGCCTTCCCTTAGCTTCAGGTGGGTGTCACCGTGACCGGTGTGTCTGGGCTCCATTCAGCCCCCATCTCCGAGTGGCCCTCCCAGTCCCACTGGACCAATGGTAACACTTGACTGGTTACCCCAGCAAAGATTTCCTGTTTCCAGAGAAGGTCACTTCCCAGGACCGGGCGTTAGGGCACCTACGTGGTTTTTTTGGGAGAAGCGATACAAGCTGTGACAGGTGGTCACCCCATGACACTCGGCGGGAAGGACAGCTTGATGGCGGGACTGGCCGGACATGGGGTGAGTGGCCTCGGTGAGCACGGGGCTGGCCGGCCGGTGTGGTGGCGAGGAGGGGGAGGCAGAGAACAGAAGGCTCTTTCACACAAGGCTTCGGGAAGGGAGGGGTCAGGATGGGAGACCCTTGTCCACGGGCCCGGCCACACTGGGCGACAATGACTCTTTGACTAAAGAGAGGCTGGATCTGAAAGGGAGACCCTCCCAGTCAGCAGAGGGGATGACGGTTCAGCCCCCCACAATGGCCCCTCTGTATCCTCCCTGAGCAGCTGGCCCCGGGCACCTCCGCCCTTGCTGGGGTCCACACCCGGCCCTCCCTGGCTCTCACTGGGTCTCCCTTTCACAAAGTGGGGGGCAGAGCAGAGGGGCCAGCACCTGACTTTTAAAAAGTAATTATTTGAATCAAGTAGTTGAATAATTGGAAAATATGTTGTGAAGGCCAAAGAGCTTCGGGGGGGGCACTTGGGATTGAACCCCATTCCTTTTAGGATGGAAGCGGCCCTGCCCTGCGCTTCTCTTGAGTCCACCTGGTGTGTTCGAGCGGAGTTTGCTTAGCGTCACAAACTCCAACATCTTTGAGGAAACAAGTGGTGTCCTGTCCTGGCAGCGACATTTCAATACAAGAGCCGCCCGTGGCCGTGGCCGTGGCCGTGGCCATGAGGCCGGGGCTGCACCCGGGGTGGGTGTGGGGGATGGGCGGGAAGGGGGAGGGATTGGGAAGCAGGAACCTATTCCCCCGGATGGGGATGTGACGTGCAGTGTAGGGATAGAGTCAGTAACATGGTGATGATGATGCACTGTGACGGCCTCATGGCAGTCACTCCGTAAGGTGTGCACTTGTCGAATCACTGTGTCACACACCTGAAACTGACACAACATTGCAGGTCAGCTACAGCTAAAAATACACTCACAAAGAAGGAGCGCAGGGCCTGTGGGCCCAGGACACAGCTGGCCCCCGCAGCCCCTCCTCTGAGACCCGTACCCCACACACCCCTCTCCCCTCCCCTCCACAGGGTGCGCACAGGCGTGGGGGGCTGGACAGCAAAGCTGCGTTTCTGAAGGTTTCCCGCGTCCCCTGCCACTCTCAGACACAACGTGAAACAGGCCCTTCCTCATCAACCCGCCTGTTCGTCACCCACCAGGTGATGATCGGGGGCCATGCTTCACGCGTGTCAGTCGGTAAGAGCTTGTCTGCGTGGGTGCAAACATCACAACCATCTCCACCGGCGCAGGAACCCTGTGCCGTCACTCCCACCCTCCTGTCACCGTGGTCACGCACCTCCACCCACGCCCCTGGCGAGTTCAGATGGAGCTCTCTGCTCGCAGGGCCCTGCTGGGGTGCACGGCGTTGCCTGCCCGTTGGGGCCAGCCGGTCACTCACTCTCTGGGGGCAGCTGGAGGGGGGAGGGCCTGCTTTGCCTGTGGGAGGGCAGGGGCTGGAGGAGAGGCCAGTGTCTCCCTGGAGTCCTGTGAGTTCCTGGCCTCGCCTCATCCTCATCCCGAGGTGGCACCCAGGCGAACCCTTCCCGACCACAGGGTTCTTCTAGGTGGATCCAGCCCTCTTCCCTGTCGGGTCTCTGCACAAACCCTCGGCGGCTCCTCTCACGCCCCAGGGCAGTACTTTTCCGTGTATTAAATTACCTTTAGAGTCCGAGCCTCATCTGTTCTGGGTCTTAGTCAGAAGCTTTTTAAAAAAAGTCGTGGTAAAATAGACATACAGTTTACCACTGCAGCCATGGTCAGCGTGCAGCTCGGTGGCGTGAGGCCCAACCGCGGGACTCCTTCCATCTTCCCCACCCCCTAAATACGGACCCCTAATTCCCCTCTGACCCTGGCGACCCCCATTTGACTTTCTGCCTCTCAGAACCTCTCACGAATAGAGAGAGTAACACGGTGTTCCTTGGCCTTTCATGTCTTGCTTGTTTCAGTCGGTGTAACGCCCTCATGGTCCATCCGTGTTGCGGCGTGTGCAGGGTGCCCCGTGGGGCTGGGAGAGCAGGCCACATTTTGTCGACCCACTTGTCTGCCTGTGGACGTCGGGGTGGCCGCTGCCTTCAGACAAAGAAATGTGTGACTCATCACACACTGACTGTCTGCTACAAGCAAGACATGATGCTTCTAGGAAAAAAGACTCGCTTTGCATTTTTCTTTCAGATTGCAAGAAAAGTACAGCATTTAGTTGTACAAAAAGTGTCTTTAGTTGCTACTTGAGCTGACTGTTAGAGCCCTTTGCCGGCCGGCCACCCTAGGGCTAGGGCCTCGGCTGGTGCTTCTGAAAACTCAGCCCCTCATTTCTACCGTTCTCGACAATACGTACTTAAATGGCACCGGTAATTGGATAGTCTTTTCAAGCCGTGCCTGTTACTGATTTCCTTGCAAATTTGAAATTTTGAAGTCTGCAGACAGTTTGCCATGCAGAGCTGAGCTTTACGTTTTAAAAGAAGGCTCCTGATTCAAGAGCGGAACTAACGAGTTCCTGCCGCTCAGCCTCCGGGTCCTTGTTAGCGAAAACCCCGGGGCGGGCAGGAGGCGGCTGGCTAATCACAGAACAGACTTTCCCGTCCCAGCCGTGAACCCCACGCATCAGCTCTGGTCTCATTTGGACGTGGCTGTGCTTTTCGCTAACGACCATGCTCAGCCCGAGTAGCCAGGCGCTCAGTCACAGGTGTTCTAATTAGCTCTGAAATCAGTTCTTTTTGCTGCACAGAAACATCGGGTTGTTACATTTTGAAATGTCAGAAAAGCAGTGTTCAAATCAGCCATTTCCCCTTGACGAAGGGTTTGAAGTTGGGCTTCCATAACGTTTTTATATATTTTTAACAATTTATTGACTTGAGAGGGGGAGAGGGAAAACATCTGTTTATGGTTCCACTTAGTTACACATTCATCGGTTGAGTCTTTATGTGCCCTGACTGGGGATCGAACCCACAACCTCGGCCTATTGGGACAATGTTCTAACTAACTGAGCTACCTGGCCAGGGCCCCATAAAAGTTTATATCTATATACAATGATAGGGCACCTGCATGTAAAGGGCACACGCACCTACATGTAAGGGGCACACACGTCTCTATAAGAGTTTTTAAACTGCTGATTGAATCCCCGCCCTCAGAACGTGGGACCCACTGGGCAGGCCTCGATGGTTCACCGTTGGCACCAGGCCTGGAACTGTGCCCAACCCACAGACCGACCCTCGGTGTCTGTGGAATGATAAGGACACAAGGGCGCAGTGCGGCGGAGGGGCGCCGGCCTGTGCGGGCCCTCTTCCTCAGTGCAGCTGGGCTCTGCTGGGCGCGTGCCCTTGCAGGGTGCGGTCAGGTGGCCTCCGCCTTCCTGCACAGCGGTGCAGAAAGGGCTACAGAATAAATGATCGAAGAGGAATAGCGACTGTGTTAATATCTCGAATGCGAGGAAACACTTTTGTATACTCTCTTGGGGTTCTAGATGGTAGGATCTGAATCACTGTCATCTTTGAAGTGTTGAAGTTGTACTGGCGTCATCATTGTTAGCCCTCTTAGGATTTTTAGGCACAAGCGCACAGCGTGTGAGATTCGTCTGGGTGCTGTCTGCTCCCAAGTGCCTGTGTGTGCAGCCCGTGAGCTGACGTGTTAAATGTTTTGAAAGACCATCAGAAGAAGACCATTTCACGACGCAAAAATGATGGGAAGGTAGATTTCCGAGTGGGTAAATAAAGTTTTATTGGAACACCACCGCACGCGTGGGCTCAGGTCTTGTCTGTGGCTGCTGTGTAGCCCCAGCAGCAAAGCTCAGCAGTTGGGATGGGCTGGACAGCTTGTAGAATCAAAAGTATTCACCGTCTGGCCCCTTACAGACCCCTGCCCTGGACCACTGTGCCCGAGCAATGCTCTCCTGGTGTGGGGTGGCCGAGTGTCCCGCCCCACTGCCCAGCAGCCTGCAGCAGGTTCCCTGTCCTGAAGTGGCCCACCCTGCATCATTCCCCCTGCACCCAAAGATCAGCTCTGATTCCCTGCTGCTTTCTAGTTCAGTGGCAGGAGGAAAGCAAAGCCTTTTATTTTTGCAGGCAGGTGATAAACATATGGCAAATGGATGGTGAAAGGAATTCAGACTAAAGTGTGAACATCTAATAGGCCTGCCTTTATTCTACTGGTTTTTTGTTTGTTTGTTTTGTTTTTAAGCAGTTTGCTCTCTGAATGTATAATCTTTTAGGGGCTTTACCAATTCTCCCTAGTAGATAGACTAGGAATCAATGACCCAGCGCCAACTTCTCATTCATTCCTCTTCTACGAAATCTTCAGGGGATCCAAGCGCGTATGTGGTGCATTTTGCCTCCTCTGCGAAAACGAAACTCAGAGGAGTTGCTAGTAAAAGCAAAGCCGACTTCCCTGGTCTCCAGGTCTGCTGACATTTCCGAAATCACTTGAGCGGATGGATGGCTGTTGAACGCCGCAGTCGGTGATTTGTGTTTGGCTCACACGGGGACAGAGTGTTCCCCACACAGCTTTAAAATTCCAGGCGAGTTGGGTCATCTTTTTCACGTTCTGAGTGGTCACAGCGCAAATCACGGGTTACTGTCTGGCCAGATCCCGGGATGTCGGCAAACTGGTGAAATTATACCGTTCACGGGGCTGCTCTGGATGCTATGATTACAGCCCACCCCCAACGCTGCCCCAAAGCACAGGGGCGCTCGTCAGAAGCCTCACCTGGGGCCATAGGGCGCCCTCCATCACTGACTCAGCCCAGCGTTCCCCTCATCTCTCCACGTGCTTCCCACAGCCTCGGAACGCCCTCGAGTGAGATCCCATTCCTCTCCCAAAGAGCAAAGAGCTCTTTTAAGTTTCCGAAAGATGTCTCTTCTCTTTCGATGTAAGAAAGGGAAGTGGGAGAAGCATGCCGCTGGTGCGAGTCTCTCTGAGTGCCCGGTGAGCCGCCCTGGTATTTAAAGAGGCAAGCTGGTACGGAGTGAGAGTCGGTGAGGTGGAGACCTCAGCTTATCCTGCTGAGGTGTGTCATCTAGTTACTTCCTTTCCCCCGGGACTTTGGAGGCTTAAACCGGCAGGCAGTGCACGGTGCCCCACTCCTCGGTGCGCGTGGCAGGATGTGTACTCAGGCGTGCAGCCGTGTGCCCGCCACCTCCACCGAGATCCAGCAGGGCCGCATCACCCAGAGCTGCCTCTGCCCTCGAGGAGACCGCGCGCATCGTGGAAAAGAGGCTGCCTGTACTTGAACTTCAAATAAGTGAATTCACTCAGCATGTACTCTGATGTCTGGTTTCTTTTGCTCACTGTGGTTTTGAGATACACCTATACTCTTGTTCTTTTTTTGTTATTATTATTTCTACCTTTTTTATTTTAGAGAGACGGGAAGGGAGGGAGAAAGAGAGAGAAAGAAACATTTATGTGAGAGAGAAACATCAACTGGTTGCCTTCTGTGTGTGCCCCAACTTGGGACTGAACCCTCAATCCAGGCACTGCCCTGACTGGAATCGAGCCAGCGACCTTTCGGTTTGTGGCTGACACCCAGTCCCCCGAGGCCGAGCCAGGCCGGGTAGTTCCCTTTGGGTCGCTCAGTCATATTCCACTGTAGGACTGTGCCAGCTGGCCCGTCAATTCTCCTGGCTTGTCCCGTTCGAGGCGGTTTATTTGGTCTGCCTCCGGTGAAGTGTTGGGGTCAGTCGCACCGTTGCATCACCCGGGCCTGTCCATTCCCGGGACAGGCGGCAAGGACGAGTGACCGAGGCCCACCGAGATCACAGTGGGGGGCCCCGCACGCCCACCTGGGATGTTTGTTCCTCGCCCTTAACTAAGCTTCAGAGAAGGTGGCCTGAGAGCCACGGTTCAAAAGCAAAGCGACCGGTTTCCTTTAAGAGGCGCTGCTGTACGTGATCTGCGTTTTGTACTTATGCTCCAGATGTAGGATGTGGCTGGAGAGACGTGTGTAGCAGGCTAAGGAAGACAGAGCTGATGGGGACTGAACTAAGGTCCTAGGTCTGCTTCCTGTTAAAAGGTTGTTTTTTACATTTTTATTATTTTTTTAAAGATTTTACTTATTCATTTTTGGAGAGAGGGGGAGGGAGTGAAGGAGAGAACCGTCATTTGGTTGCCTCACGCACGCCCCCTCCTGGGGACCTGGCCCAAAACCCAGACACCTGCCCTGACTGGGAACTGAACTGGCGACCCTTCACCCTGTGGGACAACACCCAACCCACTGAGCCACACCAGCCAGGGCAAATTCTTTTGTTAATTGCAAACCAACACTTTCCGAACTTCAAGTGAATATTTGTTTACTGCTCTGAAAAGCTGTTTGGAAAGTCGCTTTGTTAGATGACAGCCCCAGAGAGCGTGCTGGAGAATGCGTGTAAACTCCCCCGGGGCCGGCCAGGAAGGAGGGGAAGTCTGGGGGGTGAGATCATTTGTTACTCCTTCCTCTGGCCCTGAAAGAAAACAGACTAATCCATTCTCGACTCTCCTCTGCAGCACACAGGAGAGAAAACAAATCCATTACAACTCACACAATATATTTTTTTAAGTCTTCCCAGCTGCATTAGACAAGAAATCATCCTGTTCTCCAGCCCAGGAGGTGCAAGGCAGATACAGCACGTGGGAGCAGGGGCGGGGGCGGGGGCAGGGAGTCGGGACGGCTGCCTGCAGAGGTGGGCCTGCACTGGGGGTGGGCGCATCGCCAACTGTCCCAGAAGGAGCCGCTTTGCATGAGTTTCTTAGTAATAAGTACCACACTGGCATTTGCAATAGGATTATGCTTTTTATACAAAGATGCCTACAAAATTCCAGGAACTCTGCTACCATGTGAGGCCCAGGTCAGTTCCTCTTTCAACCTAGAATCCGCTGTTCATAGGGAGCGGTCCCACTGGAAGTGGGTGGACAACTGTCAGGGCGCAGGTGTCGACCTCCAGAGAAATTCTCCCGCAACGTCCTGCCACGGGTGAAAAGTAGGATCCCACCCGCTTCGCAGCGTTCAGTCGAGCCGTCGCAACTTCTGTGGGAAACTGGGAGGCTGGACACCCCGAGACCTTCGACCCGCTCCTTCCAGCGCCTCGCCTGTGCAGCCAGTGGCTGCTCGGCCTCCTTGGCCTCCGCTGGTCCTCGGGCCCTGCAGCCAAGTGTCTCTGTTTTCTTTCCCAGGGCTGCTCTCCGGCTCCTCCCTCCCATCACAGGCTCTACGTGGGGTCTGTGCGTGCACCCGGGGTCACCCGAAACACTGTTGGGGGTGTCCAAACTTTTGGCGTCTCTGGGCCAGGCTGGAAGTGGAGTTGTCTTGGGCCACACATTACATACACTGCTACATGTAATCATGAAAAAGTCTCAGTGTTTTAGGTAAATTGATGATCCTGTGTTGAGCTGCATTCACAGCTGTCCTGGGCCACATGTGGCCAGCGGGCCACCGGTTGGCCCCCCTGAGATGTAACACCTGGTCTGTGCGTTTCTCTAGAGTAGACCCCTCCCCTAGCTGACACTGTCCCTCCAACAGGCAGAGTACAAGCCCGGACTCTGCCAGGATCCCATTGGGATCTCAGTAGCCAAATTTACCACCTTCGGGTCCCCCCCAGCTTGGTTCGAGACATCCAAAATTGGGTCACATGAAGCCTCAGAGACCTCTGACCTTTCCTGTCCCAAACCCCGGCATCCCATGAAAGGTCCGAATGCTGTGGGCTGCAGCCCCGCAAGGCCGTTCTTGCCTGTCCCCGCCCCTCGCTGAGGCCTCTGTGCTCAGCAGGGCAGCGCCGGCCTGGCCTGCTGCAGCAGCTGCCTCGTCCATCGCTGGCCAGGGCTTGGCTCCCTCGTCCTCTGTGGCACTCACGCCTGCTCACACGCGTCCAGGGGCGCTGGGTCCTCTCCCTGCCCTCTGCCAGTCCACACCGGGAAGCCTGCTGTTCCTGTCCCGCCCTGTCACAGTCCCCAGGGACGAGGGCCCTTGCCCCTGTTCTCCCTTCCCTTCTGTGTGCCGGGTCCTCTCTTCCTTTACTGCAGGCAGGCAAGACGTTATTCACCCTTGGCCCCGTCGGATGCCCCTGCCCGACCAGCCTCCTCACCCCTGTGTCCCCCCCCCCCCGGCTTCCCACACCCCCTCTTCCTGCAGCTCCCATCCACCTTGAGGGATCCCTAGTGGTATGACTCTTGCATCCTGTGTCACTGGGGCCTCGTTCTCCTGGAGCACAAATTCCTGGATGGCCAGGCTCTGTCTCTGTGGCCTGGGCACCCGCAGCAGAAGGAGGGGGCCTGGCGTCCTGGAGGCCACCATCAAAGTTTGCGGAAGGGAACTGAAGGAGTGATGTATGCTGTGAGGCGCCAACATGCAGGGAGAGGGGACAACCCCACCCACAGGGGCGGACACAGACCTTCCTGCCCTCGGAGGTCAGACCTCCTCCGACAGGCCCCATCTGTGCGTGGCTGACCCCACCCGTCGTCCTGGGCCCACCCCTCCCAGTCTGAGGCTCCACCGACAGCACTTGTCTCCTAAGTCCCTGTGGCCCGGGCACTGGTCTGCCAGCTCTGGCCTTCACTCCAGCGCTTGCTGGTGACACATCCGTGAGTTTGCTTTGGACACAAATGGGATCGCGTCAGCGTGCACCCCAAATCCCTTCCTCGGCTTTCAGTATTTCCCAGGCCAGCCTCGCTCCCTTGTCTTCACTCTCCCCTGCCTGGAGCCCCCACACTGTCCCTGGCCGAACAGTGGCTCTGGGAGCACTGCCGAGCTGTTTCCTGTGGCTACACGACGTCATCTCCCCAGGAAAAACCCCTGCTCGCCTAGGACGGGGACATTCCCCGGGGCTTCCTCCAACCCCAGGTCTGGTTCTGGGCAGAGGCTGAGCAGGTGAAGGGCCTGTTGGTTTAGGGACTTGATGCACGTGGGCCACGCCAAGGCCGCGGCTGCCCCCGCTGCCCAGCAGCATCAGCAGAACAAAAGGATGTGGGTGAGCCCCAGGGGTCTGTCCCAGCCTCGGCCTGTCGAGCCGCACCGCCCCTTCACTACTCTGAGAGTGAGCGCAGCGTGGGAACAGCCCGTGGGCTGGGAGCGCTGACCGCACAGCCGGGTCCAGGCAGACCTCTAGCAGCGGACGCTGCAGGACCGGGGCGGGGCGGGGGCTGGCGCTGGGGCCGCGCCCTCCGGCCACTCCCCGGGGAGAGCGGGCAGCGGCGGGGCAGCTACTAAGCAGCTCCCCCACGCGCTGCGCTCCTGCCCTGCCGCTGGTGCCTCCGCGGCCCATGTCCTCGGTGTTGCTGCGCTCGCCCCCCGTGAGGCCCGCGAAGATGAAAAAAGAGGAGTCGTTCTTGGGCAAGCTGGGCGGTACGCTGGCGAGGAAGAAGAAGGCCAGGGAGGGTGAGTGTGCCCGCCGTGGGCCTCCAGCTGCGCCTGCGCCCCGCCAAGACCACGCGTCCCCGCGCTCGCCACCGAGTTCCGCTGGGACTACGCGTCCCCGAGCGCGCCCCGATCCCCGCCAGGACCTAGCGTCCCGGAGCGCGCCTCCGCGATCCCCGCCGGGACCACATGTCCCGCGCACGCGCCCGGGAGTTGCGTCCGGCGTGGCGCGCAGCCGCGACCTTTGGGACAGGCTTTGACCCTTGTTCCTTCTTCCTCTCCGAGACCTTTAAACACCACTTGAACCTGCCAGGCTGCCCCCGCCCGCTGCGGCTCGCGGAGCCCCCGCTGGGCTCTTGCGTCATTGAAACGCCGCGCCAGCTCCTGCTGCGGGCAGGACTGGGAGCCGGCGTCTAGCGAGCTCGGGCACGCGCCCAGCCCCGCGCCCAGCCCTGCGGGAGTCGCCATTTATTGAGCCCCGTTCTTCTGCCGCTAGGCTGCTAGAACTCCTGCGCCGTGACCCCCGTTCCATGAGCAGTTACTGGACCCTTATGCCGACCGGGCCCGGCTGGCCTCTTGTTGTCCTTGGGGCGCGTGCGCCTGCGGCCCCTGCCCTGCACGGGTGTGTGTGGAGCGTGTTGGGATGGGGGGAGGCGGGGCCGGAGGCCGCGGCCGGGGGTGGGGGGGGGGGTCCTGCTCACCCAGACCGCGGAGCCCTCCACCCCCCACCCGTCCGCCCATAGTTGTACTTCATGTGCCCGTGTAAAGAATTCTAAAAAGCTACCTGCCTCCTGTTACACGTTTTTTAGAGTCGCGAGGGGCGTCACCCTTGGCGCCTTGTGTGTGTGCTCACACTGCTTTCTCCAGGGCCCCATTCTTCAATTTTCCAGCGGGGGATGGGGGTGGGGCGGGGGGGGCGCTGTGAGAAGGCAGGTGGGCCAGAGGCTGGCCTGGGGCGGGTGTGGGGACAGCAAGCCCCTGGCGTTCGGGGTGAGCAGAGGGATTTCCTTCCGCCTAGACCTAGGAGCGGACTTGCCTCCTACACGGTCCCCAGGCACCTCTGTCCTGGGCATCTCCCCTGGGACGCCTTTAACAAATTCGAGGACCAGGGTCCCAGAGGGCAGGGCCTTGTCGCCTTTAGCGGTGTCCTCTGGAGCAGACTGGCTGCCCCTCCCTCAGGCTTCAGGGGAAGGGCCCAGTGGGTCTTGTGAGTCGCTTCGTCATTCCTGCTGCCTCTCCCACCCGCATCCTTAACGTCCTTTCAATTCCTGTTCATGCCTGAGAGCAATCACAGACGTGAGGCTCCCTGTCCCAGCGCCTTCCCCTGGAGGACCCCAGGGGGGGAGCTAGACCAGGCGCCAGCTCCCCTGGAACCCGGAGCCATCTGTACTAAACAGACCACGCGCACTGATACGGTTCCATGAAGAAACGGTAACCAGCCCTGGCTGGTGTGGCTCAGTGGACTGAGTGCCGGCCTGTGAACCGAAAGGTCTCTGTTTCGATTCTGTCAGGGCACATGCCTGGGTTGCCAGCCAGGTCCCCGGTTGGGTGTGTGCAGGAGGCAACCAACTGATGTGTCTTTTGCACACTCATGTGTCTCTCTCTTCCTTCCCCTCTCTCCGAATATAAATAAAATCTTAAAGGGAAAGGTAACCAGACAAATCAGAGTGTCTGGGAACGGCCTCAGCACAGGTGATGTTGGGGCTGAGACCAGAAGGAGCCGGGAAAAACATCTTGCACGGAGCAGCAAGTGAGCGGCATGTTCTGGGCCATTGCCACTTTTTGTAGGAGGCACTGATGCTCTTGGAACACAAAGGGAGTGGGCCTGGAGCTGTGGGCTGCTCCCGAGTCCCAGGGCAAAGCTCCGTTCATCCTTCTGAAGTGACAGGCAGCGTGTGCTGGGGGGGGCGGGGGCCCCTGGTTTCACCCACTGCGCCTGCACCCCAGAGTCACAGGCACCCCGGAGCCACAGGCACCCTGGAGAAGCAGAATCCACATGAGCCCAGCAGAAGGCACTGCGCCTGGATGAGGCTGCTGGATCCCCTGCTTCGGTTCTCCAGGTTGGGGTGCCTGGGACCCTTAGGGGTCCCCCACAGAAGCCCAAGGCTTCGAAGTGTGATTGGGCCCCGACACAGCACTTGGGGGAAGGCTGGACCGTCCGGTCTATGGGGGAGAGAGAGGAGGGGTCGTCCGCGGAGGCCAGGCGAAGACCGGTAATGGGGTCCTGAGTTGCTGACGGCGGCCAGCCCTCCTGCAGGCCTGCTGTCCTGGCCGCTTGCCCTCCCCTCCATTCACAGGGCGCAGGAGCTGGTCCTGGCCCAGACTTTGGGACCCTGGGGGTGGCGCTGACCTGCCTTCCTAGGAAGGATCGGGAAGAGGGGGTTTCGGGGCTTGCCGGGCGCTGCCAGCTGCACTGCGGGTTTCGTTTCCTCCTTTGTTAGAAAGTTGACATCGCGTTCAGGGTGGGCGGAGGGGAGGCCCTTGTCAGGGAGGAGGGGGCAGTCCTGTCCAGAAGTCAGAGTTTTGGGGAGCGGTTTGGGGAGCCTGGGGCATGTGACCCCACCCAGGCTGGTGGCGGGGCTCATGGTTTTGACAGGGCAGGTGGGCAGGTGCCCTCCCTCAGGGCGACCGACTGCTTCAGGAAAGGCTGAGGAACTGGCGCTGGCGTGTCTGTGGACAATTTCACGGGGTGGTTAAGGCCCACGTCCCAGGGAGGGACCCAAATTATGTCATGTGGTGGCCTGGGGCAGGAAATGGAACTGTGACTAACCGGGTGTCAGGAAAAGTGGCAGGGAGCGCTGGGGGGAAAAAAGCTCAGCGCTCCCCTTAGAAGGCCCGGGGACTCTCAGGAGCAAGGTGTTAACAGCTGGGTTGGTTTCACAGGCGCCAGCCAAGCAGGTGCGAGGAGGGGTTCCCCACGTGATGGCCCCCTGGGGGCCACCTAGAGAGTTCCCCTGGGCACACCTGGCCAGAGGCTGGGCAGGGGGTGCCCCAGGTTTGCCCCAGCAAACGGGGAGAATCCTCTGAGGGGTGAGGCCGCCAGCTCGGCAGCCAGTGAAGCCCTGGAGGGAAGGGGCCAGATGGAGTCTGCTCCACGCAGGTGCCCGCCACCAGCCCCCGGGCCCCGCCCACGCCTGTGACCAGCACAGGCCTGCTCCCAGCCAAGGCCGCCAGAACCACATGGAGGCTCCTTTTCTTTGGGGGGAAAATGTGAAGGGAATCCAGGTCCCTGATTGTCTAGTTTTGGGGGGGCAAATGTACGTTTTGGAGCAGTTTTAGGTTCGTGTGACGTGCCATCCGAGTCTCTGCTGGAGTGACAGCTGTGCAGGTCTCTGGCTCGCTGTGTGATTGAGTTGTTTGATGTCTTGCTGCTGAATTTTAAGAGTTCCCGGTACATTTCGGGTACCCCCCCCCTTTATCCGAAAGTCCTCTGCAGACACTCTCTCCCGGTCTGTGGCTTGTGCTCTGGGTCCCTGGGCCTGGCCATCTCCTGATGCAGAGGTGGTTAATGAACGAGCAGGCTGTTGACAGACTTCGAAACCAGATCTGGCGACATCGCTAGGTGACTGCGACCTGGAGCCGAAGGTGGGAAGCGTTGTCCCTTTTGTGACTTTAAACGATTCAGGGAGAGATGCCTCCGCGTCCTAAACCGCTGTCTGTGCATCCCTCGGTCTCCCTCCGGACAGCCCCGTCTTTGCAGAGTGACGGGCTGCGTGGGCGCTGTGTGGCCCCGCATAGCAGCCTGCTAATCTCCTGCCTGGCGACAAGTTGTGGAAGTCAGCCCTGCCAGGTATGAGTTTTCACCTGCCCACAAGTCACCTGCAAGGTAGGGTTCCCCCCCCCCCCCATTTTGCAGTTGAGAAGCACAGGCTGACTCAGCAGCCGCTTCTCGGCAGTTTGAACCCACTGGGGGGTGGTTCTGCCCCGGGGGACGGTGGCAGTGTCTGGGGGCACTTTGGGTGGTCACCACTGGGGGTCAGGGTGACCCTAACTTCCAGTGCGTGGAGGCCAGGGTTCTGGGAAGCGCCCTGCAGCGGACCAGTGGTCCCCACACACAACACTGCGTTTTCCAGCCCCAAGTCAAACGCCAAAGGGTAAAGCTCAGGGGGCGAACCCTGGTCTTTGTTCACTGATGCGTCTCCAGGAACGGCTCCCAGAGCTGCTGGGGCAGTGCCTCAGGGCCCTCCATGCCAGAGTCTGGAAGGACCCCGGGCCCTGTTGTGAGCCCAGCCCACCCCCAGCGTCTGGGCTCTCGGCTCAGTTTCTTGAAGGAGAAAATCCAGGTGACCCACCTTGTCCTCTACCCCAGGGTAGCAGAGTAGGGTGGTGCCCAGGAGCTTGGAGGGCCTAGGAGACAGATAAAAGAATCTTTACCTGGTGCTCACCTGGCGGGCTGGGAGCTGGGGACAGGCGGTGACCTGGGCTGTCCCCATGAGCCTGGGGGGAGGGGCAGGCCCGTGTGGTGATGGAGAGCCATGGAGGGTGGCGGGGGACAGACAGCCTGGACCTGGGGTTCTAGGTTCTGGCTGGAGGCTGCAGGTGGAGGGAGGCTAGGAGCCACCCAGCAAGACAACATGGGCTCCGCACCAGCGGCCCTGGAGAAGATCCCAGCTGGTCCCTTTTGGGGACATGCGGGCAGTTTGTAGTGGCTGGGCCATGGTGTGGCTTGTGGGCTGTGGTCAGCTGTGGCCAGCCACTGGCGAGCCGGAGCAGTCTGTGGGGTCCCGCTGTCATTTCCGGCATGCAGGCTCTGAGAACAAGTTGGGCGAGCACACATTCTCCAGGACCCTGTCCCCAGCTCCCTGGTGCGGAGCCGAAGCACCCGGGGAGGGGTGGGTGGAGTCACGTCCATTCAGGACGCCTGGCACAGAGAACTTCGGGACAGTAGTGACCTTGAGGTGATCTCCACATTCTGTTCGGGAGCTTCTCCACCTATACCTTTAAAAATAAAACGGGAATAGCACTCCCTTTCCTGTGGCAAGAGACACGGCAAGGAAGTGTGGTGGGCCCGGGGAGGTCGGACTCCGGGAATTCCGGGAACCCCAGGCACCCACGGGGTGGAACTGGCCGCCGACAGGCCCTGAGAGAGTCGTGGGGAAGGGCGCTCGGACCCCGAGCCTCTGAGGAGGGACAGAGAGCGGCTGGTGGGAAGGGGAGGGCCGTGTACAGGGTGGACTCCAGAACGTTCTATGGGCAGACAAGCTAGGATCAGTCCTATTTGGCTCCCCTAGGCCCATGAGGTTTTCTGCGGACCCTGCCACCAAGAGGAAAACAATTCCACGCTCCTTTCTCCAAACCAAATGCCTCTTCTTGGAGTGGTGCGACCTCTGACCTCAGGGTGGCTCTGGCTGGCTTCGGGCGTGGCGGCAGACTCCTTGGAGAGCCTGGGTGGAAATCGCTGGAAATCGCGGTCCTGTTTCCTCTCTCTGGCTGAGAGGAAGTGGCTTTCTAAGGGGGAGGGCTTGGTGGGGCTTAGTTAAGTTTCCTTTGATTATTGTGATTGTAATCTTCCTGTCCACCATTTCTCCTTGTTTGCCCCACTGTCATTGGGGAAGGGGGGCACGGGCAGGGGGGAGGCGTTCACGAGAGAGGCACGCGGACTGTGCCATGCCTGGCTTTGCGCGGTGGCCAGTGAAAACCTGGAAACCCGGCCTCCGTGGGGGACGGAAACAAAGCCGGGCCGGGGTGATGGCTTCTCGGCCTCTCCCTCCTCTGCCGGGCGGCCGGCCTCGCTCAGAAATCCTACCTCTCTGTGGTTCCCCCGGCCTCCCGGCTGCACCTCGTCCCTGAAGAAGCAGGTCGCCTTGGCAACCTCACTCGTTAGAGGAGCTCTGCTTTGAAATCCTGTCTCCACTCTGAGGAATTAATATTTATCGAACACCCCAGATTGCTCGCCGTGGCCCTCCCTGTCCAGTCATCAGAATAATTAAGGGATGTTTATGAGACGGAAGTGGGTGAGCACCTGCTGGGGGCGATGGGAAGGGCCCCGTTTGATGGACGTGCCCCCGCGTGGGTGGGCAGAGGGCAGGCACCTTCCCCTGGCTGGTTTCTGGTTTTCAGGGGCACGGCTCCGTCACACGGAGACCCAGTCTATGAGAGCACGTTCCGTCCGCACGCTGAAACTTCTCAGGTTCCCAGTGAAACTTTCCTCCCTAATGAGAGCATTCAGTTTGTCATGTCACGCAGTGGCTGAAAAGACACCAGTAAGCCCAGGGTGCGACCCAAACACCCTGGCCCACTGGGGCTGATCTGCTTGTCCGAACCGATTGCTACTGAGGCCAGAGACCAGGGGCGCCATCGACTCCAGGAGTTTCAGTGGCTTCTGTGTCCTTGAGATCCTTCCTAGCGCTGTGCGCCCAGGTGAGAGGCCTGCTTTCGGGTCCTGGCCTCAGAGGAGACACGTGATTGGCGCGGGGCAGCAACGGAGTCCCTTCATTTGGGATCTACTCTGAGTGTCCGGGCCATGGAGACCTGGCTGGGGCGTGCGGCACCCTCTGAGCTGGCAAGCTCAGGGGCCTCGCTTCCTTCTTGGCGAGCTGGGAGCCTATGGGGCCTCCCCGGTTCTCAAAAGGGCAGCCTGTGCCTGCGGGGGCTGCTGGCTGGGGGTGCACAGGTCTCAGCACTTACCTTTGCCCCTGGGGACTGTTGCTCCGTCTCCCAGGGACCCTTAGATAATGTGAGGAGGAAGTTCGAGGGATGAGTCAGAGTCTCGCCCGCCACTGAGCTGGTGCCCCGTGAGTGTCAGCTGCAGGTCTAGTTGGCCAGTGCAGGTGTGGCCGCAGAGCCAGACGTTGGAGCCGGGTGGGGTGGGGGGTGGGGGCAGGACGGTGTCCACCCGAGAGCAGACGCAGCTCCGGGGAGACAGCTGCCTGCCCCCGTGTTCAGAAGGGCTCTGGGGCTGTGTCTGGGCTGGGGAAGGGATGCTGGGACTGAGTAGGCGTTTGAAGTGACCGTTCTTGGCCTGGGTCTTCAGACCTTTCCTTGCTGCTTGGCTGGAGCCGGGAGGGTGGGGGGTGGACAGTGGTGTCCCGGGAAGGCCGTGTTCGTGGCTGACACCTTTATTTTGAAGCTGCATGTTTTCATACTTTCGAGTGGGTCATGGTTCCAGAATTACGTCATTAAAAAGTTAAAGAGGGTTTGAGGGCCCCTCCCACTGAAGGGCCCCTCCCTCCGGCCTGTGTGGTCCCTCTCCCTGGCTCCGCTGTCCCCTGCCCGCCTGTGGGCTTCCCAGTTGTCCTCGAGGCGGTGTGGGGAGTACCCCCTGCCCTGGCCCACTGGCTGCACCAGTCCTGGGCGTCCCTGCAGAGGTCGTTGGCTTGGTGCCCGGGTGCCCACTTGCTGGGCCCCCAGCCTGGCAATGTGCAGGGTCACTCGAGGTGGAATTGGTGTGTTTGCCGAGTGAGCAAGGGGCGGTCTGTGAGGGTACAGCTGCTGAGCCATCCGGGGGCCCGACTGCGGCCCTCTGGGGCTTTGACCTTGGGGAAGGCGCTTCCCTGCCCTGCACCCCAGTTTCCTGTTCTGCAAAGAGTGCCTCACTGGTAGGGCCGTGGGGGCTTGGGAGGGTTAAGTGAGTGGTTAAATGGCGTGCTGTGGTTCACATTGGGCACAGGACTGTGGTGCCGGTGCCACTCCGATCCCCAGCTGTGACGGTGACGAGGGGTTTCCCCCACCGAGCAGTTTTCCGACTCCCAGCAGGGACCCTGCCATTCGACTCGGTTCCCACACTATCTCCCAGGACGGCACCAGATTCCAGGGGTGAAAGGCTTAGTCCCAGAAGCCTGCAGGTGCCAGTCACGAGTTCAGGGGCTTGCGACTGACTGGCTTTAAGTGAGGGGGTCCCCCACCGGGTTTGATTAATTTGCTAGAGCAGCTCACAGAATTCTGAGAAACATTTTACTCATTAGATCATGTTTATTATAAAAAGGACAAAGCTCAGGAACAGCCAGGTGGACAGAGCTGCCTGTGGGGGCGGAGCAGGCAGGGGGTGGGCGGGGTGGGCAGGGGGTGGGCGGCACCTTTCTCCAGCCCCTCCCCCGGTCGCCAACTCAGAAGCTCTCTGAACCCCCTCCTTTTGGGTTTCTCTGGAGGCTTCAGTGCTCGGGCACAATTGATGAAATCATTGGCCATTGGTGATTGGACGCCATCTTCAGCTGCTCCCACAGGTTCCTGGAGAGACTTGAAGTACCAGCTCTCTAATCACAGAGTCGGTTCCCCTGACAACCAGCCCCTTCCCGAGGTTGCCTAGGGTTTGCCCTCATTAATGTAACAAGAGACACCTCACTTAGGCAGCGCCTGGGGCTTCAGGGGCTCTGAGCCAGGAACCGGGATGGAGACCATGTCTGTCTGTTTTTTATTATAAATCACCATTACCCCAGTTCTCCAAACGCATGTCTGAGAAGAGGCCGGTGTCCAGGATAAGGAGCTCCTGCAGCCCCGCAGTGAGAAGACAGACCGCCCAGGGAAGGAGAGAGGAAAGGTTTGAACGGACACTCGGCGAAGATGTGGGGACGGCCAGCACGCGTCCGGATGAGACGTCAGCGTCGCTGTTAGTCACCGGAAGATGAACCACAAATTAGGACCAGAGGGGACGCTGTCCAAGGCTGGGCACTGGGGTCTGCAGCGCGGTGGTCCCCTGGGGGGTCGTCGGCTTGGCCGTTTCTTGCAGAGCTGTGACCCAGCAGTTCCGGTCTGAGGCCTGTACTCAGGGAAGCGGAACCCTGTGTCCCTACGAGGACCGTGCAGGAGGTTCGTAGCAGCTTCGGTCACGGCAGGTGTTACAGGGCCGGGCGTCCCGCTGACAGGAGAAGGGAACATGGACAGGGGGACACCCCCAGGAGGGGGGGTGAGAAGAAGGGACCAAGTGCTAAAACGATAAAAACAGGGTGACTGTCAAGCCCACTGAGCCCAGCAAAGGCGGCGGGACCCCAGAGAGGGCCCCCGGTGGGGCACCTGCCGTGGACAAGTCGTCTCCGGTGGCTGCCTCCCGGCCGGGGCAGGGCTTTCCCTGGGGACCAGTAGGGATTTTCTGTTTACGAAGAAGAAGATCCGTCTGTCCTGACGGGCCTTCGAGAGACACAGGTCCACGCTTTTGTCCAAACTCACCGATGGGCGCAGAAAACGTCCATTTCACCACGTGCAGGTTGCTGGAAAGAGATGAAGAGAGAAAGAGCTGCAAGCCCACACTGAACTCGAGTGTGGTCCCGTGGGGCAGGGACATGCTCGCCTGCACCTTATTTTGAAAAGCACAGAAAACCAAAATGGGGTGGGGCAGGCCAAATAACGCCCCCACGCACGCCCACTTCCCCGTCCCAGTGCGTGCTGAGTCCGTCCCTGCCGCGGTGAGAGGGGCTTTGCAGATGTGGTTCAGCGAAGGGTCTGGAGGTGGGGAGGTCGCCCTGGATTATCCGGGCGGACGCGAGGGTCTTCTGGGAGGGAGGCAGGGGTGTCGCCGTCAGAGAAGGGAGTGCATCGGTGGAGCAGCCTGGAGTGCTGTGGGCAGGCCAAGGAAAGGGGCGCCTTCCGAAGCTGTGAGAGAGAGAGAGAGAGACCGCCCTGCACCTTCCGGAAGGGGCTTCGGCCCTGCCAATGTCAGCCCAGGAAACACATTCGGGACCTTTGACTCCCAGAACTATAAGATAATAGATTTGTTGTTTTAAGCCACTAAGCCAGTGCTGACTTTTACGGCATAATAGGACACAGGCGCAGACGGATCGCTGGGGGGACAGAGGGGCGGGTGGGCATTTCATGAAATGAACAGACGCCGCCAGCAGGATGCTCAGGCAGTGGGCGTCCGGGTCCTCTCTCCGCCGAGTCCTTCACGCGTCCCTCCTGTTCGTTCGCACATTTAGTTACAACACGGTATCGGGGGAAGTGCCAGGGCAGGTGGTAATGAGCCGCCCATCAGTGTTCGCCCTCCTTCTCATCCCCGTTGTTACGTTGTTACGGCCACCGCCGCCCGCACTTTACCCGTGGTGGGTGGGGGGAAGTGCGCAGGGAAGGCCGAAGGCTGGGCTGGTGGTTCGTGGCTGGAGCCGCACGGCCCCTCCCCGAAGTCAGTCGCCCGGCCGGTCCAGGCTGAGAAGGGACTGGCCGTGCCCTGGTGGCTGCGTCTTTCACCCGTGGACACCCCGCGCTGCTGCTGCTTCCGGGAGCGCCCGCGCTGCGAGAGGGGACGTGTTTTCGGGAAGTCTATCTGGAAAATATATTATTAGTATAATGAGATTTTAACGATTTGACATTCTGTTGGCGCAGCCCATGGAGTCTCAGTGTTACTGAGAGCGGCTGGGCTTTGCTTTTACTGTTTTTGCCTAGGGCCTTGTTGCAGGGACCCACGTCTGCAAAGAGCATTTCGTTCTCCTTCCTCAGAGCCTCGCCGTCCTGTGCAGACGGTGAGTGGGGGGCCGGGGTGGGGGCAAAGTGCCTCCTCTCTGTAAACACTTAGTGGGTTTGATGGGAACCTGAGTGCCGCCCCTGAAGGAGGTTTGGGTAGTTGGAGATTCCTGCATGCACTCTCCGCTCGTTATCCGTAATTGCTACAAAGTGGCAACAGTATGAATGCGCATCAGCAGAGAATGGGGAACTATAATGTGGCCGTCCGCACAATGGGGTAAATACCAATATGGGCCACAGGGCACATCAGCCTTGAAAAACGCTGCGGTGAGAGAAGCCAGACACAAAAGGCTACATACTCTGTGATTCCAGGACGCGAAATGCCCAGAACAGGCAAATCCGCAGGAAGTCGGTCTGTGGTTGCCAGGAGCTGGGGGGAGGCGGGATGGGGAATGACTGCTGAGGGGTATGGGGTTCCTTTCAGGGTGATGAAAATATTCCTAATTGATTGTGATGGTTGCACAAGCTGTGAATATGCTAAAACTCACTGAGTTGCACATTTTAAACGGGCCGACGGTGTGGAATGTGGTTCTGTCTCAATAAAGAGGTTAAAAAAGAATCTGTGTGGAGCTTGGAGCCTGGCAGGTGTCCCTCCCGCGCATGTTTCCAGGTGGGTCTTTCACCTGGGGGCCTGGGTGGGGGATGGGGACCCTCCTGGATCGTCCAGGCCTCCTCCTCCTCTTTCTAAAAGTTGTCTGGTGGCAGGTGCTGCCCAGGGGTCTGCTCATTTGGGGTCCTTTGAGATTCGTGTGAATTTGAGGCATGTCTTCCTGCTTCTGCAAAGGTCACTGTCGGGATTTGGGCTCAGATGGCATTGACCTTGAAGGTCCTTTCGGGCAGTCTCCTCGTTTTAACGACACGAAGTCTTTCCATCCACAGACACGGTGTCTCTCTTCTTTCACTTCCCTTCTCGAAGCTTCTGGGTCCCCATGTGCAGGTCAGAACTGTCCCTGGACGGCCGGCGACTTCGGGTGCTGTTGGAGGTGGAACTGCCTGGGCAGCGCCTGTTCCCTGTGCTGCAGGCCTCTCTCTGTCGCCCACTTGCCTGGTCCTTGCCATCTTCCTCCCCGGGTTGCACGCTCGGGGTTGGAAGTCTGTGACAGCTAGCAGGGAGGTGGCCCGGAGGTGGATGAAGTCGGCTCCCAGATGGCCACCTGGCGAGTCAGATAGGGCCCGGTTCTGGGCACAGAGGACACTGCAGTCGGTGATTGTTCAGCCACATGGGGCCGGCCGCCTTGATGACGCATTATCTCCCTACGCAGCCCCTGGGACACACCCAATGAAAGGAGGCGCAAAGGTGGCTTGCTGCGGCGGCAGTGTCGCCTGGAGTAGCGGGCCGACCTCAGGGGTCCTGCACACAGTCCAGCCAGCCGGACCTCTGGGGTTGGTGCCGACTCACTGGGATCGGTGGTTCAGGACTGCGTGGGGGGTGTGGCTGGGGCCCTGGAGGCCGAGGGCCCGCTTCCGGGACGGTGGGAGCAGCAGCCTGACCCCCGTGGTGTGGAGGATTAAGCGAGGTCCTCTTTCAAGGTGTATTTAGTTTTTAAGAGGAGGCTTGTCGATAGATCACTGACCCAGCTCGGCTGCATCATCGTGGGGGAAGCAGAGCCAGTCGTTTGGGGGAGGGGAGCTTTAGGTGCCGGGGGTCCCTGTTTCGGGCAGAGCGTGGCCCCCGCCCCCTGTGTCTGTCTCCCAGTGGGCACTTGGGGCCCTCTCCGCCCCTGAGGTGCGCGCACGCACCGTTCCTGGGAGCCCAACAAGCAACGTCGCCCCCCCTCCCCGCCCAAGTAAAACCGAGGCAAATGCCAGGGCCTGGGGCCTTGTATTATTAGGCTGAACAGAAACCTCTGACCTCTGTATGGACGGAAGTCTCAGTTGTGAGCGGAGAGGCCTGGTTGGGATTACCAGTGATGGAGACCCGGCTTGCCTCGTTAAAGCAGATAATGGCCTGGCTAAGGCAGCCAGTCTTAGAAAGGACGAAAGAGCGGACCCAGGGGCCTGGCGCTGCTGTGGCTCGGCCCCGGGTGTGTGGCTCCCACCCCTACGGCTTCACAGGGCGAGAGCCCACCGCCTGCCACCCCCTCCACCCAGTCAGCCCTGGAAGACGGACTGACCGGGTCAGGCCACACCTGTGCCCTTAGCCCACTGCCACATCTTGCTGCCGGGGCGGCCAGCGAGCTGTCTGGAAGCTGGGTGACTCAGACACTGAGGTGTCCCAGACGCCTGGCTGGGGGAGCTGGGCCGTGGACCGGGTCTGTGCAGCCCCGAGGCTGAGCTCTGGGCTGGGCCGCCTCCTGCGAGAAAGGAAATGGAAATCTAGTCTCGTTCCATTGAGGAGGGAGTTGAGGCCCCGAAAGCTGACGAGAAGCCCCCTCCGTTATGGAGGGGTTTCCTGGGCCAGGATGTGCCCCCGCACACTTCCTCAGGTACCACGACATCAGTGTCAAAACGGACGACCCCCGCCAGGAGCGGGGTTGGCCATCAGCAGAGACGGGACCCCTTGCTCATCGCAGGCACCAGACCAGACTGCAGGGTCCATTTCCCCCGGTTAGCGCCGGGCTGCTTGGATCCAGGTGTCGATGCATACGCTTTACCTGCTGTGACAGTGTCTGCGGAGTGAACGCCCCGCAGAGCGCGGGCAGCCTTCCAGGGTCGATCTCCAGGGCCGATCGGGTTTCTCCAGGGTTGAGGGCCTGCTGAGGCGATGTCCCCCCCGCTGCAGCTGCCTCATTGATCGGTTTTTGTTTCCCTCTGTGGCAGAACTATCCAATTTTAAGCACGATTTCTGGGCACGTGGTAATACTCTAGGGACGGCAGTGGCCCCGGAGAGTCCAGGTGGAGCCCACACAGCAGCTGGTGCTTTGTTCCTGTTAAAGGTGGGGACACAGCTGGGGGCCCGGCTCAGCCGTCCGGACCCCGAGTGAGTGGGCTTTCGTGCCCGAGCAGACCCGGCCTCGGACGCAGCTGCTGTCTGTCTCTGGTGGGGACCCTCTGCATCTCGAAGACCCTCCCCGGCCCCTCATGAACTCACATGAACCGCCCTGAATTGCCTGTGACTGTCGCTGGGTGCTGGTCACCAGGAGGCCTGCAGGCTGTGCCAGGTGGGTGGCCCAGGTCTCAATGCACCCGGAGCAGCGCGGCTGCCGGGTGGGCCGGGCTGTGCCAGGGCCGTGCCAGGACCGGGCTTCCCCCTCCCCTGTCCGTGGGAGGGGCCCCTTCTGTGCTTGGCACTGCCCGTGATGAACGAGAGTAGCACACACCAGGGCGCACTTTGCTTGCGTTAATTGCATGCCTCAGTCCAAGGAGGACCCGAGTGAAGGTCTCTGTTGTGGGTTGAACTGTGTCCCCCCAAAAAGAGACACGTTCGAGTCCGAATCTGCGGAAGCTCTGAGTGTGGCCTTATGGGGAAGGGTCTTCACAGAAGTGGTCGTGATAGTAGTGAAGCTGAGGTCATCCTGGAGTTGGGGGGGGCAAATCCCAGTGACTGGGGCCCTTGGAAGGGGAAGAGGCAGAGAGTGAGGTGCTGCACCCCTAAGTCAAGGAACGCCAGGGACGGTGGCCGCCACCAGGTGACACCAGGCAGAGGCAGGAAGGGCTGTCCCCTGGAGCCGTCAGGAGGAGCGCGGCCCTGCCAGCACCTCGGTCTCAGACTTCCGGCCTCCCCGAAACACGGGAGAAGGGTTGTCTCGTGTTTTCAGCCTCTGGGTTTGGGGTGGGTCACCCCCGCCGTGACAGCACAGCCTCGGCGGCGTCCAGCCAGGGAGGCCGTAAGTGCGGTTTGCAGGTCTCAGTCCAGTGAGGTCATCGAACTGGAGTGTGGCACGGAGGCGTCGCGGTGCAGGTGCCAAACATGGCGGGGGCTCCGAGGGCACCGCCGCCTGGCAGATCCGGAGACACAGGCGCTGGACCCCCCCCCCCCCGACCCGACAGTGCGGCGGCAAGAACCGCACCCCCGCCTCCCTCCCAGTCCTCAGTCCCCACCCCTGGAAGATAATAAAAAACCGTGTCATGATTTCTGTTAATCCTCGAGAAGTCTGCAGTCTTTTTCTATGAAGTTCCAAACTACTCATTTAGCCTCGGCAAGCCCTGTGTCTACAGGCGACCAACTGTGCCCTGGTCCCTACAGCAGCCGTAGGGGGCCTGCGTTCCAGCAACACCTTCGTGTGCAGCCAGGTGGCCGCACGTCAATCTCCAGGTAAACATACAATTAAAAAAACCCACACTTATGGGACGTGTTCTACTTTCTACTTTCTGGAAAGTTCTCAGAGAGATGGCCATTTGACGTACACTTATTGCTGCCTGGGCCTTTCGCAGTGAACCCCTGAAGGAGGGTCAGCGCCTGGCCTGCAGAGGAGGAGTCTGTGGTTGCCGAGTGTGGGAGTGGGGGTGGGGAGGGGCCTGGCCCCCGGAGGCGCCGCCCAGTGAGCGTCTCAGCTCTGTCCTCGGGAACGCGGTCACCAAAAAACACACCTTGACCCAGCAAGATGACTCGCCGTAGCGGACAGGAGGAAACAACCCAGGTGTCCAGCACACGCGGCCTCTCCCTGTGGTGGAGTGTGACTCAGCCGAACGGAGGAAGGAAGCTGGACAGGTGCTCTCGTACGCCCCGGGTGGACCGTGGGGGCGTCGCGCTGGTAGAACAAGCCAGTCACTGGAGCACCAACGCTGGTGGCTCCACTTCTCCGAGGTCCAGTCGGATTCACAGAGACAGGAAGTAGATGGTGGTTGCCAGGGGTGGGGGGAGGTCCGTGGCGGGGGGGTCAGTGTTTCATGGGCACAGACTTTCCGTTTGGGAGGATGGAAATGTTGTGAGGAAGGTTACATGTGACATGAATGCACCTAAAGCCCTGGACGGCAACTGGAAAATGGTTAGAGTGGTGAATTTTATGTTGTGCGTACTTACCACAATTTAAAACATCAATGAAAAGAGCCCTGGCTGGTGCGGCTCAGTGGATTGAGCACCGGCCTGTGAACCAAAAGGTCACTGGTTCCATTCCCAGTCAGGGCACATGCCTGGGTTGCGGGCCAGGTCTCCAGCAGGGGGCGCTTGAGAGGCAACCACACACTGGTGTTTCTCTCCCTCTCTTTCTCCTTCCCTTCCCCTCTCTCTAAAAATAAATAAATAAAATCTTAATAATTAAAAAAAATAAATTGTGAGATGTACCGCACATGCAAAGAGTGCCCACGTGCACAGTTTAAAGGAGAATGAAACAAAGCACCCAGGGGCACCCAGGGTCCTGCCAGCGGCCCCGCGTGCGCTCCCGCAGGGCCTGGGCCTTTGCCGGACTCGGACCTTTCTGAGCCTGGGGCCACGCCAGCACATAGCCCAGCCCCCGAGTGGGGCCGCGTCGCCTGCCTCTGCAGGGCTGGGTCGGGTCTGGACCCGGGTGCGCTGTCGCTTTGCAGCTTGAAGACGGGGATTCAGCGCCTGGCTGCGCGTGGATTCCCTCCGACTGAGTTTGGGTTTAGAGACTGGACAGGGAGTGGCAAGAGGGTGGACTCTCGCTGGATGGCCGGGCGTCTTACTGTCCCACCCCAGCATTCCCTGCCTCCCAGTTCTGAGTGACCAGGCAGGTTATCCTGCCTCTCTGCCCCAGGGTCCCCGTCGGGGGAGGGGACAGCACCAGGGTGTGGGGACAGGATCAGTGCCGGGGAGGTGGCGGGTGAGGGCTGGCAGCGGAGCTCTTGTTGGCTGGCATCCACCCTTGCCATTTTCCCTCTTTCTCTCTCTCCCTTTTTTTTGCTGCTTGTTTCAACTTGGCGAAATGTGCTTGTAAGCTTGTCGTTCCACTTGTGGGAAAATTAAACACATTTAAGAATAAATTAAATTAGGGGATTTGTGATCATTAGCCAAGTAAATTATTTTTTGAAAGATGTGATGTACCGCGCAGGACACGCCCCATGGTGGCCCGCTCACTCAGCATTCGTCGGGGCGACGGGCGGTTTTACGAGCCATAATAACGGATTCTTGGCTCAAAAACCACAGAACTGGCTGCGCAGCAGTGATGGCTGCTACAGACAATCCCTGTGTTTGTAGGAAATACAGAGATGACAGGGGAGGGCGGGTGGTGTCCCGGGAGGCGGCCTTCAGCACAGAGCAGCCGATCTCAGGGGTGCGCCCGCCTGGGCCGAATCCAGGAGACCAGCGGGCAGAGCGGGTGCCTGCTGGTTGGTCGACAGTGAGTCCGAAGTGAGGCTTGGATGCTGTGTCTCAGCTCTGGACACTGGCCAGGGCCAGGGCTGGGGGGCCTGCTCTTCTTGCCTTTCCAAGTTCCTGGTGGTTCCAGCAAGCAGGCCTTGCTGTCCTTGGCCTGTAGCCATGACCCTCTGCTCTTCGCCCTCTGCCCCTGTCTTCACGTGGCCTTCTTCCCCCTGCGGGTCTGCGTCCAGATGCCCCTCTTCCTGGGAGGGCGGCGGATGCTGTGCACCTCACCGAAACTTGATTTCATCTCTAAGGGCCCCATTGCCAAATAAGGTCACAGTCACAGGTTTGGTGGGGCCTGACTTGGGGGGCGTGGCTCACCCCACAGTTCTGTGTGCTTGGGAAGAGCCTGAACCCCGCTGGGTATCGTCATCACTCTGACTGAGGTCTTCAGAGGCCAGGGGGCCACGGAGATGAACACACAGCGGATTTCGATTTATCTTCAGTCTGCTCCCTCCACGGTTCGCGTGGAAGCCTGTCCTCGGTCTTGAAGGCAGGAGAGAGAAGGAGGGTCGGTCTTTCTCTTTTCCTAAAAAACACCCGGAGGCTTGTGTTTGCACAGGGCGCGGAGCTCGCAGGTGGGGGTAAGCCCCGCAGTTTAACTTCTGCTTTGCAGCTTTGGTCCGCACACTCTTTCAGCCCTTGGAAAACAGCCCGAGTTTCCTTTGTTGTCTCACACACAGGCCTTCACGCCGTCAGCCTGGGGGAGTTGAGTGGGCAGGTTCAGGGTCTTGTCCCCAGTGTGGGTGTCGGAGTCCGTTCAGAATGGCGTGTACTTGGTGTCTGTCGCAGTGGCTGAAACAAAGAGGTGGCCGGTCCCTGCCTTCCAGAGTCTCACTGGCTTGTGTGGCAGGCACAGCGCCTGTGTCACCGAACAGATGCAGAGACTGCTGTCATCGGGCTTTAAATAGCTCCTGTCATTCTCCGGGTGCTGGGTCTGCTCCGCAGGACGGAGGGGTGGCGTTGGCGGCGTCCCGGGCCCCGCTCCCTCTGCGGCAGCGGCGCTGTCTCCGCCCGGCATCCCAGCGGCCTCGCGGCTGCGCTCTGGGACGGTGCCGTGGTGGGTGTGTGCACAAGACTCGGAACTGTGGCGCGGCCTCTTGCACGGGGACTTGGGGGTGGCGGTCGAGGGGCCCCATCTCTGATACCTGAGGCCAGAGGCAGGGCTCTCACTAGGAGACCCTGGAGCATTGGAGCAGGAGAGACTCGGGCTGAGCCAGAAGTGACAGAGGTCTGTGGTGGGCAGGGGTCCTGAAGCCGGGAGCCCCGGGGGCCAGCTCAGAAACCCCCGCGTTGCGGGTGGGGGTGGGAGGAAGCCAGGGCCAAGTCCAGGTGCACCCAGGGGCACTGCCCAGGTACACGTCCTCTGGTGACCCGGCTCGATTGGACGTTAACCCTAGACAGCAGGCGGGGCACCCCGGGTGCCCCAGCACAAGCCAGGGAGCGATGCCTGGATCGCTCGAGAGGAGAGGCAGTGGGTGTGGTAGTTTGCTGCACGGTGACGAGGACTAGCAGACGTCGTGTGGTGACTGCCCAGTGAGGTCTGTGTCGGACCACCAGCTCGCACGCCAGCCAGACTTAAGTAAAGGACATTTAGGAAGCACTGGTGGAGAAGGGGAAGGAGAGTGATGAGCCGTCCAGAGTGAGGCGCTCGGTTCTGTTCGGTCCCCGCCCCCGAGTACGGTCCAGTCCCATCTTCATGGCCCTTACGTCGTACAAAGTCACCCCAAACAGGGCATGGCCCAGAGTGGGAGGCTCCCCTAGGGCGGACACAGTGAACCGGGGGGCTGTGCCCAGTGGCCAAGGTGGGTGAGCACTGCCTCTGCCCTCACCCCACCTCCAGGGCCTCCCTGGGCCCCTCCGCCCCAAGGTGAACTCCGAAGGCAGCCCGCTCGCCTCCGCAGCTCTGAGCTGGCTCTGCTCTGGCTTCAGCTTTGTTTCTGGTATCTGATTTCCGTTGTCCTGGCAACGGGCTGATAAGCATTCCTCTCTAGTGCTGGTCCCCCTGACGTGGCTGGTGATGAGGAGACACAGTATGGATGACGAGGGACATCACCCCTGTCAAGGCTCATCTGCTCTGGGTGGGGACGGAGAGCTGGACCAGAGCCGGCCCGGGGCCACACTGGGGCCACCCGCCACCCTGCCCGGGGCCGGGTCTCTGGGCCGGGCTGAGAGCAGGCTTATCCGGGGCCAAAGTCTATTGTTCCCTGTTGCCTGGGCTGAGTAAGCGTGTCTGGAAAGGCAGCCCGGGCACCCACCCTCCCCACTTCCTTCCCCAGGCCCGAGGGTCTGCCTTCCTGGGGGCGGTGGACTGGCCGGCGGGCGAGGCCTGCGGCGGTGAAGATAGCAGTGACCTGCCGCAGCTTCCGGGCTCCTATCGATAAAGACACCCAGCCCCTCGGGCAGCTCTGTTCTTCCTCATAGTCTCCCTAAAAGGGCCTTTCCTCAAACTGCAAGTCATGGTGGTGTCCCTGCCCGCGTCCATATATGAACTTGGGGTGCCTCTCTGCAGTCCCCTGCCGAGTCCCCACTGAGTCCCCGCCGAGTCTCCCGGCCTCCCCTGGTCTGCGCCTCCAACGCCGCCACGGCTGCAGGCTGCAGCCCAGCACCAGTGAGTGCCTCCCTGCCTTCCTTCTTTCTCCCTTCCCGCAGAAGCTAAACCTGGGCCACCCCGCCCGCATCCCTTCCCTGCTTTATGGGGGCAGGTCGTTTAAGCAAGAGTGGACCCTGGCTGGCCATTGGCCTTTCCCCAGAAGGCGTCCAGGACGTCGGTTTGAGGATGACAGGAAAAGGGGCCCCGGGGATGGGTGCCTGCCTTGCGGAGCGAAGTGCGTCGGGAGAGAAGTTCCCGTCACTGGTGGCTCTTCGGGCCTGGGGGCCTCGAGGAACGGTGTTTGGAGTGTTTTCAGGGTGAGGTTGGGGTGCACTTTTTTCAGGGGTATCTGTTTGGTGGAATGGGTTTCTCGTCAGCCATCCTTTGCTTCTGTTTTCCCCTTTAACTGGCTGACCCTGGCCAGCCTCTGGCCCTTCTTGTCACCGCTGGACAAGAGTGGGGACACAGCTGTCCCCAGCCTGGGGGTGAGCCCAGCTCTGCCGTTGTCGGCACAGCTGTGGTAGTTGGCAGTCGCTCTGAGGCTTGGTGGCCTGCCTGGGAAATGGGGACAGCAGTGCAGGTGACGTGGGCTGGGCCTTCCTCGGCCCCGCAGACTGTCCGGGTCTCTTAACCTGTCCTGGCCTACACAGTCCTCAGAACAACTTCATCTTAAAGCTGAGGAAGCCGAAGCCCAGAGAGGCTGAGTCACCCACCCACGGTCATTCAGCACTTGGGGCCGGAGTCAGGGGTTCAGCCAGAGCTCTTCACCCCCCATCCCCTAGGGACCTGCCGGGGACTGAACGGCACGGTTGCTGTTCACACGCTGCTGGTGGCTCTGACGCTGAGAAAGCCCCAGCCGATGCCCCTTCCCTGCCCCGTGCCGTAAAGGGCACACCCACACCTTTGTTCTAGGCTCTGCCTGGCGTGTCTTTAGAGAAGGGGACGCTGGTGTTAGGTCTGCACATGACCGCGATGGGAGGCTTCCCTCCCGCAGCTCGCTCTTTGCCTGGATCTTCCCCGCTCTCCCATCCTGCGTGTGCGGGTCTGCGGCCAGAGGACAGCACCGGAGAAGGAGGGGCCCCTTTGCTCCCCCGCTGACCTTGCAGTGACAGGCAGGGGCTGATTGGACCAGGCCAAGCGGCCCTTCAGGGCAGCGCAGGGAGGGGACGGCTGTGGAAGGGCTCTGGGGGGGCAGGGCCCAGAGGACCAGGCCCCGCCTGCCCCTCGCCCCCCAGCCCAGGGCTGGGGTGGACTCTTCCTCTTGCTCTTACTGAGGGAGGGGCTGGGTTGCTGGGTCCTCACCACACCGGAGGGAGACGATGTTTAGCTCCGCCTCCCCGACCCTGGCGTGACCCCTGGCAGACTGTGAAGGCCCCGCCTGGGCGGGGGTCAGCAGGGACCGGGCACTCTGTGCACACGGGTCCTGCCAGGAACTGGAAGTGGCGTCGAAGGTGCTCCCTCAGGAGGGCCCTCAGCTTTACTGGTAGATAAGTGGGGTTTAGGCTCCAGGACTCGGGGACCTGAGCTGCCCCCTCCCCCAGCCCGTGGTCAGCCCTGCCCCACCCCCAGCTCTGCTTTGCAATGGGAGAGGTCTTTTCGGAGTCGCTCTCACCACCACGTGTCTGTCCTCTCCCCGCAGGCTCCACGTCGCTGCCTGTGAGGACTCGGGGTGGACTCGGGTTCCCGCTGGGCTGGAGTTCATGTGTGTGTGCTCCTGGGGCCCACCCAGTGGGTTCGGGGCCGCGGGCACTTTCCTGCAGTGCCCCGAGCCTTAGTTCCCTCACTGGCCAGATGGTGACAGCCGAGGTAGCCACTCGCTGCGTGGACGGTGGTGGCCATCCACGCCAGCCTGGAGCAGGCCTGGCCGGTGCCCTTGCAGAGCGCCGAGGCCACAGATATGGGCACAGACACAAGTGTGTGCCTCCAACTGATCCCGTTTGAAAGGACCGCGAAAGCCGGACTGCAGCGCTGCAGGAGGGGCTCTTTGTGCGGTGCCTTTGTCCCCCAGCCAGTCTTCTGGGGCTTCCCTTCCAAAGGCCCCTGTCCAGGGACGCCCCTGGGCCCTGGGTCGTGGGGATCTTCTGCCTTTGCTGCCTTGAGTGTTGCACCCACTCGGGATGGGTGGAGCTGTCTGCACCCGGGCAGGCCCCGCAAATGCCATCTTGGCCCCTGGAGCATCTCAGGTGGAAACAGAGCTACTAGCACTGGGGATCCTCCCCCACCACCACCACCAAAAGCCAGACTTGCTTAGATGGTGAAACCTTTGCGGATTCTCACTTGTACAGATGGAAAGGGGCCACTAGAGGGCGCCGTCCCTCCAGTGTTTTCTGCCCGCATCTCTCCAAATTCCCTCCCAACTGAGCGTTTATTTCTGTGGCAGGTGCACGCAGTCTTTTTTTTTTTTTTTAAATGCCTTAATGATTTAATTTCCTTATTTTCAAAGCAGAGCACACTTTGGACTTCCCTGGATACAATGAGACACATTAGCGATCAGATTAATTAATACGAGTTTTGCAGCACAGGGACGCGGAACTTGCCTCACCAGGCTTACTCCTTCCACCGCCAACTCCGTTCCCCTTTACTGGGCACGTCCTCGCCTCGTGGTGGCCTCCTCGGGTGCGCCCCCTGCTGGAAGTGACCCGTGGCTTCCCCACCTCCAGCTTTGGGGGCCATGACCCTCAGCCCAAACGTCAGTGTCGCCTTTCAGATAATTCCGAGTTTCTTTGTGGTTTCACTCTCCACCCCCGCCCTCTGCTTTCTCCGGACTCTTTCTTCTTTATCACCGATTGGCGACAGGGTCTCACAGCTCACAGTTGAAACTGATTTCAGCCCCAGCCCCATCGAGTGGTAGACATGCAATGAACGCACCATCTCCCAAATCACGGACATGGGGCGCTCACATCAGAGGGTTTGCGGTCGGATCGGGGTGACCTTGGCCAGGATGGAGCGGTGGCCAGGCACTTGAGCTGAAGGGGGGTGTGGATGAGAAAACGAGAGGCAAAGCAGGGTGGCTCTTTTCGGGATGAAGGAGGCTGGCTTCGGGAGTAGGGGTCCGCCCGTCAGAGGGGTGGGGTGAAGGGACAGGTGCTGCAGAGCCACAGGAGGGCACGCAGTCCGTGGTGGTGGCCCCGCGGTCCCTGGGGAGCCCAGACGGGCACGCTTGCCTGACAGGGCCTGCCGGCCAGCCGGAGCCTCTGGCGCGCGCCTGCTCCTTGGTCTCCCCCAAGTCCCTTGGGCTGTACTTCCAAGCCTCTCACGGGCTTTAGGGCTTATTTCTGCCAGTCACCTGTCAGCGTGGGTGGGGGCTGGCCCCAGCGGACTCTGGGAGGCACTGTACTTTTCAGAATTGGTGTGGGCTGTGGGGGGGGGGGCAGGCTGCGTTGCTGGCACCGCCCGGCTGCTGTCCCAACGCGTCTGTAGAGACAAGTTCTGTTCCAGTCCACCCTGACTGGTGTCTGTTTTAAATGCTCGGCCACCATGTGAAGAGGCCCAAGCAAAAAATCCAGGGTCTTCGAGACTTGGCCAGGCCTGGGCTGCGGGGAGATGGACGTCCCAGTGTCTGGATTCTTCGAGACTGGTGACCTGAGGGTCCATGTCCCCGAAGGTCCCCTGGCAGTTGCCTACGGTGGCCGTTCCACGCCTCGGTGCTGGTGGACAGCTGAGGCTTCCCTAGTTCTGTCCGACTCTGTCCCCGGCAGGCCAACACAGCTTTGTGGGGTCTCCTCTGTGGGCTGGCCCCACTCTGGGGCTCAAGGGGGATGGCATGGGACCTCTGCTTCTAGGCATGTGTAGTCCAGCAGGGAGACACCCACATAGCTGACGGGTCCCTAACTCGGGAGGCTGGGTGGTCTGTGAGTCTGTAGCCAGACCTGGCACTTCTTGGGGTTCACTGGACCGACCTTGTGGAACCGATGGCTATAGATGCTCAGCCTGCCGGGAACCCAGTGCAGGTGCTGATGACGAGCAAGAAGTGGGTGGGGAGACCCAGCATTCAGCTGGGCTGACGACTTCTCCTCGCACACCCGCTTGTTAAATTAGTTGTCATGACAACCTTGATCGGGTCTGGTTATTATCCCCCTGCCACAGAGGGACATATAAGACAGGAGTTACGGCGAGTGCCCAAGGGCATGTGGCCATTCCTCCCGAGTCCTCCCCCAGCCCCCAAGGCCTCTGCTCCCCCCACTGCTGGCTGTGGCAGACCCTGGGCCCGGGACGGCTGCCTTCGAACAGGGCCCAGCAGAGGAGAGTTTGCTGGGCCACCTGGCGGGGTGGGGCCCCGGGGAGGGGTTGGGCTGTGCTCCTGGAGGCAGCCAGCAGGGGGTGGGACAGTCGGTGGGTGGAGGAGGGACCTGATGGGCCCACGTTCCAGGACCAGAGTTGTCCTGAGACACTGTAGGAGGTGGCCCCGGAGCCCGGCTCCCTGGGGGCTCCTGGAGCAGCTGCAGACCTTCGAGGCTCTCACCGTTCCGCCCGAGGACCCCACGCTGCGTTCACAGCGGCGCCTCGAATGAGCTGACCCGCTTGCTTCCCGTCTGAAAAACTGAACAAAGCCGCGCTTGTCCCTGAAGGACTGGCCCTCCCGCGCCCTGGTTTCTGCTCGCCGGGCGGTTCTTGTGCAGAACCTGATGTTTAGCTTTCACCGGGAAGTCTTTCTTCCTCGTCTTCTTTCCACCGACACTTTGTGCTCTGTGGCTTTTCGAGTTTTCCGAGTGCCCAGGGCACGGGGGACAAAAGGGCGGATTCTCTGGGCCGAGGGGATGGTCTGTGTGACATTGGCATTTTTGTGACCATATCTGCACTTCAGCACCTGGGCCTTCAAAGACCCGCGTGTCCCCAAACAGATGGATGGCCGCATCCCTGGTGGCCCCGCTGCCGCTGGTGACTGTCTGAACGCGCCCCCTGCAGAGAGGTGCGGGCAGGCGGCTCCAGGCCGGCCTGTGCCGTAAGTCCCTGACTGCAGGGCAGAGCCCTTCCTCCCGAGCCCTGTGCACGGCTGTGTCGCAGTAACTGGGTTCTCGGTGACTCATGAAGCCTTAATGGGAACTCAATCCACCCAACTAAGGGGCAGGCAGAGGAATGTTCTGCGAGAACAGTCTGTTCCCAGTCCTCCGAACTCTGTGTTTCGTGCCCACGGTCTCCGTTCAGTGCTGTCCTGCCTGTGTGAACACCTCTGTGGTCGTTGATCGACGGGTCATTCGTTCGTTCATTCTGCAGATACGTGTTGAATGCTTTGCCGAGTGCCAGGCTTTGTGTGGGACACTCGGTCATAAACAGCACCCAGCGCCCTGCACTCCACGGGGGGGCAGGGGGCGGGCACACCCCACACCTGCGTGATGGGAAAGAGGGTTTCACAGCGTCTCTGTGCACAGGGAGCTCCGGGAACCTGGGGGGACGCTAACTCCTCCGGGTGGGGGTGTGCAGGGAGCACTTTCCTGACGCACCCGGGGGACGGGATAGAGTCAGCCAGATACAAAGTGAAGGGCGTTTGAGGCAGAGGGGACTCGAATGGCCCCTTCAGAAGGTGGATGCAGAAGCACAGGAGCTGCAGCTGGGGTGAGGGGAGGAGGGGCACGCTCGGCAAGACTCTTGGGGTGCCGCTGGGATTTGCCCCGGAGGTGGTGGGAGCTGCGGGCGCTCTCCACCCCAGAGCCATGGGGCTGGTGTCGCATGTCAGAAGGGCCGAAGCGCCGGACAGAACTCCGTTTGCAGAAGACAGAAAGCCCAACTCAAAGTGTATTAAGAGCAAAAGAATTCATTGGTGCTTCTGACAGAGAGGCCCAAGAAATGTCGGCCTCAGGTATGGCTTGATGTGGCTAAACTGTGTCTCTCAGCTCTTTGACCCAGGGCCTTCGCTGCCGCTTCCGTGTGGTGATGGGAGGAGGGGGCAGCGTCCAGCCGCATCCCTCTGGGTCCAGGCCAGCGGGAAAGAGTGCTCCTCTCATTCTGCGTTCCCCGGCCACTGCGTTCCCCTGCGTCCAGGGCCTGGACTCCTGCTCCACCCCAGGGTGGGGGCAGGGCCCCACCTGGAATATAAGGCCTGGGAATGGGGGCTGGAGGGGTCGTTCCCTCCAGGGGAAGGCTGGATGCTGTTTGACCAGAGGGTGGATGGATGCTGGGGAGGGGACAGGATGGTCACCTGCAGAAGCAGAGGGGCTGGGTTGGCATCAGGAAGGCCAAGGCAGGGCCCGAGGGAGGCTGAGGGGCCCCCCACTGACGGGGCATGATGTGCAGGGTCCGGGGTGGGTGGGCCCAGGTCCAGCATTCGGCCTTGACCTCTGTGTTCTTTGCATGTGTGTTGGGGCCATTTGTGCTAAGTTCTGGGACCAGAATCAGGTCGTGTGGTTTTGCTCAGTCGTGCTGTGCCGGTCCCTCCTCTGGTCCCTGTCCCCGTCTGGATGGCTGGCGTGTCCCTGAGGCTGGCTGTGCTGACGGAGCCTCCCAAGCCTCACTGGCCTCCCAGGGCCACTGCGGCTGCTGAAACCGCGTCGCTGGGGTGTGGGAACCAGCCCTCTGACGTCTAGGGTCTCGGAGAAGCCAGGGTGGCCAGCAAACGGCGTCACTGTTGCCGCCGAGACAGGTAGCTCTGCCCTTGGCTCAAGATAAAAATACCAGGGATTCACAGAGGAATAAGGAGATTCTGGGCTCTCCCCACAGGCAGGAAGTGGTCCGTGCTTCCCTTAGATCCCACCGGAAGCTGGGAGGCCATGCGGTTTCGGGTACCGTGTGGCTTGGGTGGGCCAGCTGCCTCCCTGACCAGCCAGGGCAGCTCGGGTGCGGTGCGGCCTTTTTCAGACCTTGTCTGCGCTGGGAGCTTAGTGTGGCAGCGTGTGGGAGGTGGATACTCAGTGAACCTCCCTGCTCCGTGCAAACCCAGGGCCGGGCAGGGGCTAGCCTGGTGGGAAGCTCTCGAACTGTGGTCCTCCCTTGAAAGAGTCTTGCACCGGTTTGGGTTCCGGAGCAGCGGGGGCGTCCTTGCTGTGCCCGGCGCGGTCCGTGGACCCGCACCTGCAGCCCCGCCTGTGAGGTGGTCAGTGACGCTGGGCCTGCTGTGTCCGAATCTGCCTGCGGCACCTGAACCCCCCAGGGGTCCTGAGAGCACCAGAGTCTGGGGGCCTGAGTGCTATCGGAGGGTGAGAGATGGGCAGAGGCTCCCGGGCAGGCTGCCCGATGACGGGGTGGAGGAGGGGAGTGCCGGACAGCCCGGGGGGACTGGGTCACCCCAGACAGCGCTGGGTGTTGTCTGAGAGTGGGTCCTTCTGTGCCCTGCAGGTGTCCGGGCTGGGTTCCCTCAGGACCCAGGCTTCCCAGTGCCTCTTGCACATCAGTCCCAGGTTCGCCCGGGTGGCCCTACCTTTGTGTCACTCGAGACAGAGGCCACATGCAGTGGCGGCACAGGGTGGGGGTGGGGCAGGCAGAGGGTCCTGAGGAAAGGGGACTCTGAGGGTTTCGGCTGAGTGGGTGGCCTCGTGTCCAGCAGGTTTCCTCCTGAGCTTGGGGGTGATGGCAGAATGCAGATCAGTCCCTCGTCCCCCAAAACATACTGCTTCTCTCCTGCCCACACGGAGAGGGTGTGGCCTGGTGGCCCTGTGACTTATTCAGGGGGGCCTGCAGCAGACCCTCCTGCAAGGAGGTCCAGGGTTCGAAGCCCCCAGGCCAAGTCTTCCCCTGAGACTGAAGGGCCCCCTGCAGGCCCGGGCAGCTCGCAGCCTGGCGCCGAGTCCTGCCTCTCTGCCTTTGGACTCCTGGTGTCTGGGGGCCGAGTGATTCAGGAGGGGCCTGGCCTCCTCCCCTGCTGGTCTCCTTCCCTGCGGAACTGGCGCCGCCTTATCGGGCCTCTGCCTTGCCCTGCACGTGCCCTGTGGGAGCATCTATTTGTCGTCTGGTCCCTAAACTTTATTTTTATTTCACAAGTGAGGTGGGAACACCGTTGTGGCAAAGCCTCCCCCAGTTTCCTCCTTTCGTCCCTTCCAGGGGCAATGCCACCCGTGTCATGCTGGAGTACATCCTTTTCATTCTTTCTCACACACGTTTAAATGTGGACACATAGGAACACAGTCTGGAGTTTTAGGATGGTATCTGTTTATGTAAACATTAGGCTGCATTGTTTTCAAAGCTCCTCTCACAACTCGAACCTGTAAAATGACTGCACCTAATTCATTGCACACGCGTTCCTTGAAGGCTTCTCAGTGCCAGGCGCTAGGCTAGACTGTTGGGCGGCCGTGGCCAGAACGCCTCCTCCCCTGGGTCTGCGGCCTGCCCCAGCCTCTCCCAGCACACGGGCCTCGACCGGTGTGTGTCAGCTCTGCAGGCCGAGACCCGGGCTGGCCGCTGCCTGAGCAGGCCCATCTGCAGCTGCCAGTCCGATGCGGGATCAGCGCTGCCTGCTGACCTCCTTTAGGTTTTACCTCATTGAAATGTTCCCATTTATTTTAGTCTCTAAACTTATTTCATCTCAAGGAATTGGACAGGACCTTGTGCCCCAGCAGGGCAAACCCCATAAATCAGGCGTTTGGGCAGCAGGCATGGTGCCCTGTACCCCTGTGGCGCCGTCAGCGCCGCCCCCACCCCATCACCCCCACCATGGCGTCTATGGGAGCCGTGGTTCTTGTTCAGGGCTCGTTGGAGCCTTATTTAAACTCACTGGGCCATGAGATCGTCCCAGGAAGTACAGTGTGATTTATTTTTAGAGGGGCCATTCTGTGATGAAGGCCTTCCTGGCTGACGGGTTTAATTATTACGATAAATTACGACTTTTGCCAATAAGCGGCCCCTCTGAGCGCAGAGGGGAGTCGAGTGGATAGAAAGCCCCCACTTTCTTGGCGGAGGCCCGAGAAGCGTCGCTGAACAGAGGTTCTGTGGGTTCCTCCTGAAATACCTGGAAGTCGGGGACCGAGGTGGGGGTGGGCGGTGGGAGCGGAAGGAGCTACGCCTCCCTGCACCTGCCGTTCTTTTTCCTCCGACTCCGAGGACCACTTGGCTCCTTCCAGAAGGAGCCATGGTGACAAGCTAGAATGGGGTCCATCTCAAAAGGGGCTGGTTGAGTGTCCCGATGGAGGCCGCCCTCCCCCCGTGTTTCCCAGTCCGTTTGGCCGTGGGTGGGGGCAGAGTGCCCTTTTGATTGGCACTTTCTCTTTGATGCTGGCTCAGAGGGGCCCACTGCTCATCCGCCTGATCTTTGTTCCCTGTGAAACCAGGATGTGAACACCGGGTGTCCAGGCCCCCACGGGGGACAAAGAGTCTCCACTGTGTCAAAATGACACACTTAGAAAAGTCGAGTTGTCCCAGCTTCAGTCGCTGAGGGCCACACTCACCGCCACAGGGCTTTTTTATTCTCTCCGAAGCCCATCTGCTGAGCACCCCATCTCTGCAGGGGGTGTGTCATGACCCCACTTCCTGACCCGGAGCCCCTGGAACGAGAAGCCTTTGTCTTCAGCCCCCAGCGGCCCCTCACGGGACCCTCGCTCTGGGCCAGCCGCTTCCACAGTCGTGTTTTCCTAATAATGTCAAAAGGGAAAGAAGAACACTGCCTAAAAGCATTTCTTTGGAAAGAACCTAGGTATAAATAAATAAAGTGAAACCCATCCAAAGAAAAAGATTAAAAACAGAAAATCAAAGCTGGAAGCTTTGCGCTTGGCCCGGGGTGGAAAGGGCGGCTCCCGAGGGGCCGCCTCCGAGCCGCCAGGTTTTCATTCTCGAATCTCTTTCTTCTTTGTGTGTGTGTGTCATTCCGGTTGGGAGGGGCGGTTTCGCGTTCCACCTTGCCCGATCTTTGGGTGGAGTGGTGGAAAGAAAAGGAGCGTTGGAAACACATGTGTGTGCATTGAACAGACGTGAAAAGCCAGCGTTGACTGAGTGCCGACCACGCGCCAGTGGTTGTTGAGGGAGCTCCTGTCCCACTGGAAACTGAGGCACAGAGCAACAGCGAAGCCTGCCTAGGACCACTGAGCTTGTCGGCGGCCTGGCTCCAGGGTTCTAAGCCCTTCGTCATGCTGCTCCTCAAATACACTTGAAGACCCACTGTGTGCAGGAGCTGAGTTAGCACTGGTGCGGGCAACATGGTCCAGGGAAGAGACAGTTATAGGGCTGTGCGACTTGAGCTGGGTCGAAAGGAGTCTGGGGTGGATGTGGAGCACCCAGGAGGGCTTCCTAGAGGTGGTGACCAGTAAGTTGAGGCTTAAAGTTTTGTGAGACTGAGTTGGGGACAGTGACGTGCAAGACCAGGTAGAAGAAGCAGGTCCAGTCCCGACTCCAGGGCTCGCTGGTGCCTCGGTGCCTTCACCTCCAACAGGTGCCAGCCCAGCCGGGGCCCAGCCACTACCTCGTGGACTGGTTAGCAGACGAGATGAATGGAGAGTAGGGAAGGTGTCTGGCACATAGTAGGTGCTCAGGAGATGTTAGTGACCCTCTTCCCCTTTCCCAGTGACAAGCAGGATGTTTACTGTGACCTGAGGGTACAACCTGGCGGCCCCTGGCTGACCCGCAGAATTTGAATTATTTGTTGACATTGATAAATTGGGAGATTCTACACTAAACCCCTATTTCCCACTTCACTTGAAGACCCCTGAGAGCTAACGTCTGCGGCCGGACCCCTGGGGCCCAGTGAGGAGCAGCGGCCCCGACGGGGCCCTTGTGTTGTCGAATGCTCTCCCTTGGCTCTCTTTGCTGACCTGGCCTCCACTCCCCCATCTCTGACCCTCCTGGTGCTCCCCAGCCTGTGTCCACTGTGTAGCCCATGGCCACGAAGTGGCGCCCCTGGGAGGTGGACACGGGTGTGTGTGGCCGGCGCCGGCTGCCCCGTGGCTGGCTGCTGGGTTCCGTGTGGACAGCGGCCGACACTGAGCGTGGATCCCCTGCCACAGGGTCGGGCCCAGTCCCTTTGAACGCCCACACCCACCGCACACTCCCACCAGACATCCGATCTCTCTCTGTGACTCAGGACAGCTGGGATTTCACGTCTTTGAAGTGCTTTCCTTTCTGGCAAACGGACCGGTACTTTGCAAACCAAAACATTCCTGGGATTCATGGAAAGCCACTCATCTGGCCGAGAGGGGTCCCTGGGGAGAAGCCGTGGTTCAAGAGCAGCGCCCCCTTCCAGTCATCTGACTGACCCACAGACGGGAATCGGGTCCAGACTGAAAGCTCCTCAGCCGAGTGCCCCTCCAGGAACCCAAGCTGCAAAGAGTCGCTGAGTCCCGAAAGGCATCTGAGAGCCTGCCCGTGGTTTGACGTTGACGTGGTCACCATGGTCGGCTCTCAGAATTCGGCTCTGCTACGTCACCCATATGCTTTAACAGAGCCTTGAAGTTTCTTCTCTGGATTCTTGGCATCCTTCAAGGCCACACTCACTTGCTGCCTCCTCCAGGAAGCCTTCCATGGTTCTTCCTGGGATGAGGAACCTCGCCTTCCTCTTCACCTCCCATTTCTCAGCTGGCACCCCTCTCGGAGCCCCTGTTTACCCACACCTGCCACCCACCACGGAGCTTGTACTCCGAACCAGGAGCTGGGTGCTCTCAATCCCCCTTATTCCTCAGAACACCTCTGGAGGCAGGTACTGCTGCCCCTCCCCGCCACTACAGATGGGGAAACCGAGACTTAGCAAGGTGAGAGGACTTGCTCCAAGCCACACCCCAGCATGTGGCAAAGTGCGATTTGAACCCAGGGCTCTGTGACCACAGACCCAGGCTCCGAGCAGCCGGCGGCCGGTGGTCTGCATGGGACCCCCTCCTCCTGGCCAGCGTCCTTGTTAACCTCAGGGCGTCATGCGTGATCAGCCCCTCGGGAGCCCGCAGCTGAAATGGAACCTGGGCGGGGCTGTGAGAGCTTCTCTCATTGATTAAGGTCATGAAACTCGGGCCCTGGGCCCTGTTCCGAGTTATCTTTGATGTTCAAGGGCGTGTGGAAATTGCTGTTGCTATGTGACCCAGTTTCTGGGCTTTGAAAACGCCGATCCCTTTCTCCCTCCCCTCACTCTGTCTTGGTGCATTTTTTCACGTTCCCCTCTGTCCCTCCCGCTGGTCTCATGTCCACGTGCGTGGACGGCCTGCACGGCAGCCTGGGGCTTTCCAAGAGGAGTTGTGGGCTCTCGATGCTGGCTCACCTGCGTGGCTCACTTGTGCCCTGAAGCCCACCTGTGTATCCCTCCGCTTACAGAAAAGCGGGGTCTCTGTTCTTCCTGGCTGGGAACATAACGGTCACAGCTGGCCTTGACTGGCAGGGCCTCCCTGGCCTCTCTGTGCCCGCTCCGTGACGTCGGCCCAGAAGATGGGACCTGGGGCCCAGGGTCCTCTGGTACACCCGTTTTACCCACGTGTGTGCACGCCTTTGTCTATGTGAAGACTGTGGAGAAACCCTTTTCCTCCTTCCATTTCTGTCTTCGAAAACTCTTTTCTGATTAAATACTTTGTATTTCGTTATGGAATAAAAATAACGGCTGAAGTTTTTTTGTCCCTGTTGTCTAACATGGCCCGGGCGAGCTGTGGGGGTCTCTGCAGGTTTCGTAGGGCAGGGAGGCAGGGGGTCTCACCGGTGCACCTGCTCACGGTTTCCCGTGAAGGCGCGGCGTGCTGGCTGCCTCTTGCACCGAGTTCGGCTCCGGCTCTCGGGATGGACGGCCGGGGGGCTGAGGCGGGGTGAGGCGGGGTGAGGCGGGGTGCACGCCACCCGCTGCGGGGCTGGCTTCCAGACCGAAGTGTCCTGGCAGGGCCCACTTTCTCCCTTTCTTTCCACTGGTGTTACCATATGTGTAACATAAAACTTGCATCTTCACTATTTTTAAGGGTATAATCCAGGGGCCTCACGTCCATCCACACTGTGCAGCCCTCCACACTGTTCGCCTCTGAATGTTCTCCTCTCCCCAGGCCGAAGCTCTGAGCCGCTGAGCGGCAGCCTGCCCCTCCCTCTCCCCCAGCCCCTGGGCCACCCTCCTGTCCATCCCTGGGTGCGGCTGCTCCAGGGGCCTGGTGTCGGTGGACTCAACAGGGTCAGTCCTTTCGTGTCCGCCTGCTCTCATGACATCCTTGGGGCTCACCGGTGCCATAGCCGGTGTCAGTGTTTGCTCCCTTTTTACGGGCCGATCACGGTCCATCGTGCGGGCGGACTGCAGAGCTGAGCCATCGCCCAGCTGTGGACGCTCGGGCTGGTTCCACCTTCGGCCCTTGGGACCGGCGCAGCCTCGAGCCTGGATGCGCTTGTGAACAGCCTTGCGTCGGGGCCTTGACCGACGTCGGAAGCCAGTGTCCTGGGGACCCACTGCCGTCGTGCTCGTGAGGGGGCAGAGGGCAGGTAGTCCCCAAAGCTGGGTCTGCAGCGGAGTCCCGAGAGCCCGCGTGTGCCCAGCTCCGGGCTTGGGACCAGACCAGGCTCCCTGTCTCCCCCACCCCTTCTGGGGGCCCGGACACTCAGGGGACACAGCCTCAGCCAGGGCACTGCCGGCCAGGGGCGATCTCCGTGGCCTGCCAGTTCCCAGCCATTGCTCCGCATCCCCCTGTTCCTCTGTCACCTGTCTCTTCGGTGCCTGGGTTGGAGGCGTTAAAGGTTCTAGGTGACAGTGGTGTTGAAAGAGGAAATAGGTTTCCACCTCTAAGGACGTCTGTCAAAGAGGGGAAGGCCCAGGCACTTGCCACTGGCTGTCACCGGCGGACCGGGCTGGTTTTGTTGGATGTCATCAGGGACCATGAAAGGCGGCAGGTGCCCAGGCCCAACCTTGCACCCAGTGTATCTGACCTTGGGGCTGCGGCTGGAAACTCACCAGCCAATGGGGTGGAAGTCACAGTCACAGTCACAGTCGGTAGAAGAAACAAGGGGCCAAAGGTGAGGGTGTCAGTGCCCCACGTGTCGGGGGCGCCCCCTGGTGGAGGTGACTTCGGGCGTCTGCCTGAGTGCTCTCTGCTGCAGGGAGCGAGGGATCCTTCCGCTGCCCTGGGCTCCACGCCGTGCTTCCGGGTGCCCCGGGTTCTATGGACCCTCCACCCCGACACACATGCAACCGGGCTCTCTGGACAGGGGGCCGTGGTGCCTCCAATGTGTGGCGAGCTCTGGGCTCCCGACCCCTGAGCTCAGATCGTCAGGGCTCTGTCCCCACAAACATGGCCTTGAGAATGGTGTTGCTTTCATCTGTGCACTTGCCCAGGTGTGTGTTGGGAGAGCCTTCATGCCGGGGGTCACTGTCGTGGGACACAGCTCTCCAGGGAGGGACGGGGAACCCTGCCCTGTGGCTGGGACCCCTGCTATGTCCCTCTTAGCAGCCTTGGGCAGCCCCGGAGGCTTCCAGAAGCTTCCGTGTCTTAGTCACGTACTCTGAAGAGCAGTGCAAACAGCCTGGCAGGGCTTGGCAGGGACGGGGACGTGTCTGGCAGGGGAGGACTCGCAGCACATGTTCCCGTTCGGATCCCTTCTCCTCAGACTCCTTCTGGGCGACGGGCCATTCTCGAGTGTTTGTTAAATGCTTAGAAAAGCAGGAGTTGATTTCTCTTTGTGTGCGCTGCCAGCACGGGAAGCCGCGGTGTTCGGCTCACACTAACCGGTTTTCCCTTTTCTCCTTCTGCCTGACAGTGAGTGACCTGCAGGAGGAAGGCAAAAATGCCATCAACTCACCCATGTCCCCTGCCTCGGTGGACCTGCACCCTGAGGACACCCTGCTAGGTACGGGGGCCCCTTCCTCTCCCAGCCGTGAGACCATGGTGGGGGACCAGGCCTGGAATGGCGGGGCGGAGCGGGGGGCAGCACAAGGGCAGGTACCAGGAGGGAGAGTCCAGGCCAAAGCCCGTCTGTGGTCTCCCTGGGCGGGAGAGGGTGAGGCGGCGCGAGCTGCTCAGGCCTGGCTGCTGTGGGAAGCTACGGGGAGCTCTGGGGCCCCCAAGTGCTGGGGTGCCTGAGCCTGGCCCTGCCAACCCTGGGGAGGCCGCTGTCGCCTGGGAGTGTGCAGCCAGGCAACCGGTAACCCAGCGGCTGGGGGGTGGGCCCTCGCAGTTTTGCACGGGAAAGGCCAGCGCTGGGCAGGTGCGGGCTCTCTCGGGAATTAGCTAGTCCCAGGAGGGGCAGCCTCTCCGGTCTGCAAGGCCCCACGAGGCCCCCAAATGTGAAAGCATCGGAAAATAAGACACACGAGGGACGTTCCCCTCCCAAGTCTCTGTGTAAGTGGGAGCAGTTCCAGGCCTGGGGCCTGCTGGGTGGGACCGGCCGAGGGCGCCCTCGTCCCCGGGACCGTGTCACAGCCCAGCACTCGTGTGGCCGCAGCCTGGACACGCTGTGCTGAAGCGTGTGTTGGGATCTGACCGACCTGGAAGGCGGTGGCGGAACATTCTGTTGACTTCCAAGCCCTGGTTCAAAGGGAAAATCCCAGAGGGCCTCTCTGCTGTGGTTTCCACGGCGAGGCCCGGCCGCGGGAGCGTGTGGAAGTGCAGGCGCACACTCAGCCCAAAGCCGCGGGCTGGCCACGCTCCCGCGGTCCCGCGGGTGCGCTGAGGTTCCTCCCTCTCCTCTTGGGAGAGCACGGCTCTTCACGGCTTTTCCCTGTTGCCACGGCCGACCCAGTGGACGCCCCTGGGCCACTCTGTCCAGGAGGAAACTGGGGATCAGCTTGCAGGTCTGGCGCTGGGCCCGGGTTCGAGCAGGCCCCTCCAGGGCAGTAGGTGCCGGATGAGTCCTTGCTGTGGGGCCGTCCTGTGCCTCGTGGGGTACTCCTCGGCACCCCCAGCCTCTGTCCTCTGGAGTATCCCCTCCCCCCTCCAGTTGGGACCACCAGAAACCCAGGGCGGGGCGCACAGTCACTCCCGGTGGGGAACTCTGCTCTGGCCCAACAGGGGCAGAGGGTGGGTTTGTCCTCAGTGTGCGGCAGACTCCTGTCTCATCAGCCTTGAACCTGCCTGTCCCTGGGCCCCAGCCCCTCCTCTTGTCATCTGTCTAACTAGCTGCCCTGCGGGCTGGGGGTCGGGTTCTCCAGGTTGCTTCATGGGGTCCCGTGGCCCCTGAGGCTCAGGCAGCACCTGGGGCTGAGCTCTGAAGGGTGAAGGCGTGCGGGGTGGGGGAGGGGTGGCCGGCAGGGCGTAGCGTGTGCCAGGGCCCCGGGGCAGGCGGCAGGGAGGCCTCGGAGCCCCCGTGGAGGACGCCAGCCTTTGCCCCAGAGAAGCAGGAGTCTGCTGGGGGCCTCAGCAGGGACATCACCAGGCCCCCGTGTGGCCCCCACGTGGGCCCCTGTGTGTCACCTGCAGTGTCCCTCTCAAGCACCAGGTCTGCACGTCTCCAAAAATAGTTTTCCTCCTCTGTCAGGCGTTCAGATTTCAAACTCCTTTCATTCCCACCCACACGGACCGGGACCCCCACCCCATGGAAGCCTGTACAGGCCCCCAACCCCAGTCTGCACCGCTTCCAGGTCACCTCCCTTGTGTGTCCTGGGGGCCTGGCCCCTCCCGCAGCACCCGACCCCCGCCCTGTGCCCCTTCCATTTCCACGGTCAGTTTGTGTGTGGTGCGGCTCCACTTCCTCATTATCACCTCGTCACTCGTCCTGTGACGAGCTCACAGGTCCCCTGCTGTGTCTGGGTCAAGGCCAGAATGTGGAGGGAAAGACAGACAGGTGAATAAATATGCGGAATAAGGATGAACACATTTTGTTGCAAAACATAACCTCTTTTTTTTTTGCTCTTTTTCCCTTAATATTTTTTGTTCCATCCTCCCCACAAGACAGGGGAGCCAGTGAGGGGCGAGGCTGGCAGAGCGAGGGGGGAACTGCATCTCCCTCAGGGAGAGGAGAAGGTACAAGGGTGCCACCATCCACCTTCTGGTCGGCAGATCCTGCCCTGGGCTGTCACTCCACGTGTGGCCAGTGTGACTCCTCCTCGCAGAGAAAACACAGGGTTCTCTGCTCTCAGCCACCTCCCCCCTTTGTGCTCCGCTGCCCCCGATGTGCCTGCCCCGCCCCCCGGCTGACCTGACCCCCTTGTCCTTGGCAGAGGAGAACGAGGAGCGGACGATGATCGACCCCACCTCCAAGGATGACCCCAAGTTCAAGGAGCTGGTCAAGGTGAGGAGGGGCATCCTGGCTGGAGCATTGCTGTTGGGGGCAAGCACGGGGTCCGGGCTCTTGTGAGGAAGGGGCCTTCCCGCCGTATCCGGTGAGGGACGCCACGTCGGCGAGGAGGCGGAGTGGAGGGAGGGGCCCAGGTCTGAGCGAGGACGCCTCCCAGGGGCCTTCACAGCTTACGCCCTGCGCTGGGCTGGGGGAGCAGCCGGCGGCCTCTCGCGGCCCCGTGCCCATGGTGCTCAGAGGTGGCCGACCTTGCCCAGGTGCCCCTGCCTCTGCTCAGCGACCGTCTGGTGCCGACACCCCTGCTCTGGCAGACGGTGGGCTTCTGCAGCGTCTGGAAGCACAGGCACGGGCTAGACGAGGAGACGGCTGCACGGTTCCCCAGAGTCGAGGGTGCGAGGACAGGAGGGCTGCTGGCTCTGAGTTTCCTCGTGGCATTTGTAAGCCGCAGCTCAGTGATGAGGTTTATTTGTCCCATCTGCGGAGTCCAGGCTCTGACTGCAGGTTGGATAGCTCTGGTTGGAACCACAGGAGGGCTTGTGAGGTCATCCCGGCTCGCAGGGGCCTGGGGCTGCCCGCTCTGCGGTGCTAGCTCCGGGCAGGCAGCCACGGAAACCGCCTTCTCCTGCGGCCCCCGGCCAACTCCGGTGACCCAGGCACTCGGTTTCGGGCAGAGCGTGTGGCAGGCCGATGTGCTTTGTTTGAAGTACTTTCTGGAGAGTTCCTCCCCCCCGCATTGCGGCCATGTCTTCATGGGGGCTAAGACAGAATGAAGGAGACCTAGGCGAGGTGGCAACACCAAAATGGGAAATGCCAGTTTGGGGACCCACCCACAAATGTTGATTTCCCATTTATCTTACTAAGATTATTCCCCTCTGAATACCAGCTTGTTACTCGGAGCAAACTGGGTGTCAGTGGGGAAAGTGGCCTTCTTCTCTCGGCCACCAGAGACGCCCCAAACACCCTCCCTGCGCTGCAGACGGACCACCCAAGCTCCTGGCTGGTCAGACCTGAGGGGCCTCTGCCGGCCGCCTCCCAGTGGTTCCTGGTCGGGATTCGGTGCAGGGTGTGGTCCGTGTGCAGGCCTGAGCGGGCCAGGACGAGGTACACGGGACATCCTGACCGCCGGCCGCGTCCTGGTCCTGGGACTGGGGGGACGTTCCCGAGGAAGCAGTCCCTGCTTCCTTCCTCTGCCCGTCCGCTGCCATCGAAACAGTTCTGCCTCTGGCCCCGGCCCTGCCCTGCCTCCCCCTGCAGGCGTGTGCCACGGTCCCCGCCGCCTGCAGGCTGCCGTTGTGTGTAGCGCCGACAGTGGCCCTGGCTTCCGGGGAACGGGCCCTGGCCCTGGGTTCACACAGTGAGTCCGTCTGCGCCTTTGCTGCGTGCAGGGCAGGCTCCGGGGTGACAGGTGTGCTGGGCTCCGGAGTGCGGCCTCCTGGATGGAAAACCAGCCCCGACGAAAGTGGGAGAGCGCACGGCCTCCCTCCCAGCGCTGTCCCGGGGCTGACGTGGGGCCCCACACCCGGCCCCGCGCTGTGGCCCCGCGGCAGGCCCTGTGCCAGTGTGCGCCACATGCCAGCAGGCAGGGGTGCCGGACGGGGTTGGTAGCGGCCCCGCTGCCTGTACGTTCAAGAGCCCAGAGGCCTTGGCCTGACGTCAGCTGGGTGGTGTTCCGTTCCTAGTCCTTTCTCTAGTTCCCTGAGAAACACCCCAAATTACAGGCAAACAGCGTGTGGCTGCCAGGGCGGAGAGCAGTTTACAAGTGAGACACTTCCTGTCTCCGATGGTCTTTGAAAGGCAGAATGGCAGGCCTTGTACTTCCCAGAACAAGTGGCCGGAGAAAGGCCGCCACCCTGGGGGGCACCGTGGCCCAGAGCAGGCTGGCCCCGCCGTCTTCTCCCCCGAGCGGCTCTCCCGGCTCACTCCCCGGTTTATTGGACAAGACTCGGCCCAGCTGTTAAGCTCCGATTCTGCCCTCCCTTTGTCTCTGTGAAGAGCGGCTGGGCCGGAGACGCTCCTCTGGGCGCTGGGGGAGGCGTGCTGGCTGGCCCCTGTGGGCTGGGTGGCGGGCGACGAGCCCACTGGGAAGTGATTAAAACGTAACTGTCGTGGCTGGGGGCAGACGGGCCACAGGCCCTGCTTAGCATTCAGAAGGAGTAAGGGGAGAGCAGTTTTGTATTCTGGGCTAAGCAAACTCATAAAACACGCATGAGAGCCAATGCCAAGGGCATCGTTCAGATCCGACCCAGATGTGCAGCCCACAGGACTCGGGGCTGTGAAGGAGAGGGCCCCGGAGTCACGGAAAGGCTGGCCACGGGGTGAAGATGGTGGTGACCCGGAACATGCAGGGTGGGGTCCACCAGGAAGGAGGTCCCGCCTCCGCAGGGGGCTGTGTTTGCTCCCCAGAGCAGAGCGAGCCCCTGGCCCGTGGCGTGGCGTTTGATTTTCACGCTGTTCTGGCTGTGGCCTCCACAGTGGGCAGCAGCCGGGGAGACCCCCAGATGGAATGTTGGAAGCTTCAGTTTCTCTGGAGCAGAGACGTCTGGTGTTTCCCACCAGGGCCACGCCCGGGGCCAGGAGGCCTCCGGAACCCGTGTCTGCCCCCACCCCCCCGGAGTCCTGGCTGGGTCTGCAGGCACTTCTGCAGCTGGTTTGGGCACCTTCCGTGGGTCTGTCTCAAGTTCAGCCACCGGGGGCCTGGCACTGAGCACGGCGGTGGGTGGTGTCGGCTGTGACCACCTGGCTGCGGCATGCATCAGGCCTCTGTCTTCACAGCGTCGACCGCAGTCAGAAGGGCGTCCTCTTGTTTGACTGTGATGTCTGATCGGAATGTAAGGACCTCGAAGACAGAGGCCCCTCCGTCGTATTTAGTCCAGAGCCCAGCGCACAGCGGGAGCTTGGCAAACTGAGTAAGGAACTCCATTCCTGCAGTGAGCGGGGGGTGCCAGGGGCAGAGCCATGAACAAGACAGTGGCAGTTCCTGCCCTCGGAGAGAATGCACGGTGCAACAGGGCGGACCACTGTGACCAAAGACGTATCTCGGCACATGTGTGCAAACAGGGTCGGGAAAAGGCACTCGGGTGTGAGGGGGACATGGCCTGTGGGGGGTGGTCAGGGAGTGACGCAGCAGCCGGAGGCCTGGAGGACAAGCGAGAGTGGGCCAGGCAGCAGGGCGGGGGGACATAATGTGGTCAGGATGTAGCTGTGGCGTGTGCAAAGGCCCTGGGGCACAGGTGAGCCGAGGGGTCTGAAGAACACCAGTGGGAGGCAGGTGCTCAGTCAGGACTGGGGCGCTGGTCCAGGGAGGGGGTTTGCGCAAGGGCGGGGGAGAGGGGTGGGTGAGACGTTGACCCAGTTAAGAGGTCCGCAGCGGTGGGGTTTGGGGGTGCAGTCCAGGTTCCTGAAACTGGTGGTGTCTGTGTCCCACCAGTTGGTGCAAAAGTGGGGCTTGGGGGTCTCTGGGACAGGGACAGAGGGGAAAGCGGGAGAGACACGTAGATGGGAGAGAGACAGGTCATTGGTTGCTCTTCACACGCCCTCAGCTGGGGACCAGACCCACAGCCCAGGCACATGCCCTGGTCGGGAATGGAACCAGTGACCTTTTGGTCTGCAGGCTGATACTCAGCCCACTGAGCCGCACCAGCCAGGGCAGGAACATGCCTTTCAAGAGCAGGAGGAAAAGGAGGTGACAGGGAGGACCCCCCAGCTTCCAAGGACACTGGAAGGGTGGTCAGAGAGGAGAGCAGAGGCCAGGAGGAGAGGCAGCTTGGCTGGGAGCTGATGGCGCCCCGTCACCGGCCAGTGCCCTGTCCCCACAGAAATTGGCTCTGTGGCTAGTGTTGCAGGTTGCATGTTTCAAAGACAGAACACTGTATTCTGGATTCTGCCCTCGGGTCATCTCCGAGAGGGACAATAAACAGCCATTTCCAAGAGGTGAGGGGCACCAATGAGGCCGTTTTGCGCAGAAAACCCGCGGACGGCGTCTGTTTTTGGTCGAGTTGGTTCGAGTATCCTTTGGATGTTGTGGAGACGTGGCTTTCCCAGCAGTGGCCGAAGGGCGTCGTGGTCCGTGGGAGCCCCGCTGTCCGTGGGCAGTCCCGCCCTGGAAGCTGTCTGCATTTGTAAACTGCCACCCGCGAGGGCAGTGGGAAAAGTTGCTGAGTGAAGGCTTCGGGGGGAGGCAGGCCTGGCGACGCAGGTCTGTGTCCATGGGGCAGGCGTGTGCGTCCGCCACGCCCGCCATGCCCGCCACGCAGCGGGGACAGCCCCGGCCGACCAGGGGCTCCAGTGAGTGCATATCTTTGTGCCCTGGACTACGGTTCGCCCTTGGGAAGGAATGAGGTAGTGACACCCCCGGCTCCGTGGACGAACCTCAATAACACCGTGCAAAGCAAAAGGCGCCAGGCACCGAGGGTCACGCGTCCTACGACCCCACTCACCTGGAGTGTCCGGAGCGGGCAGGTCTGCGCCCAGGGAGCGCAGCTCAGCGGTCGGAAGGAACGAGGGTGGGGGGGGTTGGGGAGGGACTGTTAATGGGGGCGGGGTTCTTCCCGGGGGGGTCGACGTGTCTCCCGGGGACTGCGGTGACGGTGGCACAGGGTTGCGAGTCTGCGGAAACCCATGGGGCCACACGCTCCGTGGGCGTGGACGGTGCTGTGTGTGAATCCAATTCCTCAAAGCTACTGGGAAGAGGAGGAGCCCGAGCAGCGACCCTCTGTGATCCTCTTTGCAGCCGTGGGCCGGGCGGCATCCGGGACCGTTTTCCTGCGGGTCTCGTGGGAAGGGAGGAGACAGATGCTTTGTGGCTGCCCTGTCCTGCGTCATGCCAGCCGGGGCCCTGTTCCCCACACTTACTCATTTAATCAGCCGCCCTCCATGATGGTGTGTGGTGTCGCCATTTCCCCGAGTTCCTGCTTGGAGGAGGCCAGGTCTAGGGGGCTCTCGAGAACTCCCGTGGGAGGCCCTGGCCACCGGGGGTGGCTCAGCCCCCTCCAGCCCCCTGCAGCCTGGGAGAAGCTTGCCTTCCCCATCCTGGCCTGCCCAGCCCCTGTGCCGTGGGTGGCGCCCTCGGTTCATGTGCCGACTCCATTGTTGCCGAGGCCCGCCGGGCACTGCTGAGCCTGCCGTGCGCCCGCCTCCCCAGGTCCTCATCGACTGGGTCAACGACGTGCTGGTGGAGGAGCGCATCATCGTGAAGCAGCTGGAGGAGGACCTTTACGATGGCCAGGTGCTGCAGAAGCTCTTGGGTGAGTCCCAGGGAAGGGCGCCGCGCACCTCACGCCTCCCCAAGGACCCCAGCGCAGGGCCACCCCCAGGCTAGGCCACACAATCCTCCAGGTGGCGACAGGGGCTGCACAACCTGAGAGTAGACTCGAAGCCTCAGCCCTGAGCTCACAGCTCCCAGGTGGTGTCCCAGGTGGTGTCCCCGGGCTTCAGGCCACCTGTCCTCTCATCTTTTCTCGGGGGGGGCATCCCCCCAGAGCTCACAGCCACGTGGCAGCAGCTGGTCGTGCACAGCTTCCAGAACCGTCTGTGCGCTCACCCAGGGGGCGTGGAGGGGTGTGCGTGGCACCCCACCTCCTCTGGGTCTGCCCTCTCTGCCGGCCCGCATGCACTGTCAGCCCCTTGCGGCGGGCAGGTGCAGGAGCTGGCAGGTCCCCAGAGGGTGTTCTGTGGGTGGGCTGCGCACTCCAGGGGTGTGACTCGTGGGGGCAGGCAGGCAGCCCCTTTCTGTGTCATCGCCTGGGGACGGTCAGAGTCCCCACTGAGCTCACGCTCGAGGAGCAGTCGGCGATGCCGGCACATCGTCTAGAGTCAGTAAGTGGTAGCAAAAAAAAAAAAAAAAAGACATATGAAAAGCGAGAGCGGGGGCTGCTGAGTCCCCGAGTTCCTCTGGGTGACGGTCACACAGCCACGGTGCCGACCGAGTCAGTGAAGAGCACTGTGGTCCCTCACTTCCAAGGGTGCAGCGGCTCCTTTGTCAGGAGGTGGGTCCAGCGTCTGGGCCTTGGCTCCGTCCAGGGGACCAGCGGTTTGCTCCGCAGCCTCTTGTCCCGGAGGAGCTCTGCTGAATCCTCGGGGCTCCCCAGGCTCTGCAAGGGCGGCCTCAAGGACTCTGTGTCCTCTTGCACGTGGGATAGCACGCTTTCTAGAGTCAACAGGAGACCCTGCCCCCGGCCTCTTATGGGGCCACGTGGGCTGCAGATGGGGTGGGGCCACGTTTTCCCATAGTTATAGCAGAGGGTGCCTGCCGGGGGGTCAGGGAGATACAGCAGATACAGCAAGCCCTCCTCATCTTCCGATGGGGTGCTCCACTCCCAGTCCACCCGCGCAGGTCCCCCCACACGCCTGTCCACTGCACCCTGAATCATTTTGTCCTTTTTCTGTGAACAGCCAGGACGCCCACTGCTCCTTCCTCTCGCCCCACCCCGTTTTCATTCTGGAGCGCGGGTGGTGTGAGATTGAGGGTCCCATTGCCAATCACCCCTCCGTGGGACTGGCCGAGGTCCGTGGGGACCTCGTTGCAGCCAGTTGACCCGGTGGCCCTGAGCCGCCCCAGCCCTGCCCGACACTCTGCCTTTCACTCCTGTCCTCTTCCTTGTAGAAAAGCTGGCGGGCTGCAAGCTGAACGTGGCCGAGGTCACACAGTCGGAAATCGGGCAGAAGCAGAAGCTGCACACGGTGCTGGAGGCCGTGCAGGACCTGCTGCGGCCCCACGGCTGGGTGCCCCAGTGGACTGTGGACGGTGAGCGGCGGCGGGGGAGGGGCGTCCTCCAGGGGTCTCCACGGGGTCGCTCGTCACGGAACCTGGCCTGGCGTTGACAAAATCTGGTCCCTCTCCTGCTTGGTGACAGGCAGCTAGGAGAGGAGAAAGCCAGCGTCCCCACGCTCAGGACCTCACAGTTAAGGGCCTCAGTCACAGCCACCGTTTTCTGTCCGCATCCCCTTGAATGTCAGAGCAGAGCGGGGTTGCTTCTCATCGGGGACATGGGAGAGACTTCAGAGGGAGGACAGATAGGAATTCGGGTTGTACCAGAGAAGTGCGTGGGGCTCCCGCAAAGGGCCACACCCCAGATAAGGAGGGGAGCCGTAGATGCCCCTCCGGGGCAGGGGGGCTGGCTGTCGGGCCGTCTCCAGGTGTGCGGGTGTTAGGGGTGGGTGACGTCACTGTATGTCCAGCCGAGACAGGAGCGGGGAAGGTGATGAACTAAACCAAGGAAACTGGAGAGTTTTTTCCTGGCTTCCTTCCCCATGACCCACCCACCCTCAGTGGGGGGCAGCCCAGGCTCAAAGTGCTCCCCTTGTTGTGGTCACATCTGCCCCTGGCTCCTTGACATCGAGACCTTGGACAGACCCCAGCTGACCTTGTGGGTGGCAGGACCCTGTGGGTGGGGAATCGAGTGCCTCGGACACTGGAAAGCCCTGTGCAGTGTGGTGACGACAGGCGCGCCCAGTCCCCTTCCTGGGGAGGAGCCAGTGCAGGCCCAGGGGTCGGGGCGGGCGGCAGTCACGGCTCGAGTCCCCCAGCAGCATCGCCCTCCTGGCCTCCCCTGCGGGGACGCTGGTTGCACAGGGAGAGGGCGATCCAGGGGGCCCGGATAACGGTGCGCACCACCGTGACAGCCGCATGCTGGGACGGCCTGCTTCTCCTGATCTGTTCCCTGCTCGTTCCCTCCTATGGCCACCCCATTTTCTCCCTTCCAAGAGCCTCAGGCTTTTCAAAGTGGTTCCACAAGTCTCCTTAGCCAACGAGAAAGAAAAACACTGGGAGCCACAGCTCAGCTCACTTAGCACGCTCATTAACTCTCGTCATCTCTCTGCGGCCTGTGGTTCACCTCTCGGGTCTCCTCCGAGGTCTCCCGTACACACAGCATCTTTATTGCCTTTTGGACATGGGCCCGGGGTTTCAATGCAACCCGTCTAAAGCAGCTCCTTCTCCCCCCCCCCCCAGCAATTCACGGGAAGAACCTGGTGGCCATCCTCCACCTCCTCGTCTCGCTGGCCACGCACTTCCGGGCCCCGATCCGCCTCCCCGAACACGTGTCCGTGCAGGTGGTGGTCGTGCGGGTGAGTACCGGTCGCTGAGCGGCCAGCTTGCCGGCGACGCTGCTGCAGGGGCACCTGGACTTTCCCCCCTGTATTCTCCTGATTTTCTCCCTCCCCCACGCCCACCCTCAAGAGGCCACCTTCTCTTTTTCCTTCTTGACAAAATGCACGTCTCGGCATGGCCTCGAGATCAGTGATTGGAGCGGGAACAATGGCAGTGATTCAAAGAATCAGCTCCAAAGGCGTCTGAGTGTTGAGGTTTAATTTTCCACATTTTGAAGAAGAACATTCATTTCTCTCTAAAGCCGAGCAGTCAGAATGCAGCCGACTGTTGAAGAAGCTGATTGCTCACCGGAGGAGGAGCCCCTTGCATGAAACAGACACCCCAACTACAGCCGGGCACCCCACTGTGTCTGCGCCCTGCCCGCTGCACCCCTCCTTGCACAGCCTTCTCCAGGGTCATTTCTCTGGTTTCCCTTGGAGACAGTAACCAGGAGGCGGGCCCTGCCCGAGGGGGCGGGGCTTCCTGCCCTGGGGGGTAGGGGGGGACACACACAGACCCTGCCCTGTGGTGTGCGTGGCACCCCACACCGCCTGCCGGGGTTGCTGACCGAGGAGAGTCCACCTGGGTCCGGCAGGAACAGCGGCTTCTGCCAGAGCGTTGGGGTGACCCTCGGAACCTGGGTGTCTGGGTGTCCAGCTCCACGCTCTCCTCGGGTTGGCAAACTTATAGGTGTCCGTGGTCTGCGAGGCTCTGGCTGCTCCCAGGTTCCCCAAAGCCATGACCTTCTCTGTGACCTGGGAGCTTGGCCTTGACCTGGTGGGCAAGAATGCCCTTCTCTAGCCTCAGGTGCGGGTCCCCTACCATGCGGCCCCTCTTACACCCTAAGGAGGAATGTCTGTGGTCGGCGGTGGTGACGGGGACAGGGGACTGCTCCTGTCGCCATTGCCTGGGACGCTCCCTCGAGGCGGCCGGCCGGGAAAGGCTTCCCGAGGACACAGGCGCGTGGTTTGCAGACCCACGCGTGTCAGCCACAGGCCCCGAGAGCCGTGCGGCTCAGTAATTGGGGTATTTCCTTTCAGGCCTGAGCTCTGGCCCAAGGAAATCTTTTGGGTCTGTGGAAGGTTGCCCTGACCCAGGCAAGCACTCACTGGCTCGTCCTCCGGACCGAGGTTACGGAAGGACTCCCTGGGCCACGGCCAAAGCTGGATGCGCTGTGGGGAGGCGGTCCCAGAACAGCCCACCTCAGGCCTCCGCCCGATTCCCCGAGTGTAGAGCTGCCTGCCTCCCCCGTGGGCTGCTGGCCTGTCCCACGTGTCCTACTCTCCGGGCTGTCGGGGGGCACAGGGGGATGGCAGTTGGTGGGGGGAAGGGAGGAGGCCAGGGCCTCACGTGCCACCCAGCAGTGGCCCTGGGACATTGCTTAATGTCTCTGTGCTACAATGACCTCCATGCAACCGAGGTCACACCACAGCCCTCTAAAACACTCCGCCTTGTCTGTCCAGCACTAGTCCTGGGCCTCGCACCCAGTACCTTCCCAGTGCACAGCCGACGCCCACATGGAGAGATTGTCCTGGGCCCCGCGGTGGGCGCCCTGGAGAGTCAGTCGGGGTGCGGCCATGAGGGAGCCGGCAGCTGCCCGCCCGCCCACCTGTGCGTGGTCATCTCAGTGACAGGAGCCTGCATCGAGCGGTCCCTGCAGGCTGATCACAGCCACTCTCAGGGAGCATCTCTGCCGAGCGGTGTCCACCGCGGGCTACCCAGCAGGGACTGAGCTCCCTGTCCCTGGAAGGGGTTCGAGGAGGGGCTTCCGCTGGGGGCTGGGTTAACTGGCCACTGTGCGGCAACCCGAGGTCCTGTGGCCTACAGGCTGCCTGTGCACCGCTGCCCACCACCGTCCTCCTCACACCTGCCGGCTCCGGGGCATGCGCATCGCACAGCATCGGTGTCCTGGGGCTGCTCGCCCTGGACGAGGGGGTCAGACCAGCAGGTGTGCAGGGAAGGGTCCTCCCGGCCTCTCCCAGCTTCCGGCGGCTGTTGACAGCCCTCGGGTTTCCTTGGCTTGTTGGCGTGTCCACTTAGTCATGGAATGGGGGGGCGGGAGCTGGGTGTTCCTCTGGAGACCCCCAAAGCTGCCAGCTCCCAGGGCACTGTGGAGCACCCGTGGGGGTAGGTTGGGGGCAGTGTCCAGCCACCAAAAGGGGCACTGCCTCTGGTCCCCTGTGCATGGCTTGGATGTCCTGCAGGGCACTTGGCTCTTTTGTGGCCCCGAAGGTGGCCTCCTGGCCCTGACCGCCTGTCCACGGCTGCAGCTGTCCATTGGCGACGGCGTCCCTCTCGTCTTTTCTCACTGCGCCAGTGTTGGTGTATTTATTTATTTGTTTTGGGGTTTTCAGAAGCGGGAAGGCCTGCTGCATTCCAGCCACGTCACGGAGGAGCTGACCACGACCACCGAGTAAGTGGACCCGTGGCCCTGTCCCCTGGGCCCCTTGGCCGCCAGGCCCCCGACATGCCACGTCCCTGACCTCCAGGATGCAATTCCCATACCAGTGTCTGTCCTGCTGTACACCCTCCACACGCCTCCCTTAAAGGTTTTTTATTTTCTTCTTTGTGAAGAAGGGCAAACGAGCAGTTTGGTTTGGTATTTAAATGAGAAATTCAGCGAACAGGGACCGTTCACTGCTGAAACGTTCTCCATGTTAGCCGCTTCTGTGATCTAAATAACACCGAAGGACTGGGTTGGTGAAGACGGTGCTTTACTATGGGGTGCAATTCACCAAAACGGGGCTGCAGCTTTATGTGCCGCCCCTCGGGAGGGCACTTCAGGGCCCCGGCTTCCGAGTCACCTCACTAACCCGGGGCCTGGGTGCCCTGCTGATGGCTTCTCTCTCTGTTTCTTGTTTGCAGGGCGATGATGGGTCGGTTTGGTAAGTAACCCCAAAAGTGGGATGAGGTTGGGGAGTCTGGGGTCGTAGGGCACTTTGGGGTCACCCCAGAGGGCCCCTGGAGTTCAGGCAGTCACTCGGGGGCAGCAGGACCCCTGTGCATTGCGTGTTGCTCGCGCCCCGCCCCACTCCCCGCAGTTCTGGAATACAGAGGAAGCTCTCGGCTCCCGTGGGCCTGCGCCCTGGGCGAGGCCAGGCAGTAAGGAGGGGCGGGTGGTGGAAGGGAGGACAGGGACGTGTGGGGGATGTGGCAGTGCTCTCGTCCGCCTGCAGGGACCGAGAGGGCGTGGAGAGGACAGAGGGGAGGGCGGAGATGCTGGCTTGAGCGCGGAGCATAATTAGCCAGGAGAGGGTTTCTTTATGGTGTGTGTTTGTGTGTGGCCTTTCCACCTTGAAACCTCTGGCTCAGCAGACGTCCTCCGAGTCAGGCAGCCTTGGCCGTGGTCCCCACGGGGCGCCATTGGCCTGCCCCTTCCCCTCTGGGTTCCTCCTCTGTGATGCCGGTCAGTCCAAGGTCACTGAGCGGATCCGCTGGATGACTGTGTGTCCTGCACTTGCCAGCCTGGCTCCTTCCGTGGGGTGGTTATTACTGTTCGTTTTCGGTGGCTGTTGCCCTGTCCTGTTACAGCCCACGACCCCATCAGCCGTTCAGTGAGGGACAATGGACAGAGGGACAGCTTGTGGCAGTCTTCCAACCCAGAGGCAGGCTCACTGCTTTGCAGAATGACCCCTAGACACCAAGCTCTCCAGTGGGCGTCTGGAGAGGTGGTGTGGCTGTCAGAAGGAAGAATGGGAACCAAATAGAAGTTTGCGCATTTTTCCCTGGGGTGGGGGAGGGGGCCCGCCGGCTAGAGCCGGTCTCAGAGCTGCGAAGCCCTGGGGTGCGGAGCTCGCCTGGCGTCTTCCACCACTCGGCCACCAGTCCCCTCGGGTCACTGTGGGGCCTGCTGTGGGGCCCGCTGTGGGGCGGTGTAGGGAGAGGGCTCTTCCGTTCTCAAAGTCCTTGCTCCTGGGAAATGCACGGTCCTGCGGCTTCATTAGGTGGGTGGGCCTGGGAGACGCGGTCTTCACCGTGTTTCTAAGGAGCACTTCTGGTCGTTTGAGTGTCTTTATCAATTTGCACAAAAGGAGGGGAGAGGACAGACAAGAGGAAACCGTCCCGTGTCCAGTTGCTGAGGTCCCAGGACAGCAGTTGGGGCGCCACGCGTGGCAGGGCTGGCGTGGGACTCCCAGTGGACCGGCACTGTGGCAGCCTGGCGCTGTTCTGTGTCTGGGTGCAGCCCTGTATGGGGGTGCAGCGTGCCCCACTGTCGCACCCCTGTCCTTTCTGCAGGGAGGGGTCCAGACCCCTCGTAGAGGTGCAGAGGTGACAAGTGGGGCCCTCAGAGCATTTTTAGCTGTGGTCTGGTTTTCTGGTATTGTCACTTCCGTGTTTGGGACAGGCCTGGGTCAAGGTCTGTTGGAGGCCGTGTGGCCCGTGGCCGAGCGTAGACGCTGGGTGGGAAGTCCTGGCCCCTCGGTGAGCGGGCACTCGGAGCTGGTGCACAGGATGGGACTCGGGGTGAGAGCTGGGTGTCGCGGTGCGGCAGTGGGTGCTGCCGCCGTGCTGATGAGTACGGAGCCGGCTGAGCATCTTCTGAGGGGACAGGGCGGGGACAGTGGGGCCAGGAGCCCGTGGAGTTGGCCTCACTCCTCACAGGCTCTCGTATGCGCGTGAGACGCCAACGGGCTGCCAGCGCCTGGCAGGCAATTAGTTCCAGTCTTCAGTGGCTTCGCTGATGCAAGCGCCAGGTCTCCTGGTGACCCAGACCGACAGCCCTGGGGGGCGTAGCAGAGCTCCGGCCAGCCCTCCTCCTGTGGGCGCCTTCACCCCTCCAAGGTGGGCTCTCCCCGGCATGCTGGTCCCCAGCTAGCCCCTGTGGTTGGTTCCTGTACACTCACCGGGGCCGGGCTTCTCACAGCACCCCATGCTCCTGACTCTCCTTTCCTCTGCCCCCCACCTCGTTCTAAGCCAGAGCCAAGGCCCTTGCGTGCCCTTCAAGGCCTTCTCAGACCACCCCTCAGGACCCCCCTCCTCCTCTCTGGCCTCCTCACGCCCCCTGCAAGCCCAGCCCGGCGGCGGCTCCCTCCCTGCACCCTGGGATGCACACCCTTGGGCTTTCATGCTGCAGAGCCCTGCGCCTGGGGTTCTCTCCCCTAGGGCCCCCCCGTGGCTCAGTCCCTCAGCCCCTCCAGCTTTCCTTCAGATGTCACTCACCCAGGTCACTTACCAAACTACCCTGCCCCAGGGACCACCCTCTGGCCTGTCCTGCCCGCACTGCTCCTCGTCACCTCTTTACGTACGTCTGTGCTCCCCACGTCAGTGCACACTCAACCCCAGCCACTCACGCGGGCCCTCCACGGGCTTGGCAGACACGGGTGCCCAGGCGGCGTGGGGACCCCGGCCATGTCCACTCCCCATTCCCACGTGGCTGCCTGACTGTAAGCGACCAGGGGGCTGGAGCCCTGTCTTCCTCACTGTGCATCACCCAGGGGCCTCCGCGGGCAGGCAGCCGCCCGGGCTCCGTGGGGAGTGTGTTCTCAGCCCCGGTGGGTCTCACGTAAGCACTCTGAGCTGGGGGGTCCACGCTGCCCCCAGCCCCCAACTTCCAGCTCCTGACAGCATCTCTGCACGGGCTGAGGTGGGACGGGAGGCCCTTCTCTCCCCAGGGGCATTGGGGAGCTGCAGCCTGGTCTCCATGGCAACGGGGTTGCTGGCTGCCTTTCTGGGAAGGCGGCCATCCCCCTTCCCGGGTAAGTGGGGGAGAAGGGAACAGGAGCTTTCTCCCCCCCCCCAGCCCCCATCATGTCCTCTCCTTTCTGCCAGCTGAGCTCGTTTCCACCTGCAGCTGGAAGGACAGACCACCACCCCTGGTCCCAGCCCGCTCGAGCCCCTGGCCCGGAGCCCCCCCTACCCTGAGGAGCCAGCCCCCCGACCCCCTCATAGGCCACTGCTGGGCACCCCCTCTGGGCTCCTCAGGCCTCTCTTTGTGCTTGTGCCCTCTGCTCAGAGCGCCCTCCTGACTCTTCTCTTCTTGTCCTGGCTCCCGTGTGACGCTTCTCCAGGGACCCAGCTGGTTACATGGAAAGGGGAAGTGGCTGGAATGCCTCGGCCTCTGTTGGGGGTCGTGGGGAGAGGTGGGCTCTGGGGTGAACTGCAGAGTCCCTGCCCCGCTGCCGCGGCGGCGTGTCGGAGTCCGGTGGGAACGAAGCCCAGCTTCCAGCTCCTTAGAGAAGCCAGAAATTCAGAGCTGTGGATGGATCAGTCTTCCAGTTTAAGAAATGCTAGACTCAAACAAGCAAAACAAGTTTACTGGGGCCAAACTAGACATCCCTGAAGTTGAACTTGGCAGGCCCCGCACACTCTGGTTGATCTGGCCCCTTTCTGTGTCCTTTCTGGCCTTTGGCGTCACCCGTCTCCTTGGTGCCCAGCTGCCTCCCCCACCGGTGCGCCCTCCGCAAGGCGGGGCTGCCTCCTGTTCATTTCTGTGACTGTCCCCAGAGGAGGCAGGCGAGGGTCTGGGGCAGGATGACAGGGGCTGTCAGGGACGGGGTGCCTGCCAGGACGGAGTGCTTAGCCCTCCGTTCCCAGCCCGATGGTGAGGGACACCATCACCCTGACGTCACCTCGGAGGAAACAGGTGTAGGGAGGGGGCCCCCTGCTTAAAGTCAGGGCACTCTGAGGCCAGGCAGCAGGGGTTTGAGCCTGGATCTGGCTTCAAACCAGCCTGCGGGGTGCCAGCCGCGAGTGACTGGCTCAGACGCCACCTCTGCTCCCGGGCTCTGCCAGCCCAGCGGTGGCCCAGCTAAATATACCCGGCTGACGTCAAGTGCTGCTCAGCTGCTGGAGTTTTTTGCAAACTGCATTTAAATTTTGTGTTTAGCTCGTAAAGATTAGCACCCCCTCGCCCCGCCCAGCAGACTGTACTGGGTGCAATCTGACCTGCAGGATCAGAAAAGTGGTTGGGCCACGGTCGGTAGGCTCTGGGCCTTGTGGTCACTCCCGACACCCCCATCAAACACGCGCACACCATGTGCACGAGTGTGCAATCACACACACACACACACACACACACACACACACACACACACCTTCCTTCTCTCCCTTCCTCTTGGCCTCTGACCTTCCTTCCCTCCCCCTGAAGCCAAGGAGGGGGGTCCCTGAGCTGGGCTGGGGTGTGAGCTGCCTCTGCAGCCAGCCCCTGGGTGCAGAGCACAGAGTGCCTTCCTTTCGGGGCCAGGCCCGGGGACAAGGGCTCGGACCTGCCTTCTCCTTCTCAGCTGCCCCTCCCCCCGCCTCCCGGGGTCAGACTGGACAGTCCAGTCTGGAAGCCAGGAGGGCCGAGGTGTCGGGGTGACGCTGAGCTCTGAGTCCCCCTCGCCCAGATGGGGGGTGGGTGGTTTTTACTTTAAGAGTGATGAGCAGCTGTCAGATGGGGAGGAGGCAAGAAATGGGCTGATTTACACTTGAAAGAGCTTGCCCACCCTCTGGGGAGAATGGGTTGAGGGGCCTGGAGTGGAGGCAGGAGACCTGTTAAGCCCCGAGGCTGTGGCTGGCTGCTCCCCAGGAAGGGGCGATAGGGCTTGTGGGGGGCAGTCATGAGCAGCTGTGGGGTGTCGGAGTGGTGGCCGGGGGGACCCACAGATCTGCTACAGGTGAGCAGTGTGGGAAAGCGCACCCCCAGTCCTCAGACAGCTTGGGGTGGATGTCCCCGTGTTCCCTGTGGAGGTGGGTTGGAGGAAGGACCTTTTCCTGGCCGGCGCCTGGGCTTCGGCTCTGGCAGGAGCTGAGAGGGTTCCAGGTGGGCGGGACGCCCGAGGGACCGAAGCTGCCTTTTCCTGGGACAGGTGGGTGGGGTGGCTCAGCCCCTGGCGCCCTAAACCCTCTCCCCTGTGTCTTCCTGTCTCCCAGAGCGGGACGCCTTTGACACCCTGTTCGACCACGCCCCGGACAAGCTCAACGTGGTGAAGAAGGTAGGCTCCTGGCTTCTTGTGGCACAGACTCCGTGCGGGGAAGGGGGTGGGAAAGTGTTTGAAGTCCCTGACGTGTTTGCCACTCGGATTGAAGTGTAATTACAGCCGAGCCGTAACTCCAGTGCATAAAATTGGCAGCTTTTTAACTCAACAACGTCGCTGCTCGCTGGGTATCTGCCCGCCTGCCCGCCCGCCCACTTCTGCGAGTGAGTCCCCAGCCGGGCCCACGTGCCGTTCATTCCAACTCAGGGCTTTTATTCAGCGTGGAAAAGCCGTTGAGCGGGTCAACCCACCGGCCTCGGTGACCTCATTAGCATGGCGCTGCGCTCACCCCACACAGGAGGCCTTTGCTGGTGGAGCCATTCTCCGCATGCACTCGACCCGATTCCCCCGAGACAGGAGCCGGGAGAACAGGCCCCTCGCTGTCCACCCCGGCACCTGCCTGTAAATGTATGGACGGAAAAACCCACTCGAACCCAAGCCTCTGGAGTCGGGGGCTGGGGAGTAATGAGCTTCCCGTGGGCTCTGCCAGGAGGGCTTGTCCCCCGCAGGAGGAGCTGAGTGTCAGCCCGAGGCACGTGGGGTATCTGAGCCCCTAAGATGCATCACTGGGGGCGGCGGCCTCAGGGCGGGTGTGCATGCGTCCTGCCTTCCTGGGCTGCCGGGGGAGCGGCCACTTATGCCTGCAACCCAGGGGGCAATTTCCCCAAACAGGTCTCTTTTTTAAAAAGAAATTTAGTCTTTATTGTATTTTTTTCCCATTACCGTTTAGTCCCCTTATACTCCCCCCACCAGCAGTCACCTCCCTGCTGCCCACGTCCATGAGTCCTTTTTCCTTTTTGCTCAGACCCTCTCCCCTCCCCACCAGCTGCCATCCGCTCTCCGTCTGGGAGTCTGTCTCTGTTTGCCGTGTTTGTTCAGGTTGTTCATTAGATTCCACGCGTGAGTGGGACCCTGTGGCATTTGTCTTTCTCTGATAAGACATTTGGCCGCAGCGTGGCGGGACCTGGAGACCCAGAGCAGGTTTCTTACTGCTGCATTTCTCAGAGACAGTGAACCACTGCTGTGCCGGAATCCTGCCTGCAGGGCTGGCGGGGGAAGGGGTTCCCAGACGGACGTGTCAGTAACACGAGGGGGGAACCGGAGACGTGGCCGTGGAGCTCAGCTGTGGAAACTGCGGGCCGGGGCCGGGGGGGGGGGTCGGCAGTTTTCGGACGTTCTTTGCGGAAGGCCGCAGAGTCACCCCACTGGTCCTTCGGGATGGAGTCTTCCTGGCGTCCTGGGGTCAGCAGGGCCACACTGTGGGGCTGCAGAGCAGGGCCCAACATCCCGCCCCGGCCGCGTCTGGCCCTGGCGACCCTGGTTCAGTGGATGGTTTAATCTGCCTCTCTCACGTAGCAGCTGTGTGACCTGAGCCAGATTGCATGCCGGGCCTCAGTTTCCCCATCAGTGCAGGAGGGACAAAGGCACCCCCCCTCGCAGGGTGCAGGAGCGTAAAATGTGACCACATCTGCGTGAGGGTCCAGTGCACTGTGTGCAGCCACCGGAGCGTGCTGGACACGCCGTTGCCCACGCCGGTGGGCTTTCATCCAGCAGCAGCCGTGAGGCTGCGTCGTTCATTGAAAAGACGTCCTTCGGGCACTTGGACCTTAGCGCCCGAGGAGATGAGATCCCTGCATTTGCCCCACGGCTTCCTGGGCCCAGCCTGGCCCTTCCCGCCCCCACACTGCCAGTTGCCGCGGCAGAGGCCCCCCGTCCACCCGTCCAGGTTGTCCCAGATCTGCCCACCTTCCTCTCCCACCCCTCCCACATCTGGCCACGACCCAAAGAGCCCACAGTGTTCTCACAGGTGTTCACCGCTGGGCACCTGCTCTGCCCGCTCCCCCCCACCCAGCCCCAGGCCCGGCACAAAACTCCAGGCAGGGAGCCCCACGCCCTCCCGCGTGCTCAGCAAACCTCCCCTCCCGTCTTGCGGGCTTTGCCATCTCACTCGACTTCTCTGGCACCCCCACTAGGGTGTGTGTGGGAAATTAGGTCCCAGGGTCTTCAGAGTGGGGGGCTCTCCAGAGTGGGGGGCTCTCCAGAGTGGGGCTCTGTCCTGCTGTCTCCGTGTCCCCAGCACCAAGCCGAGCACGTGGCCGTGGGAGCTGCTCTGTAAATTTGAGTGGAAGGAATGAGGAAATGACATCGCACCCGGGGGAGGGAGGGTGGGGCTGGGCTGGAGTTGCCATTAAACTTGGGTCTGTTTGCTGAGAACAGTCACCAGTGACAGTTTACAAACGCCTGTCCCCAAGAGCAAGCCTATGTGTGGGGGGTGGCCCCAGGCAGCCTCTCTCTCTCCATCTTTCATGTCCAAGGTGACATTTAGGATACATTTAAATGTTTAATTGCCCGCCTCCCGACAGCTGTGTCCTGAAGGGCACTGGTCTCCTCCGCAGGGCTGTGCAGTATGGACCTGGCATGTCCGAGCAGGGAGGTGCGCTTCCTTCTGCCTTGGGGACAGTTTTAGGCATAATGTCCTTGAAACCAGGGGTTAGAGAACATATGATCTCTTTGAAACCAGAACATTTCGTTTTCAACACGAGCTTTTTATTTTGGTAAATGGGAGCTCAGGGAAGCAGCTCACAAAGCCGGGGGCAGCATGGAGCGGGGTCTGTCTCACGGCTCTTGTGTCCCTTTGCCCCGGCAGTCCCTCATCACGTTTGTGAACAAGCACCTGAACAAGCTGAACTTGGAGGTGACGGAACTGGAGACCCAGGTGAGCCGAGTTCTGGGCGGAAGGGCCCTTCTTCCTGTGTCGTGTCCAGCCAGCGCTCTGACCCCGGGGTGCGGGGGCCGTGGGCACACATCACAAGACATCTCGCTCGTCCAGCAGGAGTGCCCGCCCTGCGGCCCCAGCCGCCCTCGCCGCCCTCAGACCCTCTGTCTCCGCTGGTGGAGCAAAGCACGCCACAGGGAGCGGCTCAGGCAGCAGACGTTCATTTGCTCCCGGCCCTGGGGGCTACAGGTCCGGATGGGGCTTGGCTGGCTCCCTTGGACGTGGCTGTCGTCATCCTGGTCTCTGCCTCACGGTCACAAGCGGTTCTCCGTGTGCGCACCTTTGCCAGGTTCCTGCTTTTGTAAGGACGTCAGCCTTGTTGGGTCAGGACCCGCCTGGCTGACCTCGTCTGCACTGGTCTCTTCCAGAAAGACCATTTCCCATAAGCTCTCATTCCCAGGGCCTGGCGGGTTGGGAGGCCGACACATCTCTCTGAGGGGCGATACAGCTCCACTCCTAACCCCCTCCAAGCTGCCACACCACCCACCAAAGAGCCTCTGCCTGTGCCAGTTGGTCCCTCAGTCTAGAATGTTCTGCTCCCAGCTCCCCCGCAAATGCTCACTGAACCGCCCCCGGAGAGCAGGTGCAGAGCATCTTCTTCCGCAGCAGGTGTGTGAAGTGCAGTTGCCTCTTGAAGAGCACGGTTTGGATGGCCTGGGTCCAGTTACAGGTGGATTTTTGTCCCACAAGTGTATCGGAAAACGTTTTGATATTTCTCGTTACTGACAAAACAGTCCTATCGCCGCTTCTTTGTTATCAAGGCATGAGTGTTGTACTTGTAAGTAGCTACTTTCCTTCACATTGTCTTTCAGTTTTGGTGTCTCGTGTTAGTAACACTGTAGCACCGACGCAGGCACAGCCGATGGCTCGTCTTGTAAACAAGCCTACGTGAGCCTGTGGCACAGAACTGCACGTGCATTTTCTCCTTTGTGATTTTCTTAATGACACCTGTTCTCCTGCGTCCTTTGTCATAAGAACGCCGCACACGGAACGTGGATTCTGGACTGTGTGGGGTGTCGGCATCCCTACCCCCTGCGTGGTCCGCGGGCCCACTGAGCCCCTCCAACCCCCACACAGAACGAAAGCAGCATCGTGAAGCTATGCTTTGAGCGCGCAGCAGGTGTTCAAGACAAAATATAATTTTCTAGGGATTAGCTGGGGCTGGAATTCGGAGCTGCGAATTCTTGGTACCAATTTCGGAAATGCACAGCTGATCCCTTCTTAAAGCCCTGGGCGCTTGCATTCATTTCTTTCTCTTTAACTTTTCTCATTTGCTTTTCTAATTAAAAAAGTAATTCAGGTTCATTGTAGAAATGTCTGACAATGCACAGCCACAAAACCAATAAAAGCCCTTTGTAACGCATCGCCCAGGGGCGCTGTGCCCAGAGGCTAGGCCCGGAGCTTATCTCTGGGTGGCCATTAATCTCGGACAGTGTGGGTGTGTATTTGAGAGCCAGAGGCCTGTTTTTATTCTTAAGGTTTTTATTTATTTATTTATTTATTTTTAGAAAGGGGAAGGGAGGGAGAAAAACATCAATGTGTGGTTGCCTCTCACGTGTCCCCTACTGGAGACCCGGCCCACAACCCAGGCGTGTGCCCTGACTGGGACTTGAACCAGCGACCCTTTGGTTTGCAGGCCAGCGCTCAAACCACTGAGCCACACCAGCCAGGGCCAGAGGCCTGTTTTTAATGTGCGTATGTGTCTGTGTGTTGTGTGCAAAGGCACCGATTCTTTTTAGCACTTCGCTAACATTGCACGCGGAGCCTCCGGTCCTGCCTCCCTCCCCACCGCCTCCCCCACCGTCCTCTCCCTGTAGTTCACAGGTGGACGTGTATTTTTCTAGCTATTTTATACGCGTTAATGTATTTTCTAAATGGCAGTGGAGTGTGTTGTGCTGTTTGTACTGAGCTTACCTGATACACCGTGGGCGTCTTTTGTGTGTGTGCGTGTATTTCCGTCCACTCTCACCACTGCTGCCTGGCCTGTCGTCTGAGTCCATCACGTTGAACAGCTGCCGTCCGCTCGTCCGAGCACCGGGCGTTTCCTGCTCTTACTGCCAGCAGCTCAGGGAGCTGTTGGGCCCTCCTCTGTCCCCTCGGGGTTCACTCCTGGGGGGGAGACCAGGCCGAGTGGCGCTGTGGGCCTGGGGGGCTAGACGGCCAGAGCCACGGTCCAGAGTGGAGGGCCGCATCCTCACGGCGGTTCCCAGGTGTCCTGTGCTGGGATAGCCTGCGCGCCAGCACTCACAGACGGAGGCCTGGAAGCTAGATCTGCGTTGATCGTGATTTACTCAGCAGATATCTCCATTTCTCGTCTATCACCACACTGTATAACGTGGTATCTTTATAGGATTTTTGACCACTGGTCCGCCAGAGAAGATCAGTGGCCACGAGAATGCAGGGAACTCTTTTTCTTTTGTCACCATGGAATGGCGTATTTTTAATAAATGTGGGGCCAGCCAAAAAGTCCGTGTGGTTTCCGTAACATAGAAGGCACATTTTTCATTTTCACCAGTAACGTTCTTGATGTGGACATTTTGGTACGTGGTAGAATCCCCACGTGGCAGGACGTGGATTGTTCTCGGTCAATGTCTCAATTTGATCGCTGTCAACTTCAACTGGTCCACCCAACCAGGGAGCACTGTCTAGCAAGGAATCTCCAGCACAAAACTTTGCAAACCACTTAAAAAAAAGATTTAATATATTTATTTTTAGAGAGAGAGGGGGAGGGAGGGAGAAAGAGAGGGACAGAAATATCAATGTGTGGTTGCCTCTCACACGCCCCCTACTGGGGACCTTGGCCTGCAACCCCAGGCAGGTGCCCTGACTGGGAATCGAACCAGCGACCCTTTGGCTCGCAGGCCAGTGCTCAATACACTGAGCCACACCAGCCGGGGCTGCGAACCACTTTTGACAGCTTCAGTCTGTCACAGCATCTTCTCCATATGCTGCACAAAATTTTTCTGTGTTTCAGTTGCATTTTTACTTTTCTTAAAACATAATATGCCAAAATGTTGCTTATTTCCTTCCACGTTCAGTATCAAAATGGCTACACAAAAATTCCCCGATTTTGATAAGTTGTGTTTTAAAGGCGCGCTGACCGGGCAGCTGACGCCTCACAGCCTGACAAAATTTTTTCGAACGCAGTTAAAGACAACTCGGCGCTCCGAGAGCCCCTCCGGGGAAGCCTCGAGTGGGCTTTGGCCAGGCCAGGATGTCCATCGCTCAGTCTGGATGCGGGGGGCTCAGATTCCTGCCTGGGGGGTGTGTGCACGTGGGAGTGTGTCTCCCCTTGTTCTGAAAACCACTCGTGTGCCCCGGTCAGCTCCCTGGCTGTCCACCGCGCTGAGCTTCTCCCCACGTGTTTCAATGGAGACAGTGGGTAGGTGAAGCTTAATGGAGGCTGACGCGTTTAAAGGTTGGCACTGGTGATGGACAAGGTGTCTTGGGGCCTTCCCAGGGGCAGGTTTCTGAGCTGGGGCACACTGTCCCCCAGGACCCCCGCTCTGTGAAAACGGAGGGGCCCACTCGTTGCTGACAAGCTGCCGTGCTCCACCTGGCCTCCCCCTCCTGGGCGCCCCTTTCCCTTCCTGGGTCTTCCTTTCTCCTGCCTGCCTGGGGCACGATGGGCCAGGGGTGGCTTGGAAGATGCCCGGGAAATAAGCCAAGACTCCCTGCCTGTCTAGCCCCGAGGGCCCAGCCGCACCTCTCCAGGCAGGGGAATGGGTGGCGTCTTCACTCCTGGGCCGTCTCTGCTTCCCAGGAAATGCCGTGTCTGGGGCAAGCTGTGTGCACAGTGTCCCTGGGGAAACTCTGGGGCGCCCCCCAGAGGGCAGCAGGGAACAGCCTCGTGGAGGTGCACGAACATTTGTTTAAAAACCCTCCGATCTCCTTAAGGAGATAAGTGGGCCAAGTCTCCCTGGTGGAAGCACGAGACCCCGTGACGCACAGGCTGTGGGCTGTTTACCAATCAAACCGCCGTCCACCGGGGCCTGGAACGTCGGTCCCTGGAAGCCCCCACTCTGCTGGTCCTGACCCTGCCTCCCCCGCAAGGCCAGGGCTTCCTGACAGTGGACGTCTGTGATGCTGTCAGTCAGTCCCCCTGCCCCGCGGCCCCTCCCAAAGCTGCTCTGCCCTCATCCGTCTGAAGTGCTTTTTCTGTGAAGGGAGCGACTGCCCCGTGACCCAGCTCACCGGGGTCTGTCTGGGTTCCAGGGCCCCATTCTGGGGAGGCAGGTGGTTCTGGGCCAGGTGCGCGGGGGAGGGGGGGCTGGGTGTACAGGTGAGGCTGCAGCTCCCCCCCCAGCACCGACCGGGGGTTCAGAGCCCAGCTGGGGCAGACACTAGTTGCTGGGGACTTCCACAGTGTCGTCTGTGCCCTGAGTGCATGGGGGGGGGGGTTGGGGGGTGGAGTTGCTCAGGCAGCTGACAAGTGAGCAGACGGGGCTGCGAACCCCAAAGCGCAGCGCAGGCCGCCACTGAGCCCATGGAGTGGCAGCAAAGTCACTGGCTCCCCGCCCACAACCTCAGAGAGAGGGAGCCTGTGTCGTCCCCAAGTCAGTGGTGGGAACAGGCCTTGCAGCCGGGCGGTCTAGCTCCGGAGACATGGTCCCATCCACGCGGTTCTGCCCTACCCCTGAACACACGCAGGGTCATGCCCAGCCCCCACTGTGGTGCCTGCCCCAGGTCCCGAGCCGGAGACTGACCGTTTTGCCTTAAAGCTTTTTACTCCTTTCGAGTGGACGCATAACGCTCGCTGACCCCGTGCGCGACCCAGGAGCATCACGGAGTGTTTCTCTGTAGTTTGCAGATGGCGTGTACCTGGTTCTGCTGATGGGCCTGCTGGAGGACTACTTCGTCCCCCTGCACAACTTCTACCTGACCCCGGACAGCTTCGACCAGAAGGTGCGCGCGCGCCTGCGTGCGGGAAGTGCCTGGCGTCGGGCGGAGGGCTCTCTCCGGGCTGAGCTCTGTCCCCCCCCACCCCCACCCCGAACGTGAGCGGCACCGCAAGTGGCGCTGCGGTTCCACAGGCCCCACCCCCCGCACGGGACGGAAGCCCGCTGGTGCGGCGTCCTCTCCCGGGCCTTCCTGCAGGATGAGATCGTCCTTAGTAACTGTGCTCAAATGCCAGCGCAGTTGCACATCCGTCTCCTGTTCTTGCCATGCCCCCGTCATGTCTGGGGTCCCCGCTGCATCATGAGCGTCCCAGGTGCCTTCTTCGCGGGTGGCGCAGTGACCGAGATGCCCCCATCGCGCAGTCAGTGTGTCCCTGTTTTCCTGTATTCACACAGTGGGCGTCTTCTTGAATATATGTATTTCATTCCTGTGTGTTGCTCGTAGGAGAACTCTCCAGTTAGGGTTGTTTGGATCAAAGGGCCTACCCTTTACGTTTGGGTGGCTGGTTCTCTGGTGTTCCTGCCCTGTGTCGCTGGGCCACTTGCCCCCTGCCCAGAGCCCCTCGAAGTTCTGCCATCTGCCAGGATTTGGTTGCCTTTGGAAACCTGGAGTGTGGCCTGACTGTATTGCTTTGGACACATGGGCGTCTGTCATTTTATTTCCCCAAAGTGCTAGTCAGAGAGGCAGACGGCCAGAGGAAGCTCCGGAACTGGGGGAGTGCTCATCTCTCTCTCCTCTGGCACCTGGCAGGCTGTCTGCCTGTGGCTGCAGGTCGGTCCCCTGCTGCCACCGAGATGGAGTCAGCAATTAAGCAGGTCCGGGCAAGTCAGAGCCCACGGCGACCCGGGTGCGTGTGAGCAAGAGAGCGGGGGTCCGGGCGGAGGCAGAACCCAGGCAGGAGACACCGTGTGGTGCAACGTCTGGGGAGGTCCTGGTTTGGTAACAAGGCTCGTTCGTGCATGCCCAGGCCTGAGGCTGCGGCACAGAAACACCGTTTGGGAGAGAACTCTTCTTGGTCTGAGTTAGTGAGAAAGTCGGGGGGAGGGCGGGGGAGGGGCGCGGTGACGTTAGCCAGGCGGTCTGGGCGAGGGTCCCTGCCCGGCCTTCTCCCCTTCAAAACAGGGGTGAGAGTCCTCACTGGTTGCTGCCTTGGGCTGGGAGGCCTGAGGCCTGCTCACGTCTGTGCGGTCCACCTGTGCCTCTGAACTGGGAAGAGAAGGCTGTTCTGGGGTGACATCCCACGCAGGGTGAGCCCACTCATCCTTGGGGAGTGGGACCTCTTGGTGGCCTTGGGGCAGCAGGAGCCGTCCTCAGCAGGTGGCCAGTTCTGGGGGATCCTTGCCAGTCTGTGAGCCTCCCCTTTGCATTCTCCCCTCTCCCCTCAGGGAGCAACGGGGCCCCAGCAGGTTCTTCCCGAGCAGTGAGGCTGTTAAGCCTCCTGGTCCCCCCAACCAGCTCACGGGCGCCATTTCCTGGATGCAAAGATCTGAGCCCACTTCGGGCTGTTCCCAACATTTGAGTTCCCAGGCACCTTGTGCAGATGTGGCAGACGGTGGTGGCAGAGGGGCTGCTCACTAAGTGTCCCCTGGGCCCCTTTGCTCTGGCACTTGGAGCCAGTGAGGCGGCCGGAGACCAAGGTTCAGGTCAGACATGTGTGGTGGGCCGGAGTTCTGAGTGGATCTAAGAAACGAGACAGGTAGGTCCCTTTGGCTCCTGCAGACACTCCTATAAACTCTCTCTGGGGCTCAGGCACCACCCACGGCTCTTTGTTCTAGAGCCATGGATGGGTCTTACTCTGTGCTGGCCATTTTGCTAAGCACTTTGTGCTCATCCTTCGTCTTTCTGGAAGATTCCACAGTGCCTCTCACTCTCTGCAGTGCACGTGGAGGTTATTCCTAGAAGCAAGTACCAGAAAGGGCTCTGCAGTTTCAAAGTCCTTTCCCTCTGTGCCCCCATCTGCTTCCCTCTGTCCCCGACGAGGAAATGGAACGTCGGGAGGTCTGAGACAGCCCAAGGTCAGTCACACGGTCAGTCAGCAGGGGAAGACTCCGTCCCGGAGCCCTCTGTCTTCTCTCACCTGGCCAGGGTCTCCAAAGTCCCTCGCACTGCAGGGAGAAAGGACTGCCGGTGTCCTGCCACATGGCAGACTCCCAGCTGCAGCGTGGGGCTGCGGGGCTCGGTGTGCAGGCCTGGTCCCCGAGGCCCAGGAACCCTGTCACTCCTCGGTCACAGTCAGGGAGGGCAGTCCCACAGCCAGGCTCCGCGTGCCGTGTCCGGGCTTGGGGGCAAAGGCAGGGCCCCGACGGGCAGGCGGAGGGCGGTGGCCGTGTCCTGCTTGGCAGTTCCTGAGACTAAGGAGAAAGCAGGAGGAGACTCTTGCTTCCAAGCCAAGCACCGTGGGGCTGAGGGGCCGGGTGGGGATGTGGAAGGGAGCGTCCCCTGAACTGCTGTCCCCGTGGGGCTGGGTGGGGAGGTTTTGTGACCCACTCACACTCAGTGCCGAACAATTTTGAGGAGCCGCCTCTCCTCTGAGGTCTCGGGCCTGACCGGCGGGGGGCCAGACACCGACAACACCCCCCCATCAGTTACCTGCCTGTGTCGGGGGCGTGGGGAGCAGCCATCGGGCTGTGGGGACCCTGGGAGGCACCGAAAAGATGTTGGCTCCCAAGTCGGGCTGATACGGAAACCCGGCTCTTCTTCCCGGGCCTCCGGCCTTCCACCCTGTCTCGGCTTCGATCCACGGCCTGCTGGGCGTGTGCAAGTCCAGCGCTCAGTGGTGGCATGGGGGCAGGTGCTCGGGGACAGAGGGCTGCTGTCTGCTGGGGACAGAGCCCAGGGCTGGTACCCCTGGGAAGTGACTCATGTTTTCCAAGTCTCACTTTCCTCATCTGTAAAAGGGGCCACTGTCCCTTCTAATGGTGCAGAGGTGCCGGGGCCCAGGGCAGGCACACGGGGACCCTGAGCCCTTAGGGCGGGCTCCGCGCCTTCACCTCCTCGTCTGCCCGCCACCCCCAGTCAGATCCCTGGGAGGGGAGGAAGGACTGTGAGTGAGCGTGTGTTGCCCTCACAGACCTCCGTGTGCCGTGCCCTGCACCGGGCTCCTGGGTCCTCGTGGTCATTGCGGAGACCCAGTCCCTCCACGCCCACTCCCGACCTGACCTTTTAGAAGGAAGGTGGCAGGCAGCAGGCGGGCCTGGGGACCGCCTTGGCCCCGGCGTTAACTCTTGCACCCTTGGCAGGTCCACAACGTGTCCTTCGCCTTTGAGCTGATGCTGGACGGAGGGCTCAAGAAACCCAAGGCGCGGCCAGAAGGTAAGGCCCCAGCCGAGGCCCTCGGGAGGGTTGGGCACCGCTGGGTGGTGCGGCCGGGCCTCCAGGGTGGTGGGAGCCTGGACCTGCCTCTCCCGGTGGGGCTGAGACCTGGTGGCTCACAGGCTGGCTCTGCTGACCCCGGGTCACCCCGGGGACCCCAAGGTTCCTGGTTTGGGGGACCAAGAGGGCTGCGCTGGTAAGAGCCACCAGTGCTAGCCCCTTAGTGACCACTTGACGGGGAAACGTCTGTTCTACCAGCCTCTCCAGAGCCCAGCACTCAGGTGGGGGGGCAGGCGGGGGGCTGTCTCCTGGCCTGGAAGGAAAGCACAGGCTTCCTGCAGGTTAATGGCTGTTGGGTTGGGTCCCTGCTGGCCAGCAAAGGTCGATGCTCAGAGCAAGGGATGGCACGTTCCTGCTCAGTGAGGGGCTGAGCTGGGCCGGGGCCAGGCCCTGCCTTTCTGCCCTTCCTGGCCGCTGGGTCGATGAGCTGTTCTGGGGTTCTCTCCCCTGAGGGAGCATCTAGAGCCGAGAAGGGCTTCCTCAAGCACAAGTTCGGATTCGGGGCCCGCGGGGTGGGCCTGGCCAGTCCTGTTTCCAGTCAGTTTCCAGGTGGCACGACTGCTCCTGGCCGGGGGACCCCAGGGCCCTCCAGCCACAGCGTGCCTTGTGGGCGGGGTGGGTTCGTGACCCCCTAGATGCCCACCTGGGGCGTTTAAGGCCATCCAGGGACAGGAGTTCCATCCTGTGACACATGAACACAGTCCCCCACCCCCAGTCACTTGTCGAAGTCACGGGGAAATTGGGGCTGAGAACTCGGGGCCCGGCTCCCGGGAGGACGGGCGCCCTTCTCTCCAAAGAAGGTACCACACTGCCTGGGCCCCGGCCGTCGTCCCCAAAGCTCCCCGGGGCGGGCCAGCCCTTGTGTCCAAGCTTGAGGGGCAGGACGGCAGCCGCCACCCCATCCCTGCAGGACGCCTGACCCTGCCACGGGCACAGGTTACCCGGCGACCCTTCGGTCCCCTGCGAATGTCCTTGGCTGTTGTTGACCCCACCCCATGTGGATGCCATTGGCCATCACTCTCGTCCCGATGCCGACCCTGGGGGGTGCAGGGGCACCTGTCCTGGCCTCCGCAGGGGCACAGCCCACAGGGTGGCCTGGGGGCTCTCGGGGAGGCCTGTGTCTGGGGACGGCGCTGCCCGGACCGTCCTCAGTGATGGGATGCAGCTGTGCCCGGCGTGGACGGGCACCCGGGCCCTCGGCCCCCGGTGTGGGCCCCCAGTGAGCTCTCTTGTCCTGTACACGGCCCCCCCATTTCCTTCCGCAGACGTGGTGAACCTGGACCTCAAATCCACCCTGCGGGTTCTCTACAACCTGTTCACCAAGTACAAGAACATGGAGTGACCTCGGCGGGGACACCCCTGTAGGAAGGGGCTCTGGCTTCCCCACCCGCCTGCAGTTATAACCCCCCCCCCTTCTCTGGTTGATCTCCTTTCCGCGTGATTTGAATGCAGGGCCCCCAGCACTGGGCTCCGTGCTGGGGTGAGAGGCCCCCTTCGCCAGGGGCTCCTCCGGGAGCTGAGTCAGAGGTTGTTGGCTTGGATCAAACAACGAAAAGGGAAAAAGCCAGTAAAGCCGGAGCCAAACCCTCAGGCCCCCGGAGGGGCACCCTGCGTCCCTTTGGATGGTGCTGTTGGGGCCGGAGCAGCCCGCGGGTCTGGCGGCCCCTCCCAGGCGGGCTGGCCTCCTAAGAAGGCCTTTCTGGTGCGAAGCGCTTTTGCCGTGGCAGGACCGTCCCCCACGTCCCTCACGTCCCTCCTCCCCTGTCGCCCCCTGTTGTTTTCCCTTCGTCGGTGCCCAACATCTAAGACCCAGATGACCTGGCTGCCACCTGCCGGGGCGGCACGGAAGGTCCGTGTTTCTTCCCGAGGGCTGGGCTGGGTGGGAGCCGGCCGTGGAAGTGTCCCATGTCACCTCACCACCCAGGTGGTTACCTCAGGCTGACGGACTGCGTGAGGCCATGATTCCAGCAGAGGGTGTGGCCTTTATGCAAATTATTTGTGTCCCGGTTGGCGCAAAGGTGAGGGTGTGTCTTCCGAACACCCCACGGGACCCCCTAGGGCTGTGCGAGGCTCATTTCCCTTTTCCCACGTCCCAGCGTGGGTCAGCGTCCACCGCGGGGCCTGGGCGGGGGCCAGACTCAGGGTGGGGGGAACTCTGCTGTGGGGACTGAGCCTTCTGCATGAATAACCCATCGTCCCCATGGGTTTGGGGACAGTAGTGGTCTGGCCGTGAGTTCTGGGTCAGGGAAGCGGGACATCTTCTTGGGATAGCAGAAAAACTTTCCTTAATTCTGGAAAGTTCTGGGATGCATATCTTCAGGGACCTGAGTGTTTTTGGAGAGGGACCCCGGTCCGCAGGGACTCAGTGGGAGCCGGGTGAGCCTCCACAGGGCCGAGGGTGCAGTTCCTGTCTGTGTCCTCCTCTGTGGGTTTGCCTGTGACCGCCCCCACTGGCCTCGGGGCGCCCACCTGAGGCACAGTCTCCCCCGGAACAACCACAGCACCGAATCAGCGCACAGCACACGTGTCCCGATTGGGTGTGACACGGAGCTCCGTTGTGTCAAAGCCACCGAGCCCTGTTGCACTCCCGGGTGCGCCAGCCTGCCGTTGTCTTCTGAATCGTGTTAAGCCATGTTTACTTTGGATTTCTGGATATTAAATAAAAGCCACTCAAACCCTGGCGTGTTGTTGACCTGACCTGCTTGGCAGTGGCGGGAAGCTGACCCTTCGTGCGTGGGCTGTGGGCCAGCAGGCCCGACGCTTCTCAACCGGGAACTCGAGGGAGGAGAGCCCGGTGTGGGGCTGATGGGGCGCCGCAGTTCACCCGACACGGAGCCCGTCGTGAGCACGGCTGCCGCGGCCTCTGTTTGTCGGTCACTGGTTGTGCCTGCCCAGAGCCAGGTGCTGGGCCCCGTGACCCCCGCCAAGCCATGCTCAGCAGGAGCCATCGCGCAGCCCTGGGTGGGCAGAGGCCGAGGGTCCCGTGGGCGGGACACGAAGAACGGAGCAGGGCAGGCGGCCCTTCCGCCCAGTCCCAGACTGGATCAGGGGCTGTGGGCGTCCAACGGTGCCGGCCAGGGGAGGCGCCGCTCCGGGGGTGGGCGAGGGCCACCCAGAGGCCCACGACGGTGGCCTTCCCTGGGGGTGTCACAGGGACTTCAGGGCCATCGGACTCCCCTCTAAAAAAGGTCAAAACTGTGACAAGGAGCAGACGGCCAGACTGAGAGCAAGGCCACAGCACTGTTCAAAAAAAACAAAAAAACCCACCAAAATCACGGACTTGCGGGAAAGAGCCGGGCTTTGGAGAAAGCTGGGCTCACATCTGGCCCAGCTCTGGTTGGATGGCAGGTCAGTTAGTCCACCTGCGCTTCCCAGAGCCACCCCTCCCTGGGGCCAGCCCTCCTGCCCTTGAAATTTGGGCCTTCTTGGCAGTGACATCTGGGGACAGTTTGACTTGTCACACTGGGTGAGGTGGTGCCACTGGCATGTGGCAGGTGGTCCCTGGGGGGCTGACAAACTTCCTTCAACGCACAAGACAGGTTCCTCTTCCCCTGACACTGTCCCCCGGGCCTACTGCTGGTCACACTGAGGTTGAGAGGATGCGGGCCCCCGAGCCAGCCCGTGTCAGCCTGCGCTTTTACTGGGAGGAGCCTGTGAATATGGACCCAGGTAGAGCACGGTTAGTTCTTGTGGGCCAGCCCTAACCCTCCGTACCTTTGGGTTGCTCCTGTTCAGGGGACATTCTCCAAGGGTCTGTTTGATCCAAGGGCCCTGTGACCCAGCCAGGCCGCTGCCCTTGTGCCACAGAGAGAGGAACAGCAGTTCACAGGGGTCGCTGGGGGAGGCAGGGGCCCAGGGAGTGGCCGAGGAGAAGCTGAAGTTTTCCGAGGGGCGAGTCAGGACCTTCTGGAGAAGGAGGGGGGACAGGAAGGGCTTTGGGTTGACACGGAGTGGAGGCGGGCCCGGCTCCCCGTAGTGCTCTGTCTTTATAGAAGTTGTTTTGTCTCCTTTCTCCTGGGTGGACACCCCGGCGTGACTGGCATGCACTCAGGAGAGCCTTGAATTCAGCCATTCTCTCCCTGGGGGGAGTCTGCTGATGGAGGGTGGGGGTCTCCACTTCCGTCAGGGTCTCCTGTGTGTGGCCAGCATCTGGGGAACAACTGTGACATTAATTACATGGCCACTTGCCCTCAGCAGAATCTGTAGTGCCTCAGAGTGGTCACAGACAGCAAACCTTCTCTGTGATACAGCCCACGTCCGCTCGGTGCAGGCCGATGCCAAGTCCAGACTCCGAGCGCGCCCACGAGAGCCGTGTAGTCCCGCCCTTCCGGCCAGTGCAGCAGGCCTCAGACCCCACGGCGAGGGCATCACTCTCGTGAACCCGGCCCATCCTCTGCCCAGACCGGGTGTCTTCTCCAGGGTCCACAGCCTTGCAGCCCCCTCCCCCACTTGGTCCCCTGTTTTGTGCCGACAGAAAGTAGTGAGCATTTGCAGTTTTTTTAAGAAAGACACAAGCCCTTTTCCCTGTGGCTTGACTTAGTGTCTGTCCTCTGGAACAGGCTGAAACTGACTGTCCTTTAAGTCTGGGGGCGGGGAAGGAGGACAGGGACAGGGAACAGAACTGGCGTCCCCTCGCCCGGCACGGGTGCCTCAGAGGTCACTGTGGAGCTTCCTGGCAGGGGAGCACCCCTCCCCCAACCCCGTCAGACGTGGAGGCCAGGCTGCCTGTGCAGCACCATGATTCAACGGGGCCCTGGACTTCTCTGCAGGCCATGATTCCAATCTCAGAGTCCCCCTCTTCCCCCCACGACACCCTGCCTGTCTCATGCAAACCTGGTGCTTCAGGCTGCGCGGTGACCCACAGGTGCGGGGTCCGGGCCTGACTTTCAGCTCCAAGAGCCTGCGGCCTCAGGCAGCAGGGGCTCCCCCGGGGCTCCCCGAGGAGCTGGAGCCCGAGACTGCTCTTTTCTGAACTCTCTGGGGTGACAGGGAAGGGCAAACAGCCGCGGTCCTCCCGCACACCGTGCTCCCCATCCTGGGTAGGACATGGCGCACAGCTGGGCCGCGCTCGCCGCTCTCCGCACCCTCTCCTTCCTCCCCGGGAGCGCGAGGACCCTGCCGCAGAAAGGCGGGTGGTACGTTCGAGGATCAGGAGGGGGCCAGCCTGGCCGGGCCTGAGGGTGGGAGGGGTTCGCAGATGGAGCTGCAGGGCAGGGCTGACTTGTGCAGACTGGGTTTTTTGTTTATTTGTATTTATAGATTTTTTTTTAGAAAAGGAAGGGAGGAAGAGACAGAAACGTCCATTTGCTGTTCCACTTAAGCATTCCGTGCTTGACTTGTGCATGTGCCCTGATGGGGGATCGAACCTGCAACCTTGGCATAGCAGGACAACACTCTAACCAACCGAGCTACTCGGCCAGGGCCGGTGGACTTATTTCAAGAGCTACAGGATGCCATTGGTGGGTGTGGGTGAGTTGGGCCGAGAAGCAGGTCCTCTGGTTGCTTGTGGAGAACAACTTGGGTGGGAGTTGGGGGCGTGCGAGAAGCCAGCAGCCCAGGCGGGGCCCCTGCAGGAGGCTCCCGTGTGGCCCAGGCAAGAAGAAAGGGATCTTCGCCAGGTGGGGGCTGGGGGGCCTCGGGGAAGCCGACTTCCACCCTGTGGCCTCATGGCTGGGTGCCATCTGGGGAGGAACAGGCTGGGTTTGTGTAGTGGTGGGGGTGGGGGAGGAAGAAGAAATATTAAATTCGAGTTGCGTACGAGGCACCCAGGGGGCCGGGAGGTGTGGCTGAGTGGCGGGCTCCGGGGCAGAGCGCTCGGGCGGGTCTGCGGTGGCATTTCTGGAGGCCCCAGGCCTGCAGCCCAGCGGGAGGAAGCGGCCTGCAGACACAGCCGGCCCAGCGGACCCTGCAGAAGCCGCGGCCCAGCCCAGAGGAAGTGAGCCGCCCGGCCTCTGCCTCCTGGGGCCCTGCAGCCCCCTGCTGATCTGGGGAACCTGGAACCTGCCTCTGTGAGGAGCCCGGGCACCGTTTCAGCTCCGTGACCCTGGTTTCCTTGTGTGGAGGAAGCAGCCAGGTGAGTCCTGCATCTCCGCCCCGGGAGTCCCGGGGGCACTCTCTGTCCCCAGTGCTCGGGAGTCGGAGCTCACACAGGGAGGGCCCGAGGGGCAGTGGGAGCTGAGCCCAGAGAGCACAGGCAGCCAGCAAAGTGGCCCTGTGTACCCAACGTCATCCCCCGACACTGAGAGGCACCACTCCTTCCTCCCCTGAGGCCCAGGGGGGCAGAAGGGCTTTGCCCCTTCTCTGCACAGTCAGCTGAATCGATGCTGTTCACTGTGGCTTCTCCCCTGGGCCTCATCCACCCCGAGTCTTCAAAGGGAGAAACCGAGGCCTGGGCAGAGAAGGGACTGCCTGGGCTACTGACGGCTACAGGCAGCTCCCAGCTCTACGTTCACGGGGCTGCCTTTGGCTGGCATGCAGTCCGGCCCCTCCTTGTAAAGAAGCAGCAGGACCAGAGAAGGGAGGGCGTTTAACCGAAGTCACACAGCCAGAATGAGGAAGAGCTGGCCTGGAAGTTAGGGTTCCGAACGCCCGGGCCTGCCTCTTTCCTCTTCTCTGGCCACAGCCCTCAAACCGAACCCCAGTGTCCAACAGGAGGCTTGGGGGTACAGGGGACAGGGCCAGCCCAGCAGCAGTGTTCTCCTCCCTACCCCACTTCAGGACAGGCCGGTCCCTGGGTGTCCCCAGGCCGGCTGCTGCTGCTACATGGTGGGGGCGGGGGGCGGGTAGTGCGGGGCTTTGGCCCCATGAAGCCTTCTGAGCACAACTCTGGGCCCTGCTGCTGGGGCTGGAGCTGACCACCGGCTCAGCCACAGGTGCCTGGGCCCCAGATATCTTGTTGGGGTTGGGAACTCGGGGAGGCCGGGGCTGGAGAGGGAAAGACGGAGGCAAGGCTGCGCACAGCAGGAGAGGAAGTGGGGAGGGGAACAGGAAGGCGGCCCGGCTGGGCCTGAATCCACCGCCCCCGGCCTGGTGGGAGCTGGTGCCCCCCCCAGATTGAAGTCATGTACACTCTGTGGGTGCTGTCATGAGTGTGAGACCCCCAAACCACCTGAGGAGGAACCCGACTGCAGGAGCCTTGGTCGGAATTGGGGGCCAGGCTGGGCCAGGCCAACCCCGAGCACTCAAGCTGGAGCAGGGGGGCCAGCCCAGGGGACAGTGGCACTCGGGCTTTGGCCCGCTCACTCAGGGGCCGGAGGTGCTGCTCTCTGCCCCGCTGTCTCAGGCTGGGCCATGCACCCCGTACTGCGGGCTCCAGGTCTGTGGGTAACACCCATCAGCATGTCAGCATGTTCCCCCATGCCGATCTCCCTTTTGAGCTCAGGGGTTCCCGGATTGGTCAAGCTGTGAGGAGTGGGCACCCACTTTGTCCTGACCGCGGGGTGTGCTGGGAGGTGGTATATATTGTGGGGGCGGTGTGCTTCCTGTGCTGTAGGAGCAGGGTGCCCGGCCGAGGACTCCCCAGCCCCCGCTGAGCCTGTACCCGGCGGTACCCTCACCGAGTGCCTTTCGCCACCTACAGTCCTGGCTGCCTGCTGCCTTCAGGGCCGCTGACCCCTTGCCCAGGCAGCATGGTGACCTGTCCGCCAGAGCCAGACCCACCCTTTCCCCCCGCCTCTTGATCTGGAAGCAATAACACAGTGGGTTTGGGGCTCCGAGGACCATGACGCCCTCTGTCCCCTGCACCCCCAGGACCGGCAAGGAGAATGGAAGATGACCCCCTCTACCTCCTGCTGCAGTTCCCTAAGGGGGCGGGCCCTCCGGCAGAGCAGGAAGAACTCCTGCAAGGTGCGTGCCAGGGTCAGAGGGCGGAGGGGAGGGTCTGCACGGCAGAACCAGCGGGCGGTGCCGGGGACTTGCACTCTTTCCGATTGTCACTGAGCACTAGTTCTGTGCAGCCCCTGCCTGGAGGGAGGTGGCAGGCGCCCAAGGTTGTCCTCACCCTGTAACAGGAAACAGGCTTGGAGCGACCCCACAGCCCCCCCGGCAGAGGCGTGAGGCGACCCTGCTGGCACCTAGGGGATGCTACAACCCAAATGCGGTGGCGGAGAAGCCCTGTGGGGGGGGATGTGCAGGAAAAACCGGGGCACGGGCTCTCCGGTCCCTGGGAGCACCGAGCTCTAAAACAGGCGTGGGGCCCGCCAGCTGTGCTCCGGAGTCGCAGGCCGACTTCATTCGCGTCTGGGGCTCTCTGCTTTCGGTTTAAGGCAGCGGCTGTTCGGGTGCAGGGGTCAGTGGTGAGGAAAAACATTTACTTTAGTTTCAGAGCTGATTTAGAGATCATTAAAGCAGAGCAGGGACGTAGGGTGGTGGAGTGGCCAGCAGTCTGTCCAGGCAGGGAGGGGCAGTGTCCCCACGGCCCTTCCTTCGTCCACTCCCTTGCTGGCCCCCCGCTTCCCGGTGCCCCACACAGACAGCCATCCCCCCTCCCGTCAGAAGACACAGGCTGGGTGGTCCTTGAAGGTTTGCAGGATGTCTAGGAGGGTCTCGAGCCAGGCCACGGGAGGACAGAGGCATGTGTTCTATTAACTTGGGCAAGGCCATCTCCACACGGTGGCTGAGTTTCCCCCATGTCCACTGGGCCCAGGTGACCTCTCGGGTCCCCATCAGCCCTGACGTTCTGTGCCTCTGTGAGTCTAATGCAGGGAAGCCACTGAGCAGGCTGCCAGGGCTCAGAGAGCCAGCTGGGCGCCGGTGTCCTGCCCCTGCCCGGGAGCCCGGAGGGCGTGGGGGGTCGCCTCAGCCCTGGGGGCTCGTCGGGGCTGTGGCTTCTTCTCCTTCCGTAAGTGGGCAGAGCTGCCGGATGAAACGGGGCACCCAGTTAAATTCGGATTTCAGACAAACAAGAAATAGTTTTAAAGTGTGTTCCCAAAACACAGATATTGCAGCGTCCGAGAGTGAGCGGAGTTCCTGAGGGAAACTCGGGGAGGGCACGTGGGGTGCGGGGGGCCAGCCCGCGCCAGGGGAGGGTGGCAGGCCGGCCGGGCCTGTTCAAACCCCGAGTCGCTGTGGCTGTTTGGTGCTCAGGGCATGTGTGTCTGAGTCTGTGTGGTGTGTGTGCAGGCATGTACCAGTGTGTGTGCATGCAGTGTGTGTGTGCACATGTCCGGGTGTGTCCTGGGTGCCTGTGTGTGTATTGGTGTGTGGGGGTGACTCTGACATTTGTGTTCATGTGTGCACACGCATGTGCACCCATGTGTGAAGCCAGGGGACCAAGTTCCCCGTGTGGTCAAGGGGACAGGTTGACGGGTAACCTGCAGGGACAGAACTTCCAGGGCCCTGCTGGGTCCACAGACGCGCGTCACACTCACCTCTGCTTCCAGGAGAAAAGAAGAAATTCCTGCCCCCCACGTCCCGGGAGGACCCCAAATTTGAAGAATTGCAAAAGGTAAGGCAACGACCTCTTTGATCCTGCTTTTCATCTTCTTGGGGTGGGGACAGCAGGTCAGCCTGCCCCGCCAACCTCAGGCTGCCAGGTGGCGATGCCCCAGGCCCCCAGACACCTGTTGAATGGCTGCATGATGGGACATTTATTGAGCACTAACTGTATACCTTTATACACGTGATCCCAGCAAGCCTCTTGGGATTGAGAGGTATCTGCGGTCACCGGCATCCCAGGGAGGGGACAACAATGGTCAGAAAGGCGAGCTGACCTGTGGGGGACACACGGCCGGCTGGCAGCAGAGCTGGGGCTTGGCCAGGCCATCGGCCCAAAGCTTGGGCTCCTTCGCTCGCTCAGCTCCCCACAGCCACAGGCAGCTGGTGGTGGGACACTGAGTGGACCCCACATGGTCCCCTCTGGACAACCTGGCAGGGTGCTGACATGTCGTCTTGGCTTGGGCTCCTCCAAAAACTGATCCCAACATGAGGACGTGGGTGCAAGCCACTGAGCTGGGAGGTGACAATCATGGGTGACAGGGAAGGAGGGAAGTAAGACGGGAGAGAAGGCCCTGCCCCCAGGGTGAGTGATGAAGCAGGTGGCAACCGTGGGGGCTCAGGCCTGCGGGGCACCAGCATGGGCAGCGCCACAGACAGCGCCTGCCCAGCGGGGGAGGAGCCTGGCGTTCACACACCAAGCCCTGGTTAGCGTGGGGCCACTCCCTCAAAGGGAGAGGTGTTCACTCTCCATCGCCAGGAGCACAGGCAGAGGCGGGGCTGGCCTGCGGGGGAGCCGCGGCCGGTGTGCCCCACAATGGTAAAGGTTAGGGCCTGGGAGGGGACACCAGCAGCCCCGTTTCACTAACACCCTACACAGGACCCACAACAGCCTCCTGGTGCCCAGGTCGGTGGTGGAGGGAAGCAGAGGGCTCTTGGGAGCCTAGACCAGGCCCTAACTCAGTCTGAGAGATCTGGGAGGGCTTCCTAGCGGAGGTGACATTGGAGCTGTCCTTGAAGGATGGGTGGCAGTTGGCAGGCAGGAAAAGGGTGTTATGGGATGGAGGGCAGCGCTGTGCAAGGTGAGGGGCCAGGTGGGAAGCGGCCCCCCGTCAGCATCCTCTGGGGGCCCGCAGGCGCTGATGGAGTGGGTCAACGCCGAGCTCCTGCCAGAGCACATTGTGGTTCGGAGCCTGGAGGAGGACATGTTTGATGGGCTCATCCTGCACCACCTTTTCCGTAAGTGGCGGTCTCCCCCACACCTGCTCCCTGCAGGTGAGCTCTCCGCCCAACCTCATCCCCCTCTGTGGCTCAGCTCTGGGCCACAGTTCTTGTGTCGTTTCTGCTAAATCGTGGGCTCCCCACCTCCATGCTACCTCAAAAGCATTTATGTAGTGCTTGCTGTTTGTAGGCTGCTGGGGATAACAAACAAACCCGGCGGCTGGAGGGAGGGCAGGCTTCGAGGTGGCCCAGCAGCTCCGGCCTGGAAAGCCCCCTCAGGGCCACCACCTGACCCTCTGGGCCTCTCCCACCTACCCTCTGCCTTTGCTGGTGTGAAGTCGAGTTGGTCCAAGGTGCGAGAAGCTGGGTGGTGCTGGAGGGCGGTGGGTCTGATTCTGGACCTTGGTGAGCCGAGAGCCGCCGTTTACAGGGGGCCGGGGAGCAATTCCGCAGCCTCGGCTAAGGCTTCCTGAATCCTTACTGTGGGGCAGGTGGGGGTCATTTCAGAACGGCTCCGTGAGGTTGCTGTCCCCATCTCACAGAGGAGCAAACCGAGGCTCACAGTGAAGGAAGCAGGCAGATGCGCTTTAACCGTTGGTGGCCGCACTGCCTTGCAGAAAGGAAGTAGGGGGAGCTGGGGGCGGGCATGGGAGTGGTCAGAGTGAGGGGCGGGGCTTGCTCAGGACCCACAGCTGGTCTGCCCACGTGGGCAGGGGTTGGAGCCAGGCTCGGTCTCTGCCGGGAAGCACCCAGGCTGTGGGTCCCCCCTGCAGGGCCCCAAACTCCGTCTCCCCTCCCCTCTCCTGCTTTTTCTCCTTTTCCTGCCCTTACCACCCGCGCTGTCCCCTCCCTAACCCAGAGAAGCTGGCGGGGATCAAACTGGACGTGGAGGAGATCGCCTTGACTGCCGTGAGCCAGAGGCGCAAGCTGGAGGCCGTCCTGGAGGCCACCAACCTCAGCCTGCAGGGGGACGACAAGCAGCCGGTCAAGTGGAGCGTGGACGGTACCAGGGCTCAGAGGGCGGAGGGCAGGGTAGGGCCGGAGAGCCTGGGTCCTTCCTTCAGAGTGGGGGCGGCTTCCCTTTCATCCACGAGGCACGGGCTCAGCTGCCTCCTCAGGTGAGGGCACAGCCTGGGGGCTGGAAGGAGGCAGAGCCGCAGGCAGGTGCAGAGTGGGCACCAAGTCACGCTCCCAGCTGAGGAGCACACAGCCCCGCCCCGAGGGCGTCACGGCAGCGACACAGCCCGAGGGCAGTACCCGGTCTGGTCTGTGGCACGGCCACTGCTCAGAGTTCCCTGGCCCATCACGCGCCCACTGCCCTTCGAGAGGGTCCCCCTTAGACCCCTCTCCTGCACTTGGTTCCGTTACCTCTGCAGCGCCTGCTTGTAAGACGTGAGGCTGTGCAAAGCACCCGAGCTTCCCGCCCCATAAGTCTGCGGTGGGAGACTCCTGTTGCTCCAATCTCCACATGCTCCCCATTTTCCTGACAGGCAGACGGAGGCTGAAGGAGCCGAGCAGTCCCTCCAAGGCTGGGGCGGTGGTGTGGCAGTCTGCACAGCCACTTTGTGTTGGGCAGGCCACTCCCTCACCACTCGGTTTCAGGTCTCCCCTTCAGGGACCGGTGCTCACAGTGGTGACCTGGGTCAAGTCACACTCAGCTGGACTCTAACAGTTTGTCCAGCCGGTGTCCCCACTGTAGGACAGGACACGCGGTTGTTTTCCGCAGTAGACTGCCCTTTGGAGAGCACCTCCGTGCCCAACCCCGGCCCCTGGGGGGCTGCGTTCACAGGTGGGGGGCCCAGGGCCACCATGCTGTGTTAGGTCTGAGTGACGATCTCCAGGCCTCTGCTGTCCAGCGGGCTGGACACCCATCTCTGTGGTCTGCAGAGGGTTGTCATGACGATAAGGAGACCTCCGTGGGGTCCCAGGTATGGGTGGCCCCTCAGCTCTGACCTCGTGTCCCTCTCCCCTCCCAGCCATCTTCAACAAGGACCTGCTGGCCACCCTGCATCTCCTCGTGGCTCTGGCCAAGCGCTTCCAGCCCAGCCTGCCCCTCCCCACCAATGTCCAGGTGGAGGTGATCACCCTGGAGGTAATGGCTGGGTGGAGGGGGCTCACTGCGTGGAGCGAGCTTCCTGGGTCTGCCTCACCACCCTCTGGATTGGGGGTGCTGCGGGGGGAAATGGGGGAGCCAAGTGTGTTCCAGAAAACCGTGAGAACTGTGCACCCCCAGAAGGGCAGCAGTGGATGCTGGGCTGGAGCTGTGGGGGGAGATGCCGAGGTACCAGGGGAGGCGGCAGGGACCCAGAGAGGCCATGCAGGGGTTGGTGACTTATGTTAGCAGGTGGCCCCTGCCGGGCGGGGGGGGGTTGTTATGAAGGTCCTGGCTGCTGGCAGCCACATCACCTGGGCCATAGTGGCCATTTGTCCATGGCCTTTTGGGAGCCCTGACACCACAGAGTCCTAGCCACTGTCCTTGGCATTGTCTCTCATTCACTAGCCAATGACTATGACGACGGTCCCGGGCTTTCTCCACCCCGAGGGGCACTCTGTCGAGTATGTGCATGGCTTGTGCTGTGGTTGAGGCCCAGGAGTCCGAAGCCGAGGACCTCTCTCTCAGACTCAGCACCGCAGATGGGGCCCTGTCTGCTCCCCGGTGCACACCTTTCATGTGACCCGGCAGAGTACGCCAAGTCCAGCCTCGCTCACCTGAGTGATTCTTACTTCTCTCAAAACCATTAATTAAAATGATCCACGGAGCAGTTTCATGGGCTTTGTTTATGCTCCTTCTATAAGTCAGAGGGGACTCCATTTCTTCACTCCTTCAGTTACTCACCCACCCATCCATCCACTCATCTGTCCACCCATCCAACCATCCTCCCATCCATCCATCCATCCACTCATCCATCCACATATCCTCCCATCCACCCATCCATCCATCCATCCATCCATCCATCCATCCACATATCCTCCCATCCACCCATCCGTCCATCCATCCATCCATCCATCCATCCACCCATCCATCCATCCATCCATCCACCCACTCATCCATCCACATATCCTCCCATCCATCCATCCATCCACCCACCCATCACCCATCTGTCCACTCATCCATCCATCTGTCCACTCACACCATTCATTATTCAGATCAATTTACTTATTGGCCTCTCTGAACCAGGCACTGGGCGAGACTCGGATACTTGGGGAAGAAGGCAGACTCGGTCCCAGTCCTCTTGGGCTCGAGGCCCATGGAGGAAGGACTGTCAACCAGCCCCCCTGCTGAGATTGCCCAGGAGGCCCAGAGGGGCACTACAGCAGGGTCGCCCGGGGTCCTCTGGGCTGCTCAGGCCCCCGCAAGACTGATCAGCAGGTGGGGGGCCCTGAGTTTTCCGGGACCACAGTTCCTTCCCCCCTTTCCCCCCTCAGAGCACCAAGAGCGGCCTGAAGTCAGAGAAGTCCGTGGAGCAGCTCACCGAGTGCAGGTGAGGGTGGGTCAGGCCTGGGCCGGCCAGGGCGAGGTGGGCGGGCCTGCCTGACCTTCAGTGTGGGGGTGCTCACACTCCCCGAGCCGTGGGGGCGCCCCAGGGCCCTTCCTGTGCTGGGCCTCTCCAGCATGTGCACGGGGCACCCCGCTGACCAAGCCCCTTGGCCCGTTTCACCCCTACAAAGCCCCGCTGGGAGAGGTCAGTTCTCCTCGGCCTGTAGGCCTGACGGTCAGTGCCACCTGGGCTCCAACCCAGGCTCGGCCCTGTGTGAGCTGTGTGACCTCGGGCAAGTTACTTCCCCTCTCTGAGCCTCTTGCTCCTCTGAAAAATGGGACCCATTCCTACCTGTTGAGGCTGTTGTGAGGGTTATAGATGATGTGTGGGAGGTGACCTTCCCCCACCCCGTACCCCCAAGTCCCGAGGTCCTCCCAGTCTAGGACACCTGGATTTCCACTGGAGAGTGGGGGTGGGCCTTGAACCACAGTAGGCAAGGGACAGCCATGCCCCAAGCAAGCGAGCTGAGCATGGCAGGGCCCAGAGTTGGCAGGCCAGGCTGGCCCCTCACGTTGGTGGGTTCTGGGAACATGTTAGCCCATTTAACTTCCCCACGGACACCCCTGGGGGCGACCTTGTCCCTTCCACCCAGACCCAAGTGGCCCCCTGGGGACCTGCTCTGAACGGACTCCAGCGAGGCCGAAGCTTCAGGGTCTGAGAATGAGTTCGGCGCACTTGCGGGGGGTGACTGAAGTCCATGGCACCAAGTCCCTTCCTCCTCTGTGACCCTCAAACTGCCCTTCTCTGCCCCGTGAGCCCAGAAACCGCTGTGAGCCCACCTCTGGTTCTCCGCGTGTGTAGACGTTTCATGTGCCAGGGACTGTCACATTAAAAAATCGGAAGTCTCAAGATTTTTTAACCATGTGTTCACTTGGTGTTTGCTTTTCTCTCCTCTCCCATTTCCCCCTCAGCACAGACAAGGACCAGCCTTCAAGTGAGTGCTTCTATGGCTGAAGAAAATCTGCTTCTATCCGATATGTGTTCGAACAGCGGCCCCCGGCCTGCGTGGCACCAGGGCCTGCTTTTGTGGAAGACAGCCTTCCCACGGACTGGGTGGGAGGGGAACAGGAGGCCAGCTCAGGCAGAATGCACCTGAACTCGGAGCTTCTCTGGCTGGCCCCGCCGCTCACCTCCTGCGTGCGGCCTGGTTCCTGGGTCCCCAACAGGACTGCTGGTCTGTGGCCTGGGGGCTGGGGCCCCTGTGTTAAAACCGCGAGGGGTTCGTTTCTGGACGTCCTCTCCCATTTCCTCTGTGGTCTGCCTTTGCGGCTCGGGCTTTCCTCTGGCCCCTTGTGCCCCTCTCTGCCTGTCTTTGCTCAGGCCTGGCTGCTCCTTCTGGTGGCCCTGCTCCTGTGGGTCGAGGGTTCATAGTTCCCCTTGGTAGTGGTGGTGGGATTGTGCAGTGTGTGGGTGCTGGAACGAAGGCCTGGCTCCAGACACCATTTCTCCCATTTATTAGCCACGTGAACTTGGGCAAGTCTCGTAGTCCATCTGAGCTTCAGTCTCCTCGTCTGTGAAATGGGGTTAATGGTGCCCCCCTGTTAGATCTGTAAGTGTGTTTAGCACAGTGTGAGCACTTCTCGGTGATTGTTCAGCAGTGTGGCTGCTGCTCTTGTGACAGAGCCCGTCACCAGGCACCTGGGAGAGCTCCGTACCCTCGTTGTGCCACCACAGACACCCACGAAGGGACTTGCGGGCTGAGTATCGGTCCCGACCCCAGCTCACCACCTATGGCAGCTCTGGAGGCCATGTGGGTGGAGCAGGGACCTGGGTGGAGGCCAGGCCCGCCCCCAGAGGGAGGGGCAGTGGCGAACGCACAGTGCCAGGCGCCCCACAGAGAGGAGGACCGTTCACTGAGGCTCGGCTGGGTGCCCAGCCTCCAGGTCCTGCTCTGATCCTTGCAACCACCCTGCCTGGGAGGTACAATGGGCCGCACTTTGCAGGTGAGGAGACCAAGGCCCAGAGAGAGGCGGCCCAGCCCCCAGCCAGGGAAGCGGTGACTTGGATCCAGGCCTACTTTTAAATTCAAGAACCTTAAGCTCAAACTATAGTTCCCTCTGGACTGATGACTCAGAGAAACTTTTGTGGAAAAAACTCCCTGTTTGGCTCAAAGATAATAGCATTGTAATGAGGTGTTTATTGGATCTGTCTGCAGAAGACGTCTTTGATGAGTTATTCAGGCTGGCCCCGGGGAAAGTGAAGGCCGTGAAAGAGGTGAGAGAGCAGACAGAACTCCACCCCTGCCTCCCGCCTGCCTTGTGCCTCGGGCCACACCCGCTGGGCGCTGTGGGGGGAGGTGCAGGGCTCCCTGTCCCCCCAGCGGGAAGGTCGCAAACCTGAGCCTGGGTTCCGTGTTCTTTCGTGGGTAGGCCATCACCACCTTCATCAACCAGAAGCTGGAGGGCCTGGGCCTGTCTGTGCAGGACCTGGACACACAGGTAGGGGCTCGGCCGTGGGGCGCCCAGGCGGGGACAGCTGTCAGGGAAGAGGGCCCACAGGACACTGGGAGCCGCCCAGCTTGTGTGGCCTGGGGTGGGGTGGGGGTGTGTCACCTCTCGGGGCCTTGGGGTCCTCCTCTCCAACCAGGGGTGTTGCTGGCAGGCAGCATCGCCAGCCAGGGACACTGTGGGGGGTCCCGTGAGCTGGGGACCCGCTTTGGAGGGGCCCATCGATGCTGTCCTTACTTTTCATGATAAAATAAGCACTTTTAGCTGGTTTTTCCAGATTAACCATAGACGGGCAGGTGCCAGACTCAAAGTGCGTGTGCACTGGCTGTGTTGTACACGCACCATGGCGTTGGTGAGGTTTGTGTATGTGCCCCGAGTGGCAGGTGCCGACTCCGCCCCACAGCCATGGGCTGACATGCACCAAATTGGCCCGGGGAGGACCTAGGCCGTGTGCGTTCCCTCAACGCAGGGGCATCAGGAAAGCCGAGAGGTGGATCGCCAGTGTGGCGCTGGGCGGGAGGGGCAGGTGTGGCCACCTGGGCTGTGCTCAGGCGGTGTGGCTGGGGCAGAGAGGTCAAGGCCAGCCCCAGGTGGACTGCATGGCTTATAGTGATCTCAGCCAGAGATGCTGACTTCTCAGACACACCCTGATGTCAGCCAGCGAGGCCAGGGGTTGCTGGCCTCTGGGACCTGGCAGCTAAAGCCAGCAAAGCCCTCATCATGTGCCAGTCCCCAAGCAAAGCACTTTACAGACCTCATCTCCTGGAGGCCTCCCAGCAACTCCTGAGCTGGGAGCTGGTGCTCTCCCGTTTCACAGATGAGCACATGAAGGCCCAGAGAGGTAAATGGACTCATCTAGGGTCACACAGCATCTGAACCCCAGCCTGCTAAAGCCAGAGTCTGTGCTCATCACCGCCTCATGTGGTGGCCACAGGGGAAGCCTGTGGGATGTGGCGTGGGGACACAACAGGGTGGAGCCACCAGAGGGACACGTGTTGCCCCTGGGCTCTGAGGACACCTCCACCCTGGGTATGCGCCCTTGGGCCTGGGTTTCTCTGAGCCTCAGGCCCCTTTTCTTTTAAAATGGGTGCAAGGATACCAGCCTCACGGAACTGCGAGCAGTGAATGAGGTAACGGCCGTGTGCCCTGGGGGCGTGCCGTGCCTGATGAATTTGCGTTTCATTACTTAGCACGGAGTGCAGACAGGGTGACTTACTCGGGCTACATTCAGCCTGTGTCATCCTTCTCCCTTTCCCGGCGAAACTGTGGTGTTCAGACGGGGTGGCCCGGGCAAGGATGGCATTCAGAGATGGCTGGACAGGAGGGGCTTTGGGGGCCTTGGCATTTTGGTGGCATCACCAGGACAGAGCAGCAGAAAAGATTTCAGGCCAAGCGAAGACAATCAGAGAGGACCTGACGTGAGACATTTCTGTCAGGGTCTTCGAGTGGAGGTTTTCCTCCGATATCCAGCCTCGCACTTTGCCTCTTTGAGGAGGTGGGACGGGACTGGATCAGCACAGGCCGCGAGGTGCGGGAAGCCGGCTTTGTCTCCGAGCGCTCAGACAGGACGGGCGGAGATGTTAGCACGGGGACGGCACCGTGAGCCGCGCTGTTCTCTGACTCCTCTTGACAGAACAGTTTCACACTGAACTCTGCTTCCGCCCGTGCTGCAGGGGCTCAGAGGCCAGGGTATGGTCGGTCAGCAGAACGAGGGGAGGCGGGCTCCCCAGTGCAGGCCACAGCTCCTTCAATGGGCACAGACCAGGTGCCAGGCCGCCGTAACCGCTTTGTGCTCACTGTGGCCAGTGTCTACGATGATGCTTCAAGGTCAAGGATGCCTTTCCCAAAGAGGACGCTGAGGCCCAGAGAGGCTGTGCGACCTCCGTGGGCCCACGCGGCCCGAGGGGCAGAGCGGGACCCCCGGGCCGGCCGCATGCCTCCCCTCTAGCACCCTCCCTTGTAGTTGGCAGATGGAGTCATCTTACTCCTGCTGATTGGACACCTGGAAGGCTTCTTCCTGCACTTGAAGGAATTCTACCTCACGCCCAGCTCCCCTGCGGAAATGGTAAGTTTCCAAAGACACTTCTAGGGGGTCTGCTTCTGAGCGGACCCATCCACGGCATCTGCACAGCCTGCCTTTGTCCATTTACCTCCGGGGGGAAGGGCGAGCCAAGAGGAAGTCTGTTTGCCTGTGTGTCTGCCCACCCAGCCTCCACCCCTCTGCTGCCTTGCCCATCCACCCGTCCACCCAGTTCTTTCACCCCTTCCTCCTCCACCTGTTCACCCACCCACCCATTCACCCACCCACCCACAATGCACCTCATCCCTCATTTTGGGAGGCCCCACTTGGGGTAAGGCCCTGTGCTGCGGGGGCCTGCTTCTGCGACTCCTCAGTCTCCACCCGCTGTGCACTCAATGCTGCATAGCCTTCCGGGCTGGGAGGAGGCGCCGGCTCACGGGTGTGTGTGTGTGTGTGTGTGTGTGTGTGTGTGTGTGTGCAGCGGGGGCGGGGTGGGTCAGAGGAAAGGGTGGCTAGGGTGTCCTGAAGAGATCAGGAAAGTCGTTGCCTAAGAGGTGACTTGTCACATCGATTGGGGTGTGGTCCACACAGTTAAATGGGGTGGGGACCTCGAGGGGAGGGCACAATGTCGGCGGAGGCTCAGTAGTGGACTGGAGCACCAGTACTTGGGGCGGTTGTCTGCAGTGGGCCCCCGTGGCAGGGGCTGGCCAGGGTGGTGGGGGGTTGACCTCGTGGGAGTTGGGAGGTGCCCTGAACGCCTGGAGGCTGGCGGGCTGGCGGGAGATGGCCGCCTCCGTCTGGGCGGGGGTCTGTGGCCTGAGCTGGAGAGCAGGGCGGCAACGCTCGTGCCAGAGGCAGGGCCAACCTCCGGGCACAGGCTGACGGCGTCCCAGCACTGGGGGCTCCTGCTGCTCCCCACTCCTGGGCCTTTGCACGGGCTGCGTCCTGCCAGAAGCGCCCTTTCCACCTGAAATACCTGCCTGTGAGGACCTCCTCCTCCCTCCCCAGGTAGGAAGCTGAGGCCCGCTCGGGCAGTGACGGGGCGTCCAGCTCCTTGCCAGGGCAGATGTGGCAGGGGAAGGAGGGGCCTGGGCTCTGGCCCCTGTACCACTGCTCAGTGTCTGCACCTCAGGCTGCATGTTTCCAAACGGGCTCACAAGCCTGCCCTGAACGCCCCTGGGCCATGCAAATAGTAGGGAAGAGTTCGGGGAATCGTGCGGGTGGAGGCATCGAGGGCCGGAATCCTCGTGAATGAACAGGCGGGCAGTGACACTGGACATGTGGCTGGGGCAGAACGCTGGGCGGCTGTCAGCCTGCCCGGGACCCCAGGTGGCAGCTTAGCTTGGTTGCACCAGGGTCTCCGCGGCCCACTGAGCACCAACCGGGGTGGGGGTGGCACTTCCACTTCCCTGCATCAGTGGCTGTTCCTGGACGGGGAACACCTGGCAGAGCTGGGTGCCCATCGCCAGGGCCACCCCTGAGGCCACTTCTGGGAGGAGGAAAGGCTTCTGTCCCCTTTGACATCCCCGTGTGTCCCTGGGGAGGGCGAGAACCCTCTGCCCTGGGTCTGGATCCGATGTTGGGGCTTCCTTGGGGGCCCAGTTCCAGACCCCTTCTGCAACCCTGCCCCCCTCACATCCCAGGGCCTGCTATTCATCCCTTTGCACCCTGGGGACATGGGGACCCCCTCTTTAGTGGGTGTGGTCTCCACCACCCCAGGCGCAGGTGACAGCGGTCAGGCAGGGCGGCACAGGAACTGGGCAGTGCTCACGGGGTTCTCGCCCCTCCCCAGCAGCCACTGCCACAGAGGCACCGAGTCACAAACCACGGAGCACCTGGGGGCTCAGTACCCCTTTTGCTCTCCTGGATCTGCAGGTCTGCCGAGTGCGGTGCGGGCTCAATGGGGCTGCGTCACTTGTCTGGGGGACTGGCTGGGGACTGGCTGGAGTCCGGCCGGGGCGGGGGGAAGCCCTCCTGGTGGGGTTCAGTTGTGGCAGTTCAGCTCTGTGCTCAGCACCCCCCATCCCCTCCTGGGACCAGCAGTGAGCCCGGTGTGGTTTTCTCATAGTGATGGCGGGGGCACAGGGGACCAAGCGGGACACGGGCCTGGGCCCAGAACGGGCAGGCGGGCACTCCGTCTCACGCTCTTGGCCAGAGCAGGCCCTTCGGCCTTGGCAGGGATGCGGGAGAGCCCTGCAAAGTGTGTGGGCGCCCACTCAGGCTCTCCTGCGGGGCCGCCGGGTGCACTCGCTAACCCCCCACAGCTGCCTCTGTGGTTAGGGACTGTCCCATGCCCATCCCCATAGGCAGGAACTGAGTGCAGGGAGGTCCAGGGTCAAGGGCACACGGCTGGTTCGGGCAGAGGTCAGAGTGGCATCCAGGCTTGTCCGTCCCCAAAGCCAGAGCTGCCTCACCCTGTGCTTCCTTCCTGGGGAGTCGGTGGGAACCCCAAGGATGGAGGCGTGGAGCCTCTCTGTGGCTGGGACGGAGGCTGCCCCCCAAGCTGTGGGGCCAGTGCAAGGCCTTCAGAGGGTCCGTGCTGAGGCTGAGACCGTGGTTCCAGTCCTGGGTCCAGGAGACGGGACCCGGATGTGTGAGCCGTGCAAGGAGGGGGAGGAAGGAGGGGGTAGGGACATGCGGGCTGAGACCCAGAACAGCTCAGGGGTCCCCACTCTGTGACTCGGGTATTCAGGGGACCTCTAGACCCATGCTCAATGTTTTGCGCACTTCCCACCCCCAATTACAAGCGAGGGACAAGTGTCCCCATGCAGCCTACTGGCCGAAACCACAGTTTTGGAACGAGCTGCTGAAGACGAGCCACGGTAAACGTGGGGGGAAGAAGCAGCCCCTTAGCTCCGACCCCAGGTGTGGACGTGGTTGGCGGGTATTGGAAACCTCAGCTGCAGGGACATGGGACAGAAGTGCTGAGCTCGTCAGACGTCGAAGGGGCGGGACACCGAGGAACTGTCACCCTGGCAGAGCGGCCTGGGGAAGTCGGGCTGGTCCTGCTCAGGCCTTCCTTGCTGACAGTGTTCGCGAGAGACGGCTGTTCGGTGCGGCGGTGGGAGACCGATTGTCTGCGCTGCAGACATCACAGCACAGAGCCAGGAGACGTTCGCTTCCACCCACGTTCAGTTATGTGTCTGCTGAGGACGAGCGCCTCCCCCACCCCGCCCCCATCGTGACCTCCCCTCAGCTCAGCGGAGCTCAGCATTTTTACCTTGGTCATCTCCCACGGTGCGAGGAGGGAAAGTGATGCTTTGGGCAGAGTGTGGTGAGATGCTTCTGGGGCCCAGAGCCCGGGGCAGCTCCGCCTGCTTCAGGCTGCGCACCGTTGGAGTGACAGACCGAGTGACAGACAGCACTGCGTGTGGCCCTTCTGGGGTGGCGCTAACACTGATGCTGGGACCACCAGCTTCGGGGCAGGAGCAGGTCGGCTGTGCCCAAGGCAAGGCCAGTGCAGAGTCGACGCTCTACCCGCACTTTGGAAATAAGTGAGGGAACCAAGTGTCTCCCAGACAGAGGTCTCCTGAGGGGCCGTGACAGATGGACACAATGGTGAAACAAGTCAGGAGAGAACACGCATCGTCTTGAAGGTTCCTGATCCACCGTAACGTGTCCGAGGCTCTGGGAAGGCCCGAGGAGGGTACTTCACGCTGCTCTGCTCACACCAGCGTCCCCCCGACAGTCCAGGCACAGACGCTTGCCCGGCTCCTGCCGGCAGAGGCAGGGCTGTGAGGCCGGAGAGCTCGGTGGCTCCTTCTGGCTCCGACCACCTGACTTCCGTGCGTTCTGTGAAGAGGGTTTGTGAGGATGTGGACAAGAGCACTGCAACCCTCATTTTCCAGAATCTTCCCATCTGGGGAGAAGACTCGGGGACACAGATACAGCATGGGGTGGGAGTGCAGCTCGGATCTGTTCACTCGGAGATGCCCTTCCTCCCCAGAGGTGTGGCCACCCCTGCTTGGGACCCTGTGGTAGCTTTTGTTTCTTCTCCTTGACCGACTATAAAGGGGACAGCCCTGCGGGGCCAGGCCCCTGCCCCCCCCCCCCGCACCCTCTTCCATCCTGGACCAACCCCGGCTCAGCTGCTCTGTCCATCTGATGCTCCAACACCAACTGTCCCCAGTGGAGAAGGACCTGCTCACCGTACCTTCCAGATCCCAAGGAAGGGCCCCCTCCTGGCACCGTGAAGCCCTGCCCTGAGCCAGCTGCCAGGAGGACACCAGCCCTGTGCCCCAGGACACAGCGGGAGCCCTGGGGGCGGGAAGAAGACACTCCCTGGACTCTGCCCGGTGCCCCCGGCCCGGGACTGTGAGCCACGCCCTCATCTCCCTGGGGTTTGTCTTTTCCCAGCAGCTTTGAGTGCTCCTGCCCATCCCACCCCCGGCCCCTGAAGGAGCCCCCACCCAGGGATGTGCGGGGCAGCCTTAGTCCAGGCGAGGCCCCCGCTGTGCCTTCCTCTCCCCACCTTCAGATCCTGTGCTGTGCCTTCCAGTCCTTCTGTTGAAGACCCAGCTGGCAGCCCTGGAGCGGCAGGCCGCCAGCTCCAGGCTGGGTCCACAGACCCAGCTGGAAGGTGGGCCGTTTCCCGGGAACAGGTGGGGGGACCGAGGCCCAGCCAAGGTGTGGGCTCTGACTGACCTGTAACTTTCCACCTGGTGGGGGCCGATGCATGGAGGTCCCACCCAGATCTCAAGACCCGCCCCCCCCCCTCCGACCTACCAGGTGACTGGATGCGGCCTGGGCGGGGCTAGACCCTGCATGGGCCTGCCAGCTCCGTCTTCCACGCTGCCACCTGGGCCTCCAGGCGCCTGGCTAGGTTGCCATGGGAACTGCCTGGCATGTTGGATGCGGGCTGTGGGGCTGGGGTGGCTGGCCACCTGTCTGGGATGTCCAGCCCCCACAGTGGACCTTTGGGTGGCTGAGACCATCAAAAGAAGGACCTGCTCGAGGTCCCAGTGAGTCAGGGGCGTGGCCAGCTCTAGGCCTCGCTGTCCCACTCCCCCACCCTCTCTTCCTACCTCTCTGGGCTGCTGCCCCGCCCGTCTGGCAACATCTGAGGGTGGGCTCCCTTTGGCTGTGTCCGAGGCCCAAGGGAGAGACTAGATTTGTCAAGGGGGGTGACCACCCCCAAAGAGCGTCTGCTCTGAGCCCAGGATGACAGGGCTCCCCACCCTGTGTCCTGTATGGAGGTATGGGGGTGGCGGCGGTGACCCTGCCCTGCAGGGGAGCAGGGGAGGCCCGGGGTGAGCAGCTCGTTCAAGGTCACCCAGTGACCGAGCTGGACTGAGGGCCCAGTGCCCTGGGCAGGGGCAGTCTCGCCAGCCCCACCCTGCTTTGCACAGGCATCTGGGTGACACGGACCTACTTCCAGTACTTTCTGTCTCGTCAGTGCGGATTAGCCCTTTGGCCACGAGGAGCCTCGGTTTCCTCATCTATGCTTTGCCCGTGAAACTGAGCTGGTTCTGAGGGGACCTGTCACCACGGTGTCAGGGGTGACCTCAGAAGAGGTTAGGGCGAACCCATGCTGCTACCCCCGGCCAAGTCCCCTCCCCTGGTGGACTTACCTCCAGGCACCACCTCCACCAGGAAGCCTTCCCTGATGCCCAGGCCAGGTGCCCTCCTTGGTGACAGCATTCCTGCCAGTGGCGGTCTCCCTGATGTGTGACAAATGTCATGGGTGAGGGGCGGGCCTGCCCCTGGGGTGGCCTCTTTTTGACAACATCGGATGGGGTCTTGTCATTACAGGTGCACAACGTCACCCTGGCCCTGGAGCTGCTGAAGAGCGAAGGCCTGCTCGACTGCCCTGTCAGTGCCGAAGGTGCGCGCGCGGGCCCTGGCCCGGGGCGGGGTGCGGAGTGGGGTGCGCGGAGTGGGGTGCATAACGAGCATTCACTGAGGCTTCCTGGGGTGGCTCCCCCACACCTAGTGGAGGGAGGAACTCCGCGGAGAGAGGATAGGGACTGGGTCCCCAGGGGTGGGCCGTCCAGAGAGGCGAGACCTTGAGGAGTTCCACACTGCACGTTGGGGCAGGGGAGGACTGGGCGGGGGGCGGAGGCAGGGCCAGGTGGTGGTCCCGGCACCAGGCCGAGCACGACCGACTGCCTGGTTTGCCTGGAGTTAGCACGGAAGCCCCTGGGCCCCGGGCAGAGTGGGCCGGCCGGTCGGTCCCTCCCCTGCCCAGGCCTGACAGGCCACCCTGCGCTCCCGCCCCCAGCCATCGTCAACAAGGACTCCAAGAGCACGCTGCGGGTCCTCTACAGCCTGTTTCTCAAGCACAAGGTGAAAGAAAGCACGGACAGGATGCCGAGTGGACCCCCAAGTTAACCAGCTGCCCCCAGAAGCTGCTTCTCTGCCCGGCTGGAGCCCCCCACCCCCATCTCCTGTTTCCATCCTTCCGACGATCAAACCCACCAGGCGTGGGTCCATTTTGAGCCAACCTCTGGCCTGGCTTGGTTTATTTTACCAAATGTATTTCTGGGAGGGACTTGGGAGCCGGCCAGGGTCCTGGGAAGGGCCATTATTTGTGCATAAACATTAGCTGACCCTGCTCCCAGCCTCGCTCCCCGTGGGCTGGGTGTGGAAGGTGCGGCCCCTCCGGGGCAACCAGAGCCCCGCCATGGGACCTTCCCTTGGGTTTGAGGGTCTGCTCTGAGGGCAGAAGGGGCTCTCAGGTATCAGGGCTGGTAGCCAGAGGCCCCGGCCTGCCTACACTCAGCTGCTGCCACCTGGGGCGACAGCGCCCAGATCACCATCCAGTGGCTGTGTTACAGGAAAATGAAGCAACCAGACACCGAGGGATTCTGGAGTACGAGGTTTATTGTTTAACGTGCACGGGCTCAGAGGAGTCATTTCCAAATTCTGAGCCCCGAACAAAGGATTCTTGGGGAATACATAGATTAGGGGTCTTCCTGTCTACGTGACAAACGTGGGATACAGAAGCAGAATGTGACAATTGTTCTATCAGCAGGGGTGCTAGTCCCAGCCCTACTGACGATCCGGCCACCCGCCCTCCCAGACGGCCCCATCATTCTCTCTAGGGCGCCTGGGGCCTGGGCAAATAAAGGTTAAACAGAGGTTTTTCAAAGTGTCCCATATCAGCTGGAGCCCCGTATGTCTCCAAACCCCTGCTCCCGAGCCATGCAGGGAGGGTAACTCAGTTCCTTGCTGGAAGAACCGTGGCCCAGGCCCACCCCTGTGGCTAAAATCGTGAGCTATGCTCAAGTCACAAAGAAGAAATCTTTGTTGTCGATCAGTGCCCTGTCCCCAGGGACAGGTGTCCAGTGCTGTGGGTCCTCCTGGCATCGCTGGCTTTGTCACCTTCTCGATGGTCATGTTCTGGCCTCCACCCCACCCCACCCTCTCCAAGCTGAAAGCCATGTGCTCTTTCCAGGGCTTTCGTATGCTGTCAGCCAGCCTGAGATGCCCCTGTCCCACTCCTACCCCCAGGAGCTCGTCACTCACAGGAGGGGCCAGCCACCATTGAGCCTTGAGGAGCCAGTGGAGGAGGGAGGGACCCTGGGACAGCAGACGCCTGGGGGTCCCCGTGCTTGGGGACAGGGAGGCCTTCCTGCCTTGGCCTCAGGGCACCACCCTGGCTCTCCCCATCTCCCTTCTCCTTCCTGAGAAATCTGAGTCCAGCTGAAGTTGCCTCTAAAGCTGGAAGCAGGATATTTCTACTGGCTGGGGCTGGAAGGCAGCCAGGGCCGGGAAGGAGCTGGCAGGCTCGGCTGGGTGTGCAAACAGCTTCGGAGCGCCGGGAAATGCCTCGAAGGCGGGCGTGCCTCCGAGTTGAGCCTCTTCCCAAAATAATCCAGGGGGCAGCTGTCTCGGATTCCGAAACTGGGTCTGGCTGCCTGAGCGGTGGGAAGTCCCAGGCCCCACACCAGCTCTGCTCTGGGAACAGATGGCCTGATGAATATTTTTTCCTTTTACCAAAGTCAGCTGGTAGGCGGACAGCTTGCCCAGAGAGAAGTGTGTTCCTCCCCCTCTCTGTGGTAACCGAGTGAAGTTGCCCCCTCCCCTCCCCCGGCCCTGCCCCCACGCTTCTTTTCTTGTGAGCTGGGGCAGCCTTTCTCACTTCAGAGCTCCCAGGGTCCTCCCCCACCCTCAGGTTTGTTCCAGGGGGTATGCAGCCCCTGGGTTCCTGGGGGCCTGGACTAAGCTAGGGCAGCAGCCTCCCAGAGGCCTGGGCGGTAGCAAAAGGAACGCACAGGTGCCCCAGGAATGCTTCTCCTACAAGGAGCGGCCAAGTGACCTGGGTGAGCCAACAATTGTGTGAATTCATTCATCTACGAGCGGTTCAAATCAGTTGATACGCTTATTGCCTAAAAAGGCATCAGTGCACGGGTGGGGCTTTCACACTGCACAGACCCTGTGGACAGGCCCTTCCTCACAGACCTTCCCTGATGCCCACTGCGTGCAGCCCCGGGTTTGGGGCCGAGAACACAGAGGCGGCTCAGGTGCAGCCTGTTGCTGGCGGGGCCCACGGGCGGCTCAGGTGCAGCCTGTTGCTGGCGGGGCGCACGGGCGGCTCAGGTGCAGCCTGTTGCTGGCGGGGCCCACGGGCGGCTCAGGTGCAGCCTGTTGCTGGCGGGACGCACGGGCGGCTCAGGTGCAGCCTGTTGCTGGCGGGGCCCACGGGCGGCTCAGGTGCAGCCTGTTGCTGGCGGGGCCCACGGGCGGCTCAGGTGCAGCCTGTTGCTGGCGGGGCCCACGGGCGGCTCAGGTGCAGCTCGTTGCTGGAGGAGCCCATGGGTGGAGTGCAGTGCTTGAGCGTGAACCTGGGGAGTGAGTCCTGGGTGCATCCTCTACTCACTGCCGTGACCCTGGATCAGTCGCTTCCCTCCCTGAGCCTCAGTTCCCTTCTCTATCAAAGGGAAGCAATGGGAATCTACTCTCTGGGGGGTTGTTATGAAAGCCAAGAAAGAGAATCCACCTAAAAGCTTGAAACATTGCTGGGCACGTTGAGTTCAATAATGTCAGGTGACATCGCCACCATCATCATCACCACCATCCCCATCATTCTGATCTAACTTTCCGAACCATCCAACAATGGGATTAACCCTTACTAGTGGTGAGCTCCCCATCATTAGTGGTATGCAAGCAGTAGTTGGATGAGCCCTTGTCAGGGTGCATGGGAGGAACAAAAGCAGGAGGTAGAACTCCAGCTTCGGACACCCTCAGCTGCCCTCCGAGGGCTTGGACCTTCTGGCGCTCCTCTCCCCGTCCCGCCGCCATCTCTCTGTGAGATGCTGGGTGATGTCCCCCCGCCTCCCACCTCCGGGCCCCAGTGTCTCCGTACTTCTAGAAAACCAGAGGTGACAACATCTATGTGGCTGAACCCCCCCAAAGAGAAGGCTGCAAAAGGAAAGACCAATATTTATTCTCTGTCACATTCAGAAATTAGACTGGGGAGCCACGGATAGACGTTCCGAACAGGAGCCGTCTGGCCCTGCCTCGGGCTCGGCTGCAGATTCCTCGTGGAGTAAGTCTTGCTGCCTCCCCCACCGGGGCTTGGCTTGAGTATTTGCCAGCTACTTGGGTTTTTTTTTCTGAGGCAATTAATACAAAGGGGGCGTCAGGCCAGTCAGGATGTTCTTTTTTTTAAAAAAAGATTTTATTTAATTTTTCGAGAGAGGGGAAGGGAGGGAGAAAGAGAGGGAGAGAAACATCAATGAATGGTTGCCTCTCATGCACCCTCTACTGGGGACCGGGCCCACAACTCAGGCATGTGCCCTGACTGGGAATTGAACCAGCGACCTTTCAGTTCATCCTCAATCCACCGAGGTACAACCAGCCAGGGAAGGATAGTCTTTTTTAAAGGGATGCACCCTGCTCTGGAGAAGTACCCATCTGAGCGTCCAGCTGCTGTGCGCTCCAGGGGCTCACCCTCCTTTTGGAGTTGGGGGTGCAGGGCAGAGGCAGGGAAAGTTGGGTGAGGGTGCGGTGCCCTCCGGCTAGAAAGGCCCATCGAAGCCGAGGCTGCTTGGGCCAGGGCACCTCCGTTTGGGCCCTCGCAGTGTGTCTGGCCCTGCCCCTCAGGGCCCGCTCCGGGAAGGTGCTCGCCCACCTCCCGCCAGCAGCTCTTCCCCCAGCGTCCAGGCAGCCAGCTGGCTCTCCCAGCTGCATAAAAATCTCTGTTTCTGCTTCCTCTGCCCTCCTGCCCTGTCTCCTCTCTCCTCCCGACATGAAAGCTCCATGAAAGGATACCACTCCTCCCCATCTTTTTTGACTTCTCCCCACCTCCCCAGGCAAGCTCTTTGTCCCGTGGGTTCCCTAAAGCCGCTCTGAGTGAGGTCCTGGCCCCCAGTCCAAAGTCCATAGTCCTTGGCCAGACCTCATGTACTGGCCTGGAAGACAGGCAGCAGCGCCCGACAGGCTGAGTGCCCGGCTGCCCTCCCCTGCTCCTGCTCCCAGGGACCCCACATGTGTCTGCCGGTGCCTCCCCACTCGCTTGCTGGTTCTCTGGTCTCCTTGGCCTTGAACACGTTGGAGCTCCCAGAACTCCACCCTTGGACTGTGTGCATTCCCTTATACTAACCCCTCGCACCCTCAGTGATCCTGCTCGAAGTTTTAACCGTTGCTGAGATGCCAGTGATGTCCACATAATAACTGGAGCCTGGGCTCCGCTCTGACCTCCAGCCAGGTTCCCACCTGCCTCCGTGATACTTCCACCGGATGTCACAGCCGCGGCCTCTGAAGCTCAGCCTGTCCACCCCCACCTCCCACCACCTCCCCGCCAACCCATGTCTGCTGACCCTGGCGGTAGCCCTGGGCCACTTGCTCAGGCCCGGCGCCTCGCACCCACCCGAGCTTCCTCTCTCTCATACCCAACCCCCTCTGATCTGTCAGGAAATTGTGCTGGCTCTACCTCCAAAAACCTTCTGACTCCAGTCCTGGCTGGTGTGGCTCAGTGGACTGAGCGCCGGCCTGCAAAGCAAAAGGGTCGCAGGTTCCATTCCCATTTAGGGCATATACCTGGGTTGCCAGCAAGGTCCCCAGTAGGTGGCGCACGAGAGGCAAAAAATTGATGGATTGATGTATTTCCTTCCCTTCCCCTCTCTCCAAAAATAAACAAATAAATCTTAAAACTTACGAATCCAGAATCTGACTGCTTTTCTCCAACCCACTGCTTCTGTCTGGGTACATACAAGCCGCCTCCACCCTTGCCCTACTGTGTGCTCTCAGTCCAGTTGGATGGAGAACACTAAACCGGAAAATACTAAAAACACTTGAAAACACTAAACCCTTGAAAACACTAAACCAGAGCATGTGACTCCTCCCTGCAAATCCTTGCAAAGACTCCCACGTTTCACCCAAAGAACCAGCCAAGGTCCTGATAGAAGCCTACACGGTCCTGACAGGGCCCTACGGGCTCCTGACAAAGGCCTACCGGGTCCTGACAGGGGTCTGCAAGGCCCGTTTAATCTGAGTCCTGTACCTGGTAGCATCACTTCCTCTGCCCGCTCCCTCGCTCCCTCAGTCGCCATGCTGTGAGGAAGCCCAAGCAACCACGCAGAGAGGCCCCGGGGAGAACCGAGGTCCCCACCCAACAGCTGCCGCTGAGCTTCCAGCCGTCGCCCCTGTCAACAGCCAGCCATGTGAGGCAGGCCATGCTGAACCCTGCGGCCATCCAGCACCCCAGCCCCACGCCCGTGAAGTGCAGAACCCACATGCTCACCCCACAGAATTGTCCCAGCAAATGGCTGTGGGTGTTTTCAGCTGCTATGTTCAGGGTGCTTTGTTATACAACAATAAATAACCTCGACACCCGTCCAGCTGACGACTGGGTTTTGAAACGTGTTTTAATGACGTGAAGACACACACGTGTTTATCACGGATAGCATACTGCCCGTGTGTAGCGTGGGCAGGGTTTGCCCTGCAGGCATCTTTGTGTCCTGTTTTGCTTCGCTCCCTTTCCCCCACCCCCCACTCGAGCACCCTAGGTCCCCAGGTCACACTGCCTTACTGTCCTGCCCGTGTGCGTAGATGTGCAGACACACACACAGAAGTTCTGTGTGGGGCCTTAGGTCACAAACAAGCACCTGATCCCATCTTCTCGTGTCTGCACTGTGCAGTTCTGATTTGACAGCCCCTCCAAAATCTCTGGTAGACCCTCAATTCGTTCCCTTGAATAGTTGCATAGATTTCCAAGGCGTGGTCTTTCCATGCTAGCCAGACACGCTCAGGGGCGCACTGGAGGTGACGCATGCGGGCTCCTCACACAGCCTCTGGCTAATTTTGCGAGCCAGTCATTGCATGCAGCTGGTAAAAAATTACATTCTATACGCTTATAATGAAATGTGTTAGAAACAGGGGTGACGAACCCTCCCACGCGCTGTGGAACAGTGTGCCTCTGTGCAGGCACGCCCCGGACCGTGTCCAGGGGGCCGTGGTGGCAGCGCACACACCGTGGACCTGGACACACGCGACAAGCCAGGGCCTGACTTTGGGCCGCGTTGGCTGTCTAGACTTAAGACACGGTAGCTTCGATAAACGCAAATGCGACTTAAAACCGTGTCTCGTCTGTAGCGATGGCATTGGGAATAGCGCACAAGATTATGCTGCCCGGACTTCAAAACTGTTACCCGGTCCCGCAAAGAAGAGTGTCCTGCCGCCGGGGTGGACTGGCTTTCCGCCGCGTCTTCCGGTGTCGCTTCCGCCTGCCGCTCGGAGGAGGATGACACTGCGCACGCAAGGGCATCCGCGACAGCCCGGCACTTACTCATTGGCTGATTGCGATAGACCTTCTCGGACAATCAGTTGACTACATAAAACTTACACTAAAGAGTATTACATACCATATTATTATTATTTGTACACTTTGGGCCCCACATCCTTTATGCCAACGCGTTTGATGATAAATACAGGGGTGGACACGCACGTACAGGTTTGCTTCCGGAGAGCTGTGTGCTCAGCGCTCTCCGCCCGGTCCCTGCTGCTCAGCATCACCGTTTCCATGCCAACACGGGATTCCATCCCCTGCCATCCACGCTGGGTCGTCGAAGGCTGCATGTATTTTCAATTTTAATAGATATTTTCAGATTGCTTTCCACAAAGGTTAAAATAATTCTCATTTCCCACGGCAGTGCATGCGTGCGAGTACCCTTTTCTCACCCAGCTGCGAATGACAGATTTATAGATTTGCTTTTTGCCAGTCTGATGGGTGTAAGGTGGCACCTCGTTATTTTTACTTCGCTCCCTTCTGCACTGGAGCGTTTGAAAGTCTTTTCAGCATTTGTGGGCATTGAGGTTCATTCTCTGAATTGCCTCTTGATGTCCCTTCTCCTGAGCTCGGGTTGTATATTCCTCTTCTGTCGGTTTGCTCACACTCCCTGCTGATTAAACATAAGCCTTGTATGTGTTCTCTGCGTTTAAACCTCTCACTCGTGTTTGTGTGATCTTTTGTCATACAAAAACTAATTGTAATATTGACAAATTTCACCATTTCTTCCTGAGCTCCTGGGTGTCTGGTCTTGGTTAAGAATGTTCTCCACACTGACAGAGTTCTTGTAGTCCTTTAAAACTTCTGGCTGAATTTTTATTGTTTTATTTGGGTCTTTAATATCAAGCTTATTTTCACTTATGGCTAAAATAGGGATTCAGTTTTATTTGCTCCTGTATGGGCAGCCAGTCATGCCAACATCATTTGTAAATACTTGGGAAACAATCATACTAATTATGTATTAATGAGCAATTCCCCACTGTACTGAAACACTACTTTTCTTATATTAAATTATCACATATACTCACATATATCTCTGTAGTCTGATTAGTGTGTCTCTCTTTTTTTTAGGATTTTATTTATTTGTTTTTAGAGAGAGGGGGAGGGAGGGAGAAAGAGAGAGAGAGAGAGAGAGAAACATCAATGTGTGTTGGCCACTAGAGAGCCCCCCACCAGGGACCTGGCCAGCAATCCAGGCATGTGCCCCGACTGGGAATTGAACTGGCGATCCTGTGGTTTGCAGGCTTGTGCTCAATCCACGGAGCCACACCAGCCAGGGCTGATTAGTGTGTCTCTTCTTATGCCAACAGCATGTTGATTTGATCATAGAGTGTTTAGACTGTGTTCTCCTTTGGGGATTTTAGGAAGACAACATACAACACTTTCTGGGGCGAGGTGCTAAGAGAACCTCCCTTCTCTCTCTACTTCTGTTTAGTGGCGTTTACCAAGGGGAAGCTCTGCGTGGAATGTTGCGGAGACAGCAGGTGAGAGCAGCTGGCTTCTTGAGTCCCTTTATGGAGGGGACTTCTCTAAGGCACTGCTTGGTGATGCCTACTTCTGTAGCTGCTTTTAAGTTTTCTCTTTGTCTTTTGCGTCTCGAAGGGGCACTACTTGCTTGAAGTGGCCCCGCTCCAACGCCGAAAGATTACATCGTGTCTAATTCTATTGACAGAATGTTCTTGAAATGACGCAGTGACAGAATGGAGGACAGATTGCTGACTGCTGGTGGTGGGGGATGGGGCCGGAGGGAAGTGGGTGTAGCCATAAGGTAACATGAGGGATCCCTGGGGTGAGGCAGAGGTTAAGAAGCAAAGATTCTCGAATCTGTGACTTTATGTCTTTAATCATTTGTAAAAATTTTCCAGCCTTTTAGCTCTTCAAGTAGTCTCTTCTTCTTTCTCCTTCACACCTTGTTGGCACCACAACTTCCTGCAAGTCACACGTTTCCCACGATCTAGTGCTTTCCGTCCTTCTGGCTCCACGGTCATCATCTGGGTATTGCCTTTCTACACATGTTCAGGTTCATTCATTCTTTCTTCAGTTGTGTCTAACCTGCTTTTCCAAATTGAACCCTTTCCTTCCTAGATAACTGTGTATTCCCACGCAGTTGTAAGAAGCAGTGCAAAGAGACCCCCTCACCCAGTTTTCCCCAATGGTGACATCTTGCACAAACTGTAGGAACATGTCACATCTGCAGTGTTACCGTTGGTACGCAGATAGGTAACATTTCCATCACCATCAGGATTCCTCCTCTGCCCCTACTTATAGCTGCGCCCACTGGCCTCCTGCCCATCACCACCTCAGTCCCTGATGGTCACCAATCTGTCCCCCATTTCTATAATGGTGCTATTTCAAGGACATTCTGTGCATGGAATCATGCAGTGTGTGACCTCTGGGGACTGGCCCTGTTCATGCAGTGGGATTCTCTGGAGCTTCAAGCAGACGGTTGCGCAGGTCACTGAGCGACGCCTTCTGTTTCATCGCTGAGTGGTACCCCCGAGGGTGTGCGCAGTCTGTTCAGCCGTCCACGGCTGAAGGGCATTTGCATGTTTTCCAGTTTGGGGGTACAGGTTTTTGTGTGAATATAAGTTTTACAGGGGCACAAGAAGACCCCCCCGGGATCAAAGAAATCTCCATTTGCCCCCCAAGAACATGTGCACAGCAGCAAAGCTGTGTCAGCAGTCTGCCCAAAACTCGCCCTTTCTCTGGTTGTTTTTCTGTCTCCCGCCCTGAGGCCGACTGGGCTGAGGAGGACGAGGACATGTCGAGAGTCCTGCCCGGCCCACTAAGCCGTCACACGCAACTCAAGCCAGTCGGGGAGGGAGGAAGAGCTCTGACCAGCGTCTGATACTGAAACTGAGCCGATTCGGGCCTGGCCCCTTTGCTACGGCTCTGACCAGACTGTTAATGAGGCGGGGACCTGGGTGGGGCGGGGGGTCCAGTGTGGCCCTGGGGGTCACACTGGCTATTGGAGGCACAAACCCCCCCTTTGTCCAATAAACATGTCTGTCCCTCTCTCGGAGCTGAGGGCTGCTCCCTCTCCACGAGCTCCCCCGCTGGCATTGGCACGCAGTCACCTTCAGAGCCGGGTACCGAGCTGCGCCTGCCCGGGAAGAGCTGCTGTCCCACAGCACCAGCCCGGGGCACAAGGGTGACGTGAGGTCACAAAGTATCAGTGGCCACCTCCCAGCACCTTCCAGCCTCACCTGCCACCTCCCCTTCATGGCTCTGTCTCCCCGCCGACTTGGCTCTTGCCCCTTGTGGGGGGTGGACCTAAGGGGTGAACGCTGGACCCCCAAGGTCTTCAGGGTGGTCTTGTGCGACCAGCTGCCCTGATACCACCTGAGAGAGCTCCTTGGCCAAGACCCCTTGTCCTCCACCCTCCTTTGGACAGAGCGCAACCAGGGACAGGAGTGCAGGGTCCCGTGAGGGCATCCTGGAACAAGAAAGCCAATTTCAATACAGGGCACCGTGGACATGACACTCCTTTATTAAAACCTAAGGACATCTTTATAAAAACTACTGTATATAAAGACAAAAGCAGTGCAACAGCGGTCAGTGTAAAACACATCATTATTAATACATTATATTATTATTATTGATAGTAGGAACGTTACTGGTTTTTGGTTATCCACTCTCAGAGAGGCCCCACGCCGGTCCCCACGACGTCGGGGTTAACAGGAAAGAGAAGACGCTTCTGTCCCACCCGTAGCTGCGCACCCTGGCCCCGCCGACCCACTGGGGGGCCCTGCCTTGTTAGGTGACTGAGCCCCACCCTCAGCGTGCGCGTCGCCCAGCCTCTGGCGGTTCGGGTGGTGGGCTGTGACGCATCCCGCCAGCTTTGACACAGAAGACGGGGGAAAAGACAGGACACGACCGCCCGGGAGAAACCAGGGCGAGGTTTCTAGACAGGTTCTCTCGCGAACCAGTTCGGTGGCCAAGCCGCCTGTCACTTTCCACCAGGTGCATGGGTGAGCCTTCCTAGGGCTCATCTGCCTTCGACGGGATCCTGTCATTTTTGGGGGGTGGTCGAGGGCCATTCAACAGGGCCCCTCATCGCACAAGCCCCGGAGCCTCCATTCACAGCCACATCCAGGGAACGGCGCCCTGAGAGCCTGCGACCATTCACGTGACGGCGCTGCGAACAGTGCCCCCGGACGTGGGCACCGCAGCAGCCCTGCATTTCGGTCCGTCAAGGGCAAACAGGTCAGGGCTTTGGCATGAAGGTAGGAGTTTTGGGTCTAGTGGGACTAATGGTTGCAGCTATTCACTCACCAAGCATCTGTCTAGCACCAGCTGTCTGGCAGGGTCTTGGACTAGAAACTTGGGGTGGGGGGACCACACCACCTCCAAGGTCACTTTCGTGGTCGGGAGAGGCACCTGCTCCCTTGTCTGCTTCGTGAGTCCGAGCACTGCTGTTAGGCACAACCAGCCACTGCAGCATGACCCCAGCCCCCCCCTCGGACACAGCATGTTTTCCATCACCAGCAGGCGCTACTCCCAGATGGGTCCCGGGCTCGGAGCCGGGAGAGCCCCCGCCAGGTAGACGGATGAACGCGTGGGCACACAAATGGGTTTTGTGGGACCTTCTGCCTCACCTGACTGCCCAACCTCAACGTGTAAGTGTTTCAGGCACCAGCCCCAAAGCTGCATCCGTTCACTCAACTACCGTGTGGCACTGCGTCTGCGTGACAAGGGGGCTGGGAAATGTGTTCCAGGGCTGCAGATGGCAGGTACCACAGTGTCAGGCACTCGCGGGGTGGCTGGCCGCCCCTCTGACCTTCCGGACGGTCTGTGGGGGCCAGGTGGGCTGTAAGACCCAGAATCTCCCAGTCACCTCTACTCGTCTGGGCCGATCGGCACGGCTGATGTGGGAGGGGTCCCACAGAGCCGCCTCTCGGTGAGGGCCTGGCTGCGTCTCAGCATGGACAGGAAAGGGCCCCGTGACCCCGCCAGCTCTCCCAGGAGGTCTCCGCCCATCCACTCGAGAGGCCGCCGAGGGCGTGCTGCTCTCTGTTGGTGGAGCACCGATCAGCCAAGTTGAAAACAAAATAAACCAATGACGGTGTTTTAAAAGCCCGTGACCCTGGGAAGCTTGTCTTACAGCACAGCCTCTTGTAGACACAGTGAACAGGGTGTCTGCTGGGCCAGGGAACCAGGCCAGGGCAGGGGCAGCGGGCTGGACAGGCAGTGAAGGTCGGGATGCCTTCCTGGCACAGAGCGGGGTCTGCAGGCTCTGCTGGGGGTGCGGGGGACGGTCCTGGGCACAGCCACCCCCGACAGCCTCCTCGTCACTGAAATGAGCTAAGCGGATCTTTGGACTTGATGGTGAGCCGGGAAGTGTGTCTCAGCAGAAGTCTGTCACCTCCTTTTCTGGCCATGTATGGCCAGATACCCCGTCCCACAGTCCTCCTTTCCAGTCCTGGGGTGTGCACGCGCCTGAAGAGTTTTGCGAATGGTGAGGGGAGAGGCCACCCGCCCCAGCTGGCTGCCTACCTGTGTTTCTAAAGCAACAGGGACAGCGAGAGAGACGGGCTCTGCCTGCAGGATCACGTGGGCGCACGTGTGCGTGCGTGCACGTGTGCGTGCGTGTGTGCGTGCACAGGCACCCGTGTGCACGTGCGTGCGTGTTTTCAATTAAGGCCTGTTTCACATTGGTCCTGGCCAGCGTCAGATGTTCGCCTGAGCAGGCTGCTCCTGGAGACGTAGGGGCAGCCTCAGAGGTCAAGGCATGGGCCAGAGGCCCGTGGGGGCTGCCAGCCAGTGGTTCCCAACAGAGATTCCCAAACGCATCAGTCACACCCGGACGGAAGGAACTGCTCACTAACAACACAGAGATCCCCTGCGGGGGGTGTCCCTACACACTCAGGGGCGAGTCACACACGCTGGCACCCAACACCGGTGCCTTGGAGCCGTGTCGGCCTCACCCGGGGTTTTTTTTGTATTATTGTTGCTGTTATTCTGACAAGTGGCGTGATGATAGCCGGGAGTTCACAGTAAAAAGTAAACAGAGGCAGCTTGAAGACTCGGGTTTGGGAGTCACTACAAGTCACTAGCTCTAGAAGTCTCTACTGGAACCTGTCACTACTCCGCCTCTTATTCTCAGGGACACTATTCAGTTGGCATGTCTGCCGACCACAGGAGGATGGGGACAGGTTTGGTGGGGATGACCCAGGGTCCCGAGGGGTTTGGGGACCCACGTGCACTGTCCTTGACCCTCACCTCCCCCATCACCCCCAGCCTACAGGCAGGTGAGACACTGAGGCTCAGACAGGAAGTGACTTGCCCAAGGCCACCCAGCGGGACGGGGTGGGGCTGTGGCCCCGCCCACCTGCACCACCAGCTGCCCTGGATCTGGTTTGCATCCTGCAAGTTGTAGATCTCTGGGCTGTGGAGCAAGTGAATCCTGGCTCTAGCTGGTCCACGCGACAGTGACCTCCCGCTCCAGGCCTCGGGCAGGGAGGCAAGGCCACGAGCTCCTTTCTGGCAGAGAAAGGGCCCCAGAACCACAGAAAGCTGAACCCTCAGCCATCTAAGAGCCTGGTCTGACTCCTTCCTCTTACCAACTGGGAACCTGAGGGCAGAGAGGGTACAGGACTTGCCCAAGGTCACACTCCTCTTAATGCAGAGCCGATGTCAGCATCTGGGTCTTGTACCGCCCTGCCCCCTAAGCCACAGGGTTAGGTTCTGGTGACTTCCCAGGCTGCCCACATGGGAGGCAGGTATAGGCTGATCCAGCTGGGCCGAATGGCAACTGCTTCTCCACGAGGACAAGGCCTGGCGCGTGGCCTGGACGACTCGGGTCTGAGGTAAGGGCATCCATGCCCATCCCCCACTGAGACCCCACGCAAGGGGTCTCCCATGTTGCCTGGCCCAGGCCGTGCCCCTGGGCCACTGTCTGGAGGAGTCTGGGTCTTCCACAGCCTACCTGGGGGCCTTGGGCAAGCCATGCCACCCATCTGAGTCTCGGCCTCCTAGTCCGTAAAATGGAATCCCTTCTTTATGGGGCCGTTGAGAGAATGAAGAGCCAGGCTGTATGGAAAACACTTCACACCCTGGAAAGTTCCTTCTGCTTTATCAAGGGAGGGGGCCTGACTCACAGAGAACCACAGCGTCCGGGCTCTGCCCCCTCATTCCCTCCTGCACCCCCTCTGGGTCCCTGCCGCCCTGGGTTTCCTTGGATTTCCTGAACTCACTGAGCCTGCTGCTGCCCCAGGGCCTTTGCACTAGCTGTTTCCTCCAGCTGCAATGCTCTTTTAGTTGGCTCTTGCTTATCCTTCGGATCAGGGCACGTCACCTGCTGAGAAAGACCTGCCCAGATGGCCCAAGTGCAACAGAGCCCACACTCGCACGCTGTTCCTGGCTTATTGGCAGAGCACTCCCCACTATCCCCGTCTTCCTCACCCGCCACCTGTTCCTCTCGGGCCCCTCTCCCAGCTGGAAAACCAGCCCCTGAGCAGTAGTGGGGCCTGCCTGCCCACTGCTGCGTCTGTGTAAGCTGAGGGGACGCATACTGACCAAGCAGGGCCTGCCGCGCTCAGAGCTGGGGGCAACTTCGGTGTCACTGACACTAGTGGAGTGAGTGTGCACGCACTGGCAGGCAGATGCCCTTCCTTGTGTGCCCAGGGCGGGGGTGGGCAGGGGCCGTGGCCAGCTCCGTGGGTGAATGTTATGGGCATCCAGGTCTGTGTGAAAGTCCTACCTTGAAATGAAAGGGTTTCTAGAACCTTCCCCTCTGGATTTCCACACACAGCTGGTGGCCCCCTGGGGCAGGGATGAGGACTGCCTTGCTCTTCTCTGTCCCCACTGCCGTCCGGCATGGGGTCTGGCACATGGCAGGCCCTCCAGCAGAATGTGCTGTGTGATTGAGGACCAGAGCAGTGACAGTGGAAAACTTGGGGTGATGGCCTGTCCCCCTGGGAAGTGACCAGGAGGTGCCCTGGGACTGGGCTGGGGGTGCTCTGGGCTGGGAGCTTGGACTTGGGGGTTCCCACAGCCCTGACTGAGGGGCTGGGTGCCCTCCTTACCGTGTGACCCTCGACACCTCCCTTGCCCAGAGCCATTTCTGATGGGGGGTGATCACACCCCCTCATGGGTGGTGAGATGGGTGTGCACGGAGACACCCAACCTAGTGCCCACCCGTGGATGGTCAGAGACACACCCCTCATTGCCACCCCAGTGCGCCCCAGACTCAGCAGGGCTGGGCCCTGTGCTTACCAGCTCCACCTGGCTCACAGCTGCAGCAGAGAGCTGGCACCCAGGATGAGACCCCAGGGTGGCCTCCGTATCAGAGAACTTGGAGGGACCCAATAAAAACCAACCAACCAAACGAGCAAAGAGAACACCCAAATCACACATGTGCACACACACACACTCACATTCAAAACTCTGACACGCGCAGGCCCACGAGCCACTATTGGAGGGAACAGAGGTGAGGGAGCCCCGGATACGACGCACAGGCCGAGATTCTTCTGGCCTGAAGTGGCCAGAGCAGCTTTGTGTTGGTCGTCTTGAGTCCACCATGGCGTCACCTCTCAGAAGCCACCAGCCCAATATGGGACTATTGCTTGCGGACAGGTGGCTCAGAACTCCCTCCCCTGCCCCTCCGGGCTCCCACCCCTGAGTTTGCTCCTAATCGTAGAAGTCCGCGGAAGAGGGTTTGGGGCACAGGTGGTATTTCCTCCTCTGCCACCATGGCAGCCACCTCGGCTCTCCCTGGCATCTCTGTTGAAGTTGAACTTCTTGGAGGCTGCGCCAGGTGCTTCGGGTCTCACCTCCCCCATCCTGAGGCACGGCAAAAGGGTTTTCTGGGGAAGCAGAAGGAAAGAAAATATCACACGGTGTCTTCTCCTTGGGGATACACTGAGGACATTTCTCTCAGAACTCAGTGCCAGGAGAAGCTAGTGTTTCTCTAAGCCCCTGACTTGCCTTTGTCTTCTGGACATTGAGAATGGTTTGATTTTAAGACTGGAAGCAAGACAAGCAAGCCTGTTGACACTAGGCAGTTCCATCTACTAGTGCTAGCATGTCTGCCCCATGCAATAAGACAAGAAAAACGCATAGCATTTCAGGAAGGGAAGGGAAGATCCCAAATAACAATTATTTGCAGATAATACAGATAGAAAATCCAAGAGAATCAATAGGCTAATTATTAGAACAGAGAGAGCAGATATAAAGATGTAATTTTCAATCTCTGAGACATCAGATCAGCTCACAAAACCAACAGTGTTCATCTCTTTCAGCATGTCTTGGTTTTGGACAGCTTCAGTTAACACCTGTTGCACTGACATGATTTTTTAAAAATATTTTATTTATTTATTTTTAGAGAGAGAGGAAGGGAGGGAAAAAGAGAGGAGATAAACATCGATGTGCGAGAGATACATAGATGAGGTGCTTCTTGCATGCCCTCAACCAGGGACCTGGCCTGAAACCCAGGCATGTTTCCTGCCTGGGAATCAAACCAGCAACCTTTCAGTTCACAGGTCAGCACTCAATCCACTGAACCACACCAGCCAGGACTTTGACATGATTTTTAATATTGTTCCCCTTTTCACAAACTTTTCCAGTTTTGATGATAAACTTATGGTCACCCTTGCTATGACAAAGTAAAGATTATTAAGAGCAGATTCTGGTACTGTTCATCATTATCATACCAACCATTATGACTCTCGGGACCAGACCACTGGCTATGACCTCATCATGAAGAGCCATGGGGAAGAAAACGGGTGCTCCTGGCTCGGGGACGGAGCGTGGGCAGCTTCAACGGGCAGAGTCGAGTTGCTTCAGCCCTTTCTCCTCTCTGTCACCTCCAAACAAGGACAGTGAGGCGCAGAAACACAACTTCCACTGCAGCAGGCACCATGCGTTCCCTGTCCTGTACCCAACGGTAGGGCGGTCACCCAGTCACAGACACTCCCCTTCCCAGACTCCCTTGCAGGTAGGGGTGATCACATGACCCACAGCACTGCCATGAAAGTGTACTGGGAAGGGGACACGGATCTAGTGACAGCACAAGAATGAAGCCTCTCACTAACGCAGGGAGCGACCTGGTCCTGGAGGTGGCCTTGACCGTGCACCTCCCCACCAGGGCCACTAGGTCTCTGCTACTTGCACCTTATTAATGCTCTTAACGGAAAATCCATCTTCAACCAAGCAGCGCAGCGCAGATGGTCAGGGGCGTGGCGAGAGATCGGGGAGGGCCTGTGACTGAGCCAGCATGGGCCATCTTTCTGGAGCGAGTGACGCTTCTGGGGACTGAGTCAGGGCCTGACCGTGTCTTTGGAAACACGCACGGAATCGGGGCGGGAGACTCCGTGGAGCCTTTTCCGCTGCCCCGCAGAGCAAAGCCAGCTCCTGGTCCCCCATCACCTGCTTTGTCTCCACAGCACACCACATAGTTCACTTACTGGTCTGGTTCACCACTTACCGTCCCTCGCTCGCTACAAGAAGCCCAAGTGCTTGTGCGGTGTGTTTATTTTTGTGGCGCCAGGGTCTAGAACAGGAATTGACACACAGTGGGGGCTTCATAAAGATTTGTTACATGAACGAATGCGTGAGCCAAGAACCGAAAGCCCAGATGAACCCTTTTTAAGGACAAAGTCAACAAAAAATTTTTGAATGCAGTTTTGAATTATAGTTCCCGCGAGCCCCTCCTATATCAATCACTAGAGGGCGCACTTGGAGTCGATGGGGTCTCTGGGGCGAGCCCTCTGGCAGCGGGGGTCTCTCTGACCAGTGGGATGCGCCCAAAACAAGTCTGAGGACTTTGACTTTCGTAGGAAGGAATGAGAGAGGAAACAGAACTGGTACAAATAAAAATAAATGGGGAGGGGAGAAGCAGAGATAAAGCGCGCCTTACTCATTTGTAGGTGGAGGTTAGAGGTGTACGTAACAGCTGCAAAGGTAAGTGGAAGAAATAATAGTGTATCATCCACTGAAATCATTTGGAGAAAGAGACGGAAAGTAGAAGTACCGTATTTTGCCGTGTAGAATGCCTACCCCCACGTTTTTAGCCCAAACTTTCAGGAAAAAAAAACCTTTCATTTTAATTTTTAATTCAATTATTTACTTATTTATATTTAGAAATGAAACCGAGTATCGTATTGCAGGGTATTATTTTACACATGGATATCATTATTGCTTTCTAGAGTTACACTTTTAATGGATAAGCATAAACACAAAAATTAATAACATTAATATAGATATGAAATTAGTACTACCCTTCTATAGTGAGCACCCTTATTTTCCCTCAAAAATTTGGGTAAAAAGAGCGCATTATACACAGCAAAATATGGTATGTTAATTTGGACATTGTTCATAATAGGGAGAAAATAAACATAGTCTAAAGAAATAAATGATTAAGGGCATCACATCCTTATAGTATAATTACAAAGCAAACCACGGCATCAAAAACACAGCTTTCCAAATTGTCGGAAGGCACAGACACAAAAAATAAAACAAAACAGAGACATATGGTGAAACCCGACAACCCCCACAAAAGCTATAAAAGCAGAAAGCACATCATCGACGATAACGGCAGAACCAAGACCAACTGTATCTGCAGGATCTGCCAGCATCCGTGGGCCAGGCGCGCTGCTTAAAAAAAAAAAAAAAAAAAAAAGACCCTCAGACCGAATCGCACAGAAAACCCGCCGCAGGCGGAGTGATCCAGAGGGTCGGTGTAAAAGGGCAGACAGGTGACAGAGGAGTCCCTGCGTCGCCGCACGAGAATGCGAGTGGACTCAATGCCCCTGAACAGTGCACTTCCGACGGTTAAAATGGTGCACGCTGTGTTGCGTGCTTTACCGGATTTTAAAAATAGGAAGGACTGAAACAACCAACAGGGGCAAACGGAGAAAAGCAGGGCTCCTGAGCTGACGGTTAGAGAAAGCTGCGGTTAGGGCCCCAAGTACCGACTGAGCGGGAGAGGGTCCCGTGCGGGCATCGAGGATGAGAGGCGCCACAGCTACAGGGACGAGTGTCCAGGCGCCGAGCAGCACGGCTTCGACACTCGGCGAGGAGGAATGGGTGGAGCGGGAGGAAGACAGACTGTTCCCGTGTCGGTGCATTTTCAGTCTCCTGTCTCTGTCCATCACAGGGGAAAGTGGCCAACACATAAATAAGAGTACATGGGGCCCAATGACCACGTTAGTAACATTGAGTGTGTGTGCGCATGCGTGCGTGAGCGTGAGAAATGGAATCTACCTTCTGTTCAAACACTCTTGAAAACACACACACACACACACACACACAATAAAACTGACCATGGTACCACAAAGAAAGCAAATTCCAAAAGGCAGAATTAAGATAAAATTCTTATACCACAACACACTAGAATGTGACAATATAACAAAACCACAAAACAAAACCAGCTCTACCAAAATCACCTGCAGGCTCCGGGACGGCAGGGCTTTAGTGCAGGCCCAGCGCTACACCCCCAGGGCCGGTGCCCACGCCGGCGCGGAGTGGGCACAGCGGGACGAGGGGCGGGCAGTTAGCAGGAGGAGAGCCCAGGGGCTCACCGCTCCACACTTCCAACCGAATCAGAAAACTTCGATGCCACGGGTGGGTTTCCAGGAAAACAGAAATTACTCAAAGGATCTGAGAAGAGAGAATCTATGCAGACTGACTGCCAAGAAGGAGAGAAACTGGCAAATTTGAAAATTCAAAGCCAGAAATACGAGCAGCGCACGTGGAAGCCTTCCTGGCAAACTTCTCCAGGAAGATCCCGGTCCGCACACCGGCCCAGGCCCGGAGGGTCGCACGCACCACGAGTCTGCGAGTTTGCAGGTTTTGGGGGAGAAGCCTCTGCTGTACCCAGCATTTCCACCCAACAATTACCCTACAAAGGGGCTGGAGGGGGCACGCACGTGCAAGCTTCCTTTTTGCTGCAACGTGGCTAAAGGTGGAGGAATAGGGTCAGTAAAACGTCACCCGCAGGACACTGGCTCAAAAGCAGTGGTCCCTGGCTTCGCCGAAGAACGCACCAGCGCCAGAGAGGGCCAGCCCGCCGTCCAGGAGCCCTGGCTGCTGACAGTCTGCTGTCTCAGGAAGCCATCCTCAGGCACCCTCCTCTCTGATGGCCGTCCTGGAGGGCTGTCCTCAGGAGGGCCTCTCCCCTGAACTTCACAGTTGAATCCCAGCAGCCTCCTGGAGACACCCTGGCATGCCTAACAGGCATTTCGTTCTGTCCAACACAGAAGTCTCCAGCTTCCTTCTACCCCTTGGGGTTCTCCCCACCTTGGCTCAGCTGACGGTGGCTCCAGCCTCCCAGCAGCTCAGGCGGAAAGACCTGGAACTGCCCCTGACTCCTCTTTCTCACTTGGGGGGCTGGCCAGGCCACCTTCCTCTCTCCCCCAGGTTTCTACCCTCTTAACTGATCTCCCTGCCCAACCTCCCTGCAATGTATTCTCAATGCAGAAGCCAGAGCACTCTGTGCTTTTATGAAAAATATATATATTGAGATTGAATCTCTTCTGCTTGAAGCCCTCTAATGGCCTCTTGTCACCAAGGCCCTGGTGACTCTCACGCTGGCCCTTCTGTCCCTTCCTGATGTGGTCCCCTCTCACATCGTCCTCTCCAGCCACAGCGCTTCTGTGCTGTCCCTCCAGCACCCACGGGCACGATGGCCTCGGGACCTCTCCCCTTGCTGTCCCCTGTGCCAGGCCTGCTCTCCTCTGGTCTGTGCGCAGCTCATTTTCTCAGCAACCTCAGGTCCCCGTGCAGATGGCTCCCCAGGGAGGTCTCTCTGAACAACCCCCACGGTGCCCCTGCAGACTTCACTGCTCCCTGCTGCACGGCCTGCCTGCTGGCCTGTCTCCAAAGCCGAGGACTGACTGCCTCCTCACCGCTCCTGCGTCCCACAAGGGCGGGCCTTCTGTGCTGTGTCTGTGGGGACAGCAGACAGTGTCTCTTCTTCCTCATCCTGGCTGTTCCAGGCTGGCATGGAAAGAGGCGCCCTATTTTCTGAGCAGAGGCTGCCTCATTCCAACCTTGGCCAAGGACTCCGAGCTCTACCCCCGCCTCTGGGCCCCTCTCCAGGACGGCCTCTCTATTTTCCTGGCGTGGTTTCTCTGCAGTACCTCCCTAGGGAGACACCTGTTTGGGGGGTGACAGGCAGTGGACTCCAGAGGGGGAGGGCCGTGTGGCGGGCCTCCGTGGTTCAGAGGGCGCTTTGCACTCAGCTGGGCAGCGAGAACAGGCCGTTGCTTCATTAGTTCTTGTATGTTATGTACACATTTTATATGAATTCTTTGGGATAACATGGAACATTTCTACATCAATGATGTTAAGGGAACTCTGCTTCTGGCTTCTGGGGGGTCACTCAGATGCTTTGGCTGGGTGTGTGGGGCTCCTTAGAGCACCTCTTGTCTCTCCTTGTGGGGCCCCCTTCGAAGGACCTCTGTCTGGACTCACCGCTGGCCCACGGGCTTTCTCTATTTGACAGACTCCTCCTCGTCCAGCAGGACCTGCTCACGGGGCCCTTCCCTCCACACAGCCTGCCCGGCTCCCACGGGCGTCTGTGGCAGCCGCCAGCACACTGGTGTGGGGCCGCAGAAGCCTGGGTCCGGATCCTGGTGTTGCCCCTCGCAAGCCGCGTGACCCAGGGCAAGTCACTAAACTTCTCTGGGTGTCAGGTCCTACCGGATGCCATGCTGGCGCGTGGGAGCAGCCTCACTGCGAGCCAGTGAGGACTTTCACCGGCGGGACCGTCCCTGGCCAGGAACACCTCCGACATGGCCCATCTGGACACAGCCCAGCCCATCGCCCCACTGTGTCGCACTGGCCTTGGGAATGCTTTGCCTCTGCAGAGCTTTCCGGAACAAAGCTTCAGCAAATGTCAACTTTCGTTCAGCTTTTGTGGCCGCCATGCCTCAGCCACAAGGGAGCTGCTGCCCACGAGAGCAGACAGGAAGCTGTGGCTCCTGTCACCAGGAGTCCCCCTCCTCCCAGGCACTTTCCGTGTTGCCTGGCCCCTCGGTGCCAAGCAGGCCACCAGTGCACCTGCCACCAGAGCCAGAGGCTTCCTCGGCCAGGCCAGGGCTGGGGGCACAGCCCCGATCAGGCGTGAGCTCTGCCCTCAATGACCCCGAGTTGGTGGGGACCCAAACCAGAGTGGCAGGTCTGCACTTGTGTCAGCAGTGAGCACCTGGGGGCCTGGGGGCGTGGGGGCGTGGGGGCAGCGGTCAGGGAAATCTCTCTGGGGCCGATGCCAAGCCTGGCCTGAGCAGAGTCAGTCAGGAAGATGGGAAGGGACCCCAGGAGGAGGGTACCGTCCAAGCCAGGGCCATGCAGAGGATCCCAGCGGGCGGCACAAGGTGCTCCAGGCAGCGCTGAGTCTGGAGAGGCGGCCACCGCCAAGCGCTTCACCTGCCAGGCGAGGGCATTTAAACAGTCCCGCCGCCCCTCCCAATTCTAACAAAGGTGGAGTCAGGACTGGCGCGGACTAGGTGTTCCTTTCCTACATCGGCGGCTCACTTAGCTCCCCAGCACCCCTGCAACATGAGGTCTTGGCTCCCCCTGTTACAGACGAGGGAGGGAAGGGAGGGAATGTCACTTGCCCAGGGTCACGCAGTATCCAGTTAGTGGTGGGGCGGGGACTCCAGCCGGGCCTGCTGACTACAGAGAGCAGAGGTCTCCGATGCAGGGCAGTGGCCTGGGGTGTGAGTGAGGGTCTGGGGGCTGGGGGAAGGGAGGCCAACCGGGCAGCGGCCCTGTGGCCCTGCTGACCGGGGCTGGCTGCACCTGCACCCTAATCAGAAGGTTAAGACAGTGACTTGGCACTTCCAGACGGCTGAGAGCCTGTGACAAGGGACAAAAGCAGAGGAATCACAAGGCACAAGGGCCTCGCTGCGGGGAGAATGAAGACCAGGAGGCCCAGCAAGGCTCAGAGCCCACGGTTGTTAGTTTAGCGCTGACTGGCCCTGCCAGGTGTGGGGCTAAGGGCACCGTGTTTTCCTGTCACATTCCCTCAATGACACGAGAGGTGGAGACGCGGTCCCCGTAGCTGACAAAGGAGCAGACAGTATAGGGGGAGCGAACCACAGGGCAAAGATGGCGACCCCACAGAGGGGAGACTGCAATCCTACAGACACCTTTGGTGGCTACCAAAGGCGCGGTCCCAGGAGGCTGCATGGAGGAGGTGTGCTTGGATAATGACGATGGAAGTGAAATGCACGCATTGGGTCAGTGCCACAGTAAACTACAATGAGTTGCTCCTACGAGGCCCCCTGAACCCGCTAAGATGAAAAGGGCAGACTGCACCCCATGCTGGGGAGGGGCAGGGGAGCCCCAAATGTCTAGCTGCTGGGGAAACTGGAGGGCGGTACATACCGAAGCTGACCATCGCCTGTCCTGTGACCCCACATATAGGCCTGGGTGCCCCGTCCTGACCCCCAGAAACTGTGAATGGAGCCTCACGTGGTGAAAGAGATTCTGCTGATGTGAACAGGCCGAGGGCCTGTAGGTGGGGAGATGGTCCGGCTTCCCCCAGGGGGCCTAGTGTGATCAAAAGGGGCCTTAAAAGCGGGGGGACGAAGGGTCAGAGTCAGAGAAGGGTGCGTGTCCCCTCCCTAGGTTCCCGGGGGTGGGACAGAGCAGCAAACTCGCCCCCACAGAAGCCCCTCCCTTGTGGATCAGACCAGCAGGTGGGAAGGCAGATGGTCCCCAAATGACAGAGACAGTACATCGGTGTCAGGCAGTGTGGCAGCCCGAGCAGTGAGACAGGGGGTCAGCAGGGGCTGGGGGCCAAGGTGGGTGGGCCAGTGCCTCTGCAGGTGCAGGGCTGAGGCCGCTCCGGCTTTGGCCCTGGCGGGTAGGGGGACCGGGGCTCCGTGGGGCGCTGTCCCTGGCTCTGGGCACTTCATTCTTCATGCCCGGCATGAGGCCGCCTTCCCCTCCCTGCCCCTTCCTGACTTCCGGCCATCTCTGGGGAGCTCGGGTCCTTTAAACATCTGCATCCTAAAGGTTAATTTTTAATGCTGCTTTGGTAAATATTTGATGTCCTTGCCTTTCCGGGAGATCTGAGTTCTACATGAAGCGGCTCCAAGTGCTTCGGGCGCTGTCCTTTCATCCCGGCCTCTGTCCAGAACCCCCTCCTCCGTCCGCACAACAATGCTCTCCCCGCCTCCTGCCATGAATTTTTCAAAGCACTTCCCACATCCATTCTTGGCCCTGACCGCGTCTCCACCAGCCGGAAAGATGTGCAGAGAGCTTTGGAGTTGAAAGACCCTGTAGAAGCGTCTCATCCCTTTGTCCCACACGAGGGACAAGTGAGGCTGGGAGGGACACGGCTGCCCAAGGTGACATGGTTTGCCAGTGGTGGGGCAGTCGAACCAGTAGGCGGGACCCCAGCCCAGGGCTCAGCTCCAGGGCTGGGATGTTCGGGAGGACTCAGCCAGTGCCCGCCCTCACCCCATGTAGTGGGCACAGATGCCAGGACAGGCCAAGCTGGGACAGGGAGCAGGGAGAAGTCCTCCAGGGAAGGGAGGGAGGCCTGGGGGAGCAGAGTGGCCGGGGCAAGGATGGACAGGAGCTTGTGGGCAGGTGGAAGCACCGAGGGAGGTGCTTCCACCAGTGTGTAGCTCAGAGAGGCAAAGCCACTTGCACAAAGACACACAGCTGAGTAGCCTGGAGCCCAGGGGCCTGGCCCAGGGGACCCAGAGCCCTTGTTGCCATACCCAGGCCGAAGGTCCAGCAATGGACGTGACGGAGCCAATCCCCGACCTCCAAGCCAATGCCATCTGGCAGACGTGCCCCCAGCTCCTGCTGGACACCTTGAGAGTGACAGGAAGGACATTCTGGGGGGTGTTCCAGAGGTCACCCTGAAAGCGCCGGGTTCCATCACCCTCACGGAGCTGAAAGCCCATGTCGGGAGGCATCTGCTGCACCAACAAGCATCTATTCTTAGAAACAAACATTTTAGCAATTTCTCTAATGGGGGGCGGGGGTGACAAGGAAAGGCTCCGTGGCCCCCCTGCCCCACACAGGTGGAGGTAAGCCCTTCCTCCTTGCCCTGCCGGGTGGATCGGGAAGCTGGACTTTAAGAGTCCCTGAACTCAGTCATTTGGGGGCCATAACAGTCACCGCCCCACCACAGTTTCCATTCCCAGTGGCCCCGCTTCCCCGAGTTTTCCTTGCAGCCCAGAGAGCGATGGCGTGTCCAACTGACCTGGAGGGGCACTCCTGACCGGTGGGTAGTCTGGAGCCCCCGGAACCACCCGGGCCTCGGCGGATCCTCTCTTTGCTCACTGCCTGGCAAGCCGGCACCTTTGTCTCGCTAACCAGGACTGCAGCAGCCAGGTCAGGAGTCTTGCTCAGTTCCAAACTGGTGTTCGGGGCAGGAGGCAGTGGGGTCTCCTCCGGGGCAGGATGGCAAGAGCTGCTCCGAGGACGAAGTGTGCCTGGCAGTGTGTCTCTGGAATAGGGGTGCTATGGGGTTGAGCACCCACTCTGTGCCCAGCTCCTAATGGGGATATCTCCATGCCCCTGACACCCCCATATCCCAGGCAGGCACACAGACATGGGAGAAGTGAATGGCAGCCCTTGGTCACAGGGCCTGCGGATCCAGCTGGCCCTCGTTCACCCACCCTGCCGAGCCCAGATACAGTGGACCCTCGGCCGGAAGAGGGGCTGTGGACAGCCAGGCTCAGTCTAGTTTATTCTAGAAGTGCATCCTCAGAGTGACTTCTCCACCATTTCCTCTAAGGTGTATTCGCCCGGTAGCTGGATACATTGATTTTTCCTTCTCTTTTATCCTCAGCACTTACACCAGGCACAGGCGGCCCTCACTAAGTGCCTGTTGAAAAAACAAGGAGGTTCAAAGTGCCTGGGCTGCCCCTCACGGTGAACTGCTTCCAAGAAAGAAAAGCAAGATGGAGCTGGAGTGTTTGCAAAGGGGCTGATGGCCCAAAACGCTCCCTTTGGGGACCCAGCGCAGATGTGTGACAGGACAGAGGGGCCACTCTTTCTGCTGGCCGTCTCCCCTGCTTTCTTTGCTCGGGAGGGCCAGGAGCTGCAATGGGTGGATGAACCCCCCTTCCAGGCCACCTGGCTTCTTGTCCCAGCTACCCTGGTCCCCAGAAACACTGGGCTCCTGCTCACACACGTGCACAGGAGCACACGCCTTCCCCAGAGTGAGGAGCACGGAGCGCTGGGGCCGGTGCGCCATTCGAGGTGCTGAGTGGGTGAGCTCTGGAGCTGTGAGCTGTGGAGAGTGGGCGCCGGCGAGCCCTTCACGACCGGTCCTCCAGCGGGGAAGAAGAGCTCTACCCTGTGGCGCTTGCTGCCCATTTCCGTGGTGTGAACACTGCCCACACGAGGTCCCAGACCTCGAGGTTGGGAAGAGACAGGGGCGCAGCCACCCGGATGCAGCTCTTCACTGCATGGATTCAGTAGCTGTAGGGCCTCGGGAACACGAACAGCAGCCAGAGCAGCCACACAATTAGGAAGCGAAGAGGTTCCAGGGTCTATTACTTTAGTGTTTTATATAATTTACCTAATTGCACATTTGCATCCTCTCGCTTTTGTCAGCGGCCACGTTGAACAGCGGGCTCCCAGAATTCCTGGAAATCTAACAGCAGCTCTCAAGGGGCCGGGGCAAGGTGGCCCTGGCAGCCCTTGGCTGCGTCTCTGGGTTTATTCTCATGGGAATTAGCGGAAGTCTGGCTCCTCAACCACGGATGCGATTGCTTAAAGCAAGTCGGACTTGTCCGAAAAAGCGACTTGATTTAAACTCGATTAAAAATGTATTAAGTAAATAGTTCCCGGGGAGAGAGCTAGGCAAGCAAGAGGGGCACCGAGGAACCGGGGTCTGGAAAAGACTTCAATTACCACCTGTCTTGGGGGCAGAGCGAAATAAACGCAGGAACGCGCAGCCCCTGGAGGAGGAGGTGCAATTAATTAACAAACTGAGGGAAGGCGATCCAGTTACAGACACAGCAAACCCTGTCAAAACGAGGGTGGGCGCGCCAGGTGCTGGAGACTGGGCTGTGAAGTGACATCCTCCAAAGCCACTGCTGGGGACAGTCGCTTTGGGAACGCGGCTGGCACCAACAGACCGAAACAGAAAGCTGTCGAGCCCCCGGACTCAATAACTTCCCGCTGGGAATCTATCCCGAGGCAATAATTCAAAAAAGGAAAAACCATCAACACCCACAGGTGTTTGCTGCTGCCCCTGCGACACTCTTTGTCACCATAAAAAAAAAACCTGTCAGCTGTATGAATGCCTCCCTGGCAGGACGGCTGAGGTCCTGCTAGCTGGCACACGGGATCTGGATGACTGGGCAGCTGCTAAAATGGTGTTTAGAAAAATTAAGTCACATAGCAGGATAACAACTAATTTAATGCAAGTGAAAAAAATCAGACTGCAAACCTGCATTAGGGCACGATCAGAAAGAGGAACGGCTGCACTTAGGAAAGTAGCCAGCAGGAGAGGCCTGCGGGGTGGGGGTGGGGGGCTTCCCTCTCTCTGCTGCTCCTGCGCTAATAACCTAACAACCCCAATAACTGCAGTCAGCACTCCTGGAGGTACCTGTCCCAGGCTGCCCCATCCTGAACCTCGCTGGGGAAACTGAGGCTCAGAACAGTTAAGTGCTTTGCCCCAGGTTCCTGGCTAGCAAACGCAGGGAGCTCTGTACTCCGAGAACCCAGCTCTTACTCCGAGACTGTGCCGGCCCCGCTCTGTGGGTTTGCTGGGGTACAGTGGTGGGATTTTCCAAGTTAAAACTCTACTTGAGATGGCCCGTGAGTTGCCAGTGCAACTGGGCCCTCCTTGGAGGGGGCGGGGTTCCCAGAGGAAGGAGGCAGGTGGCCAGCTGCCACGTGGATGGACGGGTCACCGGGCCACCCTACCTCCTCCTCTGGGTTCCAAAAAGATTCCAAGGGCTGGGAAAGACCTCCACAGATGGGCAAGAGAAAGGATGAAGGCCCCAAACTACACCAAGCCAACCACGCAAGCAGCCCCGGCCCCTGGTGGCCGCGACGGAGCCAGTGCCGGGGATGTGGGGGGGGCACCCACTGCAAGTTTCAGGTCAATGCTGGGCCCTTGCCAGCGGGGAGCCCCAGACCTCCCAGGCTTTGGGGGCTCCTCGAGGCCCCACCCCCACAGTGGGTAAGGCCAGCCCTGCACAGGGATTCCCGCCACCAGGCCAACATGGGGCAAAGGCTTTGTGAACACCGTGTTGGGGTTTAGCTCCCCCAGCAGGAACAGCGCAGGCAGAGGCTGCTTCCCGCTCCAGCAAGGGGGCTCTGCTCAGCCCCACCTGGGCGTGGCTTCCGCATGGGCGTGGCTTCACACCTGGCTGCTGGCTAACACTCTATGTGCCTCAGTTTCCTCCTCCACGCACGGAGCTCAGGATGACCAAGCTGCCACGCTCCTGGGGACCTCAAACGGCTCCGCTGCAACTGCCGAGCTGAGCAGTTCCTCAACAAGTGAGAGACACTGCCGTTAACAAGAACAATGGGCTCGCTCGCTGACCCAATGCCTGCTGGGCACCCACCCAGAGCCAGGCGCTGGGCAGAAGAAGATGCGTTCACTCCACACCTGTTTGCTGAGCACCGGCAACCAGGTGCTGACCACACAACAGACCGACCCCCACGCTCTTGGGGTCCCTCAGTGTGGAGAAGACAGCAGACCACACAGCAAACACGGAGGCAGGCGGCGCACAACCCAAGGAAACTGAGGGAAGATGAGGGGGTAGGAAGCGATGGCGGACGGGGGGCTGGTGCTGTTTTATAAACCTTAGTCGGGGAAGGCCTCTCTGAGCAGGTGATCCCCGGGCAGGCACCGGGCGGGGCCGACAGAGGAAGCCCGAGCTGCTCTCTGCCTAGATTGACGGTTTCCATTTCCAGAAAACTCCTACTCATCCACTGAAACCCTGTTTGGGTGTTGATTGCTCCCTAGACAGATGGCACTCGGCCCAGAGGTCTGGAGACCCGTGGGACAGCTGACTGCTGTCTTCAACATCGCAGAAAGCCTGCCCGCCCCCGATGCGTTGCCAGGGAGCGAGGAGGGACGTTTTCAGATCAGTTCCTGCCAGTGAGGGACTCCCGTGTCTCCTCCCTGTGAGCAGACGGCACCTCTTCCAGGTGAGGGGCGTCGGTCACGTCATCTGCTGGAGCACCGCCCCAGCCCCCACTGTCAAAAAAAAAGGCAGCAAGATTGGAACCCAAGCCTGTCAGCCTCTAAGAGCCTTTGCGCCTGCCCGCTCCGCTGTCAGCCTGTAAGAAAGCAGGGACTTTCTAAGAAGACAACCAACCCAATTAAAAAATGGGAAAAGGACTTGAATAGACACTTCTCCAAGGAGGACATACAGAGCATCCAGAGACACATGAAGAGACGCTCAGTATCGCTAGCTATCAGAGAGATGCAAATTAAAACCACAATGAGATACCACTTTACACCAGTCAGGATGGCTATCATAAACAAAGCAACAAACAACAAATGTTGGAGAGGTTGTGGGGAAAAGGGGTCCTTAGTTCACTGTTGGTGGAACTGCAGACTGGTACAACCATTATGGAAAACAGTATGGAATTTTCTCAGAAAAATAAAAATCGACCTGCCTTTTGACCCAGCAATTCCACTGCTAGAATTATATCCTAAGAATCCTAAAACATCAATTTCAAAGAACCTATGCACCACAATGTTCATAGCAGCACAATTTACAATAGCCAAGAGCTGGAAGCAACCTAGGTGCCCATCAGTAAATGAATGGATCAAAAAATTGTGGTACATATACACAATGGAATTCTATGCAGCAGAGAGAAAGAAGGAGCTACTACCCTTTGCAACAACATGGATGGAACTGGAAAGCATTATGCTGAGTGAAACAGGCCAGGTGTTGAAAGACAAATACCATATGATCTCACCTTTAACAGGAAGCTAAACAACAAAACAAACAAGCAAGCAGAAAAAAAAAACAAAGACAATGAAATAGAGAACAAGGGGACAGTGACCAGAGGGGAGAGGGAAGGGAATTTAAGGGGAAAAAGGGGGAGGGATTTGGAGGAACAAATAGGAAGGACACAGGCACGAGAACTAAGGGGGGTGGAAATGAGAGGGAGGTGGGGAGCACGGGGCGGGGGAGGCCGGGATGGGAGAAATAGACAAAAAACTGTACTTGAAAAATAACTAAATAAAATTTAAAAAAGAAAAGAAAGCAGGGACTCGTAGCGGGCGGAGTTGCTCCGATGCTGGTGCTTGGCTTCCGGAGGGAGTGAGGGCTGGACCCTGGGGCGGCCCCTGCGAGGCAGCTCCTGCCTGGGCAGGGGCGGGAGGGGTTCCGAGGCCGACACCTGGAAACGCTCCAGTCCCGGACCTGGCCCTGCTCTGAGAGGTGGGAGGAGGACCAGAGCAGGTGGGGAATCGAAAACCCCAGGTGGCCTGAGCCAGGGAAGTGGGTCACTGAGTGATGGACCGTCATCTCTCGGTGGACAGTTAATGCGGCCATTAAAGCAGTGGTTACAAAAAGGTCTCAGCAAGGCAGGAAGCTCGCCAGGACATAATGCTGAATGAAAAGCCCATGACACAGTTTTACATGCGGATGGCAGCGACTGTGAAGTGAAAATGCACAGATGAGGGAAGAAAGCCGCAGGGGCAACGGCTGCACTCGGTGCCAGGGCTGCCAGCATGACGCAGATGGCAGGGACAAAGAGAGAGGCCACCAGGCTGACAGGGTCAGGAGGCAAAAGCAGGGAGAGAGAAAGGGGGGCCCTCGGGCACAGCGGCGGGCTGTGGGGGCTTCTGGGTGGGACACAGAGGGAAGAGGAACTCTTGGGGGTGCTCATGAGCATTCTGAGGCCTCTTGGCCTCGTGCACATGCTCTGGCACTTCCTGATGCGACCATCAGGTGAGGACACACTTGGGTGATAGACAGCCCAGAGTGTCTGCCGTGAAGGACGCACGTCTGAGCAGACCCACCAGCGGGAATAGGCCAACAGGCTATGTGTCACTTCCACTCGTCACTTCCATACCACCAGGAGCCCCCGTCAAACTTTGCTGAGCAAGGCCGGGTCTTTGTGTCCTGTGTGATCGATGGGGCAATTATTCGATCAATAAGCACAAGCTGATTTAAGTGTGCCCTGTTAATTATTTAAGTCATCCATTATTGAAAAGGTCACCGCCCATTAGCTGTTTAAGTGGTCATTCGCTAGCATGGTTGCATCTCCCGTGAGAACACAGCCATGGTGAACTGAGCACCTACTATGTGCCAGGCATTTCATCCTCAGGACAAGCCCAGGGTGAAAGGGGTGCGTTCTTCCTGAGGACTGGAAGGAAGGTTAAGGGGGTGAAGTAACTTGCCTGAAGTTACGAGCTGGTAAATGGCAGGGATGGGACTTGAACCTGGCTTGGGTTGCTTTCAAAGCTCATGGACTTGGCAGTGACCACTGTGACATAGGTTTTTGCACCTCAGTCTTGCAGCCTGGGCACGGTGTTATGACGTCCTGGGGTCATGTGCCGGTGGCTGCAGTTGAGCAGGCCCCCTGCACCCCCAGAGCGTCAGAACCCCTGCGCCCAGCCCTAATTGGAGCACCTGCACTCAGCCCGGTTCCTGCAGGGGCTGACTCCTGCCAGCAGCACAGACGGGCCCTGCTCCAAGGTGCACAGGCCCCGCCCCCTTCTTCCGGCTCGGCTCTGCGGCCAGGGCCCCCCAGCTCAGGTTTCTCCCCTCCCGCCCGTCAGACTGGGACCAGGCAGACATGAGAGTCACAGCAGAGGAGGTCGGCCTGGAACACGCTCCCCCAGCCCTACAAGAGCAGTCCCCCAAGACCCACCTCCCTCCCTGGCTTCCTCCCCTCCTCCCGAGGCTCACCGAGCAGGCTGCCCGCACTGTGCTGCCTCAGATGCCTTCCGGGACTCAGCACGTGTGCAGGATGGAACCCAAGAGGCTCACGTTCCAAATTCATGCTGAAAAACCTTCCCCCCTGCCCCTCACAGACCGATTTGCTTTCTTTAACCAAACTTCGAAAACTTGGAAAGCCACTCGATTTCCCCTTTTGCCTTGGCAGCTGGGGAGCTCCCAACGCCAGTTAACACTCTGTGACAGTGACTCTCACACCAGGCTCTAGGTGCAATCCACTTGCAAGCTATGCTTCCAGGCTCCATTTCCTCCCCTCGTTTTGACTCCCCTGTCCGGGCACATGTTACGATGGGCAACTTCGCATCTTTCTTCACAAATAATCAGGTAACTGACGAGTCGAACACAGTGGTGATAATCATCTAGTATTTTCCCAGCTCTGTGGGCAGCCGGGGACCCGATTGCAACCACTCACCAGGCAGACGAACTCTGGAAGGTCACCAGCGGTGGGCTGTGGGTGTCTCCCTGCAGCGTGTGCACAGCCTGGGGGGCTTGTGGCAGGGAGCCTGGGGGAGGCTGGGGCTGCGGGGCCGGCTGTGCTGGCCGGGGCCCCCGGGCAGGGTTCCCCCACCGCCGGGGGTCCGGCTTCATCCAGCGTCCATGGATGCCCCACCGCGCCAGGTAAACCTTGCAAATGTCGTAGTTCATGGCCGAGTAATACAAAAGATCCAGGACCAGCAGCATCAGCACGAAAAACCCATAGATCCACACTCCCAACAGGGCGGTGTAGTTGCTGGGGAAACACAAAGCAACAGAGAGGCTGAGAGGGACGACAGCGGTCAGTCGGCTGGGCGATCGGAGAACACAGCGCTTTTCCGGGTCCCAGGGGGCAGGGCCCTGAGGACTCCTGGCCCCCTTTCCTCACACCCACCCTCCCCATCGTCTCCCCGAACTGCCCCGTCTGCCTCCTCCCGGACCCTGGAATCCGCTGCCCTGGACCCTGTCAGCTCCCCCACACTCCAAGTCCTTGGGCGGGGGACTTGGTGGGGACGGGAGGGGCAGACACTGGTAAACCTGTGACCAGACCATGAAAACTTGGAAAGCCACCCATTTTGCCCTTTTGGAGGGGACTCTCAGTCGGGCGTTCGGGGCTCCCAGGCTGTGGCAGACTCTCCCTTCACCCTCAGGTCCCCCCAACATGGGTGCTACTCACAGACCTGCCATGGACAGACCTGTCCCTTGTGGGTGCCCCCTGCTGGCCCACCCCCGGGGCCCTTGTTAAGCTGTTTCTGGCCCCGGGATGCCAGCTCCGCCCCATCTTGCTGGGCCCAGGCCAATGGGGGACTGCTGTCGTCTCAAGACAAATTGACCCAAGTTCCAGAGCCGTAAGCCCCTGCCCCTCAGCACCTACACAGTGCCTACCTCCCACCCCCACAGGCTGCGGAACTCGGCCAGGGCACCCAACTCAGGCCCGGCTTCTTCCCAGCCTGCTCCCAGCCTCCCTCCTTCTCAGAAGCCCAGGAAACAGGGCATCAGCTTGGCCGCCCCTTGCACGCCCCGCGCAGCCGTCACTGGTCCTGGCTGTTCCACCTGCCCCCTGCCCTCCCTCTACCCCCGCCCCTCTCGGTCCCCTTCACCAGGCTGTGTGCAGCAGGGGGGTCTCAGGGCCCCCACATCATTGTTGCCCTTCATTTACCCAGCATTTCCCACCGAGGGCTTGGGCCCTCCAGAAGCTGCGAGTGCCCACAGCCCCTTTGTGCAGCCTGGACCCCCGCCCCAGCTGCGCCTTCACCAAGGAGCCGGCCCTGCTGGCTCTGACGCCAGGCCTTCCGTTCCGCACCTGCTTCCTCCCTGGCCGGACTCCAACCACCGCCTCTTGGAGACCAGACGTGCTGTTCCTCCAACAGGGTGGACCAGGCCCCTGCTCCAGCCTGGGCGACCCTGAAGCCCAGCCCCACCGCCGGGACCACCTGGTGTATATCTTCCTGCCCAGGCCAGGTCCAGGTGTGCCCCCTGCCCCCTATGCCCAGGGAGGGCCCTTTTCCCGGCTTGCCGCTGCAGCTGGGGCTGCTTTGCTCTGAGCAGTGCTCACCAGGGACTCCGGCTGTTTAAAGAGACCAGTGTACCAATCACTCAAACGCCGCTGCTGCCATCTGCCCATGTGGGTGTGCCCCGGCGGGTGGCAGACCCGTGGCCTGCCCCTGAGAAGCGGAGCCTCGCTGCCCCACAACCCACAGGGCAGGACCCACCCCAGCTCTCACCAGACAAGGCCTCTCCTTGTCCTAGGTCCCCATAGCAGGTCCCTCTAGAACCTGCCTGGAGCCGGGGAGCTGGGCTTGGGTTCTGGTTCCTCATTGGCCCGGCTTTGCTGTGTGGCCTGGGAGAATTGCTGCATCTCTCTGGGCCTGGGGAGCAATGAGGTGGAGCCCTTCTGGTCTCAGTTCCCAGACTCTGCACCTGTTTTCCAGCTCAGTTCACGCCAGCCCAGCCTTGGCCTCAGCAAGGAGATGGGGCTACTCCCCTCCGACCACCTCCCAGGGCTGGACGGGCCAGGATGCTCACTGTGCTCACCTGTGCCCTCTGCCTGGAATGCCCTCCTCCCCACCCCACCCCACCCCTAGTGGCCCCTCCAGGGAGAGACCTCTGCAGGTCGGAGCCCTCGACAGAGCGGAGCAGGCACTACAGGAGATCGGGGCTGCATCTCTGCCTGAGCCATGAGTAACCAGAAAGTTTCTATCACAGCCACCTGCCTGCAGTCCCACCACCAGCCACCACCTCCATGAGGCCGGCAGGAGTCTTGGGGGCTCGTTCAGGCTAAGGTGTGAGTGACTGCCAGTCTTGTGCAAAGGCAGCCACACTTACTGGGAGACGCCTGAATGTGCCAGGACTCCCCTGGCAGCTGGTGTGGCATGCTGCGGCAGGAGTCCTGGGGTGGACATCCCCAAGGACAGAGGAGGACATCCCTGGAGCCCCCACAGGGGTGTGTAAGCACTGTGCTTCCTCAGGGATTCCCGAGGCAGCAGCCGAGGGGGCTGAGGCAGGGTACAGGGAGGGGCCAGCAGGGGCAGTTGTTTTCGGACACTGCCCTGCAGGGAGGGAGTCCAGGACGGGGTCAGCTGGGGGTGGCGGCTGGACCGTGGCTGGGCCTGGAGCCTCCCGGACTGGGAAATGGCACGTCACGGAAGCAGCCGGGCAGGCATTGCTCTAAACGCTTCCACCTCTCAGCCCCTCCAACACCTGTGTCCAGAGGGAGGGTTATTGGTATCATCCCCACCCCCTGTTTACAGACAGAGCAGGAGGCTCAGAGGAAGAAAAGGTGTGTCTGAGGTCTCACGGCCATTCAGTGGCAGAGCCGGGACTGAACCCGCAGTCTCACCCCGAGACACACATCCAACCATGGCCACATCCCCCCTGGACAGGTGCCCCCCAGGTTCTGAGAGCAGACCAGCCAACTCCAGCGCTTTGTCTACGCTACTCCTCCGCCTGGAACTCGATCCTGACCTGCTGTGCCCCCAGCTGGCCCTGCCCCCATGTCTCAGAACAGCTGTCACCTTCTCCAGGAAGCCACCCCTGGGCTCCTAAAGCCACTGGGTCTCCCAGAACACAGGATGCTGCCTTCACTGTTCCGTGGGACTGTTGGCACCTTGGGATCACAGCTGCCTGGGGCCGGGACCGGGTCGTCTTATCTCTGTGTGCCCAGATGTCAGCACAGGGCCACCTTTGACGCTATGTAAGCCAATGCACACTGAGGGCTGACGGCAATCTGGTGACCATGGTGGCCTGGACACTAACTTCGTCACTAGGCTGCATCTTCCCTGCACACGCTCACTAAGAGTTAACAGTCTGACAGCGATCACAACACTCAGTGCCCGGGGTCACCGACTGAGAAGCCCATCGGTCTCCCCAGTTCACAGAAGAGGAAATGAATCTCAGAGGGACAGAGCCCCTGCTAAAGGCGCACAGCCAGAAAGTGGCCATGCTTGGTTGGCATCCGGGTCCACTTGACTTCAGACTGTGCTGAAACTTGGAGAAATCCCAAGGTCAAGTCCAGGACAAACACCCAGGGAGCCGGCTCACACCTGTGTGGGTACCCACTTGTCCCAGCTCGCCTGCCACCGGGACCTGAGGATGGGCTCCAGTCCCCCCCCCCGCCCCCCGCACCATCTCATCATGTCCCTGTCATCACAGACAGGCCTTGGTGACACAGATCTTAGAGAAGGGGATCTGGAACGCCCCCTGCAGGAGGTGCCCCCTTCCCTGACTCCCACTTCCCTGGAGGCGGCAGCCAGCTGGGGAGTCAGGCCACGGGCACCATCACCAACGGCTCTCTTGCCTTCCACGGCCAGCCCTGTTCATGGCTGGCTGGCTGGGAGCATCTTGTTTTTGTTTTTTTTAATTTAATTAAAAAATATGATCTGGAAATTAATTCTGTGCAGATGCAGAGGTCTTTTATGGGTGTGTGTGTGTGTGTTTAAAGGGCAGAAGCTAAAATAGAGGCCGTTTTATGGGGCAAGATGTGAAGCCAGCCAAACTTCAAGCTCTTCATTCTATTTTGGGACATTTGCTGATTTGCATTCTTTGGATGTTTCCAGAGCAATGAACGAGACCTTCTCTGACCGAGGAACCTCACTGAACACCTTCCGGAGATGGGAGCAAGCAGGTCAGCAGAGAAGCAGCTGCGCCTGGTGGGAGCCGGGGCAGACGGAAGAGGGGAGCCCTGTCAGCACCCAGCAGGGTGTCCGGCCTCACCCAAAACACCCCAGCACCCAGGCCACTGTGAGGCAGCCTGTGGGCTGTGGCGGCCGGCTAACCGGTGCTGAACTCTGGACTGGGTCAGGGCTGTCTGAATGCCAGTGCCAACTCGGCAACACGCACTCACTGTGGTCTCGGGAAGCCATCTGCAACCCGGATGACAGGGCTCGCTAGGTGTGTGTGCGGCGCCAAGGCTTAGAGAGATGCCACGGGGCCTGGAGGAGAAAGGGCCCGGAGGGGCTGCTCCTGTGACTAAAGCATCTGGGTGCTCACCGCTCCCAGCCCAGAGAGGCAAGGCAACTTGCCCAAGGTCACACAGCAGAACGAAGTTGTCCAGTGCCTGAGACACATGGGCTTGGGGCCAATGAAGTAGCATCCACAATACTCGCTGGCCCTCCCTACAGGCCTGCCCCCGGGATCCAGCCTGGGTGTCTCCCTGGCTGGAAACAGATTTGGCCCAGTGATGTGCTTTGGCCAAATCAAACAAACAAACAAATAAACAACAAAAAACCACACAAAAATAAACACAGGTTGACACTGTTGCTCCCGAATGGGAGTTGCTCTGTGGCTTTGCTGACACTCTTCCCCTCTGCTGTGGGGGCTGCTCCATCAGCCTGGGGCACAGAATGCTCATGCCAGAGCCACAAGGGACCTCAGAGAGACCTGGGGTGGGAGCCAAAAATAAGCCTTTGTGCCTCAAGCCCCAGGGTCGTCCCTGGGGCTACTCGTTCTCATGGCATAACTGAGCCCGGGTCTCGAACCCCACTCTGCCGTGCGGACACTGTGTGACCACGGGCAAGTCCTCACCCTCTCTGAGCCTCGGCCCTGGTGCAGCGTAGCCAGCGAGGCCTCCTCTATGGAGACACCTCCACGCAGGTGAACGGGTTGGTGGGTGGCCCCTCCCACCACCCCAAGTGCTCCTAAGTGCTCACTTGTCTCCCGTCCCCGTGTGTGGGAGACCCTCCCCTGTCTACAAGGCCGCCAGTGTGAGGAGGTCTTACACCTAATGGGCCTTGATGGGGTTGAGCAACCAACAAGACCACCGAGGCTTCCGACCTCATACCAGGGCTGGACTCAGAGCCCGGAGCATGCTGGGGGGTGGTGCCCGGCCCACGGGACCAGCCCAGAGCACCGGGGGCCCTGCACCCGGCCCTCTGTGTGACTGGCACACTTCTGAGCACTGGGGAAGGACAGCTTCAGGGAAGAGGTTTCAGGTGCAGAGTGAAGCCCTGGTCCACCTGCCCCTCCAAGGCCTCTGAGCATGCTCTGTAGTGCTGGGAGCCCTCTCCCACGTGCCTGCCCCAGAGTCCACCTGTCTGGCGAAGGAGCACCCCGGCCTTGCACAAAACTGCTCTCCTTGTCACCAGGGCCAGTGAGACCTGTCCTCCGAGAGCGGACTGCTGACCCCTCACACCCCACCCCGTGCCCATCCACCCTGTGCCCAGGGCAGACGCTCTGGCCCAGTACCCGCATTGGAGAGTGAGCGGCACCTCTGTCCTGAACACCAGGGGTCCCTCGCCTGGCACTGGGCTGGGCATGGCTGTGTCCCTTGCTCAGCCTGCTCTTCCTTCCGCCAGGCAGCCAGAGCCAAAACAAAGCATCCTTTTCCTCCCGGAAAACACAGATAAATGTCGTCAGCAGCGCTCTCCAGTGCCCTGTCAGTGGTCCCGCCTCCTGGCTGATTGACTGGCAGGGCGGCAGGGTGGCAGGGTGGGTAGGTGCCAGGTAGTCCTTGCCCCTGATGGACCTTGTGCATCTTCATGAAGCCAGACCTGGGTCACGGCTGCCCTGGTCGGTGCAGACCGAGGCCGGTGGACGCTGCCCTGTCTGGGATGTGGGACCAGCTGGCCTCTTGGCTGAGGTTTGGTGCATCAGACACATCCTGGCAGTGGCAGAGCCAGTGGCCAGGACAAGGACCTGGGTGTCCCCCAGGTCAAGGGACTGGAGCAACAACAGGTGAGCGCACCTGCCTGAGCCTGGCCCTTCCTTCTCCCTCCTGGAGTAGCTGTGAGGATTAACGACTCACCCAGGGGATGACCAATCCAGTGCCCCCAAGGGCGGGGCAGTCCCCGAGAGGGACTCCACCTGGCTCCCCTCACACACCAGGGCCCTCCAGGACCTCCTGGCCTCGCAGGCCCTGTCCCTCCGGGTCCACAGACCCACCCTGAACAGAGCTCTGGGACTCAGCTCTCTCCTCCCCACGGCACAGCTCCAGTCGCCCCTCTGCCACACCCTCCCCCACGCCTTGCTGCCCTCAGGAGAAAGTCTGAGCGCCCACCCTGCTCCCTCCCGACCCCACTGCCTGTCCGGTCCCCACTATTCTCCTCACACGTGACACTAGGGCCCAGGGTTGGGACTCTGCCTGGAAAGTCTCATTCCTCTGGACCCTGTGGCTCCCACCGTCTGAAACACTTGCAAACACACAGGACTGGGCCCAGGCCTCGCTCCAAGGGCGCAAGGAGCTGTGTGACTGGACCAGTGGGGTGAGGAGTGGGGCTCACCGCACGACCAGGCAGCTGCTGGGCCACCCTGGGCCCGTCCGGGATGTGGAAAGGGAGGTGGTGGGTGGGGCACTCAGTGAAACAAGGAACAAGACATCCCCCCAGAGTGGTGGCTCTCCCCCGGGGGCTGATCCTGCACCCACACTTCATCGTCCGAGACTCGGCTGCCTGGCACAGCCAGGGTGCTGGGTGGGGCCAGCAGTGCAGCCCCCCAGGGAAGGGCGGGCCCAGGTGCCCACACGGCTTCCGCCCGCATCCCCGCCTGCGGCCCCTCCGGCTCCAACCTGGGCCCCATGGCTCCGCCATGGACCGGTAGCCCTAACCAGGCAGGTTACTTGGCTTCTCCCAGACTCTGCTTCCTCCAGTCTGTGGGCGAAGGATGGGGACTCAGAGGGGAGAGCTGAGCACAGAGCCCGTGCACCGCGCTGCACGCTCCGTAACACTGTGCCGCACACTGCGTAACACCGGCCGCACGCTCTGTAACGCCGTCTGAACTTCCAGCATAAGAGCTGAGCTAAGCTTCTGATCTTCAGTGTTTCCGGTCCCCGGAGGGAAGGCCTCTGTTTGGGGCTCCCGCTCTTCGCCAGCATGGCCAGGGCCCACTGTGAGATCCGTGTGACATCCTGTGTGAGGGCTCGAATTACAGAAAGCTGCCGGCCGCCAAACCAGGGTCCCAGACACCGCTCACCAGAGCCTTGGAGAAGTCTGGCCATGCTCCTGTCTTCTGTCTGGCGTTTGGCTGGCAACCACAACAGGACATGTTGGGGTCCTCACCCCAGTCCTGGCACTACTCTCCCCCCTCAGGGCATTGGTCGTTGCTCTTATAATCGGCTTGGGCGAGATTCTGGGCCTGGTTCCCACCCTTGTCACGGGCAGGCCTTGCTGACAGACTCCACATACAGGATTGTTCTAAGGCCTGAGCAGATGGGAAGACATTCACCCTGCATCTGAGGAAGGAAGGCTGGGGAGCCAGCTGTGGCCGGAGGAGGGGAGACGGGGAGAGAGTCAAACTTCCTGCCTGACCAAAGGGAACAGAGAGGCGACTTCCCCAAGCGAGCTGGGCGTCGTGGGAGAGCGCCAGAGCCCCAACCTCAGACAGGCCAGGACTCGGAATCCCTTCGACAGTCACTCAACAGACACTCCTTCCAAGTGGGTTTTTCTTCCCCACAAAAAGAATACGTTTGCCCTAAGAATCAGCCTCAGAGTTATTAGCGAAATATCTGAAGCATCCCCATTCAAGTGAGGAGGAGGATAAGAATGCCCGACAATTTCACAGCCTGTTTTAGAGGTGCTTGCCAACAGGATTAGACAAGAAAAAGAAGTGAGGCACAAACTTGGAAAGCAGGAAATAGTGATCATTGTTTGCAAATGGCAAAGTAAACCTAAGAGAAGCAACTGAAGAAGTATTACAGAGATGAGAAATATTAGTAAGCTGGCTGCGTGTAAAATTCATGTGTAGAAACCACTGGGTAAGATCCTCTGAACAGCAGTTGCTTAGAAGATCTAGTGGAAGAAAAGACCCTATTTATAGTAGCATAAAAATACATAGAAATAAATGTGAAAGATATGTATGATATCTATATAAAGGAAACTCCAAATTACTATGAAAGACAATTTGAACAAACGGGAAGACAGAGCATGTTCTGGGAGAGGAATATTCAGCATCATGAAAAGTCAAATCTCCTGGAGTTAATGTATGAGTTCAACACAATCTCGGGAAAAATACCAATTGGGTTTTTGGAGGGGTGGGCAGGGGCACCACACAAGCTAATTCCCGAGTCCTTATAATGAAAGAGCCGTGGAGAACAGACCGAGACGACTTTAAAGCACAGTAAAGGTACAGCGTGGTATTGACCACAGCCCGGTGCTCGCATGTGGGTAGAAAATCCACTTCACACCCAGTGTTCCCTACCTAATACTTTAATACTCAAAGTGAGTACATTACAGAATATGAGTTTGCATTTCTCGCCAGTGGGAAAAAGACAGACAACTCAGTGGCTGGTGTTGGGACAGTAGACTATCCACCTGGAAAAATTAAAACAATTTTGATTCCTACCTCAAAGCTGATATCCAAATACATTTCTGACAAAGATTTGAAGGCAACAAATCAAAACATAAAAGAAGTAAAAAAAAGGGGGGGGTATTTTTAATGATGTCAGAGTAAAGAAAGTCTTTCTTAGTATGATACAAAAGCCAGAAGACATTTTTAAAAATTAGACACAACTGACTATATAACAATTACAAATAAAGCATGAGCCCTGGCTGGTGTGGCTCAGTGGACTGCGTGATGGCCCGAGAGCCAAAGGGCCACCAGTTCAATTCCTAGTCACAGCACATCCCTGGGTGGAGGGCCAGGTCCCCAGTAGGGGGCATTCGGGAGACACCACACATTGATGTTTGTCTCCCTCTCTTCCCCCCTCCCTCCCCCTCTCTCTAAAAATGAATACATAAAATCTTTTTTAAAAATTGAGCATGGGGAAAAAAATCACAAATTCAGACACATTGTGAAAATCTTTGTAATGCATATTCCCTTCACATGTAAAGAGTTCCTATAAATAAGTAAGAAAATGGACAAAGATACAACAGAGGCCGTATACGGCTAGCTCAGAGGAAGAGAAACACAAACGGCTCTCCGACGCATGACCGGATGCTCAGTGCCGCTCAGAATGAGAGAAGCGCAGGCTGCTTCCGCCTGAGCACACGCCCACTGTTTTCCTGCTCCGAACCCGCCCCTCTGACCACCCCTCAGGGCCCCCTCCATCGGCCCCGTCTCAGGTTCTCCAATCACCCCAGGGAAGGAGGCTGTGTCCGAGTAACCTCTGGGTCAACGGTACCAACAAGAAACTGTCGAACGAATAAGGAACCAATGAAGGAACTTGGGTCCCCTGGGTTTTAGGCCCAAGCACTTTTTGCCTAAAAGCCTTCCACACACATGACCTCATTTAATTTGGCAGCAGTCCTGAGAGGTAGGCGTCACACGCCCATTTCTCAGATGGAAAGGCCGAAGCTCTGAGGATAGAACCAGCCAGAAAACCTGGTCCTTTGAACTCCCCCAGGTTCCTCGCAGCCACCCCCCATCCTGGCTGCTGTTCCCCAACAGCTGCCCCGGGGCATGGGGTGCACAGCCAACGCCCAGCCTTGAGGGGGGCCCACTCGGGGGCGGGGCACTTACTTGTGCGCGTAGCCCTCAGAGCTGGCCGTGAGGTTCGCCTGCATCACCGCCTGGAACTCCGTCTCGTTGCAGCAGTACTTGAAGACTGTGTTGTTATGGTGACAGCACAGGATGAAGGTTTTGTTGTCCGAGAGCCGGGGGCAGTGGAAGCCGAAGTGATAGTGGCCTTTGTGGTCGGTGTAGGGCTCACAGACCCGGAAATGCGCGGACAGGACTGGAAAACAGAGGCCCGGGGCTCAGCAGGTGCCCTCACAGGCCGGAGCACCAGTGGTGGGGCCTGGTGGGGCCTGGTGGGGCCTGGTGGGTCTGGCCTAGGGTCCCGCGGGTCTCTGCCCACCGAGCGAGCCTCACCTCCATCAGGAAGGCCCCTCCGGGCTCCCACCCCCTCCCTCCGACCACAGACCTGCACACTCTGTGGCCCCCACCTGGACTCCTCCCGTGGACCCTCCCTGGCATCTCTGCACACCGCAGGCACTCACCCAGGATGAGTTAGCTACAGCCTTGCAGGCTCTGCCTCCTTTAGGCCAGCCGGCTACTGTAACGGGCAGGTCTGAGGGCCCACTTTACAGATGCAGAAACTGAGGCTCGGAGGCCTGCCGTGACCTGCCTGAGCTGGGAGGTGCTGGTGGAGTGGGCATCCACCCAGGCCTGCCCCCCGTGGGAGCCCTCTGCATGCCGCCATCACTGGCTTTACCCGCCTCTGCCGCTGTGTGGCCAGGGTTCGGGGGAGGCCTGCCAACAAGCCCGGGCTGGCTCTGGGTGCAAGAACCAGTCCCCCTTGGGGAGAAAGGGAACCCGCTGCGTACCTTGGTTTCTACTAAAGCAGTTCCCTAGACCTGAATGTGCCCAGAGGCCTGTCCCAGTGGCCCCGCCTCCTAGTGACAGCTGCCCTGGCCTCAGAGGGAGGCCCCTGTGCAGCCTCTGCGGCTGCTGCCAGCCCAGGACGGCATTTATTACTGTCGTGCCAATGGCGATAAGCAGGAGAGAAACTTGAATAAATATAACAATGGAAAAATCCTGGAGCCGCTGTCTCGGGCTTAATTAGTACCTTCATAAAAGGGATCGCTGTATCTAATTTGTATCACTGAAAAGGGCCCTCGCTGGCTGAATACATTTCTCCAGCCACAAAGGCGCTGCTTTGGCACATGCTCCTCTGGCTGGTTGGAAGCTCTGTCTCCATGAGGGGCGGTCAGAATGCAGCCCACCCAGCTCCTAGTGTCCTCTGCCCGAGCTGCTCGGGGTGTCCCAGTGCGGCCGTGCTGGCCGGTGGACCCCTGGATGGCCTGGGGAGCCCCTGGACCCTGCCCTAAGGCCAGCGCTCTCTTCTGTGGAAGGGAGCACAGCCACTGCGGGAGCCGGGTCCCTACACCTCAGCAGTCAGGGGAGCACCAGGACCCCGGCTCAGCCACCTCCTCGGGGAACAGAAGGCCTCTCAGGGGATGCAGAGGTCACCGAGTAAGTCCCCAGAGGTACACCTTCTCGTTTAGTCCCGTGTGCTCCCATTGTATGGATGAGAACACCGAGGCCCAGAGCTGCGGTCTCCAAGTGTGAGCTGCCGAGCTGCGTGCTCTGAGGGCTGGTGGGCAGGACCTTGGACTTTTTGAATCAGAAGCACTGGGCTGGGGCCAGGGAGTGTGGACTGGCACTGCTGACGGGCTTGGGTTCGGGACGCGGGGCCTGGGGAATGACATGCTGGAGGTGGAGATGAGCAAGGGGGCACAGAGGTTCCGAGAGAGACACAGGGAGAGACAGACAGAGACGGGGTGACGGGCAGGGCTCAGCTGGTCAGGGCTCAGCCGGTCAGGGCTCAGCGTGCGCGGCCACCCTTGCTGTTGGGATTAGAGCAGCTTCCCTGGTCAGCCGGTGCTGCTTTGGAGACGCTGAAGGACTGGGTTTCCACCCATCTTCGTCAACAGGAGAGTGAGACCCCACCTGCAACCCCAGCTGGGGCCCCGGCATGGCCTAGGAGGCTGATGCTAGGAGGCGGGGCCCGGGTGTCACGCAGCGGGGGTTCGAATCCCAGCCCCTCACTGGCTGGGCTGTCTCTGGCTAGCTGGCTTCCTCCCCAAGCCTCAGGGTGTGCTCATCCACACAAGGGGAGGCCTACGACATCACTGCCCTTTGACTTGAAGGAGCAGGGGAGAGAATTCCAGTGAGGTCCTCTCCCAGGCTGGCTGGCAGCCACCGTGAAGCCCCCAGCCTCTGAGAAAACGTCTCAGCTGCGCCCCCAGGCGGGTGCATGGGGTGCAGCCCTGAACAGAAGCTCCTCATGAGGGGGATGCCAGTGGGGCAGTGGACTCCGAGCACCCCTAGCCAGCACCCATGATGCTGGCTGGGCTGGCATGGGCCTGGGAAGGGTCGCCTTGCCCCCCACATCTCCCCCCCACCAAGCTCGGCAGCCTTACCTGCCGAAATCAGCAGTGAGAGGACAGTGAGCAGGTTCAGGGACCGCTGGCCACAACTGGTCATCATTCGGCTTGCATCGGTCCGTCCAGCGCCGCCTGTTCAACGAGACCCGGAGAGGCCGGTGTGGGCTGCGGTCGGCGGCGGCCGAGACAGACACTGGCTGTGCCGTCCACAGCGGGGAGCACGGCGCAGACGGGGACGCGGGTTTGCTGGGGGCAGGGGCCGAGCCGCGGAGGATGGAAACAGGCCATCCAATTTCCTTTCTGGAACGCATGACCTTCCCCCACTAGTCAACTGTCACCTCCTCTTCTTTTCTCGGCAAAATGAGACTTCGTCAGCGGACGGGTGGCGCAGGTGGTGGAGATAACCGAGGGGCGGCCTCGGGAGGCGACTGCGCGGTGGGGGGGGGGCCGTTGCCCTGCTGTGCACGAGCCCTGACTTCTGTGTTTAACCCCGCCGCCGTGCGCATAGGGCCAGCCACCTTCCAGGCATCGGGGACCCCGTGGTAAACTGAACAGACACAAGCAGAACTAAACAGCAACCGTGCCTGCCCTGGCAGGCGCTCACTAGTGACAACCCACAAACAGATGGACATTTAAAACGCTCCGAGGCCCCTGGGGAGACGGCCTGGAGCACGGGCAGCGGGGACTCGCGCAGACGCAGCTCACGGGCACCGGCCGACAGGTGGGAACAACCAGCGTCTGCAGACGGATGAACGAAGAAACCCAAACAGGCCCATCCGGGCAACGGAAGGACAGTCCGCCTTCAAAAGGCAGGAAACTCCAACTCCGGCTGCAACTCGGAGGAACCTGAGGACGTCATGCCGAGTGGACGGAGCCCGCCCGGCAAGCGCTGGTGCTGCGTGACGCCACTCCTATGGGGTCCCGGAGGGGTCACGCTCATAGAGACAGACGGTGGCATGGGGGCGGCGCCAGGGACTGGGGTGGGGGCACGGGGAGTTCGTGGTTAAGGGGGACAGTCCCAGTTTGGGGAGCTGAGAATGTTGTCTACCGTGTGAATGCACCTGATGCCGCTGAACCGCGCACTTACAAGGGGCTGATGGTAACTTGTGCGTGCGGTTCACAAAACAAAGAGCTAGGAGGGGAAACAGAGCAAGGTGTGTGCGTGGGGTGGGGGTGCAGGGTGCCAACACGGGCCCTCTGGGCAGCCTCACTGCGGAGGTCTCCACTGAGCAGACTTGAGCGCCACCAGACCAGCAGGGTGGCTCCTTGGGAGGGGGCTGCAGCCTGGGGTGCACCCAGGGCAAAGGCCCTGAGGTGGGGCGCTGGGAAGCCAGTGTGGGGAGGTAGAGAGGATGAATTTGCTGAGCACCTACCACGTGCCAGGCCCTGATGGCACCCCACTGCGGTGCGTGAATGTCGTCCCCCCAAATTCACATTGCAGTCCTGACCCCAGTAACTGAGAACCGGCTTTTACTGGGAAGGGGGGCTGGTGAAGATGGGATTGGCTGAGATGAGGTCACACTGGGGGACGCTGGGCCCTGACCCAACACGACCTGTGTCCTTACAGAGAGGGAACATGGACACAGAGGTGCACCCGGGGAGAAGACGTGGGAAGGGGGAGGCAGAGATGGGGTGAGGAGCTTACAAGCCAGGGAACCCCAAGGACTGCCAGCAAACCCCCAGAAACTAGGGGAAACTAGTCTCCCCCAGAGCCCCCATAAGGAGGCAGCCTCGCAGACCCCTCGGGGTCTGGCCTCCTGGCAGGGGGAGCATTTGTCGGAGAGCCCCCAGCCTGGGGCACTTGGTTCCCGAAGCCCCTGGAGGGTGGAGCGTTCTCACCGGCTCAGCTGGGAGCAGGATGTCACTGGGGGTGGGGGACACAGGGAGAGCCAGGATCCGCCTCGGCGCAGACCCTGCGGGCCCTCCTGGCCGGGCTGCGCCTCGGCTGGCTCCTGTCCAGCTCCCCGGGGGTGGCCCCAGAGGTCTGCACACACAGTGCAACTTGCTGCTGGGGAACACGCTTCCGGAAGAGGAGAGGCAGCAGGGCCACACGCGGCCCACAGCAGTGGCCCCTCGGACTGCCCACTCTGTCCTGGGGCACTGGCCCGGCTTGGGCTCCAGGGGCCACCAATAAGCTGGCCTGTCCTCACTCTCAAAGCTGGCAACCTGCTCAGGGAGAGAGCAGGGATGCCAGCCAGGCCTGAGGCTGCGCTGCCTCCTGCTCCGTGGCTGGCAGGGCAGGAAGCCACGGGGGCAACATGGGCTCTGGGGACTTCGCAGCGAGGAGGCGGGGCCAGACTCAGGGCCAGTCTCAGGAAGGTCAGGATCTGGCCCTGGCCCTGCTCTCGGGTCTTCGGTCTCCTCACCGGCGCCCGGGCTGCGTAGGGGCCCGAGGGTAGCAGGAGCCCTTCTTCGGATGTTGGAGCCAGGATTTTAAAAAAATGGGGTGGCAAGTCCCAAAGACAAAGCTGAAATGCCTCAGCACAGTGCTTGCCCCTAGTGCTTCTGTATGCCCTCTGGGGAAGGGCCCTCCCGTCTCTCAGGCAGCCCTCTCCTTCCCACCCTGAGCCTGCTCTGCCCCACCCGCTGTACCCTGCTTAATTGCTCTGAGCCGGGGTGTCCTCCCTGCCTCCCTCGGGGCCCTCTGGTGAGGCTGGAGCAGATTAAAGCGTTTCAAAGTGCTTAGGAAGGGATTTCTGCTAGGGAGCCTAGGGATGAGTCCCGGACACTGGCGGGGAGGCGGGGAGGAGGCCAGGCCCTCTGAGAGGGCACCCGCCACGGGCCTTATCCCACAGATGCGGAGCCACACCCGCGGGGGGCAGAGATGAGTCTCCAGACGCCAGGTCCTTCTGGCCCCTGCAGGTGGGGCTGCCCCACTTCTGGAACTGAGGCTCAAGGCTGAGAGCTGGCAGGTCGGTCCAATGAATGCCGGAAGGAAGGGGCTCCATCTCTGCCCAGCGCGCTCTCCTGCTGCTCCCACTGCCTACAAAGCCCTGTATCCATGGGGGGAGCTGTCATTCACACTTGGGTGCCCTCCCCTCATGCCTGTGAGTCCATATCCTGTATCCCTTTAGAAGCTGCTCCAACGCCACCTCCTCCAGGAAGCCTGCCTCCATTCCATCAGCCGGAAGAAGTTGGTCTCTCCACTGAGAACTATCAGATTCCATGTCTTACAGTAATTAATTAATGCATTAATTCGTGTGTTCATTCATTGACTCTTTCAACAACTACTCACTGACTGCTGACTGTTGAAAAGGGTCTGAGCTGGGCTCTAGGGGCTGGGAGGATGGGGGTCCCTGCCGTCAGGGGTACGGGGTGAGGATGCCCGCCAGTAATACCTGCAGTGGTTGGCCCCCATGCCCTACTCCCTCAGCCCAGGAGGGCCCCAGACCAGGGCCTTGCCAGCTGGGGACAGTAGCCACAGAGCTCGGGCTCTGGAGTCCCACGGAGATGGGGGAGAATCCCAGCCGGGGCCACCGGCCCTGGGCCCTTGGGATGGTCCGGGGGAACTGACCGGTGGCCTGGGGCCTGTGGTGAGGGTTACGCTGCCTGTGTGTGTCCGGGTCCCGCGCACCACCAGTGTGCCCCACCATGACGCTCTGTGGCTGCGTCTGGCCCCTGGCCCCTGGCGCACTCCTCGTGGTCTGCTCAGTCTCCTGGGCCACTCCTAGGGCTGCCTGGCCGAGGTCGGGGACCCTCTGGGCTGGGGAGGGGCCTGTTCTACCTGCCCAGGCTCCCAGGGCAGCTCCGGTGCCAGAACCGAAGGCTGAATCTGGAGGGGAAGAAAAATCCGCCCCCTGGGAAGTTACATAAGATTCCCTTTCCAGCACCCAGGGCAGCGAAGCCTGGGAGCCAGTGCCCCTTCCCTGCCTGGTCAGGAACTGTGTGGCTCGGTCTCCACGAGAGGGCCGGCCTCAGGGATCACGTGACCGAGAGCGCTGACATTCACAAGGCCAAAGCCATCACCTCGACCCTCCTCGCGTCAGCAGAGGGGGACCTGGGCTCCGGGACTTTGAGCACGGGTGAGGAGGGCATGTCATACCGGCCGGTACGCCCTGCTGGGACACCCACAGGGGACATCTGCAGGAAGCTGCTCCAGCAGCAACAGGCGTGCTGGCGGGAAGGGTGCGCACCCCACCTCGCCACTACCCCGCCAGGCGCTGCTGCTGGGTGCTGCAGGGGGCCTCCGCTCGGGTCTGGCTTTTGCTGGCTGAGCTCATCAGAGGTGTTGGGCTCCGGGTTTTCACCATGTGACCAGGGAATTCCCAACAGCCAGTGAGGTGGATCATCAAACCGCCATCTTGTGAAGAGGGAAACTGGGGCTCAGAGAGGTGAAGTGACCTGCCCAAGGTCGTTCAGCCACGCGGCGGCTCAGACAGGAGGCCAACCCAGCCTTCGAACTTACTCGCCCCCCCAGCCCGGAGGGGTCTGCAGGGCCCTCAGACGCCCACCGAAAGCACATATGCACCACAGGCAGATTCGACTTATGGTCCAGGTTCCATTTCTTTGAAAATTGGTAAACTGCCCAGGACGGTCGCTCGTGGCCAACAATAAGCTCAAATTGCCGTAGGAACATTCTGGTTAGGGGGATGCGGACTGATCCACAGTCACGAGCCAGGCAAGCATCTCTGCGGTCTGCCCCCGGGGTCAGCTGGGGACTGCAGTTCCCAGATTTGAGGATTATTTTTAAACACCGAATTTGGCGAGGCCAGAGAGAAGAGGAAGGAGGGCATGTGAAGAGAAACAGAGCAGGGGAAGATGAATTAAATCCCAGCGGGAGCAACAGATCTGTTTTGGTCCGTGAGGCGGGCTAGGCAGGGGAGGGGTGGCAGCAGACGTGGGGCCATGCAGGGAGGGGCGGCGATGGGCACCCCAGGCCCGACAGCTGGCCCCTGGCCCAGCACCGGGCGTGGCCAAGCGCATCATCTCTGGCCTGGACTAAGTCAAGGGCGGCACTGCCTGACCAAGGGTCAGGCCCTTGGGCTTGGGCCACATCTCCTGGGGCCAAGTCCTGGCTCCATGTTTTGTAACCATACCCTATGTGACCTGGGACAAGTCTCCTCAGTGTTCTTGGCTAAAATGGGAACAAGAATAGTATCTAATCACTGTGACAACTGAATGAAGCAATGCGTCAGAGCGCTCGGGAGGGGCCGGCGTCCAGCAGGAGCTCCCACAGTGCCCGTGGTGCGTGCTGTCTGCCTCCACCCAGGCCTCACCCGCCAGGCCAGCTCCTAGGCCGCCCTCGGGGCCTGCCTTCTGACCACCCGCCTGCCACCTGAGGAGTCTGGGTGGTTCCAAGCTCAAGTCCATGCTCACTCCTGAGCGCCCCCTGCTGTCGCTGCTCACTCCGCTTCTCCAGCCCAGCCCTCCGGGACCTGCTCTGCGGACCTCGTGCTCCAGACGCCTTCCCCTCCCTCTCCTGCCTGGGCAGTCCCCCTCTTTCTCTCAGCGGGAACAGTATGAGCACCATGAATTAGTCATGGAGCAAAAGCAGGGCCCTTCGTGGCCTCAGTGCGGGGCCCGAGGGCAGCAGGTGCCCAGCAGACAGGTCTGAAACTAACAACAAGGAGACAGCAGCAATGGCTGTGGGGACCCCACCCTGGGCAGAGCGCCCTCCCCCCTTGCCACACCCCAGGCCGCACTGTCGCCTCCCCAGGGTGCAGGTGGGGGCAGAGGGGCAGAGCCAGCGTTCAAGCTGCGTGCCCGCCTACACCGACGGACCAGCGTTCACATGTGCACCTGTGTGTGAGTGCCCAAGGTGTCCATGGCGAGGTTTGACCTCCGGCGAGCTCCCCAGTTCCCAGGGCCCTTCGCTGGGGGGCCAGGCCTCGTCCCGAGTCTGTCTGTCTGTTTCCAGGACAGCGTCCGTTTGCTGTTGTAAAATCTCCCCCCGAAACCTCGTGTCTGGGAACAGCCACTTCGGAGGCACAGCACCTGTGTGAAGCTCACCCTCCCGACCCCATGTGCCCTCGGGAGGAAGCGGCGGCGGCAGGAAGGTAGGATGCATTGTCACTGTGCCCCGAGGTGGCTGAGTACACGCACAGACGACAGGCACAGACTGGAGGGCGACGTGTTCACCATGGGCAGCCAGGGTTCTGGGCTGCCTGGCCAGCAGTGACGGCCACGGTGAACTGAGGCCCTGCTGGCACCCGCCCCGTGTCAGCCCTTCGCCCACGTCCTCTCGCTGAACCTGGAACAGGCCCCGAGGTCCCGTGTCGCCCCGTCTCTGTGCTCTGCAGGCCGAGTCTGCCCCTCCTGTCGCTCCACTTCCCCCTCCCCGAATCTCCCAGGTCTGCGGGGTCTCCCTGAACTGCCCCGTCCCTTGCAACCCACCCGAAGCTTTCAAAAGGCAGATCCCATTCCATCAACCCCCGGTTAACCCCCCGAGGGCCTCCCATGGGGCATCAGAGTGCAAACCAGACCCGGCCAGGGTGCTAGCCCCTCAGGCCACCCTCCAGCCCCTCCCCCGTGTGCCCCACCAAGCTGTGCCTTCCCTTCGCCTGGCAGGTTCAGACACAACTCCCAGACCTGTGTCCTCCGAGTGGCCTTCCCTGACCCCTGCACGTGGCTGGGGGCCCTGCCGTGCGCTCGCTGCCCTCCGAGCTCACTGCCGTCCACCTTTCCTGTGCTCGGGCCTCTCTGGGCAGTGCCTGTCCCCTCCACTGGGCTGTGACCTGGACAAGGGCTAGGACTGGGCAACATGATTTGCAGGGTCTGGTGCAAAATGAAAAAGGCAGAGCCCTTCGTTCAAAACGGACGGATCCTCCCTGGACAGAACGGCAGGGCCTTACACCAAGTGGGCGCCCGGCCTGGCGCCCAAGCTCTGCCGCTTACTGGCTGGCCGATCTGGGCATGTCACCCTCTAGCCTCAGTTTCCCACCTGCACACGGGGGTAACACACCACCTTGCAGGGGTGCTGGCAGGGCCTAGGAGGTGAGGGAGGCATCTGTTCAGTCTCTCGTTCACTCATTCCACACTGATGGCGGGCTGCGGACTTCAGGCTCCATGGTGGGCCGAAGAGGCCGACCGCCCTCACGAAGTCAACCAGACACCCACATGCCGTGACGCAGGCAGCCTGGTGTGGGCGGGGTGCCCAGAGGAGGCTGAGCTGACAGGTGAGCAGGTGTGCGTGGGCCTGGAGGCGAGCGTGCCCCCCGGGAGCCCAGCCTGTGCACAGGCCGAGGGCGGAAGGAGCTGGGGAGGGGCCAGTGCCCGGGAGACACGGCCACAGCAGCCGGTGGGGCTGGGGGGCACTCTCGGCCCCTGACCGCCCCACGATTCCTGAGCTTGGGTGCTGGCGAGAAAGGGCTGGGAAGCAGAGCAAAGGAGAAGGACAGAGATAAGGCAGTGACTTGGGGCTGACGAGCCATTTGAGCTCCCGCTACACCAGGCGCTTCTGCACATTCCTGGGCCTGCTTGTGGGGGAAGGGGGGGCCGGTCCAGCTCACACAGCAGCCAGCTGTGACCCCGAGGGGGCCTGGGGCCTGTCCCCCGGCCCTCTGCCCAGCCGACCGGGTGTGCCCACAGAATGGCACAGCCACCCCGAGAGCTGGGAGGGGCGGGGAGCTGGGAAGGTGTGCGGTGGCGGAGGCAGTGGTCACGAAGCAGGGTGGCTGAACTGGGAAAGAGCTTGAGGGAGACCATAGGAGCATTTCTGTCGTGGCCAGAGCCACAGGTGGCTTTTAAAGCCAGGCTGCAGGACTTCCGGCCAAGATGGAGGTGTAGGTGGTAACACTGTACCTCCTCGCACAACCAAGTTTATGAACAACAAAGATTTAGAAACCAGAGCGCAACCAAAACAGAGAGAAAATTGAACTGTACCAAAGTCCGACAACAACAAACCGTTCATCCAGACCAGTAAGAGGGGTAGAGTCGGTGGCAGTGAAGAGGGGTCTCGCAGGAAAAATCAGCCGGACAGACCCAGGTGCACAGGCGGCAGTTGGCAGATCCCAGGCGTGAGGTGGCAATGGGCACACCCAGTGAGGGCGCAAGGCGGCTGGCTGACTGCGGTCACACATTTGCATGCAGATAAACCAGGTAAAGGAGCGAGCAGTGAGATAGACCACGCAAACCAGGGCCCCAGAGATGGGAATTAAAGCCTAAAAGCACCAAATGAAAAAACTTTCAGGGGTCAAGGTGCCAGGAGAGGCTCCCAGGCTCAGAGAGTTCGTTGGAAAGACCCACTGGGTCCTGGAGGGTGCACAAGCCCACACATCCAGGAACCAGCATCAGAAGGGCCCAATTTGCTTGCAGGAAGCAGCAGAGGGGACTGAAATCCTAAAAAGAGCAGAAAAAATGCCATTGCCCCTCTCTGACCCCGCCCGCACATACAGTGTCACAACCCAGAGACTGGGTCGCCCCACCCTGGTAAACACCTAAGGCTCCACCCCTCATACATAACAGGCACAAACAGACCAAAACATTACGGCTCAATCTGAAGAACAGCTCAAAGCCCCAGAGCCAATACATCTAAACGACCAAGAGACAGTCAGCCTATCAGATGCACAGTTCAAAACACTGGTGATCAGGATGCTCACAGAATTGGTTGATTTTAGTCACAAATTAGATGAAAAAAACGAAGGCTACACTAAGTGAAATGAAGGAAAATGCACAGGAAACCAATAGTGATGAAAAGGAAACTGGGACTCAAATCAAGGGAGTAAACCAGAAGGAAGAAAAAAAATAACCAAACAGAAAAATATAAAGAAAGAAGAATTTTTAAAAAATGAGGAGAGGCTTAGGAACCTCCAGGACATCTTTAAACGCTCCAACATCCGAATTATAGGGGTACCAGAAGGGGAAGAGGAACAGCCACCAGTGGAAAACTTATTTGAACAAATAATAAAGGAGAACTTCCCCAATCTGGCCAAGGAAATAGACTTCCAGGAAATCCAGGAAGCTCAGAGAGTCCAAAAGAAGTTGGACCCAAGAAGAAACACACCAAGGCACATCATAATTACATTAGCCAAGATTAAAATGAAGGAGAGAATCCTAGAAGCAGCAAGAGATAAGGAGACAGTCACCTACAAAGGAATTCCCATCAGACTGTCAGCGGATTTCTCAAAAGAGACCTTACAGGCAAGAAGGGGCTGGAAAGAAGTATTCCAAGTCATGAAATCCAAAAAACTACAACCAAGATTGATCTAACCAGCAAAGCTTTCATTTAGAATGGAAGGACAGATAAAGTGCTTCTCAGATAAGGTCAAGTTCAAGGAGTTCATCATCACCAAGCCCTTATTATATGAAATGTTAAAGGGACTTACCTAAGAAAAAGAAGATAAAAAAGATGAACAGTGAAAGGACAGCAAACTCACAGTTATTAAGAACCACACCTAAAACAAAAGCAAACTAAGAGGACAGCTAGATCAGGAGTGGAACCATAGAAATGGAGATCACATGGAGGGTGAGCAACAGGGGAGTGGGAGGAGAAGGGGGGAGAAGGTACAGAGAATAAGTAGCATAGACCGTAGATAGAAAATAGGGAGGAGGGGCAAGAATAGCATGGGAAATATAGAATCTAAAGAACTTGAGACATATGGACATGAACTAAAGGGGGGAAATGGGAGTGTGCAGGGTGGAGGGAAATGAAGGGGGGGAAATGGGACAACTGTAATGGCATAATCAATAAAACATATTAAAATAAACAAACAAACAAACAAATAAATAAATACAATAAAAAATAAAGCCTGTCTGTAAAGGAGGCCAGCTCCCTCGCCCTCCTCCCCATGGCCGAGAACCTGCCCATCCTGAGCTGGGCGGGAGACAGACGTCCTTCCTCGTCCCGTGAGGACGCCAGTGCTCTGCATTGCCTGGCCTGCGTGCCCCTTGCCCAGGCCGATGAGGAACCTGAGACACAGGGAGTAAGTGACTTGTCCCAGGTCACCCAGCAGCCTGTTGGTGGTGGGACTAGGCCTGAACCCAGGGCAGGGGTCTGGCAGTGGATAACCAGGGAAGGGCGAGGTGCTCCGGCAGAGGGACCGAGAGAGACAAAGTGCGGGAAGGGCACACTTAGTGCATTCACACAGGACAACGCGTCACGTGGCGCAAGGGCGTCCCCTCCTGCCTCTGGCCTGCACAGGCCTGGCCGCTCCGGCTCCTGTCCCCGCTCTGCCTCTCCTCAGCTGTGTGGCCCTGGGCAAGTGCCTTCACCTCTCTGATCCTGGGCTACCTCCCTGTTTTTAAGCTGCTCTTCAAAAGCGAGCCACACCCCGAGCACCTGGGACAGGAGACAACGCAGCTGCACTTTTACTCGGTCAGCCCCACAGCCAGGTCAGGGAGTCCGGGCAGACTTCCCAGCAGCCTCGTGCGCACTGGGGCGCTCAGTCGCTGTGCGACGTGGCACCAGCCCCCTCCTGGGCTTCGGGGGCCCTGCTGGCCCGTCGGCACCGGGTCCGAGACCGTTCTCAGGCGCACTGTTTGTAAGAGAGGACCCCAGGGCGGGGTCCTCCTGGGGCCGCAGGGGTGGGGCACGCCGGTCCTTGTTCCGGCTCTCATCCCGGGTGCCGGGTTCGAGGAGGTTTATCCCTGGTGCTGGGATGGTCTGATTCCAGTAAGGACTTGGCTCCAAGCAGATTCCTGGCCTCTGCCTGGAGAGTCCCAGACACCCAGTCCCCTCGCCCTGTGCCTCAGTTTCCTCATCTGTTAATTGGGGACATCTGGTCATGAAATGTCCTCCTACAACGGTGATTGGACCTGAGCAGGTGGAGCCTGGTGTCACCCAGGCATAGAGTCCCACCCCACAGCCGCCTCTCACTGGACTGGGTAGGCGGCTCAGCCACTCAAGTGGGTGTCCAGCCCCCCTGCTCCTCCCAGGTCAGGGGAAGGTGAGGGTGGGGAAGAGTGTGCGGGGACAGGCTGCCTTTGACCATTCACAGCGGTGTCAGGTGATTCAGGGGTGACAGGACCGGTCTCCGCCTGAGGGAGGTGACGGTACCCAACCAAGGTTGCTAATGGGACGCACCACAAAGCCAGCTGCTCTGCAGATACTGGGGAGGGGAGGGAGCCAGCCTGCTGGGTGCCGGGTGCTCTTGGCCGTGCCCTTGACACCCTGACCTCCCAACCCTGTGAGGACGAGGCATTCTGCAGTGTGAGGTGTCGCTACTACTAATAGCAGGTCCCGGTGTGGAGCCCCGACCCGGAGCAGACTGAGCCAGGCAAACTGGCAGGGTATGCCGCACCCTAGGGCGTCACGCCCAAAGCACGGTGTGTGCAGAATACGCTGCACCCTGGGGTGAGGTGCCTGGGGTGAGGTGGCTGGGCCAGGGTGCCGCTGTGGTGGGGGGAGACTCAGAGCTCATCGGTTCAGGGCCTTGGGACACCAGGGTACCTCCCAGATCCTTGGTTCCCTGTTCTGTCTGACGGGGACCATGCTCAGAGTGGGATGCGAGGGGTGGAGGTCATGGGGGACCCTGGCCTGAGTGCTGGGAGTGTGGCCCCCGCCCCCGGGGGAGCTGGTTAGAGACATAGGCTCTCGGCCCCTTGGACCTGCTGGATCGCAGCCAGGCTGGGGCACGAGGTCCGCACCTTCTCCAGCCCTCCAGGGGGTTCTGCCTCTGGCTCAGTTCCAGAGCTGCAGTGCCCACCCGGAGGTCAGGAGAGTCCCCTGTGAAGGGCCAGGCAGCAGGTGTCAGCCAGCTGGCGGCCGCCAGGCCCTGTGCAGCGACTCAGCTCCGCAGTTACCGGGAGACAGTGGCGGAGACAGAGCTGAACCACAGTGGAGGCCGTGTCCCAATAAAACTTTATTAGCCCAACCAGGCAGCCCCAGTCCTCAAACCCTTGTGTGGGAGCCCTGGATCCCCAGGTGCAGCGCACCTGCATGCCCCCCAGGTGAGCACCCCAGGCACCTTCTTCAGTCTGGCTAGAAGCGCAGGCCCTGGGGCCACCCACCCGCAGAATCAGAGGCCAGTGCCTGCCCACCCCTGGGCGCCTGCAGGTGTGAGGAGCCCCGGGCTGTGCCCGCCCAGGAGGCAAGCAGCAGCATTCCCAGGCAGCAAACAGACCTGCGGGTTCCTCCTGGTGTGATGGGGGGCTGGGCGGTGGAGGAGCTGGGGGAGGGGCAGCCCAGCGAGTGATAACAAACGGAGTCAGAAGAGAAGTCGGCTACTGCTGCTTCGGTGGTGAGAGCCGTTGTCAGTTGTGATTAAAAGAAGCTGCCTTTAGGCCAGCCAGCTTCAAACTCACACAAACAGCGCAGCTGCCGGGACCACAGGGCGGCACCTGACTGCTCCCCACACCAGCCTGGCACCTCTAAACCCCACAGCGGGCCTGGAGGGCCCACGTCCACGCGCCGCCCCTGGACCCGGCTCCACTTCTGGGGGTTCAGGAGCCTCTCGCCCACACGCTCCATAATTGGCACCAAAGCTGCTGAGTGGGAGGAGGGCCGGCGACTGCCCAGAGCTGGGCCAGCTTCAGAGGCACCTCTCAAATGTGTCAGCCCCCCAGCTGGGTGGCCACAGGGACCCACTGTGACCCAGGCACTCCACACCCAACAGGACTCGCTGGTGGCCACGGCCGGACAGAAAGGGAAACAGTACACTTCCAAAGGGGACAGGCGGTGGCCCTGGGCCGTCTCCTGAGCACCTGCAAACCCGTGCTCACCCCCACCAGCTCGCAGGGCCCAGGCCTGAACAGCCCCGCAGCACCCCAGACCTGTTGCACCCCAGACTGAATGCCGCTGCCATCCCCAGTCTGCAGTCGCTTTGCTGCCTCTCCCCACTGGCCCCGCCCATGAACGAGGGGTCAGCTCCCTGTCAGGAGTTGGGGGCAGTGAGTCCAGGAGGGAGGGAGACCCCCATCACGCACACCCCTGCAGAGACACTCTCTGAGTCCTTGTTCCAGTCCAGGAGACCCGGGGGAGGCCCAGCGCTCGGCCCGAGGAGGCCGCCACACCAGGGCCTGGGCTCTGGCGTCAGCCACGTCACAGGCACTGCTCCCCCCGCCCAGCCTGGGGCCCCTCCCCAGCACAGCCAGCCCAAGCGAGCACCTCCTCTGTCTACTCCCACTTCCACGGTCACTCCTCCGAGGAGACCCATCCTGATGCTGAGTCTGCGCCCTGGAGAGAAAAGACTCACTAATGAAGGTGTTTGCCTGTGTCTACGGAGCAGCCGGAGCCCCTGCCGGCCCGCCCCCCTCCGCAGGCCCAGACGCTTGAGGGAGCAGAGAGCTGGGTCAGAACACAGCCCGCAGCCCAGCCAGGGAGGCCCGCCCGCTGCCGCCACCCGGTCACCAGGACGGAGCCTGGCGCCCGGGGCGGGGGATGCTGAATGCGACTCCCCAGCCCCTGCTTTTGGAAAATGTACCTCGTTTATGACGGGGAGAAACGGCTGGACATCCCAGTGTAGGGTGCCACCTAAATGAACAGAGTTATGGAGGCTGGTTAGTGTGCCGCTTCGGGGAATGTGGGCTCACCATTTTCCAGGGGGTGGAGGTAAGGCCAGAGAGCATTCACGAAGAGCCCTGTTGCCAGGAGGCCCCAGCAGAACCAGGGTGCGGAGGGCAGGTTCCACGAGAAGGCAGGGGCTAGACCCGGGCCTGGTGCAGGGCCACCTCTGGGCTGGACAGAGGACCGAGAGTGCAGGCTGGACTGGGGGAGGGACAGAGTGGCCCTGGGACCCTGGCCTGTGACACAGCCTCTCCAGGACTCTCTCACTGTAGTGTGGGGGGCTGACCCAAGCCTCACGTGGGTGCTGCGAAGATTAGGTGAGACAATCTTCGGGAACCCAGGGCCATGCTGGGTGGTCAGCGGGTGGCCAGCACACGGGCTTCCCTCTCCTTCCCACCCCGGCAGCCTTCTCTTAGGTGAGCTGCAGCGCCCCCGAGACATGGTCCTCCAAGGAGGACATAGGCTCAGAGAGGCTGTGGGGTCACACAGCTCGCACAGTGGCACCCGGGCCTCTCGGGTCTTGCTGCAGGGCTCCCTGCACGATGCCACGCCGGCCACACCTGGCCCTGCCCTCCACGGGGCCCAGGCTCCAGCCCGCCGGGGCGGAACCCAAACTGTACAGAGCAGTGGGCCTGCCCCCTGGAGAGACGGGGAGGGAGGCCTGACGTGAGGACCGCCGGAGCGTCCTCCCCGAGCTGGGCTCCCGACAAGCACTGTCCCCTTCCTTTTTCTAAAAGAGAAGGGCCGCTGCTCCGAGTCTGCACACTGAGGAAGCCAGCACTCAGAGAGGTGTGTCGCCTGCCCACGGCCACACAGCCGCCGAGCTCCTGGGACTGGGGCCCAAGCTGGTCTGTGGTCCAAGTCCAGGTTCCTCCTGGGCCGCGGGGTTCTTGGCTTTGAGCATTAGGAGAGGAAGTGGTGATGGGAGGGAACCCACGGGGAAGCTCCCTCTCTCCCAGTGCCCACCTGGGGTGGAAAGAAGAGACATTTCTTTGGTTTCTTTGCCATCAGCTGGCCTGCTTTCCTACCTACCGCTCTCCTATACTCAGGGGGTCCTGCAGATGGAGCCCCTCCCCCACACTCAGGGGGTCTGGCAAATTGAGCCCCCGCCCCAAACTCCTCACATCAGCACAGTGCCGCCGACAGGGCGCCCCCTCCCACCGGGGACAGGTCAGAGGATGGAAGGCTCGGGGGCTGGGGGTCTGCACCCTGCCCCTCCCTGGTACTGGTCTGGCCTCACGCTGAGCATGCTTCTTTCAAAACAATCGGCATTTGGCCGGATCATGAAAAACCGAACGTGGGCGTTGTGTCAGGAGCAGTGGGCTGGGCTGCACCCAGGGTGAGCGCGGTGGCTGGCATTTCGGCCCCTAAACGTCTCCGGCATGCTCCAGGCCCCAGGGACCAGCGCAGTGGGGGACACCCAGTCTTGGGGTGGCAGATCTGCTCCCAGCCCCGCCTCCGCCACTAACAGACGTGTGACCACGAACAGCTGCTCCGTCCGTCCCGAGCCCCAGTTTCCTCCCTGCCCCCGACCATCCCTCCAACCGCCCCTCCGTGTGCCTCTCAGCCGACACTCCGGCAGGAAACTCACACCGAGTGCCTACTAGCCGGGTGGCGAGAACCTGTTTAGTTTTTTCCCGTAAACTAAACGGCTCCTTTTTCATTTTCACCAATAACTTTATTGACTGGGATATTCTGAGAATGTCAGCTGTCTCCCACTATTGGCTTCTAGCAGGTAGAGGCCAGGGCTAAACATCTTCTAATGCATAAGACAGCCCCACAGCAAAGGGTTATTTGGGCAAAATGTCATTAGTAGCAAGAAACTTCCCAAACCACTTTTGACAGGTTTGATCAGTCACAGCACCTTCTCTTTAGTTTTGCGATTCAGTTGCATTTTTACCTTTCTTGAAACAATAAAGCATAATACGCTGAAAATGTTGTATATTTACTTCCATCTTCAATATTAAAATGGCTACAGAAAAATGCACCAATTTTGGTAAGTGTTTTTAAATGCACACTGATAGGCCAGCTGTCACAACACAGTCTAACAAAATTGCTTTGAATGAAGTTAAAGACAAGTAAGCGATAAGAGAGCCATCGAATGGAAAAAAAGTAACGGACATTTGGCCAACCCAATACATGCCAGTCCCAACTCTAGACCCCGAGGGCGCAGGACTGAGCTAGACAAACACACCTGTCCTTGGCACGGAGGTGCCGTGGTCTGGAGGGAGGGATGGTCCGCCATGCCCCCCACCCCCCATCTGCCCAGGAGAGGCCTCCCTCAGGGCGGCTACCTTGGCTACGTCCACGACCCACGAGCGAGGCCCCGCTGCCAGCCCAGCACTAGGTGTGCAGGAGGAGGGGGCCCGGGGTGGGGGGCAGCGCCGAGTGCACTGGGGCAGTGGTGGAGGGGGCGCAAGAAGGTGAGAGGCCTCGGCCACAGCCTTGGACAGTCCGAAAATAAACGCCAGCTCATCCCTCTTCCCAGCTGCGAGAGAGAGAAAATAGCTTTCACACTGTATTTTCTGTGGTTTTTTTTCCTTCCTTCACTTCAGTGCTTCTAAATCGATCCAGAACAGATTGTCCAATTGTTTGAATTTCAGGAGAAGAGTCCCCTCATCTTTCCCTAGTTTTTCTCAGAATTCCGCCAGGCCCTGGCCCTCCCTCAGTGACTCCGCTTTCTGGCCAGGCCCCAGCCGAACACCTGGGCCGCCCTGGGGACTGACAGGGGCTCACGGGGAGCTGGGGCGGGGGTCCCAGGCAGTACTCACGCACAACCCCCCCAGGACTTCTCTGGAAGAGAAGGTTTTGCTGTCTGTGGGGGGCGGGCACATGGGAACCTGTGGTCTGAGTGGAGGTACAGGCTGCAGCCAGCCTTTCTCTCCCATCGGGAAAGCGCTCTGCTTACAGGGCTGAGCCACGGCCCCTTGACAACCATGAAGGACCATCATGGTCCCTGCGGACCACAGCGACGGGGCAAACAGGTGTCATCCTGGGCCCTGCAGTACCCACTGCTGGGGGCTGCCCGGCCACCTGGGCTGTGATGGATCGGTTGGTGGCATCTGTACCAGACCCAGCAATGGCCAGACGCGGCCCTCACGCCACACGCCCGCCATCCTAGGTCCACAGAGTAAGTGCGAACGCCTTCAGGTCCCTGAGTCCTCAGGGGTCAGTCCCGTGCCAACTCCCACACCTCGCCTGCTCAGCTTTCCACAGAAGCCGCGGGGCCGCCAGGTGCTGGGGGCTCGCCCACGTTCCTTCCTCCGGGCCCCGTGTGCACTGCCCCCTCTGCCTCAGTGCCCCCATCCCTTGTTTCTCCACCCAGTCAGTTCAGCCTCCACCTCCTGGGGTGCCGCCTCCCCTGAGAAGGCTGCCCTGAAGCTCCGCCCCTTTGCCCCAGGCAGAATGGCTCCCCACCCTGTGTTGTAACCCACACTGGCAGAGTCCTTCCTGCAGGACTCCCAGCTCGGGCACCAAGGGCGCTGTGCCCAGTCTTCCTGCAGACTGCAGGCCTGCTGATGCGGGCCTTGGGAGCCATCTTGGGAGTGAGTGACCACGGGACCTGCACCCCCCGGATGGCTTACCCACTCGTCTGACACTGGGCCCCTCCCGAGGAGAAGCAGAGAACCCAGACTTTGGAGGTACAAGACCCTGCTGCCCTTGACCTCTGGGCCCAGACACCACTGGGGCCGCTCCAGTGCTGCTCCTCCCTGGGTCCTCCCGGGTCCCCAAGTAAAAGGAATTTAAGTGACAGGGATGCTGACAGATGAGGGGAAGTATGTGGAGGGCTCTGCCCTGGGACACTCTGCCTCAGGACCCCTGGCCCAGATGCTGGGGACCCCACTTCACAGTGGACAGAACGGAGGCGGACAGTGTGGAGAGGCTGGGTGAGGCTGCACAGCACTGAGGGGCGAGCACAGGTGGGGGCCCTGCCCCAGGAGAGGGGCCTGAGTCCTGGCTCCGCTGTCCAGCAGCCGGGGGCCGTGGAGTCACATCCCTTCTCCAACATTGGGAGGAAAACAGAACCTGCCCCTGCTCACGGAATGCTCCGGGCAGCGGGCCAGGTGTGTTCGCTGGCCCCTGGGACAGGGCTTCATCGAGGACAAGGGCGGGGGTCTCCCCAGTAGATCAGGGCCCCTGGGGGGCTTGGACACACAGCTCCCATCCCTGGGGCTGCTCTGTGGCTCCCCGAGGGCCTGATCCCACCCACTGATTGGTGGCCCCTCCTTCCCACCCTTCCCTGACCCCTCACCTCGGCCCCCAGGCCAGAATCAGACAGTCCACAGGCTGGCCGGCCCCACGCCATCGAAAAACCTGTGCAGCCGTCAACCTCCCTGAGGAACCCAAACACCTCTTCTGATTGTCACAGTACAGCCGCACCCCCTTATCCTCAGGGGACACATTCCAAGATCCCCGGTGCACGCCTGAGACTGCAGCTGGTACAGAGCCCTGTCTATACTACGCTTTTCCTGTACAGACACACCCATGGTGAAGTTCACTTACAAATCGGGCTCAGTGAGAGAGGAGCACCACCAAATGCAACAGGACAGAGCAGTGATGACCATAAAATGAGGCACCTTGGGCACACGCACCACGATGGCCCTACAGCCACGGGACACCGGTGACAGCGGCTGTGTGACTCACAGGCAGGGAGCATCTGCTGGGGCACACGCCAGACGGAGGGACGGTCCCCGGCCTGGGTGGCACGGAGCAGGGCAGTCTGAGATCTCACCACACTACACAGAAGGCGCACGAGTTAAAATTCGTAAATTGTTTATTTCCGGAATTTTCCATGTAATTTTTTGGACTGTGGTTGACCGTGGGGACAGAAACCACAGGAAGTAAAATTCGGGGGCAGGGGGACTACCGCAGATTTACAAATTACAAAGGACACTCAAAGGCGTCTGCCCTCCACCACGGCCCCAGGGGAGACAGCACTGTCCCCGTGTTACCGAGGGACCCGTGGTTCAGAGACACACGGAGGTGGAAGCCACAGCTCTGTCCAGCTCCAGAACCAAACCATCAAGGACATCAAGTGGCCTGGGCCCCTAGGCTTGGGCCACCATCTCCGGTCCCCTTAAATGGGGACAACAAATGTTCTTTCAGAGAAGACAGATCACATCTGGCAACAAGACTCATTCTACCTCTTTGCTCACAGCCCCCAAAGCCCCCAAAGCGAAGCTCCTGCCCCAGTCCTCTGTTCCCTTCCTGCGCTGCCTGATCTCAGACCTGCGATGTTCCTCCACAGCCATCTTTCACTCACTCATCCACCCATCCATCGGCGCTTCAAACTACGTATCCACGCACCGTCCATCCATCCTCCTCCTCCCTCATCCACCCCCATCCACCCATTCATCCAACCATCCGTCCATCCATCAAACCACCTATCCACCCACCCATACATTCATCCATCCATACACCCATGTATCCATCTACCCATATATTCATTCATTCAGGCTCCCAGCCACCCATCCATCCGTCCACCTCGTCATTCACAGACATGTCCAAAGACACCTGAGCTGGGTGCTGGCTGCAGAGCTAAGTCAGGCAAAGGGCAGCCTCCATCCTTCAAGGACAGAGAGAAGCCCCTTCACTCCCATGTCCCCTGGGTGTGTGCATTCAATGTCACAGTGGTGATCATACCAGTAACATTTACTGAGCATGCGCTACACGCCAGTCCCTGCACCAAGCACCTTCCTCCAACAAGTCATTTAACTCTCGCAAGACCCCTGTGAGGTGAGCGCTACCCCCATTTTGGAGCAAAGACACGGAGGCTCCGAGAGGGGATGTAACAGGCGCTGGGTGACTGTGCCCCGCTGGGCAGCCCCCTCGCAGCCTGACGGCTCACTTGCTTTGTTTTCTCGCTCAGTCAACAGCCAACAGTGCCCTCTCCAGGGGTTCGGGAGGGTCCAGTTTGTTCCTGCCTGGCCTTTTCCCTGAGGGCCAGGAGCGCTGTGGACACGTAAGCAGGAAGGTCCCAGCGGCAGTGCTGAAGTGAGACTGCAGCCGCCACTGCGGTTCGGGGCGCACCTTGTGTGCTCAGGAGCACCCTCGGCGAACGCACCTGACCGGGTGCGCACAACCACCCGTTTTACAGTTGAGGAGACTGAGGCTCAGAGGTTACGTGACTTGCCCAGGGTCTTGGAGTCAGAAATGAGCGCAGGGGGGCGTTTTCAGGGTAGAGCCCAGGGCACAGCCTCCGAGATTCCAGGTTGTTCTCCAGGGACCGGCGACAAGAACCCGCCTGCAACTCTGCCGGTTGCCCTGACAAAGGGCCTCGGCTCAGAGGCTCCGCTCATTCCCCAGAGGCCTCGTGGTCCCAGGGATCGGATGCTCCAGTTACACCCAGATGATGCCATTCCCGCCCTGCGCCTGCACAATCTAAACAGCAAAGGCTTTCCAAAGCAAGCTCAGGAGGGGTCGTGCTGGACTCTCCCTTAGCTGAAGGCTGAACACCAATGGAAAGATGCGGGGGTTCCTGCAATGGGCAGAGAGAGGCTCCGTCCCCCCGCTTCCTGGGTGCAGACGCAAGGAGGCGCAGAGCCTGCACCGGAGGAGGAGGAACACGGCTCATATGGAGGGGGAGGGGGAACACTGTCGGCTTGGCATCAGGGCCTGTGGTTCTTGGATTTTTTAGAATTTCCATATAATGCTTACCATGCTTGCCCCCCACCCTAAAGCTGTGATCCCCAGCCCCGAGCCCCATCTGGCAATGACCCTGGCCACCTTGTTTTCCCCTTGGGTTGCCTGAAGGCGCCCGAAGATGGTGGATATGAAAGGGCTCTGTGAGAAAGAAAACTGCAAACAATAAAATCCGAAGATGCCCTGGGAGGCGTGCCTGTCTGAAACCCGCTTCAAGACTTTCCTCAGGCTGCTCCTGTTCTTGAAGTGTCCTCTGCCCCTTCTGCCTGGCACCCTCCTTTCCACCCTTCAGGACCCAAGCCAAAAGCTGCCTCCTCCAGAAAGCCCTCCCTGACCACTCAGGCAGGCTGGGGCCTCACAGACACCTTGTTTCCTTCTGTTCTCCTGCCTGTAACAGGCGTCCTGCACACCACCCCCAGGCGGGGGGTCCTATTTCAACCATCTCTTGTCTTCTGGACCCAGCACTGGGTCTGGCACAGGGTGGGTGTTCTGGAAATACGGATGACAGCCAGATGCATTTTCCGTGGCTCTGCAGATCCAGCTGCACAGAAGATTCTCCCGACGACCGGAAGGAGCCCAGAGTGAAAGCAAATCTCCGTGGCTTCTGTAACTCACCCAGGGAGGAAACGCTCGTACTGGAGTATGGAGGAAATTTGCTTTTTTAATTTGTGCCAATGTCTAAGAAAGCGACACTTTATTTTGAGCCCATTATGCGACCGGGAGCTGGGGATCTGGCGCAGGGGACAAACTTTCCCAGCCCAATTTCCCAACGCAAATCTCACAGCCCAGCGGAGCCAGAGCGCCGTCTTCCCGGGCACAGCTCTGCAGCCGCCGGTGAGGAGCAACCAGATCGTGTAGCTGGGTTTCAGAAGATCACGGTTTGTCTCACTTTCCAGGGAAGTGTGAACCAAAAAAAAAAAACACATTTTTTTTCCTCCCAGGGCTTTTAGAGTTTCCAGAATTTAATTCAGTGTTAAATGGGTGTAATTTGAGAAACTCGCGCATTATTTCTTAATTTCTGGAAGGCGAGTTTGCGTGCCTCTGCGGAGGTGGCTGTGCTCACCGACACGTGCGCAGCGAGGGGAGGGCGGCCCCAGGTGGGCGTGAAGGAGGCGGGGCCGTCGAGGACGCGCACGGGAGCGTTCCATTCACGTCTGACGTGGGAAACGCGGGCGGGGAGGCGTTTGCATGTCCTCTGGCTTCTGCTTTTCCACTTGGATGGCCAACAAGGGGGAGATTCTGAAGGCTCGTTTCTGGAGGGAGAGCCTCGGGGGCTTCAGCGAAAATTTCATCTTCCAAAGAGTGTTTGCACCCCTCCCCCAACTCTAGGCTGTGGCCTCAGAGGTTTGCGTCCTGTCCGTGAACATCCTTGGCCTTCCAAGGTGCCCCCTTCACTGTGACCTTGAGCACGTCACCAGCCTGCTCTGGGCCTCAGTGTCCCCCTCTGTATACACGCAAGAGGATGAGCCCCAAGCCCCCACACAGGCCATGCGGCAGCCACTCCAGGCTTCGCTCCACCACAGCGCAGCACATGGCCCCCCACTCGCCAGGGTCCCTGTATTTGCCTCCCCCCACAACTATAAGCTACACAGAGTGGGGACTCCCATGCTGAAGCCCCTCCCAGCGCCTTCCCCATTGCTACTCTCAGTCCCCGCCCTGCTGGACAGGAAAGCCCAGGCCCAGAGGGCAAGTTCTCTGCCAGTGAGTGGAGAAGTCAGGAAGCCCAGGGGAGCGGCCCCAAGTGTCCAGCCTGGTCAGAAGGAGGAGATCGTGCACAGTGGGCCACGCTGACTCGAGGGAAGGGGGACACTGACAGGGCCCGGCCCAGGTCGGACACCAAACGCATCCAAGTCCTGGTGGTGTCTAGGCAAGGAGCTCCCTGGGGACAGGCCTGAGGGGCCTTGGGATCCCCTTATCTCCCCCAGGGGGTCGCACAGGGAGAAGAGGGTCAGGAGTGAGAGTGCTGGATGAACGGAGGAAAGAGGGAGGGAGGGAGGGGTGGGGACCTCCTCCCTGCCAGGTCTGAGGCGGGCGAGAGCGGCAGCAGCAGTGAGGGGCACACCGCATCCCCAGCAGAGCGCGGCCGGTGGGACGCAGGGCCTCAGTGACCCGGCTGGTGTTCACTGGTTCTACAGTGCCTGTGACCCCACCTCGTGGAAGTGTTTCGGCAGCAGGCTCCGCTGTTCTTAGGGGTTGACTGCTGCTTCAGTAACCGCTAGGAAGAGCGGCTAGGCTGGGAAAAGCCTCTCTGGGGGTAGGGTTCTTGGTTCATTCTAAAATTGGTACAACTCTTCCCTGGGACTCGGCTGGGGAGAAGCTGAAGTCGCAGAGGCCAAGCTGACAGAGGTGGAGTCTCGCTAAGAGCAGAGGTGGTATCTTTCTTCTGAGTGCAGGACGGGCTACGCCCTGGGTCTGTCCGGAGTCGATAAACAGGACAATGACCAGCATGTGAGGCCCGGAGATCCTGACCTGCAGTGGCTCACTGCCCTGTGTCCAAAGAGCCACTGTGATCGCCATCAGGTGTGGGCCGGGCTCCGGGTGGTGTGGTGCAGTGGTTAGGATGGGGTCCCAGCTGGGTTATTTGAACCTCTCTGAGCCTATTTTCTCGTGTGCACAACAGAATCAGTAATCGCCAGCTTGTAGGGGCACCGTCCCTGAGGGTCCATGAGATGGACCCTGTCCAGCACCGTGCCTGGCACACAGGGGCACGGTGGGCTTTCACTGGCAGGTGCAGCCTCGGGCAAGTGTCAGGGATGTGACTAACGGACGCAGACAACAAAGCACCCAGGTCTGTGTGCCCTTGCTGCCTCCCCTCCCACAGCACAGCCGGAAGGGAGGAGAGGCTGGCTGGGCTGCGACCGCTTACCCTGGATGTGGCAACTGAACTCCTTGCATCCAAACTATCCCACCCTCTGCCCACCCCACCCACGAGCTCCCACCCACAGGTGGTGTAAGCCTCCAAGCTCCAACCCTGACGCCCTCCACCCCCCCCCCACCTCTGCTGTCCTAGTCCTCCCCAGGCAGGGTGGTGTCGGCTCCCTCCCAGCTGCTCCTCAGGCCAGCAGCCCCACCCTTGCCACACCCCACCTCCCCCTCCCTTCTGGCTGATTCTCGTCTGCCTCTGGACCAGGCTCCCCGCCGACAGTCCTCAGGCTCTCTGGGACAGCCGCTCCCCACCTGCGTTCTGCCACCACGTTGGCTCTCCCCAGGCACAGCTCCAACCCCACTGGGGGCAGTTTTCTCAAGAGCTGCCCAGGGCAGAGCTAAAAACGCCTTCAGCAACAGACATGGTGGCTTGCTGAGCTGGCTAAAGGGGAGTGAAGGAATGGATGGTTGGACGGATGGACAGTGGATGGCCGGACGGACGGACAGTGGATGGCCAAGGGAGTGGCTCTCAGAGGTCCCCGGACGTCCCTGGGGCAGCCTCGCTCCCTTTCTCCCTCACTCAGGAAGGTCTGAGCAGCAGGGCCCTGCCCCTGATAAGGTCCAGGCCAGGTGGCCTGGGAGGGAGGGAGTGGGACGCACACACGCTCACACGCCACACACGTTCTCACACAAGCATCCACTCCAACACACACATAGCTCCAAGCCAGGTGGCTTCCCTTCTCTGTCCCTGGAAGGCAGTGCAATTCCTCCCAAATGCCTGAGACAGGGCCAGGAACAGCTCAGGGGGCTGGTGACCTTAATGGACAGGCAGAACTCCCACCTGGGCTCAGTCTAGGCCGGCAGGGGCAGTGCCGCCCGGCAGCATGGAACTTTCCAGCCACCTTTTGCCCCGTACTCCACCCCCAGCCAGGACAGGCACGGCCAACAGCCTCTCTGGAGAAATGCACTGTTTACAGAGAGCAGTCTATCCTGAGTAGTCACACAGTTCGGGGACAGAGGGGGAGGTACCCCCTGATTCTGGACAACCCTGGACAACCCTGGGCTGACGCCAGGACGACAGGTTACCCTGACTCTGGTGTTGAATGATATGGCCAATCAAACCGCACTGCCCGCCTAGAGGTGAAGAGGCCCCAGGAAGTCGGCTGGGCTGCCTGCTTCCTGGCCGCACTCGGACCCTCGGGCAGGTGTGGGAACAAGGAAGGAACGAGGCCCTGCCCTGGCCGGGGTGTGAACCCAGCCCCGCTGGCTGGCTGCCCAGGATGTCAGTGTCCAAAGAGTGGGAGTCGCAGGGCACCGGTGCCTGAGGACGTCTTAGTCATGCGGGGGGTCGGGGGCCTCCCTCTAAACCATGGAAACTGAGGCCCAGGGAAGGGCCGCCAGCAGCCTGGGGTCACCCAGCCAGCAGCACATGGGCCCTACAGGGTGACCTCGCAGCACCCTTCTGAGGTGGGAATGGCTCCCATGCTACTTTTCGGGTGGGGAAACAGAGGCTCAGAGAGGTCAGGCTCCTTGCTCAAGGTCACACAGCCCGGGGACAGGAGGCACTGGCGGCTCTTCACATCCCTGTCTGGGCTTCCCTGGGCACGAGCCATCCCTAAGCCGGGAGATCAGAGAGGCCGAGAGCGGCGGACAGAACGGAGGCTTACAGACGCACTCCCACGGCGGATTACGTAACTCCCCGTCCCGGCCCCACCGCCCCAGGGGTGCCGCGGGGCAGCCGCACTGAGAACCCGACCCCCGAAGAGCCGGCAGCACTGGCTCTTTGCAAAGACAGAGGTTGGAGCCGCCAGGATGCGCTGGCTCTCTCCCTCCTTTCTTGTTTCCTCCGGCTCAGTAACAAATACTAATACTAATAATGATAATAATAATTAGAATATAACCTGAGGACGCTTGGGGTCTCGTTGCCATGGCAACCTCTGGCGCTAACGAGCTTCGGAGGCCGCCTCCGGGCCACCCGGCCCCAGGCGCAGGATCAATATTGAGTCGGCCCCGGGAGACGGCGGCGGCTCCGCTGGGACCACACGGCGGGCGGGGAGCGAGGGGTACGCACTTGGAGGGACCTTCCTGGTCGCCCGCGCCACCCAGCTAGGACCCCCGGGCCCGGCCCGGTCTCCGGCGTGGCTCCGGACCCCTGTCCGGTGCGCTCGCGGCTCCCGGCGCGCGCGGGTCTCCCAGCTCGCTGCGCTCTCTGACTCTGTCCTCCGACTCCGGTCCCGCCTCGGACGCGGATTCCGGCCCCAGCAGCGGCGTCCCGACACACTGCGCCCCGGGACTGCTCCTCCAGCCCGGGCCCGGTCCTCTCCAGGGTTCAGCGACCTCGACCTCTGCGAGCCCTGGCGCGGACCCCAATGCCAGGGCACCGTCTGCCCCATACGGCTCCTGCCCCCAGCTTCTCCCCATGGGTGCCCCCGGCCCCTTTTCAAAGCACCCCAGACCTTCAACGCACCGAACCGGCCTCCCCAAGTACGCCCACCCCTCCTGCCCCGGGATTCCGCACCCCGTCTCAGAAGCCGGGGCGCAGAAGACGCCGCCCCCAACTCTCCCGGACCCTCCTCCACCAGGAGCTCCGCCCCCCGGCCCCTTTCTCGAAGCGCTAGGACCCCGGCCCCGCGCGCCCCCGCCCCGCGTAGCCCCCGCCCAACCCTCCTGGGGCGCGGCTCACCTCGTGCCCGCCGCCTCGCTCCTCGCTCCGCTGCCGGCAGCCGCGCCTGCCGGGCTGAGCCGCCTGCTGAGGCCCGGGGCCGCCCACGCCCCCGCCGTGCCGCCTCTGCCGCAACAGTTGTCCGGACTCCGGGGGCTGCGGGGACTCGGGGGCTCCGGGCCGGCGCCGGGAAGGCGCCCGCTCCTAGGCTGGTGGGGCGCGGAGCGGCGCCGGGGCTCCGGCTCGGGCTGGGGCTCCGGCTGCTGGTCCGGCCGCCGGCCGCATGCCCCTTCGCCCGCCCGCCCGCGGCTACTGGGCGGCCCGCGCCGCCCGCCCGCCCGCCGGCCCCGCGCCCCGCGCCGCGCCCGCCGCCGCCACCGCCGCGTTCATGCTCGCCGGGCCCTGCGCTCGCCGCCGCCGCCGCCACTTCACTCTTTGCCGCTGGTCGCCCGCTCGCGCCCTCTCTGCTGCCCCCTCTCCGAGCTCGCGGCTTCCAGCCGGCCGGCCCCGCCGCCGCGCCGCGCTCCCCCTCTCTCCTGCGCCTGCCGCGGCCTCTCTGCCTCTCTCTCTCCCTCTCCCCCCCCCCCCCCCCCCCCGCACCTCCTCTCATTTTTCCTTTCGCAATCTCTTTTCTTCTCCTCGCGCGCGCTCTCTCCCTCTTTGTGCTTCTCTTAATGTTTCTTTAGCTACCTTTCGCTCGTTCCTCCTGCTGTTCATTCTTCCCGGCATCTTCCTTGCTGGCCTCTTTCACTCCTTTCTTTCTACTTTTCCCTCTTTCTCCTCCCCCTTCTCCTTCCTTTGCTTCGTTCCTTCCTCGCTCCTTCGGTCCTTCTTTCTCTCGTCTCCCCAGGCCCAGCTCATGCTCACCTGCCTCGCTCCTGACGGCTCACCAGCCCTGGGCCAGGCTGGACCAGGGGGGCTCACCCAGCCCCTCCTGCGTCCTGCCCGGGGGCGGCCCCACCCCGCCTCGCAGCGCCTCCCCCAGTGTTATTGTTGAGCCGCAAATTCCCTGCAGTCCGATTCTGCACGAGGTCAAAGTCAGGGCTGGGCTGGCTTAGGAGAACGCTTCTGGTCAGGCAGGTCCCTCTGTCCACTTCCCTAGGGAAAAGCTCTGCTCCTCGTACCACAGCAAGACCACTGCTTGGGCCTCCTCTCCTCCTCTGGCCTCCTCCTCACCTCTCCTCCTGCCGCCCCCATTCCTGGGGCCCCCCACTGCACCCCTCACCTGCAGCACAGGACCATGCCTGCCTTGCTGTGTGGCCTCAAACCAGGGAGCCAATCTCAGTAAACCTGTTTCCCCACCTCCGTCCCTGGCCCGGCGACCTCCAGGGGTAAAGAAGGTCACAGAGAGGCCACGTTGTAGTCTCCTGAAGGACCCAACAGAGGGACAGTCGTTCGGGGAGTCAGTGTGAGTGCCGGGAGAGCGGGTTGTCCGGGATCCTGCACTGCCACGGACCAGGCTGTGAGTCCCCAGAAACTGGGCTGAACCCTTCCTGTGCGTTGTGTTACTGATTCCTCACCGCAGTCACAGACAGGGCCCACCCGGCACAGTGAGGTCGCCCGCGCCAGGAGCAGAACCGGGGCTGCTGCTCAGGCCCCTAACCTTGAAGCCCAGGACTCAGTCCCAGACCCCAGCACTTTGCTGGGGCATCTTTGTCCTCGCAGAGACAGCCCTCCTAGCACGACCTTTCACCTTCAGACCCAATGGCACTGAGGTCTGGACGGGTGCCTGGGGGATGCAACTGGAGGGTGGGGTGGGAGAGTGCCAGGGTGCCCCCTGCAGGAAGTCTGCGCCTGTGGGGTGCCTCAGTTTCCCATCTGCACCCCAGGAACCCAGGCCCCTTCTCTCCTCCAATGGACATGGTCTGAGCAGGTGCGCTGGGCTGGACATTGATCCACCCTGGTAGACCAGGCCTGGGCCCTGCCATGGGGACCCCTCAGCACAGTGAGGCCCAGGCTGCAGCCCCGGGCTTATCCTTGTCCGGGGGCAGGGCAGAGGGGTGGTGTCCAGTGCCTAGGCTTGTGGAGTTGGAGCAAGGCAGTAATTCGAGTTTGCCATCCACGTGCCATTCAGTGTGGCATGGAACCCCCCGAATGCCAGTTTTCCTCTCCGAAGTGAAGGTCGCAGCAGCGCCTCTCTCACCGATGCTGTTAGGAATTAGGGAGCCAGGAGGTTACGTGGTGCACCCCCCACCTCGCCTGCAAACCATCCCTGGATGGGGGCCTACAATTGTCCCATATTAGGGAGGGGACAGAAGAGCAGAGAGAAGACACAGGGCAGAGTTCCTTGTGGTCTAAGGGGCGGGGCTTGGGCTGAGAGCTGATGGCCCTTTGAGCTCTCTGCTGGCAGATGCTGGGTTCCTGAGTTATTCAGGAGGCACTGTGTGTAGTGTGTGTGCACGCATGGGCGCACATGTGCACGTGGTGTATATATGGTATGGAGTGTGTGTCCCCACGTGTGAGGGGGATCTGTGGGCCTGTGTGTGTGCATCGGGTGAGTGGAAAGCTGCCTCAGGAGCACCCCCCCCCTGCCCCTGCATCACAGAGCAGGGCTCTGTGCCTGTCCCAGACTCAGGTGCAGTGCTGGACAACCAGAGATGAGACGAGAGATCACCGCCCGAAGGAGTGCACACCTGGGTGGGTGACGCATGGGAGGTCACGCCTCCATCAACACCCATTTCCCTCAGGCTGAAACACAGTCACCCGATCCTGGCATCTGCGACCCTGTCCCCACTCTGCCCAGCCTGCCTTCCCAGCCTTCTCTGCAGCCAGGTGCCCGAGCCCCAGACTCATCAAGCCCACTGGTCCCCAGGGGCCAGGCTGGCCCCTGTGTGGGCTCCTCAGCCCTCCGCGATGTGCCCGCTGTGTGCCGGGCTGGCTGGCCACCCGCACTATGCTCAGGGCCCCACTGCCCCCTGCCCTGCACACAGATGCAGCTACTTTGCCTCCCCAAGCCTCAATTTCCTCATCTGCAAAATGGGAGTGATTCCGCCCACCTTGAAGAGCCAGCCTGAGGATTACATGAGAGGCCGTGTCAAACAGGAAGCCCCCCTGCTGATCATCCTGAAATAAATGACCCGGGGCACACTCAGTAGGTATTTGACCTGCATCAGTTTCCCTTCCGTTCTGTTCTTTCAGTGTGGGCAGGAGAAAGCACGGGCTTCGTGGTTTAACCTCAGCCCGGCCGCTGAGCAGCCAGGTGGCGAAAGGCAAGTCCTTTCACTGCTCCCCACCCCCGTGCACTGGCTTCCTGCGGCTGCCGTAACCAGTGACCGCAAACGTGCGTGGCGGACACTTTAAAACGATGCGAGTGCATTGCCTCACAGAAACCCCAAAACCAGGTTTATGGGGCTGACCTCACAGTGTCGGCAGGACCGCCTCCTTGGAGGTTCGAGGGGGGAGTTCTTCCAGCCCCCATGGCTGCAGGCCTCCTTGGCTTGTGACTGCGTCCCTCCAGCCTTCAAGGCCAGCACCTTCCCTCTCTCTCTGCCTCGCCTGCTCCCTCTCAGCAGGGCCCCTGTGGGTGCACCGAGGGCGCCCTGGCTAATCCAGGACATTCTCCATCTCCAGATGCACGACCCGACCACACCTGCAAGGTCCTTTTGTCCTCTTGCCGTAGCGGGAGCATCCCCAGGTTCCGGGAGCAGGACAGGAGCTTTGGGGTGGGAGCAATTCCCAACCTTCCACACCAGTACATCCAGGGACGGGGCACGGCGGGCCCAGGGGTGGGGGGGACTTAGGGGTGACAGGCAGGGGCACTGGCTTCAGTGGAGCCTTCAGCAAACTCTCGTCTCCGCCCTGGGCTGGGCCGGGCGGCGCTGGAGGAGAGGGGGCGGTGATGGGGGTACAGGTAATTACACGGACCGCCATGAGAACCCTCACCGCGCTCTGCTCCTCATCCCCCAGCGCCTTTAATCCTTCCCTATTTACTATTTCTCTGCCTTCGGGAGGACTGCTCCCCCGCAATCGGCGCGGCCCCCCTCAACAGGCGGGCGGCCTGGTGGATGACTCACGCGCTGTGCTGTCGGTGAAGAGCAGCCTTTTCAAAGGGCTGGCTGGGGAGGGAGCTAAATTTAAAGCCAGGCTTCCCGAGAAGATCACCTGCCACGTCAAACTCACTGCCATTTAATCAGAAGGTGGGGGCGTGAGGCATTCCACCGCGGCCTGGCCCCAGAGCCCGGAGGGAGGGGGGAGGGGAGAGAGGGGGATGGGGAGGCACTTAGAGGCCGAGACCCCAGGGTGCGCATGGGGCAAGGGGTTGCAACTGCTGTCCTCCCACCTCCATGTCACCTTCTCCCTGTCCCCATCTTCTTCGGGAAGCCACTCACCTTCCCAAGGACCCCTGAGTCCCACCTCTTCTCTCTTCAAGATCTTAGGGTTCCGGCCCTAAGCCCCTATTCCCAAATTCGAGACACAGGAAATCAGGTTTTGAGAACGCCCAGCGAAGATGCCCATCAAGGGTGTGGCCAAGCCGGGACAGGCACGGCTACCACGGCCCCGGAGCCTGTGGCCTGGACCCTGGCCCGTCGGTCCCTCCCGTGGAGGAGATGGGGTGGTGGGCGAGCGGCCACCTCTTGGAGCCTGTTTCCTTATCGACCCAACCGGAGCGAAGTGTCTGCACTGCAGCAGCCACTTGGTCCCCGTGTTCACCCCAAGGACAGAGGTCCTGAGCTGGGGAGACTGGGCCCAGGGCCCTTGGAAGGCAAGGGGAGCCCACCAGCTACCAAGCCCCTGCCCCCCAGTGCCATCCCCGCCGGGTGGGCGGCTGTGAGCTGCCCTCCTCCCCTGCTCTCCCCTGGCCCCTGGAGCTAGAGATCACAGTAAGCTAAGCCTCCCTGTCACTGTGGGGCCAGACCCCAGGGGCGGCCGGGCCTCCCAATGGTTAGGGACGCTGGCTCTGGGCCAGAGCACTGAGCTTTCGCCCCACCCCAACGCAGCCTGTGCTCTCAACCTGTCCACCCCTCCGTGGGCCACAGCTCTTCACTGCTCGGGGCCAGGCCCGCAGCAGATGCGCAGTATGTGGAAGCCACTGCTGGGGCCGAGGATTTGTAATCAGTTCTGGGGGACTGGGACGCAAGATGTGATGAGCTGGTCGCTGGGTCCAGGAAGCCTCTCCCGAGGCCAGATGCAGAGCCCGGGCCTCTGCTGAGTTTCCTCCTCCCCTGCCCGTCGCCCTTGGGCCACAGGGTGTGAACACAGTTTCTGTTCTGGCCCCCGCAGGAGGCCTGGCCGGGCCACTGGCAGCCCTTGGAGCCCGGAGGAGACAGGGCTTCCTGTGGCAGTATCGGAAGCACAGGTGCAGCCCCAGACCTTCCCCTTGGAGTAACCCGGGATCACAGTAAGTGGCCAAAGAGGTTTTGCAGATGTAATTAAGATTATCAGTCAGTTGACCTAAAGATGGATTATCCTTCACACCCAACTTGATCACACAGCCCTTTAAAGCCCAGAGTGTTTTCTCCAGGTGGCGGTGGTGTCGGAGGGAGGCCAGTGTGAGGAGGGATTCCACACAAGGCGGCTGTCGCTGAGATGGGATCGCAGGGCAAGGAGGCGAGAGCAGCCCCCAACCAACACCCAGCATGAGCAGGGGACCCCGGTCCGGCAACCACCAGAAACGGCTGCTGCCGGCGTCCCCCGAGGGGCCTGGAGAGGGCTCAGAGCCCAGCCTGGCCGACGCCAGAGAAGCTCGCCGAGCCCCCCCGACCTCTGACCTGCAGAGCCATGGTAATAAATGCCCGCTGTTCTAAGCTGCAAAATTTATGTAGCAATAGGAAAACCATACTCCTGCCAGTGACTTACCTTTTCATGGGGTGAAGATCCGTACAGCCCACCCCTCCCACAGCAGACCCCGCGGTGGTCTTTGCGCAGCGCAGCCCTGACCTAGCCACTCCCCTGCCTGCTGACCGGCTGTGGTCTTGCCTTCCAAAGAAGTCCGAGACCTGGGTTTGGCATTCAAGGCCCTTTGCGTTCTGATCTCTGCCTCTCCCCACCCCCGCCCCACGACTGGCCCCGCCCACACAGGCCAAACTTCCCCGGTCCACCTGGGTTCAGAGAGCAGGTCCCTCGTCAGACACCAGCGGCAGATCGTGCTGGTTTCCTCTGCGTAAGGACAGCGCCTGATTGCTCTCGGTGTTTCTGACTCTTGGAACACGCCTGCTAGAGCTGCCTGTGTGGGTATCAGGGACGTGCTGGCCCGCGTCACACGGTCCCCGTCAGCCGCAGAAGGCTAGCAGCTCGGACTCTGCTATGCACTTGGGCATCTGACCCGGGCAGACGGGGAGACTGGGGGACTCCGGGAGGCCACCCTCGCAGCCCTGCCTGCCCCTGGCCCCTGGGGCTCAGAGCCTGCTGGCATCCAGGAGTCAGGAACCGCTGTGAGGGTCGGGGGTCTGCCTCAGAGGAGCAGCAGGAACCAGGAGGGGTTGGGGGGACGCCCACCTGCACTTCCCAAAGCTGAAAACTGAGAGTCCCACAGACTCAGTGCGTCCCTGGCCTCCTTGAGCCTCGGGTTCCTCACCTGTCCACTGTCACTGGTAATGACCTCTACTTGGAGTCGATTTCTCAGTGCATTGTGGGTAGTAAGTTAGGATGAGCCTGTGGGGTGGGCGCTGTGCTCCAGTCTGTCCTCATGAGTCTCACAGGTGAGCCAAGACTGGAGGCGACACACCCTGCCACCAACTCCAGGGCTGTGGGAGGACCTGGTGAATGAGAGAACCCTGGCTTAGCCACCAACTGCCCTAGGCTTGGCTTTGGGCTCCCTTGTGCCAGCTGGTGGCCTCGGCCACATTGATTTTCTCCTTCCTGAACTGAGCATCGGACGGCCTCAACCTTGGGGTCATAGGAGGCGCGGCCCAAAGGAAGGCAGGCAGATGCTACTGGAGGGAGACCCCCACACGTCCCCTGGATCCCCAGCTGGGTCTGCCCCCGGGCCCTCACTCCCACCCCAAGCCTCCTGGCTGGCATCAGCTTATATGGGCGGTGACAGTGTCACTTCCCCATGTCCATCTGAATTAGGAGGGCCGCTGCAGCTGGTGGCCCCCCCCTGGGCTCACTGGGTGCTGTGGCTGCATCTCCAACCCGGCGCACAGATGATGAGAATTAACATGATGCAAATTGGTTGGCTGAGCCAGGCATCCCGAGCTGGAGACCTAATTCCCACACCGCCTGGCGCTCCCGCGGGCAGGCACAGCAGTGACAGCAACCACAGTGCTAGTCGGCGTAGTTGGCTACGCCTCTCGGGTCCTGTGCCCTGCTCACCGTTTACACTCGAGAGAAACACGGGGGGGGGGCGGGGAGCTGCCCTCGGCACAGAGCTGCAGCGAGCAGGCCCAGAGAGGTCGTGGGCGGGCCTGAGGTCACGCCGCTCTGGGGGCAGGCAGAGGAGAAATCTGCTCCTTCTCAGGAGCCTCTGTGTGTGTTAGGAGACTGGGGTGTGAGCTTCACTCTAAAGATCGGTTGTGTCCGGTCTCCAGCCCAGAACAGGAGTCTGGCCTTTGCAGCTGTGTGGCCCTGGACAAGTTGCTGACCTCGGAGATGGCCGTCTGCCTTTCGTTTAGAATTAATTCGACGGCTGCTTCTCAGTCCTCCCCACCTGGGCTGAGTGCATAATATCAGCTGAGCAAATGTATGTCTAAGTGACACACAGTGACGTTTCTGCTTATCAGGCACTCGGTGCCTCATGGTGCCACTTGGATGGGCTCCCTGAACCCATAGCCATCCTAGGAGTTGCTTCTATGCCTTTCTCTTTGACAAAACAGGCCCAGAGAGGTTAAGTGACTCGCCCAGGGTCACACAGCTGGGAAGCGGTACAGCTGGGATTCGAACATGGGTCTGCCCCTGCCCTGGGCCCAGGCACTCAACCTCCCCGGACCAGGAGCTTGCCCTGGCTCTGTCTGCCCAGGCCTCGGTTCCCCTACCTGCTCTGGCTGGGCCCCTCGGGCTCAGGCCGTGTAAGGCGCTGGCAGGCTCAGCCCACGGGTTCGGCCCAGGCATAGGGAGGCAGGCTGTCTGGAGTTTGACAGCTCAGGCCCCAGGGCTGGGGTCGGAATTCCAGGCTTCTTTGATTTTGCTCAGCGGCCTCTCTGAATGTTGTAAATTGTTTGGCTTGGCCTCACGAAGCAACCTTTATTATTGCAAAATCTCGTGTTTCCACGGAGCTCAGAGAAAGGGGAGCCTTGGGTGGTGGGTTCCAGCATCCGTCTGAATTCCGTTCTGGTGAGCTCCGGCTGTGGGGAAACTGGCCTGGCCCCGGCTGCAGGGTGGGGCCCCTGGCCTCGGCCAGGTAGCCCCCGCCTGTCCGGCCGCCTGCCAACCACAGCTCGTTCACTGGCCAACATCTGAGATGAATCAGAACTTCCAAAGGGCGGCTCAGGGGCCTGCTGGGGTGTGGCTGGGACATCCCACATGCCCAGTCCAGGGCTTCCCTGGATGACCGGTTCCTTGGAAGGGGGGAGAGGAAAAGCGACTCCAGCTTCTGGAGCCCAGACACACACCCCCAGTGTGAGGCCTGGGGCTTTGCAAACATTACTTCATGAGCCCCGCCGGCCCCCCATAAGCCAGGCAGTATTATCTCTACCGCAGCTGAAGAGAGGGAGGATCAGAGATGTTGGTACCTTGCCCAGGGTCACACAGCAGGTGGGTGAAAGTTGCTGCCTGTCCTGGGTTGGAGTTCAGAACCATTTAGACCAGCATCACTTTCCTGATCAGAGAAATCATGCCCTCAGTTGGGGGTCCAGGAGATGCCAGCCCTCCTGCCCTGAACCCCGGACCACAGGAGGGGTCAAGCCCTCTGCTGCCCGTTTTATTCACATCTTGCTCTAAGTTTCTCCCCAGAACACGATGCCTGGTACCAGAGGTCCGGCCAGAGAGCACATGGGCTGCCTTCTGCCCCCCAAGTACTATGGGAGGGTCCTGAAGAGCCACCTGCAAAGATGGAACCCTGGTACCAAGGCATGAACCCCAGCTGCAGATGAGGAAACTGAGGCTCAGAAAGGCCCGGTGGCTGGCCCAAGGCCACCAGCAGAGGAAGCCTTTTCACTGCCTTGGTGTCCCATTTCATTGCGGACATTACAAAATCGGCCCCACGTTCAGAGTCAGACCCTGGGCCTGCCTTGTATCAGCAGATGGTCTTAGACAAGCCACTTTTCCTCTCTGAGCCTAAATTTTCTCATCTTTGAAAGGGGGACAACGGTTCCTACCTTTCAGGGACCCTGAGAAAAATGGTTAGCAGTGGCTGTAGTAGTGCCTTTGCACAGTCTGCACGCAGTAGGGACTCTACCTTGCTCTCCACAACCTCTGGCCCCGATAGTGGCAAATGGCTGCAGCTGCCAGGTCACTGCTCAAACGCCAGCTCCTAGATCTTAAGCACCTACTGTGTGTGAAGCCCCTCCTCCGCCCCTGCCTCCCTCCCAGGTAAGCTGAGGTCCCATCCTCTACCCTCCAGGGGACACCCGAGCCAGCTTGGGGACCTGCACGTCACAGGGGAGGGGAGGAAGCAGCCGCATCACCAACACGGCGGGGAGTCAGGTGGGCAATGGCTGCAGCTGGCAGGCACCCTCAGCCGAGGCCTGCCCCAGGACACGGAGTACGGTGTCAGCAGGACCCGGTCGGTGCCAGGGACATGGGGACCAGTCTGCGTGGAGACACTGCCCCTGACAACACTTCTGTACTGGTTGCCGGCTCCAGCCCTCAGCCCCTCCCTCCAGTGCCCACCGATGCCTCGGGTTCAGGCTCACTGTCTCCTGCGTGCACATGGGCAGTAGCCGGCTGTCTTCCTGACTCCGTCCTCTGGCCCGCCCCGCCGTTCTCCAAACAGGAACCAAGGGGATCTGTGTGGAACCCAAATCTGTCAGCACCATGCTCCTACTCCAAACCCTTCTGTGGCTCCCCAGTGTCTTCAGGGTGAAGCCTGATTCCACTGGCTACTGAGCTCCCTCTCCTGCCACAGGCCGCTGCCAGCTCGCTTGGTCTCGGTCCTTCCTGGACACGCGATTCTTCCATGCTGCCATGTTTCTTCAGGGACCATTCCTTTTCTCCTGTTCATCTTTCAGGACCCAGATGGTTCGCCCCTTCCTCCTGGAAGCCTGCTCTGAGTCCTGCTGTGTCTCCAAGTCCTCTGGGCTCCCTGAGCAGGCCTCGGCATGAGAAGCTGTGTGACTGGCTCTGACTGGCCGGGGCTCCCCCCTCCACCACCAGCTCAGGAGCCTGGGAGCGACTGACTCCCTCCCAGTGGCTGGGATGACCCGCCCCATCCTGCGGCATCCACAGCTCATTTTATTAATCAGCACATTTAGCACTTGACTTGCACTTTTCGTCCTCAGCTCTCCATGTGCATCCCCGACTTTAATTAATTCTTCCCACACCCCAACCCAGCTGCTCTCCCCATGGCAGACAGCGACGAGCGGAGTCCACAGTGTGGTTAGGAGCCCCTCTTCTGCACCCCCAGTTCTAATCCTCCCTCCTCTGGGCCAGCAGGTAGGTTTGAGGCTTCCAGCACTGAGTGGTAGTTTACTATTGTTATTATAAAACCATGCGTGCACTTGCTGTCTCACAGCTTGATTTTGTCATGAGAAAAAGTAACCAGTTGGTTTTTTCAGAGGTGACAGAAGCAAGCCCAGAGGGGCAGTGGGTGGAGTGAACCAAGCACTGGAGCCCAGCTGGCTGGGTGCCCTGGGGTTGGCGAGGCCCCTGGGAATCACAGCTTTATGCAGGTCTTCCTCTTCCAGGAAGACTCCCCTGATTAGTCCGCTCAGATTGGCCTTTTCTGCTTCCCTCTGGAGTTTAGGGCAGAGATCCTCGTTCTTACAGGTGTTGGCCTACCCTTCCCAATGACACGGAGAGTCCTGTGTCAGACTCAAGGTTTCGTGTCTCTGCATCCTGGGAGAGGAGCAGGGGACTGGACACCCAGGTAACTGAGCTCTTGTGGAAAACGCGTGGAGGAATCAGGAGTGAGTGAAAAGGTGGTAGGTGAGTGGATGGAAGGGTGGAGGAGAAGATGGGTGGATATGGGTAGGTGAGGGGACAGAGAGGTGGATGGATTAGGGGTGGGTGGGTGGGTGAATGAATGGATGGTGGGGGGTTGGATAGTGGGGGGAAGGATGCGTGAATGGATGTAAGATGGATGGATGGATGGATGATGGATGGATGACGGGGGAGGGAGCTCATGGGAAGATGCACGTGCAGGAGGACCGCTGGGTAGATGGAGGGCTTCGTGGAGAGGTGAGTGAGTGGGCCTTTGAATAGAGGAACAAGTACTCGAGTGATGAGTGGCTGAGTCTGTAGGGATAATAAAAACAGCAACTTGCCCACAGCTGTGTGTTGAGGTACCCGGCACGGCTGCAAGCATAACACCTGCGTGTTAATTTGCTAAGTTAGTGTCTAACTGCTGCTGTGGGAAGTGCATGGCGGGCTGGGAGATGGCGATGCTTGGGTGTGTGTCTGGGTGGGTGGACAGGTGGGCAGGTGGCTGGCTGGATGTGTTTTGGGATGGAGAGGTGAGCAGGTGCCGATCAAACAGATGGGGTGTTGGGTGGGCTGGCAGGTGAGGGGTTAAGGAAGCAGTAGAAAAGAGGTGAAAAGGGTTGGGCAGTGGCCCTGGCTGGTGTAGCTCAGTGGATTGAGTACAGGCCTGCAAACCAAAGCATTGTCGTTTTGATTCCCAGTCAGGGCACTTGCCTGGGTTGCAGGCCAGATCCCCAGTATGGGGCGTGCTAGAGGCAACCACAGATTAATGTTTCACTCCCTCTCTTTCTTTCTCCATTCCCATCTCTCTAAAATAAATAAAATCTTTAAAAAAAAAGAGGGGGGAGGGCAGGAGGCTCGACGTGGAGTCTGGCTGTTTTTCCATCTCATCACACCTCGGGAAGGACGTTCCCATTCACCAGACACCCATGGCAGGAAGCCGGTGCCGCCCAGGGCCACGTCTCTGCCTTGCCCCCACCCACCGCCCCCTGATACTCCAGCCGTCCATCTGCGCTCTAACCTCAGACCCCACCACCTCCTGTAGATCCGGCCCTTCTCACACCCGCTCTACAGGGCAGCCCCGGGGGTCCCGCCTGCACACTGTCCTCATCCAGCCCCCTGCCTGACCCAAGCCCGCCTCTGGCCACCTGATACCCATGGACACCAAGCCTTGGGGTGCCCAGCCAGCGTCCGCGGATACACCAGGCTCCTGCCCTCCGTCAGAACGGGGTCTGCCAGGCCCCGGCGTCCCTGCCTGCTGGGCGCCTCTCCTGGGACCTGGTCCTCCACGCCTGCCTCAGGCCCAGAGAAGCGATGCCCTCACGTTGGCGCAGAGACTCCCAGCCTGGCGTTGGGGGTCGCTGCCCAGCAGCCCCTAGCTGCCCGTGTGCAGCAAGGATGTGCGACCCTTCCCGTCAGCGACCCTTCTCGTTGGCGCCCTCATGAGGACCCAGTGAGGAAAGTCCTGGGCTCCCGACAGCAGCTACGTGGAGGAAGCACCTCGCCCGTGCTCGGCGGTGGCGATGGCCACTGTGCAGCGTGTCCACCTTCCCTTGGCAGTGCGCTTCTCCAGAGTAGACCGGGGCTACCGTGTGGATCAGTCCGTTCGTCCAGCAGGTGCCCACAGGGTGTCTCCTGTGTGCCAGGCGCTGTCCTCGGTGCTGAGGACACACAGTCACTGCAGCACGCCGGGGCTTGGGCCCTTGGAGTCAGTGGGAGAGTGGCGACCGTTTGGCGAGACTGTGTATCTGCCTACATGACAGCAATAGGGACGAGCGAACGGCTTCCGGACGGGTTTCCCCAGCTGCGCAGCCCGGCCCACACCCGGGACCAGGGGCAGCCCTGGCCTCCGGAGCACGGCGGACTGCGGCGGACCAGGCCCTCTGTCCGTGTGTCTAGATCTGAGTCACCTCCTTCTCGGGACAGGAAAGTGACCTTGCTGGTGGGCCCCGAGAAGCTAAGAATAGCACGGGAAGCTGAACATCCAGCTGCCCCTGCCACCCCCTCGCACAGCAGGACTGAGAAGACCCTGCCCCCCGAGGGGTGGCCAGCTGCTGCCTCATCTTCGCATGTGGCTGAACCCTGCCAGCTGTTTGGGGGCGGAGAGCTTCCAACTCCGACAGCACTGAGCCCTCACGTGGCCGCTGTCCTTGAGGCCCCCCCTGGGTCAGGGCAGGGCGTTTGAACCTGGGCTCTGTCTCTTCCTTGTGAGTGACCATCGGCAAGTCACCGGTCCCCCAGGTGGGGAAACAGCTGTTCCCAAGGTGAGAAAATGTCACCCCTCAACTGAGGTCACGGAGCTGGCTCCATGCACCCCCTCACCCGGGACTTGGAGGCTGGAGGCCCCTCCCAGGCCCCTGCCTCCAGCCTCCCTCTTGCTTTGCCAAGTGCACGCATTCGCCTTGGCCTCCTCCATTTCCGGATGGGCAGGCAGGACCGTCTCAGGGCTCAGGGCATTGCCCTGAAACCGGATGGCCTCGAGCGAACCCCACAGTGCAGCCACTCACAGGCATCATAAACTTGGACTAGCAGCTCGATCTTCCCCATCCAGTTTCCTCCTGTGTAAAATGGGGATATGTCCCATCATGGGGGTGTGGTGCTGTGGTGTGAGATGCACATAAAGTGGCATGTAGTAGGTGCTTCTGAAGCACATAGTAGGCACTCGGTGCTGGTATTGTGCTTCCCTGTGGCATAGGCTAGGTGGGGTGACTGGCACAGATGACCTCCACAGGGCAGAGCTGGGAGGACAGGAAATGTGTCTCCGGTGGGCAGGGCTGGAACCGGAAGGGAGACTATCAGGGCAGATTCAGAGGAATAGCTCCAACTGTCAGAGCTGAGAGAGACAGTCAGAATGAGCAGTCCCCTTAGGTAGAGAGCTCCCCATTTCTAGGGGCAATCAAGTATAATGATCCCAGCTTTCTGGGGATATTGCTACAGTGATTCACACACACAAGGGTCAGTGTTTATCCTAGGGTTTCATGATTCTGTAATTCGTCTGCAGTACAGACAGGCTGCACAAACTGTGGGCTGAAAATCAGATCGGACCCCACCAGGTGGCAGCTACTGACCCTCCCCTGGCCCCATTGCCCTGGCCACCCTGGGGGGGAAGAAGGAAAAATGCCAGTCCTGGACCCCAGAGCCAGGTGGGAGGGTAGATAGGAGGCCAAGGTTACAAGCTGGATGAATGTGGACCAGAAGGACAAAGGGCCGTGGGCCCATCTTCCGGGGCCAGAGAGGACAAGGTAAAAGGTCAAGACCAGAACAAATAAAACTGCCTGGCGCACTGCCCAGGGTTCTGCTCATGCAGACACTGCTGGGTGCTCTTTGGTTCCCGGGCCGGCACTCAGTCCACTGAGCCACACCAGCCAGGTCTGGGGTGCCCTTTGATTGCTCTGTTTCACAAAGGAGGTGACTGAGGCTCAGAGAGGTTAGGGGGCCCCCACAGTTAGGCCCCAGGCAGTGAGCAGCCCCCAGCCTGCTGCCCCCTGGAGGTTGCTGGCAAGGACCCATCATCTGGCAGACTTAGGGCTCCACGCCCCAGCTGCCTGGCTCTGGGTCCAGTGCCCTGCAACCAGGGTAGGGAGGCCCCCGCCGCCTGGGGCATCCCAGCTGCTGCTCCAGCCCTTCCACCTCCCGGCCCCGAGGCTGCACAGAATCCCCACCTGCTGGCAACTCCACGGTCAAGCCATGCTCTCTCCCGTGGACCAGCTAGAGGTGGACACACAGGTGTCTGCAGCCCATGTCCCTGCCCTGCGGACTGCAAGGTGGGCTCCTCTGGGGGTCAGAGCCGCCTGCGGAGGGCAGGCAGCCAACCTGTTCCTCCTCAGTCCTCCTCCTGACACCCGGCGGCCTCAGGGATATTTCCCACAATTGATGTAATGGGGGCCAGTTTCTGCTTTAAAGTAGCAGCTTAGCACGCTCCCCCGGGAGCCTGGGGAAAGCGTCCATCACCCAGCAGGGACACGGCGGTGAAGGCTGCGGACCCGGAGCTGCTCTGGAAGGCTCACCTGAGAGAAGGTGGCAGGCTGGAGTTCTTTTGGGTCGTACTTCTAACCTTGCCTGTCCTCTCCACCCCCAACCCCACCCCCACCCCGTCTCATCCATCTCTGGGCCCAGTGTTGCTCTGGAGTGCCCAGCTCCATCCGCCGCGCAATCAGGCACCTCTCCTCTGCTTCCTCGGGTGCCGTGGGCGCAGCCTCAGAGCCGCAGCTGGGCTCTGTCCAGTGCCGTCTGCTTCAACCCCGTCTGAGACGCAGTCCCTTTTGCTTGGACCGCTGCAGCAGCTGCCTGGGGTCATCCTGCTCCCCGCCCTCACGCCCCCCTCCAGTGCTGCCACAGGCCGGGGTCCTCCCAGCTCCTGCCAGAGGACGAGCAGAGCGAACTTCTGACCGGAACTCCAGCACTTTGCAAGAAGTAAGGTTAAGGTGTCGGTGAGGCCGGCTCCCCAGGGCCGTGGGGGGAAATCCACACTTCCTAACCCTTAATGCAGCCTTGTCTCCTGACCTCAAGGCACCCCCGCCCCGGGGAAGCTTCCAGGTGGTTTGGGGAATGGAAGACTCACACAGCTGAGATGCTTGGGCAGCGGAGGGGTGAACACACCCCTCCCCCCAGTCTACTCTCAGTGAGCAGCCGGAGGTGACCCCTTTGCGGTCCGAGTGACCTCACTGCAGGGCACCCCAGCCCTCCGAGGCCCCGCCTCACCCAGGCCTGTCTTGAAGCCTCCCTTCCCTGCCACGCTGTCACCCCGAGGCACCCCCACAGCTATTCCGCTGCCCGCCCTCAAGTCGCTCCTGAAGGTGGCAACTCCTGGGGAGAGTGTCAGCTGGTCTCAGTGCCTCCCACAGAGCCCCCACCCCAGTAAGACTCTCTTCCCCAGTTCTGTTGTTTTAGTCTGTCCCATAGCCAGGAGCACCCGACCCTCTGTGGGCCCTGCTCCCTTGTTACATTGTTGCAAATGCCCCTTCCAGCAAGGGGACTGGTCTCTACCTGCTTGTTTTCTACTGTCTCCTGGGGCCTGGCGCATAGTAGGCCGTCAGCAAAAATTTGCTGAGCAAACCATGCCTGCTGCTCCGGACTGTGCAAGTGTGGTTTTTTGTTTTGTTTTGTTTTAATACATCTTTGTTCCATTTATCAGAAATCAAGTATGTGTCAAGCACAGTAATACATCTAAATTGGTTGATTAAAACATCAGGAAGAAAATGGTACTTTGTGGCAATTAAACTGAAGCCACGGGAGGATTTGGAAATATTGTGAGCCCTTTTGTGGTTTTGCAAATGGGGTTTCTGTTCAGAGTGAGTCCATTGTCTTTATTTCACTATTTCTGGGGGTTTTCTTCACAGCTCCTCCCCGGGGCTTCATGATATTGTTACATAAAGTGACGGCAATGATGCAAATCACGCGCTGTTTGTTCTTGCCGGCTGGGGAGCCCGGCTGCCTGCGCAGCGAGGACCAGCCTGGGGGCCTGGGTGAGAGGCTTTGGGTTTGCGCGTAAGGCCACTCCTGCCCCGAGATGGGGAGGTCGAGGGGAACGAGAGGAGTCAGAGACTGGGTCCTAGAAGGGGGTGCCCGGGGCACCCACCCATCTCCAAGGCCCCTTCCTTGTCCCCTCTCCACCATTTGCCTCCCCTCCCTCCCAGCTGTGCTGTCCCGCTATGGCTCTCGGGGCCTTTGCAGCGGCCGCTCCTGCCCCGAGGTGTTCTGGTGTCTTCAGCCATCTCTGCGGCCAGCCTGCACCCTGCCTCAGTGGGCAGGTCCTGTTCTCAGAAGGGCAGCCCCTTGGAGTTACACCTGCTGCTTTAGCTCCCCTACCAAAGCGCCCCTTGCCATCAGCGCTACTCTGTATGTACCTGCTCATTTGTGAGTGGCGAACGGCTTCAAGAGTTGTGAGTGGGTGGGGTCAGGTCTGGGGGTCGAGGGAGAGGGCAGGGCAAGGGCAACCCTGGGTTTGTGGTTTGAGGAGTAAAGCGGGGGTGGAGCTATGTGTCCCGATGGGGGAGCAAGGCCACACCTCCCTGACAAGTAGCTGGTCTCCCCCGGGGTCCTGTTGGTCCCCTGCTCTGGGCACCCATGCTCAGCACCCACCCGCACTCAGCCTGACCTCACCAAACACGTGGCCGGCCCAGCTCACCTACAGCCCCCTACCAGGCATCCTTGGATAGCTGTTATGGGTTCAAGTGCATCTTCCAAAATCCACACATTGAAGTCCTAACCCCAGATAGGGTTGTCACAGACAATTCACCCGAGGCCACACTAAAGTACACCCTGATCCAGTATGACCGACAGCCCCATAGAAGGGGGGGGATTTGAACACAGACTCGCACACAGACTGATGCCATGTGAAGATGGAGGCAAAAACGGGGTGACGCATCTGCAAGCTGGGGGGCCAGCAAAGATCACCAGCAAACCCCAGAAGCGAGGGGAGGGGCCGGGAACGGAGTCTCCTGACGCCTTGACCTTCCGGCCTGCGGACTGCGGGAGGAAGCATCGCTGCTGTCTGCAGCCGCCCGGTGTGCGGGGAGTGATTTGTCCTCCCCGCCCAGAACACCGTGTTCCAAGCTCCCACCGGCCGGGCCCTGCCTCGTCCTGTGCCCTCTCCCAGCCCCACCCTCTCCAGAACTGTCTCCTCTGCGAGTGACGCCCTGGCTCACGGAAGGAATCCGTCCTCTGAGTCCCCGGCTTCTCCCCTGAAAAATTAAAGTAATAATACTCGCCTCCCACGCTGTCACCCGCCTCCGATAAAAGACGGTGGAAAATGCACCTGGTTCATAGTAAGACTCTGGGAGCCGGTGGTGGCACTGACTTTGTTATTGTTATTATCGATAGTCTTATTGCAATCAGCTGTCAGTTGCCGGTCTGAGCTGGCTGGAGATAAAAGGGCCCTCGGTCAGGCCTCTGCCTGCCACCCTCCACCGTGTGTAGGAGGGGAACGAGATTTGTGAGCATTCATTCATTCAGGCAGGTGAGTTTGCCCGCTCAGACACCCGCCCCCACAGAGGGCGTGGCATCAGCAGTGACTGTCTTGCAGCCTGGTGGGCTGCAGGGGGCTCCAGAGGGCCCCTGATCCAGCCTGGGATGGGGCTGGGGGGTACAGGGAAGGCTCCACGGAGCAGGCGACTTTGAACTTGGCCTGGAAGGAAAGGGATGGACCTATCCGGGCCCCCAGCTCCCCCACCCACTTGCGGCGTGACCTTGGGCTGGCTGGGCCCTTCTCTGGGTCTGCATCTCCCTGCACGAAAACCCTGCACGGGCCTCCAAGGGTCAGACTCCCAGGACAGCTGGAATTGTCACACTTGCCAAGTCTCGCTGTCCCCAGGCCCTGCCCTGGAAGCCCCCCGAGGTAAAGATTCAGATGACCTTTGAGGCACTGGGACTGCGCGGGCTCACCCAGACGAGCGGGTCAGTCTCAGAGCTTCGAGCCAGGGGGTGGGAAAGGCCTGACAAACATCTAAAGCATTTCCGACCCCCTGCCCAGTCGTGGCCGCCGAGGAGAAAACAGGCTCATTGAGGACCTGCACCCTGCGGGCGGAGTGGACCATCCAGCGGCTTCCTGGCCCTTTTATTCTGCTCGGCTCTGCGGCTGGCCACCTGCCTGTCCTTTTGAGCACCGAAACAGAGAGATAAATGGAGGAGCGAGAGCTGGGCAGAGGTCACCGTTTCTGAGAGTGGCCGCTCGCTCACCACCTGGGCTTTGGATTTTGTTTTCCCGGCAGGAGGGCAGACGGTCCTTGCCATGTGGACGCCTCCTTTGCTGGCAGATTTCAGGCGCCTGGTAAACGAGACCCAGAGAAGGAAACCCACGTGCGTTTGCTGAGCGCCTGCTCTGCCTTCTGAGTTGCCTGTGTGGTCCTGTTGCCCCTCCACACCCATTTTACAGGCGCAGGGGGCTGAGGGTGCCCGCCAGGGAGGGGAGGCGGGCTCTGCACATGATACAGGGTAAGAGTTCAGGGGTGGACGGCTTTGGGGGGATGGCGGGGCCACTGGGGCTAAGGGTGGGTGTTAAAGAGAAAGACTGAGTCAGGTGCTCGCCAAAAACAGCAAGGGGCTTCATTCAAGACTGTTGCTACAGGGACCGACACCCCTGCAACAGGGGCAAGAGGTGGAGCTCAACTCCCAGTCCAGCAAAGACAGTGGGGGGCTCAAAGCTGAGGGAGCGGGGCCAGTGGGTGGACAGGCACCAAGAGGATTTGACCGGACATCAAGGGCAGGCAGTTCCTGCTGAACTGGCCCAACAGGATTCTTGAAGGGCAGAGGACTTAGATACGAAGGGTGGAGGGAGGGGAGGAACTGGACTCACCCCTCCTTTCTGACCCCTGCCTCAGCTTCCCCGCCTGTTCAGTGAGGCCTCTGTGCGGACCGAGCCCCACACAGAAGCAGCTTCCAAACACGCCTCAGGTGCTGTGAACCCTCCTCCCGGTCGCTGCCCTGTGGCCTGGGGGTTTGGGAAATTCAGCTCTCACACAGTAGGCCCATGCCATCCAGCATCATCTGGGAAGAAAACTCCAACTGGGACCCAGACAAATGTCATTTGCTGTCATGGCTCCCTGCCTACGCAGTCCCGTTGGGCTGTTTATGGCTGGCAGCTGCTGGGACCACAGGTGGCCAGGATTCGGGGCTGGGCTCAGGGGCTTTCACTCCATCAGGACCCATCCTCGACCGTCTTTCTGGGTGATGTGGTGGTGCCTGGAGCCCTGGCACCGATGGAGAACATGTGGGGGCCGGATCTGCCCCCCGAGGAATCCCACCAACTTCTATCACGACCCAGTTCTGTGAGGGCGTCACTCAGCTCGGGCCCGCACCTCCCGGGACACCGGTCAGCCCCGTGCTGCCTGCCAGGGCCCAGGCTGGACTGGGGAAGTGGCCTGGACCTTGGGGGTGTCCCTGGTGTTCAGACACACAGCAAGCTGCCTTCTTCTGGAGCGAGTGTCCCCCCCAACCCGCGGCTGTGCCGGCGTTGTTCGAGACTCATCCAACAGTTCCTGAACAGCCGAGCGCCTGGCCCGGGCCCATGCCGCGGGTGCCAAAATCAGTGGCTGTCGCTCAGTGCCCTCGAGCTCACCCTGGGACTGAGCCCCTGGCTGCCACCTACCACCTGATGGAACTCGTTGGCCGCGTCACAGCCCTCAAAGGCGGCTCTGGGAGCCGGGCGCTTTCCCGGACTGTTTTAGGAAGCTGATGCAGCCCCGTGGAGAGCCAGTAGGCCGTGCACGGAGCCAGGCCTGGGTCCCAGTCCTGCCTTGGCCCCTGGCAGACTGTGTGTCTGGGGCCAGTCACGGTCTCTCCGGGCCTCCGTGTCCCCGAAGGAGGTAGAGCACTCACTGTTGTCGGGGGGCTGTTTTGTAGGGGCTACCAGGGAATGACCCTGAGGCTCAGTATGACTGGTGCTTCAATTCCGGAATTACGGCGAGTTACCAGTGTCGCGGGCTGAATTGTGCTTCTCACCCTCCTCTGGTGGAGTCCTCACCCCCGGACCGCAGACCGGGGCTGAATTAGGAGACAGGTCCTCAGAGAGATTATTAAATTAAAACGAGGCCATTTCGGGCGGGCTTTAATCTACAGCGATGTCTGTCCTCAGAAGAAGAGGAGGTGAGGGAGGACGCAGGAAGAAGTCGGCTGTCTACGAACCAAGGAGAGTGGTGTAGAAGGAGCCAGCCCTGTCAGAACCTTGACCTTGGACTTCCGGCTTCCAGACCAGTGAGACAATGTCTATTGTTTCAACACCCCCCCCCACGACCACACACACACTGTGGTGCCTTGTTACAGCCCTGAGAGAGACAACCAATACAGATGTTAGAAGAATAAAATGATGATCAGACCCTCTCGCCAGCTGAATCCACCCTGCCAGGTAGCGACGGGACCCTGGGACACCTGGGACTGTGGAGGAAGCAGAGCCCTCCCTGTACCCAGACACTAGCCCCTCAGGCCAGTGAACTCCCCCAGAAGAGTTCTCACCCTAAAGACCCCCAATCCTTTCCTCAGAGGAAACCCTTCCTCCCATCCAGACAGGGGCAGAGCCAGGGTTTGCTGCCCCAGCCCCCGGGGCATCCACTTCTGGGGACAGTCCCTGAGGAACCTCTGGGCACAAAGTCGTTTGTTGTGGATTTATTGTAGTTGCAAATCGTTTGGAGAAACAGTTAAGTGAGTCGTATGGGTCCATTCAATAGAGTTTAGTCACTTGAAATCAGTTAGGGTCAGGGGGTAGGGTTAGGGGTCACCGTCAGGGTCAGTGTTAGGGTTAGGGGTCACCGTCAGGGTCAGTGTTAGGGTTAGGGTGGGGTCCTGGAAATTACGGAAGGAAGAGGGAGGAGGGGACCAATACCTAGCAGGTGGCCATCCGAGGCCTGGCTCCCGTAGATGCTTTCGTAAGTTACCACATTCATTTGTCCTATCGTCCCAAGGAAGGTGGACATCTGTGTTCCTGTTTTATGGGGCTGCAGGAACACACCCAGGACCACACGCCAATGAGCAGCAGAGCAGGGGGAGCAGAAAACAAATTCACAAAGGACAGAGAAGTAACATGCCGTCCCCCCAACCCTGTGATGTGACTGCTGAGGACGCATCCCGAGGCCGCCTCACGGGGTAGGGGCAGGGACCAGCAGGGAGCCCTTCTTTCTCGAACCCTCCTTCAGTGGGGCAGTGTGACCGATGGCACCCAGCACTCTAGCACGGCGTTCCGAGGTGCTGCTCAGGCCCCGTCTGACGCCCTTTGAGTCAGCGCACCAGCCACCGGCTCTGAACAGGAGTCCGCGGCAGCCATGCACCGCAGGAGGGACCCCGTGTGAGGACGAAGTGCCGGGCCCGTGCAGGAGAGTCTGACACACCCCGGCCCCCAGACCACAGCTGAGCTGAGCTGGGACACGTGGGAGCTTCGGATTCCAGGAGAGTCTGAGGTCCCAGACTCGCCTGGACTTTGTGTTGCCCCGAAGTTGCCTGGGGAACCATGGGAAATACCTGTCCCTGCAAGGGCGGGGAGGATGGGCCGGCGGGGGCCAGGGGGGAGCGGTGGGGGGGAGAGGAATGGAGCCATTCTGCCCCCCCATTGAGAGTCCCATTGGGAGTTCCTAGAACAAGGACATTCGCCAAGGGGCAAAGAGCAACTAGCCAGGCGATGGGGGCGGGCAGCAGGACAAAGCCCAATGCCCCAGCCCCTCCTGCAGAAGGTCCAGAGGGGTTTCATGGGGCACCTGTCAAAAACGCCCTCCCGCATGTCGGCCACCATCGGGCACCACCCTGCTGCCATCCTGGCGAGGCGTGGCCCCAGCTTCTGCCTTCCTCCTCCACTCCCTGGCTCCCCTGAGCTGCGCCATGATGATGAGGGCCTCGAACCTGAGCCAGGGCACATCCGAGAGGGCTCTTCTGTCTTCAGAAAGCGTCTAAAATGCAGATGCCTCCTGGGACGTACTTTAAGTGATGTTTGCAGAAACCAGGCTTTGGTTTCCAATCTGCACTTTTATTCCTTAGCCTGTGGGTCAATCCATCAGCTATCGACTGACACACACAGGCACACACACACACACACACACTTACTGTCATGCACGCTTCCCAGACTGGGACCTCCGCAGGGAGGGGAGGGGAGGGGAGGGGAGGGGGGAGGGGGGAGGGGAGGGGAGGGGAGGGGAGGGGAGGGGGGAGGGGAGGGGAGGGGAGGGGAGGGGAGGACCCACCCCCGGGCCACCTGAGGGTGCATTAAGAACCGAGTTCCCCATGGGTCTCTCCCTTTGAAGAAATCAGCTCTTTGGTCCAGGTTGATCCTTAAGAGGCTGATCTCTGGAGGAAACGAAATAAAGCCAGAGAGAAGCGCCCCTGCCTTGAGCGTTGCCCACGGAGACGGCCTGCCAGGGGCGCCTCTGCGGGCCTTGGGCAGGCGGGTGTCTACTTGGCTCCTGGGGGTGTCGACCTGGCCCTCCCAACGGGCCATAGATCTGCAGAAAGGGACCTTGGGGTCCTCTTCTCACCTGGCTAAGCCTTCCCCTGCACGGCTCCCGGCGTCCGTGCCCCACATTCCCAAGGTGTCCCCAAGTCCCCTGGCAGAGGCACAGGAGTGTCAGGAGAGCGTCGTGCTCTTCCCGCCCATCACGCAGATGGAAACAGGGGCCTGGGGTGGGGGTGGGGCAGAGTCCTGCAAGGGGTCACACGTGACCTGCTCTGGCCGCTAAGATCTCCGGGAGGCCCTTGACGATGCCCAGGGGAAGAGACGGACCCTCGCTCAGGACCCCCAGCCTCAGGGTCCACCGCCAGCCCTGAGTTCCCTGTGTCTCAGCCGCCGCCATGGTCTGGGGGCTCTTTGGGGAAGACCCTGGTCCAGATCAGCTTCTGACCCAGCGATGCGCCAGACTCACACCAAACTGAACGAGGGAAGGAACAAATGAACGGACTCTTTGGGAAGAGCAGCAAGGGTCCTGAACCACACGGTGGCTCCTGTGGCATCCAGATGTGCGGGGCTCTCCCAGGGCTTAGGTTTATCCACACGGGGGGCCGTCATCAGGCCCACTTTCCAGATGGGGCTACTGAGGCACGGAGAGGTGAAGGGTGCCCCAAGGTCACACAGCAGAGCAGGAACTGGCTCAGTCGCCACGATACCAGCAGCTCCTGGCACTTCCTGCGAGGCTCTGTGCACCATCCAGCGGAGTCAGAGCCACAGAGAAAAAAGCCTGTGAGCCTGCAGTGAGAGCCCAGCCCCTCGAGAGGTAGCTTGAGATGGATTTTCAGAGAGGAAAGGACTCCCCCCGCCCCACAGACTGACGCTGCAAGGGGCCGTCACACTGGCCACAGAAGCGACCCCCAGCAGGAGGCGGGTGTCAGGGGACTGGTCCCCAGAGCCCGAGGGCACCGCCTGAGGTCACAGAGAGGGACAGTGGCCAGAGAGCAGGGCCTGCCTTCCTCCCGCTCTGTCCTCCACTCTGTGATCCTGCTTCCCCACCCTGGAGAGTCCAGAGGTGCCATCCGACCTCCCAGGTCTCTGCACTCCGGGACCCCGCCCCCAGGTCCTCCCGTCTCCCCATCAACCCTCTGCCGCCCTGCCCAGCATGGTCTCTACTCCCCGCTGCCTATCCGCTCAGACGGGAGTTGGCTGGGTGTTTTTAAAACATTTTATTTTGTAGAACATTCTAGGTTCATGGCAATAGTGAGAGGAAGAGGCAGAGATTGGCCACGTGTCCCCCTGCCCCTGCTCAGGCGAAGCCTCCCCTATTATCAACACCCCCCTGGTGGCGTGTTTGTCACAGACAATCGACCTACACGGACGCATCACTGTCACCCACGTCCATACCTTACATCACGGTCCACTCTTGATACTGTGTAGTCCGTAGGTGTGAGCAAACGTGTAACAAATAACAAGTGCCCATCATTCCGGCATCGCACCCCGAAACTCCCCTCTGCTCTGCCTGCTCACCCCCCCTCCCTCTCCCGGTCCCTGACAACCACCGACCCTTCCACAGCCTCCACAGTGTTGCTTTTTCCAGAAGGTCCTAGTGTTGGAATCCTGCCCGCTGACCTGTGACCTGGGACGCACAGCACAGATCTCCCAGCAGAGGTGGGCTGCGCCCGCCCAGAACCACCCACTCCTCAGGCAACACACTCAACCGTGAGCTAAACCAGCAGCTGGCATGTTGAGCCACGAAGACCCAGGATGGTTTGTTACACGGCAGCCGCTGACTGGCACCGTCCTTGACATCTGATTTGGAGACGAGGTAGTGGGCCTGTGTGTTCAAGGCTTCTGGGCATCGGGGCAGTTGTTTTCAGTGCGGACTGGTCTGGAAATCATTCTTTGGCCAGCACAGGTCTCAGAGGGCAGCTGGTGGCCCAAATCACCCCGACGACTTAGGGCCGGGGCAGGTGCCGTGCAGACCCCTTGGGGCAAGGGGAGCCTTTGACATGTGGCGGGGAGACCTCACCACGGACAACTGGCCAGGTGCTTGACCGCTGTCTGGCACGAAAGGACAGGACCCCAGGGAGGGAATAGCGGGGCCGAAGGACAGCACGGCCCCACTTCCACCCAGAGGTCGTCCCGTCACCCAGCTAACCAGGAGAGGGCCCAGAACCCCACCGTGTATTCTGATCTTATCATGAAGGTCACAGGCATCTTCCTGTGATCTACAGTGGGATATTTATACAGCTAACGATCTGACCGACCACACTCGTAACGCTGACCCCACAGCCAGGATCTTCGACACGCTCTTCATTTTCCACATCGAGTCCTGATTGAGAAACACCCTGGCACCGTCATGGACAGCTCTCTGGTCTGGGGGCCCACCCCCACCCCCAGAGGTCATGGTTTCCTGAGTGGACAAGAAGGCTGGGTGCCCCTCCCCCAATGGAGTCATTAAATCTCGTCTGACCCTTGTGACAATTTGGGAGCCCGTTTTACAGATGAGAAAACTGAGGCTCAGAAAGAAGACAGGGGCTGTTTAGAGTCCTACAGACGGTATATGGCAGGGCCGGACACTCACCAAGCCCGCACCTCAGACTTCACACCAAGTGAGCCTTTCCGGAGTCCCACGCGCCAGAATCAATGCTGCTGCCACCCCGCCCTGGCGGAGGGGCGAACCCCGGCTACCCAGGGCTCCCGGCCCCACAGTCAGCCAGCCCCCCCCGGTTTCCCTCTGTGCAGCTTCTGCCAGGCAGTGACCAGGAGCAGGGACACAGTAGAATCCCTCCGGGGCCGGGTCCGCATCCAGCAGCCCTGCAGAGTTGTCAGTGAGAACCTGACCTTGAATGGCTCCTGGGGCCGATGGCAGGGAGTCCTTGGGCATGGGTGGGGGACTCTTGGGAGAGCCCGTGGTGGGGGGGCAGCTCAGTGTCCAGGGCCTGTCTGGGGCCAGGCAGGACGCAGGGCTGGTTTACGACGGGTGGGAAGGAGCCTTCGCAGTCCGTGGGCACATTTGTCAGCTGCTTGCAGCCTGATTAATTCCTTCCTGCCTCGGAGGGACCTGGAGGCCCAGGCAGCAGCTGGGGCCCTTCTCGTTTCTTGGTCTGTCAGGGCAAGTGTGCTGCTGGGCAGGCGGCTGGGAGGGAGGGCACGTGCGTGCAGGGAATGCCGAACACTGTGTGTGCGTGCGCCGAGGGGTGGGGGGCATCCACATCCCCTCCCCCAGAAAGGCTTGGGAGGCCCGGGCGGCTGCCATGAGAGCCTCCCTGGGGGCTGCATAGCACAGCTCTGCTCACGAGTGACATCTGCAAAGCTGAGCTGCTGCCCTGGGCGGGGGCCACGGCCGCAGGGCCATCAGGCCTCTTCCAGCCTCGGCCAGCACGGGCGCAGAGCCCTGCGTGGTGGGTGCCCCGCCACCTGCCACCCCAGGCCTGGCCTTCCTTGCCTCCAGGCTGTGGCTCTGGCCGCCCCTGTGGCCCAGCGCCTCGCAGGGAGCCTCTCACCTTTCCGAAGACCTTGGGCACTCAGCCGTACTGAGGCTGTGGCCTGTGGCACCTTCACGGAGAAGCCCCCCAGCCCCCTGGGCCCACAGTGGCTGCCTGTGCCCCAGCCACCTCACCTGCTCTGCTGTCGGTGATTCTTAAAGCACCACCAGTTGTATGGTGCTTCACTGCCCGCCCCACGCCCAGGATGGTAACCTCAGACAGGCAGGGACTTTTGTCATTTTTGTCCCACAGCTGTGTGCCCGTTGCCTAGCAGAGTGCCTGGTGCACAGTCGGAGCTCCCGCCGCCATACTCACCGGGCACGTGGGAGAGTGCGGAGGACGATTTTGAGCCCCACCTCTTTTCAGGAAGGCAGACAGACCTGGATCCAAAACCTGATTTTGCCACTAGGAGAAACTAAGGCTCAGAAAGAAAGTGGTTTGTCTGAGTCCATACGTGAAGGGGCAGGACAGGCGGAAGCCCAGGTACCAGGCTGCCAAGGCTGGGTACCCGACACACTGTCACTCGGCAAGAGTTCGGGGGCCCCAGTCAGGTGGCAGGTGCGGTGCTCGTCAGAGGGACGCAGTGGAGAGCCGGTTCCTGGTGGCGCTTGCGTTTTCTTGTGAGGGACACCCCACGGTCATCACCAATAACGTGCAATTGTGAACTGCAGAGTGGGGAGCCTGGCCGGGGCAAAGGACATGGCTGTTGAGACCCAACGGTGGGGAGGAATCCACTGCCACACAGCAAAGGTGGGGAAAGGCGTTCTCAGACTGGGGGACAGCTGTGCAAAGGCCCTGAGGCAGGATGCATTCGAGGCGATGCAGGACTTTCAGGGCAGCCCAAGCCAAGAGAGAGGGAGCGGCGCTGGGTGGTCGAGGCCCAGCCAGAGCCCACAGGCCCCTACTGGCCACACCCAGATGTTGGTCTTTATCTGAGAATAACAGGGCCCTTGAAGGTTTTATATGAGGTGAAGTCACCAGACCTGAGGGCCATAAGGTTGAACACTGGGGACCCTCAATGGCCATCAGTCCTGGTCCCCTGGCAGCCCTGGCCCCATTGGGTAAGGAAGCCCTCAGGACATTTCTCCTGAAACATCCAAACTAGACGTCACAGGTGTGGGCTGCGATTACGGCCTGGTGAAGCCTCAGACAGCCACGAACTTGCTGTGGCTCTGTGACCAGGACTGAGCAGCACAGAGGGGGGTTGGGACACAGCACAGGTGCTTGGGGAGCAGTCACAGGCCCGGGCACCCAGGGCAGGGCCTGCCGGGAAGGCACAGTGGCAGCTCTCCTTCGGCCGGGTCACGAGTATCCACCCAGCTCCTGCACTGGGTTGAATAGGGTCCCCCCAAGTTCATGTCTACCTGGGGCCTCAGAACGTGAGCATTCTTGAAAATGGGATCTTTGAAGATGCAGTTAGCTGAGAGGAGGTCATGTTGGTGCAGGGAGGGACCTAAATCTGGCGATCAGGGTCTTTATCAGGAGGCCGGGTGACCAGAGTCAGACCGAGACGGGGAAGGAGGCAGAGGCTGGAGGGACGCGGCCACAACCTGAGGAGTGGCAGTGGCAGCAGCTGGCAGGAGCTGGGAGAAGCCGGAAGGAGTGTGGCCCTGAAGGCACCTCGACTTTGGACGTCCGGCCTCCAGAACTGCGAGCAAACAGGTGTCTGCTGTTGCGAGTCTCCCCATTTGTGCTTGTTTGCTGCGGCTGCCCCTGGGACCCGGCTGCCCCCGGGACCCGGCCTCGCAGCTCTGGCTCCGCCGTGGGAAAACGCTATGGTTACTGCGGTAAAGAGCCCTCTGGGTGGAGCTTGTTTCAGGGGATCTCCATCTGAAACCAGGAGTGACCCCCACATGGTGCCTGCCAGCCAGCTGTCCTGGGAGCCCCCTCTGCCCTGCAGCGCCGCCCTGCTGGGGTCCAGTCCCACCACAGAGAAACCGGGGTGGTCAGCCCGTGGGGACTCGCTGGCCCAGCGCTTCCCTCTGTGGTAAGGAGAGAGGGACAGCAGACAGCGGGGCCTGGGTGGGGACGCTGCAGGTAGGAAGGGATTGTCCTTGTTATTTGCTGAAATCCTGCGCCGGCCCGAAGGTGAGGCCGAGGACAGGGCCGGGTCATAACGAGCGGCGTTACCTTCCCCCAGGCTGCGGCAGACTCCACCGCCCACGGCCTCCCGCTGCCCACGGCCTCTGGCACACACGCCCTCCGACCTGAGGAGAGCAGAGGTGACCTGCAGCTCGGCCAGAAGCGGGTGAGGTCTGGGACAGCCGGGAGTCCAGGGGACAGATAGCCTTGGGACTCACCCGGTGACCCAGCTGCAGCTCAAGCCCTCTGGGCACAGAGCAGCTGCCTTTGGGCCCGAGAGACCCAGGTCTCCCCACGGCCTGTCATTAGACTAGTTCACAGGAACAAACTCATTGCCTCGGTAACCTGGGGCGGACTCAGGGCTGGACAAGGCTGGGAACACGGGGCTCCCAGCGGGTGGCCACCAAGTGCCCACAGAGTGGACAGGGCCACAGTGAGGGGTGCACAGACAGGCAGTTTGGGCGCCAGGGGAGAGGCCCGCAGGAGCAGACGCCCGCCTGGTGCTTGGGGTCTGTGCCGGCCTCTCAGGAGGACAGGGTGCATTCATCACCGACTCCCGGCCACCCCATCTCAGTCACCATGTCCGCACCTCTCTCGATCCATCTACTTCTGCCATCTCCGCTGCCCCAGCCGAGCTGAAGCCAGCATGGGCTCCCTCCTGCCCTGTCTCCTGGTCTCCGAGCAAAGAGGAAAGGCAGACGAGATGCGGGAAACATCTGTTTAAAGGCGAGGAAGAGCCAGAGGCAGCTGAGACTGAAGGGCCCAGACCCCGGAGAGAAGGAAACTCATCCAGGCGAGGCTGACAGCTGCGGACCCCGCCTTTCCCAGGAGACGTCTGCCAACGTGTAGGCAGCTGTTCTGCGAGGCTAAGGGGCCGAGCCCCAAATCAAGCAGAAGTGGCAGCTGGTCTGAGTTCTTGGAAGTCTCCAGGGGCTGGGGGGCGCAACTTAGAGGTCAGGGCTGTTGGGCCGTCCAGGACCGGAGGGTCTAAATTCCAGGAGAGAGGACAGCGCACAGAGGAGTGAGTCAGACACTTTCTCCGTCTCCTCTTTGTGAAACTTGCCGAATCCTAAGCAGAATAAGCCCTGCAGAAAGGGGCTGCTGAGAGACTGAAAATCTTAACAGAACTTCCAGCAGATATATGGTCACGTGGGAAAAAAGTATCAGAGTTCGGGGACCACCAAGGGGCAGAGCCGCCACCACCTCGGAAGGACCTCGGAAGGCCCTGGGAAGGCAGCCGGGTCCTAGGACCAGGGTAAATCCGAGAGAAACGTGCCTAAGACAGACTCAGACCCAGTCTGGCATCAGTGCCAAACTGATTTGATTGAGGCTCTCGCTCCACTTGTAAACGCCTTCAGAAGCTAATGCAAACCCTCCCAGGGGCATTAAAACATTATACAGAGGCTCTCCAAGTTTGTACACAGTGTGCAAGAATCACTGAAATATTCCCAGACATGCCAGCAACTAGAACAAGAAGAAAAACAGATAAAGTCAACACCCGCCAGTGGTCCAAATGCTGGGGTTGTCAGGCGCTGACATGAGTATCGCTGTGCTTGGCGTGGTCGAGGACACAGGTGGCAAGATGAAGAGTTTCAGCCTGAAGCTGGAAGATGTGAAGGAGGAGGAGGAAGGAAACCTAGACGTGAAAAGTACAATAACTGAAAACAAGGACTCAGGAGATGGGGTTGAGGGCAGAGCGATCCAGGCAGAAGAGTGAGTTAATTAACCACAAAATGACTGAGGAAGCGATATCTAGATGAAAGCCCACAGTGACAAAAGAAGGGAAAATACAGAAAAGACGATCAAAAGGCCCAGGATTCAGTTCAACCATCCAACGCACACGTAATCGGAGTCCCAGAGGGACAAGAGAAAGGAAACTAGACAGAAGCAATATTTGAAGGAAGAAGTTCTAAGAAGTTTCCAAATCGGATGAAAGACATCAAGTCAAGATTCGAGAAGCCTGAGCAACACACAGACCGCACTGAGGCACCCCCAAACCGGGCCGAGGCACATCTCGGCAAACCAGAGACAAGGCCTTACTGCAGCCGGAGAAAACAGACACAGCGCCTTCAGCCAAGCGGCCAGAGAGTGACAGGTGGCTTTCCAACAAGACGACGCCATCGGGAACCCGAAGTGTGGCATCCGCAACATGCTGGGAGAAAATGACCACCAACCCTGAGTCACAGCCTTATGAAACATCCTTCAAAAACACGAAGCAGACCTGGGAGCCCAGAGGCGAGCTGCCCGTCAGAGGGACAGAGCCCCAGAGCCCACCAGGACGCGGGGGTCTCGGTCCGTGTGTTCCGGTCAGTGGCAGAGGCAGTGATGGTGAGTGACACGAGAGAAACGTGGAAGGACAATCCAAGGGCAAACAGTTAAAGTGTCGCCAAAACAGAGTCTGGCCAAACAGACAAAGAACAGTGCCTCGGGGTCAAGGTGGCTTCCTCAGGGGTACAAGCCCAATGGGACATTAGACAGCCAAGCCAGGTGGTCCCCCATGTGTGGGGACCACCATACACATATATCTCAACGGATGTAGAAAAGCATTTAATAGAAGTTGACGCCCACCTAAGATTTTTAATGGAAGCCACCTGGGAATAGAGGGAATTTCTCTAACCTGATAAATCGTTTCCACGAAACCTTCAGCGAACATAACACTTAATATTGAAAGACTGAAAACCCCTCCCAAGATCAGGGACATCCACTCACGATGAGGCGGGCACAGTAAGTCAAGACGAGGAGAAGAGTGAGGACCAGGGGGAAAAGAAATAACACGGTCAGCGTGTGCAGACGACGCGGCAGGTGATGATAGACAATCCAGAAGAATCGCACATAATCTATCTGAACGAACACGGGGAGCGAGCGAGGTTGCTCCCTGCAAGGTTGCCACGCCCAGAGTGTTTCTCTACCCCGCCCACAGATAAGCAGGAAACAGCCCTTGAAGAGGTCATTTTCAATCTCGTCCAGGACACAACGCACTGAAGAATAGAGCTAAAGCACGGTGTGCAGGGCATCTCCAGGGAAAACCAGACCGCCCAGGGGAAGAAGCGGATCGGGTTTTCAGAGGGGGCGACACACGCCTGGTTCAGAGATGAGAGGGCTGACCACCGCGAAGGGCTTCGAACTCACAGACCAGCCAGCCCGCCCCTGCGCTCCCGGCTCAATCCCAGCGGGCCTGTGCGCCTGTGCATTGATAAGCCAATCTTGATATTTCTGTGGGAATGAAACGGGCCTGTAATATTCAAAACAGTCTCAAGAAACAGGAGCAAAAGGGGAACTCAAGGTCAGTACTGGATTTGAGACTTACCTTTAAGGCAAACGCACACATCCCACTGAGCCCGCAAAGCAGAGGCCGGGAGGCCTGTGAGGGCTCAGAAGGTGGCAGCCTTGGGGGAGGCGGGGGGCACTGTGACCCCGGGAAGAGCATGGGCTCAGAAGCCGCAGGTGTGGGAGCAGGGCCGGGGGTGGGGATGAGAAGGACGGCACCGCAGTGAATGCGTGGCGAGCTCTCTCTCTCTAATGCTCAGTGCGGGGGCAAAGCGTGAGGTATGCCCTGTTGTCCAGGTGCTAACACTGAGGCCAGAGAAATGAAGCCTTTTGCCCAAAGTCACATGGGGTCGTGATTCATGCACAAATCAACCTTCTAGCCTGTGCTTCTGGTAGCAGACGTGGGCCCAGGGATGACTGGGGGCCACATGGGTGGAGCTGCGTCCCAACAGAGCAGGACTCCCCGCGTGGGGGCAGGGTGTCTCCAGGGAGGGCTGTGGCTCTCTTGCCCCTCCTGGCAGGCCTGCGGCTTCTGCCCTCCCCACGGCTGGACCACGCACAGCCCAGATGTTGTCTGCTCGCAAACAACACTGGGTGCCCCAGAAGGCAAGGTGCGTGGAGGGGGCGGTGGCTGATGCCAGGGCAGCCATCTTAAGTGCTGGCGAGCGAGTCCACTCTGCACTCTGAGAGGAAGCTTGGCTGATGCTGGAGATGCAAAGTAAAAATTATCCTCAGCAAATCGGTGTCTTTATTCACCCACCCAATTCCAGTTCTGCCAGACAAAGGCGGACCCAAACGCTGGCTCCAAACAGGGGACAGGAGCCCTGCGGGAATGCAACCAGAGAGCCCTGTGAGCAAAGGGGCGGCTGTGCATCTGGGAGCAGGGAGGGCTCAGTCCCAGACCCCCGGCCGGAACGGAAGTGGGAACCAAAAGTCAGCAGCTAGAGGCCTGGGTCTACCCCGACCCTGGTTCCACCTAACGTGGCCCTGAGCAAGACGGGCCTCAGTTTCCTCTTCTATGAAAGTGGGGCATCACCACCTGACTCAGGGACTAATCAAAGACAGTGGAAGTCTGCTGCAGGTGCCCAGCACATAGTAGGTGCGCCAAAAACAGAGGCACTCAGCCTTCAGGGGTAGGTGGAGCTGAAGGGACTCTGGACTGGAAGTCGACTGCCCAAGTCCCACATGAAGGGTTGGTGGTAGGGCTAAGTGCGGGACCCTGAGTCCCCCTGTCCCCCAGACTCCAGGGAGCAGAGCAGGAGCCTCCAGACTCTCTAAACTTTCGGGGAACAAAGGGGGTCTCCAGCATCACACGGGCGCTACGGGGAGTCTCTGGGCCCTTTTTAGCAAACAGCTGCCTGGTGAAGGGTACTGAGGAGCAGGGTGGGGGCTCTGCAGGGCAGGGGGTGGGATCAGGGAGCCTGTGACCAGGACGGCCCTGCACACCAGGAACGGGAGCCGGTGCTGTGGGGACACTGCTCCCCAGTGCAGGAGGCCTCTCTCGGGGGCCGAAGGCACAAACTCCCCCTGCTTTCCCGCACCCAGGAAGCTGTGTGGCCTCAGGTGAGCGTCAAGCTCTCTGGGTCTCAGTGTCCCCAGCAATAACATGGCATCATCACGGGGCACCCTGTGTGGAATGGTGAGAGGCTGCCACCCGCAACTACTGCCGACGTGTTAGCCACTGTTACTGGTGTGTCATTGTTACAGTGCTTCCCGAGAGGAGTTCGGGAGACTAGAAGTAGGCGGAGCTCTGGGGTGGAGGAGTCCTGTTGGGATCTAGCCTCCCCCTCGGACTGGTGATCTGGAAGCTAGATCACAAGAAGGACTGTGAAGAATGGTGGTAAGCCCCCCATCACCAGAGGTGTGCAAGCCTTGGTGCTGGGTACAGGCACAGGCCTCTGGGCCAGGTTTCTCCCTCTGAGAATGGGATGCTGCGGGCTGCTGTGGGGACTGAGTGTGTTCCTCTGAGCGAGGGACCCAGCTAGGGTTACTGTCACACAGAGGGTGGGGGTGGACGGTGGCTAGGACCTCACACTGCACAGGGCCTGCTCCGAAGCCAGGCCACGGGCGCGCCAGCAGGCTGGGGGTGGGGTGCGGATGCTCACTTAGAACGCATTAGTCTCCTTCTCCATAGCAATTATCATTCCTAGACCACAGGGCGGGCTTGATGGAGTGGAAAAAATCCATTAAGGTTTTTAAAGCAAAGCTCAAGACATAATCACCTCATTGTCGAGGTCTTAACTGCTGCTCTGGGCCGCCCTTCCCCCACCCACCAGGGGCCTGGCTCAGGTGGGGGCCGAGCTTCTCGGGGAAGCCAGGTGGGCCAGGTCCCTGCTGCCAACCTCTGGTGGTCCATGACAGGCTCCGAACAGCCCAAATGATGTCCCCAAAGGTGCCTCTCCCCACCTTTCTGCCACAGACTGAGCCGGCCTCTCCCAGCTTACCCGTCTCGCCCAGAGTCCCCTTTAGAAAGTAGGAGTTCGATCTTGCTTTCTTCTGCCTACCACCTCCGGTGGCTCCCCAGCACCCTCCGCCCACCGCCAGCCGGCGGCGCCCAGTGTGAGCACAGCGCCCCGTGGGCAGCCTCGCCTAGAACCCCACTCCGCCACTTCCCAGAAGGGCACCTAACCTCCCCGAACCCAGGTCCTCATCTGTAAATGATATAAAAGTACCGGTTGCAGGGTGGGCCTGCCGAGACAATAATAAGGTAACACGGTGGGGGGGGGGGGTTCGCCTGGCAAGCGGTGTGATGTCGGGGGCACAGTGTGTCCTCCTTTCCACCCCACCCTCCACGCTCTCTCTGCTCAGCTTTGCTGTGCGCTGGCTGTGCCTCATTCCTGGCCTGGCAGCCTTCTTCCAGGAAGCCCTCCCGAATTACCTGGGGTAGCCCTGAGCTTCCACGTTGGTTTTCCTGCCTCTGTGCAGAGGATGATGCGCCCCTCACGTTCAGGGCCCATCTCTGTGTCCCCAGCACCCAACACGGGCCCAGGCGCAAAGGGGTGTCCTTGAGGGCTGGTTGATCTGACACAGCACCTGGAAGCTTCTACCACAGCTCTGAGCACATCCAAACCCTCGCTGTCCTTTGGGCCTGCCCCTGGTCTGGCATTCAAGGCCCCCCGAAGGTTGATGCTAAGGCTCCGCCCACCTCCTTCTTGACTCGGGCCTCTCTTTGCACACCTTGTTCCCTCGGTCTGGAATGTTCTCCCTTTCCCAGCCTCGCCCCCTGTCAACTGCCATCCACATGAGACAGGCGAGGAAGAAGTGAGCAGAAGTGCTAACAAGGAAGATGAGGAAATGGGAGCGGACATCACAGGCTGATAAGCCGGCAGGTCCAACTCTACCGGGATCAGAGGGAGGCAGCTTCTGGCAGGAAACCCCTGCAGTGGCCGCAGAAGTGAGCAACCATGAGGACTGGCTGGCACCGGGGCAGTCCCGGGTGGAGGAAGCGTTGGACAGAGACTGAACCCACAGCTCATTATGCCATCGTTACAACGAAAACTGACGCCAGAAGGAGAAGGGTGGCCCGGGGTGGGAGGAGGAACGCCAGGACGCTTCTGGAACAGGCCGTTTTAGGAACGAGACCCCCCACCCCAACCAGAAGGCTGAGCCAGAATCTGACAGCACACAGGTCAACAACAACTCATCCTTGGAAACAGACAAAATCCCAAGAACCCACTGACCATGCGCACAGCTCTCTCACAAGATCGCCAAGGCCACTGGGACGTGCCCGTTCGCTTCTGTCAGGGCGGGGCCTGCGAGACTTGCAACCGGCGGAGCGTGGGGAGCAAGCCCTTAGCCTCTCTCCAGCAGCCCGCTGCCCGGTCCCCTTGTCCCTCCCAGAATAGCAGTTGCTCAGCTCTGGACTAGTTCTTGAATTCTGTCCTGCACGAGTCTAGAGCCAGGAGGCCCTGGATCTGCCGGGGCAGAGCTGGCCCCCCAGCCGGGAACCTGTCCAGTGACCCAGCCTTCCCTTCCCCACTGAGAGAAGCCTCCCTCCTTCCCACGGAGGCAGTGGTGGCGGCGGTGTGGGGTGAGGGAGCAGGTCACACAGGCCCTAGCAGGAGTTCAGATTCTAGTCTGTGTGAGTGGCATGACGAGTGACGAGGGCCCGAGGGAGAATCTGCAGTGGGAGGCAACCACGTGGGCAGGCTTGGGTCTTGGGAAGTGGGACTCCGGCGCCCAGCAGGTGCTTCTTATCAGAGAGCCTGACCACCCTTCCGGAGAAGGACCGGGGGACAGATGGGAGATGCAAGGGGGGAGCCCTTGCGAGTGTTCAGAGGGCCAGGGAAAGGCGGGCGGGCCAGGAGAGCGGCCTCGTCGGTCACTGGAAAGTGTTCTTGATTGATTGAAACCAGAAGAGTAAAAGGAGGAATTCAAACCCAGCCAATCCGTCCCTTTGCCTGGATTAGTTGCCTGGAGGGTAATGATTTTCATTAATACCATCAGCTTATCTCAAACTTGATTGTAATTACTCTGCAGCCCACATTCCCCTCCGCTGAGTGATGTTGAGTGGAGCCTACATTAATCACATCAGTGGATCGCGTCTGAATGCTGATGGCCCAAACTCGGCCACGGGAGCGGCCAGAGGGGCAGGGCATCCATATGGATGAGGAATGAGTGGATGTGAAGCGGCCCCCCTGCGGCCGCCCGCCTTGCTCTGTTCTCAGAGCAAAGGGTCTGTTCTCATTTATCACCTGTTGGGCCCTCAAACAGCTCCTGGTGGCAGGAAAATTGTTTGCAGTTTCAGATGAGCCGGAGCCTCAGGGAGGTCCAAGGGCTTCCATCCCCGAGGCTCAGAGAGCAGGATGGAAGTCAATTTAAAACGAGCCTGACGACCCTTCTTCCTCAGCATCCTGATTGCCCCCGGACAGCGGGTGGCTAGGGCTGGGTGCAGGGAAAGCTGGGCGGGAGGAAGTGGGAGGCAGCTGCCTGGCCCACCACACGGAGTCCCGAGCGCTGGCCAACGCCTGTCCCACCCCTGTAGGTGGCATTCCTGTCACTCTGCCCACTGCACCCCGAATGATTTTTGAAATGTAGATATGACCGTGTCACTTGGGGCTCTGAGCCCCACTTTCCTGGCACGTATGCCTCCCCCCACCCCCGCCCAGAGCTGCAGCAACCCCTGCTCTTTGTGTTCCCCAAACCCACTGCTCAGGGGCGCCCTCCCCGGCTTGCACTGCTCCTTACCCCACTTAGGGTGGGGTCGCCTTTCCCTTCTGTGGGTCTCAGGCACACATGGTCTCTCTGTGGCTTCAGTTACTTAGATTTGTGCCATTGACAGGGTTGGAGGCTGACAGGTGGCTCTGGCCCTGTGGCCACTCTGCCACTTGCCTGTCACTTCGGGCAAAATGTTTGCCTCTTGAGGCCTCAGTTTCTCATCTGGAAAGTGGGCTGATAAGAGCACCTAACCCGAGAGGGTGGAGGAACTCAGGGAGGGGGGTGGAGGGCCCATCCCAGGGCTCAGGCACTCCCCAAGTGCTCTCCGCCTCTCCCCGAGACTCCCTGGTCAAGTAATTTCCGCGAGGAGTTGGGTGCCCCCCGCAGAGCCCCCGGACCCAAGAACACGGACTCTTCTTCCTGTCTGTGAGGCGTGCTCTGAGCCCCACGCACAGCACTGGCTCAGCAGCGGAGCAGGCCAGCCCTCGCCTTGTGCCTTCCAGGGCCTTGCCACCCTGCGCAGGAGACACCCCCAGGACCTACTGGGCAGCATCCTCTGGACCAGGTGCTGAGTGACGTCACAGGTGGCCCTGCTCCGGAGCGCAGAGAGCAGACCCCTCGGGGAGCCAGTGAGGCAGCTGACAGGTCCCCACCCCAGATAAGAAATAAACATGGCCACACCCACCCAAGCTGCCAGGGCCTGGGCGAACCTCCCCTGTCTGACAGATGACCGGGTCCCCCGGGTAAGCCACCTGGGGAGAAGAGTAATGCTTCCGAGTCACATCAGGGAAAGAAAGAGAAATACTGTGAACCCTAAATCCACTCCATCAGGAAGAATGGCCGGGGGCCCCGCTGGCCTGGGCCTCCTGCCCAAGCTGTGCCTCAGACCTCCTCTGAGGACCGTACAGAGAGAATGACCCGGCTGTGTGGGCAGAGCAGGGAAGGGGCTGCCAGGGCTCCGCTGCAGGTCGGATGGCTTCGGGCGGCAGAGACTGAGGGGAGCGATGCCCAGCCAGAGGCGACAGGGAGCATGGGCTGCCCCTCTGGGCCCAGAGAAGCCCGAACTGGCACAGAAGATGGGACTGGCTGGCCTGCTGGAGTCTGGTCCCACCTCTCTTGTTAACCAGCATTTCGGGTGACCGCGACCTTGGATTCCCCTGGCCAGGTGCCAGGGCACCTGGGTGGGTCCTGCCTGGATGCTGAGTGGCTAGAGAGAAGGAAAGGAACAAGAGAGTATGGCTGGGATGCTCAGAGTACTACGAAGACTGCTAAAATTAACAAACAAACAACAGTGCATGAGGCTGGGTAACCTCGGCCACACCCGAGGTCAGGCTCATTCTCTGTGGACCAGTGAGAGAACCTCCGGACCTGGAGACAACAGTGAGCAAACGACTGAGGGACATTTGATCTCAAGATTCAGTAGCACCGGAGAGCAGCTCTCAAGAGGACGAGGTACCACATGGAGGAGAAATCTGAGTGCCAAAAATCCTGGATGTGCTGCTCCCCGTGAGCTGCGGCAACATCCACGGTTACAGCTGGCAGGTGCCTGGTAGGTGCCAAGCGTGACTGATGATGGAAAAACACCCACACCTGGTGCAACTCAGAACGGCAACAGAAAGAGAAAAACCCTGCAAACTCACACTGGAAAAAGCAGTTTCCAGATCAGGCAGTGGCATCAGACCTGCACCCGATTTCTCCCGATCGGCCATGGGAGCTGGAGGACCAGGGAGCAAGGTCGGCCAAGTTCAGAAGGCAGGTGTCTGCACAGAGTCCTGTACCTGGCTGAGCCGTGCACAATGGGGAGGAGGAAGGCAGATGGCTGACCCCGGTGCGAGCATGAGTCCAGGCCGTGTGCACAGCTGAGTCCAGGCCAGCTGCTCGTAATCAAACCAGGCCCAGGAGAAGGCAGTGCGGATCGGGGTGGGGCTGGAGCAGCGAGCCCCAGAGCCACGTGCTGGGACTCCGTGTTAGGCCGGTTTCTCACCCCGGAGCCTGTGGTCAAGAGTTGGGCTCACGCTTCCCAGTCAGCAGGTGCAATCACACTTCACGGCCGCTCGGGGAATACTATTCACACGATGATCACGTCACAGGCTCCGTTCACTAATCTCCAACTCATAGACCTGGTCCATTGCTAAAGCAAGGGTGAACAGTCATCGGCTATCCCACCTGGGGCAGAGCCACCCTTGACCCGCACAGTGGAGCGGACCCATGGGAGGGGCAGCAGGGGGAAGGGGAGGGACTGTGGGCTGTGCCCTCCATGCTGGCCGGCGTCAGCATATGGAGAGGTGTGCATCTCTGCTCACTGGTTCAGCCGACTCCTTCTGCCCTGCACCCATGGCAGGCTGCAGCCCTGGGGCCATGGCCATGGTCAAGAGTGAATTGGTTGTTCCTCCCAAGGGAGGGTCAGAGAAGACCCACCAATGCAGGAGAGAAACACCAGGGCAACCAAGAGCAACCAGAAGAGCATCTCTCTGGAAGGTAACCCCAGATCGGATTCGCAGGGGAGCCCCCGAGGGAGGGATTCTGAAGCTCAGAGTGAGTGGCCAGAAGAAGCCAGCAGGAAACAGACTTCTGTCCAGGGAACAGCCAGCACGGGGCCAGGGAGGCCGGGTGGGAGGGGCCACAGAAGGCTGCAGGGTGAGTTCCAGGTCACGCATGCTCTGGAGGCCACAGCAGGGCCTGGACCTGACCTTGGCCAGCCCTGGCCAGGTGAGCTGCCCCCGGTTAGTGGGAGCAGATGGCCAGCGGTCTCTGCTATAAAACCACGTGTCGGTGGGAATCCTGCTGAGAAGAAACAGCCACCGGGAGGCGGAGGGGCGCAGGGGAGAGGGGATGAGTGTGGGCGAGCGGAGCCTGGCATTTCAGAGCGGGAGCCAGCAGACATTGTGTGGAGTCGATAAGAAAGAGGCGGAAGTGTATTATTTAAAGTTATAAAAGGAACGCAGAGCTGAAAGTGAAAACAGAGAACAGCCGGAGAGCAGCCGAGGCTCACGGGAGAGGGTGCGGGAGGGGCTGGGAGCGGAGCGGGCTTGTACTCTGCATTTTACACGTTCCCGTGACATTTGCGTGTGCATCACACATACCAGTGCCTATGCAACTTGTGAAATTACAAGGGTGGTGGCGCGGGGAGAGAGGAGAAAGAAGTGGCGGGACTCCCTTCCAGAGCCGGGGTGACAGCTGAACACCGGAGGGACGGACGGGGACCTGGTGGACACGGCACAGAAGGCCCACTGGGTGGTCTGGGAGGCCCCCCGGGGGTGGCGCTGGAGGTGAGCCTGGGGGTGAGGAGGCCCCGGTCCTGGGAGTTGAGGGGTGGGGGGTGGGGGTGGGGGAGGGTGATGAATCAGGGAGAGGAGCAGAGGGAATGACGCAGGGTCTGGACAGGACCAGGGACATGCAGAGCCCGAGGCCCTGGAGCAGGGGGTGCAGCTGAGTAGGCGGAACGGGCTCCCTCAGATCCCGAGCTCGGGCTTGACCGGAGGCTGAGGGCCATTTGAGGGCAATCGGTCACTTGTGGAACAACCTCACAGCCACAGACACCAGTGGGCACTCACTCTGCAGCCTGTGCTGAGCACCAAACGTGGGTTATTTTATTTACTTCTCTCGCAAACCTACATAATTGTGCCCATTTTAGAGATGAGAAAACCGAATTAGCTCACCTGCAGCTGGACAGCCGGGGAATGGCAAAGCTGGGGCTTGAACCCGGGCCACTCATGTCCTGCCCTGCCACCCCACCTCTTACAGGCGGGTGGAGCCGTCCCCTAGGGTCCCTGCACCGTGGCCTCTGTTCAGCAGCTGCACCAGCAGCAGGCGGAGGCATGGACAGGAGCCCCGCATCCAGAGGGCCCCCTGGAGTGGGAATTCAATCGAGTTACAGATACATGAAAAAACCGTCGGAACTCCAAGGGCTTCTGACTGCAGCTACAGAGCCTCACAGAGCAACGCAGAGATGAGCCCCTAAAATCCCTGAGGCTCTCTGAGGGGACACTCAGCTCCCCAGGCTCGCTGAGGCTGGGGAAAAATGGGCCCGAGCCCTCATGGGGTAGGAAAGCCCAACAGCTCCCCGGATCCCTGCTGGAGGAGGGCCAGCCAGGCGCCTGCAGCCCCCCACCCCAGCACACCTGGAGGGGCTTCTCGACCTCAAGGGCAGGATACAGGCCACTTGCCAGTGCCGCATGTAAATGCCACAGAGGCCGACCCTTGGAGAGGAAGTAACACCGGACAGGGTCCAAGGCCTGCATCTGCACCCCCTGCCTTTGCTATGTGACCTTTAGTAAGTCACTCTGCCTCTCTGAGCCTCAGTCTCCTCTGCTGTGAAGTGGGAATAACATAAAAGATCGACTTCAGACTACTGTCGAGACAGGCGTATCTGAGAGTCCGCTGGGACCTGGTGTGCTCAGGTGACTGGGGACTACGCAGAACAGCACCCGGCCTTATGGTCTCACTTCAGTTTCTAGTGATCCACCGGTCTCGCCCCCGCCCTGAGGTCTTTGCACATGCTGTTTCCTCTCCCTGGGATGCTGTTCCCGGTCCCGGGTTGCCCGTCACTCCCTCAGCAAGGGTGCTCCTTGCCCTCCCGTTTATACTTGAGATTGTCGCCCTCTCCTGCAGGGCAGGTCAGCCGACACCACCTGGCTAGAGTGCAGCACCTGCTGACGTCGGTGTTCTCCGAGCTGCCACTGTGCACGAGGCCCTAGACCACTCTCACGCTGTCGTCCATCCCATTAACAGACCAGGCCCCTTGAAGTTCAGAGTGCTTGAGTCACTTGTCTGCGGTCACAAAGCCACTACGTGCCAAAGCAGGGACGTCCACTGGGCTCGGTGAGGCTAGAAAGCCTGGGCTCGCTCCCCCGCATCCCACCTGAGAGCTGCCCTAAGTTGACTGGTGACCTTTGTGGGTGACCCCTGGGTCCCCTCAGCCCTGAGCACCCTGCGCCTCGGCTCTCGATGGCAGGTCTTGGAAGAGCGAGAGTCTGAGAAGGGCCGAGCGGCGCCGTCACTGCTCTTCTCAGGAGCGGGCGGCGTTAATGCACAGAGAGGCTTACCTGGCCTCTGGCCTTTCATCACCAGGACCCACCGTCTCCGTCCCCGAAGCCTCCATGGAACTCACCGGCAGGCACAGGGACTGGGGAGCAGCAGCTGGTCCCTTTAAGGGACTGATCTGGGAGAGATCACAGGCTCAGGAGCTGCACCTGCAGGGCAGCTTGGCTCTGGGCACAGACCTGGAAGTGCTTCCTGTGAGACCAGGGCCCTGGTGCTCGGCAGGGAGGGGGAGAGGGGTTTTTAACCTCTGTGCTCCCAACGAGGAACTGGGTGAGGGGGCCCAGCTGTGTGGTCGACTGGCCGACTGGAGGAGCATGAACAGTAACCCCAACAATGACATTTGGGGGTACAGTGCAGGCTGGGATGCCTCCGAGAAGCAGAATTCCTGGTGTTGAGCAGCATCGCGTAACCCCGAACAATCTCCCGGCGCACACAGCCCAGTCTCTGCAAAGAGCCCCCTCCTGCCCCAGACCCGGTTCTCCGTCCGCCCCGTGGCAGCCGTCTCTCCTGCACGTGGCTCCCGCTCGCTGTCCACGCACGGCCCGGCGGGGAGAGGCCGGTGGGCAGAGTAGGGGTCTCCTGGGCCAGAGAAGGCGGGCAGTGCGCCCACATCGCCGAAGCGCTGCTGTGTCACCATAACAGTGGTCACCACTGGGGAGCACCCATTTGGCCACTGTCCCCACGCCCACGCTCACAGGGTCCCGTCTCAGGGCAGAGAGGGGCATGTGTCCTCCTTGGGGCCACTGTCACTAGTGCCTTCCTGAAAGTCTGCACAGGCCCAGTGGGGAGAGGGAGGCAGCCAGGAAGGCTGCATGGAGGAGGTGATGTTTGGATGAGGAGCCCCGAACCAAGCGAGCAGCAAGCATCGAGGCACAGGGCCAGCTGCAGGCAGGGCACAGGCGCACAGGCTGGTGTGAGGAGGGACAGTAGAGGGAGAGATGTGGCATTTGGTGACAGGCGGGGAGGGGAGAAGGACTAGGGATGAGCCTGCAGAGGGCCATAGTTAGGTGGCTCCTCCTGCTGTCACCAGTACTGTCCATCACCTGGGCGTGACAAGACCCTAAGGCAACCGGGGGCGGGGGTGGGGCTCCGGCCGGGAAGCACAGGCTCGGGGCATTGAGTGTCCCCCGAGGCCCAGTCTGTGGGATTAGCATGAGTGACAAGGACTGGGGCCTCCTCCACAGAGAGGACAGCAGGGGGGAGAACCAATTAACCCCATTCCACAGCTTTCACTGTAGTTTTTGAGAGAGAGAGGAAATACCCCACTCATCTGCTTTTTAAATGAAGCGCAGAAAACGCTAACAAATTCAAATGGCTGAAGAGGACACTCCATCGTCGCTTCAGGGCCACTCAAGGCTGAGAGAAAGAAGGAGGGGACAGGGGTCTGCAGAGAAAGACACAAACGGACGTGGGAGAAATGGGGACACTCCAGAGGGAGGTGGCCAAGGGCACACAGCCTGGACACGGGACGCACTGGAGCCTGTTCTCGTATCCAGGCCTTTCTCGGTCCCCGCCTGCCTGGGGCGGGGGAGACACCTCCAGGCCACGGCTCCCGCACAGGGCTCTTTTCCTTAGCTGTGCTTCCTTCCCGGGCCCTTGAAATCTCCGGAGGCTGCGAGGGAGTGTTTAACGTGGACAAATAACCCCTCTCTCCTCAGTGTTTTGAACTGCTGGTATTTAAATGCCTTTGTAGCTTAAGGGCACTGGGGCTGTGTAGTCTTTATTTTTTGGATTAATGTGAACAAGAGTGTTCGTGAGTGACCTTTAAGTCGCTGTCTCCTCTTCACCCTGCTGGGTCGCTCATTCTCCAGAGCCTCCCAGCCCCCAGGTGCCACCATCAGTGATGAAAGAGCAAGACTGTCACGATTCAAGTCACAAGAGGCCAGAGTTTTCCAGGTACCACTTCCTTTAGAGCTGCCGGGAGGGGCCGGGGAGGGGGCTCACCTTAACTAGGGCCCCAGGGCTGCGCCCTCTGGCAGTTTGCTCAGCCAGAGGCCCCAGATGGTCCCGCTCGACCAGGCACTGCCCCCTCCTGGCTGCTCTCTGCCCCCTCCTCTGCTGCTGAGGCCCTTTCTGGGGCCACCTCCCTCGTGAAGATGCTCCTGTCCCCCAGGGTCACACCACTGTTCCCCCAGCTCAGCTCCATTTCTCTCCCCAGGTCCCCTAGCCTGGAAGGAATGCCATCACCTGGTACTGATTTCCCCTCTTGACCCTGAACTTGACCTAGTCTCAGTGATACTTGCATCGGGACGCTGTGGTCCAGAGAATCTCGGGCGACCGTCCTCTTGGAGCCCCCAGGCTTTGGGGGACGGCACGTGGATAAACCAGAGAGCACCAGGCAGGTGCATGTGGATGTGGAAGGCGGGGTCCCTCGTCCCCGTTCCTTGCCCCCCCCTCCACCCAGGGACCTCGCAGCACCCCCAGGAGAGCAGGTAGAATCTGCACCCTCACCCTCTCGACTCAAGGGTAGAAGGTGGCCAGGCAGAGTCAGCCACACTTTAACGAGCCACAGCAGTGTGGCGTGGCCTCTTCTGCCACAACCCAGGAACGAGCCCTCGAACGAGAGTGCGGAGCAGTCGCCAAAGATTACCTCCAGTGCAGCGGCACTGATGCTGCCCAGCCAGACCCAGCCCAGACCAGCCACACCCCAGACCCAGGAGCGTGCCCAGTAGGCTCATTGCCGGGAGCTGCGGAGAGTGGGGACTGTTTGTTACCCAGCATTGTTGCAGCCAGAGCCTCCAATACAGCGGACTGGTGTCTGGGTCAGGAGGGGGAAGGGAACCCCGGGATGGGGGCGGCCCTCCCACCCGGGCCCGGTAATCGAGGTGACATGGCCAAACGATAAGCGCACCGAGCACCCGAGGGGAAGCGTTTCAGCAGGACCTGGGCACTGGTCGGGGAGCCAGGGCTTCTGGGTGCTCAGAGCTTCGGCGCTGCGGGCGGGAGGTCTGCGCGTGGCCACAGGCACTGCAGGGCCCCAGCACAGCCTCCGCCGCCATCCCGATCAGTGGTCCCTCTCCTCAGTTTCGGTCACCTGCGGGCAACCGCAGGCCGAAATGATTAAATGGAAAATTCCAGAAATAAACAATTCATAAGTTCTAAATGGAACTCCGTTCTGAGTAATGGGATGAAATCTCAAGCCATATTGCTGTGTCCCGCCTGGAGCAGGAAGCCCCCCGGTGTCCAGCGTCTCCACGCTGTAGACGCCCCCACCCTCCGGGCTAGCAGCAGCCAGCGCGGTTTCCAGCTGGGTGGTGGCAGGGTCGCCGTGACCATCCTCAGGTCACCCTCATTTTACTCAATAACGGCCCCCCCAGCACAAGAGCAGTGTGGCTGGCAATTCGGAGATGCCAGCGAGAAGCCAGAAAGTGCTTCCATTAAATGAAAAGGTATTTTGAGAGGGAGAGAGAGAGACCATGTTCATGTAATTTTCATCACAGTCTCTGGTTAGAACTGTCCTATTTTATTTGTTACTGTCACTCTCTTCCTGTGCCTGATCCATCAAGGACACTCCAGCCTCAGTCCACATGTAGAGGAGAAAGCGTGGCCTGCACAGGGCGCAGCACCGCCCAGGGGCTCAGGGCTCCACTGCGGGTGTTGGCTCTACTGCCCTGAGGACCGGGGGCTACTGTACATCAGCCGTGAGTGCACACACACGTATATGTGTGTGCGAATCGCCGTATCATTTGCTGGGCTATGACATTTTACGAACTTCTGCCGTCGGCAGAGGGGGTAGGTCCATACGACAGAGACTGTCCAGATCCGCCCCAGCTTGGCACCGGCCTGTGCTTGCCAAGCGGGGCCACGTGACCAGGTTAGTGGCTCTGGAGTCGGCCACCATTTCCGTACTCCCCTCCCCGTCTGCACTCCCAAACCTCCCAGAGGCCACAGAAGCTGTGTGGGGTCAGAAGAGGCTCTTGGGGACAGGCCTCCTTCAGATGCATCTAGGGGAGAGGCGGCGTGTCCACAGGCACACACACGACAGGGGCCAGGTGCGCCAGCACGGAGTTGCCCCCAAGTGTAGGCTGGCAGTGCTTCCCACAGTCCCTCAGAGCCCCTGCCCTGCTGGAAGGCAACCCCGAGTGCCCTGTCCCAAGCCTGGCAGCCCTCCATCAGCCAGGGCCAGGGCCAGCGATGGGAGGTGGGCAGAAGGGGCTGTCGCTGATGACAAAGTCCGAGCAGCCTTGCCCACATGTGAGTGTGCGCATGTGTGCGTGTCCCCTGAGCCCTCTGCACGCCTCCGCACGCCAGGATCTGCGCCGGGAAGTACTGACGCTGCAGGCCCACCATCTAGGGCAGAAGAGGAACGATCGCGGGGGGGGGGCACCCTCCCGAGTGCTGCCTGTGCCCTGGGTCACACTCCTGCAGCAATCGCTGAGAGCCCTCCAACAGCCCAAAGAGGGAGGCCACTCTGACCCCATTTCACTGGTGAAAAGACTGAGGTTTACAGGGGCAGGTGTTTGCTGAAATTCCCGCAGCCGGGGAGGAGTGGCGTCAGGAGCAAGCCTGAGTGGGCATGCCAGCCTCGACGGGGACAGTTCCTCTGTTGCTGGCTCTGTGACCTGGACCGCCTGCGAGATGGGCAGCCATACTAAAGCTGGGGTGGGGGTTGGGTGACTGGGCAGGGGTCAAGGGTACATGGGGAAGGTTGAAGAGCATCGGGGTGATTCCAATGACTGCGAGGGTGGTGGGGACAGCACGGAGGCGTCGGGGACTCCGGGCATAGGAAGGGCGTGAGGAGGTATTTGCAGGGAGGACGCCCTCAGTCTGAGATCCGGTGGCAGCCACCACGACCCTGGCTCCGCTGCCCGCCAGGGCCTTCCCCACGGTGCCCTCCTACCTCCAGCCACAGGCTGAGGCTGGACACCACGCAGCCCCTGTGCTCCCGCTGAGCCAACACAGCCACAGGACTTGGGTAGCGGAGGCCAGCTCACACCCAGGTCCCCCAGAACCATCCTGATGAACCCACTCCCTGCCGTGTGCCCAGGAAGGGTTCACAGTGTGGGGGGAGAGGACCGGTCTGTCCGCAGGTCCTGTCAGCCTCGGCGCCCCTCCTGGGGGTAGTAAAGGGAGCCCCCAGCCTTTCCCCTGTCTCCCGACCTCCGCCCTCCTGGGCACCAATCACCCCGACTTTAGGGGACTAGCCAGCCCAGGAGAAGGCACGGAATCCATTGCGGCAGGAAGTCAGGCTAGATGGCCCCTCCCTCAGAGCACCGGGACAGGGATGGGGGGCGACCAGGACGGCCCCTTGCGCTAGTGCCACGCCCTGGGTGCCGCCCACCCCCCAAAAGTGGTTTCCTTTTGTGAGCCTTGAAGCACGCTGCTGATCAGAGGAGACCCGCCCAGAGCAGTGCTCTCCCCACCCTTCCAGGGACTCTCCCCACACCGGGCGGAAGGCTGGCCGCCACCTCTGTCTGGGCAGGACCCCAGCCCCCACCACTCCTGAGGAGGATGGGGAGCGGTTCTCCCCCAGGGGGCCAGGCACAGCGCTGCCTCCGAAACCCACTAAACCCACAGCCAGCCCCTAACTAAGCCAGCCGGACTGACTCTGGGGCGGCAGCCGGGATGTTCAGAGCAGGAAGGGCGAGCGGCTCCCCCGCCCACAGACCGGGAGGGCAGCGGGGTTGAGCCCCCTGCCAGAGGAGAGCTTATGGCTGCATCAGGGCTCCGTGGGGTTGGGGAACACAAGGTCCCCCCACCAGAGCCCTCTCCCACCCCCAGGCCCATGGTCTCTCCTCCTTCAGGGGAGCAGAGACTTTGGAGCACAAGAAGACACCCCCCTACCTGTGCTGAGGCTTGTCGCTGCTGCAGAAGTAACTCCAGTGTCCCAGGTGCCTGCCCCCGGCCCCTGCCTGAGGGACAGCCCCAGCCCTGCTCTGTGGAGCGCACCCCCAGTTGGGGCACGTGTGGCGTGCATGGGCATAAGTGTGCACGGGCGTGTGGTGTGTGTCCGGGAGCCAGGGATCAAATATTCCTGGCTGCCACCTGCCAGCAGCCCATCCCAGGGGCCAGCTGCCCGAGGGGGGGCGCCCTGGCAGGGATGGCCAGCCGTACTCTGCTGGGAGGGCCAGGCGGCAGCGCTTGCTCACCAGGCCCCCACCCGCCTCCGGGACTGAGCCGAGCGGTTTATTTTTAGAGCTCGGCCCTTCCCTGGGCGCCAGGATCCCGGCTGAGATTTCCAGTGGCCGAAACCAGCCCAGTCCCAGGAGTTTTCTGAGAGAGATGGAGGCACGTAAAGGATGCTGTCCTCAGTGTTCTCGTCTCCAAGACCCCCTGGCAGGAACGGCCACTGCCGCAGGGGTCGTGCCTGGGATTCTGTGGGGGCCAGCGTGTCCCTTCCTTGGGCTGCCCCAGTTTGCTCAACCAGACTGTGAAAGAGGGCTGCAGGCCCACCTGTCCAGAGCGGGGCTGGGGTCAGAGAAGGGGCTGGAAGAGGAAGAGCCGTCACTGTCCACCAAGTGCTTCCCCCCAACTGGACTGAGGTCACGAAAGGGCAGGGACCCCTGGGCATGTTCACCATGGTAATGCTGGGGTGTCTATCCCACAGTCGGCGTCCAGCAAGTATTAGTGGGGGGACCAGTGCAGTCCCCAAGTCCCTATCAGTCTCTGAATCACCTGCAAGGTCACGGGGCGAGCCTGTGGGACGGACGGGGAGCCCGAGGGGCAGGTCCCTCTCACCCCGACGTGCATCCCGCCTCCTCGTCCAACAGCCAGCCCTGGTCTGCTGCTCTTTCCTGGACTCTGAGTTGCGTGGGTCCCCTGCTGTGCCCACTCACCCCACGGCACACTCGCTGTGCACCAGGCACTCCATAAACATTGTCATCCTGCACACAGGGGGGCCACGGAGGCGCTGTGGGACTCAGCCATAGGACCTCCCGCCTCCTGAAGCTCTCTGGCCCCGAAGGAAGGTCCTGGCCGTCACCACCAGGGAGGCCTCCACCATCTGGGCGCCGCCCTCCCTCCCGTCAAGCTCCAGTGGACCTTGCCGTGAGGACGAAGGGAGGGCACCAGGCACACAGGAGGAGACCGTGCGTGCTCGCCCCCTCCGACTGGCTCGCAGGGGAGGCGGGCGCGTCTGCTGACCGGGGCCCGGCCCGGAGAGCGGGGATCCCCAGAGGGCCCAGGTATCCCACTCGCTCCCTTCCTTGAAGAGTTCTCCCCTTGCTTGGGACACCCCCCTCCCTTCTGCAGCCTTCCAGACCCAAGGCCACCACCTCTGTATTTGCGAGCCTGGCTGCTTGGTCGCCCAGGCCCCGCCTGCCCTGTGCTCTTCTCCAGGGTAACCGAAGGCAGGTGGCCTCCATGCTGTGAGTAGCTGCAGCCCTCAGGGTGTCCCCCAACCTGGGGGACAGATGCAAGGCCACCCCAGGGCATGCTCCAGGCCCAAGGCTGCTCGGAGGCAGGGGAGGGGGTCAGCTGTCACTTCTTAGCCAGGACCTCACCTGAGAGAGCTACCCAGGCCAGACCAGCAGACCCTCCTAGTGGTCCCCTCTGCACCAGAGGCCAGCAGACTTCTGCTGCAGAAATGCCACCGAGGTGGGGGGACGTCTGTCTTCACCAGGCTCTGGAACAGCCACCTGCCACCCGCCATGTCTGCCTCCCCCGCCAAGCGCCTTTCGAGCAGGGCTCCCTGCCTCTCTGGGAGCCTCAGACTCCTCGGTCCCGTCCAAGAGATTCTGTGTTCCTGTCCCTGTCCCTGCCATCAAGGTAGGAGCTCCCTGAGGCAGGAACCCTGTGTCTGCAGGGTCCAGGGCACTTACTCACTGGTCAAGTGGCCGACTCAGTCAGTTGGGCTGTGTGCCGGGTGCCACACTGTGCAGACATTTCAAGCCGGTTTCGGAGTGAGAGCTGACGTCCTGGGCCGGTGCTCACCACCCGATGCTAAAGGGATAGACTGCACGCTGACTACAGACAGACGTCAGTTGTGTTGACTGTGCACACTGGGAGTGACCGCACAGGGAGGAGCGGAGCCTGCCTCTGCGAGGAGGTTCCCGCTTCCCATGGGCGAGCACGCAACCGCCACACGCCAGGCGTGACAGGAGCCGTTTGGTGGAAGGATGGACAAGTTCGTTTATCCGTCCTCGTTTGTTCTTGCAGTCAGCAAATGCTGCTGGGCACCTACTGTGTGCCAGGCTCTCAGCGCCGGGGTCCCGAGAGTACCAGACGGCAGAGAGTCCCGCTCTCACAAGCTTGCCTCAAGAGATGCAATGGTAGGGGACAGCAGACGCCAGAGTGCAAGGACGGAGTCGAGTTGGGCGCACAGGAGGCCCCAGCAAGTGTCCCAAGGAGGGGAAGTGAGCGCAGAGCCCAGAAGTGCGACGGGATGAGAGAACTGGCTGGGACCGAAGGGCCTGCCCCCGAAGGACCACTGCCCCCTTCATAGGGCAGGCGCTCCACCTGTGGGGAGGGCTGCCATTCCCTGAGGCCTGAGACCCCGTCCTGCTCACAGAATTCAGGCTGAATCTGGAGGTCTGTGCTCTGTGCTGAGCCGCTGTGGAGCCTGGAGGATGGTCAACCTCCAGGGACATAGCCCAGAGCACCGCCCACCACAAGTCCTGTTTGTTCTGGATTTGGGCCTGGTGGGCTGCTGCCTCTCCCCCAGGGGACTCCAGCCCCACCCGTGAGTGATTTGACAGCCATCACACGTCCTCCCAGGCCCTGAGCAGGGAGAACAGAGATAGGGGCCTCTGGCAGCCCGGCTGCTGGTCTATTTCTGGCCCCATCTTACTACCCTGTCACTGGCTGGGAAGGCAGGGGTCGGGGGGGACATGACAGACAGAAACCCAGCAAGATGAGGAGAGACACATGGACAGAAACACACAGATAGAGGGACATTCAGACAGAGACGGAGACAGAGAAGGGGTACAGATACAGAATGGGAGACACATGGAGGCAGAGAGACGGTGGGAGGGGGGTTGAACGCAATGGAGTGGGGAGGAAGAGGGGGCCAGAGAGACCCCAGGAGGGACAGCTGAGGTTCTAGAAGAAGGGAGGGGGGACAAAGCAGAGAGGAGGACAGCAGTGACGGATGGATATTTACTGTCAACCTGGTGATCTAGAGGAAGAGGTACGGCCCTTGGCCCTGGCATCGTAGGGTCCATCCTCCCTGCCCCACCAGGGCTCTTCAGGGGCGGCCCCTGCAAGGCCCGCTGCCTGCCCTGACCCACCCCAGCTCCTCAGGGTCCCTGAGGCCCAAGGGGGGCTGGGTCAGAACAGGCTCGCCCTGTTTGTGGAAAAGTGTGCTCTTTCTCCATCCTGATCATTTTTCTTCAATGAAAAAACACCTCTCTCCTCACAGTTGGATCCTTTTTATTGCTCTCTTGTTCAGGTTCCTGCCTTTTCGTTTCCCTGTCTCCTGGAACACACTGTGAATTTTCATAGGAGACCACTCTGCATGGCATGGGCCCAGCTCCCACTCAGAAAGGCCAGTGCAAAGTGAGGTCTGATGCACAGGACCCACACCCACAGAGAGGTTCTCCCGCAGGGAATCAGACCTGCCGTGTACCGAGACTGCTCTGAGACTCGTTTTTGCTAAAACTCCCTCACCCTGAATTGAGGCATCAAGCGCTTGCTGTAACTCCTAAAATCCATGCTCAGCCTTCCAAGGCCGAGTGTAACCACTTCAACCACTTTTCCCTTTGCACTTGCAAATATCCTTCTGTGACGTGATTAGCAGCAGCCTCTCCTCTGTTTTCCGTAAAAGGTTCACCACCTAAAGCGAACTTCCACACAGTAAGTGAGGACCATCATGTAATGTGCCCAGAAAAGCAATGAAAGCTTGTCAAGGCAGGGGTCGGGGTGCTGCCCCCTTGAGAGAGTGGTCAGGGAGCTCCAAGGTGCCTTTTCTCCCCTTGAGAGAGAAGCTGCGTCGTCCCTTTTCCTCCACAGGACTCGGTCGCCCATGTGAATTTGTCGTGTCTCATCCACAATGTCGCGGACCCCACGAGCAGAGGTCCGCATCAGTTTTTATGGCCATCATCCCACTTTTCAACTGTAAAGTTTGTGTTTCGTTTTCTCAAACAATAGTTTTCATCCTTCTGCTGAGATCTCCTGCTTTTTCTCTCGTTAGCGCCATAACCTTTCATTGTTTTAAGTATGTTTTTCCTTTAATTCTTTGAAGGTATTTATAATGGCTGCTTAAAAGTCTTTCTCTGCTAAACCCAACATTAAGACAATCTTTGTTTTTAAAGATTTTATGTATTTATTTTTAGAGAGAGGGGAAGAAAAGGAGAAGGAGAGGGAGAGAAACATCAATGTGTGGTTGCCACTCATGCGTCCCTCACTGGGGACCTGGCTCACAACCCGGGCCCGGGCCCTGACTGGGAATTGAACTGGCAACCCTTTGGTTCACAGGCGGGAGCTCAATCCACTGAGCCACACCAGACAGGGCAAGATTGTCTTTTCTTATTGTATTTTTTTAAATTACCAGTTAGTCCCCCTGTGGCCCACACCCCGCTGCAGCCATCAAGGCCGCCTTCCGTGTACCTCCTGCCGACCACCAGTCGGCCGCCACACGTTCCTGCTTCTCTCTGTGTGTCTAGTGATTCTGTGACTGATTCTGTGAGTGATCCCGTTGTGGACGGCCTATTGCAGAAATACCGGATTCTGCCGTCTTCCTTAAGGAGTGTTTTTCGTTTTTGTTCTTGTTATTTACCAGGCAGCTAAATGACCAGTCATCCCTTTGAACTCACAGAGCCCCCACTTATGCTTTGTTCGTGGGCGAGAAGACAGCGCACGGGTTTCCGAAGCCCTCCTCAGTTGGCAGGAGGAGGCTCAGAGCTTAGTTTCCCCTGCAGACCTCTCGGGCGCCTGGCTTGGGCTTCATTAGCAGAGGTCCCATGTAGTTCTCCCACCAAGACATGGAGCCTGTTCCTCAGAACTAGCCTCTCCAGGGTCTCAGCTGGGCGCCTGTGTTTTCAGCAGAACGTTCAGTCCCCACTCTGGCCAAGCCCCGCCCCTCCCTGTGGCTCCGCTCAGGAGATCTCCCAAGCTCCTGTTTTGCCCTCGGTCCCACGGGGTCTCCCGTCTGAAAGTCTCAGACCGTCCTGCTCTGGGAGTACACAGCTCACACCCCATGTTAACTCCCGGCCCCGCCTTTGCGAAGCTCCTCACTGGCATCACACCTGCGGGTCTGAACTCTCGTTGCTGTCTTCCCAGCTCACCGCTGAGCTGTGCCCAGGCCCGGGTCCCTGGGAGAGAGTTGGTGACCACAGGCTCCCCCACAGGCCAGCCATCTCCCAAGGACCACAGCAGGGCGCTGCCTGCCGCCCAAGTGTTATTAAGCCCGAGCCAGGCCTAAGACTCTGGATCTGGGAACAGACTCAAGGGTTGCCCCCCAGTCTGCTGTGACCCACAGGGGTGTGAGGTGGGCGCTGCCCTGGCTGACAAAACCCTCTTCTCAAAGGTGAAAACGTGTCTCCAAAAGCCACGTTTTGGAGCAAATGTGCTAAAGAGCCGGCCCCTCCCGCAGGGACATGGGCGGAGGGGGTGTCCGTCAGCCTGGGTTCCAATACCGCCTCTGCTCAGAAAGCCGCACTCTCTCTGGTGGGCTGTGCAAATCACAGGATCCACACTCCGCTCGCAGGCGTGGGGATCCAATGAGGTAAGAAAGGGGTGAGAAAGGGCTCGGTCGTGCTGAACAGATGATTACCATCACAGCAAGAGGACAATTTGGAGCCAGCCAGCCACCCTGGAAGGAGTGGGCAGCCCGCCCAGCACCTGGAAGGAGCCCTGCCCTGCGGTGGGCAGTCTCCGGGGTGTGAGCTGAGCTGTCGGTCACACCGCTTCTCCCTCACTCCCCACACATTTCTCCTCTTTCCCAGCCAGGGACTTCGGGCTAATTATAGACGTGAAATTATCAGCCAGGCCAGCCGACTCCGCGCAGTGTGGTTTGAGGAAACTCGGCTGGCATGTGGCAGAGTGTCGTGCCCCACCACCCAGGGTTCCAGACACCCCAGGCTGTGGACTGCTCCGGGAGGGCCCCTGACCACTCTGGAAGCCCCCCTTCCCCACGTCTTGGCTCAGCCGATGAAGCTTGGGCTTCAGGGACGCCAGGGGTGTGAGCCGGATCCTAGAGAAACTCTTTAGTGTTGGGGGGCAGGTTGTGGTGGCTCTCGGGTCCTCGTTAGTAAAGGGATCCCAGCTTTGCCTTAGCCCAGGCCTGGAAAACCCCTGGCACTTGTCTGTCCTCTTCTGCTAATGTCCTTGGAGACATAGCCAGCCAGCTTTCCCACGCAGCCCCACCGGGCCTCAGAATCCTTCGCAACACAGTCCCGGGCAGCCTCTGCTGACTGGTCAGGCTGGTGCTTAAGTTGAAAGCCATTGGCCAGCCTCGCCCAAGTCCTCCGACTCTGAAAGGACCCAAGAGAGATGAGTGGTGTGGAGCAGCTTGTAGCTGGGTACAGGGGACGCCCCACCACCAGGGGAGATGAGTGGGGAACCCCTCCTTTGGAGAAGGCTGGAGTCCTGAGCACAGAAGAGGAGGGAGGGGAGGAGGGAATGTGACCTCATTGTCTCCCCCAGCCCCCGACTCCTGGCCTGACGCCTCCCCACCCCCCAAAACCCCCTTTAACTGCGGCCCCTGCCCCAGCACCGTGGTGCCGCGGAGGGAGCAAGCCCAACAGAAGCCCAGGTGGCCCCGGGTCGAGTCCTGGCCCTGCCCCAGAGTGACTTAGTTACTCCAGGTCTCTGTGTCTCGGTTTTCTCATCTGCACAATGGGGGTGACACTTACTGCCTGGACAGACCGTTGTGAAGAACAGGTGAGTTCACCGGCGACATCTGACTGATTCTAGGGTGTACCTCCCGACCCCTCCGGACCCACCACAGACCTGGTGGTCCGTGTTTTTCATTCCTGAAACACGGGCGTCTCGCCAGCTCCAGTGAGCTGGACTGGGGCATGCAAAGCATTAGAACTGTGCCTGGCACACAGTGGGGCTAATGAATGTCAGCTGTCATCGCTTCTAAACCCCAGATCTGGTTCTGTCGCCCTCTCCCCACCCCTGATTCAGATGAGGCAGACAGAAATCACTGAAAACTAGGGCCCTGCCCGGGGCTCCCCAGGAGTGCTCGGGGGAGGGCCTGCCCATTCAAGCACCTGCTGGGGGTGCGGGGCTGCCCCAGCCCTGGCCACACCAGGGCCGCCCCTGTCCAGGAGCTTTGTGACAGGGACATCGTGCTCAGTGTCTTGATGTTCCCATAACAGTGTTTTCCCGCAAGGCGATTTTTCTTAGTGGCATAATACCCCAGCACACCCACGGTCTCCACCTTTCCTCGCAAAGCTCTATTGCTGGTGGTCAGGGTTCGCTCCAATTTTCTATAATGTACAGAATCACTTTGTTCCCAGGGCTCTGCAAAGGTTACCGAGGACTGGTAGGAACAAAGGGGTAATTGCTGCAGAGAAATGATCGGATATTTCAAAGCCTGTCTTTGTGCCTTATAATCCACTTGCAATTTGGAGGTTATTACCCCACTTTACAGAAGGAAATGATTGTCATTGTTTCTCGTTCAAGGTCACCTGGAAAGCCAACAGCAGACCAGAACAGCACAAGAAAGCTGCTGCTATTCCTCTGGATTTGAAACCCCTGCCTCCAGGCCCTGAGGTCTGAGAAGCCTCGGGACAGCCTTAAAAGGCCACCTTCACCTTTGGTCGCCTTCTCTGGGTCTCTGCGCTGATGTGCAAGAAGCAGCTTGCCTCCTCGGACCCCCCCCCGCCCCCCCGTGGCCAGCAAGGCCATGTTTCCCACCAGCAGTGGGGCTTGTGTGCATTTCCTCTGGTCCCAAGCGGCGGCAGGTCCAGGCATCTGGGCGACCTCATTTTCAGCTGTAGCTGCCCCTCTGGGCTTTTCTCGAGAGCTTTCTCTCCCAGCTCAAGTGGTTGAGCTGCTGCCGTGTGCCAGGGTGTGAATTAATTACACACAGGCCTCACAGCCTCTGTCAAAGAACGCAGAAAAGCAACTTTAAAGAAGAAACCCCTTTTTCTCGCTTGGTGGCTTTCACTGTGGGAGACAGGGCCGATTATGAATTACATCAGCGCTATTCTGAGGCACCGGCGGGGGGCTGGGAGGGGCCCGGCTTCAGCGTCGCCCCTCCCCGCACCCCCACCCTGGGGACAAGGGTTTCGCTCCTGGCGGCGGCTCCAGACCTGGCATGCCCAGTGATCCTGGGGTGAGTGAGCACCCTCAGACCATACCGACTGGGAAAGCACTACAGAACCTCCACCGTAACCCCCTGGTCGGCAGTTAGGGACCTGGGAGCCCCAGGAGAGAAGGGGCTCACTCGGAGTCACACAGCCAGACGGGGAAGGGCCTGAGGCCTGGACCCGCCTCTCCTGAGTCCCTTAGTCCAGAAGGTTCCAGGGAGGAGCGACGTCTTGGGTTAGGGTTCCTGGAAACTGGGGTGCAGAGGGCTCTCATAGGTGCGAGATGTGGGTTGAATGGGGACCCCCAGAAGATCTGCCCGCATCCTCACACCTGGAACCTACGAAGTCGACCTTATTTGGAGGAGGGGTCTTTTCGGATGTAATCAAGTTAAAGATCTGAAGATGAGGTCATCCTGGATTATTTGGGCCCTAATTCCAATGACAAATGTCCTTGTAAGAGAGAGAAGACACAGACAGGAAGAGAAGGTCCCATGGCCGCAGAGGCAGAGGCTGCAGTGATGTGGCCACAAGCCAAGGACCGTGGGCAACGGACAGGAGCCAGAGAGGCAGGGAGGACCCCTGCCCCCGCCCCCAGAGCACTCAGAGGGCGCACCTGGATTCTGGAACTGTGGGAGAATAATTTCTGCTGTTTCAAGCCACGAACCCCGTGGCACTTTGTTATCACAGACCCAGGGTAGGGTCTCCCCAGAAACCCCGAGCCACCCCTGTCTCTGCCGGGAAGTGCGGAGGAGGATCGGCCAGAGGGAGAGGCCGGCCCCGCCGGCCCTGCAGGGAGCCCCAGGGCTGGGGACACCTGAGGTCGGGGGCTGGGTCCCTTCCCTCCGCATCAGCCCATCGGTCACTGGGCCGCCTGCTGGGAGAGGGGCAAACCCGGAGAGGAGCTGCGGCCCGGGTGGAGGGTGCTGTCACGGCAGGCGCAGTGGGTGACAGGGGTGACAAGGTGGGGCACAGGCAGGCCAGCCCTGAGCAGCACGTGGGAGGCGTGCCGCAATTTCCACTACAGAGAGGCCGACAAATCCGTCTTCATAAAAGTAGGGAGCTGCTCTGTGGCAAAAGGACGGAAACGATGCGAAGCGGCAGACGCCAAGGAAGAGAAGCACCTGGGACAATAGAACAAAAGCTTAACGGCCTGCGTTTGCAGGGTGTGTTCTGGAAGCAATAAGAAAAGCACAAACAACAGGAAAATGGGTAAAATATTGTATCAGAAAAAAATAAATAATACATGTTCAGCCTCACTAGTGAGCAGGGGCCGAACACCGGCACAACGCTGCGCTCGTTCTCGCTGTCAGAGCACCGATGGGGGGGCGGTCAGACGCGGGGGGCGGGCCCTGCCCCCCCAGGCCTCGGGGGTCAGCAGAACCCCAGTGGTCCATCGTGAGAGGCATCCCCGGTGGGAGCCCTGCGTCTAGAACACTCCGCAGGGCCGCGGGGTGCATGTGACTCTGTCACAACCGTCCTCATCGCAGGGGGGAGGGCACCCAGGGAGGGCGGCCGGCCCTCCACAGCCCACGAGCAGGCAGGTGGGACCCTGCATCCTGCTGGGGAGGGACACACGGGAAGGAGGCTTCCCTGGAGACAAACCGCAGTGGGTGGGACTCAGGGTGTCGGCAGGAAGGCAGCGCTCCGGGCGTGCGAGGGAGTGCCCACCTGGGAGGGACACGCCTGTCTCCGCTCCCCAAAGCCAGCCTCGCCCCCCCCAACCCCATGCTCTGCTGAGACCTTGCTTCACGGAGCCACCAGGTTAGTCTGGTCCTTCCCCTGTCTGGGTGCCCGTTCTCCATGCGTGTCCCGTAGAGTGACACACGCTGCCTGGTGACACACGCCAGGCCGGACTCCTCCGTCTCTGCATCACCACCCTTTCCCTTCCCCCGGCCAAGTCATCAGCACCAAGGGCATTCTCAGTCCACCCCAGCATGCCCGGGACGTTCTCGCCTTCCCGGACTGGCACCGGGTCCTCGAACCTGCCTCCCCGTGCCCCGCCCGGCCCGGCACCCACCGTCCCGCTTTCTGATTCTGTGACACTGACTCCTCTGGGGGCCGCCTACAAGTGGGACCTGCAGTACCCTTCACTCAGCATGGCGTCCCGGCGCGCTCGGCGCCCGCTGCAGCAGCTGTCGGAGCTTCCTTATCTTTATCTTTTTTTAAGCTGGATAACGTTTCATCCCAGCAAGCACCGGAGGACTTGCCGATGCGACAGAGGCACGTGCAGTGGCCGTGGAGGCAGGCCCCGTGCTGCCCTGTGCACTGGGGACAGGAGCGGACACTGCACCCCGAGCTTCGTGTAGGGAGGCTCTGACCGGGGCATCAACCCGCAGCCATTGTACGTCCTACATGCTCCCGCGGGGCCGCGGGCATCCAGCCTGGAGCTCCACAGAGTGGACGCCCACCTTGTGCCTGTGAGAGTGGCGCCCTGGGTTCCCCATTGGAAAGTCGGCCAAAGGCTTCACTCACATCCCTCATTTAAGCCCCACCACCTCTGCACTCCAAGGGGAGGCCCTCCCAGCCCCACTGGACAGATGAGAACACTGAGGCAGGGAGAAGCGGGCTGTGGATGGTCTGGAGTACACGCCTTACCCTCTTGTTCTTGCCTCTGGCCCCCACATCCCTACGCCGAGGCAGCTGGAGCTTAGAGGAGCAGGGGTAGGGCCACTGCAGGAAGGGAGGAGCTGCAGGAGGGGAGGAGCTACGGGAGGGGAGGAGCTACGGGAGGGGAGGAGCTGCAGCAAAGGAGGAGCTGCAGGAAGGGATGAGACCAGCCACCCACCTACACCTGAGGTGTCGTCGCTCCTTCCATCAATGTTGAAAGCTAATACTCAAGTCCGCAGTTGTGGACCCTGGGCTCAGTGGCCCAGACTTTACCTCCAGAAGTTTCCACTCCTTAGCCAGGCCTCTGGGGGGCCCTGGAGAGCTCAGTAGATTCTGGCCGGGAGGGGGGGGGTGAGGGAGGACGAGGGGGTGGGTGGGAGAGAGCTCAGTCTGAGCCGGGGGAGGCAGCACGGGCATGCCTGTGCAGGGACGGGGCCCTCCGGGGGTCACCTGTCTGAGCTTGGTAACTCAGAAGGATGCGAAGGGGCCAGGAGGCCTCTCTGTGCAGCCCGGGTCTGTTGGCGGGTGCCGCAGGGGAGGGAGGGAAGGTCCCTGCGGGGACACACAGCCTGTGAGAGGACAGCAGAGGGGACTGGCGTTCCGGAGGCGCGGCCGAGGAGACGGATGGGGAAGGAGGGGAGGCTGTCACACTCGCGTGGCGGGAGGGCAGCTGTGTTGCCTGGGGTCTGATTAAACTGAAGTGACAAGCCACAGCGTGGGGAGCAGGTGGCAATTTACTGTACTCTTGCTGACAAGCAATCTCTCCGGCCAGTGTCCAAGGCCAGCCTTCCTGACTCGCACTTCACCAGGAGGAGGAATATGGAACCTCTCTCTCAGGGCTGGGGGCCTGGGACCCAAATTGAGGAGGGGTGGGGTGCAGGAGGGGCTGCGTGGGGGTGTGCATAGGGGGGCTGCAGGGAGAGCATCCCTAGGAAGGTTGGCTGGCCTTGAACTCTCGGCAGTGTGGGGTTGACCCTCACAGTGTCCTCACCCTGCACGGAAGTGGTCCCTGCTAGACAGCACCAGGAGTCAGCGACAATGACACAGTAGGTAACAATTGGGGTGGTGTTTACTGGCCTGTCCACAGCCAGGTCTGGGCCTGGGAGGGAGTGATGGAATCCGCCTGGGGGAGAGACGCCAGTGGGGCCCTCGGGTGCCACAGACCTGGGCCTTGGGCCTCATGTGAGGGAGGAGTTCGCACCAGGAGCTGCCCAAGCCCCGTACTCCCCAAGACAGGGTTTCCTTGCAGAGTTCCCATTAGGTCGCTCCCCCTGCTTAAACCTCCCAGCGGCTGCCCAGGACAGAGTGAAGTCTGGCCCCGGCGGCCCGGCCTCCAGCCTCTGGGCTCCTGTCTGCCCCACAGGCCCCAAGCTGCCTCCGGTCTCCGACCTTCACCCTGCCCTTCCACCTTTCCTACAGCTCACTCTCGCCATCCTCCTTAAAGCGCTCAGCAAAGGCATCGCCTCCTCAGGTGCCCCCATGGCCAGCGCTCCATCTGTCGAGGGCCCACGTTCAAAGGAGAAAATCACATGGATGCAAGAACTGCCCACCCCAGCCACTCACCAAGGCTTCACTGTTGCCTTGTCTGGCCTCTCCCAGGGGACAAGGGACCATGGCCTGTCCTGTCTCATCGTGGGTCAGAGCAAAAAGAGAGCCCCTGGGCCCCGGCCAGGCCTTCCCAAGGGTTCTGCAAGCTGTGCCTCACCTGGGGTCGGCTTTGTCCCCAAACCTTGCCTGGGGGACCACGGAAAACAGCACGTGTGTTCAGCGTCCCCCGGTGGAATGTCGGCCCACAGGATGTGGACTTTGCCGTGGGGATGATGACAGCCTCGGGGGACTAGTGTCAGGAGCTCCGAGTCAGGCCAACCTTCCTTGCTGTGCACCAGAACCTTGCACGCACGCAGTAGGTGTTCAAACATAGTTGCTGAACAAAGTCCCAGGAGACCTGCTAAAATGCTACCAAAACAGGGCCCTGTGAACACATTTCCACCAAAGCTGATGGAACCTGAGTTCGTTTGTTGGCAGGGGCACACACACCTTTTCCGAATTAGCCTCGAACAGAGTTATCTTTAAAAATGAGGCTCAGAACCAGTTGGTGCCACTCAGCCCCACCCCCCAGGGAAGCCCAGTTCCTCTTGTGGGCCTGGGGACAAGCCCCACCCTGAGTGATGGGAGCAAAGACCGCGGGGGGGGGGAGGTGTGTAGATGGGGAGTGCAGACAACATTCCGGAGAGGCGGCGAACGAGGGAGGGCGTTCCTTAATTTGGGGACCCCTGCTCGGAGAGTGGGCAGACCTGCAATGTGAGGATGGGGGGGTCTTCCATTCTCTACTGCCCATGCCGGCTATGTGCACACTCCACAGGCCCCAGGGTCTGGCCCCTCCAGCCTTCTGTCCTGGGGGTCCTGGGGGTCCCCTCCCGGGGTATTCTGATTTGCTATCAGTTCTGGTCTCTGGTGTCCGAGGTCCAGCACTTCCTCAGCCCGGACAGCTCACCCACGGATGGAGAGACAGTTTGTGCACAGCACCGGGTCTGGGGACGTACAGCTCACACACGGATGGAGAGACAGTGTGTGCACAGCACTGGGTCTGGGGACGTACAGCTCACCCACGGATGGAGAGACAGTGTGTGCACAGCACCGGGTCTGGGGACGTAGAGCTCACACACGGATGGAGAGACAGTGTGTGCACAGCACCGGGTCTGGGGACGTACAGCTCACACACGGATGGAGAGACAGTTTGTGCACAGCACCGGGTCTGGGGACGTACAGCTCACACACGGATGGAGAGACAGTGTGTGCACAGCACCGGGTCTGGGGACGTACAGCTCACACACGGATGGAGAGACAGTGTGTGCACAGCACCGGGTCTGGGGACGTACAGCTCACACACGGATGGAGAGACAGTGTGTGCACAGCACCGGGTCTGGGGACGTACAGCTCACACACGGATGGAGAGACAGTTTGTGCACAGCACCGGGTCTGGGGACGTACAGCTCACACACGGATGGAGAGACAGTTTGTGCACAGCACCGGGTCTGGGGACGTACAGCTCACACACGGATGGAGAGACAGTGTGTGCACAGCACCGGGTCTGGGGACGTACAGCTCACCCACGGATGGAGAGACAGTTTGTGCACAGCACCGGGTCTGGGGACGTACAGCTCACACACGGATGGAGAGACAGTTTGTGCACAGCACCGGGTCTGGGGACGTACAGCTCACACACGGATGGAGAGACAGTGTGTGCACAGCACCGGGTCTGGGGACGTACAGCTCACACACGGATGGAGAGACAGTGTGTGCACAGCAGCACTGGGTCTGGGGATGTGGAGCTGCTGGAGGCAGACCTATTTGCTCTTGAATTACAGAGAAGGGAAATCAAAACAGAACGCAGCCTCAAGGGGGAGGCGGGATTGCTGGCCTGGGCACCCCACTCCTGGCAAATGATGGCACAGGGACCCGACTCCAACCAGAAAGTCTGCCTGGGCCCGCCTCCCCCTCCCCAACTCCTCCCCAGCCATCAGCCCCTGGCCTCCAGCCCTCCGCCCCTCTCCCCTCCTCCCACGCCACACAGAGGAGGCTTTTCCTAATGACCTTCGCGTCTCTGCGTTTTCTCTCCAGCAGTGGCTTCCAGGGCTTGCTGGAATCCCCCCCGACATGGCTCGCCAGTTTCTTTGAGGAATTGGATGGTTTAGCTGCAGATCTCACTTGATCTGCAGGAGCCACCCGGCCCCTCTTCATGCCAGCTCCTGGGGATGAGCCCCACGCCCGCGCTGCTGCCGACATGCTAAGTGGCTGCCCTGAGCTGGGAGCCAGCCAGGGGCAGCCCACGCGAACTCAGAGGCTGCTCCGAGGACGATGGGAAGCACGTGGCCAACAGCAGTGTGCTCAGGGACTAGGGTTCTGGGAAAGCAATCCCCGAGTTGACTCAGAGAAATGGAGATGAACTGAGGAGAGATGCGAGCCCAGGCGGGGCCCTGCATCTGCAGAGTCTCCGGGGAAGGAGGCCTCTCCCCTCTGGGTGCAGACAGAACACACGCGCCTCTGTACATTAGGGGTGGACTGGGCTCCGGAGGATGAGGCTGCAGCAGCCGGGGCCCCTCAGAAGTGACCCCTTTCCCTCTAGATACTGCTGCCTGCTCTGCCCCACTCATGAGTTACATGTTACCTGGCTTCCTGCACCCTGACACCTCCCTCCCTGGACCTCGTGGTCTCTCTGCCTGGGGCCCAGGGGCTGGCCCCGCTCCCTGCTCCAGTCTCACATCCCAGGGGAAGCGGGCCCTGCACCTTCTGCGGGGAGTTTGTCACTCCCCTGCTGGTCCTCTCAGCCCTTGTGCAGACCCCCATCAGCACAGGAAACTCACAGACCACTATGCTTAGGTGCCTGCGTCTCATCCCAGGTGCGTCACCCCTGCTTCCACACCGAGAACACATACAAGACAGGTGCACCTCCAAAAATCCATTTTTGCGCCTATTCAATGTGCCCATGGTTGCTGAGAGCAGGGTCTCGTCCCTGCAAGATGGACGTGCCGGGCACGCCCGCCCAGACACCTCTCAGAAACCAGAGTGGGAGCAAGGTCTGGAGGCAGGTGACAGGCTCTGGGATGACAGTGGGGCCACACACTGCATACTGCCCCAGCTTGCCAGCTCTTGGGCTCCAGTTTCAGGCGACAGAGCCAGGGGCCAGGGCCACAAAGAGAAGGCAGCCTCAGCAAGCCCTGTGGAAGCAATGCCAGGAAAAGAGTCATCACCTAGCGTTGGGATGCAAAGGGCAAGCTGTGAGAGAGACACAGCTACCTGGGCCATGACGGGTTTGGGGAGGCCAAGGAGGGTGTGGCTTTAGTGAATTAGGGCGACGTTTATGTCTGAAACCCAAGATAAGCAAGGACTGGGCTGGCAGCATTTAAATGGGGGTCTGTATGTCATCCTCAGAGGGGTCATCTGTGTCACCAGGAAGCAATGGCACCTTGGTGGGCAGAGCCCCTAAGCAAAGGGCCAGGAAGGGACACTTCTAAGGGCTCCCCACCCTTGGGCGGGGAAGGGGAATAGACACAGAGAGCCCCGAAGTTCCTTGGGGACCGCCTGGCTCTCCCACACCTCACCTGGTTACACGAAGACGCTAAAGGCCAAGAAGAAAGCCCCGCGGGAGCCAGCTCAGCCAGCGACAGACCGAACGGGGCGGGGCCCACGAGCTCTCCGCAGTGGGGTCCTGGGAGGCCAGTCCCTCACTGTTGTCCTGTCTGGCCGCCATGCCCCAGACAGGGGACCGGAATGCCTGCTCTGAAGATGAGGATGAGGGTGAGTGGGTCACAGATGCTGGCTGCGCTGCAGAGACGGCCTCCACGTGACCTTTGCAGGCCATGGTCAGCAGAAGCGCCGCTTCAGACCCAGGACACTTTCTCAGAGTGGCAATGACTTCGGGGAGAAGCTGTGAGAATGTCGTGTGGTCCCCACTGGGAACCCCTCTGAGCCTTTTGCCCCTGAAGGACATGCCCAGCCTGTCACTGGATCAGAGGTAGAACACCAGGTAAAGGCTGCAGCATGAACCAAACCGCAGAAACTCCGGGTGTGGCTGTTGTGCGCTAGGCCCTCCGTTAGACGTGCTACACTTCGTTTATGTGTTTTAATCCTCACCCAAGTGCATGTTTATTGATTTTGGAGAGAGGGGAAGGGAGGGACAGAGAGGGAGAAAAACACCAGTGTGAGCGAGGTCTGTTGCCGCTTGACCCAGGACCAAACCCGCACCCGGGCATGTGCCCTGCCTGGGAATCCACACTTCGACCTTCGGTTTATGGGACGGCGCTCCACCCCACTGAGCCGCACCGGCCAGGACTGGCACACTGCGTTGTAAAACTGCATTCCCATGAGACGTGTATTATCATCCTCATTTTATCATTGAGGAAACTGAGTTCCAAAGAAGAGAAATAACTTGCCCAGGATCAGCTAGTGTTAAGTGAAAACTGCTCCCCGCACTCTGCAGTCTCCTGAGCGCGCTGCCTCTCTGCCTCTGGTTATCTGTGGGCCCCGGGGCAGCCTTAGGCATGGGGGTCCCCAGTAGGCTCTTCAGGAGGCCCAGGACCGTGTCCCCAGCACCCAAGCTTCCCTCCCCCATGGCAACCTGAAGCCCCAACCTCTGCTCCTGGGAAGCCCAGCCGGTGGGAGAACCGGCAGGGGCGGGCCCGTCAGACCAGAGGCCCCGGCAGAAAGAGCCTGGGGCAAAACTGTGCTTCCTTCCCTCTGCCCCCAGGCTTTGTCTGGGGGGAGGGGCACTACCTTCTGCAAGGAGCAGCCGCCATCTTCCCGGGTCCAGAAGTCTCTCTACCAAAGCCCGGAAGGCTCCAGTCCTCATTTGCTCCCAAGGGAGGAAGGCTGGTGGCCCCACCCCCTGCAGAGGCCTAGTGCTGGGGACTCAGCGCTCTGTCCGTGGTGCACAGTAGGCTCCTTGCAGATGCCAGGTGTTGTTTCATGTTGTATAAACTTTGAGCAAACAGGGAGTCTGCGGCTCCCATGGTTCAGAAGATGCTCAATGGCTCTGGTTCCACACAGGGACTCTGTCAGGCACCCAGCTGACACCAGCTTTCTCCCCTGTCCTCTCTCCCCGCCTCACCTGAGGCTGGACCTTGCTCTGCAGACCTTGCCTTCCACGGCTGGGAGGTGGGTCCACCCCAGGCTGCCATCTCCTTCCAGATGTCCCTCTGAACTTCAGACAGATGGCACGTCCCACCGTAGCAGCTGGCCCTGCCTGCAACAGTGCCCTGAGCCCAACTGAGCCCAAGGGGGGCTTGTTTGGCCTCGTGGGAAAGCCCAGAGGCAGAGTTCGGCTCACTCTGTCCACCAGTGCAACCAGCGCTCAAGCCTCTTCCAAACCCTGGTGTTCTGTCCTCCTCACCCTGTGACTGAGATCCTCATGGTCACAAAACGGCTGCTGGGATCAAGACACTTTCTCAGCATTCCAGGCAGGAAGGACACAAATTTTTTTTTTTTAAAAAGGAAATGGCAGCTAACTCTGGTATGTGACAAAGCTGTCCCAGAACCTGACCCCACTGACTTTCACTCACACCTTTTTGACAGGAATAGTGCCACCAGGCCACCCCAGACTGCAATGGTGGCTGGGAGAGCAAGTGGCTTAAACGGGCACATTGCAGCTGTCCAAACTCAGGGAGAGTGGCAATTAGCCTGGCAACTGGCAGCATCTACTAGTACCTCTGAGAGTGCTCTATCTGTTATTTCCTCGAAGATGGGGAGCTTGCTCTGCCCCAGGGTGGGCACACAGCAGCGGGAACGCCGGAGAGAAGGCAGCAGACCCCCAGGCCGGGACTCTGGGCCCATTAAGTTCTGCTCCCGGGGAGGACACCTGTCTGGCAAATTCAGAGGCACGGGATTCTCAGCTTTCGATGCCGCTCATCAAACCCAACTCGTTCATTCCGCGCACGTCTGGGGACGATGCTTCCTGAGAGACAGCCACAGAGATTGTCTCCGAGACAAATCACCACCTGACCACGCAGCAGCTCTCAATTATCCCCGTGGAACCGGCCCGGCGAGTGGTAAACAGCCAGGATTGAGCTCTGTGTGGCTGAAGGACTGCCATCACGCTAATCATATTCCAAAATTTTCCATTTGTCTTCCGCCTGCTGCTCCAGCTTCCCAGCGGATGAGTTTGTGTGAGTTTCCGAATGCATGATTCTGGCCCCCACCCGGCTTCCTCTGCACAAGGCTCTCTCTCTGAACGCCTGGGGCCTCTGCCCCGTTCTGCAGGGGCTTATCTGAAGGAGGGCCTTGCCCAGTGCAAATGCTGCACTTCAGATGTATGTGGGTGTGACCGCTGCAGGGTCCCCACCTGGGGACGTTTGGACCCAAAGGCAAGGAAAGAACCCTGGCCTTGAAGCCAGTGAGCATGTTTATGCTAATCCTGGCACTAACACATTACCTGCATAATCGCTGGTCTATTTTTAAAGCCACTGGAAGGGATTAATTCCAGCTTGAAGGTCTCCAGCCACAGCAAGCTCTTTGATTTGGTGGTGTTCCTAGAAAAGGGACCTCTTCCTATGGAGTGGAGACTGGGCTGGAGAAAGGCCATCTGCCTGGGCCCCTGGAGCAGGGGGTGACCAAACAGGGGTCAGGGCCTGGGGCAGAGAGGCAGGTCCCGGGGCCTGGCTCCGAAATTCCGGGACTTCGACTGCATTCCTTCTCTCTGCAGGCCAGGAGGTGGACAGAACCCCCCCCAGGATGCTCCGAGAGCTCAGACTCGGGGACACCGATTCCAGTGTGCCCTGGTCCTGTTCACAGTCCCCTGCCCTCTAACAGCGAGTGCAGTAACCACAGCAACGATGCACACAGCACACGTGCCACATGCCCCTGGGCCCAGAGGTCCACTCCGGGGAGTGTGTCCCAGGCACTTAGTGTGGGTGGGCGTGTGAGCAGGGCCAGTCGATGGCCCCCGCATGCTCACAGCAGTGAAAGTGGGCCCAAGGAGTAAGCAGTTGACATGAAGACCAGGGGACCCCGGCGGTCGTTCCAGGGTAGAGTGCTCCCACGCAGTACTGAGAGGTTACGGAAGCATGGCTGGGAGTGTGCCTCTTTTTTGTTAAAACAACAACATCCGTGCGCATGCGCAGTTGCAATGGGAAAGCCTGGTAGGACAGACAGCAATGTGGTAGGAGCTGTTCCCCTGCCCGCCTCCCAGCAGGCCCAGGGGCACTTGCACCTTTTGTCCACTCCTAGCCTCCACACTGCCCCCAGCCACATTCCTCAAACTTGCTGCCCCTCTGCCTGGAGGCTCCCCTCCATAATCTCCAGGTTTATTCCTGCACCTCTGCTAAAGGCAGAACCGCCCTCTGGAAGCGGCCTGCTCCCACCAGGCAGCGCTCCAGGGAATTTCACAGCTCTTACCACCCCCCAGGGGTGACAGCTCTGCTTGTTCATTGTCGAAGAACTCAGTCCCTCCTAGAAAACGAGCTCCCCGAGAGCAGGGGCCTTAGCCAGCGTCCCCAGCACCTAGAACAACGCCCAGCCCGAGGGAAGCGCTCACAAACGGGCGCTTCTTTCCAGGGCGCCAGAACATCTCAGTGCGGAAAGAAGAGGCCTCCTGACCAGTGGTGCAGGGGCACCTGGACACCCGCCAGCAAAACACTAAATCGGCCCCTCCCTCACACCCTGTAACAAATCGCCGCAAAGCCATCAGTGACCTAAATGTAAGGACAAAGAGTATAAAACCCTTAAAAGAAAACATGGGTAAATCTTCCCGACTGTGGACTGAGCCACAGATTCTTAGCTGCCACCAGCAATCAAAGAAAAAAATTATTTGGACTTCATCAAGATCGTCAGGAAGATACCTCTGGGCTTTAAAAGATACCTTTTAAGAAAATAAAAAGACAACCCACAGAATGGGAGGAAATGTTTGCAAATCATGTATCTAATACACGATTTACATCTAGAGTTCTTTAGAACATATAAAGAACTCTTACAACTCGATAATAAAAAGATAGCTTAATTTTTAAAAATAAGGCAAAGGCTCTGAAGACAGGTTTCCCCAGAGAAGAACGCCAACAGCCAATGAGCACATGAAAAAGGTGTCCGGCCTCAGCAGCCACCAGGGAAACACGAATCGACACGCAACCAGGTGTGGCTACAGAACGGCCATGGTCAAAAAGCTAGGGAACAGCCAGTGTTCGCCGGATGGACAGACATGGGAACGCCCGTACGCCACTGAACGGGAAAGGAGACAGCCACGCGGGCAGCCCGTGTGGCTGTTCTTAAACGGTTACACGCAGACTCACCCCGTGACTTCCACGTCTAGGTGCACACCCCACGGAATCGCGGACGGGTCCACCCAAAAGTGTGTACCTGAACATGTGCAAACAAATGATCACTAGCCGTATTATTCATAACAGCCAAAAAGTGAAAACAGCCCAAATGTCCATCAGTGGGTGCAGAGACCACACGTGGCCTGCCCAGACAGCAGGACCGTGTCCGGCAGTGAAGGGGACTGTCACATGCTGCAGCCCGGCACACAGGTGCCAGTGAAGGAGGCCGGCGTGCGGCCTGAGCCCCTGCGTGTGGAGGGTGCAGCGTGGCGAGTCTGCAGCAAGAGAACGTAGGTGAGTGGTTTCCCTGGGGTGGGGGTCTCAGAAGGTAAAAGCTAAAGAATGTGCGTGATCGGGGCGATGGGGATGTCCTGAAATTGATTATGGGCATGGTTGTGCACCTTTTGACTATAATAAAGACCAGTGAACTTTTAAAATAGGTACACTTTTCAGCGTGTGAGTTATATTGCAAAGGAGTTACCAAAAAAATTCACTTACAGAGACAGCAGTTTCCTTGGAAATAAACTTGATGGCGTGGGTCCTTCTCAAAGACGCTGCATGGAGAAGTGCAGGTGCTGAGGAAGGAAGTGACAAAAATATCGGCAGAAATTAATGAATCATAAACCAAAAAAACTGATGGAATACGTTAAATCAACAGTTGATTCTCTTAAAATACATAAATACAATAGTCCATAATCCATAGATTAATAGATTAAAAATAATATATTAGAGACTTCCGCCAAGATGGAGGCATAGGTGGATGTACTGTGCCTTCTCACACAACCAAGTTTAGAGACAACTAAATATTAGCAACAGAAAACACAGCCAGAACACGGAAAATTGAACTTTTCAGAAGTCCGTTAACAACAAATTCTTCAGCCTGACCGGTAAGGGGCGAAACCAGCGGCTGGTGAGGGGTTGCACAGGAGGACTCGGTCAGACCGACTCAGGCGCACAGAATCCAGGCGCACGGAATCCAGGCGCAAGGTTGGACCTAGTGAGCGACCAGGCGAGCAACTGCGGGGGAGACAGCGGGGGAGCGGTGCTGCGTGTTGACTGTGGTCTCACATTTGTGCGCGGGTGGACAGGCGAGGGAGTGGGCGGTTGGACCGGGGCCTGGCGGGTCCCCGCGGCAAGCGGCAGTGGAGGGCGCCGCCATTTCCCTGCTCTGACCCCACCTCCACATACAGCGTCATAACCCAGCGACCTGAGTGGCCCGGCCCAGGTGAACCACCTAAGGCACTGCTCCTCACCCAGCTGTGAGAAGCGGCAGAGGGGGCCGCCATTTCCCCGCTCTGACCACGCCCCCACATACAGCGTCACAACCCAATGACCTGGGAGTCCAAGGCGCCGCTTCTCACACTTAAAGGGCGCAAACAGACCAAAAATGGCGCAGGAAGATCTCAAAGCCCCAGAACCTATAAATCTAAGCGATGAAGAAATAGCAAAACTCTCAGACGCACAGTTCAAAACACTGGTGATCAGGATCCTCACAGAACTTGTTGATTATAGCCACAAATTAGACAAATATATGAAGGCGAAACTAATTGAAATGAATGGAATTGCACAGGACACCAATAGCAATGAAAAGGAAACTGGGACTCAAATCAATGGAGTGGACCAGAAGAAAGCAAATAATGGCCAAACAGAAAAGAATCAAGAAGCAAGAATTCAAAGAAATGAGGAGAGTCTTAGGAACCTCCAGGACATCTTTAAACGCTCCAACATCCGAATTATAGGGGTACCAGAAGGGGGAAAGGAACAGCCATCAGTGGAAAACTTATTTGAACAAATAATAAAGGAGAATTTCCCCAATCTGGCAAAGGAAATAGACTTCCAGGAAATCCAGGAAGCTCAGAGAGTCCCAAAGAAGTTGGACCCAAGAAGGAACACATCAAGGCACATCATCATTACATTAGCCAAAATTAAAATGAAGGAGAGAATCCTAGAAGCAGCAAGAGCTAAGGGGACAGTCACCTACAAAGGAGTCCCCATCAGACTGTCAGCAGATTTCTCAAAAGAGACCTTACAGGCAAGGGGGCTGGAAAGAGGTATTCCAAGTCATGAAATCCAAAGACCTACAACCAAGATTGCTCTATCCAGCAAAACTTTCATTTAGAATGGAAGGACAGATAAAGTGCTTGTCAGATAAGATCAAATTCAAGGAGTTCATCATCACCAAGCCCTTATTATATGAAATGTTAAAGGGACTTACCTAAGAAAAAGAAGTTAAAAAAACATGAACAGTGAAAGGACAACAAACTCACAGTTATTAACAACCACACCTAAAACGAAAGCAAACTAACGGGACAGCTAGATCAGGAGTGGAAACATAGAAATGAAGATCTCAAGGAGGGTTAGCAACAGGGGAGTGGGAGGAGGAGAAGGGGGGAGAAGGTACAGAAAATAAGTAGCATAGACAGTAGATAGAAAATAGATGGGGGGGGCAAGAATAGCATGGGAAATATAGAATCTAAAGGACTTGAGACACATGGTCATAAACTAAAGGGGGGGGTAAGGGTGGGGATGGGGGGTAGGGTGGAGGGGAATGAAAGGGGGAATAGAACAACTGTAACAGCATAATCAATAAAAAAATTAAAAATATATATATAATATATTAAATTGAGATGAAAAGGGACGTGACAGAGAGGGTTTTCAAAGCCTCAGAGGAAACCATGCACAATTTTATGCTGATAGGTTTGAAGATTCCCAATGAAGTGGACAGTTTTCTAAGTACCCAAAATGATTAAAGTGGAAGTAGCTGATCTGGGACAAAAATGCCATTTATCATATCTGCTACCTAGTACCAGAAATTCCAGCCATTTACATGTAATGAGAAATAAATCAGTCCTGGCTGGTGTGCTTCAGGGGATTGAGTACCAGCCTGCGAACCGAAGGGCCTCCTGAACGATTCCCAGCCGGTGCCCATGCCTGGGTTGCAGGCCGGGTCCCTGGTCAGGGGTGTGCGGGAGGTACTTGGTCAATGTTTCTCTCCCTTTCTTTCTCCCTCCCTTCTCCTCTCTCTAAAAATAAATAAATAAAATATTTTAAAAAGGAAATTAGGTGGGTGTCCTCCGTGTGCAGACACGTACCCCTACCAGCTGGGGAAGAGTGGAAACCACGGGACTCGTGGATCGTTGAGGCAGGAGCAGCAGAAAAAGAGGGCAGACCCTGGTCACGATCAGTCAGAGGACAGAAGACAAGCTGATGGGTTCAGCTAAGGAACCACGAGAAAGACCCGCGAGACCGGAGGCAGCAGAGCCCACAACTTGAGGGAGGAATGAGGCTGGGACTAGGGGGAGGTGCACAGTTCAGGGGCGCCCTGCTCCCAGGGATGACTTTGCACTCACATGGCCCTGAGAGGGAGCACCCCCTTATGTGGGTGTATGTGTGAACTCGGGTGTCGTGTGTGCATTTGCACAGCACGAGGTGGGAGAGGGACCCTCAGGGTGCTGCGGCAGTGCAGGAAAGCTGACTTGCAGGTCTCGCCCGCCCCCGTCTGCACTGCTGACTGAGTTCTCCCGAGGCTGCATTATTTTGCACTTAAATTGTTGTATTGAAAACTGAGATGAGAAGAGGCACAAACACTGGAACACTTTTCCTAGTTCCATTTTATTGTTTCCATGAGACTCTATTTTCTCAGTTTTCTACACTAAACGTGCAATTCATGTAAAACCTAGAAGTTTTACTTTTATAAAACAGAACAAATCAATAAACATTATGGAGAGTCAGGCCCATGAGCAGGGGCAGGTGGGTATAAATAGGCAGGCCATTCCGAGAGGGATCGGATGCTCCAGCCACTGTTTAAAATCACAAACAACATGAGTCATGATACAGAAGGTTATTTTTGTTCCTCCTAATTGGTTTGAAGAAGTCAATGCAGGGTTGGGAGGCAGAACGCCACAGGGTGCACCGCTTCCACCCTAACAACGAGCAAAAGCTGCGTGATCTACAAAATGAGAATTTTCCCTGAGCTCCCCAGAGGGCCAAGTTCACAGGAAGTGAAGGGAGGTGACGTTCAGATCCTGGCCAGCCCCTGTGAGAAGGGACAGGACTCAGATCCGGGTCACCTTTAGCAGAGCGGGGAGACAAAGGGGTGGCCAGAAAGCACCAACATTCTAATACATTCTTAGAGGAGAATGGGACACTGTGACCCCTGAAGGTTACTGGGGCCCAGACCCAGTGGAGGTCACGCTCACCCGTGAGCTCTTGTCCGTAGGCCCTCACTTGGGGTCGCCAGGAATAGTGGGGACAGGGCCAGAGGCCAGAGAGAGTGGCCCTTTCTTTGATACACAAACATGCAAAGCCATGCCCGTCCCAGACCCTCCTCTTTAAAAAATGCTTCAACTTGAACTTGAAAAAGAGAGCAAATTAACCCTAAAATAAGGTGGAGGAAGGAGATAATTAAGATAATAGCAGGAATCAACAATATGGAAAACAGAAATATGGGCTAAATCGATGAAATTTGTAAAAAATGCTACTTTGCTAAGATCAATAAATCCCTAATTAGAACGATCAGAAAAACTAAGAAGACACAACTCCCCACCGTGAAGCAATGAAAGGGGGGAGGCACTAAGATTCCCTCCCCCCCCCCCCCCCACATCACGGAGAGAACAAGGGACTGTCCTGAGGATCTCTGCAGACAAATTTCCTATCTTTGACCAAACGGACAAGTTTTCTGAAGGACACACCACCCAAGCTCCCCAGAGGAGAAACGGACAGCTGATCCGTCCGGTCCACCCACTAACGCGCTGAACTCGCATCAGACCCCTTGTCGCCATGGAGAAACCTCCAGGCCCGGTGCCTCCATCCAACAATTGTCTCTCAAACAACGAAGGAAGGAAAAATCCAACCTTGCGAACGCGTTCAGAAAATGGCGAGGGGCACGGCTCCCAGTCTTGTGATTCGTCACGTGCCAGCGGGGAACGAAGACACTGCAGACGGAGACTGCTGGCCAGTAGCCCCGCTGAAGACAAGCCCGAAGGAACTGCGAAACACCAGCAAACCCACTGCCGCGTTTACAGTAAGAGTAACACTCAGGGACCAAGTGCGTTTCTCCCAGGAGGGCAGGGTTGGCTTTATCGTTTGAAAATCAATCTGTTTCACTCACCATGTTCACAGAACAAAAGAGAAAAGAAATATGAGGGTTTAAATCGATGTGGAAAAGGCAGCAACAAAATTCCGCATCCAAACGATTCAGTTTGAAAACCCTCACAGTTCGGGACAGACGGAAACTTGGTGACTGCGATAAAAGCCACGCAGGAAAAACCCTCCGCGGGGCGTCACACCCAGTGGTGACACCACCTGCACTCCCCAAAGCTCGCGGAGAGGCCGGGCTGCGCATGCGCGACCTCTGCAGGACGCCGAACCGGAAGTCCTGCACAGTGCGGAAGGGCAGGCGGGGGCAATGGAAGGGCAGGGGAACTAGCAAGCAGGTGTAAACTCCCTCCGTTCATTGACGATGTGGCCGCGTGTGTGCAGAAAACCCTAAGGAATCTGGGGAATACGTACTGGAACTAACAAATGGATACTGCAAAAGTCGCAAAAGTGGATGTAAATATTAGTTTGGGTTTTATACACAAGGAACAAATGACTGCCAAATGAAAAACATTGTAATTCCATTTACAGCAGCATCAGGAATCATAAAATTCTTAGGGATATATTCACATGAGATGCGTAAAGCCACTAACTAAAAACAATAAAGCTGGTGAGAAAAATTGAAGGAGTCCTGGAAAGAGAAACCGCATTCGTGTGTTGGATGACTCAATATTATTAAAATGTCGGTTCTCCCTCCCTTTAATCTGCAGGTTTCATTTCTTCCAGGCATAGCCCCAGCAGGCTTTTAAAATAGAAATTGATAAAATGATCCTAAACCTTCCATGGAATTGCAAAGGACTGAAAATGGATGTGGCAATACAAATGTACTACTGAGCTTTGTAAATGCGGTTATTGTGCCTGAGGAACTGAATCTTTAGTGTAACTTCATTTCGATACATTTGAACGGCCCCAGGCGTCTGGTGACTTACTGCACGGCTCAGCGCAGACTGGGACCTGGGAAAGGGGGGCCCTGCGCGAGCCGGGTTTGCACTGAGAGCAAAGCGTCCGGTGCAGTCTCAGTAGTGAAGGCAGCACAGTGCCTGCGTACAGACGGAGGAATAGACGAGCGCGACAGAACCGAGTCCAGGAGCAAACCAACCGTTCTCCACTCATGCAAAGCCACCGAAGCCACCCAGTAGGGAAACAGAAAGTCTTTCAACAAGTGGCTCTAAAATGAGGGGCTGGCTGGCCAGAGGGGCAAACACGCATTTCAGCCCCACGTCCTCCCCCACCAGATCATGGCGGATGCATCAGAGAGCCACGTGGCAAAGTTGCAGCTATGGTTTTCAGAAGAAATACAGAGTACCTTCGTGTCTCGGGAACTGTTACTAGAACTCCTCAGGAGCTTTAGGGAAACATCTGGGTGGCGACGTGCTTTGTATACCTTGGCAGGGTGGTGTACACAGTACACGTTTCAAACTCACCCAATGGCAAGCTTAACGTGGAGGGTTTCGCTGCGTGGAAATTAGTCCCCCTGCCACAGTGCGCGGAACCATAGCTAGTTAGTGACCTGCACTGGTCTCAGGAGGGAAGCCTCCACTGGCCACCGGCCCAGCCTTCTTCCCTGTGACAGGCGCATGGGCTTGCTGCTGCTCTTCCCACTCAGGGACAGAAGCTCCACAACAGTGGTCTTTGTCTCGCCATCACAGGGTAGGGTTCTGGACCAGTGCCTGGCCCTCAGCAGGTGAGCACCTGAGACTCAAAGCCAGTGTTGTTCTGCCGTCCTTCTGGTCAACAACTGAACCATCCCCAAGCAGCTTCTCTGCCAGGCCCTGGAGGAGGGGCCAGGAGCATGGATGGAGCAGACCTCAGCTCCGCCCTCAGGGAGCACAGGTGAAAGTAAGCTCAGTAAGAAGCGAAGTTCCTAGATGGGGCCTGGGGCGGGTGGGGGAGCGCAGCCGAGACCCCGCAGCTGGCCCCGGAGGCTTCCTAAGAGGAGGACTGTGTGGTCTCTGTCTCCACACAGCACTAGGCACAGGGAGGGAGGCAGGAGGGTGAAGAGGACAAAGGTGGCAGGAACGGAGCTCCAGACTGAGAGCTTAGGCACAGCATCGGGAGGCCTTGGAAATGGAGAAGGTGCCATGAAGGACACAAGGCAAGGAGCACACTCAGGTCCCAGGTCCCTGGCTTGGGATGATGTGGATGGAGCCACCACTCACTGTGTGGAGAGTCTCCCGGAGTCTTCAGGACCCTGGTTGGCTATGGGGGATCCAAAGCAAGAGCAGGGGCCCTGCAGCCACTGAGGATGGAGCCCTGGTCCTGCCCAGGCTCCTGGTCTCCAGCCTCACACTGGGTCCCACAGTGGGGCTGGCTGGGGGTGGGGGGCAGAGCTCCATACCTCCACCCCCAGACATGGTGGGGGGCCAGGTCCTTGTGGACCTCTCAGGACCACCTGTCGGGGGCAGCCAGGACGAAGCCGTGCACACAGACTTGCGGGCAACTTGCGGGCAGGCCGGGTGGTTGGGGTGCCATTTTCAGCCCTGGCGTGAAAGAACCAGTCATTGAGAAGCAGGTCGGTGGGAGCCCCAGGGGCAAGGCCTTCTCGGGGAAGGAGGAAGGGGCCACCCCGCCCACAGGGCTGCACCTGCGCACAGCTCACCAGAGCCACTGTGCCTGCCCAGTGCCACCCCTTGTTGCCAAGATTTGGGGAAAATCAGAAGTTTTCAAGTCCATCTGGTATGAATAGCAAAAGAACTCTGAACAGAGGGACCCCACTAGATATGAACACAAACTATAATCACTCTAAAAAGGGAGGTACTGGAAAAATAAATGGATCAATATATAACAGGAAAGTTGGGTAAGAGGTAAGGCTTTCAAATGGGATGAAGAAAACACACACCAAGCAGGAAGAGAAAGGAATCTCCATGAGCTCAGGATGTTTGTTAAAATATTTGGGACCAAGTCCAGTCAGAGCTTCACTCCGAGCTACCTGCCCACCTAATCCCAGAGATAAGTTCACGATTCTAGAGGGAAGAAAGGACCTTCTTCACTTTGAGGTAATGAAAGAAACCACGCAGGATGGGGTAGAGATAGATGTCTGGGGGCCGGGCAGTCTCATGTCTTCGCAGACTAGCAGCTCCCAGAGTGCGAAAGCCCTGTTGGGTCCTGGAGCTACAGGGTTTCCATGGTAACACCGACCACCCCACGCTGCCCCACCCTGTCTCAGGGTGAGCGGTGGGATCTTTCAGAGGCTGTGACAGGCGATCTTACGAGAGATTACGTGCAGAAGCAGGTCTGAGACTCCAGCTGTCTTCTATTAGGCCAATTTTAAAAATGGCAAAAATGTAAAAAAAGTGCCACGCTTGTAAATTTTTTCCTTTGGGAAATAGTTTTCATTAAAAGAGGCTTTTGTGCTGATATTAATGAGTTTATTTTTAATATGTTAAAACACCTTCCAGTTAATGTATTTTTTAAGATTTTATTTTTATTTTTGGAGCAGGAGGAAGGGAAAAACATCAATGTATGGTTGCCTCTTGCACGCCCCCTACTGGGGACCCAGCCCGCAGCCCAGGCATGTGCCCTGACCAGGAATCAAACAGGTGACCCTTTGGTTCCCAGACCACACTGAACCCACTGACCCACACCAACCAGGGCTAATGTATGATTATTAATAAAACCCACGTACGCAAAAGCTCTTTAGGGTCCTCAGTGATGAGTGTGAAGGGACTCAGGGACCCAAAGCGTGGGGACTGCTCTTGCCTGTGGGCACCTGGGCAGGGACTGTTCCCCCCCCACACACACACAGGTCCTCTGCACCCAGCACATCCACTTGTGCAAGTCTGAATTTACTGTGCACCTACTGTGTGCCAGAGGGCATTGTCACAAATGCCACGACACACCTGTGAACAAAAGGTACAGAATACACCAGCCCCTCATCGCTGTCCGCAGGCAGTGCCGGGAGGCACCGTATCAGCCTTGGGGAGGCCTGTTGGCGCTGCAGTCAAACACCCACAAAAGTAAGAGGCTGGGAACGCACCGCAGCTGACACACGGCAGTTAGTATCTTTAATGTACAACGAGCTTGTACAGATGCGTCAGACAGACCCCAGGAGACAAATAAGAGCCAAGGATGGTGACGATTTACAGAAGAGGACACACAACTGGCTTAACATGGAAAGATGTTAAACTGGGTTAAAAACAAAGAAATACAAATGAAAACACAGTGCCATCTTTTCATTATCAAATTAGCAGACTTGGCCCGTTGATGATACTCGGCACTGGCAGGCCGGCAGAGCGGGCCGACTCGTCCTTGCTGGTGGCAGTGTAAGCGGACACATTTTGGAAAGCCGTTTGGTCAGTATGTAACCACAGCCTCAGCAGTTTTCCTACCTTCACTCAACAATCCCTCTTCCAGAATCTATCCTAAGGGGATAGTGGGACATGGGAGAAAGCTTTATGCACAAAGATACCATCTATTTCTAACCGGGAAGGATTAGTTGCCTGCCTGATGGAGCAGTACCGGCCGTTTCAAAGAAAACCAGTAATAACAAGGAAGACAGGGAGGCTGAGAGATCCCAAACTGTTGAATTTCACTTTTCTTTGCTCTACTTAATGTTCCAGAGTCTCTGTGATGTGTAGGTTTGCCAAGACCTAGCAGGCTGTTACTTGTTCATGGAAAGGGGTTAGTGAGGTTCAAGTGAGGACCTGGGGTTCCTTCGGTCTCCACTATGCCGGGTGCCAAGACCCTGAGGTGACACGGGAGACGGCAGCTCCCTTCAGTGGGCAGAGGGCCTGCCCTGACCCTCGGCCCCTCCCTACACCTGCAGGCGCTGACAGCCCAGAGCCAGCCCGCTCCGCCCCAGGAGCACCCCCTCCTCATCCTGAAGCTGCCATGGCTTCTCGAGCACAGGTGATCTCAGTCCCACAGCTCTGGCTGCTGGACGGACAGAGGGACCCTCAGGCGGCTCTCCCAACCCAAAGCCCCACTCACAGTCAAGGGGTCCCTTGCCTTCCCAAGTCCATGCCCACCTCTGCCCACAGCTGTCCACCGTCCCACAGGCCTGTCAGGCTCACAGTCACCCGGTGGGTGATTCTGTCCCCCATTTTCAGAAGCATGTGTGTCAGGGAGCCTCACCTGCACCTCCACACGGTCCTCGACCTGACTCACTCGTCACACACTTACTTACCTGGGACCCAGAAAAATGGGTCTTGCTTTCCCCCAGAAGTCACTGAAATGCTGTAGGACTTCAGCATCGAACCCCAAGGTCACACTCTGTACCGGACCAGGAAGCCACCCCTTACTCGGAATCCCACCTCACATGACGTGGTTAGGAAATGAAGCTTACTTCCCAGACGGGGATGCCATGGACCAGAAAGCAGTCACAGTCCTGTCCAAGGCCAACACCATGGAAAGCAAATCTGACCCTCACATGCATCAACACTAAAGGCCTGACCCTCTGTAAATCAATACAAGTTCTCCTAAATGGAGAGAAAGCATAACCCCAAGGCATGTACGAAGCAGCTCCCCTCCCCCACTTCCTTCTTCAGCTTGACCCTGCCCTCCACTGTGGCCTAGATCTGGGCCACATGGAGCTCAGGTCCCATCTACTTTTGCTGGGGACTGGGTGTCTTCTCCTGGAGCCAGTGGGCTCCTGTGTGGCATTTCTTCCCTGTCCAACGTGGGGGCCACCCCACTCGCTCGCCTGCTCCAGCTTCCACAGCTGCAGGTAGCAGCCAAGGCTGTGGGTGTCCAACAGCGCCAGTCCCAAGCCCACAAATGTAAGCACTAAGTCACTAGGCTAAAGGAAGCTGGAGCAGCAGGCTGGGCCAGGCACCGCGGCCCACGTTCAGTGTCACAGGTGTGGGCGGCTCTGGCCCTGGTGTGTGGGTAGCGTGGCTGAAACACTGCACCTGGTGCAGACACTGAAGTGGGCCTGGGGTGGCTGAGAGCCGAGTTCCTGCCCTGCACCTGCATTGGGCCCCCCTCCCCAGCTGCGCTGGGCCACACAGACAGCCTCCAGGCTCCTGCTCCAGCTGCAGGCATTCCTTTGCCCCAGGCGACGCCGCACCCTTCATCGCAGCAGCCTCCACCTGGCATGCAGGCAGAGGGAAACTTGAGCCCTAAGTGGAAGTGGTCTTCACACCTGGACTGAGGCCCCACCCCCAGAATGGGGGGCTCCACTGTGTCCTCCCCCACTTCAAGCTTAATGAGCACCAAGGGCCCACCTGAACAGCCGTGGCTGGAATCCAGGGGGCCTGTCGCCTGTATTCAGGCAGTTGTTCAGCAGGGCAATTGGGCTAACAGAGTTTACAATGAGAGTGGCAGTGACCCACGAACATCAGCAACCACTGGGTACCCTTGACCTTGCAAGGCAGTAGTTGCTTCAGGAACGCAGTCACTTTCATCAGCATCATCAAAACTCTTAGGTAGGAAGAAAGGATGGGCCCCAAGACCCAACCTCTGGGTAACCCAAGATATGTCTTTGGGTGGGTGCAGCAGCTGTCCCTCTGCAGCCAAGCAGAACAGGGAGGGACAAGCCCAGGGTAAGACACCCCAGCTCCCCCCATTGTCCAGGCGGCTGCATAAATGCAGGTCACTTGGCATTCAACTGTGGCAGGAGCATCACTGGCCAAATGACTTGGCCAAGACTCGCTGGGGAAAAGAATGCCAGGCATCCCCGTGAGTTAGTGCAACGCTGCCCACCACTAAGAAGTATGGCTTTGTCCCTCAGAGTTAGGACTTGAGTGTCAGTCTGCACTGTCGCCTTAGGATGGAGGTAGTCCGCAGCTCTTTTCCTTTCCAAATGTCACTGAGGCCCTGGCTGGAGCGACCAGAGGCCAGTCCTGCTTTGCCTTCCGTGCTTACGGACGCATCCCAAAGGAAGTGGGTCTCTGGCTGTCAGAGGCCAAGTTTTCTTGAGTAAAGGCTAGACACCAGATGGATGGCATGGGGGGGCGGCATGCTACATGGGGGCTCTGGAGACCTACAGATGCTGTGGGTGGCTGAGGGGCTGAGGTGAAGGCCACTTGTCACCTGAATGGAGAAGAGAACAAGTCTCAAGCCAGAGGAGACCTGCCACCAAGTGACATGGGACAGTGGAAGGGTAACCACGCACTAGCAACCAGGGGTCATCCCCACAGGAGGCCAAGTCCTCAGCCCGCAGAGGTCCTTGGGCACTGCGTGCATGCACAGGCTGCTCTGGCTGCTTCTGGGAGCAGCCCAGTGGTCCAAAGTCAGTCACCTTCTCTAGCAGGCAAGTTCCAGGTTCCCAGAACTCCCGGCGCCACCAGAACACTGGCAGCTCAAGCCAGGCATTCACCGAAGTGTCTCCGCTAGGTCTCTCCCTTAACCTGTGTTTCGGCCTTTCCCAGCAGCAACCACCAGCCCACTGACTGCATACTCCGGTGCAGACTGGAGCGTGCCCCCAGACATGCTAGCACTATATCCCTGCAGTGATTGCTCAGCCACCAAGAGCAAGGACAGGGCCCCTGCCTGCCACACTGGGCCCTGGACAGACTAGCAACCTCACAGGTGGAAGGCCAGACTCCCTTCTCCAGGTCCCCACATCAAGCCACCAGCCATCCAAAGTGCCTTCTCTCATCAGCAAGCTCATCAGTGAGAACAGGGCAGCCAGGTGGGGCGCTGCCCTGGGGGTTTGCAGAGGGCAGAAGAGGAGCGTTGGTGAACCTTGTCAGGCCAGGAAGGGTCGGTCAGCCCTAAGGGTCCGCAGCATGTTGTGGGGTGGATGTGATGGAGCAGCAGAGCTGCAGTCACCCGAGGAGCTGCAGTTGCAAGCATGGGAGGGGAAACATGCACAGGGGCGCAGGTGCGGAGCTAGCACGGAACACCAGGAAGCGAGGTGGGTGACCAGGTGCCCAAGAGTATGAAGATCTTCTGGAGCAGGTCGGGAGAGGCAGAAAGGGGTGTCTCAAACAAGGATGCTGTGGTAGGGGCTTTTCTTCTATGCAGCAAAGGGTTTGGGACCTGGTAGTTGCGGTCTCGACCAGGGTGGTGACAGGTTCTTAAAGGTTCCGTGCTCGGGTGGGCAGGGCAGGGGCGGGACTAGTCCCGTTGGAGGCTGGGTGCACAGGGCAGGGGCCTGTGCCCGAGGCGGCCAGCTGGCGGCACAGCATCTGCCGCTCCCGCACAGCTCGATTGGAGGCAGAAGTCTTCCTGATTTGGGCGCGACGGGCGTGCCGCAGTGGGGACTTGTAGGTTCTCCGCAACTCCGCCAGGAACCCCTGATAGTTGTTTCGCAAGGGGCTGTCAGGTTGCATGTGGGGGATCGCCCACTTCTCTGCCTCCCCGGTCAGCCGGGACACAAGGAAGGCCACGCGCTCGGCCTCACCTGGAAAGCGGGAGGCCTGGAAGATCATGAACCTGTCCATCTGCATCAAGAACCCTGCCAGCTGGCCCGGGTCCCCGGAAAAAGGCTCAGGCAGAGAGGTCGGAGGCGTGGTCATTGGCCGGGTCCCATTCGAGGTAATGGCTGAGATGGGCGGGGTGATCTGCAGCGCACCAGGAATCCGGGCCCTGGTGCGTAACAAGGTCAGCTCTGCCATCACGCTCTCCAGCATATTAGTGAGGTTGGCCTTCTCCGCCCTCAGCGTAGAGGCCTCCCGCCTGAGTGCGGAGTTGGTGAGGCGCAAAGAGGTCAAGGTGTCAATGACATCATCCATTTGGGCATTAGTAGAGGCTGCAGAGGCTGGGGTTTCAGCTTTTGATGTCTGGGGTTGGACCATGTTGGCAGAGGTCAGCCAAAGGATGAACTGATGGGTGGGAGAACGGGCTTTGGGTAACCCGGAACCTGAAGACCGGTGATGCTAAAATTGGGTAGACCAGGCAGGAATGAGAGAATAGGTAGGGTTCAAGATTCAGAGTGAACGCAGGGTGGACACGCCAAGAGATGGAGGTGGTGCAGGCCTTTGGGATCCCCGATTCCGGATCTGCTCCTTTATCGCGGACCTCACAAAGCCAAGGCGGGCAGCACAGGAGGTTGGACTTGTTCTGGGGCCTGAAGGATGAAAACACGTTTTTAAAAGGTTTCTTTCGATTGTAGAAAACAGGGTCGAAGTAGGGGAGGCGGCGTGGGAGGGCCAAAGAGCTGGGGGCGCGGCGGGAGCCAGGCCCGAAGCCCCCTCACAGCGTGAAGCCCCCTCCTCGGGCGCGGCCGGCGCCCACCTGGGGCACAACAAAGGGCGAACGCACCTGCGGAGGCGCGGGGCCTGAGACGGGCGCGTACCTGGGTCTCCGCGGCTCCCTCCGTGGCTCCGGGTGCCCCGCGGGCCGCAGCCAAGATGGCACGATCTGGGGACGCTGGCAGGCGGATGAGTCACAGCGGCCCTCCGCCGGAACTGCTTCCCGGTCAGGTCAGGCCAGGGAGGCCGCGGCGGCGTGAGAAGGACGGCCTCGGGCGGGCGCACGGGCGAGCGCACGAGCGGGACCGGGGTCGTAGTAGAGAGCAGGTCGTAGCGTGACCTCGGTGCGGGCAGGGTCGGTGCGGAGCCAGCGGCAGTGGCAGCAGTGGCGGCGAGTGGGTCTTGCGCAGGCCCCACTAGTTGCCATGGAGACCTCCCGCTCGCGTGCAGAGGCTGCAGCCACGCCCCGGAAGTGGCGGGTTCAGCCCCGCCCCTATGTCGCCCAGCCCCGCCTCCCGGGGCAACTCTCCTCAGCAGCCAATCAGTGATGACTACGGTTACTGTTACTTTGTGATAGTGGGTGCTTTTATCATTTCTCTAATTCTCCCTAAACTACGTGCAAAGCCCTTCTTGTATTTGTTGTGATTTTTTTTAGTGAAGCTTGCTTTTTACATTGTAACCTGAATACAAATTCAGTGTAGTGTCTATTGTAGCAAATTCTGATGGCAGAGAAGTCTAAAAGAAATCCTTCATGTCACCCAGAATTCCTCCACCTGGAAAGGACACATAGTAATATTTCTGTCGTTCTATCCAGTCGTTTGTTAATTATATAATTTTTTGTACCTTCTGAGATTTTTTACTCTTAATAACACTGAATTTTGATATTAAAGATACCATTAAAGATATTTCGACAGCCTGATTTTCAAATATTGCCTAGTGTTCCACTGAAGTCGTGCACTGTGGTTTATTTAACCATGCCCCCTTTTGATGGGTCTCTATCTTATTTTCCACGTCGAAGTTTTATAAACCACACTTGCCTATAAATCACAGCCTCTTTCTCTGCCACTTTCTCCAGGGTGAACCCCAACGGGTAAAATTACTGGGCCAGAGCATGGACTGTTTGACTCAGGACCCAGATGCCTCCCTGCCTGACCTTGCTGAGCTGCCCCTCAGCCACCAGATCCAGGCCGAGGCTCGGCGGGAGAGAGAAGACCCCACCATGTCAGTCTCCTGTGCACACAGCCCGCGGGGAGGTGCTGACCACTGGCCCCACCTGAACTCGCTCCTCACACAGGCCTGGGACAGCGGCAGGCCTTCGCTCGGGCCTTTACCATTTTTGCTTCTGTAAAATGGAAATTGGAACATGAGGGTGTGAGTGCTTGGGAAAGACAGTCTAGCTATGCCCCCAACTGTGTGCACCCCAGTGTGCCAAAGGAGGCATTTTTTTGTAACTAGTTGAAAACTCCTGGAGCATAAGGCAAGAGAGAAAAGAAAGGAGACAGTGTTTCTTTAAACTACCTCCACGAAATCTCCCAAGTCAGATGCCAGCAGGACCTTCATTCATGTGGGCTGAAGTCAATGGCTACAGAAAGTGGCTGGGATCCCTGTGCCTCTCCCACTGCTTCTAAACTTGCACGGCTCTCCCCATCTGCTGCTGTGAGCTTCCCCTGGGCCTCTCTACCCTCAGAGCCTGCCTTGTGCCTTCCCAGGCCCCTGGACACCGTGCCCATTACTGCAGTATCTGCTGCAATTCCAGGTGCAGTCGGCACTGGGTCTGGAATTCGCTGGTGCGTGAAGTACAAGGTGCATCGTGATTTCAGAAGTTATCAAAATGAATTTGAAAAAACATACAATTTCTTTGTATTTCGCTTTATTGAAAATAAAGTAGTATAAAAATAAAGCTTTATTTTATTTAAATAAATAAACGAATTTGAAATAAAAATGAATTTGAACATACAATTTCTTCGTATTTCGCTTCATTTTATCTAAAATAAAGCAGTATAAAAATAAAGCAAAATAAAAATGAACAGACTTATTTAAATTCAAAAAACAGCAGACTATTCGGCCCTTGATCCCAATTGGCGATGCTATGAAGCTTCCCTGCCTGCCAAAAACGCAGGACAATGATAAACTGCAAGGAAAAGACCCTGCTGGAGCAAACACAGACAATTCCACTGTGGCCCAGAAACACAAGCTGCTGAGTGTTGACAAAGCCATGGGCCTGCCGGCCCATGTGTCCTGACACAAAACAGGGACACAAGGCTGTGAACAGAGCCAGACTGCATGTGTGAAACAAGGGGAGGGGGAATCACCCCTATTTCAGAAAGGAGTCTGAAAACTGCCTCCACATTTCATGAGGCAACAGCTTCTGGGAGGTGCAGCCCTGCGACAGGGGAGCGCACATACAGTCTCACGAATCTCGTGCCCCTTGGCTTGACAGGCGGACCCCCAAGGGCAGGAAGTGCGGCCCACCACTGCTGATATAAAGCCCATTCTGTACTGAGGACCAGGCATCACCGATACAACACCAAACTACCAGAGGGGGGTGGGAGTGAGTACACAGAGAGAGAAAGAATGTGAAAGACACTCTTTTACCCAAAAATGAGCCTAAAAATAAAAACTCTAGAGCCAAGGAAGACACCTAAAGCTAAGAATAATGGCCACCATAATAAATAATTATAATATCAATTAAATCCAGATGAAGTTAAAATCATAGAACGGTCTGCAAATGAAAAGACTTTAAAGAAAGCATGTTTAGGGTCTTCCATGAGAATAATGAAATAAATGACGTTTGTGAAAGGAACAGACATAAGAGTAGGGGGAGAGAGAAGGCGGACGTGTGACCAGCTGAGGTGGCCATGAAAAAGTACCTTTTAAAAGGATATCGAGTCACCCTCTGTTTCCAGGAAGACGGAGTAGGTGTGTCCTTCCCTGTTCTTTCAGCAAAGCACAACTGAAAACGACTTTCCAGAAAGACCCTGAAAGGCTGAGAGGAAAAGGCGGACGGGGTGGGTTGCTCGGGACCCGGAGAATGGCATGACGGTGAGTAACCTGAGTGTTCTTTGGCATCATGTATCTCAGACTGAAAGCCAAAGATGCTGGCAGCCTGGTGCAGACAGACGCGGCCTCCCCAGAAGCCTACTCTCTCAAGCCAAAGAGCCAGGAAAGAAGAAGACGGGAAACATGCCGACAATACGCACTCTGTCCCAGCCAAACGCTGCGGAGAAACCGGAGGCCCACCACTGCGCAGGCCGGCGAGAGCCCAGAGGGAGGCCTAGACGTACACCCTCGCCGAGCTGGGAGCCACAAATGCCCTTTCGAATGCCAAGGGCAAATGAGGTGCCGCAGCTGTGGCCCCTGCTGGGGTGGGTGTGAGAGAAGGCCAGAAACGTCCCAAAGTGGATTAAATACATTCGTCTGCACAAATTCCGAGTACGATCAACTCAGGTGCACAGACGTGTCCTAAGCAAAATCCTGAAGGTCAAAGGCAGAGAATCTTGAAAGCAGCAGGGGAGACGCAAGTGGTCGTGTATCAAGTGTCATCAATATGTTTAATAGCTTGTTTCTCATCAGAAACCGCGGAGTTGGAAGGCAGTGGGCGGGCAGTTTCAGCGTGCTGAGAGAAAAAGACTATCAACCGAGGGTTCTATAGCCAGCAAAACTAGCTTGCAAAAGATGAAAGAAAACTTGGGACCTTCCTAGGTAGGTAAAACTGTAGAGCATTTGTCACCAGCAGACCAGCTTTACAAAAAATAATAAAGAAAGCTTTTTCAGGTGAAATGACAGGGCATTGGGTGGAAACTGGAATTCATACAAAGAATAAAGAGCATCAGTGAATGTACCAACATGGGTAAACATAAAAGACAGTATAAATGTGGTTTTGTCTGTAAGTCTATTTTCTCCTCTCTTACTTGAAAGACAACTGCAAAAAGCAACAATTATAAGTCTGTGATGAGCATACAATATGCAAAAATGTGATTTGCATGATAATAGTTCAAATGAGGTGTGGAGGACATGATGGTATTCGAGATAAAAGCCTTCTAAACTATTGAAATAAGTTAGTGTTAATCCAAACTAGGTTTTTATAAGTTAAGATGTCTGTTGTCATCCTCAGTATACTTCGTTAGGAATATAACTCAAAAAACATGTTAAAGAAATGACAAAGGAATTCAAATGGTACACTAGAAAATATCTATTTCACATGAGAAAAAGGCAGTAATGAAAGAACAGAGGAACAAAAAATAGGACCCATAGAACACAAATGATAACATGGCAGGTGCAGATCCTACCTGCTTAGTCATATGTTCAATGTAGACGGATCGAACGCTCCAGTTAAAAGGTTGAGATTGGCCGAAGAGATTTTTTAAATGGCCCAATTCAATGCTGTGCATGAGACATACTTTAGTTTAAAAGACACGAGTGAGTTGAAAGTAAATGAATGGAAAATGGTCACCAGAAGAGAACTGGAGTGCTATCAGACAAAACAGACTCTAAGACAAAAATGTTACTGGAGAAGAAGAAGGACATTCTGGTACCTGGCTGGTCTAGCTCAGTGGATTGAAACAAAGGGTTACGGGTTTGATTCCCAGTCAGGGCACATGTCTGGGTTGCCGGCCAGGTCCCCAGCTGGGGCCACATGAGAGGCAACCACACACTGATGATTCTCTCCCTCACCCCCCCTCTCTTTCTCCCTTCCTTCCCCTCTCTCTAAAAAATAAATAAACAAAACCTTTTTAAAAAAGAAGGACATTTTATAATGAATAAAGGGTCAGTCCACCAAGGGGACAATTATGAACATACTGTGGTCCTGCGCCACAGAACTTATTCTAGAGCTTCAGTACCGGCAGAGGGACAGGTGTATAGGTGGACAGGACAGTATAGAGAACCTGGAAATAGACCCGTATAAACATACCAAACTCACTCCTGACAAAGTCAGAAGTGATCCAGTGGGGGAAAGATAGCCTTTCAACAAACGGTGATGCGGCAACTGAATGTCCATTGGTTAAAAAAACACACATACCTCAACCTAAACCTCGTATCTCCTATGAAAATTATCTCAAAGTGGGTCACAGGCCTAGATGTAAAACATAAAACTATTAAACCACACATGGTTTAACATAAAACTCCACATAGTAAAACATAAAACTATGTGGACTTTACTAGTTTTGTGTTGTACATTATGTTATACGTGTATGTGTGCACGTGCGCACTGGAATCTCTGTGATGTGGGGCTGGGCAACGAATTCCTAGATTTGACACCAAAAGCATGATCCATATAAGGAAAAATTGATAAACTAGACCCCATACAATTTTAAAGTTTTGCTCTTTGAGGGACCTATCGAGAGGATTGAAGTACAAGCTGGAAGTGGAGGGAAATATTTGTAAACCACACACCCTACAAAGGAGTGGTATCTAGAACATACATAGACCTCTCAAAATACAATAAGTAGAACAACAAACAACCCAATTCGAAACGGAACAAAGATGTGAACAGACATTTCACCCAAGTGCATACACAGGGTTGGGCAAAAGTGGGTTCAAAATTGTGAGTAGGTGGAACGCAATTTATTCTCGTATTTGTTGAGTAAATATTGTGTTATTTTCCACATGAACAACGGTACACCTACTTTTGCCCCACCCTGCACAGATGGCAAATGAGCATGTGAAAGAGCTTCACCTCATCAGCCATCAGGGACGTGGAAATCAAAACTACAGTGTGAAGGCAGTACGCACACATCAGGGCGGCCAAAATAGAACCAGTGGCTTCCAGTCATGGTGGCGGGTTGGGCAAACACCACTCACCTCCTTGAACAACCACATCAAAATTACAACTAAAATATAAAACAATCATCACTCAGAATCACCAGAAATTGAGTTGAATGGAAGTCTGAGAACTGTAGAATTAAAGGAACCGCATCCATCCCGACTGGTAGGAGGGCGGAGATGCTGAATGGGCCAGTCCCACATCCTCGAGTGGTGGGTAAAAACTGGGGAGTGAGGAAGCGAAGAAGCCCGCTCCAAGACACACCCTGATTGAAATGCCACAACTTCAGGATAAACAGAGACTCCTAAAAGCAGCAAGAGAAAAGCAGTTAGTTACCCATAGGGGAAGTGCCTGTAAGAGTATCAGCTGATTTCTCAAACTCTGCAGGCAAGAAGGGATTGGCAAGACATATTCAAAGTCATGAGAAGCAAGGACCTACAGCCAAAATTGCTCTATCCAGCAAAGCTTTCATGTAGAATCAAAGGACAAAGAAAGAGCTTCCCAGAAAAGGAAAAACTAAAGGTTCATCACTGCCAAACCATTATTATATGAAATGTTAAAGGGATTTGCTTAACAGAAAGATCAAAACTATGAACAATAAATTGGCAATACATACATATCTATCAAAAATTGAACCTGAAAAACAAACTAAGCAAATGAGAAGGACAGACAGAATCACAGATACGGAGAGTGTTTTGATGGTTGCCAGATGGAAGGGGCATTTGGGGGGACGGGTGAGGAGGTGAGGGCGGTAAGAAGTACGAACAGGTAGTCACAGAGCAGCCGCGGGGATGTAAAGTCCAGCAGAGGACATGGACCAGGACCAGCCAAAGAACTTATATGCCTGGCCCATGGACATGAACATGGTGGGGGGCTGCCTGAGGGAGGGGGAGGTGCTGTGTGGAGGGGGAAATGGGGGGGATCAGAACAGCTGTAATAGCATAAACAATAAAATGTAATTTAAAGAAACAGTGACAACACCAGTGAGGATGCAGAGAACCAGACGCACCACCGGTGGGAACGTAGAAGGGCACGGTCACTTCTATGGAAACAGGTTGGCAGGTTGTCGGTAAGCGAGGCCTGCCACTGTCCTGCAACTCAGCCACCGCATTTGTCCCAAAGAAGTGAAGACCTGGGGGCCGCTGGGTGGAGGAGTGGTGCGTGTGGCCCGGGAGGGCCCTGACTGTGGCGAAGTCGGCATCCTGGTTGGGGTGTGGCCCTGTGGTTTCCGAGATGCGAGCATTGGGGGAAGCTGAGCGCAGGGCCCAGCGGTCCGTCTGCATTGTCTCCGACAACTGCCTGCAGAGAGTGGCTTTGCGGGGACGACATTGCTGAGATGGAGTTCGAGAGCCCTTTCCATGACCTTGAGTGGGTATCGGGTGGGCGCGGCTGCGATTCTAGAGTCCGGGGAGAGGCCCGTTGGAAAGTCACGAGGAGACAGGCAGTGTTCAAAGCTTGGAAGAGAGCGTGCCTGAACGGAGAAGGTCAAGGACTGCCCCGACACCTTCAGAGGTCTAGCGGTTGGGAGGGGGGACCTACTGAGGAGCAGTCGGAAGGGCAGAAGGAGACCTCGGGGCCCCAGAAAGCAAGGACTGGCTTCAGGGAAGGCGGTGGCCGCGCGGGCAGGCTCATCGTCCCAACTGGGACGCTTCTGAGAGCAAACCAAGTTGCCAAAGATGGTTAAAGCAGCTTATTCTCCGCAGCCACCAAATTCTTGTATGATGCTAGCGGACCCACAGCTGTGCCCATGTGCTGATATGGTGCTGGGGAATGATCTTTTTTTCAATACGGTCTTATTATTCTTCATTTCATCAGAAAATCACTTACAGTCTTACTCCAAGTTGCATTCTGCAGTTATCAACTTAAATCTGTTGACATTTCTTTTTTTTTTAAAGATTTTATTTAGTTTAATTTTAGAGTGAAGGGAAGTAAAGGAGAAAGAGAAGCATCAGTGTGTGATTGCCCCTTGCGCGCCTCCTACCGGGGACCTGGCTCACAACCCAGGCATGTGCCCTGACTGGGAATGGAACCAGCGACCCCTTTGGTTCTCAGGCCGGTGCTCAATCCCCTGAGCCACACCAATTGGAGCAAATCCGTTGACATCGTCAATTAACTCTTCTTTGTAAACTAAATTTTAATTGAGAGATTCTCTTCATATAGGGACAAAGGAACCACTCAGAAAAACCTAGTAAATGGGAGGTTTTCTCAATTCTATTTTTTTATATTAAAATATATATTCCAGCTCAAATATCTCTACAGGTTCAGTCAATTTGACTCCACTCAGAGTACCACTCTTTGACAAATATTTTTATGAACAAAAACTTATCCCCCTGAAAATTCATCATTGTTTGGAATGTTTCATCAAATTCAGGTGCTGTAGAATTGTGGGCCTTCTGCCCTCCTTCCCGTTCCAATACAGAGTATAAATTTTACCTCATTAAAACTTGGAATCTCATCCAAGTGCTCTTCCCACATGTTGAGATGTTCCAAAAGCAATCACGGAATTTGAGCAGCAGGCCTCAAACGCCATTGGAGCTCTCTGCATTTAATTTCCTCGGCTCCTCCCCGGCTTTTGTAGAGACAGACTTCAGCACTTCCCCGTTGGCAAGGACGGTCTCTAATAATTACAGCTCACTGACGCTTCAAAGCTGGATTCTTGGCGCTCACTTAACAAGTACATTGATTAAAGGCTTCCAGCAGGCTTTGAACACAATGCAAGGAAAAGTTAGAGGACTCCTTTACAAAAGTTCAGACCTCCCGCAGAGCCCTGGGGAGACAGATGCACACAGGAGGTCTTCAAGGGCTCCAAGACTAGCGGGTGGATGAATGACTACAGCAAAGACCCAAAGGACGCACCAGGCGCCTGAGGTCTGCTTTTGCATCCAACCCTGGATTTGTCCCCGGTACCTCTGCTGCCTTCTTTCTCCAACTGCGTGAAAATAAAAGTGTTTTTAAATGTGGACAATGACGGTTTCTCCTTTGGTTGATTAGATTCTGTGGATTGTGGGGACGCCAGCCTGGGGGGGGGGGCTCAGTGCCACCCAGCCCCAAGTGGGTCTGCTCCATCGGTCTGTCGGTGTAGTGGAGATGCAGCCTTTTACCAGGAATGCTGTAGTGAACTGTCCCTTCCCGAGCGCTGTTCAAGTGCCTGGGACCCAGCCTGGGCCCTCACCAACACCCATCCTCCCGGAAAGTAACTCGGCACAGACTGAGAACAGTGGAGGTGGGCGGGCCAGGTCCTCCCTCCCTCTCAGGGGCAGAACCGGGGCACCTGGGCAAGACCGCTCACAGAGGCTCTGTCCCCAGTAGCAAAACCCGGGCAGCCATGCAGACGCCGCCGCAAGAGGCTGGAGAGATCAAGCCGAACGACACGGTAAAGTCGTTCTCAAATGCTCGTGAACATCCGAACCAGCTGGAGAGGCTGACTGGCCCCCCTGTACCCAGAGCTCCTGACTCATAAAGCAGGTCTGGGCTGGACTACCGAAGAATCTGCATTTCTAACAAGGAGGTCTCAGGACGCCGAGGCTGCTGGTCTGGGGACCCCACTCTGAGAGCCGCCCCTGCGGGATGCTGAAAATCGCTGAGCTACCCCCAACGTGACCAGGAGAGCAGACTCAGTGCAGGCTGCTTCATCTCGTTACCCGAGCTCAGTCCCGGGGGGAAGCGAACCACGTACAGGGAGGTGCGAACTGTGGTGGGAAGCACATGTCCATCATCACCACACGTTTCAGGCTCACGGGGGGAGGGGGGCGAGCCTTCGTGCAGGGAGAGGGCTCACTGCAATGAAGAGACACCACCCGTTTTCCAGACCAGCGGTCCCCAACCTTTTTGGCAGCAGGGACTGGTTTCGTGGAAGACAATTTTTCCACAGACGTGGGGTGGGAGGGGATGGTTTGGCGATGATTAAGGCACATTACGGTCAGACTCACCTCCTGCTGTGCGGCCGGGGTCCTAACAGGCCCGGACTGGGGCTGGTCTGCAGCCAGGAGGTTGGGGACCCCCGTTCTGGGCCACAGGCGCCGGAGCAGTTTGCCAGCTGGTGGGAATCACACAGATGTGTCCCTTAGCGGATGTTGAACTGGTTACACACTGGTGTTGTGTGTGCCACCTGCGCCCCCACTGTGTCTCATAAGGTGGAGTTTTTAGAAAGACGAGGGACTGGGCAGAGCGAGAACGCTGCGGGGGGTGGTCAGACGGGAGACAGTGGGAATGGACACATCTTGCAACTTCCAGTGCTCCTGGGTGAGGCCAGTTCCTCCCCCTTTGCCTCTAGATCCTTCTGCTGAGGTCCTTCCCCTGCTCCAGGTCCTCATTCTGGCCTTTCTACCGCCTTCCTCTTCATCCATCTTTCCTTTCCCAGCAGAGGAGTCGCCTCAGCACACAAGTAATGGTATTCCTGCATCTTGTTAAACATCTTGCGAAGGCAGAGCCCTCCTGCTACTGTCCACACTCAAAGCCTGTTGAATTTGGGGGACACAGTGCAGCCTGTAACAGGGACCGGGGTCTGGGCAGGCGAGCGGGGGTGAAAATGAGAGTGTGGGGTTGGTGTCAGAGTGTCGGGGCCACAGTGAGGGGGGCGGGGTTGCTGGGGAGCCTTAGGAGCCCACTGGAGGGCGGCGGCCCTGATAATACCCCCCTCAGTTACATGCCTGCATTTCTTTTGTTCTTTTCCTGACACCTTCAGGGACATGCCCAGCCCATCCACTCTCACCCGCCTCCCTGCGGAGTTATGGTGGAGGGCGAAGGCAAAGCCACAGCTTCACCATGGGGCCTGAAGAACAGGATTTACTGGGCAAACTCACAAGGCCCCGCCCAGTAGGACAAGACCCCAGAGCCTGGAGCTGCCCGGGATCTGCCAGCCTTGTTCAGATCTCAAGGAGGCCTGTCCCCTGCCTGCATCCCCACCTTCCTGTTGTCAAACATGAGAAACCAGCGTGGCTACAGGGAATGCCCTTGGGGGTGAGGTGACAAGCAGGATGTGCAGGGACTGGCCTGGGAAGGCCAGCCGCTATCCTCAGGGGTCAAGTGAGGTTTTGGCTTTCTACTGCTGGCAGAAGGGGAGCCCCTGCTCCCAGGACAATGCAAATGTCTAGTCACTTACCTGACAGCCCCATTGGTCCCTCCACAGGAAATGAGCATTGGAGGCTATGAATCACCCTCTAAATAGTGCTTTAGCTGCATCTCTCCAGTTTTGATATTTCGTTTTATTTTTATTTAATTATTTTCTAATAATTTGATCTTCGACTCATGAATCATGTGGAAGTAGATTCTGTATTTTCAGCCTCGGATTTTTCTAATTATCTAGAGATTATTTATTCGAGCATCATGGTCAGAGAATGTTCCAGTGTGTTTGAAAGAATCTGCATTCTGCAGTTGTCTGGTGCTGGTTTCTATGCATGTCCTTCAATTGCTGAGAGAGATATTGGAAAAGTTTCCAGTTGTAGTCAATTCACCTCTGTATCAGTCTGTTAATTTTTGTTTCATTGCTCTGTTATTAGCTATATACAACATTTTAATTGCTACATAGTCTTAGTTCATTGAAATGTTTATCATTGTGAGGGGCACTTTTAATCTCCACTAGGCTGTTTTATATTAAAGTTAATTCATCTGGTTTTGATGCAGGTATAGCTTTCTTTTAGTGAGTGACATTTTTGTGCCTTTGTGTCTTAGGTGTATCTGTAGTTAATAAATAGCATGTGACTAGCTCTTTTTTAGTTCAGTTTAATGATGTTTATCTTTTGACTTTAGAACTTACAAGTCTACTTCATTTACGCTGATTATGATTGTAGTTCTATTTAAATTCATTTCTGCCAATGCATGATGTGTCTTCAAATTGCCCCACCAATTCTGCCCTTTTTCTATTTTCTCTTGATTTCTTTTGGATTAAGCTCTTTTCTCTTTTGACTTCCTCTACTTCTAATCATTTGGAAGTTACACTCTCGTTTTTCTCCCTTCAACAGTGAAATGGAATCCTCCCTAGTCGTTGTAATGGAATTCTGAGGGTCATCACTGTCCTCACGCTTTCTCTCAGCAACACACACACCTCGGGCACCTTAACTCTGCCCTCCACACTCCGAGGGGCGTTACTGGTGCCCGAGGAAGGCCCTCCCCTCCGGAAGCCCCGCCCAGTGTTTTCCTGCGCCACCAGCTGGGCTTACATTTCTGCACACACCACCCCTTCTGGGCTCCTCGTTCTTGCTGCCCGGTCAGACCTTCCCTTAAAGAGGCACTTTTCTCCTGCTTGCGTGCTCTCTAGCGACGGTCTCTTCGGGCAAAGTCTTGCAGTTGTTTGAATGTTGAAGATGTCTTTATGTCACTTTCGTTCTTAAAGGGCGTGTTTGCCCAGTGGAAGGTTCCCTTCCTCCTGCATGTGGAAGATACTTTCCACCCTCCTCCGCCGGCCCTGTTGGCCAGTGAGCGCCAGCCGCCGTCCTGGCCCCCACACTCCCCCTTCTTCTGCTGCCCCACTTGATCTGCATGAGTTTTCCCTTCATTCTCTTTGGCATTGACAGGGATTGCTGACTGTGGGACAGCGTCTCATATCCGTTCTGGGAATCAGGAAGCAGAAGTTGCAGCTGGCGCCCAGCCGCCCCCACTCCTGCTCCTGCTGGAACCAGGAGGCCGCTCACCCTGCCCGGGCTCTGGCCTCCCCCCTGGTCTGTGCCCCTCGGCGTCTCTGTCCTGCTTCCCATCACTGTGTCCCGCGGCGCTGTGTGCTGGGTCATTTCCTCCGGTATATTTTCCAGAGCAGTGGTAATTGTTTAACTTCTCTGTATTGGAGGATGTGGCATCTTGATTTCTATACACAATACAAATAAAATAATCGCCCATGGATTAAAGCCGTAAAAGTGAATAGCAAAATTCTAAAAGTCTTAGAAGGAAGTATATAGAAGAATATAATTTTGGCCACAGAGTTAGGAAGAGTCCTCTACCTAAGCCACCAAAACTCAAACTGTGAGGAAGAGATTGATGAACGCAGTCCGTCCAAACGTGCCACTTCCGTGCAAGGCCTGCCAGCAGGACGAGCAGACACGCGCCTGAGTTGCAGTCAGCTGGGACCAGTTTCCAGAGTGGATGGGGAATGCGCGCTGATCGGTGGGAGAGAGACACCCACCCAGCAGAAAACTGAAGCCCCTGGAGCAACGGCCCGTAGAAGAGGAGACCCACATGGCCAGCAGACAGGTCTTTCGAAAGTGCGCCTTCACCAGCAATCGGGAAACTGCCAGTTGAATCTGCGGCAGGTCACCCTGGTCTCGTGCCGTCTGCACGTATGTGTTCGTAGCGTCCTCCCTCCACTTGACGCTGTGGAAGTGCCAGGTGAACAGGGCTCAGAGGACCGAGGGGTGCTGCAGCTGTTCTCCCCCAAGCGTGCAGTCCCTGCCCCCACCCCCTGGCCACTCCCCCCAAGCAGGAGGTCCTGCCTGAGTTGCTTCCCCACTCGCCTCTGCCTCTGTGAACAGCATCCACAGAACACCATCTGTGAACCAGCACGAAGGTTCTAATTGTGCTTTGATCAACCTGCTCACGTCCCTCCTCCTTCTCGCTTCCCAAATCTCATCCCCGTCGCCCCCTCTCCTGTCCTGTCGTTCCTTGTGACCGACATTGTTTCACAGATCACGCCGTTTAATGCCAGGCTGGTGGGCTTGAAGAGGGAGGGCAAGAAGTGATGTGTGTTTCGCCATCACCTTGGTCCTGCTCTCCTTCCTGGTGCCGAGGTCTGTTTACTGTAGACACAATGTTGCCAAGTGTAAATGTTTCCGAAATGAGCGACTTTGTCTGCGATTGGTGTCAAAGATCTGGCCCATCCCCAGGCCTGGGATGCAGCCTAGGGTGACCAGCCATCTCTCTGTCCCTCGGTCTGAGGAGGGGTCCTGAGACATGGGACATCCCATGGGTGAGACGGCCATCCTACTGGCAGGTGACCTCAGCCCACTCAGGTGTCCGTCCACCCGTCCCCTGGGTTCAGGGTGGGTGTCGCCGGCACCGCAGGCGTCTAGGTTACACTGGGACTAAATGTGTGCGTCCGACTGCACCTCGTTGTGCTTCACGAGTGACGGCGAGAACTGCCTGTTTCCACTCTCAACCCTCCCGGGGGAGGCCCTGCTTCCCTGTCCCCCCCAGGGCCCCTGCCACCCAGAGCAGGTCTGCAGTTTGCAGCGGACACGGTTCCGGTGTCCGACAGTCTGACTGGTCTGCCCCATCTACCTGGAGGTGGCGTCGGCCCCCCAGACTGCCTCCGAGTCCGGGGTCAGCTACTACAAGTCCCAGGGTGCGGCCTGTGACTCCAACGGACCCACTCCGACTCGGGAGGCCCCACAACTCCCTCTGAAGGGTCAGCAATGTGCTAGAGTGGCTCGCAGAACTCAGGAAAGCAGCTGACTTACTAGATCACTGGTTCCTTATAGCGGACACCACTCAGGACCAGCAAAAGGGTGGCCATGCAAAGGGGAGGGTATAGGGCGCCATCCTCCGGGCCCCAGTGTTCAGTAACCTGGAAGCTCTCCCAACTGCATTCCCGAGGGACTTTTATGGCGGCCTCATTACAAAAGCAGGATGAACAGTTCATTGGCCATGGGCATTAACTCAACCTCCAGTCCCTCTGCCCTCCCCAGAGGTCGGAGGTCAGAGGTCAGAGGTGGTAGAGTGATGGGGGTGGAAGGTCCAGCCCCCTAAGCACAAGGCTGGTTCCCCGGCTACTAGCCCCCACCCTGAGGGACCTTCTGAAAGTTGCTTAATTAACATGCACTCGACTTTGGTTGAAAGGAGCTTGTCCTGAATAACAAAAGACAACCCTTCCGATTTTATCTTTCACGCTCTTATCACTTGAGAAATTCCAAGGGTTTAGGAGCTCTGTGTAAGAATATACATTTGTTATTATAAATCATAATATTATGACAATGAAGCATTAATCCGGCTGATGAAGCATTAAAACCAAAAGTGCTCTCCTCCTCACTTCCTCGTGGTGCCTTGAAAAAACATCCTTCTAGGAATAAAGGCCGATGCAGAGCTGTCCGCTCGCCAGCTGCTCCGTCACAGGTTGGCACTGCACTCGGTGTCAGTATCTGTCCCGGTCAGCTGAAGTCATAATAATGCTGCGTAACAAACGGCTCCAAAACTCAATGGCTAAAACACGAACCATGCTGTCCTTCCGTGTGCCCGGGACATGCTGAAGGTCAGCCGACAGGCCTGCCCTGGGCGGGGCTTGCCTCTGAGCTGCAGGACCAGTCCAGGTGTGCTCCACCTGTGCTCATGCAGGGGCGTGGCCTGAAGAGGCAGCAGCCAGGCAGGGGGGTGGCAGAAGCCCAAGGGGTAGCCCACGTCACAAGCACATCCCAGGCTTTGCTGTGATGCATCCACCAGCATCCACTGGGCCGAAACAAGTCCAGCGACTAAGTCCAAGGTCAGAGAGCAGAGACTCGGGATTACCCACCACGAAGCCAAGGCCGGTCACGTAATCAGACCCAGCAGCAGTGAGCTGGAGCATGACCACCGTGGAGGTGGGGGCGGGGGCGAAGATTCTGGAACAGCTTCTATCTCAACACACTTATCCTCACAGCCTGCCTCTCAAAGGTCAGTCCACGGACCTAGCGCCTCAGGTTCAGTTTCACGACCACGTCTGCCTCTTTTTAAGGTACTTCCCTCTCCGCCCTCCAACATGAGCTTGGCAATTACTTCTTCGAACATGTTTTATGTCAGACCATCCCGAACTCGGTCTCCCAGTTCTGAGTTCATTCCTGGGCTACGGAAACAGACAGGAAGCCTGCGTGTTAACTGCGTCCCGTTCTTGTCACACACCTGCCACTGCTTTAAAGACAGACGACGTTGCCAAATCTCTCACAGTGGATTCCAGAAGTTCCAAGGCTTGGAGAGGGGCCAGGAACCAAGTCATCCGTCAGCAGGAGTGTCACTCAGGAGCCACACATTCCCCTTTCCGAGACGCTGGGCTGCCTTTTGAAAGACACTGTGCACTTCAGGTGACAAGTAATCCAGTTAGGGACGGAAAGGGAAGCTCCTGCCCCCCACACCACCCCACGCCTGGGGACAGGTTGCCACACCCCCTGCCCTGACAGCAGGGGGCACCTGATCAGAGGCACCAGGACTGGGGACCGGCCATGTGCTGTCCCCTGGGACCACCAGGCAGGATTCTGCAGAAATTTCGACTCAAATTTCCATGGCGGCGACCAGAAAAAAGCTGGGCTGGAATTGGCGGGGGGGGGGGGTTCCCCTTGCGAGAATGTTTATAGCGGCGGTCTGACGGCAGATGCCAGCCAGGAGGCCACCTGGACAGGAGGGTGAGGCCGACACTGACGCAGGCAACCCCCCAGATCCCAACAGAATTGATCTGGGGAAGGAGGGCTGGAGTGGGTGGCGACCCCCACAGCCTGGGGAGCGAACTCTGCCCCTAGACACTGCGTTCTGTACAGCAAGATGTGGCCACGAGCCCCTGAGGAGACAAAGGGACAAAGGCAGTGTGCGCCACACGGGGAGCCTTACCTCCCAGTGGCCCTGTGCTAGGTGACTGCCCAGAACCGGGGCTGACACCGCTTGACATTCATCCTGGGCTGTCAGGCCACGCGCCATCGCTGACATGGACGCTGGGTACTCAGGGCTGCGTCAGTGAGCTGAGCGCAGGTAATCCCGGAGCAGAAGGCTGGGAACAGCGGTCGATCGAAGTCCACAGCGTGGAAAGTGTGAGGGAGAGGAACTCGGAGGGCACAAAGATGGAGCGAGTCTCGTCCACGTGGACGTCGGGACAGCGGTGTTGGTTAGGCCCCTGGGAAACTGGGGCCTGACCCACAGAACTCGGCAGGCGTAGGGCCGCCCTTGGGATGGGGAAATGGAATTTGTTCACCACCTCAAAGTTTGAGGGTCCGGCCGAGGGCGGGTGGGGGACGGACAGACAGATGCTACGTGTGGCTGCATTTTGGGGGGTTGGGGGAGGTGGGGCACAGGCAGGGACTTCACCAGGAGAGGAGGAGGAGGGTCCTTCAGGGGAGGGGCCTGGGGGATGGGCAGGGGTGGGATCGCGGAGGCAGCCAGAGCCGCACCTGATGGGTCCCAGGTCCTTGTTTACCTGCTGCCCTGGGGGGCAGAGCAGCGCCCACCCACCCTACTCCTGATAGAGCTGCATCCCAGGGGGGGGACAGTGGGGAGGCGGGAAACGTCCCCAGGGAGGGTCCCTTCCACACTGGGACGTGGGCCTAGCCACACTGGTCCACAGCTGGAGATGCGGCTGGCTGTGGCTGCGGCTGCGGCTGCGGCAGACAGACCGATGCTCTGCTCTCACAGAGGCTGCAGATCTGGGGTTCACCCGCCGGGACAGGCCTCAGCCAACAGGTACGGGGGTCATCTGGGTGGACGGTTCCCAGGGGCCATCTACACGGTGAGGGGCCCCGGTGGGTGGGGCTGAGCCCCGCTGCCTACAGCGACTTCCTTCCCTGCCTCTCTGCCCGAGGCCCTTTCTCCCGCCTCCTGGGATCCAACCTGCACCACACCTTTGCTTTCGAGGCTGTCCGCGCGGAGCCTCCATCCTTTCAGGCTTGCGGTGGATTCAAGGGGCCAGAGCAGACAGTCCTGCTGCAAACAGTAGTCACTGTTCAGGAGCGTGGCGCATGGCAGGGGCTGACAAACTCCTGAAGGGCCAGTCAGGCCTCAGAAGGGAAGCGGCTCTGCAGGGGTCCAGGCCCAGCCACATTCCACGGGGCTTGAACTGGGGGCGGCCTTGGGGACAGGGAGACAGTCAGACTCTGGGTGCGATGAAGAAGTACATTCTCCACAACTTGGTGACGAATTGGAAGAAGATGACGAGGGAGGGGCAAACGTCAAGTGTGACTTTCAGACTAAACAGCTGAGTGTCGTGTAGTCCTGGAGGTGACCAGATTTGGGGACCACCGTCCCCCCAGTCCTGAGTGCAGGGCCTGAATGTGACCCCAAGGGGAGGCCTCTGAGCGAGAACAGACCTCCAACCACAGGTCCTAGGGCACCATTTCCTCTCCGGCATCATCCCACTGTTTAAAAGTGGTTAAAGTAAGTGACGGGGAGGCTTTCAAAATGAGTCGCAATAATGACCATTTCCGGAATGTCCGAGAAATGAAATCATTCTAAATGTCTCTGGGGGTGGCCGTAGCCTTGAGAATGGAGATGCTGAGTTGTAGATTATTCTTCCCAGTTCACCATTTCTACCAAATCCGACGTTCCAGCTCACTGCAACTGGACTTGGAGAGAGTCCTCGCGCGCGTGTGCACACACACACACACACACACACACACGGAATAGATTAACAGCCTGTTATCATCATTATTACAATATACGCACCAGCTAATGTAAACCTCACAGAAAACGAATTCCACCACCCTGCTCCCTGGCCAGACACCCGCACGCCGGGGTGTGGAGCGTCCCAGGGTGAGAGAGGACAGGGAGGGAGCTCAGCCCACGTTCTCCCTGCGCTTGGTTCTGGGGACGTTGCACGCGGCTGTGGGTGCGATCTCTCTTCTGTGTCCACTCCTCAATTCCTTTTCCGACAGCCCTCAGTGAGGTTGGCCTTGTTAAGGCATCTGTGGCTTTTCTGTCACCAAGTGACAGATCTGGGGTCTTCGTGACACTCAACAGATACTAAATAGATCCCCAGGCTATTTGAGGAAGCCACTCGAAATCCTAGGAAAGCATTTCCTCACTTTTTCTGTGTCGAGAGAAAAGGGGTTTTCTCTCCCACCTGTGGGTTTGGTGTCTGCGGGAAGGTGGAAAGATGCCGCCTCCGCAGCCATCCTTGGTCACCCGGTGACTCGTGGCTTTTCCTTCAACCTCGAGACAAGACCGGGGTCCGGGTGGGCTGCTCACACTCCGCTGAAGCTAAAAGGGCAGCTTGCCAGTGGCCTCCTATTCTCAGAGCGACACCCTTTCCTGCTAATTGGAAGTGAAGTAAGCCAGGCATGAAAGACAAATACCATATGATCTCACCTCTAAGTGGAACCTAATCAACATAACAAACAAGTGAGCAAAAGAGAAGCCCAGACACAGGAATAAAGAACAAACTGACAGTGGCCAGAGGGGAGTGGGGAGGGGATAACGGGGGAAATAGGGGAATGTCCGTCAGGGAACATGTATAAAGACACATGGACAACGCCAAAGGGGGCGGGTTCGAGGGTGGGAGGCGGGGATGGGTGGGGCGGGGGCCCGTGGAGGGGGGAATGGAGACGACTGTACTTGAACAACAGTAAAAATAAGACCTGCCCCGGCTCTCCTTTCTCAGCCTGCATATTGCCAACCGGGAAACGGTGGTAATTTCACATCACAAAAAACCTCTTTTTCTGAAACTCAGGCCTTTGGACGTAGTGGGAAGGATGCGCACACGGTCAGGCGGTGGTGGGCTCTCTGGGCCCAGTGTGCTCCCCTTTACTAACCAGCTGGGTTGCTGGGGGCTGGCCACTCACCTCTGCGGGCCCAGGGCTTGCCAGCTGCAAAATGTGGGGAATAAAAGCATCTTTTGTGAAATCAATTAGTCATGGCGATTAAACATAAATTTTAAAAAAGTAAGGGTTGCCTAATTCTTGCAAAGTTCCCAGAATGCTACCTGACAGAAGCTGGGGCTCAGTGCCTGCTGCCCTGACTTTGGGGCTCTCTGTGTTCTGCCAGCATGGGCACGGGCCCCGCCTGGGGCCGAGTCAGCCTCCCCACTTCCCGGAGGTTTTCCCGGGGCAGAGAGCAGTGTGTCCTGGGAGATGCACAGACGGGAATTGTCCCCACCCACCGTGGGTCCTCGCCCCTCCGCCCTGCCCCCGGTCCCAAAGGATCGCCGGCTACGGCACTTGGCTTGTAGCCCTTGCAGTTGTCCGCCTGACTGTGACGTCTGGCACGAACTTGGTGGTCACTTTGGAAACAGCCTTGGCTCTCGTGCTGTTGCTACAGGGAGGGCGCCTTTGAAGGATGTCATTCTTGCTCCATTTCAGCCTTTATTAGTAACATGCCGCTCTTTCCCACCGGTGGGTCTTGTTTCCGGCTTCTGCTGAAACACTCATCCCATTGCCGCCACACGGAGCCCTGCGTGAATTTATGACGTGGAATCTTCCTCAGCTCCAGGCTGTCATTTGATCAAGTGTCATAACCAGGAATGTCCCAAGGCCTGGGGACAACAGAGGTTCATTCACTGGTACAATGAAGTCGATTTTTCAGAGAACTGAACTTGGTGTGTTTTTATTTGTGCCTCAGTTTTCTGGCTGCTGGGGGGCAAAACCATTAGCCAGGTAGACTTGCTTCCCCAGGAGCAGTAAATCCTTCTTGCTGGGCTCCCCCCCTTCTCCCTGTTGATGGATGGCCATGAACTCCTGCTGCCTTGCCGCCAGCATCCTAGTGTGGAAAGGACACTTTCGCGTGGTAATGAACCACTTCTGGGCCCCCAATTTGTCTTTTGAGTTAGGGATACAGCACAGCACATTGTAACTATAATAAATGTCAATTAACTCAAGCAAATAATCAGAGGGAAATGATAGGAAAACACAGTGCAGAGGCGAGCTTGCTTGCTCACAGAACGTCCCCTGCTGTGCTCTGGGGGGGGGAGGGCAGAGCCGGGGGGCAGTGCTGTGGGCTGGTGTCCTCCATCCCTGCTGAGGCCGGCCGGCCCCAGGATGCTGGGCCACACTGGCTCACGGGCAGACGGACCAGGAAAGCAACACTGTGTCTGGTGGTCACAGCCGCACTGGCATTGCCAGCTGAGTATGGTGCCACCAACACACCAGCCCTTCTAAGCACCTTTCACTTGGCCCCCAAGGGCCGGAGGACCCTTCCGATTTGGGAGGTGGACATGGAGAAGCAGAATGGGAGGCGTGGCCCCAGGTGCAGCACCTGGCTGTCTTGGGCACTGGCCAGTGTGAGACGGGCTGCCAAGTGCTTCCCTTGGCCTGGTCTGGCCCTCGAACCCTCTAAAGTGGTGGCTGTCAGGGCCCCGTTTTGCTGACGCAGACAGAGGAGCAGCGAGGTGAGGCTACACCCTCAGACACACGCTAGTTAAGTGGCCGAGCCAGCCCTGGAAGGCCGGGGACAACGTCTCCACTGTGCTCATCTCCACCGGGGACAACGATTCCATTTCCGGGGGCAGTGGCCTCACCACTCTCGTTTCTGAAGAGCTGAGCTGTGCTGGCTCTTCCTGGGAGCAGGACGTTGGACGGCAGAGTCTACGGCCTGGTGGGGCCCTTTATGCATTCAGGGCGGCGGGACCGGTGCTCACAGACAGAGACCAGAGGGCCACATGAGGGTGGGGACTGAGGACAACACTGGAGGACACAGAGGCTCAGCAGGTGCTCCGAAAGGTGGGCTTACTGTTACCCACAGGGCACACAGCCGTAACTACACAGCAATGCACACGTGTGACCCCAGGATGGATGGCCGCCGTGTGTCCGGGAGTGAGACCATCTCGGTGTCCAAGGGAAGTGTCGCAGCAGCAGAAAGTTAGGGGCTACTGGAGATTAGTAGGACAGAGAGCTCGGGGCTCGGTGACACTCACTCACTCCCTCACTCCCTCCCTCATTCACTGATTCATGTGTTTGTTCATTCACTGCACTGGTTGGTACAGGAGGCCCCTTCTTTCTTGGGACTTATATTCCAGGGGGAAGGCAGCTCGTAAACACACACACAGTAGGGAGGATAATTTAACAGAGCAGGCGTTCCCACGATAGTAAAATGGGGGTGTGCAGGAAAGTTCTGGAGACAGAAGTAGGGAGCACGTTAGATGGGATGGTCCAGGCTTCCCTGGCCTTCGATCTGAGGCCCGAGTAAGCAGGAGGCTCCTCCATGTGAGTATTTGGGGCACCAGGCTCCAGGTAGCAGGGCAGCAAGTGCAAAGGCCCTGACAGGCGGGGTTCTGCTCAGGTCCCAACAGCAACTCTGCCCACTGGCCCTGCGGCTCCACCTGCCGCATGCCCGCCCCAGGCCAAGCGTGCCACAGCCGGCCCGCAAGCCCTCGTCCATGAAATGAGAGCAAGAACCTCCTCATATGTCCTACTGTGTGCAGGCTACAAAGATGAGTTAGGAGAAGAGCTCAGCACAATCCTTGGGGCAAAAATGCGGACCCAGTTATTGCTCACAAGGGGAGGGCAGCGGGCTTTCTTGGTGTGGCCGATGCGGTGGAAGGTTGCTTCACTGAGAGCTGCTTCAAGGCAGCCAGCACGTTCTAGTGGCAGAATCACAGCTTGGAACGAACCAGCCTTTCCGCCAGCAAATGACAATCCAGGGGACTCAGCGCCCCTCCCTCCCCACCCCCCACACATGTGCCAGCATGGTGGCCCTCTGCAGTCCCCAGGCCGTGGCCAGCACCTCTGCATCATCCTCTGCACAGACCCCTGCACGGTCACCCACAGACTCAAGGGACCCCCACCGAGATCCTAGCGCTTGCTTCTCCCCCCTCTGTCCCCATCACCAGCCTGGCAGAGCCCGACTGAGCCCAGCTTTGGGATGCGACGCATCCCAAAGACCAGACACGTTCTCCGAATCAGCCAAACCAGCAGCCCCAGGAAACACCTGCCAAAGTGGTGTTGAATCATTTTCTGAATTGCTTTCCTCTCAGAAGAGAAAAGGCTCCCGATGCAGAGGAAGCGATCTGAAATATGGCCGTCATGCCCCGGCCGCCCCGGGAGCGGGTCGTTCCTCTGATGTCGTCACTCAGCAGGCAACGGTGCGGCTGAGCGCCCCCTCCTGGGAGAGGTGTGACCCTGACTCCTGGCCAGGGGTGCCCCCTCCACTCGGCCTCTGCAGCCGAGAGCAGAGCCTTGGTGCTGGGCTCAGACAGAACCAGTAACCGGAGCTTCATCACCAGGCAGGTCCCCCAGCCCAGGAGTTGGCTGCGTCTCTCTCCAGAAACAAACTTGACTGAAGGGAGCCACCAACCTAAGGTCACCCCCTTCTGGGAGCAGTCTGCTTCCAAAGACTGATCAGTGCAGCAGGGAGAGGACTAGGCCTGGCTTGGTCCGGGCAGTCTCAGCAGGCCCTCCCAGGTCCGGGGCTCCCTGGGAGGTCAGTCCGTCCGGGGAGGTGTCTGCGGCAGCTCCGTCTCGGGCCAGCCTTTCCCGCTGCCCTGTCCGATTCCCTCAGCCCTGCAGGATCCCCCCTGGAGCACTCTCCCCAGTCCACGTCCTGCACACGGGGGCCCAACCCAAGAAGGAAGTTATGTATTATCATCCGGGTCCTTCCCCGTGTCACCCCGGAGCCTTCACATCCCGGGTGAAAGGAGGATGTCGTCCTGTCACACGCTGTATCGGGCAGGTTTTGCCGCAGTAACAAACAGTCCCGGTATCTTCGTTGTTTGGAGCAAGGAACCTCACTACTTGTTCTCAGTGACGGAACCACAGCTCAGCTACACCGATCTCTCATGTCTCCTCATCCCAGGATGAGGAGACCAGGATGCAAGGGAGGCCGCCATCCAGGACGTGCTGCCCATGTAGTGAAGGGGGGGCAGGCAGGGGAGGGCCAAGCAAACTGGGGGAGCACAGGCATGGCCCCTCAGCCAGCACAGGCCACAGACCAAGCCCAAGGTCAAGGGAAAGGCTCGTGCGACGTGGGAAGGGCGAGGAGGGAATGGTGACTATGACCACACCAGACAAAGACTCTCCCGACTCCACCCACACGCAGCCTACCTCAGTACTCTCCACGCCGAGAATATACTGGGAAGCTCGACAGTATTACTACAGTCGACATCAGTTTTTACTATCAACTTAGCAAAAGTGAAAAAATAGATTTACTGTCTGCGGTCCGGGCTCGTGCACTTCCAGCAGGAGCGTGGCTCGGTCGATCCCCTTGGACGGCAGTCTGGGCACGATCTGTGAAATGACAGGAAAATGCTCCTGTCACCAGGTATCACCAGTTCAGGAACCTAATCACACGGGGGCACCCGTGTTCCCACAGGAGGGGCCATGAGACCAGGTTAGAGAGAGTGGGTAGAAATCATCTGATTTCCCCCCCGAAATCTCTCCTCTCTCGGCACCCCTTGGCCAAGGCTCCCGTGGGGGGAGTCGGCCGCCCTGACTCCAGGCTTGGTCAGCAGCCTGGCAGCAGGGACTGGGCTGGGTGCACCCGGCGGCCCTCGGAGGCACCGGGGGGCCCTGCTCCCCTCCCCTGTGGACCTGAACCTGGCCACCGCCCGGGAGAAAGTGGGACCCTCACTGAAAACCGCCGAGAGGTCTGGGTCGCTTGCCGCACAGCGTTGCTGCAGCAAACCCGGCTAGCACCACGGGAGACTTTTCAACAACCTACCACGGGTAGAAAGACGTTTCTCAAACGCTGCTGAGTCCCAGGTGCCTACCAAGCGCTTTACAAACGGAACTCACTCCTCACTCAGCCAACTTACGCAGTTGTTTTTCAGATGAGAAGACAGAGGGCCCGGGAGGTTGAGTAACTCACCCTGGACAACCACGGGTGCCGACAGAGGCTGACCAAAGCTGCGCGGCCAGGCCTGGCGCCCACTCGGCGAGCCCTCACCACCGCCCTCCGAGGAGTGGCTCTGGCCAGCCGCTGCTCGCGGCCACCGAAAAGATGCAGGCGTCGTGGAAACGACCAGATCTCACCCTTTCCTGCTGCGGGGACACCCACTTGGACCGCATCATCGGCATTAGGTCACCAGGCCCCCCTTCTCGTGGGCACCCCCACCAGGGGTGTGGCAAGCACTTCCTGTCATGTGAGCACTGCCGCCTGCTGACCTCCACCTCCAGCCCAACGGGCCCTCGGAGCACGTGCGTCTGCCCCTGACCCAGAGCCCACCCTGACTTCTGACGAAGGCACCGAGGGGTCCTGCAAAGCCTCCACACGTCTTTGGACCCCAGGCACAAAGCTCCTGCCGGCCTTCGTGTGGCTGGGGCGTCCTGCCGAAGGGTGTTGTGTCCTGATGTGGGGAAAGGCTGTGTGTGTGTGTGTGTGTGAGAGAGAGAGAGAGAGAGAGAGGAAAGACAGTAGGAGCCAACATTTGGAAGGGAGGAGGAAGGGCGGGAGAGGAGGAGGGAGGGAGAAAAATAAAGAACAAAGCAAAACTCAGCCATGTCGGGCCCTCTGGCCCGTCCTCGCCTCACATCTATCTACGCGTGTCGTCCGGGGCCGGGTTCTCTCTCCCGTCTGCCGCTCCCCACACTCCCTTGTTTGCGAGCTTCTCCGCTGCCGGTGCCTCTGCCTGCCCTGCTTTCATCCTTGTTGCTATGAAGATCCCACTGTGTGAACATCCAAGTTTATTTATTCACCCACTGCCTTGGGCATGTGCGTGGTTTCCAGTTTGAGGCGATCGCAAACCTTCCAGCGTGTTCTGTGCCTCTGGCGGCCATCTGTGCACCTGTCGGCCGAGTCTGTACCCGGGAGCAGGAGCGCCGGCGCCTGTGGGGGCCGAGGTCCAGCTTAGCAGATGTCGCCAAGCAGTCACCACCCTGCCCGGACCTGGGGCGGAGGCAGGAGCACGCACAGGGAGGGACAGGGGCAGCGGGGGCACAGGGGCGGCCGGGGTGGGGCGGCGCAGGAGCATTATTTCTGGGTCTGGGTGCGGGTGTGTGGGTGTGAACCAGGTGGAGACCGTCCAGCTGCACGTTTAGGATGCTCGCACACTTCGATGTGCAGACGAGTTCAACGAAATGTTTGAGAACACTGCTTCTAGAAGCATACATGTTACACACACGTGTGACTCGAATGTCTCGGCCCCCTCTAGCCGTTGTCGTAACTTCTCCGTTATACTTCTGATCTTTCCAGAGCACCTGCGAGAAGCCCCCTGCCCCCGAGTGCAGCCTGCAGAGCCCCAGGCGGCCTGTGCAGGAGGGGGCGGGGCTCAGAGAGAGACCCTGCGTTCTGCTCCCGGACCCCCGGGGCCCCCATGGCCCACTGTGGGAGGGCCGGGCTTCCTCTCAGTCCCCAGCACTCTGTTCCCTGTGGCTGCCTGTTCTTGTGTTTGCCCCTGTAATTCCAAACTTTCACCAACAGCCAAATGGGAATGTTTTATCGGGGTGCTAGAAGGCTCCACCAGTCAGGACCCAACTTTAATTAGCAGAGGTCTTTGTCGGATGGCATCTGGACCTCAAAGAGGCAACCGAGGTGCATCGGCTCACCTTCCGGAGGCCAGCGTGGCCAGGGCTCCCCCAGCGCCTGTGGCCCACACTGCCTGTGCCTCAAGGGGCACGCGACTTCCTGGGAAGGGAGATGGCTGAGCTCCCTGGGTCCTCTGCACCAGGGTGGGGGGCAGCTGATGGTGGCACAGAGGGAGGGTGTGCCAGGCGGCAGACGCTGGAGGCTGTGGAGCTAACGAGGGTGTGTGTGGCTCCCTGGGGGACCACAGCCGGGACCTGTGCTCTGAGCCCCGGCTCCGAGTGGGGAGGGCTCGTCACCGTTCCTTCTGAAGGCTTTCTGAAGGACCCAATTATCTCAGAGCTGGTCCAGCAGGTACCTTGGCCTGGTAAAGTCCCAGTCTCGTTAAAAGCATCTGACAGCACCTTGTTCCCCAGAAGCTGCCAGGGCCTGAGTTGAAAACACTACACAGCCAATTAGAAGGCCGTCACCAGTGGGCCGAGACCTGGGTGTGCCTGTCAGGAGTGTGCGTTCTTGCTGTTGTCTCCTCAAGCTGGCCCCGCCGGGCGGGCAGGTGGATGGAGGGGTGGGTGGATGGGTGGGTGGGTAGGTGGATGAGTGAGTGGGGAAATACAGGAGTGGGTTGGAGGAAGGAATAGTACAGCACTCTGTGCTGTACTATGAAATCACCCTTGCTCTTTCCGAAGCAGGCTGACCCCTGACGCCCACCCCGCCCTGCCCCCGACAACATCAGGAGTCTTCTCTGGGCTCTCTCCCCACTCCTGAGTCCCCTCTGCCACAGCCCTGAATGCAGTGTGTGGTCACCTCTGGTCCACACTTGTGCCCCCACCTGCCTGCAAGGCCCGAGGGTGGAGCCCGTGTCCCCGCAGACGAGCGTGGCCAGTGCCCTGCCTTGCCCGGTCTTCGCTCCACACCGCCTCCACAGGGAGGCCCCCCACCCCCGGACAGAGCCCGGAGCCGAGCCTGGGAGGCGGTGGGAGCCCAGGCGGCTGACGGCACGCCCTTCACTTGCACCGAGGGCTGTGGCAGCACCAGGCACGAGGAAGCAGCTGCTGGCGAAACAACTGGAAAGGCTGCAAACAGGAGGGAGCACGTGTGGGTTTTGACGGATGAGTAGGAGTCGGCCTACTCAGGAAGGAAGACACCCAATTTTAGCATCGGGACAGTTGGGTGTTAACAGAAGGCAAGGGGACGGAGCCGACCGAGAGGTGAGGATGGTGTCGGCACGAGGGATTCAGGGACCAGGAGGGTGTGCCTCCGTCCTGTTTGAGGCTGAGAGCGTCGTTCTCTGGGAAATGCCAGATCTAGGGGACGCACAGGGCCACCTGGGTGCCCACTGAAGGCCCACCCGGGACGTGGGTGTGCTCACAGAGGGTACACCCACATGGCCCAATCTTCTGAAAGAGCCAGGATTGTGGGTGGTCCCGGGCAGCGGCGTCACCGGCCAGAGCTCAGGGGCTCCAGTCCCCCTCGGATCTTGTCCTGCAGAAACGCCAGCCCTTGGACCAGCCACCTCAGGGTTCTCCACAAAAACTAGGTCAGTCCGGAAAGGAAAGCGCGACATCAACCTCAGATCTTTCGTGGCCCAGGAACACCAGCAGAAGTTCAAACACTTCACTGCGTGGCGGGAGGCCTGAGCCCTCACCGCCCGTCACACTGAGGCTGGCCCTCAGAGAAGCGCTCAGCGCCCAGGGTGCAGCCCGGGTGGGAGTGGCCCAGCTGGGCTCTGCTCTGGGTGTCCCTGGCCTCGGCCCTTTCGCCCACCTGGCATGGAGCCAGCCACCGCCTGCAGTCCTCAAGGCCTGGGACATGGAGATGCTCTGCAACACGGAAGTGGCTCGAACTTGGCTGAGACGCTGGGAAGATTCGCAGGTGCCCTAACTCCAACCGCGGCCCTCCCCATGCCCGCCCAGGGCCTGGGCCGCAGGGAAGTCAGCTTGCAGGGGGGCAGCCAGGGCCCCTCTGCTGAGACAGCCGCGCGACCGAGTGATGTATAAGCCTCTTCCGAGGAGCGCCAGGAAAGTATTTCGATGGCGTCGAGATTATTCATCACAGCTGGCGTCACGCAGGGCTGCCTTTCCTCAGGCCACCACCCAGGGAGGTGGCCTTTCTTAAAAATAGAAGCATCATTATAGACTCTGCATCTTCCAGGCACCAAAGGGACCGCTCTCAAATGCCAACTCACTGTGTTGCTCCCGGCCCCACCGCTCCCCCGCGGGTCACAGAATGTGATCGGCAGGACCAAGCCCCACGCTGGGCCGCACGGCTCTGTCCTCCTGGAGGACACGACATTTGAATGAAGACCACGAGCTCCGAACTGGAGGAAAAGGGCGGCGGAGAGCGTTTTAAGCAGGGGAGGCAGCCGGCCGGCATAGGCCCTGCAGCAGGCGGGAGCTCGCGCTTTGCACCGCATTGTTTCCTCCTTGGGGGCCCCAGGAAGACCTGCTGCCCTTGCACTAACCTGGGGTCGTGCTCCTGCGTCCGGCCCGGGCCATGCCCCAGGTCTCCTGCCCTCCACCAGTTGAAGGGACCAGGCGTGGAAGCTGGCAGCGTCCTGAGTCCCTGAGTCGCTGTGCAGAGGGGCTGCCCAGAAGCGAGGAGCTGGCGTTAATCCTGGCATGGGAATAAGCCTGGTGTCGAGGACCGAGGTGGAAGACCTTCTTTGTTATTGCAGCATAGCCTATCCCAGGCTGGCGGACTCCCCGAGGTTTGCTTGGTCAGCAGCGTGGAGATTGGGAGAGAGAATTCCCAGCCTTTCTCTACAGTGAACGTCGGCCAAGACCACGGTCATGGGGTCACTCCCGAGGTCACCTGGAACGGTGACCTCCGAGTGGTACCCTAGGAGCCCACATGGGAGAGGGCTGGCGGGTGGGGGGGCAGAGGAGGGAGGGGGAGAGAACAGGGGTCACTGAGGGAGGGACAAGGTTGAACAAGACCCCAAAACAACCAGAGGACCCTCCCTCCCTTTGTCCATCCACCCGATGGGACTCAGAACAAAGTCTCACTTCCGTCCTGTTTTTAAAACAGATTTTAAAGTGTGAAGTCTCGTGCGGTTCCACACAGCAGCCGCCAGGCCCGTGGGTCAATGGTGACCCGTGAGGTGCGGCTGCCCCAGACGGAGGCGTCCCTCTGGTGTGAGGGGGACAGTCAGATTCTGGGGTCTGCACAGGAAAGAACCTGTGCAGTAGCTCAGCACTAACTCACGCTGATGGCCTGTTATAACAGTACTGCGGCTACCTCGAGTTAAACAAAATGTAGTACGAAATACATTTACCTGTTTTCTCTTTTGAAACACGGTTATCAGAAACTACTATTGAATAACCTGTTTGACTCACATGACATTCATTTTTTAAAATATTTTATTTATTTATTTTTAGAGAGGAGGGCGGGAGACAGAGGGGAGAGACAGCAATGTGCAAGAGCAACACCAATCAGCGGCTTCTCATGCCCCCAGCAGGGGCCAAACCTGCAACCCAGGCAGGCACGTACCAGGGATCGAACCGGCGACCTTTCCCTGTGCGGGATGACGCACAAACCGCTGACACACCCGTCAGGGCCACGTTCTGTTTCTGTCGGGTGGCTCAGATCCAGTTCAACCACTCCGTTTCATAGCTGGGACAAGCGAAGCAGAGAGGTTAATGAACTTGCTCACGTGCGCACGCAAGTTTGGAAGCTGAGCTGCCTGTGAGCTCATAGAGATAATCCAGTGTTCCCTCAGGAGGCAAAAGCAGCAGGCGCCCAGGGGTATCCTGCACTAGTGGTAACAGCACCTGCCCCAGATTGGGGGCCCCTGTGGGGTCTCTCACCAGGGAGGGCCTTCTGGACAGAAAGGGGAGCAGCAGAGGTGGTCAAAGGGGGGATCCTGGACCTTGGGACAGTGAGAGCCTGGCCCGTGCCCAACTGGTATGTCCTCATATCTGGGGGCCAAGGGGACAGGCAGCAGCAGAAGAAAGATGGCTCGGCCGCTGGACCTCTCCCTCTGATCCTCACTGTCCAGGCTGTGGACTAGAGGTCAGGTGACTGCTCATCAGGATTCAGTGGAATGATGTCTGTTTTGGGCTGGCAGGAAAATTCATGCTGACAGGTAAAACAGAGGCCTTATAGGCTCCTAAAAGACAGAAGCCCAGGGTTGATGCAGCTTCAGGCACAGCTTGATCCAGATGCTCTCCTGATGCTGACAGGGTCTGCCTCTCCTCCCGCCACCCGCCCTGCACCTCTGTGCCTGGTGGCTTCAGAGAAGTCGCCCCCATAGAGGGACCGGTGGCAGCTGGAAGCCTCCGTCCCAGCACCCAGCCCTCCAGACCAGCATCATCTGGATGAAACACCTGTCTGTCAACCCAAAAGGTCCTGTAGAGCAGACAGTTGTTTTGAATGCTGTGTGGATCCTTCCAGGGTGCTGAACGGGTTCGAAACCAGAAACAAGCAGCAGCAGCACAACAGCGTGAGTGCACTGAACGCCACGCAGTCCTGTAACTTCAAACGCTTCACTCACAGTGTGTTCTGTGCAGTTCACCTCAGATTTTAAAGGCAAAACAACATATGAACTTTATTTTTCCTAAGATTATTTATTTGTTTTTAGACAGAGGGGAAGGGAGAGAGGGAGAGAAACATCAAGGTTCAGTCCCCTGTCACGTGCCCCCCACCAGGGACCTGGCCAGCAACCCAGGCATGTGCTCTGACTGGGAATCGAACCCGCGACCCTTTAGTTCACAGGTCAGCGCTCAATCCACTGAGCCACACCAGCCAGGGCTGACATATGAACTTTAAACACCTTACTTCACATGGAGACTAGCTCATCGCACTTTTGTTGCAATTCTTTTCTTCAATGTGGGCGGTGTTACCTCTGATGGGCATTTCTTGGAGTGTTTGTTGCAGAAACCTAACTTCCAGGGTGTTGTCCACAGTTTCCGGTTTGGCCTCTCACGAGGGGGAAAAGGCCAGGAGCTGCCCTGAGCTGTCGGAGCTCAGATCCTTCTGGGTTTCCATCTCCGCCCAACTGTCTGGCAGCACAATTTTAGCGTCTGACTTTTATCCAGTCTTCAAATACTCAACTTTGTTTTTCACAGAAAGAAACTGTCTCTCCTCCTTCGTCCCTGTCATTCTCCAGCCCCAGATACCACCGGCAGGAGCAGGTGTGGGCGCCGGCACGAGGCCAAGAGAGACTCCCACTCCCTCTGCTGCCACGGCCGTCCGGAGGCCGACACTCCGGTGCAGCCTCAGCGTGACTTCTTTGTATCAGAGCTTCCACGGGGTCCTCGCGGGCAGCTCTGTCAGACACCCGCCACCACCGCGCCAGCAGGGCCTGGGAGGCAGCAGCCCTCGGCCAGTGGGAGCTGAGACGACTGGCCCAGCCTGGTTTTTCCATGGTTGGTAAAACCATACATTTTATAGGCTGCCTGTGCTGTGCACACACTTTGTATGTAATCCATTCGAGTGTGCGTATTCAAGGCACTTCTGGAAAATCTTCAGGAAGGCTCTTGGTGCCACCAGCTGTCTGCTTCCTCCGCGAGGTTCAGGGTCACGGCTGAATCAGACACTGTCCCCACTGGGAAGCGGGACTCATCACCTTTCAGTGATGACAGGGAATAGCCTTGTTACAGCGACAACTGGAAAATAGAAAGAATCCAGACCGGACCCTGCCATTCCCATAGGAAGGCACACCCAATAACCAACTAGATCAGTAGTGTCCTCTAGGAGTGTATTCCAGGTAATAGGAAATGCCAGGATAGGACAGGACTATTGCCATTCTGCACCCCTGCCCTGTGCATCTCTACCCTGAAGTGACAGCTGCCAACTTCAAAACAAGGAGGACCAGATGCCACGTGCCTCCTGATGGCCGGGTGAAGGCACACAATCAACAGTTTAGTGAGTGGGAAACCGGGGACAGAGGAGTGCACTGGGTGGCACCAGGAGGGCAAAGGCAGCTCCCTGCCCACGGGCAAGTCCACGGTCAAGCAGCCCTCTCTTCAACGGACGCATAAAGGAGAATGAAGCGATGGAGGCTCCTGTAAGGCAAGAGACTTAAAGGACCTAAAAGTCTTAAAGGACGATGACGTCTTCTTGGAGGACAAAAGCATGAGGAACACTGGAAGTGGTCACTGGGGAGTCAGAAGGGAGGTCAGCGACAGGGGGTACGCACGCAGGGCGTGGCCTCTCCAGCCTGCCCGTGACCACTCCCCACCCATGCTCAGCCCCCTGGCCTCAAACACACCCAGTGTTCCCCTCCTCTGGGACTTCACCAGAACAGCCCTTGCAAGCAAGCGTACCTCACCCGCCTGTCACCTCTTCTGGGAAGCCCTCCCTGATGCACCTCAGTGAACTAAAATCTCCCCTAGCTCTAAACCAACCCACGAAGGCAGCCACCTCTCCCACCGGTCTGTGCTGTCCTCGAGGCCAGATCTGATTCACGACCAAGTCCCCAGTGTCCAGATCAGATATCATAACCCCTCAGCTAGCCAATGAAAAAGTCAAAGCCAAGAGGGGAAGCAACATGCCCATGGCCACAAGCTAGTAAAAGGCAGGACAGGGCTTGAACCCCTGCCACCTGCCTTGCAGCCCCTTCCTCACGCCATAGAGCTCCTGGAGGTGGTAGTGGAAGTGAGACCTGGTGGGTCGACAACAGGCAGGGGCACCTAGTCCGGCTCAGGCTCCGGCTCCGGCTCCACCGTGTGGCCCAGCGCCACTCCCAGAATGACGAGGGCCAACCAATCAGCTCTGAAAAGGCGAAGTCACAAATAACAACCGGCTTGGAGCCTGGTGATCGCCATCTGCCGCAAATGCCACTGCAAGCCGAGCCAAGCCCAGCCCCTTCTACCACGCAGGAGCTCCTTCTGTGCTGAGATGGGAGCCTCAGAATCAAATTAAGACTCGGAATCAAATTAAGACCCAGCAGCTGTGCTCCGAAGATAAGGTGCCCCTCAGCCTGCTCAGCACCAAGCCGAGCCAGGAACCAGGCTCAGGATCAGGGAGCGGCCACGTGGTGTGCTCCTGTGCCCCTGCCACCCCCGCCACTGCCCCCAGCTGGAGCCTCTGAGCCCAGTGACAGGAGGACACAGTGCAGGGCAAAGCCCACAGGCTTCCAAGTACAACCCCAGCCCTTGAGAGCTGGAAGGTCCCAGCCCCAACTTTAAAACAAGGATATGAAACTATTGCTCCAATAATGCCGCATAAATAACAAACCTCCCCAACACTTCAAAGGTGAGTCTGTTTGGCTCACAGTTCAGCCCTTCAGGTTGGGCTTCGTCGTGTGGTTCTTCTGGTCTCACTGGGCTCACTGGTGACACCCCGTGGCCCCTCACGTCTCCGCACTTGCCAGACTTGGTGCCTGGGGCGGAATCTGGACATTTCAGCCACAGGACCCCGGTGAACTGGAGAGGCAGGGTTTTGTCGCTGTGATTCTGAAAGATGGGAGCAGGGAGGGCCACCAGGAGCAGAATGACCTGTAGGACGATGCCTCCCCAGGATGGGTCCACAAGGAAGTGACTCTGAATGGGGAGCACAGGTCACATCTATAGGCACTCCAGTCTCCCCCCGGGGGCTCATCATGGGATGGCGGTGTCTCGGTGATGGGAGAGGGTGCTGGGCAGGAAGTGACTGAGGACAGAGCTGTAGCCCAGAGCTGCGGTTAGAGCCCCCTCCAGCCTCCCCGCTCCATCCACAGCCCTGGAGCCCTGCGCCGGGCCCTGTGCAGTGCAGGGGACCAGCCCACTGCCCCCAGCAGGGCTTGCTGGCACGGGCCCCAGGGATCTCTAAATGCCGCCCCAGCAGCTGGCAGGAGCGTGGACCCAACTAATAATGAGTGACTGGGTCCATTGTTCAAAAGTTATCTTTAGACGAGAGGATTTATCAAGTTTAATTAACACGTCAGGGACTCCGCTGCCGGAGACGGCCCCAAATGCAGTCCTGATGATACTAATCTTTCTACTTTAATGACAACTGGGCACTGAGCACTGGGCAGAAAATAGACTGTCGGCGCACTGCCACCCAGAGCAGGGAGGCGATTTCCTCCCCAAAGCAAGCGCAAGGTGTTGCAGACGTCGCAGTGGTGGGCAAAAGGGAAGTGAGCGGGTGGGGGACCTCTGCCCCAAGCTGAAACATTGCAGCACCTTCTGCGCCTGCCGGGCTGGGCGCCGCCCACTGGGGTAGTACTCTCGCTCCAGCTTGGAATCCTTCCCTGACTTCCCAGAAGCAGAAGCCGAGGTTCAGAGAGGCGCCTGACTCCTGGCCACATGGCTTAGTGGGGTCTGGTGCCGAGAGCTGGCCCCTCAGGGGCCCCTCCCCCAGGTCCGGGCAGCCAGGCTGCCAGCATGTTCTGTGCACGGGCTGCCCGCCAGGTCCTGGCTCCAGCAGCCAAAAGGCAGGTGAGACAGAGAGACAGACAGTGGGGCTGGGAGGTGCAGGAGGAGGTGGCAGCTGCCCTGGGCAACGTGGAGTCCGGAATCTTGTCCTCACAAAAGACTGGGAGAGGGGACATTTACCGGGGCCCCAGACATCACCGTGGAGAGTGAGCCGGCGGAGCTGCCCAACGTGGGTGGGGAGCCGGCTCCCCGAGGACGGGCTGTGTGACCCTGGGCACCTCACTTCACCTCTCTGTGCTTCTGGGTCCTCACCTATGAGATGGAGACGAGATCTCAGACTCTCAGAGTCATCTTGAGGGGCTGACAACCTGAGACATGAGGGGCCCTAGGGCTGGGCCTGTCCCAGAGGCCTCAGTAAATGGAGGTCATTGTTATTAGCGTGTAAAGCCACTGGGCCAGCGGGTAGATGAAGCTTCCAGAAGGATTCACAGGGAGGCAGACTTCAGCTCAGTCAGGACAGAGGACCCCTGGAGGGGCTGCACTGCCCGTGTGGGAGTGAGCTCTCCACCACAGGAGGATGCAAGCGGGACCGGACAGCCCCCTTTGTGAGCTGAGTCCAGACACCCTGGGACTGGGCACACGCCCCACCCTTCCTGGCCTGGGGGAAAGGGCCCTTCCCGGGATCTCGGCCCGTCAGGACCTTCCGGGCATCCGGCAGGAAGGTGCCGAAGGCCAGTCGGACACCAAGGAGAGGCCGCTCTGCCCCAAGGTCTGGAGGCCCAGGGAGCACAAACGGTTGTTCCCGGCAGCTGGAGGCACCCAGGTGCCACCAGCCCAACAGAGCCCAGTGTGGCCCCGAGGGTCATCAGCCGGGAATCCACAGTCCTCCAGGTCCTCAAGGTCAGCCCGGTGAGCGCTCAGTGCCGTGGGCAGCCCTCGCCTCTCCCTAACCAGGGCCTCCGCCGGGCCCCCACTGGCCCCGAGCCCCCAGGCGTCTGTTTTCTGGGGTCCTTGCCCTGCCCCTCACTGTTGGTGGGCAGTGGCCTGAGTCTGAACTGCAGCTGCACCGAAGGACCCCCGCCTCTGCTCCCCTTAGCGGCTCAGACCCCGAGAGAGGCAGGGGTCTACACCTTCCTCTGGACATCGTCCAATTCTCGGCACAAGCCCCTCACCTGCCTCCTTGGGGAGTGGCAATAAGGGCCCACGGGTCTTTATCTTCCAGCTCTGAGTGGAGGATTCCCGGGTGACGGAAATTTCATTCAGAGCCCCTGTGTGGGTCGGGGGTCCTAGGACAGTCCCACAGCTCAATGCCCCTCAACCCCTCACTGAGCTGACAGGAGCACCCAGAAGGCAGCCTGCAGAGGGCGCACCAGGAGCAGGGCGCATCGGCCGTCGCCGCCCCCCTGGGCCTCTGTCTCCCTCCCACCTCCGGTCTCCCTGGTGTGAAGGAATGGGGCTGACTTCAGGGAGCAGATGAGGCAGGAGCTGAAGTTCCCGCCTAACTGCTCGCCTGCACAGAGGAGGGGGAAGAGAGGGGTTTGGGGGTCCTCCTTCAGGTTTGGGGCCTGAATCAGTGAAGAAATGAAGAAGCAAATTCTTCCTCAAGGGCCTAGCTCCCGCCCCTCCCCTGAGAGCAGGTGCCGTCCCTGAACTGCCCCCCATACCCAGCTTCCAGCCCGAGGACCCCTGGGCCAGGCCTCCGGGGCTGCCTCCGCCCCTTCCTGATGTCCCTGAGCCTTGTCCCTAGTCCCTGGGGGAGACTGGTCACAGGAGACAACTCCCCGCTGCCATTACCCAGAGGCACCACCTAATTGCTTGTGAAGCTGTTGTCAGGGCCACAGGCCCTCTGAAAAATCCCCACCACATCTCATTTGCATAATCTCCAAGCCTTGCGTGAGGGGCAGCTCTGGCTCAGAGAGAGGGTCACCTCAGGCCTGGACATCTCCAGCGCCCTCACTGGACCCCACTCCTCCCTCCAGTCCCTCCTCCACTTGCACAGCCCCCAGCCACCTGGCATCCTCTGGGGTCACCCCACTGCTCAGGGAACCTCTCTGGGCTTCACCGGCCGGAATCGGTCTGCCTCCCAACGGGAGAAGCTGAGCCAGGGATGCTTTCCAAGGCCAGGGGCAGAGGTTAGGAGCCTGCATGCTGGCTGGTCACTCCTTGGAAACCCCAGCGTTTGCGAACGTTTCCCGGCGCCCCACCCCCCACTTGGAGCGTCTTCACCTAGTGCGCAGGGACGATGCGTCTCCAAGAAACACTGGTGCAGAAGTGGCTCGGGACGCAGCTTCGGGCCTCAAAGGGGAGGTGCAGGAAGAACCCAGGGCACGGGGGGCAGCTCATGGAGAAGCCAGAGCTCTCAGGGCCCGTGCTGCCCTCCCAGGTCCAACACCCCTCTCTGACCTGCAGCGGGAGCAAAGGAGACTCCCCCCACACAGGGGCCTCTGAGCCCAGGCACAGAGGGGTCTCTGGCCTCCGGTCAGAAGCTGAGACAGGGAAGATGGCTCCAGGCCTGCGCTGGGGAGCCAACGAGGTCGCAGTGGGGACTGGGAGGTCCTGCCAACCAATGGGACCAAAATAGAGATGGGGAAACTGAGGCCCAGAGGACCCGACATGTCCAGAGCCCCACCCTGGGGGGGTGACAGGGAGGAAATTGGGGTGCTGGATTCTGACCTCTTGGCCAGTTTCTAAGGGCCCTGGAGCAGGTAGGGGTCCCCTGGGGTCCAGCCCCCTATGAACATTCTCAGACACACCAGGTCCCTTGGCAAGGTGAGGGCCAGCTGTCGTGGGCAGTGACCATTCTCGGGGGGCGGCAGGGGGTACTCGGGGAGTCTCAGAAGAGGAGTAAGCACAGGTGAGGGAAGTCCAACATGCGGGGGGCACACCCGCCCCCCTGAGAGCACTGGCTAGGACACAGACTAAGAGCTCTCCCCCACACGCGGCCCTGAGTGTCTGACGTAGCCGGTTGGGGTGGGCCCTGAAATCTGCAGTTCCACCAAGTTCCCGGCAGACGCTGGCCCACTTTGAGCTGCACCCGGGAAACGAGAAATGGCCGGGCTGGTCCTGAGAGCAGTGTGTACAGATTGGGGTGTCCTGCTGGTGTTTCTAAGGCACAGGTGGGTCGCACTTTACAGTTGGGGAGAGCTTTTCACGCCGTCTCACCTCTCCACGGCTGTGGCGACGAGTTCCACGTTTGCCCAGGGACACTCAGCGACCTGTCCAAGGCCACTGTCCTGGGTCCAGCAGCATTACCTCCAGCAGACGTGGCCCCGGGTCCTGGGCCTTTTCCCATTCGCCGCATCAGCTCTGTGCATTGAATTCACACGCCTACCTTCCTGGGGGCGGGGGTGATCATCACTTTTCCTGAGCACATACTACATGCCAGGCGCTCGCTTGCACACCCCACATCGTCCCATGTGACCCTGGCGCCTGCCCACCTGTGGGGTGTCCAAGGCCAGGGCTGGCCACACCTCCTGTTCCGCGGTGCCAGGAATTGAGCCCACATTCCCTGGCTCCAGGCCCCGGGCTCCCCCCCACCCAGCGCCTGCCAGGCAGGCGGCCCTGGAAAGCAGGCCTTGCTCGGAAACCATCCGCGCCATCGGATGGGCGGCAGGAGGGACCCCAGGGGTAATTGGGGTCCTGCGGCCGAGCGCCCAGGTGTGCCGTCCGCATCCGGAGTCTTTGTTCTTTGGTCCCTTCTAGACAGACTCTGCGATGACCTCCTTCGCCCTTTTTCAGCTGGCTTTCCTCAGGCCTTTGAGCTAATTATTCCCAGACAGAAAATTACTTCCGACCCCAGAAAGAAGTCATTTCGGTGGCAGAGCTCATTATCGGCACTGCCGGAGAGTCTCTGGGAGGGCGTCGCCGCCCCGATGTGTCATCACGGGAACATCGCAACGGAGCCATGGTTGGATCTGACATCAGCTCGAGGCAGGTGGCGCCTGGGCCCAGACGGCTGAGCCCAGGGGCTTGGAGCCCAGCTCCCGGGACCTGCACACCTGACCAAGGTCGCTGAGGGACTGAATCATGCCCCCCGGAAGTCATGCCCACCCAGCCCCCCAGAATGTGACCTCTGGGAATAAGGCCTTGCGGGTGTGATTAGTTCATAAGGATCTTGAGATGAGGTCATCCTGGATCCAGATTGGGTGAGACTTCAGTGCCAGGCCGGCCAGAGTGGCAGGGGAGAGAATGTCAGGGCAGAAGCAGCAGCAGGAGCAGAAGCAGGGGCTGGGGGGAGCTGGGAGTGTGTGGGGAGGGGGAAGGGCCGCGCCTGGAGCTGCAGTGGGACAGGAGTGACAGCCGTGTGATATGTGCCTGTGACCACCGCCCTCCCGAAGGGGGTGGGGACCGAGGCTTGAAATGGCCAAGCGACCCTTTCAAGGTCACAGAGGTGGTGAGTGGACCAGGCGCAGACCACCAGAGGCCTGGACTCCCACCAGCAGCCTGCTCTCCCTCTCAGTCCTGCAACAGTGCAGTCGGGAGGGTTCGGGACCCTGGAAAGTCACAGCTCACCAGCACAGAGCATCGGGGGAAGGTGGCGGATGGAAGGGGATCCGGTGCTGGGGGTGGGGGTGGGCTACGAGGAGCGGAGCTCATGTTGTCCCTTCCTCCTGGAGCAGGCTGCCTGCCCTGAGTCTCGGTGCCCCCGTCTCTGGGGGACCTGAATGATGGCGGCTTCCTCCTGGTGCTGCCGGACCCAGGCAAGCCGACCACACACAGGCCAGCATCATCCATCCCGAATCAGGGCCGCCTGCCTCGGGGACAGGAAGATAAAATCCACCTCCCCACTTCTCGTCCTGCGGGGCCTGTTTGCCCTGGAGCCGGCAGATGGTCCCCAACGAGGCCCTGCCCCACTGCACACGGGGCAGCCCCACCCAGGGCCCCGTCCTCACCATGGGTGCAGAGACATTGAGGCCCCAGGTCTCCCCAGGTGACGCTGTTTCTGCAGCTTTTTGGAGCTACTTTCTTGCAGGGAGACGCCAGAGCTAACATCACGGAGGAGGTCGGGGAGCCAGGTGTGAGGAGGAATGGCCCCCGTCCCATCTCCATCCTGCCGGCGGCCTCCCCTCCATGCCCGGGTGTGCAGGCGGGGCCGCCCACTGAGGGGCAGAAAGGAAGTGGCCGATGGGGGAAGGGGGTGGGAGGTGGCGCTCTCTCTCTCTGAGACCACGGCCTGCTTCAGGGGAAAATAGCAGAGGCCCAGGCTTCACTGTGGTCTACTGCAATCTGCACTGAGCCCGGGGTACCCCAAATACTATTGCAAGGCAGCTACTGTACCCCATCTTTCAAAGGGAAGCAGAAGTGGCCTGTCCCCACCCATGCAGCAGCTAAGTGACAGGATTTGAGCCCAGGCAGGTTTGGGGCTGGGGGGGGGGCTCCTCCCCCAGGGGAGGGTAGGTCCTGGCCTCTCCAGCTTCCGGAGGCACCCGATTTCCCCACGCCACTCCCCTCTGCTCCTGTCACCTCCCCGACTCTGACCCTCCTGACTCCCTCTTATGAGGACGCCGGGATGATACAGCTGCACCCGGAAAACCGGGGATAGTCCCCCACCCCCAAACCCTTCATCCTGCAGCGCACCTGCCACCGAGTGAGACGGCACCCACTCAGGTTCTGGGAATTAGGGTGCACGCGTCCTTGGGGGCCATTTTTCAGCCCGTGGGTACCAGAGGGGGTGGGAAGGGCTGACGAGGGTGTGAAGGGGGGCCATGAGGGACATTCCCACACGTGAGCTCCTCCGGTCCCCACGGTGACCCTGAGGCCGTCCCTCGCTCCATTGTACAGATGAGGGAACTAAGGCGCAGTGACAGAGCCTGTGCCGGTCGTGGGGGGAGGGACCCTCTCCCAGTCTGTGCCCTTTGCCACTGGTGCTGTGGCTCTAAAGGCCCAGGAGCCCAGTCCCCTGGAGGGTCAGCCCGCCCCAGCATTTCTGCTCAGAGGTGGGGACAGCTGTGGGGCCGGAATCTACACATTCCCAGTGATGCTGGTGCCACCAGAAACTCTGGCCATGATGAGAGGGGGAGGCCAGAAGGGGGGCCTGGGCCCTGAAGGCGCCGTGACCCTGCCTGCTGCAGCCAGGGGCCTGTCTCTGATTGGGCTGAGTTGGTACCTGCATCCCGTCCCCGGGTTCCTGGCCAGCGGGGGCAGGAGGCAGAGGGTGGGTCCAGCCCAGCACAGGCCCCAGTCCCTAACACAATGGGAAAGTCCCCGTGTGGATGAAGGTAGACCAGCAGTCCCCACAGATGTGGGGGTGTCAGCATTTGGAGGAGATCCTTGGGCAGTGTCTGAGTGACTTCTGACTCAAGTACATTCTTCTAGAAGAACGTTTGGTGCGGTCGCCTTTTCATGGTGAGGTTGTAGGGGTCACCCTGGAAGGAATCAGAATGGCCCCGGCCACCCTGCCATCCTGAGACCTGACCCCAGCACCCCTGCCTGGCCGCAGCTCCAGAGCCAGCCTGGGCCCCTGCGGGAGAGAGTCCCCCTTGCTGGCTGGACCCTGCCCCCTGTGGGACCCCCACCAGGACCAGCTCCAGCCAGGGGGCCTCAGACCAGATCCCCTTGACCAGGAGAGCACGGCCCAGCCCCCAGCCAGCTCTTCCTCCACGGTCCCTCCAGGTTTGAAGGGGAAAAATGGTTTCCTCATAAAATATTCATGCCAGGCCAAGCCTAAAATAGGCTGGAGAGGAAGGAGGGTGACTTTAGTCCAGCACAAGTGAGGTGACAAGACACCACGAGGCTGTCCTTTCTGACCTGTCCCCCTGCCCCGCCCCCACCCCGCCACAAGCCCTGAGAGCCCCACGGGGCAGACTGCATGGGCCTGTGCCCTGGACGGTCATCCAGGGCCCCCCACCCAGAGGGGTCCCCTGCTTGGTCTCACATTCTGTGATCGCCATCCAGAAATTCTGTTTCAGAGCCAAGGGCCCCCATTTTCATTCCGTGCCGTATGAAAGCAACCATCCCAGCTGACCGGGAAGAGACTGTCGGTCTGACCCTGTGGGTACAAACACGGTCTTTTGGTTAGGGCCAAAGGGCGCCCCCTGGGGCCACCTGCATCCCATCTGTCCCCTCGTTTCGTCCCTGACGAGCCTCGTGAGTGAGACCAACAGCAGCAGAGCCAGGCCCACTGCCCCCGGTCCGGCACCGGCAGGCACAGAGCTGGCGCTCGGTCACCTCTGCTGGCCCTCCAGCCGCCTCGGAGATGACACCTCCTTGACCCCTTCAGGACGAGAAGCTGCGCCCCAGAAAACAAGTCCTGGTCTGCTGCTTTCGGAGACCGTGAGGGTGGGCATGGAACTGTCAGAGGCTGGGCCGGCTGGGCTGGTGGAAGAGAGGTGTGAGCAGAAGCCGGCGAGGTGTGGGGAGGACCATGGAGGACCTGGAGCCCAGGTTAATGGCCTTGAACCGAAGGCATTCGGAAGCTGCCACCTGCCTGCCCTCCTGGGGCCATTGGTGTTTGAAGACTCGCCCCCGAGGGAGCAGACCTGGGGTCCAGGTCCTTATGGCCCTGCCCACCGTGTGCACAGATGCCTGGGACGCGCCTGTCTTCCCCACAATCGGCCACAGCGCCCCCTCCGGCCCCTCAGCCGCGCCTCCAGAACTCCTCCCCTCAGCCCTGGCGGCAGCCCTGGCCGCAGCCCCTGCGGCGGCCCTCAGATGCAGGCCCTGCGACAGGCCTCCCCCCTCCCCCCTTCCCCCGACGCCCCCAGAAGACCCCCCAGGACTCCTCCCAGGAGCCCAGGCCTCCTTCGCCCAGGCAGTAGTGGCAACAGTGACGGCAGCTGCGAGTGCCCCCTTGGGCCAGGCACTCACGCTGGGGGTGTTATGGGGAATGGGTGTCAGGGTCCTGGAGTTTGAAGCCCTGGACTTTCCCAGGGACGGTGGCATCTCCAAGGCGGAGGGTGGGGTGGGGGGGTGGGGGGTGGGGAGGCTCTCAGACTCGGGCCTCCCACTGAGATCCTGCCTGGTGGGGAGACCCCGGAACCCCAGGCCCAGCCCCTCTGTCCCCGAGCACCTCCAAACCAACAGGTGTGGACAGAGCTGTGATCGCCCCCAAACCGGTGCCTCCGCGGTCTCCCTGTCTCAGTCAGTGGTACCCCCCCCACTCCACCGCAACTCTGTCCAACACCTGACGTTAATGCTCCGCCCCCTCCCATTCTCCCCACCCCACATCCCACCGGTCAGAAAACGTGGATGCGCTTTAGGAGGCCCTGAGAATCGAGCCACTTCCCGCCAGTCCTTGGTCCCCGCAGGCCAGCACCTCAGTCCTGGATTGTGTCCTGCCCCCGCCCCTCCCTGCCCCACGCTGTGACCGGCTGGGGCCTCTCACCTCACTCCCAGTCAAAGCCAAAGTCTGGTGAGGCGCCAGGCTCCGCACGACCTGCCCCTCCCCCTCATGCACCCAGGCGGCTTCGCAGTCCACCCCCTCCCTCCCCTGTCTTTACTCAAATGTCACCTCAGCACAAGGCTGCCCCTCGTGACTCAATTCAAACAGGAGAGGTCCAGGCTAGAGCGATGGATCTGGGGAAGACCGGGAGGCTGGGTGGGATTTCCCGGGGAGGGGGGTGTGAAGAGAAGAGGAGGTAGTATCAGAAGTCAGAGAGATCGGGGGCGGGGAGCAGTGAGCAGTGAGCAGTGCGGGGGTGCCGGGAAAAACAGCCGTCTGAAAGCTGCTGCATGCTCCAATGCATGAATGAACGAACACATGTGCACGAGGACAAATGCACACATGCATGAATGAACAAATGCACACATGCATGAGTGAACAAAACATGTGTGAGTGGACACACACATGCACGAATGCACACGTGTATGAATGAATAAACGCACACATGCGTGAATGAACAAATGCACTCACTCGTGAATGACAAAGAAACTACCAAGTCCAGCCAATGACCGTGAGAGCGCCCGGGCCCCGCTCGGCTGGTCCCAAGGCCCCTCGGACGGGGCCCTGGCAGCCGGGGCCCTGTGCTGTTACTTAGACTCACGTCCTCTGTTGTCAGCGCACACTATTGATGGCAGGTTCTCCTGGGAGACCTCCAAATTTATGCTGCAAATCTCACACCGTTTGGTCGGAGGCAGCAATCACCCGCTGTCTGTGCTTATCTGCGGCCCTAAGTCTGCCCGCTGCCTAATGGAGCAGCCGTTTAACAGCGGCCTGACATTTATGAGGCCGGCCTGTCAAGGCCAAAAGAAGCAGCTGGCGCTGGCTCCCGACAGCAGTGGCGGCGGGGCAGGGGCAGCTTGCGGGGGCCGGAGGGGCGGGTGTCTGGGAGGGCCAGGGAAGCCTGCAGCTGGTGACATGAAGCCACCACACTCCCAGGACAGCCTGTGTGTGGCGAGGGTCCAGCCCCGCCTGGGGCCACCAAGAGGGCTCACAGGGAGCCTGCCAGGGGCTTCTCGCCGATGACAGACCCGGAGACTCCTGGGAAGCAGCTCACCTAAGGAATGAGGGAAAGGCAGAGCTACTCAGGCCTGACCTGCCCAGCCTGGTTCGCTAGTGGCCGGGGGTTGCCGGCCCCCAAGGGAAAGAGTCTCCTTTACCCCAGAACCTGCTGAGCAGGTTTGGTGAAATAGCAACGCTAACAGCTAAGTCAACTGAGGCCAGTCGAGATAGGGCCTCAGGGCCCATGTCATGCCCCACAGGTCATGCCCCATCACAGGTGAGGACACGGAGCCGGAGCCCATGGGGACCTGCTGGAAGGCACATGGCCACTGGGCTCTGCTGCCAGCACCGGCCGGGACTCACCCTGACCGTTCGGGCCGACTCCTGAGCCTATCTGGCCAGAGACCCACGTGCCGTCCCCCTGGCAGACCCCGCCCCACACCCAGAGAAAGGGGCACTGCTGTGATCAGTCCGATGGCTCTGGGGTCGGCCAGCAGGACTCGGGCCAGCGTCCAGGGACTGTGGCAGCACCAGAGACAGCATACCCTTCGGGCCCACCACAGAGGCACCTGTGGCTTTAGGATGCCAATAGCTGCAGTGATGGCTGCCCCCTCCTCCCCTGTTCACCCTTCTCCCCGGGACCGCACCAGCTGGTAAGGCGGGGTGGTGGCTGAGGTCCTGGAGGGGAAGGCCCTGGCGAGGGCTGGGGACTGGCAGGTGTGGACTGCGGTCCCCGGAACCAGGAGGCCGAACCTAGAAGCATCAGCGTAGGTTACAGGGAGCTCACTGGCCTCGGCCAAGCTGCCCCCCTGCAGGTGCCCAGACCTGGGGGGGGGGCGGCCTCAGGGCACCAGGCCTGGCTGCTCCAGTGCACCGCAGGCTCAGAGAAGCAGCTGGGGAAGAGGGGAAGGCGGGGGGGAAGGGGGGGGGGGGGGGGTGGGGAGGCGGGGAGGGGGAGGGGGGCATGAACAAACGGGCGGGAGGCTAACGTGCTGGGGATGAGGGAAGCACCTGCTGGGTTCTTAATTGTCCCGAAAAGGTGAGATTAAATGATTATACCCATTTCATAGACAAGGAGGCTGAGACAGGAAGGTCGAGTAACTCGGTCAGAGTCACACAGCCCTGGACCTGGGTCTGAGGGGCCACGCAGCCCCGGGCCAGGGCCAGCCGTCTGCCAGCCTCCTTTTTCCAGCACCCCCACGGCACTCCCAGTGCCTCTGTATCTTCTTATGTGGCTGTGGCCCCGGGGGCACATGTGCGCCCCAGCAGCTGCCATCCCAGCCCTCTCTGGGCTGCCCAGACAGACAGGCAGACATGGAGAAACGTGACATCCAGGTGAACTGACTCCAGGAGGCCTGGACGAGGGGGTGATGGGCCACCATCCAGAATTCCCTCTGCAGGGCTCATCCTCTCTGGGAGTCCGGAGACCACTCACTGGACCCTGACTGGGTCCCCTCCCCCTCCCAGCCTCAGTTTCCCCAGTGGCAGGACGGGATGATTACAGAATCAACTCTGGGACCTCAAGAGGATGGATGAGTCAACAACTGAGACAGCGCGTTGAGAAATGCCAGGTGCTGGGCAGATGTGGGGGAGCCTGCCTGCGCCTGGGGGTTGCCATGGTGACGGGTGCTCCGTGTTTTGCTGGTAAATATCCTCAGCCCACTGGAGCATCTGGTCCTGTCTCATCAAACATCTCTGAGACAGGCAGGGCAGACTGCTCCCAGGCCCTCAGTGCCCCACCCTGGGCCGTGCTCGTCCCTGCTCCGTGCCCCACTGCTCTGTGCCCCCCACTGCCCCGTGCCCCACCCCGTGGCCCACCTGCCTCCTGAGCAGGCCCACACGCAGACCCAACTGCAACACCTCTCTGTCCCCACAGCACAGGTTCCAGAGGGTGCTGTGGGGAAGTGGGGCAGGGGGAGGGATAGCGCAGGCCCCCGGACTGGGGCCCAGGCTGCGGTGGAGAGGCCAAGGGCAGACCCTAGCCCTCTGGGGCCCCTTCCAACAGGACCTCCAGACCCCCAGTTCGTGGACAATACCTGACCGCCCAGAGGGAGAAACTTCCGTCCTGCACTGTGCACCCATCCCAGCCACTCTGGATCCTCCCAGGCAGCCACGGCTGTGGACCGGTGACAATGCTGCACAGCCCACAGAGCTGGGCGACGCGGCTGGCCCTGTCTGCCCGCCGACTGTGGCAAACAAGCACGTTCCCGTAAATCCTGCCAGACGGAGGGAGAGCTGAGCCGTCGCTTCGCCCGTTCTGTGCGCTGGATCAGGCACAGGTTCCAAAAGTGCCCCCGGGGCTTTCCTGCTGGCGGCACCTCGGACCCTGCAGTGAGCGGCCAGGCCGGCCCTGCCTGCGACAGACAGAGGACACCTAACAGACGGGACCTAAAGGGACAATCGAATGCAACACATTGCAAATATTTATCGTAAGTCCAAGATCAGAGGAACCGCTGAGGCTCTGAAGCCCCAAAGACTGAAAAGAAAAAGAAAGAAAAGAAAACAAGAAGAGGAGGAGAAGGAGAAGGTGTCCCGAGTACCCCTGTAGGTCCAAAGAGGGACCATTTCTGGACCCTCAGGCCAACCATCTCCCGGAAGTAAAGCAGTGGCAGAAGGACTGGGGGGCAGGGCAGGGGGTTGCCTGAATGTGTGGTGGTTCTAGTCCTCAGGCACTGCCCCAACCCCAACCCCAGCCCCGGTGACAGAGTGAATGTAAGTCTCTGACAGCCAGTGCAAAGGCCCTGGGGCAGCACATGGGTGCCCTCCACAGCCACTGGCACGAGACTGGCCATCTCGAGGCCAAGCCAGCATGGCGGGACCTAGCAACAGAGTGACAGGGTCCCTCGTGACAGGAGACAGCAGAGTCCTCAAGGCAAACAGAGGAACAAAAGTCACAAACACAGAAAGATAAGCCAGACTGCTTGTCCCCGGCCACCCAAGGGAGCGACAGTCAGGCCATTGCAGCAACTCCCCAGCACTGCCGCTCAGCAGCCTCGCACCGACCCTAACCACCGGACAGACGGATGGACACGTGCGTGCACACACTCAGCCAGAATCGCTGCCCCAAAGGTAGGCGGGGTGACAGGTGAGTTTCCAAGGCCCTTGCCTGGTCCGCGACCACAAGAGAGTCCTTGCCACGCTCACGGCAAGAGACACTCGGGAAACAGCCTCCTTCCGGAGACTGCAGACTCAGGGGCACCCGTGGAGGTGCGGGAGGGGCGGCCCACCCGGTGAAACCACCACAGGTGAGTGAGGGAGACCGAGACCCGAGGTCGCCGAGCCTGTGCGGCTCACCACGTGCAACGGCGACAGAGCGACTTCCTTCCCGGCGCTCAGGCTGGCAGCCTGCCAGTGCCTTTAGACACTCGGTGTCACCAGAGTCAGGGACGGCACAGGAGCGGCCGCCACGAAAGCTCACGGTTCATTCCCTTGGGGGGTGGGCAGCAGGGGGTGGGGGTGCCCAGGTGTTCTCAGTGACCAGCTCCAGGCCGCGCTCCCGGGCGGTGGGACGGGAGGGGCCCCTGCAGCAGGAGGCGGGAGGCTGGTCAGTTTTGATGTCGCCAGGGTCAGGGAAGGAAACCTGCCGGGGGACCTTCAAGATGCTGTGCCAGGGCAGAGGGGAACCGCTGTTTCCTGCACACATGTTCATCGCCCCCTGGATGCGGGCACCCCCTCAGTGGGGCTGGAAAATGGCAGCGAGCAACATGGTCCCAACACTGCCCCAGGGGCTCACGCCGGAACACCCCAACGCCCCACGTGGGAGCCACACGGTCCGGGGTGAGGACGGGGTGAGTGCCGGGCAGGGAGCCAGGCAGCCTGTGGCAGGGGGTTTGGGAGGCTGCCCGGGCTGGAGAGCGTGTCCCACGCAGGGCCACACGGGGCAGCCTGCCCGCAGCCGGGGCTTCTAGTCTTGGCTCACCTGCTACGCCGCCTGCACTGGCAGACCCTTAGCGCCCCACCCAGACTTGTCACTGTCAACTTGGGGACAATGAGGCCAGAGGAGGGAAGAGGTGAGCCTTCCTCACAGAGGGGCACTCGCTGCCCGACCCGCCCAGCCCACCCAGGGAGCACAGGCCCCGCCGGCTGCTGCGGAGCCCCTCCCCCTCCTCTCCTGCACCCGCGAGTGGCAGAGCTAGTCTCACTTAACAGCAGGATGCTCCAGGGCCTCATTACCACGATGCAAATTAATATTTATTATGCAATTATTCATCATTGTAATTGCCACTATTTCAAAGCGAGCACAGAGGCTTGAATTAGAACACTTTGCATGATATTAAAACGACTGTCAGAGTGACACGCGCGCCCTTGCCGCCACAGCCCCTGGGTCTCAGCCTCTGGAAGGTTCTCAGGACCTGGGTCTGCAGCGCGCCACGCCCGGAAGCTCACTTGGTGTTGGGGCCCATCTGTTTTATCTGACTTCTGGAAACCTTCTAGGGACATCAGGAGCTAGAAGCACGAGGCCCTCGGCGGCTGGGGCCAGTGCGGGACACCCTCAGGCCCGGGGAAAGGACCCAGTGTCACAGGCGCCCCTGCTGGTCGCCGCGGCGTCCCTGCCCGCCTCCCCGCCCCCTCCTGCCCCGGCCGACTCTGACCTCTGACGGAGCAGAGCTGGGACCGCTCCTGCCCCTCCAGGGTCACACAGAGCATTGTCCTCGTGGGACTTGCACGTGGCCCTAAGAGGGCGGGAGGGCGGGCGTCGGTTTTCAAAAGCAAGATTTGGGAACTGAGCCGGTCCACCCAGTGGTAGCAGGGCCCCCACCCACCACCCTGTCAGGGTCTACACCGCCCAGCAGGCCTTGGCCACCCTCCTCACGAAGGCAAGCTCGTGGGCGCCGGGGACACTCAGGATCGGAGCCGGGGTTGGAAGGACTCGAGGCCGGGGCAGAGGTGGGGCAGAGGGTCCCCTCCCGGGGAAGGGCTGTCCTGGGCGAGCTGGCATCTTAGCTTCCGTGGAGCCAGGAGGCCCTGGGTTCCAGGCCTGGTTCTCACACCCACCTGCTCTGTGACTTATGGCCAGGTGGCACCCCTCCCCAGGGCCTCAGGTGCTCCATCCGTAAAATGAGCACGAGTCCCGTAGGCCAGCGCCTGGGGCCCCGGCCACAGCCGCCTCTCCTGGTCCTGGAGCAGCGAGCCTCGGGAGCCCCCCAGCCACGCGCCCCCCATTTCTCTCCACGGCCTGACCTGCGCTCACCTGATCTAATGACAACCGAGAGAGCCAATCACTGTCCAAGCGCTCTCTCCGGAAACCCGCCCAAGGCCCGGATGGGGCAGGGGCGCCCCGCCAGTTTACAGGGGGAACTAAAGCTCAGACGGAAGCCAGCCCAACATCCTCAACTGTGACGGAGAACCGAGCTGAGTGGCCTCTTCGTGAGACAAGGCTGGCTCCCCCGGCGGCCGTCCCCAGCTGGGTGGCCCTGGGGATGTGCCCGCACCTCTGGGCCTCCTCATCTGTCACACAGGGAAGAGGTCGCTGATGCAGCCGGGACTTGGAAAGCAGCAGGGTGACAGCCCCGGAGGCAGGCCCGTCCTGTCCCTTCCTCTTCCTCTGCGCCATCGCTGCGACCCCGCAGCCGCTCCCCCCACGTCACTGTGCATGTCAGTCACCGCACTACCTACGGGTGCCCCAGGGAGAGACCCCTGCTCTCTACACCGTCATGCTCAGTCTGGTCGCCCACCAGGTGTGCCCACCTGTGTCCCCTCCTCCTGGGACACCCCACTCCCAGCAGGGGCCTGTCGCCTGGGCAGAGCCAGACAAAGGCAGGTTCCTCTTGGCCACTTCCCAGGGCTCCCTGCCCAGCCCCAGGTGGCCTCCTGCTGGGACCCCCCCCAAAAGCGCAGCAAAGCACAATTTGCATGACAATCGGAGGGGTGGCATCTGTCTGGGGACAGGCCTGTCACCTGGGAGGGGAGGAGGGATGGGGGGTGTCAGTGTTTTCTGGGCCTCGGGTTTTGTGTGTCTGTGTCTTTGAGTCCAGGTGTCCCCTGAGGGGTGCGGTGCCAGTGTGCACAGAGGTGTCGCCTCCTGGAGACGCCAAGTGGAAGAAAGTCCAGGGGGGCGGAGCCGGGGTGGGGGCGGAGCCGGACCAGGTGGGGACGGTGGGTGCTGGGAGGGAAGCTGCCTCTCGAGAGCCATGTCCTCACTAGCAAGCCTAATGACACCCAATGACGCCCAATGACGCCAAAGGGCAGGAAGCAGGCTTGACCCCACTCAGCAGGGGTCAGGCGGGACCTGGGCTCATCCTGTGGAGACAGAGGTCCGTACCCTTGGAGCCGCTGCTGGAGACCCGAGAAGCACGTCAGCAGGGCCACACTGTGTTGTGGGCAATGGCGTTGTCACTAAAAATGGAGTGACGTCGAAGAGAGGGTGGGCCAGGCAGCCCAGGGCTCCCTGTTCTCCGCCTGACCCCAGGCCCCCACAGCGACCCTGGGCGACCCCAGGCACAGCCCTGCCGAGCTGCTGCCTGCTTGCCTGGTTGCTGAGAGGTCTCCGTGGTGACTGATAAGGGGTGAGGGAAGCCTGGCAGCCCCTCCCAGGACTGGCCACCCCCACGGGAGCTGGGCGTGGCCGGACCTCTGCAGACACAGCTGGGCCATGGGATGACCAGGACCAGAATGGGTTGAGGATGGAGGGCAAACCGAGATGGGGCGAGGCAGCAGGAAGCCCTGGGGGCACCGAGGCTGCCTCCACAGTGACCCCTGCTCCGCTGAGGACACCCCCGCAGGCCCGGGCTGGGTGCCAGCTCGTCTGGCCACCCCTTAGCCCTGTGATGGGGTGGCTGACTGCCCCTCGGGCCACACAGGAGGCTGCAGAGCCTGAGCTCCGGGGCTTGTCATCAGAGCGTCCAGTGCTGGTTGGCCGGGTGCCTGTTATCCTGACCGTCTGCCCCTGAGAGCGAGGCCCAGGCCCAGAGAGGCCAAGGGTCTGCTCCCAGGTCACACAGCACACAAGGGAGGCTGGGTGTGCCGATACTGGGGGGGGAGTGTCAGGACGCAGCTGAAACTCTTGGTCTGAGATGCAGCCCAGGGGCTGCCCTGACACAGATGGGGTGCCGGAGAGTCATGCAATTAAACACCTAGGAAACGAGGCCGAGCGTGCGCTGGCCGGGAGCGGGTGCAGGGAGGCGGCGGAGAGAGCTGAGCCTCTCCCCAGTCCCTGGGAGGCAGGCAGCGTCCCCCCATCTGCCCCCACACTCACAACCCGCCTCTTTGCTCCTGAACAGGGCCGGCAGGGAAGGCTTGCTCCTTGTCACGCAAAACGTCTGAGGCCCAGAGAGACGGGGGGGACCAGCTAAGGTCGGCCAGCCCGAGTGTCAGGGCTGGCCCCGACCCGATGGGCCCTCCTGCCTCCCGGCCCCAGGGGTTTCCACTGGGCCCGTGAAGGTGACCCGGGCAACTTCTGAGTGTGCACCCAGCACATGGCCGGCGGTAGCAGGGAGACGTGGCCAGGGCAGCACCTGGTGCAGGGCAGACGCTTGCGAATGGGGAAGGGAGAGCAGCTGTCGCCACTGTATTGGGCTGATGGGGAAACCAAGGCTCAGGGCAGGGGCACAAGGGAGTTGGTGGGAGAGGGAGGAGGGGCGGACCCCAGGGCCCCACGGCCCGGGCCTCCGCCCCACAGCCCCGGCCCCGGGACAAGCTGGGGAGGAGTCCCAGGAGACAAGTGTCATCTGGGTGGTCAGGGCGGAGCCCCTGTCACTGCCTCCCTCTCCCCTCTTCTGCAGGTGGGGGTGCTGAGGCTCCTGCTCCCTCCGTGGAGGCAGCGTTGCCATGGTGACCACTGTTACCTGGCAACCAAGCTGCATCGTCCTGGACACCTGCTGTCTCTCTAGCTGTGGGGATGGACGTGTGTCCAGAAGCCTCCTTGTGTGAGAAAACCCACCCTTGTGCACAAACCAGGTAGGCCAGGCAGGAGGGGACGTGTGCAGACCCTCCTGGGTCTGTGAGGATCAGAAGTGGCTTCTTTTATTTTCTTTCAAACCTGGGAATAACTGTACTGATTTATGGGATAATAAAAACGACATGATAAATGTTTTTGAAACAGTACAGGAGAGTGTGTAAAGCAGGTAAGATTTATGCGCTCACCCCTCTCCACTCGCTGCACCGGGAGGAGCAGGAACCCGGTTTTAACGAGGGATTGCGTGGACCTGTTTCTCAGCCGGCGACACCCCCGTCACGCCCATGCTGCCCCGGGGGCCTGGGGGCACTCACTGAGCATGCCCAGGACTCCAGGGCCAGGCTGGCCACTGGGGTCCCTAGATCCGAGGCCCTGTGCCTGGGCAGAATGAGCTATGACCACCACACCCTAACCCAGCGTCCAGGAGGGGGTGCCCCACTCCACAAGAAGGGGCCGGCTGCGGGGCACGGGCTCAAAAGCAAGGCAAAGCGTCCTCTGCCAGGAAATCGGGGCAGGCTTCCTGGAGGAGCCCTCTTTTTGGCTGAGATTAGAAAGATGAAAGGGGTTAGGAAAAGAACAGAACGTAGGGAGAGAAGGAGAGGACAGGAACACAAGGACAACAGCATGGAGGTGGGACCCTGCTGGCCACCAACAGAGCCCCACTGAGTGTGCAATGGCACAGGGACCAACAGAGCCCCACTGGGTGTGCAATGGCACAGGGACCAACAGAGCCCCACTGGGTGTGCGATGGCACAGGGACCAACAGAGCCCCACTGGGTGTGCAATGGCATGGGGAAGGCCAGAGGGAGGGGATCGCCGGGTCTGGGGAGAGAGGACAGAGACGGGCGGACGGGGGTGGCGGAGGTGGGAACAGGGCCTGTGGGCAGGTGCCGGATTCGATTCCTACCTGAGCCACCGCACACACAGGCCCCGGCTGCCCGCTCCACAGGGCGGGACCTGGGGGCCCTGGCCATTCAGCAGAACTTCCCGAAGACATCGCCGGTGAGCAGGGGCTCCCCAGCAGAGGTCTGTCTGACTTCAGTCCCTACCGCCCATTCCAGCCACTGTCTCAGAGCTGCCCCCGCCCCAACCATTTGTCCCAGAAATAAGTCTCCTAGGGCCTCAGGCCACCAGCTCCCTCTGGGTCCAGTGTGCTCTGCAGCCTGGGACCTCTGGGACCCCTCTTGGGGATGTGCTGACCACCTGACACCCGGGACACACATGAGCATGTGGGCCTGCCCCCGGAGGCTCTGAGGACGGGGGACACTCGGAGGATGAGTCCCTTCTGTCCCCAGGGGGTCGTGGAGCCTGGGGAGCAGATGCCCTCCCTTCACAGGGAGGAAACAGGGGAGAGGGCCCCCCTCCCCCGGAAACTAAAACAAGCCTTTCCGTCTAACCCGTGCCCCCAGCTCGTCCCCGCTCCAGCCCTGGCAGTGTGCTTTGTCCTCTTCAGAAACAGGGTCTCCTGGGCCTGCCCTCTCCTGCCCACCCCGGCTCTGCATACCCACCCACCTGTCACCCTGCCTGCCCCTCCTGGTCACCCACATGGAGCCGTGGGCACCCCTCAGGAGAGCCTCCAGAGTGGCACTGGAAGAGTCAGAAAGGCACCTGCCATACTCGGGGCATTAGGGAAGGCTTCCTGGAGGAGGCCACACATCCAAGCCCTTTCCACTGACTGGGAGTTGGCCGAGGATGGAGGAAGGCAACCCCCACAGCAGGAACCAGACAGCAGCATGAACAAAACCCAGGGACAAGAGGAGTCCCCGAAGATGACAAGCAGACAGCACCGCCAGGGAGCTCTCCTGGGGGAACAGTGCACCCCCAGGGCAGTAGGGGGTGGGGGGGGAGGTCGGGCCAGGAGTGAGGGCTGTACTGCCCCCAGGTGGAAATGCCGAACTCTGGGACGCGGCAGTGGCCCACCTCCAGGCAGGCCTTGACACCAGCCAGCTCCGGTCTCCACCCCTGACACCCACAGGCAGGGCCAGCGGGACCGTGCAGACCCCACAGATAAGCCGGGGGCCCGGTCCCTGCCCAGCCCCCTCCGCCCCTGCAGAGAAACCCATCTAATTGCCAAAGGGGCCTCACCCTGGCAGGGAGCAGGCTGCCAGAGGAGGCAGGGACGGGCAGTGGGCAGCCCTCCCTGGGCCTTGGCTCCCCCTCACTCCTGGGGCGTTCTCTGCGTGTCTCTCCGGGGCCAGGACACGGGGGCCAGACCCACTCCTGCCTGGGGGAGCACCCAGTCTGAAGGCCACAGATAGGAAGAGGCCGTGTGGGCGAGGATCCCTGGTGACAACCAGGTCACAGGCAAGGGGAGGCAGGAACTGTGGCCTAAGCAGGGCCTCCCGCTGCCGGCTCCACGCCAGGCCACTCGCAGGCCTTGGGAGTCCACAGGGTCCCCCGGAGCACGGGCTGGGGGGGGGCTGATGATGCAGATGGGGGGGGTGAGAAACACCTATGGACAAGCAAGTGACCCAGGACAGAGGCCGCCACACCTGGGGCCAGGTGGGCACCGGTGAGGAAGTCGCATGGCCCACTGCTGGGCCCGGTTCCTGGGTTTGGGTGGCTCAGCCTGACTGATTTGGGAATTGCAGCGAGCCCTACGCTGTGGAGACTGGGAACGAAACCTCATTTGGAAAAAGGGCGCTTGCATCCTGGATTAGCTGATGGGGCCTGAATCCCAGGACAGGAGTCCTTGTAAGAAGAGAAGACATAGAGGAGAGGCCAGGGAAAGACGGGAGGGAGGCTGGATGAGGCTGCCACAGGGCGGAGGAGAATCTGGAGCCCCCAGGGGCTGGAGGAGTCAGGAGGGACCCGCCCCTGGAGCCGGCGGAGCAAGCACGGCCCCCGCCCACAGCTTGATATCAGAGTCCAGGCTCCAGACTGGGAGAGAACCGATTTGTATTCTTTTAAGCCACCCAGGTTGTGGCAGCCCCAGGAGACTGACCTTGGTGGCAGCAGCCCCTTGCCCAGCACCCGCCCAAATTCAACCACTCTCAGTGATGGGAGGGTGAGGGGGTGGGTGAGGGTGGGCAGATGGGTGTGGCCCAGCCGAGGGAAAGGGAGGGGGAGACAAGGAGGGCCCACACTGCTCTGACCCCCAGCAAAGAGCCACCAGCCGGATTACTCTCCCACATCACTTCGAGGGGTCCCCCGGAAGGCCTAGCCCCTGAAACGCAGAAATAAGCTGAACATGACCCTCCGAGGGCGCTTTCCGGGCTGGCCAATGGTGGGGGAAACGGAGGCCCGAGGAGGGGAGGAGCCCGGGCGGGATGCGGGGGCTCTGAGGGCACCTGGAGCCCCCAACCCCTTGGCCCCTCCGCGCCCTGCGGGGACTGCAGCCGGGACCCCAGCTGGGAGGCTCCCAGCGCTCCGGTGGGGCGACAGCGCCCCCTGCCGGCCGCGGCCAAGCCGGGCGCGGACTCCGGACTCAAGAACACCGAGAGCGCGCAGCTGGCGTGGACAGCCGCGAGGTCTAGTTCGCCAGGATTCTGGGCAGCGCCGGCTCCCGCTGTGATGCGAACAAGCACGCTCGCATCTGTTGAGCCGCCTCCATGGCTGTTTCTCAGCATCATCATTCGTGAACATCCGAGCGCGGGCACCTGACTTCCTGATCTCATGGATCCAGTCCAACACACACCCCAAAAGGAAACCGGGGTCTGAGCGGGGAGGCAGCCCCAGCCCCGGACTCTGAGGGCCCGAGCCGGGCTCCTGGGGCTCTGATACGGATTCGAGGGGGGAAGCCCCAGGAAATGGGAAAGATGGTGGCTCCGGAGGTCCCTTCCCCTCCCTGAGCCTCAGTTTCTTCGTTTGTAAAATGGACACTGGACAGCGGCGTCTCTTCCCCGTCCCTCCATCAGGGGGCGCTGTGAGCACGCAGAGGGCCGTGGAGAAGGCTCTGCGGGCGCTGCGCTCTGCACTTGGGGCGCACAGCCTCTGGGTGTGCAATCTGGGCGGGCGGTACACGCGCACCACGCTCAGAAAGGCCAGAGCTTGGTTTTCTGCCCTGCTCTCGCAATCTTTGTCGCCTTTTCTGAACCAGGGCCCCTCGCATTCACTGTACAGTGGGGCCCGCAAATCACGTGCTGGTCCTGCGTGTGGGAGCCACTCTATGGAGCCCTAGAACTAGTGGAGGGGCCTCCATCCCGGGCCGCCGGCTGAGCAGGGGCTGTGCCCGCTGCCTGCCCGTCCACGGGCATGTGCCCAGGACGGCGTCGGAGCGCCTGGGAGGCCTCCCCGACCTGCCAGGCTCCCTCACCCCAGCCTCCCGCTCGCAGCGCTGAGCCCGGGGGCCAGGACCAGTGTCATAGAGTCCTGTTCCCTACACACAGCAGGAAGGGTTTGCTAATGCGCTGAGTGAGGAACCCGGGGGAGCTCTGAGAGAGTGTAGGTGTGGGCGCTCCAGCAGTGCCCCCTGTTTGGCCCACACCTCGGACCTTCATCCTCTACCTGTCTCGGAGGGCGCCGGCCCGCTGTCGTTTTCCAAGGTGGGATCCGTGGGGCTCTGCTGCCACCTGGTGGCCGATGGGGAGAAGGCGGCCAATCTACCGCGGGGGTGGAAGCGTGGATCCCCCGTGCGGGGTGGAGCCCGTGCGCCAGGTGGGTGGGTGGGGCAAGGCCGACACCGTGGGGTCGGAGTATCCCAGTGCTTAAAACAACGAAACTACTGTCTCCTTCCCAACGCCCAAAACCACTGTGTACGCTTTAAGAGGGTGAATTGTATGGTATATAAATTGATCCGGTTTTTATTTTATTTTTTTAGACTTTATTTTTAGAGAGAGGGGAAGGGAGGGAGAAAGGGAGAGAAACAGCAGTGTGGTTGCCTCTCACGCGCCCCTGACTGGGAATCAAACTGGAGACCCTTTGGTTGGCAGGTTGGAGCTCAATCCACTGAACCACACCAGCCAAGGTATGATCTGCCTCCTTTTATTTATTTATTTTTTTAGAGAGAGAGAGAGAGGGAGAGGGAGGGGAGGGAGGGAGATAGAGAAGAACATGGATGTTTCCATGGATCAGTTGCCTCTTGTATGAGCCCTGACCAGAGACCTGGCCTGTGACCCAGGCATGCACCCTGACTAGGAACAGAACTGGCGACCTTTCACTCTTTGGGACGGTGTGCAACCCATTGAGCCACTTGCTCAGGGCAATCTGTCTTCTTAAAAGCTTGCCCAGACTTCTCAGCCTGAATCTGGGACCCTCCATAGCAGACCGCAGAGCCTCATCTCCCGCTCAGCCCCCTGAAACCCCCCCACACACACACATCCTCTGACACCTTAGAAAGTACGGCAGGTCTCGTCCCAGGCTCTCTGGGCACCCCTCGTCACAGCCCCGTCGCCTGGCACCGCCCCCTGTCTGCCTCTGTCTCCTACCTTGAGTGTCCACCACCAAAAACCAGACTGGGTCCCCTGGTGTTTACAGCCCTCAGTGGGAGCCACAGGAGCAGGTGTCAGACGAGAAGCCGTGATGCATGGGCGGGTGGGCGGGTCAGTGGATGGGTGGGTTTGCAGCAGCCTAGGAAAGCCATCCAGTGACACTGTCTGGGATGAGGGAATGACACCATCAACCCCTGTGCCCCCTCCCTGCTGGCTCCTCCGGCTCCAGGCCGGGCAGGGGCGGTGGGAGGGGCCGATCCGGCCCCACAGCTACATTAAGGAGGGTAAGAGTCAGCCCCACTCTTTGCCCTGGATTTCACAGCCCGACTCCCTCGCTAGGGGCCCAGATGGGGCGAGCAGGACACGTGGGAGCGCCCTCACAGTGGACAGGCCAGCTCAGTCCTCAGCCGAGTGGAGCCAAGAGCCCCGGGAAGGGGAGGGCAAAGGAGGGACCAGGCCTGGCGGTCTGCTGTGCCCCAGAGGCGAGGTCCTGGAGAAGCCTGAGCAGCGGAGGTGACAGACACTCCCACCCCAACCTGCACTCAAGCTCGATGCACATCGCCCTCTGTGCATGCACACACATGCAGACACACACACCATCCAGCCAAGGGGCGCACCGGCCGGCTCGGACCACAGCCTCCCCAGCCCTGCCCTCCGAGTCGGCCCACCGCCTCCGAGGGAAGCGTGAGATGGCCGAAAGTCTGTGTTGGTCCCTGCCCCCAGGTCCTGGCACTGAGGTCCCAAAACCCTAGTACGTTCCTCAGGGATCAGAGCCCGCGGAGCATCTTTTGTTCTAATGAGTGACCCCTGGGTGGGGCGTGGCCACCAGGCAGACCACACCAGGCAATAATATTAGGAGCTCGGGACGTTAGCCCCACCCCACCCTCCAGAGGGGGCCGGACAGGGAGCCGATGGGGTGTGCCCAGGTGACGAAGCCTCCCCAAAACCAACAGTATGGGGTTCGGGGAGCTCCCAGGTGGGCTAACACATCCACGCACTGGGAAGGTGACGCACCCCAACTCCGTGGGCACCGAAGCTCCCAGACCTCGCTCTGTGTACCTCTTCCTCCGGCTGTTCATCTGTATGATCGTGTTCTTTAAAAGACACGCCGGTTTTCCTGAGATCTGTGAGATGCTCCAGCAAATAATCCAATCCCAAGGGGCAGGGCGGAAGACCTTCCGGGATGTAGCCAAATGGGACAGGAGTTACAGGGAACCTGGGGACCTACAGCTGGCGAATGGCATCTGAAGTCTCGTGGGACCGAGATCCGACACCATCTCCAGACGGCGGGGAACCCCACACATCCGTCGTCACCAACTGGGAGCATTTCAGTCCTGAGCAGGTGAAGGAGATGCACAGGAGGAGGAGCCGTAGGGTTCACACTCAGCAGGCGAGGCAGCTCATTGTGCCCATTTCACAGAAAGGCACACTGAGGTCCCCCACACCAGCGGCTCTATTTGAGCCGGGGGTGACTTGGCCAGGACTCCCGGTCGCTCGCCTACAAAAACCAGGGACCCCACCTTCACAGGACAGGCAGCCCTGCCAGCACCACCACCACCTGGGGGCGTCCTTGTCCACCCCTCAGAGGTGGCAGAGGGCACTTTCAGTGTGTCCCCGTGGAGATTTTGCGAGCACCTGGTCTGTGCCTGGCACCGTGTCCCATACCAAAGGTAGCACTGGCAGGGCTTGGAACTGGCCGAGGGGGGACAAACCCATAAGAGTTTTAATTATAGGGGAGGGTTGCTTCATTTGCAACGCACGCTGAGGCCTGATGGGAAACATGCCTGATGCCTCCAGGGGATGGGGCGGGCGCCCCATGGGAGGTGCCCTTTCACCCAAAGCCTGAAGGTGAAAGGAGGCGCCCAGATCAGCAGGGAGGGGCAGCCTGGGAAGAGGGCGGAGCCGCAGCAGCGCCAGGAACTGGTGGGGCAGGAAGCCGGCCGGGGCGCTGAGCCCCAGTCCCGGGTCTGGAGGTTAAGGCGGGGTCAGGCTGCGGTGGGTCCGAGCCTCTGAAACCCCACCGGGCACAGGCTGTGAGGGCTGGTTGAAGGGATCTGGGTGCAAGCAGAAGCGAAACGGTGTTACAACGTATTTATTTGCAATCTGCTCATCTCCCCGCCTAGAGGTCGAAGCTTCCCACAGCCCCATGACCTGTGAAGTGGACTGACAGAAGGATGGACGGAAGGAAGAGGCCAGAGGGCTCAGGTGGTGACGATGCTCACGGCAGTTCTTTCCATCTGCGGAGACTGCTTGCCGGCCTGGGGCAGCTGCGCCAACAGGCTCTGGGGCCCCTGAGAAGTGCTGCTCAGGAAACCCAGAGAGGACAGACACCTCTGGGACAGCCCCATCCCAGGGCATCACTGCTAACAACTTAGCGCTTCTCTGAGGTCTTAGTCTCACGTTTTACGTCATCTTGATGCTATCTCCCATAACATTTTGACTCACAGGATTTTTTTAAAAACTTATAAAATTTAGTTCTGAGGGTTTTAAAATTTTATTTATTTATTTATTTATTTATTTTTAGAGAGAGGGAAAGGGAAGGAGAAAGAAAGACACATCAATGTGTGGTTGCCTCTTGCACGCCCCCTACTGGGGATTTTACCCGAAACCCAGGCATGTGCCCTGACTAGGAATAGAACTGGTTACCCTGTAGTTCCCAGGCCCCTGCTCAATCCACTGAACCACACCAGCCAGGGTTGTTTTTTTTTTTGTTTTGCTTTTTAAAACCTCACCTGAGGATATGTATTTTTATTGATTTTAGAGAGAGGGGGAGGGAGAGGGAGAGAACTTGATGTGAGAGAGCAACATCGATCAGCTGCCTCCCGTATCCCCCTGACCAGGCATTGAACCCACAGCCTAGGTACGTGCCCTGACCGGGGCTCGAACCTGCAGCCTCCTGGTGCAGGGGACGGCGCTTTAGTGGAAATGCGTAAGCACCTCCCTGTGTCACTACAAACGCATCGTAAACCTGGTTCTAGTGGCTGTGTCTCGTCCGGAGGAAGGATGTGTAATCACATCATATTTAATTCTTGTTGGGTATTTACATGGTGCCCATTTCTCTCAGCTCTGACTAACCATGTGAAGGTTTCCCAAGTTCTGGAAGGTTCCTAAGCATGGGACCCCAGACGTGGAACTGTTGAGTAAGCTCCCTTCCTGACAGGCCTCCGGCAAGTTTGCAGGGGCTGGTATTCCTGCCAGAGGGGTCGCGCTGCCCTGCGTTGTCCAGCCGTGGGCAGACTTGTCATCGTTGCCTACGATGTTGCTGACCTGAAACTTGACAGGCGCTCACCATCCACCCGCCCACAGGATGACGGTCGCCTGGGCGTTTGGTGGCGGTGTTCCTGCCACCCAGGAGTCGTCCCCTCCGGGCCGTCTGGGGCTGGGGCAGGGAGAGGGGGAGGACAGTCTGAGGAGCCCGCAGATCCAGGTCTAAAGCCATGGCCAGCTGCTTCCTAACCCAGACAGGGACAGTGGGAGGGTCAGGACAGAATTTGAGGACAGTGGGTGCGGGCAGTGAGTGGTCACTGCATTCGTATCTTTCATGGCTGGTCCCCGCTGGCTGGCCCCCACCGCTGGCCCATTTGGGGTGGGCGGTTGAGGGGGGGATGCCACACCCTGACCCAAAGCCACTCCTGCCTCCTCCCAGAACAGCACCAGATCAAACACGCTGGGCTCCTGGACGTCACTGGCGACTTGCCTATTCCTCTGTGCCTGGCAGATGTTCCCATGTAACAAGAGAGACCTTTCTATACTCGCATGTCCCTCCAGCAGCCGTGTGGTTTGGATGCTGAGGAGAGAGGGGGTTTGTGCAGGACCCGGTGTCTCAGAACCTCTTCCTACTTGGGAAGCCCGGGGCCCTTGGAGGGGGGACGCCCAGCTCCCTTTCCAGAGGGAAGGAGGGCAAGGGCCAGCTCCAGGCCGGGGGCCCCTCGTGGAGAGGCTGCAGTGTCCGTCTGTCCGTCCACTCACTCACCTGCTCACCCACTGGCCCGACGTCTGTCCCATTCTTGGCGTTGGGACTGGGCTGGGGCTGGGGACAGAGAAAGAAGTCAGACAAAACCCTGCCGCCAGCTGGGGTCGGGGGCTCTGGGCAACAGAAGTCGGAAACATGTCGTCGCGTACACACGGTCGCTGAAAACACATTCTCTGAGCATTTCCCATGGCTCTCAAACTGCTGGGACAGTCCGTCACGCAGACTGTGTGAGCTGGGGCGGGCTGCGTCCCCGGCCCTGTGGGCCGAGGCAGACGGGAGTCTATCGAGGACCAGGGCCACTCCGGGTCACACTCGGGCTGCCAGCAGGAACTCAGGACCTGGACATCAGCCTCTCAGACTCAGCCCACACTCCACGGGCGGAACAGGGAGGGGGATGTTCAGCCACCAGCCTCCCCTCCTCCCGAGAGTCTCAGGAGAAGGCCCCCTGAGCCCCTGGGGCAGGGAACGCGTGCCAGCACCTGTCGGGGAGCCGGAGAGCCGGTTCCGGCCCATGGCTGAGGCAGGAAGCAGCTGTGGGAAGCCAGGGCGGGCGGGGCAGCCACTCAGCAGCCCGCTCCAGGAAGCCAGGGTGGGGGTGCTGTTACCCTGTGGGGCCCGCACTGGGCCGAGCCCAGCTCCAGGGCCTGACAGCCCCGCTGGCCACCCACGGCCCTTTTCTCAGCCTGCTCCGGTCCAACAGCCGCAGGGAGGTGGCGGCTGTGAATGCAGAGGCTGGGAGCCCTCCCAGAGGTGGCTGTGTCCCCAATGGGTGGCCCTGGACAACCAGGTGGGGAGCTGTAGGCAGATTGCTGAGCGAGCTCAGGAGACAGCTGGGAGGAGTGAGTCCACCATCTCTAGCAGCAATCAGGCCTGAGCGAGGCTGCCGTGAAGGCTGCACATGCAGCAGCCTCATAAAAATCCCAGCCCCTGTATGAGGTCCCCGCCCACGTGGGAGGGACTGTCGTCCCCTTACCACAGTGGAGGAAAGTGAGACCCAGACAGTCCAGCCACCTGGCATCTCAGAGGCCACCGGATGGCCCTTCGGGTTCAGGCGTTGTCACCCCCACCTCTGAGAGGCCCGCAGTCAGGGCCCATTTGTCGGGCGCTCCTGGTTTCATCCCTGGTCCCTCCCCGGCTGTGGCCCTGGGTCCTCAGGGAGCACACGCTGGCCTGCGTCCAGGCCCACCTTTTCCAGGTGGCGGGATGGACAGTGTCCCTGCTGCATGTGGGTGGGGGCCGGGAGGGGGCTTGACTACCAAGTGCTTTCCCTACGTGAGTTTGTTTACTCCTCACAGCCACTCACGCGTGGGAGGCTCGTGAGTGGCCACAGGCCACATCCTGGCTGCACGCGGCCAGGTACCCATTCCATCCCCATCTCACCAGGGAGGCCACTGAGGCTCACGGAGCCCGCGCCTCCTGCAGCAAAGCCCACCCAAGTGTCAGTCTTCTTTTATTTATTTATTTATTTATTTAGGGGGAGAAAGAGAGGGAGAGAAACATCAATGTGTGGTTGCCTCTTACACGCCCCCTACTGGGGACCTGGCCTGCAACCCAGGCATGTGCCCTGACTGGGAATCGAACTGGTGACCCCATGGTTCACGGGCCGCACTCAGTCCATTGAGCCGCACCAGCCAGAGCAGTGTTCTGTCATCTGTTTGTCACAACCCAACAGCTGCAGGGCCTCAGTGAGGATGAGTGGGAGTAGCCCTCAGGGTCACTCAGGGGCCAGTGGGTCCAAAGGGCACCCCTGACTCCAAATCCAACCTAAAGGGGGGAGCAGGCAGAGCTCTGGGACCCAGCTTGCTCGTCAGGCAGAGGACAGCTCCCGGAGCCATCTCAGACCTCAGCCAGCCCGGCTCCTACAGCCTTTGGGGTCTCAGCTCCAGCCCCCTTTCAGGCTCAGGGCCCCCTAGTACTGGAACCCCAACCCCCCCCCATAGGTCAGCCTGCTTGACTGAAGGCCTGGTGGGGCCTGGGAGGGGCTCGGCAGTGCTAAACACGGACACAGGGGCTTGGGGGGGGTGGGGGCGGAGCCTCTTCAGGCCCCTCCTCCCCCAGCTCCTCCCTTGGCCCCTCCTCGGACGAGCCTCTCTGCCACCTGCCGCTCCTCAAGGTCCCCACTTGTTGCCTTTCTCTTTGTTCCTTGATTCCCACCCCGAGATTGGTCCAGGGCCCTCCTCGGTACTAAACTGAACCATCCGCTCAGCTACAGGCTCCCCCCGCTCCCTGCACAGGAACTGGAAGGGCAGAGATGTGCTCCATTGCAAGCTGGCCGGCGAGCCTGCCGCATGCCGTTCCACAAAAGCTCCCTACAGACGCGAGTCACCTGATCAGAAACAAAGGACAGTCTAGGACTCGTGGTGGCAGCGGGAGCCAGGAATCAGCATTTTTACGCACCAGTTCCCCAAGCCCCGGTGCCCATAAGGCAACGCAAAGGGGCCAGGCGGCGCCTGCCACTCGGAGGAGGAACCCTGCACCGGGAACCGGAATCTTTCACGGCGGCGGCGAGCAATCCTGCCCTTTGCTCCGGAGGCGGAAGAGCTGCGTGTTTCCAGACTGTTCACCAACCCTGTGTTGCATAGTGTCCCCCCAAATCACGTCCCCCAGAAAACTGTGCATGCGATCTCATTTAGAAGCAGGGTCTTCGCCGATAAGCGAAGTTAAGGGGAAACCCTCTTGGACTGGGGCAGGCCCTTCGTCTCCTACGACCGAGGCCCTTGTCAGCAGGAGGAAGTCTGCAGACGGACACTGACTCGGAGGGAGGGGGCCGTTGTGAAGTTGGGGGCAGAGACCAGAGGGATGCGTCCACCAGCCCAGGTCCACCGTGGGGTGCCAGCCACCACCGGGCCCTGGGGGAGGCAGGAAGGGCCCTCCGCTAGAGCCCTCACAAGGAGCCTGGCCCTGCCGACCCCTTGATTTTGGACTTTTGGCTTCAAGAACTGTGAGACAATGCATTTCTATTGTCCTAAGTCGACCAGTTTGAGACCATCTGTTACAGCACCCATGGGAACGAGTGCGTCCTGTACGAAGTCCTCGAAAAGAGAGGCAGGGACACCGGGCAGTGGTGCCTCGGACACGACACCCCCGAGACTCGGAAGGAATGTCCCCCCCTCCCCCCAAGCAGGCCTGCCGACACCCACCCATCTCTCCTGCCTTTTTTGGCCTTTGGAGGGGGTCACACCCCCGCAGAGTCGGCTCACCTCTGCCAGCGGCCTACCCTGCCATCTCCCCTCCTTGGAAAGGAGATGTTTGTGCCAGCTGTTAAGACAATTTGTAAATGCTTACAGTGTAACATAGCTACAGGTCGGGTTTCCACCCCAAATTGTTTGCAGAGGGGGCTCCGCGGGGTTTCAAGAGTTAAAAAGCCGGACTGCCTGGACCTAGCCCTCTTGGCTGGCAGCTCAGAGGAGGGCAAGTGCTTGCCCGGAGTCAAGAGAAAGTCTGTAGTAGCCGTTTTCACAGACTCCCGATTTAGCCTGTTTCCGCCTATCAAAGCGAAGTCAGAGCCAAGGCCGGCCCTGCTGGGCTCCGCTGTGGGCTGAGCAGGGCTGAGCAGGGCACAGCGGGGCCCAGCCAGGTGGGGACAAAGCGCATTTGTAAGGAGCAGCATCCTTCCCCCGTCCCCTCCCCCTGCCCCACAGAAAACTCGGCCACAGACCTGACACCCGCCCCTCCCACCCAGACCACTTCCTCGGAGATTTCCATCAGCGGCTGAAGTGCTGTCAGGCCAGCGTGTCACCTAGAAAACCTCGTGGAAAGGGGGGCCCCTCTTTGGCTGTCTTGCTCCCCACAACTGTGCTGGTGCCTGGGCTGCTCGCTGACCCCCCTCCCACCCCCTTCATTCCAGGTCTGCTCACTGGGTCCCCACCGTGGGCCAGAGACAGGGCATGAAAGGCTCGGCAGCCGGGGTCTGGCCTAAGCCCCAGAAAAGGGGACTTCGGCCTGATTTCCTTGTAGGGATCCCGAGACTCGGAGAGGCAGGTCTTCAGCTAGAAACTGGCCCTGTAGGTAAAATGGGGGAAGAAGTGAGGGGGGAGGGGACCAGAGAGGAAGGGGCAGTAGTTAGCAGGCGCCCTTGCAGGAACCAGGAGACACAGCCATCTCGTGGGCTGATTCTATAAGTGTCTGTATCTTTCCCTGTCTTTGAGCAAGTTGACCACTCTGTACGTCGTAGAAATGACGGTGACTCGAAGAGGCTTGCCCACAGAGATGCAGAGGAATTGGACCTGGTGGCCTGGGCCCCCCACCACACGGAGGAGCCAGTTTTGTGCCTGTTAGCAAATTCCCTTTGGCCTTCCTGATTGCACACACGCATGTCTGCCCTTGGCTTTTCCTCTGAATTACTGTGACACTCTACCGGCCTTCCTGTTACTTACTGAGCTAACTGTGATCTTTGGCAGCTGTTCACTTAGTGTTTATGTGACAATCAGTTCACCCTCCAACTCAGGGACCCCTGTCTAGGTCCGGGCATCTCCTCAGACTCCGGGGGTGCACCAGGACCCCAGAAGAGAGGGCTCTTTACAGCCCAGACTTCTGGTTCAGAAAGCTGGCCAGGCCTGAGAACTGGCATCCCTACCGGGGCCCCGGCACTGGGGCTGTGAGCATCGCGCCTCACCCTGCGCCAACCCCGCCGCCACCATTCGGCCCGCGCTGTCCGCTGTGGTAACCCCAGCCCATGGCAGGGCCTCAGAGAGGGGATCAAGGTCTTGTTATCCAGCCCTGATCCCCCCACCCCCGGCCCTGCTCTGAGCCTGGCACAGTGTTAAAGCTCAGAGTCCAGTCTCCCTCCCAGGCAGGGTCCACTCTCCCATGGGCTGTGTTGAGAGCAGTTAAGAGGCAGACAGAGCCCTGACTGGTGTAGCTCAGTGGACTGAGCAGGGGCCTGCGAACCAAAGGGTCGCCGGTTTGATTCCTGGTCAGGCACGCGCCTGGGTTGCAGGCCAGGTGCCCTGTTGGGAGCACCTGAGGGGCAACCACACACTGATGTTTCTCTCCCTCTCTTGCTCCCTCCCTTCCCTTCTCTAAAATTACATAAATAAAATCTTAAAAATAAAGAGTCAAATATGAAAAGAGCTGTTGGCTGGGGTGTTATGAAGGAGGCTGTGTCCCCTTGAAAAGCACAGTCCCACCCCACCCCCAGCGGGCAGCTGAGAGCAGGCTCCGGGGGTCTGCGGGCACCTCTGAGAGGCCCCAGGTACGCCGCCGCGGGGGCAGTCGGCCACCTGTCTGGGGTTCTCCTCCGGGGCAGTCAGCCCTGCTCCCCCCGGGAGGATGGCCCTGCCCCAGAGCTGGTGCAGGTCGCCAGATGAAGACCCCTGTGACCAAGCTTCAGCTGAGCTCCCCAGCTGTCTTCTCTAGCAGGCCTCATCCTTGGGCCCCACCCCCACGGGCCAAGCTCAGGAGAGCAGGACCCCCCACCCTTGGTGTCTCCCCTCAGTGAGTTTCCATCCTCTGACCCCTCACTCCGCCAGGTCAAGCCCTGTCTCTCTCCCTGTTGCAGTAGTAAAAGTGGAATAAAGCTTTCCCCGCTGGTTTTAACATTCAACAAAGAGAATCATGTCTCCTTCACAAGCCCTACTCTCCAAGGCGTTGCTGTTCTGCGTGACACCGAAGGCAGTGAACTCGGATGAAGGCCCGCAGGCCCGAAGCCCTGTCTCCCGGGCCCCCGTCCTCGGGCGCCGCCTGCCCGGGTCTGCCTGGCCGAACCCGCCCAACCTACGGACCTCGCCTCTGCCTGTGCTTCCTCCCGCCGTTTCAGCAGCCGCTCATTCGTTCTTTCTTCTTTTCAGCTTCACCCAAGGACATTTTTTTTCATTGTTTTTTTAGAGAGGAGGAAAGGGAGAAAGAAACACTGATTTGAGAGAGAAGCACTGATTGGTTGTCTCCTGTATGTGACTGGGCCGGGGGTCGCAGGCACCCAGACTTGGGACTGGACGTGCCCGCCTGGGGATCAAACCTGCAGCCCTTCTGGTACAGGACGACGCTGCCACCAACGGAGCCACTTGGCGAGGCCCATGCATTCATTCACACACTCACTCGTTCTAAAGTGTGGCACAGCACCCCCTGCGGGGCTTTGCTCTCCCCGGAACGCCATGGGCCGGTCTGTATAGAGATGCCCACATGCCTGTCGCTGCCCAACACCTTGCCTCCTCCTGCCAGCAGCACCCCAACTTTCTTCTGAGAAATTCCCCCGTCCCCACTCACAGCTCATGAGTTTGGGAGGTAGGGAGGGGAACTGATTCTATCTCCCGCCCCCAGGGATGGGCCAGGGACCCTGGTCCGTCATCACGGGACACAGCGAGGGGTCCAGGAGTGGCTACAAGACACCCTCAGGCCAAGGAGATTCAGCCCAGGGTCCTCGCTGGAACCCACTCTTTCTCGGGAGGTGGTGAGGCTGCAAGGCTCGGGGTGCTAGAAGGCCCAGTGACATCCTGGGGGCCTGGATCCAGCAGTTCCTGCAGCTCCCTCTCGATGTACCCATTACGTGAGCGGATGCATTTCCATTCGCAGCGTGTGTGAGAGGCTGTGCAAGCCACGAATGCAGAGGGGAGAAGCAAGCACTTTCCGAGCCGTTGGCATGATCCCGGTCAGTTCCACACATTCTCTCTCTTGAATTTCACAGCAAGAGAGTCTTACCTTTGTTATATAAAAATAAAGAAGTGAACTAAGTCTCAGAGAGAAGTGACTCATTCAAGGTCACACATGAGCAAGCAACAGCCCCTTCCAGCTAAGTCCCCTGGTGTCCCGTCAATGACCCTTTCCCCAAAGAAGTTTCTGGGAACTTCCAGACATGAGAATTCACATGTCCATACTCAGATGTTAAAGCGACACCAGCAAACCACAGCATCCAGCGCTGTTCCAAGACCTGGCCTGCTTCTGCCCCCCCACTACCGTTCTGGGACCGAGAAGGGGTCTCGAATGACAGCGAACACCCCAAAGCCAGAAGGGACGCCTCACAGGGCCTCTTTGGGTCACGGATCCTGCTGTGTAACTCAGGTAAGTGTGTTGGGGCCAAGATTCCCATCAGCAAGAGTGGGAGATTCAGTGAAGGAAAGAACTCTTGTCTGGGGTTCGATTTGGAGGGTTTGGCCGTTTTTCCATCTGTTTTTGTTTGGGGACTCGTTTATTATTTTTTTAATTGATCCTGGAAGCCCATCCAGGACACCGCCAGGACAGGCGGCAAGGAGTAGGGAACTGGCGTGTGTGCATGGAAGGGAAATACCCGGCTGGGTGTCCTGCGCCGTCTGGCGGTCTCCCTCCATTTCTCGGAGTGGAGTTGGGCAAACCCCAGCAGGCAGGGGGGAGGGTGTGAGCAAAGGCCGGAGTCAGGAAGCGTCATGGGGGGGATGGGGGGTCACAGAGGGAGGCAGGCACCGGCACACAGCCTGGGCCAGGCAGTCAGAGCAGGCTTATCCCGGGGTGCTGGGAAGCTGCTCGCAGGAATGAAGAGCCAGCCGCAGGGGTGGCCGAGGCCGCCTGGGGGGGGGGGGGGCGAGGCCCTCGTGTGAGGCAGGGTAAGGCAGGAAGGGCTCTGGGGAGACTGCGAACAGGACTGAGTCAAGCCAGGGGCCAGGGCGGGGAGATACAGCCAGGATGTCAAGCTGACCGGAAACTTCTTTCCATTAGGACACAGAAGGATCTTACGGTAACAACAAAAAAAGGAAAAAACCTGGATAAAAATTGAAACAATATGTTTCTATGGGGCATCCAGGAGGGCTGGGCGTAGGAAGCATGGGCTGAACTCCAGGGAAGCCCAGCCAAGAGCCCCGGCGGCTGCGTGCCCGCGGCCAGCTGCCCGGCAGTGTGCGGGCGGGAGGAGCCAGGCGGGCAGGGACGACTGGAACCTCGAAGCCGCCGTGACAACGGAGAGAAGGAAATGTGTTTCGCTTCCACCCACCTTAGGGCCTTGGCTGGGCCTGTGCATCAGGAGGGCGAGACAGGTTCCCGAGAGAGAAACCAGCAGGGTTGGTGAACACGGCATTGTGCCTGAGTAGCCAAAGGGGTGGCTAGAGCTTGGGCCTCTCCACCACCGTAGGGTGTAATGAGCAAAAGGGACTTCCGGCTCCTGGGGAGGGTGGTGACGGGAAGGTGACCAGGAGGAGTGTGGGAAACAGGTCGGGTTTGCTCCGCAGATTCAAACGGGCGCCTCCTCCGTGGACAAGCTGGTAAGACACCCCCTTTTCCTGGTACTGAGAGCGGCTTCCAACATTTAGGGAAGAAGTTTATAAAAGCCCCTTCAGAGACCAGAGAAGCGGGGAGAATATCCCAAACTGTTTTAATGAGTTGGAATTACCCTGGAACCAAAACTTGGCTGGGACATTATTTTTTTTTTAAAGAGAGAAAGAAATTACAGACCAATATTGCTCATGAATATATGTGCAAAATCCTCAACACAAGTGTAGCAGCAACATACAAGTGATAATGAACTGTGAGGAAGTGGCCTCCGCCAGAACTGCAAGACTGGCTTGCTCAGTATTCCAAAACCAGTCAATGGCATTTACTTCATCAACAAGATAAAAGATAAAAATAATCATGTGATTGCAATAGATGCAAAGAAAGCGCGTGAACAAATTCATTCATGACCAAAAAAGAAAGATTGTTAATGTTCAGCAACTGAGGAATGTGAGGGACCGTCACCAACAGGATCGAGAAACTGCAGAAAAACCCTCGGCGAGCATCGCGGGAAATGGGGAGAGGCTGACGTTTTCCCCAGAGGGCCAGGGGGGAGTCAGGCTGCTCACTGTCCCCCACTTCTACTCCACTTGTCCTGGAGGTCCTGGCCCGTCTCCAGGTGCCAGCGACAAGAACGTCCATCCCTGCAGACGCCCCGCGGGGCCTTGGTGACGGAGGGTGAGTTCTCCCTCACTGAGTGGGGTCGAGGAAGTGGGACATGGCAGAAAGCTTTGGGGCTGCTTCTGCCGGGGAGGCCGCCCAGGAAGAGAGCTATTTTAAGGCCAGCGGGGCCTGGGTTTCCTGTGGAGGCCTGGCGGACTCTGCCTGGAAATCGGAAAGCGGTGATTGAAGACAGATTCTTGGCGGGACGGCCTGGCTCACTGGCCTCGGGTGCTTGGGCCAAGTGCAGGGGGTAGGCTGCCAGAGGCTCCAAGTGTGCGCTGGGGGGCGGGGGAAGGGCACTGGCTGTGTGTGAAAGGCCTCACTCCTGCTCCTTTCATCCCCAGTCAAGTCCCCAGCAGAGGGGAGGGTGCATGAGTGGTCTCAGGAGTGGGACCTCACTGGTGGTTGGCAGGCTGGGCCCTGCGGAGTTCGCCCTCTCAGGTACCCCCCCCCCCCGCTTTGGTCCAGCACCTGGGGCTCAGCCCGAGACCCTCTCGGACAGGCACCAGGCCTAGGGGCTCCGTGTCCCAAGAGGTCCGCCCTCTGTGCGGAGCTTCTGCTGACCTCCCAGGAGGAGGGCGGTCTGTGTGTCCAGCTCCCCAGGGCCCTTCCTGGGTTCTCAGGGTCACACATGTTGTCAGGCCAAGTGGCAGAATCGGTTTCCGGATCTGACTTTTATACCCCCACACCCCCCATCCCCCATCGGAGCTCCCAGGGCTCCCATCGGCATCCCAGCCCAAACTCGGAGCCTGGCACGAGTGAGGCATGCGGACAATGCTCCTCGAATTGAACTGGACTCGGCCGTGCTGTGACCAGTGGGCCAGCAGTCCCGGCCGCTGCTGAAGACAGGGGGCCTGGTTTTCAGCTGGGACCAGTGCTGGGCAGACGAACCTCGTGGAGGAGCCAGACCAATGGAAGGAGAGCCAGGAGGCCCGCAGCCCAAGGCCAGAGCCCCCACCCCTCCAGCACAGCCTGGTGCACAGGTGTGAGACCCAGGTGTGGGGCCCAGGTGAGGTGCACAGGTGACGCATGCATCCGTCAACTCGCCCTTGGGTGCTGACATTGCACAGCACTCTGCACAGCCCATGTGTCACTCGCTGAGCACTCGCTAAGCACCCCTCGGTGTAGCCCAAGCTGTGGGCAGCACCTCTGGACCTGGAGCTGAAGGCCAGGCTTGGCTTCGGAGGACTTTCCATTCCAGGGAAGGGGAGGAGGAGAGGAACATGCTCTGGCAGCTACAGCTGTCTATCGTGGCCTCAGGCCAGGCCAGCTCCTGCCCAGGGTGCTGGCCCTGGGTGAGGAGGGACCGCCATCTGACAGAGCATCAGAGACAAAGGTCAGTTCTGCGCTGCTACAGCACAGAAGGAAAGCCAAGTTCACGATGGGGAAATGCATGCAGCTGTCATGTTATCGTCACTCAGAATGCCGTATTTCCCTTCAAGTGCAAAACGGCGCTACCCAGCACCTGCCTTTTAAGTCTGCAATCACAGGTCAGGTCTGGAAGACCAGTAGCCCCTCACGCAGCCGTGGGGGCAGGGCGGTCACCATGGCAGTCAGGTGAGGCCCAAGCTGGCTCCAGGGTGGACAGTCCAGTGAAGGGGGCTCCAGGCAGAGGCGGCAGCTGCTCCCTAGCCGGCCCTTCATCCCACCCCAGCTTTAGAGGGATTTTTGGCTCTTTCTACGGGAGCTCTGGGGTTTGGTCAAGGCCTCATCTTCCTCCCGTGCCCCGAGCTTGCGGGAGGGGCCCGCAGAAAGAACCCCGTGGGCGCTGAAGTGCCCGCTGCAGGCGGCCAGCTTGTCCAGGAGCTTCAAGACTGGGGAGGACCTTCTGAGTCTTCCACTGTCGCAGGGGACTTGTGTTCTGTTTTTCCCGTTATCATGTACGTCATTGTACGTGTATGTCCTGTAACACCGGAAGCACGCCACGGGAGCAAAGTTTGTGCTGGAGCACCAGCGGAGCTCACAGCCCAGAGCCCCGGAGGGAAGGTGAGGCGCAGAGCGGGGCTCCAGGCGGGAGCTGGCGGAGCTGCGGGACGCCCAGCGCCCCTGCCCGGCTGCGCCCATGGCTCTCCCATGGCTGTTCTAACTCACAGCTGCAGCGTCATGGGCTCCAAACCACACAGACTCCCCCGCTTATGGTTCTAAGGTCAATGGTCGACCAGGTCGTTCTTCCAGAGGCTCCGGGGAAGGAGCAAGGTCCCTGCCTCGTTCTGCTTCTAGGGCCCTGAGTTCTGGGGCGTGAGGCCCCTTCCTCCATCTTCAAAGTCGGGGTGTAGCATCTTCCAACCCTCTCTGTTTCAGTGGTCACACCGCCCTTCCTCATGCTGACCTTCCTATGAGGTTCTTTCTTATGAGGACGCTTGTGTTGACAGCGGGCCCCCCAGATAATCCGGGCTCACCTTCCCACCTGAAGGTCCTTCCCCCTCGAGGCTCCTTTCGCCTTGAAAGATAATGTGTTCACGGGCTCTGGGGACTAGGACGTGGGCATCTTTGGGGGGCAGTGCATTCACCCCAGCCTGGCACACGGTTTGTCCCTGGGCAAGCCGAGGCACAAGGCTGGCCTGTGCCCATCTGCGTGTCCAGAAATCCCTGCTGTGCAGAGAGCCCTCGGCATTTGCATGTCCCCCCGACCCCCCGCCTCGCCCCAGTCCTGCTGGGGCAACTCCTGGGGTTACAGGTGAGTTGAGTGGAAGGTGCAGAGGTTTCCCAGGTACCCTCCTTGCCCCACCTGCTCACAGCCTCCCCCACAGTCACTGGGTGTTGTAATTGATGAGCCTACACAACACGTCATTGTCACCCAGAGTCTGCAGTTCACGCTAGTGCTGGCCGCTGGCGCGGCGCACTCTGCGGGCCCAGACGGACCTGTGATGATGCGCACCCACCACTGCAGCACGATCGAGAATAATCCCACTGCCCCCAAACCCGCTGGGCTCCACCTGCTGGTCCCGGTGCCCCCCCCCCCGTCCCCGGTGACCACCGCTGACTGTCTCCACAGTCTCCCCTTCTCCAGAATGTCGTGGAGTCGGAGTCACACGGTGTGTGTGCTTTCCACAGGCGTTTAAGTTTCCTCCGTGTCTTTTCGTGGTTCGAAAACTCATTTCTTTTTAGTGCTGAATACTTTTCCACTGTCTGAACGTACGGGTTTCCTGTCACCTGCTGAGGACATCTTGGCCGCTTCCAAGTTTTGTTGGTTGTAAATCCAGGTGCAGCTCTTTGTGTGGAGACGAGTTGCAGCTCCTGTGGGTGACACCAGGAGCGAGCGAGCGGGGCCGCGTGGACAGAGGGCGTTCAGGTCTGTGAGGAACGCCGGCTGCCCTCCACCACAGCTGGGCCTCCTGAGTCCCCACCGGCAGCGGCAGCGAGCGAGTCCCTGCTGCCCCTCGCCCCCGTCAGCGCCTGCTGTCAGCCCTCCAGGTTCCGCCCTCCTGCTGGGGACACAGCACTGTCTCCCTGCTGTTGCCACTTGCGCGTTCCACATGGTGCAGGATGCGGGCCTCTTTTCACAGGCTTATTTGCCACTTGTTCGTCTTCTTTGGTGAGATATCTGTTCAACTCGTTGGCTAGGCATGTTTTATAGCCTTGCTGAGCCTCAGCTTCCGATTCTAGAAAGTGGCAAAGATCATATCTGTGTCAGTCAGGGTCCCAGCATCAGACAGAAGGTCCCCGGGTGGTCCAGACAAGAGGCAGGACTAAAGGGACTCACAGAGGTGGGGCCGGTTAGGGAGCACCCAGAGGCTAGCAGTTTCGGGGAGCTGCCATCCTTGGGGCTGGAGGAACAAGCAGAGAACTTGGGGTTTCACGTGGAAGCTGGGGCCGCTGGGGGGCTGCAGCGTGGCTCAGAGAGCCCATGGGAAGTGCAGGGAAGACCCTGCCCCCAGTCCGCTCCCTGACATCCATTGTCATCCGCCTTCCATTGACCAGAACCAACCAGGCGCCAGAGCCAGGTACAGTCCCCCAGGGTGGGCACAGAGCCCAGCAGCAAATGGGTCTGAGGGGACAGGGGTGCCACAGGTGACAAGTGACCAGCACCAGTCCTTATTTGCTCATTCCTTCTTTCCATAAACATCTATTAGGTGCCTTCTAGTTGCCAAACGCTGTCCGAACCACCGGGCACACTTGGGGTGAAAAAGACACACAAGTCCCCTTTCTCAGGGAGTTTGCATCCTACTGGACAAACTAAACAATAAAGAAATAAGCAGCTGAAGACCATACGGCCAAGTCCAAGTGTAAAGAGGAAAGAGAGCAGGGCAAAGTCAGGGATGAAGGGGAGGCTATGGCAGACGGTCTGGAGGTGGGCACACTCACCTGCGTGTTGCCCCCACTGGGCTCTGCCCAGACACCCTCTGCGCTCTGGGACTCCCTGGCCTGTGACTCGGGTGGACTCACCTGCCCAGGACCCTAGGGGACGCCACCAACCCGCTTCCTGTCCTGGAATGCAGTCACCAGGAAGGCATATGCCTGGCCTGTGCCCTGTTAGCACTCTTCCTGGGGACCAGGAGGCTTCGCTTCAAGTACGCACGGTAGCGGTGGGGAGAGGGGGGTGGCGGTAGATGTGTTAGTACTGAACACAGGCAAAAATATTTGCACAGCGGCATGTCCAAACAGTCCGTCACCGCCTGAACACTGGAAGCCCAGCCAGGCCACCTGGCCCCAGGCAGCTCCTGGCTTCCTCCACCCGGTACTGACAGGTCCTCAGAAGGTTCTTATTCCAGGGGCCACCTCCAGCCCAACACGGTGTCACCAGGGGGTCTTTGTAAATGCAGGGGCGGGTGTGCCCTGCTGGAGAGGTGGGGAGCTGGATCCCCCCCCCCCCCCCCAGCCCTGGGGCCTCATCTCCATCCACCTTTTCAGGGCTTGGGAACCACCAGGAGGGCTTGTTGAAACCCAGATTCTGTAAGTCCGGGTGGGGCCCAAGAATTCGAATTTCTAACCCAAGCCTGCGGTGCCCTTGGCGAGGTCTAACCTTAGCCTTGGGCTATTTAGATGCTGGGTGCACTTGTTTGCTGCCTCTGTCTCCTAAGTCCACATCAGGGACTGGAACTGACGGCCGATTTTCCCTCCGGGTTCCCAGCACCCCGCAGGCCGGGGCTTGGGGAGGGGGCGCTCAGAGGACGTTAGAGGGCCCCGCAGAGTGGGTTCCTGGTCAGAGAGCTGATCTAGGCCACTGTGGTTAGCGGGACGACCCCTTCGGCAGCGGGCACCACCCACAGCCTGCGCAGTGCACCGGGGTGGGGAATCCGTGGGGCGGCTCACGGCTCCCAGCTCCGGCGGGTCCAGCCCCCAGCGGGCTGGGGTCGGTGGCTGTGGGTCCGCGGCCCCACCGGCCGCCTGGCGCGGATCTCCCCGCAGCCCCAGGGTCCCGTAGCCGTGGCTGCGCCGGGCACCCTGCGCGAGCAGGGGAGGCGGGGTGGGGCGGGGCCTCAAAGTCCCCCGCCCTCGGCCCCTGGCTCCGGCTCTGCGCGGTGGCAGCAGCGGCGGCGGCAGTGGCGCGGGGACCCAGGTGAGTGGCAGCGAGGGTCCCGGAGGCCCGCCGGGGGAGGGGGCCGGGTGAGCGGAGGGCCACAAGAGCGCCGCCGTGGAGGGCGGGGGCCTGGGGCTGCGCGGGCGGAGTGGCGTGCGCGTGCGTTTGTGTTGCGCGGAATGCGGAGACTGGGGTGGGGTGGGGTGGGGTGGGGTGGGGTGGGGGGGGGGGGTCCACCTTGAGGAGGTTCCACCCTCTCCCACCTGGTCTCTCCCGGGACCCCCCCAGCTCATCTCCTCTCCCAGTCTCTCTCTTGCCCCCCGCCCCGCCCCCCTGTTCCTACCTGTCCCCGAGTTTCTCTGGGTCTCTGTGGTGCGTCTCCGCCTGTCGGTGCAGCCGCCTGTCCAGCGCCTCGTTCCCTGATCTTCTCCCCAGACACTGCCCGCTCCCCATCCAGGCGCTCCCTCCCTTTCCACTGCCCCTTTCACAGAGCAAACAAAGATGGTGAGGGAGGGAGACACCTCCTTTGACAGTGTCCTGGCTCAGCGCGGGGCCCCACCCCTCTGGCCTCTGGCAGGGGCCTCCGCCACCTTCCTGCAGGGGGCTGACCCTGCAGAGTGTGGGGGTGGACTTGGACAGCAGGCCCCAGGGAGCAGGGGGGGGTCTGTGCCCTCCAGCCTGGGGACACCACCTCCCACACACACCTCCTGACAGGCACACTGGCCAGCTCAGCCCGGTTAGGGCCTGGGCCTCTGGCACAATCAGGTCATGCACGGGGCCCTGCTCACGTGTTCGGCCGACACTTTCTAAGATTTTTTTCCCATGAAGCCAAGGTAGGGAGCACTTGCAGGGCCGGAGGAGGGTCGCCGCCCGGGGGCCCTAGGGTGTGGTCAGCGCCTTCCTGCCTGCAGCCCCCATTTCCCCCATCCTCAGCTGGGCATCCGTGAGAGGCTGCCCTGAGGTCTCGGGCTGTCCAGGTGACTAGTGAGCTCTTGGTGATGGCCTGGCTCTACCCCAGTTCCCTGGGCTCCCAGAGGCCAACCCCTGGACTGCCCCTGGAGGGGGAGGGGCTCCCTCAGGCCTCCTGCGTGGGCCCAGCCCCCCCTTCCTGGAGGGCTGGCTGGGGGCCATGGGAACAAGTCCGGGACTGCTGCCTTGTCCTGCCCCTTGCTGGGCTCCTGTCCTGACCCCGGAGGGGGTCACCAGGAATTTGCATTTTCCAACCCACCCCTCCCTCTGACTCATGTTGGGATGTGAGCCCCCCTGGGCGGTGGCCGTGGACAAGGGGACAAGGCCACCTTGTATAGCTCTTTCACTGGCAGGCAGGTGGGGGGGGGAGCCAAGAGGGTCTTATCCCAGAGTCTGCAGCCCTGCTGCCTGGGGAGTGTGTTCTGTGGAGGCGGGCAGAACCGGGGTGGCACCCAAGGCCTGCACTGGCCGGCTACAGGGCCCTGAGCAGGTCACTGTGCTTCTCTATGGCTCGGTTCCTCACAGAAAAATTGGGAGTCACACTGCCCACCCCCTCCCGGTAGTGGGACACAATGCCGACACCTCGAGAGCCCACTGCCCAGGTGGGGACGCCAGGCCCCCAGGTGGTGGGCACTGCATGTGTGGCTGGCTCTTTGGACCCTCTGGGGATGGGAACGGCCTCTCGGACTTAATGTCTCACCGGCGGGGAAGCGGTCTGTGCAGAAACCGTTGTTAGCTAATGGACTTCCTTCTTCCTAATGGACGGCCTAAAAGGCCTGGCGGCGGCCAAGCGGAATTGTCCGGTCAGAGTTGGGTGACGTTCGGTGGGCCCAGGCCAGGCTGCTGGGCCGGCTCTCTCGCTCTAGGCAGGCTCCAGGCGAGCCGTGTGTCCCAGGGACTCCCAGCAGAGTGCGGAAGGCAGAGACGTAGCTGAGAGCCTGGGCTCTGCCCCAGAGCCCGGGTCGTGGGTGTCGGTGGCTGTGGTCGAAGCCCTCTTCCAGGACATCTGTGAGGACAGTGCAGCTCTCAGGAGACACCCTCAGAGGGACAGAGAAAGCCACAGCCTACCGAGTTCACTCGCAGGTCTCTTGGGCCTGGCGGTGGCCAGGGTACCCCCAGGGAGATGGGGAGACCCGGGTGGGAGGGGCTGATGCACAGGGGCTACTGGAGAAGTGGGGGAGCCTGTGGTCCTCAGAGTCCAGTGGCAGGGCCACACAGCTGCTGTGGGGTCAGAAGCCCAGAGTGGCCCCCAGTGGCTCAGCCTCGGAGAAGGATCGGCCGTCTCCTGGGTGAGAGGCGGGAGGCGTGAAGTAGAACCTTGGATGTTGTAAGGACTTGAGTTAGTGGGACAATGAGGTGGCTTCCCCCCCAGTGACAGTGCAACCCTCTTTTCTTTTAACCAAATCCCTCTTTTATGTCTAAAAATCGAATCTTGGTTGGGAGTGCCGCGTGGGATGGGGGCTTTGAAGTCTGCCTGTGAGCAGACTTCCTGGGTCTCTGATGCGGGAATCCCTGGCTCCCGGGACTGGAGCCGCCCACGGGCCTTGGCCCTGGCCTTGGCCTGTCGGTAGCTCCCAGGGAGGCCCAGAGGGGCAGCCCAGCTGGGCCAGGGAGGAGCGGCAGATGCTGGGGAGCCCAATCAGGCCCACTGCTGTAAACCTCTGCGGTGCCATTGAGCAGCTGTGTGGCCTTGGGAGAGCCACCCAACCTCTCTGAGCAGGAGGAACAGACTTGGAGTTGGTCCCGGCACCGCCAGGTGGCAAGTGCCCAGGCCGGGCCCCAGCTGAAAGACCATCGAGAAAAAACATCTGCGGTTTATGTCTGCTGGGAGTGCTGCTGTCCTTCGCCCTGACTCTAAAGCCTGGGTTTGCCTCTTGAAGGCAAGCACCTACTGTGTGCCTGGCCTGTATGAAGACTCCCCCAGGCGCTGTGTCATGCACCCCACCCCCAACCAGCACAGAGGGGATCAAGGCCAAGGCAGCCAACAGATGGGCACGCTGAGGCTCGGAGAGGCCAGGGGCTGCCCGGGCTTTCTTCACCCCTTGTAATACGAGGAGCACATGCCCTGTTCCACAAAGGCCCAGCAGCTCCCAGATAGGGACGGTGACCTGCTTAGCGATGGCCGCCCAGCATCCTGCCCTGTAGGTGTCTCACCCTTTGCCGTGGACCGCATCTTGGCTCGGTGCCGCCACCGCGTGGACAGTGATGTAAAAGGCAGGTGTGGACCCCTGAGACTAGCCCCCAAGGCCCAGCAGGACAGCTGCTCAGCCCCGATCAACAACCCACCCCTTCACCCCTCTGAGTCTCAGGAGGGTCCCTGTTCCACAGTGAATGGGGGCTAAGACCCCCGTGTCACAGGGCTGCTGGAGGAAGAAGTGAGGGGTTGTGATGTCACATCTCTGGGAGGTGGCAGGGGCTTGAAACTTGGCAGCTGCGCTTACTGTTGCTGTTTGGGTCTTGTCGCCCCAGGGAAAGTGTAGACCGTTGCACACGGGAGCCAGGCTCTTTGCGTTCGCAGGCCCCACCCAGGGCACGCCCAGTCACGTTTACTAACCCGATTCCTGACCTCTGAGCCTCCAAATAGAGTGTCTCCTTATGGGCGGGGCACCAAGACAGTTACACAATGTCATCTTGTCCCCCACTTCCACAGCCATCAGCTCCATTTCAAAACAGGGTCAGAGAGGATGGTGGTCCTGCCCAAGGGCACACAGCTGGAAGGGGAGTCGGGAACACTCCCTGGAGGAGGCGGCAGTGGCCCAGGCCAGCAGGACTGGGCGTTTGAGTGGGCCAAGGAGCAGAGAGCTGGTGTGTTAGACATGGGAAGAGGGAGATGGGAGCCCTCCGTGGGGCAGGCCTGAGCCCAGAGCCCAGCACCCAGCACAGAGTGCGGGTGAGCGTTTGCTGACCTGAGCTGGCCTGAAGTCACCGGGGGACAGGAGTGAGCTGGCTGCCTGGGCTCCTGACCTCACCCCTCACGCACCCTGCCCACCACTTCCTTCTGTCTGGGCAGGAAGGGGTGCTCCTCGGGCTCGCAGGCTGCAGACACCTTCGCAGGGACCACTCCGTGAGCAGTGACAAAAGATTCATCAGACACTGGCAGCTGGGCTTCCCCGCGTGGGACAGAGCCGGGGGCAGCCCCCGCCCCAGCCTGCAGCCTCGCCGAGTTCCGCTGAGTCACGGGGAGCTGGGCCCCGCCTGCCTGCGGGCTCCTCGCTCCTGTGCCCTTTGCCCACATGGGTGCCTCCTAATGTGTAAGCCATTTGACCGCCCGCGAGGCCAGGGCTCCCAGCGAGGTTAGTGCTGAGGATTTCAGAGCTCGCCCCACGGGAGGGCGCAGGCCTCGGCCAAGGCCGCACAGGCAGAGAAGGCCAGAGGGCCAGGAGCTCCCTGCACCCACCCCTGCAGGGTCACACCTCCTGACTCCTCACGGCACCCCAAAAGGTAGGTGGTCCTTTTGTGCTTCCCTTGAGGTGAGGACACGGGGATCAGAGCTGGGTGCAAGATGTCCCATCTCCTGGCTGCTGGTGGCCGAGCAGAGGTTTGGCCCCAGTCTCACCCCTGTCCCTGCCGTGCCGAACTCAGTTCTTGCCCTGAATCAGGCCTGGTGTCTCTCCATCTCGATCCGAAGTGGAGCTGTGACTTTGCGTTTGTCGTTTTGATGTCCAGAGTAATGGCTACAAAAAAAAACACAGTAGCAGATGGCCTCTTCCCACCGCCCTGCGGAGCGGCAGGAGGACGGGCTATCAGGTGCTCTTGCTCGCTCATTCATAAAACACGCTCTGGTGCACAGGCCAGGGCATGGGGGCGCTTCGCTGTGGGGTGGGAGCCCTCGGAACCAGAGGGCCAGGTTCGGGGCCTGGGCCTGCTCTCTGATGACGTGCCTGCGTGTGGCCTCTGGCAGACTGCTCCGCCGCCCCGAGCCTCGGTCTCTGATTTGTGAATTGGGGGTACGTGCTTTCTTGAGCGAGGGTCACGCCTGTGTCCCTGTTCTCTGTCACATCCGTCCGATGGGCATCATCGATTGGCCTTGGAACGGGTCTGGTTTCCAGAGGCCCCAGCAGGCTTGGCGCGATCCGCCCTCCAGGAAGGAACCTGGAGCTGGTGTTCCGGGGGCCTTTGGATCTGATGGTGGGAGGTGGGAGTTTCTCCTAAGCTGACTTCTGCAGGAAACTGGCCCCTGGAGCCACGGTCACTGTGAGGGGGAGCCGGTCGGTCACACACAAACTCTGGGTGTGAATCCTGTGGGTGGCTATGGTCTCCTGCACCCTCCGGTCCCGGACCCGGGTCCCTGTGGCCCCCCTCACTGCCTGCCTGTGCACGCAGGTCCTGTCCCTGCCCACCCTGTGCCTTCCCCTCCGCCCTCAGAGCCTCCCCCTGGCATCACTCTGCCTGGAACGCTTTTCCTCCCTTTTTCACTTGGGGGCTTTCATTGCTTCTCCAAGCCCCTGTTAGCGGGTGCCCTCCTCTTCCGGGAAGCCTTCCTGGCTGCCCGAAGTCCATCCCAGGCTGGGCAGGCCGCAGCCCCTGCCATACCCTCCATGCCGGAATTTTGCTCATGTCTTTGATGTAGCCCTGGAACCTCCTGTTGGAACGCCCTCTTCCCAGGCCCCCTTCCTGCAGCCTGGGGGTCCAAGGCCAGGCTCTGCCCCATTCATCTCTGGGTTCCAGGGTCCAGCCCAGGGCCGGCACAGAGCGGGACCCCAGGGGTGTCCAATGAATGAAACCGAGAGTGAGTGAGTGGTAGACATTCAGGGTAGGACCTGCCGCTGAGACAGGAGGGAGCCTGGAAGGTGTGCCCCACGTGACCTGGATCCGTGGCCAGGGCCTCCGGTCCCCTGACGTCACAGAGGATCGGGCCCAGTGTGCACGTGACCCAGTCACATTTACATGCTTGGCTGGACGGCGGGGAATCCGGATTTCTGGGGCTGAGGCTGGGGTGGGGAGCGTTGTAGGGGTCAGGAGGGCGGCCCTCTCAGCCTCAGCCCCCATCTCGGAGCTGCGTGCCCGCGAGCAACTCACCCCCTGCCCCCGCCCTGGGCCCGCACCCATTCCGCAGACCCGGCGTTTCGTTTGAGGGAGGGGGCGGGCAGTAGGCTTGTGCTGGCCAGTCCCGCACAGTGGTGTCCCCACCGGCTGTGTCACCACCGCCTGGCAGGGAAAAAGGGCTGGAAGGAAGGGGCCAAGACGGGCGGCTGCTTTCCTCGTCCAGCATGTTTGTATGTTTCAAACGTTCTCGAGTTCACTCAGTGACGTCGCGTGTGTGTGTGAGATCCTCTTGCTAACCCCCGAGAGACAACTGCTCCAATGCCCCAGCGCCTGCCCACTGGGGCAGTGATGACCGAGGCAGGCAGATGGGACACAGCCCCGTGGCTGACGGACATGTCACGGGCAGATGGAGGCCCCAAGGAGGCCCAGCCCTGCCTGCGGGCTGCCAGCTGCCAGCTTGCTGACGGGCGGGTTTGCCAGGCAGGCAGGTGTGCGAGAGCCAGCGATGCCGCCGGAGACCTGGAGGGGGCGAGGTGGTGGTGGGAGAGACCCTGCAGGGAGAGGGGCCGGGCCAGGTCCTGAGTGACTGGCGGGGAGGGAATTCCTCTTAGGATCCAAACAGCGTCATCCCCTGAGGACACACCCACCGCCTACCAGCGGGGTTGAGGGGGACTTTGCACTAAGGAGCCCTTGAGACTCTCTTACCCTGACCCTATGGGGCAGGCACTGCTGTGTCCCCATTTTACAGAATAGGGACATCAAGGCCAAGCCCTAGAAGTGATGGAGCCGCACTTCAAACCCAAGTCTGTTTGTTCCCAGAGCCCGGCTGGGAATAGCTGGCCCCTCCAACAGCCCTCGCTCGTCACCGAGCCTCCAGGGCCTTTGCTTGGTCATTTGCAGAGTGGAAGTTAGAAAGCCACAGGACAGACCCAGTGATTGCCCTTCCCAGAACTAGTTCTAAAGCCCGCCCCCGGAGCTGCCGTTCCCGCACCCCCACCCCGAGCTGTGGTCAGAGTGCTTCCCTGAGGCCACCAGTCAGGGGACAAGCCGGAAGCACAGGAGGGACCTTGGGGACAGGGCCGTGAGAAGAATAAGCCACAGGTGTGGGAGAGGGACTCAATTCCAGGAGAGCCCTGAGCAGCGGCCTAAAGGAGGTCAGCCCGGCCCAGCCCGGGGCCGCCCGAGGGAGCGAGGACTCAGCCTCAGGGCGGTGGGGGCAGCCAGACAGCCCGAGAGGGAGCGGCTCTGGGGCCCTGGGCCTCCATGCTGAGGTCTCAGAGGCTTCGGGGAGCATGTCTGCCCCTCAAGTCACCAAGGTGACCTCTGCTTTACCCCAGGGTGTGAAAAACCAGCCCAGTGAAGGGTAAAGGCCTCCTCCCTCACAGTCACGGTCGGAGGCCATCCCCTTGGTCGGAGCGCGGGTGGTCACCGTGCGCAGCGGGTGGGGGAGAGGGAAGGAGCCCAGCTGGGGCCCACCATCCTCCTTCCCTGGCTCCACTAGGAGAGGGTGGGGGTCCCCTGCCCGCTGGGGGTTTTCAGCTGGGTGGGCGAGGTGGGTGCCCTAGGGGTCGCCTCAGAGGCTGTGATGTAGACCCCACGGCGTGCTCCGTGTGGGCTTCTGTCCCCCAGCAGGTAAAACAAGGACACCTCCCACCTCCCCCGAATCCAGTCTACCTCCCAGAGCACACATGAGGGCCACAGAGACACTGAGGTCAGCAGGCAGGGTGCCAGGCCTGGCCAAGGTCAGAGTCAAATCCGGGACTCAGCTCCGTGTCTGGCGCATAGCAGCCTCTCAAGAAACACTTTTTAAATGAAAACGAGGGAAAGGGCCAGTGGCCTGTGGCATGTCGCCCTGCCCTCGAGGCCGGGAATGCAGCGGGCCCGGGCCCTGTGGGGGCACTGGACCCTGTGTGGGTGCCGGGCCACCGCCATGTGTGGTGGGGTGGGGCCCGTGGAAGCAACTTGGGGGCTGAGGTCACCCTAAGCAGGGTTTTGCAAGATGAGTAGGGGTTGGCCAAGCAGACCAGGTTTAGGGGAAGTCACCCCAGACAGGGCAAAGGGCAAGGGTGAGGCTGTGAACTTGACCTGGCCTCTGACCCGAATTTGCTCCAGAGGCCTCGGCGAGGCTCCTGGCTCCCCTCCACTCCCCGCAGGCACCTGAGGCCTGGGCCCCCTGCGTGGGCTGGGAGTCTGTGACCCTGTGCTCACCCCTTCGCCCCACCCCTGCAGCAAAGCCGTGGAGACCCCTTCCTGTCGTCTGCCCCCCAGAGGCTGGGGAAACCCCTGCAGCTGAGCCAGGGCGGGAGGGGCTGAGCAGGCAGCCTCAGCTCCCAGGGCATCGGCGTCTTACCTCCATCCCCACCTTATCTGCCACCCACACAGGGAGCCACAGAGAAAGGCCCAGACCTCGGTTACTCAGAACCAGAAACTGCCGGGAAGAGGTGAGGAGAAGCCCTCGGTAGAGGCCGGGCCAGCGTCTGGGCAGGGCCGTCCTCCCACGCCCAGCACCCCAGGGGAGGGCTCAGGGGACGGCAGGTGCCAGGACACCATGTCCACCTGCCAGCTCCTGGCCCCAGCCCAGGTCCCAGTGGGCCGTGGACCTGCCCAGGCCCTGGTCCCTGGGCAGTTGGACCCACAGGGATTCCTGTCTCAGAGGCTCTGCTCTGAGCGCCGCGCCCCAGGACCTCCACCCAGCCCGGGGGCATGCCCCCAGTCACCACAGTCCCAGGGGTTGAAACTGGTGACTCTTCCGAGTGACAACCACCTGTGGCATCAGTGAAACCCCAGGGGGCCCAAGCAGGTCACACCCAGGAGCTCATGCCGTTGCCCTGGTGAGCGGCCCTGTGAGTGTGGTTTCCCATCTCACAGGTCGGGAGGCTGAGGCTCAGAGGACGCAGCAAGTGAGCGGTGCGGGCCGAGGGGTGGGGCGACTGCGTGGTGCTCTTGGGGCCCCCGTGGGCCTGGATCCAAGGCCAGCCAGCCTGCCCGGCCCACAGACCAGGGGCTCCCAAATTCATGCAGGTGCAGGAGGGCAGGCTGGGACCGGGCCCGGGGCTTTTCAGCTCAACAAGCTGCGCGTAACCATTTCCACCCAACCCCCCAGGGCTCACAGAGCCCGAGCTATGGGCCTGGCTTCCTCTCAGCACCGAGGTGGATGGGTAAGGGGGGGACCTCAAAGGCCCCCACCTCTTATTTCACATCCAGGGGCCTTTCTTTCATCACCACAACCTCATGTGCCCACCATCCCCAAGTTCTATCTTTTGCTGGTGGCAGATCTTGGGGCCCGTGAGGCCGGGATGGAGAGGCGGGGCTGTGGGGCGGAACTCCCTGAGACCCACCCTCCAAACCCCTCACACCCCCAAGGTCAGCCGTGCAGCACCCCCTCTGCTCCCTGCTTCTAGGCCCCTGCCTCCCCGGGGACCTGGCTCCTGCCCCCCCTCAGACCACCCTCACTTAGCTTCAGTCCAAGCACAGCTCAGGGCCGTCCCAGAGGGAGACCCTGCCTGGGTGAGCACCAGCCGAGTAGCCTCGCCGCCAGCTCTGGGCAGCAGCTGCACAGGGGCAAAGCTGGGGAGGCCAAGGGGCCCTCGGGTCACCTCTTCGCTTTGCCCTGACTGACCTTGTGGGCTGTGCTGCCCACTCCAGAGCCCCTCCCAGTGGACTGTTGTGGCATTACATGGGATGAGGTGCAGAGTTGCTAACCACAGGGGCAGTCCCCAGGTCTTAGCCCTTCCGGTTACCTGCTGCGTGACCGGGCGGTCAGTTCCCTCCGCGGGGCCTGGTGGGGCTGCCCAGCACCCAGTGGGACCTTTTGCTGCTTTTCTCACTCACTGTCACAGCCCTGCTCCAGGGAGACCCGGCATGTCCCACCCCCATGTGAGGCCTTGGTCTTCCCATCTGTAAAATGGGCAGCTGGGCTGGAGGAACTCCAGGGGCCTTTGGGCCTGGCTTCCTGTGGGTGACAGCAGGGTGGGGAGGGCCTGGGGACAGGGTCTCCCAGCGTCCTTCCTGAGGCCACCAGGCCACTTCCTCCGGCTCCCGTAGTGTTGGCCTGAAGAGGAGGGCCAGACGGTTTGCGTGAAGTGCCCTTGCTTACCCTCCGTGGCAGCTCCCAAGCTTAGGGCCAGCAAGGTGTGGGACCCCTGACGCACGCAGGTGTGTGAGCCAGGTGAGTGAAGGAGGGCTGGATGTCTCCGGGGCCGCGGAGCCTGGGAGAAGCGCCCCTTCCCTCCAGACCCCCTGGGAGAGGAACCCTGCCGGTCTCTGCTCCCTACCTCTCCCGGCCCAGGAAGCGGGCGAGGCGGATTCCCGCTGCTCCCCTGCCAGGGGTGCCGCCGGGGAAGCACTGTGTCTGCTGTCCTGCTCCCGGCCACCTCGCCTCCCACGGCTTCCCTGGCCCAGTCTGGACGGCGGGGTTGGCGGTACCTGCCTCAGACCGTATCGCCGCAGCCTGACTGTACGGAGACACCCTTCAGGCCTGTGCTTGGCTGTTAGAAAGCGCTTGTGATGCGGTGCTTGTGCTTGTGTTATTGCTGTAATTGGTATAAGATGTACCCAGATTTGTTTTTAGAAAGGACACGCTGGGAGTTCCAGTACACGTGTGAGTTATAGACAGAGTTTTTGGACTGAGCTTCCTAGCAGGAAAAGCAAAGAGGGAAAGAGGATGACTCACTGGATTCATAATGCCCTTAAGACGAAAACACAGCTTTTCTTGGTAATGAGATCCAAGGGACGACCCTCCTAGGGGCCCCCATCAAGGGTCCCCATGTGATGCGTTGAGCAGCGTCCTCAGTGCCCCTGTGACCTGTCTTGTTCCGAGCACCTGTGTCTGGAGCACATCCAGGCTCTCCTGACCGCAAGGGAGAGGAGTGGGGCATCCTCAAGGGGCTGGCACACGGGACCCAGCAAAGCCCCGGAGCCTTGAACTTTCATGTGTTACCACCTTCAAAGTCCATGAGGAGTTCACCTCAATCTGTGAGAGAGTCGAATGTGTTGAACTACTAAAGCAATGTTTTCCCTCCTCCACTCAAATCTGTGGGGACCGGGGATGCTCCACACAGGGGGCGGGGCTCATTCCTCAGCCCTTTAAGGGAGGGCCCTCGAAGCCACGCCCTCCCCCAGCAAAAGGCCCACTGGCCTTCAGGAGTTATTCGGACGTGAGCAGAGGGACTCCAGGCCCCGGCTTGGCAGGCAGGCCGTGACCTAGGGTGGCGGGGAACAGCGTGCTACCTCCTGGGCCCACTCATGAGTACGGTTCCTCCCAGCTGGGCTTCTGTCAGGCAGCAGGAGCAGAAAGCTCCAATGGACCTCGAAGTGCATCTGTTCAGGCGCAACCCATGTGACCCAGATGTCAGACACTTGAGGAAGTAGGGACTTTCACACAGATCGAGGGACACCAAGGAAAGACAGGGAAGTCAACGCAGAGACTGGCGACGGTCCCTGCTCCCAGGTCCTGTCCACTCTCACAGCCCTAGACACCCAGGAAGCAGGTACTGGGGTGGCTGATGCCCTGAACCCTGGCTTCCCACCGGCACCGGGCTTCACGGCATCTGTCCGTGTAGGGACGGCCCAACCTGGGGAGGAGTTTTACAAAAATGCATCGGAGCCAAATAGAGGGCACACCTGGAAATGGGATCCCCACAGACTGAGAAGACTGCTTCCCAGGTGGCAGTTTGCAGCCTGTTCTGTGTTCGGAATCAAGGGGGGAAGGGAAGGTGCTGTATGAAGGCGGGAGAGAGCGAGGCAGGATCGGATCGAAGGAGAGTTAGCAAGACCGTGCGTCTGCTCGAGATGAAGATGAACCTCGAACCAAAGACGTTCTGTGCCTGAGGAGTGACTCCCCACCGGGACCTGCCTGGGTGGGACCTGTCATCCCATCGTCCCTTGCAGTGGGCAGCTCTCTGAAGGACCCTTCTCCGGCCACACGCCCTGTTCTATTCTACTTTCCCTTCGTGGCTTTGAATGATGTCGAGCAAGTTCCTTTCACAGACTCTTTCCAGTCGCTCTGCAGCTGGAGCACTGGGGGACATCAGTGCAGTCCGCTGTTGTTTGCTCTGCTCCCTCATGGGGGCCAGACTGCTTGTGTGATGTGTTGCTCAGCATCCTGAGTTCATTTCCAGCCTGGCTTTACCGGAGGACATTCAGGAGGCCTGGCCTGTGGGCGCCCCTCACCCGCCCCCGCAGCCTGGGGCCACTTTCATGTTATTGTTCAGGTTTCCCCACCAGAAAGTGACAGACAGCGGGGGCAGCCAGAGCCTCAGGGGACTCGGAGCTTTTTCCTGGCGACTTTCCTTCTCATCTCTGTCAGTGTAGCGAAACGTTCAAACCTACAGAGAATTTTGGGTGAGTTTATCTGAGCCCAACTGAGGCCTGTTGCCAGGAAGCAACATCTCAACGGGTTCAGCAAGGCCCCCCGAGAATGGCAGTTTAGCACCCTACTCCCTGAGGGCAGTCAGAGGAGGGGCCCCAAGGGGGCTGCGTGAGGCCCACTGGTGACAGCCTAGAGGGGCGGCAGCAAGCAAGGCCGGGGGGGGGGGGGGGGGAGCTCTGGGACTGGAGGAAAGGAAGATCACAGACTTCTCCCCTGCAGGAGGGAGACGAGAGCAAACTCTCCGCAGGGAACAGGGTAACAGTGACTGCCAGGGGGGTGTGGTCTCAGCTGGTGCCCCAGGGCTTTGGGGAACAGAGAGGTTACTCTGACATTCCACAGGTGCACAAAGACAGCAGACAGGCTTCTGGAAGGTAAAAGTTGTCCTTTGTTAGGGAAAACACCAGCCTAGGCCCGGACTAGCTGCCCTGAACCGCCTTTCGTTAATAAGCTCTCATTGTGGCCCATCCTCTGTGGTCACTTGGGGTCTCGGAGCGTGTGAGGTCGCCTCTCACTCCTCCCCTCCTGCTCGGCCCCTTCCTTCCACATCTGTGTCCGTGGGCAGATCTTTCTCCCAGCTCCCCAGTGTTGGGGGGGTGCGGCCCCCTGAAACCCCTGCTGTCTGACACCCTGCTTGCTTGGGGTCTTGTCTTCTGACTGCTGGTTTGAACCTGTGTCGGCACCCCTCCTTCCCTCCAGAGGCTGCCACAGACGTGGGAAAAGTCAGCATTTGTGCTGCCTGACCCAACCAGCAGGGACAGGGATTAAATCTTCAGGAGCGTTTCATTCAGACACTGTCGGTCTGAGAAGACGGCAGGTTACGTGCCCTAAAACAGGGGTCCCCGACCCCCAGCCATGAGCAAAGCTCGCCCGAGCTCCACCTGCCGTCTCCCCACCGTCCACAGCAGGGGAGTGAGGCTCACCTGAGCCCCGCCCCCGGCCCCTCCCCATGGACAGTGGGACTAGCGAGGCTCACCAGTCTCCCCCACCACAAAACGGGTTCGTGGTGCCAAAAAAGATTGGGGACCGCCGCCCTAAAGGGCCGTCTTACATTTCATTTCAAGCTTGACCCCTTTTATAAGGAGAAACAAAAGTCTAGGTAAGGGGTCTGGAATTCAGGAGAAGGGTTAATCTGATAACAGCTGCAGTCCTGCAGTTTCCCAGCGGCCTTTCATTTGCTGGGGGGGATTCTCCGTCCGTGTCCACCACCCGCCACCCACCACCCTCCTGGGGCACGAAGGTCGAACGCCTGTGGGCTCCGGGAGTCGGGGTGGGTGATACCTTCAGTTGCTGGAACTGTAGTGTTTTATACATGCATTCGTTACAAAGATTATTAACTGTAACTTTAAAACTGAAAACTTTCCAGCCCGAGAGGTCCCCCATGACCACCACCCTCACTTCAAGTCCAGGCTTTGCAGCGCTTTCCGGTGGCAACCGTTGTGTTGAGACCGGAAAGCTGGCGTTGGCGCTGCCTGGCACCTGCTACACTCAACAGGCAGAGACGGGGCTGAATCCCTGTGGGGGCTTCATTCAGATGCCGGCGATCTGAGACAACAGTGGTCTGTACCCTAACAGACAGACCGTCTTAAATTCCTTTTTCCAGCCTTCCTATAAGAAGAAAAGTGTAGGGAAAGGGGGTGGAATTCGGGGAAAGTCAATCCAGGGGAAAGCTGCAGTGTTCTTTCATCTGTGCCCCGGGCGGGGGACATCCCACCCTGGAGTGCAGTGGCTCCGGTGCCATCGGATGGCCTGCACTCCTCCGGAGGCACAGTGGTGGGACTGGGTGTGGTCTCCTGCAGTCGGGGTCCTACCTTCAGTTCCTGAAACCATAGCTTTTTACATGCATTGATTGCTGAGCTTATTAGCTATCACCTGAAACTAAGACCTTTCCGACATCTGAGCCCCCCATCAGGACCACTTAGAGCGCATTGGTAGAGTAGAACCGCGAAGAGTACGGGTGCTGGCCCTGACCCATGTGGCCCAGTTGGTTCGGTGTTAGCTCGCAAAGTGAGGGGTCATGAGTTCCATTCCCAGTCAGGGCACGTGAGCAGACCGGATGCACGGGGTGTGATGAAGGCAAGATAAACCTTTCACTGGGGAAGCTTCAGCCCGGGCAGGACTGCCCCCTTGACCTGCCCGGTGAGGGGCTGAGGGTCAGGCCGCCCTGCGAGGTGACTGTTGGTTAGCTCTGTGCCGGCCGGTGCCCATTTCACCCACAGCCGCAGGGGCGGAGGCCTCGGTGCGCCCAGGTGTGGAGACGCCGCCGCTCCGTGAGCGTTGCTGCACACGGCCAGCGCCTCGCCAGCACCTCGCCAGCCCTCACTGCCATCCGCATTCTGTGCGGTGTAACCGCAGGAGCAATGCTGTCTTAGCGATGACGTGAGCATCGTCAGCCTGGCCCCGGTAACGCTCCTCACTGTCTTACGAGCTCACTCGTGCATTCAGGAGACGTCTGGGATGTTTCCTTCCAGCGCGTCTAGGAGATGGTGTCGGAAGGAGCTTCCTGGTTGCGTGGTTCTCAAACCGTCCGGCTTCATGGCCTTTCAGCCGGTCATCCAACCCTCCCCCCAGGTGCCGACCTCTTGCCCAGCACTCCCTGGGTGCGTGACGCTTCTGTCTCATTCACCTTCAAAACTCAGACTGACGTAGGGTCCAGGGAAATCCGGCTCGGCCACCTGCCAGCTCGGTGACTCACCTTTCCGTCTGTGCAGGTCTCCTGCCCTGATCTGCCCCGCCTAGGCCAGGTGTGGTTTGGGAATTCCTGTCCGATCTCTGTGGCAACTAGAGTCTGTCCCACCTATAAGTGGGGACAGTTTCTGCACAACCCGCACCGCGGGTCAGGGTTTGCAGCCCCTGGGGCGGTGGGAGACATCTAGCAGTCTGCGGGGGGGAGGGGCTGGACTCATCTCCAACAGGGACACGGGGGGCTTGACCGCCAAGGGGCCCCAAGGTGTCCATGGGCAGGGAAGTACTGAGAGGAGGCATCTGAGGTCAGGGGTTCTTGTGGGGTCAGCTCATCGGAATCCTGAAGGCAGGCCAGCCGATAAGATCCCGAGTGTGAGAACTTGTCCTGCAAGGGGTCTGGTTCAGGCTGGGTTCTACAGCAAGGGGAGGGGAGCCCAAGGTGGGGCCTCATCAGCGCAGACCGGTCCGTGTGCGGGGCCTGTGCGGGCAGGGGCCATGGCCTCGGGGGAGCCTGGTCTGACGGGGAAGGGCAGACCCTGTCCTGAGACGGAACACATGACAGGGGGCGGTGGCCGGGGGACCCTTAGCTGAGTCGTGTCGGGAGGAGAAAGTTGCTGCCTGTGGGCACTGGGTCGCATGGGGCAGCTGGTGACCGTGGCCCTCGGGCCAGGCCCCTTCTCAGCATTTCACGGCTGCAGATACACTCAGAGCCTTGGGCTCACCCAGGGAGGAAGGCGTCAGGATTCTGTGGGGGTTCAGGACGAGTCACCCCAAAGAGATGCCTCTGTGGTACGTGCATAGTTTTGAGCTAAAAGCAACCTGAGCTGTGGGTTCACGAGGAAGGTCTGCACCTCCCCGTCACTAGCAGGACCTGGGAGCAGGGCCGGGCTCGTAAGCAGAGTGTGTCAGAGGTTGCCTCTTCTCACCGGCCTGTGCCGTGAGGCAAACCACTCATTACGGGGCACGCGCACTTCCGGACGTCCGGCTGTGACCAGAACCCCCACGGTGCCTCGGGGGGCCTCACGCACCCCGTCCCCTTCTGCCCCCGAGGCCGCCATGCCCTCGAGGTTTCTGGCTCTCTCCTGCGGGCAGGGCTCCTGTACATACGTACGTATGTACGTACACAGGAAATCTGTTTTTTTTCTCTTGCTACTGTCTCATCTATTTAGTTATTAGAACAGCTAAAAGAACCTCGAGGGTGCGGTTTCTTCCTCTCCCACATTCCCATTTTTACAGAGGAGGAAACTGAGGCACAGGTAATTGAACAGCCCGAGAGGTCAGCTCCGACCTGCGGAAGCCACAGCCCACCCCCAGCTCGAGGCTGCCCTGCCTCCCGCTGTTATCGGAATCACTGAACCAGAGACCAGAGGGAGGGGCGGGGCGGGCAGCCGGGGCGGAGGGCAGAGCCTGGGTAAAGGCCAGAGTGGGAAGCAGGCAGGGAGTCTGGAGAACAAGCCACGGCTTTGTCTCCTGGCAGGGGGGTGGGGCGGTGAGAGAAAGGGGGCCGGCGGGGCAGACTGGGAGATGAAGCGGAAAAGGAAGGGGTGGAAGGCTGTGCCCGGACTGTGGAGGGTCCTGGCCGCCCAGCACGGAAAGTTGGAGTTCATCCCGCCGGCAGAGGGGGCCTCCCTCTGAGCCCGCGGTGCAGGTCACAAGTGGGGGGACAAGCAGGAAGTGCAGGACACGTGGGCACAGGGACAAGTGACTGCTCGCCACAAGATGCATTCTGGCTGCCGCAAAGGGGTGGCAGTGGGATGGTCCTGACCCTTAGGGGCTTGGGGGCCCAGAAGGCTTCAGGGACAGGGCCAGGCCGGGGCCTGGGACCCAGCAGGGACGGAGAGGACAGCAGGGGAGCAGTACCTGCCGGGGCTTGAGGTGGGGAAGGTCCCAGGCTCCACCGGGGGTGCCTGAATTCAGTCCACAACCCACCTTGGGGGAAGCCAAAGACTGGAATGGGGACTCCAGCACCCATCCTGGTCCTGCCCCCTGCCAGCCTGTGACCCTGCAGGTGACATCAGGATCCGGGACCTCCGTGTGCTGGCAGGGTCACCGTGGGGCCATGTGGGCCGGGCCGGCTAGGAAAAGTACTCAGTAAGGGGTGCCTCTCACCCCCATGGGGAGATGGGGCCCCACCCGCCCGTCCAGAGAACCTCAGCCTCAGTTTCTCCGTCATTTAGTCCCTCCCTTCATGGACTGAACTGCGTTCTTGTGGAAGTAGGGGTGGCGAGGGGAGCACCCTCCTAAGGCCCCCTCCTCGCTGGGCGATTGGGCTTCATTCACAAAGTCAGCAGCACAGGCCAAGTCGTGGTACCACGCTGTCCTTCCCCAGCCGGATCTGCGGGTGGCTGGGACAGGGGTTCCCGCCTCTGGGGCCATCAGGGGGCGCAGTGAGGGGGTTCATGGGCCAGAAAGCACTTCCTCAGACCCCACCTCCCCATCAGGTCCTCCCTGTTACCGCGGCCCCCTCCCTCCGGAGCCTTGCCTGACCAGCGTGAGTTCTGAAATCCACAGAAAACTTCCTTCCTTCCAAGGATCCTTCCAGGGAAAGGCTGCGGGCCAAGAGGGGCCCCGGGGGGAGACTAAACCTGGCAGTCGGGCCCAGGCCGTCCACCTCTGCCCTGTGTGGCCTCAGTCCGCACGTCCGCCCTGTGTGGGGGTGATCCCGAGGCCTGCCTTGCAGGGCCGCTGCCCGTATTCAGGTCAGGAAATGCCATGGGGCCCCGGCACTGGGTGGGCACAGAGAGGCCCAGCGCTGCCCACTGTCCACACCCAGGGGCCAGGGCCACGTGTGACGCCTCCGGCAGAAGGCCCTGCTCCCAAGCTGGACTCCTGGACCTGTGCGTCCCGACCCTAGAACTTGGTGAAGAGGGGTCTGGGGGCACTGGGGCTGGCCTTTCCGCACTCGGGCGGGGTGGCCTGGGCGCCGCGGTCAGAGCCAGGGCTGGGGAAGAGCAGGCCCTGCGAGGGGAAAGCACTGCCTTGAATCAGCACAAACGGGCTGGCCGACCACAGAGACACATTTCTCCCAGGCCTGGAGGCTGAAGTCTGAGGCCACGGGGTCGGGGGTCACGCTTCCTTGTCCCCTCCAGCTGCTGGCGGCCGCCTGTCTGCACCGTCCAGGCGCTGCCTCCCTCCCCCACGGCCACCTTCCTCCGTGTCTCCACCTGGTCTTATGTCAGCGTGTCAGGCACAGGGTTCAGGGCCCACCCTTCCCCAGTCAGATCCCCTCTCGACCTGATCACACCCACGTCCAAATAAAACCGCTGTCACAGGCACTCGGACTAGGACTTCAGCATGTGTTTGGGGTCCCAGCTCCACCCACAGCAGGAGAGCGGCATTCGATCCCCAGACCCGGCCCCGCAGGCAGGTCGCCGCCTCTGTGTCCTACTCAATGCGTGGGCTGCGTACCAGGCGGGCGAGGTGGCGTCTCTGGGCAGGAGGCTTGAAGGGGCAGCGCCAGGGTGGCCTCGGCCTAGCACCCGCCCCCTTGCTCCTCGCCTCCGCCTCCGTCCGAGATGCTGAGGAAAGTAAAGAAACTGCAGCTGCTGTTTACTCAGGGCCGCTCTGTGCTGGGTCCCTGGAAGACACAAGCTGTCCTCACTAGTGTGACAGCTGGCGAGCACCGTGACAACACGAATGTCCCCGTCCCGCCTCACCCCTCCTGGGACAGGTGTGTCCCCTTCCCTGTCCACCCCAGAGTAGGGATGCGATGGCTCCCGGTGCCCGGCACACTGGTAAGCCCCTCCCTGGGTGTCCCCTGACCCCGGCATCCCCGGCCAGTAGGAAGGACTTTCCCAGACAGCAGGGGGGGACACCAGGCCTGCCCACCAGGGGGCAGGAGACTGGCCAGCAGGAGTGGCACAGCCGGGGACAGTCTCTCTCCGGCTCCGCTGGCCTCGCTCCAGCTCCATGCTGACTGTGACGTTGGCCTCCCGAGCCTCAGTTTCTCTGTCTGCAGCCCTTGCCTACCAGCTCTGCTTGGACTAGGTGAGGCAGAAGGACTCCAGGGGCCTCCCTCTGCCCTGCCCCTCACCCAGCCCCTTTGGGGACAGACGAAGCCCCCCACTCACGGCCTGCACTGACTCACCGCTGACCCCTGGGCCCCAGGTCCCCGTCTGTGCCAGGCTCGGGGGTTGCTGAGCCCAGGGGACCGACCCCCTTCCCGTCCCACATGCTTAGCAGCCCTCGTCACGCAGGCCCTGCCGCCAAAGATCCCAACTCCCGGGTCCCCAGCAGGGGCCAGGCCGGTCCTGCGGGCCCCAGTGCTGCGCCTGTGGATGTGAAGGCCCTGGGCCAGCCCCTTGGTGCAGGCAGAGGGATCAGAGATGCCAGGGTTGGCGTCCCCAGCCACGTCTGTCTACGGGGGTGCAGGCGGCCTTTAAAGTACTTTATGGGTTCTCACCTCTCCAACTCCCCTGCAGCAGCTCTGGGGAGGGAGGGAGGAAAAGAAGGAGGGGTCTCACTGGGGTCCCACCCTTGACTTCCTCCATCTCACAGACCGGCAAACTGAGGCCCTCAGGGTCAGGGCCAGATGGACCCCCATTCTGGCCACCTAGTTGAGGGCCTCCTCTTCCATCAGAAGGGGATAGTGGAGTTTTGCACCAGCTCCTGACATCCTGCTGACTTGGGGGGGGGGGCACGGGACTTAGCGTCCCAGGGGAGGAGAGGATGTGGTCCGTGCCATCAGGTCCCTCTGGCAGCTCTGGGGCCCAGGAATGGGTCCCCCTAGCCTCGTGTTCCCTTTGACAGAGAGCATTTCCCTTCCCAGAGTGTCAGGCACAGGGGACCCCGCCCAGAGTCACCCCTCAATACAGTTGTTCAATCCCCCACCCGTGTCAGGCTTGGAAGGTCCCAGAAGCCAGTGCGGGCCTGTCTGCAGGGGCGGCAGTTCTGTGAGAGCCGTCACGTGGGGCCTTGGGCCCAGGAGGCCCGGTCATCTGATGCTTCTCGGGAAGCCAGAAATCAGGGTTTGCATGTCGATCTCCCTGTGAGAAACCCTGGCTGCTTGCAGTTCTGGGCTGGGGTTCCCCCCTCACGCTGCAGGCCATGCAAAACGCATGCATGCAATTGCCCCTGCTCTGCGGGGTTGTCATGGCTGTGTCCCCTCCTGGCCTCTATCTCAGAGTCTATGGCCCTGGCTGCTGGCGGCTCCCCTGGGCTGCCAACCCCCCCCCCCAGCACCTATGTGTGCCCCTCCGCCAGTCACCAGCCCACCCTCTGCCGAGCACCTTCCCCTGCGTCCCCGCTGCAACTGGCCCTGGGCCGTGGGGTGAGGACTGCTGGTGCCTCCGCTGATTCCCTTCACACTGACTGTGGTTGGCTTTTCACTCCCAGGACCGTTCCTACGTCTGGAATTCCCTGCCGGCCACCTCTCCCAGACCCTGCCGCAGCCCCGGCCCCTCTCCACCCAGGCGCCCTCCTGACCACCTCTCTCCCTTCTCTCCCCTCCTCCTGCCTCCCCTATCCCCGGAGTTTCTTATCTGAGCAGTCCAGCCTCCTCCCACCGCCGCCTCCTCACACCCCACTGTGCCCGGGGAACAAAGCCCGCCCTCTGCCCAGAGCCCGCCTGCAGCGTGGGAAAGCTTCTCCCAAGGTGTCCCACCCAGTCCGCTCTGCTGCGCCTCACCGGGGGCAGTTCCCCACCCTTCCCTAAGCGTTTGCGCCCATCGGAGGGACCACCTCTTCCTGGGAGAGAGGCATTTCTCCGGCCATTCCGCCAGACACTGCAGCGTGCCTAGTGTGCAGGGCGAGGTGATACAGAAGTCGCCCAGCTCTGGCTTATGGCAGAGGGTGAAAAAGCCACGGAGTGACAGAGGGCAGTCTCTGAGCCTAGCCCAGGGTGAAGGGAGTCGGAGAAAGGGAGGCACCTTCGCAGTGGCCCGGGGAGAGCAATCAGGAGGCGTCTGTCATCCTGGCCAGAGACCCCTCCGCTCTGCCTGGGGAGGGGACAGGGAGGTAGAGGGCGCAGAATCCATAGATGTTTCTAAAGGGGTGAGGAACCACCTGGGGCTTGGCGGGGTGAAGGCGAGGCAGGGGCGACCTGTGAGGTCATGTGGGTCCCAGCCTCGGGGATGGCAGCTCTGGGAGCCGAAGGTGTCCACGCCCTCAGTTTTAAGCACAGGGTCACAGGGTCTGTCGGCCAAGACTCCGCCCCCTTAGGATGAGGGTAGCGTCCGGCACACAGTAGGTACTCGGGAAATGCTGGTTGGTCTGAACTGGACCATGTCTCCTCACAAAGCTCTTGTGCACCTAGGTGGGGACTGTCCTGGCTCCCGGAGCCACAGAAGAAGCCCCTCAGCTGCCCGGTCGAGCTGTGGCAAGCCCCGTCCCCTGCATGCTTCACGCTGAGGTCCAGGTTTCTGTCTCGGAGTGGGAACGACTTGGCCTCACACTGTGTCACACCGAGCCGGCCACAGGCACCCGTGCCCCAACCCCGCCCCCGGTGGGGACCCTTTTTTCCAGGGAGCAGGTTCCGCCTGCTCCACCATGAAGGGTGGAGTGCAAGGCACTCACTCTGGGGTAGGGGACCCAGTGGCCTCTGGGCCTCAGTTTCCCTCTTCTGTACAACACTGGTGCGGGGGGCTCTCAGGGCCTCCTTCTCAGGCTGAGGTTCTGGGATCAGCCCCCCTCCCCTCACTGATTCATACAGGGAGCATCGGTCGGAGACATGGGGCCAGGGCTCCGGTGGCACCGGGGCAGCCATGCTGCCTTGCCGTCCGAGGGCAGAAGCAGAGGCCGGGGTGCGGGGTCAACCTGTGGCAATGCGAGAATCTGGGGCAGGGCAGGGCAGGGGGCGGGTTTGTGCCTTGTGCTCAGGAGGCTTGGGTGGTCAGGCCCAGCTTTGCCATTTACTGACTGAATGACATTGGGCAAATTACTTCCTTCTCTGAGCCTCAGTTTCCTCAACTGGAAAGCGGTAAATTCCTACCTCCTAGAGGAGATGGGCCTGAGATCAAGTGTCTCAGGTCCCACGGCCCGTCTCATGGTCCCAGTGCTGTGCAAATCCGGCCTGGGGCTCCCTTCCACGGGAGCATTCTCCACCAGCCATAAGGTCTTAGGGGACCCACTTGTTTTTATCATCCCAGAGACCTGGAGTGGGAGGGGTAGCAACAGCTTCGCAGGTCTCTGTGCTGGAGAGACCACTCCCGATTCCTCCGATCCCCAATCTGGCAACTCCTCCAGTCCCAGGCTGGAGGACAGCGTTTGGAGCAGCCAGGGAGGGTGGGGTCGGGGCCTGAGGCACCCCAGGGGGCTGAAGGCTTGGCTCTGCTTTCCTGAGAGCCATGCAGACGCCTGTGTCCAGGTGGCAGGATGTTGAGGGATGTGTGTGAGCACAGCCTTCGTGGGGAGGGACGGGAAGGAGGGGGTGACTTTGTTTGAGGCATTGCAGAGGAGGGGATTTCGGGGTTGGGGGAACAGGAGCCACCGAGCATCCTGTGGATGCGTCCGCAGGGGCGGGGCGGGCGCTAGGGGTTGTTGGTCGTTCTTACCGTGGGTGTTGGTTTCCGATGGGCAGGTGTGGCCTTTGGAAGAGTGCAGCGGTCCTGGATGGACGGAGGCTGGGCTGACCGAGGGGATTTAAGGCGGAGGCGCCAGTTTTGCCCCCAGCTCGTGGCCCCGCCTCCGCTTCCCACAGCCCCGCCCCCTTTCCAGTTCCACTCCGGGCCTCCTCTGCTCCGCCCCCCGGCCTCAAGCCCTGCCCCTGGCCACGCCCCCGGCCTCTGTTTGCGCCGGGTCCGCGCTGCCCGCGGCGCTCCAGGCACTCCACGCTGCAGCCGCTCGGAGCAATGATTAACCCAGAGGGCCGGCCCGCGCCCGGCCTGGGGCGGAGGCCTGGGGCCGGGGCGGGACCCCGAAGGGCCGCTCGGCTTCCTGCTCTCTCCCAAGTTTCCTCGTAGAGAGCGCAGCGCCGGCCAGGGCCCGCGGCGCGGCGTGGCGCAGGGCGCGGCGCCGGCCGCGCGTGGGCGCGGAGAGGGCCACTGGGGTCACCATGAGGACTCTCCGCAGGTTGAAGTTCATGAGTTCGCCCAGCCTCAGTGACCTGGGCAAGAGAGAGCCGGCTGCCGCCTCCGGGGACGAGCGGGGCACGCAGCAGCGCCGGGCCTGCGCCAACGCCACCTGGAACAGGTAAGGCCGCGCCCTCCCGGCCCGCCTGTGGGCCCGGGACCCCAGAGTAGGAGGAGGGGGCGCCCTGGAGCGGGTCTGCGGTAGAGGGCGGGCCCCCTGCGAGGAATGGAGCCGTGGGCACCGCGGCACTTCACTGTTTGCAAGAACTTGCTCCGCCGGAGTTGTACGGACTGGGAGGGAAGTTTAGTGCAACGTGTTTCTAGAGCGGAGGGACAAGACCGCGGACCTCGGGCTGGTCCAGAAGCGCCTGGCTCGTGGGCGGCTGAGTGGGCGGCGCCGCGTGCCGGCCTCCCGCCCGTGGTCTTCCCACGTCTCCGATCCAGTGCTCATGGCAACCTGGGAGATAATACAGCAGGAAGTATTTTTCCCATTTCGCAGATGAGCAGATGAGCCTCGCGGGCGCAGTCGGTAGGTTGCTGGCTGCTGCGCTTCCTGCCTCTGCATTAAGGTCGGGGGCGGGCGGGCGGGCGGTTTTCCCCCGGAGCGGCCCCTGTCCTCCCAGCTGTCCGCAGGGGTGCAGCAGCTGCCCCGCATTCCTTAGCCGACCCTCCTCCAGGGGCCGTTCCCAGACAGGCAGGGGCGTGGGAAGGCCCCTCACCCCCAAGCTTTGTTTGAAGAGCAGCATTGGGATCCGGAAAAGAGACGGTTTATTTAGTGGGATTCCCCAGCCTGTCTGCTCATTGGCCCTTTTCAAAAGTAGATATTTCCACCAAAAGGCAACTGGGAGGGGAGGGGAGGGGAGGGGAGGGGAGGGGAAGGGAAGAGTGTGAGGCAGGCTGTTTAGGGGGGCTGTGGGTGCTGTCCCCCCAACACACACACCTGGCAGTGAAGTCTTGCCAGATGCTCCTCGGGCTGTAGTCTTGGCCAGACTTCACGAGCATCGTGGGGAGCCTGGGGCTGCCAGCCGGGGACCCTCCCGTCTGTGCACCAAACAAGACACTGCCATCGTCTGCTTGTCTTCGGTCCCCTACCAAGTTGCACACTATTTGAGGGCTGGGACGTTTCTGCCCATTTCCCTGTCTGTCTGTGCGCCTGCACATTCCTCCCCACAAACCCACGTGGGACCGAGAGAGAAGGGCTCTGGGGACTCTCACACCGTCTTACAGCTGTGCCTCCCCCCATGGGACTGAGAGGAGCAGCCTTCCTTGTCCTGTCTCTGCCGTGGTTTTAGTGGAAGGCGCCCAACAGTCCTAGTCCGAATCCCTGCTCCACCCCTTCCCTGCTGTGTACCAGTTCTGGTCCTCAGTTTCCTCACCCATAAAATGGGCTAACAAGAGTACCTCCCTCCCACCAGGGCTGTTGCAGGGATTAGGTGTGAAGATGGGCAGTGAAGCCCTCAGCACAGGGCCTGGCAAGCAGTGGGTCCTCTGCTCAACTCAGGCCTGAACTCAGGTCAGGGTGGACCTGGAGGGGTGAGGTTTGGGGGAGCTCCTCGGAGTCTGCTGCTTTGTGAAGGGCACTCTTTGTGATCGGCCCTGCCAGGGGTCCCCCAAACAGAGGTGAGGGCACCCTAGGCCCTGCTCTGAGTCTTCCAGGAGGGGTCACCTGGTCTCCCCACTGCCTTTTACTTAAGGGAGCTGTGGTACTCCAGTCCTGTGCTGTGCCTGGGCCCGGCGGGCTGCCGAGGAGTGCACCCCTCCTCACGGCCTGCACCCACAGGCTCGCGGTCAGCTCCCCCACTGGCCAGCACTCCTGCAATGTGCCAGGCCCCTTCGTGTCCCTTGGCTCACTTCGCCACCATTGCAGCCCAGGGAAAGAGAGATCACAACCACTCCCACCCCCAGTTCAGAGGTGCAGAAGGAGACTCGGAGCCCCAGGAGACCCGCTCACACAGGTGGTGGCAGGGCCAGAGTCCTCCTCTCCCTCCCCAGGCCAAGGGCGGCCTGAGCCAAGAAGGGAGCAACGCGCCTTCAGCAGTGCCCCTGAGTGACAGTGGTGGGGGCCAGGGCCCCTTCTGGGCTTCGCAGTGCCCCCACCGGGCCCACAGACAACAGCCTTGTCTGTGCCGGAACAGTCTGTGTGGGTCCTCCTTGCTGAGTGGAGTCTGCGGTGCGCCGCCCTTTCTCCGTGTGGCCACACTGGTGTCCTGGGCCACCATAGCCCAGCACCACAGGGCGACTTGCAGCAACAGGTTTCTTCCCTCGTGGCTCCAGGGCCAGAAGTCCAAAATCAAGGTGTTGGCGGAGCCGTGCTCCCGCCAGAAGCTCTGGCGGAGGGTCTCCCTGCCCCTACCGGTTCCCGGTGAACCCTGGACTGGTGGCCAAGTCACTCCAGTCTCTGCCTTGTCTTCCTTCCATCTCTCCTCCGTGTCTCGGTGTGCAGCCCCCCTCCTCTCTCATAAAGATACCATTGGATTTCAGGCCCGCCCACATCCGGGGTGGCCATCTGAAGGTCCTGAAGTGATGGCATCTGCAAAGGGCCTGTTTCCAGATGAGATCTGAGATTTCAGGTGGACACTGTCCAACCCACTACAGTGACCTTGGCACACCCCCTACGTTCCCTGTGCCTGTGCCTCATCTGGACATGGGACATGGACAAAAACAAAAAAAAAAACACAGCTTGTTCTTACACAAATAGAATTCGTGTTCTCACTTAGCCGTTCATTCATTTGTTCATTCACTTATTCGCTCGCAGGGCATAGAGTCAGCGAAGAGTTAACAGGCTCCCAGAGCTTCAGGCTTGGAGTCAGGAAATAAATGGGACACAAGCAAAGCAGTCAGGGGTTCGCAGGCCGGCCTCAGTGCCGGCAGGAGACGAACTCGGGGCAGCCAGGTGCTGCCTGCACGTGGCCGGCAGCCTGCATCCCGTTCTCATGGGTTCTGTGGTGTGCAGGAAATGTTTGAGTGAGTGGTGGGTGCCAGGCTGGCCCGCCCTGGCCTGCCCTTGCAAACCACAGACTAGAACCACCAGGAGGCGCGTGGTCAGACAGGTCTCTCCCCTGCCCAAGCCCGCGCCCAGGGCTGCAGGCTGGGGCTCCGGGGAGGGTTGGAAGGCTCACCTGCCAGTCCCACCTGGAGTCCCTCATGCCCCCCCTCCCCAAGGCCTGGCCCATGTGCGTGGGGCCTCCAGCTCTGTGAAGGTCACGTTCCGAGATGTGGGTGGAGGGAGCGCCCCGGACCCCAACACAGGTCCCCTGCACCTGTGTTTGGGTCAGGGTGCAGGGTGCTAGCGATTCTGGCCCCTACCTGCCAGGCCTGACCTGCCCACAGGCTTGAGGTTTGGAGAGCCCTGCACCCACCTAGACATCAGAGTGGAGGTGCCCAGCCAGGCAGGAGCGGGTAGAGGGTGCTCCTGCGTGGGGTCGGTGACACTCGTCACGCTCCCCACAAACTCACTTCCAAAGCTGGGTGACCCTCTTTAGCTTACAAGGCCTGGGGTCCGAACCCAGGTCCCCTTGCAGCCACTGCTGGGCGAAGTGGGCTTCGGGGAGTAGCTGGAGTCTGCCCCCGGTCCTGGAGGGGCCCTGGCCTGATGCCCACAGAGTGTTCCCCTCTGGGATCTCAGCAGCGCTGAGCAGCTGGACACCCTGTTCCCCAGAACCTGAAAGTACGTGGTATTGCAAGGCACAGGGGCCTTTTCAGATGTGACTAAGTTAAGGATCTTTGGATGGAGAGATGACCCAGGCGGCCATGTCCCCACAGGGACTCTGGGAGAGGGAGACCGGGGCGGAAGCTGAGAAGCTGGGGATGGAGGGAGGGGCCCACAAGCTCAGGAGTGCAGGTGCCTCTCTGAGCTGGGCGGGGCCGGAGCTGGGCAGGGCCGGAGCTGGGCAAGGCTGGGAACAGATGGCTCTGCCCTGGGGCCTGTGGGAGGGGCCAGCCCACCCGTGCCTTGGTTTCAGGCCCTTGACACTGACCTGGACTTTTCAGCCTTGAGGATGCCAGGAAAACAACTTGGGCTTGTTGTGAACCACTAGGCTGGTGGTTTTCTGATACAGCAGCCGCGGGACAGCCACGCTCTGGGCGTCCCTCCCACCACATGCCTGGCCCCACCACCACCCTCGCCCCAGCTCAGAAGGTGGGAACGTGAGGCCCGGGCAGCCGTGGGTAGACATGGGCATGCCCCTTCTCCCCTCTGTAGATTGTCAGGATGGAGGGGGTCAGAGCCCAAGCAGGTGCCTGCCTACCTGGGCAGGTGAGCCTTCGAGAAATTCTCCGAGCCCTTGCCTGCAGCGGGTGTGGGTGGGGCTTCTCCAGCTCGGCGAGAACACGGGTGGGGGATTTGAAGGCAGGTGGACGGGAGCCAGGGTACGAGTGGTGCCTGTTGGCTGGGGAGCAGGCAAACCTGCCCATGGGTCTGTTCTCACCCCTACTTTCCGGGGGGTCAGATTGGGGCCTAAACGGGGGTGGGATTAGGTTCTGAGACACCTGCCTCCTGGTGCCTTTCACCCGGTGTCTTCGTGCAGCCCAGGGCATGAAGAAGAGGCCGGTGGTCCTGGGGGCTGGGTGGGGCCCCTGGGGTGCAGAGGAGGATATGGGCTCCCCTGCATGGACAGGGCAGGGAGAGGGGCAGCGCCCGGGCAGTCTGAAGTGGGCGGGGGCTGGGGTGGGCACTAAGCAGCCCAGATGGCATCAGGAAGATCCTGAGGGGACCCGTGGGGACCCGGTGGAGCCCGGCACCCCTGCCTGCGTCTGTCCACCCATCTAGCCCTTCCCTTGGGCCACTGGCTGGGTGTGGGATCCCGAGAGGATCCAGGTCTCCATGCTGGCCTGAGGGAGAACCGGCCCTGCCCAGCCCTGGGTGGCCCTCTGCGGGCGCCGAGCAGTGAGGAAGATATCGGAGGAGGCCCCTTGGAGGCCTGGTCCAGAGCCGGTGGGGGCCCGAGGGAGGACAGGGCCCTACCTCCAGGGGTCCCTGAGCGTCCATCCGCTGACCCGCCGGAGGAGGCCCCCATCCACTCGCTCTCTGCCGGGCAGGTGTGTGCAACGCTGAGAGAGGCGATGCTGTGGTCCCAGCCACACGGCCCCACGTTAGTCTCAGCCCGGGCCGGGATGGCCACCGGCAGGTGCCCCCGAGTTCCACGATCAGCCCTTCCTCCCACTCTCACCACAGCACCCCCAACCCTGGGCAGCCCCGTCCCACCAGCCTCAGTGGCTGATCTCGGCCCATCCTGGGTGCCCCGGAGCCTCCCTGCGGGTCCTGCACCTCTGACCCGTGCCCACCCAGTGCTTGGGCAAGAGAGGCTGGGACTCAGCCCCGCCTCCTGTCTTCCTCCGTGGGATGGGGAAGGACAGGTCCTGTGGGGGAGGGGCTGTCCAGTGGGGTGGGCGATGGGTCAGGGTCTCTTCCTGGAAGTTCCCCAGAGGCCGCCTGCAGTTTCCCTGGGACCGTGGCCCTGCCCCCGGCTGGGCCTGCCCACCGCTGGGCTCGCGGCCGCCATGGGCTGGAACAACTGGGGTTTCACTTCTGTTCTGGGGCCGGGTGGGGGGTGAGAAGTCACACGAGGTCCCTTCACCTTCTCCGCCCTTCCTCCCCCAGGGGCTTGTAGTGAGGTTTTCTTGTTTACCCAACTTGGTCTTTGGAAAGAACATGGAACCTCAGCTGGAGAGGAACGGGAAGGAGCTGGGCCCGGCCCGGCCCCCACCCACACCCCTACCCACATGTTTGGGCGGGGTGGGGCGGGGCGGGGGACCAAGGGCCCGGGGCTCCAGGCTCCGGTGAAGCTGTGTGGCTTCGGGCTGCCGCCCTCGGCCTCCCGGAGCCTCGGTGTCCTGCGGCCTGGGCATGACAGTCCCCACCTCGTGTTGTGTGGTTAGAAGGAAGACACTGAGAAAACCACAGGGCAGATGGCTGAGCTGGGGCGGCCGCTTCTGGGGTCACGCCCCTCCCGAGAGGCGCTGCGGGCAACGCCATGACGAACGGCCCGCAGGGCACGGCCTGCTGCCCACAGCGTCTCCTTTAGGGGCTGCAGTGACGAGCCCACTGTGTGGACGGGAACATGGAGGCACAGAGCTGGGGAGCTCGCGGCTGGGACCCACACCCACACCCACACCCACCCCTGAGCCCGCCCAGGTTGGGGCTGGGGGTGGACAGTGTGGGTGGGGCGCTCAGACAGAATGCAGGGAGGTCACTGGGTCACCCACAGACCCCCGTGAGCGACCTCGGCTGCCCCAGTGCCAGTTGGGGGGTGGAGGCTAAAGAGTAAACCAAATAGACCTCCCCTCGCCAAAAAGGAGAGGGGCTGAATACTTGCCCCACACAGGTGTGGGGGGGTGGGCGGAAGGCCAGCTTCCAGACCAGGGAGCAGTGAGGACGGGGGCCACGAGGCAGGAGTCACAGAGTGGCCAGACCCGCTGAGGGTCCAGACTGCCGGCCCAACCGGTCAGACCCACGCGGTGCGGCATCCGCTCTCGGTGAGGGGTGGGGGCTGTGGAACCAGAGTGGGCCGGAGTCCCTGGGGGGGTCCAAGGGAAGGAGAGGGAGGGCGCAGAGAGGCTGGTGAGAGCAGGTCCCTGAGAGCAGCCGGACCAGGCCTGGCGGCTCGCCGAGGCCTCTAGGTCCCGGGCCCCACCCCTCTCACCACCCCCAGGCAAACGGGGCTGGGTCCCCAGCAGCCCCCACGAGGCGGAGAGAGAGTTCCCAGCTGTCAGGATTCCAGGGGGCGGCTGCCATAGGACAGCTGGCTTCCTGGTGGCCACTGACTTCCCATTGGAGTCTCATCTTTTTTTAGTGCAGTTGGGGAGCCGAGTCCGCCAGGGACTGGTAACCGGCGGACACGACCCCAGTGGTGACCGAGAGGCGAGGCTGGGCAGGCCGGCACATGACCCCGTCCCACAGACAGGAGCCAGGTAGAGGGTGCGGGTCCCTGGACACATGAATAAGCAGCGTTCCAGTGTTGGCCCCAGAGGAGCCGGGCACCCTGGGTCAGGGGACAGGTGTCTGGTGTGGTCACAGCCTCTGGCTCAGCTGGGGCTAGCTGTGGAACCTGGGCACGTCCCCAACACTACCCAGATCCCCCTTCACCTGCCTGGGCTGTGGGGCTTTGCCCCTGCCCGGACCTGTGGCACCCCGCACCCCCCAGGTCACCGGCCTCTCTGAGCCTCAGTCTCCTCATCTGAGAACTGGGCAGCCAGGCCCCTGTTGCTGGGAAGGGTGGAGCTGAGGGAGGCAGACAAGGGCCCCAGGTGCGCTGTGGCCACTTCCTGCCCTGGGATGTGACCAGCATCACGTGTCCAGCTGTCCCCTGCATACCAAGAGTCATGTGGCCAGCATGAGGTAGTGAACCTCAGGGAGCAGCAGCCAGGTGCTGGGTGGAGGGCAGCGGGACCTGGTTGTCACCCTTGGGAATGGGTGGCTGGTGGGAGGAACTAATAGGAGAGTGAATCAGCAAAGTACTGGGACACGAGTTTGCACAGAATGAGGAGGGCATCAGGAGGGCTTCCTGGAGGCAGTGGCCTCTGAGCAGAGGCTCTGATATGACTAGCAGCTTACCTAGAAGACAGGGAGAGGGCCCTCCAGGCAGAAGGGGCAGTGGGTGCAAAGACCCAAAGGCGTGGCACCCCTGACAGGCGCTGCATTCTAGGGGATCAGAGTGCGGGATGCCCAGGAGTACAGGGAAGGGTCACTTCCGAGGAGCCTCGCGTGCCACGTCCAGGCCTTGCTCTGTGCTGGGCGGTGGGTGCCGTGGGGAGGCCGGTGGGCGTAATCAGAGGCCCAGGTGGGGAGGAGGGGCCCTGAGCCGGAAGGCAGAGGGGGGGTGCCTCAGAGATCCAGGAGACAGGGCTGATTGAGTTTGGTGGGCGAGGGTCAGGGTGAACTTGACCAAGTGCGCACCAAGCTGCTCCCTGAGCCAGGTGCCATCACGTGACCATGAGCAGCACGGGGCCCAGCTCATGCCCTTTGTAAAGATGGCGGAAACAAGTTAACCTCACAAATCACACGTAACCATTCCGTCCGGGCTGACAGGTGCTGCCAAAGCAGGCGGCCGCCTGTGACCTGAAGGAAGGAGCCAGGCAGAAGGGAGAAGGGAGGCCCCGCGGGCAGCTTCCCCGGCCAGGCCGGTGCAGAGCGTGGCCCCTGGTGCTCGGAGGCGGGAGCAGCAGGGGCCGGCTCGGGGCCACAGAGGAGCCCAGGGTGGCAAAGTCAGTGGACTTGGATATGGTGAGGCCATCAGGAGGCGGCCCTAGTCTCTGGCCGGGGCTGGAGGGTTTGAGAGCACAGGAAGGGAAGCAGAGTGTGTGCGGGGGACATGGGACGTCCTGGAGAGGTGACCGGGAGGTGCCTGGGGCACGGGGGAGGCTGGGGGCACAGGATCTGGGGGCTGGGGTGGGAACCGAGGGTCCCACGGGGACCATGGATTCCTGCTGTCCCAGCGCCCTGCCTCTGCCCGGGCCCTTCCTGTTGCCCAGCCGGGCAGGAAGGCAGCAGGGGAGAGTGGGTTGAAGGGAGGTCTGGGGGAGGCAGGGAGGGGCCCTGGGCCGTCTGGATGCAGCGCTCCTCTCTCCCCACCCGCAGCATCCACAACGGGGTGATTGCCGTCTTCCAGCGCAAGGGGCTGCCTGATCAGGAGCTGTTCAGCCTCAACGAAGGTGTCCGGTGAGTGGCTGCCCCGTCCGCCCCCACCCAAGTCTGTGAGGGGGGTGGGGGCTGTGCCAGGGTGGGAGGCCCCGGCCAGTCCACCAGCCCTCCTGAGGACATCTTTCCAGGGGAAATGGGGCAGGGCCTGACGGTGGGTCAAGAAAGTGCCCACATTCCCCGCTGGTGTATCAGGAAAGACATTTATTCTGTTAAAGAGGAAGGACCCACCTGCCTAATGACGGGGGTGCCGTTCCCGGAAAAGCCGTTACAGCCGGGGCATGTCCCTCATTTCCTGTGAGTGGCCAAGGCATGGGCACTTGGCAGGGAGCCCCCATGATGGCCTGGCTTCAAGGGAATCCGTGAGGCCTGGCGTGGTCGTGCTCTTTAACAGGAGGTGGCCAGCGATCAGAGAGGTCAAGAGCCTTGCCCAGGGTCACACAGCTCCTACAAGGAGGCGTGGTTGCCTCTGAGCTGTTCCCCTTCCTCTCTGGGGAAAAATAGACAGCAGACCTTCTTGCCAACTCCAAGCGGAAATAAAAGGTCACCTGGGATGGGGTGAACCCTCCCCACCGCCGTGTGGCCAGGCTGGAAGGGCGCCTGCGGACCAACTGCTGAGGCCTGAAGCGGGAGGGGGCTGGTGAAGTTGCGGGAGCAGGGGCTTGTTGCCTGCCAGGCCTGACATGCGGTCTGTCCTGCTTTCCCCGGACTCCGAGGGCCACCCAGGGGTGGGGCCCCAGGAGCCCCCGAGGGCCTCAGTGGGGCCCACAGCACCTCCATTTTCTGCTGTGCTCTGCTCTGCTGAGGGAAAAGGAATTGGGGCCTAAAGAATGTGCTCGGTGTTTAAACAACAGAACATAAGGAAATGGTTCTGCATTCCTGAGCAAAATGTCAGGGACAGCCCTGCAGCCGTCTGCACCCCCCCCCCGCTCCGCTCCATCAGCACAAACCACACAGGGGTGGGGACTGTGACCCCAGACCACACGTCCCCCGTCACCAGCCCTAGGGCACGAATGGAGCAGGCAGCCCCCCTCAGGAGTGTGTATGGGGTGCCGGCCCCAGGCCCCAGGCTCCCCGGACAGCCCAGCATCTTTTACCCGAGAAACAGGTAGAGAGCAGTGGATGTGAGACGTGCAGCTCCTGGCCAGGTAGGTTGTCTGGGGCAGCAGCATTTTAGCCGCTGCTAAAACGGAAGTTCAAAACCGAAGCCTGTGCTCACCTGGCAGGGCAAGGAGGTCCCATGGTCACGAAGGCGCCTTTCCCAGGGCGAGGGTTTTCCGCTACAGTCCGGATGTGCCAACCCGTGCGTTTTCCCCAAATGTAGGAGACTCAGCTGCGTAATTTTTGGTAGTGGGGGACTGCGTTCACACTCTCCCCGGACCCCCGCTCCCCCCAAAAAAATGAAATGCCGGCAGCATCAAGTGCTGATAACGGCCTTTCTTTCGAGAGTTCACTCTCTGCTGGCCTTGTGCCAGGTGCTCACACACCTTAAACGCTCTATGGCACCTCCGAGGAGTGGGTGCCTCGTTGCTCACTTCACAGATGAGGAAACTGAGGCACGAAAAGGTCATGGGTCGATTGTGGAGCCGGGGCCTAAGCCCCTGACTCAGGGCCCTCAGGCCCTTCAGGACCTCCCCCGGCCCCCAGCTCTTCACCATCACGCGGCCTCATTAAATTAAGTGAATTTAATTGTGATTAAGTCCATAATTGGTCACTAGGTTCGATCCCACGAGAGCCTGGGCCTGGAGCCACGGGTCTTGTCCTTCCCGACACTCCCCTCTGCTCCCTTGTGAGACCAGGCGGTGCCTGGGCTCGGGGAGGGCTGAGACCGTGACCGGGGAGGGGACGCTGACATCTGGCCCTCGCTTGCCCCCGCTCCCCCTATTTTGTCTGTGTATTTTTTTGAGACATAATTCATCCTTGTAACATGTGCAGTTCGTTGCTCTAGTTTGTTCACAAGTTTGTACGACCATCACGCTATTTAATTCCAGAACATTTTTATCCCCCGACGAGAAGACCGTCTCCATCACCAACCCCTCCTCCTTACCCTCCCCCGGCCCCTGCCAATGCCCGTCTGTCCGTCTGGGTGGACCTGCCGGTTTGGGGTGACACTTCGTAGGGTGGCGTCACGCAGTCCGCACAAGGCATCTCGTGGCCACTTCCTTCCCTGGGCACAGTCCTTCGGGGTCCGTTCATGTCGGAGTGGGTGTCAGGACTTCGCTCCTTTCCACGGCCACTCAGAACACCACTCGGGTTGCACAGAAAACACACCCTCCTGTTGTCCTCTCCTCTGTGGGCGGACATCCGGGCTGTTTCCTCCCAGTGGCTGCACGGACACCACTGCTGTGAGGTCGTGTGCACGGTTCGTGTGGACAGGTGCTGCCGTGTCCCTGGGTCCCTGCCTGGGGCGGCGTTGCTGGGGGGCCGTAGCCGTGGACAATGAAAGTGTGCAGCCCCCCAGGGCCAGCAGTGCGGGGACAGGTGGACATGCCCGGCCCTCACGTTAGGCTGAGCACGTGGCCCATGGCTCCTGGGCGGGCCCCTGGGACCCCCGCTGCCCCTCGGTGGAGTCTGACTCCCACCCTCCCTCTCTCTCGTCTCCCCCCCCCACAGGCAGCTGCTGAGGACGGAGCTGGGGCCCTTCTTCACGGAGTGCCTGCAGGTGGGTGGTCCTGCTCTCAGTGGGCATTTGGAGCACTAGGTTGCAAAGACTCCGCCTCCCGTGACTTGGTCTCCCCATCGACCACGGCAGCCAGTTGGGAAGTTAATGATTCGATGCAGGCGCAGACTCAGCGCTGTGCCTGGTGCGTGGCGGGCTCGGGCGGCTTCGTCATTAGTGGTTCAGCTCCTTCTGGAACATCAGCGCGGCCCCTGATGTCCATGGTCACACACACACACATACACACCCGCTGCCCCAGTGCCCTGAGCTGAGGTGTCTGTGTCACTGTGTTCCCTTGGTCCCGGGCGCTGTGGCTCTTGTCATTCCTGGCCCCCCTTCTGGCCGCAGGTCAACAGTCGCTGAACACAGGGGAACCCCACGCTGTGGTGCAGTTTAAAGGGTTTAGCTCAGTGCTTCTCAGCGTACCCACAAAGTCCTGCCAACCTCACCACTGGCTGATTCCAGAACATTCTCATCACCCCTCAAGAGAAACCCCATGCTTTGCAATCAGTCCCCGTCCCCTTCCTGAGCAGCCCCCCCGGCAACTGCCGGTCTGCGGTCCATCTCTGGCCTTCCCTGTGCGGGGCGTTTCACGGGGGCGGAGCCACGCCCGCCCTGACTGGCCTTTCGTGGCCGGCTACCTTTGCTGGGCGCGGCATCCTCGGGGCTCCTCCACAGCCAAACACCCCTCCCTGTCTGTGTGTACCCCATTTTGTTTGTCGGCCTGTGGGTGGGCCCTGGGACGTGTCCACCCCTCGGATGGTGTGAATGGGGCCGAGACCACACGGTGTCATCCCCAGCCGGTGCCCAGGGCACGGGACCCTGTTGCATGAGCCTCATGTGACCGGTGCAGTTCCTGAATGAGGCCCTCGTCACAGGCCCTGTGGGCTCAGCGCCCTTCATTTGTTGCGGGATGTGATGCCCAGCTCAGCTGAGGCTGCAGGGCCGCTCGTCTCCTGGGATCATCCCCATGGCCACCTCCTGCCTCGTGACAACCCCTGGTTGGGTCAGCTGTCAGTGTCCTCCGGGGAAGCTGAGGTTCGGGCTCTGAGGCAGGCGGGAGAGGGGATGTCAGCGAGTCCCCCCCTTTCTGGGCCTTGGCTTCAGGTGGGAGACTCGTGGGAGCCCTGCCTGCCAGGACCCCGAGGGCACCCTCAGGGCTGTGACGGAGTCCCCCTGTGTGCCTTCCAGAACCAGCTGCTGACGAAAGGCATGGTGATCCTGAGGGACAAGATCCGCTTCTACGAGGGTGAGTCTGGCAGCCCCGGGGTGGGGACCGTGTGCTGGGCGCCCTGCTTGCTGCTGTGGCTGCTGGGCCACCCGGCTCGTACCAGGGACAGTGGCACAGCAGATGTGCTGGTGGGAAGCATGGCAGTGTGGCCGTCCCGGTCGAGGGCCGGGGGTGCGGCTCGGAAGGGACAAAAATGAGGCCTCTGGGACAGCAGGGGAGATCCGATCCCCGGAGGGGCCCTCGTTGGGTAGAACGTCTGCCCAGGAGGCCCACAGGGTGTCCGGGAGAAGGCTCCTGCCCCACTCAGTCCCCAGCAGCCTGGGAGCAGCCTCGGGCTCTGAGGCTTGACAGGAAGTGGCTTGAAGAGGCCGGAGCAGGTCGCTGGCTCCTGGTGGGAGCAGCCGATGGGGGCTCCCTGCTAGGCATGCGCAGAGGTTCCTTCTCTTCGTGCCCACACCCACCCCCGTGGGTCATTGTTCCCACTGCACAGCTGGGGACAATGCAGTGACGACAGGTGATCTGTCCGTGACCACACTGCACATAAGGAGTAGGGGTGAGATTTGAACCCAGGTCGGCCTGAGCACACACCCTTTGCCCTTCTCTTGGCCCGGAGTCCCAGCTGGCCTCCCCTGCAGGCGCCAAGCCTCAGCAGGGGTGCCAGGTCCTGGCACCCTCGGGCTCCCCGAGCGTGTGGGCCCTGGGGCCACAGCTGAAGGGCAGCCTCCTTAGGGAGGCAGCAGACAGTGGGAGCCTGGCTCCAGCAGGTCGCCTTTGCCTGGGGCCTACTGTGCGCCAGGCCAGTGCTGGGTTCTGGTTCCGTGAATGTTCGCTGAGCACCTGCTAGGCACTGGGTACACGCTTACTCTGCTAGGTTCTGTCCTGACTCTGCTAGCTCAGTGGGTCTCCCAACAACCTGTGAAGGAGATTTGGAAAAACCGAGTCACAGAGGGGTTCAGTGACGTGCAGGCCACATGGCAGCCTGGTCCTGAGCCCACACTGTTCTCGCAGCTCCAGATGTATCCTCAAGTCCTGGCCCTGTGCAGAAGGGGCGTTATCCTGTTTCAGAGAGGAGGGGACCCGGGGTGGCCTGGTGGCTCTGGATGAGCCTGGAGCCGCAGGTCCTTCTGTGTCCACGTCCGTGCCTATCGGGCAGAAGCCCCTGAGGCAGGAGCCTGAGAACCTCAAACTAGAGGCACGGCCACCGGGGTTCCTGGGCCAACTTCCTGGAGGAGGCAGCAGCTAACCAGCAGGACGGGCGGCACAGCCTTGGCACCTGGCGGAGACGCCCTCCCACCCCCTCTCCTGACTCTGCACATTCCGGCAGTGCCTGTGCCTCCCACCAACCCCGGCCCAGGGGAGCGGGATCGTCGGAGAAGGGGAGCTTTGTGCATCTTGGTGGAGTCCTGCCCACAGCAGCCAGGCCGCCAGGCCACCCAGCAGGGAGTGCCAGCCCGTTCAGACTCCCCGGGCCTCTGGGACAGGCCCGGGGCCCCAGGCCATGGGCCGCAGGGCCTGGTGTCCTGCTCTCATCCAGCCACAGACACGACATTTCGCTCTGGCCTCAGTGTCCCCGTCTCGGCTCTGTGGGGTTGGTCGAGCTCCGTCTGCGTGGTCAGGCCCTGTCCAGCAGGGCCTCACAGCTGTTCGGGGCATGGACAAGGCTCAGATGGTGAAAGTACAATGTGGTGAATGTCAGGGTACAGGGCAGCCCTGGGGAGAATGGACCAATTCCACAGAGGCAGTCAGGGAAGGCTGCATGGAGGCGGTGGCCCTCGAGTAGAGGCTCAAAATGCTGTCTGTCCAGGACAATATCTGGCCCCCTAAAGCCCATACCATTGGAATAATAACCGACCCACGTCCTGAAGGCAGACTTGGGAGCCTCTCCTCCCACCTCTCAGCCCTGTTTGGGTCCCAGGGAGAGTGCTTCTTTGAGATGGCTGCTGGCACCCCACCTTGCCCTAGCCTTACCTATGTTTCTGATAAATGGGGTGCTGCCCCCACACAGGGCAGCCGGGCACTCGCTGCCTGCTGCTCCCTTTAGCTGCGCCGAGGCCGGAGCGTCGGCCGCCAAGCAGAGAGGTTCCTGAGCGTGAGGAGTCCGGACAGCAGCCCGGAGGAGGAGGCTCCTTCAGGACCAGCTGAGGTTGTGATTTGGTGCCCTTGGCACGACTAATGGCTAATCGGAGCGAACCCCCTCCGCAGCCACGCCCCATGGTCCCCACTGTCCCTGGGGGCTCCCCGAGGCCGGCCGAGACCTGAGCCACCACCATCCGTTCATTCTGGTCTCCAGGCCCCACAGTCGGCCCTCAGAACTCGGACAAGGAGGACTGACCCGCCCCCTGGGCAGAGCCAGCTTGGCTTCAGCTGCTGTCTGAACCCTGCTGACCGTCAGCAGGGACGCGGCCCACCAATCACCATGACACCTGCCAGCGCTTCCAGAGCACCAGCCACATAGCTGCCTTTAGCCCTGCCTGCGTGGGACAGTCATCGCACCCATTTTACAGAGAACCGCACTGAGGCCCGGGGTGCGGGACTCCCCTCGGGACCTCCAGCAAGGCTGTGCAGCCTGACTCTGTCACCTGATGTCCCCAGTGCCCCGAGATGCAGCCCCCAGGCAGAGGGCCTGGCTGGTGGTCGCGGCCCCGCTTCCTGGCCTCCGTCGGCGTGCGGCCCGGCCGGGCCTGGACTTCGTGTTTCACAACATCTGCTTTCCGCTGCGTTTCCGGGCCGGGGGCTGGAGAGCGGCCCAAGCTCAGCGGACACTGGCCTGGCCCGGCCCGGGGCCACCCCACGGCTAGCTGCGGGGACTGAGCTGCCTTTCTTCTCGCCGGCAGCAGCAGGGACCTGAAGGGACCTTTGTGCTCAGGCAGAGCCCCTGGGGCAGCAAGTACCCGCCTGTCCTGCCACAGACCCAGGTGCGGGCCCCAGGGAGGACCGGGAGTTGGCCGATTGGCAGGGAGCCCCAGTGCCAGCCGACAGCAAAGCACAGAAGCCAGACCCCCCTAACTGCCAGCCAGGCCGCGCTGCACCTCCCGGGCCGCCCCGCCAGGCTCCCCTCCCAGAGCCCCAGCACCGACACAGACCTGGGCCTTGCAGGGTGGTGGCAGCAGGGCCCAGAGCCCGAGGAAAGTGAGGAGAAGAGAGGCCAAGGCTCTTGTCTGGCCCTCTCGTTCCCATGGAAACCGCCGGCATTGAGCAGTGCAGTCTGGGAGAGCGGCCAGTGAGGGGCACTTTCCCCTCCCACCCGGAGCCGCCCACCACGCCCCTGCTGACAGCGAGTCTGCCTTCCAGGCGGGGGTCTACTCCCCCTGGGTCTGGCAGCCCCTCATCCTTCTGCTCTTTCCAGTGAAGAAACTGGGCGCTCAGCACTAAGCATTTCCTGAGGGCACCCCAGCTGTCCCCAACCCCCGGAGGCTGCCGGCCCCGAGGACGGCACCCCCCTTCCCAGGGCAGCAGAGATGACTGCAGTGAGCCTGCCCCACTGCCTGCCTTCTACACACCTGCTCCTGTGGGCCACCAAGGGTGTCATTCAGCCTGGCAAACCGTCCCAGATCAGCATAGACAGCCCCTCCTCCAGGAAGCCCTGCCTGCCCGCCCCTCCTCACCTTCTCTCTACCCTTCTCCCCGCTGCCGTGGATGCACATGGTCTTCCTGGCTCCTCCGATCTCGCCTCCGGCAGCCTCGGGTGTCAGGGCCCCCGGCCCTGGAGAAAGAGGCCTGAGCCTCTCACCGGCTTTGTCTCCGCACTGGCCCAGGGAGGTCACCCCTTGCCACCATCTCACACTTGCTGTTCAGTGCCCTGCTTCTTGACACGTAGTGGGATTGGACTGTTTGGGGCTCAGGGTGGGTCGGTGGACAGATGCCTCACTCCTGGGTGGTGGGTGAGGTGAGTCAGGTGAGACAAGGACGTGAGCTGATGCTCCCATGGGGGGCACGCCTTCGTGGGGCCACGTGGGTGGGGCTGGGACCAGCAGCTCACGCACGGTCGCGTTTCTCTGCCCCAGGCCCCGAGTCAGCTCTGAGATATGGGTCTGCTTCTGTCCCCTTTTACCAGTGGGGAAGCTGAGGCACAGAAAGGCTAAGCAGTGGGCCCAGAGCCAGCGAGCTGCCAAGTGCTCTCTGCTCTTGACCTTGGGGGTGCCTCCTGCACCTCCTCCGGACCAGAGAGGGGACTTCTGACGGCGGGGGGGGGGGGGGGTCAGGAAGTGTCTCCTGAGCCCATTCGAGACGGGCAGTGACAGCTCCCTGTGTCCACAGGACAGAAGCTGCTGGACTCACTGGCGGAGACGTGGGACTTCTTCTTCGGCGACGTGCTGCCCACGCTGCAGGCCGTCTTCTATCCGGTGCAGGTGAGCGGCCCCTGGGGCCGCAGTGTCACCTTCACTGCCCAGCCTGGGGGTGGACACACCTTTCCGGCCCTGGGTGCCAGTGCCGTGGGCAGCACCGTGACAGGACCAGACACGCGGTCCCTGGACCTCTCAGAACCCGTTTTCCCACCCACGAGATGGAAGTAAGGCCAGCTCCCTCGGAGGGCCCCGTAAAGCCCGAGCAGCACACAGTAGGCCGTGCCCAGCGCAGAGTAGGCACCCTGTGTGTGACAGCAACCCTTGCCTCGCCTGCGGGTCAGGAGGCCTCCCACGACCACAGAGTTGTGTGTCCACAGGGCAAGGAGCCGTCCGTGCGCCAGCTGGCCCTGCTGCACTTCCGGAACACCATCACCCTCAGCGTGAAGCTGGAGGAGGCGCTGGCCCGCGCCCACGCCCGCGTGCCTCCCGCCATCGTGCAGATGCTGCTGGTGCTCCAGGTGGGCGCGGGGCCGGGCTCCCAGAGGCAGCGCCTGAGAGCGGGTGTGGGTCCCCACGTGTCACAGCGGGGGTGCTGTCAGCAGGAACCTGGGAGGGAGGAGCCACGCCGAGGCCTGGACTCGGGAGAAGGCCGGCCTCAGCCTGGCCCCATGGTGGCCCTGCAGCGTGATCAGCACCAGAGCTGTCTGCCGTGGGCAAGGAGCTGGGCTCCTACAGCCCCATCAGTCGGTCACGGGGGCTGAGGGCCGCCTTCCCTGACGCTCCACTGTGGCTCTGACATGTAATGGTGGGAACGGCTTGCGCCCAAGAGGGCAGCTCTGGGGGGTGGCCAGCAGCAGGCTGTTGGCACCGTACTCCCAGCTGTGGGGTGAGCAGCCTGGCCCAGGCAGGGGGTCTGATGGGCCACCAGCAGCCCCTGCTGCAGACTGGCCCTTTCGGCACGTCCCGAGTCCTGGGGCAGGCACAGCGCTCCGCAGTTTGCCGGCTCGCCTCACGGCACAGGGCCCAGGTGGGCACCGTCAGCCACCCTGCCTTACCCACAGGCTGGCATGACCAGGAGTCTGGCCTCACCTGAGCCTGGCCGGCTCCAAAGCCCTGCCCATCACCCAAAATGACACATCTGTGTGGAAATCCTGCTGATTCGGGGTCTGTGAGTTTGGTCCTGGGGTTCAGGGCAGCTGGCAAAGGCTCCAGAGCGAATGTGGAGGGTCAGGGGTTGCACCGTGGGGTCCGGCAGCCACGGGCCTGCGGGCAGGGATTTTAAGGGCTTTTTGGTTGCTCCTGGCTGGGTTGCAGCTGGGGGCTTGGAGGAACTCTGCCTCTGGGCCTCTTTTCTCCTTGTGTGGTAGAGTAGGGCCACCTACCTGGTGGGGCAAGGCCAAGGGAGAGAAACCAGCTGTAAAGCCCTCCCTGGAACCCCATCCCTGTGGGCAGCCAGGCTGGGGTGGTGCTGCCCCCTGGTGGCCGCCACCTGATGCAGCTTTCTGGGCTTGGCCCCTCAGCCACCAAGACTGTGGGTGTGAAGCCAAACCACTACCTTTTGCCATTGCCCACCCTCCTTTGGCCCACACTTTAAATGACCTTGTCCCAGCTCCCCAAGGAAACTTGTCCCTACTGTTTTCATGTCCCAAATAGATTGAATTCACAGCTGCTGGTTGGCATATCGGAGGACCTACTGTTTGTCCTGTGCTTCGCCCAGAGAGGCATGGTTCCTCTTCACGGGGTCCCAGAAACCACAGGGACAGCCATGCAGTGGAGGGTACACAAATAATGCAGTCCGTGGCCCCGCTTCCTCTCTGTCCGGGGGAGCAGAGAGCAGACTTCCCAAACAAGTTCTGGGAATGAAAGCACATGAAGTTCCTGGAGACCCAGCACAGCTCGGCACTGCCGTCATCACCAGGGCACCGCTGCCAGGGGCCGAGACAGCTCCAGGGACAGCGGGGCTCCTGGGAGGGCAGGCGCTCGTGGGAACCCAGTCCCTCCTTATCCAAACGCAGCCGGGCCCACGGGTCTGTGGCGATGTTCTTTCCCATCTCCTCAGTCCGCCTGGCTAGAGGCTTAGTGACTCCACTCCTGTCTTCAAAGAACCGGCTTTTGATTTTGCTGGTTTTCTCTCTTGCTTCCTGTTTTCTCTCTCATTCAGTTTTCCTTCTACTTACTTCAGACTTGGTTTGCTCTGCTTTGTGTGATTTCGTAAGCTGGAAGCTTAGATTGTTGATTTTTTAGCTTTTCCTTTTCTAGTATGTCCATTCGATGCTGTAAATGTCCCCCGAAGCGCCGCCTTTGATGTTGTTCATGAATTTGACTGTTTTGTGTTCACTTTCATTGAGTTCAAGGTCTTTTACACAAATCTTCCTGAGATTTCTTCTTCGACTCACGTGTCATTTAGACGTGAGTTGTTTAATCGCTATGCATTTGAGAATTTTCCAGTTTCCTGTTGGTGGTTTCCTGGTTTCATTTCAGCATGGCCTGAGAACGGACATGCTTTGCATTTTTAAAAACCGGGGGGGGGGGGTGCCCCACGGCCCAGAACGCGGTCTGTTTGGCCAGTGTGCCGTGTGAGCGCAAGGAGAATGTTTCTTCTTCCATGCGTGGGTGGACTAGACTGTCGCTGCCACAGACACAGGCGGCTGACAGCCGGTGCTGTTCGGTCCAGCCCAGCCACTTTGACTTCCTGCTGCTGGGGCTGCAGTTCTGAGAGGGGCTCGATGTCTTGGCTGTGGGACTGGACTTGCGTCTCTCCCTGCACTTCTAGATTCCTCCCCTAGTTGGCGCTCTGTCGTTCGGTGCATGTGTGCCAAGGATAGCCATGGCGTCTTAGAGAATGGACCCCTTCATCCGTATGCCATGACCTTCTTTGCCCCTGGGATGTCCTTGGTCTGGAGTCTGCCCTGTCTGGAGTGACCACAGCCACTCCCACGTGTTCCGGTCAGCAAGAACCCGGCACGGCTTTCCCCTCGCTTTCCTTTCAATCTGCCTGTGTCTTCACAGTTTAATAGGTTTCTTGAAGACAGTGTAGAGTTGGGTTCTCTCGCTGTCTTGCACTGTTACTTAATATTATTGTCCTAACCATGTCTTGCCCTTTACCGACTGGCAGCTTCTTTAGGAGTGGTGCCTTTCATTCATTCATTTATTCATATATCAGTCATTCAGCAAACACTCACCAAAAACCTGCTGAGTGCCGGGCCCGGCCAGGGATGCTGGGACCCCGAGCTTGCCCCGCCGATCAGCAAGACCAGCCGTGTCCTGGGCAGCCCGGTTCCTCCGGCTTTGGCTCAAATGAAACCAGAGGAGGCAGAGATCCGCAAAGCTCTGGGTGGGGGGGAGGTATCAGGGAGGAGCTGGATAAGACCTGATAGGGGATGCCACACGATGGGGAGGGGCAGCTGTCAGGAGGAGGGACCCTCACTGCCCAGCTTGGATGTGGACCCTGGGCCTGCCCCATGGGGGTCCACACCCCCTGCAGTGCCCCACAGGTGAGGGAGGGCAGGCAGGGGCCCTGGGTGGATGAGCTTGCCCCTGTAGCGGGGATTCCAGAGCCTCTGGGAAGCCGGTGCTCAGGACCGTCTCCCAAGGGGCAGATTGCAGGTAGCCCAGCCTCACTCAGCCACAGGGCCCTTCCCCATAGGGCCACATGGGCCCCCAGACCCACAGCTGCTGTGGGCAGTGAGCAGCCACAGGGGGTGTCAATTCAGGAGAGAGGCCGCGAGGCCCCAGCTCGAGAGAGGGTTGGGGAGCAGGGCTTGGTAGGCACTGTCCTCAGGGCCCAGGCCCTGTGGGAGTGGGATCAGCGCGGGTGTGGCGGCTTTGAGCTCAGCCCTCTGGTTGAGGGAATCCAAGACCGTGCGGCGCGGTGACCCTCCCACCTCTCCCTCTCCAGGGTGTACACGAGTCCCGGGGTGTGACCAAGGACTACCTGCGCCTGGAGACGCTGATCCAGAAGGTGGTGTCGCCCTACCTGGGCACCTACGGCCTCTACTCCGGCGAGGGCTCCTTCTCACACTCCTGCATCCTGGGTATGGCAGCCCGGGCCGTGGGCGGGAGTGGTAGCCACTGCGCCTGTCCACCGGCCTGCTGCTGGGCTGAAGGAGACCCCAGGGCAGACACCATTGCTGGTGATGTGCGGACTCTCCCTGAAACCCAGCAGCGTCCTCTGTCCCCAAGGGAGTCCCACTTGCACTTCATCCTGACAGTCAGGTGTGGCCAGGCACAGCGGACAGCACAAGTCAGAGCCCCAGGAATCCGGCGCATGTGGGGGTCTGGGAAGAAGGGCGGGGCTTGGGGGTGGGGGCTGCTGTCAGGGGGCTTCCTGGCATGTCCAAGAAGCCAGGCTCCATTGCTCCTTTAACTGTTGGCCCATCGGTCATTCAGCAGTCGCCCGGGCTCCCTGTGGCCCTGGATGACAGGCCCCTCGCAGAGGGACGAGGGAGCCTCGCCTTCTGTCCAGGAAAGGCCCCAAGTCCCTCCACACACTCAGCCCAGCCACTTGGTGGCACTCTGTGGAACTGCGTGGTGCTCACGTGTTCCCCTGTGCAGCCTCGGCCGCCCCCAGGTCCTCTGCTGCCTTCCAGAGGCCCCCACAACACTCGGAGTAGAAACCCCAGCCCTGACCTTGACGGGCCCCTTGTTGACGTGGAACTTACCACTGCCTGACTTGTGGACCACCCCTGTGTGTCTGTCATCTCGTCCCCCTCTCCCCCATCACACACACACTTTGAGATTCCAGCTCCAAGGACAGGGCCTGAGTCTGCCCAGGGAGGTGCCAGTGTGGAGCACCTGTTGATATGGGCTGGCTTTGCACAGGGGGCGTGGGGGTGGGGGAGAGGCACGTGCAGCTGGGAAACCGGAGAGCCGGCTTAGCTGCCCCCCAGCTGATGTGCCCCCCCCGCCCCCCCCCACACTGCCTCTCCAGGCTCAGAGGCAGGGACAGAAGACACAGCTGGGGTGGAGTCTGCACCCTGTTCCCCCCCAGACCAAGCCACCCCTGCAGCTACTGTGGGGGGGCTGGCCCGGGGTCTGCACCAGTCAGGCCTTTCCTGGGGCCACCTCCAAGCAGAGCTGGCGGCCCAGTCTGTGCTCACAGTAGGAGCCACTGGGCACCTGGCAGAAGGAAGGGCCAAGAACCCGCAGTTGCCTGGGGTCGCCATATCCCCTGGCCTCCGGTGCCTGATGCCTGTCTGTCTGTCTGTCTCTACAGAGAAACACTTCCTGCGCCGCGCCCGCTCCGGGGACATCCTGGCCAAGAACCCGGTGGTACGCTCCAAGAGCTACAACACACCGCTGCTGAACCCTGTGGCGGAGCACGAGGCGGAGGGTGTGGCGGCCGGAGGCACCAGCATCCGCAGGCACTCGGTCTCCGAGATGACGTCCTGCCCGGACGCGCAGGGCCAGGGCCCTGCAGGGGACTTCACGCCCTCCCCGGGCCTGCAGCCGGGGCCCTGCCCCAGCAGACTGTACCCGGATTGCACGCAGTCCCCCGAGGCCGGCCCTGCCTGCGGCTCCCCACCTTCCTCCAGCCCAGAGAACCTGGTGGACCAGGTCCTGGAGTCCGTGGACTCGGACTCCGAAGGCATCTTCATTGACTTTAGCCGGCGCAGTGGGCCTGGCGCCTCCAAGCTGGAGGGGGACAGGGGCCGCCAGAGCATTGTGTGAGGTCCTGGCGTTTTTACTGAGCCCAAGTGCGAGCCTGTGTTTGCGTGCGTGCGCGTGAGTTTTTTACTCCATCCCGGCCAGTCCACAGCCAGCCTCGTCCACTGTGGCTTCCCCCACCCCTTGGTTGGAAAAACCATTTTCACCAGCCCAAGCCCCACTCTGTTCTGGGACGTCTACTCCGGCATCTTCACCTGCCACCCACAGGGCACCCGGCACATGGGTCAGCCGCACGTGGGCGAAAGGGTCACCGCCACTCACTGCCCATCAGGCCACCCAGCACCCACATCCACACCCGTGGCGACTGTGAATCTGGCCTCCGGCCAGAATGACCCTCGGACCCACCTGCCCCTCCCCACTGGCCACAGCACAACCTGTGGGTGACTGTCCCGGGCCCTCGGAGTCACCTGCCCTCACTCGGCCAGGGTGGCCACGGGCAGGAAGAGTGTGGAATAAAACTTGTCGGCTCCAAAGCACGTTATGCCCAGCCTCACTTGGCTGGGGCCTCCCCTCCCTGCTTTTGGAGGGGCAGGTCCCTATTACCCACTTTCTCTGTCCCATCCTGTCCGAGGGGCCCAGAGACCCGGAGGGAGGAGCCAGGAGACCCGACAGCCTCTCAGGAGCTGCCAGGACCATAAGGGGTGGAGGCCGGGTGCAGACCATTGGCCCTCCACAGAGGGGGCGGGCCCCTGCCTTTGCCCCCAGTGGTGAAGCGTAGGAGCCTAGAAGGGGGACGGAGCTACCTGGTCCCCACCACCACAACCTTGCTGGAGAGACCTGCCTGGTGCGGGACCCCTGGCACCGCTCTTACCACCCTGGCAGGCAGTGCCCTCCCCCGGCTCCGGGATCCAGGCCCTGGACCAATAGGCTCCCTGGCCTGTCCCCCAGTGGCATCTGTGCATTTGCCAAGGTCTGGGCTCCTCAGTCTTGTCCCTCAGACACACCTGTGCCCCTGGTGGGCGTCTTACACCGCAGGGTCACCTCCCATCTGTCGGCCCAGAGAGTCCTCCTCTGAATGCCAGCTGACCCTGCAGGTCACTGACGGCCACCTTCTCTCGCATCCTCAGGACGCATCCTGTCCATCCAGCCCTGCTCCAGATCTCGTTTAAACTTACTTAGGGACCCCATCTCCAATGCAACCACACTGGAGGCAGGTAGAGCTTCGGGGGACACGACTCCCTTCCATGGCTCCCTGGTGGGGGGTGGGCCTGTTCCTTGGGCAACCAGCCCCCACGCCTGCCCCGGAAGCCAGAGGGGGGCCACGTGCCAGCAGGAGCCCAGCCAGGTCCCGGGGCCTTGCCCTGCTGTGGGGCGGGGGCATTGAAGGTGCCCCGGACTGCACCGCCTCGGAGTTAACATTTGTTTTTGGGTGTGTGTGGGCACCCCAAGATGCCCTCGGGCCCAGGGGTGTTCTTTGCCCCTGCCGATACAAGTCTCTGGAAGGAGGCTTTTGGGGAGGTGCTGCTGGGCGGCTGTGGCCCAGGAATCCCCGGTGGGAGGCCAGGCCCGCTGGGGAGAGGGAGGAGGGTCCCCGCCAGGTGGGGGGGCTGCCTGCCGCACAGGGAGCCCATAGAAGGAGGGGGAGAGACTGGTAGGCGGAGAAAGGCTAGGAAGTGGGTGAGCCAAGGGGTGCGCCCGTCGAGTTTTGACTCATGTGTTATCTTCCGTTTGACCCTGAAAGTGATACTTGACCTATAATTAAAAAGAACTGGCCCTGGCCAGTGTGGCTCAGTGGATTGAGTGCAGGCCTGCAAACCAAAAGTTCGCAGGTTCGATTCCCAGTCAGGGTGCATGCCTGGGTTGCGGGCCAGGTCCCCAGTAGGGGGCGTGTGAGAGGCAACTACACATTGGTGTTTCCCTCCCTGCCTCTCTCTAAAAATAAGATAGAAAAGAACCGAATATACCCCAAAGGAGCTGACAGCAGAGACTCAGACAGATGCGTATCCACCACGTGCACCTCTGTTTCCGAGGGCGAAAAAGGCAGAGGCCACTCAGCCATCCGCCAACAGGTGAATGGGTCAGCAGAGTGGGCTGTCCGTGCAACGGAGTGCGACTCGGCCTTAAAAAGGACAGGAATCCTGACATGCGCCACCACGTGGATGAATCCTGAGGACGTTTTGCCCAATGAAATAACACCAAGGAGGCAAATGCTGCAGGACCCCACTAACGTGAGGCCCCTGGTGGAGTCCAGTTCACAGGTCTGCACCACGTCCCTCAGGGAGTGTGGCCTGCCCAGTGTGGCCCCAGCATGGGACCGTGGTCCTGAGCTGCAGTAGTGTCCAGCGGTGACGTGGGCAGTAGCCTTGGGGATTCTGGGAAATGGGAGGCTGCTGGGTAGAGGGCATCGGCCAGGGCTGCAGTGGAATGAGATTTTCGGTAAGCCCCTAAAATCACGGTGCTCTGCTCTTCCTGGTCCCCTGGTGGTTCGTGGGGCCCTATGACCAGCTCTGGCCAGTGAGTTCTGAGCAGAAGGGACTGGAGCCCTTTGGAGCTGGAGCACTCAATGCCACGTGGAGACCCTGTGAGTCATGTTCCAGACAGGCCTGCTCCAGCTGGAGGGGCGTGGGGGGCTGCAGACATGTGTGAGTGAGGAGGCCGGGGTCTGTGTAAGGCCCTAAGACTGGGGGTGTTTGTTACTGCAGCATGACCTGGCGCGACCTAATACATGTCTACATGTTCAGTGTGGATAGCCCACCCCTCAAGGGCAGTGCCAGGACCCTGGGTTGTCCCCCCGAATCGGTCACTCACCTGCTGTGTGACAGTGGGCAGTCATGCCATCCTCTGTGTCTCTAGCTGAAGGAAGGATCTTTCCGAATATAAAATTCTATAGCTGGTGATATCTCTCTGCTTGTCTGCTGCGCTACGTGAACCACACAGAGCCGGCGTGAGGTCTCGAACTCCCAGGTGGCAGGCGTCTGATGAAGGAGCTCGGCACAGGTGACAGTGTGTTGGGCAAACAAGTGCCTGATGGGTTTCGACCTGAAGGTGACCACGGCTCAGTACTGAACTGAGAGTTTCCCTGGCACGAACCCTTGCGCTCGCCGGGATGTGTTTGCAGAGAGCTCAGGCTGCCGCTTAGCCAAGCTGCGAAACGCCGTCACGCTGCAAAGTGTCTGCGGCACCATCGCCAGAAGAATTTCTCAAGCTGACATTTCTCTCTTCGCTGTGGGGATTTATGTCAGCCTGTACTTGGAAGGGGAGGAGGGACAGGGAAGCATTAAAAAGGAGGCCACAGCATCAGGCAGGACTCTTACTTGAAAGCCCCGAAAGCAGATCCCAGCTGGTTACACAGCGAAGGAGCTTGTTAAAGGATGTTGGGAACTCCTAGGATCGTCAGGATTGGGAGAGAGCCAAGCTGGAGGCTTAACGCCCAGGGACAATGCCTCAACCCGCCCCTCAGGACAGGCTTGATAGGAAAACGGGGGTGCTCCACTGCCCAGGGATGCTCCCTCCACGGAGACGCTCCAGTCACACTGCACCAGACTGGCCATCGCCGCCAGCACCGACGTCAGTCACGTCCCTGTGCTCAGCCTTTCCAGCCGCTGCAGCCTCCACATCGCACCCCCACCCCCGGGCCCACATCGAGCATCACGCAGCTGCCCTCTCCAGTGTAACAAACTCCAGGGCTGCCCCCACCCCCTGCCAGGTGTATGTCGCAGTGGTGGAGCCTAAGTCCCCCTCTATGCCCCGGTTGTAAAGCAGGCCAAGTCAACCTGTCGTCTGACTGCTTTGGGCAGAGACTAGTGAGGACCTTTGAAGGGAGCAAGGAGCTTGGGCCCCAGCTGGGTAGCTCAGTTGGTTAGAGCATCAGCCCCATGCACCAAGGTTATGGGTTTGATCCCCGGTCAGGGCACATGCAAGAATCAACCAATGAATGCAATAAGTGGAACAGCACATCAATCTCACTCTGTCTCTCCCATCCTCTCTCTAAAAATAAGTTTAAAAGATTTTAAAGGTGCAAGAGGCCAGAGTACAGGACCAGAGTCCCACCCTGGTGTCAAATAGGGCACCAAGGGTGTGGCCCGCCCAGTTGCAAATCAAAGAGCTCCCAGAGCCAGGTCCAAACTATGCCCAGAGCACCGCAGAGCAGGCACAGGCTGGGCTCGGTTCGCGGTCGGTGCTAACAACCAGATGCACGTGGCGGGGTTCCTCGTGGGGTTCCAGGTCCTGGCCCCTTAGGGAGGGTCTGAATGTGATCTCCCGGACATCCTCAGCTCAAGCCACAGTCACACCCACACTCCACTGGGAAGTTTTGGTTTCGTGGTTTTAGTGGAGTTCAAAGCAGACAAAGTCTGGGCTCGAGCAGCTGGCTGGGGGAGTTAATCTGGGAGAAAACAAATGCGAAGCCCCAGACCGGGGGCGGGTTCTGCATCCCCTCCCTCCTTGCGGCTGCCCCCCCCCCCAGTGCCTATTAACATGGAGTGTGCTGCTGGGGGGAGCCTGCTCGCCCGCCCGCTCCATAAACACTGGCAAGAGCAAATTTAATAAAGCTGGGAGGAAGGCCATTCGGATGCCAGTCCTTCGCTTTGCGCGATTCTTCTCCCCCTTCTGTTGCAACCCATCTGAAATGCAAGGAGTTATTGTTGCAGCGACAAAGGGAAGTGGCTGCTGGTGGGTTGCCGATTGCCCGTGTTTGGGGGGACAGAGGAGCGAGCCCGGAAGGGAGCCCGCCTGGGCTTCACCGTTCCTTTCTGTTCCCTTCTTCTATTAGAATGGCAGGCGCACCTGCGTTCTTGTGCCCACAATCATTCTGTATTATTGCTTCAGTGGGTGTGGTTTACAGCACGGAGCTATGGTGTGGCATTTGTATGAGCTTCACACAAAACACAAACTCAAGGAGAGCGGAAATTACGCTGCCAGCCGGGCACCAGCGGGGGGCGCTTTCTCCCACTTCAGTCAAAAGTGCTTTTTACAACAGAAAGACTGCCCATTGTCCCTCTTTCTTGAGAGACTGGTCTTACACTGATGATAAAATAGAGATGTTTACATTCTGCAAATGGAGGAGAGAACCTGGCACACAGCTCTGGACGAAACCCATTGTGTGGGTTGCTGGGAAGAAGAGTTTTGGGCGAGAAACCAGCCCCCCATTCCTGATCCACCTGCAGCCTCAGGCTTATATGCACCGGTATGTTCAAGGTTAGCACCACAGTGCCCTTGGCTTTCTCACCAACCCAAGGCCTCTGGGAGCAAGGAAGTGCTAAAGAACACTACGCAAGTGTGCTGTGGGGGTCGAACAGTCTTCGTGAGGAAAAGGCAGTTGCAGGGTTGATGACAGAACGCAACTCAGGTCATTCATTCGTTCAGATGGATGGGGGGTAGTGTCAACTATGTGCCAGGTGCGGCACTAAGTGCTGGGGACGCTGCAGTGAGCAAACAGCCCCACGGCTCTGGGACAGCCCACGTTCCATGGAACGGTAACAACTAACATTTCGCTCTGGGCACAGGTCCCCCGTTAACATTAGCCCACGTTCACTGACTTCACAGTTGGTGCTGGCAAAACTGGGGTGAAGCTGGCTGTCTCAGCTTCGGGGAAGAGAAAGTTTTGGTCTAACTCCCCCTGGTCCCTGGAACAGCCACAGATGTGCCTCAGGACTAGCCGGGAGTGGCCTTCCTGGTCTTTTTCTGCAAGTGCTATTAGGAGAGAAACTCTTTGCACTTCGTTTAAAAGGAATGAAGATACTTCCTCATGTGACACTTTGTAGGATTAGAAAGTTGAAACTAGATTGAACAAGAAGAGAATTTACTGGTGCACATAACGAGAAAGGTCGCAGACAGGGCAAGCCTCAGGGTGGGTTTGATCCAGGGGCTCTGCATTGTCACCAGAGACTCCGTTCTGTGCCACTTCTGCTGCATCCTAAGGCGAGATCTCTTCATGGTCACAGGATGTCTGCCGGGTGTCCCCGATGTGCTAGGCTCCTCGTATATGGGGGGGGGAGAGAAAAGGGGACAGCAGAGTCACACCGCCCGGACTGGCCTGAACTGTCACTGTGGTTTAATGAGCATCCATGCGATTAGCTTAGGCCCAGTTACTTCTGGACCTGAACCAATCACTGTGGCAAAGGAGTGATATTATGCTAATGAAACTGGAAAAACTGGATGTCACCTTCCGTGCAAGGCGGCCTGGGATTGTGGGCTGCGGATGTCCCCCAACCCCAACCCAAAGGGGCGGGAGGGAAAAGAGGGAGAGAAACACTTGAGCAGGGGAAGGCAGGTGTTTGTGAAAGGACCCCTGGCTGCTGGGGTGACACAGACCCAATGGGGTGGGAGCAGAATCAGGGAGGCCCATTAGGGGACCTCATTGGGAGCCATGTGAGAGGTGCTGGTGGCCTGAACCACCTGGGCCAGTGCCAGTGGGGAGAAATGGTGGCCCTGGGACACATCTCAAAGGAAGAGCCATCGGGGCCTGCTGAGGGACCACACGCGGGATGTGAGAGGACTGGGGAGCCGAGGATGGAGCCGAGGGTCTGGATGGGGCTGGCGCACAGAGAGTGGGCATGGAAGCCCAGGAGAGGAGGCTGGTACGGAGGGCCAAGGAGCTCGAGCTGCCCGCCAAGATCTCCAGGCGGAGATGCTGGGGGCCGGGTAAAGGCAGGAGTCTGGAGTCAGGGGATATAACTGGGGGTCAGGGTACAGGCACACTGAAAGCAGGGGGCAGAGGAGTGTGGATAAGGAAGAGAAGACCTTTGGAAATCAGGGAGATGTGGCGGGAGGCAGCGAGGAACCTGAGAGGTGGGCCAGACAGGTGGGTGCTAGGCTGGGCCTGCAACAAACCCATTCTCCGAACTCCACCTCGCTGAGCTGCCCCTGGGGGACAGTGCGATGATACTGGAGGACCCGTCATCCTCTTGCCCGGAGGGCTGGGCCAGCAAACACACCTCCAGGGGTATCCGGGCCTTGCCTTCCTGGCTATATGACCCCTGCCTCAGGGTGGACTGCGCCCAGGTGCAGAAATGCAGCCCTGAATGACCTTCAGGAGGCCCAAGGTTTGCTCCCGTCTCCTCCTCCAGGAAGTCCTCCCTGCTCCTCAGCCTAGGTCAGAGCTGCCCCTGGGATCACCCAACCCCTGCCACTGTGAGGTCGGGGGCCCACTCTGGGACCTGTGGAGACCCACCAGCCCTGGGAAGTCAGCACCTGACTCTGAATGCGCTTTGGGAGCCATTCGTTGAATGTTTGTGTCTTCTCAGTTGCTCGCAGATCTCACCCCTTCCCGCCTCGCTCGGCGCATCCCCTAAAAAGGGGAAACGGATCATCAAGGCAAAGGCTCGCCTCGGACGCGGGTGCTGCGCCAAAGGCGGGCTCCACTCAGGTGGCACCCCGGGGCGCCTCCAGGGCTTTGGCAGCGAGGAGCCTCTGCCATCGCAAGCCCCGCGCCCCGTCCGCAAGGCGGAGCCACTGGCCCGGCCTTGTCCCGGTGCCCGCAGAGACCGAGCCGGACCTGCGCCGCCCAGGGCACTAGGAAAACACCTTGCGCGGGTCATAGAGGACGGGGAGAGGGGCGGGACCTGCGCGGGAGCCACGTCCGGGGCGGGGCCAGGTGGGTGAGTCTCAGGTCGAGCTGCTCCCAAGAAAGGAAGGCGCTCAGTTGGTTGGCAGTCCGGTAAGCCTAGGAGGAAGCCGGCCTGTGCCCCGGCGGGGACGCCGCGCGGGCTCGGCGGGCGGGAGCCGGCGGCTGGACGGGCTCGCGGCGCAGGTGGGCTCTCCGAGGCCGCGCGGGAGGCGGTGCGAAGACTGGCGCCAAGGCAGATCCCGGTCCGGCCCCGCCCCCTCCTGCTGTTCCCCCGCGCGCCCCTCCCCCACTCCTGCGCCCCTCGTACTCCCTCCCTCCTCCTCCCGGGCTGTTTCGTGTCTGGTCTGCTCCGGCTGGGCTGACTTAGCCCAAACTTCCGCGGGCCCCCCTCCGAGGCATCGTGCGTTTCACAGACGAGAACATTGAGGCAGAGCAGGTGCTGCGCGGATGCAGAGGCAGGGGCTCTGCCTGGGCTGCTGGCCCCTTCAGCACAGCGGGGGAGCCCCAAGAGTTACTAGGCCCAAAATCAATCAAGCGTGTCCTCACCCTCTGAAGTCGCGAGTTAGAGGAGAGGCGCTGGCTGCTTTCACTTTTCTCGGACCCTGGCACAGGGCCACCCTGAGAATCCCCTGCAGCCGCCGGGGCCGCGCTGGCTGGGCCTTCCCCAGGGCGCGGCGGGAGTGTGCGGCGGCAGAGGGACCACCACCCTGTAGGAGGCAGCCGACCAGCGGGCAGGGACGCCCGGGAGCCTCCGTCGGGGTGGGGGGAGGGCTGGCTGCCGCCGGGCTGCAAACTCGGAAGCTTTGTTTCAGAGTCTGCGCGGGTTCCAGGGAGGGCTAGGAAGTGCAGGGTCGGCATGCGCCAGCCTCCACAGTAAACATCTTTTGATGGTCTCCGGTGGCAGTTTTGTTTAAAAACAGTTTATTTATTTATTTATTTATTTGTTTGTTTATTTATTTATTTATTTATTTATTTATTTATTTATTTTTAGAAAGGGGGGAAAGGAGGTTTAGAAAGAGGGACTGGGGACCTGGCCCAGCCCGCACCCCAGGCATGTGCCCTGTCCAGCAATCGAACTGGGGACCTTTCTTTTTGCAGGTCGGCATGCAACCCACGGAGCCACACCCGACAGGGCTCTGGTGGCGGTTTCAGAATCTCGTTTGTGAACTTGAACGCAGTGACAGACCATTCCTTACACCAGCACCAGGCCTAGGAGTGAAGGAGGAAGAGGGACACAGGGCAGTAGCTGGGGCCCAGCAGGTCCCCGCCCACAGGGGACCCAGAGTCTGCTCTCTGTTAATAGAGAGAAGCCAGGGGCTTGTGGCTGGTCAGGAGGGCTTCCTGGAGGAGGCGACCATTAAGCTGGAAGATGTGGTTGGATAAGTGATAAACAGGGAAGGGTGTCGTGCTTTGAGGCCCTACAGACACTGGGGGACTGAGACTGGGGGGCCGTGTGTGACCGGAGGTGACTCATATGTAAGGTGGGGGGTGGGAAAGTCCATGGAGTCATTCAAATGCAACCTCACTGAGATTTTTAAAAGATTTTAGAGAGAAGGAAGGAAGGGAGAAAGAGGGAAAGAAACATCAGTGTATGAGAGAAATACTGATCAGTTGCCTCTCACTTGCCCCCAACCGGGGACTTGGTCTGCCACCAAGGCCTGTGCCCTGACGGGAATTGAACGGGTGACTCTTCAGTTCACAGTCCCGAGTTCAACCCACTGAACCACACCAGCCAGGGCTCATGGAGAGCTTTTAAGGGCCGGAGACTTGCTCGACTAAGCATCCCGTGGGCGTATGGCATCTCCCCAGCAGGCAGGCTCCAGGCCCAGTCGGTCCTGGGCTCACCGGCGAGGACGGCTTCAGTTAAAGAGAGGACAGCAAGAGCTCAGGCCACCCGGGAGGTGCCTGATGCGGGTACCTTTCATGCCATTTGGTGACCCATCCCGTCCCCTGAGGGTGCCCCTCTTCCACCGATGGGGAAACAGAGGCACAGGAGGGTGGGGAGGAGGCTCTGGAGGAGTTGGACCCAGTTTCTGAGCAGGTCACTTTCCCTCGTGGGCACTCAGCCTCCTGACCCATAAAGTGACCCTGGCGGCTGTCCTTTCTCAGGGTGGTCACGGTCACTCCTGCCCAGAACAGCCAGTCAGGCCCTAACAGCAGCACGATGGGCTGCCTCATCCCTCACTCACTCACGTCAGCCTTGTGAGGCAGGGACTGTTACTGTCCCCTGTTACAGGTGAGGACACCGAGGCAGGGGGGGTCACACGGCCAGGGAGCGGGGAGCAGGCAGGTGTGCTGCGGGCGCAGTGTCCCCACCTCCCGGGCACTGCCCCGGGGCACTTCAGGCGGTCTCCAGGGAGACGCCCGGGGCCTGCCAGCGGCTGCCCTCCAGGCTGTGTCAAATGAGAATGGAGACCGAAAAGTGATGTTTTCAGATGAATTACTGCACTTTTTCCTCACCCCCTTGATTAAAACTGATGCCCCAGGATGGTGTGCCACTTGCACCCGTGTACCTGGAGGCTTCCGGGGCCTCCTGGGGCGTTTTTGCAAGGATCCCTTGGGCCAGGTGCTGCAGGGCTGGGGACAGCTAAATAGATGCTGTTTGGGGGGGGGGGGTGTCACTGCAGGTGAGCTCGCCATCCTCGGTCCTGCCCTGGCGATCCTTATCTGTAGGCTCCTGGGACTTCTGGCAGCTGGATCTGGCCTTGGTCCAGGTTTCTAGGTGCCTGGAAGGCAGCAGACCTGGCTCAGGACTCTCCCCAAATGACGTCTCTGGCCTCGTTTGCTCACCTCTCACCCGGGCACCATGAGGAGTGGGCTGCCCCGAGGCTCAGAGGGGAAGATGCCTGCGGTGGCGCGTTACCACCTGGCTCCGTGAGCAGGGTTGCTAGCCTCTGTGGGCCTCGATTTCCCCACCTGAGATGCGGGCAGTGTGGACAGCTACGCCTAGGGTTCCTGGGAGAATCCAGGAGTTAATTTGTGCCAAGTGCCTAACCCAGGGCATGTCATGTGTGTTTGCACTTATTAGCGTTAGCCCTGCCCCCTCCCCCCATGGTACAGTCCTCGTTCCCAGGAGTCAGTGCGGAATGAGCTCGTAGGGCCCTGTTCCTGCCCAGGCTGGGGGCCAAGTGGTTCTTGCTTCAGTGACCCGGGACAGCTCAAGGCAGCCAGACATTCATTTTCAGTTGGAGCTGGTGACCGTCCACAAGAAGGAACTGGTTTGGCAGGTCAGGAGTCCAAATACTTCTAGGGAGGCCTCCCCCTCCCCACCTGGTCATAAAATGAAAACAAGCAACAGGGGCAGGGGCTGGCGTGTTTGCCACCCGCGGGAAAGCTGCAGGTGGCTGGGGCCCGCATGGGCTCGCCCACCTGCTTCCTCACTCCCACTCGCTCACCCCAGCTCCCCAACCAGCTCTCCCAGGTCCGTGCAGGGGCTGGTGGCCGCCACGTCCAAGGGACGGGGGCACAGGTGGGAGCAGAACCAGGTCCCTGGTCTGGGAGGTACTGAGTGGCCTGACCTTCCCCTGGGACCTGGGCGCCTCTGTCTCTGGCCACGTTGAGAGGAAGCGCTTGACTTGGCTGAACTGTAATCGTACCTTTCTGGAGAGAGGCCCCTGAAGGTGAAGGGCAGGTGCATTAGGGTCTTGTGGATCCCACGTCAGTCTCCCAGGAGGCCGAGGGGGAGGCAGATTTGAATTCAGGCTGGATGATTGAATTGGCTTGAGCCCAAGGTAAAAATGGAAACTGCTTATGAATCACCTACTCCCTACAGCTGAGTGATCCAGGTGGAGGGGACAACGGTGTGTGCAAAGGCCCGGAGGCACCGTGTGGTGCGTGGCTGGGGCAGAGAGACGGGGGCTAGTAGAGGTGGCATGAGATGATTCCAGGGGGCGGCGGAGCCAGGTGACAGGGTCTCTCAGCGGTTGGTGGGGTCGGAATTTTATTCTCAGAACTGAAGGCAGCTGTTGGCACACAGAAGTGCCACGGGAGTTGGGGGATTGAGTCCAGAGTCAGGAGAGAGGTCTGTTCTGAGACCTGAGTTGGGGGTGGAGAGCAAGAGATTACTGTCCCTCAGGGAGGAGAGGAGAGGGCCCAGGGTCCCCACCCACAGGTCTGGGTATGGATGATGGAGGTTATAGAGAGGCCCAAGCTGTCCCCTCCTCAGGGACAAAGCAGCCTGCAGTGGCAGGGAATGGGCGAGCGAGGCAGGCCGTGACCATGACACCCGGCCTGGAGGCCTTGAGTGCTGGGCACAGTCATGTGCCTGTTCTCTTATCTAACAGACCCTCACCCCACCCCGGCCACCAAGCTCCCGCTCTCGTCCCTGACTGGCCGGGTGACGGCTGAGACTTGTGTGGGTCAGACGGCTGTCAGCACACAGGCAGAGGCAGGAAGGACACACCGACCTGTGGAGCAGGCTGAGGGTGGCCAGAGCTCAGAGGAAGTCCCTCTCCCAGCCGGGGTGGCAAGGCCCCCAGGGTTCCTGTTTTTTAAATCCTCGCCTCTTTGATTTTAGAGAGAGAGAGAGAGAGGGGAAGGGAGGGGGAGAGAGAGGGAGAGAAATGTTGATGTGAGAGACATTGATTGATTGTCTCTTGTGCGCACCCCAACCAGGGATCAAACCCACAACACAGGCATGTGCCCTGGCCAGGAATCGATCCCTCAACCTTTCAGTTTACAGGACAACAATCCAACCACACCAGCCAGGGCAACAGGATACTTTTAACTGTAATGAACAGAAAACCCAACTCTGGCCCAAAAGTCAAAGTGGATATATTGCCCTATGCAGCTGAAATGGTCTGGGGACAGGATGGAGATCAGGTATGGCTTGATCAGGGCTCAGCAATTCCCTGCCTTTGTCGGATCTTCCAGGGGGCAGTGAGTTGTCTGCAGCCATTCCAGGCCTCATCTTCATATGTAGCTGTGTGGAGAGAGACTGCTCCAGTGGTGCTCTTCTGACACGCTCTTCCTTCCCAGAAGAACCTGGAGACTTTTCCTGGTCCTTCACGGGCCTCATCGAACTCCTCCCTCTGGCCAGGGAAATTGCTGTGTGCTGATTGGCTCAACTTGGGTTCTCTATAAACCTTTGAAGAGGGGGATAGGTAATCAGGTGGGCTCTAGGAGGTGGGATGGGTCAGCACCTGGCAGCTGGAGGGCTGTGCGGGTGAGAGGTGCGCACCAGAGTGAGCACCTGGGCCCCCCAGGCAGAGCCAGGCGCACTTGACCCAGGCGAGCTCTGCATCTTGATGTCAAGTGTAACCACAGGACGGGGCGGGCAGCCCCAGCAGCTCTGTACAGACCCCCTGCCCTTTCTGAGGGTCAGGGATCCCTGGGACTTGAGTCAGGCCTCTGCCAAGGTCACGTTGCACATCCCACCTTGTATGGACCTTGCCGCCGCCACCTTGGATGTTAGCCGAGTGTCTTGCCAGAGTTCCTCTGGCTTCTGGCCCTGCTTCGGGGCACCTGCCTTCTCCCGTGTTGGGAGCCCCGTGGTGTTTGTGAGGACGAGTGGGTGGGGATCTGTGGTAGGGAATTTGTGGCAGCCGAGACACAGGGGTGAAAATACTATTTATGGAGGGTCCCTAGGAGATGCTGGAATCCCAGCTCCGTGGTGGCTCCCTTGTCAGCCAAGTGCAAGAGTTCCTGCCCCTCCCCCCTGATGTGCGCCCCCTGCCGCACATGTGCCCCTGTTTCAGCCCCTTTCTCTCTGGGTCTGTGTCTCCTCCCCCCGGAAATACGGGTTTAGACCTGGATGGTGGGGGCCCCTCTCCCCACCCTGTACCCAGACAGGAGCCGACCGGGTAGATGCCAGGTAGTGAGCTCTTCCTCTGTGCCCTGCGCACCCACCTCTACCTGGGCACTCATGATATCTGGCACCAATTTGTACGTAGGTGTCGATCTGTAACCTCGGCACTTGGGTAATTGCTCTGAGGGTCTGTGTGTGTCTTGTGCAAATATATTTTCCTAGCAACAAACTGTTTTGCTTTGGATTATAAATAGAGCCGTTGGGGGATCTGAAACCCCTTTGCATGACAGCCACATGGCCCCCGGGGGCCCAAGTTCCCGTCCCAGGGAAGGCCCCCCTGGTGCCCACCCGGGCCCACCGGGAGTCGAGGTGTGGACTCAGGTGGAGGGTGAGGCGGAGCGGGAGAGAATGGCCTTTGCCTCCGCAAAGTCACAGTGAGAGCTCATTGTCAGGAGAGAATAAAATATGACCTTCATTGTAAGATGTGAACATGAACATGTGTTAAAGATTTTATTTAACTCAGGAGAGAACCTGGCAGATGTCATTGGTTGAGAAGAGCTACTGAAGGACCTTGGCATTTACATGTCAGGAACGGTAAATGGAACAGATGACAGGAAAGCGCAGGCGGGGACACCTTTGGGGCACTTGCGGGGGGGCAGGGTGCAGGAAGGAAGAGAAGCACCTGTAGACTTGAACCTGAGGGGTCGGCTCCCACAGGGCTAGTCAGACATGGGGGGGACTTCCTGAGATACCCCAGGGCGGTCTCTCATCTAGACAATGCAATTTCCCTCGGCACCAGTTTGTCCCACAGTAACAAGAAGGTCCCTGGGGGCACCGGAGGTAAATGGCAGGTAATTGGTGGGTGGCCTGAGATTTCAGTAGCAGCTCAGACGGCAGCCTTGCAGGAAGTGGGTCCCATTGTGAAGAGGGGAGCGGCCTGGGACAGGAGGGCACCTTGGACAGCGGCCTGGAGCAGTGGAAGGCGGGTGTTGATCAGCTGTAGGAGGTGGCGGTGGGGCAGTGGAGGTGCCCGCGGCTGCCTTTTCTGGTTCCAGGCTGGAGGCCGGAGACCCAGTTTCCAGAGGCAGCCCCCCCAAGGACTTGCTGTGTGGCTTTGGGCGAGCCCCTTACCCTCTCTGGGCCTCAGTTCCCACTGTCCAGTGACAGTTGACGGCACTAGACGTCCCCTAGGAGTCTTCCTGGCTCCACTGTTTGGGATTCTGATCATTCACGGGAAGGAGAAATCTGAGTGTTTAAAAGGCGCGTGTACCAGAAAAACAGAACTCGCAGAGGGTACTTCCATACAGTTGTCCCTTGGTGACCATGGGGGGTCCCCTGACCCCCGCAGACCCCAGGCCACACGGATGCCCCGGTCCCTCAGATGAAATGGCGCAGATGCGCGCCCTGCCGTGTATTCGATCATCTGTAGGTCACTTGTGATTCCCGATACAACGTAAATGTTATGCGACTTAGCAGCAACGTAACCTTTGGAAGATACTCTGGGTCTGGGGTCGGTGGAGTGGGTTTGGAACGTGCGGGAACGGAAGGCAGAACGTGTAAACGCGCGTAGGGTTAGTTCACGCCCCTGCGGGGGCGGGGGGTCTGAGGTCTGCAGGGCAGGCGGCCGGCTGCCTGGGCAGGGGCTCAGCACTGTGGCCCGGAGGCAGATCACGTCCCCAGAAATCGCGGATTCTTTCCCCAAAAGCTTTTTCTCTTCAGGCCTTTGCCTGATGAGAGGAGGTCCACCCGTGTTCTGCGGGGCGTCTGCTTTACTGAAGTCCGCCGGCGGTAGGTGTTTGTCACACCCATGAACACCTTCACACGACACTTGGACTGTGTTTGACCGCCAGCCACACAGCCACACAAACGCCCATCACAGGGCGGGTGGGACAGTGCACTGCTCCCACGGGTGCCTCCCGGCCACCCAGCGCCACTCGGGGCTCCCGGGGCTGGTGGAGCCAGATCAACGGTGCGGGCCCATGGGAACTGAATGCCCGCCCCCCCCCGGGAGCCCCCAGGCCCCTCAGCAGCAGCGCCAGCCCCACCCACTGACCACATGCAGCAGGCGGTGGGCAGCGGCCACAGCGCTCTGGTCCATGGGGCACCCGAGTCAGTGGGTGGGCCTTGTTCTACTCGACTACAAGGCTGTGGGGGGGTGGAGGCGCTCAGGGCTCCCCCGCCCGGCAGATTCCCTCCCCCGACGAGCTGCTGTTGCCGAGACAAAGCATGATTGCGGGGGACACAGGCCCAAGGTGCAAACTTGAAAACGAGTAGTGGGGTCCGTGCCCTGTCTGGTCAAGTGGGGTCTGGAGGAGAAGCGAGGCCTCCTGGTTTCAGCGGCTCTGAGCGACTGGGGCCCCCGGGGACCTCAGGGGCCGCAGCTGTGCCCCCGGGGGCAGGGGCGAGGGCTGTTTTACTTGTTCACCCCTGCGGTCAGAGCCTCCTGTGAGGCTCTCAAGCAAAAATGCTCTAGACGTGTCCCCTGTGGCCCCATCCCATGAGGGGTGCGGTCCCCAGGAGGTGGCCCTGCACTTTCAGTCAGGGCCACCTGGCGCCTCCAGAGGATTGCGTCCCAGTTGTCTGCCTGGCTCGGAACAGGGTTAGCCTTCTGGGCCGGCCCAGCCCACAGAAGGGCCCCCAGGACCCTCGGAGGCCTGGGGTGGGCGGGAGCAGGGCGGGAGTGGGGACAGGAGGCCTCCTTTGCGTATCAGACTTCGGGGACACCTCCTGCCTGTTGGGGGGTGTCAGTGGAACGATGGTGGCAGTGAGGCCCCCACAGGACTTCCACCTGCCCTACCAGGGCAGCCCGGCCCTGGCCACCCGCAGTGGGCAGCCCAGCTGGTGAGATGGCCCACCGACAACGACAGAGTTCGAAGGTCCCCAGGCCTCCTGGCCGGCGCTCAACACTCCTTACAGACCAGCCACCTGTGCTGCGTCCAGAGCCGTGGGTGTAGGTGACTGCGTTTCCGTTCTCACTTTCCTGCAGGTCGGGAGGGGCTCCTGGCCGGGTGTGAGTACTGGTCTCAGGTCTGGGGGGTCACCCCCAGCACCCTCCCAGCTCCCTAGTGAGCTGCCCCGCAACTTGGGGAAGCTGGACGTGGGAGGAGGCGGCGGTGGGGTCCTGGTGTGGAGCCCGGGGGGTAGTGCAGGGCTCCCCTGCCTGGCAGTCGGTGCCCACATCCTTCCAGGGTGCAAACCCGATCCCGTGTGGGCGCCCGGCCCGGCCTGCTGGCTGGCTGCTCCCATCCACCTCCCTGCCCTCCAGGGTCAGGTGACCTCGGAAGAACACGGATGCAGGCCCGGGGGTGCTGTGGCATAGAAATGGGGGTGTGGGGGGCTGATGTGGAGGTGTGGTCTGCACAGCAGTAGGGAGGAGTCTCACAGCAGGGAGGGGGTGCTCGCCCAGAGCTGCAGGCAGGGAGGAGCCAGGGCACGTGTGTGCACATGCATGTCAGTGTGTGCATGCGCTTGTGAGAGTGGTGTGTAGAAGGGTGCGCACCTGACTCCTGGGACCTCGCCTGCCTGTCTCCCTGGGGCCTTTCTGGAGTCTGTACCCCTCCCCCCACCCCCTCTCTGTCCTGGGCTCCCCCCTCCTGTCCTGCCCAGGTCCTTCACAGCGCAGCCCTGGCAGCCTTCCAGGACTTGGCGGCAAGTCAGTGAGCGGGAAGGGAAGGGAAGGGAAGGGAAGGGCAGGGCAGGGCTCTGCTCCGCCTCGGCCCAGAGAGGGCAAGACTCCAGGCAAGGCCACACAGCCGTGGGTGACAGCAGGGTCCTGCTGAGGGCTGGGCGGTGAGGGTGGGGGCCAGCCGGAGGTTGGGAGGCTGGTTGAAAGCGACATGTGTCACTGTGGCTGTGGCTCTGAGATGGGGGGGGCTGTCGAAACCGGGCTCTGCTTGTGCCAGGGTCGGAGACTGGAAGGAGACGGAGAAAGAGGAGGTGTGCGGGGAGGGGGGGATTGTGGGACCTTCTGCCCAAGTCCCCACCTCCCCGGCCACTGTCGGGGCCATTTCTGTAGTGCCGCCCAGAACGTTCCAGCCCAGGGCTTCCGGTGGGTGTCTGTCCAAGAGTGGAGTTGTGATTTTTTTTCATTTTTATTTTATTATTTTTTGTAAGATTTATTTGTTTTTAGAAAGAGGGGAAGGGAAGGAGAAAGGGAGAAGAACATCAGTGTGTGGTTATTTCTCGCATGCCTCCCACTGGGGACCTGGCCCACAACCCGGGCCTGTGCCCTGACTGGGAATCGAACCTCGACCCTTTGGTTCTCGGGCCTCACTCAGCCCACCGAGCCACACCAGCCGGGGCGCAAACAGGTGTTTTAAAAAGTGTGTGCAGGTGTGGCGGCAGCGTCCCCAGTGAGGGTAACGCCTGGCTTTAGTTACGACGATCACTGTGCCGCCAGGAGCAGTTCTGAGTGATCTCTGCCGGCCTCGGCGACCCGCTCTGTAAAATGGGCACAGGAGGGGGTGTGCGGGGCTCTGAGGGAGGTGGTGAGGCAGGCGTGTTGGTGCCCGGAGGTCCGTGGGCCCTGCAAGTGCTGTTCCCGCCTCCACTGCCTCTGCCCTGCTCCCCGGAGATGCCGGGCTGCCCTGTGAGAGGGAGCCCCCCCAGGGGACTTGTGTGAAACGCCCCTGGGTTCATGTGCTTCCCCCTCAGGGCCTCGGAGGGACCCCGTGCCTGGGTTCCTGAGAGCTGGCCTCCAGACGGTGAGCCCCGGCCAGGTGCCCCCAGCAGAGCATGTCCCGGCCGGACCCAGAGGAGCTGGCCGAAATAGGTACGAGTATGTTCTCCCCCTGGTGTCTGTCCTGTCCGCTTCTCACAGGGCCCACTGTCCTCGACTTATTTTGTCTCCAAGGACACGGTCCTGACGAAGGTCACGTTGCAGGGTTCCGGGTGGACGAGAGTATTGGAGGGATGCTGGTGGACCCAGGTCACCGGGGGCGGGGGGGCTGCGGAGTCCGCCCTCCCCTGAACCTCGGAGTTCCCACTCTTTTTCCAGCTGAAACATTCCTGCCAGACCCTCGGTTTGTTTGGTGGGCAGGACCCCCACCTTCTAAAATGCAGCTTCTGGGGACGGCAGTTGTTCCTACCTGCCAGCTCAGGGACCCGGGCTCTGCCCTCACCCCTGCCCCGCCCCCACCGCGTCCTGCCAGTGCCAGCATCTTTCAGGAAAGGCCTGAGGCAGAATTTGGTTGTGGGAAGTCGAGTTCAAGTGCACACCCTGCTGCCTGTTAGCAGTGGGACCTTGGGGAAGCCATTCCCCTTCTCTGAGCCTCAGTTTCCACTCCTGTCAGTCCGGAGGACACTCTTCAGCCCTCGGGTCTCATATTTTTCTTCCACGGCACTGTGCATAGTAGGTGCACAGCGGAAGTGGGTGCATAGTGGGTACCCACTGAGTGGGTGCATGGTGTGTACACAGCAGAGGTGGGCACATCGCGGTGCACGGTAAAGGTGGGTGCCTGGTGGGTGCGCGGCCGAGGCACGGTGACCGTCCTGTAAGAAGACCCTCCCTCGTCCTCCCCGGAGAATCCAGCCGACTTCCTCTCATCCTCCTTGTCTGCCACAGAGCTGCGGAAAGATGAGGAGCCGGAGGCGGCTCTGCCGGGCGTGATTCGAAGGCCCTCAGCGGCACCCACGGCTGGCCAGGAGCCTGCACTGAGCACCAGCCACCCCTTCTACGACGTGGCCAGACACGGCATTCTGCAGGTGGCAGGTGAGTCGCAGCGGGGTGGCCCCCGGGAGCCCCAACAGTGCCGGCTGTGGGCCCCGAGGCGTGGGGCGGGCGCCTTGGGGACGCTTCCCTGCGGTGTGGCTGTGCCGCCTGAGCAAAAACCGAGTCAGGAACTAACGTGCCCGCCGGTGTTTTGAGAGAGAAATGACCTACCTGTCTGAGCACTGCCCAGGTGCTCTGGGAAGCCGCCAGGCAGCATTCCGCCGCTCTTTAAAGAGCAGAGGCCGGAATGGAGCAGGTGGCTTTGTTAACCAGAGACACCATCACGCCACATGTCAACAGACAGAAGCAACAAGCCCTGCCACACTGAGAGGACCAGCACCCCACACTTGGCAGGCAGCAAGCGGGTGGAGCAGCACAGTTTAATTAGGCCTGAGGGGCTGGGGCCACCAAGTGCAGGTAGTGGTCGGCTGTCCCGAGAAGCAGCCCTGGTGGGAGATGGAGAACTGCAGGTGGGAGATTTGTGGGGGGCCCGTGACCCTGGGTCTGCGAGCTGGAGCCCCAGGGGAGCCGATGGTCCCAGTGGGAGTCCAGGGCCTGAGAGCCAGGAGCACCGACGCCCACCTGTGTGCCCGGGCAGGAGGAGATGGCCGCCCCAGCTCCCGTGGGGCGCACGCTCACCCGTCCTCCCCCCTTTGGGCCGCCCCAGATGGGGGTGACGCCCACTGAGCTGGAAAGGAGCATCTTCTTACTCAGTCTCCCCTCCCAAATGGTGGTCCCCTCCGGACACACCTCCCAGACACATGCTCACCTGGGTGTCGCTGAACCCAGTCAAGGTGACATCACAGGCAGTGACCTTGGCACCCTCACCTCTGGTCCCCTGTTCCCTGGCTGCTGGTTCACTCCCGTCTCCAAGGAGCTGGGACTTGGTGAGCCTGGACGCCAAGGTGCAGAGGGGCCGCCCGGGTGGTGGCGGCACGTCCATGTCCCTGACTCCGTGGCAGAGGTCCCCCAGACCTCCCCTCCACGTTTGCCCCAGGCTGGACCTGTGCGGCGTCCTTTATAACAAACTGTAACCGTAAATGTGGTCCTTTACTGAGCTCTGTGGGTTCTTCTAGTGAGTTATTGACCCTGAGTGGGTAGTGGGAGCCCCCTGTCTGTAGCCAGTGAGTCAGCAGTGGGTGGCCTGGGTGGCCTGGGGTCTGAGTGAGGGCCAGACCGGAGGGTCGGGGAGGGTGCCCTCACCTGTGCATTTTGGCCCAACCCCGGGTGGGAGTCACCACAGACGTAGGTGTGGCTGTCAGCGGTCCCCCGAGGTCCTCGGGGGGCTGTGGGGCCAGGCAGAGACCTGCTGCCCACGCCACCATCCTGTCCCCAGGCCGTGTTTGGTCATTCACCCCGGAGCTGCGCACACAGGCACCTCGGCCAACGCTGGTGGACCTCCGTCTGCCAAGTTGCTTCGTGCGTCCCCCAGACCTCCCACGTGGTCTGGTTTCAGGAATAATGGTAGCGGGCACTCGGAGTTCTGACCGTTCTCGACTTCAGAAGCAAAGTTGTCTTTCCCCGTTTGTGCCGGTGAGCACAGACGCGGGCCGGGCCCGGAGCCCTGGCCCCGGACGGTGGGCCCAGGTTGGGAAACCGGTCTGCGCTCCCAGACTCCCAGACACAGCCACCAGAGGGTTCCTGTGGAACACCCACACGGGGCAGGGGAGGCGAATGGGTGCTCGGCCCCCAGGCGGCCTCTCCGGTGGGCGCTTTGCAGACAATTGGGAGGCAGAGCCAGGACTCTCGAGGCCCGTGAAACGGAGAGGCGGCCGAGCGGGAGCTGAAGCAGCTGGAGTTCCACGCATCAGGGTGGCGGCCAGGCTCCCGGGACGATGGGGACGTGCCTTGAATGGCGGGGCCGTCGTGGGTGTGTGCACACAGGGGGAGTCTCGGTGTGTCACCTTCCCCAGGTGGGGGGACACGAGAACACTTTGTCACCATCCTGTCTTACTTACAGTGAGCATCTGAAAGCGGATGCGACTATTTCTTCACAGTGGCCCTGACCAGAACACAAGCCTGGGTTGGGGGTTCGGTCCCCGGTCGGGGTGGGTACGAGGCTCCTGGTCAATGTTTCTCTCTCACATTGATGTTTCTGTCCCTCTATTTCTCCCTTCCTTCGCCTGGCTCTAAAAATTAAATAAACAAATTCTTTATAATGAACATGCGTTCAGAGTTGTGCGCATTTCTAGGAGGGCACCCCTGTTTTCTTCAGGTTCCTGGCATCTTTCTATAATCAGCCCTTCCACCAACCAGACATGATCGTTGGACGTGTTTGGAGCCTCAGACACGCGCAGCAGCCTGCGTTCTGGGTCACAGGTCACTGGGGCGGGGGGCGGCACTCCAGGATGACGCCCCACTGTCCCACGTGGGGCGAGCACAGATGTGTTCAGACTATGACAGAGTGACCTAGGCCATGACGGGGCCAGGACCAAGCCACACTTCCCAGGGGGCTCCTGTACCGTGGGGGGGTCACATCCGGAAAACTGTCTCCCGGGGCCACCCCCACTTTCTCCGGGGCCCAGAGTTCTGGGGGCCTGCGGGGGGGGGGCTTTCGTTTTGTGGGCGGAGGCAGCAGGCAGAGTGGCGGACACTGGTTTGGAAGCCCGTCGTGTCTGGGTTTCCATGGCTATGTGGCTTTGCACCGGTGACAACCCCTGCGCCAGGCTTTCCCTTTGTAAAGTGGGGGTGGGGTGTGTGGTGTGCGGGCTGGTGGAGCAGGTGAACGTGGCTGCTGTGCCCTGTCCTGCAGGTGCCGCCTGCGCTGTGGGCCGGCTGCCCGCACCTGTTAGAACAGGCAGGCTGGCCCGGAGGCTCCTCCACTCGTTCACGCCTGAGGGCATCCTGAGAGCCGCAGCCGGGGCGGCGGTGTCCTGGTGAGACCCACGCCCGTGTCTTCCTGCAGGGGAGGACTGCCACGGGAGACGTGTCGTCTCGTTCAGCTGCTGCCGGATGCCGCCCTCGCACGAACTCAACCACAGGCGCCTGCTGGAGTAAGTCCCGCCCTGTGACTGCACCCTCCACACACACTGCCCCGTGCACACACCCCTCCATCACTCAGCACAGGGGGGACGTCCGGGTCAAAGGCTAACATACGTAGATCGAGTCACGGACCCCAGGCACATGTCACATAACTGCCAGTCACCAAACCCGCCTGCAGGACAGCTGCCCCATCGGTCGGCCCAGGGAGGCTTTAGGGCCCATCTTGAGCTCTGGCCCTAGGCCTTGGGGCCCTTTGGGGCCTCCTCTTTCTCGAAGCCTCCCCCCTGCCGCCCCCGAGCTCCCAGGCCCTCTGCATTGGCCTCAGTGGCCTCAGCTATAAAATGGGCACAACGGAGTCTGTCTGAGGGGGTTGTCGTGAGTACGTGCGAGGAAGGCAGCTGTCCTCGGGGTCAGCACCTGGGACAGCGGACACTCGGTGTTGTTTAGAAACCAAACCAGCGAAGGAGAAGCTGGCTGCTGACTCCTTCTGTGCAAGGAAAGGTCCCCCCATGGTGTCCGGCAGGGAAGCGCTGGTCGGACCCTCACAGGCGGGCGGAGGCTCCATCGTGGGGAAAGCCTGTTTGGTTTCACAGCAGCGGGAGGGCGACGGTCACAACCGAGTCTGTGCTTGGTGCCCAGGTACTTGAAGTACGCACTGGACCAGCACGTGGAGAGCGATTACATCCTGGTCTACTTCCACTACGGGCTGAGCAGCCGGAACAAGCCGTCCCTGCACTGGCTGCAGGGCGCCTACAGGGAGTTCGACCGGAAGTGCGTGCCCCCCTCCCGGCCCGGGGGGGGGAGTGGAGAGGGGGCTGGCGGCTGGGCCCAGGGGCTCAGCTGTGCGGTGGGCCAGCCCGGGGTCCTGGGACTCTGTGTGGCGTGGCAGGCCGGGGCGGGGAGGCACAAGTGTCCTCTCGGGGCCCGTGGGCCTTGGTCACAGTCCCCTGACACCCCATTCACTGCCCAGGGCTCAAAGCCGCCACAGACAAGATGTGAACAAGCAGGGGGAGCCCTGTTCCAACACAAGTGTTTTCAGACGCTGAAACGTGACCTTCATTCCGTTTTCACATGTCACTTCATGAACTGTTATTCTGCGAATTTTTTTCAACCAAGTGCAAACGTAAAGCTCTTCTTGGCTGGCAGGACATCTCCCTGCCAGGGCCCACGGCCACCGTGCGGGCCCCTCCCCCCGACGGGGCCCGGCCACCTCTGTCCCCACCCGGGGTGCACGCCAATGGCCTTGGCTCAGTCTGATGGCTTCGAACTGAATTATTCAGGAAGGAGGGAGGGAGGCAAGCTGAGAATCACCTCGTTTTTTGTTTTTCTTCTTGAGCGGTGCTGCGTGAGATGACGTGAACGCACTGCGACTCCTCAGAGCAGTTGTGTGTCTTAGATTTCATTTATTTACTTTAGAGGGAGAGGAAGGGAGAGAAGGAGAGAAACATGGATCACTTGCCTCTCATGTGCCCCCAACTGGGGACCTGGCCCTCAACCCAGGCATGTGCCCTGACTGGGAACTGAACTAGCAACCTTTCGCAGCCCACTGAGTCACACCAGCCAAGGGCGAATCACCTTGTTTTTAAGTGGGTGCCTAGTGCCTCGCTGTGTGGGACTCTGTGACCCACATAATAAAGTCCTTGCCCCCCCAGAATCAATTCTAGGCAGAGAATGGGGTGTGGTTTTAGTTTTAAGAGCTGTGGCCTCGTCGCCCTCCAGCGTGCGCCCCCCGGCCTCGAGTGAGTGAGCCCCAGTAAGTGGGGCCATGGGGAGGTCCTGATTTCCCCCCGAGTTCGAGTCCTTTCTGGGTCTGTCCCACGTCCTTGAACTGGCTCTGGCGAGGAGCCTGGGTGTCCCTGCGGGTCCTGCTCTGAAGTCGGGTGCCCCCCCTCAGGTACAAGAAGAACTTGAAGGCTCTCTATGTCGTGCACCCCACCAACTTCATCAAAGTCCTGTGGAACGTCTTCAGACCCCTCATCAGGTAGGCGGCCCCTCCGCCGGCCCCCCACGGCTCCACGCTCGGCGAGTGGCCACACAGTACGTGTGCTCACACGCACCCTCCAGCACTCTGTGCCCACGCCGTCTGAGACCCCCAGACTGCTCTCCCGGGTCCCGACCTGCCTTCCGAGCCCTCTGCACCTCCCGGCCACCCTGGGACGTGGGAAGGAGCACCCCAGTGTGTCCCACATGCAAGGTGACCCTGGGGGAGGAACCCTGTACTGCCCCCACTACCTCAGCATACAGAGTCCTGAGCCATCCGTGGAGCCTGGGGCCCAGCAGGTGCCTGGCTGGCTGGACTGGGGCGCCAGAAACACAGGTGGATCAGAGAGGGGGCTCTTGGTCTGGTACGGGGGGCCCCCCTGTAGCTCTGAAGCAGCACCTCCGTCCCCACGGACTGTCCCTGCAGAAGCACCAGGACCCCCTTGCCCCTTAGTGCCAGTGGCCGGGGGTCCAGGCACCTGTCTGATCCCCCCTCATCCACTAGGGGGAGCCGGTGCAGGCAGTGGGGCCTCTCCTGGTTCTGGGTTCTAACTGGGCTTGTGATAAAACAGTTTCGTTTCAGTTTTAAAGCTCGGGGAGTTTCTAGATTCTGGACGGGTAGAGCCTGTGGCCATTTTAATGGCGTAAAATCGCCCAGGAGGGTGCATGTCGAGTGAGGCGGGACAAAAGCAGAGGGACACAAGGAAGCTTCGGAGGTGACACCTGTGCTCGTCCCTTGGTTGCGGAGACAGTGTCATGGCACACGCACACGTCCTCACACACCTGGCCGTGAAGGCGAACGCCTGCCGTTCCGGGTCGGGCGGGGCGCTTGCCAGAGCAGGTGCCGGTGGGCCTGCTCCCACGGCGCCCCCTGCCCCGTCCTCTCCCCACTCTGTAGCCCAGCAGACTGAGGCTCATGCATCACAGCAGAGGCGGAGTCATGCTGTGGTAACTACGTACTGCGTGGCCCAGATTTCTCGGGGCCGCTTCATACCTTACATAAATGCCTGGTCACCGTGTCGTATTCCTGAAGCTAATAAGTGTGTCGACTGTGACTGAAACATAAAAGACAAGTACACATAAAGCATAGTAATGGACACACGTGGTAGTGTCTGCCAGGGTGGGGCAGCAGACCAGTTTACGCAGATGGTCCCTGTATGTGGGCAGGAGGAGCCCCGTTTTCGGGTGGGGGGTGCCGAGGCCCTGCAGGTGGGCGAGTTGATTGGCCCAGGGTTGGGCTGGCCCTGTGGCGGCACTGGCTCCGCTGTGGTCCCCAGGGGGACAGCGTCCTGGAGAGAAGCCGGAAAGGACTGGGTATGGCCTGGGCCCTCAGGGACCCTCACAGGGAGAGGAGGTGGCGCAATGGGAAGCCCCTCTCTGGGCCGCCCTTCTGCACCGCGGGCTCCCGCACATTCTCTGCGTCTCCGCAGATTCTCGGGACGCAGACTGGAGTTTATGCTTCTGCAGAGGGTCCCAGTGCATCTGTGGTCTTACAAAAGCGGAACGTCTACGGACTCGCAGCCTCTGTTACATCCCCAGTCTGGGTTGCCTTCTCCCACTCCTGCCGCCCTTCCCCTCCCGCCTGCAGCTCTGTGGACGCCTCGTTGTTTCTGGTCTCTTCTGCTTTTCCAGTCACAAGTTTGGGAGAAAAGTCACCTATTTCAACTACCTGAGTGAGCTCCGTGTGCACCTCCAGTGCGACCAGCTGGCCATCCCCCCGGAAGTCGTGCGGTGAGTCAGACCGCACCTGCCCTGGGCCGCGGGTCTCGGTCCTGTCCTGCTCGCACGGCCGGACCCGGCTCAGCGGCCGGCAGCGCCCTTAAGGATGCGCAGTGGGGATGCCGGCTGCTGACTCGGGGGCGTGTGCGGGCGCGGGCGCGGGCGCGTGCGGGTCCGCCGTTTCTCTCACCCACACCTTGCAAAACGGGTTTTAAAAAATAACTACGGCGATGCTCAATGCTCTGCGTTTTGCTTTGGGGCAGAGCCTTGGGGTGTGCGTCGGGTTTGTGGGTGACACTGGACGTGCTCAGGCACGTCACAGGTGCCCTCGAGAGCAGCACGCTCTGTGGCTTCTTGCTGAAAGCTCACTTCATGTATCTGCTGCGTTAATTTACATGGCAGAGGTGCCCCCCCACCTGGTCTGTCATGTGGGGTGGGGGAGCCCAGGAAAGCCCGGGAAGGCGTGTGGTGGCCCTCAGCCCACAGCCAGTGCAAGGTGGGGTCCCGTCCAACCCGTGCCTCTGCCCCTTGCGTCTCCCTCCCTGGGTGTCCTCTGAGGGAACGGCCCTTCCAAGCTGCAGGCAGGTGAGGACGGCAGCCTTGCAGGGAGAGCAGAGAGGCTGAGCTGCCTCCGGGCTCCAAGTCACATGCCAGAGGCCGGGGACAGAGCCCTGTGCGGAGTGACTCTGCCCCCAGGACCACCCCCAGGTGTCAGGGGCCACAAATCAGAGATGACAGGGGCCGCAGGAGGCGCTGCACCCAGCTGGGGAGGGGCTGATGGAGCGGGTGTGCCATGGGAGGCTTCCCGGGGGGGAGACTCCTGGGGCGGGTTTCAGGGGGTGGCTGACTGTATCAGGAAGCCAGGGAAGGGTGTTTCCAACAGAAGGGGACGTCCCCATGCAGACACATGCGGGTGCAGTGCTGGCCAGGGGTTGGTGAAGTGACTGAACATTTGAGTGGGCTGGGCTTCCCTTCCTGCCTTTTGTGTGAACACCTCTGGCAGTGGTAGAGAGTGTGTGTGTGTGTGTGTGTGTGTGTGTGTGTGTGTGTGTATGTGTGTGTGTGTGTGTGAGAGAGAGAGAGAGAGAGAGAGAGAGAGACTGCAGTGTGGCACACGGACCCAGGAGGCTGAGACACTTGAGTGTCCTGCAGACGCCCGCAGGGCACCGGCCCCCAGACAGAGCCTGCCGGTGGCCCCTCTGGCCTGAACCCCGCCAGGTGAGAGCCGGACTCCTGCTGTGTCTGCAGGTACGACGAGAAGCTCCAGAGCCTGCGCAAGGGCGCGCCACTCCCTCCCGCCAAGACACCGCCGCCGCGGCCCCCCCTGCCCACGCAGCAGTTCGGCGTCAGTCTGCAGTAGTAAGTGAGCCTGGCCTGGCCTGTTCTTGCTTCAGCTGTGGGACCATGGGGCGCCTCTGTGGGGGGAAGTGGTCCCCAGACCTTGGCCTGCGTGCCCGAGCTTACCCTGCAGGAGTGAAGCCTGAGACGGTCACTGGGAAGGTGCCCACCGCTGTGTGTGACTCAGTGCACCACGTCCCTTCACCCTTCAGTCTCCTCCACCCGGAGTGAGGGAGGGGCGGGTGGCGGGCCGCTCACCAACCCCTGTGGTCGTGGTGTCCTGGTCCCCAGAACCTGTGACTTTGTTGTTTTACATGGTAAAAGAGACTTTACAAGTATGATTAGGTGAAGGATCTTGGGGGAGTCATCCTGGGTGATTGGGGGTGGGGGCATTGTCCTCACAGTTGTCCTCATACGAGGGATGCAGGAGGCTCAAGGTCGGAAGGATGTGAGGACACCGCAGGACCACAGCCAGCCAGTGCAGGTGCCCCAGAAGCTGCGAGAGGCCGGGAACGGGCTGTCCTCTGGAACCGCCAGAAAGAACGTAGCCCCGTTGACCCATTTTAGACACCCGACGCGTCCAGAGGGGTGAGGTAGTAAACTCGTGTAGATTTGAGCTCCCCGGTTTATGGTAGTTAGTTATAGCAGGGCTAGGAAACTGGTACAGGCAGTGGGAGGTGGGCGGGGGGCTGTGCGGACGGACACCCGTCTCAGAGCCAGGCAAGTCCGCTGGGGGCCTGGTGAGAGCTGGCAGGGAGGGGGCCCAGGAGGAGCGGCTGGGGAAGGGCGGCCCGGTGTGTGGGTGTGGTGGGGCAGAGGGCACCTCGGGTGTGTCCCAGCAGGTAAAGGGGCCCAATGCTCTGCAGACCTTTGGGATGCTAGGCATGGCCTGCACTGGCCAGTGTGGCTGCTGAGCCTGTGAAATGTGCCTGGTGCCCATGCGGCCCCGAGTTTCTGACTTTATTTGAGTCAAGTGCAGCTCTGGACTAGGGGCATTTTGTGAGCACTTTACAAACACTGTATCTGTTCAGATAGATCCTTCCCCTTCATGTGTCTGGAACCAAAGTTCACCAAAAGGCATTTCCTTTTCTTTTTTTAAACATTGTAATAAGTGCTGGCGTGACCCCCCCTCACCCCCCCACTCCTAACAGCCCCAGGGAAGGCAGGCTGGGGCTCAGACCCGCAGTGGCGCTGGGCCCCTCTGGGGGCGCTGGTGAGAACTCCGCTCTCCGGAGGGTCCCAGGGACGCCCAACCAGCAAGGCCTGGGATTTCCACCCACCTGCCACCCTTTTACCCACGTTTGGCCTGTCCCGAGTTTCTGTGGGGGTCCTGGGTGGCCCTCGCCAAGACCACTGGCCTTTCCACCATCAGTCCCTCAGCCTGGTGACTCACAGTGCCTTTCGGACTGGCTTCTCTGTCCAGAGCCATGTCTGTCTCATTGTCTAATAAAACTTTAAAAATGAAAAGCCCAGACGCACCCACCTGGTGGTTTCTGAAGCCATCCCCCTGGGCATGCGGGAGGTTGTCAGTAAGGGTGGCGTCTCTGCTCTGTGAAGCCCACCAGGGGCCCCGTGGTCTTGGGACGTGTTGACCCCGCGATCAAGCTATTGAGCCCCAGATTAAAGGCACATGAGTGACCCCCCCTTAGAAAAGCTGTGGTTCCTTCCAGTAACAGGGCCCCTCGTCACTGGGAAAACCGGTCCCGCGCGTCTGCGGGGAGTGGTGAGGGGCATGGGTCAGCCTTCGAAAACATTCTGGGCGCCTCGCTTCCAGAATCTGTGAGATTGCCTCTTGAAATTAATATTTTCTGCTGTTGCGTTGAGAACAACTACAATAAAATGGCAATGAACACATTAAATAAGCCACCAACTATGTAATTTTCTTGGACTATGAATGAATAAACACCATTAAAATTCATAACCCCATCCTACTCGCAAATGTTAATTTGCTGAGTTAAAGTTCAAAAGCACACAACTGAAAGCCATCACCTTAGAATAAGCCAATTAAGTTAGCGTGTTAATGGGAAGTTGGCGATTCAAGAGGTCTCTGCCGCCTCGCCATCCCTGAGGAGGGAAATGGAAATGTTCGTGCGAATTTAGCACAGTCCTGCCTGGGCAGACTTGGCCTCGCGGACAGAGGGAGGGGCCTCGGGGGGGGGGGGGGGGGGGCGAGGCCACATCCAGTTCTGGCGCTTTCCGCCTTTGGAAGTCAAGCTAGTCAACCGCAGTTTCTCTCTGTAACTGGAGTTGAAACCTCGCCCTCCTCACCCTCCAGGGCCACGGAGGCTTAACCTCCGTGTCAGGGGTGTCAGGCTCTATGAGCCAGTTCCTGCTCCCCGGCACTTTGCCTGCTCTTATTCCTTCTTCACGGCCTCCTCCTCCAGGAAGCCTTCCCTGATGACTCCACACAAACAGGGACCATTTGTTGGAAAGACTATTTTCCTCCCATTGAGTTGCCTTGACACCCTTATCAAAAACTGATTGACCATAAACGTGACGGTTTATTTCTGACTCTTAACTTTCTTCTATGGCTCTGTGTGCTGGGGCCACACCATCTTTATCAGCGAAGCTTTCAGTGAGTTTTGAAATCGGGGGTATGAGTCTTCCGACTTTGTTCTTTCTCGAGATCATTTTGGCAATTCTGGGCCCCCTGTGTTTCCGCACAAAGTTTAGAATCGGCTTGTCAGTTTCTGCAGCTGCTGGACCTCGGTGGGGCGGGGCCGCCCTCCTAACGGTGGGTCTTTTGAGTCCCCAAACACAGGATGTTTTTCCATTTATTTGGACCTTTTCAATCTTTTCAGGGACGTTTTGTAGTTTTCAGTGTGCCCGAGTGGCCCCCTTTCGCTAAGGACCCGAGGACGACAGATTCCAGGAGTCTATCTGCTCACGGGCAGGCAGGGCCACTGGTTTGTTGGGCCCCAGGGTGGAAGGCTGCGTCAGCCAGGACACGCTTTGCCAGGGTAGAGGTGACAGACGTCTGCTTCCCCCTCTTTCCTCGAGTGCTCGGGAACACTTGCCTTTGGTCTCCTGCCCCGGTTGGCTGGGCAGAGCATAAAATGCTGTCTGGGAAGGCGGTGGGGGTGGGGGTGGGGGTGGGGGTGGCCGGGCCTTCTTCGGCTCTGGTTCTAAGTCACGGGCCAGCTGGACGTGACAGAACTGCCACCCACTGGGGTTGGGGGGTTGATCTAGCAGGTGAAGCAAACCTCTTTGTTGTGGCCCCCGAAGCTCCCAGGGAGGGCCAGCTGTCGGAGGGCTGTCTCAGCCTGCGGGGGCCACCACCTCCCAGCACCCCCACTGCACACCAGGCCTTGGGCTGCCCCAGGCACAGGGGCCTGGGGGTCAGTTGGCCTGAGCCCTAGGCTGTGTGACTTCAGATAAAACAGCCTCTCTGGGTCTGTTTGTCCTCTATGAACACGGGGCCACTGGGGTCAGGCAGCAGGCTCAGCAGGGTGCCCGGCCCACAGAGCACGGTTCTCTGGGCTCCCAGGCTCTCCTGCCTGTCCGTGTGGCTGGGACCTTTGCCGGTCAGTCACATGAGCAGCAGCCATCTCTCCCGATTCAGAAGCTGGGAGGGGCCATGAGACAAATGACCGGCTCGGAGGACAGGAAAAGCCTGGGGGCCTGCCCCCCGCCCTTTTACCAGTGCGATTTCAGGTCACCCTTCCTCCCTCCCCCTTCCTCTTGTTTTTAAAAGTCACAACTCACTCTCTGCCTGCATCCTTGCCTGCAAAACCCGGGAAAGAACATGTTCTGCATCACTCAAAGCACTTCTCCTAAGGGGAGGGAGTACCAGTGAGAATCAAGTGGCAAGAATCCCGCCTGGTCCCCCAGGGCGGGCGGCTGGCCAGCAGTGGGCTGGGCGTTGCCGACCCTTGAATAGCACCCTGCCTCCGAGAGCCCACCGCCCTGCGTGCACCCCTGAACATCAGTGTAGGGTGTGGGTTTAACACGGTCCCAGCAGCCCTGAAAGGACCGGCCCTGGCCCACACGGCGGAGATGCACAGGGCGGGGCCTGCTGTGAGAGGGCCCGCCCCCAGGCCTCCTGGGTAGTCAGGAGCACACACGAGCCCCTGGGGGCAGTCGTCATTCTCACACAGACCCCGTCACTCCCCGGGGCAAGCCCTTCCTTGCTGGCTGGGACACGGGAGGAGAAACCGAGGCTGTGGTTTCCGCTCTGTCCAGAACGGTGGCTGAATGAGTGCCAGGGCCCCGTTCTGCAGGTTGGGTGTCTGTCCTGATCCTTCACTGCCCGGCACAGGGAAGGATGCTGCGCTGGGAGCCCCTTTTGGGGCCTCGGTCTCCTGCTCTCCCGGGCCCCTTTCTTTGAGGGAAGTCTGCTCTTAAAACACGAAACATCGGCTAAGCTATAGGCGAAGGGTTTGTCTAGCAGCCATGACATGACAGGTCTCCGGGGTCCAGCCCCGTCAGTGAGTCTCAGTTGGGTCCCCTCCCAGGAACGGTAACTAGCCCCGGCTTTGGAATCAACAGACCCCGGCACTCTAGCTGGGGGACCCTGTCTGTGCGAGTCACCACAGGGCCCTGGACCTGTGTCTGCACTGGGAGAGGGGCCCCCTGTGTTTGGCCTGGGAAGCCCCTGAGCCCCTGGCTTTCTAGCGATTTTAGTTATCAACGCCTTTGACTTGCACGTTAGCAAAGCCATTTGTGTTCTTCACCACGAATGTGAATTGCAGCTCCCAGCCTTCCTGCTTTCCTGGAAGGGAAACTGAGTCTGGAAAGGCTAAGGGAGAGGCCGAGGGTCGTTCAGCTCAGGCGGGGCCAGGACATGCTCTCCAAGAAAACGGAGGAGGAAAGAGCCCGAGCTGGCAGAAACTCTGACACCACACGCCACTCCTGGCCACCAGGCCACCTGAGGGCGCTGGCCGTCTCTGTCTCTCTCTGTCTCTCTGCAGGGCGCCCGGGGCCTGTTCTCACAGGTGCGGAGAGGCCCAGAGTCCTGAGCTGGTCGGGATTACCTGTCATGCCCAGGTCAAAACTGTCGCTATCTTTTCTGTGCCCTCAGCCTCAAAGACAAAAACCAAGGCGAACTCATCCCCCCTGTGCTGAGGTTCACGGTGACCTACCTGAGAGAGAAGGGTGAGTGGGAGCTGGCTCCAGCTAGGGGCTGGGGGACAGGCGGGGAGTTTGCGTGCCTTGCTGGGAGGCCATCCGGGTCATGAGCACCCCGGGACGCGGAGTTGAAGGAGGGGAGACCGTGCAGGTGGGTGACCGGGATGGGACGGGTTCAGGCACAGTGGTTCCCGCCGTGGGCTCTGGACCTGCACTGTCTGGGTTCGAATCCTGGCTCCCCTGTGTCCCAGCCGGCTGGGCGTGGGCCAGGTGGTGCACCTTCTCCGGGCCTCTGTCTCCTCCTTGGCCCGATAGGCTGCTCACAGGGTGGCTGCAGGGCCCAGTGAGGTGACACAGTCCCCCCCTCTGTGGAGGGGGCTGCTTTGACACGGCAGGTGAGCCTGGGTCGAAGACCCCAGCGGTGCACACCTCAGGGACGTGGGGGCCAAGCCTGTGGCCCCTCCGGGGCTCCCGAGGCCAGAGCTCAGAGCCACGGGGAAGGTGTGTGGGGGCTGCGCCTCCCCTGAACGGGGAGCACCGGGGGGTGGTGGCCCCCCACAAGGGCACGTGCTGGGGGGACACATCAGGACATGGGAACCACCACTGTCCCCCGGTGCCCCGTCACTGCGAGTTCTGCTCACACAGAGCTCTGGGAGCCGGTGCCTCTGCAGCCAAGGGCGTGGCGCGCCCTGGGGGCTGTCTCCACTCTGATGACCGTGTTTTGCTGTGTATAATACACACTTTTTTGCCCGAATTTTGATGGAAAAATAAGGATGCACGTTATACAGGAGTGGACGTGCCGGGTGGCCCAGTGGCCAGGGATGGTACTGAATCCTAACTTCGTAAATGTTTTAAATTATTTTATTTGTGCCTGTGCATGAAAAGTGTAACTCTAAAAAGCGATATCTATATCCATGTGCAAGATAATACCTTGGGATCCTATCATCGGTTTTGTTTCTCAATATAAGTAAATAAAAAATTGAATAACAATTAAAGTGAAATATTTTTTTCTGAAAATTTGGCCCAAAACGTGGGTGCCCACCACACACAGGAGTGCATTGTACCTGCCCCAAAACGGCGAATGTCATTTCTCCTGCTCCCCCTTCTGCTGCGTGTTTCAGGACCAGACAAAGGCTAGTGCACAGACCGGGTCAGAAACCGTGAAAGGGGCAGCCTTTGTTTCGTGCGGCTACTCACTCCATTAGAAAACAAAACACAGAAACAGCCCACAGCAGGAGCTCAGGGTCTGTTTGTTGAATGAACACGAGACTGGAGGCTGGAGGGACAGGGAGAGGGGACAGGGATCCAAGGGCAGCTGCCCTGTGGCCGAGAGGACAGGAGGGTTGGCCACAGGTGCCGGATCCTGGTGCCGATCGCCCCCTCGGCGTCAGAATGGAGGAAGACGGGGGGGGGGGGGGGCGGAGAACACAGGTCTGGTCTGCATTCCCCCCGAAGTGGGAGTCACTACCCCCTGCGGTGAATTGCCCCACAGAACCCTTACACATGGCTGGAGTTTTTAATTTCATTTAACTTTAAATTTAAGTCTTCACGTGCAGTGAGGGACAAGCCAGCCCTAAACCTTCATGGGGAGAAAGAAGCCAGCAGCGGGCCGGGGGCCCGTCCATCAGCCCTCGGGGGCCACGGCGGCCCGGGTGACCCGCAGACAGGGCAGCTGGGCTTGGTGGGCCATGTGCTTGGTCCGAGGCAGAGCTGCCCGGGACCCGGGTTTGTCTGGCTTCAGTGGTGGTCGGTCTCCAGGCTCCCATCCTGGGGCCCACACAGGTGGGAGGGAAATCGGGTCGGATTTGGGAAACGTGGAAGAGTTTGAACTGAGGAGTAAATGAAGGAGGGGAGTGGATGGGGGCGGATAATGACCCAGACTGGGAGGAGGATGCGTGGCAGGGTGGGCCATGGAAGGTTCTGGAAACCTGATGTGCTGGGACCCGTGAGATTCCTGGGAGCCCTCTCCCTGCAGGACTCCGCACGGAGGGCCTGTTCCGGCGATCGGCCAGCATCCAGACCGTCCTCGAGATCCAGCGGCTCTACAATCAAGGTGAGTCGGCTCCCCCGAGCCCCCCACCCAAGGCAGCTTGGCTCTGCCCCCAGCCCCCGAAGAGCCCAGGGCCGGGACAGCTGTCCCGGTGGGTCCTGTGCCCAGCTCCGGGGGCAGGTGGCCCTTAGGGTTCCCCCCCACACCCCAGGGGGACAGTGTAGGGGACTGTTCTGTGGCAGCTCCAGCAGCAGCAGCGCCGACCTCAGCACGGCATCCTCAGGGGCCGGGGTGTAGCCCACAGGCGGAGACGCTGGCAAAGCGGCGGCTCACTCACAAGGAGGATCCCGTCCTCCGCGCACTCTCGTCGTTTCCGTGGCCGTGCGTTCGCTCCTTTGGCGACACGGCCAGCACTGGGCCCTGGTGGGCCAGCCCCTCCCCATGCCGTGTGGGCACTGGGGACAGTGGGAGCCAGGGCCCTGACCCCGGGCACTCCCACCCTCGCCAGGACCAAGCTGCCTGTCAGGGAAGTCAGCAACGCCCCAGCCTCCGCCAGGCTCCCTGGGGAAAGTGGGGCCGGCGGGGTGACAGCACCCCCACTTCCAGAGAGGACAGAGCCCACCCCAGTCAGCCCCGCTGCCTGAGCCTCTTCCCTCAGAGGTTTAAAGCTGCTTCGCATCCGCCCCGTGTTGAAGCCGAGTCCCCAGCCCAGGGTCGGAACTCAGCTGCCTGTGCCCTGTGTCCAGGCAAGCCCGTGAACTTTGACGACTATGGGGATGTCCACATCCCCGCCGTGATCCTGAAGACCTTCCTGCGGGAGCTGCCCCAGCCGCTGCTGACCTTCAAGGCCTACGAGCAGATCCTGGGGATCACCAGTATGTGTGGCCTGAGCCAGGCCGGGGGGGGGGCGCCCCTGCCTGGGTCGGGGGTCGGGGTTCTCAGGTGCAGCTGAACTGAGAGGCAGGGCAGTCAAGGGCGAGCCGGGCCTGGTTCCTGGCACCCGGGACGTGCTCCGGGCACGGTGGCTCTGTGACAGTCAGTGGGGGGTCCCTTCTGCTCGCTGTGAGGGCTCTTTCCTGAAGGGATCGCAGTGGGAGCCGCTCTGGGACCGTCATTTGGAGGAAGTGGGGTGAGGCTGGAAAGCTGGGTTCCAGGGCCGGGAGGGGGACCCCGGGCACGTGGGTGGCTCAAACATAGTCATTTCACAGGAACTCCATGTCCCTTAAATGACCCAACAGCATGTTTTCACCAAAGAATGGCTTTTATGAAAAAACCTGCAAGAATAGTCGCAGTAGAAGGCTTTGTGTCCTTCAGCTGTGGCTGTGTTTGCGAAGCCCAGGGTGTTCTCGGTGACCCCCCACGGGGTGTGGCGGGAGGTCAGCACTCCCAGGGACTGGGGTGTGAGAGTGTGTGCGTGTGCATGTGTGTCAGTGAGTGTGTGTGTGTGTGTGAGCGTTGCGTGTGCTCCTGCAGGGGCAGCTTGGGGACGCTCGTCGGTTGGTGAGTTTTGACCGGAAGCTCAGAGCTCAGTGGGGGACTGTAGTTAAGAGGGACCTGGGGTGGGAGGTGGTCTCTCAACCCTGGGACAGCTACATTTAGCCCCCTGTCGCTGTGGGGCCTTGAGCTGCTGAGAATCATAACCGGGTCAGGTCCGTGGACTGGGGTCAGCATGGGTTCTCCGTAACGGGCCCCGCGGAAACGCCTCGGGCTCGGTGGGCCCGGCTGCACTGAGAAGGAGGCCACAGACGGTTTGCGGCCGCGGCCCCGTGTGGGGAGCTTTACCAGTAAGAATAGGCCGCTGGCCCTGGGGCCCCGGGCTGCTGTGTGCCAGGGCCCAGCCTGGACGTCCCATGTGTGAAGTGGTGTAACCTCCGGGGAGGTCACAGCTGTGTGCCCCTGGTGAAGAAGGGGACAGAGCTGGACGGAGACACCTGCAGGCCAGTGAAGTGAGCAGGTGCTCCAGGCAAGTGCAGGGCGAGGGGAGACACTCTGTTCTTCCCTCCGCCCGCGCCCTCCCCTCGGAAAGGCTCAGAAGGACCCTCATGCCGTCACAGGTGTGGAGAGCAGCCTGCGGGTGACCCGCTGCCGCCAGATCCTGCAGAGCCTTCCGGAACAGAACTACGAGGTGCTCAAGTACCTCATGGGCTTCCTCCAGGAGGTGAGTGGGTGGAGCCGGGCACTGGGGCGGGGCTGGCCCTCTCGGGATCTGGGGTCACACCCTCCCTCCACCTGGAATGTCACTCAGTGGTCCCCGGGGACTTCACCCGAGGCCTGGCGGGCAGTTGCCGCGTGGAGAAGCCCCAGGGCCGACCATGCCCACTCCTGCTGTGGTCCTGGAGGCAGGGGCTGTGTCCCCGGTCATATGACTGGGGAATAGCTTGGTGGGAGCCCAAGGTCATGGCCCTGGCTCCAACCCAGTGCTCTTCCCACTCGCAGGACCCTTGGGTCACCCCGTGTCACGTGTGTCCTCCAGGTGTCCCGGGAGAGCATTTTTAACAAGATGAACAGCTCCAACCTGGCCTGTGTCTTCGGGCTGAATCTGATCTGGCCGTCCCAGGGGGTGGCCTCCCTGAACGCGCTGGTGCCCCTGAACCTGTTCACCGAACTGCTGATCGAACACCACGGAAAGGTCTTCAGTGCCCAGGACGCCGGTGGGGAGCCGGGCGCCGGCTCAGCGGGGCAGGAGAGCGGGGCGGTCCCTTCGCCAGTGGCCTCGCCACGCCCAGTGTGCCTCAGTCCCCTGGCAGCTGCCGGGAGCCTCCGCTAGTGTGGGAAGGCCTGTCCCTCTGTGCATGCGTGTGTGTTAACTTGCCATTAAAGGCACTCGTGGCGAACCTTCCAGTGGCAACACCGTGGCTCTGGTCCTTCGGTCCCTCCCCACACTGCTGAGCGTGGGCAGAGAGGAGACGGTGGCCCCATCAGAATAACAGTCTGACCTGGCTTCACCGAAGTTGGGCGTCTGCGCACTAGGCCTCGTCTCAGGCAGTCGCTGCGGCGGCGATGCTGTGTAACAGACGGACCAGTCATGGACAGCAGCAGCGTCTGGCCTGCTCTCGGCGGGCCAGTCGGGTGGCTCCGGTCTGACTGGGGCTTTAGGAGGCAGAACGCGTTCCTGCCCTGCAGGCAGAGGGGCAGGCGGGCTCCCAGCTCTGGCCGCCGTCCCTAGTACTTACACTGCATTGGCCACAGCTGGGCCAAGGCCAGACCACGGTGGGCGGGCTCTGCCGAGTTAATTTGGCACAGGGGTGACTGGGGCAGTAGGGGGTTGGGGCGGTAAGGCAGGCCTTCCTGTGTCCCTGGGTGTCCCACCAGGAAGGACCCCACCCTTTGGCTGTTTCTGGAGCAGAGGAGATGGGGCCGGGGTTCGGGGGCCAGGAGGGAATCCCTGTGACCCATGGGACATGTCTTCCCTGGGAGAGAGCAGGTCAGGTCCTCTGGGAGGATGAGGTCGGAGGCCGAGGCAGGTCCCTCCGGCAGGAGTCAGAGGACACTGAGTGAGCATGCGGGGCCACAGGCTGGTGAGGAGACCGCTGCCCCCTCTGCCGGGCCCCTGTCTTGTGCCGGGGGTGGTGCTGGACCGCCTTCCCCACCTGCCACTGGAGCCTCGTGGCAGCCCAGCCGGGCAGGTAGCCTTGGTCAGGGCTTGAGGGAGCTTCAGTGACACCCCTCCTTGCTCCCCACTCAGAACATCGAGGGAGAGGACGTCCCACAGGCAGAGCTGAGTGGAGACCTGCCTTAGATCTGGGCCCGAGGGCGTTTGCTCAAACCCACCGCCTGGTCCCACCCCAGGAAGGTGGTTCCGCTCCCTCTCCCAGCTGAGCCAGTCCGGAGAGTCCCTCCTCTTCCCAAGGGAGGGGTGATGGTGGGAGGAGGGGCTGGGGTCATTCCACCCGATGAACTTTCCCCCCCACCCTGGGGCAGGAGGGTATGGGGGCCCCCGAGGAGTACAGGGACTTGCTGGAGGTCACACAGCCCATACGGGCAGACCTCCTGGGGATGTACCTTTGCGAAGCTACAGGGAGGGATCTGGCCTCCATCTCCCCATCTGTACAATGGGCGCATTCACACCGCATGCCCCGCCTCCTGCCCGCCTGGCTCTGAGCACGCAGCCTCGGCTGGAATCGGCGCATGCATGTGCACCTGAGCCATTGGCCCTCCATACGCCTGTTCCCTGTCTGATCAGGGAGCCAGTCAGCGTGGGACCAAGATCACTGCCACCGCATGGCACTTTGGACACTTCCTGCTTGGACTGGAACCTTCTAGATCTTTAGTTTAAAGCAGATGTTGGTCCCCCCAGGTGGCCCACCAGATGCTCCTGTAGGGCCTGCCTTTGCCCTGAGCGGAGGGCAGAGGGCAGCGGCCGGCAGGTGCCCCGGCTCGCCCCGCACCTGCGCCCACACCGCGGAGGCTCCAGCGGAGAGCAGGGCATCCAGGCGTCTGCCCCCCTTCCTCACCGGCCCCCCCACCACAGCTCCCTCTCCCACCAGGTCTGGTCTTCCCCGCCATCTGCCCCTCTTCACTTCTCCTCTAGCTCACAGTTAACTTGGGCTAGAGTATTCTCTGCACTTTAAGGAGTGATTGTTTATTTCTTCTCAGTTCTGCTACCAACACTTTTTTCTTTCATTCTTTAAAAAAAAAACGCACAAAACAACCCTCCAGTTCCGACCAGCCAGCACAGGGAGCCCAGACCTGGCCTGTGTGGGGTCCCCACAGGCCGCGGTTGGGTCCCGCCCAGACCCGAAGAGGCTGAAGCAAAGGAAGCAGGAGGTTGGTCCACCCCAAGTGGAGGGAACTGCCACTGGGGGAGCCAGGACTGGGCACCCCACTTCTAGGGCTGGCCCAGATGCATAGCTGTGTGGCCCTAGCTACGCAGGTCATTTTGCTGGGCGGGGGACGCGCCGAGCTGGAAGGCTCAGCAGGGGCTTCTGTCTGACGCGGTGTAGGTGTGGCTGGGCTCAGGGCTTGAGCTGCTCCCCATTTGTACAACGAGGAGGGCGGCGAGCACGTTGCAATTCCACGGGCTGGAAAGCACCTGCTTTGCACCAGGTGGCACCCATTTCACAGTTTATAGAGACCAGTCGGGACACCTGCTCCCAATGGGCTTGCAGAGCAGCTGGGGTGAAAATAAGCAGAAATGCCCACAAGGAGTATGTTTATAAAGGTTTCATTTATTTATTTTTAGAGACAGGAAGGGAGGGAAAGAGAAACATCAATGTGTGGTCGCCTGTCAAGCGCCCCCTACTGGGCACCTGGCCCGAAACCCCAGCATGTGCCCTGAGTGGGAATCAAACCGACAACCCTTTGGTTCACAAGCTGGCACTCAGTCCACCGAGCTGCAGCAGTCAGGGTGCTGTGTGTTTTTAGAGCTAAAGCAGCGTGAGCAGGACAGAGGCAGGTGCAGGGAGGGAGGGAGGAGCCAGAGCAGTGAGTCCCGGGCACCGTCCAGCTTTCCCACATGAGCTATGCGGGCAGCTGCGCTGCTGGCCTCCCCAGACGGAGGGGCTGGGCTGGAAAGAAAGAGCAGCTTCTGCTGTTGGTTCAGTGACCCAAACCTTCACTGTCTGTTGCAAGAACAGTAACTGCTGGGGAAAGGGAGTGGGACTTTAATGACAAACCGTGAGGAAAAAAGTGACGGTCACTTGCGACTTGACTGCCCATCAGTGACCATTGTTAAGGCTCAAAGGAGTGAGATGTGGGTTGTTACAAGCACTTGGAGGAGCAGCTCCGCAAGCTGGTCCAGCATCGCACGTCTTGGTTGGCAGCCAGACGGGTGGGTGCAGGGCGGGTCTGCACTCACCGCAGGCTTGAGAACAGAGCGGGCAGCCCTGCACTCCCGGGGGCGGGAGGGCCAGCAGGTGGGCTGGCGTCACGTCGGGGGGCTGAGTAGTGGGCTGCGGGTCTCCGAGTGGCTGCAGCTCCGAACGCTACGTGAGAGGGGACACAGGGCCTTCACGGTGTGAAGGGGGAGGACCCCCCAGTCCTGTACGGGCTTCGAGAGCTAACCGGTGTTCTGAACAATATACATAGAGGTTTAGTTTGCCCCCCAAACTAAAGGGGTTTTAAAAAGTGAGTGAGAAGGTGACACACCGAATCCCCCTGGAGCGGGGAAGCAATGGGGTCTTCAGCTTCGTCTGCCCCTCCTGCGGGACGCGGCCTTCCCACAGACAAGGTCTGTGCGCCTCGGACTGACTAGGAAACGTCAAGGGCCAACAAACCAACAGGGACCCGAAGGCGCCAGAGAATGTGCCACGGTGGCTGCACCGCACAGGCCGAGCCTCCAGGGTGTGGCTTTCACGGGAGCCGGCCCGAGGTGGCACTTCTGCCGGAGGGGCTCCATCTCCAGGAGGAAGTGACAACCCTGCCAGCTCAAAGAACAGAGGACGGGGTCAGGGACCACCACAGCCCCTAGAAAGGGAGTGGGGGGTCCCAGGCAGGGGAAGCCAGGGAGGACGAGCCTGAGTCTGTGCCTCTGTCTGTGCCCATGGCGCTGCCCCACCCCCGAGCCACACACGGGCAGGACGGACACCAGGTGTGAACTGAAAAAGAGAAAACAGCCGAACAGAGTTGGAGCCGCAAACAGAGTTTACACTTTGAGTCCCTCCAAGTGAAATGCCTGCTGAAGCAAACAACCAAAACCGAACGTTCTTCGGAGGAATATAACAGAACCCAAGGTCTCTACAGCGCCGTATTTACAGTGTCCAGGACACAACACAAATTATTCATTATACACATAAACAGGCAAACGTAACCCAGCCAATCAATCCACAGAGACCACTCTTAACATGGTGCAGGTGTTGGAGACAGTGGCGGGCAAGGCTGGTGAGGCAGCTGTCAAGTCCTCAAGCGGATAAAGGAAAATGTGCTTATTTTAAGTGAAAAGATGGGACGGCTCCGTTACCAAAAAAAGAATTTTTTTAAAAACCAAAGGGATTCCAGAAAAGCAAAATACAATATCTGAAAATTTTTTAAACACACAAAAATAGAAATTTCAAAAAACCCCGGAATTTCAAAAACGCAAACTGCAATGTCTGAGGTTTTAGAAACACAGCAGCCCTGGCCCTGCAGACGGCGGTGGCCTCCCAGCTGGCCAGCGGGGACCGCCCGCCCGAGGGAAAAGCAATGAAAGGCTTGAGAAAATACGACAGGGCCTCCATGTAAAAATTTCTCACATACGAGGTCCGTCCAGAAGGCATCCAGCCATGAGATATGAAAAAATAGAGACGTGTGTTGAAGATACACAATACGAGGAACATTGTACACGAGACAAGGACGCCCCAGTCCCCTTCAAAGTATGCGCCTTGGGACCTCCCACAGTTCTCCCAGTCGCGATCGGTTGCCCCGTCGTGTTTTCCTGAATCACATTGTTGGTCTGAAATCGTTTCCCTTTTGCAGGTGATTTTAGTTTGGGGAAACGTGAGCACTCACAGGTGCCAAATCTGAGCCGCAGCGGGCTGAGTCTCCTGGGAGATTCGATGTTTTGCAAAAAAACGATGCACGAGACTCGATGCACGAGACTCGAAGCACTAGCGGGCGTGTGGGGGTGATGAAGCCGCCCGTCACCTGTTGCCCGGAGCCGCAGCCTTCGGAGTCACCCCAGTAGTTTCCGAGGAGGCGCATTCAAGCTTAACGCAAAATCTGGTGCTGATTCATTGCTCTGTTCGCTCAGTTGCTCTGGGTGGGACGCCCACACAGGACGCACGCTCCCTCAGTGGTGTCTACCGTCACCACTGCTGGGCTAACAAGCTGACTTGGGAACCTCCGCTCCCCTCTTGCGCACACGTGTGTGCACATCCACACGGACACCCACGCACATGCACGCAGTGTGCTGGTCACAGGAACACGAGCTCTGACTTGTCTGCCCACTCCCGTGGTGGTGTGCATATTCCCACGTGGCCCGTCTCAGACTTGCCCACATGAAGTCCCCAAACAGATTTGGGGAGAGACGCTCACGGTGGCTCTGGGGCTGGTTCCAGGGGACGCCCTTCCCTGGCCCGACCCCCCTCCACTTGCAGCGCATTCCTGCCTGGCAGGAGCCCCACCCGGGGAACGCCTCTCTTACTGTCTTATCTGGGGTGTGGGAGGAGGCAGGGACAGAAGGGTGGGCTGCGCACTCCCTTCGGGGACCCGCCTTGCTTGGGGACAAGTCCTTACACCGCCTGCCACCACTGGGACAAGGGGACCTCTGTCACTCGACAGCAAAACAGGGCCTGTTTGGAGCTGCACTGCCCCGCATGTGGAGGGGAGCCCCTCTGCTCCAGTCTGGCAAGCAGGGGTCCTCGGTGAATTAACAGCAACTGTGGGCAGCGCCCAGTGCTCTGTGGCCCGGCATGGGGTCCTCCAGGGGGACCCAGCAGGTGGGGGGGGGTGAGGTGAGGGGCAGAAGGGCCGCGCTGGGTGGCCCCAGGGGCAGAAGCCCCAGGAAAGCACATCCCCCACAAGACCTAGGGACAGGGCTGTTATGGTCGGAGCGTGCTCCCCTGAAAGAGATGGAAGTGCTGACATTCTGTGTATGAATGTGACCTTACTGGAGAAAGAGGTAGGGTAAGTTTAAATGGGATCATCTGGGTGGTCCCTCATCCAACATGCCTGTGTCCTTCTGAAAGGGACATCGAGATGCACGGGCGCCAGGGAGAATGGCACCTGCCTATGGAGGCCCAGGTCCAGGGGAGGAGTCCAGGCCAGTGGTCGCCGAAGACCGCCAGCCAACTGCTCGGAGGGAAACCAGTGGGAGCCCCAGAAGAGACCGCCGTCCGCAGGCCACAGACCCCCAAGGTCACCAGGAGCTGGGCGGGAGGCTGAACAGTGTGTCCCACTGCCTTCAGAGGAACCAGCCCTGCTGGCCCCTTGACCTTGGACTCCCAGCCCCCAGAACTGGGAGAGAATAACGTCTCTGTGGTTTAAGCCATGAGGTCTGTGGTGATTTGTCACAGCTGTCCCCAAGCTAAGAGAGTGTCCCGGCAGCATAGCCCTCAGGGAGGGCAAGTCCCCTTCAGTGTGGTCTTGTGGGCAGAGGCCACAGGGAGGGGTCATTCCTGGGCCTCCATCCCTCCATGCCCGGGGGCCACCTGCCTGGAACAGGGGCCTGTGCCCTGGGCTGGGTGGGATGGAGCTGACGAAGGAGGAGATGATGGAGGGATGCTGTCCCCACCCAAGGGCTGTCCCAGAGCACGGGCATGGGTCACCTGGGTGCTGGTTGGGTGGGCAAAGCTGTGGGGGGCAGACATCCGCACACTGGGGCCCCTTTCTAATGGCAGAGTTGTCTCATGGAGGAGAAGGGGGCGTGGAGGGGGCGTCTTTGGAGGTAGTTCCCGCCTGGTCAGGAGTGGGGGTGGTGCCCCCTCTGAGGGAGTGCAGTGGGCTGTGTGGGGGCAAGTCGGGGGGTGGGCTGAAGGATGGACTGTGGTCCAGGCCCCCAGCTCCCCAGCCACCCGGATGCGAGTGGATTTCTCACTTGCCTGACCTCAGCGCTCTCACCCGTTCCAACACCCCAGCTTCACAGGGCTGGGTGGACCTGGCCACTAGTTTGGCAGGGGTGACCTTCAGGGGGTCCCTGAGCCAGGATGGAGGCAGCCCCAGGCCCAGAAGCTCCAGGGGAAGCAGCAGGAATCCGCTGCTGGAGAGGAGTGGGGAGCAGCTGTGCAGACACGGACGCCAGGAGGCTGGGTGGAGCTGGCCCAGGAATTCCAGAGGGTGGGCAGCAGGAGGGGGAGCGAGAGCCCTCTAACTAAACAGACGGTGTGTGGCAGACCCCAGCTGGGTGGGCTGTGTACCCTGCCCCCACCCCGTGTCCCTCTCAGACCCCCAGAGCTCCAGGGGACAGTCACTTTGTGTTGGATCCCACCCTCTGGCCACAGCTGGCTGCCCACAGGTGGCTCCTCGTCCTGCCTGGCCCAGCACTGATTGTGGGACACTGTGTGCCCCCCTGCCCGGGAAGCAGAAGTGGGTGCCGTTGACCCACTGAGAACCAGAAAGGAGCCGGGGCAGCGTGGACAGCAGGCTTGGGCTCCCCGTGGCTTGGTGCGTTGTTAGTAGCAACCATGGATCATGACTCTGCAGGAGCACCTGCCACCTCCTGGGGAGTGGGGTCAGCCTGTAGAGGGCGCCCGTGAGCGCCTCGCTCTCCTTCCTGCCCACCTGCTCCCAGAGGCCTCGCTGCAGAAGGCAAGCAAACAAAACCACAGGGCTCTGTAATCATCAACCGAGTTTAATGCGTCCCACAGAAGGGCTACACGGGCATATTCACGACGAACACTTCTCTATCCGCACTATCCACTGGACGGCCCTCCGTGGTCCAAAGAAGCTAAGACTCAAGACAGGCCAGCAGCTCCCCTCCTGGGGCCAGCCTTTCACATCCTCCCGTTCCCTGTTTAAAAACTCCGTCCAATCCGTCCAGGAAGAAAACAAACCCAAAGGAAGGAATCTGAAGACCTTTACATCACAAACCACGCGGCAATGCGTGATTGGCGTCTCGAGTAACCAATATATATAAGACATGTGTCCCACAGTTCACTTTGTTCGATAAAAGAATATAAAAATCTTGTTCAACCCAGTGTTACGTGTATTAAAATAGATCTGTATCGTACAGCACAGTGTCTCCCGGAGTCGTGGAAACGCAGGAGGCACCGCAGCCGCCTGGGGGGCTGGGCCGGCCCCCCTGCCCTGCACGGCTGCGCCCGTGCTCGCCCGCACACGTGCGGTCCCTGCAGCTCAGCACCGCGGGAAGGGCTGGGGGTGGGAGCCTCCAGGCTCCCGGGTGCTTATCTGTTGTGCTAAGTCCCTCGGGACTGGAGAAGCTGGTGGGAGTGACAAGCAGGCACAGCCCACCCCAGGGTGCAGGAGCACTCCAGGACAGTGAGCGCACCCTCTGCTCTCAAGGAGCCGGCAAGAAGGGGGGCTCCGTGGGGTCTCCCGAGGCCCAGCCCACCCCTCTTCCCCACCCACCCCGGGCAGTCTCAGGCTGGTGGGCCCAGGAGGGCGTCCCATGCGGGCCTTGCAGCAGGCATGCCTGCTTCACATTAAACATCTTACGATAAAAACACCATACAAAAACGGAAAGTTATTTTTGGCATAGTGTCTGTACTGGCAAGAAACGGAGAGGAATACTTGACCGGCTCTTCGGAAGGGGAGAGTAAAAGGCTTCAGTTGCAAGTTGAGCGATTCAACCCGAAATGGGGCGCCTGCCCCATGCCCCCTCCGCACAGCTGCGACTCGGTCCTGCCCGAAACTCCATGAGAAAAACACATTGACAGCAACGTGAGTCCGAAGCCTCAGCAAGAGGAAGGAGGCGCTCGGCCAGGCACCCAGGGACTGTGGGGACAGTGGCACTGGCAGGGAACACAGGCCGCAGAGAGTTTCAAGTCAACCAGCTGCGATTTTTGACGCTAATAATACTGACAGATGGGCCTGGGGTCTGGAAAGGCACCCGCTGCCCAGGCCCAGGTGTGGGCCCCCTGTGGGGGAGGGGCCGGAGTCCTACCTAGATTCCTACCCACTTCTGCCCGACTACCTGCACTACTCAGCTACGCCTGCCTTCCCGGCTCCCTCCCCACAGGACGCTGGACAGCTGCCGGCCCTGGGCACCGGTCACCCTGGCCCTCCACACGCTACACAAGGCCATAGGGACAGCTGGGCTGGAGCAGACGGTGCTCCCCACCCGGCTTCCGGGCGTCCTGCCTGAGCCTGAAGGGGTAGGACTCCACCCCCACCCAGCCTGGCTCCAGGACTAGAACCCCCACCCAGCTCTGCCTCCCTCTTTCCTCTATCTCTTTCTGTCTGGTTTTATTTTTGTCTGAAAATCAGAGTGTTTATGAATTAAGGCTGACAGGACCCTCAGGTCTCGTGAGCAGGGTCCCAGGGGCTTCCCACAGGTGTGAAGACGGGTCCCTCGGGTCAGTTGTGTCCCTGGGGGTGCTGGAGGGCGGACTGCATGGCGGCTGCTGAGGGCCTGGTCCAGGGCCCAGCCAGCAGTGGGCTGGGGCTGGTGGTCACCATGGAGACCTGGAGCATCTGTTCACCCTGCATCAGTCTCAGGAGGGCCCGCAGTCGGTCCAAGGACGACCGGGTGCCCCTCTGCCGGGCCAGCAGGCTCGTCTTCAGCTCCAGGCATTTCTGGGAGGGAGGGAGGGGGCCAGAGAGAAGGGTCTCAGAATTCAACTGTGCAGGTGCCCGGGGCGGCCATCCCTCAGCCCTGTCTCCCAGAGCCCCTCCCTCCCACGGCAGAGGCCAGAAAGAACCAGCCAGAGGGACTCACCAAACCCTGGCAGCAGTGGTGAAAAATGCAATTAAACAGCAGCCAAACCCATGGGAGAAGTTTGTTTTAAACTTGGGGGTTTGGGGCCAGCAGCCTGACTGGTGTGGCTCTGTGGAATGAGTGCAGGCCTGGGGACCAGAAGGTCGCCGATTTCATTCCCAGTCAGGGCACACGCCTGGGTTGCAGGCGAGGTCCCCAGTGGGAGGAGCACGAGGGACAACTACACATTGACGTTTCTTTCCCTCTCTCCTTCCTTTCCCCTCTCCCCTAAAGGTAAATACAAATCTTTAAAACAATGAATAATAAAATTTTGGCCAGAAATAGTGTGGCTCGTGCAGAAGCATGGGGACCTTCTGCTCACTGCCACTCGCTCCCTAACCGGCCACACTTCTCCTCCTGCCGCTGACTCAGCCACGGCAGCCGCAAGAAGCCTTTGCAGGCGGCCGGCCAGTGTTCCACTCTTCGTCCTGCAGGCTGCACTCCCGCCTTTTTCTAGCCTTTCTATACAGAGCTAAGGACAGACATATTGGGTTGAAGTTAACTTGTTGCTTGGGCCAATAGCGTAAAATACCTGAGATTGTCTGAAACTCTCAGGCAGGAACAAACAGAGAGCCTCGTCACGCTACATTTGAGAGTTTTGCCAGCCCTGGCTGGTATGGCTCAGTGGACTGAGCGTCAGCTTGTGAACCTGAATGTTCCAGTTCAATTACCAGTCAGGGCACGTGCTTGGGTTGTGGGCGAGGCCCCCACTAGGGGGCGCGAGAGAGACAGCTGCACATTGGTTTCTCTCCCTTCCTTCCCCTCTCTCAAAATAAATAAAATCTTTTTTTAAAGTTTCACAGGGTCTGGCACTGCTGGTACACTGTCACCACCGTGTCATCGGCAGCCCACAGAGGAGGAATCCTTATGGTTGAACTACAGAGAGGAGGCCGGTGCCGACACAGCCTGGCTGGGGTCACAGCTAAGAAGGAACAGGGCCACCAGCTCATATGCTCAATCACCCGACAGTGGCTCACTGAACGAGTCCCACAGCTGCACCCTCCGCCTGACTTGTGGAGGGTGCTGGCAAGTCTCCCTTCTCCTGGGGCCTCAGGAACCGGACAACTTTGCACCCACCCACACCTTGTGGTTCTAGGAGGCCCCCCTGCTCCGGCCCCCACGCACCTTCATGGCCGAGGCCAGGCGCCGGTCCCGCTCCTCCAGCTGCCGGCGCTCGCTCTGCAGCTCGGTGCCCCTCCGCAGCAGCTGCTGCTTCTCCTCTTCTTTGACTAGAAAGGGGGCCAGGCCCCAACAAGAAGCGCGGGTCAGCGGAGAGGTAGTCTGTGCCCTCCTGCCACACCCTCCTGCTGAGGCCAGTGGCCGGTGCCGGATGTACGGGGACTGGGATGCCACCCCCCATGGCCACTGCCCTGCAAGCGGGACCATCCCAGAGGCCTCTTCCAGAGTTTCTGGCCCAGGGCGGCCTCCGATGGGCCGGGAGGGAGCCCGGAGGCCTGGAGGCGGGGCTGGAGAGAAGGGCGGGCACCTTCCCGCTTCCTACCTGTCTTGTGGGTGACGTAGGACTGCACAATGGCCAGCATCCCCGTCCAGGGCACACCTTCGTCCTTCTTTAAGGCCTGGAGGACAGAGGAGAGATGAGCAAGCAGACAGGTGGGGACCTGCCACGCCGGCTGTGCGTGTGCACACGCGTGTGACCCTGGGAGAGGCTCTCAGAGCTCTCCGAGCCACAGGCTCCCCAGCTGTGACCAGGGTCGGGGCCCCCGGGAGGTTCCGGCTCAGAGGCTGCTAAGTGGGGGCAGGGCCCGCTTACCACCAGGGCCTCAAACAGTGGCTGCCACGAGCAGACTCTAATTCTTCTTGAACAATTGAATAAATAAATGTCTGTCTTGTCCCCACGCCCCGGGGACCTGAGAGCAGCCAGCGACAAATTGGGGGCCCAGGGAGGCCCCGCCATCACGCTGCGGTGGGAAGCCACCTCGCGCCCCCTGTGCACCCCTCAACGAGCTCCGACCCCCAGGCGGTGACAACACAGGGGCTGGCGGCCCCCACAGCCACACACAGCGCCCGTCTCAGAACCCGGATGACGGAACGCTCCAGTTGGCGGTTTCGGAGATAAAAGGAAACCCCCGTGACTTTACAGGAAGACGCCCTGTAGGAATTGGTGCGGCTGAAAGAGCGGGTGGCGCGCCCTCACCGCCCAGCCACAAACGAGCTCGCCGCTCGGACGCTTCTCCCGGTTTGTGTTCCACGTACAGCTTTTCTTAGCCGATGGCCAAACTATACAGCAGCTCTCGGGCCCGTTTGTTATTTTTATTTCTTTAAACTTAATTACATATAGTGAACATGTCCCAAAGAATTGCAAAATCTTCATAAAAGAGCATTATTTACTTATTATTTATTTTTAGAGAAAGGGAATGGGAAAGAGAAAGAGAGGGAGAGAAACATCAGTGTGGGGTTGCCTGTCACGTGCCCCCCACTGGGGACCTGGCCCGCCACCCAGGCATGTGCCCTGATGGGGAATCGAACTGGTGACCCTCTGGTTCACAGGCTGGCACTCAATCCACTGAGCTACACTTGCCAGGGCAAAACCACCGTTTTCAAAGATCGTCTGTCTTACTGAGTGCAAGCACCAGGATTTGTTTCATCACCTTGTACTGTTGGGGAGCTCACCTTCCCCTTTTATAAACGGGGGGGCTTCCTCGTGCACAGAGTTGCATGTGTATTTGGATTGTATCTTTACGCTACACTCTCACAAGCAAGATTCTGGGTTTCAAGGTGTGCCTTTTTTTTAAAATCCTACCAGAGGATTTGCTCATTGATTTTAGAGAGAGGGGAAGGGAGGGAGGGAGAAACATTGATGTGAGAGCCACACTGGTGGGCTGCCTCTTGGATGAGGACTGACTGGGGACCGAACCTGCAATCAAGGTACGTGCCCTGCCGGTGAATCGAACCTGTGACCTTCCCATTTAAGGGCCGGCACTCTGACCCAGTCTCTCCACAAGACACTGCCAAGTGCTAGAGTGGCCGGCTTGCTGCCTCCCCATGAGGAGGGCGTGTGGCGCTCTGGCTAACCCGAGAGCGTGTCGTTCCTGTCATCGCTGCCTTGGTGGCTGGTGCTGCTCGTCCACTCTGCCTGGGGGGGTCCTGGTGCTCAGAGGTGGGGTCCCTCGGGCGGCCCACACAGCCAGCGGTCTCCAGCCGGCACTGAGGGCCCTGACGGGGGTGCTTCTCCCACACAGGACGGTCCCCACAGCGGAGTCACTCGGGGTGCGAAAGCCTGTCCCTGCGGCCGGCCCCCTCTCACCCGACCCTGCCTCCACAGGGACTGCACCCCCAGGCCCCACTGGAGCCCGTACCTTCTGCTGGCACTTGGGGCACAGCCACACGCCCTTGGGTGGCGTCCTGAGGGGCGGGTCCAGGCAGCTGAGGTGGTAGGCCCCCGGGCAGGTGCCGCAGGGCTGCAGGTCGGCGCCACGCTTGCAGGCGGCGCAGTGCTCATCGTGGCCGGTCTCGTGCTGAGGGAGAAGGGCATCGGGAGGTGAGTGGCCTCCGTCCAGGCGGCGGCCACCCCACCTGCCTGTCACCCAGCCGCGTGCTCCAGCAGCTCTGGGCGGGAGGGGTGAGCCCCAACCTGACAGGAGGACTCCAGGGCACCCATAGGCACGTTCGCCAGTGTCGCCGAGTGTTAGCGACGGGCAGGGGGTCCTGCTGTGCTGCCTCTGTGGGCGCACCGCAGTCCAGCCTGGCGTCTCCATCACCCTGGGCGGGTGCCGCACTCCATCTCCACGCCTGGAACACGTGCTGACACCTGCCCCGTGGGCGTGGGGAGGCTCAACACACTAGGGCACACAGAGTACCACCGGAAAGGAACCCAGGGAGGGGTCGCCTTCCCCTTCCTCAGAGTGACCATCTAGAGTCATCCTCCTTGGGTTTGGCCTCCACTCACACACCTCCAGGGACGGGGAGCTCACTCCCTTCCAGGCCTTGGTGGGCAGCCCTGAGGGTGGGAGCCTCCTGTGGGGCGCACAGTCCGCATGGTCTCCCACCAACCGACAGAAACCCTGCCCCCTGCGTGTTACGCTGTTCCCCAGCCCCGTGTCTGTGTACCCCTCAGATCTGGGAGGGACCGAGGGCCCTCTTCCAGGATGACCCGAGCCACAGTGACAGGAGATTCCAAGGCTGTCTCTGAAGGAGGCCTCAGAGACCCTGTCCTCCTCACCTCTAGCTGCTGTTCAAGGGCACAGCGAAGGTGACCCGCTTGCCCAAGGTGATGCAGGGAGCTGGGGGTGGGGCCAGGGCGGCCTTGGGGTCTCCCGCCGGGGCCGGGCACGGAAGGGCCGTGGACCGGCGCTGCCGGGCCTCCCTCTGCCGGGTTTACGCCCCCACCTACTGTTTCCCAGCCGCGTGACCTTTACGGGCTGGACACTCTTAGAGTTAGATCTGACCTTGGTGAAGAGAAACATGGGATAAATTCTGAGTGGGGTCCTCAGTGAGGTCACCACCCGTCTGGGAAGCGGGGACGTGCACAGGCATGAGGGCCTGGGGCTCACAGGGTCACAGGAAGGTGGGTGTGTGGGGCAAGACCCTGCGGACCACCGAGCCTCACCCCTTCAGGGGTGGGCGGAGAGGAGCGGCTCTGCCCAGGACCACACAGTGAGGCCGGGCAGGGCCTGGAAGAGCCCGGCCGGCACCTGGGACCTCATGGCTCCCGGGGTCCCTGTGTCCTCAGCACCAGGCAGGGAGGCTGCAGTCTGCCCCCAGGGAAGGCCGGGCCGGCTGGGCAGAGGCCTGGGTGCAAAGCTCGGCACCATGGAGTCCCAAGGCCCTCCGCTCCCCTCCAGGATGGCAGGACACTGGGGCCCCTCTCCCTTGCCAGGAGTGGTCCTACCTGGACTGTGGAAAGCATGACCCACCCCAGGTGTGAAGAGGAGATACATACCTTCCAGCAGGGGTCCTCATTGGCTAGCACAGGGAAGAAGGGCGTAATACATGTTAGTGGGTGTTTGGGGAGAACCAATCAGGACTGGAGTCCACGGGGTCCAGTGTGACCCGGTTCTCACCAGGGCATGATGGGAGTATCACAGGCCCCGGTGACAGCAAGTTCTCACCCACGGTGTGGTGGCAGTGCAGGTCTCTGGCCTGGTCACGGCCGGGACCCACCATGGCCCAGGCCCATTGGGGCCAGAGTTCCCTCGGGACATGGCAGCAGTAAGCCAGGGCAGCGAACTGTTGCTCCAGGGAAAATAAGGGACGTATTTCCAACTCTCTCTTTGGCCGTAATCCCCTCTCACCCTAGTAAGCGGTGCCGGACCACACCTTTCAGCGATCAGACCGGTCTGTGACGGCACCGTGGAGTGGGAAGAACAGCCCTGTGTGCACGGCCCTCTCGGCTCCGTCTGCCCGCCCCCGTGCCACCTTCCCGCTGGGACACGCCAGTGCTGGCCGGGCTCACTCCAGCCGCCAGTAAACCGCGGCCCGAGGAGGCGGCGTGGCGGGCTAGCACCGGCAGAGCCCGGAGAAGAGGATGGCGGTCGTTTCCTGCCCTGAAGACCGCCCACATTTCCCTCGCTGCGAATAACAGGCCCCCTCCTGCTAATTGGAGGACGTTGTACTACATGCAGATGCTGTGTTATCCTGGGCGTTGGTGCCTCGGCCCGGCGGCCCTGCAGAGGGCAGGGCTGGCAGAGAGGAGCGGGGCCCCTGCATCCCGGGTGAGGGCCTTGACCCGGGTCCTAGCACGCCAGTGCGGGGTGCCCGGCGTGCACCCTGTTACCCAGAAGGACCCTGAGGCCCCGGGGGAAGGTCTGGCCCAGGCAGCACAGCTCTGACTGTGCAGGGAGTCGGAGGCTGGGCCGAGGGCCCCGGATCCCCTCACAGCCCAGGGTGGGCCCGGGGGATGCGCCAAGAGCCACCAGCCCAGCCAGCTGTGCAGGGGGGGCGCGGGGGGGGGCAGGGGAGGAGGTGCTCTCCAGGGCTCCTCCTGGCACACTGCCCTCACCCTGACCCAGCTCAGCCCTGGGTGGGCGGACCCCGCCACAGTGGCGTTTGGCACCACGGGACCGGGCTCCGCTCGGGGCCACAGCCGTGGTGGAATGGGGGTGGGGGGCAGCCTGAGCCCTGGGCGTGTGCATGACCCTCGTCCCCGCTCCTGTTCAGAGCTTCGGTGTCTGCCCCTGCCACGAGTGGGCGCCCTACCCCCCGCCTCCTCCCTGAAGCAGAGGGAGGCTGAGGAGGCCAGGTATGGAAGGCCCGTAGCTGTGCAGCGCTGCCCACCAGGAAGTGACCAGGCCGCTGCCATGGACAGGTGGGCCCCCGAAGCCCCCGCCCCGGAGCGGCCCCCGCGGGGCGGCTTACCTCGCGCTGCGGGAAACAGGGGGCTGTTGAGATAGTTGGACGCCAGCCGCTTCCTCTGCAGGACAAAGAATGAGACCAAACCACCCGTCACGCGGACCCTCCTCAGGCCACAGCCCCTGCCCAGCACAGGCTCCGCCCCCCCAAACTCTGGGCTCTGGCTGGACACCCACGGCCAGAGGCAGAAACAGGGCCAGACAGAGGGGACGCAGGGCAGGAGGAGGCGGGGGCCGGGGTGGGTCACGAAGGCCCCGCCCCTCAGCCGGGGGAGTCCTGTGGGAACACTGGGCTGGGGGGGCCGCTCAGGAGGGACAGGCTAAGACCCCCACGCTGGGGCAAATCAGTAACAGGGCTGACACCTGCCCTCCCCCCATCTGGCTCCTGTATCTTCTTTCCCAGCTGGCTCTGGAGTCGGGTGGGGAAACGAGGGGTGCTACTAACTGGCTCCATGAACCCCACTTCTGCCACGTGGCCCAGGGAGCTCGGTGCCAGGCAGGGTATGGTCCTCGAGCCCAAGCATCACGGGCAGACAGAAGTTCCTGGCACACTCCAGAAAGGCAGCCCCACCCGCAGGCCACACTGGTGGCTTTGGCTGGGGCGGTTCAGAGAGACTGTCCTAGAGCTCTGTGTTCGGCTTGAAACCTGTGTCTCTGGGTACAACTGGGCTGCGGTCAAGGCCGTGGGGGCCCCATGGAAGGGCTGCTCCTGAGGTTACTACGAGGCCAAGGTTCAAGGGCACAGGGCTGTGTTGGCTCCTGATTTGCTCACCAGGTCACCTCCGGCCCCAGCTGGACTCCAGAGACCAGAGCAGAGGCAGAATCATCAGCGACCACGGCAAAGGGGGCGGGGACCTTATCCAACAGAGAACTTGCCATCACCCCCAGATACAGAGCGAGGAACAACTCGGTGACATTCTTACAAAGGGGACACAGGCCAGGGCTGCATGCCCTCCCAGCGCAGCTCCCATTCACAGGCTGCGGATTAGGGGACAGCCGGCCCCGGCTGGCCGGTGCCCGGGGAGGTGAGCGTGGCCGCTCCCGGACGCTCCGCAGGGCCCTGCAGAGCCTTGCTGGCGACTGGCAGTGACGGCCAAGTCTGGAATGCACAGTCGCTGGCCTCTGAGAACATCATCCTGCTTCAGATGGCTGTCCTCCGCTTTGGGCTTTAAGGCCCTAAAAATTTGTTTCTAGTCTAGGGGACAATTCCTGGGTGCCACTCGGCACTGCCTGTGACAGGGAGACAGGCCTGGTAATTGGGGGAAGGATCAGGACGCCCATGTACCCTGCAGCTTGGCCACGCCCAGCGCAGCCCACAACAGGGCGACGGTTGGCATTCTGACCGCCTGCCTCGGTCTGTCAGCTGATTTTGACGTCAGGGGTGACGGAGGGCATGACTTATGGTCACCGCTCAGCTCCCATGAGGAAGGGCGGCTAAGGATGGCCAGCCGTGCCCCCCCCACCCCCGCCAGCCTCCCCACCCCTGTGCAGCCACAGGCTCACCTCCGTCTCCAGGAGGCCGCTGTAGGCGGGGTTGGCTGTGCTTCTCCTCTTGCGCTCCTGGCGTTTGCTCTGGATCTCTGCAAGGCACACGCAGCAGCCGCTGGCTCGCTCCTGCCCTGGGAGGCCTGCAAGCCTCCTTCTCAAGCCCAGCCACCACCGTCCCCTCCTGCCCCACAGGCTCTGTCTGCACAGCATCCACGCCCACCGCGGCCCGGAGCAGGTGAGGTCAACAGGCCCGAGGCCTCCGAGGCGGGACAGGTGTGCTGGGCTCAGGTTGGAGGGCGGGTCGGCCGGCGGGTGACTGCTTGGAATCCAAGTGCCCACTCTCAGCTCCCTGTCCCCCTGGGCCTAGCCTCTCGTGGGTCCCTCAGGATGACAAGTGCCCAGCCTCAGAGTGAGGCCCAGGGCTGCTGGGGTACTGGGGTCCCCGAAACCCCAGACAGGAATTCACCAAGAGGACTGGTGTGGCGTGTGCCTCCACAGTGACAGTGACCGAGTATCTCCCCCCAACCCCGTCTCACTCTCCCCCTTCAGCTCCAACTGCCAGGGGAGCTTCTGTGTGTGGCCAGGCTGACATCAAATCCCAACCCTGCCTCGGCCCTCACCGTCCTTTTGCCCCCTCTCGATGTCACCCGTGCGTGCCCTGTGGCACCTTGGGCCTTCTGTGGAGGGGAGGCAGGGCTCCAGCGACCACAGGGTCCCTCCTCCGAGACAAGGAAGCGCCACACGGGGTTTTGTGCAGACTGCCAGAGGGCGGAGGGTCTGCCTCGGGGACGACCGCCGGCTGGTGACCAGGCGGGCCTCCCAGGAGCCCACCGCTCCCATCCAAGGCCCGCAGACCGCCCGCCCCAGCCTGGCCCACGCTGTGGGGACCTTACCTTCCAAGTGCTCCGTGGTGACCAGGCCCAGCGCTACCATGAAGGCGATTTTCTGCGGGAAGGATGTGGAGGAGCGTGAGCTCGGGGCACACTCGCTGCAAGCGTGCCCCAAGCACCTGCTTCCCCGGCTGCCTTACCCACTCAGGGTTCCCTTGGTTTTAGTCTCGGGGCCTTTCCTGGCCCCAGGGCCCCACCCAAGGTCCCACACTGCGAGTCCTCACGCCGCCTCAGCATCCCTGGGGGCTGAGTTTCTCAGAATTTCCTGGTGTGTTCGACCTTGGCAGTGGAGGGGAGGGTTGGGTGGGGATCCTGGAAGGCGCCCCTCTCACGGGGTTTGTCTGGTGTTTTTCTCAGGGTCACGGTGGGGTCGTGCGTTTGGGGAGGACACGGCTGGCAAGCGCCCTCTCATCGCATCCTGTTGGGCACATGCTGTCCAGGTGACCACCCACCGTGACCCTGACCTTGAGTTTCCCTCCATGGCGTCTCGGAGAGGAAGTCACTGTGCACAGCCCACACTGACAGAGTTGGGGCCACGGGCACTTTCCGTGTGTGTGTGTGTTAGGATTTATTGCTATTTTCCCGCGTGGTGTTTGGATTTTTGAACCTGGGCCAGAGGCTCTGAGGTCATAGAGCGAGTCCACTGTGTTTCTCTTCACTCCCTCCAGCTCACGTTCCACATTCAGATCTCTGACCCACTGGGATTCACCCGGGAATCACAGACTGACCGAGCCAGCTTTCTGGGGTGACGCTGAAATCCTTCGTTCACTTCGGGCACCGCGACAACTTCACGCGCCTCGAGTCTTCAGGGTTCTTCTGCCCTTCAGGGACTTTATACTTTCAAGCAGGCGCTGAAGTTTGTACTGCGGTTCCTCCGAGGCGCCTTCTTGCCGCTCTCCTCCCAGGTGTCGTCCACGCGGCTCCTCCCAGGGGCCAGGCCACGTGGCGTCTACACGTCAGTGCCCCGCCCGCTGCCCCGCCCACTGCCCCACCCGCTGCCACGCCTCCGCCTCCTACGAGCCGTGGGAGGTTCCCATCGATCCTCTGGGGTTTCCTACACTTTCACACTGCGACTGTCGACCCTCCTTCCGAATTTCTACTTCTGCGCTGTTAAAAAGGCTCCTCCTCACGTTGTCGGCTGTGAGTGATGTTCTTTGGTTCCTGCAAAGCCCCAACTACAACACCGGAGCCCATCTTCTGACAGCTCAGTCCGCCCCCCCCCCACTTTGCTCAGCTGGGCATTTGATGAGTCATTGGAGCAGGTGACATTTACACTGTCCCAGCGTCCTCATCCCGCCTCAGGCTTACTCTGCAGTGAATCACGGGGGTGCCTGCCTTCGTCCGGGTGCCAGCGTGGCCCCAGTGGGCTCGTGGGCGACTGGGCTGGGCCTGCGGTGACTTCCCATCCACGGCTCCGGGGAGTCCATCTCCCGAGCTCCTGGCAGATTTAAAACTTTCCTGTGGCCTTTCACCTGGAAGGCCAGCTTGGCTGGATCGAAGTCCCTGGCTCCTTCTGTCCTCAGGATCTTGCCATGGTGGCCTGGCTGCGTTCTCAAGTTCAATGCTGCCCTGTGGACAGGGCAGAAGGCGGTCTGATCCTCCTCCCTCCAAAGTCACTGGATCATTTCTGCCTGGAGGGCCCTGTGCTTCTGTTACAAGTCAGTGACTTTCTGGGTTGTGTCTCCCGGTTGACTGGTCATTTCCGCTGGTGCTCAGTATGTTCCTTCAGTACGTAAATTCAAGTCCTCTCGACTTCAGTAAACTTTTCTTGAATTATACTTAAAAAACACCAAAGCATCACCACACCAAGGAGAGTGGGCCATACAATTAAACCCTGTAAGATACGTGCTCAGCTGAATGCAAGACAAATGCAATGACAAAGCGGCCACAGAGCAGCCACAGTGGGAAGTCTGGGGTCCAGCAGCTTCTGCCGATGACACTGATCGGGCTGCAGCGAGGTGCCTCCTGGCTTCAGTGTCACTGCTGGGCCCTGTGGCTGGGCCGATGGCAGCAGGGCCCCCAGGAACCCCCAGGACTGGAGACTGGGATGGGCGGGCACCGGGACCAAGAGGCCCGCGCTCCTGCCTCCTGGTTCCCCGCTCAGGAGCTCACGCTCACCTGAGGACAGGTCACAAGTAGGTCCCAGCAGCCGCTGCCGCCCTGTCACAGGCTACCGCACACTGGGGGATCCTGGGAGTTTGTATTCCTTGTGCTCCGTCATCCTGGCATCCTCGCCGGCCTCAGCTTACCTGCCTGTTGTACCTTCTTCGCTCGCCTTTTGGGTCACTTTCTAATATCTGAAAACACAGTCTTTTTTGTTCCGTGGACTTTGCTCACTTCTGCCTCCTTGTTTTTCTCAGTGTGTATGGTACGCTCTGCTCATCCAGTTACACACTTACTTCTGTGTTAGTTCTAAGTGACCAGCTCAAGTTTCGTGGTCTCCTGTACTCTGGCCACTAGTGCGGCCGCCTCTCCCATAAGCCCTTGCGCTTCGCTTGTCGTCTTCTCAGTGGTGGTTCACTCGTATTTTCAGCGGGTCACCCTCCACTTCTACTTCCTTTCCTGTCTTCTTAAAGAAATAGTCCCACATTCGCCTCCTTTTCCTCTGCTGATTTGGAAATTATAGCTGGCATTTTATTATTTTTAGTGATTAGCCTAGATGTTTAAGAGCATGTTTTTCTTAAGACTTTATTTACTTACTTTTAGAGAGACAGGAAGGAAGGGAGAGAGAGAGAGGGAGAGGAACATCCATGTCGGAGAAATGCACTGATCGGTTGCCTCTCACATGCCCCCTACTGGGGACCTTGCCAGCAACCCAGGCATGTTCCCTGGCTGGGAATCGAACCCACGACCTTCCAGTTCCAGGGTGGGTGCTCAACCCACTGAAACACACCCTCCAGGGCGCATGTTTTAACCACATGCTTTCCTAACAAAGTCTCGGGTTACTGAATATTCCTACCTTTCCCCAACACAACACTAACCTTAGCGGGCTCTAGCTTCCTCCAAACACCACCAACTGACTCGTTACTGTCGCCCAGAACTTTCCTTCTACCTGCTCTGAAAAATAAGGCTGGGGACTGCACAGGCTAGGCGTACGAACAGCCGCCCCCACGAACGACGGCCGAGCCGGCGATGGCTGTGCCGGCTGCGGCTTCTCAGGCCCGCTTCCTGGCGCCCTGTCAAAACCCAGTTCTCTTAATGGACAGTTTGCAGGCGACAGAAATCTCAGTCTTCCTACGTCTAAAATGTCTCTACTTCACCCTGGCTTCACCCTGGAAACATGACTTCACCGGCCGGGAACCACGAGTGGGTGGTTACCCCCTCTCGGCAGTTTGTAGGCGCTGCTCTGCTATCTCTGGCCGCTGCTGGGAGCCCACGGCACGCCTGTCGCCCCCTGGGGGTGACCGGCGGCTCTGCCCTGGCAGTTTTCATGGCCCCTCCTTTTTCTCTCTGGACACGGACGTCTAGCCTTCCAGACGTATCCTCAGTCATGGGCCCCATAGATGGGAGGACTTTCCAGGTAAAGACTCCCACCGATGCTCCTTAACCCTAGAACACTTTTTAGCTCCGTTCTTCCATCTCTGTTCCTTCACCTGCCCTCCATCTGTTCCCCGTGAGGTGAGGGCTGAGGCTCCTCCACCCTCCTGTTTCTTACCTGCTTTTATATGCAAACTACTTTTGAACTTGGCCTCTCTGTGCAGGACCCTTGGTGCCAATTCCAAAGCACTCACTACCTTGTTCACCTGTGTAGTGAGGTTTTTTTCATTTCCACTTACCACCGTGTTTTTCACTGGCAGATTTTCAAATAATTTTTATATTCCTGTTCTTGTTTTATATTCATGATCTTTGGCTTCATTATTCCTCGTGGATATTATTCCCTTTTCTAAACTTTGAGGATCCTGAACATCCTTATTTAAAAAGTCGCTGTGAGAGTACTCCATGAAATTAGCTTCACCTGGAATAAATCCCGGTTTCAAGCGCCGATTCTTACTGACCATCATTTCTAGCATTAGATCTCTTCGTGTGTTTCAGGGTTCTGTCTACAGACTCATTCTGGGCACCACGTTTCTTCCTGCTTATTTTTTTCACATTTCCTCCTCCTGCTTAACCTTCCCTTACAACAAGTTTGCAGTTGCCTCACCCCCCCCCCCCCCCCCCCCCCGGTGCAGCTGTGGCCCCAGGCGCAGACTGGCTCCCAAAGCCCAGACAGCTTTGGGGACCCACTGTCCACGTGCGCTGCCCCTCCCGGTCCCCCCGCCCGACTGCACGCCTGAGGCCCGCATCGGTCCTGCGCCCTGCTGCTGTTCTGGACACGCCTTTGTCCTGCCTGCGTTCCCCCTGCTGCTACTGGGGGTCTGCAGCAGACGGGCCCCCCGAGAGTCACCCAATGGGGTGTGCTTTGGGGGATTCCAAGAAGGGGGTGAGTTGGTTATTTCTGAATTTTGGAAAGCTCCTTAGCTGCAGAGTGAACAGACAGGGAGGGCCCCATCTAGGGACAGGGAGACCAGCAACCAGGGACAGACGAGGCAGGAATGGGGTGCTGGCAACAGGGATGCGCAGAGGGAGGGAGCGACTGTGTGCACAGGTCTAGCCCGGAGAGGCGGCGGGCCGGGGGCCGCAGACAGGCCTGTACAGGGCTGGAGCCCCCACTCCGGCCGCCCTCTGCAGGACGCACGGTAGTCTGAGGGAGGCCAGCCCGGCCAGGTGCCACCGAGGCCAGGATAATGGGAGGCATGGAGAAGGCCACAGCTGCCCCGAAGAAGCCCGGGCCCTGGGACAGGAAGGAGCAGACAGAGGCCAGGTCAGGGGCCAGCCTCTGCGGGCCTCGCTGACCAAATGGACATGGAGCTCCCTGGCCCAGCTCCGGGGCAGAGCTGCCGGGAGGACGTGGGGAGAAGGAGCAGAAGCATGTGAGCTCTGAAGCCTCAGCTGTGATTTGGGGTGACTGCCCCATGTCCTTGCCATGCCTCAGGCGACTGTCCCTTCCTGTGCCCAAGCTTCAGCTGCCTGTCCCTGTCACAGGGCGGCCGTGAGGCTCGGCAGACGCCCAGTACGTGGATGCACGTCACAAACCACAGAGCGTCAGACCTGGGCAGCCCTGCCACGGACCCCGGTCCGTCCTGCCACCATCCTGCCACTGCTTTCGCACAGTGGGAAGCCCTGGGCACACTCGAGCCCGAGCTGAGGTGACCTGAGAATGACGGGGTCCGACAGTGGCCAGACCTGTGCAGCCCTGACCGTCTACGCCAAGCGCTTTCTCTGGGGCCCATTCTCTATTTATTTCCAGCCTGGTCCTTTGCCCTGGGTCCTCACGAAAGCGCAACCCATCGCCAAGGCAACCAGGAGGCGCCGTGGGACTGCAGGGAGACCGGAGACAGGGCTCTGGTCCCAGGTTCCCGGGACAACCAGGGTCCAGGCTTTTGGCTGCTCTGAGGCTGGGGTGCACACACCCCGTGGCAGGGGACACGACCCCACCCCGTGCGTGGCTGTGTGGGGTCAACGGACTAGCCAGGCACACATGGGTCCCGCATGTGCTGGGTGCAGCCTGGGTGTGTGAGGACGGGCCTGGGCCCCTGGGTGCGGTGTTGTGTAGGGTCGCGTGGGGTGTGCCCTTCAGGAGTGAGTGACACAATCTCGGCCATGGAAAACGTGTCCCGCCCGATGCCCCAGCTCCCAACGGGCTCCTGTGACAATGTTTTGGAGCTGCTGCTGCTGCTGCTCTGGCCTTACACGCGCTTAACCTGGACTGTTCACGAAGGGGTCTGAAGGTCACCGCTACTGCTCCGAGTCCTCTTTTAAGAAAAACTTCCAACCCTGGCTGGTGTGGCTCAGCGGGTTGGGCGTCGTCCTGCAAACGGAAAGGTTGCCGGTTTGATCCCAGCTCAGGACGTGGGCCTGGGGTACGGGCCGGGTCCCCCCCGCTGGGGGCAGGCAAGAGCCCACTGACCGATGTCTCTCCCCCTCTCTTTCTCCCTCTCTTCCATTCTCTCTAAAATAAGTACATAAAATCTTCAAAAAAATAAAAATAAACTTTGATGAGGACTTTTACACCAAGGTACACTGTAAGTTCTATTTACGCCATTACACATAGTGATACTAATTATGCAGTTGCATGTAATTATACTAATTGCATAAATGCACGGTAATTGGTGAGGATAACAGAGAACAAAGACTCCACCCAGAAAGCCCTCCGGAAGGTTAAGGGTGTGACAAGACCCCACAGGGGACAGAGGGGTGCTCATGGGGGCCGTGGGCTTTGAGCCAGACCCAGGCCTCACCGTACACACAGTAGGTGCTCACACACTGCCATGGAACTGACTATCTTAAGACAAAATTGTGCCTGGGGCCACTGCAGGCACGTGGCTGCCTGCCAGCCTTGGGGAGGGGTGACCCCGTGAACCCTGACAGGCTTCTCGGGCATGCAGAGGACAACCACCAAGTCACTGCGCCGCTCAGAGCTGTCCCTCGGCTCCCGACCCTCAATGGGTGGGTCCCACCGGGCAGCCGACGGTGTGACATTCGCTCGCACAGACCGGCTGACCGGCTTCCACGTGCGGGGGTCCCTTCCCGCCTGCAGGTAGCTGCCCCCACCACACCGCCGCTCCTGCCCCCTTCCCTGCCCCACCGAGCCCTGCCCCCGGGTCTCCCGGAGCTCCGAATCTGCCCCTGTGTGGGGACGCCTGCGTCTGCTACTCCACGTCCTCGTGGCCGTGCCCATCTGCCTCAGCAGGGAGCTTCCCTGGGGCCAGGACCATGTCTGTCCCTCTCAGTGTCCCCACGCTCGGCAGGAAGCCTGGCTCAGACGTGCTCGACAAGTAGCTGACTGCACAAAAGGCAACTTTTTGTTGATGAAAAGCACAAAAGCTTCCGAAGCAGCCTTGTCCCAGGACCGAGGGCCCGAGGACCAGTGTGAACGGCAGGGACAGGTGGGCCTCGGCCGGGCTACAGGGGGTGGCTAACTGCCCACAGCGCCCGGGCACTGCCTTCTGCCATGTCACAGACAGGACGAGGGTCCGCCTGCCTGGTGCACCCCGAGAACCAGGCAGCTCCAGGACACACACCGGGCGTCCTGGCTGCAGAGCCGTTGCCAGGCACCAAGCCCACCACCTCTCAATGGCCAGTCTGCACACGGAAGTGGCGGGGACCGGGGCCTATGGGTGGGTCTCCACTCCAAGTGCTCGCTGCACGGGGGCTGTGCCTGCACTTGCCAGCCGACTCCACTTGAGGCCTGTCCCCAGACCTGCACACGGCCCTGGGACTGCGGCTTTCCTACCTCAGGGTTCTCCTGGCTCAGGGGCTGGTCCTCCTTCTTTTTGGCGGCCTGCGCTCCCTGAGACGGCTCCTGCGTGGGCGACCTCGAACCCGCCGTGCCCTCGGGATGTGGCTGCACTTGAGGCTGGATGAGGATGACCTGGAAGATGTGGAGAGGGGTAAAGGGGGGCAGGGGCGGGCGCAGGGAGAGGGGGCGGGAGCCAGGAGGGTCTAGGGTGGGCAGGCGTCACAGAGCCTGGGTGAGGCCAGGGGGCAACTCCCGAGGAGCAGGTCCTCAGTGGTGGGGCCCCAGGGGCACGAGGAGGCTTGCTCTGAGCTCTCCTGTCCACAGTGAGGGCTCATTCTCCAACAGCCCTTCCCTGAGAGGGCGGTCTGCCCAAGAGACTGGCCTAGGTCCAACCCTGTGCTGCCGTTTTCCCACCATGGGGGTGCAGGGAGGTCACTCTGCCTCCCTCCCCAGCTTCTCTGCAACCCCTCCCCCAGGAGGCTGTCAGCTTCTGGGCAGCAGGGACAAGAGAGGTTAGTTTCTTTATCCCAGCTCAAATGCAGGTAAACTGAGGCTGAGGGGGAGCAGAGGGGCTGGGACACTTCCCTGGCTGTCTGTCCCAGCTGCATTACCTGGCCACCCTCTCCCCCGCTGCCCCTCGGCCCCGGGCTACTGGTTTGGAGGTGCTTGCACTTGGCTGGGGGTGGGGGTTCAGGTAAGAATATCAGTTTCTCTCCCTCTGAGGAGCCCTGTGGAGCCCGGGGGGGGGCGGGGAAGGAGGAGGTGGGCTCCAGACCCACACAGAACCACCCAGGGCAGCTCCACTTGGGCCAGTCCTCCTCAGGGTTCAGGGTCACCACTGGCTTTGACCGCAGGGTCAGAGGCGGTGGGAAAGCCTGGAACAGAATTCTTGCAGCCTGGCCTCGGCCCGGCCAGATTCTCTTCTGCCTGTGGCTAGGCTGTTTCGCTGATGCATTTATTTTTGGACAAGGAACTGGGAAAGAATTGTTATCTTTCATGAGTCCGGGAAAAGGATTTCCCTGAGCCTGAGCCCAGAATGACTTGAACTTGTACCCCCCACCCGCCCCCAGACCGTGTGGGGACTGTCGTGGGAATCCGTGAATCCCGTGCACGCAGGGAAGGTGCATCATGGTTTTTTTTTTTCTGGCTTAAGGGAAGTCTCTTTGCTCTTTGTACCAGCTGTAAAACCCCAGAACGCTCTGGGGGGGGACAAGGCCCCTTTTGATTATCCCCATAGGGAGAAAAGCAGTAAGGTCCCCAGCAGAAAAAAGGGCAAAGGACATCCTGAAACAAATCACACAGAAGGAGCCAGAATTCTCGAAAAGTACAGGGAAAACATTCAAGCTTAATAATCACCTAACTGTTCGACTTGCACCAGCGAGTGCCTGTTTGCCCTGATTAAACGGTGAGAAGTGAGGGGCGAGGCTGCAGCGACACAGGCACATGCCTGCCACGCAGCCCCCGTGCACCAGGCGCTGTCGGGGCGCACAGCTGCTCTCGGTCCCCCGACGTCTGACCAGAGCCCTCTGGTCACAGCTCCCTGGCCTTCCCACCTACCCAGGGGCGGGGCCGAGGCGCAGGGGCTGGGAATCCTAACACTCCTGAGATTCCATGTGCAATGACTTCGGGGGCAGGAAAGGGGAGAGGAAGGGACCCTGGCCACAAACAGCAGGGGGCAGCCTGGCGGACCCCAAACTGGGAACAGAAAAAGAGGCCAAAGAGAAAATGGCGCCTTCTACGCAGCCCCAAAGGCCTCCAAAAGCACAGAGAGAAGGAGTTCAGAGGGGATCGGGAAAACAGTCTCGGTTTTAGTTTTAAAACTTGGCAACAAATCCGAGGTTTTTCCACTCAGACATCAGGTCCGAAAAAGTCCCGGCTCCCTAGCTGCGCAGCAGAGAGCTGTCTCCGGCGCCCGCCACCTGCCTCAGTGTTACTTACTCGGGCAAATGAAGTGATTCAGTCACTGGCCAGGGCTCTCGTCTGGCTGGAGTGCGTCCACTCAGCCACACATCCTTCCAATCCCACGGCCAAGAGCGGCACCCTCCCCGCTTCCTGCACCCGCCACTCACCGGACCCCTGGCTCCTTCCTGCCCCGCCCACCCATGGGGCCCCTGATCACTTCTCCACATCCAGCCACTCCTGCCCAGGCCTCCGCCAGCTGGCCCCTCTTGGACAGTGGCCGCAGCGTGGGTGGGCACGCCCCGGCCTGCCCGTGGGCACATCCTCACCTTGCTGTCGGCACTGATGAGGAGGGGCTGGACTTTGACGCTGTCACCGACCGTGGGCACAGTGTTGCTGGGGGCGATGGTGGCGGCATGGCTGGGAGCGGTGGAGACGAGGGCATAGGCCACGCCGGCGCTGCTCAGAGGAGAGGCGATGGCGGCTGGCTCGGCCAGGGCCTGCGGCTGGCTGCCGAGCGTCGGCACATGGCTCACGGTGTTGTTGGCAGTGGGGAGAGCTGGGCTGGGGTTCTTGACGCGGACCACGGCGGCCTTCTGCAACGTGGGAGGCTGCTTGGGTGGCCGGTCCCGGCCTGGGGTGACGGGGAGGCTGTCTGGAATCAGAGTCTTTGGCCTAACCTGGGGGAGGGACAGCTGCATGGTCAGGCGGACACATGGCAGGCGAGGACAGGCACAGCGAACAGGCAGCCCTGGGCAGATCCAGGGCGCACGGGCATAGCACAGCACCGACAGACCTGGCTTGGAGACTGTCCACGTCAGAGGTGAGGGGACAAGAGCAGAGAGGCCAGGGGCCCAGGAGGAGCCTCTCTGGGCCCAAGTCCCTCCCAGCTCAAGGCAGGCACAATGGTGCAGACCAGGGCAGGAGGCTGGGGGAGCAGACGGACCAGCTGGAGGCACAGGCCACAGCACCACCCTGTCTGCATCGGCTGCAAAGCAGCAAGGCTCCCTCTGACACCACACAGGGACTGTGGTCTCTGCCCCCAAAGGGGACCAGCAGACAATGACCCCTCTGTGACCTCCAGCTCATGCCAAGGGAGGGCTGTTCTGTGCCCTGCCAGCTCACCGGCCTGCCGGGTTTGCCACGGGCTCTGGTCTGCACCGCTGGGTACTACAACCTGACCCAGACCTGAACGTGGGCAGGCAGCCCCCAGACCGAGCGTCAGCTCAGCCAGGGGCTGTGGGTTGGGCTCAAACGTGGGGTGAGGGAAAGGGTCAGAGGGCAGTGCAGAGGCTGCCAGCAAGTGACTGTGAAGATAGCATATTGTGAAGACTGCATGTGTGTGCACACATGTGTGCGCCCAGCTCAGTGCCCCCCAAAACCTTAGTGCTGAGGGGGCCAGGGTTAGAGACCACGGGGATGGACAGACAGACAGCCCGGGCCACCCTCGGGCTGCTTACCTGAGGTAGCACTGCCGCTCCTTGCCCGGCCAACCTCTGCAAGGAGCTGACCTGAGGACCCGCGACAGGCACTGCGGTGATGGATCCCAAAGCCTGGAAGACAGGGGGCGCTGCTGAGACGGGCTGTGGGGCGCGCACGCGCTCTCCGGCCGGCTGCGCAGGGCCAGGGTGTGCCGACGGCGCGCTCCGCTCTCTCCGCCCTTCCTTACCAGGTCTTAGGCACGAGGAACAGACACTCGGGTGAGAAATCTCGGAAACCAGAGGACAGAGAACGGCGGCGCCGCAGGCGGCCACCCTGGGGCGCACGTTAGCCTCCCATGGGTAACGACGTCACACAGTGGTACGCAGGAGTCTGCCACCTGTTTCGCTACGTCACTCCAGGGAGGGCAGGATTTTCCGATGTTGCCATAACCCTCATGAGTCGCTCCCGCGGCTGCGGAGTCTTTCATTCGGCAGATTCGCTGGCGCTTCCTCCCCAGGCCCTCCTCTCAGAAACGTGGGTGCTAGCCCACCCTTTCCCGATGTACACACCGTGCGTCTGCATGGAGAGAGCCGTCCCCACACCCCAAACGCTCCCAGGGGACAGTGTGTGCAGACAGACAGGGTTTCCCGGTGGGGTTAAGAAGGGTGGGAGTATTTTTGGCCCTCGATACACGTCCCCACTCTGCCCCTCAGGTGGGCAGTGTCCAGGGCACACCCCGACACACCCCGACCCCCGGCGCCCCAGTGCAGGGCTCTCTCTCACGCTGACGCCGCACTGCCGGCAGGGGGATGGTTAAGGTGGGGAGACGGGGGAAGGCAGCCTCTCAGGGACTCCGGGCCCACATGCACATCGCTGTGTTCGGGTGCCTGCTTTTGTGGGGATCACCCCATCCACAGCTGACGAAGGGGCAGTCGTGTTCACCACGCACGTCCCCCACCAGCCTCCCAGATGGGGGCAGGCACCCCTCACTCAGAGCCTGGTGACTAGAGACCCTTGAGGATCTCTCTTGAACTGAGATGCAAAAATTCTTACTGAAGTGTTAGCAAGACTTCAGTAAGAAGTCTTCAATCCCAACAATAATAAAAAGGATAATACAACATGAGCAAGTTGCATTTACCACAGGAACACAAGGCTGCATCACCATTTGAATATCAGGTAGGGAACCCTCGTCCCACCACGATATAGTTCTCTCAATAGACACAGAAAAGCACCGAGCAAAATTCAACATCTATTCAAGACAAGAGTGGTCAGCAAACTAGGAATGAAAAGCAACTTCCTTAACCTGATAAAAAGTCACCTACAGAAACCAATAGCTGGCACCACGCACAACGAGGAAAGGCTGAAGGCTCCCCGCTGAGATCAGGAAAGGGCGGGGATGTTCTCTCTCCCACTCCTATTCACACCCCACTGGACTGGAAGTCCGGCCAATGCAATCAGGCAAGAAAAAGAAATAAAATGCCTCCAGATCAGAAAGAAGAGAGAAAACTGCCTTCACTTGCAGACGGCAATATTGGCTACATAAAAAAAATCTTACAGAATCTGCAAAAGAAGCTCTTGGAACCATAAATGAGCTTATTAGCATGGTCGCAAGAGACAAGATTAATATACAACAAAAACTGTATTTCTATGAACTAGAAGAAAATCCAGAAAATTTAAAAAAGTTTGGACCCCACTTGCAGGAGTTTTGAGAAGGGAGCGGTACTTGGAGGAAGATGCGCCAATGACTGTGAGTGACCCGCACACCCTAAACCTCCAGATGCCGCTGAGAGAAACAGTTAGAGCCCCGTGTACAGGGGGAGGCACACACTGTCACCATGGACGAGGAGGCTCAGTATTGTGAAGACATCAGTGTTCCTAAATTGATCCACATATTCAATTACAACCTCAATCAAAATCTCAGAAGACTTTTTTTGGGGGGGTAAAAATTGACAAGATGATTTTAAAAATCAGATGGAAATGCAAAGGACCAGAGCAGCCAAGACAACCCCGGATCAAACAGAACGTCACCAAGCACGGTGAAGGACTCAACCGAGGTCCCACCGGAACGCCGCAGCAGCCGAGAGCACACGGTGTGGGCGCGTGCCGCACACACATCGACGGACCCAGAGCCGGAAAGTGGACCTGCACGTACACGACCAGCCGATTCTCGGCAGGGGCAATTCACTCAGTGCAGAGGAGACAAACTGTTTCACAAATGGCGCTCAAACACGTGGACACTTACATGTTGAAAACAAATAGGCACCGAGACCAAAAAAAAGGCCCAAATGAAAGAACAGATCAAAGCTCCAGAAAAAATACAACTAAGCAACAAGCAAATGGCCAATCTATCAGATGCACAGTTAACAGAAAACACTGGTAATCAGAATGCTCACAGGATTGGTTGAATATGGTTGCAAAGTAGAGGAAAAAAATGAAGGTTACGCTAAGTGAGATAAAGGAAAATGTACGGGAAACCAGCAGTGATGGGAATGAAACCGGGACTCAAATCAACGGTGTGGGTTAGAAAGAAGAAAAACATTCAACAAGAACAGAATGAAGAAACAAGAATTCGAAAAATGAGAGGCTTAGGATCTTCTGGGACAACTTTAAATGTTCCAACATCCGAATCCCAGGGTTCTCAGAAGGAAAAGAAGAAGAGCAAGAAATTGAAAACTTGTTTGAACAAATAATAAAGGAAAACTTCCCCAATCTGGCAAAGGAAATAGACTCCCAGGAAGCCCAGGAGAGAGTCCCAAAGAAGTTGGATCCAAGGAGGAACACACCAAGGCACATTATAATTACATTAGCCAAGATTAAAGATAAGGAGAGAATCTTAAAAGCAGCAAGAGAAAAGAAGAGTTACCTACAAAGGAGTATCCATAAGACTGTCAGCTGATTTCTCACAAGAAACTTAGCAGGCAAGAAGGGGCTGGAAAGAAGTATTCCAAGTCATGAAAGGCAAGGACCTACATTTAAGATTGCTCTATCCAGTAAAGCTATCATTTTGAATGGAAGGGCAGATAAAGTGTTTCCCAGATAAGGTCAAGTTAAAGGAGTTCATCATCACTAAGCCCTTATTATATAAAATATTAAAGGGAGTGATCTGAGAAAATAAAGAATATGAACAGTAAAATGACAACAAACTCAGTTATTAACAACCGAACCTAAAACAAAAACAAGAACAAAAACTAAGCAAACAACTAGAACAGGAACAGAGCCACAGAAATGGAGATCACATGGAGGGTTAGCAACAGGGGAGTGGGAGGGGGAGACAGGGGGAAAAGGTACAGAGAACAAGTAGCATAGACGGTAGGTAGAAAATAAGGGGAGGTTAAGAATAGTATGGGAAATACAGAAGCCAAAGAACTTGTATGTAAGACCCATAGACATGAACTAAAGGGGGGGAATGCAGGTGGGAGGGGGTGTGCAGGGCAGAGGGAAATGAAGGGGGAGAAATGGGACAACTGTAATAGCATAATCAATAAAATACATTAAAATAAAAATAAAAAATAAAAACCCCACAAACCATAGCGTCGATCCCCACCTTGCAGCACTAAAAGAAAGGAAAACGCCCAGCGTGGGCCCGAGCCCCGTGGGCCCGAGCCGCCCTCGCGGTGCGAAGGACTGCAGCACTTCCGGGACAGGACAGGAGGAACCTGGCCTGGGGACTCGGGGTCGGTGCACCACCCCACGTGCGACACAAAACCACACCCCGTGCAAGAGTGAAGCCGCCCACCCGCCATCCTTTCCGCTAGGGGCGGCCGAGCGCCCGCCTTCCGTCCTTAGGAACCTTTAACTGACGAACTGCAGGCGCCCAGCAGGCCCGGCCAGGCCGAGATGCAGGACACCGGCAGAAGCTGCCTGGCGGCGCCTGCGGGAACACTGGACAGATCGCAGGGCAGGCTCATCAGATGCGGCAAGGCATTTACCGCTCTGAGCATTTTAATAAGCACAAGGGGCCACAAAAGTCAAAGATAAAACAAGCTCCTCCTGCGTCAGCTCAGGGACCCCGTCCCCTGGAAGTCTCTGCTTCTTCCAGCCCGTGTGAGTGTCTGCAGTCTCGACGCGCACACGCCCAGAGCAATACACCACATACACACGTGGTTCCCGCAAAGCCCACACGCCACCTGGAGGGGGAACTCATGGACACGGCTCACAGAGAGGGAGCCCCAGGCTGCATGGTTGGGGACACACGGCAAAACCGGGGTGCGGCGGGGGCTGCCCTGGGCGGGGAAGGGGGCAGGGTGATTCCCACTTCCTCCGCAGGCCTCAGAGCTTTGAGTCGGTCAGAGCGACTGGGAGGAGATGCTCTTTCTTCTCCTGGGTGGGGGCGCACCCGGAGGTCTGTTATTGTGCTTTTCACACATTTTATAAGTAAAAATAAGAACAAACGGGGGTAGAGGTAGAGGCGCCCTCTGACGCTGGGCCTGTAAACGAGAACGCTCTTCCAAATCGGGCTTCTTCAAGACCCTTGACTGATGTCGTTTTCTGAGGCTCAGGCTTGGAGACGAGCACCCCCCACCTCCGAGCAAACTGGATCACAAATGCAGCTGGGGGGGGGGACGCTGTGAGGACGCAGTACCCCACTGCCGGGCACAGGCGGCTCTAGCTCGGCTGGGTCCCGGTGACCCTGACCGAGCGGCCTGCGCAGGGCACTTCACCAGTGCGGAGGTCTCTGCCACGGAGGCCGCTGCTCATCAGAAAGCCCAGGTGACGTGGCGACTTCTCCGCACTGACATTCACGGCACCCTTTCAGCAGCCCGGTGTGGCCAAGTGGTTTAATTAGCCTGAGAGGGTGTGATTGTATGCTCTCTGGTAGGAAGCCCACACACACTCTGAGTGGCCCTCTGGATGAAGGACTGGGCCTGCTCCAGGCCTGCGAGGCTGGGCCCTACCTGGGCGTCCTGCAGGGGGTGTGGGCCTGCCTGCTCTCCAGCCTCCTAGCCAGCAGCTCCCACCCAGGACCCCTGTCCCCTCCCCCACGGACAGAGCTGGGCAGCAAGGCTGGTATCGCCTACTGGGGGGTTGGGGGTGCCCTGACGGCCTTGGCGGGGCCGTCATTCATGGCACTGACATTCACGGCACCCTTTCAGCAGCGCGGTGCGGCCAAATGGTTTAATTAGCCTGAGAGGGTGTGATTGTATGCTCTCTGGTAGGAAGCCCACACACACTCTGAGTGGCCCTCTGGATGAAGGACTGGGCTGCGGTCCCGAGGGAGTGCAAAACCCGCCTGGGGTGCCTGGCAGGCACCGGTGTGGGGACAGGGTGGAGCGTGCTGGTCACCCCACCCCCGACAGCAGCCTCCGAAGCAGCGCTGGCTCTCCAGCAAGGTGTCCATGAGACCAGCAAAAATGTACATCACATCGACTCAACTGAGAAATTCCACATCTGAGGGACATGGACTTGGGGGACAGGCTGGGGGCTGGTCAGGACCCTGTCGAACCCCCCCAAGGGCGTCAGGGCACCCCCAACCCCCCAGTAGGCGACACCAGCCTTGCTGCCCAGCTCTGTCCGTGGGGGAGGGGACAGGGGTCCTGGGTGGGAGCTGCTGGCTAGGAGGCTGGAGAGCAGGCAGGCCCACACCCCCTGCAGGACGCCCAGGTGGGGCCCAGCCTCGCAGGCCTGGAGCAGGCCCCGGGCAGGGGCAGGAGCCTCGGGGGCCACTGGGAAGACTGGCGTCTGCCTCCCTCGGGTCCGTCCCTGGAAGGCGGCAGGAAGACATGGAGTGGTTGGGGCCTGCCCTCTCTCCTCTGCTCCCCACAGACCACCTGTCCCCCTCGCCTCGTGCTCCACAATACCCAAGATCGGGGACCCTTGTGTCCACTCCCTGGCGGAGGGCTCTGGGGATGGAGGCCACTGCCAGGGAGGCACCTTCAAAACAAACGGGAGGAGGACAAGCGGCAACGGATGGGGCCCCTCCCGTGGCCTCCCCCACACCGACCTCCGGACCTCTGGAGAACGGCCATTTACGGAACCCAGCCTCCACCCCCGCCTCCGCCTCCTCACCGCCCTGGAGTCTAACTTGGCAGTGGCACTCCTGCACGGCACCCGAGAAGCCCCAAACAGCCTGCGACATGCTCCTCGCTTGGAAGAGGCATCCTGGAGCGAGGGCAGTGACCCGGCGGGGCGACCCCGTCCCCTCAGAGCCCTGGTTCCCTGAAGGGGGCCCCACAGTGTAACACCGAGACACAGCTGACATACGGGGACAGCGTAGGGCTGTGTGTGCAGCTCCGTGGGTTGTGACAACCGTCCCCAACTAGGTAAGCAGCACCCAGACCATGACACAGAACAATCCGGCAAACCTGGGGGCTCCCGGCTGGATTCCCTGGGCCTCAGGACTAAGGCCCATGACTTTCTCAACCTGCGGGCACCAACCAAAGTCAGCCACCGCTGACTGAGCAGCCACACCATGCCAGGCCCTGTGGGGACAGCAAGGAAGGCAAGGACCACCCCCAGTCCGTGCAGGGATGGGGTGTGAGCCCGGGTTTGAAGCCACTTGGGCCAGAGACAGAGGCCCAGCCCACAGGGCAGGGCCAGGCATCCGACACTGGACGACCCCCGCAGTTCTGGGGGCTGAGCGCGGGGCCCTGGACTGTCTGACTCAGCTGGACGAACACCGAGTTGGGCCGCTCCCCAGCACCGGCAGACGGCAGGCGTGCCTGCTGCTCAGAGGCACCACCTTAAGGAGCACGATGCCAAAACCCAAGACAGAGAGGCACTTCCTGCAGGTCAGGAGCGAGTGAACCCCCTCAGAGTGAGGGGACCCAGAGCAGCGCCCCCGGGGGCGCACGGGAGACTGTCCAAGGTGATGGGGACGTGCTGTCTCAACGGAAGTGCACCTTCCCAACTGTCAACCTCGCCAACCAGCACGACTAAGCCCTGTGAGTTTCACTGCATGTAAACTCCATCTCAGAGAAAAAACGACATGTTGAGGAAAATGCAAGTCGCAGCTCCAACCCTCGTGGGAAGAAACAAAAGGGGGCCGCAGGAGGGGCGCCTGCTTGTGAGCAGACCCAGGCCCCCGGGGAGTCACCTCCAACCACGAACCCCTGACCTTGGCAGCTACACCACTAACCTGCTGCCTCTGGCCCGGACTCGCTCTCCCCAGGCATAAAGGGGTCCCGCACTGGGCCTCCCACCTGTGTCTCCCTGACCTTCAGGTCGGTCCCTCTTGGGCCAGTCGGGTCTATGGAGTAACAGAAGCGGTTCCTCCCATCACCGCACAAAGGCAGCCACATCCCTCCGAGAACCAGGTCTGTGGAGTTCGCCCGATCGGGTCACACCCTCCGCCGCTGCCTGGGCAGCGCACGGCGGGGGGAGGACCCGGGAGAGGACCCGGGAGCCTGGATCTGCTCCTTCCGTCTGCAAGCAGGAGGCCCCTGTCCTTGGAAGGCAGCAGGGTTCACGGCCCCAGGTCACATCGGGCCCATGTTCTGTTTCTGTACAGCCGACCAGCTAGGAACTTTCAAATGATGGGGGTGGTCAAATGAATAATAATAGTTTGTGCCGGGTGGAAATTACACAAACGGCACATTTCAGGGCCCGTGAGCAGCGCTGTACTGGGACTTGGCCGTGGCCGTCTTCTCCGGGCCGTCCTCTCCGGGCCGTCCACAGCTTCCCCTCGCTCAGCGGTGAGCAGGTACACGAAGCTGGGAAGATGCCTACCGCCCCCCTGGGTCAGAGCTAATGAAGGGAGTGTCCACCCTTCATCGTGTGTGGAGGGTGCATTTCCTTCTGGGGGCAGAGGCTTTGCCTGAATGAAGGGCCCCAGATGGGGGCAGCCATGGGGGCGGCTCACCCACTGACCAGCCCCTCTGAGACCCAGTGAACTGAGAATCCAGGCTGCCAGGTGTCGGGTGTGACATGGGCGGGGTGGGGGCAATTCATGAATGTAAACATCTAATGACCAAGGACAAAGCTGGGAATGCAGACGGTTCCACAGTGGACAGCCTTTGGACATCCTGAAAAGGATGGCAGCCTGGACCATGAGGGGGCGGGACTCAGGGCCTGAGCTGAATCCCAGCTACGTCCTCCAATACTGGTGATGGTTTGGGCAGGACACAGAACCCCCGAGCCTCATTTTCCCCACTGTGTACACTGCAGGGCCCTTTAGAAAAATATTCTTAGATGGGGGGGGGCAAGGAGGGAGAAAGAGGGAGAGACACATCAATGTGTCGTTGCCTTTTGCACGCCCTCTACTGGGGACCTGGCCCACAACACAGGCATGTGCCCTGACTGGGAATCAAACTAGCAACCCTCTGGTTCGGAGGCCAGTGCGCAATCCACTGAGCCACACCAGCCAGGGCTGCAGGGCCCTTTGAAGGACGAGAGAGAAGGTAAGTGTGCAGCCAGGACTAACTCCAGCCTAGCGCACCTGCTCAGTGAGCGGCCGCTGCTGCTGTTGTTAATCTTTCTTCTCTGCTCTTCCAAGCAACGCTGCAGGCGGAGCATTCTGGTTTGTGTTAACTAACATCTCAGAGAGATGAAGTGACTCGCTCAAGGCCACACAGCAAGAAGGCAGATGAGCTGGCTGGACCTGGGCCTTCAGACACCCCGTCCACCGGGCCGGAGCACGTGCCTCGGGGCTGCAATGATGCAGCCAGCAGCCCCACTGCAGGGGCTGGGGCGGGACCAGCTTCCCGGAGGCCTCTGAGGAATGGAGATCGTGACAGGGGACTTGAGGTTCTGTGCTGTCAGGAGAGGAAAAGGGCAGTCCAGGCAAGGAGGGCTGAGGCACAGAGCCAGTGGGACAGCCACGCCTGGGGGTGGCGGGCAGGCGGGTGGGAGCTTCTAGCCCAGCAGCTGCTGTCCAGCGAAGCCCGAGCACCAGCATGAAGTGCCCCCCCAGCAGTGGAGTTGGTGAGACCCAAGAGGGCAGAGTGGCAGCACAGTCCCCAGTCAGCACTGGCCCTGGGCTTGGACATCACCCCTCCCAACCTGTGTGACCTCACGGAGGCCCCCCGACCCTCTCTGTGCCTCAGTTTCCCCGTGTGGGAACCATGACCCGTGTGCGCAATGACTACGGCCTTAATGTGAAAAGATGCCTTGAAGGCATTTACGACGGAGCCCAACCCAGAGTCGGCACTCGCAGCTGTTCACTCGCATCACAGACGAGCGCGGTGCACAAAGTTCACGAGTTTGCCTCATGAATGAAGGCAGGCGAGGAGCCGTGTGCGCTGCACAGCGTTGCCCTCTGCCCATGGCGCCAGGAGGGTGTGGTGCTCTCAGCCCCAATGACGCGAGCAGAGGCACGCCCCCAGGAGCCAGGTCCCCGCAGGCACCCTGTGATCTGAGATCCACAGTACCCGGGGGCGGGGCTGAGCAGCAGTGACAAAGAGGTCTGTCACCAAATTTACGGCGCGGAGTCAGGGCTTCCTCGTGCTGACGGGTGCACTGCTTCCTCGTCACTCAGCACCCAACGGGGTGACAGCTGGGGTGAAAGAGTAAGTCATCCGGCCCCGCTGCGGCCAGCAGGATGGCGCCGAATTAAATCTGGCCGTCGATGGAGCCGCCAATACTTAATTTACTCACTGCGGGTGGCAATTCAGCCCTGGAGACGCCACTGTTTAATGGCAGAGATAGCGGGATGTATCTGGGGTGGAGACCCGGGCCACCTCTGCGATGGATTCTGGGGAGCTTGGGGGACTGGACTTGACCCTGTGGCTGATGCTGGGCCGGCCCAGGGCAGTGGCTCCTACTTTTGGAATCCACTTGGCCCTTTTTGGAAACAGGAAACACCAAGAAGTGAGGGGTGGAGGGTCCTGCTGGGTGGTGGGTCCCCCCTCCTGGTCCTCCGGCCGCCCTCACCTGGTCTCCCAGGGAGCCAGGGCCGGCGAAACGACTCCGCCGAGCGGCATCACAGACGTTTTGGATCCAACAAGCGTGTCACCCTCCTCCTCCTTCCATGGGTGGGAGCTGTACCTGGTGGCCACTGTCCCCACAGCGGTCCCACAGCCACAGGGGAGTGAGCACACCCTACCCCCCAAGTGCACCGCCTCCCAATCCTGCACCACCCTGCTCCCACCCCGGTCCACCCCCAGCCCAAAAGCCCACCATCAAGGATGCTTTCTCCCCTTGGCCCACAGCCACCACCGGCCAGGCCCTTGACCTTCTGCAAAGGGACCTGTTCCACAAGCCAGGCCGGGGACACAGCCACACAGCGTCTGCCAGGCCCCATCGTGAAAGCAGAGCTAGACCATGCACTGTGCGAATATTAACTCTCTTTGAAAGGCTGCTCACCCCTCTAGTTTCTAGTACTTTTTCCTTTGGACATTTTAGCTTGGTGTTCATTTTTCATCATCTTGATGAAGGAAGTGGGGACAGGAGACACAAAGGGGTCTGGGATCTGGACCTGGCTGGATGGCTTCCCAGGGGTGGGGGGCGGTGGTTGCCCATGTTGTTCGCCTCACACTCCCCCATGGGGGCAGCTTGGGGTGCTCTGGACAGAGCCAGCACAAGGCCCGTGGTTCATGGACCCTCGCTCTACCAGGAGACAAACTGACAACCTTCAGGCCTGCTGGCCCTTGGGGACCGACCTTCTCCTGGGACCTTGCTCTCCCCAAAGCAGTGAGCACCAGGCCAAGCATGTGTGTGTGTCCCCAGAGAGGGAGCTCCTCGCACAGACCACCGGGCCCAGCATAGGCCCAGGCCAGGGGGCAGGAGGCTGCCCAGAGAGACAGGCAAGTGGCCACAGAGCATCCCAGCTTCCGAGAACAGAAGCCACGGGAACCAGGTACTGGCAGGATTGTGTAGACGGTGACTTCAGCGCATTGTTGGAGGATGAGTGTGGACTAGATTGAGTTAAAAACTCCTGGGGGCCCCCAGTTTCACTGGTTTCACCTTCAGGAACCCCACCAGGCAGGTGACCAATCCGAAACACAGCTAACAACATACAGCGAGCCCCTACCGAGTGCCCAGTTTTGATGGGGTGCCGTGAGAGCCGGGGCGGGGAGCCACGGACGGGGTTTGTGTGGCCCCTGCTCCCAGGGCTGTGCAGCCGGCTGAGGAAGGCCTGGCCTAGCCCCGAAAAGTCAGGGAAGACTTCTTGGAGGAGGAGGTACATCAGTTCTTAAAGCATTAGCAGGAATAAGCCAGGAGGAGGCAGGAAAGAACAACACAGGTAGAATTAAATGCAGAAACAAAAGTCAAGGGTATGTCTTGGACACTGATGAGCCACCCAAGTCTGGAGCTTGGGGGCTGGGGCCTGTGTCCCTGGACCCCTGGAGGAGGAGGACCCCTCAGCCTTGGCTCAGGAGCACTAAAGCTTTGGGCTGGGATCACGGCAGGCAGGAGAAGAGACAGGAGGAACAATACATCAGCTCCATTCTTGGCCTCAGAGTGTTGGCGTATCGTGCTATGTGAGCACACGTGTGTGCGAGGGCGTGGGGTTGTGCATGATCAAACCTGACATGCACCCTGCGTGTGTGCTCTCGTGCACCGCCCACACACCTGAACGCTCTACAGCTTCATGGCACCAAGTCCCACATCCACACAACCTGCACTGAGCCAACAGCAGGTCACCTCCGGGCCCCGTCCCCAACTCTACAGCTGTGGCCTAGCGTTGACCAGTGTGCATCCAGCGGAGCCAGCCACGGAAGGAGAGATGCGCTGTCCAAAGGGCAGGCACCTTTCGCTCACGCCGGGCTCCCCGTTCAAACCAGAGCTGCCGCGCGTGGGTGCGACGTGGATGCAATGAGCCAGCAAGGTGCAGGAGGCAGAGCCAACTGCCTTGCCTCAACCAGCAGTGTGACGTCCTCTGTGCTCTGGAGAAGTGAGATCCTACAGCACAGCTGCTGGGCAAATAAATAAATAAGTAGAAATGTGATTTAACAAACTGCGGGGACCGGAAGCAGGTGCCCTGGGGTTCAGAGCAGGGAGAACTCGGACCTTCCAGTGGCCGTTCCTTTCTCTCAGTACAGGGTCACTGCCTGGTCACTCTCCTGGCCGGTGACTCCCCATCCTCTGCCACCTCCCCTGCTCCCCTACCCACATGCTCAGGTGAGGGCCTTGCTACTCATTTCACTCACTGAGGAAAGACAAGAGAGAACCTTCTAGAAGCCACCACCACCACCAGCTCTCTACCCTCTAAAGTGCATCAAGGCACCTTTCTCTCCAGGGACTCAGGGTCAAGCGCCTAAGCTCCTGGTGGGCACCTGCCTGGCATCGCCCCTCCTCTGGTCACCTGGAGGTTGGTCCTGAGCAGGAAGTGCAGGTGGAGGATAGGCAGGTGCTCCTGTCCCCCGCAGCACCCCCACCCTGTACCAGCTGCCTGATCACACAAGGAGTGCAACTGGTGGGGTGCCTCCTGCCCTGCCCAGCTCACCCCGGTCCCCTTGACCACCAACTAACTGATGCTTCGCAGAAACTCACGTGCCGGGCCCACGTGTGCTGCCTGAAGGGGCCCCTCCCCTCAACAGCACAGGTTCCTATCTAACCAGGTCGGCCATGCTCGGAGCCCGGAGCACACGCTGGGCTCCACCACAGCAGCTTCCTCCACGCGCCTCCCCTACACGGAAAGCAGGAGGGAACCGAGGCTCCAGAGCCCTAGGGGACTTGCGCAAAGCCACGCAGCCAGGGAGGCCAAGAGGCAGGATGCCGAGCTAGGTCTCCAGCCACCAAGACGCCCACCCAAGGGAGGGGCGCGCACCCAGCACTGACGTGGAGCCAGGGGCGCTGTCCGTGGTGCTGAACCAGCGCGGCCCTCCGTCCTCCCGCGGGGCCGCCAGCGCTCCATCCGCCTTGTCCAGGAGAGGGCGCTAATCAGTTTTGCTTTACTTCCAGAATTTACCTTGACTAAGAAAATGTGGCCTTGGTGCTACTTTAGGGGGAAAAAAAAACAACCTTACGACATGAGCTCCACAATTTACACACCTCACACACTTTTGACCGTTCTGTCTTGTTTTGGAAAGTAACAACTTCTTTCCTCTGGGAAGCTGGAGGTGCCCTGTCACCCAGAGGCTGTATGACCAAGGACAGCCCTGATCTCTGTCCACCTGCCCTAAAGCCCAGAGTCTCACTGTGGTTTGAGGCAGGACACGCCATGCCCGCAGGCTCACTTTAGAAACATGTGCATGTTTTAAGGGCTGAGGGGACACTGGAAATAGTTAAATGCATGGACTGTCCAGAGAATGACAACACCATCTGCGCACACAGTGCCCCGCTTAACAAAGAAACAAACATCAGCTCCGAAACGCCTCTGCGTGCCCTCCCCTCCCCCCATGAACAGGTAACCACAGTTTTGTGCACCACTTCATGACTTTCTAGTTTACTAAATATGTTTATCAAAAAGTGCATTTCTTTGTTTTGCACAGTTTCCGACTTCATGTAAACAAAATCGTACCAGCGTGCTCTGCCGCTTCCTTTCGGTCTCGTCCGCAGGTGTCTCAGGCTAAGCTCACTGTTGTCACCACATGCGCCCGGCTCGTGCCCTGCACAGCCCCACGGTGCACGCAGGTACCCACTTACCTGCCCCCGTCGGCAGAGTCCCATCCCCACCTCGTGTGCCGGCCTCCTGTGGAAGGCTTCCCTAAGGCATGCACACACCTAGAAGCGGGTTTCTGGTCGCAGGATATGAGTGTCTGACTTCAGCCTCACCAGACGACTCCATGCCGCTTTCTAAACTCTGACTCCCGGCCCACAAGTGCCAAGTAGGAGTTCCACCGGTCCCCAGCTGCCCAGCCCCGGGCAATGCCAGCATGTGCCATGGGTGCCCGTCCGACATGGGTGGGGCTGGGCATCTTCTCACGTGTGCTCAACTATTCGTTTCCTCTTCTGGAAGGCCCCTCCACCCCCACCCCAGCTGCCACAGGACGGTCCTGGACTAGGGTTTCAGTCCAGGGGCCCAAGCACGGTGCACCAGGGACTGGACGGTCACCGTTCTGTGTGGCTGTGGAGGCGGGCTCACCCACTGCTGGGCCCCGGCCTGGGAGGAGAAAGCACGTCCACAGCTGACGGCTGAACGCGCCCTTTGCTGCCCCTGCCCCGATCAGAACAACCCTTAAACCGAAGTCACACCGGGTTCAGAAGGCGTTCTCCAGCTGTCTCCCCGACACCCTGCCTGGCAGACTTGGGCAGCTTTGAATGGCAGCCCCCGGCTGGGAAGACCACGTCTGTCTCCGCTGCACCCATGGGCCTGGGAGGAGCTGAGGTTGGGGCTGCCCCTCAGAGCAGCCTGGCAGGTGTTGCCGTGGGGTCACATCCGGGGGCACCCCAACCTATGGGCCCTGCGTCTGCAGAAACTTGATGAATGCACCTGGTTTGCCGTGTTTGTGCTTCCCAAGTCTCACTTAGCACTTTTCTTTTTTTAGAATCTAGACGGGGCCCCGGCTGGTGTGGCTCAGTGCACTGAGTGCTGGCTTGTGCATCAAAGGGTCGCTGGTTTGATTCCCAGTCAGGGCACATGCCTGGGCTGCAGTTCAATGCTCGATCCAGGGTGTGTGAATCCCAGGTCTGGGTGTGTGTGGTCCCTGGGACCAGAGCGCAGGGCGGGCAACCAGCGATGCTTCTCTCCCGCATCAGTGCCTCTCCCTGCCTCTCTCCCTCCCTCCCTCCCTAACAGCAACGCAAATAAACGTCCTCGGGTGAGGATAAAAAATCCACTTTATGGTGACCGAGTCAGCGGCATTTACCACGTTCACCAAGTAGAAGCAGCACCCTGTCCCGTCCCAAACGTCGCCATCGCCCACAAGACGCGCCTTTCTTTTCCCTACAGGACGTGCTCGCCCCCAGCGCCCCCATCAGGAGACTGGGAGCTCCTGCAGGGCAGACTGTGTCGTGGGCATCCTCACCCTCGTCCAAAGTCACTGACTACGTTTGTCGAGCTATAACCTAACTCGGTTCACACTGTCTCCTAAGTCTGTGCAGCACCTTCAGCGTGAGCAGGCGCCCACCATGGTCAACAAACATGGCCACGGGCGGCCTCGCTCGGCCCTGGCTGAGCCTGGGGGAGGGCGCCGGCGGGAGGAGCCGTGTGAGACCTGCATGGACACGAGTCTCGGGGACAAAGGCATCTGCCGCTGCTGTCGTCAGCGTCAGCGGTGCCAGCTCAGGACAGCCAGGAAGGCTCCAGCGCTCCAAGGTCAGGCTGGCCGCCCCGCACACGACCCACAGGACAAGCGCACTTCACTCAAAGCAGGCCGGTTGCGCGCATGCGTCTCTGTGAAGCAACTAATTAGCTGTTTCTCAGACGAGCCGACAACTGGGCTGGGGACCTGCGCCCCACCCCCCTGGGGGCCCAGTCCCTTCGCAGGGGTGAAGCGCCCTCCCAGTCTCACCCAGACCAGGAGGCACATCTGTCACCCTGCACTGCCACCCAGAGTCATCAGCACAGCTAATTACTGCTAATTGTAATATCGTTTCTGTCTTGCTGCTAATACATTTAGACTTGCTAATCAAATCAAACCATCCGCCTTGCCGGGCTGCTTTCAAATAAACATTTCTGCAAAGCGAGAAATAAATAAATAACTCCCCAGCTTTGTTCTCTCTTCTCTGTAGCTGCCGTCTGCAGAGACGTGGGAGTGTGTGTGGGGGGTCATTTCTGTGGCCCTGAGACCAAAGGCATACAAAGAATCCGACCAGGAACTGCCCAAAACTTCCAAAGAAGGAGGCGAAGGGGCACCAGGAGGCAGGGAACCAGGTGAGCAGAATTGAGAGAGGGAGGAAGGAGGGACCGGACTGTCACAGCTGAGCCCGCACCATCTGTTAGCCACTTTACCTGGGCCATGTCCACCCTCCCAGGGACTCAGTGTCCCATAGCCCCTGGCTGGACCAGGGGCTCCTTCTCAGCACGGTCAGACCTCTGAGCTCCTCCCCTCACTCACCAAGTTAAGCACCGAGCCCTGTGTTGCTGGTCTGTCTCCCAGCACCTCCCCCAGGGCCTGGCACTCGTGGCAGGTGATGGGACCTGGCTAGTGAGCACATGAACAAACAGCCTCGTCTGCCTATGAGGGGACCCGGCTGCTAAGGGGTGCTCAGGACATGCCTGGCGCCTGGGACCAGTAGGGAGCGGGACCTCAGTGCCAGTCCCTCCAGGGGAGGCCCGCCCTGCACCTGCTCCCTGGGAAGGTGAGGGCGGGCGGCCTGGGACAACAGCTGCGCAGGGACCAACAGGGAACATGGAGGGCTCTGGCACCACGCTCAAGGGCGCAGGGAAGTGTTTCTGAGAATCCTGGAACGGGAACTGACGAGAGGTCGACCAGGAACACAACTTCACAGAAACACACCCGGTTTCTGGAGCAATCCTGCCGAGAAACTTCCGCACCCTCACACAGCCAGCCACTCACTGCAGAGAAGGGGCCCCACTACATGAGGGTGGGGGCCCAGGGCCACAGGGCGCCTGGCCATGGCCCTGCGGCGTCTCCCTCTGTGTGGCAGTGCCACCCTCCCAGCACCCCACCGGCCTCGATGGGACAGGACAGGCAGGTCTCGCCTGGTCCTGCCTGGACGAGACTGCGTCGTTGGCGGTGTTCTCTCAGCCTCGGAGTGCTGGACCGGATGGGAAGCACTGTCTGGCACCCTGCCCTCTCTGTTTCCTGCCAAGCTGCCTTTCCTCTCATTGCAGAAGCGAGTGAGTGAGTGAACGAATGAATGAATGAATGAAGCCAGCTGACTGCTACAACCCTGGCGTGGGGTGAGCCCTCCCACAAAGGCTGTGGGGTGGGGAGAGTGAGGAGGACCGAGGGCGTGCGCTCTGAGCAGGAAGTACTGTCACCTCGGGACATGCTCTCAGGCTGGGCTACTACGCCCATTTCACGGATGAGAGGCTGAGGCCCAGAGGTCATCCAGCTGCTGTGAGAGGATGCAGGGCGCCCGGCAAGGTGGGAGGACTTTGAACCTGGGTGCTGCCCGCTCCTGCGCAGTTCCAGGTGGCCCACCGGGCCCTCCGGTGAGTGTCCCCCACCCCCTGCCCAAGCAGGAAAATGAGAGGTATGTCCCTCATCCAACGGTTTCATTAACTTCAGACTCTGTGTTCGGCGATTATATGTAACAAGGTTGACAGAGGGCACTTAACATTGATTTTTATCTAGATACCGATGTCTTTTTTAGGTAGCTCATTAGGGGTGAGTAGGGATTACAGGAGCCACAGGTTCCGGGCAGGAAGGAGGCCCCGGGGGGCCCCCAACCCTGCAGCCACCAGGGGACCGAGGATGGTTCTGAACGTGGGACAGCAGACCCAGGCCTGTCCCCAAGCACCACGCCAAAGAGAAGGTAGTAACGAGGCTCGCTCAGTTATCCTTAGCACTTTCTGTGTTTGCTTTTTATGCTTCTTTAAAGAAATAAGTTTCAAGACTTAACCTAAGAAAATCGGCACAAACGGACAGAAATGTCTGCCGATCCCATGAAATCAGTGACAACAGTTGAACGTCACAGATCACTTTACACTGTTCCCATGTCCTCCTTTCGCCTCTGTGTAAAGATGCCACAAAACTGAAATGGGGTGCAGTCCCGGAATCATAACGATAAAGCCACGTGCATAGGCCTTCAGAGCTTATGGACACCATCGCTCCCATTTTACAGACAGAAAAACTGAGGTTCAGAGGTTCCCATGCCTCACTCCAGTGTGCAAGGTGAGCAATCCGAGGATCTGCAGCTGAGCCCCACTTCTGTGTCCCAACCCCCCAATCCCTCCCTGAGCTGAGCAAGGAACAACCATAGTCTTCCCAAAATCACCAGCATGGTGTTAATAACCATTCTTACCACGCCGCGGCCACCACCATCACTAACCACATCACCACCGTCATCACCACCATCACCAAAAAGGGAAATGTCTCCGTGAGGGCTGAGGAAGCTACAACCCACGCCCTTCCATCTTGCTGGGCAGCCAGGGAAAGGCTCAGCCGCACGGAGCCCTGGTTCCGGCCCTTTTCAGCTCCGGAACCTTGCGGGGAACATGTCCCACACACTCCCGGGCCCAGAGGAGGAGCTTCTGGTTCATAGCACAGGGTGGCTCCAGGCGCCTGCTGGCAAACGGAGCTCCCAGGGGAGTCACGGACAGGCTCTGGGGACCTGAGCGAAGGTCCAGTCAGGGCCTAGGTCTTTGCAAAGCCTAGAAACACTGTGACTGAGAGTAAAGAGTCCCCTGAGAGTTAAATGCTACATGGTAAGTGTGATAAGCAGTGATCATGTCAGTGAAAGTAGGCAACATATATGCTATGTATGAGGGGGGACCCCAAAAATCCTAATTACCTTCAGGAGGGCGGGCCCCTTATAGTAGAGGCTCCTCCTGCTGGTGATTGTTCTAGGAACACACCTGGACCAATGCACCAGCTGGTGTTGTGGTAAGAGGAGGTGTTCGACTTCAGTGAAATTTTTTTCTAGACTTTTTCAACACAACTGCCCATTTCATGGCGGCTGATTTACGAGTGCACCTCCCCACACCACGCTGAGGGTTCAGCAGTTTTTGACCAAAAACAGCATGAGCTCTGCGCAACGTTTTGTTTGTTTCCCCAGATGAAAAAAGTTTTCAGAGGGAAACATTTTGTGGGTGTGGAAGAGGTGAAACAAAAAACAGCAGAAGCACTAAAAGGCATCCGGAGCCACAGGCTCAAAACCCGTTTGGAGCCGAGGGAAGAACGTCTCGACGGGTGGGCTGCATCCAACGGAGGTGACTGAAGGTCACTGAAGGTGACTGAAGGTGACTGAAGTCTGAACATCTAAGAATAAACACACAATTTTTATAAATAATTTCTGGGTTTTTGGGGGGACCCCCTCCACATAGAAATCTTGCTCCATCATTCATCAATTAAAATGTGTCGGTGGTAGGATTGTTTATCTTGTTGGTTTTTTTCACTTAAAGTTTTGATTTTCAAGAAAAATCATGTGCTCCCTGGCTGGGTAGCTCAACTGGTTGGAGCGTCGCCCCCTACACCGGAAGGTCGTGGGTTTGATTCCTGGTCAGGGCACAGACCTAGGCTGTGGCGCGGTCCCAGTCGGGGTGAGGACGGGAAGCAACCGACTGATGTTTCTCTCTCGTTCGCTCTCCCCGACCACCCTTCCTCTCTCCAAAATCAATAAACGTGTCCTCGCGTGAGGATGAAAAGGAAGAGGAGAGAAACCGCACACTGTCTTCTCTCCCTGTGACTCCCTTCCAGATCCTCGGCGTTGCCACTGGCAGCCATCAAGGCCGAGGCTCAGACAGAACCGGGACAGACCGCGTCCCAGGGGTGGACATGGGACACTCGAAACCTGCTAAGTGACAGACAGCAGATGTCATGAAAATAACTGCCAAACGAGCCCCATACACCCAGGAAGGGCCCCAGGCTTCCAGGCTCCTTTTGTGCTTCATGTCACCTTGCAGAGCGCCGGGGGGCGTCCCAGGAGGGCATCCCGGGTGCCCAAGGACGTGGTGGCCCACGGGCAGTTGGCACGTCTGGGAAACAGTCAGCAGTTCCGGGTCGGCGGCCGAGGCAGAGGCCAGAGGACGACAGGCCTGTCAGGCACCTGTGGAGAATTCCTGAGTCCTCCTCCTCTAGTCAGGGGCTTCCAGACTGGCTCCCTGGAGCCCCAGTGCCTCCCACTGGCCAGTGGCCCTGCGGAGAGGGCCAGCCCCACCCCACCTCCAGCACAGCAGCGCCTGTGTGGCCGGGCCCAGGTGAGAGGCCAGGAGACCCCTGCAGCCAGCGCTGTGGGCACTGGGGCGTGGGAGGCTGTCCTCACGACAGAGAGGTGACCCGAGGGTGACACTGCAGAAGAGCCACCGTGGTCACAGTGTGGCGGGCAGACGCGGAGGTAATGAGAGCAGTTGGGCAGCTGAGAGGGGGCCTGGAGCCCCAGAGGCGGGAACAGGTGAGAAACATCCAGGAGGTGCACCTGGCAAGAGGAAGGTGGCCCGCTGGGTGAGGGAGAGACCAGAGCGGGGACCAGGAGACGAGGGAGGTGGAGGTTTCGGAGGCTCAGCATCGGAAGTCAGTGGCCTGGTGGGGACCGCAGGGCAGGGACGCACCTTTCCAGAGCCCCCGCAGTCCGCTGGGCGCCGAGCGGAGCTGACCCCTTCCTTTGTCCCTCAGGCCCCCAGGCTACGAGTCACGTGCTCACACTGTCTCCCCCTCATGTGTGAGTCCAGGCAGGCAGGAGGGTGGCCAATAACTCCTTCAGTGTCACAACAGCAACCGGGTAACAGGTGCGAGCTGGGAGCTGAGAGCCTCAGTTGTTCAGGGTCCGGGTTTGGGGACGAGCTCTCCTCACTCTCCGGCCACCACGCCCATCCCCAGGTGGCTACATAACTGCTCCCCACAGTGACGGAGGCCCTCGAGGACAGACACCGGGGCTCACGGGTCTTCATTCCGTGGAGCACCCCACATCTGACTCACACACACACACACACACACACACACTCCATGGACTGTGACGGTCCCCCCCACTGCAGGTGGGGATGAAAGGATGGGAAGTAACGGCCCTCTGAAGTTCAGCTGACCAGACCTGGGATGAATCTGCTTTGGAGGTAGTGAGCTCCCTGTCAGGAAAAGACCTCCACTGGGAAGGAGAGTGGAGAGGGACTCCCCGGAGGATCTGCTCCGCGTCTGTGAAACCTGCTTGGGAGGCAGGACCTACAGGTAACGTCTTTCCAGAACACCAATGAACTACTGACATGTTTCACCCCACCAAGGAAAAACTCCGCCGGTACCCTGGCTGGTGTAGCTCAGTGGATTGAGCGTGGGCCTGCGAACCAGAGAATCGCGGTTCGATTCCCAGTCAGGGCACAAGCCTGGGTTGCAGGCCAGTTCCCAGCAGGGGACCCACAAGAGGCAACCATACACTGGTATTTCTCTCCCTCTCTCCAACCCTTCCCTTCTAAAGATAAATAAATAAAATCTTAAAAAAAAAAACTGCGCTGGAGAAAAGCCAACTGTGTTTATCTACGTGCAGAAGCGCCCCCACCAGACGGGGGCACCAGCATAAGTCCTCCCAAGTCCAGAGAAACTGCCACGAACTCTATGGTTCTGTCTGCATCTTATGCCATTTTATCATCTGCTAGAGTCCAACACAAGAAGGTGAAGAAATTTAATGCCAGAAAAAGTTTAGGCGAGAAAGGTCTACACTTTGCCGCACGTGGCAGGTTTCTCATGCTGGGGAAAGACCTCGCCCAGGCCGGTGCGGCTCAGAGGCCCCGCCCGAAGATCCACAGCAGAAGAGCCAGGTCCATGGTGGACGCTGGGGGGGCCTCTCAACATGTCACTCCTGAACCCCGGACTCCAGGTGTGGGTGACAAGTGGCCATGGCACGGGAGCGGGAATCAGGTTCTGGGAAGGTGCGGCCCAGCCCCACCTGGCCACATCGCTCTGATCTTCACCCTCGGGTGCCTGGGACCAGACCCGCCCGCCCTCAGGCCTCGGCTCTTGCACCCACGAGACGCTGGGATGCGTCCATGTGCGTGCCGGTGCCGGAGACACCAAACGCTGTGGTGTGCACGTGTGCTGCCCCTGGAAACACTCTGGGGACCCAGCTCCCCCGGCCCTGACTCACTGTCAGGAGAGGGAAAAGGAGAGAAATCACTCACTATAAAGCAGGGGTGTCCAACCCGCGGCCCGAGCACAGCCCAGGGTGGCTGTGAATACGGCCGACGCAAAACTGTAAATTCACTTAAAACTTTACGAGATTTTGTGTGTGTATGATTCCCTGTCACAGTGTATTTAATGTGAGGCCCAAGACAACTCTCCCTCCTCCAGTGTGGCCCAGAGATGCACTGGGTCTGGCCACCCCTGCGTAAAGCCTGGACAAGCCACCACGACGAGGCTGCATTTTTAACAGCTGCAAGCTCAGCATCAGTGCAGACCTCTGGAGGGAGAGGTGTCGGTGGTGCACACCCTACTGAAAGCCACACCAAAGTGGCCCACAGGCACCCTGGGTGCACTCGGGTCCACCCACGCCCAGGGCCCCAGGGTGCAGATCTGCCAGGGGCCTGGAGCCGATGGGAGACACCCCGAGCTCCCTGGAAGATCGGGGTGTCGATCGGGGTGAGGTTGAACCAAGGCCCCCCAGGGTCTCCTGGGGGTGCCTTCCTGGATGTGCTCTCCCATGGACTGCCCCGGCAACCACGCAGGCTTCTTTCCACCACGGGCCTGACTAGGAGGGAAAGCCAAGTCCAACCCAGCAGCAGGGCGCAGACCCCAGCGGCTGAAAGCAGCAGCTCTGACGGATCCACGCCCCGGACACCGGGTTCACACCCGGCTCACTCCCGAGAGCCAGGAGGAGGAAAAACTCGAATGTCCCTGAGAGACAATGGGTCGACACCATGTGCTCCGTCCCCATGGCAGGTGGGATTCAGCCCAACAAAGGGTGGGCGGACCCTCCTCATGAGCCTGTCTCGGCCTGCAAGTTGGGGGTCAAAGCCCCACTTGCCCACCTGCCCAGGCTGTCACCAGGGTCCCATCGATGCTGGGCGGGGACAGGCTCAGTCACCCGTCCAGAGCACTGCAGCCAGGTTTCAGTCCAGGCTCGGGCAGGACTCAGTCACTAGCAGTTCAGTGAGAGTCAGGCACCCCACAGGCCGGGTCCCCGGCTTTGTCATCCGGCCCGAGGTCACCACACACAACGCAGACACTGCAGGCTCACCCCCAGCGTACAGACGCCCAAACTGACCCAGGGGTCCAAGCCTCGCCCCACAGGGCCTTGGGGGTGCAGCGGGGATCCTACTTCCTCACGCTCAGGCCAATGAGGACACATCCCCACCCCACCCACCAGCCCCTGAGACATGGGGGACCATGTGGCATGAGACACAAGGGACCATGTGGCATGTGTGTGCTGCCTCCGGGCCGGAACAGGCAGCATGCCGCGGGTCCGCCTCGGCCAACAGCACCAGGGCTTGGGACAGACTAATCCAGGTCACCTTTCAGTCCTTGAATGAGGACTGTACCCCTCTGAGCCTCAGCTTCTCATCCTGTAAGTAAGGAGGGGAGCAGAGGGCGGAGTTGTGGGAAAGTGGAGGGGGGCACGCCATCACCTGTCACAGGTGAGTGGCACCTCCACCCTGCCACCCATGAGGGTCAACAGCAGTCCAGAGAGGATGTGGCTCCCGAGACTTAAACATGGACCCCAGCCCTCTGTTAGGCCAGGGGGACAGACCACAACCAGCGGACAGTGACTCCAAAACCACACACACACGTCCTTCAGTGCAGCCACTTCACAGGTGGGAAAACTGAGGCCTGTGAGGATAAGCAATGTATGCCAAGTGGAGCAGCTCCTGGGAGGTGAGGGCGGGGAGAGTGCCCAGGGGCTCTCCCCTGTCCCGCAGGGTGAAGGGGCAGCAGGCGTGCACTCCTGCTGACCGCCCCCTGGGCTCTAAAGTGTCCTGTCCTCTCGCTGGAAGGAGAACCAGTCCGGGTGAGACCATGAGCCAGCTGGTTTTCAAAATCACACTTGTAGTTCATGCCGGACCCCCCACCCGCAGTGAGCCACACGTGGTGACGAGGGAGGCCCTGGTTTCCAGCCTTCACACCGGACAAGACAGCCGTCTCACGGCCGGAGGGAGCCCGAGGTCCGAGGGTCCTCCGTCTCAGCTCCTGGCTGCAAGGAGGGGCAGGACGGCCGCTGCCCGCAGAGCCCGCCTCGCCTGGCGCTGAGGCAGCATCGAGCGCCGGTCTCATGTCTGATCCCCGGCTGCTGTGTGAAGCAGGTGGGACTGGCCTCAGCTGTCAGGTGTAGTGGACTGGGTCGTGTCCCCCCATATTCACATCCCCCCAAAACCTCAGACGGCGACCTTATTTGGAAACTGGGTCTTTGCCGATATAATTAAATCGCAGTCACACTGCATTAGGGTGGACCCTTCGTCCAGTGACTGGGGACCCAATAAGAGAGTTGCAGATGCAGAGGAGAGGCCTCATGACGACAGAGACAGACTCTGTAATGCAGCCACGAGCCATGAGCCCCGGAGCCCCAGGGGCCGGCAGAGGCAGGGAGGACCGCCCTCGGAGCCTCTGCAGGGAGCTCAGCTCTGCTGGTGCCTCGATTCTGGGCTTCTGGCCTCCAAAAGCGCGAGAGAATCCATTTCTGTAGTTCAAAGCCGCCTGGTCTGCGGTGAGCTGTTACGGCAGGCACGGGAAACTCGCAAAGCGGAGGAGGAAGTTGCGGCTCAGAGCAGGGTGCAGCTGGCAAGGCCCCTGCCTTCCCCATGAGCAGGGGCTGGGCCTGGCGCCCCCTCCCTCTTCCCCTCGGTGCAGGCCCCTGCCTTCGTCTAGAACACTCTCCCCCACCCCACTTCCAGGCTGCTGACTACGAGGAAAGATTTGCAAACGTCCCCACTTCCGCTGTATCCAAATAAGTGTCATTGCAAGAAAGGAGTCCAGATAAAAATACCCCAACCCAGGGAGTGCTGGGGACAGAATCAGCACAGGGACGGGTGGCCTGCGGTGCCAGCGTCGAAACTGCAGGACGGCCACTCACCCTTGGCCGGGGCCATGGTCCCCTCCGTGCCAGCACCAGCCGGCCAGCAAGGTCCCTGCTCCCAGCCCGTGTTTATCTTTTTCATCAACTAAACAAAGCAGAAGAGACCCAAACACAGCCTTGGGAAAGCGGCCCTGCACCCCTCCCTCCAGGCAGAGCGGGGGGTGGGGGATAAATTACTGTGCGTGAGTCCAGCTGCACCAGGATGTAATAAAATGTGTTGCTAAGATACAAGTGCCAAAGAAGTTCATTAAAGGACACTTTAAACCGAGCCGCCAGACTCTTCTCCCTTTAAAGGCTGCTTATTTGGTACCGTCCCTCGTGTCTATAATTAGATCGGCGATATGAAAGCGTGGCCCCCATTCAAGCCCACTCAGCAGAACTCGTTAATAACGTAACTTCAACGAGGCCTAGACTCCGGGTGGGCATGGGGGGGGGGCGCTGTTTTACTTACAGAAATAGATTTGAGTCCCACTTACTTATCTAAACAAGAGCCGAGCACTCTTGAGGAACCGCGGTGGCCCTCCAGCCACCGAGCACCTGCTTCCCCGTGGGGTCAGGGTCCCCAAGTGTGCCACCATGACTCCCCAGCTCGCTGCCAGACCCCCTCGTCACTGGAGAGTCTGGAGGTGCAGAACCGGCGCCCCGGGCTCTGCCTCACTCCAAGCGCGTGTCCAGCGCTCTGCCTGTGTGCACACAGCAGGTGAGCCACGAAGGAGTCGGGGGCGTGGAAGGGGAGGCAACAGGAAACTACTCAAGTGCAGCCCAGTAGCCTGAGTGGGGAGGAGGGACCGCCACCCGGTCCAGAAGCAGGAGGAGCCAGGTGACAGGTGATGGGGAGGGCTACCGGTCGTGGGCACTGGAGCAGACCCAGCGGCCGGCGATTTCTAGAAGAGGCATCTGCGCATCGCCCATGTGGAAGCCACCAGAGCTGCCACCACACGTGGCTTCTGGCCTCTCCTGGAAACTCCAAGGAGCAGGGGCTGCGTGGGGCCTGCAGTCGTGGAGTCTGCGTTTCTGCATCCGGCGAGGCCAGAGTCCCCGGGGACGGCAGTGTTTCTGAACCACAGAATCTCAGCCGGGGAGATCCAGCTGGTCATTCGTCCACCCGACAGCACTGGTGCTACCTCGAGGCCGGCAGGATGGGCACATGTCTCAGAACGGTCACCTCCACCCCTGGACAGCTCTCGCGCCCCAGGAACCCCTCCAGACTCAGGGCTGAAGTCAGCTTTCCGGCGACTTCCGGCTTCGAGTCACAATTCTGCCCCCTCCAACGTCCCGGCAGGTGGGTTGCGCTGGAGTGGGAAGCCCCCTGCCCCGTCCCCACTCTCGGACGGCCGTCCTCCCACTCCCCGCTCACTCGCTCTCTCCTGGCCACACCGGGAACACCAGGTCCCACCTCAGGGCTTTGGCACAGGCTGTCCCCTCCGCCTATGCCACCCTTCCTACAGGGACCACAAGGCTCAGCCCTCCATGCCCCTGCAGCCTCGTCAGAGACGCCCCCTCGATCACCCTGTTTAGAATGGCCACCTGCCCTCCACACACACGCACCTGCCTTACTTTTCACTGGGGCACTCATCACACTCTGACCCACTCTGCCAATCATTTCTCCTGTCTCTTGTCTATCATATGTCTCCCCCTCCCTGAGACTGTGAGCATGTCTCACTGGCCCCCTCTGGCCACTGCTGTGGCCCCTGCACCCAGCCCCATCCTGGCCCAGAGCAGGCACAGAGGCAACTGCCGGTGCCCCGGCCATCTGAGCGCCCTCTTCTGTAGGCACAGGTGGGACATATGCTCGAGGGCCTGAGACACAGGGGCCTCTGCCACTGTCCCCTTCCAGTCCCCGGCGCTGAGTGTGCTGGGCGCCCCACATCCCAGCCCCCGGCAGCCTCCACGGCACGCCCTTCTCTAGTGGGGATGGCGTCCAGGGCCCTTTGCGCTCTGTCCACGCTGACACGCTGACTGTATTGCCATCTCTCTTGTGGAACCAGGACAAGCCCTGGGAGGGGCCTCCTTGAGCAGGGGCCCTTGGCAGCGGCAGCTGGGAGGTGGGAGCTACAGGCGGGCAGACAGAGCCCCGCCCCACACGCAGCGGACTGCGAAAGCACAGTCTGAGAAGCGACCCAGGCGCTTATCTGCCGGGCGCCTATCACCGCCGAGACGTGGGGAAGAGGCGGCACCGCTGACGGTAGGGAACGCTGCCTGTCACCCTGTAACCTGCACCTCACATTAAACTCTGGATCACAGTCTCGAATATGTATATATTTTTAATTGCATCTGGAAGCTCATTTGCATGTGCAGATTGGCTTTCCGCCCGAGTGGCACCGAAGAGGCTCACGGCTCCTTTTCTGCCTTGCCCCCCCCCCCCCCACCCCCTGCCCCATCCCTGCCCTCTCCTCTTTGCTGGAGCACGGAGCCTCCCCCCAGACTGACGATCAGCACCACTGACGGACAGCCTGCTGGCGGCCCCCGGCCCCCTGCCCCATTCCGATGGTGCACAGGCAGTCCATTCTCCCCGCACTGACCCATGTGGCCATCTCTCAGCACCTTTTCGGTTTGGGAGGCCCCCCGCCTTGACTCTGAGGGCAGAGCCTTGTGCGGGGCAGGGGCCAGGGCCGAGCAGCCCTGCTCTCCCTGAGCCATCTCCGTGTCTGTCTGACGCAAGGAGTCTCGCGGGGTGGACAGCCCTGGCCTGAGCCCCCGCAGTCGCCTGTCCCCTCCTGTGCACAGCGGACACCAGCTGCCCCCAAGCTCGCCCGGCTGCTCTGCAGCACTAGGTGCCGCTCCAGGGCCCTTTCTAAAGAATTCTCACCCAAGGACATTTTTTCACTGCTTTTAGAGAGAGAAGAAGAGAAAGGAGGAGAGACATGGACCGGTTGCCTCCTGTACACATCCGAACTGGAGATCAGGGATCGAGCTGTAACCCAGACATGTGCTGACTGGAAATGGAACTCACAAACTTTGGGTCACAGGCTGAAGCTCCAATCCACCGCGCCACCCAGCCAGGGTCGGTCCCCGGGTCCTTTCTTGGTGTTCCCGTCGTCACGCGAGAACAGCTTCCACAAGACCTCAACACGTCCCATGCCGGGGACACCCTCCTGGGCAAACGACTTCTGAGAGAAGGCCCCAGTGGAGACACAGAATTCAACTGCTTAAACAGACATGACCGGCTTCTTGAGTGGCTGCGACGTGTGGCCAGAAGACCAGAGTCTCCAGGGGTCCTGGGTCTCCTGGGCCACCCCGTCCCCATTCAGGGACCCGATCTACCACCTGTACGAAGGGGGCCCGGTGGCCATGCCCTGCAAAGACCTCTGCCTTTCACATCCCGCGCTTGAAGTGGTCGGGGCCAGTCGGGGGACGTGCGCCCTCGTGCCCACCGAATCCCCAGTTCAGGACCCCGTCCTGGCTGTGGACTCACTGGTGCACAGAGGCGAGAAGCCACCCAGAGGTTCCGTCCCGACAAAAAGCCGCAGGTGCCTGCCTGCTTCTCTGGGTCCACCGGCGCACTACCCCTTGGGTTACTGTAAGCAGGGTAACACTGACGAAGCTCCCCCCAACCTGGCTCTGCTGCCCCGCGTCCTTGGGACTCTGCCGGGCAACGAGGCCTGGGAAACAGCATTCTCCCGCTATGAGATGGGGACCTGGCCACCTGCCCTCCTGCCACACTTGGGGGCTGAGGGTTCAAGTCGAACCTGGACGAAAATTAACCTCTCCATGAATATACTACTTTCTGCTGTGTTTTAAGCAGACCAACCCAGGTGCCAAGCAGGAAACACAGTGTGGTCCATCTGGGGCCAGACGGCCTCCCCCTCCGAGAGCCCACAGGATGCCACCGGCAGCAGAGGCTGTAACCGGATCAAAGCCGCCTCAGCAACTTCTCCCGCGACCTGGAAACCACTACAACCGAACAGCAAGTAACTGCCAGTAAAAAACACCTTAATGAAGCATGATGGTTTCTCCAGAGAAGAGTGACCATTTCGAAACCAGAAGATGCCTCCACCATGAAGTTTAAAACAACAACAGTAATAACAACAGAAGCGGCAGCCCTGCCAGAGGGGCCTCAGGCGGAGGTGGGCAGACTGGCGCAGGTGAATTTGCTTGGGGTCCCTCCGAGCCTCCCCGCGGCTGGTTCCGCCCCTCCACTGCAGGGGCCCTCCCTGCACCCAGCCAGTGGGCTATGGCGCCACGGTCCATGAGAAAGCACGGCAGCAAGCCCATGACTGGGCTCCAGGGCAGACACAGGTGTTGGAGGAGACGCTGGTGGAGACTCAGGGTAACCACCAAAGCCAGCAGCTCCGACGAGGTTCCCGGGATTACCGAATTATGACCAAATTCCTCTGGAGGAAAGAGCCCAAGGGAACTGGGACCATCGCACCGCTCCAGCAGGGGGTGTCTTAAGAGGCTAAAATACCGAAGCGAACTTCTTGGACCGAGGGGAGAAAGACAGCACAGTCACCGTGCAGGCACCTCCGCCAGGACCGAGGCGCAACAGAAGGGACCAGCCACTGTGCAAAGGCTCGGGCGGCCCCCAGCGCGGGGTCGGCCTCCTCGGAGCTTCCTGCGGCCCCAGACGCGGCCGCAGCAGCTCTCCCCAAAACCACACGCTTCGCACGAGCAGCCGCCTCACCTGAGCAGCGCGGGGAGATAGGTCTCAGCAGCACGCCTGCTTTCCAGATGGAAACCAGAGCTGCCGTGCCGGGCTCCTCGGTCAAGTGCAGGGAGCTGGGGCCACAACCCCGGGGTAGTGGCGTTAGGGCGCCATCACGTTACACTCCACAGAAGCGGAGGGCGCTGGACAGGACGAGGCAAGGGCTGTGACCGTAGCACCCTCCCGGCGTCCCTAACTGTCTGACCTTGGGAAGTCCCCTCCTCTGGCCTGACCAAGCCGCCGCGCTGTCCTGACAACTAAACAAGACTTATGCCACGGAGGGAATGGGACAGACCCGTTGAACCATGTGGGGGACGCAGGGAGCCGACACACTGCGTGGGTGACCAGTCTCCACAGGGGGGGTGCCACCTCCTTGGGGACAGCCCACGCACCCGGTCACAGACCAGTCTCACGGCCACCAGCTGAGCCACACATTGTAGCACGCAGGCCCCTCAGCTCTGCGGGACAACACCGGCAGGCAGAGCCCACGTGAGGCACTGGGGGCAACCGCAAAGCCTCCTCTGGAGAGAGGCCACTGCCACAGCCACTACCCCGCACGCCACCCCAACACGCCCGTCCCCTCCACGTCCCCAGGGCCCGGCGGGAGCTTGTTAACAGTTTGTGGGATTAACCGCAGTCGCACCCAGGAGATGTCCTCCATCCACCACCGGGAGCTCAGGGGGCAAAGCAGGTTTAGGAGCCGCATGCTCCGCGTGCCCACCCGGAACCCTCGATGGTGTGGGAGGGGTTTGTGTGCAGACGAGCCGGTGGGCGTGGCTCGAACCCACGGGGCCCCGCCCCCACGCTCGGGAAGGGGCGGGGCAGAGAGGGGCTGCTCACGCTTTTTGACTTTCAAGTCTGTGCCGGGAGTCCTTTCCCCCATAAGCATGTTTTTTTTTTTTTTTTTCCCAGTAAAAACTTCCTTTACGGTAGATTTCCTCTTTATCTCCCACACATTACAGAAATGACAGCAAAGACACCGCTCGCTGCCTTCCTCCGTACGATTTCAGTTCAGCAGAGACCGATAATGATTTTTACTACTCACTTTAGTAACACCACCCTGGACAAATTATCATTAAGTAGATGTATATACCATAGACTTCAGATGCATTACGTTTACTGGTATGTATCAGCATATTTATTATGTACTTTACATATAGTCAAAATAAAACGAGTCAAGAAAATACAACTAATGCAAAGAGGTGTATACACACACACATACATTTCTTCCTTAAACCAGCTGAGCAGACGCCCATTGAGTCACCTCCTGGAGGCCTCTGGAAGTGCCCCCCACTAATTTCTGGGCTCTGGTGAAGGCAGGAGGGGGTCCCATGTGGTCTCCCCGCCCTCACAGCCTGTTGCGGACTGGTCACCCAGGGCCCTGCAGCTTCCCAGCCTCCACACCACTCCTGCCCGGGCCAGCGACACTCAGGCCCCGCACCCTGGCCCCCTTCGAGGCCTTCCTGCTCCGGCCCCCGCCGGCCTCCTCTCGCTCATGGTTTCACTGCAGACACTCGGCCCCGGTTTCCGAAGGCCATGTCCCCTCAGTGGGCTCGGCCACGGGCCCCGCCTGCCCACGGCCCCAGGTGTCCTGGAGGACCGCTCTCTCCACTTCTTCGGGGGAGCCCTCCTCAACCCCCGGGGCCAGGCACGGCACAGACACTCCTGCCGAGGAAGGGAGTGCGGCAGTAGCCATGGGGTTTGAAGACACTCGTCCTGGTGGAGAACTCAGCAGCAGAAGGGGCTGAAAGGTGGCCACAGGCAAGGCTCCCTCTGCTGGTGGATGGACAGACACAGGTGGTCGTCAGACAGCAGAGCCGTCTCCAGACACAGGGTGCTGACACGCTTTCTACTCGGGTGGCCCTGCAACCTCACGCTCGGTGCAGGAAGCCAGTCATGCTAAGACCACACGGCCTGCAACTCCAGTCACACGGAAGTTCAGGACAGGCCTCTCCACAGGGACAGAAAGGAAGCGAGTGGCAGTTTGGGGGTGGGGAGCGTAGGGGGCTGAGAGTCAAAGAGTTTCTTTTTGAGATGAAAATGTTCTCAAACTGGTGGTCATGATGGTTGCAAAAACCACTGAATGGTATTATTTAAAGGGCTAAATCACATGGGTGTGCTGTGTGAATTGTGCTTCCGTAAAGCTGGGCTTTCATTTTTTTCAAGCAGATATAGTGAGGGGGCTGTTGCCATCTTGCAGCTAAGAGATGGTGGTGGCAGGGGGCAGGGTGGAGAAAGGGCGGAGGGGAAGGTGCGGGCCGGGGACGCTGGCTGTGCGTAGGCAGCAGGGGGCCGAGGGCCTGCAGGTGGCAGTGGGTGGAGCCAGGCCAGGCCCTGTTCCCTCCATCGCCCAGGCTCTCCCCGCAGAGAATGGATGGAGGGGCGCTGGGAAATGGCCTCAGTGTCCTCTTCAACAGGTGACGATGCTACTTGAAGAAGAAGGTCTCGAACTCTTGGTCAGAATGATTAAAAAGAAGCCTCCTGGACAGGAGAAGACGTGGGGAGGACCCAGGGAGCAGAAGCTCCCCGTAGCGCAGGCCGGCGCACCGTCGGGGACCTCTAGGGCGGAATCTGCCCCGCGGTTTCCCTCGGTGGACATTTCCGAGGCGGAGCGCCTCCGGGGTCCAGCTCGGCTCGTGAATCACACAGAAGACATGATTCAGCGCCGGGCACATGCCACATCCATAATAGCTTTCAAGAAGACATATTTTTATTGCTGCACTTGAGGACAGCCCCTCGGAATCCAGAGCCCATCAAATCGACAGGCAGAGCAGAGCGCAAGGCCCCAAGTTCACCGCCAGGGCCTCTGCCTCTCTCTGCCACACCAGCATGGGCTCGGCTGGCGCATCAGGCTCCTGGACAGCGAAGCTGCAACGAGTTCAGGTCTGGAGACGCCCACACACGTGGGCCCCAATGTTGTGCGGAGGTCGCCAAAGAGGGAGAACCCCTTCCACACCTGTGCTGGGCCCGTTATTTACACTGTAGCGCTTGTCGCCTGTCAGCTGAGACAGAAACGTGACTGCCTCTCTGCATGTGCTGCCAATTCGAAGCGTCAAACCACTGGAGCAACTAACGGGGGCTTCGCACACCCTACCTCGCTGAAGAAGGGGGGTCCTGCCTCCACCCAAATCACAACTCGGCTGCCGGCCCAGCCACTCCCGGCAACGGGGCCTGGCCACTCTCGGCCAGGCCACAACTCAGCTTGCACCAACTCTCCACACACACGCTGCTTTTTTCTAAAGGAGAAATATGAACTCTTGTTTTCAAATCGCAGGGTTCTGTGGAAGCGGGTTCCAGCTTATGCCCCCACCCACTGGTGACGGAGGAGCATGGGGGAGTCATACTCTTTGCTTCCGATCCACAACCTCCTGCCTACTTCTAAGGGTACTTGGTAACCCTCTTTGAACACTCGTCCGTGTTTCCAGAAGTCACAGGAAAAAGCCCGATGCCAAGAGCATGAATGGGAAATTGATGCCTGCACACCAAGAGATATTACTCAGCGGCTATTGTATTTCTAACATGTGGACAATGGGGTCATCCGTTCACCTACTATCCAGTTCATCATCCACGTGCGCACTTTTAATTAAAACTTAACCTTCACCTCCTGTATTCCAAGTGGGAGTAGCACAAAAATCACATCTATCCTCGCAGGCGCAGATGGTATGAGTTTCTCCCCAATCAAATCTATAAATGAACATTCCCTTTAAATTTTTGTGGAGTTAAAAGCAAACTCTGAAATATTGGCGTTTTCCCACACTTCAGCCCCTCCCAGGCAGGTCAGGGTGACCAAGCAGAGCCAGGGTGCAGCCCAGAGTCACCTCTGAGAGGCAGGTCATTGACCTTTCCCCGGCCAAGCTGCCAATCATCGCCAAACTCTCCCAAGGAGAGACCAGTGAATGTTAAGTATACCCAACTCATCTCATAGGTCGACCTCTGCAAGGCTTCACCTCAGCTTGGGAGAGCCCAGACAGCTTTATTAGCATGCTGCACCACGGCCCGCCCTGGCCCCTCCCCTCCCTCTTTTATGAGCCCTTGTTACATAAAATGCCACAAAGGGAAAAGGAAAAACAACAAACTTACAGTTACAAACATGAGTTCGGCTGGCCAGGCCAAACCCTGGCTGCTTACCAGATGTCATTTTTAGCATTTAAAACAGAAACATTTTGAAAAGGCCAGAGAACAAAAGTTTTTGTCGATGTCTTTCTTCTTCAACACACACACACACACACACACACACACACACACACAAAGATGGAGGTACATTCGCTCACAAGCATCCTTCCCCATTCAAACTGAAAGGCAGAGAAGCCAGGCAGCTCCTTTCGGAGGGGGAGTAAGGGTAGCCTTCAAACAGGATTTTCCAATGTTTCTCTCACCCGCATCGAAATTCCAGCGTGACAGATGATAAACAGCTACTCATTTACGATCATCATAAAAATTTAAACAGCCTTGAAATAGTTGCTACAATACAGAAGAAATGACCAGACCCCAAGCTCCGTAAAGCCACTCAGAATAGTCAAACTATTGCCATGTAGAAGACACATAAGGAAACACATAAGGAGAAAGCTGCGGGATTACTGGATTTGCTCTTTCAAATCTTCTATCGCTGCGTGTAAGAGTCAACAACTTGCCGTTTCACCCAGTGAGAAAAACGGTTTAGTAACCATCGGCTATCACACTGTGCCAGATTTGGTGGTGGTTCTTTTTTTTTTTTTTAGGAAAGTATCTGATTTGATTCTACACAGTGATTAAACATCTTTGTGCTCAGCGGAGAAGGGTCTTCCAACCCCTCCCCCTCCAAAAATGGCATCAAAGCAATCAAAATGGTAATGCCGAGCCCGGGTCCCCCCCCCCCCCCGCGAACTCCCCGACTTCGCCGGGGCCGCGCACCGGGCCCCCCCTCCAGCGGGAAATGGAAGCTTCCACTCCAGGCCGGGCGCGCGCTCGGCCACGAAGGGGGCCGTGGCCCCGGCAGAAAGGGGTTAACGCCGTCGTCCCAGCCCTGCGGACCAGCCCGACGCCCACGACCAGTCACCGACCCGCGGCGGGGAACAGCCATCTTTCTTTCCGCTACGCCGGCCACCTCCTCTTCCGCACACCCCCTCCCACCACTTTTCAACTTTAAAGACTCCTAACGTGCACCGGCCTCCCGAGTTCTCTCTCGCCCTCACCGCGGCCACCCCCTCCAATCTCCTCCAGGACTCCGGACAAATTTCTCTGGGGAGGGTCATCTGATCCGGTCACTCCGGCAGGGATTGGGGGGGGCGGGGGGCGGGGGGGGGGGGCGGGCGCTGTCCAAGTTTGGTGCTGAAAGCTGCGGCCGGCAGGCATTCCAAAGGAACCGGATCGATGGCCAGGGGGCGGGGACAGTGGGGAGGGGCCCCGAGGTCCCCTTCCCCGCCAGTCTCGGAGGCCCGGGAGCGCCATTGGCTGTGCCTCTCAAAGTTCTCGAGGGCGGGAGCGCGTGTGCGGGGAGAGGAGAGCCGAGGGGGAGGGGCACGCGGGCCGGGAGAGGGGGCGGGGGCGCGCGGCCGGCAGCAGCATCTGTTCGTGGTGCTGAAACCCCGAGCGCTGAGCTCGGCGCAACTAAGTCACAATGGACAACTTTTCCTCCCCAAGGGGCCGGGAGGGGGTCGGTGGCCGTGGCCCTCACCCTGAGGAGCTTCTCCCGGATCCCAATCTACACCTGGAGCCCGCAGGCTAAAGTTGGGGCAGAACTGGGGGGTCCCGGGGGCGCGTTCCTTTTGTTCCCAGGGAGCTGGCGTCAGGTTCCAAGAATAAAAAGTGACGCTGGAGAAGTGAGGGGAGGGGGCGCCCAGGGGAACGCTTCTGTAGATGGGATTTGCAATGGAACCCAGAAATCGCTTCCGAGCAGTTTGGTGTCCGGGCCCGAATTGGTGCCCCTCCACCCCCTACCCGCACGCCAGAAAGGGCACGGGGCCGGGAGAAACGCCCACGTTCCAAAAACATGTCCACCAACTCAAAATGGACGCCGGGCTGCTGGACGCCTTTTAAGTGCCGCTTCTGTCTTCCAGCCACTGCGCTCTGCCCCCTCGGCCTCTGAGAACCCGGCTCTTTCTTTCCAGAAAACGGGGGGCGCGGGTAACTTTGAGGATGGCACAGGGACTCCCTCGGGAGTCTGAGCGTGAGCGCGGTGGCCAGCACTTTTTAGGGTGCCATCAAAGTACCCGGAGACCCCTCCTCCCAACCGGGGCGGGCGGGGTGGGGGGGTGGGCGCAGGCTCCAGCTCGCTTACTTTGTCGCTGAGCGCAGCAATCCGCGGCTGCCTCTCGTGGAGCTGCTTCTTGAGGTCGCCGTTCTGTGGAAACACGGAGGAGTGGGCTCAGGCTGGCCGCCCTGGGGGTCGGGTGCGCCCGGAGCCCCATGGACCTTAAGCCCCGCGCCCTGCGGCCCGCGGGCTGAGCCGCCCGCAAGAAGCCTCAAGTTCCCCGGTCTCGTCCCGCATGCGCGGCGACCGAGCAGCCAGGACCGTGCGGGGCCGCTTACCTGTGGCTGCCGCCTCATCGGGGCAGCTCGCGGGGCGGGGCGGGAGCCGAGGCCACCCGGAGGTGCGCCCCGAGCCGTGCAAGTTTGCAGGCCCGGGTGCGTGTGGAGTGAGTGTGAGTGTGTGCCGGGGGAGGGGGGAGGAACAAAGAGCCAAGTAAACACGGCGAGTCCGTGTGGAGCAAAGCTCATAAATATTCAAGTCGCGTCCTAATCTCCCCGACACACACTCGCGCACGCCGCAATACCGCTCGGGCTCCGGCAGCCACGCAGCCGCTCGCTGAGCCAACAATCGCCCAAACTACTTTTGCAAACTGTGCGGGGTTGTACGCGGGTGGCGGCCACAGGGGGTCGGGGCACACTCGCACCGACCCCGGGGAGGGTTCACGAAGGGTCGCCACCCGGCGCCCTCGGTCCTGCAGACCCCCACCCCTGTGTGGAGAAAGAGAAGACGCAGGGCTCCAGTCTCACGGGCCCCTGGCCTTGCCCTTGCCACACCGGGCAGGACCGCACGGGAGGCGGGTGGAGGGGAAGCCCAGCGGGGTCCTGCAGCCGCTGGCTTCCCCGCCCCGGGGGCAGGCTCCAGAGGCAGCGCCCTCCAGGCACCTCCGGTCGAGTAGACCCAGCGGCGAGGGGCTGGACGTCTGGTCCCTGCAGCCCCCAGCCCGGCCCAGGGCCCCCGGCCGCCTACCTGGTGGAGCGTGAGTTCCGCGGCCAGCGCCTCGGGCCGGCTCTGCAGCTCCATCCTGGCAACTTGGGCTGCACTTTGCGCTCACTTTGGCCCCGGCTCCGCTGAAGTTGCGCGGCTCCGCGGGCGGGGTCGGACCGGGGCTCCCAGGGGTGGGGGCACACGAGCCCCCGCCCCCACCACCGAAAGCGAGGGAGGTTCTAGCGAGGGGGAAGGCGGCCGGGCGCCGCGGCGCTGAGCCCGCGGCCACCCCAACTCCTCAGGGTGCCCCGCAAGTTGCGCCGGGTCCCCGGGCGACCGGCGCTGCCCCACGCATGGCTCCGGGGCGCCGGGAGCCCCGCGCAGCCCCGCGCCGCCCGGCGCGCGCCCGCCCCGCCGCCACCGCCGCCCGCGCGAGCCGCCCGCCGGCAGGGACTATATTTCCTCCGGCGCGCGCGCCTGGATCTCGCTGGGTCTCGGCAAAGTTGTGCCTCGGCCCGATGCTAATTCGTCAGTGCCCGGATGCAGCCGGACGGGGCGGCGGGGGGCGGGGCCGGAGCCGGCCGCCCCGCCCCGCCCGCCCGCCCGCGCGCGCCTGCGCATTGCGGCCCCGCCGCTGCCGGGCGCCCAGAGCGGAGAACAAAAGTGGTGACTGGGAAGGGCGCGAGCTCGCAGCGCCGCCCCGGGACCGCCGCGGCACGGCGCTCCGAGAGGGGCTCCGGCGCTGCCCTCCTCCCCTTGCGGACCCGGCCTGAGCTGAGGATGACGAGGCGCCCCCGGCCCCTTCCTCCAGGGAGCCCAGCCTGAAGTCCGGGTTACAGACACTGATCGGTGGGAGGAGATCGAACGTCCGTTTCTCCTACTCTGTCTCCCCTCGGGCTCTCGCCGCCCGCTCCGTCCGCTGCTCCCCCGGCGCCGGCCCGCTCCTGCCTGCGGTCCCGTTTGGGTAAATTGTGCGCACCAGCGCCGCGACGCGGAGGAGCAACTCGTCGCGTAGCTGGACTCCCCGGCCGCCCGACAGTCCCCGTGTCGTCTAAACTCTCGGCTGTTCCTCTAGTGACATTTTTTACACTCACAATTAAACTCTCAGCAGATGTCACTGGAGTTTTTAAGACTGTTGTTAAAAATCACAGCATGCCCAGTCAACGTGACATAGAACAATTACAGCTACAGCAGTGCGCCCGCGGCCGGGACGCTCACGCCGCCGCCGCCGAGTCAAGGTCCCCCCGACCCCACCATCGCCGCGTCACGACCTCGTCTACGCGCTTCTGAGTGCTGTGTGCCCTAGGGACCCAGCGTCCCGGTGTGTTTGAAAGACGCTGGAGAGAAATGGTGCGATCGCACTTCAGAGGAAACGTTTAAACCGATAAGTCATTATAACTTACTCCTTCCCAGCGCAAAAAATACCCAGGCGTGCACAACCCACACACGTCCCCTTCCAGCACACAACGAGGGGCACGGATCGTGTCTGGGGTCGGCAGGACTTGCCGGAGTGGTTGATTATGTGGTGGAAAACTAAAGGCCTGGTTTCCCACGCAGACTTAGGCTGGGCCCTGTGCCGCCGCTGCTGCAGACACGCTTCCCTCAATGCGTCCTGCACTCCAGGCCGAGCGCCGTGCCTCCTCTGGAATGCACTTCCCCCCTGAGCCCACCTTGCAAAAATTCCTCTTCAGCCTGCAAAACTCACTTCACATGCCGCCTTTTCTGGGAAACTTCTAATTTCTACACGTAAATTCTTCATGCCTCCCACCAGCCCCCAGACGCGCCACGCAGAGCTTACTCAGCAGGGAGGGCACTGGGTCCCCTATTAAAGATAGTTGTTCTCCCCCCATGGAGTCTGAGCCTACTCCGGAGCCAGCTCTGGCCTGTGGGCTGAGCACAGTATGTGTGTGCTGGGAGCCAAGTCAGTGCCTCATGGCTGAATAAGAGAGAGAGGGAATGAATGAACGAATGAATGCTAAAAGAGACGTACATTCTGGTTTTGGAAAGGTGGGCTAGTGACGGTAGCCGTGGAAATAAGTAATGTCCACACTTTATTCCAGGATCCATGTTTTTCTTCACCAGCTTTGTGGCCAAGTGGGCATGGGGCCTGGGTTGGAACTGTATTGGGGTTTGAGATGGGTCCACCTCTTGACAACCTCGTGGCCTCGGGAAAATTAGTCAACATCCCAGCCTTCATTTCTTCGGAAGGAAAATGGGAATCTTCCAACCGACTACCATTAGTTCCTCCTGCCCCGGACCCGGGCCGCCCGCTGGGTGGACAGCCCCATCACCGCCTATCGCTGGCTTATCAGGCCCTGACAGTAGGCAGGAGAAGAGGCCGTCCAACCCCGTGGACAAATAGGGGCTCCAGCTGCTCCCCGCCTTCTGCACCTGGAGGCACAGACCTGCTGCCCCCGTGGCCCAAGACTTGGGAGTCTGGGGGAGTTAGTACTTCATTGAGTGACCCCGGAACAATTCGAAACAGGATTTAGGACGAAGCCAGCAAATGAATGTTTGCTCCCTTCCTTGGCCACCGCAATGCTCTCCGGTGCAGCGTCCCGCCAGGCGGCCTGCAGAAGCCCCACACGACCAGCACGTGGCTTCTTTCCCAGGACCTTGGTCTGGCTGCCCTTCCTCCCTTTCCTCCTCATTCTTGCCTCTCCAGGATTTTGCCTCAAAAGTAGACTTGGAGCTTTACTGCGCCTCTACTTTCGAAGTAGCCCAGGCTGAGAAGGGGACCGGCCATAGCTCCCGCCCCACAGGGTCCCAGGAAGGCAGATGAGGCCACGTCTACGAAGGCCCCTAGCGCACGGGGAAGAAACCACATCTTAGGGAATCGGGTGTCTGTGACAGGTGGGCAGGGCCTTTTCTGGAGAACACGGTCACCTAATGTGTGGATCCCACCTCATAGACAACTATCGAAAGACCCAACATTAGAGCCAAACTCTGAGGTTTGTGTTCAAAACTTGAGGAGCAGCCCAAAGTACAAGACGGAACTTTGAAAATAAGATTTTATTTATTTAGTTTTAGAAAGAGGGGAAGGGAGGGAGGAAGAGAGGGAGAGAAACACCCATGTGTGAGATTTGGACACGGGACCTGGAGAGCGGCTTCCAAAAAAAGAGAAGGCTTCGTCGGAACCCCGGGACCCTGTGAGTGGGACCTCACTTAGAAGACAGGTGTTTGCGGGTGGACTCAGAGACCTCAAAATGAGTGTGTTCTGGGGGATGCCAGCAGGGGAGGAGGCCACGCGAAGACGGGCAGAAGCTGGAGTGACGAGCTACCTGCCGAGGGACGCTGGTGGCCACCAGGAGCTGTGAGAGGCGGGGGGACCCTCCCCAGGCCCCATGGGGGGAGCGAGGCCCTGCCCACACCTTGATTTCTGATTTCTGGCATCCACAGCTGACTGCAAGAGAATAAGTTTATGGGTTCTTTAGAAAAGATTTTTATTTATTATTCTTTAGAGTGAAGGGGAAGTGAGGGAGAGAAACATCGATCAATCGGTTGCCCCTCACATCCCCCCCCCCCCGGCCATCGGGACCCAGCCTGCAATACAGGCCTGTGCCCTGACAAGGAATTGAACCGGTAACATTGCGGCTTACAGTCTGGCGCTCAGGCCACTGAGCCACACCGGCCAGGGCAAATTCCTGCTGTTCTGAGCCACCCGGTTTGTGGCAACTTGTTGAGGGCAGCCCTAGCAAACGAGTGCAGGCCCGGAACCCAGGCGTCAGGGTGGGACTCGCCAATTAAACTCCTGCCACATGTGGGCGCTGCACCGAGGGGCTCACGCCTGCCGTCCCTGACGGGACACCCACAAAGCGGGCAGACCCAGCCCACCCCCACGGTGCTGGGGAGCCGCCTGGTTCTTGGTGCCCTGACTGCCTGCCCCTCTACAGAAGGCAGATTCCTGCCCCCTCCCCCCACGAGCTGCAGTGAGGACCGAAATGAAAAGTGGTTGGAAACCAAGAAGTCCCGAGCAGCAGCGACCTTATTTGCAAGAAAAGCTCTCAGTTCTTCCACAAGGCGGGGCGTCCGGAATGATCACCTCCTTCTTCCCACAAGGGCCCTGAGACCAGGGGGTGCCGGCTCTCCCTCAAGGTGGGCTAGCAGTGGGGCTGGGGCCTGGCCTCCCCGGGCCCCTTACCTGAGCCCCACCTCTGGGTCTCCACACCAGCCTTCCTCTCTGAGGTGGGTGACTCTTGGGAGGTTACTTAAGCTTGGAGTCCCCGTGCCCCCACCCACTCTGCAAAACGAACTTACACGGGTGCTGGGTCTGGTCGTGGGGCCAGCACGAGGCAGCTGGAGGGGGGGGCTGGGTGCCCTGAGTCCCTGCCCTGAAAGCACTGTGTTCCCAGCAGGTGCAGGGACTGTGTCCTTACCACCCCTCCGGGCTCACCTGAGCCACCCCTCAGGGCTCACCGACATTGTGCTTCTCACCTGTCACCTGGGACCAAATGTCCTGCCTGCCCAGGATCACTCAGGTCCTGGGCAGGACCGTCTTGTGCCAGGCTCCACACCCAGAAGTAAAGGTGTTTGCTCTGGAAAGCCTGTTCTGTCTGGATTTGCATTCTGCCAATTTCCCAAATGGAAGTCAGGGCCTTCTGGTCACAGTCCGTCCTTCTGGGTCACAGCGCACGGCCATCGTGGAGTCGAGCTGCCTGGACCAGTTTCCCAGCGTGTGACCCCCACCCCCACCCCCACTCCTGTGGGCAGCTCTGATCTGCCCTCCCACCTGGGCCAAGTTCTTTTCCGGAACACGGCTCTGGGGTGACAGGCCCCGGCTCCCCAGGGCCCCATGTCCCCGCTCCTCAGGCTGGCACAAGGCCCCTGCTCTCTGCCACCACTCAAGCCTGTACCACCACCCCCAACACAAGCGTCCCTCGCTGCCTCCCCGAGTCCCATTCGAGCCCTGGCACCTCTGATAAGCTCCCCTGTCCTGGGAATTCCCATGTCCAGGGCCTCCTGTCATATCCCTTCTGCACGTCCCCTGCTTTGGGAAATGGTCCCAGGCGACCCTCTGCAGGCACAGCTCCTGGGGGAGGGGCCATGCATCCCCTCTGCACCCCAGCTGGCATGGAGCCGGAGCTCAGCCTGCGCACATGCTGAATGAACAAACCTGAGAAGACCGTGTGTAAATAATTTTTAATGTGTTGAAGCGCATTAACGATGCATTAGGAAAGCTGGCTATTTAAAGGAATTCCATAGGGAGTCATTCTCTAAAAACAAGAACCTCCTCCTCATGGAACTAATCACTCCCTAATTCATAGGGTGCGGGTGTGGGGTCTTTACTGACAGTGTTACATCTCTTAATAAAAAGAATGTCTTACAAGGACACTCTTTGTTGCCAGAAACTTTATTCCCGGAACAGCCATAAGGCCAATGAATGGTGAGGCCAAAAAAAAAAAAACCCCACAAAGAAATAGTCAGTAAAATTATGTCGAGTGCCCAAGAAACTGTAAAGTCCGCTTCTCGGTGTCTTTGCTAGAAGCTGGGGGTTAGGGTTGGGCCGGGGGGACTCCCTCACTCGCAGCGCTCAGTGCAAAGTCACAGACAGAGCCCCTGGTAGAAAACGGTTACGACCCGAATGGGGTGACTCAGCAGACTGAGCACCAGCCTGTGAGCCAAGGGTCTCCAGTTCGATTCCCAGTCAGTGCACATGTCTGGGTTATGGGCCAGATCCCCAATAGGGGACGCATGAGAGGCAACCACACACTGATCTTTCCCTCTCTCCCTTCCTTTCCCTGTGTCTATAAATAAATACATACATACATACATACATAAAATCTTTAAAAAAGAAAATGGTTATGAACTTCGAGGCAGCAACAGCAGAGCATCAGACTGAGTGCGGGCCCTTCCGAGCCCAGGTCCCATGGAGCTCTCAGAAGGGTTTCTAAACCGGGGTGCCACAGCCTCAGTCCAGGGGGTCCCATGGCTCCCGCACCAGATCACGGGTGACGCGGAGATGGACCTGGAGATGAGACGGGTCTGAGTGGGGCCCAGCACTCTGGGGGAGCCTTTGTGATGGATTCTAAGTGACCCCCCAAAACCCAGCCTCAGTGTCCCCTCCACGGCTTGCCTGCCTCACCATGCGCACCTGCCTCACCACCCTGGCTCCCTCCCCAGTGCCCACCCCCTGGGTGGCTGCTGCAGGGGGCAGGGGCCTCGTTCCCTTCTAGGCCCCTGCCCTGGGCCCGGCACAGCAGAGACACCCGGTGAGTGGCCCTCCAGTGCCCAGATGGAGGACCAAACAACAGTCACTGGAGAGACCCTGGTTCTCCTCGCTGACGCAGTGAAGAGTTACAAATCAGGGAGCCTATTAGCACACGAAGTTTATTAATGCTGAGTTCTAATGGGAGAGCAAAAGCAAGGTGGCCAGAGCCCGGGTGGCCAGGGCCCCCCAACCCCCCACCCTGCTGTGTGGCAAGAAGGGGCCAAGACAAGAAAGCAAGTCCCTTGTTCTGAGGACGAACTGTACAGAGTTGATGGGGGGGGTGAGGGAGTTACATACTGACTGAGGGGTGAAGGCGGGAGACGTGACTGCCCAGACGCATGTGTGGGCGGGGTCTGTTAGCCCAAATCCTCCTCTTGCTCCAGACTCTGTTCGTTTTGCATCAGAGCCGCGAGGGAAGGCAGGCACTTAACCGAAGCTGTTTTATGGGCCTTTTCTTTGGGCACCGTGGACCCCTCCCCTTCCCCTTCCAGGCCTTGGGGTGAACACACAGTCTCAAGGTTTTCCTTTTCGCAGCCCGTGGGGCTGATCCCCAGACTCTCAGGGCCCCCTGCACTGTCATAGTTTGCTCTCATTCAGAGAGGCCGGCAGCCTCCCCGGACCAGGCTCAGGGCGACTAGGCCCCGGGCGAGGCTGCCTTCCTCTGCTCCAGCCTCCTGTGTCATTTGTTAGACTGCAGCGGTGAGGGCCCTGCCTTTACTTCCTCTCTGGCTGCTCATTCCAGGCTGCTGCCTGAGTGTGAGAAGGCGTTGCCTGGCAACCAGGACGCCAGAAGCAGCGGCCCAGCCTCGGAGTTCTTCCTGAGTTGTCTCTCCTGTCTCACAACCAGTGTGACCTGTTGCATAGGGGCCACGGTGGAGGCCGGGCCCTCCAGCCAGGGGAACGAGCAGGGAGGCTCGGGTGGGAGTCTGCGGCGCTGGGGAAGAAAAGGAGCGAGGAGGCAGGGGGAGGGCCTTTGCTCCATCTCCCTCCCCTCACCTCCTGGCTGCCCGTCTGACTGCTGCAGCTTCTGTTTTCCCATTTCTGGCTGAAGGAAGCCCAGCAGGCTCGGGAGCCGAGTCTACAATGGACACACCTGTCCAAAGGGCTGTAAACACCTCTAGCATGAAGGCAGGGGCGACCGGCAGATGGCCAGTAGCAGTCTACCGTGGCAGCCCGATCTCTCAGCCTGAGGGCTGTCTGTCCCCGGGCCAGGCAGTGCCTTTCCCCTGCTGTCCCCTGCATGTGGGTCCCTGGCCGCCTGTCCCCAGCTGGCCATCACCCACCCCTCCCCCTCCCTGCCCCCACCCAGGAGCACAGACAGCCCCCTCCCCTCACTCATCCTGCCCCACTCCCCTGAGAAATCTGCACCTGTCCTCTCCCCCCTTGGAGGGTGGGCGTCTTCACTGCAAAGCCAGTGGGCGGGGGAGAGACACTAAAGGTAGTTCACAGGTTCCATTCTCTTGAATGGAAGGGGGGAGGCCCGTGAAGCCCAGCAGGGGGCTCTTGCCTGTGTCTACTGCTCCCGGGCCGGGGCCTGTGCACCACCCAGGGAGCAGAGGGGCGCTCCCCCAGGGGCATGCTGTGGTCTGAAACAGGAGATGGGGAGAGAGTCCAGAGCCAAAGGACGGAAAGGCCCCCAGAGAAACTGAGAGGGGAGTTCAGCAAGGAAGGAGACTCTGGGTGGTGGGGGCATGGGGTGGGAGGGGCACGGGGCTGGAGAGAAGGGGACAGCAGTGGACAGCCCAGGTGGACCCAGCCGCCAGCCCCAGGGAGTTGGGCCGCAGAACTCCGGGAGCCTGGGACCATCCATCACCAGGAGGAAGTCCTCTGGGCAGGGCGGGCCACCCAGCCTACACATGTTCAAGCATGCGAGGCCATCAGCCAGCCAAGAGCCTGGACCAGTCCATTTGTGGCCTTGCTCCCAGTACTTCTGTGTGAAGGCCCACACAGATTTACACAAGCGAGCACATGGAAGGGTTTATGTGTGCACACTGGGTGGGTGAATGTCTCTCGTGTAGTCCTGAATTTCCCACTGCATCTTAAACACACAGCCAAGATGTGTAAGAGCCAACAGTGCTTTCTCTGCAACCCCTCTGACCTTCACCTTGGCAGTCACCTGCAGCTTGTGACAGTTTGAACACCTGGGCTTTCTTTGGCAGACCCAGGCCATTGAAAGGGGTGCAAGTATCCACAAAGAAAGGATTCCAGGCCATCAGTCTACTAGGACCCGACCTCAGGGCTGCTGTGTGCCTGGCCACACCCACCTGCTCTCTGCCGTGAGGAAGGGTCACCCCAGTGTCCTGTGGGGGAGGCGGGCCCAGTCTCCGGTCCCTGTGTGTGCTCAGTGCTGGGGAAGAATTCTGTACAGCCGTCTTACGTAATATTTCCTCTGTCCCAGCCACCTGCATGTGTGGAACGACCCCGCTGACATCGAGAAACCCAAGCACCAGAGAGGGTCAGTAACTACCTAAGGACACACAGCTAATGAGCCCGGTTTCAGTGTCCCCAGGCTCTTGACCCCTCTGTCCTGCTGTTTCTTTCCATCATTAGTCAACACCTCCACTGAGGGGGAGGGGAAGAGAGAAAGAAGAGGGATTAAAAACCACACTGGAAAACGAGAATTAAGTCATGAAAAAGTAAAAACTAAAGAATGCAAAAAAGAAACCACACTGAAGGCGGGGGGCAACATGAGGAGACTTCTCGGCAGGTCGAAGTGTAAAACAGCAGAGCTATCGTAGGGCCCGTTGGCACATGAGCGTAAACTACAGAAACGCAGGTCTCCTCAGCTCCTGGAGAAATTCTTCGCAGGGCTGTCCCCCTGGGGACATCCAGATGAAGGAACAAAAGAACAAAGTTACGGAAGACGAAGCTGCTGACTCTGTCGCTGACGCGCCCTGGGCGCTGAGGGAAGTGCCGTGGTCCCGCGCCCGACTGACAAACCAGAGAGGAGCCCGCTGTTGTTGGAGATGGACCCCCAAAACCGATGCAGGGAAACACAGCGACTCAGAGAACCTGCCAGCGGAGTCTGACTCCTGTGTGAGGTAACATAGTTTCTAACAACCCTTTTGAAAGAATGATTTAAAAAAAAATCAAAGGTGGCTTTTTGCTTTGGCATTTTTAACAGAGGAGACTCGGAGTGAATGAAGGAGACAGCAGCTGCTGCTCAGATGGGCGACGGAAATGATGCCGGTCACACAGGAAGTGAAGGGGTGTCTCACGCAGTCTGACCACAGACAGTTCACGGCAGGCTGTCCAGGTGGGGGTCCCTGCAGGTCTGATCTGGGGTCCTGGGCACCCACGGCCTTGCAGGTGAGCCTGCCCCCTCCGCTGCCCATGCCTGGGAGCTGCCCCACCGCCTCCTCCCCGAGGCCCGGTCTTCCTGCCTTTGCTGCCCCCGAGCCCCCGAGCCCCCAGCTCTACGGGGCGCAGCATTCTGGGACCGCCAGCGTGCTGCATTCGGAACTGTCTGGGCCTCAGTTTCCCTGTCTCTCCACAGCAGGTGGTAACAGCCCAGCCTCGCAGGGTGAGATATGGGTTCAAGGGGTCATGTCATGGATGGTGCAGAAAGACAGCCTCGGTGACTCAGCTGCCAGAAGCTCCGTGTGGACACGCACTGTGGAGTGGGTTTTGACACGGACGCTCTTCAGGGACCTCGGAGCAAAGAGAGGCAGACACTTGCCCACGGCCCCTCCCCCCCCCGCCGGTCAACGGCGGGTGACCGGGGGCTGGTCTCCTGTGCATTCTCCCAGGACTAGTGCCTCTGTGGGCACGTGTGAGTGTCAGTCCCGAGTGTGTAAAAGGGAAGTGCAGTTGTGTTAGTTCCCACAGTTGTGTAAGGAATCGCCTCCACCTAGCAGCGGGCTCCCGTCTTGGGACACATCTCCACCGAGGGCACGATCCCCAGTTTTGATCTTTTTCACACAAGCACCAACACGCATCGAAGCCACAGAGCTGAAGCACACAGTTCGCAGACGCACAAACCCTCGTGACCCACACCCCAGTCAAGATCTAGAATGTTCTCTGCTGCCCCAGGGTGGGTCCAACACCCACAGACTCTGCTTCTAGTTCTGGGGCTACTGGGCTGGAGTCATTTCCTGATGACTTTTAATGTGTTTTACCTAATTGAATAGTTTTAAAATATTACCCTTTTGACATGTAATCGATATGAAAGTTATTGAGATATTTTATATTGTTTCATTCCACTGAGTCTTCAACGTGTGACATGTGTTTTCCACCCACAGCACCTGGTCGCAGTCCCCTCAGTTGGTGGCCGCCTTTCACACTGTCTCATGCCCCCCCCCCCCACGGCCGCCGGGGCGGGACCAGCTCCTCTCCCCGAGGGAGGAACTGAGCTGGAAGGGCGGCAGGAGGCCTGTTCTCCCGGTGGCTGACCGGCCACTTCACTCCACACTCACACCACCGCTGGTGTGCGAGCAGGGCGCTGGCCCAGTGGAAGTGCCCGGGCTTCTGCCCCACTGGGGGGGGTCTGTCTGTGGACCAAGAACCGAGGCGGCGGAGCAGGCGGGCACGCCCAGGGTGGCCCGGCTCTGCCTGCAGCACGCCACCGCGCCTGCGTTCTGCTCGCGGATCACCTCACGCTGGGCCCGTGTTCTGTTCTTTCCTTGGAAAGTTTGGGAGGTAGGTGGTGGCATTTTTGGCTGCTATTTTCACGCATCCTTCTTAGTCACTGTGGGCGGCTTAGAAGCCAGCAAGAGCCTTCCTCTCACTGCCGACGCTGCTATCAACCCTGCCTCCGACCAGGGCGCTGACCCCGCCTCCCTGCTGAGGAGTGAGGGGCAAGCCCTGGCGCCCCAGGCCCCCAAGAGGGAGTTGGAACAGCTCCACCCAATTTAAACACAGACAAACCCAGGCTTCTGCCATGGCCAACCCCACAGCGACCCCTGACCTCCATGGAGATCCATTTGCAGCTCCTTTCCTATCTGGAACCTTCTCTAGAACTAGAAATAGCAGAGACCAGTTCCTGGGCATTCAAAATAGATGCCACAATCCAAATCCCAAGGTTCAGGCATATAGCCGTGAGCGAGCCCCTCAGGCCCCCAGTCTAAGCACTTGTTTTTATTTTGGATGCAAGTTAACAGTCTCGACCTACCCATGTAGGCAGATCCAAGGGACAGAGTCCTAGAGAGTCAGCCGCGCCACCTCCCGCAGACGCGATGAAAATGTTGTGGGCACTGTCCCCAGGTGCCTCTTCAGTAAGCCCCCAGCCCCAACACTCCAAAGGCCCACTACCCGCAGCGCAGACCACGATGAAACACATCCACACCCGCCCATCATCTGGGAGACGTGCATTCTTCCGCATGCCCGCCCAAACGGACCCTCCTCTGCACCCTCTGTCGCCACCAGAGCGGGAGGGGCTCCCGGAGGAGGCCGGGCAGAGCTCTGCAGGTGGGGCCTCGCCCTGACCGCCACTACCTGGAGGGTGGGGTTCTAGCAGAGCTCCCTCCAGCGGAGCCCCGTTGGAGGGAAGTGGACCAGGGCCAGGAGGTGGAGCCCCTGTCCTACCCACCCCCCAACCTCACTGCCTCACCACTGGGCCCAGGGAAACTGAGGGACGAGAGGCTGGGCCGAAGGGCATTGTACGGGACAGGACACTGAGCGGGACAGGAGGACGGCCACGGGCCACTGATGGTGAAAGTGAGCTTGCCGCTGGAAGTGGCTTCAGCAGCTCGCCTGAGTGTGGTCACCTCGATTTTCACTCTGGGAACATGGGAGACAGCTGCCCTGGAGCCCAGCAGCGGGCCGGAGAGGTAGAGGGTGTCGGAGCTCCGGTCCAGGGAGCGGCTCAGCAGGGCGGCGTCCAGTCCAGCAGGGAGTCCTGGAGAACAACCTTCCTGACCCTTGACCTCAGCGCCCCACCTTGTAGCATCTCCCGGCCCCAGGACCAGACGCTCAGAGCAGGCCTGGGGCGGGGGGGCGGGGGGGGTGTTGCCTACATGCCCCCTCTGGGCCCCTCACGGCCGGCCGTCTCACCACGCTGCCCTTGACTCAGCGGCTCCAGCTGGTATGGGAGCCGGGCACAGTGCTGTGTTTGCTCCCCCTCACATGCACGGGGTTGACCATCTCTGCACTGGCACTTCCTGCCGAGAAAAGAGCATGACGAGGCTGCTCTGCTGGTGTCTACTGCCAGCTTGGAGGGAAGCTGAGGAGTCCTAGCTCCAAGGAAGCCCCTGTCCCCTCCTCCTGCCCCGAGACAGCAGTCCCCACCCTTAATTAGCTCCTGGGAGCCCCTGTCCAGCCCTGGGTCTTGCACATGTCAATTCGAGGCCACAGGACCAACAGTGCACCAGGTGGATCCAGGACGCAGTGGACGGCCCCACCCCTGAGTTCAAAGGCCTCCGTGGAGGCTTTGAAGAGCAGCTGGGCAGGGCCCGACCGAGCTGGGACATGGGCCTGGAGGCCTGGGCAGGAGCTGGGGTGGTTTGGGCACAGATGGTGGCAGGGAGCTGGGGAGAAGTGGATGGAGCCAGGAGTTGGTGTGGACACAGAGTCTGCAAGACACAGAGGCTTCGATTTCGGGAATGGGGGACAAAGAGGACGCAGGATGGTGCTCCGGTTTCACCTGGTGCTTCCGGGTGGGTAGAGGCACCGTTCACAGTAACCAGCAAGCAGGGAGCGGGCAAAGGGACCACGAGGGAGCAGCAGGAGGCTGGGGGACACGGAGGGCCCAGCCCTGCTCTGCACATTTCCTCCCACTAGGAACACTGTCCTCTGCTGAATTCTGCCTCAAGGTCATGGCTCAGACCTCCGCTCACCCATCCTCCGCAGAGAAGCTGTTGTCCCCAGCTGCACCAGGCCGGGAGTGCCCCACCCCAGACCTGGTTTCCTTCCTTCACAGCGGAGATCAGCGTCTGCATTGATCTTGTTCCTCCGAGTGTCTATTTTCTTCCCCCAAGTCAAACGTCAGCCTAGAAAGCACATCCTGTCCTGAGAGCTCCTTCTCCCCGGCACTGGAAATCGAACTGGCCACGTGGTAGGCCGGTGCCCAGCCCGCTCCGGGCTCGCTGACGTGATCCAGCCAGAGCACGCAGACGGACCCTTCCCGGCTGCCGCTGCGAGACCCAGTGCCTTCCGTCAGGGAACCGTGTGGAGCTCACAGGACCGGGCTTTGGGGTCAAACATGAGCTCCAGCCTAGGCTCCCCTGTGCGAGCTGAGCAACTTCGGACGAGCGCCACAGCCTCTCTGAGCCTCGGCGTGAACACTGACGACCGTGCCATGAGGTGGCGGAGGCACGCAACCCCATTAGGAAGATCCGGCCTGCCTGGCGCTGCGAGAGCGGGGACAGTGAGCTACGGCGTGCGGATAGGCACAGCAGCACTCCCCAGACCGCAGAAACCATGTCTTGCTCTTTATTCCCCATAACTGTCACACGGAGGATTCAGAAAGTATTAGTCATGTTGTCACCACCGTCCCCTGCCAGCCCACGGGCAGGTCGGGGTGTAGGGTGTCTGCAGGTTAAGAGGCTGAGTGCTCGCCCAGTGCCCGGGCGCTGTGGGCCTGGCTCCAGGTTCTCCCGCCTCCCGATGAAGGCGGCTGCCACTTCCCTCCGGAAGGAAGGAGGGTCCGCTTTGTTCTAGATCACCGGCGGGCCCCCTGGTATTTGCCTCTGTAATCCTTACCAGTAGCTTTGCAGAGAATCAGACGGGAGGTGATGGCAGACCCCCTCCTCAGCTCCCTGGGTGGGGTGTTTGGCAGAAACGCCTGGCTCTGCACCCCTTCCTGCACCCACATGCTTTGTGATGGGACACTGCGGCTCCTCCCGGGATCTGGGGGGTCATGGGGTGCCTTTGGCCAATGGCATGTGGCCTTGTACCGAACCTGGGGAAACCAAACCCTGCCACCCCAGGAACCAGCCAGGCCCGGCTGGCTGGGGAACGAGAGAACACAGGGAGCAGAGTTGGTCGAGTTGTGCGCCCGAGGCCCAGAGGCAGGAGGGAGACCACGGGTGATCGGCACAGCGGCCTGCTCAGGCAGCACCCCCGCCGGCGCAGGAGGGGACCAGCGAGCTCAGAAGGACCGCCTAGCTGAGCTGCAGACTCATGAGAAAAAAAAAAACAGCCACTGGGAGCCATCTGAATTTTGGGGCGGTTCAATAGCTCTGGCTGACTGAGACACTCAGCTCACAGAGACCAGCCTGGTGCCTTGGTCCCCCTGCCCCACATTCAGCCGTGGGCTGGGAAGGACAGGACAGGGGCCATACTGGAGGGTGGCCTGTGCCCTGCAGATGAGCATGGAGTTATTTGCTCTGCAGATAATGAGGATTTATTGTTAAGAAAGTTCCTTCTAGAATATGGGTTGGCAGAGGGTAGGATGCTCAGGAGACCAGTCTAGGCAAGACTGCCTGGGGACCACACAGATGCTGTGGACCTCTCAGATGATGTATGTCCATACACGGAATAATCCTCAGAAATTAAAGAAATTAATTACAGACACACACAAGAGTGTGAACGGTAAAGTCCCTGTGCTGAGTGAAGGGAGCCCGCACGGGAGAGTTTCGGCAGCCTGAGGCCGTCTGCACACAGCTTCAGGAAGTGCCAATGAGTGTCCGTGACCCAGGGGAGTCAGGGTGGGGGCGGGGGCCGGGGGGCCACCGGGCGAGTGAGGAGAAACCAGGACCTCTGGGCAGATGAGCACGTCTGGTGTCTTTGCTGCAGCGGTGTCTCTCGCAAGCATAGATATCCGTCAAAACTCACAAATCATGTGATTTACATGGGTGCAACTTACTGGACATATTATAGCCTAATAGGTGATCATAAAAAAGTGTATAAAGCCATAACAGTGAACAGAGAGGAGGAAAAGCAAACAAAAGGCACTGACGGAGTGTTTAACAGCTTTTTGGCGGTATAATTGATATTCCCCAAACTGCACATATTGAATATACATAATTTGATGAGCTTGGTGTCAACACAGTTTTAACAACAACAAAAAAGAAGAAAAGGAAGATGGGGAGGGAGGAAGGGAGGGAGGGAGGAAGGGAGAAGGGAGTTCAACTGGGGCAGGTGTCTGGGCAGGCCTGACGCGGGGGAATGGGGGGGAGGCAACAGACAGAGGGGAGAGGCATTCCAGAAGGGAGGGGCAGACGAGTATACACGGCAAGGTGGTTCCAACGGGCTGGAAGACAGGAGGTGGGGATCCCCAAGTCTGAAGACATAAGTGGGGGCACTCACTGGGAGCCTGGCGCCGGCATGTGCAGGGGCGTTAGGGAACGCTGGTGTCCCCACACCCGAGTGTTGGAGCCCAAGCCCCAGATACGACTGTGCGCGTGGATGGAACCTCTGAGGAAATAGGACAAATGGGACGGGACCTTGAGGTTGGGCCCTGGTCCGGTAGGGTTGGCTCTTACTCTCCCTCACCCTCCAGCCCCTGCCGTCTGAGGACGCAGCACAGCAAGGCCCTCACTGGATCCGCTCCACGTTGGTACCCCGTCTTCACACTTCCAGCCTCTAGGCCTGTCCGGTCATATTGTCGCCCCAGGCTGTGGTACTTTGCGATGGCGACTGAGCTGACCAACTCAGGTCACTGGCCTCTACCTCTGCCCCACCCCCGCTGCCCACCAGCTCCCACCAGACCAGGGGCTGAAGTTACCATGCCTCCCACTGCCGCAGCCGGTGGGACATCCCTGTCCCTTGACTTTAAATTCCACTGTCACCACAACTCCAGATTCCCAACGTCTCCAGCCTGCCTGACAGCGGCCCGGTGGCCCAGCAAGCGCCCCACACCCAAACTCCCCCATGCAACCCTCTCCACTCTCCAAAGACTCATCAGCAACAGCCCCAGCCCCCTGTGTCTGCCCGATGGATCTCGGGTCCGTCTCCTACAGCTCCCGTCCAGGGAACGCGTCTCCCTGCTCCTGTGCCAGGAGGGCTCCCCACAGAAGGGAGCGGCCGGCCCCAGCGCAGGTCAGCCAGCCCCTGGAGCCCCGCGCCGCCCCGCGCCGCCCCGCGCCGCCCCGCGCCAGCTGCCCACTGCCTCCACAGCTGGGGAGGAGAGGGTCTCCACCCTTCCTGGTCTTGTGAGCTCCTGGTTGGCATTCAAGACTCAGCTCTGTGTCACTTTCTTCTAGGAGTTTTCCTTAATTAGATGAGTAGGTAAATCATTCATTGAGCATCTAGTGACCGAAGTGCTGGGGGCTGTTTTAACAGGCTTGAGCGGGACCTGCCCAGTCCCAATCACCTGAGTTAGTCCCACTGATGCGGAAGCTCAGGAGGTGGGTCCCTGGGCAGCAGGGACCCTTGCAAGGCCGACCTGTGCTGTGGCAATGGCCCGTGGCACGGTGAGGGCAACTCATTTGGAGCCCGTGCTTTCCAGGTGCTGCTTTCTCGTCCCTCAGCCTCACACCCTGCGTGAGGACAGCTGCTGTTATTATTCCCATCTGATCAGGTGGAAAACTGGGGCCTGAGGGGTTCCTTGCTCCAGGTCACCCAGCTGGTGACAGCTACAAAGGATCTCAGGGACCAGCTCCCCCGGGCCCCCGCTGCACTGCACCAGAGCACCTGGGAGCTTCCCTGAGCACTTCTAGAGCATCGAGGGGCCCTCCCGCACTGCCGGGATTGCGAACCATCACCAACCCCACCCTTGGACTTCACAGGTGGGGAAACTGAGGCCGGGAGAGCCCAGAGGATGGGCTCTGGTCACACAGAGGTCTTGACGGAACTAGGATTAAAATGCAGGATTTTCTGACATCCCCTGGGATGTTCTCTCAAACAGCCCCAAGTTTTCCCAACACCATTACCCCTTTTAGAAGGGTGGTGTGGGCTTCTCCAATGAAAGACATTAGACACTCAACGGTGCCAAGTTTCCAGGCACTGTGGCCCCAGGTAGGCAACACTGAAAAGCAACCGCACCCCGGCAGGAGGAGTCTCTATCCCAGCCTGGAAGAAAACAAAGAGCGCTTTCTTCTGGAAGGGAAAGCAAAAACCCAAACAAAAACCCAAACTGCTCTCCAGCGCCATCTAGTGACCCCACGAAGTACAACTCATCGCTTTCGGAAACCTGGAATGTGGCACGTGGGTGGCGGTGGAGGGAAGTCCTCAAGTAAGAGGTTTTGTGTGGACACGACCACAGATTTGTCACCAAGAAGGCGAGACTTGAGGAAAGCTAGAAATTTACATTAAAATGAAGCATTTCATTGAGAAGGAAAAAAAGGGAATTGGGTATGGCAGGTGTTCAGAGTATTAAACATAGAATTACCCCAGGACCCAGCAAGCCCATTTCTGGGTAAACACCACAGAATTGAAAGCAGGGGATGGCACAGGTACTTGTCCACCCATATTCATAGCAGATCCACTCACAAAAAACGGTGGGGGTAACCAGAGTGCCTATGGACGGATGGATAGGTAAGCAAAATGTGGCCTGTCCTCACAACGGGATATGATTCACCCTAAAAAAGGAAGGGATCTCCGACACCTGAGGACGTCGCACTCCGTGAAAGAGGCCGGTCCCCACAGGACAACGACTGGCCATTCCACTGACACAGGTGCCTGGACGGTTAGATCGTGGAGACAGAGAGCAGGGTGGGGGGCTGCAGGGGCCGGGGAGGGGGATCACGGCAGTCCGTGCCTGATGAGGACAGCTGCGTCTGGGAAGCTGGACCGTTCCGGGGTGGGTGGCGGGGGTGGCTGCCCAGCAGTGTGAATGTGCGGGGGCACCGAGCCGCCCGCCCAGACCAGGCCTGACATGTTCTGCGCTCCGTACACTTTTCCACCAGCCAGCAGGCGAGAGGGAGCGGGGTGAGGCCCAGGGCGCCGAGTCAGCCGGCGCCCCGCAGCAGGCTCCCACTCGCTCTTGCTCGCTGGTTTATTCATCATGCTGTTCGATACAACTATACGTCAAAACAATTTTAAAATGTTAAAGGAAGAGAATCCATGATTTCGCATTGATCAATCTGATACTTCAAGTGAAACAGAAACTTCTTGCCTGAAAACTACACCCAGAAAAGGAGCCGCATTATTTACGAGCCTGTGGAGCACAGGGCAGTGAGTGCCCAGTTCTGGCAAACGTGCTTGCCGCTTTCGTCACACGTTCTCTGGGGGAATGACAGGGTGAGACTCCCCTTCTCCCCTCCCTCCCCAACCCCCCCAACCCCACCTGAAAAAGCTCTCAATGGATGGTTTAGGCCTTAACAACTCTGGAGAGCTGTGGTGGTCCATCAAGAGAAAAAACATTTACATTGCAGAGTGGTGTGTGTGACTTTCGCCATAGACCGAAACAGCAGCAGAGAATCGCTGCAGCTGGCCGAGTGCGTAAGCTCTGTGTGCTACACTTCTCTGAGTGTGGATTTACACAGTGGAGGGAGACAGCCCCCCAGGACCCACCCAGCGCCATGGAGCAAACAGCATGAGCTTCGTAAATGGGCTGGGTCCAAGCCAGAACCACTGCTCAGGACACGCCGTGGTGGGTCTGGGAGACCACCAAACACTCACAAGCTGCCCTCACAGATCCTTCTGTGGTAAGGCGGGGGAGTGGGGGGGCACAAAGCCACCAACAAAGAGACTTAATATTCTGCTCGCTGCCACCAGCAGAGAGACAGCCCAAGGCCAGATGGGCCCCCTCGCTTCCCAACCCTCTGTCCCAAGGATGACCGTGCAGAGTCAGAAGCAGTAAGGGCAGGGGGCAGACGGGACTGCCCACGTCACGGGACTGAGTCCTGCCCACGTCACTGGAGCCCTGAGTTCTGCCCCAGCACCTTCCAGTTCTCCAGTTCTTTTTACTGAACCTGTCGCTTTCCTTCCGGAGCTCTCTCTCCAGAGCAAGTTTGGATGCGGCATCTACCCCCTTGAGATAGAAAGACACTTGATGGGGCTACCTGACCGGCTGGGGAGCCGGGACACTGCAGGCAGCTCAGGTGTGGTCAACTGGAGGCCTGCGTGCCCGAGGCCCCCGTGGGGTTGGAGACGTGAGCCAACACTTTAAAATCTGGGTCTCATCTAAAACTCTACATCTTCTGTTTCTCTGAAGACAGAAAAAAGCCAAAAGGTCTGTCAACCCAGGGCTCCCATCCTGCACAGCAACCATCAGCGCTGGCTGCAAAAGAGCTGCCCCTGCGGGAGGGGCGTTCATTCTCTGGGGGGTCCCACGCCGCTTGCTGCACTCTCCGACACGGAGGCTGGCATTTGCAACTGGGCCGGCCCTGTTTTGTCTCGTTTTCCTGACGGAACAGAAGTATTTCTCTGTACCAAGGGGGCTGTCAAAAACGGTGTGTGCACTGCAGGAATGACAGTCCCCAAGGACACCCAGCTCCTGGGGCTCCAGCGCCCCCCCCACCTCCTAGCCCCGCCCAGTCTAGCCCCGCCCCTCGTCTAGCCCCGCCTAGGCGGAGACCCAGCTAGGCCACGTGACTTGCTTTAGCCAACGAGGCTTCAGTGCCTACACAACAAAAGCCAGAGGCTTAGTAGGCGTTTGGCTTGGGAGTTTGCCCTCTTTGAGGGTGGGCCTTGGAGCAGAGACTAGAGGAGGGAGGGCCAGACAGAGCGGGGAGGGCTCAGTGCTCCTAGGATGATAGGGGCACATCAGCACACATGGAACCCCTGTGTTAAGGCTGCTCCTGGCTGCACCTAGGATGATTTGTGCATAAAAATGATGGTTCTAACAATGAAGCCATTGCATTGTGATAGGAATTCATGAATACACAGAGACAAACAAATAAATGAGTACAGAGTTTGACGGTGGATGGAGATAGCTGCAAAGTTTCAAAGGCCCTCTCTACAGAAGAGCAGCAGGAAACGGGGGTGGGGGGGTGGGGAGGGCAATTATACAGAAGAAGGCTGGCGGTCACCGCCTCACCGAGGAACCACGGTGAGCATCGGGACAAGGGCCAGTGGAAACCCGTGCCGCCCAATGGGACGCCGAGAGCACTGGGCAGCGTGTCTGCGGCACTGGTGCTGAACTGCACGAGCGGGAGGAGGTGAGCTCCTTCTGTACCACCAACCCCACCTGGGTCCTGTCTGGCTGCCTCTGGAAATCGTAAGCAGAACTTGAACTCTCCCACGTCAGGAGGCAACCGCTGAAGATTCTACTGTCAGCAGTCACTGGGAAGAACAGTCGCTGCCTCTGCTGATGACACACATTGCTTCACGACAGAGCCTCAGTCTGCTTCCTGGTCGGAGGGCTCCAGGCTTGCAAACTGTCTTTTTGGGGTGCAGGAGAATTCCAGGTGCTTGTGATAGGTGGCTCCAGTGTGTGGAGATGAGGACCCCGGGATGCAGGATGCCCACCCTGTTGGCCAAACTCAGCCTCATTGTATTGAGTGAGCGTCAAACAGAAGTATGAAACATCTGAGCCGAGCGGGTTCCACCCAGGGTGTTTTACCCCTTCTCGTCCACTTGGAATGCCTTAGCCACCCGCAGGGGATGACGTGAGGTCCTGGCCCAGAGGCTGCCACCACCTCCCAAAGATGGCACCCTCCCAGTTTTTGCTAGGACACGGGCCAGTTCCGCTGCCTCACCCTCTCCTTGCAGTTGGCAGAGCAATGCCTGAACCAGGAGGTGGAGGCTCGGCCGAGCCCGGCCACCGGCCCTGTTTCACTCACACACCAGTGTGCCGTGGGCATCTCCCCTCTCCGCACAGGACAGAAGCATGGGCCAGGCTGCAGCGTCTCTCATTTCAAAGACGGCCAAGCACTCCGCCAACTGAACCCAATCCTGCCCTGGGCTCTCCGATACTTACGAAGCCCAAGATGCCAGAATTACAACGTAGCCTGCTTTCGTCAAAAGTGATTAGAGAAAACCGGCTCACTAGGGGAAGGCAATGAAGGAGGAGAGAAAATAGTCTAAACATCTTGGGCACTTCCCTTGAGACATAATTAGTGTATCTTGGCAATCACTCATTTTTAGCTCGGTTGTAATTTCCAGCAGCAGGTTAAGCTGCTGAGTAGGAAGTAATAGCTATTAATTAGTACACAGATTCATCAAGTAATGATAAGAAACAGAAAGACCTGGTGCGGGGAGTGGAAGTATAAACTATTCCATGCGTCGATTCCCACCGTGGCCGCACCAGTTGGCTGCTGGACTCAGGGAGGTCAGCCTGCTGTCCTCTGGGACCAGTGGCCTGGTCGCAGCCCTGACAGCCTGACCACCGGTGACTTCTGAGGGAAGCCTTCCCACTCAGCTCAGCCCAGAGTCACTTCCCTGTCCTCTGAATTCTGAAGCCTGTCCTTTATGAGCAGTGTCTCAGTCCAACCTCCGTCAAGTTCTCGGCTCCTCCTTTCTGCATCCACTGCAGAAGTTCTCCTCCTCAGCCCTGCCCTCTTCAGAATGGCTTACTCCAGAGGCACCAAGGACCAGCTGTTTTGCTAGATCCAAGAGATCCTATATCATCTTCATCTTACCCTTCAGCATATGCAAGGCCCCCGCCACTCCCTTTCTTGACACAGCCGACGGCTTCTCCCAGTGTGCTTCCCACACCGAGCTGACCGTCCTGGGCTGGCCCCCCCTCCTCTGGCGATGCATGAAAACGGCGGCAGTGCGCTCAACAGCATGCCCTCCCCCCAAATTCCACCGCTAGGCACCTTCATCCACACCCGCAGCCTCCGTTCCTTCACGAACACCTCTAACTCCTAGCTCAAGCCTTCCCTTTGAACTTCGGACGCACGAGGAGGCACGACAGCCCCCTCAGACCCTGTACTCCAAACTGAACTCAGTCCCCATCCATCCCAGGCCCAGACCCCTCCCACAAAGCCCTCTCCTAAGCAGAAAACTGGGGTTCATCCTTGACTTCCCTGTCCCGTGACCCCTGTAATTCAACAATTCCCAAATTCCATCAATTCTACCCCTCGAATCAAATTCAGTATCATCACATGCATCAGCTTCCGTCTTGACGTCAGTGCTGGGGACTGAAGTACTGTCCCCATGACTCTGCTGGATGCTGCCACCTGGTCCCTCCTGGACATCACCTCTGAGCCCATTACCCCACTCCCTTTGATGATTTTAATCTGTATCCCTCTATGGTAATAAACTGTGACCACGAGTGTAACAGCTTTTCTGCGTCCTGTGAGCCCCAGTGAATTCGGAACCTGAGATTGTCCTGGGGCCTCCAGCACAACAAATCATCAGATGCTAAGGATCATGATTCCAATCTTGGATGGGAGAAATCTCTTCAGCTTTTTAAAAGTATATATTTAATTTATTTATTTTTAGAACGAGGGGAAGGGAAGGAGAAAGAGAGAGAATGAAACATCAATGTATGGTTGCCTCTCATACCCCACTACTGGGGACCTGGCCCGCAACCCAGGCATGTGCCATGACTGGGAATCGAACCAGTAATCCTTTGGTTTATAGGCCGGCACTTAATCCTCTGAGCCACACCAGCCAGGGTTCTTTTCAGCTTCTTGTAAGCCTACGTGCATTTTGCGAACCTTGACTGTGTTGATGGCTGTCTTTGGGCTGAGGGACAGGGAGCACAGAAGGACTAGCTGGTGATCAGAAGCTATTGGATAGTGCCAGTCACATGTCGAATAGGAGGATTTTAGAGCTAAAAGGTACCTTGGAGACAGCATCTATTTCAAGGCCCCTTACTTGCCAGAGGAGGGGATGGAAGAAAGCCCAAGGACATGAAATGAGTGGACCTAGGTTACAGGTGGGTTCAAATAAACTGAATGCTTGTTGAATATGAGGTGCCAGGCACTCGGCCAGATAGAGCAATCCATTCCTGGGCTTCGAGGAATGCAATGCAAGAGGCAAGGAGCGGAGGACGCCCAAGTCAGTGGCCCCTGTGGCGGGAGCAAGGCACGTGCAAGCCGTCCTGTGCAGTGGCTCTCGGACCTCGACTGCTGCCGGCCTGCCTCCTGCGGGGACTATGCAGACAAGAGGAAGCAGCCCTGCCCTCCAGTGGGAGCCGAGGATGCAGGGGGCGGCGAGGGGAGGCAGGGAAGCAAGTCAGGAGGGAGCCTAGGGAAGGTGCCCCTAGGGCTCAGGCCTTCCTCCCCAAACCCAGTTCTCCTAAATTTGCACCTTTTGGAGAAGCTTGCTGGACAGCGACTGTAGCAGAGAGGAGTGTATGAGGGGAGTGTGGGCCTAGGGGCCTCTCTGCCCGGATGAACGGACAGTCCTTCTCCACAGGCGAGAGCATTCCCGAGGCCACGAAGCAGGCGCCGCTCACTGCACTGAAAAGCAATGTGCGTGGGGCACTGCCGGGGAAGGATGGCACCCGGGCGTGTGGGCGACACGTCGTGCCTGCCCTACACACGCACATGTGCTCCAGGGGCTGTGCCTTTGGTCTGCGTTGACGCAGTGACTAGTGAGTCCTGTTTCTGGGCACTGCTGGCCCCCAGCCCCACCCTCACTGCCCACCCCTGGAGCTGGCGGAGGGCAGGAGCCAGAGGATCACCAGGCAGAGCTGATTCTCACTCCCTCGGACCACGCCTCTCCCTGCACACCAATCAGTGCAGCCTGTTCAGGGGGCTGCCCCTCTGCCCACGGCAGGGAGGGAAGGTGGGTCCCTCCAGTTCATTGGCACCTGGTGACCCTGCTCTCTAAGGCTACTGGGCACCGATGACTGGGCACTACCAATAAAGCTGATGCCATACTCTGGTCTTCGTTCGCTCCCATTTCTCAGGTGGTGAGAACCTGACACACTTATTCAATCTGTATTTAATGAGTGAATTGATGGAACCTTGCTTTGAGTGCACACGCGTATGTGCGTGTGAGGCTGGAAAGAGGCGGACAGGGAGGAAGTGGCAGAGGAGAGGGAAGCGCAAGGTATTTACCCCACATGGGAGGCCCAGGAACCTGCTTGGCTCTAGAAATGACCTGCCTTATGGCTTCAGACAGGCTTTAAAATGTGATTTAAAAAGTTTCATTGATTATGCTATTACAGTTGTCCCACTTCCCCCCTTTATTCCCCTCCACCCTGTGCCCCCCTCCTGCCTGCATTCCTCCCTTTAGTTCATGTCCATGGGTCATACATATAAGTTCTTTGGCTTCTCCATTTCCTATACTTTTTTTTTTTAAATTTATCTTTTGAGGGGAAGGGAAGGAGAGAGGGAGAGAAACGTCAATGTATGGTTGCCTTTTGTGCGTCCCCTGCTGGGAACTGGCCTGCAACCCAGGCATGTGCCTTGACTGGGAATCGAACCGAGATTGTCAGGTTGGAAGGCCCGCATTCAATCCACTGAGCTACACCAGCCAGGGCTCCTATACTGTTCTTAACCTCCCCCTGTCTATCTTCCATCTACCATTTATGCTACTTACTCTCTGTACCTTTTCCCCCCTCTTCCCCCTCCCCACTCCACCACTGACAACCCTCCATGTGGTCTCCATTTCTGCTTCTGATTCTTTTCCTGTTCTAGTTGTTTGCTTTTTGTTTTTATTTTAGGTTTGGTTGTTAATAACTGTGAGTTTGTTGTCATTTTACTGTTCAAATTTTTTATCTTTTTTTTCTTAGATAAGTCCCTTTAACATTTCAGGGCTTGGTAATGATGAACTCCTTTAACTTGACCTTATCTGAGAAGCACTTTATCTGCCCTTCCATTCTAAATGATAGCTTTGCTGGATAGTTATCTTGGATATAAGTCCTTGCTTTTCATGACTTGGAATACTTTTTCCAGCCCCTTCTTGCCTGCAAGGTTTCTTTTGAGAAATTAACTGACAATCTTATGGGCACTTCTTTGTAGGTAACTGTCTCCTCTTCTCTTGCTGGTTTTAAGATTCTGTCCTTATCTTTAATTTTAGGTAATGTAATTATGATGTGCCTTGGTGTGTTCCTCCCTGGGTCCAACTTCTTTGGGACTCTCTGAGCTTCCTGGAAGTCTACTTCCAGATTGGGGGAGTTCTCCTTCATTATCTTTTCAAATAAGTTTTCAATTTCTTGCTCTGCTTCTTCCCCTTCTGGGACCCCTATGATTCGGATGTTGGAGTATTTAAAGTTGTCCCAGAGGTTTCTAAGCCTCTCTTCCTTTTTTTGAATTGTTTCTTCATTCTGTTCTTGTTGAATGCTTCTTTCTTCTTTCTGGCCCACACCGTTGATTTGAGTCCCGGTTTCATTCCCATTACTGCTGGTTCCCCTGTACATTTTCCTTTATTTCACTTAGCATAGCCTTCATTTTTTCATCTAACTTGCAACCATATTCAACCATTTCTGTGAGCATCTCGATTACCAGTGTTTTGAACTGTGTATCTGATTGACTGGCTATCTCTTCATCGCTTAGTGGTATTTTTTCTAGAGTGTTGACCTGTTTTTTCATTTAGGCCATTTTTTTTTGGTCTGGGTGCACCTGTTATGTAGTAAAAGGTGGAGCCTTAGGTGTTCAGGACAGGGCAACCATGTCCCTGTATGTTGTGACACTATATGTGGGGGAGGGCCCAGAGAGGGAACAGTTCCGCTTGCTTGGCTCTCTGAGTTTTCAGTCACTTCCTCCGCGACCCTGGAGCAAAGTGGGCCCTCCTGTGCTGATTCTTGGGTGGGTGGGCTTGTGTGCGTTCTAGGACCCTGTGGGTCTCTCCAATGAACTGTGAGGCTGGGAGTTTCTCCCGCTGCTGCCTCAACCCCTACAGGTGTCTTCAACCAGAAGTTTGAGGCTTTATTTCCCCGCGTTGGAACTCTGGTCTCACACCCCAGTTGTCCCTCCTGGTCTATCTGCACGTGATTGTGCAACGGCCCAGTGTGCAATCTGCCGACTTGGGTCCACCAGCCACCGCCTCGCCCGCCCTGCTCCAACAGCCGCCGCTTTGCCACGAGTCCTCTCTGCCCGCTGCCCGTCTCCGCCCCTCCCACCATCTGGGTGAGTGTTTCTTCAACTCCTTGGTTGTCGGACTTCCACACAGTTCGATTTTCTGTCAGTTCTGGTTGTTCTTTGTTTTTACATTTGTTGTTGTTCTTCTTCTGGTTGTGCCAGGAGGCACAGTGTGTCTGCCTACACCTCCATCTTGGCTGGAAGCTACAGTGTGATTTTAAGGCCCCCATCTCAGCAGACCTTCCCAGCCGTCCAAGCTTCTGCAGTCTCACTCCAAATTGACCGTGGCTTTTCCCAGCTGGCCCTCGGGTGCCTGGCCCTGAGGAAGAACTGCCCCAGCCTTGCATTTTGGCCCCTCCTCTCCTTCAATGTCAGCCCTGCTTTCAGATTCTGAGGCCAGCTGCCTTTCAGTGCCTTCTCTTCCACGGTGATCTAATCTACCCACACACACACATCTCAGAAGCAGAAGAAAACAGTGCGCCCTCAAGGAGTGTGAAAGCTTTATTTTATAAATTTATACATTTTAGGACTATCAAGTGTTTTCTGAGAAAGTGAAATATAAAGTAATTCAAGCAAACTTTTAAAATAAAGGCTTCTCCCCAACTTTTCTGAGCAAAGAGGAGGGAAGAACAGGGCTGGTATTTGTGGAGCGTAGGAAATGCCCAGGACGCGTTGGGCCCTTTCACTCAGTGATCTGTGATCTCCCAGCAACTGTTGGAGGCAGACAGCGGAGTCCTCGGTACCAGGAAAAATAGAAACAAGGGACTCAGGAAGATTGCGTGATTTCACTGCTAAGTAACAACCTTGGAACTTGAGCTTAGCTCTGACTTTTGTGGGCACACTGGGCTCCTTCCACTCCGGGAAGATGCCCTGGGCTCCGACTCGCAGGTGCTTTGCCTCAGAAAGGCCTGGGCAGGGCCATGGTAAGGAGAGCAGGGATTCCATTGTATCAGCTCCACCCTTCTGCCCACCGTTTCACAAAGCAGATGATCTGACATGAGCTTAGTGTTTTTATCTGGAGTTATTCTATATAAATGCAAGCAAAGCAAGCCGTGTCCCTCACATATCTGGTGTAACGGACCTCCGTGTCCCCTGCCTCTGCCAACCCAGCGTCCTCCTGTGGGAGGGGTAAGGCCAAGTGGCTCTCGTCCAGCACAAGTGTCAGAGGGAGAGGACGGGTTGGATGAAGCTCATCCTGACACTGTACTCGCAATGAGGGGACAAAGTCCAGGTTCCTGAAACAGAGTGAAACGCAGCGGCTTTACAGAAAGGTCTCTTTCCCTGCCACGGAGCAGCCCCAAGGTCCAGGACGGTGTCCAGGGCCCTGTCCATTGTGCTGCTGCACTGGCCCCTCGGGCACTCCCTCTCTCCCAGGGTCAAAGGTGGGTGGCAAGCGCAGTCACCTTCCAGCTTGTGAGCCAGACAGAGGGGCACCAGTCCGAGGCCAGGGATCGTCTTGTCAGAGACGGCCTGGCAACTGCACTGCCGTACACGCCAGCACCTGGCCACAAGGCCCCACCAGCAACAGTGGAGATGGGGGGCCGCCTCTTGCCGAGCCCATGGCGAGTCCACCCCAGTGGAAGATGGGGAGAGAGGAGTTGGGTGGCCAACCAGCAGCTTCCGCTGCAGCAGTGATCACTGCCCGCACCTCTCTGCACTTTGCCAAATGGTCAACAAAGGCCTTCACACCCACCAAGCCATTCAGCCCAGCAACAAGCCCCCGATCAGGGGACCTTTCGCTCACATTAGGAGATGGAGCCAATGGGGTTAAGGGATTGGGGCAGGGCATGTTCATCGAGTTTTAAGTGCATGGTGGGAACGGACCCTCCGGTGATAAAATATTTGTAGAGTCAAAAAGAAAAGCCAATCCTTCTCCTCAAAGGCTTCCCGGTAGCTGCTGGACAGTGCAGGACGGAAAAGCAGACAGTGACAGAGACGGGCAGAAAGCTCATCAGGACGTCAAGAAGACACCAGTGATGCCTGGAGTAACAAACACTAAGTGACTTTTCCCACCATGCACGGAGAAGACAGTCACTCTCAAATTCTCTGGCAGACATGAAGAGTTATGGAGCTCACTGAGGAAAAGCAAAGTACTCAGACCAAGGCCTCTGCCCTGCCTCACGGCGGCCCCTCCCACCCTGACCCCAGCCCGCTGCGGCCACCCCACCCCTCGGCAGGCACAGCCGAGGCCCTGCTGCCGTGTCTCCGGCGTCTGCCCCGGGGTCACGCTGACGCTGCAGTGTGGGACACCTGCAGGACTCTGCAGGATTCAGACATCCACAACCAGGAAGTGGGAGCCAACATCCCAGGACACAGCCTGGCCCGGGGAATGTGGCACCAGTGGACAACTGCCCCCTCTGCCAGGTGGAACAGTCTGGGCCACATTCTCCACGTGCTGGGAGGGACCAGGGGATTGACTCTGTGACGGTTAACTTAGATGTCCACTCGCAGGGTGCTTTTGGATGAGATCAATGTTAAAATGGCCAACTCTGAGGAAAGCAGAGTGTCCTCCACAACATGGGTGGGCTTCACCCAGTCATGTGGGGGCCCGAATAGCACAGACTGGCCTCCCCAAGCAAAACTGTCTCCGACTCCCCTGTGCCTTTCGGGGTCTCGGGACCCTCCAACTGCAGAGTGCTCCCATTGGGCCTTAGCTGGTAAATGGTGACATGCAGCAAAGCAGGGACAGCTCCAGGGAACAGACGTGGACCAGGAAGTGGCCTAACGATGCAGGACACCCACCCCACTGAGCAGACCACTTCTGCAGTGACCAGAATGGCGGTGCCCCCCAGGTCCCTCATCTCTTCACCTGGACAGGGATGAATTTACACACAAAATTTCCCTCTTCAGACCCAGACTCCCTGGTTTTTGTTACTAACAACACCATCTTCTGAATTACTTTCTTAAATTCATCTTCCCAATGAAGCCACGTGGCTTTCCCTAACCAGGTTAACTTTATCCGGGGGCGGTACTGGCCTCCTGAGGGTGATGTGACGAACTGCAGTAAGTCCCCACCTAACGCCGTCCACAGGTGCTGTAACCTTAAGTGACAACACGTCACGAAACCAGCTTCACCACAGGCAAGTGGACATTCACAAGAGTTAAGTTCCTACAGCTTCTCATCGATGTTATGAAATGTTATTGAAGGACCTGGCGCATCAAACTGGAGAGCTCAGAACAAGAGAAATCTATTCTCCTGCAGTTCTGGAGGCCAGAAGTCCACACTCCGGCAAGGCCGCGCTTCCTCCGAGGGCGAGGGGAGAACCCTCCTGGCCTTGCGGCGGCAGCTCCATTCTCTCCGCGTCTCCCCACGCTGTCCTCCGCCCCCTCTGATGAAGATGGCAGTCGCTGTGCTTAGTGGCCATCCGCACAATCCAGGGTCATCTCGTCTCAAGGGCCTTTTTCCAAATAAGGTCACATTCACAAATGCCACAGATTAGGACGTGGACTTGTCTTTCGGGAACTGCTGTTCAGCCTACTGTGGTCCTGAAAGAGGCATATTCATATCAGTCTGTCACCAAAGTCACCTCTGGGTAACGTAACACCAGTTCAGACCTGAGACGCTGAGGGCCAGACCCTGGACAGGAAATGAATCTGGTGACTCTTATCTCACTGTGAACCATCCCCATCGTCCTTTTCAAAATGTTTTCAATCTAAGACCACATGGCAGTCACATCACCACGGTGTTTGGGTAGTGCTAAATGTGTGCCCGGAACCCACTTACCTCCCCTTCCTTGCCAAACAAGCCCACTCACGTCACAACCTGCAGAAAAAGTGTGTGGCAGGGGTGCTGGGGGGCAGAACTGGGGTCACAGGGTGAAGCTGCGAGGCGGTCAACAGGGAGAAGCAGCAACAGGACCAGCACGAGGACTGCGGGCTGGTTTAGGACACGTCTCAAATGCTGAGTTCCCAAAACATTACTCCTCGGAGCCCTCGAAGGAAGACCAGCCACTACCCTCCACAGGATCTAGAAAGCGGCGGCTCACAGGAGTCCTCCAACACCCTTGGGCACTCACAGGTGCAAACAGCCAAGGAGAAAGGGGTCACTTTCCAACGGCTTTAGACGTGGAGGGCGGTGGAAGGGGGAGCCGGGCGGAGCTCCTGCAGGCTCTGCAGATCCGGCTCTGGCCACCGCTTTCCTCCACGACCCACACGCCCGACTCCTCGCTGCTGCGGCAGCACTGCACGTCCTCGCCAAGGACGAAGTCTGCTCCTCCTGGAGGGCCGTTCAGCCCCAGGCCTGTGGACGCCTCCCTGCTCACCTCTCTCGGTGACCTCTCTCTCCTCGGAATTTTTGGCGGTCGTCTCTGCCATCGTTGACCCAGAAAGTCTCTTGATGGCTTTCTTTTATTATTTAATCCTTATCGGCTAATTTTGTTCCCAGAAAAAAAGGTATCCCAATACACTACTTTATATAATTCAATATCTTAAAGTTAAAAAAACATACTATATATTGTTACTTTTAGTGACTGCAAAGCATGAAAAATCACGGCTCTAGAAAACTTCTCCATTAGTTTTAATCTTTTGTTGAAGCCTGAAAGATGAAAAATACAAGTTGTGAAATATCCTGGGTGCCAATGTACTGGGACCCCTAGGACAAACCAAGTCACACACTGCTCAAAGTCTCAACACAACTGAATCCCACTTTAATAATTAAATTTTTGTTATGAAGCCAAATGTACTAGGGTGGAGTGAGATCTAGGCGAGAACCCGTGGCCCCTGGGCAGCACTTCACAATGCCTGCTGGAAACCATGAATCCGACCCGCGGTACAACTGCGCCGGAGGCAGCACCAGTTCTCCACCTTCTGCTGGAGTTATGAGAACCCAGCGTGACTGTGTGAGTTATGACACACAGGTAGAGACCTCTGAGCACCACTGACATTTTCACTAGTAAAGGGAAACTGAATTACTGTTTCATAAATAAAGCTTTTAAAACATCTTTTTAAAAAAGAAGCCCATTAGGAAAAAAAAAACTTAAAAACCTTTCCTAGTGTTGGGGGATGGAGCCCCATAGGACTTAAAAACAGGGGCTATTGGCTGAACAATAACGGTCCACTGACTGAGCCCTTACTGTGCATGTCACATGAATGTCCTCATGTCACCCTCCCAACCCCAGAAGAGGTGACAGATGACGGAACGGAGCTCAAGCGGCTTGCCCAAGGCCACTCATCTCTTACGCAGCATGGTCCAGAATCGAATGCAAGGCGGTTAACCCAAACGCTCACGTTCTCAGCCGCGGCATTGTGCTACTTCACTCACTCCTCTCCCCGCTCGCAGTTCGCATAACCTTTTCCTCCCCAACCGCTAGAGCCCGAGGACCTTCTGCCAGGCTCAAGCTTCCGCCAGAAGACTCCGGGGAGGAGACCGGACTCACGGGGAGGGCCTGTGGCCCTCTGGCCATGCGCTGGACTTGGGCAGGTCCGGGGAACAGGAATCTGGCAAACTCTTGAGTTCCTTCCTCACTCTGCTTTGGTACTTGTCTTCTGACTGTGGAGGCCATCCTATCGGTACAGAGCCTCGGTTCTGGAACGCCTTCCATCTCGAACAGTTCTGTTCTCAGCCAGGTTGTTCACGGAAACAACAACTCAGATGTCGAACAGAACTTCGGCCCTCACCCCAACAACCCTTTCACGCAGATGCCTGTATGGTCAGTCACCTACACGAGTCTGTTTTCGAACAAAATGCTCCTCAAACAGCCTTCTGGAACAAATTACATTTGAGAGCAGAGGTTCCACTGTATGCAAAGCGAGATTCACGAGAACGGAAGTACAGGAAGAGAAAAGCAGTTCCTCTCAGCACTGCACACTCTCCGCCCACCTGCCCTTGCTGTTCCCTTTTCTTTAGGTAAAAGGTACTTGAAAACAGAGCCCAGATATTGGTCAACAAATGACCCAAAATAAAAAAGCAAAGTCCATTTTTGATTCAAAGAGGTCACTCCAGACACAAAAGAGTGCCAACTTCCATGAGCTGGGAACGCCCACAGCCCCACTGCTAGGCTGGCGGTAGAGCGCCTCCGTCTCACTCCTTCAGGTGGGGGCACGGGCTGGTCCTGGAGGCTTCCTGTCGCTGAGTCTCTTCTGTAAGTTCAAGAGAATGATTCCAAGGGCAAGACTCAAGCATAGCTGAAACAAAGGCCAGGGCGCAGCTGGAATTCAACAAATGTTACCTTGCAACTTTCTTTACCAGGGCAACCCGGGCATGAATTATCTGAGACATTTGTGGCTTGATCACAGTGGCAAAGCTGACATGAGGTCATGACTGCAGCGGCAGAAAGGAGTCCAAGTCCGCATCGCCGCGACCTCGTTTTGAATTAGGTAATGTAGGTAATCCAACATGTCTGGACACTTATTTATGATCATACAGATGAAAATGACCAGCCTGGCAACCATAAAAATCCTCAGGGGTTGAACAAATTGAAACAGATTTTTGAAGGCAGATATCGGGGGGAAAAACACTAATACCTTTAGAGGACTCTTTCATAAAATGAGGGACAGAGAGACTCACTAAACAGAAGCAACCAGATCCAACAGCAGGAGGGGTCGGTCTGCATGCAAACTGCCTGTTCTCCTCAGTTACGCCAGCCTAAAGTTGTCATTTAGTAAGTGCTGAAATCCACCATGCAATGTGCAAGTCAGCTAAAATGCTATTGTATACACAAGTCTTTTTACTCTATTTTATTTTTATTTTATTGATTTATTTTTAGAGAGAGGGGAAGGGAAGGAGAAAGAGCGAGGAGAGAAACATGGGTGTGTGGCCGCCTCCCAAGCGTCCGCCACTGGGGACCCGGCCTACAACCCAGGCACATGACCCGACCGGGAACCGAACCGTTGACCCCTCGCTTCACAGGCCCGTGCTCAATCCACTGAGCCACACCAGCCAGGGCCAGAAGTCTTTTTTATTTGCATCATTAAGACGTCAATTAACTTATGTTACAACATATATAATTAAGAAGTAATTATGTGCTATTTTCCTTAGCCTTGTGAGATAAATGTTGTATTACTACAAGAATAAAAGTTGTGATCCTTACTCAACTTTGGTGATTTTAAGAAGCCACATTTCAATGGAAGAAATGGGGACATAGGGAAGTCTATCCCTGCTTAAGCTGCGTCCCATATAGGCACCATCCTAGATATTTTGATCTAAGAAACATGCAGACCTGCAGACAATTTCTGAGTTTATGTGAGCCAAACTGAGGACGACTGCCAGGAAGCTAAGTCTCCAGGAAAGACACTTCTTTCTTGGTGGGTACAGGAGAGTTCATATTTAACATCACAGCACACAGAGATGGTGTGTGGGCAACAAGAGAGCACCGAGGGGCTCTGTGGTCCCCTGTCTGGCGGGGGGGGGGGGGGGGGTGCACTGCCCTGAGGAGTCCGGGAAAGGGGGTTACTTTGACTTTCCAAGGATGTGTTATCTTAAATGCAAAAAGCCAACACATAGGCTGACTGATGGTAAAGGTTGACCTTTGTCAAGGAAGCTGCAGGCCTAGGCCGTGACTACCCACCAAGACCTTTTAGTCAGGAATTTTACACTCAGACCACCCCGTGTGGTTGTCTCAGTCTCTGAGTTTCTAGGGCCCGCCGTGCAGACCTCCCCTGGGCTTGTCAGGTTTACTGCATGGCCCCTTTTTGTCCAAAGTCTTAATAGCAAGTTGACTGAGAATTATACTTTGATGTTCAAGCAAAAATTACCAGTTTCTAAGACACTAGAGAACAGTTTGAGATGAATAAGCCTCAGAGACAGATCCAAATGAAAAGATTCAGAAGCTGTTAGTCAGACGGGAACTCAGAAAAAGAAGAATTTGTCCACTGGTAACTAGTGGAGTGCCTACCATACCGAGGGGAGTGAAGCAAGAGACGAGGCGTGGGCTGGGAGGAAGAAAGGGGGCTGGAGAGGGTTAAGTGGTTAGGACTTAGAGTAGTCACTATGGAGTATGGGGAAGCTGACGGCGACACCAAGGCGACACCAAGGGACAACTGTGGCTCTCCAGCAAAAATCAGTGGAGTCCCCCCCCAAGCAGGCATTTGGTGTTGAAAGGGCACGTGGAATGGGGCCACGCTGGGCTCAGGCCCCAGCTCTGCTACTCACCCACTGGATGGCTTTGGCAAGCTGTGTATCATCCCAAAGGGTCTGTATTTTAAGTTCTGTTCGTACTGATGAAAACACAGGTACTGACCTTGGCTGGGCAGCTCAGTTGGTTGGAGGACTGCCCTGATACGCTGAGGCTGCGGGTTCAACCCGGGTCAGGGCAAGAATCAAACAATGAGTGCACAAATAAGTGGAATAAATCAATGTTTCTTTTTACCCTCTCTCTCAAATCAATACAACATTTAAACAACAAAAAGACATTGAAGTGCATGCCATAAGGATCTCTTTCTGCAATACACCGTCAGTTAATGTTCTCTCAACTAGTTGTACACATGGTTCGCATTATTCCATCCAACCCGTGAACAGTGTGCAGGATAAACACCTGACACAGCTCCCTGGCTTCTCACTTCTACCTCAGAGAAGGAGCAAACACCTGGCAACATCTTTTTTCTGGATTTCTGGTCTTAGGGAAAATAATCATAATGGCAGGGAATACGTGTGACTTTTTCTTGTAAGTCCTGAGCAAAGGCCACTTTTTTTGTTTGCTTTACCCTTTATTCAATCCAGTGTCTAAATAAGGAGTCCTTAACACATGGGTCCATGGACAGGATTTTGGAAAGGGTTCATAAACACCTGGAAATTAGACGCCAACTGGTTTTCCACACGCGTATTTGCAAAAACTTTCTTTGCATTTTCAAGGACATCCACAGACGCCTCTTCGCCAAATGGTAATGTCTCACAGTTCAGAGCCTTCACCGTTAGTCGAGCACTGGGCAAAGCCCAATTGCCGTGTACAGCTTAACCTACGGCGTGAAACGCTACACTGCAAAACAGAACAAAAACACAAGCACATGAACCCTGACGCTGGACGGGTGTGCCCACGCCAGTTTCGAAACGCGCTTTGCAGACTTCACCTCTGTTGAGTTTGACTAGTTGCGCTAGTTGAGCATTTCTTCACCTCAATTCACCCACCACGGGAAACAAACCAACACAAGCTCTTGGGCAAAGGGTCCATTCCTCCTCCACCAAGGCCACCCTCCTGGCTCCACAGCCTGGCACGTCGCAGGTGACCACGTGGCAGGGCCACGAGGCAGCTCTCAGGGTCCAGGTGGCGGCGCCAGCTCCCCACGTGACGCTCTCCCAAAGTCACTCACATTTCCGGGACTACGGCGTGTTTCTCCGCAGCCCTGCAGCGCCGCACACGGAAACCACGAGCCGCGGACTCACCGCCCGACTGCGCTCTTCCGAGCGCTTCGCGGAGCACACACGGGTCTCACAGCCCCAAAGCCAGGTCCGCGCCAACGCCTCAAACAAACACGGCGTCCAACACGTGACCAACGAGCAAAAACTCCAGCAGCAGACGCCGTCTCCCCGGCTGAGGCCCGCGCGCGCATGCGTGAGGCTGGGACGCCTCTCCTGGCGACGGTTTCCAAGCAGTTGTGCGACTGCGCCGCCGCAGGCCCAGTGTGCTTTGAAGGAGGGGCCGCTGATCTGGGCTGCGGCGCGCTTGCGCTCTAGCTGGACGCGGGCGTTTCTTTCCTCCCCTTTTTCGGAACTGGTTTTGAGGGGTAGATTCGAGTTACAAAATGGCGGCCTGGACCGTGTTCTGTGCTGTTCCCCCGGCAGTTTCCGGTTGAACGGGTGGCTGTCCCCGTCCCTGCAGAACCCGGAGAGACGAGGCTCTCAGGGGATATGGTGTGTGAGACTCGGGACTTGCTGATTACCGAGTCCTTCGAGAATCTCTGTGCACCGGGAGCGGCCAGGTGCTCTCACCCGGCGACGAGCAGCCTCTGCACACCGGAGCACCGCCGCGCATTCGAGCTTCGCCGCGCCAACAGTCCATCGAGTGCCGCGGCAGCCGCCCGGGAGGTGAGAGGTGGTCCCTCCTAGTAAGAAGGGACAAGGACAAGTGCCGGAGCCGGGTGCGCGGACGGCTGGGCGGGTCCAGGGTCTGGGGAGCCGAGCCGGATCGGCGACGTACTAGTAGATCTGGGTCTGGAGGGGCCTGGACCCTGGGAAGGAGGAGGCGGAATGAAGGGCTGAGGCTTGAGAATGGGACGCGGGGCGTGGGGGAAGCTCGGGAGGGTGGGGCGGGATGACAGCAACCACGCAGTCAGGGGTTGTTTGTGAGGTCGGCCTTGGGGTCGGCCTGTTGGGGCTGTGGTGTCTGATCTATCTAAGGCTCGCCGGGGTGCGGGGCCCCCACCGGAGGCCGGAGCAGGCCAGGGCTGCCCCGGCGAGGCCTTCTGCTTTACTTCCTAGGGGTTTCTCTCGGTACTTCTTTCCCCTCGGCCGTTCCATCTGTCTCTTCTCGCCCCCTTTGGCCAGGCTTCAATTTCTTAATGCGACGCCAGGCCATTGATCATCCCATTACTTTGTTCCTTTAAGAAAGAAGCAGTTTCATTCCTCCCCTCCCCCGCCCGCCCGTTCGGTCTCTGGGGTCCACCCCTTGTTCTCTTTTCCCTCGAGGTACTGCACAGTAGGTACACGGGTGTGGACTCAAGTTCAGCCCCCTCGGGCTGGGCAGGACTGGATGGCAGAGACCATCCCTCCCTCCAGTTACCAAGTTTCAGTTTCCCACCGCAGTGCTTCGCAGAAATCATCTCATAACTTGATGCCTTTTAACCATAAGCCCAAACGGTTTTTAAATTCCCTAAAACAGCTCATAAGTCTCCCAGGGTGCCAGGCCTGATTTTAAGTACTTCACAAGAATGTTTTTTTTTTCCTGACCTTGCATAAAAAGAAAAGTTACGGTATGAAGTGTCATGCTTTGAAATAAAATGGATTTAAGCTTGGCTTCTAATTCAAGTAAATTCTCTTCTTCCATAATAGAACTTTTAAGGTTTGGAGGAAAAATAGTACTTTATATCCTTCGCTTCTAACAAAACTTGCTTCTTTAATATTTATTAAGCCCTTCCTCTGTTCCAGGCATATTCTAAGTTTTTTGTTTATCACATTTACCTTTCATACTTCCCTGTTCTAAAGATGAAGAAACTGAGTCACAAAAATTAAATAACTTGCCTCAGGACTCATGCAAGAAAATGGAAAACTGGAACGCAAGCATCTCACTGTGGTGTTTTTCAAATGCGCGATGCCCCCGATCACTGCTGTGGCCGCAGCTGGAGCGCCTGTCACCACCGGGCAAGTCCGGCCAGCGCACAGCCCGCAGACCCCTGCCCCTGGTCAGGTGCTGATTGGCTGACCGTGGTGGAAGATGATGGTTTGGCTGTGATGATTATCTCTTCCACTGTGGGCAGGAGTTAGAGGTTGAAATTGTATCTTATTACAGTGTTTGCACTTGCAGCTGCACCTCCTTTTTCCATTTAATAATAAGTCATTAGCCGTTAATAGTTAATAGCAATAGAGGCTATTTCATCTTCCCCCCTTTTCTGCCCTCTGGTGGAAGTATTGGTTACTGCACAGGAAAAGGGCCCGAGGAAGGCGCGCAGAGACCTAGGCTCAGATAGTTCAAATTCAATGAGGACACAAGTCCATTGCTTGTTTTTGTTTGGATTTCAAAAATTAGTAGCAAAACTTGGCCAAATATCTGTGGGGAGACTTTAAAAAAGGATTCAAAGATTATTAGGATGTTACTCAAAGCTGACAACCCCTGTGTAGTGACAGGGTCAGATTTTGGAGCGCTTTGGAGTGTCGTCATTTGTGTTTTATTTTATGGACACTAAGATAAGTAGTTTGCGTATTAATGACCATGAAGTTCCAGAACTTACCCAGGCCCTGGGGAGCTGAGGGCAAAGCAGGAGGAGAAAGACTCTGGGGAAAGGTGTGGGCGGGCCTCAGGAGCCCCAAACTGGTGTATACGTTCCTGGGCAAGGTGGGGGGCGGAGAACCCGTTGAGCTGGTGAGTTAGCGCGCTCACAGGGGAGCTGTCAGCTGATTGTTTTTGTTTTTATAGCAGAGGAAACAGAGGGCAGGCACAGGCACCCTCTTTGGCCAGGCCTCGTGACCTCGGCAGAGCCGCACTGCCAGTCTCTGCTGCCACCCCGCCTGCCCTGCGTGACAGGGGTTGAGCTCAGGGCTTACCTTCAGAACGGTTGTAAACTCTCAGATTGTGAACCCATTTATATTAACTACATTTTGAGCTTTTAAATGGTGTCCTATCGCAGCAGTGTGCAGTTTGCGGTAGTTAACATTCAGTCTTGGGAAATGCGTTCACATCAGCAGTCTGCCGCCCAGGGAGGGGCCCGTGCTGTGGGGGTGGGACCACCGCCTCACCGCAAGTCCTGCCCGAGAATGGGCTTCTTCACTGGATCACCTTGAAGAGAATTTTAAATATTAAAAGTCTTTGTCTGTAGCAAGACCATAATTTGCATAGAATAAGTTAGTTGAGTACTTCTTGATTATATATATACAGTATTTAAGATGGCAGGTATTTAAAAAATCCACATTGAGGTGGCATGTTAGTTTTTCCCAGAGAGGGCTGGGCTCCAGCTGCTCAGAGAGCGCGCCAGGGCGCCTGCGCAGGCCTGCCCTGCCCTGCCCTGCCGTGGCTGTCCTCGCAGCCCCAGATTGGCTCTGACTCCTGGGAGCCCAGCACACCTTTGGGAAGGTCTCGGTGGTTCCCGGTGGTATCAGGAATGGTTTTTATCTCGTTTCATGCTAGAGTGAATTTTTTTAATTCTCTCTAAGAGTGCTCTCCTGGTCTAGAAAAGCAAACTTTTTACTTCTAAACTTTTTACTTTCAGGGTTGCAAAAATGGCCAAAAGGATTGCCGAGAAGGAATTGACAGACAGGAACTGGGATCAAGAAGATGAAGCAGAAGAGGTAAAAAGCAGTTTCCCTAGGAACAATTTCCCACTGTCTCTGCATTTAAACTTCGGTTCCTCGGGAAGACTGTGGGAGTGTGGAAAGGCCTCTTTAAGGCCACGCTGCACAGGAAACTGGGAGGTTTCCCTGGACCTGCGCTCAGTGTGGGCGTTGGTTCACTGCACTGATGTGCCTTGCCCCCTGCCCCGAGTCCCTGCAGTGCTCCGCTCCTTTGAAAAGCACCTCGCTCCTGAATTGCCTGTGTGCGCAGCATTCCAGACCCTTGGCCTTGTCGGGGCTGAGTCAGTGATCTCGTGCAAACCTGAGAAGTGGTGCACCACCCGCCACCCTGCAGATTCCTGGAGAGTCAGGTCGCCTCGTGACGCTGATCTTGAGACCAGCTTTATTTCCTGTTCTTATAGATCAGAGATACGCCCGCCACACACGCACACACACAACAGTGGCGTTAGTAGGAATAGAATTTAGAGTGACCTGGTTTCCTTGCCATCAAGATAAGAATGGTCTTCCCTGAGGAAATTTTCTATTTCACAGAGTGGAGCACAGCAGTTGGGTACTCCAGGCCGGTCTATAAGCAAGTTGGCCTGTGAAGTTGGCAAAAGAGTACCAAGTAAAAGGATTAAAACTAAATTAACCTGCAAAAGTGCGTCTGAGCTTTTTCTTAGACTGCTGTCTTCTTTCTGAGTCTATTTCCTAGTCACTGGTATTTTTTCCTTTACAAATACAAGTACTAATGTGGTTGCAGGAGTCAAAGTCACAGGCACACTAATATTTTAACGGGGCTTGTGACATGTTTAACTGATGTGGTGCTGCTTAACCAGGACTCCATAACTGAGTTTTTTCCAGATCTCACGTACGGCTCTGTCCGGGGTCTGGTGAGCCTCAGGCTACCATATAAAGGTTTGCTTTGACATTAAAATGGCTTGGGAATGAAAGGAGCTCCTGTGTGGATAGATTCACAGGAATGAGTGTGGAAGGGCATTACATTTAATTTGGGCAAATGGAACCGAATGCCCTCTTCTGGGGATGCAGAGATCTCGCCATTAAACGTCTTCTGCAGTAACTGTAGAACTTCTCACAGAAAATGTCGCATGCTGATCTGCAGGGAAAGGGAAGGAGGAGCTGAAGGCACAGGCCTGTAGTGCGCCCCTCCTCGTGGACGGAGCGCTCGGGGCGCCCCTGGAACACTTCCAGCAGGCACTTGGGGTCCCGTGCCTCAGTGGTCTTGGATGAAGGGCAAGTGGGCGGAGCTCTTTTAAAAATAGTGTGTTTCCGACATGCGGGTGTTACTGGGAGAGTGGGAGTGGGGCGGCACTGGGTCGGGGCACCGGCTGTCAGCGCAGCGTACCTGTCAGTAAAGCCTCTGAGTGCACGGGAGGCACTTGAAGACCGCGCTGAGTGGTGGGCACCACGGCTTTGGTGGGCCCGGCCTGGCCGGAGGTTGGCACACAGTCTTCTCTGTGGTTCAGGTCTGTGGGTTCTGGAACCCGTCTTGACTCACGTGACTGGCGTTGGAACAGATCATAGTAGACACGGCTTTATTGCCCTCTCTGCAAGTCGTGTTACGACTGCTAACAGCACTTAAAACCGGCAGGTGCTTGGCAGGCTTGCCCGGCCCAGCTCTCCCTTCAGCGTCCTCTCTCCTTTCTAGCCTTGTCTTGCTGCCATTGACTGTGTGCTCCCACAGGTGGGGACGTTCTCGGTGGCCAGTGAGGAAGTCTTGAAGAACAGAGCCATAAAGAAAGCGAAGCGGAGGAACGTGGGGTGCGAAGTGAGTATTTTCCCCCATTTCCCACCTGGGGGCAGTCAGATCAGTAGACGCTGGTTAAAGTGCTGGCCTCATGCGTGAGAGTCCTAGGTGTGGTCCCCCCAAAAAAACTGTAAACGGGAGCCGAGCCTTCCTGGAACAGAAGGCAGAATTGGCAAGTTACACAGGTGAAGGGGCAGCGAGGATGGCCTCAGAGAAGGCCAGAGACGGCGTGTCGGGTGGGAGCGAGAAGGGACAGAACTTGTCCCTGGAGTTGTGTGGGACTCACGACTTGAGCTGCATGGTCGGGTTCAGCAGTCAGCCCCACAGCGCTCGGCGCGGCTGGGTGCGTCTCGTCTGGCTGCGAATGATGTCCGGGCAGCCCAGATGTCTGCTGTACCGTGGCAGGGGACGCACCTACGCAGCCACACCTGCTGCCAGGGCTCTTCAGACTTTTTATTTAAAAAACAAAATTCCAAGTTCTTTTCTTGTCTAACCTCATTCTACAGACTGGCACTTAGTTGGATGTGGGTGTTAAAGTCAAGTGAGTTTCGACAGGGGAAGGGACAACTTACTGGGGAGGAAATGGCAGGTTTCTGTGTGGAAATTAGTCTGAGGGCCTGCGGGGCGGCTCCACTGGGCGGCTGCTCAGGACAGGAGTGGGGTGAGAGGTGCGTGCAGCCTGGGAGCTCCCAGAGGCAGGAGGAGCTCGGCCACACAGGTGCGGGCAGCCATGGGGCGCCGAGCAGAGGCCTGAGTGGAGCCCCCAGAGGGAGACGGCCTCGAGGAGGATGGCTGAGCTGTTGGCTGAACGGGGGCGAAGAAATAGAAGCCCTGTCGACATCCGTCCACACTTAGCAGGGGCAAGGGGCGTCCTCCCTGTTAAAGGAAATAGAACACAGGTGGATATTTGAAATCCACAAATAATTTTAGCTGCAACTTTTAGCATCAGGTTTCTGTTCGAGGAGTTAAGTGTTCTGTCATCCACTTAGAGGCTGGAGTGTAGCTTCTCCCCGGGAGCTGGCAGGTTTCGCTGCCTGCAGACCCGCTGGGGCGGGGCCGCAGTGGGGGCGGGGCCACAGTGGGGGCGGAGGCGGACCGGAGCAGGGCGTTTCTGTTTCTGTTTCCGTTTCCGTGGAGCCCAGATGGACATTTTCTCGTTCAGCTTTTTAGCTCTGGTTGTGCTGAATGTCTCACTCCTTTTAAAAAAAACAGTGGCTATTGAATTTTGGTCATGATTCTAGAACCAGTTTACTATCAGTAATTTCAAAAACAGCTATAAATACCACGTGGCTTTTAAACATCATGCAAAATAAAAGGGTCTGAAGGGCCGCCTTTCCCATTTCTCTGCAGATCGCCGTTACAAAATAACAGTTCAGTGTATTTTGGACTTTGAATCCTCAAAAACCAGATTTAAAGCATCAGAACCTAAGCTATATTTATTACATGTATTGAAAGTCATACAAGTCAGGGTCTGCCATTCTTGTCTGATATTGTTGCCATGAGTTTATCAGTGGTCTGCAACTGTCTGAAATTCCGTAGATGTGAGGAAACACTCGTGGTTTTTGAGAACTGTGCAGTGGTGTGAGGCCGACTGGCCTGTTTAGAAAAGGAAGAGTTTCCAGTTAAAGTAATTTCTCTGTGAGATCGTGATTGTCATCATATGTGTGGGAACTTACAGTTTATGCACACTCTCAGGCGCCTGAAGCCTGCTGTCCGTGACAGAGTTTTGGGAGTATTTCCTGCAGCCTCCCTTGCATCCTTGGTCTGAGATCACCCCCCAACCCCGTGGCTTAATCACTACCTTGAATGGAGAAAGGGTCTTACAGAAATTGTCATGACTTCAGCAAAGCACAGTAAACACTGAGGGAGCCATTCTTCGAAAGTCCTCAGGGACAGAGCAGCAGCTTTACAATCTGCTAAGAAATGCCAAGCATTCCGAAGCCTCTTGGCTTAGAGATGGGGAGCCGGCAAGGGTGGGAGCAGCCCGCTAGAAAGACCCGTGGAAGGGAGCAGCCGGCGAGTCAGAGGGGAGCGCTGCCTCTGTCTTTCGTGGCTGCAGAAAATGTGCATTGGAGAGGCACCTCGACCTTCTGGGTGTTTGTAGGCTGAAAGCAGGTGGGAAGCTATGGGTTTTGTTGGAAACTACAGGTTAACTGGGTAAAACACTTTCAGTTTTCCTAATTTGACCTTGTGCAGCCTTGTTAGGTAAATTGTGAGCGGTAGGTACTTGAAAGATACTTAGTTCGGGGCTTGGTTATGCTGAGAGTGTGTTTTCAGTTCTGACGCTGAGCAGTGGGTCTGTCCATCACTGTGTTTTTTCTCTTCCCTTTGGTATCTTACTGCTCTTATCTTGATTCGGACTGTGCTCGACTCTCCGAGGCAGCTCCCGTCTCCAGAGCTGTGGTTGTGAAAAGTTCTCCCGTGCGAGTCTGGTCCAACTGGCGGGGTCCTCCGCGCCGGTTGTGTGAGGATCCCAGTGCCATTCGGCCGTCGTAGCAGCAGCAGCAGCATGAGTTTGCTTCTTGGCTACGGCACCTTATCTCATGTATGTCCTTTCTTTATGTTTCAGTCCGAAAGTGGGGGGGCCTTTAAAGGCTTCAAGGGTTTGGTTGCACCTTCCGGAGGAGGAGGGTTTTCTGGATTTGGTGTTTGTGCTGGATCGAAGCCTTTGGAAGGACTGTCCAATGGGAACAGCGTGACCGGCGCCTCTCCCTTCTCCAGTGCCCGGGCCACCCCCGAGACCAAGGCGGCCTTCGGTAAGTCAGCTTCCCTCCCCCCACTGACACCTATGTGAAGGTGATCCAGGAAAACTCACTTCACAGAGATGTTTTTCTTGTATTTAGGTCCTGGGGCTGTACGAGCAAACGCTACAAAGAAAAGGGAAGGGGGTTAGAGACATGTTGGCCGTTTATGAATTTGGGCAGAGCACGAGCTTTCAAGCCAGAATAGACCTAGATTCTGTTCTCAGCTCTGTTGCTTGCCAGCTCCGAGACCTTGATAAAGTTCCTTAACCTCTGGGCCTTCAACTGGGCAATAAGAAGGACCCTCAGAACTGACCTGAGGGTCAGAGGAGGAGGGGAAGCTCTGGGCAGGGCCCGTGAAGGCCTGCCCTCCCGGCCCCTTGCTCGGCCTTGCGGGTGCGGACTTCTACCTGGTTGGCACCCAGCGGAAACCTGGGGCTCCTCCCCTCAGGGCACATTTCGCACGGCGGATGTTGGTTGCCTGGTTGTTTTTGGAGAGACGTAGTCAGAGCTTTGGGGATTAGCAACAGAGAATGGGGACCTGGGCGGGAGCCCCGGGTTCTTGGAGGTGATTGTTGGGACTGTAGGCAGTGAGTTGTTTGAAATGTGCGCAGAGTTTCATTTTAACGAGGCAGAATGGTTAATGGAGTGAAATAAGCACTTCCTTATCATATTTTCTGTCCTAGAGCCTTGGGGGCTGAGTTTTATATTAATGATATTTTGACAGTTGTGAGTGAAATGGCATCCTTTTAAAGGAAAAAGATTATTTTAAAATTACTAACACAAGCATGTAAGAGATACTGCCCTCGTATAAAGTTTGTTTTGATTTTTGTGACAACCAGATCCTAATTAGTAGATGTGCGTGCACTTCTTGAACTGTCACCAGACTGGATGCAGTGAAAGCAGAAAATAGGAAGAATGACATAAAAACCTAGATGACTTAGTCAAGTCAACTTCTGTATAAATCTTAAAACTTGAATTTCCTGTAGGATCTGTTGCTGCAAATGGCCCCACCTCCTTGGTGGATAATAAGATGTCAGATCCCAAAACCAACGGTGACAGTCAGCAGCCCACTCCTGCCCCGGCCCCTGCGCACCGAGGGAGCGCCTATCACAAGCAGCTGGCGGCCTTGAACTGCTGCGTGCGGGACTGGATAGCAAAGCACGTGGACGCCAACCCGCTGTGCGACCTGACGCCCGTCTTCAAAGACTACGAGAAGTACCTGGCGGGCATTGAGCAGCAGCTCGGCCACAGTGGCAGCAGTGACCCCGTAAGGGAACCCAGCACAGTGTCACTTGACACCCAGTCTCCCGCCCTGTTTGGTTCAACCAAGTTACAGCAAGAGTCCCCGTATGTGTTCCCTGGTGACAGACGGGAGGAGGGCGCCCCTGAAAAGAAGATGGAGGCTGTGCCTGAAAATAGAGGGGACCCGCCACCCGCCGCAGCAAGTGCCTCCTTTAGTTCCGGCAAGAAGGTCGATGGTTCCGTTTTTCGCTTGTTAAACTCTGGCCCCCTGGCTGGGTTTTCCCTTCCTTCTGGAAACTCCAGTTTATTTGGCAAAGATACTACCCAGAATAAGCCAGTTTCTTCACCGTTTTCCATTCAGACGGTGGAGAGGCCAGTGGACGGCGGCAGTGCTGACTGCAGAGGTAAGCGTCAGGCTGGCCCTGAGTCCCGTGGGTCTGTGCGAGCCCTACCCTGGTGGCGTAGGCACCCCGCTGTCAACTTGTGAGCCGTGTGGGATCCTGGGCCAAGCTGACCAGCCTTTCTTTATTTTATTTTTTAATTTTTACTTACGGATTTGAGAGAGACATCAGTGTGTTATTCCACTTACTCATGCATTCGTTGGTTGATTCCTGTACGTGCCCTGCCCGGGTATCAAAGCCGTGACCTTGGTACACCAGGACGCTGCTCTGACTGCGCTGGCCAGGGCTTGAGGGGCCTCCCTGAGTCTTTGCTGCCATATTACAAAATGGAGTGAGGCCTGTTTTGTAGGGTCATTATGAGGGTTAAAAATATAGAAAAATTAAAAATCTAAAATATTCTGACTCTGGAAAGTATTGAACACATAGCTTTGCATGTAAAAAAGAATTCGGTGAATTAACATACTTGGGAAAATTGTGGGTTTTTTTCTTTACTACTTTTTTAAAATACATTTTATTGATTATGCCATTGCAGTTCTATTCCCCCCTTCATTCCCCTTTACCCTGCACACCCCTCCCCCACCATTCCCCCCCTTTAGTTTATGACCTCCTGTCTCAAGTTCTTTAGATTCTATGTTTCCCATACTATCCCTGGCCTCCCCCCTATCTATTTTCTACCTACCGTCTCTGCTACTTATTCTCTGTACCTTTTCCCCCCTTCTCCTCCTCCAACTCCCCTGTTGCTAACCCTCCATGTGATCTTCATTTCTATGGTTCTGCTCCTGATCTAGATGTCCTCTTAGTTTGCTTTTGTTTTAGGTGTGTTGTCCTCTTAGTTTGCTTTTGTTTTAGGTGTGGTTCTTAATAACTGTGAGTTTGCTGTCCTTTCACTGTTCATCTTTTTTATCTTCTTTTTCTTAGGTAAGTCCCTTTAACATTTCATATAATAAGGGCTTGGTGATGATGAACTCCTTGAATTTGATCTTATCTGAGAAGCACTTTATCTATCCTTCCATTCTAAATGAAAGCTTTGCTGGATAGATCAATCTTGGATGTAGGTCTTTGGATTTCATGACTTGGAATACTTCTTTCCAGCCCCTTCTTGCCTGTAAGGTCTCTTTTGAGAAATCCGCTGACAGTCTGATGGGAACTCCTTTGTAGGTGACTGTCCCCTTATCTCTTGCTGCTTCTAGAACTGTCTCTTTCATTTTAATCTTGGCTAATGTAATTATGATGTGCCTTGGTGTGTTCCTCCTTGGGTCCACCTTCTTTGGGACTCTCTGAGCTTCCTGGATTTCCTGGAAGTCTATTTCCTTGGCCAGATTGCGGAAGTTCTCCTTTATTATTTGTTCAAATAAGTTTTCCACTCGTGGCTGTTCCTCTTCCCCTTCTGGTACCCCTATAATTAGGATGTTGGAACGTTTAAAGATGTCCTGGAGGTTCCTAAGCCTCTCCTGATTTTTTTGAATTCTTGTTTCTTCATCCTTTTCTGTTTGGTCTTTTTTTTCCTCCTTCTGGTCCACTCCTTTGATTTGAGTCCCAGTTTCCTTTCCATTACTATTGGTTTCCTGTGCGTTTCCACTCATTTCAATTAGTTTAGCCTTCATATGTTCCTCTAATTTGTGACTAAAATCCACCAGTTCTGTGAGCATCCTGATAACCAGTGTTTTGAACTGTGCATCTGAAAGACTGGCTATTTCTTCATCACTTAGATTTATCGGCTCTGGGGCTCTGAATTGTTCTTGAGCCATGTTTTGATCTGTTTGTGCCTGTTACTTACGAGTAGAGGCGCCTTAGGTGTTCACCAGGGGGTGGCCACCCAGGTTGCTGGTTTGTGATGCTGTACGTGGGGGCGGGTCAGAGAGAGGCCACCCAGGTCGCTGGTTTGTGGTGCTGTATTACGGGGGCGGGGTCAGAGAGGGACCGTGGCAGTCCCCTCTTTCTCTTCCCACCACTGGGGCCTGCGTTGTCCGTCTCACCACTCGCTCCTTCACCAGTTTATCTGTGGGTGAATGTGTGACTGTGTTCAGCCCTCAGTGGGTCCGCCCGCTTCTCCACACCTGGGATCCGCCTACGGCTGCCGGAGTGCCTGGGTTGCGCACCAGGGTCGGTCCGATGGATCTTTCTTTCCTGCCCGACCCCGCTCTGCTGCTGGCTCTGCCCCTCTTACCGGTTTGGCTGAAGGGTTTGTTGTTGTCAGACTTCCGTATAGTTCAATTTTCTGTGGTTTGGTTGCGTTTTTGTTGCTAAAACTGTTGTTTTTAAACTTGGTTGTGTGAGAAGGTGCAGTGCTTCCACCTACGCCTCCATCTTGGCGGAAGTTTGGGAAATTGTGTTTTATTCCACTGCATTGTTTGTATTTAGCAGATTTGGTTATAAATAAAGTCCCATAACAAAGCAGGGATGTTAAATTTAAAAGGTAGACTTTTCATAGCAGGGAGAAGACATTAAATGTCTTCCCAAGACATTGGGAAGACATTTAACGTCTGGGTTACAGCCTCCTTCCAGAAGTTTCTGCTGTGTGTAGTGTCTGTCCTCAGTGAGGTGAAGAGGCCGGACCTTGGTCCCAGCCCCTCCACCCCCTCCGGGCTCTGAGCTCTCTGAGAAGGAAGGGCTGTGTCGTCAGCCTCTTCCTGCCTGGTGGCTGCGAGCAGCAGACATGCTCTCACGGTCCCTCTCGGGTGGTGACACGTGATCCTGGAGGGGGAAAACCACAGTTGGTTGCACATTTTTTATAAGCTGCGTTTTCCTCTGGAGCTAAACTTGGTCACTGGTGCGTCTTGCCCCGCCTTCCAGCATGTCCTCGGGCAGGGGCCTTCTGGGGCGAAGTGTAGGTGAAGGTGTCCGTTTTGACTTCCCCGCTGCCCTGGGCAGGATGACTGGGGAGTGGCCTAGGCCTAGGCCGGTCACAGGGACGTGACGCTGGTCTAGGGATGTGGCATTTGAGTCAAGCCTACACCTCTGCAGGAAGGCCCTCATGAAGCACTCAGTGCTCACCTTGTGCTGGTCACATGGGATGCATGGGAAGGACTTGGGAGAGCTTGTTGAAACCTCAAATGCACCCCAGAGAACCCCGCTGGGGGCCCTGCTCTGAGAACCGGGGCTCTGGAGCGCCTTCCCCAGACTCAGGGCTTGTGGCTCGTCTGGGCGCCAGAGCTGTTTCTCCAGGGGTCGCTTTTTAACTTAGGGTTTGTGGGGCTGCCTTTCTCTTTAAGAGGGTGGGTGTTTGCATCTAATGCAGGGTCTTAAGAGCTCCCCCGTGCTTGGGGCGGTGGTGTGGAAAGGAGCCGGAAGCGCTGTTCTGGCTCAGTGGGGTGTGGGGTCGGAGAGGCCTTCGATTCCGATGAGGCTGCAGTTGCTTACTGCAACTTGGCCTGGGGGTGATTTTTCAGACAGCTCACCCTGCGAAACACCGTTTCTGCTCCCCAGCTGATCGATGGCGACTGTCCCTTGGTGCGGTGCGGGTGTGGTCACGGGAACATTGGGTGATGAAGATGTTAGAGCCTGTTGGAGACTGCAGTTTCTCCTCAAATCCATTTTTAGAAAGTACAGAGTTTAGGCTTCCTTTAGGTGCCGGGAAGGGGAAGTACAGAGGTATCTGTACCTCTGGGCCCAGGCATCTGGGTGCCGGCAGGGGCCGGAGGAAGATGGTGCTCATTGGTCTGTCGACCCTCCTTGACGTGAGTCTGGTCAGGAGGTCCCGCAGCTCCCTGATACACAGAGCGTCCATTCCTTACCTCCCCTCCTGCGAGAGGCACTTTTGGGCAAGGGACTGTTTTTGTGAAACTCCAGCCCCAAGCGCGTCTGCAGCAAAGCCAAGCGGGAGCTCTGAGCCCGAGGCCACGGGAGTGGAGCCGGCTGGGAGGAGATGGGGTCGGAGAGGCCCAGTGGTTCTCTCTCTTACAGGGTGACTTGAGTTTTCTTTGACAGTTTGTATATACACTGAGTTATAAGCAAAGATGTTTTGTCATTGCAAGGCTTTCTACCGATTAACATTTGTTTTAAAAAAAGTATGTTCCCATTAACAGTTGTTCTCATTTTTCACAAAACAATTAAAATCCAGTGGGCGAGTCCCACTCCATCCCACACACATACACACAGAAAAGTTGGTATCAGCTTACATGACATTTTTAGGTTGAAATGGGGGTAGATCGCCAACTTTGTCGAATTTTCAAGCTCTTGGTTCAACTGGCTGAGCTGGTTTTGTTTCTGTGAAAGGTGGGGACGAAGAAGAGAGTGATGAGCCGCCCAAAGTGGAGGTTGCAGAAGTCAAAGAGGAAGACGCTTTTTACTCCAAAAAGTGAGTGCCACTCTGGGGTCCCCTCAGTGACCGCGTGTCCACACGTGGGTGGGCTTCTGGCTGGAGGGTGTGCGGTGGCCGTCCTGCGACCCAGTCTCGGGCTGGCAGGGCCTGCTCCCTGGACGGTGGCAAGGAGCCTTCTCGGTCTGTCCCTTTGGAGACACAGCATCTGAAAGACCTTGCTGGGCTGGGCCTCCTCTCTCCCGCTGACGCAGCTCTTCTCTGCATTGAGAGGGCTTCACGTGGGCCTTTTCTCTCCCCTCCTGCCCCCAGCTCATCTGCCTCTCCTCTCTTTTTATTCTCCCCTCCCTCCTCTTCCTCCTATGGCCCCCCACGAGGAAAGTCCCTGTCACCGAAGGCAGGTCCCCTTCTGTTTTCACACGGAGGTGCCTCTGACGCACCTGGAGACCCGGTTCGCCCTCGAGGATTTCCTCGCAGCTCTGCACACTCTCCCTTCCCGTTAAGGGTGTGTGAACGCCGTCTCCCCCGCTGATGGGAGCCGCCTCGTTCTTAAATGCCTTGGGGTGACGTGGGTTAACAGACTAATGCGGGTGTCGGCGTCCAGCTCTGCGCCACGTCACCTGTGGGTTGCACTGTGCGCTCAGCGCCAGGTCAGACCCCCTTCCGTCAGCGTCCCTTGGGCCTGTGTGTTGAGTGCGAGTGGCCGCTCAGAAGAAAACAGAGGGAGAGGTGGACTGATCTCGTCTCTCGGGGAGAGGAGACTCGTGCCTCTGACACATAGTTGCTCAACACCATTTTGGCCATTTTAGAAGATTCCCTAGATGTATTTTTCTAATTGGGAAACTTGAGACTAATGAGTCAGCAGTTCTTGTAACACGAATCATCATATCCCATGAGGTTTTCGAGTGGTCATGACTTCTGAGAACTTTGAAAAGAAGTCAGCCATTCTGTTGCCTGTTTTAAAATGTAATTACGCGGACGACACAAAGGAGGGGCCTTTTTCCTCAGACGAGTGCTTTCTCCTAATCGGAGTGAGTCTGAGGAGCGGTGGTTTCGATTGTTCGTGAATAACCTGAGGAGCCACGAGACGCAGCGGCCAGCAGACGTCTGATTGCACGGTCGTTAATCAGGAGACCGGAATTATTGCAGGAGCCCTGGGGAGAACTCAGAAATGAGAAATGGGGGGGGGGGCTGGGGGCAGAGTGTTTGTCCTGTGTGGGCTCTTGTCTTTGGAGGACCAGACTGGGGGAGCAGAGTGTTTGGCCTTGACTTTGGCAGACTTGAGAAAAGGTAGTTTTGAAAAGTATTACTAAAAAATGTTCCATGGGACATCATGCCCCTCTCCTTTTTTGGAGAATGAATAAAAACTTTATTCTCTTAAAAAAAAATGTTCCATGGGGCCCACTATCTAAACTACCGTGACGAAACGGGAGGGTTCTCGGTGAGGCACCGGCTGCTCCTGCTCTGGCGGGTGCCCGGGCCCGGTCAGTGTGGGTTTTCCTCGCAGGCGTGTTAGCTCGTGTTACAGAACGGACTTGATTTGTCGTCATGTGTCTGGCTGCACCCATTGTTTTTCTCCACAGGTGTAAACTATTTTACAAGAAAGACAATGAATTTAAAGAGAAAGGTGTAGGCACTCTGCATTTAAAACCTACGGCGAATCAGAAGACACAGCTTCTAGTGCGAGCAGACACCAACCTAGGTGGGTGCCTTGTCCCTCGGGCTGCAGCGTGCGCCAGCCCTTCCCCCGGCCGAGTCCAGTCCCTGAGATTGTCGTGCAGGCTGATGCGGTTTTTGGGGGGGGAGTCGTTCCGGCACACGCATCCTGTGTTTCCGGACTGACTCGGGTGCTGCAGTGGCCGTGTGTAGGACGTGGGGACTGGAACAGCTGTGGCCGAGGAGGAACCGTCATGGTGCTCGTGTTCCTTGGTGTCAGAAACACGTCTGACAGGCTGTAGGTAAATTGGACAGTTTAATAAACACACGGGGGGAATTCGTCATTTAAAGGAACCCTTTTTAGATAGCAGATAGTCACTAATCCACCCCTCAGCCCACGCCCAGCGTCGGCCTAAAGCAGTCCACGGAGGAGGGGAGTCTGGCAGGGCTGGCAGGGCTCAGAGCGAAACTCGGAGGCTCTGTCCCTCCTGCGAGCTTGACTGTTGTGTGGCCTGTCACGGGGGTGCCACTCCGACCCGGTGAGCCGTAGCAGCCCCCGGGACACAGGTCTCTCTGCCGGCCACTCTTCCTTTTGTCGGCCTCTCAGTGGTGACTCCGGGTTATGCCAGCGTGCTGGTTTCTCGGGACAGGAGTGGGCGGACTTCAGGGGCTGCTGTGGTTCTTGAAGGCAGCTCCTCCTCCTCCTCTTGAAGGCAGCCAGGTGGAGTCCCCGTCCTGCCAGTGCCTCATGGGCCTCTCAGGGCACCGTTGGACCCTGCCTGCTTTTGGGACATTCCTGTGGCTCCCAGTTTTCGGTCCAGGAAGCGAGTTGCCGTGGTGTTCAGTGTTTAGCCTCTGGTAGCTCCGTTTCCGTGGAGCTGCCGTCTGTGTGACTCGGGCCGTGTTTTGCAGGTAACATACTGCTGAACGTCCTGGTCCCTCCCAGCATGCCGTGCACCCGGACGGGGAAGAACAACGTGCTGATTGTCTGTGTCCCCAACCCCCCCGTGGACGAGAAGAATGCCACCAGCCCGGTGACCATGCTGATTCGGGTCAAAACGAGCGAGGACGCAGACGAGCTGCACAGGATCCTGTTGGAGAAGAGGGGCGCCTGAGCACCCGCGGCCGGGCTGCAGGGCGCGGCTCCTGCACAGCCTCAGCGTAGTTAGCTTTTCTTCTTTCGTTGACGTTCTCAGAACTTTTAGATAACCTAAAACTTTTGTGAGGAAAATCAATATGGCCAATAAACCTTTAACGTTTAGTGTCAAGAGACTGTACTCTGCCTTCCTGAGAGCTGATGTATAAAATACATTAGAAAGAAATTTCGGGAAAGATTTTTCTGTTCATTTACTAAACCAACCACAAGTGAATTCCTACGGACTGAATCAGGGTATCGATTGGATTTCCAAAGGCTTTTCTGACCTGAGGTGCGGGCGAGGCCTCCGACAGCGGAGTGCCCCGAGGAGCCTGGCCCGGAGCCGCCTTCCCTCGGGCTGGGCCCGTCCCTGAGGACAGCGCTCTCCCACGTGAGCCGCGCCGCTGCGCCGGGACCACCAGCCTCACCGCTTCTGTGTTCCTTCCAAGCTGCATCTGCATGGTGGGGATCGGATCGCCCCTTCTGCGTGGGGCCTGCAGCAGCCACGGGCTTCCACCCTGGAGAGGCTGTTGCCTGTGATTCGGGACCTGCGGCTTCGTTTCAGAAGAAAACGAGTAGCTTGTTCTTTGGTTTTGTAGTTGTATTCACGAGGTGCTGTTATTTGTGTCCCCCCCGGTGACAGGGCAGAGGGGGTGGCCAGGAGTGAGGTTTGAAAGCACAAATGTGGTGGCTCTGTAAACCGTGGGCAGTGAGCCCTGGGAGACCAGGTGAAGTCAGAGGTAGAGCGTAGACAGAAGGAAGTGAGGATGTTTAGTTATTTGTACCAGGGTCGCCCCTGTGGATCTCAGAACTGCTTACTACTAAGTCCCAGGCACTTTCCCTGTACACGAGCCATGTGACTCCCCCAGGAAGCACGCCGTGTGGCCGTGCAGGAGAGCGGGGGTGCCGAACGCTGCCTCTCACTCCCACGCCGGGCCGCTCGGCATCCGACCTGAGATTCCCGTCAGGATGTCCCCTGGGAGGGGCCGGGCGCCTGAGCACCGGGTCTTTTCTCCAGGGTCAGGCCCCCGACAGTAGCGTTCTTGGAGGGCCGGGCACGTGTGTAGCTGTGAACCTCAGCGTTGAGAGGTCCGTTTTCATGAACCTCTGGTGCCGGCAGCAGGGGGTCTTGTTTAGTCAGGTCAGAGTCAGTGCCTGAGGCTCCTACTTGTAATAATAAACACAGGGTCGATGCTGTTATGGTGGCCCTGGCCCAGCCCCGTGCACCTGGGTTGACCCGCTTACCCAGCTGTTAGAAGGATGAGGAAATGGGGGTGGATTCGGGTGTGTTCCTGCCTGGCCACTGGTGCCCGTCCCAGCGGGAACGGCAGACCTTGGCGGGGGCGGGCGGCCCCAGGCCCCTGCAGTGCTTAACCACTGGATCTGGGAGCCTTTGCCTGTGGGCGGGTTTGCAACTGGAGGGGCTCAGACACCCCTGTACATGTAGTTTCTACCTTTTTAAGGTAGTGGATGTGTGTGGCTTTCCTTCCTAACATTCCCAGCAAACTCGCTGCTAAGACTCACTGTTACAGTGAAATTACAGGGAAAAATGTGATGTGTATACCACAACTCAAAAATGTGATGTTTTCCTAAAATGTTTGCGCTTAGGAATTGGTTGGTACCCACTTGAACTGTGTGCTAGTGTGCAAGGGCCTCCGGATGTGTGGGTTTTACCGCCAACCCCACGTCCTGTGTGGTACCGGGGAGGGCCCTTTGCCCCGGAGGGCGGGCCAACGTGTTCTTCCCCAGCGAACTGTTGATCCGTAACGAAGTGTTAAGTCTGAAAGGACTCGGTGTGGGCCACAATTCTCATCTTTGGTTGAAAGATCTATAAAGTGGGCCACATACAGGGCCCGAAGTGATGTGTATCTCCCTTCTGTCCAGAATCAGGCACGTGGCACCTGGATGGGCGCCGAGCATCCCAGTGGCCTTTTCTCGAAGTGGCGTGTGTCCGTCTCGCCCTTCCGAGCATTCCCAGTGGGCACGACGTGGGCTGCGTGCCATCATTAGCGAGTTCCTGGCGGAAAGCGTGCGCTGAGGTTCTGAAGGTGTTCGTGTTGCATCTTCCACGGAGGGGCAAGTCTGACCGCCGCGGGTCTGGTTTCCTTTAACGATGATTGTTTTACCATTTCAGTTTCCAAGTCACTTTTCATGCAGCCAGAAACTTCCACCCGATGCTCCGTCTTCCTGTCAGTTCTGACAGCGGCTCACGGAGAAGGCCTGTGCGGTTTTGTCTTGAAGGTCGAGAGTCATTTGTTTTGGAGCATTTGTCAATCATTCCAGAACAGTCCAGATGCGAGCCCTGTGCCCTGGAAGGCTTTGGAGACTAAGGGTCTCCAAACACCAGTGTCCATTCTCATTTCAAAAGTGAGACTTTAGAGTCGAAACGGATTGTCCCGTGGTAGCAGCAGGTGAAGGGAGGAGCCTGCTGAGCCGGCCTTCCAGGCCGTGAGCCCATGGCCTCGGGTGATCTCACAGGAAGGACTGAGGACTCTCCTTTTGTGGACACAATTGTAACAGAAATGGAACACTTCCTAGCAATCAGATGGAGAAATTGTTTGCTTTCTATTTTAAATGGGAAATTGCTTTTTAAATACTTGAATTGTCAAGACAATGTAATTTCAGTTGTATTGGTTTTCACATGAGCCCATTGAGGAAGTGTAATGGCCCATGAAATGTGAATAAACGACCAGGAAACAAAAGCTGTGTGTTTGCCACCAGCACGGTCTTCCGAGGCGCCCCTGGTGGCCACACCAGGCTCTGCAGGAGGAGCCCTCATCTCGGGTAACAAGCCTGCTGGTACAGGCCACTTCCAAACCACGAATCAGAAGTTTGTGGGCTTCACTGTGGTGGGCGTTTTATATTTGTTACCCGGGTTTGTCCTCACAGCAGGCCTCCCGAGCACGTGGGCCCTGGGGTGGGCATCCCGAAGGCAGATGTTTTGGGGCGCTGTTGCTTGTAGGTGACCGAGTGGGCTCAGGACCTGTGTCCACGTCCCTCTCCGTCAAAATTCTGAGCCCTCTTAAGGACATTGTAAAACCAAGAGCATCAAAATGATCAAGAAAAGACATATTTTGAGTTTATGTAACTTTAAAAGGTTCAGTGATTCCGAAAATCACTATTGAGGCATTCACAAAGACAGTATCAGGACAGGGTTTGTATTTTTTTAAGGTTTGAGTTGTTTGGCACGGAGCTGGTTTATAGGAGGTGTGCCCTGATGAAGGGAATGTTACCGAGACTGACGTGGCCGCCTACCCAGGGGTTCCTCCGGGGCTCACACCACCTCATGAGGTGCTGCTGTAGGTGCTCAGCGGAGCGGCTAGGCTGGGACCCCCTGGACCTGTCGGTCCCGGACGCAGCAGCAGCCCCGAGGGACGTGGACAGACCGGGCTCGCCCCAGACCCGCTGAGGCAGAACCAGGTGGGAGCCGGCACCTTTTATTAAGCTATAACTCACACACTATAAAATTCACTCATTGTACAATGCAGTCATTTTCTGTATACTCACTGAGCTGTGCCCCTGTCCTCACCGTCTAGTTCCAGAATGTTTTCTGGGCTTGAACAAGTGGTTTTGATACACGTGCAGATTTGAGAACCACAGGCCACATACGCGCTCCCTACAACTTCTGTTCAAAGGTACCCTGTGACCGCCTCATCTGGCACACAGCGGGGTGGGGGAGAAGCAGCAGCGACCTCAGACCTGTGGGCCCGGGCCAGCCTCTCGTACACACGTCTCCCAGGGACTGGGTTGTGCCTAGGAAGGCAGGGGGTGGTTCTGCTTCACAGCTGAGAAAACCCAGCCCAGGTGGGGACCGCAGCCCGCAGGTTAGCCGCGGCTTGCAGAGGGGCCGGGCCCCTCACACTGATGCCAGGCTGCCGCCTGGAGGCACACGTGTGCCCAGGAAAGGGCTCAAGTTCCTTGGCTTCCACAATTGCCTAAGACGTTTTGAACAAAATTGTTTACTTAAAACATAGTCATGAAAGTTCACTAACAACTGTGGTTATTTCAAACTGAGCGGTCAAACTTTTATTAAAGTCATATTCCAGGATGAAAGACCCTTGGTCCACATACGGGACAGAAGGCTTGTTAAACCTGTGGGCTCCTGTACGAGCCAAGTCAGGAGGGAGGGAGTTCAGCACGAGGCTGTGAGCAACAGAAAAGACATCTTTTATCATCCCCCAGACAAACATTCCCTTATATCAATTATCCAGCTGCCGGTCAATCAAAGAAAGTACATCATGTTTACACACTCAGCTTGTACACACATCTACCATGAGCTGTGTGGTTGTGCAGGTTCGGTTCCTTTGCCCCCCTCCCGGGATAAAATCCCCACCGATGTTCCCTCCCGGTCAACATTTCCTTCTGAGTGAGGGCCTGCCAGTACTTTGTAAAAGTCCTTCTCGGTCAGAATTAATGAACTGAAACGGCACGACTAGGCAATAAACAGGAGTGAGGTTCTTGGCGGTGGCTTCCAGGGTAGACCTTCCCTAAATAGCAAACATTTCCCCCGGAAGAGTAAATGCTTTGAATGGACCTCCTGATTAGTTAACGAGAAGGGGTTTGAGCAGGGCAGTAAACCCCTGGTCTGTAACCCACGACCGGCCTCCTTCACCGCCACCATCTCACTGTCTGCCCGGGGCTGCCATGTGGGAAGTTCTGGCCGCGACGTTTCTAATGCGGTTTCCGAGAGGTGCCAACCTGATGCGGCGTCCCTCACCACATGGCTTCCAGGTGTGCGTGTGCTCCTCTCTGACCTCCCTCAGACCCCTCCTGTCTGCAGGGCCTTCCCTCCACCCCCCACCTGCGGCACGGAGCGCACGTGACCTGGGGGAGGAAGAGCCCACTGAGCGAGAAGGGCTCGCGGCTGCTTCCATCCGTGAGGGACCTGCAGGGACAGGCTCTGGCGGTCGGCCTGAGTCATTACAGAGCAAGGGAGCAGAGAGCCCGAGGCCCCAAATCCATCTTCTGAAAGACCAGGTGGCTTGCTGGGTGCCTGCCAACACTCAAACTTGGACCCTGACAGTTACTCCAGCCATTGTCCCCTGGGGAGGGCCCTCGGACAGGCTCACTGGGGACACTCGGGGAACCTCACACACACCGAAAGGCCGCGCCCTGCTTCACGGGGGCTGGACCTAAGGCTGACGTGCATCTCGTGATTTAGTTTTGGAAACACAGCGTCTGACCCCCTGTGGACTCCAGGGTGGCCGAGGTCCAGGTGTTGGGTGGTTGCTGTGGCATCGCCAACAACTGTTCCGAGCAAGCAGCTTGCGTGAGCACAGAGAAGTTTAGGAAATCTCTGGGGGAGAGAATAAGGTCCAACCGCTAAGTTATCATGTTGCTGTAATATCTGTATTTCACGTGAAAAACCCGATTAGAGAAAAAAAGTAGCCAGGTACAGTTTTTTTGGAGGAAGATCTGGAAGAAAATAACGTCACATTCAACATGCAAATCAACTCTCCACAGGAATGCGCACTCCTGAGCACACCCAGAGCCAGCCACGAGCACCGTGTAGAATCGACTGGGCCGATCAGAAGCTGCCGCCACGTGGTTGGAAAGACCCCTGGCGATTGGGCCTGGAAGTCCCCGGTGCCACCGTGGGGCTTTGGTGAAACTAGACTTTGTAGAAATCACTTTAGTCGCACTCCTCGAAGTCGTGGAAAATCTCCACAGGTCTCCTTGCAGGGTTCAGCATTCTTGTACGGAGTTCGTTAGGGAAGTGTGCAGTTTCATACTTGCACCTAAATCACCCAACGCTCTGTGAAGCAGGGACTCAAAGGACGAGGCAAGCGAAACTGCATCCAGCGCTCGCCAGAGGTGGAGCGTGGGTCTACGGGCCGAGGCCGGGATGCGCCGGCGAGATGGCCAGCTGGCCTTTAGGAGTAGAAAACTGTAAACACACACTCTCTGTGGCTGTGCCTTCCCCCCTCGCTAGAGGTCCTGTCCGCTGTGGAGCTGAACACAACCCGGGCCACTCAGTGTTCGAGTGCTCAGAGTCTGCATGGGGCGTTCCCAGTCCTCCAGGGCTCCGGGACGGGCAGGACTTCTTCCAGGGAGGATCGAGCCAGTGCCAGGTCCGTTAGTGAAGAGGGACAAGGAAGCCCTGGCACACGCCTGTCCTCACCCAACTCTCACAGGCAGTCTCCTGTGAGGGACCGGGTGGAGCCCGGGCCACCCAGCCCCACGAGCGCGCTTCCCGAAGAGCGGCTGTGGTCACCTCGAAAGGCTCTTCCCTTCAGGTTCAAGGCCCAGATGTCAGTGTCTCACAGCCTGTGCCCTGCTAGGGTGGGCTTTTACAAAGAGAAATAATTCTGTTTTCTGGTACCAAGACAAGAGGAAGCTCAAACAGGAAGAATCAATGTAATGCCCAAAGATACTGGTTTTTGAAACTGAATAGAAAACTAAATTCTGGCTAAACTGGAAAACTAAACAGGATATATATCAATGAAACCGACTGTCTCATTAAAAAGCTAGCGATGTGTAATATGTAAGCCTTTAAAGAATTCTGGCCCGTGATTTAAAACCACGTTAGGACAACGTGAGATGCAGTTCTCAAAGGTCAGCTACTAGACCACACCACTGCACAGGGGCTGCCCCCTGGAACTCCTCGTAACGGAGAAAAGATTCTAACTCATCCTTCAAAAGTCTACTAAGTAGTCTTCTTGTGATTAAGACAACAAAAATAGATCCTGGTTTAACTTGAGCCAGGATCTATTCTTTGGGGAAAAAAACCTCACTCTGAACATGCCTTTACTCTCATCCTCTGACCAGAGGGAAACCGCACCGACTCCCAATGACCTGTTCCGTCCCCCGTGACAGGCTGATGGGGGACATGGCTCTGACCCCGCCCGCACGCAGACAGGGCCACGGAGTGTTCCTGCTGCTTCATGTTTTCTCTGAATGTGTCTCTGGTCCTTGTGTTTTCAATGCTATTCTGCTTGCGAAACAAGGAACCTTGGCCGTTTTCACAGGCACCTGGAAGTTCCAGCAAGACGCTGGGACACAGACCACACACCGCCTCATCATTCAGGGGCCAGAAGTTGTAAATGGACATTGTCACTGATCAGACTATGACCAGGACATTTCTTTAAATGAAAAAAAAAAAAAGGGATAACTTTCTTATTAATGTCCTGACAAATGACACCTAGGTTTCCTCAAAGCCAAACTGTTAATTCCAACTGCAATGTAAAGAGTGTACGCTCTCTTAGCCACCACTGGGTGACACAAGGGACAGGCGTGCCCCCAGAAATTAAAGGTGGCCTCACAAGAAGTAAAAAGGTATCAACACCAGGACCCCTCAGGATGCTGTGGCTCTGGTGCCAGTCCTGTCACGTGTTACTCTTAGTGATGCCATTTGTCACTTTGAAAAGACCAACCTCAGCGACCGCTCAGGGCCTAGTTACCAAACACCTCTGTGCGTGTTGGAGATTCAGCCTCAGAAGTTATTTTCGGAGGATTTACGTACAGAAAGGCCACCGAACGTCACTCCCTCTGTCCCGAGCAGCAGGGCGGCAGGGCTCGGCGTCACCTGGGACCACGGCCTGGGCCGGACTCCGGGCCTCACGGCTCGCTGTCCAATCCCGGGCGGTTCACTTACCCTCGCTGGCTGTTTGCTCATCGGTAAGATGGGACGACGACGGCACCCGTGCGTTTAGCAGGTCTGCTCGTGCCAGGTGTTCCCTGTGCGCTGGACAGAGAACGGCCGAACCCCGGTGTGCGCCTGCGCACTGACGGGCCTTTACACGGGTGGCGTGCGCTCGAAAACCCCCCACTGGCACCCATTTCCAAGTTCTGTAGAGTACTTTCCTGTCACCGCGATCAGCCCTTAGACGCCCCGCGGGGCAGACGGGACAGAGGGCCCTCCCAGGCCCAAGGTCGTGCTGGAAGCGGCAGCTGGACCTGGGAGCTGGGCCGATTTCCGGTTCCGGTCGGGGAACTTCCTCAAGCCCCTACCCTCGGAGAACGGAGCCTGCCCTTCCGCTCGCGTTGGACGACCTCACCATATCATGGACTGCATTTCTCCCATGGGCCGAGTCCGTCTCCAGACCCCAGATGACCAGGAAGAAAATGTTCCTCAGAATCACTCTGGACACAAACCTGGGGGCTGGACACTCCAGCGGCACCTGGGGCACTGGGCCATGTGGGCTCATGGCTCCGAGGCCGGAAATCGTGCAGGGGGACACACGGCTGAGCACGAGCTGGGTGCTGTCAGGGATGCTAGGATGTTTGGGCCCAACCCCGCCACACATCTCCTGGGACTAGGTGTTGGGGGGGCAGGGGAGGGGGAGGCAAGCATTCAGTGTCTGACCCCTGACCCCAGTGGTGCAGAATGGCTTGCAATCATACCCGGACCCAGTCACATGATGGAACCCTGGAGACTTCAGTGAGGTAGGTGGTGTTGGCCCCATTTTACAGGTGGGCAAACTGAGGCAGAATGAAATGCAATAGCTCGCTTTTAATAACAGCATACAAAATCTAGAGAAAGCCCCCGAGTGGTCCCCCGTTCTGGAGCCCAGTGTGAACCTTCAGAGCACAGAATAAAATCACACAGGAGGATGAGCCCCTCCCACTCCTTTTTGCTCCCCCGGAGAGAACCTCGGAACACACTGCAGGAGCTGCTGAGACCCTGGGGCCCTCGAGCACAGCCACTCAGCCCCGGCGCCCCAGCTGGCAGTTTGCTCCCAGTGGGCCGGGGCAACGGGTCTGCTGTTGAGAAGGCTCGTGGCTTTGAGAAGAGCACGTGGGCTGTCACAGGTGGAAGTCCTGGCTGGCACAGGGCCGCGGGTGGGTCTGGGGCTGGGAGGCCACTCACACCCCTGACCAGTGAGTGGAGGCCTGTCCCCTTCCGCCTCGGTGAGTGGGTCTCAGAAATAGGACCCGCTCTCAGGCAGAAGGTAGTAAGCTCTAGAAAACCAGAAATAAAACACCCTCCTCCCGGCCGGCCCCCAGAGGATGGAGGTTCTAGAACCTTCCTGGGAGCATGCCAACCCCACCCCACCCATCTTTAGCAGAGACCCCACTCTTGTCCTGTGGGCCCCCATGTTCGGCGGTCACACCGCTGAGGCACAGAGGGGGAGGTCTCCTGGTTGGAGGTGTGTGTTGGCGATGCTCTTTGGCTGAAAGTGAAGGCCATCCTGGCACGACCAGGGCCTGTCTGCTCTGCTAGAGGCCTTTCTGGAACTGGTGTGGGGTGAAGTGCCCCCACCGAGCCACACTATCCAACAGCCAGGTCCCCATCTACCCAGGGTGACCCCTTTAGGACCAAGCCAGGGAGGGCGACGCGCCAGGACCAACTCAGATGCTCAAGTTCACTGGCACAGCGCTGCAGAATCTTAAAACCATTTTCCTTTAGAGGGTTGACAGTGGACCTCCTGAGCGCCCGGGCACCTGCCATCTGCAGGATGTGCATGTCAAGTTGTAGGACTGGGCACATGGCATGCTCCTTCGCTCTCTTGTGGCCTCATGGCATCTGGGGTGCTCTTTGGGCGCAGAGGGCTCTCCAAGATGGGCTGGGGCGATGGCTGGGGGTGCGCAGGGCAGGAGCAGAGCCAGCGGGGAGGAGAAAGAGGCACTTCAGTTTGGGCTGGTGTTCGCGGAGTCGGCCCTGGCCCCAGGGGTCGAGTGGCCCCGCCTGGCTCCGGCTCCGGCTCCGGCTCCGGCGCTGGGCTGGCACAGAAGACCCGGGTGGCGATGGGCAGGTAGGCACTTGGCAGCACTCGCAGGGCCGGGCGAGCCCGGGCTCTGTGTGGCTCCACGCACGGCTAGGCCATCAGGATGGGCTTCTGCCGAACTTCCAGGATGTCTAGGGTGCAAGGCCAGGGGAGGACGGGCAAAGAGGTCAACACCCCAAGCACCATGTTGACAGCAGCTGCGCTCAGCAGCCAGCGTCCGTCAGTCACACACACGGCCTGTTCCAGCCCCACAGGCTGCACTCTGGCTGGAGTCAGTGACGTGCCCCAGAGCACCACCCCCACCACGGGGACACATACCAGGGTCTGTGGGCGCTTGGGGACAGGCGGGGCCGCTAGAGCGCTACACAAAGGCACCCCTGCAGGGCCAAGAGCTTTCCCAGTGGCCCCACAGGAAGTGTGAACAGGGAGACCGGACCCGACAGACACAAGGACGCAGGGTTGGGCGCCCCCGGGAATTGGAGCCCAGGGCCCTGGAGTCGGGCTCCAGTGCCTACGAAGCAGCGAAACTAGGTTTCCAACCCAAACGGCGTTACCTGTTAAGATCCGATGCAGCGGCAAAGTGACGTAGGTCAAGTGTGCATAGAGAAGGAAATTTCCGTCTGCTCTGTTCAGCTTCAGCCAGGACCCGACCAGGGACCGCCCCGTGCCCGACAGGGACCGAGACCGCAGGTTGGTGGCATTGTGCAGATCAGCTGGCGGGGGGGGGGGGGGGGGGGGGGGTCGGGTCAGGGCACCTCCCACTGCCAGGCCTCCTTCCTGTCCCAGCTGTGCCCCCTGCTGGGCACGTTATTACTCTGGCCTGGGACATCAGCCCCCTCCGGCCCATCTGCAGACCCCACCCCTCAGGGCCTCAGGTGCTCCCACCCGACTCTTCCCTACCCACTCTGTCCCGGAGTCCCCTCCGTAGGGACTGGCACACTGGTCCTTTGCTTCTCTGGAGCCCTGTCACTGGAACTAAGCAGCACCAGCCCGCAGGACACAGGCAGGCGGTTACTAGTGCTCTCTCATAGATACAGAAACATGCCAGGAAGAGCAGGGTGCTCCCCAAGCTCACACAGGGCGGTCAAGGCCAGGGCTGGAGTCCTGGCCCAGCCAGGGTGCAGCAGGGCCCTCTGCCTCAGGTGCTGGTGGGTGGGACCACTCAACGTCACAGCCCCAGCTCTGGGCCTGCAACCTGTCATTCATCCAGCAAACATGTGTGGAGCTCACTGGCCTGAGGACAAAGGCTCTGGAGCCACGGTCCGGAGGAGTAAAACCAGCAGGCCTGAAGTCACAACACACACAAAAGCACCAGAGCCCGCCTGTCCCTCGGCATACACTCCTGCCCACTGTGTGGAGCGGTCAGACCGTGGACGCCAGCAAGGGCTCGAGCCCCTGAAGCTGCGTGTGAACTGCCACTTGGGCAGGGGCCTGCCGGTCCCAGCTGCGTCCCCACCCAACCCGGGACAGGCGCTGCTCTCTCGGTGAGTGAGCGAGCCCGGGGGGGGGGGGTTGCTGAGGGGCCACAGGCCAGCCCTTGGGGCACAGGGGCCAGGTCACCTCCACCGCCATCCTCCCTGAAGAACTCCTCGCTGTCGTTGGCCGAGTGAGACTTCTTCATCTCGGCGATGCGGTTGCGGGGCACTTTCCTCTTCAGGGACGGGGAAAAGAAGGTGGGCCGGTTGTTCCGCTCTGGGGTGGGGGGCGTGCTGAAGGAGGTCACCTGGGGGCAGAGAGTGGCCGTCACTGGAGCAGCCCGCCTACCACCGGGGGTCCCGAAGCCCGCTCATCTTCCGCCCTCAAAATAATCCCGAAAAGAGGTCCAGGAGGGGGCACCTGGCTGGCGGAGAGGGGACCCGGGCTGTGGTCTGTGGCCCCGAACTGCGGAGGGCGGGGCGGGCACTGGGACGCTGTGTCGGCTCAGGAGCCAGCAGGACAGCCTGGCTGCCAGCGCCGCCCTCTCGAGGGCCCCAGACACTGGCAGGAGGGGCTGCTCTCGAGTGACAGCTGGCTGCTGACGCTGCCCGAGTGCCTCCCTGCTGCAGCCCACGAACCCACAGAACCTTCCACGAGGCAGGACCCTCTTTAACCCCATCGGGCAGATGCGGAAACAAGGCTGACAGCAGATTTGACTTGTCCAAGGTCACCCCGCAGGACAACAGCAAAATCGGGATCGCAACCTGGGCCTCCACCCTGCGCTGGCTCTTCACTCGGATTCCTCCTCTTGGCTGCCGCACCCCAGCCCCCAGCCCAGCACCCCTCACAGATGGGCTATGGCCATGCGGTCGCTCTTCTGTCCCACCCACTCCCGACCACTGTTCATTCACCAGACATTCTCCACACCCACTCAGTGCCACGCGCTAAGCACAGACAGGCATGTGACACTGGTCCCTGCCCTCGTGGGGCTCACAGTCTGCTGGGGGTGACGGACTGGAAAAGCGACACCCAGAGACTGCATATCGGTAGCTGAGACAGAAAACGAGGCACAGGACACGGGAGCACAGAGGCAAAGCCTGGGGGGTCATCAGGGCAGGCTTCCTGGAGGAGAGGCCGCTCCGGCTGGGTCTCGACGGACGAGTAGGAGTTCGCCAGGTGAAGAAGGGGGGGAAGGGCGTTCCAGGCAGAGGGAACTTGGCCCATCTCCTCCCTCCTCCCCATGCAAACAAGAATCTGAGGAACAGGACCAGCTGGGACCGAGACTTCGGGAGCCCCATCAGCCTCCTTGTCACGGCGCCGACGTCCATCACAGTCTTGGCGGCTGGTGGCTCCAAGCGGTCCTCCCACAAGTCAGGGAAGGTTTTCAAAAGATAAAAAACAAGACACCAGAAACCACAATACACACAGCATCTGCGTTTGCCACCCCTGGTTCCAAATGACCCCCCAGGAAGGCGGACAGGCAGCAGTGAGCAGAGGGGGGGCGGGGCCGCGGCTGGGCAGTCCCCAGCAGGTCAGGCCCTGCCACTGACAGCATGGGGCCCCGGCAGCCTCCCTGGGAGGGTGGAGCTGTCACTCCTGCCCGACGGATGGGAAGGTCAAGGCCGAGGCAGGTCTAGGGATGTGTCTGGAGTCATTGAGCAGACAGCTGGCTGGACTGGCACCAAGGCTGTCCGGCCCAGGGTCCAGGGCCCAGGGTCCCCGCCTCCAGGAGGATTTCCTGTGTGTGCTCCGTCGGGGTCTTGGTCAGCAACAGGACCAGAGAGGAAAACTGCGCTCCTGATCTGAGAAGGGAGCCCGGAGGTGGGGAGAGCCTCCATGCTGGCCTGGGCCTGGAGCTGCCCCGTATTTACCAAAGAACACCACTACTCTGTTCCACTCCTAAAACACATTCATCGCAGAACACACAAAACAGAAAAGGTACAAAGATCGAGAAAACTGCCCTCTGGCCACCTGGGCACGCCCACGGTTAACAGCCAGACAAAACTGAAAGAATGGCAAACGTACTCCTTGACGTAAAGAGTGCATCAGCAGGAAACGCACTATTTACATTCTCTGTGGCCACTTCCCAACGGGCCCCCGCCGGTGGTCACACTCCAGCGGCTGCTCCTCACCGAGTGTCCCCCGCGGCCACGCCCGTACGAGGGTGACCTGGGCCTCTCCTCACTGAAGGGAGTGAGCGTGCTCAGCCCATTTCTCAATGAGCAAGCTGAGGCTCAGAGGAGCGGGGGCTGTCCCAGGTCACAGGAGCAGCAGTGCCCGGTCCCAGTGCCTGGTGACTCGCCCTGCCTCTCTCCCAGAGATGCACTGAGCTGCTGCCTCTGTACCCCTGGTGGGCAACTGGTCTGCCCCCTCCCGTGACCTTCACTTCCAGACAGCCCCCTCTGGGAGACCCAACCCGGGCCAAGCAACCATGGGCTGAGGGGTGCCCCTGCCTGAGCCCAGGGTCCCCCTAGAGGTCCTCGGTCCCCTTGGGGAACAAGCTGCCGTGGACCTGGGCTCCCATCCCAGGGAGGGTGGTGGCCTAGAAAAGAGCAGGGCTGCAGGCTGTCACACCAGACTCATGTGACCTGGGGCAGCGCAAGCAAGTCCAGTGACCCTGGCCCCCAGGTCTGGGGACAGGAAAGCTCACGTGCACCTACGGGGCTGCAGGTGAGCGCCAGCGGTGTGGACGCACAGCACCCTGTGACCCACCAGGCCGGGTGAAGCGCCAAGCTGGGCGGCCCAGGGCTCTGCACACCGGGGCAATCCTCACAGGACAGGCAGGGAGGCCAGCTCACCTCCCTTCCCCTCACTCCCCGTCACCGCCTGTGCCTGCCAAACAAGCCCTCAGAGGCAGATGCCAGGACTGGCGTGTCATCGGCCTGGCTGCAGCTCAGGGGAACGGAAAGAGCTTTGGTCCAGGCACTAACCTGCTGTGTGACCCTGGGCAAGGGACTTGCCCTCTCGGAACCTCGGCCTCCTCCCCGGAGTGACGGGGACGGGGACGAGGACGCCTACCTCACTCGGGGCTGCGAGGCTCAGGGAGACGATGGGAAGCAGGCTCAGGGACAGGAGGCCCCGCCCCAGCGGTGCAGCCCTTACCCGCTCATGCATGGGCGAAGCCGGGCTGGAGTCCTCCTCGGTCCCACAGGGGGATGTGTCGCCCGTGGACACACGGTTGACGGCCATCTCTGCGTGGCCCTTGCCCTGTGGCCCCTTCATGCGCACGAACTCCATGTTGCTGTACTTGTAGAAGCCAAATGACATCTTCTGTGCCATGCGGGCGGCCACGCTCACCTGTGGGCGGGTGGGAGAGGGCCTGAGCAGGCTGGTGGGCGGACCTCTCCCTGCGGACACCGGCATCCAGGACGGCCAGCCCTTAAGAATTAGTCCCGTCAGGGGGCACTGAGCCCCGAAGTACACTCCTGTCACTGCCCGATGACCCCTGCCCACAGCAGGCCCAGGGCCAGGCTGGGGACAGAGCTCCAACCCCAAGAACCCGAGCCTGCCAGGTGGTCGCCACCCCCCACATTCCAAGGGTGGCGAGTCCAACATGGCACCCAGCTCAGAGGAGTGGCCGTATCCCTGCGTCCTCTCCCTTTAGGTCAGCTGGCCAGGGGCCGACCAGGTGTGTCCGCACTGGGAGTGGCCAAGAAGAATGTCCCATGAAGCGGGCCCTGAAGCGGCCACCATAGTGGGGCCGTCACAGGAACGGCGCCTCCCTGGGCCCACCTGGCACTCACTCGGTTGTCGTACACCTTCTTGAGTGCCTCGTAGCGGATGGAGCCCTGAAAGATGACCCCTTGGAACATGTTGGTTTTGTCGCTGGCCACCAGCTCCACACAGACCATCTCTCCTTCTCCCACAGTCATGTCACTGAACACCTGGGGCGGGCACACAGTGGGGAGGGGACATCAGCTGTCAGCTGCCACCCACCCGCCCAGCTGCAACCCGGCCAGCTCCCCGCCCCGCTCCCCTGCCTGGGGCTGCCTGGAGGAATGCTGGGGAAACTCTGGTATTGAAAGGGAGAGCACGGAGCCACAGATGTGGAGACACCTGTGGCTGCCAGACCTGCCCCGCTCCGCTGAGCCCAGCATGGGAACAGGATAGAGTAAGTGCGGGCAGGGGTGGCGGGCAGGGTGGCGTCCCGCACAGGGTGTGCCTGACTGTGTTCCCCTTCGAGGATGCGGTCCCTCACCACACTCCCACGCTAAGAAGTCAGGCCGCTGGCAAGGACTGCCCAGTACACGTTCTGTTACGGGGTCTTCCTCACTCAGGTGATAGTGCCCAGCACCTCCTGCCCTGTCCCCTTGGCCTTCATGGCTTGTGTGCAGACACAGAGTGGTGCAGAGTTTCAAGGGCACACAGACTCAGGTTCAAAGTGAACTACCTGTGTGAGCCTGGAGGGGCACCTAGCCCCCTGAACCTAAGGAGCTTTAAGACACCATCAAACCCAGAAACCCTGGAAGCCACGCCCCCTTCCGGGGACTCACGGGTGCCATCAGGGCCCCAGGGCAGAGACTGGCCGGGCTGGGCCGAGCAGGTTGCCAGTGGGATGCAGGCTGGCTCTTCCCAGCACCTGTTTTCCTGGTGAGTCACCCTTTGCCTTGGGACCCGGTTTTCCCAACTTTAAAACACCAGCATGACCAGAATGACTTCTGAAGCCCCACCCTTTCCGGCACCCCAGGATCCCAAGCCCGGGCAGCGTGGGTGTCTAATGACCATAATATAATGATGGCCCTTCCCGCTGGGGCGGCGTTTTGTAGGTATTCACGATGCCCTTTCATCTCCGACCCTGAGCCTCAGTGTAAGTGGGACAGGTGACCACAATTTCACAGGTGGGAGAACCAGGATCCGAGTTGGGCCCCCCCCTCCCTCGCTACACGTTCAACATCAGACTGGGGGCCACGTGGGCAGGAGTCCAGACCAGTCCCCAGTCAATGCTCTACCCCCATCTCTGTGCAAGGGGGTGAGGCCTGAGGGAGGGAAGCTCTGACCACGGAACCCGACGGGAGCCATGCCCACCTCCTCGAAGCTGTCGATCATGAAGAAGATGTTGGGGTAGCTGATCTGAGACTCTTCCCCTTTGCTATCCATGGGGTGTCTGCTGGGGGATGCGAACACTTGCTGAAAGGAAGGAGATTCAAGGACAGAGTGAGGCCCCACCCTGCACCCTGGCCCAGGGCCACTCAGCTGGGTGGGGTGTGTCACTGAGGGCACACTGCGCAGGGCCAGGCCACAGCCAGAGGGAACACATCTGGAAGGAGCCCCATGGGACGGCCTGTTCTGTGCTCCATGCGTGGGACACGGAACAGGACACCGAGAGCTGACTTCTGGAGCCAGTCTCTCACCTCAGGTGGAGGGAAGTGAGGAGGGGGACCTGCCTCCTCAAAGCAAACACTGGGTGTGCAGGGGTCTGCCATTTCTGGGCTGAGCTAGTGGGGGATGCAGGGGGCTCCCGGCCATGGCTCACCTGGGATTTCTTCTTATGGATGTGGATGTCGCCCCCGTCAGTGCGTGTGCACACGGCACAGGTCACCATGTAGTCCAGCTGCAAGAGAGCACAGGCCGGGTGCATGGAGCGCTCCCTGCCCCGCGCCCACCAACCACTCTGTGCCGGAGCCCCGCCCAGCTGACCGCACCTTCTGCAGGATGAGGTTCAGGCAGACGCTCTCCTCCCAGTCGATGTCAGGGTCTCCCAGGCCTGGCAGCTTCTTGGAGTCCCGCCGGTACACCTCCACCTCCACCTCGGGCTCGACCTCCGCCAGCTGCGAGGCAGGGGCGTAACTGAGTAAGCCCCACCATGGCACCAGCGCCGCGCCCTGACCACTCTGCCAGGCGGGTGTTAACACAGATGTAGACTCCGGCCCAGCCTTGTCTCTGGCTATGAGACCCAGAGCTGACCAAGCACGGAGCTTCTGAGGCTGTGCCTGGGGCCCCACGGGAGAGCCGGCAATCCTAGCGCCCTGTCCCACCCACATTCTGCTCCATTTGCATACCCTCCCACCCAGTGATAAGCAGACACCCACCCGCCCTCCCCCACTAGCTCAGGAAGCCCGCAGGTTGCCATGGTGATTGGGTACCAGCTCCGCTGGCTGCAGTATAGGAAGGGGCGGGAGCAGTCTGGGCTAGCCGCAGCAGACTCTCAGTGCGCATGCTCTGCAGAGGCCTGAACTGCGCAGCCGAGGACGCACACCACGCCTGCCAGGTGCTCTCCTTCCTGTCTGTTCTTTCCAATGGTGGGGTCAGGAAGGTGCCTGAGAAGCGGCCGGGCTCCGCCGCACCCTCTGTCCACCCTGCAGTCACTAGACCCACGGAGCCTCCTCACATCGCTGCCCTCCAAACACTGTGGACCGACCCCACAGGGCCGACCCTGACAGCGCTGTCGTAGGTGGGCTTGGCCCAGCCCACTGCTGCCTTGGAGTCGTGCAATACTCCAGCGGGATGTCACCTCCTCCTCTTTGTGGGCTCCCACCTGCTCCCCACTCTCCCCACCGTCGCAGCACCGTGGCTCTGCATCACTGGCCACGCCGTCTGTCCCAGCACACTGGGGCTCCGCGAGGAGAGGGCCAGGGCTGAGACAGATGCACACGCCTGGCTGCGGGTGGCCACACAGGGCGGCCCCACCCCTCCCATTCCCTATCCTTCAGCCCTGGATGCAGAGCACGGCTGTCCCCAGGTAAAAGCCACCCTGCCCATTCCTTTCCCCAGCCCACTGGGCCACTCCCTGCACCAGCCTGCCTTTCCAGAGAAGTCTAGTCCAAGGCAGACTAAGACCCTTCCCTGACCAGAGCTGGGATTCTCCCGGCTCTGAAATTCCGGGGGCAGCTCTGAGACCAGAGGGACCCGTCCTTCCAAGAGCCTCCGGCCTCAACAGACGGCCTTCGGAAGAAGACCGAGATTCTGCACTACGGCCTTATCTATGACTCGAACTCCAGCAGATGCCAACAGGCTGGAGGGAACCTGCCCCCCACCTCTGGCCAGTCACTGTCTCCTGCTGCTCCCTCCAGCATCAGGCCAGCTCACTCTGCACATCTCCCTCCTCTTCCCACAGGCTCCAGGGACTGCCTCAGTGCCGATGACCTTAAATCTCTACCTCTGTCCCTGGCCTCTGGGCTGAATTCAGACAGGCAATCCACGACCTAGAAGACCCTGCCACAGGCACCCCCAACCCACTCAACCCATCCAACACTCAGCTCCCCTCCTGGGGGGAACCACACTCACCGAGGGCTGGAGTGTGAGGCCTGGCTGTCCTGTGGGTCTTCCCTGCCCAGCTCAGCCACCTGAAGCCCTGCCTGTGGTATCCTTGGCACCATTTGACCATCCCTGCGCACCCGGCGCCCTATCCCTGGCCCAGCCACCAGCAGCACCTCTGGAGCAGCCTCCTGGCCTCTGCTCTCACCCTCTCTGGCCCTCTGCCCTCCGCTGAAGAGCTTGCCGAATGGAGCTCGGACCACGCTCCCTTCTTCAGTTTGCCTGGACCAACAGTTTTCCAGGGCTTTGTGGAGAGCACCCAACTCCTGGGTGGGACTTCGGCACCCCTGTGCTCTGGGCCCTGCCGCCCTCCCCTTCCACCCCAGCGGTTACACAGCGCCTCCAGCGACGCCTGAGTGTGTGCGGATTTTATGTTCTATCAGACCCACCATTTGGGCCACCATCTCCCTGCCAGGGAACACCCCTTCATTTAAGACTCAGTCACCCATGTGGCTCTGCTGACCACTGCCCTTCCTTCTGGTTGCTATACACATATTTGCTACACCGTCATATACTTCTGGGTCCCGGTGACAACACAGTTGCACAGCCAACTGCTTGCACATACCAGCTGATTCTGGGGGGCCCACCCAGGCCAACCCCTGGGTGTCCCTACATGTCATGAGGCCCTGCCAGAGCAGCTATTATTGCCACCGGCGTGCAGAAGGCCAGCACGGCAGGGCGGTTGCTGTGTCTCCTTTGCAGCAGACACCAGGCCTGTCCATTTGCAGGAAACCTGTTCCACGTGTGTCAGGCTCAGAAAGCAGGCCCACGGCAGGGCAGGGGCTCCAGACGCTTGGCGTACGATCCGGCGTACGATCCGCATCTCGCCGGCCCCAGCCCCGGCCCAGGCGGGAGACAGGGCCCCGGACTCGGTGCAGGCCAGCTGCAAGTTCCTGAGCTGCCTCCATGGCTTCCCATTGTTTGTGTTTAAAGGAAAACCACATCTCCATGTTTGGCTTACGGCTTGCTTAAATACTTTACACACTACTAATGCTTATAAAAAACAGAAGGAAACATGCAAAGTCTGTTTCACTAACTTCTCTACGGATTTAAATTTAGCGGAAGAAAGACCTTAAGTGAGTCACGTCATCCCTGAGTGCTCCATGGCCTCATTTGTAAAAAGAGGATTTAGCCCTGGTTGCTGTGGCTCAGGGGATTGGTGCTGGCCTGCAAATCAAAGGGTCGCTGGTTCAATTCCCAGTCAAGGCACATGACTGGGTTGCAGCCAGGTCCCCAGTAGGTGGTATACAAGAGGCAACCACACATTGATACTTCTCTTGCTCACTCCCTTCCCCTCTCTAAAAAATAAATTAAAAATTAAAAAATATATATTATAACATTAAAAAACAGATTCAACATCTGCCCTGTGGAGCTGCTGAGAAGATACAGTGAGATCAGGAAGTGGAGAACCCAGCGCTGTGTGTGGTCTGTGTTCTGGGGTCAGTGAGCGGTCACCGCTCCCTCATCATCATCACCAAGTCAGGTCAGCCTGTCCTTGGCCAGGGAGGAGCTGGACTCTGGGGTCAAAGCATTGCTTAGCCACTCCTTCTGAGATGCTGGCCACGTCGCCTAGCCTCTGACCCTCAGCTTCCTCACAGGTGCGATGAAGACGCTACCTTTCAGGGTCAGGGTAAAGGTTAACAATAATGCGGGCTGTGCCCGGCGCATCCCCCTTTCGCAAGGATGTGTGACTGTCTCCACGTGGTTCTTGGCACACAGTAGGTGCTCAGGGAACCTCACTTCCCCTACGATGTGTGCGAGGACTGCAGGAAGCTCACCTCACCTGTCAGGAGTGGGGTGTGCAGGGCTGCTTGGCTGGGGCCAGAGGGGTCACTCACCTTCCTCGAGTCGCCGCCGCTCTCGCCGCCCGCAAACACCCGTTTCCGGCGCACGTAAAAGAGCATGTCGTCCTGCCGTGGGGCCCACTTCTCCATGAAGTAGGTGGAGAACATCCAGGTCCAGAAGGCGATGCGGTCATCCTTGACGTACCCTGCAGAGAGAGGCCGGAGAGAGGCCGGTGAGAGGCTGGGTTGAGCTGGCCCTTGTCACAGGGCCTCGGCCATGCCGTCCTCCTCCTTGCCCACACCATCTCCAACCTGTATTTCCACCAGGGCTCTGTGCTGTCCAAAGCCCCCTCCTCCCTCACCACCCCCCACCATGGGGCAGCCAGAGAGGCTAAAGGACATCTCCCAGGAGGCCCGGCTCTCCACCCAGGGGGGGCCCGAAGCCCCAGCTCCCAGCCGCAGGCCGGGCGGGCTGCAGCCTGAGGATGAATCAGCAGCTTCTCGGAAAAGGGAAGACCTAAGGAGAGAGGAAGCTTCGTGGGGGCTGCACTGGAAAGGGCTTTGGAGGGGAGATCCGTCACCAGACAGGCTCCACCCTCGGCCCACGCCCCTCCCCTCCCCAGGCTGCAGCAATCCCCACAGAGAACCCAACTTAAAGGAGCAGCCACCCTTCTGCCAGCTGGTCTCAGCTGCTGGCAGAAAGCAGAGAAGGCGTGTGCAGACCCCCTCACCCCTGCGCCACAGGGCCTTTCAGCGCGCAGGGTTGATTCTTGCTTGATCTTCCGGGGGACTCTGCTGTTTGACAAACCGTATTTCTTTAGGATAAATAAATCTGTTAGTGCTTCCTGCACTAACAGAAAAGGCCCCCAGGCTCTGGGGGAAAGACCTGGGTCCCCCCCCAAGTGCTGCCCCTGGCGCTGTGACCCCAGGCAAGCAGCTTGACCTCTCTGACCCCAGCTCCTCCTGGGTGGGTAGGGGGGGAGGTGGACAGAATGTGGGCGGGCGGAGACCAGGGCGTGAAGAGCCCCTGCAGAGAGGTATTGGCAAAGCTGGGCTTCCTTCCCGCCTCTCCCTTTCTAGACAGACCCAAGGAAATGTCAGGATCTGCCCCAGAGCTATTTCTAATAGACTCTACATATCCGATGGTTGCTGGTCCTTCCTCTCCGCCAGGAAGACCCTGACCCAACCCTGCACTTAGACACGGGGGACTGAGGACCAGCTGCTGCTGGGACCCTCCCTCACTCTCACAGGCAGTTCTGTGGCCCAACCAGGACTGCCCAGGTGACACGACATGTGGCCCGAGCCCCCTGCCCCTGGGGCTCCGCCACCAGGCTCCAGAAGACTGAGCCACAGGAAAAAACCCCCAGCCTCAGCGCCCTTCTGCTGCACCACTACCAAAGAGCCACGGCTCCGACGCAGCTCCGACTGTGCCCTCTGCCGGACCACGGGGCCACCTGGGGCCCACCCACTCCCGCAGCCTGCCCGGCTCCCCATCGAGGAAACAGAGGGGTTTTCTCGGTCAGCCTCGGGGCGCAAAGACAGAAAGCCCATGGGGCTGACAGCCATCTCCCGGCCTCCCAGCCCCCAGGGGCACCAAGCAGGCTGTGGAAACCACTCATCTGAAATTCCTGACACGTTTGTGCGCCAGGCGCCGCCCCAATTCACGCCACTACAGATCCAGTGCACAGTGAAGCAGATAGGCTGTGGCTATTCTTAGATAAAACTGGAACTCCCACCTGGCTGGTGTGTCTCACGGGATTGAGTGTTGGCCTTCCAAGCAAGGAGTCTCTGGTTCGATTCCCAGTCAGGGCATGTGCCTGGGTTGCAGGCCAGGTCCCCAGTAGGGGGCGTGTGAGAGGCAATCACACACAGATGTCCCCCCCCCTTCACTCTCTCTATCCCTCTAAAAATAAAATCTTAAAAAAAAAACCCCACAAAACTCGAACTTCCACTTCTACTCCATCCTCCACACCCAGACACAGGGTCTTTAAAAACCTCTCCCATCTCTCCCAAGACCTTTCCCACTGAATTCAGAATGAAATCAGCACAGTTCTTACACGGCGTCCGCCTCTCGCCCCTCCCAGCCACGCCGGCCTCCCAAGGAGGCGGGAGGCTGACCGAGTGACCTGCCTCAGGGCGCGTCCCTGTGCCCCTCCACCTTCCCACCGAAGCTCCTTCCTGTCTCTGCTTCACGTTCAAAGTCCCTCCTTCAGAGAGCCTCTGCGTTCCAGGTCCTCCTGTCACATCGTCCTGTCTTGCTGCCATCCTGACCCTTCCCGCCTCCACCCGGTGTGTCTTCCCTGCTCCTGTCTGCCCCCCACCCCCGCCATGGTGTGACAGCAGCCAGGAGTGGGGAGCTGGGCTAGATTGCCCCCCAGACCTTGGTGCCCAGAACAGTGCCAGACACACAGCGGGCGCTCAGTAAATGCTGGGTGGGTGGATGAATAGGTTACCCCGACCTAACAGGAAATGGGCTCAGTGACGTGGGCAACTTGCCCAGGTACCCAAAGAAGGAAGGGGCGCAGCCAGCGCCCACCTGGAGCCTGGGAGCCCCCACGTCATGGGAGCCGCACGCGTCTGCACACATTCCAGCACAGAGACACTTCTGGGAGCTTCGCTCCTAACGTGCCCGAACTGGAGGCCAGGAGAACGGACACGTGAAGCGTGGGACAGCTGCTCAGTGGACAACTGATGGTGATGGAGGCCAGCCACAGACTCTGTCTCCTCGTGCTGGGCGAGGGAGGGCAGGCGCAGAAGGCCATGTGACGTCTCAGAGAGGGAAACGCAGAGTGACAGGAGCGGCTGGCAGGTTCCCCAAATGTCCTATTCTGATTGTGCTGGTGGTGCCGAGGGCTCACCCAGCCACCGGACGTCACCCTGCTGGTCCCTTCACGTGGATGCAGTCCACTTTATGTAAATTAGTCGGCAAAACGCTATGGCAGCTGCAGCCGGCAAGGGCGCATCAAGCTGGGAACGCTCGCACGTGCAGGAGAACAGAAGCCGTGTTCCCCGTGAAAGGCGAACGAGCCTCGCCTGTTCCTGTGACTCTGCCTCATGGAAGGGCAGCGAAATCCCAGAAGTGGGCCCCCCTGCCCGGCTCCTTCTCACGTCTCTGTCGGTGTGGCCTGCTCGGATGACGTCGCAGGATCTGGAACCTTCCTTCCAGTGTCCCAACATCACGTGCAGTAACTGTGTGTGAATAAACACACGAGGCGGAGCCGGGCCCGTGTGCCCTGTGCTGTGGTCTCCCGCGGGCACAGCCCTCCTCCCTGCATTCTTCCCCAAGGCCCGACCAGCACGAAATGCCCTGGGTGACAGGCAGCCCCGGGAGCTGCCCTCTGGCCGAGAGCCCCCAAACCTCCAGGCCCTGTCCCGGCCTCCCCGCTGTCTGGCCTATGGCAGCAGGTTTTCCTGGCCCCTGAGAGCGGAGGATACACATGTAGGAGCCCGCAGCCCGCGGCAGCACCGCGGACAGCTCCCACCTTCCCCAACCGGCTGGGTGCCCGCCATGGCCATGACTATACAGTCCGTCCCCATTCCGGCGGGTTGTGTTCTGTAAAGAGGCCACAAACACTGGATCAGCAAACACCAAACCACAGCTCCCAGGGGAAAGAAACACAGGGCTAGGTTCCTTCGAGGCTCTGGGCACATTTCCGTCTGCCGACGCACACACATAACCTTGCCTGATTCTGCTTAAAGACACGGATTTCATACAGGGTCAGCCCACTAACAACGAGCTGCGGGCCAGCAGCACCACGGCTCGTGCTCAAGCGGGGCTCCCCGGGCACACACATTTCCTCCATCACCGCCTCCGCGCGCTGGGACCAGAGGGCACCGGAGCACGCTGCTTGGGGCCGTTTCGCACAGCGAGCCACCACCACGCAGCACAAAAATGCAGGGCACGCGGCACCGAGCAGACGGCCAAGGGCCCCTGTTCACAGCAGGCGCCGAGACGAGGGGCAGAGCCCCGCCCTGCCCCACCTTGGGTGGGGGGTGGGGAGACCCAGTCTGTCTGTCCCTGATTAACCTCGAAAGCACCTTAAGCGCTGACTTGGCATTAGATGTAAACATTGGCAAGTAGACCAGTTTGCAAATAGAGTCCACGGAGAACGATGAAGTGCGTCAGGAACACCTACCTGCCAGCCCAGCGGTTTCCGCTGCCTCCCGTGCTGCAGAGCTGGCCAGGCCCTTCACAGCCGATCGGCCTCAGGGGCTCCGAGCTGTGTGAGGACGAGAACCCCGCACCTCAGTGCTCTGGGACTAGGGTGCCACGGATTTTGTTTACAGCTCAATGCTGAACTGGTGACAACAGTGTCAATAGCTGGAGAGTGCAGGCCGCGCTCAGGGTCAGCAGCCGCGCCACTGACCACCACCAAAAAGCGGCAGCACAGCGACTCGCCCTCTTCTGCGGGTGGAGGGGCTTGCCTTCCCTGTGTAAAGAACTCAAACACCGTGCGGGGAACGAGGAGCAACAAAGCGCAGACTGCCCGCAGGCTGAGGGACGCAGGGTGGTGAGCACCACTCCCGTCTGCTGGCCCTGTCCCTGCAGCTTGCACGGCCCCTCTACCTGTGACCTCTCCGGGTCCTCAGGGCAACCGGGTGGTGAGGTGGGGATTCAGAAGCACAGTCTTCAGTTTAAAGATAAGGCGAGCAAAGCCCTGGAATCCAGGGGCTCCCTGGCACCCCCACCTCCGCCCCGGCCCTTTCCAAGGCACCAACATGGAAATGTGCAGTGCCGGAGGCTTCCGGCTGCTTTATGAATGAGGAGGCTGAGGGGACCTTCAGGTCACTTGGTGGGCAGCCAGGAAATCAACTCAGGTTTCTTCCAAACCTCCCGCTAGGCCCCTGGAATAGCCCCGCCCTGGCCCTGACACACCCGCCTGAGCACTCAGAGGCGGGGTGGGGGGGCACAGTGGCCTTCTGAGCTCTGCCCTACTGATGTCCAGGAAAGACGTCCAGCTGAGTGTGCAGTCTGGGCTCCGCTGCCCAGCAGAGTGGCAATTTCACATCGTTAAGTTATTTTCCACGGAGATGACTCTTTGTGCTCTGTCTGGGAAGGAAGGCGACCCTGACCTGATGAGGCTTTCCTTACTAACACAATCACAGTGTGGGGGCCAGGAAGGCTTCGTCAGGCTAGACTTAGAGAGGAGGCTCGATTCATGTTCTGATCCTGGCCCGTGTGGGTAAGTTCCTGAGCCTCTCACCCACCGTTTCCTCATCAGTGAAACTGGGAGAACAGCAGCTCCCTCCTGCGGTTGCTATGGAGATCCTAGCAGGTGCTGAGTGCAGCCCCTGGCACTTCGCAGACCTCCCTGAACCGAGACTGCTCCGGTCACTGTGAGTAACGTGGGGTCATTTTCCACGAACCGGGCCTGTGGCGCAGGCAATCCCGCATCAGATTTTAGACGGCACTCCGTGACATGCACCAGGGTCGTTTTCTACCACGGACCCGCCTTGGTTAAGCCACACCCACACTCTAACTGAACAAGTTCACGGCCATAAAAAATGGTGGTCATGCATGACCACAGAGAACACTGTCCAAGAGCCACTCCACCCCCATGAAAGGCCGCTGGAGCAGCAGGCCAGATGCTTCTGGGAGGACGAGTCTCACGGACCTTCCGGAAACAGCGCTCCAGCATCATGCACACATTCTGAGAGCCCGAGAAACCCGCAAATGCTTCTTAACAAGGAGGCATAACATCGACTCCAAAAACAGCGTGCATGAGCGATACACACACACACACACGATTATGGCCCATCTCTCTCCAGGACGGGAACATGAAAACCTTAAATATGAAAAGGAACCCACCAGTCCACTGAAAGGAGCTGGCACGACCAAGCAGGGTTTGATTCGGGAATACAAGAGTGGGCCGATGGGGAATCTATTCACACGTTCACCGTATGTTCATAGTTCAAGTGAGAAACAACCCCGTGACTCCAGCCAGCTGCTGAAACAGACTAGAATCCTCTGCACCCGGCAACCCGAACCGCCTGTTTCTGTCCAGTGCGGCAGACGCCCCGTCCGGCCCGTGGAGGAGGCGGACTGGTGGGAAGAAGCGGCCGGAGAGAAGTCGAGAGCGGAGCGGGAAAGAGAGTGGGGACACTCGAGTCCTTAGCACTGGGCGTTGCTGTTCTCCTGGAGGTTTGAGGTTTCAACCGCCTGTTAACCAGTAACTTTCTCCTTTTGTCTCAGCGCCTGTGGACTGGTTTCTTCACTTGTAGCCAAAAGAATCCACACAAATGCAACACTGAAGACTCAGCTAAGTTGCAAACAAAACCAGCCAAAAGCTGCTCTTGACCCCGAGTCACCCCCCAGCTAGTCTCATCAGAAGCCGGTTCTGACCGGAGCTCTCCAGCCCTCATTTTCTCGGACAGGGCTGTTCATTTACAGGTTTGTCCATTTCCGCCGTCACTATTTTTTTTTCCCTGCAGAACTCTCTGACTTATCGCTGCACTATTTTATCCATTCTGCCTCCAAACACACCCAGAATCCAGCCACTTCTCACAACGGCTCTCGCCCATGTGCCAGCTGCGCCTGGCCCTGCCCATGTGCCTGTGCCAGCTTCCCGCTGGGCCCCTGCTGCAGTGGGCTCGTGTCAGTTCCCTGCTCAAAGTCCTCCAGGGGGCTTCCCACCCCACCCCCCTGCCCCACCGCGTCCATGTGCCCCCAGCACCAGTCACCAGATGCCGGCGTGCACCCCACTACTTGTTGCTGGTGCTCAGTTGCCCAGGAGCCTGGAACTTTTCCTGTAAAGCTCCCGAGAGAAGACACTTCAGGCTCTGCAGACCGACCACATGGTCCTGTCTCAACCACGAAGCCAGCTGCAGAGCCACGGAAAGAGCTGGGCCCGGCTAAGCTGCAGTACAGGCCTGTTTACGCACCCAGGCAGCTGGCGGGGAGCTGGGTGGGGCCACCGCCCACCAACCCCAGCCCTTCTAGAAAGGAGCTAGGCTCACAGAGAGAGCGTCAGCTCCGTGAAGGTCCACGTCCCTCTCCTCTCGGATAGCTCTGTTCACCGCGGTCTGCTTAGTGCGTAGAATAGCGCGTCTGGCCTACGGGAGCAATAAATGCTGGCTGACTGTACAGAAAAATGAAATGAACTAAGTGACTGATGGCGGGGAGGGGCCGGGGTGCATCAGGTGCAGACACAGAAGTGACACACATGGCAATTCAGTTCCACGAATCAAACTGCCTGCACCTCCGTGAGGTGAAGAGGATTCTTCGACGATCAGCCTGGGGCACCTGGCTAGCTGGGGAAAAAGGGAAGGTCGAGTCCCTGCCCAGGCCAAAATAACTTCCACAAAAATCAGAACTCTGAAATGCTATAACTAAAATCATTCTTTCAGAGAGAAAAGCCTTTCTGAGTAAAACACAGAAGCTGTCAAAGAGAAGAAAGACAGCTCCGACTGGCGTGGCTCAGTGGGTTGGGTGTCATCCCACGGAGCAAGAGGTCGCCGGTTCAATTCCCGGGGAAGGCACACGGCGGGGTTGCGGGCCAGGTCTCTGGTTGGGGTGTACGATTAATGTTTGTCTCCCTGTCTTTCTCTCTCCCTCCCCCTCTCTAAAAATAAATAAATACCATCTTTTTTATTTTAAGACAAGAATGATAAACCATGTAAAGATTTCCTGTAGAGAAAAACCCCACGCACCCTAGACGGAGGGATGAACAAGCGCCGCCCTGGAGCAGCGCTGGCCCTCTCTGGGGAGCGCAGGTGCACTGCCCGAGTAAGCAGTGAGCACGGGGAGAAGCAAACGGCGTGCAAGACAGGAGAGCACACTCACCTTCACACCCTCAGGAGATGGAAAGGGAAACTAAAGGATCCTGTTTTTCACTTCTCACAGCACCTGCTGGCACAGCAGGCGGAAGGGGCGTGAAGCAAGGTGGGCCTCGCACTTGGCAGTGAAAGGTGAACGGCAAACCGCCCACCGAGGACGCCGGCCCGAAACCCCCTGTGCTCCCCGCGGCCGTCCACCTGCCCTGTCTGCATAAAGTCAGGTGGTGACGCCAGCAAAGTGCGGGAAAGGCCCAGGTCTCATCGCTGGCTGGAGCTGGTACTGGCAGCCACCCGCAGGAGCCCCGTTCAGCCCCGAAAACATCTGTCTCCCGAGGCTACCGTCAGGCGTGGCGCTCAGTGCTGGCAGTGGGACGGCACCTAGCAGGTGGAGTGTGTGTTGAGGGTGGGCACAGGTGTCATCAGATGAGGACAGTCTCCCGGGCAAGGGCCAGGGGGTTAGGTGTGCACCCTGAACCCTCAGGACAAGCACCAGCCTTGGTCAGCGCCCCAGGGAGGCCCCCTGAAGAGGGCTTTCAGCTGAGGGCCCCTAACTATGAGTAAAGTGGGCAAAGGGGGGTGCACCAGGGCCTGCGGAGGGGGGATGCCTGGGTGGTGAGGGCAGGAAAAAAGGCCCAGGATGCTGCGTGGAAGCCCGGGCTGCAGATGACCTGACCTCAGAGACCTCCTCGCTGGGTTGGGGGCCTTGTCTGTATCCTCAGAGGACTGGGGACCCCTGAAGGGTTTGGTGGAAAGGGGGTTGAGAAGGAAGTCTCCCTGGACTGGGGAGAATGGACCGGGGAGCTGTGACCCACAGGAAGTAGATGCCCAATGCCCGTCCCCAGGCCACCAGAACAAGGGCCTGGCTCAGCAGCAGCCTCTGCTGGGCCTGGCCTCCCAAAAGGTTGGGGTGGGGGGGTCGTGTCCTTTTTGGGGAGTGTCCAAGCAGTAGCCTGGGCCCAGTGAATAGGCCTCTGTGCCCCCTCAATAGGCCATTCAGCACCCTGTGCCTCTCAGTGCGTCCTGCTAGCCCGGGACACTCCCGCGGGGCACAGAAGACAAAGGAGCCGCCCAGGGAGGCCCGGGCTGTCCTGATGAGGCTCTTGGATGAGAAGTTCTAGTCAGACGGGTCCCCATGTGAGCGAGCACATGGCCCGCCACCCCACCTTGCTAGCCTAAGGGAAGTGTGGGGTTGGTTGGACCAGAACAAGCCCAGCACCCGGCCTGGTTCCCCACCTCCTTCGGTTAAAAGTCCCGCTCCTTCACCAGATGAGCCGGCCTCCCCAGGAGGCCCTGTGAAGTTGGAGGTGCAGACCCCATACTCCAGCCCCCCGCCTCCTTCCCTGACCAAACGCTCGGTGCCGCAGCCCAGACCAACCCACCTGCGAGAGCAGCTCCACTGTCCTCTCCCCGGGGCCCAACCCCACAGACCTGCCCTCGGGGGGCCTTCCCTGACCCCTCCCACTTCTGGGCATCCGCCTGAGCTACTTTGCCTCCTCTGATCTTTACCAAGATCCCGTGAAATCAAATTACTACCTTTGTTGAACTGATGAGGAAACTGAGGCTCAAGACTCGGGTCACTGGTCTGATGTCACCCCTGCTAGTATGTGGCAGAGCCAGGCCACAGTCCCGACCTGGTCACACTGGTTCCTAACCGCCAGGCCCAGTGCTCCTCCCCATCTAGACAAGGCCCCTGGCAGGCAGGTGACCTCGGACCCAGGTGGGCGGGCCCACAACCTGGAGTCGGCAGGTGTTGGTTGAACCGACAGGGGACCATGACCACCAGTTTTCGGTTTGCTCAGGGAACAATGTGGTAGCCCTGAAACGTGCCCCCAGGCCGCCGCCACCTGGGTTTGAAATCATTCCTCACACACCCACAGGGCTGCGAAATCCTCAAGGTGCTTTCACAACCCATGGACCTCATCCGGGACCTCCCTGAGAGCCCATTCCACAGGGGCGGAGTCACCCCTGAGCCAGGTGACTGGCAGGGTGAAAACGGGTGCTGGGACTGGAATCCAGGTCAGGTGCCATCAGCACCCACTCTGAGCGCCTGCTCTGGGCCAGGCCCTGGGTTCCATGAGGAAGAGCCCCTGCCTCTGACCTCAGGGCCACTGGCATGGGATGGGGCTCTGCCAGAGCGGCCCTCGGCCTGCATTTCCCAAAAGCACCCCCAGACTCTGCAAAGCAGCACAGCCTGCCCATGTCTGCAGCCCCAGGCCTTCCTCACAGGACTCGGCACCTGGCTGCCCACCGGCTGTCCCTGGGGGCTGTTCCCTGGGGGCTCTGAACCCACCTGAGCACACAGAGCAGCTCCACACTTCAATCCTCTCCCGGTGAGCTCCTCACACCGTGCCCTGTTCAAACCCTGACTCACTGCTTTGCTCTGACGCACCCACAGGTCTCCAAATGAGCTGTGACTCTCCTGAGTAACCTCCCAGGCCCCCTGGGACACCCACACAGGTGCCCCTCCCAGACAGGAGCTGGGGCGCAGGTGCCTTCACTCCCGCCCTACCCCACCCTGCTCAACTGCCTGGGGTCACCAACCAGTGAACACCCTGCCTCCACCCCGAGGTGCCACATGGTGTGAGGCAGGTCATAGCCTCCTGGAAGCCTAGGCCACACGCGCTACAGGAGATGCTCACAACCCAGCCTCGCCGCCCAGCCCACTGTCTCCGTGAGACACTACCGTCCAGCCAGAGGGACTCTGCCACGGGAGTGCACCTGCTCACTCATTTCTTCACGCCTGGGGCCTTGAGCCAGGCTTGGACCCTGCTGGACCGACCCGCCCAAGTGAGAGCCCAGCAAAAGGGCCTGTCTTGCCCACTGCTGTGCCCTGGCGCCCAGCTCTGGCGGGCTCTCCAATTCAGGCTAAAGGGCACTAAGCACTCCCAACTCGCCGAGACGCAAGGCTGATAACACGCTGCCCAGAACACGGGCTCCGAGGCAGATGGCCCTTCAGGTGGCCTATCTCCAGTGTCACCTGGCCTCCTCCCTCTGGATACCGGGCGACCCCCACACACCCCGCCCCTCCCCAGAGGCCGTTCTCCCATCCTTCCCACACAAGGGAACGGAGGCCCTGGCTCCCCTGCTCAGCTCCTGTCCCCTGCTGCGCAGTGAGGGTCCCCAGAAACACCCACTCCCTTGCAGCCTCCGGAAGTGTCCCCCTCCCTGCCCGCTCCTTCTGCGACCTCCTTTGCCGTGGAAAGCAGGGGCAGGGGCAGGGGAGGCCACAGATGGGACAGAACGCCTCTCCAGGGGAAGAGGACAGGTGAGGAGAGAATGGACAGACAGGCCACACGCGTGCAGAATGCCTGGATCCCAAACCTGCTCCGGGACCCTGAACCAAAGCCTCAACCTCACTGAGTCTCATCATCTTCACCTGCCGACGGGGGCACCCCCCCCGCCCCCGTCACAAGGGGCCTCGGGAGATCAAAATATCAGGTGCACATTAACAGCAGGTGGTGGCAGTGCGGACTCCGACCCTCCTCAGGCCAGTAGTGTCCTGGGTGGACTTCCGGGAAGACACCAGGTGCGGAGGCCCCGGCTGAGGGCGACTTCACCCTGCAGCTGGGGCTGCACACAGCTCCCACAGGCTGGATCTTTGGGCTTTGCTGCAAGAAAGAGGATCCCAGGGGCTGAGCAGCAGTGAATGAGCCTGCTGCAGTGGCAGGTGGCTCCCCTCTGCCCCCAGCCATCACAGACAAACTGTGGGTCAACAGGATGGACCTGGGCACAGAGCTGGGGGCTTGGCAGGTGTGAACCCTGCAGCCCCAAACGCAACATTGTCGCTCTGGGCTCTTACTTCTGTCTTTGGGGGCAGGGCTGTGATTCTTCCTATTTACGCTTCTTCCTGTTTCATTCTTGCTGGCCCCGAACTGAGGGGCACAGGCGGCAGAGTGAGCACTTTGTGTAAGTCACTTTTCCTTATTATCTGGGTTTTGCCCGCTTCTCAGAGACAGCGGTCTAGATTCTGCTTTTTTCACGTCCTGTCATAAGAAATGTCCCAATATAGTGTTTTCAAGGCTCAGTGCACAACCCAAAACAAAGGACTTTTTACATTAAGGATAAACAGAAACTCTGTCTACAAGATAAAATAAATAAATAAAAATTAAGCCCCCTTCTCACTTTGCCAACAGACATTTCTCAAGAATTCACTGGTCATTCAAAAGAGGCAAAAATATAGTCTTTTTTTATTAAGAAAAATTCTTTTTGCCCTGGCTGGCACAGCTCAGTGGATTGAGCACCGGACTGAGCACTGGATTCGCCACCCGCCATGCCCACCTGTGGTCCCAGCACCGCCCTCGGGGTTCAGACGGCAGCCTCAGGTTACTAAGAAGACATGCAGATTCGGAAGCCTTTGCAGAAACGCAGGGGTTTGTTGTGAGCTATTTATAATAGCAGAAAACTGGATCAAACTAAGTCTCCCACCGATGAGACCAATTCAGGAAATTACGGCACATCCACTTAACTATCTTGCAGTCACTTAAATAACGTGGAGAGTTTGAACAACATGAACATGTTTTAGGAATTTTAAGTAAGAAAGCATGATTAAGAAACTCGATGTACAGAATATCAAGTACTCTTTGGAAAGGCCGTGGAAGGGCTGGGAAGCAGGACTTTGCACAGCCAAGAGTGTGTCTGAGTGACGGGAACTACGGGGAACTTTCTTTCCATTTCCTACATTTCCCAGTTTCTAGTAGATACGCACATACCATTTTACATACCATTTTTTAATTGGAAAAAATTGGGGGATTTTTAAAAGATTTTATTTATTTATCTTCAGAGGGGAAGGGAAGGAGAGAGGGAGAGAAACATCAGTGTATGGTTGCCTCTCATGTGTCCCCTGCTGGGAACTGGCCTGCAACCCAGGCATGTGCCCTGACTGGGAATCAAACCCCAATCCTATGTTTCACAGGCCCGAGCTCAACCCACTGAGCTACACCAGCCAGGGCTGGGGCTTTCTTTTTTTAACTGATTTTTTTAATTGCTGTTCAAACACAGTTTTCTGTCTTTTACTCCCAAAATTTGGGGATCTGGAGGCCGTTTTTTAAACAAGAGGCTCGTGGCTGGGTGGGCACTCCTGAGCCAGCCCCACTAGGTGCTGGAGCCGAGGCGCCAGAAACCGCAAACGCTGCGGGGGGGGGGGGGGGGGGGCCGGGGCGGGCATGACTTGTTCCGGTCCACAGCCAGCCTGGGGGCGGGGCAGGGGCCACACCAACACAGCCAATCACCTGCTCCCCTCGCAGAGCGGTCCCTGTGGCAGTGGCTGTGGCCCTCTGTCTGGCTAACATGGGAGGTCCAACGATGTCAGGATTCTCTGAAAGGACGCAGAATCCCTGCCCAGGGCCAGAGCCACATTGGCAGACAGAGGCTGAAACCCCATGGGCCTTAAAAATAGGCCCAGAAACCGAGAAAGAGGCCCATCGCACTTCCTCACCACCACCCCCACCTCCCCCCACCCCCCACCCCACCCCCGCCCCAGCCCAGATCCAGGTCAGCCTGTGGCCTGTGGCAGGACACCCGGGGCCCCAGGTAAGCCGGGAACAGTCCCCAGTGACTGTGGGGCAGCCCGGGCCCCGAGTTTGAGCCCAGATGTGAGTCTGTGCGAGGGCCCACATGCTGTGCCCCTGTGAACAGCAGCTGCCTTCAGGCCGGCCCTGCACCTGCCACACCTCACACGACCCCACAATCCTACCTACAGATGTCGTGGTATCCACTTCACAGATGGGGACGCAGAGGCCCCCAGTCTCTCCCTCCAGCCACAAGTCCCACCAAAACCCCCACCCAGCCCCTGGCGCCCAGCTACCCTGCACCTAGCACCACAAGGCCAGGCTGGTGTATGCGGTCCTTCCCCCGTTCCCAGGGGGCTCGCACATGCAGGGGCCAGCACTCAGGAGGGGCTCATGAGAAGGCAGTTCCCCCTTCACTCCCTCTGGCATGAGCTCTGTGCAGAATGGCTATTCATACTGGACAGGCCTCTGCTGGAACCCTACGACCCCCCATTTTCCCGCCACCCAGCTGCCTGACCTCGGGTGAGTCACCTTCCTCTCAGAAGCTTGGTTTCTCATCTGCAAAATGGGCAACAACAGAACCTACCTGGATGGAACCTGCTGCAGGTACATACAGCGTGGCCGGCCCGCAGCAAGCGGGCAGTGTCCTCTGTCCATGGCCTCTCCTGTACAGGCCACCCCACAAGTCAAACACCCGAAAATCTCCAGAGGGTCAGGCCAAGGAAGTGCAAATTGTGAGCCGACCATTTGGGGCACCCAGCCCCCCCGCAAGTGTGTGAGCCTTGCCCCACCCCCAGGCGTGCACTGTCCTGCCTCAGCCCCTCTCAGAGGCTGCGAGCTGCCCAGTGCTCCTCGGCCCCCGCAGCCCGGGCAGCTCCCTCTTCTCTGCCCCCAGGGGCGCACACTCTCACTCCTCCACTGGGCCCCTCCCCTGTCCACCTTGGGCCGGGCTGCCAGCAGCCAGAGAACACAGATGGGTGGGCTTCACCTCTGCTGAGAGCTCAGGCTCACACAGATTCTGGCACTCACAGGCCACGGGACCGGGGGCGTGTTCATTCACATGACACCTGCGTTTCCTCATCAGGACAGAGAGTACAGAGATGCCTACATCATGGGGGCGCTTGGAGGGTAAAAGGAAACCATGAACATAAAACACATGTTTTGCCCCACAGCATTACAGACAGGGGCTACCTAACAGGAAGTGACAGCTGGAGATGCTCCCTGGGGGAGGGACCAAAGGCAACAGCATGACGCAGGGCCCTCCCCTCAGGGCGCCTCTCCTCGACGCCCACCAGGTCCAGGGGCCAAGTCCTCTCTACGTGGCCTACCCGCAGGTCAGTGGCTCGAGGCCCCCGTGGAAAGGGAGCAGCCACACAGTATGCCTGGGCTGACATCCAGAGCCCACAAGAAGGCCCAGGCCCCAGCCCATGTGTCAGACTATGTCCATCTTGGCCCGGATGCCAGCATCACACATCTGGGCACCAGACCCCTCATATGCCCAGCTCAGATTCCGGAGGCCCACCAGAGCGACCTCGGCCAGCCAGCTCGGTTCACCTGTGACCTGGAATCACTAGCAGTTTCCTGTGGATTAAACACCAAGATCCCGCTGGCAGTGGCCGCAGCCCTGGCAGTTCCCAGCAGGACTTTTACTCTGACCATGTCACCCACGCGGCCGGCTTCTCTCCCAGGCTCAGTGGTGCCCTCCCGCCGGGCAGGGATCGCGCTGAACCCCCTCCTGGCACAGGGCAAGTGCTCAGAGATGCCCCTCCTGCAGAGGCCACGGCAGACAAGATTCAAGTCAGGTCTGCACCTACAAGGTGCCTTTCATCGAGACAGCCAGCTGACGAGGCCCACGCGGCAGGGCGGGCACTCCCTCCCATCACAAAGGCATACTCTGTGACTCAGAAATGACAACAGCTTCTCCAGGATCAAACGTCTCCACCATAGCCTCCTCGACACTTTCAAAACAACCTCACAGAACACACATGGCTCTGAATAACCTGGACTTTAGTTAAACAGCAGCGGCAGTCTGGGAGGTCTGGGTGAGTTCCTAAATGTAACAGGTTGTCACAGCTGTGAGGTGGAGACCGGGAGGGTTTCCTGAGCCACTGGGTGGAAAAGTGCTCTAGGGCCGGGCTCAGGTTGCGGGCTTGGGCTCAGGCTGACTCTTGGGTCCTTTCTCTGCTTTGGGCATGAGGTCACTATGAAGCTTGTCCCTTCCCCATCTGAAAAATGAGAGGTGGGCAACACATGCCCTTCTAGGAGGTTGGGACTCCATTCTCCTCAGCTGTCTACACCCTTCATGCCCCAGGCTAGAAATGAACTCTCCCTTGTTTGCTAGATGTTGACTGCTGGGGAGACTGCCACACAGGACATTACAATGCCACAAGCTCCTGACCTTCCAGGGCAAAGGCAGTGGTACAGGGAGTGGAAGGAGGGGCCCTGGGGGCAGCCCTGGAGCTGAGGCTTAAAGGGACACCTGCAGGGGTTTGCAGGGCAGATGAGTAGGGGCTGGCCTTCCAGGTAGAGAAAACAGCAGGCTTCAACGTGCAGAGCCTCAGTGCAGGCGGAGACTGAGTTCAGGGGTCTGGGGCAGGGTGAGGGGTGAGACAGGGAGGCCCGTGAGGGAGGGTGGACCACAGGCCAGGACAGGAAACAAGGTAATAGTGTGACCACCTGTGCCTACTGCTAGGGGGCCGTTCTCCCCAGATGCAGAGCAGGGGGTGCAGTGAGGCCTGGCTTGGCACATTGTGGAGGCTGGGGGGACAGGGCAGGCTCTGGGGTCGGAAGGACGGAGGACCAGTCCCTGCTGTGCCATGGCCTCACTGGCTGTCTGTGGACGAGCCTCTTGCTTCCCTCGACCGCAGGTGCCTCGGTGGTGAAATGGAGATAGCATTCCAGTATCATCAAACCCACGACGGCAGCACAAGGCACCCGGCAAACAGAAAGGGGTCAGCGAGAGCCAGCTGCTAGAATGAATGATTACTGATTTTAGGGATCAGTAAAAATGGGCTCCTTGGGGCAAGGACTGTCCCACAGGGGAGAGAGATGCTCAGAGGCCAGAGGGCAGTAGGAGCATGGTGACGAGGGTGTGGGAGGGGCTGCTGAGCAAAGGGCTGAATGGCCTGGAGCAGATGGTCTCTCAGACCCCTCCCACTTGAGACATGCTGTGCCAGGTGACAGGCGGGCCTACGGGGCTGGCATGCAGCCTGGCACACGGTAGGTGCTCAGGGAGTGTCTGCTGAATCAATTAATGCAGATCCTTCCATTTCTGCACAAAACTAAGTCGTGACACTTTTCAGAAAAAAAAAAACACAGAGAAACCCACGTCCTCGCCCATCCCCACCACGTCCCCACCCGGTGCCAAAGGTAAGCTTCCCTCTCCGGGCAGGCCCAGGCTGGGACCTGCTCCCCAAAGGGAAGTATCTGCTGGTAAAGCTGCCTCCTGCACAAAGGAGGACTGGAATTTCTTTCCTCTCCTCACCCATCCTCCAGGGTGTGGCCCTGGCTAAGGGGCCTGGATCCCCTGGGGCTGCCATGTCCCTGCTGCCTTGGGACCTTAAGAGGGACATGTTGGCTCTTTGGGACTCAGTTTCCCCAGTGGTGAATGAAGGGGGAACTGGCAGAATCTCCAAAGCTGATATTCCTTTCTGCACAATGCTGTCACCTTCTCAGAAATGCCCGGCCTGGGGATGAGGGTGGGGTGGGGGCGGCAGACAGCGAGCTATGAAGTCATTCCCGCATGAAAAAGGGAGGGGTCTTTTCCTGGAGAGAAGGGCAAGCCTGACACTGCAGGGGAGGGGGCTCCCAGAGATCCACAGCCCATCAGTAGCGATTACCTCACATGCAGCCCGGCGGGCAGACCCCACCCACACCTGCAGTCCCAAGGTCTTTCCAACAATATGAGACCCCCCTCCACCCCACCCTATTGGCACATCTATGACTTAGGGCCCCCTGAAAGCAGAATCACACCCAGAGGGGCAGCAGGCCCTGTTCCCTCTGCTAAGCGGGTGTGTTCAGGGGACTGCAGCCCAACAGGTCCCCCCAGTGCAAGCTAAGGGTCAAGCAGAACCAGCGGGTGCAGTCAGGTGCAAGAAGACAAAGGCTTCAGGAAGTCCTCCTGGTCTGCTGGGGACAGTAACCAGGGCGCACCTGCAGGGGGGTCTGCCCACAGCCGGTGGGACCCTGGTTCTGCAATGATGAGCAGAGGGTCTCCCCAAATTTAGCGCCCACACTCTGCAGCGGCACTGAGGCTCCGAGGCTTCGGTAAAGACTTCCTGGAGAAGGGGCCTGGCAGAGCCACTAAATGGAAAGAGGAAGACGAACAGAGGGAGACACCGAGTGACACAGGAAAGAAAGAGACACAGGGACCTAAGCATGGGGGATGCTCTTGGAACCAAAATCAGAGAGACACAGACATACGGGCACAGGAAAGACCCAGGAACCTGGGGGCACATGGAGGCAGACGCGATACGCAGGGAGCCACGGAGACGAGCGCAGAGACAGACACACGCAAAGACAGAGATACATGAAGAGACAGACAGGCAGAGACGGAGACGCGCAGAGACTCGCGGAGACGCGCACATCCCAGCGCCGCTCCGGCCCCGCCGACTCGGCATCATCCCCGGCCGGCCCCACTCACCGAGGCCGCAGACCTCGCGGCGCAGGCTGACGCGGCCGCGTTCCTCGGCTATGGCGCGCAGCATGTGCTGCAGCGAGCGTTCTTCGGCCTCGGCGCCGCCCGCAGGCTCGGGAGAAACGGCGGTGGCGGCGGAGAGGGCGGGCGGCCCGGTACGGAGCCCGGCGGGCGCGGGCGCCGAGGCGCAGGCCCGGCCCGGCGGCCGCGCAGAGGCCATGCCGGGCCCCGGTTCATCGCCCGCGCCGCTCCCGCCGGGTTTCCCGGCGTGCCCCGCCGCCCCCGCCCCGGCGCCGCCCGCCGCGAGCACCAGTGAAGCCACAATACGCCTTTGTGCGCGTCGCCGCCGCTCGCCGCCACCCGCCGAGCCCAGCGATTCCAGCGAACCTCCGCACTGCCTCCACCCGTGCACCTCCCGGCCCCAGGCTGCCCTGCTCCGCCCCGACCCGCCCTGCACGGTTTCGCCCTCGAGGCCCCGCCCCCACGGTATCTAGGCCCCGCCCAAAACGCCAGGCCCCGCCCCACAACTCCTCCCAGCCACTTCCTGACACACCGCCGGCTTCCCTGACTCCGCCCCTCTTCTCCAGGCCCCGCCCCCGACCCATCTGGGTGGGCTCGCTTTGCGGCCGGCTTCCTGGACCCAGAGTCGGCGCGACGCCACTCTCTTACTTAAATGGCTCTCCTGATCCCGCCTCGACCTCCGAGCCCTTTGTCCCCTGACGCTCCATGACCCCTCCACCCCAGCGGTCACCTTCTCCAGGCCCTAGCCCTCCTGCCCTTCCCGAGACCGACCTCTGCTCCTAAACACCTCCTGCAGGTTAGCCCCTCCTGCCTCCTAGCGCTACACCGCTCAGAAGATGGACTGGGCATCCACCCTGCTCGTTGTCCCCCTCCTTCTCTCCATCAAATCACAAAGGCTGTGGAGTTCCGCTGAGAACTTCCTCCGAGGAACCCAGAAATAGGTTGCCTGCTCCCCCATAAAGAGGTCTCACGGGGGGCACGATGGGCAAACCCTTCTTGCCCCCACAGACTTCTCCGCCTGGAGTAGTGCACAAGGGCTCGGAGCCTATCACCTCGGCTGTACAGTGGGGGTGTGCCCTCGGTTGTTAACTAGGTTTGGCGGAGGAGGTAGGTCAGCTGGGCACGTGATCCTGAGGAAGGCCAAGGTCCAGCCGGGCGTCAGTCCTGCTGAACTGGGTGAAGCAGCCAGAGACCTCCCCCCACCTCAGCCCTGGTGGCCCCCTTCCAAAGTCGTCCAAAGTCACTCCCTGCAGTCCTGCCAGCTTCCATTCCTCAGACTCATCAGGGAGGGTCCCCCACCAGGCCCCACCCCCTTTCCTTCTTCTCTTCCTTGCAAATCTCACTTCCTCAGGGTTTTTTGGGGGGAGGAGTCAAGGCTGTGTCATTTGCTGTCTGACCACACCCCCCCACCCCAGGAAGGAAGGGATCCGTCTCCCGCAGGGCTGTGTTCCCAGTGCCTAGACGGTTGCCTGGCACTTGGCTGACGCCGACAAAATGCATGCATGCGAGACGATGAATGAAGAGGGAATGAGAGGCCCGATAGGGAAGCAAGGAAATCTTCTCCAGGAGGCTTGAGGAGGCTGGGGGCTGCAGGCTGTGGGAACAGCGCTGGTGAAGGAAACAGGTGGTCTGGATCCTGCTTTAGGCTTCACTCTGGGTCTCCAGCACCAGGCTTGGGGCGGGGGCTGGGGCTCTGCAAAGAGGTGTGGAGTGAGGGAGGAATTGTAATGATTGGCTGTGGGTGTATCTCTCTCCTCCAGGCTTGTGTCCTGACCGCGCTGGCCTGAGGCTTCAGGCCTCCAGTCCTGCGGAGTCCGGACAGCTGAGGTAGGAGCTGGGGACGTTGGGAAAGGGCTGAGTAGGAAGCCTCCTGGGCAGGCTTAGCCGACGCATCTGTGTTCTTCTACCGAAACTCCCTTCCTGAGCCCCACTCACTCCCGTGGTTGCCTCCCTAGACTTGGTGCCAAGGACCAGTGCTGAATGAACTCTGCCCGTGCTCCCTGGCATCCAGCCCAGGACCAGTGTGTCCAGAGAATCTGGGCTGTGTGAATCAATGAGCATCACTTGGGTTCTCTCCTTTCTATCTCAGTCACAGTGCAGGCAAATGTCCACACAGGGGATGTTTTCATGTTCCACAGGGTGGACTTGTGTTCCGGACTCGAAGAGGGATCAGCAGGCTTCTGGGGCCGTCGGGCACGTTCTGGGCCTTGATTTGGGCACTGATTACACGGGCGTGGTCAGTTTATAAAACTCCAGCTGTAACTGTGATTTTCGCACTTTTCTATATATAAATATTCAGAATATAAACAAAAATAAAGTGATTGGGCCCCAGCTGGTGTGGCTCAGTGGATTGAGTACCAGCCTATGAACCAAAGGGTGGCCGGTTCGATTCCCAGTCAGGACACATGCCTGGGTTGTGGGCCAGGTCCCCAGTAGGGGGCATATGAGAGGCAACCACACATTGATGTTTCTCTCCCTCTCTGCCTCCCTTCCTCCCTCCCTTCCCTCTCTGTAAAAATAAACACACAAAATATATATTTTTAAATGATTGAAAATCCTTGGGAAAAAAATTCTGGTTTAACCATATTTCTCATGACAATGAAAATGTTCTTATCTGCAAAGAAGTGAAATGCACTTTGAAAGGTCACTGAGAACAAAAAAACAGTGCGTCTGCAGACCAATGGCCCCCTGTCCCCACGCCCTCCTCCCTGGAGCCTGTGAAGGCGTGACACCTTGCACGGCAAAATGGGTTTTGCAGAAGTGAGTCCGGGTGCGGACTTGGAGATGAAGAAGTTATCCTGGGCTCTCCATGCGGGCCCCATCTAACCACATAAATTCTTAACACTGGAGGTGATTTTCGCGCCTGTAGTCAGAGTCGTGACCACGGAAAAAGGCACGAGCGGCAGTGTTGCTGGCCTCCAAGACGGAGGAAGGGGCCACGCCTCAAGGAGAGTGGACCACTTCTGGAACCAGAGTGGAAGGCAAGGAATCAGACTGTCCCCAAGAGCCTCCACAAGGAGCCAGCCCTGCCTGACCCCGATTTTCTGCCCCGTGAGACCCCAGCGGTGCCTGTGCCCTGGAGAATTGCGCAGTAACCCGTCTGTGTCATTCCTTCCTTGGTCTCCTGGTGAGGACAGTGATAGAAACCAGCACCTCAAGCAACGAGAGATGACGGGAGTCACAGAAGCTCTCAGGGACCCCAGCACTTCTGTCCCTGAGATTTATTTTGCAAACAGCACTAGAGCAATGATACAGTGAAGTTTCACAAAAGGAAAAATCACCCTCAAGCCGACTGCTTGCACAGGCGAGTTGCTTCATCTTTGGCATTTCAGCCAGGTGTGCGCTGAACTCCAGTCCCGTGTATCAGATGGTGACAATGGTCTGGATGGCTCACGTTGTCATCTGCCACAGCTTGGGGCTGATCTCATTCACAGAACCGGTTGGTGTTAAGAGCCAGCGCTGCTGGAGAACTCTTTTCCAATTTTCTCAGTGGCTGAGGGCCCCCCAGGACTTGTTAGAGAAGGTGCCGGTTCAGCCAAGGCTTCTGGCAGCCATCTTCCTCCTCTCTGGGCCTCAGCGGACTGTCTGTGGGTGGCAGGTGGGACTGGGTGATGGCCGAGGCCCCTCCCGGCCTCCTGTTGTGCAGGTCTACCCTCAGACCCCAACTGTCCGCTTTTCTCCTTGGACCCAAGAAGGAAGGACAGGTAACTCCCAGGTGGCCCGGGCTGGAACAGCCCCACTGTGGGCCCATGGGTGCCCTTCCAAGGAATCGGTTCAAAGGTGCTTCCATTCCCCCCGAGAATCTGTTACAATATTTCCAGGGTTACATGTGCTGTTGGCAGCTTCCCTCCCGACTCCCTGCCTCTTATGACTCATGGGCCTCCTTTCCGAAGAATTCCTGCTCCTCAGCCTTTTTTTCATCTGGGAAATGACACCCAGCGCCCCCACCCCCCAATCTAGATAGCAACAGCTCCTCCAACACCGGTTTTGTTCTCGCCACCAGGAAAGGCCCGCCGGCCCCCCTTCTCCCAGGCCCCAGCCCCCTTTGCAACCCACACCCCCAAACCCTTTCTCATCCTCGGAGGCCGGAGGCTGCCAGTTAAACTTGCTCCCTGCTCAGATGCCCCAGGAGGGGGTAACCTTCGATTATTCTTAGGCACCAACACCTTGGAGAGAAAAAAGGGTTTGGAGGAGATTCTGAAAGAGAAGAGCCGGGTGGGGCTGCGGGCTGGGGAAATACTTACATTTCCCGGGGAACCACTTTGTGCCGGAAACTTCAGGATGTGGAGAATGGTGGTCCCGGCCCTGGCAGGCAAATGATGTTGTCAGCATGTGTTGTTAGGTGGTGAGACAACCCAGAGAGGCAGTGTGACGCTCGAAATCACTTGGTGAGTGAGGCCCAGCCCGGGGACTCCCGTGGCCACCCTTGCACCCAACATCTGCATTAAACCATCTCTTTTCTCATCTCAGGAGGGAATAACCAGTGGGGAGTGAATGTGGGTGATAAGGAGAAGGCCCAGTGCAGGGACCTGTAAGGCAGTGGGTCAGGGCCAGGAGACCAGGGACCGGCACACCTTGAACTTGGGCAGATCCCTTCTGCTCCAGAGCCCTGGGCATCTGTTCATGAGGAGGCCGAACCAGACAGCCCCTGGGCCTTCTCAACGCTGGCCTCCTGGGTGGACTCGGGGGTGAGCCAGGGCACAGCTGGAGAGTTGACAAGCAACCGAAACTGCAGGTTTCTGGTGTTTTATCTCCTTCAGCCGACACGCGCACAGGACTTCTCAGGTGCTGGGCACACTGTCCTATAGCCTGACAGAGGCTGACATCGAACTCTGTGACGTGGGGACATCACCGGCCCTCTTAAAGATGGGCCAGAGGCTCAGAGAGGCCAAAGCAGACCCAGGTAGCCAAACGATTCAAGAGCAAAATTATAATAATCCTTTTCGAGTTTTTTTTAAACAATGACATTTGACAAGAGTACTCATGTTTGAGGTGATGTGGGCATCACCTCCTAAAGCAAGTGACTCGGGGCAACAATCAAGAAAGTTGACCACCCCTTGCTCACCTGAGGGCAGGGGCCCGAACCACCTGCTTAAAAACCACCCGCCCCGCCCGCCATGCTGAGCTCATACACCCTCGGCCTGTCTGACCCCGACACAGACTGCAGGGTGGGACCCTGGCCATCCCCATTCTGCTGGTGGGAAAACTGAGGCTCAGAGACACCGGCGGCTTACTGAGGGGCAGCACAGCGGGGAGCTGTGCCCACGGGCCTTGAGAAGAGGCAGAGTCTGTGTTTGTGTGTCTTGGTCTCACTTCGGGCCCGTCGACGTGTTTCTCCCATGCCTGCGCCGTCAGGCCTGGTGAGGAACCCTGAAAAGCCAGCAGGAGTTCCCACCCACTGCTGTCCTCTCCTGATGAAGGTGTCGGGAGCAGTGGTGCATTCTGGGAGTGACAGGTGAGGGGCTGAAATTAGTCTGAGGCCCACCTCTCACCCCTGGGGACTCACAACCAGATGCTGTGTGATACATGCGACCGATGGGCGTGTTGTTTTCCTGCACCCGCTGTGCCGAATGACCACAGCCTAGGCGGCTCTCTCGTGGTCCTAGAGGCTGGAAGTCCAGAACCAGGGTGCCTGCAGGGCTGAGCTCCCGCCAGAGGCTCCAGGGGAGGGGCCTGCCTGCCTGTCCAGATTCTGGTAGATCCAGGTGTCCGGGGCTCCGGGCTGCCTCCCTGCGGTCTCTGCTCCTGTGGTCACAGGGCCGTTCCCTTCTGCGTCCCTGTGTCTTGGATCTCCTCCTGCCTCCGCCTTATACTTGACACTGGATGTAGAGCCCACCCTGAACTCGGGATGCTCCCTCCCAAAAGCCACCACTTCCATATCTGCAGAGACTTTTTCCTGATAAGGTCGCTCCCGTTCTCAGGCTCCTGGCCGACACATGTTTGCCAATTCTGAGGGGCACCACTGCATCCACTACTTCTTTCGCAGGTGAATCATCCACTCCATCCTCTTCTTCCCGGGGCCCTGGAATCTCCCTCAGGGGCCCACCCCTTGCAGTCCCTGTGGACTGAGCCCCATGAGCCAGGCCTGGCCCATCTGTCATGGCAAAGCATCTCCCTGGCCACAGTGATTGGTCCAGGGCCGGTCTGATCACAGCCAATCTCGGACTCGGGCTGTCTTGGCAAGGAAGCTGCTGGGAGGACAGCTGCAGGCAGCCACTTAGTGGGAGGGCTGGGTGGCCGAGCATGGAACCCACAAGGAGGAGAGCAGGACCAGAGAGGAAAGTGAAACCAAGTGTTTGCAGTTGTCAACTGCGAAGTGCAGGAACCAACACACTCCCCTTCCCGCCGAGAGGGGGTTCTGTCCTCAGCAGGTGGTGATGGGAACAGATGTACACCATGAGCCCCCACTTTACTGAGGGGTGAATTTAGATGCACTTGGCTGTCAGGGACCTCCTTGCCAGAGTGGGAAGGGAGTCGCAGGCAGCAGATCGTGAGCACTTGGCAGGGCCCAGGAGGCCTCTGGTCCAGCCTGCTCATTGCCCAGGTCGGGGACAGAGTCCCAGAGAGGCAAACCTGTCTGAGGTCATACGTGCAGTGTGACCCCGTGACCCTCAACCTCAGCCAGGCCCTCCATGCAGCTCCCTCGGGCTGCCTTAGTTGAACTTGTCTTCCTGCCAAAGCTCGGTCGGTCCGGCTCGGTAACAGCCCCGTGGATTCTGCCACCACCGGTCACTGATGTTTTATTTCTTGTTGCCGATGCTGTTCCGCTCACCGAATTTACCAACTTATGCCTGGCCAGGCACGAGCTCCAGCCCCACATCTTGGGGTCTGGAGATAGAGTTCAGGACGTCTGTGGGCTCAGGTGGGGGAAATCCTCAGTTTCCCCATCTCTAAGAGGGAGGTAGCCTTGCTGCTTTCTGGACCATAATAGCCCAGGATTCCCTGAGGGTGCCCCCCCCCCCGCCTCTTCCCCTTGGCGCTGTGAACTGCCGGGCTCGCTAGGAAACGTGAGTCCTCGGAGGCTCTGTAACCAGTTCCTTTCTGTGACCCAGAGACGGCCTGAGCTCTGTGTTCTGGTGGTTCAACTAACCCCACTCTGGGGGGCCTTGAGACCTCAAAAATGGGGGCGAGCTCTGGTCGCCAGGCGGCTGCAAGGCCTGTGCTGCTCAGGCTCAGCGGGGGTCTTTCTGCACCAGAGTCTTCCTTCCCTATGAGCCCTCAGGAATGAGGGGGGCCGTGGGGACCATGCCAGGTCCTTCCTGCTGTCCGTGTGGACGGAGGGACAGAAGCAAGAGCCTTTGGGTGGGGGTAGCCCAGGAGAGAGAAGTGGGGGGAAGAAGGGCACTTCTCCCCGCCACTGTGGGGGCTTCCACTTTCCAGCCAAGCCCCGAGCTTTCTGACAGCAACCCTGCCCTCCCACAGCTCCTCCTCCCTTCTCCTGTAGGGGGAACCCAAGTCCACCCGCTCTCCTGCCTCTTGCTGACCTCGTCACCTAACCTTCCCCCCTCCCTCACTTCGCTCAGCCTGGGCCCTTCTTCCCAGGCTCCCCACACTTCCCTCCATTCCTCCTTCAAGGGGCAGCTCACACAGCCTTCCCTGACCACCTCTGCAAAAGCGCCCCTGCCCTCGGGGTGCCCCTCACCTGCCCCTGCCTTGTCTTCTTGTTACCTCTGCACACAGGAGGGGCTCCTGATTCTTCGCTGCATAACTTGAAGAGAGAAGGGGCCTCACGTCTGACTGGGGTCAGGAGGGGGCGTGAGGACTCAGGGAGGATGCGGAACACCTGGGTGCGGGGCGGCCTCCACCAGCCACACATTGATGTTCTGGGTCATCTCCTCGTCCCCAAATCTGCCGGTGTTCACACCCTTTGACCTCGGAGGGCCCAGGTCAGAGAGGGCAGGCCCAGATGATGCGTTAGTATGACTTTCCTGGACCCTGGGCACTGATGCCTTTGAGGGACCTTTCCTTGATTAATAATAATAATAATTAATTAATTAATTAAAAACTGTTGTACGACTGCTTTGATATAAAGACAAATATATCACAATTATATTCTAAGATTTTTTCTATGTGAAAGTCCGTTCTCCTTCTGATTCTGATAGAACTTGGCTAAGTCTGCCGTGGGGTGGAGGGTTCCCCCATGGTCAGCAGTATCCCCACCGCGCCCCCCCCGCCCCGCCCCCGTCTGAAACACCTGCGAGGGGGCGCCGCCAGGGGGCGCCAGACACCAGCGCGCAGCCCCACGGGGCAGGAGGAAGGGGCGCAGGAGGAAGGGGGGGCGACCAGCAGCGCACCTGCAGGCCCGCCCCAGGCTGCATTGGCTCAGGGGGGCTGGCGGCCTCCTGCAAACAGAAGGGTCGCGGCCCGTTCTATTCCCAGGCCGGACACAGGCCTGAGTGCCGGCCTGGTCCCTGGTTGGGGGCACGTACAAGAGGCAAACGATCTGTGTGTCTCTCTCACATCCATGTTTCTCTCCCTCTCTTTCTCCCTCCTTTCCCTTCTCTCTAAAAATAATTTTTAAGAAGAAGTAATGTGTATTAAGTGCCTACTACTGTGTGTTGGGAATACAATTACTCAAAAAACGATGGGAGGAAATACACCATGCCCTCAGGGTGCCTTCCACTAGGAAAAGGAGGGACGTCTGCCCAACAGCCACACAAAACCTTGTCAGATGAAACCACCACAGGGTGAGGAGAGGCTCTGGGAGCGCAGAGCTGGGGCTTGGACTCCTGGCAGAGCGGCAGGAAGGGTGGCCCCGGGAAGGGGGATTCTGCCGGGGCCCGAGGGACACGGCGGTCCGGCAGAGGGTCAAAGCCAGCGCTGTTGGCAGGAAAGGCCCCACTGAGGACTGCTGTGCGGTTGGGAGACCAGCAAGAGGGGGAGCAGCTGCCAGTGACTTTTACCCCAGGCCTTGTGTGTGCATGCGGCAAGGAGAGAATCTAGGAGAAGCAGGAGCCCCAGCTCCTGCAGAGAAGCCAGACACACCCAGCAAAGAAATGGGGAGGCACACGGCCTGAGCTCGCTCTCCACCCACCCTGCATCCTCCAGCCAGGCCCCGCTGGCCGGGCCCTGGGGAAGTGGGCGGCTCAGGAAGCCCCCAGATACCGAATCTCAGAGCCGCAGGTGCCCCAGGGAAAGGACCGCGTGGCATCTGGGCAGAACCTCCGCCATGCCAGGTTTGGCTAAAGCTTCCCGGGTCTGACCAGTGGGGGGTTAGCCGAGGCTCATGTGCGTGGTGTCTGTGTCCCCGGCAGAGGGCCCTCCCTGAGGGCGGGCAGTCCTGGCGTTTGGGGGACTGTGCCTGGCACACCAAGTGCGTGGAGAGTGGCGGCGTGGGTGGCTGACCCTCAGGGAAATGGGCCCCGCTGTCCTGTTCTCACAGGTGAGGACTCATCCCTCCGGAAGCTGAGGGGCCACTAAGAGTAGGACCCTGGGTTCAAATCTGCGCCGGGTAGAGAAGAGCACGGACCCCTCTCCCAGCCCCAGGCCCACTGCGCCGCCTCTGTGCAGGGCAGGCACCGTCTCCTTGATTCTTCCCGAGGCGGGGGGCAAGGGGGTGGCTCCGACCTCACCATTCCGGTTTACGAATGAAGACACTGAGACACAGAGAAGTCCGGTAGCTTACCTCAGGTCATAAAGCGAGTCCGAGCAGGAGCAGGGATTTGAACCCTGGCAGAATCACTCCAGCGTATGCCAGGAACTGCGTCTGTGGCGCAGGTGTGAGCCCGGGGAGCAGGAGGCTGGTGTTCGAAGCCAGCTTTTCCTGGAGTTCTTGCCTGCCAGACACTACCCCTGCAGGGCCAGCCCTCCTGCAGGGTCCAAACACAGCAGTGAAACGGACAATTACAGGGATAATGGGAATCCTCTCCAGTGTATTGATTGTAAGAAAATAAGTGCCAACATCTCAATACTGTACTCGCTGCCCGGGGCGGGGGTGACAGGAGTCTCACCTGCAGGCTGGGGGGAGGGTCGTCTCTGCAGTAGGAATGATCCGTCTTTAGAAGTTACGGGCAGAGTTGGTGGGATCGGGGTGGAGCCAAGGGGCCCAGGTACTGAGCCTTGTGGCCACTCGGGCCCTCAGCAGGGGTGGAGGCAGGACTTCCACCACCGGGAACCCTGGAAAGATATATGGGACTCCCAGCTCCCAGTTTCATTCTGGGGTCATGGGTGACCTAGGCCCGGCCCAGCTGGGGAACTCAGGGGCCGCTGTCCTCAGAGAAGGACACAGTGACCGACAGTGTGGAGAGGGCTCCCAGGAGGCAGTAGGAACCCAGGGGAGATGCCTGATCCAGCCTGATGCCCAGGAAGACTTCCTAGAGGCGGTGGTCCCTCAACTGCGTTTTGTGGGGAAGAGGAGTTCCTGGGACAAATGGAGCTGCACGTGGCAGTGGCCACATCAGACCGAAGCCTAGAGCCCTGTCTCCCAGGGTCCAGCCACCACCCCGGACCTGGGGGTGCCCCACCCAGCCCTCCATCTCCCCTACCACCTACCCCCGCCCTGCCCAGATACTGAGACACACACATAAAACGGCAGGGGACAGGGCAGTCACATAGCTCGTAACCCCTGTTTTCTCCTCTGTCAAGCTGGGTGAGGCTGAGCGGCTCCCCAGGCTGCTGCTGGGTGAGGGGCAGGGACAGAGGACGGGGCTGAGGGGCTGAACCAGGTCCTGCTCCCACATCTGCCTCTGACCCTCCCAGGTGGCCAGTGGGGGACAACTGGGCAGCCCCCGTGGTGGAGGGAGAGCAATTCTGAGCCCCCCCCCACCTTGCCCGACAGCCTCCAGGTCACACAGATAAGGGGACGTTAATGTCTAATCCAGCTTCATTCCAGAGATGGACAAACCAGTTTGTCTCCACTCAACTGGGAGGCCTCAGCTTCTCCCCAGGCAAGGGGGCGGGGCCGGACCCCCTAACCCTCCTCTGTCCTCTGGCCTTGATATGGGGTCCCCCAGAGCTTCTCTGGGACCATGCAGGCCTGTGCCCCACACTGGGACCGCGCAGGGGGCAGCGCAGGGGCCGTCCGTTAAATTCAGGCTGTAAATCGGTCCCCGACCTCCCGTCACCACTCATCTGTCCCTGGGTGGGAGAAGCTGCCGCGGGCTCCAGGGACTCACAGAAGCTCAGGGGCGGACGGGTCCCTCGTGGACACCAGCAGGGGGATGGCGGGGAGCACACCAGAGTCTGCCCACTGGGCTCTGAATGCTGTGTGTCCTGGCCCCGCCGCTCTCCCTCTCTGGGCTGCGCATCCTCAACTGCAAAAGGGGAAGTAGAAGGTGTAAAACCCACGTCCTCGATTTGTCCCCTCCAGGCCTGCTCTTCCACATCCTTCCCCGTCTCAGTTCAGGGCGGCGGGGGCCACCCTGACTCCCCCATACCCGCACCCCCCACACCCAGACCACCAGCAAGGTTTTGGCAGCTCCCCCTTCAAAATTCACCCATTGGTGCGAACATTCCTCCCGCCTCCCCTGATGCCAGCCTGCCCGAGCTGTCTCCGGCTCCTCCCAGAAGGGCGTCTGGTGTGAGCGGAGATGAACTCTGCAGCTTGAAAGAGCCTCCTCTCTCGTGCTTATAGTGATTCAACAGTTCTTTCCGTCTTTCATTCATTGAACACTGATGGGCATGTGCCCTGTGCAGGGGCGGGAGTCTCGATAATAAAGAAGATCCGATCACAGCCCAGGCGGGGCTCTAATGCTGGGGTCAGGGGGAGCGAGACCCACCACCAGCACGATGTCGCCACAGCCCCACAGGTCCTGTGCTGGAAAGACGTGGACGGAAGGCTTCCCGGAGGAGGAGGCATCTGGTCTGGGCCTTGGAGGACCAGAGTTGGCATGGAGGGGCATGGAGACCCAAAGGCCGAGAGACAGCACGGAGAGCTCGGCATCTGCTGGTGTTTAGTGGGGCCAGTACCAGGTGTGTGTGGGGGGGAGGTTGGCAGGAGCTCGCTGGCCACACAGTGCCCTTGGACGTGGGGGTTCGAAGTGTGGGCTTCATCCTGAACCCAGTCATTCAGGGCCCTGCAAGGTTTTACATGAGGGCGGTGACATCCAGATTTGCCCAGGAAGGGTGGCCAGCGGGGGAAGATGGGAGGAGAGGTCAGGGCGTGGAGGCTGGGGTCCTGTGGCCCAGGTGTAGAATCAGCCAGCTGCCCTGCTTCCGGCCTAGAGGGCACCAAGCGCCTCTGCGGATGGATCCAGCAAACGGTGCCCGGCGCTGCGCTGGCGCTGGGCTTAGAGATGGGACTCCTGCCCGGTCGGGGCCTGCCTCCCAGGAGGCAGTCACTCCACCCCTCAGAGCCTCGGTTTCCTCACCTGTGAAATGGAGGTGATAATCCTACCTGCCTCCCAGACTGAATGTCATAAGTGAGCTCATACTATATGTAAAACGCTTAGCACAGTCCCTGACATGGGGGGGGGGGGGGGTGACTTTGTTACCTGTCCAGACAGGAAGGCGTGGAGGGCGCCAAGCACGTGTGTGTGGCCGTGGAATCACGTCCCCCAAACCTGTAGGTTGAAACCTCCCCTCTGGCCCTCCGCGTGGGCCTGTAGGACCACCTCCTGTTTGGAGGTGGGCCTTTAAAGAGGCGATAATGTGAAATGAAGTCACCTGTGTCACCTTAATCCACCCTGACTTGATGTCCTCGGCAGAAGAGACGATTGAGACAGACACACACAGGGACCACCACGTGAGGACACAGGCGAGAGGCCTCAGGAGAAACCAGCCCCAAGCACACGCTGATCTTTGGCTTCCGGACCCCAGGACCGTGAGGAAATAAGTTTCTGGTGTGTAAGGCCCAGGCTGGAGCGTCTGTCACAGCGGCCGGAGCTGAGCCACCTGGTTAGAAAGAGGGGAGTAGGAAGACGCACCCCAGGCAGCCACAGCAGACGGGCTGGGAGAGGAACAGGGGACTGCAGTTGCGTTGTGCCCGGAGGGGACTGGGAGGGAGGACTTGGCTGCAGGAGACGGGGGACCAGCCTGAGGGAGGTCAGGGCCAGACAGAGGGTGATGGCCTGGGGGCTGTGGGCGAGACCGTAAGCATGTTCACCCAGGGCCATACTTCATGCTTCCGCTGTGCAAGGGGGCCCCCTGAGTACCCCTACGTTACCAAAAGAAGCTAAGGCTGTGCAAAGGGGCAGGGGCCGCCCCAGAGAGAACCAGAGCCAGGGCCCTTCTGGAACCCCCAGGTGCGTTGTACTGGAGCTCGGGAGAGAGGTGGGGGCTGTGAGAGCCGCTGGGAGCAGGGGGTCGGTGATGGAGCTCCGGGTGAGCTTGGGTCTCTCTGCCTGAGTTTTGTTTGTTTGGGTTAAAGTGACTCAGTCTCTGTGGGCAGGAAAGCTTGGCTTCCGGGCCCCTGGGATGTGGGAACGCTGACAGCAAATTCTTCTTGGGTGGGGACGGGGAGGGGGGTGCTTGCCCGCAACTTCCCTGACTTCTAAAGAAAATTGTCATGGAAACTGGCTCTGGCCTCTCTGACCCTTGGAGAGACTTTTCTGGGTCAAGAATTTCCAGCCCATAAACCCCCCAGGTTTCGAATTCGCAGGAGGCCTGCGCAGGCCTGGGGTTTGCAGGGCCTTTCACGTGGCGGGGCTTCCTGGTTCAGGGCCTCTGGGCCAGGGTTCAGAAGGAGGGTCGGACGGACAAAGATATAGGGACGGGTCTGAGTCACGCTTGATGATGAAGCTCGGTGCCCTGGCATCAACTTGATCAACAAGAGGAAAACTTTTTTTTCAAAAACCTTTCAGCGTGTCCACACAGGGGGTTGGGCCCCGGGGGGGCAGGCAGGCAGGCATCAGGGACCTGCTTCCCTCGCCTCCCTCCCTGCACCAGCCTGGGTGTCTCCCAAACGAATCGGCCCACGCGTGGGGTTCATGTCTCCTGCACGTCCCCTCCTCAGAACACACCAGACAAAAGGCATCTGTGAAGTGGGGGCTTGCTTATAAATCCAAGACTTTGGGGGTTTTTTGCAGAACATGTTTCAGCCTTAGCAGATAGTATCGTTTTAACTTTTCCCTCAAAATGTTGTCTCCATATTTGGGCAAGACCAGAGTGCAGGGGATTTTTGTTTGTTTTCCCTACAGACTGCTGGGCTTTGCAGAGGACAGCAGTTTTCTGGGCCTTCACCCTCCCGGGTGGTTCTGGCTGAACCTGCAAGGTCAGCTCCGTCGGCCTCCGACAGACTCCGGGTGCGCAAGCTGTGGTCCAACGAGAAATGCCAGTCCGTAAACATTCTCCGAGGGGAGCCTCGCCCCACTCGGGAGTTTCTTATCTCCCTGGTGTTTTCTGTTCCCTGAAGGTGAAGATCTGATAATCTACTCTTGACACATGGGAGCCGAGTCTCCTCCCCCTTTCACAGAGGGGAAACTGAGGCCCACAGAGGGGAAGAGTGCGTTTCTGCCTGAGCACAGGAATCTCTTTCTCCCAACACATTCATTTTAAAAATTTTTAAAAACCTGACTGGTGTGGCTCAGTGGGTTGGGCGTCGCTCCCAACACCAAAAGGGTTGTGGGCCAGGTCCCCAGCGGGACACGTGAGAGAGGCAACCGATGGATGTTTCTTTCCCTCTCTTTCTCCCCTCCCGTCCCTGTATAAATAAATAAATAAAACAATAAAACCCTGAAAAACTTCAGATCAATAGCAGCATTTGTAGAACAGGGCAGTGAACACCCACGTTCACCAGCTGTGACTATGGTCCTGCATTTGCTCAACAGCTTCCTCTCTCCCCCTCACTCCGAGTGCCCGTGTGTGCATGTGCGTGTGCGTGCGTGTTCCGGACACCGCAACACTTCCCCCACAGACTCCAGCCTGTGTCCCTTTCGCAAGCACAACACGGCGGTCTCACTCACGCGGTTTCGCATCTGATCACTGTTGGTCTCCAACACACACCCCGCACTACGAGTTTCTCTCGCTGCCGCGCCGACCGTGACGGTGTGTGTGGCCGCCTGTTCATTTCCACCCGAGAACCACCCTGTGATCGAGGGTCACAGGGGCAGTTAGCTTTGTCCCCTGGTCTCCTTCAGTGGACAGGTGTTCTCGGCTCTTCTTGTCACTGCCTCTGTCTTTCCCGACATCAACACTTGCAAGGCATCCGGGCCGGTGGGTTGGCAGGCGGGGCCTCAGTTTGGATGTGCCCAATGGTTTTGTGTTGATTGGATTCGAGTTCAACTTTCTTTTTTCTTTTCTTAAAAGATTTTATTTATTATATTTTTAGAGAGACAGGAAGGGTGGGAGAAAGAGAAGGAGAGAAACATCAACATGTGGTTGCCTCTCTTGCTCCCTGCACCAGGGAACCTGGCCTGCAACCCAGGCACGTGCCCTGACTGGGAATCGAACCAGAGACCCTTTGGTTCCCAGCCCGCACTCAATCTACTGAGCTACGCCAGCCAGGTGAATTAAACTTTCTGGACAACTTTTAATTCAACTTCTTAGAGCTGTGACCCCAGGAAGTCAGCCCTTCATTGGTGACATTAAGTTTGTTTCATTAAGTTGGTGTCCCCAGACTCCCACATACCTGGTTCCCAACAATTCTCTCACCCTATGATTTTAACATTTGTTGAGATGATGTTTTTATCACTATTTTGTGGATCAGTGATTGCTAGGATGATGGTAAAATTTTGAGTTTCAATTTGTCATTCTTTCTACATTTTATTAGTCAGTTCATGTTCATCTTTAAAGAAGAAATTTCTCTTCTCTTTTGAAATGTTTTCTAAAGCATCAGCCTTGACTTATGGGTCTGTGTTTTATCCAAGACCATTATGTATTTTATGCTCAAATTTACTCCGATCTGACCACTGGGAGGCCCTTCGGGGCCCCAAGCCGGCGCCTTGGACAGTCCATTGTGCTCCCAGCTCTCCTTTCCTTTCTAGGCTCTTCTCGACTTTTCCTGAGCCGGCCCTGGGTCATCCCCTCTCCCCGGGGCCCTGCTGCCTTTGGCTGGGGAATGGCGTTTCCGGTCGAAGAGCACTGAGTGAGCTCCTGCGGCGGGGAGCATTGCCTCTTGGCCCTTTCACTGGACGGAGCGAGGAATGTACCATGGTTACTTTTCACAACCGCACTACTAATTACGGACACCACAGGGTTCTTCCTCTTCCTCCATTCCAATCTCCCTCGTCCTGCAGGGAGTGAGAACCCAGGCCCCACTGCCAGTCCCGGGGACCTGAAGTTTCCTCAGGGCTGCTCTGCCCTCCCCAGGGCTCGGTGACCGTTCTCTGTCCTGTGAGTAGCTCTACCCGCCGCGGAAGTGTGGGCACAGGATCTCAGCCCGGTGTCTCCCACACAGTCTCCTTTTCTTTTTCGCACTTGATTGTCATCAGTGCCGCACATTTGTAAGTTTCTGCTGGGTTCAGCCCACCTACAAATAAGAGGGCCTTTCAAAGCAAGAGGCAACCAGCATTTCTTGAGCGCGATCAGAAGAGCTATTTGGGAATCACTGCTTCAGACAGAAGCCCAGATAATGTTCTGAGGAGGAGACAGAGGCGCCGGGTGCTTATGGGACAGGGAAGGGGACCCGTGACGTCACTAGAAGGAAGGCATTTCTGTCTGTGCAGATCAGCTAACTCAGGGACCTTCATTCTAGATGCTGCTTTTTTAACTTGCTGTCCAGTAGCCATCAGTCCAGTGCTTGGTCGTAACTGCTTCCTCGCTGTTGTCATAAACAGGTTTTTGGGAAACAGGTTGATTGGACCCAGTCCAAAGGCCATCCTGCCCTGTTTCAGCACGCCGAGGTGTGGGGTACCTGTTGGGGAAGGCAGCCCCGGCTCCATTTTAAAGGGGCTCACCTGTGTTATTGTTCACAGTCCCAATTTTAGTCCTCCCCGCATCCTTGCTGACCAACTTTTCTTTTTTAAATGTAAAATTTAATACTTAACGTGCACTCAGAGATGTGCATGATTTCTGGTGCTCATAGGAACCATCTGATCCAGGAGAAGGCTTCGTCACTAGTTTCAAATGCTCCCCCAGAAAGTGGGCCTTAAATCCTGGCCCTTCCCTTTTGAAGGGCCCCTGCGCTGGGCCCCCACGTGCCTCCAGCCCGGGACTTTCCACGGAGTCCACGTGCAGCCTTGCCCTTGCACCTGTGAGCAGATAGGGTCACGACACAGGTCTTGGACGGGTCACAGGCCCAGGGCTTCAAGGTTTCCATGACAGCACTGTGGCTGTTTAACCCAGTTCATCTTCACAGGAGCCAGGGAAGTTCTAATACTTAGGGGACTCTCTGTATAAACAGTTGTAGTAATTAGCGTCCCCGTTTACAATATGGAAACTGAAGCTCGAATTGAAGTGGCTTGTCCCCAGGTGTCCTTAAGCGAGAGACGCGGTGTACGTTTCTGCACTCCGTGGGCGCTTGGGAAAGGGCTCCCTGCGTGCTGGGATACCTGCCGGCCAGGAAGCCGGGGGCGGGGCGTATGCAAATAGTTCTCTAGGAGGTCGCGGATTGGCTGAGAGAACGGGGCGGGGCACACGAGGGCCCAGGGCTGGCAGGGGTGCTGCTGTGGAGAAGCACGGTGCGCTGGTCCCAGGCGATGCCTCCGCTCTGGGCCTTGCTGGCCCTCGGCTGCCTGGGGCTGTGCTGGGGTAAGCAGCTGATGAGAGGAGGGCGCCAAGCCCAGAGAGGGCGGGCAGCTGGGCCCTGGGGCGTGCCTTGCACCCCGACCCCTCGGAAGAGTCCTGAGAGGAGCGTTGGAAATGGGCACTTCATTGATTCACTCCAGAAAAAGGCACGGACGCCTGCTCTGTGGTGGACCCCGTGCCGGCTCCGGGGCCCGGATAGCAGTGATGGGCAACACTTCTTAATAAGCTTCTCCTGGTGGGGATTCTAGGGCTCCTGGGTGGCAGAGCCCTGTGAAGGGGGGCGGGGGGCTGTGGGAGAGCCCGGAAGGCATTGGACTAGACTCCTGGTGCCACCTGGACTGCGGAGGTGGAGGGACATTCCAGGTGAAAGGGCAGCAAGGGCAGGTTCAGGGCGGAAGGAGGTGGCATGCTCTGTCCTAGGAACCTCCTCTCCAGCGTCTGTCTGAGGGGCTGGAGCTTGGGGTGAAGGAGGTGTGCACAGAGGTGAGGCTGGAGACCCCGTGAAGCAAGGCCCAGAACGGTGGAGCCCTCCGTAGCCCTCCTGAGGGACTGGGCTGCTTTAAGGCCTGGGCCGGATTTGCATGTCCGAGAGCAGAGGATGGGGGAGGGCTTGTTACTGGGGTTCAGGGCAATGGGGTTCTGGTAACTGACCATCTGCTGTCTCGGGTTGGGGGGTGGAGAGAGAAGGCAGCAGCAGTTCGGCTGCCCTGCCTGGTTCCTGGCCTCGGCCGGCGGCTGGGCGGGGGCCGGGGTGCTGCCTGGACGAGGCAGGCAGGTTCCTGCGGTGGCCTGTGGGGAGGGAGAGACCCAGTGCCCGGCACACAGCGGGTGCTCATAACTGCTGGGTGGGGACGTGTGGGCGCACGCTCTGGGAGAGGGCGGGGAGTGTCCATGGATGTGGACGGTCCTGTGGGGGCCAGATCCTGTCCTCGCTGCTTCCTCCAGGGGTGAGCCTCCAGCCCCAGCTGGCCAGTGTGACCTTCGCCACCAACAACCCTACCCTCAGCACCGTGGCCTTGGAGAAACCCCTCTGCGTGTTTGACAGCACCGAGGCCCTGTACGGCTCCTATGAGATTTACCTCTACGCCCTGGTGGACTCGGGTGAGGCACACTGAAGGGGTCTGACCTGCCTGCAGGGGGGAGGGAAGGGGGCAGGGAGAGGGTGCTCCATCCCTGTGAGTAGCCACCCCCTGCAGCTCCCCAGCCCACCCTGTGTCTGCTCTGGGCCAGCCCTGGGCTGGGGGCTGCAGCCAGTCAGCAGCTTGCCCTGGAGGGACACCAGCCTGCAGGCAAATCCCCACAGCACCCATTGCCACGTACCCCCCTCATGCCAGGTGCTCTGCACACCTTTGAGCTGACCTTGGCAGCCAGCCCGCAAGGCAGCTATAGCTGACCTTGGAACAACACGGTTTGAACTGTACAAGCCCACTTACACGCTGTTTTTTTCAACTGATTCTGGAAATGCACTTTTTCTTATGTTTTCTCTCTCCAGCTTACTTTGTTGTAAGAATATATATAGTATATGCTACATATCACATACAAAATATGTGTTGATTGACTGTTCGTGTTATTGATAAGGCATTCCAGGGAACAGTAGGCTATCAGTAGTTATTTTTGGGGGGAGTGAAAAGTTATATGCTGGTTTTCAACTGTGCCCCTAACTCCCAACTTCTTCAAGGCTCAGCTGTGTTAGGGTGCCCATCACAGAGCAAAGAATTAAGGTTCAGAGAGGGGAATAAGTCTTGCAGCTGGGCGGCAGAGCCAGACTCTGGTCCTCATGCCCAAGTTACTCCCGAGGTGGCTCAAGGTCGGTGCTTTCGCCCCAGCCAGGTAGCTCCACTGGTTAGAGAGCCGTCCCAACATGCCAAGGTCGTGGGTTTGATTCCCGGTGGGGGCACACACCAGAATCCCCCAGTGAATGCATAAATAAGTGGAAAAACAAATCCATCTCTCTCTCTCTCTCTCTCCCCCTTCCTCTTTCTCCAAAATCAAGACATTTTTAAAAGTTAAAAAAAAAAAATCAGTGTTTTCTAGGGAACCTGCTGGCTCCAATCCAGCCCTCTTGGTCACTGGCGGCCATCCCGGGCTCCCGAGAGAAGGAACGCAGTGACAACCTCTTAGGTTTCTAGCCACCAGCCACGTGCCACAGCCCACGTAGTGCCCTCACTTGATTCTTTCAGCAAACACTATTGTCCGCCTCCCTGGGCCCGGTCTGTGGGCAGGGCACGGCAGTGTTCTCCCATTTCACAGGCCTGCAACCAGACAGGGGACCCGAGTTGTTCAAAGTGACCCGGCTAGTAAGGAAGAGACCCAGGGCTGCCCTGGGGCTGCCTGCTTCCACACTGTCCCCCATGCTGTGTGGCCCTCCTCCCCCTTTCCAGGGCACAGAACGCAGGCTCTAAGGGAGGAAATAGTCCGCTGGGAAGGGGGGACTACAGGCCTGTGGCCAGAGGAGGAGGGTGAGAGCCGCACGAGGCCGGAGTTGGGGAGGTGCCCCCTGCCCCGCCACCTCCACCGCACAGGGAGTCCTCAGGGACAGGGCCTGAGCTGCCCGGAGCCTGCCTGCGACCCAGGGCCCAGCGCAGTGCTGGCTCAGAGGATGTTTAGGGGCGTTTCGTGAATGACTGAGTGAGTGGCTGTGCTGGGGTGGCCAGGGGCCTCACTCCCTCCCACACCGCCCCTCCAGGCAGCCCCAGGAACGCCTCTGTGCGGGACAGTGCCAACACCCCGCTGAGCGCCACCTTCCAGCAGACGGGCGGAGGGAGCACAGGCCCCTACAAGGCTGTGGCCTTTGACCTGACCCCCTGCAGCGACTTGCCCAGCCTGGATGCCGTGGGGGACGTGTCCCAGGCCTCGGAGATCCTGGATGCCTACCTGGTGCGGGTGGGTGCCAATGGGACCTGCCTGTCCGACCCTAACTTCCAGGGCGTCTGCAACCCGCCCCTGTCGGCGGCCACGGAGTACAGGTGGGTGCAGGGCCCCCGAGGCCGGGCAGCTGGGCCCCAGCCCCCGCTCAGAGTAGTGAGTGGGAGAGGCCACGTGTCTCAAGGGCCTGCTATGTGCCAAGAGCATCTCAGGTCCCCCGAAGGGCTTCTGGGGTGAGTGGCTCTGCACAGGGCCACACACACAGCCGCGTCCCCACTTGGCTTAATGCTCCGCCACCTTGAAATTCTTAGCTTTTTAGCAAGGGGCCTGAATTTTCGTTTTGCACCATACTCCTCAAGTTATACCCTGGTCCTGGCCTGTCACCCAGGTGGCCGTGGCCCACTCAACACCCTTCCATCTGACAGGGAGGGACAAGGTGGTCCAGGGAGGGAAGGGCGCCACCCGGTGGAAAGCTGGGGCTCAGCGTGACCTGGAGCCCAGTCCGGGGCTTCCCCAGAGTCTGGCCGACCCTCTGAATACCGGGCCCCCTCCAGCTGCCTTTGTGTGGCCCACCCCACCACAGGGGGCCCCTCATTCATTTCCACAGGTGTTTGCTGAGCATCTTCTCTGTGCGGAGCTGGGGGCTCAGCCCTGACCCATGGCCAGGGGGTCTGACCTGGCACCAAAGCCACTCTCATTGCCATGGAGATGCCTAGGTTGGGGTCTCTGTGCCTTCTAGGCTGCACTTGGGGGTGGCCAGGCCATCACTTGCCTGCCATTGTCTCAGCCGGCCCTCCTTTGACCCCAGCCACCAGGCAGGCAGGGGTCCTCAGCCTCCTCTGCTCCACCTGCAGTCCCCCCTTTGACCTTGATCTTAACCTCTCCGTCCTCCTTGATCGCAAAGCCCTCCCCCTCTGGGGGCGCGCCCCTGGAGCTCTCATCTTTAAACCTAGAGAAGCAGGGGATTAGAGATTTTGAGGGTCTTATTATTATAATTTTTTTACGCGTTAAGTGATAGGCTATTAATTTCTTAGTTCTCAGGAAATCCATCATTTTAAACTGACCCATCAGCTGCGGGTATTTCGCACTGCACCTCCGATCTTCTGTGCGGTTCGCTGCGCTTGACGGGGGTTTTCTGCCACGAGCCGTGGCCCTGACCCTAGAGCGGTGGGGGTCGGGGTGGAGGTGGATGTTCTCGGTGTTGTTGGGGCCCGTGTGCAGGACCCAGGACGGGCTGGGAAGATGGAAGGCGAGAACGCAGGGGGGACCAAGAGGTCAACACTCAGTGGATGTGCCACCTGTGTCCCGCCTCTGATAGAGAAACAGAGGGGCTCCTGGGGCAGGGGCTTCGGGGAGGGCCTCCGATGCTGAAGGCTTCCTGGGGGAGGTGGCCTCTGAGCTGGGGAAAGGGTCCTGGCAGTGATATGTGGCACATGGGCCAATGCAAAGCCCAGCACCACCTTGGACTTTGTCCAGCGGGTGCTCGCAGCCCACCTGTGGCCGCCTAGATCTCCAACTAGAAGTCCCCACTGTGTCCTCAAGCCCAGCGGTCTTAATCCCTCCCACTGCCCTGGGCCTGGGGCTCACGGGATGGGCGGAAGTCATCCTCGATCTGTCTCCTCGCAGGTTCAAGTATGTCCTTGTCAATATGTCCACGGGCTTGGTGCAGGATGAGACCCTGTGGTCGAACCCCATCCGAACCCGCCAGTGTGAGTGGGGGTGATCTGGGATGGGGAAGTGGGTGGGGGGAGGGGACGTGGGCCTCCCTGAACCTGGGAAAGCAGACTCAGGCCGCCACTCTGAAAACTCCGCGGACGCAGGCAGGCCGCTGGGTCACGAGGAAAGTGCATTTTAAAATAATTTAACCCCAAATGCCATCCTCCCTGCTGCTTTCTTGAGGAGCAGAATTGGTGGTGTTGGGCCGGCTGGACGGCTGGACCTGCGACAGTGGGGTCAGTCGCTGCCTTCCCAGCTCTCACGATACATGTGCTTGTGTGGGCGTGCGGTCATCCTGCATTCACAGCTCAGGCGGCCCTGTGTTGACGCCTCACAGTGGCAAACGGGGTCCCGGGCCCCAGGGTTCCAGGCTCCCGGTGGCCCGGGTCCCTGCCTGCGGCCCTGCCTTGGACTCCAGCATAAGATGCTTGGTCCCTTAGATGGGCCCAGCATGGAGCCTCCTGCTGCCCCACAGATACCTGGCGAGCCAGGTAGCAGCTGTGGAAGGTGGCCAGAGGTCACATAGCTAGTGAGCGGCAGAGCCGGGCCTGGGCCTGGGTGCTGGCTGGTCCCCCTCTGCACCCGTGCATCATGGGCCCGCTAAGACAGTACCTCCCAGGGTCCTGAGTGCAAGCCCAGCCTCTGGGCCTGGCTGCTGTGTGAGCCCAGAGGGCCTCAGGCTCCCTGTTGAAGAACTGGGGAGAAGGACGCTCACCCAGCCTCCCCAGCAGGGCCCTTTGGGTGATCTGGGCCAAGAGCGCTAGGCCTCAGGCGTGACCTTGGGGGGGAGACAGATCTACAGGCTCGAGTCTGGATCCCGGGTGGGGGGGGACCTGGACTGTCCCCTGAAACTACAGTGAGCCAACTGCAGAACAGGGGTCTTGTGGGACCAACACGTCACCATGGCTGGAAAGAAGCCAGCTCCCAGTAGGACCTGACGTCCTTCACTTAGTCCCAAGGGTGACACTGGCCGGAGCAGAGGGGACCCCGGTGCACCTGGCTTCACCGGCCAAGGCCTCTGCGGCCTGTGTTCTGACAGTTTGTAACCCGCATCCCAGTCCTCGCTGCAGAAGAGTTGGGTCAGTTGATCACGTGAAGTTGTGCAGAAGGACAGTTAGAGGGGAAAGAGCAGACCTGCACCAGAGGAAGCTCGGAACTGGGACGTGGGGTGAGCCCCTCCAGGCCGGGGGAGGGGCAGCAGTCACAGAACCAGGTCCCCGCCTCATCCCTGGGACTTGCGGCCACGGGGGCTGGGACGACCCTGTGTGTCCCAGGGAGAGGGCTGGGGTGCTGTGTCTGGGAGTGACAGGCCTGTGACCTGCCAGCCACCCCGTACGCCGCGATCGACACGTGGCCGGGCCGGCGGAGCGGCGGCATGATCGTGATCACGTCCATCCTGGGCTCCCTGCCCTTCTTCCTGCTCCTGGGCGTTGCCGGCGCTGTCATCCTGAGCCTCATGTGAGTACCCACCTGCTGGAGGGCCGGACTCGGGGGCACACCGTGCACATTCTGTGGGGAGGGTCTCCGGAGGCAGGGGCGGCCCAGCAGGCAAGAAAGCCACCTTCCACCCCAGGTGGGGTGGGGTTGGGGAGAGGGGAGCTGAATCCTGGGGCAGCCAAGGTCACGGTCAGCTGGGTAGGTCAGTTGATGAGCAGAACCCAGTTAAACAACCTCAGGTCCCTCTTCCGGGAAGCGAAGAGTCTGGTAAATGTTACCCCCTTGCAGCCGTTCAGTGAGACAGTCCCTGTGGAGCCCTCAGGGCGCAGTCCAGACCCCAAACAAGTACTGTTTTTGTGGTCACTGTGACTCACCCTGCTGCAGCACAGATGGAGAAACTGAGGCCTGGGGGAGCAGGGTGACCAATTAAAACAGAGGCAGGGCCAGAGCCCCAGTGCCCTGACTTCTCGAGCAGCTCCGATTTGCGGGTTGGAGTCTGGTCTCCGTGGAGTGACTGGAACCGCTAATGGAGCTGCCGGTGGGAGGAGAGGTGTGCAAACAGCCCATTATTCCTGGGAGGACTGAGCGGGGGCGAATCAGGCACCCACTGATGCCGTGGGAATCTGGAGGAGGACAGGGCAGATCCTGGCTGGAGCGTCAGCGTGGGCTTTCTGGAGGAAGGAACAGCAGGAGCCAAGCCTCATCAAGACTGGGAGACAGGGATGGATGGAAAGGTCACGCGCAGTGTGCTTCTCAGTGAAAGAGCGAGCCCCAGGGGGCCTGGAAGATCAAGAGGGAGCCTGTCCCGGGGGAGCCGGGAGCAGGTGAAAACCTGGGCAGAGGCGAAATGAAGTGGACAGGTAGAAATCAGCCAGGCAGGAAAAGACGTGGGTGGGTCGGGAGCTGGTGAACTGGGAAATCAAGTTGCCTTCTGACGTTTAAATTAACAACAACAGAAATACTCGGTGGGATTAGCCTGAGAGCAGTCAGCAGTGGTTATAAGTCCCTCCCTGCCCGGGGGGCAGTGCCCTACATGGCTGCAAATGTCCTATTGTCTGACTTGGGCCTGGCTCTTCCACTTGTCCCTCCTGTCATTTCTGGCTCCGGCTGCCCCAGACACCCCGCCAGACATTCCTGTCCAATGCCCAGAATGCCTGTGTATGCCCACACTCTTCTGCTTCAGGGCCAGACTAACCCCTCCTCCAGGAAGCCCTCCTGTGGCTTCCACCTGGATTTGTCCCTTCTCTCTGGGCATTGCTATGGTCTGGCTCCCCATACAGTCTTAGCCTCCAAGTGTTCAGCGTGTGATCAAACCTGTCTGTGGCACACATAGTCCCAGCACCTGGTGTGTAGTAGGCGCACCAGGAAGTTCGGTTGGCTGGAGGAGTGCCTGCGGCGGCCTCTGTGAAAGCCGGGACGCTCCAGGTCCCTGACCAGCTAGTGCGGTTGGGCTTGCTCTGCGCCCCTAACCCTGGCTCTCTTCATTTTCTTGGTCAGGGATGTGGGCGGTCCTGATGCGGAAACCACGCACGACTCCCAGATCACGCAGGAGGCCGTCCCCCATTCCCTGGGCACCTCGGAGCCCTCGTATGGGGCTGTGAACCGAGGGCTGCCCCTGGACAGGGCCGAGGCGTATGGCAGCAAGCTCCAGGACTGAGCGGGGCACCAGCCGCAGCCTTCTCCCCGGACCCTGTCCCGGGCTCTGCGGGAACAGGTGTTCACCCTGGAGACCACCCACTGTGACACAGGGCCAGAGGTCCAACTGCAGGAAAACTTTTAATAAAGTCTTCCCAAGAATTTGAGTTCAGCGAAGATGCACAGAATGAGTGACTCCGCGGGTGAACGAACCCATTTGTGTTGAGGGGAGGGACTGTTTCTCTGGGTGTGGGGGGGGGCAGGGGACCCACTTTCAGTCCAGGCCAAGTGGTGATTGTGGAGGAAGTCAGGGCTGTGGTCTGGCCGGCCCTCCCTGAATGCCTCACCCGAGCGGCAGGGGTCCTGGGGGATGGGCTGTGCGTGCAGTTCCGGGGTGGTGTCTGGGGCGCACCGGCTGTGAGGTCCTGGGGACCTGGGGACCGGAATGGGTTCTGGGGGCCGCTCTCTGGCAGCTCGCTGTGTGACCCCGCAGTCATTTTTCTCTCTGGGGCTCAGCTTCCCCATCTGTGAAACGGGCTGATGTCCACGGCTCATTTCAGGGCCACACCCGGGCCTGCCTGGGCTCCTCTCCGGCTTTCTGATGCCACTGGGAGGACAGAAGAGGCTGGGGGACACAGAGGAGGGGTGCCCGGCTCCCTTGCGGGGCGCGAAGGGGCTCACCAGCCCCCCATCTCTGCTCAGATGGCTTGATTCTGTCTCCCGAGCCGGCAATCGAGACTGCTTCCCTTTGTGGGATGGAAGAGTCTCGGGCCCACTTCCCGTCGTCAAAGGAGAAGAGCCTGTCAGCGGGGGTGCCCAAGGCAGGGACACAGCGCAGGCTGGCGGGGCCCAGGGGGCACGCATCCACAAGGGGTCCTCCAGCTGCAAAGCCAGGAGGCAGGCAGCAGGGGCCCAGAGGACCCAGTGCCCCGCCGTGGAAACGGGCGGGGGGAGTGGGGGCGCTGCTGGCGTGCCCTGGCCTCTTCCTGGATCCCCCAGACGGTCTTCTGGGCCCCTCAAGACAGTCTGGGGGCACTGGATTTCCCTCCTCCGTCCGGGGCACCCTCCCGGAGCCCTGCCCCCCGATGGGCAGCTGGCCGGCCCTCTCGGCAGACCCCCCGCAGCAGATGGAGGGCAACGCTCCCTTGACATCTGCCCTTGCTGGGAATTCATGCAGGTCTGCGTTCTCTGTCACGACAGGCCTGTGCTCGTTTTACTTTTTAAGTGGAGCCGAGACTCACGTAACATGAAATTAACCACGTAGAGCGAACAACTCGCTGGCGCTCGGAATGGTCCCGGGCCCGGCAACCTCTCTCTCTAACTCCAGACTGGCTTCCTCACCGAAGGGGAACCCATGGAATCCGCAGCCCAGGACACTTCCTGCCCGTGGAGGCACGCAGCACGTGACCTCCTCGTGGGCCTCTCTCACGGGGCATCCTGTGTGTGCGGTCCATCCGCATGGGAGCACGTGGCGTCCGTGCTTCACTCCTGTTGTGGCTGAGGAATGTTCTGGGCCCTCACTCGGGGCTGATGGACGTCCGGGCTGTTTCCACGCTGGGCTGCGTGTGGCCACGTGTGGCCACGTGGAACGGCCCCGGACGGACTGGCAGGCTCGTGCCTCAGTTTGCATGTGTTCTCAGTTCTCGTGGGCACACAGTGAGGAGAGGAATCACCGCGTCACGGGGCTGTCCTGTCGTTCTCCGGCCAGCTTTCTGAGGAAGTTTCTGAGCAGCCATCGCTGCTGCCAGTGTCGGCCGTGGGGTGAGGAAGGCTGGCACCTCGGTTCTTTGTTTTGCTGTCTCAGTCTACCCAGACTCTGGGTCTGTGTGTGTGTGTGTGTGTGTGTGTGTGTGTGTGTGACCAGCCAACTGCGTCCGCCTGGCCCGGGGGGTGCCGGGCCGCACACCCCCACGAGGCTCTCTGGTCCGCTGGGCCAAGATGGTGCTGGAAGCCCCAGCGATACAGAGCAGGCAAAGGACAGAGCCCTTTCAGCTTTGGGGCCCCGAATGAGGGACAACCCGGGAGGCACCTGCTCTCGTCCTCAGTCCCAGAACCTCGCTGTCACTGAGATGGTGACAGTGCTACTCCGTGTCCCGTAAAGCCCGCCCTGCACTTAATCAGCCCTTCCCTCCTTCTCGCTCCCTATCGGAAGCGGCTCCCACTCAGTGCAGCACCAGGGACAGGTACGCTGTCATCTGTCAGTGGGCGACTGAATTCTGGGCCGTGGGGGCGGAAGCCTTTGTTACCTTCCAGCCAGCTTGATCCAGTTCCCGCAGAATGAGCCAGGCTGGTGGGTGGTGGTGGGTGGGAGATGCTGGGCTGGCTCGTGAGCTCTGGGCTGGACTCAAGCTTCACAGAAACTTCTAGTTATACACACCCACAGAAGCCATTTCTCCATCTCCCTGCTCAGATTGAGGGACCCCTCCTCCCACTGGCTGAGAGGGCGGGGCCTTCCGGGCTGACTTTCCACCCTCAGGGATGCTGCCTTCCTTCCCTCCCACCCCCATCAGGGGTCGTCAGCTGATCCCTGTGACCTGCTGTGTGAGTCTGGGCAAGGAAATAACCTCTCTGGGTTCCCCTGACTTTTTGTGTGCAGCAGGGGGCGGTTCCAGGGTGCAGCTATCACCACAGACCGAGCGCTGTGAACACACGTCCCTGTACGGGCACGGCTTTCACTTCTGGTGGGTGAATTCCTGGGTGTGGGATGACCGCATTGTATGGTAGATGCATGACTCATTCTGAAAGAAACTGCCGAATTGTTTCCCAAAGTACTTGTACCATTAAAAAAAAAAACGCTTTATTTTGAAATAATGATAGATCTGCAGGAATTTGCAGAAGATGTACAGGGAGAGTCGGGTAGTCCTCACCCCGCCCCTCAATGCTAACATCTAGGACTGTGGCTGAATTATATCAGAACCGGGAGGCCCAGGCCGGCACCGTCCTTGGAGCTTGCTCCTGTTTCCCCGTGGTTCGGGCTGTGCGTCTAGATTTGTGTCCCCACCACCACCATCAAGACACAGAACTGGTCCATCATCACAAGGCTTGTCCCCACTGTCCCTTTATAGCCACACACTGCCCTCCCCCAACCCCTAACTCTCCCCACCCCCTACAATCACAGATTTCCTCCCCATCTGTACAATTTCGTTATCTCAAAATGTTACAGGAATGAAAATATCCGGGTTTGTAACCTTTGCATAATTTCCGCGAGGTCCGCTGGAGTTGTTGCAAATATCAGCAGCCCTTTCCCTTTCCTTGCTGCGTAGGAGCCGGTGATGTGAATGCCCTGGTTTGTTCACCTGTTCGCCTGCGGAGGGACAATGAGGTTGTCTTCTGTTTGGGGCTATTATGAGTATAGTTTCTCTGGACAGTGGTGTAAGGTTTTTACATGAACGTAGTTTTCCTTTTTCTGCGATAATTATCCAAGAATGCTATTGCTGGCTTGCCCGGTAAGCTCATTTACTTTGAAAAGAGACTGCCAGGCCGTTTGTCCTGCTGGAAGTTGTACGTTCCCACAGGCAGTCCACTTTTTCTGCGTCCTCGCCAGCACTGCGTGTTACCCGTTTTCTAGTTAAGCCCTTCCTTGTGGTGGGTGGGGTCGGCCCACTCCACATCCCCACCAGCAGCGTGGGAGCAGTCAGCTCGTCCCCATCCAGGACCGCGCTGGGATGGCCAGGCTCTTTAATTGTGGCCACCCTGGTGGTCTGTCGTGGTGTCTCGCCCCTCACTGAGGTTTTGATTCACACTTCCCCAAAGAACCCTAATGTCGAGCCCCTTCACAGGTCCTTGTTTGCCATCCGTGTGTCTCCTTTGATGAATATGTGTTCAAATCTTTTGGCCAGTTTTCGAAAATTGGGTTGTTTGTCTTATTACTGAGTTAATGACTTCTTGCTGTATTCTAGATTCGGTTCCTAGTCAGATACAGGTTTTGCAAATCTCACCCAGGCGGTGTCTTGCCCTCCGACTTTCACAGGTGTCTGTCCCTCCCCAGCTCTCTTCTCTACAGTCTCACCACGCCCCGACGCGTGTTTCCTGTGGATTCCCCGTCTACACGGCGGGCTCCGTGGGGGCAGGGGTTCGAGTTCCCACTGCGGCCTCCGCTGCCAGCACAGGGCAAGCTACTGCCTGGCGCCTGGCCGGAGCACGGCTGGGGTGCTGTGGGGGGAACGGACACGGACTGGTGAGTGGGACCTCAGAGCACCCTGTTGCCAGGCCAGTAGGGAGGAGGCCTGAGCTGGAGCATGGGTGGGATGGGTGGGGCTGGGGCGCGGGCCCACCCATTGTCAGAGAAGGAGGGCCAGAGAGACTTTTCTGAGCTGTTCTGGCCAGGCTGCCCTCCTCCCTCTGCCAGCAAAGCCGTCTGGCAGGTCCGCACACCCCATGCACTGCCCGGTGCCCGCATCCATTTTTTGGCCAGCCTGCCCCGTGCTGGGCCACACTGGACTTTCTGTGGGAAATAAATATGGAGTGTGTGTGTATGTGTGCGTGTGTGTGCACATGCATGTACATGTGTGTCCAAAAGGCTTAATTGACTCCTTTTGTACGAGAGTGTCCACAGCACGTATGTGCAAGGAGGGGACATGTACACAGCGGGAGGGTGTGTTATGTGTGGAGGACAAGGTCCAGGGCTCTCCCGCATGCAGACCACTGGCCCTCACCGCAGGGCAGGGCATCCGTGTATCACGATGTGGATCTCTCCACCCAGCAAAGCTGCGGGCCCTGTCCAGGATGGAAGGGTTGTCCTTGGGTCCCTGGTGTCTCTCTGCTCACTCTTCAGAGCGTCCCTCCTAGGGCCCTGCCTGTGACTCTGTCCCTTCTCTCTTTTCTCACGAAGTGAATCCCCTTCTGTAGCCACACAGTCCCTGCCAGCAGTTCCAAGCAGTTGGCCCACCTTCCAGCTCAGCCTCGTTACCGTAAATCCTTTCTGTTTTCAGTCTGTTAAATGGGGACTATTAGTACCTAGTGCAGAAGGTAACTGTGAGGAGAAAGGAAGATGTGTATACAAAGAGTTTAGCATAGCACCTGGTGCATAGTAGGTGCTCAATAAAGAGGGGTGAATACACACACACACACACACACACACAAGCATGTTCTTCCACACACACCAGCGTCTCACTGGGCAGCCTGGCCATTTCGGGCACACACATAGTTACTCCTTTGTTCAGCACACACTGACAAAGATGTGCTCACACCAGCTGGTGGAGGCAGACAGGGTCCCCTGCACCTGCGACCTTCAGCAACGTGAGACACACACCTGCACACCAGCACCATGCTGGCCCCTCGCCACCTGCCACGCCAGCCCCTTATCTACTCTGAGAACGCTCAGGGCAGCCAGGTGGCAGTGCCTCTCAGTAATTTTCCACAACCTGCGAGACGCTGCATCTTGCTCAGAGACGGAGGAGAGGGGGCCGTTGCTCCCAAGGTGTCCCTCCTGCTGGCCTTGTCCTCCTAACGGTGCTGGGCTGAGTTTTTGGGTGGATGGGCTGAGGACTCCCTGCCTGTGCTGGGGCTGCCCTGGTGGCTCCTCCAGTGCCCAGCACCCTGGGAGCCCCGCCCGGGGCCCCGTGGCACCTTGGGTCTGCCTCTGATGGCACCTACCCCCAGGGCTGTGGTTATCAAGGCTGGTGCTGGGACCAGGCCTCCTGCGGGTTTGGGTGCCCACCCCTGAGCACAGGAGCAGGTGAGCACAAACTGAACCCCACTGCATCTCAGTCCTGCAGCCAGGGGTGGGGAGCTGTCTCCCCGGTGGGGAGATGTGTGGCCTGGGGCATGGAGCAGCCTGGGCAACCTTGCAGGGCCTCAGCGGCCTCCTGTCAAATTGGAATAATGACAGCACCTTCCTCATTTGGTTGTTCTGAGGACTAAATGCTGGAACACGTGCCGAGTGCTCAAGCAAGAGCCTGGCACCACATACGAAGCCCATATTGGCCCTGTTCACACCTGACTCACTGGCCCTCACAGAGTTCTGGGCTCCAGGCCCCCAAAGTCTACAGGCTGCTGGAACCCACCAGCAAAGACGGCATCCCCCACAAACGGGAGGCTTCCATGTGGGCTGGAGGGCGGGCAGAGGAAGTGGCTTTTTTAGATCCTGAACAGGAAGGCTTGTTCAGGGCAGGAAAGACTTCTAGCGGCAGAGTAGGGAAGGGGGAGGCCACCAGAATAACAGGGCCACCAGGGCACACTAACCCAGCTGCGTGCCCTGGGGCCAAGCCCATCTCATTTAGTCCTCTCAGCCACCCCAGGAGCCGACCTAGCATCCACCCGCAGTGTACAGACACGGAACCTAGGCACCGATAGCCGACAGGTCACAGGGCCTGACGGACGAACCCAAGCTGACCCCCATTATCAGCCTCCTAGGAGGATTATTTCTTGATGAGGGAAGCACAGCAGGAGGACGCGCACGCATTCATAAGCAGACGTCCGGGCACCGGCTGTGTGTCCTGCCCCGTTCTTACTTGTGGGGACTAGGGGTGTACTTGACACACACACTCGGCTTTCTCAAGGGAGAGAGAAAATAAGTGAACGTCATTCAGAGAGTGGTAAGGATTCTGAAAGAAAAGAACGCGGGGCTTGGGGAGGGGACTGGCGGTCTTAGTGGGCGGGGATGTTTGGGAAGCAGGACGCGTGGGAACCGGCGGCGGAGGCTCAGGTGCTCCAGCGATGCGCAGGGGTGCTGCAGAGGGGCGCTCTGGATCGCACCGAATACTCGCCACGTGCCAGCAAAGTGCGCCGACCCCGCTTTGCAGATGAGAAACCCGAAACGCGCGGAGAGCAGGGGACAGACTGGGGCTCAGACAAAGGTTTGGAAGCGGGTGGTCTCTTTGCGAGCACAACCCACCTGCACCCCAGATTCCGAGGGGGCGGGGCCTCGGTGGGGGCGGGGCCGGCGGCTGGGGCGGACCGCGAGTCCTGGCCCCGCCCCCCGCAGGGCGGTTGCTTTCGGGGCGGAACCTTGGCGCCGCGAGGGCGTGCGCGCGGGGGAAGGTATTGCGGCGGCGCCGCGGCCGGCGGCGTGGGAGTCGCGGCTGAGGGCGCCGGGCGTCCCCGCCACCTCCCGCACGGGTGCGCGCGCAGCCCCTCCGGGCAGACCGCTCCCGCCTGACCCCTCCCAGCGCCAGCGGCGTGCGGCCGCCGGAGCCCGGGGAGACCAGGACTGCTGAGCTGGAGGAGGTGGCGGGAGCCTCAGCTCCGACCAGCGTCTGGGCGGTGCCGCAGGTGAGAGGCGGGTCGGAGAGGCCAGTCAGGACCCCGAGAACTTCTGGGTCCGCTCCGGCCCCTTCGGGGCTTCCGGGCCCCTGACACTCTCGGGATTTCGGGCCATCCCAACGACCTCGGCAGCAGACTTCGGTTCCCAACAGCTCCCCTTTCCCTCGAGAACAGCATTCCCCCATTCCCCGAGAACCCCTCCGGGTCCGCCCCGGCCCCCTGGCCCTGTCCGGGTCCCCAGCTACCTTTGGCCCCTGCCACTCTGAGCACTCTTCGAACTCCAAAACCCTTCAGGATTTTCCCCAGACGTCGAGGTCCCCAGACGACCTCCCACCGCTACAGGGCCCCGAGACTCTCAGAACCCTCGGTTCCAGAAACCCCCAAAAGATTCGCTCAGGGTCCCCGAGACCGTCCAAGATGTCCCCACCCCCAGGCCTCAGAATCCCCCTGTACTGCTCAGGCCCTTGGTGCCATCTCTCCCTAGCTCCTTAGGTCCCTGGACCCCCTCCCCACCCTCGGCTTCTTCCCTGCCCCTCTCTACCCCCTTCCCAAGTTCGGTCCCCGTTTGGCTCCCTCTCCACGCGGGTCTCCAGGCGGGTTTCTAACACCTGAGGTCCCTGGACCCGTGAGGCGTCTATGAATGTATTCCGGGGCTGTGTGGATCCTGGATGACAGACAGCACGAGTAAAAGGAGAGGCAATCACCAGGTCACCCGATGACCCTCTGTAACCGAGCAGGGCGGTGATCTGAGCGCCCGCATTTGCATTTGCGTTTTCTGCTGCATTGAGGCCAGAACCGGGACAGTGATTAACTTTTAATGCTCTTTGGTGAGACTCCAGTGGCCCTGGAGTCAGAGCTGATGGGGCGCAGGGAGGAGAACTAAGTAGGTGAGGGACTTAGGGCAAGTAAGGATGCTTTGAGGTTGTCTCTTTGTCTTAATTTTTTTTTTCACTCTTGGAACTAACATTTTTTCGAGTGCCTGATAGTTTCTGGGATTTGGCAGAGGAACTAGAGAGAGCTTAGTTCCCACTCTCAGGGCCTGTGCAGGGCGGTGAGGAAGAAAGAAGGATGGTTTGATGTGGAGATAATAACAGTGTAGTGACCTTGAATTTAGCTGGGGGCAGGGTGTGGATTCCTGGAAGGGCTGTAAGGAGGGCTTCTGGAGGGGAGGAAGTGACAGGTGACGGGTGAACTGATCCCCAAACCTTGAGGTTGAAGAGAAGTTTGCTAGGGAGGCTCGCTGTGAACCACACCGGATTTTGGAAACTGGGAAGCTGGGCTGGAGCGTGGATTAATTCTGGGTGGCCGGAGAGGAATTGCTTCCTGAAAGGAGAAAGGCTCTCGGGTGGAGTTACAGAGACTCTTAAATGAGGCAAATCCAGCTTTGTTCCTGAGGCCCACCCCGCCCTTGGCCCTTGCTGGAATCACAGCCTCTGTTGTTGGCCTGAGTCTGTGAGGACCCAGCACAGAGCCGGAGGAAGAGGGGAGCCGGCCAGTGGAGGTGAGGGAGGGAGGTGCTTGGAGGAGGGGAGACCGGAGTGGGGGAAACAGGAGGGTGCCCGAGTGGGGTTGTAGCTGGGGCGTGGCAGGGAAGGGGGTAGGCGAGGGGCGTCAGGACCAAAGCAGGAACCTGTCTGGAGGCCTGGAGGGGGTCTGGCAGGGCAGCGCAGGCTGCTGAAGGGGTTCAGGAGAGGACTGACGACAGCTTTGTGCTTTGGGACAGTCACCGTCTGGGCTGCAGGAGGATTGTTGGAGGAAGCAAGGGCACGTGAGAGATGGTGGCCACCCGGACGGGGTGGTGGCATTGGGGACCTCGGCTTCCTCGGCATGGACCTGGAAGGCTGGGTTGAGGTTTTTTCTCTGTGAGACTACAGTGTCCTGCCTGGGGAGTGACATTGGGAACTTTACTCCCTTTCATGAGGTTTTGTCCTTTTCCCCTAGGGTGGGTGGTCCCCTTGGGCTTCCTCAGGGTGACTGCGACCCCACACGGGAGCCGCATGCGTAGCCGGTGGGGCAGGACAGAAGAGGTGGTACTTGGAAGGGGAATGGCACCTGGAGCGTGTGGGAGCTGGGCAGGTTCCCGAAGGACGTGGGAGGCCCTTGGAAAGACAGACAAGTTCAGGTGTGTTATGTCTGAGGTGTCACTCTGGAGACAGTGTGGGACCACCGGTGCTGAGAGGGAGGCAGGGAGGCTCTCAGCTGGGAGACGACTTGTGAGGACTTGAGGCAGAGACGGAGGCTGTGGCTGTGAGACTCTGGACCGACTCGGAGGAACTCGGTCGGGTCTGGACTCAGGTGCAGAGATAGGCCCGCGCTCACGCAGTGTTTAAGCGTATTTCGTCACAGACAGCGGGTCTAGTGGGAGGCAGACTGGTTTTGTTTTCTTTTCTTTTGGAGAGGCAACACACATTTATTTGGGATTAAAAAAAGATAGCTGTCCACGAAGCACCGACTTGGGCAGAAGCCCAGGGCTCCGATTCAGCGGCAAGGACAGTGGCAGGCTTACTCGTTTAGATATCATCCCCCCGTGAGGGGCAAGAGACTGATTTTATGCAGATAAAGGAAACAGAGGCTCTGAGATTGTAACTTACTTTGTGCTAAGTTGTACAAGGAGTACCCGGATGTTCAGCCTCTAAGGCTGGGCTCTTTCAGCAAGATCCCACATCTTCCCAAAGAAGCTCAAGGTGTCCCCTTGCCAGGAGCATGACATCCTTTTGAATGGTGGCATTGTTCCCTGCCTAGCCCTCGCTGAGACAGCGAGATAAGACCAGCAGCAGCCAAGTAGAAAACTGTCCAGAGCAGGTTGTTTCGCCTGAGGCTCCTTCCCACAGTCTGACATCGGGGACTGGGGAGACGGCAGGGGTGACTGCCGATTAGCTGACTGCCACTGGTTAGTCAGGCAGGTTAAGTGTTACCGGGACTGTGGTGAAAGGTTTGGTGGCAAAGGAGGTAGAAATTAGGGTCTTAGGTGAAGTTCTGGAGTCAGTGCACCAGGTGACGCCCGGGATGGTGGCAGGTGACGAAACGGGAGCCAGCAGTGGGTTTCCAGCTTGCCCCTAATTCTGGGGGACGCTGACCTAGTCACGCCTCTCAGCCTCGCGCTCACCTCTGTGACCCTGCTGCCTTTCAGACCCCTCCAGCCCAGGGACGCCTCGTTGCAGGTTGAGCTGGCCATTTACTTCTGGAGCATCTCTTGTGCCCCTCGGCCCGGGGAAGTGGCCTCCCGTTGGCCTGTGGCCCCTGTGCTGGTGTGTCCCACCATCACTGGCTTAGCGTTAAGGGACATGCGTGTTCGAATTGTGCAGCGTGTCACAGCTGATGGACAAACTGTAAAGCAGCTAATGATTCAGCGGTTGGCAGGGTTCCTCGAGAACGGTCGTGTGCGAGTTTGCCGTTCCGAGCTACACTAATGGGAGGAGAAAACGGGCAAGGCCGTATCTGGCACCTTGGCCTCTTGGGCGGGGTGGTCGGCCTTGGCTGGGTCGGCCGTGGGCGTCACAGCGGCCGCTTCACAGGCCATCGAGAGGGTTAAATGAGACGAGGCTCATGAAGTGCTGAGGGCTTTCCCTTGAATCTAATCAGGGCACAAAAGCGTCAGTAATTAATGTATTTGAACTAAACTGTGACCTTTACATTTTTTCTTCGTGGTGGGTTTTGTTATTTCCTTGGTTTATGCCCAGGCAACTGTGTTTGAAGCACTCACTGGTTTCAAGCAGCAAATGAACAGGTTTCGATGACTACAAAATAACCATTTTCCCATTTGGACTGAAGTAGTGTGTGTTCCTGATTTTGTGTTTTCTGTAATTAAAGAAAGCAATTCATTCCAAAGACCCCCCAGCAGTAACGGCCCCCAGGTCAGGGTTTGCCAGCCCCATGGTTAAATTAGTCCGTGGTTCTGCTGGCTGCCTCGGAAGAGTTGCCTTGGCAGCCAGCTGTGGCTGAGGGAGATGAGCTGGCAGCTGACGTGGTTCATAGTAACAGGCAGACGTTTTGTTGCATGTTCGCGCTCCACAGTCTGCGCAGCCCTGCGGTGATGGGGCGGGGCGGCCCTACCAGGGGGCAGACTTGCAAACTGAGGTCCAGGAGCTCTCCCGAGGGGGAAGCAGTGTCTCCGTCACCCCAGACACTGTATTTTCCCCACCCTAGGACCCGTGCTACTGTGGGTCGGGGGGTTCTTGTGTCTTGCGGTTCTGGAAGCTCACTCTTTGTGCTGTGTTTCCAGGTCCCGGAAATCTAGTCATCCGAACCAAACTCTGAGGAAGCGTGTTAGCCAGGCCACAGGGGGTTCACTGGTGGTTGGGCGTGTGCTTGTCAGATGCACAGACGTTACTCTTGCTGCCCATTGATTTCTGCTTTGCCGCCCCTCCCCATCTCCATGGGAACCAGATCTCCATGGGAAGGGCCATTTGTGGGGCTCCAACCAGAGCAATGGGGGTGCTGCTGTGCAGGACCTGGGTGTGTCGGTGTCAAGGTGCTGGGCGGGGCCTGCCTCCAGAGCACAGTGGATGGTTTGGGCCTCTGACCCCACGCCCTGGCCTTTAGGAGCCACTCTGGTGAGCTGCGTGGATTACACCTGGAACTGGTGGTTGCAAGTCTTGGGTCTCCTGTGAGCAGCCCATTGACACATTGTTTTTTTCCATGGGTTCCTTCTGGGCCAGGAGCAGAGCCGTCCTGGGAATGCTGAAGGTGGCTGCCTGCCCTGCTGCGTGGCCCCGACTGGCAACCAGTGTGTGACTGTCCCACACGGTCTGGGCCTCGTACTCCATCACTCCGGGGACTGATTGCAGGGGGGTTACAAGCTGCTGTTTTAAACGTCGATGACTCTTCATGACGTCCTCCCCCGCTGTGCAGGAGGCGCGGACTCACCTGTGTCTGCACTGCCTCTTCGCTGAGCCCGGGTGGGGTCTCCCTGCTCTGGCCCAGGAACCCGCACGCCCGTTCGTTTGCGGAAAGGGAGGAAGGGGCTTTCCTAAGGATATTTTTGAGGATCCCACAGACTTGAAACTTTTTGATTTGTGTGCGTGAAGTGAAAGTGTGGTTTGTAATGAAAGTAGTTTTAGGTTTTTGTTATGCTGAGTTAATAATTACTGTTCTTTTTTAAAAAAGATTTTTTTACTTTCAGAGGAGAGGGAGAAACAGGGAGCAAAACATCGAAATGAAAGAGAAACATCGATCTGTTGCCTTTGATACGCACCTGAACTGGGAACCAAACCCACAGCCTAGGCATGTTCCCTGACTGAGAATCGAACCCACAGCCTTTTGGTTCAGGGGTGACACTCCAACTAGCTGAGCCGCCCGGCCAGGGCAGTGATTCTGTTTTGACATTGTTCTCCCCTCTTCCTCAGACCTCCGGGAACTCTTTCACTCACTGGCTCATTTCCTTTCTGTTTCTTGGCACGTTCGTCTTCCCCCGTTCCCGTCCTCTCACCCTCATGCCTGTGTAGAGGGTGGTGGTCGAGAGCATTCCAAACACCCATCAGTCCTGGGGTCAGGGTCTTGGCCGGGTTCCCCAGGTCTCTGCTGGCCTTGGGGCCGCTCGTGCCACTGGGGCTGTCTGCCTGCTTGACCGGCACTGGATAGCCCCAGGTAGCCCGTCACAGGTTGGGTGGGTGGCGCTGGCTTCTCAGCTCCGGTGCCTTGGCCCCGCTCGCCCTCCCAGGAGGCTGGACGGGGCTTTCTAAGACACAGTTCCAAGAGAGGGCAGGCTCCAGTGTCTAAGTGCTTACTGAGCTCTTGCTTGCTTGTTGAGATTCATTGGCCAAAAAAGTCACCTGAGCAAGCCCAGAGCCAGCGGGTGAGGGACTGGGCCAGGGCATGGTTACTTAGTGGCCCAGGGGTGGGCGGGGTGGCCGTGCACTGCCCAGCACAGTGGGGTTAGGGAGGGAGGGGGTCGTTTGGACAGCTGCAGGTGACAAGCTTGGTGCTTGTGGTTCATTCTCTGTTGCATCGGGTCGGTTTGATGAGTGTTTATTTAGTGCCAGAAGCTGGGGGTTCAGGGAACAAGGCGGTCTCTGGCTGCCCTGGAGCTGGTGCATAAAACACTCCGGGTCTCAGATTTTAAGCAGAAAACATCCTGTTAGGAGTTCTTTTCATGGCTTTCGATAACAAGGACAGGAAAATTGCTCGTACAAATCTGTGTTGGGCCTGATTTTGCTTTCAGAAGACGCCGTTAGGTCCTGGAAAAAATGGGTTGCTGTGAAGGCTTGGCTCACGGGCTGCAGGCTTCAGGGGCTGACGACTTCGTCACCGGGGAAACCAGAAGTTGCAGCTTCCTAAAGCTCTTGGAGGCGTGTGTTAGTATCCTCTGGGGTGGGATTGCCCTGGAAGAGTGGTGTTGGGGGAGGGAGCAGAACCCTGCTTGCTGTCTGTTTGAAACTTCTGGGATCCGGTACACATTGCTTTGGGTATTTCCCAAGTGGCCCTTGGTTTAAAATCAAGGGGAGATTTGGAGTGCTTTCTAGGTGCTTGCACTGCTGAGGGAACAGGATTTGAGGTGCTGTCTTTGACTGTGCGCCAAGGGGGACTCCGTACCAGCCACAGTGCTGAGCGTCCTGAGTCGCTATGTTGAATTCTCAGCTGATTGGGTGCTTCCACATCGGCGACTTGGACCTTTCAGGGCAGATGGCAGAGTTAAAGTTGATGAGGGTGGAGCTGCTGTGACCGGAGCCAGGGAGCAGGGGAGTGGGTGCCCACCTGCCGTGGGAGTGCTCAGTCAGGTTAGGTCAGGGTGATGACTTGTTCTTCTGGGGACCCTGGAAATTACTTAGCATGGAGTTAAGTCCAGCCCAGGAAGATGGAATTGTTTGTACTTTTTTGCAGATGTGTAAATGCAGCATTAGATTTTCCAACCGGTCACTATAACCACACATATGTGAAGAGTCAGGAGCAGTTACACTGCAATGGAAGGGCTCGAGCTGGGCCTTTGAGGTCGGCACCACGGACGCAGTTTGGGGCAGTTACTCAGTCTTCGGGTGACCAGTGGCTGTTTAGAAAGGTTCTGAAACGCAGTTGTGTAGAGAAGGCTGAGAAAGGCCACTTCTCCCGGGTGGGGAGGGGCGACAACGTCAAAGTGACGTGAATTATTTGGGGGGCAGAGATGAGGGCGGCGGGGTTAGTGCGTGGGTCAGCACCTCACATTAACTCTTCAAATCAAGCACACGGTGGAGTAAGCAGGTGTCATGTACAGAGCTACACACCGGAAATGTGCATGTGTAATAAACCAGGGTCACCCCAACCATTTAGTTAAAGAAAGAGGGCCCTGGCTGGTGTGGCTCAGTGGACTGAGCACAGGCTGCGAACCAAAGGGTCGCCGGTTCGATTCCCAGTCAGGGCACGTGTCTGGGTTGCAGGCCAGGCCCCAGTGGGGTCTACTTGAGAGGCCACCACACATTGATGTTTCTCTCCCTCCCTTCCCCTCTAAATAAATAAATAATCTTTACACAGAGAGGGTGAGTGGGAGTGATCCTTTGAGTCCTGCTCTGCTCGGGAGGTTCAGACAGGAAGCGTGTGGAGGGCGGACTCAGCCGCAGGCCGCAGCCCAACTCGGCCTTGGCAGCTCAAGTTCCCAGAGCGCTGCCCTCGGTCCCCAGCCGCCGACACTGGGTCCGTTAGCGAGAGTCCCCGTTTCACTCCTTGTTATACAGGGTTGGCGAAGAGTTAGGTGCGTCGGTGGAGCTCAGGGCTGGGCCAGGGCCGCTCATCCGGTGGGAACTGCAGCGTCACTTTCCTCAGAAAACACCCCCGGGGGGGGAATCACAGCCGCAGCGGAACGGTCTGACCTTTGGCGGCCGTGACGGTCACTCCCTGGAGGGAGGCCGGGTGGGCGAGGGCAGCACCAGCCCTGACTGTCCCCTGGGCAGGTGGCTTCTGGGAGCTGCGTTCGTATCGCCTGGGAACTGCGGTTTCTTCACACCTGGGGGGGAGGTCGCAGACACCTGCGGGCGCGAGGGAAGCCCCGCGCCCTCTGCCCTGGGGTGGCGTCCGGTGTACAAAGTGTAAATGTTCCCGGGGACAGTCTTAAGGTCCCATTTGCTGTGAAGTGTAACGATGCTTAGATGCCGATTAAGCCGTGTTTTCTCGCCCTGGGAAATTATTTCAGGTGACCTTATTCTACTTCCGCGGCCTCCAGGACGGCCTGCGGTGTGAGGAAACCGCAGTTCCCGGTGATACGAACGCAGCTCACAGAAGCCACCTGCCCGGGGACAGCCGTGTCGGGGGGAAAAAGATCGCACATCTGAGAAAAGGCGGTTTTCAAGCAGCGCAGGTGCAGCAAAGTGGCGCTCACCTGGTCTGCTGGCCACCTGTCGCGCGCAGAAATGCGCGACAACCCTCACCTTCTCTGACCCAGCAGCTCTGCTTCTCGGAAGCCTCTCCTGAGTAGAGGGTTTCAAAAGATACAAAAACTGTGGCCCAGAGACGGTTGTCAGATGGCTACGGCCATGTCCTGCGCTGGGGGCGCGGGCGCAGGTGAGTGGCGTTCTGGTGAGACGGGTCTGGGCAAGGAGCCGTCACACCCGCATTTCCGCGTGGTTTTCCTAACACGCGGGAGACGCTGTCACTCTGACGGGTGGGGAAAGTGGGGTGTGAACTCCGCTCTCCAGTGATCGCAAAGTTCCAAGTAAAATGTGGAGGGAAAATCATAGATGGTAACGGCAGCTGTCGCTCATTGGTGGCAGGACTGTGACATTGCAGATTGCATTTTCCCTGTACAGTTTCCTGTTTCCAGTCAGTGGTTCTGGCGCGGGGACGGCGTGGAGGCGGTTTGGCCGTGAGACCAGCCGGGTTCAGTGCTTGTTCTGTGTGCGTGAGGAGCTGACCTTGGGCTTCCGTAGTTTTTCCGGGCTGGGTTTCGCACCGGCCACAGGGGGCCTGGCGCCTGGGAAGACTTGCTGAGAAGTGTCCCCAGACACCTGCGGGGCAGTGGTCAGCACCCCAGGGAACACACACCCTCCCTGAGGAACGGCTCTGCCTCTTCCTCCGCGGGGAGGGGCTCGTGTTGGCGCCAGCTGGACGCTCTTCCGGGACAGGGTTGGAAAGGGGCGTCGTGAGAACAGGGCGCCTGGACTGGCACCGGCTTCCCCTGGTTTCCTGTCCTGTGCCGAGGGCAGAGTCTGGGTCCGAGCCCCTCCTGGCCTGGCAGTGTGAGGAGACATGGGTGTCTGGTTTTTGTGCTGGTGTTTTCCAGGTGTCCCAGTTTAAGGCGACATCCCGGACCTTTGATTTCAATTCCAGCCTTAACTCTCTTCCAGGGGGCTGATGAGAGAACTTTTACCTGGGAAATAGAAGCCGCTTCTGACTGACTTTTCTCCTTAGGTTCACAGATGGATTCACTGGAGAAGATGACAAATAGAAGTGAACAAAAATCAAGGTAAATAAGCGCTCCCGCCTCCGTGCAGTGTGTAACATCCATACCGTCTCCTGCCGCTCGGCACCTGTAAGGCGGGAGCCAGGGGAGAACCCTGGTCAGGACGGGGTCTCGGGCTGTGTGCTCACCTTTGCTCCAGCATCAGAACATTCCAGAAGCCAGTTGTCTTGCCCAGGGAAGGGACCTTAGCCAGGTCTCAGCAAGCAACAGGGATCGGGGGGGGCCCGTGCAGGCCAGGGTGCCGGGCTTTGCTGGGTCTGCCGCCGTCAAGTGGTGGAGAGCAGGAGGCCCTTTCCCCGGAACGGGCTGTGACTGGTAAGGGGCAGAAAACCAGCCTCCTGCCGGGACTTTCACCTGTCACAGAAGGCAGGGTCATCTGTCACGGGAGGCGGGGACCGTTCTGTTATCGCAGTTGTTTATAAGCTCTTTGCAGCTTCAAAACACTAGAGTGGCTGGGCTTTCTGTTCAGTGATAAACATCGTTTACAGTGCGCTTAACCCCCGGTGAGGGAGGGGGGCCCAGGTGAGCGAGGCCAGACCGGGTGAAATAGAGCAAAGGGAATGACGCTTCCTCTCGGAGGAAGCGTTGGCGTGTCTGGGTCAGGCCGCACCCGACCTGACGCGGCACAGGCCTTCCTGACGGCATTGCCGTTCTTCGGGGTCTCGGTATTTCCATGTTGACTTTCACTCTCTCTGTCCCTTCTTTTTAAGCAGAAAGTTTTTAAAAAGCCTCATCCAGAAACAGCCGCAGGAACTGCTCCTGGTGATGGGGACGGGTGTCAGCGCGGCAGTGGCCCCGGGCATCCCCGCCCTGCGCTCCTGGAGGAGTTGCCTGGAGGCCGTCCTGGAGGCGGCGGAGCAGCTGGAGGTGCTGCACCCTGGGGACGTGGCTCGCTTCCGCAGGAAAGTGATGAAGGACCGGGACCTGCTGGTTGTGGCCCATGATCTGATCCGGAAGATGTCACCTGTGAGTCTTTGGCAGACAAGCACTTCTGGGTGCCCGGGGGTGCCCGGCTCTGCGCCAGGCTGGTGAACCCGTCACTCTGGCATTCACTTTCCAACGAGCCTACGCACGTCTTTTCTCGGCGGAGTCAGCTGATGAGCTGGGAACCGTTAGGGCCTTCAGAATGCCATCTCCTTAGGCCTCGGGGCTGAGTGTGAGCTTCCCAGATAACCGCCCCGGGTCCCTGGAGCCGGGCTGTGTGAGGCTGTGTCCAGGATGGCGGCCGGCTGCTTTGGGGATGAGCTTAGGATTGTCTACTGCGTGTGTGGTGACGGGGTGTCTGGAAAGTAAGTTTCGGGTCTAGGCCGGCAGCCACGTGTCTTCCAGTGACAGGTGCTTCCCAGAAGCCCTGGGAGATGGAGAAGTCGTAGCCCCGTTGTCTGCTGGGGGCCCCCTAGTGGGGGAGAAGCACTTGGTGCTGAGAGAGACCAGTGCCCAGCGAGGCCCTCGAGTTGGCGGCCGGCGCGGAGTGGGGTCAGTCCCACTCGGGTGTGCAGCCAGGCCGTCACTGCGCAGGGAGCCGCAGCGCCGGGGCAGGCGTGGGGCCCCAGACCCTGTGGTGGGCACAGGGCCGCTTCTCGCCACACCTGTCTTCACTGAAGCAGCACATCCCACCCAAGGAGTGGGGTGGGGAGCAGGTGTTGGAGGGCTGGCACAGGAGCGAGCATGGACCAGGAGTCAGGAGGGGCGAGAGACCCCTCCTGTACAGAGACACCCACGGCCCTGGGAGAGAGTGGCAGCCTGACTGTCTGGGAACCCGCTGCTGTCCACCTGCTGTGCTGACTGCACCTCCCAGCCCGTGCTCCGGGCCAGAGCCCCGCGCCGGCAGGGACTGACCCCAGTGGGTGGGAAGGGCCTGCCGTGGAAGTCACACGGACCCCTTCTGTTTTCATCGTGGTGGCCGCATGTGGTCAGGCCCAGCTGTGCCAGAGTCTGGGAAGTGTTTCCAGCTGGGTGATGGCCAAACTGGGTGTTTGATCGATGGGGGCAGCTAGCATCACTGATGGACAGGCGGGCCCGACCCGCCTGTAGCCTGTTCTGTGCAGGAAGCTCCGTGGGGCGTGGCCACACCCATGGTTTGCACGCTGTGGCGCAGAGCGGGGCAGTGGCAATGGAGGCCGGCCCGCAAAGCTGAGAACGGGTCCTCTCCATGGAGGACCGGAGTGTGGGGCCCTGTCCTGGGAGAGCGGGGAGAGCGGGGAGGCGTCAGGAGACAGAGCGGTGTCACAGGGCTGCGGGGCAGACCTGGGGCCGTTCCGAGGAGGGCCTTCCTTTGGAGAAAGGCCAGGTGGGTTGCCGCTCGTTTAATCCAGGAGATGTGTATTAGGAGCTTTATTCTGCTTTTCTCCTTAGTTTTGCATATTTTTTAAAACTTCCATAAAAAAAGAGGTAAAGCGTAGCCAGTCAGAAGGGTTGTGTTTTCCCCACCTGTGTTCAGCAGGTCAGGACCAGGTGAGGGGTCAGTGCGTGCGGAGCTGGGCTCTCAGGTTGGGGTGCCTCTGGGGATGAATTCCAGCAAAGTCGGGGAGGTGGGGCAGGCTGGAGCTTACCAGCCTAAGGGGGTCGGCCCTGTGGGGGCGTCTTCTAAGCTGCTCACAGGAGATGGCTGCCAGCGAGGGCATGAGTGCCAAGGTCAGCCATAGCGGGGTCACGGCCTGCAGGTTGCAACCGGGTGGCCGGTGTCCTGGGAGCCTGCAGGTGCTCAAGTCGGGCAGATGGGAGACAGGCTGCACCGGCAATTCCGGAGAGGCTCCTGATGGTGGTGAGGTCCCGGGTGTGGCTGTGGCGTGATGGCCAGGCTGGGACCAGCTTATTGGAGGAGAGGGATGGAGGGGTGTGGAGGCCATTGTGCAGGAATGGTCCCCTAAGTGGACCTGAGGTCAGCACAGACTGCGACAGAAGGACAGCCAGACAACCTTAACAATGATCAGGGCCATCCCACCCCCCAGGCCCCCAGACCAGGGCGCTGGTCTGGGGCCCTGGGGGGCAGTTTTCTGTTGGGGACAGAGGTGAGGATGGAGATGTGGAGGTTTACCCACGACACCCGCTGGGAACATTGGAAGGGTTTTCAAGATTGGGGAGGGTGTCAGAAAAGGAAGTGGCCAGAGCCAAAGGATTATGGCACCAGCGATAATCTGGGAGTCTCGTGACGGCCGACATCAGCAGGGACAGGGGTCGATGCAGACGCTCAGGCAGATGGTGATGGTGAGGCAGGGCGGGCACAGGCGCGCCGCACGGACGCACGGTCTGCTGCCTCGCCCGTCCTGGTGGCTGGGCGAGGGGCGGCCTCATGGGGGTGCGTCCTCCCAGCTGCTGTGCCCACTTGTCCGGCCCCTCACGGGAGAGCGCTTCAGAAGGGCTCGCCGTGTTTCCTCCTCCTCACAAGTCCGCCCCAGCCTGACTCCAGCCACTGGAGCAGGTTGCCGAGGCCACACCTTGTCCTCCTCCTGTGGACTGTCTCAGAGGCGCGTGCCACGCTGTCTGCCACTAATTCGAGATGCCGTAAAGACACAGCACTTCCTAGGCCCCACCGAGGGGAAGACGAGTAGTTAGCTGCTCTCAGAGGGAAGCCTCTGCCTTGGTCTTCAAGGCCCCACAGCACGTGGGTCCGGGTCGCCTCTCCGACCTCGCCTGCTGACACAGCCCTCACTCTGCTGCGCTGCGTTCCCACCTGCGCTCTCCCGCGGTGCCCCGGTGCCTGTCCTTCCCGCCGCAGGGCGTTCTCTCTGCAGAGGCCCCTCCCCGTGCCTGTGTCCCAGCCCCCCTGTGCCCTGGCCATACCTGTCCCCCTTTCTCTCCTTCTCTTTCCCCAAACCATTTAGCACCCTTGACGTATCACTAACGCCTCCCTCTTCTAGAGCTTAGTATACTGCGGGGTTGGCCGCCCCCCGCCATCCCCAGCACCCAGAGTGTCGCCTGGGCAGGTGCTCACGTGGCTGGGAGAGGACGTCTTTTGCTAACTCCCGGCCCACCTTCCCGCAGCGGACGGGCGACACGAAGCCCAACTTCTTCCAAGACTGCCTGATGGAGGTTTTCGACGACCTGGAGCAGCACATCCAGAACCCGCTGGTGCTGCAGTCCGTGCTCAGCCTGATGGAGAGGGGCACCATGGTGCTGACCACCAACTACGACAACCTGCTGGAGATCTTCGGGCAGCAGCAGAACAAGCCCATGGAGTCCTTGGATTTGAAGGACAAGACCAAGGTCTGGGCTGGGGGGGCCCTCGGGCCGGGGGAAAGGCGCCGTGGGTGTGGGGCAGGTGTGCGTCTCTGCAGTGGGTGGCGGGGGTCGGTCACAGTGAAAGGTGCCGTCAGCTCTCCACGCTCCTGTCCAGTGAAACACGACCCTAACTTGGTCTTGAGCTTGTGCCGGCCCCTCCGCGGGCAGCTCCAGGGCAGGGGTAACGCCCTCGCTTGCCTGGACACTTGGAACTGCCTGCTCTTGTCCTTTGTGTTCTGCCCTGTGGATCTGCAGGGCTGTCCGGTCTGCGTTTGCTCATGGTGGTCGTCACAGGGAGGCCTCTCCTATTAGTCAGCCTTCATTCTTATAAACAGGTCACTCAGCATTGAAAATCCTTACACTTCTGTGTCTCTCTGTTTATTCCTTTAGCATAAGTTCCTAGAAGAGGTTTAGGGTCCAAGGGTATGACTTTTAAAGACAGATGATATGCATCACCAGTTGTTTTCCAGAAAGGTCCATAGTCCCACCTGCTGGGTGTGGAGCGCAGGCAGACCTCGCTTTCCTTGCGCTTCACAGGTGTGCGTTTTGTACCAGTTGAAGGCAGGACTTTCGTCAGCAGAAGGATGAGACTTGTTCAGTACGATGCTCTGGGACCAGACTCGCAGCGTGTCGGGTCACCTGGTCCACCTCCTGCGTCTTGTCCACATGTGGTGTCACTAAAAGACAGAAGAAATGCATTTCACCTGGAGGAGAGGGGGACGTTTTGCATTTTTATTTTTTTACCAGCAAGGTTGGACGTGACTATATTCCTTCGTTGCGTCTCTGCGCGTTTTGTGCTTGTGCTTCCAGGTTGTGCATTGTCACTACTCCCGGACGCTGCTACTCGGCCGTCTGGCTCCCCCCTGAGGCGAGGCCTCAGCCCGGCTCTGCTGGCTGGCAGCTGTCCTGAGCACGGCTCACCCGGGCCCCCATCAGACGGGGGGTACCCCAAGAGCTCCCCTCGGCCCCCTTTCTCAGAGCTTGGCCGGGAACGTGTGCTAGGTGGCTGCAGGCACACGCCCTGGGCACAGGCTGTCCTGGCAGGGTGGTGCTGGGGCTGCCAAGCAGGCCCCTTGGTGTAGCTGCACCTCTGAACAGGACACCTGCTCACATGCCCGAGCGGCCGGCCCACCTGGGAGGCTTCCTCACTGTCGCAGGTGGTGTCTCTGGAAATAAATGCAAGTGGCGTGTGGTAGAATTCCAGCTGCTCGGCTGCTGGTTCTGTGTTGGAGCTGTTGGTGTCTGTCTGTCTGTCTGTCTGCCTGGTGTGTCAGCACTGCCTGCTGAAGTGAAAGCCTCAGTGTGAAAAGGGACATCCACCCTGTGTGTCTTTGTAAGGACCTTTGTTCTGGATCTTGAGTGGACATCAGTGTAGGTAAATCGATACGTTACTTCTCTCATACATTTTTCCGGGTGTTAACCGCTGTATACAGAGCGGTTACTGAAATACGGCAGGTGACTTCTGATGGGGAAGTCCTCTCGACTCCCCCAAAGTGGCCAGTCTCACCGGCCAGCTGAGCCCCAGGTGTCGGGGTATTTTCCGCATTCCCGGCTGTCACGGTTCTTTCCGATGCGATGTGACGGGGGTGAGTAGTGCTGACAGCGGAGTTACTCTTAGATTTCAAAGGTGTAATTATTAGTGCAAGCTTCTCTCTTACTCTTTCCAAGGTAGCTCTGAAAAACCATGCATCCAATTCAGATGTTTCCTCTTACATCTGTTTTCAATAACAGGTTTCCTTTTTCTGGGCTTGACTTTTGACAGGTCCTTCAGTGGGCAAGAGGCCATGTGAAATACGGAGTTCTCCACATCCACGGCTTGTACACGGACCCCTGTGGGATGGTGTTGGACCCCTCGGGATATAAGGATGTCACTCAAGACCAAGAAGTGATGGTACGGCCACCCGGTCTGGCGTTGCCTGTACCCTGGGGACTCCGGAGCAGTGGTCTGAGTGGTTCCCCGACCCCCAGGCTGCCCTTGGAGCTCACACGGCTGCTGGCCGGTGCTCATGTCATTCGCGGCCTCAGTCCCGTCTGACTCACCTTGCCACTGGTCATTCGTGACTCAGCTGCACAGGGACAGCTATGTTTCTTCAGGGTGACGAGCAGGCCCACAGGCCACCCCTCCCTCCTTGTCATCTCTGTTCATTCACGCGTCCTGCTGTCTGCACTGTCTCCTCTTCTTGGCGTTCTCTCTGGCTTTCAGATCCTAGTATTAAATTCCACTGCCTGGGAGGTTTCCTTGATACCAGAGACAAAGTAGACCTGCTTCCCCACTTTTTGGTGCTGAGAAGCCACAGGGTCTTCGCCGAGTCCCTGCGAGCCCAGGGCTGGCGCTGGCCCCTCGGCCCTGGGCCACCTGTGGGACGTGGCCAGGTGTGGCGCATGGTTGGGGAGCCGAGGCTCCTCGGTGCTTCAGCGATGTGTCCTGGGTCAAGAGACACATGAGCTGATCCCCTCTGAGATGTGGGGTGTCCGAACCGGTGGGTCTCCACTGCAGGCCTGAACCCCGCCTGTGCCCACTCCCCTGGGTCGCTGTCACTGGACCTGCCTCAGCTCTGCTGTCCTCACTCCCCAAACCCTGTCCTCCTGACACCAGTCCCCACCCTCCAAAGGTTCCTACCCATGGTCCTCTGAGACAGTTGATTCATGGCGTGGCCCGGGCAGTCATGGACCGAGACATTTAGTGTCCTTCATTGAGTGTTTTAGAGTCACACGTGATAGGTCGGAGTGAGTGCACTCAGCTCAGGCCCGGTGGGTGGGGCGGGCCAGGCTTTCCCCACTGTGGGTACACGTGCCCTGGACACCCACTTGGGCCTGGCCAGAGAGGAAGAGGCTCTGCCTCTCTGACTGTTGGTCAGTGTGGCTCCGGGAAAGGCCGTTGGGGGCGGTGGTGACTCGGAAGCACGGTCCTGTGGCTCGCGGGCCTGCCGGACCTGCTGTCCGTCAGACGAGCAGCCGGTTTCTCGGTTGGTGTCCCAGGAGGCGCTCCAGAACTTGTACCGCACCAAGTCCTTCCTGTTCGTGGGCTGCGGGGAGACCCTCCGGGACCAGATATTCCAGGCGCTCTTCCTGTACTCGGTGCCGAACAAGGTGGACCTGGAGCACTACATGGTGGTGCTCAAGGAGGGCGAGGACCAGTTCTTCAAGCACCAGGCCGACATGCTGCTGCACGGGATCAAGGTCGTGTCCTACGGCGCCAGCTTCGAGCACTTCCCGGGGTACGTGCAGGACCTGGCCTCGCAGATCTGCAAGCAGCGGAGTCCAGGTACGGGAGCCTGTGCGCTCTGCCACGCACAAACCCCGGAGGGTCCTTCCAGCGCCTCCCCCCCTTTTTGAGATATAATTTACATACCACAAAATAAAAGTGAGGTCTCAGTGTACTTAACCGTGAAATCCACCGGTCCTTTAGTTATGTTCTGAAAGTGCCTCTGTGCACTTTAGAACGGAAGGCCGCCGTGACAGCGGGTCCGTGAGCTGAAGGCGACGCCTGCGTGGAGCTGCACGCGGCTGTGCCAGGCGCCCCGCACGCTGCGGGCGGGCCGACTGAGACCGGAAGCCTGAGTCCTGCATGTGTGTCACACCTTTACCCTGTCCCGGGCTGCAGGGAGACTTCTTTTACATCACACGCCTGTTCCGAGGTCAGCCACGTGCAGCCGGCCGTCTGAGTGACACTCCTTGGCCCTTTGTCAGGTGTGCTTCACCTGTCAGGAGCAAACCGGATCACTGGGTCACTCTTAAATTGGCCGGGTCGACATGCGGGCAACTGGCAGCTTCGAGTTGCAGCCGTAAGTCATGGACGACGGAGAGTGTGGAGAAGCCCGTGCCACTGAATGGTCACGGGATGCTCACGACGCAGGGCATTGGATTCGGCACGGGGACAGACAGACAGCTGGACCTGACTGGCCATGACCGTGAAGACTGGAGACACTGAGATCGTGGGTGACAGATACACAGATGACCCAGCACCTAGATTTTTCTCCATCAACCCTTTCCATAAATAATGAGTAAAGTGGGCCCATGTAAGCGGCATTTCCATTAGTGAAAGTGTGACAAGGGCCGTAGTCGGCTTCTTGGTAAGAGAGGAGAAGGGAGCTGTGTTCTGTCACACGCCTGTGAGTGTTACATCCGTGACCTACTTTCGTGTCCAGTCACGGTACCCACTGCGGCCAAGGGCTGACCGGTAGACAGACGAGCCCAGAGGCGAATGACTAGCCCGGCTGGTGCCAGGATATTTGAAGCTGGGATGGGACTGTGGATAGAGCAGGGCGAACCGTCCTGGTTCGGGTGTCCTGGAACAGGCCTGTGTGATGGCTCTGGAGAGGGACAGTGTTCTCGTCACCTCTGCCCCTAATTGCCACCTCTCACCTCCACACGCACAAGCATCCGGGGCACCAGGGCCCGCGTGAGCCCAGGCCCCTGGGGCGTGCCGCCGCGTGTCTTTCTGTCCCCCTCGACGCCTCCTTTCCAGACCTCGTGAACCTGCGTGTCGTAGGGACGTGCACCTGCATGCGTGAGGTGCCAGTCCCGGTGGAGAAGGTGGCACACAGGTGGTGACGGAAATAAGCGACAGCGGGTGCCATGCCAAGCTCCCTGTGTGCCCGGCCACCTCAGGTGCTTCCCACATGGCCCCTGGGAGGAGAAGAGGGCAGTAACCAGCCTGCAGCCCCTCCGCGCCGGCCGGCCGGGCGGGCGGGCACATGGAGGTGAGGCCGCTGCGGCCGCTGATCGATTTCCTTTCTCCCCAGACGCTGACCCGGTGGACAGCACCACATCGTTGGGTAAGGCAGATCTTGAATTCTATCAGCTTGGTGTTTGCCTACACATTCTATTGTCTTCCTGCTGTTACTGAAATCATAAAAATGTCTGCAAGTTAAATACTTAGCCTGTGCCCAGGCTGGGTGGCTGGGTTGGTGTCCGTCCACCAAAAGGTTGGAGGTTCGGTTCCCGGTCAGGGAACATGCCTAGGGTGCAGGTTCAGTCTTTGTTTGGGGCGCAAATGTTTGGCATTTCTCCCTTAGTCAATGTTCTCTCTCCCTTCCTCTCTCTCTCAAAATTAATAAAAGTATATTAAAAAAGTAAATACTCAGCCTGTGCTAACACACTTGTGCCACAGACGGGACGGTCCCTGCCACGGGGAAGGGGGGGAAGTGCCTCCTTCTACGAGGGAGCACAGTTTGTCAAACGGGCCTGCGAATAATCCCTGTCCCCCAACCAAGAACCCAGGGGAGTCAGGACAAGCTTCTGCTTTGTGAGCGCGTTCAGCCTGGCACGTGGTGCCTGACCCGCCCCTTTCTGAAACTCTCATCGCAGAGGCTCTCAAGCTTTCATATACAGTTTCTAGTTCATACGCGTTTGAAGTGTAATTGCTTCTCTGCTGGGCTCAGCTCCGCCTGTTTGAGTTAACGAGGTCTGGCCGAGCTCGCTGACTACCAGCATCCTCCCTGGGTGAGCCTGACAATGGCCTTCCCCACGCCGGTCGGTCTGTTGGTCAGGAGGGCCCTGGCTGTGGAGCGGGGGCCCCGCGGGGCTCAGTGACCCAACTATGAAACTCGTGAGTGTGGGGGGCATCAGCTCAGGAATGACGACATTTGTACTCAGCTTTCCGCGTCCGCCTGCTTCCCTGTGAAAGGGCACATTGTGGTTGTGCTGTCCCATCAGCATGACCCTCAGCACCCTCCTCTTCTGAAAGAGCGTTATCTCGATAGACGTCATCTGGAGTAAACCAGGCCAGTACACTGCTCTGTGGACGGTGGGTTCTGCAAGGGAAACTTTCGATTTACTGATGATTGATTTTAGAGAGAGAGAGGCATCGATTTGTTGTTCCACATATTTATGTATTCACTGGTTGCTTCTTGTATGGGCCCTGACTGGGGATTGAACCTGCAACCTTGGCCTATTGGGATGATGCTGTAACCAACCAACTGAGCTACCCAGCCAGGGCCTGGATGAGAAGCTTTTTAATGAGTGTCTTCATTTTTCAGGGAGAGCATGCCAGGGCTGTGCAAAGAGGAAGTTAGAAGAGAACGGAACTGAAGTCTCAAAACAACGCCGACAGTCAGGTACCAGGTGTTTTGAGTTCTGTGTGGGGAGCTTCTGCACGTTTGCCTGATTAGCTTGTGGGCTTTGCGGCCACAGCCTTGTTTACTGTCCTTGTCCCTGGAAGGAGTGAGGCATGACACAGGCTATTCAAACCACCCGAGGGACCTGCTCCTAAAACAGTTCTGTTCATTTGTGTTAATGCATCACTGAAAAAAATACAGGGCGAGTGCACGGATTGTGAGGCCAGCCAGCAAGTTTTCACAGCGGGAACACATCGATGTCATCGCGTCCCTTTCCAGACACAGACGTTGTCGGGAAGCCCCGCAGCTTTTCAGTCGCTTCCCCATCACCCAGGGGTGCCCACTGTCCTGACTTGGGACACCTCAGTCCCCACAGAAGACCATTCTAAATCGTTTGTTTTCTGTTGCCTCTATGAGCGGAGAGTGACCTAAACTCTCTTTCAGTAGACAAACTCTGTTGGCTCCAGGAAGGCAGTTTCCCTCATGTCCTATCCCCTCCCTCGCCTCCTGCAGTGGGTCAGTCCTTGTCCTTTAAGTGACGTGCTTATTCTTGCTTCCCAGTGTGAAGCTGGCCTGTGAGGGTCCACCCTCCTCCCTCCCCTCCCTCCTCTCACTTCCCTAAGTCACCCATGTTGATCTCCATCGCCGCGGGGCTGAAGAAAATTGGCCCTCAGTCTGGCTGTAGGCTGCATCTCCAAGCTGGAGAACAAACTCACCCTACTAAAACAATGGGAATGCCCGGGCTGGTGTGGCTCAGTGGGCTGAGCGCTCGCCTGCGAACCAAAGGGTCACCAGGCTGCCAGTTAGATTCCTGGCGAGGGCACATGCCTGGGTTGCAGGCCAGGTCCAAATGGGGACATGTGAGAGACAGCTAGTTTCTCTCCCTTGCTTCCCCTCAAAAGTAAATAAAATCTTAAAAAAAAAACCCAGTGGGAATATTTCCCCAGTTAGCCAGCTGTGTGCTGTGTTAATGGACCCAGTGGCCCAGTTTCTGTGCCAGTGGCAGGACATATTCTCATATCAAGGTCAAGTGTTTCCTCACATTCCACTAATTACGTTCCTCTTTTGATTGTTGCATGTTCCCTGTGCTTTGTATTTTTTGAGGAGTTTCTAGATTTCTTTTCCCCCTCTCGTCCAAAAATTACACTTCACAATACTTTTTAATGTATGCATTGTCTGACACAGGGCCTCTCATCTCCCAAGATGTCTTCTGACCTTCTGGTCTGTCCTGCTGTTTGCTGGTTTCCCTGGTCCCCCTCCTGTCCTGGGTCACTGGCAGGTCTTCCTTCTGCCTTCCGTCCATTCTGCTGGGAGCTCTTCAGGGAGCCCCTGCAGGCCAGGTGCCCCGGGGATGGTGTGTCTGCAGCCTCTTTGCCTGGTCCTCATGCCCTGTGGCTGGTTGGAGTGTAGGTTCTTGGTTCATAATGTCCCCTTGGAGTCCAGTTTTGTGTCCAGGTTTCCTATTGAAAAGAGTCTGATTCCAGCTCAGTTCTCAGTGATTTGTAGGCAACCGTTCCTTTGCTTTCCTTTCTGGAAGCTTTTAGGATCTTTTTCCTTGGTGTTTAGAAATTTTGTTAAGGTGTATTTAGGTGGATTCTTTTATATTCCTCACTCCCTTTTCCCCTCATTTCTCCAGTTCTGGAATAATCCATGGTTTTCTCGATTATACCTTCTATCTTCTCCCCCCTTTTTTCACATTAGTTGGGGTCTCCTAGATTGAGTTCCACTGTCTACTGTTTCTCTGATGTTTTAATTTTTATTTTTTAAAAATCTTTCTGAGATTCTCAGAATTATATTCTAGCCTTTGGGTTAAACTTTTATTTTGACAGTGTTATTGTTAATTTCTAGGGGCTCTTGTTTTCTGAGTGCTTTCTCATAGTCTGTCATTTTATGACTAATATCTTTTAAATCTCTAGAGAAACCAGAGACTTCTCTGGGTACCTGACTCTACTGCATTCCTGAAAACATTGGTATGTAGGGTTTTCAGATAACAGTTTATTTTTTAAAAGTTTTATTTATTTCCAGAGAGAAGGGAGGAAGAGAGGGAGAGAAACACCAATATGTGGTTGCCTTGCATGTACCCTCTGCCCCCCACTTCTGGGGACCTGGCTGCAATCCAGCCATGTTATCTAGACTGGGGAATCAAACCCACGACCCTCTGGCTCGCAGGCTGGCGCTCAATCCGCTAAGCCACACCAGCTTGGGCCAGAGTTTTGGGTTTTTTTTTTATTACTTTAAAGGAAAACCTCAGCAAAACACTCTTAAACACCTATATAGTAATCCAAGAATTTTTGGAGCCATGAAGCATTTACCTACCCTGCTAGTGGTTCATTTAGCATGTAAACTAATTTCCTGGTGGATACATGTGAGCCATACTGTGATATGCAGTTTCTTCTACAAGGATCATGTACTGTCGAAATAGTCTGTTGTATATAAAAAGATTCATAATGAATGCAGATAACATGTAATCAAAGACAGTCAACAAACAAAGCACTTGTTAAAACAGCTGCTTGTAGAGTGAGTGGTGACCTGAGTTAGGACTGTTGCAGGAGACGGGTGAGGCTGGGGTCTTTTGCTGTCTTTGGTGGGTGGAGGGGAGCATGTACTAGGGACCTTGTGGGAAAACGACCGAGCTACAACTGCGCAGATCCCACAGGTTTTCACCTCGATTCTGCACAAATTCAGTGTGTTTTGTAAAACTTCAGCGTATAGTCATTAGGAGACTCCTAATGATAGCATTTTGTATAAAATTCTTCTAAGTCTTGTAGCAAATATGTGGATTGTGAATTCAGCTGGCAGAGACTGTAACTGAGTAAAAAGATAAGACCTGTGCTTTTGAGTCGTTTCCTCCAGGTGAGTGGTTCTTTTCCAAAGGGGTCTTCAGCACCAGCAGGTGTTTGGAAAGGCAGGCCCAGGTGGTCGTTTCCACCGCTGCTGCAGACACGCAGCTTTCCTCCCACGGTGGGGATTTGGAGAGGGAGTGTGTGGACCAGGCGGCAGGGCTTTCTGCCTCGGAACTTGCTGTGCAGTGAGCAAGCCGTGCAGCGCCATCCTCGGACCCATCTGATGCCAGTGCCTGTCCAGCAGCCACCTATTTAGACAGAGTGCTCGGTCTTGCTTGCAGAAGGCTTGTCCTGTTCTGCGTGTGGGTGAGAGAGGCCAAGGTCCATCTTCTTGGTGCTGCTGGCCACTCCCACAGGCTGGAGAGCTGAGGGGACCACGTTGGGCTCCCATCTGTGTGGGCTGAGCTTCATTTGTCTTTTGAACTTGAACAGGCTCCGTTACATGTGCTGAAACTGCCCCCTACCCCCGGTGTCCCAAGAAGGGAGAGAGCACCCATGTTTACGATTGATTTCTGCATGTCTTTGTAAACACAATGTCCCCTGATGGTACTAACCCCTCCGTGGTCATTTCTGGACCATGGCTACTACTTCCATTGTGGAGGTGTGTTCTGAGTCTTTGGCACAAAAGGAAAACTTAAATTTTCCAAAATAAAAATTCTATGGCAAATACTTTTTGAAACTGAACCTTAATATATTGGTGTTCCTTTTTTTTTGTTTAAACAGATGATGCTGGAGCATCTTGAAAACTTTAAAACCAGTAAAACCTGCAACTTGAAAACCAGCCTTCTGTGACCACAGTGCCGCACCCGAACAATGAGGAATGTTCAGAGAACTCCACACGGACCCTCACTTCTAAAGCGTCACGCTCCCCGAGAGAGCCCTGTGGCAATGTGGCCTGAGGAGGCTGGGTGACAGTCCCCCGGGTGCGTTTAACTGTCTGAGGGGTGAAATGCACACACTTCAGGTACCTTTGTGAGGGTTGGTGGACAGCTACCTCAGGGGCCCATTCGGCAGGAAGGAAGGTGCCTGGTATTCTGGGCTCCCACTTGACACGCCCTCTTTGTCAAAGTGGGTTTTTCTAATAAAAGGGAGAGAGTGAAGACTGTCCAAGCACAGTAGTTGCCAAAGAGAAAATAAAAAACTAGACTCTTAAATTTTACAATTTTTATGCAGAAACCTCTATTACTATAGAAAAAACTTATCAGGTGTGTTTGTTATATTGTTTTATAGTAAAGAATATTCGAGGCATTGACTCTCCCAGTGAGTCGTATGACTTTTAAAAGAGTGACTAGATCAATAGGGCTTCTTTGGAATTCCGTAATTTTAGTAACTTCAGTTCCAAAGAATGACAGGTGTAACTATCAGGAGAAGCGGAGTCACAGAGAAGCAGAAGGAGGACCTTTCAGAAGTGCGGTTCTGAGCTGTGTATGTCCGCTTTGCCGCTGGTAACTGTGGAGTTACAAGTGGAGCACAGACCAGGCTTTAACTTTTAGCCAGAGTGTAAGTTCCAAGCTTTCCAAGTCTATCCCAGGCTGGGGAAAGTCCGGCCTCTCTGTGCACATCTCCTGACAGCCCCTCCCATGGCCCGTAAATGGATTAACAGAGGGTGGCGGGCAGACCTTGTGAAGGGAGGGACTGCAGCGCCAGAGACGCCAACACTAGATGTGTTCTGGGGCCCCGAGGGCAGGTGGCAGGGACAGCTGCCGCCTGCAGGGCCCATGCAGGGAGTTGCTCTGTGAACGGCAAAGGCCCTGCTTGGTGTCTGTTTCAGAGGCTGTTTTCACAAGGCATTTCTTGTCAAGCACTACGCCCCTTCCCACTGCTGGCACTGGGGCCCCCACAGGTACGGAGAACAGGAAACAGGAGGTGGGGACGTGTAGGGAGTGTCAGACCTTTGTCTTCCTTTCGAAGCATGAAAAATTTTATGCTACTCTGGTCATAAATAAAACTTTAACTCTGTGCTCAACTTTTCCTCAGTTATGACAAAGCCTGCTTTAATTTATTTAATGAGACTTTTTATCGTGAGTTGTCACTCAGTTGTGAAATCAGGTGATTACTTGAATGTGTTTCAGGTTTTTAAAAAGCAGTTATAAGTTGTTTTTTAAAGACTCACAAAGTGCAATCAGGGATGGTTCCGTGAGTCTGCGAGTTGGCTGACACAGGGTATGGCAAGGTCACAAGCACAGAGATGACATGAAACAGATGCGAACCTGGAAAAGTCACGCAGAGTCCGTTCAGGACCTGCTCTGAGCCGTGCCGGGGGTGCAGGCCTTGCTGTTACGGGCGGATCTGTCCACAGTTCTGCTGTGACACTTGTTTTAAAGTGCAGACTTATCCCGACGTGACTGATAGAGGAGAAACAATTGAGCATGTACAGTGCTGTCCATGAGAAACATGAGGTCACATTTTAAAGTTACACAAGCAACTATGTAATATGCTCTTTGCTGTCTCACCAAGGCCTGATCCGCTTACTCTTGGGCCCTGAAAGACAACTACGCAGCTGAACAGAGCTGCGTGCACCTGCGCCAGCCCCAGCCCCGCCAGCTCCCCAACTCTCCCCTTCCACCACTGAATCTGGTGATGCTCATCATAGGCTGACATCAGGGTGCTTTCAAGATAAAGTGCCATGTTTACTACAATTTTGTGTAGTTCTTAACCATTTAATGTGTGTAAACCAACCATTTTGTTAGGTTCCTCTTTTGAGGGGGAACATGGTGTTCCAACCCCGTGTTTCCCATTGCCCAGTGGTTTTGGCTGTCTTCGATAGCAAGGTGGCTTCAGGACTGGGGTGGGGATGCTGCTTTAGAACTGACAGTCTGACTCCAGGTTATGTGAGCAGCCCAGGGAAAGATGAGGGTTGACACTGCGCTCAGGTGGCACTAAAGGGACGTTACAATGTTAGACTGGTATCTTCCAGGCAGAGGAGGTTGGGGATTTAGATGGCATTGCCAGTACTGGAACAAGGACAAAGGAGTGGTCTCTGCTCTCTGCAGTTCAGAGATGAGCTGCTCAGGGCAGGAAGCAAGGCTTGGGACTTAAGTGCTTGGGCACAGAGTGCGTTGTCAGTGAGTGCTGTTCAGAAGCAGAAGCAATTCCACGACTTCAGGAGGCTACTCCTCAGTTGGTAGCTCTCGGGCCCACAGCAGTCTTACATAGAAGACTGCCAGCGCCCTGGAGTGTTTCAGTCCGTTCTGAAATGGAAGTCGAATACTGTGGACAGTCACGCAGCTTTCCTTCCCACCTGTTCACGGTGAATTGAGTGGAGAAGGCAGCTGGGAACACCTGTGTTCGTGTCCCTCCTAACAAACTGCGTTTAGGAAAATTTAGATTATATTGGAGCAGTCGTAATTCAATTTTTCCTTAATTTTTTTGCTTATAAAACTAGATTGGAGACGTTTGAAATTAGAATATTTTTAATTGATATTTTCATATTGACATCAGTTCCTCTGAAATTATTTCTCATAAAACCCAGGTTCAACATCCTATAACTAGTATATTTAGAAACCAAGAGTGTCCTTTAAAGATTATTGAAATGAACAAGGCAAACCAGTGTGAAGACGATGTGGAATTCAAAATTTTTCTGGCTTTCCAAATGGAAGTGAAAACTATGGTACAAACGTACCCTGTTTTTGCAAGTGACTCAAAGCTGACTCTCAGAGGAAGCCACCTACGGGAAAGAGGCCCGGACACCCCTCAATGGAAATGAGCAACCACTTCTTTGGCTGGAAACGGTTAAGCTTTTACTTTTTTTAAAATCCCCACCCCAAGGACTTATTTTTATTGATTTTTTGAGAGAGAGACGTCATCAATCAGCTGCCTCCTGTATGCTCCCCGACTGGGCACTGAACCTACAACCTAGGTTATGTGCCTTGACCGGGGATCAAACCGGCGGTCTTTTGGTGCACGGAACGATGCTGTGGCCAACTGAACAACCCAGCCTGGGTTTGAACGTTAGAGTGAGAACTGAACAGTGAAGACCCTGACCACTACCTGATCTGCTCTGAGAGCCGGCAGTGGTTCAAGGGCACTTTGGACCTAACGAGACTCTTGCTGCCTCCTGCTGCTTTCTTGGCCTTCAGTGTCTGGATACTGAGAAAGATCGAGGGTCAGTACTCGGCTGAACATGTGGTCATCGTGCTGAAATGAGAGCAGAAAGTTGGAAGTTAGTCCTTCTGCCTGGGAAAAGGTGTCGTTACATGTAAAGTAAGAGCCAATAGTGAATCTGGATTTACATTTAAAAAGGACATTCCTTACGGCCACCTAAGGAGGTATTAATTGTCTGCATTTACATCAGCTTTACTGATTTATTTTTTGTATTATCTGGTAAAGAGTACTAGACTATTCCATGCCAAAATATGGTTCTTGGGCATGTGGACTGTTTTGAGCTACTGAGAACCAGCAGATGGAGGAAAAGCTGGAAGACCTGGGTACAAGCTTTCCTCTGGTGAAGGAAACGTACATTTGCTACATGATGATGCCTTCCCTACTCTTACCAGCTTGTCCACGGAGGAGGCGCCCGTTTGAATCTGCGGAGCAAACCCGACCTGTTTCCCACACTCCTCCTGGTCACCTTCCCATCACCACCCTCCCCAGGAGCCGGAAGTCCCTTTTGCTCATTACACCCTACAGTGGTGGAGAGGCCCAAGCTCTAGCCACCCCTTTGGCTACTCAGGCACAATGCCGTGTTCACCAACCCTGCTGGTTTCTCTCTCGGGAACCTGTCTCGCCCTCCTGATGCACAGGCCCAGCCAAGGCCCTAAGAAGGAGACTGTTTTCCTCTCCCACAGGGGGTGAGAGCTCCCAGTGCCCCCTAACATTCCATAGGCACAGGGAGGGAAACTGCTTTTTATCTTAGCTTAAAGGAAAAGTCAGAAAGGAAAGCCTCGCTGTTCAAATGTGGAATGATCAGAACTATGTGCTCTACTCCATTAGCTTGAGTATTTTGAACAGCTTAAGAAAGGTGCATTCAAATTCTACAAGTTACTATGCAACCTGGAACTTCTGGTCAATTTTTTAATTTTTTCCCCCCTCTGGTACTTTGGGAAGGTAAATGGTTCCTTGTTAGTTCTACCACAATGCATTTGTCTTTGCCTAAAACAACCAAATATTACAGAAGTAGGAACTACAATATTAAGGTTACTCTGCATAGTTAATATGTACTATTATTTTCAAAGAAATGCCCTTCAGTTTTCTATTTGCTTTTTATATTTAAATCTCTGTACTGCCAAAAAATATCTGAGCATTTTAAGCCTTATTTGATTAAAAATGATTTCAGCCTGTAGTTATCAACAGAAATCAAACTATCTACAGTCGCCATGAGGAGCCTATGGTTGTGCGTCAGGACCTGAAAGGTGTTCTTACCACCCCCTCCCCTCAGCTTTACCTCTGGGTAGATGCCAATCAGAGCATCGGCCTTGGAATAGAACTCCTCTTTCAGGGAAATGATTATCATCTGAACCTGTTCCCGAGTCTGCTCTTTGATGTAACTTGACACCTGGGGGGAAAGAAAAGGCACACTTGCCACCAACAAGAAAAGCCCTAGTTTCTGGACCCGGGGAGAGTGTTCCTGCAGGTCTCAGTCGGCCTATTTTAGGTGACAGACACTTGCCTGCTTTCCTGGTGATTTGGTAACCCAGGACAACCGCCGAACAGAACCGGCTCAGATTCTAACGTAAGAGGTTAGTAAAATTATAAACCTCATTCCATCTAGGATCTAAAACTTCAAAAATATTTTTAAGAATAAAACTTTTTTTTAACCCACAAAATGCTATAAATATGCAAGCAGCCTTTATAACAAGATAAAACAAAAGCTACCACTCGCGATGTTTTATGAGGGTGAAGGACAGCTGGTGTTTAAACTTCCAACTTCCTATTTTGCCAGCTCACAGTCTGAAAACAGGGAAAATATGGCAATGACATATGTATTTATAATCCAGTCATTTGGTTAGAGGTGAACTCAGTAGTTTCTTCAGGAAGGTCAGTTCTAAGGAATGCAAATTAAGAACAGAACAGTTTGGATAGAAATGGGCCTTAGTAACAAACTGCTTAGACTTGGAGAATGATGAAGAATGTAGACTTAAACCATAGTTTAACAAGACCCTTGCCAACCCCCCAGATCTCCCTGTGCCCAGAATGGGTCTTCTCCATGTGCTTTAACTTAGTTCTGACTGCACCCGAGACACTAAGGACACAGCACTGGAAGCAGGAATGGCAAGCTTCAGGTGAGGACTGAGTCACTAGTGGAGCTGAATGATGAGAAGAGGGAGACTGCTTTTGGCTAAAAGATCAAATTGACAGAAGAACCCTGGCATTATAGGCAATAGTAGTCACTAGGCTGCAGGACTAAAAAAGTCTTGGGATATTGGTCAGAGAGGAAGAGGAGACAGGATGTAATGATGGAAGGCATGGATTTTGCTTGGAGGGTTACCTATGAAGAATGCTGGGCACCCTGGTCCCAAGTGGGAGGGGAACTATGTCATACCTGCTTGTACTGCGTAACTGCTAAGACTCAGTATGGCAATGGAGTGCCAGGAACGCACATCTCAAAGGGAAACTGGAAGTGAAGAAGTTTTTAACACCCAGGATGGAGAGTAATAGAAGAGAGTCTTAAGTAAGACCTAGTTCCTGGAGATGCCATTAGTATAAACATCTACATTTTGCTACGAGATACAGACATCTTAAAAGCCACTGAGAAAAGATGCAGTCTACCAAGACAGATGCCCACTACTCTGTAACACACAGAATATAGGATATAAAGTGCCCAAATTAATCAAAGGGGTGATTTCTCCCAAATGAGCCAGGCCTTGGAGTCCAGTTCCCTGATGCAGACCGGTTGACATTCAAGAGACAGGATGTTCTTTTGTTCCTATATTCTTCTCGCAGTTACCCTAAAGTCTGGAAGGTCACAGAATGTGGCTTGTGCCTGTCCTCTACAAGGTTCAGGGGACTGAATGTTGTGGGTCTGGAGTTGTGCTTTCTTATTTGCACTGAAAACATGTCCAGAAAGCAGGCTCCCAGAGAGACCTGGGTTGGGTGAATGCATTGAGAAATGCTGAGAGGCAACTTGCCTGCCATTAGAAGGCACCTGGGACTGCAGCTCCTGAGAGTCCTGACTCCCAGGCCTTTTGCATGAGACTCAGTAAGAAATCAGGGAGGTTGGCTTCAGACTCAGGACCTGAATGGCACCCCAAGAGCAAATGCATGTCTCAGAGAGGGGGACTCTAACTAAGCTCATGAGACTAAGGTGTAAACCAGAATGCCCACTTACAAGCTGATAATGAGAAACTTATCTGTCAGCATGACTGGAGCAGTCTCCTGGTCAGCAGCTGTAAACACAAAGCCCAGTCACTTTTGGAACGTGGATGTGCCTCAAATCGGAACCAGGAGTCTAATTCATCCAGCTCTAAAAGTGGATGTTCTCGGGCAGGAGAATCATGGCACGAGGACTCTGTGGGCCACAGGTCCCCCTCCCTGGGCAGTGATGGGTCCTGCTGGTGTGGGTCTCTGTCCTTGGGTCGTGCTTCCATGGCTGGCCTCCTTCTCATGTCAGAAGTCCGGATGTGCAGCCTGAGAGCCTCTTCCAGGTGGCCCGGGTATCTACGCACTGATCTTTACAGCTGACTTGAAATGGAATCTCGGGAGTTAATTGCTTCCTTGGTTCCCTCACTGTCTCCAACACTGGAAATAGGGCCACTCACAAGTGCAGTAACTGGATACATTTTAATAAATAAAATGGAGGAGTACCACTTTGAACTTTAATTACTTTGGAATTTTATTTAGAGATGTTATTTTTGGACTTTACTAAACAACTAGTTTGGTCCTGTTTGCCATGAGGCTTATTAGTGACTCTAACGCTCCAACAGCTAAATCAGAAGGCAGCTACTCAGGCGCACTGCTGGGGATCCGGGACTGCCATCTTCACTTGGCTCCGTGTAGAACCCTCAACTCTGACTGTCCCCTAAGCTTTGAATGAAACTATCCAAACCATTTTGTTTGTAGATATTTAACTTATATTTGATTTTTCATCAATAATTATCAAACTATTTTTGCTCAGGGTACACTGCCTCCTGACCAGAACATGATCCTCGAATTACAGGCATTCTGTTGGAAATGAAAAGCAGAAGGACACTTACTTTGCTGATGTTAGTATTGTCCAGGGCTGCATCCACTTCATCCAAAACAAAGAATGGGGCAGGCCGAAAACTAGAAAAAAAGGCCAAGTTACAACTTTCCATTTGTTTTACAAAAGACTGGGAGGAAAGCATTAGCCATATTCAGGTAAATAAGATACATGCTTTGCATGCTTTTATCTAGGTCACCAATGAGCTGTATGTTATCAAATCTAATGCTCAGTTCTCAGTCCACATTCCCCCTTGACCTCTGCAGGTGGTGGAACCTGGGGTGGTCCTCTTGCCTGTTCCTCCGATGTCAAGGATGACAGGGTCTATTCCGCACCACCCGCGCTCACTGCCCCTTCTCAGTCCAGTCTGCCCACTCCTCTCTCTCCACCCACCCCTGCAGTGCCCTTGGGGCCCAGGGCTTAGAGCACTCCTCTAACTGGCTCCCTGCTGATTTCACCTGCTCTCAGGGTTGTAAATAACACCCAAATGTGAATGGCTCCCACACTCTGCTGATAGCTCTGATTTCTCTCCTGAACTCTCCTCAAATATCCAACAGCTTACTTAGCAATTCCTGATGGGTGTCTAATAAATAACCCAAACCCATCCAAAATCAAACTCTTCGCCTGTCCCTCCAAACCTCCTGTGGCCTTCCCCTCCTCAACTGATGGCAGCTCCTACCAGCCTAACTGATTTACCAAAAGCCACGTAAATCACAACCATGCCTATCTCCGCCCCTTGTGCTCTCACCCTTGCCCCACAGTAGTTTCCTAACACGCGGTGACTGCCACAGCTGCACAGTGTCTCTCGGGCCTCAGGGCCTTTTCACTTGCTAGTCTTTGTGTCTACAACCTTCTTTCCTTAGCTGTCCACAGCACTCGCTTCCTTAATTCCTTCATATCTTTGCTCAGTTGTTACCTTCACAAAGAGGCCTTCCCAGATAACTTTTTATTTTTATTTTTTAAGATTTTATTTATTTAGAGGGGAAGGGAAGGAGAGAGGGAGAGACATATCAATGTATGGTTGCCTCTCGTGCATCCCCTGCTGGGAACTGGCCTGCAACCCAGGCACGTGCCCTGACTGGGAATCAAACCACAATCCTTTGGTTCTCAGGCCCATGCTCAATCCACTGAGCTATACCAGCCAGGGCTAGATAACTCTTTTTAATATTACATCTCTCTTTTGCTACTTAGAATCTCCATCCCCTGCTTTGTGTCTCTGCAGCATCTGTCCTTTTCTCAGAGTCTCCACATTAGAGATTTCATTTGGTAATGCACCTGATTTACCATCTGTCTTCCCCACCTAAAACAAAGTATCTCTGAGGCAGGGGTTTTGTTTTGTTCACTGCTGTCTCTCCAATGCATAAACACCACCTGCCACACAGTAAACACTGAATGAATAGCTGTGGAATAAATGGATGGGGTGACAGCCGGAAATCATTCCACTCTGGTACGATTTCCTCAACACGGGTGCATGTTCAGGTCCAGGCCCTGCTTTCCTCAATGGCCCCTGCACTGCGGTCTCTTCCTCTTCCTTCTTGAGACCAGTAAAAGCCAGTCGTAGAACTTCCACATTGCAATACCAGACCATGAGAACACAGGCAGCATCATCTGCACCTGAGATGTTCACTGAGTAATGCTTTGGATGCTGAAAGTTAATTGCCTTAATTAGCAAACTTTTTCTTGACTGACCTTATAAACAGTGCCACCATCATCAGTGGAAATGAGGGGGTGAAACTTTTTTCTTTTCTAGAAGAAATACTTTGCTTAACATTGTTTACTAAACAGCAGATCTCTGAATCTGCACTAGGAAAATACTGTACACAAACTGGGTGTTTTTGTTTTATCTTGGTTTGTTGTTACTTTTTTTGTGGCAATTCTGATGTTACATTTGGCCATTCCAAGTATTTATTTTTCTACTTACTTTTGTATAAAACTGAAGTATTAGTAACAGAAATTTAATAAAAATCTGTCAAAGATCAAATTCTCTCTTAGATTTCTGTTTAAATTGTTATAGACATAAAACATCACCTGAATTGTCTGGCTGAGGAAAAGAGCTTTGTATCACATACTGCTACACATAAGCAAAGACAGGCAGTTAACAGGATCCAGCAGGAGGTCCACTGGTTTCTGCCCTGATGCAGAATCCCCGGCTCACTGCGACCTTACCTGTGCACAGCGAACAGGAGAGCCAAAGCGGCTACACATTTCTCTCCCCCCGACAAATTGTCCATCGGCATGAACCGCTTGCCTGGGGCCACGCAGTTATAGCTAATTCCCTCCAAGTAAGGCTCTTCAGGGTTCTCTGGGCTAAGAAATGCCTGAAATACATGTATTTATTTATCAAAATCAGGAAAGCAGTTAGTAAATTTTAACTTGGATTTGCAATAAGGCTAATTGCAAAATATTTTATTGGTTAGGCTCCGCCCCCCCCTCCATTTTGATGGAAAAGACCAATGTTTGCAAATAATGATTTAGCGCCACATGTCTTCACAGACCACAGGGCTTTCTGTTTGGGAGGAGGGACAACATTCTCACACACACAAAGGATCAGGCCTTCCATGAGGCTGCCATTCAAACTGCAGCAGCGCATGCCAGTCTTAAAAAGGTTTTCATTCATTCATTCATTGGTCCATTTGTCAACTGTTTACTGGGCACCTGTTTTGGGCCGTGTGCAGTAGGCACACAGATGAATCCTGTCCTCAAAGAGTTAGTGGGCCTTTCTCAGGCCTACTTTACTGAAACTAAGTAAATTACGTCTGGTTGAAATTCGAAACACCTGCTCCAGGGTCAGTGCTCAGTCATAAAGGACACCACGCAAAAGAGTAAACGCAGATACACACGACCCGATCTCTGTATTTTTATTCCTCATGCAGGTCCACAGGACTTGCTGTGGGCACTGGTGATGGGAGGGGGAGTGCTTACAGCACAGACTGCCTTTACAGCCCACCTATCTGGGTTTGGATCGGGCCTTCAGTTCCTCCCTCTGCTTTGTTACTCAGGCCAACTCCACAGACCCCAGCTCAACCGTTTCCCAAGACCCTCTCCATTCCCCTACCTTCACCACTGGCAGTTCAATAAAACCGAATTAATACCAGTCAACGTAAGTTCAGAACTCAATAAAGAGACCTTGGAAACCAGGTGAGTGAACCCACTCATTCTGCAGATGAAGAAACAGGACTAGAGCCCCAGGCTTGTCCAGGCTGGCCGGAGGTCAAGTACGTGGGGTCTAGAATAGGCTATAGTGATAACCAATCTTCATCAGCTGAATGTGCCCTGTCAGTGGGTCACTCAAACAGTGTGGTGGCTATTTATTCCCCTCCAGAAAAAAGCACCACCAGTAACACAAAGTCCCCAGTAATATTTTGGGGTGAAAAGTACATACTTGGGCACTGTTGTTTCTGCAGAGCTTCTTGTAGATTTGATCAATTGAGACTGAGATGTGCTCAAAACACTGGCTGAAAAGATCGTATCTCCTTTTTTTCACCTGCTCAAACTCTTGCCTACACATTCTGGCTTCCTTTCTGCTGGCCTCAAAAGCTAAGAGAGAACCAATGTGCTTTATTTCAGAGACCACTGAGGAACTTCTCTTTGATTTTACAGCATAAATTATTTAAAAAACTGGATTTTGAGGTGGTTGTCTTGAATAAAACCTACATTGAAAACATAAATTATTATTAACTCCACAAACATGGCTCTTGCAATTGATGAGCCCTTTTTCTGTTGGCGTGAATTTTTAAATAGTAATGACTATATTATTTGTTCAAAAACAATGAACTTGTTTTTAAATTAAAGCAGAACACTTTTCAAAAGGGAAGCAATTAAAAGTGATTCAGTATTAAAAGCACACATTAATATAAGACAACAAAGAAAAAATGGATAATAAAAACATATACACAATCCTGGGGAGTTGTCGATCACTGTTACAGAAACCAAAACCCAAACACCTGAGGGCACAACCCTGCTAAAAACTGAAGCTCAGTTTCACCATCTGTGGACTCCTGAAACTTGTCTCTGACGGTCCGTAGGTTCTCCAGGGCTCTCAGGTTTGGGGCTGCTGTCTTCAACAGGATGTCTCCTTGCGATGCTACTTGCTGCAGCAGGAGCCTAAGGTGGGCCTCGACTTCTTTATCCGATTGTAGAGACTATTGGTGGCAAAGAACAGCAATGATTAGCATGCCTTTTACATCCAGACAGCCAAGGGATCAGGCACAGGGCCCTGCAGGGTCAGGCCTGCCTTTCTCACCAGCCCTCTCCCCGTCTGAGCGTCAGGGGCACTGTTTGTGGCTTCCCAGGTGGGCTGGGATTTCACAGCTTTAGTTATTGTTACGGATGCTACTGTCTTGAAACATGCTTCACCTCCATATTTCTTAATAGGGCTAAAAATCAACAATTCATGTACTTCCTTCATTTACTTGTTCATTAAAAATATTGACCTTCTACTATTAGATATGGAGAATTCAATGATTAAAAAACAAAAAACCTGTCCCACTCCAGGTGGTGTGGCTCAGTGGATTGAGTGCCGACCTGCAAACCAAAAGGTCACCAGTTCAATTCCTGGTCAGGGCACGTGCCTGGGTTTCAGGCCAGATCCTCAGTTGGGGACGTGTGAGAGGCAACCGATTGATGTATCTCTCGCACACTGATGTTTCTCTCCCTCCCTTTCTCCCTCTCTGAAAAAGAATAAATAAAATCTTAAAAAAAAACCCTCCTGTCCTATTCTTGCTTTTGAAGCGCACACAGGAAGCCAGACGCACGCCCTGGCACCTGCAGCCATGCGGAAAGCCTCTGGCGGGCAAGCACAGGCACCGTGGCCAGGGAGGGCCATCCGACCCGCCCGGAGGGGGTCACGGAAGCCGAAGCCTGAAGCATGACATGAATTAGCTCGAACAAGAAGGAAACAAGTGGTGCGGGCATGACCTCCCAGAGGGGGTCAATTACTACACGATAAAGGGGACTTTTTAATTTATCAGGAAAAGAATTATTTGAAAAACACTGAGTAAATTGGTTAACTTAGGTACCTTTTTCAAAACAGATTCTCACCTTCTACCATATGCTAGAATAAATTGCAGATGAATTATGTAAGTGAATGAAAACAAAAAAACCATAAACAGGAAAAATATTTATATTTATTCAGTAATGAGGTGTAAAGAACTTTCCAGATGTGAAAGCAGTAAACAGACTAGAAAAGATATAAACTTCTCTCTGATTGCCTAAAAATACCACAAATACAATCGAAAGGCCCAACGAATGTGACAAAGTACATTAGGAACACATGGAAAGATGTGGTGGACACTGCTACTCGGCATCCTTCCACTCACCGTCCCCTTCTTGCTCACACAGCCCATGTTTGACCACGTCTCCCTCACAGACCCTCTGCGTCTGGGGGGCGGGGGGCTGGCGGCCTGCTGGGTCTGAGACTAAGTCCAGTCCACCCCATAGTGACTGGTTTGAAATGAACATGGGACCCAAGTCCAGGCCATGTGATGAGGAGACAACTGCTGGAGCTTTGTAGGAAAAGCTCTCCTTCAATGTCAAGAACAGCCCCACTGCAAAAGGCCTCTCCCTTCTCTGAAGGTCATGGCTGTGGCTGGAAAGCCAAAAATGGCTACAGTCCCTTTGCCCTCCTGAAAGCAGTGCAGGACCAAATCAAACACGAAGAAAAGCGGCCCATAGCGACGACTGAGAACAGAGCCAGAGACGCTAGTTCGACACCATGACCTGGATGCCGCCTGTGCTCTGCAGCCAGGAAGGCTCTGTCACCTGCTGAGGTGTCCCTAGGACACTGTCAAGGCCAAATCAGCATGCTGGAGCATGTTGGCTACTTCTGTCTATTTCAAGACTTTAAAAAAACTTTAATTCATTGGGAATCAAAATACTGGTAACCACAAAAAGCTTTCTTCTTCCACAAGACACTTCATGGTACTAGTGTTCTGCAAAACGCACAGTGAGAAATGCTGATGTAAATGTTTAATTTTTATCAGCTATTTCTTCATTAGAAAATCTACATTTCCCTTGAATTTATGCTCTAAGGTCTAAAACTTATCCTATATCATTTAAATATTCACTATATTGCAAGTCAGTCATAAACAACAGAAATCTTTCAATTACCTTCAAATCCTCCCGCAGAGAGCTGTAGTCTATCTCAATGGCTGCTTCCTTTTCATATATATCCAGTGTTGCCTGGGTACTTTCTACTTCAGTTCCCAGCTGAAAAATACAGGAAGCCCTTTCCTCATTATCCGACATGGCGATCTCCACTGATCTGTCTGCTCTGCCTCTCCAAGGGACTGTCACCTCACTAAAGTCTGGCCTGTAAGACATGATAGTCTGACCCTAGCCAGCTGGTGCTCTGTCACCCCTTTAACTGCGTTCTGTGCCAGTCTGCCCCGCTCTCATTCTGCTCCAATTGCACAAGGCAGGAAATATCCACCAGGGGCCAGCACACGGCCCTCTGCCTGGACAGCTGTCCCTGAGATGTCTGAGTTACTTCCCCTCTCAACCCCAAAAGCTTTAACTCTCTGACTTTTCTTGGGTGTCTGCACACAGGTAAGAAACTGGTCCACCCATGGGCTAAAAGGACCTGGATGAGCAAGCGGGAGGAGAGAACTGCAGAAAATGCTTGGTCCTCTGGAGACGACCGATTGGTCCCCTCTGTCCCAGGAGGAGGAGCAGTCTTCTCTGCCCCTGCAGGGGTGCTGAACATGGGGAAGGACCTGCAGAGCTGGGATGTCACCGGGCAGCAAAGGGCACTGCATGAAGTTCTACACAATTGTGCCCATTTTAACACCACTGCTAGGATACCTCAACTTCAATGATGTCATCCAGTGACCCCGACAACAGGATCACTTCAATGTCTTGAACTTTGCAATCAAGCAGCATATTATGCTTCTCTAGCTGTTTCTGTTCCAGAGAAGACTGAATGGTTACAACTTCTTTTTGCCATTTTCCCACTTCCCTGTAAACACACAGATATGAAAGACTGATTATATTGTACTCATTATGTAGAGTTGCATCAAAGAAGAAAAATGTTAAACTTACACAAAATTATTTTTTCCTATGAGTGCTATTAAGTTCTCAAGTGATCTCACTGATGCAGGTAATTGAAACTTTAACACCCTGGGATGTAATTAGTTAATCCAAGGGAGACTTATTCAACAATGAACATTCTTCCTTTGTTGGGCTACCAATAATACAGTTCTTTCCTGCTTACTCTGGTTTTAAATCTGTGCAATTTTTCAAGCTGCATTTCTTTTTATTTATTTACTTACTTAATTGAATCGAATGGGTGATGCTGGTTAATAAGGTTGTATGGTTTCAGCAGTACAATTCTGTAACACACCATCTGTAAACTGCGTTGTGCTCACCGCCCCAGCCAAGCCACATTCCCCTCGACACAAGCTCTGCATTTTAGACCCTCCAACCAGACAGTCTCTTGGTAAGAGAAATGTCTTGCCAGTTAAGGTATCCCACGCTCCACAGTCTCTTTTACTGCTTCACACCCCACGAAACTGTGTTACTACTACCAACTCTAATGGAATGCCTTCTGTCTTAAGTGAGGGCTTGGGGATTCTAGTAGCTAAAACAATATATGATTTTAAAAGGAACCTGGAAACAGAACCAAAAAATAAAACTATATGGTTTTCAAGAATATGCCGATAACAACAACAACAAAAAGAATGACAACAAAAGATGTGGTTCTGTTTAAACTTAATAGAAGAAGAGTAAAAAAACTTTCATTGCACTCAAGAATCTTAGACAAAAAACTTTTGGCTGTGTCCTGGGCAGATAGAAAAGGGGCCACACACGGACCCTCACGAGCTCAGGGGAGCTCTGCATGGTGGGCCCCACAAACTCAGAGACAGAAAGGGGCCTCACAGGATGGTCTGAACATAACATTCCTCGCTAAAAACAAGACACGGAGAGTCGCGTCCTGGACCTGCAGCTTCCCTGCAAAGGTCGGCCTCTGCCCTAAGTGAGCTTGACCACTGTCTTCCTGCATCCAGTGCATGTGTGGCAAGTCAAAGTAACCCCCTTTTCCAGACCCCTCAGGGCAGTGCAAGCCCCCCCCAGAGCCCCCCAAACCGTGCCACAAATCGTGGCACGTGGGCAACGAGAGAGCAACATGCTGTAAGGCTAGATATTAACTCTCCTGACCCACCAATGTGTCTGTTTCAGTTTCTACCCAATCCCAGGGATTTCCCCACTTTACTTTCTCCCCCACCCTAATCTACATCCAGTGGATTTCATGTGACCCCTCTGTCTCCTCCTCAGATTTGAAAGTATAAAATAAGCTGTAGAACTGCTGTTCTGCAGAGCATTTTCTCAATCCATTGCAATTTTGCTTCCTGGTAATTGTCGAAAGCATGGCTCAAGTAAACTTTTGTAAGACTTGGTCAACACTTGAAACACTGAACATCCTTAACAGTGAGGAAAACTGTGAAATGCCAAGAGGTCGAGCAGAAACAGAGCTCATTTCACCTGATCACTGACAGTGGTGTCGGTCGTACAGGAAAGCCGTTGTCACGGTGGTGGGACAAAGCCAACTGATCTAAAAAGTTACTGTCATCATTGTGGCAAATGCACATGCCCATCAGGCGCCGGCACTGTTCTGAGAGCCACATAAATGGCCATATGTTCAACCTCACAGCTAACCCCTGAGTAGGCACTGCCATCCCCATCTACTGGCAAGGGAAGGAGGGCACTGTATTTAGGGAGCAGAGATGGGACATGCAGTCATGTGGTTGTGCTCCCTCCCTGTCATGCTCTGTCACACAAACAGACTAGAGGAAGACTTTGCAGAAGGAAAATACCAGTGTCAAGAGGAATTTAGGATAAGAGGCTCTTTTAAAAAATATTTTATTTATTTATTTTTAGGGAGGGGGGAGGGAGGGGAGAAAGAGAAGGAGAGAAACATTGATGTGAGAGAGAAACATCAATCAGTGGCCTTGGGGTCTGAACCTGCAACCCAGGCATGTGCCCTGACTGGGAATCAACTAGCAACCTTTTCCTTTGTGGAACGAAGCCCAACCAAGCCACACCAGTCAGGGCGGGTGAGGGACTCTTTATACAGGTCCACGTCTCCATCTGTGAAAAAGAACCACTCTTGCCCTGGGCAGTGTCCATCAGTTGGTTGGAGCCGCACCATTCCGTAATCGAAGGGTTTCAGGTTCAATTCCTGGTCAGGGAGCTTACCTGGGTTGTAAGTTTGCTCTCCAAACAGGATGCGTATGATCCCCCCCTCTGGCGTGAGTGGGGGGCAACCAATCAATCTCTCTCTCTCTCATCAAGGTTTCTCTCCTTTCCTCTCTCTCTAAAAGCAATGAGCAAGTGTCCTCGGTGAGGATAAAAACAAACTCACTCTGTTTACTCCCTCTAAACAGCTAAGCAGTCTCTTGGTCTTCCCCTAAATTAGAATGTTTAAAAGCTGTAACGTGAGTACAAAAGCAACAAAGGACACATATTGAAATAACAAAACTTCCTATAATAAATATCAAATTCACGGTAAATACTTTAAAACTCTGGTTATAGCCCTTCAAACTGATGAACTTCTTAATTACCTGTCGACAGCCAAAAACCTCTTCCGTTCCTCTTCAGTTTGGGCTTGGACTTTTTCAACGTTGGAATTCTGAGCAGCAAATGTGTCCAGAAGTTGCTGCCGCTTCGCCATGAGTTCATCCACAGCCCGCAGGCAATTTTCTTCGGCCTGAGTGGAGACGATTAGCATTGCAGCTTTACCGTCTTTCACATCAATAAGGTCGGCGGTTCTGCTGCTTACCAGTGAAGCCAAGCCAGTCATTCTGAGGTGCACCCCTGCCCCGAGGGCCACCTGAGGCTCTCCTGGAGCAGGACCCTCTCACTGCACACTCCTCGGGAACTGATGATCACCACTCTGCCTTTGTCCTGCACTCTGGATTCAGTCCTCGGCCTACTGCCACCCGACTTCTGTTCCCATTGTCCAGTGACAATGATCTTGCCACTACAACCTCTTCAGCAGCGAACTAGATATTTTCCAACTTTCCTTGTTTGACAAGTTTCACCACTTCCTCCTTCTGGAAACTCTGGGGCTTCTAGGCTATCGCCCCACTGGTTTCCTTCATAACCTATGTGAATGCTCCCCCCACCCCCCCTCCCCGCTCTGCTGCTCTGCGCTGCCTTCCTCTGCCTGGGAGTCTCAACCACTCACAGGTGGTTTCAGTTTAACCCCATAACCCAGTCTAGACCTCTCCTGTTATCTACATGCTCTTTAACTACCCGATGGAAACTGCTATCTCGATGTCACATAGGCAACTCGAGCCCCACAGGTCAGAATTTCCTCTCCTGAACCTGCTCCTATTTACCGACTGCCCAAGTGACGACCAGTCCTCTGCGGCATGCCCCCTCCACCTCCTCTCCCACTTCCAAATCTAATCATTCACGAAACCATGCCCGTTCTACTTCAAGTTATTGCTCAAACCTGTGCCCCCCACCCCCTCTATAACACGCAGGAGCACAACAAAGGTGTATTCAATGAAGGAAGTCATTATTTCAGTGACGAGACACTTCATTACTATTTACCTTCTTTAGGTTGTCAGTATCTTCTGTACCTTTCTGGATGGTTTCTTTTAGTGTGTTGATCTTATTTAGTTTCTTCTTCAGCTGATTGCGACTATATTCAAGTTGAATATTGAGCCGAGTCTTTTGTTTTTCGAATTCTAATCTAGTATAATAAAGTCAAGCATTACAAGTGGTAAACATAGTCCTTCAACGCTTTCTTTACTGTTCGGAAAATTTCAAACATACAAAAGTAGAAGGAATACTATAATGAACCCCCAGGTCACCACCACCCAGCTTTAATAATTTCCAACTCATGGTTGATCTTGTTTCACCTCTTCCCCCACTTACTACTCCTTCCCATCACTGGATTATTTGAAGCAAATTCCAGACATCATGTAATTTCATCTCTAAATATTTTAGTACGTATCTCAAAGTGAAGTGACTTTTAATATATAACCACACTATTATAGATTAAAATGATAATTTCTTAAATACAAAATTGGTATCGTTGACAAATTTCCTGAGTCCCATTATTTTTTTTTAAATTGCTTTGCTTGACTCAGTAGCCATACATTGCATATGAGTATGTTTCTTAAATCTTTCATAATCCATAGGTTTCCTCTTCTCTTTAAGTCAAAATTTTGTATCTACTTTTATTTATTTAGTCAGTCATTTGAAATAGCTATTCATTCACAAACTCCAAACGTGGGAATTTAAGACCATGCTCCTCCCTTACCCACTTCCCTGTGCTGCAAGCTCCATAAAGTCCTCCCAAGGATTCTAGTAACAGCTGCCACTCGTCCTTTCCACCCTCAAATCTGGCCAACAGTCATTTCTTTGAGAAATACTTTAAACACTAATTGTATCAGATACTGTGCCAGATATTATTGATACAAAAACAACAAAAACAATAGTAATAATAAAAACAAAGAATACTATTTAATGACAGTTTACTAATGTGCCCGGCACTGTTACAGGCACAGAGAGGTAAGTATCTTGCCCAAGGCTACCCACTTAGGAAGTGACGGAGCCAGTGTGACATACTACGTACAGGTAACAGAAGCCCTGCTCCTGACTACTAACCGTTCTGCCTGTACGAGTGGTTAAGAACAAACTCGAGGGGTTTATTTTTGCTACAAGAGGCAGGCCTACAGACTGTGTATAAGTGCGACACTTCTTTACTTGGCTTTGGGACACCACACTACTCTGGCTTTCTTCTCCCCTCACTCCCTGCTCCTTTAATGACTCCTTCTCATCTGCTCCATCTGTTAGCCTCAACTGGGATCCCTTTTCTGTCTACATTCATTTCCTTGTTGATCTTATCCATCACATGACTTCAACTATCATCCGTATGCCAACAATCCCAAATGTACACTTCCAGGCTGGACCTTGCCCATGAACTCCTAACTTGTATATGTAACTGCTTACTCTATATCTCCAACTGGACAGTAGAGGCATCATCCTAGGATACGCAATGGATCAGCTATGAAAAGTCATGAAGTCTGTCCTAGCCATGTGGCTCAGTTGGTTAGAGTGTCGTTCCATGTGCCAAAAGTTGCCAGTTTGATTCCTGGTCTCGGCACATGGTTGGGGCACATACGGGAGGCAACCAAGTGATGTTTCTCTCTCACTTAGATGTTCCTTTCTCTCTCTCTCTCCCCCCCGCCACCCTTTCTCTTTGTCTAAAAGTTGGTGGAAACATGTCCTTTGGTGTAGATTATAAAAGAAAAGTAATAAAGTTTTATTAAGTTATCAGATGTTAGGCCAATCTAAAATTTGATACTATTTTCTACATCAGTACAACTAGAAAAATACCATGTTTTGAAGTGTATAACACATTTTTTTGACCACATTTTTGAGGAAAAAGTAAAGAATCACATTATACATGGATATAATGAATACATGCCATGGGTATAATGTGGGGTATAATAATCCTGCATATAATGTACACAAAAACCATGGGTGCAACATTACACATGGCAAAATATGGTATCATAAATACAGCTACTATTCATAAGAGAAAAACTAAAATATGCAGGAATTAATAAGAACATACGTATTTCTATGAAAAAAGCTTTAAAATTATAATAAAGAATATGATGATTAGAATAAAAGACATTCAATGTTCTTATTGAGAGGACTTAATATTTTGAAGATGTTCTCCCCAAATAAATCTATAAATCCAATGCAACTGCAATCGGAATTCCAGTTTCATTATATGAGAAGCTCAATAAAAAGTGACAGGCAGAATTCTTTACAAAGAAAATCTGTTGAAGTTCAAATAGACTTCAGAATAAGGAGTATGACAGGGATGAAAAGGGATATTTTATAATGATAAGAGAATTCATCCAGCAATAATACAACAACCCCAAACATGTATGGAGCTAATCACAAGGCTTTAAAGTACAGGAGGTAAAAACAGACAGAAAGTGGGTGGAGGAACTGACAGACCCAGAAGCACACCTGGAGATCTCAGCACTCCTCCCTGAGTGGCCGGCGGAGGAACTAGACAGAGTCAGCAAGTACACGGAAGCTGCGAGAAATACCAAGCAACTCAACTGCCACTCAGAGAACACCCCATTCAACAGCGGAATGCACTTTTTCAAGTGCATATGGAACACTTACTAAGAAGAACACATCAGATAAGCCTCAATGAATGTAAAAGGACTGAAACAATGTGGAATATATTCCTTAGCACAACAAAATTAAAAATCAGTAGCAGAAAAATATCTGAACCCCCCCAACACCATGCTTCTAAATACCCCATCAGTCATAGAAAGAAATCACAAGGAATGTTAGAATGTTAGAAATATCAGAATGTTAGAAAACATTCTGAATAGAATAAAAATGAAAATACAACATGTCAGAAGTAGTGAGATGCAGCTTAAGCAGTACTTAAAAATACGAAGTCTGTCCAGAAAGTATCCAGTCATGTCATATGAAAAATAGAGACATTTATTGAAGAAGGTACAAGGAACATTGCACAGAGAACAATGACACCTCGGTCCCCTTCCAGTAAGCACCATGGGACCTCACACACTTTTCCCAATCACTGTCAGCTGCCCCGCTGTATTTTCTGGAATGTCATCAATGGTCTGAAATCTCCTCCCTTTCAAAGGTGTTATTAGTTTTGGGAAAAGGAAGACGTCACAGGGCGCCAAATCTGTGCTTTGAGGGGGCTGAGTCACCTGGGTGGGTGATGTGATGTTCTGCCAAGAAACTCTGCATGAGACATGATGCATGAACAGGCGCGTTGCCATGATGAAGCTGCTGATTACCCATTGCCCATAGCTGCAGCCTCCTGAATATCTGAATAGTTTTGTGGAGAAATGTTCAAGCTTAACACAAAATTTGTTGCAGATTTGTTGCTTTACTTGCTCATTTGGAATGTGATGGCCACACAATACACATGCTCATTCAATGATGTCTACCGCCCCCACCGTTTAGTACAGTGAGGTCATCACTGTTCACACATGCACATTCCAGCCCACTTTCCTTGGCTGCCAGGTTACATCAATGTTATGCAAACCATTCTTGTTATATTAACAATGGCTGGACTTTCTCTGGACAGACCTCATATACAGCTTAAAATATTTATATTATAAAAGAAGGAATGTCTAAAATATATAATGTAAGCTTCTATTTTAAAATGTAGAAAAAGGAGAGTAAATTAAACCCCAAATAAATAGGAAAATAATAAAGAGCAGAAAGCAACCCTATAAAAAGACAAACTATAGAGAAAATCATTGTTGCCAAGAACTGATCTTAGAAAAAATCAATAAAATTAAATAAAACATCACTAGCTAAACATTAAGAAGAAAAGAAAAAAGACAAATCATCAATATCAGAAATTTAAGAGGAGACATCAGTACAGGCCCTACAGATATTAAAAAGGATGACAGGAAGTATTAATAACTTTATGTTTATAAATTAGGCAACTTGTATGAAATACACCAAATTCCTTAAATGACACAAACTACCAAGAACAACCCTACATATATTAAGGAAACTGAATCTGTAATTAAAAACCTTCCCACAAAGAAAGGTGGATGGCCCCGGTGGTTTCCCTTACAAATTTTACTAAACATTTAGGTAAGAAATAATACTATTCTACAGAAACTCTGTCAGGAAAAAATAAGAAGAAAACAATTTTTGACTAATTTTATGAGTCTGGTATCACCCTGACACAAAAATGTGACAAAGACATTAAAGAAAAATAACTATAGGCCAATATGCTCATAAGTGTAGATGAAAAAATCCTTAACAAAAATTTAAGCAAATCAAATCCAAAAACATTTGCTAAGAATAAGACCATGTGGGTTCATCATAGTTATGCAAAGTTGGTTTAACATTCTGAATTTAACCACTGTAACTTACCATATTAATTACCATCCCCCCAAAAACCCAACCATACAATCCTCTCAACAGGGACAGAAAAAGTATTTGACAAAATTCAACATTCATTCATGATAAAAAATTTAAGCAAACGAGAAATAGAGGGGAACTTAGCTTGCTAAAGGGCACCCTACAGTTAATATACATAACCATGAAAGACTGCTTTGCACCTAAGATTGGGTATAAGGCAGGATGTCTGCTCTCATCATTTCTACTTATTCTACATTATACTGGAAGTTCTAGCTAGTGCAATAAGACAAGAAAAAGAAACAAGCCATACTAATTGGAAGGGAAAAAATAAAGTTTTTTATTCACTGACAACATGACCATGTCATGTAAAAAATCCTCAGGAATCTATAAAAGAACTAGAACTAATAAATGCAACAAAGCTACAAAATACAAGGTCAATTTACAAAAAAATTTTATTTCAATATACCACCACCAATCAATTTGAAACTAATCATTAAAAACAATTCTATTTATAATAGCATAAAGATATGAAGTACTTAGTAATAAACTAAACAAAATATGTGTAAAACATACCCTGTCAATGAAAATGAAGATTAATGAGAGAAATTAAGGAAAGCCTAACTAAGTGAAGACAGACACCATGTTCACGGTGTATATATACATCACTTTGTGATCTATAGATTCAACATAAGCCCAATCAAAATTTTAGCAAACTTTCTTACAGCAGTTAAAAAGCTGATCCTAAAAAGTAATGAAAGTGCAAAGGGGCTTGACCTTCCTTGATCACTGTTGAATAAATGAACAGACTATGACAGAATTATAAAAAGAGAAGTGAGCCAAATGCTGAATTTACTTCTGGACAAAGGGACAATGACTGATTTGTAAAAAATATTTTCTCTATTTTCTCCAAGAGGCACATTATTACTTTTGGATTTAAAAATTATATTTAATTATTCTTTCTATATGAGATGACAGATGCTACTAGCTAAACTTACTGAAGTAATTACTTCACAATATATGCTGTGCAGCTTAAACTTACAGAGAGGTATTATCAATTACATCTCAGTAAAACCAAACATGGAAATGCTAAATACAAAATAAATTGATCATCTAGATGAGTATAGCACAGGGAAGTCTAGATCTTAAATAATCTGTAGTCATAAATGCTTTGTGTTTACTATTTTTTTGTGTGGACTTAACTCCTTTTAAGTATGGGGTGAAAAAAAGTAGGTTTACAGTTGTGAATACATGAAACAAAGTTTATTCTTGTATTATTATTTGTTAATTATTATATTATTTGCATCAGAACTGTAAACCAAGCCCTGTATAAAGTGACAACATCTTGGGAAAGGAAGAATCCCTGATGTTCAGTCCTCCTTGTTCTCATCACTATTGCACACTTGAATTCAGAATTTATAGTCACCAAGGCAAAAAATTATATTTGAATACGGTACAAAATTTTAAAGGTGTAAAAATATCAGCAATTCAACCTAAAACACAAAATAAACAAGCAGAACAAAAACAGATTCACAGACACAGACACCATTTTGACTGTGGCTAGATGGGAGGAAGCTGGGGAATGAGTGAAGAAGGGGTTGAGAAGTACTAATTGGTTGTTACAGAACAGCCAAGGGGATATAGAGTATAGCATAGGGAATACAGTCCATAATATTCTAATAACTATCTATAGTGTCCGATGAATGTGAGATTTATTGGGATGATTATTTATAAATTATACAATGTCTAATCACTGGGGGTGTATACCAGAAACTAATATGATGATGTATGTCAACTCTAACTGAAAAATGAGAAATGATTAAACAATAATTTAGAAAGAAGAAAGGTGCAGATAAACTGCTGCTGTAGGGTGTTCAGAGGACTAAGTCATACTTATTTGGGAGACCAAAAAAGACCGTGTGCAGACGGGTGGGTGGTTAGGGAACTGGGTAAAGGAAAGGAAAAAAAGGTGTAAGAATATACAAAAAGCAAAGTATCTCTTTTGCATCCTCCCAGCCTCTCTACACTAGAAGAGTGTAGAGAACAACGGCTCCTACAATTTCTAAACATATACATATGTATATTTTGCTTGAAATTGTCATTTGTCTTCTCATTTTCTTCATAGTACTTTTGCTATGCAAAAAGTTTTTTTTATTTCTATACAATTGCATTTTATTAATCTTTTCTTTGATGGTATCTGGCTTTTGTGTCATACTGAAAAACCTCCCTTAATCTGAGACTATTTTTAAAAATTCTCTTATGATTTATTCTAATATTTTTATGCTTTTATTTTAGTTACATTAACATCTTTGATTCAGCTGAAATGAATCTGAGTCTACGGAATGAGACAGAGGCCCAAATACATTCTTCCTAGTTGCTAACACAGGTAGCCCAATGTGATTTACTGAACAGTGTTTATTTTCTCCAATGATATAAACTACCACCTTTCTCTTAAGTCAAATTTCCCTTATAAATCTGAGTAAGTGTATTTCTGGACTCTATTCGTGAGCCAGTACCTCAGGATTTTAATTATGTAGCTTTACACCATGTTTAAATTTAGGAGTTCTAGTCCTTTCTCATTACTATTTTCAAATTTTTCTTGGCTAGCTCTGAATATGTGAACTCTAGAATCAGTTTATCTAGTTAAAAACAAATCTCGTCCATACATATATTGAGATAATATTTTAGTTATAAATTAAATTAGGGAGAACCAAGTTCTTTACAATATTGAGTCTTCTTATGAAAGAACTAGTGTGCCTGTCCTTTTTATTCAAGATTCTGTTTATGTCTCTCAATCTTGATTAAAGGTTTCTTTATATACTGCTTTTACATTTAGTAAGTTTATTCTAAGTACTAAGTATTTTATCTTTTTTCCCCTCACTAATATAATTGGAATATTTTCTTCCCAATAGATTGTCTCCCTGGCAGTTTGTATATAGAAAGGCCACAAATTTTAAGTTAATTTCTATATTAATTTTGAATAAAACTTCACATTAATATTTGTATTGTTATAATACTGAATTCTCTTCTTTTGTTTCTAATAGTTTTCATTTGTACTCTAGGAATTTCTGGATGCATATCATATACCCTGCAAAGAGGGAAACATTTGCCTCCTCCCTTTGCAATATTTATACCTTATTTATATTTCTTGTCTATTCCATTGACTAGTTTCCCCAGAAGAACGTTAGACAACAGTGGTGATACCAATATACTCCTCATGGACTCGACTAGGAACATTTCTAGTGTCAATTCATTAAAATTCAATGCCAATTTAGAATAAGATGTATCTTCTCATATCGCAGGTATCTACTCATATTTTAAGAATTTTTCATCAAGGATTGATGGCAAATTTTGTCAAGTGCCTTTTTTATCATCTATAGAATTGATTATGTGATTTCTCTCCTTTGACTATTAATATACAAACCATAGCAGCGATCCCAATCCTGAGCCGTTCTTTTATTTCTGGTATAAGGTTCACTAGATAATGGCATAATGTTTTGCTGATGTTGTTGCAATGTGTTTCTATGTAACTTTATTTTACTTTGTTATTTATAGGTTTATAGTTTCTTATTGTACGTGTATGTACCTTTTTGGATTTGGGCATCGATATTATGTTCATTTCATAAAAAATGTATTTCTCCCTCTTCTAACTATGAAACAGTTTAAATATTGAAGGTTTTCTGAAACACTAAATGTCAGTTTCCTCTGCCTTTAAAGTTTCCTGGGATGACTGATTCCACTGTGAAACCACATGTCCTGGTAACTTTGGGGACAGGAGTGGGTAGAAGCTTTTTTACTTTCTTTTCCTACGGTAGCTGGTCTCCTTAGATTTTTCTACCTTGGTAATAATTATTTCTTGAAAATTACCAATTTTATCTATCTATCTATCTATCTATCTATCTATTTACAGAGAAGTAAATAAATCAGTGTTTTATTATTCATTTAATAGCCACTGTGTAGTTATGTTGTATATTTGTATTTTCTTTCTTTAAAAAAATAAGAGAAATCTTTATAAAACTATGAATGTTTACTAGCTATTTCTTGATAAACTGAAATAAAGTCCACCTCAGACATAATTCCCTTAAATTATGAAATAACAGTTACATTTCTATATAGATTGTTTAACAATATTTTAAAATAAAAGTACCTTTTTTGATCAATTTCTTGTTGCTGTTTAACATGTTTTTTCTCAAATTCACGAATATTTTCCACACCTATTTCTTCACAGAAGTGTTGGAAAATATCATCTTCAACCTTTTAAATGATTTCAAAACAATTGATTTAATATGATTAAATCTAAGTTTTCCCCTCCAAGGTTTCCCTGGATTAGGCCAAAATATAATGCCAACAAGCACTATGGTTCTCCGAGGAGCTAGTAAACTCTTGTTCTTTAGCTCCATAAACTGTGCCCATCTATTTCGAAATTTCCAATTCTAAAAACTAAATGAGAAAGTGCAAAACTAATTTTACTAAGAGTTTTGGCTTCACAAACTGTTTAAAATAGAAAACATTTAAATTACATCAGACACACCAAGTACATTATTTTACATAAATGAAATGTTCTTTAGGACAGACTAATCGATGGAGAGCAGAATGACAGCTGGGGGGAGACATTAGGGGGTGGAGGACTGAGCAAAAAGGAAAAAGGATTCATGGACCTGGACCAGACCACACTGTGGTGGGAGAGAGGGGTGTATGAGGGCTCAATGGTAATGAAAAAAGAAATACAATAATAGTTAAAATTTAAAAACTTGAAAAAGTTTAATAAAATATTCTTTGTATGAGTAATACTATAGTTTCTTAGGTCATATAAAGCCAAAGGGACTATAGCAGAGAATTAAGACTCAAAAATATTTAGAAAAATGAGAATGATCCAAATTCAACAAAATAACATTAAACCTCAATATTTTTAAAGTGCTGCATTTATGTTCAATTATAGAATAAACAGACCTATTTTAATAGCAGGGCATGTTAAATACTTTAGGTTTTACTTGAATTTAAATGAAATATATGATTAATTCAGTAATAAACTATCATTTACATAAGCAGATAATCCGAATCGTAGAAGTCTCAGCCCCGTGTGTGCCGCGCCGCATGGCGCTCTGTTGGGGTCAGACCACACTCTGCTGGCGCGCTTTGCTCCGGGCGCTGACAAACAACAGGACGCCCAGAGGACGGCTGCCAGAGGTGGTCTGAAATTTATGACAAATATAAATGATCGGGGGATTAGGATATTCAACCTGGAAAAGATTTATTTAGGGAGTTACACAAGTGTGGTTTCAAATCATGTGATAGAAGGTAGAACTAAAAATAATTACTGAGCGATGGTATGACAAACAACTTTCTAACGATTAAAGATAAGCAACAGTGGAATGAATTAAAGCAGAAAGTTCTTGTCACTTTACATAAGCCGAGGCTAGAAGACTGATTCTTTGTTTCCCCAGGGCCAAGCACTGTGCCTGGAAAATACAATAAACATTCTAGAAATAATTTCTGAGTGAATAATTAACCTTAAAAAATGACCCAAATGACAAAGTTATTTTTTTTTCCTGTCAGGGGCAGTGGGAGAAAGAAGGAGGCTGTAACTTTTACAAGGAGCCAGGAGTGGGGAGCAGAGGGGAGCAGCTGTTCACGGTTCACTGTCTCCTGAGATGGGCAACAGGGGCTCTCAAAAGACCCAAGAAAATTAATTTCGCACATATTTAAAACTCAGCACATATTCAAGAAGCCCTAAATCCGGTGGCTGGTCTAGAACTATATTCTGCATGCCAATTAATAATAAATATACCCTTCAGGACCTTGTCCATCTTTTTTTGGAACTCTTCAATTCTTTGTTGCCGTTCTTGGATTGCTTCATCCAGCACAGAGCACTGGGAGTCAATGTTCAGCAGTTCACTCTGCAGCTGAGACTGTTCCTAATCACGAAAGGGAAAAAATCCTTTTTTACTATGGCTATTTCAGCTTTGCATAGTGAAGCCAAAACATGACTGGTGTCTTTTAGCACAAAAAGGGAATCCATGAGTTAAGGTGAATTCAGGTACAGTTGTATAATAAGGTTAACAACCATAAAAATAAAGTAACTAAAGGACTATAATACAATATCAGTCATAGAGTAAAGTGCGGAAATTACGTGGTACTTCATAAATGTAACTTCTGAAATTCTATGTCCTGGTTTAATTTCCATAACATTTTATGTAAGACATTACCTGGGAAGCAGCAGCAAGGTGCTTCTTTTTAATCATATCTAGCTCACTTTGTGAGTATTTGAGCCGTGTATGAGTTCCTTGTACGAGAGTCTGTATTTGTTTCAAATCTGCTTCCTTGCGAAGCATCCTCAATAAATCCTAAAGAAAAAGAGAAATGTGATAACATTTTACAATAGTAAAGCACTCTCATAAGCCATAATTTACTGACTTTTTACATAGGGCCACATCCACACTCCATCTTCTCTTCTTCTGGGCAATTATGTCCATAAGCCATCTGGAGTAACCAACGTGCCCTAGAGCATCCTCAAAACACCAACGTACTTCCTAATGGGAAACAGGCATGAAAATGGAGGAACGGGGAGTGCATGTTCCAACAAGGCACATAAATGGGACCACATGATGCAAGGTGCCCGGTTTGTAGTGCACCCTTGCCTTTCTGCTTGCCTCGTCCACCCACCTCTCCCTTCACCCACTCAACCAAATCAACTCCCTGGTGTATGTTCTTCTGTATTTTTATCCCAAGTCTTTAGGCAAATACATATACAAACATACCCACCTATATATATTTTTTCAGTCTTGTTTTACAAATTTAGAATCACATTGAACATACTTTCCTACCTTTTTTCTCTCCAGTTACAAAAGTCAACTAATAAAGCTCTAAATGCACTCTTGAATAACTGCATATTATCTGAGTGAGACTGTACCAAAATTATTCAAGTATTCCCTAAATGACAGGCATTTACATTGTTTCCAGGTTTTTGCCACCACAAACAATGCTGCAGCAACATACCTGCATGTACACCCTTAAGTACTGGTGTTTTATTTCCATGCAATTGATTCCCCAGGTAAGATGGATGGAACAAAGTTATTCATATTTTTGGTGGCTGGGGCTGATTGCTTTCCCCAACACTATAACAATTCACATTTCTATAAATAATGTATGAGCTTCTGTTTTTTTTATATCTTCACGAGCATATACATTTTTTCCAAGTCTTTGGTTCAGTATTAAGTAATTTTAATTTAATCAGTATTTCCTTGAGCACTATATTCTATTTTGAGCATTTTTTCATGTTTACTAGGCCTTATGGATTTCTTCTTTTTCTGAACTGCCTAATTCTATCCTTTGCTCAGATGTGTCTCCATGTCTTTTTTTTGTTTAAAAATTGTATTTTTAAAGATTTTTTTGTTTTTCATTTACTTTAGAAAGAGGGGAACAAAGAGGGATGGACAAAGAGAGGGAGAGAAACATCAGTGTGTGGTTGCCTTTTGCATGCCCCCCATCAGGGACCTGGCTTGCAACCCAGGCATGTGCCCTGACTGGGACTTGAACCAATGACCCTTTGGTTCTCAGGCTGGCACTCAATCCACTGAGCCACACCAGCCAGGGCCAAAAATTATATTTTATTGGTTATACTATTACAGTTGTCCCAATTTCCGCCCCTCATTACTCCCCTGCCCAGCACTCCTGACTCCCTCAGGCAATCCCTTTATCATTGTTCATGTCCATGGGTCATGTGTAAGTTCTTTGATTACTCCACTTCCTGTACTGTACTCTACATTCCCATTGGCTATTCTGCAATGACCTATTTGTACTTCTCCATCCCCTCATCTCTTCACCCATTTCCCCATATGCCCCTTCCATCTGGCAACCATCAAAATGCTCTCCCTACCCATCATTCTGTTCTTCTTGTTTGCTTAGTTTGTTTTTTAGATTACACTGTTGATAGATATATATTTATTGCCAATTTATTGTTCATAGTTTTTATATTTTTGTTAGATAAATCCCTTTAACATTTCATATAATAATGGTTTGGTGATGATGAGCTCCTTTAGTTTTTTCTTGTCTGGGAAGCTCTTTATCTGCCCTTTGATTCTAAATGATATCTTTGCTGGGTAAAGCACTCTTGGCTGTAGGTTCCTATTCTTCATGAATTTGAATATTTTGGGCCAATCCCTTCTAACCTGCAAAGTTTCTTTTGAGAAATCAGCTGACAGTCTTATAGGAATTCCGTTGTGGGTAGCTATCTGCTCTTTTCTTGCTGCTTTTAATTCTCTATCTTTAACCTCTTGTCCAAGGTTATACTGTTAGCATGTGACAGAACCAGCATTCAAACTCAGGCAGTGCTGCCACCAAATTCATGTTCTTTACCACAATGTTATTTTCCCTCTCTAAATAATGTTTAATGTTGCATCATTTGTGATAGCAAAAACTGAAATGACAAAGTTATTGAAGATTAATTAAATTTAAAAAATCTTTACAATAAAATACCAGGCAGAATTCATTACAAATAAAGTGGTTTTCTATATGGTAACATAAAAACATGTCCATATTATGATATCAATGAAAAAGCTTGTTGCAGACACTATGTCAAAAGTGTTTTATAAAATAATAGGAAAAGTAACACATATAGTTGCATGTGCAGAGAAAACCTCCAAAGGCTATGTATCAGATTGTTCAGTAAATATTGCTGAGATGTAGAATGGGTATTTTTATTTTTTACTTTATTCCACTTTGCATTATTTAAGTTTTTAAAAAACTACAGGCATGGTACATTACTAAAATATTACTTAAAAAAACACAATTATTCTACAACTTTTACAACATGAATTTACCTTTAATTCTTGCATTAGTTGGGTTCTTCTCTCTCTTAAATTCTTTAACTCTTTCTCATCCCAGCATCGAGCCTTGTATTTTAAGTCACTTGAACCTCCAGAAATCACCCCAGATTTTAAAAACAATGTTCCATCAAGAGCTACTGTCTGTAAAATTAAAAATATTTTACCTTGGGGAAGTGTACATAAAGAAGATAAACCAGAACACAATTAGACAATTTTTACAGCTGAGAATTTATAGATGAGAAATACCACCCAATATTTAATAAAATGTCTAGCATATAAAAAGACACCAACCAATAAACCACAAATACAAAACCCTGTTTTGCTAAGGCCCAAAGCAATTTTAGGCAACAAATTAGAAATTAAAAAGCCTCAAAATAAATTGTGTGTTAGTTCCACACATATTCACTATTGAGAAGAAAAAACTGAGAATAGTGTTTAACATGAAATAATTTGCATTATATAATCCTGTATTTTGAAGCCTTTGACATCCCATGTCTATGACATATTACGAAAACCAGCCATAGCAACTTTAGGATACCCAAAATATCACATTCTCCAAGGTGGATACAAATGGGGACCAAGAACAAAACTTTAAATGGAGTCAAAGGTATAAAATAAAAAGAATGTGTAATAAGTATGTTATCTTAAATAATAAAAAAGAGATCTATTTAAAAAATAGCTTGAAGTTATAGTCCTAAGTAGACATATACTTTATGGAATAAATAAAAGCAATCCTCAATGTGTTGCAAATGTTTCTAGTTAAAGCAGAAGGAAATCACCTGTGGAGAACTAAAACCATGTAGTATGAGCTCATTTTTTAAAAAGCCAACAAATAGGAGTCTCACTGAATCCTTGGTTCCCTCATTCAGACCAACATTCCCTGCGTGACCACCATGATTGAGACATTCTACACTGGGGGTTGGAGTGACAGAGTGAAATATGACATTGATCCTCAGGCAGTTATGTGAGTAGGAAAAAGACACATATGAACATATCATTATGGTATTAAGTGACGAGCAGACAGAAGTATATTCAGGAAAGTGTAAGACCGGGAGGGTCTAATACAGCCCAGAGAGCCACAGACGGCTTCCTGAGGAGGTGAAGGCTTGCATGTCTTACTGGAATCAAATCAGTTACATTTAACAGAAAACCTGGTTTATTTCTCTCGTATGATTTCAGAAGTAAGCATTCCAGGGTCTGTATGGTGGTGGCTCCAGAGTTAACCGGGACTCTTACAATACAGTTCTAAGATCCTTAGCATTTGGATGTCTCAAGGGAGACAGGCTTTTTATTTTATGCAAGGCCCTGAGGGCACCCTGCCCTCCCAGATGTTAGCTTGGCAATAAGTTTGCTCCTCAGGTCTAAACTGACCAAAACATCAATTTGTGATGTGACTTGCAGTATTTGAACTAAGGAAATTCTAAAATGTGGTATCAGGTCTAGGAAAAGATGTGAAGTCCATGAAAAACCGAAGCACCAATTGAAGACAGGCATCTGTGAAAACGTGCCGTCTATCCAACCACTGCGTGCACCCTAAAGCACAGAGGAAACCCCTCACGGGACACAACAGTGACAGGAAGGAGATGAACTTCCTGTGATATACTTCAGACATAAATGACAAAGCTGATTACAATTTTGAAATAATGATAAGAACAAGATATGGCCTAACGGGGTAAGACTTCTTAACATGAGCAGATATAAACCATTAGTATTTGTTGAATGAAGCAAGGATTAAACACCATTTTATCTTTATGTGGTTTCTTTAAAATGATCTCACAAATCTTCAGAAATCAATTTTACAAATATACAAAAATAAATTTTAAAATAGTTAATTAGGTAGCAAAATAAGATATGTTAGTAGCTCACTTATTATACCTGCTTAAAGTTAATCTGTAGAAATCAATGGCAGTGATTACTAAGACTGTGATCACATTGCCATTAAGATCATTTCTGGCAGAAGTACTAAACTATGTGAGTGTTAGACAGTTAATACATTTAAAACTAAAAACTACTATCTTTCATAGTAATAGCCTGTATTGTGTTAATTTGCAATTCTGTACGCTCCAGATCAAATATTTTAATTCACTAATAAGTAAAAAACTGACTAGCACTTTTTCAGTTTTTTGTGAGGCACTACAATAGTATCCTGAATGTTATTACTTAATTTAGCCTTTACAACTCTATGAAATAGGCACTACTATTTCTCCAAATTTTGGAGGAAAAAGTGAAATTGGAGGTTAAGAAACTTACTAAGTAGCATCACTGATTGTACATCATAGCTTATGTCCTAGGCACTAGGGCATAAGGTGTAGTATAAAAAAATTAATCTCCCCAGCTGGTGTATCTCAGTGGATTGAGCACGGGCCTGAGAACCAAAAAGATCGCAGTTCGATTCCCAGTCAGGGCACATGCCTTGGTTGCAGGCCAGTTCCTAGCAGGGGCCAGTTCCCAGCAGAGGACACACCAGAAGCAACCATACATTGATGTTTCTCCTCCTCTCTCCTTCTCTTCCCTTCTAAAGATAAATAAATTAAATTTAAAAAATTAATCTCTGGCTGGTGTGGTTCAGTAGATTGAATGCCGGCCTATGAACCAAAGGGTCACTGCTTCAATTCTCAGTCAGGGCACCTGCCTGGGTTGCAGGCCAGGTCCCTAGTTGGGGGTACTAGAGAGGTAACCACACACTGATGTCTCTCTTCCTCTCTCCCTTCCTGTCTAAAAATAAATAGATAAAATCTTTAAAATAAAAATACATAAATAAAATCTTAATAAAAAGCTAAGTCAGGTAATCTGAGAAATTAACACTGCTTAACTAAATACAAACTCTATTCAACTGAGACTAAAACATATTTATTTTTAAGACCAAAATAATTTTCTTGAGAGATTAATATTTAGTAACCTCATTTTCAATTATGCCATTTTTGTAACTTCAAATGTGTTAAAACCTTGAGTGTGTGAAAGGAGTGGTAGTATCCCTATGAAGCCAGGGAAGAATTAACCCAGAAGATAAAATAAGCACCTAAAATCTTTCCTGATATTCAAAAAACATATATACTATATATATTTAAATGCAGGGCATATTGAGATTCAGAAGAACATTTCATGCATGTAAAAAATAAGTTAACTGCTTTGAGGGTATTATTACAATAAATCTAATTTTCAAAATATAGTGTATGGTATTCGAAATACTACAGAATTAAATTTTTTAAAAACCCAACTGAATATTACGAAAAGTACTGAAACCATAGCCATTTTAGGTTGTATGTTAGTTTTCCTTACTAAAAAGAGTCATATAGCATCTTGTATAAGTATCTGCACGTATAATATGTTAGTCTCACAAATACTGCTTCAGATCATCCAAAAGCACAATCGTGGCGTCTCACCTTCCGTCTTTCTGGTCCATCGAGTGCAATGTGCCGAGCTTCTTCCACGGTCTCACAGACAAGGCCATTGCCACAGACAAACTGGATTACTTTCTTCAGCTGCGGAAACTGAGTCTTTATGACATCAATCACCATTTTACAGCCTTTAAGCTCCCGTAACCTCTCATTGATTGGCTTGGTCTAGAGGTTTAAAAAATACTTAATATATTAGATACACTAAAATAAAAAACCAAATAGTGCATTCTTTCTAAAAATATACATAAACATGACAGCAAGAGATTAATTAACAGTATACACTTACATATAATAAAGGTTTGACAAGAACCTGATGAACTACATCGCACCATTAGTACTACAGCTTGTGTACTATTTTTTAAAAATACACTTCATCAAAAGCCAGAAGACAAACTTTCCGAATCCAACTCTGTCACTAACTATCTGGGACAAAGCAATGCAGAAGGAGTGCTCTGTGCTCGCAAAGCCGTGAAGTCCAGTTAGAGATGAGGGCCGCTGACACGCGTCCAGAGTGGCTCGGCGCTCTGGACCAAAAAACTCACTGTGGGCCTAAATGAGCAGGAAGGCCTTCCCACCTCCTTGGACAGGACTTTAAGTTGTATCTACACATAGATCAAAAAGTACCAGCAATGTCTTACTGAAAAATAGCATGGTCTCCTTTTGCAAAACAAAACAAAGCAAAAGCCCTATCCGAGGGGGGACCCCCAAAACTGGAATTTACTTATAAAAACTGTGTATTTATTCTTACATGTTTAAATTCCAGTCACCCTCAAAGTCCTCTCCATGTGATGCACTGTACCCATGGAGACATTTTCCTGCTCAGAACAGTTTTTTAGCTCATTGACTTTGATGCCTTTTGGTGCTTCTGCCACTTTTTGTTTCACATCTTCCACATCAGCAACAAATTTCCCTTTGGGGACTTTTTCATCCAGAGAAACCAAAAACAAAGTCGCTCAGGGCAAGATTGGGTAAATAGGAGGGTAGGGCATAGGGGTCGTGCCAGTTCTGGTAAAAAATTGCTGAACGCTCAACGTGGTGCAGACAGGAGCACTCACAAATCACCCATCATGAAATGGGCAAACAGACTGAAAAAAGTCTTCAAAAAAAATTCACTGAAGCTGAACTCAGCCTCTCGCAACGCTGACTGGTGTACTGATACACATGGGTTCCTAGAACTCTCACCCAGCGGGGAAGCCTGTACTACAAGGGGCCTACCGAACAAAAGATAACTCCTATTTCGCGGGGGTTCCCGTCTCCTATGCAACCAAAATGTGTATATACACAACATACCTGGCAATATATATTTATAAATTTGTATGTATAGAAGCAATCTAAAGTAGTTATAACTAAGGAATTGGGCATTGAGAAGGGATAGGAATAGTTCCTTTATATTTTATAACTTTCTGTATCAGATTTTTAGAAAATGAGGGTGCCTTGAAAAAATCTTAAGCATGAAATAAGTAAAACAGGATTTTAACAGGTAGAAGAATTAGGTCAAGTAGTTTTAGTGGGCAGAGGGGATAAGCAGCAAAGGTGTGGAAGTGCAAAAGTCAAGTCTGGACCGTTGGTATACAGCTAGCATTTGCTGGGTTCGCCCCTGTGCCAGGCACTGCGCTAGGTGCTCTCCATGTAGTGATTCCCTGTAATAATCTTACGAGGTAAGGACCCCTTCCTCTACAGATGCAGAAATTGAAGCTCAAGAAAAATTAAGAACGAATTAGTGAGAATGAATTAAAAGCAGGGCTGAGATTCATACTCAGGTTGGGCCAAGTCTAGAGCATGTGCTCGACTACTACGCACACTGCCTTCAGTTCAGGGTCTGGAAGGCAGGACCAGCAGAACATTTTCTGTGGTAGCCAAGAAAAAAATCACTGAAGGACACCAATCTTGATACTGATCGAGTTCCTGCCTTGGGAATTTAGAATCTGGATACTCCAAGGCCTCTCACTACATTCTCCAAGGCTTATCAGCCTGATTCACCGACTGATGCATAGTTACTGGGTCACATATTTACAATTGAGACTCTTTGTTGGCATTTCACCAACAGACCATCTCGACACTTCGCTACTGAATAAGAATATGGATGGCTTAGTAGGCTGGAACAATGTCATCAAAATCACTAAGGTAGAACTGTGGGAAAGTAGATATGGAAGAAATGATACGAAGACAAAAGGACAGCACCCACTTGATACTATTCTTGGCCTGCCAACACATCAACACCAGCCATCCGAGTGACTGACTGACAGGCTGGCATCCAAGCTGTGACACTTTTCAATCATTTAACCATAGTTTTAGGCAATCGAGACGTATTTTAAAGGACAAGATTTTATCACTAAGTACTAAACATAAATTTCTTACATCAAGGTAATCTAGAGCAAGGAATGTCTCAGGTTCAGCTCTTTCCTCCTTCAGAAATCGAATACAATCTCTTGCTACCTTTTCAGAGGTTACAACAATGGCAACCATGTACTGGCCAAAAAGCTTCGTAACAGCTAGCTGGTACTTCTTATGAATAGGATGACACAGGTCGAGCAGTCTTCCAAACTTGGCAGGTTTGAAAAAAGGAGAGAACAGCAAATACATTTGTGAAGAACATACAATTCATTGTCTTCTAATGTAGCAAAACAGCACAAACTATAGACTACTTTTATAAAATTATAAACATCAGAATGTAAGAGTCTTATTCATTTTGGACATAAGTTTTACTGTGAAATGTCCATTCATGTGGTCACAATTCATTTAAGAAAAGAGTAATGAGGGGGGAATAAACCTTACCAAGATATTAAAATATCCTTACAAAGTTACAATGATTAAATTCATCCATCCCCTTAATTACTAAATGAGAATCTATGCGGACCCCCCATTTCACCACCGCATGCAGACACCGAGCTGGACACTGGGTAGCGTTCCAGGTGCTTGCTCATCTCACAGAGCTGTAAGTCTAGTGGGGGAGAAAGAGCTGAATAATCATTTGATTACACACACGTGTGAAACAGAACTGTCCGAGACACTGCGATGGAGAACAGAGAGCTCTGAGTGTAACAGGGACGAGGCCGAGATGAGACGGCAGAGAAAGCTTCCCACAAAGACGTGTTATTTGAGATCTGATGAATGGTTGAGAAATCTTTAGACTGAAATTCAAAAGGTTTACTTAAAAATGTCAGAATGTCAGCACATCCTGTATCAATGCCCCCTAGGCTATCTGAAGATTCAGTTTTACATTCTGGACTTTTTTTCATTTGCTCTGTTCTACTTCAGGAATACCATTTTTTAAAGTGATAGACTATTCTTGTTAATATTTATTATCCTGCTCTTTGTCTTTTTCTTCTCCATTCACCTGCAATTATAGTGGCTCCATTATCTGTGGTGTGGCTTTCCATGGTTTTGGTTACTGTGGTCAACCATGGTCTAAAAATATTGAATGGAAAATTCCAGAAATAAATGACTCAACAGACAAGTCCTAAGTTCTACACTGTGCACTGAGTTCTGTGATGAGCTTTCATGGTGTCTCTTCAGGGACACGAGCCACCCCTTCGTCTGGTGGACCTGCACTGTGTCCGCTCCCATCAGCCACTCAACAGCCACCGCAGTTTTCAGAGGGACGGTGGCTGGGTGCCATCCGTCTTCAGGTCACCCTTGTCTTACTTAATAACAGCCCCCCAGCACAAGAGCAGTGATGCTGGCAATTCAAATATGCCCAAGAAGCTGAGAAGTGCTTCCTTTAAGTGAAAAGGCAAAAAGTCTATAGAGTTAATAAGGAAAGGAAAGAATTGCATGCTGAAATGGCTAACATCTACAGTAGGAACAAATTCTTCAGGTGAAACTGTAAAGGAGAAAATAAAATCATGCTGGTTCCACTGTGGCACCTTACACTACCGAAGTTCCAGCCACAGTGCATAAGTACTTAATAAAGAAGGAAGAGGCATCCAATTTGAGAATGAAATATGTGAACTGAAAAACTATGTCTCATATATGCACATACACATACACACCCCCTACATATGCATAGGGTTCAGCACTGTCTGCTGTTTCAGCCACCTGCTGGCATCTCCACCCCCATGGATAAGGGGTGACTGCTGTACCTCCAATCTTACTTCTAGGTCAGAACTTCAGTTTTTGGTTGTGTGACCCATTCCTTGCTATTTGCAATTTATTAATTCAGTAATGTTTACTATGACTTGTATTCTTAGTTCTATATTTTGCTTTTATGGGGGATTTTGTTCTGTAACCTTCCAGACTAGGTTCTTTGACTTTTTTTTAAGATTTTATTTATTTAGAGGGGAAGGGAAGGAGAGAGGGAGAAAAATATCAATGTATGGTTGCCTCTCATGCGTCCCCTGCTGGGAACTGGCCGGCAATCCAGGCATGTGCCCTAAATGGGAACCGAACTGCAATCCTTTGGTTCACAGACCCAAGCTCAATCTACTGAGCTACACCAGCCAGGGCAGCTCTTTGACTTTGAAATGCTTTTAAAATCATCCTCTCTCATGCCCTGACTGGGTGCATCGGTTGGTTGGAGTGTTGTCTGGTACACCAAAAGGCTGTGGGTTCTGTCCCCAGAATGGGATGCAACTGATTGATGTTTCTCTCTAAAATTAATAAACATATCTCTGAATGTGGATTTTTAAAAATCATTCTTTCTTGCCCTGGCTGATGTAGTTCAGTGGATTGACTGCTAGCCTATGAACTAAAGGGTCACTGGTTAGATTTCCAGTCAGGGCACATGCGTGGGTTGTGGGGCCAGGTCCCCAGTAGGGGGCGTGAAAGGCAACCACACATTGATGTTTCTCTCCCTCTTTCTTCTTCCCTCCTCCTTTCTCTAAAAATAAATAAAATCTTTTAAAAAATCATTCCTTCTCTATATTATTATATGTACCTATAGCTGCCATGCCTGCGCTTTTCACCATGCTTATATTTAATGTGGGCATCTCTGTTCAGACCTTTTATTTGCTGTGATGGATACATTTTGATTGCCTCACCTAGAACTGAGATGGTTATTTCCTCTGAACAACAGCTGATGAACTAAGTATTTTCTGTTTATCTTCTAAGTATTTTCTGATCTGTTACCTAAGGGCTCGGAGGGCAGAAGCAAGCAAGAGCTAAGCCTAGGCTGTGCGTATGCTTTGCTTGAATTCCAGAGTTTTTGCTCTTTCCTCTGAGCTTTAACCAATGTTCCATACTAAGGTTCCTCTGCCTTGGGGGAAAAGGACAAGTCCCACCTGGGGGGAAGGCTTTGAATGGGCCTCTCAATATAGTGAGGAGTCCTAGAGCCATCACTTCTATCTAAGATCATCAGAGGTTCACATTACCCAATTCAACAGTTTTTTAAGCAATGCAACAAATACATATGAAATTCCTTCTTGCTAGATTAAGGGATACTAGGTGGGATTTCTCAGGAATTAATCAATTTATCAGTTTGCTTCTTGCAGGGATAAAATATGCTTATAAATGCTTTAAATGGCTATCATCAATAAATCCACAAATAACAAGTGTTGGCAAGGATGTGGAGAAAAGGGAACCTTTGAGCACTGCTGGTGGGAATACGGATTGGCACAGCCACCGTGGAAAAGAGTGTAGAGTTTCCTCAAAAAATAGAAAATGGAATTCCCTTATGATCCAGCAATTCCACATCTGGAAAAGACACCCAAAACACAGATTCCAAAGAACATACGCACCCCTCTGTTCACTGAAGCACTATTTACAATTGCCAAGATCTGGAAGTAGGCCAAGTGTCCATCAGGAGACAAGTGGATAAAAAAGCTGTGGTACATTTACAGAATGAACTACTACTCAGCAATTAAAAAGAAGGACATTTCAGCTTTTGTGACAACATGGATGGCCCTAGAGGGTATCATACTAAGTGAAATAAGCCAAAGAAAGACAAATACCATATGCTTTCGCTTATATGTGAAATCTAATGAACCAAACAACCAAACAAAATAGAAACAGACTCCAAGATACAGAGAACAGACTGACAGCTGTCAGAGGGAGGCAGGCTCGGGGCTGGGTGAGACAGGGGAAAGGATTAAGCAGAAAAAGAGAGAAAACTCACAGACACAGACAACAGTATGGTGGTTATGAGAGGGAAAGGGAGTGAGGGGCAGGTGGAAAAAAGTAAAAAGGGGTAAATGGTGATGGAAGAAGACTAGACTTTGGATGGTGAGTGCACAATGCAATGTGCCAATGATATATTGTAGAATTGTACACTTGAAACCTACATAATTTTATTTACCAATGTAACCCCAATAATTTCAATAAAAATGCACAAATGGTTTAAAATACTAACCTTCAATCTTTTTTTTCTAATCCTGGACTATTACCATTTTCTGAAGTTCATGGCATTAGATGTATGAGCCCCTTCCCTTGTTTGATTGTTGAACTAATTTTTAAAAGATTTTATTTATTTTTAGAGAGATGGGAAGGGTGAGAAAGAGAAGAAGGGTGGGAGGGAGGGAGAGAAACACTGATTGGTTGCCTCTTGCACATCCCCTATTGGGGACTTGGCCTGCAACCCATACATGTGGCCTGACTGGGAATTGAACCAGTGACCTTTTGGTTCACAGGCTGGCACTCAATCCACTGAGCCACACCAGCCAGAGTGAATTATTTTCTTAAAAACTAGTTTGAGTCATTTTGTTTGTACTGGGGGAGGGATTTTGTGGCCAAAATTTACACCTCCTCCATCACTATCTAGAAGTCGAGACCAACATTTAAGAGTTAGAAAGTCAAAAAGGATGCTATAAAGGAGAAGACATGGTGGCCAGAGAGACAGGAGGAAAACTATGAGGCTAATGGCAAGGCGTTTCGAAGCAGTGCAAGTGGTTAACAGTGTCACATACTGAAGATGGGCCATCATTAAGTAAAACTGCGACATGTACACTGGTGTTGGGATACAAGAAAGGGATGCCCGACCCCAATACCAGAGGAAATAATTTTGTGAAGTTGACACGCTAAGCTACAGGTTAGACATTGCTGTTTGGGGGCTATGAAATATACTAGCAAAACTGGGTGCACAGTCAGATTTAGAGAATAAAAGCTCATTGTTACAAAAGAATTCCAATGATATCTACTGAAAATATAATTTAAAAAAACTGAAAGCATGAAAAATGTGAGGTTTGAGGCTGTGTGATTTTTGGGGGGGAGGCTAGTTCGTGGTATTCAAGTCCTTTGGGGATACTGGCCATAACTTGGACTTTCTAGGTAATGTGTTCACATCAATGTTTCTCCCCAATTATTACTTACCTAGAGATACTACTAAAAGTTACACTTTACCCCAATTATTTACTATTACCTTTTAAATATAAACTATCAAACACAAAACTTAACAAGATTTCTGAGATAATTTTGCCTCCAAATGACAATAACACTTTAAATCCCAACTAAGAGAGCTTAGCCTCTTGGTTCGACGACCACTCATTCCGGTTACCACGGAGTCTGGGTAGAGCCTCCTAAGGCGCTCCATCGCCTCCGCTCTCTTCTGCTGCCGTCTCCCCTCGTGGTAATCAATGCCAGCATTCTGCAGTTCACTTCTGACAAGGTTCACCTCCTCATTAACTTCAGAAATTCTTGACTTTGTTTTCTTAATCTCATCCACTAGGGTTTCCTCCTGCTGTTTTTTCTCTTTTAAGCAATCCCTACATAATAAGCACAACAATAAATTATACAGCAAAAAGAAAACCCCAAATCTAGGAATGACAAGGTACAATACACTCAGGTCGGACCTTGCAGGGCAATGGAATAGGGGAACTCTAACAGTCTTAGCAGATGAAAAATGCTGCAATAAAACAAACCCAGCACCAAATTTGGGCAAAGAGATTTTGATCATTATTTGATCATTATCTTTTGATGATTCAAAAGATAACGTATTTCTGGATACTGAAAAAGCAAGGATAGATCACTTATAACCACAGTAATCATCATTAGCGCAATGTAATAAGTAAATACCAATTTAAAAAATTCCTAATGGTAGAATACTTAGGTTGTACTACCTTTCATGACATAACTTTAATTATAAAATATCAATACCCAAAAGGAGTTTTAAGTTTCACCACTGATAAACATTTATATTTTCAAAATGTAAATATTGCATTCATGTGCTTAAGTGTAATTTTTAATTGTACACGATGAAATAAAAGTAATGGAGGAGCAAAAACATTGATACAATGAAAGCATTCATTTGATTGAATATACCACAAATAAACCAGATCCTTGAAACGTAAGACAGCTGCAAGGAACTTTCTTTTTAAACAATACCCACATGCATGTTTTTGTGTACTCCTCCAGCTTCTCTATTCGTTTTTTATAATCTTCTATTTGTTCTTTTATTTGTTTTAGATTTTCCTAAATTAGAAATAAAATCTAAAATCAATTACAGAAACTCCAAATAAATAAAATCAATTATTTTTCACTATATGCTTAGAACTTACTGTAATAACCTTAGTTGTTCTGAATTGGAAATATATAAAATATAACCACACAAAAATACTCATAAGAGCAAATTTTAATTTTGAAAAGGCCGGATGGTACAGAGCTTTCAGGTTACAGGAATCAGGGTTCAAAGCTGATCACGAAGTTTACTCTGGGAAACTCAAACACCAACAGGATTATTTTCAAATATCTATACATAGTTCTTTTTTCTCAAATATCTGGAACTTTTTAATTAAAAATTTTTAAATTTGTATCAGATTGAGATGGAGTAAACAAGCCATCCACAGAGAAATAAAAGACAATGGAATAACAACAGAAACTAACTCTGAATGTGACTTTTAATTAACAATTAAAAGAAAATAAATCTCAGAAAAATAAAAACAAGGAGTCCCTTTTCTAATAGCAGTTAAGAAAAAATACCATCTTGCATTATAAAATTAGCTCATAAATGAAAAGATATGGTTTGATAATGATATATAAAACTAAATATTTTACAAGAATATCAATCATTTCCTCTGAAACTTCTGCTTTGTGTTACTATAAATCTTCCTGTGCTTTGTTATATATGATGAATCTTTCTAAGCATTTATTTTTCAATTACAGTTTACATTCAATATCATTCTGTATTAGTTTCAGGTGTACAGCAAAGATGTTAGAAAATTATGTATTCTACAGAATAGTTCTCCTGGTTGCTTCAAGTACCAATCTGGCCCCACACATACTCATCCCAATACTAGTGACTATATTCCCTAAACTGCGAACTAATTTATGCAATAAATGTTTATTTCCTGGCTACCATGTGCTGGGAACTAGATATACAATAAAGAACAGGAGAGAGTCTCTGCTCTCAAGGACTAAGGTCTGGTGGGAGACAAAATATTAAGTAAGTAAATCTGGTAGAGTGGCTTAGTGTATGCAGGACCTATAAGGTAACTATAGGTTTGGGGCAGGAGGACTTCACAAAAGTCTTGCTCCATTAACATTATCACTAAATCCAAATACAATTTGTATTCCTGCCTTTAACCTCTCCCCTGTCTAATTCATCCTATACATCACAGAAAGATTAATCTGTCTTATTCCATTACTAAGTAATTTAAAACCAGGAGTATACATAAACAAAAAATACAGTTCTTTTTCAGTATACCACACCAGGAAACAGAATACCAAAGTTTTTTAAAGTATATTTTATTGATTATGCTATTACAGTTGTTCCAATTTTTTCTCCCTTTTATTCTCCCTCATCATCCACCTGCCTCCCTCCAGCATCCCCCCTTAGTTTTTATCCATGAGTTGTACATGCAAGTTCTTTCACTCCTCTATTTCCTATACTATTTTTAACCTCCCCGTCTATTTTGTGCCTACCAATTATGCTTATTCCCTGTACCTTTCCCCCCATACTCCCCCCTCTCCCTCTCCACTGATAACCCTCCTTGTGATCTCCACTTCTGTGACTGTTCCTGTCCTAGCTGTTTACTTAGTTTTTGTTTTCTAGGTTCAGTTGTTGATAGTTATGAGTTTGTTGTTGTCTTACTGTTTGTAGTTTTTGATCTTCTTCTGTTTCTTAAATAAGTCCCTTTAACATTTCATATAATAAGGGCTTGGGGATGATGAACTCCTTGAACTTGACCTTATCTGAGAAGCACTTTATCTGCCCTTCCATTCTAAATGATAGCTTTACTGGATAGAGTAATCTTGGATGTAGGTCCTTGCCTTTCATGACTTCAAATACTTCTTTCCAGCCCCTTCATGCTTGTAAGGTTTCTTTTGAAAAATCAGTTGACAGTTTTATGGGCACTTCTTTGTAGGTAACTGTCTCCTTTCCTCTTGCTGATTATTTTTAATCCTAGGTGACTTCATTATGATGTATCTTGGTGTGTTCTTCCTGGGGTCCTATTTCTTTGGGACTCTCTGGGCTTCCAGAACTTCCTGGAAGTCTATTTCCTTTGTGCCATATTGGGGAAGTTTTCCTTCAGTATTTGTTCAGACAAGTTTTCAATTTCTTGCTCTCCCTCTTCTCCTTTTGGCACCCTGATGATTTGGATGTTGGAATGTTTAAAGTTGTCCCAGAGATTCCTAAGCCTCTCCTCCTTTTTTTGAATTCTTGTTTTTTCATTCTGTTCTGGTTGGATGTTTATTTCTTCCTTTTGTTCCAAATCATTGATCCAAGTTTCCTTTCCTTCACTGTTGGTTCTCTATATTTACCTTTATTTCATCTTGTATAGCCTTCATTTTAAGACCAAGCTCAGTCAATTCTATGCATTCTGATCACTGGTGTTTTGAACTCTGCATCAGATAGGTTGTTTGTGTCCTCATCACTTAGCTCTTTTTCTGGAATTTTGATCTGTTCTTTCATTTGGGCCCTATTTCTTTGTCTCAGTGCACCTGTTGTGTTGTAAGAGGCAGAGCCTTAGGTATCCACCAGGGCAGGGCAATGCTCCTTGCTGCGTTATGGCGCTGTCTGTGGGGAGGGTCAGAGAGGGAGCAGTGCCCCTTGCTCTGCCCTAGTCCCACTTTCCAACCAACTCTCCTGTGAGTCTGGACGTTTGTTCTGCCTTCACAACCCCACAGTATCTTACAGCTAGAGGTTTTGAGTCTTCGTTTCCCAGTCAGCCAGCCCTGTCTCGCCTGTGTGGTCTGCCCCCTTGCTGCATGTCCTCTTCACCCATTCTATCAGTCTGGATGAATGTTTAACTCCTTGGTTGTCAGAGTTATACGCCGTTTGACTTTCTGGCAGTTCTGGTTGTGTATTAAGTTGGTGGTTATCCTTCTTTTGGTTGTGCGAGGAAGTAAAGCGTTTCTACCTACACCTCCATCTTGGCAGGAACTGAAATACCAAAGTTTTCAAGTGTAATTATTTCAGGAAGGTACTTATCCCACTGTACTCATGTATCACACAAATTCGCTGAACAAACGTCTGTGACAGGTGTCAGAGTTCTTAAAATGAGCAAGGCACAGTTAATTTTCTCTAGGAACTCACATTTTTGAAATTAGAGCCCTCATATTGACATTTTAATATCTCACTTAAGAATTCCATGCAAAGGGGGAAAAAACCATGGTTAGTTAATAAAGAGTACAAAATTTAGCCAAGTGGAAAAACCTGCCTGTCTTTACTCTGGCCATTCCCAAGGCTTGTGTGATGCCAGAAGGGCTCCTCTGTGCCCGTTACTTCACATGCCAGGTAGGTCTCTGAGGGATAAGAAGGGATAAGAGCCTGGAACAAACTTCAGACATGGCCTAGGCTGGAGAACAGGCTCTACCAGAGGAAATGTGAAAGGCCAGGGGCACTATCCTATGGGGAGGCATGTCAGGCACTAGGTGCTCCACTGGACACATAGTGGGGAAAAATCAGATGGCCTTGGTACCTGGCATGTGGCATTTGAGACGCCAGCCAAGCATGCTAACTGTCTGGGAGAGCCAGCCATTGCCCAGCACTGCCATCCTGGTATCTGTGGAAAGTTACAGCTCCTCTTGTCCGGAAAGGGAGTTAGCAGTCCTGTGGGAAACTGAATATAGGTACAAATTTCTCCATCTCTCTCTACCTGGATATATTTCTTCTTCTATCAGTGTTTCCATACTCAAAAGACAACAGCAATCCAATCAACACTTACTGATATCTACTAAGTACAATGTTTACAATGTACATTATGAATCCTGCCTTTAAGAAGCTTCCAGTCTAGTAGAGCTGTACTAATTAACTGTACTTTCCTCCAATATGATAAAATCCCTTAGAAATAGGTTTAGAATAATGAGTGACTATATGCAGAAGAAATTAGGTTTTTTTTTTTGTGGGGGTGGAGTGGGGAGAAAAGGCAAACTAGGTGAGGCTTTGCAGTGTGGGTAACCATAGATTCAACATGTAGAAATAAGTTTAAGTTTTTCCGAAATTAGCATGCACAAAAGCGAAACTGTGCAATGAGAATTTGCAGAAATCAGTGTACAGTTCTATAATGCAATACAAATTATACAAGTGTTTAAAAATAAATGTCTGGTATGTTACTACATTTATTTTTTCCCTCCACAAAATATCCTTTCTTCTACTCATATGATTATTCTATAATACACCATGACACATCAGAGGGAAATACCAGCTGCTTGGTGTAATATCACACTCACTTTCATCTTATTCAATCTGCCCATCACTATGAGGTAGACACACCTATCCTCACTGTGCAAATGAAGAAATCACAGTTCAGAGAAGTTAAATAACTCAGTTATTTACCAAGAACAAGTAAAGAACAAGGTAGACTGGAAGCCAGGTCTATCTTACTTTAAGGCAAATCATTATAATGCTGTCATTTAAAAAAATCTTATTTATTTCTATAAAGAGGGGGAGGGAGGGAGGAAGAGAGGGAGAGAAACATCAGTGTGCAAGATACATCCATCAGTTGCCTCTGCACGCCTCCAGTGTGGGACCTGATCCAAAACTCGGCATGTGCCCTGACTAGGCACCATACCAGTGACCTTTCTTCGCACGCCAGCACTGAATCCACTGAGCCACAGCAGCCAGGGCTATAATGCTATCTTGATGGTTAATTCTCATGTAGACTATTATGCTCTTCTAGGGCTATGTCCTTATTGTTTCCAAATAACTTTGCATTCACCTCTATTATGATACCTAGCTGTCTTTTCCTTCACCCATCCTTCTAACCTCACTGACCTGTAATACATGTTAACAACAGAGGCTCCATCATCTGCTAATGTCTATCACTATACAGATGCACAGAAAATGCTCACTGAGTGTATGAACAAAGGCACTATCCGTATCTTAGACCATAGGAGTATCTACATGATACTAATGAGCATTAAGAGGTAATCCAGAATTTTTTCATTAATCACTTATGTCTGATGCAAATCCACTTATATATTGAAAAGCTAATATAGAAAGGTAGTAAAATTTCACTGAAAGTAATTCTAAATCGTGACTGCACAAATCAAGGTACCTGAACTTCTCCGCGCCTCCTCTTTTCAAATGCCAGTCTTTCTGTATCAGCCTTCTGTTCCCACTGCAGTTTTTCCAGTTGTTGGTTCATTATGGCCACCTTCTTTCTTACTTGCTCCTTAAGTTCTTTGTAACGATTCAGCTGTACAAAGAGCAATTAAAAATGGCTAACTCAAATCCTTTCTTAAAATCCTCACCCAAGGACATGTTTATTGATATTAGAGAAGGGGGAGAGTGAGAGACAGACAGAGAGACATCAAGCAGCTGCCTCCTGGAAGTGCCCGACCAGGGATCGAACCTGAAACCTATGTACGTGTCCAACCTTTCAGTGTCCAGGACGACACTCCAACTGAGCCATCTGGCCAGGATGAGGGGAAATTCTTTACTACTAAATAATCTTGCTAACAGATGACCTTAAGAAAAGTGTGTTTTACATAAATTAGATCAGAATTGGCCATCTTCTCCAGATAAGATAATGTGAACTTAAAATGAATATTGTACTTAAAACTGTTTAGATACATCAATAAGGTATTCAAACTCTGTAAAGTCTAAGAAATTCTTAAAAGAAAAAGGAGATTAAAACTAGTAGTCTAAAGGAAGAGGAGCTCAGAGAAAATTATGTATTTTTTAAATCTATATAGTCACAAATATTTTAGTATATGTATTATAAGATTGTTATTAAGTTAACTAGAGATAGTAAAAATTTAGTTGAATGTCTAGGAAATATGAATTACCAATTTTTGAATATCAACTATTGATTATAATTAAATCTTACATACTGAATTAGATATTAATTCATCACTTAACATTTTACATCACCTTAAGCAATCAATTTCCCTTCTGTCAATTACATGACCATGTCTTTTCAAAGCCATGTGTATCTGGCTTAAAAGCCATGTGTATCTTTTAATTTTTCATAATATTCAGGAAAGAAACAAAATGATTAGTTTAAAAATACAAGAATTTCCTTTTATTACAAGATACCATGTAATCTTCTTGAAGTATTTCCTAACTTGAATAAATTAAAAAATGTTAATGCCATTTAATCTTATAAAGAAAAAATAGCCTGAAGATTAAATTTAGATTTCATATACAAGTTGAAAAATTCAAATCCCCATAATGTAGGTTCTGAGAACACTCTCTTCAAGTATCACGAAGAGAGGTCATTCTTCAAGTGTGTTCTAATTGAAAGGAGAAGCTGGAAACAGCAGAAGGAAGACTGCCCTACATTGTCTTTTTCACCTGACTGGCTTCTAATTCAATGTCTCGCACTTTCCGTAGCACTTCCTCCTCAATCTGCTTTTCAAAGCTTTTCCATGCAACATCCAAATCAACCAGCTCTGTCTCTAGGGCTTTTATGTCATCTTCCTGTTTAGAACGTTGTTTTTCACTGTCCTTCATTGATTTTTTAGCCACTTCTAATTTCTTGAGGTGGTGAGAAGTGTTTTCTTTGGCTTTAATATATTGAGGCCTCTTCTGATTTAAAAGTGCTTCAAGAGATCTAAAAATAAATATAAAGTTTGCTTTAAAGGAAACTAAAATTTATAATATATAAAGAAGTCTTTTGATCAAGTCATACATTTAAAAATAAATTCTAAAAACTAACTTTCAGAGACCATAAGCACATCAGTGGTTGTCAGAAGTTAGGGGGAGGATTGAATACTTGAAGTATAGGGGAATTTTTAAAAAAGATTTTATTTATTTTTAGAGAGAGGGTAAGGGAAGAAGAGAGGGAGAGAAACATCGATGTGTGGTTGCCTCTATCACATCCCCCACTGGGGACCTAGCCTGCAACCCAGGCATGTGCCCTGACAGGGAATTGAACCAGTGACCCTTTGGTTCCCAGGCCATCGCTCAGTCCATTGAGCCACACCAGCCAGAGCAACATAGGGGAATTCTCTAAGAGTGGTAAAATAATCTGTGTGATACTGTAATGGTAGAATATAACATCACACATTTGTCAAAACCTATAGAACTTTACAGTACCAGCAGTGTACTTTAATGTATGTAAATTTTTAAAAAATCACTTAGAGGTGCCCAAGGCCTCCTAAATGGAACACAGGAAGTGACAAAACACTGTAACTATATTACATATATATGAAACCACCTTACTGAAGGGGATAAAGGTGCTAACCAAGGTAACTTTGGAAATGAATAGAGGCTGTAAAACTACAAGGAAAAGGAACCGTACATAAGTATCATATGCTAATTGATACAGCCGCTTCCTAGGAGGGTATGGATTAATAATTCTGATACTGCCATACATGATTACTGGAATTGAACAATTAAGCAAATGAATGGCATTTTATGGATGGCAGATTTCTTACTCTTGGAGTGGGAGGCTGTAGATAAGCAAGGATAGGTCAACATCGACAGTGATGTCAGGTTGATATTATGATACATTAAAGATACATCACATGACATCTATATTAACATCCCTGATAGAGTGGGATGAGAATGGCATTTTTCTACCACTGGGATTTTCTTCCCTCAAATTCACAACCCTGTCTAATTATGAGGAAACTGACAGATCCCAAATGAGGAACATTCCACAAAAACACCTGACCAGCACCCCTTGAAACTGTTAAGACCATCAAAAACAAGGAAAGCCTGGGACACTGTCACAGCAAGAGGAGTCTATGGAGATATGGTGACTCAAAGAAATATGGTATTCTGGACCTAAAAAAAGACAATAGGTAAAAACTAAGAAAATAATGAACTATGGACTTCAGTTAACAGTAATGTATCCACACTGGGTCATTAATTCTGACAAATGTAACATACTGATAACGTAAGATGTGAAAAGCAGGAGAAACCGAGTGTGGGGAATACGGAAACTCTGTTCTCTATAATTTTTCTGTTACCTAAAAGTATTCCAAAGTAAAAGTTTGTTTTAAAAAATCAACTTTAAAAACGTCACTTTTATTTTTATTTTCTCTCTTGATATACATAAAATCTGTTAATAACTATTTTTAAAAACTCACTTTAATTCTTTTTCTGTTTGTTGTAGCTGTCTAGTTAGCATTCCTTGTTCCTTTTTCTTGGCTTTCACTTTGGTTTCATGACGAGAAAGAGACTCTTTTGTGACACTTAAATTTGTATTTGCCTGTTCTAACTCATTGTTCAGAAAGTGAATTTTTTTCTCATTATGATATAGTTTGAAAAGCTGCAGTTGAATCTTGTTTATTTTCAGTTCTTCAAGGAGACTCTGGTAACGTTCTGCCTATAAAACAGTACAATTCAACAATAGTTAAATGGAAGTATATTTAAAACAAACTTTCATAAACTCAGCTATGGTGCTAACAAATGATCTCTAATGAATGTTATGAAACAGTATTCTCACTAAAAGTAGCATTATTTGGAGAAGGTTTGCAGATACACTGTACAGTAAACCAGTACAACAGTAAGTGACTTTTAGATTCATTCACTCAGTGGTATGGGGGTAAGAACAATGGAGTGATACCCCCCAACCTGTATTGTCATCCTATTTCAGTCTTCACTTCAGAGTGTGGCAAGTCCACTAACATTTCTGACATCAGCTTTATTTGAAAACTGAATGCAGTTATATGACTCGTAAGACCCCTAGCAACTTTAAATTCAATGATTCCAGGAAAAATTCCTGCTACGGGGTGTAATTTTTCTACTAAGAGAACTGATAGGACTATTACAATTCTAAACTACATATGAAACAGCATTTGTACTATTAATGAAGGAATGGGCTGCCTTGAGAGGAAGGCTCCTCATCAATGAAGTATTCCATGTCGCAGGTAAGCGGCCATCTGCCAGGATGTTGTAAAAAATAATTAGGAAGTTGGACTATTCTAACTGTTCATACAATGTTTCAAGTTCTACAATCTTTCATTTCCATAAGCTGCTTCAGTATAAGTACTATAGTTTGACTTTCAATGACAAAACTGAGGACATACACACACATGTAAAAACATAAAGAAACAAAAAAATTACTAATAAGGAATACATCTAACTCTCACTTATTTCTTCAAATATTTTTTGACTGCCTACTATGTGCCAGGACCTGTTCTTGGGAATACAGTGAAGAACAAGATAGAAACAGTCTCTGTTCTTGTATACTTATAATCTAGTCATTCTAATGGGGTGGGGAGGAATGAAGAGAACTTAGAGGGAAATTAAGCAAACATATAAACAAGATCTCCTATAGCAATATATGCTACAAAAGAAACCAAATAGGATAATGCCAGGGAAGGGGTAGGGAGAAGGTGCTAATTTAGGCTAAGGGCATGGACAGCAAGTGCTGGCCCAAGGAAATGGCTTTTCAATGAAAAGTTGAATGACAGCATTAACCATGTAAAAATCAGGCATGCAGCTATCTAGACAGAGGAAACAGCTAAAGCTCCAGGCTAGAACGGAGTGTGGGGAATTCAGTAAATAGTAAAGGTCAATGTGGTATTAGAGTAGAGGAAGTTAAGACATGAGGGGTGAAGAGGGGCCAAATCAGAAGGCTGGACAGGATGGCAGATTCTCAGTGCAGTGGGAAGCACTGCACCGGAAGAGGTTTTATACAAGAAAAAGACAGAATCTGATTTGCATTTTAAAAAGACCACTCTAAACACAAATAATTTATCAACCATTACACAGAGTACTCTACTAGGCAATGTGAAAGGTACCAAGAAATTATCACAGAACAGTGTTTGCAAAGCATGGCCATGGCCTCCTAGGGGGTCCCCAACCCTGTATTAGGGAGTCCCTGAGTTCAGAACTATCTTCATGATAATACTAAGACTTTGCTTTTTTCATTGTGTGGACATGTCCAATGACGGTACAAGAGCCATTGGTGAGTAAAGTGGCTAGGCCTTGACACAGATAACATTTAATACAGAACCAATTGTCAGACTTCATCTGTCTTTTATTAAGCTAGATATTAAGATTACAAAAATGTCAAACAATGTTACACTTTTAATTATTTAGTTTAGAAAAATGCAGTTTTTTTCATTAAAATGTTATTTATGTTAACATATAATGAGGTTATTATTATTTTTACACTGATCATTAAAATATATTTTAAAAACTTCCAAGTTTTAATTTCAAATACGATAAATATTGGTAGACATAACCCACATGAGCAGAAACTGTTTGCGGTCCCTAGTAATTTTTGAGAGTGTAAGGGATGAGAACCAGAATTCTGAGCACCTCAGCGACATAAAGCACATACCCTTCAGGTTTATTTCTAGTTGGGAGAAGAATCTTTTTGTAGTTCAGGTTGTCCTACCTATTTGGGGGGAAAAAAACCCCAAAAGTTGAAAAACATATCAAAAAGTTTATCTTTAATGAATTTGGGGCTTTATTTGTCTTATGTCATTAAAAGAACCTTATTAGTATTCCCAAGCCAATATTGAGCAATTTTGACAGTTCTCGTATACAACACTCAATCGGTTATATCTTCATGACACCTTACCTCTTCTTTCTCTAATTTTGCATGTTTGCGCTCTGCAGCTATGTTTCTTTTCTTATTAAAATTAAATTGTGCATCCTCTTCGGCTCTCTGTAACTTTCTTTTCTTTTCCTCATATTCTCCTACAAGCTCTCCTGAAGAGCTGATTTCCTCAAAAAACTGGGTTCTTTCTCTGGGTTTTTTCATAGAAATTGACTCTACAGTTCCCTTTTAAAAAGAGTAAAGCACACCAACATATAAGTTATAGTGGTATTTTTCAAAATCATAAACCAAAGAGCCTTAACAGCTACTTACCTGAAAAACTAAACAGTTCCGTGCTTTGACTATTACACCTATCTTTTCCAACTCTGCTACGTAAGCAGAACGGCTCACAGGACTATCATCAAAACGAAATTCCGAGCATCCCCCTAAAATGAAATAAAGACTGTCGTAGGAAGTATAAATGCCAGACATATCTCAACAGCTATTGGAAGTTTTATAAAATTTTTCTGATTGAAATGGCCAGTTATGCGATGTATGTTAATAAATGCATTTAGTCAATCAACAAACATCCCCTACACTGAGGAGTATTCTCAGCAGTAACAAAACAGACAAAAGTCTGATCTCAAGGAGCTTATATCTCAGGAATGGAGACAGGTCAAAACAACGTATGTAAGTAAAATCAATATCAACATGAGAAAGTGTTAAAGTGTTAAGAACTAAGTAAAATAGACTGGGAGAGGGGATATGAAAGTTTTTGTGTAGCAGGAATAGGCCTTGCAATTTTAAATAGGATGGTGATCTGAACTGGGTGTCCCCCACCCAAATTCATCTTAAAGTCCTGACTCCCAAAGGTGATGGTATTAGTAAGTAGGGCCTTTAGAAGGTGATTAGGTCATGATGATGGAACCACATACATGACAAGGAGTCATTATCCAAAATATATAAGGAACTCATATAACTTGATAGCAAAAAACCAAATATATAATATGAAAAAATAGCCTGGATTGATATTTCTCAAAAAAATGACATGTAAATGGTCAAGAAGTATATGAAAAGGTGCTCAATATTAGAAAATATCAGGGAAATGCAAATCAAAACCACAACGAGGAATTACCTCACTGTGTTAGAATCAGAAAGACAAAAGGCAAGTGCTGGTGAGGACGTGAAGAAAAGGGAAACTCTGTACATTGTTGGCTGGAATATAAATTGGTTCAGGCATTATGGAGAATATGAAAGTTCTTGCCTATCTCTAATCTCTAAACAAGATTAAAAACAGAACTACCTTGTGATCTATCTAGCAATCTCTAGTGAGTATTCAAAGAAAATGCAATCACTATCTTGAAGAGATATTCCCACACATTCACTGAAGCATTACTAACAATAGCTAAGGAATAATTTAAATGTCTGTCAGTGGATAAATAAGTAAAGAAAACATGGGACTATTATTCAACCAAAAAAAGAAAGAAATCCTGTGATTTGCCATGTCATGGATGAAGCTGGAGGATGTTATGCTAAGTGAGATGAGCCCTGTACAGCAAGACAAATCTGCATGACCTCCCTTGCATGTGGAATTTAAAATAGTTGAAACTCACAGAACATTTAGCACAATGGTGAGTGCTAGGGGCTGGGGGAGAGGCAAGTGGGGAGATGGTCAAGGGGTACAAAGTTTCAGTTAAGCAGGATGTAAAGTTCTGGAGATCTAATGTAGAGCAGCGTGACTATGGTTAACACTGCCATGCTGTACACCTCCAATGTGCTAAGAGGGTAGGATATTCTCACCATACACACACACGCACACACATGTACAAATAGTGACCAGATGAGGTGATACAATTGTTAATTAGGTTCATTATGTCACTTATTTCACAATGTATACTAAAACATTAAGTTGAATACCTTAAGTATATACAAACTTTGTCAATTATACATTAATAAAGAGGAAAAATTATGATGGTTTATTAAGTTAATAGAATACGCTAAGGAATCCTTAGTGAGATGAAGACTTTTGAGTAAAAGCTGAAAGAAAGTGAGAAAACCAATGAAGATACCTAGGTAGTAAAGAGAAATACTTAGACATGGAGGTACTAGTATGTAAGTATTTTTAAAATTAGCTGTGATCGAATTTGGGGAAAATTAATGAAACAGCATCTATACATTAGAATATAACAACCATGCTCCAGTGGGTCAGATTGAAAATAGAAAAACAAAACAAAACAAAAAAACCCAAGAAACACCTATTTTACGAGACTCTGTAAACTCCTAGCATAGTGAAAAAAATAATATATAAACACCTCCGGTCCTGTTTACTCAGAAAATAGGGATTTCAGGAGTAAATCCCAAATACAAATTCTGTTATTTCACTGAAGTTGCTTTTTGATGGCAGAAGAAGCCTGCTACACAAACCAAAAATATGCACGAGTCGTTCATCACTAACAGAACCATATAAACACCACGAAGAACCTCGGGAACGACAGTGCGACTTCTCTGTCCTTCAGGTGGGTCCCCTCCTTCGTCTTCACTAACGCCCAGGCACAGACGCGGTCGGACAACGGAGGCGTCTGCGCGGATGGACGCGTCTGCTCCACGGAGCGTTCCAGGGGAGCGTCGGAGCGCGGTGGGGTGGGGGCGAACGCGCTAGTGAAGCAGGCGATCGGACTTCGCTCTGGAAACACCCATGACACGTAAGAACATCTACAAAGGTATACCTCGGATAATCCTTGTGAATGTTTTCTCTTCTCCACTGTCCTCCACATACACAATCTTCACACTTGCGGAAGGGGACACAGGCTTTCCGACATGCGCGCCATGAATGAGTTCCTGAATATGTTTCACTCTCAAATTAGCTATTTTCTCTGCCATTACAAAACTGAGTGCATCCATCACATTAGATTTTCCTGGGGACAAGAAGAGGGGAGGGGAGGAGGAGTTACCCATTCTCGATGATAAAAAACAAGCTTTGCCCAGAGCCAAAGAAACCACTGGCGCGCCCCGCCGGTGGAGGCGAAACCCAGTGGACAAGCGCGTCTACGCGGACGGCCGTGTCTACACGGCAGGGAGTGCGACCAACAACTCCGTGGACCACTCGTTCTCTCCCAGGCGGCTGCGCCCGCCCCAGTACGAAGAGGTCCGAATACGGAGCCGCGACCGCAACCCCACGTGAAGCAGGGCGCCAGGGCCCATCGCGGCCCGCCTCCGGGTTCGGTGCCGCCTGCCCGAAATGGCCAACGCCGCCCAGGCCGCCAGAGCAGCCGCGGGGGCTGCGGGCAGCAGCCAGCGGGCGCCCGGGGACGGGGACCGAGGAGCGTGTCCCCGACTTCGCGGGCGCATGCGCGCACGGCCGCAGGCGCCGCAGAAACTCCGACTGGGCGGGGCTAGTCGCTCTGGGAAAGGCGGGAGCGCTGTCTGGGCTACTGGGGCACGTGGGACATGTGGCCCTCGGAAGGGGACGGCCAGGAGCGCGGGAGGGGTTGTCACAATGACCTCGCGACAGGTTCTGAGGGCGCCACTTGTATTTCTGAATTCACAGAATGGGGTTATTTTGGAACTAGTGTAAAACGTGTGGAGCACGCCTGTCCCGGACCCTGAAAGGGCAGGGCACAGGGCGAGGCGGCCTGAAGTGTGCGCCCGAGCAACGCTGTCACCTTCTGTCACCTGTCAGGAGGTGACAGTCACTGTCAGGCCGGAAGCACTGGAGGAACGAGGGTCGGGCTCAGTCCCCCTGGAAATGGGGGGACAGGCACCGTGGTCCCCCTGCTGCCTGTCCCTTTGCCGAGGTGACACCAAGGTGACAACGGTCATGGGCCTGACCGGCTCACACGCGGTGCCTGAGCTCGGGCGGGAAGGTGACACCTTCCCGGGTGGCCAGAGGGCCGGGCCCCACCTCCGGGACAGAACGGCCACAGCGCCCACGCGTGAGGGGCGCAGGCGCACGGGGGGGCCCGGCCCGCAGCGTCATCAGCACCGCACCCTCCCGAGGCCCCGCGGCCTCCTCCAGGCCCCACTCCCACGCTGTCCTCGGGGCAGAAAGGGCAGGGGCGGCAGGGGTGGCTGGACGAGGGCAGAGGGCGAACCCCCAGAGCGCGGGGGGCGGGGTCAAAGGGCGGGGTCCGGCGGAGCCCCGGGGCCGAGGTCGAGGGTCAGCTCCCGGGTCCGGCGGCAGGAGCCCGGGTCCGCGCCCCGCGGCCGCCCTCACGTCCCCTCGGGCAAAACGAGGCCCGGGGTTCCAGTTACCGGAGCCGTTGGGGCCGATGATGCAGGTGAACCTCTTGAAAGGGCCGATGACCTGGCGGCCCCGCCACGACTTGAAGTTCTCCACGACCAGTAGCTCCAAATGGCCCATGGCTGTGCCCGCCGCGCCTCAGGGGCGTCCTCACACGCAGCGGGGAAAAGCGCGGGAAGGGCCTCGCGAGGTCTCGCGAGAGGAGGGGGGCGTTGCTGCAAGCTTCGCGCCTCGCCGTTCCTTGGCAACCGGGCTGTTTACGTTTCCGAGGAAACCTGATCTCCGCTCGCTTCGCGCGGTGGGAGAAGGCGGCATTGAAAGCCTGGGGAGCCGGCTCATACCTGACCCGCCCACCTCGTAGGAAGAGAACCTCGCTGGGCTCCCGCTGGTCTTATCATTTAGTCTCCTCTTTATCTCGCGTGGTTTAAAACCTCTCAGAATTTCTTGAGGATTCCCAGCCATGGAGGTAGTGCAGCCCAAGGACCTGCAACAGCACTTTGGTTTGGCCAGAAGAAGGAATGTGGAGCTGTGCAGGCAGAAACGGGTCTTCGACGCCCGGAACAGGATCATTGGGGTGAGACCCTAGACCTAACAGGGAAAGGGACCTGGGGGGAATGTGGAGGGGCAGGTGGGGGCGAGAGCTGGGAGGGGAAGAGGAGATGGACCCCTCTAATGAAACTGTTGATCTAGGCACAGCCAGGCGACACCAGGCGTTTACGGGGGGGGGGGGGGAGTAGATCGATATATTGACTTCACTGAAGATAAGAGAGGCCCTAACAGAAGAATTATACTCCCTCTCAGGCAAATGGAGTCCTGCAGCAGGCAGGGAGTTGGCCTGGAGTCTGTGGCCAGAGACTAGAATGGGTTCTCTCTCAGCCAAATTTTCTGCATTGCCATGGAACTGCGGTTCCATTAATTTGACAAAATTCCTACTTTGTAGTATGCCCAGGCTGGTGCCCAGGAGATGAAAGATAAAGCAATTCTTGACCTTTAAGGTTTATGGCCCAGTGGAGGAGGCAGACAGTTAACGGTCACATTAACGTGTAGGGAAGGAGGGGAGCACAGACTGGGGCTAGAAGAGGAAATCAGAGAGGGCTTCCCAGAGGTGGTGATGTCTAAGCAGTGTTGCGAGGATTGGTAACTAAGGTAAAGGGGAGGGAGGCTCTGAGGACAGTGAAGAAGACAGGTTGAGGAGCCAGCTATAAGCAAAGGCTTTCAGTTATAAAAAGACCGGATGTGAACCTAAGACAATACACTGACAGTGAGGCAAGGATAAAAAGATAAGAAGGACTTAATAATGGAATACAGTTATCTGGCTCTGACTCCTCTCCCCTTGTTTTCCATTCCAGGGAGATGCAGAAGCCTGGGATATTCAGGTTCATGACCAAAAGATAAAAGAAGCAACCGAAAAAGCCAAACATGAAACATTCGGTGAGCTAAGTGCATCCAATTCATTAGCTTTTCCTAACTGCCTGTCTTAGCAGTGTGGGGCTGTGTGCCTTTATACACCCGCCCTGACTTCTTCACATGTGTACAAACTTGCCATTTTTACTCGCTTCCTCCTTTTAAAATTTCACCATTCCTTGTGCCCAGTTAACTCAATGTGCTCATTCTTCCTCCATTAAAAGAAAAGCAGCTATTCTGTGTGAGTTCTAAGAAATATATTTTGAGGATAGATGTATGTTTTCAGAAGGAAAAAACCTTGAACATGCACATTCTCTGCCCAAAAGTTTAAGACCTTCTATCAGGGGCAGCCTTTCACACTAGACGACACACGCAAACTCCCAGCTCACACCCCTGAGCTGGCTTGGAACTAGGTATGGTTCAAATAATAGTGTTCTAGGTCTTAGATAAATTTTTCAAATAGAGTTCATTTTCCCACATCGTGTGCAGCAATTTCAGCTTATTCCGTTAAAGCACTATAAGGACTTTTTAAATAGAAAAATGCAGAGGGCCCACATTCTTATGGGACCCCGATATATACGTACATAATAAATGTGGTTATTTTCTCCTGTTTAGAAATAATAGAGAAAAGGTTACAAAATTTTATATACAATGGGTTATCAATTAAATTTTAAAACATATGAAAGATACACCTAGAAAAGGAAAGGAAATATGCCCAATCGTTAGCAGTGGTGATGTTGGCGTGATGAAATTATGAGTGAAGTTTATTTTCTTTTTTATATTGTTCTATGTTTTCTAAATGTTTTACCCTTTTAATTTTTAGTTTAAAATAAATCAAAGTCACAAAAATGATACGAGAGATATATACGTACCCACCACTAGATTAGATGTTAACATTTGCCAAATTGGCTTTAGATATATTTTAAGAATGCTTTTTGAAAATATATGTATATTTCTCACCTCATCATTTTCCTCTTCCTCTCTCTTCCGAGACGTGCACCATTCCCCCGCCTGTTTCTGGATGGTCACGTATGTGTCCATGACCATCTAATGCAGTTTTTTGTGTTTTTAAATTTTACATACATGATATATTAAATAGATTGTTTTTGGTTTTAAAAAAACTCAATGTTGTATATTTAAATTTAATCATTTTAACTATTTTTCTATGTTTCGTTATATGAACTAAGCATAGTTTATTGTCCATTCCTCCACTGATGGCTCATTCGGGTTTCCCATTCTTTTCAATAACTGCCAGCAGGGCTGTGATGACCACCCTGCACTACGCCCCTGTGTACATGCGGGAGCCACAGCACATGTGGAAGTCACGTTGTTAGGTCAGAGGATATGCGTGTTCTCGGTTTCGCGGGATGTTGGAAGACTGCTTTCCAAAGTTGTGAGTGTACCAAGTTACACTCGCACAAGCAGGGAGTGAGGAATCTCGTGTCCCCACATCGGAACACGTGCTATCATTAGCCTCTTTAATGTTTTGCCAATTTATGGGATGTTTCTAACCACCTTGGAAGGCTGATCATCTTTTCCCAAGTATGTCAGTTGTTCAGATTTCTCTGTTTGCCTGTTTCTGTCTGTCCTTTGCCCGGTTTTTGGTTGCTTAATTGATTTATAGGTGTGCTTTGTACGATCAGAATTCTAATCTTTTCATGGTTATGTTACCTTTTTGGAGGGTTGTACTACTTTTAGAATCACTAAAAATAATTTTTTTAAGTGGAACCAAATTCATTTTTTCCTCTGAATCTTAAGTTTAGGAATAACCTCTGTCCCTTCCAGCTGCTGAAATGAGGCACAATGACAAGATCATGTGCCTGTTAGAAGACAGGCAAAGAAGAGACAGGAAAAATGTCTGCAAAGCCATCAACGACTTCCAGCAGAGCTTTCAGAAGCCAGAAACTCGTCGAGAGTTTGACCTCTCCGACCCGCTGGCCCTCAGGAAAGACCTGCCTGCCCGGCAGTCGGATGATGATGTTCGGAACACGATATCGGGAATGCAGAGGTTCATGGGAGAGGATTTAAATTTCCGGGAGAGGAAGAGATTCCAACAGGAACAGAACAGAGAGTGGTCCTTGCAACAGCAGAGGGAATGCAAGGATGCTCAGGCCAGCCAAAAATGTGCAGGTGAGGAGCAAAAAACACCTTGGTTTCCCTGCTTTCTGGAACAAATCAACTCCTGTTTCGGGGTTTTTTTGTTGGCTTTTTTTTTAAAGTCCTATTCGTGTGCTGCTCTGGCTGTGGAGGGAGGGACATCAGCACCTGTGTTTTAGCATCCTAACACCTCTGGTCATGCGTCCTGTAGGAACACTTTCTGAGCTTGTGCTCCGTCTGGGCCTAGTGTGGGCTGGAGGCCCCTGTGACTCAGACGCAGGCCCTGCCCTCAGGGTGTTTACAGTCTGCCCCGGAGATTCAGGGAACGACCTGGGTCCAGCCTGTATGGAGGAGTCTAGTGAGAGGCCCTCCACACCCGGCCTCCCACCTCCATCGATGGGAACTCCCTTCTTCCAGGCGCCCAGGCCCCACCGCCTAGTCATTGTGACCCTTTTGTTTTCAAAATGCTACATCAAGTCTAACAGGAAGCCATCCTCATCTCAACTACCTTGCACCATTCCTGCCATTACCACTCCGGACTCAGTTGTCATCGTCTGTCCGCAGGATTGCTGCCACAGCCTCTGCTGGTCTCCCTGCTGCTGCCCTTGTTCCTACTGACCTCGTCCCCTCTGACTTTGTCTCTCAGCCCAGCAGCCAGAATGGTCCTGCCAAAGGTTAAGCTACCTAGCTCCTTTGCTCAGAATCTTCCAGTAGCTTCTTTTTTCACTCAGTAAAAAACAAGTTGATTTTAAGGACCAGGAAGCCCTCGGTCTGACCTTACCTCCTGCTGCCCTTCATCCTTCCCGTCCTTGCCACGCCTCGGGTGTAACTGTCCTTGCTGTTCCTCGGGTGTAACTGTGTCAGGCTCACTTCTGTCTCAGGACGTTTGCACCTACAGTTCCCTCTGCCTAGAAGTATACTCCCCAGATCTTTGCATGGGTGCCCCCCTCCTTCTTCAGGTCTTTGCTGAAAGGCCCCAATACCAGTGAGGCCTCCATTGACCACTATTACAAGTTGTAATCTCCCCTACCCCCACATTTCCTGCCCTCCCTTGCTTAATTTTCCCCCATGGCATTGCTCAGTGACATACGGCATGGTTCCGTATTTGTCATCCCTGTCCCCAGCACCGTCTCCGAAGCCCCATGAAGGTGGGAGATGTTGTCTGTTTTATTCACTGTTCTCTCCTTAGTTCCTAGCACATTGATAAATATTTGTTGAAATAATCCCTCATAGGGCTTTGAAAACCTCATCCATCTCTTAGGTACCCCACTTGCCCACTTCTGGCCTGGAGCTTTGTCTCAGCTTTGGACTTGGTCCTTGAGCTGCCCCTGGAAGTCTTCTTAGGCATCTCCCAACACCCTGGAAACTAACCTGGCATTTCTCCCTGGCCCCGCCCCCCCCCAGCTCCCTCCCTCACTAATACCTCCTTCCCTTAGTCAAGCCAGAAAGCTGCGGGTGCTCGTCAACCCCTCTTGTCTCCAGGCCATCCTCAGCTCCCATCCCGTCTTTTCTGCTACATACATTTCTGATTCTCATCTCTCGTGCCACCACAGTGCTGCAAGCTGCCACCTTTTTCACCTGCATGGACCACACCAAGGGCCTTCCTATTGTCTTCCACTTTCTTTCTTGTCCCCTTCCGTTCCATTTTCAACACGGCAGTCAGAGCGCCACTTTCTAAACAATGTCAAGGTGAACAATGCCACCTGACTCCCTCTGTCCGGCTTAACACCCTCCAGTGGCTCCCATTACACATGGGACACAGCGCAAAGGCTGCCTGTGGCTGGCAAGGCCCTGCATGTGGGCCCACTGCCCACCTCTCTGATGTCACCTTGCACCCCCCGCCCCACCCACCGTGTCCCAGCCGCTCTGGCATGTCTTCACTTCTGGGTCCTGTCAAAATCTCCCCACTTGAGAACCTGTGCACCTGCTCTCCACCCAGCTCCTTATGTCCTTCAGGACTGAGCTTAAATGCCACCTCCTCCTGGTGGACCTCTCACTACCCAGCCTCCAGACACATCCCAGTCAGGCAGCCTTTCCCTCTGTAATGCTGTCACAGTCTGTCTTGATCCATCTGCGTCAGCTTTTGATTGTTAGTTATCTGTCTCATCTGGACAGTGAGTCCCCACCGCACCCTGGGCTCCCAGCGGAGTGTGCGGCCGGCCCTCGGAAGGGTCTCGATAGCTCTTTTACATGCTCACGAAAGGTGAGAGGGGAAGCTGAGGCGAGCGGAGGCCAGAATTCACTGCCGAACAGTTAGGTAATTTTTTTCTTGCCTTTTTTAGTTGAATTTATTGGGTGACCTTGGTTAATACAATTATGTAGGTTTCAGGTGCACGGCTCTATGATACGTCCTCTGTATGTCAGTCTCTGCTTTGCCACATGGAGAGGAGACCCGCAGGCACAAACGCTGAAGGAAGGACCTTCTGATTGCCGACTTCTTTTAATGTGACACCCCTGTGAAGTGAGGCTTGTCCTGCCTTGCAGGGGAGGGTGGCCCAGAAAGGCCGGGTGAGGCACAGGGCGGGTTAACAGCGCCTGGGCTGGACCAGGAGACTCTGTCTCCAGATCTTTCTGTTCTGAAGTTTGGACGCTGTTCGGAGGAACCCTTCTCCTCCTCCTCCTCCTCTTAGCAAAGTGCAGCGGCACTCCAGAGTGTCTGTTCCCTGACACCCCTTCCTCTGGGAGCCCATCTGGTTCCCAGGGCAGAGCTCCCCCTTCCTGGGCTCCCACCATCCCCTCCTGGCTGGTTGTGAGGATGCAGAGGCCTGAGAGGTCGGAGGGCAGGGAGCCCACTGGGGTCCTCCGAGACCATGGCGGGCATCACCGTCTGAGAGCTCTACTTGAATTAGCTCATTGAGGTCTCCCAGCAGCCTCTGGGGCACCTCCAGGCTGTAGTTGAGCGCTGGATAAGAAGCGGATGCTGGAATGGACGCCCTCAGGGTGCTCTGCGTGCCCGGGAGGGCGCTCTAGGTGGGCACCAAGGTTTGCTTACACATTTCTTCCTTCCAGAGGACCTCTTCAGGCAGAGCAGGCTGCAGTGGGACGAGACTGCCAAGCACATTCAGGGTCTGCAGAGCGCCACCAGGAGGGCGGCTTGTGCAGCTGTGAAAGAATTCAACAAGAGCCAGGTACTGCACAGGCTGGGGGGGGGGGGGACGCAAGGACAAGCATCCGCTTACCCTGGGTGCCCTAGCACCCCTAGACCCCAGGCTCAGCCCATTTATTGGGCCACATCACAAACCACACCCCGAAGGGGCCCTGCGTGGCGGGGGGGGGGGTGGTGGTGAGGGGAAGCCAGGGCTCCCCAGGCACAGGAGCAGATGAGCTCCAGCCCCAGAAAACTAGCTGTGCGAGCTGGGGAGGGGTGTCAGTCCACCTCGCCAAACCTCAGGTTATCGGATATGAGGACAGTGACGTCTCCCCAGACCGATACCAGGTCTGCCCTGGCGCCTGGCCTTGTTTTAGGTCCTTCTTACACCCATCCTCCCACCCCCAACCACCACCCCTGAAAGTTCCTCCTCACCAAGAGCAGGCCCACAGCGCCTAGTGCTGGGAGCAACTGTGACAATGATTTGTGCAAACTCTGGGGGTCTCCTGACAGCTCCCTCCTCTCAAAGCTCTGCCCAGCTCCTTACCAGCATTCCTCTGCCTGCCAGTCCCAGCCTGATGAGTTTCAAGTTCTCTGTTCCTTTTGGAAATTAGACTCCTTCCCCAGGTTTTCTTTTCACATGCTATTGTATGCCCTGGGTGGGGTGGGAGTTTGGCTTGGATTCACTTATTGGACCAGCTGGTGGACCAGGACTGGGGTCTGCAAGGTCGAGCCTGTGGCGTGGTCCACAGCAAAGCAGGGAGGCTACGCCGGAGCTGCGCTCGTCTGCGTTCCCAACCTCCTGATCTTCCTTCCGGTGTGTCTGTGCACGCATGCGCGCTGATAAGGAAGCACGCGCTGTCTTTACGGCCAATGGTACTGCACTGTGAACTAAATGTATTGGAGACACAAGCCCACATGCGTCTTGCTGGTGGGGGTATGTGACCAGAGACCCTGGAGAGGCTGGACCACAGACCAGAAGGAATGCGGGTTTTCTTTCAGCATCTGGGACAGGAACGAGGAGGGGTGACTGAAGGGCATACTGTGGAGGCACCTGCAGCAGCCCAGGTCACCAACTAGCTGGTCAGCTGCAGGAGGTGTTGGCGACCATGTGGCCCTTGCCCTTCCTTGTTCAGAGCACACCAGAGAGGAGGTCCTTACTCCAGGCCCCACAGCCACCTAGTGGCAGAATGGGGCTCTTTTCTATGTGAATTTAAGAATTTGTTTTCAGTTATAGTCGATACTCATATTAGTTTCAGGCGTACAGTGTTACATGTATGTAACTTACGCAGTGATCCCCCATAAGTCCAGTGCAGAATGGGGTTCTTCATTCTTAGTCCATTGTTGCCGGGCATCCAGCTGTTCATTTATTCCCTCATTATCTGTCAACAGGTACTCATTGGGTCTTCCTGCTGGGCACCAGCATGCTTTTTGCTGAAATGCATTGCTGCATTTGTCCATTTATTTCCTCATTTCACCCAGTAAAATTTTTAGTGAGCCTCTACAATGCTGGCACTTTCAGGTCCAGCAACTCTCCGATGGACACTGCGATGCCCCTTGTGCTGGAGAAGCTGGCAGTGCTGTCATCTAGGATCTAGATGACTGTCCTCCGAAGGAAGGCCCAGGCAGGTCATTCAGACGCAGCAGGTGGTGACACACTCGCCAGCCCCCGCGTGTTCCGTTAGAGACGGTGTGGCTGTAGCGTCCGTTTCCGCGTGCAAGCGCCTGAGCCCCACTGCGCAGGCGCAAGGCTAGGTAGGCTCCTCTCTGTAGCTTTGGAAAAGCCGCTCACGCGTCTCAGTTTTAGCGTCGGGAGAATGGGGACAGTGAAGACACCTACCTGTGCCAGTCAGAACGAGAAACCTCTCCCAGGTCTCGGTGGCTTAAAATACAAAGGTGATGTTTGTCATGCTCCTTGTCCCCCTTGACTGCGAGGGGCTCAACTCCTCCCATCCTCACTCTGGAGCCCAGGCCCTGCGGCAGAGCAGCCACCAGCAAGGGGACTCTAGCAGCCCAACAGAGAAGGCACGTGCTGGATACCGCCAGCACGTCCTTCCAGAAATACCCTGGTCCCCTCGGCCACATGGCCGCACCGTCTCTAAGCAGGCAGGCAGTGCCATTGTACCATGTGCCCAGAAAGAGCGCTGGCCATATTTAGTGGCCCACGTGGTCACATTTGCTGGTGAGGCTGTGAGGTGAAACCTGGTAATCACATCACATGCCACAACACAGGGCACGTTACCAGGACTCATTGGTGATGGTAGTTATTTTTAACCCCAGCAACAATCAGCTGCTCTCATTACTCACTGCGTTCAACAGCCTTACCCGAGGGACCAACCCCGTTTAACTGATAAAGAAATAGGCTCAGAGGGGGGGACTGACTCCCAGGGGCCCCCAAGTAGTGATCTGCTTTGGCCGACCCAAATACTGGGCTTCCAAACACTCCGAGTCCAGTATTTGAATCCGGCCTGTCCAGCTGCAAAGTGTGTACCTCTGTGATGCCATCGAGCCGGCTGCCTCATGAGCCCCCGCACTGTGTCCCGTCCTTGCAAAGTGCCCCGTCTGCCAGTTACTCAGGAGAACCAGTGATGCTGATGAATGTCCCTTAATCTACCTCCTGACTTGGCAGAGGAAGGACTGCAGCCCAGAGGGGGAGGTGGTTTGCTCCAGGCCACACAGCCAGGGCGGGGCCCTCCCTCATCACACTCACTGGAGTGGGATTTGAATTTACTTGTGCGGGCCCGGTAGTAGCCGGTGTGTTCCTGGAGCACTGAGGTGACAGTATGCTTTCGCATTTTAAGTCACCCATGTTGTGAACCATTCTTGGGTGTTCTGTGTGGCCTGCATCCATGTAAGGGTGACCCAGGGCCACAGGGGAGGGCACAGAGCCCTGCCCCAGGGTGAGTGAGGCCAAGCAAGGCAGCATCTCCCCGCTTGGGCAAAACGTCCCAGAAGCAACTCCACACACAACCACCAGGTGGCGAGTCCCACAGCCCAGCCACAAGCCCAGCAGGGGGCGCAGGGCAGCCCACGTCCACACCTGCTGAGTCTACTCCATCTGTCCACCCCCATCCCCACCCCTGCTTAGCGCATTCTTCCCTCAAGCACCCCCAGTGAGATTTGTGGCCTTTTCCCATGTTTCCCTGGGGTCAGTCGGAGCATCTTCCCTAATGTCTTCCCTGACTAGGCCACGGAGTCAGCAGAAAGGAAAAGTCGAGAGAAAAACCAAGAGCAAGAGGACAACCTGGCAGAGATCTCCAACCTGTTGCGTGGGGACCTGCTCTCAGAGAACCCGCAGCAGGCAGCCAGCTCCTTTGGGCCCCACCGCGTGGTCCCGGACCGCTGGAAGGGCATGACCCAGGAGCAGCTGGAGCAGATCCGCCTGACGCAGAAGCAGCAAGTGCAGGAGAAACTGGTGCCTGCCCCACCCCCATGGCCAGCAGACTCGCTTCCTGCCACCTCCCTCCAGGACATTAGTCACAACTGCTGTAACCCTGGCCCGGTAGCTGCCATCAAGCGGCTCACGGGCCAGTGGGGGAGATGACACGGGCCAAGCAATCCCTGTCATGTAGGATGTGGCTTGGGCAGCGAGTGCTAGGGAGAGAAATAAGGCCGGGGGAGAGGGGATGGAGGATGCTGGCCAGAGGAGGGTCAGCAGGGGACCGAGAAGTGACATTGTCACAGAGACCAGAAGGGGGGCGGGACTGAGCCCTGCAGACGTCTAGGGACAGGGTGGCCAGAAAGGGTGAACTGCCAGGGCCAGGACTGCTGGGCCTGTTCTGGGAAGAGCAAGGGGCTTGGTGGCCGGCGTGTGTGAGGGGCAGGCCGAGGAGGCCGGAGAGGCGGGGGTCCGGGGCCTGGCAGGCCCCACGAGGACTTAGTGTTGTCCTGTGACTGAGGTGGGGACAGTGCAGGTGTGCAGCGGAGGACCCCCTGCGGTGAGGCGGAAGAAGAGAGATCCTTGGGTCCTGAAAGCAGCGATTTTGACCGATTTTCAGCCTTTGGGAACATCTAAGACAAAACACAAAGGGCAGAAACCCCACATAAAGCCTCACCACTCAGAGCACCCCTCCCCCGTGCCCCCCACACCTCCTCTTCCACTCGTGGAGGTAACTGGGGGAGTCGAGGCCAGGTGAAGAATAGTTAGGTTGTCTTTTCTCGGTCCGGGCCAGAGTGTCCCCGCACCATCTGTATTCTTGACGAAAGCATCTGTGTCACAACGCAGGGCCTGTGAGTGGCCTCATTTTGCAGGAGAGGAATCTGAAGTTCAGAGTGGTCATGTCACTTGGCCTGTAGGTGGCAAAGCCAGGCACCAGCCAGCCTGCCTTTTGGTCTCTGGGTGAGGGCCTGGGCCCCTGGCATCCGGTTCACTCCCCGCCTCCTCTGGTCAGGGATGCCCTGCCCTAAAGCCTGAGGAAGGTGCTTTAGGTGTCCGACCAGGTAGAGGCCCAGCCCCTCTAATCCGGTTTCATCTAGGAGTCAGGGTTTTATAGAAGGGTCTGGAAACCAGTCAGCAAGGAATGAGCTGGGATGCAGAAATTCACCCCCGAGATCATGGGCCTGTCGTCCTGCATGGGGCTGTGACATTGGTGAATTCTAGAAGCAACCAGGCCACCCCAGCGTTCAGCCAGGGGCGGCAGGGGGTCCTCTGATTTCCCGCATGGTGCTGCTTACTGACCAGAGCCTCGGTGTCCCCCAGCTGGCCCTCCGAGCCACTCAGCCTGGCTCTTCTGGAGGGACAGGTGGTGATGAGTCACGTCTCCTCTCTCCAGCGGCTACAGGAAGAAGAGTACCAGCGAGACAGGGGCCTGGACCGGCAGAGGGTTCAGACTGCCCGCACGGCTCTGCTGTTGGAGCGGCAGCAGCGGCGGCAGCAGCGCGACCTGCGCAGAGCCCTGGACCGCAGCAACCTCAGCCTGGCCGAGGAGCAGCTTTCGCAGTGAGTGCTGGGCGAGGGCTGGGCAGGCCCGGGGAGCCCAGGCCGAGGGGGCTGGGAACGGGTCGGGGTCAGGGGGTGGCGGGAGGTGGGCGCTGACCAGCAGGGCCCACGGAGCAGGCTCTGCACTTTCCCGGCCCCCTGACCCTAGTCTTTCCCACCCAGAGGGCCCAGGACCCCTGGTGTGGAGTCCCCCAGAGAGACCCACGGTAGCAGTAGTTTGGGCTGTGGCACCGCCTCCTGGGGAAGATGCAGACAGAAAGGAAAGAAGGGCCCAGAGCTAAGAGGCCAGAAACAAAGGGCGTGGAGACCACCAGTCCCAGAGTCCCAGACCTGGTGACAGAGATCCCATCACGCCCACATCCCCGAACACCCCTCCCTGGGGGATCCTCTCCTGGGCCCCAGGGACCCCAGTGGCCAAGACTCAGATGCTGGTGACGCGGTACTCAGAGGGCACCAGCGCCAGAGGAGGCCCCGGGTGGCCGGAGGTGTGGAGGAGGAGGGCGCCCCTCGCAGCCTGGAGTCTCTTCCTTGCCACAGACAGGCCCAGGCCCGAGAGCGGCTCAGCGCCCCCCTGCAGGCAATGCCAAGTGCAGGTCGGTGGGCGAACATGTCACTGAAACCCACGTTGTTTGTTTCCTCGTGTATCCATCCATCAAGCTCTGGCTTGAACTTAGAAGGGACCCCCCTGCATGTTCGCCAGACATCTGACCCCTTTTGCCAGTGGGTCCATTGTCACTTCCGTTGGAAGCCTGAGAGGAGCGCTGAGACCTGATCTGACAGAAGTCAGATGGAACGAGCAGGTGTCTTCATAGCCACACCTGCGGACACGGAATCCGAAATACCCCCAGTATCTCGCCAAGGAGCTGCCCCTTTCCACCGGGACCCGCAGAGCCGGGCACATCCTGGGGATACACTGACCAAAAAAACAGACAGGTGGACTGCTTAGGAGGCCAGGCTTCTGCTGATCGTTTCTCTCCTTGTTTTACTTTCAGGAAGAAATATATGAAGGAAGTCTATACAAACCAACCCACTGAAGATTATTTCACACAATTTAACACAGGAAGTCGATAATGAAAAAGACACTTCCTCCCCCTCTGAATTGTTTTGTATCGAACGCGGTAACCTCGAAGGGCCCATTTATTAAAAAAATATTCTCACTTCTTGGTCGACAAGTGCCCTTGAACTTTATTCTCCCACACTGGACAAAACGTTTGTTAAACTCTCCCACGTATTTCTATGAGGAGCATTAGTTTCTGTTCGGGGCAGCCCGGAGGGTGTCCCACAGTAGTCTGGGTGGCGTGGGGACAGGGCAGAGCAGACACGGCCCTGCGAAGTTTCCTTCTAGGGACAGCTGTGGGCCCATGTGTGGTGTGGGCTCCAGGTTCAGCGGCTGCAGTCACTGACACGCACGGCTTGAGTTCTGGGCAAGGCTCCATTCTACACGCTTCATGTGGAATAAACTAGTTCCACCCTCACGGCGGCCAGAGGTGGGTCTTTTTATCACTCCCACATACCAGGTGAGGAGCCCGAGATCCAGACGTGTTAGGTGACCTGCCCAAGCTCACACTGACGAGCAGCGCGGGACTGCGGCTGAACCCTCAGAGTCTGGCTCTCCCCACCTCACCCCGGCCTGCCTGGTCCCGGGAACACAGACCCTAATTGAGGGCGGCTTCAGCACATCAAGCTTACTTCTTGGCCTTGCGAAATGCCAAGTGAGCAGTGCTACCCTGGTGCTGTGTATGTCCACCTGCAGTCCCAGGAAGGCTCCCCGGCTGCTGCCACCAGGTCGCACTTGGGCCAGCAGGGAGGCGTGAAGGTCAGGCTCTCGGCCTTTAGGACCCAGTGGAAAGCGTGCATTTCACCCCCCTGCTCAGGTCCCATTGGTGGGAATGTAGACATGTGACCACAGCTTGCTCCAGTGGAGTCCTGTAATTGGGCAGTGATTCCATGATGGTGTAGACTGTGGAAAACAACCAGCAATCTGCTAGTCTTGAAGAGAGACTTGAAGTTTTCCAGAGGGAGGGTGAAGGGAGGCATTTTACACTCAGTGTGTGTGGGGGGCAGGGGGTCTCCAGTAATGGGGTCTCTCGCTCTAAGCCCAGCCTAACTGGATTCTGTCCAGTTACTTTTTTCTTCTCCATGTGGGTTTCTGGAGGGGCCACATGCACGAGGCTGGTGACAAATGGCAGTTCCTGGTGGCAGCTATCGTTAGCCACCCTGGAGCTGGAGACACCAGTGCTGGCACTTAGCTCTCACTCCCCCCAAGCCCTCTAAATGCAATCCTTGCTCTTCCCATACTCCAGCCCGGCCGCTGGCGGATTTAACCAAGCCCGAGGGTCGGCAGCAAAAGGTTTTCTTAGGCTCCACCGAGTAAGAAATGCCAATCAGCCACAAAGTTAGACTGTATAGAGCTTTATTGGGGTTTGCACGCCCTCAGGCGAGGCTCCCTGGCCGGCAGAGTGAGGCCGAGGAAGTTCCGCCCAAGCAGGGAATGTGGCGGGATTTTATTTTGGTTGGCTCTCTTCGTAGGAGCTGGGGATTGGTCCCCTTTGAACAAAGCAGCAATACATCATTGGTGGTTCTCTTTGGGCTCAGGTTGCTATGCAGTTGCTATGGGGATATCCGCTTTGGCAAAGCCCGCCCTCTGGGCTCCCAGGTTTGACTTCGCGGTCTTTTCCGGGTTGTAGTTCAGCCGCCATTTTGTCCTGCGCGCCCATCCTGACAGGCAGGTTCCCAGGTGGGTCTGCTGGGGCTGGGCTCTGGTCGCGTGAACACCAGCACCACAGTGCGAGCGAGAAGTGTTGGGGCGTCGTCTGCTGCAGGCCGCAGGTGGGGGGCCTGGGGGCCGCTCAGGGTGCAGTGGAAGGCGGGCCTGTGGCCATTGCCTGAGATGCAGGCAGGGCCAGATGGAGCAGGCCGAGGACTTGAACCAGAGGGCACGGCCACTGCCATAGACCAGGGAGCAACGCACCGATGTGTGTGCGGCAGGAACGAGAAGGCTCCAGACAGGCCTGCTCTGGAGGTGGACCCCACTGCCGCCCGCCCAGTCCAGGCGCCCAGGGGCTCCGCAAGGGCAAAGCATTTGGGCGGATGATCAGCTGGGGATGTGGTTCACACCCAGCGGGTGGGGGGAGGCTGCAGTGTTACGCCCGGGAGGGGGAGCAGGCAGGTGGATGCCTCAGCACCTAAAGGGCGTGGGCACTCTCTAGGCGCCTGACCTGAGCAGTGAGTGGACGAGGAGCAGGGCTCCACCTTGTCTGGCAGGCGGTGGTGGGGGGTGGGGGGCTCCCACCGTGCCAACTGCTCCCTGGATGCCCGCTGAGCAGGTTTCTGCCACCTTGAGGCAGCCACGCACGCCGCCCCATAGGCCCACCCTGACACACACCCCCGACTGCAGGGCAGAGACATCCACCTCCACCCGTTACAAACATGTCTCCTAGGAATCACAGCATCATCACTGCTGCTAAGGGTTCCCAGATGTCCTTGCTTTTTGAGCAGGGGCCGCCTGTTCCTAGAGTGATGGCCAGCAGCAGGGACACTCCCTCTGAGGAGGCAGGTTGTGGGCACATCGGTTCCCTGGGGCTGCCATAGCAGCCTCCACAAATAGGGGCTTAAATGACAGCAACTGCAGCTGCTCACAGTCTGGGGGCCAGATTGCAATGGGCGGGGCTGGCTCCTTGGGAGAGCTGGAGGACACGGTTCCAGGCCTGCCCCCACCCCACCCCCCGCCTCTGGGTACCAGCTGGCGACCTCTGGCGTTCCCTGGCTGGTAGACTCATCATCCTGATGGTGGCCTCCACCTATTATACATGGCGTCCTCCCTGTGTGCGAGTCTGTTCGCATTTCCGCTTTGTATAAAGGAGGGCAGGCGGTGGACGGTGACTGCCTCTACGGATTGTTGGTCCTCTGGTGTCGGCTGGGGCAGGGCAATGAGGTGGGAGGTGGGAGGCCATGTTGGTTCCTTCGGGGCACGGTGCTCTTACCACCCTGGGTGCTTCCAGAGGCTCTCCCACCGTCTAGCAGGTGACCTAGGTATATAAGCAGATGCAGAAACCTGGAATCGAAGGGCCAACATGGAGAGGCTTGCTTTAACTCTTGAGTTTTGTATCATAAAATATAATATAAAATATTAAAATTGCTTATATTTTTCATATGTTTTATTGATTATGCTAATACAGTTGTCCCATTCCCCCCCTTAATTCCCCTCTGCCCTGCACCCCCCCCACCTGCATTCCCCCCCTTTAGTTCATGTCCATGGGTCATATATATGTTCTCTGGCTTCTACATTTCCTATACTATTCTTAACCTCTCCCTGTCTATCTTCCACCTACTTATTCTCTGTATCTTTTCTCCCTCTTTCTCCTACCACTCCCTGCTGATAACCCTCCACGTGGTCTCCATTTCTGGTTCTGATTCTTTTCCTTTTCTAGTTGTTTGTTTTGTTTTTGTTTTAGGTTTGGTCGTTAATAACTGTGAGTTTGCTGTCATTTTACTGTTCATAGTTTTTATCTTCTTTTTCTTAGATAAGTCCCTTTAACTTTTCACATAATAAGGGCTTGGTGATGATGAACTCCTTGAACTTGACCTTATCTGGGAAGCACTTTATCTGCCCTTTCATTCTAAATGATAGTTTTGCTAGATAAAGTCATCTTGGATATAGGTCCTTGCTTTTCATGACTTGGAATACTTCTTTCCAGCCCCTTCTTGCCTGCAAGGTTTCTTTTGAGAAATCAACTGACAGTCTTATGGGCACTCCCTTGTAGGTAACTGTCTCCTTTTCTCTTGCTGCTTTTAAGATTCTGTCCTTGTCTTTAATCTTGGGTAATGTAATTATGATGTGCCTTGGTGCGTTCCTCCCTGGGTCCAACTTCTTTGGGACTCTCTGAGCTTCCTGGACTTCCTGGAAGTCTATGTCCTTTGCCAGATTGGGGAAGTTCTCCTTCATTATTTTTTCAGATAAGTTTTCAATTTCTTGCTCTTCCTCTTCTCTTTCTGGCACCCCTATGATTTGGATGTTGGGACGTTTAAAGATGTCCCAGAGGTTCCTAAACCTCTCCTCATTTTTTGAATTCTTGTTTCTTCATTCTGTTCTAGTTGAATGTTTTTCTTCCTTCTGGTCCAGACTATTGATTTGAGTCCCAGTTTCCTTCCCATCACTGTTGGTTCCCTGTGTATTTTTCTTCATTTCACTTTTCATAGCCTTTGTATTTTCCTCTAATTTGTAACCATATTCAGCCATTTCTGTGAGCATCCTGTTTACCAGTGTTTTGAACTGTGCATCTGATAGGTTGGCCATCTGTCGCTTAGTTGTATTTTTTCTGGAGCTTTGATCTGTTCTTTCGTTTGGGCTTTTTTTTTTTTTTTTGGTCTGGGCATGCTTGTTAGTAGTAAGGGCCGGAGCCTTAGGTGTTCACTGGGCGGGGCAATCACCTCACTGTGTTGTGATGCTGTGTGTTGAGGAGGGGTCCGAGGGCGAACAATGGTGCTTGCTCCACTCTTTGCCAGTTTTCAGTCCCTTCTGCCACTTCCAACAAGCAAAGTGCGCCCTTCTGGTGCTGATTCCTGGGTGGGTGGTTGTGTGGACATTCTAGGACCCTGTGGGTCTCTCCAATGAACTCTCCTGTGAGGCTGGGGGTTTTTCCCGCTGCCACCTCAACCCCCACAGGTGTTTTCAGTCAGATGATTGAGGCTTTATTTGCCCGCTGGGACCCTGGGTTGCGCAGTCTGGCTCCCCAGTTGTTTCTCCCGGTGTATCTGCACGCAAATGTGGGACTGCCCGCTCCCCCAGCCACTGCCTCCCCACCAGTCCTCTCCCCCTGGCTGCCCATCTCCGCCCCTCCTACCATCTGGGTGAGCATTTCTTCTTTAACTCCTTGGTTGTCCGACTTCTGTACAGTTCAGTTTCCTGTCAGTTCTGGTTGTTCTTTGTTTTTAAATTTGTTGTTGTCCTTTTGGTTGTGCAAGGAGGCACAGTGTGTCTACCTATGCCTCCATCTCGGCTGGAAGAAAAGATAAAAAAATATTTCAAAAGGAACGGGAAAACTGTGCATACTTACTTGCCATAGGTGCGCCCTCTGCTGGTAACCAGTGGCACAACACATTCCCCAGGGTTCTCTGGCAGGAAAAGGGGCCTGGAGAATAAAATGACGGTCCCCGGGCCCCAGTGCTGGGCAGATTCTAGCAATCCTGGGGGGACACTGCTGGACGAGCTTCATGAGTGAGCCCTGGCTGGGAGGCAGCGCCCAGGCATGGAGCCCTCTCCGTTACTCCCCTCTGAACAGGCATTACAGTTCTACACACAGGCACACACCACCCAGGGCACTTTATTTTGTTTTGTTTCCCTATTCTCCCCCAACCTTTTATTACAAAAATTTCAAACATAAAGAAAAATGGAGGGAAGTGTACCGTCTGCATGCATATACCCACTACCTAATTCTACAGTTAACATTCGCCTCACTGCCGATCTCTGCCCAGACTGGCTTTTGAAAACTCCAGTTATACGCTGCTTACAGAAGAAGAGACACCTGAAACGAAGCGGCAGAAAAACGAGGCTGCGTTTCTCCTGGTTTCACAGTGGAGGAGGCCGGAGCGGAGGAATTGCTGGCTTGTGGAAGGGCACTCAGCTGGGGACACGCGAGCTGGTTTCCAAACAGATAACCTGAGCCCAAAGCCACACTCGCCTCCACCAGCCCCCCGCCAGTGAGCCCACCACCCTCCCTACCAGCCTTGCCTCCACTGCAGGAACCAATCAGAAACACTGCACCTGCCCTGGTAGGCGTGGCTCGGTGGGCGGAGCATCGTCCTGTAAATGGAAAGACTGCGGGTTTGATCCCTGGTCAGGGCACATGCCTGGGTTGTGGGCTAGGTTCCCAGTTAGGGGTGTGTGACTGTATTTCTCGAACTTGATGTTCCTCTCCCTCCCTCTCTCTCTAAAAGTAAATGGGTGAAATCTTTAAAAAGCAAACAAACATTGTACCCGACTCAACAGTATACACAAAGCAATTCTATGCATGTGAAATTTTAGAATTAACTGGGACCGGGTGGTGGGCGTTGACGGCGAGGGAGCGTGAGGTAACTCTCACGGACTGATAGGAATGTAGAGGGAAAAAAAAGAGAAATCCCCACCGCACCTCTGCCCAGACCTGGAATGGAGATGCCGGAACACTCGCAACCAGACAGCGCCCCGCTAGGTCGCTGTGTGCCTGTACCCTCATCCGCCAGCAGGTGGCACTTGTGCTTCACACGCATCTGCCCCTGCAAGCTCCAGAGTCCCCGGCATCCTTCGCGTCAGTCCCTCGTCCCCTGGGCAGACAGAGGAGGCTGGTGTGGAGGCGGTCGTCCCACTGTGACAGCCAACTCAGCGTGCTCACACAGTGGGGCGGCTGGTCCCCACGCTCTCTCATGCTCATGGGTGGGAATGTTGGAGAGGAGCCTCCAGAGGGCATTTTCCAGAGGCATCTTCCCGACCTTCTATTCTGTGTCCCATGATGTTAAGACAAGAATGAAAGGAAGTGGGAGGAAGCCCGGCCAGAACAGGACCGTGAGAAGAAAGTTGCAGGCTGGGAACTTCCTCTGTGCTAACCCCCGCCCAGCAAAGGCCCAGGTGTCCCCCCCCCCCCATGCTTGTCCAACCTTTCCCCGAGGTCTGGCTGCCCTGTCTTGGAACCTCGCCACCCCTCTGCCCAGAGCTGGCAAAGTCAGGTTCGCCCACCTTGTGTCTTGTGGGCCTGCTTTCCTTATCTTTTGGCAAATGACCCCAGCACTGGTCACGGCCCCAGAAGGTGGACATGGACGGCTGCATGTGGGCAGACGGGATGCCGGTGACTCGGTGGGTCTTGTTATCAGACCTAGAAAGCTTTCCAACCACACTTGCTCTCACAGTGCCAGAATGGACCCCAATCTGTCATCCACAATCGTTGGGGACCAAGTAGTCTAACGCCCATGGGAGAAAGATCGGCTGGGGCCATCTCCTCCAGTGGAACTGGTCACTTGTCAAGTTCCCACAGGGCTTGTGGGCTCAACAAAGGCACCTTTGCTGACAGGTTTTCCCACTGGACCTCGAAGAGCCCAAGGACAGGACTGACAACCATCTGGGGCCTTCCCGGAATTAGCCAGGAGCCAGCCGGCCACCACTGAGTCTCTCACTCAAGGTCACGTTGTCCTTGGCTTGCTCATCTTGTAAGTGGCCCCAAATGGACACTTTCAGCTCCAGGCCCACTGCCCACTGGCCCCATCTCCAGGGCCAGGGAGCCTGGTTGGACCAGGTCATTCTCAGACACGGGTGGTCCATCGGTGAAAGCCCCATCCCTGCTCCCCTCTGCTGTGGCCACGGCTTCCCTGACCTTGACTCAGACCCGCTAGGCCAGCAGGCCCAGAGAGGAACAGAATTTGGTCCCTCTCAATTCCTTTCCTGTGGCCCTGTGCCCATGAGCCGGGTGGGAGATGCAGAAAGGCAGGCCTCGGGGTTTGGATCTGGAATTAGCTGCACCTGGCCCAGTCTCTCTTGCCTCCTCCCCAGGGCCCCTGAGCCATGCCTGGTGCAGCCCCCCTTTCCCCAGGGTCCAGGAGGGCCCTGGAGGTTTCCGGGGGCTCAGACTATCAGCAACCTGATGGAGACCTCATGCCGTGATGGGAGCTGGTGGGGGGGAGCCTGCAGAGGGGAGGGAGGGGTCTGGGCCTATGGGAGGACAAGGGGATGCTGGCATCGCCTCAGGCCCAGGCTCAGCCTCCATCTCTTCACATGGCTTCAGCCAGGTAGCTGTGTGTCAGTGAAGCTCAGTCTTCCCTGCTGTAAAATGGGATGACGACACTGACCTGTCTCTCAAGGTGACCAAAAGGGCTCAAAGAAGCCCTCCGGGACAGGGGCTAAGTGGGCGGGGCTGTGTCTCCCAGCCTCAGATCCCTGCTCTGCCTCTGACTGGCTGTGAGACCTGGAAGAGTGACCGGGGATCCCCGAGGCTGGGTTTCCACGTCTGTAAAACGAGTGCATTATCACCCCAGAATTATGAGAATTCAGTGAGATAATTTGTTAAAGTGCTTGGCATATAAGATGATCTTCATAAATGTTAGCTATTAATATATTTTTTAAAATTCATATTTGAGAATACCCTCAACTCGTGGGTGGAGAATACTCTATCAGTAATGTGATATGAAAGAACTCCAAACTGCTAACGTAAAATCTGACCAAGGGGAGGATAAAGTTCTCCATTAAAGTTCAGAACGTTAAAAGTTCTGCACAAACATTTTTCCATTTCCGTCTTGCAGAAGCCCCCTTTCGCTGTAATAAACCATGGAACCTTTGGAAGGAAACGTCAAATGAGAAAACTTGGCGTGTCCTGCCTCGTGACACTCAGCTGCATTTTCTCTGGTCACCAGACTTTTGGTGAGAGCCATCTGTGCTCCTGGTGGTGTGTGGGGTCTGGACACAGTGGGGCTGGGATGCCCGGGCCTTTGTCCCCAAGTTCAGTGACATCAGAAGACCCTAGGACCATCCGGATGAAAAGTCCAGATCAAATCGACCACAGGCTGGCTCTCCACCCAGAAACACCCTGGAAAATGGATCTCTGGAGGAGGAGCCAGCAACCACTTCTTGGAATCGTAAATGTCCCAGGGCTGCTGCAATCCTTCAGATTGTCTTGTTTTCTTTGTGCAAGGAAGCCAAGATTTTAATGCTGCATCTGGGTGAGTATCGTTTGATAATAAGAACCAAATGTTGTCAGGGGAAATGACTGGAAATTACACTTGGGAGGAGAATGTGGGGTTTTGGATCGCCTCTTGGAAGTCAGGGCTGAGAAACAAACACACAAGACATTTTGCCTATAAATCTCCCCGGGATGTTGCAATGCTCGGGTTTCCTGCCTCCTCCCCCCGCAGCCGCTGGGAGGCCGGGTGGAGGGTCTTGGGGCGGGCGTCCACCAGCGGACAGCACGTTTTCCACAGCCTGGTGAGACTGCCCGCCCCTGCCCTTCTCTGAGTGCCCTCTCTTCCTCCTGCAAGGAATCTCCGCCTGGCTGTCCCACAGGCACCTCAAACTCACCGCGTCCAAACTGAACCACTCACAGTTTCCCCCAAACCTGCCCTTCTGTCTGCAAATTCCACACCGACAAAGGGTATGGCCTGTCCTGGGCCAGAACCCTGGGAGTCATTCCCGATCCCCCCACCCACCCACCCACCACGCCCTTCTCTCTCTGATTTGGTTCCCGCATCCCCGTGCCCCCCACCCCTGTCCCGGTTTCGGGTCCTCCAGAGTCTGGTCCAGTGCTGCAGCCTCGCCTCACCCCACCTCCCCCAGCCTGCTCCTCTCCCTCTCCAGCCACAGTGGAAAAACCGAATCCCATGTGGCTGTGGCCCTTTTGGGGAACTGAACTGAAAAATGCAAATGACAATATAAACTCTTATCCAGGATTTAGTACTAGTACAATGGGGGTCTCCCAGGAATTACCCGGACACTCTGGGTGCGACTCTGCCCCTTCCTGCCGTCCACCATGTCCTGGCAGTGAACCTGATGGTCTGGTGGCCAGGTCCTGGCACCTGTGCTAGGCCAGGCCGGAGACGGGGAGGTGACTCAGACGCAGCCCTGCTGAAGGGCTCTGAGGATGGGCGCTTAGTAACGGCTGGAAGGAAATTTCCACCAGGAGGGGCCAGAGAGGGGCAGGGGTGGCTTAGGAAGAACCTCAAGCCCTGAGGAGCCCCAAGGGTGGACTGGTGCCCGTGGCTGGGGACATCCTCAGGGCATCAGCAGGACAGTGGGTGGGCAGAGCTGGGTGTGAGCCCCAGAAGGCAGCCCGTGCGCTCTTCCAGCCCCGCTTTCCAAACGCAGCGGCCCTTCCCTTGGGCTTTGTGCGTGGGAACCCTGGGTGGCCGCCTGGGCCCCGGCCGGCCTCTCCGTGGTGCCGGGGGCCTGCCCACAGCCGCCTGTGGAGGCTCTGGTGAGTCACGGATCTGTACATTTGCTTCCTTTCCCTTTGTTCTTAGAAGGCAGCCAGGAAATGAATATTTGCTGGGTAAATGCATACTCCTCATTTCCCTAAAATGGCTCCCCACCAGCCTACCCTGAGGCACCCAAAGGGCTGAGCTCGTGAGCACAGGGCCGGGTTTTGTCAGCCTGAGGATGACTCTGGCACTGCCGGCCTCTGGGCAGCTGTGCACTGGCATCTGGCAGGGCGAGTCCTCACTCTCCACTCGTCACTGTGAATGGACCGCCCTCCCCCCTCCGAACACCAACGTCCTGCCGCTGCTCCCACTCAGTGCTCAGCCATCCGTTGAGCACCCATGGAACGCTGCGATGCTTCAGCGAACTCATGATGAATGGTGTGCAGTTTTGTTTCGGGAAGGCAGGCGCGGCTCTGGGTACCAGCGATCGCAGGGGCCACCGGGGCAGGCCCCCCCGCCCCCTCCCCCTGTGGAGGAGCAGAGGAGGCACTGCAAGCCACCCCAGCTGCAGTTGGGCCTCCTCTGCGGAGCGCGAGTAATTGGTTCTGCATGGCCTGTGATCCTTTGTGTCTGGTTGGGGGGGGTGTGGAATTCGGTGGGACGCCCGCTAACCTGTTCCCAATTAGGGGCTTGCGGGGGGGCTCAGGGCCCCGTTCATTTGCGAAGTGCTTTGGCCAGATTCTGCCTCTTCCTTTGTGGAGACTTCCTCACCTTTTCCTGTAAAAATACAGACTAAAGCCCTGACCCGTGAGGCTCCATGGGTTGAGTGTCCTCCTGCAAAGTGCAAGGTTCCCCTATCCACCCCGTCCCCACCCCCGCCCGTTGGATTCCCGGTCAGGGCACATGCCCTGGTTGTGGGTTCTGTGCCCGATGGGCTGCATGGGGGGGCGACCCATCAGTGCGTCTCTCCTTCTTTCTCCCGCCCTTCCCCTCACTCAAGAAAGAAAGAGAGGGAGAGGGAGGGAGGGAGGAAGAGAAAAAGAAAGAAAGAAAGAAAGAAAGAAAGAAAGAAAGAAAGAAAGAAAGAGAGAGAGAGAGAAAGAGAGAAAGAAAGAAAAGAAAGAAAGAAAGAAAGAAAGAAAGAAAGAAAGAAAGAAAGAAAGAAAGAAAGAAAGAAAGAAAGAAAGAAAGAAAGAAAATGTTTTAAAATGCAGTCTAAAAAATGTCCCTTGGAAGTGAGAAAATGCAAACTCTGCAGTCGGTCGCTATGTTGGCTTTTACGGGAAGGGCTGGAAAACTGTTGAGCCCTGTCCCTCTGCAGCGGACGGTGCCCAGCGCCTGGATGGACACTTCCTCAGCCAGCTGGCTGCCCCCAGGCGCGGCTGGCCACCTGGACTCGAGAGAGAGCTTAGATGGAAACCTTGAAGGAGCAGTCTGTTCTTACCCAGCTTGGACACCATCTTTGCCATCTATAAAAATACACTTGCTATTTTTAGGCAGTTCTATTCACAGGACTCTCTCTTTTTCCTTCAGAATGTTTCTGAGTTTGTTTTTGTCATTTAATATTTTTCCTACCACCTGAGGAAACCATCAAGCCCCTCACATTCCTGAACCAACTTCTCCTGCCGCTTGCTAATTAAAATAAACCTCTGGTTAAGTTACATCGTCCTAATGTATTTGTGGCATCGTGGGAAGCACCGTGCATGTCCCCTGGCCCCTGGAGGCACGGTGCGTGACTGGCATCTGGGGTGTCTACGTGTTCCACGCCAGCGCCCCCCGCGGGCTGCCCCCTCCAGCCCCTGCTGCCGTGTGCTGTGGGCGTTGTCACCACCGCCATCACCGCACGTTCCAGACGGGAAATGGAGCCAAGTGCCAGGGGCGCGGGCACGCTGAGCTCCGCACCCAGACTCGTGAGAGCCGCAGGGCACACGTTTTGGTCGTCCTCTCTTCAAACTCCACATGTTTCGCTTGGATGTGGAGTTCTGCCTGACATCGCCCTGCTCCCAGGAGGGACTCCATTTTAAAAGCTGGATGGGGGCCTGGAAGGGTGGGCCTCCCTCCTAGTTTTTCCCCAGCACCCCAGCCATTACCACGCTTAGAAAAGTCGACTTAGCTCCCAGCCCTTGTCCCGGAAGGGAGGCGACACTGAGGCCCCTTCACGGCTCCTGGGGCCCCAGGACTTGAGTTGAGAAAGTCCCCCTCACCCCCTGTCCCAGTGCAGGGCTTGGCAAAGGGAAACCAGCTGTTGCTCTCCGGGCGGTCTCGACCCCTCACCCAGGCGCAGGGCTTGGCCGTAGGGGGCGGCACCAAGTACACCTTGGAACCCCCAGCCTGGTACCTGTGTGCAGTAAACAGCTTCACGCTGTGTGGCCTGACCACCCTCCTCGGGGAGGCCACCCACCGCGAATGCACCGGCCATGGGGCTTCAGGGCCTGACAAGTGATACCGGGGACGAGACGCTGACAGAGGTCACATTGATGGAGCACCTACTATGTGCCGGGTACTATTCTAAGCACTTCTAGTTGTCTAATTCGTTTAACCTGCCCCACAGCCTTATGGGTAGGTTCTATTATCATCCCCATTTTACAGATGGGAAAACTGAGGTTGCATTTGGGAATTCAGGGATTGTGGGCCCAAGCTTTTAAAAACAGATCTGACCCATCACTCTGCTCAGCCTTTGGGACATCCCTTCGCATAACGTCAGAACAGGCCTGTGTGGCCCCCACCGGCCCCTGAGGGCAGGCTCCTGCCTGCTGCTTCAGCCAGTGTCCCTTAGGGACCCCACACCTGCTCTGCTTCAGCTGCACTCTGAAAACCTAGTCATACCCCTGGGCCTTTGCACAGGCTGTCTGTTCCCCTGGGCTGTCCTCCCCAACCTGGTCTGCCTGGCAAGTACCTCTTCTTCATCTCGCAAGACTTCCTTGACCATCAGTGGCTCCTGCCACATGTACCTGTCACAGAACATCTTGGAGCTTCTCTCCGTCCACCGTCCCCTCCCTCAGTGGGAGCCTGGTGTCCTGGTTCTCTGTGCAGGGCCTGGCAGGGAGCTTCTCTGTGGAGGAGGGCCGGGGAAGAGCTCCGTCCCCCTTCGTCCCCGGCCCCGACCAGCGCCCCCTCCTGGCTCGGGTCCCTCGGCCGGATCCCATACCGCCCCAGGTTAGGCTCCCACTGGTGACTCAGACTGGGAACTGAATATTTGCTGAGACTGAACCAGCATCTCCCTAGGAGTGGTGGTTGCAGGCATCTGAAGGACATGACCTCGCCTGTCTCTCCCACCCGTGTGGGGCGCCTCTTCTGTGCTGGTGTCTGGGCATGTGCAAAATGACCCTGCAGAGGCCTGGGAGAAAGCAGGAGGGCAGTTAAACCGCATGGACACCCCATTCATTGAAAAACAAAAACAAAAACAGAGCAAACCAGAGGCCATGCTCTTGGCAAAGCAGCGTAGGAAACGCCCGGTGGTGGGAGCGTCTGGTCAGCAGCATCTTCAGTCTCCACTTCCTCGTGGGAGCCGAGTGCAGGTCCCTGGAGGCAGCCCCGTGTCGGTGCAAGGCGGGCTCTCCCTGCGTGGGGAGGAGCCACGGGAGGGGCCGCACACACTCCTAAACACTTTGCCCTGAACTGGCAGCGTAACCGCCTCACGTGTCCGCACACTGCGCCGACTGGCTCCCTGGTGCAGCTTCTCAAAACTGCAGCCCTGTGATGTTTTTGGACGTGGGTGTGGGTTGCGCAGTCCTGCCTGGGTGGCACCCCCGGAGCCACGAAATGGTGACCAGCCTGTGGCCACGTGTGCTGGTGCTCACCGAAGTTTCAGGTCCCGAGGAGCACTGGGCTTGGTAGCTCTGCTACCTATTTTGGGGCCACCCAGCCTTGGGGACAGGGTGGGGGCTATAGAAATGGGGAGAAGTGAGTAGACTGAAGTGCTGCCGACCAGGCCCGACTGCCCAGACGTGACCCTGGCTGACTGGGCTGCTTGTGGGTGGTAAAATGGGGGGAGGCAGCATGGCTCCCAGGCTCCTTCTGGCTTGGCCGTTGGCGGGTGGCGGCCTCTTTCACGGTGCAGGAAACACGGGAAGTGAGCCAAGTGTATTCGTGTGTGGGCCAACTCACAAAGGGCTGTCACCACCCAGGACCGCAGCCTGGGGGCCTGACCTGACAGACATCTGTTGTCCCATGGTGCTGGAGTCCAGGAGTCCCCAGAAGGAGGTGTGGGCAGGGTTGGTTCCTTCCGAGGCCGCTCTCCTTGGGCTGTTGTCCCCCGTCTTCACGTGGTGGTCCCTCTGTGTGTCCTAATCTCTTTTTGTAAGGACACTGGTCAGCTTTTGTTAGGGTGCATCATAATGACCTTACTTTCACTTACACACCCCCTTAAAGACCCAAATGCAGTTGCATGCTGAGGTCCTGGGTCAGGACTTCGACACATGGCCTTGGGGAGGGTGCACCTCCGCCCAGAACAGCCTGCGCATGGTCTGATTAGGCGGAGTCCCGAGAGCTCCGGAAACACCCAGGAGGTGATGCTGGCTGTGCACGTCTGGGTCCAGGGAAGGACTTGGCCGGAGCTGCGGGATTTGGGTGCGGGCGGCAAAGAGATGGTGAGTGGGGCCGCAGGTGAGGAGGAATAGGCCCAGGAGAGGGCATGGGGAGAGGACATCTGGGACCAAGCACCCGGGAGCCTGGCTCGGGGAGTGCAGGTGGGAGCTGGGGCTTCTGGGACAGGAGGGGACCCGGGTGGACAGAGGCATAGAAGGGACCAAAGGAAGGGAAGGCTTCCTAGGCAGAGGGCCTGGGTGCCATGTGCAGCAGCCTCTGTCGGGGGAGGCGCCCTGTATCTCTTGGACATTCATTCCATTTCACGACTTCAGCGGACACTTGGGTGCAGGCTTAGTTGTGCTTTTGTGCAAGTCCTCGGTGCTCACCCCAGGGCCTGGCTCAGGAGCAGAATAAAAACTGAAACATGGAGAGACTTATTTCCTGTTTTCCTTCAGTGCGGGTCGGTGTACTTCCTGGGAGTTAAAGATGGATAACTGTGTCCTTTGATTGACGAGGCTGGTGCTCTCCCCAAGGCCACCCCGCGGCCACATGTGGCTGTGAGCTGCAGCGAAACAGCCAGGCATGCTTTCTGCTTGGAAAGAGAAAAAAAACCCAACCTGGCTGGGCTCGCTGGGGCTTTGTTTAGCCTTCGAACATTGATTGGTTGAGCACATGATGCTTTCCAGATGCTCCCCGCTCCTCCAGCCTGGAGTCCAGCTGGCTAGCGGGGCCCCGCGGTGGGCCTCTCTCGCAGCCCAGCCTCAGCACAGCCAGGCAGCTTTGCTCAGGCCTGGCCCCCAGGCACCCAGCTGCAGCTGTGTGGCTGTGGCCTCACCTCCTGCTGCAGAGGGGGGCCAGGCAGACAGTCCCCACGGGCCCCTCCGGCTCTCACACTGCACGGCTGTGTGCCTCCTGGGTTTGTGAGGCCCCAGAATCAAAGTCAGGCATTTGAGGACCCCCACTGGGTGACAGTAATGGGGCCTTGCCTTTGAAAAGTGCTTGATGATCTTCAGAGACATCTGTCCCAGCCTACCGCCCCAGCCCCGGCTCTCTGGGCACTCCAGGGGTGGTTCCCGTGCTGGGCCTGTGGCCTGGATGGACCCCCTCCCGGGGGTGCCAGGCCCCCGGCCCTGGCTGCTTGTGCCCCTGAGCTGCTGGCCTTGGGCGTGTGCCACACACTGTCCGGAGTCAGTGGGCAGGTTTCTTTGCTCAGAGGAATAGCTTTCCTGGATTCTGCTACTTGAACCAATTGGTGAGACACATGTGTCAGAACTTCTTTTTAACTTTAACTTTCAAAATAATTAGATTTGCAGGAAGTCGCAAAAATAGCACAGAGAGATTTTACTGCTTCCGAGAAGATGGGGTAGATGTACTTTTTCCCTCTTCCTCCCACTAAGTACAACTAGAAACTCTGAACACTTTATCTAAAACAAATGTAAGAAGATTCTGGAAGGTCAGGAGAGGCAGGCGGGCTGACTTGGGGCCTGGGGACCCACAGAGCTGGCCATGGGGAGTTCCTGGGGTTTGCTTTGGCTTCCTGCATCCCAGGCTTAGAGCCAAAGAAGCTGACTTCTGGAAATGCCAATGGCCGCCATTGAACAGAGCGCCACAAAAGTCTGCTCTCTGCAGCCAAGGACCAGGCAAGGGCAGCCAGCGAATCGGACAGCTTTTGTACAATAACTGCCCGACTTCAGCTCAACACACACAGAAGGGAGGACGGCCCACCTGCACCTGTGCCAGGCTGTAATGGGGTGCCCAGTGTCCCCACTGGGCTGCCTTCAGAGAAGGCTGGATGCAGCGCCACGCACGAGGCCCCCTCCCCTGGATCAGCAGAGCCATGTGGGAAGTCAAGACTCCTGCCCCGGCTCGGCTATCTCAAGGTATCCCTCCTGCCCCAACAGGGTCTTTCAGAGCAGGCCCAGTTGAGTTGGGACTTTGATCAAGGATGAGCTGGAACAAGGTCACCCGTCCCAGGCCTTGGGGCTCTAGGTGAGAAGTAACGAAGCACTTCCGTCTCCCCCAGCCAGGGAGGTCTCGGCGGAGGCCTGGTGAGGAGCCCGAATGCCACCCCTACCCAGGCAGAATGAGGAGCACCCCTTCTTGGGTGTCAGTGAAGGCTGGGCAGGGAGCCGGGACTTCTGCCTCCCCTGGAAGAGAGGAGGCGGCCCGCTTCCCCTGCCAGAGCCGTGGGGGCCAAGCCAGCTGAAACAGAAGGTTTGAATAAGGCCTGGAATCTCGCATGTAATATGAGAACGTCCTGGTTTCGGTTGAAAATCACTCATCATACTGAGAACCGGGAAGATCTCAAACCGAATGAAATACGACAGTTACTGGATAGCAACTCGGAGATGACGGAGATGGTAGATGGTCTGTTCGGCGAAGATTTCAAAGCGCCCGTGATCAAAATGCTTCCACAGCGCTTAGAGTACGCTTAAAACAAATGGAGAACACAGCTAGTCCCAGTAAAGAAAGAGCGGAGACAGAAAGGGAAGACTGTGCAAACTGGAAGATAGAACAATAGGAATTACCTAACATGAACCACAAAGACACAATAGCCGGGGACAAAATGAACAGAGCCTCAGGGGCCCACGGGGCTCTCACAAAAGACCCGGTATTTGTTATTCCATCAAGTTCTGGGAGGAGAGGAGAACGAGGGTGGAGCTGAAATAATAACCGAAAACTTGCCAAATTTGGCAAAAGACATAAACCTATAGAGTCAAGAAGCCGAGCCAATTCCAAATGTAATAAACCCAGAGAAACCCACACCAAGACACATTGTAGTCAAAGTTCTGAAAACCAAAGACAAAAAAAAAAAAAACATTGAAAGCAGCGAGGGAGAAATAGAAATAACACCTTACCTCTGGGGGAAATAATCCAAATTAGAGCAGATTTCTCATCCGAAATCTTGGAGGCCAGAAAGAAGGGGTCACATTTAACAAGGGCTGAGAGGGATTCAGAATTTTACACTCAGAGAACAAAAGGAAGACCAAGACATTACCACATTAGGGAAACCTATGGGATGTATGTCAGCCGACCTAGCCTTAAAAATTACGAAAGGAAGTTTTCTAAACAGAAAGGAAACAATAAAATAAGGAATCTTGTAAATAAGGAAAGTAAGCAAAAATATGAGAAAAAATATGTTTTTCTTCCTGAGCTTTCTAAATTATGTCCGACATCGAAGCAAAAATTTATAGCACTGTCTGATGTGGTTTTAAGTATGTGTAGAGGAAATATTTAAGACCGTTGTAAACAGGAGAGAGGAAAGACCTAAGGAGAAGTAAGATTTCTGTACTCCATCTAACCAGTGGGAGACACCAATAGAATGTGGTGATTTATGTGCGTAGAATGTCCCTAGGTCAACCACTAAAGTCATTGCCCAAAGCAATATATTCAAAACACTATACAGCTGAAAGTGGAATTCTAAAAAATGTTCAGATAACACGGAAGGTGACATAGAGGAAAAAGAAAACAGAACAAATTGAAAAAACCAACGTGGCAGATTCAAGCCCTAACATATGAATAATTTAAATTACCTTAAACGTAAGTGGTCATTTACCAGGCACACACAATTAAAAGACAGAAATTGGCAGAAGGAATTTGAAATATGACCCAACTCTGCTGCCTACGAGAAACTCACAACGTTAGAAGGCAGTTAAAAGCAAGGTGGTAGAAAAGGTATATCGTGCCAATATTTTAAAAGGACAGCAGGTGGCTCCTTTAGTGTCAGATGAAGTAGACTTCACAGCAAAGCAAATTGCCTGGGATGGAGAGAGATTATATAACGATAAAAGGGCAAGTCCGCCGGAGAGCTGTACCAGTCTTCCACGAGGCGACATCAAAGGGCTGCCAGATGTGTGAGACGGAACTGCAGGGAGAAATAGATAAATTCTGCAGTCGCATGCGGAGACTTCACCATGTGTCTCTCCACATGTGACAGAACTACTAGACAGAACAGCAACAGAGATGCAGAAGGACCTAACGCCACTGTCAGCTGACAGAACCTTAAAGAATATTCTATGGCTGCCCTGCTCAGCAAGGGCGGAATGCACATTCTCTTAACTGCCAGGAACGTACACCACCAAGATGGGCCCCATCCTGGGCCTGAAACAAACCTCAAATATTTTTAAAGGGATTGGAATCGCACAGAGGATGCATGATGTCACACTAATCACAGTGAAAGCCAAATAGACGCTCATAACAAGAAGATAACAGGAAAATCTCCAGACACTTGGACACAAAGCTGTACTCTTCTCAGTCATCAACGAGTCCAGGAAGAGGTCTCGAGGGGAGTGAAAAAAAAAAAACAAAGTGGACTGAGTTAAAATGAAAATACAACATATTGAAATTTGTGAAACACAGCTAAAGCAGTTCTGACAGGGAAATTTATGGCTCTGAGCACACATGTCCGGAAAGAGGAAAAACCTCAAATCAAAAAAAGCTACGCTTGCACCCAAAGCGACCATAAAAGGAAGAGAGAACTGAACCAGAGCGGAGGAAGGGAGGCAGAGCAGGAAGCAATGAAAACGGGGAGAATCTAGGGAACAAAGAGTTGGTTCTTTGAAAAGAGAACATGGACATACCTGTAGCAAGACGGACAGATTTTTTTAAAAGGGGAGAAAAATACACAAATGACCAAAATCTGGACTGAGGCAGACACCACTGCGGACCCTGGGCAGGTCTGGCTGGGTGACCAGGGCGCCGGGAGCAGCCGACACAGGTCGGATCGACGACAAGGGCCGTCTGTCTCCTCAGAAGCCCCCATGTGGCAGCTCACCTCGCCGAGAGGGGACAGGCCATGGGAACAGCCCTGTAGCTACTTAGAATATTGAATTCAAAAATGTGAAACTCCCCCAAAAGTAGCTTTTAGGCCCAAATGGTTTTACTGAAAAGTCCCACCGAATGTTTAAAGAAGAATTGGTGTTAATAATTACACAATCTCTTCTGGAAAATGGAGGATAGAACACTCTCCAATTCTTATTCTGAAGTTGGCATTATCCTGATTTTGAAATTTATAAAGAGAATAAAATGTCATTTTACAAAAATGAAATGAGAAAACTACAGGCCAATATCCCTTGTGAATATAGGCGCAAAAATCCTTAACAAAATACTAGTATAGAATTTAGCCGCTTACCAAAACAATTGTACCCTATGATCACGTGGAATTTACGGCAGGGACGAAAATCTGGTTTAATACTTGGAAATCGGTCAGTCCACTCATTAAGGGACTGCAGAGGAAAATCATGTAATCATGTCAACTGATGCAGAAAAAGCACTTGGCGAAATTCAATCCCAAACTTTAAACAACTCAGGGCTGGTGTTGCTTGCAGTCCTGCGGTTCGCAAGCCCTGTGAGCAAGTCTAATCCCACATGGGATTTGCTGAGGACGTGGGGGACGAGGACAGAGGACGCCTGGGGGACCCTAGGTGTTTACAGATGACAAGTGGACGCATGGGGCTCTGTCTGTGGCTCTTCACTGACTCAGCCCCTCCTGGGCCCTGCTTTTTCTCTCACTCTTAGTGCCTGACATCACAGCTTCCTGAACACATCGGCATGTTAAAAGTGGGGGTGGGGGCAGTGTGAGGGCACAGGCATCCAAAGGTGCAGGCAGGTAGGCGGTGATGCTGGTGTCATTGTCACCCTGCCGGTCCCTGTCAGTTGGGATTCTTGCTGGCTGTGCACAGGGTCAGGCCACTGTCTGCAGAGGTAGGAGTTCTCTCTCCGGGTTGTCTTGATGCCTTCGCTTGTACCCCCAGGGCTTGGGGAGCAGACTCCCTGAGACGAGGTCACAGCCGTGAGCAGTGTGGCTCGGTGGGCTGGGTGTCATCCTGCAAAGTGAGAGGTCCCTGGCTCAATTCTCGGTCGGAGCACATACCTGGGTTGTGGGTGTGGTCCCTGGTCAGGGGATGTACTAGAGGCAACCGATTGATGTTTCTCTTCCTATCTTTCTCCCTCCCTTCCCCCTTTCTCTGAAAATAAATAAAATGAAATATTTTTTAAACAGAGAAGAGGTCTCAGTGCTTGTCGTCGTCCACGCTGGACTGCTGGAGCCCTTCTCCCTGCGTCTTCGTCTTCTGAGTCTCAGCGTGGACGGGGTCCATCAGCAAACCTCCACTGCACGTCTGTGCTGAGCCGGGCTGGACGCCACGTGCCCAGGGAGGGACCGTATGCAGTACTGAGCGCAGTGCGCTGTCCACACAGCGACCGGAAACCACCAGAGGAAAGCGAGACGACGTGAGCTCACACTCTCCTTCTGAAGGCACGGAAATGCCTTCTACACTTTGCAAGTCTTTCCACTCAAAATTGTTGAAATAGAAAAACCAAGGCCTGTTGCTTGAAAGGAGAGGTTTCAGGACCAGGGGAAATTAATCACGTTGAACTGGGTCGTTTCCAAACACTCATTACTCCGGGCTGCTTTCAAAGGGGCGTCACCCTGCTCCCCGACAGCTCAGAGGGTCGCGGGGGCAGCATGGCCCCTCGCTTTCAGTCCTGGTGGTGACTTCAGTGTTTATAAGAGTTTTTCTTGGATCGGTTCTAAAGTCTCACGAAGTTTGTATAACTATGAACAAACCCTCACTTGTCTCTCTCAAGTAGATCTCATATCTTTATGGGCTGTTTCATTTTTCCATTAAAGTTTAAAAAATATATCTTGAATTTTCCCTGGCTTCAGAATGAAGTCATAAGACCTCAGAATTGCCAACAGATGCTGCTCTCTTGCTAGAGCCTGAGAATGTGGGGAAATTTTCTCAAAGTGGTTTGCGTGCACAGAAAAGGCCAGGCGCGCACACGACCTGCCGTCAGAAGTGCGTGTGCCCTCCGGGGAGGCCCCAGCCTTGGTCTCGGGCGCGGCTTTGCCCTTCACACACACACTTTTTCCTTTTTAGTGTGGGCTCGTTTTGGGCTTGTGTGGCCTACTTCTCCAACCATGACACCGAGTTGCCGAAACTTAACCCAGGAAAACCGGCATCTCGCGAGATGTGGCATAAGGTGATGAGACGGTGCGCCTCTGGTTTCGTTTCGTGCGTGTTGGGTGGTCCCGGTTCCCATGTCTGTTCACGTCAATAACAGACACATGCTGGGAGCAGGACTGAGGTCGTGGCCAAAACTCCTTCTCAAGCTCACCGTGTGGGAGGAAGCCAAGGAAGAGGCTCGCGAAAGCGCTGACCCCGTGGTTGGCCCCAAACGTTTCCCATGAAGTTTCTGCCCCTTGGGTGGGCCTGGGACCCGTTCATTCCTTAATTTTCCAGTCCCTCACTCAGTGTCCGACAGCGTTCAATGCTCAGCGGATCCCAGCTGAGTGGGTTCTTTAGAAATGTTTGGCACTGGGGGGTGCTCCGCGGGCACACCCCCAGGAGTGGGACCCATGCCTCAAGACTGCCTTCACTCCCGAAACAAGCGTTTGGACCTCTGAGCACCTCTGAGCAGCCCTCTGAGCAGGGCTGGCACCTGGAAATCCGAGCAGCTGCTTTTCCTGGATAGAGAGCCCAGAGTGGGGGAAAGAGCGCTCCAGAGCTGTGGGGTCCTGAGTAGGGCCTGTGCCTGCACCCGTTCTCCCCAAAACTTGTTGGGGGAGATGGATTCCCAGGAGACATTCTGGGGAACCCTTGAGAAAAGAGACCTCCCAGTCCTGGAGGCCCCAGGCCCCTTTGTCTGTCGGGAACATCCTCCTCTCTGGCCCAGGTGGTTCTCCCCTGTTCTCAGGACCCCAGGCGGAGTGCCCCCTGGGAAGACCACCCTGCAACCCCATCTGGGTTGCCAGTCCCCTCTCCTCTGGTCTCCATATCCCCCCATGCGTCCATCCGGCATAAATGAACGACAGAGAGTTGCAACCCTGTTCATTTCTCACCCGTGACCTCCTCTGGGAGGGGACGGTCTGAAGCGTCTCTGTGTCTCCGCAACATCGCGGGTGCTTCTGCGTCCCCACCCCCACGTCCCTCCCGCTTCTCACCCCGATTTGTCACGGCTCCTTTGAAGAGGACGCGTCCTCCCCGCTGCCAGTGCCTCCCTCAGCGGCTTTGAAGGTTTTGCTTTGTGTTTGTTTTCCAACAGTCTGCGCTTAAAGCGCGGTTCTCTTCCTGTGTATCCTGTTTGGGGTCAGTTGCGCTTCTCGAATCTGTGTTGGCATCTCCCAATGTTTTGGGGAAATTCTCGGCCGTAACCTGAGCCTCGCCCTTTGCTCTCCCACCTTTTTCCCTGAGGCTGCAGGGGCATGTGTGTTAGTCCTTTTGATCATGTCCTGTAGGTCTTTTGTCCTCTCTTTTAGACCCGTTTTTGTTTTTTTTCTATGTTTCAATATACATATTTTTTACTGGCTTCTCCTTGAGTTCATTTTTCTTGTGTTCTGCTGTGCCTTTGTCGGTTGTTAAGCCTTTCCGATGAGTTCTGCATTTTTCAATTCCAGAATGTCAATGTGCATATTTGGTTTTTTTCCTCTAAAGATGCCAATCTGCTATTGAAAACCTACCTTTCACTACTTTACTTACGCTTTCCTTCATTTTCTTTGACATGTAAATCATGATCACTTTCGAGACTTAGTCCGCTGGCTCCAGCGCCCAGACCGGCTGTGGTCACGCACGCCGCCTGCCTTCCTCCTCATCGCTTGTCTGTTTCCTTCACTCTTTGCCTTGCGGTTTTCACTGAGGGCTGGACAGGGTGCATGGAGGGCAAGGAGGCGCCAGGCGACCTCCTTCTCCTCCAGAGATGGTTCTTCCCTCTCTCCTAAAGCCATTCCTGATGGAGTGAAAAAGCTAGACACAAAGCTGCCCCTGCTGATTAAACAGTGGAGGCGATGAACAGCGTCAGGGGCTTTTACCTCCATCCAGCCAGAAACCGAGCAGGGCACAGCCTGGGTCATGGTTGTAGGCACACTTGTTTGTCCCGGTGTCCCTGCTCCCAGGCAGCGCCCCCCCCCCCGCCCAAGCTTTCTTTGGAGAACTTGGGGGGACTCGGTCTCCTTTGTCCTGAAAGACTGCGGGAGAGCCAGCTCTGTTTGCTGGGGGTTCCAGCCTGGCTCTCCCGCCTCCTGTCCCAGTAGCTTCCACACCTGGTCAATGTGTGGAGCAGGGAGACTGTCCCCGAATGGGAGGTAGGTCACCTCCCAGGCAGGTCTTCTGTGCCCTACGCCCCTCTCTGCCCTTCAGTTTTCTCCCCAAGTCCCCGGACAGTGGGAGAATCAGCAAATGTGCCACCGGGAGAAGTGGGCTCTGCATCCAAACGCCCCCAAGTCTCCTTGCCACACTTCCACGTGACCGGGCAAGTCCCTGTTCCCTCTCTTCCCCCGGCGGAGGCTCATGGCCAGCAGCAGCCCCGTCCCCACTCCCAAGAACGAGCAATGGCTGGAGGGTGTCGGGTCACCTCAAGGTCTCCTGATGCTGGGGTTCAACTCTAGTTTAAGCCTCGTTGCTTCTATACCTCTGAGGCCAGGAGACGGGAAGGAAGGCAAGGGGCCCAGTAGACAAGTGTGACATCGAGAGGAGGCCACCAGACGCTGTGGACAGAGTGTGTACCTGGTGCAGGAGGGCATCGAACACCCAGTGCCTCCCTCTGCAAAATGGCAGCTTTCCAGCCACCAGAGCTATGTCCCAGCATGTGGCGCGGTGCCTGGGCCCGGGTCAGGGCCCCATAAAGAATACGTGACAGTGGAAACGCCAGGACCCCCGGAGGGACGGAGGCCTCTCTGCAAACCTCTGCTGTTCTTTCTGCACGTCCCCCGCCCCCCTTCCCCCCCTCTCTGCCCTCCACTTGCACTTCCCAGCTCACATTCCGGATCTTCTGAGACCAGCCGCCCCCTCCTCCTCCCCACACCCCTCCCCTCCTTCCTCAGAGCTAACACGTACCACACGGTTCTGTGTGCTGAGCACAGGCCCAGAAACTCCACATCCGGTCCCCGATTTAACCCTTCCAGCACCAGTATGAGGGTGATATTGAGGATCCTTTTTAATAAAGAAGCGGCTGTGGCCCAGATCAGGTGAGTGACTGGTCTCAGGTCATCCAGCCAGGGGTGGGGACTGACGGCATTTAAACGGAGGTCTGCGAGGACAGAGCTTAGCCGTCAGGAGACGGCGCCAGGTGTGAGACAGGTGGCCGTGGTCTCAAACGTTGTCCCTTGGTGTTCAGGCACTCAGGGAAGCCTGGCCGTTTTCCTTTGGCCTCTGCCTTGCACACCTGTCTTTATCCGAGTTTCCGGAGAGCCAGGCCCCGGCCCCACCTGCTGGATGTGCTGCTCGCTCTCCTCTCGTGATTGCTCCTTCTTCCCTGCCTCCCACCCACCCACCCACTTCTGCGGGCAGCACCCCTGCTTTGCTCACGCAGCCTGCCTCTGACCCCCACAGCTCCCCCGGGTACTGAATGACCGGTGTAGGTCTCCCCCAGGCCGTGAGCCCCTTGAGGGCTTTGCTACATAGTTACTGTAACGTTAGACAAGTCCCTTTGCCCATTTGAGACTTGGTTTTCTCATCTGTAGAATGGGGACCATTTGAGGCAAAGAGCAATGAAGGCATTTGACAAGTTCAAGGGACATTGAGAATCCTCCCTGCATATGCTCAGGCCGAGGCCTTTACTGTAAGAATGAAACACAGGTGTGCTCTCCCCCAGGGAGAGCTGGCCCTTCTCCCAGAGGGACCTGTTGGTTAGCTGAGTCACACAAGGCCCCTGGCACATAGCTACGTTTGCCTAAAACATATTTAAGCACAGCCCCCACAGTGAGACTTCAGAGTCTCACCAAAAGGGAAGAACACTTCGCTTGGAAGCCTCCCAGGCGGACCCCAAATGCCGTCTCCAGGACTCCCCAGCGTCTGTGTTCGGGTGTTGGTGATTCCCTGGTGATGGATGCTCTTGATTCTTGCTTTCGCTTTGCTCTCACTTAATAAAGTGCTTAACTATTCACCTTTGACTTGGGGTTTTTATTGTCTGTGAATCCAAACCTTCAAATCGAGTGGCCACGATCTCGTACGTACCCCTTCACGGCACAGCGTTTCATAGACTCCAAGCTGCGAGGCAAGATGGGCCCAAGCTTGGCTCCAGGGGGGCCCGGTGGGCCTGCTTCTTGCCGAGCAGAGCAGGCACCTCCTCGGGCCCCCGGCTGTGTCGACTCAGTGCAAAAGATCGCTAACTTCTCCAAGAGAAATACTGCCTGGGGGGACGCTGCACCGACCGGCCGCTTAGCTCAGCGAGTCCGCGCTGTTTGCCGAGCCGGGCAGCTCCCCCATCCACACAGCTGGGACCCCAGGAAACGATGGGCCTCTAATTAGAACCGTTTGTCCTTCCAGAACTGCAGGTGGCTGAGCCAACTTAGAGAGCCGGGTTCCTCACAGCGGGACGTGCCCTGTGACCCAGTCACCTGACCGCAGGGACTCTGTCCTAAAGCAATAAGCCCAAATGTGGGAAGGGTCATGGGCCAAAAAGCAGTCTCTGCTGTGTTTCTTGTGACAGCAAAGAGACTGAGTTAACTCAATTATCTCACAGGGGCCCGAGCAGGGGACGTTTCCCGGACTCGAGGGTGTTTTACTGCCCACCCGGGGGGAATGGAGGCTTCGTAGCAACCGGGAAGGAGCCCGTCTGTGACAGGCGGAGGCCACGGAGCTGTGCACCCGGACAGGAGCCGTGGAAACCACTCCTAGACAACCCTGGGAATCAGCACCTCGCCACGCCAGCGAGGGCAACAGGGTGGGGCGATGGGTGTGTTTCCTGTCTTCCCCGCTTTCTGCAAAGCAGTGCGGCTGTAGTTAAAAGCAGATTGTGCCCGGACGGATCGAAACCAAACGGCGAGGCCTGTTCTCGGGCGGAGAGAGAGCTTCGACTTTGCACACACCAGTCCTGCAGAACCGCTGGCGCGGCCTGGCTTTGGTTTCTTTTTTTTTTTCCTCTAATGAAACTGCCTTTCTCCCAATATTTCTCCATATTTATATATACATATTTTAACAAAGACTCCGATGTGTACATTTTTATGTTTTGCTTTCATTTTTATTGTATTTAGAAAACAAACATCTCTCTTGCAACATTCTTCACCTGCACAGATTTAAAGAGTTGTTTGACATTTCACAGGGGTGGTATGTCAAGGGTTTACTTTACTGTTCGTCTGTACCATACACTAGTTGTCATGTGCCCATTACAAATCTCACGGCAATAAATGTGATTGTACATAATGTACATATCGTCTGTACCTAATGAATATAGAAAACCTTGCAGCTTTTCTTTATCTCGGCATTCGCAAATTCAATAACCCGATGGAAGAAAAAATGTAAAGTGCTTAGAACTGAAGAAGTAAGACTTGAGGTCTGTCCTTTCACGAGGGAGCGGTTCTCAGAGGACAGGGCGTCCCGGGCTGGGCTTCCTGCCCCAGAGGCGCCCCCCACCTCCCGCTGCTCAGCACACACACACACCCTTTCTGTGTACAAACCCAGTCTGGCTTAACTCAACCCAACCGTTTGACACACAGCTGCCAAGTTACTAACTGACCTTCCACCAGAGGCAACCAAGGTCATGGTCAGCTGTTACACCCGGACCCAGTGAAGTTCGGCCATTGTTCTCAGTGTCCCCCATCTTTAGGGGAATGTCCATTCCTCTTCCTCGTCTCTAACAATCTCAGTCCCCATCAGGAGGCCTCACTGCACGTGCTGGACATCAGCTCTGGAGGGCGTGATTAGCCTGACATTTACCGCAATGTACTGCGCAGCTCAAATCGCCGTGAAGACTGCAGACCGCACCTGGAGGCCAGGCTAGACTGGGGACATCTGGAATAAAGACAGGGCCGCAGCCAAGTTCAGGCCACAAAACAGGCAAGTGATGTCACTTCCGCCTGCCATGTGCTGCTCCAAGGCCACGGCTAGCTCAGCTGCCAGCGCCGACCCCAGAACCCCCACATTCAGCGCTGCCGCTTCTAACTGCCCAGGCACCGGATTTGCCACCAGCTCCCCTCTTCGTTATCGCCAGCTCCTACTACAAAATCTGGGGTGCTTCCATGTGATTGGCTGGCCCACCTGGTCACTGGCTAGCACCCCGATGTGGGTAGTGAGAGTTTAGACTCTGTGAAACTCCTCAGTGGGGAATTCTTTAAACAGAAGTGGAAAAAGGGATAGATGTTCATTATAACCCTGCTTGCTACACTGCAACCTCATTCCTATGTCTATGGCTAATGACAGAAGAAACAAAATTCCAGGCTGTCCCGGTCTGCTCTGCTGCCTCCAGGGGGCAGTCTTTCCAGAACTGGATCAGAGTTCTCTCATTTTGTCAAAACAAAGTCTCCCATTTGCTTCAGCCACGTGATGGTTTCTTCTTCCTAACCACGGGAGCTCCAGTGCTTTTAATCTTTTTGACAATCACATTTCCCATTTCCACGGAATTCTTCCTAGCACAGCTCACGTGCAGCCCCCCGCCGCAGCATCGGGCTGTCACCTGGTGGCCTTTCTGTTGTCCGGGCTTTTGTCTGGGTGGTGTGGGAGCTTCAGTCTTTAAAACAGAGCACAGCCCTGCAGCTGAAGTCAGGATCAGCCGCCAGCCTCTATGAGAACATAAGCTTTTTTCATAAACCCAGGCAAAAACAAACCTATTTTATCTTAATAACTTTAAAAGGCATCCATTGAACTTCAATCATATATTTGGATTTGGTGATTACTGAATTCCTTTAGTGTGCTCAAAAGGGAGCTGTTTAATTTTCTAGTGACCTCAACAACTCTTGGAAGGTTGGAAAAGAGGGGAGGGAAATAGGAGGCTTGGCACAGCTTGAGCTGGGTAAGTTTAAAAATCCTTTCCTGCTGTGAGTTTGCTGTCTGAGAGGGGAGTGAGATCTTCGTCCTCTCTAAACCATCAATTCAAATCCTTTCTGAGTAGAAGCCTCATGATGTAACAACATGAAGGCTTGCACGTAAGATATCTTATCCTCTTTCCCAGAACTTTGTCGAAACAGTTTGAGATCGAGATCCTTTCAAAAACAGAAACAAAAACAAAATCTAAAGCAAAGACAAAGTTCAAACAAATGAGTATTCTCAAACTAAATCCTCTGAAACCAGGATTGGACCTAGCCTTAGAATCTTATCTCCCGCTGACTGGTACCACAAACAACCCTGACAAGGTCCGAATGGCAGGAAGCCCAAACAACAGAGGCAGGAATCCTGGTGTGTACAACACAGCAAAGGTCAAACCAAGTCCCCTAAAGATAGGAAGGTCAGTGGAGCAAGTGCGACCGAAACAGACGAGATAAACAGATGAGGGTTCTCAAACAGAGACAGACTCGCTCCTGTGGAAGAACGGAGAAACGAAACTAATAGATTAAAAAGCAGAATGCAGCAAGAAAAGTAATCGACGCCCAAATCAAAACCAGAAGAGCGCGCCAACCAAATCCCACCCTGGGGGACTGCGCTTTTCTCTTGTCACTGAGTCGTGCCGACCACCAAGCAGCTCCTGTGGCTTCCTGCAGGTTCCCAGATGGTTCAAAGAACCCAAGTGGCTGGGCAGGGGCCCCTGGTCCTGCATGCCAGGGACTTACCCAATTTCAAGTTTGTCAACTCCCCAAATGGGAGTCTGCTGACTCCCAAGAGACCCATTTCTTTTTCACTAGCAAAGTGTTTAAAGGCAGCTGATGTCTTGAGAGGGGGAGCGGGGAGACTCCCCGAGATAAAGAAGAACCGGGAAACTGCCTCAGCAGCTGGGCCTCCAGCCAGGGCCCTACAGTCCTTGCTGGGGTCCACGTGGTCCCTCTGGGGTCACCAAAAACTGTAACGAAAATAGGCCCGGCTTCCTGGTGCTAAAAAAGCCAGCACTCGAGAGGCAGGTACTGATGTTAAAGACAGTGGTTTATTTAAGTGCCAGCCACCTGGAAGATGGGGACTCACGTCTCAAAGCCCATCTCCGCCTCTTGGTGCAGGCAGAGGTTTTTAGAGGAGGGGCAGGAGAACAGAACAAAGAGATCAAGGGACGGGGTGGAAAAGTTCTCCCTGTGCAGATGACATGGTCCATTCTGATAAGGTAGGTGACAGTCGGTGTGACACAGTCGTCCTGGCTTCATGTCATCTGGGCTCCGCAGCCAAAGGTCAGCAGATCTCCGGAGCTGGGCCTGCAGGTCGGAGTCCATATCTTTTAAAGTCCACTTCTAAAATTCTTACACAAACATGCCGTTCATGTAGCAGCTTCTGGTTTGTCAGAGTAGGCACTTATGGAAAGGCCGTCAAGGGAATGGCGGGGGGCGGTGCACAATTCCCCACTGTTATGGCACCTCAAGGGCTGTGTTTTAATGTCAAAATAAGTAACGGTGTTTTCGTTTGGAGTTGCCCTCACAATTCCTCTGATCCATAGAGTCCCAGGACAGCTGAGGTTCTAGAATGTTCTAGAATGTGTGAGCTCCCCTCCTTTTTTCATCTCTGTTTCCAACATCTATTTCCGATGTCTAGACCTTTTTCTTTCTAACTGCACTGGTCAGCTCGGGCTGCTGTAACAAATACCACGGACTGAGGATTAAACAACAGAAATTTATTTCCGCACCATTCTGGAAGCTGGAAGTCCAAGATCAAGGTGTGGGTGTGGCTGGCTCCTTCTGAGGCCTCTCCCCTCGGCATGTAGATGGCCTTCTTCTCCCTGTGTCTTCCCATGGTCTCCCTCTGTGTGTGTCCGTACCCTAATCTCTTCCGATAAGGATGCCCATACGACCTCGTTTTACCTTTATCTCCTCCTTAAAGACCCGACTCCAGATACAGCGCCATACTGAGGTCCTGGGGGGTGAGGACTTGAGCATATGAGCTCTGGGGTCACCATCCAACCCATCACATGCACCAGCCACCTGCCACCATGCTGACAGGTGCTGTGGGTGGGTGAGATACCGGGGGGGGGGTCACAACCTAAACATGCCTCAGCTGCGCCTCGGCCCGCCGCTGGTGCAGGAGGGACCAGCAGGTCCCTCTGCCCCCCTGCTGCCAGGTTGGGGTCAGGCAGCAGGGAGAGTGCCCTGCCTCACGGCCGGCTGTGGGGGCGGCAAGGGATAAAGGCTCGAGTGTGTGAAGGTGCTGGGCACGTGGACATGAACATCCTCACACGTCATGGGGGAGTAGAATACGATGGCCCCTGGTCAGGGAGGTCCCCACTCACCACCTGCCCTGACGGCATGGGCTCGTCACTGCATGTGGAGGAGCCCCATAAAGGCGAGGAGGGGGTCCCAGCTGGGTGCCCAGCTGGGTCACTCTTGGCACCTGGCCTGGGAGAATGATGTTGGCATCCGGGGAGCCTCCATGCTGGGCTGCGTGGGAGGCACAGGGGATGGAAGTGTGCTGGAGCCCTGGGGGAGCCCAGCGGTCTCCCCATTTAGTGTCCGCGACATAATTTGGAACCTCTAGTTCTCGGCAGCCCACTGGAAGGGACATTAGTCACGTCATTGCTCCCCCCCGACCCCAGGACCTTCTTAATGAGGGAAGGACCCCAGTGGAGGGAGGAGAAGAGACCCGGAAGGGATGGTGAGGGGCCAGGAGCGGAGGCGGCTGGCTCTGAGCATCGGCCAGCTCCGAGACTGGCAGAGCTCAGTGCCCGGGGGACCCTGGGTGTCAGGGACTCCCTCGCCGGGCTCTGTGGCCTCCCTCGGCCGCAGTCTCCCCCGCAGCGGTTGTGATGCTCTGCCTGCCGGTGCGCTTCTCTCCACGCTGCACAACCAAGCACTAGGAGTGCAAGTTTGTCCACTCCCGCACACAGCACAGATGTCCTGCACACTGGAGTCGTGCCGATCAGCCCCGCCTGGCGTGGCTCAGTGGGTTGGGGCATCGTCCTGTAGACTAAAAGGTCGCTGGTTTGGTCCTGGTCAGGGTGCTTATGAGAGGCAACAGATCAATGTTTCTCTCCCTCGCCTTCCCTTCCCCTCTCTCTAAAATCAATGAGCCTGCCCTCAGAAGAGGATACAAAAAAAAACAAACAAAAAAAGAAAGATGTGCAGATGCCGTCCTTGCCCTCTGGGAGCTCACAGGCCAGTGGGCAGTGAGGAAACCAACACTCACAAAGAAATAAAGGGGCGCGAAGAGGGACGGATAACTGTCACGAGGAGCCAGCTGAGCACTAAGGCAGGGGAGGCTTGGCTGCCCCGGGAGCCGCGCACAGGCCAGGGGCTGCTGCCAGTGGGCCAGGGCGGTGGGATCCAGATGCCTTTGGAGGCCTGTGCCGGGCCTGGGCAGCGCTGCCCCCAGCAAACCAGCCAGGGAGTGTCACAGTGTCACATGGAGAACCACAAGACGCGCGTGCTCCGAAGGCTGGGCAGCATCAAAGCCAGTTGTTTTCTGGAGAAAAACAGTCCAGGGTGCCAACAATGGCCTTTCCCACAGACAGAGAGCTGTTTGTTATTGGGGGCGAGCAGCCAGGCAGGCAGCTCCTCTAAGAGGAGAGAAGGCTGGGCGGTCGCATTGGGGCGAATGGGCGGCTCCCCACCTGGAGCAGAACCCGGGGGTGCGAGGTCTGCCCTGGTCGGGGGGTTTGGGGGGGCGCCTCCCCCAACGCCAGTCCCACTGTTGCAGACTGTAATCACTCCCACTGTCATCCTTCCCTGACCCTTTTCCGTCAAGATTCAGGGGGAGGGGGTCAGAAAGGTCAGCAAACGGGAACTGCAGAAGGGGGTCGCAATTTGATCTTTATTTTGGTTGCCAAGAAACTCAGGGTCAAGTGTAGGTGTAAGAGTTAGATCCTTCCAGGTTTCTGGTACACTTACTCCTCCTTCCCTGTCTCCACTATTTCGTAAAAAAGAAATACATAAAATAAAATACAATTTTCACTGAGCACAACATCCACTTCCATTTACTTCCGTCTGCTCTTCAGTCACAGGAGCTGCCACAGTGACTACCATGCGGCCCGAACGCTCACATGCAATTTCATTTCCTTTTTAAAAATTTTACACCATATTCGTTGGTGAAGATCGTGTTTCTGCCTATGCCTCCTGCTCGGCCTTTCAACAACTGCACAGATTCCACTGAAGCACCGAACAGAGAATGCAATAGATGTGCCATAAACAGGCCATTGTTGGCCATGGCGTGTTTTTCCCAGGCTTCCGCTGCGAGAAACACGCCTGCTATTACAAAAATAAATGAGTGCAGGTTATGAAAGAAGTCACAAAAAAAAAACTCAAAGAAATGCCAATGGCTAATAAGCGCATGGAAAATGTTCGGCCTTGGAGATGATTAAAGACGCACAGGGGAACGGCAAGGCGCCCGCTCTGCCCGTGGACATGGCCCAGATCAAACCAAGATGTTGCTCGGAGCCGCAGAGGAGGCGAGAGCCGTGGCCCCACTCACGCCCATTTCTGGGCGGCAGCTGCCTCACGCAGGGTTGGAGGAGAGCTCAAAATTGTCCATGCCACGTGATCCCCAGCCCCAAGTGTCACCAACCTCAGTGGCCAGTGAGAGGAGAGCGGTTGCATGAATGTGTGTGTATCTTGCACAGTTCGCTCACTAGAAGTGGCATGTCTGTTTCTAATGTGATGGTGAATGTTGGCGTGATAGTGTGCAGTGACAAACTGGAGCCCGAGCCCCCCCCCCCCACCCCCGTGCAGAGTCGCTCTCAGACAAGGCTGGGACTGGGAATCCCGAGTCCTGAATTCAAACCCCAGAGCTGCCACTCATGAGAATCTGACCCATGACCTTCCCTTTCTGAGCCGTGGTTTTCCATCTGCAGAGACGGGGTCCCTGGTTTTGCCATCTGAAGCCTCTTCGAGTTGTGTGAGTAGTAAGAAAATAACACCTCATCTGGGCCTCTCACCTCTCCCCAGGCAACCCCTATTCTCCCATGGCTTAAAAAAAATCAACTTAATACCAAAGTACTAGTGAGTCGTTGATTTGTCTCCAGCTCTGAGTTCCCCACCCATCCCACGTCCAGCTGCCTCCGAGGCCTCAGCCCACTCCATGTGGCCAACACGGACCAGGCAACCTTCCCCAGCTGCCCAGGGCCTCTGGCACCTCTTGGCCTTCGCAGAGCTGTGCTTTCTGCGCTGGACACCCCTCCCACCCTTCTGCTCCCCGGTCGGGGGCCAGTCTGTGTCACCCCGCTCTGGGAAGCCTCCTTCACCTAGGAGGCGCTCGGCAAGTGGGACCCCTTCACGAACTTTCTGGAGCCCTCTGCAAACATCAGATTTACGAGCCATACTGTGGGGAGGTGAGTTGCCTTTGTGTTTTTGATTTTTTAATCTAACATTCATTCAGAAAAGGGCACCTGTCCTTTGTGAACAGCTTAATAAATTTTCACAAGTGGAGCCCTGTTGCTGCGGCTCAGCAGGCTGGGTGTTGTCCTGCAAACCAAAAGGTCACTGACTCAAACCCTGGTCGGGGCATAAGCCTGGATTGGGGGCCAGGTCCCCAGTTAGAGGGGCATGAGAGGTAACCACACATCCATGTTTCTCTCCCTCTCTTTCTCCTTCCTTTCCCTTCACTCTAAAAATAAGTAAATAAATATTTAAAAAATTTACGAGTACAGCCAGCTGGTAACCCATACCCACAGTTTAACACAACGACAAAAACAGATTCTAACCAGCGCCTGTCTCTGGCCCACCCCATGGGACACCACTCTCCTGACTTGTAAGCTGTCCTTGTCCCCTTCACAGAGAGGGAATCATGCAGCAAGTGTCCTTTCACGTCCGGCCCTTTTGTTACACTGTGTCCACCAGAGCCTCCTCGGGCTCCCCGACCGGAAGAACTGTCCCTTTCAGGGCTGCGTGGTGCTCCAAGGTGTGTGTGGTGAGCACGGAACGTCCCTGACAGGAGTCACACAGGTTTGTGTCTTCCCATGAGGCCCAGTTTGTCAGGAGAGGCTCCTCCACAGGCCAGTGGAGTCCCGGCAGTGCCAGCCAGGGACACCCTGAGGCCGGCCAGCGACCTGCAGACCCCGGGGCGATCCGGGTGCAGGAGGCCGAAGGTGAGAACCCAGCAGCAGGCGGTGTGTGCAGGGCTTTGCCACGTCCTGCAGGGGGCCCCCCAATAAACCAGTGTTGCCACCCCGATTGCCGCCCTTATTGCCGCCCCGAAAAGGCGCCCGGGACCCTTGGGGACTACCCGCGCCCGCCCTTTCTGTGGAGAGGAGCGGAGCTAACCTTCAAGACCCAGCCTGCCCTGAGGGCCGGCGGTGAGGAGGGGATCAGGTTTCCCTGGTGCAAAGAGCAGGGGGTTGGGGGGTGGGGGGAGGCGGTACCTCCCTCCCGAATGCGCCCTCCTCTTTGGCCCCACCAGGGGCCAAAAGTTCGGGGTCCTCGCTCCTACCCCCAGCTGTGGGCCTGTGCGCCCCTTGGGGCATATTGCCTGGAGGAGGGACCCCAGGCGTCCAAGGGGCCATCCTGGGAGGGAAGGCGGACCTGGCGCCCGCGGCCCCGCCTCCGCCGCGCCCTCCCCACGCCCTCCTCCGGGGCGGGATAATTGAACGGCGCCGCTGGGCCCAGCGTTGACTGAGCGTGAATCCCGCGCTGTCCCCACACCTAGAGCCAGCCAGAGGTGCCCCTCGCTCCGCGCCTGTGTCCGCTCCGCTGCCGGCCGCCTACCGCCCGCCCCATGGAGCGCGCCGCGCCCTCGCCCTCGCCCCCGGCCCCGCTGCTGCTGCTGCTCGCTGGCCTCTCGCTGCTGGCGGCCCCAGGTAGAGGGGCGGCGGGTCGGGTTGGGAGGGAGGGGGCACCCTGACTCCACCGGCCCCACGTAGTGTCCCCCCCGACCACCCGGCCCCGCGCTCCTGGGAAGTTCTGGAGCTGGGGGCAACTCGGAGCACTGTCCGCGCTGGGCCTGGCAGCAGCTGAGCCCCGGGCAACGTTCCCTCCCCCACACACCAGTCCTTCTTCCGGTTCTTCCGGTTCTACTCACCTCACTGGTTTGTGGTACTTATTTCAAAGACTGACCCCCCCAAAAAAAAACAAAAAAAAGTCCAACTCACATCCATGAACCCACCCCAGTGCCCACCCTCCTCACGGGCTAAAGTGCAGGGTCGGGGAGAGGAAGCGCCAGCCTGGTGCCAGGCTCTCCGCGCCAGGAGTGGCCCTGCCAGGTGGCACATCTGTACTCACTGAGCCCACCTCCAACCTAGGTAAAGGCTCTTGTACCCAGTTTGCTGGTGGGAAAACTGAGACTAGGAGGTGGGGAACAGTAATTTGTCCAGCAGACAAACCTGTCAGTGGGGCAGGGGGTGGACCTGAAGAAGTCAACAAGGAAGGGAGCAGCCCGAGGTGCAGCTCAGTGCAGGGAACCCCTGCCTGCCCTACCGGCACACAGACCCCGAGATTCTGCCAGGCTCCATGCTCAGCCTGGGTTGGGGACTGGCCACTTCCAAACCCACCTGAGGAAAGGAGAGGAGAGCAGTCTCTACCGGCAAACCCGAGGCCCAGAGGCTCCGCCCCAGTGCTGATGGAGCACCTGACTCTCCCTTCTTTCTCCTTTCATTGGGTGGGGGGGGTTGGGAGGTGTAACCACAAGGCCCTTCTTATCAGAGCCATGACCTCTGACCTCGCTGCAGAGGCCTCTTGCTTAGCAGTTCTTAGCCAGGCCTGCTTGCTGTAGGCTGTTCCTCCCTGAGCCAGGCCCAGAAGTCGGGCCCCCCTCCGCCCCCCGCCCCGCCCCGGCACCCTCAGAATTCCTGGCTCTTTGTCTCTGGCTTCACTGAGATTTTTTCAACTGCCTGGTGACCACCCTCCTCCTTGGTCAAAGGGTCACTTGATTACCCTTGGAATCCCAGATTCTTTATCTTGGAGTTAGTCGAGTTTAACTGTCAGGTGACTGCCGTTGCCCTCGGTCGTAAGGTCACTTGTCCCAGCTGTGCTGGCCTGGGGACGGGGCCTGCTTGTTGCCCCAGACTCTGCAGGGCTCTGGCTGTTCTGGGCACCAGCTTCATCCTGAGCATACCCTGGGGGACATTTCCTGGGGGAGATGGTACAGGGAGGGCAGGGCTCAGCACTGACAGAAGCAGCCCTCCTGACCCCTCAAGGCTCCCTGGGGGGCTTCCTGGAGGAGCTGGTGCTGGGACTAGACTCCCTGTTGGAAATGGAAGGGGCCCCCCCGAGACCCACCCTCTCTTACAAATGAGGCCACAGGGCCCAGAGAGAAGGCTGAGGTGACCTCTCCTGGGCCTGGGCCCGGCCCCTCCATTGCTGTTCTTTTCTGCCTGCTGTGTGGGAAGGCTCCCCTGTAGTGTGGCGGTGTCCAGCTCGGAGGGGACGCCCTGTCAGGTGGAGCAGCCTGGGAGCATGCGGGCTGACAACTGTCTTCTTCGTAGAGAAGGCCCTAACTTGAAGTGTACCAAAGAGACCCCTTCATTGCACACTTGGATGAGAATACCTGGATTATTCTATGGCCTTTGCTTCCTTGCGGTCGGCCCCTCTTTTGAGTTCACAGGGTTTGGTCTGGTTCCGGGGCAGGGACTCCAGGACTTCCGGGCACCTCCTTCCTTTCTGGGGCTGCAGGCTCGGCAGCTGTAAGGTCCTCTGAAGCCCTGGAGGGCAGGTGACCCTGCCCCCACCCTCCAGAAAGCAGTGTAAAAGCAATCAAGGAAAAGGGTGTCAAGTGGCGAGCCCTTTAGCTAATCTGCTGAAACTCATTTGGTGACCTGGTCACGGAAATGTCATGCCCAAGGTCAGAGCTGAGCCCTACCCACGGGTCAGTCGGGGTGGGAGGGGCTGCAGAGAGGAGGAGGTAGTGTTTTCTCCAAGACTGTCTTGGCCTTTGGCTCCAACTGATGATGGAGAAATGCACTGGGAGGGAGAACAAAGGAGAGAGGGCTTGGCTTGCAAGCATGTGGTCGGCTCCTGCTGTCCTGGAAGTTTCCCAGGAGGTGGCTGGGCCCACAGGCTGTGGGGGGGCCTCTGCAGCACCAAATGCGTGGGCATGAGACTTGGGGGCCCTGACGGGGCAGCAACTCTGAGTCGTGCCCCCTCCTGGCACGGCCTGAGGACCCCTGATGTGGGGCAACGCCCCTCCTGGACTGGGGTTATGGGGGGGCATGGATCACTTGTCTCCAGGTCCTAGCAGGCGCCACAGCATTTGGGGGGGGGCTGAGAACAAGTCCCTGGCCACCACCCAGAAACAGCCACGGGTGGCTGGGTGGTTTCCCCACGGCCAACTTGGAGAGAAAGGGAGCGGATTCGGGTTGTCTAGAGGGTGGAGGGAGGGAGAGCGAGGGCAGTGCTCCTCGGTGGCCGCATTAGCACTCTGTTGTTTGTGCTGTCCCTTCCCTGGGAGAGGACAGCATCCTTTCCCCAAAATGGCTCTGAAAGTTCTAATACTGAATCTCCGTAGCCAGAGAGGGAAACAGCCCGACAGGACCACCGAACTGGCAGCTGCCAGGGGACAAAGCCATGTTGGTAAAGGTCAGGGAAAGTGGCCGTAGCCCGCCTCTTCAGGCATTCGGTCACCAATACCTGCTGCGGACCAGCTCTGTGCTGGACACCATTCTAGATCTTGGGGTACAGCAGGGAAGAGGACAGGCCTGGCCCTTCAGCCTGTGGGGCTCATCCCCTGGGAGATCCAGAAAAAGTGAGCAATTACAAAGCAACTCCAACTGGCCCAGAGTCAGAGAAGACTTCCTGGAGGAAGCAGCATGCCAACTGGGGTGTGAGGAGCGGGAGGCGTTGGCTAGGCCTGTGGGTAGAGTCGGGAGGAGGCCGTCCCACACGGAGGGGACGGCTCGGGCAAAGGCCCAGAGTCAAGAGAGAGAGTGGGACTTCCAGGAAGCTAACGGGAGCTCTGCCCCGTCCCCGACTTGAGGGGGGCTCCCTCCTTTCCAGGTGGGGTCTGGGAGGAAGGGGCTCTGTGCTCCCGTGTAGAGAGAGTTTTAGGGAAGCAGTTTTAATAGGTGCACAGTGATTTTGCCAGCACGTTTCAGACAATAAAAGATTTTCCTTTGGCAAAACAGGATATTATAACGAGTTCATTAATAAAAGTGTGGTTCCTTGTAATGATGGCAAATGTGGCCACATAACAAAATGGGGCGGGGGGCAGTCATCCATTACGTCAGTTTTCTTGGGATCAGAGACCTGGAGGGGGTGTTTAGAGAAGGGGGCGTGTGTGGCCTGGAGGCTGAGCCCTGTGTCCCGAGTCACTGGCCACAGCAGGCGTGGGGACCAGGGCTGGGCTCCTCTGGCCAACACTCTTTCCACTGGCCTGCCTCGTCGTGCCCCAGCTGGGCCTCCGTGGAGGCGGGTCGGCAGGGAGCCAGGTACCTGTGGCCCCAGCTGCCTGCAGGTTACCAGGAGGGTCCTCCACTCACAGGGGACCAGGAGACTGTCCCAGTCCTCAAAGTGACTCGAGAGAGCCTGCCCGATGCCCGCATCTCTCTGCTTCCATTGCCTTGAATGTGGAAGGAAAACACACTCTGCTCTAGGAAATTCTTGTAACTGAAACGCTGTGAACTTGGTCGCTAGCTTCATCCGCTCACCAGCGCTGTGAAGTAGGAACTATCGTCATTTCCGCTTTATAGGTGTGTCACCCGAGGCCCAGAGCAGGTAAGGAGCTTGCCTGGGACACGTGGACAGTAAGTAGGGGACCAGGACATGGGACAACACTTTATCCCACAAACGAGGGCTGTGCAGGGGAGAGGCGTCCTTCGGGAGAAGAGGCGTTTCCATGCGCAGGGGTGGCCCCAGAAGTGGGAACCACAGCCCGGGCCCTTAAGGGGCTCCACAGGAGGTGACCCCTCGGGTGACGGCACCTGTCTTGGTTGAGCTTGGTGGGCGAGGCTGTCTTTGGCTGCTTGCCGGAGTGTCCAGCCCAGGGTCTGGCTGGCCCTGACTCTCTCTTGGGTGTGGCCTGAGTCAGGCCTTCCATGCTGCCATCTGGGCGGGGCACAGCCCCCCCACTCCCCCGCCTTGTGCACTTGGGAAGGGCTGGGCGGGGAGAGGCCTGGGCCTGTCCAGTCAGTGGACAGGGTCGCCCCTGCCCTGGCGCCTCTGTAACGGAGAGTGCTCTTGGCCATCCTGGGTCCCGGATACCGCAGGGCCAGGCAGGCCTTGGAGGAGATTGGCCTTGGAACGTGTTTGGTTGTGTTCCTGTCCTGTTGGGACTCTGCCCCAGCCTGGCCAAGTGACTCTGCCAGTGGGCTGTGCTGATGTGGCCCGTGCCAGGGGTTGGGCCGCTTCCTGGGGGACCCAAGGGCTCAGGTGCCGTTACTCCTTGTGGAGGATGAAGGGGCCCAGAGCCTCGTTTTCCCCCAGGGGAGGACTTGTGAAGCCTGCTGTCCCTGCTCCAGGACACTCCCGGGGGACACCACCTAGACAGGGGCTGGGCCCGCCCTCTAGGGATCCAGTCCTGGTTAGTGGCAAAGCACCAGCCTTGGGCTCGCACAGGGCCTGGGTTTTGGACGGGTGCCCGAGGAGAATTTGGGAAGAGATGATTTATCTGTCAGAATTTGGAAGGTGAAGGTCGGCGTGTGCTGTGGGGAGGGGACGGTACCTGAGCGGGTGGTCGAGGTGGGAGGGGCCCACGCAGTCGGGTGCAGACCGGGTTGCCTCCTGAACACACTGGAGAACTTAGGCAGCAGGGTGACGTTCTTTGACTTGGTGTCTAGAAGTCACTCTGGACTGCCTGTGGTGGGTGGGCTCTAGGGGACCAAAGTGGAGGCAGACCAAGCCAGAGAGAGGCTCCCGCAGGGTCCAGGGCTTACGGCGCCCGGACTGGGTGGGAGCCAGGGGTCTGGGGAGCAGGCACAGACCTGGGCGTTTGGGAGGGAGAGTGGACAGGCCTTGCCGGGGGCTTGGACGTGGGGGTGGGAGGAGGAGTCATTCGCACCAACCCCGCTATTTTGGCATGAGCCAAGATAGGTAGATAGTGTACGCTAGTCACTGAGAGGGGGCGCGGGGGGAGGCAAGCTGGACAGGGTGGGGGGAATTAGAGTTGCTCGTGGCCACTGTAAGCGTCTTGTCACCGGACACCCAGGCAGAACCTGGGCTGGGCTGAGGGCAGGCTGCAGACAGGAATGTGGGAATGGGGCCCACGGAGGTGGTCCTCACCCCCATGTGCCCGTGAGGATGCCAGGCACAGAGAGGCCAGGCAGTGCAGCTGCGGGCACACAGCGGCTGGGAGGCAGGGCCAGGATCCCCACCCGGGCAGCCTGGCTCTCTTATCACATTCTTCAGAAGGACACCTCATGTGGCCTTTTGATAGAAAGCATTGGTGTGTCTAAGTCCTGCTTCGGGGGAAGCTGGCATTTTGCAGGGGGTGCGCATGCGGGGTGGGCACGCAGGTTCCAGTGCCACCTCTGTGTTTGCTCCGGGGCCTTGGGCAGGTCTCTTAACCTCTGCCGGCCCCCACTTCATGAAATTGCTAGGGACACGTGAGGCCGTCTGTCCACTTACTCCTTCGCAGACATGCGTGGGGTGCCCGCTCGGGGCAGGCGTGGGGCCAGGTGCAGAAGGGGACAGAGCCTGTCCTGGCCCGCTGGCACCAAGTGCTCACACGGCCGGTTACCTGTGCTGTGTGCTGGGGAGTGCGGGCTGTAGAGACCAGAGTGAAAGGGAACGCGACCACCCAGGTTCTTGTGTGTACGTGGGGGGTGTGGTTAGGGAGGACTTCCTGGAGAAGGTGACCTTTGAACTGGGGTGGGTTTGACTGAGCTATCCCGAGGAGAGGAGGAGAGGAGCGGAGCCGGGACCACCTACCCCCTGGCATTCCAGCTTCCAAAAGCCAGGCGTGGAGGGCACATGGCAGGCGTAGGCACACGGCCAGAGGGGTGAGAGGAAAACCCGAGAAGACGGGCCCTGCGGGTGGGATGCTGCACAGGTGTCGGGGCAGTGAGGACGGCCCACACGTCCACTGGCCCTGGTCACAGGTGGGCGCTGCCTGGGCCAGCGCTGCCCAGAGGCAGCGGTGTAGACAGTGCTTCTCCTTCCCTTCTAAGAGATGGGCTTTCTCTGCTTCTCTTTTGCTGCCTCCCTCTAGCTGGTTTTCTGTTTGAGACCCTCTATCTCTCTGTGGCTCACGGGGGTGCCGGCCCCTGTGGTGCTCATGTACACCCTGCCTCTTCCCGGGTGGTCGGTGACCTGGGAGATGGGTCTGTCCTCGTGCGAGACCTGCAGAGCCACAGGGACACAACCCAGTGACACCTGCCCGGCGCCTCCCTAGCCCGTGTCCTTGAGGACAAGGTCCTGCTCTTTGAGCCCTGCACCCCTCGCCCAAGCTCACGGCCTGGCATGGGAAGGGTCCAAGAGGGGCGTTTTGAACATACAGACGAGTAGGGACGGCGCAGAGAGCCGGGGCGGGGGCGGAGGCCTGAGCTGGACCCCCGACGACTTCGGGCAGGAGAGTCTCCAGAAGACGGAGGACAGGGTGGGGGGCCTGCCATCTGATTCTGCGGCTGCCTGGGGGAGCTCGTGACCCCGACAGAACAGAGTGTTCTCTCCTTGTGGGCGCCATAACCCATGTCTCTGTTTTGTTTTGAAGATTCTGTTTTCCTTCTGTGGTCAGGTTCTGACAGCAGCTCTTTGCCCGATTACCGCACTGGTCTCCCCGGCCCTGCTCCCCCCGGGACAGGGAAAGGAGGCCCAGGGTTGGGAGCGGGGGAGCTGGGTCTCGGGGAAGCTGTCACCCACAGTGTTGCCTTCCTGTGCAATGTGAGGGTCACAGCCAACGAGATTTTACAGAAGAGTTGCTTTTCGGTCTGTATTTGGCATTACGCTTTGTAGACCTAATAATTCACACAGTCCAATTACAGAACCAGAGGTGAACAGGGCTCTGGAGCTTCTCAGAAGACAGGGAAGTGATCTGAGAGAGAAGATGCCAGACCAGCCCGAGGTCCCACTTCTTTCTTCAGAGACCTACTGCCCCTTGATGGGCATGGAGTGACCAGGGAGCCCCCAGAGGGTGTGGGTGGCGGCCAGCATGGGTCCACTTGAATCCGAGGGTGCTGGCATCATCCCCAGGGGTCCAGAGTTGGCCCCATTTGCCCGGGTTGCCCAGAGCCGCTCGGACACGGAACCCCAGGGACGGGGCAGCCCTGGCCCCGGGCTCCCTGGCCGACGCTGGCTGGGATCCCTGGCCGACGCTCTCCCTGGCCCATGGCACCACCCTTCTGACCTGAGATGATTTTCATCACCTGAGTAGAGAGTGCTCTTCACAGAGGGGCCGAGAGGACATTGAAAGCCACTTCCGGTGCCCCTTTCAGATTGGGGTGTGTCTCGAAGGAGACTGTCCCACAGAGGGGCACGGCTCCACCTGTTTGGGGAGACAAGTCACTAGCAGATCTTTCCTTGGAGGGGACACGCCCGTCTTTGAAAGGCTGATCTGCTGCCCACGGCACCTCGGCTGCCTCCTGGGTGGCACCAGAGAGCTCTGCCGGTTGTCCCCTCTGGGCACCAGGCCCCTCCTGTCCCTGCAGCTCAGCTTTCCTCCAGTGGGTGGACCGGGGCCAAGAAAGTGACAGGTCTGGGGTCCCGGGCCCACGCCCCCAGCGTGTCCTGGTTGTCGCTGAAATTCTCACCAGCCCTGCCTCTTGCTGAGGCTCCAGCCAAGCGCTGTCCCTCAGGGTCATTCCACCTCCCCCCACCCTCCACCCCCCACCCCCTGACTGACGGGGAGGCCCTTTGGCAGCAGCCTCTGCATTTCAAGGATGGTGTTGGGACCAGGCCCCTGGTGGAGGGCCTTTGGCCAATCTGCCCTGTGGAGCCTTGTTGTTTGTTCTGGGTGCAGGCAGGTGCAGAGGAGAAAGAGGCCATTCCTGCCTGGAAGGAGTTTTTGACTTGGGAAGGCAGAGGAGAGCTCCCAGAACCAAGCCTGAGGCCTGGCTTTGCTCTCACTGGCCCCTCTGGCTGTGTGGCCCTTGGCTGTTCATGTGGTCTCTCTGGGCTAGAGTTCCAAGTCTGCGAGGTGGGGAGCATGGCCAGGCCTCCCTGGGCTCCTGCGAGTGCCGGGATCTGTGGCACACAGGGAGCCCCCGGGCGGCTGGCGAAGTGCCACAGCCGTGGCGGTGATGGTGGGGAGACTCCGGGTTGGGACACCCAACAGAGCTGGGTAATGTCTGGAGGTGACAGGGCTGGACGGAGTCTAGAGGGGCCAGAGCCCAGGCAGGAGAGGGCCTGGGGCTTGAGTGACCCCTGTGGTTGTGCAGAGCTGGCCAGGTGCCGGTTTTGGTGGGCGTGGCAGGGTCCTCCCTGGGATGGGGACACTTTAACGTTTATGTTCAGTGACTTAACTGCCTTCAGCTTCTGCTGTTCCTAGTGACATTTGAAGTCCAGGTTTCATACTGACAGCCACTTACCTGACAGTTTGGTGGCGGGTCACTTCAGGTGTGCAGCTTGGAAGACAGCGGTGAATGGAGAGAGGGGAGGAACAGAGCTGGAGGGGAGGCACCCCCAGGAACCTGCCTGGGCAGTGAGCTGCCCAGTGGGGTCAGGGGTTCAAACAACCCAGGCCTGCCTGACGGGGAACCTTCCTCAGCGCTGCACTGCCCTGTCCCCAGGCACGGCGGACGAGCGTGGGAAAACACAGGCCCCACTTACTGACTGCAAGCTGCAGCTCTCAGCTGGTCCCAGGTGGCTGCCTTGGCCTTGACCAGGAGCCGGCGAGCTCCAGCCAGTCAGCCCCGGGCCCTCTGGCTGCGGGTCCTGGCTCCCCACAAGCCCCTGTCACCCCTCCAGCTGCAGTGTCGGGGGGATGCGGAGCAGGGATGCCTCTGGGGACAGCAATTGCTGTGCGAATCGGTGGTTGAGGAGGTTCCCCTGTGACCCTGCCCCTCACTTGCGGTGGCTCTGGCCTGGGAGATAATTGTGACTTTAGGGATAGATCTTTACGAGTATAGACGTCCAGTTAGAGCTGTTTGTTCCCGATAGTGAAGCACCTGAGACGATGTAGGTCCTGGGAGACAGGAAAGGGGTTGGAGTGATGCCACTTCTGCTTGGCCATGTGACGCCATGTGCCTGGCACGGTGGCCTGACAGTGAATTGAGGGGGCTGCTGAGAGGTGGTAGATGAGAGGGGCCTTCCTTGCAAGCCCATCATCGGTCAGGCCGTTTCTTACAGTGCGGCCGTGGGGCCCCGCCCACGTCGCCCCCACACCTCCCCTTCGCTACACCCGGCCTGGCTATGGGCCCGGGTGGGCTCTCAGGGGCCTCTCACGGGGCTGTGTGGGGACCTCCCCTGGCAGAGGGGGCACCTCACGCCCCAGGCGGATGGGCCTCTGAGCCCACCCAGGCTCGGCTCCCCGGACAGGTCTGCTTTGCTCGGGTTCCAGCTTTGTGGCCACCTGCATTCCTGGGACATTCTAGGCATGTCATTGTCCCGCGGAGGCTCCAGTTCAAAGCGTTCCAGATTCCCGGGCAAAGTCGCTTCCATGCGTGTCCAGAGCTCCGGGCTCCAAGTTCTCGCCCTGCTGAGCTGCCGCTGCGTCCGGGTCTCCGCTGCTTGCATTTCTCAGAGGCCGAGGGAGGCCTTGGAGCTTGGGGGACCCTGCACCCCAGCCTAAGAGGGAGCCTCATTGGGGGGCCACCCGAGGGCCCCATCTCGGGAGAGAAATGAGCTCCAACAAAGCACCCGTGGCTGGCGGGGGGGGGGGGGGGCGCAGACACACCTGGCCTGGGGGGATTCACACCAGGGGGCGCTGACAGCCACCAGTGAGAAAACAGTGTTTCTCAAGGCCCAGGTTTGAAGTTCCAGCTGCAAGGTGACCCCCAGCCCCACCACAGAAGCTGTGGAGCTCATGCTCCAGCCGTGGGAGCCCCTTTTACTGAGGGCAGCTTGCTCCCCGGCTGTTTCTTCGGGGGGCCACGGTGGGGTCCTCTCCTTCCCCTGAGCCAGGGGCCCATTGGGCCGCAGTCTGGAGCGGGGCCAAGGGCCGGGCTGGGGATTGGAGAGCCCTGGTCCAGCCGTGAGGGCACGGGCGGGCCAGCCTGGGGACCCACGGGAGCCTTTTGTCTTTCCTTTCTGTGAGCAAGACGCCGTCTGTGGCAAGTCAAGGGCAGAGACCACCACTGGCCTTGGTCTTGTAGCCTGTTTGATGCGGACTGGCACCCCCGTGACAGGCGGCTGTGCAGATGGAGGGAGGGCAGGACGAGGGTCCCTGAGGCGGTCTGGAGGTGCTGGCTCTTTCCTCCCCACACCCAGGCTGTGCATCCCAGGACCCGTTTCCATTCATGCCCCTGGAGCGTGCTGCATGCACCCCCTCCCTGGTGTGTGCCCCGTACTCGCCAGGCAGGTCGCCCCTCAAGAGAAGCCATTCTCCAAGTCCCACCTTTGGCCCCAACCAGGCCGGGCATCTCCCTGCCTCCCCTATTTCTCACTATTTGTCGTTAGTGGCGCGAACCAACTCTGACACAGCCATGGCCTCTCGGACCTGCGAGCACCACAGCAGGGGGCCTCCCGCTGGTGTGGGGGGAGGGGTCTGGGGCCAGCGGAGGGACAGGGTGCGTCCAAGGGGTGAGTGGGGCATTGCTCATCACCGTCACCTCGTTCTCCTCCCCACGCAGTGGGTGCGGACGTCCCCATGGAGGCCTGCTGTGCAGATGGGCACCAGATGGCCACGCAGCACCGGGACTGCTCGCTGCCCTACGCCTCGGAGTCCAAGCAGTGCAGGTGCGTCTGCCGCGGCCGCGCAGGATGGGGTGCGTCCCTTTAGAGGGAAGTGGGGGAGGAAGGGACACTGTGTGCCGGCCCCGTCCCCGGCTGTGCGGGGCATGGTGGACAGGGAGCCCGGCCTCTTTCAGCCCCATGGTCCCCAGACTGTCCTGTGATTGGGGGTGTCGTCCCCTTCACTGGAAGGTCGGGGCGTGCAGCCCCCTCTGGCACAGCTCAACACTGTGGCCAAGTCACTTCCCTCCTAACAAAAAGGGGGTCAGGTGGTGGGGGTGGCGATGAGATCACATGACACCACTGCCAGACCCCCAAACCAGAGCAGAGTGCCCCAGATGGGCCCGCCTGATGCAGTAGCCAATGTCTCCATCAACTATCATTCTCCTCTCCCAGAGTGGAGCCTCTGGCTCTCTCACAGCTTGGGGAAAATGTGAGCTTAGAATGAAGGATGCAGATAGGAAATGTCGGTTGTCACCACAAAATAGTGAAAGTCACAGCGAGCCCGTCGGAAGCCCCTGCTTCGCACTGAGCACTTATCTCGTCGGATGCTGCTGTTCACCCATTACACAGACAGGGAGACTGAGCTTTCCTGTGAGCACAGCGGCAGGGGCTGGCATCAGGGTGTGACCCAGGCCCCGGGGAGCAGGTGTCAGGAGGGCGAGGGTACGCAGTGTCCCCTCAGCTGACATTGTCCCTTTCTCTGCCCCAAATACAGTTTAGGTGGTACTGAGGCAGGGCGAGGGGGTGCCCCCGGGAGCGGATGTGCGGGGAAGTCTCGCTGGCCTCCGTCTGGAGTGTCATTTGCTGCCTGTTACCGTGGCAGAGGACGTAAATCTTGATTTCTGAAGTTCTTCAAAAGTCAAAGCCTCATAGACCAAACAGGAAGGGAAAACGAGCCGAGAGGGTTATTTGAATTGACTGTGAGGCCACAGGGTCGGGAGGTAGGGAGCGTCCGAGGAGTGGGAGCGCCACCCAGCGGTCTGGTGACCGACCCTGCCGGCAGAGGCAGCCCGGCCCCCACCCGCCCCGGCTGGGTTTCTCGCTCTGGGACCTGAGCCAGCTCCCAGCCTCAGCTTCCCCAGGTTTAAAAGGGGGTCTGTGGGACCCTCCTCCCAGGGCTGTGATAATGGTCAGGGGTGAGGGAAGCAGGCGCCACGAAGCCCAACCCTGGGCTCCTGCCAGCACTGGCCCCACCAGGCAGAGCTTCGTAACTGCTGCCCGCAGGCCCCTGGGGGGCTGGGAGGCTGTTCTTCCCCCCAGGCCATTCCTGCCCCCCGTCCCTGAAGCCTCTGCCTAGGTCTGGCACACAGTAGGGCCACGGCCAAATTTTGTTTTAATTGTAGTAAAATGCACAGAACGAATGCTATCACCTTAACTGTGTATGAGTGTGCAGTCCAGTACTTCCCATTGCGTCCTGTCTCCCATTATGTCCAGTACCATCCATCTCCAGAGCTTCCTCATCTTCCCAAGTGGAAGCTGTCCCCGTGAAGCAGGGCCTCCTGTTCCCTCCCCAGCCCCTGGCGGCCGCCATCCTGCCTTCTGTCTCTGTGACTGTGACCCCTCCGGGTCCCCCATGTCATCGGTCCTTCTGTCCCTGGCTTCTCTTGCCAAGCCCCGTGCTCGTCCTCAGGTCTCATCCGTGCTGCAGCCAGGGTCGGAACTTCCTGCCTTTTGAAGGCCCAGGAACGTTCCACTGTGTGGACCCCATTTTGCTGTGAGCTGCTCTGACCTGGTGCACACGGACCTGTTTGTGTCACTGTTCTCAGTTGTTTGGGGCCCAGACCCAGAAGTGGAATCGCTGGGCCGTGGGCAGTTCTGTCTTTAATTTTTTGACGAGCCCCCCCCCCCCCCACTGCTGTCCGCAGCAGCCGCGCCGTTCTGCGTTCCCACCAGCAGGACCCGGCGTTCCGGGTTCTCCACACCCCGGCCTTGTTTTCTGTGCAGCCAGTATTTCTGAATAAGTGGATGCACGGATGCGTATCATCTGGTTGCTCTTCCTGACGATTTAGTGAAATGCCTGTTCTTTGCAAGTCCGCCCGAAGCTTGAGCGAGTGGACAGAACTGGCCCAGAGCTCCAGGGCAATCCAGGAAACACGTGGGAAGTGGGGCTGCAGAGCCCCGCCCAGTGGAGGCGGGGGAAGGGCCGGCTGGGGGCTGCTGCCCTGGGGTAGAGGTGGCCTGGCTGGCAGTGCAGGGAGACTGGGTGGGCCCTACCCTCCCTGGACGGCTCAGCTTGGGCAGCCCCTCCTGCCCTCGGTGGCTTTGGTGGAAGCCAGGGTCACATAGGGTCCGGTAGGAGCCACACAGGTGACTTACGCATACCTCCTGCTCTCCCGCCTGCCGTCAGGGCCCCGACCCTTACTGGGCTCCTGGGGGCAAGCTACTCCACCTTCTTTCTGGAGCTGTTTCCTCTGAGTCCAGAAAATGGGGATGAAGGGGCAACATTTTATGGGGCAGGCTCGGGGCTCAGAGAGGTGCATTGGGACTCCCCAACTCCGCTGCAGACCCCCCTGGCCCCCTGTTTAGTATTTCTGATGTTTACCAGGCACGACTGTGTGCCAGGCGCCGGTCCGTGTCTGGGGTGGGAGCGGTGGGCTGGGCGGGCCGCCCCGCAGAGCCTCGGCCCCGGCCCAGCCCCGCCTCGGCCCCCGCAGGATGATCCAGGAGCAGTGCTGCCACAGCCAGCTGGAGGAGCTGCACTGCGCCAACGGCATCAACCTGGCCAACGAGCAGGACAGCTGCAGCACCCTGCCCGGCAACGCCAGCCTCGAGGCCGTGTTCGTGAAGGTGAGCCCGTCCTGCTGGCTGGCCACCTGTGTGTTTGAGCGGCAGGGGTGCCTGGCCCAGGAGGGAGGAGAGTGACCCCTCAGGTCTCCTTGCCCCCCCCAGTGTAAGCAGTCAACCCTGAGCAGCACCCCGGGCCAGTTCGAACCCTGGGGAGATGGCGATAGGGAGGTGCAGGCCTGCCCTGAGGGCTTCCCGCTCCTGGCTTCGGGCAAGAGCGCAGAGGTCAGAGCAGGGGTCACTGCAGTGTGGGGCTTTCGAAACCCTCTTGGTTCGAGGCCGGCAGCCCAGCCCCGCTCAGGACGCCCTCGAGGTTCTCTGCACCCAGGCCAGTCAGAGTGCAGGGCTCAGAACAGCCCCCCACGGAGGCCTCCAGTAACCCAGCCTCCGTGACCACCCTGGAGGAGAACGCCAAGGTTCAGAGAGACGCACATTCCACAGTGGCCTCTCAGGACCACCGTGGGGGTGGGCGGGGCTGGTGAGGCCCAGAGTGGGTCCTGCCCTCTGGAACGTGAGCTGGGAGCGAGGCCGTAAATCATGCTGTAAATCATGCTGGGACTCAGGTCCGGGTCGGGCCACCCGCCTCCCCGCCACAGGAGGCGGAGTCTCCGAGTGGCTGCTCAGAGCTCTGGACGGCATGTCCAGGTCTAAAACCGCAAATCCACCAGGGAGGTGTCCGGGCTGTGTCCCCACCTCCCCCCTCCCCACAGAGGGCGGGACATAGCTGACCTGTGGCGCTCGACTTGGAGAGTTGCCCTGGTCAGCTGGGTTTCTGTTGGAGGTGCCTGGGGCAAAAGCGAATTCCCTGGAAAAAAGATTTCCTGTCCCTGGCTAGCCAGGCAATGGAGTCATTTCAAGGAGCCAGATTCGGAGTGAAGTCTGGATTCTGAGGAGGGCTGCCTGGGTTCCTCTCGGGGGATTCTGTCTCCACACAGATTGGGGTGGGGAGATTTCCAGGGGGAGGACTGAGGGGTGCTGCCTACCCTCAGCCTTTTAGCACTTTTATGGGGGATTTCTGGCGAGAGGGAGCTGGGTGGGGTGGTCTGGTCAAAGCCAGCCCCTTGGACGCTCCATGACCGCCTCCCCGGGCAGGGCTGGGGCCCTGCCAGCACCGTCTGCCTGGCGGGCAGCTCTGCCCGCGTCCCCAGACTGGAGAGAAAGGCGGGTACAGGAAAAGCCTGGAACATTCTAGCGGGGGTGCGAACAGGTCGCTCTGGCAGATGAGTGATTTGTGTTGCCAGGAGGCATGAGTCACGCCGCACAAGGTGGGGAGGCGGCCGGGGCAGCCCCCGCTGGCAGCTGAGTTGTATGAGGAGCCGGGGAAGGCCTGCCCGTCGGCCCGGCTCCCGCCGTGGGCCTTCTGGAAAGTCTGAGCTCCTCTCTGGTGACCAGGGCCAAAAGGGCTTTTCACGTGTCAGGGTGCGTGCTGTCCCCAGGGTTCAGGTGTGACTTTGGGTACGCTGGGGTTCCCAGTGCACAGTTCGATCCCGAACCACCCTGATTGGGAGCAGAGCCAGGTGCGTGTCCGTCTCCTGGGCACAGCAGAGAAATCTCAGGCCACAAAGGAGGGCTGGCGCCCACAGAGCTCCCGTGTGACCTGACAGGGTCCCTCGCACAGCCGCCCCTTCCCGGAAGCGTGTTTTCGGGCTCGGCTTGCTTCACTATTTGCAGTCCCCATTTAGAAGAGGTAGCTAAGTCAGGCCCGGGCCTTTGCTGTCTGGGGAGAGTGGACATGGGGACGTTGGAGAGGCCTGAGGTCTGACTCCTCCATCTGGGGTCCCCCCCACCCCGTTCGCAGAGATGTTGCCACTGCTGCCTGCTGGGGAGGGAGGCCCAGGCCAAGGGCCAGAGCTGCGAGTACAACCTCATGGTCGGCTACCAGTGCGGGCTGGTCTTCCGGGCCTGCTGCGTCAAGGGCCAGGAGACCACGGACTTCGCCCCCGCGGACAATGGGGACCACCAGGAGACAGGTAATCCCCCTCCTCCCTTCCTCTCGGGTAGTGTGTCGGTCAGGGCTGTCCGGAGAGAGCTGTGCGTTAAGGAATTGCCTGACGCAACCGTGGGCGCTGGCAGGCTAAGTACAGGCCGGGCCAGCAAGGCAGAGGCCCAGGAGAGAGCCCGCGTGGCAGCTCGAGTTGGAAGGCTGTTTGCCAGCAGAATTCCCTCGTGGCTGGGGGCGGTTGGTCTCTATCTTCACCCCTTACCAGGCCCACCGTGCTGTGCAGGACATTCTGCTTTCCTGAAAGTTTGCTTATTTGAATGTTAATCTCATCTAAAAATGCCAGCCCCGCACTATGCAGACTAGTGTTTGATCAAACATCTGGGAATCATGGCCCCACCGTGTTGACACATAAATTAACCGTCACAAGCAGGGTCAGCACACATATGTACTGTAGTTTGGGAAGAAACGAGCGGGGGCATGGGCTGGTTATTCCGTCTGCAGATCGGGAGACCCAGGCTGGGGGGGTACAGGGTTGGGGTTTGCTTTCCAGCAGGGAGAGCAGGTTTGCAGGCTCCCGCCGGGCGCCCCAGAGACCTGGCGGGGGGCTCTGATTGTCACCTCACCTGAGACCCACTGTCCTGAAGCAAGACAGAGGACCTGGGCCCTGGGCTCTGACGAATCAGGTTCATGTCCCTGTGCTAACACAGCCAGACTGATTCTCCAGCCCTCAGTCACCTCATCTGTGAAATGGGCATAATTACAGGTCCTGGGGAGGATTCAGGGGGAGGCTCCGTATAAAGTGGCGCAGTGCCTCGCTCCATTGACGTTTGCTGCCACCATTCTTTCCTGTCCCTCCAACAGCCCTGGCGGTGTGGGTGGCTGGCTTTGCTCTTGTTTCACGGGTGAGGACCTGACACTCAAGGTCACACGGCTGACACAGGAAGGGGGGAGCGTGCCCACTTTCCGTCTCTGGGTCGGTACCGCCTCCATCTGGGGCCGACGATGCATAGACAAGAGGCCGGGGGTACCACGTGCTAACAGCGGGCTCTGCTCTCTCAAGTAACAGAGGCTTGCTCAGCAAAGGGGCGAGTGACCCCAAGAGCAGCTTCGAGAGAGCTCCCTGCTGTGTGCCCGCCAGTTCTGTCTGCCATGTGTGTTTGCCCGGAGCCAGATGAGTCCCGGAGCCGGCGGGTGTGGCGCAGTTCCATGATTCAGGAGACTTCATGGCCATCTAATGATTTCTTCCCCTTACACAGTGGTTTCCTGGGAACGGAAATAACCCCGAAAACTCCAGGCGTCCGTGTGCCTCCGGGCCCCTTTCCTGCTCACTCTGAGCTCTGCACCACCCCCCCCCTCCCGGCCCCCTGCCCGGAGCAGGGGTAGGAGGACCGAGGGAGGAAGGGCTCGCAGGCCCCTGGTCTCTGAGTCGGGTCACCCTTCGCTGTGGCCTTTTGACCCCAGTGGCTTTAGCGCTTCGGATCAAATGGAGCAGTCTCTCATTCTTCATTTTTAATGTCTCCTTTCGAGGGCCCCCGCAGACGCCTGGGGCGGATTTCTGATATCTCCGTCGTAAAGAGGGATTGGAGCCACATTCTCACTCCCTCCTGGACTTTTGAAGTCAGAGATGACATTTTTACTTTAAACAAACCCCAGCCCTTACCCCGGCACAGCATTCCTCCGTGTCTCCGGGGAGGACTTGTGTTGATTTATGTCGTGTTTCGGTAATGATCTCTGGCCTGGGCTTCTCTGCGGCTCCAGCTGTCTCATATCTCCCCCTGCCTCTGTTGGCTCCGGTCCTTGCCCCAGACTTTCCTCGGGGTCTCTGTGAGGGCTGCCCGCCCCCCTGCCCCCGCCCCCCACTCCCCCAGTTACAGCTGCGCCTCCCTTCCTCCCTTCCTCCCTTCCTCCCTCCACTAATGTGGATTGTGGGCCTGCTGGGTGCGGAAATTGTCTAAGCGTTTGATAGTCAGTTACGACTGTTCGATCTAAACTTAAAAATCAGGGCACCTACGTCTGTTTTCTCAACTTAGTTTTTCTAGTCATTTGTTTGTATTCTATGCTATCAGAGTACGTTCATCTAAGACCAGGGAGAGAACCCAGTTCTTGTACCACAAGGAGTTTTGGGAGAACCATGCTGGGCCGCATTCTGGTTATTTCCATTCTACAGATGGGAGGCCCAGGCTGGGGAAGCGCAGGTCCGAGGTTTGTGTTCTGGCAGAGGAAGCGGGCTCTCTGGCTCCCACAGAGCACCCCGGAAATCTCCACGACCTCATCACCCAGCCAATGGACAGTTCCTCACAGACCCTCCCGGCCTTGTCCAAAGAACCCTTTGGAGGACGGAGTCTGGATGTCCTGGCTGTGCTGGGCACGTGGAGGGGGGAGCGGGGAACTTGCTCTTTGCTGGGGTTGAAGGCACCAACTGAATGAAATGCCCCCAAATCGATTCCCCGAGTAAAGATGCCCCTTAAGCCAGAAGAGATAGTTACACCCTAAACGATTCTGGCTTAGCTCCTTCCCAGGTGAAAAGCATTATTTAGAGACCCTTCCTGTATTGTTATAGCCTCCGAGAAAGAATGCTGGTGCGTAGTTAGAATGTGTCCACATTGTGCTGCACCGGACAGCGGAGTTACGAATTGAATTGCTTCTCCGCAAGGACGGCCGTCGCTCCAGGCGCCTGTGTCCCGCGCTCGCTGTGGGCAGTCAGGGTCCCGGGACGGGGGGAGGGCAGGAAACCGGCGTGCGGAGAGGGGCTGTTTCTCCCAGGCCACATTTCCTCGCAGTCTTTTTCTGTCTCTTTGGCTCTGAGCTCGGCCCCCAGCGTGGCTGTCGTTGCTGCTGGTTGTCACGGGCTTGCGCTCACGGCCATTTGTCTGGTGAAGGGCCCTCACCATCGGACTGGAAAGTAGCTGCGGACATTCTCCGCACCCTGGGCTACGTCCACCGCAGTGAGAAGACCTCGCTCGTGCCTCTTACGCTAGGGCTGCTAGTGGGATTCCACCCTATGAAGTGAGGGCCCCAGCACACACCAGGTCTGCAGCCCACGGCCCCCGAATTTTCTGCCGAGAGCAGGGGCCTGGTCTGGCCGAGCGCCAGCCCTTGCTTGGAGCAGATGCTCACACGCCTTTGTTGAATGAATCGAGTGAGCGACTGTCAGTGCCGGACACGACGTTGAGCTTTGCAGGCAAACTATGAAACAAGTGCCTTCATGTCCCAGGGCTGCTGTAATAATGTCCTGCAGACCGGGGGGGCTTAACCAACGGACACGTCAGCTCACAGCCTGTGTGTCTGTCACCATGTCCCAGTTCCCGCTTTTTGTGAGGACACTGCCCTTGGGTGCGGGGCCACCCTACTGCCTTCAGCCTCACTTGCTCATCAGCAAAGACCCTTCCTCAGTGAGGCCCATTCGCAGGTGCTGGGGGCTGGGGGTTCGGCATCTGCAGGCAGGGGGACGAAATTCAACCCACAACTGTGAAGTTCACCAGGTGCATGGCTGTGGGTTTGGAGGGTGTGACTTGATTTACAGCAGGGCCGTGCCTGCCTGGGCTGAAACGTTCAAGTAATTTGGACACCGTAACAGCACTCAGCGTTCAGCGGATAATTCCAGGCCCTTGGGCTGGTGCTGCTGCTGTGTTGTAACAGATCTTTTAGAGACGTGACAGTATTTATGAGGGTCGTCTTCTTTTTCAAAAAGATAAAGTGAATACCGAGCTGTTAGGAGGTAGACAAATGGGCGTTACTGCCTGATACTTCTGAGAAGACAAACTGCCGGTGTCTCCCAGAGGCATGGGCTCACGGCGTGTGGATAAACATGTCTTTGCCTGTCTTGCCCCTCAGCTAAGATGCCTGAGATGGCGGAGGATGAGCAGGAGGATCCGTACCTGAACGACCGCTGCCGAGGTGAGACGCGGCTCCTTGCCGGGCCCTGCGGGAGTTGGGGTCAGGGCTCATCTCCAGGGGCTCGGCCTCAGGTGGTGCTCAGGGGCACCTGGGAATTGCCCCCTGGCTGGGCGTCTGCTGCAAGTCACTCCGTCTGTCCTCTCTGCACTCCTAGGCTCCTTCCCTTCCCTCTCCTCCTCGAGGGGGCCTGGCGGGCAGGAGAAGGTGGGCTTAGAGAAGGAAGCCCTGCCCCACAGTGCCCACCTGAGCACCACCCCGCTCCCAGGCTCTGTGAAGGGACAGCACAGCTTCCCCCGAGGCGTGTTATTTGACACTGTGTTCTGGCGTCCCGCTGGGCCACCGGGGAGGTTCGATCTGGAGACCTTGGCCAATGTGGAGTCGGCAGGGCCTTGCAGGTTTCTTTTTTCCTATGACGGAAGTGTGTGTCCCCTTCCTGGAGCACGCCGGCCCGTGCAGACTGGCAGGTCCGCTACACACACAGTCCCTTCAGCAGCTTGCCCTGTGGTTGGGCACGGACTGGAGAGCCAGTTCAGTCACCGAAACTGGGGCGTGTGGTGGGTGCGCAGTGACACTCAGCACAGGCGGGGGGTTGGGGGCAGGCCAGAGAGCCCAGAAAGCCTCCTAATCCGCTGTAGGCTGGGCGGGAATGGGAGGGTCTTCTGGGGGGGGTGCTGGAAAGTAAGGCTGCGAGGGGGGGCTGTGGGCAGCGAGACTGGAGAGCGAGGGGTAGAGGAAGAGGCTGGGGAACCGGGCAGGGCCCCACAGGCCCTGGGCTGCGGTCAGGCTGTTCCTAGCAAGATCTTTACCTGGGCGGGGGTTGGTCCCGATGAGACACACTTTTTGACCTCCACTCAGGCTGCCCTGTGGGCAGCGTGGCTGGGGGGCAGTGGGGCTGCTCCAGGAGCAGGGTGAGCCTGGTGAGCCGGCGGCCAGAGCGAGGTCGTGGCAGTGGGGCCCCTCGTGGGAGTGGGATTGGGGCCGAGGGCGGCCTGAGGGACATGAGGGGACCAGAGGAGGCCTCTTCAGGGCCCCGCTGCCCTGGGTGGTCCGGTCCCTCAGTTCGTGTGCCTGGTGGCAGCGTCACATGCTTGTCTGTGTCGCCCCTTCCAGCTCCGCTGCAGCTGCAGAGCCCACCCTGCATGTGCCCGATTTGCAGACCAGGGCTGGGACCTGGAGCAGCAGCCCTGGGGTGCCCAGAGCCAGGCCCCAGGGGGCTCCCGTGGGAGGGCTGCAGTGGGCTCCAGCCTGCAGAGCCTGCCTGTCTGTGTCCATCCTCCCGAGGCCCTTTTCTCAGGCCTGGCCCAAGGAGACCTGGAAGAGCGCCAAGTCTGGCCTCCGGCTCACGCTCGCTCTGTTTGCAGGCGGCGGGCCCTGCAAGCAGCAATGCCGAGACACGGGCAAGGAGGTCATCTGCTCGTGCTTTGTGGGCTACCAGCTGATGCCTGACGGCTTCTCCTGTGAAGGTAAACATCCCCGTGTTCCTGGGGCCAGCTTGACAGCAGGTCGCTGCCCCTGGGAGCCTCGGCCTCTACCTGAGACATCTGGGCAGGTTTCACTTTGCACAACTCAGGGCCCCCCTGTTCCTGGGTGAGAGAGCCAGGACCCGCTCTCCAGCAGCCCCTGGAGTCCGTAACGGCCTGCCCCCACGCAGGAGAGTGTGAACACCATGCTGGGAGTGAGGGCTGGGTGTGGGCTCCGACTCGGCTGTGAATCTGGGATCTGCTGAGTGACCCTGGGCACGCCTTGCAGCCCCCCTCGGCCCCTCGTCATGAGATGGGGAGATGGAGGAAGTGATCGCCCCTTACAGGGTTCTTAAGGGTCATAGGACTCCAGTCTGGCCTGGCTCTTGGCCAGGAGCCATTGAACTGAAACTTACCAGGGGAGGAAAGCCCAGGACTCCAGTCCAGTGCACAGCGGGCAGTGTGTGGGGCCTTGATGGGTGGGTGCCAGGAACCTTCGCCTAGAGCGGGGCTCCTGCGGTGACCCCTGTGTCGGTCTGTCTCTCCTAGATGTCAACGAATGCATCACGGGCAGTCACACCTGCCGCTTTGGAGAATCCTGCATCAATACCGTGGGCTCTTTCCGCTGCCAGAGAGACAGCAGCTGCGGCACTGGCTATGAGCTCACGGAGCATAATGACTGCAAAGGTACAGCAGGGCCCCAGCCCGGCTGTGGGGTGGGCAGGGCGGCTGCAGGCTCCCAGAGCTGTGCTCCGCGGGGCTGGCTCCCCTGTGGGCTCATTCTTGACCCGAACGCTGAGTTGATGCCCTGGCCAAGTTTGCATTTGTGAAAAGGCTCAGAGGGTGGTCACTTAAAAAGAAGACCCGGAATGAGTTTCAGGTGCTCACATGTGCTTGTTACAGAATATATATATTTTGCACGACAGCTGCCTTCTGTCCGATTTCAGGCTTCCTTGAAGTCCAGAGCGCCCTTCCCCTGCATAAAAAAATGATATTTCTGGCTGCCGGCCGGCCCCTGATGAGCCATAGATGTTATTTGGCAGATAAGGCTTTGATGGGGAGCCCGTAAGACACAGATTCGTGCCAAACGTTCCCAGCCCTTCAGAGGGCAGACCACTTTTGTAAAGACGTTGAATTATGGCTGAATTACGAGGGCAGCTCCAAAGCCAGGCACGCCCTCCTGAGGCCTGGGGCTTTGGACCAGCTCAGCGCGCCCCACCCCCGAGGACTCCCTGGGTGGTTCCGCCCTGCGGATGGACGCGCTGGGTGGCTGGGACCCTGAGGACACAGGGGCCCTGCCAACTGAGTCTCCACGTTTGAAATCTGACAGCTGTGAACTTCAAGGGAGGGCAGCCAGCGCTCAGATCTGAGATCGTGACAATCACCATTGTCCCTATTTGCAACATTGTGACAACTTCAGAATGAATGCGTTTATAGAGACAGTGTTTATTGCCACGAAGATCAATGCTGGAAGATCTAAACAAAACGCGCACATGGTCTGAAGTGGGGGGTGGGGAGCACCACAGATGTTGCCAGGAAAATGCCTGGGTTATTTATTATGTAACAGAAAGTTTGCCTCCTCGGAGCCTTGGGGGAAAAGTCAGTGTTTTAAGTCTTGGCCAATTCGGGCCCTTTTTGAATGTGGCCTCTCTGTGGGAATGTTTTGGGTTATAGTCTGAGCAATAGGCATTTAAAAAAAGAGCAACTGTGTTGTGATTTTAAAGTGTTGTGAGATGCTTCTGGCAGGACTCTCGCTAACAATTTCCTTTCTTTATGATGCACCAGATATTGACGAGTGTGAGAGTGGTATTCATAACTGCCTCCCCGATTTTATCTGTCAGAATACTCTGGGATCCTTCCGCTGCCGACCCAAGCTACAGTGCAAGAGCGGCTTTATACAGGATGCTCTAGGCCACTGTATTGGTAAGACTCTGCCGCCAGCGACGGGTCCGCTAGGCGGGGCGAACGACCCCTCTAATAGAGGGGGACTCGTGGTGTCTGGGACAGAGGTCGGCCAGCTTTTTCTATGAAGGGCCGGCACACACGTTAGGCCCCGTAGGCCGGAGGGCACCACTCAAGCTGCTGAGCTCTGCTGTGTCGGTTGTAAAGCATCCATAGATATGTCGACAAATGGGCGGGGCTGTGTCCCAATAAAACTTTATTGACAAAACCATCAGCAGGCTGGCCTAGGCCCCAGGGCTATATTTGAGTTTAGCGAGCCCTGGTTTAGACCCAGGAACTTGAGTTTTCGAGTCAGACACCTGGTTTCGAACCAAGGGACCTAAGATGACTTACTTCCTCTGAACCTCACTTTCCTTCCCTGTAGAAGCATCATGACGTCTGGCCCTAGGCCAGGCCCACACAAGGTGCCCGTGTAGTGTCGGCTATATAGACTCGTTTTTAACAGTATTCTATTAGTAGTCCAATGCACTGACACCGCACAGATGGTGGTTAATGGGGAAGGGGTGTCAGGGTTCAAGGGCACAGAGTCTCAGGGGACAAAACGAAAAGTTCCATGGATAGTGGGGGTAGCAGTCGCATGATGTCGACGTCCTTAATGCCACTCATTGGTGCACTTAAAGGGGTAAAAGTGGCAAAAACGCTTCACATAACTGCGCTGGGGCATTTAAAGGCAGATATGACAGGTGCCCTTAGGGCAGGGGCTGCCCGGAACCCCCCCCCAGCCCCCGTGTCACTGAGGGGGCGTCGCTGAGGGGGCGGCGGGAGTAAGCCGGAGGCCCCAGCTCTCCCAGGGCTTGGCAGGGAGGGGGTCCCGCCTGGACCTGCTGCAGGCTGGCGGGGGGCCCTGCGGGAGGCTGGCATCTGCTCTAGGGGATGGAAACCCTGACTCACGGCAAAGCCAGGCCGCTCTCCACAAAGCAGGGGCGTCTGCAAGTCTCAGCTTACCCTGGTTTTCCCTCTATGGGGCGGGGCACGGCCCTGTCCAGGGACACGCACAGAGCGGTGGGAAGGGACAGTCCCCTCAGTGGCCGCCCCTACGTGGAGGAGGGTCGGGGAGGAGGGAAAAACCTCGCAGGAGCCCAGGGCCCAGGATGTGGGCTCGGTGTCCAGTACCTGGGTACCCCGTGGGGGCCTCAGAGCTAAACGTCAGCTCTCGGGGGCGGTCTCCTCTCGGCCCTGGGGCGGGGGGTCTCTCTCCCTGGGCACGTCATCCTTGACACCAAGTTCAGGATTCTTTTAAACATTTTTATTTCAAATGTTATGTATGTTTTTACTGAAAAGCAAACAAAACTGAGGTACGAAAAGGAAAGCGTCTTCGCTCAGTGGTCTCTCTGTTCTCCCAGCTCCTGCTTCCTGGAGACTTTTTGATTTTCATGAAAATGGAGCAAACTGCTCTGCCACCTGCTCCCCCCCTCCCACCCCCCCGGCCCCCGCCCTCTTAACAATGTACTGGGACATCATTGTGTTTTTATTTTTAAAAAGAGTTTCTGTGTTTGTTTTTAGAGAGAAGGGAAGGGAGGGAGAGAAACATCCATGTGTGAGAGAGACATTGGTTGCCTGTCGCAGGTGCCCGGACGGGGAGCTGAACCCACAACTCAGGCGCGTGCTCACAGGCTGGGGGAGCCCCCTCTCTGGAGCCCAGACTTTGGGAACTGCTGATCTCACCAGCGAGCACACGGCTCAGAGGGGGGGGACAGGGTCGTTACCAGCCCCCGTTTATCTCTGACTGCAGGCTGAGCTTTTCCTGTAAACCCACGGGCCAGATAGTAATTGTCAGCTTTGCCCTCCCGAGGTCTCTGCCCTGAGGGTCTCTGCCCTGAGGGTCTCCGCTCCGGCCTCACAGGATGCTTAAGAGAACGTGCTGTGCTCCAGTAAACTTGATTTACAAAAGCAGGGTGGGGGCAGGGACCCGGTTCCAGCCTAGATCGAATCCTAGGGATAGACAGGCTTCTGCACACCGTGAAGTGCCGGCTACTCGGGTTCACCAGAATGGGCAGAGGGTTGGGTGTGCTGTGGGCAAAGGACAGTCAGCTCAGGGGTTCTGGAGTGTTCCTCTCTTCTCTTGGTCCCCACTGGTGGTTTATAAGTGTCTATCTGAACGTCCTTTTAGAAAACACCTGGTTAGGAAGTGCAGTGTGTGCGGTGGATTTGAGTGTGAGGAGCGGACAGACGTGTGTAACTGGTGTTCCTCGTTTACTTACTGGGCCACGCTTGCTGGGTGTGGGTCATCGCGGCGGGGTGCCCTGGGGTCCGCGTGTGGGATGCGTGTCCAGTCAGGGAGGGAGACTACTTCTCGCCTGGCCTGAGTTGGCGAAGGCTCCGAGGTGGGACAGGAGGTGTCAAGGAGGAAGTGGCCCCAAGATGGGTGTCAAAAGAGACATGTTACGCAGATGGTAAGTTCAATTCCCGGTCAGGGCGTGTATGGGAGGCAACCAATTGATGTTTCTCTCTCACATTGATGTTTCTCTCTCAAATCAATAAACATATCTTCAGGTGAGGAATATAAGCAAACAAATAAATAAAAGGGGTGTGTTTCCCAGGCAGACGAGGGAAATGGCTTGCCGGGCAGGGACCATAGGAGTAAAGGCAGTGGAGCTACAGGCGTGCGGTCTGGGCTGGATGAGGCTGCCCAAGGTCTCTGTTTGGGGGTTGCAACGAGGGGGGTGCAGGGCTTCAGCGGCGCGCTGGCTGGTGCGTGTCTGGCCACGCTCCGTGTCTGACCTCACGGTTCTGTGTCTCTCCCCGTAGATATCAATGAGTGTTTGAGCCTGAGCGCCGCGTGTCCCATCGGACACACGTGCATTAACACGGAGGGCTCCTACACGTGCCAGAAGAACGTGCCCAACTGTGGCCGTGGCTACCATCTCAACGAGGATGGGACCCACTGTGTGGGTGAGTATTAAACAAGGAAACCAGTCGGGAATGGACTTTGCTCTGTTCCCGGTGCATCCCTTCCTTCCGTGGAGGGGAGACCAGATCCCCAAAGACAGCTCTTTCCACCTGCCCATCTGTGCGCCCGCTCCGGTCTCCAAGCGCAGGCCTTTCTGGTCTGCTGCCTGGAAGACCGAAGTAGAATGCCAGCCCACCCTCTGCCTCGGCCTTGTCCCTTTCTCTCTGTCTGGTCCCCCTGAGCCAAAAGCAGCCTTGCCCCTCCATGCACACAGTCCCCGTGGGTGACAGAGAGAGGACAGATGCCCCCGCCTACAACTCAGCCATCCCGAGCCGGCCCCAGCCTCACAAACCGTATAATCCGGATGACAAGCTCCCCAGACAAGCCTGGCCTCTGCTCGTGTGTGATTCCCTGAACCCCCTGCTCCTTCCTGCCCTGAGGTCCAGGGCCCAGGTTCCCGCCAGCCCACAGGGCTGTTCTTCCCTGTCACCCCCAGAGCACTGTCCCACCGTCTCCCCAGTCACCGGGCACTTCCTGCCTTAACTGAGGTCATTGCTGGCCGGGTAGAGGAGGAGTCCCCTGCGTGTGGGGCCAGCTGTCTCCCCAGCCAGGCTTGGGAGACACGTGGTGGGTGCTCCGTGAAGTCGCGTGGAAGCATAAACGATGCTGCTCTGTCACGCACATTTCAGCGGGCCGCTTCCTTTCCGACCGTCTTGGGGAACCCCCGCACTAAAGGGTTCCACGTGTCCTCTCTTCCGTCAGATGTGGATGAGTGCTCGCCGCCCGCTGAGCCCTGCGGCTCGGGGCACCGCTGTGTGAACACCGCGGGGAGTTTCCGCTGCGAGTGCAAGTCTGGTTACTATTTCGATGGTGTCAGCAGGACGTGTGTGGGTATGTGGGTGTCCCCATAGGTTTTGGGGGGGCCTAGCCAGGTGGCACCAAAGAGATCCAGCCGCTGTCTCCCAGAGTGAACATGGTCTGTCCCTTACCTTGGAATGCCTGGGTGTGGGTGGCCCCAGGCAAGGCCCCGAGGCCAGAGACTCAGTCTAATGCCAGCTCCGCAGCCGCCCTCCCGGGCGTGGGCCGTTCTCCCGCCCGTACAGTGGGTGCTCTGAGTCACACCTCTGTGTGTTTCTGAGGCTCCTGCCCCTCTGCCTGTGCCCGGAGGTTTGTGGTTTCCCAGAGATCCTCCAGCAGCCCGCAGGGCCTCAGGGTCCTGAGCTGTGCGTGTAGCCCAGGGCAGTGAGAACCAGGGACATCTTGGCAGTCCGGCCACCAGGAGCAGGAACAGACCCTGCTGGCCGGTGCCTGCTGTCCCCAAACCGGGGTGGACTCTCCCTCAGGGATCTAGAGCAGAGAACTCCGGGGTGGGCGCACACCAAGATGTGCCCCGTGGAAGGAGCAGGGGCACACCCAGTGGGGCCCTGGCTTCCTGCTGACTTGCCCTGTTTTGGGGACAAGCCTCTTTGCCTCTGTCCTCTGAGAAACGAGGCTGAAGGACCTGGGGGCTGGGGGAGACGGCGTGTGGTGCTGCCGGGGGGTTCGTGGCCGCTGAGCCACCTCCGCTCCCTTGCAGACATCAACGAGTGCCGGCGCTACCCCGGGCGCCTGTGCGGCCACAAATGCGAGAACACACAGGGCTCCTTCCACTGCAGCTGCTCCGTGGGCTTCCGGCTGGCGGCCGACGGCCGGTCCTGTGAAGGTGAGGGGGCCCCCTCTGGGACCGACCCGCGGTCTTTCCCGAGCTCGTGCTAAGTGACGCGGTAGTGGGGAGGGCCTGTACAGGGTCCCCTGTTAGAAGTGACTGCCCCGGTTCTCCTGCGCCCCGGAGGAGCCGAACACACCAGCCCGCGCATGTGCGGTTAACAGGTAGCTGAGATACGCAGGGAGTGTGGGGTCTGGAGGCTCCGAGTCGGCCACTCATTTACGTGACCATGGTTGTCTCACGGGGGTCCTGGGGTTGACATGGCAAAGAGACGCCAAGGCTGGGCAGATTTTATTTAGACTACACTCAGTGTGGGAGAGTCCTCGCTGTCCACTGGCCTCAGCTCCACCCAAACAAAAGTCAGGGGGTGCTTTATACACGCCGGGGGCAGGCTCAGGGAGAGCTCAGAGGGAGGTCGTGCCATCGGGCCGGCGTCTCTGCTGCTGGCTGCCCCCTGCCCCAGAGAGGGGAGGAGCACACTTCAGGTGCACGGTTCCCCCCAAGAAAGACATTCCAAGGTACAGCTCAAAGGGACGGAGGCAGGACTCCCACTGGTGCGATTTCTAAATGCACCACTTCTAAGAGAAGGCGGTGAGGGCCTGGGTCAGGCTGGCTGAATTTGCTGGCCGTGTTGAATGCGCCAGACAGCATTTTAAGGGGGCCTGGGGTCGTCATCCTAGGGACCCGGTCTTAGGCCAGCAGAAGCCACCCTAGCTGCTCTGGTCTCTGGGTGCATCTCGTAGGGGTCACAAGGATGAGACCAGAGGAAGCAGGTGAAAAGTTGTCACACCCAGTGTAGGCAGAGTGCTAGCAACACCGGACAGCTGGTGTCGTTGTTATTATTGTTCATGGCTTGTGCTGTCCCTGGTCACCCTAAATAACCAAAAAGTAGGCGTTCCTACCTGTGTTAGTGGGCAACACTGTGGACACAGTGTTGGGGCCTGGCCAGCCTTGTCCCGTCAGTCCACTAAGCATTTACAAAGCACCCGCCCCTCCCCCTGCCCAGGGAGTCTCAGGATGTGACCAGGACCACCCTGGACAGAGGTGAGCGGGAGAGAGGGTGCAGCGGGGAGAGGCTAGTGCACGTTCTCAGCTGCGCACCCCTCCCTCCCTGCTAAGAATTAGCAGTAAATGTGAAAAGAGACTTCTGGGCAGAGGCTGGCAAACCTTTTTTCCCTAAAAGCCACATAGTAAATATTTTAGGCTTTGCCAGCCACAGTCTGTCGGAACTCTGACCTCCGCCATTGTAGGGTAAAAAGCAACCTTTGATGCTGATAAATGAATGCGTGTGGCTATGTGCCAATAAAACTTTATTTACAAACACAAGTGGGGGGCCAGTTGTAGGCTGCTCCCTGCTCTAAGCAAAGGGAAGAGACAAACAAGAGGCCAGGGTTGCTGAGTGGCCTGGTGAGTCCCAGGCATCAGGGTACTAGGTGTTGGCGTAGCGACAGGTCCTCCCTCTGTGCAGAGGGGAAGCATGGAGGATGCGATCGGATTTCCCTTTGGGAACTAGAAAGACTCCAGTGCCCAGGTGGCAGCCTGACTGGAAGGGGCCGGGTCTAAGCAGAAGTCCTCACAGTGGTCCTGGCGGTAGCTGGTGCAGCCGGCAGTGGCAGGGATGGCGAATCCAGAGCCGGCAGCCGTGCCGTGCAAGGCTGGAGGACGTGCCTCTTTCTCTCTGGTGGCCCCAGGCAGGCCCCAGCCCCACACTCCGGGACCTCCGCCTCTCCGTATGTGTTAACCCCACCCGAGGGGGTACTATGGGACAGGGCTAGGAGCGGTGACCCTGGGACTCTGTCTTCCAGACGTGAACGAGTGCAGCAGCAGCCCCTGCAGCCAGGAGTGCGCCAACGTCTACGGCTCCTACCAGTGCTACTGCCGCCGAGGCTACCAGCTCAGCGACGTGGACGGGGTCACCTGTGAAGGTGCGGGCACCGCTCCCTTCCGCCCCTCCTACGGAACACCCTTTCGGGCTGGTGGTGGCTGTTTTTCCTTCAACCGGGACTCATCGAAGTACCCTTCACCCACCACTGAGAGTGAGGTTTGGAAAGGAGCAAAGCCACTGCCATGTCTTTCTTTAATCTGTGGGTAACGGCGCTGATGGCTGTGCGCTCCGACCCTGAGCAAGACTCAGCAGGGATGTGTGACCCAGTGGTGAGGAGTGGGCTCAGGGACCACCCACATTCCTGCCTTTTGAGAGCCCCTCACTGGCCTGGGCCCTCCCCCTCTGTAGCATGGGGGCTTCACCCCGGGCTCTCCCGAGGATTGGGAGAGGCTGTCAGAGGGTGCCACCAGGGGATGAGTCGGAAGCGCTTCCTACAGTGTCCTGCACCGCAAAGCACTTAAAGAACTACTGTTAGGGCCATGGCGCTGCCCGTGGAGGGCTGTTTTTAATCAGCACCTCTGCAGTACTGAGCATTTGGACACACTGGCAGCCTGCAGGGCACCTGTCCCCTCTGCTTGGCTCCCCGTTCCGCCTCCTTCCCCACACATATGCACACTTCACACCATGAGCTTGCTGTGCTGCTCGGGCCTAGGCCCTTCCCTCTCTGGGCCCCAGTTTCCCCTTCAGATGGGACGATCTCTGAGGCTGCCACGGCCCCAGCACGTCGGGGGCTCCTGTGTCCAGCTGGCAGCCCCCCCAGGCCCCAGCCCGGCCCCTGGGGAGGCGTGGCCCGGCCCCGGGGCCGCACGGGACTCTGAGGGTGGGCTTTGCCCTTGCAGACATCGACGAGTGTGCCCTGCCCACGGGGGGCCACATCTGCTCCTACCGCTGCGTCAACGTCCCCGGAAGCTTCCAGTGCAGCTGTCCCTCGTCGGGATACAGGCTGGCCCCCAACGGCCGCAACTGCCAAGGTGAGTGTGCTGGGCTCCCTGGGCTCATGCGGCCACGCTCGGGGCTCCGCAGTGTTGGAGGCTGAGGCCAGGCAGCCCCCAGTGGCGGGGATGCGCTTCCCTGACCCAGGGCCACACCACAGGCGGGGTGCACTTGGGAAGGGGGGGGAGGCCTCTCCTCTCCTGGGACCCCCCTGCCCCCAGCACACCTGTCTTCAGAGGGTGCTGTGCCCTCTCACCCTGCCCTGGGCAGCCCCAAAGGGCCTAGGATGGGGGCTGACACCCTTTGGGAAGACGCCCTCCGGGGACGAAATGGGAAGTCCACGCCCAAGGACCCCATTCCACGGCTTAGTGCTGTGTGCTCGTTTTCACTCAGTCATTTGACAAACCCTTTGCCTGTGGGCCGGACATTGCCAGGGGTTAAGGGCAAACAGTGATCGGATGGTGTAGACCGAGGTGAAGGAAGGACGTGGTCTGGGTTTGTGACAACTCCAGGGTCTCTAGGGCTGTGAGGGTCCCACTGGGGCTGGGGGTCTGCTCTGGCATGGGCTCAATAAGGGTGGCCACTCGGCTCCCATATCTAACACACTCTAGGGTCCGAGTAGATATTTGTGAGTGAATGACTTGGAATGGAGACGTGGCCTCACTTTCGGGAACGGTCCCAGAAGCTGAATCATAGAGGCCGGGTCTGCCCGGCCCCTTCCTTTTGAGCCACCCCTCCCTCCGCCCCCCCTTCCCTCCACGGGGCTGGCAACCCAGAGGCTCTGGAGGACCCAGGTCTGCAGATGTCATCTCTGGTCTTGATGAAGGTGACTTTGATCTAAGGCAGCAGCTGCGGCATTTCCTGGGAGGGTCCGGTTCAGCTGGTCCAGAGCTCTGGGTGGGAGAAGCTCTGTTTTTGCATTTCCGACACAGCGGGTGACTCCCCCCTCCCCTCGCCCCTGGCCAGGCTCCCCCACTGGGCCTGCATCCTGCCAGACACAGCAAAGCACATTCCTGAGCCTCGGCCTTGGAGATTAGGAGTGCGATTTTGACACCAAGGCCAGGCCTTCGGCCCCTTCGGAGATGTCTCGTCTTGGCTTGGTGATGTCTCCTGAGCCCCAGCACCTGGCTGCTCTAGAGAGTTCTGGAAAGGGGGACAGCTCCTCCTCTTCAGGGTCCAGCCCAGACATCACTGATTCCAGACACCGGGTACAGCGTAGAATCCCGCCGGGCCTTGGTGTCCTCATCTGAAACTTGGGGCTCAGAGCTCCTGCTCTCTGCTTCCTGGGGTGCTGTGAGTCACGTGAGGTGGGGGCGATGAGCCCTGGGGTGTTGAGAGGTGCTGGCTGGTTGGAACGTGGGCCCCGGCGCCAGCCCGCCTGGGTTCAAAGCTTGGCTCCAGCACTTACACGGTGTCTGACCTCAGGCCAGCCGCTCCCTCGAGTGAGGGTAAGAGTACTTGCCTCAGCGAGTTCTTAAGAGAATGTGAAAAACTCCGAGGCATTTCCAGGGCCATCAGAGTGTTAGCTGTAATCATTGTCACACGCATTCCGGGGATTGTGAGCAATAAGTAAACGCTCTGTAACTATAAACGGCCTGTGAGTGAAGGGGCTGGCACACACCGCTCCAGAGAGCGGCCAGTGGAGGGCAAGGAGGGCCCGGTGCCTGCCGGACCCTGGCTGGTGGGAGGCCCGAGCTCCCGGTCCTTGGGCGGGGCCTGCTGGGTGTCCTGGGCCTTCACTGTCTCACTGTGGGGTCTCTTGCAGACATTGACGAGTGTGTGACTGGCGCACACAACTGCTCCATCAATGAGACCTGCTTCAACATCCAGGGCAGCTTCCGCTGCCTGGCCTTCGAGTGTCCGGAGAACTACCGCCGCTCCGCGGACACGTAAGTCCCTCAGCCCGCCGTTGTCTGTCTGTCTGTCTGTGTCGGCCTCCTGGGGGTCCGGCTCCCAGCCTGTGCAGGGGGTCAGTGAGCTGTGCCCTCCCACAGCAGTCTTGGGAAACTCGAGGATTGGAGGACCCCTGGCTCTCAGGCCCCTAAATGCCAGTGAGACTGGTCCCAGAAACTAAGGTTATGACCTCCAGTGACCTGAGGGCTGGCGGGCCGCTCTCTGAGCGGGCTGTGCGTGCAGCCGGGCTGAGCCCGGACCTCTCATTTCCCTTGTGAAACGTGGGCAGGGGGCAGCTCTCCGGCCTCAGTGTCCTCGTCTGAGACACACAATGTCAGGACGCTCTGAATCAGATGGAGGGAGCGACTCCTCCAAGCAGGACGACATGACTTGTGGGGGCATCCTCATCAGCCATCTGAAGGCCAGATTCTGTCTGGCCTGGTGACTGCGGGAACTGCGTGGGAGATTCTGCACCCCCAGTTTGAAGCCGTGTGTCTATACGCCACTGTAAGCCTGCTCCCCGCTGGGCCACTGGGGGTCTGCTGGGGTGGCAGGGGGGCCCCTTCCTCAGACCACTGCAGACCACCCCACCCCTGATTTCACTGGGAGGGTCTCGGTGAGTACCATGGGCAGTCACTTCAGGACAAGCTGCACAACAGGAGACAGTCTCAGGAATATGGCTGCTCGACCCCGCCCTGTCCCTGGAAACGGCTCAGAGCCAGCGCACAGCCAGGCTGACTGTGTGACTTGGCCTCTTGCTCTTGAGCCTGCTCCCCCCACCAGAGGGTCAGTACCTTCATGCATGGTACGCCGGGCCCCAGCGTCCGTCCCCTTGCTCAGCCCCAGGGCCCTGGCTCCTGGCGCTGGCCTGGCCTCCAGCCTGTTGAAACCCAGAGCAGGTCTCAGCCGACGCTCACACAGCCCTGTCTCCCGGCAGCACTCTGCGTTCTTCCCAGCCTCGGGGGGCTCACTCGCCACCTCCCCCGTTCCCTCAGCATGTTTTGTCCGCTGGGAAGCCCATCCCCTCGCTTCTTTCATGGGTTCTGGTTAGGAAGAAGCCGCCCCAGAACGGGGTTTGCGAGTGCACAGCATTCCAAAGAGGCTGTGGTACTCAGTGGCGCCACGGGCAGCTGTGGCGTTCCTCTGAGTGGTTAACAGAGCCGTGTCCTTAATGTTGGCTGTGCTGCCGTTTGTCGTAAGTTCTCTTGCTCTCATAGTTCTGTCTGCCTCTGCTGTTAGCCGCCACTCTCCACCTCACACACAGCCACGAAAGTAAAAGCGGGGAGGCTGCCCCATGCGGGGTCTTCGTGCCTCCTGTGCTGGCGGCTGGGCGGGTCACCCTTGTAAACCGAGGCTGTGCTGAAATCCGCAGACCAGCTACTCCCCCTTGTGGGGCTGTGTAAGCCTTTGACACCCTCAGGGCTGGAGAAACTCACTGGCTGGTTTGGGGAATGCAGGCTGCAGGCTTACTGTGTGCAGACACCTGGGCAGACAGACGGTGGGCCTTCGAGGCCCCCAGCCACTGCCCACTAAGAGCACTGCAAACCCAGCAATGGCCACAGAGGGCAGGGGTGCTGAGACCAAGCAGGTCCCCCATGTGGCTGGGCAGTGGCAGGGGGCGCCTGGAGCAGGCGATGCTTGAACGAAGTGGAAGTGTGAGGGAGGCGCTGAGCCAGGCAGAGAAGGAGGGGGTGCAGGGGGAGACCACAGAGGGGTGCAGAGGCACAGGGAGCTGGCGTGGAAGGAGTCCCAGCGAGGAAATGGGGTGTTCGTCAGGAACGGCAGTGCTCGGTGAGGGCTGGACACTCCGAGGCCTGGTTTGTCCCCATTTCATGGCTTCATCAGCCTGTTCCCTAGGCTGATGGGAACAGAAGGGGCTGACCATTCTTCATAAGCAAGGTCAGGAAGTGGGCCCCCACCTAGAGTAAAGGCCAGAGGGGCAGCCTGAGGCTCCAGCTGGCCCACCCATCCCGAAGGGGGCCCCTGCCTTAGCTCCCACTCCTGCTCACTAGCACCACCCAGTGGCCAAAGCAGAGGCTGGGTGGAGCAGGGAGTTTAACGAGCTTCCTCACCTGAGCAGGGCCCAGCAAGGCCCCTGTCATCTCATGAGGATGCTGAGGCATTCTGGAAAGATCCTGGCTTAGGAGTCAGGACTGTGTGAGTTTGCCTTCTGGCTCAGTCCATTCCAGGTCCCTTGACCTTGACCAGAAGCAGGTCCCATCAGAGCCTCCATGTCCTCAGTGGTACAGGGAGTAGGGACAGACCCCGCTCCATAAAGCTCACTCTGGGTTCACCTCCTGTGGGGCCTGTGTGGGCACTCCAAGGCGTAGTTCACTGCCAGTGCTGTGGCTCTCCTGCTCCTCAGGGCAGTGGCCTTGGGTCAGCCCGTTGGCCCCCAGGGGCCCTGTCATACCTGCTTGGCAAGGCCTGAGGATGCTCCAGGCACCCAGCCCAGTGCCAGCGCTGGTGCTCAGGAAACTGGTGGTGAGGAGGGGAGAAGCCCCCGCCGTCTTCCTCAGGACACAGCCAGTCAGAAGGGGGAGGTTCCTTCGGGCCTCTCCATGTTCTTGCTCTGCAAGCTGACTGTGTGACCACTGAGTCCCTTGGCCCTCCCCGGGGACACAGGTGAGGCTCCCGCAGGGCTGAGTGCTCACGGGGCCACCCTCACTGCTGCTCATGGAAACCTGTCTGGTGACAGTTTTCTCCTTTTCTGATCCCTCTTGACAATCATGGCCTCGGCCTGGAATCCCAAATGGAGGAACAATGGGGGCCTTATCCCGGCTGCTCCACCCCCGTCAGGGGACTTCCTGTGGGACCATCTGAACGCTGATACCTCAGTGTGAGCTCAGTGATAAGTCACCGATAAGTCACGTCAGCAGAATTTTCTATTTTACGGCTCATTTCTCTTCTCTTCAAAAAGCCTCTTTAACATTTTTTAAAAGACCCTTTTAATAATTTTATTTATTTATTTTTAGAGAGAGGGGAAGGGAGGGAGAGAGAGAGGAACATCAGTCAGTTGCCTCTCGCGCACTCTACAACCAGAGACCTGGCCCACACCCCAGGCATGTGCCCTGACTGGGAATCAGACTGGCACCGAATCACTGAGCCACACCAGCGAGGGCTCAAAAGTCTCTTAGAGACTTTGTTGTTATACGACCTTGAGAAAGCTGTATGAGAAAGGACCGGGTGGCCCGCACATCCGTGGTCAGCACTCCACGAGAGTGCTCGCTCAGGGGACCCTGACAGGCGAGATTGAAGAGTCCCTCGCTCCCTCTGCGCCTCAGCCGTCCCTCTCTCTGCGGTCTCCTGCGCAGTGTCCCTGGTGACCAAGGGGCAGTAACCGGAGCATGACCAGCAGGCTGGGCCACAGACCGCAGGGCTGGGCTCGGCGGACCAAGCAGGCTGTTAGGATAACCACACGGTTCCCTCCTGCCCACAGGAGGGACGTTCAAAATGCCCCAGGGCCTGGGAGGGGACGGAAAATATTCTCTTTATCTCCTCAGCGGGGCTGCCCCCTGAGACTTGCGGTCTCGGAAGCCAAGCCGGGGCCAGCAGCCTGGGTTTGCACAGCTCTTGGCCTGAGGGTGTACTTGCTGTGGACAAGGGGTGAGGCCCGGCCCTGGCCACTCCCGGGGCCGGTCTCCAAAGTGACGAGTGTGTGAAGGTCAGGGACAGCTGCAAGCATCAGACAGCCTGGGAGGAGCCGGAATGGCCATGTGTCCCCGGAGGAGGGACAGGGCCTCGAGGACCTTTTTTTTCTGGTACATGGTGGCTTTCCAAATTGCATTTTCATGGAACTGTGGTCTTGTGATTCAATGTGGCGAGGAGAAAAATTGGGGCGCATCTTTCTCATGTGCGTGATGAGATGGAAACCAAGGCGCGGGGTCCCAGGGGCCGGGCTCTCCTGCGCTGTGGTAGGCGTGGTGACGACAGACCATCCTCAGTGTAGATACACCAGCTGCCAAAGACTTTGGTGCCGTTCTCGGTCTAACAGGAGGTTTGCCAGAAACAGTGGTTAGGTTTTCTGGGATGCTTCAGTAAGTTTGGGGCATGGCAGGGTGAGACAGTTGGCCTCGGAACTGATCGGGACTGTGCTGATGGGTGTGCATTTACTGGACACATAGTAGGTGTCGAGCCCATGCTGGGTACTGGAGATGGAGCCAAAGAGCTGCGGCCGCGGCCTTGGGAAGCCAGTGGTCTAGAGGGAGCCGGGCCCAGCAACGCCTAGTGTGAGGAGGCTGGGCGCTCTGGCTTCCGGGAGTGTGGAGCCTGCCGAGGAGGGGAGTGCTTGGCTGTCTCGTGCGTGCGGGCTGCGGGGGTTACGCCAGAGCATCAGGCACACTTCACATTCCCCGCCTTCCACGTGTGCTGGGTTAATGTGTCAAAACCCTGCCCTCGGACGGGGGTGGGCTGCGCACAAGCAGGAAAGCGCAACTCCCATAAAGGAGACTCTGGCGCCACCTGCTGGCCAGATCCACCTGCCGGCTTTCTGAAGGGGGCGCGGGTGGGCGCGGGTGTGCGCGGACGTATAAAGGCTTTGAAGTGAGACAGGCGTACTCAGTCTCTGCCACTGACTACAGACCGTGGAGTTAGGGGCTCGCTGGGCTCCAGTCTCCCCGTCAGGAGAATCGGGAGACCGGTGTGGGACAGCGGAGTGAGCTGGGGGAGGAGAAAGCCCGGCGTTGTCCCCCAGGGCCTCCCGCGTCGCCTGGGGCGCTCCCCGCTGGCCCGGACTCAGGTGTCTCTGGGATCCGACTGCCCCTCGGCAGCACCCAGGCCCACCTTTTCCCCAGCCTCTCCCCTCTGCCTCTGGGTTCCCTCCCATGTGTGACCCCCCTTTCACTGTTTCTGATCCTCACATACCTGCAGTGCCATGGAGCCATGGACTGTCCTTCTAAAACTCAGAATGGAAGGGTTGCTGTTTTTCCGCATGAAGAGCCTGGAAATAGGGTGTAAAAAGAGTCCATACTCACAATAAATGCCAACTTGAGGCACGGAAACTTAAAAAGCTGATTCGGAGACATGATGGAAGACTAGGGTAGGAGGCGCTACTGACTGCAGAATCCGGACGCAGCCCAGATGGCAGAACTTCCCGGGGTGTGCGCCGCCACGTCCTGGGGCTCCGCACCTCCACTCTGCTTCCTCGGGCTGCCGTCCTCACTGTGTGAAGGGCCTGAAGTTCAGGTGGCAGAAGGTAGCTCCTGTCCTCCTCCTGTCAGAGGAAGTTGGGAGCTATCACCATTCTGTCACAGGAACTTAGGAACTATCACTGTTCTGTCACAGGAACTTAGAAACTATCACTGTTCTGTCACAGGAAGTTAGAACCTGTATCCGGAAGTTAAAGTCTGTCTCCCTCCTGTCACAGGATATTAGGAGCTATCACTGTTCTGTCACAGGAAGATAGAAACTGTCATTGTTCTGTCACAGGAAATTAGGAGCTATCACTGTTCTGTCACAGGAAGATAGAACCTATAACAGGAAGTTAGAACCTGTAAAGTAAGTGTCTCCTCAGGTTTTTTAGAAGCTTTTATGTATGTTCTGCACAGAACCCAGGAAGTTAGAACCTGTAACCGGAAGTTAGAGTCTGTCTCCCTCCTGTCACAGGAAGTTGGGAGCTATCACTGTTCTGTCACAGGAAGATAGAACCTATAACAGGAAGTTAGAACCTGTAACCGGAAGTTAGAGTCTGTCTCCCTCCTGTCACAGGAAGTCAGAATCTGTCTCCATCTCCGTTCCAAGCCCTGGCTGGCCCTGTGGACACAGACAGGGAACTGGGCCTGGAGCACAAGGCCTAGTGAGGGGAAAGGGGAACAGCCCTCACACCCGAGCACCAATCAGGCTTCCTCACTCCGAGACCTTGGAAAGGCACTCACTCTTCCGGCCTCAGTTTCCTCATTTGAAAAATGGCGCTGACCCACCCTCGCAGTACAGTGGCAGTGATCACACCAGGGAATGTATGGTGGCGAATAGCCAGCGAACACTTGATAAATGGCAACCGCTGTGGTTGCTAGTAGCAAAGATGATCATGTCTGGGGCGATCTCTTCAACACCCTTCGAGGGCCCCACGGAGCCCTGACCACTGAAGGGCCAGGAGCCTTGTGCCACTCAGAGGGCAGGGTGTGCCTGGTGAGTGCAGCCCAGGGTGGGGCTCTGCCGGTGAGAAGGGGACACACCTCAGTCTGGGCACAACAACCCTTGGCCCCAGCCACCCAGCACTCCCCGGGGGTGTTGGAAGAGGCTAGTGCCTGAGTCAGCAGCCCCGAGGCCCACGGCACCTCCCACAGGTGAGTGAGGGGTGCTCCTCCCATCGACTGAACTGGCCGGAGGGGCGGCGGGAGGCCCTGCACAGCGAGCCCCCGCTTGCCCGCGCTCTGTTGTTTCTCTGCTTGCTGAACGGGCCCTAACCCTCTTCTTGTCTCTCTGTCCACTTTTCTTGCAGCCGCTGTGAGCGCTTGCCCTGCCATGAGAATCAGGAGTGCCACAAGCTGCCTCTGAGAATAACCCACTACCACCTCTCTTTCCCCACCAACATCCAAGTGCCCGCGGTGGTTTTCCGCATGGGCCCCTCCAGTTCTGTCCCCGGGGACAGCATGCAGCTGGCCATCACCAGCGGCAATGAGGAGGGCTTTTTCACCACCCGGAAGGTGAGCCACCACAGTGGGGTGGTGGCCCTCACCAAGCCCGTCCCCGAGCCCAGGGACCTGCTCCTGACCGTCAAGATGGACCTCTATCGCCACGGCACCGTCAGCTCCTTTGTGGCCAAGCTTTTCATCTTTGTGTCCGCAGATCTCTGAGCACTTGCTTTGGGCCGTGGGGCTCTCTCTTGTCGCTTTCCTAACCCTCCTTGCCGGGATTTGAATAAAGTTTAGCAGGCGATCCCACCCCGCATGCCTCGCGTGCCTTGGTTTTATTTGGTGCAGTTGGAAGTCTCTGTGTTGCTTTTCATCCAGAGTGAGCTAAGCACTTGCCACTGCCCGGTGCCCCCAGAGGATGACCGAGGGGTGTCTTCTATAAAGGGGTGCACACCTGGGTGTGTCTGTCGATGGGAGTCACTGTACATATCTCCTGGGACCCCAGGCGAGGGGAGAACGGGGCTCAGTGCACCGTGTCAGATGAGTTCTCTCTTCTCCATTGTGAGCCCAAAGGACAATGATGGAGAAGGGCCCTCGGAGAGCAGTGAGTGCCATCTCCTCTCATTTTACAAATGTGGAAACTGAGGCCCTGAGGATGGGAGGAGCTTGGCCGAGGTCACATGGCCTGTTTGAAGCCAGGCCTCAGGCTCCAGCTGGGTTTCTTTGTCGTGTTGTCTGGAGCTGAGCATCTCATGGGGGCAAAACAGAGATGTGTATGTATGTGTGTGAGATGTGAATTTGCTGTCCCATTCATCCCATGAGAAGCCTGACTTCGTGGTGGAAAACCCTGAGCACTGTTGAGGCATCTCAGATGCAGCTGTGGCTGAAGTGAGGTCGGTGCGTCCACTGAGGACGCGCCCGCGCTGGGAGGAGGCAGTGGAAGTGCTGCTGTGGGAATCCTGGGTGGGCAACGGGCCCTGCGCATGTGTTACCGCCAATCCCTCAAGGCAGGTGTATCGGCCTCCTAGAGACTCAGAGAGGGTGAGGGGTTTGCCCAAGGTCACACAGCTGGTTTCCAAACCTCGGTTTTCAGACTGCACGGCTGACCGTCCCACTCTGTCACACCCCTCCCTGTGGGTTCTGACCCACTGGCTCTCCCTCTCCACCACAGTCGCAGCCGAACCAGTGTCACAAGTCCCCAGTGTGTTTTTCAAGGCCCTGCATAACGTAGTTCTGCATGCAGCTCCAGTCTTACCCCCGCCCCCCACCCCAGCCCCGTCCACTTGCTCACTTCCCTCAGGCCTCACCGACAAGCTCTTTGCTGCCTCAGGTCCTTTGCTCATGCTTTGCACCCTTCGCCTGAGTGTGAGTTAAATTTCAGCTGAAGTGTTCTTTCCTCAGAAATGCCTTCCATGAGCTTACACTTCTGTTAGTCTTTGTCCTATTACTTCCTTCGTGGTGATTATCACGGTTCTTAGTGGCCATTTCTTCTCCATCTTCCCCACCATCCAGCAAGCTCCACGAAGGTGACCAAGTCACCTCGGTCAGTACCGTGTCCCTAGCCCCTAGCAAGATGCCACTCGCATGCTAGGGTCCCGCACATGGATTAGTTTGGAGATCATTGAAACTATGCACCAGGACAGGTCTGGTACGTGATAGGCAGTCAGCACTGTTGGCCTCTTCACTCCCTGGACAGTGCCTGAGTGTGCATTTGGCTCTTGATTCAGATGCGGAGTGAACCTTCAGAGGGTCGGCGTGTACCCGAGGTCATCGGTGTACAGAGCTGCCATGCCCTCTGCCTCCCAGACCTGTGCACTTTTGACTGAGTCACTACCAAGCCAGACTCCCAAGGGGACGTGGTCAGAATCGTGATTGTCATTACGATGACGATAATAAGAACTGTGACAGCTGACACTCTGCTTACCGTGAGCCAGGCATTGTTCCAAGTGCTTAACTAACCTCACAGCGGCCTTTCGGGGAAAGTACCGTTACGACCCCCACCTCACGATACAGACGTGGACACATAGGGAGCTTAAGTCACTTGCCCAAAGCCTCACAGCTGGCACTGGAGGGGAGGGGACGCTGGGATTCAAGGGGGCAGCCTGGCCCCGGGCATCTGTGCCTGGGAGCCCCGCTCATGCCGCCTCACATGCTCCGAGGAGGGCAGGGTCTCCGGGACTAGGCCGTGCCGGTCAGGTTGGCCTCTAGCCTCGTCTCGGGAAGCCTGGGTACCAGCCGTATCTACAGTTTTCACGGGCAGAACGGGACATTCTATTGGCTAAAGGCGGAGGCAGCGCGGTGCGGAGGGAAAAGCTGTGAAGTTAGAGGGGACAGTGTGGGCCGAGGGTCCAGCACAGATTCTGGGAAGAGGGGAGACACAGCCCCGAGGGTTCGAAGCTCTCTAGGTCCCAACCGAAATGCACAGAACAACTAGAGAAGGAATTTTTTTCTTTAAAGATTTTATTTATTTATCTTTAGAGGGGAAGGGAAGGAGAGAGGGAGAGACACATCATTGTGTGGTTGCCTCTCGTGTGTCCCCTGCTGGCCTGCAACCCAGGCATGCGCCCCAACCAGGAATCGAACCATGATTCTTTGGTTCGCAGGCCCGCGCTCAATCCACCGAGCCACACCAGCCAGGGCTAGATAAGGAATTTTTAAAATCCCTGGAAAACATTTACAACTCAACGAGATGACAGGGTACCCCACAAACCCCAAAATACAGCTCATGCCCACCTGTGTGGAACTGGCATGCATGCAGGCGAAAGGAGTAGGAACCCCCTAAACAGTTCACGAGTTTCCCCTGCTAAGTCTAATAGACCAATTTGGGGACAGCAGTTGACATTGGGAGTCATTTTGCTCCCCGCCCCCATGGCCAGGGTGCTCAGGGGCTTGCAGGAGGTTTAAAGGGCCACCTGGCCCATGGGAATTCTTGCAGCTGAACCCCCAGGGGTTCCCTGAAGCTCACGATCTCACACTGCGCAAAAATTGCTGGGAATGAAGTAGGAAACTGAGTGGAAAAGAGACAGTAGGGACGATGGAGATAGAAGTCCGGGTAACGCGAATATCAGAAAGCAAGAAATGACAAACGAGGGAGCTCTGCAAAGTTGAAAAACAAAACAAGCAAAAACAAACCCTGCTACGAACCATGCCTCTTCCTAAAATTGTAGGAAAACTAGTTTCACAGAAAAACATTCAACCAAAACCTATGAAGGTTAAATGTCCTATACAGTTATTGTAAGAAAAAAGAATAAAGAACAGATCGACGTGCCTCTGGGTAATGACAGAATACCGGAAAGATATGCTCATAGATGACATTAAAACTGTAACTGATCTAAAAGCACTAAGACAATGATCAAAAATGGAAGAAAAACGTAAGTCAGAGTTAGGAAAAAAACTGAGAGATGAAGTGATTAAATAATTCCATATCAAGGCAAAAAGCAATTTCAGAAACAAATAGGAGAAATAAACTGAAAGGGATGGTGAATGCAATGGATAGAAATACATCAGATAGTTTAAGTCCTTGAGTTCCTACTGATGTTGAAATCATCATGGGTAACTTCTGGGTGATGGTAGACAGCTAGCTAGCTCATTATCCTTAAAACTGGTAAATAGGAGGGAAGAATTCAGCATTGATCCTGCTTTTCTTCTGTGAACTATCCTGCCTGGTAACCAGATCACGTAGGAGGGGCAGTGTCTGGTTACAGAAGTTGTCCAACCAATAAATGAAACAGAAACAATGGAGTCAGCCTATCAGCGTCCTGCAGTCCCTGATGAATTATGGGTCTCCGCCCTGACAGTGCAGAAAGAAAGACACCGTGGGCCCCCTGATGGAAGACTTGCCGCCAGCTATCACCTGGCCAAAAGGACCGGGCCTGCCTCTGACAGGGTCTGGGTCAGCTGCCATTGGGCAGGCAGCGCCCAGGACAGAGGACCACACCACACCACACCCTGCCATGGGCACACGCACCCAGCAAGGCCAGGGAGCGCTGCAGCTCAAATGCTTGTTTCTTAGCAGACAGATTGTGGAAAATGACAACAGAGAGGAAACCCATAACAAAAAATTGTAACAGACGAGTCTAAATAATTGTGCCTTGAGAAGCCCACTTGTGTGATAGAAACTATGGAGAAACCTAGACAGGAGATTGCTGGGAGGCTTGGGGCAGGGGCCGCAGGAGGATTCGGTGCCCGAGGGGTCAGGCCAGGCCCCGGAAGAGGCCTCAGGTGCCTGGTGAAGCTTTTTCTTGACCTGAGTGGTAATTATAAAGGCATTTGCCTTTATAATACTCAGCTATAGCTTTGTTTTGTGCAGAATTTGCACTTGTACTTTGTTTTATGGTTAGAAGATTTTAAAAGTATGTCTAGCACGAGGCCCAGAACACAGGCCTGTAGACAACTGCGCCTTCTCTTCCCCTCCCTGTCTGCCAAGTGACCTGCAGACTCCACTGCTTTGTGCTGAGCATGGAGTGGGGCACTCTGTGTGCGACCCCAGTGACCCACCCGACCGAGGGCCCCAGGAAGGCAGGGCCCCTGGTGCACGGGTGCCTGGCACTCTGGAGGCACTGGAGCAGCCTTGCTGAGGGAGTGAGCATCTGCTGGTGTAGAAATGAGCTCAGTTCGTACACCTGGCACGTAGCAAAGCCTCCCTTATCCATGGCCAGGCAGACGGAAACTGGGGCGTGTCTCTGGCCTTCTGGTCCTGGTCTAGTTTGTAGGAGGGGCCCTAAGGCATCCCCGTGGAGCAGCCGGGCTGCGGAGGCCACTGGTTGTCCGAGGGAGCCGTCTGTGGGCCTGGCTGCTTGCCACTCCCCCCGGGGCCCATCTCCGTGGGAGTGCCGGGTCCGATTTTCCCATCCTCCTCCTGTGCTCTGATTCCTCTCAGGACCCACCAGGACAAGACTGACACTGTCCGCTGCATCAAGTCCTGTCGCCCCAATGACGTCACCTGCATGCTGGACCTGGTGCACACCATCTCCCACACCGTCGTCTCGCTGTCCACCTTCCGCGAGTTCACCCGCCCGGAAGGTGAGTGGCGACCCCCACAGCCTGGCATTGGCTTGTGGGTTCTGAGGGAGACCTGGCCATTGTCTAGGGAGGCTGCCTGCGAGGAAGCCACTCCTGGGAAAACTGCGGGTTTCGGGTTTGAAGTGTAGCCCTCGCCTCTTGTCCCCAGACTACGCGGCACCATTCGGCCCACTCCCGGCCCCCGTTCAGGGTCTCTTATGGGTAACAGTCATTCAGCAAAGAGTGATTAAGTGTTGATTCTGTGCCAAGTGCAGGGGAATCTGGGAGGGCCTCCAGGAGGTAGTGACTCTTACTCTGGGGCCTGAGTGGTCCACAGGAGGTAATCCAGCGGGAGGGGGGAACAGGAGAGAGGAGGGTTCTGAGCTGAGCAGAGCAGAACACATCTGGGAAGGCCTGCAGGTGAGTGGGGAGTCTTGGGCATCTGGGGCAGGATGCCTGGTTTTTCGGGCTGGAGCAGCCGAGGCTTCACGGGGCATGAGCTAAAGGACGAGAGTGACCCTGACAGGAATTCACTGCCACCCTGGACTCCTAGCCATAGACGGGCTGGAGGGGTAGACAGGGTGCAGGGAGCCTGGGAGCCCAGGAATCAGCATTCCCGTGCCCGCCCCGGAGACCTGCGTCTCAGCACTGTTCACTGTGGAGGGCCAGGGTGGTGTGCTCGCGGTGCTCAGCTTCGGCCGTGACTGGGGTCCCGCACTGGGCACCCTGCTTTGGGGGTGCAGCCCCCATGCCGGCGCTGGTGTGGTCCCCAGCCACCCTCTGTCTCCCTCAGTCTTCGTCCTTGGCCCTCAGAGGAGCTGGCTGTGGTTCAGTCATTCAGCGAATGCAGGCTGAGCCTCCCGAGTGTCCGGCTCAGGGCCATCTCTGGGACGCGGGGACGAGCAAGGGCCTGCGGACCCTCCCAGGGAAGGCAGTTTGGCAGCACAACTGTGCCCTGTGTTTTCACGTGGCAGGTCCTGCAGCGGGCACAGGGGCACGAGACAGATGTAAAGCCTGGTCCTGAGGGGTGGCAAGGGCAGGAGAGGCCCCCAAGGATGTGGGTGGCTGAAGGAGCAGGCGGCCGGCCTCCGACCCACTGCCTCGTCCCAAGGAGGCACAGCCCCTTCACAGGGCAGGATGGACCTGGGTCTGAGAAGGGCACCAGCTGGTGTGTTTGTCTCAAGCAAAATGACGGGTTGTACCCGACCACAGGCAAATTCTTCCCAGAGCACGAACGGCTGCCCTGCCGCCTCTCCCAGTGCTGGTCGATGTTGGTTCCGCAGGGAGCAGACTGTGGCTGGGGACACCTGTTTGCATCATGGGCCCAGGAAATCCAGGTCTTAACCTTTGGTGCTGAAAGGACCCGTAGCGGGCACCAGCCAGCTGCCTTCTTCACTTTACAGATGAGGAAACTGAGGCCCAGAGAGAGGATGCCCTCACGATGGCGCAGAGCCAGGGGGAGCTGGGGCCTTGTGCTCCGGCCCCGGGCAGCTGCCCTGCTTCCCAAGCCAGGTGGTATGGGAGCCGGACAAGGCCACCCAACTGCCCGGCCCACCCCGGTCACCGTGGACAGGGGGCCGGCCTGCTCCTCGCACTTCCCGACCTCTCTCCCGTTGTCCCACCTGCCTTCCCTGTCTCTCAGCTTCACGGAGATTCGCGGCTAATCGCTAGCTACTTGGTGTTGGCCCTGTTGCCAGTTAGCTCGTGACCTCAGGAAAGAGCCAAAAAAAAAAATCTCTCCAGGCCTCAGTTTCCCCATTGGTAGGAAGGGGGATAGGCTATGACCTATGACCCCTCAGGACCCTTCCACTTCCCCACACAGGGGGTCCTGTTTCCAAGTGAGGGCTTGCCGCCCAGTGGGCAAAGACACCAAACAGTAATGGCACTGGCTTTGGGAGAGCAAAGCGCTCTTCTTCATGAGTTTGGCTGCAGCGGGGTGGGGGCAGGGCTCGGGTGGGACCTGAGGGGTTTCAGCCCCGGATCTTCCTGGACGACAGAGGCCTGGCTGCCCAGTGGGTCGCCGCGCTCAGATGCCCGTCCTTAGGAGCCTTAAGCGCTCATGAGTTGCTCGTGATGGGGTCACGTGTTACCAGTGGTGTTTATGTGTTACTGGTGAGCGGTGCTCACCTGTTACTCATGACTGAGAGTCACTGTTCGTGGGTGGGCTCACGTGTTACTCGTGAGCGGAGTGTGTAAGTATCCCTCACGCACACAGTAAACTCTGGCTCTCGGCCTAGTTACAAAGTGGACTGGGCAGGTGGAGCTGGTTCTCGGGGCCGGCTCCTCACGTTGGACGCTCCGAACCCGAGGGCGCAGTGTGGGGCTGGCAAGGCCCCCACCGCGCCCTTGCCCACACCGAGCCTCCCTGTCGCAGAGATCATCTTCGTCCGGGCCATCACGCCAGCGTACCCCGCCAACCACGCTGACATCATCTTCGACATCACGGAAGGGAACCTGCGGGACTCCTTCGACATCATCAAGCGGTACATGGACGGCATGACCGTGGGTGAGTGGCCCGAGGCGTCCTCCCAGCCCGCCGTGCCATTCTGGTGGGCAACCCTCTCTGGACCAGCTCAGGTCCCCCGAGTCCCCTTCCTAAGTCTGATCCACGCGTGCTTCAGGGCTCAGCTGGAACCTCCACGCCCTCCGTCGAGCCCACACACAGGGGCGCCCAGGTGGCAGAGCCTGTCTGGGACCCCACCTCAGCTGTGCCACCGGCTCTCCCGACAGCCCCCCATAAGTGGGTCGGTTAACTGGATCTCTGGGTCTCACAGCCTCGAACTCAGACGAGACCACCCTGGGCCACCCCATCCTGGGGCACCGTCCCCCACTCGTTGGGAGCCACTGTGCCTTTGTTCTCATGGAGCCACGCAGGCGAGGCCCTGTGGGGAGTCAGGACCTGAGCCCCGGTCTCACCCGAGTTGGCTGGCCTTGCCTGTGTTCAGTTGTCCCCTTCTGCGGGTCAGTCTCGTAGAAAACCGGGTGTGTGTCGTGGAGTGGGCGTTCGCCTAGCCTCTCTGCCACCCCTCACGGGGTGGGGTGCCCTGGAGTCTCCCCACCCCGTGAGTTAGTGCCCTGGGCACATTGTGGTGGCTGAGTGAGGCCTCAGGTGAGGGTGGAGGGGAAAGGCACCTCGTGGGTGAGTCTGGGGAACTGGGTCACGGTATCTCTCCCAACCATCCCATTGTACGGAGTTCCAGCTCATGGGGCCTGACGCTTACAGCTGCCATTTTGGGCTTAGATTTAGACTCTGAACATTTTCCAAGAAGCTGAGCAACAAAGGGCTAGTTTCTGTCCTCACCTAGGCCTCTGTTTCCTCATTGTGAGTGGGGGACGGCAGTGGGCATCGTGGTCTCCTGAGCCCTGTGGTCTCGCCCAGAAGCGGCGTCCTTGCCATTGGCCCCAGCAGAGCGTTTTACAATGTGGCCTCCAGGTGGCGCTGTTGGATCTCAGAACCAGCCTCTCTGAAGCCCAAACCCGACCACGCTTCCACTGGCAGCTGGAGACAGGGAATCGTTATTCCCGTTGCCAACCGGCCATTTATAGCAACTTTACAAGCTCTTAAATGGGTTTCCGTGTTGTAAACACGACTGAGTCACTGGGGGACCCCCCACCCCCAGCCGCCTCCTCCGCTGGTTGGCAGCAGGAATAATTAGTTAATTACAATTAATGCTCCATTAGCCCCGCTGGGATCCCTGGGGGAGGGCAAGCAGTGTGGTTGTTACCATCATAAAACACGCAGCTTGCCCTGGAGCCCCTGCCCACCCTGGCCTCAGTTTCCCCCATTATTAGACAAAGAGACCCTCAAGGAGCTTGCAGGCACCTGGGGATGAGGACAGGCAGGAGGGGACAGGGTCAGGGGGTGTGTGGCGGGGTCGGGGGGTGAGCATCCTGGGGAACACGGAAACCTGGGCTTGGTGATGGGCCTGCAGGTGGGGCTGCGAAACAGCTGCCCTGGGGTAACTCACAGCACGTGGAACCTGATTCCAGAGCCCCCTGCTCTAGGCCCTGGGCTGGGCCTTGTGGATACAGAGACAGAGAAATGCACGGCAGCCCTCGCCCTAGGGCCCCGCATTCCAGCGGGGAGAGGTCAGGAAAACACAGCTGAGCAGGCGTGTGCGGCAACAAGTCCCCCGGGCCTGGGCCCGAGAGGACTCTCCTGGGAGTGGGTTCCCAGTAGTGGTGGGGCCTTCAGCTCCCAGTTGAGTCCCCCCCTGCAGAGACCCAAGCCAGGGGGTTGGGCAGCAGATGGCCAGGCCCATGGCAAACCACGTTTTTCTAGCAGCACCTACACTCTTAACAGAACCAACCTGGGAGGCACGCTTTCTTGGCTTCCCATCCACTGGGGCAGAAAATCGTGGTGTGTCAGAGCCTCCTGGCGCCCACCTTTGCCAACTCCTTTGTTTGTAGAAGGGGAAACTGAGGCCCGGAGCGTCAAGGGCCTTGGCCAGTCTTCTCACGGAGACTCGGGGGCAGAGTGGGGCACGAAACAGAGCTCTGGGTGTGAGAGGTGACCACCGGCGTCACCCCCTGCATCCTGGGAATGGAATGTGGACAAGGCCACGGGGGCCCAGTGGCTGTCTCCTGCTCACTGTGCTCGGTCACACGTGCCCTGCTCTGTGGAATTCCAGGCCAGTGCTGCGGGTGGGAGGTCCCTGCTGCCCCTTGGGGGGTTGTCCTGCCTGTCACCTTGCCTCTTCCACATCTCAGTGGGTGCTGGGTGTTGGTAGGGTTTGGGGACGTTGGTACAGTTTGGCTCCCGGCATTTGCCAATGTCACCTTCTAAGGGAAGGACCCAGGCCGGAGGGGCAAGGCCCCGCTGTGGTGGGGCCCAGGTCAGGTTTCCAGATGGGCTCTCCACACCTTCTGGCTGCTGCCTCATTTCTCTGCCAGGGGTCTTATCTCTTGGTTTACTAGCCCTGCCTCTTTGCCTCCCCTCTTCTGTCCCGAGCACCTTCCATGTACCCCAGAGGCGTCCAGGCCTGGGGGGGGGGTGCTGGCACTGGCCAGCCTTGGGCATGGGTGTGGCGCTGCGTCCAGTGATCGATGGCTCTGCCCTGGACTCAAGCCCAGCGTGAGCCTGGGAACCACAGCCCAGCTGCTTCATCCGGAGTCTTGCTGGTCCCCACAAATACCTCCAGGGATGGGTGGGGCTGTGTCCCTTGGGCAAAGGAGGGAACTGGGTGAATGACTTCCCGAGACTGAGCAACTGAAAAACCGCAGGCCCATTTCTCATTTCAGGCGACGACGTCTGAGACAGAAACCCTTTGTCAGAGGAAAGGCGGGGAGAGAGTTCTCAGGGGAGGGGGTCTCCCAGACCATGGCTGCGTGTGGCCCCATGCCTCCAGCAGCACTCAGGGAGGCACATTTAACTACTCGGGTATTATCTGAATGCCTGCGAGCTCCAGGCCATGCCCTGTGGGGATACTGGGCACCGGGGTCAGGAAGGAAGGCTTCCTGGGAGAGGTGAGGTCTGAGCTGAGTGTCACTGTACATGAAGGAGCAACTCTAAACACTGAATCGGTGCGTGGGGCAGGTGTTTCGTCACTGCCATAACTCTGACACAGGGGAAGGGGGCACCCTAAGGAACAGATGAGGGAGCAAGGGCCAGAGAGGGCAGAAGGCTTGCCGGAGTCCCTTCTGCTGGGTGCTGGGTGCTGGGCGCGGTGGGCAGAGCAGGCCTGGAGCCTGGTTCTCCCACAATAATGCCCAGGGCTGGTGCCCGACACCGGTGATGGTTGGGCAGAGTTGCTGAGAGCTCGGGTGTCCCAGGGGTAAAAAGAAGGTGCAAGCTGCCAGGACCTGACAGCTACTGTGCTCGCTTCCCCTGAATGACAGGAGAAAGGGCCCCAACTTGACTAAGGACCTAAAAGTGCCAGACTTCCCCCTATGTGTCCTCTGACGACCAAGCCAGAGCAGGGCGGGGCCTGCTGCCTCTGTCTCCCGGAAGGCCTTTCTGTCACATTCCTCTCCAACGAGCTGTCAGGGAACGTGAAGAATGCGTTTTCAACCTCTGAAAACCTGGACTCGTGCCCGAGGGATTCTCGGGCCACCTCAAAGGCCCCCTTTCCCCGCTCTGGGCCCTTCGTTCCGCAGGGTGCCGGCTGTCGTGGGCGTGCTTGGAGAAGGGGGGACAGATGGGGGATCTCCGGCTGCCATGGGCACAGGCCGTGGATGACCAGCCATCGGTAACCACGGCCACCCTGGCTGGTCCGGGTCTCAGCTGTCCGCCACCCTGCCTGCTCACCACTCTGCTTGGTTCTTTTTCCTAAGGAAGGTGGGAAGATCTGTCCACACTGAGAGGCCGCTTTGCCAAAATTCTGTTAAAAACCTGCCAAAGCCACGAGGAACTAGAGTGCTCAGCTAAAATCATTTTTAGACCCGCTGGTTAATTTGGTTAATTTTGCATAGGGTCTGCCTGACCCCGGGGCCAGCGGGTACCCAACAAGGTCGGCTTAGCAGCTGCCCGCAAGTCAGACCCTCCTGCTGTGGACGTGATGTGAGACCCAGGACTGGCAACCAGTGTTGGGATGTCAGCCACATAGGGCTCAGGCGGCAAACACCAGGCCCTCAGGCCGAACCCGGCCCTCCACCTTGTTTTATCCAGTCCGGCACCTTGGTTCTACCTGGCGGCAGCACCAGACTCTCCCTTAACAGTTAAGGAGTAGTTACATCTATATAGTCCTCAAATTATATTCGGCCCTTGGAGGGAACTGCGAGGCTGATGTGGGCCCCGGTGACGATGAGTTTGACACCCCTGGCCTAGAGGGTGAGCGCACGCGGGTGGGGACGGTCCCCCACGGGGCACTGAATGCAGTGTGCCCTCCGGCGGTTGCCAGAGGCCTCGTTGGATTGGGCTCAGTGGGAGAGCAGTTTTCAGGGGCCCGCTGACCCCTCCCCAGCAAGGAGGGCCCGTCGTAGTGGTGGGACTGGGACCTCGCCAACAGCTCTCCTAAGGTCGTGTTCGATTTTCGAGGTAAAACAGCCGTGTCTGGCCACTAGTGTGCGAATTGAGGTTCGTAGAATTCACTGTGTTGGAGGGCGTCCTTATAAACAATAATTAAAATAAGAGCCGCCCCAGCACTCCAGCTGGTTAGCCCCCGCCAGCCCCAAAGTAACCCGAAATACAGACAAGGACTTGCTCTTTGCTCTTCCCAGAAAGAGCGGGTAGTTTTGTTGTTTTAGTATTTGCAGAATTCACAGGCAGGCGCTGCTTTTGTTAAAACAGGGGTGAGCACAAAGAACAGATCCGTGTAGCGGGACCTGAGGTGTGATCTCTGGGCCTCCTGCAGTTCTCGCCAGCCTTTCACTTAAGCTGCGACGTGCCTGCTACGGCCTCAGAGACCTGCAAACAGATGAATCCGGGTTTTGCGTGGCTTCCTTCAGCTGTGAGTGGTGGTCTCAGACCCTGCGGCTCCCCGGAGCTTCTCCAGGCTCTGCCTCTCCCCGACTGAGGTCCAGCTGGTGGGGAGGGTCCACAGGGAGCTAACGCTGGTCACACCAGCTCCCCTGTGCCCTGTGGTCAGGATCCGGCAGGGGATAGACTCCGGGATGTGGTTAAGGGCAGGCCTGCAGGGCTCGTCCAGTAACTGGCTCCTGCACTTCGCAGTGCCTCTTAAGCACCTACTAAGTCCTGGGGGAAGAGGCTGCAATGTCTGCCTCTGGGGAGGACGGCAGTCCCCAGAGAGTGACAGGAGAGTGGACGAGAGGTGGTGCTGTGGGTGCAGAGTCGGCGCTGCCCCTGCTTATCAGGGCAGGCTGCAGACAGGCAGCGGCACCTGGCAGGAGCCAGTACTGGCCCGGGGAAGCGTGAGTGGACGTTCCGGGACCTTTGCCCTTCCTTTGCATGGTGGCATTTGGAGCCTCCTCTCTGGACCCCACAGACTTGAACGGGGCCCTTCACTCAGAAGGAGGTGGCCTTGAAGCTGTGAGTGGCCCTTCCCACAGGAATCATGGAGGGAGTGCTGGCCTAGGCCTTGAACTTGTGCACCAGTGCAGGTCAGTGGCTCCCAACTAACATCCCAAACTCCAGGCACTAGGACTCTTGTCAGTCTGTCCCCTGACCCGGGGACCTCCCCCACCCAGTGCTAAGCCAGGCTGGGCATCAGCCCCTGTGGCTGTGCGCACCAGCCCCCCTCCGATCCCCCCCCCCCGCCCCGTCCCCACTGAGTCTTTGGCTTTGCCAGGACGCTGTCACCCTATCGCCTGCCCTTCGCTGCAGTCCAAGAAACGCTAAGCCCCTGTGGGCCAGGCCTGGGTGGCTGGGGAGGGGGGGGCGCTGAGGTCATTGGAAGACACATCCCACACCCCCGGGAGCTCCCAGCCCAGCATGGAGACAGACGCCAACCCTTCTAAACCCACGTGGATTGTGCTGGATGTGCAGGGGAGAGGCAGCCTAGCCAGCCCTGCGGAGCAGTCCAGGGGGGCTTCTTGGAAGAGGTAACATGCGTGTTGGGTCTTGACAGCCACATAGGAGTGAGCCAGGCAGAGGCACTCTCAGCCCAGGGGTGGGAGGGCTCCCCAGGGGCACCCATGAGGGCAAGAGCACAGACTGGCAGGGCCCTGGGGCTGGAGTCTGCGAGGGAAGAACCCCTTCAAGTCTGCAGGGCCCAGCAGGCCGGGAGGGGCACAGGACCTGGAAGGCGTCTCTGACTCGCCTGTGGCCAGGCCGCACCTTCTTGCTCACACATCTGCGGAGCAGGAGCCCAGGCGGGACAGGGAGCTCTCTGGCCGGGAACCTGCCTTCATCATAACCCGCCAATCGGAACAGAAATCCAGATGCCGCTTCGTTCTGTGAACTTGTCCCTGGGAAAGCCCTCGGTCTGCCTTGGCATGTTCATGGGGGAGGTGGGGGGAGATGAGTGTGAACACACAGTGTGTGTGTGTGTGTAGGGGTGGCTTCAGGTGTGCATGGGGATGAGTGTGTACCTACCTGGGGTCTCATTTCTGAGCTTTCCTGGTCGCCAGCATGGAGAAAGTGTAGCCCTAGAGTATCGAGACTCGGCCTCATGTTCCCAGACCGAGGGTCTCCTGGCCCAGGGCCCGGACTGGAGATTTTGCTCACAGCAACCTTGGGGGTAGATGAGCCGCCTGGTGCCCACATGCACGTTCACTCAACCCCATGCACAGGGCCCTCGCTGGCTCGCTGGTTAGGTACCCGAGGGGCCGAGTGGGACAGGCCCCTGGGCTGGCATCACTGTTCGGATAAGAAAAACCGAGGGGCTGGCCTGGGGTCCCGCAGCCTGCAGGTCGGGGCTGTGGTCAGCGAGCAGGTGCCAAGACCCAAGTCCTTTCCCAGTCACTCCCCAGGCAGCTGTGAGGGCCCCTGGGTCCCCTGGGGAAACGAGGGTTCCTGTCCTCAGTTCCGGCCTGGGCCCCGCTGGCCAGGTACGGGGGCAGCCAGGCCTGCACCCAGTAAGGTCTGAGTGAATGGACAGTCACAGGGCTGCCTGGCTCCCCTGGAGAGGGTCACCTATGTTAGGGTTCGGAGGGCTGTGCCCTAATTACAGACTCCAATTAATGTGATTAGAGGCACCAATGTTGGATGCGCCTGGCAGAGCCTGGCACACAGCAGGTGTGGGTGATGCCAGGACTAACGGGGCCCGAGCCTTTTCCCTGAAAAGGGACCCGGCAGATCCCACGCCCATCTCCTACGCTGCCTGTGCTGAAGGTGACGTGGAACCTCGAAATGTGGCCAGATTGCCGGCCCCTAGACAGACAGACGGTCCTTCCCACCCCCTCTTAAAGGTAACTGAACTCTTCGTTTTGAAGTAATATTCTAAATTTTATCTGGGAGTGTGTTAAGATTTTATTTATTCTTAGAAGGGAAGGCAGAGAGAAAGAGAGGGAGAAAAACATCAGTGTGTTGTTGCCTCTCACACGCCCCCTACTGGGGACTTGGCCCACAACCCAGGCATGTGCCCTGACTGGGAATCAAACCAGTGACCCTTTGGTTTGCAGGCCAGCACTCAGTCCACTGAGCCACACCAGCCAAGACAATTATTCTGTTTCAGCGGTGTCAGCCTTTTTGGAACAAAACATGGCTGAGTCTTCTGTGTCTGAAGCCCAAGTACTAAACTTGGAGTAAAACCTTCTGGGCTTGAATCCTGGTTCTCTGTTTCTGCCTGTGTGACCTCGGGTAGGTCACGTAACCTCTCTGAGCCTCCGTTTCCCTTCTCAGCAAAACTGCCAGGCGACACATGCTAGGTCCCGAGACCCAGAGGGTGTGTGTGTATTGTGACCCAGCTGGGAGGTAGTAGTTTGGTTTTTTTTTGGGGGGGGGAGGACTAGATAAGCTGCAGCGAGGACCATGGGCACTGGGAGCTGGTGACAGCTTGGAGCCCCCCAAGGGGATGGAGCCGGACCGTTGGCCCCCCCAGGGGCTCCAGCTCCCTGGGAGCTGGTTAGCAGGCACGTCCGTGCTCTCAGACCCAACCTGCAGCGGATGGTGGAGCCCATGCCCCCAGGTCCCGTCCCCCTTGAATGACCTCAGTCAGCAGGGACATCCCGGCTTCCCACTCCCTGCCAGGCCCTGCGCCGGGTGCTGGTGAACCAACTTATGTCTGAGCCACCGGTCCCGCTCTTTGAAAAGCAGTCTCCCAGCCTCCCTGGGACCCTGAGGCCCGGCTGCCGGGCGGGCTGGCTTTCCAGGGAAGGCCCTTCCCGTCAGCGGGACTGGTGACGTGTGTGGCGGGGCTGCTGTGTCCAGCCGAGGACGCTGTGCCGTGAAACCGAGGGGGTCTGTCTGCAGTGAAGTCTGTGGGTGGGGTGCAGCTGCTCTTCTGGACACAGCAGCCCAGTGCGGGGCCTGGGAGGGGAGGCACCGGCCTAGCCACGCCTGTGCCCCCGGCCAGGTCTCCATCCAGCAAAGCGCTTGCTGGCCCAGCGCTCTGGCCTCAAGTCCCGCAGTCATCCCAGCCAGCAGGGCTCAGATCACTGCTTTAAAATCATTACCTCTTAAGGGGTTAAACCAGCGGTGCTGACCCCATCCTGCATCCAGATTTGGAGAGCTTGGCCTGGGATCAGTACACACGACGAACAAGATTCAGAAATTCTACCCAAAAACAACAGCGCAGCCGTCCCTGCTGGGTGATGAGTGACTGCCCATGTCCCGGCTTTCAGGGCAAATCCTAGGGATTAGGCTCTTTCTCTTCTCCAGGAGGCACAGCCCTGTCACCCTGGGGCCGCACCCTGGCCGGCAGCCAAGTGGTTTCCCGGGTGACAGCCCAGTTGCCTCCCGGCCAGGGACGGGCTGCAGCCTGACTTCACCCGGGGGCCGTGTCCCTGGGGGGGTGGGGGGTGACAGAGGACAGGCTTTCTGTGCTCCTGTGCCAGGGCCCCTGGAGCAGAGATGGGGCTGAAGGAGGCAGGCCCCATGCTTTGCCCGACGTGTAGCCACTCTGCAGTGGCAGCCATTTGTCCCTCCAAAGCCCCATGAGGACACTCTCAGCCCCCAACTTCAGACGCAGAAATTCTCAGAGGTCACCCCACTCGCACAGCCAGTAATAACCCCCCACGTCCGCACCCGGCCCTGGTTGGACTCAGCAGGGAACAGTGCTCTCTGGTGCCCACTGGGTGAGGCACGGCCAGTGGCCTGTGTCTCCCCGTCCCAAGGGTCCCGGGGCATCGTCTGTGTTCAGCTGGGACGACCTGCGACCCTCCCTGCTGCTGTTGGGCACCTTTCGGAAACTCTGTGGCATCACTGAGCACAGCGGTAAATTCCTCTTTGTTAGAAACTGAAGTGTTTAGCCAAGTGGCAGCAGGGGCAGGTTGTGCAAAATTAGGGGAAAAAAACAGTCTGATGATGACGTGACTCTTCCGATGGCCTCGCCTGCCAGCCATTAAACACGGAAGGAACCCGTCACCCCCTGTTGCCTGCTGTCACCCAGTGAGGCCAGGGTGTTGGGCGTTCGCTGCGGGAGTCCCAGGGTCAGCCCGTGACCCAGGCTGAGCGCCCGGGCGTCAGCTGACAGCGAGTAACAGCTGACTGTTCTGTGTCCCTGGCTCTGTGGCAGCTGCTCTTCCAGCGAGTTATATATTCTCTCAGAGCAACCTGTGGGGGGATCTGTCCCCATTCCCCAGGTTGGAAACTGAGGCACAGGGCCGGTTCCAGGCTCCCGTGGCGTGACTTGGGAATACGCACAGCAGGCCAGGACTGGAGGTGGGGTTCCTGCTGCCATGACCTTCCCGTGTGACCTTGGGCAGGGCAGAGTCCTCCTCTGGGAGGTCTAGCCTAGTTGGGAAATTTCTCTGCATCTGCATTTCCCTTCAGTTCAGAGCCCCTCCCCAACCACCATCTTGAGATGCAGTTTTTGGTGAAGCTTCAGGGGAAGCCCAGCGCCCTGTCCCGGTGAGGGTTCCTAGCACCGCTGCTGACCTTTGCTGGCCTGTCCCCTGTGTCTGCCATTCCCAGGGGCCGGCCGAGAGCAGCCCGCGCACACAGCCCAGCGCCCAGAGCTGGTGCCCCGCACTCCCCAAGTGAGCCAGAAGGGAGGCCGCTCATTCCAACCTGCAGGTGTGGGGTTTGGGGTGCCCTCTGCACTCCCAGCCTCATGCCCCTTCGTCCCTTGGGACCTTCATCGCCTCTGAGGCAGCGGACAGTGAAACCCTGTCGCCCACACAGCAGAGAGCGGGGCTGGCGTCTCCGGCCTGCCCAGGCCCTCAGTTCTAAGTCCAGTCCGGTTGGCAGCTCAGGTGCTCCTCCACCCTCCCAGGGCCTCTGCTCCCGGGGGGGAGGGTGTCGGTGTGAGGGGCTGAGAAACCCGGTGGAGGGCTGAGTCAAGGCGCGCCTCACCGGCCAGGGGCTAGGGACCGCTTTTCAGCAGTCACGAAGGACCCCCATGTTCGGGAAGGCTGGCTCCGGCCGCAGTGGGAGGGTGCGTGGCTGGTGAGGACGGAGGTGCTGAGCCTTCAGGTAGGGTTGGGGAGGCCTGACCTGGGGGGGTGCGGGGCAGAGAGGAGGTTTTAGAAATTGTTACAACGGGTATTCGTCAGCCTCTAGTTTTGGCCTCAAGGTCGGCACTCGAGGCCTGAAAGATGGGCCCCACGGAGGAGACTCCGAGCCCTCAGGGACTGGGAGAGGGTGTGGGTTTGGGGAAGAGGGGCTGGCGGGCGAGTTGTCCACAGCGGGGCATCTGAAAGGGTTTGGGGCGGGGAGGGACCCCCCACAGCTGGGTGGGTGGGGGCTGATCCAGGCAGGGGACACGCACGGAGAGGACTGCTTGTCCTCCCTGCACGGTCACTGTCACGGTCACTGTCTTGGCCAACTTGTCTTGCATCCATCAGCGCCTCTCCCCCTCAGTGAGGCCACATGGCTCGGTGGAGGGTGGAGGCCCAGGAGCTGGGTTCAGGGGCTGGTTTGCTGGCTCCCTGGGTTCAGAACTCGCTTCACCACGTGGTTCCTCCTCCACCAGCCTCGGAGGGCGAGGGGAGGGAAAGAGATGTGGGTGGAGGGGCGCCATAGTAACGAAGCCCCGGGCAGATGTTCTGTGCCAGTTGGGGGAGGGGAGCGCTTCGTGCAAAGCTGACACGTTCTGCCTTTCTGCTCAAGGGGACACGCGGGCTCAGGGGCTGACTCCCACCGGCTCCCTGCAGCGGCCCCTGCCCAACTGTCTGGTCTCGCTCCTGGGAGACCTGTGCAGGGAGCACATTTATAATAATCAGAAAATACAGATGACGAGTTTCGCCGGGACATGTTGAGTGACAGTTGGTATTTTAAATATGCAGCCCAGACACCTGCCCCTTCTTCCCAGGCTCCTGCCGGGGTGCCTTTCAGGGCAGGAAGCGGAGTGTGGGTTTCTGGAACTGGGTTCCTTCGCCGCCCGTTACTGGCACAATGACTCCATCAGTCCTTCCTGCCTCGGTGGCTGGGGTTTATGACTCGGCCCAGGGCGGTGTGTTCTGGAAGGCCCCCCCCCATCATGTCCCATTGAGAGGCCAGAGGGGAGGCAGTGGGGTGGAGAGGTGGGCTTTGGGGTCGGCCCCTTCTGGGTGGGCTGTGTCCCCGTAGCTGTGTGTCTGTTCATCCGCTCCCAGAACCTCCTCACCCGGTGACTGAAGGGGGTCACCTTCCTCACAGGGCAGTGGTGGGCACGCGGGGGCCGTGGACCTCCCTCCCACCCCCGCTCCTCCCCCACCCCTGTGCCGAGTGTTCTGCTTTGTGAGCACTGACAGCGCTGCTCTGTGCTCTCCGTGGTTCGCCGGCGAGTCCGGCCCGAGCCGCCGGGGCTGGTTCTCTCCATCAGGGAAGACGCCCTGAGATGGGGCATCAGTCTGCTGCGTCCCCACTGGCCATCTTGTTTGAGTTCAGTGGGACCAAGTGCATCTCCTCTGAGCTGCAAGGGTCTCCGTTCCAGCCCTTTCTCCACGTGGGCCCACAGCCCACCCTCCTCACTGCCTACGTGGCTCTGTGTGGCAGCCCCCTGGGCCAGACAAGGACTCCTGTCTCCTGTCTGTGGCCTTTCTCCCTCCAGGTGGTCAACATTGGAAAACTCAGTGACCTTGGGCCCTCGTCCACTCTTCCCTAACACTTTCATTTCTGGGTGATAATTTTCAATCTTATAAAGTAGGGGTGGCAAACTCATTTTCACCGGGGCCACGTCAGCCTCAAGGTTGCCTGCACAGGGCCGAGTGTCATTTTAGGACTGTGTGAATGTAACTACCCTTAACTAGGGGCAAGGAACTCAGTGCTGCCTCTGGGTAGAAACAAGGTGTCGGGCCAGATAAAACAAGGCGGAGGGCCCATGGGCCTTGTGTTTGCCACCTGTGTTATAAAGTGCACTTCATGCTTTGAACTTCATTCATTCATCAGCTGTTGGTTGAGTGACCCCTATGTGTCAGGTACATAGTAGGACCAAGGACCTACTGTGTTCCAAGAACCAGAAATACAGTGACCAAGAGACACCACGCCATTGGTCTCTGGCCCACGTTGTGCAGGGAGACGTGATAACCAGGAGAACCGTCAGCTCTGTAGCCCGATTCCAGGTGGTGGTGGCTTCTGGCTCTTTCTGTGAGGTTAGCACACGGCTTCCCCACTTCTGCCTTTCCAGCTCACGCCTCTCTCTCTGAGTGAGCAGAGTTCACATCTGCCGGCACGAGGCGATGCAGTCTTTCCCACCCACACCTTCTCTGTTAAAACCCTCTGACGACTCTGTCCGTGTCATGTCACTGCGTCAACCAGCTCAGAGTCCGAGCCAGAGCTTGATCACAGATGGTGACTTGCACAAGGTCACACAGGTGGCCCGTGAGGAACCAATACGGGAACCCAAGCTGTGACTCCAGGTCCCTTTAGAGGTCATTGCCTCAAGTCACAGCCCAGTGACTGATTTCCTCCTTTCCAACAACTGATGGGCAGTGAAGGGCAGCCTGGGGCAGCTGCCACTTGGCAATGGCTCCTGGGGCCCAGAGTCCAAGCCGCAGACCCCAGGGGTGACGGAGCTCCCCCACTGGACCCGTGTGCAGGCTCCCAGATGCCCCGCGCGTCGGCTGCAATTTACCTAGCAGAGATGAGACATGAAGGCGAAGTGCCCGAGGGGCCTGCATTTTTCAAAGGAAAAAAAAAGGCTTAATTATATCTTTAAGAGGCACAGACACGCCGCGGAATACCAACGGTGTCTGAGACCCGAAGCAGAAATGCCAATGATGACGCTTTGGAAGATTAACATGGCTGAGCTTGGCTCGGTGGCCTTTTTCTGGGGGCTCTGGGAAGCTGGGGTGGTACCAGAAATGCCTGCTCCCTTCGTCCTGCATTTTGCTGCCAGAATGGCCCCCCCTCAGAGCAGTGCCTGTCCTTCAGGACAGAGTTTCATCTTCCTTCCTCGAGTGGAGGCTCAAGGACAGATGGCCCTTCTTTTCCTTGCTCCTTCCCTTTCTCTCTCCTCTCCTCTGCCTTCATTCCCTCAATAACCATGACAGGGCCCCCTTCCCAGGCCTGGGGACGGGACGGAGGTGAGCGTGGCACAGACCCTGCCCCTGGAGTAGGAGCCCACTGGGCAGGTCCCCTGCGACGGGCAGGTCCCCTGCGACGGGCAGGTGCGGGGCAGCAGGTGACCCAAAGTGGGGCGGCGGGACAGAGCTTCATGGACCAGGATGTGAGTGGTCCAGCTGGTCCCCAGTGCCTGGCGCTTTGTGTCTGTGGAACCAGGTGGATGGATGGAATCGGACCCCGTGCAGGTTCTGCGATGAGAGCTACCCGCCGATGAGCAGCACCACCGCCGCCTGCCCGCATTTTGCGGCTGTTCTGAGACAGCGGTGGTCTGGAGCTGCCGGTGGGGAGGGGCCTGGACACTGCAGACCCAGGTCCCTGGTTCTGTGGGGGCGAGGCCCAAGCCACCAGCCCCCTGCTGTTCCTCAGCCTGGCCCCCCAGGACTAACGCTGGCCGGAACCCTCTTACTTCTGGGGCTTGCACTGGTCCTTCCTGCTTCTCAGCTTGGACTTAGTCTTCAAAGTCCAATTTAAAGCCAGTTCCTCCGTGGCAGCGATTTTCAGAAGGTGCACCAGAAGGATTTGTAAAGCGCGCACCACTAAATGTTGAGTCAGGGGCGCTGACCGCTCTTCCCTGATCCGGTCAGATAAAGTGAGACGGCCAGCGTGACAGTGGCCGTCAGGTGCAAATGAATCAGAATACCTCCTGTTTTGTTAGATCAGCAAAAAATATGTTTTTGAATGAGCCGCAGAATTTGAGTAATTGGTTCTTGTGTGCCCAGAGGTGAAAAAGGTTTGAAAATCACTGCTCTGTCAAATATTCCTTACCCCGCACTCTGTTGCGGGGGCGGGTGGGTGGGAAAGCTGCAAAGAAAGAAGCGGAGCCCAGAGAAAGCAGGGTTTGGTCAGTGGGGGGTGGGGGGGGGGTAGGTGGAAGGCAAGTGTGAACTGCCCTGGTCCAGCCAAACCAGAGCTCCGGGAAGTATGGCTGCGCCGAGGTGGCAGTCAGGTCCCCTGAGTGGGCGTGGCCTGGGAGAAAGGGTGTCAGCTGGGGTTAGAGGTCGAGCTTCAAGTCACAGGGAAAGGAGGCCTGCGCCCTGAGCACCTGCTGCGCGCACGCACAGGATTTCGTGTTTGACCCGTACAAGGTGCCTTATTGTTCCGCCTGAATCGTTTTTCTTGTTCAGCTCAAAGGTCCTGCGAAAGCCAGGCCCTGAATGTGACCGGCATCAGAAATCCAGCCTGGCGCCTGCAGCGCCCCCTCGAGCGCCCCCTTCACAGACGGGAGGCGGCACCGCTTCCTTCTGCCTTCCCTCTGTCTCCCCGCTTCGCCTCCCACAATCCGAACCCTGCGCCCCTGCGCGGGGCGTGGCCATCAGGGAGCCGACCCTGTGACCTGCCCTGACAAGAAATTTAGACGCCAACGTTTTCTGCCCGCACGGTTTGAGCTCTCCTTTCACGGGACACCTGACCACCCATCCAGTGGTCTCGCCCGGGTTTTCCGCCGCCAGGTCCATGTAAACATGCGATGCCTTGTAACATCCAGCGGCCACTTCTGACGGAGCTGAAGGGATGGTCCGGTGTTGGTTTCTGATGTTGAAGGTTGTTGCTGTTTCGGGTCCCTGTTTCAAAGAAAAGGAAGTTGAGATCAGAAAGCTGAAGTCACTCCTCGGGGGTCACACTGCTGTCCCCTGTCCCCGAGTCAGCAGATGGCACTGTCCCTCTCCTCTCAGTCCCCACACTGAGCCAGTCGTTGACTCTCCCTGCCCACAGTGCCCTGTGCCTGGCACCCGGATGTGCCCCCAGCGCCTGTGGGTTTGAAGCGTCGATGCCATTACAGTTCCCCAGGCAACGGGAAAGGTTTACTTAAGTGTATGTAATACAATTATTTTTCTCTTTTGTGACATTTATTTTATATATAAATTTATATTTTATACAGTAACTTTATAAAATTACACATTTTACAAAATAACTTAAACATTGATAAAAATATATAGGTACATATAAAAGTTTATATAAATTTAAAATACTATATGCTATATTTATATGTGTTTTTATATAAGGATATTATCTGTTGGATTTTTTAACATTTTATTTATTTATTTTTCAAGAGAGGGGAAGGGAAGGAGAAAGAATGGGATAGAAATATCAATGTATGGTTGCCTCTTATGCGTCCCCTGCTGAGAACTGGCCTGCAACCCAGGCATGTGCCCTGACTGGGAATTGAACCGTGATAATCTGGTTCACAGGCCCACGCTCAATCCACTGAGCTATGCCAGCCAGGGCCTGTTGGATTTTTTTAAGATTTTATTTTTAGAGAGGGGAAGGGAGGGAGAAACGGAGAGAAACAGCAACATGGGTTTGCCTCTCATGCGCCCCCTACTGGGGACCTGGCCTGCAACCCAGGCATGTGCTCTGACTGGGAATCGAACCAGCAACCCTTTGGAGGCCTGCGCTCAGTCCACTGAGCCACACCAGCCAGGGCTGGTTCGTATTTATAATCACACCATGTACACAAGGTGCGGTAAGTACGCGCTCCGGTGAACAGGACAATGTGGAGATGAGTGTGTGTTCGGCTGCAGGCGCGCCCCCTCCCCTGCACTGCTTCTCCGTCCTGAAATAGTTCTTAGTCTACCCGGCTCCTCACCTCTTTCCTTCAAGGTCCCGAAGGCCCTCTGAGCCCTGGGGTCACAGTCATGCCCTTTTCCGCCCCCAAGACGTGTGAAGTCAGCAGGTAACCAAGGCCACTGAGGCAGTAGGCGGCACTGTCGGCCTCTGACTTGGCGAGAGAAGGAGGTGATGCTGATGGGGGCACAGAGGGCTGGGGGCCGTGCACCCCAAAAGAGGCACCTGCTCCAGAAAGCCTTTCCTGCCACCCCAGCCTCCCTCCCTCCATTCTCACCCCTGCTGGACAAGGGGGGCACTTACCTAGCTCCTCTGTCACTTTGAAACCAGGACCCTATTGGTTTTCTCTGCGTCCCGGACAATAGCCGCCGGTGCCTGGTGAGGGGTGCGTGGGTGCACGTGGAGAGTCAGCGTGGGGGTGCCCGGCACACCTGGGCTCACCTTTGGCACAGGCTGTGGGAGCGTCTGGATCGTGCAGTCCGGGGACACAGGGTCCCATGGTGTCACGTGCTGGCTGAGGAACCTGAGGCCCAGAAAAGGTGCAGTCACTCCTTCACCCCAGCCTCACCCGTCTCAACCCGCACTGCCGAGGCCCGGCCTGGAGACACAGAGCCGGCCAGGCAGGCCAGGTCCGGGGAGAATCATGGAGTCTGCTCTAACCACCCAGTCCTGCTCCCCTGTGAGTCTGTGGGACCCTGGGGGCTTCACCCACTTCTATCTTGACCCCACTGAGCTTCGTGCGTGCCCTGCGCTGTGCCCTCCCCCAGCAGGGGAGGCCGCCAATCACGGCCTGTGCCTGGCCCCCACCCTGGACCACACAGAGCTCCCTGCAGCTTCGCACAGCAGTTTCTGCTTCCCCGGGACCGGACCCTGTGCCGCCCGGCCAGCCTCTGTGGCCTGGACCAGACCTGCTCGGAACCTCTGCCGCCCACCTACTGCTCACCTGTTACCACAAACACTGAATCACGAGCTCAGGGGTGCCCCTCCACAGAGGTGTGGAGACGGGGGTGCAGGGGTGTGTCCCACTGGGGAACTGGGACTTCTGTGCTTGGATAGGGGATTCCAGGACCCTGCTGAATCCTCACAGTGACAGGGAAGCGAATCACTCCTGCTTTGCTTCTGCCCAAGGGTCAGAATTGGGCCCAGGGGCAGGTATCTCCTGGGCATCTGCCCCATACAAGGCCCTTTTCTAGGCCTCTGTCAGGGGGAGGTGGTCGAGGAGGAGACTGGGCTGGGAGAGAGTGGGAGCTGTCCAGGACCCCAGAGCCGCCGACTCTGAGCCCCCACATAGTCCGAGCAGTGCACGATGGGAAGGCCGGTGTGAGCTCACTGTCATTTGTCCCTGGAGGTGGAAGCAGAGCCCAGGGTGACCCCTGGGAGGGTCATGCTACGCAGGGCACTCAAGCATCTGGCTCAGAGCGGGGTCTGATGAGGTCTGAGGCCCCTCCTCGCCCTGAAATTCCTCAAGAGACTCTCAGGTGTGCTGACTTCCACACCCCTTCTGCTCTCTCCGCAGGGGTCGTGCGCCAAGTGCGGCCCATCGTGGGCCCGTCCCAGGCCGTCCTGAAGCTAGAGATGAGCTACGTGGTCGGGGGCGTGGTGTCCCACCGAAACGTCGTCAACGTCCACATCTTCGTCTCCGAGTACTGGTTCTGAGGGCCAACCCAGGGCACAGCCACGTTGTGGCTGATGCCGCGGACCGAGGCCTGTCCCTGTGTGTGCCGCCGCCTCGACTGTATGCATTTGTTTGTAGTTTTAGGCTGACAGGTATTAAGCTGGGCCAGATGGACAAGTCCATCGGGTATGTTCTGGTGCTGAGATGATGCGTCCGACTGCACAACCGTCTGGTTGAAAACCCGGCCCATTTTTCACTGCAGAGGCTACAGGTTGCTGCCTTTACTTGGCCTGCAGGTGGGCCCGGCTATGGACCGGGGAGAGGACGGCACTTTTTGGGGGGCAGCTGCTCTCTGAGCCCAGAGAAGACCAGCTTTTGCCCCAGTGGTGTGAACTTTGACATTTGGTACCTTTTTTGCCGGTCAGATTCTGTAGGCCCACTTCTAGGGACTCGGCTGCTGTAGATTAGCAGACGTGATGCGGTGGCTCAAGGGACATTTGGGGGCGAGTTGCCGTTCTGTCGACACAGCCCCTGTTGGTAAAGACACAGCCCGTTGGGTTCGTGTGTGGCCCCAGCACGTGCACCCGGGGCCGGGGGTTTTCTCCGCTCCCTGCATCCGTCTTATAGGTGGAAAATAAACAGCTTTGTGATTCTCCTGATGGTCTTTGTGTGGAAGTCTCTCAAAAAAGGGGATCCCCAGTAGCAAAGGGCCCGGGAATGTCCCAAGAAGCATTCTCAGAGACGCTTCTGCTGCCCAAGGTCCCGGGTGGGGCCCGGCCCGTGTGCTGGAGAGGCCTCCCATCCACACCATTTCTGGCACCACACTTGCCCTTGGAGAAGCTTGGCTCAGGGGCTTACTCCACACCCATGTCCAGCCCCGCTGGGCAAGTCACAGAGCTGTGGCTTCTGAGAGTGTCCCCTCCAGAAATCGCTGGAGGATAATAAAGATTCTCTCCAGCGGAAGGATGAGACCACCAGTGTGCACTGAGTCCTCAGGCACCGGGCAGGCGGTGCTCAGTGAATTCCTCCTGGCCACCGGGTAAGGTGGGTGTGGTCACACTCAAGTCAGGAGTGAGCAAATGGGGTTCACACTGGGAACCCAACTGCCCAAAGTCACACGGCTGTTTAGAGACAAAGATGGAATTCAAATTCCAGTTATCAGACTCCAAATTCCATTCCTCTGATACCCTGTGTCAGACAGGAGGTGGACAGGCTGGATTTATGGGGTGTCCCAATGCCACCCTCAAAGTAAGGAGTAGGAACAAAAGCACCCTACCCTCTGCGCAGGGGTTCAGCATTCAGCCCTTTTCCCACACAAGCTTCTCTGAATCCTGCCCTGGGCTTGCCCTGCCTTCCTGCGGGTCCCGTTTGCAGTGCGGAGGTTCTGTCCTCCAAATGCCCCAGCTCATTTCAGTGGCCTGGGCCCTGGCACTGGCTGAGGTCTCAGGGTCTCTGTGGGACTTCAAGCCTCGCTGAGATTCCAGGGTGGCCGGTGTCCTGGTCATGCAAGCCTGTGCCGCTCCAACTCTGCGCAACGTAGTCTCTCTCCACCTCTGGGAACTCGCGAGCATTGTTGAGGTCACTCCTTCAACATCAAAGGGAGGGCATATCAAAGAGAGGCTGGACAGTCCCGGGAGCCAGTTCCAGGGACCAGGAGAAGGCAGAGGACATCGGAGCAGCTCTCCATGCCCGCGGATTGGGGTCCTGGCAGGGAAGGGGCGGAGCCTGGGATCTGATCACAGGAATGAAGTCTCAAGGTGAAGGGCAGGAAATGCGCAGGCCACATGGGGTTTTCCACCTGCAGTTTGGGGGGCAAGTCTGGGACTCAGGTCTTTGGAGGGGGAGTTTTCTGGAAGCCGCTTCTTTCCTGAGACCTCAGTGAGGCCATTGGGAACCTAGACGCCAGCTCCTCAGGGAAAGGGCCCGTCGCACACTAACAGGTGATAGATTGGAAGGTGTGATTGGTAGGCGGAGCCAAGCCTCTTACCCTGGATTGGCTCTCAGATGAGCACATGACCCTGGCTAGCCAATCAGCCCTTCCTGAGGGCGCTGGGGTCCGGGAGCGGCTGGAGGCTGAGTAAGGGAAGTGTCAGGTGCGGAGGTGGTGGTGAGAGGCGGGAGCTGAGTCCTGGCGCTGCCTGATCCTGAGCCTCAGAGAGGCAAGTGGGAGCCTCGCCTCTGCAGGGCTCAGCCATGGGCAGAGTGGAGCCGGGAACCCCCGCCCGCCCCTACAGCTAGGACTCAGGGAGGTCAGCCGGCTTTTGTGTCAGGTTGGTTCAGGTGGAAAAACATCTGCAAGTCACGCTGCATGTTTTTCTTGCCTAACATTTTATTATGAAAAGTTTCAAACATACAGCATGGTTGAAAGAATTTTACAATGAATGTAAAAAGGGTACTCACACTTAGATTCTACCACTAATGTTTTAGAAGATCAGCCTGCATTTTGGAGACACAATGATTTGAGGAGATATTAAATTTAACATTAAAAATCTCTGTGGGGTCCTGGCTGGTGTGTCTCAGTGAATTGAATGCCAGCCTGCACACCAAAGGGTCACCAGTTCGATTCCCAGTCAGAGCACATGTCTGGGTTGTGTTCCAGGTTCCCCAGTTGGGAGTGTGCAAGACGCAAGCAATTAATGTATCTCTTGCACATTTATGTTTCTCTCCCTCTCCTTCTCCTTCTTCTCTCTCTAAAAGTAAATAAATAAAATCTTAAAAAAAAAAACCTTTTGGGTTTTGCAGACTCAAGCACAGAACCAGCCATTTTTGAGCTGTGTGGCCTTGAGCACAAAACTCGCTGTCTCAGAGCCTCGTCTTCCTCCGCCGCAGAATGAAAACTACTGCCCGCACTTCACTGTAGGGCTGCAGCGGGACCATCCCACAAAACACCGGCACAAGCATTGTGACGTAGTGTCACCGTAAAGAGCACTACCGTGACAAATGCAGCAGCAGGTAAAAGTAGGCACAGTTGTGAGTACGTGAAACCCAGACCATCCTTATACCGTCACTTATTCTCCTATTACGTCATTTTCCCCGCAGACAACTGTGGCCGACTTCCGCCTGCCCCTGTGTTGTTGGCCGAAGACATTGTTCACTCTCTTAGACACCACCTTTTATTAGAGTCTGGGGTGGACAAGCAGTCGAGGCAGCAGACGTCCAGAGAGTTTGTAAGAGTAATTTAAGTGGTTTTGTGAGCCACGGCTCCAGCCGCAGAGTTCTTGCTGGTCTGGTCAGGGGCCCCCAGCTGTGCCTGCGGCGGGAGGGCCCCCACCCGGGGCCAATTCAGATCCATATTCAGGAAAGTTTGCCTAGTGTGTCCCCTCTCCTGGCTGTGGTGTGCCCACCTGGGTGGCGTGTGGGTGGCAGCAACAATCTCTCATTCCCAGGTACAACCCCCCCAGTGTTGCACAAGCCAGAGACATGGGCCCTGTTTACAAGCCAAGAAAAGAGCCTTCACCAGGGCCCAAACTGTGCCACACCTGATACTAGTCTACCCAGATTCCGGAACAGTGAGAAATGCCTATTTGGGGTCTGAGCCGCCTGGTGTTTGGGCGGAGCTGGACTGGCTCACACACACTGCGACAGACAGGAACAGAGCACTGCCCGCAGAGGGGCCGGCAAGCCGTCTGAGGCCGGATACCAGCGTGGCAGCTGCTGTGGCCCTGGCGGAGGGAGCTGAAGGAGGTGGATGGGGTCTAAGGGGCTTCCTGATCTCTCAAGAACCCACAGAGTCTAGAGTCTCACGGCATGAGTTCTTTCTTTGATCCAGCTGCAATCTAGCCCCTCACCCTCCTTTCATCCCCCATTCCATACCTTAGGCCAGCCTGGGTTTGGCCAGACTTCTGTCTGAAGTACTGGTCCCCGCCCCACCCCCACCCAGGACCCTCTGTGCACTGAACCAGCCCTCCTCTTTGGAGTCTGTTCAGCAGTAGGGGGTTGGCAAACACCAGGCTCCTCACCCTCTCACCTCTGACCTTTGACCTGAACCAAGGACCACCCTACCCCCTTCCAATGCCATAGTGTGTTAGTACCTCCAACATGATGGGGCGGGGGGAGGGGAGAAGCGGTAATAAAGATAAGAATTGTTTGCGTGATGGTTACCCCTGTAACTGCAATGTGGGCTTTAAACTCGGTGAATGCCCGCCTCCCTGGGCTCCCCCCCGCAGTACCGGATGCCGCTTTAACTGCGCCGGCCAGGTGGGGTGTAGAAATTAGAAAGGAATGTCTTCACCTCCGAGGAGTGGAGGCGCTCCTGTCCCTAGGCCTCTCTTGACAACTTGATGGCTGCCGCTCCCCACACAGCCTGGATAATTGCTTAATTAATTGCGTGCAGGTACCTCACCCAGAGAAGGTGGTTATTAGGAGCGGGGAGCTGACGCCCACTCCCCTGGGAAGTCGCCCTGCTGGCCTCTGGGCCAGGTCCCGGCCTGGAGGAGCCAGCGGTGGGCCAGGTGCCCTGCCCTGGGCCCGATCACAGGAGCACTCCTTGGCCTGAGAGCCTGTTGGCCCCGACTGCTGCCCCTGGCTGCTGCCCATGTGCTATGTTGGGGCAAGTCCCTGAGGTCCTGCCGCGGTGGCCAAAGTCTCATCATCACCTTGAGGCTGGAGAGTCAGAGGTTTCCCCTGGGGCTTTGGCCATTCCTTTGGGTTTTGGAGACACTTCTGGAAAGCCAGCCTCCGCTTCCTTCCCCCTGCCCCTGCCACAGTCCACACAGGCGTGGGTTCTCTCTGGGTGGGACGTGTTGGTACCCAGGTGGGGCCCTGGCTGTGTCACGATGCGGCGGACACACTGCAGCCTCACTCTGGGGCCCTCAGCCTGCGGGGGCCGAGCCTTTGCTCAGACTGCTGTCCTCTACTTTTATTTTGCTGATTTTCTCTCTATGCACCAAGTTGTTTACAATAAAACTCATTCCCATGTCTTAAGTAGTTAGAGAAATATGTTCTCCAAGAAGGATTCAATGAATTGGTTATCATTTAACTTTACTAACTCTGCTGCTAAAAATGCTATGTGCTTTTAGAAGTCTAAGAACCAATATATCCCTTTTTACTTTGGCTGCTGGGAAGCTCAAATCTAAATCTAATGTCCAATTGAATAATGCCCTATCTGACATTTAAACTTTATCTCCCACCTTGTCTCTGATAGCCCTTTCTTAAGTCTATACTATTCTAAAACATGTTTTTTTAAGGAAATCATCTCATATCCTTATTAAGGGAAGTCATCTCATAGCTTTATTTAAAACGAGGCATGAATTATAAATAATTTTGTAAAAGATGAAGAGAATATTGTGATAGAAACCACCTGACACAATAGCCGAAAGGTGGAGGCAGCCCAGGCTCCCACTGACGAATGAGAGGGCAAACTCCGTGTGGTTCACACACGCAGCAGAACACCTCTTGGCCTCAGAGGGGGGATACTCCGACCCCTGCTGCGGCACTGATGGACTGTGAGGACGTCAAGCTCAGTGAGCTAAGCTGGTCACAACAGGATAACCACTGCCAGCTTCCGCCTACCCGTGGTTGTGGGTTCACAGAGGCAGAAAGTCAGCAGGTGGTCACTGGAGACCCGAGGGGAGGGGGAGTGAGCATTTCGTGGGACAGTTTCCGTTTGGGAAGACGAGAAAGTTTGGGAGACCATGGTGGTGGTGTTGCAGGCTGCGGTGAGTATACTCAACGCCACCGAACTGTGCTGTGAGTGAGGCTCAACATGGTAAAGTCCGTATTGAGTGTTTTTTACCACATGAAAGAAAGGTTAGTGAAGAAAGAAGACGGCTGAACATGGACGCTGGGACACTGTTAGAGACCGTGCCCGCGGCCACTGTCTGCTTTTTCTCCGTGGAGTGATTTCGTAATCGCTTGCTTCCCCAGCTGGATTGTTCATCCCTCCTGCCCCGTAACCTCTCCAGGGCACGTCGGTCTGCCCATGCCACCAGCCGCAGCCCCGCAGCCCCGCAGCCTGCTGCTGGCTGCAATCTGAGGAGCACACAGGGCTGCCGCCGGAGCAGACAGGCGTTTGCTGAGCAGCAGGGCACAGGCCATCCCTGGAGCCCCTGCCGCCAGCCCACAGGCTGTGCTGGAAAGTAACACCGTAAATGTATCTTTCAGCGGCTGCGGTGACTGTCATCACCATTTTATTTTATCTCTGGCCTCCGGGTATTCACACTGCTTCCCCGCTATTAGTCATATTATATCACCATCCACAATTTTGCCTGTCAGCTTGTTGGGGGAGGGGCACTGGGAAAGAAGCAAGAGGAAGACCGGAGGGGCGACTGAGCGAGGGGCCACTGAACGTGCCTGGCGCTTGCGCTGTGCTGGTGACAGATGGGGGCCCAGGGAAAGGCTTACTCTGGCCAGGACCTCGGGCATTCCCGCACCCTGGAAGCAGCTTCACCAAAGGTGGACAGAGGTGGGGCCACCCTGTTAACTGGCACCCTCAGAGGTCTGGCCACACCATGTCTGCCTCAGTGGGTCTTAGGGTCTGTCTTCTGAACCAGAGGTGACCATGGCCACTCTGAGGCTTGGCAGGGACTCAGTTTCTTCGGCAACTGACCCGAATAACAGCCAAAGTGCAAAAGCGAAGAGCTTAGCCTGGGGGGCCAGGTGGCCTGGATTTGCATCCTGGCTGTCACTGACAAGCTGTGTGTCTTGGGCAAGTTGCTAAACCTCTCTGGGCCCGATGTGGTGACATGACACTATTCATGAAAGCTCCTAGCATGGTGCCTGATACCTAGTCCCCTCCTCCAGCCTCCTGCCCATCAGCAGACAGGGAGGACTATTCTGGTAACAGCTCCCCACACCTCCTCGTGCTCGGCTCTTTCCCGCACTTCCCTCCATCGGGTGGAGACAGCAGCCTGTAGAGGCAACGCTGGCTGGCCCCTTCGGAACTGCTCTGGCTGGCGTCCTGCACACTCAGAAGGGCCGATTCCTGTGGGTCGGACTTGGATGGCCAGCCCGGCCCATCAAGTCTCAGCCAGAGGACAGGCTGCAGCCCCGACAGCAGACAGAGACGATGACCTGGCGAAGAAAGCGTGAAGTGGAGAGAGGACAGCAGGACACGAATCTGCAGCGAATGCACACAGTCACTTGCACAGCGCTCAGTTCAGGCGCCTCCACAGCCACTTAGTGGCCAATTCCCGCTGCCACCCCTCACCCCTGCCCCCAGCCCCTTTGCTCCTTTCAGACCGAAGGGGCCAGTTTCCGCAGGTGAGAACTGGACACCCAAGGCAAGGCGAGGTGAGGCCCAGGCCCGGCAGAACCAGCGCAAAAGCAGTGAGCCCTGTCTGGATCAGACAGCGGAAGGAAGAGTGGCCGCAGGTGCTGCCAGGAGCCCATCCAGGTTGCAGCTCAGTGGCTTTCTGGCAGCTGTGCCCTGAGGGGACGAGGCGGCAGGTCCCTGACCTTATCAGAACCCAGGTGTGGTGAGACTAGATGTCCAGTTGCTTCAGCCACTGGCAGCCTCCTTCGTGGACCGAGGAGGAGTGGGAAGCGGCCCTGCAGCAGAAGGCGGGAGGACCGGGACCACCGGCAGCCCAGCTGTGTGCAAGGCCCACGTGGTCTGCACTGGGGTCGTGCGTGGGCCGGAATGGAGCTGCTTTCCTATGAGAATATAAGCAATGTTACTAATAGAATACTCGGTCAGGCTTATAGAAGTTGTTTTAACTACATTTGTTTTTAATATTTATTTTTGGGAGAGAAGGGAAAGGAGGGAGAAAGAGAAGGAGAGAAACATCGCTGTGAAAGAGAAACACAGATCAGTTGCCCCTTCCAGGGATCAAACTTGCAATCCAAGCATGCGCCCTGACTGGGAACCAAACCAGCAACCTTTTGCTTTGTGGGATGTCACTCCAACCAACTGAGCCATGCTGGTCACAGCTGGGCATCATTTATCGACAAAACCACCATTTTCTCTGCTGTCTTACTTAAGCTCCTTTATTGTGAGTTAAGTGGCCAAGTGTGTGTGGGTCTGTTTCAGAACTCTCTACATTGTTCCATTGGTCTTTGCCTATTCTAGTGGTAAAACCACGCTGCTTAGTTATCACCGCTTAATGATGATTGCTTTATAATAGGTCTTAATAGCCACTAGACTAAGTCTTCCAATTTTGTTCTTCAGCATTATTTTGGTTGTTCTAGGCTTTTTGCAATTTCGTATAAATCAACTTGTCAATATCTATTATAAAAATACACCTTGGCTGGTGTAGCTCAGTGGATTGAGTGCAGTCCTACAAACCAAAAAACCATGGGTCAATTCCAAGTCAGGGCACATGCCTGGGTTGCAGGCCAGTTCCCAGGAGGGGACACATAAGAGGCAACCATACATTGATATTTCTCTCCCTCTTTCCTTCCCTTCCCCTCTAAACATAAATGAGTAAAATCTTTTTAAAAAATCAACTTTTAAAAAAATACACCTGGGATTTTTTATTGAGATTACACTGAATTTATAGATCAATTTGGGAGACTTGACATCATAACAATATCGAACTTTCCAATATACACATGTGGTATATCTCTTCATTTATTTAGGTCTTCCTTAATCTCCCTCAGAAATGTTTTATAGTATCTAGTGTAGGGTTTACACATCTTTGAAAAGATTAATTTCTAAGTGTTTTATATTTTTATTATTGTAAATTACTTTTAATTTCATTTTCTACTCACTTGTTGCTAGTATGTAGAAATAAACTTCATTTTATATATTTTTATCCAGTGATTTTGCTAAATTCATTTATTAATTGTAATAGTTTATAGATTCTTAGAGGTTTTCTATGTAGATAATTATGTCATCTGAAATAAAAACAGTTTTACTTTCTCCCAAACTTTACACCTTTTCTTTTTCTTGCCTTATTGCATTGGCCAGTACCATGTTGAACAGAAGTGGTGATAGTGGGCAGTAATAAGTAAGTGCTTAATTATCTTATTTACATTAACAGCAGCATTTTAAATACATATCCTTTATCAGATTAAGGAAGTTTCTTTTTATTCTTAATTGATAGACAGTTTTTGTCATGAACACGTGCTGAGTTTTATCAAATGTTTTTGTGTATTAATGGGCTTGATCATATTTTTTTCTTCTTTATTCTGTTACTATGTCAAATTACCCTGATTGATTTTCAAATGTTAAACCAACCCTGCATTTCTGGAATAAACTCTACTTGGTGATGAAGCATTATCCTTTTACTATATTTCTGTATTGAATTGACTAATGTTTTGTTTAAGATTTTTCCATACTTATTTGTGAGAGATACATGCTTATAAATTTCTAATATTATAATTTCCTTGTCGAGTTTTCATATTGGGGTTTTTGCTGGCCTCATAAAATAAGTTAGGAAACGATCTATTTTTTTCTGTTCTCTGTAAGAGTTTGTAATAAAATTGGTAATATTTCTTCTTTGAGTGTTTGCAAAATTACCATATTTGCTGTGTATAATGCACACCCATGTTTTTGGCCTAAACTTTCAAGGGAAAAAAATCTTTTATTTTAATTTTTTAATTCAATTTTTTATTTATTTACATTTAGATACCTGGGGGTTGCATTATAAAGGAATCTTAGCATTTATTTTTGAACACATTATGATACAAAAATTTTATGTCACAAGTAATTACAAAACACAAGAACAGATAAAGGTATTTTAGGCACTTCCCACGTGCCTAAAGGTTAAAGACCTTAGCTTCAGTCCTCGTGGATAGGCTTGTGAGGAATTCGGGTGGAAAGAGGTCACCCCAGGAACTGGAATCCGTGACCTGCGTGACTGTCCGTGGTTTTCCGGAAGGTCAACCCGCTCGCTGTGCCCCGGGGCTCTGCAGGCTGCGGAGCCGGCGGTCAGCAGGCACAGGAGCGCCAGGAAAGTTGCCCCTGGAATGCAGCCCTTCCTTACTCGATTCACCTTTTTTCCGTACCCTTACCCACCTGTGTCTTCCCCTTAAGGAAACGTCAGCTCGAGGTGAGATGTTGAGATGGTTTCCGAGGGCATGTTCTCCAATCACCGGCATCTGAATGAAGTGCCCGTCAAGGTTCAATCAATCCTTGTCAGTCATCTCTGCTTACAGGTTCTGGTGGTGACAGGCAGCATGGACGGACCACTGACTTCTCCCGTCTCTGTAGCAGTAACACATTCAGCCAAAATAATAATAATAATAATAATAATAATAATAATAATATGACTCACAGTGGCATTGATTGGTCTGAGCTCCCTTCCAGCTCTCCCTGATGTGGATGTTTTTGCATCTTTAATACAGTCTTTTCTTTTTCTTTCTTTCTTTTTTTTTTTTTGTGATGCTAGTGTAGCTGTTGGAGGTACATTGAGTAAAACCACAACATTTTTTTAGGGAGATACAGATTATGTCCTTTAAAGCAGCTCCCAGCAGATAACTCACCAGGGTAAAAACTCGAAGACTTTTGGGTGAGGCGACCCTGGGTTCTGTCCGCCACTTACCTGACAGCTGTGTGAGCCTGGGGAAGTAACGCAGCCCCCCAGTCCGTGTCCGGGGGCAGAGCGGCGGCACTGACGCAGCTGCGCACCGCACTGTGGTTGCCAGGGGAAGAGCGTGCGGCCTGGCACCCAGTCTTCCTGAATGTGAGCTGGCACTCTCGGGCACAGTCACAGCCTTTGTTATAATTTGTCATAAGCTCCCTCCCCTTGAACCACGAGTGTGGATCTGAACCCTGATTTCTAATGAGAAGTTCCCAGAGCCCGAGTCACAGGGGGGACAGTGACGCCCTAGATCCGTTCACTGAGTTGCCCCAGGCCACAAAGCTGGTAAGAAGCTGAGCTGGAATTAAAAGGAAGAATCTCTTTTTCTTCTTTTGGTGTTTAAATCCTCTCCTCCACCCTCTGCCCCTCAAAGTATTAATGAGTTCAGTGTTTTGAAATGGGGCCTCTTATACTTAATTTGTCATGTGAATAGTTCTAATAAGTTATAATGTGAAAAAGTCTTCTGGTTTATTTGAGCCAAACTGACGACAGTCGCCAGGAAGCAGAACCTCAACGGGTTCAGAAAATCCTCTCGAAATGGCAGTTTCGCAGCTTATTTTATACTTTAGTATTAGAGCAGGAGGTGTTCAGGGGTTACATGAAATCCACTGGTGGTGGATTGGGGAGCGGGGAGGAAGCAAAGCAGAGACACCTCTGAGAACGAATAAAAAATGAAGCAGGGAGACACACGCTTCGCCATCGCTGGGTGCGGGGTAGTCAGCAATGGGTGTTTACAGCCCCAGGGGCGGGCCAGGGCACAGGTAACAGAGAGGGCAGGCGCTGTGGTCCCCTGCTCTGGTGGCTGGTTGTGCCACCCTGAGGCGTCTGGAAAAAGAGACACCCTGACATTTCAAAAGTAGGTTATCTTAGATGCAAAAGCACAATAGGTAGACTCTCTTAAGGTACAGACTGACCTTGGTCAAGGACGCTACAGGCCTAGGATGTGATTACCTGCCATGACCCGCTTTTAGCAAAGACCATCCTTTGCTGTCTCTGAGTGTCTAGGGCCCGCCCTGCAGAGCTGCCCTGGGCTCTTGAGGGTCAGTGTGTGGCTCCCTTTGCCTCCACACCAGGGTCGCTTGAGTTTATACACTTGATCTTAAACCGCATCCCCATGGACAGCCCTGCTGCCTGCACTGTTAACTTCCTAACACATCCACACGTTCTCTAAGGGGTCTTGGAGAAAGTTAACCCCCTGAGCTACTTACTAACCCCTGGGGAAGGTGTGGAGCTCCAGGTTCGGAGCAGCCGAGGTTTAGCTGTGGGCTTGTTAACTGTGTTTTGTGCCTGTTGGTCAGCACCCATCACCCCAGTTAAGCCTGAGATAGCTTAAGACTCCACCTCTCTGAAACGGACTGTGGGGTTAGGACACGGTGAAGGGCACTCCAGTCATGCATTCATTCATTCAGCATATAGTGTCCTGAACCGAGGATTATAATCGATCTACGTTCAGTTAGAATCACCCGAGGTTCCAATTTAAAAACTGGAGGGACAAGGGGAAGGAAGCCCTAGCCACCGCAGGCATGTGACGCAGGGAGAGCGGGAGGGAGACGCGCCTGCCAGATCTCCGAGTGGAGTTCCAGGGTGGCTGGGCGGCGGGGACGAGGCCGCAGGCAGTGCTGGAACCGGGCCTGAGGACGACACCGTGCTGCAGCTTCACGCACAGTCTCAGTGAGCATCCCAGGCCGAGGCGTGGGGGAGCGCAGGGGGACTAAGGACAGGGTCACGGTGTTGGAGGAGGGCTGCAGTCCCCGAGCTAGCCAGCAGACACTGAGTGGGTCGGGGCACACGGAAGTCCGAGTCGCCCGGACCTCTCGGAGAAACGGGCCCAGGGCACAGCAGCGGGGGGCCTCCTCAAGGGACCCCCAGCACAGCTGCAGCGGGACCAGGAAATGCCAGCCCATGAGTGAGCAAGCAAGTCGGCTCTGGGTTGCCTGGCAACCCAGCCAGAGAGGTGCAGGGAGGAATTATAATGAAAAACCACATGCAAATGAAGTAAGTTGTAATTAGGGGGAATGGCAGCCGGTGGGCCCTGGAGGAAGAGCTGGGCGGGGGAGGCCAGTGCAGCAGACAAAGGAAGAGCTTGGCATTGTGGGAAAGCGGCCCGGGCCGGTGCACGGAGTGCCCAGGTCCCTGGGACCGGCAGGCCTGGCGGGCCTCCCTGGAGGGTGGTGGCAGTGAAATGAGGTGCATGCACCGCCCAGCCTGTCACGGCCATGGCCCCATAGACCAGAGAGCAGGGCCGGCTCCTGAGCAGCTAGAGTTCTCTCCATCTAGACGCCTGTCTCTCCGAGACAAAGCCAAAAGTTGGCTTCTAGCACAGTCAGCCACTCACTCCTGAGGACCCCAGGTGGCCAGGCAGCTGCCCCCACTCGCCTCACTCAGAATCTTCTCTGAAAGCCAGTCTCCCATGTCCTGACATTTAGGGAGCTGCTACCGCCTGGTCCCTGCAAACCACGAGGACACGGCCCCACCCACCGCACAGGGCTCCCTGCAGCTAGTGGATGCCACACTAGAAAATGCCGCACTAGAAAATGTGAGAACCTCTCCCCACCCCCGGGTGCAGGGACTTGGGGGAAAGCCTCTGTGTGGGAGACCAAAGCCAACAAAGAGAAAGAACCATCCCAGAGTAACCGAGAATTAAGGGGCTGAGTGTCCGTAGCGGGACTGGAGGAGATAATGCGTTTGTAAAACAAGAACAGACACACAGAGAAAGGCCTCCCAGAACGGGAGGGAGAACCTGCCGCAGTGACCAGCAGCAAGGAATAGAGGAGCAAGTATCTTGCTGGTAAGGAGGAGGTGAGGAGAGGAGAGGGGAGGGGAGGGGAGGGGAGGGAGGAGGGGAGGGGAGGGAGGGGAGGGGAGGGAGGGAGGGGGGGGGGGGAGGGGAGGGGAGGGGAGGGGAGGGGAGGGAGGGGAGGGGAGGGGGAGAGAAGCAGCAGCAGCAGCAGCAGCGGCGGCAGCAAAGGCGGCAGTGTTCCACGCAGAGGAAGGCCCAGGAGGGGGATTGATTGCTGGGGGCGGCAGCAGGGCCTCAGAGGTGCCCGCTGCCCCCCAGCAGAACTGAGAGCTGCAGCAGCGGCTCACAGCCCATCCCCACCCCCAGCCAGGAAGGGCTCCATCTGCCCTTTGCCCGCGGGCCAGGGGCAGGTTGTCTCGTTTTCCTCTGGCTAACCCCACTTGTCACTGAGTCTTCACCCCCCAGAACAGGATGGAAAGAGCAAGGCCTTGTGTTCAGGTTCACAGCCCGCCTCCCCGTCCAGGGTGGGCAGAGGGGCCGGGTGGGGGGTGCCCGTGTTTGTTTTCCTAACTGATAGATAGCCCGGCAGGGTGACCTGCCTCCAACCACCCGAGCAGGAATGCGTTTCTATTGTTCTGTCTCAAGAAGCGACCTCAGTGTGCAGTTCAGGGTTGGCCCTGGAAAATACTAGTCATGAAAACTAAGACGCGTCCAGGGACCCAGCTGATAAATGCTCACTAATCACTGCGTCCTGGGAGCCAGGATGCCGACTCCCACTGAGTCAGGCCACAGTGGACACATGCTGCCGGTCACACCCGCCTGGCCCACGTGTGGACACAGGTCAGTGGCAGGCAGGTGGAAAGAGCCAGGCAGACAAGACAACCAAAGTCCTGCAACACAAACAGCTGATGGGGAAACTGAGGCACAGAGGGGCTGCATAATGGAACTGAGGTCACACGGGTAGCAGCGGCAGCACCAGAATTTGCCAGGGGGTGGGAAGAGGGGGAGGGGCAAGGGACCAGGGCCAGATTCTCAGCCTGTCCCCCAGGGGCCCCTTGAAACTTCTCCGCTGGGGTTTGATGAAGACATGCGGGGAGCCGCCTGCAAAACCTGACCCAGTGGGTCACACGGGGTCTTTCTGGTTTTGAAAGTCTGGCTGAGGTTCGCACAGCTGGGTCTGTAAGAAAGGCCAGTCTCCCAAGGGAAAGCCCAGGCCAGTGAGCTGGCGGCCAGGCTCCCACGGGGCCGAGAGACAGAAGGAGGGTGGGTCCCGAGCAGACAGCGGTGACAGCACAGCACATGGCCCTGGCTTGCGCCAGAGGGGCAGGGACCCCCATGCCCCTGTCACTCTAGCCGTGTAGAAATATCTAAGTTGGTCTCTTTCCGTGAATTTAGGGGAGGAACGCCGCGCCGGCTGAGCGAGGCAGGCAGTGGTCTCTGAGTTCTTCACAAGCCTGTCCTCCGGCGCCAGACCTCAGGCCGCCCAGGCGCCTGGCCGAGCAGACCCCACACTTTCCACACTCTCCCAGCCTGGCTCCTTTGCACAATGGCTGCTGGTCCTCCAGGGACAAGTTGGGGAGTGCTGGGTAAGAGGGGCCGAGGCCCCAGGTCCGCCCTGCCTCCAGCCGACGATGAGCCCTGGGTTGGTTGCTGGCGCTGGGCTGCAGGGGGGCTGACTGGTCTGTCAAAGTTGTTGGTCCCATTTTTCCTGGGATACCTGAGCCGGAGGGAGACAGGAGAGGTTGCTGTCACGCTCCCCCACAGACATGCAAACAAGCTCGCTCCCTCCGGCAGAACCTGGGGCAGATGGTAGATAAGGGAGGGCCACGTTGGGTAGAAATGGTGGGGCATTTTTGCAGTTCCTCATAGCTTTCCCCTGGCCGACTGGATTCCGCCCCGAGGGCACTGTCCTTCTCCACTTACAGCTTCAGATCACCAGTTAGTTTCAGAAAACCCAGACCCTGCAGTCTGTGAAATGGGCCGTTGCGAGTTCACTTTTCTGCCCTGGCTGGTGTGGCTCAGTGGGTTGAGCACAGGCCTGTGAACCAAAGGGTCACTGGTTGGATTCACAGTTGGGGCACATGCCTGGGTTGGGAGCCAGGTCCCAGGTAGGGGGTGCGCAAGAGGCAACCACACATTAGTGTTTCTCTTCCTCTCTTTCTCTTTCCCTTCTCCTCTCTCTAAAAAATAAAAATCTACATGAAAGAAGTTCGCTTTTCTTTTTCTGAGCCGGGAGAGCGGAGCTGTCTCCCCAGTGTCGATAGTCCAAATGTTTCAGAGCCATCTTCCCCGGCTTTGAGGATGGGAAGGGGTGAACAGGGGCCCGAGCTGTTAACACCGGCAAGTTGTTGGCTCTGGTGAATTTTGCTAACATGGGAAGGGACGTGATAGTTTTGGAATTTGAAATTTGCCATAAAACAAGGTCTCCTCCCCCAACCTGGGCACCTGCCAGGGCCCCACTCCAGCTCTGGGTCCAGGTAATGTCTATGCAACCCCCCGGGCCACTCCTGTGTGGCCCTGTCTCTAACGGCCCCACCCGGTTTCATTGCTTCCTGGACAGCCAGCCAACTAGACCAGGTGCTTCCCAAGGCCAAGGGCTGTGTCTTGCCTCCGAGGGACACCCTCACTTGGGTGCAGGCACATGGCTCCTTCCTGGAGTCACCACTGCCCCTCCACCTCACCTTGACCGTGACCCGTGCTTTTCAGACCCCAGAACGGCAGCTACCACAGCACGGGGAACACCAGTGAAGAGAAAGGGGTGCTCTGTGGCGTGGGGGACGCCGCTCTGACCCAGGTTTGTGCCGTTGGAGAACACTGACTGTCCCTTTGAGCTTCCTCCCCCTCTCCTCTATTTCTTTCCCAGTACATCCCCCACAAAGGACAATTACGAAGTCCTCTTACAAGGACATTCCCGGTGGCGGATCGGAGGAAACGCCACTGAATCGGGTGTGACTCTTTGTGCGAACACCGTTCTTAGCCGTCTGTACTTGTCTGTCTGACTAGATTCCTTTCTAACTGCTGGCACCGAGGAATCCCGACACCCTGCCACCTGAGCTAATGTGGATACATGGGCTCTCTCCTCGGCACGTCCAGAACTTTCCACCCACATCGACCGACCCTTCGTGAGCACGCAGGACAGGACGTCCACCGTACGGCCTTGCACAGGGGCGCTGAGATTCCTACGGTTTTAAAAGTCGGCTAAGAAAATAGATCAGCATTTCGGTTTCTCAGTGAGAAGTCGCTGGCCTATGTGTGTGCGTGTGAGCGCGCACACGCACAGGAGTGCATGACACACACCGGTGAAAGCCGTGCTATTTGGTTAAGACGGAAGGCATTGTTGGGGAGGAAGGTGGGGGGATTAGATGTTGATACAGTAGGTGTTTCCAAACGTCAGCTTTCAATGGTGATGGGAAGGAAAAGGAAAGAAGAAAAATGGCCCCTTCAGAATCTCTCAATTCATCATCCTCCCTTTCGCAAACACTGAAGAAAGCCGGAGAAGCGGGGGGCCTTCCCTGGCAGGCGCGCCTGGGTGCTCAGGGAGATGAAGTTCGGTCCGATGTCAAGGTTACTAAGGAAACGCTGTATGCTTATGAACAGCAGAGCAAACAGACATATACCACTCAGGTAAATCATTAATTCATTAATATTATTAGTGACGGGATCTGGAGAGACTCACGTTCTCCTTCTTTCTCCCGAGTTCTCTCAAGTTTTCTTTCATCGCAAAGCAAACACTCGGCTGGCCACTTCACGGATCATTATTCCCTCTTCGCCTCGCTCGAGAGGCGCAGGAGGACTCGCTCTTGGGTTTTAATGGATCAAAGAAAATGGAAAACCAGGCAAGAGAAGTGTGCTTGGCCCTTTTGGTTTTGTTTTTTAATCGGCGGCTGTGGTTTTTGTAGAGAGTGGGGAATGCATTAAGGGTGGTTTGACTGAGACACAAAGCACCTTTGGGCTGGACAAACAGAGGTGAGGGGAGGCAAGGCCTCACTGTTTGACTCACCATTGTGCTGGCTTTAATGGTGGCTTTTTCAGTGGCCGGGTCCCCTGGCCCAGGGGTAGGAGGAGGTGGTCAGGGTTGCCAGCCACAGGGTGCTGTGGGTGCAGAGAGCTGAAAGTTCTCTGTGTGTTGGTGCAAACCCTGTGGGGACACAGGCCTGGGCCCTGGGCAAGGTCAGAACCCCCCAGGAGGCCAAGGTTATGACAGGAGTGAGCACCGTGTTATTCATGGTCGCCTGAGGAAGTCACCCTTTCCCCTCTGGTGCCCACGGGCCTGGGGAGGTACGAGCGAGGCGGACCGTCCCAGCCGGGCTTTGGCTCAGGCTGTCCTCTGGGGTCCAGCCCATGTCGTAGAAACAATGCTCGCACCATGCCTCTTCCTCCTTTCAAGATGCCAGTCTGAAATGTGTCCCTGATTATTGCCACCCAGGGAGCGTGAGATCGGAGACCTGCCACACGGACACGCCTGGGGGCTCCGAGGACGCAGCCCATGTGGGCTCCTGGGGCTGCGCCTTCCAAGCTGTGTGACCTGAGCTAGTTGCTGAATCTCTCTGGGCTTTGGTTTCTTCCTCCATAAACCAGGGAGGGCCCACCATAGCACCTACTGTAAAGGGCTGCCCATAGCACAGCCTGGAAGGATCCGTCTGCATTGCTAACGTTGCAACAGCAAGCGGGGCAGAGGCCAGCAGGGTGGCGGCTCAGCGGGCGATGGAGCCGCTTTCCGGTCCCTCAGAGCCTCCAGATGACATTAAATGGGGCCCCTCAGGCCTCTGTCCATCCCCTCCCTTTAGGCCCAGGAAGATGAATTTTGTGTCCCCATCATCCAGCAGGTTCAGAGAAGTGTCACAGTGCGGTTCCTCTGTTTGGGGGCAGAGGCCTGCTTGCAGGCCGAGGTGAGGATGGGCACGGATGTCTAGTGATCGAATAAACCTGGGCGTCTGGGGCGGTGCGTCTGTGAAGGGAGACAGCGAAGCCACAGCCAAGCATGCACGGGAGCCGGAGCTGCCCGGAGCACCAGCTGGGAGCAGAGGGGTGCGGGCAGTTTCTATTGGTGGGACACGAAAGGCGGGACTAGGGGAGGCTTCCTGGAGGAGGAGGCTTCTGAGGTTGAGTCTTGAATGGAGAGCTGTGGGCAGGGACTCAGGAAGCAAGCAGGCCAACCCAGGGAAGTGTGGGTGCCGCAGGCCAGGGGACGAGGGAGTGCCGCTTCCCTCCTCTTCCTCCCCACTCACACTCTGGGTCCTTGGAGACCTTCGGACAGCACACCAGGAGGTGGCTTCCCTGCCAGCCCCTAAGGTCTGCGAGGGCTACCCTGTCCTAACCCTCCTAAAGCCTGGGGGCTGCAATGGCCCCTGGGAAGTGCTGTGGGTTCTTCTTCTGGGCGCTGGGGGCAACAGTGTCCCCTGCCTCGGGGTCAGCCGTGATGTGGCTTCTCAGACTTGGTGGCCCTTGGTCCCAAGCTGCTGGTGAGCATCAGTGTGGGCAGGTCCTGGGGGCCAGGGCAGGGGTGGGAAGGCTCTGGGCCGAGTACCTGTGCCCCAGAGGGAGGGGTGACGGAGGAGCTGGTGCCCGGATTTCTCAGCTGAGCCTGAGGGCTCCGACTCTGAGACACATGTTCACCACGGCCCCTTCGCAGGGGGTGCTGCAGGCCGCCTGTGGGCTCAGCTGGGTGCTCTGTATTTATGGCAGCCACACTCAGTTTTGAGGGCAGCCTGCATTCCCATCTGCCCAGAGTGTGGGACCCAAGCCTGGGACCTTGCCCGCACTGTCCCCGTATAGAGCATTGCCTACACTGCAGAGGAGGATGGGCGGGCACTCCCTGCCCGGTCCCGGGCCTGTTCAGAGCACTCCTGCCCTGGAAGAGGTGTGAGGTGCTCCCCTCCCCTGTTCTGCAGGTAGAGCAGGTGGGTTTCAGAGAGGTTAGCGGACGTGCCCAGAGCCACACAGTGAGTGCGCTGCCACGGCGGCGGGCCCAGAACCATGCTCCTGAGCACCCCGAGCCCTTCCCACCCTACTCAGCTCAGTGCGTGGACAGTCCCAACATCCTCCCCCGGCCGCAGAACGTCTGGGCTCAGTGGCATCCACCCATCCCGTAAACATGCTGGGTGACCCGAGGGACAGCGGCCCTGGAACCTGGGCTCCAGCGGGGACTCGGGCTGGAGCTCCAGGCCCACCGGCGGCATGGTGTGGCCAGCCTGTGGGCACGACATGGGGACAGGACAGGGCAGGGTAGGACCTCAGCCCAGGTGGCCTCGTAGATTCAATATTAACACAGTCCTGCCCTGGCTGGTGTGGCTCAGTGGATTGAGCACCGGCTTGCAAACCAGGGTGTTGCTGGTTCAATTTCCAGTCAGGGCACATGCCTGGGTTGCGGGCCAGGTCCCTAGTTGGGGGTGTGTGAGAAGCAGCCACACATCAATGGTTCTCTCCCTCTCTTTCTCCTTCTCTTCCCTTTCTCTAAAAATAAATAAATAAAATCTTAAAAAAACCCACGGTCCTGTTCATGAAAGCAACAGAGTCCAACTTGCGCTCTGGGTTTGTGTGGAGGCGCCGCCATGGCCGCTGTCCACCCTGGACAAGCCAGGCCGCACAAGGGAGGGCTGGACCAGCCACCGCCGCTCACCCCGTGGTTCTTGTTTTAGTGAACGGCCAGGTCACTGAGGCACGAAGATCCGGGCCAGGAGGTCAGGAGGGGCCCGCAGAATGTGCCGTTTTAGCCAACCCTGCCGGTGATGGAGCCTGAGGCAGGCGGTCTGCGGACCGCACTCCTGGCCTTGGCCCAGGGCGGCCTTGCCTCCCAGAGGTGGCCAGGCTGCCCGAGGAGAGCTGGGAGGTCCTGGGAAGATGGGGCCGCTGCGGCATCCCCCTCGCCCCCGGAGTGGTGTCATTGACCCATCCGCAACGCATTCTGGAGCTGTAGACATTTCAGAATCACCAAATAACGGGGCTCAAAATCAAAATCCTCCCCTTCCTCCTATCCCAGAAAGGCCTATCTAGTCTGGACCCCAGTGGGGACAGAAAGGGATCTGTCCCCACCATCTCCTTTGTGTGAAACTTTTTGAGTGTGGCTACTGTTTTTAGAGTGATGTTTCCATTGTCCTTTTCATAAAAGTAACAGATTCTGTGTTCTGATTTCATGTAGCAAAAACTCCCCCAGATGGGAGCGAGCAGGGTGATTGGGGAGGTTCATCCACATGCCCATGTGGGGGCCCGAGGAAGGGCCCGGTGGGTGAGCGTGGAGGGGCAGGGAGGTAAACCGAGGGAAGCCCTGCCAGAGGCGCCCACATTCCGCCCCTGCCGCCGCTCGCTCTCCGCATTGCTGACAGCTCCGAACGGATTCTTTCCACAGGGAATCAGCCCAGACGACATGAACAGGCTCGTTTTATATCAGAAGGCTGAATTTTAACTGACAAATTGGACAGGTTCCCTAAGGCAAGGGTTACTAAGCTTTGTCATTCTCACTGAAAATGTGATTTATAATATATTCCTATTTGCTAGACACTCCTGTTCCCAGGAATGAGGGCCTAGTGCGGAAATGGGAGGCCCACTTAATATCGTGAGCCCGTACAGAAACCTACTCCCCCAGCCTCCCGGGGCGTAAAACAGGTGTGCACACCTCGAGATTCCACACAGCCCAGTGAGTTTAATTTCATTAAGTTTAATGATAGTTTAGGCAGGCAAACACTTAAAATTCAGGACAGGGCAGGATCAACCCAGCATTTACTTTAGGATTTTCTATTCTAGAGGGAAGACCTAGGGGCTGGCAAAAGGACTCATTCCCTGTACTTCCCGTGGCTGAAAATAAGCTCAGTATTTGTTGTTCCTTTAAATGCTGACAGAATGTATTGGCTATCAGAGATCAGTCTTCACCTGCAGGCAAGCTTCCTCAGGGACCCTTTGTAAAAAACCACACGCAAAAAATCAGCGTAAACACCCCCACTTCTTCGAAGTGGCTCTAAGCTGAGTGGGCAGGGGTGGGTTTGATCTCTGTATCTGATTGCTTAGCAGACAGTAAGCGGCCACTTTTTCAGAGTCTCCGTATCACGAGACTTCCTAAAAATCTCCGAGGGGGTAACCCGAGCTCATGAAAAATGACCCCAAATGTCAATAGGACAAAGCCTCCCTTCCAAGATGCAATTAGGGAAGCTTGGAGCAGCCTTTCATATCTTACTTGACAAGCATCTTTTTCTTTGTTCTACATGCTCTGGGGGCTTCTGCAGGGCCTCGCCATTGAATGGTTAAAAAAACATGTTTCTGTAATAGTGATTGTTTAAAATTGAATCTAGCTTGTAGGAGTGTTCGTCTTACCCAATATTTTTGTGAATGAAAATAAGACCCACTTTTCTTGGCAACACGTGGCTTTTATTTAACTGCACGCATGTGTTTGAGTTCCTAGGTTCTTTACTCAGAAACATGAAGGACAGACTGACCGTGTGAGACAGATGACGGAATCTTTAAGTTCCATGGAGAGACATCCAGAGTGCGGGTCCCAGGATGCCAGAGCTGGTCTGGACTTCTGCGCCACATCGCTGCAGAAACGTGAAACACCAGTGGGGAGTGTGCACGAAAGGGACGTGGGTGTTGTTGGGACGCCTCATACTCTGGCAGGCTCGACAAGCTCTGCACTCGTGCCTGGGGGCTGGACGCTCTTTGTGTGCCTGGTGGGGGCGGGGCATCCAGCGCACCCGCGGAACTTGCAGCAACTCGGTCTCCAGCCACTAGGTGTCAGTATCAGCCGCTCTCCTCCAGGTGTGAGCACCGAAAGGTCTGCAGACACTGCCAAAGGTCCCTTGGGGTGGGGGTGGGGGACAAAGTTTGTCCTGGATTGAAAACTACTTTATTAAAGAATAAAGGAAGTTGGGCACAGTTAGCCCAAAACAATAATATTTACAGGGAACATGACAGCTATTTGCAGGCATCGCATTAAAATGAGTTATGCTGAATTGCTTCGGAAGGCTGAACAAGGACAAATGGGATAAAACTGTAGAGGCCAATTTTGACTGAGGCTCAGGGAGAACTTTCTAGAAAAACTGTGCCACTCCCAGTCACCAAGGTGCTTATGGTGTTTAGACGGGGCTAGAATTCTAGCTCGAGATCCAGAGCTCATTTCTCCAACAGATCTTTCTGGAGCGTATGGCCAGCCAAACACTGGGCGGAGGGCTTGGCATCCACGATGGGAAGTATCCCTGTTGGGAGCCGTGTGAAAGCTCTGAAGGTGGGCCGCCCGCCCTTGGGGCGGGGGCGGAGGGCGGAACCGCAGAGGCAGGGCTGTGAGAGGCGGGGTTGGGAGTCCGGGAACCTGGGAGCGGAAAGATGAGCCCTCCCCGCTCCCCGACAGACCGAACTCTGGTCTGAGGTCGCCCGGCTGGTGTCCACACCAGGACTGGAACCCAGACGCTCCTGGTGCGGCAGGCGGTGCGCTCGCAGGTGAGCCCCGGCTCTCCCTGCACCCAGCGCTCCAGGAGCCCACCCGAGCGCGCCCAGCCTCGGAGGAGGGAAACGTCTCCCCAGGTGTCCACTAGGTGTCGCTCCGTGGTCTGGAATGACTGCTTGCTCGCCCGGGATGGTGAGCGGCTTTTTTCAGACATCTCCTCTCTGCCTCCAGCACAAACATTCCAAAATTCTCCGTGACAGCTGTCTTTGCTTTCTTGCTAAATGGCCTTCCCTCTTTTCTCCCTGCCCCTGCCTCCTCCGCAAACTTCCTGCTCCTGTTGGGGACGTTTCATTGGGGCGCTCCTGGGGCCCCAGGGCCCTGGAAGGGGCCCACGGCGATGCCCTCAGTGAGTGCCCTTGAAGCGGCAGAGGCCCGCCTGGCCTGGGGGTGGGAGGGGGCCCCTGGGCGTGTCCCCAGGAAGGAGGGGCCGCCCCCACACATCCCGAGCTGGCCGCTTGTTTTCCGTCACACCTGACTCTAATGTCTGACCCACGTTCTCCACTGCCAGCCTTCAGCAGCTCCCACTTTCCACTCCCTACACCACGTGGCAAAGCATGTGGTAGAATGCGGAGTATTTGGGGTCGCTGTCACGGAAGGGGAAGAGAAGAAACATTTTAAACATAGATCCCTGAGACAAGGAAACATTCAAAACCAGTAACCGTTCTACTCGTGAAAGTGAAGCTCTCGGAGAGGCTGTGTCCGCAAGAGGAGACATGGGGGCTGGGGAGGGGCTAGCTTGGAAGTATTTGGCGGTGGCAGTGTGGTCCTGCGAGTACCAGAGGCCTTGGCTGGCCGCTGGGCAGGCGGGAGAGAACCAGCGGCAGGGAAAGGCGTGGGCTCTGTCTGGGGGACAGACATGGGCGACTGAGGGACAGAGATGCCTGGAGGAGCCGAGACGGGGTAGCCAGGGACGCCCGTCAGTGTGAGTGCTGCTCCAACTTACTCCAGACCTGCTTCCTACCCAGGAAACCTCTCCTCTTGTCCCAGAAGCTGAGATTTAAAAATCGCCAAACCGTCACTGACCTGCATTTTGCAGTGTATAATGTACACCCACGTTTTTGTGTGCATCATACACGGGATTATTATACCCATGATATGTACTCATTATGCCCATATACAATGTACATCCCTCAAAGATGTGGGCAAAAATGTGCATTATACATGGCAAAGTACCGGATGTGCCCGACCCCATTTCTGTGAGCACCCCGCATCCTCTCGTTGAAAGCTCGCAGCTAGCCAACGAGACAGCGACATTATACGTCCCAGGCACATGGCTGGTAGTGCTACAGGCAAGACAGATGAAGAAACTGAGACTCAGAGGCCACATGGGTGACGAGGGAGCAGTAGGGTGCAGCAGGACTCAAGGCCGGCCCAGAGCCTAGTCCCCCGCCTGGTGCGCTCCTGGGAGTCTGCTGCGGGGGCTGTCCCGTCGGAAGGGGACTGGCACCCTTCAGCTGCCTACTAGGTGACAAGAAGGCTGGTAACTAATTTCACCTAATATTCACAATACCCCCTGTATTGTTTTCTTCGATTTACTGAGGCTGAGAGAAGTGACTTGTCTGAGGTCCTCCCAGAGCCAGCCTGGGCCCCACGTCTGTCTGACTACAAAGGTGCGCTGTCCCCCCCACTCCCAAGGGCTTCTCCCTCCTGTTTCCCTGGCACCCACCATGGGCTCAGCCCACTTCTCAGCCCTTTTCCGGTGGTCTGGGCTGCTGACTTGCGAGCAGGGTTTTCACTCTGAAAATGGAAAGGAGGAGCTTAGCCGAGAGCTGTTCCGGACAATACTATTCATGAGGATTCATCAGTCGCAGACTAGCTGCTGGGAGCAAAACCGACAAAATAGGAGAGGAAATGAACGACATTAAAATTGGGGGGTTGAGAAGACAATGATAGGGTGGTTAAGAAAAGGAAGGATTTGGTGTAAAGAAAGTAAGCTCCGGTTGAGGAATGTGTGGTCGTCAGTGGTGGTGAGGCCTTGCTCGCATGTTAGGTAGAAGGACAACATGAAAGGGGAACCGAGGGGTAGAGGTGGGGGCAGAGGCGCGCATCTGTGAGTCATCTGGGCGACAGGCAGAACCCCAGAAACTGGGCACCAAGGCCTGGAGTAGGGGGAAGTAGTGAGCAGAGGAGATGGGAGGGAGCTGCCTGCTCTGTCCGCCCTTCCCACTCCTCCTCCTCACTGGTGACTTTCACCTCCACTCCCCTCCAGCCGCCCACACCCTGGGCCTTGTCATCAGGTGGACAGTTCCAACTGCACTCCAGGGTCCCACTCCCTGACCGAGGCTGCTGCCTGTCCTCTCACGCCTCCGTCTGGCCACCCCCGGCCTTCTGACCTCATCCTGATCGCCCCCTCCCCGGACTTGCCCGTGTGGACCAGCACCTCCTGGCTCCCCACCTCCTGCCCTCCAGACCCGACAGGCCACCGTCACAGCTGCTCTTGACAGGACCCTCAACCACTTTGCCCCTTTGTCCTTCCGCCTTGCTCATCCTGCCAGGGGTTGCATGAGCACCTGTCGCGTCCGCCCTACACCAGCCTCTGCCTGCTGATGGAGGAAAGCCCACACCAAGGATGTTTGTGTCCACAGAGCCTTGCACAGAGTCAGCTGCTCACTCCGTGCGGCTCCGCCTCCTCCTCTTCTCAGCATCTGTTCCAAACCTCCACCTCTTCGCCCCCTGCCTCTTGGCTCACCAAGGAAATTGGGGAGTGTGGATGCCGTGGGCTCTGCACCGCCCTCTCCAGGCAGGCATTTTCTGTGTGTGTGCACGCCAGGAGAAGGGCTTTACTATTGTGTTCTCTCGTTTCTGCTGGCAACAACCCCCCTCTGTTCCCACTTTATAGCAAAGGAACCAGAGGCTCAGTGACTGGCCCGAGGTTCCATGAGAGTAGGTGAGTGGCAGGGCCTGGGGGCCAAAGGGGGCTGAGCATCTTCCAATGTGCGCTCTGAATCCACAGAGCCAGGTGCTGCGCTAGATGCCAAGGATGTAGCGGTAAACAAGGTAGACGAGGCTCCCATCCTCCTGAAGCTTACATTTTTGAAGGACCAACAGATGTTAAATAAGTAAACAAATGAAGGGAGATGTGGAGTTCAATGACAAAATGCAGAGCAGACCCTCTTAGATAGGGTGGTCCACAGAGACCTCGGAAGGGGAGGTGTGCGAACGGCCTCCTCCCATCCTCACTCCGGGCCTGTCCCAGAGGAGACACCGCCCCCTGCCCGAGGGCAGTGCACTCACTGAGCCTTCGATACAATCCTCTGCAAGACGGTCCCACCCGCCCTGGCAGCGGGAATCTTCTCTGTGGATGATGAGCTTAGCGGGACCAAAGGTGGGAAGGATTTCTGTCAGTCAACCATCCAGGAAAGAAACGGTCCTCAGAGCCTCGGATCCTGGCCTCGGCTGCATCCCTCCGTGGTCGGGAGAAAGGAGACATCCACCGCGACGACCTGGGGCGGGTTCAGTTCCACCCTACAGGTAGTCGTTGGGTGTCCTGTCCCAGGTGAGGTTCCCCCAGGAGTGGAGGGATGGAGACCCGGGGCAAACAGTTTGCGGGGACGTGCTGTCAGGGCCGACACTGGCAGGGAGAGAGAGAAGCGGGACTAGGGGAAGGAGGAGATCGAACCTCTGACAGCCAGTAGGTAGAACAGCTTTCCTGTGTGGCGACCATGCTGACGGGCCCCTGCACAGACTCCATTCCTGCCACCTGGCTGGCCACCCACGAGAACACTGACTCAGTTCCCTGGTGGCCAATGACAAAGGCTGGTGACTAAATCTTTCTTACTCCTTGGTTGTGTAGTGCCCCTTTTGTATTGGTGGCATTAACATGTCATACAAAGACTTCTTTCTTGGTGCCTGCTCCCTTAGGTCCATTCCCATGTTCTCCCCTGGGTCTTCTTGTTCTCCATCTTCCAATATTTCTTCTTCCAGACCTCTGACCAAGCAGCCAGCTTTTTTCCTTGGCTCATGGGTCTAGACATATTCTAACCTTGGGCCATCTTTCTTTCCGCGTAAAATGGATGAATGGGGCCACCACTTGAAGACCAGTCCTTTAGGGTCACAGCTCACTGCTGTCTTTTAAAGCCATCCATGAATGGGGCTGCGCCTCAGCCCCACTCCACTCCGGCTCAGACCCACACACCCACGGTCAGAAGTAGAATAGTAGTCCCCCAAAGATGTCCTAACTGATTCCCTGGAACCCATGACTGTTAGATTACATGGCAAGTGGGAGTTAAGGTTGCGAATGGAATTAAGGGTGCTAATCAGTCGGTCTGGAGGTGAGATAATCATCCTGAATTATCTGAGCGAATGATCTGAATCACCTGTGAGTGTAATCACAGGCGCTCCTATGAAAGGGAAGGCAAAGGGTCAGGTGGGAGTCAGGAAAGGAGATGTGATGATGGAAGCCGGGAACCAGAGGGCAGGCAGTGTGGGAAGGTCTCGACCCTGCAGCCTGTGTTGGTGGCTTTGAGGATGGAGGGAGGGGCCATAACCCAAGGAATGTGGGTGTCTTCTACAACTGGAAAAGGCAAGGAGCCAGACTCTCCCCTGGAGTCTCCTGAAGGAATACGGGCCTATCCCTGCCAACACCTCATCTTAGCCCAGATATACAGGATCCGGCACAGATACCACCCCTGTTTTATTATAAAATATTTGATTACAAAATCATAAGCATGTAATTCTGTAACATAATATCACACTCAAGCACACTCTATGACATTTTAGGAGAACTGTTCAAATTAAAACTGTAAATTATTACACCCATATTATTACTCTACCAACCAAACTCAAGCAGGCCTTATTTCTTCTGCCAGCCCCCTGTATTTCCGCCTTCAGAGCAGTAAGATACTAACTCATTTCAAGACATTTAGTTTGCGATGATTTGTTACAGCAGCCATCAGAAACCAGTATTATACCAAGTAGTCCCATCTGTCACCCAGGCTATTCTCCCTTCTCCATCAGATCATCAGTGACTCCCAACCATGTGGCCAGAGATAGTGCTTGGGGACATGTGCCAGTACAACAGCGGTGGATGTCACGACTTTGGGCCACGTACTGCTGCTACGTACCCCTGCCCTCTGGCCTTCCTAGTTCTCCATACCAGATGCGCTACTTCAATCTTATGACACGTAGCTGCGGCACCCTTGCAGGAGCTGAAAGAATCTAGCTCACGATAGGTGGTACTGGCCCCATGACTGTTTGATGTCATGGTCAGGTGCTCCATGTCTAATGGGGCCCAGCAGCATGCCGGGAACTTTTTTTCTTTAACATTTTGATGAGTTTTCATATACTATTTTTTAATTTGTTTTGAGCAACTGGTCTGAAAACTCTTATGTGTATTTTACCTTTAAAAAAGAAATCCTCACCCAAGAACATTTTTTCCCCTTGCTTTTAGAGAGAGAGGAAGGGAGAGAGGGAGAGAGAGATATTGAAGTGAGAAACATCGATCAGTTGCCTTCTCCTACACACCCCAGTCAGGGATTGAACCCACAACCTGGCTATGTACCCTGACCAGAAATTGAACCCATGACCCTTTCGTCTACCTGATGATGCTCCAACCAACTGAGCTACACCTTCCAGGGCAGTTTTAAAACATCTATTTAGCTGTGTAATCATCACTATTCCTGTTTGAGAACTCTTCCACCGCCCCCTGCAAATTTCCCTATATCTATCTGCAGTCTATCCGTTTTCCTACCCCACCTCCACCCCAGCAAATACAGATATACTTTCTGCCTCTATATTGTTTGCCTTTTCTAGAAATTGCATATAAATGTAATCATAAAACATGTGGTCTTTTTGGTCTGATTTCTTAATGCTTTTTGAGGTTCATCCATGTTGTGTGTATCTAATACAACTGGCCAAAACTCAAAAACATTTCCCAGCCTTGTGTGAGCTCTGGGGTTTGTTCTTTGTCTTGCTTCATGGACTCTCACCCTGTGTATGCTCAGTTTAATATTTAGTCTGAGACTCAGATTCCTATCTGATTTCTGGAGTTCGTTCTCTGCAGAGCTCCCACCTCCACAAATTCCAGCCGCTTTGGTTTGCAGTCTGTGACCTCTGTCTCCTTAATTCAGTGTGACTGTCTTGGTGATTCTGGACCCCTGCCTTCTGCGATGTGACGTGGATAATGAGCCCGGGCAGAAAGGCCATCTCAGGGATCCTAGTGCTATCGATGTTGCCTAGTAGTCAATGTCTGAAAATGTTTTTTTCTTTCCACATGTTTTGTCCAGTTTTCTAGTTGTTTAAAGCAGGGGCACCCATCTGCTACTAGTTACTCATTATGGCCAGTCATGGTTTTCTTGTTGAATTAAAAAAAATTAAAACCTTTTAATTTTATTTAATTTTTGGAGAGAGGAATGGAGGGAGAAAGAGAGGGAGAGAAACATCAGTGTGTGGTTGCCTCTCATGTGTCCCTTATTAGAGACCTGGCCCACAATGTAGGCACGTGCCCTGACTGGGAATCAAACCGGCGACCCTTTGGTTTGCAGCCCATGCTCAATCCACTGAGCTACACCAGCCAGTGCTCCAGCTTTAATTTTTTGAGGAACTATTTTTGTTGTTGAGTTTTAGGAGTTCTTTATATTTCTGAATATTAATACCTTATCAGATATATGATTTGTAAATATTTCCTCTCATTATGTGGGCTGCCTTTTTACTCTATATAGTCTCTTGATTTTTAAGAAAAGTCTCTTGATTTTTAAGAGCATTTTGAAATTTTCTTAAAGTCCAATTTGTTTATTTTTTATTTTGTTGCCTATGCAGAGCAGGCATTTTGAGAGACCTGGGAGCATGAGTTGGGACGCCAGAAGAGGAAAAGACCCCAGGTGGTTTCATGGGAGCAGAACCATGCCATGACTGTTCTAATTCTTTCTTATTTTAAACCCGTAACACATTATTATTACTTTATACTTTGGATGGTCCTTTAGATGAAGTTGCTTTTTAAAAAAGATTTTATTTATCTTTAGAGGGGAAGGGAAGGAGAGAGGGAGAGAAATATCAATGTATGGTTGCCTCATGCGTACCCTGTCGTGAACTGGCCTGTAACCCAGGCATGTGTCCTGACTGGGAATCAAACCGGCAACCCTTTGCTTCACAGGCCCATGCTTTGTCCACTGAGCTATACCAACCAGGCCTTCCTATGGCTTCTTATTAGATTTTTAAAAAGATTTTATTTATTTATCTTTAGAGGGGAAGGGAAGAAGAGAGGGAGAGAAGTATTAATGTATGGTTGCCTCTCGTGCATCCCCTTGCTGGGAACTGGCCTGCAATCCAGGCATGTGCCCTAACCAGGAATCAACCGCCTTCCTTAGGTTCGCTGGCCCGTGCTCAATCCACTGAGCCACACTAGCCAGGGCTTCTTATCAGATTTTGTCTCCTACAGTTTCACTATGATGTGCCTCTCTCTATACATTTCTTTTTATTAATTTTATTTTATATTCATGGAGCTTCTTGAATCTGTGGTTTGGAATCTTTCATCAGTTTTGGCAGATTTCAGCTATTTTAAGTATTGTTTTTATTCTATTTCTCCTCTCCCCTGAGATTTCAGTTACATGTTAAATTTTCTTAATTTCTTCTTTTATTCCCCTCAATTTCTTTTCTGTGCTTCTTAGCTCTTCCTTATTTTTTATATTCTTGATTCCTCATGCTGGATAATTTCTTTTGATCTATCATCCAGTTCATTTATTTTTCTCCTCAGATCTCTCTAAATTGCTGTTAAATCCATCCATTAAATTTTTATTGTGCTAGTCTTTCAGTTCCAGACTTTTTATTTCTTTTATAAATATGCTATTTCATTTTTTATAGTTCAGTTCCTTGCTTGGACTTTTAAACTGTGTTTTGTTTCTTTCAATATAGCAAGCACTGTTGCTTCATTGTTCATGTATGATAATTCCAGTATCTTTTGTTTGTGGGTCTGTTTGTGTTGTATGTTGCTAGTTCCTCTCATAATGTCTTGTTTCCTTGTAGGCCTACTTATTTTTGTGCTATTCGCTATATTTGAATATTATTTGTAGGAATAATTTTATGCCTAGGATGTCACTGTCCTCCAAAGATGGTTTTCAGTTGTCTCTACCACACCTCTAAATGTGCTATCATTCTGGATTTGTCTTAATCCCAATTTAGATTATTTGGTTGCTTGGATCAACTAGGTGACAGAAACAAATTTTAAATATTTAATTTTTTAAAGTTTTTCTCATTCAGAGGATTGCTTTAAATAACCTAGCTTGTCGTTATAGGTTAAAAGCGAAATTTTTCCATTTTGTGAAACTTCTTATATAAAAGACAGAGATTGTATCTCTTCTTTGTGCTTGGTAATTCACTATAAAACCAACTAGTCTTAGGCCATTTTTGGTGCTTTATTTTCCAGAATGTACTTCCACTTTTGCCTGTCCAGTGCTCACCTAATCCTTCAAAATCCAGCTTATATGTCTTTTTTTTAACAGATATTTTTTCAAGATTTTATTTATCTTTAGAGGGGAAGGGAAGGAGAGAGAGAGAGAGAGAGAGAGAGAGAGAGAGAGAGAGAAACAGCAATGTATGGCTGCCTCTTGTGCATCCCCTGCTGGGAACTGGCCTGCAACCCAGGCATGTGCCCTGACTGGGAATCGAACTTCAATCCCTTAGTTCGCAGGCCCCCGCTCAGTCCACTGAGCTACACCAGCCAGGTATATGTCTTCTTTAGTAGTCCTTCACCTCCCAGCTCCCTAGCTCCTTGTATATCCTTTCTGGTATTATTACATTTTATTATCAGTGTATGTTTATATTTCTGGATATTCTAATAGACCCACTGCTGATTGATGGCTGAAGCATTATATTATTCATCTTTGTAATACTAGATTCTAATATAGTTCATGATATTGGCTAAATTGAAACATGAAAATTAAATTTAAAATGGATTGGTAGCAATCATGGGAATTAGGTTGCTAACTTCACAAACTGTATAAGAATTGTTGATCCCCATAATGCAAATGTAACTAGGAAGATCAGAATTACTGCCTTGAATACCAGCAGTCTGTTGTCAGTCACTACCAACTATACCTTGAGCCCAATTAAGTAGGTATTATTACTATTTTATTTTACAAATTAAAAAGAAAGGCTTAAAGATATGGTTGTTTGTGCAAGGTCAGGTGCTAGGAGATGAGAACTGGGTTCACATTATCCGGATTTGTCTGATTCCAAACCTCATCTCTTTACCAGAGATTGGCAAACCTTTTCTACAAAGGATCAAATAGTATTTTAGGTTTTGTGGGCTACACAATCTCTGTCACAATTACTCAATTCTGCCATTATATCATTAAACAAGCTATAATCAATATGTAAATAAATGACTGTGACAGTTTCCAATACAATTTATAAAAATAGATAGTGGGAAAGACTTGGCTTGCAGGCTGTAGTTTTCAGGTCCCTGCTCTTACAATTACACTCTTCTATTCTTTTCCCTTTCAGTCTCCAAAGTTTTCAGTTCAACACATATTTATAACTTTGACTCTAACTACAAGGATGAAATAAGGAAGACAAAAATCTCTGCCTCGAAGGACCTCAGATGAAGGGAGATGGTACCTAAACACAATTATAGTACAAGGCTGTCTTTGAAAAATCAGTGCTGAGAGAGGATTTCCTGCTTGACGCATTATGCCTTAGTGGAGTAAGAGGCAATGACATAAAGCTTTTTAGTGAGAAAACCAAAGGCAGAGATGGTAATAAGAAAGTGAGATAGTGGAAGCAAGCACAAGCAAGAATTTTTCTCTCCATCTGTCACTCATCTTCCATTTTACCAGTATCTACTTCCTCTCTCTTTTCTGTGCCAAAACCATGTGACCTTTGGCCCAAATCTTTTTAAAAAAAATTTTACTTATTTATTTTAGACAGAGGGGAAGGGAGGAAGAAAGATAGAGAGAGAAACATTAATGTGTGGTTGCCTCACACACCCCCTACTGGGGACCTGACATGGTCCACAACCCAGGCATTGCTCTAACTAGGAATCGAACCAGTGACTCTTTGGTTCACAGGCTGGAGCTCAATACACTGAGACATACAACCCAGGGCTGCTTCAAATCTTTTTGCCTGAACCTCACCTACTTTCTTCCTCGCTTTGCATTTTGTCCTTCCTTCTTTCTTTTTATTTATTTTTACTTCTTGACTACTGTATCATTGCTGATCCAGTTTTTCTGTACTAGGCTCAAGACACAAATTTGTATCACAAATTTCAACTGAAGTTTAATTCAGGTACATCAACATGGTGGCATGTTTAACTAAGGCAGTGATTTTCAGTCTTTCTCATCTCATGGCACACACAAAATAATTACTAATACTCTGCAGCACACCAAAATTTTTTTTTTCTGATCTGACAAAAATAGGTATACTTTTGACTCATTCACACCAGACAGCTATTGTTATATTGGCTGTTGTGAATTTTTTATTTGACAGTGTAAGGGAAAAGAGGCCAGTACCCCTGACTAAGTAGTCAGGTATTGCATGTTTTAAAATTCTTGCAGCACATCAGTTGAAAATCACTGATCTAAAGTAAACAATTACATAACATTATGTAATGTTAAAAAATGCCTTTTAGCCCAAGTGAAATATTAACTTAGTTCTGTCAATTCAGTCAAGGTTGAATATTCTCTAGTCGATTCCAGGCAGTCAATAACTCCCACTGTTTAGCCAATTTAATATTCTTTTGTTTCAGGAGAAACAAATAGAAATATTTGCCCATATTTCTAGCCTATCCTATTCATGTCTCTCTTTGTTAATCTTCCTTTTATTTCTCTTACTCTCTCCCATCCTTCCTCCTTCCTGAACTTCTTTAATTGTTGTACTTCTCCTTCTGGAGGCATGTTATTTCCTTTCTTTTTTCTTTTTTTGTCCCCACAGAAAGTATACCACCCTTATTACACGAGCTAAAATAGGAGGAAGGAGAATTATTTACCCCTCCAGGGCTTGATTTCCTCAGATAGAACTCTAGCTCCTTGCCCTGCAGCACATGGCCATCGACTTGGCCACAGTGGCTCAGTCTTGAAATGGTGCATGCAGGAAGCTTGCCCTGCTGGAACTGTTCCTCTAGACACTGCTGATTTTGTCATTCCTTTTCCTTTCATCATATTTCTTCTGAATTTTCTTTGAATGTGTTTTGTTTAGAATCTCTTCCTCCTCAGGAGTCAACCTGGCTTCCATCTTGCAGCCCAGAGGCAGTGCATAGTGAGACTTTTTCCATTATCTGTATGGTGTGCTGTTAATGAGCAAGATGCAGTTCTTTACTAGGGTGTTGGTGTGGACCAGTTCATTGTTGGATGCGTTGTAGACAACATTAATAATTCTTGTTTCGCATGTACCTGTGGAGTCTCAGGAGAAGTTGCCCATGTCCAGCCTCATGACATGGTATTTTTTGCTGCCTCTTTGTATGAGGACTTGTGTGTATGCAGTGGGAGCCAATCTTAAGTGTTGGCAGTAGGGTGTCCCAGCTCATACTTTTGTTCGTCTCCAGCCTTGTGGCTGTTGTGCCAGTTGTCCTGAGAGATACCCATGGCTCAGTGCCTCCTGGAAAGACAAACACAAGGAGTCATGGTCCTGAAATATTTTTAAAATATTTATTAATTCAATTAATATTTATTGAACAATTACCTACAGTAGGTCCTTTTCTAGGTGTCATAATATATCCTGGCAGCAAACAAAATAAGTAACAATAAACAAATTAGAACTACAATAGAAAAAGTGTTAAGTGTTGTGTAGAAAAATTTCTGAGGATCAGGAATTTGGGTGACATGTTACAATTTTAGAGATTGATAAGGGAGCCCTGGCTGGTGTGGCTCAGTGGGTTGAACCCCAGCCTGAGAACTGGCTGACCTTTCAGTAAAGGTCACCAGTTCAATTCCCAGTCAGGGCACATGCCTGGGTTGAAGGCCAGGTTCCTGTTTAAGGGCGTGTGAGGGGCAGCCAATCAATGTTTCTGCCAATCAATGTTTTCCCTTCCCTTCTCTCTAAAATAAATAAACAAACAAACAAATAAATAAATCAAATCTTTAAAAATACCGAAAAGGGAAACTCATTAGATCATTTGATAAATCATTTGAGTGGGTAAGTTGAAGGAAGTAAGGAAGCAAACACTGCAAGTATCTGACTTGCATATGTAAAGGATCTAGAATACAGGCAGGTAAGAGAAGCGAAGAAACCAATCAGAACGTATTACAATCCAGGCAATAAATTTGAGTATTATGGGGAATGTTTTCTAAGGATTGTTAAGCATTCCGAATTATCTCGGGCACTGCTAGGCGATCTAATGCTTGGACATGGTTGTAAATGAATACGCAGTCGCTTGGAAGGATGCGGCTGCATTACAACACGGAGTGACGGTGCTTGTGCTCCATTCATTTCCTCTGCGTACTCCAGTGGCGTTTCTTATTGTGCCTCGATTTTATTCAGGGAAGAGCATCAGAAGCACATCCGAACACTGTCCCCCTCTTCACATCAGATGGCCGAGGGCGTGCACTGTGCGCCAGAAGCGCCCCCACCGCCGTCATGTCCTCGGTCACGGTGCTTCTCGGTGCTCCGCCACGTTCGCCTCTGCGAGCTCCCAGCCGTTCGGGCCCTTCGCCCGGCCCAGGGCTCGGCAACCACGCCTGTTGGAAGTACTCACGACGTGATCAAGGGCACGGACAGAAAACGGCAGAGTTGCCGACACCCCAAAAAAAAGTTCGTTCTCCTGAGAAAAAGCCCAGTTTGCACCCACTGCTGAGGAACTTGTCTTCTTGACTGAGCTGCACTGGAAGCCCCGAGGAGCTGGAGCAGCAGGCTGTCGCCCTGGGTGACGTGCCTGGCGTGGTCGCCACCCTTCGGCAACTGATCTCTTGGTGGCGGGGTGGTGGCTGCACTGGATTCCGGCGGGTCCTGTGGGGCCCCTGTTGCTTCAACTGCGGGAACGTGGTCACCAGCCTTCTCCTCAGAGGGCGCCTCTGCCCAGCTCCGCTCCCCTGCCCCAGTCTCCACTCCAACCTTTCTCTTCTGGTGAACCCATCCAGCATCCCTCTCCCCTCAGGCGAACCTGGCCCGGTACCCTCTCCCCTCAGGTGAACCTGGCCCGGTACCCCTCTCCCCTCAGGTGAACCTGGCCCGGTACCCCTCTCCCCTCAGGTGAACCTGGCCCGGTACCCCTCTCCCCTCAGGCGAACCTGACCGGGTACCCCGCCCCCCCTCAGGTGAACCTGGCCCGGTACCCCTCTCCCCTCAGGCGAACCTGGCCCGGTACCCCTCTCCCCTCAGGTGAACCTGGCCCCGTACCCCCGCTCCCCCTCAGGCGAACCTGGCCCGGTACCCCCGCTCCCCCTCAGGTGAACCTGGCCAAGTATTCCGCCCCCTCAGGCGAACCTTGGCCTCAGGCTCCCGCCGCTCAGGCCCCACACCCTCCGGGCGTCCCTCCCCGCGCCTCACGCGGATCTCCGCCCGCGCCCCCTCCCCTCCGGCCACATTTCCGCCCGCGCCGCGTCCCCTCCGGCTGCACTTCCGCCTGCGCCCCCTCCCCTGGCGACGCAGTCCCTGCGGCTCCGGGCGATCCCAGCGCGACCCTCGAGCTCTCGGGCGGGGCCGCGGGCTGCCGGGCGCGGAGACGGCGGCCGGGTCCCCAGGCGCCGAGCGCTCCTCCCCCGGCGCTTCCCCTCCCGCCGCAGCTGGTCCGGCCGCTGCTGCCTGTCGCCGTCAAGCGCGGCATCGGCAAGATGGCGGCGCCCAGGCCGCCGCCCGCCCGGCTGTCCGGCGTCATGGTGCCCGCGCCCATCCAGGACCTGGAGGCTCTCCGCGCGCTGACGGCGCTCTTCAAGGAGCAGCAAAATCGGTAACGGCCCCGCGGCGCGAGCGCGCGGGCTGGAGGAGCGGTGCGGCCTGGCGGGGAGCGGGCCGCCCTCTCCGGCGCTGCTGGGGGCGGAGGTCCCTGCGGTCCGTCCGGGGCCGGGGCGGTAGAGCGGCCGCCCGCAACCTCCCGCGTCGGTCTCCGAGGTCCCAGCGGGCCGCCGATACGTGCTCCCCACCCGCCCGGACCGGCGCGCAGCCGTGCGGACGCAGGGGCACCGCGAGCGGCGAGCCCCTTGCCGCCGTCGGCCGCTTCAGTTAGTGGAGTAGGAGGCGATGGCGGCGCCGGCCGCTGCTCGGGGCGCTGGCCGCGCGCGGACGACGGGCCCCGCAGTCGGCGCGTGCGGTCCGGCGGGGGCGTGGGAAGGCCCGTCACTGGGCCGCGCGGCCCCCCGCAGCCGGACGAGCCCGGGTGCGGCCTCGGGCCTCCCAGGCCGGGCGTCGCGCTCCGTTCCCAGAAGCCTCCGCGGTCTCGTGCGACAACCGTGTCGGACGCAGAACCGCGTTCTCCGGCCTGTGCGGGGAGTGCGAGGCACGCGGCGGGCGAATCTGCCGAGTTCGCGGTGCCTTGGGCCGGTGCTCGCTGGACTCTGTTCCGGGCTCTGGGCCTCGGTCTCGGCCTCTGTTTAACGGGAACGACGTGGACCGGCACCTCCCCGGGGGGACCCTCAGAGGGACTGAGGGAGAGTCTGCCGTAGACCCCTGGCACCCAGGCCGGGCACGCACAGGGCTGAGTAAGCGGAGCTGGTGGTGTCGCACGCGGGAAGCGCTTCGCGGAAAGTCCGGCTGCAGGAAGCCAGCAGACTGCCTCCAACGCTGCATCCACGAAGAGCAGAGAGTGCAGGAGAAAGAGACAGTAGACGCGGGCTGGGGGTCCTCTTGTCCTGCAACTAGACAGGCCCCGTAGCCCGTTGAAAGGGGCTTTTTGGGAAATGCGTTAACTGGGAGATGTGTTCCCGTGAAGGGCCCTGTCATTAGTCACCAAGCGTTTATTCACTGCTTGCTGTGAAACACGTCCTTTACTAGGGGCCATGAGCACAAAGATGAATAGGAAATGATTTTTTCCAAGCGTGTTAGGGAAATTGTGCAGACAGACTGTCATGGGGGTGTTTAGACAAGAAGAGGTGGTGGCACAGGGGTCTTGTGGATGCGCTTGTTGGGAGACCGATGGGCCGGGAAAGGCCGTGGATTGTGCTGGTCACATGGCTTCCAGAGGAGAGGGCTCATTAGGAAGACCAGTGTGTGCGGAGGGACCCAATGCTGATTCTACAGGGCTCCTGAGACAGCAAATGAAATCACGCGGTGTCTGGTACAGAGGAGACTTTCCAACATCAGATCCCTTTCTGAAACTTGTAGGATAAAAATTCAAGACCTGAGCCAGTTTACAAGGCCTTCTCTATTCTTCTCTTGTGAGAGGAGTTAATGGGGAGCTAGAGAAGGTTCTCTCAGGGAGTGAAATGATAAGGTCTGCATATTACAGAGTTGCCTGGCTGCCACTGTGGGGGATGAATTGGAGAGGGTGAGGGTAAAGCCAGGGGACTTTTAAGAAGCGGATGCAGAAGCCCAAGTGAAAGAGACAAGTGCCTGGATTAGGACATTGTCTGTGGGGATAGACAGGATAAATAATGAAAAATACTTACAAGTTGTATGGATTACGGGGAGAATGAGGAAACAAAGTTGCTTTCCACTCTGGAGCGTTGTTGTGCCAGGCAGAGTTGGGAGACCAGGAAAGGTGAACTGATGTGCAGGTCTCGGGGTGGGGATGCAGGCGTGTGGTGGTGAGGCAGAGAGCCTTCGATGAGCGTTTGGAAGGACGGGCTTCTGGTCCTGGTTGTGCCACCGCTTCTCTGTCTTTGGACAACCACTCGTTGCCTCTCAGAGAGGACTCATGGGGTTTGGACCAGGGTCCAGTCGCTCTGAGAGGATCCCTCCAATGCAGATGTACCCAGAGGGAGGGTAGGCCGGGGTGCCAGGACCTGGGTGGGACATAATGTGAAACAAAATGAGGCCTCAGAATCGCAAATAGAAAATACCAGGCAAGCAAAACATGGACTGATGGAAGTAAGAAAGGAACTTATGGAACCAAAGGTAGCATATTAGCTGAAACGGTGTATTTTGTGGTTATTCCCAGGGGCGATGCGAGAAAATGAGCTTTGGTCTATGGTAGATGGAGTAATAGAAGTGTCATGTAGTGGAAAGACAGTAACTTGGGAACCAGGCAGACCTGGCCAAAAATCCTGGCTCATCCCTCTGCACTTCTTTTTTCCTGTCTTGAAAATGGGAGTGATGCTGCCCATTTTCTACGGTTATTGTGAGGATCTGTAATGTTAAATGCTTAGCACAGTGTTTTATGTCTAATAGATGCTGTTTATTTAGCACCTGCTGTTAAAAGTAACTGGGCTGTAAGCAACCAAGAACCCAGTTGTGTTTAATCTCCTGCCTTGTAGAAAGCAGCGGAAGCTATTTTATAAAGATGATAATCCTAATTTTGGAACTTCCAAGGAAAGGAATCTCAGGTTCTCATTACAACTTTTAGCCAACCCTCAAGGGAGAGATAATTCTTATATCTCATTGTAGTGGTTTGTCCACAAACTCTCTGGTACTTTGTCCTTCAAGAGGAGGTGGACTGAATTTAGTGATCCACTTTTATTTATTTATGTATTTATTTAATATTTATTTATTTATTAGAGAGAGAGAGGAAGGGAGGAAGAAAGGGAGAGTAACATGGACATGAGAAACATTTATCGGTTGCCTCTTGTACACGTCCTGACCGGGAATTTGAACCATTGGTGAACTTTGGCTTTGTGGGGTGTCGGTGCCCAACCAAGTAAGCCACACTGGTCGGGGCTTGTGATTTGCTTTTTAATAAGAAAACTGCAGAAGTGATAGTGTCTGTCTCTGAGATCAGGTCATTCGTAAGAGGCATTGCAGCTTTCTCTTTGCCCTCTCTCCGCCTTGTTCTGATGAAGCCAGCCGCCATGCTGTAAGGGTACTCAGGGGTCCCTCTAAAGAGGTACCGTGTGCTGAGGGATGGGGGCCTCCTTCCAGCAGCTGTGGGATGAATCACTTTACAGGCAGATCCCGTCCCGTCAGTCCCAGCCTTCAGCCACATGCACAGCTTCCTGTGGACCCTGAGCCAGGGCCACTCCACTCAGACACTCCTGACCCTGAGACCTGTGTGGGCCCCTAAATGTTACTGTTTTAGTTGGCTAAGTTTTGGGGTAACTTATTAAATAGAAGTGGATCATTAATATCTCAGCCTAAATTATTTGTGCTTTGTATTAAACCCATATTCTATAACCCACTTCTTGAATAGTATCTGAATCACTTAAATCTATAAAAAATGCTTATGGTTATAAAATACCAGCATTCAGATATTGCTCAACTATTTCTTCTCAGAAGGCAAATCTTTTTTTAAACCTATTTTAAGTTCGTTTTATACCTTTATTTAATATACAGATCTTCTTTTTTTTTTTTAAGATTTTATTTATCTTTAGAGGGGGAAGGGAAGGAGAGAGGGAGAGAAACATCAATGCGTGCCTGCCTCTCTTGGGACCCCTACCGGGAACCGGCCTGCAACCCAGGCATGTGCCCTGACGAGAATTGAACCGTGATCCTCTGGTTCCCAGGCCCGCACTCAATCCACTGAGCCACACCAGCCAGGGCAGATCTTCTTTTTTAACATTTATTTAACAAGTGATTTTTTTCTTGCTGTGCTCTGAGTCTTTGCCAGTCATGTTAAATTCTTCTGGAACAAAGTGAGATATAAATATTTTTAAAATTCTATTTTGGAGGCTTTTCCCAGAGGTATTGTTTTTCAACATTTAGTCACCTTTATGATGTATCTCATTATCTTTATGATGTGTCCAGACCCCATCATGTGTTAAAATGTGGAGCCAAGTGAGATTGGTTGTCACAATCTATACCTCCATTGTCCATTAAGTAGCCATTAGCTGTATGTGGCTATTTAAGTTAATTGGAAATAAGTAAAATCAATAATTCTGTTTCTTACTTACATTAGTCATGTTTTAAGTACTCAATAGCAACATGTGGCCAGTGCTACCTCACTGTGTGCAGATGTAGCATGTTTTCATTTTGCAGAACGTTCTGTTGGATAGTGCTGCTCTATAATTTATTTTTCTCTTTTTAAAATTTTATTCGATTTTCTTGATTATGCCATTACAGTTGTTCTATTCCCCCCTTCATTCCCCTCCACCCCCTGCCCCCATCATTCCCCCCCTTTAGTTTATGAACTACATGTCTCAAGTTCTTTAGATTCTATATTTCCCCTACTATTCTTGCCCCCCCATCTATTTTCTACCTACCATCTGTGCTACTTGTTCTCTGTACCATCTCCCCCCTTCTCCTTCTCCCACTTTCCTGTTGCTAACCCTCCATGTGATATTCATTTCTATGTTTCTGCTCCTGATCTAGCTGTCCTTTTAGTTTGCTTTTGTTTTAGGTGTGGTTGTTCATTACTGTGAGTTTGTTGTCCTTTCACCGTTCATCTTTCTAATCTTTTTCTTAGATAAGTCCCTTTAACATTTCATATAATAAGGGCTTGGTGATGATGAACTCCTTGAATTTGATCTTACCTGAGAAGCACTTTATCTGTCCTTCCATTCTAAACGAAAGTTTTGCTGGATAGAGTAATCTTGGTTGTAGGTCTTTGGATTTCATGACTTGGAATACCTCTTTCCAGCCCCTTCTTGCCTGTAAGGTCTCTTTTAAGAAATCCACTGACAGTGTGGTGGGAACTCCTTTGTAAGCGACTGTCCCCTTATCTCTTGCTGCTTCTAGGATTCTCTCCTTCATTTTAATCTTGGCTAATATAATGATGATGTGCCTTGGTGCGTTCCTCCTTGGGTCCAACTTCTTTGGGACTCTCTGAGCTTCCTGGATTTCCTGGAAGTCTATTTCCTTTGCCAGATTGGGAAAATTCTCCTTTATTATTTGTTCAAATAAGTTTTCCACTGGTGGCTGTTCCTTTCCCCCTTCTGGTACCCCTATAATTCGGATGTTGGAGCGTTTAAAGATGTCCTGGAGGTTCCTAAGACTCTCCTCATTTTTTTGAATTCTTGCTTCTTGACTCTTTTCTGTTTGGCCATTATTTGCTTTCTTCTGGTCCACTCCATTGATTTGAGTCCCAGTTTCCTTTTCATCGCTATTGGTTTCCTGTGCAATTACCTTCATTTCAATTAGTTTAGCCTTCATATGTTCCTCTAATTTGTGACTAAAATCAACCAGTTCTGTGAGCATCCTGATCACCAGTGTTTTGAACTGTGCATCTGAAAGTTTGGCTATTTCTTGGTCACTTAGAGTTATGGGCTCTGGGGCTTTAAGTTCTTCTTGAGCCATAATGTTTTGCTCTGTTCACTCCTGTTACCTATGAGGAGCAGAACCTTAGGTGTTCACCAGGCCAGGGCTGCCCAGGTCGCTGGGGTTGTGACGCTGTGTGTGGGGGTGGGGTCAGAGCGGGGAAATGGTGGCCCCCTGTACTGCTTCCTGCCACTGGGGCCTGCTCAGTCCCGTTTCACTGCTCACTCCTTTGCTGGTCTATCTGCACACGAATGTGTGACCACAGTCAACCTGCCGCCCTGCGCCCTCTCTGGGTCCGCCTGTTGCTCACTGGGTCGCTCTCCGGGTCTGCCCGTTGCAACCCCACGCCTGGGACCCGCGTGCCTGAGTCCGTCTGACCGAATTTTCCTGTGCAACCCCACTTCGCCAGCTGCTGGCTTCGCCCCTCTTACCGGTCAGGCTGAAGAATTCATTATCAGACTTCCGAAAAGTTCCATTTTCTGTGTTTTGTCTGTGTTTTCTGTTGCTAATATTTTGTTGTCTCTAAACTTGGTTGTGTGAGAAAGCATGGCGTCTCCACCTATGCCTCCATCTTGGTGGGAGTCCTATTTATTTTTCTAAAGAGATTATGTTCTGGTTCTTAAGTATTCAAGAAATCATATAACACTTTATACTACTTTCTATTGGGTTGGCCAAAAAGTTCGTTTGGTTTTTTAAGATGGCTCTAGTAGCTCTTAGCTGTCTTTGACTTCATTTAAAACAATTTTGTTAGACTCTATTGTGATGGCTGTCATATCAGTGTTCATTAAAAAAAAACTAGCCCTGGCTGGTGTAGCTCAGTGGATTGAGCGCGGGCCTGCGAACCAGACAATCGCGGTTCGATTCCCAGTCAGGGCACATGCCAGGGTTGCAGGCAGGTTCCCTGCAGGCCAGTTCCCAGCAGGGGATGCATGAAAGGCAACCATACATTGATGTTTCTCTCCCTCTCTCCTTCCCTTCCCCTCTAAAGATAAATAAATAAAATCTTTAAAAAAAAAAAACTCATCAAAGTTGGTGAATTTTTGTGCAGCCATTTTAATATTGAAGATGGGAGACAGTACGTGACATTTTCGGCATATTGTATTTTATTATTTCCAGAAACATAAAAACACAACTGAAATGCAAAATAAGATTTGTGCAGTGTATGGAGAAGGTCCTGTGACTTCAAAAATGTCAAAAGTGGTTTGGGAAGTTTCATGCTGGAGATTTTTCTTGCTGGATGATGATCCACTATTGGATAGACCAGTGGAGGTTGATAGCGATCCAATTGAGACATTAATTGAAAACAATGTTATACCATGTGGGAGATATAGCCAATATACTCAAAATATCCAAATCAATAAAGTTACTGGTGAAAATGAAAGACGTATCTTTTACTTCATGGAAAAAAACATATGGACTTTTTGGCCAACCCAATGTAAATTCTTCTCATACTTACGAGTAACTAATAGCTCATTGCTCTTCCATTGGTAAGCTTCTTGAATAAAGTGATCATATCACATGTCCTGTGTGCCTAGCACCTGGCATCAAGTATGCCAGGTAATTATAGGTGCTTAACAAATTCTTGTGGACTTGCTTTTATTTTTACAACTTATACTCATTGTGCATGCTTGGTCCTTTTCTTCTATACTTTTGTAGACAGTACTCTTTTTTTTTAAGGTTTCTGTTAGTGTGGCTTATTTTTTCTCTTTAATTTGTGTTTAGTTAAAATTGTTTTTCTGTTTACTTTCAGATTTTGTACATCCTATAAAATAGTGCAGATGCCTCCCTCCATACTTTTGATCCCTTTCCCTTACAAATTGTATGTTCCTTTTTAAAGAAAGTCCTGATTACATTCTGATGTACCGTGTAATTATTTACAGTGGTTTCTTATTGTCTTTCTCCTTCCAGAATGGAAGACCCATGAGGGCAGAGATGTTTGGTCCACTCCTGTTACCAATTCAGTGTCTTTTATCAGTTTGGGAAATTGTCATCCAGTATTTTTTCCAGTATTGTTGGTCTCCTATTCGTTTCTTTTCTTCTAGAACTCCGGTACACATATGTTAAACCATGCACTATTTTATGTGTCTCATAGGGTCCATTCTGTAGTTTCCATCCTTATGAGCTTTTGTTTGAAAGTTTCATACTAACTTCCCGTGGTTCTCTAATCCTCTTTTCTGCTGTCTTATCTGCTGCCATCTGTTGTGTTCTCAGTTTCAGGTATTGTACTTTTCAGTTACTGTATCGTAGAATTTCTAACTGATTTTTAGGAAAATAGGTTACACTGTTGAATTCATTTTGTCATTTATGTTCTTGAACATATTAATTGTAGTTAAAGAATGTGCCTGATAACTTTCTGTTGTCAGGTTTTGTCTTTTTGTGTGTGGTCATTTGGTCCTATCTTTTTTTATTGAATGCTGAATGTTGTAAATGAAAAATTAAGGCCATTTCTGGGTGTCTTCTCATTGCAAATATCTGAAAACTCAAAACCAAAACAATCTAAAAACTATTGTTTTCAAGAAATGGTGGTAGAACAAGTTGACATCTACTTAGAATAAAATGAATCTCGACCCACACCTATCACCATTTGCAAAAACTGTGTCAGCCTGGGTTATAGACCTAAACATAAAAACTAAAGCTGTAACGTGTTTAGGAGAACATGTGAGAGTATCTTTGTGACCTGAGCATAGACAGACATTTAGGGCACAACACTAACCATGCAAGAAGAAAACTGACTTTATCAAATTAGATTTTATAAAAATTAAACAAAAAACTTATATGCTTCACAATATATAAAGGGCCAAGGAACAGATGATAAAGTACTCAGCATCCAAGAGACTTCCATCCCTTAGACTCCAACTTCCAGACCTCCTGCTCCCGTCCCCTGCGTGGGGTAGCAGCCCTGGCTCTCCTTGAAAGTCGGGGTTGTTACTCCTGCCAGTCTGGAAGTCCTTTTTCACTTGCTGGTCCACAGTGACCATTCTGTGGATCCAGCCTCAGGTTCACTGGGTTTCTCCCTGTGCCCCCTGGTGAAAGTGTCCCTTGTCTTGGATCTAAGTCTTAGTCCAGCATGGTCTAGAGTGGCGGGGCTGGGACACAGACTCTGTAGCTGGGTCACTGGGAATAAGGAGAGAGGGGCCAGCTTTTCCTGGGCTTAGATTTGCTCTGGAGCCATTGGTTTGCTCTTGAGTGAGAGGTTTGTTGTATTTTCTGGGCTCTCTACTCCCTATATAATAGCTCTGTATTTTCCTCTGCCTGTTTCCCCCATGGCCCTAGCCCCAGGCCTTCTGTTGGTGACATGTCACGATGGTACAGGGGATTCTGTGTGTGTGCCCACTACACTGGCCAGCATCTTGGACCGGGTCCTCACTGGAGCTCTCTTGCCTTCCCCCTGACACTGGAGGCACACACCTGTATACTTAGTGCACACCGAGTGCAGCTCTCTTTCTTGTCGGACACGAGGGGGTCCCTCCTGGCACTGAGTTTTCCACAGTGGCCTTGGTCGCCACAGGTGCAGGCAGCCTGGGTTCCCCATCGTCCTGCAGAGGTTGACTTGCAGATGGCCCCTGCTTGTGCAGAGCAAGCCTTACTCTTTGGTTTTAGACCTGATTAGAGCTGAGCATTTTCATTCGTGGTTGCTGTATTATAGAGATATTTACCTTGTTTTAAAGGTGGTATATTTATAATTCAAAGTAAGTGTGATTACATTATTTGGAACAGAAGGGAGATGTTTGAAGTGTGAATGCCTTTCTCGTGGCACTTTTCACTTCATCATGAAATGGCCTCTTAATGTCTCCCCCACTGCTTGACTGTGACCATTGAGGGCTGGGACTGTCTTCTCTACGGAATTTCCTAGCACAGGCCCTTCTGGGGGCTTAACACATGTTGAACTGAACAGAGCAACAAGGAGCCTGTGGCTGTGATGAGAAAATCACTCAGCGCTGTCGCAGAGCCTGTCAGTGAGGACTGCCCTGATCACTCAAAAGCTCTTAGTTCCGTTTCCGTGTTGTTTCTTCATCTCTCACGAGTGGCCGGTGCTGTGCTGTGTGCGGTGCTGCAATGTACTGGATTCAGTTCAAGGAGCCACGCTCACTTCCAGCCACCCAAACAGGAATAACTGAAATGCTGCGATACTAAGTTTATAAATGTCTCATGCCTTAATTCCTTCGCTCATACACACGCCTGATTGGCCCTGAAGATTTAACTACCATTTCATCTCCTACTGAAAGTCTTTTTGACCTTGCAGGTGGCCTTGCCCTGTACTCCCTTTGGTCTCTGCTTACCTTTCTCAAAGGGCTTTATGTAGAGCCCTATCATCACTTAGTCACCTCCAGGTCCTACTAAGTAAGTGGGAGCGGTCCGAAGTCAGGGTTCTCTTACTGACCTCTGCCCACTCCAAGACCCAGCACATAATGAGCACTTTGTAGCATGTTATTATTTTCTTAAATATTTAATTTTCATGAGTCATTGGATATACAGTAAGAGTGGAGAAGAAAGACTTGAGTAAAGATAGTATAGAAAAATGACCAGATATGACAATGAGTATGATTTCAGGAGGTGAAAAAGGTCTCAGGATTGCGACTTGCTTGTACAAGTATGTTGGCTGACGTTCACAAAGGGAATAGATGGAACGCCTCAGAGGTCAGCACGCTACAGAACTCAGAAATAAACCCGACCATCTGTGTGTGCGCAGTCACTAGGCTTCCCCCAGACATGACTGCGCCTCTGGCCAGCGGGAGTCATTGGATGCACCAAAAACAAAACAAAAAACGAAACAAAACAAAACAAAAAACTAACCCCCCCCTCACATGAATTGTCAGCCTGGCTGAGGACACCATATCGTCTTGACTCACCCGTGATTCAGGTCAGCTTTGTTGAGAGAGAACACCAATTAAGTTACACTATAAAAAGAACTTTTTAGAGTGATGACAATTTCCTTTATTTTTATCTGTGCCATGAGCTGGAAGACCGCATGGAACTATTTGGTAAGGTGTTCTGACTCAACTTCAAAATACAGATGCGGTCAGTGTGAGCCGCCCCTCACATTCAATTATCTTAAATGGACAAAATAGACAGGAAAGAGAGCCAGCAAATCAAAATAAATAAGGTTAGCGTTGTGACCAGCAGTACCCTCAGAGGAGAGTTTCTCAGCTCTTTCATTCTTCCAGTCTTTTGTAGTGGTCCCGGGACCCAAGGGTGTGGTCACTGGACTGTGGGCAGGGACACTCACTCAAAGGCAGAGAAACCCTGGGACCAACTCCAGGCTGAGTCACCTCTGCGAAGGCCGAAAGCCTAGAGAAGTCACATTAGCATTGAGGAGACGATTTGAAAGCAAGTGATGCTCATTATAGCCATTGAGTTTATTTATACACGTAGTGTTTGGAAGTGCTAGGCATATAATAAGCCCAATTTAAGTGTCAGTGGCTTGTCATCATTGGGGATATAATAAAACTTTATCAAAAGCTATTTTAAAAAACTTAAGTGGTAGGATATGCCATTACATGATAGGTTCTGGTTCTGTGAAAAGCACCATTGGTACTTTGATAGGATTTGTGTTTGAAACAGGGTGCAGCCAAGAGGGGCCCCCATAAAGGAATTTGGAATGGGGCCCAGAACTCAGGGTGTCCAGGAAATACTAGAAAGACATAAGATGTCCTCACCCCTTCCCCCCACAGATGTGAGTTGAGGGAAGGGACAAATGGAGCAGGGCAATTGAGAGCTGTTTTCTACAGCAACAGCTTTGCAGCTAACCTCTGACATGGTCATGTAACATATCTATAGCCTTTAACTGGCTGCATAGATATGTTAAATAGCTGTGTCCAGGCTCTGAGCCAGGGGATGGGAAGGGACTCCCCACCCTAGATGTAACTGGGGGCAGTCCCCCCGAGTTACAGCGCCTGTGTGAGAGCTTGGACAAGATTGGCTCCACACTGTGGGCTTCGCCTGCCCAGACTCATGATGGCAGCCCAGTAAAACTGGACGGGTATGGGAGTGCTGACACGTGTAGCCAGTTGTGGGAGGAGTCGGAAATGGGGCTGCAGAGGAGGATTGGCGCGAGGATTTAAACCCGGACACGGCAGCCATTGAGGGGAGAGCCATGCGCAGCTTTGGTGGGGGAGAGGACCAAGCAGCTGTGGCAGTGCAGGGGGAGAGCCACGTGCTTCTGGCAGAGTGCAGACCCCCACAGCCATGTGAGGAGAGGGGACCGTGGGGCCGTGGCAGTGAATAAGAGAGTGCCACTCAGCTTTGTCAGAGTGGTGGCCCCTCCCCACAGCTTTGCCAAGAAGAACCATGTGGTTTTGGCCGGAGTGGGGACCCCTGCAGCTTTGGTAGAAGAGGACCATGTGGTGTGGGGTGCCCCCTTTGGCCATGTGGCCTGGGAAGCAGGAGAGACTTTGCCTGGAAGAAGGGTGAACTCTTGCTAGTAGGCCGTGAGAGGGTGCCAGCCACATGGCTTTGGAGTAATTAGAGATCCTGCCTGGACAGCAACACAGCTGACGGTGCCAGTGGTCTGAAACGTGGATGTGTGCTGCTTTTCCTCAGGGTACCCCGAGTTAGGGCAGGGGGAAGAAGGAAGCACTGTGTGTGTGTGTCTGTGGGTATCCTAAAAGGACTTTGATATTTTAACGAAGATGTTAAGTCACTACTTTAAGTCTGTAGAGCATTAAATAAACATTTCCTTTCCTTTTCACAACTCTGGCATTGAGAGATGTCTTTCCTGTCTGATGGCGGACATAACGAGCCTGGTGGGGGGTCCTTTCGGTAATAGTATATCGTGCCCCTTGGCCCGGTGTGTGTGCTCTGTAACTTGTTGACTATAGATTGCTTTGGGTGGTATGGACCATTCTAATAACATGAATGCTTTCTGTCCATGAGCACAGTATATGCTTTATTTATTTGTATTTTCAGTTTCTTTCTTCGATGTCTTATAATTTTCCAAGTGCAGATTTTTTACCTCCTTGGTTAATATTATTCCCAGGCATTTTATTTCATTTTTTTGATGTAATTGTAAGTGGGATTTTTTTAAGCTATCCTTTTCAATACGTCATTATTGTTGTATAAAAATAAAACTGACTTCTGAATATTTACTTATTTATTTTAAAGATTTTGTTTATTTGTTTTTAGAGAGGGGAAGGGGGGGGAGAAAGAGGAATAGAAACGTCCATGTGTGGTTGTCTCTCGAGCACCTCTAACTGGGGATCTGGCCTGCAACCCAGGCATGTGCCCTGACTGGGAATCGAACCAGCAACTCTTTGGTTCACAGGCCTACATTCAGTCGACTGAGCTGCATTAGTCAGGGCTGAATATTTATTTTTTAAAAGATATTTTGTTAATTTTTATTTATTGATTTTTAGAGAGAGAATGAGACAGACAGGCAATGATTTGTCATCCCAATTATTTATTCATTCTTTGGTGGATTTTTTTGTATATGCCCTGATGTGAGATTGAATCCACAGTCTTGGTTTATTGGGATGATGCTCCTACCAGCTGAGCTGCCTGGCCAGGGTTTAATATTTATTTTGTACCCTGCTACTTTACTGAATTCTTTTGTCAGTTCTAGTAGTTTTTTGGTGGAATCTTTAGGGTTCTTTACATATCATCGTTGAATAATAAGTATTACTTCTGCCTTTCCAGTTTGGATGACTTTTATTTCTTCTTGTCTGTTTGCTGTGGCTGGGACTTCCAGTACTGTGTTTAATAACAGTGAAAATGGGCATCCCTGTCTTGTTTCTGGTCTTAAAGGAAATGCACACACTGATTTTCTAATTTCTGTAGGGAGCTCCTAGGTTTTCTGGTGTTGCCTGGCTCCCTTAAGGCCTCATGTGGATCCTTTTGTGATTTTTTTGGCTTCACAACCTTTCCCATGTGCCCTCAGGAAAATGTCTCATCCTCAACTTATCTGCAGATCCCTTTCCCCTTGATCTAAGTGAAGCGTGACCCACGTGGGAGGACATGCCTTTCCCAGAATGTCTTCTGAGCGGGAGGCTGTTGCTGCCGGCAGCCAGTGTGCCGCTGGGCCTGAGGCATGGCAGGTGTGCTGCTCGCTGTCCTGGCTGCTCTCATACTGTCTCCTGCAGAGCCCCCCAACTTTTCAGGTCCTGGCAGCAGAGTGGACCCCACACACAGTCTCTTCTGCTGGTGAGAGGCCTGTGGACCACTCACCTCATTTCTGGAAGAAATTTAGCTCTAGTGCGCTGTTAAGTCTGCATTTCTTCTGTCTTAAACCTTAGTCATTTCAGTGTTTGCATGGGTAACCCTTTCAGTGTGCTGCTGGCCTTTTTTTCCTGGATTTTCCTTCAGTGAGCTTGACCCTCCCTCTGCCCACATGTTGCTGTGTGCTGCCTGGGCCTCATTAACTGTGGCTGCATTCCCTCCTGTCTGCACACCAGGAGTCTCATCTGGCTGCCTGTGTTCTCTCTCTGGGTCCCCTCCTGCAACCAGCCTTCCACCGCACCAGGTACCTGTCCACCAGGTACCTTCCGGCATCCCCGGGCCACACCAGAAGAAGAAGAGTTGCCTTGGGCCACACATTAGATACACAAACACTAACAAAAACCGATGGGCAGAAAAAATGGTTTTAAGTAAATTTACGATTTTGTGTTGGGCTGCATGTGGCCTGCCAGCCCGTGTGCTGTGGGTCAGACACCTGAGAAGAGCCCACGATCCCTCCACTTCCTTGTTCTGTCCCCCTCGTTGCTCTCCTTTACATTTCCCTTCCCAATCTGGTGTGGATCTGTGCTCTTTGTCTTAAGAATGGTCTTTACATTTTTCAGTGCTTGAGGAAAATAAAGTTTGTGACATGTGGAAGTGGCATGAACTTAAGTGTTCGTGGAAGTCCGTGTCCGTCCAATGAAGAGTTTCATCAGGACAGGACTTTCGCCAGGTGCTGCCTGAGGCTGCTTTTGTGTCACAGCCGCGGGGGCGAGGGGTCGAAGCCTAGTTTCTGAGCTGCCTTTCTGCCAGCCCTGCAGAATGGAGCGGCTCGGGCTTCAGGGCCAGCTGGATTGTCCTGGATGTGACAGAAGAGGGGAAGGGATGTAACCGAGGAGAGTTTTGAGGGCTGCAAAGACGAATTTCAGTATGTTGCCGTAGGCTGTTTCTGGCAGGAGATAGAAATGCTTTCTGTTTTTTCTCCATCAGCCCATCAGTCAGGTCAGTAGGCAGGGCTTACGGTTTTAAATAACAACCAGTGATTGTTACTTTAATCTCTGAACTTGTGTGTATTTTAATAGTTCTTCGTAGTAACAGTGGTTAAACTACTGTAAACCACACATGCCAGTTTTTAATTAAATCTACGGTATTAGAATAAATCTTTTAACAAGTAGGAAAGTCTTGGCCGTGGCCTCCCAGGGACTAGCACTTGGCTCCCCTTTCAGCAGGAGGTCCCGGCTGATGGATTCCCTGTGCGCGTGCACACACAGTATGTCAGGCCTCTCTGACCTGCTGCACGTGGTCACGGGCAGTTTTCTATAATTTCACTCAAACAGGACTTGCCAAGATCAAACCTACAGATGTGTTCGAACTTGAAGGAGATGAAATTCTACCTTTTGTGTAATTCAAAGGCTTTTTTAAAGCCTTTTTTTGTGTGTGTAATGTAACATTTCATTTATATGTTGTCTTCAGGGTACGCATTCCTATCTAACAGGAATGTCTAACGGTTGAATTTTAATTGTCCTCTTAAGTACTTTCTGCCTCCTGTGAATGAAGTAGCTAAGCTTTTTCAAGTCCTTGTGAATATTTTGTGTTAGTTTGGTTAAAGCAGAAGTGACAGCAACTTTTATTATTAATAACATTTGTAATATAGGAACAATTGACTGATCTTTACTAGCTATTTCACTCTCGTTAATCATTATACATATTTAGCTGTGCTGTCTTGACAGGGAACTTAGAATTTGTAGATAGAGCACGTTACGACTGCTTTGGATCTAGAATGCCAAAAAGGCTTTCTTTCAAGGCTATTTAGAAGGTAAAGAAGTATGGAAGAGAGTTAAGTTCTTTCATAGTATTTACTGCTAGTGAGTAAAAGGTTTTTTGTCTTCCTGATGAAAGTTGTTAATATATTGTATAAACATATGGTAAATAAATATACAGCTATTTATTGTATGGCTCTAGAGGAAAAGGTTTTCCTCCAACTCTTTTTAGAGGGATAAACACATCTAAGAAATAGTTTCTGCTCTCAAGAAATTTAAAATACAGTTAATCAGCCCACGACCCCCGCCCCACTTTAAACGTAGCCGTTTAGTGTGTAGCGGAGAGAAGTTAGATATCTGTTAAATGTCAGTCAGAAGACATCTGCATCTCAACGTAGGACGTTTTCATGGTTTTGAGCCCAGGATATGTGAACGTCTTAATGGCAGTGGGAGAGTTGAGCTGATGCCCCAGCAGTTCCCTTGTCCAGGTGCTGCCATAAGGCGGTTCGCTGCTCATGTCTGCCAGGCGCCTGGCTCAGAGCGAGGCTCCGGCGATGTTCAGGCCACATCACAAGCTGTGAAACCTTCCAGTGCCACTCTTGAGTGTGCCAGTAGTCTCATGGCTGTGTTCAACTTGAACTGAACAAGTGTAATTAGTGAGTGGATGCTAGTTTTGCATAACACCTAGAGATAAAAGAAAAGAATGAGATAGTTTCTATTTTGAGGGGATTCTTGGCTAGCTGGGGAGGCAGACCAAAAGGAATGTAGTCTGGTGTGGGGAAGCATTATTTCAGTCTCCTGGACTGAGTGCCGGTGGAGCGTGTATGGGAACTGGTTCCCCGGGAGCCGTGGGGGGTTTTCCCCGGGGCCAAGAGTGAGGAGACTTGAGATTCTTCCAGGCGAGAACTGGATGGGGAGACGTGTGTGGAAAAGGCATTTTAGTGGCGGTGTCCGTCTGAGCAGACACAGGGTGGCAGGTGCTTGGTGTGTTCAGGAACCCATGGTGTGCAGCCTGGGGAGAGCAGAGGACAGTGATCATAATCCCAATTTCTTTTCTTTTTAAAATGACTTAATTTATTTATTTTTAGAGAGAGGGGAAAGGAGGGAGAGAAACAGCAGTGTGAGAGAGAAACAAGGACCAGTTGCTTCCTGCACATGCCCTGGCTGGGGACTGAAGGCATTCTTTGAAAGGTTTTAAACTCTTGGGCATTTTCTTAGCATGTTAGTGTCTGCACCGTATTTAGTATCCTTACAGCTTTCTTGAGAATGTGCATGTGTGTTCTTTTATGGCATATTGTCACTAAAAATGGCTTGCATACTTAACTTTTATATAGTTATTGAGCTTTTCCTTTTTATTTTTTGTCAATCTCTGTGACATTGAGTCAAAGCTTCAGGATCCACAGGGAGGGAGGTATCAGCAAATTATTTTATGCGTGCTTTCTCAATTTTTAATTGACTAATTTATACTCTGCCTCTTTCTTAAAACAAATTTGAAGCACCTGAAAAAATAAATACAGTTAAATAAAAGATAAGGGAGGGAGATCGGAGAGAAGGGAAAGCCGGGTGGGAAGAAGAAGGTTGGTGCTCATAGTCACTCGGTGGGACCTACAAGTGGGAAAGAGGGGCTCGGGGTTTGGCTGTGGCCGTGGCCAGGCCCAGATGGAGACCGTCAGTGTGATACAAGGTGGTTCCCCAGAAGCTACAGATGCACCACGTGGAGCACAAGTGCTCCTGGTCCTGAAGCTCAAGGAGGGAAGTGTCTCTTTCAGGAAGGAGAGGAGGGACAGGCAGGGTCTTCCCAGCATTTGAGCAAACCCCCAGCGCCTTAGGCGTCTCCCCATCGGTAGTTCTGTGTAAGCGTGCAGCTCCCTGATGCTCCGGCTTAATCCAGGGTGACAGGTGGGGTGTTGTGATCACGGGTGAGAGCAAAAGCAGAAGATTCGTCTGGACAGAATTAATCTGGGAGAATCTCTCACATTTCCCCACACAGCACTATTTCTTCTAACTTTGGAACGTGGCTGCTTCTCTGGGGAGTAATGGAATGAGGAAGCTGGCCTGCATTAGGTGCACTGTGGCACAGAAAATTCGGCCTTCATAGCTTTGGAATGACAGTCAGCTCGGGCCCCGCTCCTGGCATGAGAGGCATGTGGGGACAGCGATGCCTGGGGCCTGGCCACAGGCCGCTTCTCCCCCCCCCCCCCCGTGCACAGTCTCCACTGAGGAGTGCTTTCTCTCCCTCCCCCATCCATGTAGTCAAGTGAGTATGCATGTGTGTGCACACGTGAGTTCATATGCACACACAGGCGCACACACACCCACTCTCACTCCGAGCAGGTGTTGCCAGCTTCTGTGTATCTAGAGAATGGATGGGTCACTTGCCTTCCAAGAGTCAGTCCTTCCTAAGTACCATTTCTCGTGCCTGTACTTTAGGTACATGTAGGGTGACGGGGCTCTGCTGCATGCTCTGTCTGGAGCGTGAAGTGTAGCTGTCCCGTTTGGATTAAGGGCAGATCAAGAAGCACAGACAGCCCTGCCAGTGGGTCCCGGGCTGGCCTGGGAGTAGAGGTAGAGAGGCCCCAGTGCTGCAGCTGGGCTGGCTCTGCCGGTGCTTGCCCGTGGACGTGGAGAGTTGCCAAAACCCCTCCACTCCAGTTGCCTGATCTGTACAATGGGCAGGACAGTTTTCTGGCTCAGTGCAAAGGCTGAATAACACCACAGGGAAAGGACAAGGACAGTACCTGGCTCTTTTATTTTGTGTTGTCAGTCAGGGAGCTGGCCCGGACAGGCTTGGCCCACAGCCTCCCAGGAGTAAGTGCAGGCCGTGTTCTGGACAGGATGTTGGGAAATGAGATGATTTTTCTGGTTTGTGACAGTTTTGTCTTTTTTCAGAGAAACTGCGCCCAGGACTATCTTCCAGAGAGTCCTGGGTATCTTAAAGAAATCCTCTCATGCCGTCGAGCTGGCCTGCAGGGACCCGTCCCAGGTGGAGCATCTGGCTTCCAGTCTGCAGCTGATAACGGAATGCTTCCGGTGTCTCCGCAATGCTTGCATAGAGTGTCCTGGGAACCAGAACTCCATCAGGTAGTGCTCTCTGTTGTCACCTGTGTGCGTGCTGGTTCTGTCCCGCTGGTCCGTCTGTGAGATGTTGTCTGGGCCCTGCGTGTCACCTGGGAGCAGTGCTCAGAGTGCAGGTGGTATAATGTGTGACGGGACTGGCCTGCTCCGGACCTCTTAGTTGTGTTTTTTTTTTGTTTCAGTGTTTTAATGCGTGACCCCTGTGTTTACTTTAACCAGGGAGCACAGTTGGTACGCATCTGAGATGACCTGTCTTAAGAGATCCTTAAAAGGATGCGAAATTGCCTTCTCCATTTCTACCCACTTCACAATGTGGTTAAAAGCTGAGCAAGGGAACTGCTCCACGCTGTGCGTGTCCTTTTACATCTTACTCTCCCCTCCCAGAACGGAGCACCTTCCCTCTTTGATTTTATGGAATCTGCTTGTTATTAGACATTTTCACCTGTGATGAAGCCAGAAACCACAGAGAGTGTACTTGCCTTTCTTTCCTGAGCTCGATGCAGACGAGCCTCCAGGCCTCCCTGTCACTGCCATGACGGGTGAAGTCGGCTGCTGCAGAAGCCACTTCAGGGACGCCCTGTGCTGCCTAGACAGTTCTGATACCTGAGGCTTCGATGTGATTAATGGGATTTTTAAGATGAAAGGAGAGAGGGGAAAAGCTAGGATTGTTTAACTTCAACTCTAAACTAAACTGCCATCCATTTGCAGATAAATGGATAGAAACAATTATAATCTTGGTTATAATAGTCAACATTTTAAAAACGTAGCGAGTGGTGCTGGAAGAGTGGGCCAGAGGCAGGTGTCTTTTGTCCCTTCCTAGGCGGGGAGGGGCAGCGCCTTAGAGCAGAAACGCCAAGGGCTGGCGGGCCTTCTGAGTGCTCTGCGGCCTGCCTGCAACCCGAGAGCCCGCCCTAAGCCCAGGCTGGGAAACCCAAGGGCTTGACTTGCAGTGTCTTGTGTAATCCTGAGCACAGATTCGAGAAAAAGCTGCTGCTGTTTTTCCGTTTTCACCAAAGGAGAGCTGCCAGTCAGGGAGGCCGAAGGACTCGTCCTCCAGCCCTTCAGTAAGAGCCAGGGACACCCTCTGTGACTCTGGTGGTAGCTCAGCTCAGCAGCAGGCGCCATCACTGTCGTGAGACACTCTGCCCCTGTGCTGTGTGACGGCACCATCCTGGACAGGGCCTTGGCCTCTCTGAGTGCCTCTCCTCCTCTGTCGGACAGGTCAGCCGTGTCGTCTACCAGGGGTGTGGTGAGTGTCGAGCGAGTTTACCTCCGTGAAATGCCCGGTGGCGCCCGTGCCCACGGCTCAGTTGTGCTCATGTGTCTGTACCGCAAACAAGTGCTCAGGACACTGCTCTCCTGGGAAGCAGTCTTTGTATTCCTTTGTGAGTGCAGAAGTGAGGTGTGTGAACTACGAAAGCCCCGGCACTACAGAATTAGGCGCCCCGGCAGTGGTCTCCTAGCAGGCTGTGCTCGGGCGGCCATGGAGTCTGGGCTGCATGCAACTACGGTCGGGGCGGAGGGAAGGTCAGCGTAAGTCGTGTTGGTTTTCCTGCCTCTTACGTTCCACATTATATTTATTCAGTGTTAGTTTTAAAGGGAAATTCCAACCATTTGGGGCATTAGCTCTCAGAAAAAAACATTTTCTAGTCAGAACTACAACAGAGATTCTGTAAGGGCTTCAAGGCCAACCATAACTGAAGCCCGTATTTCTGACCTGTCAAGTTCAGGTCACAACCAGAGTATATTTCCCTGGGTTTTAAGTTATTAAAGGCTTTGTCAGAGTGTAACGCTGCTGAGGCTCAGACCTTTCTCATCGCCTGTGTGAACACTGCACTTCGTGTGGTCTATGCTCGTATCTCGCCAGGAAGTGCGGAGTGGGGTCCGCCACAGCAGAGCAGGTGGTCCGCGTCCTGTGACTCAGAGAACGCTGTCGGAGGCAGCGAGCTCCGCTTGGGAGCGTGGCCCCCGTTGCAGGGGTCGCTGTAGTGTTTCTGTAACGGGCCACGTCATAAACACTTCAGGCGCTGTGACCTCCGTCAGAGTGTTTCGGCTCCCCCCTTGCAGCGTGAGAGCAGCTGTCGATGGCACATGACGCGTGGGCATGGCTGCTTTTCACGACCTGCGAAACTAGAAAACAAGCTGTGACTCTAAAATGCAGCAGTATTTTAGAAAGGCGTAGGGGGACAGTTTTAGATATCCCCTTTAGAAACGAGGGAAAAGATGTCGCTGGTTCTGAGCAGTCTCAAAATCCCATTGGGCAAACTTAGGTCTCAGGGCCCGGCAGTGAGCCTCTGTGGCTGGAGGCCCCACCGTCGGCCCTGCCCTTCCTCCCTCTGCACCCCCCCCCCCCCCCTGAGTCGGGGAGAGCTCTGCGTCCTTTTGGCAGCCTAGTTCCCACCTGTAGAATTCTGGGAGTCTGACCACCTTCTTTCATTTCATCCTTCCTCTGTGCATTCTGTTCAAGCCGGCGGAGTTTGGACCGGTGGAACATTCTCGGAATCCCTGTGGGTCTCATGTGGATGTCATGGGGGTTGAGAGGGTCCACCAGAGAGCTTTCCTGGTGGGTAGCGCCATCTCTACTCCTGGTATGTGCTGAGATGACCAAGGGGATGGGCACGCTGACCTCCTCATCCTGCAGCCTCTGGCGCGGGGTTGGCCGGCCACGGCTACAGCTCTCTCCCCAGAGCACCTTTTCCTGGCAGTTGCCTGGTTTCGGCAGCTTTTGCATTCTGGGTAAGCTGAGAGTTTCAGAAATCATGGAGACCCGGTTCCCTCTTTGTTCCTTTATTTATCTCTCCCTGTCTCATTTTAAGTAGCAAGAAGAAATCAGGCCTTCAGCTAGTTGCTTAGAAATCTGTCCAGCTAAAGCAGCCAGGTTTGTAGTGTGTGTGTTTGGCTTCCACACACAGTTCAGCTGGGCTTTGACCGCTGTGTAAAAAATATGGCCTCCCTCTGTTTTCAGTAACATGTTCTTCCTCTTCGTGGCTGAGTCCTCACCTGCAGGGCCTTCCGTGCCCACATTTCCACCAGGTTTGTTCAGGGCGATGTGAGCTTTCCTGTCACGTGCCTCAGAGCGCTCCCAGCCTCTGACTGCTGTTCAGTTTCAAAGCCTCTCCTACCTTTTCTGTGTTTGGTACAGCGGCACCTGCTTCTGCTGCCCAAATTGTATGTTTCCTGTGGCTGCCATGACAGATCACCAAAAGCAGCTTAACACAACACACACACAGTTCTGGAACTCGAGTTCAAATGGGTCCATGCGGAGCAGGCCGCCAGTGTTCCTCGGCTCATGCCCCCCCCCCCCAACTGGGACCCTCCGTCTTCCTCTTACAAGGACCCCGAGACTCCACTGGCCCCACCTGATACCTCAGGACGCTCTTCCTTTCTCGGCATCCTTAATATTCCCCTGACTGTGAACTTCCCTTTGCCCTGGGAGGTCACATAATCACAGACTTGGGAAGCCCAGAGGAGCCCCCTGGAGGACCTTGTCCTGCCGGCCACAGGAACTGTCACCAGCGGGCTCTGTGCCGCTTTTGTACCATTTGATGTTCAGGCTTAGGAAGGTGTCTGACTTTGTCTCTCTTTACAATGTGGTACAGGAGCTTGGATACGGTTGGCGTAGCTGTGGATTTGATTCTTCTTTTTCGGGAACTGCGAGTGGAACCAGAGGCACTGCTGACAGGTAACTTGCAGCAAGATTGATTCATGAGTCATTTGTACCTTTGAAAAGGGTTTGAACACCAGTCTCTGAGTATTACATCATTCATTAAAGCCAGTGTTCTGTGCTGATGCAGAGAAATGTTATTAGTGATATTAAAGAGATATCATAAGAAAAGTTGTAGCAAATTGCTTTCTTACCTGTATTGTGGGCTAAGTTGTGTTCCCCAAAATCCATGTTGAAGTCCTAACTCCTGGTCTCCCAGGATGTGGCTGTACTTGGAGACAGAACCTCTAACCAGGTAATCAAGGTAAAATGAGGTTGTATGTGTGGCCCTAGTTCAGTGTGACTGGTGTCCTTGTAAGAAGAGGACATCAGGGCACAGACATACACAGGGAGGACTACATGAGGACACAGGAAGAAAATGGCCATGCATACTCGGAGGAGTGGCCCAGCCCTGCCCACACCTGCCCCTCCTGTCCTGGTGCTTTGTAGCGCAGCCCAAGCCAGTGGCACAGGGCAGGTCCTGAGGGAGGTACTGGGGTGGTGGGACAGTGACTGCAGGGCACAAAAATCCCTGCCCTCAGGGTGCCGACGTTCTGTGGAGGGGAGCCAGACGCTAGCGATGCCAAAGAAGGAAGTCTGGAGTGCTACCGCTGGGGCGGGAGGTCAGCTCTGGCTGTTGGGGGCTGTCTTGGGGGCCAGGGGGGGCCGCGCTGCTCCTTCCGAGGGCCGGAGGCTCTCCGAGACTTGTTTGGGTGTTTCTGGTTCTTGAACTGTTTGCATCGATATTTCCCCTTTGACTCGGGTTACTATCTTCACATCATATTTTAAAAACATAGAATTTTAATATATGATATCTTTATCCAAAGAACTGAAATATTTTATGGGTAAACTTAAGCCATTTTAGTAAGAAAATCTCAGTGTAAATATCTGGCTTATAAGCAGATGTAGTTAAAAATTCGTTTTAGTAAAGAAAGTATAACATAATTCAACAAATACTTCTTAAGTGAGCCATCTCCAGCTATATTTAAAATGATTTGAGTAATAAATTGACTTAATCAGTATATGCAGTTCTTAATGCTCATGCTTATGCAAAGTGAGGCGTACTTGCCTTCATGGCAACGTGCAGGCTGCCGCGTCACCCTTCGCAGGCCCAGAAGCCGCGGCGCAGGGTGAACCGGGCGAAATCTGGGCGTAGAGGGCTGCCCGGCTCGGTTTAATTCTTGTTCTATTCTGTGATGTCTTAGTGTTTTTATTTAAAGGTCATTTGTTAAAATTCCTACATCTTTTTATATGATTTAGAATTCTTCCTTTGGGAAATTGTAATTATTTTTGAATTAAGTTATCTAAAAATTTACAAAGTGTTTGCTTTTGGTTTTTTAAAACAGCAATAAGTTCAAATATTCTCAAGAACTTGATAGGATGTAGGGTTAGTCGTAAAGTGTTTTAAAGATCTTATAAAGTTATTTTTGTTAACTCCATTTTGTAATAAAACGGAAGCCTCGGTGCTCAACTTGGGGAATTAAAAATCAGCCGTAAAAGACACATTTCACTGTCTTGCATGGACAGGCAGCTATTTTTGAAGTCTGTGTGTGGCATGGTGATTCAGAAAGAGTGCAGGATGTCCTGCGTTCTGTAATTGCTGACAAACGCTCGTGTGGTGGATGTGTGTCCCTGGCAGCCCGACGGAGCCGTGGTGGGCAGTGGGTTTCTCCCGTGATGATGGGCCCGGAATAAGACGCCGGAGGAAGTGCCCTGCGAGCGAACGCTGTGATTAAATAGCCATCAGCCGGACTGGGCGCTCCACTCATGCACGCAGACACTTGTCCCCTGAAATTGTCCCCTTTCTCTCAGCCTCATCAGCTCTCCCCTCTTTTTCTCCCCTTCATCAAAGTACAACATGCTCTCCTTTTCTGCATCTGCAAAAATCTTCCCCGACTCCACATGCTCCTCTGTCCATTTTCTCTGTGCTCTGCTCTTTCCCACGTTTTGTTGACACCAGATCCATAGAAGATAAAATGAGCCACCTTATACTGGGGCATCTAATGCATTCGCAGGGTTGTACACCCACCACCTCTAATAGCATATATTTTTGTGTCCCCAAGTGGGGACCCTGTGCCCCCGACCAGCTGTGTTCCAGTTGCCCGGAGCTTGGCAGCCACCATTCTGCATTTCGTCTTTGTGGATTTCCCCCTTCTGGATATTTCTTGTGTATGGAGTCATAGAATTACAAGATCGTTTGTGTCTGGCTTTTTTCCCTTAGCATAATGTTTTTTGAGGTTCATTCATGTTATAGCATGGATCAGCACTTTATTTTTAATGCCTGAAAAATACTCCATTAACTGCTTACACCACGTTTCCTTTACCCAGTTGTTTGGTGAGTCGTTCCCACCATCTGGCTACTGTGCCGCCTGTAAGCACACTCGCGTGCCTGCACTTGTCCGAGTGCCTGTCCTCAGTTCTGCTGGGTGTATCCCTGAGAGTGGAATTGCTGGGTCACTTTGATACACTTTTAAGAAATCGTCACACTTTTCCACAGCAGCTAAACCGCTTTACGTTTTCATTCACACTGTAGAAGGTTCCAGTCTCTCCACATCCTGGCTGAAATTGACCTCCCTTTATTTAGGTTATAATCATCCTGGTGGATGTGAAGATGTAGAAAGCTGCAGGTCTTCGGAGGTTCCCTAGTGATTAATGATGCAGAGTGTGTCCTGTGCTTATTGGCCACTTGTGAGTCCTCTTTGCGGCAATAGCCACTCAAGTCCTCTGTGCACTTTCTAGTTGGGCTCTTTGTCTTCCCAAAGAAGACAAAGGGTTATACTTCTGTCTACTCAAATTGTAAGAGTTACTTTTATATTGTGGATACTAGGAATTATGCGGAATTTATAGATGTTGGGGGGAGAGTTGCCACGTTGTTGGTCCTGTGTCTCCCAGTGTGTGTGTATTTAGATCTTTAACACTCTAGTTGTATCGCTTTCAAGCAGAGAACCTGTGTTTGGAAGCAGAGCTGGGAGGCTTCCTGAGGCAAGAAGGAGAACAGGTTGAGTTTTCTCACCGCCTTCTTGAAAAAGGCAGCTAATGATATTACTGGATTTTCTTTGGAATTCAATAAAATTTGGATTCAACAATGAAACTTAAAAACTATTTGTGGTGTGTTAGTTCGAACCTAATACAAGTCTTTTAGAAGGTCCTCTGGTTCCTAGTGAGGTGCCGTTCTGCTCTCTGACCGCCTCTGTGAGAACCTCGTCTCAGTGGAGTTTTGGCAGCTATGTGTGCCAGTTCTTTGTTAACCACTTTTGAGGGAAGAACTATAATTACATTGTCAAAATAATATTTAGAGTATTATTTTCAGAGAATAATTACAGTGGTGTGACGAATATATTATGCTCATCAAATTTTATGTAAACACAAGCATGAGTTATTTTAATTGAGCTATTGGTGTTGTTTTTGGCCTTTACTCTTTTCTAATCTGTAAAAATAATGTTGGGATTTCTGAGGGGTTTTGTAACATTTGCAGTATTTATGTAAAGATCATCGGATAAGCTGTTTGGTAAAAGCAAACTGCCATCTGTACCTTTCCGGCGTTTTCCTTTCTCATTTCTGGGACGTCTCTGACCCTTTTCCCCCACGGGACGCGCTCTGGTGCTGGGTGCGTGCACTCAGTTGCCCGTTGAGCCGTTGGGCCGGCCGTGCCCAGGCCGGGACATGCGGTTGCCCTCTTTCCTGTGTTGGGTTTTACACGGTTTGAGTGTTCATACTCTAAATACTCAGTAGAAATATAAATGTCATTTAAGACTATAACATCTTATAATTAAAAATAAAGCTTTTTATTATAAACATTTTACAATTTTATTGTAGAGTAACTTAAAAGTTCAGAAAAGTAGGAAGAAAATCAATCCTCATTACCTATGCAGGCTACCTTCAACACACATTTGACTTGGTTTTTAGTCGTTTCTCAGTATTTATATAAATGGGTACATGTGTACGTGTGTGGTTCTGTATCCTGCGTCTTTGTTTTTGATTATACTACTAATTTTGTTTTGAGGTTCATGGCTCATTGTTTTCTTTGTGCACTTTTTAAAATGTCAGTGTTGATTGTTGGCCCTGGTTTTGCAGCTCGCTTTGCGCCGCCCTGTGTCAGGTTAGTGGCAGGAGTGGGTGACGGCGTGTTGGACGGCGGGCCTCGTGCTTTCGGTCCTTACAGCTGCTCTGCCCAGAGGTTCGGGAGCCAGCAGCCTGCCCTGTGCCCAGCCAGGTTTTTGGCCACCGGGTGTGAAAGGCAGGCCCAGACCCTACGCAAGTCCGAGGTCAGAGGACGGAGGTCTGGGGCCGGAGCAGCAGGCCGGCTTCTCTCTTCTAGCAGAGCCGAAGGTCTAGAAAGTTTAAGGTCTTTGGAAGTTCACTTGCTCTGAAAAATGTCTCCTGGTCGATGCCTGTTGGGAACTCCTTTAATGAAGCAAAGTCTTTCATTTCATCTGAGATCCTCTGGTGGCTTTTGACCTTCTGTGATCAGCTGTAAGCCCTGTCCCCAGGATGGGCCCTCTGACAGCTGTACTTACACCACTTACAAGGGGCATGTCCTGAATGAGTGACTGAACTTTGGTCTCCTTTCCTGTAAAGGGGGGGAGACCACTGATACCTCTCTCATCAGGCTGTCATAGGGATGGGGTATAGGGGGACAGTGTCCACAGGGAGGGACCATGACTCAGCATGTGTTTCAAAGTGCCCCAAGACATCGTTGTCTGGCTCTGCAGGGGCTGATGGCTGGAGAGGCATGGAGGTGACACTAGCTAGAGAACCACCAACCACGGAGGCCTGGGGTGGGGGTTGGGGGGGAATGCTGCTCCCCCCCCTCATTCCTCCTGCGCCCTGCTGCCTAGGCTGGCACTCCAAGGGCCCAGCTCTCTGTCTGCAGAGCAGATACTGAAGGGTTTATTTGGAGCCGAGGGGCTCTTACTGAAAACGGTGCCCTCTCAAAATGGCCTGCCTGTGGTCTGAGTAGTGAAGCTCCTGGAACCCCTGGGGCAGAGAGGGCTTTACAGAACCTGGAGCTCCAGTCTCGCTGCAGTGCCCGGCGCCTTGGTCTTCTCCAACTCTCCTTCTGCCGCTCTGGTGTCTGGTGGGTGTGGAGTGGAATCTCAGGTCTCTCCCGTGGGGCCAGGCACTTCTCGTCCGTGTGTGTGCCCTTGCCTTTGTCTCATCTGCCTTATTAGATGGTTTTCAGGGTCTTGGTGTTTTTGGCCTTTTTTTTTATGAGATGGCTTTACTTTTTAAATGATTTCTAAGAGCTCTTTTAATATATTCTGTATATAAGTTCTATTTCAGTTATGTGTTCTGCATCTTTTCCCGTTCTGTGGATAATTTTTTTTTGTTGTTATTTTTAACTCTTTGTGGTACCATTTGAGAGAAAATTGTTCTTAATTTTAATGTAGTCTATTAATGTAATATAGTTTACTAGTATTTTTCTTTACGGGTATTATTTTATGAGTCTTGTCTCAAAATAGTTCTTATTCTACAGTGGGTTTTTTTGTTGTTTTTTTTACTGTTTTACATTTAGGTTAGTACATGGACTTGAATCTTCTGTGTGTGTGAGCAGAGTTCAGTTTTCATTTTTCCTTACTCGTACCCAGTTGTCCAGCTTTGTTTTTGAAAAGACTGTCCTTTACTTCCTATCTGCTGTTTCATCTGTTGTTAACCACGTATCAGCATAGACTTGAGTCTGTCTCATTTTCTGCTTTGTTCTGTTGCTTTGTTTGCCTCCTCCTGCCCCAGTGCCGCACTGTCTCACCACAGTAGCTCACTGTCTCGGGACAGCAAATCCTCTCACTTCATGACTTTGGACCGTGTCTCAGCTCTGCGTGGCCCTTCACACAGACTGTAGCATCATCTCTCAGATCGCGCGCGCGCGCACACACACACACACACACACAAGCTAGACACGTTCTCTGGTGTGTGAAATCACGCGTGTGCGCAGACACACCCTATTGTGATTCAGATGGGAATGGCACTTAATCTAGTCCTCTGATCTGTAAAAGCGGTATAATTCTACACTTATTTCCTTCTACTTTAATATCGACCTTATTTTTAGAAAACTTTTTAGTGGCATACATTTTTATTTGTATTTTTGGTGCTTTTATAAATGGTTTCTTGATTTTTGCTCATTTTCTGTATATAGAAATATTGTGCATTTTTAAATACTGACTTTGCACCCAGCAACATTTACAAACTCTCTTATTAATTCAAACAGCTTAGTAAGTTTAAAGTATATTTTCTACATAGACTAGAAATGGCATTTCATCTGCTGGGGATAAAATGCCAGTGTAGCTGCTCTGTTCCCACTCCTTGGGCCTTTTGTTTCGTTGTCACGCTGCCTGTGGGGTTCAGTGCCCAGCCGCTGGGAGCTGCTGGGAGTGCTGGTTCCCGACCCTTCGCCCCGCCCCCTTCCGAAGGCAGCGATTCTCTGCAGCTGGCTGTTAATTAGGGTGTGCGCCATGGGTTGTTTTTTGTTAATACCTCTTTTTAGGTTAAAGAAGCCTCCTGTTCTCTTATGGCTAGGAGTTTTTTGCCTTGTTTTAAATTACGAAGGAGTGTTAAATTTCATCAAATATGTTTTCTGCAGTATTTGAGATGCTCGTGTGGTTTTGTCCTTTGCAGGTTAATGGGTGGATCGTACATTGTGATTTCTAATGTTCAGGCGGCTTTCAGTGCAGATACGAGTTCAGCGCTGTCGCGTTAACGTGTCACAGATTCATGTTGTCAGCGTGTCGTTTAGGACCCTGAGCATTATCTTCCTTTCTGACACCGCCCTTATCCTGACCTGGGTCTCCCAGCCGTGCTAGTCTCTTAAAGCCAGTTGGGGATCCTACTCCCTCTTTGTTCTCCGGGAGAGTTGGGTCATTTGGAATTATTTTTTCCTTGAGTGTGAGCTGGCCACATTCTAGGTCTGGTGTCTTCTTTTTGAGGAAATCTTTTGGGGACTACTAATTCAGTTTCCTTAATGGTTAGAGGACTCTTCAGGCTTTTCCTGCATATTTTACAGAATTCTCTATAGAGTCAGTTTTTGTTAGTTGTATTCTAGGGTTTTGGTTATTTTATTGACATTTGCAAACAGTTTGACATTATGTTAGTTGTAATATCTCACGATTTTTTTTCTTTGATGTCTTCAAGATCTGTGGCCATATGCTCTTTAATTTTTGAAAGTTTTTCTCTGTTATTGGTGCCTTTTCTCTCTTTTGAGTGATCTTCTCAAAGGTTGGTCAGTATTGAGCTCCTTGAATAATCAGTTTTGAGTTTCGTAGTATTCTCTATTTTGTGATTGCTTTTAATTTTAATACTCCCTTGCTCTTTATCTTTACTTTCTTCCTTTAGGGCGGTCATTGTGCCATTTTCATAGTTTCTTGAAAAGAATGCTCAGTCCGTTTCTTTTCATCGTCCTCTTTCCCAGCACGTGCGCTTTAAAGCTGCAAACCTCCCCGGGTGTCCAGTTTAGCCGCATCTCACAGGTTTCTGTTCGTAGTATTTTTGTTCACGTTTGGTTTGCAGTGTTTTACTTCCATTGTGATTTTTTTTTTTTGTCTCCTGGGATTATTTAGAACTGTATCTCTTAGTTTTAGACCATGGGGTGTTCTGGTTGCTTGGCGGGATTTGTTCCTATAGATAATTTTGATGTGGTCAGTGAACTTATGTATCAGTTTGACGTTTGGGGAGGGTTGTCTATTCCTCTGTCACGTGGTGAAATGTTGTCGTGTGCCCAGTGTCCTTGAGGGGGCTGTGCATGCTGCAGTTGTTTAAATCCCCTTTTTATTAGTAAAATTCCCTTTTAACTTCTCAGTGGAGCTTCTGCGGGTCATGAGGGGACACTCATCCCACACTGGGTTGCTGCCGTCGAGGTCCAGAGTTGCAATTCTCCATAACTGTGTGACCTTGGTCGAGTTCCGGGAAGCCTCTGTGGGTCTTGGTCTCTCCTGCTCTGTGATGCGGATTTACACAGTGAGCACTCCGAGTTTCCGTGTAGAGTTTCCATGATGTGTGCTGGTTGCAGATGGTGGCCAGCTGGGCATTTCCTGCGTTCCCCGCGGCACACTCAGCACTTGCAGTGAATTCACATTTCAGCCCTTCAGTAGCTCTGCGAGTAGGTGATGCTGCCCCCGTTGTGTGCTGAGGAAATTGGATCCTGTGCAGGTTAGATAAGTTTGTAGGTTCATGTTATGTTGGGAATTGAATTTATGTCTCCTTTTTCTTTTTGGCCCCTAAATAGTTTTGTTTTGCTGTTATTCTTCTTCTTCTTTTTAAAAACAATACCTTATTTTTCAGAGCAGTTTTAGGTTCGTGGCAGAATTGAGAAGGTACAGAGGTTTCTCATGTGTCTCCTGCCCCCACACCCTCACAGCCTTTCCCACTGTGAACACCTGGCCCCAGAGTAGGTCATTTGTGACAGGTGACGAGCCTACACCAGCACGTCATTGTCACCGGGAGGCCATAGTCTGCATGAAGGGTCACTCTTGGTGCATTCAATGGGTTTGGGCAAGTGTATAATGACGGGTATCCACCATTGTAGTGCAAAGAAGTGTAGTTTCTTTATTCTCTGCTCTTCCTGCTCATCCCTCCCTCCCCTGACTCCTGACAACCACTGATCTTTTGACCATCTGCACGGCTTTGCCTTTTCCAGAATGTTGGAGGGTTGGAATCACAGTGTGTAGCATCTTCAGATTGGCATCTTACACTTAGTCGTGTTTTCCTCTATGTGTTTGCATGACTCGCTAATAATTTCTTTGTAGCCCTGAATACTGTCCCACTGTCCGGATGGACCACAGTTTATCCATCACCTGCTGAAGGGCCTCTGGTTGCTTCCACGTTTTGGCAGTTACGAACAGAGCTGCTATGAACCTCTCGTGCAGGCTTTTGTGTTGACATAGGTTTTCAGTCCCCTTAGGTGGACTCCAACAAGGGCGGTTGCTGGGTTGTGTGTGAAGAGTGTGTGTCGTTTTGTAAGGAGCCACCAGACTGTCTTCCCCTGCGGCTGCCCCGGGTCTCACCCACTGCAGTGGTGAGTGGAGAGAGCCCCAGTCACTCCACATCCTCACCAGCATTCTAGATTTTGCCCATATTTTGCAGTTTTATGTGGTGAATTTGTACTAAACATGTCAACAAGGTTGTTAATAAATTTCGGTTCTTTTAAATATACTGGTATTTTTGCTTATTCAATCACTTACTGAGGAAGGTATATTATAAATACCTATTTTAATGTGGATTTTTCTCTTTGTTCCATACTTTTGTGAGTGTTATTTTTTTAATTTATATATTTGAGGCCATGTTAAGGTCATTCCAATTTAAAATTGTTACATCTTTCTAGTGAGTTCAGTCATCCTGAAATGACTTTTTACAGAAATCACCAGTAATGCTTTTTTGCCTTCAGCATTCGCCTTAAGGTTTATTATGTCTGATTTTAAATGGTCCGTGATGTTCTTTGCAGGCTGATATTTGCCTAGCATATCATTTTTACGATGCTTTAAGTTTAAAAGCCCTAGTCTACGAGCACCTTTTTAAAAACCGGAGCATGTCTTCCCGTATTTAATGTATTCAGTAGTCACCGGTGTATTTGTGTTCACATTTAGTCTTTAAGAAGTCAGTGAACCTTGTCGAATGCTTTGTTTTGGTGCGTCGGTTTAACATTAATGTCATGTACAAAGTTTCATTGTGGAGAGAGAACTTTGTAGTTACAAGAAGCTAACAGAAACTTTCTGTTTGGTAACATTGGGGATATTTCTTGTTAAAAATGTGTTTATTCTTTGTGTTAAAATCATTTAATCATGTATCTTGTTTAAATCCTCAGCTTTCCGCTGTGGCCTGCAGTTCTTAGGCAACGCCGCCTCGCGGAACGAGGACTCCCAGGCCGTCGTTTGGGCTCACGCCTTCCCGGAGCTCTTTCTGTGAGTGCATCGCTGAGTTTTTCTCAGAGACAGTGGGTAATACCATTCCATGTGACGAAGTTCAGAAACAGGGAAAACGAACCTTTGCTAACAGAAACAAGGATTGTGGTTTCCCTGGGCAGGCCGTGGTGGGTTCAGTGCCAGCCGAGAGGGGCATGCAGGTCTCTGGGGTTCTGGGAGAGCTCCGCAGCCTGATGTGGGGGCTGGTTACAGAGGTGTGTGTACTTATCTGCACAGTCATTGACTTTTGATTTGTGCCCTTTGTTGTATGTCAGTTTCACTCTAAGAAAATAAAAGTTTGGGTTAAAATGAGAAATACTGTTCTGATGGACATGATAATTTATAAGAAAAAGCCTTAACATTGAAGTGTGGGCGATGAGTTGACCCCATGTGCACCGAGCACTTACCGTGTGCTTGGGGTCGAGCCACGTGCTTTCGTCGATGTGGAGAGCTGCGGGCGTGTGCCTGCTCGTCGGGCCCTGCCTCCTCCTCAGTTGTGTGTGTGGAGGGAAAAGGTGGGCTGGGGGCGGAGGGCAGATGGGGAGGGGGAGGGGTAAAGCCCTGTTGGGGTGCAGAGGCCTGGCTTCTGATCCGGCTGTGTTGCCACCAAGTGGGGTGACTTTGGTGGTGGCACAGAGCAAGCAGCAGAACAGCTGCTGCTTGCTGCTCGGATGCCCTGAGCCGGGCTTGTCTGTATATTTTCCCCGTTCTGTGCTCACAGCCCTGCTGGGTGAGTGGTGGAGGGTGAGTGGACAGATGTGGGGACCAACACTGGTGCTGGGCATTGGCGGAGCTGGGTGCACACCCTGCGTGGCTCTTGGGTCCAGAGCCTGCGCTCCTCATGTACCTGCTGCCTGTGCCCTTTGCTGCCTTCCCTAGTTGCACAGGCATGTCTCGGTTACCTGTAAAGTATAACTGCCATGTTACTTTTGGCTCACTGAGTACAACTGCCACTCAAGCTGCTGCGGGGAACTGGAGTGGAAGGCACCTATGATTACTAATAGCTGAGCTTAGGGGGGAGGAAAGAAGTGTGGGATTCAAGCTACAGAGATAATGTTATTTATTTTTTGGAATCCATTCCTTTAAAACATTTTGGGTGCCTAATACCTGCCAGGTTCTGAGCAACATGAATGGCATAGGGGCAACTCGGAGGCACTTTCCTATTCCCAAAGAGCTCATGCTGTGGTGGGAGGTAAGGAACAGGTGCCCACATTGTAGCTCAGAAATTGACCCAACCAGATAAACCCCGGGTGTCATGGAAACGCAGGCGAGGGGCCCTCTAGCAGGTGTAGGTGCTCAGGGAAGTCGTGACAGGTTGCCTGGTGCTTCCCGTCCGTTCCCTCAGCCTCAGAGGCCCCGTGAGGTGGGCCGAGGAGGTCTTGTTCCCGTGTTCCAGTTTTGTGTCAGAAAGCCCATGGTACGAAGTCAGGTGGCATCACTCCTGATGAGTCTCCGAGACAGGTAGAACCCGACTTGAATTGCAGCTTCTGCTGGTACTGTCTTTGTGTCTTTGGGCAGCTGCAGTCAACATATTCTTTATCTGAAGTATAAGGCTAATACCTTCTCCAGAATAATGAAAAATGAAGTTCTGCTGTTGTTCATGACCCAAAGCAGAATCGGCAGTAGCTAAGGTGAGAGCCTCCCGAATGCACGAGGTGGTAGGTAGGTGGGCCAGGGCTGACCAGCACTGCGGCTCCTGACTCCAGAGTCTCCTTCCTGCCCGGGTACCACCGTCCCTTAAACACCCTGCCCTTCGTGACTGCTGATGGATGCCTTGTGTTGTGACCCATTTGATATTTGCTGTTTCTATAGTAAATAATGTACGTGTTTCTAAGTGTTGGAATTCTTCATTAGATCATTAGAAATTCAGTACCTACTGAATTTGTTAATAGGGTCATTGTTATGTATATGCTGTAGTCACATTTTGTTGTGTTGTTAAACAGGGCTAACACTTATTTCTTTATTTGGAAGGTCTTGCTTAAATCATCCAGACAAAAAGATTGTTTCCTACTCATCAATGATTTTGTTCACATCCCTTAATTCTGAAAGAATGAAAGAACTGGAAGAAAACCTCAACATTGCCATTGATGTCGTGGATGCTCACCGAAAGCAGCCTGAGTCCGAGTGGCCGTGAGTATCACGTCAGGAGTTTGATTGCTGAAGAACCTCTGACAGACCGCTTTCCTCATAGAGGTTTTAAGTAAAAACTTGGCCTATAGAACCTGGACAGGAAGTTAAGACAACGCGTGCTGACTGAGTAGGAGGGGTTCCTCGGCAGACCCCGGAGGGTCCCCTGAGGAGGGTGAGTTTTGGAGGCGGGGCAGGTGGGGGGGCACTCGGCATGCTACAGCGCAGGGCGCAGACAGAGGCGCAGATCGGTCGCAGTGGCTGCAGTGGGAGGCCCGTTGGAGAGTGGGGGATGGTGTGTGTGTTGCGGGCACTGTGCAGCCGCGGAGTCCAGCGTCCCAGCGGCGGTTGGTGAGCGCGCTGCGCATCATTTCGTTCCAAGCAGACACATCGAGGCTGTTGACGGCCTCACCGCCGGTCTGTCGGGAGAATGGTCCATGTCCTTGAGAGCACCGCGTGCTCTGGTTTTGTTGGGGCGTTCTGTAGCCGCCTGTCAAGGTGCAGTTGGCTTAGCCTGTCTCGCTCACGGCTTCTGCCTCCTGGATGGCCTTCTGTCTGGTCTTCTGTTACTGAAAGGGGGTCGTTTCCTCTTTCTCCCTTCGCTGCCGTTGGCTTTTGCGTCACTCGTTCAGTCCTCATTAGACACGTGTTTGTACCTGCTGCGTCATCTGAGGAGTTGACGCTTTCCTCACTATGGAATTCATCGAAAGTAGTTGTTTTTATTTATGACTGTGCTTTTCCTGTTTTCTTTAAAATCTATTTCTGTGTCTGGTTTTCCGGTAGTGGCGTGTGTTCAGGCTTGAGATCGTCTCTGGGGGGAGTCTTGAGCTGCCAGGGGTCCCACTTGCATTTCACAAGCAAGGCATGAAATTGCCTCGTATTTGCCTCTTTCAGTGTGAATTTTTTTGTTCTGTTGAAATTATACCTGATTTTAAAATACTCTTTATTTCTGAACATGTATTATACTTGAATTACCATTTGCACACAAATAGTAGTTGGTACAGAAATAATTATGTAATTGTGCTTGATTTAGAAAACCTCCCTCAGAATTCAGCGTTTTTAACGTGGTGGATGAATCACTGGAGTCAGGTTACTAAGAGAAATTTTCTGCCGCGGAATTCTGCTTTCATTTGTTATGTATCTTGGATCTATATTTTAACCATCTGGAATAAAGGGCAAAAGTTGTAAAGGGAAAAATGTGAGATCTCCTTCAGGTTAGCTCAAGTTCAGGCCATTGAAGGTCACCAGATGGGGTCAGACGGGAGCAAAGAGCAGAGTGTAGTGGTCAAGTGTGTCTCTGAAGTCTGTTTGCTGAAGGCTGTGACTTCTGTTAGGAAGTTCGCGTCTGGTAAACAAAACTGGGACCACAGACTGTCCTGAGGCATCCAACAAAATTGTTACTCTTTGCTGTTAAATATGAACGCACCCCTGAACATTGGGAGAAAAAACCCAGTTCGTGCCCTTCCACCGCCCAGTGTGTGAGAGCTCATGGCAAGTGCGAACGGTGCAGTGCTGGGGTTCCAGGGTTCAGTGTCTTTTCTTGGAAAGGGGCGAATGTGAGGTTTCAGTGCCTCTGGGTCTTTTCGGTTTGGTTCACACAGGAAAGCGTAGGCAGGACGGCTTTGGCACCACTCAGTGTGAATTATTGGGATAGTGTCCTTCTAAAAATGCTTGTTTCTCTCGTTGATGGGTGTGAAGTGTGTGTTTATGTTCTCAGATGACCTGGCTGGATCCGGGGATTGAATTTTGGCATTTGAGTCCCTCAGAACTGGACAGCCCTGCACATGTGCATTGGCAGGTTAGAGAAGTACAGGTGGGTCTGTGTGTCCTTGCTGGGGTGGGGGGCACAGTGGGACCACTGCCTCGTGCCGCCTCTGTGATGGGGGTGCCATGTGGGGGTGTCTCACAGTCCCTGGCTGCCATTCTGGGATGGTGTTTTGCCGCCCTGAGCAGGTAAGAGCCCTGAGCCATCAGTCAAGGTTACCCAGTCTGACCCAGGTCGCAGGACCAGTGTAGAGCAGAGGCAGGGTTAGCAGGCCGCACTTGAGGCTTCTGCGTTTATACTCTGCTACGTATGCTAAGAATGATCAGTTAGGGGAGGAGGCCGGAGTTCAAAGGTGAGGTATGAGTTCTTTCAGTTTCGGCCTCTTTCAGTGTAAACTTTTCTCACAGTTTCCCTACAAAAACAAGTTTATGACTGAGTAGAGTATTACTTTTGGTTCATATTTGGGTTATCTAGTTGATTTATTTTGTATGACTAGGTTTCACTCCCAGATTGCTATCTCCTTTGCTCTAGGGGTGTTTCTCACCCTATGCATATAAATTTTACTGTTTCCTTATCTGTAAAGATATTAGGGAGATACACTTAATTGTCCTTCCTGTTGCCCCTCTTCTGTCCTCCCTGCACTCCAATTTCATAGCACTTAACGACAGTCTGGGAGACTGGGCTCCCCGATGAGGGTTGAGTGTTGTTTGTCCTCGGACCTTCCCCGGGACCATGGCTGGCATGTGACAGGTATGGTGCTGTTCTCCTGAGTCTTAAGTGCCAGAAGCCCGGCTCAGAATGCGCATTCACGAGAGGGAATTTACAGGCTTACAGAACTGAAAAATCCTGGAGTTGATTGGGTTTTTAGGCACGGTGGGCCCCAGGGCCAAAGGATGCACCAGCACCGGCTCAGCCATGTCTTGTTCTGTGCTGGTTGCGCTCTCAGATACCTTCCTGCTCCGTGGCTAGCGCCTGCCCTTTGTGCCACCCCAAGTTGCTGTGGCCCTTGGCCAGTCTTCAGATGCCTTCTATGTCATTGCTCGTTCCTGGACGTCCTTACCTAATTCCACAGCTTAAAGTTTCTTTCTAAGTTGATGATTTCCAAGTGTGTGCATCTGGCCTTGACCTCTTGCCACAGACTTATGTGTGTGCTTTTCTGTTGCACACTGGTGACATCTCACACTTAGGAAAGCTTTGGGTTCCCTGCACCCTTGAAGCCCGCTGCTGCTCTGCCAGTTCTACTGGTTTTGTGACTAGTGTCTCCAGTCTCCCGGCTCTGAGTTCCAGACCCTGTTCATGCCCTGAACCTGAGGGTCAGCTCTGAGTCTCTGCTGTCACCGGCTCACACTCATCAGCATTGTCTGCACACCATGTTCCAAGGTCACCTGCCACGGCAACTCGAGGCCCCGCCATCTCTGCTGTAGACAGCTTGCTGCCAGAACTTCCCTGCTTCCCTTCCTGCCTCTCCTCGGGCCCTCTGCATCACCACACAGCACCCAGGACGACCTTTCAGAAAGTGGCTGTAGAGCTTGCCACTCTCTGGCTTAAAGACACCAAGGAGCAAATTCAGAGCACCATCTTTTGCCCCAAATTTTGAGAGAACAATAAGGATGCACATTATACACGGGTATAATGATTACACGCCATGGAAAGAATCGTGTATAATGTGCACAAAAATGTGGGCATGCATATTACATGGCAAAATGCAGTGCTTGGCCTGTCCTTGGTCCTGAATGACCTCCTGCCTTATTCTGACTGCCTTTTCCCTTGCCCTTGACTTCCAGCTTGTCCCACCACCTTTCTTTGAAGGCCTCGGCTTTGTTCTTCTCAGAATCCGACCCCTGCTCTTCCTTCTGCCTGGCACAGCCCCTGCAGGTCTCTGCACAGCTGTCTTTCTGGTCTTCACTCCCGTGTGTCTTCGCAGAGAACTTCCTGTCCCCAGATGAGAACTGGTGTCCCTCTGAGCTGTACTGGAGTGCTCTTCTTTGTGACTTAACAGCCCTCAGCATGACTTAAAGTCACATAATTTATTTATTTTCTCATTTGTATGTTGCTACCATGTAGGACTAGCCCCACAGTGCTTGTAATTAGTTGCAAGAACGTGTTGGCAAACTAGGGTCCATGGCCAAATCCAGCCCACGGTCTGTTTTTGTAAATATGTTTTTATTGGCACACACCGTGCTCACAGGCTTCTGTGTGAAGCTTGAAAGTACCTGTGGCTACTTTCACGCAGCCACGCAGGCTCAGGGACTGGGCCTTTGGCCCACGTGGCCTAAAGTAGTTACTATGGAGCCCTGCGTGGAAGAAGGACCTGCTGCGTCGTCTTTGTTGGCTGAGTTGCGTGACTGGTGGCGTCCTTGGCTTTCAGTTGCCTCAGGCTCATGGTTCCCAGGGCTCCTGGAGAGAGACTCCCAGAGGGTCCGTCTCAGTCCCCCCTTGAGCCCTGTGCAGGCCCACCTCAGAGACGCTGCAGCTTGGCTGCAGCCCCTGCGGTGCAGCAAGTCTCGTGCAGTGTTCGGCTCCTGTGCCCGCCAGAGTCATCTATGCTGTGGACTGTGCAGGGCGCTTCTCAAAACGTCTGCGCACAGTTCTGACTTGCGGTTGCACGCAGAGCGCAACTTGTGATTTTTTTTTGCATGTACATCTTTTTGTGACACGTTGGAATACTTTGGGATGTAAAGAAGTATTTTTTCTTTGTAAACTTTGGCTGGCAAATGTTTTGGGAAGTTTGGGCGTTAAAAGCAAAGAGGTATTCTCCAGGAGAAGTGTTAACTCGCTAGATCTTTGCAGATCTTTTGCACAGTGTGGAGCGGCCCTTGTTGGCTCACATCTTCATCCCAGGCCCTGTTCCAGGGCCCTGGAGGCCATGTGTTGGCCTCTGTGGTGGAGCTTTGGGAGCTCCAGGACTGATAGCCCCTGTGGGCAGTTTGGGCTCAGTCTTGAAAGGAAAAATTTCTGTTATTCAAAGAAGGAAAAAGGGATCTTGGGCAGGAAAAAATTGGCAGCCATCTATAGGAACTCGGTAAAGAATGGATGAAGGAATCATTTTCATTGTCTGTACTGCTTTCGAAGTTAAATATTGTTTAATTTTTCTTATTTGGTTGGAGTTGCGTTCTGATGTCATTACTAGAAGCAGGAGGAATAGGATCCTGGGATACTGGGACCATGGATACTGAGCCTGGTGCCGCTGCCTGTGGTGCCAGCTGAGATTCAAGCCCAACTCTCTCTGACTCCAAAAGCTACGCTTTTCACTCTCAAAACAGCTGCTGCTCTGCCAGTGGGAGGCGGAGGGCAGGGCGGCAGGAGCAGGGTGGCGGAAGCAGGATGGCGGAAGTGTGCCTGTGTGGGGTGGCATTTCAGCCCTGCCTTGCATTCAGTGTCCGGGGGATTCAACTAGTATTGTTTTCCAGTTGAAGAAGCGTTATCATTGAATTATCAGACTGTTGGTCACTTATCTTAATATTTCATTTAACCTGCTAAAAAATGTTACTATACCAATAGCGGAGAGAGGTTATTTGCTACAATAGCTCCGTGAGCCCTGTCCAGAAGGCTGTGGTGAGCAGCCGAGGATGGAGTTCCCAGATCTCAGAGCCACTAGGAGGGTGGTGCTCATTTTTAAGAGTGTGTTTAAATCAAATTCTTTAAAAAAATATTCTATTTATTTATGTTTAGAGAGGGAGGAAGGAGAGGAGAAAGAGAGGGAGAGAAACATCAGTGTGTGGTTGCCTCTCATATGCCCCTGTGGGGACACAACTTGGCTCACAGCCCAAGCCTCTGCCTCGACTGGGAACTGACCCGGCTACCCTTTGACTCGCAGGCTGGTGCTTAGTCCAATGAGCCACAGCAGCCAGGGCCAAATTCTTAATTCATAATCAGTGAGGTGTAAAAACATTTTCTAGGGTTTTGCAGTTAATGAAATTTATTTGTGTTTTACATACAGCTTTGGCACTGCGTCCTTGTGTATGGGAATGAAGAGAATAAATGGCTTCATTGGTAGAAATTTCCCTCCAGGGGAGCCTGACTCTAGGGTTTCCTGACAACGGGGTCACTGTTGCTGGTCTTTTTCCGTGTTTGCCACCTTACATCGACATGGGAACACTGTGACATGGGCGCGACCCGTCTCTCTGTAGTGGTTCTCACACTTCAGAACCGGCAATGCTGCACGTGGGCAGGGTGAGCGGGCTGGGGAGAGGGGCCTCGTGCACTGTGGTTTTTAGCCAGTGTGGAAACTTGTAAAATCGTGGTCAGCGCTTTGGCATCAACAACTTGCTTTATGAACTCTGGCTGCTCTGTAACCACCTTTAAATGAGGAATTTCCGTATTAAACTGAGCAGCTCTGCTGCCAGCTGCCCAGGAGGTGTCCACTCTGGCACCAGGGGGAGGGACGAGCCCCCCGCCCCTGCCTCCCATGCAGCGCCTGCTGCCTGTGCCTGAGGGGCAAGCTCAGTCCGCCGACGAGCACACGCGAACCCAGGACGCAGAAAGGGTTACAGCTCTCATTTTTTGTTCTTGTGAAACAAAGATGTGTTTATCAAATGCCTCTTCCACTCCCGCTGCCTGGTAGAGGGATGCATTTTTTACCTTCCCCAAGGCAACGTGCTCCACTGTCCATCACGCTGGAGTGTCGTTGGAGCGTCACCAGCAGTCTCTACACGTCCTGCGGCATTTCAGGTTTTACATTAGTGGGGCCCGGCCTCACAGTATTACCACACAATTTCTCAATTTACAGAAATAGTTCTGCAAAAGAGTTTAATCACAAATTTAAAGTGTGTAACTCAGAAAATATTGAACATGGTTGGATCTCTTTATTATGAAAGTTTTCATCTGTGATTTCTCTTGAGTAGATATTGGGTAAGAAAGTAAATGCAGTGAATTCTGACTGGAAGTTGAGAACTTACATGTAACTTTATGCAGCATTGTGGAATGGAGAGTGTATGTATTGTTTTCAGAAAAGTAAGCCAAGCAACTACCTTATAAAAACTTCTGCGTAATTGACAGCCGCTTAAAGGACGATTTTTGAGTAGCAAGAAGAGCACCCCATCATCTCTGCTTCACACGTGTTATATTATTTCCAGTCAGTGCTGTACGTTGAAATGTTCGCCTGCGAGCTGGTGGAGCAGAGCTCCCATTGTCTGTGTGGGTGCTCGCACAGAACACCTCTTTTCTGATGGATCTGTACAGTGGATGTGAGCAACAGTTGCTCTTATCCTCGAAGTTATGGTCGTGAAGTCAAACACCACTGTCTTCACTTGCTGGGAGATGTTTACTGTGTGCTGGAAAAAAGAAAGAATGGGCCTCACCCCTGACCATTTTGAGCTGAGACAGGTAACCACCTTCACCTGAGTGATGTTTGTAGAATGTTATCTTAGTGTTTGCAAGATCTGCTTTCCTCTCAGCTGCACCTGCTGTGTTCACAAGACAGACTGTAGCCTGAGCTACTAAAACATCTCTACACAGAAAGGATTGGAATCAGGCAGAGAAAGTTCTCTGACCACAGTGAGCTTATGTTAGAAAACTGGAACAAGAAAAATTCCAAGTTTTTTTAAATTAACACATCTAAATGGTCTGTTTATTGAATAAGAAATCACAAGGCAAATTAAAAATGTTTTGACCTGAAGGATAATGAAAGCACAAAATTTTCTAGGATAAAGCTAAAGCAGCACTTAGAGGGACATTTATAGCTTCACGTTTTTGTATTAGAAAAGATGGTCTGAAATCAGTGCCTCTGCCGATCAAGGTTCTACTTTGCGAAGATGGAAAGAGAAGAGCGTGGTAAATCCTGAGTAAGTCAAAAGAAGAAGCTGGTGAGGGATAAGGTCAGGCGTCCATGAAATAGGAAACAGAAGCACAATAGAAAAAATTAACAAAGGCCGAGCTGTTCTTGGAAGAGAACAGGAATGACCAGTGTCACAGGGAAGGTGTGGCTGTCACATGAGTCTTCCTTGCTCAGGCCTTGGTCGGGCAGCTTTCTCTAGCCCAGGGTTCCCCAGAGGCTAACAGCCGAGGGCCCCTTACCAGTGGTGGTGTCCAAGGGTTCAACTGTCAGTTCTGCATCCTCCTTTAAACCCTAATGGTGTCTGTTACTTGAGCACGCTGCTATTCTTTCCATCATGCTATTTTACAAGTATTTTTGGATCACATCTAATTTAATAGTCTCCCCTCGCTCTTCAACTAGGGACTCCCGGAACACACCCTCCAGCCTCCTTGCCTTGCCCATCCGTTACCCTGTCCCCCAGCCCTGCCGTTAGATGAGTGTGTCTCTGCTGTAGTCCGTGATGTGTGTCCAGGTGTTGTACTTGGGACGGTTTTCTGTGAACACCTCTCTACGTGTGGGTCTTTCTCTGCTGTTAGAGTTTGGAAATGTGGTTTGTGCTGCGGCCTCTGGCACAGGACTCGGAACATTGTGTTTTTTGAATGAATATTCTCATGGGGAAATATTCTCAGTTGAATATTTTATAGATGAATTATGTGAACTAGCTTTAGGACCACGATTTTGTGTATGTGGCTTGAAATGCATGAATTTCTGTAGTTGCAGTTTGATGAGTTACCTAAATTGATGCGAAAGTTATTGAGAATTTTCCATGTGAACTCTCATTGTTAGAAATATTTTAATGGAAGTGTTGATCAGTTCTTTGAAAGGTTGTAGAGGAAATAGAATATGCGTCTCACATGCAGTGACAGTGCATCATGGTAGCTAATCTGCTTTGTCCTGATATTCCGAAAGCCACACTTCGGTTTGTTACATAGCGATGAAACAAAATGATTGTAGAGGTGTTCGCTGTCCACCACACACTCTGATTGCTCTCACTGCGGTTGCAAACAGTGTACTCTTTCGTTCTTGAGTCTTTGGATGCCCTCTGGTAAATATGGTTCAGAATTAATTAATAATACTACTCAATCTTTTTAGTTGTCACAGTGGCACTTTGAAGAAATATGCTCGTAATCTCTGCCTGGGGGCTCCCCGAGTGGGTCTCTGAGTGCGGACGACTGCGCCGCCTGACAGTGAGGCTGTTTTCTTGGTAACCTGAGAGCTCAGAGAGGCTGGCCAGCTGCTGGCCTCCGTTTAATTAAAAAGTGGGATGTGTCTGCCTCTCCGGTTCATGTTAGCGCCGAGCTTCTGACCCACATGATTTGATGTTTTCTCTTTATGTCTGCGCCTGCAGCTGAACTTCATTCTGTTGTTTAAACTGGAGGGAAGTGTTTTTCCTTCTTGGCTTAGGTGTACACAAGAGCGGGCCCTTCTCTGTAGTTGAATAAATTTGGATCATTTCAGTAAACTTTTTAGAAGTAAAATTGGAGATAAATCGTTGGAGAGTATTAATTTTCTTTTAGCTGATAATAGAAAAATAGTATGTGAACCTCTTAAAAAACATTTTAACATTATAGCTGTTCCAAAATTCAGTGAAAAGGAGTGCTTTCATATGTAAGATATGCCTATAGAGCAGATAAGGCCATGTCTGTTTTACTGCGTTTCTATTAACCAAACTTTTTCCTTCTTTTTTCTTAGGTTCTTGATTATTACAGACCATTTTCTGAAAAGCCCGGAATTGGTCAAAGCCATGTATGCCAAAATGAGCAGTCAAGAAAGGTAACCCCCAAACCAGTGTGGTTTTGAGGATTCAGCGTTCCCTATAGAGTATCCTGTACACATGACTGAAAGACTATGTGGTTTCTCCGTTGGCACAGAATCTCTAAATACATGTTTCTGTGTCAGTAATGGTTTTAAATTGGTTGGTTAACATTACAGCTCAGCCACAACAGGCAGTGATTAACGTGGGTTTGAGAATCCAGGTTGGCGCCATTGTTCAGTTAAGACATATTAAAAACGCTAGGGACAAAGCGTCCTGCTTGTGCTGTGATTTTATGGTGGGATCCGCGCAGCTCCGTGGTTCCGATGTGTGTTTGGAAAGTGCCATGTTCACCTCCCTGGTGTTGTAGTTCAGGGTCTGCTCTACCAGGCCCGTGGCTTCCAACAGACACTCAGGCCCATGGGAAGTCAGTGCCCTGCTGCGCCCTGTGTCCCGGCTGCTGTAGCAGGAGGGGCAGCGAGTGCCCCCCAGAGCGGGACTGGGACCCCTGCCTTGGGTGGACATTCTGTGTGGGATGGCGGCCAGGTCTTTCACCGGGTTTGCCCTCAGTTTCTTGACCCCAAAAATCAGAGGATTGAAGACAGTGATTCACAGTTCTCTTTCCGTTCCAACAGGATGTGCTTTTCCGAACCTTATTGGAGGTGTTGTTGTCAGAAGTCTGATGACCAAAAACTGACATAATGATCAAACACTTTAAACAGGAACAATCCTCTCATTGCGTTCACAGTTTGTATAGTTGCCTCGGTTTTGACACTCTTCCTGTGTGCTGGGTTCCAGCATCTCAGCCCCACGCGCTCCTTTGGCCTAGTGCTCAGTGGTGCTTTTCTTTTTCAGTTTTTACCGAAGGAGAGAAGCCCACACTTTTTAAGTTGGTTTAAATGTGATGTTTATAGATCCATGCCTCCTGTCACCACCACCTATGCATACTTTTGTTCCTGAAAAAGAATTATTTGCAGTCTTTTGACCTAAAAAGAGTAACATGACAAGCAGCGCTGCAGTTAGCCGCGGCTTTGCAGCAAGGAGCACGCGGTGCCGGACGGCACAGTGTGACTGTGCTCTCGCGTTCATACTCCCCGCACGCTGTTGAGTGGCCTGTCTGTACAGCCGCTCGAATCTAACCGAACTCGGACAGCAGACTACACGTTTTCTGGGGTTAGTGATGCGGTAGTTGTAGCCACCGCCTCCCACACGGCAGTGTTCTGCTTGAGTATTACCTTCTCCTTTGTTTTCCTTCCCAAGGAGAATTTCCATCATCTCATCACATAATCTATTATAAGTCAGACCTTGTCACAGACCTGCTTGCAGGGGTGACATGGCCCTTAAGTGGCTCACTGTTCTGCGGAGTTCAGGTGTCCTGGGACGCGCTTGGCACAGAGCAGGTGCGAACAGAGCTTTTGGAATGGAAGCCTGAGTCAGTGAATGGACCGTCTTACCCATGAGAGGCGCTTCAGTGGGCAGATTGATATGCCGTCACCTGCCAGATCAGAAACCCCGTGCCGTCCTCAGCACCACTGCCTCTGCTTCTCAGGCCACACGGCCAGAGAGCCTGCCGGGACCCGGCTCAGGGTCTGCGAGTCCCCTCTCTGCAGCACCGCTCCGGGGCACCCCGAGGTCATCTCTGACTGACTGTAAGAGACACATGACATAAATTCACCCTCTTAACCATTGTCAAGTGTGCGGTTCAAAGATTCAGTATATCCAGACTGTTGGGGAACCCACTTTCAGAACGTTTTCTATCTTGCAACACCGGAACTGTGCCCATAAACCACGCCCCTTCCCCAACCCTGGACAGCCTCCATCCTGCTGTCTGTCTCTGAATTTGACCATGTTCCCTATAAGTAGGATCACACAGTATCTGTCCGTTTGTGACTTGGCTGCCTTATTTCCCAGACATGATGTCCTCAAGGTTCACCTGTGTTGTAGCGGGTGTCGGAACCCCTTCCTTTTTCAGGCCAAGTGATATTCCACTGTGTGTGTATATCACATTATGCTTACTGAGTTGCTTATCGGTGGAGGGTTGGGTTACTTCCACCTTTCAGCCACTGTGACGAATGCCACTGGGAACGTGGGGGAGTGTGAGAGGGCTGGCTGCTTTATTCTGGCTTTTTCTTCTCCTGTGGTACCTGCTGCTGTGCCGGCACAGAGCCGCCCTCCCCTTTCCGTGGCACATGCAGCTGCTGCAGGGTGCACTTGGGTTCCGAGGTGGGGTCCTGAGGCCCTCTGTAACCCTCCCCTGCTGGCCGCCACACACAACTCGCAGTCCTCCCGGACTCCCTGGCCTTCCTGCTTTTGCATGTGCGTTTTCTCTTCTTGGAGCGGCCAGACCGCCACCTCGCCTCTGAGAAGATGCACACACTCCGTGAGCCCTCGTCAGACACCACCTGCTTCCTCCTGGCTCTGCTGACTTTCCCAGACTAGAGTCTTTGCATCCTCATTGCAGGTTTATCATTAATTATTGCTTTTCTGCTAGTGTGTGTGTTCTTCAGGACACAAGACAACAACTAGTGACTTCTCTGTCCTTAACACCTACCAGAATCAGTCCTGAAACAGAAGGGATAGTTAGCTCATACCGAACACTTACCGAAACACATCTTTGGGGTGGCATGTCTGTGACACCCCGACAGCAGCTGGCTAGGTTGGGGGAGTGGCTTTCCTGTAGCAGTGGGTGTGGCTGTGCTCAGCGGGGTTCCATTGACGGTCACTGTGGACCCTGGTGAACAAAGACACAAAGACACGTGTCATTGCTCAGTGGCAGTGTTGAACTTGACACCCAAGCCACAGAGCCACATCGTCAGGGCGACCTTGCTCTTTTCAAAATGCTTCTTATATGAGAACATGTGTAAGTCAGAGATTCAGCATGATTAACCATGTCCTAGTTCTAAGAAAACGTCACTGAAGAACTAGCTTCATTTTTGTTCTACGTTTGGTACATTTTTCTCTCACGAACTTGTACACAGCTCTCGGGAGGAAGGTTGGTCAGTGTCTGAAGCAGCACAGACCTTAACCCACAGGTCAGTCTCAGAAGGTTGACTGCTGTCCCTACGTGGCAGACGAGTACACAGGACGAGAGGTTCAGTGGCTTGTCCAGGGTCCCACTGGAGCGGACGCCAGAGCCAGGGCTCAGTTCAGGGAGCCTGGCGCTGGCGTTTGTCCCGAAAGTGGCTGCCCTCTGCCACCTGCTGCAGGCCACTAAGGTAGGACGGCGTTTGTGTTACATGTAAACACGCAGCAGGGCACTGTATGAGAACATGTGAGGTTAATGCTTTTAGGAAGAGAGAATCCTCTTCTCATTGGGTGAGTTCTTTCTCCTGAACTTTGGTGTACTTCTCTGGTATTGATGGCGTGTCCACCATGGCGTTTTAGAGGTCATGGTCGGTCAGCAGATGTGAGCTCAGTGAATGACCGCAGGCAGGCCCGACGGTCTAACCTCGGTTTTGTTGGGAGATAGGTTTTGCTGGAGGTGGGGCTTTGTGGTTCATATTAAACGTGGTTATACGGCCTCAGCCAGATTTCTAGCTGTAGCAAACTTTGTTTTCAGGAAACAGCAACCAAAAATATTCTGGCTTGAGATTTGTACTTCTGTTTCCCGGGCCCTCTAAATTGCACATATACACACATGGAAGCAATTTAATTATGCCAGCAAATTTTGTGACATATTTGACCACTTAGGATTAAAGGAAGTGGGGCCCAAATGCAGAAAGGCAGGGCACTTTACGCAGGCTAAAGGCAAAGGCTGCGCACACTTTTCACCGCTCTGTGGTTCAAGTTCCAGTGGCATTTCTTTGATTTGCTTCCTTTCAGTAATTCTGAGCCTGTGCTCTGAGCAGGGTGCTGCCTCACTTTCTTCAGGGAAGTGGTGCACCTTTTACCTTAAACGCAGCGCCTGCCCTCAAGGGCCCTCTAGCCTATTTGTGAACTTCTCCAGAGAGCCTTGGAAGGGGGCGGGGGGCAGAGGTGGGCAGTGGGGATGGTAGCTGGAATACAGGTACATTTGGTGATGTCCCAGGAGAGGAGCAGACACAGTGGTTTAGGGATGTGGGGGGAGGGCCAGGGGCCGCCTGTGTCCTTGGGAGTAAAGACCTCATGGGGCAGGGAGCACTGGACAAAGCCCATGGGCAGGCAGGCCTTTGGCAGGAACAGGTGAAGGGAAGCGTGGACATCTTCTAGTTGAAGAACAGGACGGGCAGGCGCAGGCATGTTTGGGGGAACGAGGGGGAGTCCAGTCTGGCTGGAATGAGAGACGCTGGTGAGAGACCCTCTTGGCAGGAAGGCCAGGTTTAGCGTGTTTGGGTTCATCCAGCAGAAGTTACAGAGTGCCTCTGGAACAAACACACTGGACAGAAGTCCCCACCCCCATGGGGCATATGTTCCATGGGTGACAGAGACACAACAAAGACCTGAAGCGTCCCCTCTGCCGGGTGCTGACCCATGCACGATGGGGTTACCTGACTGCTCGCCGAGCTGCCTGGGAGTTAGCGTTCTGGGATCAAGGCGTGACCAGGGGCCCTGAGCCTTTCGTAGTGACGTAGTTGGGTGCAGGACCTAATGGGCCAGAGGAGTCTGCTGCTGGTGCTCAGTGGGGGTGGGGCCTGCCCGCAGCACTTGGACTTGGCAGGGGAGTCAAGGCTCTCGGGTTCCAGGTTCCGTAGGGACACCTCTTGGGCAATAGCGGATGTATTCTGTGTTGGAGTTGGACGCTGGCAGGTGAATAGGATGGAGAACATCAATGGTTCTCAGCAGAGCTCTGTAGTGAATTCACTTTCCCGCGTAGCATGGCTGGCGCAAAGTGCCATCCCTGTGGGAGTGGAGGAGCCAGCCACTCAGAATGGTGCTGTGTTTCGTGCAGGGCTGAGGGACTTCACTGGAGGTCCTGGGGAGCCACCTCGGCACCTCTTGAGGGGGATCGCTTGTCGGAGTCGCACAAGGAATGGGGCTGTGTCCCAGCCCATGGAACTAGAATGTTCCATTGGCATGGGGGCTCCCATTCAAGGATCCATCAGTAGAGCGAGCACTGTGCTCATGCAGCGCCCACGAGTGCTCCCTGAGGCATGGCGGGGAACGGCGCACCGCCGCTCCTGCCCCATGGTGGGCAAGGAGGAAAGGCGGTATATAAATTGTGCCAGCTGGTCCTTTCAGTGTCTCGGAGACTCCTTCACCCTGGTGATTCATTTGGGGCAGATAACTTGTGCAGAAATTGTGGATACAGGGTCAGAATCAGCTCCCGGGGTGATGTGACTCAGAAGAAATGGGAGCCTGGCGTTATGTGCGTTTCGGCCCCCAATTCCCTCTGAGTGGGGTCACGGACAGTTGAACCAGCTGCTCTGGGGCACAGCTCTCGTGGACGGCAGGTGTGCAGACTGGGCACACAGTGGTGCGCTGCGGTGGCAGTCGTGCCGCCGGTTACTTTGGAACTTTGGATCAGTTTCCTAGCTTTTGGGACTCTGTCCATCTGTAAAATGGGGATAATAATAGTAGCCACCGCAGGAGACTGTTGTGGTGACTGACTGAAGTATATATAAAGCGCTCAGTGCCTGGCATGTCATTATATCACTCAATAAATGTGGGTGACATTTCTGCTGCTCTGCCTCCCTGCTATTACTGCCACCGCTGATGCAGCCACTACTATCGTCCCCACAGCCAGTATTGTTACTGCCGTTGTCCGTGGAGCTGGGGCCCTTCCATGGGATCACGAGGAAAGCCTTCCAAGGACCCAGAGCATGGGAGGCTGTGGGTGGCAAAATGTATTCAAGTGGAAACAGGCTCCCGGGTTTCGTGCCCCATCTCTGCCTGTCCTGCTGTGTCCTCAGCAAGGCCCAGGCAAAGGCCTGTGTCCAGAGCTTCTGGTTCATATTAAAGCCGAGCCCTTTGGAGCCTGCGCAGTGGCTGTGGCCCCTGTGGTTGCTAGAGCCACACGGTCGCGTGCTTCCGCGGGGGAGAGGGCGCGTGAATGAGCAGAGCGAGTGCATTACTGGGGCGGGTGGGGGGCACTTCTTTGTCCCCCTGGGATTAAATTAGCTTGGGTTGGGGACAGGCCAAGTGCTCTTTCCCAATAACCAGCCAACTTCCCAGGCTTTGCAGGCTCCTGATAGGCCCACCCCCTAGTTAGACTGACAGGCCTCTGCCCAAGCACCTCCCTCTGCACCCCCAACAATTTGGTGCCAGAGGGGTAAGGGGAGGGGTGGTGATCCCCATGGCAGAGAGAGGCTGTGACCCCCTGGAGTGCGGAGCTGCAGCTTCCTGGTGAAGGAAACATACTCCTGTTTTCCAGTTTATTACGCTCAGTATCTAATTCTCTTTGCTCTCTTTCCCTTATTAATAACTAGTTAGCTACCTCTATGGTAACATTACCACCACTGTTACTACCACCACTGGTCTTACTACCATAATGGTTACTGCCACCACTGTTTTTCCTGCCACCTCTGCTACCACCCCCACAGTGGTTGCTACCACCACTATTGTTACTGCCACCACTACTACTTTGATTTTTCTGATGACCTTGACTTTTCCCTCTAGGCAGCATATAGCCACTGTCTTATGCCTTGATAAGACCCTGTGAAATATGTAGTATTCTCTCCATTTTCCTCACTGGAGATGTGGTCTTGCCCTGGGTCAGCACAAAGGTGGCTGAGGTAGTATATAAACTCAGTTTGATGCCCAAATCAGTGACCTTCCCCTGCGACATAGGTGCTCCTTACATCTGGAGTTTACGGAGGTGCTGATGAGGTGGGTTCAGCAACCGCTGTCCACCTGTATCTTGGTCAGCTTGTTGTCCCAGGTAACCGCACTTTGGCCTTTGTGGCACTCTGTCCAACACGCTGTGCCTGTGGAGGAGCATGAATGTGAATTCACAGTCCGTTGGACATGTGGGCCCTGTCCGGGGAGCTCAGTTGGTTAGGGTGTCATCCCGATATGCCAGGGTTGCAGGTTCAGTCCCCAGTCAGGGCACATACAAGAATCAAGCAGTGGAACTTTGAATCAGTGTTTTTTCTTTCTTTTTTTCTCTCTAAATCCAGCTAGTCAATAAATGAAAATTGTTGGACATGTCAGCCTGAGTTTGAATTTGATGTCTTACTTTCAGAATTACAGAATATTGTTTCTTGCCCCAGCATTCTCATAAACATCACTCACTCTTTCCCCTTCTTTCTTTGCCTTTTACTCCAACCCTCTGATAAAAAACACTTTTCAGGATGGTACAAGCATGGCTTTTAAAATTATAGCCTGCATCAATTTAAGCATAAAATATAAATTTTGCTGTATAAGTTTTTCTAAAATTCTTCACATCTACATTGCTGTTTTAAAAAATGAAACAGGCTTCGTAATTTTGAGGACAGAGCGTGTAACTATTGAATCAGAAGTGAGTGGGGAATAGAGTGTGAGTGCCAGTCAGTGGCTAAGAGACAAGGTCATAGGAGCTTGACTCTGACCTGAGGGGCCGTGGCTGGGCAGCCCCAGGGGCAGCCCGAGTGGTGCTTTCTGGTTAGAGGGGGCAGGACGCCCCCTCCGACATGGGTGATTTTACACAGCCGGTCTCCGACCTCTTTGACTGGGTCTTCCTTGCTTTTGCCCCTCACGCCTGCGGGAAGAAGTCAGTGAGCGAACTGCGATTGGTAGACCGTTGCATTCTGCTGTCTTCCAGGAAGTGTGAGTGCACCCCTCCCCCAACTGGAAGAAGTAAGACATTCCACGTTGTGTCCCACTTTCCGTGACTACACAGGACATTTCAGTGCACACATTTTCTGGAATAGAGATAGGGATGGCAAATGTAATGTACAACTGAAATAAATGATTTTGGGAAAAATTCCCTGCTTGAGTTGTGTGCCATGTGTGTTACTACTTTACTCTAAGGAAAGGGTGATGTTCGGACCACCGCTGGAGGCAGAGGGTGTGCAGAGTTAGGTGAGGACCCTGGTGGGGAGGGGCCCGTACAGGAGGGCAAAAGTTTCGGACCCGCCCCTTTTATAAAGTTAATATTTAAAAAATAGGTTTATTTGGGTAATAATGGTTGATAACATTAGTGTAAGTTTCAGGTGTGTGACTGTATGATCTGACATGTTACACTCCATTGTGTGCCTGCTTTCCAAAGTCTCGTCTCCTTTTGTCACCATGTGTTTGACCCCTTTTTACCCCCTTTATCCCCTCTAGCAGCCACCACTCTGCTGTCTGTGTCTGTGTCTTTTGTTTGTTTGTTCGTCATTTTTTGTTTTACATCCCTCATTGGAGAGAAATCCTGTGGTTCTTGTCCTTTTCCGTCTGATGTGTTTCACTCAGCGAGACTCTCAGGAGCCTCTGTGCTGTTGCAGGCGGCGGCGTTTCATTGGTTAGGGCTGAGCGGTGTTGGGCTGGCCAAAGACTTCTTCGTTTTTTCCTGTAAGATGGCTCTAGTAGTATTTAGTTGTCTTTGACTTCATTCAAAGCAATTTTGTTATTGTATTGTGACAGCTGTCATATCATCTTGCATTTAAAAAAGAACTTATCAAAATTAGTGAATTTTATATAGCCATTTTAATATTAAAGGTAGAAGAAAATAAGCAGTGCTTTTGGTATATTTTGCTTTAATATTTCAAGAAAGGTTAAAGTGCAACTGAAATGCAAAAAAGAGATTTGTGCAGCATGTGGAGAAGGTGCTGTGACTGACAGAAGGTTCAAACGTGGTTTGCGAAGATTCGTGTGGAGATTCCTCACTGGACGGTGCTCCTCGGTTGGGTAGAGCAGTTGAAGTTGATAGCGATCAAATTGAGATGTTGATTGAGAACAGTGAACGTTATATCATGTGTGATGTAGCTGACATACTCAAAATATCCAAATCAAGCATTGAAAATCTTTTGCACCAGCTTGGTTATTATATTAATCACTTTGATGTTTGGGTTCTACATAATTTAAGTGAAAAAAAACCTTGACTATATTTCTTCATGCTTAAGTGTAACAATGTTCGGTGTTTAAACAAATTGTGATAGGCCATGAAAAGTGGATACTTTACAATAATGGGGGATGGAAGAGATCGGTGGGGCCAGTGAAATGAACCCCCACCAACCACACCAGCGGCCAATCTACGTCCGAAGAAGGTGATGTTGTGTATATGGTGGGATTGGAAGGGAGTCTTCTACTATGAGCTTCTTCCAGGAAACAAAACAATTAATTCCAACAAGTACTGCTCCCAATTAGATCAACTTAAAGCGGCACTCACTGAAAAGCATCCGGAATTAGTTAACAGAAAATGCATAATCTTCCACCAGGATTAGTGAGACCACATGTTTCTTTGACGACCAGGCGAAAACTGTTACAACTTGTCTGATTTGTCCACTGTATTCACCAGACCTTGCACCTTTGGATTTCCATTTATTTTGGTCTCTGCAAAATTCCGTAATGGAAAAAGTTCAATTCCCTGGAAGACTGTAAAAGGTATCTAGAGCAGTTCCTTGCTCAAAAAGCAGAAAAGTCTTGGGAAGATGGAATTATGAAGTTGCCTGAAGGTGGCAGAAGGTAGTGGAACAAAACGGTGACTGTGCTGTTCAATGAAGAAAGATATTGGTGGGGATGAGAAATGTGTCTTTGTTTTTACTTAGAAACCGCACGACCTTCTTGGCCAGCCCCACATTCCATCCTATGAAGAAGTGCCCATGTCTTCTGTACCCAGTCACGGGCTGAAGGACACTTAGGGTGTCTCCGCCCTGTCTCAGCTGTTGCGGACAGCGCTTCAGTGAACAGAGCAGTGCATATGTCTTTATGGAGAAGTGTCCTCAAAGTTTTGGGGGTCGCTACCCAGAAAATGGGCCCACTCACTGATAGTGGGAGCCAGTAAAAAAGTTTTAATTGGCAGATGACTCAATGGAAGTAGCATCATTTAATGAAGTATGATTTATTCTCAGGTGATATTTAAACTTGGTTTATGTTTTTATATTTTAAAGATTCATTTCTGACTTCTCCCTTTTGTCCTTCAGAGTCGCTCACTCGCCTTGTCCTCAGATCTCGGGTCTTACAATCATGCTCTAGAGGGTAGAGCTCACCTGCTGCGCCAGGGAGTGGTCTCGGAAGGGCCGCCTCTGCGGGGACTTGTCATGGGGGCAAAACCTGCCTTCACCTTTCCTTAGCTCCTGCATCCAGGTCTCTCCTCACTCCTGTGGACCCCTGAGCCTTTCTGTGTCTGTTGGTCACCACGGTCACCACCGCCCTGGGCCTCCCCCTCTGTCCCAACCCTCACAAGACTCCGCCTCCCATTCAAGGTCAGCCAGGTGCTGCGTCCTTTGCCCAGGCACCACCCATCTGTTTGGTTCCTCGGCCCTCTGCAGTGCTCGCTGCGCGCCTGTGACTTCGTCTGATAAAACTGCTTTCTTCCATGAAATCACTTATTTTCAGTAATAATCTTAAGTGCTAAACTTTCAAAAGCCAAGGAGCATGACTTCTTACACCAGCAGTAACAGCCACATTATCCCAAAATACAAGGAGTATTTTTAGAGAGAGCTTTGGGTCTCTTTGGAGTCGCAGTCGGTAGGTGGCCATCTGCCCAGCGCTCCTGGAGAGCCGTCCTGCCTGGGACAAGTGGGAGTCTGGCTGTGTGGCCTGGGAGTGCCCGTTCATTGCTAGGGGTTCCACGTGAATGAGGGACAATAAAGCACCCTCATGCCGTGCAGTTCGTTGTTCTTTTGTACTCAGCTGAGGGGGTTGTTTGTTTTAGTTTGCAGTGATGACTGTTACAAGGGGTCTGAGGTTTTAGGAGTTTTGAACATTACTAAGGCCTGTGGGTAGTTTTTCCAGACTGAAGATCTTTCCCATCAAAACACTTATTTCTTCACTTGAAGGAGTAAGCAGTTCATTTTTCTTTCACTAAGAAACGCTCCATGCCCACTGTAAGTGTAGTCCTCCATCGGCTGAGCATTTTAGATACTTACACCCCGTCTGGTACGTGAATAAAAGAAATAAAGATTTATACATCTAATCCCAAATCAAAATGTCACTCACTGTGAGGAACGTCCCACTTGATTTGTGCCGAACAGATTGCCCTGTGTGTGACTTGTTTCTTCTTTCCTTCTAAGAGAAGGAAAGAGGATGTTGAATAAAAATATTTATCTATAATATTAATGTTGATGTGAAAAAATGGCACGGGTTGGACTTCAGATTTATATTTTTTTGTAAGTGAAAATGATGAAACAAAAAAGCCAACCCTCCAGAGAAGGACAGTAAAACCAGTGGTCAAGGTACCTGACCCAGGAGCCAGAGGCTGAACCCTGATGTGGCCACACATGACCGTGACCCTGGGCAGGTGACCCCAGTGAGGCTTCTTCCCCCATCCTTCATGTGAGAGGCTAACAGCCATGCCTGCCTCGCAGTTTTTGTGTAGGTCAAATGAAAAAATGTGTGTAAGATGCTTTACTCGAGTAAGCAGAGGATGTTAGCACACTTAACTTTGCTGTTGTTATTACTAGGTGTGTTCTGAAATTGACGGCATTTCTGAAATGTTGAATTATTTCAGTGCTCAAAATAATAGATATAACAAGGTGCTTCTTTCTATAGTCAAGTCACATCAAAGAAATCAAGATTTTAAAGCACAGGTAATTGGCCCTGGCTGGTGTAGCTCAGTGGATTGAGCGTGGGCCTGCGAACCAGACAATCGCGGTTCGATTCCCAGTCAGGGCACGTGCCTGGGTTGCAGGCCGGTTCCCTGCAGGCCAGTTCCAAGCAGGGGACCCATGAAAGGCAACTATACATTGATGTTTCTCTCCCTCTCTCCTTCCCTTCCCCTCTAAAGATAAATAAATAAAATATTTAAAAAAAAACACACACACAGGTAATTGATAAGGATTAATTTTATTCATAAAAATTTATTTTCCCTAGCTAGATATAAAAAAGCAAAGTAAGGAACTTAAAAAGTAAAAATATTCTCTTAACATGTTCTTTGAATGTTTTTTGCATTGTAGACTTTCAGTATCGCGTATTCATTAACGTCTTTGTTCTATAGGGTGACGTTGTTGGACGTTATAATCGCCAAAACAGCAGGTGAGGAGCCCCTGAGCTCGGATGACGTGCCTGCGTTTCTGAGCCACGCTGAGTTGATTGCAGGCACCTTCGTGGATCAGTGCAAGATGGTGCTGAACTTGGCCTCCGAGCAGCATGACGATGAGGTGTGTGAGATATACTAACTCAGCTAGGTCCTCGAAGAGAATTCTGTTTTAAAAACTTTAAAAGAGCCCTGGGTGGTGTGGCCCAGTGGATTAGGTGCTGGCTTGTTGACCAAAGGGTCACTGGTTGGACTCCCAGTCAGGACACGTGCCTGGGTTGCAGGCCAGGGCCCATTTGGGGGTGTGTGAGAAGCAACCACACGTCGATGTTTTCCTCTCTCCCTCCGTTCCCCTCTATCTAAAAATAAATTAATAAATAAAAAACTTTAAAGGATATCATAAGGACCTATGAGAGCTTGAAGGTCTCACCTCCCTCCCCCTTCCTGTGTCGAAACTTAGACACAAGTGTGATGCTATTAGGGGTGGAGCCTTTGGGGTGTGACTGGGCCACATGGAATTCTTGTGCACGGGCTCAGTGCCTTCTATTTTATTGCATTTGTTTTAATCCTCACCTTCTTCTATTGATTGGAGAAGAAGGAAGGGTGGAAAGGGATTGAGAGAGAGAAATTAATGTGAGAGAAACATCAATCAGTTGCCTCCTGTGCGCTCCCTGGCTGGGAATCGAACTCACAGCCTTTTGGTGTGCAGCATGATGCTCCAACCAACTGAGCCACTTGGCCAGTGCCAATTGTTTTAAAAAACCTTTACAAATAATGTTACGGTGAACATTCTTGTAAGAATATCTTTGCAGTTTTGGACAAGTAAATTTGGGATTATAAATTCCTGGAAGTTGAATTGCTGAGTTAGAGGGTATATGTATTTAAAATTTTAGAAATAGGCCCTGGCTGGTGTAGCTCAGTGGATTGAGTGCAGGCCTGCGAACCAGACAATCGAGGTTCGATTCCCAGTCAGGGCACATACCAGGGTTGCAGACCGGTTCCCTGCAGGCCACTTCCCAGCAGGGGACGCATGAAAGGCAACCATACATTGATACTTCTCTCCCTCTTTCCTTCCCTTCCCCTCTAAAGATAAATAAATTAAAAAATATTTTAAAAAAATAAATAAAATTTTAGAAATATTTCTGAATGACATACCAGTAGGGCACCAGAATGTGTGGGTGTGCAACCCTTCACTGATCTTACTTGTAATTTCTCTTACACTTTTTCCAAGGACCCATGTACTCATTTGTTTTCATATTTGGTTTCCTCTTAATATACATTTATTAATGAGCATTTCAGGAAATTAATATGTCATTTTGGTTAACTTTTTGAAGTTAATATGACATTAATATGAAGTTAATATGACATTAATATGTCATTATTGGTTTTTTGGGGGGGTGGAGTGAGAGAGGGAGAGGAAGCATAGATGTGAGACAGAAACATCGATCTGTTCAGCCTCTTGTTTGCGTCATTGATCTTGTTTGTGCCAAGACCGGGGACCGAACCCGCAACCCAGGTATGTGCTATGACTGGGAATTGAAGCCACAAACCTTTGGTTTATGGGATGATGCTCCAACCAACTGAGCCACACCGGCCAGGGCTTTGTCTACATTTATGATTAACCTAGAGTTTATTTTTGAGTAAGGAATGAAGTATAGCTCCAAATGAATCATTTATGACTTTTGACTATCCAGGATTGTGAAATCTTTGGTGACTGCTTGGTTTTGGATCATGATTTCTTCTATTAGTGGATGTCAGCTTCTGGAAATGTTATTTTTCTCTCTGGTGCCCCAGGTTCTTCACCTGTAAGATGAATTGTATTTTAATTTAAGCATCTAGTGGGTTGGCTGGTATATAGCTAGTGCTCCCTAAATGTTAGCCATTCATTATTGTATCACTGTCATTTAGCAAATAAACTCATCCTTTCCACTTAATACCTGTATCATATATTAAATGCTTACGCATTTTTGGGTCCGTTTCTGGAATCAAAGAGCTGCCGAGAGTGCGGGTTGAGTTCGGGTTGAGTTCACGGACAGACGCGCCACGCAGCCCCTGCACGAGGCCATGCTGAGTCGCACTCCAGCCAGACACGAGTCCTCGCTCGGTGTTTTGGTGCACAAGAGTTGTTTGCCTTATTACCATTTTTCTACAACTGACAGTTGGAACTCAGCCCAAGGACACTAAAGGTCGAAGGCAGATTTTCTAGAGAGGAGACAAATCTTTTTTTTCTTTCTTGCCCACTTGAAAATCTCCTTCCTTTGATTTGCCCGTGTCTGTCTGTGGACCCCCCCGGAGCCTGATTCAGTGAATGTAGCTTCATAAATGCTGGGAGGGCGTGTGACGCATTACTCTTTTTTTTTATTTTATTTTATTTTATTTAGTTATTTTTCAAGTACAGTTTTTTGTCTGTTTCTCCCATCCCAGCGCCCCCTGCCCCGTGCTCCCCACCTCCCTCCCATTTCCTCCCCCCCTAGTCCTCATCCCTGTGTCTTTCATACTTGTTCCTCAAAATCCCTCCCCTTTTTCCTCCTTAAATGCATTACTTTTTTTAAGAGAATATTTTCTGGCTGTTATTTCATTGCTGATTTCCAGATACTTGTTAGAATACTTTATTAGTGAAAGGATTCTATTTGTTAAAATTGGGGGTGTGTTAGGAAGAAATAGAGTACGTTTGGGGGGTTTACTTTGGTTAGTGGCATAGCGTCAGGGAGCTGGAAGGAGACTTCCAGACCTCCACTTCCAACCCAGCACGCGCTCATCATGGCTTGGCTTTCGCCCACCGCCGCCCCCCCCATTCTTACTCCAGTTGCCCTGGATTAAAACAGCTATTTCATTATTCATCAGCAAATATTTTATATGTATGTAAAAGATAAGGAATCTTTTCACACATAACTGAAATACAACTATTGATTCTAAAATTTTAACAATAAAATTTTAGTACCAAATCAGTAGTATTTATATGACCCCCATTGTCCCCTTTTTCCTGAAGTTTATTTCATTGAATTTGGGTACAAATGAGGGCCTTTATAGGCCCCCTCCTCCTCCTCCTCCTCCTCCTCCTCCTCCTCCCCTCGCCCCACCCTGCTCCTCCTCCTCCTTTTTCTTTTTTTCTGTGCTAGTTGTTTGTTGAAGAAGTTGGATTGTTTTATCTGTGGAGTCTTCTAAAGTTTGGATTTTGATGAATATATTCCATAGTGGTCTTTTATGTTAAAGATCACCCTTCTTTTCCTTGAATTTCCTGTGAACGATAGTAGTTCCAGAGGCTTGTTCAGATTTGGGTTACTTTCATTTCTTTTCTTATTTAAGTAGTGTTGGTGGCATGTACATTTATCAAGAGGCTTATGATACCTGGTTGTCTCTTTTGTGATGTTAGCAGCTGTTAATGATTATTAACCTAGACCCATTCATTGTTAGGGGTTGCAAAATATCATTCATTTTTCATTTATTAGCCACAATATTTTATACAGGGAATCTTCCCCTAATCAACCATAGGTTATAGAAGGTACAGTTTGTATCTCTGACCTTGATTGCCAGTATTCCGAGGAATGAGACGATTTTTTGGTGTCATCCAAAGATGACGAGTGCCTTGTTTTGTTTTAATTATTATGAAGTCTTGGCTTTAAAACCACTTGATTTCAGTCCATTGTAGCTATAATTCTTCCTAATGTTTTGAGGTGCCCTTGCTGGCCAGGGGGGCTCCTCAGGTCACTAATGATTTTTCTCCGACGTAACTACTAGTTTCAGATAGCTTCTTGCCATCTGGTGTGACAGGATGTCCTGGATCATCCTGTGTGTGTCTGCCCCAGACCTGGAGCCAGTCAGCCATTTCTTGAAGGACAAAGGGTGTTGGGAGGTGAGGTCCCTTGTCCTTCAGGACAAAGCAGCCAGGGCGTCCACCCACCTGACAAAGGAGGGGCCGCAGCCGTGCAACGGCACCGTGTTTCCCGAGTCCTACAGGTGGTGCTCACTTTGCACTTCTTCATCTAAGTATTTGCCCCAGATTTTTTAACTAGCAGGTAAAGCTATTAAATAAAATGATAGAGGCAAGGTGTTAAAAATGGGTTTTTCTTGCTATTTATTGAGATTTTATATGCTATATTAAAATAGTACCTTTAAATATACTAGAGAATAATAAATACACATTTAGAAATAGCAAAAGGAATTTATTTTTATTCTGAAGAATGTTATCTTTATTACTAAAATTACAGCATCTACCACATTTTGTTAAATATTGTGTACTTTAAAAATTAGCTCAAAGTCTGCAAACATTGCATTTTAACATTTCATTTGAGCCCTTGTTGCTGTGTCATTGGTAGTTCGTAGTTTCTTGATTATGCAGTCTATTCAGAAATAAACTCTGAGTAGTTATGTGAACATTTTCAAATAATATATTTTCCATCTTATCAAGATACTGCGTATACATTTATATTTATCCAGAAATAATACACATTCTTGTAGCCAGAGTTCTTTCAACCACAGCATTTTAAAGGATTCCTGTGACAAGGAATTAATGTAGTTCATGGGGTATTTGTATCTTTAAAGTAGAACTTGCTTGTTGGGATACTTTAAAAAGAAAGTATTTGCATAAATGTTATGTGCATAGCTAGTAATTCTGAACATTTATCCCATGGTTGGGAGGCATTTTTGCTTGGATAGGAACCTTTCTGATTCTCGGCTCCACGATACAAAATGACACGTCACCGCTCATTCCTGATGGTGTCTGCCATCAGAGCGCATGACCGGTGTGTGTGTATTCCTCGCCGTTCTGTCGTGTCTGGGCGGTTCCCCTTCTCCCTCGCTGTGGTGGGAGCACAGCCTCTGTAATACTCACTGTGACGGTTCCCTCTCTTACTGCTGCTTATGGCAGTCCCATTGTTGGCGCGGCTAAAAAACTCATGTTTCCTTCCTTTTCAGGAGGCACTGGCCACGATCAGGCTCCTGGACGTCCTGTGCGAGATGACGGCGAACACAGACCTGCTCGGCCACCTGCAGGGTTACCCTGGCCTGCTGGAGAGGGGCATTGGTGAGTTGGCCCTCACAAGCTCCTGTTTTCAGTCGAGAAAGCTTTGGTTTGTCGTATTGTACTTGAAGTTCAAACACAGGTCTGTAATTTTCAGGGTATTGTTATATTTTTGAGATTTGGGGAAATAGTCTTTCCTGAGAGGAATTACAGCTTTTGCCACTTCCCTGCATCAGGGCGTGGGGGTCCCAGTGCCTGTCACACAGGGCGCACGCATGGGGGCGTTTCGCCAGCAGGGGCTGTGACGACAGTGGGGCCTGGTTCAGTGATAATGATGATGATGGTGATGATGGTAATTTTTATATTACCACAGTTTCACCAAATTTGTTAGTCAAAGTTTCCCTTAATTATGTTTATGGGGCACAAAGAATGGGGCTTACACATAATAATTGTGTATTCGATTCTTGTAAGAGAGTTGTTTTTAAACAAGACACTAGTGTTTGAGATGCTACCATCTTTGCTAAGAAACTGTTGGTGAAGCACCTCGGGCAGCTGGGTCCCTGTGCCCAGCCACGCTTGTGGCGCTGCGCTCCGCTGCCGCCTGCTTCTTCTGTGCAAGAGATGGTGCTCGTGCTGGAGGCCCGTGTGCCAAGAGGGCTGAGTCCTGCTGGATGGGTGGTGGGTTAGGGGAGAGCTGCAGACGACAGTCAGGGTCTCCTGTCAGTGCTTTGGTTTTGCATTCAGTGCTTTTAGTGACAATTAAAACACCACGAGCCTGGGAGGACGCGCCCCTATGGGAAGGCACGGTAGCCGTCCCCACTCTGAAACCACTGACCGCTCTGAGAGTGGCACCTGCTGCCGATGGGTTTGCGGAGGGGGTCCCGTGAGAGGACGGGGAGCCTCCGGGACGGCCGCCCCCTTACTGAGCCCTGCGGCCTCCAGGCGTGGCTGGCTGGCTACCACCTCGGTTCTCTCACGGAGACGGTGAAGTCAGAACCCTTCTCCAAGGAAGGTGGTGAGAAATTTTGAGCTCACTTTCCTCTGTGGATAAATAGGAAGCCCAGGTTGGGGTGATCATTATAGCTTGTGTCCTTAAAATCAGTCATGACAAATTTTAAAGCAAAAACAGAAGAGTCTTTTAATCGTTATTTAAAGAAAGCTTTCAGATCTCTTACTTTATTTTATTTTAACCCATTAAAATAAATGATTTGTGTATGGAAAACTAGTTTAGAATACTAAAAATTCCTCTATGGAAATGAAGTTTGTTCTTTCCGTTCTAGAGCTTTTACGGCTGATCCACGCAGCTGGCAATGACGGCACGAACCTCTTCAGTGCCTCCGGCTGTGTGAGGGCGGAAGGTGACGTCAGCAGCGCGGCCGAGGGCTTCAAGTCCCACCTCATCCGTCTGATCGGAAACCTGTGCTACAGGAGTAAAGACAACCAAGACAAGGTGGGAGTGCCTCTTCCTGAGGGCCACACACATGCGGCTTCATTGACAGTGTCGTTTTTAGAATTGGAATCTGTTTGCCGTTTTGCAGTGAAAGCTTAAAGTGCTTAGACAGGCGTTTGAGGTGTGTGTGTGTGTGTGAGTGTGCACGTGCCCGCAGGGAAGCACCAGGCCCCGTGCTCGTCTGTGCCAGTGTTTGTGGTTTTGTGATTTGCATCATTTGTCCTTAATGTGTCTGAGCCAGTCTCCTTTCTCGTAAGTGGTCAGTCTTTGCCCTAAACTTCTGTACTTACACACTCCTATACGTCATGTAGAGGACAGCCAGTAAAAATAGGTATTTGAAAAGCTTAGAAATTGCAGACACACAGTTGACACTTAATAAACAGTAGTTATTACTGATATTACGGACATCATCTTAAGAAAAAACAGGTACACCTTAACTTACATCTGTACTCTTCATTTTGTACAGTTGCGTCATAAGCATTTCCTCTAGGAGTTTGAAATGGATATAAGTATAAGTCTTTGGAAACTCAGCAGATTGCATGGGAAACCTATTTTATACTTAACGGCTTAGAGATCATTTTATTGCTAATATGAGAGGGTGATGGAGCAAGGCGGCAGGAGAACAGGCCCACGTGTTTCCCATTGACCAACCTGCCGTGTCTTCCTTGAGCTTCACTTCGGCAGCATCTGTGTCGCTTTGTCACATAGAGAGTATGTGTGTGGCAGATCACGTTTTTCCAAGATGGCCACACAGATGTCTATCATTCTGTGTGTCTCCATGTAGTGAGACTTGGCCGCTCCCCCATGAGGGGTTGGCGTGTTTTTCTCCATCCCTTGAATTAGGATGACTGAAGCTCTGTGGTGACTGTGAGTAATGAGATACGGTAGGAGTGGCCCTGGGCCATCGTGGCTAAAGCCTAGACTGGCCGGGCAGGCCCCACTTCTCGCCTCTTTGAAGAAGCCAGTCACTGGTAAGAAGTACAGACTCCCTGAGGTCGTCGTGCCTTGAGTTGCCAGGTTACTGTGGAGAAGCCCTGGAGGATGCTATGCAGTGAGGACAGAGAGAGACTAGGGAACAAGGCACCAGGCCTGTGTTGAGAACCCACCATGGGAGTGACTCTCACATGGGTTTCCCAGTTGCCCGGTTGACCGCGCAGGAATCAGGAAGAGCCTGTCCCACTGGCTCTCCCAGAATCCAACCCCCCTGCTATGTGGTGAGGAAAAGAGAGAATCGGGTGGAATAACTAAGTTGCACAGGCTCTGCTTTTGTTACTGGCCCCATACACTACTATTAGACTGATCTTCCTACAAATTATTATGTAAACCCTGGACATAAGATAGCTACGTGAGGACACTCAAATTTAACTCTCACGGGACAGATTTGGAGTCGAATGGGGCACTTGGAACAAGACACAGTATGCATCGTGCAGGGCAGTTAAAACTGAGAGAAAGTCCACAGACCCTTCAGCTCAAAGAATCGAGCAACAGGTCGAAGCAGCCACAGCCATTGGATGGTGAAGGAGGACATCCTGGGAAGGGTAAAGCGGGCCCCAAGTTCTCTGTGCCAACCTCTGCACCCCTGCTGGTGTCTGAGTCACACACGTGGGGCAGGCAGCGCACAGCTAGGCTGAGCATAGAATCCTTGTGTTGAGATTGGAGCAGTTACTCTAAGGACTGTACAGCTTAAGTCCGGCTAAGGTAATTGCCTGCTGAAGCAAAATAACAAAGTTCTTCAGAGGAATCGAGTAGAATGGGAAGCTTAGTAGAATGGGAAGTTTCCACAGCACAGCACTCACAGTGTCCAGCACACAATCCAGACTAACTCGACACAGGAAAATTCTCAAGGAAAGAGCAGATTACTGACAGAGATTGGCCATGCAGTGACCCAGGTGTTAGGCTTAGCAGGCAAGGATTTTAAAGCAGTTGTAATTGTGCTCAAGGATGTAAAGGAGAACACGCTTTTAATGAATGCAAAGAGTGCGGCATATCGCAAAGGATCGAAACTACTGAAAAAAAAAAAGAACCAACTGGAAATTCTAGAACTGAAAAATACGGTTTCCAAAGTAAAATTTAGAAAGATTTATTGAATGAGGCTAACAACTCAGTAGAGACTCTGGAGTAAAGAAGAGTCAGTGTACTTGGGGAGAAATCAGTAGACATGATCCAGTCTAAAGAACAAAGGAGACAAAAGACTGAGAATAGAATATTCACCTTAGGTTGCTCAATTTTGAGGTCACGCGTCCATCAGCGTTTGAAAATGGAGTAACTCCCACTGGACACGTCGCAGAACAAACGCTGAACAACCTGTTCTTCTGTTCTGCGAGCTGTTCCTGCTCCTCCGCACGTCCACGCAGGCCGGAAAATCACTGGCCTGTTCTTTGTACGAGAGCTTATACAGAATAAAACACTTTGCCCCTTTAATGACCAAGACGGTCTTTCTTGAGCACAAAGGAGGTACTTTTTCTTGTTTGATTATTCTTTTGTTGCTACTTCGGATTGGCCTCTTACAGGAATAAAATGTAGGACCTTTAAAAGCCTTATGAAATAGCTCGTGCATCCCAGCTCAGGCTGCGCCGTGAGTGAACAGGGAGCAGGGAGTGCGCCCCCAGTGCTGCCCTGCCGCGGCTGTAGCCGCGGGGCTCGCAGGGAGGCAGCACTGTGCTCCCTCCGGGGGACCGCTGCTAATAGCACTGCTGCTTTCTGAGCAAACACTCTCGAAGGCGAGGAGTTTGTTCTTTGAGAATAGGAGTGCCTCTGTTTCTCCCATCTTCTTACCTGTGCCAACAAAGGCCTCAAGATGGAAGCATTGCCTTGAGAACTTTTTTTTCTTCTGAAGAATCAGACACAGAATCACAGTCCTATTCTGAAAGTGATAGAAGCTTCTGTACTCTGGTTGTCGAAACCTGAATTCAGCTGAGTGTTATAGACACCAGCTTTTTTGCTCGCTCAAGGGGTGGAATTCACATGGACTCGCATGGCTTGTGTTGCAACTTGGGGAGAAATGGTGACTGTACAACAAGCTTTATCACCAGCCTTCAGTGTTCATTGGGTTGTCCGGATGGATTCTCCCATTTCTACCCACATTGAGCTCTGCCTCAGTCCTGACATTAAAGAGCTGAGTTGGGGGGATTTTGTATCATCCAGCCTTAGTCCATCCTTTACTCAGAAGAAAAAAGGGGTTTGTTTAGTGTGTGCTGTATCCCAGCGTTGTGCCTAGTGAGTTACGGGTGTTATTGATGTAACCCTTGCATCCTGTTCTGTGGGGCAGGCCTGCTGACCCCACATTAGGGAGCCGCCATTCTGTTTGTGAGCTGCAGAGCTCAGAGTGGAATTCAGATTGGTCTGGCTGCGAGCTCCCAGGCTCTCTCCCCTGTGCCAGGTGCCTCTCATTCAGGAGCTTTCCAAGAATTTGGAGGAGCAGTTTTAAGAAACTACAGAAATCTAGCCAGACCTCTCAAGCACAGCTGGGCCGTCTGGTGATGCACACGTCTCTGTCTCCCATCCATCCCTTCGTCCAGTGGGAGCCCGCCCTACCTGGGGGTCCTTGGATGGATGAGACAGACAGGCGTCTCTACCTGAGAAGCTTTGGCTCTGAGAGCATCTGGAGACCGTTCTTGCTGCTTGGAACTGGAATCCCAAAGTTACTCATGACGCATTTCCCGGAGTCACATGTTTCACCTGAGTGCTTCGAGGTTGGATCAGAAGCCAGTCGAGCCCCCAGGGTCTCTGTGCTTGTCTGAGTTTATCGGTGTGTCGGGGGTGGTGCCCACCTGGATGGCATGCTTTGGACTCCTGGTGCTTTCCCTGTTCCAAAGTCCTTTCCGTCCACGTTAGTTCACTGGAGCCATACAACACCTCTGTGGAAAAAGCCAAAAAGATCACTATCACCATTTTTAAGTGAAGAGGCCAAGGCTGAGGGAGACTGGTTTAATGTGCTGTGTGCTCTGGAGGAGACAGTTGCCTTCCCAGGTGAGCCCATGCAGGCGCGGGCGCAGATCTCACAGGGATGCGTGTGGAGGCCCGTTGGAAAGGAGCAGGGGAGGGTGTGACCCTCTGCACTGGCAGTGCCAGGAGCGGCTCTCAGCAGGAATGGGAGCCCAACGGCCAGGGGCTCCGCGGTCCTAGGAAGGGTGACCTGCTTCCTTTCTACTCCTGTCCTCAGGCAAGACTCAGGAGAGTCAGGTGCCAGCCTCGGGTGGGGAATCTGCACAGCAGTGGGTGTCACCCCATCCACACTGGTATCTCGCACTGCCACGTCTGTGCACATGGCAGACTTAGTGTTTGCGTCCTGAGTTGTGAAGGGAGGGCTCCACTTCCCATCCCCAGCTTGGGAGGTGGGTGCTCTTCATACCGACGACTCTGTCTCTTCCCTGTTTGGGTGCTCAGCTCCCTTGGCATTTCCTCGCCACCTCTGCGGTGATCAGTTTACCTGAGACCTTTATGCTCCTGATGCGGAGATTTCGTTCTGCTTTCTGCCTTAAGAAGCCCATGGCATCACGCTGTAAACACGGAGAAAGCATTCCTTGGCCTCTTTGTTAGAATAGGAATGTATGGTTTCTTTTTTCCTTCCCCATTCTTTTTCACTCTTGTCATAAATTCTTTAAGTGAATGCTTTATTAGGAAAGAAAATCAAACCTTTTTTTTTAAACAAAGCTGCATGCATTTTTTTTCCAGAGTAGACAGGCAAGTGATCTAAATTACCTGCCTTCTCTTTCTTTCAAAGACATCACCTTGACTAAGATGAACCATCCACGGTTTTGGCTGTCGAATCCTTCACGCCAAAGGTTTTATGGAAGCGCTGTTCTGTATCCCTTCCTCCTCCTCAAGAGAAAGGACTCCTCACACTCACGCATGTTTGGTCCCATGTGTTCACACAGAAGCACACAGGACACTCTCGTCACAGGCACAATGTCATTTAAAGGGCAGGTGGCGCTGTCTGGAAGAACTCATCGTGGAAGTGCAGCCATTGGGCCACTTTGATCCAGAGTTATCCATGCGAGGGCAGGTTATTTACATACGTAAAGAGTCTTCATGGCACATTTTTCATTAAAATATTTTGCCCTTCTTACCTCTAAGTGTAAGGTGTACCTGCTGCATAGTAGGCACTCAGTAAATTTTTCTTGAATGTGAATTAGTTTTTAAAATATTTGTGGAGTGGCTGGTACATACAGAGCACAGCTTTAGGTTCTGAAAATATAAAGCAAATAAGATACAACCCTCCTTTTCAAGGATATTTTTCTATAAAATATCCTTGGAAAGGATATTTTATATCCTGACTATTTTTGCAAACAAAGACATGTGGTAAAAAATAACTTCAAAAATTAATGTTCCTCTAAATTCTGGCTATTTACAAAGTTTAAAGTAATCCCCACATTTGCTACTCTGTGTGCATTACTTTCTAATAGATGGGACTTCTTGGAGGAAGTAAAGTGAAAGCAAATAGGAGCACCTTCTTTAGGAGGGGAGTCATTTCTCTTCTTGTCAGTTTCACCATAAGTGCTTTCTCGGTCCAATTTGGCTTGTGTTAGAACCTCGTCAGGAGCTCGAGTGTTTTCGGTGTGGACACCAAACGGTTCTAGCTCGCTTCTGAGAGCGGCTGAGGAACTTTTACACTGCGGGGACTCGGCCCATCTCAGCCCATGTGCTTTCCCCTGTCAGAGACGTTGCATGGAGTCCCAGCTTATTGATTCCAAGATTGAATGTATAGGCAAGATCTGACTTGCTTAGAATTCCACTTTCTTTTGTAGTGTAATCCCAGTTCAAGAAATATGTCAAAATCCATAAATCAAGCTGTCACTGTGTGTTTCCTGGACTTACAGTTCCTGTTACAGTAAATGAAATTAAAATTCCTGTCGGGAGGACACACGTCGAGGCTGGGTTGGCTGCAGCTGCAGGTTTTTTTCAAGACCCAAAACCTCCTTTCTCTGTCTTGTCCTGGAGGGATCAGCTTGTTCTTTTGCAGAAAAGGCGTACATTTATTTATTCATTCACTCATTCTTTCATTTTTTTAGAGAGGGGAAGGGAGGAGAGAGGGGGGAGAAAACATTGAAGTGAGGGACACCGCTCGGTTGCCTCAGGCATGTGCCCTGACTGGGGACCCAAGCCACAACCCAGGTATGTGCCTTGACCAGCAATTGAACCCATGACCTTTTGGTTCACAGACTAATGCTCCAACTAACAGCCACATCGTCCAGGTAGTGTGTACCATCATTTAAAAAGAAGGATCAGCTAAGCAGGTCCATAAAATGGAACAATTTACTACTGTCTATCAGTTACTGGTGTGTATGCTGACTAGGCAGGGGGCCCCGTGCCTCTCCCCTGGCTCCCCGGACCACTGTCTTGCTCCCAAGGCTGTAAGCTCCTTGAAGGCGGAACACACCATCCCCCAGTATGTAGTGGGAACAATGATGGACAGGTGGTGAGTGCCCCTTTTCCTGATGAACCAAACCTTCCAGCAGTTCGGTTACTCACCTGGAGCAGTCACCGGCTGAATTCTGACTCTGAAGTCCAAGCTCTTCCTTCCCACGGTGCTCCGTATTCACCAGAAAAAGACATTCGAGGTTCGTCTTCTGAAAACTTTGGTCAACTTTGTGTGAGTTCCTAGAGGGACACCTTTTGTGAGAGCACACATGGGACCAACTTGAAATGTCCTGGCAGCAGCTGCGTTTCTCAGTTCTCGCCGGGCGGCTTCTCTGCGGCCCGACCTTCTCTAGTGGGATCTACCTTCCCTAAGAGGCGAGTAGAGAACCGCCTTCCAGGGACATGCTGTTTCTGAGACACATAATGCACCCATGTCCCACATACCCAAAGAAGACTTGGGACAGTCATCTGGCCGTGGCAACCCAGCATTTGTAAAGGCCTGGACACCCGTTTTCTTAACTGCTGCTCTGCTCCTCCCTGTGCCGCCTGGGGACATCTAGATAACTGCGCTTTTTCCACAGGTTTCGTTTTTAACAGGGAACATGAGTATTTCACAGCATCCCCCCAGGACGCTCAGACTTCAGTAAGGGGAAAGCAGCCACATAGCTGAGAGCTGGGCCTTGTTCCTGGAAGGAAGTGTGGGACCCTGAGGATGTTAGTTGTTTTTAAATTCCTTGATTTGTTTATTGCCAGACCAGTGAAAATCCCGCTGAGGGGGAAACCAGGATTTAGGTTCCTGGAAGAGAACCAGTCTGCCGAGAAGATACAAGAAGTTAACATGCAACAAGGGTGGCCCAGTGACCCAGATAGAAAGGAAAGCTCACTTCAAAGGAGAACCGGGGGTAGGGAACTGGCCGTTTGGGAAAGTCAACCTCACTTGTAACACACTCGAATATGAAGTTGGGGTTGATTAAAGTGTACAGGGTTAAAGATGGAACCATGAAGTAGTGATTTATTGATTTTTCAGAATAAGCAAAAAAGTTTATGTGTTAGAAATGACAAGAATTATGGGAGATTTGATTATAAATAAATGGAGGACTTGGGCTCGAATCAGCCCACACAGGTTTAAACCCGGCTTCTGTTGAATAATAGAAGCTGGGTGATCTTGAGCAGATTATTCAGCCTCCCAGTGACTTAGTTTACCCAACTGAAAGCAGTCACTTCAGGGGTCATGGCAGAGGGCGGTGATACAGGCGCTGGGTGAGCTGTGTGAGGCGTGAGACAGTGCTCCGTCACTGCCCACGGTCACTGCACGCGAGGTGTGCGCCGAGCCAGGCTCCTTCGGCGGTACCGGCGCCCCCACCGCAGCCCGCTTCCACCCAGCTGCAAGTGCTTCTCAACATCACGGCCCTGTGATACTCGTGCAGGGACAACCGTGTTTTCAGAGAACGGCATGCGTGCTCGTGATGCCACAGTCACTGGGGGTTCCAAGTGGGACACGGTACTGTGCCTGGCAGGCCTAACCTCCGTGTACTTTGTGTCTGTGTTATATGTATAGTTAAGGTCCACGGATACTCACGTGGTGACAGAATGACCCCAAAGAAATGTACTGCAACATTAATAATAGCAGTTTTCTCCTTGGTAAAGTGCCAGACTGTGAAGCAAGGGGTTGCCGGTTCAATTCCCAGTCAGGGCATGTACCTGGGTTGTGGGCGGGGTCACCAGTGCAGGGTGTGCAAGAAACATCCATACATTGATGTTTCTCTCCTTCTCTGTCTCTCTGTTCCCCTCTCTCTAAAAGTAAATAAGTAAAATCTTTAAAAAATAATAGTTATCTCTGGCTGGTACAATTAAGTATTGGTTGTTTTTTTTTACTGTGTAATTTTTGTAATCTTCACAGTGAACGTGAATCGCTTTCATAAAAACATACTATTTTAAAAGGAAAGGGACATGTGTATAGAATTCCTGTTTTCCTCTGTGATTGGGAGAGAAATGCGTAGTTCATTAGTGACTGAAATAATTCTTTATCCTCCTTTGATAGTAGAACACCATCTTAACATTTCCTTGGCCAAGGCCTGGGGCTCTAATAGTTACAATTCCAATTATATTTTTAATTGGAAGATTTGAAAAACTGAAACATTAGCATGGGATCTACTAACAATTAAGAGTTGAGCTGGGGTTGCTAGGCGGCGGTGAGGGGTGTGTGTGAGTGAGAGAGAGGACTTGAAGACTGTTCTCTGTGCAGCGAGCAGCCCCTTCCCATCGCGGGGGCGGGGCTCACACCCGGCCTTGGCTGGGAGGTGTCCGGACCTGGGCTCTTGCCCCCGCCGAGTGCGTGTGTGTGGGGGGCTTCTGTTCCGGGTCCCAACCTGATGACACTCGGAGTGCTTTTGGCATTGTGAAATTTCTGTCTGTCTCCCCAGGCTTCATTTCTTTGGTTAAATGAAAAAGTGCTCTTATTTCAAATGTTTAAGAGTTCTCTCCTTTTATAAAAAAATAAAATGGAACTGTCTGTCACACATCTAAAAAACAGTTTTGATCTCCAGCATATTTAGGTTTTTTTTTTCCTGGCAGCACTGAAAATTAGGAGGATCAAAGTCACGTTCCAATAAAGGACTTTTTTCCCTGTCATCACCAAAAGTCACTATTGTGGCCCTATGCCACACTGGCTTATAAGCCTCTTGTGTCTCTTGTTCTCTTCTGATGGAGTCTAACTTCATACCCATCACATTCTAAGGGACCAAGAATGAGATTTAGTCTGCAGCTGTGGCTTTTAGTTTGAATTTAAATCTGCTGCTGTTTGCAGTTAAAAGTCAGAGACCATGTTGACTCCAGATAGGAATGAGCGTGCTGCTCATCACCGCGTGCAGAGCTTCCAGTTCAGTAGGTCTGTGTCTGCTGCGTGCTGCACACCAGCTGGCACTCCAGGCGTGGGGGTGCAGCAGGGGTGTGGCCAGGGCTCTCTCCAGCAATTCTCAGTGCAAAGGGGAGACGGGTGGGAAAGGGATTGTTTCAACAGTAGAATAAGCAGTGTATGCAGAGGACTCAGTGACATGCTAAATGCTTGGTATGAGTGGCTCACTGTGGATCTTCGGGAAGATCCTCTTGGGTCTGGGCGTTAGAGCACAGGCAGGCAGGCAGAGCAGCACCTGTGAGCAGGTGTGTGGGATCACCTGCTGCGTGCTGGACTCACCTGGGATGTGTGGGGTAGGAGGGGGGTGCAGAAGGGCAGGGTAGGGGCACGGGGCTGGAGAGCCGGGCATTGTTGGCCATGCTGGTGGGCGCTGGATGCTGCAGGCAGAGCTTCGAGTTGTAGGAGAGTCGGGGGAGCGTCGTTTATCTCTAAACGACCTCCAGTGCTTCCCCCAGTCCAGTTATTCTTTCATGCCATCTCCATGTTTTGTCTTCAGCCTTACTTATTTAGTTTCTTTTTCAGATTGTTTTCTATTACTTCTGGTCTTTGGGATGTCATTTTTCTCACTGCTCTCCCCTGGCCTGCTCCTGTTCTCTCCCCTCCTTCTCCTTCCTCTCTCGGTAGTTCTTACCCCCTGGGATTTTTGCATGGGAATCATTTTCCTAGGGCCCTCTGAAGCTTTTCTCAGTCTTTTACATATTTAGGTCATGCATTTTTGTTTTTTTCCTGAGAGCAAATGCCATGAAGATGATCAGATGATCAGGAGACCCAGCCTCCTTCCTCATGAAGCCAAAACACTGTGGTTAGTCACGGCAGTCCGTCACGGCTCACTCTTTGTGCCACTGATAGTGATCGTTTACCTGCATTTGGAAGTGTCTGCATTTTAATTTGGAGAAAAGGCATCCCTTGCCTTGGCCACTTACATTGAAAAAATAAAATTCCAACCTTTAAGAGCCTGGAAAAGTAAATTAGGCCTAAAACGAGCAATCTCAGTGGAGGCAAGCATTGTCCAGTGCTTATTGGGGGACAGACTTTTAAGCCCTCCCCCTTCATCTGTCAGCATTTCCTGGAGTGGGCAGCATTACCGCCCCACCTCACAGATGTGTAAACGGAGGCCCAAGATCACACACAGCCAGCCGGCCGTGGTGCCACATAAGAACCTGGAAGGCGTGGCCCAGACCAGGCCCCCTGACTAGGCTCCATGGCCCCCACTCCCACTCCGGCTCCTTCCGTGTTGGGCCACGTGGCGTGGTCCGGCTGGCTGTGACGGCAGCCAGAGGCTCGAAGGAGCCTTTAGCCGGCCTCCCGTGGGCACCCTAGGTCCGGTTTCTGCTGTGCAGGTGCACGCGTGCAGCCTCCAAATGGATCTTTCAGGTGTAGAAATTAAGACGCGTTTTGTAAATAAGCCTCAACTAGGACTTTCTTTGCTTATCCAAACTATTTTAAGTAACTAATATTCTGAGTGCAGCCTTGACTGACATTTCCAAAAAGATATCTTTCTTAAAGAAAACTGAACTATAGTAAACTGTTAGCATTGAAAGAAAATAGCTAACTAGGTATGACAACTTCTTAAAGGGCATTTCCAGGATTTGTTTGACCGGACATTCCTGTGGAAGCTGTTAGGCCGAATGGAGGGCCCTGCGGAGCCCTGCAGAGAGCCAGCCAGTGGCCCGTCAGAGGTGACTGTGGGAGGTGGGCAGGGGGCTGCAGTTGTCCTTGGAGGTCGAACTGTTTGTAGTGTTGTGCATCTTATGTTACAAATCCTTCCCCGTGTGGCACTTAGCTCGTGTTACTCTCCGGTATTTGAATAATTGGTTTTAGCGTGAGACTAATTTCTGGGAATGATTCACTGTTGTTTACTTGGTAAGATTTAGTGACAGTGTTGAATTTACCTACTGGAAAAATCCAACAGGTAACTTGAAAAATAAATCCTCTCGGTGGCAGAGTTAAGGGGCTGAGCAGTGAGAGCTGAGTCTCCATCTTCCATCCCAACGGTCAGGGTCCAAGACTCCTGGAGGCAGAGGGAGCCAAAGAGGGCCGGGGACTCTGCTGGATGAGAAATTCCCGCAGGTGCTCCCTCCTTTTCGTGGCAGGGAATGACTGCAGCTATACCTGCAGCTCCACAGCCTGGGGGTTGGGCGGTGTGGGCGGGGGTTGGGGACGGCTGGGCAGGCAGTAGGCGGTGGGGTGTGAACAGGAAGAATCAGACTGGCAGGCCTCTGGCAGTGGCGGCAGCGGGCGTGTCTCTCCTCTGCTGGAATGTCAGTCCTGGCAACTTTCAGCTGCATCCTCCTCCTCCCCCGCCCCCAACAGAACGTCTCAGAGCCCTGTGCTCACGTGCTCGCCAGGGCAGCGCCAGCTGCTCAGCAGGGGTGGGCAGTGGTGAGCCTTCCATTGCTCGTTGGGAAGCTGCCTCCGCTTTCCCTCATGCCCGGGAATGCCCGAAGCTCCCAGCTAGGGGTGGAGTGGGGTCCCCTCATTTAGTCAGAGTTAGAATTTTGTGGTTCCTCTTTGGGAACCCCCTGGAGAACATACTCTACAAGGGAAAAGTGGATGTTTCATTCAGCACGTCGAGGAGAGAAAGAAATGTGTCCTGTTGGTGTTCCCCTTCAGACAGATTTGTGTTCAGTCTTAAAAAGCTGCGTCCAGCAGTTTCAAGGTGAGAACACTCGGCCGACGTGGTGAAGGTGCAGGGAGCTTTGACTCTCCTGACCTTGTGTGACAGACTGTTCTGAGATTTTAGTAATCAAATCAGAATTGTGATTAGAATTCTCATGTAACTGGTGTTTTATGTTTATGTGTTACTCTAAGAGTTTCTATAGACATGTCAGCTTGGCCTTATTAGAAAATTAGGCACTATTAACTCTCTCTCCAATGACTCACCCTCGCAGAGGCTGCGTTTATTAAACTGGCATTTGTCAGAAGTGTGTGTGCACCATTTGGTGACTATGTAAATGTGTAAAAGAGATGAAAATGCAGAGTTCAGCCTTTGTGACTCAATGCACAAATTCAGAGTGGATTTGGCACTTCAAAGGTCGTGCAGCAGAGACTAACAGAAGGCCAGGTGCTGGGGGGCCCTTGTGCAGCCTACAGACCACATCACCCCTCATCGTCCCGAGCCTCCAGGGCCCCTGCCTTACCTTGGCTCCAAGTTGGCTGCCCTGCTCACTGCACCCCCCCCCCCATCTGCCAAGGTCTCCACCATGTCCTCAGTTGGGTTGTTGCCAGAGGCGCCTGAACCACCGAGTGTCCGTGCTGCGCTTGCAGTGTGCAGACCACAGGTAGGATGTGTGCTGTTCAGCCATTTCAAGTCCACAGCCAAGTTTAGAGAAACCAGTTTTACTTTCATGACATGACATATTCTTGCCTAGAGACATTTCCATGCTTGTCGTGCATGTCATGATTTCTGGTTTGAATATTAGATTCAAATTACAGACCTTGAAAACCGAGATCTCCTGTGGGAATGTCACGCCTGTGTCAAAGCTGCTTTTGCCGCGTGTCGTGCCACCCCAGCCTTGGAGGTTCTGGGTCGGCCCTGTGGTGCATGCTCTGAAGAGGGTCTTTCAAATGCCATCCTGGGCTGCCAGGTGTGTACCTGCCCGTACACATGTGCCCTCACACCGAGCAGGGTGTCAGGATCTGTCACTCGGGGGACCTGGTGGCGTGGCCTGTACGGCTTTGTGTTTGGGACGAGCGCCTGCCACACTGCTGCGCATACGATTCGTGCCCCAGAGCCCTAGGCCTGGCGGCCCTCGCAGCACGAGCTGTGGAGCCGTCTGTGCGGCCCTGTGAGTGTGGGGCTTCTGAAGACTTGGAGACGGTGACAGAAGGATTTGTGCGTCTCCGACAAGGGGAGTTGAAGTCTGCAGAGTTTTCGAGTTAGTGTAACTCAGACATTATTCTTACTTAGAAGTAACATTTTTATCTAAAGGTGAGAAAATGTTCCATATCTTTGAAGGTGACCTTTAAGCCTATCGCCAGAGAAACAGGTGTTTGTTAGCAGCACACCCAGTGCCCAGCACTATGCTAACTGCTGGACAGGAGACAGGAGAGGGACAGGAGAGGACAGACCCGGCCTTTAGTGACACAGCACAGAGAGGAAGGTGCCAGCTGTCTGGAAAGTAGAGTTTTCATGACAGAGGTAAGCAGTCAGGACAGGGTAGAGACAGGGCAGAGTGTCCCCACTCTTGGAGTGGAGACTGTGAAGCTCAAGGGTCGGGCTTCCTGAGGGAGCTGGCGCTGCCGGCTTTCAGGGTCCCAGCTCCTCGTCCCTCCCTCCCCTGTAAGGCTCTCAGGAAGCCCGGACGAGTGGAGAACGGCTTGGTTGTGTCCCTGCTTGCTCCCCCTGCCGTTACACACAGCAAAATGCACAAGTTTGTAATGAGTGTTCCCACGAGTTTTGACACACGCACATACCTGTGTGACCTTCGCCCCAGTGCAGGTGTGTGAGCAATTCCGTGCCCTCAGAAGGCTGCCCGCTGTGCAGGCCGAGTTGGTGCCCCACAGGGCCCGCCCGTGTGGGAGAAGGCCCGTGCAGAGTGAGGGGCAGGGTGGGGCCCAGGGCCGCATTCTTTCCCCTGGTGGAGCCGGGCTGGCGCTGCTACCTCACATTCCTTTGCTAGGACTGCCCTGGGAGCAGGAGCCTGTCTGGGGGTCCCAGCTCCCCTGAGACCTGGCTCAGGGCCCGTCCAGGTGACAGCAGGTCTCGGCCATCTGTCTACAGATGATGTCCAGGCCCGCTCGTGGGTGCTCTGTCAGCTTCCTTGCAGACCCGATCTGTGTGTGTGTGTGCCAGCCCCGTGCTGGGTGTGAAGATCCAGCGCGTGCATGCGGGGTTTATGTGCACGACAGGTATGACCACTCCACGTCACTGCCTTTAGCTTAGCAAACCTTTCCCGAGCATCTGTCATGAGCTAGACTCTGCTCAGCTCTGGGGCTCAAAAATGGAGCCATGCAGTCCCGAGGCTCCAGGAGCTTCCGACCTCACGTGGGCCTGGACAGCGGGACAGCGACAGCGCCGTGTGGTCCAAGCTGGGCCGGGAGGGAAGCCCTGTGGCTGCTCATCAGGACCAGGTGTCGGTGGAAGCTTCCTGGCAATGACGAAAGCAGCTGTGATAGTGACAGTTGTCACTTTGGAGTGCTCAGGAAGTGCTGGCAGGGTGGCAAGGACCAACCCCGTAGCCCCTTTCACCCCAGCGCCGTTTCTCCATGGTGCCCATGAGGACACTGAGGGCCAGAGAAGGTAGGCCCTGTGCCCAAGCCCCCCCACTCTTGAGTTAGTGTCAGCCACTGGGGTTTGGTGGCTTGTGGGTTGCTGCAGCACACACCAGCCCATCCTGACTGTGGGCAGCATCTGTGCGGGGGGGGGGGGGGCAGGCTGCTGGGGTCTGGGCTGGAGGAGGGAGGCCTGGCCCAAGAGGCTGGAAGGAAGGGGGGGAACCCTTTGTGTGGGGTCTCAGGGGCAGCCAGAGCGCCTGGGTTCTCTTCTGGGCTTTGTTCTTCTCGGTAGGATTTTTTTGTGGGGGAGGGGCCTGTTGTGCTTGATTATTGTTACCCTTTTGGAAAAGAAGTTAGCATTTTATTGCTGCCTTACAATTTCAAGGACTACCTTGCTTCTTTAGCGTTATTTACGTGGGAACCGTGAGCAGAGGTTAACATATCGTGGAAAGCACAACGAGGCCGCAGGCTTCGTGTTGGCTCATCCTCTCCCCCCGGCACACTGCTGGGTCTGGCGTCTGTGTGCTGCATGTTTTCAGGGGGAACAAATGAAAACTCCTAATTATGATTGTTTTTCACAGTTAAAGTTGTCTAGGTTCTTATTTAATACCACATTTGCTTATTTTTACTTTCCTATAACCCTTATAGGAAGAATAGGTGCAAAAAAGATTGTTGGTAAAATAATAGAACAGTATAATAGGTGTAAGCCACCTAAAAAGGTGGAAATTAACGGAATGCAACATTATATGTTGGGGCTAGAAAGGGTTTTCCGTTCTGTGAATATTCTAGATACAGTGAATAAAATATTTTATGTAACCCTTAGTTCTATATTTCTTTATTATACGCCTCTTCCCTGTGTTTGCCTAGTCATTATTAGTAATTACATAAAAATCTGTTTTAAGCTACACCCCAGGGAATAGCAAGAATTGGTTGCTTGTCTAAGTGGTCTTTAATTAAAGTTGAAAAAAATCAGGCCGTCAGGATGGAGATACTTTTAAAATGTTGTCTAAAACAGAAGGCTGTTTTAAGTGCAGTTGGTTTGAGCCCGTTTGTGCCTAATGGGTTAGAATGTAACCGGGCCTTTTAAAAAGCTGCGTCTGTCTGGGGTGTCGTAGGTGTGGCCCCAGTTTTAAGCAGGTAAACAATCAGGTAAGCCTTTAAGAGCCTTCTGACTCCTAGGTTTTTCTCAGTTTTTAAAAATTTCCTACTTAAACATATGTTCTTGTTTCACTTTATGATTTAAGGGAGCTGAACAATGAAAATTATTCATAAAGGACAGTATTATACTCATCACAAGCACAGAAGTGAAAAGCCTGCTGTTACAGTTGAAAGTGAGGCCGTTTCTTCTGTCTGTCCTGGCTTTCCTCCTGACATTGCTGGCACTGTTGCTGTAGTTCTTTTTTGTTTGTTTGTTTGTTTGAGGTTTTATTTATTTTTGGAGAGAGTGGAAGGGAGAGAGAAAGAGAGGGACAGAAACATCAATGTGTGGTTGCCTCTCACACGCCCCCTACCTGGGACCTGGCCTGCAACCCAGGCATGTGCCCTGACCGGGAGTTGAACCTGCCACCCTTTCATTCTCAGGCTGGCACTCCATCCGCTGAGCCACACCAGCCAGGGCGTAGTCCTTTCTTTCTTCAGACACCTCCCTTCACTGGTCTGTGTTTCTTTTCTGAGGGGCAGGGCCCTCACCCTACTTTCCCCTGCGTGCGTGTCGCCTCACAGAGGCCGGCCCAGAGCGGGCTCTGCAACACCAGCAGGTGCTGCCCCTGCAGGACTGAGGGAGGCTCTTCCCTGTTTGCCTTTGCGACAGCACGGATGACAAGTAAAGTGGAGGAAAGGAAGCAGCAGACTTCCCACTGTTGTACGTTCTTTTCTTAATGCTGCTCACCACGCACAGACACGCACGTGCACACTTCCAGCGGGGCGCCTGGGAAGGTGCCCTGACACTGTGCACCTTTCCGAGTGACAGTGTCCTCACCCTGCTCGGCTCTGCTGCAGTGTGGGGCCTTCCCGGGTGGCGCCTGGACTTGGGCCGGTCAGGCTCTTCCCTGTAGCTGCTCTCAGGCCGGCTGCAGAAGAGGCGGCCAGGCGCGGCAGGTCCTCGGACAGCACCATTCGTCGGAAGCTGTTGAGATACCACGGGAACAGAACTCCGGTTTGAGTTGACGCGCCTGTCATGGGGTTGGTTTCACTGCACACCGTGTTGCTTCAGTCCCTGAGCCTGTGGAGGTTACCAGGGACCTGCTGTGCAGCGGACACCTGGAACCCTCGGGCAGGAACCATCCGGGGTCCTGCTGAGGCCCCAGCCTTCCACCCTGCCCTCCGCCTGCTCTGCCACCTGCTCTGCTGCCCGGCCTCCTCCCGCCTCAGACTCTGGTCCTGCTCTGCTGGGGGTGCCTGTGGCCACCACCTGACTCCTCATGCGGCCTCAGCGGCCTCCCTGGAGCCTGCCCCAGACAGATCGTGGCCATCTGCATTCTGGTTCCAAATCCTGAGTGACAGTAATTACACAGCTTCTTTTGGGTCTGTTCCCATCCTTGCAGGCCCCTCCCTGCCCTGTGTGGACTAGAGGCATCCCCTGGGAGTAGGTCTTCATCCCCTAGGAGAAGCTCAGGCTCCACTTCAGGCCACCAAATCCAGTGACAGCTCCCCAGGTGCCAGAATGTACAGTGAAGTTTAGGGAGCGCTGGGGTGGGCCACGGCCGCCTGCTGCCCGAGGGGCTGCATGTGGGCCTTCCTGGGGCCAGAGCTGTGGCCTTGGCCTTCTGGTCTGGCAGGAAGCTTGGAAAAGGACCTTGCCTTGCTGGCCTGTCTCTCCACCCTCCCTCTCTAACTGCCGCTGGGGGTCCGGAGAGATGATGGCAGGGCACTATCCAGAGTGCGCACACAGAAGAACTAGGGTGGGAAACGGGGGGTTTCGGAGGGCTCCAAAGAGGTGAGGCAGTTTGTTCAGGATCATGGGAGGCTTTGAATATCAGCTGAGAAAGCCGGGCCTGACCCCTCTGGCCCTCCTTGCTCAGATACCCAGGCCATCCTGCGCCCTGCATGCTCTGAGCTTGCCCCGCCTGGAGCTGTTTGTCCTCATTCTCTGGGGCTGCTTGGCCCGCGGACTCCTTTCCTCCAGCTCTTTGCTCTTCTCATTGCAGCCCTTCCTGCCTCTGTTCCCCTAAAAGTGTAACCCCTCCACGTCCCCACCTGTCTCCTGCTCCTTTGGCACTCACTTCTTCTCTGCAGCACATCCTGCCACCTGTCCTGCTATGTGTTTCAGTGCCAGTTTGGGTCTCTGTCTATGCCCACCCCCTCCTGTGTTCCTAGGCTGGAAGGACCAGGAGGGCAGGCAAGGCCCCCGTTTCTCCTGTTGGCCATGCCAGTGCCTAGCAGAGTGCCAGGCAGGCACACGGCATGGGTGGGTGCCTGTGAGGTGTCCCGGAGGGCAGGCGGCGTTGGCCCCACTGTCCTACAGGCTCCCCTCGCTGTTCGCCTCAGGTGCTCAGCGTTATTGGAGGGCATCGCATTACCTGGTTAATGAGTTCTGATCCCAAATTTGGCCAACCAGGCTTCCTTAGGCCTTTCCAGCAGCCTTCCTGCTGCCTGTTCATCCCAAGCACCTGCCCGTGGTCTTCCCCACGCTGACCTGGACCACCCTTGCTTTCTGCAGAGCACCTCGGCACTGCGGCCAGGCTGGCAGGACTGGTTCGGGAGCTTGCTTGCTCTCCGGGCCCTCCCCTCACCCCACAGAGAGGGGAGTGTCTCCTCTTCAGGGCCCCCCACCCGTCAGTGCAGAGTGAGGGCTGGGTGCAAGGCTTTCTGAGCAGGACGTCCTTGCACAGGGTCTGCAGTTGCTCTGCCCCCTGGAGCCCTTCACCCCGGGGTCTGAACTCCCAGCAAACATCTACTTTGCATCTGGCTGATCCAGGTTTGCTTTGCCTCATCTTTTCCAACTTCAGAATCTGACTCACTGTTTATAATCCTTTGTCTTTACCAGTGGGAGTTTTGTTGACTTCCCCCCACCGTCCTTTGTGGGTAGATTTAAACTAAGATAGGGGTTTTTCTTTTTTGGTATCATACCCTTGCATGCATTGGTGAAGAGGAGCTAAACAAGCTTTTAAGCAACCAAAGAATTTATTAAAAAACTGTTAAATCAGACTCTCTGGAGAGAACAAATAACAAGATCCCAAGACCACGAGTATATTAGTAAGCCGAGCAGTTAACTGAAATTCACAGGCACTCTGCCCCGCCCACATTCTGGTGAATTCTCAGTCAGACAGCTAGACCGGTGACCCCACCCACCCAACGCTTGCAGCCCTTGAAATTCCTGTCCATTTTAAACTTTACTTTGTTTTGATTGTGTGCAGTCTTGGACCCTTCATAAGGGCTGTTCATTTATCCATCAGTCAACTCTCACCAGCCTGGTTTTTACGTGATAAGTTTGCTGTTTTGTAAAGAGAAAAACAATCTCTTGGAGACATTCGAAGAGCCACGCTGACAGGACAACAACATAAAGGGAAGTCCACTCTGGAAACACACGTTCGTTTTCACCCTCGTGTGTGTCGACACACCACACGCTTCACACTGAGGAAAAAGAAAACAAACAGTTACGTGTATGCTGTTAGGAAGCAAGATTTTTCACCTGAAAGATAAGTCAGAGGAAAGACATTAGCACACACGGTGTGAGGTTAGGGTTGGAAACGGCAGGAATTCACGAGCAGTCATCTCTCCTTCCAGAAAGGACACAGCCCCCAGCTTTGTCCGCGGAGAAAGACTAAGAACAATGGGTCTCTGTAGCGTCCACAGTGTGTTCGCTAACACCATTTCTCTCTGAAACAAGAGCTGGGGCCTTGGAGAAATGGCCAGCCCCAGGTGCCATGGAAAGTGGGGAAGGTGTACCTTGGACGTGCAGGTGCACAGCGACATTTCCAGAGACCGTGGAGCTGCGTTACAGGGACTCAGCACCTGCCTTTGGTCCACTAGCTGAAGAAGACAGGACAGACTGGAACACATCACGTACATGAAAACACTTGTGTTCACAATAATGCTGAATGTGGAAGAACTTAGTCACTTGTGGAGGTTGCGGAGGCACCCATTCATTGCACCCATTGAAGTTCCCCTCCTTTCCAGTTTGGGGCATCTTTTGGGGCAGTGAGGAGTGGATGGGGGGCACTTTGTAGGAGAACCCCGGCCAGTCCGTGCAGACAGAACAGGACTGTAAGGAAGTCACTGTTCACTTCTGCCAGCCCTAAACGAGTAGTGGGTTTAGGCAGCCACCTTCAGCGGTTCTATACTGGACCCCACTAGCGTGAAAAGTTGGTAGAGTTGTGTGAGGATGTTGTCAGGTCCCCAACGCCAGAGCCCACCGACGGGTCACCGGAGGGAGGAGCCCCACGCCACACTCTACCTGGCGTTCCGCAGTGAGAAGTACGGCGGGCCCTCCGAAGTCATCTTGCCAAAAGAAGGTCGGCGGAATCCAGTCAAATGTCCAGGCCTAGCAGCCAGTCGAGAGGAAGTATGGAGGCCGGGGAGGTGTGGGAGAGACACAGAAGTGCAGTCAGCCAGTCCCGAGGCCAGGACGTGGGCAAGTGGCGAAGCCTGAGCGAGGCCATCAGCCCTGGGCTGTGTGCAGGCTTCATTGGAGCACTGCTCCCCACAGACCAGTTGTAAAGGAACATTTTTGAGATGCTCACGGATGCTTGATTGTGCAGTGCCTGTCAGATGACATAAAGGAATTAGAGTTCATCTCACTAAGCAGAATAGTGGCATTCTGGTTACTTTTGCAAAGGTGGTGGTTTAGCCAGTGGAGTGACAGGGAGTCAGGAATATTCAGAATGCTCCAGGGCAGCGATTTCTACTGGTGCACCCCAGTGCCTGCCTGCTGAGTCAGCAGCACCGACCTGTTTTCCCTCTGATGGTCAAGAAAATGACAACAGCCCACACAACAGTAGCATCCAGGGTGAGTGAATCAAAGTCATACCTTTTTTTTTTTTCCCAGACAGGGAAAAAAGTACCTTCTTTGGTGTGCTGCACAATTTCAGTAATTTTTGTGTTCCCAGAGGTGAGAAAGGTTGTGATTCTCGGCCGTGGGCAGTGCTGGCAGTGCAGCGGGAGGAGGTGGAGCCAGGCTGACACCATGCTGGTCAGTTTTGAAGCACGTCGGTATTCACTGCTCTTCTCTTCCTGAGATACGTTGGGGCACTTTCATTGAAAAAAGGGTTAAACATTTTAAAATGGGTTCTCCCGTGGATCTTAGAGTGAAAGCCCTCAGTGGGTGGGAGGTCGCCCCTGACTTGGAAGAGCACCCTGGTCGATGAGGAGCATCTGTGCTGCCTAGTGCGCCACCCCCCCCCCCAGTACACACCTGGAGTCATTGTTATATTTGTAGACACAGTCCGTGTTCCCACCCTGCCTGGTGGGTGCCAGGCACCGAGCTCTGCTGACAGGGAATCAAGGGTGAGATGGTTAGAATCCTGCCCTCTGAGTCGGCCTCTGAGTGGGCCCCCCGGCAGGGATTGCCCGAGAACGGGGCGCCTGGCCTGGGCTGTGAGGGAAGCTGGGAGCGTGAGTCATGTGGCAGTGAAGGGAGGGTTCAAAAGAGACAAATCACAGCAGCGGACGAGCAGTGGAGGGAAAGCGTGCGGGCCAATGGGCCTGCAGCTGGGGAGCCTCCTGAATAGACTTGGTCAGAACAATTCATGAAGGTCAGATTCCCCAGAAGCTTGGGGCCAACTTGGGCGCCTCCAGCAGGGCCCTACCTCTTTTATTTTGCCTTCCTGGTATAGGGCCTGCCAGACACTCGGAATATGTAACAAAGGAATTTACTCTGTGTACAGTGAGGGGCCCGATCTGAATGCAGCTGGGGAAGTGTGAGGATGATTAGAAAATATGAAAAAATCTCTGGTGGAACATGTGTCTGTTGAATAAAAATCAGGCTTTGCCATAAGTGCTCTGTCCCTCTGTAAATGCATTTCTGATTCAGGCGGCCCGTGTACAACGTCACACGGCAGGCGGGGCCCCAGATGGCAAGGGCGAGAGCCACGGAGCGATCTTAGTGCTTCTGGGCTGGCTGCCTCGGCTTCTCGAGAGCCCGCGTGGCACAGACCCTGTGTGTTATGCCTGTCATTCTCCGTTGAGAGTTGTTTTATAGAGGAAGAACCAGGGACATAGAAGTCATCTCCCACACCAGTGACAGCAAAGTATAATTAAAACCTAGATCTGTTTCAATTCCATCTTCAGCACGGTTTTTAAAAATGTGGATTGCAACACATTAATGGGGTATGAGACCAATTTAATTGATCAGAGCCAGAGTTTTTAAAAAATGGGATAGAAAACCTTTTAAGTATCACGTGAGAATTCAGCAAGAACTACAAACACTATAGTAAATATCGTGGCCAGTTGAGCCAGGTGTGTGATGAATACACGCATTATTTGGACACGTCCACAGAGTGTGTGTTTCTGCACTAGTTTCTGTACATACGTGTATATCAGGTTCAATCTGAAGTACATTTCTTAAGTGGGACAGGTTTAAAAACACTTGGCTTTACAGCGGGCTGAGGGAGCCAGCGGGTGGCCACACCGGGTTCTGAAGTCCTGGGATGGCGCACATGGCAGGGCTGTCTGCAGAGCTCCTGTCCGGCATGGGAGGGATGCACCCACGAGGCCAGGCCCTTCGTGGGCTGGCAGAACGTGTGAGCAGAAGCACTCGCTGCTGCCACCCTGGCCCAGAGTCAGAGGCTTGTCCAGGCCAGGGATGTGTTGGGTCCGCTTCCAGTCACCTCGTGCCCTTCCCCATCCCTTCCCTGGCTTTGGTCAGTGAGTTGTTTCACTTGGTAACAGGGCCTGGGAATGACCCCTGCTTCTGTCACTTCTGCCTGTGTGGCCTTTCGTGAAAAGAGGACAACCACCTTCCCATTCAGAAGGACTTGCTTGGTTCTGGGAGGTCACCGAGTCGGCTGTTGGGACTTCCTCTCCAGGCCACCTTTCCCTGTTCACTCACCGCACGGAGCTTGACCGCTACGGGACCACGGTCTCAGAGCAGGGCAGCCGCAGTGGCCCGCCGCGGTGGAGACCAGACCCCTGGCAGGCCCCTCCAGTCGCTCCCCTGAGAAGGGTGTCTGCGTCCAGGGGGCCACACACTCCCATCTGCTCCAGAGTTTCCCTCGGGGCTGCTGTCTTTTTTCATTTCTTTCTTTACCTCCGTCCGCATCAGGGAAGTTTCCAGAGCACGTGGATATGCTGGGCGGCCCGCTTCCTTCTGCAGGGGAGACAGGTCCCGACCTTGCAGGAAGCACAGTGCAGAGGCTCTGCTGAAGGGAGAGCGCCCACCTGGAACATTCCAGAAGACCTGGGGAGACTTCCTCCTGCAGGTGCTCTTTGCCAGTCTGACCTACTACCCCCGTGTCTGGAAGCTGGCTTCCTTCCTTCTTAGAGTTCCATGTCTCCTGAGCCTCTTGTTTTTTAATGATCATGCAGTGAAACATACTTGTAGGGAGCTATACAATTATTTGAATTTCAAAATACAGGATGGGACAAAATCAGGTTTACAGTTGTTCACGTGGAAAATAGTACAATAATAAGTAACACAAGAATAAATTGTTTTGTGCACTCACCACTGTAATCCTTACACTCGTGGGTCCGTGTAACCACCAGCATGTGATCAGGGTCCAGAGCAGTTCCGCCGCCGCCCCTGACCCCCCGGGCTCCCTCTTTATCGTCACATCCCTCCTCCACCCTCCTCCCCCCACCTGTGGCAGCCAGTGGTCTCTGAAGGCCTCACATTCAGTACATGGACTCTCACTGTAGGTGACGTTTGGGGGCCGACTTCTCACCCATCACAGTGTCTCTGAGAGTCACCCTGTGTGTCAGACGCTAGTTCCTTTCTGCTGCTGAGTAGAGAGAGCCCTGTTGTGGTAATGTGCCGCGTTTGTCTCTCCTCCCACCCACCGAAGGACACAACGCTGTCATGAGGAAAGCCACTGTGAACGAGGGGCCTCACTCCCCTGAGGCTGCTCCCGGGGCTGGGACTGCGGGGGTGTGGGTGCCTGTGTCCTCTCGTAGGAAGCGGCCCTTGCCAGAGCGGCTGCGCCGCTTTGCTTTTCCACCGAGCGGCCTGTTGGATTCCACTTGCTTCTCATCTTCACTCCCACGTGGTGGTGTCGGTGTTTTCTGCTGGAGCCGTTCAGATAGGTGTGTTGTGGCACCTCCTTCTGTTTCAGTTCGTGCTTCCCTCGTGGCTAACGGTGCTGGGCGTTCCCCATGCGCTTAGTGTGCCGTCGGCATTGCCTCCTTGGCGAGGGGTCTTGTGCCCCTTTTTGGGTTGTTTGTTGCAGAGTCCAAGAGGTCTGCACGTGTCCTGGGAATGTTAATCAGATGCGTGATCCTCGCTGTGTTTTTAGTCTGTAGTTTGTCTTTTTATTTTCTCAGCTCTGTTTTTGGCAGAGAAAGTTTTATAATTTTGACAAAGTTTAGTTTATCAGTTTTTCCCTCTTTTGGTGGCTCAGCAGTTAGTGTAGTTCTAATAACTCTACTCAGTTCAGGATCACAAAGATTTTAGGTTTTCTCCTAAAAGTTTTGTAGGTTTATGTTTTCCACGTAGATGTGTTCTGTTTGACTTTGTGTCTGTACAAGATGGCAAGTTTGGGCCAGGTTTCTCTTCACCTGTGGACGCCTGGTGTTCCATCACCACTTGTTGTGTGCCGCCCGTTGGGTCGCTCTGGCGCCCTTGTGCACGTCACACAGCCCGGGTGCAGGTGTGTGCCTGCACACGTGTCTTGCACGGCTGGTCTTTGTGTCTCTTCGCCAACAGAACCTCGTCTCGGTGACTGGATTTACTTCAAGTCCCAAAGTCAGGTCATGTGGTTTTTCCGACTTTGGGTTAGCTATTCAGCCTTTTCTGTCCCTTTGTGTAAATTTTAGGGTAGTTTGTCTGTAAGTATAGAACCCCACTGTGGCTGGGATTGAAACTTTGTGAAATCGCCTGCTCACTCTGGGGTGAATCTGTGCCCTTTCTACATTTCTTAGTCTTCCAGTCCATGAACCAGGAAAAGTCTTCTCTTTACTTAGATCTCCCCTGATTTCCCTTGTTAGTGTTTTATAGTTTTCAGCATACAGGTTCTGCATGTCTTTATTAGACTTATATCTAAATATTTCAGTGTTTGAGGGGAGCTAACATGCAGGCACTGTGAGGGTGCACAGCAGGCTGGTGCTTGCCGAAGGCAGGGGTCTCACCCAGCCTTGGCCAGGCAGTTCTCTGCGGGAGCGGCAAACACCCACAGCGTAGGGGCTGCAGGGATCGTCCCCCTTTCCATGTAAAGGTTAGGAAGTGGGCTGTGTCGCACCTCATCCCCCGCCACCCACAGACTTGCCAGCCACAGCTCGGCCTTGTACAGCACTTCGCACTTTACAAAGCCCTGGCACGTGCCCGTCGCTGTGCAGGTGTGTGGAATAAATGGTCTTTGCTGCAAACACTCTTTCAAGAGTCATGGGTTGTATGTGACAGAAATCGGTAGGTGATGACAGTGTCCGTGTGTTCCAGGAGCCTGGGGAATGGTGAGTCCCCTCCAGACAACCTGGAGGACCGGAGAGTGAATCTGTCTGTTTCTGAAAGATGAAAAGTGGCTCCTGGCAGCTGGGCTGTCAGCAGCGGTGTCTGCCTGGGGCTGGAACTCCGGCCTCTGTGGCGAGTGTCTGTTTCTCAGTGTGGACAGTCCGTGCGGCACCGGTGAAGGAGAGCACGTGGGGCCGGGCCGCAGCGCTGCACTTTCATCCCTCAGCCGAAGGAGGGAGAGAGCAGGCCACTGCATTTCCCAGCCGGCTGAGCAGCTGGGGGCGGCAGGGCTTCCAAAGGGCTCTGCTAGACGGTGCGTGTGCTTTGCAGGTTGTGACGTGTGCTATGTACAGGGTGGGCCACAGGGGGGTCACAGCTGTGGGTGCCTGGGCACAGAAGTTCTTGTATTATTGTTTATTAATTACATTGTTATTTTTCATATGAACAACTGTACACCTACTTTTGCCCCACCCTGTATATTTTGCTGAACCCTTCTTCACTTTTTTCCTTTAAAAATTTTCCCTTTCAGAAAATTTTACACATCATAGCCGTACAAGATCTTTCATACAATTTGCAGAGGTCTGTGAACTCCCTGGGACCAACTTTTGGACCTCAAAGTTAGAACCCTGCTCTAAGGGAACTGGACTACAACCAGGAAGAAATTTGAACTTGAAGGACAGGTGGATCTGATTCTAACTCTTGCAGGTGTTCAAGTGCAGGGGACTCAGTTGCTTATTTAGTGCTGTGATTTGCAGTAAGAATAACTGAACCCCAGTTTTCTCTGAACAGAGAAAAATGATGTGAACATTGCCGTATCTTGCCATGTATAGGGCACACCCTATGGTTCCTGTGCATTATACATGGGATTATGGTGCCCACTATTACACCCATGGTGTGTAATCATTACACCCTTGTATAATGCACACTTGTATTTTTCCCTCAAAAGTTTGGGCAAAAAGGTGCACATCATACATGGCAAAATACAGTAGATCCTGCAGGGTCGTCGTGAAGTTTATCAGGTGGTGCCCCGGCTGCCTCTGTGACAGTCACCACAACACTCAGTGTTGTGGCTCCTTACTGGTCCTCAGCATTTACATGCTGATTAAAGTAGTTATCATGCCAGTGAGGCTGAGACAGCTGTGGGGTTTTTTTTAAGTTTCTTGGTGGGAAAGACTGTGCCTCCCTCAGCTTTTTATTTTGCCGTATAACTTTAAACATAATTTTTCAGTAAGTGTATTTAGTTGAATTTTTGGAGCCAAATAATATTTATGTTAGACCTCCAAATAACAAATACCATTGAACTAGAACGAGTATTAACACATGTGAGTAGTAACCTTAAATAAACCAAAAGGCTACTTTCATATTTTGAAAACTTACTGATTGGACTTTTCTATTTAAATTCGACTGTGTTACTCCTCAGTGGCACCTTACTGAGGTTGGCCAACTTGATAAAGAAGTCTGCCACACCTTGTTACACACCGAGTGGCCTGGAACCGCCAGGGTTACCCAGTTAGCGCAAAGTGCACTTTCGCTTCTGTTCCACAGTTGGTACCAGAGCTGGGGTTGGGTGGATATTGAAACCTTTGTGAACCCAGAATTCTTTTATGATGATGGAATATTTCACATTTAATATTCTTGGTACGGAGTATATATTCAAATATTTTACCAGGTATGTGTTTTTATACAGGTTCATATAATATATAAAATGCATTTCTGTTCCAAGAAAAATATAAGTGGTAAACAGTTGGGAGAGAGCTTGCATATTTTCTTTTATGATCCTGTCTGATGATTAATGCATTTAGCTATGTTCAGCCTCACGTTTAACCAGGCTAGTGTTTAGTTTGGGTTAGGCTGTTTTGCTTATGAGAACAGAAGCGGCCAATCCCGTGCTCTGCCTGTCTTCCAGATGGAGTCTTTGCATTGTTTCCAGATCACGGTGCTTAATGCAAGGTCAGATTTTCTTGTGAAAACAGATTTTGGATTAACTCTGTCTGTGCACTTGCGCACACCCTTCACACCTGCCCGTGCACTTATGCTCCAGCCACCTGCAGAGGTCATGGTTCTCATTTCAAGCTGCCAAAGAGGGGGCTGAAGCCCTCCTGAGCAGCACAGGGGCACAGACCCAAATTCTGAGTGCGCGAGTACGTGCACCCCCCTTTCATGGAACCATGAGGGTCGATGGGGAGAGCAGGTGGGTCTCGGATGCAGCCCAGAGCAGCCGAGTCTCTGGTTCTCATCATTCTGCTCTGCTCGACTGTGGTGAGGACCTGGTGCAGGGCTGGCTCACCACTGACTGTGGGCCTGATGTCGAAAATAAAGTTTTATTAAGAGACAGTCACAGCTATTCCTTTAGAGTTGCCAATGGCCGCTCATCTGATTTACCAGCACAGCCAGGCAGCCGTGACAGAGATGACTGTGTGGCTGGCAAAGCCTAAGGTATTTATTTTCTGCACGTTTCTAGAAAAGAATGTGCCGACCCCTGATATAATACATTTTTAAAAAGTAATACACAAACAATGGTTGAGTCTCAGCTCTGCCACTGAGTGACTGTGTGACCATGGTCATCTTTGTGGCTTATTTCCCCCTGCACATGGCATTGATCCATTCAGTCAGTGAAGAGTGTGTGCTGGCCACGGGTCGAGCACTGTTCTAGGCTCAGGAAGTCAGCAGTGAACAGAACAGATGCAAACACCTGCCCTCGTGGGACCCGCATTCCGACACAGTCTTTGGTGAGGGGAGTGAGAGCGCATCCTTCCCAGGGAGGCCGAGGTGGGCCCACGCGGGTATGAGCTGTCAGGATGCTTCTGGGCTCAGGCAGTTGTGAGTCGAATATGTGCCCAGTGGCACCAGGTACTGCTGTTATCCTTCCAGGTGCAGGGCTTGTCATGTGTAAGAAAGTAGACCCTCAGTTCAGGGTGACGCCCTGTGCACTGTCCCTGAGCTCTTTATGATGGAGACAGTGAGGGACCAAAGTCACAAGGGCACACCTGGCACCTTTGCCTCCTCCAGAGAATAGCCCACACGGCACTCTGTGCGAGCTCCACTGTGGGGACAGTGGTGTCCCTGGGTCCCACCCGGAGCAGTGCAAAAGTTCACAACTGTGCTTGGTGCAGAGGACTGTGCAGACAGAGAGGAGGACAGAAAGGAAGGGCTGGATGCCTCCAGTCTCCTAGTATTTATGGATAGAACTTGGAGTGAACTCTCGGAATTGCATGCTCATTCCATGTTTTAAATTCTCGTTAGACATTAAATTGCTTGGACTTCGAGATTTTTTGCGCCCGCATAGGAGCAGGGAGAAAAAGGACTCTGATGTAAGGGACAGCATCAGAGGTGGGGTTATGTTTGAAGACTAGAGATCAGTACGTGAAAATGTGAAATCGATACCGGCCTCTTTATGTACATTGGATGTTGGTAGCCTGGTTGAGTTGGTGTTTGTACACGGGGTCCCCGGACCTGTGTTCTACATTTTCTCCTCGGGCGCATGTGAGGGCAGGCAGAGCTCATCGTTGAACTTGGCGAGTGCACAGTGTGAGTGCAAGGCGTTGGGGGCCTGGGCACCCCCGATTGTGTGACTTGGGCAGAACAGTTTTGCTGATTTTCTCACCTGTAGAATAAGGAGATTGAACCATGTATTTTCCAGGTCCTTTTCAGCTCTAATTACGTGACTTGTTAATTCTCGCTCCTGCTAGACGCTGTCCCTTCCCCCTTCCCACTCTGACCCGACACCTTGGGCATCCGTGTTTCTCAGTGCAGAGTACATAGTAGCGGAGCAGCAGGGCCCCGCCCTCGTGAGGAGTTGCCCATTTCCTCCTCTTAATCAGTTCTCTTCTGTCACCCTCCTCTGTGTGCAGGGGTGTGGTTTTCATGGACTGCAGGTACTCCCCAATTCTGACACCCCGACATTCCCACGTGAAAGTCGGAAGACTGGAAAGGGCTGAAGGAAGCGGGCTGTGGCTGGTCAGCTGGCTGCTCTGCTGGCTGGTTGATTGTAAGGCGGGGTTTAAGAGGCGAGCCTTGCACTGCAGCTCTCAGGAGGTGTCGCTGTCATCTCCTGGGGCACTTACTCAGCGAGTCCTCCCTATACAGCCTGCCCCTTGGCAGGTGACTGCAGGAGATAGTCACACCTGGAAGTACACGTGGTGTGAAATGACCACTCCAGGGCTGCGTCTCGCGATCACAGACAGGAAGACAACAGCCAAAAGCTATGGTTTGTGACCTGGTGGAGATGAAAGGAAATCCATACATACTTTTTGGAAGTTGAAAGGAAAAATCATTTGTATTTTATATGAAAACATGCCATTCTTTGAAACTTTCATGTTTAGGATATGTAGTTATTAGCAATATATTTATGAAAAGGCATTGGTTGATTAAGAAGTGGAGTAGGAAAATATAACTCAGTGATTCTACTAATCAGGAGCACTGCCTTTAAAAATATTAGCTTAATATTTATGACTTTTAATGTCTGTAGCATTCCAAATTCATGAAATTCCAACAGAAAAGGCTTTAATAGATCTAAGGGCAGGCTCTGAAGTTTGGAGCTGCTCATCGTCAGCCCGCATTGTGCTGTGCGTTTGGAAGGCAGAGCAGTGTGAGTAAAGGCCTCCTCGCTGCCCACTGGAGAGTGTGGCCAGGGGTGGGGCAGGGAGGCACCGAGGTGTGCGGTGGTTAGGAGCTCTGCTCAGAAGTCCCGGTCCGAACCCTGGCCCTGCATGGGCCTATTTGCTCCCCAAAATTAGGACAGCAGAAGTCCTACCTCTGAGGCTTCTTGGCAGGATTAACTCAGACAGTTCATGAACCGTGAGCAGCACTGGGCGAAGCCTTAGTAAACATGAACTGCAGTTGTCTTCGTTTGCACAAGTGCATTCTGATCTGCCTCTGAAATCCAAACCCAGATTGTCTGCTTCTTTCCTTGTCTCCTAATGGAAGTCCTTTGGCATCTTGAAAACAGAGTGTTGGGAATGGCACTTCAGGTTCTGGATCGAAATAGTGTGCATGCTCTTCTCCGTCCGTGTTGCTCCTACTGCGTGTGTGCATCCAGCCGCAGACCCTGGACACTGTGGCGAACACCAGCCCGACAAGGCTCTGAGAGGTGGAAAGCAGGGCAGCCTGCCCAGGGACCTGGGGAACTGAGCCGCAGCCCGAGGTGGGTTCTGTGGTTTTCTTTGCGCCCCGCATATCTCAGGCTGGGTGCTGTGGGAGCTGTCCATCCAGAACCACCAATGGGTGTGGCCAAAAAGAAAAAGACAAGCCACCAGATCAGCAGAAGCTTGTCAAAGGGCTGAGAAAGAGGCACCTTGGCAAGACAGACTTTTAGACCATAACCACCTTCTTCCCAACAAACACCAGGGAAAATGTAGCCCCACCCTCATCAGCAAAGGCCAGCAGGGAGCCTAGACTTGAACCTTCACCTGAATATAATGAAGTCGCCCTCACCCAGCTGGGAGGTGTCACAGGAGACTGGGTGGGGAGCCAGGACTCTCCTTCCCCACTCATGAGTAACAAGGCCTCCTCCCTCCTCTGCACAGCTATTAGTGGAGGTCATGTGGGAAGCTGAACCCCACCTATTCGAGAGAGCTGGTCATGAAACTGGGGTTTGACCTTCTATCCGGCAGTGAGGAGGCCCTTTGCCCTCACCCTAGAGTGTCAAAGGAAGCAGAGTGGAGGACCTGGACCTTCACCGCCACGTGGCAGTGACAAGGCTCTGCCCCCCCTTCCCTGTCCCCGTGCCGTGGTGTTATAGAACCAGCTGAGCCAAGATCCACGGTCCCCTGAGGTTCTACCCCCAAATGCCTTGAGTGCAGTTGACTCGCATGTTATACCAAGAACAGGGAAGTCCCCACCTGAATGATGAAAGGTGATCAGCAGGTGCCAGAACCTGGGTGACACGGGCGTCAGAATGACCTGACGAGGGTTTCAAAGCAGAACTCGGAGACGTGCTTCCATGAGCCACTAGGAACACTTGAAGCAGTGTAAAAGGAAATCTCCGAAAAGAAATGGAAGATGTAAAGGAAAGCCAGATGGGAATTTCAGGGCTGACAAATGCAGCAGCCCAAGTTAAAGTGTAAAAACCCAAGTCAGTGGGATCTGCAGCACAGTGGAGAAGACGGAGGAGAGAGTCAGTGAACTGGGGATGGAATAGGCATTACCTGTTCTGAACAACAGAACGCAAATGGCCTGGAAAGAACTGGCAGGGCCTTGAAGATGTGCAGGGCTCTGATGAACGGCCCGCCACTCTGTCAGCAGAGGCCCCGGAGGAGACGAGAAGGAGGACGGGGCCGGAAAAGAGTGCAAAGGAGCAGTTTCCCAGCTTTGGCAAGAAGCAAACGGACAGACTCAGGAAGGTCCCGGATGGGTTCACAGGTCCTTACTTTGGCGTAAGTATTGCGAATGACCCACCTCGTTGGCCCTGCTCACCCGCCCAGCATGTCTTTTCTTCCTGATGACTGGAACCCACGTGCTTTGTCTTAGGCCATGTTATGTCAACCTGAGTTTTCAATAAAAGCAGGACAAGAGAATTTCTTTGCTACATATCTCGCTTTACTAAAGCAGCACTTGACTGGGTATATACCCAGTAGAAATGAGCGCTTCTATCCACAAAAGTCACACACGTGGGCGTTCATGGCAGCTGTGTGCTCCCCAGCCCAGAACTGGAGGCAGCCAGACATCCTCCCATTAATAGGATGGACACGTTGGGGCAGGGAGACTGTGCGGTAATGCAAAGGGATGGGCCATTGTGGTCGGCAGCAGTGTACATAGTGAGGGGAACTGGGCACAGAGTGTGCGGCAGGACTCCGTTCACCGCAAATTCCAGTAGAGGCAGCAGTAATCGAAGCTGACAGAGGCTAGAGTTCTAGCAACTGTGAGGGGTTGCCAGCTGATGGGGGGCGTGTTGGACCCTCTGGTCCTCGGATGTTCATTGTCTTGGTCATGTGCGTACATGTGAAATTCTCTAAGCCAGGGGTCCCCAACCTCTGGGCCTCTGCTCGGTACGGGGCAGGGCCTGTGAGGAACCGGGCCGCACAGCAGGAGAGGTGAGCTTGAATGTGATGTGCTTGAGTCATCTCAGAACAGCCCCTCACTCCCCATTCCCGCCCCTGTCCATGGAACAATTGTCTTCTGTGAAACTGGTCCCTGGTGCCCAGAAGGTTGGGCACTGCTGCTCTAAGCTGTGCCCTTCAGATCTGTGCGCTTTACTGCAGTAAGCCTGGTGTTTGAATAGAATGTGTGTGTTCTGAGTCACACGTCTCTACATAAGGCCTCTCTGGTGCCTTCGGGGTGAAATGGAAGGTTGGGAGTGGGATGTGTCGCAATGCTAAATTTTTGTGAAGTGAGTAAATAGTTGTAGATTAAAAGATGCTCGGGCTTTAGCAAACAGAGCAGGCAGTTGTGGAGAAAGGACGCAGAAGTGACGCTGAGGTGCTCCCGGCAGGCTCTCTGCGCAACTCCCCAGGGCACCGGACACATGGCCCGGGTCCTCCTGTGGGGAGAGCTTGGCGCTAGAGGCCCTCCTGGGTCTGTGGGGACTGGAGACGCTGCGTCCTCGTGGTTCTGGCTGCTTCAGGGCCTGGGCCCTCCCTGTCACCATCCAGGGCGCAGCGTTTCCCCTTCTCAGTCTGAGCTCCCTCAGCTGTGCACTTTGAGGTCTTGCAGCACATTGAACATCATGTCAACCAGCACGTCTTCCCTGAGGACCAGAAACACCCTCCTGCAGTCTGAATGGTGCGCCTTTTAACCCTAACGGGCCTGGGCTTCCGTCTCATGTGGCTCTTAGACAAGCCGATGAACCCTCATAGACCTCACTTGCTTCCTCTGGAAGGCAAGAACACCCACTCCTACCTTGTGAAGCAGTTACGAGCGCCCGGTTTGGCCTGTGCCAGTTTGGTAGGTAAGGAGCTGTGTAATCAGTACGCTTCCTTCCTTTCTCCTTCTCCAAGTGTTTTCCAGCAGAGGTGGTGTTTCTCACAGTAGGTGTGTTTCTGAAGTGTCATCCTGACTTACACATTCCACCCTGGTAATCTGTGCCTGGAAGGTGGCAGTGGGCCTTCCACGTGGTGCTCTTCAGAGGCTGCCACAGGCCATCAGCCAGTCACCATTCCTAGGTGGCAGGCCAGGGGCAGAAGGACAGGCTATTGGGCGGCCTTCAGAGCAGGGCCCGAGTGCAGGCCGGGCCACTCCTCTCCACGCTGTCCTCACATGCTCACAGTACACCTTCCGGGCCCATGTGTGCTGGGGTTCCAGAGCTGGCTGTAGACTCCGCTCAGCAACCTGCCTTGGACACCGTGGGCTCAGAGGTGGGGTCTCCAAGGCTACATTTGCCAGCGGCTTGGAGCTCATCATGATACAACGGGCAGCTGAGGTTCCGCCCACGGGTTAAAAATTAACAACTGGATGTGCTCCAGACAGAACTCTGTTTGTTCAGCCATTGAGGTGTGACATGGTAGGTGATGCATTGTGGGTAGGAATTACACCCCAAGTAGCAGAGGTGGAACGCATATTTTTTAAAACTTGCTCTATGAGTTATTTTTGTCTACATGTAGCTCTGCGTGTCCGCGCAGATGTGCCAGAGCAACTTTCCCGAGCTGCTTTGTTTTCTCGGTGTGGACACGGTGCTCGGAGCCCCCTCTGGGATTCCTGCCTTCTCAAGTCAGATCTTGCGGTACTTCGGGGAGGGTTTAATCTTGTGTACTCGAGTGCATTAGAGACAAATGCACTTTCTGATCCATATTTTCCTTGCTTCTGCTTAAAAACAGAGGTCTTTCATCTAGCTCTTCAAATATTCAGTGGCCAGCTTTTGATGTTTGCTTAATTAAAGTATCTTAAAGAAATGACAGTAATGGAAAAATAAGTCTGTGCTTCTACTTTTTTCTTGTGGTTCAGCAAGTTTAAAGTTCTTTACAAAGAATGCAACAAAAATGTCATAAGTAGAAGGATAAACAAACAGGCGGTATCACTACCTACCATTTTATTGAGCACTTTCTACCGGCCAGATCCGCTCAGGATGGGCTTCCTCACCACCTGCTGGTGGGCCCTCTGCTGTGCCCAAGAGCTTGCGGCTCAGTCGAGGTCACGGGGCCAGAGGGGCAGAGCCCCGGCCCAGCTCCAGCCTCCCCACTGCCCAGACTTGCTCTGTAGCAGCTGAGGAGCTGAGGGACTGGGAGTGCAGGGCAGGGCGTGGCCCCGTCCCGTGGGAGGGGTTTGCTCGCAGCCTGGGAGCTTCCCTCCAGCTCAGGAGACGTTCCCATCCTGGCTCCTTCACGGACAGCACCTCCGCGACACCCAGGCCCTGGCGGTGTGTGGGTCGGTGTGGAGGCAGGTGAGCCGGTGGGTGAGCGGTGACCGCCTAGCCTTCACCCACCTGGCGCTCACTGCATTTCTGCCGAGTGGGAGGTATTTCGTCCTCACTTATGTGCTAGGCTACTGTCAACACCTGCTGACTTCCCTGGTTATTTAAACAGAGATCTTATCTGCTGGGTGAAGAATTCATGAGAAAGTGGCACTGAAGTCAGATGCAGAAGCTCACTGCAGAAGTGCCGGTCCATCTTCCCGGAATGCGGTGCCCGCACTTTAATGTGTCCCTCAATTCCGTCGTTCTCGGATGTGGGGGACCTGAGCCGACTCAGTCCTGCTGTTCTGGAAAAGCCTCTCTATTTTCCATGCACACTTCCAGAACGCAGTGATGTCGCCCTGTCATTGATTGTGGGATTGGTGTCACTGTTCTCTCTGAATTCTCTCCCAAGTGCACCTGCCGTCACAGCTGCCACGGGCTTATTTATTTCCCACCTGCTTGTCTTGCCCCGAGTGCGGACTCGCAGGGTCTGGTCTGTGCTTGGCCCTCGCCACGTCTCTGCGGTAACACCACGGCCCTTTGTGGACAGCAACACCAGGCTGCGCAGAGTCTGTCGTCTGTGGGAACCTGGACACATGCTCACCCCACCATTGACCATCTGCCCTGCCTGCCCCTGGGCTCACCTGTTAGAAGGGTCGTTGGTTCTTCCTCAGTCAGGTTCCAGAACCCACTCCAGGAGTAACTCCGTGGCATGTTTTAGCTGGTTGGCCAAGTGTTACTATTCAACACCTTTATCTCCCAAACCTTAACTTGCAGAAAAACTTAGGCAGGTGGAAAAATGCTCAACCTCCTTGCTAGTAATAGAAGACAAAATAAGCCCCCAAACTATGTATTTTATTTATTAAAAAGTAACTTTCTTTTTTTAATGTATTTTTAAAATATTTTATTTATTTTATTTTTTAGAGAGAGGGGAAGGGAAGGAGAGAGGGAGAGAAACATCCATGTGTGGTTGCCTCTCATGTGTCCCCTACTGGGGACCTGGCCTGCAACCCAGGCATGTGCCCTAACTGGGAATCGAACCAGCCACCCTTTGCTTCACAGGTCTGTGCTCAATCCACTGAGCTACACCAGCCAGGGCTAAAAGTAACTTTCTAAAAAGTCGCGCGCCCGTCAGTAGGATCGAGTGGCACGGGCAGTTCTAGGGCGGTGTGTGCTGGGAGAGCCCATTCGGGGCTGTTGGTGGCGTGCACTTGAGTGCGTATGGTTTTACCTGTTGACTCTTGGGAATTTCTCCAAAGGGAGTTCAGCAGAACAATGAAAACATCATTCGCTTGGATGTTCGTTGTATTGTTGGCTAGAAATCATCAAATGCCCTGCAAAGGGGAAGGTTAAACAAATGTGGATGGGTGGGATGGAATGCTGTGTACCATTTGAAAAATGCACATTTTCAAAGAATTTTTATTATCAATAAAATAGGGTCTGTATGCAAATAATTCCATTTTAAAAACCGTGTATTTGCATAAAATGTGTGGTTTGGAGAAACATAGACTAACGATGTGCATGGATGTATTTGTCCCAGTTTCAGAGAAAGGGGTCAGATCCCAAAGAAAAGGGGTCAGACCCTGGAGCACCGGCCTGGGCCGTGGGGAGGTTTCGGACGTGTCCTCCAGCTAAAACGGACTTGAGTTCCCTTGACTCCAGAGCTGACCTTTCTCTAGTTCTTTGCATGGCTCAGGTCTCAGTTCCAATGTCACCTGCCTACCGTGTCCACAGCAGAGCCGCTGTCCAGAGGGGCGGCCTGCCTTTTCCTTTCTAGGCATTGTCATAGTCCGTAGAGATGGGTACGTTCACTGCCTCTCGCTCACGCACTCTCAAGTGCCCGTCCCCCTCCCCCAGGTTTCCTGAGCGCAGGGACCTTGCTCACCTGCACTGGGGCGTGTGCAGGTGGGACTGGTCTCAGAGCTGTTTGCCGCCTCCACACACATGCACGTTTTGTTTTTTGTTTTTTTTTGCCTGTAGTTACCGACATCTAAGGGCAAGGCTAGTGTGCAAGGAAGAGTGAAATGTGCTTCATGCGATTGAAAACCCCAGAATCTAAAGAACAAGTCTGACAAATAAGTAGCTCCCCCACATACTGTGGACTTCCTATAGCTAGACTCACTGACCTGCTTGTCCCCACCTAGGAGGGAGTCCGTGCAGGACCTACAGAGGCCGGGCTGTGGGGTTAGTGCAGCAGTCGCCCAACAGAAGGGGAGGGGTGGGGTCTTCTGCTTCCCACGTTCTGTCTGGTCTGTTTGATGCATCTGTCGGTCGGCCTCCTGACCGGGTGGTCAGCACCCTGCCTCTGCCAGCCCCGCTTCTGCCTCCTCCTGGAACCTGGGGTGGGCGGGGGTGGGGGGGAGGCGGGGCCCTCAGAAGACTCCTAAGTGGGTCAGATGAATGAATACCTGGACCAAATTAACCCCCGAAACACTTTGACCTCAAGGCAGAAACTCATTCCATATTAAGGTGCTCCAATGGAAGGCCTAAATTCACTGTAATAATAAAATGCCCACAAGAGATACCCTATATTCGAATGTTAATTCTATCTCATTATCTAACTCCCAGGGAGATACTAAAATCCAAATATTACATTTCATTTTAAATTAAAGTCCAAAGATATTAAAGTGAAATGCTCTGCCCCTGTGAGTTGAAATTCAAAGAAACTGAAGTTCAAAGTGTATTCTCCTGATTCTTATTCTGCCGAATCCCACCTGGGGGCTCTGTGGCTGGTGAGGGGTGGGGGCGGGGAGCGGGGGAGGAGCCAGGGCTCTTTCAACAACTGGGCCCGTGTGGTGGTTTCAGGAGCCCCAGCCCCGAACTGCTGACGACTCACTCCTTGGAGAAAGCCGACAGGGCCCAGGTTTATCGAAGTGCTGCTCCCATCCCCACCCCCAGTCTTCTGACAGTCATCACCTCAAGCAAAGGCGTGTCCCCAGAAACCAGCACTGGCCCCTGTTACCAAACCGCAGACCACAGCAGAAAGGCTGTGACCTCTGAGACAGAAGTGCTGTGAAGATCTTGGTTTCTGCTTCCCCAGGCCTGCAGTGTGTCCATGACTGTTGGTGGCCTGTGCGCTGGCAAGCAAGTTCTCACTTGTTCCCCGGTCTCGATCTCCTGAGTAATTCCAGCGAGCCCGGCCCAAACCAGGCATCTCCTCCCAGGTTGTGTATGGCTCCGTCACAGTTCCTGTTCTAGTGACAGTGGAAATGCTCGTCCCTTCTCTCCGGTTCGCAGTCGGAGCACCCACTCCAGGTGTGCTTTTCATTTCCCTGTACGTCCTTCAACCTTTCTAGGTCATGTGTCCCATTCACATCTGGGTACCCTCTCCTTTCAGAGTCCAACTTTGGCTCTGAAAGAATAAGTCACTGTTCCTCTGTCCACATCAGCCCGATGGCTTCTTCTGTTGTCGCTCTCCCACAGCCTCCACGCGGATAGCGAGACAAGGCCTTTCCCACCACTGCAGCTCCTCCCGACTCCCGAACAGGCGCAGCTCGCGAAGGCCTCTGGTGACGGCAGGGGCAGGGTTTCGCCGCGTGTGGTGTCTCCTCATCAGTGTTTTTACTCTTGGGCTCCAGCCAACTTTCCCCCCAGGTGTGATGTTGACCGGAGGTTTCTGGCACCCAGCCCTTTTCAGCTTAGAAAAGCTGTCTCGTTTTCTGAGAATTAAAACCAAACCGAGAATAGGTGCTGAACAGCAGATGCTTTGCTTGTGATACTGAGATTATTAGTTCATTACTGAGGATAATGACATTGTACATTTTCTGATCTACATGAAGTTCGTAATGAATTTTTGTAGCATGTTTCGTTGAGGTGATCTGATATATCTGGGATGGTTTTTACAGTGGTCAGGGGTCTCTGTTCATAAATGAAGCAAGCCTGTAATTTTCTTACTGCTCTGTCTTTTTCTGGTTTGGAACCGCATCGTAGGGAACTCACAAAATGAGCCGGGGCACTCTTTCTTTTTCTGTTGCGTTGAATGACTCACAGATGTGACTGGCGGTCTGTTCCTTAAACAGGTGGCAACGCCCACTTGGAGAGCCGCCTGTGACTGTTTTTGTCTGAGGGCAAGAACCGGTTCTGTTCAGCCTTTTTGTTCATTGTGTCAATTTTCACATTTTCTGTTTTTCTCAGGAATAACTATTCCATCTAGATTTTCAGTTTTTATAAGGTTTATAATACTTTATGTATGTTTCTATACTAATTTCTCTCTTTTTATTCTTTTTTAAAATCGGCATCTTTTTTTCTTCATCAGTCTTCCCAGAGTTATTCCATTCTGTTAATGTTTACAAAGAAGCAGCTGCTTCTGGTTTCGGTTAGCCTTTTTCCCATTGTGTTGTTGCTCTGACTCCTTGACTTGTGCCCGTCCGTCTAGAAGGACAAAGATAAGAGTGATAACAGGTTTCTCTCCAGGAACAGAAGTCAGTGAAATGATATCATTAAAATGATAGAAGAAAACTCCCCATCTAGACCTACCCAGCCAAAATCTCCTTCAAAATTGATAAGGGAAACCCACCTAGGAGGGAAACATAAAGACATTTCCAGCCAAGAGTTGAGGGCATTTGTCAGCAGAAGTGTCGAAGGACATGCCAGGCGAAGGAGAGAGGTGCCCGGGAGCACCTCTCTGTACAGGGAAATCAGACAGCACTGGGAAAGTCAAGTACGTGGGTAAAAATAAAATGCCTTCCTGCTCACCCCTTAGTCATCGAAAATACAGTTGGCTCTTTGCGGCAGTCCTCCCAGGAGCGTGGTTTGAGGTTCCTATGTGTGGAAGTAAAAGGTGTGAGATCAAGAACGCGTAGGAAATCTCCGTAGCCTGCCTTCTAGAAAATGAATGTGTAGTTCAAAGCTTTTCCCACAACAGAACCTTCGGCACACGTAGTTCTGGCAGTGAGTTTTATCAGGCACCCGGAAGGATGCCCGTCTTTCTCTTTCACAGAATAAAGGAGGAGGGAACGAACACTTTTCAACCTATATTATGCGGTCAACAGTGTATTCGTCTTGATATATTTCAGGCAGAAGCCTTCGAAGGAAAAAGACAATCTACAGAAACAAACATTCACAGAAGCATGAACAGAAACAAATGTTTTCAACATTAACTCATCGAATTATGTTCTGTGTAAAAGGGTAATGCATCGTCATGAATGATGATGGTTTATCTCAGCCATGCACTGTTGAGTCAACATTAGAAAACTAAACATGTTGATTCCCATGTATTTAACAGTGAAAGGGGGAAAGAGACATGATTATCTCAATAAAGAGAGGAAAAGCATTTGACAAAATTTCACACTAATTCATAATAAAAACTTGCAGCAAACTAAGTGGAAAGGAGCTTCTTAGGCTTGATAAAGGGCATCTATTTCTTAAAAATTCAACAGCTAATTTTACACTTTATTAGGAAAGACTGCCTAATAAAGTGTACTTGTTGCTATGCCTGAACCTCAGGAGCAGGGCAGGGACATCTGTGCTCACCACTCTAGTTAGCACTGTGCTGCGGCACTCACTGATCCTGAAGGAGATGGACACTTGTTCTTCCTCTGCAGTGAACAGCCACCGTCTTTGAAAGCACACTAGTAAGAGAATGAAAGGCAAGCCCCATAGTAGGGAAGGTGCTCTCAATGCATGTGCCCGGCACAGGGCTGACTCCTGTCCCAATTACAGAGAGAACTGGGACTGCTCAACAAGAACAGACCGGTCAGTGCAGTGGGCAGAAGGCCTGCAGAGCGCTTTACGCGGGGTTCGGGAATGGCTCTTAAGCCCCCGATGAGATACTCCACACCGCCAGCTGTTAGACAAACGCAAACGCATCACCATGCGATGCCCCTTTGCGTTGCAAAGGTGGGTCATACCAGGTGCTAGCGTGTCTGAGGGGCCTCGTGCCTGATGGGAGCCTGGCCCAAGCGTGGTCACACCCACCCTACTTCAGTGCGAGGACCCTGCTGACCTTGTTCTCGTGTGTTGGTTTGGAGGAGCCTTGTCAGGAACATGTTTACCCAGTGCTGGTTAGGCACGACATCTGCGTGGGAGAGCCGGTCCTGCGTGGTGGTGTGCTCTCGCCTTGCTTTAGGGCTTTCTTCATTGTTGTTAATTTACCTTTCAATGGGAGAACAGCCAGAATAACTGAGGCTCTGTTTTCTCTCCACCTAACACATTTTTCCAAAAAGCTTAGATGTTAGGGGTGGGCCGGCACACTTCGCAGTGTCTTGTCTGAGGTTACTGGGTGGGAGAGAACAGTTAGCAAATCAAGTAGCTGTCCCACTGCTTATTCTTTACTTCCAGAGGTGAAATGTAAGTTGGCTTAAGCTGGTCAGGGTGTCTGGCTGCGGCGTCGACGGGGTTTGGCTCCTTCATACCAGTTACAACCTGTGACTCGTTTATTACGGGTCTCGAATCAGTTCCCAACATGTTGGATTAAAAAAACTTCCTTTTTTATGAAGTGAGAACAGAAAAAAACCTGTTAATTTCCTAATTGTTCTCCCTGGCCCCAGATGGGAGCTCCGCACAGGCAGCTGCTGTGGCGAACTTGAGCTTGGTAGTAACAGCTGTGCTGTCTGTCACTCCTGAAGGTGTTCCATCCGTGTGCTCTTCTTCTAGTGGCCTACCCTGTGTTCATTCTCAAGTGTATAATGATCTGTCTGCCATAGGTCGCTTATGTCGTAAACATTTAATGAGCTCATGTAAAAATTTGTGTCATTTCAGAATTCATTGCTGTGAGTGAGAAATGTTTAAGTGAGGAAGCCCAGCCCAGTTTGGCCACAACTCTGTTGTAGCTGTCACTCACTGCCTGCCTGAATTTCGGTTCTTAGCACGTGACTTTATTTCTCTCAAAGAACATCTTAGCCACTTAGCACATACGAGAATTCTCTCTCCTCTGGAAAGTGTGTTATTTCTCTTGCATTGAATAATAAAGGTCCTGACTCCTTACCCGTCCAAAAAACAAAACAAAAAAATGGTTTTTGAAAATACGTTTACAGTTTTGCCTAACACAGATCTGAGCTGCATGCTCAGCTGGGTGGTAGCCATCCTGCAATCCTAGCCTTCAGGGGCTTCCACTGACCTTGCTGTGGCCAGTGAGTGTCCAGTGAACAGCTGGGACCTCACTGACGTTGCTGTCACTCCCACTGCTGTCACTGAGAAGTCACTGTGTGCCAGCCACACATTCTCATTCATTCCATCCTTGGTCCCCCTGAGAATTGGTCCCCATCATCTCCACTTTACAGATGAGGACACTATGTCTTAGAAGTTTGGGGACCTGCCCAGAGCCGTGTGACTCAGAAGGGCCGTCCGACCAGGCTTTGACCCCGAGCCTGGCTTCGCAGGGCTGGGGCCTGTCTCTCCTCGGCCCTGCCTCCCAGGCCTCGAACCTCTGGCGCCCTTCTCGCCTGCCTTTAGCAGTCGCTGCCCAGCAGCCAGAGAGCTGGTCTCTCCCATGGGACCTGGTGTGCGACACAGTCCGTCTTACACTGCAGTGGTCATGGCTACTAGGGGCAGGTGTTCTTTAGGAAAAGCAAACTGTATCTTGAATTTATGCTAACATTTCTAATGTAAATTCATTTTTTATGCTGCAAGTATTGGTTCTTAATGATTAATCACCCATTTGCTGTAAACTAAACACGTACGCAGTGGGTCAGAACAGCAGTACACCCAGAGTCGTCACGCCCAGAAGGCCGGCGGGTCCTCAGGTCCCCGTGCAGTTCTCCACGCTCAGGACGCACACACCTCCCTGGAGACGTGGAGCCAGAACACTGGGTCATTCCCACGAAATGAGTTTGTTCTGTTTCACGTGCCATCAGATTAATTTGTTCCTGTTTTTGTAACTTTATAGATTTAATTTGTAAAGACTCTGCAACATACACACAGGATTCCAGAGTCAGAACTGTACGGCCTGGCACGTGCACAGAGGTCCGGTCTCTGTTCCTGTGTCTTTGCCTCACTTGCCCTCCGGAGGACCACCACTGGTTTTTGCTCAACCCTTTATTGTGTCCTTTTGGACTATAGGAGAATCTGTGGTTCTGCCCCTTTCTCCCCCAGAGGTTCATGTACGAGCACTTTGCTCTTCTCACTCGCCCCTGCAGCCTGGCCGTCCCTCTGCAGCGCCCGCTAGCGAGCTTCCCCCTTGGCGTTCGCAGCTACAGAGACGGCTTCTGCGTTCATGCCACGGCCTCCTCACTGGTCTGTGCTGGTGCCCGCTGACTTGTTTGCACGGTCTGTGCTGTTACTGACATTGCCAGCGTTCACACTCACTCGTTAGTCTTCAGAGCCTGCTGACCCAGGCCACAGTGCCTTGCCCTTCTCACCCGCAGGGGTGGCCACACCGAGACACAGGCCACGGTAGGCATCAGTGAGGGCATGGGGAGGTCGGTCGGGGCCCTCGTGCGTTGCTGGTGGAACTTCAAGTGGCATGGCCAGTTGAAAAACCATCTGACAGTTCCTCAGATCCTCAAGATATTGAATATGGAGTTACCTAAAAGCCAAGTAATTATACTACTACTAGGTATGCAGCCGAGAGAATTCGGTACACGTGTCTGCTCAGAAACATGTGCACAGTTGTTCATAGTAACATCAGCATAATAGCCAATCAGCTGGAATAACTCACATGTCTATAACCTGCCGAACGGGTAAGGAAAGGTGGTATATCCAGACAGTGGGGTATGACGCAGCCATAAAGAGGAGCGGAGCACAGACACCAGCTGCGGCACGGTGACCTTGGGAACCGCTGTGCCCCAGGAAGGGAGCCTGGCACAAAAGGCCCCATGTGGTGTGATTCCGTTCGTGCGCAGCCTCCCGAGCGGGCAGGGCCCTGGGGACAGACAGTGGTTGACGGTTGCCGAGGACCAGAGGGAGAGTGACTGCCAGTGTGCGCAGGGATTCTTCTCGGGGGTGAAAATGTTCTAAAGTCAGATGGTGCCGACGATTGCACAGCTTCGTGAGTGCACCAGAACCCACTGAATGAAGAGGGTGGGTTGTATGGCCCGAGAACTACAATTGCAATAAAACTGTTATGAAAGTGTAAATTGTGCTACAGTGAATCACCTTGTGCAAACGTAGTTTGACGTGACTGTGTATTTGCTCTGCAGTCCTAGAAATGGGGTCACTGGGTCAAAAGAGTCAATGGCACGTGGTTTGGCCGCATCCTGCCCGGGTCTCCTCCTTGGGCACTCCATTCAGCATTCACCCCAGCAGTGAACTTGGGTGCCATCTCCCTGTCCCCCCCCCCTTCCGCAGAGTATGGTCGCACAGCGTCTGCCGCTCCAACCACGGAGGACGGTCTCCCCGGGGGATGGTGGTTCGTCTACTTGTCCTGTGGTCTTTATGGTTCCCCTGCATTTCTCTTTGTGTCTTTGCTTTCTGTGTCTTGCTCCTGCGTTCTCGTATTCCACCCATTTTTCTATTGTATTGTTGGTCTTTTCTCAATTTGTAGTTCTTTTTTTTTATGTTAAAATATTAACCCTTTGCCTGTGATATCTTATAAATCATGTTTCCAGTTTTCATTTGCCTTTTTAAAAACTCTGGTGAAACGTGTTCCTTATTGCTTCTGAGCTTTGAATCGTAGTTAGAAAAGCTCTCCTGTTCCTGGCCAAGAACGGTTCACTCACCAGCACTAGGAAACTGTGTCAACTCAGGTTCATTTGGAGTTTGGCCTGGAGAACAATGTCAGAAGCAGACCTGCTTTTATCCTTGTTTGTGTGGCTACCCAGTTGCCCAAGTGTTTTTGAGGAAGAGGGGAAAGGAAAAGTATTACTTTCTGTTTATGTGTCTGTTGTTAAATGCTTCTGGTTGATCATTGCACGAACAGTATAGCAATGAGTAAGGAACTAAGGGAGGAGAAGCAAACCGCCACACCCTCCCCAGGTGCTGCCGTGTCTGAACGTGTCCTCCCTCCCTGCAGGTCGGCGAGCTGGACGGCATCCCCCTGATCCTGGACAGCTGCAGCCTGGACGACAACAACCCCTGTATCCTTGCGTGTGAGCCACAGGCGGCAGTCCCTGGCCCCTCTTCTGGCCTCTGTGCTGCCTGGCTGGCCAGCTTCCTGGTTGGCTTGCCCCTCAGAACGGGGCCACGTGCTCAGGTTGTGGCTGGATGACCGCTGTGCGGCGTGGCAGGCTGGAATTTTCAAGGTGAATGGGATGCTCCAGGGAGAACCGCTGTGGTAGCACCAGACTCTCGTTGTTAATGGGCCTGTCCTGGGCCCCTCTGTGACAGAAGTGGGGGGCTGTGGCTCTTGTCCTCACCCAGGCTGAAGCAAGCCACCTGTAGTCTTGGGTCCTGGGGTCCGACAGGCACTCGTTCACCCAGGAGCCGCACAGCGTGCTGTGGTTTGAGAGACTGATATTGGGACCTTCCCCGGTGAGAGCCAAGCCCAGCCCAGTCCTTGCCCTGCTGCCTATGGGGGAAGGGGGTGGGCAGGTGAGGCCAGCGGTGGGACATTGAGAGTGGAGCCTGTGGGAACATTGAGAGGAGCGCAGCCCAGGAGAGAGGACACGTAGGTGGGGTGTGGAGGGGTGCATATGGAAATAAAATCCCTCTCACTGGCTTTGTCAAGAGCAGAAAAGGTGCTGATGGCAATCAAGTGTTTCAAGTAAGTAGGTCAGAAATGCTTATTTGTGCCAAAGACACTGTTACTTGTTTGATTAGTGATGGGAAGTATTTCTCAGAGAACACGAAGCCCGTCAGCCTATCAGGGACGGACAGGTCCTCTCCTGGAAGCCTCTCCTTCCAGGTGAGACAAAGCTGGTGCGGTGTGGCACAGTGCCATTGGACTGGGCTCTGGTGGAGCTCTGGAAGTCTTTAGCTCCAAAAATGAAAGGGAAGGAGGAAAAGAGAAAGCTGCCCGTCACAGGCGAGCGTGAAAGAGTGTCCAGGTGCAGGTACAGATGTCGATTTCCTGATGAGGAGGGTGATTTATCACGGAAAGAGGAGCCCGCCCAGTTCACTTTGTGTGCCCTGCACACCTGCTGGAGAGAGGCTCGTCTCACCGGCCTGTGGCGTGTAGCCGAGCCCGGGCCTTGGACGTTGTCGCACACAGCACCCCAGTCTCCCACCGCCTCAGCCCCGCTGCCTCAGGCCGTCCTCTGTCCCAGTGCTCCTGCGGAAGCCTCGGCGAGCCTGTCCTGTGTGTCTGCACACACTGCCGTCTTCCTCCCTGGCACACCACGAGGTCCCCACAGGTGTCATCGTTCTCCCCAGGGAGGAGATGAGCAAATGCACGGTCTCGGCAACTTGCCCCGAAGTACAGACCCAGCATCTAAGTGCGGCAGGCGCCTGGTTCTGGGTCACGTGCTTACACTGCCCGCTCACCAGTCGTGGGAAGGGGACAGAACCCGTTCAGAGAAGCCATGGTAACTTGTTCCCAGATGCTCTCTGGGCCCACAGAATGACAGGCAGTCCTGTGGGGAGGCTACTGCCACCATCCAGGCAGAAGTGACCTGGCCGGAGCTGGGCTGGGAGCCCCGCAGGGGTGAGGCGGAGTTGCATTCTGGGTGTGCTCGAGGCTTTAACCGCCATCTCCACCCCTGTGGCTCCCACACCTAAACCAGACAGACTCTGAGTTTCAGACGTAGTCTAACAGCCCACTGAACATCTTGTCTGTCGTGCCCGCATTCCAAACCCAGCACATCCAGAGTTAAACTGTCGCTGCTATTCTTCGAGAATGGGTGCTGGTCACCGTCCATGTGGGTGCTGGGGCAGGAGCCCGGGAGTCACAGTGAGGCTGTTTCCGTCAGGTAGAAGGGTGGACACCCAGATGGGGGACACCCAGCAGCACGGCAGAGTGCGCCCGCGCTTGTGGCCATGATGTTGGCAGACCTGCCAACAGAGGTTGGCCAGAGGTTCTGAGCCAGAAGTTGTCTCTCCCGTGAGTTATTTGAATCTTTTGTGAAGTAACTAAGCTTGGCTTGGCAATGATACCAGTTCAAATTTGCTTTCTAACCTCTTTGAATAATTAACACCAGCCAAGCTTTTACTGAACTTTAATTTCAGTATTTTGAGTTAAAAAGCAAGAGATACTTTGGATGTGCTTCGATAGGGGTAGTTCTGATGTTAAATATCAGTTAATAAAATACACCCGCTCTCTGGGTCTCTGGGTCGACTGGCTGAGCCCGTGACTCAGCTGCACTGGGCGGGGGTGAGGGCCTGCGTGCCTTTGGACAGCAGTCCCGGGCCCCCCAGAAACCTCTGTTTGGGGCCCTGCAGGAGATCTTTGCTTTCTTTTCTTGGCTGCCCTCGGGGGTTAGCTGCTCCAGGCTGGCCGATCAGAGAAAACTTGTCCAGGAACGAGGCTGGAAGGCTCACTGCTGGCCCATTTCTGGAGGTGGATTCTAGAGGCGAGTGGCGATTTCCAGTTTCAGGGAAAACACGTCTCCTTCAGGGGATGGATGACTGGGAAGGCCCGTCTGGGGCTGCTGCTGCATCGGCCCCACAGGCCCAGCCAGCGCCCAGCTGTTCAGTCACCCGCGCACTTGCGGGTCACCCACAGTAATGACACAGTAGCAGACGCCATCGGAAAATTCCAGTTGCACTACCACAGAGTCAATTTCTTATTTGTCAGTTTATTGTGGCAAGTGGGATTTTTTGTTGTTGTTTCCAAATAGAAACAGCTGAACTTTATTTGAAATGTTTTTCTTTCATTCTTTTTTGATCTATGTTTTGTTCAGCTGTCCTTGATGTGGGTTTTTTAATGTTGTTTTTATTGGAGGAGGAGGGTACAGGGATAGAATGAGAGTCCAAACAGCGTTTGGTTTGGTTTTTTTTGTTCTTTCTTTTTTCCCCCTTCCTTTCATTCTTCTCTCTTTCTTTTCCTTTTTTTTTTTTTGTTTTTTTGTTTAGTATTGAGAGACCTCATTTGTACATTTCACATGCACAGAAATGTAGTCATTCATAGGAACAATAAGCAGTATTTTTCCTTGTAAACGTGTAGAGCATAGTATCAACAGCATCATCTCTGGGGCCAACAGTCCCAGGCTCTGCCACCTCTTACGAGTTTTAGCTTCTTTGTCCGTGGAATGGGACCTGCCCCACAGGGCTGTGGTGAACATAAACTGCCATTGTGTCGTGAATTGTCCGGCACTCGGGTTCTTAGCAAACAGATGTTCTCGTACAGAGATCCTGGTGCAGCCGCCAGTCCCTACGAGGAAGGTGCATTTTCAGCTCCGTCTGTACTATGAGTCAGTGTGAAAAGTCCAACAATAATAATGATGACAGGAGTATCAAAACAGAACAGGATTTCGAAACGGGTTCACACACACGCAAGCAGGCATCACTGCCATTTGGAGAGGAAGGATGGTCTTTCCCATAAATGGTCTTGGACCACTTCAAAATCCGTCACAGGGAAGGCGTACTACCCGCCTTGACCCCCTCACAAATGTTAATCAGGATGAATCACAGACCCCAACATGACAGGGGAAACCAACAAGCTTCTGTGAGGAATCGGAAGATGTGGCTTTTTTCTCAGGGTAGGCAAAAGTTTCTTAAATAAAACATAAACATTGTCACTGAAAGGCACCAACTAGAAGAGGGAAGACTTTGAGAAGATAATTGCATTCCATAAATCTGACAAAGGCCTCACACCCATGGTGTGTGTGTAAAGACTCCTTCAAAACAAGGGAGAGACACTTCCGCTTTCTGAAGTGGACAGAAGAGACGGGCCCTTCTGCAGGAGGTGCAGCTGCCGCAGACCCTCTGGGAGGGTTGGCAGCATCGTTCCTCCAGGACGTGCAGGCGTCCCCCACAGTGGGGGACCCACCAGCACGGCCAAGGGGAGGCTGACTGTGCCTGGCACGGCCTGGACTCAAGTACGTTTCTGGTGGGGATGTAAACTCGAATAATCCCTTTGGAAAACCGCATGGTGGCATCTGCCAACACTGAATGTACAGCTGCCCTGTGGGCCAGCAGACCTGTGGCCAGGTGTGTGCCCAAGAGGAGTGCCCACGTATGTCCATCTGGAGACATGCAAGGACATCCCCAGCACTGTGGCTAATTGCCCCAAAGCAGAAGCAACCTAAGTGGTCATCAGTAGAATAGATGGCTCATGGTGGCATGTGGAAGCAACCGAACGTTTCTCGGCAGGGCGGGTGGATAAGTGGAGGGGTGTTCACTCCAAGCAGCACTGCACAGCAGGAGAGCAGGGCCAGGGGCTCTGTGGGTGAGGCTCACGGACACCACACTGAGCCAGAGGGGCCAGATTCAAAGAGTATGTGCTGTGGGACCCGTTCGTATCAAGCTCAGGGGCAGGCAGACTTTGTGTGTGGTGACAGAAGTCAGGATAGCCATCGCCTTGGAGGAAGGAGGTGGCTGTCGACAGCAGCCCGTGGGGAGCTCGTGGGGGCTGGGCGTGCTCTGAGCTGGATGTGGATGGGGTTCTGTGGAGGGGTTCCATGAGCATGTGCGCAGAAGAAAACCCATCGGGGTGCACGTGCGGATGTGTGCGTGCCGTGGCTCTTCCTGTTAAGTCGTTAGAATTCATTTACCAAGTTACTTCCAGCCGTCAGGTCCTGTGCGGTGCCTGTCACACCCATCATTGTAACACCTCCCTTCGTTGGGAATGTTATTTCCATTGTACAGATGAGCAAAGTGCAGCTCCGAGAGTTGGCTCCCTGACTTGAGCTTCGTCCTCCCAGCCCGGGAGTGCCAGGGCCAGCGTGCAGCCAGGCTTGCCCGACCCCGAGCCTGTGCTTGGGTCCCAGCTCGGCTGATCAGACCTCCGTGCGGGCGCCTCGTGTGCTCCACGCAGTGTCTCCTTCAGTGTGCTTTCTGGGAGCATGTGCATGCAGCTGCATGGGTGCAAGGTCTTCACTTCACCCTGTTGAGCACCTCGCACCTCCTCCCCGCTTGGTCTCACCTTAGATAACGATCAGGGGAGGCCCCTAAACCCTGAGATGGTGGCCTTCTTGGAAGACAGGTGCCTCTCCTGTTGCCACTTCCGCCTCCCGTAAGACCTTAGTCGTGTGCTTTCCCATGGAGTTTTCCCAGGATCCCCCTTAACTGAGCTCAGAGCCCCATCTGGCCTGTGGTGGTCTGGCTGTGCAGTTCGCCGCTCCACGAGCTCTCCCACGAGGGGGCTGGTGTGTGGCTCTTCCCCTCCAGGAAGCTGAGCCTGGGTGGACTGGTGCCATCTGGCACCTGCGCCCTGAGTGCACAGCCCACTGTGGACCCCCTGGACCCAAGGGAAGGTTCCCAAGTGTGTCCCAGAGCGTGCGCTGTCGCGTCTTCTAAGGAATAAACACACACGTGCGTGCACACACACCTGGGGCCTCTGCTGAGCTCGTGTCTTCCTGGCACAATGTATGGAGTCTCTGCAGCTCTCGTGCACATTTTGGAAACTCGCGACGTTCGTGTCACGTCCTGGGGAAGGCAGGGATTTCAGAGCAAACGTGAGCACACGGGCCGTGTACTGTTGTAAAAGCTGTCAGTGATCACCTGCACTGCCTTGCTCCGCCCACCTGGACCTCAGAGGCCATGAGTGGCTGGGAGAGCTTTCGGCTGATGGCAAGGGCTGTCCTCTGTTTGTTGCTGTGTCCCCAGGGTTAGACAGCTGACAGACATTCAGTCACCATTTCATCATTATTGTACTGACATTAATTAAAAACCAGAAAACCTCAGTGCTGTTTTGCTTAAAAAAGATAAGTTGTTTTATCCCAACAATTTAACTTCCCTTTTTAAAGCCTGTCATTGATCTCTTACCGCTCACCTAGTGCGATTGAAGATGTGCAAACCCAGTCCTTCTCCCCCACCAAAGCACACCAATGTGCACACACAGTTTCACTGGTGAGCGGAGGCCTCCCCCGCGCCCATGTGAACTGAACAGGTGTGGGGCTGAGGAGCAGACGATGGCATGAGTGCCACTTCCAGGCTGGTTACAGTGTAACCTGCCACCACCGAGCAACCCCCCCCACACACACACACAGGTACAGGCAAAGTCATTGTGGAAATGGACCCATTCCAAATGGTGGCGGGAAGGATACCTGTCCTGTACAGCTTTGTGGTCTCCCAGCACCCAGTCCCCCAGGGCTCAGAGCCGACACCGGGGGTCAGATGCAGTGACAAAAGAGGCTGCCCGGAGTGAGCTTTTGCTTTGTTCCGGTGTCTTGGTAAATAGACTATTTTAAGATGGGACGAAATTAAATACTGAGATCATACTCCTTCCGACTATGCCCACTTGGATTTTAGCTCTGTGCCCTCAGTGTCCTTGGTCACACTGAGGATTCATGTTGCGAGCGGGGTGGGCAGCACTTCTGTCTGCCATCGCGCCTTCGAGTCCCACAGCCGTGCCTGTGCTCGGGTTGTGCCGCGCTGAGCCTGGCCTGCTCGGCTGTGTCCCCGTCTCTGTGGCTCGTGTATGTCCGCATCCGCTCTGTCCACTCGCTTCATGGAGAGCAGGTTGCCTGAGTGCCTGGCGCGGATCGCATAGGCTGCAGGGGCTGTGGAGCTGCTCCCTGGCCTTCCTGTCTGTCACTTGAGATGACGTGGCATTTTCTTAATGTGACTGTTCAGGGGTCACTCTCAAACGTGTTAAGTGCTACCCTGTACAGTTCATGGTGAGGCTAGAACGAAACCTTATGCAAACAGCTCTGGCCATGAATTCTTACCCTGAAGGGCCTGCTCCTGTGGACTAAAGGGAGGCTGTCTGCAAGTGTGGCACTGGGCCACTCTGGGAACCCATGCTTTACCTGAACGGGTTCGCCTTAACCGCCTTCCATGGCATTTGGGAGTTTGCGAGCTTGAGAAAGTGTTTTTAATTTAGAAGCAACACAGAATGTTTACTCACTGTTCTATCACTCTCCATTTTTCCCTTTGTGTTTTTCAGAAAAAAATGTTTTCTTTCAGAGCAATTTTACATTTATAGCAAAATTGAGAGGACAGCAGACAGAATTCCCCTGCATTCCCAGCCTCCCCCCTCCCCGATCATCCCCAGTGGAGGGCACATTTGTCACCGTTGCTCAAGGTCTGCAGTTCAAGGCTTCACTCTTGGTGTGGTGACTGCCGTGGGTTCATCCAAATGTGTAATGATGGGCGCCCACCATGGTAAGGTCATCCAGGGTAGTCCCAGCGCCTGAGAAACCCTCTGGGCTCCGCCTACTCGTCACTCCTCCCACAAACGTGGATCCTCTTTACTGTGTCCATAGTTTTTGCCACTTACAGTTGGAATCATACATGGGTACCTTTTTCAGATCACCTCCTTTCACTTAGTGATATGCATTTAACTTTCCTCTGTGTCTTTTCACGGCTTGCCAGCTCATTTCTTTTTAGGGCCGAATGACACCCCATTGCCTGTACAGACCAAGTACAGTCGACCCTTGAATGACGCGGTGGGTGTTAGAGACGCTGACCCCCGCGCGATCAAAAGTCCCCATGTGCCTCTGGCTCCCTCAGAAACTATAACGGTCTGCTGCTGACCGATGACACAAGCGGTTGATGGGCACACATTTCGTGTGTGTTACGTACACTGCAGTTACAGTAACGTAAGTGGAGAAAAGAAAATGCCGCTGGGGAGTCTGCAGGAAGTCGCACTGACGGCCTTTACCGAAAACACCTGTGTGTCGTGGGCCGGCAGGGTCTGGCTCATGTCGCTCAGGGGTCGACTGTCCTCGTCCTTTGGAATCGCTTCCTCTAACGATGCATTTACGTTCTGCACACCTCCGCAGTTTCTCTGTAGTGTCTTGTCAGTGTTGACCTCGTATTTCAGAAGTTTTTCATCTGACATACGGATTAGACTGTGAAGTACTGTCAGAAATAGCCTGAGACTCACATGTGCGAGAGCCCTCAGACGCTGCCCCTGTGGGCCATCCTTCGATCCCAGAGAGCTGCTGCCCGCACGGAGCGTTCTGGGCTCCCCCGGAAACACGTTTGGCACACGGTTTGTCCATCACACAGAAAGCCTTCCAGTACTCGGTCACCATTCCTCCCCGCAGTCCCTGGGCGGTGCGCACTGGGCTGTGCACTGGGCCTGGCCTGTCCGGTGGGGAGTCCCTCCGTAGCTCGTGGTCATGGCAGCCCGGGGCGAAGGTTGGCCTTGGGCGGAACGGAGGCCTGACCACCTGGCGCGAAGTGCTTGCAACCGTTCCCCGCACGAGGGCTGTGCTGGCAGGGGTCGTCGGGCACATGCGCACGTCTTCACACAAAGGCAGTTGTTTGCTGGTTTTTCTTTTTGCATTTGCCTTATTAAAAATGATGACTTCTGGATATGTCTAGGGTGTTCATGACTTTTCCAAATTATGCCTTTAAAGGCGATTGCTACACAGGATTTATACTTTGTCAGACGTTGAGAGACTGGGTTGCCGGAGTTGGACACAGGGAAACGAGTTCCAGGCGACTCTGACCGATGTCAAGGTTTTGGCCTGACGTGACCTCACAGAGACTGAGCAGTGACAGGAGGGTCTGGTCAGACATCGGCGTACCACAGCCTCTTCAGCACGAGTTCCCTGGCTGGTGTGGTCTGAGCTCGTCATTCTTAGCAGGAACTGTTGTTATATCCTTTGAACCACTTATTTTTCCTAGAACCAACAGATTTTTTTAAAAAAAACAGAAAAGCCCTCTTGGGTGAGTGTTGGCACCTGTGAAGGAATGAGCTCAGGGAGTAGGTGCTCGTGACGTTCTTGTGGAGGGTGTGAAAGACTCCACGTGTTCTGCCGGGTGCCCGTGCCCTGGGCCCGTGTGGAGCCCTGGAGCCTCCAGCTGAGGGAAGAGGACGCCAGGGCTCCCAGACCAGCTGCGAATGGCACATTCAAGCTGCGAGGGATGGGAGAGAGCAGAGGTGCCCCCGATGGGCAGTGGGGCTCTGGGGGGCTCAGCCTGCAGGCAGAGCTCCAAGCTTGCATCTTGTGACAACCGAGGATTCTGAGGAATGTGGAGGAGGTGGCGGCAGCCTCCCCAGAGTGAGGCCTGGGGTAGGAGTCGGGGGAGGGAAAAGCCTGCTGCAGCTTCTGCCGCTCTTGTCTTCTGGTTTTGTGGCTTCACCTCAGTCCTTTGCTTGGATAATGGACCCAAATCCCAGAAGTGTAAAAATAGAGCCAACTTTTAGATATTCTCCCCTCCCCCACTCCACCCATCTCTGGCATGAACTCCTCCGAGACAGAGAGAGTGGGCTTTGGGCTCCGGGAGGCAGCAGGCAATGAACTCCAGCCATCCCAAGTCAGCCTGCACCCCCCCGACCCCCCACAGTGGCTCTGGGTGCCCGTGAGCCGCAACAAAGGCTGCTGGGGAGGGGACAGACCTCCCCCTCCCCCTTCCTTGTGGGGTTGACTGAGCTCTGGTGAGAACAGGCTCCGTGCTGGGCAGATCCTCACTGGGAGACAGCAGCCAAGCCAGGGCCAGATTAGGACGTTGACCAGGCCCTGCCCTGGAGACCTTTGCCGGGACTGGGGCCAGCCTCGCTTTTACAAGGGACTTGTCTACACCGAAGCTCAAGGAGCGGTGCCCTAGTCCAGGGCAGGCAGAGGGCTGTGTGTCCGGGTTCAGGGTGGGACCAGAAAGTGTCCAAGCCCTGCCCCAGTTTTTGAGAGAAACCAAAATCCATCCCAGTCAACGCTGCCTGTGCTGTTCTTCCCACCTAAAGCACCCCAGGCACGCGAAGCTCTTCCTCACTCCGGCGCTTCCTCAGGTGGATTGGGATGCTCAGGAAACCCTAGCAGGTTTCTAGAAGAGAACCACAGTGCAAGTACCGGCCTCCCCACCCTCGTGCTTCTGAGCTCCGTGGGCAGGTGCCTGGGCTGCGAGCAGGCCGCACCTCCGCACCTCCACACCTCCCGGCACCCTTCTGGAACTCCCCCTCGGCGGAGCCTGCAGAACTCGGGAGAGTTTTGAGGGGACGGGGCAGTATGTCAGCACCGGCCAGCCGACAGAGCATGGGAACTGCATTTGGCGAACCGACCCACCCTTCAAGTCTCCGTTCCATCATCCTCATCTTTCACAACTATCTGTTTGGGAATATCACGTGCATACCAGAAAGTGGAAAGAGCGTATATGTACTGTTTGCAAATAATTATAAAGTAGACATATGTACCCCACGCCCAGGTCAAACAGAAAATTCTGCCAGGCTTTGCTGAGCCCCTTCCCATCACAGCTGCTCACGAGCCCAGCTCGGGTCAGCTCGACCTGCCCTTCTGCTGTTAGCTCCACACAGCCCAGACGACGGACTGGCTTTAGGTGGCCAGTGTTGAAATGTCTGTGAATGGAGTCACGGTGTGTGTTCGTTTGTCATCGGTCATTCAAAATTACGATTGTGCGGTTCATCCAGGTCACTGCGTGTGGTTTACTGTGGCGTCCATCGTGAGAAAATTCAACACGTTTCCATTCACTCAGCTGCTGGTGGACACTCGGCTTAATCTCTGCTTTAGGGCCCCAAACTAAGGCTGCTGCAAGCATCTTTGCACTGTGCATGCACGAGAGTCTCCTTCCAGGTGTGGAGCTTCTGTGGCCTGCAGAGCTTCAGCTTTAGTCCAGATGGTGCAAGACTCCCCGGAGTCGGCTTTCCCCATTCACACTCCCGCTCGCACGCGTGGCGATTCGTTGTGCTCTGCCTTCTTGCCAGTGACTGATGCAGACTTCTAGATCTTTGCCTCTCTGACGACTATGTTGTGATGCAATTCTAACTTCTCTAATTAGTAATAAGCAAATTTTTATGTTTATTGGCCATTTGGGTTTCCTGTGTCATAAAGGAGCTATTCAATTGGTTTTTGCCTATATTTTTTAAATTGATTCGTAGGAATTCTTTTATATTCAGTATCTCAGTTCTTTGTTCATTTTTGTGTATTGATAGAGTCTTTCCCGTCCTGTGGCTTTTTTTTGCTTTTTATTTCCCTTACAGTGTTGTTTTATTATGAAGGTGTAACTCAGTAAATGCAGATGTGTGGGAACTGTCTCAGCGTGTGTGCCCCACCATGTAACCGCCTGGGTGAGGACATTCCTCCCCCGCCCCCACCCAGGACCAGTCCCCACAGCCACGCCCTGTTCTGACCTTTGTGGTGCTTTGATGAGTTTTCTCTCCCCCTGTGCTTAGTGGCTTTTGTGTCTTACAGAGACCCTGAGGTCATATGAATATTCTTCTGTGTTTTTATCTAAAAGCTTCACAGTTTGGCCTTGCCTGTGTAGATCGATAATCGATTGGAAGTTAAGGTAGAGGCTTCGCATTCTGGGGTTTCCCCTGTGGCCGTGCTGCTGTCCCCGCACTGACGGGAGCTCCCTCTCACTATGGCCACCTGTCATCAGCCCTTGTCCTGCAGGCACGCCTCCTCTCCTGGCTGTCCGCTCAGAGCGTGGCCGGTCCTGCCCGTGCTTGGTCCCGGCGTCAGTGTGCCGTCTGAATTACTCCAGCTGGGTCGTCTCGATCAGCCAGAGCACATTGTGAACGTGGGCCAGCCTTCCACGCGTTATCCTTTCCCTGTGTGGCTGGATTCCGTTCACTAGTGTCTGTGTTATTACTGCCATTCATCCGCACTGGGCTCTGTTCTAGCTGCTGGGGCGGTGTGACCAAGGACGGGCCCCCGTCTGTGGTCTCCGGTGGGCATGGCACGTGCTAGGCTTGAGGACAAGCATTGGGCCACCCGAAGGCAGGAGCCCTGACCTCATCCCCAGGAAGCCTCTCCTCTGTGCCCCCAGGAGCCTGCGACAGGCCCTCCTGGGTCTGCCCTGCCAAGGACAAGCTGTATCCGACCTCCCTGTGCTGCGGTCGTCCCCGGCACAGAGGGTGCACATCGTGACTGCTGGCCTCTCGGCATGCTGGCCTCTCTCCTTCTACCAGTACCCCAAGCTCCCTCCCCAGCCCCCACCCTGACCTGCACCCACTGCCCCGCTGCTTGGAGTCCACCTGTCTGCATGGGCCGGGTACTGCTTCCCTCCCTGTCCTGTCTCAGCCCTGTTTGTGTGAGCAAAGCCTTCCACAGCTGCACCTCACTGGGGCCCCTTTCCTTGCCTCATCTGGTCCTGTGGAGTCACAGGGCCACTGTCCTGAGAGTGTGTATTCTGGAAGATGAGACCACAGCAGCATCAGGCCTGTCCTGCAGCGGGCACTGAGCCAGTGCTGACCAAGCAGACACACACGAATGCACACGTGCACACCCTCGTGCCCCAGGCCTTCTCTCCTCGCCCTGAGTTGGAAACTGGCAAAGCGAGAATGAAGAAACTCTAAGAAATGGAGCTGTGTCCAACGAAGTCTGCGTGGGGCCCCCAGGGCCCTGCAGGAGACTGTGAGTGGGAAGATGCGGTAACAGCGCCCAGGGCCCTGGGGGCGGGGCAAGCCGCAGGGCGTGTGAGTGTGGACAACTGAGTAGGTGGTTTCGCTGGTGTAGGTGACCCAGGTTCTTTGCGCTGTCCGCACCCCACGGCCCAGCTTGCTGACCTGTGACAGTGACGACATGAGCGGGTCTGCGTGTTTAACAGTGGCAGCTGGCGTTTGCTGAGTGCCTTTCGTTCCAGGAACTGCGGTTTTACTCGCCCTTCCTGGTCTCTGTGGAATCGGTACTGTTGTGATCCCCAAGGTGGACAAGCAGGTGGAGGCTAGAAGGTTGGCTGTGAGCTGGTGAGCAGCACGAAGGGCAGTTTGACCCGGACTTTCTGGTTCCAGAGCCTGGGGACCTACCTCATCTCTGTCCCATGCCGTCAGTGGCCATGTCCACTCATGGTGTGGACGAGGTTGCTAAGGCAAAGGGAGGTGAAGTTGAGCACCCCCCAGAGGGCCCTGGTGCACCACAGCCTGCTCCGGCCCCTGGCAGGAGCCAGGTCACACCTGTGTTCCTGGGGCAGGCTGAGGGCTGTGTGCCAGGGCTGGGCAAGGCCCCAAGAAACGTCCCTCCTATCATCCTCACAGAGGACCTCAGTGAGGTTAACGTAAATTGCCCAGAGTTGTCCAGCTTATAAAATGGCAGAGTGGGAATCTGGGTCCTGGTCTGTCCCAGTCCCCAGTCTTCCTCCTGCTGCCACGGACTCCTGGTTGTCTCCAGTCCCTCCTCACGGCTACCTCAGAGAGCTCCTGACTTCCCACAGCAGCCCTTTCGTGGACCACACAGTGTTAGAACAAAACACCGACTGCTCGTTCCACCTTGAGGCCCTCCGGGTCTGGCCTTGACCTCCCTCCGCTGGCTCCTTCCTCTCCCCACACACCGTCAGCTCCAGCTGCAGGGGCTCCCCTGTCACTCCCCTTGCCGCTGCCCGTCTCAGCTGCTGTTCAGTTCAGTCACTTAGCTGCTGCTCGGCCACCCGGCTGCCTGCGTTGTCCTTGACTCGCCAGGTGACTGGTTTTTCCTACCCTGTGGGTGCTCACCCAGTGTCCCCTGCAGGGGCCACCTCAGACCCCCATGTCCAATGCCTTGTCCTCCTGTGACCGGCTCTGTCTCGGTGCCTTTTTGGGTTTGGGTCCCCTGCTGGCCTCCTGTCTAGAACGTGCATGCCACAGGGGCAGGGACCTGGCAGTCCCGTGTCCCTGGCATCGAGTGCGATGGCTCCGAGTTTGTTAAATGAGTGAGCAGCTCACGATTACATTCCCGAGAGACATTCAGATGCATGGTTAGCAGTGCTGTTTATGCCTGAGTCCCTTGCTGTAATGCCAGTGTAAGAATCAAGAAGCATACTGCTTTGGAGAGGAGCAAAAACTTGGTAAGGTGTTAGATTTTTATCAACTGAAAGAGATTGTTTTCCCCCAGAAGGGAGTCTCTGAGTAGGTTAGAAGTTTTAGAAGAGACGTGTCAGGGAGAGTGTCAGAACTGCCCGTCAGCACTGCAGCCAGCCTGGCGTTTATTTCCAGTTCACGTCGGAGCCGTCTGCACGTTACCAGCTTGTGCGGAAGGTAGTCCTGACTTCCCAGTGGACACGGCCGTGCTCTGCCCTTCACGAGTTTGAGCAAGAGGCGTAGTTGCACACTGTCTCAGCACACTGGTGACTCAGAAAGCGGAGCAGAGAGCACAAAAGGGGACTGACTGGCCACATGTTCCTGTGTTTACTCTGCTGCATGGGAGTGTCCTCGGAGGTACGCCCCTCAGCAGATCTGAGCCTGTGTGAGCCTGTGGGCTGTCCCCCTGCTCTGGGCTGCTGGCTTTCTGGGAGCAGCTGGGGCAGGGGGGCGGGAGGAGGCAGGCCAGCGTGGCTCAGGGTGACCTGCAGAGCAGGTCGTCCCCAGGTGACTGGTGACACGTGGAGGACCAGGCACCATGAGAACAGATGCTCAGGCACCGTGAGGAAGCTCCACCTCCGCCACCTGCCCTCACTGTGTGTGGGCTGCGACCTGCCCTCTGAGCCTGTGTCTCTGCGCCACTTGGCTGTGCCTGATTGATGGTGGTGTCCATGTGTGCGGCCAGCACACTCTTCTGTAATACAGGTGGGGTTATGTGCTTCCTTACTCCCAATTTTAAATGCATGTTGGATTATTTACCAGCCACTTCCAAAGGTGTTTTGCAGAGGGTGTCACTCTAACTGGGATCTGGAAGCTCATTTTGTGCTTTGGGGTTTCTCCATTGAGAAAGGGACCCTGTTTTCAGTACCACGAGCGCTCCCATTCCTCTCGCTGACTTGTAAGCACAGCGCAGGAGCCGGCTGTCCCGCTTGCTGGGGAATGGCCTGCCCTCCTCCCATCTGGTCCCTAGGAGGCTTAGCACAGTGTGGCTCCTTGCCGAGGGGACACGGGCTGGATCCTGTGTCCACACCCTGGCTCAGCCATGCAGTGTTGGGTCCCCCAGGGTGGCCTGTTGGCCTCCTGTGTCTTGGGCAGCTTATTACCTGACAGTGTTTTATGCCTCAGAGCAGAGTCCTCCCTGAACTCCTCCCCGGCAGAAGAGCTTGGGCTTCCCCAGTGTCTCTCCCAACTTCATAAATTGCTTTGTCATCAGGAGGTAGTGACCTCGGGTTCCCTCACACCGAGCAGCCCCTCCAGCAGTGGCCCTGGGGCAGGAACCCAGGCACCGGCAGTGTTGCTTTCTTCTGACATTGACCGTGTCCGAGCCCCTCTTAGGACAGCTCCCCTGCGGCCTGAAGGCTGCGTTGTGTAGCTCCGGGCATCTGCACACGCTCATCAAACAAGGCCACACGGCGCAGACTTCCGAGAACTGCGCGTGCCACCCCCGTCCAAGGAGGCGGCCGCCTGGCGTGCAGGGGCACTCACCCAGCAGATATGTAAGGCCCCCACCTGTGTGTGGGGGGAATGAGGATGAGGAGTCCCTGCACACGGACGAGCACATGCTCTGTGGAGGAGGCAGGGGGTTATGCAGCCAGTGGAGTGACAGGTGGCACAAGGGGGTCACGGGGAGATGGACGGCCGATGTGACGGGCTGAGAAGGGTCGCTTCTCTGCCCGTTGTGTCTGCTCCAAGCGGCCTGTGCCAGGTGCCCACCACACGCTATGTGCAGTGACATTGGAGAGCTGCCCCAAGTACAAATGGAACTACTTGGTGGCCCCCAAGCCTTTAGTGTGGTTCAAGTTAGAAGTGGTATTGGCTGTTTCTGCTCCTGAAACCTGTTCTGTGACACGGGTGCCAGGCTGCGACTGTGTTGTACCACGCTGTGCTTTTAAGTGGTTCGCAAAACCCTTCCAGAACGTGGGTGGACGAAATTAGTTTCTGTGCTGTAGGATCCTTTACCAGCTGAACCTGCGAGGGCGGCCCTTGCTTGGCCACAGCGGCTTCAGGAGTGGGCGTGTGTGCGGTGGCCAGGCAGGGCGGCACCCCTGCCCATTACTTCACTGCCGGCTGGCGGGCCCGAGGGTCGCGGTGACAGCAGCACCCTGTTCTGCCCTGAACAGATGGGATGCGTGACCTCTGCACATCTGGGGCTCATAAAGGGCTCGCACGCACAGCCGGGGCGGAGGCCTTTGGTTCCAGTCTTCTCTGTGGTCCTCCCGTGCCTGTGAGATGAGACTGAGGAAGTGGGGGCCTGGGGAGACTGAAAACTGGCTCAGGCTCCCAGGAGCAGGGGGCCCGCCACGTCCTGAGTAGCTGATCTCACCCTTTAAAAGTGTCAGTTTATGGGAAGGAAGTTGTGGTGACCGAGGGCAGTGATATGGCCGTCGTCTCAAAGTCATTAATGAAGCGCGGCCTGTACACGGAGGTGAAGTTTCCCTGGCCGATGCTTCCCCAGGTCTGGCAAAGTGCAGCAAGGCCAGCACTGTGCCTTGTGACAGTCCTTGGACGTCCCAGCTGTTCAGAGAGTTGGAGGCCAGAGACATGGCTGAGGCTGCTTCAGAAGGAGCTGTGTTTCCATGGCGACTTTCCCTCTATCGAGACAGAAGTGTGTTCCTGTAACACACTAGGTACTAGTTTTGTTTTATAGTTTTCAAACTGTGACCTGTAATTTACAAATCTGGTCATTATTTGCCCCCCTACCTTCTCCTATTAGTATTTTTTTTTACCACTTTCAGTATTAGCAGTTAGCCATTTTGGCAGATTAGAGGGGCCACACATTTATCTGTGATTGCCGTTGAAACAGGGCATGTCTGCGCGGCACGGAGACACTCGAACCCCAGATGCTCCTTGGATTTAAACACAGAGACGCGGAGGGAAGGCAGACCCCAGAGAGGCAGCAGTCTGCAGAAGGAAGAGGGGGCCCGGCGGGTGGCGTGCGCGTGCAACTCGCTGACAAGGGGCGGGCACAGAGTCTGCGTGGGGTTGCCTTCCGCCTGAATGTTCTGATGGAGAGGAGTGCAGTCCAGCCGAACGGCATACAGGAGAGCTGGAAGCAAAGGGTAATTGTAACCGAAGAAAGCAGAGGCGACATGAACTTCGCAATGGAGTGCCTCTTAACATCTGGAGATAGAGCTAACCTACCCAAGAAAAATGCGTGGCTCTTTGTAAAGGAAGACGAACAGTGCCGTCCAGGTGTCTCTCCCCCCCGGACCTCTCTCACCTGCCCACCTGCCCACTTTCGCTCTCACACAGAAGTCACCGCCCGCCCCACCCCCCACACACAGCATGGCACTTTCTTCCCCTTCGGGCTGGGAGCTCCGTCTGCAGCTTGCTCCATGGTCGTGATGGGTCCTCCTCCCCCAGGGGCAGAGCCTCGAGAAGCCTGGGCATCCCTGGGCAGCAGGGGGTGGGGCGCCCTGTAAATGCTTTACAAGCAGGCAGGACTTCCACAGATGGGGTCCCCGGCACCCTCTGCCAGGGGTGGCAGAGCTGCGTCCTGTGGGCAGGGGAGGAATCTGCCTGTTCGTGTCACACACTGCATGTTTTCCTGGCTGATGGAAGCAGGCCTGCCCGGAAGAGCACTGGCTTTGAGCAACATGAGGCATTTACAGGACCGTTTAAAAACGGAACCACCCAGTGCTCTGAGGACTCCGCCACCTTATCGCGGTCTGGGGGGGGCATGTGCTGAACGGTCCCGCAGTCTCACCATGTCTGGGGAGACACCGGGTTAGATGGGGCATCCCCGAGCACCCTGGTCCACAGGGGGGCCTTGCTGTGGACGGCTCTGCCGCACGCCCTGGGCCTGCTAGATGGCAGGCGTTGGAAAGTGAGGTGGGATGTGAGTCCCTTGCCATAAGTGGGTGTGCTGTCAAAAAGTAATTTTTTGCCCTGGCTGGTGTAGCTCAGTGGATTGAGCTCGGGCCTGCGAACCAGACAATCGCGGTTCGATTCCCAGTCAGGGCACATGCCTGCAGGCCAGTTCCAAGCAGGGGACCCACAAAAGGCAACCATGCATTGATGTTTCTCTCCCTCTCTCCTTCCCTTCCCCTCTAAAGATAAATAAATAAAATATTTTTTAAAAAAGTAAATTTTTAAGTCCATCCTGGAAGCAAAAACTACATATAGCTGTTATATACAGTGTCTATACTTGCTGTATATACATCATGCATGTTAAATATAGACACAGCATATACCTACAGATATGTAAAGCATTCCATACAGATATTACATGTAGTATACACACACACATATCCCGAAAAGTCAGTAAAATCTTTTAACATACTTGGTTTTTATTTCATTTAAATAATATATTGTTATCAGTGATAGTACTTTCAATAAGCTCACTCATTCAGCGGATGCTCATTGATGCCTCTGTGTTTCAGGCCAGAGGTTGGCAGGCGCTTTCTGTGAAGGTCAAAACCCAGTGACCTTTTTCTGGCTCTGGTGATAGTGCTGTCTCTGTAGCCATCACAGCGCGAGGTGGCCACAGATGAGACGTGAATGCACGCGTGTGACTCTGTGCCGATAAAACTTTGTCATGACACTGACGTTTGAGTTTCAAGTAACTTGAATGTGTCATGAAGTGGTGTTCTTATGATTTTTTTCCCCAACCATTTAAAAATACAAAATCTTTTAAACTTGGAGCCATTCAAAACCTCAGGGCACAATTACCTGTTCTCAGCGGTCTGCTAGACACCCAGATAGAGGTGACCGCAGCAGAGTCCCGGTCATTGCGGGGCCGGCCTTCTGGGGATTTGCAGCGAGGGCCGCGGGCACCGGGGCCGAGAGAGAGAGAGGGGGGGGCGTTCTTCGTGGTGAGATGGCTCTCCCTTGTCACACAGCGCTAGTCCAGTGTTGGACCTCAGCCAACTTTGCTTTAAAAGTGCCTGTGGCACATACCCCTGCCAGCTGGGACCACCCTTGTCCTGAGGTTGTTTTCTGGGTCATGTTGTCTCCTGGCCTCCGTTTTCCTGCCCTGCTGACACCTCGTGACCTCACTTGTTCCAGGCCCCAGGCCTCGGTGCTGTGCTGGGTCTCTGGGTCGCTCTGCACAACTGCTTGGATCCGAGAACAGCTTCTCACCGTGGCTTTCCCAGGCAAAGCGGTCCCTGCCACTGTCGCCACAAACACTGTGGCCGGGTTCGAGCCACCAGAACGCTGTGGAAGATATGGGCAGCCCTCGGTTCTTCATAGGCCCTTGCTCTTGGGCAGGTGGCAGGGTCCCTTCAAGGCCGTGTGTGACCACCAGGCTCATGCCTTCTGTTTGCAGTAGCTACGGCAACCCCGGAAGCTCTCTTTCTAAAGCTGAGCACACAAGAAAGCACTTCACTCGCCGGTAGGATTTGAGCCTCGAGAGACGTTTAATTGTCTTCCCCACTCCTTCTTTCTGTCTCTTTGGAGAGGGGACACAGGGCAGTGTGAACATTAACTGGGACTCACTTTCATTTCCCTCGTGACACTGGAGCCCTCCTGGGTCGGCAGGGCAGCCCTTGCGCAGCTTCCCGCTGGATCCCCGGGGGCACGTGCATGTTCGTGCACCGGGCTTGTGCCTCAGCCGGGCCACCGGGGCCCGAGCTCACGCTCCTCTTCTCATTTCCTCCGTGGACAGTCTGAAAGCTTTGTTTTTAAATTACAGCGAACTCGGAGGCCCTGAATGGTAGTTCCAAAGTGTTCTCGCTGGAGAGCGGGATGAGTTAGGGGGCCTGCATGTGGCGTTATTTCATAGACAGATGACAGCACCCCAAAACCAGGCTGCTCACAGCGGGGAGAGGCACGCAGGACTCGGGCTGAGGGACCCTCCCCTGAGCGGACGTGAGGTTAATCTCACTTGTGTGAGAATGCAGAACACATTTCGGTGAAGAGTGTCGAGGCTTTTGCTGTTGTTCTTGTGTTATTTCTGGTTTTTGAGGGGCCTCTTGCTCCCTCACCTGTGCAGGTCTCCCTCTGAGAGCCAGGTTCAGAAGGGGACAAAACCGCCTCCTCTGCAGTGGCTCCCATGCTCCCTCTGCTCAGTCGCCTGCTGGGCCCCTGCCAAGAACCGCTCCTTGTGACATCTCGGACCCGCATTTTGTCCCCGCAGGCGCACCGGCCTGAGCCCACCATCGCCCCGGCGAGCCGCCTGGCCACGTGCAGCTCCAACGTCAGGGGCTCCTCGTGCGTCTCATTCTCTCTGTGCTCCTCCCTCCCGTGGGTCAGATGGGGGGGTGTCAGGGTGTCAACAGAAATTAGCCACCAAACCCTTTAAGCGGGAGGAGCTGTTAAAATAATGTAACTAACAGTATTTCACAGTGTCCTCACTGCCTCCCCGGAGGAGCGTGACCAAACTCCACACTGTCACCCGTCTGCATGGGACTCCCCTGGGGCTTGTTGTCATGGGCCTTGTATTCACACAGCCCAGCTTCCTCACCTGGCGACCCATTTGCACTGGTTCACTTTCACGGCCCCGCCCCACGGTGAGTGGGAGACAGCATGCCCCCATCCGATGTCCGATGTGCCACAGACACTTGCCAGCACTGTCCTTGGGCAGGGGACAGAGAGGCAAACAGGAGGAGTTTGCAGGGTGTCAGGGCAGGCGGGAACAGACGACCCAGTCTGTGTCAGGAATGAGACCAGGTGCTGGCGGGGAGGCGCCAGTGAGGTGCCGCTCCTGCCCCGGCGCAGGTAGGCACAGTGCAGTGGGGCCTGCGAGAGAGCTCTGGAAACACAGCACCCCTGTGCCTCCCAAGCTGGGGTCCTGGGGCAGCCAGGGTGGGGTCGGGGAGGCTTCCAGGGGAGAGGATGGGGCAGAGGGAGGCGGGGCACACCCCAGGTCTGGACTACACGCAGGGCCGAGACATTGCTGGAGCCTGAGACGTGAAGGGCAGCAGCAGGAGAGGAACGCTGGGGCCCTGTGGGGGCTCTTGTTTGCCCTGTGGCAGACTGATTGTCTGAAGAGGTGGGCGGTCCTCTGTCCTCTGACCTCGGTCCTGATTTTGGAGCCTACCGGCCCTGCACTCATCCACGGCTCTCAGCCATGGAGGGAACCCGGTTTTCCCACATCCAAGGGTAGTCTCGGTGAACGGCCAGGAAGCTTTGGGGAGAAGCCGCTGCTCCCAGCCCCCAGCAGTGGAGAGTGCTGCACGCGAGCGGCAGCTGCCAGCTCCGCGTGCACTTTCTTGCCTGAACTTCCCCCTTTTCAGACGCTCCTACGGGCAGATCTCATGAATTTGTATAGTGACGACTTCCCTGGACGAGAAACTGGGTGCAGCAAGTGACCCAGTGAGCAGAAGCTCACAGCTTGGGAGTGCCTGTCACCCAGGACTACCAGGTCTGTTCTCCGCACTGGCACAGCGTGTGAGTTGGGTGACTGTGGGGGAGGGGCAAACTCACACTTACAAAGGACCTGGGCTTTATAGCAAAAGGATACCAGTAAAGGGCAAAATGAGAACATTTTCCCCACCGAAGGGGATAATTAATTACAGAATCAGCATCGGCGGCACCCGCAATGCTTGTCCTGTGTCATCTGGGAAGAGTCAGTCATTTATACCCACAGCGGTTCCAATTCTGAATCCCCAGAGACCAGTGAGTGGGTCTTTCACGCAGCAGAGTTTTGCTGCTGGTCCCGTTCGTGTGGCCCAAGGCCCCCTGGAGGAGCTAGAAATGGCCAGCAGCCAGGGCTGGTGCGGCACTGACTGGTTGACCAGGGAAGGGGGTGCGGGGGGGGGGGGACACCCCACCTGCCCAGGGCCGGATGGGAGCCAGCTTGGGTGTGCCAGAGGGGTGAACACAGCAACCTCGCAGACCCCAGGAGGCTGCTCGTGTGCTCTGCGTTTCATTTGTCTGACTTCAGGGATGGGCTCATCTTTTACCGGTTCCTTTGAGGTTCTTGAACTCGGGAACCTGTCCGACTCACTCTCTTTCCCAGGCCCTTTCATCAGGAGCCACAGACTTGTGTGCACACAGACGCCTTTCTCTGCTTCCTACATCTAACAGGTTGGGGCCCCTGGGAGCCAGCACGGGGTCCGAATCAGCTTTCCAGCTTAAGGGCCTTGTGGGGACACAAGTGAGCCAGTTCTGGCATCGGGACAGGACTGTTATTCCTGCCACCCCCATCCAATCCAGGGGAGGAGGCTGCTCTTCAGGAAAGCTGTTCATTCCCCCCAAAGTGCTTTGCCATCCCCTGTAGACCAACAGGGGGCCAGGCCCACTGCTGTTGGCGTGTCCTGTGTGCCCCTGCATCTGACCCTGGAGGTGTCCCCACAGCAGCTTTGTCCCGTCCTCGACAGACACTGCAGAGAGCAGGTTGCCGTGCTCTTGGTGACTGAATCGAAGACCTCCGTCAACAGCGCAGCGGTTCTGTCTTGCTCAGGAGCCCCTCCTGCCTGCTGTGCAGGGCACTGTGCAGAGCAGTTAGACTTAGGGCTGGGCCACGGCGAGATGAGAGCTCAGGGTTCAGACCGAACAGCCAACCCCTGAAAGGCCTCCCAGCTTCATCTTTGGAGGAGCGAGGGGGATTCCACGGGCTGCCTAGGAAACAGTGCTTGTTTATTGTACAAAGGGGCTTCCTTTAAGTGAGGCGGTTTTCTCATCTGATTCTGACCTGGCGTCTCACTGACTAATTCTGTGATGTTCTTATTCTTCCCCTGGGGATTCTATCGATGACCTGAGTGTGTTTGTGTGTGCACACGTGTGCACATGCTGGTGTGTCTCAACTGCAGCTGCGGCTGCTCTGATCCTTTGCTTCCTTGTCTAGTTGTCCACACGTCCGGACATGGCACCTGTGTGCTGCTGGCCCTCACACACACTGGACACACATGTGCACACTTGCAGCACACTGCTTGAAGTGTATTTCCCGCTCCGGATGCGTGGTATGCGCACAGCCCTGGGGAAGGCTGCGCCGGGTCTGGGTTTCTGAGTGGCTGCCTGCCCTCTGCCCTGTGCAGCTGTGCTCACGGGAGTGTCCAAGGCCTGTTCCTTCACTCCGCTCCAGTTCTGACCCAGTGGGTGGTGTATGCCATCCGGAACCTCACGGAAGACAATAGCCAGAACCAGGATCTGATTGCCAAGATGGAGGAACAGGGGCTGGCTGACACGTCCCTCCTGAAGAAGATGGGCTTTAAAGTGGAGAAGAGGGGTGACAAGCTGGTCCTGAGAGCTACCGGCGACGGCCCTCCATCGGTGAGTGCCACCTCCGGAGGCTCCCACCTCCCAGGACCCTAGGCTTGGCCAGGTCCCCTCCGAGACGCGGGTGGGGGTGGCGCCTCCTGGCCCAGCAGAGGCAGCCCCGTTCAGTGCCCATTGGTTTCTTTCAGGCTTTGTGCTGCCACTTTTTTAAAGAGTTAAAACTTCAAACTGGGCCTGAAAGAGAAATATAAAAAGCACATCAAACATTTTTGTGTAGTCTAAAAGTTCTGACGGGAACGAGATTTTCTTGAAAAGATGGCTGACGTTGATTCTGATGGAACAGAACGCAAAGCTCCCGGCTCTGCGCCCACTGTCGGGCCCGACCCGGTTGCGGGTCTCTCTGTTTCCTTTGGCGATTCTTGGAAGTGGACATTATATGTGTGATTTTGTTTCTTCTTTCTTCTCAGTGAGTGAACTCTGCATCCACGGGTCTAAAGTTTTGGAGTCTTTTCCTGGATTTTTCATCCTCGGCAGCATGTGAAATTGCAAGTGTTTGAAGATCAAGTACAAATTCAGGGACTCACAATGCTTCTAGACACTAGAGTTAAATGTGTTTAAACTTAAAAGTGAAAGTGTGTGAGTGTTCTCTTGTCCCTCTGCTTTAAAAATGTAGCTGTACGTCCCAGACTGTACCGCTGTGGAGGCCGCCCCGACCTGGCGGAGGCGCAGGCGTTTGCTGGGGTCCCGTTCGCTCCTCCGGACGCGAGGCCGCCTCGCTCCTTTTGTTTTCCTCTTCCCACTGCCTTTCCCGAGCTCGCGGGCAGCTGAGGGAGTTCTCACCGTGATTAACTCTCACTGCCTCCTTTCACGCTCCGCCTGTCCAAAGCATGACAAGACTCATTTCCAGTTGATTAATTCCAGAGATGCTAGAGAGTGGCGCTCACTCCCTGTTCGGTGTAGGTGCTGGGCTGTGTCGTCACCGAGCCCTGTCCCTTTGGAGTTTTGCAGGGAGTCAGAGGACATGGGGGCCATTAACTCTTTTCATTCCACATCATCCTAGAAACAGACTTGTTAAAACCCATCCTGTTTGAAAGCGCCTGCCTGCCCGCATTGCCCACCTGCGTGCCTCCACGAGGGGCAGGCGGCCGGGTGGTCGGCACTGAGTGCGGGCCCCAGATCGAAGGCACACGGGTGGCTTCTGTTTAAAAAGCACCTGTCCCGTAGAGGCCGCCGCCCCGTCACTGGGATTGCAGAGGTAGTTTGGGGAGCGGGAATTTGTGTGACCTAGATGGTCCGTGTGTCTTAGTCTCTGCGCACACACTCACATTGGAAGTGGGACGGGATGCCGGGAGCCAGGCCATTAATGCCAGCCAGACGTCTTGGGGTTCGTGCTGTGAACGCCCAACACAGCTGATCTCCTCGACCAGCCAGGTTACGGACTCACCCCCGGAGGTTTTGCACAGTGTGTGTTGAATCTTCAACATAAAAACAGCAAAGAGCCAGTCAGACATTTTCCAAAAATACTGGGTGTCCAAAGTAAAGTGCTGCCAAGTCTCTCATGGCCATCCTGAAATCGCTCTGTACAAATGACCCTAGCATGTTAAGATGGAAATAAACGTGTCCCTTCCACTGTGCTGTCTCGTGTGCTCTGTGGAGTTTGAAGGGATGTGGTCCCCTGCGAACAACACTGTCTCTCATTTCGCACGTTGCACAGTGAAGAAGCTGCTGCAGAATTGGAAATGCACAAGGAAGTCCCCTCTGGGACACAAAGAGTTAAAGCCCTAGTCTCTCAGTAGAGTCCTGGCCCAAGGGGAAAACAGTGGGAGTTCCTTTTCCCTTTTCACCAGTCAGCAACAGAGGCTTCTTTCTCCTGCTCAGTGGATGTGTGCACACCAGTGGGACCGCACAAACAGGTCAGCAGAAGCCGCATAACAACAAACACATAAATAAAAGGGAGCCCGTGGGAAGGGAGAATGGGCAGGAGCGGCTGTGTGTGTGCTGAACAGGCCTGCAGGGCTGGCCCGGGAACGTGCTGAGGACTGCATTGTGGCTGCCCCAGGGTGCTGGGCAGATTAATTCAGGGCTCAGCCGAGGGGCTTCCCTGGTCCCCCTCCCCCACCCCACCAGCTATGGGACTGAGCTTCCAAGGGCCTTGTTTTATGTGCTGCAGAGGATTAAGTCACTGCCCTAGCCAGTCCTCCAGGAGGAGGAGGAGGCAGGCCTGCCTGGCAAAGCGTGCACAGAGACACCTGCTCACTACTCAGGGCCTGGCCTGCCTCGTTCTGAAGGCCTCGGGGGAGGCTCTGCCTGACTCGGAGGCCGCGTGTCTGCAGGCGCTTTTTAAATCCCCTGACAGTGGGTGCTGGTACTTCAAAGATGTTTGCTCCCACAGTTTTAGACTGTGCTGTTGAACTTGTCGTTTGTGTGTGCACATAAGTATATACTAATACATCTCATGGGTTTGGTGTTCTTCAGGGACACTGGTACAGAGATGCACGTTTCTGTGCAGCAGCGTGTGCGTCTGACAGCGGGGCTTCGCCCTCTGCTCAGAGATCTCCAGTTCGCAAAGTGGGGTGGAGAGAAATGATGGCGGTTGTCTGGGCCACCAGTTAGTGAACTTGAAATCAGAATTGAATCACGTGTCCGCGCATCTGGTGCCCACTATCTTGAAGGCCTTGATCTGCTGCGTTATAGTAATGCCTGTGATTGAAATGCTTTTTTTACTGTGTTTTAATTTCTATCCTCAAATGAATGAAAGATACTGGAACAAAAATGCCAGTCTTCGCAGGAAGTCCTTTTAAAACTGCATATTCTGTCACTGCTCAGTTCTGCACAAACACATAAAGGAATTTGTGTTTACACGAGAGTCAGAAAAATGAAGACTCCCAAAGTACAGAGAGGTTCAGAAAGAACTTGAACAATTAAGCTCTGATACAAATCCAGTCCTTTAGAGAACGGCCCCCACATTGCTGTCCAAGGTTCTGATAGTCCCGGCCACTGCAGCCCTGCGTGAAAAATCAGTTGAAACCCTTACTCTGAAAATTCAGATTTTTTCCTTTGCATTTGCATGATGTAATACCTGTTTTCTTCTTTTTTGCACGGTTATATGTATTCATTAGATTTCTTCAGGTCAGACCTTATTTAGGTGAGATTTTACAGTAGGAATTTGATCCACATCTACAGTATGTGAATTTGAAAGGTGAGCTACCTGTGAAGTTAGTGACTATAGTGTTAACTCACTCATCAGACTTTCTCCGTGACAGCCAATTATGTCCGTGGAAATGACTTTGGGGGGTTTTGATCATTGCTTATTCTTACTCAGACCCTTCCATTGGAAGCACTAGGGCGACTCTCCCTTTGTTTTAAACAACATAGTGCACGTTCGTCCTTTCTACCCTGAGTTGTGTCCTGCACACTCTCCACCAGTTATGCGGGAGCTCACGTCCGCTCGGTGGCAGGCATGCGCTTTTCCCAGGCGCTGTGTGGGCCGCGGTGCCTGAGAGCAGAACCTGAAGCCCAGGTCCCCATGGCCATCTCTTCCCCTGCATCAGCTCCTGTCACACCCCCCTGCAGGGGGGCCTGAGGGCACAGGACATGGAGATAGAAATGCCCGGGTCAGCACCCAACACGTAAGCGCTTACTGGTGCTAGTCGCTCCTGCCATGGCCGGGGCTTGCGTCCCCACGTGGTTCGGACCCTCGCTGTGGGCTTCCCTGAGTGGAAGCGGTTGGAGCTGCAGCTGGTCCCCTGCTCTGCCCCACAGTGCTGGCCACACCACAGGTGCTGCCCAGACAGACCTCCTTTCTGCCACAGAGCTTGTGTCACGTGTCCATGTCCTGGACAGTGTTCTGAGTACTCGACAAGTGCTAACCACTGATGCCTCATGGGAACCACGCGTGTGTTCTAGTATTAATCCCATGGTACGGACAAGGAAGCTGAGTTGCAGAGGTTAGTGCCAAGGGCCGCCGCATGCAGTAACTGTTCGGTGATTAATGGCTGTGATTGGAAGGCAGCGGATGAGGGGAGGCATGGCTTCTGCCCCCAGGAGCACTGAAAGCACCTGGGTGGGGGCTTGGGGCGCTGAGCAAGGGGGGGCCATGGACAGAGTGTGGGCTCTGCTGCTGGCAAAGGCCAGTTCGGACCTTGACTTCACTCCCTGCCAGCTGGGTGGCCTGGAGCAAGTGTGGAGCCTGGCCACTCTGGGCCTGTCTCCTTCCCAAGCAGGGGGCCCTGCATGGGTCCCCCTGCAGGGGACACTGTGGATATGGCAGGAGGCGAGACAGACCCAGGCCGTGGTCTGTAGGAGCGTACATGCTTCTAGAGAGCGCACGGAATTACCGAGCACACGGGCAGATGAACGCGAGCACACCTGACGTAGTAAATGCCACGAGGAGAGAAGTGGACGAGGCGGCCTTTCAGAGGTGGCCCCGTCCGACCGGGAGCCACAGGGCGGGGAAGGTACTAGCCGTGCAGGGACCTCGGCAGGAGTGTTCCTGAGGGCGCGGAGCCCAGAGGCCCAGAATCGACGGGCTTCTCGGGGTCAGTGGCTGGGAGGGTGGGCACAGGGCCAGAGCCCGGTGACGGGCTCGTGGGTGAGGCTAGGTCAGAGGGTAGCTGGGACTCAGTCGTGCAGGGTCTCCGGGGCCGAGGTAGGGTTGGGTGTTCCTGAAGCACGATGGGGAGACGCTGGGTCATGCTAAGCCGAAGGGTGAGAAGGCCTGCTTCCCATTTCCACCAAGGGCCCTCACTGTGTGTGCAAAATGAACTGGGGGGCGATGAGAAAAGAAGTGGAGAATAGCATTTGGGGCTGCCGATGGGGTTCGGGCCAGCATGGGGGCGCCAGAGATGGAAAAAGCCCTGAAGCCAACATGCGCATGGGAGGTAGAATTCCTGGGACTTGCCGATGGCTTCATCGTCGAAGGCAGAGGCGGAGGGAGCGGGCCGGAGGAGCTCCTTTCCTTGGACAGCTGGGCAGACGGTCGTGCGCGCCCTGCGGCGGCCTGGTCCCACGGGAAGACTGAGTCCGCCATGTATTTGGTTTGGAGTAGTAGAGAGGATCAACAGCTCTGTTGTGGGCAAACTGAGTTTGAGACACTTTCGAGACCTCCAAGTGGAATTAACTGTAAAAGTAATTGGAAGACAGGTCAGTACTGGAAACCTGCATTTGGAGTCACTGGTGTTCCACACAGGCGACATTGGAGCTGCGGGAATTAGCGAGATTGTCTAGGGAGGTGGTGTGAATGGGGGAGGGCCTGCCTCAGCACACGGCCCGCACTTCCCTCTGCAGGAAGCACCATACCTGACAAGGCAGCGTGAGGTGTTCCCACCTGGAGGAAGCCCCTGTGAAAAGCACTTTAATGGCTGCACCATCCAGATGTGCTAGCTGGGACTTGACCAGTCTCTCGTCACCACTGGACATTCCGTATTCAGTTTCCGCCATATTAACAAATGCTTCAGTGCACAGCTTGGCGCAGGGCACCAAGCTGGATGCCTCCCCTGCATTTCAGGCTGCCTGCTGGGGGGTGGGGTCAGAGAAGACTGGGGACCAAAGGCTTTCTCTGGGAATTGTTGAGCAGGCACTTCTGAATCCAGGAACGATTGACCAGGTAATTCTGACCGCCCCCCCCCCCACCCAAGGACACTAACAAGGGAGTTGATACATTGTAACGCTCCTGTCTGGAAGTGTGTGTGGGGGGGGGGTCAGCAGGATGTGGCGAAGAGAGTCGGGACCAGATCTCTGGGAACGGACAAGGCTGGAGGTGTTTCCCACTTCACAAGAAGGTGCAGAGAGGCCAAGCCACCGAGCAGTGCTCCTCACAGACTTGGGGGGCAGGGGTGATGGCACCTTCTGCCCAGTGAACCAGAAAGAGCCCCTCCCCACACTTGGTGGCCCTGGTGTGTGCCATGCTGCCGGGCACCCTGGGGTTCTGCTGTCCCAGGTACCTGGGAAGGTAACTCCTCTCTGGAAAAAGGTGACATCATCCTCCGTGGCAATGATATGTCTGGCTTTTCGTATATACTCTCTGGTGCTCAGTCAAAAATAATGGGAGGGGGCAAGACGACATGAAATTTGGAAGGAAACCATAGTAGGAACAGACATAGAGGGGCTTCACAGAACAGAGCTGTCAGACAGAAATTTAAAATTCGCGCTATTCGGTGTGTTTAAAGAGACAATGGACGGGATTGAAAATGTCAGCAAAAAGCAGGGCACACTGTAAAGGAACCCGACGGAAATTCAGGAACTGAAGGAAAGGTGACCGAAATTAAGGGACCGGTAGTTGAGTTTAGCCACCAAAGACTCGACACTGGAAGGCAGACCCCGTGGAAAGTGTCCAGAACGAGCCGCTACAGGACAAAGTGCAGGAACCCGGGGTGAGGGACGCGGGGATGCGGCGGGAAGATCTGACACCCACATTTAGAGTCTCACGGGCGGAAGGATGGGTGTTTGGTAATAACACCCGAAGGTCAAAACCTCAACCCGACGTTTGAAATGTCACCAAGGAGGCCACAGTGAGGACAGCCAAGTGAACACCACGAGCTCAGGCAGACGGTTCTTGTCCTTCGGTAGCTGAGCAGGAAGCGAGAGCCTGCCCGGTCCTTCCTCCGTCTCCGAGACCCACCCCTGCACGTGCGGCTGCCCCATCTGCACCGGGGCCCGGAGTCACGTCAGCTCTCCGAGGTCTGTCCCTTCTTTCGAGTGACGGAATAGTGACCTGATACCCTCCTTAAGTAGTGAGAAGAACTTGAACCCTCAATTTCAGGAAAAAAGGAATAAATGTGAGACCAGAACATAATTGTAGAAACAACCACATAATGTTTAAAAAAACAAACCAGCCAGAAAACAAACGTAACCAAAACAGATAGAGCCCCAACACTGGTTCTCTAAAAACTGTGCCGATAAAGCCGTGGCGTCGTCAGTGAAGAGACAAGGACGTGCTGAAGTCACTGTCACAGGTGCCGTGGACATTAAAAGTCCATGAGAGACCGTGACTATTTTATGCTGATAAATTTAAAGTTTTAGAAGGCATGGACACATTCTTTTAAAAAAAAGACAAAGTCTCTTATAATATTTTAAATAGTTAATCTTAATTTAAAACTTCTGCAGAGAAAACTCCAGACTCAGTTTCATCAACAACTTCTACCAACATTTTAGGGAGAAGCACCGCCAGTCACACACAGATCTCCCCAGGTGACAAGGAAACACCTCGCCGCTCCTCGCCAGGCCACCGTGGTGGCGAGACTCGAGAAGCAGAAGGGCGGAGCGGAGGCCCAGAGACCCTCAACAGCTCTGCACAGACTGCGGCTTAGGGATGCAGGGCTGTGTGTAAGAGACACAGGGTGGGATGTGACATTTTCTAAAAGTCAGTGAACACCACTGCAGCATGGAAAATCATGATGGAACTTCATCCATGATGACGTTCGCCATCCCTTCATGACGTTAATAAAAACCACAGAATAGGACTAGGAGGGAAGTTCCTTATTTTGATGGAGTATCTACAGAACTCCTACAGCCAATACCAACCTGATGAAGAAATGTCGAAAACGTCCCTCTGACATTAAGAATCGCCCTGGCTGGTGTATCTCAGTGGATTGAGCACAAGCCTGTGAAGCAAAGGGTCGCTGGTTCGATTCCCAGTCAGGGCACATACCTGGGTTGCAGGCCAGGTCCCCATAGGGACACATGAGAGGCAACCACACACTGATGTTTCTCTCCCACTCTTTCTCCTTCCCTTCCCCTCTCTCTAAAAATAAATAAAATATATTTTTTAAAAAGAATAAAGCAAGGTTCATCACGATTCCCCGTTTCCATCCACCCTCACCTTGGAAAGGTGCACCAGCCAGTGGAGGCCGTCAGGAGGAGGGGCGGGAGGGCACAGCTTGGAAGCGTGTCCGGACAGTGGGAGGGTTGGTTGCACAGTGAGGGCAGAAAAGGCCTGTGTAAGAAGCGTTAGCAGGCGTCGCAGGCTGCTGAATCCAGGGCCACTGCACAAAGGTCCGCAGGATTTCTCCATTCCAGCATCAAAGGTTTGCGTAATGAGGTCTTCCAGTTCTAGAATGTATAAGGAAATGCAAAAAGCCAAGAGTGGCTGAGACCACCGTGAGGGGAGAATGCGGTGCAGTAGGCAGGCCAAGGGACCAGAACAGTCTGGGCGCGGGCCCCGGGCGCGTCGTTAGAAGGTGCTGCCGCTGGGCGTGGGGGCGGGTGTTTGCAAGCCTCTCCACTGGGCCCCTGGGACTCCTCTGCAGGGTGTCTGGTACTGTGTAAAAAAAAAAAAAAACATCAACTTTATATATTGTACCATATATAAAAACATCAACTCCTAGAGGCACTGTAAATCAGAGCATGAAGAGCAAAATGCTAAAACTTCTAGGGAATAGAGTCTCACAACCTTAATAGGATAAGATTCCTTAACTACGTCACAAACGCTGTTCAGTGGACATGATTAGAAGTCGAGAGTCGCCATGAAGTGCTAAGAGTGAAAGACATGGGGAGGAGGTGTCTGACCCTCGTTGACGGAGGGTTCCTGTTCCGAACACATCCGTTGCAGAGTTGGGGGAATGGACAGGCACTTCACACAGAGGATCACCCATTTCACCAACAGACACGTGGAAAGGTACTTAACTGACCTCATTCGTGACCTAGGAAGTGCCACTGCTGCTAGACACACCCAGAACCCCTTTCCACCGCTGTCTGGGCTCCTGGAGGCACCATCGAGTGGACACACCGAATGAACCTTCCCCCCTTCAGGGATTTAGGAGGTGGACGCACAGGGGCAGACAGAGGCATCCCTGCAGCTGGGCCGTCCGCAGAGGGACCCTTAGCTGGCACTGGGGCCCACTGGGGCCCCTGTTAGCTGCTTGTTTGTTTGCACCCCATGCGGCCCACAGGCCAGTGAGAGCAGGCGCTGTGTCTGCCGTCCCTTGTGTACACCCCATCCCACTGGGGCCTGAATCCTGTCCTCCCAAATCTGCTGAAGTCCTGACCCCCAGCACCTTGGAACAAGACCAGTAGGAGGCAGGGGCCTTTGAACAGGTGATCACATTGAAAGGAGGCTCTGGGGGTCGGCCTGCATCCCAGCTGACTGGGGCCTCCCTCCGGGAAGGTTCAGCCTGGGCACAGACACAGTCACGTGAGGAGGCAGCTCTAGGGTGACCGTTGCCAGCCAGGGAGAGGCCTGAGGGGAAACACAGCCCGCCCCCACCCTGATCTCCAACTTCTGGCCTCCAGGACTGGGAGGGAATGGCTTCCTGCCACGTAAGCCACGAGCCTGCTGTATGCAGACTCACCAACTAATGCAGGTGCACGGTGCCCAGTGTTTGTGAAGGTTGAGTCAATAAAACGCTGTGGCACTTGCCCTCAGCTGGCTCCCAGGGGAGTGCAGAGAGGCCGTTGCGCAGGCGGGAGGCGGCGGCACAGGCCCCAAGGCAACCACTGAAGCACTCGGGTTCCAGGGTTCCACCTCCCGTGGGAGACCAGCAGCAGCTCCGTCTCCATTGGTCGGGGCTGGAGGGGCAAGGTCCTCAGCCAGTGTGTTTATCAGCCTGGAGCCAAGGAAGGACAGCTGCCCCCCGGGGACCTCCACGTCGCGCTGCTGCTGAAGGCTTGCCTGTTGGGGAGACCTGGCGGGCCCACCTGGGACAGCGGGAGCCCCCAGTGGGAGATCCTGACTCAGGTGGTGGCAGGTGGATGAGGTAGAACTGATGGCGGAGACCTAGCAGGAGGCAGCCCGACCAAGCAGGAGGGTGCACACCAAGGTCCCCTTCCCAGTTTCTGGAACTCGGGCACTGGGCATTCGGGCATCATGTCTACCTCTTTTTCGTTAAGAGTCAGGGTGAGCCCTGGCTGGTATGGCTCAGGGCACTGGGCATCATCCCACAAAGTGTAAGTTCCCCAGTTCGATTCCCAATCGGGGCACATGCCTGGGTTGCAGCCAGTCAGGATGCATGCAATGGGCAACCAATCGATGCTCCTCTCAGTCTTTTTCTCCCTCCCTTCCCCTCTCTCTGAAAGAATAAGTAACAAATTTTAAAGAAAGAATGAGGGTGAGGATTCAATCTGATGGTTTATAGAAGGGGTCTCATTCTTAGCAGATGTTCATCCAACAGCGGCTCTTCTGTGGGGGGGGGGGTCTCCTGCAGGGCAGGGCGGGGTGAGCACAACCCAAAGGGAAGCCTGCTGGGCAGCAGAGGGCAGAGCCTGGGCGAGGTGCAGGGCCTGCGTGACTGGCCCCGCTGCTGTCCACAGGAGCCGTGGGTGGCCTTCCTTACTGTTCTCAGTCTCACTTGCTCCTGCGCACCCCGCCAGGACACCCACCTCCTCCAGGAAGTCTTCCAAGCCCGCGGGCGCCCCTTGATCTGCCCCTTGCACTACTTCCTGGGTTCTGTAGCCACAGCCTTGGACTGGCTCGTGTGTCAGAGCCACCAGCTCAGAACAGGTGCTGGGGGAGACAGACGGTGGCCCCCGGTGCCAGCCCCAGTTTCCTAAGGGTGACCGACGTGGATTGAATCATCAGAATGCCACCCCAGCTCTGGTACGTGCCAGAGACACAGGGGCCTCTTCACACCTGCTCACAGCAGGTCCTCGAATAATGCCCCCTCATTTGATGAGCTTCCGCTGTAAGCTGATGAGGTGCGGGGGGCAGGGGGGGGACTGAGCTCTTCTTTGGATCCACCTCTAGTAAACTGGGTTTCAGGGCACATCGTTCCACTGAAGTCACAGAACCTGTTGTCATTAAGTGAGGGGCTTGCTGTATGTGCATCACCCCACTGGCACCCCCAGAACCCCACAAGGGCGGTGTCAAGCCCTAATGTTCCCGGATGTCTGGCCCCAGCTGTGCCCCGCCCTCAGCACCTGCCAGCCCGGCCTTGCTCCCTCTGCCTTTCTGCCTCAGTGCCGGTGAGGACCCCACCCCTCGGGCTGGCCCCTCCACACACGCAGTGGGTGCCACTTGTCCCACGGCCCCAGGGACCTCACTGTCAGCGGTCCTCCTCGCCCGAGTCTCAGCTGCCCCGCCCCCCGCAGGCTCGCCCGTCTGAAAAGGGAAGGGCCCAGTTCCATTCATTATTTAGCTCAGTTGTCTTCAGATTGTTTGTTCATAACTCCCTAAAGGAACTTTGAGAAAAATCTATACTAACATTTCAAGATGATATCTAGTTTTTTATCTTAAGTCTTTATAGTCGCAAATTATGTAATTGTCAGCAAATAGTGGAGGTGCTTCAAAGTAGAACTGACATCACTCACTGATGTCAGTAGGATCGAAGCAGAAAAAACGTGGGCCCCACGCTAACCCATTTTTGAAATGAATGTGTCTGCCCTGGGCCTAGTGGCTCAGCTGGTTGGAGCATTGCCCTGTACACCAAAAGGTGTCGGGTTCAATCCCTGGTTGGGGCGAGCGTGGGAGGCAACCTATCGGTGTTTCCCACACCCACGTTTCTCTATCACACACCGCGCTTCTACCCCGTCCGGCTCTCTGGCGGCAGTACCCCCTTCCCCCACTAGGGGGCATTTGGGAATGAGCTGTCACAACCGCGGGAGGCTGCCCCTGACGTTTGCAGTGCAGGGGCCGTGGCCGGGGAGTCAGACCCCACAGCGAGGGCCACCCTGCCGGGAGTGCCCGAAGGACTGAGTCTCGCTGATTTGAACTGCCTCAGTCTCCCCTTCGGGAATCGGACTGCGTTTCACTCTGCCTTTCATGTCTTATTCAGCTGGCCCATCCGACTCAGCCTGTGGGGCTCCCCTGCGATTTTACTTCCTGGGGATCCTCCCACACGGGCCCAACCGACTCACTGCAGCGAATCTGCTGTCCGCACGCACAGAATAGAGCCCTTCCGTGGAATAGAAGTCAAGTTCAGTTCCAGGCGCAGAGACTTTTAATTTGAATGTACCATGAAAAAGTTTGGGGCGGGGTGCCGGGGGGATCAGTATTTACTCTGTAGCCATGGTAAACCCTCCGCTCTCCTGAAAGGGGTGTTCCTCTGACCGTCCTGGCCCTGGGTTGTAAGTGGGTTCTGCCGCAGCAGCTCCAGCTCCCACAGGGCCCTTCCCTCCCTCCATGGCCCCTTCCTCCTGACATCTCGGCTGCTGAGCATTCCAGCTCGGCCTTATCCCAAGGTGGAGCTTAGGTGAGCTTCCGCTTGGAGGAGTTGGGGGAGACGACCTCCTCTCCCTTCTCCCCGGGAGCCACGGAAGGCAGGGGAGGGTCTGGAGGTTAACGGGAGGGAGGGCCCAGCCACCCGGTGCTTTCCGCCTGTGTCGCTGACTAGGCAAAGGCAGGCCAGGCGCAGGTTTGCTGTCACTTACGCAGCGCGTTGGTAATTACGGGTTGTGGTCGCACTGAAATCTGAAAAACCCAAGAAGAGAGGTCTCCCCTGGGCTGTTGTCCTTGGTTTTTTGCTTCTTTCCGCCCCTGGCTGGGTCTAAAGACCTGTCAGTCAAGGCAAGGGGATTAGCCTCACCCATGCGGAGGGAAAATCGGGGGGGGGGAAAAAAAAAGAAACCTTGTCTGAACTTGAAAATAAAAACGCTGATGTGGTTTTTATTCCAGAAACATATCTTACTGATTAAGAGCAGGGAGAGCTACCGGCTCGTGGGTGGGCCAGCGGAGCCGGCCGCCGCGGGCAGTGCAGGGGCCACGGCCAGTGCCAAGGCTCCGCAGGGCGTGACGGGCCCAGCCCTGGGTGCAGGACGAAGTGCACACAGGGCTACTGAGAGGCAGCCAGTCACCGCGGGAAGAGCGTGGACTGGGAGTCAAGTGCTGCCACTCATCAGCTGCGTGACCTTGGGCGAGGGACAAACTCTTGGCGCCTTAGTTTCACCATCTACAAAATGGGACTAGTGGCACCTCATTCACTGAGGTTGGTGAGATCACGCAGATGCCCACGCAGAGTGGATGCTCCGTGGATGGTCCCTGTTCCATAGCCAAGGTGGAGGCACGCGGCTGATCAGAGGTTGTCTCCACCCTCCCCTTTCGCCTTGGCCATCTGAGGCCACTATCTCTTCCGGGCAGCCTGCCTGAGTCTGATCGGTGGCAGTGGTCTTGCCCCCTGTGGGCCTTCGTTTCCATGACTGAGAGGTGGGGGACACCTCTGTGCACTTGGACCACACAGTGCCTGCAGCTGGGCCCGGCTGCTGGGGCCCCTGCCAGGAAGGCAGCCCAGCCCAGCTGGCGTTTTCTCCAGTTTCATCGGGCTGGGCCAGGGTGCGATGGCAGCGATCGATAATGCTGTAATTGGGGTGACTCGGGTATTTTCCTAGGTGCTGCCGCTGATGACTCACTGCGGTAAGTCGACATTCCACTGTCACCCAGCTCGGCAGACGGCTAAACGGCCCGATCAGGTATTCAGGTTCCACCACTCCGGTGTCTGGCTGTGCGGTCCCTGAGTCACCCGGAGATCCCACACCTCGGGAGCCGTTTGCATGGAGCCTTTGTCCCCAGGGTCCCGCTCGCTCCCTCGGGCAGGCCTCTCTCCCAGGCACTCAGCTGGCACTCAGAGGGTTCCTGCCACCCTCTGCTCCCAGCAGTTAAGGGCCCCGAATAATGGACCCACCCAGGAGCTCACTTCGCCCTCAGCCCCTCCTCACCCCCTGGCCCTCTGCCCTCCCAGCTGCTCCCCGTTTGCCGCCCTTCCCCTCTCCTGTGCTCCACCCTCCCCTTCTCTCTTTCCGTCTGCTCCTTCCAGGGCCCCTGCCTGCCTTTCTCCCCGCCTGGCTCCCTGGGCCCCGGGGTGCTGCGTGCTGCCGAGCACACTTCTTTCCGGCCCTGCAGGGGGCAGAGGGCCCGCTGGGAGCTGGACTGAGGAGGGATGAGGAGTGACCCTGGGTAAGGGCAGGTCCTGAGGAGCGTGGAGATGGCTCAGGACACAGTGTCACAAGCTGTGCGGAGCCACCAACAGCCACTGACCCCTCACCAAAGGGCTGAGCTCTGTGGTGTGTAAGGTTTGGCTTCGAAAGGTAGGAAAACTGGGGGAGGTTAGGAATAGTACGGGAAATGGAGAAGCCAAAGAACTTATATGTACGACCCATGGACATGAACTAAGGGGGAGGGAATGCAGGTGGGAGGGGGTGCAGGATGGAGGGGAATAGAGGGGAAAAAAATGAGGCAACTGTAATAGCATAATCAATAAAATATATTTTAAAAAAGAGAGGAAAACTGTGCCCACCAATGGCATCGCGTCAGCCCCAACTTCCAGCCCCACGTGGCCACTGTGCCTGTGGCCGGAGAGCACAGGAACGTTCTGCAGGGGCCCAGGGTGCGGCTCCCTGCCGGTCACTCTGCCTCTCCTGACGTGGCCCCTGTGGCGTGGGTCCTGACCAAAGACAGCAGCGGTCACTGGGTGCCCGGACCGCCATGCGCCGTGGCGACCAGGAGCAGGCTTCTCCCTCCGGGGCCTCAGCTGTAGGGACCAACACAGTGGGCTAGGAGACCACCAGCTGTGGCTGGCGTGACAAGGAGCACGCGGCTGTGTGGGAGGGAAGCCAGGGACCCTGCCCACAGCAGAGTGGAGGGCTCGGAAGCCCCACCAGCCGGCACCAGCCCCAGGTGGAGCCTCAGCCCCTCCCTTCCCTCCCTGTGGCCTCCGGCCAGTTGCTGGACATCCCTGGCTTTGATGTACTTCTCTACAAAACAGAGATGGTGGTAGTAAGTGGGCTTGAAAGCGCTGCTGTGGACATCTGGTGAGACCCACGTGCCCACCGAGCTGCTCGGAGCAGCGCCAGGAGGGGGCCGCTTTACGGTCGGGGCAGGAGCCGGGAAAGAGCCGTGGAGAGGCCTGCACAGAGGAATCCAGTCCAGACAGGTGATTCCAGAGAGAGCCACTTCCCAGCTGCGGGGAGGCTGCGTGTGGCCAGAGGCGACCCTGCACTGCCCCCTGGGGGAAGGCCTCCCAGGGCTGAGGCTGACCAGTGCGGGTGGCAGGGGGGTCCTGGACACGCAGGCCTCCCCCCCCACACCCTCGGCTGCCCGCTTCCTTCCCGGCCCCGGGGTCTCGGTGCTCTCGCCCCTTCTGTACTGTTCTTGGAGGCGTTCCCGCCACAGAGGGCCCTGGCAGCCCGCTCTCCCTTCCTCTGCCAGGTGGTGACAGCCAGCACTCATCCAGCACCTCCCGTGCGCCAGGCGTCCCAGAGAACCGGGCGACACAGCACGGGGAGCCCGCCACAGCAGCCCGAGCACACTGCTGTCATTTCCGTTCCCCAGAGGAGGAGACCGAGGCACAGTGAGTGACTCTGGCCCAGCCTGGAACAGCCTGGGCACAGCCTGGAACTCGTCACGGCCGGCTACTGCACGCGTCCCTTCCAGGCACTCGAGCCCCCGCCTCCCGCCTCCTCCCCACAGTCCTTCGGCTCACCTGGAGCCATGGTCTCACCTCCTCGCCGTCCACAAGGACTCAGTTTTTCACTGCATTGTGCTCCCTGCAGACCCTCCACCCTGCCCCCCCCACACATGGAATTCTTGTCTGGCACAATCATGGCCCTGGCAAATCCAGCCTCCTGCCTGGAGGACGTGTCTGCCATGCAGCTGGGCATCGTAGATGGGACTGTGGTCTCTGATGCTCTGGGCACCTCCGCCCTCTGCACCCGCTAACCCCGGCCTCCTCTCCGTGTGCCATGCGCTGTCTGGCTCAAGGTTTTCCCTCCCAACTCTGGGAGCAGCAGCAGCCAGAAGACCCCTGTCTGGGTGGGGCCAGGCCGTCATGCCCACCCACCCCGCTGGTGAGCTGCCCCCTCCCGACCACAGCGCATGCCCCACCGGGAGCATCCTCCCGTCTTCCCTCCGGCCACCATCATTGCTCTGTCCTTTGTGAAGCCAAGTCCCTCCAGATTTGCCTACTTGTCCACGGCACCCATGGCAGGCCACTGAGGTGGTCCGTGCTCCGGCCTCCTGGGATGCTGCTCTCCCCGACGAGGCTGTGACAGCCACCCCTTCCCCTGCCCCTCCCCCCAGGGTACAGTGGGCGGACTTTCTCCTCTGCACCTACACGCTCCTTGGAAATCTATCCAGTTTCAAGGCTTTAAACATCAGTAATACTCACATGCCCCCCCCCCCCCCCCGTGTCCCAGCCTCAAATGCCCCACCCCAGCTTCCCCGACAGAGATGGACAGCGCACCCTTCCAACTGCTCAGATCAAGCTCTTGGGAGGGCCTCTCCCTTGGCTCCCTCTTGCAGACACATCCCAAATCTGGCCACTTCTCACCACCACCAGCCTGAGCCGATATGAACGGCCACTGTTCTGCAAGATGGCTGTGGTGGCCTTCTCGTGTCATTCTGCTGCCCGGCTGCCCCCAAAGACGCTCATGTGCCTGGCATGCAGCCAACCCGGCCTGGGCTGCTGGGCTCCCCGGGGCTTCCTAGCCCAGCAGCCCACTCTGGCTCCCCTTCCCACCGCTCCCCTCAGACACATGGCCCGCATCCCTCCTGCCCCAGGGCCTTTGCACCTGATGTTCCCTTTGCCTAAACACTTGGCCCTCAGCTCTGTGCCTGGCTCGCTGCCTCCTTTCCTCCCAGTCTTTACTAAAATGTCACCTTCTCGGCGAGGTGGCAACCTCCCCTCTGCAGCACCCTGTCTCCCCTTCCCTGCTCAGACCTGCAGCCACCTGGTGGCCCAGCACCCGTGTCAGGCACTGGTTCGTACAGGCAGGGACAGCCACCTGTCTGCTCGCTGCTGTGTCCCCTGTGCCCAGGGCAGCCCTGGCACCTGGTGGGTGCCCCGTAAATGTCCACCAGCTGGATAGCACAAAGCTAGCCCTTTGCCTCTTGCTCAGAACCAGAAGCCCCAATGGGAAGGTGCCAGGGGCAAGTCCTCTCCTGATCCAGGGCAGCCCAGGCCCCCTCCCGTCCGTCTCTGAGGAGCTTGGAGTCGGGTCCAGTGAGCTAGGTTCACACGCGCCGTTTCATCCCGGGCCAGAGCGGGTGGTCCTGACCCTAGCGGCCTGGACGCCCAGAGGGTCAGCATCAAAGCCAGATTAGCTCCCCGGCTTAACCCCAGCGGCCACGTCCTCGTGACCGCTGTAAGCTGGGGAGGTTCAGCAGCTCCAGCCTCAGACGGAGGCTCGGACCTCCGGGAGTCCCCTCTCCCAGGCATGCACACACACATGTGTGCACATGCACACCTACATGCACACACGCGTGCACTTGCTAGCGCTACCCCTGGTTAAGAAGCCCAGGGATCCCCAGCTTTGCCGACGGTGCACTGCAGCCCGGTGTTCGCCTGGACCCAGAGGGCCAGTGCTGGTGGTCCTTCTGCCAGGCCCAGCTCGTCGTTCAGCATCTCACAGCACAGGCATCCCTGCCCAGGGACAGGTGCGCTTTGCATGGCCCTTTGCTCCGATGCCGAGGACATACTGCCCCGTCGTGCCACAGGCGTGGCGGGAGAGCCACCTCGCTGGGGGAGCGCCCACCTCACACACCGACGAGCGCCTCGGCCAGGTAGCCTCTGCCCCCACCTGCATCGTGCAGTTCTTGCCCTTCTTCCCTTCCGCAGCCCTCGAGGTGTGGAACTAGAGTTCCTGACGGCGAGGAAGCAGGGAACAGAAAGAACACTTGTTCCTTCAAGTAAGAAACAATGTGCAAAAGTTTTCTAAAATGGTGGAAGCTATAAACCCACAGACCCAAGAGCTCAACAGACTCCAAGCACCAGAGGCACGAGGAAAACTATACCAATACCCATCAGCTCGCTCAAAACCAGCGATAAAAAGAAAAATCGCAAGAGAGCTGGACAAAAAGACATATTCTGTAGGGAGGAAGGAAATCAGAATGACAGCAGATTTCTCCTCAGAGGCAACACAAGCAAGAATCTTCAAGGCCAACCCACACCTGTATTTGAAACAAATGTATCTGCCCTGACCCACGTGGCTCAGTTGGTGGAGCATCATCGGCAAAGCAAAGGCCACCAGTTCAATTCCCAGTCAGGGCACATGTCTGGGTCACGGGCCAAGTCCCGGGTCAGGGCACGTGCAAGGTGCAGCTAACGGATGCATCTCTCCCCCCTTCTCCCTCCCTTCCCCTCTCTCTAGAAATAAGTAAAATCTTTAAAAAATTAAAACAAACATAGCTTTCAAAAGATACTTTCAGCAAAAATATACCCAGTGATATATTTAATCCACAAAGACCCACAGTTCACACCGCACCGATGACGAAAGAGAATGCTGCCCCTCTGAAGTCGGACACAAGGCAAGTATGTCCGCCCCCAATACTTTTATTCAGCATCGAACTGGAGGTTCCAGTCAACCAGAGACTCACGCAGGAAAAATGAAGAAGTCACCTAGGGGGGAAAGGGAGAAGGAACGTGGTCTTCACTCACAGGGGGGACATCACAGTATGTAAATGTATCATGTTAGCACATCACCGTAAACATACACAATGTTACATGTGGAATCCGTTGTGCAGGGCCATCTATGTAGGCAACCCAGTGAATCCACAGTGAAGCCACTAGAACTAATAACTGGGTTTAACACATTTGCAGGAACCAGATCCATACACGGAAATCAACTGTGGTTCCACGTACTGCAGCAACGAGTAATCAGAAAATTAACACTTCAAAATTCTATTTACAATAGTATCAAAGACATGAAATACGTAAGGTTAAATCGAACAGAACACACGAAAAACCTGGGCTCTGGAAACCACAAAACGTCGCCGAGACACACTGAGATGACAGGAACAGGAAGGGCCGGAAGACGCGGTGTGGTTAGATGCCCCCCCCACACACACAAAAACTGACCTACAGATTCAGTGCAATCACTATTAGAATCCCAGCAGCGTTTTTATTTGGGGGGGGACAGGGTAGGGGATAGAAACCAGCAGACAAAGAGCGAACCTCAGCCTATAACCTGGCCCCATCCACAAAAGTTCCTTCAAAACGGGCCGTAGACCAGAGCAGAAAGCCTAAAGGAAGATTGTCAAACTCGTTTTCACCGGAGGACACATCAGCCTCACGGTGGCCTTCCAAGGGCCGAATGTACTTTTAGAACTGTGTGCATGTAACTACTCCTTAACTAGAGGGGCAAGGAGCTCTACATCTGGCCCTTTGAAGGCAACCGGGAGGCTGATACGGCCCCTGGTGAAAACGAGTTTGACACTACTGATTAAGACAATAAAACTTTAGGAGAAGACCTTCGTGACCTTGGGTTAGACAGTATTTCTTACAAATGACACCGAAAGCATGAATCATAAAGGGATACACTGAGCCCTGGCCACTGCGGCTCAGCTGGTTAGATGTCTGCCGAAAAGCAGAAGGTCACTGGTTTGACTTCCGATCAGGGCTCGCGCCGGGGTTGCAGGTTCAGTCCTCAGTCGGGTCACGTGCAAGAGGCAGCCAATCGATGATTCTCACTTATCCATATTTCCCTCTCTCCATCACCCTCTCTTTTTTCCTTTTATTAAAATACATTTTTATTGTTGTTCAAGTACAGTTTTCTGTCTTTTACTCCCATCGCAGCCCACCCACCCAGCCCTTCCCCGCCCTCCCACTTCCACTCCTGGTAGTTTTTGTCCATGTGTCTTTTATACCTGTTCCTGTAAACCCTTCCCTTTTCCCCTGAAATTCCCTCCCCTCTCCTGTACCCTCTCTTTAACAATAAATAAAACCTTTAAAAAAATAAAGGGATATGTTGATAATTGGACTTTATAAAAAACATAAACTTTTTGCAATTTGAAAGATGTTAAGAAAATAAAAAGACAAGCCATAGACGGGGAGGGAGTAATTTCAAAGCCTGTGTCTGATAAAGGACTTCCACGTAGAACATATGAAGAATTCTCAAAACCCAACAGACAACCCAATTCCCTGGATGGACAAAAGATTCGAACATGGCATCAAAGAAGATATACGAAGAGGAAATAAGCACATGGAAAGATGACTGATAGGATTATTCATGAGGAATATTCATTAGGAAAATGGAAATCAAAATCCCGAGGTGCGTCCACTGGAATGGACTGGGGAGGAGGAGCTAGGAGCTGTCATGTCAGATGGCACAAGCTCTTCAAGAGAGAGTTTGACAGTTTCCTAAAAAGTACCCACCCAGCCTGCGGTCCCCCCTCGTACACCTTGCGTCCCTGCAAGGACTTGCATGTGGATGCATACTCACACCAGCTGTTTGTCACCAGCACTGGCACAAGCTCAAAGTCTGCGAACAGGTGTGTGGAGGAAAAACGGGGGGGTGCACGTCAACACGCCCTACAACACAGATGAATCTCGAAATAATGTACCGAGTATAAGAACCTGGACAATATAGAGAACATCCTGTGCAATCCCATTATACAAAATTTCAGCGAGTTCGAACTCATGTGTAGTGACAGAAGGCAGGTTGGTATTGGCCTGGGGCCAGGGTGGGGGCGAGGAGGTGGGGGAGGGGTTGGTCACAAAGGGGCAAACGGAGGACAATGGATTTCTTCATTATCTTGATTTGGTGGCTATAGTTTCAAGGATGCAGACACATGCAAAACTTATCAAACTGTATTCTTTAAACCTGTTCACTGACTTACAAATATACCTCAATAAAGTTGCTTTTAAAAGAAGGGCAAGAGGAATGTTCTGGAAGCGAGCCCTCCCGCCGGCCCTCGGCCACAACACCGAGGTTCCCGAAAACAGATTGCTGACTCAGAACCTGAACTGCCATCCTGGGGGCCCACTGGAGACTTGGAGGTCCTGGCCCTTCGCTCTCTCCCCTCTGCAAATTGGCTCCGGTCCGGGATTGGTCAGAAGAAATCCCCCTGACCCAGGAGGGTCAGCCGGCGGCCGGCGGGGCCGACACCAGAGGGCCCCCACCCCCACCCCACGGGCGTACGCGGAGCACCTGGGTCCGAGGAGGAGCTCACAGGTGCTCCGAGGCAGGATCTTGGGAGCCCGCAGGCCCGTTCCTTCACGTGTCCTGTGGGCGTGAAACTCCTGCTTCCCCTCTGGTGAGGCCTCGGCCAGGGCGCTCACCACCTGCCAGTGACACAAGCAGGATGCACTGGCAGGTGGGTGTTTTCCATAGAAGTGTGGGAGGTAAGTGCCTGGCTCCGCCCCTGTAGACAGAGGTGAGAGGGAGGCCCCTGCCCTGCTGAGCTCCACCTCCCGCCTAGAAAGGGAGGACACTCGGGAAGTCCAGCCTGGAGCCAGAGGCCAAGGGCGGAGCTGGTGCTGGGAGATCCTGTGTGAGGCTTTGGCGTTAGGCTCACTCACCGCAGGGACAGGGGGCCGCTCAGGCACGTGTGTGAGCCCCTCCCCTAGGTTTGTCACCAGCCCTGCCTCCTCCTCGCCCACCTGTGACTCTGGGTGCATTTCTTAGACCGCGTCGAGCCTCAGTTTCCCTACTGCAAATACTGACGGTAGTCTGACCTCTTGACCCTTGGGAAGTGGGGTAGGATCGTGCCCGTCTACTGCCAGCCACAGTGGCTGGGGCCACTTTTAAGCGAAAGCCCTCGCCTGACACTTGCCCTCTGCCAGGGACCAGGCCTGGGAGGGCCAAGGAAGGGGCCTGTGGCCCCAGCTCCGGCTCAGGTTGCCGGCTGAACGAGGGGATGGAAGATTCTGTCTTCCCCTTCCACTCACAGGACGTTCCCATGGCAACCCCTCTGGGGCCTCCTTCTGGTGCTTGAAGCCCCCTGGGAGCCTTTGCCCAGAAGGATGGGGGTGACACTTGGTGCCTCACTGCCGTTCCTCCCCACCCCATCTCCCGAATGCGAGTGTTTCTTTCCTCCCCTCGGACTCTGTGAGCACAGGAGCAGAAGCCCTGCTCACCGCGTCGCCCCAGCCGGCTCTCAGGTGCAGGCACCCGCCCCCCACTGCCCGTGGGGCCTTGTGCGTAAAAGGCCCCGCTCCCTCTGCAATCCGAGGTGCTTCGGGATCTCGCCTGCCCCAGCAGGACAGATTGCCTTGGCGAGGTGATCAGATTCTAATTAGCACTAATTACTGCCTTGGCAATCTGCAAAACAAGGCCCGGCGGCCAAGTCATCCCCGGGAGAACTGAAGTGACTCCCGTTGGTTCAGAACATCAGAGGGGGTTGAACTGAAGCCCACGAAACCCACGCTGCGCTGAAATCCACGGTGTTTCCTGCCCCTTCCTGCCGGGCAGCCTCGGCCCACTCTCACCCACAGAATGGGTGTCGGGAGCGTCGAAGGAGGTGGGGCACCGCCACCCAGGGCCAGGTGTGCTCGGTGGCGGGTCCTGGCCCCCAGCCAGCTGTCCTGCCCGCTGCTCTTCCCGAGAGGACTTCCCAGAACACGGGTGCATCACACGCACGCAGGGGGTGGGTGGCCTCTGGCTGAAGACATTCACCTTGCAGCGGTGAAGGCAGGCTCCCGTGAGCCGGAGCTGAGGTCCTTCCAGTCCCTTCCGTGTGCCTGCTCTGTGCTGGGATCCGGGCCCACAGTGGTATGAGAGATGGGGTGCCGCGCCCCAGGACCCCACAGCCTGGGGGAGGTCAGGGTGCCGGGGGTCTGGGGCCCCAGCCCTTCTGGAAGAAAAGATGGCAGAGGGGCTGGGGCGCCTCCCTCACAGCATGGCCCAGAGCAGATGGCATTCTGACTGTCACTCTGCCACCGGCAGTCAGACAAGGGCCGTCTCCCACGGTGACACACGGGCTCCCCCACCTAAGAGCCCTGGGTCCTGGGCCCAGACTCCCACTTCCCAGGTGGGGAGACCCAGCAGCAAGGATGTGCCGAAATCGCGCGGAGCCAGGTGGAAGGCTGGGGAACGCCGACTCCATGGCCCGCCTGCGACCGTAGGTCGCCCGCGGCCGCCACCTCGGCCCAGGGTCAGAGGGCACCTTGTTGTTTGAAAGCCTCTGATACACGTCTCTTCTGGTTTCAAACCGATGTTCTGAAAGCAGGTGGCCCCGCAGAGTCCGTCGCTGCAGCTGTGTGTGCCCACGAGGCCGGACTGCAGGTGACGCCCCGCCCCTTTCAGGGAGGGTGGCACCCTGCCCCGGAGGGGCCCGACCTCCAGGCTGGCGCCGGGACTGGGGGCTGCTCTCATGAAGCAGGGGACAGGTGCAGCCACCTCCTGACCCTGCAGTGTCAGCCTGAGGGGACCTGGTGATAGGGGCCTGTGTGCCCAGCTGCCTGCATGACTTATGTGGCCGCCCAAGGCCGGCTCTGAGTGGTGGCCAAGTCACGGGGGACGAGCCGAGGAGACGGAGGGGCAGCGGGACCCGCTTTCCCCACTCCAGGCCCGGCGACCCCCGTGACCCTACCCGGCCCGGCACAGCGAGGCAGCGGGGTTGGCCTACTTTGCTGGCCGCCGCCCCTCACAGGGACAGTTGTTGCTTTCACACCACGGTTTGTGGGGCAGGAACAGGGTCAGGACTGAGGTGAACTCCCTTCGCATTCAGCCAACTCCCCTAGCGCCGGCCCCTTGGGTGCAAGAGAGAAGCTTCTGGCTGGACGCGAAGCATTCGGGGCGGAAACAGCAGGGAGCCACCGATCTCACTGACGGGCTGGGGATGTGGGAAGACGGCGCTCTCCTGTGAGGTTCTTTTAAAGTGCTCCTTTGGCTGGGCTTGGGTTTCTTCTTCCCTAATTAAATTCCGTTTGTGCGGGAGAGAACAGAAAAAGACTGTTCGGTGCTGCCCGGCCCTCCCCCTGCACAGCTCGGACTCGCCGGGAGGAGGACAGTCGCCGGGAGGGGCCTCCTTTTAGTCCCGTGTGAATGATTCGGGGCCGCGCTGACCCCGTGTGCACGGCCAGCACCCCACACCTGCCGGCACGGGACAGGTGGCCCGGGACAATACCCACGTGCCCCTGGGTGGATAGAGTGGTGGCAGGCGCTGGGCCCGGGGAGGGCTGGGGACCACCCTGGGAACAGAATGCTGGAGGCTGCCCAGAGTCTGGGGGGGGTGGGCAAGGAAGCCACGGGGGCCCTGGGGACCCCTGCTGAATGCAGACACCACTGGGAACCTATTCAGAACTTGGCCCTTGTTATCACCGTGTCCCCCGCCAGGGTGGCCACACATGTCCCGGTGCGGCAGACAGTCCCCACACACACAAAGGCTCCTGTGGGGGCTGGCGCTGCGCTTTGTCTGGGTTTCAGTTTCTTGAGCCGGAGCCAGTGAGGCGAGGAAGGCCCTGCTTGCACTTGACCGCCCTCCCACTCCCAGCAAGCCCTGGGCAGCCAGACCCAAGGTGGCCGGCCAAAAGTGGGGTGACTTCTGGGCCACTGGGATGTCACTGCCCAGCGTCCCTTCGCACAAGGGCGATGGGTGTGGCAGAAACTCCAGACTCGGCTCCTCATGGTGGCTCCACAGGACCCCCGGCCGCCCCGTCACAGAGGACGACCCAGGCCCAGGCAGGCGGGGTCCAAACCGGGGTTTGCACTCGGGCCGCTCCCTGCGCGACTCTCTGCTCCCCCACAGCGGCCTCAGTGCCAAGGGTGGGAGGCCTGGACCACTGGCTGCAGAGGCTCCAGCCATGTCTCCCCAGGGTGTCTCAGGCCTCAGGAGATCCCATGTGTTGAAGACTGACTGTGGCCACAGGGAACAGTGACCTCCATGCTCCAACTCCTGGCCATGCTGAGCCTTAGGTAAGATGTGTAAATGCTGTGCGTCTGGGGTCCGAACCCCCCACGCTCCGCCCCGCCCCGCCCCGCCCCCCATAGCCCTTGGTCAGCTGCACCTGGATGGTCAGTTGGCACGAAGAACCTCACGCACTGGAGCTGCACATGGCCCTCCCTCCCTCCTGGCCACGTCCTCACCCAGGGAGGGGCCTGCGCTGCTCTGGCTGCTGAAGAAGTGGGGAACCCAAGCACTGGTCCTGGGGCCACCCCGTGTCCTCGTGTCCCCAGGCTGGGGCAGCTCCCAACCCCACAGGCCAACCAGTGTGGTCTTTGCATTAAGTGAGGTGGGCAGGACGGCCCAGGGAGCCTGGGTGGCGGCCCAGGGCCCAGTTCATCCCAGTGCCCACTGTCCCGGTGCTCATGGGCCTGAGTTGGAGCACCCATGACATCGACGGGGCCCCTGCTCCGGGAGGGACAGCACTGCGGGTGCTGACGGAGCCGAACCAGAAACAGAGAGGGAAGCCGCTTCCCCGAAGCCCCGCGGCTGAGGAGGGAAGAGCAGCCTCCACTCCGCCCCGCCCCGCCAGGGGCGGGACTGCGGAGAGGACACCTGGGGATGAGGCAGGTGGGAGGCCCAGGAGCGAAGTCCCGGAGCTGAAGCCTGGGCCTGGCCTCCAGAGGGGAGCTTGCTTCTCCAGCCTCACAGTTTAGATGGGGGGGTGCCGCTCAGAGCCCCTGAGGGACCAGGCTGCTCAGCCTGGGCTGGCCACAGGGCTGGACCAAGGTCCCTCTCCAGGTCCCTTCACCCCTGCCCTGAACCCAGAGGTGCACAGTGGTGCCCAACGAGGGGACACAGGGCCGGGGAGAATAGGCACAGGGGGCAGGGATGGGGCTGGTGGGTGCGTGCCCATCAGTGGGGCTGGGAAGCCTAGGAGAGGAGCGGGGAGGCTGGTGCTGGGAGGGCCCCATAGCCACGCCCACGTTTGCCCTCCAAGGTCTGGACCAGGCACAGCCGTCACACTGGGCTCCTTCCCAGAGTCTGCCCCTCACTCCCACTGGGACATAAGACCAGCAGGGAGCTCCTGAGACGCCCGCCGTTGGTCTCCATGTGGCCGAGAATAATGATACAGTTCACAGTATTGCAGCCACCACTACTGGGCACGAGGGACAGGCCTGGCCTGGGCCGGGGTGGGCAGGCCTGGGCAGCTGCCTTTGGCCCCGGGGTCAGCCCCCTGCTCTCTTCTCTGCTGGCCACAGCCCTGCCCTACCCTGTTTCACAGATGATGAACTGAGGCCCAGAGAGGACAGGACTTGCCCGGAGCCCCCCGGGCTCCAAACTGGAAGAGAAGTTAGAGCACCTCCCCTGTGCCAGGCGCGGGTGGGGGATGAGCCCGGGGCCCGGGGCCGCACAGCTGCCTGGCCACTGCAGCCCGGGGGCACAGCCAGCGGGAGCGTCCCTCCTGTCCTTGGGTGCCCCGAAGACCCTCCTCTGCCCCCACAAGCGCCTGGCGCCCCCGCGGTGACAGCCCAGGTGTGTAGCTCTGCTCACACATCCTCCCGAGCCCCGGGCACGCGCCAGGCCCTGGGACTGGCCGCCGTAATTGCAGACGTAGCCCGGCCTGTGTTATCCGGTGGCGCTTAAACCTTCAGCTTTTCAAAAGCAAACCCAAGTAAGTACATAGTTGGGAACCATAATTCCAAGCTTGGAGGTGTCACTCAAGGCAGATGGGGAGCGTGGTGTCATGACCGCTAACCGGGTCCCTCCGGGCCTGGGGTTTGACAGTGGCTCTGTTCGTCAGAGGGAGGCCTGGCACCAGCACCCGTCCAGCCGCAGAGCTGGCCCTTTGCAGCAGGGCCACGGGGACTCCCGAAGCCCAGCAGCCTGGCCCCTGGCCAAGACTGGGCCCCAGGGGCCAGTCGCTGACACAGGTGGAGAGCAGTCTCCACCCCTGGTCGGTCCAGAGGAGCTGGATGCCCCACAGCCTGTGCCATCAGAGACTGGGACGCGTGTACGTGGGAGCCGGGGTCCAGGGAGCCATGGACCCGAGTTGACCCCAAGCCAGTGCAGGGGTCCAGGTGGGGACATGGGGAAAGCCCCATGCACAGGAGCAGCGGGGAAAGGTGCAGCCATGCCGTCCGTGTTCAGGGACCGCGTGGGCCACGGAGAGCTATGGGAGGTGTTTGAGGGAGAGAATGATCTTAGGAGAAGGAAACACAACCTATTGACCTGAGCATTTCTAGTCTTATCTCCTGAAGGTCAAGGGCACAGATCCTGACCCAGATGGCTCCTTGCCCGGAGGACCCTGGGCGGGCCCTGGGACCTCACCGTGGAAGGTGTGGCCGTGAGCCCTGGTCTGTGGAAGGGAGTGGGCTGAGTGGGGGAGGCTGGGGCCCCAGGCCCCCAGCACAGGCTGTGCCTGAGGGGCCTCCTGGAGGCGGCTCTCACTGCCCCAGCATTACTGCCCTGGGGAGAATGTTCTGGCTGTGAGCAGGGCCGCAGGTGGTTAGCAATTTCCGGAAAAGTGATTCAGAACCAAGACCCCCTGCTTGGGAATCAGGACCCCATCCTCAGGCCTGGCCCTGCTCTGAACTCCAGTTTTCCCTCCCCTCTCCCTGGAGCACCCTGCCCCAGTTTCCCTGTCCTACCTTCCATTCAAGGTTGGGTCCAGACACCACCCCCCAGCCCTCTGGGGGCCAGCCAGGGTCCCTGCGCCCACCAGGGTTCTGTGCCCTCAGGTCCCCGCAGGAGCTGGATAGGGAAGCCCCTGGGGAGGCGGCAGCATGTGGCTCCTCTCACATGCAGCAGGGGGCGGCCTCCTTTGGGTGGGCTTCTTTGAGAAGGCTCCACGGAGCCCCTTCTATGGGGGACCGAGCAGGTCCCTCAGCCCCCAGTGGGGGGACTCCTGGACTCAGGGGCAGCGCCAGCCAGCAGGACAGGCCCCACGGTCAGCAGCCCTGCTCCCCAAGCTCCTGGGTGCACCACTGTCCGTGACCCCTTGCTCACGCTCATTTTCAGGGGGTCGCCTCTGTTCCCGACTGTCCCCACCGCCACCTCTGCCTACCTCACAGTCATGGCCATTATGGCACTCACTGTCCCCACTGCCGTGGGGACCTCCCTGTCTGCTCCAGACATGAACTTGGGGGGCCAGGATGGACACCCTCTCCCTGAGTCTGAACTAGACCTGTGTGATTCTGCTGAGCGTGATGAGGCCCCACCCCCCAGGCCCCAGCGCCCAGAGGCCAGGCCTGGCATGGCCAGCAGTGACCGAGCATTCAGGCGGCTCACTTGCTCTCTGCAAACACGTTAGAGGGCTTCGGGGGATTTACGCCCCCTTGACCCTCATTACCCACGACACAAACGACTTTCCCAGGAAGCTTCAGTCGGGTGGGCAGGTCCACCTCCCATCTCGAAGGGCGCTGAGCGGGCCCAGTGTACGGCCGCCTCCTCGTCTCCGGTGCCTTCCCTCCCCCCCTCCCTCCCTGCCCCCCGCCTCTGCCCGCACCACCCACAGACAGGCTCGGTCGGCCCTGTGTCAGGTGCAGGGTTTGCCGCCGGAACCTCCACCTTCGGCTCCAGGGCTTGGAAGGGAAGAGGAGGGCACAGGGGACCCCAGAGTCCACCTCCTCCTAGGGCCTGGGGCAACCTGTGCCCCTGCTCAGGTGTCCCCCTGGCCCTGCTCACCCCTCCTCCACCCTGTCCGCCACTCCCTCCCACACCTGGGCACAGTGGGCAGTCCCTCCTCTGGGCCTTTGTCCTTCCAGGTCCCACTCCCTGAACGCCCTTCCCTCGCTCCGTCAGCCAGGCCAGCTCAGGCTCCTGCCGCACATTTAGCTCAAACGCTCCCTCCTCCATGAAGGCTTCCCTGACTGCACCCGAGTGCCCCGAAGGCAGGTGCTGGGGCTCAGTCAGGTCTCGGGGCTGGGGTCCCAGAGCCACCACACAGGGACAGACTCCACCTTCCCCACAGGGACCATGTTAACATCATCTCAGGACCCTTACCCTGGACCCAGGGAGGGCCTGGCCTGTTGCAGGAACTCGGGAGACATTTGCTGTATCTCTCGCATGACGCTGGCAGCCTAAGAGCTTCCTCCCACCCCCGGCAAGAAGGCCTCTGGCCAGGTCCCGGAGGTTCTGGGCTGGTCAGACGGCGAGTATCAGTCCCTGAGCCCCTGCTGCAGGCCGAGGGCCTGGTTCCCACTGACCACAGGGGGCCACCGAGTGAGTATCAGCATCTCCACTTTCTAGTCCAGGAAATGGACGCTCATCGCCAAATGACACAGACACTGCAGGGCTGAGACCTGGACCCAGGACTGTCCAGCATCTCAGGCCGGGGTCTGGGGAGTGGGGCCCAAAACCAGACAGGCCAGCCCCTTCTGGGGCTCCAGGGCCCGAGTGGCAGCCCCATGCCTGGGCACTCGGGAAAACTCCTGACCCTCTGAGTGTCTCACCGCTGCCCTCCAGGCGACCCACAGGCCTTGCCCAGGGCTTTAGTCACATCCTGGCGGAAGAGCGCGGCCGGAGCCTGGTGGCCCGGCCCCACCTGACGGGGGTGCAGCCCGAGTTGCTTCCTCATCAGAAATGCGCCCTCCCCGCTGGGGCCGAGCCAGGCCTGTCAGCAGCCAGCCTGGCCCTGCGGCTGTTTTTCATGCTCCCACAGAGCCACACGCTCCTGGCCCGGGGAGAAGCTGACTGACTGACCGGGCCCGGGTGGGGGCAGGGGCGGGGCCAGGCCCTGCAGGGACCCTGTGGCGGGGAGGCCCCCCTCCTGGTCCAGAGGCCCTGCCCTGTCCGAGGGAGGAAGCCCCCAGCCCTGGCCTGGCTCAGACGCAGGTGCCTTCCCTGGGCCCCCAGGCGGGCCCTGCGTGGGGGTGAGCCGCCTCACCCCATGGGCGGCACACGGGTCTCAGTGTCAGCAGCGGGCACCACCGGGCATGGCTGTGGCCCTCCCAGCCCCCTGGAGCATCAGTTTCCCCGGATGCAGGAGAGCGAACCCCACTGGCAGATGGTGGGTACGGGACATGACTGCGTGTGCGTCGAGACCGCCCGGCCCTGCCGGCTCAGGCCCTGTGTCCCAGGCTTGGTCTTCAGTTTGTGGATGCCCAGCACGGACACCTGCTGGCCCCAGACCCGGCTGTCCTTCCAGCTTACTGGGGGGAACCCTGTTGCCTGCCGCCACCCCCATCCGTCACAGCCACCGAACTACCAGCCAGTCTCACGGGGTCTGCAGCAGCCCCACTGGGCCCCTGAGTGGGGCCGGGCCTCCCCACCCCTGCTCTCTCTCGAGGCGCCTCAGGGAAGCTTTCTAAAACACGGAAACGGTCCGTCTCCCACAGGTTCCTTTCTGGCCACCACACCACCTGCCCTTTCTGTGACCACAGGGCTTGTGGGGCACCCACGCCCCGTGCCCCAGTCCACGCAGATCTGCCTCCCAGGACCCCTCCTTCCTTCTCCCGGGAAGCCTCAAGGTGCCCGCCGCACTCCAACTCCGGGTGGCCGGGCCCCGCCCTGCTTCCCACTGAGGTCTCCTCCTCTTCTGGGTGCCCCCCCACCCTTCCCTGAACCTTAAGCCCAGCACGGAGCCCCACCCCACAGCCTGGCTTCGGCCGGTGGTCACTCCCTGGTCACCATGCCTGGGGCACACTGGTGAGGGTGAGGGACTCCCAGCTCCAACCTGGGGGCTGTCTCTCCGCCCTCAGTGGCTGCAGTCCCTGAAAACAGCCAACCCCCTCTCTACTCGCACCCCGAACTTCTTTCTCTAGCCCGATGTTGCCAGCTGGGCTCATTGGAGGACGCTGATCTGGTGGACTGGGAGGCCTGCGGCCCAGGCATGGTGACACTAGCTGTGAGCTGTCCCCACGCTCAGCCTGGCCTTAGGGCCAGGCTGCACAGGACCGGTGCTGGTGGCTTTAGGAGCCTGGGTGGTTTCTTGGTGTCCCTGGCAGGCCTCTTGTTTTGGGGGGGGGGAGCCTGAGGGAGGATGGGTGGACCTCGCAGCCCCGAGAGCCGTCTGGGGACATCGGCAAGTGGCCCCTGCCGTCCTGTTCCCATGCTGACCACTCTGGGGCAGGCTGGGGGCTCTGGTGGGGACGTCCCTCCCGCCAGCCCGCTGTGACTGAAGCTGAGCCCCCGCCCGCCCCATTGACTCGGGCTTTGTCCGCCAGGCCTCTCTCTCTCTGCCGGACCGTGGAAAAGGCCGCGTCAGCGCCGCCTTTGGCCTTTGTCTGCGCCCGCGCCACTGGCCGCCGTTCTCAGGGCTGGACAAAGGCGGCCCGGTCACAGCCGCCCAGGCGGATGGAGCGATTCAGTGTTTGGATAATTCGCCCACAAAAAGCCTGTGGCCCTTTCGCCTCCATCCGCCAGACTCAGACCCCCCACCCCCACCCCCGCCCCTCCGTGGCCTTTCAGGGATCTCTGGGGAGAAAATTCCCACAGGCCCCGGGGGCAGGAGCCGGCCCTGGAGAAACAGCGGCTTTGGCCTCTGCCTCCCATCCACAGCCCGTGCTGAGGCCCAAGTGAGGCCACTCCCGCCCCCGGGGCCCAGCTGGAGGAGGGGATGAGAACCCCTCTCTGGGGGGGCAGAGGCAGGTGTTCTCCCCTATAAACCAGAATGGGGCTCCGGGCAAGTCACCCCCTCCCTCTGGTCTCAGCTTAGTTTCTACTCTGCAAAAATGGGCGCTAAGTCACGTCGGCCCCCTGGGGCTCACCAGGGCGAGGCCAGACCACCGCACTCAGCGCCCAAGCACAGTGGGAGCGTGGAGATGCGTCCCCTGTCCCTACCCACAGGGCTCTCTGCAGACACACCAACCGCAGGGCGTGTGGGAGTGGGAGCGGGGCGACGTGTTGGGGCGCGTGCCACAGTGGGGATGCCACGTGGGGACAGGAGGACACTGCTGGGCCCAGAGGGTGGGAGCCTGCACGCTCTGCCCCACGATCCCACCCGATGGAGGAGCCGCTGTCGGCCCAAGACCACGTCGTTTCTCCAGCGGGGACGTGGTCCCTGAACTCACCGCGGCCCCTGCCCTGACCCACAGCCCTGCCGGCTTCTGTCAACAGCCCTCCATCCTTCCCAGGTTCAGGCAGAATCCCTGGGCAGCTTTCACCGCCTCTCTCCCAAACGCAGTCCATCCATCAGCAGATGCTGCTGGCTCTGCCTTCCAGGAGTGTCCAAACTGTTCCTCCCACACCGCCCCATCACCTGGTCTCACCACCCGCCCCCTCAGGGGCAGTCCTGAGGCAGGGGCCGCAGTGGCCCTGACCATGATGCCCAGGGGGCCGACCGTCCCCGTATGGGATCAAGGCCAGCGAATCGCTGAGTCGGACAGCAGACATTTTCACCCAGTTTAAGCATCGGGTAAAAGCTTCCCGGAGATAATTCTGCCAAGGCGACTCGGGCGAAATGGTTATGAGCTCACTTAGAAATTCAGCTACAAGTTTAGCGGTCGGATAAAGTCTTTGCAGGAAGGACGGCGATACAGACAGACACTGGGGTAAAGCCCGCGTTCCTACTGCATTCTCGAACTCACAGAGTCCAATGCCTGTGGAACTCAGGATGGCAAACTGCACAGCCAGAGGCTTTACCGCTGACTTTGCACGCACCCGGTCAGGGTCTGACCCCACACTTCTGTGATGACAAGGCGTCGCACGCCAGGAGGCGCTCCAGCCGCAGGGTGTACACTGCCCGCTGTCCCGTCTCCTGGTCACTCTGGAGCCTCTGCTTCATGTTCCGCCCAAGGGACTTGGGATGTTCACGAGCGTTTGGGAAGTGAGTTCTCTAAATTTTGCTTGCTGTTCATCTGGAAATTAATTAGAGATTCTGTTCAGCAAAGAAAGCATCAAAAACCTTCAGCGTTAGGTGCCCTCACAGAACAACAGGGTTGAACGGCAGTTCACAAACCAGAACGCCAGCGAGGCAGAAGCCGACCTCGCAGACCGCTGGGGGAGCCTCGGCGGAGGCGGCGAGCGTGCAGCTGCCAGTGAGACCTCAAGGAACAGCCCAGATGGACGAACCCCTACCTGAGACCGGCCCGGCCAGTTTGCGATGTTCTCTTCAGAACCTGGGTTGGCTCATTCCACATGACAAGTGAATTGCCAGGCCGACTGTGAGGGGGTCACTAGGGGCCGGTCTGGGCCTCACCTCCAGGTCCCTCAAATGAGGAGCGGTCCACCATCACTGAGATCCCCGCCATCCCAACATCCAGGGACGCAGCCTGGCTCGAGGTTCAGGAGAGGAAGCCCCCATGGTCCTCACCCACCACGCGTCCAGCACCTGGGGGGTCTCCTGACCTTTGGCCTGGTTAAGCCTGACCGGACCTCAGACGGGCTCACATTCTCTCCGTCGAGGGAGCAGATGTCCTGAGAAGACGTCTCCACAGAGAACCAGCCCGCCCACCAAGGCGGTCTTCCTCCAGCCCCACCCATCCCTATTCCGGAACCTTCCATGGCCCCCCCCGGCCCAGAGGACCAAGTGCACTCCCAGGCCTGGAGTTCCGGGGCTGCCAGGATGTGCCCACACCCCCTTCTCCATCTTATTCCCTGCGGTTTCCTCAATAGGCCGCCAGGCTGCCTGGGCCCCCACTCGGGCCAGGGCGGGGCTCGGTGGCCCCGGAGCATCTGCAGAGAGTAAATGACTGCCTAGGGACTGGCAGGCAGGTGGCCACTCGGGGGCCCGGGAGGGGACTGCGGGCCCCGGGGGACAGGAGGCCGGGCAGGGGAGCCCTCAGCCCCAGTAGGGTCGGGCCCGTCAGACAGAGCCACACCCTGGGGGCAGGGGCCCTAGGTCCACACACGCCGCCCCTTTCTGACCAAGTGGCCCTGGAAAGGCCACTCCCGGGCTCTGAGCCTCAGCGCTTTACCCAGATCTAGGCCCAGCCACTCCCCACAAGGCCGGTGGAATATTCTTTTTTTTTTCTTTAAATATTTTATTTATTTATTTTTCGAGAGAGGGGAAGGGAAGGAGAAAGAGTGGGAGAGAAACATCAATGTATGGTTGCCTCTCATGTGTCCCCTGCTGGGAACTGGCCTGCAACCCAGGCATGTGCCCTGACTGGGAATCGAACCGCGATCCTCTGGTTCGCAGGCCTGCGCTCAATCCACTGAGCTATGCCAGCCAGGGCCCGTGAAATATTCTTAAAGGGCATGAATAGACAACCAAAAAAATAGACAGGAGGCAAACAGATAGTTTTCCAGTCATCCTGGGAACCGGGCTGCTCGGGGCTGTCTGGGTCACACGCCATACCGGTGTGGCACCAGGTCACGGGGTCAGGAGGTCACAGGAGCTGAGGTGGGAGGGGGAAGGTGAGGAGCTGGGCCCTGGTCAGGCAGCCCGGGCGAGGCCGCTTCTCCTCTCACTCCCTGTCTGTGCCTCCATTTCTTCCTCTGGAGCAGGGTGACAGGGGAGCCACTGTGGAGAGGCAGTGGGGTCGGCCTTTGTCACCAGCTGCTGGGTGTTCCTGGTGGAGGGACTGGGACCGGGGGTGGGCAGAGGGGGTCTAATGGTTGGCACCATCTGGTCAGTGACAGCCTTTACCAGGTGGGTGGCCTGGAGCCAGCTGGTGCCCTGTGCTTGGAAGACACGCCTCTCAGCAGCCCTGGTCCCTGCACCTGTAAGCCGGGGACAAAGGTGCCTGGGAAGCTCCCTCTGCAAGGAGCCAGCCGGCCCAGCCCAGGCTCATGACCCAGCTGACCTGGACGTGCATGGCTTCCCAGGTCAGCTGGGACCCAGAGCTTCCCGTTTTGCAAAGGGCTTTCTGCCTCGGGCCCTGGCAGGGCGGGGACGCAGTGGGCACGTGAGAATACAGGGCCTCAGAGAAGAAAGGGGCCCACAGGGGCCCTCCTCCCCTCCCCACCCCTTCTTCCCGGCAACGGCATCGAGGGCAACTTCTCTCTAAGATGGCTCTGGGAAGCCAGCGGCAGGAAATGTCCCCCTGGGGCACTTGGGGCTCCCACCGTCACCGCCACCAGCCTGGTCTGTGGACGAAATGGTTAATGTTCAAACCACAGCAAGGAAGTCCCACCCCCACCCCCAACACAGCCTGAACAGCAAAGTCAAGCTCGTAGGCCCAGAAACAAAGCGGGTCCCTTCCTACGGACCTTGCCTCCCAGAGGCCTGCTGGGTGGGACCTGGGAGACGCTACCCAGGACCACAGGCCAGCCAGGGAGGTGCCCGGAGCAGCGGGTCAGCTGCAGGCAGGGCTCGTTTATAGCAGCATCGCTTACAATTCATTTGGAAATTAGTTTCTTTTTTAAAACATGAGTCTGACACCAAAGCGAAGGTAATTCACAGTCGCTCAGGACTGTAAAGCTACAGCCACCAACGCAGGGTGGCGCTGATGAGAGCAGGCGGACAGGCCGAGGGCAGAGGAGAAAGCCGACGCGGACCCCGCGTGTCCCGCCAGTGGGTCCTGGTCGAAGGAGGGCAGGCAGTGCCTCGGAGCGGAGACAGCCACGCCAGCCAACCACTGGGACAGCGGGCGGCCACGTGCAGCCGAGTGACCTGCACTCGGACCTGACGCCCTGCACTAGAATGGACCACAGACCTAAACCGGAACCACAAACCCATTCAAGTCCCTCTTAGAAGACAACACTGCAGAAAATCCGGACGGCCTCGGGCACGGTGCTGCCTGTGTCGGACACAATGCCGCGGACAGGCCCCGGGAGGGAAGATACGCTGTCAGCTGGGCTTCATTAGACTCGAACTCCGGCCCCGTGAGAGGTGCTGTGAGGAGGGTGGGAACAGGGGCCGCAGGCTGGGAGCCAGTCTTCGTCCCCAGTGTCTGATGAAGGGCTGGTGGCGTCCAAAACACACAAGGGCCCTTAACCCTCAGGAACATGAAAACAAACAACCCAATTTTAAAGTGGGCCAGAGATCTGGGAAGATACCTCACCAAAGAGGAGAAATAAGCACACGCATTGGCTCTTGTCCTAACCCACGTATGGTCAGTAGTCGTGCGGAAACCAGCCCCGCATCCCGCACCATTGGGGACGTGCAGGTTGAAACAGCAGGGAGACGGTGCTGTGTCCCTAGCAGGAGGGTGGAACCCAGAGCGCTGACAGCAGGCCCTGACCGGGTGAGGGGCAGCAGGGACTTGCCCGCTGCCGGTGGGGACGCGGGTGGCAGAGGGTGGCTGGTGTTCCTCAAAAGGTCCCGCACACTTGCTCCTTGGCGTCACCCACAGGAGCTGCAACTCATCTGCACACAAAGAGCTGCACCCAGATTTGTAACTGACAAAACGTGGAAGTGGCCGAGGTGTCCTCAGCAGGTGAGGGGCAGACTGTGGCACAGCCAGACAGCGGGACGGCATTCAGAGCTGAAAGAAGCAGCAAGTTGTCCGCCAGGGAAACACGCGCGGGACCTCGAATGCCTCTGACTGAGTGAGAGAAGCTGGTCTGAACAGGCTGCACCTGTGTGACCCCAGCGCAATGACACTGTGGAGGAGGCAACACCCTGGAGACGACATAAAGGCCGGTGGCCGCCAGGGGGGGGGCGGGGAACGAGAAGGGTCGGAGCAGTGGGGGTTCTCGGGCAGCGAAACGCCTCTGTAAGGTCCTGTAATGGTGGACACACGTCATCACACATCTGTCCAAACCCAGAGAACGCACCACACCGAGAGCGACCTTTAAACCGTGGACTCGATGAATAATAACGTATCGATATTGGCGAGAAGAAGTTAATAACAGGGGAAGTTATAGGGGGTGGTCAGGGGGTATATGGGAACGCTGTACTTTCCCACATGGTTTTCGCAAACCAAAACTGCTCTTAAGAAGCTTTTTTTAAAAAAGAGTATTACATGAATTACAACCACACACAGCAATGTGGGGGAGTCCCACAAGCACAAATCTTGTGTGTCTGTTTGTGCGTGCGTTTCATCTCCGGCTTCATGACCCGACGGACATGCATCGAGTGTGCGTGTGTAAGAGGCACATCGAACCTTTGGTAACACCCATGCAGTCGCACTAATTAACACGGCCCTGGCCTCACGTGCCCGTTTTACTTTGCTGTAAACACAGTGTTGAGGAAAGACGCCAGCCAGCCAAGAGGACAGGCCGGGCAACCGTCCGTTCGTGGAAGGAGACAGGCCCTGGACTCAGCCGTGGCGGGTCGGGCGCGTGGCCCCCGGGTGGGGGGGACCGTGGCCAGGGCTCCCGGGGCCCTTGGGAGCCGCCGCATCCTCCTTCCGATCCGGTGCCGGTTACGCACAGGGTTTGGTTTGTGAAAATTTGTCGAGCTGTACACTTCTGTGTCCACTTTCCTGTGGGTTATACTTCATTAAAAAGTTCCAGAAAAAATAGTGTTTGCGGCATGAAAACTGGAAATCCCAGAAAAGGAGAAGAAAGGTGGTTTCTCTTGTCCATATGCTTCCCACTGGGAGGGGGCCCCCCACCCAGGCCCCAGTCTCTGGGCCTGCGGCAGGAGGGTCAGCAGTCTTGGGGGTGGGGGGCCTCCCAGGACGGGGGAATCGCTGTGTGTGGACGGGCGTTTGTTGTGATTCAGAAAACACCCCCTCGATGCCCGCCACCGATGCCGGGCTCGCCCTGCCTCCGAGGGGTTCCCAGGTTGGCAGCCCCAGTTGTCGGAAACTGGGTTTGGAGGGGCTCAGATGCCCATGGCCACTCTGAGACAGGCACCTGAGTCCCTGGGCACCCCCTCCCTCGTCTCTGAGCAGCCCCCCGGGGCAGGGGGGAGCCCTTCACTTGCGAGGCAGCGGCAAGGCCAGGCCTGGGCCGGTGACATCATGAACTAAGTGCTGCCAGCTCCTTCCCGACCTCGGAAACCCCAACATCCCGCTCCAGGAATCGGCCTGTGGAGTTGGCTTTGGCCGGCGGCCCCAGGAGTGCGGTGGGGAGGCCCCAGCCTGCCCCCCCACAGTGGCCTGTCCCCGGGGCCCCCCTTGCCTTCGGGGCTCCCAGGGAGCCTGCGCCAGTGTGAGAACCAGCAGGGTCAGCCGCCTCTCTCCCTGGCTCTGCCCTCCTCCCCACCACCCGTAACTGCAAGAAAAACAAACAGCCGTCCTCCACTCCCTGCGCCTGGAAACACCACCACCGGCCTCAGGCCGGCTGTGGGCTGACTCACCCACCTCAGGCGGGCGGCCAAGAGAGGGGCCCGGGGCTGCCCCCAGGAGCCCTGCGGTGACCCCAGGCCAAGCCCACCCCTGGTGGGGCCAGGAAGACAGGGACTCACCCAACCCACTGCGTCCCTGCTGTCCCACAGCCCAGCGTGCGGCCTTTGGCCCTGACCTCCCGGCCTCGGTGGCCTCATCACCTGAAGCAGAGGCAGGCCCAGGGCCTCTCTCTGTGACGGCGGAGGATGGTGGTGGTGGAGGGTGAGGCTCCGGCCCACCCAGCGGAAGGTCTGACACAGCAGGTGGAAGTGAGACAGGCCTCCTTGAGAGAGCCTGGCCCAGTCCCTGACCCTGTCCCAGGACCCTGACGCTGCCCCGGCCCTGGCCCCGCCCTCCTGTCCCACCCACAGTGAGGTTGGAGCTCCCAGGTCCCCTGGCTGTGTGCGGGGCAGCGGCCTGTCCCCCGGGGTGGGGGCAGGGCCGGGCTGCTGGGCAAGCCCTCACCCCACGGCCCCTTGGTTATAATCTGCATTCAAGTTTTGCTGGGTGCCTGCCTTGTGCCAGGCCTGGGCTGGGCCCCGAGTCCCCAGAGGGGACCTCAACTCTCCCTGGGGGCAGACGAGGACCGGACAGGTGAGGCAGCTGGCACTCGTGGCCGGTTCTGCTGCCTGCTGGGAGTGTCCTGGTGGGGCACCTAACAGGGGGACCTGTCTCAGTTTTGTCTCAGGGCGGTCTCGGCCGGTCCTGCGCCCAGAGGGCCTCCCCCAGAGTCGGGGGGGTGGTTTGGCGGGTGAGGGGCATACCAGGCAGAGGGCAGCTGGGGCACCGTTCAGAGGTGTGCAAGGCTGGACCATGGCCACTTGAAAGCGTGCCCTCCAGGCCGGCTAGGGCCCTCGCCAGGGCGGCAGGCGTGCCAAGCAGGCCGATGGGCCAGCGCTTCACCCAGGCGACAAGGGCCGGGAGGCCTAGCGGAGGGCCTGGCAGGGCAGGGGCAGAGCAGAGGGCAAGGGAGCCCCGCTGGGTTCCCACGCCAGGCAGCAGGGGCAGGTGTGGCCCCGAGGTCAGTGAGCAGTGGGGGGCTGGGGAAAGGCGGGGTGTCTGGCCCAGACGGGGAGGCCGGAGCACCAGCCAATTAACCTGCAATCGCCCAGGGAGATGCTAAGAGGATTTGCCTTCTGTCTGGCTAATTCTTCTGCTTCTCCGCTGTTCCTCTCCTGGGGAGCGCAGGCCCTTTGCGGATCTTTAATTAAAAGGAAGCCGCTTTCTCAATTACCCCGAGGGTGGAGCTACCAGTGAAAACCCCAGGGGTCGCCCTCCAGGCCCAAGCAGAGGGACCGGGGCGTCTTCCCAGGGCCCGGCTCCCACAGAGCAGGTGGGGGTGCTGGCCAGCTCTGCCTGCAGCCCAGGACTCAGAGGGAGCTGCTGTCTGGAGACCAGAGGCTCCCCCGCTCCCCAGTGGCTGACCGGGTCCAGCCCTCCCAGCTCCAGGCCCCGTGGGAAAGGGAGGGAGGTCCCGGTGGCTCATGGGAGCTGTGGCCGTGACAACCGTGAGGCCTCACAGGGAGGACCCAGGGACTCTCCCAGGCCCATGGCAACCCGAGGGGCGGGGCAGGACTCTGGTCCAGCCTGGGAGCCCCACACACGCCCCATCCCCAGCGCTCCTGGGCACCCAGAGCGTCTGAGAACTGTTACAGCTTCGAGGCGAATGACATGAGGCCACAGAGGTCAAATCACTTCCGTTAACACCATTCCAACTGCTGCCACCAGTGCGGGGCACTCAGGATGTCATGTGCCCCTGATGTCACCGTGCCAGGCAAGCACAAGCCCTGTCACAGGTGAAGAAACGGTCCTGTGGGGGTGCAGCCCCTATTGCTCTGTGTCACCAGGGGTGTCCCCAGACTCCAGGCTGCTTGAGACCCTGCCCCACCCATAGGGCTTGGGCCCTGCGGACAGGGAGCCTGGTGCTGAGGGATTTGGGGTGGGGCACCGACCCCGGCTCGTCCACACTCTCAAGTTCAATGTCTTGGGGGCTAACTGCCCTGATCACGGCCATCATTCTCGAGCAGCACACAGCCTAGTGTTGCTGTGGTCCCTGGCCCCGCACACTCCGGGCCCAGCCCCTGCCAACCCCTGGGCTTCTGCTTACTCACGGGGCACTGGGGCCTTCCCTTCGGGCCCTCCCTCCCTGCCAGTCACATCAGAAGGTTGAAGTCTGCCTTGGAAGGCGGGGTGGTCCGTCCCCTGGGAGCCAAGGCCCCCCCCAACCCCCCCCCCCCCCCCGCCCAGGAGCTGCTCTGGCTCTCCTCACTGGGCAGCCCCCCCCCCCCCCGCAGGGCTGCACCCTGCTCACCCCATGGGGTGTGCCTGGGAAGCCTGGGGTCCCCGGGTGGTGGGCTGCCCTAAGCTGCCCTGAGCCCCCCACCCACAGGGCACAGGCGGTGCAGCCCACACGCCCTGCTCTCTGACCTCCGCTCTGCACAGGCTGACTCCCTGTGCACCGCAGCAGCCTGGCCTCCTGGGACAAGGCAGGTGGGCCATGCGCTGTAGCCCCAGGTAAGCCAACCTGGTGACAAGAGCTCCTTGTGCCACTGTCCCTGACCTCACAGGACCGATTAGCATGCCTAAGGCTCTCGAAGCATTTCTGACACTTACTTTTCACGGGACAGTTCCACTTGGGAACATCTGAGACTCTCCGGGCTCTGGCTGTCCACCTGGACTTTTCTTCAGGACCTGGCTGAGTGCGGGGAGGGGACCAGATGCGAGGAGGGAATGGGCCAGCCCACTCCGTCCCCAGGCCACCCCTACAGGCCCACAGGAGCCAAGAGCTGGCTTCAGGAACCCTGTGTTTGGAGCGGAGCCCCAGGCACAGACAGGTGACCCCCACAGCCTGTGTGGCCCACGGCACGCTGGGCCCTCTCTGAGCCTCATGAAGCTGTGGGTTTGAACTCCCTTTGTGGGTTTTTAAACACTTTTAGCAGCAGAGCCTGTTTGTCAAACTGGCCCTTTTTTGGAACCCCGGTCCCAGCAGAGTTGCTTTGGGAGGAGGCACGCCTGCCCTGGGCGCAGCGCGCCGACGTCCACCGAGTCTGCCCCGCCACGCACTCCGTCCGACTGAGGCCCCGGCCCAGGGCCGCCCCTGGCTCGCCTGAGCCAGTGATTTGGAGTCCAAACCCCCTTCTCTCCAGACAGACGACAGAGAACACCGCCCAGAACTCTGCTGGGCTGCGGGCGGCCTCCCGTCTCGCTCCCCGAGTGCATAGGCCGGGAAGTGCTCTCTGCAGACCCTGAGCCAGGAGCAGGCCCATCTTCCTGTTCTCAAAGTCTTCATGCGCCCGGATGCTTCTTGGCTGGCGCAAGACACCCACCCAGTCAGCCCAGTGGGCTGGGGAGTGGCTGGGAGCCCTGCATCTGTCCCCCACCACGCATTCCAGATGCCCCAGCGCTGGGCCCCCGCAGGCGCCGGGGACGCCGCCCCGCAGAAGGACCTGCCCGGGGGGCTGCCCATGGCCTGCCGCCCAGGCCGTGGTGGGCTGCGTAACTGCCTCGGAGGTCAGGACCTTGAGGTGAGGGACTGTCCTGGGGTGTCCCCGGGCGGCCAGAGGCTTCCTGCCGACGGGGGTGGAGGGGATTTCGCCCGCAGAGGACTGGGCCACTTGTAGACAGGACAGAAAGATTGGAAGGCACTGGCCTTAAGGGCCGGAGTGACGTGACCACAAGCCAAGGATGCCGGCAGCCACCAGGAGCTGGCAGGGCTCTCCCCTCGGGGGACTTCCGACCTCAGAGCTGTGAGAGAATGAACGTCTGCCCTCGAAGCTGCCCAGTTAGCAGTCGTGGTCATTCGCTCCAGTGGCCGTAGGAGAGCGTGCCCGGGTGCCCCCACCCCCAGCACCCCGGGAAGCTGGGAACACTTCAGGGGTGTCTTCCCCATATCTGCTTCTGCCGGGCAAAGCTCAGGCATTGACACAGAGCAGTCAGCACAGCACCCACAAATAGGGACATCTGCTCCCGAAGTTGCTGGCGGTGGCCAATCCGCGGGCACAGGGGACACTGGAAGGAAGACCTCCACGGAGAAGGGGTTCTTGGGAGGCTGATTTCCATCGCTGCCCAGACAGAGGGGGAGCAGGTCAGGGGCAGGGGGCAGGGGTCCGAGCATGGTGGGAGGGGGAAGTGGCCCAGCTCCTTCCCCGAAGGACGGTGGGTGGGGGCCCCGGGAGGCTCTGGGAGTAGCAGGGTGGCGGCCTCCGGGAGGGAGCGCTGGGTGGGGCGTGTGGGGACAGGCCAGGCTCCCTTGGAGCCAGCACGGCTCAACCAAGCGTGTGCTGGGAGCCCCAGACCCACCACCCAAGCCCTTTTAAGAAGAAAAACAAATATTTGTGTTGCATGTCGTATGTGTTGGGGTTTAGCTTTCTTCTCAAGGCTAAAAATAAGTGCATCTCCTCGTCCCTGCAGGGCTCCCCCCACCCCTGCATCCCCCCCGCCCGCCTGGCCCGCTGTTGTGCAAGGCCTGGTCTGGAGCTCGGGGCTCCTGCCAAGTTTTGACTGAACCGCCGGCGACTGAAGCGTGAAGGTATCAGAAAATAATTACGGGATTAAGGTGCCCATTACCGCCGTGAGGGAGGCACCTCAGCGGGGCCGGCCTCGCCCAGGCGAGCCCGCCTCAGGCCCGGTGGGTGCCCCCGGAGGGGCTTGGACACCAGCCCCACGGTAATAGCAACCCCCCCCCATTTAAGAGCAAACAGACTACTTACACAGGCCCGGGGTGGCGCTGACTAGGTGCCCTGGAAGAAGCCCTGTCCCAGCTGAGGGGTGACCAGGAACAAGTGGGTGGTGGGAGGTGGGGGAGTGGGAGGGGGAGTGTCAGCCGGAGGGAGCGAGTGCCAGTGGGGGGGGGGGGCAGGGCAGCCCCTGCTGGGGAGGGGCGAGGAGGGGAATGCGATTGGCCTGAGAAAGCCGGGGACACGTCAGGTGGCCTGGTCACACTGAGGCCCAGGTGCCCCTGCGTCCCGGATGCAGGTGGCCCACGAACCCAGGGGTCTTCAGGGAGGGCCGTCTCTTAGGCTGTGGGGAGGAGTCCGGGGTGATGATTCCCGGGAGTCCCCGGAGGGGCAGAGCAGTTGGGGGTGAGCTGACAGCACCTGTGGGAGCCGGAGAGTCAAAGGTGGGCAGAGAGTCGGAACCAGACGGCCGTGGGAGGGGACAGGAGAGGACTCAGGGGGCCCCGAGACCCAGCCGCGGTCAGGGGCCGGCCAATGAATCTGAGCCCCGGGTGGGGCTCCTGGCCCCGAGGCCGCGCCAGACAGTGGTCGTGGGAACAGTCCCTGGACAGCACTCGGAGCGCATGAGGGTCGGGCTCTCGGCACCTTCCCGGAGCCCCGGCTTTCCCAGCAGCCCCACGCCCGTGGCGTCTGCTCTGGCCTGGCTGCCAGGGCCGGGCAAGGGACCTGCCCGTAGGCAGGGCGCCCCAGGGAGAGGGGCTTCCAGGGTCTTTGCTGGGCTGAGCTTGAAGTGGGCAGAGTAGGAGGGTGGGAGAGGCTGGTGAGTCCAATTGACCTTCCTCCCACCCCTAAGGGGGCTCTCTCACCCCATCTCCCACCTTACAGAGGGGAAACTGAGGCAGTACAGGCCACAGGCAGGCCGGCAGGAATGGGCAGGCACGGAGCCCCTGTGCTCAGCCTGCCCTGGACCCGGCCTGCTCCACCCTGGCCACACGGGGCCCAGGAGGGGTGGGGGCTGTTTCAGGAGCAGGGCCTGCATCCGGGACCCTCCCCATGGCCCCCTGCACCGGAGGGACACCGGGGGTGCTCAGCCTGGGCCAGGCTCACTGCAGCCTTCGCCTCCCTGGGGATTCCTGCCCAGGGCCTGAGGTCCCCTCAGCGAACACCCCCTCTCTGATTACCAAGCCAGATGCATGTGGAGCCCCTGCTTCCCCAGGGTCACATCTGGCCCCGCCCCGAACAGCAGCCCGTCACCCGCCCGGTGCAGCAGCACACACCTGAGCGGGAGGAAGGCGGCCACGGCGCTGCCTGCGAAAATCCCTGCAGGCCCGCCTCACCCTCCCGGTGGGCCGAAGCCTGCTGCCTGTCCAGCCACCTCCCGCTCCCCCTTCCCTCCCTCTGTCCAGCCGCACCCGTCCCCTGAAGCTCCCCCAACCCCTCAGCCATCTCTCCCCTCTGGGGCACTGGCCGGGCTGGTCCCCAGGCCTGGAGCCCCCTTCGCTCCTTCTTCCCATGTCGCCCTCAAGCCTCAGCTCGTCCATCTTGCTGTGGCCCACCCTGATCCCGCCCGGCCTCCCTGACCTGCCTTAGTTTCCTTAGCCCCGGTCCCCTTCTTCTGTTCCCAACTGTCTGTGACTCATGACACCTATTCCCTTCCTCACGGACGCCGGTTGTCTCGTGCCCCCTCTGACTGCCAGCCCCCCACGGACGTGACTTCTGCTGCACCCCAGCACCTGACACAGGAGATGCGCACATTTGTGAATTGAACGCATCAGCGTGAGGCAACGCTTCCCACGTCCAGAGGCAGCTGGGCGTCAGGTGCAGGGGGAGAGGGTGCAGGTAGGAAGGTCCCACAGGACCTGACGAGGCCCGCCCCTGCCCTGGCCCGGAGCCGCAGCTCTCCGAGACTGCTGAGCCCGCAGGTACAACGCAATAGCCTCTCGGCCCCTGAGAATCATGGGGTCCGAACCCCGAGGGGCTGCACACCTCTCTCTCCATTAGTCGGAGACCGAGCCGCACTGGAATTTCTCTAGTGGCCAGAAACAGCCTCCTTCCAGGAGCTTTGTCCTGTGGCCGAGGCCTTGCGATGTCCCCTGCTGGGCCTCTTAGAGATGCCCCCAAGTCTCCTGAAGCTGCGTGTGGCCTGCAGGCCCAGTCCCGAGGGTGCTTGAGATAGGGCGCCACCCCCTGCCGTGAGCACTCCCCAGGCCACCGGGGACAGTCCTCGTGACTCAGATCTGCTGCCGCTGGCTGCCTTCCCTCCCCAGAGTGTTTGTCATTGATTGGCAATCAATCTTTCTCTGCTGGGAACCTAGGTGGGGAAGCAGGAGACAGCCACCCCGCCAGTGTCCCGACCCATCCACAAGGCCATCCCACTCTCTCAGCAGGCCGGGCCCCACCCCAGGGATTGGGCAACAAGGAGAAGCTCAAAGTCCAGGGCTTGGCTGGGTGAGCTCAAGGGGGTTGGACCGGGGAGCCTGGGCAGCCTGCTCGGTGAGCCCCTGGGCTGGGATGGTCCCCGGTCTGATGAGGACCCTGGGAGCAGCCGGTCCAAACAGGGCCACGGAGGCCCAGAGGAGGACCGGAGAGGCCCTTCCTCCGAGGTTTGTGCTGGGCTGGTGGGACCAAGGTCCGGCACACCCTTGTCTAAGGCCCGGTAGAAGGATAGGGATGGGCCAGGAGCAGCCTCAGAAGGGGCCCTGGTGCCCAGCTTGCGACTCTTAGTGACTGACTCTTCCACTGGAAAGCAAGGGCCCCAGATGGCAGCCTGAGGTCAGCAAGGCCGGGAGGGGAAAGCCAGCTGGCGCTCAGCCCTCTGCCCGGAAAGAACGGGACTGTGTGGTCACAAGGTGGGGGGCGGGGGCCAGGAGAGGCCCTGCCAAATGCTGGAAACCCCGAGACTCAAGTGCAAGGTTCCCCTCTGTCCTTCTGGAACCTTCTGGAACCTTGCCAGCTGTAGGGCAGCTCTCCAAACTGCACTCCCTCCTCCAGTCCCCCAAACTCCAAGCTCCCAACCCTTCCATTCACCCTGGGGCCCGCCCCAACCCTCGCTCACCTCCATTCTTGGTCCTGAAGCAGCTCCCCCTCCTGCCTCCTCCCAATGCCTCTCTTTTTTATCCTTGCCTTCTAGACCCCAGCCTAGGTGCCCACTCCTCCAGGAAGCCTTCCCTGACCACCACTGCCCAAGCCAGGTTCCATCCCCCTCTGGTCTCCCAGCCCCATTGCCCTCCACTGCAGCCTCAGGTGTCGGGGGGAAGGGGAGCAGAGGGCCAGTCTGTCCTTTATTCTGCCCCCATCCTGGCCTGGGGCTCATTCGGGGACGACCTCGCCTCAAGCCCTACTCTGCCCTGCAGTGCCCAGCCCAGCTCCAGGCATGGAGGAATTCCGCAACGATGGGTGATGAGCAAAGGGGCTGGTGAAGGGACAGATGCAAGATCCTGTCCTGCTCTTGGGAAAGCAGGGGCTCCAGAGCAGGGCTGAGCCCCGGACAGGGGAGGGGCCTTAGGCAAAGCCCCCTAGCCCACTCGGGGTGGTGGGGTGGGATACTCAGGCAGAACCAGCAAACGGCCCAGCCATGGCCCAGCCCCAGTGGCTCAGGCAGGGGGCTTCCAGACAAAAGCCTTCCCAGGGGTACCCCCCAGAGTGGGTAGCCAAACCCCCCCATTGGGCTAGTCCTGGAAGGACTGAAGTCCTGTCGGCCACCCTCAGGCCCCAGGGTGGGTGGCCTGGCAGCCCCAGGCAGACTAGCACGGCCCCGGGAAGGACACCTGGGGCTGGCACCCGGAGGTGTCCCAGCCCTGTCTCGGGCCGCCGCCTGCAGGTGGAGTAAGAGGACGCCTCTGGCCAGGCCTGCGAGGCCTGCGTCTGCTTCCTGGCGAGGCCAGGAGGGTGCGGGCGGCCAAGGGACTCCAGCCGGGCTCCAAGAGGCATGGAGCCCAGACCAGCCTGGGGAGCTGGCCAGGCGGGTCCAGCCTGGGCACTGAGCTGCCCAGGACAGGCTGCGGGTGGGCTCTAGGCTCCCCTCAGCTGTCCAGTGCCCGGGCCACTGAGCGGGCACCACTGGGGGCACCAGTTCTGCCACTCCCGGGCCACCAACACACACCTTCTGATTCCCAAGCGTCCTGGGAGGCCCAGGCTCGGTGACCTGTGTCTTCAAGTCCTGCCTGACCTGGACCTGCTGGGCAGGCCGGTGGCATTGCAGAGGGGAAGGTGGGGGCCCACTCAGACCCCAAGGAAGGAGGCCAGACAGGACCGCAGCAGGCCAGCCCCAGGGTGACTTCCTGCTCCCGGGCCCCTGCCGCGCGGGTCCCCCTGCCCTCTGGCTCCCCTCGTCTTGCCTTTCCGGCCCCTGGGGCCCATCCCAGGCCGGCCTCAGCCCCGGCCACCTCCCTCTCCTCCTTCACCCCGCCCTGCCCTCTGACCCCTTCCCCAGCTCTGGTTCACCCAGAAGTTCATCCAGATGTCTAACCCAGATTCTTGTTTTGTAACCCGGTCTTTCCTGTTCTGTCCTTGGTGAGGACAGATGGCTGCTGTCATCTCCACCCTGAGACGCGCCCTCCCCATCCTCTTCCACGTGTCTCTGTGCTGCCTTGGACCGACTGGGGGCCTCTGTCCCCCTCCTGGGAGGAGGTGTGTGAGCCAGGCAGAAGGAGGGCCCCACTGGACCCAAGATCAAATCCCAGTTCCGTCTCTTGCGCCTGTGACCTTGGACAGACCCTTTATGCCTGTGCCTCGATTTTCCCACCTATAAAACAGAGCCGGCTCTGACCTTTTTGGGGGAGGGTGTTGTGCAGGTGGTGGTGACTGTGGACCAGACCCAGTGCCTGGCGCGGGGCAGGGTGTTCCATGTACCTACACACTGGCAAGGCCCCCTCCTCGCCCCCTCACTCCCCACCCTGCTGGGGGGCAGGTGGGGCAGTCACAGCGGGAAAGCCCCTGCCAGTCAGGACGGGGGTGAGGGGAGCAGGAACCCAGGCAAGCTTGCTGGGGAAGGTGGGCAGGGACGGTAGGAGAAAGGACCCCAGGCAGAGGGCACAGCGGGAGCAGACGGGAGTGTGCGGGGAGGCGGACGAGCAGGTGCGGGAGGACCCGCTCACTGGTGGGCTGTCGGAGGGGAGCCAAGGGTCGGGAAGCACTCCAAAGGCCACACCAAGAAGCAGGCCTCTGCCCACCAGGGCCGAAGGGACCCTGCGAGCTTGGCTGCCAGACCAGAGCTGAGGGGACAGCCCTGTGGGGGGTGGCGCAGGAGGCCCACGCGGGCCTGGGTTTCTCCAGACCGAGGCGGGCGCTGCAGGGGCACTGCCGCTCCTGCACCCGTTCTGCAGACCAGGCAGCCGAGGCTCCGGGGGTGGAGGGGCCAGTCTGAGCCCTTGCCTGTCTCTCAGGCTGCCTCACTCAGAGGTCATGCTCCCAGAACAGGCCGCCTTCTGGGGCAGGAGAGTGGGGTGAAGCGCTGAAGCCCCTGAGACAGGGGCCAGGCTCAGAGCGCCTTGTCCCCAGGGAGCTGCCCAGGGCGCGGTGTCCGGCGGGGCTGCGCAAACTAGTGAGCCGGCAGAGGAAGGGTGAGTGGGTGGTAGCGTGGGCCCGGCGGTCCAGCCCTCTGGCCAGTGTCCCCACATCCTGCCCAGCAGAGGCCACGGGGCTCGATCCTGCCTCGGGGGTCTTGTGCTTGGCAGGGCAGGGCCAGGGCAGCCTGGGGAAGGGACACCTAGGCCCCTGCATGCCCAGAGGCTGGCTGAGAGCCGAGAGCCAGAGCCGAGGGGCTCCCTCAGGGATAATGATCCACTGTGTGCGGGCCACTGGGCTGCCCGGGGAAACGCTTCTGGAATATTAGCCTCAGAGTCGGGGCATGGGACTGGGGGCGGGGCGGTCCCCCCGCCAGGCCAGGCCAACGGTGTGGGCTTCTCGCCTTAGGCGGGGCACCGGAGGGTTTGCTGGAGGCCCAGGAAGGCTGGGGCCGGGGTTGAACTGCGGCCAAGAAATGAGCGCCGCCGGAGCACCCGGGCCTTGGCGTTCTCGAGCTCCTTCCTCATTCCTGGCCCCGGGGGAGTAGTTGGACCCCAGCGTTCCCCGCAGCCGCCACCACGGATCTGCTTACCGTCTCCCAGGGAAGCGGGACTCCTGCCAAACTGCCCGGACCTCGCCCAGGCCCGTGGGCCTCTCTGACCACCACCGCCCAGCCCAGCCCCCCCCTGCTCTCGGATGGGGAAACTGAGGCCATACACCAGGGAGGGCCACCCACAGGCTGCCCGAGCCTGGGGTCAGGGGGGCCTCTCTCCCAGCCGTCACCCCTCTGCACACCCTTGAGGCCAAGACGCCGTAGGCAAGCCCACCTGGTGGCCCCTCCGTGGAGACCTACCCAGGGCTGGGGCCAAACTCCTCGGGTGCCCAGGCGGGCACAGTGCAGACGGGGGCTGTTTGATCAGCGGTTCCGCCCGATGCCAGGCTGCTGGGATGGCGGGCAGTGGCCAAACCGGCCCCACCGCATGCCTTCCGGCCCTCGGCAGGAATGCCATTCACTGTCCTGGTGCATGGTTACCGCGGGCGGAAGAGCAGGCCTGGTAGCTAGCTGCCCAGGGGCCTTGGATGCCTTCCCTCGCCGGAGAGGGCAGGGAGCGTCCCCGGGGTGGCAGGGGTGGGGGGCGGCCCTTGAGACAAAACCCACCAGACATAGCTGGACCCTCCCAGGGACAATGAGGCCGGCTGGGGTCAGAGAGGGAGGCATGGAAGGAGGCAGATGGGGCCAGGGTCTCCTGGCTGGGAGTTCCCCACCCCCAGCCCCCACTCTCCTGAGAACAGCGCCCACCAGCTCACGGGTCAGCTCCAGTACCAGGCCACAGCCCAGTCCCCGAGCCTGAGTCCAGGGTGTCCAGGGAGGAGGACAGGCAGTAGGGTGGCCCCTGCTGGGTGGGGCAGGTCCAGAGGTACCTGGAGGAAAGTGTGACCACGGTCTCACCCGGGACCTGGGCCAGGTATAAGGACAGGCCCGGGCCAGGAGCTGGTCCTCAGATGACAGCCCGTCTCTGCCCTCCGGGGCGCCGCACAGACCCCACACACACCGGTGTCTTCGATTCCAGCTTTATTGGGGCCACTGCTCCCTCCAGGGGGGACACTGCCCGTCAAAAACCCGCAGGCTCTCCTCCAGTGGGCACTGCGGCCGCCCGGCGCCCACTCCCAAGGGGCGGGCCGCTGTTGATGGGCGTGAGGGGGGCGGGGTCTCGGCAGGGGCACTGGACGCTGAAGGACAGTGCCCCGGATTCGGTGGTGTCGGGGGCCCCGAGAGTCTGTTTCCAGCAGGAGGAGCTTGTCTCAGGGGATGGCACTCGGCCACCCACCCCAGTACCCAGTGTAGGTCACAATAATTTAAAGGACATTATAGACATTTTGACACTATATAACAATATAAGTTAACCAGGTCCCTTGGCAGAGGGCATTGGGCCTGTGGACTTGGGGTGTCCTGGGACCCGGGGGAGGAGGGGGCATTCACGTTGGCCGCGAAGGTCCCAGGACAGCAGCTCTGGAGTGTCCTGGCGTCGCTGGGGGTGCGCGGCGGGGAGCCAGGGCCCAGACAGTGTTACTCGCCCCAGGCCAGCGTCCAGCCCACTCGGCTGGTCAGCACCTGGGGGCACATTTCCTTGGGTTTCTGTGAGAAAATACCCTAAACTGGGGGTGGGAGTATGTGGGCAGTAGAGGGTGCACCAGAAGTCAGCACACACCAGGCTTCCTGGCAAGTCACGCCTCTGGGCCTCTGTCCCCCCAGGAAAAGGTGGGAGGGTGCACAGAGCGGGCGCCAGCCTCTCCCGTCCCACAGGTGGTTTAGAGCTGGGCTGGCCCCCTTCTCGCTCCTGTCTTCCAGATTTGGGGGTGAGCTGGATTTCAAGGGCGGGTCTGCACGGTGTGGGCACGCTGCGGGTGGTGTCCAGAGGGCCTTGCCCGGTGACATCTGGATCCAAGTGTCCTCCGCACTGGGGTCAGGGTGAAGGGTGAAAGGTGAAAGGGCCAGGACAGGCAAGGAGTCCACCAACAACCCTCCAAGGCACCTCTTGGAGGGGGGTTGTGCAGACCCCAGGGAGGCTGGCACGGGGAAGAGGCACAGTTGGGTTCTCAAGGAGTAGAGGCTCCTGTGGGGGACTCTGGCTAGCGCTCTGCTCTGGGCCTCAGTGTGCCCATCTGTCAGATGGGGCAAACACCCTGAGCTACTCCCAGTTCAGCTCTGTCCTGGGGTCTGGCTGGTTGCAGGGGGCGGGGGCTCTGTAAACTGTGAGGTGCCAGGCAGGCTGGCGAGGGGCTGGGAGGGCACATCATTCGGGAGGGGACACCGCCCTCCCAGGGCCTAACACAGACAACGCTTTGATCTGTTTGACAAGGTTTTCTAAAAGAGAAAGGGAACCGGAGGTCCCTGTCCAGAGCTGTCCTCGGGGGCCCTCTCAGGGCCATGTTGGTCACAAAGCTACCCCCCGCCCCAGCTCTCCCGGGGACCCGGGGCCGGGCCAGGAGGGTGCCAAGCACAGGGATGTCCCCTTGGGTCCGGAGAGGAGGCGGCAGGCAGAGGGGGTGCTGACAGAAAGCGCAGAGTTAGGACCAGCCAAGCCTTAACGCTGAGAGCCCTCTTCTGATACTATGGAAACATAAATAATCTTTCTCAGCATCTGCCCAGACCGCCCCAGGGCCCAGCGGCTGGGAAACAGTCTCCGGGCTGGGGGGTGGGGGAGGGGGCTGGCAGGGAGGGACACACTCTCAGAGTCTCCTCGTTGCTTTGCTTTCTGGGGATACGTGTCATTGTCCCGAAGAAAAAAAAGGCAATTCACTCGGCCCCGTCCAGGACGCGGCAGCTGGGTCCTGGGCCCTGTTCTGCCGCAGGAAGTGACGGGAATGGCAGGAAGGAGCTGCTGACAACAGGCAGAGGGCGACAGCCCAGCGGGAGCTCCACCTTCCGCAGCCCCCTCTGCCCCAGCCGCCGCGCAGAGCGGGGAAGGTGGGGAGCCCATGTGCAAACGCGGCGGGGGCAGCCTGCTCGGCCGCCCACTTCACTTGCAGGTGAAGACCTCGGTGCGCTCGCTGCAGGTGTTGCACTTGACAAAGCAGCACCAGTGGAACTTGCAGTTGCACTGCCAGACCTTGGTGTACTGGTGCGTGTTGTAGCCGCGGCCGCAACACATGGTGTCGCAGCCGTCCGCGCCAGGCGAGGTGCGGTTGCACAGGCGGCCCTGGGTGCCCACGCTGCCCGTGGCCGCGTCCTCCTCACAGTAGTTGGGCGACTTCTCGATGTACACCAGGTCCGTCTCCATGGGCTTCTGGTAGCTGCGCAGCTGCTTGATGCGCAGGAAGGTGGGCTGCCGCAGGCGGCTGGCCCGCACCACCTCCACCTGCACGGCCGAGTTGTACTTCTCCTTGAGCAGGTGGCCCACCTCGCGGAACTTGGGCAGCGTGGTCCAGCAGGTCTTGGTGGTGCAGGAGCCCGACACCCCGTGACACTTGCACTCCAGCTTCATGCGCTCCTCCAGGACCTGCGGGCGGGCCACAGGGCAGGGCTGAGGGCGCGCGGTCCAGGCGGGGAGGACCCCTTCCCCTGCGCCCCCCACGCCTCCACCTGACGAGAGCCGGCTCCCCAAGCTTCCCACTGTGTCACCACAGGGACGCGTCTCCCCTCCGAGCCTCAGTCTCCTCCTGGGCTGAAGAGGGCTGTGGGCCACAGGCCCCCACTGTGCAGGGCCTGGTGAGGGGCCCAGGAGAATATTCAGAACTCGGCAGGGCTGGGCACGCGGTCGCCCACACTGCTCAGTAAGTTCTTATCACTACCCTCTAGGGAGCTGGGGGTCAGTGCGCCATGGGAAAACTGAGGCTCGGTGTGTCGTGTAGGTCACAGGGCACCGGGGCGTGCAGCCAGGCTGCGGGCAGGTTCCTCACCGTGGTACCGGGCCCGGCAACAGTGAGCGCTTAATAGGCGCAGACCCCCCACTCCGTGTCTCCCACCCCTGCCCTCGGGCCTAACACGCCATCCCCACATAATGAACAGCCGCTGGCTGAAAGCCCCGTGTGCTCACGGAGTTCTGCGCACCACCTGTGCAGGGGGACGGAGGGGCGGGAGGGGGGGAAGCGCACGCGGCCAAGAGGCCCAGGTGTGTCGCCTGCTGGGAAGGCGTCCCCGACCCCTGTTGTTCCTTCTCCCCGGCTCCGAGCTGTGTTTTCCTTGGGCCTCCCTCGCTGGCCCTGGAAGGCCGATTCCCAGAGCCAGCCCTGACCCCCGGGCACTCATTTACCCGGATCGAAAGGGCCCTGCCAGCCGGCTGATTAAAGATGGGAATCATTAGCTGCGGCCCCCCGGCGGCTGAGGGGCCATTTGTCAGCTGTCCTCACTTTCCCAGCTGCGCTTCCGAAGCCCAGCCCTGGAGGACACTGGCTACCCCCAGTCCCTGGGGCCAGAGCGGGAGACCCACAGGACCCCAGGGATGAGAAGGGGCAAGGGGAACATCCCACACCTGCTCCCATCCCGACCTCCCTCCCCCGCCCGGCGGCCTGGGGCCCAGGACCTGGGTGAGTATATGCAGTGTGGGAACAGGAGGAAATGGACTTGTAGGACGGCCAAGTGCAGGGGCTGCAGGGGCTGCCAGGGTGAGAGTGCCTGGGGCAGGGGGCTTCCTGGAGGAGGAGGTGTGTGCACCCCCTGCTTATGGGGGAGGAGCCCCTTAGCTTTAGCGGAGGGGCATTCCAGGAGGGGTGCAGCAGGAGCAAGGCCTGGAGAGTGTCACCGTCCCCACCAAGGGCAGGTATGGCCCAAATGAACGTCACAGTTGTTGGGTGGGCCTGCAGGCTGGTGGCCTGGAGTTAGGGGGTGGCCTGTCCCAGGGGAGACTCAGAATTGGGATTGCAGGGCCACGGAGTGTCTGGGTCCAGGGCACAGGCCACAAGACTGGTCTGAGGGTCTGGGTAAAGTGTGCGACCTTGGTGGGACCCCACCACCCGGGGAAAAGTGACTCTGGGCCCCCTCTCTGCCTCTCCCCACCCCCATGTCCATCAAGGTCAGACACCTCCTTCCCCTCCTCTATGCCCTCCCCGTGCTCATCTTTGCTTGAACCCTCCCCTCTCCTAAAAGCCCCTCCCTTCGCCAAAGCTTCCACACTTGGGCCTCACTGCCGCTGTGTATGTCCCTCGGGCCAGGAGCTGACCAGGCGAATGCCCGTCTCAGAACCGCCAGCCTGGAGAACAGTCCACCCCAGGCTGCTGGCCCAGGAGACTTCTCCTAGACGGGCGGTGATGGCCAGCGGCCTGGTGGAGGTGTCCAAGCTGAAGGCTGTGCTGACCGGGTGGCCCGGGCCTCACCACCGTCTGCACCTCCCCTTCGGCCGACTGAGCAGCTGGCCACACCTCGCTGGGCCGCCTGCCCACACCCCTTCCCTCCACCCCCTCTCCCAGTCCTCACCGAGGCCCAACAGCCCAGCCCCCGCCCCCCGTCTGGGGACCCTGTGTGGCCAGGCCAGCAACAGCAGGCAGACGGAGCCCACCGGGCAGCCATTGGCAGAGTGAGGGGCCACATCCGCGCTTGGCCCAGCCCGCCCAGCCTCTCCTGGGAAGTGATCACAGGACTGAAGAATGTGCCGCTTCTGTCTCCGGCGCTCTTGAGATAAGAGCGACGGCGAAGGCGGCGCCAGCCCCCGGCCCAGAGACCACCTGGGAGGGCGCAAAGTAACCTGCCCTACCCAGAAGGGCAGGGGCCAAGGGGGGCCCCTTCCCCGGCCTCGCCCCCCCCCAGTAGTGTGGGGACAGATGGGGCTCCAGGAAAGAACCGACTTGAGTTCTTTCTGGAACAAGGGGTGCCCCCACTCCAGGAGCAGTGCTCAGTTATGGCCAGGTTGGGGGGGTCACAGGTTTGATGCACTGAAGTCCCGGGGAACCTGGAGTCCGGTGAAAGAATGCAGAGCAGGTCTCCACGCTCAGCCTGTCCAACACCGGCCCACCGGGTTGTGGTCAGCCACATGCCATGGCTGGGGTGGACTGCAGAGTGTTTCCCTCCACGAATGTCCACTCGGAACCCACAATGTGACCGTATTTGGAAGCAGGGACTTTGCCAATGTATGAGGGTAAGTAAGACTCGAGATGAGATCGTCCTAGGCAAGGGTGGGCCCTGAATCCGAGGACACCCACCATGTCCTTCTAAGAGGCTGAAGAGGGGGAAATACACAGGGGAGAGGCCACGTGGAGACGGAGGCAGAGGCTGCATGATGGGGCCACAAGCCAAGGAGCCCTGGAGCTCCCAGTGCGGAAGAGGCAGGAAGGACCTGCCCCGGAGCCATGGGGGGGGGGGCCCAGCCCCTCCTGTTCCTGGATTCTGGACTTCTGGCTCCAGACTGAGCGCGAATGGGCGTCTGTTGCTTTAGCGACCAGTCTGTGGGACTGGCTACGGCAACAGGTGAGCTCACTTCCTACTGCACTTGCTGAAGCCGCAGCCCTGAGAACGGGTGCGGAAGCAGGGGCAGGCCCAATGGGTCTGTGGTGGGGGCCAGGGCATCGCAGCAACCCGGGCTGACCACAAAGATCTGGACCCGGTTCTGGTGGGAACCCGAAAGCAGCCCCGCCCCCACCCACCATCTTGATAAGCGCGGTGAGGCTGAGAGAAACCCTCCCCTGCTGCCTCGTCCCCCGGGTCACCTGCCCAAGGGCTCAGATTGGTGGGACAAGCACCATCATGCCCTCGGTACCGATGAGGAAACTGAGGCTCAGTAGAGGAATGGGGTCAGCCAGTGCCTTGAGAGAGTCAGGGGCGGCGCTGGCCCCTGGAATCCTGGCTGCTGACCCCTTTATAGCCCCAGGGGGCACCCTGTCCCCGCTGGGCTCTCAAACTGCTGACACTGCCCCCCCAATAACCTCCTCCTCCCCAGGTGACAGCTTCTCGGTTCAGGGCTTCATCCTGTGCAAACCCTGCTGCATGCTCACCCTCCTGATCCTCGTCTCCCCGGCCAGGCCTGGGGCCCCTCCCAGGCCCCCAGCTCTCCCACCCCCATCTCCCCAGGGCCCAAGCCTGACTGCCTCCTGCCCAGTGCCTTTTACCATCTGAAAGTCCCCAAGCATCTCCAAGCCCCACGCCAGGCCAGCCCTGGGGTTCACACAGGACCTCAGGGCCGAATCAGACGCGACCTTGGCCCTCGAGTGGCTCAGCACTGCTCTCCCTCAGGGACCTGCAGTGCCACCTGTGCCCAAGGAGCCAAAATCCAACCTGGCTGTCGGAGCCCTTCACCACAAGGCCTGTCCAACCTGCCAGTTTCCTCACCCGCCTGGACACCCGGAGCCAGGCGGCAGCCTTGCTGCTCCACACCACGCCTTTGTCTGTACTGGTCCCTCTGCTGCGAGTCCCCTCCCCACAACTCTGCTACTTGTCCACCCACCCCCATGGAGCAGGGACCAAAGCCCAGTCTCGGGCCACCAGCAGCTCTGCAGCTCACTCTGGGCCCCTCTGTCCTCCTAGGTAACAAGGGTACAGTGAGACCTCCCTCCCAGGGCTGTGGGAAAGCCCCTGATCAGGACCCAAGCCCCTGCACAAGCTCAGAGGGCAGTGGTTCCACGGAGAGCTCAGCTATGCCTCCTCCTGCAGGAAGCCCTCCAGATGCCTGCAGCTAAGTGAATCTCGCCTTCCTCTCCACCCTTAGGCACAGACCTCGACCTGCCCGTCCCTAGGGAATAGTGCCCGCATGCTGTCTGTGGGCTCCTTTGAGGCAAAGATGGTCACTTGTTCCTTCCTTCATTTGTTCATTTGACCAAAATGTGATCACCACCCCACCGCACGGCAGCTTCTACATCTACAAGATCAAACGCTTGGCCTGGTGTCCAGGGCCTGTTCTGGCTGGCCCCTGCTCACTTCTCCAGCCCTGTCTTGCCCACCCTTCCTGCTCCTGCCAGCCTGAACCATGTGCAGCCCCGCCCCCCACCCAAGTGCCAGCTCCTTCTGCCTCTGCTTGTCTCAGCTCTGGCATGTCCTTCAAGGCTCCCCTTGGACCTCCCCACCCCCAGGGGCCTTCTGCTCCCCTTCCCACCAGCCCCCTGGGCTCTCACCGTCCCCGGTGTGGCCTTTGCTCCCCTCACGTGGACCCTGGGGGAGCTCCCATGGCCAGGCTCCTGCTTAACTCCTCTCTTCGCCCCATGCCCAACCAGGTCCGGGCACAGAGGAGGGGCAAGGAGCGTTTGTTGAATGAATGAGTATTGTGGAGAAATTTTGACTCCTCTTTGCCTGGAAAGGCAAGTCTGCCCCAGGCCCCTGTAGCCCCTCAGGCCCTGGCGCCCTGGGTGCAGCCCCAGGCTGGGGGACCAGACTGGAGAGGCGTTCTGCTCCGCTGCCGGTCCTATCTCTGGCCATCTTGCCGCCATGGTGGCCGCTCCTCCCAGCCCGGTATCTGGGGCCCTCATCTCCCTGAGGCAAGGCCAGGCCCGCCCTGACTTCTTCCCCAGTGTGCCCCGCCGGAACGTCCTCCACAATCACCGGACACACGGCACCGGCCCGTGCGTGTGGCAGGCCGCTTATCTGGAGCCCCCAGCTCGGGTTCCCCACTCCCCAGGCTGCCCGTCCCTCCTGGGAACATCCTTTCCTCAGGCCTCTCTCATGGCAAACTGAGCTGAAGGCCACCTCTGAGCCTTTCCTGGTATGTTGGCACGACCCCTCTGGGACCAGACCTCCCCCCACCCTCAGGTCCTCAGCCAGGTCCGGCTCCCATCCTGGTGCAAACCTCAGGCCCGCCTTCTTCCCCTGCTGGGAGGAAGCTGCGGGCGCCTCACTTCATCCCTCCCAGACTCAGTTTTCACGCCTCTGGGATGGAAATGGGAAGGCCCGCATCTTACACCTGCTGGGTCCATCGTGGTGACTGTCCCGCCCAGCGCACCCACACTGCACCTTTGGGGTCCGGGTTCCCAGAGGGAAGCGCTAGGGAGGTCGAGACCCCAGGGACCCAGCGACCACACCTAGCACCGCCCAGCTAGACGCCCACCACGCCAGCCCCGCCCTGCACTCGCCCCGCCCACCCCTTGCCCGCCAGCCCCGCCCAGCGCTCGCCACACCACGCCCCTTGCCCTCTTACCTTCCTGCCTGCCTCGTTGTTGTGCAGGTTCATGAGGCGACGCGCGTTCTTCTTGATCTCACGCGCGTCCACGAAGCGCCGGGAGAAGTCGATGCCGTAGCGCACGTCGGCCGAGCAGCCGCCCCACTTCCAGCCCTCGGCCTGGTTGTAGTAGCCCTGCTTCTCGCGGTCACAGCCGCAGTTGCTCAGGTTGCCCTGGCTGCAGGCGGCAGTGACCGCGTGGGCCACGCCAGCTGCAGTGATGGCGTAGGTGAAGGCGGCCTCACGGCTCCCTGCGGGAAGGGGACAGTGCAGCCGGTGAGGCGTCACGGGTCTCTGCGCCCTGGGCTCCGGGGACCCAGGCCGGCTCCCAGCCTGCTGTGTGGCCCTGGGCTCGCCCTTGTCCTCTCTGAGCTTCTGACTCAGCCAAGTGAGACTGAGGGAACCTGCCTGGCAGAGCTGTGGCCAGGACGGTGCCTGGTGTCCTGCGAGCGCTCTATGCATGTTGCATGTCCTATCCCTGCCACCAGCATATGGCACCCGTCTCTCCCTGGCCCAAGATTCTGGGCTGGAGGGGCCCAGTCTTCCCACCCATGTACACGGCACTGGGCAGCCCCCTCTCCCCTCCACCAGACTCCCAGCACTGCTCCTCATGGACCAGCACCCACTGCAGACCTCTGCCAGGGGGTGGGGGAGCGCCCACCAGCAGGGAGCAGGGCAGAATCCGTGCAGCTCAGAGCCCACCCCACCTCTTTGCTGCCGCCTCCCTCCCTCTGACCACCCCTGTCACCCTGTCACCAGGCCCCAGCCTCTTGAGTCGTCCTTCTCCAACACCCCAGCCTGCCTCAGGGCCCCCGAACTGCCCAGACTAGGGTGCCGGTCCTCCCTGCACCCCTCACCCCCTAGCCACTGCCAAAGGGGAACCAGAGTGCAGCTCCGGGCATCTCCCCCCAGCACCCCCCATGGCTCTCCTCTACCTGAGCTGGGAAGGGAAGGCCCACAGTCCACATCCGAAGTCTTGGCCAGTAGCCCAAACACAGCTGCCCGCCCCCCTCAGCCCTCTAGCCTTACTCCACCCAAAACAGCAAGTCTCCTTCCAGTGCTGCTCACATGCCCCTGGAGATTACCAGGTCTCTTTGGTGGAATTCCCTTCCTCTTCCTGCCCAGATCCTAACCACCTTCCAAAGCCAGTTTCCAGGCCTCCTCCTCCAGGCAGCCTTCCCAGACCACCCGCCAGAGTGAACCCTTGCTGCCTGACCTCCCCCACGGCAGATCTCACCCTCTCATTGCTCTTGACACTGTCCACCCGGTCAGCCCCCCACTGGGACTTCCTGGCTACGCGTGGGTCCCAAGGCCCCTTTGACGGACAAGTCCAGCTCTTCCTTATTTTGCACAGCCCTTGGCTGGGCCCCGTGCACTCCGGCCATGCTGGCCCCAGTCTCTCGGACCCCTCTCACCTCATCCATGAGCACGGAGGTGCCCTATGAGCTGAGTCAGGTCTGTGCGGCTCAGTGATGCTGCCCCAACCACAGTCCAGCTCTGATGGGCCGGGACCTCACTGCCCAACTGGGCAGTAACGGAGCAAGCCCAGCTTCAGGCTCAGGGCAGGGGGCGCATCTGGAAACCCCCGGCCCTCTCCTTACACAAGCCCCAAGCCTGCATCCAGGACTACCAGCAGGCCCACTGCTCACCCGACTTCCATGCCTGCTGTTGGAGGCTGGGACGGACCTCCAGACTAAGAGAGGGACAAGAATTGAGCCAGGCTCAGGCTGCGAACATCCATTGAGCACTGGCTATATGCCCTGCCTCGTGCTTAGAGCTCCCTGTGTACTCTGGGGTCCACCTCCTCACGCACCAGCCACCTGCGGGGCTCCCTGAGATGGGCCCCCGTTCTCCTGGGGGGCTCACTCTTGGTGAAGTCCTTGTTCCCCAGGGTGGTCTTCACCCTCGGCAGGGGTCCCTGTTCCCAGGGGGCTCATGTATGTGGGTCTCTGTCCTCAGGATCCCTTACATCCAGGGTGGAGACCAGCCACGGCGGGCCCCGTAGGTCTGGGGGCCCAGGACAGAGGAGGCTTTGGTTGGCCTCCGCCGTCGTGGAGGGGGCCACAGCTTCCTGGAAATTTCCTTCTGAGTAGAGCTGAGGGGCAGGTGGTTTCAGGCCTCCCTTCCTCCCCAGAAGCCTCGGGGTCCGGAGAGGGCACAGGGCCACCGATACCCTCCCAGGGCCTTGCGGGGGTCCAGCCTCCCCTGCCGCAGGGCGTTTCCCTCACAGCCTGGTCGGTGCACGGCCCCCTGGGAAGCAACCGGCCACAGGCCTTCGCCTCCCCACACCACCCCGTAGAGTCTCTCTCAGCACAGTAAGTAGCTCTCTGCAGAGCACGGAGGCGCCCGAGTCCCTGGGCCACTGAGGCTGGCTGACCAGGGACTCCCAGACAGACATAGGAACAGGGACGGGTCGAAGTTGGGAATCGACCTCCTCGGCTCTGAATTAGGTCACTACGATCTGAAGGGAAGTCTGGTGGGGGTGAAGTGGATACTGAACTCCTGGCTTGTTCCGTCCACGCCCAGCAGAGCCTGCCAACAAGCTCGCACACGGACACCCCCAGGCAGGGGTCATAAACTAGGCGGGGGGTTCCAGGAAAGAGGGGACCACAGAACTCTGCAAGAAGGGGCCACAGGGAGTCATGGAACTTCAAAGGATTCCCTACCTGTCTCTGTGGGGGGTGGAGTCTGGGAAGGCTTCCTGGAGGAGGTGACATCTTAAAGGAAGTCTTAATAAGAAGTATGTGTTAACTCCCTGTGAGTGGTGTGAGTGTTTGTGCATAGTGTGTGTATGCAGGGTGTGTCTGGTGTGTGCACTGTGAGGTCAAGAGTAATAAGGAAAGAGGTGGCTGAGGCCCAGGGGAGCCCGGCTATGGCAGGGCAGCGATGTTCTGTGAAGCAGATGGCACTTTCTGTGCAGGTGCTGGGGTCAGACGCTGTGGCCTTAGGACTTGAGAGCCCACTGGCCACTCGAGGAAGGGGGAGTCTCGAACTGTTTAGAAAGATAGCCGGTCTGCAGTGCGGTGCCCACATGGTCACCACTGCTGTCACTCACCAGCTGTAGTAACATGCTCAGCACGCCCTGACCCCTTCCCCTGCGAGTCAGGTTTCATTACACTGCTCCTACCTCACAGGGGAGGATGCTGAGGGAGAGGCGATGAAAGTGTTAGTGGCCAAGCCAGTATTTAAACCCAGGCAGTGAGACCAGAGCCCCGAGAAGCAGGGGCAGGGACTTGGGACCAGGGTCGTGGGTCACTGGGGGCAATCCTGCCCTGCCCCCAGCTTGGCTCTTTTGCAACTAAGGGACCTGGGCAGGAGACAGGAGAACAGCTTGCGCAGCCCTGGGGGAGGGGATGCTACTTTTGGACAGTCTCTGTCCAAAGAGAGTCTTGGGGCGCCGGGTGGGGGCTGGCGGCTAGCCAACAGGTGACTGCTGGGTGGAGAGCTCAGGGGGACCCAGCCAGCCTCAGAAAGGGACATGTCACCAGCTAGGCACCCGGCAAAGGGGGTGGGCGGACAAGCCTCTGACAATTGTGCGGTCCTGCCAAGAGGCCAGGCCAGGGCAGTTATGAGCCCGCACCACCAAGCCCTGCCCCGGCGGGAGCGGGCGGAGTGGGTGTTCCCTCGGAGGCCTGGAACCTGCCCGTGACCCTTCTCTTCCCTAAAAGCCCACCCTCCCCAAAGGAGTCGGGGGGCAGGGAGACTCCATCCTGGAGCCCCCAGACAGGCCGAAGGCACCCAGCAGCATATTTCACGGAAACCTCACTCCATCCTTCCTGTGAGTTTGGGCTCCCACCTGGTCTCGGCCATGCCCAGCTCAGACGCAGTTACTCATCTGTTACTCACCGGCCGCCACTCCCGCTAATTCCTTTCTTATTTGGTTTTAATGAGCCAAACCCTCTTGTCTCACCAGGGAGACAGGGGGCAGCTGTTGGGGAGAACCAGGAGGCTGGCATCAGGCCCTGGACGAGGGGTTCCCGTGCACCCGCACTCTGCGCACGCATCTGGTTTACTTCTCATGACAGCCGGGGATGAGGGAGGGGCCCCTCCCCACTGGGCAGACCTGGACTCGGGCTCCGAGGGCTTCGGAACTTGCACAGGTCAAAGTGTGCTCGGGGGTGGAGCGGGGACAGGGTCCCCTCCCAACATCGCTCCGGGGCTGCCTGGCCAGTGCCCCGAAAGCTGCCTGCATCTTGCTCCAGGGTGAGGCTTAGGTCCAGAAGGAAGCCCCTCAGACCTGCGTGGGCTGCACTCAGCACCTGTCTAGCTCCCAGACTCTGCGATGACCGTGAACTCCGGAGGCCCGACCCCACCTGTCCCCACGCACCACCACCTGCAGCCTAGCTCGGCCAGGGTGAACAGCCGGCCCACCTGTGGGCAGGGGCAGCCGCCCCCGAGCACACGCCGGCTCGCCCTCCCATGTGCCCGCAGCTGACCGAGAACTGGACGCACCTGGGACGCCTCCTGCTCCCAGCAGCCCTGTGGGGTGCAGTGACCCCCTCTGGGCTCTTGCCAGGTGCCTCAGTGGCTACAGAGATGGTGGGCAGGATCCCCCAGATGCTGTTCCTTGGGCCCCAAACACGGGTGGGGTGGGAGCCTTACACTCATCGCCTTCTTCCACCCCCATGAGACAGACCCTCTTGATGAGACCCGTGTTGCAGATGGGAACCCCGAGACTGAGGGCTGGGAGGGATTGGCTCCAGGCGGCAGCAGGTGCGGTGACAGGGTCTGGTGGGGGGTAGGAAGCCGGCTGAGCGGCAGCAGGTCAAGGTGAGAAGCGTTAGTTCTGAAGGCCCCGGCCTGAGGGTGAGAGACCTTAAAGAGCAGGGTGCTGGAGCTCAAGGCGAAAGAGGAAGGGACCTGGCATCTGACGCCTGGGTCTGGCCCCATGCGAGGCACACACCCTCTCTGAGGCCGCGTCCCCAACTGCCAAGCTGGGCTGCAAGTCCTCAGCCCACCCCGCACCCCAGGAGCGGCTGTGAGAGCAAACCCGACAGAGCCCCCGACCCAAGCGGCAGGCCCGTCAGGGCAGCCGGGCCGCGGGCCGCCGGGCACAGCCTGGGCCTCCAGCACAGGCCAGGCCCCTCTCTGAGGCCGTTCTGAGCCCCCTTTCCTGACCACCCCTCCACCACATTCCAGATAAACCCAGAACGTCGGGATGGCCGGGCCCTTGGAGCCCCCTGCCCTGTGGGTAACCTGAGGCTGCCAGGCCACCCAGCCAGTGACCTTGCGGCTCTGCCCCCTCTTTTCCGTGGGCTATTCCACATCAAGCCCCCCACCCGTGCCCCAGGCTCAGAGGGAGCAGACGCAGCCCCCACCCTGCTCCAAGCCCTCAGCGATGCCAGCCAGACCCGGCACCCGGGGAGAGGGGCCTCGTCTTCCCGTCACCCCCTCACCTGACCCCAAGGGAGGCTGGGGACCGGGAAGACCTCTATGAGCAGGTCCTGGAGGGGACAGATGGGCCTCCTGAGCAAGGCCAGGGACCCGGGTGGGACAGAGCCCCCTGCCCTCCTGGGCACAGCTGTGCCTACCCCCAGGCCAGGGACTCCCCTCACTGCCCACTCAAGGCTACTTGCCACTGCTTAGCGTCCACGGGGACAGGCCCACTGACTTTAGAAAGTTGTCACTGCTGAGTCTATAATGACCCCATTATGTGCAGGCCAGGGAGGGAGGTGGAAAGGCCTCTGGTCCCCTTTGCGAAGGGGGGCCGGGGACCTCGGTGCTGAAGAGGGCCTTGGGGACACCAGCCAGTGCTGCCCCACGAGAGGCCTGAGGCCACCCAGTGGCTCATAAAGTGAGGAACTCCGGGCCTGACATTCTGAAATGACAGGTGTGCACAGGACACACATGTTCCCAGGAGGGGACTCGGAGCCTGACACCTGGAGTTCAAGTCCAGACCCTAACACTAGCCGGCTGGGTGACCGCAGACCAGTGCAGGGGCCTTCCAGGGTCTCAGTTTCCCCACCTGAAAAGTAAGGACAATGGCTCTGACCTGGCCAGGTCCCCGTGCCAGACGGGTCCCTGTGTGGTCCTGGGGGGCAGGCCTGGCCCCCGCACAGGGGGCTGAACTGAGAGCTCCACCCCCACTCCCATCGTGTGCACCACACACGGGTGCTCCGTGAGTGCACACACGCCTGGGCATCCCTGTGTGCGGACCCCTGCACGTGTCCCCACGCTTGTGGCCCCCGGCACTGGAGCAATAAGCACCGGGCGAGATGGTCGACACCGTCAGCCGTCAGGGAGATCTGAACCAAAACCAGCGTGCAAGGGCGCTTTGCCCCACGAGCGGGGGCAGAGTAAAATGTTAGGTGGGCCGCAGGAAGTGCCGGGAGGACATGACGCAGTCAGAGCCTTCACACGCCGCGGGGGCGGGGTCCACGCGGAGCCACAGAAACAGCTCGGCGGGTCCCCAGAGCTCTCGGCACAGTCCTCTGTGGCCCAGCAGCCCTCTGTGAGGCACACGCTCAAGAGAAACGCACACGGGTGTCCATGTAAGACCTTGCACGCAAACACCCCGGCAGCGTTACTCACAGAAGCCAAGGCAGGGACACCCCAGGTGTCCGTGAACGGGAGATCAAATAAAGAAAGTGTGATCCGTTCACAGAATGGAACCCTCCTCGCCGTCAAAGGGACGCAACCTCTGGAAGCAGCTGCGGCAGGGACGGGCTTGGAGCGCGCCACGCTTGGAGAAGGGCGGCGGACACGAGAGGCCGCGTGTTCTCCGACGCCCCAACACTTGGCGTCGGAAGCAGGTGCGGCTGCCGAGGGCCAGGGAGCCGAGGGCCATCACTAAGGGGGCCGGGCTTGCTTCGAAGGCGATGAAAATACCCTGACACTGACTGCCGGACCGTGGCACACTCCACAAAAATCCGCTAAATCCTATACATTGTCCACTTGAAATAGAGCAGTTGTATGGTGTGAGAACTCTATCTCCAGGAAGCTGTTATAAAACCAGCAGTTGATGGTTTGGGGGCTACTGCTCGAGACCTGTCCCACTGCATTCAAGCCCTCGAAGGGGCCCCACCTCACGGGGAGGGTGCTCGGCTCAGAGGTGGCAGGTGACCGGCCGAGGTCACACGGCGGGCCAGCCAGAGAGCTGGGATCTGACCCAGGACCCAAGGTCCCTGCCCAGACCACTCCCCACCTGCCAGGACATGGGAACCACGTAGTCCTGCCCCCCACTCACGACCAGGCCTGGGCCCCGGGCCTGCCAGCGTCAGCCCTGGCACCCTGCTCTCGGTCACCTCTTCCTTTCCTCACTCTGCCGCCGTCCAAACGTCTCCCAGCACCAAGCACCCCCGCACTGTCCTGGCCAAACCCCAGAGTCCAGGACACGGCCCTCGGCCCCACCCATACAGCAGGGCGAGGCTGACCCACAGCAGCCCTGGGGGCTGATGGGCTGGGAGGGGCTCACAGAGCTCGAGGCCAGGGCCACGGTCAGAGCCGTGGAGGGGCCGGGGCAGAGGGTGACCGGGAGGGCCCCTCTCGGGATGCTGCAGACGGTCCTGAGTGGTGGGAGAAGTGGGCGGTACACGGGCACAGGGAACAGTGTTCGGCAGACAGAACAGCCGTACGACGGCCCTGAGGAGGGAATGAGCTGGGTCCACGGGCACAGATGCCCAAGCAGGTGAACAGCCACGAGAGCCCGTGTGTGGTGCGGGTCACCTCTGCAGGTAAAAGGCTCAGTCCAGCCACCAAGAGCAGTGGGAGGCAAAGTGGTCCCCACGGTGTGGACTCTGGGAGCCCATGGGAGGTTTCCAGACCTCATTCTGCTGCCGTGACTGACGTGGGGAAGGACCCTCAGGCTGATGGCAGGGCATGGTGGAGGCAGGGGGCCCTCCAAGAGGCTGCGACAAGGGTCAAAATAAGAAATGCTGGTGGCCTTCCAGGAGGAGGAGGTGAGGAGGGGTCAGGCCCCAACACAGTCTGAGGGTGGAGCCAATGAGACCAGCCAGTGGGCTGGGGGAGGGGTTCAGGGAGAGAGGAGCCCAGATGGGCCCCTGGGTGGGACAGGGTCAGGCTTGGGGAAACCAAGGAGCTGCCCTGCCACAGGCGGTTTGGGGTGACCAGGGACAGAGGAAGGGAGGCGGGGCCAGCCGGGCACCAAGCCCTGCCTGGGAGACCCACAGCCCTGCCCAATCACCATCACCAGGGGCCAGCTCCAGACGCGCCTGGGGCTGCAGGGTGACCCCGGCCAGGCCCTCACTCTCCAGGCCCCAGCTTCCCCAGGCCATGCCGGGCTGAGGCCCACACACCGGGTCCCCAACCTCCACAGCAGGAGTGGTGATCAGGGGGCCCTCCCGGGGACCGGCCAGAACGGGGCTGCACGTGTGTGCCTGTGAGACTGCGTGGGTGCTGCCGGTCTCTGTCCGTCCTTCCCTGTCGGTTCCTGACTCTCTCTCTACGTCTCTGTCCTTCTCTGTCCCTGTCTCGCCCCGGCCCCGCCCCGGCCCCCACCCAGCTCAGCGCCGGCTGAGTCAGTGTCTCCACGCTAAGCTCTTCCCTGCCGTTGCCATAAACAGAGCCTTGGAAAAACTCGCGCCAGGTCCGAGCACGCCGGCGCGCCTGCACCCCGGGCCTTTGTTCTGACCCAGCGAGGCCCTCACACGCCGCGCAGCCCTGCAGCTGGGTCGGGCTCCAGCTGGGGCAGGGGAGCGCCACCCCAGAGTGGGCAGAGGCTGGCCTGGAGCCATACGGCAAGGGGGCAGCGTGGGCTGGAGGCCTGGGTCTGTGTCCTGAGGGGGCCGACCTCCCAGAAGCCCCCTGCTCTCTCAGGCAGCCCACCCTCGTGAATGCTCCCTCGACTTGTCTTTTGGCAAAATCAGCCACTGCCTGTGTGTGCAGACAGAATGGCAGCAGAGCCCCTCCCTCGAATGTGCCTCCTTTAAGTCTGGGGCCTGAGAGCCCAGCCACGTCCGCTCCTCAGGGCATCCTGGGTGCAAGGCTCCAAGAGCAGGGCTGGGTGGCCCTCGCAACCCCTCCCAGCGCCCTGCCCAGGCCTGGCACACAGCAGGCGCTCAATGCATGCAGACTGAGCAACAACAGGGGCTGCCCAAGGGAGCCGCCTCACAGCCCTGAGCTGCCCAGGAAGCGGCGTGTAGTGACCCCCAGCCCTCAGCTGAGCTGCAGGACCAAGTCTTGGGAGGACACGGTCAGGTTTGGGTTCAAATGTCCACTCCGACCCTGTCCAGGCTGCCTCTGGGCCGCTCTGACCCCACGGACAGCGACCCAACAGAAGTCCCAAGAACGTGACAATAACCAGGTGAAGTTTGTTCAGTAACGCCAACCTACCCAGTGTCACCGTTTCCACGAGTAAGCAACGTACAGATCGCTGAAGAGATATTTCACCTGCTCTACTCTTTCAGTCTCCGAGACCTGTCGTGTCTCCTACACTCCTGGCACAGGTCAGTTTGCACGTCCCGTGCGTCAGGTGTTCCCCTGCCTGTGGTGGCCTGTGGCCCCCCCAAGGGGGCAGTGCAGGCCCCGAGCCATTTTCCCTCCTGGGGACCTCCCTGGACTTGGTCTGCAAGGCTCCGGGCAGGAGCCCTGCGCGCAGTAGGTGCACAAGGCCTGGAGCCACCACCCCTGCCTCTGAGACCCCAGAGGGCAGTCACTCCACTACCTTGGATTGTCCAGGACCTGGTGGCCTTTGCTGAGACCCTACCTGCATGCGGCTGGTGGGCTCAGGGCTGGCTCCCAACACACATCTCACCCACGGAGCAAACGGGATGGAGACAGCGGCCCCGGGAGCCAGGATTGGGGCGACCCCTGTGCCCGGCCCGGTGGAGTTCCATATGGGCACCCCGCACGGGGGCTCCGGGGGGCAGGGCCGGGGCTGGAGAGCAGAGTCTCCGTTCCTTCCCCGCCTCCTGGGCCTGCACAGCCTCCCACCGCGGGTCACAGAGCTGCAGCCCTGCCCCTCCTCCGGCCACAGGTCTCCCTCCCCTCACTCACCCTAAATGCTCCTGCAGTTCCTGAGAAATACCATCTGCTTTCTGGCCTCTGGGCCTTGGCGCATGCCGTTCCCCCCACCTGGAGCCCCTTCCCTGCGCTCACCGCCAGGCCAGTCTGAGTCACTCCGACCCTCCCTCGGGTCTCAGCTCACCTGTCCCCCTGCCCAGGAAGCCGTGGCCAGCAGTCCTGGATGGAATACGAAGCCTGTGAGAAGTGCCCTGCTCTGCTCGGGGTCTCTGGGGCCGAGTTTCCAACAGGCTGCCTTGGGATACAAACTTCACCCCCAACGCATCTCCACGCCTGGCCCTGCCCTCCCCCACTTCACTACAGAAGACAGTTGAGTTGTCGACACATTCACCCCCCAACACACAAGTTCATTTCCAGGTAGCAGAAGAGACAGGTCAGGAGGGGCCTGCACCACAAGCTGCGTTCAATAGATGAGGACATAGGCCTGGGGCAGGCTCCGCTGGCCAGAGGGGCAGAGCCACCAGGCATGAGGGGAGACCAGATAGGTGGAGGGAGGCCAGCATGGGCCTCAACTTCCTGAGGGACGGAGCAGCTAGCACCCAGAGGGCCCAAGGGCAAAGCCCACACAGGCCCAGCAAAAGAATGCTCTAGCTCAAGTGGAGTAGTGAGCTCCCCACCCCTGGAAGCATGCAAGCAACAGCATCGAGTGCTGGAAAAGGGGTTGTGACAGTACACAGGGTTGATGTGCCCCTTTAAGTGGTTTCCCTTATGCTCTCAAGACTCAGGCATGGCCCAAGGTCACAGGCAAGGCCTGAAGGGACCCTCCCACCCACCCAGGCCATTCCCCCTCTTGGGGCCAATCATTAATTGAGTGGCTGCTCCCGCAAGCGGCCCCGGCTGCCTGCCAGCTCATGGCCCAGCTCCCATCCGGTGCCTGGGGCACCCGCATGCCTCTGACAAGGACGGGCCACACTGCCCAGCCCCACGGCCTGCCCCTGACTCCCACTTGCCAGCACTGAGCACCCCGCAGGATGCCTGCTGCCCGCGTGGATGAATGCAGCCCAGTCTCACCAGAGCCCTCCTGGCTGAGGAAGGCAGGCGTGACGTCAGGCAGGGCTACTCAGACTCCAAGCTGAGGAGTTAACTTCGTCCTGAGCAATAGGGAGCTACTGCAGGTTTTGTAGGAAGGGGGGGAGCATGGCCTGGCTGGGACTGAGAGGGAGACAGGAGGAGCCAGGGACAGCTGCCGGGGGAGGGCTAGAGAGGCAGGCCCTGCAGCGACCACGGGGCAGAGTGCTAAGATGGATGGGGGAGCAGCACCAGGTGGCCCTGAGCCGATGGAGCGGTCAGGCCGGGCAGGGGGTGGGGTGGGGGAGGCTGGGCACCGGCCGTTTGAGCCTGCTGAGCCGGGGGTTCCCGTGGGTTGGCCTGCTGAGCTGTCCGCAGGGAGTGACCGGACTGGGCTGAGCCCCGGGGGAAGCTGATCGGAGTGGGCTGGGAAAGGGCAGCAGGAGACAAAAGAGGAAGCCCCAGTGCGTGGGGGCCCAGCCAAGGAAGAGGGGTCCCTCAGCCCCATGAAAGTCAGTAATGGCCTGGCCACTAACGGGGAGCAAGAGAAGCTGAGGAACAGGGACCACGGGTGTGGACGGCTCTGGCTGAGAGTTCACCTCCAAAATGCGCGTCCAAGTGGGGGCGTGCTAAGCACCTGGTGCAAACCTGCCTTGAGGGGGGGGGGCCTTATGGCCCCCTTTGCCCCTCATGCCCCACTTCAGTCTTTCCTTGGCTGTGGCTGCCCTTCCCGCAGGCGGGGCTGCAGGCCCTCCCAGGCTGCTGTGGGGCCGAGGACTGGTTTCCAAGAAGGATCAGGGTGAGCTGATTGCCATGATCCTCACAGCCCCCAGGGGTGGCGTGACTTTCAGCGAAGGCGACCTGGGCGGGCACTGACAGTGCCTGCCAGGGGGAAGGTCACTGGCGGGGATCCACACTACCCTAGGCTCTAGATGGCCCACAGGAATCCGGTATTTCCCGGGGAACTAACTGTAAATCCCATGCCTGGGGCCCAATTCTGGAAAGGGCCCCGTCACCCCCAGTGCCTGTCTTGTGATCACAAATGAAGTCCCAGACCCCAGCCGTCTGTTCGGCCATGGGGCCATGTCCATGCCTGTCTCTCGGTACATGGGGAGATGTCGCAGAAAGGAGACCTGGATCTGAACGCAGCCCAGCCGTGCGCAAGCCCTGTGGCCACGGGCACCGGCACACCTGCCCCGAGTCCAGGCGTCCTCAGCTGTGCAACACGGTGCTCACCGCTGTCTCAGAGCCCGGGGTCCCAGGGGCGAGGTTGCCAGGGCCCAGGCAGGCAGGTGGGCCTCTGAACTGCGCTGGACAGCCGGGCAGCCCCGCCTCCCCAGGTGGTACCTGGAGGGAAGAGCTGCACTTGGGTGGTGGGGCCCCAGGGAGGGGTGGGACCATCTTTCTGGCTGCGCCAGGTGCCACCCACAGGCTGCTCACCGCAAAGGGGCCCCTGGGGGCTTTCCCCTGTGCCACCCCAGCCCCATGCCAGGCATTCCAAGCCCTGCAGAGCTCTGGCTCTGGCCTGGGTCCCGGTAGCTGCGGCTCTCTGGGACCGGAAAGGCACGCTGTGCCCACACAGTCAGAGGCCCACCTGTGCCCACAGGCTGGGGTCTGAGATAACAAGGCACCCCCCACATGCTCCGTGCCGCACCCCGAGTTGTCACTCCCCCATCTGACACTCAGACAGCCTGGAGGGGCAGGTTGTGTGACTGTTTCCACCCTTACTCGTTCAACGGCAGTTTATTGGGCACCTACTGTGTGCAGACACTAGGAAAGGCCCCCAGCTGAGGGCCCCGTCACTTGGAGTGAGTTTTACAAATGAAACTGAAGCCCTGAGCAGCTCGTGTGGCCGGAAGTCACACAGCTGGATTCAGGTCCTGGTCAGACTCTGGAAGTCCCACTCTTCCCTCTGAGCCCCTCCCTGGGCCTCAGTCTCCGTGCCTAAGCAATGGGCACGGCGGAGACTCCCAGGGCTGGGAGGACTTGGAGACACCGCGTGTGGCCCCGGGGACCATGCACAGCACAGCGGGGCACAGCCAGAAGAGACCTTGCCACCCCTGCCCAAAGGGCTGCGGCGGCGGCCACTGCCCGTGGAATTTGAGGCGCGCCCCTCCCCCACCCCATCCTGACCCCACACGTGCACCCTGCACGCCGCCCTCCAGCTGGGCGGACTCCCCGTGTGCCCGAGCCACTCCCTCTCCCTGGAACCCGCTCCGCTCTCAGGGTCACAGCAGCATCGACACGACACTTGCTGGGGCAGGGCACCCTCCTCATCTCGGCCCCCCCCCCCCCGCCCCATGAGACTCGACTCCTGTCTTCCCATGTCCAGCTACAGCAGCACAGGCGCGGGGGGTGACGGGGTCCTGGGCACACACAGCAACACCAGGGCACGCCTCTGACCGCTGCATCGCACTGCTCGCCACCAGCCTGCCAGGCTCACACCCAGACCTGCTCCATGTTCCCCGGCCCTGCAGCCCAGAGTGAAGACCCTCGTCCACTCACACAGGCTGGCTCCCACTGACACCTCCCTTGGCCCGGACATGGCAGTGTCCCGGAGGGCCGGGCCAGGTCTGGGACTCGCTGGGGCCCCAGCCCCAACCCAGGCCAGGCATGGAGAAGGGCTCAGGGAGGTGCCATGGTGCAGAATTGGTCAGTGGGGGGCCCGGCCTGACCTTCAGTGGGCGGGCAGGTGGGCAGACGGCCTGGCCTCTGGGCCCCCGAAGCCCGGGGGGGGGGGCAGGGTCCCGAGAGCCCAGAGGCGCCCTTACCTACTCGGAGCTCTTGCCCGAAGACCGTCTTCTCGCCGAGGGCGGAGCAGTTCCAGCGCCCGAAGCGGAACTGGTACTGGCACTCATTGACGCCCATCTGCGCACCCTCGCCGATCACGATGATGGCGTCGGGCCGGCTCTGGCAGATGGCGCGCTGCCGCGGGGCCAGACCGGGGATCTTGTTGCAGATGATGTTGGCTCCCAGGGCCACGACTGATGACAGCGCTCTGCAGATGGCAGGGGACAGGGCAGGTGAGCGGCTGGCGGGGCCCATCCCCTGGGGCTGCTTCCCTCCACGTGTGCCCGTGCCCCCTGGACCTCCACATCACACGGACCACGGGAATGTGGGACACGGAATCACACGTCGAGAGTCCCACATGGCTGCCCATGCCTCTGCTTTGGCTGCACAGACCCCCTGGTGGATTCAACAACCATCAACCTGGGGCTGGACACAGCTGCCCGGAGCAGCACACCACAGCACCGGAACTGGGCTTCCCCGTCGTGGTGGACCCAGCTCCCCAGGAGGCGTGCCTGGGCCGGGCAGGCTGCTGACCAAGCGGCCGGCTGGGAGCCGAGCTCACCAGGTCCCGGCTGCAGCTGCAGCCCGTGCATGACCTCAGGTGGGCACCGTGCCTCGCTGAGCCCCCGTCTTCAGATCCGTGGAATGGGGGCAAGATGCCGGTGCCCCTCACCACGCAAGCTCGGACTGGAGCACCGGGCAGGCTGTGCTCGGCTGCTGCTATTGTCCACTCGTTTTTGGGTGGCCGGTGCCCTCCGAGGACGAAACGGGAGCTCATGGGAAGTGGAGCTGGCGGGGCGCTGCCCCATATCATGTCCTCGGCGCCCGCCCCTGAGGGTGCCCTGTAGCGACTCTCCCGGCCTCCCCCAGGAGCCAAGACCAGAGGGTGTCGCCAGCCTCAGCCTCCCTTTTCTGGAGCCGCGGTCGGCGTGAGCGTCTGTTTGGTGAGGTGCAGTTCACCCGACTCAACCGGAAACACTGTAGAGGGTGGAGTCCCGCACCATTTAGTACATTCCGAGCGGTGGACAGCCACCACCTCCACTGAGCTCCAAGAGTGTCGCTGCCCCAAAAGGACGCCGCTCACCTCAGCAGCCCCTCTCCACTCCCTCCCCGCAGCGCCTGGCCAGTGAGAAGCGGCTCTCTGCTCCTGTGGCCCTGCCCAGGCTTCTCAGACCCACGGACATGTGGCCTTTCGTGTCCAGCTGCTCTCACTGAGTATCATGTATGTCCTCAAGGGTCCCCCACGTTGTGGCCGGTCGTGTCAGTGCTCTGACCCTTTTCAAGGCCAAGTAATATTCCGCCGTCTGGAGGGACCACATTCTGTTGACCATTCATCCCCATGGGCCTCAGGGCCGCGTCCTCCAGCGGCCGCCGGAGCCCTGCTCTCACTTCCTTTGGGTGTGTACCCAGGAGTGGACTTGCTGGGTCACACAGTAGCTTGTTTAAGTCTTTTGATGAACCCCCAAACTGCTTTCTACCAAAACTGCGCTGGTTGGTTTTAAGCGCCCAGAGGCGAAGGGGCCGCAGGCTGGAGGCAGGAGGATGGTTTTGGCAGAACGACAGCCCACAGCTGGGTGTCAAAACGGCACCCAGCTGCTTAGTGAGGGCTGAAGGGTGGCAGTGGGGGAGACCCTGAGGGGCTCCCCAAGCCCACGGCCCTGGCCTGCTGCACAGGGAGCCCCTCCTGTGGCCACTGCCCGCCTGCCCATTTCAGGAGAGAAAGTGGCCAGTGTTTTTCCAGGGCGGCCAAGCGCCCTCCACCGGCTGGGAAAGTCCCCGTGGGGCGTGAGCCCGCAGCACGTGCTGAGACCGGGACACCCGGCCGATACCCAATCCCCACCGCGGCCCAGCCCACCTGCTAATCTGGGCGAGACCCCCCCGGGCCTCCCATGGGCACAATGGGCAGAAACTCAGAGGCTGTTGTGGAGGAAGAGCCTCGGGCGGGTGGGGCTGGGAGCGGGCTGGAATCTGGGGAATTCGGCCCAGAGTAATTGTAGAGGCTCAGAAAACCGACCCGACCCGGGGAAATGAGACGGATGGGAACCCTGCCGGGCACCAGGCTCCAGGCCACCGGTCAGCGCCCGCTCTGGGTCCTGCACGCTGGACACGTGCCTCCCTTGCCCGACTTCTTCCCGTGGTCAGGCTGCAAGGCCCCAGGCCCAGGGTAAAAACCCCGCTGGGGGCAGGAATGCGGACAGATGGGGTATGATTGGGGTCTCCAGGGGCACTTGGGGTGGCTGAAAGCAGTCGTTGCATCCCTGGTCCTCCACCTCCAGGCAGGCCCCCCAGCCCTGCTGCTGCCAGCACCCAGATCTCACCACAACGCTCCATAGTTTCCCTGGGTTCCTTTGCCTAGAATCGGAGGTCTCCTGGGACCTGGCCTCCCAGGACCCTCCTCTACACTCGTGCTGGTCCCTCTGCCCAGGGTGTCACTAGCTTCCTTTTTCTGGCCAGCAGATGCTACTTCCCTTCGGGGGCCAAGCACGAGCCCTGCTGGGTTCAAACCCATCGGCCCCAGACATCGAGGACTCTCACAGCAGGCACGTGTCCCTTCAGCACCGACCTCAGCCCTGGCCCGTGCCCGGTGTCCCCACCTCGAGGGCGGTGTCCAGTCCGAGCTGCATCTGGGGCCTTAGGAGCTGCCCCGGATTGCTGCCTGTAAGTGTTTGTGAAGTGGACAAGTGAACCAACGAACGAGCGAGCGAGCACTGGAAGGTGACGTCCACAAGAGCGTCTGCAACTCAGTCCCGAAAAGATAATCCAACTTGAAAAGTGGCAAAGGGTTTGAAGAGACAGGTCTCCGAAGAAGACCTGCAAACAGCCACGAGTGGGTGGAAAGATCACTCACACTAGGGAAGTGCCAGCCAGGACCTCGGGGAGGCCACCTCACACCCGCTGGCACGGCTGCGCTCTCGGGGGCCCCGGAGCCCTTGGGCATCGCTGGCAGGAATGCACAACCGTGCAGCCCGGGGGCCCACGCCTCCGCGCCGTGGTCTCCATCCAAGGGAGCTGAAGACAGGTGTTTAAACAAGAACGTGAGCCCACATGTCGAGAGCGGCACGACTCCCAGCGACCAGGAGGGGGGAACAAGCCAGCAGCCCCACCGTGTCGGTGTGGCCTGTCCGCGCAGGGGTGCGCTGGTCCTAAAGAGGGAGCGCGGGCACGAGGTGCACGGGCCTCCAGAGCGTAGTGCCCGGTGAAGGGCCGCGTCCTGCCTGTTCCCGTTTATGTGAAATGTCCAGCGAAGGAAACTCGGCAAGGAAATGTCCGTGGCTTCGGGGGAGGCTGGGGGCGGGGTGGGCAGCACCTGCTTAATAGGTGAGGCCTTTCCATCTGGGTGACGAGAAAAGTTCTAGAACTAAATGGAGGTGATGGTTACACAACCTTATGCATGTACCAAACGCCACGGACTTGTACACTGAAAAACGGTTAAAGAGGCAAAGGTTACGTCACATGTGTTTTGACCACAATTTTTAAAAATGCCGTCTATACACGGGACGCCTAAGCCCTGGCCACAGGTGGGATGGGAGGAGAAGACAGGGGCAGGTCTTGCCCAGTTGACACCCCACCTGGACTCCCTGTGGGCCACCCCAGGGTACGAGGGGCTGCTGCGCAGGGAGGTGGGGGTCCCCAGCCACCCCCAGCCAGTGCCTGGGCTCCTGGTGAAATACGGCATCGTGGGGGAGAGTCACACTGCATTTTGCACCGGGAGTGTGAGTGATCGGATATGGCTGACAATTCAGAACAACTTCAAAACCGTCTTCCTTGGGAAGTGGGGTTTGCCCCCAAGACACTAAAACCCCTGCTCTGAGCGCTGACCTTGACCACGGGGCCTTAGCCACGTCTCAGTCTTCTCTGGCCAGGCTCCCCTCGCCCCGAGTCTCGGGGGTGTGGACTGGAGCTCAGAGAGGCCGGGGGAGCTGCCCAAGGCCACACAGCCGGGCAGATCTGTGGCTCGGGTGTTTGTGCTGTACTGGGGGTGTAGCACAAACACCAGAGGCGGCCGAGAGGGGACGTCATGCCCACTTTCCATTCTCAAAACAGCTTGCGTGCTCCCCTGGGGGGACGCTCCACGTCCCCCCTTCACTCCCCCGGCTTCACGGGCACCTCCACGCCTGGCGCTTGAGGATGGGGCCCTGTCGGCCACCCCGTCAGCCCCACCTCCCGAGCCCCCACCCCCTCCAGCAGGCCCGGCCCTGCCACCCCCCAGACTTGCCCCCAGTCTTCCTTCGGCCTGGAAGGGAGGGTGCTGCCGATGACAGTGACCCACTCGGCCATCCAGGTAAGGATAAGGATACAGGCTAACCACGTAACTGGCGCTCGGGAAGGGAGCACCCGGACGGGGGGCGGCCTGGCTGAGGGGGGCTAGGACACTCTCACCAGGCTGCCCACAGGGGGCTCTCACCCTCAAGTGGGAAGAGCCCTCTGGGCACCCTCCTGGCCCGCAGCAGCTCACTCAGGTGCCGGGCGTGTGCGCAGAGAAGCCAGGCGGGCACTCCGGTTTCAGTCTGTAATTTTTCCATGGAAAACTCTGCTCTGGGCTCACCCCCCGCACTGCTCAGGGGCCTCAGGACATGGGCGAGGCGCCAGGAGGAGGGGGCAGAGCCTGGGAATCCTCCCATCCCTGGCCAGGGCCGGTCGGAGGAGGGGCTCGGAGAGGGGGTCCCGGGCCCTGCAGACGAGAAGCTCTGGGGACTATGGACAGGAACTCCAGTCTCAGTCCAGAGGGCAGTGAGGCCAGCCGAGGGCCTAGCACTGGGTTCGAGCTGGGCACCGTGCCAGGAGGCAGCCACGGCTGGACATCAGGGAGGCCCCAAGGGTCCGCTCCAGGTGGCTCCAGTGGGGTGAGGGGGGAGGCAGCAGCTCCCAGGTGACAGAAAGGCATGAAGTGGCCAGTGGGCGGGGGGGGGGACCTCCGCTATGGCAGTAGCCAGGCACCAGCCTACCCAGCGGGCAGCCCCGTGGGGCAGGGGGCAGGAGCAAGGGCACGGGCGCCGGCCCGCTTGCCTATCCTCAGCTGAGAGGCTGCAGACAGGTTTCTTCACCTTTCTGTGCCTCAGTTTCCACATCTGGGAAACGGAGGTGTGATGAGCCTGACAGACCCTGGTGCTGCCAAGAGGACAGGGCTTGAAGGGCACAGCCTACGGAGCCGCAGTCAGGGTCGTCGGTGTTGACCCTCGTGGCCTGAGCTCTCTCATGGGGATCTGGGGCCAGCCGTGCCCGTGATGGGGCCTGATGCCGGCCCCGGCGGTGCCAGAGCCGGGTCTGCTCGCCACCCCGCACCTGCCCCTGGGAAGTGAGCTCTGTGGTCCCCAAGGACGAGCGCACCTGCCCCTCATGAGCCGGGGCCAGTCATCCTGTGTCCGTCCCAGGAGAAGGACGGACACATGGCGGCACGTCCCGTGGGTAACCCCCCCACCCAGCACGGCGGGCAGAAGAAACCAGACAGGGCCAGGGCTGCCCCCTGAGCCGGAGTCCGACCAGAGCTGACGTGGGTGGGAGGTGCTCACTGGGAGGGGCCCTGGAAGCATGCTGTGTTCCGGAATGTTCTCCATCCTGAGCTGGGTGGCAGTGGCCACACAGGTGCCCCCCGGGTGTAAAAATGCATCCAACTGTGCTCTTGACACTGCTGCACTCAGCGTTCTATAAGTTGTGCCTCAACAAAAAACTGAAGAGACCCAGTGCACACCTTACTTAGAGCACTAACAAGAATGAAAGGCCAAGTTTTTTCACAAAAACTAAAGGAAAAGATGCTTAAGACCTACACGGTGAGCGTTAAAAACTGCCGTCTGCCTTTCCTGCGTGTGGCCGGCCTGGGGCCCCGGGGGCTCACCAACAGCCCGTGACCACAGCCTGCTCCTTTGGGGGCTGCACGCCCACCCGCCCTCACCCCGGCCTGCACTCCGTCCACAGATGCGGCCTCCGAGAACCCCGAGTAGTGGAGACAGGCCGCTTTCAGTGGCTCCGGGGCCAGTGAGGGGGTGGGGACAGGAGGCCCTGGGGTGCAGGGGGCCCTTCCTTGGGGGGCTGCGACAGGCGGAGCCCACCTCCTCCCGTGTGCTGAGCTGCCCGCCCACGGGTGTCCCTTCCCCGGGAGTCTAGCCCAAGGCCCTCACCCCGTTCAGTTCTTAGTGGCTCAAGGTGCAGCGTGCTGGATTCCGGCTGAGAGGAGTGGCAAGTGTTCGAAGTAATCATCATCCTTTCCCACAGAACAGGCACAGAGACCAGAGGTCCCAGGGGTCCAGCTGCCTGCCGAGTGGCTCAAAAGGGCGGGGGGCAGGGCTGCAACCCCCACCTCCTGCTCCAGACTGGTCAGAGCCTCATCACCCCGGTCCCTGGCCCTCTGAGACAGTTCGGGGTGGTCACTCGTCCACCGGGAGAGCCACCCTCCCCCACTGGTCTCTAGCAGGAGGCTGCACCTGGGGGCCCTGATGCGCTGGGGACCCTCGGGGTGCCCTGAAGGAGGTCCAACTGTCTCCGGGCTGGAAGGAGCTTCTCAGGCCAGGGGCTGAGTCACAGACCTTCCCCCCAAGACAGGCAGGCTCAGGACGGGGGTCCCTGTCCCACAGCCCACTGAGCACTGCACCGGGCACTGGGTCCTCATGGGAAAACTCATGGGAATGACAGACCCACAGCGAGCCTACAAGTGGAGCACGTGGGGACGCCTCAGACCCACCAGCTGGGGCGCCTTGCAGGGACGGTCCCTGGGCTCATGCAGAGAGCAGGGCACCACAACCAGACACCCTGGGTGGGATGCAGTTGGGGGCTGGGGGTGGGCATGGCCCATTTTCACTTAGGTCTATAAAAAACAGTTTTTATTCCCACTTCACATATGGTTGAGAAAACACCCACCTTCCCCAGAAGGCCTGGGACTTCCAGGCGTGGGAGGGGGGCAGGCGAAGGGGTCTCGGGGATGGAGCCACCCCGAGTGCCCTGGGGGGCTTTGACCCAATGGGCATGGGTTCCCCGCATGGCTGTGGTCAGACGGGATGTGCCTTTCTGTTTAAAAAGCCAGAGGGAGGAGGTGTCATTGCCGGCCCAGGACACGTGCCAGAGCAACCTGCAGGCCCAGGGCTGGCGGATCTGACCACGGGGCCCTCAAACAGGGGTCCCAGACACGGCCGCAGCATGTCACCAGGAGGCCACAGGGACCAGGCACCAACCACACAGACCGCAGCCCATGGCAGCAGGGGGAGCCCACTGGCCCCAGCGCCCCCTCCGGGCTCTGTCCCTGGACTCAGAGGCCCAGCCCCAGGAGCCTGGGAGTGCTCCGGAGGCTCGGCCCAGGGCGGCACTCACAGGGGACAGCATGGCCCAAGTTCTTCCTGGACTGAACCCTCTGGGCCTCAAGCCCCCAGGCTGGCCCCTCCCCCTAGAGCCAGAAGGGGGCCCCAGGGGAACACCTGTCCCTGCCCCTGCCTCCGCACCCCGAGGTGGCCTGTGTTGGGGAGACAGCCCGCCCAGCCCCCTCCGCCCTCTGGGGCCGCCCCACCCACACCGGCAGGACGGTGGCCTCGGGGCCTGAGCTGGCACGGTCACCAGGTTGGCCGCCAGCACAGCCCGTGTCGCTCCCCTTACCCCTCAGTGGACGGTGCACCTGCAACTGGGTCCCACGGGCCCCAGGCTGATTTGTCTTCCAGACCCACTGTCTTCCCCAGGGAGTAGGACCCTGCACTGGACCCCCTGGGCTTTTCCTAACACCATTTGGGGTGGACTGTCCACCCCCACCTCCTGTGGGCTCCCCAGGGCGGGGATCCCCAACTTGGACCACAGCTGGGCTCGGAGCCGGCTTTGACTGTGAGCCCTGACCCCAGCCCCAGCTCCCTGGGAGGTGGGGGCAAGCTGGCCCAGTTGGGTCCATCCATCCCCGGCCCCTTCCGAGCCCCCACTCCTGGCCCAGCACTGGCTGCCCAGCTGCCCAGGGCACCTCCAGCCCACGCTCCTGGCCTGGGGAGCCTTGTAATTCTTCCTCCTCAGGCATCCTCCCGCAAAATATTTGAGGAATGTTCTAATTATCTGAGATCAGCCGGGAGGGGAGCCTGGACCCACTGGTCCAGGAAGTACTCGACAAATACCTGAGAGGGCGGCACCCGGCCCTCACGCCCACCCAAGGCCACTTCCCGTCAGCCTCTCAGGTGAGCAGGGCTTGGCCCAGAACTTTCCAACCACAGGTGGGCCAGCTCTGGAGCCTGTGGGGGCTGAGGGTGGCTTCGGCGGGGACATGAACATCTTCCAGGCCTGGGGTCACTCTGCAGAAGCCCCAGGCACCTTCGTAGTGCCAGGGCTCGGCTCCAGATGGGTCCCCCAGCCCTCCTCCATGGAACAGAACAGGACAGAAAGGAACAGACCAGGCCCAGTCATACATGGCTGGTGCAAAGGCCCAGTGGCACTCAGGTCCCCTGTCCTTCCTCCAGTCTTCTTGAGTCTGCTCATGTCCTTCCCCTGCTGGAGTTCAAGACCCAGGTCAGCGGGGAGCATGGGGTTTGGGGACATCCCCAGGTGCCAGGAAGCACCCAAGGCTGTCCGAACCTCAGTTTCTTCATCTGAAAGTACAGAACCATCAGCTGGTGGTTGGCCTCTCCCTGCACTGGCCCTGGGCTGGGCGATGGGATGGTGGGGACACACACCCAGAAGCGGGCGGGCGTTGGGGGGGTGGGTAGGGATGAGGGTGTCCCCAGAGCAGGCACAGAGGGGCCTGGAGGCGGGGAAGGGCACCGCTGATCCGTGAGGCCATCCCCCTCCCCCCAACCCCGCCCCACCTGGGCCTCAGTTTCCCATCTGTGAAGCGGGAGGCGGAGGTGACAACCTAGGTCTCTGTAGCTATACCCTAAAGAGAATCCTCTGGGGTTGGCACCCTGAGTTCGGGCTCTGCTCAGCCGCTGACTCCCACTGGCCCCTCTGAGCCTCAGTTTGCCCAACCGTCCCATGGAGAGGACAGCCCCCAGGTGGGGCCCCTGCTCCGTGAGTCCTGCCTGCGGCAGCCTTCCAGGCCACTGTTCTGCTCAGCTCGATGCCCTCAGTGTCCCGGGGGAAGAGAGGAGCCCGTCACCTGCTCCCTCCCACCCCTAGCAGCCAGGCGGGCAGCCGCCCTCCCCACGGAGCTGGCATTCCTGGCCTGGCCTCCTGGGGCCCCACCCTGGAGAGAAACCAGGCCACCTGGGCGACAGCAGGCAGCCAGCAGGACTCTGGGGCAGGGCTGAACCTGCTGGAGGTGAGCCGAGAGGGCCCCCCACCCCCCTGAGCAGCCCCCACACCTGCCAAATCTGTGAAATCAGAACCTCTCTGTCGCCGTGACCCCAAGACATTGATCCCTGACCTCAGACACTTCCAGACGTCTGCTGGGCATTCGGGGCCCACAGTGACATGCCTGGGTTCAGGCCATACTGCATCTGCAATTCTCCCTTCAGAGGTTTCCTGCTCCCTCCAGCAACAAGACAAAATTCCGGGCCCGGCCCGATGCCTCCCCCTCCAAGAAGCCCACCCAGGTCTCCCCTGCACCCTCCCTCCCAGCACGAGTGCCTTCAAGGCCGGCTCTTGCAGAGGCTGTTGAGGGCAGAGAGCCAGCGACCGCACCCCCTGAAGCCCTGGCCGTGCCCGACACCTTCCTGAGGCCTCCTCCCTCCTCACTCCTCAGAGTACAGGAGGGACCATGGGCGCCCCCGTAGCACAGGTGCACGGTGAGCTAAGGCATGAGACCCCAATCCTGTCCTCAGCCTCGGCCCCGACACCCCAGATCTGCTGGACTCGGGGGTGCCTTGCAGGCCTGGGTGACCAGGGTGCCAGCCTGCAACTTCAGCACGGACGATGGGTGGCCAGGTGGGCGGAACGGGTGGGAAGGAGCCGGCAGGGCCCACTGGTCCATGGCCAGGCCCAGAGTCTGGGCGCCTCATGGGCTGGCCCGGCCTCAGCCCTCCTGGCTACTCTGGCCAGGGTCCGAGAGGCAGGTGTGTGGGCAGTCGACAGGGAGCAGACACACCTGTGCAGCCCCCACCCTCCCGGGTCTATGGCCCCCGCACCTGCTCCCACCAAACCTGGGAACCCCCTCTGGGCCAGAGTCTCCAGGGCTCAGCCCCCACCACCTGCCTTGCTCTTTAAGCAGCCCGCTGTCCTGGGCTTTTCCTTCTGAGAATTGCTGGGCCACCAGGGCTTCCTTAGCCAACCATCTTAGCTTGCATGCCTTGAGGGACAGGGTGCTCACTCCCTCAGGAGCGGCCTGCTCCCCGCTGGGCATCGGGCGGTGAAGGCCTGCCAAGGTGCTGAGTGCTTAATGAGGCCAGCACCTTCAGAACACCCCCACCTTCAGGGCCCCGGGGCCTTGCCCAAGGTGGTGGCCTGGGGACCTGAGCGTGCCCCACCTCCTATGGCCAGCCCCGAGCTGGAGAGGTGAGTATCTCGCTAAGGCCATGCAACCACCTGGCAGGGTTCGGGTACCAGAGCCAAGGGCCTGCCAGGCCCTGGCCCTTTCTCCCCACTTCCTGTTTCCTTAGCCTTCTTCCCTGCCGGCCGCCCTCCCGCCCCCCTTCCCCCTGCAGGAATCTCCCTGCTGAAGGGAAGGCGGGGAGGGGGAGCCCGGGGTCCTCTGGGTGCACACTCAGACCCGGCTGCAAACCCTGGTTCTCAGCACCTCTGTGGGGAGGGTGGGAACCAAGCGCGTGGCGGTGGGCACTCTGAGGGCAGCAGGAGCCCCTGCAATGCCCACTCGTGGGGCAGAAGCTAGACAACGAGGAGGACTTCCTTACCATACCTCATACCCCGCTTTGCCCCTGGAGCTGCTGGAAAGGAAATGAGGACGAGCCGGGCCCGGGGTCCACCCTGGTCCACCCCCGGGGGTCACAGCCCGGAGTGCAGCCCCAGCCCAACACAGGGCCACCGGCTGGGGTCCGACAAAGGGCAGGTGGAGCTCTCCAGCAGCTTCCGGCCCACAGCCCAGCACCGGCCCTGGGTCCTAACCGACTGCAGCCCCCACCTGGCACGTCCAGGGCCATGTCCCTGGGGTCCCCATGCCCTGCGTGATGAGCCCGGAGGCCCTGTGTGCTCTGAGCTACTGGGGACAGGGTGAGCTTCCAGAGCCTGAGGCTGCTGACCTCTTGACACCCGTCTGCCAGGGCAACCCCCAGGCACACCTTTCGGGCGCCCTCCCTGAGTGGTCCCATTTCATGGGCCTGAGGTGCAGGAAGGACACCCTGAGGACCTGGGAATGTCAGGCACTGTACTCCCCCCGGGACAGTGCCACCAGAGCGGGTGACCTGCTGGGGCTTTTCCCATGGATGTGGCCAAGCCACCACCTCAGCCCACTGCGGGCACCCAGGGTGGGCCGGGGAAGGTGGGGACTTCAAGGGAGTGGACGCAGCTCCTTCCGAAGGGGCGTGGCCGTGGCACCTGGAAATTCCCAGTGCTCCCCGCCAGCAGTGAAGTCACCCTGGGAAGGCCTGAGTCGGGGGAGTCCGGAAGTCACCAGCCCTCGGCCCACCCCTGGGCCCACCCGGACACCCCAGGCAGGGGCCCTGACCATAGCAGGGGGCTTTATTGGGCCCTGGGCAGGAGTGACCATCTGACACGTGTTCATTGGGCACAGACCAGGCGCCAGGTGCCATGCTGGGAGCTGGGGGCAGCTGCCGACCTCGGAGAGCCCGCCTTCCTCCCCAAAGCCCACAGATCCTGCCCGGGGGGCCTTGCCCCCTCCCCGAAGCCCCTCCATCTGAAGCCAGAGGCAGGAGCAGCCTTCTCTGCCTCCCGTCGTCCACCCCGTACCCAGGATAAAGTTGCCCATCCTGCCCTCCCTCGGCCGCCAGGCCTGGGGCAGCTGCCCCACTACCACGCCGCCCTCGCCTCCCACCACCCACCCCACTCTCATCGGGGGGCCAGCCACGCCCCGGCCCCCACCATGCCCACCGTCATCCCCCACCAGCAAAGACATCCCTCCTCCATCACACTCTTCAGCACCAGGTCAGAGGTCACTTTCCCTGGTCCACCCTCACTGCCACGGGGTTAGGGGTTCCTGCTGAGGGTGGTGACACGGGGGAAGGAAGGAGGGGCACCCAGTGAGTGCACACCGCCCGTCGTGTTCCGGGGGCTGCTGTCGAGGCTGCAGCGTGAGGGGCGGGCACAGAGGGGTGGTCGGTGGCGGGAAGGGGGGCAGGCCAGAGAGCACCCGGGCCCATCACCCAGATGGAGGGACTGAGGTCCAGGAAAGTGGCGGGCGACATCCAAGGCTGCCCCAAGTCCACACACCACAGCACCAGACACGCTGACCCAGCCTTGGCCACCACCAGCCATCGGAGCCGCCTTCCCCTGACTCCTGCGCAGAAGACGGCTCTGACCGGCGGGAGGCACTGGCTTCTCGGCCAGGGCAGCCACAGCCAGCAGCGTTCTGGGGAAGCCCGCATCGGCAAGACGCCTGAGAGGCCGCCCGGACCCAGGCTGGTGTCTGGGCTCAGCCCCCGGGCCACCACACAGACCGTACCGGACCCTCAGGCACCCCACCTCACCACTCCCCGGGGGTGGCCCCGCCCTGGTGCCAGCGAGGGAAGAGTCTAAGTGAACACCGGTTGCGGTGCACAGGTCAGTCCCTCGAGGGGCCTTCCCAGAAGCGCCTGAGTCCTCCCGAGGGGAATACAAAGCCCTGTGTCATGCAGGCAGGGGTCCAGGGTCAGGGAGTCCCCCCCTAGAGGAGTCCCCACTCTGTCTGGGCCACCACTTGGAGCAGCCAGGGCCAAAGCAGCAGTATCTGCCACAGAGCGGTGAGCCGAGACACCACCCACCCTTCCCTCCAGGGGCCTGGGCCGGGCGGCGGGCACCAGGGGTACCTCTGCCCCAGGAGGCACGCAGAGTGACATAGGGAGCAGGGACAGCCGTGGGGGGAGGGTGGTGTCTGAAAGTGAGGGAGGCCCGCAGGTGTCATCGGATAGGAGCCAGAGGAAGCTAATTCAGGCCCTTCCAGTCCACCGCCGACGGGGTGCTGGAAGGCTGAGGCACTGCAGGGGCGGCAATGGCTACTTGGGCACTGCCGAATTATGCTGCCAGCCACTCAAAGGCTCAGACAGGGCCCCCCGTGCCACCCCCAGGGCCTGAGGCCCCTGTGCCAGCCCGTCGGTGGGCAGAGGACAGGCCCCTGGCTGTGCTCCACCACGGAGGCCGTCTGGTAGCTGCCTCGGGGCCTTAGCAGCCTCGTCCACGGAGTGGGTCGTGCACTCCACACAGCCGCTGGCACGGAGGACCGGTGAGGGCTGGCTGGCTTCCAGGTGAGGCTGTTCCCAGCATCCTGGGCCCTCGCTCTTGCACCTGTTTGCATGCCTCCAGGGCCAGAGAGCTCACTACCTCCCTGCCAACAGCTGGGCTGGCTGGAGACTCAGGCTCCCCACTCAGGAGTGAGGACACCGTGGGTGGGGGCAGGCCTGGGAGGGGCCTAAGCCCAGAGCAGCTCTGAAGAAGGAGAAAGGACCAGGGAGCGCACCTGTGCCCACCCCCACCCTGCCGGCCAGCCCGAGGGAGGCCCCAGCCCCGCGCCAGGGAAGGAGGACAAACGGTGGTTTTGTCCTTGGCCAGCGGGCGGCCTGCGCCACACAATGACCCTTTCATCAGTCTGAGGGAGCCCTGGGCCGGGGTTTCATCTGACAAGGGAGGGCGCCCAGCCTCCTGTCCCCTCGCTGAGGGGATGGGGGTGGGGGGAGCCGAGCCCAATCTAGGCCGGACCCAGGGCCGTGAAAATGGAGGCCTTGGGAGAACCAGCCGAAGCCCCTCCAACTGCCCCAGGGAGAGAGGCTCTGGAGGGCACAGGGGCCACAGGAGGCCGTGGGGGGCCTGCTGTGGGTACCCCCATCCTGAGCTGACAGGAGGTCTGGGTTCCACAGTCAAGACCTGCATCTCGCCCCTCTCCCCGCCACCACCCTCCTCCCAGAGCGCTGCCCCGGACCCCCAGCTGGGCTTCTGGGCTCCCCGCCGGCTTCCACAGGCCCTAAGGGATGGGGTCTGGGGGAGGGGCAGGACCTGCCACCTGCCAGGCCTGTGTCCTCCGTCCCAGGGACTCAGTGAAGGAACAAACGATGTGTGGTGAGGCCTCAGAAATCGTCCCTGTCCACGGTGGCCTCTGCCCCCCAGGGCCCCTCTGCCAGCTCCCTGTCCCACCCCTGAGGCCCCAGAGCCCACCATAGGGAACACGTCCTTGGAGGGCTGCCACCCTGGGCTCTGGGGCACCTCAGCAGAGGGCCTCTGCTGAACCCTGGCATTCAGCCCGCTCACCTGGGCAGGATGCTGTGAGGCCCCCTCCAGTGGACCCCTGGGTGAATGAGTGGGTTTGACAGTGAACGTGCTTCCGTCTAGGGCTCTCTCTCCTGTTCCTGTCTAGTCCGGGCAACTCCTATCCAACCTGCAAAACCCGGCCTAGGTGTCACCTCCTCCGGGAAGCCCTCCAAGATACCTTGAACGTTCCTTACCCTATCCTGAACAGACACATCCGAGGGGCCTCCCCGCTCCTAATGGCGGAGAAGAACCCTGTCTCCTGAGCCTGACTGCACCCCAGGGGCCCGGCTGAGTGCATCCGCGCGTTTTCTTGTTAAATTTGCATGCCCTCTCTGGGAGATTGCAGTTCCCATGACGCCCCCTGCAGAGGACACACCTGAGGCAGTCAGAGGGAGAACAGGGATGGGATCTGGGTCACCGCGGCCGCAGCCTCACAAGGACTCGGGGGAAACCTGGTCGGAAAGGGGGCCACTCTCCGGCAGGGCCAGCGCACAGCGGCAGGCAGAGCCGGCTGTGGCCCAGAGGCAGCCCCGCCCACCGGCTCGCCCTCCCTGCTCAGGAGCAGCCCAGGGACCCCATTCAGGAACGCACCAGCCCCTCTTCCCCTGGTGGCCTCCCTCCCATGTCAGGGACCTCGTGGGGTTCTCCTCCATCTGTCCATCTGTCCAGTGTGAGCCGGGGGCCGCGCCCCAGCTGCTCTGCCCAAGGGCGACCTGTGCACCCCGGAGCCCCGGCCCCACTCTGTCCCCCAGGGGCTGTGATGCCACAGGAGCAGACCCGATTCAGCTGCCCCCCCAGGGGCATGCCCACGGGGCCTCTGGGCTGCGGCGGACACCACCAATAAAGCCACAGCGGCGGAGCCGGGAAGAGGCCCAGCCCTGGCTGGGCAGTGGTGAGTGCCCCCCACCCCCCACAGCCAGGTGGTCGGTGAGTAACCACCCTGTCACTCATGACTCACTCAGCTCCCCAGAGCAGGCGGTCACCATGAGAGGCTCGTACCGGAAGACCTGGGGGATCATTGCCACCAACCCCCACATCTGGGAGAGAGAAGCCAAGACCGGAAGGGACCTGCCCAGCGCAGGAGGCCAGCTTGGTCCTGGCCTGAGGCCTCCCCAGGGCCCCCATGACAGCTGACCTGGCACCACAGGCCACCCTTTTGGCCCACAGCCCCCCACCTGCCCTCCCTTGGGCCCTCCCTGCCCCCCGCCTGCCCCCGGGGGCTTCTGCTTGGACAACAAAGACACAGGGGAGGGTGTGACCAGCCAGAGCTGCCTCACACAAGCTCTGCTGGCCAGGCTCAGCACGGGGGGGGGGGGGGGGGGGGGGCACAGGGCAGGGGCTCAGGCCCTTCCAGGCCAGCACACCCGTCGGACCCGATCAGCAGCGGGGCCCAGGCGTGCATCTGGGATTCACTGTGCACAACCGGCCACAGCCCAGGACAGGGAGCTGGGACAGCAGCCCAGATGCAGGGGCCGGATCAACTTGTCTGCCAGTGTCTGTGATCCCGGCTATGGGATGCCTTCTGGAAAGTTCTCTGGAGCAGAAAGAAGCCTCTGTCTAGGGCGCTCCCTGCCCCGGGGCATCCTCAGATCCCACGGGGCCAGCCTTCATCCTCACTCCTGTAATGATGAGGCGGGCTGGTCCCCAACCCCAACGGGGCTTCCGCAGGGGCCGCCTCACCTGCCTGCAGGGAACAGCTCAGCCCGCCAGGGAGGGTCTTCTCGCCACGCCCACTCTCATTTGCATCGCCCTAACCCTGCTCCCACCCACAGCACCTCTTGTGGGCAGCCCGTGCCCACCCAGACAGGGCAGGGCAGCCCGGAGAAGCGGGAGGCCCCCCTCCCTTGCTCCTGGGAACGTTGAGCTCTTCTCCGAGCAGGAAAGGCCAGCATCAGCACTCCCTTCCCCCAGGACTTCAGGTCCGGCAGGGCCGGCCGCAGGGCGGGCTGCAGATGGCAGGCCAGGGGCAGCCTGACTTGTGCCCCCTCCCCACCAGCTCCAGACCCCAGCACTGGCCCAGGGACGCTGGGGAAAGCTGTTGCCTCAGGAGAACTCTACCAACAAAGCTGGCAGAGCATGCCCATGGGGACGTCTGCGTGGGAACAGACGGCGGTCACTGCTGACCAGACCGGAGGGCCAGACCCGAAGAAAACTTGGGCCCCAGGAGGTGTACTAGTCACCACCTGCCCCAGAGCCCCTCCACTACTGCCTGGCACCCCTCTGATTCCTCTCACCAGCTTCTGAGCCCTCTGCCCACCTCCTCCTCCCAGAGTCTCACTGCGATTGGCACCCGGAGCCCAGGGTCCCCCCCCCCCACACACACACCTCCCCAATAACCCAGGCCTTGGCCAGCTGGCTCCAGAATGAGTTCTAAAGCGGAGTAGCTGCAGATTCTCTGGCAAGATTTAAGATTGCGATGCCGGGGATTCTGGGGAGCGGGGCGGGCTCTGGACCTCCACCTCCGCCAACCTCTGAGAACCCCCTGCCCTCTGAGAACAGGAGGCTGGGATTCCAAGGCCCCCTCAACTCATCCATTCCCCAGGAGAGACGCCAGAAGCAGGACTCTTTCCTAGCCCCTCTCCCCAGTGATCAGGCGGTCCCCACCCGCCCTGCGCCCTACCCGGGGCAGCCATCACCACCCGCCCCCCCCCCCCCAAGCGATGCCTCCGCAGCCGGGGCTGCCCGCCGGGCCTGGAGCGCTCTCTGCGCCCGGACCTTGTAATTATGCCCCACAGCCCGGGAAACCGCGGGCCTCGCAGCATCTGGCTGTGGTTGCGAACTTTTGTTTCAAGATGCGCGACTATTTATAGAAGGAAAACTGGTAGGATAGTAATTTCCTAGGAGCTGGAGGAGAAATTGGCTGCGTCCCTATTAAAAGGGGGTGGGGGCGCGGCGATTTATTAGGACTGCGGCCGCGTGGAGGGAGGGGGTGGCGCAGGGAGCGGGGAGGCAGAGGCTGCCCCCTCTGGCCGCGTTAGGCGACCCCGGACGTGGCCCGCGTGCAAAGGAGGGGGAGGAGGGGGAGGAGGGGGAAGGGTATAGGGAGGGGGAGGGCGAAAGGAGGAGAGAAAGGGAGGGAGAGCTGGCTCTGAGGTTTAATCAGTAGCATCCAGCTTAAATTCCCCCAAACGGCGGTTCCATAAATCAAACTTCTTTTTAAATCGGAGGCCAGAGCATATGCGTCCCATTAGGAATCCAGCGAAGCCACCGCTGCGCCAACGCGCCCCCTGGGTTCGCTGGGCCAGGCCGGGCCTTGCTTGCAGCTGCCGGGAGCCCAGCGGGCGCTGGCCCGCCGGATGCACGCGCGCGCCCACGCTCCGGGCGCAGCCCTGGCCCGAACACCACGGCGCACCTGGGGCGGCAGCACGCGCAGCGCTCTGTGCACCCCCTCGCCCTCAGGTGAGGAGTCGGCGCCGGGGCCGGGTCAGGCCTGCAGCGCGGCAGGAAGGAGGGGGAAGCCGCAGCGACCTCCTGGGACAGCCGGGAGCGACCTGTTGGGGTGCAGCGTGCACGTGTGTGCCAGTGTTTACACGGGGCAGAGGATACGTGGGTGCGGCTCACCCAGATGTGGCTCGACCATGCCGGCCGCGTGGATTTATTTTGGGAGGGGGATCCCGCCAGTCTAGGACTCGGTTGGGAAGCGCAGGGAATTTCTGCCCCGCCCCCGCCCCCTCTGGCCTTGGCGTTGGGTGTCCACAGCCTGGTTTTGAGGGTCGGTCAGGCCTCTAGGGAGCCACCTTTTCTCTAACCCCAAAGCCAGAATTCACTTCCACAACTTCTCCCTGTCCTCCACCTCAGTGGCTTAGGCCGGCCAGGCGACCCAAAGTCTCCCTGCTTTTGCGCGCCGCGCACTGGGCGCCCCGCCCAGACACCTCACTGTCCGGTTCTCTGTCCGCCCCTCTCCAGTGCTGACCCGTGGAGAGGGAGCCCCCTCGCCTCCGCCCACCCAACCCGCGTGCGGCCCGGCACTCACAGGTAGCTGCCGCTGGACAAGATGAGAAAGACCTGCGGGCAATAGACGGAGAGGAGCGCGCTGCGCGGCGACAGCAGGAGCATGGTGAGCCGGCGCTCCTGGCGGGGCTGGGCAGGACCCGTGCTCAGGGCGCCTGAGCCAGCTGTGGCCAGGGTCCCCACGGCTCTCCCCGAAGTAGGGCGGCGGCAGCGGGCGCTAGGAACCGGGGCGCACGGGTCCCGGCGCAGTGGTCGCCGGTGCCCCGCCGCCAGGGCCAAGCATCGCGCTTCGGCTGGAGTGCGGGGAGGGGTAGGGTCGGCAAGGAGCAGGGGGTGCGCCTCAGCCGCCGTCTGGACCTCCGTCGGTCGATCGGTCGGAACCGGCTCTGTCACTCTCTCTGGCTCACGTCTCCAAGTCTCCAGAGGCACGCAGCTGCCATTGGCCGGGCCGCCCCTACATCCGCCTCCTCCGCGGGCGGGTTTTTTTAAAGGGGAGGCTGACCCGAGCTCGCGGCGGGAGCCGCCCCCAGGGCTTGCCCATACTGCCTTGGCTGGGTCCCCTTCCCGCAACTTCAGCGAACCACACAGCTCTGGCCTGCGCTGGAGGGTGCACCTGGGGGGAGCACCACAGGGTAACCGCGGTGGGGGGGGGGGCGTGCGCTCCTCTGGGGGCTGTGCTGGGCCACGTGTGCTCTGGTGTGCATGCATGTGCAGGCGTGTGCCTGTGTGTGCCCTCGGGGGCGTGGGAGCGTCAGCCAGGGCGCAGGTGTGCGCACACAGACGCACGGTGTGCGCCTGTGCGCCGTGTCTCTGCCCGCGCGCACCCTTGCATTTGGTGAAGCTGGCTGTAGGTCGTCAGCGCTCACCCACTTTGGCCAACCAGGCCCAGCCTGGCAGGGCTTACCTGTGCACATGCGCACTGGTGTCCCTACAGGTCTGCCTCGGAGTCTCTTCTGAGAGGCCGACCGTAGGAACGCACCCCCAACAGGTGCACAGAGGCCCCATCTCCGGCTTCCCCCTCCCTTCTTTTGGTTGTGACAAGTGTGGGACACATTTTCCTCAGCAATCCTTCTTCCAGTGATTTTTTTTTGTGAAGCCCAGAAACACAGGCTTTGAGTCCCACCTCCTATTGTCAGCCAAGCTCGGCCGCACATCAGTGCTCCTCTGGATGCCGTGTGACCCTGCCGCTGGGGCAGAGGCACAAAGCAGCTCAGATGACAAGCAGAGAGAGGTGTCTGCAATGTGGCCAGAGGTCCCAGAGAAAGTGGGTTTCTGGGCTCCTTGGCCAGGTGTGGAGAAATCCTGGCGCTCAGGAGGCAGGGCTGCCTCGGCCCCTTCGTTCCTCCAGGTCCCGGGCTGCCGGGCCACTCTGCTCTCCCGGTTCCGAGGGCAGGAGGCAGGCCGGGAGCAGGGCTGGTCTTGGAACTTCACGCTCCCTGTTCCCGGACACAGAGCGTGCCCAGAATCCAGACAATCCTCGGGCCTGGCTTGGCCTCCTCTGGGGCTGGAGCTGTGAGGCTGCTCAGTTTCCAGATGAGGGACTGTGACTCTCCAAAGCCATTTGTTTTAAAATTGTGTAAAATCCAAGACATCTAGTTTGGGGACCCCGACCCCCATAGGAATTGTGAGGGCTGAATTCTCCGTTCCTGCTGGTCTGGGAGCTCCCCCGGAGGGCCACACGCATGTAGTACCGGCTGAGGGGCATGTGTGGGGGGGGGGCACTGCACGTGCACAGGTGTGGGCTGTGATCACAGAATAGCTCCCCAACACACAATCTCTGACATTCTGTTGGGACTTCGGTGGCCCTTGAATCCCAATTCCCCCTCCTTTCCTGAGGCCCCAGAACACACGATGTGGAGGCCTCTGTGGCGGCCGTAATGATACTGAGGTTTTTGACAATCAGAAAGGTCGGACCAGTGTGAACAGGTGTTTATTGGGACCCCCCAATCCCATGGCAAAGGCCCCCAGGCCCAAACTTTACAGCACCTAGTAAAGGAGGCACCACTGTGACCCCATTTTTCCAACAGGGGAAGGTGGGCTGGGAGGGTCAGAGTTCATGCAGGGCCACCCAGACCTTGTCCTCAGTGCACTGAGCTTCCAGGCCACTTAACCCCTTAAGATGGCATCTGAATGCAGCTTCCCCTCCCCTTTCTGCCTGTGCAGCCAGGACAGCAGAGAGAGCAAGCTGCTTGCCTCTCACAAGATCGAGGGTGGGTGGGGCTGAGGTGGTGGCCCAGGCTGACCACCCCCCCCCCAGTAGTTCCCATGATGTCTCTCTGGGTTTCCTGGGTGTGGTTCTGCAGGTGTGTTTGTGGAGACCTCATTCCTCCTCTCCTCCAAAATAAGAGTGTGCTTTAGGGGCACAACGTGGGGGTGAGGGGGTACAGAATCCCCACTCCAGGGTTCCTTGACAGAAGCAGAGGGCAGAGCCTGGGCCACCAGCTGGCTCTTGGAGGCGCCCCCAGAAGACAGGCCCTCGAGCCTGGGCACCCGGGGTGGGTGCTGTCCCTACTCGAACACTGGCTGCCTCGCAGTCCAGGATGGTCAGAGCTGCTGCCCCCTCACTGGGAAGAGCAGGCTGACGGTGGGGGTGGGAGGCGGCGCTCGGAGTCTAGGCTGAGCCCTGACTGCCTCTCCCTTTGCTGTGTGGGAGTGGGGTGTTGGGGCTGCTTCCCAGAGTCCCCTGCAAGCCGCTTCCAGACGGTGGGCTCTTACTGAGGAGTGTGGCCTGGGGAGAGTGGTCCGTGGCGGAGACCAGAACCGGCCCCAGCCCGGCTCTGCCGCCAACGCCTGTGGACAAGTGGCTTGGCCCGCCTTGCTGGGTATCCTAGTCCTTAAAAATGGGCAGAGAAAGGGCACTTAACTCCAGGGTCACCCGGAGGGGACCAGGCCTCAGCGCTGAGAACCAGGCTGCAGAGAGAGCCTGGTGAGGGGGTGCCCACTACTTTGGGGGGCACAGGAAGGGTAGCTGCAGGGGCTGCTGGAGGCCCCAGAAAGCAGTGCCTTCCCCGCTCCCCGCCCCCAGCAGCCTTGGATGCGCAGGCTCTCACCTCCCAGAAACAAACAGCCAGGGACACAGCCTTCGCGGCCCACAAAAGACAGCCACCAGCAGCGGCAGGCGCGCCAGCCAGGTCTGCAGAACTGAGGCTGGGGCAGAGGGCTTCCAGTCCTGGCCCTGACGTCTCCGGCCTCAGTTTCTCCAACAGTGAAATGACGGAGGGGCAGTCCACGAAATCATTCTCCGGTGGAGCTTCGATCTCCCGGCGGAGGAAGCCGCGTCTCTGCCCGCGGCACCAGCCTGACCCTCCCTCGGGGCTGTCCTCCGGCTTTGCCCGGGCCCGGGATCCACCTACCTCCCGTCGCTGGCGGCGCACAGTAGGCGCGCAGGGAGCGGCGGGGTGCAGGGCCGTGGGCGCCCTCGGCGAGGTGCACCTCATCCCCTTACGGTCACGCCGCCCCCCCACCCCCACTTCGAGCGAGGCCGAGACAGATTCTGTCTAAAGGAGATCGCAGCTCAACAGGTAAGGACTCGGCTGGGTTCAGGAATGTGGAAATACGACTCGGAGCAGCTACTGCTGTGAGCGCGGCCCGCCGGGCGCCCGCCCGCCCTCCGGGCCGCGCCAGAGGGAGCGCGGCGAGAGGGGGCCGGGCCGAGAGTCCCGGGAGGGCGGGGGCTCGGGGCCCGGACCGAGCCCGAGGCGGCCGGGCCGGCCCCGCAGCCCATCCCGAGCCAGCCGGACAAGTTGTCAAGGTAATTTCAACACGTCCGAGTGATGGATAGGGACGAAGGGCCGTGGCGGGTGCACCGGCCTGAGCGCCTGCGGCGGAGGAGCGCGCCCCCCGCCAGCCCGGGCCTCCCCGACCGCGGCACCCCGCCTCCCGCCCCGGCGCGCCCTCCAGGCGGCGAGCGAACGGCCGGGCTCAGCGCCCAGCGCAGCCCGCGGAGGGAAGGCGCGTCCCACCCCCGGGGCCTGGAACCCAAACAGGTGAAAGTACGCGCCGGGCACGCTCCCCGCTACCCGCCAGCCCGCCCGCGGCCGCCCGCGCGCCCTGCTCTCCCCCTTCCAGCCCCGAGCTGGGCGCCCCTCGGGAGAACCTGACGCTCGAGGGTCTCGGCTGCGTCTGTGCCCGGCTTGAGCGAGGATCCAACACACGGGCCGGCCCCAGGTCCTCGAGGGCCGCCCACGGCCCCATCCAGTCTCCACGTTCCCGCGGGGACGCCCTGAAGGTGGCTCTTGCCGGCGGCCCGACCCCCGGCGGCGGCCCCTACCCACGGTGTTACTCACCCGAGCTTCACGTAGAGGACGCCAAAGCAGAGAAACACGTAAAAAATCCACTTGCGAAAGTTTCTGTGCATGATCCAGGGAGGGGGGCTGCGCCATAGACAGCGGCGGCCGGTGGGGACGCGCAGGCGGGGCGGGGAACGGGCAGGGGCGGGGGGCCTCGGCGGACCGCTTTCAGCCGGCGCTGCGGCTAGGGCGACTGGCGACGCGCGGGCACTCGGCGCGCGCTGCCACCATGGTGAGCCCGGGTCGCCACCGCCGCCGCTGCCGCCGCCGCTTGCGCCCGGGGGAGTGACCTAGGCTGGGGGCCGCAACCTCGGAGCACCGCTGAGCGGTCGCGGGGCCCCACGAGCTCGGACAGGGACCGGGCCCGAGCGCGGTGGCTGGGCAGGCGCTGCCTGTACTGGGCGCAGCCGACTGGGGCCGTGCGCGCTTCGCCGAGCGCCGCGGCGGCCAATGTGTCCGCACTTGTCGGCCTCCCCAGGTGACTCGCGGCCCCGGCAAGCGAGCTGCGAGGGAGCGAGCGCGCCCCAGGTAGGAGGATCCGCCTCCCGCCCGCCCTCCTCGCTCGCAGCGCGCGCTCTCTCTCTCCCTCGCTCCACGGCTCTCCCCTCCCTTTTCTCCTCCCTCCCCCGTGACACACAGACACATCCACCCCCCGGACCCCCCTCTGCAGACCGGCTCCCTTCCGATTGTCCTACTAAAACTGGGCTGGGGGAGGGGGGTTGGGTTCGCGGGGGGGGGGGCGCTCGGGGGAGGGTGCAGCTTGGAAGAGACACCTGCGGAGGGGGCGGCTGCTGCTCTGCACCCGCGGGAGCGGGGCTGGGGGGGCTGGGGAATGGACAATGCAGATCGTGGTGGCCACTCGGCCTCCAGTTTCTAGTGGGGGAGGGAGAGACCACCCAGCCGTATCGCGGTTCTGGCGCGCTTCCCCTCCCCCCAGCAGTGATCCACACGGGGTCCTCCGGAGCCACACCCTCAGCCCAGGCTGCAGCGCCTTCCCCGGAGACCTCGGTCAGAGCCCTCCCTCAGCACCAGGGTCGCCTCCACCTGCCAGCATTGCTAGCGCAGCGTGGGGACTGGGGAGGGACGGGCGGGCAGGCCCCGCCAGATGCAGGGGGCGGCTCAGATGGCCTGCTGCAGCCCTGAGGCTAAGAGCCACGAGAGAGGCCGAGTGGAGGATGCTGAGGGCTCTTCCCAGTTTCTGGGCGAAGCGCCTGGACCGCGAGGGTTCCCTGCCTCCCTCCTGCCCCCGCCCCTGGCCCCTGCGGCGTGTGGGGTCCGTCTCCTGTGCAGGGTCGGGCTCCGTGTTCACGTTCAGCGCCCAGAGCGCGAGGTCCAACGGCCGCGGCGCCCGACACACCTGGAGCGCTCGGGCTTGGCTCCGTCTGCAGGGAGTGGCCGCCAAGGGCCCCGGAGACCCTGCGCCCCTGAAGCCCTGTCGGTTCCGAGGGGGCAGGACGCGGGGGCGCCTAGCCACGGTCCTGGCTGGGTCCTCTCCGGCTGCGTGGGCTCTCGGGCCTCCGGGGCAGCAGCTCTTGGGCGGGTGCATGGAACTGGGGGGACCTTAGTCCCGGAGGACCAGCCGGGAAGTATGGGGGTGAGGGAGGGTGTTGCTGCCCGTCACCCTTGCTCCCACCTAGCGGGACTCAGGGGACCTCGAGCTCAGAGCCTGCCGCCCACCCCGCCCCCACCCCACCGCCGCGGTCCGGCTCGACCCCTTGCCTCTGATCCCCTCTTAATCCTTTCAATCCCCTGAACCTTTGCCATGACCCGGGCGCGGGCCTTTCCTTGGCCCCCGATCGGAGTTGGGGGGCGGAGGCTGGTGCAGCTGTGCGGAGTGGGGCGGACGGGCAGCGCTCCCAGATGAAAGGGACGCTGGAGATCAACACAGGCAGGGAAATTGAGGCGCAGAGAGAAGTGAAGTGACAACCGCAGCCTCATCGCCGAGTGTCCCCTGCTCCCCAGCGCCCGGAGTTGGGCGACAGAAAGCTGAACTCTGGAAACGGGCGGGTCGGGCAGGGCTGAGCCCTGGCCGCCGGGGCTGGAGCCCGCCGTGGGGGCGGGGAGCCTCCGCGGGACTCGGGACGCGGGCCGATGCTGCCACCTGGCGGCGGACTGCGGGCGCGGCGCCGGGGCTGCGGGGCGGGCCGTGTCCCCGCCCTGTCGCCGCGTCCGGCGGCCACGCCGCACCCCACCGCTGTCGTCCTCAGTCTCGCTGTCAGTTCCTGGGGCGAATCATCAGGAGCGGTGGGTGTGTGGCGGGGCTTAAATAACCTGTGACCGCAGTGGTAGCCTGCTTCCACCTCCGGCTGGGACGCAGGGACCCGCATCACCACCGGGTCCGCTCCGGCCAGGCTGTGAGCGGGTGGGGCCGGCGGTTGAGAGGCTCCCAGTCTGTGGTCGGAAAGCCTGGGTCGGTCCCTCACGAGTCTGCCGCTCAGGGCCACGCTCCCGGGACGCAGTTGCACAGTGTCCTGCTGCCCTCTGCCGGCCGAGGAGGGGAACCGCAACGCCGAGAAAGGCCTGGGGTGTCTCCCGCTAGGTTCAAGGACAGCTCCGGTGAACTCTGGCCCCCCTCACCAGGTTCATTTTCCCAGAGGCGTCTGACACACGCGCACACACGTGCTCACATGCATGCACTTACATGCTCCACGCACATGTACACACATTCAAACATGCATGCACATGCTCCCTGCACGTGCACACATGGGGTTCTACCTGGGTTCTCCGCAGCCTGGGTTCCCAGGGCTGATTCCAGGGCTCTGGGGTCTGCGGGACCCCACCTGACCTTCCTCCTAAATGGGACCACAGCCCCAGTCTCCCTGACAGGACGGAGCCAGGCTCTGGCTCCAAGGGTCCCGCATGTGCTGAAGGTGGGGGGAAGGTTGGGTGGGAGGGAGTAGGGGACCCTTCTGCCAGGGGTGGGGCTCTGGTTCCCACTCAATGGGGAGACCCGCCCATGCCCAAAGGGTAGAAGTGTCCGGAGTCAGGGCACCCGAGGGGCCCCGATGGGTCTTAAGCCACCTCTGGGTTCAGTGGGGCTCAACAGGGCCCAGCCACTTCCTACCTGTGTGACCTCAGAGCTTTCTGTGTCTGTAGCCCGGGGTTCCCCAGCTCCCTGCAGGGGTGACAATGGCACCCACACAGCCTTGGAGTCTTACAATGAGTTACTCTACGTGAAAGCGCTTGGACGTTTCTGGCACCGGGCGGGGAACCAATCAGTTGGGGCTCGTTCCACCTGGCATCTCGACCTCATGGCACACACTTGTCCTCTCCTCTCCAGAGTCCTTGTCTTTCCTTGTGTCACTTAAACCCATCGAGCTAGTTCCTGCCCCAGGGCCTTCGCAGGTACTATGGCTTCGAGAGCAGGGCTCTGTCCCTGGTTCTGTGTGGCCCCGGCTCAAATGTCCCACATCAGAAGGGCCCTTGCATCCCTCCTCCCAAACGCCCATGTACTGGTATTCTCTATTGTAACAGTTTGCTGTTCCCTCTGGGACCCCGAGAGAGCAATGTGTCATTGTTGGTGTCCTGCCTGTCACCAGTCTCTAAGCTCCGTGGGGACCCTCATGTCCCCTTCGGCTCCTGCTCTAGCCCCAGGGTAAGATTGAATCTGGCCCTTAGTGAGGGCTCAGTCAGCAGCTGTTGAGTGGAGAAATGGTTTTCCAGGAGACAGCTGGCATCCGTGACCTGCTGCGTGGCAAGGCCATGGAGACCAGGCGTCTGACCCCAACCCCTTTGAGCCTTGAGATTCACCTCCATCCCCATCCCTGCTGCCCTTCTCCTGCATCGTCCTTGCTTCTCATCACTGGTGTCACTGACAGTCCTTTCCTGCGCCCCCCCCCAATTCCCACTCTGTGTATGGAGCCCCCCCCCAGATAAAGAGCACATGTTTGTCCAGTGGACCTCACTCAGCCCCGTGAAGTGACGCTGCTAGACCCGTGGCTCCCACAAGAACCGGGAGGCAGAACAGGTAGCTGGGCCGAGGTCACACAGCCGGTGGAGCTGGGACCTGAGCCCAGACCCCTCAGGCCCAGAGCCGGGCTTCTTTCGGCGCGGGTGCGGGCTCTGCGGAAGAGGGGCCTGTGCTAGTTCAGTGGGGTCCCTGAGTTGGGGAGAGGCTGGGGGACAAGGGTTTGCCCAGGGCAAGCCGCTCAGGTAGTGAGGTGCCTCCGGGGGAGCCTGGCAAGGAAGGCCCCTGAGATGCCCTGCCCTGATTTCAGGGACGGATTGTGAGGATAGACTGCCCGGGACTGTGTCCTGTTAGGTGATAAAAGGTGGGATTGAGTGACTGAGCAGTTGACTTTGACTTCACTGAAAGGGGATTACCGGGTGGCCCTTTGACAGTAGAGTTTCCCTGGTTGGGGCAGAGGCAGGTCCAAGAGGCAGGACGCGCAGGGCGGGCGGTTTTGAAGGTCAAGGAGCCCAGCCGGCACCTCAGAGCTGAGAGCCATTGAGGAAATAAATGGGGACCTCGGTTCTGCGGCTGCAAGGACCCAGCTTCTGCTCCAACGAGCCTGGGCTCTTCCGGGGCCCCAGGTGAGCTCCAGCCCTGTCTCCACCTGGGCCCACCTGTGAGGCCCCGAGCAGAGGACTCAGCTCCGGGACGCGCTGGACTTCTGACGCCCAGGGCGGTGGTGTGGCGAGCGGACATGGCTCTGAGCTGTGAGCGGTAGTGCCTGCGTGGCAACATAGAACAAATACAGCAGCATTTGAACACGCAGACCAGGGCTCTGTGTGGTTGTGGGGCAGACAGATGAGACAGAGAGGGGCGGGGCGTGGACAGAGAGGACCAGTGCCTGGTGGGCCGAGGGGTACAGACCTGACTTTACGGGCCCCAGGGAATGATGGAAGACGTGAGAGACGGGGCTCCCATAGCCGGCCCTGGGTGGAATGTCTCAAGCTTGCCTGACCAGCTGACCCTGAGCGTTTCTCCAAAGTGCCTGGGGAGGAGACCCAAGAACCTGCTGGGTAAACGCCCTGCCGGCTCCGCAGCCAGCATGTGGGTCGGCCTCTCTCGGACAGGTGCACTCGGGGTGGGACGTACCTAGTCCACATCCCAGAGCCTCCTCACACTCGAGTTTGCCCCACGCCCCGGAGGTTCCCAGCCCTGTCTGCAGAGGAAGTGCCCTTGGGGGAGGGGCAGCTCACGGCAGGAGGGGCAGAGCATCCCCTGGGGAAGTGAAACCAGAGCGCACCTGGGAGCAGAGGCTGTGGGAGATGGAGGAGTTCCTGAGGAGCCTGAGACAAAGCCCCCGGGGGGCCCTCCTGACCACCGACCACCGGCTGCAGCCGCAGCCTCCCCCAGAGAAGGGCAGATGGAGCTCGGCCCTGCCGGGGAGAAAGGGAAGCCCCGTGGGGAAGCCCCCAGAGCCCAACAAGGTTCCACCGGGTGTCGGGGAGCCCCGAGGACCAGGAGTGCGCTACAGTCGGCATCAGTACACCAAGAATGCAATGCACAGGCTACCCTCTGACCTCTGACCTCTGACCTCCGCGGGGTTATGAATCCAGGAGGGGAAGCATTTGACAGAGGCTCAGGGGCACCTTGTGAGTGAACTTGCTGTTTGCCCCAAAGGTGCCAGGGGCCGGGTCGGCCCCTGTGGAGGAAAGACGGCCAGTTGCGACAGGGCTTCCATCTTGTGGTGTTCAGACTCAGGTGGGCGACATTGCCTCCATCGCCGCTGCTGGGAAGGCGGAGGAGCGGAAGGAAGCCCAGGAACCACTGTCGAAGTGTTGCAGGAGACAGAGGCCCACCTTTGCTGTGTCCTGCCCACCCACGGAGACGCCGGTCGCAGCAGCTGGCGCAGCCGACCCCGGACCCAGCAGACCTCCTTTTCATGGCGGGTGGGCCCGCGCCCACAGACCGAGGCGGCCCCTGAAGGCAGAGAACAACTCAGGCTCGGGGCGGGGAGGCTGGCCTCGGACGTGCCTGCTGGGATAGAGGGAGAGCGCGGCTCACGGTGCCGCTTCCTCGTCGGCCCAGCCCGTGATCTTCCTCTGCTGAGTCGGGGGACCCGCCCCGCCCTGAAGGGCAGGAGTGTTGGAGGGGCCACTGGCCTTTGGTCCACAGTTCAGTCCTACCTCTGTGCCTTTTCCTCATTCCTCCCCACCTGGAAGTCCTTTCCCTCTCCTTTCCTTTACCACTTACACCTCGACTCTGACTGCTGACCTCTGAGCCCTTAGGCTGGACCAGCCACAAAGGACGCTGCAAGCCAGGCCAAGGCCTTGGAACTTGTCCTTCTAGGCAAGGGCTGATGTCATGCCCGGGCTGCCGGGCTGAGCCATGGCCCCTCAAGGGCTGGTGGCACCAGAGGCATTTGGAGCTGGGCTGTCCCCTGCTGGGCACTGTGACATGTGTGGCCTCTACCCACTAGATGCTGGTAACTCGTGACAACCCAAAGCATCCCCAGCTGTTGCCTAATGTCCCCTGGGGGCAGAATTGGCTGTTTGAGAACCACAGGTCTGAGCTGTTAGGACGGGGCTTCTGGGCGTGCGGCAGACAGGTCTAGCCCACCCTCTGGCTTGGACATCCCCAGGCTTGGCCTGCTCTGCCAGGCCCTGGTTAGCGGGTCACAGGCACAGCAGTCTCCTCTCCAGCCTGTGGCACAGCATCCACGTCACTCTGCCTGCGCCCCACTGACACTGCTGCCTCCCGCGTCCCACCGGCGCCGGCCCGGCCTGTGGCCACGCACGGGGGCTGAAAACCCCCGGTGCAGGCTGGGCTGATGGCCAGGACCAGCTTCCAGCTTGCAGAACACGTGGGCATGTGGACCCTGACCGGGGAGCAGGGACAGTGGCGGACAACTGGCAGCTCCTCGCATCCCTTCAGACTCTAGTCCCCGTCCTCCCCACGCCCCCACTGCCTGACACCCTCCTACGCCACTCGTCACACTGTTATGGGCCCCTCCAGGGCTTCAGTTTCACAGCTGTTGGTCTGGAGGGGTGACCCTGGCCCCTCAGCTTAGTTGGGAGCCCTTGCCCCCAGGGTCACCTCCCGGGCATCCTGCCCAGGCGTCCTGCTGGCAGGGCACACAGGCCCCCAAGAGGACTGTGCCTCTGGCTTTCACATGGGTTGCTGTTTTCTCTTCCGTAAGTGTTTTTCTCGATACGTTAGTTCTGATTAGGTTTGACTATATTTATAGTAAAACTCAGAATAGCAGTTGTTAAATAAGATTCATGTGTATTTTTCCTTCCCTTAAGGGATGTCTAAATATAGATAAACCAGGGCTGGTATAAAGGCCACACTGTCATCCATGACTGCCAGCTCATTGCTCTGCCTTTCCAGAACCTGTCTCTTCACCTCAGAGTGAAAGGTGGCTGATAGAGGTGTGCCGTTGTACCTGCTTTCCAGGCTTTTGGGTCGAAGAAGGAGCAAATAAGAGCATGCCTCTCTCCATTTCTGAACACTCCCACTTAGTTCTCATTGGCCAGAACTTGGTCACATGGCCATATCTAGCTGCAAGGGAGGCTGGAAAATGTTCTCCGTTAGCTGAGCAGTACTATACCCAACTAAAATTGGAGCTCTGTTACAAAGGCAGATGAGGAGCTGGATATCGGGGCATTCAATCACCAACTTCTCCCCACTCTGTGATCTGCTCAGGTGTCCTTGTCCTAGATACACCCAGCCTGTGGGCGACTGATTTTTCAGACCTCTTATCTGGGGGCTCAGCTGAGCCCCAGCCTGCAGCCAGGCCCTGAAAGGCTGGGCTGAAGGGATAGAGGTAGATACTCCCAACTCCCCGCTGTCAGCCAGCCCTGTTGGTAGAAAGCATGTTGAGTAAGACCCCCTCCAGGCCGATCTGACGCAGGGCCCAGGTGGTGCAGGAGAGAGGGTGGTTGTGTAATGCAAGCACTTTCACTTTCTCAGCGTGGCTCTGCCCTGCATTTAGCTTCATGCATTTTTCACGCCTCTTAAGCCAAGTGTATTCTTTAGAAAACAGGGCTGAGTCATTCGCTCTCCAGCCTGGCAGGGAATGACTGGCCAGTCGGTTGGAGGAGGGGAAGCTCATTTCTGAGCCAGGTACTCAGTCTGAAGAACTTGGATTAACTGTCTGAAACGTAATAGCATCTGTGGCCATAATCCTATGGGACCCAGATCAGTCTCTAAAAAGTAATGGGGGTTTGTTCTTTGTCTGGGACACCAAGCACTGTGGCCCCAGTGCTGACAGTGATGACAGTGAGGCCTGGGAAGCTGCATTCTGACCCCACACCCATGTGACTCGTGAACAACAAAGACTGACTCAGGATCAAAGTACCTGCTGCGAGCACCCTGCCGTGAGGGTGGGAAGCTGGCAGAAGCACTGCCAGGTAACCCGGTGGCCAGGCAAGGATCGGAAGCCAAGCCTGCTGGCCCTAGCTTCCAGGGGCGGCCCTCTGGGCTCTTGCCCTGAACCCCCTTCCATAGCTACAGCAGCCAACCCAGCACCCGCTGCATGGCCTTCGGTGCCCACTCTGGCCATGGGAACTTCCCGGCCTGCGGCCACCCACCAGTGCAGGACCCCGGGGAGCTGGGCTGAGTGACCGGGACTCCTCAGGACCCCTCCGTGGGGCTCCTCACCTAGACCTGAGGCACACCAGCCACCAGAGGGCAGCCACCGAGTGTCAGGGCAGGCTCCGGTCCTGGCCCAGAAAATGCCTCTGTGGGACACCCACTCTGGGCCTCAGTTTCTCAGCTGTGAGATGGGAGGTTGTCACCCATGCTGAGCCTTTGGCCAGCCCTGGTGAGGTGTCCCCTCCTCTGGGCAGCACCCCCATGGTGGGGAGGGAATGAGTAAGGGACCAAGTGAGTGAAGGAGGTGCTGGGCTCACCTTGGCCCCAGGGCACCCCTATTGCCCACCCCTTCACTCCAGGTTCAAGGGAGGGAACAAAGGCTGATTGGACCAGGGTGCCCAAGGGACCTAGGGAACTCCAGGCCCTCTGAGCTGGCTCGACCGGTCTCTTCTCAGGGAGTCCCACCAGTCTCCCTGTGGGACTTCTGGAGCCTTTCTGCCCCCTCCCAGCCGGCTCCTGGGTTTACAGGAGAATCGGGGGACAGAGACTGTGGGTATCGTGATGGCTCTGTGACTGCGAGCCTCAGTTTCCCCACTGGTGAAACACCAGCCTTCTCCTTCATTGCTGGAAGCATGACACCTTAGCTAGGGCCTGGCGTGCACTCGGTGCCAGCCAGTGACAACTGCAAACACTAGCACATTTCTGGCGCTTGTAATATGGAAGCCGCTCCTCACGAGGCCCCCCCCTTCAGAGGAGCTGTGCCGGGGCCGGGGGGGGGGGGGAGGGGGGGGGGCGGCAGCTGGACCCCGTGTGGAGGGACCAGGTGGCTGCTGAAGGCAGAGCCTGGCCTCTGGGAGAGTGGGTCCTGCTGACACGCCCCACCCCCTGCCCCCACACCCAGGCCACGGGGGATGCACAGCAGCATCAGAACACCCACTCGGGTTCACTCCGTGCATTCTCCACTCCTCCTGAGCCACTCCCAGGCGCCCTCGGAGCCCCCTGCCCCCTCCCCTGCCTGGTGGGGGACGGAGAGAACAGGATGCAAAGGTGCCAGCTTGGGAGGCCAAGTCCCATCCCCGCCCCCTTCCTTCCCTTTGTGTGGGGGGCGGCGCTTCCACAGCGTTCTCCCCAGACACCGCGGACGACGTGGGAAAGACTTCAGGGCTGGAAAGCAGCCCGGTGCAAACAAGCGAGCCTCACACAGGCACATCGGCCGCGGTCCTGGCCGGGGGAAGCCTGGTGCCCTCCCAGCGCTGGGCCAGAGGAAACCGAGCCTGAGCCGGGAGCTCCAAGCACGGGAGGGGCCCGCCCGCTGAGCACTGGAAGGGAGCGTCTTTGAATTATGTGGGCTCTCGTCCTGCCCCGGAGGACCCCTGGGCTGCCGTCCTGGGGTGTTGCAGGGCCCCCCCCGATGGAAAGTTCCAGCCTCTAATCACGTGGTTGGCTCTTCCGGTGACCAACCCCCACCCTTCGGTGCTTTCCAAGTCACCCCATTAACATGACAGAAGACACTTCAGCTTTCTCAGCAGTTAGGAAATTCCAAAGCTGTAAGAGCTCCGTGCCAGAATCCAGGACAAAGACCAAATATGTTTCTTACGATAAATCACACAATCTCAGCCCCCCCGGCCCCGCCCCGCTGTCCAGGCTGGGGCCTCTGTCGGTGTGGCGGAGGCAAGAGGTCAGCGTCGGGGTTGGGCCCGGCGGGAGAGGGAGGCAGGCCTGGTCCCCCGCCCCCCGCCCCGCCCCCCGCCTTGTCCAGAGCCTGCATGCCACATGGGGCCCTGGCCCCGGCTGGAAGCATACGGGGCCCACGAAGGACGGCTGCAGCCTGCAGGGCAGAAACAGGAGGGAGGAAGTAAAGTCCTGAGGCATGAAGACCCGGAGGCTGCGCTGGGGTGAGGGGCCGGGGATACCTCCCTTCCTGGCCTTACAATCCCAGCTGCACCGTGGAGGGAGCAACACCACTCCTGAGAAATCAGAGGTCCGATTTGCTCCTCACCCCACGCACCCCACTCAGTGGGCAGGTCTCAGTCCCTAGGCAGCCCCCTGGCCTCTGACCCTTGACCTTGGGGACCTGCGTGTCCAGTTCCCAGCTCCTCCTCTGAGTCCTGGAAAACTCCCGATGTAACCACCAGAGGGCGCTCGGCTGCCAGGAACGATGTGGCCATGGGACCTGGCATGTGTCTGGAAGGGCGCTGGAGGGACAGAGTCCTGTGTAACCCTGATCCCCTCACCTCTGCATACCTGGGGGGCTGCAAGGAGGACATGGTGAGGATAGGGGACGCGGCTGGCCACTGCATGCGGAGGGACTGAGGCTGTACGGGCAGAAGCAGGGTCCCAAGGTGTGGAGACCGGGACGCACGGATGGACCGCGTTCTGTGCCGCCACCCACCCACGGGTGGCCACAGCGACGGTGCTGCTGGGAACACGGGGCAGGTCCCGGCTGGAGTCCCCACTTTCGGTTCTGGGACACATACACGGTGGGGGGAGGGTGGGGAATGCAGGGCCCTAGGTTACGTTTAGCTTCTCAAAGCATCTCCGCGCCGTTCCCGCCCTAGGTTTCCATCCCCCACCTCCTCCCTGGCTGTTCTCCGGTGTGTGTGATCTCTGCCATCCGTGTTCCTCTTTTAGCCTCCTGGTGGGTGGGAGGTGCATCTCATCGTCTTGAATAATACCATGAGCTCATTCATGGTCAGGAGCCAACCTAAATCCCGAGGGGTCAGCACGGCCCTAGTGGTGGCGGCACCTGGACAAATCAGTACTTCAGGGGGCTGCCAGGGCACGGGGAGGCACAGAGCGAGGGGGCCAGCGGGGCAGGTGTGCAGCTCTCACGCTCGGGCTGGGGACACCCAGTGGTGGGCAGGTGGGCCACTCTCCCTGATGGTGGTGGAAGGGGAAGGTAGGGGTGTGAGCTTCTCACACACACACAGACACAGGTGTGTACATACACACAGACAGGCATGCGCACACACAGAGACAGTCACGTGCACGCACCACTCTGACACACACGTGTGCATGTACACGCACACCCCCGCTGGCTGTAAGGACTGGGGTCAGCGGGACATCACAGCTCGCTCAGCAGGGTGTCAGCCAACAGGGGTTTTCTTACAGGGACTGTGCACCAGGTTTTGCACTAAGAGGTGCTGGAGGTACCGAGATAAGGAAAAAATTTAACAACTTCCCCCCCGAAGAACAAGCAACAGAGCCAAGTGCAGCAGGAGAGACAGGCCCAGTCCCAGGTGGACAACCGCCCCCCGCCCCCATGCTGGGTGGGGGGGGGTCACAGGTGCCTCAGAGCAGCAGGCAGATCCCCGGGGGATTCCTGGCGGTGACAGGGAGGAGCTGGGGGCGTCATGAGTGCCTGGCTCAGGGCCTGGACCACGAGAGGCAGCAGGTGTGATGGCAGAGGAGGCCATGGGTCTGGGCCGGGGCCTGGGTGAGGGCTGAGGGGGGCAGTGGCCAGGGGGCAGGCCCTGAGGCCGGGAAGCAGGGAGGGGTGGTCTGCCCACAGCACAGGCCCGGGGCTGGTGCTCGGCTAGCCAGGCCCAGGAGGGCAGTCGCTCGCCATGGACCTCTGTTCTCTCCGTGGACATGTTGGCCCAGCTCCCGCCGCAAGCTCAGCGGGCACCTGGTCTTCCACAGGCCGTCCCTGGGGTCACTGCGGAAGGGGCCGTCAGCTCTGTAACGGCCAGTGGCCATCCCTGGGAGCGCCGGGCTCTGGCCCCAGCCTCGAGGGGAGCGTGGGCTGGTCTGTGGTGAGGAGCCAGAGGCTCCAGGCCACTCTTCAGGGAGCTCATCTGTTCCCCCGGCCCAGGCTGGGACACCCATGGGCTTCTGCAGCGACCCTGCCCTTCTGGGGTTCTCCAGAGCAGGAGCCCAGCCGGCAGGCAGCACACTGGCCCACGCATGTGCGGAAGTGCGGGTGCCGGAGGTCTGGGGCAGGAAAGGCCGCGGGGCTGGGCCCCAAGAGCTGAGCCCCCTGGACGGAGGGCAGGCAGCGCGGGGAGGGGCTGGGCGGGGGAGGCCGGAGGAGGTGATGAGGGGAACCCCACTGCCACTGGACGCAGCAGGGACCCAGACGGGCAGGCCCCAGCTTGTGTCGGGGGGACAACAGCACACGGTGGCAGTGGACAGGGAGGCGCCTACTGCCAGGACCTGGAGGAGGCCCTGGGGGGTGCACTTGGGGGGCGCATGGGAGCAGAGGAGCTGCTGAATTCAGCGAAGCACAAGGGCAGGGCCTGCGGGAAAGGCACAGGCTCGGGCTTAGGTTTTCCCAAGTGCCCCTCGCACCCCGCCGAGCAGGGTCCTAGGGCCCCTCATTATTTTAAGGCTGCAAGTACGTTAATGAGTTTGATTCCACCAGAGGAGAACGCAGCGTCCCAAATAGCAGAGCTGGCGGCGGGTTCACTCCAGGACACGCCGTCTTCCTGTGTGGCTGGGATGGAGGGGGGTCTGGCCCTGGGCCACCCCTCCCGCCGGCTCATTGTCCGCCCTGCAGCCGGAAGCGGCTCCTGCCCAGGCGGGCGGGGTGTGGGGAAGGAACCATGGCCCCAAGGCTGCACAGAGGCCGCCCAGGTGGCACAACCCACCGCTGGCCTGGACTTCTGGGCTCAGGGAGGGCTTCCTGGGCCCCCAGGGCTACCCCTGGGGTATGGCAAGCAAGGAGGCTGGATATGCTACAGGTGGCCCGGCCTGCCCGCACAGCCACCCAGGCCAGGGTCCCCCTCCCCCATCCTCCCATCCCCACAAGACCCTTCAGGACCCCTCAGGATCCCTCAGTCACCCAGCAGGGGTGCAGGTGGGGTGACCAGCCCCCCATGGCCCCTATTGCCAACAGCAGCTACCTCCCAGCCATGACCCAAGATGGAGGGGAGAAGAGAAGAGACCAAGCTGACCAGTGAAATGGCTCCAGGACTAGGCGGTGCCTTCCCATAGAATGCCAGCCCTTGCTCAGACTCACAGGGAGGCAAGGCCGCAGGGGGCTCAGCCCTGGCCCTGTGGCACCCACCTTGGGCTGGTGGCTGCAGAGGCTGGAACAACGTTGCCTGACTCCCTCTCACCTAGCCCCCCCCCCCCCAGCAGCCCTGAGGAACTGTGGCTGCGTGTGGCTCGGGGACATGGGCCTCACTTGGTCACAGCGGCACTGGTGCCCAGGCTTCCGGCTCTAGCAGACCCTGGTCAACCACTCAGGGTTCTTGTCCTCCAGGGGCACGCGACTCTGGCAGCTTCCCCGCCCAGGGCCTGGCCGGGCCACCATCTGTCCGGCCCGGTGTCCTCCAGGGTCCTCCTTCCAGCTGCCCACACCTGTGTCCTTTTATGAAATGTCCCTCAGATGACCCAGACCGAGGGTGCTGTCTGCTTGCTGTGCCCAGGGACCTTGCCCAACACGGAAGCCACAGGGATGAGGACGTGTGTGCCCTGCGAGGGTGGCCCCGGGGTCGCGCTGTCCCCACGGGGCCCAGCCCTCCGCTGCGTGGCTTCTTCTGAAGCCTCCCACAGAGGGGGCCCCCCTCAGAGAAGCTGCTGCCCCGTGTGGGGACAGGGCATTGACCCCAGGAAGCATGGGCCCCAGTGGGGGCGCTGGCGCCGACTCCAACAGCTGAGTAAACAGTCGGGGCCAGGTTCGCAGGCCCCCCGCAGCCTGGCCTCCCTGCTCGGGGGCTGCTAAAGGCCAAGAGAGGGGCCTCTGCAGAAGTGGCAGCAGCCCCCTCCCAGCTGATCCAGGGCAGGGGCCCCGACTGATGGACAGCAGGAGGGAGGAGGAGGGCTCCGCTGCCCCAGATGAGACACTCAGACCCAGCAAACAGCATCGCAGGCTCAGCTCTGCCACCCTGCCCAGGACCTGCTGAGCCTGCCTGTCCCGCTATGGGGCAGGGGGCAGAAACCCCGAGTGTGGTCAGCAGACAAGGTGGTGGGTGTTGTGTGGAAGGCAATGGGCCCGGGGGTGGGAAGTGGGGGAGGGGACCAGGCGGGAAAGCCTTGAAGGGCATGGTGGAGACCCAAGCTGTCCCCAGGGGCGAGGAGCCCCAGCTGGGCCGGAGCAAGGCCCACCGGGAATGTTAACAGAACAGCTCCCGTGGCCTCCGCTGGGAGGAGGAGGCGGGGGGTGAGAGGGGTGCGGCCTGGGGGGCGGCCTGGGGGGCGGTTCAGAAGGCAGGGCCCACAGAGCCCTGGCCGGTGCTGTGTGTCCTCACCCCCTGTCCCAGCTGAGCCAGACCGAGTGGGCGGCATCATCTTTACTGTCCTTTTGCCTCACCCCCTGGAACTTGGGGACCCCACTTCCCAGGGCCCATGGGGTTCCGTCAGGAGAACAGGTGGCCGTCCCCTTGGGGAGATTAGTCTCAACTTAACCCCTCAGACAATCAGTTCTCGGCTTTCCTCACGGCACCCAGCGGGGCGGGGCCCAGGCCCCTTGATGGAGGTGCTCCTGCCCTGGTCCCGGTGTGACCAGGACAGGAGACTCGGGGAGCGAGGTGACAGGAGCCAGGTGCCCCATCTGTGCCAGGCCCCGGGGGGCAAAGCTTCGTTGGCACAGCCCATGGGAGTGTCCTGGCCATCTGAGGAGGGGACAAACCGATGGCCTTTCCAGCCATCGGCCTGAGGGCCGCTCATGGTGCAAGCCCAGACCTTCTAGAGCCTGCCCTCCAAGCACGGTGATGGGCTTCACACCACACCCTCTGCCACTGACGATACCACCTGCCCAGGGCCAAGCCCCACGTGCCCAGCCATGAGCCCCTCTGTGCGTCTCCCGGCTGCTCTGGGCACGGACATCAGGTTGGGAGACCCCCGAGAGCAGGGCCACATCCTGTCCTCTCCAAGCCCCCGCCTTGGTCCTTCGTTCAGAGCAACAGTTCGTTCGCCCTGGGACAGTACGTAGCTGTGGCACCCGGCGTTCCAGCGGCGACCGTGTGCTCCGTCACGGCGCCCTGCGTGGGCCAGGGGCCTTGGATGGGACCTTGCCCCACGGCCTCCCCTGCACCTGGGGCCCTGTCCCCCAAAACTGGCCCCTCTACTCCCCAGTTTTCCTCAGTCGGGTCACCATCCCACCCCCACCCCCAAGAACAGGGAGCCCCCACCTCCCTGTCTCCCTGTCTCCTCACCTCCCACGGCCTCCAGCCCCAGGGGCCTGCTTATGGGGATGGGGGCACTCTTCCACTTGAGGTGTCTGACTGCAAGCCTGGGGAGCCTGACCAGTCCCCCTGAAAGGTCACCCCTCTGGCCCGCTACCCCCCCAACCAGCCACAACGGTCCTACCAAGGGGAGGACACGAAAAGCCAGTGAAAGGACACAAGGGATGCTCAGCCCCAGTTCCTAGGGACCTTGTGGATGCCTATGTGTAGGCGCCCCGGCCCCAGGGGTGGGTGCCCGGGGTTTTACACGTTGGGTCGCCATGTGTCACTCTGGCCACCAGGGGGCAGCAGAGGGGAGCGGTTCCGCCTGGGAGCCCGTGTCTCTCCCTCCAAGAGCTCGTGCTTTTGTGCAGGAAAAGCAAGAGCGGGTGGAGGAGGCCCAGCGGGGTCACTCGGGGCCGGTGGAGGATTCTGGGCTCGGATCCCGGCCCTGTGCTAACTCCCCCACGACTCGGGCCTGCCCGCTCCTGGAGCACGGGCACTGCACTGTGGTCCCTGGGTCTTTTCCAGTGTGGACAAAGGGAGGCTGAGAGAGGCTCCCCCCGAGAGGCTGCAGCCCTGGCCCATAGGCCAGGGGCTCCTGGCGTCCGGCAGAGTCCCACCCCCACCCCTGCACCTCCCATCTGCAGATGGGAAATTGAGGCCCAGCCAGGAGCAGGGCTTGGCCTGTGTCCCACCGAAAATTCAAGGCAGGGGCCGGATCGGCTGGGCCTGCAGGCCCCGAGGCCTGCTCTGCTCCCTTTGCTCACCCCCAGTACCCCAAGTTCCACCATGAGCAGGGGTCCAGCTGGGCCCATCCCGGGGAGGCCACCCTCCTGCGGTTCCCAGAGCCCCAAGCTGCCCGATGGCCCAGCTGCCCGCCCCAGCCCTCCCTCCCTGGGCAGCTCCAGCTCTCTGTCCCTCCGTCCTTCCACCCCGTCAGTCAATTGGGAGCTGCAGGGTCCTCCCAGTCACTGTGGCCCTGAAGGGCCTGTCGGGGAGTGGGAGAGCGAGGACAGGGAGGTGAGTCACCTCTCGGGACGCTTCCCGCTGAGTCCCTGGCTCTCACCAGCTTCCCCAGGTGGGTCCCTCCTGCAGGGGAGCCTGGCAAGGGGCCCGGGAAGGCCAAGGTACGGGACTTTCCGGGATTGTTGTGGGGCCACAAGGGGACCTTCTGGACCCTGGGGTGGGCAGCCTGCAGGCATTTCTCCCTGGCGGGGGCACAGCATGGTGGTGCCTGGAGGCCTCTGCTCCGTGGCTGATAGAGACTTGTGTTCCAGGAATACGCAGCTTGGTGGTCACAGGGCACTCGGGGGTGGCTCCTGACCCGTGCGTGCCCAGGGCTGCCCTTGCCCCAGGGAGACCCCATTCCTGCTGACACTGGGTACAGTGTGCCCTCTCTGGGCCCTGTCTCTGTGGGGTGGCAAGGGCAGGGGCCTGAGGGTCAGTGTGAGGAATAAATGCCCAGGGGAAGCTGCTGTGAGCCTCGGCCAAGCCCTGCTCCCCACCTGGCCCCCTGGCCTCCACATCAGCAGCCTCAGGGAGGGCAGGGCGGGAGGCCCCGCAGATCCTGGCCGAGCTGGGGCCGGGCCAGAGCGCTTCCCAGCGGCCTCCTCCCTGGCTCAGAGCGCATTACCTCATCGGGAAGCCATTCCGGAAAGGAGCCGCAGAGCCCCTGGGAGCGCAGGGGCGCGGAGTGGTCCAGGGGCCCTCCTGGCAGCCGCCTGTGCCAGACAAGGGCGGGCGTCACGCCTCCGGGCGTCTGCCTATCCAGTGACCGCTGGGAAGGCAGCTGGCTTTTGTCAGCTTTTCGGGGTGACCAGGCTGCGCTGGAGCGGGCTGGCAGCATGGCACTGCCCATGGCCGGCTGGCTACCAGGCGGGCAGGGGATTTATTTCAAGTGCCAGGACCAAATAGCTGGGCTGGAGGGGAAGCCAGGTGCAAGCTAATAGCAGAAGCCAAGCCCTCCCCCGCTTCTGGGCCTCAGTTTCCCCTCAGTCCAGCTCCCCTCCCCCCTTAGTGCCTGCCCTCCCCCCCTGCAGCCACAGGGAGCAGTGGACATGAGTGAGCACGTGATCACACCCTGCTGTTTGCTGACGTGAACCAGAGGCCTGGCCGCCTGCAGCTGGCTCTGAATGGGCCTTTCTGGGCCATGTGCTCAGGGCTGAGAGGGGCGGGGAGCTGCGGGGGCTGCTGGGTGCCGGGTGGGAGGAGCTGGGTACCAGGATTTGGGGCCAGGAGGAGGAGCTCCCAGCGCCCCCAACCCCTCGCCCAGCTTGGATTCCAGAGAAACCTCTCTGAGCCTCAGTTTCCGCTGGCACAAAATGGGACTGACAGTGCCCCCCCCCACCTCCCCACCCCAGGGAACAGTTGAAAGGACCCTTGAAACCATGTAGAAAAGAGAATAGGAGATGCAGGCACACGGGATTTTCGTCAGGGGGACCCCTGTGACCCAGGTCTGTTGGGTGCACTTCCCGCTAAACACTCACTGGCCCAAGGGGAGTGAAACTGCCGTGGCCTCACCTGACTGCGCTGTGCCCCAGCTGCGTGCACCTCTCCCAGACTGTCTGCCTGGAGGACTCCCATGCACCCCGCGGAGCTCCGGGCAGGGTGCCGCCTCCTCCGAACTGTCTCCCGCGGCTGCTCTGGTACCCAAGAGACCGGACACACGGGAACACAGAGATGTGGTTCTCACATGAGAAGTGTGACCTTGTAGGACTTAGAAAGAAGTCATGGCCAAGGGCACACAGGTGAGCCGAAAGTGGTGCTGGGCGCAGCAGTCAGCAGGAAGGCTTTCTGGCGGGGCATTTAAGCCCGGCCTCGGTGGATGGTAGACTATTCCAAGGGGAGCGGAGGAAACTTGCCTGCTCTTGAACCTGGGCAGGCTTGTGACCACTTCAGCCAACGGAGTGTGACTATGGCACCGCCAGTCACCTTCCACGGTGCAGTTTTTTTTTTAAATAAAGATTTTATTTATTTATTTTTAGAGAGAGGGGAAAGGAGGAAGAGAGAGAAACACGGATCAGCTGCTCCCGTACGCTCCCGGGCCGGGACCAAGCCCACAAGCTGGGCATGTGCCCTGACCGGGAATCAAACCGGTGACTTTGGTTTTGTGGGAGGACGCCTGGCCCACTGAGCCACGCGGGTCAGGGCTCAGGCGGAGTCCTAAAGGCCACACGGCCTCTGTCCTGGAGTCCACAGTCACTCTGTAAGAAGGACGCTGACGTGACCGAGCCCGGTGAGAGTTTCCGCCTCCGGGTCAGCCCGGCCCTGGCTCCAGGCATCTCGGAAGTGGTTCCACCAGCTTCGCGGGCGGGCAGCCCCAGCCATGGGGGCCATCCCAGGTGGCGCACCAGGCATCGCAGAGCGGAGGAGACTGTCCCTCTGTGCCCTTTCAGGCCACTGGACCCGCAGAACTTTACGTTGCTGTTTCGAGGTGGGCGGTCATGGCCCTCGCTGGAACAGGTGGGAGGCTCAGAGCTCCTGGGCCCTTCTAGGCAGCCCCACGGCCCCAGGAAGGAAGATGACCTGTGCCTGGAGTTCGGTCCCACAGTCAGATTCTCCCCAAATGCTCTCGGGGTTCTGCGGCCTGACGGGCGACCTGTCCTTGGGGAGGTTTGTTGAATGAGTGCATGATGTCCAGTCTCCTAGAGGCTTCATTCAGTGAACTGTCCCTGAGTCACCCCTCAAGCCTGGAAGGGGTCGCCCCTCCCAGAACTCCCATGGGCCTTTGCAGCTTGGCTGATCTCGGACCCAGAGCCCTGGTGGTTATCCTGGTGCTGTGAGGCCTATCTGTCCCCTTGTGCCTCAGTTTCCCCACCCATGGAATAGGGTACCGGGCTCCTAGTCTGCCTGAGTGGGAGAGTTACCCACTCGTGCGTGCACCTTCCCCCACCTCCTCTGCCCCCAGCTAGGGCAGGGGTCATGACTAGAACCCCATACTCCATGCTCGGCACCCACCTCTGGCCTGGCCCGGAAGGCGGGCGCCATGGGTGTTTAGGGCGAATGGATGAGACCATGAGCTCTCCCTGCACTCGTTCTTCCAATCCGTCAATTTTACGCACACACAGCAAGGATCCCTTATAATAACTCCGGCTGTCTACTCTTGCATGTCTCACGTGATGGGGAGCTCACCACCTTTCAAGATAGCCTGTCTCTTTCCCTAGCTGGCCTTTTCTCTGGACCCCAGGTGGGGTTGGCGGATGGAGCTGCCCTCGCACCACCTCCCAGCACCCACCCGGGGACCGAGCCCCGTGTCCTCAGAGGTCACTGGCTTGATGACACAGGCTGCGTGGGCCGGATTCCTCCCTGGCCCCCTTCGCTCCTTCCTCGTGCCTCCTGGGATTTCCCTCCAGACCAGCCACTCACCCAAACCGAGGCTTCCTGCTGGCGGCTGGGGCCCCTGCTGTCCTGGAACTTGGAGACCAAGGGAGTGGGGCACTAGGTTGTCCCAGGAACTGTGACCTGGGTGCCACTGAGGCCAGACAGACCAGGAAGGTCTGCGGGGCCAGGGGCCAAGGTTCTTGGCCTTTGACCAGCTTTGCCACTGCAGCGCAACCCACACGGGCTCAGGGGCACCGAGTCCTGTCCCCTTCACATGGCATCCTGGGCCCCACACGGAGCCCAGGGCCCAGCAGGTCCTCGGTGAACACGGGGAAAGAACAAATGAACGAGCAAACAAATGAATTTAGGATGAGTCAACCTGTGAACATGTGAATGAGTGAGTGAACATGTGAACATGTGAATGAGTGAACATGTGAACGAGTGTGTGAGCGTGTGAACACGCTCCCAGGGGGGCTGTGAACACGCCTTGTCTCGTTGAAGGCGGTGCAGGGAATGTGAGCAGGAGCTCAGAGGCCAGGGGACCTGCTCAGAAAGTGTCTTTGAACTCTGGGAGGAGGAAAGAAGCCACCCTTCACTCAAGATTGAGAAGCATTCTGGAACTTTCCCAGGGGCAGGGCTGAGCAGCTGTGGGGTGCCAGTGGGTCCCGCAGGCCCCCTTCAGCGCCCCAAAGGCGCGGCCTGCTGAGTCAGGGCCTGAGTCAGCCTCCACCTCCCACCTGCCTCCTCCTCAGGGGCCCCTGCCCGCCCCGGGCGCCCGGCAGCCCGCGCCCAGGCTCATCAGGGCTCTGCGCTGGAACGCGCCCGATTCTGAACTCAGGTGTCCCTCCAGCTGCCTTCCTTCCCACGGTGCTGCCGCGGCCCACCCGACTGTCACGCAGAGAAGTCACCCTTCCAGGTGCCGGGCGGGCCGGTGGTGGGGTGATGGAAAAGGGCGGGCCCTCGACCTCAGGGCAAGTCGCTGCCTCACCCACCCGCTTCTGGGCTGCGTTCCCTCCCGCTCTCCCACAAAACCTGGCAGTGCCGGCGTCCACACCCTGCCCTCCCAGGCCCCACCTGCTCACCCAGGCCCCGGCCCGTCCCGGCCTCCTTGGCAAGCTCCCCTATCTCTGCCCCATCTGCCGCCCCTCCCTTCCTTCCAGCACCTCCTGTGCACAGGTGCCTCCCTCTTCGGGGAGAAACACCCTTGGCACCACACCCACCTCCAAACCAGCCGCCGCCTCTCCCTCCCATTGCCAAGCCCCCCAAGACAGGACCCACGCTGCCCCCCCACCGCCCCACACGCTCCTCACCCACTTCAGTTGGGCACTGTCGCCACGCTCTGCTGAAATGCCCTTTATTGGGGCGCTCAGCCAGCTCCACCTTGCCGAAGCCAGGGTCCCCTCTGACTCCATCCTTGCCGCTGCGGTGGCCGACACACCCTCCCAGATGGGAGGGTCCTTGTCCTGGGGCCTGACGCTTCCCACCCTCGCTGCACACCCCTTCCCTGGGCTGTGAGCGTCCTCCTTGACCTTGACCACTCCCGACTTCAAAGACCAAACACGTGGAGGCTTCCCACGTCCCCGTCTTCATCCCTGCCTCAGCCCCGGACCCCAAGTCCCGCCTTCAGTGTTTCTGCAGTGCCAGCTGCCGGGAGAGTGGGGGGCCAGGGGCTGTGCAGAGGCTTGGACCAGAGCTCCCTTTGCACGTGGGCAGCTCTGCGTGGCGTGTCCGTTCTCTGCAGGCCTCCCTGCCTCTGGCCTCCTGTGCCCCCAGTCATCTCCAGCGGCAGAAGACACCGGGCGCCCTGCTGGGATGGCAGACACCCCCAGGTGTCCTAACGCACCCACCCCATCAGGGCACCTGCCGCTTCTGGACCAGGGACCCCTCCCCTCCTGTGACTTCTGACCTCTGGCCGACTCTTTGGCGTGATCAAACTTTTCCCTCAGGTCCCAGGGTGCAGAGAGAGGTCGGTTCCCAGGGGTGTCACTCTCAGACCCCAGCCAGATGCCCCAAACCATCTGCACTTCTCAGGGCATTAGCTCTGCTCCCACCTGGGTCCAAGTCACCACCGTCTCCCACCCAACCCCGTTCCCCCGCCCACCCCGCCCCGGCAGCCCGACCCCACAGACCAGTGAATCTGCCCCTGGCAGCCCCCCCCAGCCCCAGGCCCCTCTCCCCATCAAGGACCGTGATTTCAGGCTGGTGGACACTGGCTCTGAGTGAAAAATGATAAATCCTTGTTTTGATTTTACTTTCTCTGATTACTAATTCGCTTGTCTTAATTTTTTTTTTGTCTTTTGGGTTTTTTTATGCATAGGAGCTCCTTTTGTACTTGTATACCACATGTTATAAATTCAAACTCTTGCTAAAAGATCATTTTTAAAGAAGTTAAATCATACTTCTCAGGAAAGTAGAAAATGAACCCACCTAAGACCTTCCTGAGTTTGACCGAACTCACTCACAAGGGAACCCCTGAGAGCCGCAGAGCAGTTCAGAGGAGGACCTGCAGGACCCGCGTGGGCAGGCGCCGGGGAGGCCCCTCGGCACAGCGGCACCGGGTGGGGCCGCCCAGTGCTCGGCGGGGCTCCACCTCCTCCCCGGAAGCGCCCAGTCACAGGCTCGCGGCACCGCATGCGTTCGCGTCGCTCCGGACAAGTGCCGTTAGCCTTTCAGTCTGTTCCTACCGCCCCTGCCCTCACAGAGCCGACGCTTACACACCTTCATGAGTACTTGTTGCACTATAATCTACCTTGTTACCTTTTCATAATTATAAAAACCTCGTAGTACAGTAATTTATAATTTTCCACCATTTTAGAATTTTTTTCTCTCTCCGGGATGTCCTGAAATTCCTCTGTTTTGTGCCTTGGTGTCAGATGTTGAGGTTTTTCTTTCCTCCCCCTCCCTTCTCCCGCCTGGCAGCTGGGCAGTTCCCACCAGGCCCCCCCCCCCAGGTGTCCTGCAGGCCTAGGGAAGTCCTCCTCAGTGCGTGCTCACCTGTCAATCCCTCTCTGCTCACTGGCATCTGCTCTTGGGACTTTTGGAGAACCTGTGCATTCGTCTTGGTTTCTTGATGAGAAGCCAGTTGCCAATGGCATCACAGAACAGGGTGTTTAGTTTTTTGGTTTCCCCCTCCCCCTCCAATCCTCCCAAGCTTTCCCTGTTCCTCTGGCCCTCAGAAGTCTGACCATGATTTACCTAAAAGTGGAATTACCCTGCTTGGGGTTCGTCGAGCTTCTTGAATTTGTAACTTAATGGTTTCCATGAATATTGGGACGTTTTCAACTGTTCTCTCAGATTCTTTCTGTCCCCGCGTCTCCCTGCTCTCTGTCTGGGACTCCGTGTGCCTGCTGTGCGGCCCCCGGGGGTCGCTGAGCCCTGTTCGGCCACCCTGCGGTCTGTTTTCTCCAGCTCGGATACTTTCTGCTGCTTCGGCTCCAGGGCGCTCAGCCTTCCCTGTGCCACCCGGAAATGCAGCCCGTGCAGTGAGTTTGCAACCTTTGTTCTAAAACGTCTGGGAGCAGTTCCCGTTTGTCCGCAGAGACTCCCTGTCTGTGCATGCAGGGACACCGTATTTTCTTTGTTTCTAAACATTTTTATTTCTTTCTTTTTAGAGAGAGGGGAAGGGATGGAGAAAGATAGCGACCTGTGGTCTCTCGCATGCCCCCAGCTGGGGACTCGGCCCACAGCCGGGCCTGTGCCCCGACCGGGAGTGGAACAGGCGACCGTCCACTGAGCCACTGCAGTGGGGGCGACACCGCATTTCCATTTAACTCTGTGGACATATTTTCCTCTGAACGTAATTTTCTTTAGTTCCTTGAACATGTTTCTAGCAGCTGCCTGAGCAGAAACCTCTGAATCTGAAGGCCGGGCCCACTCAGAGTTCTTGTCTCTGAACTTACTTTGTGAGACACACTTTTTTTTTTAAGCTTCTCTTTTAAATTTTTTAAATTCTTATTTATTAATCTTTAGAAGGGAAGGGAAAGAGAGAGGGAGAGAAATATCAATGTATGGTTGCCTCTCATGTGTCCCCTGCTGGGAACTGGCCCCTGCTAGGAACTGGCCTGCAACCCAGGCATGTGTCCTGACTGGGAATCGAACCATGATCTTTTGGTTCATAGGCCCGCGCTCAATCCACTGAGCTATACCAGCCAGGGCTAAGACACACTTTCTTATTTGTTTTTCTTTTTAATTTTTGGAATTTTATTTATTTTTAGATGGAGGGAGAGGGAGAGAAACACTGGTGGGCACTGGCCCATCAGCCGCCTCTTGGGCGCACCAGGACCAGGACCGAACCCACAACCCAAGCCGTTCTGCCTGCCCGGAGCAATGGCCTCACTATCTTCCTCACTGGATCCTCCTCATCCGGTTTGACTCGGTTTCGGACTCACCCCCTGCCCCAGGGAAAGTCTCCCCAGTAACCCTGCCCAGGTTGGAACCCCTTTTTGAACACACGTGTAAGTGCTTTCTGCAACTGCAGTTTCTCCCTCCCTGTCTCCTCCACTACACTGGCCGGGCAGTGGGAACGGGGCTGTGTGGTTACCATGTGCCAGGCACGAAGGGAGTTCGTAAATGTTTGTTCGGTGAGCAAACACCGCCCCCTTCCCTCCAGCACGCGTTCCTGACCTGTCTCACCAGCTGCTCACGAGTGTCCTTTGCTGTGGCTCTCACTGGTACTTGTAATCTTTCGTAAGCACTTTCTTTAATCTTTCTATAAGCTTTTCCAACTTAATAGTTTAGAGTCTTATCTTTGATGACTTTGCATCCTTTGAAATTAAACCTTTTCCATGCACATACTGGGAATTTGAACTTTCTCGCCTGTAGGTTTCCTCCCCATTTCCTTTGCAAATATTTTGCCTTGTTGATTTGCAACGGGATGTCCGTGTACCGAGTTAGAACCGCAGTTGACCCTTGAACAGTGTGGGGCCCCACACGGTTGAAAATCCATGGATGACTTTTGACTCCCACGAAACTTAATTGTCCCTTGACATCCATGGGAACTGGTTCCAGGACCCCCCACCGATGCCAAACCCCATGCATGCTCCAGTGCCTCTGTACCACGGTGCAGACTGACACACAGCGTCGGCCCTTCTCATCTGTGTGTTCCCAACTGTGCATCGAAAACAGTAGAGGGGTTTCTTGAAAAAAAATCCACATATAAGTGGACCATGCAGCTCAAACCCATACCAGTCAGGCATCAACTGTACTTTGTCCAGCACATATTTTTCCCTGTTTGTTGTTTGCCTTTCATGTCTGTTTATACTGTTTCCCTCCAAGAGGAAAACAAAATTTTGTGCCCAGGTGGGGACCCGGCCCACAACCCAGGCATGTGCCCTGACTGGAAATCAAACTGGTGACCTTTTGGTTCTCAGGCCAGTGCTCAACCCACTGAGCCACACCAGCCAGGGCTCCATGTGGAAATTTTTATTTTTGTATAGCAAAGCCCTCTGTTATTTAAAAAATCCTGCTGATGTGGGTGTCTTTGCTTAACAGGACTGTTATTCACCTGAAATTATGTCAATATTTGCATTTTCTCCCAGTGTGTTTATGGTCTCATTTTTTTATCTTAAGATTCTTAATCCATCTCAGGCTTATTTTGGTTCAAGAAGAGAAACAAGGATCTAAAGTCATGTCATTTTTCAGAATAGTTGTCAATTTCTCCATCCCTGATTAAAAGCAGATAATTAAATGCCTACGCAGGGAAACTCATGCCCACACCTTCACTTCTTTCTAGATTTTCTATTCTGTTTACTGATCCACTCATCCCAGTGACAGTCTTTTAATTTTTTTAAACTGCATTTTATTGATTATGCTGTTATAGTTGTCCAAATTTTCTCCTTGTCCCCTCTCTACACAGCACCCCCCACTCCTTCAGGCAGTCCCCGCCCCCATCATTCATGTCCATGGATCAAGTTCTTTGGCTGGTCCATGTCCTCTGCTGGACTTTACATCCCCGCGGCTGCTCTGTGACTACCTGTTCGTACTTCTTACCGCCCTCACCTCCTCACCTGTCCCCCCAAATCCTTCTTCCATCTGGCAACCATCAAAACGCTCTCCGTATCCCTGATTCTGCCTGTTCTTCTTACTTAGTTTGGTTTTTAGATTCAACTGTTGATAGATATGTATTTATTGCCAACGTATTGGTCATAATTTTGCTTTTTGTTAAACAAAATTCTTTAACATTTCATATAATAATGGTTTGGTGATGACGAACTCCTTTAGTTTTTCCTTGCCTGGGAAGCTCTTCATCTGCCCTTTGATTTTAAATGACAGGTTTGCTGGGTAGAGCACTCTTGGCTGTAGGTTCCTGCTTTTCATGACTTTGAATGTTTCTTTCCAATCCCTTCTGGTCTGCAGTTTCTTTTGAGAACCCAGATGACATTCTTATGAGGACTCCCCTGTAGGTGACTAACTGCTTTTCTCTTGCTGCTTTTAAGAGTCTTTCTTTATCTTTAGCCTTAGCGTTTTAATTGGATGTGTCTTGGAGGGGGCCTCTTTGCATCCATCTTGTTTGAGACTCTCTGTGTTTCCTGGACTTGCATGTCTATTTCCTTCAACAAATTAGGGAGGTTTTCTTTCATTATCTTCCTGTTCTGGATTCTTGTTCTTATTCTGATTGGTTGTTTTTTGCTTCCTTGTGATCCAGATCATCGATTTGATTCTCAGCTACATCGACTCTACTGTTGTTTCCCTGAAAATTGCTCTTTATTTCCATTTGTGAATCCTTCATTTCTGACTGGATCTTTTTTTATGCTCCTGAGGTCCTCACTGAGTTCCTTGAGTTTCCTTATATCCAGTGTTTTAAACTCTGCAGCTGACAGATTGCTTATCTCCATTTTGCTTAGCTCTTTTTCTGAAGTTTTGAACTGTTTTTTTTTTTTTTTTAATTTGGGCCATGTTTCTTTGTCTCCTCATTTTAGCAGCCTCCCTGTGTTTGCTTCTATGTATTAGGTAGAGCTGCTTTGACTCTGTACCTTGGTCATGTGGTCTAATGTACTGGGTGTCCTGTAGGGTCCAGTGGCACAGCCTCCCCTATCACCCAAGCTGGGTACTTGAGGTGTACCCTTTGTGTGGGCTGAGTACACCCTCCTCTTGTACTTGATCCCCAACTGCTGTTGGCTGGTCACTAGGAGGGGTTTACCCAGGCCAGTGAGCTGTAAGGATTGCCTGTAACCACCGATCTCCACCCTCCCTGGAGGAACAGCTGTGCAGGGACAGGGTGGTCGTGCTCTGACATAGTCTGTAGCTGTTCACGGGTGCTCAGGCTCTCGGGTTTCCCGGATGGTACAGCCCAAGGTCAGCCCCAACCTATGTCTTGCCCGGGGCCACCCTGCCTGAGCTATAGAGCAATCTGAGATGGCTGCTACTTGTGCTGGGCTTGGAAGTTCCCAGACGAAGCCAAGCTGTGAATCTAGGCCAGCTGCTGCTAGTGCTAGGCCTGGGGGCTCACTGAGGCCAGGTGCTGCTGGTTTGAGAGGATTTAGGAAGCTGTGAAGCCTGAGCCAAGACCAGCCATTCAAATGGAAAAGCTGTCTCGGTGGGCCCATAAGTTGGGTGGAACAGGGTTTCTGGGGATCTCCAGGGTGGACAAAGAGAGTGAGCCAGGTTGATGGAGTCTCAGATGACACCTGCCTGCAGGCTCTGTGGCTCTGTTGGGGGCCAGGTGCAGAGAAGGAACAATGGCCTCTGTCTGCCTCTCTGTCTAAGAGGAAGCTGTCGCCCAGTTCTCACCTTGAAGCCAGACCCTTCAGTTCCTCCCTGTATGACACGGGTGACTTTCAAGCTGCTGCCCCAGTGCTGGAGCCTGGAGGGAGTGAGTCTGAGTAAGTCCGTGTGGGTTCTTTAAGAGGAACTGCCTGAGACTCCAGAAGTTTCTCCCACTGACTCAATCCCTGCTGGTTTTTGCAGCCAGAAGTTACAGGGACTTACCTTCCTGGCACTGGAACCCTGGGCTGGGGGACCTGGTGTGGAGCTGGGACTCCTCACTCCTGAGATATCCCTCCCGAATTTTCATCCACCACACGTGCATGTGGGACCAGCCCATTCTGCATCTCCACCCCTCCTACCAGCCTGGATGGATGTGGTCTCCCTAATTCCGCAGCTGGCAGGCTTCCATTCAACTCGATTTCTGATGGTTCTGAGTGGTGGTGGTTCTACATTTTAGTGGGAATTTTGGTGTGGTTGGGCAAGGAGGTGAGCGGTGTTTACCTGTGCCACCATCTTGACCAGAAGTCCTCTAGTGACAGTCTCATACTTTTTGGACTATGTTTTCCTTATAATACATACCACTGACACTAAATCCCACTTGAAATTACTTACTTTGTTTATTCTGCTAATATGAACCGCGCTCCGATTTTGAGTCCAACACTGTTCTGATGACCACTGCAGACAGGAATCCTTTCTTTGTAGAACTTACTCTCTCTTCAGACATGCTTTGCTCACCCTTCAACAGCTGGTGGACAGGAAGTGGCTTTCAGTGCCGGAGAGTAAAGGATAAACATGGACACACCGTACCGTGTCCCCGGAGTTGGACTACGTTGGCCCAGGGACCAAAGGAAACAGCAAGTCGGGGCAGTAGGTCGGCTCCTCGGCCACCCCACAGCCTCAGGCTTTGTCAAATTCAAGACCCTGGTCCCCGCAGAGGGAGTCTTCCACCAGGGCACACACTCAACATTTCAGTCATCTTTCGGCCCCAACTAGGCGTTGATGATTTGGGTCTTCTAATACTGGGGCATGGACACGCGAAATACCAGTCAGCATCCTGGCTGGGTCATTGCGCTGCTCTTCCAGAGGAGCTGGGCTCGGAGGAAAGGTAGGAACTGGGGTCTTCGCTAGACGCCTCTCGTTGCCCCCAAGGTGGTGATGCCGCCAGCAGGGAGCGGCAGTCGCTGCAGCCCACCGAGGGCCGTGCTGCGACTCAGGTCTGGGTCCCCTCACCGGCCGGGCCACCTAGGCCAGCCGCGGAGCTTATGTACAGCGGATGCGCAGTGGCAGACGGATATGACGGGCAGTGCTCTCAGCCGCACATGCGCTGTGGCGCCGGAAATTGCTGCTCGCTCCGCCCACTGCCTGGTTTCCGAGCCTGGCAGAGCTTGCATCTGGCTGGGGGCTTGAAGGGAGCCGTGGGTCGCGTCGGGCTCCCTCACGGGAGGCAGTATAGGTGAGCGACGCCAGGGGTAACTGTGCCGCGCACCTGTCATGCACCCTCCCGCAGTACCCCAGCCCCACCTCTCACTCCAGCCATCTCTGCCTCACAGTGGCTGCCGCCAGCTCTGCGCGGATGCAGCCGGACAGCGGCTTGCCTTGGGCCCTTATTTCTCGCCCTGGTGCCCCTCTGAGGATGTGACTTAGGACCCCCGGGGGCACCCATCCTGTACTCTCACGCTCACAACCCAGGGGTGCCAGGAAGCCAAGCTCCGAAGAGCCGTGTTTGACCAGCGGTCCTCAGGAGCTGCCGGGCAAATGCTCCCCGGAGCCCCCAGGCAGACAGCTCTGAGATACTTCTGCTCAGTGCCCCGGAAGTGCCCCGGAAGTGCCTGTAGGACCCAGCACCGGCCCGCAGCCGCAACTGCCTGGACACAGCATCTCCCTCGGTTTCCCCAGGATCTCATTCCGGGCAGAACTGCTTGCAGCCACCTCCTCGTCTCAGGCTCTGCTTTCGGGGACACCAGATGGGACTGATGTAGGCCATTGGAGAGACAGAGAGAGAGATTACCCCAAACAGGCTCACAAGCCTGCAGGAATGTCATAAATGCTATGGACGCTTATTCACACAAAGCGGTGGCCCGAGGTTGTAACTAGCCCGTCCAGCGTGGAACTGTTTACATCACATTTGAATGAATTAAAAGGAAATAACATTTAAAACTCAGCTCCACATCTCCACTAAACTCGGTTCAAATGCTCAATAAGTCACATGCAGCCAGTGGCTGGGGGATCGGGCAGCTCGGCCAGCACATGCCCCCACCATCACAGACAGGGCCACCGGACAGTGCTGCCCTGGGTTATCTGCTCGCCATCTGCAGCCCTGGGCTACGGCACCGCAAGCAGAAGGCAACAGTCAGGGCTGTTGGTTTTACTCTGTTTCCCGTACCTACCACGGGGACCAGCCCAGAAGCAGACGCCGAAAGAATTCAGAGAGAAAGAAGAAGGGAGGGAGGAGACTGGCTTAGCCCTGGATACCCAGGTGACCTCCTGCCAGCCCAGTGGGGACCAACACCCTTCTTCGACACCTCCCTCAGAGCCCTCAGGCTGTCCTCGAAGCTGTGGGCTTCAGTGTCTGAATCTGTCTGTCCCTGGCGGGCCAGGCAGAGCAGCCCTGCCCAGCAGGCATTGCCTGGATCCCCTGCCGGGTCTCGGAGACCCAGGCCCCTTCTCTCCAGCTCCCAGCTCATTCCACCTGGAGCAGTTTGGGACTTCAGTCCTTGGGGACCTGCAGAAACAGGGAAGAAAGGACAGAGCTGACAGGTATCCATGACAGCACAGGCCTGAGGGAGCATGTGATAAGCCCAGGATGGGCAGCCAATGGAAGCTGGCACTGACTGAGCGTGCCCAGCACCATGCTACGGTTCCTGCCAGGTTGAAGCCTGGGCAGGAGAAGCAGCTGCCCACAAGCCCAGGGCCAGTGAGCAGCGAGATGGGGTCGCACCCAGGCAGGCCAGCCCCCGTGTGAGCTTCCCGGCCTTCAGGTCTGCCCGGGTTGAGAGTAGAGTGTCCTGTGGGGCCAGAGCCGCACGGCAGCGCTTCCTTCCTGCTCTCCCGCGCCTCAGAGACCTTGCTGTCACCCTTGGGCCACCAGTCCCTTAATCCTATCCCATGTGCTGTAGGACCTTAACAGCCAAGAGGAGGTCAGGGCCACCACCAGCTGGTGGCCTCTGGGGCTGATTCCACACCAGAGCCCCACCCATGACGTCAGCAAAGCCAGAGCAGCTTCCTTAACTGCCCCCCCCCAGGGGGGGACATAACCCAGCTCCTCTGCACAGTCCAGGGCGGGGGACCCACCACGTCCCAGGTGCTCACAGGAGCCCGGATGGAAAACATGACTCACTCCTTCCCCCCAGCGTGGGATCGCTTTTCCATTGCTAATTCCCGAGGAATCCGGTGAAGTAGTGGAAAGACTGGGAGGGCGGGAGGCCTGGTTCCCTCCCTGGCCCTCTCGCCTTAGACGAGGGCCCCTCGGGCCTGAGTCTCCTCTCCAGTGGGTCCGGAGCCAGGGGCCATGGTGCCCAGGGCTAGGCCCATCTAACTCACCCAGACACCCGGTGCTGGTGAGGCGCAGGAGAGAAAGACGGCAGCAGCAGACATGTGGGGCTTTCGGCCTTCCTGGGTTTTGTCTGTTTTCAAAACGTGTCTTTGGAAGTGAAGACCAGTCAACCGTGACTTACCAATTTTATTAAAATCGTATTTTACTATTACGAGTACAAAGAACTTGAGAATTCAAAGTGGCCCCCCTCCATTCTCCCCACCTCCCTCTGGATGTCTCAGCTCAGTCCCTGGAGCAGCCAGGTGTTGCACAAGCCGAGGACAGTGAAGGGGGCCTCTGGCCCCTGGGAGCTTTGGACCATCGTCATTGCCATTTTGCAGCCATTCTCCTGCCAAAATCAGATCAACCCTTTGCCATTGCTTCCTCCAGGAAGCCTTCCCTGACCTCCTAAATTCTGCCCAGGACCTCTGCCATGCACCCTCCAGCCTCTTGCACTGTGCCCACCCAGACTCCCAGTGGTGTCCATGCTGAGAACACCGGAGCCCTGGCACCTCGTACTGCGCCTGTGAGGCCTGCAGACCGCACAGCTCTGCTGTGCAGGGACCTGGAGGTTGGGGCTGAGAAGCAGCCTTTGCCCTGAGGGCGGCCTGCCTGCTACTCCAGCCCCAGGCAAATAGCTCTTAACTCCTCGAGGGCTCCTCAGCCGTCCTCTGCCTCAGCCAGACTGGCTCCTATCTTTCACTTTTCCTTTGCTGTTTCTAGTCCAGCCGCCCCTGCCCCGGGAGGTGGCAGCGCAGAGGAACGCCAAGAAACAGCAACATTGCCCGAGGAAAGGCTTTTCCTAGAGCACACGCTCCATGTCCTCTGCCTTTTAGAATATTCCATCTGCCAGGAGTACCCCCTGTGTCCTAAGAGTGCCCTCTGTCCCCACAGTGGTCTCCCTGCCTGGAGCGCTCGGCAGCGCCCCCCTGAGAGCCTTCCCTAGCCCTCCGTCATCTCATCTGTTCTCCTCCTGCACCCTCACACCCTCGCCACCTGCCTCCTTACCTGTCCCTGCCCACCCTCCACCTCCAGCCAGGCTCTGAACCCCCCACCCCCAAGGACAGTGACAGGGTCTCATGCCCTTTGGGGACTCTTGCCCAGTGTCCAGCCCAAAGGAGTCCTCAGTGGGTGAGGCAGCTCAGGAGCCGTGCACTCCAGTCCCACCTTTGGAAAGTGGTTCCACGGAGTCATTCTACAGCCCCCCATTCAAACCCTGGGGGAAACTGAGGCCTAGCGAGGGAGGGCCTTGGCCAAGGTTACCTCCTCTGAACCTTGTGCACCTGTCCTGGGACCTGTCAGGGCAGAGCGGGGCTGCAGTGCCTCGGTCGGAGTGGGCCATGTGTGTGCTCCCCACACACATGCTTGCACACACTCATCAGCACATGTATGTGCATGGGTACATGCACACTTGCATGCTCACACTCACACATGCTAACTCATCTGCACATGCATGTGTACACATATGAGTGCACACACTTGTGTGTACACACTCATTTGTGCACGCACGAGCGTGCACACACCTGCACTCACACATGCACGTGCACACACTCATCTGCGTGTGTGTGCATGAGCACACACATGCGTGCACACGCACAGGGGCCTCCCTCACACTGGGGGTGTCCTCTGCCTCAGTGAGATGGGCAAGCAGGCACCAGACCCCTTATCGGATGAGGATGCTGAGTCCCAGGGAGGCAAGTGACTGGTCAACAGCTGGTTTCAGGGCAGGGGCACCTGACTGCACTGGGGCTCCGTCTCCCATTTCGAATGTGTCTGATTCAGATGAACAGAAGGTGATGGAACCCCGTGGTCACGCACATGTGCAGAAAAGCTGGCCTAAGCCTCCTCGGTGGCACGTGGGCTTTCTGGCGGGCCGCGCTGGGCTGCTTGCTCACACGGTGGAGACGGTGTGCGGTGACCACGGGCGTCCTTCTACCCGCCCACGGTTTGGCCCAGCACAGCCTTTCTGGGCTCAGTGTAGCAACTTCCAATTTAGCGCCTTGGAGAGGCCCCTCATCTCTTTCCTTCTTGTAAGGCGACTTATGGGACTGATGGGACGCTGTTGACAAGCTGGTGTCCCTACAGTGGGGACACCTGAGAAAGCAGGGACCAGGCTCAGCCGAGGAGAACAATACCAGAAGCCTTTTAAAGGGACATTGGTAATCGGTGTCAATGACAAAAGGAAAGGCTTATGTCCAGTGACAAAGGCAAGACGCTGAACTAGGGGGAGAAGGGATGTGCCCAGCCAAGGAGAAGGGGATAACCCCCTCCCCGAAGCGCAGGTTCTCTTTGGGATGAGGCTGTTATTGGGGCGACATTTATTTTGTTACCGGTCAGTTACAGAATTAAAAAAAAAAAATAAAGCGAATCAAAGAAAGGAAAGCAGTCTCCCTAAAAGAACCTGAGAGCTTTGGGACACAGCCACACTGGCCAGGGCACAGGCCACGTCGCCTCCGGGCCTCAGGTCGCCCCCGCTCCGCTCGTGGGCCGGCGCCCGGCGATCCCGCATTGGCATTCCGCGCCGCGCCGCCGGGTGCGTGCCCGCGCCGTTCCCCTCCCGCGGCGCCGCGCGGGGACAGTGGCGCATTGTTCCCCCGGACACCCCGGTCGGCGCAGCGCCCTCGGGGCTTGGCGCGGCCCCGCCGTGATTTGCATTCGCTCCAGTCACAAAGGTTCAAGGTCAGGAGCTCCGGGCCGCCGAGCCCCTCCTGGCCCAGGCGCTATTCTTCGCCCAGGCGGCGGGAATTCCTTGCTGCCCGCGCCTGGGCCGCCCCTGCGCGTGAATGGCCGAGCGCCGCCGCCGTCTGAGGCGCTTTGTGTCTCAGCCCGGCCAGCTGGGCCTGCGAGGGACGTGCCAGCTCGGCCGGCGGCGCCCCTGCACCAGCGCCCCTCGCCCATGTTAATCAGCCTGGCAGCGCGTCTGGGCCGGCGGCCCGGCTGGGAGCCCCCTAACGTACTCGTGAGGCCCCAAGTCCCCTCTCCAACCCTCTCTGCCAGGTGCCTTCCACCCTTCCTACCAGGAGTCCCCACCCCTGCTGCCAGGAGCCCCCCGCCCGTGAAAGAGTGGTTGGCCAGGGAGCCAAGCCTAGGACCCCCGCTCCTGTTCGGGCTGGACCCGCTGACCACCCCTCCCTTCATCCCCTGGGCACCCACTGACTAGCACCACCTGTCCGAGGCTTGGTGCAGACCTGCCTGCTCTAGGAAGCTGCCCATGACCCTGCCTCCTCTCCCCCTCCCACCTGCCTGGATAAGGTGTTTGGTTCCCCCCGGAAGGCAACGGGGAGCCACAGCAGGGTTTTGAAGTGGGGGCTCGCGGCTGCTTGCTTCAGGGGCCTCAGCGTGGAGCCCTCGGAGCCGAGCGCAGGAAAGGGGCCTCAGACATCTGGAATCACAGACCGGTCAAATTTCAAAGGGAATAGTGCAGACCTACTGAAAATTGCCAACTTTCTGTTTTTCCATGTTGGAGCCTTTAGAATAATTACAATTCCCCTTTTTTGAAAGGATGTGTTTAAACCTACTTTTTTAGGAGGAAGACAATCCCAAGACAAAGGCCATTTCTTCGTGCTGAGCAAACGTGCCGTCCTGCCTGTCTCGCCATGTCCTCCTGACTGTTCTCTCCCCCCCCCCCAGCAGCTGGGACAGTTGCTGGACAGGCCTCCCTGAGGAGGGGTCCCCCAGCCCCCCCCCCCCTCGGCATCCCTGCCCCCTCACACCGAAGCTTTTCAGGCCCCACTGGACCACGCGGGGCCCCTGCCAGGTCCCCTGGCTCCACTCCGCCTCTCTGACCTGGTGGCTGCCAGAGGCCCACCCGGGGCCCTGTGTCACTAGCAGTGAGGGAACCTTGAGGATGGTCCTCAGGGGTGCCTTGCAGCTGTGACGGAGTTCTCTCAGGCCACAGTGGGGACAAAGCACAGGTGCCTGTCTGTCTGTCTGTCCCAGTGTGTCAGACGTAGAAGCAGCAGACAAGGGGACGTGCAGCGTCGGGGCGTCAGCCCCATCCTGCCACGGGCCAGCCAGTTCCCAGCTCTGGACCGAGGGCGGCTCATGCGCCAGGCCCGGTGGGAGTCCGGGACGGAGGCCCGCCCTCAGTACCAGCGGCGGGCTGGGCCGTGGACACTCCGCCAACTGGGAGACGGCACCCTCGGTAACTGTCGTCAAAATTCTGTACCCGGCCTCAGGGCTGGGGTCCCTTGGTGATCACGGAAGGCAGCGTGGCCCTGAAGAGGCCTGAGGCCAGAGAGGGAGGATGTTTGTCCAAGGTCACACAGCAGGGGACACTGGACGAGCAACTGCTCTGAGGCAGCAGGAAGGTGATGGCCATTGTTGGTTCTCCTTTCCTTTTTAATCCCTCTGCCTCAAGGACAAATTTCAAGCTTTTCTTGATTCCAGATGATCGCACACGTGACCCCGGGTGGTCTGAATTGATTTCTAGCCAGCGCTCCTCTTCATATCAGTGCCGGCTGCTGGCTCCGACCAGGCTGTGCTGTCCTGGACTTGCTCCCCCAAATGGGGTCGAGCCCATGCTGCCCTGCGCTGGGCTCTCAGGACCCCGAAGATTCAGGTGCTTGCTCTCCGGAACTCACAGCCCAGTGGGCCTGCAATGCGAGACTTGTTACCAAGGCTGGGACGGTTTGGCACTGCAGGGGTGGCTTGTCATTGCCACAGGATCAATCCTGGAAAGCTTCTTGGGGGTGGTGGCAGCTGAGCTGAGACTTGTGCAGGTACTTGCACAACAACAGCTACTTCGTTGTTACAGTTGGAGGAAGGGCAGCAGCCGGGAGGCAATGTTGGTGGGAAGAACATCCCCTTCAGAGGGAACAGCACGCGGGGGGGCAGGGGGGATGGGAGGCAGTGATGGGGAAAGACTGGGACATGAGGATGAGAGATGAGCAGGCACAGGGGGCAGTGAAGCAGCAGAGGGTTTTAAGAAGGGTAAGGACTGGCAGCAGTTAGGGCAGTGACTCTCTGGGTGAGGGAGGGCTGTGGCAGGGGTGGGGGGATGGGCTGATTGTGAGGATGGGGCCTTGGAGGAAGGACAGCCAGGACTTGGTGTCTCTGGTGTCCCTGGTGGCTTTGCTCGTAGCCAAGATGAATGGGTGGGATGTCTTGATGGAGGAGTCCCGCTTCATAGCACAAAAGTGCCGACCGTTGACCTACGACAGTGGACAACCCTCCAGGCCCCAGTGGAGAGCCAGGTGGGCCTGGGGGAAAGTCGGGGGGCTTTTCCCACCCCACCCCGGAGACGGCCCAAACAGCCTGACAGCACCAGCAAACAAGCAGTTTGCTTTTAGCGGCCTCCATGGGCAAGTAGCCATCAGCCTTCCCCAGAGTTGGGGCCACAGAGCTCAGAGCCAGGCCTCCCCTGCCCCCGGCTCCTTCGGGATGTCCAGCAAAGGGGAAAACCACGTGTCTCCAGTGGGGCCACAGGAACAGCCAGGCTCCTGCTCTGATGGGCCTCCCGCTGGGTAGAGCCGAGCTGTTTCCATGTGGAAACCACACCTTCACACGCTCGTGGCTGCTGGTGCCAGAATGAGGCTCTCACTCTCCCTGGAGAGCCAGCTGGCAGTGTGTTCGAGGGCCTTTAAAAAGCAAGCACTCTGCATTGCGGTCACTCTCCCAGGGGCTCCTGGAGGGGATTGCTGGAGCTGGGCTGGGGGTGCTCACAGCAGCACGTGGAAATAACCCAGACAGCCAGCAATGGGGAGCGAGGTGAAGGCTACCTAGGGGACACCCGAGCCACAGATGCTCCTGCAGTTGTTAAAAAGTGGGCTATGGAGCCCTGGACGGGTGGCTCCGTTGGTTACAGGAGCACCATCCCATAATGCAAAGGTTGCGGGTTGGCTTCCCAGTCAGGTCACACACCCAGGTGTTGGGTTCAATCCCCTGTCCCAGTGCCAGGGCTCACAACGCCCTGCCACCACTGTCTGGAAGTATATGATCCATCCCCAGTCCTCCCAGTCTGGCGCACACAGGAGGCAAACAATCGATGCTTCTCTCTTGCATCAGGCGAATTGTTCATGGCATATTCGTGAAAATGAAGATATAAAACATGATGTATAGCCACAGAATTTCAGGAAGTAATATGAGTATAGGAGAAAGGCTGGACAATAATAATGTATATCTCCGAATGTCAGCTGTGGCTGCTCTGAGTTGGTATTCTCTGCATTTATTTGCTCTGGGTGCCTTTCTGTATTGGCAACATCGTTGACAATGAACGTATATTGTGTATGCAGTTAAGGAAAAGAGAGTCAAGTGTGTGTGTGTGTGTGTGTGTGTTTCAATGGCCCAGAAAGAAAAGACCAAGTTCAGATAAAAGATCCACAGTGACTCGCTGCTTCCTCAAAACAGGTTTCTCTCTCGCAGCTTAAAAGTTATTATGGAAAATGCTGGACGTGTAAGGTCTGGCTTGGCTCCTGTTCCCTCCAAGCTGGGCCCCCGAGAAGGGCAGTCCCTGACCACCTGGGCAGGGCCACCCCCAGAGCTTGCTACATGTGCAGGCTTTTTCTCACCCAATGGGCATCTAAGAGAAATCTTTCCGCCAACAGAGTTTTCTTTTTGTGAGTGTGGTATCCATAACATAAAACTGACCGCTTACCATTTCAGTAACATTAAATGCGTATAAATACATTCACATACTTGTAACCACCACCACTCTGTTTCCCGACTTTCCCAGCATCTCAAACTGAAGCTCTGGACCCATTAAACACTAACTCCCTATTCTTTTTTTAAAATGGGATTTTGTTTAATTTTAGAGAGAGGGGGATGAAGGGAGAAAGAGAGGGAGAGAAACATCCATCAGTTGCCTCTTGCATGCCCCCAACTGGGGACCTAGCCCCCAACCCAGGCATGGGAGCTAACCAGGATTCAAACCAGTGATCTTTTGGTTTACAGGCCTGCACTTAATCCACTGAGTCACACCAGCCAGGGGTAACTCCTCATTCTTCCCTCCCTCCTACCCCTGGTAACCACCATTCTACTTTTGGCCTCTATGAATTTGAATTGGACTAACCTAGGTACTTCATGTAAGTGGAATCATTTGATATTTATCTTTTTGTGTCCAGTGTATCTCACTTAGCATAATGTTTTCAGGATCCATCCATGTTGTAGCAAGGAATTTCATGGCTTTTAAAGGCTGAATAATATTCCATTTTATGTATAGGCCACATTTTGTTTGCTTGTCTGTTGATGGACATCTGAGTTGTTTCCACCCTTTGTCTACTGTGAATAATTCTACTCTGAACATGGATGCATAACTCTGTTAAAGTTCCTGCTTTCATTCTTTCGGATGCCCCGCTAGAAGTGGAATTGTTGGGTTATGTGATCATTCTGTCTCTAAACTTTTCGAGGGACTGCCATCCTGCTTTCCACGGCAGAAGCACCATTTTACATACCCATGAACAAAATGCACCAGGGTTCTCATTTCTTTATATCCCCGACGATGCTTATTATGTTGTGTATTGTTAATAGCCTTCTTAATAGGCATGAGGTGGTATTTCATTGTGGTTTTATTTGCATTTTCTTAATGATCAGTGATGTTGAGCATCTTTTCATGTGTTTATTGGCCATTTGTATACCATCTTCGGAGTAATGTCTATTTAAGTTCTTTGCCCTCTTTTTAATTGGGTTTCTCCTTAAGCTGAGTTCTTTATATAATTTGATGACGAGATAATTTTTTGTGTGTTCTTGGGTCATATCATTTGTTAAAACATTTATTTTTATATTTGGGAAACATAAGGAAGAGGAGACAGGAAGTGTTAGTGATTATCAACTCCACACCCATGGATTTATAAGGGATTTTCATGAACGTGCACAAATATTTAGCTACAAGGATCTGCACGATGAAAGGACAGAAAAGCTGTAAACTGAACAGCCGTGTCCAGGCATAGCAAATAAGTTCAGTAACACATGGCCTAACCGACACTGGGCTGTGCGATCACATTGTAGGTGAGCGCTCGGCGCTGCGGGGACGTTTGTAATAAAAGCAGAATGTTGCAAAACACTATGTACAGTACGATACCATTTTTGTTTCAAAGATGGTATCATACTGTACATAGTACGATTTTGTTTTATAATTTTGTTAAAATGGAAAATGTAGGGCATTGCGGTCATATTTTTAAAGCACTAAGTGTATGTACAGTGTTAATTAAAAACCTATCTAGTTACAAAAAGACTCAAGACTGGGGCTCACTCTGAGCTGACAGCTCTAAGATTCTGAAGCATTTCTCAATTTTATTTGTTTCCTAAATTGTCCACTGCCTGGTTATCTGGTTGGGGAGGAGGAAAAAATTATCAAACTTTAAAACACGACCATCCTAAGTAACAAACATGTGAATTAGATAAAATTTAACTCAAAGGTCTCCGGTACACGAGCAAAGGCCACACAGGTCAAGGCGGAGAGGCCGGAACACGGAAACAAGTCAACGTCGCCGCGTGGGACGCACAGAGGCCCCGCCCAGGCCCCGCCCCTAGCACGACCGACGCCGTGCCTTTGCGAGCTCCTGGGCCACCTGCGCAGAGGGCCGGGGGGCCGCCAATGGCCGCTAAGGCTCCACCCAGATCCCGTCCCTTGGATTACGACATTACGTCCGCACGGCCCGCTGCCCAGGCATTGGATACCGCTGCTAGAGTCCCCGCCCCTAGGGAGCATAGGTCACTCCCAGAACCACGCCACGCCCCCTTTCCCTCGCGGGCTCCGTCGCGGCGTTCCAGCGGCTTGCCCAGGCTTCCGGAGCCCCCAGAGTAGAGGCCCCGCCTCTTCGCCGCCACGCTGCATCCCGCCGCCTAGCTTCCGGAGTGGGACGGAAGGGCGGGCGGTCTGCAAGGTCAAGGCTACCAAGCGCTGCTGCGGAAGGGCGCGGCTCCAGGAGGAGGTCCTGGGCGTACTTCCTCCTGTCTTCCTCATTCCTGTCCCCCCCTCAACTCTTGTCTCCCCCCAACTCCCGCCGCCATGTGCACGGGACGCGGAGGCAGCCCTGGAGATCTCACAGGCGGGGACGGGGGGAGGGTTCCGAAATCCAAGAGGGACGGTCCAGTGGGGCCCCCGGGACCCGTGCCTTCGGCCTGCTTGGCCTGCTTGGCCTGCTTGTCCCGGAAAGAAGACGGGCGGATCAAAGCGCAGTGTGCGGGCCTGGCCCTTCCCAGTGGCAGGCCTAACGCGAGGCTCCCTTTTTGCCTCGTTGCCCGGTGTCATCCTCTTTTTACAGCGATGCAGCCAGGCCCAGTGAACCAGGTCTATCTTGGCTCCTTCTGCCTTTGGCAGTGACTGGGGCCTAAGCTGGAAGTTAGGGTCCCGCCTCAGAGAAGTTTGAAGTCCCAGAAATATTGAAAACCAGTGCCAGGCAGGCCTAAGACACATGTCCTGTGTCATCTCATTACTCCCTAGAGCAACTCCATTAAGTCACCTCTTGCGGCGCACGGCCTGAGATTGGTGCCAGCTTGTCCAAGGACACTCAAGAGAAGGGGCACGGTCTGCACTTGGACCCAGATCCCCGATTCTGCACCTCAGCTTTTACGCTCAGTGCTGACTTGGTGACGTGATGATAATCTTTCAGTGGGCCAGTTGGCTGCCAGCTGTTCCTTACCTTAGAGTGCTGCTGCTTCATCCTCTCCCCAGCCAGAGTTAAACCCCTGTCACTCTCAGGGTGCCCAGCGTCCAAGAGTTCTACCCTCAGGAGCCTGGAAATCTGTGCCCAATTAGCACCCACCTTTCTGTTACCCAGGGTCCCTTTGGTCCAGTTGTGGGAAAAGACACCCTGTATGCAGCACCCTGTATCTGACAGGAGGGAAAAGTAGGTTGTTCCAGGATGGCTCCTTTGCTGGACCAAGTAGGCCATACCAGTGCACAGGGCCAGGAAGTGCGTGCAAGGACCCCAGGGTATCACTCACACAGACGTGCACAGATCCTGCTGAAGAAACCAAACCCCCAGCTACGGAGGCCCCCTGCCTCTCTGGTCTCCACCCACTGCCTCCCTGGGAGGCACCAGGGAGGCATTTTGGCTCTCCACGTGGCTTTCCAGGTTGGTATGCAAAGGTCAGGTGATGCTGGATGCTGGCAGCAGACAGGGCTGGAGACCTTGACCAGGCCAGGTCACGGCCAGCACTGTGCCCACAGCAGTCCAGATTTTCCAGCCTCCGATTTACCTCAGAGAGGAAGCTGCACATTCGATTTTTTTTCTTGGCTCCATATTAAAGAACAAAGCATGGGAACTGGATAGGCCCCTCTGTAAACAGAAAACACATGTTTTCTGCAAGAATGGGCTCTTCCTTTCCTGGTTTCTTCTTGCGTGGACAAAGCCCTCCTTAGGTCTCCTGGCTTCAAGAGCAGGGAGGCCTGAGACCCAGGACTGAGAGGAGGTGATTCTTCTTAGGTCCAACTCAGGGGACAACACCACTTTCTTTAATGAAGGAAGGAACAGACTGGACTTTTAATGGGGCCACTCAGTTGCGGGGTGGGGCTGGGGTATGGTGCCAGGAAGGAAGCCCCTCAGGAACCTGGCAGGACCTGAGAGTTATCTTGTGGTTTCCCTGAGCCAGCTTCCTTGGGACCTGCTAACCACACACAGGACAGAGACCTCGCTACTGTCTGCAAAGGGCTGTGTGACCTCGGGAAGTTTCTTAACCTCTCTGAACCTTTGGGTTCTCATCTGTAAAATGGGGATATCAGTATTTGGTTGTTGAGGATTCATTAATATACAGGTATAGCCCAGCAGACTCAGAGGAGGCAGGCAGTGAGTAAGAGAATGCAATCAAACTTAGTTTCATTCGGTGCTGAGCTAGTTTCACAGCCCCAGAGTGGCCTCGGAGACTGCTAAACACACCTAGGCCTCCACGCTCCAAGGAGCACGTCTGCATCCTCCGTCCTCTTCTGGGCCCTGGACGAGTGCTGGGGCTCAGCCACCCCAGACTGGCTGCAGGTCTTTGGGAGCAGCCGTCTCGGGAACGGATCGTTCTTTTGTGTCACCCGGCAGCCTGATCTTTGTCCTCCAGGGGAGAGTTGGTTTTGGGAAATAACAAGGTGTCCTTTGGGCCAAGTCTGCTGAGTAGATGTGCGGAAGCCAAGCCAGGGCCCCTGTGGCTCCTGGCTCAGCTCTGAGGGAGGTTTGGAGGGAGCATGTGGACCCGGTTGACTAGACTGGCCTCCACTGGTGTTGGTGGATGTGAGTGCCAGTGTGTGTGCATATAAAAACACACAGAGCCACACATGCCCAAATGGGGAGGGCGAATCAGAGCACAACCAGGCTAATTAACATGAGGCTGCCTTTCATGTGCCGGCCCACGATTTCATTTTCGCAGAAATCTTTGTGGGAAAATTCTGAGTGTTTCTGATTCAGGCAAATGTGTGAGAGTGAGGCAGGCCGCTGTCCTGGGAGAGTCCCAGACTTGGGGGCTGGGTTTCCTCCTGCCTGTCCCACCTTGACCGCTGTGCGGCCCCTGGCTGGTCACTGCAGCCTTGGCTTTCCCCTCTGGACAGTGGGGACCGCAATGTCTACCCTCCTTCACAGGAGGAGCAGATTCAGAAGTGGGTCCAAACATGCCCGAACGTCCTGGCCCCATGTGGCGAGGGCCTTACCGACAGGACACCCTTTGACCCGGCGTTCCAGCCTCTGGGAGTATGCCCTCAGAAAGCAGCTGGGCTGCTCAGAGGGGCATCGGCATGAAGACAGTCCAGGCAGTGTCATGCGCAACAGGAAAACCTCTGAAGGGACTGGGTGTGTCACACCAGTGACAGGCACTCTAACCCACCTGTGGGATGGGTTTTTGGGGCTCCAGGCCCGAAGTCACAGGCCACGCCCACTGGGTAGCCAGCCATGAGCCTGGGCCAGTGATGATGCTGGTTAAAATTTTTTTCAAAATTAGTGTTCACAAGCCTCTATTCACAATAGCTAGACTACCAGAAACAATCCGATTGTCTGTTGACAGAGGAGCAGATAAAGTGAGCTAGGCATAGGATGGGATATCATAAGTCAATACCAAAGGCAGTATTGATTGACTCAGCCACGGGATGAATGTCAGTTCTGAGGAGCAGGAGTTCATACTCAGACCCCATGTGATACAGGCAAAACTATGGCAGAGACGGGGTTTGTTCGCATCGCGGGGCCCTGGAGCCTGGGAGGGGGACTGCCCGCAGGGGCTGTAGGGGACACTGGGGGGTGGCAGATGGTTTTTCTTGTTGACTGTGGCGGTGGCTACAGGGTGTGTACATTTGTTGCAACTCACCCAACAGCACCAGGGACCTTACTGCTTGGAAATGATTCCTCAGTAAAGTGGATCTGAAAACTTAATTGGTGTTTCAATTTTACTTTTCAAATCCTGTAGAGAATAATATTTAATGACATGAAATGCTCACAATGCACCAGAAAGACTCTGAAGTAGCCGAGAGTGTGGCTGCACACACGCAGCGCCTCTGTGTATGTGATTTGGTGACTGTACCTGAAGGACTTCCAGCCACATGTACCCAGTAATTATCTCATGGGTAATTTTTTTTGTACTTTTCTGTATTTCCAAATTTTCTATAGCAAACACTTTTTATAAACAGATGAAATAAAGACAAACATTACCTCTTTTCCTTTCTTCCAGCCAGCCAGAGACTCACGGCTGGGCTCCAGGATGGGGCGGCCAGGACACCAGGCCCAGCGAGAGGGACCTGCCCGACTGGCAGCAGTGGGCAGTGGGGGTGGGCGAGGGCGAGGCAGGCTCCTTCCGGCTGTTTCTGTGCAAGGTCGGTCTCAGGGGCTGCCGTGCCCACGGGGCCAGCTTGGGGGTCCCGTTGGGAACGATGGGACCCTGTCCTCCACGCATCCCTCCAGAGGGTGCCAGGCCCCCCTCCTGCCTTGGTCGAGGGGTGGGGTGCGGGATCTCTCCCTGCCAGAGGAGACCCCCTTGGTGAGACTTGCTGGGACTGGGGGTCTCGAGGGATGGGCAGACTCCGTGCACTTCTGACCTATGGCACACCATGGCCCTGTAAGGTTGGGGCCCCCCGTGACCACCACCGCCCTCTCCAAATCTGGGGACACAGAGAGAAGTGACTTGCTTAGAGCCACTCGGCTGGCAGCCACTGAAGCTGAGACTGGCCCCCAGGCCTGGGTTCTCCCACCTGCAAGCAGCAGTTCCCGGAGTGCGGCGCCAAACTGCTCGTTAAGGCTGTGTGTGTGGGGGGGGGGGCTCCCTGGCTGCCTCTCTCCTCCACCCGCCATCCACTCCGGGTTCTGGCGAGACTGAGAACCTGCTGTGCGCCCAGGGTGCCGTCCACTGGGGTCGGTGGTTACGCCGAGTGAGCTTCTCTGAGGACAGGGCTCTGCCCACCATTCGGAGCTGCTGGGAGCCCGGTGTCAGGCCCCTGCCGCCCAGCCAACTGGCCTCAAAAGGCCGCTGTGCAGGAGACCCGACAGGCACGGTCTCTTCCCCTCCCTGACCGAGCAGACTCTACAACAGACTGTGGAAATTAAAAATAAGAGCTCCAAACTGTTAAAATATATCTTTAAAACCAAGACACAAATGGGAAAGATGAGGCGGCAGCAGGTTGAGGACATTGGTGATGTGGGGTCTTCACCACCGGCACTTCCGTGACGGTGGGGTGTCATGCACATATGGTCCTTGCACGCAGGTAGCACAGGCGGAGGTTCGTACCTGCCTGCAACGCTGCTCGCCAGGTGTGGCCGCTCGGCATTAGTTCACGACCCAGGGGTCCCTAGTCCTGCGCAGACTCTCCAGCAGGCCTCACCAGCATCTCCATTTAAAAATAAGTCAATGACGTAAAAGAAGAAAATTTTTAAAATGTGACCTATTTGCATGCCTGTTATGTCGCTGTAAACAAGCCAGGCTGTAGTGGGACTGGCCAGAGCTTTGAAGTGAAGGGACTAAGGGAAATGCTTGCCTTCCCCCTCCCTCCCTTGGTGTTCCTGAATTTTCTATAGCAGTGTGTATTACTTGCATAATTAGAAGAGACAAATGCACTGATATTAAAAGTAGTCTGTACTTGAGCCTTCACGTGAAAGGATTCCCGAGACAATCGAGAGGACTTGGACTGCATACCTATCTGGTATGCCCCAGACCCGCTCAACTCCCCACCATCCTGGTGCCTCAGAGGACCCCCCAGGTGGAAGCCAAGGCCCTGAGACAGCGGGCGCTGCGGCCCCACGCGGCAGAGTTGGGGGCCAAGCATGGATGCTTCCGACTCAGAACTGCGTTATTTCCGGAACAACATCCGCCCCTGCACGGTGCACATTTCCCCTAGAAGCCGTGATCTTCAATTAAAACATTTTTATCTTGTTTACATTGAATCTGGAATTACTTCTGTGAACAGAATTTAATGAACAGTATACGTATAAATCATTTTTTAAAACTTTACAATCCTGTTAACCAATGGCCAAAGTAAGTTTCAGTTACACAATTTTCAGGGCCCAAGGCAAAACGAAAAAGCAGGCCCCCTGTTGGGGAAGGCTTAAAAAGTTTGAGACAGGGACAGCAGGGACACTGGTGACTGGGGGCCAGAAGCACATGGATTTGAGCTTCCAGAAGAGGTGGGGTCCCCGTGCGCCTTCCGGTCCCAAAAATAAAGCGGAGGCAGCTCAGGTATGGAGGCCTGGTGAGTTCGCCACAGGAGCAAGCAGGCACGCCTCCCTTCCTGGGAAAGGGCCAGGCCCCAGGATGAGCTTCCCTCTGCAAGGAGGGACACTTATCGCACATGCTCATGAAATGTCACCCCCGGCACCCAGAGTCTCAGAGCTGCCGTGGCTTTGCTGGGGCAGGCATGGCTGACGAGTCCCGGTCTTGGGAGAAAGGAGGTGAGCTGACACCCAAGCTTTCTCCTGTGGAGACACAGTCAGAACCCTCGTTCCCACCCTCTCTGGGAGAGCAACCACTGGCACGGGGACTGTCCCCCGGCGAGGTCCACTGTGGGCAAGCTGACCGGTGTCCAAGGCTTTAGACACCAGCCCCGCGTGCCGCTCCTACCAGCCCTGGGCCCGGCCCCCCACCTCCATCTCTAGGTCCTCGAATCAGGTTCCTGGAGCCTCTGGGTGGATGAGTCCTGCCAGGACCCCCAGGGCTGCAGCCTCTCCCTGGACCACGTGTGGAAGTCCAGGCCCACGGCAGGCAGGCAACATCGTCGGAAGGGAAAATCCATTCCCACTCAGGCAGTGTCTCCGGTGCTCTGAGGCCTCACCCCCCTTTTTTGGAACAAGAAGCAACAGATTCCCCCACTTGCCCCCACCCACTGCTACCCCTCACCCTGGCCTCCCCAGCCCCCTTTGCTCATTTTTCTTTAAAAAGCAAACAGCCCCACCCTCCCAGCCTGAAACAGCCCCTGGAGTCAGGCCTGGGGCCCGGCGTCCTCTCCACCGACGTGTCTCGCAGGGAAGGGTGGGTAGACCAACCGACACGCACAGGGCCTCCCAAGGCCATAGGCGGCCAGCCGCCCTGCGCCCCTCAGCTCCTGTTCCACAACTGAAAGCACCCTCACAGTCTCTGCCCTGGACTCTGCCACCACTCAGATCCCCCTGGCTCGTCCCCAGGACCCTGGACACCCGGGGAGTGCCCCTGTCCCAGGCTCTGGAACAGGAACCCAGGGCCGTCACTCTCGTGCGGAGTGGGTGAGACCAGAGGAAGCCCTGGGCCTACCACTCGAGGTGGGGATCCACCCTGAGCATCTGAGTGTCGGCCACCTTTCAGGGAGCATCTTGTGCCCACCTTCCTGTCTGCCCCCTGAAACTGCCCCAGCGCTTTGGTGTGGGCTGTGACTAAGGCCAGTGCCAGAGGAGTGTGCCTCAGCACGGGGCAGAGCCCGGGGACAGCCACATCCCAGTGGGTGCTTGTTTGTCCCTTAAGAAAGGACAAGCACCAAAGCTTGTGGTTGGAATTCCCCGGCCTTGGGACGCCTGAGCGGCCGCCCTGGCTCCACCGTCTGTCTTTCTCCGCTCCCCTCTCCCAGCCGCGCTCCCTCTTTGTTGCCAAGCTCAGACGTCGCCGCTGAAACCCAGCCCAGCGCCCGCGAAGCCCGGAAACTTCCAGCTCCGGGACTGTGCGGAAAGTTGGGGTCGCGAGGCCGGGGTGACCAGGGTGGGGCGCGGCGGTGACCCGGGGCGCGACCCCTCATGGCCTGCCCCGGCCGGCAGCCCCCGGCCCTCGGACAGTCCGCGGGCCGGACGTGAACTTGACTGCGCTGCCACCGCCGGCTGCGGGGACTGGGACGACCTGGTAAGTGGCACTCGCTCTCCCGCCCTTGCGCGGGGCACGGGCACGGCCCGCGGGGTTGGGCCCTGGCCAGGCCGGGGTGTGGGGCTTGGGCCAGGAGGGGGCGCCCCGGGGCGCGCGCGCACCGCCTCCTCGGAACAAAGACTCGGGAAGTTCGAGAGGGCGTCTGCCTGCTCCACGTTCTCCCTCCCCCCGGGCTGCCGGGTCTGGGCGGCGGCCATCAGGGCCCTTAAAGGGGAACGAAGCTCGCTCCGGCTTTCTCCCTTGCCCTTGTCCCGGGTGCCCCTCCTTTGGCTGGAGGAGAGGATGGGGCACCGGCGCCAATCGGCTTTCACGTGGTAACCAACCGAGGCCTGGGGCATCACATGAAGTCCAGAGCCTGCTAGGGCGAGGGGCCCCCACGTGCCCTGCCAGGCCCTCACCTGCTGTTGAGGGAGCAGGTCCTGGGGTTTTCCCAAAGAAGTCCTGGGCGACCCTCCTGAGCAGGACCCCTGGCGCCCACCACCCCATCACTCCGCCCGGGGCAGGTGTGTCAGGAAGCCACACCGACAGGCCACTGCAGCCGGAGCTTGCAGACACCACATGGCGGCTGTGAGCAGTGCCTGGGGTCGTCAGTCCAGCACCGGGGCCGACCCTGGAGAGCAGTGACAGGGACACCCCGTTGCCTCTGCCCACAGGCCCAGGCTCAGCCCGCACCCCCAGCTGGTTTCTGTACACACACCTCCCTCCCCCTGCCGCTGCCCAGGGCCTGGTCCCTGGGGGACACCCCTAGGGTAGGGAAACCACCTGACAAGGGTGTGGGCGGAGCCTGGGAAGCTCCCAGAGTGCTGGCTGCCCTGGCCTTGGGGGTCTGAGTTTAACTGGATGGTCCCCAAACACAGCAGGGACCGCCATGCCAGCAGTGGCTGGCTCCCCAACCTTCCAGAGCCCACCCCCACCCTCCTCCACGGCCCCTGCACTCAAAGCCCTGCTCAGTGAGAGTCCACAGGGCGGGGGGCGGCAGCGCCCACATGGCAGTGAGAGGCTGCGGGCCAGCCAGGGCCTGGGCAGGTCACCACCTCTGTATCTCGGCCACTGCAGCAGGGACCTCAGACAGGCAGTCAGCCAGGTGGGTTAGGCGGGGCGCAGTGGACGGTTTGCTGGGTGGTGGGAAGAGGCAGCCCACGTCAGCTCCGACCGGCTGCTGCCGAGAGTGTGAATGTCTCGGGTCCCAGCGCTTCTGACTGCAGGGCAGGGAGACCCCAGGTTTGTGCCCGGGAGGTTGGAAAACAGGCAACACCACGAGGCCCAAGGGAGTTGAACCCAGCCCGTGGACCCCCAGGCCACGACGCCTCCTGCACATGAGCTGGTTAGTGTCAAAAGAGAGGCAGGTTTCAGAGAGCCCCCGTTGCAGCCCAAGCTTTCGAAGGAAGCCCCGTGGGTCTGGGCCCAGGGAGTGAGTGGAGTTTGCACCTGCTGCATCCACACCTCTCGGACGCCTCCGAGTCCCGAGTCCTCAGGGCGGCTGAGGCTGGCTCGCCTCTTCCCGGCCAGATCTGCTTACCCAAGCTGATCTGAAGTTAGACTCTCTCCAAATGAGGGGTCCCATCGCTCCATCCCCAGACCCTCTGGGAAGCCCCCACGCCCACTGCAGCTGTGCCCAGTGCTTGTTTGTGCCAAAGGAAAGGTGGGATGCAGAAAGCAAACCCGACCTTAACCTTTCTCCGCCTCCCAGGAGGTAGAGTTGCCGCAAGCCTGGGCATTGTGCTGCGGGGCCACCACGCGGGGAGCCAGGCCCTGCCCTTTCGCTGCCTCCTGTCCATGGGGCGGCCCCCGGACAGTGACCTGCCCTCTCTGAGGTCTCCGCTACCGTGCTCTAGGCAAATATTGGGAGAACCGTGAGACCTGTGGGAATGCTCAGTGCGCCACTAGCACGCAGTGGGCACTCGGTCACGGTCAGCCACTGCTCCTTCACTGCAGTCGGGGCGGGCCGAGGGTCCTGGACTCTGTCACCCATCACCTGCCTCTGGGGCAGCTCAGGAATTGATCCCTCGCGTGTCACGTCAACTTGCAATGGCTTGCCTCTCCCTACTCTTGCGGTTCCTCTCTTATCCTAAGAGGAAGTCGCTGAGCCTCTCCCTTTCGCCTGTAGCTCCATGCCGGGCGCTGCAGATGGAGAGTTAAGTCTGACATAGGCCCTTCCGTGAAGAGCTGCCGGATGCCCTGTGACCTTAGAACACCGGGATGAGGCTCTCTGAATTAATTTTGCATTCGGAGATGGTGTTTTCTGCACAGCGCTCCTGCTGCTGGGTGTGCCGCCTCTGTTGAATGCCCCCAGAGATGAGCCGCTCACCACCTCTCTGGCAGTGTTGATGCAGAAGCTGTAGGAGGAAGCTTCCCAGGGATGCCCAGTCTTCACTGGCAGGACCAGATGTGGGTCCACAGCAGTAACGTCTGGTTTCACTGGCGAAAACACACACCTGGTGAGAAGAAGCTCCTGAAAACGGGACGAGGGGCTGGTTTCAGACCCCAGGGAAAGGGCTGCAAGTGATCAAAGCGAGTTTTTACAAACCGCCCTCTTTCCCACTTTTGCTGAAGGCGCATGTAGCAAAGAGAAGGAGAGAGGGAATCTCTGAGTGGGGGTAAAACGCACCTGGTCCCAAAGCTGCTGTTGTGTTTAGGGAACTGGGAAGGAAAGTCCCGAGGTGCCAAGCCTGGGGCTCTGGGCCTGGACCCTCTCCTTCCTTTGCAGGACCCGGTGCAAACTAAAAACATGGTGCGCTTTTGATTCTGAATCAAAAGTGATCAAGAATTTCAAGACGGTGACAACAGAGCGGTAAACCAAGCTCAGGTGCTTCTGGGAGCAGGGCGGCGCCGCGGCGGGTGGGCCCGGTGCGGCTGCCAGGTCCCGAAGCCGGCCTGCTGGCCGGTCCCTCGCGTGTGCCCAGGCCCCGGCGCCCCACAGGCAGGTCCTCGGAGGAGGCATGACCGTTCTTTTGCAAGGATTGGTTTGTCCGTTACTGATGTCACATGCTAGTTTTAGAACATTTTTAGGCCTCATAAAAGGAGGAAAAAGCTGTCGGTCACCTGTGTAACGACCCTCAGAAACAGCCAGTGGGAACCCTGCTCCCAGCTTCTATGAAAAGCATAATTTGAAACAAAAATAAGCATCTTAGCATCTTATTCTGTGTATCATTTTATTTTCTGCTGGCTCCACTGAAGGGTTTATCACGACTCATTCTGTGAATGAGAAGATACTGTTCCACAAGCTGATTTTTAATGACTACTTAATATTCCATTTGGTGGATTTCCTTTGCTGGCTCCTTAGCATTGGGCTCAGAACAGAATGTTTCCAACAACTTCCTGTCCTCCCGGTCACAAGCAACACTTTGAGGAATGTCTGTGTGCCGATTTCTGCTTATTTCTTGAGGGAAGGGAGGCTGTTTGGGAGACCATTAGGTTCTGGAAGCTTCTTGGGTTGGTTCTGAATTCCACTTGGGCCAGGGGCTCAGCCCCCAGCCCCTCGCTGAAAGAATGAATGCCCTGGCATCTTTTCTCTTTTTTAAATCCTCACCCAAGGATGTGTTTCCTGATCTCAGAGAGAGGGAAGAGAAACATCGATCGCTTGCCTCTCCTTCACTCCCTGGCTGGGAATCGAACCCATCACCTTTCCGTTCAAGGGGTGATGCTGCAACCACCCGAGCCACACCGGCCAGGGCTGCCTGACTGCCTGTCTTTTCCGTTTTAGAGGAAAACCAGTCCTCCCCGGAGCCGACGTGACTGAGAGGCAGTGAGTCCCACTGCGCTCGCCCCTCTGGCCAGCCCTGCCCCGCCCCACGGAGCCCCGGGAGGGGCTGTCTTCAGCCGCCTTTCCAGGCCAGTGGGCAGAGGCACTGGCCCCGGGACCTCGCGCCTGACCTGCTGCGGGAAGGACTCGTTCGTGGTGGGCCCGAGTCCCACCGTGCTATGGGCAGGATTTGGGGGTCAGGCTGCCTCGGCCATCAGGCTGGGGATGGGTGAGCTACCCCTTAGCGTGGTGCCACTCACAGGGGACACCCCATACAGGTGGCAAGGAGAGCAGGGGGAGGAGAGGGAGAGGGGGGCTCTGCAGGGCATCTGGCCTCTACCTGAAGGTTCCCGAGGGCCAGGGTGAGGGCTGCTGACCCCACCGAGGGGTGGCCTCCCTCAGAGGCCTCTGGGTGGTGTGGGGAGGAGAGGGGTTTGCCGGCTCGCTGTTGCCGCATTCACACTGTTCACTGGCGGAATGGCTCCAAAGTGCAAGTTTGTGATCCCACAGTCGTGGAGGCCGGAAGTCCGCAGTGCCTCACGGCGAAAGTCAAGGTGCTGGCCGACGCTTCTGGAGGCTCCAGGGCGGGGTTGTGTCCTGGCCCTCCCAGCTTCCAGGGACACCCAGTTCCTGGGCTCCTGGCCCCTGCTTCCATCCTCAGAGAGGTGTGGCGGAGACTCTCTCTGGCTGCAGCTGGGCTAGGGCCCCCGGTGGTAAGGAAGCATCAGATTGGATGAGGTTAGATTCAATTGGGTGCGATTAGATTCGATTGGGTGTGGTGAGATCGCACCCACCTGGGTAATCCAGGTGCCTCTCACCTTGCCAGACCCGTAACTCGGTCCACCTGCCCTGTGAGCACCTCCTGTTCGGAGGAACTTCCTGCCAGAGGCCCTTACCCCAGCCCAGCCCACCCCCGCCAGCTCATCTTAAGGGCAGAGGTTCTGGGAACCCAGGCAGGTTCCGTGCTCAACTAGGAGCCGCTCTTCCTTACCTCAACCCCACGGGGTAGGCACAGCGAGCACTGTTGGCCCCATTTTACAGGTGGGCAGATTGAGGCCCAGAAAGGCCAGATAACTTGCTCAAGGCCACGGGAGGCAGGGTCCAGCCTTGGTGGCGGCTGGACCCTAAATCCAGGGCTCCATGGGGCCACTGCCTCCCTCTAGCAATACCACACTGCCCGGCTCTCACTGGGCCACAGCCCGTGACTCTTTCCAGAGGAGTTCCCCAGAACAGGCCTGGTGACCCCGGGGACAGAGGGCCACGGGGAGCCCTTGGCGGGGGCTTGCGTGAGTTCGGAGGGGTCTGGAACCCCCCACCCCGGAGCAGGGCCTCGTGGCAGCTTGCGCACTGGGGCTGTGCGAAGGGGAGGTGTGGGGACAGTCTGTCCAGCTGCAGCGGGGTGTCCCTTTCCCAGCCCCACGCAGCACACTTGAGCAGCTCCAAATAAGAAAGCCAGGACAAGAGCTTTCTTGGGGTGGCACTGGATACACGAAGGCCGGCGAGGGTGTGCACCCCAAGGCTGGGCTCAGCAGGGGCAAGGTTCGCACTCCCTCCAGGCTACGCCCCGGGAGCCCCCATGCCCAGCAGAGGAGGAGTTAAGCTTCAGTGGGCACGTTGGCACATTGCGCTGCCCAGAACATCCGGCGTTCCACCCCCACCACTTCTCTTCCTTTTTGCCTTTTTCTTCCTTAATTAATCATATGCTGCTGCCCGATTTAAATATGGAAATGCCCAGGCCGGGAGTCACGGTTCCCCGTGCGCCCAGTGGCTTTCCAGGCTCCGGAGGTGGGAGCACTGTGGCACCCCTCCTCTCTGGTGTGTGTGAAATTATGTGCACAAAGGCGGCTCCTTATCTGAGTGTGTGAACTAAATAAATAAATAAGGGCTTTTGTTGGGGCTCCGGCTCCTGTACAGGACTGTTTTGACTAAACTGCCCGTGTTGTCTGTGCCTTTATGGGACTCAGGAGACGGGAGGCAGGGGGAGGCCCTGTGGGCCAGCCGGGCATCTGGGCCTCTCCCTCCCCTGGCACCGCCGCACCCCTCCCCCCGCCCGGGCTGGGCTCCCAGGCAGCCTGGCACGATGCCAGGCTCGCCGCCGCACTCGGGCAGCAGGGTGGGGCGAGCGGCGGCAGCACCGAGGACGTGGCCGGGCACCCTGGGCTCAGGCAGCGCCCCAGCCCGGAGGCCGGGGCCCAAAAGGTGAGGGCACCCCGGCGGGTGCAGGGTGGGCGCAGGGTGGGCACGGGGCGGGCAGCAGGTGGTGGGGCGCGTCGGACAGGCCTGCAGGGGGAGAGCGGCTGCAGGGAGCGGGCACAAAGCAGGGCAGTACCAGGCCTGGCTGCTACCTCCCGGCTGGCCTCTCTCCTTCCCTCCCTCCCCCTCCCTCTGGACCAGTGGAGGGGAGGCCCGGGGAGCACGCAAGGGGCCCAGGCAGGAACGCAGACACCGAGCTGTGGCCGTGGGCGGAGGAAGGCCCAGCAAGGCGGGGCCCAGGGCTGTCAAGGAGAAAAACATCCCAAGGCCTGCAAATTGCTGCTCTCAGCTTTTTTTTTTTTTTTTTTTTTTAACTCCTCCTGCTTGGGAGGAAAAAAAAAGCAGTGCTTCCTCTAGAGGCGGATGTAAAAAGGATGCAGAATTTTAACCATCTCCTGCACCGAGGTTTTCCCCAGCAGGGTCTGGGCCCAGGCCTGGCACGGTGGCGCTATGAGAGGGGACTGGCCAGAGCTCCTGAGGCCTATTTCTGGGACATGCTGGGCAGCCAAGCCTCCCTGGCAGCCCTGTCCAGAGGCTGGGCCTGGTGCAGGGGTGTGTGGGCCAGAGGTCGGGTGCCCGGGCTGGCACGTGCTGGGCCTCCAGGCACCGTCACGTCACCTCTCACACCACCGTCCCGGTGCCTGGCGGGCTTGTCTTTTGGTGTTGAGTGTGGTGACTTGGCCTCTGGTTGGGGACCCCAGCTGTGCTCGTGGGGCTCTGGTTCTCGCTGACTTGGAGCCCTCGGCCATGCTGGGATCCTGCGCCTCTCTTGTGGCGGGTTTCGGTGTTTGAAAAACAATACGGGAAGGTTTTTGGCATCTGGTGGAGGCTTCCCACACCGCACGTTCAGGGCAGGACTTAAGGAATGCATTCTTGGGGGGGGAGGGGCGCCTGGTCAGTGGAGGAGGGGCAGGTGCCTCCCGAATGCAGAGGAGGGGCTGCATGCCTCCGGGGTCAGGATGCAGGGCGGGTGCTGGGCGGGACCGTCCAGCGAGCTCTGAGGCTCGGGGCCCAGGGCTTGTGAATGTGTTTTAATTTTCGTGTCTCTTAAAATCAGAATCAACAACGGCTATAATCATAATGAACGTAGAATGATGGATTCAGCCTGGATTGTATTCCTCTTTACACCAGCGTGGCCAGAGGCATTTGGGACATTTCTGGTGGGAGCGGTGACAACAGCAAAAGTTTTGGGGACACAAAGGCCGTGATGAGGCCTTGGCCCGGCCAGTCTGTCCCAGACCTGGCTCCAGGGGTCCTCTGGGGGCCACCTGGGGCCCTGTGAATGCGGCTTCTCCAAAGGCCAGCCAGGACAGGCAAACACAGGGCTCTCGCCTCTGTGTGTTCCTGTGCACACACGTGCTTTCCAAAGGGCTCCTGGACACGTGGGTGTGCAAGGCTCCATACCGACGATGAGGCCGAGGTTGTGTAGGGCCGCGAGGGCCTCGTATTCCTGGCCCTCGGCTGTGGGTTGTCACGGGGCAGGATGTGTGATGGCCGCTTCCATCCGCCTTCTCCCGGCTTGGAAGTTCACAGCCTCCGCTACCCACAGTCCGACGCAGCTCTGTGCTGTACAAACATGCCACAGGCCACACACACGGCCGCCTCTGCAGTTTTTCAAGAGATTTTATTTCTTTTTAGGAGAGGGGAAGGGAGGAAGAAAGAGAACGAAACGCTGATGTGAGAGAGAAACATTCATCCACTGCCTCTTGTATGCACCCCAAGCCGGGACCGAGCCCGCAACCCAGGCATGTGCCCCGACCAGGAGTCGGACTGGTGACCTCTCTTTTGCTTTGTGTATGATGCCCGACCCACCTGAGTCGTACGTAACAGCGGTCAGAGCCGGCATCTGCAATTTAACATGTGGCAGCAGCCACAGTTTTTGTTTTTAAAAAGTGAAAATAGGTGACATTCACTGCCATAATACCATTTATTTAATCTGATATATATATATACATATATATACACACACATATTTCAGTATGTAATTAATACAAAATTATTGATGAGATATTTTACATTTTTTTCATGCTGCGTCTTTGAAATCCAGAGTGCGTTTTAGACATACATCTCAGTCGCTCACACACTCCGCATTTCAAAGGCTCAGTGGCCTCGTGTGGCTCATGGAGAGAGACTGGTGTACGGGGCATGCAGGCTCAGTGGTCCCCATGGCCCCCCAGGTTTGGGAGACTGCTTTTTCCGCTGCTTTTTCGCTGGACGCTTCCCCTGGTCAGGAGGTGCCTCCCCCCACACCCCTGCAGTCCTCTCCCCGAGCTGCACAAACGAGTGTTGAGGCTGCAGGTTTCCAGGGCGAGGGATGACTGCTGCACAGGCCTCTCCACCGTGCTCCCAGACGCCAGGGGGACGGGTACAAAGGGCTGGCTTCAGGGTACAATAGCGGGGCGGTTAGTCACAGTGCTGGGCAGCGGGCAGGCAGACAGAGCCCCCTGTGTCTGCGCCTGGCCACTTCCCCTGCCGGCTTCCCATCCCTGCCCGGCTCTTCGCCTGGGCCCCTCCCCACTGGCCGATTAACCCCCTGCTGCCCACTACCTACCTGGCACCCCTGCCAGGCTCTGGTTTCCATCAGCCAAGCTGGCAAGAGGCGGGCTCCTGGGAGCCAGGATGGGGCCTGCAAAGTTTCTCCACTTGCTCCTCTTGGGAGACAGGCGTCGGCCCCGAGTCGTCCCCAGGGCTGTTTTCACGGCTTGAGGAAGGGCTTTCTGACCAGCCGAGAGCCGAGTCTGCCGGGCTCCCCGCGCAAAGGTCTTGTCTGTGTTTCAGACTGATCCCCGTGCAAGGGCTGTGCGTTTCTGGAAACAATGAGAAGCCCAAACTGTGAAAATTAAGGAGGGGCCCTGAAGCTGGTGCCCACACCGCCCGTTTTAAAGCGAACAGACTGATATAAATATTTTAATCCTGTGCCTAGATAGACGGAGAAGATAAAATAAATTAGTCATGTCCCAGCCCCGTCTGGGGACACTTTGAAAGCAGGGCTCCTGTCCGCATTTGCTATCTCGCAGTTACGATTAAAATCTCCCCTTCTGGGTCGCAATCCAGAGGCGGAATTAGCTGTTTGTTGTGTTCTGACAGTTAAATTATTAACACGTGGAGAAGGTAACTGCCCCCCAACAGGCATAAAACACAGCTAACCGGCTCCTTAATTTAAGAATTATCCAGGCAGAGATTCGGCGCTCTGGCCGCTCCGTGCTGCGGCCGAGTGGTGTGTGTTTGTGTTTTAGGAGGCGGGGGGCCTGCGTGCCCTGTGTGAGGACGGCGAGGAAAGAGGGTCTTTTTAAAAAGTGCCCACCGATTTACAGCTTAAAACCCCCAAGGGCCAGACATTTTTCTCGGAGGGAATACATGTCTCCGATTTATTTATCTTACCTGTTGATTACATTTTAGAATTATCTAGTTTATCACTGACTCCTTGTCTAAAACTGAGGCTGTCTTAGGAATCTAAAAAGCTGAGGTCTGTTTGCTGCCTGGGCCCTGTTCCGAATCCTCAGCCACGAGCTGGGGGCCCGTTCCCCCCCGGCTCTTGGCGGCACACGGGCTGCGTGCAGCGTCCCACGGCCGTCTGCAGACGGCGGGTGATGGGAGACATATGCTCAGTTCTCATCGTTTTGTTCTGATTTATTTTAAACCAGTTAAGATGATTTCAGCACACAGAGGAGTGTACCGTGCTCGCATTCTGAGAGCCGTTGGATTTTCAAGCTGGAGGACAAAATTTTTTTTCCCCCCCTCAAAAAACAAATTTAGAAATTGCCTTTTACAGTAGAAAACTGCCGGCTGGCTTGCCTTTCCACTCACTTTTGAAGAAAGAGACTTCGGTTCAAACGCATTTGATTTGTAGATTTGTTCCCATCTGTTGTTATCAAGGGGCTGTAAATGGCCCGCTGTAAAAAAATAAATAAATAAGATAAGGAAAGGCTCCTTCCCGCCCCGGCAGATGCCTGCGTCTGCGGGACTTCAGCCGAGCGGTTCTGCAGGCCCGTGCAGGAGCCGCCGTCCTCGGCGCGCTGCTTCCCTCCCAGGAAGACTGTGGCATCGGGCTCTAATGTCATCCTGTGGAAGAGACAGGCCCTGCCTGGCTGTGGTGATGTCCCCCCTCAGCCGGGCCGCTTCCCAGGGCCTCCCGGCCCCCCGAACTCAGGAGCACCCCTCTCAAGGGATACCTGGACCCTGTGCAAACAGCACTGTTTCAAAGCAAACCCAACAAAATCTTCACTCGTTGCCATTCCACCCTGGATGCAGGCACCCCCTCCAGGAATGGCAAAAATGTTTTCGGAACGCCAGGAAACACGCTCGCACCCTGGGGAAATGTCTCCTCTGTAGGAAGGTGCCGGGATCGGAGGGCCAGACGCTGCCGTGGGGACGGTGCAGACGCAACGCCTCCGTGACTCAGGTGCCCAGAGTCCACGGGAGAGGACCCGTGTCCGTTCCAGCCCAGCATCAAGGGCTGCGGCGGGGACCTGAGAGCGGCAGCCAGAATGTGCCTGGCCAGGCCGCCCAGTTTCATTTTCCGTTTGAAAGTGTTTTTCTGAAGGTGAAGTGCTAGACACACAGGGGCTACCGTCACCGTCTTTGTAACCGTCCCGGCAATATGTGCTTATAACTATTCATGTAAACTCATGAACAGTAATTCACTTTATTTTTATAATGAATTAGATCGATTTGACGTGCAAGAAAGACAGTTGCATCACTAATAGGATCGTTTTCTAATTATCAGAGCAATGGAAACTCGTAGAAAATTTGGAAAATGCGTGTGAGGGAAAAACTGTTCCTTCTCCTCCCAGTGAAGCTGCGGCCACGTGGGCTCGCACGGCTGTGCCTCCCGGCCCTGCCGATTCTCGGAGTGTCATCTCCTTTCATATGACTCTGTGATTCTGTGGCCGGGTCCCCTGCTCCTCACTGGCCGATGCTCCTTTTTGGCCACAGGCCGCCTCCTCCGGGCAGGCAGGCCCTGGTGTGTGGGGGGCACACCTCGGGCCCGGGGCATCAGACAGACTGCCGGCACCACCCCAGGGCAGAGCCCGGCCTGCGGGCTGATCAGGGTGTGGGGAGAAGGGCGTGCGCAGCAGGGCCTGAGCCTGGAGACAGAGAAGGGCCTGCCGGGCCTTCTCCCCACAGGACGGGCAGGGCGGTGGGGGGACAGCAGCGCCCCTGCGGCCCAGTGAGAAGTGAGTGTGAGGTCAGAAGACTCAGCAAAGAGAACTGCTCGGACCGAATCAGAGGTGCCACTTCTCAGCCGGGCGAAGTTTCATCCAACTGTTGAGATAATGTTTCCCAGGTGTCCCGCCTTCTGGTCCTGACCTAAAGCCACCAAGTGGTTGAGGCTGGTGCCAAGTGACTTGGAGGCAGAGGTCAGCCGGCACAACCCCAAATGCCTTGGCGAAATCAGGTGGACGTGTGCCTCAGCGGGTCCCCCAAATCTGCCGGACAGAGGCTCCCTATCCCCAGGCCTCTCTTGGGGAAGGAGCTGACTTCCAGGTTGCCTTCTGGAGCACATGTGAGCCAAGGGGGATTCTAGAATTTCTGAGCTCGTGTCTGATAAGAGAAGGGGAATCTGCGGGGTCTGCTTGAACCCCCTAGAATATGCAGTGACTTCAACACCCTCAACGACAGACGTCCCTGCAGACAAAGTTCTCAAGCCAGACCACTGGCTGCCGTGTTCGTCGCAGCATAGAAATAGTTCCCAGAAAACGAATCTGGAATAACAGGGAACCCTGCGGTAATTTTCATGTAACAAAATAATGGGATATTGTGCCGCTGTGCAAACGCTGTTGACAAAGCATTTGTAACGACGAGGGGATACGTTTCAGAAACAGGAAATGCACATGCAAATTATGTGATTGCAGGCCCGCGTGGACTGTCGAGAAGGAAACATGAAAAGAATGTTATTTCTGGATAATGGCATATAGGTGAATTTTTCTCTTTCCATGCATTTTGTACTTGCATTATTTATATTTTACACTGACTACTTAAATGGTCTGTCTCTTAAATTTCTATCTTTACATTTTGCTCCTAAATTACTTACATTTTAGACTTAGCTATGCCTTCTCTAAACACACGGCATTTTTATAAGCAGGGGGGAAATCCTCTCTAAATGCTTGTGACTAGAAATATAGATAAATGGCATATGTTGCCTCAGTGGATGTGGGTAGATGGCACCTCGCAGAAATATTTGTTAGGCCAACAAATATGTATAGTGAGTAAATATTATTCGTTCTTTTATAAAAGATTTGTACATCGGTAGCTAATTAATAAACACTACATGGGTTCCCTACCCAAACTTGCACAGTTCTGGCAGGAAAATCTCAAGATTTATTGTGAACCAAAGGAGAAGCGGTTTTTTGTTTTTTTTTTTTGTCCTCTAAACAGTAGCCTGGAGAAAGGGAAAAAAGTCATTTGCCTTAGGGGCTTGGTCAGTTGAGCACCCTCCCCTGGTTAGACCCTGTGCTGGAATCGTGAGTTTGTGCTTTCTGCGTTGACTGCTTGGTGTTTAAGGGCAATTTACAAGATTCTGCAAGTTTCTATTGGAGAAGTACGTAGATCTTGAATTCATAATGCCAGATGATAAACTGTGGTCTTTGGGTCAAAATCTTAATAGTTTATTGATATGCAGCATTTGCTGTCTTGAGAGAGAGAAAGAGAGAGAAAGAAAGAAAGAAAGAAAGAAAGAAAGAAAGAAAGAAAGAAAGAAAGAAAGAAAGAAAAAATTTTTCTCTCCACAGCACTTCTCAGGACTTCTGTACACAACTTATTATTCTGCACGTTAAGTCTCTTGCAGATTCACAGGGGTGCGTGGTTTGTGTCAAGTAAAGGGCGGGAATTTTCTTTTTTAACCATAATGCTAGAAGGTTTAGGAATATGGAAAAATCTGCCTTGTGTTTTCATGTAAAACATTTTAGCCTTCAAGCAAGTGACGTTTGCTTCCCTGTAAAATGCGTTCCCGGGCCAGGCCGGCAGCGTCGGGAAGGGTACAGTCTCGCGAACAGGAGGAGTCGGGAAGTAGCAGCGCGGCCCTTTGGCTTTCGCGGCTGGCGGCAGCGGCAGTAGCGGCGGCAGCGCTTGGAGTAGCCGAGCTCGCCGCCACGCGGCGCAGGTGAGCCGGCCGGGCCCTCCGCTTCCTGGCCCCCCAGAGGCGCAGGGCCCGCCCGGCAGGCCGGGCCGCCCGGGAGGCCCAGCTGGGAGGTCCCGAGGCCTCCGGGGCGCGACCCTCTAATCCGCTTTAGTCACTATATTGTGCGCTTCGCTCGGCAAAGTAAACAGTGCAGCGAACAAAGCGGCGGCCGCTGGCCCGCGACTCCCTGACCCAGGGTCGTGCCCTTTGTTCGCCCTCAATGGGGCCGCCCGCCTGCGGCTAATTGGGGCGCGTGCCGCCCGCCACCTAGGACTCGGACCCAGGCGGGGCCTGGAACCTGGGCTCGGACGCGGAGGCGGACGCGGAGGCGGACTCGGACGCGAATGCGGACCCGGACGCGGACGCGGACCCGGACCCGGACCTGGACTCGGACCCGGCTGCGGGCGTGGACCAAGACACGGACCGCAGCTCCACCCGGGACACGGACGCGGACTCGGACGCGGACTCGGACGCAGACACAGTGGCGGACTCAGGCCGCTGCCGCGGACACGGACCCCACGAGTGGACCGTGGCTCACTGCGGCTCGCGCTGCCGCGGACCTGGCCACGGCCACGGGTCGTGGCTCGGACCATGGCTCTACCCCAGATGTGGACGCGTGGACTTGGCTTTGGACTCGGACGTGGACGCCGGCGTGGCCCCGAGCGCGGCCCGCCGCTGATCGCTGAGATGCTGCCGCCGCCGCCGCTGCCGCCGCTGCGGACTCGGCGGGAGACCGTAGTGGTACTCGGCCGCCGCTCCGCCCCGGACTCAGTGTCGGATCCTGACCACGGCTCGTACCAGGCCACGGACACGAACCCGGTCACGAGCCCCAACCCTGGTCCACGCACTCAGCTCCGGGTCTGAAGTCGTCAGACCCCAGGAGCTGGGCTCGGAGCGCGGCCGATCGGGATGCGTGCCGCCGCCGCTGCCGCGCACCCGGGCGCGCACTCGGATCCCGAGCCTGGGACGCGCTTGGACTGGGACTCTGAAGTGGACCGTGGCTCCGACCCGGGTTCAACACCGAACCAAGACCCAGATGTGGACGCATCCCAATCCCGGACCGCAGCTCGGCTCGGGGTTCGGACTCGGACGCGGACCCTCGGCTCCGCGGACCCGCGGACCTCGGCAGCACGGCAATCTCTGCCTGACGCACCCGGGCCGCAGCCCCCAGACCGCGGTTCTCTCCGGCCCCAATCAGCCGCCCTGCACACGGGACCGTGGACACGGACTGGGACCTGGGCCTCCTGCCCCGGACCGCAGTCTGCCGGAACACGGACTCGAACTGCGAGTCCGAAACGGCCCGCAGCTCAGACCCCGGCTCTTCTTTCCTCGGACTCTCACCGGACCTCCTACGTCGTATCCCGGTTCTGCCCGAACGCGGACTCGGATTCCAAGGCCGGACTGCAGCCTCGGTCTCCGACTCCGAAACAGAACACAGCTTGGACCCCAGTTCCACCCCGGACTCGGGCTCAGACCCTGACTCCATAGCAGACGCATCCCGAGCCTGGTCCCCGGCGCAGCTCCGGGTTCGGACTGGGACGCGCCCCTGGCTCGCGCGGCGATCTCCGCTTGACGCACCTGGGGCCGCAGCCCCCAGACCGCTGTTCTCTCCGGCCCCAACCAGCTGCCCTGCAGACGGGACCCTAGACACGGGCTGGGACCCGGGCCTCCTGCCCCGGACCGCGGGTCTGCCCGTACACGAGCTCGGACTGCGAGTCCGAAACGGCCCGCAGCTTGGACCCTGGCTCTTCCTCGGACTCGGACTCAAACTGGGCCTCTTACCCCGAACCAGGCTGCGCCTAGGACTCGGACTCGGACACAGACCTGGACCCCAAGCTTAGACCGTGGCTCAGACCCTGGCCTGGATGCGGACTCAGATCCCGACCTGGACGCGGGCTCGCTCCGAACTGAGTCGATCTTGAGCCCCCGCCTGGCTCTGCTGCAGACCCGGCCCTGGCCCACGTGGTCCCGGGCCACGTACTTGGACTTCGGACCCCACTGCGTGCAGACCCCAGACCTGACGCCTGCCAGACCGCCCTGTTTCCCGCCTCGGCCTCAGCCTCAGCTCGGCTCGGCGGACCCGCTGCGGCCCTGCGCGGCGAGCCCGGCACGATCTGCAGCGGGCGCGCGCAGGCCTCCCGACTCCGCGGCTGGGGCAGCCGCATCGTGTCTCCGGCGCCAGCGGAGGCGCAGACAGGACAGACTTACTGTGCCCTGTTTTTCTTTCTTTACTTTTCACTTCTGCTGGGAATCCTGCAAAAGGGAAAGGGGGGCAGAACCCAGAGCCCCCTGTGAGGGGAACCTGGCGCACTCCACGCTTCCGCAGCGGGCTCTCTTCCTCAGGCTTGTCGTTACCCAGAGCACCACCTTTCCAGGATCTCCCGCAGTTCCAGGTGCCGCCGGATGCGCAGGTGTGATGAGGGCAGTCCACACGAAATTCAGGCCTTGGTCGGTCCGTGTCCTCTGTTCCTTGTTTCTTCCTCAAACACTAGACACGGTTATAATTTTTACCCCAAGAAGCTTTGGAGACTTAGTATCTTTTAACTTATTTTATTTTAAAGGTTTTTGTCTGTTTAAAAAAAACACAACACTTTCTCTTGTGATTATGTTCAGAAAGGAAAAGAAAAGAGCGCCAGCCTTGGAGGAAGGGCCGAGTGGCTTCCCGGCCTCGCCAAGCCTGGCCGTGCGAAACGCCGCTGGTCTGCTCCCCACTTATTTCATAGTTCTGTTCACCTGGCTTTGCCAGGGAGACTTTTAATTTTTATTTATGTTTTGATTTTTTCTTTTATTTTAGAGAGAGAGACACACATCAATTTGTTGTTCCACTTAATCCTTGGATGTGCCCTGAGCAGGCATCAAACCTGCAGCCTCAGCGTATCAGGACAGTGCTCCAACCAACCAAGCCACCTGGCCAGAGCCAGCCAGGGAGACTTTTTAAAATGTGAAGTTTGTTTCTGTGCTTTGTGGGGTGGGACATTCTGATGTGGAATTTGGCCTGGGGAAGACTTGGTATTCTAGGGGGTGGGGCTGCGCCTCACTGTAATGAGGACAGCCCTGGGGTCCTGCCAGGAACGGGTGGGGCGGGTGGGGCGGGTGGGGGGGAGGGGAGCCAGATGCTTGGCGGGTTTCTAGGTTGCTGTGCAGACTTCTGCTGGAGAGGAAAGCCCTACAGGGCCTTGATCTTACTGTCTACCCCAGAGCGGTTTCCCGAATAACCCAGCTCCCTCTCCCTTTGTCCCCTCTTTCAGCAGCCACGGCGCTCGCTCCCCCTCCCCCTCTGTGGAGGATTCATAGCTTAAACTGATGGCAGGTATTTGCCCCTGCAGAATGCTGATGTCCAGGCCTGGCACCCTGGTCTCCCCTCCAGGAGAGAAGCCCCACAGTGAGCCTCTCCCCGGGGCCCCGTCATCAGGTGTCCTTACTGATGGCTGACTGGGATTGTTGCAGGCCCTTCTGCTTGGCTGCCTGGCCTTTCCCACTGAGACCATAGACAGGGGCCTGCCGGGTTCCCAGAGGGCCTGAAGAAGGGGGCAAGCTCGGGTGGGGCTGCTTGCCCAGGGGGCACCCAGTTGCAGGGTGCCAGCGCCCAGCAGAGAGGGTGGTGCGCGGAGTGTGCTGTGACCCCTCAGCGCAGTGGAAGCGGCTTTGTGAGGAGGATTTTGGCAGGCCCAGCGGGGAGCCTGGGCCTGTGACTTCACACCGGAGGTCCATTCTTCCGAGCCTAACGTGTGGGAGTGACCAGGATGCACCTGGCAGGGGGGTGCGTGCCTCAGATGACTGAAGCCGGCTGCAGGGGAGGGGTGGGGGAGGGGGGCACACAAGCCGGCCGGCTTTAGGCCCTTCTGGGACCCAGATCTCAATGAAGCTCTGTTTTTCCTGGGAACTGTTCTTACCTATAAAATACGCCTGTGTGTGTAGGCGTGCGAGGAGGGGGGTGGTGGCCGTGTTTTTCTTTAAAAAAAAAGCAAAATTAAAAAAAATAACCAACTGGCGTGTGTGCGTGCCGTGGCTGGAGGCCCCTGGTCTGCGCAGTGTCAGCCAAGCCCCTGCCGCACCCAGCGGGCCTCCGCTGCCCTGGTCTTTCGGGAGGCCTGACGGGTCTTGTTCTGCCTTCCTCTGGGTTGTGGGTGTCACGTGAGGCGGGTGAGCAGCACTCGCTGCGGACACCCAAGGTGCCTCCCCGCCTAGAAAGAACTCTCCACGGTGAGCTGGGTTTATGACAAAAATGTTAGCCACTCACCGGGTACCTGGTACTTACCGAACACGTGAGGCATTTCTGCTGACGTGAACTGTGTTGAAACCGTCCGCAGTGGCCCCAGGAGGGTGTGGGCCAAGCCCAGTGAGAAACTGGGCAAGGTAAAGAACATCCCAGTCCTATCCGGCCTTGGAGCTGGACAACAAGATGACCCCCAACTTGGGGGACTGGATTTGATGGTTCGGAGAACCCTCTCCTCCTGGCACGCACGCTGCCGGAGCGCCCAGGCCCGTGGCCTGGTCTGTCTGCCGTAGTCCCCACCAGCTCGGGCCAGGGTCTGCGGGGCTCAAGCCACGGCTCAGTCCCCGTTTGTTCTTCCCTCCCGAGGGGTCCAGAGCTGCTAGGCAGAGAGGCCTCAGCTCACCCCCCTGCAAACAGCCTCACTGCCCAACACCAGCCTTGCTGCTTCGTCCTCGTGGCAGTGCCTGAGGTCGGCTTGGCCGTCCCATCGGCAAACACAGTCCTGTCTCGCGGGGAGAGGTCTGCACTCAGGTCTGCCCTCGTTATCTGCGGCGGGCAGTGTTTTCATTGGCTTCCGGTGCTGGCATGTCGCAGTGAAAAAGGAGTGACCCACCCTGGCTGTTGTGTCTCAGTTGTTTGGAACTGTGTCCTGTAGACCAGAGGGCCTCAGGTTCAATTCCCAGTCAGGACACATACCCAGGCTGTGGGTTCGAACCCTGGTTGGGGTGCATACAGGAAGGCGACCAATCAATGTTTCTCTCACATTGATTTTTATCTCTCTCTCCCCCTCTCCCTCTTTCTCTCTCTCTGAGAACAATGAAAAAGTGTCCTCAGTTTAGGATTTAAAAAAAAGGGGGGGGAGTGACCCGAAGACAGCACAGGTGGGGCCTCCCTTTCGACCGTGTCGGGGCGCCCCCAGGACCTCGAGTCAGCCTCACACCCCCGAAGGGTAGCAAAACTTTTGTTTCTACACACGCACAGGCACGCCATGCATACACACCCATGCATGTTCGAGGGCACACACATGCGCACACACACATTCCAGGATGTTTTCCTCGTGCTGCTAACATTTAATGTTCTAATATTAAAGTTTGAGGCACCAACAGGCTGTCTTAAAAGGCTCATTCAGCCCGTCTGCCTTGAAGCTGCTTTATTTATGTGTTCTTGTCACGCACGTCAAAGAACTCTGTGTTTCTGGCAGACTGTGTTCGGGCGGCTGAGTGTTTTGGTTTTTGGCTACAGCTGGTTAATTTTTCCGAATCTGTAGATCCAGGTGTGCGTTGAGATGCCTTTTCCCAGCACGAGAAGTTTCCCAGTGAGGCTTGGAGTCCCAGAAATTTCCGGCGTCCTATGTGTGAGAGACTGCCAGGCTCAGGGAAGCGGGAGAGTGGGGGAGAGGGGCGGCGGCGCCCGAGTCCACGGCCCCTCTTAGACAAGGACCCTGGGAGGGCCCGCTCTGGAAGCAGGGTTTGTAGAATACAGGGCTGAAAAGTTTTCCAGTCTTAAAGTTTTAGCAAAAGCAGAACGCTTGCTGATAATTAAAAATCCCTGCTTGTGAACTCTGTCGAAAAGCAAGCCCCAGAGTAAAAATGCCCGCCCACCTCTCCTCTTTTGAAACACATTTTTAAAATACATGTTCATTGTGTAAAAATTATGTAGACTTTTATTTTCAAAATTAATGTCGCCCCTTGTTGGATTGTTTACATGACCACCATCTTTTGGTTAAAACAAAACCACACAAAACTTTAAGTTCTTCTAAAATCCAGAATTACAGCAGAAGTTGCTTTACAGATAGCAAGAAACAAAACAGAACGAAAGCATTTCTTTATTTCTCTTTCTTTCTTTCTTTCTTTCTTTCTTTCTTTCTTTCTTTCTTTCTGTAGCATTTTTCTTTGTAGCCATTGAATGTTATCTCGTCTTGCAGTCATAAATTTAGTGAAGACATTTCTTTACTTTTTCTAGAAAGGGCATGTATGAAAAATCTGACCTGAACTTCGCCTCCTGCTAACAGGGTCTCAAAGCTCTGGGGTTTCAACAGAGTCAGGAAAACGAAACTGTCGTTCTATAGAAAGCAGATTGCTTACCTGTGCTGAATCGCAGTAGATTAAAAAAAAAATAAAATGGGGGTATTTTAATAAAGAAGACCAGTATGGTCAAATTTCAAACAACTTGTGACTGACGCCCCCCCCCCCCCATTTTGCCTGTGTCTGTTCCTCAGGCAGCCACGGCTTTGTTGCCATCATTTTAAAGAAGCGATTTGTGAAGCCTTGATTTTTTTTTTTTAAGTTCTTGCTGTCTCTTGCAATTTGACAATGAACTATTTGAGTTCTAAAGCAGAGTTTATTTTCTTTCCTCCACACCCCCCCTTATTCTAGAGGCTTTCTAATTTACCCCGTTCCCTGAAGGGTTGTACGGCTAAGAAAGGATACTAAAATTCTCGTTTTGTGTACAGGGAAGAAAAAATTTCAACAGGCTTTCACAAGCATTTCAGCATTATTTAAAAATTTCTAAAATAAACATTTGACAGTTTTTAAACTTTAAAATTGCTTTAAATTTTTAATAGCTAAATTCTCCTTGGATGTGATTTAAAAAGCAGATGTGATCATTAAAATAATGACTATTCCAGGCCCCTATAAAGGATTAATACGATCTAAAAATACTTCAAATACGCCGAGGCTTTGCGACCGTGGAGGGAAGACATTCCTGGGACGTTTGGGGAGTGAAACTCGTCTCAAGTGTTCTGCTGCCCTTTCGCTCGGGTGCAAACCGGCACCTTCTTCTACCAGAAGCTGTCACACTCCACAATCTAATGTATCTTTAATTGCTCATAAAAGTTTACTGTAAGAAGTACAATAAATTCTTCAGAAAAATGTTCATTTTCCCAATTTATGTGACTCTATTTTAGAAGTTGCAGAATTGAAAGACTAAAATAAATTCAGCACCCACTTCGCTCTGAGAGGTAATTGAGTTTTACAAAACGTACCTGAATTGGTGCTTTCTCCCCTGCCTGCTACGGAGGTGGAGACCCCGCTCTGGCGTCTGAGATCTGGAAGCCTGTGTGCCTGGGGTATCGGCCCTTCATCCTTCACTCACAATTTCTGGTTTGTGTTGCTGCTACTTTGGAATGCAAATATCAGTGGTGATTCCTCCTCGGCGAGGGAAATTTTTCACACCGACATGTATGCCTCCTATACATACACGTGTTCACACACTCATATGTGTATATGAAGAATGCACATTTATTGAGACTCCTAGGTTTATGTTCTTTTATTTGAAAAATAATAATTAACTTCTTAGGAATGCTTTGAGGGTTGTTAGACCTTTTTCATGTACCTCCGAAAGTCAATGTGCGGACTTCCCAGGTGTGTGAAATATGATGAAGCAGCCGCTGTCCGAAGGCTTCTGAACAGATGGGGGGGTGTTGCGGGTGTGTGCAGCGGCCGAGGTCCCGTCAGGAGCCCGGAGAAGGTGCCGCCGATCGCTGTCAGCTGCAGGCGCCCGGGGTCTGTTTTTCATATATTTTTTTAAAAAGGAAAGGAGGCCCAGAAGTGGTCTGCCGTGTGCTTGGTTTTATTGGGGGTGGGGTGGGGGCTGCTGGTGCCGGCTCCTGCCCCGTGCTTTATGCCTCAGACACGCTCATCCCACGGCCAGAGCTTCCTTTCTGTTGCTGGTTGTCACGCCACGATGGACATGAAACAGTGGAGTATAAAACACAAGATTTTGGAAATTGCTTCATTATGCCGGGAAAGGAAGAAGCCTTTCCGTGGGTGTGCGCTCACGTCTCCGCACGCAGCCCGGGACCCTGCAAATGGCTTTCCTCTGTTCGCTGTTTTACTTCTAAACTAGCAAGCTTCCCTCGCCGCTTCCTCAACTATCTCCACGAGGGGGGAAAAAAAATGCTTACCCAAGGTAAATCGGCGCTGACAGGCTGATGCGTAAATAATGGAGAGTAAAAATGAAGCCTTCATAAAGTAGGACAAGTTATTACAAAATCGGCCTATCGGAATGGAACCGCGGGCCTGCGAAGCAACTCCGAGACAAAGGCGAAAGAGCGGAATTCCTGAGTCTGGTCTGCCTTTGCACACAGGACCGGAGGCTGCTCAGAAAAACACATGGGGTCACGGAAGAAGTGGCCGCTGCAAACTCCCAGTCTCGAGTTTCTTGGGCCAGCTTTAAACTCAGCATTATTCTGGGGGTGTGCAGGTTACGTGGTCCAAACCAACTGAAAAATGTAAGTTTCACTCACGCTCATCCTCCTGCTTGAATTAGATTAAATGCATCTGCTTACCAAACCCACGAACGCTGCAGACGGAATATTTTAAACTGCTAAACGGCCCCACATTGGGAAAAGGGAAGCCAAGCTGCAGAGCCCCAGCCTTCTGAGGCAGGACGCTCGCTCCGGCCGGCGGCAGAGCAGGAAGTGGCCGGCTGCATTCCCTCCCATTAGGCAGATCTTGGGAGAAATCAGGAAAAAATAACTATGAGGCTGATACTATAAACATCCTGGTAGAGCCGAGAGCCTTCGTGTGACTGATTTTTCAACTCTCTGACCTTGGGCTCCACGCGGCCCCAGGCAGATCCCTGCCCCGGGAAATGTGTCCGTCAGAACGCTCGGCAACCGGGCAGATATTCTGCGTCTCCTTTTTGATCATCTGAACGCACTATTTTATATTATTTACTTTGAATAATAGAACACACTAGCAAGTTAGGAAAAGACTTTTAAAAAACCAATCTGAGTAACACCCAAAGGCATTCCCAGGATGCTGTTATTGTCCTTGCACAAAGCAGAATTTGATTTTTGAATTTGCAACCAAATTATATCTAAATCCCCGCCAAGTAAGAGGGGATTTTTTACAAAGAGTGTGTTCTCAAATATTGCTCTGACTCACCCAATTTCTTGTTTTACCAAATAAAAATTGGGAAGGAAAAAAGGTAGTAAATTAATTTATGCCTGTGTAAGAGCAAAAAAAAAAATCAGCTAATAGGAAGGTTAGGAAGCATTGTGATTATACCACGATTCCAGGTGAAAATTACAATGCTAATATCGTGGTATCTAGCCTGTGCCTTCAGTAATGATACAGTTGTCAGATTTGTATTCGTACCAATGGAACAAAAGTTGTAAGTGGCATAATGGAAGATAATTTCTCTCCTTTTTTCTGTGGCTTTTTAAATTCAATGTTTTAATCCACCCGTTTAATCACAAAACATATACATATTAGTTATAATATTTCTTGGGTTTGGGGGAGTGATTATAAATAGATTACAGTGTGGTTGTCGGACGCGGTGTGCATGCCTGCGTGTGTGTGTGTATGTGCACACATCTCAAAGCTGTGCGTTTCTAGGCTCTGCCTTTGGGAGCAGTTTTAGGTGAAAATAGCAACCATATATTTATTTGCAAAATACCCACTTGGTCCTAACCCAGCTTGCTCATTATTTTGGAAAAACAAAATTGGTACTGAGAGGGCCGGCACCTACGATGTTCTGATGTTCGCATCTCTGCACTCAGCCCAGCCTTTAAAGCACTTTGTTGCTTTGCAGACCCCGAAGTTGCTAAACCACAAAATGCCTTTAATCTGTTCTTTAATGTAGTTGAACCCTACGGTATAAAGATAGGGGAGAGGGGGGATTTCTAATGGCAGTTAGTGGTCGGGCTCTTCCTTGGTGTGGCCGGAGCGGGAGGGGCGACAGAGGGCATGTGGCTTTGGGACTGCCCCAACATACTTGTCTCACGGGAACCTGTGTTCTTGCTCCATGCATCCTCATCGAGCGGGGCGACTGTGATAGTGCGGAAAACTCTACAGGACTGGGCCAGACAAGAGATTGTTTGTCCTGGCCATGCTGCTAAGACCGGAGCACGGCGCGCCGTGTCCCAGGCTGCCGACAGCGGCCTTTTCGGAGGAAGGGGCATGGAACACCTGGGCTCCAGACCCTTGGCCCCTGAAGCCAAGAGGACCCCCCCTGGAACTTCGTCAAGAGGAAGGAAAGCCAGCCCATTGTGAAATCACCCTGTCTCTGCTGGCCGTCAGCAGCCGTGGAAAGTGAAAGTTGATCAGGATTTCGATGAAAAGATTAACCAGAAAACATTTCTACTTCATTTTCTAAAGCTGAATTTTCTCTTGGGGGGAAAAAGGGCCATCCCTAGAAAGAAGCTACAGTGAGACTCTATCTAACACCCAGGAAAGCAGTTTTAGAAGATTTCTTAATATAGCTTGTTTCCTCTCTCCCGCCCTCCCCCCAGTCCGGGTATGTCACCGAGTGGGGGCAGTGATGTGTGGGGGTGGGTGGGTGTCCAGCACAATTTGAGGCCAAGGTCATGGGGGTCTGGGGAGCCTCAAAGGCAGTCGGTGGGCAGCAGAGTCCCGGGCAGAGCTGCTCCAGCTGCCCCAGCCCAGCCTGGCCCCCTGTGGCCTCTCCCCCCTCCCTGGGCGGTCCAATCCAATGTGGAATGGAGTTTCCTGGGAAGCAGGGCACACGAGGAACTTTTGAATTTACCAATAGCATAAAAAGTATATATATTTTTATGACAACGGGCAAGTTTCAATTGGTTCACAGAAGTGGCGAGATATGACGTCAAGGGACACTGGTTAGAATGCCAAGGCCGGCTGGGGGTGTGGGGGGAGACAGGCACAGACAGACATTGGGATAGGGCCCAGGAGGCCTCGTTTCTCTCCGGCACCCGTCGCGGGCGTCCGAGGACAGCCAGGCCCATCTGGCTCTCAGTTAGGGCATGCCCTGGCAGGGGGACAGGGTCCAGGCATAGTGAACCCGGTGTCGATGTCTCCTAGCACCAGAAGCCTAGCCCGGCCCCCTCTGCGGGGAAACCACTCAGGCGTCCCTGCAGCGCAGGCAGGGAAAACTCCTGCGGCTTCCCCGGCGTTCTAACCGGTGTCCTGACCCTGGAGCCTGGCCGATCGCGACCCCCAGAAGGCCCTCGGGAAGGAGCCCCGCGACCCCGGGCAGCGTGTGTAGTCGGCTGGCTCCGAAAGAGCAAAGCTGCGGCCTGTAACTTCTCCCCGCAGCTCCTGCGCCCTGGGCCTGGGGAGCAGGAAGTTGTTTCTGCGGGGAAGGAAGAGATCGAGCTCGGATCTGGGCACTGGCTCCGGACACGGTGCCCCCGCCCATCCCACACCTCCTCAGGCACCGTGAGGACCCCCCCTCGGCAAGGCACCTTGCGTACCCCCTCCATCTCTGGGTACAGGACGCTGCTCTCCTCCACTTCACCAGATCCCGTGCACCCCGTCCCCTACCACACTGGGTGTCTGGCCCCTCGATCGGCCCGGCCCGGCCCGGCCCGGCCCGCGGTGTCCGGGAAGCCGCCACAGGGTCGCCATGGCACGCGCCCTGCCCCGGGGGAAACCCGCGGCCACCGACGACCCCGAGCTCTGTGCCGGAGCCTGGTCTAGAGCTCCATGGCGCACACTAGCCCCAGCAAGGACGAGCCTGGCGACTTCGGCTGCTGTCCGCGGCGCTCACGGGGCGGCGGTCAGGCCAGGGGCAGTCTGTCGGCCCGGGGTCCCCAAGCTCGGCTCGGGAGTGCGCGCGCGCGTGCCCCGCTGCCCGCAATCATGGCAGCCGGGGCCTCGGAGCGCAGCCGCCGAGCGCGCTCAGGCATTCGCCTGGGTGCCAGGGCAGCGGGGGCGGGCCGGGATGGGACTCGCGCTTGTCGCCCGCTTTGGGAGCGCGGCCTACGGGGCGCGAAACAAAATGCGGCTGGGTCCCCGCAACGCGGTACCCCCTGCTTCGCGCGTGCCGGCGGGCGGGGTCGCGGGCCGGGGGCGCGCGGGCGGGGAGCGCCCGGGGCAGCGTGCTCGCGGGGGCGCGCACGCGGGGCTGCGGGGCGAGGCGCGGGGCCCGAGTGGCGAATCCGCTGCTCGCGCCTCCCGCCCCGCCTGCGCGCGCGGGCCTCTGGAGGAGGGTGCGCGGCGGAGGGGGGAGTCGGGGAGGGGCCGCGCCCTGTCCTCGCTTGCAGTGGGCATGGCCGGGGACCCGGGAGGCCTCGTTGGTATTCCAGGCACAGCCAAAGCTCTGACCTCCCCGCGAAACAGGGGCTCCCGGGCTCGCGGGCACGGCCGTCGCCCCTGGGCGGTCTCCTGGGGTTGCGGGGCCCGTAGGCGCCTTGCTTCCCCCACCCACCGTCCCCTCCTCTCCCGGGCCCCCCGTACCCCCTCCCCCGCCCCGATCCGGCGGCGAAGGGGTGGGCAGGGAAACGCGCTCTCTGGGACAGGTGCCAACTCCGAGACAAAAGACATAAAATAGGCGGCAACGGGGGAAGCGCGGCTGGCGCGCTCGGGCGGTGACGGAGGAGCCGCAGGGGCAGCATCCTCGGTGCGGACCGGGGAAAGTTTGGGAAGTCGCCGCGGCGGCTTCGCAGCGGCGGGGGACGCGCGGGCCGGGCCGCCCTCCGCGCCGCGCTCTCTCTCTCCGCGCCGCTGCTGAATAATTCATGGCGCGGCCGCCGGCCATTAGCATGCACCGGGCGCGAGGCGCGTCTGTGCCAAGCCGCCACCGCCGCAGTCGGCGCCCGGGCCGCGCCAGGCGATCCGCCGCGCGGAGGTCGGGCCCGCGCTGTCCCCGTGCCCGCCCGCCCGCCCGCCCGCCAGCCCTGCGGCGCCCATTGTGCCTCGGGCCCGCGCCGCCAAGTCGCCCCCATCCCGCCCGAAAGCTGCAGTGCGCTCGATGGCTAGGCACTGCAAGTTCGGGCCCACGGCATCCGCCCGCCCGGGGATGCACGTGAACTTGGAGAAAGTCGCGGGGCGCGTTGGCCCGGACCTCCACGGCAGGGCGTGGGCGCCCCGGGCCCGGCGCGCTTTCGTTTTCGTCCAGGACAAAGGTCCCTCGCGGCGCTAGTCGCCGACGCGGAGACTGGGTCCGGCGGGCCACTCTTCGGCGAGGTCTGGCGGTTCAATATAGGGAAGACGAAGCCGGGAGAAGAGGAGCAGTGCGGTCCGCGGCGCGGTGTGGGTCTGGGGGAGTGGGGCCTGGCCGTGCGCTTTGCCCGCGCGGTGAGGTTGCCGACCTGCCCTGTGAAGAGTTTCGGGAGACGGCACTGCTTTGATTTCTGCCGTTTGGGCGCCCGATGAAGGGAAGTGTTTGGAGCCCAGGACTCAGACCGAGGGCCAAGGGCCTGTGCAAGGGCTGTGGGCACCATAGCGCAGCGCGGGCTGCGTCCGGGCGCGTTCTCCCGCAAGGGCACGGCTGCCGACCTTCGCGCCACGGGTCACCGTCGGGTTCAAGGCGACTCCTGAGAACGGTAAGTGCATTTCTCACTTTCGCTACTTAGTGGGTATTTAAATATTAATGAAGAAATTTCTAAGAAGAGCCCTTGTGTGGGACAGGCCTTCCGCAGACGAGGGGGGCACACGAAGGAGGCTTGCTCTTGAACCCGAAGCCTCAGCAGCTTTTGAGAACTCCATGGCCGTCATTAACATCCTGGAACTTAGAATTTGAAAAATAAGGCTTCTGAGCTCAGGTGTGCGGGCCATTGGCCAGAGAGAATTTTGCTGAACAGATAAAGTAGCGTTAGCAGGCGTCTTAAACAGAAAGGAAGGAAAAGAGGAAGCTCTATGTAAAGGTTACATGTGTTTGGAAGGATTATTTGGAAGCTACAGTCCCTTGAAAATTTTTTCATTCACTTCCTACACCAGCTCTGCCTCTTAATTGTTCTGCTGGTCCCACATTTGTGGAGCATTGATTTAGGGGTCCCCTGGCCGAGCACGGGCAGCAGCCCGGCCAGCGGTGGGAAAGGCCGTGCGTGCAAGCTGTTGTTTATGGCGGCGTAAAACGAAAACAACTCATAACTTTGCGTAATAAATCCCTCTTTATAGGTGGCTCACACACAGGCTTTGCCCCGGCTCTGGCCAGTTTGTGGGGAGCGAGAAGGGGGTGAAGGACGTTTGCCGTCGGTCCAGGGGTTTCAGGTAACGCTGATGCAAATTTCTTCAAAGTTGGGTTTCCGAAGCCCAGGCCAGCACAGCCTCATTTTGTTCTCATTCATCGGTTCTAGCTGCTTGGGATTCAAAAATGCACGCTCGCACTTGTGTTTGTGTTCCCTGTTAAAATGAAGCCCAACCCTGTGGGGGATGCAGCCGCTTTTTAACACGGTCACGTCCACAGGTACGATTTCCCAGCCGCTCTCCCCCAGCTTATGGTGTGGCTCGGACAAGCTTGCTGGGCGCTTCAACCACAGTGTCCTGGGGAGGGACGGCCCGTTTCCATAACACTCCGGAGTTGTGAGCTGGCACTGGAGGCCGCGTTTCCGGGAACGTGGACAGAGGCCTGAGTAGCCCAGGCCCGCCTGGAGCCGCCCTCTTCCGGGCTGCCTGGCTGCCTGGGTCCCAGCAAGAACCAGGGCAGCATTTCTGTGAGGTCCGGCCCTCCCTGGCCAGGAGGCTGTAAGTTTGCCTTGGTACTGCAGGGTCCCCTGGCCCGGCTGTTTTGTTAGGCCATTACCCCCCTCCCATAACCCACTCCCCCCATGTTGAATTTTTATTTCTGACTGTATCCGAGGCAGTTGGCAGACATGAAACCTGGGGTGGGACGACTGGGAGTGATCTTGGAATCGGGGTGCAGCTGCTGAAGGCGTGCACTCCAGCCGGGAGCCGTACATGGCGTGGTGTTGGCGGTGACGAGGTGGGTAATTATGTGAAGCTCCGTTGCTCTCGGGGCCTCGCCTGCAAAATGTGGGAGACCGTCTCCGTGGGTGCACGGAGGAGCTGCAAGGCACTGCCTGCCGGGTGGGAACGGCACAGCCTTCTGCCGCCACTGCCGGGCATCCCCCAGGATTAAAACAGATTGCAAAACAAGGGGCACCCGTCACTCCTCCACGGGCCCACGGGCCAGACACGGGGACAGGGACAGGCCTGAGCGCCCAAGGATGTGCCCATCGGGCTGCTTCAAAGGGGTTGCTGTGCGTCACAGCCCTTGAGGCCTGTCTCCTGCCCCGAAGTATTGCCCCTGGCCTGCGGAATGTGACGAAGTTGAGTCTCCAGGAAACAGAGGGGCTGCCTCTCGGGCCCAGTCCCTGCCTTTGTCCTTGTTCTTCAGGGCCAGGCCTGTTCCAGGGGCAACTGTAGTCCCCCCAGGGCCCTCTTAGGTGTTGGGACACCCCCTCCAGGCCAAATTTTGTTTTTGATGACGTGCGCACAAAAGACAGGGTTCTGAAAACGAAACTGGTTCCTGTCTTGTCTCCTTCTTTCATCAGTTCTGAGCACCGATCAGGGGGCCAGGCTCTCGTGGGCTGGGGTGGGCTGGTGGGGAGATGGCCCTGGTAGTCTCATTTTTGCCTTCCTGCACTGGGGCCTCACCATGCCGAGCCCCTGGCCACCTGTGGCCCCAGACCTCGGGTGAGGGGTCCCCCGAGTGCAGGGGAGGGGGCTGGCTGCTCACATGGGTGGCATGTGGGGGCACTGGGAGCCTCCACCGTGTCCCAGTCTCGAGCACACCACGTGAACTGCAGCAGACCGCGCTTGCTTCGCCCGGTCGGAACTGGGGGGAGCTCTGCAGCAGGGCTCCTCTCTGTTCGTGAGGTTCCTGCCTGCCCACGGCTGACTCCGGGGAACCCCCGTACGTATTTGCTCCCATTCCTAAAGGGCGTTGGGGCCCGTTCCCTCCCGGCCTGGACCAGGTTAGACTCGAAGGCAGCCCCCGGGGCCCAGGGAGGGGCTGGAGGGCTTGGCCCACCCTGGGGGGCACCCACCAGTGTCCAGGAAAGCGTCCTATAAGGTACCCCTCTGTGCCCCCCTCCCCAGAGGGACAGTGCCCTAGAAGAGAGGGAAGTCCTTCGAGGCCAGGCAGGAACACATCTGGTCTGTGGTCGTCAGGCTTGGCCGGCAGACTTGCGTGTTTGGGGGACCCACAGAGACCCCCTGTTTAGTCGGGTGTCCTGGCTCACATCCCGGCAGCCCCAGCCTGGCCCCTGGCTCAGCACGTGAGCCTGGACGAGTCACGTCCCCTCCCTGGGTCTGTGCCCCGAGCTGGAGAGCAGGGATAATAACCCCAACCTCGGAGGGTCATTTGGGGGGTGCAATGAAGTTATTTCCACGGAGCACAGGCCCGGTCGCGTGCCAGGGGTGCCGTAAATGGCTGCCACCGTCATCGCCGTTATTGTTGTCAGCGGTAATCAGGGTTTTTATTGCTAGTAGTCATTATATTTTTGAGTCTGTAAGAAGCAGAGTCCAGTTCGGGCGTCACTAGAAAAGGCACCTAGAAGTGCACCCCCTGCCCCACAGATGGCAGTGACGGTGGACGCTGGTGATATTTTCAAGGGAGACCAAGGAGCCCGCAGAGCCCTGCCTTCCCTGGGCACAGGAGATGGGGCCAAGTCCCCTGGGGGAGGTCCCCAGGATGTGCTCACAAAAGAGGTGCCTATTCTTTGAGGAGCCCCCCCCCCCCCGGGTGCTAGCTGGCCAGGCGGATGGCGATTTGCGGGGAGGGCTCATGGCCAGAGCGCCTGTGTTGTTCCTCGGACTGACCCGCACGGGAGCATTTTCTCTCCTGGCCAGGCGTTCAGGGAGGCCCGGCAAGATTGCCTCCCTCCAAGCGTCTTGTTGGGACAAGAAAGGGCTCGAAAGGCACCGGCCCTGCTTTCTGATGTTCTGGGGCCAAAGAGGAAGAAAAAGCAACAGTTGTCTCTGAGCAAAGACAATGGACCTTTTATATGAAATATTTATTTTCGGGGCCGACCCGTTGGCCGGGACAGCAGAGCTCAAGTGTCTGGCCGTCACAGGCCCCGAGAGCTCAGTCCCAGGCGGAGATTTATAGAAAGGGGAGAAAGAAGGTCCCCGCCTGGCCTGCCGTCCTTGGGAGCTTTCAGTGGGAACGCCTGACTTTCTTTGTTGAGTGGAGTTAAAACTTTCACAAGTTTATTTTGTTTTCTTCTGTGGTTTATTTTCTTCGTACCGGCCCCAGGGACACGTTCACAAGCACCAGAAAGGTAGCCAGGGTCCCGGTCAGCGACTGCCTGGGGCCTCCTCCCTCTGGCCAGGCCCTGCCGGCCTTTGTCTGCTAGCGGGGGGTGGGGGGGATGGGGGTGGGGGTGCGGTGTGAGGGGCTGCGGAATGGAAGTGAGAAAAACAGGCACTGGAGGAGAAAGGGCCTGCCCCCGGGGGCTGGAGAGTAGCCATAGAGGGCAATATTGGACAATATTTGTGATTCTCTGGCATTTCTTACTCCTCCCCCAATCCCATTCTCTGACGGACTCGAGGCGGCCTGCAGGTTTATGGGCGTCTAGCTTGACTCGGCGAAGTCGTACACGGGCCCGCCAACACCCTCCCCGGCCAGAGAGGCGGAGTTTGTAGCCCGGGACAGACCTGGCCGAGAGTCCGCGCTGGGCAGAAGCCGTCTGCGTTAGTAGAATGAACAGAATTTTCCTCTGAGGCCTGCCCACCACCACCTCCCCCTTCCTTTCCCGGCTTGGCTGCTGGGGACGGTGCCGAAGCAGCTCCACCAGATAGATTCCTGCCAACTCTGCAACCTCGGTGCCGCCAGGAGGCCGCCCTGGGAAGGGCGGCCGGGGTCCCAGGCTCACGGCAGGGACTCAGGCAGGCATCAGCACACAGGGGGCTTGTCATGGAAAACCCTGAAACCTCGTGGCAGGGGGCGGAAGAACCCCAAAACACAAGCTTTTATTTACCTTTATTTATTTATTTTGGGGCGGGGAGAGAAGTCACAAGTAAAATTCTGTCCAGTCATCTCATGAAATGTTAGGGGGAAACTTGGGGTTCGAGGTGGGATCCAGGAACCGTGCCTTTCAGGACGGCCCAGACACGGCGTGGGTGGTGGCCGGAGCAGCAGGTGGCAGGTCCACCGTTTAATGGGTGGCTGCGGGGCTTTCTGAGCGGTGACGTGGGCACACCGCCCGTGGCTCTCCCCAGCAGCCAAGACTGGGAGTCGTGGTCAGAACGCGAGTGCCTGGAGTGGACTGAGTAAAAAGGCCGATTTTTTTTTTTTTTAATTAAGGAGTAATAGATTTTCCCCCTTACGGTTGACAGAGGAAGGTTAGGTTTACTGACTTGGCCCCTCCGTCACTCCGGAATTTCAGACGGCAGGAAGAGCGTTTAGGGGGAATATTTGCCTGCCGATCTGGGGCTCTTAAATCTAGATTCGCCTTTCATATGTTTAAGGGCGATATTTGCATTCAAATCAGCCTTGCATAATTACATTTTAAATCAGAACGAAATGAGGGTGCCTGGGCCTCCGCGGCACATGCCGTAACAGTGAGGGAAGTGGCCGTGAGCCGCCAGTGGGCTGCACATCTCAGCACCCAGACTCACCGGGGCTCCCGACTGGCACGGGGCCTGCAGGGACACACGTGTCCTCAGCGTGTCGGGGTCCGTGCATATCCCCGTGGAGCCCTCCCTGCCCTGCCGGGAGGAGGACGGCTCGCCCGCCGATGGGGCTTCTGGCCCCAGCACCAGGGAGAGACAGCCCAAGCTGCCAGCCGGCAGCAGCCCCATCTGAGAAGGGCCTGACTGTGGCCTGGCTGCTGTGTCGTGTCCTGGGCCCCCACGCTGGCTTGTGGGCCTTCGGGTAGAGGCCATTATCTCCTGGGTGGCCGGCTGGGCACAGTGGCGGCCACTCCCGGCTATGGTGACCTGCGTGTGTCAGCAGCATGCGGGTGCCCACCTTCTCCCACTGCTGAAACCCAGTCTCTGCCTCCTCTCCCAACAAGGGCAGACTCCAAAATGGCCACCCGGTTTTCAGGGGCTCCCCCCATGGGGCCTAGGGGCCCTCTCCTCCTGGGGCCGGGCTGTTGGCAGGCCTGCCAAGCCGTTGCCGGAATGGAATTCCCAGCGTTCCTGGCGGGGCGCGTGGCATCACGATCCTACCTGCTTTGTCTCCGGCATCAGCTGGCGGGCTGGTCACGTGGCCGTGTGCGTGAGGCTGGAGCAGGGAGGACCCGAGGGCTCCTCTGGGTGCGTCCTGCGCGCTCACTCACTCCTCATCACAGTCGCTCTGGGCACGGCCAGCCCTGAGCGGGCACAAAGCAGTATTAAAACGTCCTTCTGGCAGCCCGGGCTGAGGCGTTGGGCTGCCCCTCCCTCTGTCCAGTAGTCACGGGCGGGAAGGCCCGTGGGCTGGGGAGGCATAGCCACCGTCACCACGCTGCCCCCTGCCCCCCACACAGAGCCGGCCTGGTGGTCATCGCCACAGCGCCCGGCCACATAAAGGGCTGAAGGAGAGACATGGGCTAAGGGTTGGCCATGCAGGCATAGTCAGATGCCTGTAACAAAGGGCAGCGAAGTCCGATAAATCTTCCGAGGAGAGGGCCCACGGCAGAGCTCAAGTTCCTTGCCCGGGTCTGAGGGCTGGGGCACAGCGCAGCCGCCCTTCCTCCCTCCCGACCCCCTGCCCCCGTGGCGGTCAGTTTTGGCTTTGGCGAGATGGAAGGATCTGTGGCTGGGACAGGTTGTGGTGCCGTGCCTGCACCTCGGAGGGCTGCCTGGCCACTTGCAGTCCCCTCGGGGTGGCAACAATCTCCTGACCGACAGCCCAAGAGGGGCCAGGCACCCAGCTCGGTTCCCCCATGTGTTTGTCATTCTGTGGTCACAGTAGCCCGGGTGGTTGGAGCCCTTCTTTTCTGGCCTTCACACAGATGGGGAAACCGAGGCCAGGAGAGGTGGCGTGGCTCGCTCGGGGTCTGTCTTGGGCTCTCGGTGGCCACGGCACAGCCTCCCGGAGCAGCGGTTAGGATGGGCTGCCTCGGAGGGCTGGGGCTGTCAGGGTGGGGCTGGGCAGCCCAGCCTGGGGAGCACGGCTGGGGAGCACCCAGCCGCCTGCTTCTCCGCGGGGCTCAGCATGGGAACAATGCGGCCTCTATCCCCTGGGCAGCGCAGTCCTAGAGCAGCCCAGCCGGACCAGCCGCCCCAACATGGCGCTGGGGCTGCGCGGCGTGGCCGCGGGGAGGGCTGGCGCTGGGCCGAAGCTGGCCAGGCCGGGCTCCCGGCGTCCCCCTCGGCCGGCCGATGAGTGGCCAGACGCTTCTGCGTCCTCCTCCCGCTCCCCCTGGGCCAGCCCCCACCCCCCCGCCCGGCGCTGGGTTTGGGGGTCTGGCCCACCCGCCTCTGCCACGTCTGCCATCCTGTCGGCACCCAGGAGCATCTTTCAAAAATTCCCGGTGGGCGGGGCTGAGCCGCAGCGGCCGCCTCTGGCCCCCCCTCCCTGAGCAGCCAGTGCCAGATGAGAGCAGGAGACAAAAGTAGCATTTTCCTCGTCCTCCTGGGCTGGCAGCCGGGCGGCCCCCAACGCCACTTGGCTCCTGGCAGCCCTGCCTCCGGGTGCCGGGGTGGCCTAGGCCGGGGTGGCCAGGACCGAGGGACGGACAGACAACAGCGGCCAGAGACCAGGATGCCGGAGGCCCTGTCGGGTGGGTCTGGCACCTGGGGACGGCCAGCTGGCCAGCGGGGCCTGCGCTCCGCCGCCTTCCACCGTGACCGGCGGGCAAGAAGGGAGCACCGTTTCACTTCCTTGCAGCTGAGAAGGCTCCTCGTCCTCCAGCACCTTGGGTAAGTCACCTTTTCCCTTCTCTCTTGCTGGAGACGAGCCGAGGGCTCTGCCATCTTGTGTTGGTGCCCGTTACGTTGCCTTCCCCTAATTGGTTATCCGAAATTCAAAATTCTATTTCAGAGCCAGCCCCCCCCCCCCCAGCCTCCGTGAAGTCAGTCCCTCCGGAAGCTGCAGGGAGATGCAGAAGCCAAGCCCGTTTATTTCTGAGGCCCCCAGCTCTAGGCTGCGGGAAGCACAATTAACACGAATGTTATTTCACAGTAGCTGCATGTTCGGTTATGTGAACGAACGTTTCAGGAGGAATTAATAGGCACGGCCTCCTCTTCCATGTCCGTTTCTGCCATTATGATTATTTTAAATTTTGGCAGTGCCGGGAGTGGCCCAGGGAGAGCCCCCAGAACCACCCGAGCCCCTCCCGGTGAACTCCCGGCAGGCAGGGCCGGGCTGGCACACAGAGGGGGACGGGACTCGAGAGACAGAGCCCCTTTTATTTTCTCCGGCGTCCTTAAAGCTGCCATGTCCACAGTGCAAGGATCCAGTTCTTTCTCCCTTTCATTTTATTTTATTTTTTGAAAAAAGAAAAAAAAAAAAGAAAGAAAGCAGTTTTTGACTCGGAGCTCATTGTGGGAAAAGTCTGCTAGTTTGGGGCTTTATGTTTTAGGTGCTCACTCGCATGTTGGGGGGCTCTGCCTGGCTCAGAACCACCGGGCCCGCCGACGGTGTGTGGGCTGCCCAGGCGCTCGTCCACCAGACAGACCCCTGGGGGGCCCTGCCTGGCCCCAATCCCGCCCGGGGCTCCCACCAGCAGAGCGGTGGCCGAGCCACCCAGCGGTCGAGGGCCTGAACCGTGGCTGGTGGGGGGTGGGAGTCCCTCAGAAACCTGTGTGTTCCAGCGAACATGCCGCCGCCCGTCCGAGGGCGGGACCCCGGGGCTGCCTGAGTTTCTCTGTGGGTCCCTGACCCTTCAGAGTGGCCGAAGCTTTTTCCCGTAAAAGGTGGGCTTTGCAAAGTTCAGCCCTGAGTTCACCTCTGCCCCGGGGCAGTCTGACAAAAGCCTGGCCCACAGACTCAGGCTGGCTTCCCCCGAGGTTCCGGGTGGCCGGGATCTTGATTTATGGAAAATGGAAAATCAGCCCCAGAAAGTTCTAGACTGCAACTAAGAAGAAAATCCCCACGTACACACATCTTTGTCTCTCTCATTCAGGGGTGTGCGGGGCCCCGTGAGCGCGGCCCGAGCAGCTGGCGGGAGCAGACCGCACCAAATATTAAGACCGAGCTCAGCCCACACGGGGAGCAAGGGCGGCCGCTTTTGTTCCGAGATCAGACGGCCGTGGACCCTGGAGGGCTCGGGGCTGCAGCGACGGGCGGACGTGGCAGAGATAATTAAAACGTTTTTGCGATGTGACAGCCACATTCTGCTGCTGCGGTCCCTTCCACCCAAATATTTAACAAGCACCAGAGAGAACGCTGGGGACAAAAGGAAAGGAGGAGGGAGAACAGGGAGCAATAAATGTTGAAGGCGAAGGAGCCCAGAGTGTAGAGAGGGAGGGGGTTTGGCCGGGGTTTGGCGGGGAGGTAACCATTTTTTAAATAATTTATGCTTTTAATAGCTGCCTACTTCTCATCTTTTTTTTTTTTTTTGTATAATTAACATAGGTGAAACAGACTTTTAATGCTAAATTCTGGGATGATAGGTAGTTAAATTTCCTGAGTATTAACTTGTCTTCTTTTTGGACAAGGTGGGGCAAGTAGCGTAAAATCAATTAATTTCCATAAATTAGCATTTTCATTCTAAATTAGTATTTTCCACCAAGATTATGTCCGTGTGAAGGTTTTAATGTTCACGGAAGCCCCTCTCCCAGCGTGTGCTTTGTCTTGCTGGATGGTTTGTATGTAATCAATTACTGTCTCGGCTTTTTAACTTGGGTAAAATCAGTAAAATTTACTTCTTCCCCAAATCAGTGAAATTCCACAGAATCGTGGGGTTTTTTTTTAATCAGGCAAAATATCAGTATTCTCCACGGCACATGGCAATTCTCAGCAGGACTTTTTTTTTTTTTTTTAAGAAAGTACTATGCACAGCAGTTTTCCCATCACGGCTTCTATGTAAATTCCACTATAGGCTGAAATTATACATTCTCGCAGACAGATGGGCTGGTCTGTCATTACGGCTGCCGGCCCTTGTTGGAACACACGGCGTATTTCAATGGTGGAGTCGACAATTTCGGAGAACTGAGGTCACCATAAACAAGCCGCGTCTGCGTGTGGAAACAGCCTCCCTGAACGTTCTTCTCGCTCCCGAAAAATCCCAGAGAGGAGCACGGCCACCTTCCTTAGAATTTTGTTCTGTCTGTTGGTCTTTTGAGACTTTAAGTGGCCTCCATTTGCCAAACGACCTGAAAGGTTTTAGCTAATGACCAATTTTTATTTTGTTTTGCAGCATGAGCAGCGTGACCCTAGATTTAAATTCAAAACTGTGGGGTTTGGACATTTGAGTTTTGTATCTTTAGTACCTTCTCTGTAGGACAGACATTAAATATCCAGGAATTGTATATGCAGACGCACATAAAATTATTTCGAGACTTGTATGAAAAAGCAGTTGATTGATATTTTGCACCATCTAAAGCTACTTTTGAATCCAAACTAAAAAAAAAAAGAAAAAGAAAACTCCAGCAGGTAAACTGCACGGAGTAGCCATAAACTTAAAAAGAATTATCTCACAAGATAACAAAGCGCACCGTTTATGGGTCCTCGCGGCCAGTCGGGAGGGCAGAGTGGTTTTACAGCCACGATAATTTGCCAGTGATGGAGAACTGTTTATTTTGTGAATTTGCTTGCAGAACAGTGTCATCGGCTCCGAGGGGTCTTCTCCCTCCTCCTCCTCCTCCTCCTCCTCAAGTGTTTGCTTGTGCACTTCTGAATTCTGGATTCCTTTCCTCGTTCCCAGCCTCGGTGGCTGCTGGGCTGGGGTGGCGGGCGGCCGAGTCTGCCAGGCAAGGGGCGCACTTCCCTCTGCTGCGGCGGCGCCACCGCCGCCCCCACCCCCACCCCCCACCGGGGGGTCCCACAAGTGTTGGGCTGCGGCTGGTTTTCAGGAACGTACCTGTTGGTGGAGACCCTGGGGAATGAAAGGAAAAGTGAGAAGCTGCCACTATTTGCCAGCACTGCTGGGAGCTGATCTCCCAGGTTTCCAACCACTCCCAGTGGTCTGGTGGCCTGTTGACTCCTGTCTTGGCATCTGGACTGGATTTACCAGCGGCGCCGTCCAGGACGGTGGCCTGGGTCTGGGGGCGCTCAAAGGTTAGGCCCCGTGAAGTGGCCTGGCCCATCTGGGTCTGTCTCAGAGGGGTGGGGGTCACCGTGAGGGCGGTCGCGGAGGCAGTGATAAGAGACTGTGCCTGGGAGCCCTCCCCAAGCCAGGCATCTTCTGCCTTCAGAAGAGCAGAGAGCAGACTGGCTCTGAGGCCAGGACTCCAATGGGGCCCTGTCTCCGCCCAGGCCGTGCCGCTCAGGGGTGAGTTTTGCCTCTCTGGGCCTCAGTTTCCTTGGCCGTGCAGTGGGGAGTAGGCGCCCCTGCCTCGCAGTAACACATGTGTGAAGAAGCACTTAAAGGCGCATGCTTGGTTCATGCAGACCCCTCAGGAGCACCTGGAAGTGGGGGCTGCCCTCACCGCCACTCCCCAGGGGCCGACTGAGTTGCCCAGAATCAACCAGCTGCTGAGGGATCAGATTCAAACCTGGGCCTGCCGTCCTCCAGAGCCCAAGTTTTGCTCTGTGTTCACTTGTGTGTGCACACACGAGTGTGCACACGGCAGCCAGATGTGGACAGCGTGCTCCACACCATGGTGTGTGCGTGGAACACACGTGGGCAGACACACCCGCAGGTGTCCCACGCTCCTGGGCACGTGGGCGGTTTCCAGAGGTGGGTGGGTTTGGAGGCCTCGTGCCTGCCGTGGGTGGACAAGTCCCCACTGCGGCCGGCCTCCTGGTAGGGAAGGAGAGGCCCCTGCCTGGCCTGCCGTACTCTGGGTCCCAGCCAGGCATGGCCCTGTCTCCTCGGGGACAGGCGGTTCCGGGCGCCGGCCATTTGCAGACTGGAAGTGAGCTCCAGGCCCAGGAGAGGAAATGGCGGCTGAGGCCGGCCCAGGGCAGGCGGGCTGCGGGAGGAGCAGCCAGAGGCCCCCGGGGGTGCTGGCCAGCAGGGCTGGTGGGCGCGTGCGCGTGCCTGAGGGGTGCACGAGCGCGCCTGCGTGCTGGGCTCGGGCCTCTGGGGAGGGCTGGCAGGCACATGGCGGGGGCTGCAGGGCTGACGGGAGGGCAGGAGCACCTGGCACACCTTTGCACCGAAGGCCCTGGGAAGCGCGGCACTCACTCCGAGGCCTCAGCCCCCTCCAGTTAGAACGGGTGGCCCTGTTGGCCGTGGGGGGTGGTCAGACGCACCCGGAGAGAGCCCGCCCAGGAGGACATAGCTGGTCTTCCCTTCTGTTCCCCTTGGGAAGAGGGTGGGGCCCGGGCTCTCAGGAGCTCCTTGCTCACCCCAGCCTCAGTTCCCCACCTGGGAAGGGAGAGTGATGACCTGCCCACGGGTCTCTCACAGGGTTAAAGGCGACGCCATTGCCTGGCGCTCCCCCAGAGGCCTGGGCAGCCCTCGATGGGACCATGGCGGGTGGGTGCTGGTCTCGGGGGCTCCAGCTTCTGAGTGGTAGTCTGGATGGGTGGGGGGTGGGGTGCAGCCTGTGCTCAGGAACCTCTGGCCCAGTTTCCTGGGAGCTGGGCCCCAACCCTGGATTCCTGCAGTGGGTGTGCCGGACTTCCGGCCCAGGCATGGGTGCAGGGCGGTGGGAGGCGCGAGCAGAGTTCCCGCCCTTCCACCCACCAGAGCCGCCTGGCTGTGCGCTGCTTTCGACTCGACGAAGTGAAGAGCCCACCTGAGCCCCGTGTTCGAGGTCCAGGTGAGTGGCCCCTGCCCACAAGCTAGGCCCAGGCGTGCACGATGCGTGGCGGGGGATTTCTCGGTGTGGACGGCCGTCCTCCGGCTTCAGCCTTTGTTGTGCACAAATGGCAAACCGTCCAACACCAACGCCAACACCTGTGGGGGCTCCCGGTGCCCGACGGGTGGGGGGCAGCAGGGGCCGTAGGCCTCAGCCCTGGGCACGTCTGCCCCAGAGGCGAGCTCTGCAGATGGGGCCACGTTCCAATGGCCAGGCAGCCTGGTAGGCCGCCGTGGCCACCGTGGTCAGTGTCCAGCTCCTGGGAGAGGGGTGAGGGAGACAGGGCAGGGCCAGCTGGGGCTCCTGTTTGGCCCAGGGGAGAGAGCTGGGGTCCCACCCAGCTTCCCCAAGGGAGGGTCGGTGCAGCTCACGTCTTGAAAATAACTCTCAGCTCCTTTGGGTTGGGGGTGCGGACTTTGTCGACTCTACTAAGTGCCAGGGCCAGGGACTGCAATCTGCTGTTTGAAACCCCCATTTTAAAACGGAATCTGCCCCGGTGCCATCCGCTCAGGGCCAGCAGCGCCTGCCGGGGCCGGAATGGCGCATGCATGGGGCAGCCTCATGGCGGGGGCCGCGTGGCGTGGGGGATGGGCAGTTTTTTGTGTGAGAAAACCGAGGCTCAGAGAGGCCAAGGAATATCCCCCGAGTCACACAGCTGGTGGGTGACTGCACCCACACCCAGGGTCCTGACTGCAGGGCCCCCCCCCCACGGCTGGGTGGGACAGACCACCCCCCCACACACCCCCGCCTCTTACGGGAGCTGACCTCAGCACATTTTCCCCAGACTCCCAGCAGGAGCAGGGGCCTGGCTTTTGGCCTGGAGTTTCCCTCCATCCTTCCTCTCCCGGGGGCCGTGTCATGCAGGTTTGGGGGGTCCCCGTATCCCGGGCCTGCTGGCTGGCTGATGAAGCCCCCAGGTCTTATCCCGGGCCTGCTGGCTGGCTGATGAAGCCCCCAGGTGCCTTTTGGGGGTGAGGGCTCCAGGCCTTTTTGGCTGTGAGTGCTGGCTGGCCCATGGACAGCGCACAGTGTGGCGGTGGGTGGTGGGAAAGACAGAGCCATGAGGTTGACTGATCTCAAAAAGTTCTCCGGAGAGTTTGTCATTTGCACACTGAGAATAAAAATCTTGGGAGCTTCAGAAAAAAACCAAACAGGCAAGGCCATCTGGCGCCCTCTAGTGTTCACAAAGGGGCCCAGGAGCGGGAGGGCCGGCGCCTGCCCTGTAGACCACAGCCTGGGCTTTTCCCGGGTTCTTCCGGAGGGGGACTTGCGGCAGACACCTCTCAGCATCAGAGGGGCACTGACCCCTCCCCGGGGAGCCGCTTACCTCCGGGCCGGTGGACCGGCCGGGAGCTTGTTGGTGCCCGAAGACCTCCGGTCCAAGTCTGGGGCTCAGTGGGAGGGGCTCCCTCAGATCAGGGCAGAACTGGGGTGCCCCGGTGCTGTGCCCATGGCAGGACAAGCCCATGTGAAACCAGCTGACTCTGGCAGTCGGTCGGGCCCGTGCTGGTCACCTGTGAGACCCCACTGTGGTGCTCACGTCCCTGACACCACGTGGTCCCTTAAGTCTCAGAATTGCTTGACGCCCACAGAACTCCCCTGGACACCTCTTGGAGAGGCTAGGAGCCCACTCTGGGCCGGCCTGGCTGGGGGACAGGAGGAGACTGCAGGGACTGACCGAGCAGACCTCCCAGAGGCTGGGTCTGTCCTGCGCTCACAGGCAGGGGGCCTCCCTCTGCAAACCAGGTCGACCTCGAGAGGGCTCAGGCCAAGATGGTGGCAGGTGGGGGCTGGGCCCAGGCCGGGGAAGCAGAAATGTCTCCCGTGCCAGCACGAGGCCCGGGAACCTGGGGAACTTCCTGGCAGTGGTGAACCCGCAGCCCCAGGCTCGCTCCCACGTGTAGTCCTGGGCCTGCCACGTCCCAGGCAGGGCCCGGGGCCCAGCGCGGCCCCTCCCGCCAGCCCTGCGCGGCCACAGCTGCTGCTGCAGCCTCCCAGAGACCTGCCTCCCAGCTCCATCCCCATGGAAACCCTGGGGGGGGTTCCCTCTGCATCTGGCTGCGGACTGGTTTCCACTAGAGCCAGCCTGCTTTCCTCAAGCCCTGCCCCTGAAGTTCAAGTGCCCCCTCCCCGGGTTTCTCCCCACACCTACTGAGCAGCAGCCTTCTGTACCCAGCAGCCTGGGTTCTGTTGAAGACTGTGGGACCTTCTTGTCCCAGGTCCCTGGGTGCGAAAGGTGAGGCTCTGCGGGCCCATCAGATGCCATTGATGGGTAGTTGCCCAGTCTGTTAATTCAGGTCAGACATTTCCAGTGCTCAAACATCCTGCACCATCTTGCCGCCATGTTGCAGTTCACGGGGACCCCCACATTCTTTGTCTATGATGAACAAAGGCATCGGAGCCCACCACCCTCCTGCAGGCCCGGCTCTGCCCTTGGCCTGCCATGGGACCTGTGGCCAGTCCCCACTCTGAGCCTCAGTTTCCCCACCTGTCCCAGAGTCCCTTTGGCCTCCACCTCTGATAGTTAGGGGGGGTCTCTGGAAAGTTCTGAGGGGCACGCTTGGAGCGGCCATGAGTGTACTCCTGGACTTTGAGCCGGGACCCTGCTCCTGGGAGTGTCCCCCGGGGGTGAGGAGAGGTCTGTGATGAAGAGGGAGGTGCTCGTCCAAACACCTTACAGACGTTAGGCTCTGGGAGCAGCCAGCCCCCTGCTGGAGTGAAGTGGTTGTGACACCGCCACCCGTGGGCTGACTCAGGGGTTCGCACTGTAGTGGGGGCTCCAGGACAGGCGGGCGCGGTGTCTGTGGTGGGCGGGCCTCCCGGTTGGTGGGGAGAGAACCATTTCTCAGGGCCCGCTTCCTCTGCAGTGGGGGAAGAATGGTTTACATTGCAAAGTCAACCACACGGCCAGTGTGAAACCGATGCCCCCCCAAAAGACAGCCTTTTACAAAAGGTGCAGGAGGTCACAGGAGGGGGGACAGGAGCACAGCAGCCATTTTAAAGGCGCAGGTTAGGTGGGGACGCTGTGAGGCTGGACTGCAGAGGAGTCTCACGGCTGTGGCTGTGGTGGCAGAGCAGAGCAGAGCCCGCCCTTGTCCCCACCGCTGCCCCAGGGTGGCGTCCGGAGGTGACATCTGGGAAGGGAACAACTTCGTCGCCGAGCTAGATCGGGCCCTGCTCTGCTGTTGCAGACGAACCCGACTCAGCAGCGCTCACGTGGCCCTGTCGGGAGCAGCTTCTCCTCTGGAGCCGACTCGGCGTCGGCCCAGTGCAGGGGGGTGCCCCCCCCCATTTCCTCCAGCGTCGCCTTTGTGTGGGGGGCGTGGAGGGTTCCTTTCTAAGTCGCCACACTGGGCCTCAGAGAGACCAGGTTCCTGAGTGCCACACAGCCTGGAAGGTTCTGCGACCTGCAGCGCGAGCTCCTCCCTGGACGGGCCGCTCTGCCCCAAGATGCCAAGTCCTTGGGGGTTTGAGCTTGCCTGCACCCTGTCCCCACTGGCTGCCATGGTAACCGCCCCCAAGTCCTCACCAGAGCCCTTCGGCCGGACGGTGCAGGGCGACGGGTGCGTGTCTGGCATGCAGGCTGCAGGCCGTGGCCGCCCCTAGTCTCTCCAGATGCCTCTGGGGCCCTCCTGACCTTGGTCCCCCAGCGCCAGGCCAGGCTTCAGCCCCTCCTTGGCCCCGGGCTGTGGCGGGAAGGGCGTTCTTCCTGTGCCTCATTCCTTGGAGAGGGGCCACGTCGAATGCCAGAGACAAGTGTGGACAAGTCAGGGCCGAGCCCTCGGGGGAGGCAGCTCCTGCTGGGCCTCAGAGCCTCTGGCGCCTGACCGGCCCTCCGCCGCGTCCACCCTGGCCCCAAGCCCGGGGGGGGGGGGTGTCAGGAATGGAATTTCCCCGGGCCCCAGGGCCCGAGCACGTTCTCACAGGTCCTCGGAGCCCCACCCAGCATGGAGCAGGCCTCGTGTCTTAACGTTGCACGTAGCCCCAAAGAGGTGTGGTCTCCTGCGTTACAGGTGAGGAGACCGAGGTCCGGAGAGGCGAGGGCCTTGTCCAGGGCCACAGGGGCAGCGCTGAGGTGTGAGCCCAGCAGCCGTGGGTCACCCGGCAGATGGATCCGGGAATGTCCTGTATTGCAGGGGTACTCGTGGGCAGGGGCAAGCAGGTCCAGCAGACCCCACCCCCAAACCTGCTTCTGGAACTTGGGGCGCTGTGCCCCAGAGGGACCCCAGTTTGGAGTTCACTAGTCAGGAGCCCTGGCCACTCCTCCCCCCAGCACCCTGTGCGGGCTGACCAGCCCAGGGCTCACGGAGGGCGCGGGAAGAAGGGCGCGGGAAGGGACGTGGCGCCCAGGCCCTGCCTCCCCCCGGTCGCCCTGCTCACTCTTGGCCTGGGCAGGGGTTGGACAAAGGACCGGCCTGCATTCCTCACCCCACCCGAGATTCCAGCCAAGGCCGAGTCAGACGCAGGACTGGCTTCGCCACACATGGCCATCGAGAGCCGTCCCTGCTTGGGGAGAGCCCAAGGCATGGTGTCCTCGCTCAGCCAGTCCCGGGTGTCCCCTCGTTGGCTTGTTCAGGAGAGATCCAGAGTCGCGTCTGCACCTCCTAAGTCCTAGGCTGTGGGCATTGTTCCAAGATGGGGGGGCACTTGCTGTCATCCTGCCACTGGGCACCCTGCTAGGTCGAGGGACACACACCTGTGTGTGAGAGGTGGTCCCTGCCACAGAGCCACCAGTCTTGGGGGGGACAGGCAGCAAGTTGATTTCGAGGGACCCCTGTAGGAGGTGCGGGCTCTGGGGGGCAGGCGCCCCAAGCCCTGTCAGCCCTCCCACCAAAGGTGTGTTCGAGGCTGGGCCACCAGAAGCCAGCAGCTAGGGCTGGTTTTGGGGACACATGTCCGGAGCAGAGCCCCAGACCGGCATTAGACAAGGCCTTTCAGTCTCTGCCTCCAAGTCAAGTTCTGACCCCAGGGCACTGGGGTGCCTGCGACCAAGGGCCGGCTGGCTGTCCCACCTGCCCTTGTGGGGGGCGAAGGAGAGGCCGGGTGGGCTGTGCCAGATGCCTGCACCAACAGGCCTGCGAGCTGACCCCTTGGTTGCCTTGTGTCTTGCAGGACTCGGCTCGTCCCAGAACACCCCCAAGAAAGTGCAGTCCATCGCGGTCTTCGACGGTGCCCAGGTAAGCTGGTCTGCACCCTGGATCTGGACAGGGAGTGACGCAGGGGGTGGGTGGCCTGGCCTGGCAGGGATTGTGGGCCCTCGTATCAGGAGACCCCAACACCAGCCCCATGCTTGCAGGCCCTGGCCCGCAGCCAGGTCCGGAGTGCCCTGAACCTCCATCCGCCTCCCTCCTGGGCACCTGCAGGAGCAGGAAGGGGAGACCAGAGCGGCTGGGAAGTGAGGCTCCGGCCTGGGGTCAGTCAGAACCCACCACTTGTGCGGGTGGAGCCCACACACATAGCCCTCTGGGTCCCACGGGCGGGAAGGGAGCCGGGGCACGGCGTGTCGGTTCACTGCATGTCTGTGTCCTGCCATGCTAAGACACGCAGAGCCTCAGCCTAGAGCAGTGTCCACGGTGCGGAAGGGCAGGAGTAAACGGCGGAGGGAACTGGGAAAGAGGGTGAGCCCAGAGCAGGCCTGGAGGGCGTGGCGGCCCGTGGAAGCCTCTCGGCTGCTGGTGGCGGCTTGTGGACTCAGCTCGGAGCTCCCTAGCAGCCAAGGCACAGAGGGAAAGACTGTCACTGGCAGGGAGCGATGTCCAGGGAGCACTGTGTTCGGCAGCGATGCTGAGAGACCCATCTGCTGCTGACACTCTCTCATGTCCCGCGTCCCCAGTGAGGCCAGGGTGGCAGGAGAGGGGGCGCTCTGCCGGGCTCGGCTCAGCTGCATGCCTCTCTCCACCTAAACAGGCACAGCTTGTGCTCCGAAGCCCAGAAAACCAAGGCTGAGTGTGGGCAGCGAGGACCCCCAGCCACCCCATCGGGCCTTGCTGAGCCTGACCTTGAAACTTTGTCACATCCTCGCAGCCAAAGCTGCTGCCAACCCCTGCCCCGTGGGGGGGGGAGTGACCCAAGAAAACAGGGGTGTTCCAGCCCCAGTGTTTGGGGTACAGAGTCACGTAGACCCAGCAGCTTCCTGGCTGCAGGGTCCCCTGAGACGCACCGGTGCCCCCAAGCTGTGCCCGCCTCGTGGGGTCCTCAGGCAGGGTGGGCCGGCCCTACAGGCACAGATGCAGGACATGTGCACCCCACACACTGGGGGGCGCCTTCCCGAGACCTAACCAGCACCCCTCTGTCCTTCCAGGTGTCAGCCCTTCTGTCCAGGCGCCTCGTTCCCAGGTGACTGATACCTGAAGCTTGGATGTCGCTGCCACCTCAGGTCAGTGCCGGGTTTGGAATGTTGAAAATCAGGGTTCCTGACTCTCTGCCTTCAGATGCTGGACATGGGCGCGCGCACGCGCACACACACTCACACACACACACACACACACACACACACACACACGTAACACGCAGGCCGCCATGCACGCAGCACGAGCTCAGCCAGGTCCACTTGGCCTCCTCCCCAGCTCCCGCTCCAGCCGGGGGCCCAGGACCTGCAAACAGGTCCGCCCCAGGTCGGCACGCTGACCGCCAGGAGTGGACGCAGGGGGCTGGGAAGAGGCTGGCTGTGGCCGGGGAGGGTTGATGGGGCAATTAGAGGCTCTTCGGGAGGTCGGCCTGGACAGGGGGCATCGCGGGCCAAGTGGGGACAGCGACTTCCTCTGTGGGCTGGTTTCTACCCCCTCGACATTGCTCTGCTCTAGGTCTGCCCGGACTCGGCCGGGGCCCAGAGAGGTCTCAGCGTGGGCGGGGCTCGGAGGGCCGTCAGGTCCAGCGGGTGTTGGCGGCCAGAGTGGGCGGCAGGCGTGAGGGGTGGCTGGTCAGCAGCCAGGTGGGAGCCTCAGGTTTCGAGAAATGGCTGGTGTGGGTGTGGCCAGGCTGCGGGGCTGGAGCCGCTTGGAATCGGGAGCGGCGTGACCCAGCATCCCTCAGCGGTCCTCCCAGAGTCCCCTCGGTGGCAGGTCGGAGGCTATTGAGGACCCTTCCCTGGGTCTGGGGAAGGGGAGCACCTTCATCCACAGGAGCCCAGGACGCCTCGTGTCTGCATTCATTCCATGCCCCCCAGCTGTAGCCAGAGCAGGTTGGGCCGCTGCCCTGGCCCGGAGCTCGTCCCCCCGCCACTCAGAGCCCCTCGGAGGGGGTGACGCTGCCTGTGGCACCGGAGGCCACTGGGAACTTGGGTGGGAGGAAGGTTCCAGAAAGGGCCCTGCCTGCCCGCCCCTCTCTCTGGCCAGGCCCTCCCAGGCCTCTGCTTCCAGAGTGGACACGCCTCCTTCCTGCGGCCGCGGGGCCCCCCCCACCGGCCGCCTTTGTCTCCCAGGGCTGCACAAAATGGCCGCCCGGCCTGCACCATCTTGTGTCCTGGACGCCGCCCAGCGCGGGCCCCCGCCCGGGACAGGCCGCCTGGGCTTGGCACCGGCCGCAGGTTGGCAGGTCGGCAGGGAGCCCCGGCCCCGAGCCCGGAGACGCTGTGACCCAGGGCCCAGCAGGGCTGGGGTGGAGGCCGTGCTGCCGGCGGGGGACCATTCTGGAAAGGACGTCTGCCCGGTGGGGGGGGAGCGGGGTCTCTGGACACCGTGAGCAGGGGCAGGTCTGCCTGGGCCGCCCCCTCTGTCCCCCACCCGCCCTCCGCCCTGTGGGCTGGACATGTCCTCCAGGGGCAGGCAGGGGGCTCCCTGGAGGGTTCAGTGTGGACAGCAGGGCACCGCCCTCCGGCTGGGCCATGGCTGGGCTGGCCGAGGTCCTGCTCCGGGCAGAACACGGACAGCTCGCACCTCCGACAGCACCTGGTGGCCCAAGGAGCGCCTGCTGGGTGGTCAGCGGTCACTCTGTGTCCAGGACGTAGGGGCAGCAGGTGCTGGGAGCAGGAAAGGAGGCACCTCCTCTAAGGGCCCGGAGCTCCTGGGGTCCTCTGTGAACTCTCTGAGACGAGTGTACACATTCGAAAGGACTGACCACGTCCCTGGCAGCGTGGGGTGCTGCCCGGCAGATGGGCGGCCACACCTTGTTCTCTGGGTGCCCGAGGGAGGCCGTGTGGACAGCGTGCAGGGTGCACGGTAGGGCCCTGGGAGCCGGGCGGCCTTCCCGGACTCGACGGCCGAACCGAGCCCTCCAGGCTGGGAAGGTCACCGGCCCGGCCCTGGCCCCTCCCGGAGGCCCTCTCCTTGCGTTCCCAGAGAGAACATTCCGTGGCCATGAAGCAAAGTTTGTTCAGGGGACAGTGGAACGGAGTGACCAGGGCTGTGTGTCCCACACACCCGGCCAAGACCACACAGCCTCCTGGCAGCAAGAAAGGCCGTTGTCCCCAGATGGAGCTGTGCCCACGGGGCCGCCCGGGCAGGGCTTCAGGCCGGCATTTTAATGATCTGTCCCCCGCCCTTGCCTTTTGACCCAGACTGCGGCTTGAATGGAGAATATTTTCAGATGAAATACAAGCCTTTGAGGTTAACACTAGTGCCCAGTGGTTAAACACCAGCTGGAGACGCCCACAGGCTCAGGAGCGGGTGCTGCTGCCCTTCCCTTTGGACCCCAGGCACTCCGTGAACTTGGCCCTGGGACGTGAAGGATGGGTTCCCCCTTTGCACAGCCTCCTCCTGGCGGCTTCAGGCCGCTGAGGCCCAGGGGCTGGATGACTTGCTGAAGCCTGTGGCTAGTTGGCCAGAGCAGGGACCAGCACTGTACCCTGGCAGTCTCCAGGGCCAGCTCTCCACTGTGCCTGGTACCCGAGATCCCCACCCGTGCAGAGCAGGACCCCCCGCTCCTCAGATGCTGCTCGCATGGGCCCATTCCCACCCCTGAGCGCAGCGGCGTCAGCACCCACCCGGTGCCTGGCCCTGCCCTGGCGAAGGCGTTTAGCCGCAGTGGGACAGGCCTGGACCCTGCCCTGGGGAGCTGATTCCCCCAGTAGCTTGGAGGTCTCTAGAGATGGGAAAACGGAACCAGGGTGGGCACAGAGTCCCATTGGTGGGAGACCCTGACCCAGGACACAAGATGTCCACTCTGGAGGAACAGCACAGGGTGGGGCTGTCGGGGGGGCACCCTGAGAAGGAAGGAGGGGTGGGGTCTGTCTGGCCTGTGGAGCGAGGGTCTGGCTCCTGCCTGGAGATGCCACTTCCCCCTGGGGTTGGGGCCTGTGCCGCCTGCAGGGGCGCAGGTCCAGGTGAAGAGCCTGGGGTCAGAGACCCCAGGTTCTGGCTTCACCCTGGGTCCCAGGGTGTGACCTCGGGTTTGATGAGAGCCCTGGGCCCCGCACTGGCCCAGCTTTTGGGCGGCCAAAGGGAAAGCCAGTGACCAGGGCCCACACGCTGCCCGATGTGGGACGCACCCCCCGTTAACATCACGCCTGTTTGTGGGGGAGCCCGCCACCCCCATGTCTTTTTCCCAGACTCCGCTGTTGGCACGGCCCGACGAGCAGAAACACTGGCTGCTTTATGGGGAGAAATCTAATCGGGGGATGGCAGTGGGGGGGGTCCCAGCTCCCGGTGGCCCCAAGCCAAGCCCGAGGTGACTGTAGGGTGACGCCGTCTGTCTGCCTCACTCGCTCCAGACATCCGCCTGGCTCTGAAAGGGCCACCTGCCCACTGCAGCCTCCCACACACCTGTCCCCAGCCAGCCTGGCCCCTCCCACTGTGGCAGTCGTGGCGGGGCGGCCAGGGCCAGCGGTGGCAGCTGGCGGGCGGCACGGTGATGGGTGACCGCTCGGTCCACAGCAGCCCTGCTCAGAACCTCCCTGCACGGCGTCACCAGCCGCTGCCATCAGCCCTCATCCAGGGTGGCTGGGGAGGGTCCCTTTGGTCTGTCTCGGGACCCTCATCGTGCCCTGGAGAAGGGGAAGGCCTGAGGCCTGTGGTCACTCCCAGGACCACAGGGCAGGTGGCCCCTAGCTTAGAAATGCCTCCTTGAACTGGTCACACACCCAGAAATGTCCATCCTAGGCCCCCCCTTCTCCCCCCCCCCCCCCCCCCCAGAAACCAGGCTGTTAGCTCAAGAAAGAGGCCAGGCCAGTGCCATGCAAGCCCCTTCCTGGTGGGGCAAAGCCAGGCTGGCAGCTCAGCTGCCTGCTGGGCGTGGCCGTGTCAGCTGCCGGCCTGACGCTTGTTACTTTTCCTCACCCAACAGGTTGGAAGGTGGCGCCGAGACGGTCTCCTGTCCGAGGCTGGCCTTCATCACGGTGAGCTGGGCATTAGGGCAGCCCCTCCCCGCAGGGTCCCTCACACCCGCCAGTGGCCACCTGGGGGTGGCCGGGTTGCTGCTCACACGACCCCACGTCTCAGTTGGTGACTGAGACCAGGGGACATGGGCTGTGCCCCGAGCAGCGCAGCCAGGAGGCGGCCTGTCCTGCCACCCACCCTCAGCCCGCTGGGTCCCGCCGTCCGGGCCTGGGGGTTGAACGGCACAGTACAGCCCGGTAGGAAGGCCTACGGGCGTGGTGTGGGCTGCTGGGCAGCTCAGAGCGCTCCCGCCATTTCTCTGGGCAGAAAGTGCCGCGCTCTGACCTCCACTCAGCCACCCGTGGGCTGTGCGCCCCGCCGCCCACCACCAGGACGCATCGCAGAAGCCACGACGTCCGTCCAGACGCCCAGATCAACGGCCCTTTGGGGTGAGGTAGTAGGTTGTATAGTTTGGGGCTCTGCCCTGGTATCGGATAACTATACAATCTACTGTCTTTCCTGAAGTGGTTGTAATGTCAACGGTGGACAGCATCCAGGGCCCCGTGGGGGTGAGGGGAGCGCAGGGGCAGCCGGGGCGGTCTGGGGGTGGGGGCTGCTACGCAGGAATCCTGCAATGCCCGGGTCCTGCTTGCTGTGTGACCTCCGGCAGGTCCCTGGGCCTCTCTGGGCTTCAGGTTCCCCCTCTGACCCAGGGGCAATTGAGGATTGGAGAGACTGGGTGAGCACGTCCAGGGTTGGGCTCAGAATGGACCCTTCCTTCTCCCCACGCCGTGCTGAGAGCCGGAGGCCCCACGGGCCGCCTGTGCAGCCCCTCTCCCCTCCCTACCCCTGCGACAGGCCCCGAGTCCGGCCCAGACCCTCATCAGCATCAGGAGGGAGACAGGGCAGCTCAGACTTGGCTGGGGTTGCAGAATGGCACCCCAGGGAGACTCACGGGCTGCTGGGTGTTCCTGGCTGCTGACCTTTCCCCAGCAGGAGGTGAAAGGGGCACCCTCTGAGCACCCCTCCCCGCCCCAGGCCCAGGGCCATGGTGTGGGCTGCCCTGAGAGTGGGGAAACCGAGACACCGTCAGCACGGACCTCCTGCCCTGCGCCTGCCCAGCCCTCAGCTCAACTGGGGTGGCCACGGCCCCCTGGGCAGGGGCGGAGGCCGGCGTGGGGCAGCGGCGGGGTGGCGGGCCCTCCCGCGCCCAGGGTGCCGGCGGGGTGAGGTAGTAGGTTGTGTGGTTTCAGGGCAGGGATGTTGCCCCTCAGAAGATAACTATACAACCTACTGCCTTCCCTGAGGAGCCCAGTGGCACGAACCCGCGGGGGCCGCCCCCACCCACCAGCTGCAGCCGGGCGGGAGGCTGTGGCACCCACGTCTTTCCAATAAAGTCTGCTCTGACAAGAGTCTGGAATCGGCCCTGTTCATTCTCGAAGCTCAGGGGCGGGCAGTGGGGGGTGTACCTGCCTGTGGGAGCCTGAGGGTCCACGGGCTGGCCCGTCTGCCCCGGCCCGTCCGGCGACCTTCAGGTCCTTCTGGTGGGTTGAGTCTTGGACCCTAGACCCCAGCCCATTCCCCCACCCCTGTCCTCATGTCCTCTGAGCACAGGGCAGGGACCCAGGCCACAGAGGGAGGGTCTCAGCCAGCAGCTCCCAGGGTGGGCTCCAGGGCCACCTCAGCACCTGGCACTTGACCACAGCCTGTCCCCACTGCCCCACCAAAGCCACGCCAGACAGCTCTAGGCTGGCTCTTGCTGACCTCATGGGCACACAACCGGGCATCACCCCAGCCCCAACAGGAGAACAGCTGGGACACGGATAGTCCCCAGACAGCGGTCTGGGGCAGGGGCCAGAGGAGGCCCTATGCAGCCAGAGGTCTAACGCGCCCCAGGAGGACGGGACCTGCTGAGCCGGGCACCTCTGGGCCCATGGGTGCAAGAGCCCAGGGCTTTGGCCAGACCCTCCTCCAGTGCCCTGGCCCCTCCCTGTCCATGGTGACTGTCCCCGAGCCGCACATGGCCCCGGCCTCCATCTTGAGCCTCCTGACTGGGTTCTGGTGGTCTCTCCTGGAGGGGCTGCTGTAGGACGGGCTTCCCAGTGGGCACCCATCGTCCCTGCTCTCATCCTCTGCAGTGGAGCCGTGGTCGGGGAGAAACTTGGGCACTGCCCCTCTCCCCTTCCTCATGCTGTGGTCAGTGGTGGGCTGGCCACTTCTGTCCCCGGAATGTCATTTCTGTCCTAACTCTGGCTCCATCCTGGCTCCCATCAGCAGCCTCGGAGCGGCCCCTCCGCCCTCCGGGCACGCTGCCGCTCTCCAGGTGCAGCCCTGCCCTTACACCTGTGGGCCTCGCCTGCACCCCCTCCCCACTCACCATGGCTCTGATACACAGCCTCAGCTCCAGAATGACCCCAGCTCAGGCATGGCCTGCAACCAAAGTAGCTCTTGTCTGTGGGAGTGGACTTGGCCTGTGAGCTCCCTGGGGAGTCTGTCCGGCCTCTCCTCCTGACCCCCCACCCCATGTGCCCCCCATGAGCAAAGCCAGGCTCTGCCCTGCAGAGCTCGTGGCCTGGTGGGCCGTATCCAGAGACACACAGCAGCCACCCATTGTTGTCAGGACAGAGACGGCCCAGGGACTTGGAGAGCCCTGAGGAGCCCTGCAGTCAGGGGCGGCTTCCTGGAGGGGGCGACACCTGGCTCGCTCGTGTCCCTCCCTACCTTCCCGCCAACCAGCCCCTGGGGTCTCTGCCCACTGGTGGTCCCTAGAGATGGGGTGTCGGAACCCTCCCAAAAGGTGGGCCTGGGGGCCTGGGGCACCCACCACGTGTTCCTCGAAAACTACGGAAGCAGTGAAGCCCTGGAGCAAACTGGCTGAGGCGTCAGCTTGGCCAGAGCAGCTGGTCGGCCTCCGTCCCCTCACCCAGCACTGGGGGGCCCCCAGGGGGCGCAGGGCTGGCTTTGGGATGAAGGCCAAGGGCAGTCGCTCTACTCAGCAAGCCTCACTTTCCATCACTTCACGGGTGCTGTGAGGACGTCAGGAGATGTGGCGGTCAGAGCTGGGCTCTGGTGGGGTGCACGGTGGGGACGAGGAGCATGGGGGTGCTCCCAAGCCCTGAGCCGCTGCTGGGCACCTGGCACCCCCTGCTGCCATACTCGGGGAGTGGCTCCTGGTGGGGCTCAGGTGGGACCGCAGGTCCCCTCGGCTTCTGGGGTGTCCAGGGTGGGCTGTTTCAGAGGCCTGTGGGCCCCAAGGTCCACGGGAGCCATCTCGACCTTGACCCCCTTAGGAGCTAGTCCAGCAATTAACTAGAACCTGCTGCCCACAGCCGAGCCAGGGCCACGTGGCACCAAAGGACAAGGCCGTCACCCAGAGCCAGGGAGAGGGGGCAAAGGCCGGGATCTCGGAGTGCCCTCACTCGGGGACACATGGCCGACTGGCCTGTCCACATTGGCTTGGAGGGCATGGAGCCGAGGCCCAGCACTGTCTGGGGCCCAGGAAGCGCTTTCATCCGGGATCCTTTCAAAATCCAAAGGAAAAGGGAACAGCTCAGTACGGAACACACCTAGTATAACTGATGTATAGGTGATACCCTCTATGCTGTGGATGTCGTAACACGCAGCGTGTGGGCTGTGCGGCGTCAGTAACGATAAATCCAGCCTGGGTTCTATTCGTCTTATCCCACCGAGTCATAAAAGCCGAGGTGCCCAGCCCAGCACGGCCATCACCACGCATAGGCTCCCTCTAGCCCAGCCAGTGGGAGGCCGGGGCTGTGGCCTGCGGGCCCCTGCAGCGGAGCTGTGCGCCCCCCAACAGCGACACCGTGTGGCGGCGGGAGGTAGTGGTGGCCGTGAGCCTCCAAGCCCTGTCTGCACCTCCCAAGGCCACACCGCATTGGGTCTGTCCACTCCAGGGCCTGTAGCTGTCCTGTGCCCCCCCCCACCGCTGCCTGGGTGCTGGCAGAGACAGAGCAGGGACAGGCGGAGTGCTGGGCCCCTTCCCTGGGGTCAAGGAAGCCGGCCAGGCCAAGGACTTCCCGTGTGCCCAGGCCACCTGCTTTGCCCGTGAGGGTCCACTTTAGCCAGAAAAAAGGGGCCACCTGCACAGCCTGTGTCTGGGCCCTGCTCTCCCAGAAGGAAGTGACTCGACCTGTGCTCCAAGGTGGCAGGCCTGTCCCTGGTGGCCCTGAGCCCCAGCCCTGCGCCCTCCCAGACCCGGGGCCTCGGCACCCACACGTGCTCAGAGCAGCGGGGCGCGGAGCAGGCGGGCAGCCAGTTCCAGGAGCGAGGAGGCGCGATTCGCAGAGATCTCCGCAGGGCCCGGGAGCCCGGCAGCTGAGGGGTGCAGCCAGAGGGCCCACCACCCACCCAAGGGTGCAAGCTCAGGCTTCGGGCAGTGCCCAGCAGGCCCCTGATGGGGCTGGGGGTTGGGGGGGCACCCGCCCCCTCAATGGCAGTGTCCCCAGGGGCCTGCGTGGCAGCAGGAGGGCCCCTGGCCCACAAGCGTTCGCCCCAGCAGCCTGTGAAAGGCCACAGAGGGGCACAGGGGCGGGAGACCCCCCACAGGAAGGGTCTAGTTCACCCCCCACCAGCTTAGTGATTGAGGGCAGTCCTCTGCCCCTCCTAGCCCACCTAGGCAAAGGGGCCTGGGGGTGAGAAGGCGGGCTACCTCCCCGCTCGGTGAGCCAGGGGACCGCAGGCGTGGGCTGGGCAAAGGCTGGTGGGGCCGGCAGCAGCCCGGAGCAGGGAGATCAGGCCCCAGCTGCTCTTCTGGACGGAGCCTGAGAACAGGAGTCGTCACAGCGGCCTGTGGCCCGGCCTTGTCCTGCAGCTCTGCCTTTGCCAAAGGCCTATCTGGCCACCAAGAGGGGAGACAGCCCCAGGGGGGCCGAAAGCCTGGGAGGGGGTGGCCACCGTGCTCAGGCCAAGGCTGGCAGCGGGCAGTGAAGGGGGAGGTTTGAGAAATATGGGGAGGTGATACCAAAGGGACCTGAGGTTTGACCGGAGTTGTGGGGGTGCAGTGGGGGAGGCCCAGGCCTCTCCAGGTTGGTTGGTGGACAGTCGGAGACAAAGCCAATCTGGGAACAGGTCGCCGCAGATGAGGTTTGGGGCTGAACTTGGGGGCCCCGATGGGCTGGAGTCGGGGCCTTGGCCCCTGCAGAGTTCCTGGGGCCTACCGTGCAGGGAGCCAGACCGGTGGGCCCGTCCTGCATGCCTGCCCACCCTTCCTGGGCTCCGGGGGTCACGTAGCTCCCCTCCTGCCTTGCCCGCAGGACCCAGGCCCAGGGCCCTGCTGGAGGGTGGGGCGGGACCATGGGCTGGGTGTTCCGAGAAGGCCCCGAGGAAGGCCCGGGGCCAGGAGGCCAGGCAGCCACTTTCCTCTTGCTAAGGGGGACCCTGGGGTGCAAGGCAGGAGTCTGAGCAAGGGGGGCCTCGGGGCAGGGCGGAGCCTGGTCGTGTTTGCTGCTGGTCAGAATGGAGGGGCTGCCACCTGCTGGGATCCCAGCTGGCTCCGAGGTGGGTTGGGGGCCGCAGGGTGGGGCCTCGCCGAGCCAGGACAGACACCGCCTCTGGCAGAGGGCTGCACAGGCCCGGCTGTGCCCCGAGTCCCTGCGGGGCTAGGCTGGGTCCCCATGTGCCTAAGCCTCTCGGCCAGGGTCCCAAACACAACCAGAGAGAAAGTGGGCCCTGGCCTCTGTTCCTGGCCCAGGCTCACCTCCCTGGGGGACTCGGGGAGTCTCTCACCCCTCTGCGTGCCTCCACTTTCTTATGTGCGTAATAAGGGGGCGTCCAAACTGGAGGGACTGCTCGCTCAGGATAGCCTGGTCCTGGTCCAGCCTCTGCGGCAAGGCCCAGAGTGACCACCAGATGGCGCCTGGTGCTCCCTAAACCGTGAAGCTGCAGGCTGGTCACAGCCACCCCAGGCAGAGCGCCTTCTTCTTTCAGGACACCCTCTGGGTGGGTGCAGTGCCTTAGTGGCTGTGGGGGAGGGGTGTAGGGGCCCGTGGGACCTCCCACCATCTGTCTACACTCACCCCGCTGTGGCATTGACCCACATCACCTCTTCCTCTCTGAGCCTCAGTTACAGAAAAGGACCCCACCCCTCCCACTGCATGCCAGCCCCTGCAGATGGGGTGTCCCCAACAGGGCCACCCCGCACAGTGAAGAGTCCAGTCCATGCCAGGCTGGCTGCCCAGCCACGGGGGCTGGGACGGCAGGAGAGGGCCCAGGAGGAAGGCCCCGGTGTCCCGCCAGGAGGCAGGAGGTCTGGGTGGAACCCCAGTGGTCTCCTCTGACCCACCGCAGGTTTCCTGTCCCCATTTCCCAGACACGACACACCAGACACATGTCCTGGGTGTCGCAGTGGTGTCCCCTGGACAGCCTCCCTCACCCTCTCTGTGTCCCTTAAGCCTGGCTGTGGGGTGGTGTCAGGAAACGCTGGGGGTGCCAGCATGGTCTCCGATCAGCAGCTTTGGGTGGTCGCCACCCCCTAGAGGCCCAGGGAGCCTCCTCCCCAAGGGAGTCCTGGGGTTGCCTCACCGAGCCAACCCCAAAAGCTCAGCTGCCAGGAAACCCCCAAAGCCCTGGGCTCACAACCACAGGCTGGTCTCAGGCTGGGCCAGGAGCGTGGAACTGGCCGGGGGCAGCTGGGCACGTGCCACCTGACAGCTGCTGGGAACCAGGCACATGTGGGCGTGGGAGCCACAGGCGCCTGCCTGGCTGGCCTCTGCCCCAGTGGGGGACAGGCAGCCCCGCCAGTGGGGTTGCCCCACCGGCAGTGGGTGGGAGCGGCTGCCAGCACAGCCCCGAGGAAGCCGGTGGGCGTTGGGGGAGCAAGAGGGAGGCCCAGCCAGGCCTGGTGGACTCAGCTGCTCCCACAGACGCCAAGCCAGGCGTGCTCAGCTGGGCAGCCCTGACCGGGAGGCCGGGGCTACACGGGCTCCATGGGTAGAGCAGGGCCACTGTCCTGCCCAACACAGGGCCCGGCCAAGGACAGCGTCCAGCACATCCCAGACGGAGCAAACTGAGCCGGGCGGCAGCTCGTCCTCCGCCACCGGGCTCACAGCCTCAGCCGTATCTCCCCCAGCCTCAGGGGCCTTGCTTGGAGCAGCGTCCCTGCAGCCATTGGGGGTGACTGCCACCTGGGCTCTGCTGGCCCTCCCTGCCCCTCCCCCCTGGCTGCCTCCACCCAGGCCCTGCTCTGTGGCAGCTCCTCAGCCTCCACTGCCCACGGAGGGCGGGCAGTGTTGTGTCATGTCATGTGACCCTCCTGTGGGTGCCCTTTTGTCACCCCGGCTTAAGGGTAAGAAACCTGCCCAGGGTCCCACAGCCTGGAAGAAGCCCCTGGGCCCCAGGCATAGAGCACAAACACACGTGTGGGCTTCACCTCCACCCCGACCCACCCCCCAGGCAGGAGCCCAGCCTCTCAGCTCTGGGGAGCTCCCAGCACCTTTTCCTCTCTGCCCTACACGTGTACCCACACCCTCCTGAGTCCTGGGACCAGGCACCTGTGGAAAGCTGGGGGCAGGGGGTGGGGCAGCCTCAGCCCCAGAGCAGCCAGAACAGAACACACATCCCCTTGAGGGGCGCAGCACACCGGACAATGGTCCTTCAATTGTTTCTGCTGGGCGGTGACCAGGAGGGGCAGGGACTGTGCCACAGGATCGGGGAGGGCGGCCTGGGGCCATGGAGGCTGAGGGGGCCTGAGTGAAGGCTGAGGGAGAGAGAGGGCCTGCCCGGCAGGGGCTCTGCGGGGAAGAATCCCCAGGGAGCTTCGTAGGGCAGCTAAGTCCTGACTGGGGTTTTGTAGGATGAGTAGGAGTTTGCCAGCTACGGAATCAGAAAAGGAATGAGAGGCTCCCCCACTCCCCCTCTGTGATGACATCTGTGTGCTGTGGGGGACTGTGGGGGTCTGTGGGGGTTGCTACACGCTATACTGATGGGCTGGGGGACCTGTGTGGGCACCAGGGACCGCTCATGCTAAAAAAGGGAGGTTGGTTCTAGAGTCGGTCTCAGAATCGATGGGGAAGCTCTAGTTGCCAGTGACAGAAATCCAAGCGGAACCAGCTGAGGCCCAGAAGGGTACGTAGGAGCTTACAGGACAAAAACACCCAGGGGTTGGGCCCGCACCAGGCGACGGGGGATCAAAGGGTGTCCTTGGGGCTCTACCTCCTTCATTTCTGCTGCCTGCTCTCCTTGCTGTGACACCCCAGCTCAGCTAGGCCCTCCCTGAAGCCCCCCGATACACCCCAGGGCCTCCATCTCACCCTGTCACCCCTCAGAAAGCGCCTTCCCCTCCCCCAGTAGTCCTAACAGAGTTGTGGAGTGACCTCTGATAAGCTGTCCTTGGGGCAAACAGATGCTCAGTCTTGACCCACTCACTGGCTGTGGGTGCTCACTGGCCAGGCCATGGCCTGGGGTGAGTCGGCCCCCAGGGTTGGCTGGAGGGAGACGGGCAGCGATTCCCTGTGGCTGCCCCTCCTGAGACCAGCACTGAGAGCAGCGAGAATGGGCCCCATGAGGGCAGGCTCTTGGCAGCCCCCTTGAGCTATAGAGGACTGGGGCCACCCCATCACTGAGTCAGCTGGGACTTCCTCCCTTCTGTCCCCCTGAGCCAGTCTGAGTGCTTAGCTCTGTGTGGGCCTGTGTCCCACCTGAACCGTGGGTTGGAAGAGGAGCAGCACTCATCTAGGCCACTGTGAACTTGGCCGTGACCTCTAGGTGAGCAGGCAGAGGACCCCAGGAGAGCCCCCAGCAGCCTCTGGGGAGGATGGTTACCCTCTGCCCCATTCTACATACCAGAAACCAAAGCACAGAGGGTTCTGTGGCCCCGCTACAGGGAGCTGGGGGTGATGAGTCGGGACAGGCCAGCAGGACTGAGCCGCCCAGGTGTGGCCTGGGTCCGGGGCCCTGCTCTGGTTCCTGCCCCTGCCCTGGACCTTAGCCCCTTCCTGGGGAGGGCCAGCAGCCCACTGGGGGTGGACGCCTTCACCATGTACGTGCCCCCAGGGACTAAAGGGCAGCATTACATCACCTCCCTCCCAACTCTGTCAGGAACTAGGCCCCTGGCCCTTCCCACCCAGGCCAAGGGCCCGGGCAGGAGGCCGCTGGCCCGAACCCAAGGGGGGCGGGCGGAATGTTGAAGCCTGCCTCACACCAGCCAGGCGGGGGGCCTGCAGCCCGCATGCCTCCCAGCAAGGCTCTCACTCCGCCCCAGTGTCTGTTCTTCTGGGGGGGGCACTCTCCCAAGTGAGCTCAGGGACGAGGTCACCCATATTCTCGGCTCTGACCCCCATCTGGCACGGGTCAGAGGCCAGGGGTCTGAATCCAATGTGAGCCTCCCAGCCTCGTAGACAAAAGGAAGTCTGAGCTCGTGGGTTAGGAGGCCCTGAGCCGCAGCCCTAGGAGGCAGGCGATGAGGGGCCGAGCCAGGCCCACGGTCCCCCTCGCTGCTCAGCGGCTGCTCCTTGTGCCCTGGGGCTCCCCGCCCCTCCGCTCCACATGCGGCTCCTGGGTGCTGCCACCCAGGGAGGGCCACCGCTGGAGGCTCAGAAGAGCCCCTTCCTACTCTGGGGAGACCCGCACTAAATGGATGACCGTCGCTATGGCAACAGGGTCCAGGCTGGAGCCCTGGGGCTCTGTAGCCTCTGCCCAGCTCGGAGTTGGCATGCTGAGTGTCTCCCAGACAGACGGAGCAATATGATAACGTCTGGACTGGGCTCTGAGGGGTGAGTAGGAGTTTATCCTGGTGGAGCACAAGCCTGGGCAAAAAGGCTTGTGTGTGTCTGAGGCCGCCCCAGGCCGTCGGACACTCCCTTGTGCGTGTCACTGCCACCGAAGGGGTCAGAAGGCAGAGCAGTGGCCCGGTCCACCGGGAGCCAGTGTCCACTGTCCCCTGCCGTGGCCTTGTGGGAGCCCCTGGTCCTGTGGCCTGACTCTCTGACAGAGCCCCCGAGCCTTCCTCGGCCGCCAGCCCCACCCCACCCCCTCCTCTCTCCCAGCCCTAGCCCCCTCCTCCAGGAGGCCTCCCCTGACCACCCCGAGCCCAGGCCGTCAGGAATTCCTACCCACCCTGGCCCTCATGCCCCACCCTGGACCGCCCACGTGCCCCCCACGACAGACTGCACAGATGAGGACGCTAAGGCCAGGAAGCATGCCAGGGTGACCCAGAGTGACGCTTCCAGCTGGGGTGGGTCAGGTTGAGGGCCCCCTCCCCCCAACCCGAGGCCAACTCTGAGAACAAGGCACAGAGCCCACTCAGGTGTGGTGCTGCCCGGGGCCGGGGCAGGGCTGGCCAGGAGCGGCACCCTCCTCCGCCCCTCCATCACCCCAGGAAGAGGAGGGGGAGGGGCCCTCCGCCCCACGCGGCAGAAGTTCCAGGGCTAAAAGCAGAGGCACGGCTTGTCCGGGCGCTGCGTTCGGCCTGTGCCAACTCCCGGGCACAGCTGAGCTGCTGGCCTTGCCACGGGGCGTGGGGACGCAGGCAGGAACTGGCTTTGGGGTGGGGCCTCCAAGGGGTGGTCAGCTCAGGAAGCTGGTGGCCTTCTCAAGGGTGGGCAGCCAGGCCAGGGCCGGAGGCCTGTCCACTGTCTCCTAACCCTGACCCTCCTCTTACTGCGTCCCCTGGGCCAGCCTCCGGCCGGGCGGGTGGGAGCCCCTCCTGCAGGCCTGGCCCTGAGGGCAGCTTCCCCACGTCACCCCACTTTATCGCAGGCGTCCCCACTTCCCAGCCGGGAGACAGATGCTGGGCGAGGCCAACCCCAGGTCTCAGTGCCAAGACGGGGTTGGAAGTGTCTGCTGGACCTAAGGTCCCGCCCACCACTCACTGCCCTGTGCAGTGATGGGGGGCAGGGTCAGCTCCCGTCTCACAGACGGGGAAACTGAGGCCTGAGGTCACACACTGACGGGGACGAGCACTGGGTGGGCGGCCTCAAAGCCTGCACTCCCTGCTGCCTGCCCCACCTCAGGTCTCCACATCCTGTCCCAAGGAGGGGGCCCATCTCCGGTGCGGTCAGGAGCACACTACCTCGTCGGGGGGCCAGGCCCCAAAGGAGGTGACATTGTGGGGTGATGGCAGCTGCAGAGAGCACATGAGGGTCACGGGAGATGTGTTGTCGCCTGCTCGGGGTTTGGAGGGCTTCCTGGAGGAGGTGACATGGCCACTAATCCACGTCCTTGGGGACAAGGAACCGAGCAAAGCAAGGACTGAAGGTAGGGAGGTGTCCACAGGTGAGGGAGCACATGGAGGGCGCGGGGCCTGGAAGTAGCCCAGGTGGCCCGCGAGGCCGTGTACGGAGACCTGGGGCTCTCCGCCCCTGAAAGTGGCTCTGCCCCGGCCCGGAGCTTCATCTGGCGACTTTTCTCTGCCTGCGTGCTGGACAGTGCTGTGAGCAGCAGCCCTCTCTCTGACCACAGGCAGGAGGGCGCCTGGGGTCCCTCGGGGTCAGGGGAGCACCAGGGTAGGGTGATGTGGGTGGGTTGTCACAGGCAGTGCCGTCCCCTGGAGCCACCAGGCCAGTGGGCCCCACTCAGTGGCTGCGTGGTGTGGCCCCGAGAGTCAGAAGGCCAGGCCAACACCACACCACGGCCAGGGCCGGCCGGGGCCGGAAGCCAGGTCCCTACACCTGTGCTGAGCCAGCCGCCCCAGGCCGGGGTTTCCTGGAGCCCAGTGGGAGGCCACCCCAGGCCGTCAGCCGCTGGGCCTGGGTCCTGGATCCTGGGGGTGGCGTGGCTGGTGGTGGTGACGGGGGCCCAAGGACTGCTCCCCAGGGTGGGCAGGGTGGGTGGACGGAGAAGCAGGTGGCCGGTGTGCTGTGGGCCCACCCCTCTTTTAGCAAAGGAGGCAGGGCCCCGGCTTCCAGCCGGGATGGCTTGGCGGGAGGCTGGGCGCCTGGGCACTGGGCCAGGGTCCGACCGTGCAACTCCAGACCGAGCTCACGGGTCTGCTGCCCCATGGAGGGCACCACCGCCACAGTCTACCTGGCCGCCCCTCCCTGGCCTGGCACCTGGTCATCCGTCTCCCCGGGCTCTGAGGGCAGATGCAGCCTGACCCTGGGGCCCCGCTGCTCCAAGGGGGGCTCAGGGGAGCTCATGTAGGTGAGGCCCCCAGTTCCAGCTCAGCATCCACCCATCTGTCCCCTCCCACTCATCTTCACCCCTGACCTGCCCCCTCTCCCAGGACAGAGGCCCAGGCACCCTCTCATCTGTCCCCCTCACCAGACACATCCTCCTGCTAAAGGCCCTCTGCAGCCGCCCACGCCCCCTCCCAGCCCACCCTGTCCCGAGGCTGAGGGGACGCTGGTCCTGGCGTCCCCAAGGGGCACAGCTGCACTTGGGCCCCTGGACCCCAGACCTGAGCCCCCAGTTCAGATCCCAGCTCCACCAGTCCTGGCCGTGCAGGTATCCCTGCCTCAGTTTCCTCCCCTGCAGATGGGGTCATCAGTACCACCCCACAGGGCCAGGGGAGGTGCTTATAAAGCCCCCCAGGTGCCCCTCGGAGCGTCCCCCTGCCCCAGCCTCGGCCGGCTGCACTCTGCCCAGAATGGCCCTCGCTGCCACTTGTCCCTGGCCTCTCGGTGCCCCTGCCCTGCCGTGCTGCAGCCCCTCCACGCTGTCCCCACCTCCTACAGACCCCCGGCGTCTGCTCCGGTTGCCCCCACGGTGCCCTCCCCTCCCCACCTCTTCCATGGAGTGACCTTTTCTGATCCCCTGTGCTAAGCCCTGGCCTGGTCCTCCTCGGGATCAGGGCCAAGGTCTGGGTCACTCCCCTCTGTCCCCCTCCTCCCTGCGTGCTCAGTGACCCTTCGGTCCCCCTGTCAGGGGACTGGGGACACTTTAGGACAGAAGCTTTCTTTTGCAGCAGAGGGAAGTCTCGGAGACATTGCAGGTGGCACAGCGACAGGCTCAGAGGTGCATTCAGAGGAGGGTGTGAGGGGCAGGGGAGCATGGCGGGGCTGCTGGTGGGGGCAGGTGGCAGCCCCACAGTCCTCACAGGCTCGGAGGCCCCGGAAGAGTGGGAGGGCGAGGAGACTCTCTAGCGCTCTCAGCAGAACTGACCAGCAGGTGGCGCTGTTGGCCAAGCTGGAGAGCACAAGGGGGGGGCCGGGTGAGGGGGCGCTTTGGCAGCCTGGGGGTTCCTGGGAGGAGGTACCTCAGGTGGCAGCGCACTGGGTGGTTGGGCTGCAGATAGGCCTGAAGGCACTGCCCCTGTGGGGTTCCTGGAGCCAGGCCGGGGCTGGGGGTGTGTGCCCAGTAATTGGAGAACCACCCAGACAGGGCTGGGGCAGCGGGGGACAATTCCCCAGCCTGAGCAGAGGCCACACGCCCAGCGAGGAGCTGAAATGACTTCAGAGGCTCGTGTCCAGGTGAGGAGGGAGGGGCCCAGTGCGTCCCAAACACGTCACCATGTCGAGGGACAGAATGGACACCCCCTGCGAGCAGTGTGGGGTAGTGGGAGCCGTGACTGGCAGTGGCTGCCCGGCCACCAACTCTGCCCACCCCAGGCCCCTCCTAGAAGCCACTTCTGAACTCCCAGGCAGCCCCAGGCAGCCAGCAAGGCAGCCGGCAAGGTGGCAGTGGGGACAGCAGCAGGACAGGGCCCCCAGAGGCCGGCCTGAGCAGACGGCACAGGCCCCCACACGACGCTCCCGCTGGACATCACTGCTGCAGGCTCTTTGATCTTAGGTCAGGCTTGGAACCTCAACAGCCAGCAAGATGCCCTCCAGTGGGGGCGGTTGGAAATAAGCAGCGTTTCGGTCAAAGGTGCTGGTGGCGGCACCTGGGAAGCACCCCAGCCTGCTGACCTTGACTTTGCAGAATGCAAGGCTCCCGGGCCTTCGATGTCTGAGCAGACAGTGTGTGGGTGGAGGGCCGGCCTGGGCCCGGGCTGGCCGTTGTCCTGGCCCTGTCTTCACGTCTCCCTCCCGCTACCTCAAATCCCCCAACCCTCTGGCTTGCCGAGGAGTGAACACCAACTCACGTGTGTGCGCACACACGCAGATGTGAAACCACACCACACATGCCTGTGCACACAGACACGAGCACAGGATGCACACGGATGCACAGGTGCCTGTGCATTTATGAACATATGTGTGTTTGCACACGGGCACGCACACACAGGGGCATGTGTTCACAGGCTCAGGGGACACAGGTACACATGCGCACACAGCCACACACCTGCTCGTGCTCACAGGCCTGCACAAGCACATGCACACATATGCATTCTTGTCCACACCTACCTCCCCACCGTGGCGGGCGTGGCCCTGAGCGGAAAGCCAGGGAACGCGGCTTCTGTGCCCATGCGACTGGGGAGTGTGAGGGTCTCCCACACCCGCCGGCCTGTGGCTAGATGAGGAGGTGGGGCCATGGCCTTGGTGGGGAACAGGGGGCTCCCCGCTCTCTGCTGTGAGCAGCATATACTCACTCAAAGGCCAGACAGGCAGCGAAGGATGAGCTGTCTTCCGAGAAGCCCCCGACTTCCCAGGGCAGGTCCGGGGAGGGATGCAGGGCGGAGCCCTGGCTGTGGCCACCCCCCACCCTGGCGCTGGCTGCGCCCACACTGCGCCAGTGGCGGTGATTCGCTCGGGGTCACAGCCTGCTGAGGCCAGGGCCCCTTTTTTGTTTTGGAATAAATACCACTTCTGTGATGCGTTAGCAGAGAGAAATGGAGGCTTCGAGGAGGCAGGCAGGGAGGAACTCCGACTGTGTCCCCTCCCCGCCACCGGGCCAGCGGACGACTCATTGTCCAACAAGTGTGCATGGAGCCCTAGCACACCCCAGTGACGTCGGGGACACGGCCCCAAAGGAAACTCTCTCTTGTAAACCGGTTCAGTCCAAGAAACAGCCCACCGCCCCCTGAGCAGGCAGGTCTCTCCTCAGCGCCACGGGCCATGACTGGGGGAGGTTCTGGAGACATTGCCACTGCCCCCTCGCCGGGCCGGGGGCAGAAGGTGGTGTGGAAATAGCAGGGAGCCCAACGGCAGGCACTCGGCGGCAGCTGGGCTGCCTGGGCTTGCCCTGCACGGGGCCTCTGCCCTCCACCCGCACAGGGGGCCTCTCCCTGGGGCCCGCTGCCTCCCACCGTCCCCGGAGCCGTCCCCAGATCCTGGGGGGCTCCTGTGGGTCAGGGTCGGAGAACGTGGCTGGGCCCACGAGCTCAGGGCACAGATGGGCCCCCTGTGGAGCTGCGTGTTAACTGCTCAGAGCTGCCTGGGGGGCTGCGTGGGAGGCCGCTCGTGGCCTGAGGACTGGGCTGCGAAGGGCAAACCGCCCTGAGAGACTGTGGGTTGTATCACGTGTGAATATGCTGCAATAAAACGGTCCGTTAAAAGAGAAAAGAAACATGCCCTGACTAGTATAGCTCAGTGGATTGAGTGCGGGCCTGGGAACCAAAAGATCGAGGTTCAATTCCCAGTCAAGGCACGTGCCTGGGTTGCAGGCCAGTTCCCAGCAGGTGACGCACAAGAGGCAACCACACATTAATATTTCTCTCCCTCTCTCCTTCCCTTCTAAAGATAAATAAATAAAAATTTAAAAAAGAGAGAAAAGAAACAGCCACCCGCTGAATTCGGGGCAGTATCAGAGACTGTGATCCCACAGGGATCCCACAACCTTCTACTAAATCAGATGTCTGAGGGTCACAGAAGGTTTTTAAAGATCGGGGGGCTTTGAACATGGAAATCGCTTTTATAAATGTGTGGTGTACGTCAACATATGGAGGACTTACAGCGTTACTTTCATGTGGATTTCTAAGTATTTAAATCAGCCGAGTTCTCCCAGAGGAGCCTGGGGCAGGGCCTGTCTCGCCCACACGGCCTCCTCTGTCATCAGGTCGGGGACCTGGGTCCTGCCCTGGGGTCCCCGGGGTCCTACCCTGAAGGAACCCGTCATCCAGAGGGTTCCAGTTGGACCCCAGGTCCTGCGGGGGCCCCTCCTGGCCAACTTCTGGGGCTCGCTCCCGACGGGGGCCAAAGTGGCTGCCAGGGGCCCCGAGTGCAACTGGGAGCTGGACTCCTGGTTCCCTAGCGTCCACCCCAGGGCATGAGTGGGTGGCCCCTGGGGCAGCCAGCCCCCGGGGTCCCGCCGTGCCAAGGATTGGCCTTCCTCTTACGGGAGCGTCTGTTATCGCTGCTGGTTTCCAGCAAGAAGCCAGAGCGTATTTTTAGATCCAAGCGGTGGGTGGGACTGGGGAGGCACTGGAGGAGCCAGCAGGCAAGTGGGAAGGTACTCGGAGTGCCCCCTCCCGGGACACTGGCCGTCTGGCTGCTATGTGTGTCCGGAGCCGGCGTGGGTGACTTTCAGCGGGCCTGGGAGGGTCCGGCCCAGATAGGGAGCTGGCCCCCGGAGGCCGATCCCAGGCCTGCCCACACTTCCAGAGCCCGGGACACTGATCGTAATTCACTACCACGGCTCAGCCAGGACAGTCATGTGTCTGCTTCCCCGAGCGAGGCAGGAAAAAATGCGTCCCTTGTGGCCCTGGCAGCCAGCTTCTGGGGCACGTCCCGGTCACACCCCCAAGCACTACTCAGAATCTGCGGTATGCCAGCCCAGCCTCTCGGCTTACAGTCGGAAAGGACACGGGCGGTCGTGACTGTCCAAGGTCGCGGAGTCCAGCAGGAAAGTGGTGGGCACAGCGGAAAAGCAAGGACACAGGAGCCAGGCCGTCGGGCACCGGGCCCAGGCCTGCAGCTCCAGGGACACGGCTCAGAGCGGTGGGTCGGCCCTGGCCTTTGTCTGCACTGCCAGGAGGGGCGGCTGCCTGCGGCTGAGCAGCACCGGGGACAAGGTGCCCCGCCACAGTGGGGTGACACCGCCGGCCTCCAGCAGCGGCCACGCCGCCGGGGACCCCTGGCTTCCGCCCTCTGCCCAGGAACAGAGGCAGGAGACTGCTGTCCTCTCTGCTAAGGGGTGTGCCACAAAATCCTGAGTAGCGACCACCTCCTTGTGCCGGGTGATGTGGGGACACTTGGGGCACTGGGGACGGAGCAAGACTTCGAGCTGCGTGGGGCCCGAACCGGAATATGAGCCTGTGCGTGGAGAGTAACTGTCACCAGCAACAAAAGTGGCAAAACGAGCCCCCACATCCAGTGACACAGGCTAGGTCGTGGGCACCGACTCTCTTGAAACGGGGGCCTTTTGGGTAAAAAAAAGATGTCATTTTAAAAATCATGTGTAAAGCCCCTCAGAGTGGTCAGGGCACTGGAGAGCCTGCAGGCCCAGTGGTTGGGGACAGTGGGTGCCCGGAGACCGTGCCGCAGCCAGGGCTGCCCAGCGGTCTCTGCCCATCTGGAAAGGTCAGGCCTTCACCTTGGAGGGGCAGGGCATGTGCAGACCAAGGTCAAGGTCTGAGGACTTTAATGAGGGACTCTCCCTCCTGTTAGGCTAGAGTCCCTAAAGGCCATGCTAGGGGACAAAGGGTGCAGGGAAGGGCCCTGGCCATCGGGCTGAGGTCTGGAGCCCGCCTTGCGGTCCAGAGGGAGCCGGCGCTGGGTGGCCAGCTGGGAGTCACAGCTGGGTCCTGGGCACCTACTTAGCCATCACTTGATTGGTTTTTGGGGTGGCAGGGCGGGGCATGCTTTAAAATTAAACTCAGCACCAACACCCACCTGGGTATATTGGTTTAGCCTCATGCTTCCACCTGGGGAAACCAAGTGGCCGGTTCCCACCCCAAGTCCGTCTTCCCCACCTGCGGTCCAAGATCCCCACCTCCCAGGGTGTGGCCCGGGGCCTCCGGTCCTCCCGTACCACGCACGGGCTTCTTCTGGAGAGTGCTCCAACGTGGACCGGCGTCCCACCTGCGCCCCGCCCCCTCCCCTGCCCACCCAGCTCCCAGGCGAGGGCCCCTCCTGCCCTGGCCCAGGTGGGGAGCCTGTGCCCCATCCGTCAGCAGCAGGAGCAGGCGTGGCGCCTGTGGCTCCCCCGTCCCCCAGGGTTTCCTACTCCACGCTGCAGGTCTCCACACGAGCCCTAGTGCTGACTTGAGAGTAAACACAGTGAGTCAGTCTGCGGGAGGGGGCTGGGCGTGCCGGCTGGGGAACCGGTTCCGGAGGCCTTCGCCATGCGCCCCGTGTATCTCAGTAGTCGGGCCCGCAGGTCCTGGGCTTCGGTTTTAGAAACAAACGTTCTAAACCACTTTGTGGACTGACCCGGGGCTGCCCGGCCAAAGCCCACCGCCCCCAACCACCTGCTCTCAGCCCTGCGTCTACAGCCTAGTGACTAAGAAAAGTCACTTTCCACAACAAAAGGCATGGGGGGGGAGGAGATCTGTCAAAAGTCCTCTGTGGGTCCCACCTCCTGGCGTCTCTGGGCCACAGCGGTTGGGGAACAGTTGTCTTGGGCCACACGTTAAGTACACAAACACTAACACAAACAAGGACAGTCTCATCATGTTTTAAGTGAATTTACAATTTTGTGCTGGGCCACATGCGGCCTGTGGGCTGCCGGTTGGACACCTCTCACAGGTGAAGCTTCGTAGAAAACTGTCCACCGGGTTCCCACTGCTTTCCCCCATTCTGCCCAAACCAGAGTCACTTTGCTGAATGTGGCCTGTCCCTTCAGGGGACTGGGGAGCGCCGTCCAGTTGCTCACTGCAGTGAAAACAGAGGCTGCCAGGGGAGCCGCGCAGCCCCTCTGCGCCCTCGCGGGGTGGCGGGGCCTCTGCGACCCAGGCCAGGCCCGTGCTGGGCCCTGGGACCAGGACGGAGCAGGGCGAGGGGCCCCTGCCGTGGGTTCCGGATGCCTTGACCGGCCGGCAGGACAATTCTATAAAAGGCAGGTACCAGAGTAAGTCTGAGGGTCCTGTGAGGAAGCAACCAGGGGACACCTGGTGCCAGGCTGGTTTCAGAGCTCAGTTTGTGGCGGCTGGTTTGGGAGCTAAGCCAGGCGGGGCCATCACAAAACAGCGCTGGACTAGACAAACGCCGCCCGGGAGGTGGTGGCAGGAGGGCGCACCCCGAGAGGGCTTCCTGGAGGAGGCGACCCTTGGCAGAGCCCTGGGCAGGCGGGTATCACATCTCGGATATGGGCACCTCCTCCACACTCCCTCTAATTCTCACCCAGCACCTATGCCCGTGAGCCTTGCTGCCCCATTTTACAGGCGGGGAAGTTCAGGCTGAAGGTCAAGTCCTTTGTCCCTTGTAGCAGGAGTAAAAGGTAGAACAAGGCTTTGAAGCCAGGGCTGTCCGACCCTGCATCCCAGGTTCCGTCACCCGTTTCCGGTGGGAGCTGGGGGCGGGGCCGCAGGCAGAGGCAGCAGCGTGCGCACCTGCACTGACCAGGCATCTGAGTGAGGGTCGGCACTCCGTGACTTCTCTCCACACCCCTCTCGGACCTCACCATTTACACTACATGGCAGGGCGGGTCGTGGCGTGAGGGGGGAGATCCCAGCCTGGGCAGAGACACTGCAGACCAGACCTCCATGCAAAGGGAATGTCCCTTACAGAGGGAATTCACTCCACATCGCTCTACAGTGACACTGGGCCACCAGGTTACAGAGGCCCTGGTGCTCCGAGTCCTTGCTCTGAACTGGACAAAAGACATCGCTGTCCCAGCAGCCCCTGTCCCCTGCCCTTAAGACAACAAGGGATGGGACAGCATGTGCTGACGAGGAAGGTGTCTGGCCCTGGGGACAGACGGGGGGAGGGGCAGCGTGGCTTCCCAAGGACCACAGGGACACATCAGAGGCCCGCACCCAGGTCTGTGGCCTTTGCCTAGGGGCCAGCCAATCATCAAAGGGGCTGAGTGTCTAGACAGTGGCAGCTGGTCCTGCAGGAGCTCCCAGCCCCTGCAGACCTCAGTGCCCACGAGCCCACCACCTGCTGCTTTGGGAAGAATTAGTTAACATGGATCACTCAGTACGTGTCACTACGTGACGGAGTCAAGTGCCACTCCCCACCAGGACACAGATCACTCCCTGGCTGGGGTCCACCTTGTACCGCTTCCCCTCTCCCCACCTGGAGAGGGCCCCTCTCTCCTGTCGCTGGCCTGGCCGCTGTCAGTGCCGCCACCCCCACCCCACCCGCAGCACCGTGCTCCTGGGTCTGCCAGAGATAGCCGGGGCTTCCGGCCTGCACCTCCAGACCAGACAGCAACCTCTGGGGCAGCCAGCGGCAGGTGGGGATGCAGGTGGGGCCGCACTCTGAGGGTCCGGTTCGGGCGCCCTCTTAGAGACCTTGGCCAACAAGTTGCTTGATTTCCTCGCCTGCAAAATGGTGGCGAAGCCAGCAGCCTTGTGGAACTACTGTGAGTTCCGTGCAGAGTGACATGACTTCACTACCTGGACCCATGAGGTTTTGCCCCGGTTGCTAGGGCGGCAGACACACGGGTGCCCGTGGCTGGCCCTGCCGAGGCCCGGCCACGGGCCAGGGAGCAGGTCCGGACTGACCGACAGTGAATTCTGCCTTTTCCAGTCTGTGTTCCTGGCCCCCGTGGACTTCCACCTCCTGACCTGAGCGCACACTTCCAGGAGACCAGAGATCATCGACCTGGCTGGTGACACCCTGGGAGAACACACTCACTTCATCAGGAGGTTTTGTAGATCAGCAAAGAGCAAAGAAGTGACCCAGGGAGGCCTTCGACCGTTCCTGGAACAGGCTCACCTACGCGGTGGACAAACAGACCTCAGCCTGGACTCCAGACCCGGAAAGACAAGTCCCCCCGGCAGTGGCCAGGGTCAGCCGTCCGGCCTCCCTCTCTCTCTGACACAGAGGGCCAACACCAGCTGCACACACTCTAACTTGCTGCCTAGTCTCAAGTGGCAGACCCTCACCATTTCCTCTGAATGTCCTGGCTTTCTGATTCGGGGGCAGGGTGGGAGGCCACAAGAGAGATCTTAGGCTGCTCTGGTGGGACTGGGCAGGTCACTATGTCAGGCATTGCTCAGCGGGGCAGGGGACTCTGCAGAGCCCCCTCCTCTCCTGGGCCCTGCGTCTTCAAGCTTAGAAAGCGAGAACAGGACCTGAAAGTTTCACTAGCACCCAGTACCTGGAAGGCATGGACTAAGGCACACATGCCCCAAACACTCCCATTATCCATGGAGGCTCTGAAGAGGAAGTCGGGTGCCGCACACACGCTTTTTCCAGAGCACTAGTTTGTGCCCCAGGTTCTAGGGGACGTTCTGCTCAGTCCCTGTCCAGGAGGCTGTTTCTGCTGTTCAGACGCAGAGGAAGGGAGGGAGGGACTTCCAGAAGCTGGGGGCAGGGCAGGGGTGTCCCTTGTGCCCATTCCTCCAATGTGGGCTGCGTCTGAAGGTCCTCATGGCAGACAGGGACTCACAGTCCCCCAGGGCAGCAGGATGCGTCCATTTCTGCCCAGGATTCTCCTCTGAGAAAAGTCTTGCCCTTCCTTCCACTTTCTACCTGGGCAGGGGCGGGGGTTGGCTGAGAGCATTATTCAACAGGACAAATTTCAACACAGGTATGAACAGCAAGGTTTCTCTCCCTAAAACTTCGGGAGCCCTGAGCACCCAGGAACATCCCTCCTCTGTGTCTGCTGGGTGCAGCCACTGCCAAACCCTGTGCAGGCTGTGCTGTCCACAGTCCGAACAGTTCGCACCGGGTCTTTCCGACAGCCTGATGGAACTGGATTTATGACAATCCCGGTGCATCTGGGGACAGACGCCAACACCCCTGTGTTGGAACTCTGGGTGCTTGGCAGTCTGGGACCTGCAGTATGTCAGGTGAGGTCTCGGAGCCTGGACATGGCGGTCAGCTTCCTTCGCTGCTATACCCCTGCCATCCAGCAACGCAGGGCCCTGGATGCACAAATCAATAGTACGGGTGCCTGCCCCGCCTGTGTGAGATCCAGGATATAATGTGCACCCGTCGCCTCATAAACTTGGACACATAATATGAAACCTTGGCAAGTGCCATAAAAGTTGGGCTTGTCAGTGTGGGTGTGGGGGTTTATGTGGATGTCTGCAGGCTGGGGCAAAGTTCACCACGGGAATGGGGCTAATCAACACCGGTGAGTTTCAGGGGCCTGTGAAAGAGCGGAGAGGCCAGGGCTCCAGGGTCTGCAGGGCCTCTGCCTAACACAGGGTTGGTTCGGAGGGCAGTTTCCTGCTCAGAGTAGGTGTTCCCGGGCGCTGGCCTCTACAAATAGAACAGTGCGGGATGGTGAGGGGGGTGTGGGGAGGAGGGCTGGCATAGCACACATTTCGTTCCCAAAGGCGGGAGTCCTGCTGCGCTGGCGCCGGGGCTCCGTGCATTCCTCCCTGGAGCTCAGCGTCGCAGCGCGAACGAAACCTCTTTGCAGCACCTCCCACCCCCGTCCCCGTCTCACAAATGGCTGTTGGTCCTCGACCTCCCCGTGGGCTGGCAGAGGCCCAGCGCCTCGGCGGGGCAAAGACGGCCCGTGCCCCGACGCACCGGAGGAGAGGGCACGGCTCTACCGCAGCCCTGGCCAGGCAGGGGCAGGTGGTCCGGAGTTGGCAGCGCGCCCCCCTGCCCGTCCTGGTTGCCCTTTGCCCATCTCCGCACCCGGCCTGCCGGCACCTCGGTCGCCTGTTGACGCGCCCTCCCAGCTCGCGTTCCCCTTCTCCTACTGTTGCATCCTGGGGTTCCGGGGACAAGGTCTTTCCCCGCCCGCCCCGCACCCCGCGAACCCCCGAAACTCGAGGGCACAGTGCCTCGGCCGGTGTCTAGGCCAGCTCCTTGTACAGACCGGCGGGAGTCCGGTTGCCGGGGTGGGGGAGGGGGGCCTCGCTAGCGCAGCCCGGGCGCCCGCGGGAGCCCCCACCCGTCCCCAGCCCAGGGCCCACGGGCGCTCGGACTCGAGCCCCATCCGGCGCGCGGGTTCGGATACGCGCCGAGGCTCAGCCGCGCGCGGTGTCCCATCGCGGCGCCGTACACGCCCGCCCCGTGACCTTAGCGGGCTTTCTCCCCCCGCCTCAGTTTCCCCACTGGTGCAGCCACGAGGGGCACGAGGAGGGAGCAACAGACAGCGGCCCCGCCCGCCGCGTGGGCAGCCAATCGGGCGCCGCCGTCCGGGGGTGTGTCCCGCCTTGGGCCGCGGCTGGGGGGCCCGGGGGCGGGGCCGGAGGTCCGGGGCGGAGGGGGGCGGAGGGGCGGAGCTCCTGGGCCCGCGGCCCGCGCTGCCCCGTGGGGCTGAGAGGCCGAGGGGCGGCGCGTGCCGCGGGGGTGCGGCTGGCACGGGAGCGGGAGGCGGCGCCGGGCATGGGCTGGGGACGCGGCGGCCCCACGGCTGGGGCGGCGGGCGGCGGGGGCGGAGGCGGCCGCTAGCTCCGGGTCGGGTGCCGCCTCCCTCGGCGCGCTCGCTCGGCGGACCGACAGGCGACGGACCGGCCCAGGTGCTCGTGGGGCGAACCGGCGCGCGCGGGGTTCTGCGGGCCTGGCGGCCCCCCGGCCTCGGGACCCGCGGCGGCGGCGGACGGGGGAGGGGCCGCGCCCGGCGGCGCATGCGCGGGGCCCGGGGGCGCGGGCGGAGGGCGCTTGCCGCGGGTTCGCGCGGGGGAGCCCTGGGCGCAGGGGGCCGCCCCCTGCTCCGCCTCCTTCCCGGAGCCCAAGCGTCCGCGGCTGTCGCTGGGGCTGGGGGCTGCGCGGAGGTCGAGTCCGGGACCTCAGAGACACTGGTCCTCTGGTTCTTCCCGGGAGGCAAGGCCCACCGGGCGGGGCGGCCAGCGTGCCCTCCCCTCGCAACGGCGGAGTTTGGGCGTCACCGGCAGGAGGGGGCGTTTCCCGAAATCCCGGGGGGTCCCCTGGGCTAGGTAGCCGGAGGCCCGGACAGTCGGACCGTCAGAGTCCCTTGCCAGGCGGCTGCGGTCCGAAAGGAAAAGCTCACTGGCGGGTTAGTTGACAACCTTTGAGGAACTGTCTGACTTTGCGCCCGAGCACAGGCGGACGGCCGGGCCGGGCCGGGCGAGCCCAGGGCAGGCTCCACCGCGTGACTCCTTTCCGAGCCCCGGGCCCCCGTGGCGTCCGCGCCCAGCTCCCTGGGCCCTGGCTGCGCGGTCCTGGGGCGGGCTCAGGATGGTGGCTCGGAGAAAGCCCAGAGGGTCGGTTCTGCCTCACGCCCACCCACGCTAAGAAGGGACAGCTGCACGCCCGGGCTTTCCTCGTCTTTTTGAGTTTAAAGGAGGGCCGGCGTGCACTAAATGTCAAGGCTCTTTCTGAGAAAAGTCCGTGGTTGTATAATGGCTTTGGGTTTCGCGGGGCGCTCTGGGACCTCCGGAGCTGCGCGTCCACCCCAGCTCCAGCCCCTCTCCCCAAACCAGGGGGTCCCCTAGATCCCAGGGCTGCTTGGGAAGGGGTGGGGGAGCATGGGTATGGGGAGGGGCCCAGGGTTCCTGGGAGCGACCCTGCTACACTACTGCCTTTGAAGAAGCGGGGTCACAGTGACTTTCCTCGTCCAAGGTGGTGGAGCGCTGGGGAGAATCCAGAGGACATATCGTAACTATTTCCTCCTTTACTTTCTCACTGCCAAGGCCAGTTAAAGGCCCTGCCTCCTCTGCGAAGCAACAGTTTGTGGCAAGACAAGCTCAGTACCAAGACGCTGTCATTACAGGTAAATAGAAGGTTTGATTGACTAACGTTTCCAAGCCAAAATGTTTACATGTTTACTTTGTTGTCCTACAGACTAGCCATTTGGGGGTTAATGATTACTTCGTGGTGCAACGTGGGATATATTTTTAGTGCTTTGGAAATAAGGCAAATATGGGCAGATGCCCTTTTAAGTTCTGAAAACTTTCTTATGTCAGTTTGACTAGGGACTTCGTGGCTTGGTGGCAGGCTGGCTCCATGTCACTCAAAACTAGGCAGGAGAGCCGTGAGAGATGTTCCTCCCTGGCAGACACTGCCGTGTCTGACACTGACAAGGACCAGGCCGTTTTAGTTGCACTTTGAACGTGAAGCAGGTGGCCCGGTGGGACAGTCGGTCAGGTTGAGCACTGCCCTCCACTAGGACGGGGCTGGCCTGGAGAACTGGCCGGATGCTGCCGATCGCCTGGTCACTGTCCCCAAGGGGCTGGACAGTGAGCTTGGCAAACCCTACGACTTCAAAGCAAAAGCTAATTAATAGACAGCAGAAGAAAACGTTTCTTTCTCTTCTATTTGAGACAGATAATGAATTATTCCATAATCATAAATAATTTTTTTTTACTAATTGTCATTTGTCAAACTCGTAAACAGATTTTTCGCCATCACATGTGTGCATGAAAGAGGACAGAAAGGGAAAATGTGTTTCTCCCACATACACTGCTTTGTAACCTGCACTAACCATTTGGTTCTGAAAAACATTTCTGTGTGAGTGAATTTGTGTTTCACCATTTAAAATGTCGATATAATATTCCACGGTGCTTAGATTCAGTGCATAGTTAGCCAGCCCATAGGTATGGATATGTAACAACCGATGTTTTCAAGTTTTTGCAATTCTGTAAATATTTACGGAGCAGCTGCCGTTGAGCAAGGCAGCCGTGGATCTGCTCAGGAAGCCGATTTTTATACCAGAATCTAAAACAGAAAGGTCAAGATGGTCTTCTTCATCTTAAGAGATGGAGCCGGAAGGGGAAGATGGTGCAGAAGGGAAGGTGTTGGCCGTGACATTGGCTCCTTCCTGGCCTGCTGTTGGCGAGCCTCTGTGTTTTTATAATTAATACTCTTTAAGTAATCGTTTTAAACATTTGAACGAAACTATTTCTTTGTTTCGTGGTAACGGATTCCACACACCCCAGATTCTCCTCCCCCTTCCTCCCCCACAGCCCCTGCGTGTGAGGCTCTGTTCGGTGTAGCTAACGGGCCGGGAGTCTTCCCTTCCCAGTGGCTGTGGGTTGCGCATTTACGCTAATGGCTTGTAGCAGGGCGGCGAGAAGGTGTGGCCTGCAGAAGACTTCCTGCTAATCTGGAAGTCGAAGGCCCCTGTTCTTATTTTTGCTGTTCGGGGGCGTGGTAGGGAGTCCGTCCTGAGCGTTGCATCGCCCTGCCGCGGGAAGGCATGGTTTCTGTCTGTAGGGTAGACGTTTGCCGCATTTGTTGTTTCTGCCTCACGGATTACCGAGAACTAGCCGGCTCTGCTCTAAGGCCGGGTAGTCCGGGAAGACAGGCAAAGAACTTTAATTTCCAGCCTGGTATCAGGTAGTTTGAAGGTAGGAACCTCACAGGAAGGGCCCCGTGGTCCCGCCAGGCGGGATCTAAAGCGCCCTGGTGTTTCTGCGGCGCGCAGGCAGTGAGATGCGTGTGGGGAGGTCGCGTGCAACACGGATTTCTGTTCTGTGAGTCACAGACGCTGCATATCCGATTTGCTTGTGACCTGGAGGTGCCTTCGGTATTTGCTTCCCGGTGTTTAATGGCAGCGTCGGGTGGCAGTGATTTCGAGGGGTCCAGAAGAGTTCCCCCCTTCGGAAAGGGGGGACGCACCTCCCCGCTGGGTCAGGCCTGCGTAGTGGTTTTTGTGGCCGAGCTGCGTTTGTTTTGAGGACAGCTTACGGTAACGAAAAAGGGTCCGAAAGTTGTGGTTTGCATCAGGGAAGCGGTCGGTAAGTGGACACCAGGATTCCTGTCGTCCCCTGGGTGCTGCCCGCCAGGCCAGGGGTCCTGGGACCTCTCTCTCCAAACTGCCGTTTTCTCTCCAGAGAAAGGATTTCCCCTTCGTTCCCTCTCTCAGAAGGGTTGGGGGGGCTCAATAGTCGTGTCTTAGGTCGAGATTCTCGGAGAATGTGGAAACCCGGGGGCAGCCCGGGAGGTGTCTCCGAAAGAAGCCTCCTGCCACCTGTCTGCCCCTCACTTTGCCGCGTCCGACACCTGCATTATTTTCAGTCTGACCATTTTATGATTTTTCAAAGGCTTCCTGAAAGAAACACACCTCCTGCGGCACGGACAGGTTTTTTCCATTTGTGAACAGGTAAACAGCAATTCTACACCCGCCAGAACCAAACCACCGTGCGCGGCTGGGGTTTCTCTGAACGTGGGGAAGCCCTGGGGCCTCGGCGGCCACATCTCTGGCGTTGGCACTTACCCCGGTGTCTCTGGTGTAGCAGTCCATACGAAGCACTGCCCTCGTCCCAGGAGGGCCTGCCAGAGACAGGCTCGGCGTAGACCTCAACGGAGTGGGCACAGCTTCCCCCCGCCGGTCCTGGGTGCTGCTCTGCACCACGGCCCCTGTCGGTGGAACAGCCCCCACTGAGTCGAGCTTGCTCAGAACAAAGTAGTCTCGCTCATTTTTGCCCGGCCGGTCCCGCGCACAGAGCAGGTGCTTCTAAGTGTCCATGGAACAGATAAGTGAGGAACAGAATTGAATCCAACAAGTACCTATTGAGAGGCCTCTGTTTTCTACACCTCTCAGATGCGGGTGGCAGCTGGCGGGACTGGGGGCGGCGGCGCTGGAAGTACAGACAGCGGGCCTACCCACGGCGGGAGGATGCCCCCTTGGCCTCTCTCAGCTCCCTGGTCCTTCAGAGAGCGAGAGCCCACTCCTCCCCAAGGACAGGGTGCCCCACCTGCCGTGCTGGACATCTGTGGGGGGTCCCGGTGCACCGATGTCGTAAGGAAAGGATTCTGTGCGTAATTATCATTGGGTTCTGGGCGTATTGTGCATTTAATAGATTTTTCATGAGATGGCCTGAGACTCTAATAAAATGGTCTTTCTGTAAGATTATGGATTCCAGTTTCAAACGACCGCCCCAGCAGGGAAGGGCATGTTTTAGCCGTTGTGAGTTGGAAGTGCTTGTATTGAACAGGGCAAGGGTCCTGCTGGCCTCCCAGCCAAGTAGATAAGACCCGCACGGGAGAGAGGACAGCACACCGGTCGATACCTGTGTGTGCCGGCCACGCAACCACCTGCTCTCACATCGTCCTGTTTCAAGAGGCTTGTACGCAGGGAGGAGTGGTGGTCTCCTCGCCAGTCCACTCGCTTCACACAGCGAGGACACCTCTGGCGAGGCGTCCCTGTGACCTGGAGGGAGAGGCAGGGGATGAAGCTTCCTCTGCCTGGTTTGAGGTTACAGTTAAGGGAGTAGCATAGATAGGGTGGTTCCCCTCTTTTCCATTTTTAAGTGTGAGCCAGGCCCCAGGTTTCCTCGCGGCCACTTGTAACCGAATGAGCCTGTGGTTGTGTGATAACCGCACCGAGAGACAGGCTGCCAAGCACCAGCGAGAGACCCAGTTATTTAGAGACTGACACGTGGACACGTCCCTTTCCGAAACACTCTGATGCTGACCTTATGCGACTGTGTAAAGGCATAGTTACAATCGAGCCCCGCGGCTTGTCAAGCACAGGATTGTGGGGTCAAGTGACAATCCAATCTCGACGACCTGAAAGCGAGTGTTCTTCTGTAACCCAAACATTAAATGGGCTTTTTTTTAATCAGAAGAATTCTTAGGGGCATTATCAGGCAGCTGTCACTTTGGACAGGTGACATCTGGGTGGCGGCCAGCTCCAGGACTCTGCTCCCCTCTCTGACGCTGAGCGAGCCGGATAAAGTCGTGGCCGCGGGCTCATTTTAGCTCATTTCCTGGGCCCCGGACTAGTGTCTCAGTCACTGTCTGCTCCTGTTTCTGGTTGCCTGGCTCTGCACCGGGGGAGGGGCTCGTGGGCAAGGAGATGGAAAGACAGATGGTTCCTAGATACGGGCGATTCGCTTCACGTGGAGCCAACGCCGCCGGAAACGAAGAGCAGGACGTGGATTTCGGGAGTCGCGGGGGAGGGTTTTGCTTGAGCGCGTGAAGGTCTTTCCACTTGGAAAACGTGACAGGCCATCAGCAGATGTAGCTTGGAAGCGCCGTCCGCCTGCCGGAGGCCCGAAGCGGGCAGGCCAGGGCGAGGGACCTGCAGGAGACCACCCTGGTCTGCTCCTTCCCTCGGAAGAACGCACCGCAGAGAGACGGCATTTTCCGGAAAGGAAGGCGCTCACATGTGGTTCTCAAATCCTGAAAATGCACCGAGCCCGCTGTTTCCAGTGAGGGCTCCTCAAAGAGACAGGACATTGTTTAAAAAGTTTAATCGTGCAAAGATGTCGACAGCCTGCCGAGAGCTTAAGGGGGCGAGAGCCGAGGAGGAGGCTGGGAAAGGAGGAGGGTGAAGAAGGCGAAGTGCTCACTCGGGGAGGGAACCGCCTCTGAGGCTGCGCTTCCTGGACAGGAAAGTCCGTGTAGACAGGCAAAGATGAGCCACGACAAGGGAACGTGGGGGTGGACCGTTGGGGCCCACAGCACTTGTCCATTTCAGAGAGGAAGAAGGTCTTGGAACTGGGGAGAAGGTAGGTGACAGTGTCTGCGGTGGCCAGTACGGGGGTGGTGGTGGCTGAAGGGCTGCCGGCCCCCCGAACAGCCCGCTCACTGGAGGCCACCGCCACCATCAGCCATGAGGCAGGAAGTAGCCCCCCTGCTCTGGTGCATGGAGCCAGGTGGCAGCGGTGGGGACAGCACTGGGGATGGAGAAAAGCCACGTGCTCGGTGTGGTTCTCAAAGTTCTGGCCCCTGTGTATACATATCGACCGAGAAGAGCAAACCAGGGTATTTCTTTCCACTCTGGAAATGGAAGATTATTGACATTTTTTCCCTGCTCCAAGTCTTTACTTAGATGCCTCTCCACAAAGTTAGCTTCCAATGTCTAGGTCAGAAGTCTAAGTGAAAGTGAATATTTAACCACATTCAAGGACGGCTGATAATCTTCGGTATGAACAGAGGTGCCAGACATATGAGAAAGAAGGCTCTAGAAGGGAAAAAAGCCGATACTCCCATGGCTGACTCATGGATGGATGACAGGGCCCCATACCTAGGAAACGCTCGGTCACGCTGTTCTGGGCGGCCGGACTCAGCCGTGGGCTCTCCGAGTGGGAGGAGCCGATCTCCTCCAGAAGAGGTTTCAGGAAGCCACTGGTCCAGCCTCTGGGCCAGAGCTGCTGGTTCCTGAGTGTGAACCCTCCGAGAGGCAGGAGCAAGCAGCTGAGCGCAGAGCTCAGGGGGGGGCGTCAGTTTTAAGAGGGGAGGCTGGGACTCCAGCCCCTCACCTGCTGTGCTGAGACAGCTGCCGTCTGTGAAGCTGCTGGGCCGTGCCCTCCCTCTGCCAGCACCGGATCTCCACGGGGCTGGATCCAGCCTCGTCACCTCTCTAGAGGCCCCTACTCTTCTTGGCCACCGTTGTCATGACCTTAGGCCCTACGTTCCTGACATCGCCTAACCCTCTGAGAGGCTCGGACTCAGCCTGCCCGGCTCTGAGTTGCCCAGGGTTTTCCCTTCCCAACCCAGGTCCTCCTCCCGGTCCAGGGAGTGGCTTCCCACTGGGGCCGGGGAGGCCGAACACGAGAGGTGGACCACTCATCCCTGCGGCCTGTGCCTCAGTGTCCTCACCTTCAAGCCAGGAGAATGCCGGGCTGTCCATGAGTGGTGGCACCTGGCACATCTCCAGAAGCCTGTGGATCTTTCTTTGCTCGTTGTGAACTATTGGCCTTAATGTGAACCTGTCTGCGCTCACTTCCCTGTGCCTATGGGGATGGGCGGGTGTGGCCCTGGATTTCCGGTGTCGCCGTTCTTTTTGGAGCCCCCAACACTCCCGAGCCCTGACCCTCTGCCCCACCTTCGCCCCCACAAGCTCTCCCCTTGAAGTCTCAGCCTAAAACCATCTTCTTAGGGAGACCCCCCGAACTGCCTGCCCACGCCAGACCTCCGAGGCGAACACTCAGCCCTTGGAGCTTTCCACCTAAAACATGGGTGGTGTGCTGTGTCTGTTCATGTGGCAGCCGTATGCCAGTCCCTCTCCCTGTGAGTCACAAACCCTGGAGGCTGGGGGTTGGAAGCCATTGCTGCCTGGCTCACCCTTGGCCGTTTGAGGTTCCTTCAAGGCGTAGTTAAATGCCACCTCCTTCATGAAGCCTTCCTTGATCCTGCCCCAAACCAGGTGCAGAATCTCGTCCCTCAGAGGCCGCTCCAGCGGTCGGAGTCTGTGGTCACACCGGTCACACTGCCTTTGCTGCAGCCATTGTCCCCGATTTCTTTGGTCATTTGTGCCAGAGCTCATTCATTTATTTGCACATCCTTACTGAGCAGCTATTGGGTGGGCCAGGTAGTGTTCTGGGTGCTGGGAAAGCAGTGGGAGGTGGCTGCTGTCACTGCCGGTGCTGAGGGCACTCGCGTGTGGCTCCCGGGCTGAGCCGGTGGGCAGCACCGGCGTGCCTGGGCAGAGCCTTGGGGCCAGCGTGGTGGGCGGGCGGGCACCGAATTTTAGCAGTGACCTGGGCGTGCGGCTCCATTAATATTTGTCTTGAAATTCAGAATTACTTTTCACTAAAGAAACCATGTCGCAGGAGAGGAGAGAGTGAACAAAAATTACACAAGAAATTTCAGGACCCAGTTGAGTCCCGATTATTATCTTAAGGACATTAAGTGCCTGCGTGAAATCCCTTTGACCCACTTAGGTCAGCAGAATTAAGTCTGAGGTGAACGCTAACTCCAGTCCTACATGTAATGACCTGTCGCCAGGAAGCGTCGTGCGCACGGTCGCGGTCTGCCTCCCCTCTGTCTCGATAGTGCCCTTGGGGAAGCAGGTAGGCCCCTGCGCCTGCGTCAGCCTGGGAGGCGCGGTGGCCGCTCTGCAAGGCGGGCTCGAGGGGCCGCGAGCTGCCTGGTGTGTGCCTTCAGCTCAACACCATTTGGTTGACAGACGTGCAGGAGGCGAACTGTTCCCCAGACAGGCTGCTTTCCCAGGACAATAGGCAGGGAGGGGCGTCAGGCCTTCGGAGGCAGGCAGGCTTCTTGCTTTGTGGCTGGGGTGACAGGGAGGGAGGGGGGAAGCTGTGTCCTGCCTGTGGTGTCCTGGGCTCATGTCCGGCCAGGTGGAACAGGGCTGACTGCCTGTGACAACCTCTTGCCCCCCCCGTGGGCACAGGGCCACCTTCCGACAAGGCTCCCTAAAAACCAGGCAAGGAAGACAGGGTTGAGGTTTGTTGAGTTTTACTAACATAGGGTAAAACGCAGCCTCTTTAGACGTGCCCTCTGAGACTCAGAGGAGGACCCTTGGCTGCTCCTAACTTCTGGAGGCCGTCACCTCGCATTCTTTGGCTGTAGAAGCGTCACTCCTCTGTCAGCCTCTGTCTTTGCATGGAGCTCTCTGCATGTGTGTCTGTGTCCGAATATCCCCCTTTTGTATGGATACCAGTCCTGCTGAATGAAGGGGCCCCTCCAGGGGTCCCTCCACTTAAACTAATGACACCTGAAAGGCCCTGTCCCAATACGGAGGGTTGACGCGGGTGCAGCTCCCTGGGGACACAGGTCAGCCCATTACGGGACCTGTGATCGGTTCTGCAGAACATCTTTGCCAGGTGAGGTCACGGTCCATGGGCTGCAGGGGTGGCATGCAGACACCTTTGGGGGCTGTCATTAGGTGCCACACCATGGTCCTGCCGCATGGCACTCATGTTCAACTGGCAGCTGCCACCTGCTTAGGGAGGTGTGGGACACTGAGACCACAGCACGTCCCAGTCACACTCCAGGGTGGGTGACCCAGAGGGCAGATGAATGAGATCAGATGTCGAGTTACAACCAGAGTTGCCAGGGCGTTAGGCCACTGGGGTAGGCTGGCCATCCCAGCCCTGCCAGGGCGGTGGCGTTTGAGAACAGTGACATGCCCGAAACAGCACAGGGTGCGGAGCTGGGAGGCACCTTCAGCCCTCTAGCGGGCCGGTGCCCAGGTGACAACCAGCTGTGGCAGAGGATGTGAGCAGGGGAGGGGCCAGAGGGTGAGGAGGTCACAGGGGGCCCCCTGGACTTCTAGCTCCCTGTCCCCACTTATAGGAAGGATGGATGTCATCTCTTCTCACTCCCCACATGGGGGGGCCTCCCCCGGCAACCCCTCCCCGGTGCTATCTCCAGCTAACCTGTAGGTGCGCCGGTGGTTTGTTCTCCAGTTCCCCGCCTGGTGTGCCAGCTCAGCTCTGTGGGGACAGGCTTATCTGCTGTCTTCATTCTGGGGCCCAAAGTGGCTGCAACCTGGCCCCACACAGGCGGCACTAAAATCTGTTGTGGGAACAGCCTTCTCGCTACTCGGTCACCTGTGCCCTTGGGCTTTGCAAATACACAGCCTTTCTGGTCTAGAATTTTATTCGCAGGTTGATGTTGGAGTGATCCTGCCTGACAGAGGGGATGGAAACCTTAAGTAAAGGCAGTGGGTTCCCTGTAGGCCAGGCTACGGATTTTACTGGAGAGTACAGGAATGTTTCTTTTTTGCTCTTCTTTGTAGGAAGTGAAAACTAATGAGAAAAACAGCCATTACAATGCAGAGCTGACAAATATTTATGAGCTCATAAATATTTATGAGCTGAGTAGTTTTAATACATGAATATGGGGAGCTGCATTTCTGATAATGGTTTTGTGATTGGGAAGTCAGCTTGAAAAGATGGAGCGAATCTTCCAACATGCCGAGTCCCTGGAGAGCTCATGAGAGGGTGGACGGTCACCAAACTGAGGTCTGAGGACAATGGACATGTGACTTGTAGGGCCAAAGCAACACCCCAGGGACAAAGCTGTTAAGAACCTAAGTAGCACCTCTGTGGGGCCAAGGGCCAACATTTGGGATAGAAAACCTTTAAGAAGGGAAGACCCTAAGTAACCATCTCAAACTTTGGGTTGGAATCTCAAAAAGCTGCCCCCTACCCCCCCCCCCCCCAAGGAATACAGGTGGTCTGGGGACTGACCAGCCGCTCAAGGACTGAAGCCCGGACATCTTAGTCCCGTGATTGAATTAAGGTGGCCCCAGTGGCCGGGACCCCCGACGCCCGGCAGAAGCGGACGCATCACTCTGGAGGAGCAGTAGTTACTGCCCAGCCTCTATTTCTGGGGACCAACTCTCAAGCACAGGCAGTCCTCGCTTTGCTCAGTTCTCGGAGGCACAAATTTCAATTACCGCGGTAAGTTCAGTGGCAACGCCAGTCCCCCGACACCACGGCCTACGCCTCAGTTCCTGAGAGTAGTCATATAAATTCGGTACTGTGGGGTCCCCGTGCGGTCCCCGCGCCGGTGCTCACATCCACAGACCACTGCACAGAGAGCGGATGTGCGTAAGGAAGCGGCCAATCGCGTTGCGCCTCTCAGAGTCGATCTGTGATTGGTCCCTGTGCCTCCGCCATTCATATACACACACAGTAATGCGCATGCGTCTTCGCATCACTATCTCCCAGTAAAGAAACCTGGTGACGTTTTATAGAAATGGACAAGTGGAAGGAGAACTGGCCAACAAAGATGAAAATGCTGGAAATGCATGAAAAATGGTAAGGCTGGAAGTGAAATTCGAATTAAACATAAACAGAGTCGTAGGAAAAATAGCCGCCCGTGGGGACCTGGGCTTTGCTGCCATTTTTGGGAGACGCTAGCCCGACACCGAAATGACCGTTGGCAAAGGAGGGAAGCGGTCGTGCTGAACACATGATGCCCTAGAGGAAGTGACCCCAGCAAGACACGTGGCTCTCAGCACTGGAACGCTGAGGTGCTTCAGGACATCGGTCATGCAGAGGATAGCAAGCTGACGGGACCCCAGACTTACAGAGGAGCTTGACGATTGGCTAACACATCGCGGAGACGTTCGCTCCAGTGTACGTTGTGCACTGAGAGGGCTAGCGTGGGTCCCTGCTGTTGACAAGCTTCTTACAAGACAATAAAGCAGTTTAATTTTTAGTGTTTCCAACCTTTTCATTACAGTATACTAAATGAATATTAGTTTCACTATGTTGTTTATTCCCTTACAACAGGTAATGAGAGAGTTTTCTATGTTTTGACAAACGTGTTTCAAGGTCATCAAACTGTTATTTTTACTGTTCTCGGCCCCACGTGGCGTGGGCTGTGCTTTGCGTGGCCTGGCGCTGCCGCACACACCAGGACTGGGCGGTGAGGACACGCAGCATGGCTGGCCAAGCCTCTCAGGCGAGACACCCTCGAGGGCCAGCAGAAGTGACAGAGGATAGAAACGGGCCTTCGTGACTGAGTCCAAGGCGTGTGAGGCACAACCACTAAATAACCACCTGAGCTATGTGCATGGAGAAGACTGGGAGTTTGGGCCAAGCACTAGATACTGTATCTTCACAAAGGACACTGACTTGAAGAATCCGGTAGAAACTATAAAACTGAAAAATGCGAAAACTGAAATGGCACGCTCCATAAACAGACAGGAGAGCAGAGTAGACACAGCCGACGACAGAGTTGGTGAGTTACAGCAGAGGTCAGAAGACAGTGCCTAAAATGAAGCGCACGGGACTGAAGAACAGAAGGCAGGGCCTGTGGTGGGGAGTTCCGCCTGATGGTGGATCGGCGCCCTCCGAGCTCAAGACGCAGAGCATGGGGCACGAGCGATACTTGAAGAGACAGTGGCTGTCCTTTGACTGGTGACATCAAGTCACAAATTCAAGAATTCGAAAGAACTCAGCAGAATTAAAAACAAAAAGTCCATTCCTAGACACGTGATTGGAAAACTGCTGGAAAGAGCAAAGACAAAGAGATACTCTTTAAAGAAGCCAAAGGTAAAAAAACAAAACCAAAAAGCTGTTACTTCAAAGGAGCATCAATTCAGAGACGAATTCTCAGCCAGAACAGAGTAAGCCAGAGGAGGATGAAAAATTTCCAATGAGCTGAACACCACGTTGCTTCCGGAAAAACGGGTGAGAAGCAATGGAGCATCGGTGCCTAGAAGTGCTCAGGGGTGGAATGCATGGGACCTGTGCAGAGAAATCTACAAAATGGCCCAGAGAGACGTGTCAGGAGGCCCAGACACATGACAAGTCATGCTACGTCTGGAAGCAGAGACACGGCGACGTCCTGCTGGCAGCTGCTCCTGTGATGGTTTACGGCTGCGGGCCAATCAAAATCGCACCTTGACGTGCCTGGTGGTAGAATTCGACGAGCGGATTCTACAGTTGTGTGGTAGAGGGGAGGCTCAGATGCGGCTGAAACATTAACTTTGAAGAAGAACACAGTTGGAGGCCCTCGACCACCTGACATCCAGCACTGTTGTAGAGCCACGGTGACTGAGACAGTGGCGTCGGTGTGGGAACACAGACAAGTGCAGCAGAATAGCTAGTCTGGAAATAGGCCTGACGTATTTGGCCACTTGGTTTTCAACAAACTGATGAGTGGTAAGGGGGGAAAAGGCAATCTCTTCAACAAATTGTGCTGGAATCGGATAACCATGTGCAGAAGAATGAACCTGGAGCTCATCTCACACCACACTGAAGAAGAAGGGGAACTTGAACTTGCAGGGGATCACAGACCTAATTGCTAGAGTTAAGACATCTTAGTGATTTGGGGTTTGGCAAAATTTCTTATACATGATTCAGAAAGCATAAACTATAAAAGAAAATGGTATTTCATCAAAGCGATAAACTCTTGCTCATCCAAAGACATTTAAGAAAATAAAAAGGCAAGCCACAGGCTTAGAGAAAATATCTGCAGAACAGGTATCTGATGAAGGACTTGAATATGGAATATATAAAGAACTCGTACGATTTAATAAGAAGACATGCCCTGGCCCGGGGGGGGGGGCTCCGTTGGTTGGAGCGTCGTCATACACCGGAAAAGGTGGTGCGTTTGGTCCTGGGTCAGGGCACATGCCGAGGCTGTGGGCTTCACTCCTGGTCAGGACCTGTACAGGAGGCAACTGATCGATGTTTCTCTCTCTCATTGATATCTCTCTCCCCACTTTCTCTTAAACGAATAAATACATCCTTAGGTGAGGATTAAAATTTTTTTTATTGTTAAGAAGAACACACCCAATTAAGAATGAAAGCAACAATGGGTCCACAGTCCAGACAAACTCCTCAACAAAGCGCATTAGGTGGCAGGGAAGCCTGTGAAGAGACAGTCCCCGTCACTCGTCATTAGGAAAACGCAGGTTCGTGGCAGCAGGTGTCACCGTTAGCCCGCCCAGGAGGATGGCTGAGGGTGTGGGGCCGAAGGACCCCTCCCACCTGATGACAGGTCTGTGAATAGTACAGCCACTCAGGAAAGCATTCCAGCGAATGGCACCACTGACACTGTCATCAGAAAGCGTCGTGGACCTGAAGGCGGCCAGCCCGAGAAGGCTGCCCACTGCCTGATTCCAGCCCTGTCCCGTTCTGGAAAAGGCACGTCTGTGGAGACGGTCAGATCAGTGGTCGCCGGGGCTGGGGGAGGGGGGAACAGGGGGAGCACAGGACTTCAGGGCAGCCAGATGTCTCTGTGTGATGCTGTGGTGACGTGTGACGACACGTGTCCTTGCACCTTGGTCCAAAGCCAGAGAATGCACACACCGAGAGTGGACTCGGGAGGAAAGTGCGGACTTGGTTAACAGCACCACACCGGCGCTGGCTCCTCAGTGGTAATGAGTGTCCCCCACGGGTCCAGGCTGTTGGTGACAGGAAAACCGTGGAGGGGGGTCGAGGAGGTTTGCAGGGCCTCTTTCCTCACTTTTTAGGTGAACCTGAGATGTCTCTAAGTAACAGTCTCATCATTAAAATGAAAGAGTTTTAAAGATTTTATTATTTTTAGAGAGAGGGGAAGGGAGGGAGAAAGAGAAGGAGAGAAACATCAGTGTGTGGTTGCTTCTCACATGCCCCCTACTGGGGACCTGGCCTGCTACCCAGGCATGTGCCCTGAGTGGGAATTGAACTGGCGACCCTTTGGTTCACAGGCCAGTGCTCAATCCACTGAGCCACACCAGCCAGGGCTAAAATTAAATTTAAAATGCATGTATTTTTAACCTCAGAGTAACTGTAAGGAAAGTATGCACCACTGACTTGGAAAGCTGATCAAGTCATCTACAGGAGGGATCGGAGCCCAGATATCGTAACCAGGGGGCTGCGCACAGATGAGACAACTCGGGACCGCCCTCTGTCCACAGGCCCCGTGTGCCACAGGGGCCTGGCACCCCATGCAAGGACATGTTTGAGCAAATCATGGGGACGCTCAGGACAGATCACAGCTGGTGTCAATGGCCCTGAAGCCCCTAAATGCACCCCCTCCTAGAATGTCTCCAAATGCACTTCCAGAACGCAATAGCAGCCGTTTCCTTGTGTCCTTAAGCAAATGTTTTCTCTTCCCTTTGCAGTCTTGTCACTTTAAATCGCATTCACTCTTGTGTCTTTAGAAACACCTTTGTTCCACACCCAACCTTCTCCCTGTAAAGCTGGGGTATCCTCCTGATGGGCTCTTCCCTTGGCTTGTTAGTGTAAATGAAATGAGGGCGGGTTTTGGTGAGAAAGGGAGTGGTGTTCAGAAGGCGTCGCCGGTGTTAGACCGACTCAGTGAACATTCCTTGAACAGCCGCCTTGTGTGGGGAGGAAGGTGGCCGCCGTGAATTCTGTTGAGGAGGCAGAGGTCGGTGGGTGGAAATGCCACCAATGGACCTGTGCCGTGGGTTGTGGGGACACAGAGGATGGACCGGGCCCTTCCCCGTGCGTGGATCCGGGAAGGCTTCCGGGAGGAAGTAGTACTTGAACTTCCCCTTAAATGTGCAGGGATGGCAGGCATTCCAGGCACAGGAACAGGGTAAGATCAAGGCCGGAGAGCTCAGGGTGCAGGTGGTGAACGCTGGACCATTTATTTTGGCCAGAACACAGGGTCTGCCCTGGGAAGTGAGAAAGGAGGGTTCACTCACCATCGGCCTCAGCAGGTCTTGGCAAGCTCCCGCTCGGGGCCAGGCATCTTCCTAAGCACTGAACCCCTTTCCAGCAGAGCCGACCTGGTTGGTGTGTTAGAACAGGGTCCCAGCCTCTGGGCTGTGGACCAGTACCTGGCCAGGCCTGTTGGGAACTGGGCTGCACAGCAGGAGGTGAACTGGAATGTGATGTGCTGGAATCATCCCGAAACCATGCCCCCACCCTGGTCCGGGGAAGAACTGTCTTCCACAAAACTGGTCCCTTTTGCTAAAAAAAAAGGCTGGGGACCGCTGTGCTAGAAGACGCTAATTGGGGGAGGACGGTGCCCACATCGGTGGGTGAGCCCGTCTGGAGCGCCGGGGAGGCTTGCGGGAGAGTGGCCCTTGAGGAAGGGCTGGAAGGCGGGAGGGGCCCGGGGGCCCGAGGATGGAGGGGATGGGAAGTCCCTGGGAGGAGCAGGAGACACTGTGATGGGGGAAGGTCTCGGAGAGGCCCGGTGGTGGCAGCAGCAGGCCCCTGCGGAGGGCCTGGGGGTGGGGCAGGGCCCCGGTGCCCTCTGTGGAAGCAGCCCTGCGAAGGAGGGTTCCCAGGGGCTGGGACAGCCTTGGACTCAGGTGCCGTCTCCCTCTGGCTGTCATCAGGGGCCAGGGACAGAAGCTGCAGGGTGTCACCAGGTGAATCGGCTTGCAGAGGCCCCAGGTGTGTGGCTGCGGTGGACAAGGGGGTGTGGCAGGAGAACTGGGTGCGGGGCAGGGAAATTGACTTTGGGTCCAGCCTGGTCTTTGAGGAGCCGAGTGACCTTGGATGGTGTTCATCCTTGGTCTGTTTTCTTACCTGCAAATCCAGGTGTCTAGAACTGAGGCTCCTCAGAAAAGCCCCTCAGGAGGGGCTGGAGTGACCGAGGCTGTCCTTCAGGCTGTACCTGGGGAGACAGCTGGCGAGGGGCTGGTGAGGAGGCCATCCCAGGGGTCCAGGAGCCAGGGAGAAATGCCGGGGCCCGGGGTGGGGACCGGCTGGATGAGCGTGGTTAGGAGGGAAGGAGATGCATTGAGAACGAGAAGACCACGCCACCCGAAGGACCGGAAGCTGTGAGTCTTCCAGACACAAAACACCAAAGTCACCTTAGGGCGTGTCGGGTGCGAGGCACATTGACAGCTGTCCTACCCGTGATGTGCTCTCTTGCTGCGAGGGTGGCCACATGGTAAGCTTCTGTGTCCAGCGCAGCAGAAGTGTAAATCAGTTCCCCCAGAAACCGTCCCCTGGCCCTGGGTCCTGTGACTAGACACTGCTAGGTTCCCCATTCCTCTTATTTCCATGCAGAGCTTTCCTGCCTCGCAGAAAGTTCGAGTTTTTCTTCAACGGGTCGCTTCCGTTCCCTTGGGGGCAAGCTGCGTTCCCCCTGCCTCTTTAGCACGGTGTCGTCCCACAAGCAGAGTGGCTGTGGCCAAAGCCCCTGGGTTTTATAGTTAGGAGCGTGCCCTGGGTGCTTGCGTGGCGGGGAGCCGCTTGTCCTCAGGGTCCCCCAGATTTCGTTCCTGTCTGTTTGCTCCCTGCTCATGTGGGGTTCGATGGGATCACCAGGCGTTCGGGTTTCTTTTGTGGGTGGGTGGTGGTGAACACGAATTGAGGCTGTGTAGCAGGGGACGCGCTGGCTCCCAGTAGGACGCGCGGACCGGTGCTGCCAGCACTGGGTCGGAGGGAGGGCCCGACCGTTGGAGCTCACAGAGGCTGCCGGCCCTGAAGGACCCGCCTAGGGGTGGAGCCGAGGGTCCCGGGAGTCAGGGGTTCAAGTGGTCGGTTCTTGGCAGTTCCTCCCGAAACACAACTTCCCAAGGCAGTTCAGGCAGGCCCTGCACTCTGTTTAAAATCCAAGGATGACGAAATGGTGCTCCTGAACAACTCAGCGTCACCACAGGCAGAGGAAAGTGAGGACCGTTCAGACGACGGGAGAGATGACAGCAAACTGCAGACCTGGCCCAGGATCCTGGACTTCAAGCACATGACAGGGTCAAGTGACAAAGCCTGAGTGTGAGTCATAGATACTGTGCGCCTGCTACATCTGCTGGACTTGATCAGGGGGCTGCGGTGGGTGTGAGAATGTCCTTAATCTCGCTCACGCGCACGCGCACACAGGCACATGCATACACTGTGGCTACCTACTTACTTTCCTCGTACAAACAAGAGCAGGTGGTGAGGAAAGCCAGCAGGCAGAATGTTCACTACAAGTGAGTGTGGATGAGCAAGGGCTGGCACTGTGCCTCGCACTCTTTTGTGTGTGTGCAAACTTTCCGTAAGTGAAATTACTCACAAATAAAAAGTCAAACAGCAGACAGCTAAACGGAAGAGGCGGCGTCTACCGTGTGTGTCCCTGCTCCCTTTATAACCACGCTCGAGTTCAGAAAACGCGAGGAAAAGCTCACCGACTCTGAAACAGCACCGACTGGCCTTCCCTTCCGCGCTTTTGTAAACTGGACTTTTCCGGTTTGGAGGTCACTGTAGATTCCCAGGCAGCTCTAGGAGATCATGCAGGGAGATCCCCCCCGCCCTCGCTTTACACCGCCCCCTTCCCCACGTGGTGATGTCTTGCACGACCTAGTACGACGTCATGTCGCCCCCCAGACAACCCTCAGGCAGCCATTTAACAGCCGCATGGACCCCCCACCCCCACCCACCCAAGCCCTTGCTCACCCCTGGGCACCCAATCGCTGTTTCTATCGCTTTGTCACTTCAAGAAAGTTACAGAATGAACCCCGTCATAGGGCCCTCTGGGCACCGGCCTCTTTCCCGCAGCACAACTTCCGTGCGCGTCACCAAGCGCTGGGCCAATCAGGGCTTCGTCGCTTGTCCCAGGTGAGCAGTGTTGCGGGACGGCGCGCCGAGTCTGCTGCACCGCCCTGCCCCCCACCGGAGGAGACGGGGGTGTTTCCCGTTCAGGTCGTTATGGGTGAAGCTGCCGGGCGCATTCGTGCGCGGTTTCCTGGTCTTGTTTTAAATATGTAGGCGGTGCACGACGGTGCACAGACACCGCGTGGCCGCCGCGGCCACAGCCTCGTTTCAGGACATTTTCGTCACCCCTGAAAGAAGCCACACACCCATTCCCTGCGCCCCACCCCCTGCCCCGGCTGAGCCCAGTCTACGTTCTGTCTGATTTGCCAGAACTGGGCATTTCATACAAAAGGACTCACGGTCCCTGGTCGTTTGGGGTTGGCTTCTCTCGTGCAGCATGACGTGGCCTGGCCAATGCCTCATTTCTTATTCTCTCCAGACTTACAAGGTGGAAAGCACACAGTTTATTTACCGTCTGTGTTGGTGCCATTCGGGCAGTTTCTACTGTAGGCTGTGATGGGTCGATTGCGTGGCTGTGCACACACGTGCATTCCTCCAGTGGCGGAAGGGCCGTGTCCCAGGGTGGCTGCGTTCAGCTTTCTGAGGACGGGCCAGGCCGTTCTCCGCGCGGCCGCACTGTTTCAGTCAGGAGCTGCATGCAAGGCGGCTCTCTTCCGCCCTCTGCCAGCGCCTGTCGTCGTCTCCCTGGCCCAGCCATCCTGGCAGGTCCGAGTGGCGTCTCCTTAACAACCAATGACACCGAGTGTGTTTTCCTGTGCCTGCTGGCCATCTGTACATCTTTTCGAGAAAATGTCTGTTTAAATCCTTTGCCCAGTATTTTAAAATATGTGCATTGATTTTAGAGAGAGGAAGGGAGAGAAAGAGAGAGAGACGTCGATGTGAGAGAGAAACATTTATCAGCTGCCTCTCACACACCTCCCAACTAGGGGTCAAACCTCAATCTAGGGCTGTGCCCTGAGCGGGAGTCGAACCCCCACCTTTTGGTGTACAGGACGACATTCCAAGCAACTAAGCCACACCAGTCAGGACCCATTTTTTAAAAAGTTAGTTATTTTTGGAGATCGAGGAAGGGGAAAAGTGAGGGAAACATCAGTGTGCGGTTCCCTCTTGGGCACCCCCTACTGGAGACCCAGCCTGCAACCCAGGCGTGTAGCTTGACTGGGAATCGATCCCATGACCCTTTGGTTCACAGGCTGGCACTCAACCCTCTGAGCCACACCAGCCGGGATAGGGCCCAGTTTTTGTTGTTTTTTTTGAAAGATTTTATTTATTTATCTTTAGAGAGGAAGGGAAGGAGAGAAGGAGAGAAACATCAATGTATGGTTGACTCTCGCGAGTCCTCCACTGGGAACTGGCCCGCAACCCAGGCATGTGCCCTGACTGGGAATCGAACCTCGATCATGTGGTTTGCAGGCCCTTGCTCAATCCACTGAGCTACACCAGCCAGGGCTAGGGCCCAATTTTTAATTGGAATATTTGTCATTCTGTTGTTGAATTGTAAGAGTTTTATATAATCTGAATACAAATCTCTTGTCAGATATCTAATATACAAATATTTCCTCCCATTCAGTGAGCTGCCTTTTTAGTTTCTTGATGGTAATGTTTATAACCGAAAATTTCAAATTTTGACGTCCAGTTTATTATTTGTGGGTCGCTTGTATTTTTGGCGTGCATACAGATTTGCGTGGGAACAGAAGTTTTCGTTTATTTCACTGGGAGAAATGCAGGTCCCAGGGCGGCTGCCGGGACCCTGTCCAGCTCTGTGGGAAGGCACCCAGCTGTTCTCCAGAGCGGGCGGCCCGCGTCCCGCACCCTCCCGCAATGTCTGCGTGGTCCTGTCTGCCCGCATCCCCACCGGTGCCTGACCAGGCTGGTCTGCATCACTTTGGTCACGTCTCGGTAGTGCATAGTTTTCAAAGCATCGATCTGGCCCCGGCCGGTGTAGCTCAGTGGATTGAGCATGGGCCTGGGAATCAAAGGATCCAGGTTCCATTCCCGGTCAGGGCACATGCCTGGGTTGTAGGCCAGTTCCTGGCAGGGGACGCATGAGAGGCAGTCACACATTGATATTTCTCTTCTTCTCTCCTTCCCTTCCCCTCTAAAGATAAATAAATAGAATATTTTTTTAAGCATTGATCTGTTTCTTCTAAGTTGCTGAATTTATGACTAAGGTGGTTTGTAGCCGCTTCTTTAGCCTTTCACTGGTTGCAGGCTCTGCGGTGACGTCACAGTTTATTCCTGATGTCGGCCATTTGTGTCTCCTCTTTTCATTCTTGTCCGTCTTGCCAGAGGTTTATCAGCTTTGTTTTTTAATCCTCACCCGAGGATATGTTTATTGATTTGAGAGAGAGAGGAGGGGGTGGAAGAGAGAGACACAGGTTGGTTGCCTCTCATACACACCGTAACTGGGGAGCGAGCTGCAACCTAGGCACGAGCCCTGACCGGGGATCGAACCCACAGCCTTTGCTGTACAGGAGGACGCTTCACCCAACTGAGTCACCTGGCCAGGGCTAGAGGTTTACCCATTTTATTGATTTTCTCCAAAGAAACAGCGGTGCGCTCCATCGCTGTCTCCGCTGTTTTCCTGATTTCTCCTTGATCGCTGCTCTTGTCCTTGTGAACTTCTGCCTCGTTTTGCTGTTACGCTGCCGGTTTCTGGAGGTGGGAATTCAGGTTATCGCTGTGAAGCCTTCCGGCTCCTCTGGTAGAAGCGTGTGACGCTGCCAGTGCCCCCCTGGCACCGCCTGTCGTTGGCTAGAATGTCAGCCTTGGCTCCGAGGGCTTTCGCAGAGACTCGGGTGGGCCAGGAGGGCCCCACAGAAACGCCCCCGGGGGCGCTGAGAGGACGGGTCCCCACTGAACACGCGAACACGTGGCCACATGGGCACTGGGAAGTAGGCAACCCTCCACGTTTCGTTTTGCCATTGCTTTAGTTTTTTTATTGATTGATTTTAGAAAGAGAAGCGATGTTCTTTTAGAAAGAACATCGATTTGTTGTTCCACTTACTGGCGCACTCGTTGGTTGGTTCTTGTATGTGTTCCGACCAGGGATGGAAACCCACAACCTTGGCGTACCTGGGCAGCGCTCCAACCAACTGAGCTGCCCCACCAGGCCCCTTCTGGCATTACTTTAAATCCCCAATGTTCACTTTGAAAACAAGTTAGAAAAATACTGGGTGGTGGGTTGTTTTTTTTTTTTTTCTGATTTCTAAACTTTCCTAAAGTCTCTAGCAAAAAATTAAAATGCAACACAGCGTCTATTTAACACAGAGGTAAGCAGAAGGAAAGGCAACTTGCAGGTAATAAAAAAAACGAACTTTTCAATTGTCTGAACTGGGTCAAAAGCTGTGACGTCAGCCTGGGAAGAACATCACCCAGGAAGTGACATGGAGGATGGACGTGGGGAGCAGAAACCAGGGGCTGGTGGGTTGGGTCCGAGCTGCCCCCTCCGTCCCCATCCCTGGGTCTGTGCCCCTGGGCACGTTACCGGAACCTCTCTGTCCGCCAGCTTCCTCCCAAGTACATTAGACGAGGCTGCCCCAGCGTGTTGAGAGGGGGCAGGGAGTCAGCACGTGCCGGCCCTGGTCAGGGTCGTGTGGGAGGTGCCATTGTCAACATCAGCAGAACCTCCGTAGTGTCGTGTCTGAATGGTGGCCAGGGACGAGGTCCCGCAGCTGGCCCTCAGAGTCTGCCACGCCCTGGCACGGCACGGTGCCCGAGAGGTCTAAGCAGCGGTTAGGGCCACACCGCTCGTGGGTGCCCGGGAAAGTGCTGTGAGTGACATTCTGTAACTCCACGATGAGCCACACTCACCCACAGTTACTCCCGCACGAGACAGGGTGTCACAGGAAAGGCGGAGAGGGGAGGAGATGCCACGTAAAGAATAAAGGGAGGCCTCTGCCGTCCCACCCGATGGTGGGTGGCTCGTCTGAGTTCCGAGTTGGGAGGTGGAAGTAATTCCCCCTCTGCGCAATGAGGGTGGCGGCCCATTTGCTGTCTGTCGCCTTCTGCTGAGAAATCCAAAAACGTCCTGATGTTCGATCTCTTGCACAGGACAGGATTCCCCCTGAGACATGTAGGAACCGGTGGGGTCTTCTCTCTGTCCCCATGTGCTCTGAAATGTCCCCGTCGTCTGCCTCGATGGCTCTGTGTTGCCAGGAACCTAATGCCCCTCCCACGCTGCAGCTTCACACCTTCCTCTCCGAAGAACGTGCTCGTCTTCATGGGCCGGGACTGTCCCAGCCCGTCCCCTCCTGGCCCTGCCCCCGGGACCCCTTCCTCTGGAGGGGTCCCCCTTCCGGACGCACCCTCTCACTTTCTCGTCATTCGTCTCCCTTTCCCCAGGAGATCGGTGACGTGGTGCTGGTTTGGGGGCCGGCTCCCTCCCTCCCACTGTTCCTCCAAGTTTCCGCATCCGCGTGCTGGGTGGCCCTCTTTCTTTCACGTTAGAGGCCTGGTTTTTCACGGTCACTTTTATATATAATAAGCGAGGACCGAAGAACCGACTGAGGTCCTGGGCAGAGGGTGGGTGGTCGTTTCTTAGGGTTCCCAGAGCTCAGGCTGGGCGGCGGGTGGGAGCTCACCGACTCCCTCTCGGCGTGGGCTCCTGCCTTCGCCTGGGTCTGCCGCCCCGCGGACAGGCACCGAAGCCGAGGTTCCAGAGTCGAGGTCGCCCTCAGCACTGCCCTGCGCCCAGGGGGCTCGGCGTCCTCAGTGGAGCCCCACGAGATGAGCCGCGTCAGCATCGTGGTCCCCCTCGCAGCTCTCTGCTACTCCCCGCTGCCACTTGGACCCGTCACCCCTCTGCACATGCCAGGTCCTCTCGATTATGAAAGTTCGAGGCCCGGGGCTCTGTTGGGAAAGATCTGGATGTCTCCAGTTAAACCTGCGTGGGTGGTGTCAAAGTGCCCGTGATGTGCTCAGTTTAATTTGGCAAAACAGAGTCCTGGGGGTCTCTGCCCCACTTTCCGCTCCGGCACTTTCCGCCTCCGTTTTCGCGGGGCTCATCGGCACTCTCTGTGCCGTGGGAGCGTGTTAATCACGATGCAGGCGGTGACAACTGTCCTGTGTCTGTGAGTTCCCGGTGCCCCGTGAAGCCCCAGAGGGCTTTGGAGCTTTCTGTTGTTTAACTTGAAATGGCATGTTAAATCCTCGACTGACACATCAAGGTGAAAGGTTCTAAGTGTTAAGTCTCGCATCCAAAAAGTATGTGGGAAAGAGTGAAGAACCGACTGGGTCGTGGGCGGGTGTGGGCGGGAGAGAGGACAGCTCTCCGCCAAGCGGCGCCCCCTCGGCAGCAACCCCATCTTTTCCCTCCCAGTGGCCCTGATGTCTTCCCTGGCTTCGTTTAGCAAAAAAGAAAATGTGCACAGGTTTCTGCATGGTGGCCTCACCCAGCACATGAGGTGACCATGTGACAGGTTGACAGCGCAGTGAATTGGGGTTCGGTACAGAAAGGTACGAGCAGAGAAATCTGATGTTTGCCACCACCGACCCCTGACCCTTTGGGCTCAGGACAAGTCTGGGCTTAAAAACCCAAGTCCGAACGCCGTGTTCTCTCCCTCGAGTCTGGATCCCCAGCCCTGAACCGTGGTTGATGGTTGGCATGGTACCACACTGCTATTTAATATTTAATTTCAGAGAATATTTATGAAGAGCCTCTGGGTCCCAGGAACTCCACTAATCACATGGGGAGACAAAGCCATCAGCGCCGGCGACGCCCTGGGGAACTGGCCGTGAGCGGGTTGCAGTCCCCTTGGCCTTCGGTTACTGCATCAGCCAATGAGCCTTCTTTGCTCCCATCAGAGCACCTGATTGATTTTGCCATAAACCATTCCCAGGTTCACTCTCTGCTGCTGCTGCTGCTGCTGCTAAGGTAGAAGGGTCGGACTGGGGGTCTGTTCGGGCCTGTGTGCGGCAGTTTGTCCTGAGTGCTACGGCATGCGTGCAGGTCCCGGGCCCGGGCCGTGGTCACGGGCCTCTCCGGGCGTCTCTGCTCCCAGTTCCCGCCAAGCGGGACTTCCTCCACCCTTGCGCTCAGCTCCCCCACCACCCCCTCCCGAATGCTTTGTTTTTAAGTCCCTGTGACGAAGATGTTCACTCTGCAAATTTCTGATTGTGCTCCCGAGGTGGAGCCGGCTGACTTAGGCCCGGATCCCTGGGGCCTTGTTGTCTTTGGCAGGCCAGCTGCATGCCATTGTGCCATCCGGCCGCGAGTGCCGGGCCAAGCCGCGGCTCACAGACCTTCACCTAGTTCCCAGGAGTCGGCACCGCGTGGGCCCGCCGCCGTGCCGGGCACGTGCCGCCGGGGCTCGCCCAGGACGGGGCCGGGGTGCATGGGAACCGGAGGAGAGGGCACACAGCCCGCCTTGGCTTCACACCCGTAGCCTCTCGTTTTAGCCTGAGCCTCCAAAACAGAGAAGGCCTGTGTCAAAGGTCACCCGCTGCTGCCGCAGGCTTCCAGAGGTTCCACCTGCCGGCGCGGAGGTGACAGAAGACAGTAATTGAATCTCTCTTCTCTCTTGCTCCCTCCCTTTCTTCCTTCCCCCCCTCTCTTTTCTATTTCTTTTCAAAAAATGTTCCATAGCGCCCTGGCTGGTGTGGTTCAGTGGACTGAGTGCTGGCCTGTGAACTAAAGGGTTGCCAGTTCAATTCCCAGTCGGGGAACATGCCTGGGTTGTGGGCCAGGTCCCCAGTAGGGGGCACGTGAGAGGCAACCACACATCGATGTTTCTCTCCCTCTCTCCTTCCCTTCCCCTCTCTAAAAATAAATTTAAAAAAATCTTTTTAAAAATGTCCCATAGTGTTTGTATACCCTGTTTCATAGTTTTCAAAGGAATGTTTTTTTAAATATGTTTAAAAAATCCTTTTAAAGAATCCTTTGCTTCACAGGGCCGCGCTCAATCCACTGAGCTTTACCAGCCAGGGCTCAAAGGAACATTTTGACGGACAAGTGTTTGGTCATGAAGACCTAAAAGCAGCAGCTCTGGTTCACACATGAGCTTCTGATACACAGGGAGCGGCTCCAACGTTTCAACTGGACAGACTCAGGCTGACGGCACCGGCAAGGCCCGCGGGTCTCGGGTTAAGGAAGGAGTGACGGGATTACTCGGAGCGTCACACCTTTGCCTCTTCTCAACCCCCGAGTAGCTCCCCCCATCCCACCCCCCACTCCCCAGCTCTGGGAAAGCTCCCTCCACTGGAGGCTGGAGACCTGGTTAAGCTCCATTTGCATTCGAGGTCTTCCTCCAGCCATCTTGTCCTGCCCTCCTGGCCAGACCCGCAGCGGCTGAGAACAGCCCTCCTTTGTCACGCTGCTGCTTTATCCCTGCGAAGCACGTGGGCTCGGGGCACAGGCCTGGTGCCCGGTGTGCTCTCTGGGTCGCGTGGGGAACTAGAAGGGAGAGCTGGCGGCCCCTGGGGTGTTTCTGCACCCTGGGCAGAAGCAATGGCACCCGTAGCAGCGCCTGGAAGCCAGGAGGTGCCGGGGCCGCCGGTGGGCTTGTCACTGTGGGTGCATCTGCTGCTCTTCCCGGGACCCGCTCAGAGGGGGCCATCCCTCGCCTGCTACAGCTGGAAGCCCAAGGGGCTGGTATGTTCTAGGGTCCAATCGCTGCTGGACTCTGTGCCGGGGTTCATTTGCCAGTGACCCGAATGAAGGGCCACATGAGGAGCCGGCAGCTCACACGGCTGACACTCGCCCCCTCCCCGTCCCGGGGGCTGGAAGTCTGGGTGCCAGTGTCGGCAGGGCCGTGTCCCCGGAGGCCTCGCCCTGGGCCAGCAGGCGGCCACAGCCTCTCTGTGTGCTTGTGCCCTGTCCCAGCCTTCTCTCCACGAGGGGGCACGAGCCCAGTGGGATCAGGACCCACTCGTTTAATGCAGCCCCTCCTCATACATTCCGGGGGCTGGGGCCGGGGCCGGGACTGCCGCCCGCGTGTCTGGGGGACCCAGTTCCGCCCGCCACGCAGCCCACAGGGAGAAGGCGCTTTCCCCGGGGGTCGACGTCAGTGAGCTCTGTGGGGACTCACCTGTTCGGGTTCTGTAAAACTGCAGCGTGTCTGTTAGGGCCCAGCCGTGTCTTCGGGATTCCTGCCAGGTCTCCCCCAGGGCACCAGGAGGGCGGATGATACCGTCTCCGGCACGCGAGCTGACTGCTGGTCCCTCCTGCTGTCCCGGCCCCCCAGCCGGCGCCGCACGGGCCTGCTTGTTCCAGGAAGGTACCGGCCAGGTGCCTCCGTCGGGGGTCCTTTGCTGTGCAGTTTGCGGGAACGATCTCCCCCAGACTTCTGCACCCCTTCTCCCTGTCCCTTCTGCTCTTGCTGTCCCCCCATCTGCCAGGCAGTCCCTGTGTCCCACCCACTCTCCTGCGTCATCGTGTCCCCAGCCAGCCGGCCACTCCTGTCTCTGTTGATCTGCCCCTCGTCCTGTCCCCACCAGGAGGGTGTTCCGGGAGAGCAGGGGCTTCGTGCCCCTCACTGTCTCGTTCACCCCCAATGCAGCGGGGGCTCAGCATGCAGCGTGACCCCGTGACGAATGATTGATCCCTGCCTGCCCAGCAATGGCGCCTCAAACATTTGTGTTTAGAAATGTTCATTTTTCTGCCCTGGCCGCTGCGGTCAGTGGATTGAACACCAGCCTGAGAACCAAAGAGTCACCAGTTCGATTTCCAGTCGGGGCACGTGCCTGGATTTCAGGCCAGGTCCCCAGTGAGGGGGGGGAGGGTGGGAGGCAACCACACATTGATGTTTCTCTCCTTCCCTTCCTCTCTCTCTAAATATAAATAAAAATAAAATGTTAAAAAATTGTTTTAATTAAAAAAAAGAATGTCATTTTCTTAGTGTGCTTATTAAGACTCAAGCTGCGGCCAGATGGCGTACAGTGTTAGTTCTTAGATTATGACCTCACGGGCGTCCTCATGGATAAATGATGTTCTCAGTGACGTCAAGCCAGCGCTCGTCTGCACCAGTTTCACTGGTGCCTTCTCTCTCCTCCCAGGGGGTTGGTGCAGCGCTGGGACCTGGCACCACGAGCTACCCAGGATGGTGGACACAGAAAGCCCGATCTGCCCCCTCTTCCCACTGGAGACCGATGACCTGGGAAGCCCGTTATCTGAAGAATTCCTGCAGGAAATGGGAAACATCCAAGAAATCTCTCCGTCCATGGGCGAGGACAGTTCTGGCAGCTTCAGTTTCACAGACTACCAGCACTTAGGGAGCGGCCCTGGGTCAGATGGGTCCGTCATCACAGGTAAGCGTGCTCCTTCCTGGGGACATTCCTAGAAACGTCGTTTCTCACCTGACCGCGAGGCCGCGGGTTCCCGATTCCGGAGTGATAGGACCTGTGGGCAGGGAGCGTCAGTCCTCCGTCTGCACCCGCCCTTCTGAAGCCGTGCGCCTGCCCTGGGCCCTCTCACTTTCCTGTTGATTCTAGAGTCCGTGTGTCCGTTTGTACCAAAGATGCCTGCCAGGGTTTCGATGGGGGCTGTGTTGAATCTATGGATCGACGTGGGGAGAGCTGACATCTTAACCCCACGGAGTCTCCTGTGCCGTGACTAGTTTCTCCTTTCCTCTGGGTCTTTAATTTCTCTCCACGGTGTTTTATGTTCCTTAGTGTGCAGGTCTTTCACGTTCTTCGTCTGATTTATCACTGTTCCGTATTTTCTGATGCTTTGTAAATGCTATTTTTCAGATTTTGGTTTCTGATCATTTGTTGCTATTTATAGAAATACAACTGATTTATGGCTATTGATCTTGTATGCTGTACCCTTGTTAAACTCATTAATTAGTTATAGCAATTTTTTTAAAAAAGATTTTATTTATTTATTTTTAGAGAGAAGGGGAGGGAGGGAGACAGAGGGAGAGAAACATTGATGTGTGGTTGCCTCTCATGTGCCCCCTACTGGGGACCTGGCCTGCAACCCAGGCATGTGCCCTGACTGGGAATTGAACCAGTGACCCTTTGGTTCACAGGGTGGTGCTCAATCCACTGAGCCACATCAGCCAGGGCAAGACAGTTTTACTTTTTCCTTTTCATACTGAATGCCTTTTATTTATTTTTCATGTCTTATCACACTGGTTAGAACCTCCAGTACAATGTTGAATTGACATGAAACATTCTCGCCTTATTTCTGATCTTAGTAGGACAGCACTCAGTCCTCTGCCATGAAGTGTGATGTTAACTATAGTTTTTATAGATGGTCTTGATCAAGTTGAGGAAGTTCCCTCTAATTCTAGTTTTCTGTGAATTATCAAGGACTGATAATGGATTCTGTTCATTACTTTTCCTGCATCTAGTAAGATAATCACATGTTTTGGGTTTTTTTGTTTGTTTGTTTTTAGTTAGTCACAGAGAATTCCACTGTTTAGTTTTCAAGGGTTTAGACAGCCTTGCACTTCTGGGATAAACCCTACGTGGTCGTGATGTGTTACCCGCTTTATATTTTGTTGAACTTCACTCACCAACACTGAATCCAGAACTTCCATGTCTGTGTATGCGAGGCGTGTTTGTTCTAGTTTTTTGTGGTCCTTGTCTGGTTTTGTTAGATTAATGATGGCCTCATGGATGGGTTAGGACACACTCCTTCCTTTTCGGTTGCATGGAACTATTTCTGTAAAATTGATTTTATTTCTTCCTTAAATGCTTGGTAAATTTCACAGATGAAGCTATGTTCTTTTTTTTTTAAAGGTTTTATTTATTTTTAGAGCGAGGGGAAGGAAGGGAGAAAGAGAGAATCATCAATGTGTGATTGCCTCTGTGCACCCCCTACTGGGCACCCCCTGCTGGCCCGCCACCCAGGCACATGCCCTGACTGGGAATCGAACTGGCGACCTTTAGTTTTGCACAATGGCACTCAATCCACTGAGCCACAGCAGCCAGGGCTGTGCTCTTTTTTCTTCCCATCTTATTTCTGTTTCATTTTGGGCATTTTATCCATCTTTCCAGTATAATTTGTGTTTCATTTTGGATCATTTTCCTGCTGTGTCTTCAAGTTCACTTCCTCCTGGGACATCTAACCGGCTCCTGATACCACTCGGTACAGTTTTCCTGTCGGTGTCCTATTTCCCATCCCTGGAAGCGTGACTCCATCCTTCATGCCCTCTCTCTGCCTCAAGTGTTCAGCCGCTCACCTGGCTTCTTGAGCATTTACAATACAGCCACAGTAACTCTACAAGCTGTCTGCAGAAATCTGTCCTTTGTATCAGTTCTGGGCCCATTTCAGCTCATTGATGTCTCCTCACTGTGGGTCGCATTTTCGGCTTCTCACGCGTTTTGTCATTTTTTTTTTTATTGGGCGCCACCCACTGCGAACTGACGGATATTTTTGTTTTCCTGTATTCTCGAGCTTTGTTCGTGGGTGCAGCTACTTGAGAAGTGTGCCCTTCAGGTCTGGTTTCCAAAGCTCTGTGTTGATTCCAGAGGAAGCTTTGCCCGATGCTGAGGCCCAGCCCTTTGGAGTGCTTTACCAAAGGCCCCTGGATTCCGAGGCTTCCTACCGTCAGCAGGGGGCCCGGACCGTGCCCACCTCCATGCGAGTCCTTGTATTGTCCCCTCTAGTCATTTCAAAGTGCCGCTGGGGCATGTTTTCTTTTGGCTGTCCCAGCTGACAGAGTGTGGACGTAGTAACTCCTGTGTGCACACACGTCTACAAGGACTTCTCTCTGTGGCCATCTCTAGCCGTGCTCAGGTAAACATGTGGTCACACCGGTGTCTGTGACTAGTCCAAGCTCATCACCATGTGACCATCCTGGCCTCCTCCTCCCTCTCCAGTAGCAAGAGACCCGGCTCCCACCACCCACCCTCCGTTGGCCAGTCGTTCGTGTCCAGCTGCACATGGAGGGCTGTCGGGACTGCTCACCCGTCCCCGTCAGCCACTCAACCAGCCAGCGCACGGTGTCTGAGTTGGTTCCTTTGCCCTCACTCCCAGACACCACAGGTTTCTGAAGTTCCGGAGGTCAGAGGCAGTTAGATTCTTCTGTGGCCTCCTGCCCTCCCCCTGGGCTCTGCAGACCCCCTGGGTTACTCCTGCTGTGTTTGCAACATGAAATTTCACTCTGTGCTGTAAACTTCCATGGGTTTTGACAGGTGCTTAGTATCACGTGTCTACTATTGCACTTTTGTATGATGGTTCATGACCTGACCTCCAAAACCCCCCAGCGCTTCTGGTCCTCCGCCCTGCCTGCCCCACCTCGGCCCGCCAGCAATCTGCTCAGCCTCTCCCTGGTCTGCCTTTCCCCGGATGCCAGGCATTGAGAAGTAGCCTCTCAGACTGGCCTATCCGCTCACCAATGAAGGGCGTCTTGCTTGCTTCTGATTTTGGCAGTAGGAATAAAATTGGTATAAACATTCATGTTTGGGTTTCTTTTAAAGACTTCATTTATTTCTTTTTAGAGGGGGGAAGGGAGGAAGAAAGAGAGGGAGAGAAGCATCAATGTGTGGTTGCTCCCCACTGGGGCCCCGGCCCGCAACCCAGGCCTGTGCCCTGAGTGGGAATCAAACCCGCGGCCCTTTGGTTCAAAGGCCAGCACTCAGTTCACTGACCCACACCAGTCAGGGCTCATGCTTGTTTTCTGAATGAACGTAAGTTCTCAAATCACTTGTGTAAATATCTAGGGATATAATTCCTTTAAGAGTTGCTTATACTGTCCTCCGACATGGCTGCACCCTTTTGCATTTCCGTCAGTGGCGAGTGCGGGTCTGTTACTCTGTGTCATGCTGGCGGTTGGCGTGGCCAGTTGTTCGAATGTTAGCCCCTCTGGTGGGTGTGTATCGGTGTCTGGTTACTGTTTATTCAGTCTCCTAAGGACCAGCGTTGTGGCACGTGTTTTTCTGCGCTGACTTGCAATCTGTACAGCTTCTTCAGTGAGGTGTCTATTCAGGCTTTCTGCCAATTTCTTTTACTTGCATTGTTTGTTTTATTATTGTTAAGTTTTAAGTCTTCTCTGCATATCTGGGTTACAAATCTTTTACCAGATATGTGTATTTTGCAAAGATTATTCCCCCCGTCTGTGGCTTGCCTTTTTATTTTCTTAAATGCCGAGCAAAATTTTCATTCTAAGAAAAGCCAACTTATTTTTTTCTTATATGGGTCACAGTTTTGGTGCATAACGGGCATCGTTATGCTGCATTCTGGTGTGATTCACTGAGCTAACTGTCACGGGTGAGCCGACAGGACGCAGACACGGTAACAAGTTCTGCAGGACGCTTCCAGTGCAGGGGCCTGGGGTGGGTGGGAACCATGAGACCCACGGACCAAGACCGCGCATGCGCAGTCGTTTGGGAGAGGCCAGGCTGCCGGGAGCCCTGCCTACCAGTGGATGCCCCTCCCCAAACCCTAAACGCCTCACCTGTATCTTCATAACCCTGGTGTAGGCATAGACTGGGGATGCTTTGAAAATTCATCCGTCTTATCTGTCTGTCCTCAGACACCCTGTCACCAGCTTCGAGCCCCTCATCGGTCACTTATCCTGGGGTCCCCGGGAGCGCAGACGACTCCGCCAGCACAGCACTGAACATCGAATGCAGGATCTGTGGGGACAAGGCCTCAGGCTACCATTACGGGGTTCACGCGTGTGAAGGCTGCAAGGTAGGCCGGACTCTGGGGTGCGGGTGGAGGGGACACAGGTGGCCTGCTTCGGGGGCTATGTGTGGTTCCTCCTGTCCTGCGCACAGACGCTCGCCATTACAAAACGGACCTGCAGAAAGCCCTAGACACGAACTGACCCGGGACACCGGGTAATCTCTCTCTTCAGAGTGTGGCAGGTTGTCGGCTGCACTTCGTACACACCTCGGAGAGGTGTGTCCTTTAAAGGCAGACCCGCCACGTGCAGGGTGACCCTGCTTTGGATGCAAGGCCAGGGAGCCCAGGCCCTGTCTCTCATCCTCGGACGTCAGGGAGGGCGGTGGCTCTCCCAGCTGTCAGGGACCTGCAGTGTCTCCTGCAGTGTCCCACAGCACACGCCAGGTGACAGCCAGACCCAGTGCCGTCCTTTCTGCAGCTGCGAAAAGGACCTGACCACCCCTCCCCCTGCATCCTTTCCTGTACGTTGGGGGTTTCTGTACCCCAACCACGAGCACCCTGGTGCCTGTCCTCGTTCTCACACCAGCTCAGCTTGACCGCGGCGCACATGACCCAGGGCCAGCAGGGCGGGGTCAGGCCCGGTCTCCAGCATTCTGCCCACCGCGTCACCGGCCCCACCGTGACTTTCCAGCATGACCACAGGCAGGGCCGCTTCCTTCTGGAATTGCCTGCACGCGTCAGGCTTGGCATCTCGGGCACATGATGTCTCACCTAGATGCTGGCCACCAGAAGTCCCTTTCCTTGCACACACCGGATGCTTTACCAACTTTGGGGAGGTGCCACCGTCTCTAATGGCACACTACACGCTCTGCATTCTGGGAACAACAACGACGTCCTGCCTGGAGCCAGGCTGGTGCACAGGCAGGGTGCGCAGCGTGAGCCAGGGCGTCTCTGGGTCCTGACCTTTAAAACCCTGTGTCTTCGCCCCGCCCTCCAGTCTCACGTGTCCTCTGGCTGTCCCGCTGTACAAGCCCCTATGTCCTCACCTCGTCCCCCGGTCTCACACGGGCTCTGGCCGTCCCACTGTGCCAGCCTAGATAACCAATCAAATGGAGTAGGAGCCTTGCCCTGTCGTTCCCCAGAAATTGCAGCCTCCTCTCCCCAGGCCCAGTCAGGCCTTCCATGCAAAAATGTGGAAGAATAGCCCTGGCTCTTGTGGCTCAGTGGATTGAGCACAGGCTGCACACCGAAGGGTGGCCAGTTCGATTCCCAGTCAGGGCACACGCCTCGGTTGGGGGCCAGATTCCTGGTGGGGGGTGTGAGAGAGGCAACTGGTGGATTATCACACACCAATGTCTGATGTTTCTCTCTCTCTCTCCCTCCCCACTCTAACACTAAATAAATAAAATATTTTTTAAAGAAAGGAAAAATATGGAAGAGTGATGGAAAGCAAAGAAAAAAGAACCAGACGCAATGTGCACACTTCACAACTTTCTAAGCATGAACTAGTGAACTAGTTCTTCAAGAACTAATTGTAACATGGCCTTTTCTGTAGGATTCAGTTACTTTTGTTTAGAGTTTGTTAAATGAAATTTTATTTTTAAGTATAAATAATATTTGTATTTACTAGATAAAGTTAAAGGTATTCTTATAGAGTAAGAACATTGTTTACATAAAGCTGGCTTCCTTTTATCATATTTTAAAATAATTTTTGTCTTTTAGGAAGTTAACATTCTCTTATAAAGATTTTTAAAAAGTCGTGAGTCACAAATACAGACGTGCGCTAGGAGGGGAAAAGTTAAATTCGTGTAGATTTTAACGGGACTGAGTGTCGCCGTGGGAGATTGCAATGGGCCTTTCCAAGCCAGACAAGGACATTTTGACATTACTTTAAATTCCGCGTCATTTTCTTGGTTTTAATTTTAACATGTCATGAAATTTAAAATATTCATTGTGTCCCAATTACATCACACTCTTCGGAACTATTTCCCTAAATTTAGTTCATTTTAAAAGATGGTAAGGGATCGGCAAGGCTTGTGGCTGGAGCGCGATCCAACCTCACGCGCATGCGCTGGTCCCGCAGGGCTTCTTCCGGCGCACGATCCGGCTGAAGCTGGTCTACGACAAGTGCGAGCGGAGCTGCAAGATCCAGAAGAAGAACCGGAACAAGTGCCAGTACTGCCGTTTTCACAAGTGCCTTTCCGTTGGGATGTCCCATAACGGTAGGTAAGGTCGTCTACCGCGTTTCCCCAGCCCATGCCTCAGTTTACCCTCCCCCATGTCGGGGGGTGGGGCAGTGCTGGGCGTGAACGAGGTGAACGAGCGCCGACGTTGAGTGCCCAGGTCTTGCTGTAACCGCAGCAACCTGAGAAACGAAAGGCCCCCGACGCTGTGGCTCAGCGCGGCCGGGAATCACGGTTAGAAACTTGGAATGGTAAGGCTTGACACAGGATTTGGAAGCAACTGGACGTCCCTGTGTCGCCGTGATGCTCCTTCCTGTCACACACATGGAGCAGGTGCCATCTGGGTGTCTTATCCTGCTGTGAATTTAACTTAATTCAATCACACTCTCATTTGAGAACATGCTTAAAACAGCGAGTTCATAAAAGTGGCGTGCCCGCCTTCTGGGAAAAGAAGGTGTGCCGTGAACTCACCTTGGCCTCACTCCCCACCACAACCGAAAGGCCGGATGGCGGCTGTGCCAGCCACTGCAGGCGGCCCTAAGCCCCGCCTCCTGGTGTAACGATTAATGGCATTACCTCTCATTTTAATCTTTTGAAACGGTCCAGGGTTAATGGAGTTTGAGTTTTATTTTCATCTCTCCAAAGCAGAAAGTTGAATGGCTTCGAGAGGCAGGTTTGACTTCCCTGCCATCCTCCATTCAGAGTTGCGCACACGCGAGGCTGTCGGGGCGGCCGTGAGCTGTGGTTCATGCTGCCTCGCTCACCTCTGTCCCTCCCCCATTGCCCCATTTCTCTCCCCACCCCCAGCTATTCGTTTTGGTCGCATGCCAAGGTCTGAAAAAGCAAAATTAAAAGCAGAAATCCTTACGTGTGAGCATGACATAGAAGATTCTGAAACGGCAGACCTCAAGTCCCTCGCCAAGAGGATCTATGAGGCCTACCTGAAGAACTTCAACATGAACAAGGTCAAGGCCCGGGTCATCCTCGCGGGGAAGGCCAGCAACAACCCGGTAGGTGTCTCCCCCGGGGCATTTGCCAGTCTGCCGCGTTCCGCCGGCACCACATCCCCTAGAGCGCAGAGGAGGGCTGGGAACGCAGGTGTTAAACAAATGCTGGGAAAACAGTATTTGTCCCCAAGGTGACCGAGAGACAATGGAATGGAAACATTCAGAGATGCTAAAATGTAGCTTAACCACTCCTGTCTGCTGGGTTTGACCTACCCCAAAGCTCCTAGTGACCGAGTTACTATGAGGACTGTGTAATTACTATTCCAAAAACAGAAATCCAGTTAATAGCTACCAGATTCTAGGGTGTGTCTGAGTGCATTAAAAAAATTCCCCATTTTAACACCCAGAAAATGAAACCAATCACTTCCCACTCAGAATATGTCCCTGCACTCTTTCTCCCCAGACTGTACCCTCCTCTCTGACCTGCTCCCCTGCACACACCTGCCTTCGCTTCAGTGGGAAGGCAGCTGCGTCTTAGGGCTTAGAAAGGGTGAAGTGTTTACAGAAACTTTGCTGTCTTTTTGGAGAGTTCTGGACCTTTTCAGGAGCATCTGTGAGTGCCTCTTGGGGACTCCCTGCACCTACTTCATCACCTGCCCAGCCTAGCGTCACCCCCCCACCACCTCGACAACCAAGTCTGTCTCCATAGAGCTGCCTCCGAAGAGGGGGCAGCCGGGGTTGGCAAATAAAGACATTTGGCATTTTCCTCTGAGCCTGGCGAAACAGGTTTCGTTTGTACTAATGAATAGCTCGAAGCGATCCTTGTTGGGAATTACAAGCTGGAAGTTTTAGTCACGGTGAAATAAAGTATTTCATAAGTTCCTGGCTTTCGTGAGTAGACCAAACCTCTTTTTCACCAACTTCTGTAATTCTTCAGTGAATTCTCCCATCACATTGGCTGAGACACTTTCTGAGGGCTCCAGAAAACCCTGTTAAAAACGGGAAGAAGCGTACCCACGCCTGGTGGTCTCAGAGGCTCGGGCAAACTGAGTCAGTGCAGGCCCAAAAGCAAAGCGACCTGCACACTTTGAATTTCTCTCCTGAAGGGGATTAGTGAGCGGAGCCCAGAACTAGAGTCACCCCAAAGTCTGATCTGTTTCAGATCTTTTTAGATCTTTCCGAGGTCTTCTCTTTCTCCCTTGGATTTTTGGAATTTAAAGCAAATTAAACGTCATATTTACTCTTCACCAAGCACTCTCGTTGAATATAATCAGATTTCCAGGGAATGTCCTTGTGGATGGCCCGCTGAGATCCCCAGGTCTCAGGGGGAGCCCCGTCACGCTCGGCCAGAGCCAGTGACATCTGGGTGGTGGGATCCTCTCGGGGAAGATGTGTCTTTTAGTCCTAAGGAGACGGACAGCCGGCCGGTAGTCTAGGATTGGGCTTCACTGCACCAGGAAAAGAGTTCGGAGGCTTCCTGTTAGGGGCGGGGCTTGCTCCCGCCCCACGCCTGCGCACCACAACCTGCAGGTGCGGGGCTCACTGCCTCTGACCACAGGTTGGCTCCCAGCCGGGCTCGCTTACCACCGCGTGTCCTCTCCGTGTTGGGGGCGTGGCCCTCCTCCTGTCCCCCACGAGAACCTCAGCGCTCCCGGCTCGGACCTGGCCCCTGGTTTTCTCTCTGCTCAGTCTGGAGGAGCCGACGGGTGGGACGCCCACCGCCACTGGGGGTCTCTGCCCAGAGTCCTGGCTGGTCACCGCAGTGGCCATCAGCGATCACAGCCCACATCTTTCACATGGCTCAGAAAGCAGTTCAGTCTGTCCGCGGGACATCTGCCGGGGAGATCAGGCTTCCCCTGACCCAGTCACCCTGACCGGGGCTCGGGGGCCCGGCACTCAGCACTGCTCAGGGAAGTCCCGATCGGGGATGACGACCGGGGATGACATGGCGGTCCTCGCTGAAGCTGTGATGGGGAAGAGGTCAGGGAAGCGGCGTGGGCTTCTCAGATCCCCAAACCTGCGGCCTGGAGGTTTGGAGAGCACGCGTCTGACTAACATGGAAGGGCTCCATCTGTGCGGCCCACCAGGCTGGGTTGTCAGGTCTGTTGGGGCTGTAAGCAGACTTAGTCACTCAGCTTGAACTTGGGAGGACAGGTCTGCCCCCAGAGCAAGATGGGGCTGGTTTGCCGTCACTCAGGGTTGGCTTCTTCCCCGCCAGCCCAGGGGAGGCTTCCTGCAGGGCCTGCTAGGCAAGGGCTCGGAGCTTCTGATCCGTCACCCAGACGTGGCCCTTGGCGAGGGCAGACTTGTAATTAGAAAGCAGGCCGAGGCCTGCTAGAAGTGGCAGCTGGCTGGCCCTCACACCAGGCCACTGCTTTGCTCCGTGAAAACCACTTCTGTGGCCTGTGGACTGGCTGCAGCAGAGACCTGAGGTCGACCTGGAACCCGCTAGGATGCTGGGTGGGTCAGGAGGGTTCCGGGGCAAGGGATGGAGACAGGGTCCTGGGGAGGAAGGGAGATTGCTTGGAAGCCAGGCAGACTCGGTTGCTTTGGGGAACGGGGTTTTAGCGGAGGGAGTGGTGGTGGGCTGGATAGCCAGCGTCTGTGTCCTCCTTCACTCGGGCTGGGGTGAGCCCCCGGATTCCACAATGAGCAGGGCCCTTTGTCGTTGGTCAGAGATTGTCGGGGCCCTTGCCGCCCCTTGATTTGAGGGTGACAGGGACAGAAGTGTCCCTGAGGACCCGGGGGAACGTGGCTCCCCTCTGGACATGGCTTCCAAAAGAGGTGCTTCCTGCACACAGCGCCTTGGAAAAGGGCGTGAGCTGACCGGTGGTGAGGTGTTAGGAGTGTCACCTTTTGGAGAAAGCAGCGTGCAAATGAGACTGAGGAGCTTTGACTCCAGTGCCTTTCTCATGATGGGCACATATGCGCTCACACTCACGCACACACATGGACTCCCATGCACACATGCATGTTCACACGTGCGCTCTCACACATGCTCATGCACACATGGACTCCCACACACACGTGCACAAGTACCCTTGTACGTGCACACTTACCCTCAGCCTTAGGTGCCTCTGGTTGGAGGAGCTAGCTCCTCTCTGAGGAATAGGTGAGGGAAGCAGCCGCTCTCCAGCACTGGCTACCTAGACACCCGCCACGCAGGGTGTGCGGTGACAGCAAAGCCGTCCTGCTGCCTCTTGCGTCCCACAAACCTGTCAGGAGTTCCTTCCATCCAGGTGCGGGCACAGCAGGGGTCTGTTTCGGGGTTCCCGTGTTGCTCATCACTGTTGGGAACTGTCTTTGGAGTCTCTGAAGATCTTCAGTTATAGAAAACATTTATCTTCCGAGAGGGTCGTCGAGCTGCAGACCGAACTAGGCATCACCTGCAGCCAGCCCGGCACGCGGACGGGGTTCTGCAGAGTCCAGTGTCTTGTTTGGCAAAAAGCAAAGCAAGGAGCAGACGTGTGGTGGAGAGTAGATTCTTCGACTGGCCGCGGAGGAGGGGTCCCGATGTTCTGTGCTCAGGGACTTCGGGGACGAGCGCCTGGCACGGCGGGGGTTTTCTGCCAGCCCTGGGTCGAAATGCTATGCATGCTACTTACGTTGTCTTTAGATTGAAAAACAGACTTCATGTTTTATACCTTTTTCTGGAAGTGTGTAGTCCAACCCAACCCAACGCTCACTGAGGCATTTCATCCCAAGCAGCTCTACCAGTAATTCACAAGTTTTTCCTGGAAGACGGCGCTGCCTGGTGTTTACAGAAGGTGCTGTTTAAATGTATTGTGGTGACGGGTTGTCACAAGTGACACCGCAGCACACTGGGCAGCGTCGGTGTGGCCAGCAGCAGTCGTGTGTCGGCGGGCAGCCGGAGGGCCTCCGCGTGGGGCGGCTGCAGGCCACACCGGGCAGTTCTGGATCCTCCCGGCACGTTCCACGTAGTCCCTGGACACGACCACCTGTCGTGTCAGATGGGCTCACATGCAGGTGTGAATGTGAAAGGCACATTCCAAAGTAAATCACAGGGCCTGGCAGAAGGAAGGCTTGCGTGGGTGTGGCCGGGGGTTGTACGTGAATGTCTCACATGAGATGGACAGCAGTTTGAACATTTTACCGAAAATGTCACGTGGGGTGCTTGAGTGTGGTATTGTTATGTTACAGAATGACATGCTTACAATTTTGTAATCGGAGCTTATAATAAAAAGGGGGTGTTATTTGTGGCGGACCCTGTATTAGCTGCACAGGTTTCTTAAACAGTCTTATCAAGAACGTTTATCAGTCTTAGCTACAGTTTCTCTAGCTTTAATAAACACTGGCTTCTCAATATGATCACTTGTTTTGAATTCCAGGGGTTTCCAAATTTGCCAGTTATTGAGGCCTGCCTTCTAAAATCCAAGTGATGATCTTGTAGAAATGGGACATCTGTTACCATTAATCCCCCCTCCCTTTGTGGGAGTAGGTGTGTCCTTAAACTTGCCGGGGGCCAGCCCCATGGGTGCGCGTCCTGTTTTGGTGGGATGCTAAGCTGTCGCTGTCTGGAGATTCTCACTCATCCTTGAACAAGGGGCCCCGTTTCCGTTTTGCACTGGGCTCTGGGCTCGGCCTGTGAACTGCCACAGAGAGAAAGCAGCACTCTGTCGTCCAGTTCTTCGGGGACCCACCTGGTGTGGCAGCTTCGCAGCCCACGCTCACGCTGCAGACTGAGGGAGGCCCTGCTGCCTCTAAGCCACTGTTTCATGGATGTTTTTGACCACGGGACTCCTTTTTCAAAAACGCTCCCACCCACCACCCACCCCCCCCACTGAATGCACTTGAAAAAGCCAGCGATTCGAATAAAGTCAGGGTGGCCTCAGAGTCTCATTTGAGATTGAGGGCTGCTGCCGTCTAACCTGGGGGACGTGTCCCTCGTCCGTCCTGTGTGGGTGAGCGCCTTGAACCTGGGCCCCAATGCCCGGCAGAGCAGGCCTGGCCCCACACCTCCTTAGACCAGTGCTGGTCCGGCTGCTGTCACGGTCTCTGGGGACAGGCGGTGGGGCTCCGCCGTCACACTCGAGGGGCTTAGGCGTCTCAGCTCCAAGTTCGATTTCAGAATGTTTTCGCCCATTCGGGGTGATTTCTAAAGCACCCCTTGCCTCAGCTGTGGAGTCAGGTGGTTTGGTCCCCGATACTGTAGTGCCCGTTCTCATTCAGGTTACGCACCTCAAAGGCGGCCCGTGGGATGGTGCCGGCACGCCCACCGCCGCTGTGCAGGCCCGGGACGGTGCACAGGTGCCTGCGGTGGTTGTGTGCTGATGCTCTGGTGCAGCTGGAAGGGGGGCCACCTCCCGAGACGGTGCAGGCGCTGTGGTGATGTGTCCTGCCCGCTGGCAGTGATCCTTAAAGTCACGGGCTGCCTATGGACCCTGTTCACGATGGCAGCAGATAGTGCCCCCGCCCCTCGTGGCTGCCCCACGCACACCCAGCTCTGGCCGGCGGCCGTGTGTCCGTGCCTCTCTCCCCAGCCCCACCACATGGGTGTGCTCTCCTGGGGCTGGCTTCCAGTTATGTGGCCACCCATCCGTTCTCTCCTCCACACGGTTTTTATGAAGCGGGGGGCCTGCAGGTTTAGGAGCAAATGGCCTGGGCAGGTGGGGCGGCTGCCACGGGGCCTGTTCCTTGTTCTGGAACGTGGAGCTTTGGCGTGACGGCTCCAGTCTCGTGCACAGGGAAGCAGGTGCCCTCCAAGGCTCTTGCCGTTTGTCCCCAGACAGCGACGCTTTAACGACGCCTGCTCGCTCGTTTGTGCGCAGACACCGCCTGTCTGGGGTGTGCGTGTTTGCACCCAGGTCTACTCCATCAGCCGCCAGTGCTGGGTGAGCTGTGTACAGTCCGTCAGATGGCAGCATGGACAGTGGTCATGCTGAAGGCCACCCCGTAGTAGGAGGGAGTTCAGAGGTACTATGAAACGGTGAAAGCGCTTTGCTCATATTCCCTCGTTAGCTTCGTTGCCAAAAGTCAGTGCCTCACTCTCTCAGCAGCGAAACCCTCCAGTGTCAGGCGGGGGTTGCTGGTATCGGGCGCATTTCAGCTGCGGGCTCACTGTTGCGGTCCCCCGGGCCCCACCATGGAAGGTTCTTTAGGACGAGGACTGTCCCCAGGTGACTTGGGTGTAGTGGCTCCTCAGCAGTTCGCTGATTATCAGGAGGACACTTGTCACCAACGACCGGGCTTACTCCAGTGCCTTTCTTTGCAGCCTTTCGTCATCCACGACATGGAGACGTTGTGTATGGCCGAGAAGACGCTGGTGGCCAAGCTGGTGGCCAACGGCATCCAGAACAAGGAGGCGGAAGTCCGCATCTACCACTGCTGCCAGTGCACGTCCGTGGAGACCGTCACGGAGCTCACGGAGTTCGCCAAGTCCATCCCCGGCTTCGCCAGCTTGGACCTGAATGACCAGGTCACGCTGCTGAAGTACGGCGTCTACGAGGCCATCTTCACCATGCTGTCCTCCGTCATGAACAAGGACGGGATGCTGGTCGCTTACGGCAACGGCTTCATCACGCGCGAGTTCCTGAAGAGCCTCCGGAAGCCCTTCTGCGACATCATGGAGCCCAAGTTCGACTTCGCCATGAAGTTCAATGCGCTGGAGCTGGACGACAGCGACATTTCCCTCTTCGTGGCTGCGATCATCTGCTGTGGAGGTGAGTTCTCCCTTCAGTCCGCGGTGCCACGCGCTGCCAGACTTCTGTTGCGAAGAACCAGGGGTGGTGAGTGGGGGGCGGAGGGGCAGGCACTGGCAGGGGAGGGCGCCTGAGCCCCTGTGTCGCCGCCTCACCTGCATCATGTCATATGCTCTTATGGATGAGTTCGTATCGCACGTTGTGTGTGTTTTACGTACGTCACAATGTATAAATGCTCTACTTTAAATGAGATCATGAACAGTGTGTCAGGTAGGGTGATGACAGTGTGCTGCATTACGATGCGGGCGTGTGCCGTGCAGTGACGTTTGGGTGGACAAGGGACCACGTTGTATGTGGTGGTGCACTGAGCTGAAACCCTGCAACCGCCGGTGTGGACAGCCTGCTGCGCCGACAGCGTGCAAAGGCGGTGCGTGCAGGAGTGTGCAGCCCATCGGCCACCTCCCTGGTGTGTGTTTGCCACACTGCACTCCTGACCGCGGCGAGCGCGCTCTTCCTGCTCACCACGCCAGCCGTCGCCCACGGCAGCCACGTCCTGTGTGTGCCGGGCTCTCGGCAGTGTCACTGCCACTGTGCTTGACCCGGTCCCACGGGCTCTGTACAGGCCAGACCCAGAGCGCAGCTGCGGCGCGCAGGAAGCTGGACCGCCTGGGCGTGTGTGCTCGTGCACGGTGATGGTCGTGCTGGTTGAACGTGTCCCTGTCGTTAAGTGGCACATGACTCCACAGTATAATTCTGTCGCTGCCACGTCATGGCCGTGTCATACTGTGCGGGGTGCCATGCACCTGTCGGGACAGCTGTGCTCATGCTGCTTCAGGGTGAGGAGCTCTGGCCACTCACCAGTGACAGTCCCAGAGTCGTCTCTGCTAAGGAGGCAGGTCCTGGGAGGGAGCCCTGGGCTGCTCTGCGGGAAGCTGGCTACACGCCTCAGTTTCTGGCTCAATGTCACGTTGCTTTAAATAGTACTGTCCTGGGTCTAAGAAGGTCACTCCCCGTGGACCTTACCTAGCCTTGGGGGCCGCTGATGGGGCGCCTGTCCCCACAAACCGCTGGCAGCTGTGCTGTCCCCGTGGTGGACTCACTTGCAGAACCGATGCTGCCGCCGTCTTCCCGACACCGTAGGGGTGCAGAGTGCGAGCAGCCGGTCCCACGAGCTCTGTCCTCGTTACCACCAGCTGGCGGCCGGGGGTGGGAAGTCCGCACACTCTGCCCGAAAGGGCAACTTGGCAGCGGGGCCGTACGTGGTCTGCCCTCGCGCTGCGGGCTCAGAGCGGCTGCGGAGCTGTCTGTGGGCAGTGCGGTCTCGGCTCCGTGAAAGAAATTAGTTACGTGTCAGCCCGACAGGGAAACGTGGCGAGATGCACAGTAGCCTGTGCGACGGGGGGTCACTCTATCTGTTTAAATTTCTGCTTAAAAAGTTAACAGTTGCAGTCGACCCCGCACCCCGTGGACTTGAACTGCATGGTCCACTCACACTTGGACTGTTTTCGGTGGACATACAGCTGACCTTCCCTGTGCCCAGGTTTCGTGTCCGTGGACTCTGCCAACTGCGGATCAAAAACAGTGTTTTTTCAGTTTTCACTGAATGTATTGGGGTGAAACAGGTTGAAAGGGCGTTCTCAGTCCATGGTTGGGAGCCCGCGGACGAGAAGGACCAGCTGGGGGCGTTGGCCTGTGCCGTGTCACATGACGGACATGAGGGCCTGTGGGTTTGGTGGCCACAGGGGGTCCCGGAACCAACCCCTGCAGATATCCAGGGGCTGCTGCTCAGTTTGGGAGGAGTCAAAGTGTAGACCCCCTGCATGGTTCAAGGGTCAACTATATATATATTTATAACCAAAAAAGATGGAAGAAAGAAGGAAAAAGCCATCTCCATCATGAGCAATACTTCTGAAAATCAGAGTAGTGAGGACGGCTGCGGGGCTGAGGGTACTTTCTGGGCCGAGGGCGGAGCCCTGGGGCCCGAGGCCCGGCTCCCCTGTGGCCCCCCACCCCCGTGGCCCCCCGGTGGGGACGCCCGCCCACCCTGCACCAGCCCTCAGCCCCGGCCTCCTCCCCACGGGGTCTCCTCTCTCATCTCTCACTCTGCCTCCTTCCACCTGGTTCACACCGGGAGGTGCCGGTAACGACTGGTTTCTCCCGCAAAACCCAGGTCTCACACTGTCACTGCCCTGAACCATCGGTGAAAAACTTGAACCGGAACGTCTAGTTTTGACTCAGGAGGAGTTTCACCTCCCACATTCCGCAAAACTGGCTGTTGTAACCATCATCCCAATGTACGCTTCCCTCCTGTTGGGGGTCCGCCTGCCAGGTGGACATCAGGCAAAGGCGAGGAAAGGGCCAGGCTTCCAGCTGCATGAATATGCACGGATGGGCATTTGCCCTACCTGCCCCCGTGAGGCCAAGCGGCTTTGGGAACATCCAGGTGTCTCCTAGTCGGGTCCGCAGTGTCCGAAGGCCCGGAGCTTCGGGGGAGGAAGGCCGGGGAAGGGAGGGGCTGCTTTCTCAGGCGGATCCCTGCCAGGATGGCTGTGCACTCAATCGTCTCTTCTTTCCTTTGGGGGTAGACCGCCCTGGCCTGCTAAACGTCGGACAGATTGAGAAAATGCAGGAGGGGATCGTGCATGTGCTCAAACTCCACCTGCAGAGCAACCACCCGGACGACGCCTTCCTTTTCCCCAAGCTCCTGCAGAAGATGGCAGACCTGCGGCAGCTGGTCACCGAGCACGCGCAGCTGGTGCAGGTCATCAAGAGGACCGAGTCGGACGCCGCGCTGCACCCGCTGCTGCAGGAGATCTACCGGGACATGTACTGAGCTCCCTTGAGCAAGCGAGGGGCAGGGAGCACCCCGGGACTCCTGGAGGTGGCGGCACTGCCGAGGAGGAACGGGATCAAGGCCACTTTGCACAGATGTCCCCGCCGGACCCTGAGAACCTGACGTGTGCACTCTAGGTAACCACGACCCCATTCCACACTGGCTGCCTTTTTACCGAGCGCGTGCAGAATCGGGGCGTGGAGAACTTGGAGGGCGATGCTCGGCTGTCTGAGTCGAAGCGGTGCAGTCTGGTGCTGATCGATGCAGTTTTGTTAAAATCAGGGCAGTGACTCACCACTGGTACCTGGCGACCTCGGAGCCGAGATCCATCTCCCCAGGTACCAGTGTTGACTCCTGGGCTCCTTTGTAACGTTGGAAACTAATCAGCACTTTTTAACTTTTGTAATACCGTATATCTAGATGTAACCAAAGGTTAGGCATTTTAAGAGCGGCTAAGTATTTATTCAGAAGACTTCGATTCTGCTCCCTGAAATCGAAGAGCAACAGCATGCAGTTTTTTAATCACAGACGTTGGGATTCAAAAGGATCATCTGATAAGCTCTGGAAGCGGGGCCGCCCGCATTGCGTGGGCTGCCCGGGTGCACGGCTGTAGCTAGGCCGTGGGGAGGCCTGCGCCGGCTCCTGTAGAAGGTCCCGGGAAACCGCGTCTCCGCCGCCCTCCGCTCTGGCTCATGGCCCCAGTAAAGCTGGTGTTGGTGAGCAGGACGGGGATGGACTCGGAAGTGCCTCCGCGTCCCAGCCCTCCCACCTGCTCCCTCTCAGAGCTGGGCCGTTGGCATTTGGCGGGGGGGGGGGGGGGGCATGGTCTCCAGGGCAGCCTGACGTCACCTGCACGTGTCCCTCTGCGTCCTGTGTGTCGGGGCAGCTCCCGGGTCTTTCCCTGCGTTGCCTTTTAAAAAAGGCAGCTTTGTTTTTGTAACTCTTGGTGGTAGTAGCTGTTCGCTGGAGTGGGGAAGACGAGGTGAATGTGACTTTATAGTCCTGGGGGTCACCTGGGGAACAGCGGGGGTGGGGCTGGGACGTGAGGTCCAAAGGTGGTGTTGCGTGGTCCCAGGAGTCACTGCAGCCGGCGGTCTGCGCGGAGTTGGAGAGCAGAGCGCCCTTCTCCAACCCCGTGCATAAGGCCGACACGAGTAGATGGTTGTTTCAGCCTCGAAGGTCGGCTTCCTGGCCTCAGGCCGCCCGTGGATGCCACCTGGACTGTGTCTAGGAGCGCGTGGACCCGGCCCACTCTCCCCTTCCGTCACCGCAGCGGACCCACTGTCCCCTCAGATGCAGCCCGCCTGCCAGGGCCGGCAGGTGCACGGGGCCCCTGGATCCTGCGCCCACAGTGCCACGGCCTGCTTGGGTCCTTGACACCCATCCCCCACTGCCCTGAGGACATCTGGCCCTTTAAGGTCATTACCACTTACCGTTGAGGAAGGGTTAGGGTCAGCACTGGCCAAGTTCCCGAGATCAGCAGTAGGGAAATGTGATGGTAGAAAAACCAGTCCAAGCGTGAGGCTTCAACTAGGAAGCTATTGAAGATCCAGTCAAAGGACCTGCTGGGCGCCAGTAACAGTGTCCCACGTGGGAAGGGCAGTAAGCTGGCGGTCATGCAGGCCTGGGGCAGCCCCTCGATGCCCTTCCCTGGAATGGCGTCCCCTGCGCTGACAAGGTGGGGGGGCCATGGTTGTCGAGGTCGGGGCTTGGGGGCTGCGTGTACCCCCAGTGCCGCACCTGCTTCTGCTGACCTCTGGCCTCGGAAAGCGAGTCTGGAGACCCGGCTTTCAGACAAGAAGGGCATTCCGTTGTGGCTCCGGTCAAGCCCCTCCAAAGCAGCCCCGTGTCTCGCACTTCCTGCAGTGTCCAGCAAGCTGCCGGAAGGCGTGGCTTGTGCGTTAGCGGCCTTACCGGACGTCGGTTCTCTCCGGACCTGGCTACCCGACCAGCCATGTCCCTGGTGTAGCCGTGGAAGAGGCCCCAAGGGACCTCAGCTTAAAAGTCACTGGATGTCTGGAGGCGGTTCACTTTTATTAATGGGAAGAAAAATCACATGTCCCCAGTCTTGTTAAACGACAGAGTCACTCAATGTTTTGGGTCAGCTAATCAGATTTCTCAGTGCGTCCGAGGTCACACTCAGGCGGCCGCCCCCCAGCTCGGTGTGCTGGGGCGTGTCGTGCAGGGGCTCGGGGAGGAGTGTGCACACGCTCGCTGGGTTTCCCTGAAGGCCGGCGCTGAGTCCAGCAGCACCCTGACGGCTCCAGAAGCTTCCGGCCACAAGTGGGCAGCCGCAGGGCCTCCGGGGTGAACGCACCCAATGACCCGCGCCTCTGCGAGTCTGTTTAAACCTGATTCTTCAGGTTCTCGACTCAGGATAGAAAAGAGTGCCAAACTCCTCGCAGGCCACCAAGTCACCAGACAGCCTCGGTCTTGCGTGCTGACAAGAACGCAGGGACAGCCGAGGCTCCTCAGAGACATGCCTCCTAACCCCGCGGCCAGCTCCGGCCCGGCCCCATCGGGCCTCTCCACCCACCCTCCGGCGCCTCCCGGGCATTTCCTGTTGGGTGACCCTCACACAGAGTCTGTGCCCGGAACCCAGTGAGGGCTGCATGGCTGGAAGTCATATTGTGACATCCTGTGTCACCGAAAACAAGAAGCTCCCGGTGCACTGGCCACAGAGGGATTGGGGAGGTTGAATAGTGAGCGTTGCCTGAGCACCGGAGGGCTGCTCCTCTTCCCGCCTTGCTCTCCAGTTTCCCTGAGACCCTTCTAGAACTCTGACAGGATGAGTCCCGAGCCTCTTCCCAAGGAGAGTAGTGATGGCGGAGCCCAGGAGAGGCCCGCGGTGCTCAGTGCATCCGGGGCGCCCCCGAGGGCGGACCCTGTCCCCAGGGGTCCTTGCTCTTCGCTCCCAGAGCACAGCAGGCAGCTCTCTGCTCGTCTGGACGCCTTGCTCGCCAGGCCGTCCCTCTGACAATGCTTGGGCCAGGGTCGAGTGGAGAGTCGCGGACAGGCTGCCTCCCCGGACCCGAGCAGAAGCTCTAGACGCAGGTCACCCTTTGTTCAAGGTGTGGTAACCAAGCCACCCGCCCCGCCGCTAGTGCTCCCCCTCCGTCTACAGCGCACCAGCTACCTCAACAGACCCGTCAAAGACACCGGTCAAACGAAGGTGCTCGGGCCCCTGCGGCCTTACCACCCGCCCGGAGGCCCCATGCTCCCCACCCCCACAGACGGGGAAGGTTTGGTGACTCCCAAAGGGACCTTTGTTGTTTAAAGGGAGCATCACAGACACTCGTGTGTAGGAGTTGCTGCCCGCAGTAGTGAGATTGAACCTGAGCGAGACGGGGCCAGGCCTGCGGGGACCCTACGCCCAGGCCTCCCCTCCAGCCGCGCCGCACCTGCTGGCTGTGCAGGAGCCTGGCCGTGGGGCGGCCCTGCCGGAGGAGGAGGATGGAGAGAGAGGCCTCCAAGCGGTCCTGGTCGGACTGTGGCTCCCTGAGGTCTTGCCCCATCGTCACAGCTGTGCCTCTGCCCCTGCTGCCTCCACACACCATGGTGACACTGGGCACACGGGGCCCAGCTGGCAGGCGCACAGTAGTTTCTGGCCTTTGCCCAGTGGCCACGCCTGTCACTGACCGCCGTAGGGACTGCTGTGTAAATGTGGGCCCACTGTTTTGGCCAATGGGCCCAGCACCACCAGCTAAAACAGACACGACCACCGCCCTGGCCTTTGGCCAGGCACTTCCAGGGACCCAGGGACGGCCAGCCACCTTCAAAGTACCTCTTCAAGCCATGTGGCCTTTCAGAACGCAGACCCCTCTAGGAGAACACGTCAGGTGCTCACAGAGGCCCGCCCACATCAGTCTTCGGGGCTTTGGAAGGAGGGTCCAGTTGTCTGTCTCCTCCGGGTCTCAGCTTGGGGGGCCCAGGATGGACTCACCCCGATCGCAGAACGATCCCACCCAGAGGCGGAGGGCCGCTGCCATCTCCTCAGCTGGGCATAGCGTGCTTCGTTGCCTCTGTGCTCCTGGGGCTGTGCCTGTCCCCCCGGCATACATGTTCCTGGGCCGGTTCTTGCTTCAAGTTCCCTCTCAGCTCCCCACAATGGTGCCCACACAGGAAAGGCGAGGAAATTGTACAGTCCATCGAAGCTGCAGAATAAGATCCGTGTCGCCCACTGAGGGCTTCCTGACTTAAAAAAAATGGCCGTGGAAGACTGTCCCACACCCAGGTCTGATGGCACTGGCCCAGCTTCCCAGGCTCCCCTGGGGCCGAGGACTCCTACCAACCGAGTCTTCACGTGGAGCAGTCAGTTCAGGAGACTGACAACAGTGACCTTCAGATGCTGCCGTAGGCAGTGAAGTGCCCGGGGACGCCTGTGGCAGAAAGGCTGTCCTGCTGGGCCAGCTGTGCAGGGTGCACGGAGACTGCAACAGGAAACGTGGACCCTCCCCCCACCCCCCCACCTCCCCGCACCGTGCTGGGCAGCCCTGTGATGCGTGCAGTCGGCCAGTGGCCGTCCTCTTTCCAGGTGCAGGGACGGCTCCCAGGGTGCCTGCTGGTCCGAGGGACCTGCCCAGAGAGTGGGAAGACCAGCTCCAAAGGTAAAGGTGTCAGTTTTTGCTCAGATTTACATAGTTTTCAGGTGCTGTTGTAATAGAATTCTAGAAATTGGTCATCGACTGCTTAAGGGCCTATGAAACAGAATAAGAATAAAGGCGGCACGTCTGTCCTGACTCAGAACATCCAGTTCCTCTGGGAACCACCACGTAGAAGCGGCAACGAGACGCTGGAAGTTCTGTGAGAGAAAAGACGCGTCGTCTTGCTCTCATCTAAGTAATTCCATAATGCCCTCCGCTATGCTTTTGTGGAATATGCAGCAGGTATATTACCCTGAACCTGACTTCAGCAGAGTGGGCTTAGGGCTTTTTTTTTAAAGGCTGCATGTGGCCTGCGTATGGGAACAGAGGTGAGGCCGCTGCCCGTGCTGCGCTCCCACCACCTGCCCCCCTGCCCCCTTGAGGTGCCTTCTCCAGTCTCTGCAGTGAGGCTGCCCCAGACCATGTGCTCCTCCTCCTCAGGCTCCCTCCAGCCTGAGACAGGAGGAGGATCCCCGTTCACTAGCCCCCTGCCCCAAGAAGGGGCAGGACGTGGTCCAGCTGAAACATGGCCACGTCTGCTGGAACCCTCTGCCCACTGCACCCACGGTCAGTGTCACGTCCTGATTGAAGCCACATCAAGGACGTCAGAGGCCCCATGGTTTGGAAACACACTATCTGCAAACAAAAAACCAAGAAACCCATTTCTTACACCAGAGACAGCAAATTAAGGCCTGACCTGTTGTTGCTTCCCCCGCCCCCCCCCCCCCGCAATGCTACTGTGAGTCAAATGTGAAACGCTCCCTGTGTTTCTCCAGAGCAGGGAACACACCAGCCTCCTCTCTTGCCCTCTGTGCCCATTGGCATCAGTGCCCAGTCCGTTCCACAATGCACTACAGCCTCACGCAGGCCGGGGACAGAGCAGTCACCCTCCAGCCTGGAACAGCAGGGACGCTGGCAGGGGCCTGACTCAGCCTCCTGGCGGCAGGGAGGGCAGGCTTCAGGCCCCGAGGACAAGTGACCGATCATATGTTCAAGGTAAAACCACTCACTGTGGGGACATGTCTTCTCTTTTCAAAAGCACAGTCAGCCTATTCCTTTTTTCAGGCCTAAAAAACACGTACCTCACGAAAGACAGCTAACACTCAGCACCCCTTCCTGCTGAGACTGCAGTATTGGGTACCACTATTTTTCTACACTGTGTGGTGAAAAGAACCATGCGCATAGCTCTATTTTAAATACTGTGATTTGAATTTTTTAATCCTAATATAAGTAATTTACTAACTTAAAATCATGTATCTAATAACAGCCATTTGGGTTTTTGAAATCAGTGTTAATTGATACGTGCTCCAGTAGCCTGGCTCCCGGGCCCACCGGAAACAGGAAGCCGGAGTGTCACAGCAGAGAGAGACGCACGCACGCACGCACATCAGAGGTTTTCACGTCTCCTGGAATTTATTTGTGTGCGTGAGCGGCACGGTGGGTTGGTCTGCATCACCTCCACCAGTGGCCGCCCTCTGCCCTGCGGGGGACGAGTGCCCGCGGGTCAGTGCCAAAGGACTCCGCCTTCCGGACGCTCCTGACGGAGCATCTGCGCAGGCTGATCTTCTGGCAGCGTCAGGGCGGCCCACCCCGAAGCAGAGACGGAAACCACAGGCCCCGAGTCTCCCACCAGCGCGCAGTCTTCCAGATCTGAGCAGCGCTCGCGGCCGCTGAGGGTCTGTGCTGCCCCTGGGACCCACGTCAGAACACAACGGGCTCCCGAAGCGAGGCCGGGGCTTGCTCTCCCGGGTGTGCTCTCGTCCCCATTCCCCGTGCCTTACACTCTCCAAGCGAGTCGGTGACAGGCCCCTCGGGCTTATACTCGGCAGGAGGCGCTCCGGAGCACCAATTTCCCGGCAGGCTCGGCGTCTGGGCCCGGGATGGGCGTGCGGAGAACGGCCACTGGCACCTGGCACTTCCCAGTCACGCTGACCAGTCTTGGTTCCAGCATTAAAAATGGTTCTCAGATAACTAATTCTTAAAATCTTGGGTCTTACTCATTTTCCCATTAGGAAATTGAACTGATCATACATACTGATTTATATCCTGAATTTACGGGAACTTATGTATTTGGAATGTCCTACTGTAAGACTGATGAATGTAAAGAGTTAATTTCAGGGTACCGTTTTGCCTTAATGGTTTTCAAAAATAAACTATTTTTAAAACTGGTTGGGTGAGCTGGAGTGATGCTGTGAGGTAGCTGTTGCCTGTGAAGCCCCCCGCTCCAAACGCAGCACTGTCTGCCCTCAGCGGCAACTTTGGGGTCACTGGGGCACAGCCCCTTTTTGTCCGAGAACAGAGCGTGTTGGGCAGCGTGTGGCTGCGGAGTAGGACATGCGTTTGTGTAAAGTGACGCAGGCAGCTGTGAAAAGGGCGGCTGAGGTCACGGCGCGGCACACGGTTGGTCAGCACAGGGTTGGTCAGCGTCAGCGGCAGCTCTTTATTCCTTCCCCCGGCCGCTTCTCACACTCTGCCCGGTGAGGTGGATCCGTGGCAGAGGCGGCGGGGGCCACGAAGACCGGAGCCCTGGGGCTGGGCACACGGCTGCCAGCAGGCCATGGAATGAGGCGGAAGGATGGGCGACGGTGGTCCCATCTGGGCGCAGAGCTGGGCCTGGAGCGGAACCGAGCAGAAGGGAACAGAAGGGGCTGGAAGCACCAACAGGAAACCTCCCGAGTGCCGGGGTGACTCTGGGGCCTCCTCAGGCTGGGACGACTCCGGGACCGCGGGCCTTCGCGCCCAGCAGCTGCCTGGCACTCGCAGGCAACTCCTGGATCTGGCCCATTGCAGGGAGGGCACGCGGGGCTCCGGGTGCCACCATGTGCAAGCAGGGAGAGCCCAAGGAGACCCTGCAGGGAGGGCGGCGCCCTGGCAGGAGCGAGGGGCCCTGCAGGCCTGGCCTCTGCTCCCCTGGGCTCCTGCCCCGAGTGACCACAGCTCTGAGCCCTGCAGCCCGGCCCTGCTGCTGCTGCAGGCGGGACCCCACGCCCTGCGGCTCCAGCCGGCCAGCAATCAGGGCCAGCACACAATGCGCTCCCAGCTCAGCAGGCACCGACCCAGGACACCAAGGCCACGCTCAGGTCTGAGCGCTGGGCTGGCTGGCCGGCCTCTTCGATGGAACTTTCCTTTTCTCCAAGTCGTGCCGAATTTCCTGAGGGAAGGCGTGGATGTTCTGCTGGACACAAGGGAGGCAGAATCTCTTGGAGTAGAACAGGCTGCATTCCTGGAAGAGGGGGGGAGTATGAAGGACTGGGGCCCAGTCCTTCATCGCATACAGGGCTGGGGCGGGGCCCCTCGGGCAGCTGAGGGGAGGTGGGAAGGGCGCAGCAGGAGCCCAACAGCAAGAGGGAGACTGGCCACCTCAAGGACCGTGTGTGGTCTTGACCTGAGAGTAAAAGAAATGGCGGGGCACAGTGGTGGGGGAGGGGTGGGTGGTCCGACCTGCGGGGGGGGGGGGGGGGGGGAATCCCACAGCAGCCTGGACTGAGGCTCCTCCCACAGCCCCATCTCTTCCCGCATTTTCACCTCCGCCTGGGAGGGAGGGAGGGAGGGGCTGTTTCGATGTTGCGTGGGACACAGCTCCCTCCTCCCTTCTTCACCCCTATGCAGGATGCTCAGGGACCTCTCTGTGGGCAAGATGGCTCCCGGGACCGGCCACCGCCTGCGTGTCCTTGGGTTTGCAGACACTAGGCTCGCTGTGCTGGTGCCCTGGCCCCGCCCTCCATCTCGGAACCTCTCTCATCCCCGAGAAAGCTCTGCCTGCCCAGCTTTGGGGCAGATTAAAGGCAGCCTTCCTGGGTAGAGCAGGCACTAAACACAGGGCCCGGCACCCAGCAAGCTCCGGAAAGTGGGGCTGCTTCCTCTGGAAGGCTCCCCAGGAACAATTAGAAAGGTCACCATCCTGTGGGGGTGGGGGGTGACCACCAGGGGCTACTGGGGTGACGTGGAGCCTCCACGAATCTACTGCTTTTCCCCCAGCCCCACGGAGGCCCTCCGACTGACCCGTTTGCCTGCCTGTCCCTTCCGTTGGCTAAGGGACTGTCCATAATGAGGTAGGCCAGCTGGCCTCTAAGAGCAGCCCCTGCCCCCTGCCTAGGGATCCCAGGGTCACAGAGGCAATGCAAGGCTGGCGCTCACACCGTCCCTGGGAAAGGCTCACGCGTGACCTCTCCCACAGCCAGGCCTGTGGTGTGCCCGCCCACACCCCCAGAGAAGGCGGCCCCAGCTGCCTGCGGCTTACCCACCGGGCCCACGCACACCAGCCGGCCACAGATGCTGCACTTGGAGCCGAGGATCAGGAATCTGTCCTTGTCCGGGGTGAAGGGGTCCTTGGTGACGAAGCTCTCCTCCAAGAGGCTGCGGGACAGTGAGTGATGCCAGTGTCCAACCTCTCGGAGGGAGCCCCTGCCGAGCCTGCACACCCACGCGGCCCTACAGGGCTCGGAAGCAGCCCAGGGGGAAGCCCACGGAGGGGCTGCTGCAGCCTGAGCCCCCAGACCCCAGCCCGATTCTCCGGATGGGGCAGGGCCATGAGGCAGCCCCTCACCCCTGCCGTGGTGGTGCCCAAACCACCAGTGTCCAGGCAGGGAGAACCCGGGGCATTGCACAGCCGTGTGAGGTACTAACCTCACACTACACACCAGGAAGGAGACCCCGGGGTTCCAAGGGGACGCCCCCAGTTCCTGAGCAGTAGAGGAACCCACCAAGTCAGAAGGAAGAAGCCTTGGCCCCTGTCATTTGTCCTGTGTGAGTAGCCTATCATTGGTCAACTTCCCCCTGACACGGCACTTGATGAGGGACAAACTGAAGGTCAATAATCCAGCCCTGAAACCCAGTGGCTCTGCTCCAGGCCCATCTCTGGGCACATCCTGGGGAGCTGGAGCTCAGGAGTCACTCCCACCAGCGCATGAGCTGGAAGGCTGAGCACCAGCAGAGGGGGCACAGCCCCGTCCCCCCAGCCCTGTGAGGAGGCCTCCTCAGCCGCCCGCACCAGCTGCCAAGCCGCCCCAGCCTGAGCCACAGTGCATCTTCCCGGGCGTGGGCAGGGCTGGACTGGGGATGGAGAGGGCGGGAAGGGGCTGGCTGGGGCTAGGAGAGCCGGGTGGCCCCTGAGCCCTGCCTGGTGCCTCCTCAGGTCACACCGAACATCCAGAACTGGGCTGGTTGGGCCTAAAGCCAACACCCATGCCACTTGTGAGACTCAGGCCACCAGCTCGGTGTGCAGGGATGCACGAGCCACTGGATACGTACTCACATGATAGACTGGGTGTTGGGGGGCTTCTGCCCCACGTAGCTGTACGGAGCTGACAGGGAGCAGAGCTGGCACTCAAACACACCCAGGGGCTGGCACTCTGCCTCACACGCCATCTGCAAGGTCAAGACGCAGGGCAGGTCACTGTCAGAACCCAGAACTGTCCAGACCTCCAAGCCCCCACAACGTGTCTCTGACCAAGAGGGCGGAAGGTGCCCCTTTCCAACAAGGAACCTCAAGTTCAGAGTAAGTCCTAGACCTCCCCCAGGTCCCAATTGTTTTCAAGTGCATAAGAGATTTTCACCACAAGAGGTAATGTGCTGAGCCATAAAACAAGACGGCAGCGATAAAGCGCTGAATTCAGAGAATATCTCCAACCCCAAAGTGACTAAATTAAAATCAGGGTCAGAGAGACACCTGAAAAACCTCCACAGACTTCGAAGTTCAACAATACACTTCTAAATAAACCACAGTTCAAAGAGGAAATCACAAGGGAAATCACAAAATATTCTAACTAAATGAAAGCTGAAATCCTGTGTATCGAGATATGTAGAATGCAGCTTCGGCAATGCCCACAGGAAAAGTCACTGCTCTAAATATTTAAATTGGAAAAAACATGTAAGGTCAATCACTGAAGTTTCTACCTTAAGAAAGTAGAAAAAAGCAAATTAAACCCTAACATAAATAAAGAGAAGAAAATAATAAAGGATGAAAATCAAAGAAATTAAAAATGACTAATAAAAAAAACCAACGCTGGTTATTTCAAAACATCAATGGAGTTGGTAACCTCTAACCTCTAACTGGACTGACAAGGAACATGAGAGGATGCAAAGTGCCACCGTCAGGAATGAAAGAGGGGATGTCGCTCAGATTAAAGACAAGGAAATGAAAATGAGGGCATATTATGAACAACTTATTACCAAATAAATCCCACAATGTAGCTGAAAGGGACAGATTTCTTGGGGGGAAAACCCCACTGATCATCAAAAGTGACTCACAAAGAAATAGAAAACCCAAATAGCCCTATAGCTATTCAGAAAAATGGTTCCATAATATAAAGTTTTCCTAAAAACACAAAATAAAATAACAGAAGAAAATCAGGCCGAGGTGGCTTAACCACAAATTGTTAGGCATTTAAGGAAGAGATATTGGGTTGACCAAAAAAGTCCATTTAGTTTTTTCTGTAAAATCAAGGACATATTTTTCATTTTCACCAATAACTTTACTGATTTGGATGTTCTGAGTATGTCAGCCATCTCTCCTTCATGGTAAAACATTGATTGTTCTCAATTAATGTCTCAGTTAGATCACTATCAACCCCACCTGGTCTACCGGACTGTGAGCATCGTCCAGTGAGAAATCTCCAGCTCGAAACCTCACAGACCACTTTTGACATGTTCGATCCATGACAGCATCTTCTCCATGTACTGCACAAATCTTTTCTTGTGTTTCAGTTGCATTTTTACCTTTCTTGAAATAAAGCATAATATGCTGAAAATGTTGTGTATTTTCTTCTTTCTTCAGTATCAAAATGTCTACACAAAAACTCACCAATTTTGATGTTTTTTTTTTTTTTCACAATCTCACAATATTGTGTTGAATGAAGTTAAAGACAGCTAAGCACTACTAGAGTCATCTTACAGAAAAAAAACTAAACGAACTTTCTGGCCAGCCCAACAGGACCAACATACAAAAGCTGTTTCAGAATGTAGAGAAGGCAGCCATTGGTGGTGACTATGAGGACAGCATCACACTGACACAAAAACTGCCAGGATGGCCCTGACACCGTTACCCAAAGCCATCCCAGGAAAACTATGGACCAACACCCTTCCTGAACCTAGATACCCAAAAATCTCTAGCAAAATGTTAGCAAACTGAATTCAGTAATACATAAGAAGCCTAAGGCATCATTCCTGAGAGGATTCAATTCCGGGGATACAAGGTACGTTTACCATTCAGAAGTCAACGAATGCAACTTATGATAGTAACAGGGAAAAGGAAGAACACCCCATTATCACTTCAATAGGAAGCAGGACAAAATTTGACACAATTCTTCAAAATCAAGACTTTGAGTGGTACTTTGAACCTAAGGGTCTCCTGAACTGATGGCAGAAGAAACTCCCTTCCTTGATATTTCAGGCCTCCTAAAAGCAGCGTTATCTTTCCTGTTACTGCCCACTCCTATCCCCCACACACCAGGCTCAGATATTCCTGTTTACTCCTGTCCTTGCTCTTCCCCCACCCAGGCTTCCCCACCTCTGCCCGTGGAGCTTCCCTGGGGCTGCCCGGAGGATCTTCATCTTTGGCTTACAGCAGTTTGGGAAAAAACCCTCACACACACACACACACACACACACACACACACACACACACACAGTGTGTAATATATTATATACAATATATGTAATGAATATATAATACATGTGCACATTATATACACATGTAATATACACACATGTACACACATCTATAATTCTATACATATATATACACACATGTACAGGGTCTGGCAGAAGGCCTGCTTGAGTGTGGTTGGTAGGGTAAACACATGGGTGTAATAACTTAGTTTTAATCTGAACACCTCACCTACAATGCCATGTGGTGTGCTTGAGTGTGATACTGTTGTTACAGAATGACATGCTTGATTTTATCATTTAAAAAGGGACATTAGTCGTGCCGGATCCTGCACCAACTTTTTCTTTTACAGGTTTTCACCCTGCCTGCACTTCTTTGAGCAGTCTCTGCCTTGTGTTTTGGTACCTTTTATTATTTTTGGAAAATTCTTAGCCACAGCGGCCCCAACCGTTCTCTCTCTGCAGCTCGGTTTCCAGGCGCACACGGGTCAGGCTGCCTGCCGTGCCCCCCAGTTCCCGCACTCTCGGTTCTGGGTCCTCACTGTGTTTCAGTGCGACTTGTCTCCATGGACCTATCATCAAGTCGTTTGCCTTTTATTCCCCCTGGGCCCGTCGCGATCCGGGCGCACGGTCGTTCCACGTGCTCTTGGAAGGCATTCTTTGCCTTGCTGCTTTTTAACCCCAACCTTACACCTGACTCCTCCTCCGAACTTCCTGAAATGCCCCTCTTGAGGTCTGGGGGACCCCGCACGTCCAGACCCGGCCCCGGGAGCTCACAAGCCCGCTGTCATCTGAGGGGGCCTTTCCCAAATCATCCGTCCCGGGCCGAGCGCGGCGGGCAGCAGTTCCGACCCCGGTCCTCAGAATCCCACAGACCTCTCCGGAGGCAACGTGGCCGTGGGCGAGCCGCAGTAGCTGGGAGGGACCGGGGCCGGCAGAGCGCGCGCGCGCACTCCCTTCACCCCGCCAGACCGCCCCTCTATAACCTCCGCCCGCTCGCACCAGCGTCCCGCGCGCCCCGTACTCACAGCGCGTGCGTAGCCCCGTCCCTTGACGGGCAGCGGCGCGTGCGCACCCCTTTTTATCATCCCGTGCGCATGCGCGACGCCGGACGAAGTTCCGGTTTGGTTTCCACTTCCTCGGCGTCTTCCTGGGGCATTCCTTTTTTAGGGGGCATTCCTTTTTAGGGGTGCAGCACCTGGGCGGTGCCTGACCCTGCTTTGGCCCGAGGGCGCTCCTACTTGGCCTGCTGTTGGGGCTGCGCTAAGATTCTCGGCTTCTTTCTGTGTTTTCCCCGGGCTCTGCGGAGCCCCACTTGGTCTCTCTTTTCCCCAGCGGTGCTCGTCAAGTGCAAGTGCCTCGGGTTGGAATGTCCTCCTCTTAGTGTGCACGCTACCTGTCCCCCCTTAGGACGGGAGTCCCATGGGTCACAGGCAGGGCTCATGGTGTCCTGATGCCCCTTAACGCAGCAGAGAAGCTGGGTTCTGCACGAGCCCTGCCCTTTCCTGGGACCTTTGTAAATCTGTGTGCACTTGCAACACATCACCCTGCTCCTCCAAACCCTAAAGCGGCCTGCGACGCGCCTGTCTAGACCTGCACCCCACCATTCAACCTCCCTGGCCTTGCTTGCCCCAGGGCCCCACCAGCTTCCAAAGGCTCCCCTGGCTCCCAGACTCCCCTACGTCAGCCCCGGGCAGGCTCTCCCCTACACTTGCGGTGGCCTCCCTGCTTTTTCCCCCGAAAAGTGAGAAATAGGGATTATACCAAGCCTGTTAGTAATGCTGAGAATGAACTGCTCTTGGATCTGGGCAAGCACGACCCTGCCCTGGGCCCAAAAGCAAGCACTTTGCTTTCGTTACTAGAAAAATAGGACCCCAACTGTGTTTACAGTGGTGATATTCTGTGGATGGATTCAAAGCAGAGGATTTTCAGGGCAGTGAAAACCCTCTATGATACTGTAATGGCAGAGGCATACAGCTCTATTCATCTGAACCCACAGAATGTGCAACTCCGAAAGCATGTGCCTGCTAAGATTGCAGGGCCACCTCCGTGAGTAACCAACCCCTGGGACCAAGCGGCCAGTCACCAGGCTGACTTTGCTGTCCTGTGTTTCCAGCCCTGACTTCCAGGGCAGGAGCCCTGTGTAGATGCCCCTGGCGCAGAAGTCACAGTGTGTCCCTCAGAAGTCCCACGTTTAATTCTGACACAGCATCCACATACATGAGCAGGCTTCTGAGGGAAAACGAGACAGCTGCCAGCCCATGTTTCTCTTAAACAACAAACCACATTTTCTTTATTACTCAATAACAACCCACTGGGCCACAAACAACCAGAAGTCCAAACCCAGGGTGTGTATGTTGCTAGGTCGGACCTGCAGAGCAGTCACCGTCTTTCAAAGTGAACCCGCACACAGCACCTTGCCGTTGTCTGACAAAAGCTTCATGTCACGGCCAGAAAGCCAGCGTTGTTGCAGTTTACGTCTTTAACTTGAAGGACCCTTAGGGAGTAGATGGGAAGCTTCTGACTTCTGACGTCTCTTCTCATCCCTGAATTAATTCCAAATCCACGGCAAGTCCTGGAGCCCCCCACAGGCCCCTCAGGCCCTGGACCAGTTAGAATGTGGTGGGCGGGGCAAGGGGAAGCTGGTGGAGGGGATGTGGGTCAGGGAGGCTCTAGTCTCTGGAAAGAGTCCCCACTGGGTCTCTAACCCTCTAAACTGCTGCAGGCTGCAAGGACACCTAACTCCCTGGAAAGAGAGCCCATCCCCTGACGCAGGGGCTGTCAGCTCCTCTCCCCGGGGCACTGCTGACCGTGGGAATACTTGCAGATGTAGGGTGTGCGGGTACGGAACACTGGTTGGCAGCCACTAAACTGAACAGCTGCTGGGAGACCCTCGCCTGCAGCCCTGGAAACTGTCGCAGTCACAGGACGAGATACACCATCTTTCTCTCCTTAATGTTTCTGGTCTTCAGGCCCAGGAAGCGGCGGTTGTGCTTCTCAGGCCGCCCGTAGAGCATGTCCATGAAGATTGTGGGCTTGTCTCGGGCCCTGGGGCGGAAGCACAGGAAGCCAAACGCCGTCCTGAGTTTGCTGCACAAATAGGCCATTGCTTCCACTTCGTCTGATGGCTCCTCGTACACGGGCTGTGTCATTTCCTCGTGGGCAGATAGGATCGTGACCCGAAACAGGTTGCCCAGGATGCAGACCACGAGCAGTATAAATGAGGAGAGGAACAGGGCCCCGAGGACCCTGTTCTGGGAGAAGTCTACGTTCTGAAAAGCTGAAACGCAGTAGGAGAGCACTGTCTGGGTGGTGTGGAGCAAGCGACTGTAGTTCCATTCATGCTGACCGAACACCAGGCATCCAAAAGCCACGTACGCAAAGAAACACAGGGACAGCATGAGTGCCACGTGGCACATGGAGGGCAGGGCAGTGTGGATGGCCCTCTGAGCCAGGCGCACGCTATAAAAGAATCTGCAATACCTGAGGGTCTTCAAAATGGTCAGAAACAGCAGGAAGCCCAAAGCGACCCCCATGACGTGGTCCGCTTGAGAAACGGCGTGGAAGGGCACGAATTTCCCGGAGCCCGATGAGTAGAACTGAACGATGCCAGCGGCCAGGAACTGTTTGCTGAGAAACAGCGCGATCAGGATGGCGAAGGTGCACTCCAGAGCGAGGTGGAGCCAGTTGCACGCATGTGTCGCGTAGGAGGCCCTCTGCCGCCAGGCGGTGTACCCCTCGTGCACCACGTGGGCCAAGAAGCACACAAGGATGGCTGCGTACAAGGCAAGTTCTGCCGACGGTTCCCTACTGACATCGCCCAGGGAGAAGGAGTGCACCGACATGCTGGCATTCACCACGCCTAACGGGGAGACCTCGAACACGACCGAGACGCTGCAGAACAGGGTGACATCCGGGTTAAACGTGGTCAGGTCCAGAATCACAGCCCATGTGTTCTCGTCAAGCCAATGGCTGCTTTGCAGGTCCTTGAGCCTCAGTGTGGAATTAAACTGCAGCTGGTCTGGGAAAAAATAGAAAGCATACCCCCCGGACCCATAGGTGTGAAGAAGCCCATGGGAATAATACACCCACCTCCTTTCTGGAGGCTTGTAGGTAAACCCTTGGCTGTTCTTGTCTGTCGTCCGATTATCGATCTTCTTCCAGAACTGAGTGTAGTTTTCTGTGTCCTCTGGATGGGAGCCGTACGTGGGGTGACAGTGAATCTCCCCTTTGATGCTGTCTGGCACAGAGCTTCGGGCAGGCGGGCAGGCCTTTCCAGCAGGTTTTGCCCTCACTTGCCTCATCAGCGGGAGGCCAAGGATTTGAGAGGAGCTGTCAGGAAGAAACGTCGGGTTCAGGTCATTGTGGAACAAAGGCAGCATCACCCTGTCGAGCCACTGATAGATGTCGTCCAGTTGGGTCACGGTAGCAAGACCCTCAGAGAACTGACGGCGAATGTACTGGTTGTAGTAGAAGCTGTCGGTGTGGCGGAGGAGGGAGGCGAGGTTCAGCAGAAGGGCGAGGAAGATCAAGTGGGCGAGGAGGCAGGTCAGGAGCAGCCACGCGCGCCGCTTGGTGCGCCTCTTCCTTCGGAATATCCTGACCTCGTCCTCCGTGAGGGGCTGGTACATCCTCGTGCCCCGGAGGTGGATGACGTGCTCGTGTCGCTCCTGCACTTGGTCCGGGGGCAGCCTGAGGTCCTGCAGCTGGATGTCTGTGTAGTGGTAGCTGCTGACCCACGGAAGGTTCTTACAGTACTTGGGCCTGTTCGACTGGACGCCCGACAGGAACGCGATTTTGAACGGCTGCACCACAAAAATCGACTGGCAGAAGGAGCAGAACGACGCGAAGAGCCACTCTGTCGACCTTTTGTAGCCGTAGGTCAGTCCATAGAGCACGATGAAGAACGAGGACACGCCCGAGGTGGCGAAGACCAAGAGCCACGCCACACAGACACACCAGCGAGGCAGTGCCATCCTGGGCTTCCTGATGAGGGGCGGAGGGTGCTCCTGGGGGGGTGGAGGGTGCTCCTGGGGGGGCGGAGGGTGCTCCTGGGGGGGCGGAGGGTGCTCCTGGGGGGGCGGCTGTGCAGCGGGAGCCCCGGGGCTGCTGTTCACGTTCTTGTTGTTGTCATTTGTATTCATCTGGGGGGCCTTTCTTTCTGCTTTCTTACGCCCGCGCCCCTCTTTCGAGGCCTCCTTGACAAAAGGCTTCCCGAGCCTGGGACTGCCCCCGGGGGCAGGCTTCCCGGCGGTTTCCTGAGCGTGCCACCATTTCAGACGGTCCTCCCAGTGCCCATCCTCTGCCCCCACCGTGGGATACTTCCGAGGAGACACCTCATCCAGGCTCACCTGGGGCGGCCTCTGGGAGTAGGTGAACAAGCCAGTGATGGCCACCTGCACGGGGAGGGTGATCACAGCGCTCTCCAGCCCTATGACCATCGACCGCAGGTAGCGGTCCCCCTCGGGCTCCTCCGCCTCCTCCGCGTCGAGGTTGAAGAACATGATGTTGCACAGCAGGGAGGCCAGCAGCATCGCCAGGCAGCAGGACAGCCTCTGCAGCCGGCTGAAGCCTTTGCCGACGACGCCGGTGAAGATGGAGAACCACATGTGTGCCTTCCCCAGCTGCTTGGTCATGTCAATCAGGAAGAAGTCCACCCTGTTCAGAGGTGTGTTGGGCTCGGTGACATCAAATGTCCTGTCCACGGAGGTGTCAATGGAAAGCCACTCCCGACACATGAAGAGCCAGATGTACCTGTTAAACAGATTCTCCACTTTGATTCGGCTCAAATACCAGCTGGGGGCTTTGCCTTCATTGTTGTGCCACACCCGGATGGCCCGGATGGCCCCCAGGTCACTTCTGGTTGTTAGCAGGAAGGTGTTGATGCTCCCTCGGTACAGGGCTTTACAGTGGGGGTGGCTTAAACAGTGCACATCGCTGGCGCCCTCTGTTCCCTGAAGCTGGACAAAGACATCGGCCCTGGTCCCTGACCCACAGCGGCTTCCTGTAAAAATAGTGACCAGGTAGCAGATGTTGTCGTAAGGGTCGTTATCAGGCAGGACTACCACGTGGTCCCGAAGGAACTGGTCCGTCTCGTCCCTGTGCAGTGCCCAGAAGGCTAGAGCCACATACGTGCACAAGATGAAGAGGACCGTGAAGAGTGTCACGGGGTTTTGGCCAACATTCTTGATGACCTCTAACCGTAGATCTACAGGGTTGGGGACCACAATCACCTTGGCTGTGAAGTAGCGGATGTGCAGGTGGACGTTGGCCAGCCTAACTGTGTCCAGCTGCCGCCGGACCCTCCTCGTGTTCCTACAAACACAATGCACTCTGTCCCAGGTGGTCCTCTCTCTGAGGACACAGGTGTCTTCTCTCCAGTCACTCTGGATCCCATGCATGTCTAAGCAGTGCACGCTGAAAAGCGAGATTCTTACTAGCTTGTCTGTGGGCTTCATGACGAAGTGAGATGCCCGCAGAACCACAACCAGGAAGCTCTCAGAGGAGCGGCACCGCTGGGCGACGACCTGCAGCAAAGACGGCGGCAGGCAGACCACGCGTGCCATCTGCACTGCACAGGCCGGGTCGAAGAGGCCACTCTGGTTGGCCACCGGAGGGATGTCATGGGGCACCAGGAAGGTGGCGACCAAAGCGGCGGGGGCGATCTGGCTGCCAGCATACACGGACACGGTGAACAGCACGGTCACTTCCGTCACGATATGAACCAACAGCTCCTTCATGGCGCTGCTGTCCACTGTGAAACGGAATGCCCCTGTCGTCTTTCTCAAGGCCTCGTCCGCCTCGCCTGGCTCATTGTCAGGACCCACTGTGAGCTGGAAGGCCACAGAGCTCAAGTTTTTTCTGCTTAGGTACACGTCCACCACCTCCGGTGCGACCTCTAGCACGTCTCCGCTCGCCGTGGTCCCTGTCATTCTGAAGCCGACCACGTCTGCTGAAATGCTGTCCTGGTCATTCAGCCAAGGAAAGGGGTCGCCTGCGAACTCACAAAACGTCATAGAAATGGGCGCGTTTGCAGACAAACCCGGGGCACTGCTCACATTGAGTGTGGTACGGAACCAGTTCCGACTGTGTTCCTCGTCACCTAAGACATTGGTGACCAGCCACTTTTCCGTTTTCCTGATGTACACGTTGAAGCTCGAGGCCTTCATCACGGTGGTGTCATTTCCCGGCACTTTCCCGGCCAGGACCGTGTCTGCGAGAGACTGCATCACGTAGAAAGGATGGGCAAAGGCTTCGTAGCGGGTAGTCATTTCCAGGATATTGGACAGGCTGGTTAGTATCCCTGTGCTCACGATTTCTATTTGTTCAGCATGGAAGTCTTTATTGTTCCGTTGATGCTGTTGCAAGGCTTGATTGGCTTGCGAAATCCTCGCCGTGGCAAGTTTCTTGGTGACGCTAGTGAATTCAGACGTCTTCTGGGTTAACTTGGCGACAGCTGTGACCAGCTGGCCGACCTCCACCAGAGTGCTTACAGGGAGAGTGCAAGACGCATTGAGGAGGTGCTCCCGGAGTCTGACTTTGACTGTGTGCAGGGCAGCTTTGGTTTTCATGCCATTCAACACAGAGGCGACGACGTACATCAGGTAGCCTGCGGGCAAAAAGTCCTGCTTCTGAAGCAAAGTAGACAAGGCTGAGCCCGGCCCCATGGTGACACTGAGCAAGTGCCGCATCACTGTCTCTGGTGCGTATCTGTCGGTAGGAGCTTGGACGGTGGCATACAAGGTCACCTGAGAGAATGCTCCCAGAGAGTCGTACACCTGGACAAAGATCTTCATGCTGTAGTGGCTGACCGGCACACCCATGGGGAGGGAGGAAGGGGGGGACGTGGGCTCGCTGCCCAGGTGCAGGATGGGCCCCAAGGTGTTCTCTTTCAAAGAACTGATTTCACTGAAACCATGCAGGTCGGACACTATCATTTTATACGTCAAAGGGGTGTTCTGGTCCTTAAAGTCGCTACACTGGATGACAAACTTGGTATAAAATGCAATTCCGCTAGCAGGATTAATTTTGCAGTCTCCAATTTCAGGCACGTGGTTAATAATAAAGGGATACTTGAGGACCAAGCTGACGCCACTCCACGCTGCTAGAGCTAAGGAAAGCGAAAACTGGGCTTCCACAAAGTCTCTAAAAGCAAACGCTTTGACAGACAAATAATCGCTATTCCTGTCTGTGGAAGTTTGCCCCATCCAATCAAACACCACTTCCTCCCCCGAAGGGGACAGAATCGACCACGTGTAGACATCACGGCGCACCTCACAATTTGTGCATTGGAGAAACAAAGAAAACCTGTGTGATATCACCAAGACCGCGTCACAGTTCTCTGTGCACACGATGTCAGCCACAGGCGCTGGCCCCTGGAGCACATGGACCCTTTTATCGGAATAGGCCCTTCTGTCTCTCTTCTGTATCACCATTCTGAAAAAGTACACCCGGCCGCCCCGAAGTGTCTGTGGAGACAGCGTCAGTGCCCGGCCGGAGGCCCCGGCCCACCTCAGGTCACCCTGCTCCGGCAGGCACACGTCCTTGCTCATCACTTCTACTTTCTCCCCGACGTAGTTCCGCAGGTTTGTGGTACAGAACCAAGAAAACTGGAGTCCCCGCAGAGGGTAGTCATCATCCGGGTCAGATGACGCTGACCCGTTCAGAACCAGCTGCTCCATGAAGTTCACCGTCACGTTGGGGTCCCCAAGGATAACCGCCTTCAGGGGACTCCTCACGATCACGACGTAGGTGTGATCTGAGCCATTCACCACCTCCCCAGTGTGTTTTACCAGGGTCAGAAAGACGGCGATCACATACACCCCCAGAGGCAGAATTCCGGCCTGCAGGTCCAGGACCAGCTTTGGCCCGGACTGGGGCTTTGGGACCAGCAGAGGGCTCTGCCACCTCGGCCGGTGCGCGAGGGACGGCACATAATAGACCTCCCAGTTCACTTCCTTTTGCAGAGCTGATGGGCAGTCATAAACAATCGTGGCATTGAGGGAAATGTCCGTACTCCTAGTGAACACCAGGGGACCACTGTTTGCATCCCTGTTGATCTTGATCTTTCTGATAATGCAAACCGTCCTTCTTAACTGACAGGACACGGAAGACCCCACGGCTTGGGGATTGTCCGAATTGACAGCTTCTAGAACAACAGGCCTCGGCCCATCTGTAGGACACTCGATTTGGGCCGTGAAGCCCGTGGAGGGGAGACGGCCGACAGGTGGAGAGGAGCTGGGGGACGAGCCGGAGGCGGAGGGGGCGTCGGTGGGGCTGACCAGACCAAGGTGAAAGGTCCATTCCAGAGGCCCGAGTGAGCGCCGCCGCGGGGTGAGCCACTGCAGGGAGAGCAGGCCTCGGGGCGCAGACAGGTGCAGGTCTACGTGGGTGGGCGTGGCGCGGCGCGCACGAGGCGCTCGCAGCAGGACGCTCATGTGGAGGCAGGGCCACTGTGCCCGCAGCCAGGAGCTGTGGGAGAAGCAGAGGCCTCGGCCACCGCTCAGGGTGACGCCAGGGCCCAGAGCCACTCGTGGTCGCAGGGTGAGGCGAGTGTAGCCGCTTAGCCCAGTGAGGCTCGGGGCAGCCCGGGCTGAGCGCAGAGCAGCCGCCTTGCCCCAAGGCGTGTCTCGGGGTCTGGCCTCAGGTGGAGAGCCCTGGGCTGAGGCGCCTGCCAGAGAGGCAGGGGCGGAGACGTTGGCCCCGGCCTTGGAAGGAGCCAAGGGCGGCGCGGGGCTGCGGAAGCCCAGGCCCAGGCCCAGGCCCAGGCCCAGGAGCAGGAGAAGCGCAGGTCTGGGCCGCATAGCGCCCGCTAGGGGGAGGCGAGAGACGCGCAGAGGTTGCGGGTGGGTCAACGGCCTGATGGCGCGGGCCGCGGAGGTCGCGGGACAGCGGGGTCGCGGGACAGTGGGGTCGCGGGGTGGGTGAGGGCTGCTGGGGTTCCCGGAGCAGCGAGTGGAGCCCAGGCTTCTCGCGCCCCAGCCCATGCCCCCCCCCGTTACGCCTCTGATCAGGGCGTGCTTGTGGGATCAGTGTGGTTCAGTTTCCTGACCCACCCAGAAGACCCCTTAACCGGACTCCCGCTGCCCCGGAATCAAAAGGGACTGTGAGGGCCTGCGCGCCCAGGGCTGTCTGCATTCGGGTGTCTCTGGGTTTCTCATTTGGCTTTCCTTTTTCTACTTAACATGAAACCCCGAGTCCCTGATGTTTAAATCCTCCTCTTTTCGAATAGAGGTGTTGACTGCAGTCAGTTCCCTGCCCGCGCTGCCCAACAGCATCCCGCGTGTCTGCCGCATGTTGTCGCGTAATGAAGAGTATCTGATTTCCCCTTGGGTTCGGATTTGGGCCCGTGAATTAGAAGTGTGTTAATTTTCAGACATTGGGAGTTTCCCTGAAACTGTTACGGTTATTGATTTCTAAATAATTTTTGTCTGGTTCTGTCAAGTGCTGAGAGAGGTTGTCGGACTTTCCTATTATGACTGGGGAATTGTCTATTTCATTTTTTATTTCTGTCCATTTTGGCTTCGTGTGTTTCGGGGCTCTGTATATCGGGGCACACGCACTGGCGGTTGTGCCTTCCAGGTGAGTCGCCCCTTTTATCGCTATGAAGTGTCTCCGTCTCGGAATAATCTTGGTCTTAAAGATAATTTTGCCTGATGTTAGGGTGGTCAAGATATGTGTCACTATGTCTGAGTAAAGCTGGGCACAGGAATGAAACAAAATAGCCACACCCACCCTCTTATGCTGTTTGTAAGACACCTTTTTTCATTATTTTGTTTGCAACTTATTTATGTCTTCATATTCGAACTGGGTTTTTTTTAAGGCAATAGTTAAGAGGGTTGTTTTTTTTTTTTATGGGTTTCCTCCATTCACCTGGCATCCACTACTCCACACGTATTTTTGAGTATATCGTTTGTGCCGGGCATTTTTCTAGGCATTAGCTCTAGTCCCAGTTCTCCTGGAGCTTCCTTGACAAGGGGGCAGATGAAATAACCCCGGGAATGTGCGATTTCAGGTGTGACAGGTGGCATGAAGAAAAATAAAGCAGTTGAAGGGATAAGGATTGAGGATGTGATGGGGCAGTCAGGGAAGGCTCCCTGGAGGAGGTGCCGCATGAGCCAGCCTCTCTACGGGAAATGAGGGGACAAGCCTCACAGAAAGCTGGGGGCAGCGTTCCTAGCAGAAGAGCTGGAGATGCAGAGGCCAGCCCGAGACAGGGTCAGTAGCAGGGCTGGAGGGAGGAGACCAGAGAGTGAGGGGAGGAGGTGTTGGTGGGGAGGCGCCAAATGCCAGAGCCAGAGCGTGCAAGGTCTATGGGCCATGGTCAGGGCCACGACCACACGTTTGGATTCCATATCAAGTGGGCCAATGTGATTTCCTCTGGAAGCATCGTCTGTGGTGCGGGAGACAGGTGGTGGCTGGGTGGGAATGACAGGACGGAGACTGGTTCAGAGGCATCCTGGGACACGGAAGGGACAGGCCTGGCTGCTGGAGGGACAGCCTGGGTCAGTGGGTGGATCTGGCCTCAGTGAGGGGGCATGTGAGGGGGTCCAGTGGGGAATTCAGAAAAGGCAGCACTTGTTCCCAGCTGGGATGTATTGTAGCAGGAGAGGTGGAGACGTGGTTTTCAGGGCCCCCGGAAAAACGGAAATGGGGGGCAGGGGACCTTGTTCAAAATTTGTTAGTGCTTTTGAGATAGCAGCAGCCGAGCTTCACAGCAGCCCCTGGTGGGGGTGGGGGGTGTCTGCCACTGCCCAGGGTGCATGCCCAGGGAGCCGGCCCCGGTGCTAGGCATGAGCGAAAAGGAACCAACGGGGTCACCCCTGGTGCCATGGGCCGCGTCCGTTAGGTCCCAGCGGGAGCTGCCCAGCAGGGGGGTCTGCGGTAGGCCCGCCCTCAGAAGGCTGCTGCTCCGAAGGGCAAACACAGTCGGACCTCAGTGGTGTCCTGGGGGACGCCTGCTCTAAGTCTGGCACTCGGGGGGCTTATCAACTGAACGTTCATGCCCCCCCCCCAAAGTCCTGTGGGAAAGCCCCAATCCCTGTGATGGGAGGGGTTAGGAGAGGGGCCTATGGGACGTCACTGAGGTTAGACGAGGTCATGAGGATGGAGCTCCCGTAATGGGGTGAACGGCCTCGTAGGACGTCGAAGGCACAGCTCTCTCTTTTTTGCTGCGCACACACCCAGGAAAGCAGCAAGCCGGGACGGGCACTGGTGGGTAACAGAGTCCCTCTGGGATGTTGGCCAAAAATGAGCTCTACGAACGTGTGTGCGCGCGCGCTTGGCTTCCTAGTGGAATTAGAAAGAGTTTGAGTGGCCGCTGTCCCAAAGGGGACTTTGCAGTCGCCTCTGCAAGAGTGTCCTCGGCAGGGAGGAGCCCCCTGGTGGTAGTGAGGAGTTTGGGGGCCAGACCTGGCTGTTCCCGCAGACGCCCCCGAACTCCGCCCCGCCCCGCTGGTGCCCTCTCTGGGCGGCCCTGCGGTGCTGTGAGCGGTCCCCCTCGGGCTCCAGGACGGCTCGGGTGAGGCCGGCCGTGCGTCCCTCCCAAGCCGACCAGTGAGCAGTCGGGACCCCGCCCCGCCCCTGCACGTCCCGCCCCGCCCCACCAGGAAGGGCGCGGAGCCTGACGGGACCGCACCCGGGGTGCACAATGGCCGGCTCCGCGGCTCTGCGCGACTGCCAGGTACGGCGGGGCGGAGCACACGGCGTCCCGCTGCTGGGGGATGGGTGCGGCTGAGAGAACCAGCGAGACCTGGGGGGCTCCCCCCAAAAGTGTTAACCCCTTAATCCCGGCATGGCACAGCAGGGACGTGGGGCCGCCGTGAGGGGCTCCTTCGGACCCCCGGGGCAGGGAGCCCGGCCCATTTTGCAACCCAGGAAGGTGGAGTTTGGAGGGAGCCCCGGTGCAGACAGGCCTAGCGGACATGTCCGTCACCGGTCTGTGTCCTGGGCAAGACAGCGTCCCTGGCAGGACGCTGAGGGTGGCAGTTACAGCGCATAGTTCTGACGATCTCGAGAATGTCCCACAGGCAGACTTGACGGTCGTACTAGTCCGTCGGGTGAAGCGCTCAGAAGCATTGTTTCCAAGATTAGCGGTCTCTGTGCACTGGGCTGGCCAGCAGGGGAGCCGCCCCCTCGGCCTGCAGGCCAGCGCCAGACCCCTGTCCGCCCCGCAGACCACCGCTCTGTCGGCCCAGGGAATTTTCTAAGGGTCTGCTCCTCGCTGGGACACTTCATAGCCGCCCCCCCCCTGGAAAGCATTCTTGAACCCCATTCACAGAGGGGCAGGCCAGGGGTCTGAGGGAGGAGGACCTTGCCCAAGGTCACACAGCTATTAAGATGTCACGAGGATATACCTGGGGGTCTGTCCCTTAGGGCGCAGCTCCGTGCCCTGCAGCATCTGTGAAATGGGGGGGGGGGTGCCCACCCCACCCCCAGGCTGGGTCGTACAGAAATCCACACCCGCACACGCTGGGGTTGGAGACCTTCCGTGCCTGGGGGTTGGGTCCATGCGTGTAAGTTTGGAGGGCTGCATGGGATAAGGCCCTGATATTCCTTCTTGCCGTGTGCAGGCGTGGAAGGATGCTGGTCTCCCGCTTTCCACCCCAAGCAACGAGGCCTGCAGGCTGTTTGATGCCACTCTGACCCAGGTAATGCCCTCCGAGGGAAGCGGCCTCCTCCATAAAGGTGCAGGGTGAGGTTTCTGAAATGGGTGCACGCTTTTAATTAATTCTCCATGGGTAAAGTTTGGGGTGCATCCCACCGCTACATTCTCTCGTGTCACAACATGAACGGCACTCACACTGTGTGCAGGGGTGCCCCATACCCCCATCTGACTGCCTGCCGCAACGCACGTCGCGGTTGGCATTTCCTCTGCCGTGCTCTCGGGTACAAAGCTGGGACAGGCGGCCGCGAGCAGGCACAGGACTCAGGCGTTCAGAGCTTCCCAGCTTTATCAGCGCTCCTGATTTTACAGAGGAGCCCGTCAACCCATCCCTACCCAAATCTCCTGGGAGGCTTGGGTAGAGCAGGCTTCCCGGGAACCCAAACAGTCCTCCCGGTGCTGGGACAGGTCCTGGCACTGATGGCTCAAGTGGCACAGCACCCCACGACAATGCCTTGGAAAGTGGCGGATGCTTTTTAATTGCACAGTGACTTTAGCGGTCTAAGCGACCTACTGCCGTGGAATCTGTGTGCTCTGTATCCTAGGACAGGGAAGAAGGGGGCACCCTAGAAACCTCCCTGCCAGCGCCCTGCAAGGCTGAGAGGTTCCCCTGCAAGGCTGAGAGGTTCCCCTGGTGGCGGAAGGGCAGCAGCTTCTCCCTGCTGGGGCAAGGCGCTGAGCGCCGGCACAGAGGCCACGCCCCATGGGGCGTGGTCTGCAGAGGGTTAGATGTGGGGCTCCTGAGGGCAGGAGACCCGGCCGGCCCCGAGGCTAATCTGGGAGCCTGCTGCCCTCGCCTAGGGCTGCGCCAAGACTTTCCCCATCCTGGTTTCTAACACCCGTGAAGGAGCCTGTAGTTTTAGAACTGGGAGGCTCTCAGAGGTTAGTTCGAGCTGCTTCATGTGGCAGGTGGGGAAACTGAGGCCCAGAGAGCCGACCCATGCAGTGAGCTAGAGAGGAGCAAGATGGGAAGCTGGAGCTGGTCTTTATCAGGAGCGGTGAGGTGGCTGCCTCCTGACTCCTTCCATGCAGCATACGGAGGACCCAGGAAGCTTCTGGAAGCATAAGGGCCATACAAGAAGCAACTAATGCCCTAGCTGGTATGGCTCAGTAGATTGAGCTCGGCTTGTGAACCGAAGGGTTGCTGGTTCAATTCCCCATCAGGGCGCATGCCTGGGTTGCAGGCCAGGTCCCCAGTAGGGGGCGTGGGAGAGACATCCACGCACTGATGTTTCTTTCTCTCTCTCACTCCTTTCCCCGTCTCTAAAAATACATTTTAAAAAAAGAAGAAGCGGTGACTGGAGAGATGCCAAGGGGCCCCAGTGCGCGCACTCAGCCTCTGTCCGTACGCTCCCCACACCTTCTGGCCTCTGTGGAGCCGCGAACTTCAACCTTTCATCTCATGGCACACACAAAATAATTTCTACAGTTCCGGGGCACACCAAAAAATACGTATATTTTTTCCTGACCTGACAAAAAAATAGGTATCATTTTTGATTCATTCACAAAAACACTATGTTTGTGTTGGCTGTTGTTGTTTTTTTAATTCACACTTGAGGATACGTTTGTTGATTTTTAGAGAAGAGGGAGGAAGGGAGAGAGAGACATCGATGGGCTGCCTCCCACATGCACTGCCCCGGGGATGAGACCCGCTAGTTAGGTCTGTGCTCAGACCTGGGATCGAACCCACTGCCTTTCGGTGCCCAGGCCGAAGAAGCACCAGCCAACGGAGCCACCCGGCCAGGATGGCCATTGTCATTTTTATACTTGACAATCTAAGGGAAAAGCAGTTGGTGCCCCTGACTAAATAGTCAGGGGGGGCACGTTTTAAAAAATTCTTGCGGCCCACCGGTTGAAGACTGCGGCTGGAGAGCACCGATTTGCTCTGTCTCACGCTTGCCCTTGCGGCGACGACCCTGCCCCTGACCTGTGCACACCCACCCCCAGTTTTGGCACCGCTGTGCCGTCCTGTGTCACAGCACAGGTCCCCGAGTGTCTGTGCAGCTCCCCCACTTCTTCTTAAAACCTGCACCCACTCTGTGCAGAAGTAGGCCGGGCTCCTGACAGGGCGTGCTCTGAACGCTAACACATGATTGTCATTTTAGGGTTTTTTTAAAAAATAGGCTTTATTTTAAAAGAGAAAGGACTAGAAACACATACACCAGATGGTCAAAGCAGCGGGTGAGATGAGTTTCGGGGTCTGCCTGCTCTCCATAAGGGGAGCTCACTGCAGTGCTTCTGGAAAGGGCTGAGCGGGAGCCAGGAGGGCTCTCCCCGCGGTGCCTGCTGTCCGGGCCCCTGGCAGGGCCGCAGCCGCCGTGGGGGCAGGTTGCCCGTCAGCAGCCTCGCCGCCCCGAGGAAATGCGCCCAGCGCTCCGAGTGCTCAGCAGTTTCCTCATCTGGGACTGACCCAGTTAAGGTTTTCTGGAGAGTCCAGAAAACACTCCGTGTTCTAGAAAAAAAATTACTCTTTAGACATGTGCCTTTAGGAACAAGAGTGAAGGCCCCCTGGGGACAGCTCCGTGTGACTGTTTCTGTTTCAGTATGTGAAGTGGACCAATGACAAGACCCTTGGTGGCATCGAGGGCTGCCTGTCGAAGCTGAAGGCAGCAGACCCGACCTTCGGTGAGTGGCGCCTCCCTGGCTGAGGAGCCCGGGCCCGGGTGGCAGGGAGAGGGGAGGGACGGCTCCAGCCAGCGTTGTGGTTGGAAGACCAGCTGTTCCCATGGAGATGTCGGGCTCTGGAGAGCGCATTTTCCAGATCTCCCTGCTCAGTCCACGCCAGCCCTGCAGAGGAGGCCCTGGGCCTCTCCTCAGACGAGAACGCAGCTTGGAGAGAGTAGGAAAGCTACCCGGGGCACCAGCTGACAGTGGACCCAGGTGGACCTCTGCGCCGTTGGTGGGGGCACAGCGCCCGGCCCGCCTGCCGCTGGGACGTGTGCTGCTCGTCTGGAATGGGGGGCTGGGCGGGGCCGTCCGAGTCACCAGCTGTCCCCCCACCCACCCTTCCTCCAGCGATGGGCCACGCCATCTCTGCTGGCCTCGTGCTCATCGGCACCGGAAGCTCTGTGAGGCTGGACAAAGAGCTGGACCTGGCCGTGAAGAACATGGTGGAGATTTCCAAAAGCCAACCCCTGACGCAGCGGGAGCGGCTGCACGTGGCTGCGGTGGAGGCCTTTGCCAGGGGGTGAGGGGCACCCCTGGGCAGGGGGCTGGTGGTCCGAGGCCGGGCTGGGTGATGCCACAGGCTGCCCGGAGCGCCTGGGAGGGGAGCCCTCGGGGTGACTGTCACCGGCCTCCCAGGCCCCTGTAGTTGGAAGTGCCGTCCAGCCTGCCGCCCTGTGCCCAGTGGACTGCTGGCTGAGGCAGTAGCTGGCTGGGGGGTTCCCGATGCGGCGCTCGAGGCAACTTACCGCATCTTGCCGTGTGTGATGCATTCCCCTGTGTGATGCGCACCCACATTTTGGGCCCAAACTTTCAGGAAAAACGACTTTAGTTTAGATTTTTTAATTGTATTTATTTATTTGTTTGTTTAATTTAGAAACAAAACCGATGATTGTATTCCAGGGTGTTATTTTGCAGATGAGTATCGTTATTGCTTTCTAGAGTTACACTTTTAACGCACAGGTGGCAAACACAAGGCCTGTGGGCTGAACCCGGCCCTCCACCTGGTTCCATCCGGCCCGGCACCTTGTTTCTACCCGGCGGCAGCGCCAGGCTCTCCCTTAACTGTTAAGGAGTGGTTACATCCATACAGTCCTAAAGTGACATTCGGCCCCTCAAAGGCAACCGCGAGGTTGATATGGCCCCCACTGACGATGAGCCTAACACCCCGATTTTAACGCGTAGATACAGAATTAGTACTGCCCGTGTACGATGCACATCCTTATTTTTCCCTCAACAGTTTAGGTAAAAAGGGCCACGTTATACACAGCAAAACACAGGTGCTTCGTTCCCTTAAATAGATCGGTTATTACTTTCTTACCAAAATCGTAGGACCACATCACAGAAATGTATACAAGGTGTAAGGGAAAACCTTCACCTACGTGCTGCTTGTTCCAACACGCCCGGGAGCATCCGCTCACAGCCTTCGGGTGGGCCAGCCTCTGCCGTCCTCGCCGCTGCCCCCCGCGTGGGCATTCTGACCCTGGAGCCGTGTGCAGATCCACCCCTGTCTGCTCGGGCCAGGAGGCGCCCCGCAGAGCTGGGTGACCGGGCCGGTTGTGCCGGGAGGCCCGCCCGGTGTCCCCGGCGGGTCGGCCCAGACCCTTCCTGCCGCCGGTCTGGGGGCTCCGGTGCGCTTGTCTTTGGCAGCTTGTTAGAGCAGTTTTTTCTTGGTGTGAATTCAGGTGTACAATTTCCCATCGGCCTATCAATTTTACGAGGCAGAACCTGACGAGGACACTTTTATACAGTTAAGCCCTCACTGCACGCCAGTGATTTGTTCCACAACTTGAATCGAAACAACGTAAAGTGGAACCAGTTTTACCACAGGCCACTCGATGGGAATGAGTCAAATTCCCGCAGCATCTCCTTGTCATGATAGAAGCTGTGAGCAGAACGATGTCCTTCCAAGACCTGCTGTGTATGTGTGTGTTTTTAAAACCGGTTCAGGGCAGCCCGGGAGGCTGGCCAGAAACGACGCCCTCCTGCCTCCCCACGCGTGGGACCTTGTGTTCACACCTGCTGAGAACCCCTCTCGGCCTCCAGGAGCTTCCCCCGAGCCTGCGAGCTGTGGGAGCAGATCCTTCGGGACCACCCGACAGACATGCTGGCTCTCAAGTTTTCCCACGATGCCTACTTCTACCTTGGCTACCAGGAGCAGATGCGCGACTCTGTGGCCCGAATTTACCCCTTCTGGACGCCCGACGTCCCCCTCAGCAGGTGCGTGCCCGCCGGAAACCACATCCTTTCCGCGTCTCGGTCTGTCTCCTCTGCCCTGAACGCGTGGCTGCGCTCCCGGCCCGCCCCTGGAGGGGGTGCCGATGGCGGCTGTCCTCCTAGTTCTTTAACGCAAAAAGCCTTCATTTTCTCCGTTTGATCTTCTTTTTATAAAGATTTTATTTATTTATTTTTAGAGAGAGAGGAAAGGAGGGAGAAAGAAAGGGAGAGAAACATCAATGTGTGGTTGCCTCTTCTGTGCCCCCAAGTGGGGGCCTGGCCTGCAACCCAGGCATGTGCTCTGACTGGGAATCAAACCGGCAAGCAACCCTGTGGTTTGCAGGCCGGCGCTCAATCCACTGAGCCACACCATTCAGGGCATGACCTTCTTGCCATCGCGGCAACGAGGTGGGACTGCTGTGTGTCAGTCAGCACAGGCAGGTTTTGCTGCAGGGACCAGCCTAGTGCAGCCCCGATGCCCTGGGGCTCGTGACAGCCGACGTTTGCTGCTCACACATGACACGCACCCACCACGGGACGGCTGCGCTCTGTGCCCGCGCTGCTGTCTCCCTCCGATGTCCTGGCTGGGGAAGCCACTGTCGTCTGGACGCGCCAGTCGCTGAGAGGGTGGGCGCTCTCCCGGGGCACCCACAGCGGCGTGTAAATGCTCAGAGTGAAAGTGAGCATCTCCCAAGTCGTTGGCCAGAGCCGGCCGCCCACCTGCAGGAGGCCAGGAAGGGCAGTGGCACCATGTGCTCGGGGGAGAGGGGCTGAGGGGCTGTGAGCGGCCCGATCGACCGCTGCGCACGGTCACGTCCAATGCATCTGAGTCGTGGGGTTGTTGCGAAGGTCGGTCCAGCAGATGGCCAGGTTGAAGGGCTCAGTGACAGTTCTCCCAAGAGGCGTGTGTACCTGTAGTTACGTCGTTTCTGTGTAGGTGTAAGTGTCCGCACCTGCATCTGTGTAGGGTGGAGGGGCTCATCTGAAGGAGGTGGCTCAGGCTGTGGGTGCTGGCACGGTCTGGAAAGCGGGGTAGGGTCCCTGTGTCACCATCCGGATACAGAGCCCCTTCCTCTTCCGGCAGGGCGGTCCTTTCTCTTAAGCCTTAAGTGGGCATCTAGCCTGCGGCCTGGCTTCAGGCCCATCTTCCGCTGGGCCAGGGCCGAGAGAGAGTCGGACAGATGGGGTCCCGGCCTGCAGGAGTGGGGTCTGGGAGGAAGTCGCGTGCAGAGAAGCCACCGACAGCCCCCAGTCACACAGCTTCCTGGGCGGTGTGTCTGGGCTGCTCCTCTGGGGCGGGGGTGGGCGCATCACCAAGCAGACAGGAGAGAGAAGTCCACGGTCAGCCCCAGTGGGGACGTTGGCGTCTTAGGAGGTGGGATGGGCGTCGCAGAGGGCTGGCTGGGGAGGCGGGTTTGGGTTTGGGAACGGTCGTGCAGCCGATAAAGGTCACGCTGCGCCTACGGACCGGAAGCACCGTATGGCTGGGAAACACAGTGCTCGGCGTGGCGCCCGGCATAGGTGGACACCCCGCTGGCATGCGCATCGGTCTCCGGGCGCTGCCATAACCCAGTGCCACCGGCTGCATGCCCTCAAACAACGGAAGTGTGTTCTCCCACTGTTCCCAGGGCCCCAAGTCCAAGGTCAGGGTGTGGGTGGGACCATGCCCCCCCGCCAAGGATCTAGGGGCCGGTCCTTCCTGCCCCTGCCCCCCAGCTCTGGTGGCGCCTTCCTCCAGTCCTGCCCCCGTCCTCACAGGGCCAGCTGCCTCGTCCTGCCCGTGTGTCTGTCTCCAGGTCCACGTTTCCCTCTCCTGGCTCCTGCAGTAGGGACGCCAGCCGGCAGGTTTAGGGCCCACCCTGCCCCCGTGCGCCTCTCCCTAACTCCGTCACATCTGTGCACACCCCGATTCCACATTAGGACGCGTTCCGCCTGTGTAGGTCTTGTTGAGGGTCGAACGGTCCCCCTCCACTTTTTAAAAAAGGCTTTTGTTCTGTCTTTAGCTACGTGAAAGGCATATATTCCTTTGGATTGATGGAAACCAACTTCTACGATCAGGCGGAGAAGCTCGCCAAGGAGGTGGGTGGGCCCTTCCTGAGGTGCGGGCCTCGGGGGGACATTAGGTGAGGCCCAGGGTGGGACAGCCGCCACTCAGGGGTGACCCCAGCCAGGTTGCCTGCTCTGGGCCCGTATCCTGGGAGATGTGGGAGGAAGGGGGAGAGGTGACAGAGCAGCCGCTCCTGCCGTGGTCCTCAGTGCTGTGCTGCACCCCGGGTGCCCCGCCCTGTCTGTCCCCGGAGCCCCCGCAGTGCTGTTGGAGCAGGAACTCCGTCACTGGGGGGGTGGTGTGTGGACACAGTAATGCTCCCGCTGTGAGCCCCGTGTTTCCAAGTGCCACTCACGCCACCAGCCTTCGGGTTGCTGAGCCACGGCAGAAAACGGAGGCTGCTTCTGATGCACCGTGATGGGACCTGGGCTCCAGCTTCACGGCCCCGGGGTGGGGGACAGCTAAGAAAGGTCTCCCGGGGACTATGGCAGCTGGGTCTCCCCGTGGCATGGCGTCCATCTGGGCACCCACGGGCTGGCAGGGCGGTCTGAGAAGCCACATGGTGCCCCAAAGGCGCAGGCAGTGGAGGAGTGGGGTGCCCCTGTCTGCTCCCTCCAAGCCCCTCCTTCTGCCGCATCCCCCTGCGGGCACCTGAGGACCGGCCCTGACACTGGCATAGCACAGGCGAACGAACACCAGGCCAGGCTGGGTGGTGACAACGACCGCCACAGTCCAGGAGAGCAGGCAGGAGTCTCGAGAGGCCTCGGGTGGTGGCCCCCCGGGGCCATGTGGCTCTGAGCCAGGCCCTGGCCGCAAGGGCGCAGGGCGGCTCTCAGACTCTCAGAAGGACGGGGAGGAGCCGCAGCACAGGCGGAGGCTCAGGGTGGCGGTGGGTGGGGCGGGCCCTGGGACCAAAGGCCGGAGGCAGCGGAAGGACTTTGGGCTGGGCCCCAGGGAGCCTCTGGCAGGGGACCATGGAGGGGGTGCCTTGACCTCAGCAGGGGGCAGGAGTCCACGCCCAGAGTCTCTGCTTCGTGAGAGAGCAGCAGAGAGCCTTAGTGGCTCCTTTAACAGGGCCCTGCCCAACTGCACCTCCACTGTCTCCCAAAGCGTCCTCGTCGTTCAGGGCTGTGGCCCAAGTGGCCGTCGTCCCTATAGACACGTTCTGTCTTCCAACGGACGGGCAGGGCCTGCGCAAGCAGGAGCAGGAGCAGGAGCAGGAGCAGGGCTCGCTGGGGACCACCAGTCAGCGTGGACCCTGCGGCAGGTGCCGGGCCTCCCGACGCCCTGGGAAAGGCATGGGGTCTGAGGCAGCAGCGGGCCTGGGGGGTGAGACCTGGTGCAGGGCCCCCCGGGGGCTTCCGCACGGTGCCCCACGTCTGGCGGCAGCAGGCGCTCAGTAAGCGTGAGCTGAACACGCGAGTGAAGAGCAAGGCGTCTGTGGTTAGAATCCTGACCTCGCTGCCAGCCTGGCTGGCCACGGGCAGGCGTGCTGGTCACGTGCACAGCTGTTTGTATTAGCATTAATGACGTCAGAACAGCCCAGAAAGTCACGCGTGTGGTCGTCCCACGCGTGTGGGTGGGGAGGGGCTGCCGGGAGCACCCGGGGCCCTGGAGAGTACGTGCACTGTCGGCGCCCACACAGCGTCCCAGCGGCAGACGGGCGACCCGGCTGCATTCAGGGCTGTGCGTAGACCCCGCCGCCTGGACCGCGCAGCCGCCTCTGTGGAATGGGCAGTGGTGCCTCTGGCAGACCCTGCAGATGGGCGGCTGAGCCCAGTCCCCGCGCTCGCCCACCCCGACACCCGGTCCTCCGGCTCAGGCCCCTTGCGCACAACCCGGGGACGCCCCGTCGCCCGGCAGCCTGACTGACCCTCCTTCCCTGGACTCTCTCCCACCCCCTCTCCCTCCAGGCGTTGTCTGTGAACCCGGCGGACGCCTGGTCGGTGCACACCGTCGCCCACATACACGAGATGCGCGCGGAGGTCGGGGATGGGCTAGACTTCATGCAGCGCTCAGAAGCCCACTGGAAGGTGCGAGTCCGGCCGCTCGGCCACCCGCCTGGGACACCCTGTCCGTCCCCTTGTGCTAAGCCAAGGCGTGTGGACAGCTGTCGTGGAGAGGAGCTCAGTGCGGGAACCCGTGTTTGGGGAGGCATTTCCCTGGGGCCACACACCTCCCACCCCAGCCAGTGCTGTGCGGGGGGGTTCTAGAACTGGCCTCATCCTGCGGCAGCTGGTGGGAAGGATGGATAAGAGAATTCCCAGGAAAATGAGCACCTGGCAGGGCAGGAGCTGCAAGGACCCTCAGCTGTCCGGTGCTGGTGGGTTCAGTGTGGCCCTGTGAGTCAGGGAGCACTGGGGCAGCCGGGCCCGTGGACGGAAGGTGCAGGGCTGGCACCTGCAGGGCTGGCCCGCTTGGAGTGGGCACCTGTGGGGCAGGGACGCAGGCCTCCCGGCTCCCCTCCTGGTGTCCCCTGAGTGGTGGCCCGACCACCTGTGCAGGGTGGTCCGCCGCCCTGCCCTTCTCTTTGCTGGCTTTATTGGGGTGCCCTGTACTGATTGGACCCACGGTGGGCCTCAGCAGCTGGGGGATGGTTTCCTCACCGCGCACGAGGCAGACGAGGCCTGAGCTGCCGAGCAGCCTGTGTGGGGCCCTGGTCCTGCGGCTTCTGGCCCCGGCCGACCAGCTGCTGACCTCCCCGCCTCAGTTTCCTTGGTGAGTTCAGGCATGACTCACCGTCCCTCAGCGCTGCAGGGAGTGACACGGGGGCCCAGGACACGTTCCCACACTCAAAGGGGTGGGGTTCTGCAGAAAACAGCATCTGCCCCCTTCTCCCCGGAGGCCGGCGGGTTTCCCCACCTTCTCCTCTTTCCCCAGGACTCTGACATGCTCGCCTGCCATAACTACTGGCACTGGGCTCTGTACCTGATTGAGAAGGTAAGGCGGCCGGCCGTCTCGTCCTGTCGCGACGCTGGGGAAAGGAAGGCTTTCTCCCCTTTGAGGCCGTCGTGCCTGTGCAGGTCCCCTTTTGTGTTTGCACCTTTCAGTGGGGTCCCAATGCAAGAGAGCGGGCGGGTTTTCAAGTAGCTGTTTAAAAAGATTTCACTTACTTATTTTTAGGGAGAAGGGGAGGGAGGGAGAGAAACACGGACGTGTGGCTGCCTCTCCCACATGCCCTGACCAGGGACTAAACCTACAACTCAGGGCTGTGCCCCGAGCAGGAATCAAACTGGTGACCCCTCTCTTCGCGGAAGGACACACGGCCCCCTGAGCCACCCTGCTCAGGGCTTAGAGAGCTCTTCCGGCTTAAACCGCGGCAGGCAGGCTGCCCTGTCTGGGCGCCACGGGTGTCTCGTGTGGTCTGTGGGGCCGCTTGGACCGAGCGTCTCCCTGCTGCCGGAGTGACCTGCTGCGCCCCCGAGCCACAGGCTGTACCTGTGGGAGCCTGGAGACACTCCGAGTGCTTTGTCTCTGTGGCGCAAGGTGCAGGGACACCTGGGGCCCCGACGGGCGCACTCCTGGGTCCCAGTCTCAGGGATTGTGGTGTTTATTGTAGAGAAACATGGAAGATGGGACCTCGTAGTGACGTGGAGAATTCAGTGACCCACCTTCCAGCCGGAAGCAGTGGCTGTTGTACACACAGTAAGGACAATAGAGAAAAGACTAGAAGGAGCCCTGGCTGGTGTGGCTCAGTGAGTTGAGTGCGGGCCTGGGAACCAGAGGGTCATCGGCTTGATTCCCAGTCAGGGCACATGCCTGGGTTGCTGGCCAGTTCCCAGCAGGGGCCAGTTCCCAGCAGGGGATGCATGAGAGGCAACCATACATTGATGTTTCTCCCTCTCTCCTTCCCTTCCCTTCTAAAGATAAATAAATAATTTTTTAAATTAAAAAAAAAAAGACTAGAAGAAATACAGAAAGGAGCAGGCCACCTCTGGGACAAGCGCTGCACGGGAAAAATCCTGTTGTGACCGCCTCTCCCGCAGCCGGGGTGGGGGGGACAGGACTGGGGGGTGGCTGTGGACCGCCTCTGTGTCTGGGGATGGGAAGCAAAGCCAGAGCGGGCGGGGCTCCCAAGCCCGGCCCCGGTCAGCACCAGCGTTCCCACCTTCTGTAGCGTGCGGGGGTGGGGGTCGGCGTGCTCGGTCCTTTCTCAGTATCACGGCGCCCCGCCCGCCCCCGACATTAACCAGGGGACCCTCTCTTTTCCAGGGCGAGTACGAGGCTGCACTGACCATTTACGATGACCACGTAAGTCCACGTTTGCACACGCCTGGATTTATCGCGCCAGTTTGGCGTTTGGTCTCTAGACCTTTGAGCCCATCCCCGCTGTCTCGCCCAGAAACAGTAGCTGGAGCGGGGACACGCGTCTGGTGGAGGATGAATTTCTGTCCCACACGGGGCTGTGGCCAGAGTGGGAGGGAGACGGTCCCTGGGCTCTGCGCCCCCTGGTGGGCATTGGCAGAGTTGCACATCTCAGTTGGCCATCCCTGAAATCCTGGTCATTTCTGGAGACCCCAGCCTTCCCGTGGGAATGTTTCACCGCAGAGCGTGTACAGGACATAAAACCTGCCCTCGTAGCCACCTTTAGGCGTCCAGTTTGGTGGCACGGAGGCCATTTGTGTTGGTGTGCATCTGACCCCACTCCCCACCACCTCCAGGACATTTCTCTGCCTGACTGAGCTCTGTGCCCACTAAACACCAGTTCTTCCCTCCCCTCCCTTCCCCCAGCCCCTAGATAGGCTTTTAAGAGGAAAAAAGCCTCCCTCACAGCGCCCAGGTGCCCGAGTAGGGGCTTCACGGTAGAGGCCCGGGCTCAGAGAAACATCTGAACACCCAGGAGAACACTCGGTCAGGTTTCCTGGAAGTGGTCCTTTTGAGTTGTCGGAGTTTTGTGGTGAAAACCCAGGGGGATGAGAGCCGTGTGCTGTGAGGTGTAGAGCCCAGTGCCCTAGAACAGTGGACGGAAGAGTCTCGTCTGCGGCGCAGGTGGTTGGGCCTGGGGGTGAGAGGTGGCGATGCCAGGGCCGGCACAGGCTCCCAGGGCGCTCTCTCTTCAGGTCTGCACCTGGAGGGCCCTGAACCTTGGCCGAGGGTGTGGGGACAATGGCCCGTGGTGACCTGGGTTTGCTGAGGCCACGCCCACCCTGTATTCCAGATCCTCCCCAGCTTGCAGGCCAGTGGCACCATGCTGGACGTGGTGGACACCTGCTCCATGCTGTACCGGCTGCAGATGGAAGGTGGGAATCTCTGCTCTCCCGTTGGCCTCTCTCCCCGTCCTTCCCCCATGACGAGGGGACAGGGCCGTGCAGGCACTCGTGAACTGTCGAGGCCCCCAGTCCCGAGGTAGGCCTCGGGACGCACGCCCCACGAAGGCTGCGGCTGCCTTATGGCTGCCTCCCAGCCCCCCCCAGCCCATGGCCACCAGGCCACCACTGCCCTTTGTTCCGGTTCCTGCCACCCCCGTCCATGTTCGGGCCTGGGGCACAGGCTGGCACCGGGCTGCCTGTCTCTGGGTGCTGCCTCCTTTTCTAGAACAAGGGAGGCGGGCCTTTCTCAACTCCTTGGGATTTCAGTGTTTACTCAGTGTAGTCCCCCCATGCTTTGCAAGTCACCTGGACGGGCGCGCCCCCAACTCTGGGGGCCACGGAGGGGTCTTCCAGCCAACTGCTGGGGTGCCAGACGGGCCTCTTCTCCGTTCCAGGCCCAGCAGAGCCAAATCTGGGCCCACCGTATGCCCTGGGCTGGCAGGACAATGTGGGAGTGAGACCAGGTCAGGGCAGGAGGTTCACAAGGGCTCCTGGAAGGCTTCCTGGTGGAGGTGAAGTGTGAACCGTGGGAGGGTACACAGGGTTTTGCCAGGTGGAGATGGGAAAGGATGTTATGCACAGAGAGCAGCCTGTCCAAAGCCCCCAGGACACAGAAGCCTGTCATGGGGATGTGTGACCGGAGGGTAGGGGCAGTATGGTCAGATGGAGCAGAGGCAGCCACCAGAAGGGCAGGGTGAGGAGGCCGGCTTGTCTCCAGGTCTCGGAGGCGCCTGCTAGAGCAGGGAGGACAGCCTCTGGTCTGCCTCTGAGAAAGATCGGAGCCTGGGGCGGAGGCGGGCAGGCGGAGGCCGGGAGACCCGGGGAGCAGGGTGGGGCCCGCTGGGGATCCGGGAGGAGGCTGCTGGCTCCGGGACACCCAGTGAAGGCTGGGACACTGATGCCTGTCTGAACTGTCCAGAGCCGTTGGGAGCGGTAACTTGGAGGCCGCAGGTGCAGTGGGATTGCCAGGGGCAGAGGGAGGGGGGTAGGCCACTCGCCCCGCCCCATGCAGCGTGGAAACTCAGTGCCCCCGGGAGAAGTCGGAGAGTCCGGCAGCTTCCGGCAGCCGGGGGCAGGGGCTGGGAGGCAGTGCTGGCATGTGGGCTAGAAGTAGGGACTTTCGAGATTGAGAAATGTAGACGCAAAGCGGGAAGGAGGCTAATGTTCAGCTGGGTTTTACTGAGCATCTGTTATGTGTCAGGGGCTGTACTAGCCGCTGACACGTGGAGAATTTAAAAAGTAGTTTGGGGACTTGTTAAAAGGGCCAGAGAGTATTTAACACCCTCCCATAGTTTTTTAGTTTGTTTTTAAAAAAAGATTACTTACTCGTTTATGTTAGAGAGACAGGAAGTAGGGGAGGAGGAGAGGGAGAGAAACATCAACGCATGAGAGATACATCACTCGGTGGCCTGTCACGCGGCCCCCAGCCAGGGACCCGGCCCTCGACGCAGGCATGCGCCCTGACTGGGAATTGAACTGGTGACCCTTTGGTCCACAGGCCCGTGCTCAATCCACTGAGCCACACCAGCCAGGGCCCTTCAATAGTTTTTGAAGTTAGCTTTCTACCTTATGCATCCGTTGCTTTTATAATTGAACGGAGGCAACGTAAACTGGGCCCGCAGTCCTCAGCCCAAGGCCACACAGCTGGCCAGCCCTGCTCCCCGGCCTGCCCTCCACCCCCAGAACAGGATCAGAGGGGCTCCTTGCTGTGCGGACACAGAAGGCACTTGGGAGCCTCACCCCTCGTCCATGGGTTTCCTCTCTGTGTCCTTAGGGGTGTCTGTGGGCGACCGGTGGCAAGCTGTCCTGCCCGTGACCCGGAAGCACAGCCGTGACCACGTCCTGCTGTTCAACGATGCACACTTTCTGATGGCATCACTGGGTGCTCGGGATGCCCAGACCACGCAGGAGCTGCTGACCACCCTGCAGGACGTCAGCGAGTATGCCGAGGGGCCTGGCTTCTGGAAGCCCCTGCTGCCGGGGAGGCGGGGATAGGCCCCGTTGGGGAGCACAGCCTCAGGGGTGCGTGGAGGGCCGCGCCCAGGTGGGTGCCCAGAGGTGTGCGGACACCACGTTCTGGTGTGCCCCCGTTGAGTGCGCCCTGCAAGGGGGCCACGGTTCCCCCAGCCACAGAGGTACCTCTCTGTCCCTGGGGTGGTGTGCGAGACTTCATGTCCCATAGGTAGCCTCCTGTGGGGGACACACTGGGGCTATCCGCCCCAAGCCTGGGCCTCCTCATGTGCAAACTGGGGACAGAGCCCGCCAAGGGAGGCTGGTTAGATGGTAAACCTGCCTCGAGGGCCGGTCCCTGGCAGTGGTGGGGGCCCTCCTCACCCATCACAGCAGGGGCCGGAGGCAGGTCCTCCCCTGCACAGGCTACAAAATGCAGCCGCCCCTTGTCTCCCCGCTGGAGGCTGCGTCCCCATGGTCTGTCCCAAGGCCTGGTGGAGGGTGACCACTGTCACAGCTGCAGTGGGCCACCACTACAGCAGCTTGTCCCACCCCTCTTCCCGGCCAGCTGTCTGGTGCTGGGGAGCTATGAGTTCACCCCAGGGAAGATCCCAAGGGGTCCAAGATTCACTGAGGGTTTGATTCTTACTTGTAAGAGGGGCTCGGAGCAGGCCCCCCAGTGCCATGACCCATGGCAGAGGATATGCACGGGCCCATGGGAGACACGCCCGGTGTGGGTGCCTGGCCTTTGCCGACCCTGCCTGCAGCCCTCTGACATCCGCGGGCTCGGCATGTTCCTGCCACTTTACAGATGGGCAAACCGAGGCCGGAAGCCAGGCCACCAGTACGCTGGGGCTCGGCCCTGCAGAACTGAGTTCAGAGCCCTGTTCTCTCCCTCCGGGTCACTTCTCCTCTGTCAGCTCACCCCATCAAAGCCCCTACTGTGTGTCGTGCACAGTGCCAGGGACCCCAGCCGAGCAGACAGAGGCGGGCGTGCTTCGGTGGCGCCAGCCACTGAGGCACTTTCTCGGGCTGGCAGGTCCCCCGGGGAGAACTGTCAGCACCTCCTGGCTCGCGACGTGGGGCTGCCCCTGTGCCAGGCCCTGGTGGAGGCCGAGAATGGGAACCCCGACCGCGTGGTGGAGCTTCTCCTGCCCATCCGCTACCGCATCGTCCAGATCGGAGGCAGCAACGCCCAGGTGAGCCGCCTGCCTCGAGTCGCGCCGGCTGCTGGGGCACCAGGGCCCCGTCTCCCTGAGGCGCTGTGCCCACAGGGTGCGGTGTCCTTGTCCTCATACCCCCAGCCACTCTGTCCCCGAGAACAGTAGGCACCGGCAGTGGGGCATTGGTGGGGGGCGGTCGGTCCCTCGTCCCACGTTATGGGAGCCTGACCTGCCGGATGCTCTCCAGAGAGATGTCTTCAACCAGCTGCTGATCCACGCGGCCTTGAAGTGCCGCGCTGGCACCCACAGGAACGTGGCCCGGTGAGTCCACGCCCGTGCCATGCCTCTGGGGAGGTTTCCAGTCAGAGCTGCCTGTCTCGCTCGGGGCCTTCTTGTGGGCGGTGAGCGGTCCCCACCTCGCTGGGTCTGAAGTTATGGAGATACCGGCTGCAGGGTTGCTGGGTCCCGCTCCTCACCCTGGTCACCTGACGGAGGGGCCGAGCCACCCCAGGCTCACTCCCCATTCTGCCTGTGCTGAGCTTCAGGGACCCACACACAGCCTGCTTGTCCAGGCCCCCGGGCCTTTGCACATGCGGAGCCCTCTGCCTGGGCTACCTGCTCCCCGCTGGCCCTTTCACCTGACTGCCACCACGGGGGCGCTGAGCTGGTGGGTGTCAGGGAGGAAGGGTGGCCCGGGATGGGACAGCTGAGCGAGGCCTGAACCCAGCACCAGTGTGAGAACGCCGGGCTCTCATCCTCACACCTGCCCCCTTTTTCTCCGGATCCTCCAGAGGCAAGGCCTCCTGCTTCTGGCCTCTGCCTGGCCTGTCCCCTCTGCCGTGAGGCCGTCCCCTTTCCAGCCACCTGGGAAAGGGAGCTTCTCACTTGCTGACCACCTCAGCCCAGGCCCTCTCTGCTGTGCCCTGCCTCAGGGCTGAGGGAACCCCGGGCTCCACACCCTTCCAGGAGGTTCAGCCCCGCCCCCCTCTCTGTCTCCACAGGAGCCTGCTGATGGAGCGGGATGCGCTGAGGCCCAACTCGCCCCTGACCGCGCGGCTCATCCGCAAGGCGGCCTCTGTCCACCTCCTGCAGTGAGCGGGGCCTGCTGCCCGCCGGCCCGTCCGCTGCCCCACTGGCTCCCGAGGCTCAGGAGACAGGCCTGCTAAGGGTGACCCGCAGCCTTAAATGGTCCAGGAAAGGGGTGCGAATCTATGTACACGTGATTCAGAATCTTCCTCTAACTCTTGCTGACAACCCGATGCGGGTGCTGCTCTCCCCGCCGGCCCTGCTCACTGTGTTTTCCCCGGGGACCCTCGCACCTCCTGTTCAGGTGTTAGAAGCAAGGGTGGGGCGGGGCAGCTCAACTTGGGAAGGGTCTTCATGGCCCGAGGGGCAGCCCCCACTCCAGGCTGCCTTTGGGGAAAACCCGCTTCATGTCCTGGCTTCTGTTGCCCATTTGTGGGGGAGGGAACTTGTGGGGGCGAGGGCCTTGCCCAGGTCACTGCTGAGACTCACTGCAGGCCCCCGTCCTCCGTGGGAGGGGGACCTTGTCTCAGCCTGTGGCCTCAGCGAGCGGCTGCACCCGTGTACCCCTCACAGAAGCACAGGTCTGTGGGCGCCCTTCTGCTGCCTCTGGAGAGCACAGTCTGCCGGCTCCCAGCCGCCTTCGGTGACAGCAAGTGGGGCTCGTCTTATCTTCATTCTAAACTGCACATCAGGAACGGGCCTCGGTGCTTGGTTTCCTTTGCCAACTGTGACTTCAGTCGCTTGGACCAGGGCCCTGAGTGGACATGCTTCCCAGGGTGTGAGGGCTGAGCGCCGGCTGCCCTGCTGTGGCGCACCCGAAACCAAAGCGCCGTGACACGTGGCTTCGGCAAGGCCGGAGCCAGTTCTGTAAGCGCTCTCTCGGCCCCCGCTGCACCCCGAACCTGGCCCCAGGTCCCTCTGGAGCGAGCCGCAGGTTTCCATTTAATGAGCCAACTCGGTGTGCCTCCTGAAGCTGAAACCCCAGCCCAGGGCGGGCTCTCAGGCTGTGTAGGATTAAACTCATTTAGCTCCCTGGCTAGGTAGCTCAGTTGGTTAGAGTGTTGTCCTGATACGCCAAGGTTACAGGTTCGATCCCTGGTCAGGACACCTGCATGAATCAACCAGTGAATAGGTGGAACAACAAATCAATGTTTCTCTTTCTCTCGAATCAGTAACAAATAAAATTGTTAATTGGTTTATTTGACTAGCTATTTCTGGGCAGGCCCCTTTGAGCATCTCCCAGGGGCCAGCCCTGGGCTGGGTCCTGGAGAGACAGGCTTCTCCTTGAACTTGGGGTGTGGTGGATTGGGGTGTGGAGTCAAGAAAATGGGTAATCCCATTAGGATTTCGAGAGAGGAATGTGCAGTCTCTGCCCAGGAATGAGGGGCTCATCCTTAGGGGGGAGCCTGTCCTCCGTCCTGTGCTGTCCCCCCGCCGCTTCCCTGGACAGCCTGCCCACACCCCGTCTGCCCTCCCCTCTCCTGGCTCCAGGCAACACACAACTCGGCCGGGGTGGGGCAGGGACCCTGGTCCGTCCTCTGGACAGCCCTCCACCCCCCACTGCAGGCTGCAGAGGGCGCCTCTGCAGCCCTGGGCACCTGCGCTGGCTACCGCACCTTCCTCCCCTGCTGTCACCTCCTTGGGTCGAGACCAGTGTCACCCAACGTGTGGCCTGTTGATTGAACTCGTTGTTGAATGCATAAGGGAATGAAGCAGAACCCTACCGGGGGCAGGAAAAAAAGAATCTACAGTGAGAGGCCAATCACAAAAGAGAAGAAAAGGCTTAAGAGGCAGATGGAGGGAAGATAAGAGTTTAGAGTTTGCAGCAACAAGTCCTTAAGCACTGGTGCTGTTCACTGAGCACCTACTAGGTGCTGACTGGCTGCAGGAAGAGGGGCATCGGGAATGGGTGTTGGGGCCCCTTACCCCCAGCAGCGAAGTGGGGATCTGACACCTGAGCCAACACCCCCCCCAAGTTGAAGACCCTCTATCCTGCTGCCACACACAGCTGCCCCGTGGTCACGAGTCAGGCAAGGCTGGCCTTGGGACCATAGGTGAGACCCAGCAGCACCAAGCCAGCTGCTGCCTCCAGCGGGTGGAGGGAAGCCTGGGGCTCCTGGGCTGCCGGGCCCGACAAAGCGGCAGGACCCCAGAGCGGGGGCTGGGAGATGACCCACCTGCACCCTCCTCTGAGCCCCTCTCTCTATCCAGGCCTGGAGCAGGGCCACTCCCGGGCTTCCCTGTTTCCTGAGCCAATGGATTCTCCTCTTTCTAAAGCCTGCAGGAAGCTGGTTTTCTGGTTCTGGCACCCAGAGGCTGTTGGCCAGGACTCGCAGCCGGGGTTTGCACCTGGGTCTGTCTGGCACCATCTCTCTCCAGTGAAGCAGGATCTTGTGCCAAAGATGAAGGGACGCAGAAAGGAGCCTGTGATCAGAGGCTCAGGTGGGAATCCCGGGGTCCGGGGCCCAGCACGTGGGAACACAGTGGGGGTGGAGAGGGAGGCTGAAGAGGGAGCCCCCAGGTAGGAGGTGGCAGGGGGTTGCCAGGACAAGTTGAAGGGAATGCAGAGTGCAGGCGGACTCCTTCCCAGCTGCTCCCCACCGCCCCGGGGCCATCTTGCCCAGTCCTCACAGAGCTCCTGCCTGGTGCCCTGCCCTGGGCTGGTGAGGCTGGAGGACAGCGCTGACTGGGACCCACCCTGCCCCGTGGGAGCTCAGAGTCTGTTGAGGAGCCAGACGTGGAGTCAGAAGTGACACAGGACCAGAGCAACAAGGAGTGATGGGTGTGGTTGGTGTGACACCAGGGACAGGGCAGGCCGGAGGTGGCCGGGCCATCCTGGAAGGCTTCTTGGTGGAGGTCCTGGACACAGGACGAATGCCCCCCCCCATAGGTCTCCACCCAAACTGCCCAAGTAGATGGCCCCACATCGACCCTGGTCGTGGTGCTCTCCCTCCAGAATCCATCTTTCTGCAGCAGACCCCGCAGGAGGCCCCGGGCTGCTCCCTGCTGCCCTCCCCTTCTTTCGGTCCTGTTGGAAATGCGGAGCAACAGGCAGGAGGAAGCGGACGATCTGATCCAACAGCCTTTATTTGATGCTGCCGTTACAGGGCGGCTGAGTCGGATCGACGGCAGTCCCTGGGGGAGGCAGGAATGGGTTTTTTGAAAAGTAGAAGCACGGGGTTTGTGAGAGGATAGGGGTGGGGTGAGTCTCTTGTTCTTCCAGACAGGTGCTTCAGGGTTCCAGGATGTGAGCCAGGACAATGGGTCAGGAAAAGGGCGGACTGCTCCCAGGGACAGGAGGGTCAGGCTGACCACAGGCCCTTGTAGCTGGCACCAGATGTCTGTTGTGCAAGATGGGAGAGTTTCGATTATGCCACAGGCTATCAGGCGAGTGGGGACAGCTGAGTCATGGGCAGTCCCACGGGTTGGAAACTGGCCTGACCCTTTCAAGTCCCTATCAAGTGCAGCAACAGCTTCATGACACGGTGCCCTGGGTGGAGCCCCTCATTCCACCCTGGAGCCCATCAGGTGGGCATTACTAATATCTGGCGTACAGTCCGAGGCTCCAATTGGTTCTACCTGATTGGCCTGGCCACCAATCATCCTCCCACCTCTCAGACCACGGGTCTCCTGTTTGCTCCAACCTGGCCACCGGACGCTGTCTTGAGACGCACCCCTGCAATCCACACCCCCAGCACCCCAAAAGGATCCAGCTCCCCAGGACTCTAAAGCCAGGAGTGGGTTCCCGCCACACCCTGTGGCTGTGCTGAGGCCCTCACAACGGCCGGGCGGCTTCTCCTGGTCCAGGGGCAAAACCCGGCGTCGTCTGGTTTACGGTGCCTCCGTGCGTTCCTCCGGGCAGGGACCCCGCTTCTTAATTGACATATTAGGACCTGTCACCTACTGCTTTGAAAAGCAGGCAGATGCGCCTGTTTCATCTGGTCTTCACAACAACACTCTATGATTGGAATTTAATTTTCTCCATTCACGGATGAAGAACGGAGATCAGAACAGTGTCGTTGGCCACACGTAGCCGTCGTGAGGCTACACCTGCAGATACACACAAGGTAGCTGTAAGTAACCTCCGCCCCCAGGGTGGACGGAACTCGGGCATGCGCAATCCCCAGCGCGCGCAGGCAGCGCTCACGCGCGCATGCTCCTCCGAGCCGCTCGGACTACAGCCCCCAGGGTGCACCGGGAAAGGCGACAGTGAAGAGACCTTTTCAAACCGGCCAATAGCAGCCCGCTCCGCGCTCGTCGCTCCGAGTTTAAATCTAGGGCGGAGGCGTGTCGGCCAGGCGCAGCAGCGGGTACGGAGCAGGGGCTTCCGGTGGGCTTGGGTCCGGGAGCAGCGGGGTCCCCTCGCGTGTTCCGATCCCACAGCAGCCCGGCCGAGAGCTGTGAATTCCGTTGTCGCCGTCTGGGGCATTCGCCCCGGCTCGGACCGGCGCCGCCCCCGATCTCGAGGTCTGGAGGCGCGTGGCCCCGGGGGCTGCGTCGCGTCTCTGTCCGTGGTGCTCACGCTGCTGGGCGTCCCCGGGGCGAGGGAACCGGAGGACCTGGCCTCTGACCCCAGCTGACCACTGGTCCCTCATTCCCGCAGGGACTCCCTGACAGCGCTGGGCATGGAAGTTGGAGACAGCAGCGACGTGCTTCCAGCCCGCCGGGCGGGCGAAGCGGAGGTGGAGGGTCCCAGGAAGGATGGTATGTGCCCATCTCTGCAGCGCTGTTGTTCAGGGAGCCCAGTGAAGATGTCGGTCCATTTCATCCTTCCGTGAGCACTTACCTATTTATTCCGCGTCATCCTGTGCTCCGTACCCATGGAACTCATGGTTTGCATGCGTCTGTCTGTAAGGAGTTTGCCTGAGTCTGCCTTCTTTGTTGTTAGCTTTTCTCCACCTCCTGGACGCCCAGTTTCACGTCCTAAAAGGGATTCTCTCCGCTTTTATTTGCTGCCCTAACCCCCTGGGCCCAGACCTCCACCTGGCACCTCACTCAGATCATCTGTGGGATGGAACCTGGTGTTTTCCTCCCGTTTGTGGCTGGTTTCCGTTTACCAGCGCTGGTTTAAGATCTTCAGGACCGCCTTAGTGAGGGACTCTGGCTGTCACTTGGCTGTCTTGTTCAGCCCGTCAGGTGTGAGTGCCGGTTTCGAGTACAGCCTCACAGGAAGAATTAGGGGTGGTACCCTCTTTCTGGTAAAGCATTTTGACATCCTTTCACCGTTTGTTCCTCAACATCCGTGTGAGGTGGGTAGACTGGGAACCAAGCATCCTTAACACCTCCATTTTGCAGAAATCACCCGTTCTTCGTTGTGCACAGGAAGGTATTTGCAGTTGCACACCCCTCTCCTTCCTGGTGTATTCTTTCCAAACGCCAGTCCCTTCAATGTGTTGGCTGAATCCCCACTGCTTCTCTTGAGGACTTCAGCCCTCCGTCACCCTCCCTTGGCATCCTTGCTTTTGCCTGTCCACAATCCCACACTCTTCCTTGACCTTCCCTGTTATCTCGCTTGTACCTCGTCCTCTGCATTGCAGAGCGCGCCTCCTTCGGAGCCAGACTCCAGGGCTTTCTCTGCCTGCTCTGCTAGTGCCTCAAACCCAACCAGCTCCTCCTGCCCTCACCCCTCACTCCAGCTGCATTCCTAGGTAACTGGCTGCATCTTTGTTGGCTTCCAGGGCATCTTGGTTTTGCTCCTGCTTCCATGTCTGGTGTCCCTCCATCTCTCTCCAGAGGCCTCTTCCTCTGCCATCTCCCGAAGATGATCTTCCCCAGGACCAGACCCCGTGTCTCTGGGCTTCCACAGGGGCTCTCTGACGCTCCCAGGGCGTTAACCACGTCCCTCTCCAGTGGCGGCCACATTCGGCCTTGAGCTCACACAGCCTCTCCACTGAGCTCTGGTCTGGTGTGCACGCCTGCCTGTTTGGCACCTTGGTCTCAGCGTGTCCCTGCTCCCACCTGGTCTGGCCTGTTCTTTGTCTTTCTCATGTGAGTAAGTATCCCCTCCAGTCACCCAGCTCGTCGAGAAGCTGCCACACTCCTTCAGCCCTCAGTTCCTGTTGCTTCAACCATCAGAATGTGTTTTGGATCCGTTGACCCCTTTTCGGCTCCACACAGATGTCACCACATTGGTCTCAGCCACATCAGCTCACCTCTGCCTTCTTGTATATTTTGCGTTTGGCCAGCGTGTGCATCTCTCATTTTCATAGATCCTGTCAGCTTCCTTTCTGATTCGCTCCGTGCAGCAGCCGGGTGACCTTCTAAAAACATGAGCCAGGTCAGACCGCGTGTCTGCTTCAAACCCTTCAGTAGCTTCCGGGTGGATAGAAGAGCAGCTCCCTGCAAACCCTCGGGATCTGGCCGCCCTGTGTGTCCACCTCCTGCAGCTGCTTCGGCCCCTGACCAGTCAGTCCCCTCACTAGGGCTCCCCCATCAGCGTGCTCCTGCGGACAGCACCACGTTCCCTGTCTGCAGGGTGGGGGTGCACCTGCAGCAGAGGGAGGCACACATTGGCTGCGAGCCGGTGGCGGAGCCCATGGAGGTGGGGGCTTTTCCCCGACCCCTGGTCTGGGGCCCCTTTTTCCATACCAGATGCTTGGAGGTCGCCAGCAGTGACCTATGCATGTGACTTCCTCGGTTCAGGCGTGTAAAAAGTGAAGCGCCTGTCTGTCTCTCGTTTTTGTCCCTCGGCCGCCCAGGTGCCCCTCCAAAGTCCGTCGATGCCATCGGTGCCTGGGCCTTCTTCCAGGTCTAGTCTGTGCAAGTGCAAACCAGAGTGTGTGTGTGTGTGTGTGTGTGTGTGTGTGTGTGTCCCAGGCCAGTCCATTCCCTGCTTCTGAGAGAGCCTGCCTCAAGGCATGTGCAGCCCAGCCCTGCGTCTCCGACTGTCTGGGCCACGTTTATCCTGTCCATCTCGTATAGCCACACATGAAGTGTTACTCTTCCTTTAGGTGCCTAAGTGTGCCCTGTTGTGGGGCGGTACCGTGATTTGTCTCCTCTGCGTGGGTGGGCATTTATTCTGTGTCCCGTGCCCAGCTGTGACAAATGCTGCTGCTACTGAGGACATTGTGAGTGCCAGCTCTCTGGGCCGGGGGCGCGGTATGGGTTTTGGGAGGCGCCGCCGCCCGCTTGCCCTGGGCGCCCGTGCTGATGGGCACCCTCTCCTTCCCCGCAGCCTTGCCCACGCTTTGTCTGACTTTTAACAGTCCGAGGGGGGAAAAGTGGAGTCTCGCGCTGTTGGTTTTTCGTCACTCCTATTTCTGAGTGAGGCTGAGCTTCTGGACGTAGATTCGAGAACGCTCCATTTCTTTTTTCCATGAACTTCATCCCTCCGTGTTCTCTGTCCATCCTCCCGTTGCGTGGTTAAATGTTTCCTTAGCGCTTTGTAGGCACTATTTGTGAATTAGCCCTGCGCGGGGCGAGCTACAGGTGTGCTTTACTCTGTTCATTGTGTCTTTTAACTTTGCTCAGGGTCACTTTTGCCAGGCAGATCTGAAACAGTTTTATGTATTGGACCATCAGCCTTTCCTTTTATGGCTTCTGGTCGGTGTCCTGCACCTTCACACTCCCTGTTATGAGATAGTTTCCCCATGGTTTATTGTTCTTTCAGGGTTTCTTTAAAATTTTAATTTTACTTTATTTTTAAAGATTTTATTTATTTATTTTTAGAGACATGGGGAGGGAGAGAAGCATCAGTGTGCGGTTGCCTCTCGCACACCCTGTACTGGGGACCTGGGCCGCAACCCAGGCATGTGCCCTGACTGGGAATCGAACCAGCAACCCTTTGGTTCGCAGGTCAGTGCTCAATCCACTGAGCCTCACCAGCTGGGCTAGGGTTTCTTTTTTAAAAAAAAAGTGTCAAATATTGAATTTGTTTTTGAAAGGGGGATAGATATTCTGTGGTTTGTAAGCAGGGGACCTGCCTCCAGGGGAGCTGAGGCAGGCGGTCCTCGGAGAATGTCCACACCCGAAAACGACTCAGCTGCCCGGGTGGCTGCTCAGGTGGCGGGGCGAACGCTTTTCGGATCCCGTCTGTAAAAGCAGCAGTTAGGTGTTCAGACGGGCTTAGCAAACCTGGGACGGCTGGTGCTGTTTTAAAAAGAAAATGGAAAAAGTCAGACCATCTGGAGCCGCCTGTGAAAATGGGGCTGCTAAGTGACCGGAAGTCACCCTCTGGGGAGTGAGCTTTCTCAGCAGTCTGGGTGGGGACAGGTGACGAGCTTCGGTGTGTCGGCTGTGACCCCCAAATGACGACAGACCTTCTCCCCCAGATGCTGTTCTTTTGGCTGATGAAAAATTCGACTTCGATCTTTCACTGTCTTCTCTAAGGTAAACAAAGGCGTTTCTTCCCTCGCCGTGGGCATAACCACATTCGGTGAGACCTCCCACTTAAATGCCAGTAACCATTTTCTTCTAAAACAGTGCAAATGACGACGAGGATGACGAGGTCTTCTTCGGACCTGTCGGGCACCGAGAGAGGTGTGTCGCTGCCAGGTTGGAACGAGCCGATCCAAGTCCCGAAGCCAGTCACGTCCACTGGAGCCCCCTCACCGGGGAGAAGTTCGTGGAGGTTTACAAGGAAGCGCACCTCCTGGCCTTCCAGATAGCAAGCAGCAGCAGGGACCAGGCGGCCGGGCCTGGAGACTCGGAATGCCAGGGAGGGGAGAGGTTCATACAGGACTCAAAGCTCAAAATGAGCCTGTTCGAGAAAGAAAATAAAAGCAAGAAAAGCCCCAACTCACTTAAAAGGGAGACATACTGCCTGTCGGACAGCCCCTTGAGCTGGCTGCAGCTGTCGGGCGTCCAGCCCGACTCAGGTGTGGCTCCCCAGAATATCACGGCCCAGGCCCACCTCACCCGGACGTGGGGGCCCCCGCTCCCTTCCCGTCCCTCTCTGCCCCTGGAATCCAGTCCCGTCGGCCCTCCGAACCAGGCAGTGACTCAGAAAAAGGTTGTCAGCAAACTGCCACCGCCCCGAGCGTCTGTCAGAGGAAAAAGTGTGCACTTGGCCGTGGAGAAGGTAGCCACAGCCACGCGGCAGCTGTTGGTCTGGGAACGAGAGGTGGTCCCTGGCTTGTGGGCCTTCGTAGGTTAGCGTGGACCTTCCTGGGGAGGAACGTGGAGGCGTGGCTGCCACAAGGGCTCGTGGCGATGGGGGCTGGGTTTGGGGCAGATGTGGGCAACGCCTCCTAAGTTCTGGTTGAAATGGTTTCTTTCACTCTGTCACAAGACTGGATATTTCGTCCAGTGGGGGTTGCATTTGCATTACCAACCAGCTTCCAAAAATTGCCCCTCCTGGAACAGCTGCTCGTCATCCTCCTAAACGGTGACTGAGTTGAGCTGCTTTCCCAGTGGGTGGCAGGCAAGGAGCTGTCCCGGGAAGTGGTAGTGGGCAGGTGTCCCTTTGGGGCACTGTCAGCCAGCTCCGGGAAGCGGGGGTCCTGGTGGCTGGAGGGGAGGGCACAGGGTAGCAGGGGTTGGGGGTCAGGTGAAGGCTGCTCCCAGGTTTAGCCTGGCTGTGCGCCCAGGGCAGGCCGGGAGCGAGGGAGGGAGGGAGCTCGTACTCGGGAGGAGCTGGCTGCAGCCTGCCCGGGGCCTTTCCCCGCACTGCCCCACTCTGCGCCTGTCCCCTCAGTCACCACGGTGACACTTGGTGGGGCTGTTGGCAGTTTAGGTCAATGCAGACATCTGGCCAGGGCCTGGACGGCCCTTTTTCCCCTCCACAAAAAGTCCTGAACCACATGCCCCATGATCAGGCCCCGGAGCTGAGCCGCCGAAGGCGCCCCCCGGCAGGACCCGCAGAGCGGGGACCCAGTGTGGACCGGGAGGCAGGCCAGGGGCAGCCTTTCATCGAATGGAGAGTGTTTGCATGCGCATCGCTAAGCTGATGTTTCTGGAATAAGGTTGACAAGTGTCTTGTGTAAAGAGTTGACTCAGGGCAGAGAGATTGCCTTAGAATGTGGGCTCTTCTGGGGCCTCTGTCCCCTCCCGGGAGCGACCTGGTGCCAGAGAGCGGGGGTTCCGACCCGTGAGGTGTTGCTGCTGCAGCTGAGCCGCAGGCGGCGCTCACTTGGGCACCCACCCACACATGTTTCTGGGACACGCCGTCCTTTCCCCGGTGACTCACTGGCACCCCTCCTCTGAGCATGGCCTCCAGAAATGCCTGACCACTCGGGCGGACTATTCAGAAATGTGGGGTGTGTCCCAGAGAACTGGGGCCTCTGTCCCCACGAGAGCCCGTGTGCCGGGTCCACGGCAGCTGGCGGGCAGACCCATGGCACAAGGCCTGTCCTTGCCGGGGGGCGCGTTGTGTGGACAGTGCTGACACGGGCTGAGGCAGGAGGCCTGGGCAGTGTGGCTCAGGGGAAGAGCCAGTCACAAGGGTCCCCAACCGCGTGACCCCTTTTACGTGAGGTGACCGCAATGGGCAAATTAGGGAGCCGATGAGGGGCCTTGGCTGGGGCGTGACTGCCCCGGCAGTGTGCGTGTTTCAGGGCCACAGATGTGCCCTACGATTAGACTGCGGTGGCTGTCCCGCGCCACGAGACGGTGACCTCTGTGGGGTTGGGGTGTCTCGATGTTTAAGGTGACGTGAAGGACGGAGGTGCAGCCTCATCCCTGTGGCACTGTGAGCTTCTCACAGCTCTGGCAGCTGGGTTGTTTGTGAGCTGGCTCAGCCCGGAGTGTGCCCTGGTCACCAGGGGGCTGGGGATTTGTGACTTGTTTGGCTCTGCTGGCGAAAGGAAAACGGCTCTTGGTGCCAGCAGAGGTCGGGGGAGGGATTTGCTGCCGCCGCCGAGTGGCTCTGCTGATAGAGGGGACGACCGGGTCGTGAGCGACCCCTCTGCACAGCCTGAGGACTCGGTGGGGCTCCACCGAGAACAGTGGTCGTGAAGGAGGGGTGCTCGCCCTAGCGGGTCCGTCTGCAGCGCAGGGCCAGTCTGTCCTGCAAGGACGGCACTGGTTTTTAGGGAAGCTGCGTAGTGAGTTGCTTGTCGCTCTAGTTCGTGGTGATTTGGTGGAGGAAGTGACCCGCTGCGTACCTCAAACTCGGTGGCAGATGAAGGGGCCCATGTGGCACTGGGGAGCTGGTTGGTGTGGGCAGCTGCTCTAAGCGGGAGCCTTTGTGTGTCTGTACGTGGTCCAGACCAGACGGCTGTCACACCCCGATTTAACATTTTCATTCCACGAAGGAGACACCAGCAAGTCCTTCTGGGGCGGAAGCCCTGGCCGAGAAGGAGCCGCAGAGGGACAGGCCCCCTGACTCGCCCAGCGCTGCCCAGGATGTCACCAGCGTGCCAGCCCACGGAGGCCACCTGGGCCCAGGCAAACGACTGTTCCCCGTGCCCAGCAAGGTGGGTCAGCTCGGCTGCCGCTTGGCTGTGGCTCGTGAGCGAAGCGGGGGCAGGCTGGCAGCCCTGCAGACGGGGGCCGTGACCTTGAACTGCAGTCGGGGTCAGGCGGGCTGACGGTGTGACCCTGGGAGGCAGCTTGGAGAAGCAAGAAGGGGGGGGCTTGCCTCTGCCGCCCGGGGGTCACGTGGGTGGGGTGTCTGACCTGCCAGCATGGCAGTGCGTCTGTGACGCAGGGGTCCTCCCTGCGGCAGGGCCGTGACCTCAGCTCCTCCTGGGCATGGGGACCAGCGTCCACCTTTCTGCCATCCGCTTCTGCGAGTTGGCGGCCAAGCTGCCAGACGCCGGCTGGCACCCATGGCTCAGTGAGCTCCCCAGGGGCTGCTCTTGTGGGACCTGGAGGAAAACCGCTTGACCTTCTTCTCTGATTCAAGATGATGGTCATGGCATTATTGAAAAGTGTTACAAAACCGTACTCTTGCGGAAATGAGTATTGAATTGATGATGGAGTCTTCGATGACAGTTGACATTTCCTTCCAGACGGTCCTGAAGAGAACCGCGCCGAAGCCCCCTGGTGGTGTGGCTAGTCTGGCGGGAAGGCCCAGTGCCCCCGGGGGCTTTTCGGGCCGCAGCTCCAGAGCACGTGCGCCCCCTGTGGCGAGCACAGGTAAGGTGGCCAGACCCTCAGGGGACACTGTGGGGGTGGAGGTGGGCCCGGAGCCCCTCTCATTCACCCTGAGTGTTAGGGAGAGGTGGCAGAAATCTCCCCAAGAGGTCATGCTCGGGGGTCCAGCCGGCACAGGGGAGCCTTACCAGCCCGGGCTGCATCAAACCGGATGTGGCCACTTTCTGGAGAGGGTCGCTCTGAACCACTGGCGGGGGGGCGGAACCTGGGCGGTGGGCGGGGCTCCTGCCGGTGTGGAACAGGTGCTGTTCCCTGCCAAAACGGGCACCTTGGGACGAAATGTCCGAGGCAGTGGGACCGCTTGGGGGTGGGGTGACTCCTGGGGAGACGTGAGCATGGTCCTGGCTGCACACCGAACCGAGACTGTGGACCCAACACTGGTCAGAGCAGATCCGTCCCCCTCCCAAGGACGAGCCAGGGTCACCTCCCAGGTCCACACAGGCCAGTGACACTGCTGATGGTGTCACCCTGGACGACAGGGTGGGGGCTCGATGACCTCTCGGGCTGACGCCAGGGCCACTTGAGCAGAGGCTGGCCTGCCGAGTGAGAGGAGCAAATGGGGACCTCAGAAATCTAAGGGACGTGTTCCTTAAAAAAAATTATCGATTGACTGGTTTTTAGAGAGAGAAGAAGAAAGACATACCAGTTTGTTCCGCCCATGCACGCATCCCGGGCTGATTCCCGTGTGGGCCCTGCCTGGGAATCAAACCCACAACCCTGCCTGTCAGGATGGTGCCCCAACCACCTGAGCTGTCTGGCAAGGGCGAGAAAACGTTCTTTATAAACCACCAGAAGGCACCCCGAGGCTCCCACCTCCCGCACCCCCAGTTGCCTTCATGGAAAAGTGGGGAGCGTCAGAGGCCTCGGAGGGACAAGGCCGGGGAGGCACCCAGAGCACCCACACCCGGCCGATCGCCCTTAGCACGGCACCTTGTGGGCCCTTCCGAGCCTCCGTCCGTCGGTCACGGCCAGTGAAGAGGGCTCCTCCCCCACACTGACTGACTTGGGGTCACGTTGGCAGCCGAGGACTGCCACCCGAGTCTGTCTGCTCTTCTGTCGGAAACTGCACCCTTGACCGATAGGCCCCAGCCTCCTGTGGTTTACAGGGAAGGACCGCAGTGGTTGTCATGATCACAGCTCCTCTTCCGGCCCCTCGCCGCCTCCCTGACTGCATGGGGTAGGGAGGGTGGCTGCTGGAGTCTGAGGCTGAGGGTATGCAGGGGATGGCCTACTGAACGAGGGGGCACGGGCCACCCATACGGGCCGGCGGAGTTCCCTCAGCAGCTGGGCCCCGACGTCCCCGGGTGAAAAGACTCGGGCCGGTGAGATCGAAGGTGCAGTTTCAAAACACTCCCACAGAGCAAGTCAAGTCCCTAGATTTGCTGCTTACAGGTCCCAGAAATGCGGGGCAGGCAGGGAGCCCTCGGAGAGGCAGCCTCCACCCCCAGGCACCCAGGGGCGAGAAACCAAGAGCGGGCGGGAGGGGTGCCCCCGGCACTTGGCTGACGTTCGGGCAGAGCTCACTGGGCTTTCGCAGGCTCAGGGCCAAGTGGCGATTTTTGCAGGTGCCCCGAGGGAAGCAGAGCGGGAATGTGGGGTGCAGACCTTTAGCCCGGGGTCCTCACCTAAGAATCTGGGCTCCCAGTGAGCAGCTTGTCAGCTGTGAAACGCTGGGTGGCAGCTCCATGCAGCCGCCTGTCCTCGACGGCGTGGTACTCGCTGCCTGTCGCTGTGCAGCAGCAGCGTAGGCGCCTGTGGTCGACTGGACCAGAGGACAGCGCGCCAGGCTGGGCACCCTCACCTGCCTCTCGGTGACCATCCACAGTGGCCTGTGGAGCCCGCTCGGACCAGCCACAGCGGCCTGGCTTGTCCTGCAATGGAAGACACTGCCTGAAGGACACACAGAACGTTGTCCCTGGTGTCACGTGTTCCGCTTAGTTGGAAACCGTCACGTGGATGGTAATAGTGTGCCCCACTGGCGAACAGTGCCAAGCGGACATATGTGCTGAAGAGAGCACTTCGCATGTGGGCTACTCACGTGCGTGTAACTTCACATCACACGTTGGAAGTCATGCGAGCCTGAGCGGTAACCCGGTTTCGTGTGGCTCCTCTTCCAGGTAAATCAGGTGAACGTCCGAGGGTTTCTACAGAAGGTTCCCGGCCTCCCTCGGACCCCGGCCAGCCAGGCCCAGCAGGAGCTGCCGAGGCCCAGGCACGCCCTGTGGCCGTGTGTGGGCAGAGCCGGTGCCCCGGGCGGGCTGAGGTGACCCCTAAGCGTCCTGCTGCACCCACCACGTCGGCTCTGCCCCAGCCCTGGACGCCAGAGCCCAGAGGTGCGAGGCTGAGCTCTCAGCCCCGTCTGCCCTGCTCTGGTCAGCGGAGTGCGGTCCGGGGCGCCAGGCGGGAGTCCTTGCTGCACTCCGGGACAAAGGTCGTGCCTGCGAGTCCGTTTAAAGTCCCTAAGTTTCCTGCCGGTGAGTCAAGGCCATCGGGATGGGTTTCGGGAATGGTGAACGAGTTCTATGTAAAGTCCAGACGGCTTCGTGGCGCCCCCTTCCTGGAGCGCTTTAGCCCCGCCTCTGGAGGAGAAGCAGGGGGCGGGGCAGGGGCGGGGCCAGGGGCTCCTTATCGCACGTGCCCTTCCACGTAACACTAGGGCCCTACCGCTCCCACCCCTGCTCTTGTTCGGCGTTTTGGGGATGCCGGAGTTTGGTGTGGCTTTCCTGGTGTCCTTATGCTAGAGGGTTCTCGAGCTTCTTTAATCTGTGGGCTGATATTTTTAGTCAAATCTGGCCAAACGTGGCCATTATTTCTTCAAGTATTTTTCTGGCGTCCCTGCATTTCCTGCGACTCTCAGCACACGCGCTGCAGGCTCCTCGGCGTGGGCCACCGAGGCTCAGCTCTGTCCCCTGCAGCTTCTGGTGCCAGCGCCGCCACCTGTCCCCTGGGCCACGGGTCTGCTCCCTGGCAGGGTGTCTGGGCCCGCTGTTGGCCTGAGAGCCGATTTCCCCCGCCCTGCAGTGGCCCCACGATCCGGTGCTTCCTGTTCCTGGGCAGGGTCATGTTTTCCTGCTTTTCCACATGTGTAGTGAGTTTTTGTTGTCTGCTGGACATTGTGATTTTACATTGTTTGAGTGTGTGGATTTTGCTGTCTTTATAGAATTAATTGAGTTTTGCCTCGGCAGGCAGTTAAATTTCAAGTCTCCTCGATCCTTGTGAGGCTGCTTTTCAGGCTTCGATGCGTGAGTCCCACATCGCTGTTACTCCTGGGACAGTTCAGCCCTGTGCTGACCGGTGGCCTTTCCAGGTCTCTGCTGAATGCGCCGTGTGTCCCCGAGGTCTCCCATCGGCCGAGAGGGTGTGAGTGTGTCCCAGCGTGAGCTGCGGCTGACCTCACGTACCCCTCGTCTTAGCCTGAGTGTGCCGGCACTCTGGGTGGCAGCCTGACCCAGGCGAGTGGGCATGACAGGCGCCGCCCAGGCCGTTGTGGGGGGAGCTCTGCCTCTTCTGGACGCTGCCCAGGCCCCCAGGCCGTTTTGAGTTATCGGCGTTGCCGGCGAGTCCGGTGCCTTGACTGCCATGTAAGGACGTGCTCTTCCACCGAGTGTCTCCAGTGCTGGGCCCTCTGTGAGGTGTGAGGGATGTGAGGACAAGACAGACCCGGCCTCACAGAACCTGCGTTTCCATAGTAGGAGACAGGAAACAGGCGTGCTTTCTGGTCGTGGGTGTGGAAAGGTGATGTCACGGTGCCTGATATGTGTCGGGGAAGGAGGTGGACCTCGGGTCCTTCCCTTAGATTGTCCACAGAGGCTCCTCACGGCAGGTGACACTGAGCAGAGCTCCGCACCGTGAGGAGGCAGCCCATGTGTCCTGCGTGGAGGGACGAGTGCTGGACGGGCTCTGGGACCAGCGCTGGGCTGTGGGGAGCCGGTTCGCACGGCAACTCCCGGGCGTTTGGAGGGTGAGGAGGTGGCGCTGCGGGCGGTGGAGAGACGGGAAGAAGGCGAAATGGGGCAGAGGTGTTGGAGGTGGGTGGGCGCGGCGGGGACCGCGGTTCCGTCTGGGGAGCCACTTTGGAGGCCGAGCTCTGAGCAGAAGGGAAGGTGGGAAGTGGGGAGCGGCTCTGGGCAGCTCCGTGGGGACGAGTCTGCTTTGAGAAGGTGCGGAAGGGTGGGGTGGGGTGGGAGGGGCATGGGGGCAGGGCACGTTTGTTCAGGGCGGGGGGGCACCTGTAGCACAGGGGGCTCTGGGGACAGTGTCCTCACCCCTGGCTCCCGGGAGGTGGCCAGGTGCGGCCTGGGGGCCCCGAGGCGAGTTTGCAAACCGGTTTCGGGGGAGCTGGCACCGCTCTGGGCTGACTCGTGGGCCTGCAGCCTGGGGTGCTGCTCAGCCCTTCTCCCCCTTGTCACCGTCCTGGGGCCTGGAGACCCTCTGCAGGGAGACAGTCATCAACCACAAGGCCTGTGGCAACACAGTGACAGCAATGGGATGTCTTTTGATGACTACGGGGAAGCCCTGGTTTGGGGAAGGGAGGGCCTTGGTGCCACCATGGGCAGGCGTCCGGCGGGTCAGGGGCCCCCTGAGCAGCAGGGATGTCCTCGTCACTCTTCAAGTCCTGCTCTCTGCCTGCCAAGGACAGTGGCCGGGCTGGGGCCTGGGCTCCTCCCTCCCATCCAGCAGGGGCACCTTAGGGCCCTGCCCAGTGGGTCCCCCGTGGGCTTGTCTGAGCACCCCTCGTTTCCATGCCCGTTCGCTACGCCCAGGGGTCAGTGGAGACGGCGAGGCGCCCTGGCGAGGGACAGACCGCCTGGTCCCTGTGGACTGACCGCTTGCTTCCTCTCTCGTCTCAGGTGGACCCCCAGACTGCCCGACACCCCGGCTGTCCCGGGCACCGAGGCCGCAGTCCTGCACATCATCGGGGAGGTAATGAGCTGCGTGACCCTGGAGACAAACAAACGCCTCTGCTAGCTTCCCGTGGGGTCCCCATGGCCCGGCCCCACGTGTCTGGCCCTCACCCCCATCTCTTGGGGCCACTTTTACAGCCACCGCAGCTCATGCAGCCACAGACCTGCCCCTGCGGTGTGAGGGCTGGCCCCCAGCCCTGGCCTGGGGCGGCTGTCAGTCAGGCGCCCAGCGGAGCTGCCTTCAGAGTGGTGTTCGTGCCTGTCCAGCCTGAGAGGCTGACTGGCTGCACTGGGTGCCACCCAGCATCTGAGGACCCCCAGGGGTGACTCTAGTTCACGCCACCGATGGAGACCACGGGTCGGTGAGGTCACTCAGACTCAGTGTGAGTCCCGGCTTCTCCACGTCCTGATTAGAGCTGGTCTGAGTTGTCCAGTGTGGCTGACCCTGAGCTCTCACCCTCCCGGCCGAGCGGCTCCAGCTCAGCACGGCAGACCCCACAGGGGAAATCACGCGCCCACCCCAGGAGGCCTGGGCCGGCACAGGGGTCGTTCGGCGGCCCCTCCCCTTCACCGTCCTCCCGCCCTGGCCCTGCTTGCCGTGATCGGGGCTGCTCTGGCCACCTCTGGCCCTTTCTGATGACCCGGCCCGGCTCGCTGAGGGCTCAGCACAGGGGAGGGACAAGCACCATCTCTGCTGCTCAGCCCTGAGCCCGTCCACTGTAGGCGGAGCCTGGCGCCCATGTGTGGCCAGAGCGGGTGCACTGCTTTGGACCTTGCAGGGCACGGCGGGCAAGCCTGGACGGAGCCTGGCTCTGCCCCCGGCCAGCCTGGGCCGTCGGCGAGCCTTTCCACAGCCCTGGGCTCGCACTTACTGGTCTCTGAGCTTGGAAGCACTGGAGGGGGTTGGACCAGAGGCTTCCCCTCCCAGCACGGGGGTGAGCCAGACCCACGTCCTCTGTGGCCGGATGGCGAGGGTCGTCTGACCTCCTGGGTCTCCCTGAGGAGGGGGGCGGGGAGCCGCCCATGTGCAGTGATTGGGGGCACAGGGCAGTGTGCGGATCTGGCAGGCAGTGCAGCCTCACTTTCCAGCCCCTTCCTGGAATCGTCCTCTGTGTCTGTCCTCACTCAGATCTGCTTTAGACTCTGAAGGGCATAGCAACTGACCTTGACCTGTGCCGTTGTGGGGACGTTCGCGTTGCTGGCCTGTGTTTGTGGGAAGGCCTGTGACTTAGGTCTCTCCCGAACCTCCTGTGAGGTGTGTTATCCTGGCAGCGCCTGCAAGGACGGCCAGGCAAGGGGAACCTGTGAGGACAGGTGGGGCCGGGGCGAGGAGGGACTGGAGGCGCATGCCGGGGCCGGGGGCAGCCCGCTCGGCCCCTGCCTGGTGCGACCTCTTCTGTGGGAACTGAGCCCCCCGCTGCACGGGCCCATTGGCTGAACGACTGGACGCGTCTGAGGTCACCTGTGCACAAGACCCCAACGTTGTCTTTCCAGGGCTGTCCTCGGCACTCCGGCGCGGCGTGCCTCGGGGCCGGTCTCCCGGACCCCGGTGAGTACGCGGCACGTGCCCACCCTGCTCACACCTGCGGGCCGCCGGCTCTCAGGCCTTCCCGTGCTGACCCCAAGAACCCAGCCCAGGACTCTGGCTTCTCCCCAGCGAGGGGCTGCTCGCCGACTATCTTCTGAGCCCCGGCAAAGACCTGCGGTGAGGTGAGGTGACAGAGAGGCTGCCGGAGGTCTGTCTCAGATCTGCGAGGCCTCCAGCAGCCGCCGTGCGGGCAAGGCTGCCTCGTCTGCGCACAGCTGCCCGGCAGGAGCCAGGGTCACGCCCTCTGGGGAGTGCTCGCTGCAGAGACCGGGAGACAGCTCTTCTCGCCCTCAGTGCCCCTGCCGACCCAGAGTGCAGTGAGGTGTTCTGGGGCCCTGCTGGGGGAGCGCCCTCTATCAACGACCTTCAAACCCCAGCCCCACGTGCCTGTTCCCAGGGATCCCGCCCCCCGGGTGCCAGATGTAGTCCAGACTCAGGTGCTGCAGGAGGCTCTGGGGCGGGGACCGGAAGGCGCCCACCCTCAGGCCTCCAGGAAGGGCCGCTTTGGCACTGCTCCTGCTCACTCGGGGCGTTTCAATGGGAACCCTTGGGGGTCAGGATGCGGAGTGAGGTCCCATCTCCCTAAGACAGACAGTGGCTGAGAAAACCGGTGAAGAGGCACACGGCCCGTGCAGTGGGTGTGCCGTGCCCCATGTATGTTGGTCTGCACGCGTGTGTCTGCGTGGTTCCGTGAGAAGGGGGGTGTCCGGGGGACGTGGCGGGGCCGGGGGGAGGTGGCAGACAGGAAGGCGGATGGGGCCGCACTCACACCAGGGAGACCTGGTATGAGACCAGTTACGGTGATGGTTTTTACTTGTAAATAGAGCAAAAACTCTTTGAGTTGTAACAAAGCCTTTGCAATATTGGAAAGGAAATACCGTGTGTTAATTACGGAAACAGCTGGTCTCTTTGGCTTTGTCGTGTGATTCGGTGTCCAGGTGGCGGGGGTGTGAGGGCCCGCCGGGCGCAGCCTGTGTCCTGGGCCTGGAGACCCGCAGGAGGCGGGTGGCGGGCGGGGCATGCTGCGGTGTCTAGTGGGAAGCGGGCACCGAAGGACGGTCTGCCTGGGAGGGGGTGTCGTGGGGCCAGGGAGCCCACCCCTGCCCAGGCGCCAGTCACGCCCCTGAGGCTGCAGCAGGTGGACTGGAGAGCGGGCCCATCTAGGGACAGACAGACGGGGAGCGGCAGGGCCGCCCGACAGGGCCGGGGGTGGAGCCCACTCCCCAGGACGAGCTGCTCCTTGCCTCCTGTGTGATAACTCGAGCGAAAGGGGCTGAGGTGGGCGCACGGTGAGAGCAGGCAGGCAGAGTTTCGGAGCTGGTCCGGGGGACCTCCACCAGTCCCCCTGGTGGAGCCGGAACTGGGGCCATGGTGCTGTCCACGGTGGTCCCTCCTCCAAGACTGGCTCTCGGCCCGCACAGCGGCCCCCCGGAATTCCCTCATGAGCCCCTCCCCCCACAGGCCTGCGCCGGGGAGTGGGTGTTCAGACGAGTCCTCCGACGGGAGCTCTTCTCCTCTGGTGGCTGTGCCGCAGGCTCTCCACTTCTCTCCAGAAAAGAGCAACTCCCCCGCCCCTGCCAGCCTCACCACAGCACACGCGGCAGGAGAGGCACAGCCCCCTGTGGAGACGGCGCCGGCCGAGGTACCAGAAACAAAGGACTCTCCTGTGTCTCGGATCAGTGGAACCTGCCGGGAGTCCGAGTGGTAACCCAGGCTTCCGCTGGCAGAGTCGCCCCTGCAGTAAAAAAAAAGCCACGCCTCTGCCCTGTGACCCAAGAGGGCCGGGCCCCAAGGACTGACAGGGAAGCAGGGGCGTGGGGGTCAGCAGGCAGGTGCACGGGTGGGGTGGCCGCTGTCCCCAGCAGGGGCCCGTCCTTCCTTCGTTTTCCAAAGTGTTGATGCCTGGGACGTAGCAAGGCCTGTGTTTCCTGAGACGCCAGACAGAAATGAGGGACATGGCCCCTCACCCTCAGGTCCCTGTCTAGGTTCTGCTGGTGGACATCCCGCTGGAGCAGCTCCGCATCGCCCCGGCCGCGCGGAGCTCCCCGCCTGCCGACGTCGCTCTCATCGACTTCTGCAGCCCGCCAGGGGCCTGCGGGCCTCTGATCGACCTCCTGGTCAACACTCCGGATGCAGAGAGGAGCGCCGTGGCCAAGCTGCTCCCCAACATGGGACAGGTGAGGCACCACGGAGGGCCGTGGGGCTCCGGCCTTGGGTGGTCTCCGTTCCAGGTTTCTCCCCGGATTCCCAGGCCTCACGGTGACCCTGGAGAGTGGCCTTTAGGCCCCTAAGGGCCATGGGTCTCCAGGCACAGCTCACCTTTGGTGGCGAGAGCTCCAAGTTCCAGCCCCACTGAGGACTTCCAGGGACCCAGGGCGTGGTCCAGGGGGTCCTGGGTCCCGGGTGCCTCCTGTGTGATGGGAGAGCGTAGCTGTGTGAGGGACCCAGCGCGCTTTGGTGGGTGGCATTCTCTCCCGACTTCTTAGGGGCCCTCGAGATGTCAGTGTGCCCGAGCCACGGTGGGGACAGCTCCCTGCGGCCCGGTGCGGTATCCCCTGGTGGGAAGGGGAGGGGGGCCAGCGGGACGGGGCGCGCTGCTCACCCCCACCGCTTCTCTCCTGTAGCTGGCAGACCTGTGCGCCCCCCTGATCCAGCTGAGCCCCGAGGCCAACAAGGAAAACGTGGACTCCCCACTTCTCAAGTTCTGAGTGCGGCGAGAGCCTGGCCTGCCACACTCTGTCACAAGGACAGTCCGTCCTCAGTTGGTCTTCGGCCCTTAGAGATGAATTTTAGGAGGGACTGTGTTGGAAACACCCAAGTGGAACTGCTGTGCTTGGTGGGGAGGGTGCGGGAGTGCGGCGAGTTGGTGCCGTCCGGCAGCTGCGGTCCTCACTGCCCCTCCCTGCGCCGGACGGGAATCAGAAGCCCCCCAAATGGAGTGGTTTTGAATGTGTTTTTATGTAAAATAGCAAGTCACCATTTTAAAAACCAGGTTTATATGAAAAGATAAACATTCTAGATTTAAGTTAAGTTGTAAAGTAAATGAAAATATATTAAAGTGTATCTTGAACCCTGGCTGGTGTAGCTCAGTGAATTGAGCTCGAGCCTGCAAACCAAAGGGTTGCGGTTTGATTCCCCGTCAGGGCACATGCCTGGGTTGCAGGCCAGTTCCCAGCAGGGGGCGCACGAGAAGCAACCCTACATTGACATTTCTCTCCCTCTCTCCTTCCCTTTCCCTCTAAAGGTAAATAAATAGAAATCTTCAAAAGAAATACCTAAAAAATAAATGAATAAAGTGTATCTTGGTTTTCACGTATACATAGCTATTTTGATTGCTCTGGTCGGCGTGCAAGGTTTATATGACCGAACTTCAGACTCCGGTGGCTGCCGGTGGCGACCTTGAGGACAGGATGCCGGGTGAGAGAGACACGGTGCGGCCTCACGCGTGTGTGAGGGAATCGCGGTCTTGAAGGAACCTACAGAGAACGGGCTGCCTGAGGCAGGCGGCAGGGGTGGGAACCGGTGAAGGCACCAAAGCACAAACCTCAGTTAGTTAAGAGACAGTCATGAACACCTAATTAAAAAGTAGTGGGAGTGAAAGTGGCCGTATGTGTAGCCCCAGGTCCGGGGTGGGCCAGGTGATGGGCACTGTCACTGGGTGTCCAGGTGACTCGGTGGTGATGGCCACGGGCCTGCAGAGAGGCTCCTGGGGCCGGGGCAGGGTGAGGAGGGGGTGCTGGACTGGGAGGGGGCTGCAGTCCCAGCAGGAGCTCCTGCAGCAGAGCCCAGGGCGCCGGCTGGGCGTGTTCCCTGCCCGAGGCGGTTCCAACAGGTGTTGGTTCACACTCGCCGGCCTGGGAGGGAATCTGTACACAAGCCTCCCTGTTCTGTGAGGCACTTGCGCAGGCAGAAGAGCTGCTAACTGGATCCGTCCTGGGCTCCCACCTGGTGCTCCCCGCAGGACACCCAGGACCTGGGTCCCCAAAGGCTGAGGGGAGGGTGGCTCCGTGGTCCCAAGAGCAGGAGAGTGACCCGAACTTTGTGGGTGGCCTTGCTGCGCTTGGAGACACAGCCTTACCTCGGAGACCAGGGGTTTGTGTCCTCACCTGCAGCCGCCCGTAAACTGGCAGCTGGGCTCACGACGGAACCCCTGTGCTGGGGAAGTCCGCCCTGGCAGCCGCTGCAGCGGAGCCTGTGGGCACCACACCAGCCCCCCTTGCACCTCTGTGCTGGTGGGCAGCAGGGGTTCTAGAACTCAGTACTCATGCCACGGGGGTCCTACAATGCCTGGTCCTACTCACTTCATAGGAGAAAACTTTGGAACGAAGTCACTCAATATTTATGAACACCCTGTGGTTGGCAGGCTGCATTTCTGCTGGGGACGCGGGGGGCGCAGAGCTCATGCACCCGCCTTCTGGGGGATTATCATTTGGTGGGAGAGAGGGACCCAGTGGGGCTCTGGCCATCCAGGGTGCTGTCTACACGGAGTGGGGCTGGCCGGGCTGCTGCCTCTCCCCCTCCAGGCTGCCGAGCTCCCCGGGGGCCCAGGTGCTCCCTCTGTCTGACCTGCAAGTCTCCCCAGGCAGGACAGAATCACATTCAGTTCTTTTCAAACAGGTGGGAGAAGGCCCCCCAAGAGCACAGGTGGGTAAAATGGCAGCTCCCACCCAGAGGGAGGTGTCCCTGCTCCTTCCGGCCTGGGCTCTGTCTCCGCCCTGCTGAGGCTGCTTGTCCCCCAAGCTCCTCTCCTGGTCCCTATGCGCCCCCCCCCCCCCCCAGGGAGGAACCACACCAGCTCTGAGGGGCAGCGTGAGCACTTTTGGCTGCCACTGGAGGGCCGCCCCCTGGGGTTCAGAGGTCCAACTTCACCTGACGTTTACATTTCACACATTTCCTGGCACAAACATCTTCAGGTTTACGTCTCCAAACTCCACACATCTTACACTGGTGTGGGCAGGGGGCACTGGGGCGGCATTGTCCTTGCCGACACCGGTCCATCCACGGACCTGGTTAAAGACTCGGTGCTACTACCAAGGAGCTAAAATATCACTTAACGGAGAAGCAGCGGAAAAGCTGTTGCCAATGCAGTGTTTCCTCCCCGGGGCGCTCGCTGCCCACCTGAACCCAGCCCCCGTGCGTGGGCAGAAACTGGATGTGCCCTAATCTTGTCCAAACTGCCACTCCAGGAAGAACCTGGTCCTCCAGGCTGGGTCAGAAAACCCAGTGACAGCAGCATGACCTCGGCCACAGACTCACCTAAATGTTCACCTCCACTTCTGCTGGAGGCCACGTCTAGTTGTGGGTTTACTCGTTACTCTGGGGAAACCCAACGTAAAATTGCCTCCCCTGCTGGACACTGTCCTGATACCTCCTTTATTCTTCTGGAAAAGTCACTTATCTGTTCCCCACGGGGCCTGGCCACCCTCGCTTCTCCCCTGGAGCTCACCGACGCCTGCCCTCGGCACCAGTGGCCACGCTGTCCAGTTGTCATTTCTTAGAAATGGGGCCCTGGGGCCTGGCTCACTTCACCCCAGACCCTTAAAACTATGCCTGTTCTCGAGGAAGCGGCCTTGGTAGCTGTCCACGTGCAAACACTCACGTCCACCGGGGACCTCCCAGACTATCTCCGTGCCCGCCTATTCTGCCACTTCCTCGCTGCATTTTCCAAACCACAATTCAAATCCTACCTGAAACCTGAAACCAGGCCGAGGGCTGCACCAGCAGGTTTAAAAGAGGATGAAGTGAACAAACAAGATTGCACGGTGAGAACTGGTGTGAGGTGCATTCTGTCAACTGGTCCACGTGTGTCAAAGTCAAGAAAGGTGAAGTAAATCATGCTTGTATTTTGCACACGCAGGCTAGTGCCTCTAGCACCCAACCAAATCACACAGCCCCTGGGGCCCGCGGCACTCACCATCTGAGCTTGTCACCGCCCCCATCCCACCTGACACGCCACACTGACAGCCACCTCTCGCTGGTCCGTCGCTGGACCTGCGCCTGCTCTGCTCTGTCCGGGTCTCCTACCAGGCCGCTCGCCCCCTTTGCTTTTGTATGCCACCCTCCACACTCTTGAGCAGCCCAGCAAGTGTTTCCAGGTTCTGCTGTTTCCATTGCCCAAACTCTACCAGCTGGCACCTGCCAGGTCCCCTTCGCATTCACGAGTCACCTCCTTTCACTGAGGGACAGCCACATCTCCAGCAGATAGTCCCAAATCACTTCGGTTACTGGAGCTGAGTTGGCAGGCACTTCCTCCTGGTCGACTGTCCCCCAGACAGAAATGGCAGCCCCCCACCCTTTTTCTCACCGCTACGTGCACCCTTCCAACAGCGAGGGTTCTAAAGTTCACCTCCAAATCCTTGCGTTGCCCCTGGACCTTGCCAGAGGACTGGCTATCATGGCCTCCTGTCCACAGGGCAGCCACAAAACCCTTCCTAACATTTAAATATGGTCATTTCGCTCCTGTGCTTGAAGCCTCACCCGCCCCAGAGATCCAGGCCCTTTGCTCAAGGTAAGCCCCCGCCTGTTTTCCTTTCCCTCCTAAAAGGACACCCCTCCCCAAGCCAGTGCACAGGGTTAAGGAGGGGTGCGTGCCCGGGAGTGGACATAAGCGTGGGCGGAGGAAAGGACTCTGGAATGGAAGACCAGAAATGGCAGTCCGGCGGAACGCGACCCTGAGATCACAGGTTTCCGGCCGGGCCCCGTCAGCAGAACGCTGCGACGGGAGGCGGGACTTCCGGCGCGGCGCGGAAGCAGTAGCGATTGGGGTTGAAGTTGGCGGCGCGCGGATGCTGGCGGCGCGGCACGTCGTGTGCGCCCTCTCCGGCGGCGTGGACAGCGCCGTGGCCGCGCTGTTGCTGAGGCGGAGAGGTGAGGCGGCGCCGTCTCGAGAGCCCCGCGCCCCTCACTCTCCGCTTGGCTGTCGGGATGCGCGGCCCGGCCCCTGCTGCCCTGGAGCAGTGAGACAGCCACCCCGGCCGCCGACGCAGTAGGCGGTGAAGCACCGACCTTCCAGCCGGGCCGGCGCGTGACTGCTGGACCCCAGGCGCGGCGGCGACGTAGCACGTGACTCGGGAGGCTGCGCACAGTCGCCGCCTAGAAGTCCTTGTTCTGCCCACTGTGTGCGGTGACATCCCGATGGGCTGCCAGCTCACCAAGTGTCGTTTGCCTTCGCCGTTCAGTGGCTGGCAGACTTTTCCTGGAAAGCACTAGCGTTTCGTGCAGACACCTACAGGCGGCCAGGGTCAGGAGCAGAGGTCCCTTCCATCTAAGTGCTCTGTCCGCGGGGCCATTTCCCCAGGGGGTGGCGCCCTCTGGGTGACAGTGGCGCATCTTCTCCCTCGAGCCTCCTTGGTCACTGGGCTCTCGGAATGCAGAGTGAAGCAGGGTTCCTGACGAGGGGCCGGTTCTCTGTGAGATACCGACGACACTTGCTGCATATGGTCACCGGAAACAAGGGGGGAAGTGACCATGTACTTACAAAGTGTGTCCGCAGTGTCCAACACGGATTAAGCACTCGGAGAACATGAGTGGCTGGTAGTACAGGTGACTAACAACTGTAGCTTTTATGCGAGATGTAATGATTTAATGCTAAATAGAAGTATAGGCAAACAGCGTTTATAATTGCAAGAAGGGGGGATGACGGCATCACAGAGGTGGTTGTGTTTGAGCTGAGACTGGAAAGGAGTAGGGTTCGCAGAGCAAAGCGTTTCCTGGGCCAAGGCTGACGCGCAGGCAGGAGGGCGTTAGTGGGCCGGGCCCCAGGCCGGTGGAGGAGCACACTGAGCCCTGATTATGGAGGATGTTGCATATGTTGTATGGCTTTCAGCGAGAGAAGCATCAATTGGTTGCCTCCCATATGCATTCTGACCTGGGGTCCTAGCGCCTGGACTCAGAAGGGAGTAGAGGTTTGAACCGGACACCTCTGGTTATGGGCTGATGCTCCAACCAACTGAGCCACACCCACCGGGCGAAGAGTGGATTTGAAAGCTTGGTGTGGAGTTATTCACTCTTCAAGCACTCTAGCTGGACACTGCAAGGCGCTGGGGACACAGGGTCATGTGAGGACCGGTCAGGTGCTCAGGAGGTAGAGGGAGGCCCCAATGACCAGCGGGGATGGGGTCCTCTTGCAGATGGGGCTTTAGTTTGGCAGAGCTTTGTGGTGGAGCCCGTGTTCCCTGGAGTTCTGTGCCGACCTTTTAGAGCCTCGTGGGTTACACTGAGCCCACCGGGAAGAGAGGCTGCTCATGCAGGTGGGGCTCAGGAGGGCGGTGCAAGGCTAAAGGGGGTCTTGCCAGTGTCTGGTTGGGTGGTTTGTCACAATGAAAAAGGGAGAAGTAGGTGATAAACTATGTACAGGTAGGACAGCCCTTGTAATGAAACGGCCAAAAGTTTGCCTGATGTCTGAGGACTTGGCCTCTTAAGTCTTAAGTGGTAGTTGGAAATAACTTTTTAAACGAGTTAACTCTTCTGAAAACTGAGAGGTGGATTTCATTTGCTTTGAAAAATTGTTGAATTTTTGCTCTCATTTAACATATATCTGCTCCCCCACATGCCAGGCAGTGCGCCGACGCAGGGCGGGGCATGGAGATGACACGGTTCATCTTGCTCATGTCTTGGAGACACGGGCAAACACTTTCAGTGCAACAGTGGCTTTGAGAATGGGGACATACAAAGTGCTCCAAGCGGTGGTGGCAGGGGGCGTCTATCCCTGCAGGAAGCGGCCAGGGGGCTTGTACTGGGGAGTGAATCTGCTCTGAAGAGAAAAGCAGGGACTGCCAGGCACAGCAGCGCGTGGACACGGCTCAGAAACCGCTGCCCGTGCCCCTGGGACTCATTTCACATGTTCACTCAGTTGTCCTCCCTCCGTCCCCCAGGTTACCAGGTGACGGGGGTGTTCATGAAGAACTGGGACGCGTTGGAGGAGCAGGGCGTTTGCACAGCTGACAGAGACTGCGAGGACGCCTACCGGGTCTGCCAGGTCCTGGACATCCCCTTCCACCAGGTGTCCTACGTGAAGGAGTACTGGAACGAAGTGTTCAGGTGCACGAGGGTGCAGGGGTGATGGTCCTCGCGGTGTTCTTGGGCAGCAGTGCCACAGACCATGCCGGGGGCCTCAGCCACCGCGTGGGAGGCCGGGTCTGGGTCCACGGCGCCCCGGCTCCGAGTCCTGTTATTGCCACCTGCCAGCACCTCGGATTCCTCCTGCACCGTGAGACGAGTCTGCCGCTGGGTCAGAACGGGGGGCGGAGTCTGAGTCTCCCCGGAAGGTGCCACCAGGAGCGTCTCCGTGCCCCTGCAGGTCGGTGATGAGGGGTTCCGAGCATAAGAGTTAGCGACCCACTGCCCCGTGCGCTCCGAAGACGAGAGAACACGCCCTTGCACGTGTGCACGCACTGGAAACCGAGTGCAGTCCCGACAGTGCTCAGCACTGGCTCTGCCCCTGCCCGGCGCTGCACTGGGCACGCGGAGGTGTGTGAGCCCTTGTCTCTGAGGGACTTCTGGTCCAGTGCGAGGAGGAGGAGGAGGAGGAGGAGGCTGCCTTCACTCGAGGAAGTGGGGAGTGGCATGTGGGAGGGCCAGAGAGTCCGACACAAAGCCGCAGGTTCTGGGGGGGGGGGCGGGCTTCAGGAAAGGGGGGGAGCTGGCCCTGCCCTTGGAATAGCTGGGGGGCAGAGGAGATGTTGGAAATGGGCGGCATGAGCAGCGGTGGAGAGAAGTGCCTGCTCTTTATTCCGGGGATCTTAGAAAACCGGGCCGGTCCTTGTCACGGCAGAGCAAGTGGGCCGAGGGCGGCAGTGCAGTGACAGTGCGGTTATTACAAGACTTGAATGAGATTATGAGCACAGTGTCTGGTACGTTGCTAAGTGACACATGTAGCTTTTGTTATTTTCATTATTGAAAAGATGGACCTGGCAGCCGGGTGTCAGGTTAAGGAGAAGCCAGCAGAGAAGCTGAGGACACTCCACTGCGGGGCTGTGGGGTGACGTCGGGGTGTGGGTGGGAGCCGAGGTGCACATTGACGGGGCAGGTCCCAGAGGACAGACGTGCCGGGCAGTACACGTCCGTCTGGAGGGTCAGCGGGGGCTGTCACACCCAGACACGGCCTGCCCTTTCACAGCCTTGCAGGCCAGTCCGCGGTGGCAGGACTGGGAGGCGGGGTGGGGCGGGGCGGCTCACCCCAGAGTGGAGGAGAGCGGAGGAGCTGGTGATCACGTCAAGACCGAGTCTGGGCGGGTAGGGGCAGCGGGCGGGAGGTCCCCGGAGTGCGGCCCGGTTTGGGGTGACAGCAGGCAATCAGGCAGGTTTAAACGTCGCCTTCCATTGCATTTTGGAGGCCGACTCCCCTCTGACGAAGGCGGGGCAGGTCTAATGACAGGTCCTGCGCAGGTCAGGAGCAGGCTTGGGCCTGGAGCCCGGGTCACACCAGTGTCCTGGGCCCATAGTTGCTGCTGTCCCTGCACTGGGCCTCGGGAAGGAGGGGGAGAGCTGGGGAGACCGTCGGGCCCCTCCCTGTGCGCTGCCTCGGGGCTCTCGGGCGTGGACGGCTGCCCTCTGTCCTCTGTCCCGCCGCCCGTGTGCGTGGTTGTAACCGTGCTCGGAACACGCACTGCTCTGATGGCGCTCTGTGGCATGGACCCCTCTGACTCCTGTCCTTGGGGACCCCTGGCCTCCACCAGTCAGTGGCCAAATGTCCTTCCCGGCTGCCGCCACCTGCACACATGCCGGCAAGACTCCTCTCCTGCACTGAGCTGCTGGCCGACACATCTGCCCTGTGCGGTTGTGGAAATGGGTTCCAGGGCGTGTTTTCCACGAACAGTGCAAACATTCAACCTCTTCATCACCCGTCCGGTGCTTGTCTTGTAGACAGTGTGGGCATGTGGGCATTCAGAGAGCGCCAGACAGGGACTCCCTCCAGGGGCTTGCAGTGATGCCGGCCGGCTGTCCAACAATCAGAACGAGGGAACACCCCGAGGCGGTGGACACAGGAAGCAACACCAGTCGTGTGCACTCCTGGGCCGGGGCTGGGGTCAGTGGGAGGTGCTGGGTGTGGCCAGCTAGAGCCACAACCACGTGCCCTGGGACCCTGTTGGCCTGCACCTGTCCTCCTGCTGCGGCCGCCCTCCGGGTCAGCACTGTCTGGCTGGCTGTCCGGTTGGTCTTTCTTCCTCGTTGATCAGTGGAGACCTTTAGTTTCCGTGAGCAGTATGGCCGCCGGTGTTAGAAGCCCACGCAGCCTCTGACTCCGGGGGCAGCACCAGAGCCTCCTGAAGGTGCACCCCACGTCCGGGAACGCCTTGTCAGCCCGCCTTCTCCCACGTCCGGCTGTTCCCGGCGGGTAGAGACCTGCCCGGTCAGGGTCACTTACCCATTGGAAGCATCAGACAGATGCTGGTCCTCAGAAGCCTGAGGGGGTCACATCAGGGAGGTGACCTGGGTTCCCACACCTAGATTGGGGATTGGCTGGCTGACTTGCCACCCCCTGTGGGGGAGGCGTCAGGAAGCAGGTGGGTGGGCATCACACCCCACGCTCCCGTGAGCCTGCTGCGTCACGGCAACGGGCTGGAACGCCTTCCTTTATCCAGGCGTGTTGCTGGTCACAGGAGCAGGGCTGTAAGCACGCGTTGGGTGGAGGAGAAGCGTGGCTTTGGGGAGGCGAGGGGAAGCACCCGGCAGCTGGCGGCTTACCCCGTGTGGCGGTGTTGGAGGGCACTTCTGCACTTGGACGTGAACGGTGTCTCTCCTCTCGCAGCGATTTCCTGAGTGAGTACGAGAAAGGGAGGACGCCCAACCCGGACATCGTCTGCAACAAGCACATCAAGTTCAGGTGCTTCTTCGATTATGCTCTGGGTAATCTGGGTAAGTCATTCGGATTTTTCCGTTCTTTAAAGAAGGCATGAGATTTGCAGACACAGAATCCAAACCTTGTAAACAGTTTCATCTTTCAGAAGGGAAAGAAGCAGGGAAAACAGTAACATTCTCTATTTCCCTAAGAAAACTCCCCGGTGATGTGTGAATAGCAGGGTTGCTGGGAGGAGGGGACCCGCCCCCATGGGCCACCCAGCTGGAAGGGGACAGGCACAGCGAGCGGGAGAGCCCGCCTCGCGGAGTCCCCAGGAAGGCGTGCTAGGTCGCAGGGGTGGCCGCAGTCTGCGGAAGCCACGGGGGCCCTGACGCAGGGCCCGCGAGAAGCGCGGCGTGCAGTTCCCGGGCCGCCTCCTTTCTGCAGGTCCTGCCGAGACCTTTCCTCACTTCCAAGAGAGGGTCCGCCTTTTCTCCGACCTGGCCTGAGTCCGCACCGGACTCTGACCCCGGGTGTCCGAGCGGGTGCTGTGCTCTGAAAGCCAGCCGTGGGGCCGGGCCCTGCTGCCTGGGACAGCTCGGCGCCAGGGGTTTGTCCCTGCGTCTCTGCGTTCTCACCTCCATCCTCCTGTTGGGGGCTGACTTGCCTGCTCAGACCGCCCTCTGGTGCGGTCGCTGCACTGCTGTGCACTCCCGGCTCTTTGTCCCGTCTCCTGCCGTCGGGGTTGCCGTTAGGGCCACAGCGCTGGCCTCTCAGTCTGCTCTGTCCCACCGCAGCCACCCTGCCGTGCCTGGCCACGTGCCAGGGACTCAGTGGTGTCCAAGGACTGCTAGCACCTCCGTGGGGTTAGCGCCTTTGTGGCCGAGGTGGGGACAGAGAAGGCTTGCAGATCGTATGTACAGACGACCTGTGGCCGAGCAGGTGATGATAAAAGGTTGGTTCGTGGAGTTGGGGAGTGAAAACAGGGCCACAAAAAGAAAGAATAAAAAGTCCTAACAAATCCAGGTGTTGGAATAACATCAGAAACACGAAACTGAGCAGAGGTAAGCGTGACCTTGGTTCAGCACTATTCCCTAGTCCAAGATGGGGCCGGGATCGGGGGCCATGAGTTGGGAGCCGGCCGTGGGCCCAGTCTGTGCCAGTCATCCCAGCCCCTGCGGCCTGACTTGCCCCGCTGTGGTCTGCCGGGCTCCGTCAGTTCCGACGGTCCTGCAGGAGGGCCCGGCTCCGGGTGGGGAAATCGAGTTTGACTCGAGCGTGTCCGCACCCGCACCGTCCGGAGAGCAGTGGGGCCGCTGGGATCGTCACAGCAAAGCGCGAGTGTGTGGCGCAGGGCTCCGCTCTGGTGTGTGACCTGCCCTGGGGTGGGGGGTGTTGCACCCAGGAGGCACAGACAGCTGGGTGGGGCGCAGGGGGGTGCTTGCCTTTGTTGCCTTGGCAGAGAGCTCCAGGGGCCGTCTGTCTGCACTTCCTGCGGGAGCGGCATGGCGTACACTGAACACGAACGCCGCACGCTCGGGATCCTGGGCTGCGTGCAGAGGGCCCCGCCTCTGTGCCCCGTTGGAGGGTCACCAGGATGGGACATGTGCTCCCGAACGTCCCCGTTAGGGCAGCTCCTCTGCCTGTGGGTCACCCTTCTGGGTCTGTCTTGCTCCGGGCTGGTTTGGCGAGCGCCAGGCAGCTGGCACTCCCCCACGGTGAGGGGCGTGTGGGCGCCCGGGTGGCCCTTCACTGTGGTAGAGGTGGCAGGTACCGCGAGAGTGCGGATGGTCTGAGCGCGTGCTGCTCAGTGTCGCTCACCTGCCTTTGCCCGCCCCGCCCACCTTCGTAAAGAGGGTTTGGAGCCACAGCACCGCAGAAGGAGGGCCCTGGGTGAAGGACCGGGCTGCGGGACGACGTTTCTCCGTCTCTTTCTGCGCGTCTAAAAAGGGGTCCCAGTGCTGTGTGTGCTCTCCCCGAAGCTGCGCGCGCCTTCCCTGTCCCGGTCAGGCCTGCGTGAGCGGCGCCGCAGTTGAGTTCCTGCGGGGCTGGCGGCGGCAGGCGTGCAGTCGTGGGCACGCGAGACCGAGCTCCTCCTCGTGTAGGCACTCGTTAGTCATGGCAGTGCTTGTTTGCGTCACAGCTGAGCACCGACACTGCGGCCCCCACGCGGTCCTGGTGTTAAACAGTGTGGCTGTTCACGGCTTTTCCTTGGTAACGTGAGAAACGCTGGAATGAACCTCATACTCTTAAATCTGTGTGTGTGATTCTATTTCCTTAAACTAAAATGAGCGAACAAAAACACAGTAACTTTTGGAAGGCCTTGAAGATGCGATAAGACTGTGGAGCAGGGCTGTGTCACTCTAGTGAGGAGTTGAAGGGCGTCTGTGCCCCGGGGCCTGGGGCGGGGCCTGGGGCGGGGCCTCGGCCTCCTAAAGCACCTGTGGCTGGTACAGCCGGCCGGGAACACAGGCCTGAAACCTGACCCTGTGTCTCCAACCCCCCAGGAGCAGACGCGGTTGCCACGGGCCACTACGCGAGGACCTCCCTGGAAGACGAAGAAGTCTTTCAGCAGAAGCACATCAAGAGGCCAGAAGGGCTTTTCAGAAACCGATTCGAGGTTAGAAATGGTAAGCAGAAGCACCGGGTCGGAGCTCCCTGTCCACGAGCTCACAGAGCGCTCGAGGGGCGTGGCGTGAGCACGCCTGCCGGACCCTGCGGCTCCAGGAGACCCTGTCGGACAAAGCCTAGGTGCTGGGAGGGTCATCTCCTCAGGGGCCTGCAGTCGGGCCAGGGCGTGGGGACCCCGAGTTGTAATTCAGGGCTCGTTGCAGACACTGGGTTGGCCATCTGCAGGCCCCCCAACCCCCGAGGGGGTATTTGACAGCATAATTGGGGTGCCACGGGCCCTGCTACGACCTAGCAAGGTGTCCAGGGCTTGAGACCCTGGGTCCTTGAGTGTGGCCTGACTGTCACAGTGCTGGCCTGGTGGCCAGGCCGGCAGCCATGTTTGTAAGTTAGTCCATTGATGTGGAAGGGGCGGAGCTGCACTTTCCTAGAGAGACACACACACCAGGCAGCGAGTTCATCGCTGCTGGGGGGCTGCTGGTTCATCTTCACACTCGTCTGTGTGTAGAAGAGTTCAAGGTCACACCAGGGTCAAGAGAAGGGCAGGTGGGCTTGGAGCTGTGTCTATACAAGGCATTTCCGTGGCCATGTGGCTGGGGAGGGTCAGCACTTCTCCACGTGGTTGTCTGGCCTCACCTCGCCGCCCCCTGCCTGCCCCGGGCGTCACACGCAGGTGCACTGCCTCCTCCCGCCCAGCAGTGTCGGGAGGTGCACCCCCACCCTGCCTCGAAGGTGGGAAGAGGCGGCCTGGACGGCGTCCCTCAGTGCGGTGCCCCTGAGGCCAGACCTGGCTCCCAGCCCGGTGCTGCAAGGCTCCTTCTGGGCTCCTTCTGCGGACTGGGCCCCTGGGTCCTGTTCTTTCTGTCCCCAGCGGGTGTGCTGGCCGTGGCCACTGTGCGGTAGGCACCGTGTCACAGGAGGCCTGAGTGTGGCAGCGCCGGGCTCCCTGTTCCCGTTGCCCACCCCCCTTCCCGTGGCAGAGGGTGCGTGCTGCTCCCCAGGGCCCAGGGCCTTTGGCTGCTGCGCTGGCCTGGGAGATGACAGGTCCCCAGCTGCCCTGCAGGCGCTGCCTGTCCCGCCCTGGCATCACCCACCCGGGGGATCCTCCACTTGAGGAAGTCACGGCTGTGAAGCAGAGCCCTGCCAGTCGGAAGCTCCCTCAGAGCAGCACCCACCCAGGAACCCGGGGGGTTTCAGGGGCCAACGGTGCATTTCCACACAGAGCAGACGTGCCCGCCCCCTGCTGCCTGGGAAGTGCTTGGCCTCACCGAGCTGCTGGGCCTGGATGACAGGTGTGCCTGAGTTTTGCCTGCTGGGTGTAGTGACGCCGCACGGTCTTTGTTTCCAGGCGAGATGAAGCTTTCGTTCCCCTCTGACTCGGTTGCCCTGGAGACCTGACGAAGGCCTCTGGGCCGGTGGCAGGTGCGGAGAGTGCAGGGTGGCAGAGCACCTGGCCCCTCGCTCAGCCGGCCCACGGCTGGGTGCCGGGGTCCTGGCCGTGTGGGAACAGAACCTCACCTGTGCAGGTGGTGGCGGTGCCGCGGGGCCGCAGCAGTGAACGTGCAGGAACAGAGCCCCGGGCACGAGCGGCCTCACCGAGAGCTGCTTCCTTCCCGGGGGTTGGGGCCGCTGGCGCTTGGCCCCACGCAGCCGATTTCAAGCCTGTTGTACAGCGATTCAGAGCTGTGAGGAAAGGCACGTTGCTGTCCGTGCCTGAGGCCCTCACACACTCGGCTGGGTTGGCCCAGCCTTGGGACCAGAGGCGTCGGGCATGTGGCCCGAGGGCTGGCCGCTGGCTCTGCCTCTCACCTGTGCCTGGCGCGGTGGTTTGCACCAGCGGTGGGCTGCAAGTTCTGGGGCGGGCTCCAGTTCCCGCCCAGCCACTCTGCCTGCCCCGTCGGGCCCGCCCCAGTTTCCTCATCTGTGAACCGGAGGTGATTCCACCCACACAGCTCGAGTGAGAATCAGCGGTGGGGCCAGGGACGGGGACATGAGCCACACAGAGAGCGTGGCACATGTGTGTGGCGTGCTCTGGGTGCAGCGTGTCACACACGGCATAGGTCCGAGAAGTGCTGGAGCAAGACGTGATGCTGAGACCGTGCTGGTGGTTTGCATGGGCCTCGGGCCCCTCGGGAGGCCTGACAGTGGCCGGCCAGGGAGTTCAGTCCTGTGCCGGGCGGAGGCGGCCCAGCCCAGAGCAGGGCGGGGCCCGTTCTCTGAGCCCTGCTCCAAAGAACCCAGAACAGCAGCGAAACCGTGGAGGAATCCGACAGGTGTTCACCTGGGAAGAAAAGGCGGGTGGCGTACGGCCCCCGAGGGGCAGCCTTTCCCAGAGCCACACCTGGAAGTGCGCCCCTGCACACGGTGGGGCTCCGCACCCCGAGATTGTCGGGGAGCTGCAGGCCGCCCGGGCCTGTGAGCTGCCCCAGTTCGTCCCGGACTGGTGTCAGTGGGGCGCTCCGTCTGTGGGGACAGCAGCACCCAGCGTGTGAACTGGAGTAGATGCCCTCGCGGTGAACGCCAGCCCTCCCCGTCTTGTTCTGTACCAGCAGGTGCACCCGGCGTGGGACCTGCCCCTGCATCCGCAGCAGGGGCCCCTCTCAGGCCCGCCGTCAGGGCTGGGGGGCTCTGTCTGCCGTGGGGCGGGCTGCAGGACGGGGAGGGGGTGCGGGAGCCAGGCAGGCCCTGCCACGCCCACAACGTCTTCTGTTCTTCACTCTTGGCAGCGGTACAGCTTCTCCAGGCAGCCGACAACCTTAAAGACCAGACCTTCTTTCTCAGCCAGGTTTCCCAGGAGGCCCTGAGGAGAACCCTCTTCCCTCTGGGGGGGCTAACGAAAGATTTTGTAAAGAAAATAGCTGCTGAGAATGGACTTCGCCACGTGCTTCAGAAAAAGGAGGTAGGAGGGGGGCGCCGTGCCTGCCTCGCCAGGGCCCGGGGGAGCTGGCCCATGCAGTCGGCCGGCAGCCTGGCTGGGCCGCTCCCTCCCGCCCTGCTGGGCCCTGAGACCCCGGGGAAGAGCTGTTGGGCCTTCTTGACCCTGTTTCCATCACTGGCCCCAGGGGGCAGGGAGGGCTTGTGGTTCAGGAGACACCCTATGAGCCAGAGAGAGCAGACGGCAGGGGGATCTGGTGGAGATCGAGGGGTGGAAACGCCAGGAAGGGCCTCTGCTGGAATGCCGGGCGGCCTGGCCGAGGGTGCGTGGGCCTTGGTGTCTGGTGGGCGGCCGGGCGCCGTCCAGAGAACGCAGAGAACGTGCGCAGGGGCCCGAGGCCAGGAAGCCCGGTGCTCCGTGGGATTAGGGTGAAGCCGGTGTGGTGGGGGCTTGGTGCCGGAGGGTGGGGTGGCCCCGGCCAGCTCAGCCGCCCCCGGCCTGGTCAGCCAGCTCCGTCCGTTTCTGAGGTGCCTTTAATTAGAGTGTCCACTTCTGCCCGTTTTCCTGGGGAGGCACTGGCTGTGCCTTTGTCAGCGACCCTGGCTCTTTGCGCCCGACCCCACCATCCGTTCTGTCCCTCTCTCCCCGGCTCTGTTTCTGAGTGTGACGGGTAGGAGCCAGGGGTCTGCTCTCCTGGGACCCTCGTTCTTGGTTATAACCAACCTAAGGTTGAGGGAAGCCCTGTGCAGGGGGTCTCACCGAGGAGAGCTTGTCCCCACTGGAACGGGTCACCGCGGGGACAGTCCCCATTCCTCGGACTCCCCCACGGGTGCTCCAGCGGCTGGCCTGGCTGTGCCCCTTCCCGTGGCTGCTCCGGTCCCTGTTCCCTGAGACTCATGGGCAGTGGCCCGAAGGCTCGAGCAACTTCATTGTGTGTCTGGGCAGCTGGCCTGTTGCCTGCCACACAGGGGCCGGCCCTGCTGGGCATGGGTGTGGCCTGCCTGCTTAGCTGGCCGGGTGCAGGACTAGGGACCACAAACATGTCAGCACCCCGGGAGCCCCCGGTCTGGGCTGGGGCTGTGACCGTGTCTGGGTGCTGTAGGGCACACCAGCCCTGGGCCCCGGGTGAGGCTCGGGGTGGGCGGGGCCCCGGGGGCCCGAGTGGAGTGGGCGCAGGCCGTCGGAGGCGGCCCCCGGCCCCTCCTTGGCTCACGGGTGTCCCCCTTTTCTCCAGAGCATGGGCGTCTGCTTTGTTGGCAAGAGAAACTTTGAAAACTTCATTCTCCAGGTGAGTGCTGAGGTGTGAGGCGGGGCAGGGCCCGGGCTGCACCCCAGGCTGGGTCGGGGTGACCGAGCACTCGTCTTCCAGTACCTGCAGCCGCGGCCCGGAAGGTTCGTCTCCATAGAAGACGGCAGAGTGCTGGGAGCGCACAAAGGTGAGACGCAGCCTCGCTGCCTCCCGTCGTGAACTCCGAGTCCTGGGTCACGAGCAGCCTGGGGAGTGCGGGGCAGGGTCCTGCCACCTCGTCCATGTTCGCCCAGAAGTCGGAGCGGGCAGCGGACGAGATGAGGACAGGACGTGGACGGTGGGGTGCAGTCGAAGCCTTCGGGGGGCGTGTGTTTTGAGAGGCGGCCTCCTGTCCAGTCCTGCAGCCAGTAGAAAAGGGTGCTGCCGACTCAGGAAGGCCCCACTTGCTGGGCCAAGGGTCAGGTCTGTGTTGCTGGAACCGCGTGCAGAGGGAGCACCGGCTGCGGACAGTGCCGAGCGGTGGCGTCGGGTATCCCGTTGTGGCAGGTGCCACTCCCTCCTCGGCAGATGGGGCTGGGGCACCGAGAGCCTGTGGCAGGAAGGCCGGGATGGAGTCTGGCCAGGCGCATGGCTCACAGACCGGCGGGAGGACAGCTCCGGTGGCTGAGAGGCTGGGCTGTGTCCCTGGGGCCTGAGGCGCAAATGAGTCCCAACCCAAGGAGCACCTGGCCGGCGGGAAGGGCCAGGGCTGTGTGCTGTTTGGACGAGGGTGGCCCTGCAGACGAGTCGGCCTTGAGACCCCCACCCGGGTTCGGGCAGGCGGTGTCGCCCGGGGAGCGGGGCCTAGATTTACTGGGGACAGGACTGTGGGTGCACTGAAGGGGGCACCGTGATTCCTGCAGTGGCCTGTGCCTGCACGGATCACTCCCGGGGAGGGGATGACGTGGGTGGCCTCACTGTCTGGTCTTGCGATGGTGGCGCACAGTGGCAGTCCCGGCCCCGCCATGGTCAGTGCACGGGCGGAGGCACTCCTGTGAGGTTCACAGCGCACCCGGGGCTCAGTGGGAAGGCTCTCTCGGCCTCGGACGGGGCACTCAGCCAGCCTTCCGAAGGCGGGGTGCCCGGTACGTGGCCCAGATGAGGGGGACGAGCCCGGGCTTAGGGCTGAGGCAGGGGCCCAGAGAGGCCCCCTCCCCAGGGTGCGGGGTTGCAGACGGGTCTCAGCCCACCTCACTGAGGACGGTCTCCGTAGGCTGGTTCCTGTTCACTCTGGGCCAGAGAGCCAACATAGGCGGCCTGCGCGAGCCCTGGTACGTGGTGGAGAAGGACGGCACCAAGGGTGACGTGTTCGTGGTGAGTGGGGCGGCCTTCTGGGAGGGCAGCGGGGCCTGGGCGTGAGACAAGCGGGGCCGGGGGTGGGGTGCGCTCAGCCTCGCCCACCCAGGTGGCTCTGCTAACTGCCCGTAGCCCCTGGGAACAGGCAGGGTTCCTCTGCATTCACAGAAGGGGCTGGGACTTGGAGCAGAGTTGGCGTGCGCAGGCCCCATGGCGAGGGGGTGGCCGCAGCCTGGGCCGCCCGTGGCTCCTGGCTGTTGCTGCAGAACAAGGGCAGCGGACAGTGGGACTGCGCCAGGCGGCCAGCCCCGCCGGAGCCCCTGCGGCCCGGACTCCTCCTCCGAGCCCTGGAGCTGCACATCCCACAGGGGGTGCTTGACCCCTCACACGCCGAACCCCAGGATACTTGCAGTGCTTGGGGACATTTGGAAGATTTTACTTACTTGTAGACACAGGGAGAGGGAGAAAGGGAGGGAAACGTCAGTGTACAAGAGATACATCTGTCAGCGGTGTCTCACGGGCCCCCTACTGGGGACCTGGCCCGCAACCCGGGCCTGTGCCCTGACCGGGAATTGAACCAACGACCCTTTGGTTCACAGTCCGGCTGGTGCTCAATGCACTGAGCCCCACCAGCCAGGGCTGGGGACATCGTTAGGACGTGGGAGGGTGGGGTGAGCACTGCTGGTGTCCAGGGGGTGGAGCCAGGGAGCCCCCGCCCCTTCCCACCCGACTGGCTGCAACCCCAGGTGTCTGAGGTATCAAGATTTGGGCACCCTGGACGCCCGCCCAGGCTCTGCAGCTGGTGTCACCTCCCGCACTGTCACAGCCTGGGGGACCTTCTGTGATGCAGGCAGATGGCAGCCCCCACCGGCTGCTCCGCACGCCTCCTCCGGGAGGAGCTGGGGGCCTGAACCCCGGCCACGGCCCCGACAGGCACGAGTCACAGTGGTGTCAGCATGGCCTTCGGGGCGGTCCTTTGCCTTGTGAAAACACGGGGGTCACTGACTGACACTTGTCCCTATGCGAGGCCCGCTGCTGCTGAGAGCCTTTGGTCCTGCCCTGAAGGGAGGCTCGCTGGGTCCCAGGGGGTGGGACATGCTGGAGGGTCGGGCCGGCCTCTTGGAAGCAGACCACCCCTGCTGGCCCGCACCCAGCACGGTCCTCCTGACCTCCCCAGCCGCTGGGCTGGGTGGGCTTCCCCCAGAGGGCCTGTGCCCCAGGCAGACTGTGGGGAGTGGGGCGAGACTGGGACTGGGAGGCGGGGTGCTGAGTGGTGAGGTCATGGGGGCAGAGCCCACAGCTTGCTAAGTGACTGTGACCTGTGCCCCAGTTTCCTCTTCTGCAAAACCGGGGTCACGGCTCCTGAGGGCCCCGTGGATGCCCACGGCAGACACACCAGCTGTCAACACGTGTCTGCTGTTGGGGTTGTCCTTAATGAGGGACAGCGAGGTGGCGCTGGGGGCCCGCCCTGCTCAGGGCTCCTGGGAGTCACCACCTCCACGCCCCGCTCTGCAGGCCCCCCGGACGGACCACCCGGCCCTGTACAGGGACCTGCTGCGGACCGGCCGTGTGCACTGGATCGCGGAAGAGCCACCCGCAGCCCTGGTCCGGGACAAGATGATGGAGTGCCACTTCCGCTTCCGCCACCAGATGGCGCTAGGTGACTGGGCGGGAGGGATCTGCCGCCGGAGGCCAGATTTAGGCTGGCTTGGGCCATGAGACCTGGGGCAAGGGGCTCCCACGGTGTGGGTCACGTGATGCCCCCCCCCTTCCCCTCTGCCCACGTGGTGGACAGGCCTGGAGGCCTACGGGCCTGGCTCAGCTTTCTTCTTCCGGGATGTGGGAGGGATCCTGGAGGTGGTTGTAGGGTTGCGGGTCCAGGTTGTGTGGGCCTGTGGCCGTGACCTGGGGCTGAGCACACAGGCCAGGCCAGCTTCCCTCCAAGGGCCCCTCTCCCCCCACAGTGCCCTGCGTGCTGACCCTCAATCAAGATGGCACCGTGTGGGTGACGGCGGTGAAGGCCGTGCGAGCTCTCACCCTGGGGCAGGTGAGTGGGGGGGAGCCTGAGTGGAAGGCCACACCCAGCCTGGCCCTGTGTGGGGACAGGGTCTAGCCCGAGCTCTGCGGCCTGGGGGGCACCTGGGCCAGCAAGGGGGCTGGTGGCCAGCGGGCTTCCTGCAGGAAGAGCGACACCTGGCTTTCCCGGAGCACGTGGTCCTCAGCCGGAGGCAGAGGGGGTGTGGGTGCTCAGGTCCCACCCGCCCAGGAGCAGGGACAGGTCTGGGAGAGGCGGCGTCCCCTCCTCCCTCCCCTGGCTGCTCTGCAGGCACCGAGCCCCTGGTGACGCTGTCCCTCTCCTTTGCAGTTCGCCGTGTTCTACAGCGGGGGCGAGTGCCTGGGCAGCGGGAAGATCCTGCGCCTGGGGCCGTCTGCCTACACCCTGCAGCGGGGCAGGAGCCGGCCTGGAGCGGCCGCCGAGGGCCCCGGCGATGGCCCGGGCTCCGGCCCTGAGCACCAGAGTGGACGTGGAGGAGCCGAACCCGGGCCGGGCAGCTAGGGGCTCGGCCCTGTGGCGACCAGGGGGCCTGGCTGGGTCTGCCGCCCCCCCCCCCGGGAAGGGCCAGCGGGACTTGCTGCCGCGGATTCCGTCCCAGGTGCCCCGTCCACAGGGCTCCTCTTTCCTCCCCCAGGGAAGGTTCCCACCCCGGAGCACCTGGAGGGCTGGAGGGACAGCGTTGAATAAAATTTCTGTCCAGCACGTGGAACCTGCCAGCAGCTTCTTCCGGCGGGTGGGTGGGGAGGCCAGGGCCACATCCCCCCCACAGGTCTCCGGTTGGCTGCAAGACCACCCTTAAGCCTGGCCCCACAGCTGGCTCGGTGTGGGGTGACAGGCCATGGTGTGGGGGGGCTTTGAGAGCAGGCGCCACCCCCACTCTGGGGCCCAAGCCACCTCACCTGGGCGGGGAGGAGGACTCGCCTCTGTAGGGACCAAGGGCCCCCATCCCGTCCCAACCCCCAGAGCCCCACGTGGGCCGGGCTCCTGACAGGGCAGGGCAGTCAGGAAGCCTCGGCCGTCCCGGGCAGGACAGTGCCCACAGAGGAGCCCCTCTCCTGTCCCTCCCGAGTTGGGACTGGAGGGTGCGGTGCCACCTGCAGAGCTGAAGCCCCTCCCCCAGGGCACCCAGGCCTGCTGTGCCCCAGCCCCTTCTACTCAAGGCCTCAGCCAGCAGGGTCTCCTGGGGATGGGGAACGGGCCGGGGCCACCACGTGGCCCACAGGTGGCAGAGGGCAGGGCTCAGGCTGCCGCGGCCCCACAGCTGCTGCTCCGTTGTCACTCCTGGGCTGGGGGTGCCCTGCTCTGTGCCGGTGGGGGGCAGGCACAGCTTGGCATCCGCCTTCCACAGTGTGCTGGGCAGTGGGGATTGGGCGGCCAGCAGTGGCCCCGGTGTCTGGGGACCGTCCGCCAGAGTGCAGGCCGGGACTGGAACCTTTGTTCCACCAGCTCAGGGCTCAGGAGCCGCCCTGGGCTTGGGTTTCCGGACTCACTGCCCTGGGAACGGAGGTCTGCGTGGCCGCCCCTGTCCGGGAGCCGCTAGGGTGCCCACCCTGCTCTGCGCATGGCCGACCTTCAGAGCGGCAGGCATGGGCTGCCGAGAGTGGGGGTGGCGCCCTTCCAGCCTCGGAGGGCTCTGCCCCCAGCCGGCCAGTAAAGCACGGCGGAAGGTGGGGCACAGGCCTGCCACTGCCCCCAGGCCCCCCGGGCCTCCCCCGTGGCTGATGCTGGGCGTCCTCTCAGCTGGTGATGCCTCCTGCTCTCCACTGGGCACCGTGGCCTCACTGTGCCCCACAGGCGGCTGGCCGGGCGCTGCTCAGAGCAATAGCAGCTGTTGTCCGCCAGGGGGCACCACCGGGCCAAGAGCATCGCTGGGGCCTGCACACTCCCAGGCCGGCTGGCAGGACACACCCTGGGCACCCTGGGCAGACCGGAGGGGCTGGGGGCTGAAAGTGGGGCACGGGCTCCCTGGCCCTCTTTCCGACGCGGGCACCCCAGCTGCCACGCGGCCACTTCCTGGCATCTACTGATGTGAGCAGGGAAGAAAAAGGAGACACACCCTCGGCTCAGGCCTGATGCAAAGAAAGGGACACCCCGCACCCCACCACCATTTCCGGAATCTTCTAGTGAGGTGAACCCCAGAACTGCACCTGGAAGGCCCCTTCCCTGGGCCCCCACCAGTGCCAAACCCTGGCCTCTCTTCCACCAGCCTCCGTGTCCCGGGAAGCGAGCCCAGGTGTCTCTGCGCTCCTGGCCTGCGGGGAGGGGAGTGACCTCTCAGCTGTGACCCCTGAGGCAGCAGGCTCCCCTGCAGCCGGCCGTGTCCGTGGTTGCTGGTGCTCAGCATTGCGCTGGTGTGCGGGCCGCGCTTGGGGCTGGTTTGGTCTCGGCCTGCAGCACCGAATCTGAGGTGGGGGGTGCGCTGTGTCCACACACAGACTCCGGGCCCAGCTGCTGCTCCCCCTCCGCCAGGGGCCCCTCAGGTCCATCCACCTCTTCCCAGTGAGCAGGGCTTCAGGGTTGAGCGCCAGCCCGTCCCGTGCACTGCTGAGCAAGCCCTCTGGCCAGTGAGCGTCAGCGGGTGTGTGAGGAAGCAGCAGAACTTCAGTGACCTGTGGGGGGAGGTCGTGGGGTGGGGGTTCCCTTTTCCTTCTTCCCAAATTCTTGGGCTGTGGGGCCTGCATCCGGGCTGGCCTCCGAGAGAGGCCTGGGAAAAGGGGACCCAGTTTTTTCCTCTTTGTTCTAATTTCCCCCGAGTGTGGCCCCAGTTGGCTGGAAGTGGGTGACGGTGCAGGTGGCTAGCACTCTGGGGCAGCCCCACCTCCGGACCGTGGGGCCAAAACAGGGGCCCCCGGAGTGCACTCGAGGCAAGTCCCTGGGGGAGCGGCTGTAGGAGTGGACCCCCTTGTTCCCGTGTGTGCAGGCTTACCCCCGAATTGGGGCCCACGAAGCAGACCCAGGGCAGCTTATCAGAGGCTTCAACAACAGAACCAGGACCTGAAACCACCACCCTGCCCCAGAATCGGCGAGCGGCTGGCCTGCCGGTGGACTCCACCCGGGAGCCCAGCTGGGGCCCTGGGCGCTGAGCCGACACCGAACCCGAGGCTCAGGGAAGGCGAGGCCAAGCCCGAGGCCCGAATGCGACCAGCGGTTTGCTGCTGAAAGGAGCGGGGACGGCACCTGCCAGAGGGTTCCGACCGGACTGAGTCTCGCGGCGTCCAGGATGGGGGCCGAGGGCTCGCTCCGGAGTCGAGCGGCGTAGGAGGAGCCAGGAAAAAGCCAAGCGAGATGACGCCAGGTTTCCGCCCCAGGAAGCCCCAGGTGTTCAGATGGTCAGGCTTAAAAGCGGCTACGGAGCCGGGGCCCACGCAGGTGAACACTGTAGAACCGCACGGGGAACCGGAGGCCTCGACAATTATAAAAGGCGCCCGGTGGAGGTTTCGGGACTCACGCTGGGGGTATCTGCAGTCAGATATTTTGTGTGGGCTCAACAGAGTGGGGGGCAGAGGGGCGCGTCAGCGAACATGCAGACTGGTTACCAGAAATGGGAACATCTGAAAAACAGAGCCCTGGCTGGGGTGGCTCAGTGGATTGTGCGTTGGCTGTGAACCGAAAGGTCGCCAGTTCAATTCCTGGTCAGGGCACGTGCTTGGGTTACAGGCCAGGTCCCCAGTAGGAGCCGTAGGAGAGGCCACCACCATTGAACCTTCTCTCTCTCTCTCTCTCTCTCTCTCTCCTTCCCTTCCCCTCTGAAAATTTTAAAATTCTTTTAAAGAGCTTGAGAAACAAAAACAGAAGAGCGTCAGGGACGGCAACATCAAAGGCGTAACAACTGTCACTGGTCTCGGGGACAGGAGAGAGAGCGGTGCAGGGGAACACCGAGACGCAGAGCACTGGCCCAGAATCTCCCCAGCTGGGCGAGGGACGTAAACGCAAGGCTCCCGGGAAACCCCCAGAACAAACAGTTCCGGCCCAGGTCCTGCCGGCCTACAGCGCCCGGCCCGTCCCCGGCGGCCCCGGGAAGGGAGGGGTGGGGAGACCAGCCCAGCAGAGGCACAGATTCAAAAATCTTAATTTATTGTAGACATTTTCTCATTTGTGATGTCATTCCAGTGTTCTGAACATTAATAAATATACATTTTCTTAAAAAAAAACAAAACAACACAAAAAACCTCCAGTGTTTGATCTCTCAGTCTTGTCACAAAAATAGGTTTACATCTTTCCTGTCTTCATAAAACTGACCACTGTTTTTTTGGTAGTGATTCTATCCCATTAAAAACTACACCTCAAGAGGCACAACCCACAAAAACAGTTCAAAGACTCAAGAACAGGAACACCTGCTTGTACTTAGACGCGTCCCACGGGCCGCGGGCGCCGAGGCACGTTCACAATTCATCGGGGCAGGAGACCCGGGGCCTCGTTCCGTCGCTGCTGCCCTTGGCAGTCCCTGACCAGGCTCAGGCACGCGCGTCTGCACTCCCACGGCAGGGGACCCCGCTCCCATTTTCATCAGAATGACACGGGGGCGGGGCGGGGGGGCTGTGTGTGGTGGTGGAAATCTCTGCCTCTCACTCGGTTTTCGCCCTGACGTGGTGAGGCGCCTACTTGGAAGCAGCTGTGCTGAGCCTTTATTTGGGCACCTGATTTGAACCACAGAGAAAACACTGAAATAAAACGTGTCTGAATAACTCTGGGCCTCGTTCCACAGCCCCTCGGGCCGTGCTGGGCCGGCTGCCCACAAAGGGACAGTCACAGCTGGTCCTTGGTGTGAGTTTCCAAAAACAGCTCAGTAACCACTGAAAGGGTGGCGGTGGCTTTGTCCCTCTGCACAATTGGCCATTTGAAGTAAAATGAAGTAATTGGTCAGAGTGGGGAGGGGTGCAGCCCAGGCTGCCTGGAGATTCTTGGCGGCTCAAAGAGCCGGGGAGTTGGCAGGAAGGAACGTGACATCCTGGAAGACCTCATACCTCCTTCTGAATCGGGGACGTGTGTGAACGGTTGAAAATGCCTCGGAGACCAGGAGCAGAGAGACAATGGAGCCCCCCACCTGCAGAACCCAGTCCCTGCGAAGGGGGCCGGGGAGGCCCTGTAGGCCTACATCCAGCTCATATCAAAGGAGCCAGGGGAGCGGTGAGGGAAGGACCGGTGGGACAGTCCCGGCCGTGCGGCGCTGCACTCTACGCCAACCTCAGCAGGGCTCCTCCAGTCCTGCCCAGGCCAGCCCACCCCATCCCAGACCCACAGTGGCTGGAGCTGGTGGGAGTGGAGAGCCAACCTCCCAGCCACAGACAGCAGTGAACTTGGGCTGCGCAGGGGACGCCCGAGGCTCCTTGCTCAGCAGGGGAAGTGGCCGAGGGACCTCTGCCTGGGGCTTCGGTCCAGTTTCTTCCCCAACACTCCCGTCCTGGATTTGCTGGGACACCGAATGTATCGGCAGGTTCAAGGACAATCGTGCCCTCTTCCCTGTGCGGAAAACACCACAAGACCACTGCACGGGTGCCGGCAGTCAGTACAGACACCAAACGCAGACGGGTCTCTGCCTTCCCACAGTCCCATCAGACACAGGAAAGCACCGCTACGCCAGCTCCACGGGGCGGGGGCGGGGGGGCACCGCGGCCTTCCTGAGGGGCTGCTCAGCACAGCCCGTTGGCAGGGGGCCCCAACTGTGGGGAGATGCCCACATGGGCGGGGCGGGCAGCCGGGCTCTGCTCCTCGGTCTGCGCCTGGTGTCCCCAGACCCCGGCAAGCCCGGCCTGGCGGTCCCTCGCGTGCCTGGCCAGCTTGGCCCCGCTGGCTCTGGTGCTGAGCCCTCCCCTGGTGAGGCCAGGGCCCGGTTTTGGCTCCGTCTGCAGTCTAAGAAAGCAGCTGTGCCGGCCCGGGTATCCCCGCCTCCTCGTGCCTGTGGCCTTTGGCACTTGTCACAGGGTCGATGGCCCCAAGCCCCTGGAGCAGCCCAGGGGTCAGGCCTGGACTGTGGGTCAGGCCAGGCATGGGGCTGCCACTTCAGAGACCCCCAGGGCCCTCTTCACTGTCATGGTGGTGGCCCCTCGGGCTCCACGGTCCAAGGGCACCACGACGCAGCCCGGAAGCCCGGGCGGAGGTGAGGGCTGGTCTCACGGATTCCTGATGGTTCAAATTGAAGTTTCGTTACTGCCTCTGTGCGTGGGAAGAAGCCACCAGGCAGGTGGAGGGTCAGCGAGGTGGCCTCTGCCCCCAGGAAGCTCAGGACTGGGCCAGGTCCCAAGTCACATAGGGGCAGCACCTCCGACTCCAGGGACCAAGGCTCCAGCGAGTGCAAGCCCGTGTGTGGACAGCTACCAGGAAGGAGGCAGGAGAGGGGTGGCCGGGCCTGCACCCTGACTGCTGGGCCCATCTGAGCGCCCGCAGAGCTGGCTTGGCACCCCAGCACGCATGGCAAGGTCGGCACCCAAACTCACACTTTACTCATTAGGAAGGCGCCCACTCTGCCCCGCCTTAGGGTCGGTAGAAGGGCCGGTCTGCAGCCTGGCACCCCCTGAACCTCAGTCTCCTCAACTACAACACGGGGCACCCAGGATGGGACATTTGCCCACTTCTGCTCTGTTCCTCCATCCGCACTGGAGCCCTTGGCTGGGGCCGCTCCCACCGAGGTACCCATCCCCCCCGCAACCCCTGGGCCCCTGTGCCCCTCTGCATGGGCGCCCCAAATCTCTGCTGCAGTGCTCAGGCTGCTGACCACTGACCCTGGGGTGAGAACGGAAGGCTGGCTGGAGGCCCTCCTGCGGCTACTCACTCTGAGTCAGAGCCATGGGCCTGGGCGCTCCCCGCACGCACGTTCATGGCCACCCCGTTGAGGTGCTCACGCCCGGGCTCCCGCCGAGGGTTCTTCACGGCGATGGCACCATCGGGACCGTGGACCCCGTCACTGGAGCCCAGGGAGGACGACCGTGAGGACGCTGGGCTCTGCTCACACTCGGCCAGCTTCTCCCGGAGCCTCGACCTCAGGGTCTTCTCCGTCAGCGGCGGCGGGTAGGTGACTTTGTTTTTCAAGATGCCTGGGAGACAGGCGTTGCAAGAGTGATGGTCAGGCTGACCCACTGGCTGCCGTGGACTTGGTATGGGTGGGGAGACAATTCCTGCAGGTCCCCGAAGCCCTGTGCCCACACTGGGCCTGCCTCCGAGTCTCAGCTCCGGGTGGTGAGGCCAGGCGGCCACTCCTGCCTGCCAGGGCCCCATCCCAGCCACCCCACCTCCATCTGGCAGGCCCCGCCCAGCCCCACTTGGCCCCACCCACCCAGCAAGCCCCGCCCCACCCCCTGGCCTCGCCTCCACCCCCTCCCTCTCGGGACCAAGGGCTTTTGAGACGGCAGGCCCTGGCCACCCAGAGGCACCTTTCCTCTGCTCCGGGGGCTGCATGGGGGGCGCGCCCGCAGGCCTGGGTGGGCTGCCCCTCTCCCCGTCAGGGGGCCGCTCCCGGCAGTGGCTGCCTTGCTGGTCCAGGTGAAGCTCCACGCTGACCTTGGTCTCCACCTTCAGGGGCGGCTTCTCGCCAGGCTCCTCACTGTCACTGCCCCCCAGGCTCCCGTCCGGCCAGTCGGGGGGGATGTGATTGGGCACGGCGTCCACTGGGGCACAAAGGCCACCGTCAGCAAGCAGAGGTCCCACCCCCCCGAGAGCTTCCCAACCGTCCCTCCACCAGGGAGCGTGTGCCCTGAGCGGCCCAGACCGTGGGGCACAGCCGCAACCCCCCAGTGCAGCCAACCCCCGGCCCCTCTGCTGCCCCCCACCAGCCACTTGGTGGGTCTTGGCAGTGAGAGCCCCCCGAGAGCCCCCAAGACTGCCCTGCCTGCACTCGGTGGCTGGGGCAGGCCCCCGCCCTCCGCCGGGCGGCTCCCTCACCTTTGGGGGTGCTGTGGACGGGGCCCCGGGCCGGGTCCCACTTGTCCTCGGCCTCCACGCCGTCGTCCTCGCTGTCCGACGAGTGGGAGGAGGCGTAGGAGCTGCTCTGCTCATCCAAGGACAGCTCGCTGTCGGAGTCCGAGTCGTGGCCTGCGGGCGGCAGGGGGACGGGGCTCAGGCCAGATTGGGGGGGTTCCTGCCTGAGGCAGAGCAGGGCCACCTGGGTCGGGGGCATTGGGCGGAGGTCAGGCCCCTTCAGGGCTGCACGTGCTCTGGGGGACGGATGAGAGCCGCGAGGAGCCCTCGCCCACGACCCCCAGGCCGACAGGGGCTGCGCCCGGGGCACACCTACCGTGGGGCTTCTTGGCGCTCCTGGGGGGGAAGGACGGGTCTGGCTCCCCGGGGCCGCCCCTCGCTGGCCCGGAGGACACGCTCAGCTTCTGGCCCACTTCGTCCCTAGGGAGAGAGGGGAGGGTGGGCTCAGCACCCCCGTCCAGGGGGCCACATGCCGTCAGGACGGCCACGTGGGCTCTGGAAGGTTCTGTGAGCCCACTGGACCCCGTGAACTAGCACAGCAGGGTGCAGGCGATGGGAGCTGGGCCGCCCCCCACCTGGGAGACAGTGAGGGCGACACCCAGGCCCCACCTGACGGTGCTGTCCAGTGAGGCAGTGGACTCGCCCAGGGCCGTGCGCAGGAGGTGCGGCTCCTCGCTGTAGGTGGTGTGGCAGTTGAGGGAACGCTACGGGGTGTGGGTATCGGTGAGGCGAGACCGCCAGGGCAGAGGGCGGCCCTTCCGCCCTCCCTAGGGACGCCCCAGTGCCCGCCGGGCGCAGAGTGCAGTGGCCTTGCCACGGCCAGGGGGCGCCTCCCACCCCCAGCCACTGCTTTGGTCAGGGTCCTGGCCTCCTGAGACCTTGAAAAGCAGTCTGCGACCATGACAGACCCCGTCTGGCCATGCTGGACGCCGCACTCTGGGGACAGCCCAGCCCTTTGTGAGGGCACGGACAGCTCGGAGCCGCGTCTCCCACGGGGTCCGAAGCCCAGAGCACACCCCTGGTGAGCGGGCATCCCGGCCCCCAGGCCTGCGGGTGGCCCTGGGCACCCCCTACCGTCAGCAGGGTGGCCCTCGTGGTGGCTGAGTCGTCCGGGTGAGGCTTTTTCCCGGAGAGCGCCCCCTTCAGGTGCTTGCGGACCTCCCTGTTGAGCACACAGTGGAACAGGAGGACGAAGAGGCCCTGCAGGTTGAGGGGGGCAGGTCAGGAGAGCAGCCGGCGGGGGTGGGGCGCAGAGCACAGCCCAGCAAGGCCCCTGGGCTCGGCCTCCCCCTGCAGGGGCTTCCCCGGGGAGCCTGGCCAGGGTTCCTGGATTCGGGGACTGGAGGCCCACCCCAGGCCCTGGGATCCCCCTGGAGTCCCCCACGTCACGTCTAACCATCCTCCTGGGGAACCCTTGGTGTGAGCCGTCAATGGCCAGCACCCCTCCTGGGGACACATGAGGGATTTATGTGTGGGGAGGGGAGAAGGCCCTGCGCTGGCTGAGCCCCAGCCACCAAGGGAGGGCCCGAGGCTCTGGCAGGGCCGCGTCTGGGGCAACAGGCTCTTTTGCAGGCGGGACCCTGTATGGTAGGCTGACCCCACTGCGGCCGCTCATCCTGCCCCAGAGCCGGGACCAGGATCTCCCCGGGAACCCTCCCAGCCCCGGGGGGTCCAGGCCTTTCAGAGAGGCAGCAGCACGGGGGACCCAGACCGCCCTGCCCGGGGCTGGCCCACGCAGACCGCCCCCGGGTCGCTCACCTGTAAGCAGCTGAAGACGGCGAAGAGGTAGTGGAAGGTGAGCACGTCGCTGTTCACGGCCAGCAGCCCCAGCAGCCAGGTGGCGCTGACGAGCAGCAGCAGGAGGAAGGAGGTCCTCAGCAGGGAGCTGGGGGCGGAGCGGGAATCACTGGCCTGATTCCAGTCCTTCTCCCCGCCAGCCACTCACTGGTCCAGCCGCCCGCTGGTCCGTCCACCCATCTGTCCACCCGCCCACCCGCCTGCTGGCCTCCCCTTCCCTGAACCTCTCTTCTCTGAGGACTGGCACCCCTCCTGCGTGCCGCCCCTTTGCCTGCCTCCCAGCCCCAGCGCCCACCCACGGGTTGCCCGTCCTTGTCACCCCAAGTCTTTCTTGGGACCAGGACTGCTTGCCCAGCTGTCCCGATGCCCTGCTCCACCCTCTGAGGCTTTTCTGTGAGCTGGTCCCCTCTGCACCCCAGAACACTGCAGGTTCCCTGTGCTGGGCCCCCATTCTGCTGGGCGCTCCCTTCCTCCTTCCTGGGGCTACAGCATCACCGCGGCTCCCCCGCCCAGCCGCTGCGGTCGGCCCCCCTCTGGCCGCGTCCGTTGCCACGGCCATGCCGTCCCGGGTTTGAAGGACGCAGCCCCCTGCCCTCGGCGGCAACTCTCCACCCTACACACCCTGCATCTCAATGCGTCCCCGCCCCAGCCCAGGCTGCCGTCCCCGGGCCTGGCCTGTGCCCGCTGCCACCCGCCTCCCCGCACACCACTCAGAGCCGATGCCACTCCGCCCTGACGGGGCCCAGATGCGGCCGCCTCTCCCTCGGTGGCCTGTCAGCCCCGAGGTCCAGCTGACCTCAGTCCCCCGGATGGGCCGTGCCAGTGGTCCCTGGCGTGGCCGCAGCTGGTCTGGGAGCAGCCGGGGGCCTGGCTCTGTGGGGGGGGGGGGACAGGCCCCGCCCAGGGATCTGCGCCTCGGTCCCACCCGCCGTCAGCATCAGCCCCGACTTACACGACGCCCCTTCTTTCGTAGTAGTGGCGCTTCCCTTGGCAGGAGACCTTTGCCGACAGTACGAACAGGACCGTGTTGACCTGAAAACAGTCTGCGTCCTCACGAAACGTCCGAGTGTGTCCGCCCCACGTGTGACCCCCACCTGTCCGTGTGGGACCCCTGAGGCCGGACACCAGCCTCTCTCGTGGATGCACCCGGAACTGGGAATCCAGGGGCCTGAGGACACCCCCCCACCCTGTCGGGGTGACGTCAGCCCCTCCCGCCCCTGCCCCAGCCGCTCAGCAGAGCCAGCTCAGCACGTCCTCCGGGCCCCACCGCTGGACTCACAGTTATGACCGTCCCGATGGGCCCAGCAAAGCTCCAGATCAGGGTGTCTCGGAGGGACAGCCAGCAGAAGTCGGGGTTCCCGTAGCCCTGGGGGTCCAGGCCCACCGCGAGTCCTGGCCATCAGAGAGGAGGGGTGAGGGCAGCCAGGGCACCCATAGCAGACGTTCCAGCCCCACGCGGGCAGGACCCGGGACCCCAGTGTCGCCCTCGGAGGGAAGGGCCAAGCGCCCGTGACAAAGAGCTGGGACGTGACAAGGCCCAGGTGCCCTCAGAGCAAAGTCAGACCACGGCCCACCCTGGCCATGCGGTGGGGCAGACGTGGGGGGGCTCAGCCAGGCCGGGGCTGCCGAGGTGGACAGGACGAGCCAAGGGACCAGGCGGACCAGCCATGAAGGTCCACTAGGGGGCCGGGGTGCCCGTGAGGGACACACGCACACAGACCCCCCCACCGCCCAGAAACCGCTCATCCCCCACGAGCCCTGTGCAGGTGAGGAGTTGCTCATGTTTTCTAAGCCACGGCCGGTTTCCAACAACCGGGGCACGAGCTGCGGGAGGGCCCTGTCCTCACTGAGCCGTCAGGCGGACCTCGGGGTCCGACACAGGCCTTGCTGAGAAGGGAGCAGGTGTGACCTGTGTGACCCTCCCTGCGACCTCCCTGGCCCCGCCCCCCTCTTCCCCTGGATGTCGGGGTGCCCAGGCTGGGACAGGCACTTCTGCTCTGGTGTCCACAGGTGTGGCTGCCCCCCCCACCCCCGCACCCAGGCCTGACTCTGGTCCCCAGGCCGTACACGTCTGGTTTCCTAGGCCCCCTGCTTATGGCCCTGGGTCACGCAGCCCCGGCAAACTGACACCTGACCTGGAGCTTCGGAACCGCCCGCCAGCAGGTCCCTCCCTGCGCTGGGCCCCGAGCCACCCCGGAGGCACTGTCAGGGACTGACGCAGGATGGCTGATGAGGGCTCACCGTGGCCCCGGGGCTGCGGACGGCCAGCCGGCCACCGGGGACAGTGCAGACCAGACAGCAGGGCCATGCTCACCTGGGGCGCGGACGACCAGGGAGCGGAACTCCAACGTCCCCTTTGTAAGACTAGCAAATGGTTCCGATTTTACTTCTCTGTTTATGTTCACAGGACTTGACGTGAATAAAATATGACCTCGTGGCTTCTGAGCTTAACTTGGTCACTAAAGGAGACCCAGCAGTAGCAGGGCACTGACTGGGCCTGAGCCCCGGGTGCCACCGGGCCCTCAGCTCCGGGGGTCTCGGCACTCGGGGGTCAGGGGGACCTCCCAAGTCTCGGCCCCTGCTCCGCCCTCAGCCTTGTGCCCCAGGTCTCTGGGACTCGGGGACCACCGGGCTCCGCCGCCTCCCTCACGGACCGACAAGGACACGGACGTCGCAATGTGTCTGCCACGTCCCATCTGTGTGTCTGGGGGGGCCCACCTGCCCCCGCCTCAGCAGCTCTGCATGGGGGTGACCCTCAGAGGACAAGGCAAGGACTCACATCTGAACAGCCCTGCCCAGGCTGCCTGGGTGGGGGCAGACGCAGAGGAGACCGGTCGGGAGGCTCCCGAGGGGGCCAGGATGGACGTGACCTGCCCGGCTCTGGCCCCAGGGAGCAGCGGGCAGAACTTGGGGCGGCAGCACCCCCTTCTCCTCCCACCGCCTCGAGCCTCAGACTGTGTGTCAGGACCCTCAGACCCAGGGCCTGCTGAGGGGCGGGGCAGCGGGCCCTTCGAGAACCAAGTGTGGACCTTTCCCGACAGGATGCAAACCCTGACCTGCCGGTGCTTCCTGAGAGGTGTGGGAGGGAGATGTGCTGTCGTGCCCGCCCGTTCGCTGGCTCACTTACTCTCTCACCCACCCGTCACTCTCTCTGGGACTCACCCATCCCCCTGCCCAGCCACCCAGCCACCCGTCCACGCAGTGAACAGACAGTTTTTCTCTGTTGGAGCAAGAGACAAAACCCCGATGAGACCCAGATCCAGCTCCCAAGGGGCTCACGCTCAACAGAGGACAGGTCCCCGCAGTGGGCACTGAGTGACCACACCCCTGTGAGCAGCGAGTGGGCAGGGCTGGGGCTTTCTCTGCAGGGGAGGGCGGGTTGAGCGGGGCCAGGGGGGCAGCCACAGAGCTCTCCTGCCCGGGCCCGGGGGTGCCGGCTCCTCTGACACAGGCCCCCCCCCCCGGGGGTGGGTCCCCAGCCCCGGGCGTCCTCACCTGTGACGATGGCCGGGATGCCCCAGCCCAGGACGTAGTAGAACCGCATGGGCCCGGCGTCGATGTTGCGGGCCTCGGTCAGCATGCGGTAGAGGTGCAGGCTCTCCACGAAGGTCCAGGCAAAGGCGCTCATGTACACGTAGTGCAGGGCGATGGCGATGGCCGTGCACAGCAGCTGCGGGCACAGGGGCCGCTCAGCGCCGGCCGGCCCCACAGTGGCTGAGCGCCACCCCCGTGTGGAATGGGGTCCCCTCTGCAGCCCGACAGGGGAGGAGCGGGAGGGGGAGCCGCCGTGACTTCAGTAGGAGGTACAAGTCTGCATTTCCCATCCCGGTCCAATGTGCCTTCGGCACCTAATCTGAAGTTGAGTGTTGCGGAGCGGTCTGCTCAGACTGAGGGCCCCACACCACGGTCGTGGCCTTGGCCTGCCCGCCCTGACCCTCGGCAGGCAGGTCTCCAGTCCCCGCTGCTGCCCCTTCAGCCCAACGCCTGGGTCTCAGGGTCCCCTCCCGGGAGACACTCTGATCCCCACAGACACAGGAAGGTGGGAACGGAGAGAGGGCCACCTGGACCCACAGTGGAGCCAGGTCAGGTGGCCCCGTGGGGGGCCCACGGGGCCGTCTGGCTGAGAACACAGGTGACCCCGCTGCCACTTAAACCTCGAAGGGCCACGTTCTCTCCGGAAACAAAATCCCGACGGAGGTGACCGAGGGACCACCGGGGAGTAACATTCACCAAACACAGCACAGGCGGGAAGCAAGCAGGAGAGAAACAGAACCGCAGGCCACTGCTGGACGGGCTCCAGTGAGCGCTGGGCGGGGCGGAGGTGTCCTATCCTGGCCCCCGTCCCCCCTACAGGGAGTGGCTGGCCCTCCCCACCCGGCTCTGCAGTGCCCTCCGTGGGGACCACGAAAGGCACACACCAGAAGGGTTTGGGAGGAGTCCCGGGGCTTAGAGCCGCCAGCTGTCTGATGTACCAATAGGCCCAGACGCAGGTGGAGGCGCCTGGCTCGCCTGGCTGGGTGCAGGGGAAGGGAGGACCTGCCACCACCGGGCTTACGGGTCTGTCCTCTGGGTCTGCCCTGGCGCTCCCGGTGTCGTGGCCAAGACGCCACCGAGGTCACTGGTGCGGCCCTGCCCTCGGGAGTCGCTCCCCTCCGTACCCCGCCTCTCTCTGCCTCCCAGGCAGGACGGCCCACCTGCCCTCCCGAGGGTCCGGAGGGTCCCACTTACAGCCGAGGAGGGGCGGCCCTGACCGCGAGGCCCAGTTCCACCTCGACCGTTCTGCTTCCTCCGGAGCCTGCGGTTCCTTCTCACAGACCCCCACTCTGCCCCGCTCACCACCCTGCTGTGACACCTGTACTTTCAAAATCCTCTCTGTGAAGTGGAAAACCGGCCGGGGACTGCCAAAGCCACTGCCCGCCCTCCCTCCCTCCTCCGGCTTTTCCCTTCCTGTCTCCTCAGGGGGCTGGGACTCCCCCTGCAAACTGGTCCCTGCCCCGCTTCCCGGGTGGCTATGGCCACCAGCTTGTCTTCCCCCGATCTCTGGAGTCCTGCAGAAGCCCCCCAGCCCCAGCTCCCCCTCTGGCCGCTGAGCTCCCGTCGAGGGCAGCCCCTCTGCTGCCTCCCACGCCTCCGTGTCCTCCGTCCCCAGTGCGCTGGCTCCAACGACAGGCGGTCGCCTCGCTGACGGCACAACCCCTCCTCCCAACGTGCCTGCAGGGTGGCACCTGATGCACGACCCAGCCACCCACTGATGACTGTCACGCAGCACCCACGAGCACGGGTGACACCCCACGCACCCACACAACCTGGGGTGGCTGGAGAGAGGCACCCCGTATTTGACCAGGTCGCACGGAAGCCCCCCACCCTCTCCCGACTGCTCGCTCTCGGCAGCCTCCCTGCCTGTCCCCCCCCACCCCCGTCCGCCGGCACAGCACAGGGCCGGGGGGGACGGGGCACACGGGTGTTCGCAACACACGGGCGTTCGTGGGAGGACACGTGGCCGGGGCTCCTGTGGAAGCCCTGAGTCAGGGAGCTGGATGGGCAGCCTCCTAGACAAGGTGCAAGGTGCCCCTTGCGTCCTCGGGCCACTACAGCTCAGGTCGCAGGGCTCTAAGCTTTGATGAGTGACTGCACTTTCTGACGAAGTCACGAAACTAGGAGGTGACGCAAGTGGAAGCCCCGGAGGGACATCCCTCTGGGCACAGAGCCTGCCCACCAGGCCGGGGACCCGACCGACCTCCCAGAGCCGCCCATGGCACCCGCTGGACGGCACAACATGGCGCCCGCCCAGCTCCTGCCTCCATGACACGTGGGGCCCGGGCAGAGGGGCGGGGGGTGGGGGGGCGGGCCTCACCGGGTTTCCCGTCTGGGTGACCCCGATCACGAAGACCAGCTGGGAGACGGAGAGGGCCGCGATGAGGTTCCTGTGGGCGCCGTGCAGGTTGGAGCGCAGCGTCCGTGCCAGCGCCAGCAGGACGAAGGCTACCAGCAGGGCGGCCAGGGACAAGGACACGGCCGCGTAGGTGACGATCTTCAGGGGCAGGACCTCTCCGTGCTGTGGGCGGGCGACAGACCGGAGCGTGAGGGCCGTGCGCTGGGGCCACCTTCATGCCTCACAGACTCCTCAGCATGGGAGCCGTGCGGTGGTGACGCGGTTCCCGGGGCGGACGGTGGTGGTGGCCCCACTGCTACCCGTGAACCGGCTGAGTGCCCCCAACCTGCGCACAGGAAAACGTGGCCGAGACGCTGGATTTTAGGTTACGCCGCAATAAAAACGACAACAGAAAACCCCTCACCCATCGGCCCTGCCGTCTGGGGGAGGACGAGTCTGTCCGCCTGAGCCCCCCCCCTCGGGCAAGGCCTCCCAGACTGGCTCAGTTTACCCCAAAGACAGGCGGGGGGGGCAGCCACCATCTCCCCCGTTTCGCCAATGTCGCCCGCGTCCAGGACGCGGCGCCCTGCAGAGCTCTGACACCTGGGGAACAGGAAGCTCCCGGTCTCTGGAAACTTCCAGAAAGTGCCCTAAACCCATGGAATTCTGAGCAGGGGATGCCTGGGCAGCACCAAGGTGGGAGAGTGGGGTCCCCCAGGACTGGGGGCATTCAGAGGCTGCTGGCTTTGAGGCCCCCGGGGTGAGCGCGAGCCTTGGTCCCGACTCTGCTTTTCTCTCTTCTGCCTGGAGCTCAGCTTCCTCCGCCGCAGAGCCTGCTCCTGGCCCTGCCCAGCTTCCCGGGGGAAGAAAGCAACCCTACAGGGGCCAAGACCACGAATAATTGACCCCCTGCCCCCAGTGCCGGGACCCGGTGCAGCCCCTCGAATGCGCTTCTCCCTGGGGAAAGCCAAGGGCACCATCTCTTCCTGTCACCCAGGGCCTGGCGGTGGTGGCTCACAGCTGCCTCACCCTCCCGAGAATGCAGCAGAAACTCAGGCAGCTGCACACCAGAGAGCCCTGGGCAGGGACGATGGCCTCACCTCTGGGGACAAAACCCAGGCCTGAAGCAGAGCCAACTCCAGTCACCCGGGCCCCCACTTTGATTCCTGGGCGCCAGCACTGGGCGCCCAGGAGAATGGCCCCGCGGCGCCTCGCGGCCCCGCCATCGCACTCCCGGGCTGGGCATTGGACACGAGCCACCGGGCAAGGCTCCCCCCCCACACACACACCAGCTTCCTTTGTGTTGTGGCCCACGGGCGTCGTGCGGAAGGGGACACTCCGTGGTTCCCGCCAGCCGGCTCCTTTCTTCCCTAAAACCTGTAACAGGTCGACGCAGCGCCACCGGCAGCCGCAAGGACTGCTTTGCAGGGAGGCGTGTGTTGCGGGAGCCTCTTTTCAGTCCAAGGCTCAGGGCCTGCTGCCTCGGGCTTTTAATTTACAACCTGGTCTCCCCAAGAAAGCGCTTTTGGGGGGTTGCTATGGAAATGCAAACAGAGTCTGGCCAAGGCACTGGGAAGGAAAGCCACAGCCGGCGGAGGGGCAGGTCGGGGGAGATGCAGGCCCCTGGACGCCCCCGCCAGGCGGGCAGGGCTGCCCGTGGGGTCGGCACCCACCTCGCGCCTGGAGACGTCCATGAGCACCGCGAAGCTGGCCGTGTGGGTGCACTGGCAGGTGACGTGGGTGCGGTTCCTGGACAGCAGCTCGCAGCCCTTGGCCGACCAGCCTCCAGTCCCGCCGGGGCTGCGGAGAAAAGGGGGGCTGGTTCCCTCCACCGTTGGGGTCCCCAAGGGCCTCCTGCCCTCTCTGGAGCCACGGGGGACCCTCGGGGCGCCCCAGCCCCGCACCAGTCACCAGCTGTGAGGACCACAGCCGCTGCGGTCCCTTTGGGCCGTGAACACTCTCCCTGACCTTTCCTGGCTGGTAATGGGGGCCTCTCCAACACCCCTGGGACAGCCCCCCAAGTGTCTTCCCCCAGTCAAGCTGACAGGGGCGTCAAGTGTCAGAACGGCTGCTTTGTCCTCCAGTCTTGAGTCTGGTGACTGGACAGATGGCAGCCTGCATTCCTCTTAGACATTCGTCTTTCGACTGAGCAACGTCAACGGCCGCTGCCTGGAAGCAGAGCCAAACCATCCCCTTGTCTCACTGACGGGAAACCCCCAACCACAGGGCCGTCTCGGCCTCCGGGAGGCCCAGTCATTTCTCTGGTCCTCAGTTTACTCATCTGTAAAATGGGACCCAAGGGTGAATGCGTGTCTGCCTAGAATTTAAAATGGGGGCACGAGGTCACCCTGAGGGACAGCCGTGCCTCCCGCAGCCGCGCAGCGCCCCACGGGTCCCTGCCATAACAGCGGGCTGGTGCTCGCCCCTCTGTGAGCCAAGGGTCCGGTGCAGTGCGGACACCGCTGCATGCTCACTTACGAGAATTCAGGAAGCTCAGAAAGAGGGAAGGGTGGACGTGGGGTCTGTTGGAGCCGAGCCAGGCTCGCTCACCCCGGTGGAACCACAAGTTGGGGGGATGTTTGGGGGCACAGGACCGCACTCCCAGCTGCACAGTAAACCAGTCCCAGGGTCTGCCGTGTTGGTCTCACGTCATGGGGGCCCCAGCAAGGTCACGATCCCCCCACGGACACAAGGACCACCCCCACATATCTGGGATTTCCCTCTGTCTGCAGAGGGCCCCCGGCCCAGTCGCTGATCGTTGTCTGTGTGTCTGGACGTCAGCCCAGCCTGGTTTGGCAGCAGCCTGGGCAATCGTGGGCGGCACTGTCTCGCAAGTCCGGCCGGTGAGTAGCCTGTCTCTGTGTCAGCCCACATGTGTACACATGTGTTTCCTATGTGTGTCCATGTGCATGCCTGTGAGACGCCCCCCCTCCAGTGCAGTTGGGGCACATGGGACGCACTCAGCCTCAGCAAAGCCCCCCCATGGACACGCAATGCTCAGGGGCAGGCGGCGGCAGCGCCCGTACCTGATGGAGTGGTTCCAGAACACGCAGACGGGCTTGGTGCGCTCCTCGGTCTCCAGCAGGGTGAACTGCACCAGGACGGGCCTCTCCAGGGGTCTGGGGAGCGGGGTGCCCTCGCTGTACACCACGGCGCTCACCACCGGCGTGTTGATGATGGGCCGGTTAGGCAGCCTGCGGCGGGGACGAGAGCACAGCAGCTGACCGCTTAGCAAACCTTGTTTAAACGGCACCTGCGTGCGGTCGTGCCGGGGACACGGGACAGACGTCTCTGCGGGAGGGACGGCCCCACGGGAGGCGAGCCCGGGCTGCAGCTGCATCGGGCTCGGTGCCGATTTTGTCACTGATGGCAGGTGCTCAGGGAGGGGCCACCTCTAGGTCAAAGGTGGACTTCGGAGTTTGAGAACAAAAGAGATGTTACGTGCACGAACGGCGGCGACCCCATTACATAAAGCACCAGAAACACCAGAAAAAACTGCCGCCGAGGGACGGAAGCTGCTGGAATAATCACACCCCATGGTGAACACTCACCCAGAACTAGCCAGGGTGAGTACCCAGACCCGGGGAGCAGCGGGAAAATGACAGTGACGCCGAAAAAGTGAAGCCACAGGCACGCCCGCTCCTGACCACGGCCACGCAGCCCCTCCGGTGGCGCCAGCTTTTCCAGCCGGTGCTTACTGGCAGCCTTGGTGCTGGGGCCACACGCGACCTGAGGCAGACGGGGCAAGGGCCAGACCCCCTGAGCGGGGACCGCATGGTGAAGCCCACCCGCATGTTGACGGCGTACTTCCGGGGGCGTTCCAGGCAGACACCAGAAACAGTGCCGCCTGACAGGCCCAGGACCCCCGACGGAGGGAGACCGCAGGGCGCAGACGCCCCCCGTACAGATCTCTGGGCAGTCGAGAGTTTTTTTAATCCTCACCTGAGGATGTTTGTTGATTTTTAGAGAGAGAGGAAATGGGTGGGGAGAAGGAGCGACGTGAGAGAGACACAACCATCGGCTGCCTCCCCTGCGCACCCGGGCAGGGGATTGAACCCGTAACCTCTCCAACGGACCACCCAGCCAGGGCGGGGAGGTGCAGATGCTGATGCGCAGAGTCCGGCCCCTCCAGACCGGGCCGCCCGCACTCCCGCGGCCTTACCGGAGGCTGCGGCGGTCAGGGTCGTAGTGCTCCGGCAGCAGCTGCCCCAGCGTCCGGTAGATGGCGACCAGGGCGACGGCGAACTGGCCGGGCTCCTCCGGGTGCCTCTTCTGCCTCCTGAACGGGGCCTCCCTCTCGGTGCTGGGCCCAGGGTGCGGGGTCTGCGGGGCGGCCCTCCGACCGATGGGCCTCACCGCGGGGCCGTCTGCAACGGGAGCAACAGCGGGAGGGTGGGGGCTGCACGCCTAGCGACCGGCTCCATGTGGACAGGCCTCGAGGATACTGTCCCAAGTGGGACAAGCAGCCCGGGACTCTCTCGTCCCCGCACAGGAGGACCGGGAGACGGGGCGGAATCATGGGCACTGGAGGGCTGGTGCCATCTCCCCAGGAGTGTCGCACAAGGGGCCAGGCGGCGCCGGACAGTGTCCCGGGCACGGCAGCCTCTCGGGAGCGGCCTTGGCATGGACAGCGAGTCCATCTCCTCCTGGGCTCGCACCACCGCAAATAAATCACTGGGTCTAAAGCCTCCATTTCCCACAACCCGACGGGCTCAGCGTGTCTCCTGCTGACCAGCAGGCTGGCCAGGGGGTCTGGGAGGCCCCCCGCGGGCCAGGCATTGGGTGCCTCACCCCAGCAGAGCAGGCAGCACCCCCTCCGCTGTCGGGGCCGAGAGTGGGTCAGGGCGTGGGCATGGGCGGCGAGGCCCGGGCTGGGCAGAGAGCCCGCCCAGGGGACAGTCAGGGCAGAGAAGGGACCTGGGCCCCGAGGGAGGTCAGGGTCCCAGGGTGGAGGTCGCCAGCCTGGGATGCCCGAGGAGGCAGGTGGAAGGTGGGCCAAGCACGAGTCGACCTATGGGGGGTGGTGGGGGTGGTGGAAAGCCGGTCTCCTGGGGGACACCTAGGCAGCTGTGGGAGGTGACACAGCTCTGCCACCCGGGTCTGACAGCAGCAGACGCCCCGGCCAGCCCCCCAACTCCAGGGAGGCCTGCGCCACGCGTCCCCAGGAGGTGTTCTGCTGTGAGCCGGTATCCCCTCCCCCCGCAGAGCGCCTGCCCCTGGCGGCAGGACCGCTGGGGTCCCCCTGGTTTTCAGGCGCCTCACCTCTCCTTTCCGGGGCTTTGAAGAAGTCGGCTGAGAAGAACACGGAGGACGCCAGCTCTTCCGGGAAATCGTCACGGACGTCCTGGAACCACGGCACCCAGGCTCCCGTGAAGTTGAACTTGTCAAAGATGTCGACGGCCAGGACTGTAGGCACAGTGACTTCCGTCACAGGCGGCTCAGAGCCCTGCCCCGGAAGCTGTCGGGGACCGCTGCCCCGACCCACAGTCTGAAAACCAGAATCTCCTGTGCCCCTGAGCTCTTTAAACCCGAGGTCACGCAGCGGTGTCCTAAGCAGGAAGGGGAGAGAACACTCGGCAGGTCCGGTCGCTGACCAGGCACCTGAGGACCGTCAGGGTCCGGACTCACAGGGCAGCATCGGAGGCGACAGCGTGACCTGTGAGCAGTGCACGCCCCCCGCCCCTCCCTCGCAGGGACGCCGTGGGTCACAGACCGGTCCAGTGATAGATAATTGGGCAAACCAAGGGGCCGTGTTCGGGAAGGGACAATCCCTGGGTCCACCTGAGCGCCCCTGCACCTGCGGGGGGCAGTGAGGAGCTTCCTGCTTGGCCAGCTCCTATGGGCCGGGGCTATGCCAGCACCGCCCGGCTGTGGGCGGGGGGGAGGGGCACTTCTAATTAAGGAACCTGACTGGTTAACCCCTGACCCCTGACCCCAGAGCAGTGTGTCCTGAGCACTGGGGGGACTCAGTTCACGAGGTGTCTGTTTTCCTGGTGGCGCTGGCCCTGTCTGCCACCCAGTCCCTCCCTGGGCCTGAGCCCCCGGGCCCACCCCTCAGCTCCGAAAGGACCGAGGACCATGGAGGGCCCGACAGTGGCACCTCGCCTCCTCTGCCCATGCCGGTCCCCGAACTCCTGGGCATGTGGGAGGACGTGGGCATTGCTACAGGTCACCCGTGAACAGGCTGGACAAAGAAGGTCCAGTGTGGAGATTTTACAGCAAGGAAAAGGGAGTCAGCGCTGTCGACCCCCTGCTGAGAGACGGCAGAGCTGCGGTGGGGCACCCGGATGGCCCAGTCCTGCCCAGGGAGCGTGCCCACCGCCCATGCCGGCTCCGGGACCTTACTCATGTTGGCAGTGACGATGACGAAGGGCCTCAGGTAGGTCCTCCGCAGGTTGCGCGCCACGTTGTCCAGGTAGTCCTCGAAGCGGCTCAGCAGCCGGGCCGCGCCCTCCTCGCTCCGCTGGATGTGCTCCCACGCCGCCCTGGTGCCCGGCCCCAGCAGGGCGCTGCCGGCGTGCACCACGTCCTGGGGGGCACATGGACAGACCTGCTTAGCGTGTGGGTGCGGCCGGCCCAGGAGGCCCGATCGGGGAGGAGACAGCAGGTGCCAGTGTGGTGACGCGCAGGGTCTGTGTGATCGGGGCTGCGGCAACGAGGGGCAGACACTCGGGGGTCTCCGGGGCTCGGGAGCCCAGCCCAAGACAGAAACTAGGAGGGGAACTTGCGTTCTCAAAGAATCGGGAGCAGGGACAAAGTCCATTGGCCCAAACTCTCAGGCCTGGATTGAAGTGCAGGTGAGGGGACCCTCCCTGCCTGGGCCCTGGGGGCCTGTGTGCACAACGAGGACCCCCTGGGGCTCTGCATGGACATGAAGGACTCCCCCAGAGCTCTGCGCAGACAGGGGGATCCCCGGGGCTCAGTGTGGACAGGGGGACCCCCCCAGTGCTCGGTGCAGACAGGGAGGACCCCCAAGGACCTGTGCAGACACAGAGGACCCCCCCAGGGCTCTCCATGGACAGGGGGATCTCCGGGGGCTCTGTGTGGACATGGAACCCTAGAGAGAACAGGAGTGGAAGCGAGGGGGCACTGTGCCCCAAGTGCAGTTTGCAAACATCAGGAGGAACAGGTCTCCTCCCCATTCGTTCTGAACAGATGTTCCTTAGGAGCCAATGACTTAACATGGGTGAGCAGGAGGGTCCATGTTGGAGAGGCCATGCCTTCCGAGAGCCGGACCTCAGGGGGTGTGGGTCGGAGCAGGGGCCCCAGAATCCCCCTTTTCAGGAGCTGTGCGCCCTTGGTGCTCCGTGCCTCAGTTTCCTTACCTGTAAGCTGAGGGGTGTCTATACCACATCACGGATGTGGGTGCAGAATCAGTGAGCTAATTCACGTAAACCACACAGAGCACCGCCTGGCCTGAGCTAAACCATCAGCTGCTGGCGGCCATCCCTGTTTCCGTCCTCGCGATGGTGACCCGCCTGCGCCCTTCCTGAGATGCTCTCACACCCGTAATCAGTTTCACTGGTCAAGGGACTGGCCTGGGCTCACGTTTGTGAAGGGGAGTTTGGCCAGGAGGACGCTGGGCACAGCGGTCTCGCACAACCCAGCACGCACTACGGCCACCACCCTGCCCGTGTGGGGCTGCCCGAGGGACGCGTCCCCACCCTCCTACCTCGTGGAAGTCGGCGTCCCGAGTGGCAGCCAGCTCGAAGCCCCGCTGGTGGCTCTCGTGCTGCAGGACGCGGGCCAACAGCTGGTAGGCCGTGCGCACGTCGTGGCCGAAGAGCGCGCCCGTGTGCTGCGTGGCGTTCCGCAGCGCCTTGGCCAGCCGCAGGGCCCCGGCGCCGTCCAGCCGGGTCTCATTGCGGCTCAGCTTCTCATTCTGGAACGAGGGAGCAAAGGCGATGTCTGCTAACCCACCGTGTGGCTGCGTGGGGTCCTCCTTGCTCAGAAACCCACACCACTTTCCGGTGGAAACTGCCTTGTCAGGAAAGAACTTGAGAAAACCCCCAAATCCCAAAGTGAGCCTGGCTGACCACTGCGGAACAGAAAAGGCTGGGCCGAAAAGCAGCTGGAGAAATACACCAGCTGAGGCGCTGAGGGGAAGGGTGAAAGGGGCCCAGGCAGGCTTGACCCTGGGGCTCGGCCCGGGGACACGACCCAGGGACTCAACCCTGGGGACTCGGAGCTTGCAGAATCAGACTCAGAGCTGGGTCTCCAGGGAGAAAGAGGAGATGTGCCCTGAGCCAGGCCAATGTCTGGCCGCAGGGCCCCAGCTGCCTGGACGCCCAGCCATCCCAACGGCCCCTCCCCATGCCCGCCCCTACCGTGGCCTTGAGCTGCACGAACGAGGCCGAGGTGCAGTTGAAGAGCTCAGGGGGCCGCCAGCCCTTCTCGCCACTGCAGTGCCGAACTGCGTTCCCTGGGGAAGAGAGCGTACTCGCAAAACCTGAAGTTCCAATTGCTGATGAACGTGTGTTTGTCCGGGGGGTACTGAAACGCCACGTGCTGCCTGGGGTGTGAACCCTGGGGGAGATGTGCACCCCTCGCTGGCCCAGGGCCGAGCAGGGACCACAACCACAAGGAGCAGACATCGGAACAAGTCTGTGACACAAGCCAGCTCAACTGTCAGCCGAGTGCCCACACATCCACGCACACCCCACTCCTGCCAGAAGCTGTGCCCTCTCCCGACACCTTTTCAAGGGTGGATGCAGCTCCTACCCCATTTTGCAAAGGGAACCCCCAGGCTGAGCAGAGAAACAGCTCACATGTCTCCAGCGCTCTGTGGGCGGCCATTGCACCCTTCCCAGGTTTTCCCATTTATCATTAAGGGGAAAAAGTTCCTTATTTTCCCCCAACACTCTGGCTGAACAAGGTTTTCAACACTGAACATGAGTTCCACTGCCTCCCCAGTTCTCCCGCAAACCACATGCGTCCCCCCGAATTTCCTGCTGCGAGTGGACGTCACAGGCCACGGCACTCACCCACCGACCCCTTGGGGCAGGGCACTGCAGCGGGCTGCCCAAACTTGGTCTGCGGCCACCAGATGCCGGCTTCAAACGCTCTGGGACACCCGCTGTAGATCACTGGGGGACAGAGGCAGGAAAGCCCTCAGCCACGCCCCGCACATGCAGAGCCCTCTGCCCCCAGCAAAACGTACCCCTGGTGCCTCTCACCCAGCAGTGAGAATGGGTGGGGGTGACCCCGGCTCTGGTGATGGGCCAAGTTCATAGGGGCCCCGTGGGCACAGCCAGACCCTGAAGCTACTGAGTGTTCCCCAGACCCAGACACACATGCCCAGCAGCCTGTGCCCACCACACGGCCTGAAGGGGGTCAAGGGGCACTGCAGACCTTCACAGCCGAGCGTGGTGACCTCGGCGAAAGGGTTGTCACAGCGGTTGCACTGGCGGCCGATGACGCCGGGCTTGCAGGCACACTGCCCCGTGTCCATGTCGCAGGTGCGGCTGTGGGAGCCGTCCGGGAAGCAGTCGCAGGGCAGGCAGGCGTCCTGGTCCAGGGGCTGGTAGTGGTTCTCCTACAAACGCCAGGAGCAGCGTGTGGGGCTCCAGAGCCGGCGGGGCCGCCAGGGCTGAGTCCTGGGCCACCTCCAGGTTCCCGCCATCCTTGGACTCAAGGCAAGGATGGGGCTCTGTGCTCAGACGCAAAGTGGAGGGCAGTGCTCTGGGCTCAGACAGGAGACCAGAATTCGGCTTTGCACTAGGACTCAAGATGGGGGGGGGGGTTCTGCACCGAGACTGGAGTCAGGGAGCGGGGCTCTGCTCAGACAGTAGGCGCTAAAGGGCTTTGCACTTAGATTCCAGGTGAGAGGCGGGTCTCTGAGCTCAGACAGGAGGCGAGAATGGGGATCTGCACTCAGACAGCAGGTGGGGATGGGACTTTGCTCCCAGATACCAGGCAGGGATGGGGCTTTGCGCTCTGACACGAGTCAGTGGGCGGGGCTCTGCACTCTGAGAGGAAGCAAGAGGCGGGGCTCTGCGCTTAGACAGGATGTGAAGGGCAGAGCTTTGCGCTCAGACTCCAGGTGGCAGTGTGGCTCTGGGCTGGGACAAGAGGCCCCGCATGCGCCATCACAAACAGGAGTCCGACTGGGGAGGTGGGGTGTGTTCTAGGCTTCTCATATTTGACAGTTTTGAGCGTCACTGAATGCTGGCTGGATAAAAGACCAGGACAATGGCCTGCTAGGAGAACTGTAGCTCATGCCAAAGCCGAGCCAGCAGCTCACTTTCCTGTTACAGGTTGTGGCTCTGAGGACCCAGTTCCCAGGGTCCAAACCAGCTCACAGGTGAAAACCAGCCTGGGGGTACTCAGCCCCTCGGGGGGCAGCACAAACCCTCAACCATAACAGTGTGTGTGTGCACTGATTTCCCTGGGCTCAGGACATGTGTGACTGTGTCCAGGTACACGTGGGGCCATCCCCCAGGCTCAGCACTCAGGGTGCAGGTGGGGGACGCGCCCCCGCTGGCCACCTGTGGGCCGGGCCTCACCTTGCACTGGCACTGCCCGCTGGTCTTGTTGCAGTCGGGGTCGAAGCCTTTGCTGACCTCGCAGTGGCAGGGTCCGCACACGGGGTTCCCCCACCAGCCTTTGGGGCACGGAAGGTCCACCCTGTCAGGAAGATAAGGCGGCAGGCGGAAGGGTGCATCACGGTCCTTGGAGAGGCCTGTTGGAGGCGGGGCCTTCGCCGGCTGGTCCTGGGCCTGCCTTCCCCTTCCAGGGCTTCAGGTTCCCCCACCTGCCTGTGCCCTTAGGGGTCTTAGAATTTCGTGGCCTAATCCCAGCCTTGAGGGACCCGCATCTGGAAGGGTTCTGCCTACAGAACTGCTACTTTTAAATAGCTTGCTTCCTTTTTTCTTCTCCCGGGAAGACACAGGTGAGAACCCTAGCCCAGGCTTGCTGTCAGCAGGACACACACGTGTTGACTCTGTCTTAGCACCCACACTATGATGCCGGGCCATGGGCTCAGGGACAACTGGCCCAGGCCCCACACAGAGGACACTGAGCCTGGGTCCCAGGCCCCAGGGACAGACGCCGGCCCACGGAGGCTCAGAGCCGCTTTGCACAGAATGCCACCTGCCTCAGCTCCGAGTAACCAGGGGCAAGACCCCATGGGCTCCGAATCGCCACCCGCCCAGTTCCACCTCGTCATCCTGCACCTGGAGACTGAGGTGAGAGTGATGTTGAAGGTGACAAGGCCAGCACCACCTCCCAGGTGCTGGCTGCTGCCTATTGCGGTCACCCTACCACTGCTCCTGACCTGATGGCTCACCTGAGCATCGTCTGCAGACCCGCCTACCTGTGTGACATCACCCCACCAACATCCCTCAGGTTTCTCAAGATCAAGTGCTTCCTACCCTGACTGGTGGCACCACACCCACGTACCTGTCTACCTCATACTCTCGTTCACCTGATGAGCCATCATTGAGCACTGGTTGTGTACACAGTAGAGCCACGAAAACAAGCAGAGTGAAGTTCCTGAACCTGGGGGCTCCAGTCTGGTGTTTATGGCCCTGCACCTACCGTGTGGGGACCCCAGGGCCTTGGCTGCCTGCTTCTCTCACCGCCTCCTCAGCCCAGAAGGCCTGCAGCACCAGGCCTTGGGGACACGCGCGGCCTCCAAGCTGCCCCCCCACTCTGGCTCCTGCCTGCTCCAACCTTGCTCCGTAAGGGAACCGGGGCCTCTGAGCCCCAGACCCCTGGCCCCAAGGCCCCCACAGAGCCAAGCTCTGTTCCCACGTGCACAGCAGGCCCCTCCTGGCCTGTCTGCCTCCCAAGCGCAGGACACGGTGGGACAGCACAGCCCCCAGGCCTGGCCCACTGGGCTCCGCAGGCAGCCTCCTCCCACCGCGGCTCCCAGGCCCCGCCAGGTGACCAAGCGGCTGGTGCGGGCTGAGGACCACGGCCAGCGGGGAAGCAGGCACCCAGCTGGGGAAAGCGATTTGCCTGCGACGGCCCCGGGACTTCCGTGCACGTCAGGCACAGCAACAGTGTGTTGCACGGCGACACACGTCTTCCCGTGTCTCAGGGCCGGCCTGCTCTGAGCCCAGTGGGCTCCAGGTAAACGAGCTGTTCGTAGGTTCAATAGTGGAGCTTGCTCCCCGAGGCTGAGTTTGGGATGCCCAATCAGATGCTCATGTATTTCATGCCAAGTTTGAGGAAAAAATAGGTCCTTCACCCAGAATCGCACGTAATTCGGGTGAAGTGACTAGAGGAGCCACCGTGTCAGGGCAGCACCCGTGGGGACAGGAGGTGGTGGTGCGGGGGGCGTTTCTCACCTGTTCTCGCAGTACTGCCCGTAGTGGAGGGACCCACACTCGCACTCGTAGCCCCGCGGGGCACCCGGGCTGTGCACGCAGGCTGCCATGTGCTCACAGGGGTTCAGGTGACAGACATCCATACACTTCCTTCCGAAGTACCCTGGGGGGACAGGCCGGCATGACCCCCACCCCAGAGCTGGCACTGGCGGGGCAGGCCCGCCTCCCGGGACCAGACCCTCTGTGCACGACATCTTGGCACGTGCACTCCCCCGGACACAACGAGCCAGGCCACCCGGCAAAGTCACAGGGAGCACGTGCATTCGGTGGGTCAGACTCGGATGGACAGACCAGAGGGCTTCCCGATGCCCCAGGACAGCGGGTAACGGGATAGCAGGGTTTGGCCACCCCAGGACACACGGTGGGGGGGCAAGTTGGGCACGACCATGGCACCTCAGAGTTCAGAGCAAACACTGCAAGTACGCTTGTTAAAGTGTGGGCTTTTCCCTGATGTTTTCCCCCTCATCTCCTCACAGGCCCTGAGGATGGAGCCCGGAGGGCCCCCCTGCCGAGTGAGGATGGGACACGTTCAAGCAGAGAAGGCCGCTCCTCGGTTCCAAACCAGAGCTCGGGGCTCCCAGACGCACGAGAACTGGTGGGGCAGCCGCCACCCCACTCAGCTTTCCTCACTGCACTTGCAATACCAAAGGGGTCACCCTCGGCTGGGCTCACAGGCATCAGGGAGGGGGATGGGCAGTGGGCACTCACCGTTGTCACAGACGCAGACATAGCTGTCCCAAGTGTCACGGCACTGGCTGTGCTGAGGGCAAGGGCTGGAGGCACATGGGTCCCCCACGTCACAGCCGTCCTTCACCCTGACCTTGAGGGCGTCGTCCATGTTCAGCATGGCGATGTTGGTGGACGTCTCCCCCATCCTCACACCCTGAGTTTAAGAAAGGGCAGCCCACAACTTAGTCACAGGCCTGGGGCTGGAGGAACCCTGATAGGGCCCTGGGGGTTAAGGAACCCCGATTCTGCCCGGTCCCTCATTTCCAAAGCAACACGTCGTTTATCTGTGACCCTGGGATTGGTGGAGTTGAAGGGGACAGGAGGTGGGGTGACGGCAGAACGAGGCCACCCTGCCTCCACCAGGCTGCATTTCCAGGTGGGGAGAAAGGCCCCCGGAAATGAAGACAGGACGCTCCCAGGCCCCAGTAACCCCTGTGCGCATGGCAAGGAAGGTCACGGAAGGTATGACTGTGAAGGGCAGGGGGCATCCCGGGAAGAGGGGCCCCCACACAAGGCACCGCAGTGGGGCCACACCCGGCGAGGTCCAGGGCAGGAGGCCGGTGGCCAGAGCACAGCAGAGGGCCGGGGGAGGGGCTCAGGGAAAGGGCCTGGGCGGGGGTGGTGGCGAGGTGAAGGAATATAGTTTACTTCCCTGCAGTGGGAGCCCAGGGGCCATGAGCTGGGCTATTCTACGAGCAGCTGCTGGAACAGCTGGATGAGGGGACAAGTGTGGGATCTGTGCAGGTGAGGTGGCCAGGTGGGGCCGGTGCAGGCTGTGAGGGGCCAGTTCTGGCCATGCCATGAAAGCAGAGCCGTAGGTGGCCGACTGTGGCAGGGAGTCGGGGGCTTCGGGGAGAGAAGGTGGGGAACGTGGGGAAGAGGGGTTGATGTTGGAAACTGCATTTGTTCAGGTTGGGGTGGCTCTTAAAGTACCAGTTTGCCGGACACTAGCAGTCTGACCGTCAGCACCCGGTGCGGTGCCCAAGGCCCCGAGCCAGCGAGAGGCATGGCCCCGCACCCCGTCCTACCTGCATGCAGCCCCGGAACCCACGGCGCACCAAGACTGTGTCTTCAGACAAGCCCCCCACCACAACGCTCCTCATCTTCAACCCTGGGAGCCGGTTCCCGATCTGCACCGTGTCCTGCGGAGAGGAGGGGCTACATCCACCATTCTGGAAACACCTTCGGGCTGAGAACAGTGTGCTCAAAACCCAAACATGGCTGCTCTGACAAATGTCCCACAGTCCGAGGCCACCTGGGCCTTCCACGGGGGGCCGGGCTCAGCCTTCTCAGAGGAAACGCCGCAGTCTGTGGGTGAAGGGCGGGCACAGGAACCCAGACACATGGCGCACATCTGCATCCCAGCCCCATCAAGACGGTCTACTCATGGGGCGGGGGCAAACCTCCCACCTGCAAAACCGGCCACTGTGTGAGGAAGGGCTTGGTGAAAGGGGGGAGTCAGCAGCAGAAGGAAATACGTCCACTGCTGGAGGGCCTAAGGCGGTCCCGCCAGGCCTGGGCTGGGAAGGTGTGGCCGTGGACTAGGGCCTGCCGTCTGCTCTCAGCACCAGGTGTGAGCGGATCTGGACGCCAAGAGCACTTGGCAATCACCCGTAAGTGTGGGCGTCCTGTAGGACACGCCTCTTGTTACCTGGCTGCAAACCATGGAAATCCTCGGGGTTCAGCAAGGGCTCTCCCAGTGCACCCTGCCTGGGATCGCACGTGCCCTCTGGGGCGGGCGCTCCTCGGGGACCCCCCCAGGGACCTGGGTTTCACTGCTCACCCACCTGCATACACCGTCCACTCTGAGGGCAGCAGCCCAGGCGGTATTATTCTTTGCACCCAAAGGCCCAGTGCAGGGCACACAACTGTATCTCAAAAGACACTTTTGCTAAAAGAGACCCCTGCTGAAAGCACACGTTGGGACACATGGGCAGAGTCCAGTTCCTGACCCCAGGAGCTGACCCTCAAGAAAAGGGATGAGGTGCAGATGCCCGGGGCCTCAGCGTAAGGCAGAATGTGAGGTTGAAACTCCGGGGGGCTCAGGGTGTGAACCCCCAAATCTCCAAGGGTCCTAGTGCATGAAGGGTCACTCGGTCTTCCCCCAGACCCGACGCAGGGGCCTTGTCCGAAGAGGGTGCAGGCGCCAACTCACCTGGTCCATGCCGTAGTCCAAGGTCATGACCGCCAGGTACTTGATGTCTTTGCCCTCCTTGGCGCTCTTCAGCTCTATCAGCAGGTGGTGCCACTCCCCATCAGTCACGCGTGACCTGGACAGCCTCATGGATGCCACGTCCGTGGGGCCGTGGGACACCTCGAACTGGATGTGGCTGTCTAGGATCTGTGAGGGGGGGTCGTCAGAGTGACTACGGGCATCGCACCCAGGGCAGACTGCACACTTGGGCACCTATCGTTTCTCCCTGCCCATGACACCCCTCAGAAGCATGCGCCCTTGTCTAGGGGGAGAAATGTCAGCGGCTGACGGAGGTCCAGGACAAGCTCTCATTAGAACTAGGTACGGGAACGGCCACACAGTACGGTGACTACCTATTTTGGAAGCAAATGTCACCCTTTAGGAGATGAGATTGTTCAAGTACAGGAACAGAAAGACAGAATCCAGCGCCATAACCGGCCGGGGACAGTCACGTTTTAAGGACACATAGCCAGGGCAATGCCAAGATCACGCGTCCCCTCAGGAAGGACTGGGTGATGGGGCCTCGCCCCCTCCCGAGAACACCTGGGAAAACTCAACGAGAATGAAGCCTCCCGTTTGAAAGCACCAGAGGCACTCAAGGTCAAGGTACCGCCAAGTGACAGAGCCCCCGCCAGTGAGGAAGCAGAAAGTGGCAGGGAGGAGCTGGGCGGGTGCCCCCGGTGGCCGCCAGCCAGGCAGCCCTGGGTTTCGGAGGTAGCCCCGGCCGGGCTGCCTGTCGTCCAAGCGCTCCTGAGAGGCAGGGTGCCACCACCGGGCCGGCGCCCCATTCTCTCTTCAGTATGGCACCCAGCACCCGGTCGAGACAACCGAGTGCCCAGAGACCCAACAAGGGGCCTGCAAACCAGGGTAGGCAGGAAAGGGCTGGAAGCGGGCTCATCGGACGCAGGCGTGAGGCAAATGACGGGACCACAGAATGACCTGGGGCACGGGCGGGCGACCACCAGACCATCGTTTCCAAGGGTAAAGGTGCATCTCGTAAGATCAGAGCCAAGTTACCATGTTTACACTCATGTGAGAAAGGCCGGAAAATAACACTGACATTAACCTCGCGTTTAAATGCAACTGCAACTGAGGTAGAGTAAAAACAAACCTCCTCGGACATGGTCGCCATCAAGGGCATTTAACTTTCCTTTTGGTGAACATGGCACCTTAGCGTGTCATCTCCGGCAAATCTGGTACAGTGATCGTGGCATCTCCAAATTGTATAACGGTGATACAAGAATTTGCTAAAAGCAGACACACAGCACACTGCTGTCACAATTTTGTGTCAAAATGGTCCAATAAACTTGGAAAAAAGAAAAAAAAAACAGAACTATGAATGCACGGGAGCCGTGCCGAAAATGCAAGGACGTGGCAATGCTCCAGTAAAGGGGGAGGGACAGATGCGTCCCAGAAACACCAACCAGAAGCGGGCTGGTGTCGCCACCGTGACCCGAGACAAGGTGGGGTTTAGGCCAAATTAATCACCAGGGACAGAGAGCGTTTTCATAACGATAACAATCGATTTTTCCAGGAAAACAACTCTAACTCCGTACAATCTAACAACACAGCCTCAAAACCCACCCCGTCGGAACTAAAGAGATACACCCACAATGAAAGTTGGTGTTTTTTAAAAATCTTACTAAGTTTATTGATTTGAGAGAGAAAGAGAAACATCAACCAGTTGTTTCCCACACACACTCCGACCAGGGATCACACCCAAAACAGGGTATCGAACCCACAACTTTCTGGTGCACCTGACCATGTTCCAACCACTGAGCCACCTGGCCCAGCCAGGAAATCAAGGTTGGAGAACTTTTTAAAGATATTTTATTTATTTATTTATTTTTAGAGAGGGGGGAAGGGAGGGAGAAAGAAAGAGAGAAACATCAGTGTGTGGTTGCCTCTCAGGTGGTCCCTACTGGGGACCCGGCCCATAATCCCACCCTGTGCCCTGACTGGGAATCAAACCAGCGACCCTTTGGTTCGCAGCCTGCACTCAATCCGCTGACCCACAGCAGCCGGGCAGGTTGGAGAGTTTTAACTCACTTCTCTCGGTAACTGAGAAGAGAACAAAATGAAACAAAGCGATGAACACAGAAGATTCAAATGCCCGTGAGCAAGGGTCCCCGCCCGATGCACACAGAGCGGCCGCAGGGCACACACTCCTCAGCCTCCGCCGGAGTCACGACGGCTGCACCGCGCTGGGAGCAAGTCCGCACCGGTCTCGGCTCTGAAATGCCGCGCGGACGCTCTCGGACCTGCACCTGTGCCAGAACAGTCCAGAACAACGCCCCAGAAAGTGGGCCTGTGTGCTCCTTCCAAAATATACCAGTGCTCCCTAAACATCGCATGGACCAGAGAAGAATCATGACGGAAAATAGGAAATACTGCAGCCGACCACAAAGAAAATGCAACTAGTAACACGTCCCGGTCTTGAGTCCTGGTCGACGGTCACTCGGGACAGGGTTTCATCCTTTCTGCACTTTGCCTCCTTGTTCCCGCAGACGTGAGCCTGTGCCTCACTGGCCCCTGCTGGCTCTTCGCCGTCCTAACCAAACCCAAAGCCTGTGGGCAACAATAAAAATGGCACACGCCCCCACACACTGGCGGTCCCTGCAGGACCGATCCCGGGACCAAGGTGGTACCTGCTGCCACTGCGGGTCTGTCACCGGATTTAGGAGTGGCATTTGACAATAGCTCGGTGACCCCACTGACCGTGCGGGCGGATGCAGGGCACCGGGGAGCAATCACTCAATGGCCTACGCCGCAGGGCGACCACGCCGCTCGTCTGGCCTCCCGTGGAGGCCGAGAGACCCTGCTGCCCGCGGAGCCCACGCACCTGAGGGGGGCCCGCCTTCCACGTGTGTCCCGCGGAAATAAGCCAGAGTGCTCCCGGAGCGCCCGGATGACCTGCCTTTGGAAACTGCCCCGGGGTGGCCTTCTGGGTGGCCACTGGGGCCTGGCAGATTCCCCCACACACACACACAGAGGCCCCCACTCTCGCAGGCAAAAAAACCCTTCATTTTTGGATCAGCCACCCATAACATAATTACTCAAACAATATGAGAGCCTGTGGCCTCAGGGCTGTTCCTACTGGGAGCGTCCTTTTTTCCGACAGAGACCCTGGTGCCAAATGACGACGTGCAAGCTCCGATTCATCCCCTGAACCAAAAACAGCCCGTTTAATTTGTTCCAACAGTAAAACAACCGCAAAGAAAAACGCCATCCCCGGGCAGAGCCGTCCTTGCCGAGTTTTGGCCCAGAGCGGGCTCCTGGGGCTGCCGGGGCACGGAGAAGATGACAAGTTAACGAGGGCAAAACGTCGGCTGCGACCACCTGGATGCACAAGGGCCGTCGGTACGGTCCGACTCGAGTCCGAAAACGCTCTCAGCGGTGACGCAGGGGAGGGACAGGTGGGCCCACAGACGGAGGCCGCGGTCCGGGCTCCGGGCCCCAGCTCCTGCCCGGCAGGGCTAATGATGCCCCTCGGGGCTCTGTCTTCATGATCCGCCAGCCCACTGGGAGCCCTGTCCCCATGGTCCTCCAGCAGGGAGCTCACAGGGGACGCTGGGCAGCGCCTCTGTCCCCTGCCTCTGCCCCTGCCACAGGGAAGCGTTCCCAGATGGGTAGCCCTCGGGTGACGGGACGCGGCCCTGTGGGTGTCGCAGCACCTGGATGATGCACGACCCATGGCACCCGGAGCTCAGAGCCTCTAGGCCCCGGTTTGCCACCTCACATGCAGTGTCTCCTAGATGCAGGGAGGGCGGGGTCTGCCCGGGGCACCTGCCCCAAGGACAGGGACTGGGACAGGGCAGCCCCCGGAGTTGAGTAGCTGCTTCCTGGAGGGAAGTGTCTGTGGAGCTGGGAAGGGGGCAGAAAAAACCAGGGGACCGCGTGCGTTCCAATAATCTTTCCAAAGTCTTCCAGAATTCTACTGCTCACCTAACGTTTTAAATGAACGGAGCAGGAAGGGCCAAAGTGAAGAGAACACATGTGACAGGCAGCTGACTTGCAGGGAAGACTCGGGGAGCTGCTAGCCGGGTGCGCCTCCAGGAAGGAACGGCCGACGGAAGCCTGCCATGTACCCCCGGAGGTGCCCACTGCCTCCTCCAGTCTGAACACCCGGAGCCCAGGCTGCCGGTCAGGACACACTGCGGCTGAGCCCTGGGGGGCTGGGCCCGGGGTCCACCCAGCTCTGAACATGCTCTGTGCCCCGGACACGGTGGGGGACAGAGAGGGCTGGAAGGTTGCCCGGTGGGTGGTCACTGACACCGTGTTCCTGGCTCCTCTCCCTGGTGTGCGCACGACTGTGCGGCCACCCGGGAAAGTGTGCCTGTGTCTCCTCTCTCCCCCTCACGGGAGAGCCCACCGGGCCGGTGTGGGACGGTGGCATGTTGGGGTGCCCTCTGTGCGGGCACTGGGCAGCCCGCGATTCTGGGGCGGTGCTGCCGAGTGCTCTGGTTGCGTCACTCAGCCGTCACCTGTCCTTCGGGTCCAGGGCGGCACGTGGTTCTCACCCACCTCGAGATGGAGCCGGGAGGACCCGCCCGCCGTGGCCACCAGCAACACGCCGTCCTCCTGCCGGGTCCGGAACATGAGCCCCAGGTACCAGGGCACGGAGATGGTGATGTCCAGGCCGCTCCAGGACACAACGCTCTCCCCGCTGAAGCGCTGGGGGTGCGGCATGACTGTGGACACAGACACGGGACCTCCTGACGTCAGGTGGGGTGGGGACAAGCTCCCGGGGAGGTGGGACTGGGGTGGGGGCTGAGGAATCTGGGCCTTTTTCACTTTCGTGCAAAGGTGAGTCTCAGCCCTCTGCCTGTAGGAGTCTGACCCTCCGAACCCAGGGGCCACGGGCTCTGCAGAAGCCCACAGGGTCCAGTGAGGAAGCAGTTGGCTGGAGGGCCCCCCGAGGCCGGGGCCTGGGGACCGTCCCTTTGGGCCTCAGCCTGGTGCAGGCAGCTCACCAGTGGCCCTCGATGCCCCACCTGCCTGGCCCTCCGGGTCTTGAACTGAATGCTGGCCCCGCGGGAACTGAACTGAGGTGCCCTGTCCTGCCCTGTCCCAGATGCCCCGCCCCAGTCCAGTCCCACCAGCTGGGACGCTCCCACAGTCCCCCAGCCTCCGGCCCCAGCCCGGGCCTTCCCGCCAGACCCAGGCGCCCGGCCCTCACCGTGTTCGCAGTTCTTCCCCCCGAAGCGGAGCGGGCACTGGCAGAGGTACGCGTTCCACCTGTTCACGCAGGTGCCCCCGTTCTGACACCAGACCCCGTCACAGAAGTTCCTCTGAGCAGAGCAGCCTAGACAGAGCAGAAACCGGACACAGGGGCTGTCACTGTGCCCTAACACAGACCCTGCTGCGGGGACTCTGAGCCCAGTGAGTGGCAGCCAGAGGCTGGCAGCCCCGAGACCCTCCACCAGGGGCAGAGACCCGGCCTTCGGGCCACCCTGCCAGCTGGCCGGGCCGCCCCGGGGTGGGTGGCAGGCCAGCTGGGCAGAGTCACCCCCCCCCCACAGTGCAGGACCCCCAGTCCCGGAGACAGCACATCTGTGAGCCTGGGCTCCGGCTCCCCTCCTGCAGGCACAGGCCCGACACACTCGGGCCTGGTTCTAGGAACAGTTACTGCCCGGGACGTGGACGCCGCCCTCCCCCGTGTGGTACAGCCACCACGGCCCGTGACCCCGGCGGGCGTGCCGTACCTGCCCTGGTGCCGTTGTTGGCAATGAAGCTGGCCATGTCCACGTTCCTCCCGTCGACAGACAGGTTCCGCATGCAGCCCACAAAGTGGCGGCTCTGCACCGGGAAGTCCTCGGGCAGGTTGGGGACGCCCCCCAGGAGCAGGGGGCCCGTCAGATCCAGGGACCTGGGGAGGCAAAGCCGACCTCTGTGACCGCCGGGTGGGAACGGGGACCACAGGGCCCCGCTGTGATGTCACGTGGCCTCTGCATCACGGCACACCTGTCACCTTGAATGCCAATAATCAATGGAGCAGGGAACCAGGGAGGCAGGCAGCCCTACTTCCCGCCCCCCAGACCCAGTCTCCTTGCACCTGCATCTGACCCTGACCTTCCAGTCAGGCCCAGTCAGTGGTGCGACCTTCCTCCAGCCCCTAGTGACCAGAACCCTGGTTCTGCGTGAACAACCACACGGCCACGGGCAAGGGGTCAGATCCCCCGGAAGGGGTGCCTTCTCAGTAAAATGGGCGTGGTCCCACCCGGGTCGCAGGTCGGGGCGGGTGGGATCTGGTGAGATGGGCCAGGGACTGTCTCAAGCCCACAGCAGGTGCTCAGCGTCGCTCAGACCGCTCTAACCGTGGCCTTCAAAACCTAGTCACATTCTGCCACAGCCCAGGTGGGAACGAGTCCACTGAGAACCTCCGGAGCCGCACCACAGAGAGGACCCCCGAGAGTGCCACGGTGTCTGCATTGGCGCTTGTTCCAGAGTCACAGTTAAAGCTCCAGGTCTGCGGGGGCCGCGGACGGGCTCTACTGACCGGACACCAAGTCACAGAGGCCAGTGCGTGGCGGGACACAGCCATGCATCCAGTGGGGACAGGGCTGGGGACGGTTTCCGGGGTTGGCAACCCAGCCGTCACTGCCCTGGGCTGGTCTGGACGCAACCATGGCAGGTGCATCTAAGGCCACCGATTCTAGAAGGTTCTAGAAGGTGCCCCCACATAGGAGAGGGAATTTGCCTCCGGCCCAAATTGGGGCTCCCAGAGTGTGCTGCGTGGGGGTCCTGCCCCGTGACCCCCTTTGGAGCCGTGGCCGTGGTGGGCTGGACGCCTGCCTCCCCTCCCGGGATGCTCACTTCTTGGAGCCGCTCTGAGTGCCCTGGGCTGCGCAGCTGTAGTTCCCGACAAAGCTGCTGAAACGCACGGCCACAGCGGTGTCGCAGTCGTCCACGGTCACCACGGCCACCTTCTCTCCGGACGGCCCGTGGGGCAGGCCCAGGCGGCCGATGTTGGGCTGTCGGATGAGAAAGCACAGGGGGTGTCAGAGGGTCCCCCACCGGTGTGCTCGGCCCACACGCTGGCCTGCACACGTGCCCCCGCGCATGGAGGGATGGGGACACCAGGATGGCACGTGACAAGGGGCACCCACAGCCCAGTTTTTAGTCCCCCAAACCAGCTACTCTGGGTTTAGAGGGCACCCCTCCCCAGAACTCAGAGCGTGACCTTGTGTGGAGCAAGGGGTCTCGCAGACGTAGTTGATTAGGATGAGGTCTCACTGCGGTGTGGCAGGCCCTAATCCAACACCCGGTGTCCCTTTAAGGAGACAGCCACAGAGGCAGAGACGCGTGGGACAGCGTCACATGACAGTGAGGCAGAGACGGGAGTGGTGGGACAGGAGCCCAGGAGCCCGGGAACTGGGGCCACCGGGAGCTGGGCGAGGCAGGAGGGACCCTCCCCCGAAGCCCTCAGAGGGGCAAGGCCCTGCCGGCACCCAGGGCTCGGACATCAGGCCTCCAGACTCAGGGGCAGTGAGCCTGTTGTTCAAAGCCCCCCGTTTGGTGGTTTTCTGTTCGGCTGCCCACACTGGAGCCCTGGGACCGTCCCCCTGAAAATCTGCTTCTGCCTGTGAGTGAGTCCGTGCAGCCTACCGGGTTCCCGCTCACCCCGCCCGTGTGCCTTCCCCACAGACACCAGGACGCCCCCGCCCAGCCCCCAGGGTCCCTCCTGGGCTTGTCCTCTGCTCCAGGGCCATCCCCACGGGTCTCTCACACGCTGGTCCCTGCCCAGGGCGAGTTACAGGAACTCGTCTGGAGACAGCGACTTCCGGGGAGACCTGCCCACCCCCGGAAGAAGCAGGCTCCCTCCTGGGGGGGCTGCCTCCAATGGCCCGCCCTGTCTACCTGGGCAGCCCCCACCTGTCTCCTGGCCTGCCCTGCAAGGACGCCAGGCAGGCAGGCAGGACTGCGGTGGGAGGCGTTGCGCCCGTGCGTGCCGACCACGTAACGTGCACCGGCCGCTCAGCGCCCCTCCCCGTCCCCGTCCGCACGGCCTGACAACAGCCCTGTCGCTGTGGGCGGCCCGAGGTTCGCCTGGAAGGCCCCACACGGGCCTTCGGGAGGTGCAGCAGCTCCTTCCCTGCCGGAGAGACCCCCTTCGTCCAGTGTGGCAGAGGGGGAGCCACGTCCTTCCCAGCTCCCCCAAAACAGCGGGCTCCACGCCTCCACACGCTGCTCTGAGGACACCCCGAGCTCACGACAGGATGCCCTCGTGTGCTTTCGTACCGCAACATTGGACACAGACCGTTGTAGAAACACAGAGAGTACAAACGAACCACCCTCAGTGCCTTTTAAGAGGGAAGTAGCCCTGGCTGGTGCGGCTCAGTGGATTGAGTGCCGGCCTGTGAATCAAAGAGTCGCCAGTTCCATTCCGAGTCAGGGCACAGGCCTGGGTTGTGGGTCAGGCCCCCAGTGGGAGGCGCTCCAGAGGCACCCACACATTGATATTTCTCTCTTTCTCCCTCCCTTTCTCTCTTTGAAAATAAATATAAATAATCTTAAAAAAAAAGAGGGAAGTAATCAACCAGGTAAGAGAGAAGCGTCATATGTTTGAGGACGCTGGGCTGGAGGGTGGGAGGTGGGGCTTCGGTGGCAAGGGCGCAGCCAGGCAGCCCCGCCCACCCACAGCACCCCTGGGGAAGCCTCCTGCCCCACTCCGGGCAACCAACCGACCGGGCCCACGCCTGTCGCCGTGCCTCAGTTTCTCTACCAGATGAGGACACGAGACCAGAATGCCTGTCCTTCCTGCGTCACAGGGGCTGGGAGGGTGACAGGCACCCACAGGAGTGCCCCCTGGAGCCTTCGCAGGCGATCCCCAGGGCGGGCAGCACTCACCGCCCCGCCTGGCCTCCCAGCTCCGGGACGCTCTCCCCGCGTGCGGCAGGAGGTCTGCGAGGCTGCGTCCTTAACGGGCTCGCCTTCGGTTAAGCAGCAGTTGGGTGAGAATAAAAACAACCCGTTTCCTTGCTCTGGGCCAGGGGCCCGGGCCGCAAACACGGACGGCGCCCATTAGGGGTGTCTAAGTGGCAGGTGCGCCCCGACAGCGCGGTCCCCAGGCTGCGCGTGCCCCGTGTTCCCCCACAACTTGTAATTTGGATGGTTGGGGTGGGTGTGAGCCTCCGAGGGAACGGGACTTGGGCCGGAAGCTTTGATGGCACGAAGCCGCTGTTTACAAAACCGCACTCACTGTAAATTGCTGCTCGTCGTCAGCAGCTCAGAGCTACGCACTCAGGCAAAAACAGCGAGAAAAAACAGGAGGCGAGAGAAAACTAAGCCAACCCCTGTATTTAGAGCAGCACTTGCCCCTGTTCAGACAGACCTCCGAGCCGGGCGCCGCCCAACCGACCACAAGCCCGCCTGGCAGGGCAGCGCTTGGTCTGCGGCAGACCGCGTCCGGTGCCCCGACCTCTGTTCCCACTCCCGCGCGCCGTTCGGGCCGCAGCGCGGAGCACTTGCACGTTAGGAAGAAAAGGACCGGCCAGAGAGCCGCACAGGGACGCGTCGGGCGGAAGCCACGCCACCTGGGGGCCTGCTCCCCACTGCATGGGGCACCACCCGTCTCCTCCTCCTGATGCTCCAGAACCAGCAGCAGGAAGGGCCACCTGCTGTAACACTCCTGCCAACTGTCACCACAAGGACATGGGGGGCGTGGGGAAAGCTTGTGGGTCACAGGCAAAGGGCACTGCCGTTCACTCAGATGCATGGAACGGGTCCTCTACGTGTCAGGCACAGAGTCGGCACATGAGCCAGCCGTTCCACTCACGGGGACAGACCCTTGAGGACTGAAGATAGGTAGGGACTCGCAGACAAAAGCTTGTTCACAGACGTTCCCAAGAGCTAAAAGGTGCAATGACCCAAATGTCCATCAACAGAGTAGTGGATAAACAAATTGTGGTATGTCTATTCGTGGAATATTACTCAGTCATGAAAAGGAACGAAGCACCGACACCCACTACAGTGTGGATGAACCTCCAACACATTACACTCCGTGGAAGACGCCAGTCACAGAAGGTTACGTGTGGCATGCGTAACCCGGTTTACATGAAATGTCCAGAACAGGCAAGTCCGTGGACAGAGAGGAGACCGTGATTTGCAGGGCTGCGGGCACTGGGAGTGAGTGCACGGGTGCAAAGCTGCATTTTGGGGTGAGGAGATACCTTCGGTCTCCGCAGAGCCGGGGTTGCCCACTACGCCTCGTTTGCCTCGGGCGGTTCGTTTTGTGTGTGTGAACTCCACACCAACGCTGTCTCCTGGGCGGGTCTCCCATGCCCCTGACCACGCTCGCCCTGGGAGACCTTTGGGAGCTTCTCCCCCATTTTCACTTGTGAAAGCAGGGGAGACGCACGACGCAGCCTCCCTGTCTCCAGGGTGGCGACGACAAAGCGCCGTGGGAGAGGGGAAGCTGTCTGTTAGACCCAGAGGTGAGAAGTGACTGCACCGGCAGGCGGCTCGGGGGGGGGGGGGGGAATTAAGACGCCCGCAGGCGTGCGCGACCTGGGCTCGGTCACAGGCGTTTGTTGGAGGGCGGAAATCAGGACAGGACACACAGACGCATGGACGCCAGTGGCCGGCTGAGGTCCACGCGGCAGCCTCTCGTGCTGGAGGCAGGGGCTGGGGCGGCCTGAGCAGTACGGAGGATGAGGCACGGTGCGGGTCGATGGGGACGCGTGCCTGGCCGACACGGGTGGCGGGCAGCAGCGTGTAAAGAGGAGGATGGGGGGGGCTGCCCCTTGCCTTTCTAAGACGGATCTTCCACGGTTGCCCCACGTTGGCAGAACAGGACGATGGCATGGCCGCGTCCGAGTATTTTCTCCACTCTCACAGCAGGCAGGTGCCGGGCACAGGGCAGGTGAAGACCAGGGTCCCTGCACTTCCCTCCTGGGGCCTGGCTGGGCCCCGTGGGGCAGCCATCCAAAGCCCGGGGGACCCCCGCCCTCCCCTGCAGCTCCAGGCCTGGACACGCAGGGGCGAGGCCGGCACAGGATGTGTGAACTGGAGGTGAACCCGCCAGGTGGTGAGGCCTGCCCCCTCCAGGAGCGCAGGCGGGGGGCCGGGGGCCGGCGAGGACAGACCCGCTGTCCTCACTGCTGCCACCGTCTCAGAAAACCCCCGTAGGGCCGCCACGTACTGCAGGGGGGACCACAAGGCCACGAGCGTTGCCAGTCTGTGCAGATCTGGGTGCCTGATTCTCGGCCAAGCAGCCAGAGTAACCACTTGCGGGGGGGGGGGGGGGCGCTATTCTTTTTCCCCCTCTCTGCGCAGGCCCGCCCGCGGCTTCCATTTCCAGGTTCTGAAGTAGCCGGCGGGGCTTTCGGTGCACAAAGGCGTGCGGCCCTCACGAAGCGCTCACATTTCCACAGCCTTTCAACCTGCTGCAGACGATTCCTCCTGGGGAGGCCGGTGGGGGTTCGATTTCAAATGCTGGGTGCAGGGGGAGGGGCGTGGGCGCCTTGAAACCAGACGCCAGCGGGGCCGTGTCTTGGGACACAAATGGACTCACGCTCTGTGTCACAGACGGGTGAGCAGTCTCCACATCGAAGAATTCACAGACGGCTGGACGGCTGGCAGGGATGTCGTAAAGGGTCACAACGCAGCCTTGAACGGGCACCGTGTCGCCGCTCCTCGCAGCGCGAGGCTCAGCCCCGGCGACGGGTGGGCGAGCTGAGCACAGCGTGCGGGGCCGCCGTCGCCCTGAGAAACGTGGGCAGACCCCGCCGGTCCTGGCACACCATGACAAGTGCCCCCTCGGCGCACACACGGCATTTCTCTGAAGCTCATTGGTGGATGAGATCACAGGGGGAAAAGGCCCAGATGCGCACGCTCCCAGGATCCTAACCGAATTCCCGAGAGGCCTCCCATGGGCTTTTGAGAACCCAAACGCCCCGCCAGGGGTCTGCGCCTGTAGGCAGGTGGCCGCTCTCTGAGCCTCAGCTTCCCCACCAGTAACACGTGGGTGGATATGATCCCCTCCTGTCTCTCAGGCAGGCTGGGGTCCCTCCCAGGAGCCCCCTCCACACTGGTGCTTCGGGCCCAAGGGGCTGAGCAGCTGGGGAGCCAACCCCCCCACTCCCACGCAGGGAGGGGGCAGACAGGAAGGCGGGTTAAGGGACCTGGCAGGTGTGCCCTGACACTCCCCCCCTTGCTCACACCTAGACCCTCTGGGTCTCGTCCAGGATTTTCCTTATCTGTGCTGGCCTCGCACACCTGCCCACCCCCCTACCCCCAGCTCCTGCTGCAGGGGCCTCACCGGCCCACTCACACCAGATGCCGGGGCCCAGGACAGCTCGGCCGCGCCCAGACGAAAGGAAGGGACCCCACGCCTGTCCAGTCCGCCCGCACCCCGCATCTGCCCCACGGCAAGACCTGCGCTGACCGTCCCAGCTTCGCCAAGGCCGTGCAACTGGCCACGTCTTCGGACTCGGCCCAGGACTTGGTGTCCCCCTGAGCACAGAACGGCTGTTCCGGGCCTGGCGCTGGCCTCCCTCTGGAGCTGCCCCGAGGGGCCGAGCCCGGAGCCTCCCTGTCCACCACACCCCCATTTTCAGTTGGTGGCGGGGGTGCAGTTCTGCAACGTCAGAAAGTCCCTTCGCTGTCGTCAGCCAGCTAGCTTGTCAGCAGGAACTCAGGGTTCCTCAAAAATCAGTTGCGAAAATATTTACTACTTTTGAGTTGGACGTTAAGGACAAAAAAAGCCCAGACCCCGCTTGACCTTCTTCCTTTAAGACGCCGGAAGGGCCAACCCGGGGAGGACCAGGCGTCCCCTCAGGGCGTGCGCGGCAACCACGGCCACTTACAGGCTCGAGAGAGGACGCCGGGTCCCACTCCCCCCACGGGAGACAACGCCGGCTCCTGCTGCCGGCAGTGCCGGCTGAGGGGGGCAGCGGCTCCCGCCTCCCTCACATGAGCAGGGGCGGCCTCTCCCAGAAGCCAGGTAAGTGCATAGCTACCGCCTCCACGGTCACCTGGGGACGGAGGAAGAGAGCCTGCCCTGGGCCGGCCAACACACCCACGCAGGGCCCCGCCGGGAGGGCCACGGCTGGGGGGCCACGGGGTGTCCAGGGAGCATCCCGACTCCACTCAGGAAAGTCCCTGGCTTCCTGTGCCCGGGTCTCGGCTAAAATGGGGGTTAAAGTAACGCCGCCCTGTGGGTCGGAATGAGATCCGTCCGTGGAGGGGCAAGGTCCACACGAGCTCGCTGTGCCGTGTGGTTGCTAGAAAAACGGAGGGAAAACCCAGAAATGCGCAAGTGCCTGTTCACACTGCAGTTCTGTCTCGATTTCTCTACACTAAAAAATACAATTTCAGCCTTGGCTGGTGTGGCTCAGCGGATTGAGTACCCACCTGTGAACTAAAGGGTCGCTGGTTCGATTCCCAGTCAGGGCACATGCCTGGGTTGCAGGCCAGGTCCCCAGTAGGGGGCGTGTGAGAGGCAACCACACACTGATGTTTCTCTCCCTCCCTCCCTTCCCCTCTCTCTACAAATAATTCATATATATATATATATATTATATATATATATATATACACACACACACACAAACACTTATACGTATTACATCAGCCCTGGCTGAGCAGCTCCATTGGTTAGAGCGTCATCCCGATACATAAACAAGCAGAACAACAAATCGGTGTTTCTCTGTTCCCACGTCCTCTCTCTAAATCCAACAACTAAAACTTTTTTAAATAAGTAAAAAGATAAGTTATTTTTACGTCTTTAAAGAAAAAAGGAGCAACGGGGCATAACTGCGTGTCACGAGGCTGCTCTTGGGCCCGGATGCAGGGCGACCTGCCGCGTCCGGCCCCTCCTCAGTCCCGCAGGCCCAGAACACGCTGGAAGATGCCGGCAGACGCTGTTCATCGGGGCGGCGGCAAAAAGGAAAGATTCCCTTATGCTCAGAGCAACCTTGGAGTTTCCTATAAAGCAATCCCACCAGAGCTGCCTTTGAATCCGGGTTCACTGACAAGTCTGACGCAGACACAGGGACGGACGGACGACATGCTCAGCCCCAGGAGGCCGAGGCTGCACACTGCGTGTGTGTGTGCGTCTCCCGGGCCACAGGGGTCTCCGTGGGAACGGCCTGTGTCCTGGACACCACCCCTGGGGCGCGGTGCCAGCCTCTCCCCCGCCCAGCCCTTCACCAGACAAAAGCTCCCAGCCATTGTCCCCGCTGGGCACAGCCACCAGGGCCCCCGCGTCTTTTGGGAACCGGGAGTTTGTATCAGAGGGGTCCTTTGTCCAGCGACACATGTCCAGTTCTCAACATCGGGGGGTCCATCCATTTAAACAGCACCTTCTTGGGGTGCTGGGGAAGACATCTCTTTGTGGTTGCCTCACAAAAACTGGGGCCTTGGGCAACCCACAGAGGCTCGTGTCCCCCACGAGTGGGATCCACAAGTCTGACTGTTGCCCACTTCCAGCTGGACTGGAGGTGGGGAGGGGCGGGCACAGGGACCTGGTGTCTGGGGGGCTCCCGGCTGAGCCTGCACTGTCTCGGGATGAGAGCACAGACCGTGTCGGGACAGGAGAGCGGCAGTCCGGGCCACGAGGACTTCAGGCCACCGGACGTGTCTTCACAAAGCCTCCCCGGACAAAGGGAGAAGGGCTTACAATCGACGTGCACGCTCACAGCCTCACGCACACTCGTGTGTGTGCTCGCACTACACACACCCCCTAGTGCACACTCACCTGTGCACACGAGCACACTCCTGCAAGGCCCAGCCTGCTCCTGCTGGGAACCCACCCAGCCCCCTCTATCCGGAGTCTGCACAGAAGCGAGACCCCAGAACCCCACCAGCACCCCCTCCCTGCCTTCCCCGTCCACGGGCCGTGAAGGCGACATGCTGGGCACTAGGTGAAAATCGGGGGGCCGCTTAGCCGGCTGGGAGGGAGCACGGAGAGGCCAGGGGGAGGACGGGAGGACTGTCAGCGCCGCACACGGGGCGAGGGGACGGCCTCCAGGCCCCACGCCTGGCTCTGGGCCTCCATTTCCTCCCCTTCCGAGGGCGACAGCAGAACCTCAGACCCTAAGTGCCCCTGTCCCGGGGGTGGGGGCAGAGGGTGGAAGGGCAGAGAGCCGGGGGGGAAGGGGGTTGCTGGGTTGCTTTCCATTTCAAAGCCTTGGCAGCGAGGGGAGGAACTGGGTGAGGATGGGGCCCTGACATGGTGGGGGGCAGTCGGCGGCTGCCCAGGCCTGCGGGACTTTCCATGACAGTCGTGGGCGGACACGCGGGCCAGGGTGGGGCGCGTTTGTCTCTGGGAATAACTGTTTCCGTAGCAGGTGACTCTCTGCCATCTGACGGCCGTGTTTTGGAAAGGAAGCAGGTGACCCGGCCGCAGCGCCTGCCTCCCCGCCCGCCCCCGCCCCCCAGTGCTGGCCTGGCCCCCCACGGAGGCTGTTTCCAGGGAGACATGCTTCACCCTCTGGCCCCTCAGGCCCAGGGAGTGCCCCACCTGCTATGGCAGCGGGCTATTCAGTAGTAATGGACGGGGGCGGACACCACGCAGACCAGCACGCCCAGCAGACGGCCGGTCAGCAGGAAACACAGTCGGAGAAAAACGAGTGTCCGCCCGCCTGGGTCAGGGGGCCTGCAGGGGAGGAGCAAGCACGTGGGGTGTCCCCACACGTTCCCCTGGCCACTGTCCACTCTGCAACGGTCGGCAGGCGGAGCTCTGCCGGGGAGTCCCCGGTGCAGAGGGGGAAGCGCGCCCGCCTGGCCCTGCCCCGACTGAAGCCTTCGGGGCCCGGGCAGAGGCTCGCCTAAACGGTAGAACAGTGTAGCTTCCTTACCTCGCACGTTCTTCCCATCAGATGTCTCCTTCTGAACAGAAAGTTTAAAGTGAGAAATCAAAAATGGTTCCAAATCCTATCACCCAGAAGGGCTCCGGCTGCGTGTTCTCACGAGAACTTGTGCGATGCCCAAAACAGCCCAGAAAGGCATAAAATGAACACAAAAGCGGCCTCCTTCCTCCCCAGCCTCATTCCCAAAGGCAGCCTCCTGTGGGGAGACAGCCACAAGAGGAGCCTCAACAGCGCCCGCTGCAGGGGGGCCGTGGAGGAGGACAAATGTCTCGTGTTTCCAGGCAGGGGAGCCACCCTTCAGGACGAACATACATACGCCCATACCAGCACATGTCCGTACAGCCCTCAAAGTCCTTTTAACTAAGCGCTTTATTTCGAGATCATTTTAGGTGCACGTGCCAGTAAAAATACTATGGAGGGACCTGGTGTGTGTGTCTGCCGCCCAGTTTCCATCCTGGCCGAACATCCTGCCACGGGCAGCAGAGTGTCGCAGCCAGATGCGGGCGCTGACAGTCAGCACCCGGAGTGGTTCCGTCGGCACCAGGCCCCCGCGGGCCGCCGCTCCCCGGCCACCCCTGCTGCCCCGGCCCCTGGCTGGGGTGGGTGCAAAAACCTCTGCTGCGCACAGCTGTTTTCGGGTGCAGGCCCGGAAGCCGGCAGTGGCTGCACCCGTGTTCTCTCTAAGAGAGAACTCTAATTCATGTAACTCTCTAAGAAGGTGCTAGAATCCTCCGGGGACAGCATCTGGGACTGGAGATTTTGTTTTGGAAAGTTTTTAAATTACGGAGTCCGTTTCCTTACCAGTAACATGGTCATTTGCCCTGGCTGGTGTGGCTCAGTGGATTGAGAGCCAGTCAGTGAATCAAAGGGTCACTGGTTCGATTCCCAGTCTAGGGCACATGCAGGCCAGGTCCCCAGTAGGGGGCGCTAAAGAGGCTACTACACATTGATGTTTCTCTCCCTTTCTCTCTCCCTTTCCTTCTCTAAAAATAAATAAATAAAACATTAAAGAAAAAGTAACACGGTCATTCAAATTACTTTCCGTATTGGATGAATTGTGGTAGTTTGTCATTTTTGAGGAATTGGGAATTTATTTTGGATGTTAGTAATTAATGTCTTCTCTCCTTGTCGGTATTGCTGGAAGTCTGTCAACATTACTGATCTTTCCGAAGCTGATCACTGATCTTTGTTTCACTGATTCTCTGTTGTTTTTACGGTTTCCACATGGCTGGTTTCTGCCCTGGCTAGTGTGGCTCAGTGAATTGAGCAAACTGAAAGGTCACCAGTTCGATTCCTGATCAAGGCCCATGCCTGAGTTGTGGGCCAGGGCCCCAGTTGGGAGTGTACGAGAGGAAACTGATTGATATTGATGTTTCTCTTCCTCTTTTTCTCCCTCCTTACCCTCTCTTTAAAAATGTAAATAAATAAAATTTTTTATTAAAAAAATAAAAACCTGACTGGTTTCTGCTCTTCTCTTTATTCTTTCCTTCCTCCTACTTGCTTTGGGTTTGTTTTGCTTTTCTTTTTCCAGGTTCTTCAGGCAGGTGCTTAGATGATTGATTTGAGACTACTTCTCTTTTCACATGGATTTTTGGTACTATGAATTTTCCTCTCAGCACTGCATTAGCTGTATCCCACGTTTTGCTATTCTGCATTTCATTTTGTTTACATCTGTAAAAACTCCTAACCAACTTCCTCCCTCTTTTTGTGAGTAACTGAAGGCTTCCATCAATCTCCGTCAGGCCTTCGATTCGCAACACCCCCTGAAGTCAGCCGGCACAGGCAAGGCCCGCAAGGCAGCAGCTTACGCCCAGGGCAGCATGGGAAGGACAGCTGCAGGGGGAGCGGGGCGGGGCTGGGGGCGGTGGTGGAGTGAGGCGGTGAGCTCGTGGCAGGGGAGGTGATTTAAATAATGACTGAAAAAAGAAAGAACTACATTGAGGGTAATGGGAACAAGGTTTGATACTGAGAGAGAAAAGGATTATAAATATAAAGGCGTAAAGCTAGAATGAACTCCATAGTGTTGTATGGAATCCAAGATTTTCAGCAATCAGAGGTAGAAATAAATGCGAATTTCAGTCCAGGTAAGTGTGTATATGAGTGTGTGCACATGCCTATACACACACACATGTTCATATGTACACGTGTGCAGGCTCTGCCCAACGTGAGAGAGAGAGAGAGACTGGGGGGGACACCCCAGCGATGAGCCCACCACACCCCAGTGCCTCGGATTCTAAATACCATTCTTTCCTGAAAGAATCCAGACTTCTGAGGGTAAATGGCCGATTCCAGGGCTGGCTTGGGGAAATACAAAACAAGCACGAAATGTCTTTTTGTGCCAAAATGTAGCGGAGCACTAATAAAAGGATGGGGGGGGCTGTCAAAAGGCTCGCTCTTCTTTCTTTTTTTAAAAATATTTATTTACAGAGAGAGGGGAAGGGAAGGAGAAAGAGAGGGAGAAAAACATCCATGTGTGGTTGCCTCTCACGTGCCCTGCAACCGGGGGACCTGGCCCGAAACCCAGGCATGTGCCCAGACCGGGAATTGAACTGGTGACCCTTTGGATCGCAGGCCGACGCTCAGTCCACTGAGCCACACCAGCCAGGGCAAAAGACCGGCTCTTGTGCCCGTGTTCTTTTAGCCAAATCTCAGCCGCGGGCCAAACATCGAATGATCTGAGCACGGTGGCAATGGGAACAATGCCTGCTAGTGCTTTGCCTTGAACAGGAGCCCGTGGAAGCCACTAGCACAAGCAAACGGGAAGCAAGCCGGTGAAAAGCTGACCTTGAACTCGGAGGGCCGGGCGGAGTCGGAAGACCGCCGCTGCCCCCACCGTGACGACAGCACCGGTGTGGCTGTCACGGAGGCTACAGCTGGCGGACGAACCCTCCGGGGCACAACCCGCGTCCTGGCACATGCGCTCGGCTAGTTTCTAGAAGCCGATTCCGCGAGACGCGGACCCACTCCTGTGGAAAATGGCAAATCCAGCTGCTGCCATTCCCACCGTCGGGGGGAGAAAGCACATTCCTGGTACTCCCTGCTGACAGCCACTTTCCACCTTCCCAGACACTTATGACAAGGTCAGGCACTTTGGGGCCCTATGACAAAGAACACAGCCACATGGATGTCCCTGTGCCTGGCCTGTGCCCGGGGGGAGGGTGGGGCGGAGGGGCAGGGACTGGCCAGACACCTGAAAGGCCCTGGTCCCAGCTACACCTGAGTCCCCGGTGTGAAGAAGCACTCGGAATGGCTTCCAGACACGGATGCCCCACCCGGTGCATTCACTCCCGTCCAGACTGCGGGGAGGAAGGTTTACCCATCCTACACAAAAGCCTCGAGAAAAATGCCCATCTTTGACGAGGGATGACCCCAAATCCTCCCAGCCAGCCCCCAGGCGGCTCCGTGGGTGGGTGTGGGGCGGGGCTCTGCTGCTCCCCCTGCTCTGGACGGGGCCGACCTGCTTGTGCAGACTGCCTGCCTCCAAAATCACCTCCAGGAGAGATGCCCGACTTCTGCGGGCCCTCAGTCTCACTGATGGTGACGAATGGCAACGGACCTTCTCACGTAAAATGTCACCAGGTGGAGAAAGCAAACTGCCTGCCCTGCTCCCTGCCTGGGGGCCAGCCCACGTGGTCCCTACCAAGGGGTCCCCGTCCTCTAGCCTCTGGCCAGCTTTGGCCAAAGGGAGCCCAGCGGAAGACCAGAGGGACTGGGGGGACAGCGGTCAGGACGGCCTCGGCTGGCTGCGTCCCTCACCGCCAGCTAAAGCTCTGCCAGGGTGGCTCTTCCCCATGACCCCCTCTTTCTGGCATCACGCCATCTTGTCCCCTTCCTCGGGGACTAAGGATGGTCACAGCCCGGGCCCTGCACTTCCCCACAAACCCCCTTGGGTCAGAAGCCCTCCTGGGAATAACACCAAGGTCCCTCTGCTTCCCTGCCTAACAGCCCAGGTGGGAGGGCCCCCAAGACAACTGGGGGAGGGTCCGAGGGGCCCCAGGGGTTTTCCACCCAGGACTCGTGAAACCGTGAACAGACTCCACCCCGGAGAGACGGGGTTCCAGAGGGCACCTGAGAGCGCGTTGGTCACAGGACAGCACAGGGTAGGGTGCAGGAGAAGGCCGGGGACCAAGGGGCCTCCTTGGCTAAGCACCAAGCACCAAGACAGAAGTCCCAGTGGCCCTGCAGGCCGACCCCACAATTGGCGCGTTGCCCGTGCAGGGCCCAACCCAATCACATAGTAAGGCCGCAAGATACAGCGCACAGGGCTCAGTTTCCTCCACCAAACCACCGTGGGCGAGAGAAGAAATAGCTGGGTTTGGAGAGGAAGGGCTTAATCCCACTCTGGGGCGCCGCTGAACAGCACCCCTGGAGACAGAAGGATCTGCCAGGATGGCAGGATCAGCCATCCAGCTGCACCCAGCGGCACCCCGGAGATGACAGCTGCCTGTCATCACCGGCGAGGCCCTTCCTCCCTCTGGACGCTCCGGGGCCTCTACAGTGGCGAACACACGGCTCAGGGCTCGCTGGGGGGGTTGCTGCCAGTGAGCAGGCCCCCCGGTTGGCACCGGTGTGCAGAGGGATGGCAGTGCAGGAGGACCTCAGCCGGGGTGGCCATGCCAGGAGTGCCGTCTCCGCTAGACCACGACCCGCTGCTGCTCTAGCCACCGGCAGCCAATTCCCGCAGCCTCCCTGACGGGGCTGGCTCCGTCACAGCCAGAGCCTCCGCCAGCCCTGGGGGACGGGCTCCCACACCAGGAACGTGGCACATGCTCAGTTTCCCGGACACAGAGCATGACCCCCAGAGGGTCGGTCGCCCGGCCTTCTGCCTGGCCTGCACCCTGCCCGGCTCAGCTCGCAGGCCTCGGGAGGCACACACCACGGGGGCTGCGCCCGCCAACAGCGGGCAGGGCCAGAGTGGACTCCAGCTCAGAGGGGAGCCCAGGCCGCCCGGGGGACACGAACGTTCTCGCCAACTGTCCACTCTGGAGCAGCGGGCAGTCGAGAGCGCCCACTCTCTACGCGAGAGTGTAGGCAATGTCGGGATGAAAACCTGGATGTCTGTGGGCTGAAAAACCACTGGCCCCTGGTCCCTGTCCTTGGACTAGGAGGGGTCACTATCACGGGACCGCTGCTGCCCACCAGGGTCCTCATCAGCCCTGCCTGGACAGGAGAGTTCAACATCCCCAGGAGAACACTAGCCGGTCCCCCAACCAGTCACTTCAGACGGGTGCCCCAGATCCCCGAAAACTCTCCTTCACCCTCACGGTGAGCGAAGCCCACAGGCCCAGTGTGGTCAGAAGCTGCCCGGCCCAGGCCTGGGTGACACAGGCATCTCCCACCCACGGGTCAGGGGCATCCAGCAGAAACTGGGGTCACCGAGCGGGGTGATCATCGCCAGGGGCCTGTTTGGGGCAGTTGGGAAATGACACCCAGGGCAGGACGTGAACTGTGAGGGCAGCTCCAGGGGGCAGCGGGGCAGCCGGTGACAGGCTGGGGAGATGAGGTCCAGGACCGCCGGTCCCTGGTGAGGCGAACCCCTGAGATGCCGCGATGCGGAGGGAAGAAAAGGCTGCCCGCCCGTCCCTCAGAGGCCCAGCCCTGCGAGCGCCCTGGGCTGGGGCGAGGCCCAGGCAGACCCGAGGGGAAGACGCCCCGAGTTTCCCGGGGGGAGAAGTCTGGTTGGTGAAGCCACAGTGATGGAGACCTGAGTGTGTTGATGCAAAAACCAACCCTGTGTTTCCTCACAGGTCAGCGAACAGCAAAACCAAAGGAAAGCGAAAGTGGCCGCACCTCCACAGCGTTTCCTCGGAGACCTCCAGGCGCTCTGGTTATTCCGGGGGAGAGGGGTGGTTTGACACCGGAGCCGCATTTGAACGCCGGCAATGACTGGGCCAAGGCGGCTACAGCGAATGCATTTCTGCATCCTCCCCCTGGTGCAGGGCGCTCTCTGGTCCTGTCTCCTGCCCCCACCCCGCTCCCTGGGGCTCCGTGGGGTGGGCCCCGCCCGGCACCCTGCCCGGCAGGTTTGCACAGCCCCCCAACGGACGCTCGTTCCCTAAGGGGCTTCTCGAGCTGCATTTTCAACATTTCAGAGGATGAAGTCCGAGGACTGGGGAGCCTTGGGGTCCAGCGGGAGGTGGGCGCGGCGCCCGCCCTACCTTGTTGTAATACTGCACCTGCACCGAGTGCCAGCGCCCGTCGCTGACGCCCCCGGGAACCTGTGGTGCCACCGTGGTCCTGGTCTCGCCTGCAGAGTTGGGGAGCAGAGAAGACAGAGGTCAGCGGCCCACCAGGGCCGCAGGTCCCCCAACAGTCCGTGTGCGGGCCCTCACAACCCCGATGACCCGCTGACGGCTCAGGACATGTCCTCCCTCCCACCCGGCCCCGGCTCTGGCCACCTGGGCCGGTTTTCCGCAGAGTCGGCGTCACCGACGCCATCTCCCTATGTCCGGGTTCTCGCCCCGGACAGACCCCGCGTGTGGAAGAGGAATCTCGGGGTCCCCTGCGAGGCCCTACCTGCCGAGAAGGTGAGCTGCACCTGCTCCTCCACGATCTCCAGGGCGATGAAGTCGTGCTTCTCGTTGAAGCGGCCGTTGTACAGCAGCAGCGCGTTCCTCTCCCGGGTGGCGAACCTGCGGGCCGGGCGGGAGCGCGTCACGGAGGCCGCGGGCTCCCAGACGCCGCCCGCCGGGCCGGCCCCCAGGCGGCGAGGGCGAGGGCCACACGCAGGGAAGGCGAGTCCCAGGTGCCTTCTGCCCACCGGGTGCTGACAGCCCATCAAACCTGCTTAGAGCCCCTCTGGGGGAGGCAAACCGGACTCCGCGGGCGGCTTTGATTGCCACGGCCGAGGCCGCGCGGAAAGGCCACGTTTGTGCCCCGTTCTAGGAAGCCGCCCTGCCCGTCGGAGACGTTTGGACACAACAGACACAGGGCACCGTTGGCCACGAAATGCAGACCCCGCGTGGCAGACCCAGGGCCCCGGTCCCCCCACCACCCTCGGCCGTGCTGGGCCCTGCGGCCTCACGCACACACTGCGTGCTCCGGCCCCAGGGCCCCGCGCCCGCAGCGACCCCTGCAGGAAGCCCCCGGCTCTGCAGGCCTCTCAGGGTCCCTCCAGGGCCTGCTCCCCCACTGGTCGTATCTAACTGGCGTCCCCCAGCCCATTGGTCTGTCACACCATTCAGGGCACTTCTGAAACCGTCCTTATTTGCTTGCGTCTGAGAGCATGTGGCCCTCGCTCCCTGCTGTGTCCCGGCGTCCACAGCAGGGCCCCGTCCACTCGAGGGCTCAGTGACGTGTGCAGGACGGACAAGGAGGAAGGTGAGGGGCGGCAGGTGGGCGAGCACAAGCAGGCCTGTCGGACTCTGCGCCTCCAGCAGTAGAACCCACTCACGACAAGAGAGGAAGCCCCCTCCCAGCCCACAGTCCAGGGGCAGCCGATTGGTCAGGCCCACGGGTCCCTGACCCGTGGTCCAGGCACCTGGGGCCACCTCGCACCTCCCGACACCCCCGTCACAGAGAACCTGCCAGGCCTCCCGAGTGAACTTGGGGCTATTTCCTGGGTTAACTGAACGTCCGTCTCTTCGGAGATTTAATGGGGGAAATGCCCCGCTTTGATTCGAGGCTGGTTGACCCCAGAGTCTGTCGGGACCAGCCCCGGGCACTGGACCTCAGCCCGGAGTGACAGCACAGCCACGGTTCCGTCAGACCTCGGATCCCTCCGGAAAAACCGCGGCAGAGCTGCTGACAAGCTCGAGAAAAACCCTGCGCGGTGAAGTTGAAATCAGGGCTTTGGGCAGGGGGAGGAGGGGGCGGGCGCGGGAGGGGGCGGGCGCGGGGAGCGGGCACCGGGAAGGGGGGGGAGTAAGACTGGTCCAACTCAACTGGCAGGCTCGTTTCCCGAGTGGCGCCTCGCCAGGTCCCACCCTGTTCCCTTCGGGGGCCCCACTGTTGTAGGTTCCTTTGTGGACCAGGGTGAGAGCCAGCCTGTCCGGTGGCCCCGCAGGGCACCCCCAGGTCGGCATCACTGACCCGCTGGAGACCAGGGCTCAGGAACGAACCCAGGGCCAAGGGGGGGTGTCTTGATGGTGCCAGAGGTGGGGGCAGGGCCGGGAAGGAGAGAACAAAGCTTGGGGCAGAGAGGAGGGGCGCAGAGGCAGCTGGGAACTCGGGGGGCCGCTGGGGGGGCAGGCGCTGGGCAAACAGAGACTGGAAAGAGGAGAAGCCGCAAGAGAAAGTAACCGCCCGAAACAAAAGCCCCGGCGGGCGAGTGCCCCAGCCCGCCTTTCTCACGGGTGCGCCCCTCGGGAGGCCCAGGCCCCCTCTCCCTCGAGGCCCCACCCAAGGCCGCCCCGCCCCGGGTGTAGCTGCACTTCTGCCCGAGGTGTGTGACTTTGCTTTGAGGGCAGTTTCCCTACAAAACACACGTGGTTTTGCAGTGGTCCTCACGTCCTGGCCAACACCGCTTGTACCGGAGAGCGTCCATAAATTGCCGTCAAATGAGAGCATCTAAAAATACTATATTTGACAAGCAAGCAGGCAGAACGTGATGTCGCATGGACATTTAATTAAACATTTTATTTTTCAATCTCTAAGTCTGGAGTCAACAGACTTCCTTTGTTTCCGGCAGGTTTGCCATGGGCCCGCCCTGCCCACCTCCGGCACCAGGGCGCCTTCACCATTTGTGGCAGACTGCTGAGCCCTGGGGCCTGAGGGGAGGGACACAGGACGCAAGGCCCCTGAGGAGCTCCAGGACCACCAGGGGACAGGCACGGCTATCCCTCTGGGGGTCTGCAGCTGGCAGCCAGGGACCCTACGTGGCCACTTAACTAAAGGTTTCAGGAAAGATGGGCATCTGCTTTGGAGACTTTAGCACAATCCAGTAATCTGACAACCAGGACAAAAGTCAGGCCCAGGAAGTCGGCACGGCCTCCCACCCCCACCAATCCCAGGCAGATCCCGGCCACGACGTGGGAACCCGCTGGACGTCCAGCAAGTGCCCGCGACAGGGCCTGTGCGGGCAGTCGGGGGCGGGAGGCCGGGCCCATGAGCAAGGGCGGCAGAGGCCTGAGGCAGCGGACAAGCGGGCAGTGGCCGGGCCTTCCCGCCAGAGCTGGAATGCAGGCTTTGCCGGCCCAGGTCAGGAGGGCTTCCTGAAGGAAGCAGTGGGGAGGGACAGGGCTGGCCGGAGCCGGGAGAGGAAGTGGCCCTTCGCGGCTGGGCAGGTCCAGGCAACGAGAAGGCAGTGAGGTGACCACGTCCCAGAGTGCAAGGTGCCAGAACCGGCCGTCACCAGGGATCAGACCACGGAGGGCCCCGTGCACCTGAAGAAGTTTGGGCTCTTCCCCAGGTGGCAGGTGGGCCAGCAGCCTGGTGGACGGGGACCCCAGTGCTGCCACACTAGGAGTCACCGGGGAGACAGGGAGAGGGGACAGTGGGGGTGGCCGAGTGCTGGGCGACAGGAAGGAGAAAAGTGCCCGGATGTGGGAGACAGGAGGTGGAGGGACTTGAGATGGGCTTGAGGGGGCTCCCCTGGGACCTGCTGCGTGTGGGGCACCCGGGGGACGTGCACGCGGACACGTCAGCAAGCCGGGGCGTGGGCACGTCAACATCCCAGCCAGCAAAGCTCTGAGGTTCACTGGGGCTTCCATGAGCAGGCTCCTCGGCCGCCCCAAGCTCTGTCTGCTTTGTGGGAGCGCTCCCCAGCACCGACTCCGTGGGTCTCCCCTGCTCCATTCGAAGCCCCCTGGGGACACTTCTGGAGATGGTTCTGATTCTCCTCTGCTGGAGGACCACCCCGCGTGTGACAGTACTCAGTGAACCGAGGGCAGGCGCCCCGTATTTCCCCGCCCCCCTTTCCCTGGAGTCAAGCCAGAGCCCCCCCTCTGGCTCTGCTGCGTTTTGGGGTGATGGTGGTGCAGGCTTTCGGACTGTTCACACAAGCACCCGACAGGGCCTGTTGGCCGGCTGCACCCCCTTTTCAGGGGTGGGGCCCCCAGAGAGGAGCCCGTTCCATCCAGCCTGTGGTGCCCTGATCTCCAGAGGTCAGCAGAGAAGGAGCCGCCCGGGCCCAGGGGGCCCCTCGGAGGGACCCAGGACACAGCACTCCCACCGGGAGACCGTGCCCCTCAGGGTCCCCCTGGACACTGGCACAAAGGACCAAATGTAAAACCGCCGCCCACTCTACTAAGTTAAGCGTGGCAGAAACTCCGTAACTGGGAATGGCGGATTGGTAAAAGTTAAATTGCATCCGAACTCTCTCGGGGGAGAGACACCAACGCACACTCACGAGCACAGCACACAGCCCGCCGCCGCCGCCACAGTCCTCGCGGACACACTCACGTGAGCGAGACGCTGAAGTGGAAGCGCTGCCGGAGGCCGCGGAAGGTGACGAAGGACTGGGGCGGGAAGCTGCGTGTGGTCACCTCGCAGTAGGGCCGCTCGAAGTCGCCGGGGGGGCACACGCAGTGGAAGCCCCCGATGAGCAGGTTCACGCAGGTGCCGCCGTTCTTGCACACGCCGTGGGCGCAGCGGCCGGAGCGCGCATTCACCTCGCAGTGCTCGCCTGCGGTGGGGGAGGGGTGCAGGACGGGGGTCACGCCGTGGCCCGAGGGAGCAGCAGACCAGCCCGGGGCCCCCGAAAGGCACCTGGGGGTCCGCTGCTGAGACGGGCAAGTCACCGGGGGACACAGCGGGGCTGGCCTCCACTGGACCTGTGTCTTCATGGGAAGCATGGCCCCCAGCTCTAGGGGGTGATCAGAGGGTGGGGGTCGGCGGGTTCCCCTAAGCTCCCCCTGGATTTGTCAGGGGCCCGGGTCACACCAGCCCTGTCCCTGTCCCTGTCCCAGGCCGGCTGGGGTCCCCGTTCCCAGCGGGCAGAGAAACTCGCAGCATAGAGCCCTGCTCGGCACCCGATCCCTCGATGGCTGAGCCGGGGGCTCTCTCCCCACGCCCGTGCCCGCTGCAACAGTCGGGCGCCTGAGAGCCGTGACCGAGTCCCTGGAGCGTGCTGGCTGGCATCACACGGCGCCCGGGCCTCCTCCTGGCCGCCTCCCGAGCACAGCCCTGCCCCCCAGCTGAACTCCAGTCTGTTCGATCACACGCGTCTGTCCCACCAGCCTGTGAGCTCACCGGGAGGAGGCTCCACTGTGCCCGTGTCCTCCCTGCAGCCTGACCCCTTGGTGACAGGAGGGCTCCAGAAGCTTCCGCACAGGATGACCAGGCAGCTCAGGCTGACCCCCTGCTCCCCCAGGCCTGTCGGACCCAGGACACTCAGACTGTCAGTGGGGAGGGCCCCTGGGCTCACCCGTGGGTGCTGAGCCGGCCACCAGGCCAGGCGACAGCAGGCTGGCTGGGGGGCCCCTGTGGTCCTGGGCGTTGAGGACGGCCCCCACCCACACAGGGTGGACGCCGCATGCCCCTCACAGACCTGCTGGCCGTCAGCAGCTCCAACAACCAGAAATTCACCCAGAAATTCTCCCATGGACACTCCTTGCCAATGACTGATGTTTAAATGAATGCATTTTAAAATAAAAGTACTCCCTCGCCCCCACAGGGAACCATCCCGGCGTCTGCCCAGCGCTGGGTCCTGGGTCCTCCCGTCGGAGCACAGATCTCATTCCTCTTTAGGGGCCGAGTCGTGTTCCGTGAAGAGCATCCGTCAGAGCCGCAACCGCCGTGTTCCCTGTTCTGTAGTTGATGGGCTACGGTTCTGTTCTACTTCAAATAGCGTTCCAGCACCTGTCTTTGGAAAAGTCACGAAGCGCAGAATGGAAAGCTACCGAGGTCTCCGTGTTGGTCTTGCCCAACTTACACGCCCTCCTGGTACGGCCAGTCCGAGAAGGGTTCCGCATTAAGGAGGACCGAATCTCAAAGGTGTTTTATTTGCATGTAGCTTTGATGAGGTTCAGCACCGTTTTGCATTTTATGCGCAACATCCATTTCCTTTCCTTGGAACGCCCGGTGATTGTTGCGCTCATGTTTCTATCATGTGTCCGACATGAGTACTCACCCCTCAGCCACACTCAGTCACACACACACACACGTGTGCACCCACACGCTCACCCCCACAAACACACACAAAGGAACCAGCACTCCTGGCCCCTTCTGCAGCCTTCTGCAATTCTGTGCGTCAACTTTAGATGCCCTCACAGGCTTCAAGTTCTCTAATCTCTGCTTTCACAATACCGGTGACATTCGGGAGTGTTTGCTAGGCGTCTCGGTGGCCAAGTACAGTGTACGCTGGCAAAGTAAAGCCACCGTGAAAGGACAGGGTGGGGCGTGCTCCCCAAACCGTGACGACAAACAAAGGGAGGCCAGCCGAGCCCTTCCCAGGCACCCCGCCCTGTGGCGTTCCAGAACGTACCACCCGGGCTCCGGTCCAGTGGGTCCGTCGTGCACCCAGGTGAGAGCAACGCCCCCGGGCTGGCTACCGCCGTGCCCAGCTCTGCCTTTGCCATGGACCGGGAAGCCTGGACTCACCCCACCGCCCCCCTGTGCTCCGGAGGCTGGCTGGCCCCACCCGGCCTCCGCCGCATCCTGTAGGAGGCCACTTGTCACCTCGGCCCAGAGGAAGGCAGGTCCCCTGCACAGCCAGGGAGCAAGATCTTCACTGTCCGGAAGAATCTGAATTTGACTTCACCACTGGAGTTCCTGCTTCCAAATGCAGCTTCCAGGGGCGCAGGGCGACCTCGTTGGGAATGGGGCACGCCGGGGGTGGGGGCCCTGCCTCTGGCTGACTTCAGGCATCCGGCATGCCCCCTGCAGGGGGCTGAGGAAGTGAGCGGACCCTCCTCCGGCCACCTGAGGACCTGCTGCTTCTGATGAGCTGCAAACACCACCTCAGTCTCCATGAAGCGGGTGCTTATTTTGCTTCGACTCTGAAGTTACTTTTGTTTCGTTTCAGGTGGGACAGTTGTACTGTCCCCTAGGGCTGCTGCACAGAAGTCCCACAAACCAGGGACTCACACGGCACACGTTCGTTCTCACTCGGTCTGGAGCCAGACGCCCCGCATCCGGGAGCAGATGGGCCAGGCTCCCCGACGCTCTGGGGGCCGGTGCTTCCCGCCTCTTCCGGCCCTGGGGGTGCCCCCCGCTCGTGGACCCACCATCTGGTCTCTGCCTCCATTGTCACATGCGTCCGCCCTTCATCCCGAACGTCCTTCTCCTCTCTCTGTAAGGACCCTGAGCACTGATTCCATCTCAACAACTAACCGACTACACCTGGGAAGACCCTGTTCCCAAGTGAAGTCACGTCTCGAGGCTCCAGACACTGATGTGGGGGGGGGGGGCTCTCGCACACCACAGTGCCCTTTGTGTCTGCCCTAAAATTACGGTCATGGAAAATGCTGGTGGCCGCACACACTGGGACCCGCGGCGCAGCGGCGTGTGACCATGCAGGGGCTATGTCCCCAGGTCCCAAGCCATTCGCCAGGCTCTGGGCTCTGTGCCCTGGGGACAGGCTCTCACCCAGCCCTTTACCCCTCTCTCTGGGCGGGTACGGGGTGGAGCCCCGGGGCCAGGCCCGGGCCAGGCAGCGTCCCACGGCCACGGCCGCCCACGTCTCCCCTGCAGCCCGGCCTCAAACCCGATCTTCCCCTCTGTTCCCCTCGGGGTCTCCCACCTGGAGGGGGGGTCACTGCCTGTTCAGCGAGGCAAACCGAGGGGGCCTGCACCCGGGTCTGCACTTCCACCCCCCACATGACCACAGCAACCTCCTCTCGGGCCTCTGCCCCCCGCCAGCTGCCCAGCGCCTTACACACTGGCTGGCTCACCAGTAACACAGGGCGGGGCTCTTGGGAAGGTCGGCCCAGCTGGCCCAAGCCAAGGGTCACCCCTCCACTCCGTGATGTCCCTCTGCCTGGGGCCTGCTGGCCCTCGGCCACCTGCCCAGACAGCCTACACTCACCGACCCCACACGCTGGACATGGAGTCTGCAGGGTGGCGGTCCATCGGGCCGATGCAGGGGCTCACCACTACTGACCACCAGGACCCAGTGGGCACCCTCCTCCGGTCATGTCTCCTGGCCTCCGTGGATGGCTTCCCTGTGCCTGGCTGTTTCTGGAGGTTCTGCCCACCGGCCAGAGCAGCCCAGGGGCCCAGGACAGACTCCCAATGGGCCCAGGGTCTCCCCTCTACAGAGGACTGGTCACAGCTCTGGGGACACATGTGGGGTGCGGCCACCCCTACTCAGCAGGCTCCGGGGCCGGGGCCAGGTCTGTCTGGGGACCAGATCTGAGACGACTGGGCACACGGTGAGCACCTAACCATCACCTCCGGCGTGGAGGGCATGCGTGACGGCCCAGCACGCAGAGGGGCCGCCAATGACCGGCAGGACCCGAGGGGCCGGGCGCCTGTGAAGTGAAGTCATAACATGCCGGGATTCCCAACGCCAAGCCAACAATGAAAGCTGTGAAAAGCTGTAAAACCGACATAATTCATGCATTTGATTCATATAGGGTTGGAAATATGTTGATGTAATAGACGAAGAATTCTACAGTCAAACACGCCCTTTTAATAAAAGGCAGTGAGAACTCTCGGCGTTTGGGTTTCGGGTGAACTGGGCCGGCTGGGTCAGGGTCTCACATCCGGTTCTGGAGCCTTCAGTCAGGGCCCAGGTGCACGCGGGCGCCTGACCAGGGGTCTCCTGCCCAGTCCACAGCGCCCACCCTGGCTTTGTTTAAACTGTGTGTTAACCCGCTTCTGTGCTCCCTTAAATGTATATATTTCATGCAGTGGTGTGTTAGCAAATCCCACCAGCCAGCCCGGCGGGGGCGCCCTGGTTTGTAGCTCTTGGTCATTTCCATGGGGCACGTCCCCCACCCCCATCACAGCCCACGTCAAACTGCCCCCATGATGTCGCTGAGCGAGGAGTCGGGAGGAGACAGAACACAATGGTTCCTAATTCTGAAATTCCTCTGATCTGAGGTGAGTGATTGGGATCGAGCTGAGTGAGTCCCGTATCTACAGTGTTCATTACACCGCCCTCACGAGAGACAGGGCTTGAATGAAATCTCCGTTCTGGGAGGTGCACTACTATCGAGATTTAACTTTCTCTTTCCAGGAACTCTCACTCTCAATAAACTCGGCCTCCTCCTTTCGTCCCAGTGTTCTGCTTGGGGTGCACGCATGCTCCCGAGTCATTCGAAACTTGGAGGAAAATCCCACCCTCCCTCTACGCCCGCTATTACCGAGGGCCCCACCCCCACGCCCGGATCGGGTTCACCTGGGCAAACCGATACCCCCCTGAATAATGCATGCAGCCCCCCCGGCCCCTGGGATGACAGACAGGGCAGCTCCGGCAGAGCCCCGAACAGAAAACGTGACCCCTCCATGAAAAAAACGCATCACTACAACACAGAAGCTTCCAGCAGCCAAACCCCGAAGCCTCACCCGAGTCCCTGTCACTGGACGCCTGTCCCACACCAGGCTTGGGGGCGAGGCGACACTGTCCGACTGCCCAGGGGCCCCCAGCCAGTGTCAGACACACAGACCCTTGGTTTGAGGCGTCCAGGCCTCCAGAGAAGCCCCCCGCTCCACAGGACTCGAGCCCACAGCTCACAGGCACAGCCACCAGCTCAGGGTCACGAACGGAGCACAGGCCCAGCAACACGCCCCCACCTCAGAAACCGGGACATGGGCGGAGCCCAGAGAATAGAACTCACAACAAAAGGAAATTCTTTACAGGCGAAGGAATCGGGATGGAAAAACAGCGCCCGGGTGGGAGCCTCGCAGCCGGGCTGCACGGGGATGTGTGTGGAAGGCGGGGCGGGGAGGACAGAGATGGGGGCCAGGCAGACAGGGGCACACAGCCGGGCCGAGCCCCCGGGTGGTGGGGAGCTGGGAGGGCGGGGGAGGGGAAGGGCAGTTCAGGTTTGACGACTGGTGTTTTTCAGCAAGGAGACAAATTGCCTCCAGTCCTAAGAAACAGCTAAGGGACTGGGACTAGAAAAGCCCGAATTTCCGAAGGCCGTGGGAAGCGTGGGAAGTGTGCGCCCAGATCGGGATGCACGTGGGGCGCGGAGGGCCCAGCACACCCCCTGACGCGGCAGCCTGAAGACCACCCCACCCTGTGGAAGCCCGTCCCTACTCGGAAGTTGAGCCCGTTGTCCAGGTGTTCACCCTCACAGAGACACGCTGTGGCCACTGTCTAGACCTGCTCCAGCAGGGGCGGCACAAGGTCCCAGGCAAAGGACAGGCACCTGAGGGTGCCTGAGAGGGGGTGGCTGCGTCCCCAATGACTCAACACTGAAAATGCGCCCACTGGTCCTCCGGCCCCCGCGGGCCTCAGCACCCCTGCAGCCCCTGCCCCTCCCCCCACCATGCCACTGCCTGGGACGGAGATTTTCAAGCAAGATCCTGACCAGGGCCTCAGTTTCCCTGGCTGTACTCCCTCCCAGACGGCAGGAGTGCTGTTTCTTGCCCTGCACGTGGGGAAGGCTGGTGTCCGGCAGCAGTGAGCGAATTCCGCAAAGCCCCACGGTGAGCCCTTGGCCCCCGGGGCTCCTGAGGCTGGGGCCACCCCCCTTCTCTCTCCCCTGCCCCAGCTGCCTGACACACCTCTCCTCTCAACTTTGTTTGACTTTCTCACCACCTGGGGGAGCCCAGACACCTGCCGGGCCCTCCCCTCCCAGGCCACCAAGCCCCCACCTCCAGCACCGTGTCGCACCTGCAGGGAGGGAAGGCGGAAGCTGGGGCCCCCGCAGGCTGGTCCTGGGTGGGGCCTTCTTACTGTGACTTTGGTATTGTCCTTGGACCAAATTCCCAGAACCCCGAACACACCCATTTTAAAAACATAAATTAAAAGTGCATTCCAGCAGAAAAAAAGACTCCCCTGAACCTGCAGTTTGGCGGATCCTGAAGGAGGCCCTGCAGGTCTGGGGGCCGGACCCTCTCCCCTGGACGAGCTGTGGGCGGTTTCACCTCCCGGCACTCACTGCAGAGGGTCCTGGCCAGCCAGTCCCAGCCCCGCCCACGCTGGGGACCTGTCCTTTCAGCCCAGGGGGCTCGGCCCGCCCTCCACTCCTCTCGCTCACGGTGAGGTGGGGGCACAGAAAATGACCAGCCCCCAAGTCAGCTACACCATGGCCCTGAAAGACTTCCAACCCGGGAGGACAGAGTGGGGGGGGGCAGCAGGGTTCTGGGCTCAATCCCGCCGGGCAGGCAAAGACAACCTTGGTGGCATGGGGCCCCAGCAGCTGTGCCTCGAGGCTGGGAGGGGCGCCCCCTCCCTGCGCTATCGGTTAGGTGGGGACTGGAGCCAACTCTCAAACAGCGACGTGCCCCGGCGCAGCTGGAATGCTAACCAACACCCCCATCACGGAACAAGACAGCGGCTCAGCCCCCGCGGTGCAGACCCCCCTTCCTGCCCGGAGAGGGGGCAGCCACTGGGGCCAGGTCCACGGCCAGACCGAGAACGTGCATTCCTGCCTCATCACCTGGAGTCACAGGGCAGCCCAGTGGCCCTGCTCGCCACTGGCCCCCCCTCCAGCTGTAACGGCAGCTCCGTCTCCTAAGTCTGCCCCCCACCGCCAGCCTGCAGACCCCCGCCCAGGAGAGCCAGAGGGAGACAGCCACTCGTCCACATGACTCAGAGGACCCAGGTGTGGGTGCCCGGGCCCGGCCCCCAGCCACTCCCGTGCCTCCAGAGAAACAGTGGGTGCAGCCAACCCCCCCATTGGTGCCCATGTCCAAGGCCTGGGTCACTCATTCCTGCCGCAAATACGTGCTGAGCGCTGAGGGGCCAGGCCCAGTGGGAGCCAGGGGCCTGGTCGGCAGGCCCCCACGATGTCCACACCCTCCTTCCCGGCAGCCTGAGGACAGGTGACCTCAGGGCACTAGGGGCTTCGCAGGGGCTGGTTCAGACCGGGACTCTGATGTGGGAGGCGACTTGGAGGTGCTGGGGGCCTGAGGCAACGGCAAGGTCCCCAGGAGAGGGAGGGGGACGAGGGTCCGGAATAGGACCTGTGGCCACGGAGGATGAGCCGGCTGCCGCCACGCTGGGCGCTCAGAGCCTGCGGAGGGGACCCACGCAGAACCAGCCCAGGAGCCTCTGCCCAACTCCGATGGCACAGGGGGGCCTCAGGAGGGGTCCGGACTGTGCGAGGTGTGTCTTCAGCCGCTTCTCCAGCCAAGGTCAGACTTGTGGTGCCGGCTTTTGTTTCTGGTTGACTCATCCCTCATGCCCAGAACGACCCGAGTGGGACATGGAGCTCGCTTCCCTGCTCTCGAGTTCAAATCTCCAACAGGCAAACGAGCCACGGAGCCTGTCCCCACCCAGTGTGTCCTCTGGCCCCGGTGAACAAATGCTGGACAAGCCAGGTGACAAGAAGTGGCCGCTGTCCAGCAGAGCCTTGAGCTGGTGAAACTGGGTCCCCCAAATCGCACGCCCCAGGCCTGAGCCCGGGAGCCAGTGACGGCCACCGTATTTGGAAGCAGGCTCTTGCTGATGGGACCAGGCGAGAATGAGATGACACTGGGTGAGCAGGGCCTGGTGCAGTGACCGGTGTCCTTGCAGGAAAAGGAGGGAAGGACTCTGAGGGGACACAGACAGGGAGGAGACCGTGAGAGGACAGGGGCCGAGACTGGCCTGCCGCAGACGCCAGGGAACTTGAGGGTTGCCCGGGGCCACGGAAGCTAGGAAGGGGCAGGCAGGACCGCCCCCTGGAGCATCCGGGGGAGCGTGAGTGAGCCCGCACCCTCATTTCGGCCTTCGCCTCCTGAACCCGGAGAGAGTCGGTCTCCGCAGTTTTCAGCCCCCAGGTCTGTGGCCTCCAATACAGCAGCCTGGGACGCTCATGCAGCCCCGGGGAGAAACGCAGGTCGCTCTGGGGTTCCACCTTGTCCCCACGGCAGTTGGCTGTCCTGTGCACTCTGCCCAGCGGGGGGAGGGGCTGATGCAGCCAGAGCCCCGGATCTGGGGGTGGGGGATGGGTGGGAACTGCGCAGAGAGCTCCTAGGAGGTGCTGGCTGAGTGCATCCACACCACCGCCTCTGTCAGCGACCTTCCAGGGAAAGAAAGTGGCCCAGGAGCCAACCGAACCGCAGAGGCAGGACTCCGCCTGCTTTATCTGAGCACTTAGTTCCAGACTAGGTCTCGCTTTCCATTCTGAACCGGAAGAGCTCCCTGGTTTAAGCACCAGACTCGACGTGAGGACGGATGCTTGGGAGCAGGGCTTTAACCCTGCACCTCTGCAGCCTCGAGTCCCCGAGTCCTGGGGCCGTCCCTCCACAGGGGAGGGCACAGCTCGGAGCCCACGTGACACTTTGAACATGGACGCACGGGGTTCAGCCCGGGATCACTCTGGGAGTTCGTCGTAGGTACCATGACAGTGGAAATACGTTACCGTGGGGGACAGCCAGGGTCCCAGGGAATCCCTCACACAGGACAGCTGGGCGTCCCCTCCTGGGGGAGCTGGTACGAAGCTCTAAGCCGGCCTCGCTGACACTCTCCTGAGTGGCTACAGACCTGCGGGCCCCCCAGCCTGGTCACACCCCAGCTGAACCGCTGCCGTCGTGACACGGTGTCTGTCCCCTGGGACAGGGGGCTTGGAAGCCCCGGGATGCCTCCCAGAGGCAGCACGGTTTGCGGGGGTCCCCAAAACCCCTCTGGGAGCCGCAGGCTGCCCGGGGGGCTATAGAGGCTCAAGAATAAACGCCCAGGAGGCACCGGGGGCTGCTGCACGGTGGGAGCCACGCCAGGCCTCCCCTCCAACACGCCTCCTCGGGACTGTGCCCTGTGGGCAGACCCAGCCTGGCCCGAGATGAGATCGGGCCTGTGTCTCCACAGTGGGAGGGACGGCGCCCTGAGACAGAGGGGCAGGGCCTGCCCGGGCACTCGGCGGAGTCACACACCGCCGTGCAGTGAGCACGGGGCCCGCCCCGGCTAGAACCGAACTGCCACGGTCATCCTGGGGTCCGCACAGAAAGGGGCAAAGGAACAAAGGGTGTCCTGTCCTCTCCAGCGCGATGACAAGAGCAGCAAAGTGCTCGGGTCAGCGTGAGGAACGAGCCCGTTAACCCCTGACCCCCCGGCCTGAGGGACAGGGAGGTCAGCAAATGACCCTCAGGGAGAGAGGGGAGCCACCAACACATAAACACGACCCCCAGGAAGCCCGGAGGGACAGGGACGATGGCACCCGAGGAAGCGGGACCCCTTCCAGAAACTTCCGGGAGCAGGGGTGGCTCTGTGGGGGGTTCTGAGGGAGGCAGCGAGCGGGGACAGCTCTCCCGGGACCTCGGAACCTCCCCCAGGCCAAGGCGGACTCAGGACCCACGGGAGCGCCGACAGGGGCATCTCTGAGCCCACGGACCCTCCCTCCGCCCACCAAGCTGGCGTTGGCAGCACAGGAAGCTGCCGGAACGCCAGGCCCCGGCTCGGCTTACCCGGAGCACGTAATTAGACCCTCACGACGACAGCGCCGCTTTCACCAGGAAGAAATGGGCTCAATTACCTCCACGCAGGAGAGCAAGGGCTTCAAAGGAAGAGAGGAAGGAAGAGAGGAAGGAGCCAAGGAGCGGAAATCGGCCCGAATCAGCCCATCTCCGAGGGAAACACACACCCTCGTCTCAGCGCCCGAGACGCTCCGATTCGCCCCCCAGCCTCCCTACCAGGCCAGCGGGACTTCTGGCAATGACAGGCCAGGCCGTCTCCTGGTCATTATTTACGACTCCCGAGATGAAAACGAGATTTGAGAACTTGGGGAGCTCACAGATCAACCCCTCTTTGCAGAGGACCTGGGCATCTGTGGGTCCCTAGCAGCCTCGGTTTACCCTGCCCAGACCCAGGCCCGCTGCTGCGGTCCACCAGGTGGTGCTGGGACCCTCGACCCTGTTAGACCCCAGCCTAGGCCCCCCACCAGAGCAGGGGCTGCTGGAGGGTCTCCCCCACCAGGGCCCCATGGACACGTCTCGTCCAGGGAAAGGGCCAACCTCACGGCTCGGCGTGGGCGGCCCACCGATCGGGCCAGTGCGAGCTGGGGGGACACACAGCAGGTACCCGATCAATCCCCGTGTGGTAGGACGGTGACGGCTCCCTGGAGTGAGGTGGGCCCGTCCCGGGGGTCCCAGGACACACCACTTCCACAGCGGCGGAGAGGCCGGCTCCACACCGTGAAGTGGGGAGGGACAGCAACCTTCCCAGTGGTGACCTCCTCACAGCATGGTGCCACTAACACTTGGGGGGGCGTCCAGGTCTCCTGGGCAGAACCAGAGCCCCCTCCCCAGCCCCCGACAAACTCAAGAAGGGAGGAAGGGGCCAGGGGTCTCCCTCGTGTTCCCCGCTCACCACCGAGCCCCAGTGCAGCCAGGAATTCGGGTTAACAACACTCACTGAGTGAGACAGTGGGGAGAGACCTGCGGACCCGACTGGAAGGACAGAAGGACAGCTGGGGGGACAGAAGGACAGCTGGCCGCTGACGGCAGGGCCGGGGAGGACGTGGGCCAGGTAATCGCGCGCCTTCACCGCCCCTGGGCTGTTCCCCCCAGATGAAAACCGGACGATTTGGCAAGCTGGGGTGCACACCCCCTTCCCAGGCTGCCAGACCCGATCCCTCGGGCGGCCGCCCCTCCTGTCTGACGGGAGCTCAGGGCACAGCTGCCGCCTGCTTCCTCCAGGGCCCAGCCCGGCTCCCTGGCTCTTCCGGCTTCAGAACTGCCTGCTAATGCCGTAAACCCGTCTGAGCTCGGTAAACTCAGGCCGCACGGGCGGACGACGGCTTCCCAGCCATTCACCTAAAGCAGGGACACAGCAGACAGTCGCAGGAAGAAGCTCAAAGCCACCCCACCGTGTGAATCCAGCCCCGCTGATCCCCAGACGGCTCCCTGAAAAGCCAGCCAGCGTGTAGTGGGGCCACCGCAAGCTCCTTCTGCAAGTGCCCCCGTGCCCCCCGCTCCCCGTGCGTGGGGGCGGCGAAGACAAGGCAGGAACTCGAGGCTGTGTGCTGCTTTGGGCGGGCTTGCGTTTTTAAAATCAGCCTGGGCCGCCTAGGACGCCGCCCTGTTTGCTCTGGGTCCCGGTGACTGCAGGAGCGGTTCCCGGCAGAGAAGGTGAGTCATCTCTGCGGTGACAGCCGGGTGTGAAAGCTGGGACCTCGTTCCAGGCCCCAGTGATCACCGGCTCTGACTTCCATCCCCGACTTCGGCTGTGCTGCCGGCCGAGACCAGAGGCCCGAATCCTCCGGGAAGAAGTGCCTTCCGCGGAAGCCACCTCCGAGGAGCATAGCCAGGCACGCAGACCTTCCCCAGGAGAAGTCTGTTCTCACAAGTGACAGATGCCACTTGGGTCTGGGGGACCTCAGAGCCGTTGTCGGGAAAAGGGAACAGGCGGACACCCCGGCCCGGGGCCTGTGTCCCCAGCAGGGCAGTGGACAAAGGAAACCCCGTCCCCGAGAACCCTGAGATGTGTGAGTCTGGGGCCTCGGGCGGGGCAGAGGGGCCCGCAGCCCCCCCCTCCCCCGACCAGCCGCGCCCGCGGGGCCCTCGCGGGCGGCACCTACCTGTGAAGCCCTCCGCACACTCGCAGCTGTAGCCGCCCTCGCGGCGGCGGCAGCGGCCGTTGGCGCCGCAGGGGCCGGAGTAGCACAGGTCGATCTCCGTCTCACAGTAGTCGCCGGTGAAGCCGGGCGGGCAGCGGCAGCGCAGGCCGGTGATGGGGTGGATGGGCCGGAAGAGCACGGTGGTGGAGCTGATGAAGGGCGCCGAGCTGTCGAACTTGAGCACCGACACGCACTTCATGTAGTTCTCGCAGGGCTCGCGCAGACAGATGTTGTCGTCGAAGGGCAGCACGCGCTGGGCGGACACGGCGGTCAGCAGCGTGCGGTTCAGGTAGATCTGCTCCTGCAGGTCCTCCGAGGGGAAGAACCGGCCGCGCACGCCGCCGGGGAGCAGCGCGGAGAAGGTCACGTTCAGGATGTTGGCGCTGACGTCCGTGTCGTTCTGGATGTTGAACACGAAGACGGCGTCCTTGGGGGTGGACAGCACCGCGGCCACCCCCTCCACGAACAGGGACAGCAGCGGGGACAGGAACTTCTCCTGCGACATGTTCTCCAGGCGGACGGTGATGCTGTTGGTCAGCATGTCGTCCGTGATGATGGTGACCCTCAGGGTGCAGAGTGCCGTGACGCTGTGGACGCCATCTGCGAGACACAAGCGGGGGCGGGTCACACGGTGCCTGCCCATGGGAGGCCCAGTCCCACCTGCGAGCCACCCCCGTGTTCCTCTCCCTCCCTCCACACCGGCTTCCGAAAGCCCAGCCCCCCCCACATCCCTCCTGCTCAGAAACCGCTCAGTGAGACATCCCACGGCCACCCTGATCCAGCCCCTGGTCACCCTGAGACCCCCCACTCACTCCGCTCCAGGCACGTGGGGACCCTGAGCCCCAGTTTTGTGCCTCTGCAGCTGTTCCAGCCACCAGGAGACCCCACCCCTTGTCCTGCCCGTCACACTGGCCCAGCTCGGACCCCCCCAGTGTTGAGGACCGTCCCACCCAGGCGCGCCTGGGCGGGCTGCAGCGAAGGTCCCTCCTCCCGCCTCATCTCTGTGTGCCCAGCACCCAGGACACGCTTGGCAACACGGGGTGGGAGATGGACACATCTCAGCCAAAGCAAGCAAACGAGTCGTGAGACGTGGATTTCTGAGACAGAAAAGGACAGGATGTTTTGGTTCCAGGGCTGAGCACCATCGGCTCTGAGCCCAGAACCAAGGGGTTGTCCAAGGCTGGCCCCAGGGGCTCCCCAGGACGGCGAGGGGGCAGCCGTCAGCCTTCCCAGCACCTGACCAGCACGGCGCCCCCCTACACAGAGGACCTTCACCCACCTCCCAGGCCCACTTCTAACGCACCGAGGGACTCGAGAAAACCTGCAAAGCCACATCCTTGTGACTCTGCTCAGATCAGTGTCCCTGCAGCCAGACCCGCACCCTTCCCCTCCCCCCAGCGTGGCTCCCTGCCTGTGTCCCCCATTTCTGTACAGCCCTCCACCCTCGTGAAGCACAAAGCAAACAATGGAGGAATGGAACCGCACCCCACAAATCCCAAGACACTGGGCGCTCGGGGGGCGGGGGACGGTCGCAGTGACAGATTCCGAGAAAACCGGCATCACCCACGGGACGGGTGAGAAAAGCTGAGACACCGGCCCCCTTGTGCCTGAGAACATGAGCCCCCGCTCCCCGCAGGGCGCCCCGTCACTGCCACAGCCAGGCCTCGTGGATCTGACCACATGCGTGACCTGGGCAAGGGGAGGGGACCCCAAGGCTGGTCTCAGACCCAGGGGCCCGTCCAGCAGAGGCTGCTCTGTCTGCAGCCCAGACCCCGTCTGCCGCTCACATGCCAGGGACCCATGGTGACTGTGGACAAGGAGTGAGAGAAGTAAACACAGGCGAGAGAAAATGGCAAAGCCCGAGGGGTCCACGGGCCCTTCCTCCTCCTCCCCGGTGGGGGGGGCGGCGGGGGGACGGACCTTCGACTGCCTCTGCCTCCCTCCGCAGTCCCAGCGGCCTCCTCGTGGCCCCAACAACACCTAGAATAAGACCGGCGCCGCTGACCCCATGTCACCCTCCCTCTCCTCGTCGTAGTGACACCTCCATGTCACCAGGCTCCCTCCCTCTGCCCCAGGGCCTTCCAGCACCTTGTCCTCTGCCGGGAGCGCTGGCCTCCTCGTCCGTTGCAGCTGGTTTTATTCTTACTTGTTCATCTCTGTCCGACCCCCCCCCCCCCAGTTCCTTCCAAGATGACGAACCGTCCCAGACACTTTGTGCCTGGACACAGCGAATCTGCTTTGTGATTGTTGCCCAGGCTGGATTTCTGACCCAGGGAGCTGTCCATGAGTCACGGTGTGAAAGAGACAGAACAGATGGCAGAGTGTGCACCCGTGGGACCCTCGTGGGCAGGTGCCTCCTGCAGACCCCAGACCAGGCACCCAAGGAGGTGCAGCCTTCGGGGGTAACGGCTGTCCGTGGTCACGACCCCTCCGGAGGGCCCACCCCCGGGGGCAGAGGCCCTGGGCTGCATGTGCAAGACGCGGCGCTGACGCGGGAGGAGGGGGAGGGTGGGTCTCCGAGGACGGGTGGGGCCCCTCCCAAAGGGAGAAATGGCCCTCCAGCGAGGCCTGGCACCAGCGGTCCACGGAGGCCGTGGCTGTCCGGGGCTGCCCAGACTCTCCCGTGGGTCTGGGGGCCAGGCGCCCCAGCCCGGGGGACGCAGAGCGGTTCTTCCTGGAGGCTCCGTTCTGTGGCTCCGTTCCGTGGCTCTCTTGTGGTGGCCGGCAGTCCTGGCGTTCCTTGGCGAGCAGACGCGTCCCTCCCACCTCTGCCCCTCGCCTGTGGTCTCCTGGTGTGTCCCCCAGGTGTGGGGTGAGGGCCGGCCCGAACCCCGGCGAGCCCTCTCGGAGCTTTCCTCGGCTGCACCTGCTCGGGCCCACCCCCAATACCGCCGCACGGAGGCGCCAGGGGGACGGGAGCCGGACTGGCGGGCCTGGGGTGGGGCGGCTCCGGTGCCGCCGGCCTCCCGGCTTTGGCGGGCGGACACAGGGCAAGCGCCTTGTGCCGTGGCCCAGCCCCGCCCAGGGGGCCCTGCACCGACGTTCCTATCGGGCTCGCATCGCCGAGACCCTACTCAGCCCAGCATCTGGTTTCTCTTCTTCGTGGGCAGAAAATCTGAGCCTGGAACCTGCGCCTCGGGACACAGGCTCCTCACGTCCCACGAGCGTTCAGGGGACGGAGGGGACAGATGCTGGTGTCAGGCCAGGCGGGCACACAGGCTGGTGAAGAGGCTGCTCGGCAGATGTAGCACAAACCCCAGATGGACTCGCACTGGCCCTCGATGCTTTGTTGACCCGGCGGCCCCCACCTGGCAGGCATCGTCCAGGTGTGGCTGCAGAGGCGGCGCGGCTCTGCCTGGCACTTCCCTGTCCCCGTGTTTGCCAAGACGGGGAGGGAGGGCCCTCTGACCTCCCCTGGCAGCCCAGGCCCTGGTTTCTCCTGGTCTGGAGCCCAAGTCCTCACCTCCCCCCTTGGCCACGAGGGACCCCACCGGCTCCCGTGAAGTGCCGGGCTCCTGCCCAGGCAGCTGTCCACACCGCAGACAGACCCTTGAACATGGGAGGGTCACCTGCCACGGCAAAAACACGCCACCTCCAGCTTCGGGGGGGGCCACGCCGAGAGTCGCCAGACTCTTCTGCCGTCCTGGTTTCCGTGCATTTCAAGTACCAACAGAAGAATCTGCAGGAACCCGGAAGCCTGACCTCACTCCCCGCCCTGCTGGTGAGGGTGGCGGCGGCCAGGCTGACCCAGGCTCTGCCACCAGGAGGCCGGCCATGGCCTCCGAGCCTCCTGGCGGCCTCCCCACCACCCCTCCGCCCTGCTGCCCCATCCTGGGACCCGGGCCAAGATCCCAGAGGCCAAGATCAATCGCCAAAACAGATTTAAAAGAACCGGTGAGCAACTGGGCGCCTGGCCTTCTCCTCAGCCAAAGGGCACCTTCCAGCAGGACCATGTGGCCCGGCCACCTGCCGAGGACACCCCCGTGCTCTCCAGCCCTGGACACAGCCCTGGGGAGTGCGGGCAGGGCGTCATCTCTCACACACACTGACCCCGCCGCCTGTCGGCCGCTGAGCCCGAGGGCGCTCGGCCAGGCCTCCACCTCCACCAGCACCGGCGAGCAGCGCTCCCGCCTCCCGGACAGTCCAGCGGTGGTGGCCTTGCCCGTCTCCCGGAGAGGGGTGACAGGTGGGTGAGTGCACGCGTGTGCCGCCTCTCCGCCTCGCTTCTGACCTGGAGCGCTGCCCATGTCGCCCGCATGGGTGGACAGTGCTTCGTCTGCTACTGGAAGCTTCCATTTCTCTGACGTGACCCCCCAGACCCTTGTCTGACCCTCAACCACCCAGGCTTGTCAGCTGTGCCTCCGAATGCTGGCTGCGTCTGGGGACCACCGGAGACAAGGCCCCGGACCGCGCTGTGCCTCGGTTTCCCCATCAGCTAACCCGAGACGACAGGGTCCCAGACCCCTCGAGGTGTGTGACGACGTCACAGTCACATGAGTCTCTCTCCTGCTTCTCCTGTGGCCCTGTGATGGGCAGAGCAGCTTCTGCGGCCCCGTGATGAGGGACTTGGGGCCCAGGGGTGCCCAGGACACGCAGCCCTGGAGTCACAGGGACCCGCGTCCCGATCCTCCTGAAATGGCACAGGGAGGCTGGGCCACCCCCCACCCCCACCCCGCTCTGCTGTCCACAGGCACTTTTGAGAGGGAAAGTGATTATTAACTGCAGAGGCTTAATGAGGAGAAGGAGCCGCCAGGACCTCGATACCAATAATTTGTACCTATTAAGAGCAAATGGGTAACAACAAAGGTGCCTGGAGCAGCAGCCTCAGACACTGTTTCCTTTGCCTCCAGGAAAGTAAACTCAAGGGAGCACAGGGCCCTCGGGCGGGACGCAGGCAGAGGTCCCGCTCCACTGCCCGCTCCCCACCTGACCCGGCTGCAGGGCAGGGCCTGAGGCACTTCAGCCCAAACACTTGGGGGTGACAGAGACAGGGCTGCCGGCGGGCGGGGACAAGGGGCCTGGCGTCCCCATGGCCCTCCTGCCTGGCTGCTCGCCCCTTGCAGGGGACAGCCCCACGCCCCCAGCCCGGCTCAGCCCCCAGCAGCAGTTTCAGCAGCCTTGGCCTCCTGCAAGGGACAGGGGGCTCAGCATGGGATGGGGACTGGAGGGGCCACCTCCTGACCCGGAAATGTCTCCCCACTCACTGTCACTGCTTCTGAGACGCGAATGCCACTGAGGGGCTTTGCTGAACCCCTGACACCTCCGGTCGGACAGGAGGTGGGGCCGCCCAGGACGGCCTGAGGCAGGACTGCCCCGCCGTGCCCACTCTGGTCAGGCAGGAGGTACGGCCGGCAGTGTCCCTATGGCCATCGGAGACACTGGAGTGGGCCCTCAGGGATGTCACCCACACGCTGCCAGGCGAGGGGCGGCACCGGGCCTGGACCCCCGCTCTCTGTGGGGACAGCCACCCACGGATCTTCTTCGCCACTTTCAGGGACCCCCTCCCTCCAGGTGAGTGAAGAGCCAGCGAGTCATTCTCTTTTAGAGAAAAGCTCAAATATTGGCCCAGACGGCTGTTAATTTGTAGCTTACATCGTAACGTCTGAGAACAGAAAAGGGGGGTGTTCTTTTTTTTCCTGGTTAAATATTTGCTAAGAAAATTCCAATCCTGAATTTCAAGAGGCTGAGTCAGCATGAGGTTGGACGGTGAGAATAGGCTTGAGATGATTAACCAGAGGCCTCCGTGGACGCAGCCGGAGAAAACCTCAGCCAGGGGAACTCGAGCTGGGGCGCCCGCTCTTCTCGCCGTTGTTCCACCACCGACACACAAGCCTTCCTGCGACTGAGTCTCCTTTCAGGCCTCTGTGCCCCCTGCACCCCCAGATGGGGAGCTCAGCCCAGAGTCTCCAGTGGCAGCCGAAAACTCTTCCCCACCTGGACCTGGTTCTCGCGGGAGAGCAGCCTGCGCCCCCCCCACACATTTGTCCTGCACTGGCCGCCTTCCTCTGCCTTTGTTAGCACCCCCCCGCCCCCCCACTGCCTGTCATTAACAAGCAGCAGGCCCATTCTGAGGTCTGCGGGTGAGGAGATGCGAGGAGGCTCAGAACGGCACTCGGACGGCACGAGGCCCGTGGGGCAGCGTCCGTCTGGCTCACTGTCGGGGAGCTGGACGGGAGGGGACAGCCTGGCGAAGCTGACGATAACGCCTGGCTGGCTGACACCTTCCCTGTCGTAACACGGGTCTGGTGCTCCAAACTGCCGAGGGGCTGAGGCTGCGTCTCCCAGACTGGCAGTGGGCACCGCTCCCGGTCTGTGCCCAGCTACGTCTGCACCCCGGGTTCACGGGGGTGGGCGGTACCATTGTGTCCGCAGAATGGACCAGACCTGGAGTGGTCTGGATGCCCTCGGGCAGACAGGGACACAGGACCGGGTTCTGCTTCGGGGAACCGCTGTGGGACGTTATCATAAGACAATGACCCCTTCGCCTGCCCAGTCTATTCCCGATCTTCACACACCTTCATGTTTCAGGTCCTTCACAAAGTCCCATGAGCGCACAGTCCACACGGAATGTTCGCTGCAATGCGTCCTGGCCCGATACCCGCTGCACCCCTACCTGTCGGCCGCTGTTCCCTGTGGCAGCTGGGTCCCCTCTCTGTTCCCCCGCCACAGGCCACCTGGCTCCCAGGAGGGGTCTCCACTGAGCACCTACTGTGCACGTGGCCCGGCCCCCCGGCCCCACCCACCCTCCATTTAATGCCCCCTCACACTCACAGACACACCCACACGTGCACACTGACACACTTGTGCACACACACATACTTGCACTCGTGCACACTCACATACACACTCACACAGTCCCACTCGTGCACACTTGCACACACTGCCCAGCTTCCGAAGGAGAGTCCCTGCTCCAAGTTCTCTCCCGGTGCCGTGTGCCCGGGTCCCCACGGACGGAAGAGATCGGACTAGTATCAGATACCCTGTTACTGAGTGATTAAGAGACAACCTAAAAGTAGCCCATTGGAGCCCCTCCGCCGTGCCCTGGGGTCCGGAGAAGGACGTGTAAGTTTGCCGGGACACCACTGGGGACTCGTTTACAGTCCACGATAATGAGAGATGATTACGGCAGCGATTCCTTTAAAGACCCAAATCTGCAGCCCAAACACAGAGAAGCTAATTAGAATTGTCCTCCCTCGATAATTCGGCGAATGTGCACATTCGTCGAATGTGTGCCAGGACCAGGTCTGGCAGCGGAGAGGGAGCCCCCAGCCCTGCCCTCCGGGCGGCCACAGCCAGGCCGGGCGACAGATGGGCCTCAGACAAGCGCTGTGTGAAAGTGTCCTGGGGGACGTCCAGGGTGAGAGTGGCAGGTGGGGGAGGGGCGCCTGGGGCAGTGGCAGGTGGGGGAGGGGCGCCTGGGGGCAGTGGCAGGTGGCCGTCCTGAGCTTCGGCTGCAGGAGGACCACCGGCCACTTGGGGTGCGAAGCGCAGCCAAGCCAGGGTTTGTGGTCAGCATGTGCCCCGGGCCAGTGTCCCGGGCCGGTGTCCACCTGTCCCTCGCCTCACCTGTGACAATGGCCGCTGTGGGGCCTTCCCCCGGACACGAAGCAGAGATACACTGCAGGCCGGCAATCCCCTCCCAAACTCAAGGGCACAGCGGCCAGCAGGGACGCGTGTGTCCCAGGTGTTCCTGGGAGATCGGCGGCTGAGCCACTGTGTGCAGCACGGGGAAACGTGGCCTGTGGGGCACCCACGGAGGCCCCAGAGAATTGTGCGCGTACACGTGTGTGCACATGTGTGTGCACGTGTGCGGGCCCGATGGGCCTGTCAAAGGGGAGTGTGGCTCTAACCACCTGGGTCCCTGACCCACGGCCGGCCCCTGAGAAGGGCGGACGCTTGAAGACAGGCCTGCCTGGCACCAGGGGCTCAGTGCCACCCAGGAGGAGCCCGGGCAGAGGCAAAGCCACGGGGAGACGAAGGCTCTGAGGACACTCACAGAGTCCCTGGAGCGCAGGCACGGTCCCCATTCCCGCTGGCCAACGGGGGCCCTCAGAAGCACAGACCCTGGGCTCTCCTTCACGTCCGACAGGACAGGACCCGAGGAGAGATTTTCCAAGCTCCCCAGAGAGGCTGTGGCCCAGCTGGGCTCCTGCAACCCAACCTGCAGCCCCCACTCAAAGGTTCCAGTTTTTGGTCTAATCGTGTCATGTCACAGTGAGCGTCCAGGCAAAGACACCCCTCACCCGTGCCCTCTGGGGCTATGACCACCGGTGACATGGGGTGCGGGGCCTCTCCCTCGGCTGCTTCTGGAACACCTGCTGTAGCCTGTAGACGTGGGGGGCGGGCAGTGGGGTTCACTCTTCAAACAACAGAAAAATCTACCCCAAACTCCTGCAGACGCCTGTCCTCAGGCACAGCCGGGTTCCCGGCGGCACCCCATCCTCACGGCCCCGCCCACTGCTGGGCCTCCGCCCAGCCTGTGCCCACCCTCCTCCTCCCAGGGCCCTAGTGAGGCAGCTGCATTTGCCCCGTTTCATATGCCAGGCCCCGGGGAGCAGGAGGTTAACTGACTGGCTCATGGTCGCTGGGCTGGTTACTGACGTGCCAAAATGCAAACCCAGGTCCGAGGGGGAGCGCTGGGCCCCTGCTGCGTCCCCCCACACCCAGAGTGGGACCCGCCCGCAGCACAGAGTGGAAACCCAGGCCGCGCACAGCCTCCGAGGCCGGGCTGCTCCTCCCGGGCCCCGCAGACGCTCGCACCCGGGCGCTCTCTGTTGCGAGGGGGGTCCCCTGCGTGAAGGACGCTGAGCAGCGTCCCTGCGGGTCTCTAGATGCCAGTAACACTCTCCCGTCCCCACTGGGACAGCAAAAATGTCTCCAGGCATCACCAAATGTCTTGAGGGCTTGGGGCACAAAATCACCCCCATCTGAGAACCACTGTAATTTGAAAAAACGGAGGTTTTTTCTTTTAAGTTTCTCTTGCAAACTAGCAAAGAGGAGAAAGATGAGGTCCATTTGTTCTTACGCGGGCACGTGAGGCTGAGCTAAAATGCACACGGGGCCTGGTGTCCCGGCACCAGGCTGGGCAGCCTGGAGGCAGACTCGAAGGGGGTGGCGGACCGCCAGGATCCACGGTGGCCAAAGCCCGACGTCCGCCCCCGGGACACTGCCCAGGCTGCAGGCAGATGCGGGAATGAGGCTGGGAATGAGCCGGGGGCTGCAGACAGACAGACGGCCGTGCCCGCGGGCCAGTCCTGTCGCAAAGCGGAAGGTCCACTTCTCATTGCAAAATTCACCTTGACAACACGTTGGCCGCCAGTGGTCTTGGTTACACTCGTCTGCATTATTGATACAAAGAAGCCTCGGGGAGCAGAGGGAGTTTCCACTCAGAAACAGCCCCGCATCAGGCCCCAGCAGGAGTCCTCCTGCCCTAACTCCAAGGAGCAAAACGGCCTCTTTACGACTCTGGTCCACGGAACAGAGGCCTGCTTTCCGGAGCCAGGACCTGCTGTTGTTCCTGCCAAGATGCAGTTCCTTCCAGACTAGACATAACTCCCGGTATCAGGACGAGAGATTAAAAGGTAGACATAATAAACACGGAAAACATGGAACATTTCTTGGGAAAAAAGAACCTAAGAAAACAGACTAAAAACCAAATCCTTTCCAGCCAACCAGAGCACCACCTGCCCCCGAGGTAACCCTCCCCTCCCAACCCTGCAGGAATCTCGATTGCCCCCAGGGAGCGCGGAGGGAGGGGCTTGTCCCTCTACAAAGCCTTGGGGCCCCACACCCGCCCGTTCCAGGCAGAGCTACAGACTGGGCCCCAAGGTGATGTGACCTTGGGGCGCCCAGGTGCTTGGAAGAACCTTGAGGAACCACCGCATCGGCCCCTCGCCATCAGGGGCAGGACCTGCTGGGTTCAAGGATAGATCAGACCCAGCGGATCAGAAAGTCAGGAGACCACATTCAGAATAAAGCATATAAGGGGAAAAAAACGGCCCAGAATCATCCTCCAGGAGTGTCATTCAGCTCCGTGAATTCTTTATTCCTCATTACTCAATCAGCCGCACTTTCTGACCTGGGGCGTCGGTTTTCTGGGCTCCCAGTTGACCCCAGTGGTCTGCCCGAAGGTCCGAGGGTCCCCCGAGGGTCCCTGCCTGCCGGCAGACCCTGCTCCTCACAGTGACTCTCCAACAGCCTCAGCCTCCGGCAGACCCGGTCCCCCGCCTTGAGACCACCTGGGCTCTTCTTGGCCAATTTCATGTACGTATAAAATTTGCATACAATTTTGTTTATACAAAGAAACTACATGTACATTAGTGTGTATTCATGCATGTGAAGTCATATGTTTTTACATACGGATGTTAGAATCAGCTTGTCAATGTTTTCTCCATCTCCCCTAAAAACCCTGCGCGTTTTGGGTAGTCTGACACAGAACCCTGACAGCGGTCTGGGGGGAAGTGACATCTTCACGGTACCGAGTCTGCCTGTCCCCAGAACAGTTAATCCCCAGTTACTTAAGTCCTGCTGAACTTCTCACAGTCACGGTTTGTGGTTTGGGGCCTATTTTTACTGCACTTCTTTCTGGTTATTTGATCTTTCTCTGCTATCGAAGACATTACATCCCGCTGCTCCGCTCACTGCCGATGTACAGAAACACAGTTGATTTCTTAATCACCCAAGTGTCCAACAATCTTGCTGCTGAACTCACTAATTATTATTATTTTTTTAAATTTACTTATTTACTTTTAGAGAGAAGGAATGGAGAGAGAAAGAGAGGGAGAGAAACATCAATGTGTGGTTGCCTTTCACATGGCCCCACTGGGGACCCGGCCCGCAACCCAGGCATGTGCCCCGACTAGGAATCGAACCAGCGACCCCTTAGTTCACAGACCGTGCTCAATCCACTGAGCTACACCAGCCAGGGCCTCATTAATTATTTTAATCGCTTATTTGAATGTTCTTTCGGATTTTTCTTGTAGGTAACCATTGCATCTGTAACACTGGCGTGTGTGTGTGTGTGTGTATATATATATATCTACCTCATTATGAGGACACCTATTTTTCTTGTCTTACTGCATTGGCTAAGATTTCTAATACAACATTGTACACCACCATCTACAGCAAAGTTTGGCAAAGAGTAAAAACTAAATTAATGCCGATGGGGTGAATGAACAATTTAAGTTTTCACAAGCTGCCAAAAGCGAGCTAATTCACTACCTACAACGAGTGTCCCCCACAGCCTGGGGTCCAGGGCAGGCCCAGCAGGTCCAAATCCTGCTGGTGAGCAAATAAACAGGGCTGTGCGGGGCCCGAGACAGCACAGACCAGCGGACCACAGAGTAAGACTGTGGGGAAAAGAGAGAAAACAGCTGAAAGAGAAGAAGAGAACGTGTGTTATTGGGAGCCGATGAGACACTCTCCCGGACGCGTCGACTGAGAAATTATTTTAATTCACGAGAGAGCTGGAGGAGGTGGCTGCTGCAACAGCGCTGGGCGAAGCTCCCGGCTCTCCAGCACCCAGCAGGAGCCGGCCGGGGGTGCGCAATGGAAAGCGAGTGTTTTTCGCAACAGCAGCCAAAACCCGAGCGATCCCTAGAAATGAGCCTGCGACATGGAGGCCAGGACTAATTTACTGCAACACACAACACACGGAGCTAAGAAAAGAAACAACAGACCATATTTCTAAGTAGAAAGACAATATTACGAAGATGCTACTTTGTCTCGAGGCGCTTTCCTTTCCTGCCGCCACTGTAACAAACCACCGCCACGTGGGTGGTGGCCACAGGAGGCACGGCTCACAGGGTGGAGGCCTCACAGGGCGGAGGCCGGAGGCTGACTCGTGTTCTCGGCTCTCCCCAGCCAGTGTCTGGAGGGAAAGGCAATCCCGGGCAACCCCTGGCGCCAGGCCACATCCCCACGGTCCCTGCTGTGTCTCCGCGTGGCCCTTGCCCTGCATCTTCTCCCCTCAGCATCTGCCGTGGAGTGAGGGCTGCCTGCCTTGAGATACTCTCACAGGAAATGTGGAGCCGGACTGCATCTGCGACCCTGAGACCCTGCGGCTGTGCAGAAGGTCGCAACCACAGGATCCGGGCAGGCTCACCTTTCCGGGGGCACCGTTCAACCCACCACACAAAGGGGCCCGTGAACACAATGCGATTGATTCTCTGCGAAATGCCAAGGGGATTGCACAGAACTCAGTGGGTCTTCAGTGCTGACTGGTTCAGCTCACACAGAAGAGAACGTGGGCAGGCAGAGCCTGGCAAAGCCACGCGGGAATGATGGCAGGAGGCAAGCGCCTCTGACACTCGTGACGCGCTCTAACCCGACCACGGCGTGGGGGACGGGACTGTCCCTGTGCAGGTTGTGACCAGGGTGACGTTTCGAGGAGAGGGGCGGCGGATTCTGCACACGAAAGGTGTCGAGACAGCTGGGAACACTAAGCCTTTCCCTCACACCATCTCCCCAAGATGAACTCGGCAACTTACAGAGCCACACACCCTAAGACTGTAAAAAAATTTAATTACGACACGGGACGCTTTTCTGTGCTGGGTCAGGAATGCTAAGCCCCAAACTGGAAACTGCCGAGAGGGAAAGACGAGGGACCGGCGGGCCGCCCAGGAAGTGCCAACGGCCAGCGCGGCCTTGGAGAGAAGCTCCCGGAGGAGGCGCCGGGCGAAGTTGAACGGCGGACTGGCCGGTGCCCATCAGAGGGGCCGGCACGTTAGACGGCCGTAGCATGGAGCCCGGGGCAGGCACGTGGGCAGACCTCTGAGCTGGCGGCAAGAACGCCCACTAGCGAGGCGTCTCTAGAAGGCGATTTGGCAAGTCAACAAAACTCAGACGCCCCACCTCTGCCGGCGCGCTAAATCCAATCCGCGCACCCAATTCCAAGAAGCCCCGGCACATTTGCCCACTCCTGTCCCCAGGACGGCCACTGCGCTGCTGTAAGAGTTCGAAGGGACACACCCAGAGGTCCGTCAACACCCCAGAATGGGGCGTGCTCTGCAGGAACCTGAGAACGGCATCGAGTCCGTTTTCCCCTGTGCCCCTCGCCCATCCACCCTTCCCCACAGCTCCCAGCATCCTCTGCGTTCACCCCTCAGAGCCCCCTCCCCATAGCCAGAGCCCTGCCTGCCTCCAGACCACACCAGGACCCTGGGAGTGCCCGCCATCCCTCGGGGCCGGTCTCTCCCGCTGTGACCCCCCAGCCCCGCTCCAACAAGACAGCGGGGCTCGGGGCTCGCAGCCCCTGAGGGACAGAGGGACACAAGGAAAGCTCCTGGTGGTGCCGGGTTTCACCTGCCTGCTGGAGACGCCTTTTATATAAAGCTGTGCGGCCCCTCCCCCAAGGCTCTGGGATCGCATGTTCAGCGGTGCTGGTAACCACGGAGATGGGGAGCCCCACACGGGCCAGCGGGCAGGCGGCCGAGGAGTAACCTCGGGGACAATGACAGGGGGCGGCCCTGTGGTTTTTCAGACCCCGCCGGCTGAATGGGAGCCCAGCACAAAGGCCGCCGGCAAAAAGACGGGTGGGACCCTGGCTTCCAAAGGGGGCGTGGACGATGCCGGTAAGCTGTCACAGGAGAACAGAGGTCAGCGGGCCCACACCTGCGCTGCGTGACCTTTGGGGGGCTTCACAACAACGGTTCTGCGGGCCCTTGGACGCCCCACACTGTTTTTTCCGAAGCGCCCTTTACGGCCGTGTCGGATCTGGGCTCAGGGCGGCTGCGGGCCTTCTAGGGCAGAACGGGACTCAGCGACCTGTCCCCACCGCGGTGGCGGAGCACGGCTGGGGCCTGGCCGGGGCTCTGACCGCACTAGTGGCCCTGCCCCAACCCCGAGATGTGGCCGCACAGCCAATCGCAGGTTGCACCCCCTCGCCCCCAACGAGGGCAGGACTAAACCGCTGTTTTTAAACCCAAACCGCCGCCTGAGACACCGAACACCCCCAGTGAGGACGAACTGAAGGCACCTGCCCGTCCACTGGGAGGGCTGCTCCCCCCCAACGGTGCCTGACGTTGTCTGACTCTTCTCTGGCAGAGTGGTCGGCGCGTCCTGAACTCTCAGAGAGAATGGAACCCGCACCCGCTCTGTCCTTCGGGCGGGCCCGGGAGGCAGTGAGGGCCTGGGATTCACCGACTCACCGATCCTGAGGGGCAGGGGGGGGGGTGTCCGTTACATTTTTTGCTCAGAAAACCGCTCTACGCCAGAGAAGGCATTTCACTGGGAGATCAGCCACCGAAACCACAGGTGACAAGCACGATTCTGCCAGGACCCTGGCGACAGGGGCAGCACTTTGCTTTATAAACACCTGTGAGACAGGGACCACGCCCTCGTCACGGGAACAAATGGAGGTTCTGAGACATGAGGTGGCACAGCCGGGTTGCCAGGTCCCCACGCCCACATCGCCACACTCTCCTGCCTTTCTCTGACCCGCCCCCACCCCCCTCCCCTCGGGGTCCGGACTGACCTGGGCCAAAGCCAGAGGCAAGGTGCCCTTTGGAGGACTCACACTCCGTGGGGACGCACAGGGACTCGGACACGTCCCCGCCCCAGGCAGAGGGTGGCACAGGAGGGCGCCCCTGGGAGTGGCCGGGGGGGGGACTCCCCCACACCCCAGGGCTCTTGGTCAGCACCTGCAGGACTTCCGCTGGACGCAGCCTCTACCAGGGCGACTCTGGAACACTACCCAGCTCTGTCCCCACCCGCTCCAGGGACTATGTGACAGGGTGGCTCTTGCAGCCCCCTGAGGCTTCCTCCAGGGCCAGGACCTGAGCACCCAGCGGGCTCCCAGCAGGCACCCTCGGGAGCGGCGTCCTTCACCAGGAACCCAGCCTGCCGACGGGGCGGGAGTGAGGGTCCATCAGCAGGGGCTCTCTGAGGCCCCGCTCCAGCCAGAAAGATTCTGCATCGGCCCCCAGGGACCCTGTCACACCAGATGTTCCAGGGCAGCTGAGAGCACGCCACACCCGCAGGACAGGGGCTCCCCTGCGCTGCCCCCCTCCCTGGTGCCAGGGGTCCCCTTGGCCCCGGCCCCACCCAGGTCCCAGCAGGTCCACAGAGGTGTCTCACCTCCTAGGATGCTGACCCCTTTCCAAGACTGCTCCTTCAGGAGGAAGCTTCTAGAACATACAGCATGGAAGCCCTAGAACAGTCGTTGGGCACACAGCCCCCCAGGGAAGCAAAAGGCCAGGACTCACCGACGGGCAGACAGGCCAAGGCCGGGCGCTGGACTCTGACTCTCAGAGCCCTGTGGTCATCGGCATGCAGCCAACCAGGGGGCCTCTCTGGAGGCCAGCGCTGACCCCACCACTAACCCTGACCCTGACCCTGACCCAGTATCCAGGAGCAGAGGCAGTGGGGGGGGAGCTGCCTGCACAGCTTGGATGCACCATGCGCACAGTAGGCACTTTCCCCCAAACGTGTGAAAACCGGCGCCAGTGGAGTGGGCCAGGGCAGCAGCCGGGCACCCACAGTCAGGGAGGGGGTGTCTCCGTCCGCCCCGAGCCTGCAACGGCTGAGGGCAGCCTAGGGGCCGGCCGGGCCCCCATGAAGGTCAAGTCCCCAGCTCCCCTCCAGAGGGCAAATGTGCACTTGTCCGGAGGGGGGGGGGCGGAGAAGGGGACCCTGTGCTGAGAGCCCCATCCAGCACCGAGTGCAGGGTCAGGGTCACGTGCGGGGTCGGGGTCAGGGTCAGTGGCAGGGTCAGGGCTGTCCTGGGAGTGCAGATCCCCTCAGGTCGCTCCTCCCCCCAGCTCACAGCCCCCAGCCCAGCTGACCTGTCCCGGACACTCCTCTCCCGCCGCGCCCCCCACCAGCCCTGGAGCACTGGGGAGCCGCCATCCAGTCAGGCAGGGCCCCGACCCCAGGTGAGCACCGTGAGGGCGGCAGGCTTCCTGCTTGTTCCCCGCCATGTCCCCCAAACCGAACACCACCTGACACGGCGTCGGTGCCCAGTGAAGATGGGCTGGCTGCCCTGGTGCAGAAATGTGCCCGCCCGCCCCCAGCACCTCCGTCCACCTTCCCATGCTGTCCCCTGTGTGCCCCTCACCTGCCTTCCCCGGCGGGGGGCTCCTTGAAGGGAGCCCCATGCCGCAGTGCCCATGCGGAGTGCCTGCTGTCTTGGGCCGGCTGGTCCTGGCCCCAGGGTCTCCCACAGCCCCCCACCAGGCCAGGGTCCCTGAGACTCGGCCCTCAGGCAGGGGCGTCCCCGGTGGGGCTGCTGGGACAGGCCTGGAGACCTCTGCACTCGGTGGGAACCGCCCCCTGGCCCCCACGGCGGCCCCTGCCCAGGTGGGCACACAGGACAGGGCTGCCCAGCCCAGGAGGCCCCTGCCCATGTGGGGCCCCCACCTCCCCCAGAAAGCGGGGCTCAGGGCAGGCCCCCACAGGCATCTGTGCAGGAAGCCTTCTCAGCCCCAACCAGGCCTCCTGGGCGCCGGCTCTGGCCCCCCGGCGGGCGTGCTTTCTGGGCCCCTGCGCCCACACTGTGCGCCTGGGGGGAGGTGGAGCGGGGGGGGGCCTGTGGGAACGGGGGACTCAGAGCAGCAGGCGGCTCTGCTTTCTCTCTTGTTATCTCATCATCTGCTTGGTCACCGGGTCACCCGGCCACCGGTCCCTGGCCCAGCGGCCCCTCTGTGGCCTCCTGGGAGAGCCTTTGTTGTGTGGCATTTGTCACGCACTTGCAGCCCTTCCCGTCCCTATCCCTAAAGGACTCACTTACTTGCCGAATTCCAAGTGTCCCTGACACCCTCACAGCGGCCTCCCCCCTCCGCACTGGCTTGGGACAATGACACTGCTGACCTCACCGCAGACACTCGCTCGTGGTCAGCCTGCGGCCCAGTTCCCTGTGCCATTTCCCCACAGTGGCCGAATGACCCAGCAACCGAGCCACCAAGCGTGGGGGTCTGGGTCTGGCCGGGGCTGAGAAATGCCAGCTTCCAAGGCGTGAACGCATCAGGCATCTATAAATAGCACATTCCCACGGGGTGGGGGTGCTGAGAAAGCCCGCAGTGCGAGAATGGGCCCTGAACGGCTGAGCCAGGCCTGTGTCTGGGAACCGGGGACACGGGGACGATCACAGGGCAGGCCACCTGCCACCTGAGCGGCTCTAGGGCTGTGACCACACCCTCCGAGTGGCGGGAAGGTTCTGGAACGCTGTGGACCTTCGGGTTTGACTGCCATCCCAGGCAGGACAGCACAGGGCCCAGTGTCCGCTCTGCTCTGTTTGAAAGGAGCTGTCACGCCCCGTCGCTCCTGAGTGTCCCTCCCTGTGCCTGCCCCTCCCTCCAGTCCTAGACAGTCAACAGCATCTCCAGGGCCTGCTCTGGGGAGGGCGGTGCAGATGGCCCCGAAGCGCAGCACTGGGGGACCAGGCACAGCCAGGCTCTCGGACACCACAGGGACAGGACGAGCGGGGCAGAACCGGCGGGCCTGCAGCCGGGGTGCCAGGATGCCCCTTCTCGTGACTCGTGCACAGCGGCCCTCATCACCCCTTTGCCGCCGGCCTCAGGGAGCCGGCTCGGGGAGCCCTCTGAGGAAGGGACACCCTCCTGCTGGGGAAGGGGCCTGACGAGGCCCATCGAGGCACTCCTGGGGACAGAGGCTGTGGAGAGTCGGCACACGGTGAGTGGGTGAGGCAGGGAAGGCCCAGAGTGCCCCCCACCTCCCCCAGCCCCAGTGCCCAGTCCTCGGGCTCGGGACACAGGGCAGCAGCCACACACTCCTCTGATCCTCGACGCCGGCTCTGGACCCTCTGCGCCCAGAGGAGAAGGCAGACGTCCGGGCGGGAGGCGCACCTGGTACCCTGTCTCTGGCCCTGGAAGCTGAAGTCCTAAAAGTCACCTGGAATGCGACACGGGGCTCAGAAAGCAGGGGATCCAAGCGTCCGCGTTTCGGGAAACGAGGCTCCTTCTACACAGAGGGCAGCTCCTCCGACCCGGCCCCCCCCAAGGTAATTAAAGTGAGCCCGGAGGACCCCATTGTCCCCGGACAAAGGGACGGCTCTTCAGTGCAAGTGCCCGAGCTGCCTCCCGAAAGCAGAGGGAGTGCCCATTGCCATGGCAACAGGCCTCCAGCCAGGAGGAAGGTGAGGTCCCCAGGCAGGGAGGAGTCCGGGCCACCACCCGGAGGCAGGCAGGGCCTCCTGCATGAGGGGAACGAGGACTGTCTCTGGGCCTGGGGTTTGGGATGGTTTCCTGCTTTCTCCTTCATGCTTCTCCCTCTTGCCAGACCTTTCTAGAGTGAGCAAGGCATTATGGGGCATGGGGGGTGGGGTGGTGAGGCTGAGGGCAGAGGGCGGAGGGGCAGCAGCGGACCTTGTCTCACTGACAAGGGTGGGCCCCCCAGCATCCACCCTGCAGTCCCCGGGCGCTGCCGACCCGCCGGCCTCTCCTCTCAGGCCTCAGCCCAGGCACCCAGTGAGAGCTTCCCCAAGCCCTTGTCCGGCCACGTAACTGTGGAGTGATGGGTTTCCTGCCGGCGTCAGCCAGTTCCATTCTGCTACGACAGGCCCCGTCCCGTTGCCTTGGGAAGCACAAGTCATTTCTGTCCTGCGGTCCCTGGGCCGGCACAGGCCTGGCCCCAAGGCCAGCCTGGAGTCGGGTGGCCCAGGGGCCCCAGGGGTCACACCGGTAACAGCGGCGACAATGGCAGCCAGGCTTGTTGGTCCCTTGGCGAGTGTTTCATCCTTGAGGGCTTCCGTCACGAGAAGAGGCAGACGCGCCGCACTCACAGGTGGGGAAGGCGAGGTGCGCAGGTGCGGAGCCCCTAAGGGGAACGTGCAGCAGGATGCAGCCCGAAACAGCACACACCAGGCCCACCCCTCTCTCGTCACCGCGAGGTCTGCCTGCCACCGGCCCTGGGCCACTCTGAGCTCCCTGGAGCAGCCCCGTGTGGCCCCGAGTGCTGGCCGCCTCTGCCTGACACGGGACGTCGTGCGTCCAGCCACCCCACAGCCCGTGGGTGCAGAGGAAGCCCCACCACAGTGGGTGACCTCCCCGGTCGGGACCCAGCGCTGCGCAGTGACCCGAAGGCAGGAGGCCCTCAGGGGCATGTGGACCTGCTGCCTTTCTCTCCCAGCAGCGGCCAGCCCCAAGGAAGCCGGGGCTGTGGGCACAACAGCCTGTGAGTGCACAGGGAGGTAGAAATGGACGATCCGGAACCTCCCCCTGTGGGCTCCTGAGGGAGGCTTTTCTAGGACCCCAGGTCGGCCGAGTTCTTTTCCGCACCCGGGTCCGGGGCAGTGACACCCACGAGCATGTGCAGGTGACCTGCGCACTCAGGTCCCTGTTCCAGGACCTGAAGTGACGTCCTCTGCCCGAGACTCGGGGACGGAGAGCAGCTTCGAGGGCCCCCTGTGAGGAGTCGCTGCCTGGGGGTGCCACCCCCTGCCATCCTGTCTGTCCTTCCATCCCCAGGCCGGGTCCTCTGCACCGAGAGCTCTCAACACCTCCTGGCTGGGAAACGGCCCCAGGGGCAGCTAAGTGGCATTTCCTGAGATTGACAAAGACTGGCTGCTGCTTGTCCCAGCTCTTCACCTGTCACGTCCGCATCTCCCTCACCTCCCAGCCCCAGAACATGTCCTTGAGACCGGACTTGACTCTGACCTTGACCGTGCTCTGACCTCGGCCGTGGGTCTCTCGCCCCGGCTTGGCCCCAACACCAGGGCCTCTCACCGAGGCCCCGAGAGGACGTGCGGAGGACGGAGTGAGGCTGCGAGGTGATGGGGCCTAAGCCTCGCTGTTTGTGCCGCACCTGCACTGCCAGCCTGGGACACGGAAGCCCCAGCATCCAACGAGGCCCCTCATGTCCCACTGGGTGAAGCCACAGGCCCAGCTTCAGTCCACATCTGACCCGGAGGCCGAGACCCAGCCTCCCTGGCTGCCAAGCAGCAGAACCAGGCCGGGGGACATGTACCCAGGAGACACCTTGCTTCAGCGCATCCCCACCGGAAGCCACGAACAGCCGTCACTCCCCCCGCCCCATCCCTGTGCACTGCCCCTCCTCCTCCCACCCCTGTCAGGGCATCAAGAGCAGCACGACGTCTAGAAGTCAGAGCCGCCCCAGGAGCCCAGAGCTTCCCGCTCGGCAAAGCGCCTCGGGGACCCAGCGGCCTGGGCACCGCCTGAGTCATCCCCACGCAGGCGGCAGGCAAGTCGCTGCAGGAAAGGCCCTGGGCGCCCGCCTGCCCGCCTGCCCGCCTGAGCCCGCCAGCCCCTCCGTCTGGTGGCCACCGAAATCTCCGCAGGCCACATCCGAGGCACCTTCGGAAGGCAGGGATGGGGCCACACACCCAACCTGATGAGGAGGGGCCACCGGGCACCTGCACACCATGGTTTTGCCTGTGCTCGTCCTCAAGGCCAAGGCTGCCCTGGTGGCCCACAGGTCCCTCCCGGCCCTCCCCCTTAGGCACCCATCGGAATGGGTCATCTTCAAACCCTCAATGCCCTGTGAGGACAGGGTGTCCTGAAGGAGTGTCCTGGCCCGTTGACCTGGCCCTACCCCTGCCAGCACGGACACCCCAAAGAAGGTGACGTCACCTGTCCCCCACGGTGCAGAGGGGGACGGAGGCCCTAGTGGGATCCGACCACTGCTCTGCACCTCTGGCCCCGGTGCCAGCGCACAAGCCCTCGCCGTAGCCCGAGGTGCCCAGAGAGGCGTCTGTCTCCCGGATGGACCAACCGGTCCATCTGGTGAGTGAAACTCACCTTCTAAAAGCAAGGGGTGGAGAGGACACCTCGGAGGGTGAGGTTTTCCAGGTTTCCTGTGGGAAGCACCCAGCCCTCCCCCGTCTGGAAACACCTGCCCAGACTGGCCTCTCCCAGCACCTCCAGAGCGTGGCCGGCCCCGGGGTCCAGGGACCACCATGCACTGTGGCTCAGTGGGCACCAGAGCTCACCGGGGCTCTGGGCAGCTCCAGGCCTGGACAGGAAGGAGGTTCAGGGGCAGTGGGAGGAGCAGGGCAGACAAGGGGGGCCGAGGGGACACGCAATGTCCAGGGGGCAGCACAGTGAGTTTCCCCTCTGCCACTCGGCACGAGTTCCAGGAGCAGGTCCCGGAGGGAGGGGTCCCACGTGACACAATAGCACAGCCAGGCCTCCGGAGCCGATGCGGTCGGAGCGGAGGCCCCCGGCCACAGCACACAGTCAACCTCCACGCGGCTAACAGCAGCCCACCCCCACCTTTCGGCACAGGTGAATGTTGATATTTTGACACCATAAAATATCAATAAAATAAATAAGAGACAGTTGTGAATGTTCGGTTTGGAAAACACCATCCGATATTAAAGTGTAAAAAAAGGATACAATCTCGGAATGATGAAAATGTTCCAGAAAGTGACAGCCGCCATAACTGACTGTCCACTGTGACATGGTGGCCCTGACGTCTCGTGAACTGTGACGTGGGCACACACGCACACACGTACACACACGCATGGTACATGAGACGGCTATCAGGAGTCATCCATGCTGCAGACCTGGGCGACCGGGCCACTCGCCAGAGGCACCAAAGGCCCCTCCCAGACGGCACCGGGGAGGCCGCTCCACGCCCGGGGGGCAGCAGCCTCTGACCAAGAGCCTGCAGGACGACCTCGAAGACCAGACCTCGGGGAAGCATGCACTTTAATGAGCTTGGGGTCCAGGAAAGGAGAGTCAAGAGCCTCCTGGCCAAGGTGGGCCCTCGCCTGGTGGGTCCGTGCACAGAGGTACAAAAACCCGGCCCCAGGCCCCTGCCTCAGTTTCCCCAGCTGCAGAGAAAGGAGCTGCCAAGTACAAGTTTGGCCCCTGAAGGAGCTCGGTCATTTTCACATGGTCCCACATTCGCTTTGGGTTTAAAAAAGGCCAGGCCGGTGAGTGACGGAAGCAAGCGGAGGGAAACAGGATTCCCGCTGCAAACACCACGGGCTCCTTGGCCGGCCGGGCACTCGGGCAGCTGCCTGCCCGCAGCCCCCAGCTTCCTGCTCGGGGTCCCCTGCCCGGGTCTCCCTGGGAGCAGACCCCATCGGTGGTCATCATTTTGTTTTGCACTAAGAGGCGCCGTCCAGCGGTGGGGGTGGAGTCACTCAGGGCCTTCCCGGGCACCCCTGTCGCACAAACACACCTCCGCTCGGGGCCCTGGCCTTCCTGTCCTGCCCAAACACACACGCACCCCTGACCTCCGGCGGCCACGTGCCGGATGCACGGGAAATCTCTCCCAACAGCAGACCTGAATATGTTCCATCCTCTCTTTGAAGACTGACGGGGGGGGGGGGGGGGAGCAGCAGGGGAATTTCAGTGGCACGTCAGGGAATTTTCCACGCTCACCAGAGACAGCAGAGTTGGAAAGGCGACGCCCACAGCTGTGCCCCTGACATCGGGGCAGGAAGGCCCCTGCGGGCTGCGCTGTCATCTCAGCGCCCGCCTGGAGTCCCCGCAGGCACAGCCCGGCCCCTCTGTCCTGAGGGACCCCTGGAGGCAGGGGCTCGCCCACCAAGCCACGAGGCCGCTTCGTTTCCTCGGTGGTCTAGGAAGAGAGGAGCCCCTGCCGACAACGCACGGGGGGCCTCGTCCCGAGCCACGCTCGGCTAATTCAGGGGACAGAGTCTTTTCTCAGCACCTGCAACGGGTATGGCAAGAAAAGGGTCCCCAGTCACAGCCAGACCCCCGGGCTGGTATTCTGATCCCTAAGCAACAGAACAACGTACAAGGAGGCCGGGGCCTGGGCCATGACTGTCCCCGAGAGGCTGCCCTGACCAGTGTCAGCCATCGGCCACAGTGGGTGTGGGCAGGCGTCAGGGCCAGCGCACACTCATGAGCTCTCCGGCACCAGAGGCGCCCCGTGACAGGGTAAGGGGCAGCTGCTGGGCCCGTGGCCCTGGGTGGCCGTCTCCACCGACCACAGACACCCCTTCGCTCTGAGAAAACCGTGTTTCTCAATCAGCTCACCGATCAACGTTTATTGCCCTGGGAGAGAGTTGTTATCTCCAAATGTTAACGTCCTGTGTGATTTTACTTGAGTTAGTTTACCTTAACAAAGTATCATTTAGATTAGACGTTTTTAAAATCCTAAAAAGAGCCCCGGCTGGTGTGGCTGAGTGGACTGAGCGCGAGCATGAACTGAAAGGTTGCCGGTTCGATTCCTCGCCAGGTCCCCAGTGCGGGGGGTGTGGTGTGCAAGAGGCAACTGATCAATGTTTCTCTCACATAGAGATGTTTCTCTTCCTCTTTCTTCCTCCCTTTCTTTCTCTCTAAAAATAAGATCCTAAAAAGATTTTTAAAAGATACAGAACTAAAAAAAAAAAAAAAGATACAGAACTGACAATGAAAACAGACCACTAGAGAAAAAAGAAAGATGTTGATCAATGGGTTGCAGGAGGGCGGAAGAGGGAGGGAGAGGAAGGTGGGGTGGAGGGAAGGAGGGGAGGCAGGCAGCTCTCAGTCCAGAGAAACCCGTGCGGGAGCTGGGAAGCCCCTCAGGCGCATGTCAGCCGACTGCTGCATGTGGGGGCCACCAGTGTCTGCCGACCCCACACCTGGTCCCTCCCTGCACCTGGTGCACACCGCTCCTGCATTCCTTGGTTTCCTGTAACACAACTTCACCACGGGCGACCCTTCAGAGACTGGGGGACGCTCCACCGGGACCCATCCCTTCCATCCTGCAGTGTGGCCCCCCGGCCGCCCCTGCTCACCAGGAGGGGACAAGGCAGGCAGCTTGGGGGCTTCCGTGGAACCTGGCACGATGCACACGGCCCCTCAGCCCTCCTGCTTTGGGCAACGTGGCTGCTCCCACATGGAGCTTCTGTCCCCGGGACACAGCCCTGCCCCCCCCCAAGGGCTCAGCCGTCACCCCTCAGTGTGACCAGAGGGGCGTCGCACAGGGGTCAGAGTGCTCAGCCACAGGGGTGAGCTCTGCCCGCTGCCATGAGCTCCCCAGCCTCCCTTTGCCTGTGACCCCGGGTCCTCTGCAATTTCAGTGAGATGCGGGGGCAGACCCCGGGCACGTGCCCGGGGAGTGAGTGACGCACAGACCGGGACAGTGTGGCGGCAGAGCTCTTATGTGACCGCCTGGTGCTCCGTCCAGCTGTGGGGCAGCTCCTCCACGGTGGCCCGCCCAGGTCTGCAGAGGTCAGCCACCACCCGCCCACCGGCCCTCGGAGTCCCAGGGGAGCGGAGGAGGGCAGAGCCCAGGACTGGGGGAGGGGGGACAGGGATGGCTTCCACCAGGGAGGGCAGTGGTTCAGGGGTGCCCTCAGAGCCAGCACTAGGCACAGAGGGACCTGGGGTTCCCACACTCATACATAAGCCCAGACGGCAGTCCGTCCGAGTCCCCCGGCCCAGCAGCCTTCTGCACAGTGTGACTATGGCGTGTGCGGGTGTGTCCGTAACAATCCAAACACCGGACAGAGCAAACCCGCCCCATCAGCTCCGGGGGTGGGGGGTGGGGACCCTCAGGAGCAGGGCCCGAAAACCTGACCTTGGCTCCGGCCAGGCAGCAGGGGTGGCCTGAGAGGTTCGGGCACCCGTCCCTCCTAGGCACTTTCTACACAGAGGGCGCAGGGGGCGACAGCCTCTCCCATCTCGCTATCCTGGGGCCCCTGCGGACTCCTGGGGAAAGGACAGCCAGGCAGGGTCCCCTGCTCGCCCCCCGCCCACCCGCAGTGACAGTGAGGCCCCATGGAGAGGCTCCGGGGGAAGTGGCCACTGCTCAGGCCTCCCAGACCCTTCGCCTGCTGGCGTCACGGTGCACGGGGGCCGGGCCTGTGAGCCCAGGGCTGCAGGGCCCCCGCCACAGGGGAGCCCGGGCACCCGTGTCCTCCTGGTCTCTGCTCCGGGCCCCAGTGCCGAGGACGCCCCCATGTCCCCACGGGTACTGGCCAAGCACCTACTGTGTGCCAGGCCCACAGGAGCGAGCAGAGGGTGTGCCCCCACCATCCCCCACGAATATCAGGTGGCCCCCCGACCTCCACAGCCAAGACCCCGGCCCTCCGGCATCTCCTCAGGACCCCCGGCCCCGAGTCCCACACCAACACGCAGGACCCAAGAGGACAGAGGACTCCCTGCCCCCGCCCCCAGGAATCTGATTCTAGCACTTTCCTAGGAGCCTACGTGTTTGGTTACAAGAAGAAAAACCAGAAAACTATTTCCCCCAAGGCTTCGAGCTGAACGGAATCACGCCAAACCCAGGAATATTTTCCACACGTTCCGCCTGCCAGATAAAATCTACCCTGCTCACTCCTGAGTGCTCAGCAGGGCCCCGGGCTCGGGCGGTGCAGCCAAGGCCTGGCACCCGTCGTCCCACCTGCCAGCTCCTCCACGGGCAGGTGTGCGCAGCCCAGAGCGGCTGTCATCACGGCACCAGACCCTGCCAACAACATGTCACTTTCCCAGGTGTGACCTCAGCAACCCACCCTCCCCTGGGGGGCTCAGGCACCTGGGACTTTTCCTCGACTTTTTTTATAAGAGCAAGGATTTTTTTAAGGTTTTTTATTTATTTATCTTTAGAAGGGAAGAGAAGGAGAGAGGGAGAGAAATATCAATGTATGGTTGCCTCTCGTGCGTCCCCTGCTGGGAACTGGCCTGCAAGCCAGGCATGTGCCCTGACTGGGAATCGAACCGCGATCTTTTGGTTCGCAGGCCCAGGCTCAATCCTCTGAGCTACACCAGCCAGGGCTTTTTCCTAGATTTAAAAAAAATTGTCAGCCTAGTTGGTAGGTGAGGCCAGATGGAGGCCTCAGGTCACCTGCCAGCCGGTGGCTGTGTGACCCAACAGGAAGTGGTCATCACTATCCCCACCCGCCCCCATCCTGCAGCCTGGCCACACTCAGCGTGGCCACACAGCCTCATGGTCACCATCGAGACAAGGCTTCCACACCCAGTGACCCCGAAAGGCGCCGTGCCCGCTGGGCGCGCCCCCGGACGGGTGGGCGGAGTCGAGGACGGGCTGGCACTACTGTGTGAGGTAACACAGCCACCTCTTCACCGCCACCTCCACCCAGGTCACCTCGGCGCCCAAGTCTCCACCACCATCCCGCCTCCCCTCTGAACTCACTCGCCCCCAGCGGGCTCCCAAGCCCCCCAGCACCCTCTGGCTGTCACAAAGGCCACCAAGAGCCACCCCTTGGCTGACCCAAGTCACATCTCTGTCCTCAGGGTCCCTGCCACTGGCAACCCCCCAGAACCCTCCATCTCCCCAGCCCTCAAGGCCCCAGGCCCTCGGGTTGCTCCTGCCCCAGCCCTCGCGCTGGTCCTTCCCGCCCGACAGGCCACTCCGTGCACAGCTCCAGGAGGCGGTGCCTGAGCCCATCTCCATCCTCATCACAGGCCTCCTTGCCCTGCCGCCCTCACACGTCCGCAGGCAGGTCACGACCAGCCTGGCCCCCACCATCTGTTTGTCAGCCTGGCTGACCGCCCCTGGCCGTGACCCCAGCTGGGGTCTCTGACCCAGACCTGAAGGTCTGACCATCTTTGTGACAATCTCAAAGGTGCCGCAGCTGCAGAAGGTCCAAAGCCGACCCCCGCGAGGCCCCCGAGCCGGGGATGCACCTCCCTCACCCGCATCCTCATGCTCCCAGAGTCCTTTGCCCTAGAAAGCACAGCCCCAGCCCCGGGGGCCCTGCTCATTCCTTGACTAGGTGGACAGGGTGGTGGAGACCCCCCCAGAAGGCTGCTGTTGGGGAATGCACGGGCTCCCATGGCGGTGCCTGGGGGCGCTCCCAGCACGCCGAACGTTTGGAGACCGAAGCTAACATCACGTCCACATCTGACCATCTAACCTCACAGGGCCGCTCCGTCACCCCTACCCCCCAGCACCTGAGCCCGGCCAGGCCCTCTCCCCCTCCCCGTCAGCAGCCCCAGCTTCCCCAACCCCCTGCCCCAGACCCTCTAGCCGGCCTCCCAGGTTCCCCCTGCCAGGGACGCATTTATACATTTTCAGTCTCCACCCAGCCTCCACAAGGGCTCTCCAGGGACTCACACACAGTAGGCCTGGCACACAGTAGTGTTCAACAAGTGAACAGACACTCCTTTGTTTCTAAAGCACGTTGGCGAAAAACTCTCCCCGGAGTTATCCAAGCCCTTAGGCAGTGAACAAGCTCCCCAGAGCACCTGACTCCAAGGCGCGGGAGAGCCCGGCTGGACAGCCTCGGAGGTTCAGCAGCAAATGGTTCAGCAGCTGCCCGGCACAACAGCCCCCTCCTGCCTCCTCGTTTGCAGCCGCCCGTGTAAGGGCCCCGACGACATCCTGTATTTAACCAGGCAAATCCTTTCTAAGACTTCATCCGGCCCGGACGACATTAAACCACGTTCTCCCCACCAAAGTAAACGGCAGCAAGGTTAGCCCAGCCTACCTCACCGTTGCAGTATTTCCTGGCGTGTGTGAACAACTCGCCCGCCCATCACGTTTACCCCACAAACGCTCCATTCCCCTTGTCCACGGGTCCGCCGCACACCCCAACGCAGGGCCAGCAGCAACCCAATGGCATGTTCTGCAGCCACGTCACACTGGGTTAAAACTGTCACTGTCACCCAAACACCAACATCTAGAAGCAGGCACCAAGCACTCCATGCTCGGCTGCCCCCCTGGGTCACTGGCCAAGTGCCCCGACAAACTCAGACACGGTTTTCCTAAACATTTATGACCAAAAGTCCCGACCCCGAAATTTCAAATGTGATTCAAAACCCATCGCGTGCAAAGGACACGTCTTGTATGGCTGGATGCCACTCCAAAATGGCAGCTAGTTGAACTGGACTAGATCAGGAATTCAAAAGAGCTCCAGATAGCGTTTCATCCTTGGTGCGCTACAAAAAAACGGTCCATACCACGTACTCACAGAGGGAGTGACTGCTGAAGCCCCGCCCCCAGGAAAGTACTGGACCTCCACTCAGGCCCCGCCCCCACAGGCTCCGCCCAAAAAGGCACCGCCCCCATGGCACCACCCACCCCCACAGTCACCTTCCCAGCAGGCGCCTGGCTGGAGGCTCGCTGCCCTTCCTGGCCAGGGGCCCACAAAACCCAGCCTGGGCTGTTGGGGCCACACCCCCAGGGCGGTAAGACTGCATCAGAGGCTTTAGGGCACGGCTGTAAACGGGAAGCCTTTGGGTTTGAAACAACAGCTCTCCACCGTTCCCCAATAAACCTTAAGAATCGGCTCCGGGTAATTATTCAAGGGCCGATGCCTCCGCTTTGTCTCCTTCCTACACAGTGCATTACTGTTGGAATTGCAGACTTCGCGGTTTATGGCGGCTCGCATCCTGGGAGCGTGAAAGCCGAGTCCAGCGGCCTGGGGGCGGGTCACACAGAGCACCCACAGGTGCCCACTTTAACTGGAGGCAGGGTCCGCCATGCACACAGAGCAGCCCTGCAACTCATTTCTCAAACACTCTGACTCGGGGAAGCAGGGGGTGGGCTCGCTCCACAGGTCGATCCCTGGCCCTCCCGCTCCCTGGCTGTGGGGGCCCAGAAGGCAGCCAGCCCCTCTGAGCCTCCATTCCCCTCCTCAGTGACACAGGCCGCAGGTGAACCCCACTAAGCCTCCCAGGATGCTGAGTGACACAGTAAATACGAATCATAGGAAACTCTGGACACCCAGCGAGAGGTCCTCATCATGACCTGTGGGGGGCAACGTGGGAGCCCCGGCGCCTGGTCAAGCGAGGGGGGGCCCCATAGGAGTCAGAGCCCAGAACTGGATCCCAGGGACACCCGCTGCGAAGTGCATGGATTGCCCCACCCACCCTGCACCCTGGTCTAGACTTCGGACTCCCCCCCCCCCCGTAGGCGAGGCAGCCTTCAGTAACTATCTTCTTTTGAATGAAATCCCCCCTAAACCCTGTTATCCGGCCAACACGGGGGGCCCACATTCCAGAGGCTGCCGACCTAAAACATCCCTGATCCCAGCAGGCAACCATTCCCACTAAGGCGCTGCATCCCTGCAAAATCCACACCCTGTGGTCCTGCCAAGTGGCGTTTAATCTAAAGTTCCTGCTCTGTTTTATCTCCCAGGTACAATAATAAGAACGTGCAAGTGGAATTTAGGAAAGAGGTGTTTTGAAGAAAACCGTGTCCCTGCTCCGAGTAGCCGTGACCCTCGTTAACAATCCCCCCCGAGCGGCTGTTCCGTGTTCTGCACACACATTCACCGCCTCTCGAAGCTAGAACGGTCATCTGCAGAGAGACCCGACGGCCCGAATCGGGGTCCGAGGGCCGCACCCCTTCAGCGCAGGACCGCAAGTTCCAGCTCTTACAGGCAAACAGCCAGAACCTGTTTGCTAAGCACCCTCAGCATATGAAGAGCTACAGCCAACTGTAGAAGCAGTTAGAAAATAAACATTTTAATTCTTCCAGGGCTCCCACGGTGATAGTGTATCCTAATAATCTATTGTGCAAACAAGGTGAAACGTTGACTCGACCCTCGGATCCGAAACTTTTTTAGTGATAATTGCAGTACCTGTCCACACCAGCTGATTACGTCCTCACATGGGCCCCAGAGCAGTCGTCAGGGGTCCCTTTATTGTTCCCCAACCTCCACCCCACACCCAGGTTGGTCTCCCTCTCCCCGGCCCCACAGGCCCTGCAGGGCACCTGGGGACCAACTGCCGCCAAGCACTTGGCTGGCTGGGGTGAGGCTTCCTCCCTCTCCTGCTCCCCCTCCAGCCCCAGTGCGGGGGGGGGGGGCCCGCTCCAGCTCCCCCAGCGACCTGGGCCGGTCGCTGCATCCCAACTGGGTGAGGAGCCTGTGTCTGGTGCAGAAACCGAGATCAAACGTGGCTCTGCTTTTCACAGCACCCCCACACAGAGCACACCCCCCCCCCCAGCTGTCATTATCTGGAGAAGACAGGAAAGAGACACCAGGGAGTGACTGCAGCCGCATTACAGGGTGACTCAGGGACCCAGCCAGCAATTTCCAGCCGTCCCACCCAAAAACTAATTGGCACATGAGGTGGGCAGTGACCTTTGATCTTTCCAGACAGGTGTGTGGCTGACTGCAAAGCATTCCCAAGCAAACCAGATGACTCAGAAAACCCCGAGACTGGATTTTACTAGCACAGCACGGCAGCCACGGCCAGCCGAGGAAAGCACCAAGAAGCCCTGGTCTTGAACTTGAAGAAGCCCAGGCCTGCTCCCAGAAAAAATGCTAAGGGAAGCAGCGCCGTGTCCCTCCCACTCCCTTGGAGGGGGTGGGGAGCCCCCTCCTTCCCGCTCCCAGCTCCCCACCAGAGGCCACAAATCCCCGAAGTGTTGCCTGGGCCCTGCCCGGATGCGCCCCAGCACGCCGGGCAGGCCCCTGGCAGGGCCCCGCCGCTCCCGGGCGGCTCGGCAGGAGCCCCAAGGGCCACTCACCGGAGACAGACACCTCCATGAGCGCCTCCAGCGGCCGGTTGTTGTCCAGGTCGCGGCTGAGCTGCAGCTCACCCGTGGCCGCGTCCAGCAGCAGCAGCTGCAGCTCATTGCCCTGCAGGAAGGTGTAGTTGAGGCTGTCGGAGAGGTCGGGGTCGTGGGCTGGGATGCGGCCAATCACACCAGCGGGGAAGCTGTTGGACTTGTTGGTGACGTAGTGGTTGAAGAGGATCTGGAAGTCCGGCAGCACCGGCGGGTTGTCGTTCTGGTCCAGGAGGCGGATGCGCACGGTGGCCCGGCTCACCAGGGGCGCCGAGGTGGCCTGCACCACCAGCACGAACTCACGCTGCGCCTCGAAGTCCAGCTCGACCAGGGCGCGCAGGTCCCCGCTCAGCAGGTCCAGCTGGAAGACCTCGGGCACGTTGCCCTCCACGATCTGATACATGATCTGCGCGTTGGGGCCCTCGTCGGGGTCCTCGGCTCGGATCCTCGCCACCACGGACCCCACGGGGCTGTTCTCCTCGACAAACAGCTCCAGCTCATCCCTCTCAAACACTGGGGGGTTGTCGTTAATGTCCAAGACTGTCACCTGGACCTCCACAAAGGCACTGAGGGGCGCAGGGCTCCCCCGGTCCACAGCCAGGACCCGGAGGCTGTACACGGCCACGTTCTCGCGGTCCAGCCGACGCTGGGTGCGGATCACGCCCGACGTGGGCTCAATATAGAAGTCCCCGTCCCCATCGTCCCCGCCCTGGAAGGTGTAGAGCAGGCGGCCGTTGGGGCCGGAGTCCCGATCGGTGGCCGAGACCTGGAGGACGCTGGTGGACGGGGGGGCGTCCTCGAAGACCGAGCCCTGGTAGAAATCGCGCAGGAAGCGGGGCGCGTTGTCGTTGGCGTCCAGGATGAGGATCTCCAGGGAGGTGGTGTCGGACTTCTGAGGGATGCCGTTGTCTCGGGCTGTGATGGCCAGCGTGTAGGCGGCCTGGTCCTCGTAGTCCAGCTCCGTCATGGTGTAGACCGTGCCGCCGTCGGGGTTGATGCGGAACTGCGGCACGGGGTCCTCCAGCACGTAGGTGATGCGGGCGTTCTCGCCCGTGTCCTCGTCGGTGGCGCTGATGGTGGCGATGGAGGTGCCCACAGGCCGGTCCTCGCTGACGCTCACCGTGTAGTGGGAGCTCTGGAAGACCGGCCGGTGGGTGTTGGCATCAGTGACGTTGATGAAGACCTGCGCGGTGTGCGAGCGCGTGCCGTCCGAGGCGGTCACCGCCAGCACGTACTGCCGCTCCTGCTTATAGTCCAGCGGCAGCGCCAGCGTGATGAGTCCGCCGCCGCTCTGGCTGCTCAGCGCGAAGCGGTTGCGGGTGTTGCCGCCGGTGAGCTGGTAGGTGATCACGCTGTTGGCGTCGCGGTCACGGGCCCGCAGTGTCAGCACGCTGCTCCCCACGGCGGCGTCCTCGTTCAGGCGCAGCTCGTACGTGGGCTGCGTGAACGCGGGGTCGTTGTCGTTCACGTCCAGCACCGTGATGGACACGCTGGCGGAGGAGCTCATGGGCGGCGAGCCGTGGTCCACCGCCTCCACCGCGAAGCTGTAGTGCTCCACCTCCTCGCGGTCCAGCTCCGCGCACACAGTGATCCAGCCCGAGCTGTTGTGGATCTGGAACGGGAAGTCAGCGGCCGAGGCAGGGTCCTGGGCCCCGGCGCCGCCCACGGGGGCCGAAGCCGTGTCCACCAGGCGGTAGCGAAGCCTCGCGTTCTCGCCCGCGTCTGCGTCCACCGCCTGAATGTGCAGCACCGAGTGGCCCAGCGGCACGTTCTCCAGCACGGCCGCCTGGAAGGGGCTGCTCACGAAGATGGGCGCGTTGTCGTTCACGTCCAGCACTTGCACCGAGACCAGCCCCGAGGCATTGATGAGCGGGGGCCGGCCCCCGTCCTGGGCCTTGACGCGCAGCGTGTACTCCCGGATGGCCTCGAAGTCTAGTGGGTTGATCACGTCCAGGCTGCCGCTCAGCGAGTGCAGGTAGAATTGGCCTTTCAGGTTCCCGCTGACGATGCTGTAGTGCACGGCCGCGTTCTGGCCCTGGTCTCGATCTGTCGCCTGCACGCGCAGCACGGGCGTGTTCACCACCACGTCCTCGGGCACCTGGACCACGTACCGCTTCTCGCTGAACTGGGGGTAGTTGTCGTTTTCGTCCTCCACCACGATGTGCACGGTGGCCGTGGCGCTGCGCGGGCCCGGGTTCCGGCCCTGGTCGTTGGCCTCGACCAGCAGCTGGAACTCGGCTTCCTGCTCCCGGTCCACGGCCGCCCGGGTGCGCACCACGCCCGAGCGCGCGTCGATCTCAAAGACTCCGCCGGAGCCTTCCAGCAGGCGGTAGCGCATATTGGCGTTGGAGGGCGCGTCGCCGTCGGTGGCACGGATGGTCAGTACCTCGTAGCCCACCTCCAGGTTCTCGCGCACGCGCTCCCGGTACTCGGACTGCTCAAACACCGGGCTATGGTCGTTGGTGTCGCTGACGGTGACAGTGAGGTAGGTTGCGGCCGAGCGCCGCGGCAAGCCGTGGTCCACGGCGCTCACCTTGAGCACGTGCGTGTCCTTGGTCTCGCGGTCCAGCGGGCGGGCCGTGCTCACCGCGCCCGTGCCGGCGTCGATGAGGAAGAAGCCGTTGGAGCGCTCGTCGAACAGCGCCTCCATCTGGTAGCTCAGCCGCCCGGCCTCGCCCTCGTCGGGGTCGTGCGCGCGCAGCTCGATGACAGTGGTGCCCGCCGGCTCGTTCTCAGGCACCGACACCTGGTAGCTGGGCAGCGGGAACTGCGGGCTGGTGCTGCCGCCGGCGCCCCGCCGGGCCCGCCTCGCCGCCCGCGCCTGGGTCTCGGCCTGGGGCCCGGTTGGCGGCGGCTGCCTGGGCGACAGCGACGGGGAGGGCGTCCCCGCTGCCGCCTCTAACTCCAGCTCCACCCGGATGGCGCCGGCCCCGCGCCTCAGGGCACACAGCAGGCGCAGGCGGGCTGAGCCACCGGGCGGCAGGCAGACGGCGAGGCGTGGGCAGCGGCGTCCGGGGTGCAGCGGGCAGCTGCAGGCCGGGAAGGTGGTCAGGGCCGCCAGCGCCGAGTGCAGAACGGCCCCACCGCCCGCGGTGGCCGGGAAGCAGAGCGCCGCGCCAGGCCCGGGCGCCGTGAGCACAGCCCTCGCGCGCAGCTCCGCGCTGCTCGGCCGACGAGGCCGCAGCCGGGCGCTGCAGCCCGGACCGTGCGCGCGCGCCCGCAGACGGAGGCTCAGCGCCGTCGGGGCGCCGCGGGCTGCCAGGTGCACTTGCAGCGGCAGCGGGCGTCCCCCAAGGCGCGCGCAGCCCCGGGGCCCCGCACCCGGCCCTCGCCGACGCCCACCCAGCCGCCCGTCGCGGCTCAGGTCTAGCAGCTCTCGTAGCACCCGGGGGGTGCGCGCGGCGTCCAGCGCGTAGGTCCAGCCGGGACCGAGGGCGAAGGCGCGGGCCCCGCCGGGCACGCGCAGCTCCCAAGCAGCCACTCGAAGCCCCAACACCGGTAGGGCGGCGGCGGCAGCCAGGAGCAGCAGCGCGGGCAGCGCGGGCGGCGGCGGCGCCATGGCCCGGAGCCGGAGCCCGAGCCCGGCGCTGGAGCACAATCCATGCACCCGGCGCGGCTCCTCATCCACCCGGCGCGGCCGGGGGGCGGCTCCCGCGCGCCCGGTGCCCGATCCTCCGGGCGGCCCGTGCCCTGCCTCCCCGGGGGCCCCGGCGGGAACACCGGGGGCCGCGCTCCCGGTCTCCCCCGCAGCTTCCACTTCGAGAGCACTTTGCGAAAGTTTGATAAGTTGGTTTCAAGATGGCTCCTCCTCGCGTCCCGGGAGGGCGCCGCGCATCAACCTGCGGTGGCGGCGGCTCCAGGTGGCTCCTGCGCGGGCTCGGCCGGGCGGCGTGGGAAGCGGGGCGGGCCGGGCGCAGGGCGGGGGCTGCGCTCTCGGAGCGGGCTGGGTCGCTCCGCGCCGCCCAGACCCCGGCGGCCGGCTGCTGCCTGGGCGGTGCGCTCGCCCCGCGCCCCCTCCGCCCGCGCTCTCCCCGCCCCCGGCCCGGCCCCGCCCCTGGCCCAGCCGAGTATTGTTCAGCCCGGGGGGAGCCGGCCCAGAGGTGCGCGCCGGGAAGATCGCTATGGAGACGCGGGGGCGCAGCCCGGGCAGGGGGGGGGGGGCGGACCGACTCATCTGCTGCCTCCCTGGGGGGCGGGGCCGAGGGGGCCGGGCCGGGGAAGGCGGGGCTCGAGGCCCGGGCGTCCGCTACCAGTGGGGCGGCGGCTCGGTTGGTCGGGGGCCCGGCTAGGCCGAAGGCCCCCGCACCCCTCCCGGTTGGAACTGCTCCGCGGGAACCGCTGCCCCGCCTCCGCACGGGCGGGTTCCGGGGGGAAGAGAGTCTCGGACCGAGGTCTGGGTGAGAGGGCCGAGCGCGCGACCCCGTTAAGGACCGAGGCGGCTGCCCGTCGCATTTACACCTTCACAGCAAAAGCGGGAGGCTAAAGTGCCTCCGCGCACAGCCCCCCCTTCCCGGAAAAACTCGGGCTTTGAAACCCAATATGAAAGCAACTGGATTCAGGTCCCACTTGGTTGAAAGCACTTTTAACGGAAAGAGAAAGTCGGGGCTGACAATTGGTTCTGGGAGCGGGGTCGACCGAGGCGAGCTCCGATCGCGCACGTGCCATGGCCCGAGGGTCCCCGGACCCGCTGTCCGGTCCCGGAGCCGGCGGCTACTCCAGAATCCAGACCGCAGGGACTGTCGCGGGGGGGGGGGGCGGGGGGCCGAGAAGCGGAGAAGCAGGAACCGCCTGGGGGATTCGGCACCGTGTGACCGCACGGCCCCCGCCCCCGTCTCCTGCAGGGCCCGGCTGAGGGCGCGGAATGGAGGAGGCTAGTGGTGCCTGGGCACTGTGCCCCCCTGGCCGGGACCCACTCACCCCCCGCCGCCCTAGAGCTCTGGGCGCTAGAACTGATTCCGCCCGGGTCGTTGGGGCGGTGCCGGTGGGGACGCTCCTGCAGAGAAGGCCCCGGGGTGGGTAGAAATGGGGGGGGGCGATCAGATATTTCAAACTGGTCGCTAGTGCGGGTCCTTTCGATTGGGCTGCTGCCTTTCACAGCTGAGGGCAGGTGGGTGTGGAACGCGGATGGAAACAAATAAATAAATGACCCCAACCACTATTGCTCCAAGTTGCAGAAAACGATGTTTCCGGGTTGAAGCCAAACAGGAGTGTTTTCTTCCCATTAGCAACGGTCCGAAGACGTTACCATGGACCTGGAAGGTGGCCTGACTTTGGGAACTTTTAATCCGGGACTTTCCACTGGCCAGCGCCCGGGAGGGAGGGGCGGAAGGCAGAAGTCTGTCCCTCAACTGTGACCCTCTAGGACCTCCCCAGACCTCCCTTCCTCTTCCTGGAGAGGGTCAGAGGGCAGGCGTGCCAGGGCCAGGCAAGCCCAGAGGACCCGCTGGAGTCTCAGAGGGGTCAGCTCCCTGGCCAGCCAGGGCAAAGAGACTCTGGGGCTCACCTGAAGAACTGGGGACTTCATGTTACGCAATAGGACTTGAAGTAGGGGGGCTGGGTTTAAATAAACAGAAGGTCCTGTTGCATGGTACTTGCTGGTGTTTGGAGATTCACAGGCAGCGAGTGAGTTTGGGTGTGGGCAGGCTTCCCTGCAATAGGACACCTGCGGGCTGGAGGGTACCAGCAGAGGCTGCCCCGAGCCACTTCCTTGTCCCAGGGCCTGGGAGGGGACTCAGGGACACAGCTCCCTAACAGGGTGTCCAGCAAAAGGCCAGGAGCCAACGGTGGGTCCAGTCGCCCTTCAGCAGAAGCAGGGCCAGCCCCACCACACCTGGCAGGTGGACAGGCTGTGAGCAGCAAGGAGACGACACAGGTGTGGTCGGAGGGGGCTGGGGGTCGGAGATTATCCATGTCGTGACCCGAAGGTCAGCGAAGCATCTGCTTTGTGACCTGACACCGACCTCTGCGCATGTGCTTTGGGCACCGTTCGGCAGGCGGGCGCGGTTTGAAGTGGGCTCGGGGATTAAAGCGCAGGCTGTGCCGTGACCCGGCTGCAGGCCGTCCAGTTGCTTCAGCACAACCTTGACCACAAATCTGTGGTGGCTGAGGCCTTCCGGGGTCAAGGTTCTCCTCCACCACTCCCTACTTGGGTGACCTTGGCCAGGGGCCTCCCTCCTCATTCTGACTGGGGGTGACAACAGTCTAGCTTCCTAGTGTTGGTGGGAGGCTGACGACATCATCCGTCTAATGAGGCTGGCGAGGGTCCGGCTCAGGGGCAGACTTCCCAGGGCTAAGCTTTACTGTTGTGTTCTTGTCACAGAGCAGGAGGTCATCACTGTCTCCAAGGTCGTGGCTGAAGTTGCGGGTTCAGGGGCAGGAGGCCGTGCTCACAGGCAGGCAGGGGCAGTGCTTTCATCTGACTCTGGGGGGGCCTGGGCTCCGCCAGGGGTCCTGTCCCCCCCCCAGGGCGTCCCTGGAAGGGAACTGAGGCCTGGAAGGCGCGGGCACTGGCCTGGGGTGTCAGGAAGGACCGCGGGGTGGGCGGCAGCCTGGCCAGCACCACCTGAGAGGCCGTGTCCTGCCCACCGGCTTCCCCCCAGGGGGGTGACTAGAAGCAGCAAACTGGTCTCTCCTCCCTTGCACTGACTCTCGGGGCACCTCGAGGGCCGCCACCTTCGGGGTGGGGGGCCCGGAGTCCAGCCATGGCTCCGTCCAGGTCCCTGAGAGCCGGGGCAGGAAGGGCGCGGCACACATCCAACGCAGCTGCCGCCGCTCCTCGGCCGGTGAACCGTAATTGATGTTTATACTTGACGTGCACCCCAGGGTGTTTCACCTGAAGTGAAACGCAAAACCAGACAGAGCCACGGGTCTGCAGTGCCGCGCCTGATCCGAACCGCCGCTCCCGGCGTTTTCCTGCCAGGGGCGAGACCGGAACCCGCACCAGTTCTGGAATCCGTCCCCCACGCTGACTTCCTGGGCCCGTCTTTCAGCAGCCAGGAGCCAGCAGGAGCTTCCCATCAGTGGCAGGTGGGAAGCAGGTTGGGCTGGGCTCCACTTCGCCCTTTTTTCGGAATTCAGAGGGAAAGTCTCTCGGGGACAGAGCTCCTTTGCCGCCCCCCCGGGCAGGGCCCCCCTTGGTGCAGCGTGGCTCGTGGGAAACTGTGAAAGTGCAACCGTGGAACAGGAGTGGGACTGGGCCTCCCCAGCACGTTCGCAGGGCAGAGCCATGAGGGGCCCTGTCGCGCCCGTGGCCCATCCACGGTTGTACTTCCCAGAGAGGCCCAGATGACATCCTGACAAATGGAAAATCATTGTTCTGTTTGGAAGCTGCCAGAGCCATTAAAACATGGCCTCGGGGTTTTTTTTCGGGCTTCGGGGGCCCTTGTGGGTGGTCTCTGGGACCCCCAGAGGGGAGGCCCTCCTGGAGAGCTCCACCCCCTCAGGGCCTCCCTGAAGTTTCTGGAAGCTGGGATGCCCAGGGCCTGGCTCCCCAAATTACAGACAGGGGCACTGTGGGCGAGGTCTCATGTCCCGGGGCACCTGGGACTCAAGGCAGCTGGACCCCACCCTGTCCAGGGAGCGCCCAACCTGTCCCAGGCAGGCCACGGGGTCCCAGGTGGGGCTGCACTGGCCTCTAGTGGCCGAGCACAGTCTCTGCCCTGCCGGAGACGGTGGGTGCCTACCTCTCTCCCTGCACCAAGGCCTCGAGTGCTGCCCCCAGGAGGGGGTTGGTAGCAGGTGGCAGACAGGGTGACAGGACCCAGGCTGAGGGTGCGTGAACACCCAGGCTGGGTGGCCCCTGGGGCCCCACACGGCCACACCCGGTTCCTGGGCTCTCTGCAGGGCAAGGGCACAGCTCTGCTGCACTCCTGGCAAAGAGGCTCAGAGCGCAAGGCCTGGGGGTGGGGGCGCTGGGGCTCAAACGCAGACCTCTCCCGCCAGGCCCGGTCACCCACCCCACACAATGACCTGAACTCACGGACAAAGAACGGCCAAGTCCAGTCCCCCGGCTCCGAGGAAGGTCTCCCATGGCAGGAACGGAGCCCAGTGGGGGCCACGTCTGTGCGGGGCAGGAAAGGGGAGCATGGGTGCCACCGGGGGGACTCGGCTGTGCCAGCGTCCACAGAGGGACACAGCCTGGTTCTGTCACTGTCGTCACAGCCGCGGTCCTTGACGTCACCCCCCACCACGCACACGCACACGCACACCTGCGTTCTCATGAGCCCACGTGGAGGGCGGTGCCGTCTTGCCAGCGTCATTTCCCCCACATCCCCCCTCTGTAAAAACCCCAGCCCACCGCAGGCCTCCCTCCAGCCCCGCCCCCACACCCACCTGGGGGTGGGGGCCCTGCCTCGGCAGACGCGCCTGTTTCCTCACCTGAAAACCGGGACCACACAGTGCGTGGCCCCCCGTGTCCCGCCCCTGTCACTCGCACAGTGTTTCCAGGACGGTCCGGCTGTGGCAGGAGTCGGCGCCGCTCCCGGCCCGGCTGAGCCACGCTGCGCGGCCCCGCCAAGTGCGTCCTCGGCCCGGTGGGCATTCGGCCGCTCCCGCCCTCTGACCGCTCTCGAGGGCCTTCGCCTTGGAGTGGGGGGAGGCGACCTGGGGCCCTTCTCTCTTCAAAACTGCACACAGCCTGTTGTTGAAATTATTGTCTGTTTTTATATTTGACGTTGTAGCCTCGGCCACACTGTCATCACCAGCTCACGGGGGACTGTGCTGGGGGACTTTCTTTGCCCCCCACCCCGTGGGTACAGGGACGGGCGCTAGCAGCGGCCTGCGGCAGGATTGGTGGGGTGAGGCAGGCCGAGGCCCCTCCCAGACACCGTCACCCACCCCCTGACGCCACGGTTGGACTGGAGGGGCCCCCACCCGCTCTTAGAAGCCATTTGGCACGGGGCACTCCAGGCACTTGGTACCCTGCCCCCCGCTTTCTCCTGCCCCGCTCACTCACGAAGTCATCCATTTATTCCTTCACTGCCCGTCCCACCCCACGGGGAATGGGACACGCAGCTCCTGCCCTCATGCAGAGGGTTCGCTCACGAGAGGACTCGGGCAGTGAGCGCACGGAGACGCGCCGCTTCGGGTGACGGACACGAAGGTCGGCGACGGGGAGAAGAGCCTGCCAGGAGGAGCCAGGGCTGGAGCCCCGAGGCAGGAGCGCGGGGGTGGGGGCATGAGTGGGGAGGGTCCCAAGGACCACGGCCAGGACTCGGGGTTTCCTGGGCATCGCATGAAGACAGCGGCAGCTGAGAGCAGGAGGGGGCTGTGTGGCGACTTACACTTCCAAACTGTCCCTGTGGCTGATGGGAGGTGGCTGGAGAGGCCTCAGGCTGGAGAGGAGCCGGGGTACCACGCACACAGCAGGCATTCTGATGGGGCAGCCAGCCCCCTCCCCCACCTCATCCCCCGCAGGGGTCCCCTTCCCTGGAGGGCCCCCAGTGCCCCCCATCTGGGGGACACAGCACGGTGCAGGGAGGGGAGACGGCACCTCAAAGGCCCAGCTCCAGGAAGTAGCGGCTGCAAGGTCACAGCTGTCTTCACCTCTGCGGTGATGAAATGTCCCTGGCCACAGCCCCTGAGCCACACTCAGCACCGGAGTCCTGCGCCTGCCGTGGGGACGTGCTGGGGACAGAGCACAGGCCTGTGGCTCAGCTCCGGGTGCCCAGAGGCAGCAAGGAGGGCCCACCGCCATGAGGACAGGGAGAGAGCCGCTAGTCGAGGGTGCTGGGGCAGGACCTGGGGCACCAGGTGGGGCGGGGAGCACCCTGTCCCCCAGCCTGACCCTGAGCCCGACGGCCCTGCTACTTCTGCCTCCACCCGGGCCAGGGTGCGGTGCCATCGGGCCTAAAGGGAGTCCCAGATTCCAGGGAGCACAGGGACTTTGGCCACCTGGCCACCGAGATACGAGATATGGTGTGTCAGAGACCAGTGGCTTCTGAGCCAACAGGCTCCATCCCTAAGGAGCCAGCGACAGTGAGGGGCCCCTGGTGGCCTGCCTTGCCGGGCAGGAAAGGCAGGCCGAGGTGGCCATCTTTTGAGAGGGGCCCCTTTGTCACCAGGGCCAGCAGAGGTCCCCTTGGGAAAGCTGGTCTGAGGGCTGGGGGGGCTCCTGGAGTCACCCAGGGGGTGCAGGGACGGCTGTACTGCCCAGGCCCTGGCTCCGGCCCCAGGCAGCAGGGAGCCCGGGATGCAGGGGCGGGGGCCCTGCTGCAGTGAGGCGACCTGCCCGCCGAGATACGCAGCCCCCCCACGCCCACAGCTTCCCAGGACGGCAGACTGACAGGCATGTCCTCCTCGTCCATCTCCGTGCCCCGACCCAGAGGCGTGGAGATGGATGAGGACACTGTCCACAGGCCAGCGCCGCCTGGCTGGCCTCCAGGCTGCAGGAGGTGGGGTGCTGGGTGCCCAGGAAGCTGAGAAGCTCCAGATTCTGTTGACGTCTGTGGCACGTTGCCACCGCCTACGTCAGGGGACAGAGGACAAGGAGAGGCCATTGGCACAGCGTTGGGCTCCTACAAGTCCCAACTTCTGTTGAAATTGGCTAATTGTGTGTTTCGCATGACTCAGGGGGCATGTGCCTTCCCGGTGCGCCCAGAAGGATGGACCCGGCTCGCTTCACCACCCTCTCCCCTCTGGGGGACTGGCAGTGGGTGTCTGGCCTGCCACCGCCGTGCGGGAAGGAGAGTGGGCTGGACAAGGAGCACCGGACAAGGAGGCAGGGGGCCTGGCGGTGCCACTAGCTGTGGCTTGGGCAGGTCCCTTCTCCTCTCTGGGCCTCTGTCCCCTCCCCCGAGAAACAGGGTGAATTCGTTTCCTATGGCTGATGTAACAGCAGCCCACAAACCTCGTGACTTAAGAAACACACTTTCTATCCTGCGGTTCCGAGGTCGGGGGTCCAACATGGGTCTCGGCCGAAAGAGCGGCACAGTGTTTTTTCTGGGGGCTCCGGGGTGGGGGCACCTGCTCCCCTGCCTGACCTGTTTCTCAGACCACACGCCTCCTGGGCTGGGCCAGTCCTTGGCTCTCGACGCCAGCAGGGGCCGGCACGGGGCGGGGTGGGGGGCCTCCCTCACTCTGCCTCGCTCTGGCGCTGGTTCTCTGCCTCCGCTCCCACTTTCTAAGGACCCTCCTGATGACGCTGGGCCCACCATGATAATCCGGGACAGACTCCCACGGTAGTGCCCAGAGATCACGGGCATAGCTGCTGCTGGACTTGACTTCCAACAGTGGGGCGAGCAGGTGCCGTAAGAGGCCAGAGCGCTGCTGGGGGACCCCGGCGTTGTCCACACTCGTAGCCTCACAGCCTTGCCAGGCTCCTGAAGAAACAAACCCAGGAACAGCTGGGACAGGCAGAGGAACACCAGCGTCTGCTGGACACTCGACCCCACAGGATGGAAGCAGGGCGGGGGGGTAGTGAGGAGGACGGGCCCTGAGACTCCTCTCTCGTGAGCCGAGATCCTTAACGGGGGAGACCCCCTTACAGAGAGCGTGGTCCCTTCCCACCCCGCCTGCCGGAAGGGAGGGCGTCTGCCTCAGGGCTGCAGGAGCGCACCTGGAGGGGAGCTGCTGATTCCCCTGAGCAGACGTTACCCCTTGCAGAGCTGGAGCTGGGGGCCCCCAGGGGCGGAAGAGCAGCCCCAGAACTGGGGAGCCCCTTTGTGAGCGCTGGCTGGGGGAAAGCGTCCCCTGTCAGGCCTTGGGGTTCCAAGAGGTGACAGTGCCCAACCAAATAGAGACCCAATACAAAGAAAAACGGGACAACAGGGGAAAAGCCATCATGGGGGAGAGTCCGGAGCGATGACGAAGATGGAGCTACCCCCCAAACCTCAGACAGCTGAATGCTTGGAGCAGATGAAGCGATACAAGATGGGGTAAGGGAAAGGATCAAAAAGGTACGAGAGTCTATTAGGAAAAGAGACCACGCCGGTTTGAAAAGCCACCAAGTGGCACTTTTACAAACGAAAATATCAATGTTGAAACCTTCAGCTCCATGAATGGAACAGCCGGGGAGAGAACCGTTGACCCGGAGCACAGACCTGCAGCGGTGCTCCAGGGTGCAGGGCAGAGGGGAGGAGGCGGGACCCATGAAGGGCGGGCGGTCCGGAGGCCGAGCACCAGAGCTGAAGGGCAGGTGCCTGGTTAGGAGCGCAGGCCTGCGAGGAAAGGAGGTGCTCGCCGGGAGGTGCTGGGCTGTTCCAGGCAGAGGGAACAGCGTGTGCCTGGGCCCCGAGGAGCCTGCCCCAAACCAGTGGGCGCCAGCCCTTGCTCGGTGGCTGGCCCAGTGCTGGGCGACGCTGGCATACAGGTGTTTCCACACTGTTTTTGCCCCAGCAGCAGGTGGTCTGAGGGGAGGCCAGTGCCGGGAGCCTGTTGGGGTGCTGCCCTGCCAGCTCCTCCCCCCCCATTCTCAGGCCATGTGGTCCAGGTCCGGCTCACCCCAGTCCCTCATGCTTCAGGGGTTGGCAGGTAACTTGAGCCAGTGAGTCCCGTTCTGAAATGGCTTGTAGAGCAGCTGGGCAGACGAAACCTCTGGTCCTACCAGGGCTGCAGGCTGGGGAGCATGTGGGCCCGGAGCTGCGGTGACATGAGCCAACACAGAGGGAGGCAGGGCCCTTTAGTCCTGGATCCAGCCGTGCCTGAAGGGTGCCCCAGGCTTGGCTGTGAGTGTGTTCATATGTTTCCTCTTCCGATTGAGCTGGTCTGGTTCTCCTCTCATGGAGAGGGGGACTGTGCTCTCCGTCCATGTCACACAGAAAAGCCCCGAGGTCAGAGACTCCATGGAGACCCCAGCCCAGCCTGGGGGTCGGGAATGCTTCCCAGAGGAGTGGCTGCTGGGCTGGGCCCCAAAGGCTGTGTCATGGTGAGCTGGGGCCGAGGGCCTGCCGGGGCAGGCTGGTGCGGGCCCGTGTTGTGGGCTGGCTGTGTTCCGGGGAGTCAGCGCGGCCCACCTGCTCCCGGGCGAAGCCTCTGCCCAGGCTGGCCCCAGGTTCCCAGCAGGGCTCTCAGCCGCACCTCCTGATGGCCGTGGGCCCTGGCAAGGGCCGGAGGCCTGCGGGCCTGACACCTCAGAACTGCACAGGGTCGGGGCAGGCCAGGCCCCCAGGGGTCCTGCCTCATGAGTCGCGCTAGCGCGTTGGGACCCCAACCTCAGGATTCACTGACGCACCTGAGGAGAGCGGGGTCGGCCGGGGGTCGGGAGGCCATCAGCCCCCAGATGTCGCTCTCCAGCCACCAGCCCGTTGCTGCCAGCCCGTGCCTCCCACCTGGCTGAAGTGCTCCTCTTCCAGGAAGCCTTCCCGGACCACCCCAGAGCTCCTTCCTGCCCCTCGGGTTCCTTAGCAGTTGTACGTGTGCCGTATTTCCCTTTGGCTCATCTCCTTCCAACAGGGCGCAGCCCGGGCCTGGCACCAGCTCCTGACGGGGAAACATTCCCTAAATGATGGAGGGGTGGTTGGGTGACGCTGTGAGGGCCCGGTCACCCTGCCTTTGCTCTGCACCAGGTGCTGTTATAAGTGCTGAGTAAGCACTAACTCCCTGACCCCTCCTAACGGCCCTCAGTGGTCTGTGCCCTTTGACCCCTAGGGAACAGGCGAGGACGCACAGTCACAGAGAGGCCCGGCAAACCGTCCGGAGACACACAGCCTCTAGGAGGCAGAGCCGGGGTCCAGTCCAGGGGCTCCTGGCCCCAGGGCCACAACCCACCCCCACTCTGCCTGAATGGCGAGGACACCAGGACCAGGAGGCCACTCGGCCTGTGGCCAAACCGTCCTCCCTCCCTGTCTGTCTCTTTCCTCTTTCAACCAGGAGCTGTGGGGCCTTGGGTCTCACGGAGGCTCATCTGTCTGTCTGTCCATTCACCAGGCTTCTTAGAGGTTGCATGTGGCTTTTACCCAGAGAGCCGGAGCTAGTCTGGGCCTCTCCACTCTCCTCTTGGGGGCAGTTTTGCCCGTGGGGACACCAAGTGTGTGGTTGGTGGGTGTGTTTTGGGGCTGCTGGCTGACGGGTCCAGCCTTTGAGGACAGAGGTCCCCCACTGACGGCAGGGCCTGCTGTGAGGCAGTGCATCTGGCCCCGGGTGCCCGGGGCAGCAGGCCACCCGGATCACTAGGCCTCCTTGGGGCCCTGCAGGAGAAGGGACTCCAGGCCTCACTGGAGGCAGAGCCAGGGGCAGTCACTCCGGACACAGAGTGACCTGCCTGGGAGGTCACATGACCCCAAGGCCGAGCTGAATAGGACCAAGAGCTGACGGCAGGAAGTGAGCCACTGGCCAGTCGGATTCACCCCCTGCAGTCTCTCGCCGGACACCCCGGGAAAAGAGGCAGTGTGGGGGTTCTCTCCTGGAGGGCTGAGATACAGAGGGTGGCCGTGGGGCCTGGGGGGCCATCACAGGGAGACTGGAGGTCCTGGGGTCCTGGGAGGGCTCAGGGGACTTTGGGGGATTTTGGAGATCTAGGGGACCTTGGGGAGTCTGGGGCACCTTGGGAGACCTTGAGGAACCTTGGGGAGCCTCCAGGGGCCTTGAGGGGGTCATGGAGCCCTTGGGGCCTTGGGGAAGTGGGGGCCCGACAGGGTCTCCAGGGTATTTCCACCCTGTTTTTCTGGCCAGCTTGCTGGTTCGTTTTTCAGAAACGGGGCCCTGTGTCCTGCCAGTTCCCCGCCGTCTGCTTCTGTGACTCAGGCCCGTGAAGAACGGACCTGCTCCCAGGTTGCCGTGAGCGGGTGCCTTTCTGGGAAGCAGCGCTGCCCGGCCGCCCCTCTGAGCCACGCTGGCCCGTCCTGCGGTTCAGCCGAGGCACCGGACTCTTCGCCACACTGAACACATTTCCCTGCAGATGTAAGAGCTACGCGGGGGCCGTGGCTGCCACCTGGGGCAGACCTGGTGGCTCAGGGAGAGTCGGGCGGGCGACTTCCTGGGTGAAGGTGAGTTTCCCGTTAGAAGTTACCACCAAGGGCTGTCTCCCTTTTGGGGGGTCAGGACCACCCCCGGTGGGCCCTGGCCCATCCTCGCTCAGGCCCCGTAACCCACCAGGAGGTGCGGAGAGACGCCGTTGGAACGCTACCACCGCTGCTCCGTTCGTTGGCCAGATCCCACACGGAGAAATTCCCCCTGGTCCACGACGCAGTTGCCCAGAGTTACGGCCGTGCGGGCGGACCAGACAAACGCTGGTGCCTTCCTGTTTTCTGAGAGTTTCTGGATGGTGAGTTGACCGCCGGGAGCCTGTGGCTGCGAACTGGGGAACTCAGCTTGGCCTCCTTCTGCCCTCCTGCCTTCCAGCAGGTGATGAACTCGGACCACCGCGGCTCTAACCTTTATCAGCCCCCAGCTGCCCTCGCCCTGCTCCGCGGGGGACCACTCTGGTCGCTTCGCCACGACCCCGGAGGTCTTGGGCAGCTTCTTGCGTTTTTAGTGTGACCACACGCCCCTGGCCCACTCCCTGTCCCCACCAGGAGCCAGCCCATCCTCCGAGAGGCTCTGCTTCTGTTCACGGGAGGTCGGAGAACTCAGTCTCCGGTTCAGGGCATCGCTGCCACAGGGGCCGCCCTCGTTCCAGGGCATTTCCACTGGACAGAGGAGGCAAACATTCATTTGTAAAGAATCGCAGCATAAATCAGTGCTGACGTTTCCTATCCGGGACGACAGCATCGAAAACTGTGGGCCTGCTCTGAAGTCCCCGTTCTCACGGAACGTGGAGAAAATGATTTCTCGCGGGCTCTATGTCACACCGTGCACGCCACCACCTCGGGAAGACGGCGCCGGCGTGGCGACCAGGAAGAGGCAGGTTTTGCACTTCTTTCCGCCCTCGGGTTATACCCTGGGAGAGGTGTGCAGGTCACCCTGTGTTGAGGTCGCATGGATGCTTCTCCCGTGCGGTTCCGACGCCCTCTGAGTGGGCCGTTAGGTTATTTTATTTCATCTCACTTTTTATTTTTAGAGTTTTAAAAATTCATTTTGTTTCACTAATAAATCTACAAAGGAAGGTATTTTTCATTTTTCTTTTCTTTCCACATTTTTTTACCCTCACCCAAGGACATTTTGTTGCTGTTTTAGAGAGAGGGGCAGGGCGAGAAACATCGGCTGGCTGCTCTCCTTATGGACCTGGACCGGGGACTGCACCTGAAACCCAGGTATGCACCCTGGCTGGGAATCGAACCCGCAACCGAAAGGTTACAGGATGACGCGTCAATCAATTGAGCTACCCAGCCAGGGCAAAAAAAGTATTTTTCAAGAAGTACTCTCTCCCCTGTCTCACCCTTCCTTGGGGGAACTATTTTTGAAATTTATGAATTATTCTTTCAGTTTTTAAGACTATGAAATAAATTTGTATTCCTCAATTTTAAAGATGAATAATGATCTTTCCTTAGGTAGCCTGTTTTACTTACTCTGTCTTTTTAGTATAGCTTTGCATGTTGTATTCCTGAGTTTGTATTAACATCTTTTTTCAGTGCCCTTAGCCCGCCCTCTGCCTGCCCACCACTCCTCTCTCCCACCCCCTGCCGCTTTCTTCTCTGTTGCCTTGTTGGCTCCTTGCAGGAGCCATAACGACACCAGCTGGTAGCCTTCACCCCTCCTCTCCGGCCCCCGGCACCTGGTTTGTCGTCATACTTTCGTGTCCAGTGACTGCCCAGAAGGTGGTGGGCAAGCTGACCCAGCTTCTCACGCACGCCTGACCCCCCACCCCCTGTGTGGACATTAAGTCCGGGAGGTTTACTTCCGAGGCCGAGATGCAGCTGCCGCCCCACACCAACCCGTCTCGCTGTCTCCCCGTTCGTTTCCATTCCCTGAAGTTCATTGTCATTGATGGACTTCAGGAAAGGCTCCGGGAAGCAGCGACCCTGACCAGGAGCAGCCCCTCTCCAGCCTTCAACGCTGGGGGCCACTCGGGCCGGGCAGAACGTTCTGGACTCACACGGTCTTTTATCGGCACACCATGTTCTGGTGTAAAGCTCGCTGTCAGCAGTGCGCTGGGGGTCTGGCACTTTTCCTTGTGAGTGACGCTGGCTTTCTTTTTATAACCAGGGTGGCCGAAGGACAGCCCTTTCTTTTTCCATGAAGTCCAGCAGTTCCGGTCACTCTGCCTCAGTGTCTGCATCTGCAGGTCAGCTGTCCTCGTGCGGGGCCCTGAGCTCCCCACGTGCGATGTCAAGGGTGTTTCCTTTAAAACTCAGGAACACTTTCTCGAATTACAGCTCCAGTATTTGTCCGTCTGTCTGTGTGAGGAGTCGCACGTCCGGGCTTTCCTGCCTGTCTTCCATATGCACCTCCTGCTCGCCCGCAGTCCTTTTTATCTTATGCTTTTTTTTTTTTATTAAAAAGATCTCCCGCTTTCTAACTTCCATTTGTCTCAAGGCACTCCCTGTCGAGTTTCTTCTTCCGCTTGTCCCCCCATAGCTCTGTCCTAACTTCTGGCTGATTTCGGCTTTGATCTCTAGCTATTCCCTGGACCCTTTGACTCGCAAGTTTTCTTTTCCTTCAGCCTTCCATCTTCTGAGTTTTTCTAGTTAGGTTGTTCCTTCACAATTCCTTTCCTTTTCTTAATTTTTGGGCTTCCATGTTGGAGGGGCGAGTCCGATGCACCGTCACAACCCGTGGGGGGGCTGTCTGCGTGGTGAGATCACCCCCACACGTGGCGGCTCACAGGTGAATTGGTTGCAAGGAGCCGTACCCACGAGCTCGGGTTCTCGGTGGCACGGGCCACGTTTCAAGTGCGCAGTCGCCACGTGTGGCCACCTGCCGCACTGGGCTGCAGACACAGGGCGTTTCCACCCTCCCAGGAGGTTCTCTGGGACGGAGGAATAGGATCACATTTCTCGATCTCACTCTGTTTCTCTTCCCCTGACCTTGTGTGTGTGGTGTCCTCTGGCCCCGGCTGTTGAATCCCTCTGGGCTTCCCCCTCACTGGTCACTCTGCTGACAAGCCCCCTGCAACAAGCCCACTCAGCCCCTCCTGGGCCCAAGAACACAGAGGGCTGCCCCCCCCCATCACGCCCTCCCTCTGACCGCCTTCAACAGCCCCCAGCCCCAGCCCCCACTGACCACGTGGGCGGGCGGATCACACCAACCTCCTGCCCCACAATAAGGTCAAAGGGGGTCAGGTGGGACTGCTGGCTGCCCCTCGTGGTTGTGGAGCCAGTGAGGGGCGAGAAGGGCGGAGGTCCCGGGCCACCACCCTGCAAATAGGGGAAGTGAGGCTCAGAGAGGTGGAGGAACTCGCCACGGTTACACAGCAAAGACGCAGAGCCTAGATCCAGGCAGTGGCCTGCCCCCTGACCCCACCCCTGGGGGCAGAGGCAGAACAGCCAAGGAGGGAGATCCTGCCACGTGGCCAAGTGGTGGCCGGGCTTGGTCCGCCCGCCCCCGGCACTAGGATTAGGTAAGGGGCGGGGCCTGCGAAGGTCTCCAACTGGCCCGCCCAGGGGCCAGGCGCCAGCCCCTGCGCTTCCGCCCGCGACCACGAGGTGGCGCAGTCCGTTAGGCTCAGAAGCCAGAACTGAAAATTTGTGGGGCAAGCCAGGGGCCGGGCCTGCAGGCAGGGGACCTGCGCTCTGCAGCCTCCGGGCTGGGCTGAGCCCTGCTGAGGAGCCCCCACTCTGCGGGGAGCACAGCCTTCCCCGGGCCACAGCAGGGACAGCCCTTCACGTCATGCGTCCGGCCCCCAGAGGTGCTCACGGATTCCCCCTCAGCCTCCTGAGAAGCTGATGCACCTGCAGTGGGAGAGCAGCTGATGCAGCGGTGGGTGCTTCGGTTTTTCCGGAAAAGCTGTCACTAAGTCGGGGCATCTTACCGATGGCATTTGAAAGTCAACGAAATATGGGAATGACGTTTCTGGGTGTCATTTGGCCACTCAGTAGTGCATTTGCTGCATGCCTACTGTGTGCAAGGCACTCCCAGGGAGCGAAGGGCAGACATGCTGATTTGCATAGGATACAGAGGCTGGCAGGCCTGCAGCCCCCTGGCCGGCAGGCTGGCACCATCCACCCTGTTCCAGAGCCCTCCTTGGAGGGCCTGCACACCCTTGGCCTCCCCTACAAGGTGCACCCTCCTCCTTGGTGGGGACCACGTGGACCTCGGTAGAGACCACAGCCTTGTGGTGGGCATCTCACTTCTTCCCTTTACAGACGAGGAAGCCAAGACTCGAGGGTTGGTCAGTGTGGCCAAAGGCTGCACTGACAAGCAGCTGGGGGGAGAGAGCAGATGCCTGCAATGCCCAAGGCTGTGGCCAGTGCTCAGAGTCCAAGGTGGGACAACAGCTCCGAGGCCAGCGTCCAAGCCCAAAGGATGGGATGGGATGGAAGATGAGGAAGACAAATGGGGGCTGAGGCCCCGGGCCAGGATGAATGAGGAAGCCCACATAGGAGGCCATGGTTGGGAGGGACCTGTGGGCAGACTAGCTCTTCTGAAAGAGTCTGGAATGGACAGAATGGCTCTGCGAGGGCTCAGAGTAAAGGGGCAGTCTAGTGTGGGAAGACTTCCTGGAAGAGGGGGCACTTAAGCATGGGTGTGCCTGAAGAGAGCAAAAAGGGGTGAGATGGCCAGTGAAAAAACACTCTCCCTGGGTATAATACTGTTCCTCAGACAGTACACCCAGCACCTGTGGGGCCCTGGGCTAGGAGGCTGGAGTCAACTGTGGGTTGGAATCCAATGTGGCCCCGGAGCACCGGTTGCTTGGTGGGGAAGACAAGTTCAGAGGTGAAGGCCACCCACAGGTCTTGGTGCTGGGAGGGGAGTAGGCACAGCGCCCCTGCTGGCTGGTCAGTGGAAGGTGCCCAGCTGCAGCCAGTGACGGGCAAGGGAGAGCCCTCCAGGCAGGGTGTGCAGCCTGTGCAAAGGGCCTGGGGTTAGAAATGGTCATTTGGCACATCTGTGTGCAACCCAGGGTTCGCCCGCAGGCCCGGGGTGAGCAGGCCTTGTAGGACCAGCTGGTCCCACTGGAGACGGCTGCTCTGCGCACAGTGAGAGCACGTCCGCAGGGTGTCTGAGTGCCTCTGTGGCCGTCGGTTAGACAGACCTGAGCAGAGCAAGGGCGAGGGGCCGGGCAGAGATGGTCAGCAGGGCCAAAACACCCAGGTGCCTAGCAGTGGGCAAAGCCGGAAAACAAGGGCCTCGCCCCGGGGGTGCCTTGCCCTCCCCTAGCACGTCACGGCTCATGTGGTCTGGACCCCTAACCTGTGCTCCCTAAAGATACCTTCTAGGCCTCAGTTGTGTTTCAGCTGCGGGCCCAGAGAAGCAGCAAAACCAGACAAGTGACACCATGGCTGCCTCAGGACCAGCTACACTGACCAATGACCCCCTGTCCTGGCACCGACCAATCAGTGGAGTCCAGGGCCCAGAAAGCACACACCTGGAAAATGGATGAGGTGCCACTGAAACTGTCCCCTGAGGCCTCCCTAAGATTCCCACCCACAAAGGAGAGAGAAAAACCCTTCAAGACAAGGGGCCAGCATATGCTCTCCCTCTGGGGGGCCCGACTGTGCCATTCCCTGCACCCTCTTCCTCCGGACCCCAGGAAATTTGCAACCAGGGGAGCAAAGGGGAGCAGCAGCTTACGCAGGCTAACCCCTGACCCTGTCCCTAAGGCCCCCTTTCTCTGCCTCTCGAGGGAGCTAAGGCAGCCCCGCCTGGGCTCTCCTGGTGCTTCTATGCTGAGCCCTTCCTTGTTTCACGGTCCTGAGTGGGCTTTTGCTGTGGCCAATGAATGCCTGCTTGCTTTGCCGCACTTTCTCTCTCCACTGAATTCTTTCCTTGGGGGGACAAGAACCCAGGTCTGGTGGCCTGGCTGATGACTTCACCCCTGGAGGGAAGGGGGCGGGGTAGCAGGCCTGGACAGGGGTCTCTCTCTCTCTCTCTCTCTCTGCAGGGCGGTCTCCTGAGGTTGCTGACCCTACCTATGGTAGGGACTGATCTCATTCCCGAGTTTTTGCCCTCCCACGAGACCGCCCTGCAAACAGATGTGTTCCCCTTGTGCCTCTGACAGGGTGTCCGGCGGGCGGGCCCCGGGCAAGGTGACAGCAGCTTGCGTGCTGGTGCGTGGCTGTGCCCGAGGGCTCTGCCGAGCCAGACGCGCGGGACCGCTTGGCGGTGACCGCCAGCGGCTAGCGGACACACTGGAGCCGCCGCGCAGGCACGTGGGCGCGAGTGGCGGGGACGCACGTGGGCCACCCAAACAAAGGCTGCGCCGCGTGACCACACTCGCGCGCGCGGACCTGTTAGGGCAGGCGCACTCCCGCAGGCCCGAGCGCCCGCCGCGCGGGGGCGGGGCGCGACGTGCGGCGGCCCCTTTAAGGCGCGGCGCGGGGCGGAGCTGTGCGAGGAGCCGGGCTGTTGGTGGCGCGCGGGGCGGGACTGCGGCTGCGCAGGCCGGGCCTGGGGGCGCGCAGACTCCGCGCAGCGGGACGCGAGCGCGCGACCTGGCGTCCCCGCCTCCGCGCTCGTGGCCCGGATCCGCGGGGCCGCCTCCTCCGCGCTCCCCGGCGCCGCTGGGCTCCCGGGCGGGCGGCAGGTGCAGCGCGGCCGGGCGGCCGGCCAGGCGGGCGCCGCGGCGGCGGGTGGATGAGAGTTGGCCCCGATCTCCGCTCAGGGTAAGCGGCGCGCGCGCGCGGACGCCCACTCGGACCTCGGCGGACACCCGGGCACGCTCCCGGCGCTGGCCGGCCCGGGCCGCGACCCGCCGCGCCCCGCCGCGTCCTCCCGGTCTCCTGGAGCCAGCGGCCCGCTGCGTAGGGCCCCGCGCGGGCGCGCCCCGCACACACGCCCCCGGGCCCGCGCGGGCCGGGGAGGGGCGCGTCCCGGCGTCTGGTGTCTCCGGTCTGCGTTCTGCTGGGCCCGCCAGGGAAAGAAGGATGTTTCGGGGCGCGGGGTCCGGGCTCGTGTGGTGGTCGCGGGGCCGGGGGTCACCGAAGCCAGATGGGGGGGTGGGCTCGGCGCGTGTCACCTTCCGGACCTACTCTGTGAGGAGGGCACAGGAGAGGAAGGAGCCCCGGGGCCCTGCGACCTCCGTGACGACCCCGCCAAAAAGTTGTGGGCCTTCGCCCACTCCTCACACCTCTGTTTCTGCCCTCTCCTCTCCCTTTGTTTGGGACGGTTGGTCAGTGGGGCTCTGCTGGGGCCCAGGCCCCTGGGCAGGAGCGGAGGTGGGGTGTAGTGGGGCAGCCTCCAGCTTGGCCCTCATCTGCCCAGAGCAGGCCCTGCACCCCTGTCAGGCAGGGTAGGAGAGCCAGGGATGGGCCCTGCCTCACGGGGAGGCTCAGTGGCAGAAAGAGCACCAACCCCCCGGGGCTGGAGACCTGGTAGGGGGAACACTCCTGCAAGCTAGGTCTTCACAGCAGCCCTGCATTTCCTGAGGCAGGGACCATTGCGTTTGGGGGACACCTTTTGTAGCACAGGGTTCCCTTCTTGCCTTCCTCGCCAGGGCTGGCGAGGAGATCAGAGTTCGGAGCCTCTCCCACAAACGGTCGCCTAGCCCTGGGGCTTATTTTCCAGCAGGGCCTGGCAGGGTGGCAGGGCAGGACTGGGCCAGGCTGTTGTGAGCAGCAGGCTTGGGAGGCTTGCCTGCCCTGGTCACACACCTGCTCTGACCTTGGGCCACTGAGCCTGTCTGTGTCTCAGTTTCCCCCGTCAATAGGAGGGGGGGCGGATGGGGCACACCTGGCCCAGAGAGCAAGCACCCTGGCCAGGCTGGAAGTGCCCTTTGCCCCCATGGATGGCCATGGTTCCCAGGCTCTGCCCCTCTTGTGTCCTGGGCCTCTTTAGGGACATGCAGTCTGGCTGGATGCGTGTGTTCCAGGAATGCCCTGGCCCCTGCTCCAGTCTGGACAGTGCCGGACTTCCCGCCGGCGCTCCCCGCTGGGACCCGGGGACTGGAAGGTAGGCATCCCCGGCCTGTAGATAGGTGCCAGCTCGTCTCTGCCTGTCTTTCCTCCGAGCTGCCCTGGCGACGGGCCGTGGGAGGTGGCAGTCCCAGCAGTGTGGCTTGCCCCTGCCATGTCAGGAAAGGCGTTTCCTGGAAACGCAGGGGAAACTCTCCAGCTGTGGTCTGTTCGGCCCTGGCCCTGTGAGTGGCTTGTTCAGTCTTCCACCAGCTCGGGCCGGGCCCCCACTTGTCTGCGGAGCCCATCTCGAAGTGGGTGTCAGGGGGCCAATCCGCTGCCAGCTCCTGTGACCTCTGCTTTCCTCCCCCTCCCAGGGCCTCACCTTCAGCAGCTGGAAACCAGGATCAGGCTGGTTTCCCTGAATCACCGTTTTTGCTTGTGATAGAGAGCGGTTCAGGCTCGGTGGAAGTGGAATGTTATTAGATTCCAGTGCTGGTTGCCAGGGGAGGCTGCGAGCCTGAAGCCCATTCTCTCCGTGTAACAGAGTATCCGAGTGATGCTACAGTGTAACAGACAGCCGCACCAAACCCAGACCACGACCTGAGGGGACCCATGTAATCAGAAACGGGGACTCCGCCGATGTTTCCATAGTGTCACCCATGTTAGTGGCTGTGCCATGGGTACCCTGGCACCTCAGGGGCCCCAGTGAGCCCTTCCAGCTCCCCACACTTCACAGGTTGGGAGTTTCCCTCTGGAAGCTGGATCTGGCCGAGCTTTATGAGGAAATGGGGCTCTTCCCTGCGAGTGGCCCGGTCCAGCCAGGTGCTCATTTCAGGGGGAGAGTGTACCCCTTGGGGAGCTAGGCTGCCACCCCTGGTGTGGCCTCTGGCCCCCGTCTCTGCTGCTCGGCCCTCTGAGCATGTCAGGGTGAGGGCTCCTGCCTCGTGGCTGCCGTGGGCCCTGCAAGGCAGGGCTGGGAGGCCACGTGCCTGTCGTCGGGGGTGGAGGAGACCTTACTCCCCACCAGGCTCATTGGTTTCAGGGGGAGAGAGGGAGGGGAACAGGATGTGAGAGGCGTGCGCACCCGTGGCCAGGGAACGGATTTGCAACTCAGGTGTGTGCCTGGACCGGGGGTTGGACCTGTGACCTGTCGGTGCCTGGACGATGCTCCAACTGCTGAGCCACACCGGCCAGGGACAAGGAGACCATTTGTGCCAGGAGCCAAGTGCGGGCTCACTGCCCAGCAGGGCTCCTGCCAGCGTCGGGTGGTGGCAGAGCTCCCTGCGCTGGGAGAAGTCACAGGTGAGCGTGAGAAGTGATCCGTGGGAGGGCTTCTGCCGGCCTGGCCCGGACCCGGCGTCTGCGGGAAGCTGCTGGGTGAACACAGCAGTTCCGATTGGGCCTGGCAGGCCTCGGTTTGGGGGGCTGAGAGCTGGCTCGGACTTTCCGGCGCAGCCCCGACCCGGGCCTGTTCTTCCTGGCTGTTGGGTGGTGTGACCATGGTAACTGTCCTGGGCAGATTCTAGAGCACCTGAGGGGTGGGTTCAAGTCCTCCCCAGTCGGTCCCGCGGACATGAGAGGTGACGCCGCTGTGGTGTTTAGAGTGACGAGGCAGCACCCAGCCCCGGGGGGTGGGGCAGCCCGGTCCCTGCTGGAGCCGCTGGGGACCGAGAAATGTAATCCGTTAACTTGAGAACTTCAAGGCCGGGTGCTCTTACAGATGGAAGAGGAGGAGGAGGAAAGCGAGGTTCCCTAGTCAGAGAAAAGCTGGGGTGTCCGTGTGGCCTGTACACAGGGGCCGGGTGAGACACGGCTGTAATTCTACTTAGTGACGGTCGCCATCGGGGGCCGTCGTGTGGCCTCCGAGTGGGAACCGGGCCGTGATTACGTGTGAGCGCCGCCATCAGCGCCCTGCAGTTAAAGCAGGACACAGGGAGCTCTGGCCTGTCAGAAATGTTACCCACGGTGCCGGGAATCAGCCGGCGCGGTCTCAGACGTCGTGGCCGCACATCGTCCCGTGTGGTCCTCGTGACATGCACTTGTACCCCCTTCTGCTGCCTTTCAGGAAACTGAGGCACCGAGAGGCGCCCCGGCCCCCTCAGCCCAGAGCTGGGGTGGGGACCGGGGCTGTTTGTCTCCAGACCTGTGGCCACCTCCCTAGTGGTCCCTGGTAAGGTTGCGTTTCTGGGGGTTTGTGGGTGGAAAGGGACCACCAGCCCGCAGTGACGGCCGTGGGGCCTCGACCACTGTCTGCGACGGAGTTTTGTGGCAGCTGGAGGTGGGCGCTATTCTTAGCTTTACCTCCCTGAGACCAAGCCTTGGGACGGAGATGTTAAGCCGTGTCCCGAGGCCACAGCCGCTGAGTGGCGGAGCCGCCTGGAGCCTGGCAGAGCCTGTCGGGGGTTGGGGGGGAGGGGGGAAGGCTCTCGGTCTCGCCGTGTGTTCATGGGTGGGGCGCGCCACCTGTCCGGGCCTTGGTCGGGCCACCCGTCAGCCGACACCCTGGTCTGCGGTTCAGCAGCCTGAGGTCTGGAGGGGCCCTGGCTGGTGTTGCTCAGGAGGGAGGAGGAAGAGGGGGTGGGGGTTCGCCCCGTCCTCAGCACCGGCTGGTGTGGGTGGAGCGGTGAGGTTGTGTGGGAGTGGGAGCCTCTGGAGAGATCCGTGACCCCAGCCCTGTGACGTGGGGGATACTGCTCTGAGGTGCCGCCTCTCCCTTGGGGATGGGGGAAGGGCGGCTCGACCCCAAGCCCCTGGAGGCCCCCAAACTGGGGTCAGGCTGTGGGCACCATGGAGGGCCGTAGGGGGCCCCAGGAAACAGCTCCCCCTCTCGGGGCGCCTGTGTTCAGTGGAGAGGGCTGGGCTGGCTGGGCGGGTGGGCGTGTGGGGCATGACCCCGGCCTGTGCCCCAGGCCCCGCCCAGGCCCCGCCCAGGCCGGTCAGTTTCCTTTCCCAGCTCCGCCCCCGCCCTCTGCCCCCTTTGTGGGGTGTGGGCCCCCTCTCTGCTCCTTCCCCTGGCCGGGCGCCTCCTCCCCTGCTGTTCCCTGCTGCCTCCTTCCCACCCCCAGGGAGTCCCCCTGAGTGTCCCCTCCCTGGTGGCCCGGCCTCTTCTCTCTCCTCTCGCACTCTTCCCCACACGTCCGGAGCAGGAGCTCCACACGCCTTTGGGGAGTGAACGTGCGAACACCCTTTTCTGCCCCGGAGACCACTCTGCAGCGCAGCCTCCCAGGGCCCGTGGGCCGCCAACCGGGCGGGGGTGGGGCGAGGCTGGGCAGCGGGAGACGCATGTGTCTGTGGAGCATCTTGGCTGAGGTGTGACCCTCGTGCCAAGGACCTGCCCACAGAGTGCAAAGGTTGCTGACTTGTGTGCACAGTCGGGAAGCCCCCTGGCCCTCTGCAGTCTCAGCGCGGAGCGGTTTCATTGCCCAGAAGACATAGTGCCCCTGGCTGTCCCTCCTTTTCCCCCCACGCAGCCCCACCAGCCGCTGCTGGTCCCCCGTCTGTCACTGAGGCTTTGCCTCTGGACACGTCTCACGAATGAGCGACGCGGTGCGAGGCCGCTGGGGGCCGTTTCCCTCTGGGTCGCTCCTTTCCCTGGACCAGGTGACCCTGACCTCCTGCGTGCGTCTAGGTGGGCGTGCTTGGCCTCACCGGGCCCCTGGGGTCAGAGCGCACACCAGCCCCTTCCTGAGAACCCTTGGCGCTCACCCACTGGGTGCGGAGCCCCGAGCCGTTCCCCGTTCCCTCTTCGATGGCCCTTTGTGTGAGCTGCACTCATGTCGCCTCCTCCAGGGAGCCTTCCTGGCCACTCCACTCCCACAGGGTTGGGGTGCCTGTACTGCACTCCCTGTGTGAGGCCGTCTGTTGACCCCCAGCCTTCTGAGTTCCCGGGGGGGTGGGCCCACTGGCTGCCTTGTGGGGGCAGTGGGGGGCGTGTGGGGAACGGATTGTTGCCGAGGGGCCCCAGGGGAGGGAACCCTCTCTCACTGACTGCCCCACTGTTTCTGTCCTTGATCATCTTTCTGTTGGGTGCACACACCATTTCACGGCGTCCTGGGTGGCTTGCTGGACTTAAAAAAGAATGGACTAATTTTTAGAATGATGTTAGATTTACATAAAAATTGCCAACGCAATGCAAAGATCCCGTGTGCCCCCCACCCTTCCCCCGCCCCGTCTCTCCTGTCATTAAGTAAGGCCCGTGCTCTGCGTAGGGCTCCTTACTGTCCCCCGATGTCACGGTCCTGTCCCAGGACCCCCGGCCGGAAGCTCCTCTGGGCTGGGACGACTCTGAGGACGGCTCGGACGGCCTGGGGAGGGGTCGGGCCCACACTGCAGCCCCTCTCCATGGAATTTGTCTGTGGGAATTTGAGTGTTTTTCTTGGGGTCACAGTGAGGTCATGGGTTTGGGGAGTTGACAGAGGGGAAGTGCCCTGCCTGACCACCGTGGTGTCCACCCTCATCTCCTGGCCGAGGATGTCAGGCACCCCCCCCAGGCCCTCCCTGCCCACACTGTCCTCTTTGGAGGGAGGTCGTCACGCATGGCCCAAGTGAAGGGGACGGGGGCCCAGTTTCCCCTTCGGAGGGTGCAGGGTCCACCAGGACAGCCAGAGACCCCCCCCCACTAGTTAATCCAGTCCTGACGGAGGTCTGTGCGCACTCACGACCCTCAGGGCTGTGAGACAGCCCCCGCCCCTGTACTCGTGGTCCCCTGTCCCAGCTGTGGCCATCGGAGGGTCTCCAGGTCGCCATACCCCACCTTGGTGGGGTCGGGAGCCTGTCCTCACCGTCCGGCCCGCCGGGGCTCCGACTCCCCGTGTTCCTCGCCCAGCCCCTGGTCAGCCCGGTCTCCCAGGAGCCCGGCTCCTTCCACGGGGGGTGCTTTCAGAGGCCCAGCTCTGAGTGCTGGGCGTGGCTGCCCCAGAGATGGAAGGGGACACTGCATGTCTGTGCCCGTCGTGCGGACATCAGCCTGCTCTCAGGAAGAGTGAGTTTGCTGCAACAGCACGCGGCCACGGTTCGATCCTTACCACGTGGACCTAACCGTCCAGTTCCGGTGTAGCTGCCCAGCGGGCTCAGAATTGGTATCCTGGCTTCAGGAAGTGGTTTTGTGGGCCAGGGTGCGGCACACACAGGCAGTTCCTTTTGCAATTCCAGGAGCAGGTGGGGGGCCGCGGGGTCCCCCGCAGGGTCCTGCAGAGGCCGGGGCCACCGCCTCCCTGAGAAGGTCCGAACGACGGGCCCAGGCGGCTGTGGGTGCCGTCGGCCGGGGACGTCACCCTTCCTTGGGTGTCGTGCTCTGGGGTGACCGGGATAGTTTCTGGGGTCACAGTGGCCCCAGTGGCTGCATGGTGGTGGCCGTCGGGACAGCATCCGCGCAGAGGGGGCACCCACCACACCGCTGGCCCGAGCCCGGCCTAGCCACAGCTCGGAGGGCAGTCTGGGTCTCAGGCACGGGGAGGGGCTGTCGGCCTGGCCTCCGGCCGGGCGGTTCCACCTGCTAGCTGTGAGCAACCCGGGAGGTTAGAGGACGTGGGAACCGTCAAGTCACAAAGCCCAGCGTCTCCCTCTTGGGAGGGCAGACGTGACTGACTGCCCACAGGCCTGCCCAGGGTCCACTGCCCAGGGTCGTCCCCATGTCCCAGGTTCAGGGAGGCGGGGCGGGCGGAGCCCAGCTGCCCCCGCCCGGTGCTCTGGCAGCTCAAGGCTGGGCCTCGGGTTCCTTCAGGGCCTCCCTGGGCATGTGCTCGGGTCCTGGGTGGGCTGGTGCCCAGGGGCTGGTTTCTGTTCCTTCCAGAGGGGGGGGTCGGAGGCAGCCAGGGGACCGGATGGGGGGACACTTGGAAGGCCTACGTGTGGCCTGTGCTGCCTGCCGGGCCGGGGCAGAGGCGCTCAGCGGTGGCACCCCTGGGCCCCCAGCCCCGCCCCGGCCCTGCATGGGACGCGCATGTTGCAGGCGTGCTGAGCCCACCAGGGTGAGGTGGGAAGGTGGTGGAGTGTTCGACAGCTGTCGCTGAAGAACCCAGGGAGGGGGCGCTCCCACCCGAGGTTGCCCCTTCAGAGAGTTAAGGTCTGGCGCGAGGTGGGTGTGGGGTGAAGGGGAGGAAGGCAGTAGGGACCCGAAGGTGCTGGGCCCAGAGGCAGAGTTCCGGGCAGTGAGGGGGGCTGGTGGACACCACGGTCCCTTGAGCCCAACCCACTGGCTGCAGATGGGACTTGGCCGCGGCTGGCACTGTGCTGGGGAGGAAGTGAGATGAGCCGGCTGCCGGGGAGCCAGGCGTGGGGGGCGGGCGGCGCTGCGGGCACGGTGGGACACGGAGGGTGGGGCGCCCTGCCGCCCCGTGTCCGGATGTCACGCCCTGCTGGGGCGACCTGGGGCCGGGTGTCAGTGTCTGTCTGGAGGGGCCGGGGCCTGTCCCAGGAGGGTCGGTGGGCGGGCAGGGGCTTTAACTGGGCTGCCTAAGGGCCGAGCTCTAAGCTGACCATCCAGAATCGTGGCTCTGGGGGTGGACAGGCTGTGGAAAAACAGCCTACGACCCCCATCTGCTGCCACACAGAATGCCCGTGGGGGGGCGGCCCAGGGACCCCACCTGAGCCGCTGGGCAGTGCTGGCGCCCCGAAGGGAGGTGCCAGGCATCACCCCTTGAAGTCGGCTCCGCCTTCTCCAGGGGCAGGCCGGCTGGTTCTTGTGGATCCTGTGGGGGTGGGCCCAGCCTCAAGGTGGCAAGAGGAGGGGATGGGGCCTCCTGCCAGCAGCCGCCTGCTAAGCTTCGAAAAGGCCCACCTGACCCTTCGTGGTCACGCGGCCACCTACTGCTTTTGGAGACTTGGCCATGGGGGGAAGTGAGCCCTGGGCGTCAGGGCCCCTTAGACGTGGCCCAAGGGTGCGTATCATGGCGGGGCTGGGCCGACCAGGGTCCGTGGGGGGCTGTCCGGGGAGAGGGTGGCTGGGCGGTTGCAGGCGTTGGAACAAGTGCCGGGTGCCAGGGGTGTGCATGGTGGCTGCCGCCCTGTCCCCAGAAGGGGCCACCTTGTCCCTGCTGTGCAGACGAGTGTGTGGAGGGCTGGGGAGTGGTGGGGGCAGCCCTGCTGCCTGCAGGCCCCGGCCCCTGACCCCGGCGCCCCTGCCCACTGCTTTTGGGCTTAGGTGTTTAGAACATGGACCGGGCCCTGTTACCCACGTGTGGTGGGCCTCTGTGAACCCCGATCTCTCTCTCCTGGCCCGTGCTCTGCGGGGACCACAGCCCTCTGCCTCCCAGCGCCTCCGAGAGACTGCCCTGCACTCGTCCGTCCTGCAACCCTGGCCGGCGGGTGCCCCGCTGGGCCCAGGGCCGCCTTCCCCGCCTGCCTGCCCCGCCTGCCTGCCCCGGGAGGGGCCGCCTCACCCCACATCCTGTTGCCCGGGCTCAGGCAGACTTTGCCGCTGTCCGAGAACACGGGGTCTACAGTTTGCACCGTGTTTACCAGAGTCAGACGAGGCCAGCACTGCTGCCAGCGTCCCCAGTCACATCCTCAGGGAGGTCTGTGTCCCCTCCCCTGTACTTTGGCAGCTGTTGCCATGTGGGACAGGAAGGGTCAGGCAGTGCTGATGGGCACTGGCTGCCCCGGACCTGCAGGGTGGTCAGGGAGGGAGTGTGTCTCCCACCTTTGTCCCGGTGCTGGGCCCAGGGCCTCGATTGGGGCTTTTTGAGGTGAGTGGTGGGTGGCTGTCCCTCCACCTTCCCTCCAGGCCGCCCGGCACGCGAGGCCAACCCCTCCTTTTAAGTCGGGCAAGCGTGTCTTTCACGATCGACTGCTTAGCTGTGCATTTGAAACTCGTTAAGTGTCTTGTTCTTGCTGAGTCACCGGGAGAGCCCTGTGCAGCCTCCCGGTTTGGCCAGTCACGCCAGGGACGGGCTGGGCTCGGTCTCACTCCCGAGGTGGCCACTGTTCCGATCAGGTCAGGGAGGCAGTGCGCCTGCTCCCCCCAAAGGGACCCCAGGGTCACAGCGGGGTTTCCCTCCCCAGAGTGGAACGGGTGGTTGCATCTGTGGGGACCAGCCGACGGCTGTCACACACCGTGGGCCACGCAGCCGTCTCGGCCGTCCCGAACCCCGCGCTGCTAGGACGTGGCGGTGGCGGTGGCATGGGGGCGCCGGCTTCCTGCCTGCCGCTGGTTCTTCCACACACAGAGACCGGCCCGCTGTGTGGAGCCGTGAGGTCTTGGCGATAAAAAGGGCCTATTATGACCTATTTATAAAGCCTTTCGGAATCACTTACACGAGTATTGTCCTAAATTCTGTGTAATTAGAAGATGTAAACCCTGTTCTGTGATTATTTTTGTTCGCCAACATAACCTGAATTAGAGCTCTCTCGGTGTAGGTGTGTAAGAAGGAAGCCACGCTAAGAAAAACTCGAAAGGAGCCAAGTCCTATCCACCAAACGGCGCCGGCGAGGTGCCTGTGGGCTGCGGGCCACACTGACCCGGTGATGGGCAGGCCCTCGGCCCTCACCAGCGTCAGGGGCGAGCCTGTGGGGGTGGTTAAGGCTCCCGGGCGCTGACTGAGGCCGGGGAGCAGCAGCCTGCCCAGCCCCCCACCCCCAACCCCCGGCACCTGGTGGCAGGTGAGCCTGGTGCTCCAGCCGAGGCGCACGCATGGACGCCCTCAGGTGAGGAGGGCAGGGTCCCTCTGCTCAGCCGTGTTCCTCCCATGCCTGTTAACCGTGCCGTGGGCAGGGTGGGCGTGGAGCCGAGTTCGCACGGCAGCGCCTGTGGGTTGCAGGGGCTGGAAGGGGGCGACTCCTTCAGCCTGTGTTCAAGTCGTGGCCGCCAGCGCCGGCCACGCGGGGCCTAGCCTGTGCGCTTCCTTGCTGTCAGCTGAGCGGGCCCCTCCTGCTTAGGCCTCCAGCAGCCGGTGGGGGCAGCGTCCCGGGGCCTCTCTCCCGGGTGACTCTGCACCGTGGTGTGATCGCGGCTTCACCCACCTGCTCAGAGGCGTGTCCCCCCCCCCATCCCCAATGTGTGAGAGAGGGACTGGTGGACGTGGGCCGGGTGGGCGGCAGAGACCGACAGGGACATTCTGGGCCAGGGCAGGTCCGAGAGCAGACAGACAGGTGTGCTCTGGGACGAGCGGACGCTCAGGAGCGACCAGCAGTGGCCAGAGGAGCAGTGAGGAGGCTCCGCTCCCTCAGAGGCCCTGGGTGGGGGGGGCACCTGGGTGGGGGGCCCCAGGGAGGGCGGGTGTTCCCGCCAGTTTCAGGTGTAGAAGTGACCCCACCGAGGTCTGTGCAGGAGATGCGGCTGGGACCAGCCTGGTCCTGGGCAAGGAGTGTCTCCCAGGAACTGAAGGGGAAGGTCGAGCCCCCCCGAAATTGGGGGCTGGGAGGGGCAGCTGTGCGGCAAAGCATCGAGGGGAGGCGGTTCAGTGCCCTCCACAAGGGGTCTGCAGACCAGGCCTGGATCAACCTGCCCCTGGCCCAGGGGCGGGGGGTGCTGGTTTCCAGGGCCCCTGGGGCGTGAAGAGACAGCAGGTGCCCCGGGTGGTGCTGGGGAGCCAACCAGAGATGGGGCTTCTTGAACCATCCAGGAGACGGTTGCCCGGAGGGAGTGTCCTGGGCTGTGACTCTGCCCTCGGTGAGGAGTTTCCCGGCCCCGGAGACCCCCATCTTGTGGCCCCTGTGGCCAGCTGTGCTTCTGGGAGAGGGAGGTGAGGCCCGACGTACTGGGCCTGGTGGGGGCACCCGGGCCCCCGCCTGGAAAATGGGCTGTCGGTGGTGGGCCCTTGGCCAGGGTGGGCCCGGGTCCAGCTGTGGGGGCTGCTCTTCCCGCCCCAGCATGCCCGGCCCTGTGCCGTCCCCAGGGGAGCAGCTGCTCTGGCTGACGGTCCCCCAAGTCACCAAGGGTCCCCTTGTCAGGGGCCGAGGTGTGAGTTCACAGGGAAGCCCCGAGCCCAGGGTGCACGGTCAGACGCCGCCCGCCCTGCAGGTGCCGGGCCCTCCAGACACTTTTCCCCTGGCCCCCTGGCTTTGGCCGGGCAGCCGAGGGGCAGCTGTCAGGGAGGAGGACAAGCTGGTGAGAGGGGGCACCGCCCGCCGTCCCGGCTGAGAGGGCTGACTGGCCCCACGGGGACAGTGCTGGGAGCACTGAGTGTCGGCCCGGTGCCCAAGGGGCTGGGGCAGGGTGTGGGGGCCTGCGAGTGAACAGATGCCCGGGCTCGGGCGTTCGCCCAGCTAAACCTTGTGGCTGAGGCCGGAGCCTCCCCGGCGGGGGGTCTGCTCAGGCGGCCGAGGGCGGGCAGCCTTTCTGGCAGGGTCACGGGCCCTGTGTGGCCACTGAAGGGCGCACCTGGGGCCTCCTGAGGCCCGGGGATGTCATGTGCCTGGCAGAGGCTGCGGACTGCCTGCCCCTCTCTGGAAGCAGCTACAGGATTCTGTTTACTTTAGAATCCGGGGGGAGTCCCCCAGGGCCGCAGTCTGGCCATCGCGGGGCCTTTTCCATGTCCCCGAAGCCTTGGGCTGGGACCTGCGGCTGCTGTCCACTCTGCTGCCCCCTCTAGGTCAGGGAGGAGGCTGCCGTTCTGTCTGCCAACCTGTCTGTCTGGTTAAACCGGGTCCCACACCTGCTTTGGGTCCTGCCCTCCCCGGAAGCCACTGCCAGACCTCAGGCGGCTGGGTCGGGTGGCAGCTGCCACAGCTTCACAGAACGAGGCGCTGGGGCCGGAGCAGGGCTGCCCGGCGGCTGGGGCAGGGGCGCGTGTCAGGGGCCAGCCTTCTTTCCGCCGTGTGCGGGGATCCTGGCCGAGGGCCACGCACCGCGAGGCCACGTTAGAGAGTTTCTCCTGCTCTGTGTTGAGTTCTCCTCCGGAGAGGAGGAGCCGAGGCCTGGAGCATGTAAGCTGAGTGTGCAAGGAGGTGATGGTGCGGCGTCGGGATCTTGGACCTGGAGGTGCCCCGCTGAGTGATGTCCCTCTCACGCTGCAGGTGACTCCAGGCGGGGTGTGAGTCAGGACTCGAAGGGGGCCTCTCCGGTCCCAGGCTGTTCTGGGAGCAGGCTTGTGGGCAGTGTGGGCTCCGACCCATCTGTGTGGCGGGGCGGGGCGTGCTCTGGGCGCTTTGGGCTCTTAGGTCACTAGGGCTGGGCAGCAGTGACTTTTTTTGGCTGAAGTTTGCTGAAAACTCTAGTAAGGTGTCAGGTCCAGGACTGGGCAGCTGGAGCCTGAAGATTCTGAGGGTGGAGGGTGTGGGACACCAGATGCCCCCCACCTCCCAGCAGCGGCTCCCCAGTGCTTCTCCATGGAGGGGGTGCTGATGCTGATTCTGGGCCCTCCGGGGTCCCACTGGGGGCAGGAGTCTGTTTGGAGGGCCAGCCTCGGCTGTGGGGCAGGAGCCGCTCCCCGCCAAGGGCAGGAGGAACTGATTCTGGAGCCAGGAGCTGCCCTCCTAGTGGGGCCTTGGCCAAGTGGGCCTGGGGGGGCGGGCAGCGTGGGACGGCACCTTGGTCCACGGTACCAGCCGTTCCGGGCCCAGGCGGGCAGAGGAGCGATGGAGCCCAGACTTGGTGCGGGGAGGTGAGCACCTGATGGGCACCGGCTCCCACCAGTGGGCTGCCTCACTGGGCGGCCCAGCGGGAGGTCCAGGGCCCATGGTGCCCAGTCCTTTGCAGCCCCTGGTGTCGGTCAGTGTGGTGGTCCCTCGGGACTGATGCTGAGAGCCTGGGAACGAAGCCAACTGTGACGTGGGGTCAGGTCGGGCCATGGCGTAGCTGAGAGGACGCACACAGGAGGTCGATTCTGGGGACCGGGGACTAGATGGCCCTGTGCAGCTGCCCTGGGGGCGGTGGGGGCCGTGGGTGCCGGCAGCTTCAGCGTTATCTCCTCGCGCGTGTTTGGGATGTTAATATTTCTGAGAGCTAACGTCACCTGGTGGCACTTCCCATGTCGGCCCCGATCCCTGTGGGACACGGAGGTGAAACCCTTCCTCGCTGGCCCCCGGGGCCTCAGTGTCCCCCCTTCCAGCTGCCGCGCGCACACACAGCGCCGTCTCTTGATGACCGGTGCAGGGAAGAGGCCTCTGCAGGGACGGCCTCCGCAGACGCCCAGGTGTGCGTGTCTCCCTCCCCGCTGCCCCACCAGAGACGGGTGCGCGGGGCCCGCCCCTTACAGATGCCGCATCAGGGGCCCGCAGGGGGGGGTCTGCCGTCGCCCAGTTGGTCTTCCCAGAGCACCTGTTCTGAAACTGGGTTGTTTCACCCCGATGTCTTCAGGCCAGCGATGCCTATGGCCTCCCAAGACGGTGGCCGACCTGTCACCGATCCCCACAGGGCCGCCGGCTTGTCCCTGTTGCTTTTGTTCCCAGGCAGGCTCTCTGAGTGGCAGCACCTGTCGGCTCCAGGCTCCCGTGGGCCCGTTACCCAAAAGGCCTGTGTTCGCTGAGCTTCCTGTGAGGCGGGACGTGTGGCTGGCCACCTTCGCTGGATGCGCCCTCGTGCACACAGGAGGCGGGGCTGAGGGGTGCGGGCGCCCGTGCCCAAGTGTGGGCCTTGTCGTGGGTAGAGAGACTCCTGGTGCACTGGGTGCCAGGGAGGGCTTCCTGGAGGCGGAGACATCTGCAACCCGTGAAAGGTCCTCAGGGCCGAAGGCAGGGAGGGGTTTGTAAACAGACTGGCGGTTTGCTTGGCGGGAGGCTGTGGGGCTGATGGTGAGGAGGAAGGGTGGGCTTGCAGGCGCCTTCCCTGGCCCGAACGAGCCCCCCCGGGGGAGGTTCAGGAGAGGGGAGGGTGCACTTGGGGCGTACCGGTGTGCAGGCTTAGCGTGGCACACGTGAGAGGCCGGCAGGTGAGGGTGGGGAGATGCTAGGGCTGCTGGCCCAGCCCCTCCCTCCGGGTTGGCCGCACCCTTTCCAGCCCCGTAACCGTGGGGACCCTGGGGCCGCCCCTCCACCCGCCTCCTTCGTCCATCCGAGTGAGGGCGGGCCAGGGCGGGCCGCGCCCGTGTGCACGAGGGCTCCCCGGCTGCCCCGTGTGCCAGATAAGTGGGCCAGTGAGGGGAAGGGGTGGGGGAGGGCTCCCCCACCTGGCGCCTCAGGCCGTGTCTGTGCGGGCAGCTCCCAGCTGGGGCTGCGCTGGCCTGGGGCGACTGGGGACGTGGGCTAAATGCCCGGGCCCGCCCCGTGCTGCTCGCCAGAGCCACTGGGATGGGCCTCGGTTCTTAGGCTCTCTGGTCTGGGAGCCCCTGCGTTAGGGGTCCCCGAGAGCCTCAGTGTGGCATGCTCACTGCTCCTTGCTGTCAGAATTTAAATGTATTAATACGCCCCTGACCGCCAACTGGTAACCCATTACATGCGTGCACCGTAGCGTGTTTCTGTTTTTTTAAACAACACTTACATCTCCCGCCCCGCCCGCCCCCACGAGAAGCACTCCTCTGCAAAGCGGGCGCTGGCTGTGTGTGGCCGTGGGCCGGTGTGATTGTGGGCAGCTGGGGCCCTTGCGTCTGCAGCCCCCGGGGGCGTCCCGGAGCCAGCGTGGAAGAGCGGAGGGCGTCTGGGGCTGGTATGTAGTTTGGATGCTGGGGGGCCCCAAGGGTTCCTGGTTCCACGTCGGGAGAGAGTTCCCTGCAGCGGAGGATGGAGGTTGTTTTCAGTTTTGTCTTGTTTTTAATCTGAATCCTTTTATTTTAAAATTTAATTTTTAAACTTAGTTTACTGTGTAATAGGCAACATACTCAGGGTCCAGGACGCAGAGGGGTTGATGCGTGTGGTGGTCCCCCAGCACCCCCCCCCCCCGTACTCTCTGGTAGCTGGTGGCAGCCCACACCGGGGGCGCGAGCTCCCTCCCCTGCCAGCCTGCACCCCGAGCTGGGGCACGGTCTCGCCCGCTCCTGCCTGTCCCCCTGTCTGTCTCTGGTTCCTTCAGGCAGGAGTGCCGTCCTCTACAGAGGACCCCGGGGAAGGCTGGCTCCTCGGGACTGTCAGCCCACCAGGTGGCTGCCACAGTCTAGGTCGGGGGCTTCCCTGGCCCATCTCTGTCTGCCCTCCTTTTCGGAGTTCAGGTCCGTGGTTGCCCTGCACCCCAGCAGGAGCTGGGAGACAGCACACAGGAGACCTGTCCCCACACCCGGAGCTGGCCGGGGCTGGGGCAAAGGGGACTTGGAAGCTTTGGGTTTTTTATTATTATTATTATTATTATTATTATTATTATTATTATTATTATTATTATTATCTTTTGACTAGACAGGAGTTTTATAGCAGAGGCTGAAATCGAGGGCCCAGCCCCTCTGCCGCCAGGCCCCGCCCTGGGCTCCACTCTCCTCTCCCAGCTGGACAGATAGCTCTCGCTGGCCCACGTGAGTGCCCAGGGCAGGGTCTGTGCTGCCCGGCTGGGCGCATTAGAAAAGGCGGGCGCAGGAAGGACAGGTGTTCTGGGGGCACGAAGAATCCTCTCCCCTGGGGGCTGTTTAAGGCGGCAGGTTCTTTCAGGTGCACCTGGCCAGGCAGCGTGCTGGGTGGAGAACAAGGACGGCACGTGAGGGGGCGTGGAGGGTTGGAACGCCCGTGCGGGGGGGGGGGGGGTGCAGGCCCGGAGGGGGGTGGCTGCTGCTGGAGGGGGGTCTGGGCCCCCGCCTTTGTGTGGTCTTCTCACTGTGCTGCTGGTCCGTCGCCGGGGAGCAGGGGTCCCGCCCTGAGACTGAGGGGTGCCGGGTCCGAGGGCCTGGGCGGGCGGGGGAGGTTGGGAAGGGGGAGAAGCACTTTTCAGAACCATTCTCCTTGCAGCCGGCCCCTCTGCCTCGGGTGGGTTACGGGCACTGTGGGAGAGCCCCTGGCACACGCCCAGGTGGACAGAGACAGGTGGGCCTTCTTCCCATGGTCCTTCGGACCCCGCAGAGCACAAGAGTGCCCTTGGCCTCACCCTTTCTTAAAGGACTGGATGGGGGTGAGGCCCACATATGCTCAGGGGTGCTCCGGCCCCTGGCGGGGGGCCCAGGTGCTTACAGAGGGCCCAGGGCCCCCTGGCCCGCCCGCCCTGTCCCAGCCAGTGGGTGGTCAGCTCCTACAGGCGTTTGAGAGCCTTGTCCTGCTAGGTGTCTATCACTGTGAGACCTGGGCCAGGACTGAGTTGGCCTCGGCCGCTGGTTTTGTAAATAGTGCTTTTTTGGCCCCTAGCCACACCGGTTTCCGGTTTCACGGCTCCAGCAGAGCTGAAAAGTGGTGACAGAGACCGAGGCTGCCAAGCCCTGGACCTCACGACCTGGCCCTTCGCAGGGCCAGTTCTCTCAGCCCCGCGAGCCGCACCCCGGGCTTTTGGCGGCTGCAGCCGTTCGTGCCCAAGGGCATTTGGAGAACGGCCTGTCCTCCAACAGCGGCCAGCGGTGCCCCTTTTTGCCTTAGCACTCGGGCTGGAGCCGCAGCAGGACGACTGAGCAGCGCTGGGACCTGGAGGGCTGGGGCCTGTTGCTGAAAGCCATGCAGGGAGGAGGAGGTGACGGCTCTTGGCTTGTTCGCTTGTGTGACAGAGGGCTGTCCGCCCACTGGCTGTGACGCTGGAGGGGTTCCTGCTGACTTTGTTCTGTCTGAGCAAACATCCGTTTGGCGTTCACCAGGCTTCCCACTCCGAGTCCTCGGCAGAGGGGCCCCTGAGCTGCCACGAAGAGGGATGGACGCATTACTAGAGGCCTGTGTCCGGGAGGTGGGTGGCCGGGCTGCCTGGGGTTGAGACAGGCAGAGGCTCAGGAGTCCAGTGACACTGGCTTATGTTCCTGCCTCCCCAGACTCAGTCCCTCTGTCTGGCGGTTGGCTTCAGGGCGCTGTACTCTCAGTGGCCGTGGCTGGGACAGGTGATGCCTGGGGTGGGGACAGGAGGGGTTGCCTGAGATCCGGGGCCCGTGTCAGCTTTGGAGTACAGGGAAGCGGGGGGGCAGTGAACACAGCGTCTGCAGGGCCCGTCCACCCACTGTCCCCTGCTGTGCCACCCTGGGACCCCAGATTTGGGTCCCTCCCAGTTGAAGCTGGCAATGCCTGGGGTTCTCGGGGTGTGCGGGAGCCTCTGACCCTCGCTTCCCTCACTCGTCAGCGCCCCAGAGATAGGACGATGGTGACGCCTACGGAGAGGCTTCGCGGTGCACTGAAGGAGACGCTCGTTAACCCCGGTGTTCCGAGTGCTCTCACCGTGGCCCCCGCTGGTGGGCCGCCCCTGCCCCGCCCCTGGGACAACCCGGGGGGGGGGGCCTCAGGAGGCCCTGGGTAGGGAGGGGGCTGGAGAAACCGGCCTGGGAAGGTGGTGGGACGTACCCCAGGTCACCCTGCCGGGGCCTACGGGGTCCGGCCTCAGGCTGCCGCTGACCCGAGTCGCGTCCTGTGTGGGGCGGGAGGGGCAGCTCATGGGTGGAGCTCGGTGCCCAGCCTGCCGCTCCTCGTGGGCTGTCCACACACAGAGGCAGTCAGCATGGTTAGACCACCCGGACCGGCGAGCCCCCCCCCCCCCCCACTGTGGTGGTGGTGTGTGGCGGATGGTAGGGCGGGGCTGGGGGGAGGTGCAGTGTGGCCGGGCAGGCAGCAGGTGCTGACCCAGAGGGTGGAAGGAGGCGGTGGCTGCCCCGTGGGTGGGGACGGGACCAGCCCAGGCAGGGTCCCAGAGGCCAGGGAGCTCCTGAAACCTCCTGTGGGGACCCACAGGGGCTGGGACGGCGATGAGCAGGGCAGGGTGGCGGTTGGGGCCTGCCTCCTTGCCGCTGGCCTTAGGGTTGGAGGGGTGGCCCCAGTCTGGGTGCTGGGGTGTGGCAGCCCCTCGAGCACACCCCCGTCCACCCGCCTGGCACCGGTGAGCGCAGCCGTCTGGGGCCTGCCTCCCTGGGGCCTTGGGTCCTCTCAGAGACCTCTGCACTCTGACCTCTGCCCCCTGAGCAGGGTCAGGAGGAGGGTGAGTGAGGGCACTGGCATTATGGAGCCCACTCCCTGCACGGCCTTGGCTGCTCGGCCGGGGGGCCAGGTGCGCTACTGGTGCTGGCTCATCCCCGGCTGCAGGGGCCTTTGTTCTCAGGGCCTCAGGGCCTCTGGGAGCTGGTGGTCGGGGACGGCGCAAGTGTGCGCACTTGGGGTTAGACAAGTCCTGTGGAAAACAGATGTACTCCGTACCCGGAGTCCCTCGTTTCTGAAGGTTTTGGTGTGTTTTACCAGGAGGTTTGAGCCCCAGGAGTCTGCCTCTGTGTGTCACCCAGTGACTGGGGCCTCGGGCATGACTTCCAACCCGGCCAGACGTCACTCTGGTGGCCACAGGTGTCTCCACCACGGAAACTGGCAGATGTGACCCATGGGGGTCTCACTTCTGGTTCCGTTGGTGGCCTGGGCTTCAGACGGGGACGGCGGAGACCAGGCGTGCAGATCAGGTCTGCGGTTGCTGCTCGGGACGGCCCAGAGAGCGGGGGGCGTTCTGCCTCCAGCTGACACGCCAACTCCAGCAGGGGCATTTGTCTGGCGCGTGCTCTCCCTGGCCGCTGTCATCGAGTCTTGTCAACGTAAACAGCATGGGGCCAGAGGCAGACCCGTCGGGGGCGGTGGTGTGGTTGTCATGGGGGAGAGGCGCCCACAGGGCGGGGAAGCCCCCTGGGAGCGCCCGCTGGCTGGATGGAGTTTACAGGCCAGACCGCGGTTGTCCTGTGACTATTCATGAGCGTGTGCTGTGCCTCTTTGCGCCAGTGACGTTTATAAGAAGTGTGTGAGGCCCAGGTGCGTAGGTCCCCTGAGGGGCCGGTGTCTGCATGCTTGGGAGCTCTCCGGGCCTTTAGCGGAACCCCAGGTCACTGAGGAGGGGCCGGCGGCCCCAACAGGCCCCGCCCAACACTCCCTTGGGGCACTGTCCTGGCGTCCCTGGCCCCAGGCGGGTCCCCGAGTGGCGTTCTCTCTGCAGAGTCTACCTTCCCGTCACAGTGCAGAGATGCAGAGCGTTACACGGGGCACGTCCTCTGAGCTTGGCCCGTGAGTCCCCGAGGACGCGTCCCCGAGGGGAAACCCTCAGGCCTCCTGCTGGAGGAGTGCCCAGGTGGCTGTAGCCTTGGAATTAATTTCCCCGGCGCTCACAAGCCCGGGGGCCACAGGCTCCGGCAGGGCTGGTGGGGAGGTCCGTGCGCCCTGCCCGGGAGAGCTTTCCCATCGCGGCTCTTGGGCACTCCGGGCGCACCCTTCCCCCCGGAACCGGGGTGGCCAGCGGGCTTGTGCCAGCCTGGCATCCACACCCCCTCAGGGGCCTGTGTCCTAACAGGATGGGCGCAGGCTCTAAGCGAGGGGCCAGCCCCGTTGGAAGTCCCAGGCGACATGTGAGATGGGATCTGGGGGGGACTTGGAGGAGAGGCACTGGGCAGGAGACATTGGGAACCGGGGTTGCCGGACCCCACGGCAGGGCTGGCTGGAGCCCGGGGCAGGGACGCCCCCGGGTGGGCATCTCATCCGAATGCCCCAGGGTCTGGTTTCTTGCTGGGTGGAGAAGGGGCTCTGGGGGGCACTGTGGCCACCGGGGCTGGCCTGGCGGGGGGTGGGCCTGGCTGTGGAGGGGCCGTGCGATTGAGCCTGGGGTTCCGGGCCAAGCCCGGCGAGTCGGGCTGCGGGTGGGACCTGCGACCCGCAGGGTGAGCCTGGGAGCCCTGGGGGTGTGGGTGGAGCCGGCAGCACCTGGGGCTGACCGCAGTGTTGGGTCCCGCCCGCAGGAGCCGGGCTGATGGTGGCGGCTCTCAGGCCTCAAGTTTGGGGACACCCGAGGGTCGTCAGGTGAGAGGCAGGGACTGGGCCTGTGGGTCTCAGGCTCCCAGACCGGTCCCGGGAGGCCCTCAGCATAGGGCTCCTCGTGGCTGCCCGTGATCTGTGTGTTCTGGGGTCCTGGGGAGCCACTGGCAGGGGCGCTGCGGGGTGCTACTTCGGGCTGGTTCTCGGTCAATGCCCCCTCCCAGGCCCTCCCTACTGCCGAGTTTTGCACTCCCCGGGGTGGGGTCATCTTCCCTGAGGACGGAGGCCTGGCCGATGGCGGGCGGCTGGGACCGGCTGCTGGGGGGCGGGGCGGGGAGGCCCTCGGTCCTCACTCAAGTGACCCCCCAGGGGCAGGGTGCTTCCTGTGGTCAGTGGGCGAGCCCCAGGCCCTGGGGGTGCGGCTGGGCTTGTGGGGCAGCAGCCGGGGGCTGGGGGAGCAGCGCGTGCCGTGTCTCCAGAGAAGACGTCTGGGATGTCACAGACCCCGGAGACTGGGAACCACTTATTGTAAAACCCTGGGCCAGAAAGAGGAGTAAAGTCCTTTGTGGTTTTCCCAGTCCACTGGTTCCCCAGACGCTGCTGCCTCTGTGCGTCCAGAGCTGCTCGGCGGGGCTCCAGAGCGGAAGCAGCTCTTTGTGTCTCCGGCCAGTTCTGCTGGACTCAGTCCTGCGAGCAGAGGGCCTGGAGCCTGGCGGGCCCTGCACCAGGCGTCCACTCGGCGGGCGGTCTCAGGTTCCCTGCAGAACACCGTGCCCTCTGAGCAGGGGTCTGGTGGAGCCTCAGCTGGCGAGCGCTCTCCAGCGGCTGTGTGGGCACGGGGCAGCCGGTCCCCTCGAGGGGTGGGTGTGTGGGGAGCTGTCCGGGGGTGCTGGTGGGGGTGCACTAGGGCTAGTTCCTGGGGCAGCCTCCGAGGAGGTGGGTTTCCTCCCGTGGGTCTGGGGAGGGGCCTTGTTGGGGGGGGCACAGGGCAGCAGCGACCAGAAGACAGGTGCAGGTAATGCCCGCTGAGGTGGCCCCCACGGACACTGGCCCCGAGGGAAAAGCCCCTCTCTGGGTCACGCCTGGTGTGTGGGAGCCAGCCCTCCTCGCCTGCTGCGAGGACGTCCGTCCTGTCTTCACCTGGAAGTTGGGGGTGCGCTGTGTTGCGAGGCATCCCCAAAATCAAGAGTCGCCGGCCCTGACTTGGAGACGGGGACTTGCGCGTAGTTCAGAGGAGTCATCCTGGGGGTGCTGCGTGGGGGCTGCCCAGCAGCTTGGACCCACCCTGTGGGTGCTGGGGGGTCTGGTCCTCATTGGGCAGCGACCTGCGTTGGGGGGGGTCAGGGGGAGCTGGGCGGCTGGGATGGAGCCAGCCCCCGGAGCCCCCGGAGCCCCCGGAGCCCCCAGAGCCCCTCGCTCGGGCAGGCCGCCTGTTCCGGCCGAGGTGGGCTGCTGTGAGCAGGCGGCAGGAGGGGCTGGGGCGGCCTGGTGCCTGGAGGGACGTGGCCCGCCGGGTAGCCCAGTGCGCAGGGACCCGGTGCCGACCCTGAGGCTGGGCGCGTGGTGCCTTCTGATGGTGGCAGGCCCGGACACTGGGCGCTTTGTCCCCGCTCCCCTGCGGCCACCTCATCTGCTTGCAGGAGCTGGATTGAGGAGGAGGGCGGCCTCAGCCTCTGGGAGCGAGCCCTGCGGGGAGCGAGCTCTGCCCGGGAGGGACAAGCCTGGACGCTGTCCTCCGGCTGCGGGCGGCCAGGGCCCGGCTCCGGGGTCTGCCTGACGCCGGCTGACAGGGAGCCAAAGCGAAGGGACGCGGGTTTTCCACGGCTGCACGTCCCCTCCCTTGTGTATTCTGATTTCTTCTGAGGGGCAGTGGGAAGGCCCCCCAGGACTTCGGGGGGAGGAGCCTGAGGAACCACCGTCAGCCTGCGGCCCTCGCACAGGGTCCTGAGTCCCCTTCAGGCGTTTCAGAGCCTGTCTGCTGTCACAGTGACCGTGGGGCAGCAGCGTAGGTAACTGCCTTCCTCAGTCACCGGGACGCGAGTCCAGCGCCCAGCCCTGGCCCTGGGAGGGGGTGATTCCCAGCGCTGCTGCCCTCTCGCAGAGGGAGCGAGCCGGGCCCCGCCTGTTGCCCCCAGGGCCCATCTGCACGGGCGAATTCTGGGGGGGGCGGCATCTGTGTTCGTGGCCGCTCCCTCCACCGTGGGGCCGCCTTTCGTTGCCTTTCGTTTCCTTGCCTGGGGCTCCTCTCACGGGGGGCAGCCTCTGCTCCAGGAGTTCGCCTGTCTGTGTCCCGGGCCACAGCGACCGTCACCAGCTCAGTGCGTCCCGTGGCAGAGGCTGTGTCCCTTCCTGCGCCCACTCTCGCCGCCCCAGCCCTGGCGTCGCTGCCTGGCCTTCAACGGACTTTCTCGTTCGTCCGTTTGACTGTGGGGCCTCCTGGACTCTCTGCTTGTCTCCTCAGTCTCCTAAGGAGACGGTCACCGCACCGTGAGGGACTTGATAAGCACTGAGTTCTCTCTGCTCCTTTTTTTTTTTTAAAGTTTACTTAACCTTTTAGTCTATCTGGAGTTTGCTGCTGCTTTACGCATATATTTTCCAGATGGCTGGCCACACGTCCCCGCCCCTGAGTCCAGGGACGTCACCACCCCCACCTCTCACACCAGGGTCCCGCATGGCGCTGCGCTCCCTGCGCTCTCCCGAGGCCCAGGGGGGCACTGGGTTTCCTGTGGCTTTGGCACCAGGGCTGCGTCGGCCACCCTGGAGTGTCCCCAGGGAGAGCTGAGACACACCTGTCCCCGGAGCGCCTGCCCGCAGCCCCTGCCCTGACTCTCGCATGCCTCCTTTGTCCCCGCAGACCGGAGCCACCGCTGGTGCCTTCTGTTCTGTGTGGGGCCCTTGCCAGGGGCAGGGACGCCAAGGGGAGCCAGGCCCCTGGAGGGCGGGGCAGGCGGTTCCCCTCCCCGCCCCCCACCGATCCACAACCCTTGGGGAGCCCCGTGTGCCAACGGTCGGAAACAGGAAGCGCTTCTCCCCGCCGCCCTGGTTCTTCGCGACATACCCAAGCCGGGCGCTGAGGGCCAGTTCACAGGCTCCATCCTGCTCCCCCACTTCCTGCCTCGTGTGGAAATAACCGTTGTTTACCGGGCCCCGGCCCAGCATCAGCCCGCAGGCGCGCCCGTCATCTGGAAACTCTCGGGCACTTCAGCCCTGCTGGGTCGTCCCCACGTCATACGTGGGGGCTGAGGCTCAGAAAGCTGGTCAGCAGCGGAGCAGGCTCCCGGCCTGTGTGTCCAGAACCTGCCTCTGCAGGGCCTCCTGGAGACACCGGGGGCCCGGGTGCCTGTGAGGTCCGGCCTGCGGCCCCAGGCGCCGCATTGTGTGGCCCTGCTTTGGGCTTGAGTGCGGTTGGCGGGACGCGCAGAGGAAGGGCCACTCACACACCTCCCCTGGGGATTTGGGGGGTTGTCTGGGTTTTCCTGGCTGGGTTGGGGCAGAGAGGGGGGCACTGGGCGCCAGGTGGAGCGACAGCCCCCACAGGGACACAGACACGGGGGCACGTGTCTGTCCCAGGCGGCTCGCGGAGCCCCAGCCCCGTTCTTGCCGCTGGTCAGGGGGACCTGTGAGGACGTCAGCCCCTCAGTCTGTTGCCATGTTCCTCCCCCGCCCTGTCCCGGGACCCCAGCGGCTGGGACCCCAGGCTGGCCCGTTGGTCTGCTGGGAAGGCCCTGTGGACACAGCAGGCTCCTTCTGCCCTGTGTGGGGCACAGTAGGCTGGCTGCTGTGCGCAGCAGTGGCAGAAAGTGGGGGGAGCGTGGGGCGGGAGCCCCGGAACGGGCTGCCCCCCGAGGGCAGGGCTGTGCCCACGTGGCGGAGACCCGCTGACCGTGCCCCCCCCTTCTCTCACAGGGAGTCTGACCACAATGTCAAGGTGAAGCAGAGGGGCTCCGTCCTGAACATGCTGAGGAGGCTGGACAGGATCAGGTTCAGAGGTCACAAGAGAGACGACTTCCTCGACCTGGCAGAGTCTCCCAACGCCTCGGACACCGAGTGTGGGGATGACGTCCCCCTGAAGGCGCCTCGGGCCTCGCCCCGGGACAGCGAGGAGCTGAGGGACCCTGTGAGTGCACACTCGGGCCTCCTTGGACCAGAGCGCCCCCACCCCCACCACTGCTTGGTCTGGGACCCCAGAGCCCTTGCAGTGGGGTCCCCCAGCCCCAGGGAACAGGCTGAGTGTGGACCCAGGCAGACGTGTCCTGCCCGGATGGTCAGAGACAAGCTGGGCTTGCTCCCTGCCCTGCCCCCGCCGACGCCCCGCCCTCCGCCCCTGGTGGGGCTGGCCCTGGACCCTGGGTAAACTGCCTTTCCTGCACTGAGGGTGGTCCAGCAGCTGCATTTCCTTCCCAGTTGGTTTCCCGGGTGGTTGGCAAGCTTCTCATGCAGCAGAGATGCTGGCCCCTGGGAGCCCCTGGCGTGGGGGAGGGGGAAGGAGATGGACAGGGTGCTGTCTGGAGGCTGCTGGCTGTGGCCTGCTGCCAGCAGCCCTTGGTGTGTGCCCCTGACCCTCAGCAGTGGGTGGGCCCTTGTTGGCCCGCGTGGTGACAGTGGTCCCTGTGGGCCTGTCGGTGGGGACCTCGTCACTGGGGCAGCACACGTCTGTGGTGGCTTGTTGAGGCTCTGTGGCCCCCACCTGACCAGGCACCGGAGGGCCCAGCCTTCCAGAGGGTCTGCGTTTTGTCATGGGGGCAGACTCTGGCTGTCGTGGGAGGTGTGGTCCCTGGCCTCGTCCCCCATGGGCACACCTGCCTAGTCCCCCCACTGCCAGTGAAGACCCCAGAGCCACCTCAGGCCGCTTGTGGGTGGCCTCCCGGTGTGAACACCAAATCTAGTGGCCAGGTCACTTCCCCTCCGAGTGCCTGAGCCAGGCTTTCTTAGCCGGTGGGGGCTGGCCTTCCCCGGCTCCTGGGATCACTAGTGCTCTGCCGGAGACCAGCCTGTGCGCTTTCTCCCGGCAGGACGAATAATCGACCAGTACTGCCTCCTGGGAGCCGGCCGCTCCCCTGGGTCGCCCAGGCCTGGGCCCTGCTTGCCGCGTCCCGGGCGCAGAGGCGGCACAGGCTTGGCTGGTGAGGAGAGCAGGGTCTGCTCTGTGTGGCTGGTGCCAGCCTAGGGCGCTGGGGCCGTGGCCCTCGGGTGTGCTTAGGGCCGAGGGCGGGCCTCTCAGGAGCAAGGATGCCCCCCTGTGGTGCCCAGCTGTGTGAGTGTGAGCGTGTGCGTGTGCGCACGCCATGGAACCTACACAGAGGCTACAATCGGGCCGTTCTGGTTCCCTGCTCAGTCTGCCCGTCCGTCTGTCCATCAGGGCCGGTGGCGGCTCCCAGCTGTAGGAACTGTCTCGGGGGGAACCCAGAACCTGGCCCCCACGGGCGTGTGTGACTGAGTGCGGGGTCGGGTGACAGCCTGGGGTCGTGTCCCCATGGGCCAGGGAGCTGAGGGCCAGTGACGTAGCCTGGCAGCCCACCTGTCCCAGGGCTCTGGGGGTCTCAGCGCCCTCCTAAGCACACGAGGCAGACCAGGGTGGGCACACGGGCTCTGTGCGCCAGGCCCCCTCGCTTTCCTCTCGATCCTCTCGGGCTCTTTTTCCAGGGTGGGGGTGGCTGGGCCTAGGACCCCACGGGGTGGGGGGTGTGCCCTTGCTCCAGTCAGCACCGCGCCCACTGGGGGACACTGCTGCCAGCATCTGTCTGTCCTGTGAGCCACAGTGGGGCTCGAGTCACCCCACTGGCTGCTGGGCGTGCATGTCGGGGACCCTGGCGAGTGTCCCGGGTGGCCCTGGTGCAGGCGACCTCTAGCTTTGCGGTTTTCCTGACCTGGGGGTGGGGGCGCCGGCGCTCACCCTGGGCGGGTCAGTGCACCCGGCTTTCGCTGCGAGGCGGTCGCCTGTCCCCGCAGGCGTTCAGCCTCTTTTTTTTAATTTCGCGTCACGTTGTGGCGAAGTGTGTGCAACACACCTGCTGTGACCGGCGTCGGGCGTGCAGCCTTGTGGTGTGGCTGCCGTCTGGGCTGCCGAGGTGGGGGGCGGGCAAGGAGGCCAGGCTGGCCAGCGGGAGGGGGTCTGCCCGCCTCCCCCCCACCCCGGGTCTGCCCTCGGGGGCCCCTGGCCCAGGACTCGGAGCCTCTGAGCGGTGGGAGGTCAGTGCCTGGCCCCGGTGGCCCAGGCAGAGGGTCTCCCAGCCTTTGGGTTCCCAGGGCCTGCTCCACTGGGCGGACCGGGCCCTCGCTGCCTGTCCCCTTCCACCCCCCCACCCCCGGCCTGGAGGGCTCGTGGAGACCGGGCCTGGGGAGTCAGCCACCCCGTCGCCTGGCGGGCACGTGGTGCTGCTCCTCGCCCACTGCGCAGTGACGTGTGGTGGGGTGGCCACAGACCTGTCCCTTGTGCAGCCCGGTGGCCCTGGGTGTGTCCCTTTCCCCCCTGTGTGCAGGGCGTGAGGTGGCCCCCGCGCCACCCCTGGTCGAGGGGGACACCAGGCGGTGGCTGCAGTGAGCCCTCTGCAGGGGGACGAGGGCTCTGTTGGGGCCCACTGACCCGGGGAGTGCGCCCGCTCCGCTCCTGCAGCCTGGCAGTGGGAACGGCTGCCCACCTCCGCGGGCGCCCTCCCCGGACTCCCAGGTGTGGGAGCCAGGGCTCCTGGGGCAGGACTCACCCTCCCGGGAGGGCGCCCCACCCTCCCAGGAGGGCGCCCCACCACTGGCCTGCGCTGAACTTGGTGGTCTCCTGCCCTCTGCGGCCTGAGGGCGAGGTCGGGGCCCTCGTTCAGGTTTCCTTTAAACTGGAGCGTTCTCGGGGCTCCGGGAACCTCCGCATTGTCCGAGACTCCCTTCCACCGGCCAGCGCAGCTGAGGTGCACGGGCGGGGGCTTTAACTGAGGCCGACCGCACACTGGCCTGGTCTGTGGGGGTGTGGCAGGTGGGGGCTCTGGGCCCAGCACCTCCAGGCGTGGGGTCCTCGGGGCCCCTTGGGGACGAGGGGTGGACGCAGGACGCTAGCTCTCCACGCTTCCCTTCCAGGCCGGCCCGGGAACCCTCATCATGGCTGCAGGCGTCCAGGACTTTAACCGGACGGAGTTCGATCGACTGAATGAGATCAAAGGTCACCTGGAAATCGCCTTACTGGAGAAACACTTCTTACGTGAGTGCCCTCGGGGAGGGAGCCGGTCACAACAGCGTCCTTGGGCTCTCGGGGACAGATGTGGCCCCTCTGCTGGTTTGCTGGGTGGAGACGTCCACGCCCTCGGGGCAGGAAGGAAACCGCGTTATTTCGGTGGATCTGGTGCGCCGAGTTCCCAGCAGTCAGCGCGGGGCTCGCCGAGCTGCACAAGGACCAGACTCGTGCTTGCTCTGCTCTGTCTGGTTTGCGCGTTCAGTTGGGAGGGACAGTGGGGGACATGACCGCGCGCTCCTGCTGCGGTTTGGGGGGCGCTGATGGCAGGGGTCCCTCGTGGGGGGCCTGCAGGTCCCTCACAGAGAGTGTCCCATCCTGGGTGTTTCCTCTGATCGCTCACTGCCCCTCTGACCCTCTGCTGGAGTGGTGAGGAAGCTGAGGCTTGGAGTAAGTGCAGTGACCCCGAGGTGGTGCCCTGACCCAGGCCGGCGGGCCCAGTGCCCACGCACGGGCAGTTGTCCCCCTGCCGGCCCGAGGCCGTGGCGGTGTGCCGGGGAGCGTGGGGGAGGGGAGCAGCCCAGCCCCGTGCCTGTCACACCCGAACTGTGCGGACAGCACCAGGCCCCGTGGGGTCCCCCTTCCCCGTCCCCACGGAGTTTCTCCCTCCGTCCCGCATCTCCCTGGGGCTTCAGGCACCCAGTGTCGTCGTGTCTGAGCGACAGCCCGGAGGGTCCTCGCTGGCAGGTGGAGGCAGGAGGCGGTGGGGTGCCCGGCCTCCTGCTCCTGGGAAGTGGGCCATGTGGCTGTTGCCGCGTTTCTGCACGTCGTCCGCCCCCAGGGGCTGCCGCCGCCTCCTGCCTGCAAACCCCCTTTGCTGGTCAGCACTCCCCCCAGTGGGTGAGTGGGTGTGTGCTCATGTGCGCGCGGGCAGGTGTGCAGCTGGCCCCCAGGCAGCCTCGGTCTCCCCACGCTCCCGAGGTCGGTGCTGAGCTGGCTGGGGGAGTGGCCCAGCTGGGTCTGCCTGGGAGGCCCCCCGACAGGTGCCTGTGACCTTGGCTGGCGCCGAGCTCTGCAGGGAGACGTGTGAGCTCCCAGGGCAGGCCGTCCAGCCGGCTGCTCGGCCAGTGCGGGCGGGGCCGCCTGTGGAGCTGGAACCAACCCCTCTGAGCCAGGCAAGGATCCGCCGCGTCAGCAGCTGGGACCTCGGGAACTAGGCTTTTGTGGGTCAAGTGGCCGGAAATCGGTCGTATCATGAGTCCTGACGAGCCCGAGGAACCAGGCGCTCTCCATGAAAGGGGGGCGGTCTAACACAGGGCAGGGGTTGGCAGGGGGTGGGCAGTGTCCTTCTGAAGGGCAGGACGGCAGGACCCACGGAAACGCCGGCCTGGGGCTGAGGGGGCCCCGCAGAGGAGAGGCGGCCCCAGCCGCAGGGCAGCATCGCTGTGTCCTGGGACCCGCCCTCTGGGTCTGTGCTGTACGCTGGGTCGAGGCGTGTGTCCCGTCCCGGGGCCCTGGTGTCGTCAGAGCTGGGCCTTCGGCGCGGACGGCCTCGGGTGGCGAGGAGGGGCCTTCCTTTTCGGTGAGGGGGGTTTTGGAGACACGCACAGAGTGGGCAGTGTCGTCCCCACCACAGCCCCGCCCCGGGCGTCCCCCCTGCCCCTGTCCTCCCGTCTATACACATCGTAGCAGCAGCTCCGCGAAGACGAGAGCCGCAAGTCTCACGGCACAACCGCAAAGTCGGTTTCCTCTGAGGCTGCCACACACCCCAGCACAGGCTCGAGGTTCCCCGGTCGCCTCGTCCGTCGCCCTTTTTCCACAGCCCCCTCCCCCGCGTGTGACGCGAGGTGTGTCTCTCCAGACCCCCGCTGCTTCTCTCCTGCTCCTTGTGGAGGGGCCAGGCCTCCGTTGCGGGGTCTCCACTCCGGTCACCGCTCAGGTCACCGCTCAGGGTGTCCTGGGACTCGGCAGGGGACCTGTCGTGTCCAGTCCCTCAGGGCAGACAGGCGGGGAGGGGGTGACCCCAGCCCCGTCCTCAGCCCTCAGGGCTTCGCTCCAGCACCTCCTGGGAGGCAGCCCCCACCCCTCTGCCTGCCGCTTTCCCTCCCTGTCCCAGCCGACCCTCGGCTGCGCTGGGGCAGGGGAAGCCCGTGCAGGAAGGGCAGGGTGCGAGCTTGGACGCTTCCCTTTATTTTCCAGTTTTCAAAGCAGTGACATCATTCTCCGCTAGGGTTTGCGTTGTGGTGAGACTGTGGACTTGAGCATCGCGGTGCCTCAGTCCCCGGGCTTGCTGCCTCCTGGGTGCTCAGCCACACCCTCCCCTCCCCCCCACCTCCTGGCCGCCGCAGGCCCCCGAGGGTGACACCTTGCTTTCTGGTGTGTGAAGACCTCCCGGGCTTCTCGGAGCATTTCCAGCCCACCCTGGAATTACCGTATTTTGCTGTTTATAATGCACACTTTTTTGCCCAAATTTTCGAGGGAAAAATAAGCATGTGCCTTATATAGGGGTAGTACTACTTCTGTATCTATGTGAGTGCTTTTAATGCTTTTGTTTGTGCTTGTGTGTTTAAACTGTAACCGTAGAAAGCAGTAACGATGTCCATGTGCAAAGTCATGCCCCGGAATATGATAATCAGTTTTGTTCCTAAATAACTAAATGAATTGATTAAAACGAAAGATTTTTTTTCCTGAAAGTTTGGGCCAGAACCATGGGTGTGTATTATACATGGCAAAGTACGGTGAGCACTTCTCCCTGTTTCCGTGGGTGGGAAGTGGGTACGGGCAGACCCCCTTGTTTTTAATCCGTCCCTCCACTCGAGAACACTCGGGCTGCTGAGGACACCTGGCCATCGTGAGCAGAGCCGCTGTGAGCACAGCTGTGCAAACACCTCCCCGGGGCCCTGCGCACAGACTGTGACCAAGGTCCGCGGTGACCCCGTCTGGCTCCTCCCATTTCTCTTTTGTGTGGCCAGGTGCTGGTTCCCGGGGAGGGACGGCGGCCAGCACCCTGGCGGCGATAGCTCACTTGGCAGCCTCGGGGGGGCGCTCAGCACCGGGGGGGGGGGTTAGAGGGGTGCATTTCCTGTGCTGTGCCTGCCGGGGCATCCCTCCAGGGCTGTGACGTCACTCAGAGGTCACCTGTAAAGTCTCTTCCCACAGAGTCTAGTTCCTTTGTGTCCCTCTCACAACCCACTCGCAGTCTCAGACCCCGGGAGCGCTGCCGAGACCCCTGTGGTTTCCCACCCGCCTCTTCCCCGAAGGTCAGCACTCTGCCGCCTGCGGCTGCGCCTCCCTCCCAGCCACGCGTCCCCCCTTCTGTCTGTGTTCCCTGTCTCCAGCCGCTTGGTGGCCGTCTCAGACGGGACGGCAGGGTGGCCTCGAGCCCCGGACACCTGTGTGTGTGTCTCACCCAAACCCAGCAGGCCGTCACAGCCCCCACGGGTACCTCACGGGCCCGCAGCCTCCCCGGAGACCTGTCCTCACTTCTCTGCGTGCCCCAGAGACGTCCTTCATGGTAGAGGGGAGTCGGGTCACGTGCCACGCTCGTCCTGCCTCCCTGTCACCTGCAGCCGTGGGCGGGGCTGTGTCTGAGATTCGTGCCCACGCTCTGCCCGCCCGTCCCTGCCGCCGTGGTCAGTGCCCTCCTGCCACGCAGCCGTCTGTGGCGCTTCCTCTCAGAAGAACAGGCTGCTTCTTGCACAGAAGGAAATGGCCAGGTGCACAGCGGCGCTTCGGTGATTAAATATTGAAGGGAACAGATGTCCCTTCTGTGAGAAAGTGGCACAGGGCAGTGAGGAGTTGAGCGCGTGCCGGCTCGTGACTGGAGGCAGGACCCTGAGCCCGTTAAAGCAGCGCATGAATCAATGAGAAGCACCACCGCACACTTTGTAGCCCCGAGTCCCGCACAGCCTCACGCCGCGCCGGCCCATCTTGCTGGCAGGGGTGCGTTCGCCACCGACCACCCGAGGGAGCAGCCCAGCGAGGGCCTCCGGCCTTGTGAGCTGTGCGCGTCACCCGCCCCACAGTGGAGCTGGGTCCCGGGAGCTGGGTCACCGGGGTGGGGTGGGAGTGCTCCCAGGGCTTTGGGGGTGCGTGGGCTTCCTGGGGGCCGGGTCGCAGGGAGACCCCTTCCCGTGTGTGCATTCCATGTCGCCTGACCAGGAAGGCCTGTGGAGTCCTCCCCGGACAGGCTGGAGGCTGCCCACGGGGGCTGCATGTCCTGGGGTCTTCAGCCCTCGGGCCAGGGACTGCCACCATCTCTGGGCCACGACGCCCACCTGCTCATGGCTGGAGCCAGGTGGGGCCCGGTGGACGCAGCCGGGGGGGGGCGGCGGTGACGGTTCCTGGAGAGCCTGGCTCGGGAGAAGGGCCCCTGAGCTCCCAGGGCTCCCGGGAGGCCCCTTCCTGCCCTGCCCCACATCTGTCCACGTGGCTGCCCTGCGGGGCTTCGCGGGGAAGCTGGTCGGGGCCGCAGGTGGGCCTTCTGGATGCCCGGACTTCCCAGGAGGCCCTGCAGGGGAGGTTCTGGACTGGTCTGCTGGGGCCAGAGTCTGGGCGGCTGGAGGGCAGCCCGCGGCTGCAAGTGTCCCGAGAGGCGCCGTGGTGTTCGAGGCCCTCAGGGACGGGCTGGGTGTGGGGCGGTCAGGTCCCTCTGGACCCTCCCCTTTGGGCCTGGAGATGCCCCTCCGGGGCATCTGGGTTTTGTGTGTGTGTGTGAAAAACTCTACTCATGAGTATTGGTTGTGCCGGGAGGATGAACCCCTGTGCCCGGGGCACCACCGTGCTCCCTGAGCCGTTTCTACCCTTTCTCGGGGGCAGTCGGTGGGGGGCGGGGGAGGCGGATGAGGGCCATGGGGCTGGGGGCTGTGTCACGCAGAGTCCACACGGAAACCGTGAAAGTGGCCCCTGAGAAAATCAGGTGCCCGGCCCGCTGGTCCTCCCAGACCGCATCTCCTGCCCAGTGAGGACGCTCCTCCCTCGTTCATGGTTTCGGATGGACGCCCGGTCCCAGCTCGTTGTCCGGGGCAGATCTTGGGGCACAGAGGCCGACGGTGCCTGGCAGCCATGGCTCCTGCCTGCTGACCCTCCTGTTCCTTCAGTGCACGGTTGGGAGGGGAGGCCCCTGCCGTCCCGGGTGAGGGAGCAGCCAGAGGCAGCTGGACATGCCTGCCCCTGAGTGGGGTTTTCATGGCTCCGTGTCCAGGCCCTGCCGTGTCTGGTGGCTGCCCGGACCATGGCAGCCTCAGGTTCCGTGGGGGATGTCTTCGACAGAGGCCTGTGACTTCTCTCTCAGCTCCACCCTGTGTCCCGCCCGCCGAGCGGCTGCTGGGCTCCCGGCTGAGAAAGGCGGGCTGAGCCCCACCCCCGGGTGGCCCTCCCTGGCCCCCACGCATGCCGTGCGGAGAGGGGCTGCCAGGCCAGCGCACCCTCCCCGTCCCCTCCTGCTGAAACTCGGCCTTTGTGTACCAGGCTGTCTGGAGCATGGGGTGGGGGGCTGGCATTCCAGCTCCACAGGGGACCCCTCTTCGCCCACATCGTGCCCCTTGTACAGAGCTGGGCCTCTGGGAGGAGCCGGGGAAGCAGTGGCCACCTCACCTGAGAGTCCCCATGGCCTGGGTGCAGGGCCAGGCAGCTGCGGGTGCCAGTGGGTGGGCGGGCAGATCGGTGGGCAGACAGACTTGTTGCCCCACTGGGCGCCCCTCTACATTCTCTTTAAGGCCCCCCCAGGCGGCCAGAGCCCCAGTTCTCCAGGCCCCCTCTTCCTTGCCCCCACCCTCTGTGGTGTCTGGTCCCTAAGTACCTCCTCTCTGTTACCTTTGTTTCCTCTGGGCTCTGTCACACAGTGACCTGCCGCCTGGTCTCGCCATGCTGGGGGCCAGGGGTCCCTGACTGCCCCCCACCCTGCTGGGAGGGGGCAGACAGCTCATGGCTTCAGGGGAGGCTGGGGCCTGGAGGGCTCCCCTGCAGTTGCACAGCGAGGGGCCAGAGGGGGTGGAGGGGGTGCGCACACGCTTCCTGGCGACGCAGCCCACCCTCTCTGCTGGAAGGCGTGGGTCCCTGAGAGTCGGTGTTCTGGGTGGGGTGCTGGCGGCCCCTCTTCCTTCTTGTCTCACACGGGGGAGACTGCGACGGGGACATGTTCACCCCGCACCCAGTCCTTTCCTGAAATGAGCTTGAAGCCCAGCAACACGCCGCCCGCTCGGCGCCTTGCCGTGCGCCTCCATCGCCGCTTCCTGGTCCCCGGCAGTTCGCCGCTCACCAGCACCGCCTCGGTAGCAGTGGCCGATGACAGGCAGTCGGCGCTCGGGAGGGAGAGAGAAGACCGTCGCTCACAGTGGCCGTGACTCACTTCCCCTGACGGCTGTTTCCGCAGAGCGAGGGAGGAGGGGGCAGAGCACGCGGCCCTGGCTGCTGAGGGAGAGCAGGGGGCACTCTGCTGGGGACCTGACACCTGGGCCCTTGGAGGGGGGGGGTCCCCGGAGGGGTGTGGCTCTGCGCCCTGGCAGGGTCCCCAGTGATGGTGTGTGTGGGGCAAGTTGGGCGGGAGACTGGAGGCCCGGAGAGTCAGGGTGAGAGGTGAGGAGGGAGGTGAAGGGGCCGGGCCTGGGGCCTCCGGGGGTCGGGCCTCCCACTGGTCAGGAGGCAGAGCCACCTTTTGAGGGGTTCCTGGGTGGGCGCTCCTGGCTGGTGGGAAGCAGTTTTATTTAAGGATTATCACTTGATTTTTATTTCTGGCTGTGGCTGGGCCCGTTGAGCTGCGTGCCAGGAGCACTGCTGGCTGAGTTCTACTTTCACAGGTTTAAAAATAGCCTGGAAGCCGAGTCTCCCTCCTTGCCTGTGCCTTCTCTGGAGGCCGGGCAGTGGGCCGGGCTGTGGCCTGAGCCCTTGGGTGTCAGGGAGCCGTGGGCCAGTTGGGGGTGGGGGGCTCCCCAGTCACCCGATCAGCTGGCCAACCCTGCCCTTCTCCCTGACCTGGCTGCTTCCTTCGCTCACGTGAGCGTCCCTTCGAGCAGGAGCGCAGTGGGGGGTTTGTGCGTCCCGATGCCAGCTACTGGCTCCAGGGTGCACCCGTGGGCCCTGGGAGTCAGGGGGTCCTGACTTACTCCCAGGGCGGGCACTTTGGCTCTCCTGGCCCCCCCGCCGTAGCCCCGGTCGATGTGCCTGCTCAGCAGCTGCCGCAGAGCCCTGAGCCCGTCTTGGCCATCGCCAGGCCTGAGAAAGCTCGAATCATCGGGTGCCACACCGCAGCCCTGCCTGGGCCGCTGGGCGGGGGTCCTTCCCTCCCTGAAGGGCTGTGACTGGAGGCCTGACTGACAGGCAGGCATGTGGGGCCCCCCCTCCAGGCCCCGCTGGTGACAGCTGAGCTGCTGGGGAGCGACGGCCTCCTGCGCGGAAGGTGGACCGGGCACAGGGCGCCTGCAGATGGGCGGAGGGGCTCCGGGGCTGCCACCGTGCGTGCTGTGGAAGGCCGAGGGCTCGTGGCGGTGTCCTCTCCGTGCGTCTTTGTCACCGCGAGAGTTGAAGCTGGTGAGGGCTGCCTGGCTCAGGGCACCACGGGGGACACTGGGCAACTCCTGCTTCCGGTGCATTTGGGGCTCAGCTGGAGGCGGGGGCCTGCTGGGGCCCCCGCACCCCTTTGACCTGCCAAAGGGTGCCCTTCCCTGTGCTGTGAGCTGTGCATTCCTGGGCCAGGTGGGAGGATGTCACTCCCCCACCCCAGAGCCACTGGGGCCTCCTGGGACCCAGAGTTTCATCTCAGGGGGACTGTGGTGACCAGTCCCACCCCCCGAAAGCATCCATGTCCTGATTGCCAGAACCTGTAACGTGGCACCTTGCACGGCAAAGGGACTTGGCGGCAGTGGTGGAGTTAAGGATCTGAGATGGCAGATGATCCTATGGGGGCGGGCATTGTCATCGAAGGGACCTTGTGAGAGAGGAGGAAGGTCGGGTCAGAGGTCACAGCGATGTCATCGCCAGAACACAGGTGCCTCTAGGAGCTGGAAACCACCGGGAAATACCCCCCGGAGCCCAAGGAGCCCCACCACCCACCTTGGACTCGCCCTCCGAGGTTGTCAGAGGAGGGTCAGCGCCTGTGTCGGCCCGTGTCGGGCCGTGTTGGCCCCTGTCAGCGCTGGCCGTGCTCACGGCAGCAGCAGGAGAGCTGATGCGGGCTGTGTGGGGGCTTCCTCGCCTGGCCCTGGGGGCGGTGTCACACCCTCCACCTGGTGCATTGGGGGTGTCTGCTGGGGACGGGGTGGGCCCGGCCTGGCCCAGTCCCCCACCCTGGGACCCCCAAGTAGCCCCAGAGACAGACAGTCCCGTGTGAGACCAGGGCCCAGGGCTCCGCAGAAGGTAGGCCGAGTGACCGCGGGAAGGCCGAGCAGAGCCGGGGGCCCAGCTGCACAGCCCCAAGCTCCCAGAGGCCCCGGGTCCGGTGGGGGCCGGGGAGAGGAGGCCACTGTTCAAGTATGCGGCTCAGCACTTTTAGGCAGGAGGCCGGTGCCTGGCTCTTCTGCTCGTACTGGAGAGAGCGCCGGTGGTGGGGAGCCACAGGCCTGTGCCGTGCGCAGGGCCCGCTGTGGTCTGCGTGCTGCAGCTGACCTAAATGTGTCACCGTCGGAGGGAACGGGCCGTGAGGGTGGCTGTCATTGCTGAGACCATTATTTCAGGCTTGGGGGAGAGTCGCCCAGAGAGGCGGCTTGTGAGAGGAATAGCCACTAACTGCCCAACGGTTTTATTTAATGTTTAGCTGCTTTTGAGCCACCAGGAAATGAGACCCTTGGAAGAGGTGGGACGTCTTCTCGTGGCCTTACTGGGACCTGGGATGCGCTGATCTCCAGGCTGTATCTGGGGGCTACTGTCCCTGCACAGCCTGCCCTGGGGTGGCCCCTGTCCCCACACTGGCTGGGGAGGGCCAGCCCTGCAGCCACCGGGGCAGGGGGCTTTGTGGGGTGTGGGGCGCAGCAGGCGCAAGCGCCCGGCTGGTCCTCCGGAGGTGAGCACCGGGAGCCATCACTGCCCAGGCTCTGGGGGCCAGGCCTGTAGCTCCAGAGGCCCCGCTTGGAAGTGGGTCCCAGAGCAGAGGCTACATGCAGGTCTCTGCAGGCCCACAGGAGGGCAGCGGGTTGCTGTGTCTCTCCGAGACCCTGGTTGTCCCCTTGTCACTGGGTCAGAGTCCACTCGGAGGAGGTCCCGGGGGCCACCTGCGCCGGGACACACTCACCTCTGGAGGGGCCAAGTGCTTGGCAGGGCACAGCCTCGGGGCTTGTGCGGTAGGTCCGTTCTCAGGGGCCCACCTGAGGCTGCTCCAGGCGGGGTGTGGCTGCTTTGTCACAGTGCTGTCCCCACAGGGGCAGGTGTATTTGCTGGGCTGAGCACGCAGCTGAGCGGAGGTCCCTCTGGAGGCTGGGACCCTGGGCTGGTCACCTGTCAGGGGTGTGGAAGCCCGATCACCTGGGTCCCCCTGCTGCCCCCCAGCAGGTGCTGTGCATTCCAGGGACGTGGCAGCTGGGGACTCTCAGTGTCCCCGAGTCCTCAGGCCGCGTCCCAGGAGGCTGGGGGAGGCTGAGGCCTTTGCTGTGGGGCCGTGTTGCTGTAAAGGGTGCAGACACCCCTCAGGTGCTGGTGGCCGGTCCTGGGGGCTGGCAGAAGGATTCCCACGGGGCCCCTCCCCACCCCACTGTCCTCTCTGCCCGGTACATGGCCAGCCGCAGCTCACGCGTCCTGTGGCCGCCCCTCCTCCGTCTTTCCTGGCTCCTCCTGGAGTCAGGTGGGTCCTGGCAGCGTCACTCAGGTGGAGCAGACAGGTCCTCGTTTGGGGGATGTGGGCCTGAGCCAGGGCACCCTTGCTGAATGTCGGCCTGGGGGCGTGGTGTGCTGCTTGGGGCCAGACTGGAGGGTGTGAGGGGAGCTGGGAGAGTGGGAGCCGAGGTGAGAAAAGAGGGTGGGTTTGGGCCTGTAGGAGGGGTCCCAGAGTGTGCTGGTGAGGGCCCTGCCCCCCCCAGCCTGGCTCCGCCCCCCAGCCTGGCTCCGCCCCCGAGCCTGGCTCCGCCCCCGAGCCTGGCTCCGCCCCCTGGGCTGTACTGCAGCCCACTGTGAGTGGTGGGGGCACAGCTCTCCCCGCAAGGTTGGGGGCAGAGGTCCAGCATCCTATGGTCTGGAACAGGACCCCCCGGGCCCTGCCCCCCGCTCCCCGCCCCCCGCCCCCCGCCCCCTGGGCAGCTCTGCACTCTTGGCCTGGCCTAAGCTGGACACTGCTCCTGAGTGTAACTCAGGGGCCCCGAGGCCCAGCTCAGAGGCTGCCCCTTCTTTCTGATTGCCCCTTCGTGCAGCCCTGACCGCAGAGCTGGTTCTGGGTCCTCAGGAGGCACCAAGTTCCCTGGGTTGGGTGGCCTCAGTCCTCGGGAGGGACACTTGGCCCAGGGAGGACAGCTCTGCTTCCCAGGACTGGGGGAGGGGCTCTCTGGGGGAAACCGCGGCTCACTGGAGCCAGGCAGGACAGCTTCCTATGAGCGAGGGTGTCGCCCCCCACCCCCTGGTTGGGGAGGGTCTGCTCCTGAGGGGCGGGGGGAGGGGGCAGCGTGCTGGGCAAGCTGAGACGGAGATCCCGGAGCCGGGCCAAGCCCCGCAGGCAAGGCTCTGAACACGTACCACACAAGTGTCCGGGCCCTGAGCAGATGTCAACATTTGTCCTCGGTCAGTGACAGAATCCAGCCAGTCACAAACTCTCCAGGTGGGCAGCGGGGCCGTGGACGCGCAGGCACCGGCTCTTTCCCTCGAGGCACCTGCCCAGCCCGGGGTCTTCTGACTGCCGGCCCCCCCAGTCCCGCCCCCCTCTGTGCCGCCCCACAAGGTCCTGCGGCTCACACACAGCCACCTGTGCTGCTGCCTGCGTCTGGGCCTGGGGCTGTGGCAGTGACCTTGGCCCGAATGTCGTGGTCTTGGGCTTGGCCCTGGCCCTGGCCCTGTGTCCCCCAGTCCGGTGAGGCGGCCAGGCCAAAAGGTGAAGCCTTAGGGTCGCCCTGGCACCTCACTGTCCAGCCCAGGCCAGGGTGTCCCTGCGACCTGCAGTCTTGGCCGCTAGTCACACCCTGTCACCCCCGGGCCCAATCCTCCCCCTGATTTTGGTGAATTACCCAGTCATGCTCCCAGGTCTTGGGAGCAAACGTAGCTTTTCCTGTGGCATTTCCATTTGCAGGGTCTCAGCCTGTCAGCCCCACAGTCAAGGTGGCCTGTGGTGACCTGTCACCTGGACTGTGCCTGCCACAGGCCATACTGAGCCGACCTCGGGGGTAACACAGCACTTGGCGGACCCCCGCCACACGGGGCCAGTAAACCAGCCTCGGCCCCAGCTGCACAGGCCGGTCCCTGGCCGGGCAGTCCTACGCTCAGGGGAGGGGCTGCTCCCGGCTTTTCCAGGTTCCAGAGGAAGCCGTGCCCCACCCCGCCCCCAACCCCAGAGTCACAGGAGGCTGCTCCCAGTCTCTCTCTGCTTTCCGACCTCTGACCCTCCTCTTATGAATCTGTGTGACCCGGGAAACCCAGGGCCCTCTCCTGCCTTCAGCTGCATCGAGTTTGCCAAGTCCCTGGTCTTCCTGAGGCCACTCGGTTGCAGAGGTCAGGACGGGGACCTCTTTGGGCCATGGCTCAGCTCACATCCTCCTCCCGCAGCTCCCACGGCAGCCACGCGGCATGTGTCTGTCCCCCTAGACCCAGCGCCGGGCTCCGTATGCCCTCCCCCCGATGTCCCCCAGTCTCTGGGCCTCCCGCACCTGCCCCTGCTGTTCCCCGGGGACCTCGGCCTCGCTCTCCAGTTGTCAGCACCCTAGCTGGCTGAGCTCGTCTGGCCACCCCCCTCTCAGGGTTGCCCAGTGCCCAGGTCCTGGGTCCCTGCCCCTGGGCATCCTGCCAGTCAGCATGGTGGCTGAGGTGTGGGGGACGTCCGTCTTGCACCGGTTTACTTAGTGAAGCAGTCCCACCTTTGCCTTGCCGCTCACTTGCCCCGCCCCGCGAGAGGAGCCTGATTAATAGCCCCGCCTACGGGGGTCCACTCGGGACCGGAGTGGGCAGCCGGTGTCTCCCATCAGGCAGGAGGGCCTCTCGGTCCCCTGCAGCCGAGTGCGCTGCCCCTCCCACCCGCACAGCCCGAGGGGCAGGCAGTCACCCGGCCCTTCTCTCCGCACAGAGGAGGAGCTTCGGAAGCTGCGAGAGGAAACCAACGCAGAGACGCTGCGGCAGGAGCTGGACCGGGAGCGGCAGCGGCGGATGGAGCTGGAGCAGAAGGTCCAGGAAGTGCTGAAAGTCAGGTGAGCAGCTGCACTGCCAGGCGAGCAGCAATGGAGGGAACTGGGTGGGTTCTGGAGTCTCCTCCTCCTGGGCTCTTCTTCCCCTCCAAGTCCCCACCCATTTAGTCAGCTGCAGGTGTGACGGTCACTTGGGTAGCTGGCCCCTGGGAGCAGGGGTGTGCAGGCTGGGCCCCCTCCCTGACCACGGCTTCATCCCCGGGATGAAACCTCCACCCCAGGACTCTGCGCACACTCCTCTGGCTCCTGTGCTGCGGGTCCTCCGCGATGCTCTAGGTCACGGTTGTGGAGTTACAGTCCTGCAAACCGTGCAAGCTCTCAGAGGTGCGGAATGAGTCCCCCGTGTGAACAAGGCAGAAACTGCACCCTCCTCACTGAAGCCAAGGGTGCGCATGTGCTGAGGGTCTCCCGGCCCCACAGTCCCGGTCCTGGGGCCCCTGTATCCCCAGGCCCTGCTGAGGTTCATCTGGAGCAGTGCCTTCCCCACATCCTGGGGTCTCTGCCAGATGGGCACGCTGGGAGCCCAGAAGCAGCAGCCTGGACCAGTGCAGAGCAAGGGAGGCCGGCTGGGGCAGGCAGGAGGCGTGGGCTGGCCAGAGCACCAGGAGACGGCACCCGTGGCCAGGCCTGTGGCTGAAAGTCCTGCTGACAGTTGGGAGCTGGCGCCCCCGGGAGGGCGCTCTGGGCCGGGCGACCACTGAGGCTGGGGGTGGCTGTGTGCAGGGGCTGGGAGCCAGGCAGGTGGCGGGCGTGGGCCGAGCGGGGACCTGGGCACAGCACACCGGCTGGGGCAGGGGGTCGCCCAGTCTGTAGCCTGCATGGTGCTTGATAATTCTGTGTTAAGTCTTCATTGGTGGCCAGTTAACTAGCAACAGAGAGCTATGTATTCTGAGCCTGATGGTAAAGCAAGGAGAGTGAGTGCGTGAAAACTAACGGGGAAGAAAAGGGCTGTGCGTGTACAAGGCGTGTGTTCTTGGTCATTAAGAGGAAAAGTTATGCCTCTTAAGACACAGTGAGGGCACCAGAGGGCGCCCGCTGGTGGCATGGCACGTGGCACGTGGCACGTGGCACGGTGGGGTTTGCTCTGAGCCCTGGGGCACAGCCAGGCTGCTGTGGTTTGCACTGGCGGACGTCAGGCCCCCACTTCTCCCCTCTTCCAGAACCGAGGAGCAGACAGCCCCGCAGCCTCCGAAAAGCCAGGCCCAGCCCAGTAACGGTGCAGGTAGGCCCCTCCCGGTGGGTGCTGGTGGTGATGGAGGGTGTCCATCCTGCTCCAGGACATGCATGCTCGCTGCCGGGGCCACCTCTCGTAGGAACCGGGCCGGTGTCTCCCCAGGAATGGGCCGCCATGCAGCAAACATGCGTTGCTCCTCGAGAACGTGGTTGCGGTTCTCGTGGGTGGGCAATGCCGTGTGGGTGCTGCCCTCCCCGCAGGGAAGCAGTGTCCCTACTGCATTGGCCGTGTGGCCGGTCATGCCCCCCCACCTGGGGGCAAGTGAGCAGGGCGGCAGCTGTGGCTGGTTTGTGTCCCTGCACCCCCCCCCGGCAGGGCCCAGAGCCAACCCTGGTCTCCACCCTTCTTCCAGCCATAGCTTGAATTCTGCAGCTCTCTCCACGTGCCACGATTTCTAAATTATCCCTGGGGGGGGGGCGGTGTGGGAGGAAGCCAGGGTTTCCATCTGGCTGTCGAGGGGGCCTCGTGGGAGCCATGGTGGGCCCTGGTCTCTGGGAGCTCGGACCCAGGACGCACTCCCGCAGGCTGACCATTCACGGGAAGCCCCCTGCCTGTGTGGGGGGCTCAGATGTTACCCCAGGAGGGCCTGAGCTGTAAGCCCTGGCCAGTGTGGAGACGAGACTGAGGCCCAGAAGGAAGGCCGCCCCAGGGCCGCTGCCCCCCACCCCGGCCAGGGCCTGGCCTGCTAGCTTTCCGGCCAGATGCTGGTGTGGGTCCCTGCCCTGGGGCCCGGATGCAGGACCGGCTGCTGCATCTCCAGGGCTCAGGTGTCCTTGTGTTCTTGGGCCCCACAGCCCGTGGCCCAGCAGCTGCACAGGGGACCCGGGAACCAAGCTGTGCGTGACGATGACAAGTCTGTCATGGGCGGAGCCCTGTGGGGTGCAAGACCCCGACTCCGTGGGGCCCTGTGGCCCCCGCCCCTGCCAGAGCCCGCACCTGGCTGTGTCCCTGGGAGAGCTGTGGCCCCCGAGGGCAGGGCACCAAGTGCAGCCCAGCGTGAGGGAGGCGGGGACAGGAGTCTGGGTCGCGGTCCTGCAGCCAGGGCTCTGGACCCCGAAACCCGTCGTGGGCCCAGAGCAGGCCCGAGCCACACCTGGGGGGTCTGAAGACCGCAGCCCGTCAGCTTCAGCATTCCGAGTGTTTTCACGTATTTTAGTGGTTGAAAAGACATTTCCTGGCTGGTGAACGTTACCTGCGTTTTAAATGTGTCCAGAAGCCGGCTCATAGCTGCTGTGGGAACACCACTGCCCCTGCCTCCCACTCAGACCCTCAGGCCGTTGAGGGCCCCCCGGGTCCTCCCCGCTCCTCAGGTGGGGGTGGGGGTGGGGGCCTGGGGACCAGGCCCTCTGATGGTGGTGGGCAGCTCTGAGACCTGCACCCACAGTGCCTGCCCCTCCCCCATTCTGTGGGATTCATCCCGGCTTTCTGGGTCTGTGGTGTGGGTGGCTTTCTCGATCCTTGGCTGTGGAAGAGAAGGAGAAGAGGCCACTTCACTGCTGGGGCCCCGATAGCACACTGTCTCCAACACCTGTCCCCTGGCGGGGGCTCAGGGTCCTGGGAGTGAGCCCCCCCAGCCACTTTCCAAGCAGACCAGCGCGCCCGGTGGGATGGGAGGCCGGCCCGCGTGCGCTGTGCTGCGCTGCCCAGACAGCGCCACTGTGGGGACGGCCTCTGTCAGGAGGGGCCCTGGGCGAGGCCCACGGAGGCCCGGCCGGGCTTGGTGGTGGAAGCAGGTCCAGCCCTGTGGCCCCGTGCCTCAGCCGACCCCACCTGTCCCCACAGACCGGCGCGGCCAGGGGCTGTGCCCCCGTGTGCAGAAGTGGCTGTACGAGAAGTTCGGGGAGTACGTGGAGGACTTCCGGTTCCAGCCGGAGGAGAGCGCCGTGGAGACGGAGGAGCCCCTCAGCGCCCGCAGGTGGGCCCGCCAGGGGGGGTGGGGCTGCCTGTGGCCTGGCCTGCCGGCCTCCTACGGCCGATGCCCACAGGTCTCACAGGTTTCTGGGGGCCGCTGCACTGCTGTGCCTGCCACTCTGGTCTGACTCGTGCTCGTGACACACAGGGACAGTGGGCTTGGGGGGCAGTGCCCACGCCCTGGGCTTCACAAGTCCTATGCCTGTTGGAGCAACGCGCCCCGTGCCAGGTGCTGGTGTAGGTCCTGGGGCTCCCGGGGCACCAGCTGGTTGGGTTCCTGGGGATCGTGGGCGGGAGCTGAGGGACAGTCTGCAGGCAGGACCCCCTCCAGTGTGGGGGGCAGCAGCCAGGTGCCTCCTGGCGTGTGGCTCCCGCAAGTCTGGGTCTGTGCTGCTGCCCGAGTGCCAGCACAGCCCGGCAGGCACGGTGAGTCCCTGCTGGCCCTCACCTCCCCCCTTGCCTTTCAGGTTAACCGAGAACATGCGGCGACTAAGTAAGTCCCCGGTGGGCTGAGCCTGGGGGTGGGGGCTGGCCGGGGGCTCTGCCGTCCTCCTCGGGAGCCTCTGCAGCCTGCGAGGGCCTTGCTGCGGGGCCCCGGGCTGGTGTGGCCGGCCTGGCCTCCAGGCCTGCCTGCCTGTGGGCGGGCTGACCGTGCCCCGTCCTGTCCCTAGAGCGCGGTGCCAGGCCTGTTACCAGCTTCGTGAAGAACCTCTCCGCCTTATCCGACTGGTACTCCGTCTACACGTCTGCCATTGCCTTCACTGTGAGTGCGCCCGGCGGCATGGGCAGGGCGGCGCCTTCTCTGAACAGGACGGCCTCAGTTTCTCCACCCTGAGGGTGTTGGGAGGGTCAGGCAAAGGTCACCGTGCCTGACAGAGGGGGTGCTTGGGAAGGGACCTTCGGCGGTGCTCTGGTCTGCTCTCCCAGCTGGGCGCAGGGGACAGCAGGGGGGTCTGTCCCTGTGGGACCCCGGGGCCCGGCCAGCCTGTGAACCACCAGTCCTAGGACACAGGGCGGTGGCCCCCCGGTGGACAGGGTGCTTCGGGGAAAACGGGCCTGGCCGCCCCGCCGTCCGCCATCCGCCTGCCTCCCTGGCGGGGTGGGTGCCCTGCCGCAGGCCCCAGCCACACCCCCACGCCCCCCCTCCGCAGGTCTACATGAACGCCATCTGGTATGGCTGGGCCGTGCCCATGTTCCTGTTTCTGGCCATTTTGAGGTTGTCCCTCAACTACCTCATAGCCAGGTAGGTGGGCCGGTGGGCCTTGCGTGGCTGTGCTGTGTCCCCACGCTGCCGAGGGCACTGGGGCTGAGGGTCAGCCCTGGGACAGGCTCCGAACCCCCAGGTTCGCTGGAGCTGCCACTGGCGATCCCCAAACTCCCCGCCCCTGCTCCCCCCAGGTCCCCCCAGGCCTCCGGGAAGATGTGGGGTGGGGGTGGATGGAGCGTCCAGGGTGCTGGGCCCTGTGGGGCCCCTGCCAGGTCCCTGCCAGTGTTTGTGGGACAGGAGCTGGGTCAGAGTGAGCCCTGGGTTCTGCGTAGTTGTGGCCATGGGGGCTCTGGGGGGAGGCCAGTGTCCCTGTGCGAACAGCCATGTTCCTGGGCCACCAGGTCCCTGTGAACCTGCAGTCACCCTGGCACAGTGACCATGTTGCCACCAGGCCTGAGGGCCCCGGGCCCCACGTTGGGCCCGGCCGGGCAGCATGCACACGCTTGTTTTCCGGGCACTTCCCAAGGCCGGCCCGCGGGTAATGGGCTTCGTAGGAGACATTGAAATGCGCTGAGGAAGGGGCCGCCCCGGACGGGACTCGCCCACCGCAGCCCACGGCTGCCCCACCTGCTCACCTCCAACGGCTTTTGGTCCCGTTGCCCCTCGAGAGGGCCACCTGAATGGCCTACGCCAGGGGTGGCACTAGTAGTCTCAGATGTGAGGGATGGGGGCTTCTGCAGTCCCCTGTGTGAGTCCCAGGTGCTCTTCCCGTCTGGTGCGCTGGGTGGGCCCGAGGGCGGCCCTGTAACCCCGAGGCCTCCCCGGTTGCAGGGGCTGGAGGATACAGTGGAGCATTGTGCCGGAAGTGTCCGAAGTGGTGGTGAGTCTCGGGGTGAAAGTCTCGTTTGTCTCCACTGGGTCAGGCCCCACTGGGTCCCCCACAGGCTGCTGAGGCCTTTGGGTGCAGCTGCGTGGGTGCCCACCCGGAGTCCTGCCTGCACAGGAGAGGCTGGAGGAGGCGGCCAGCCGTCCCCAGCCCAGAGCCCCAGGCAGCTGCTCCCTGACCCCTTGACAGCTGGCCACCCCAGTCCCCTCGCTGGCCCCGGCTGGGCTGCCCCGCTTCACCCACCCCGCCCTCCTGGGCTGGCCCAGCAGGTGCAGAGCAGGGTCGGCCCAGAGGGCACCCACCCTGGCCTGCTGCCCGGCTCTGCTGTTGATGTCGTACTGGCCGCACGCCTGCTCAGTGGCACCTGTCTTGGCTGCCTTGGGGCTGGGACAGCGGAGCCAAGTGGCTGTGGTAGAGCCCACCTGTCCACTCTCTGGCCCCCACGCATGGAAAGTTTGCTGACCTTGCTGTAGGGGGGACTCTGGTCTCTGGGGCAGAGCCACTGAACGTGGGCAGGAAGGAGCCCTCAGGGCCTCGTCAGATGTTTGAGTGCCCACTGTGTGCATGGGCACACAGTAGGTGTGCTGAGTGGGCGGTGTAGGCAGGGCCAGAGAGCATGTCTGGGGCTAGGCCCGTGCCTGCCAGGGCCGGGGGACCCTCGGCAGGACTTTGCTGAATGAGCACAGGCAGGGCCGGATCTGGTCCCCCTGCCTCGGTTTCCCTGCCTGTGCAGTGAGGTGGGGGTCTGCGTGGTCTCAGAAGCACCTTCAGAGGTGAGCCTCAGCCCCATGGTTATAAGGGTACCCACTGCCCGCCCACTCCACCGTGCGGGCCCCTCTGGATGCCCCGTAGGCGCGGACTCTGAGCGGACTCCTCCCCCCCCTTTGCTGAAGGAGCCTCCGAAGGAGGACCTGACCGTGTCCGAGAAGTTCCAGCTGGTGCTGGACGTCGCCCAGAGAGCGCAGGTGCGGCCGCCGTCAGCTGGCCTACAGATGGTTTGCCTATGGCCCCTCTTGCACACCCGAGATAAACCCCGAGGCGTGGCAGGGTCCCCTGGTTTGGTAGGAGCCCCTGCCAGCCAGGGCCCAGCCAGCTCCTGGGGTGGGAGGCACACAGGGCGGGGTCCGACGTCACCATCCCCATGTTAACCCACGATTCAGACAGGACCCCCCCCCCCATGCTCAGCCCAGGGGGCGGGGTGGGACCACGGGCTGCCTGGGAACCCGGGGCCCTCCTGGCGCGGCCATCGGGACCGGCAGCCCCGGGTCTGCCCTAACCGCGGCTGCTGCCTCACACAGAACCTCTTTGGCAAGATGGCCGACATCCTGGAAAAGATCAAGAAGTAAGTCCCTGCCCGCCTGCCACCGCCACCTGGTCGGGGGCGCACCCCATGCCCAGCCGAGCCCTGTCTCCCTTGCAGCCTGTTCATGTGGGTGCAGCCGGAGATCACGCAGAAGCTGTACATCGCGCTGTGGGCCGCCTTCCTGGCTTCCTGCTTCTTCCCCTACCGCCTGCTGGGGCTCGCCATGGGTGAGCGGACGGTGCCGTCGGGGGCCGGGGCGGGGCCGGGCCGCTGCTGCCCGCCGGACTCCAGTGCCAGCCCCGAACTGCGGCGCTCTGACGGGCTCAGTGGCCGGTCCTGGCTGACGTGGGCTGTGTGCCCCCCAGGACTCTATGCTGGAATCAAGTTTTTCCTCATCGACTTTATCTTCAAACGCTGCCCAAGGCTTCGAGCCAAGTACGACACCCCCTACATCGTCTGGAGGAGCCTGCCCACCGACCCCCAGCTCAAAGAGCGCTCCAGCACCGCTGCCATGCCCCGCAGGGTGAGCCTGCGTCCTTTGGGGGTCTGGGGGGCGAGAGCTGCCCTGCCTCACAGTCACACTTGGTCCCTCCCATGTCATGGGGCCCGGGACACAGACAACTGAGGAGTTTTCCCTGTGACCTTGCTCTGTGGTTGAAGGGCCGGCCAGTCCTGGGTGGGGCCGGCTGCTGGTGGAGGCCTGTCCTGCCTGGTCCCGCAGGGACCCTCCCACGGACTTCTGGGGATGGGCAGGCCCAGGGCGCACAGGCTGTGGGGTGTTGGCCGTGGCCACAGAGAGCCTGGGGGCCTCGGGAGGAGGATGCCCCGGCAGTGGTCACTCTGGGGGTGGGTGCCAGGTTCAGCTGTCTCCAGCTCTGAGGCTCAGGTACAAGGCCAAGCAGCACCTGAGATGGGCCCACCCTGTGCTCACAGGCTGGGACTGGGTGCACATTTCATTCAATGGACACTATGTCCAGAGCCAGCCCAGGTGCTGCCCTCGGGGCTCAGACAAGTAGGGCAGTTCTGGGCCCAGTAGAACTCCTGGCAGGTCCAGGAGGGCTTCCTGAAGGAGGTGGCATTGCATTGCAGAGTCTCCTGCATGAGTGTGCTCTGGGGAGAAGGGTGTTTAGTGATCTGTTGACACTTCTGTCAGTGGGGGGGAAGCTCTGGGTCATGGTCCCAGTTTGGGGACAGTGCAGCTAGTCCGGGGCCTTGAACTCAGCAGCCGGGTGCTCTGTGGGTGTGTGTGAGGCGGTGGACCCCAGGGAAAGGGCAGAGAGACTAGCAGCCTGGCTCCTGGACGGCGAGCAGGGAGCCCTGTGTGGCCCAGAGGGGCCTTCCTGGGGTCACAGCCGCCTCGTGGGGGCCACTCTCAGGGGACCGTGAGGGAAGCCAGGACGTGGGCCCCTGGTGGGTGGCGACCCGCACGGGCCGGGCCTGGCAGCTCGCCCAGCCCGTGTGTGTCTGACCTGGTGCCACATGGACCCTGGTTTTTCTCTTGTCGCGGTCACATGTGTCTGTGGTCCCCCTCGTGGCCAGCTGTCCGGGCACGACTAGGTACGGGGCTGTGCGGGAGCCCTCTCCTCCCGCGGGTCTGACGCTGTGCTGTGCCGTGGCTGTCTCCCTTTCTGACACTGCTTCTGGTGCCCTGTGCCGTAACCACTTCTGACCGAGCCCGCGGCCTGGGTCTGTGTGTGCTGGGGTGCAGGCTCAGTGTGGCGTTTTGGGGTGTCGCTGGGAGAATGGGGTGCCCCACTGTAGTGGGGCTTCTTGCAGCAGGAGGGGCCGATGAGGCCCTGGCGCCCGTCCTGTGGGGGGGCCCGCGGCCCACAGCTGGGCACACATGGCTGTTCGAGTGTCCGCTGCTGGCGCGAGGGGCGGCTGTTCGTGTCCCAGCCCCTGTCCCTCTCCGTGCGGGCCTGGCTGACGGGGATGCGGCCCTGTTGGCAGCTGCAGACGACCGCCTCTCGGAGCTACGTGTCCAGTGCTCCCGCCGGCCTGAGCAAGGACGAAGATGCCGGCCGCTTCCACGGCACCAAGAAGGGCAGTTTCCATGAGATCTTCAACTTGACAGAGAACGAGCGACCGCTGGCAGGTACGTGTGCCGTGCGTCTGGGACCAGCTCGGCCGGGGGCGGGGAGACCGCCGTCTGCACTGCCGCACAGCGGACGTCCTGCCGCAGCCCACGGAGCTGGAGCCCTGCGGTCCTCCCAGCCCAGCCCCGTGGACCTCGGCCTGTCTGCAGCCCCACCGACACAGGGACCCAGATCCCTGCCCACCTCCCAGAAGGGACCTCCCCATAAGACCCCCAAACCGTGGGCTGTCTGGGAACCGGGCTCTTCAAGTTTTCTGGCCTGTAGCGCCTCCCCGGCCATGGAAGGAACGCCCCGGAGAAATTAGGTTCAATTTGACCTTCTGAGCCCTCGTCCCGGGACCTAGAACATGAAACGCTCTCGGAGCCTGGTTCCTTTGCTGTGCGACCAGCATCCTTTCCCTTTAAAAACACGAAACAAAAACCCCCACGTTTTTGTGGAAAAGGACCCCCAAGGCCACCTTGTTCTCCACGTGCTCCCCCCACCCCCCGTGGCCTTGGCCTGGGGGCGAGAGTGCAGGTGGGTGCTGGCGCGGCCGGGCCCCAGGCAACCCGGCGGCCGTGTCCCCGCAGTGTGTGAGAACGGCTGGCGCTGCTGCCTGATCAACCGGGACCGGAAGATGCCCACGGACTACATCCGCAATGGCGTGCTGTACGTGACGGAGAAGTGAGTGAGCGGCCCCGGGCAGTGTCGGGTGCAGGCAGGGGCCTCGTCAGGAGGCTTTTGGGGAGAAGCAGCCCGAAGACACTTTGCCTTTTCCACTCGAGGGCGAGACTGCGTTCAGCTTATCCCCACGTCTGTGCCCTGGGGGGGCCGGGGGCTGTTCTCAGTGTTGGGGGCCCCTGGCCAGTTGTCCCCGATACTCCCAGCAGCAGCCAAGGGCCCAGGCTTCCTCTCCACCCCTGGCTGAGGGAGCTGGGCGAGGAGACCCCGGCCAGGCCTCAGGGACACTCATGTGCTTCTCTGGGGGCGTCCCGGCATCTGGGGGTGCATTTCAGGTTCAGTGCGGAGTGGGAGATTTTAACCTTGAAAACCTGTGAAGCTGTATTTAAAAGTGAAAACTTTTGTAAAAGGCCAGAGCACCTGACAGGGATGGGGGCTCTCTGTTTGGGTCGCCTTTTGTCTGCTCGGCAGGGGTGGCCGTGCGTGCTGGCAGACCCTGGACTCAGGTGCTGGGTTCCCCCCCCTCCCCCGCCCCCGTAGTTATCTGTGCTTTGAGAGTTCCAAGTCCGGCTCCTCCAAGAGGAACAAAGTCATCCGGCTGGCGGACATCACGGACATCCAGAAGGTGGGTGTGCCCCCGTTTTTCGTTTTCCCTGCAGTTTTGGGAAGAAGACAGCACGGAGGTGCAGGCTGGTGGGGTTTGCTCCCAAGGTGGACACATTTCCGAGTTGGGCAGGTGCCGCCTGGATACTCCCTGGGCGTGGCTTCCACCCAGTCAGGGCTTCCCTTCCGGAAGGCTCTTGGGTCCTGCCACCCTACCTCCTGTGGGCTGGCGCCTGGCGTTCCCTCACAGGTTGGGCGGGACATCGTGGCGAGGTGGGCCCAGCATTCAGGGTCTGGGCGCCTGTGACCACGGTGTATCCAACTCTCGTCCTGAGACCCCTGCCCCGGGCAGGTTCAGGTGAGGGCACGGACAGCTGTCCTCACCCTGGCATTTTCCAGCCAGCGTCCCCGATGTGTGGCCCCATGGAGCAGGCACCCTTGAGGGGGCGGCGGGGCCACCTGCTCCCCACAGTGCGTCTCGTCGTCTGCAGCCCCCCAGGGTACACCCGGGGTGCAGGGAGGGCGGCAGGACCCTGTCCCCTGACAGAGGCCTGTGGTGACGTGCGCTCCTGTCCCCAGTACAAGGTCCTCTCTGTCCTCCCGGGGTCCGGCATGGGGATTGCCGTGTCGACGCCTTCGACCCAGAAAGTAAGTATGGGTGGGTGGGCGTGGCCAGGCTTCCCCGGCGGGGCTCAGAGCCACTGACCCTGGGGTCTCCTCCCCCACCCCCCACCCATTCCCCCCTCCATCCCTTGTGGCCACAGGAACCTCCCACCACACTGAGATGGGGCCGGAGGCTGAGGCCTGTTGGGGACGGCTCGGCACAGCCATTTGGGGGAGGGCAGAGCTAGGGGCCCAGCCTGCACCCCCTGCCGAAGTCTCTCTGAAGTCCGGCCTCTGGGGGCTGGTCTGTCCTTGAGCACCCAGACCCCGAGTGGCCTCGAGTGGCCCCATCAGGGCCTGGGGGTGGATGGCCTTGTCCCCCGCCCACCTGGCCACGTGGGCTCAGGGACGGCATCCCTCCCACCAGCCGCTGGTGTTCGGCGCCATGGTGCACAGAGACGAGGCCTTTGAGACCATCTTCAACCAGTACGCGAAAATCACGGCGGCAGTGGCGGTGGCCGGTGGCGACAGCTAGGGCCATCTCTCCGGGGACGCTACAGGGTCTCAGCTGTTCGGTGGCGGGAAGAAGCCAGATGTCCTGGCAGCCTTTGCGCTAATGCCCCTCGACCTGAGGTTCTGTGGGGCTGACCCGCAACGTGTCCGGCCCCTCGTGCAGGGTGGGGCCGCGCGGTGGGCGAGGCACGTCCCAGACTGTGGACACGGGGCAGAGGGCACGTCCTCCAGGCCACCAGAGAGGATGACACGCAGGATGCGCACCGTCCCAGCCCTCACTGAGCACAGCTGCTGCTCCTGTCCCCGGCCGCTCCTCGGCACCAAAGCCATAGCTGAAGGGCGTCGCTGATGCAGGACGGCAGCCCCGTGACCCGGCCCTGTCACCACCCTCCGTCAGCGGGATGCCGGCCGCGTGTCCTCCCAGTGCTGTCTGGCCGGGGCCCTGCCCAGCCTTGGGGGGGCCCTTGCGCCTCAGGCCGGGGTTGGGCCCACCATCCACCTGGGCCACCTGCTGTCTGGGCCTGATGAGCCGGTGCGGGCGCCCGTCACTGGCCTCTGATTTCAGGTGCAGACTGGCGCATGGCCGGAGCAGTTTTTCACGCTTTGCTCTCTGGAAAGGCTCGGGATCGAGTCTGCCCAGGTATTGGTGGCTCCCGGTGACAGTCGCTGCGGTGAGGCCACCACTGGCCTCGGGGCTCAGCCACCAGTGTTGGTGAGGGGCTCCAGGGCTGGGCATGGGGAGGTGCAGGGGTGTCCTAGGCCCCTGGTGGTCCCTGCTGCTCAGGCCACTTGGGAGGACCCTGTGGGGCATGACCGTGAGCCAGGCATAGAGCTTTGTGTCGGCAGCCAGGCCCCAGCGTTGGGCAGTGTCCCCGCCGTGTCCCCCGCCCACACGCCTGTGGGCAGGACCAGCTTCGCCCCTCAGGTCCCCAGTTCCCCCTGCCCCCTCTGCCCAGGAAGCCACTCTGATGGAGGTGCCCAGGCTCGGTCCCTTCCGGGACGGGCCTGAAAGCCAGCTCTGTGGTGCAACAGGCCCGTGGCCGAGGCAGAAACGCGGGTGGGTCGCCGAGCTCCCCATCACGGACCTCGCCGGCCCCTCGGCTCATCCTGAGTTCTCGGGGGGTCACTGAGGTGGTGGTTTTTTGAAGAAACAGATTATATTTTTTACAGAGAGCGAGCTGTTTTTCTTATTTTTGTATCATTTTTCACGTGTAATTTTTATCTTTGCTCCAGTCCCTGCGTGCTGGTTTTGGGGAGAGTGGGGGCGGGGAGGCTGCAGGACCACATGCGGGGTCCGGGGAGCCACGCCCCCCAGCACACGCCCCGCCCAGTCGGTGAGGTCTGAGGGGACCACAGCGCCCGCAGCTCTCGGGCACCCTGGCCCGGTGGTCGGGGCTCTGTAGGTCCGAAATGAAGGCAGAGCCCACTCTCGCCCTTGGCTGTGGCTCCCACGTCCATGCAGGTGGGCCAGCTCTCGGGGGTCCCGCAGAGGCCTCGATGCACCCAGGGGACCAACCCCAGAGGGAACTCCCGTTCGTGTCCAAGGCATAGTGGGCCCTGAACTGCCCCCAGGCACGGGCTGTAGGCAGGACCAGCTGCCACGGGGCCCACGTGTGTCAGCAAAGCTGGGGTTCTGTCCCAAGCCCCAGGGGTGGCCTGTGGGTCACAGGACTCGTCGGCTTCAGTAGAGTGAGTGGTCCAGTTGGAGCCCCTTCCAAGAGGAAGGGAGATGAAGACTCACCACACGACAGCTTGCTGCCAAAGGGCGCAGGGTGGGGGGCGTGGGAAGGGGTCCCCACATTGCACACTGGGTCAGCGGCAGGAGGGGCCTGGCCCCCGCTGGAGAGAACCTGTCCCTCTACTGAACTGTGTAAACTGTGGGCAGATATTTAATTTCTGTGACTAACCACTGAACTAGAATGAATGTTAAATTTTCACGTCTGAGGCCTGTCTGCTTTGGTCTGCAAATCGTCATCACAGTGCGGCCCCAGGCGGCAGTGGGGCCGTGCGGAGTGAAGAGCAGATGAAAGCCCCCTGTAACACTTTTTAAAGAAAACCTTGTTTGTTTAAAGAAAAAGTCTTGTATAAATTATAATTTTTATTTAAGTAAACTGGAAATGCTTTCTGCTGAGGCGGGTGAGGGGTGGGGGCCCATGCAGTGCAGGCCTTTGGCGAGGGCAGGCGGGACCACCGTCCCTGCAGCCACCAGCTCCGGAGGGCCGTGGGGTTCGGCCACAAGGCTGCCTGGCTGAAGGTTGAGGGGGCGCAGGGCCCTGCCCGGGCGGAGGGCTGTGCAGTCGGGCCGTGCACAGCTCCAGGCTGGGAGCCAGGCTGCGGAGGAGGAGCAGCCAGCGTGGCAACCTGCGGAGAAGCCTGGCCCTGTGGCTGGGGGCAGTGCCGTCACCGGAGGGTGTCCGGGGGCTCAGAAATGGGGAGACAGCGCAGAGTTGGGGGTTGCAAGCCCTAGCCTCGGCCCCACCCCCACCCAGAGGTGCCTTTCCTGGGGGCTCTGGGTGCCTCTGGGACCTAGGTCTGCAGGCAGAGGGGTTCCCAACAGTACATGTGCCTTGGCCGGTACAGGGACTGACCCTGGACATGGGGACTCAGGAGCAGGCCCAGGGCAGAAACCGCCGGGGCCGCAGGCTGGCTGGTGTCGGGCACACCCCGGGGTACCCTGCCTCCCACACCCAGAGCCCCCAAGGCAGGGTCCTGCAGAGCCACTCAGAGACCGGACCAGGGCTGGGGAGCCCCGGCCTGGCGGGCTGGCTCTGCTGCCGGGTGTGGCCTGCCTCGGCCCGTCTTGTCGTGCTGTCCTGGGGCGGGGATGTGGCTGTCGCCCACCACAGTCCCTGGGAAGCTGGCACGCGACCAACACTCAGGGGAGAGCCTGCCACCCTCCCGGGGTGACTGTGGACTAGAGGCTGGACTCTGTTTTTTTAGCCAAAGTGACCTCCCTGACCTCCCATCCCCGCAGCCCCCACTCACCCCAACCCCTCCTGGCAGCAGGACCCCGCCGTTCCTCACAGGGGGGACCCCCGCTCCCTGGGGGAACCCTGGGTGAGGAGGGGGCTGGGCTGGCTGCTTGATGGTGTGTGTATTAACCTGTCAATGAGGCGCGCGGTGCCTGTTGGGAAATGGAGTGCCAGCCCCGTTCAGTGTGACTGGCTCCCTCTGCTGGCCGCCAGACGCTAGTACACGCGCTTGACAGCAGTCCTACCAGCCCAACTTGGGATGGTTCAACTTTAACTTTTTGACTTTGCAGTGATGTGAAAGCTGTTACATATTCAATAGAGGCCATAATTCAGAACTGGAATTTTGGCCTCTTCCCAGGCGGCAAGCAGTATGTGATGCTCGGCGGCAGGGTGGCGTGGCCCCATTGTGCTGAGGGAAGGGTCTGCGCTGGGCCAGCAGGGGTGGGGTCCGCAGGCGGGGGGTCCGCGCACCTTGGACCTGGCGTGTCTTCAGCGGACGGGGCCCTGTGTCTGTGCAGGGGCCCCACGTTCTAAGAGGACATCTCCTCTGACTTTTCCTGGCAGGTGCAGGGAAGAAGAAAGGTTCTTTGGCGCCTGTGTAGTTCTTGGGTCTAATTTTGGGGAACACAAGGCCCCTTCCAACAGAAGCCTCCGCTCCGGCTGCAAATCCGAGTCAGGGCTGCCCTGGGGTGGGGAGAGCCTGGGGGCTTGGGGACCGACAAGCACAGGGGAGGTACAATCCCTGGCAGCACTTTTTTCTCAGACTGGGGCGCTCTGCGTGCAGTTTATTTCACAACAGCCAAGTTCTGCCCAAAGTAACTTTATTTTTGTCTTGAACGTAACAGAGCAAGTGGCCACTGTCTAATCCTGAAACCAGCAAGATCAGAGAGGAAGGCCAGGCCCCTCCCACGCACACGTCCAGGAGCAGCGCCCACAGCACGGGCCTGAGTGGGAGGGCGCCACGGCACAGACTGCCCTTCTCCGCACCCCTGCTTGCCCCAGGGCAAAGGTGTGGCTGCTCCATCCAGAGGCTCTGGGCGGGGGCCCCCGACAGGCACTTCTGTCCCTGCACGAGCTGCCGGTGAGCTCTTGGAGGGTTCACTCGGTCACACTGGCCCCCCAGAAGTCCCAAGTGTGCGATTTGGAACATCAGCACGCAGCCAGTAAGCCCCGCCCAGGCCGTGCGGGGACTGTGCAGCACGGCCGGTGTTCTTGTGGGACTCGGGCAGCTCGCTCTCCGGCCTGGACCGTTCTGGGACCAGCAGTGAGTGTCAGGGCAGCATCTCCCAGAGACCCAAGGGGTGAAGGCTGCCCCAGGAGACCTGTTGAGGTGCAGCGGTCCCAGGGCGCACAGGCGGCATGGCGGCCCCGCCATCAGGGCTCCAGTCCCGCATCTTTGGCCGCCTCCCCCCAGGAGCACACACTGAGAACGGCAATGGCCAGCGGACAGTAACTCTACACACGGGCTTCCCCACCCACCAACCACCCAGACCATGCGATTCGCAGGCCCATCACTCGCAGGTCTTCAACACTGTGGCCCATCAAAAAACAAACACACCTTTGAAGCCCAGTCTGACGCAGGTGGGACTGGATGGGAAGTCGCCCTTGTCCTTACACACACACGCACACACACAAACACGCGACTGCATGCAGGCTCTGAGACCGCACGGCCGTCAAAGGCTGGAGGGGCCTTGAGCCTGGACCGAATGGAGCACTGACGATGCGGATACCTCGCTACCCTTCTGGGTGAGGGGGGCACGGCCGCCGATGAACATGTGGAAATGAGCGTGAAGGTGAGGCAGTCAGGGCCATAGGTGTGCACTGGGGCCTGTGCCACACGGACCTCTGGCTTGAGGGGCCCTGCCCCCCAGGGCCGGGCACTAACGAAGTCCCCCGGTGCACATCGCACGCACGGCCTGCCGCCTCTGCCCTCCTGCTTGTGCAGCTATGAAGCGTTGCGACTGTAAACAGTATGGCTGCTGCCTGAGCGCCCGGCTGGATTGTCACGGCAACACTGGATGCTGCCATGGAGACGGCTGGTCGTGGAGGTGCAGTGACCGCTTCCATGCCCTCTACCCCTGGAGTGATCCACTGCTGGGTGGGGGTGCCTGGCAGAAAGGACCCGGGAACAGTGCCCTCGCCGTGGGCTCGGACGAAGGTAAAATGAGGGCAGAGAGCCCGCTGCCTCGCTGCAGCGGACCACAGACCACTACTGATAAGCCTGGCAAAGCGGATCAGGTGCCCGGTGGTGCCTGCAGGCGCCGGGGGTCTGACGGAGCCTCAGCAGAGAGCAGTCCCTACACTGCCCCTAGAGTAACCGCAACAGACCCCACCGACTGGCCATTTCCAAGTGCGAGGTGCTAAGATCTACGAAGCCAGCGCCCCAAATCCACAGTGACCGCTCGCTGAGACTAAGTCTCCTGACGCACAGCCCAGCGATGCGTGTGGAACTGAAACCGCCTGGTGCGGTCGCAGAACTGTGGGCAGAGCTGTGTTTCCTGAAGTCAAGATTTAACTATCAAAAATAAACTTCTAAATGTAAATGTAAGTATCCACATAATTGGTCTGTAGTCGTTTCCTAACTTTCACACTTCCAGGAGCAGCAGCCGAAGGTGGGCGATCAGAGGGGGCTTCTCAGCGGCGCGGCTCCGGCTTAGGACCGTCTTCGATGCCCCGTGCGAACAGCCGCACCAACTGGCAGTGGACCCTGTGGAGACAAAGGGCATCGCACTGAAGCCCCCGGTACCCCCAACTCCCGGCCCCGGAGGTGGGGCCACCCTCACCCCAGACAGAGCGTGCATCACAGCCGACGCTGGTCCAACCCCAGAAGGACAGGTCAGGGACCGTTCACACTCCAAGAGGCCAGCTTCATAAACAAGGGCCGGTGACGGCCACGGGGAGAGTGGGGATCAGAGGATGGGGCGCGGACTCCGGCAGGGTGACCACAGGCAGCCACTGTCCTGCCTCTGCCTTGCCAGCTCACTGGGCCCTGTGCATGGGGGGGACGTGCAGGCCACGCTGACAGGGACCCCCCCCCCCCGCAGGGCCTGTGCACCGTCCCATCCCAGTTTGACAGGTGGCAGCCCAGCCCACTCAGACGGTCACGAGTGGAGTCTCCCGTTCCAAACACAGTGGGCCGCCACAGGTTTGGGGAGGTCCCCCTTCCCGCACGCCACCTGCTGGAAGAGCCCCGCACTGCCAGGCTGATGCAAGTCCAGGCCCTGGGCTGGGCCCCGAGGCCAGAGCGCCTCCTGGTGGACGCAGGAAGCCAGGACTCAGCCAGGGCCCCCGCCGGCCTGTGTTTACGTGGGGGTGAGCCAGGCGCTGGCGCCAGGGGGTGGGGGTGAGGGACCTTCGGAGACCCTCTGGGGCCCAGCGTGGCGACGGCGCCCCACCCACCTGACCTCCAGGGCGGAGCTGTGCAGCACCTCCCCGTCGCAGTTCCAGGCGCTGCAGGACACGGAGCAGCAGCAGGGCGAGGGGTGGCTGCAGATGGGGCCCAGCCCCCGCTTGCCCTGCTCACTCTCCTCCTCCTCCGCCTGCTTGGACACAAACTGGAATCTCTTGACGCGGTAAACTTCGACGAAGGCGAAGTCAAACTAGAGGCGAGGGGGGAAAGGTGTTCCCCAAGTTGCTGTGTGGGGAGGGTGGCCCCCCAGACGGCGCTCTGGGCCGCACGTCCAGCTCACTGGGTGCCCAGCGGTGGACAGAAGTCCGGGACCTGCCCTTGCAGGCACCCGGCTCAGCACCTGGCGAGCCTGGGGGAGCCCGCCCAGCCCGCCGCAACCACCGCTCGTGAGTGCAGGCCTGCAGAATGCCTCATCTTTTCCACGAGAACTGTTTAAAAAGCCACGGCAAACACACTGTGGGGGTCGTATGTGTGCAGTTTAAGTTTTTAAAAAACGACGAAGTTCACTGACACCAGAGACTGATCCCCGGTTGTCTGCACACTGTCCGGCCTGGGCCATCCCCGCTGTCACCTCTGGGATATGGGTGACCAGGTCAGGGCTGCGGGAGGCTGCACCCCAGCCCAGCTTGGGGCACGCAGGGTCACTGCCCGCAACCCACAGGGGCTGCAGAGGTTCACCGCCTCACTGCCGTCTGTTCCAGCAGGGTGAGGTCGACAGAAGCAGCCAGGTCTGCCGGTCTCTGCACCCAAAGAGCCGACATTCTCAAGTGAGCTTCGCGGGGGTGAGTAGAGACCCAGCGTGCAGAGGGGCGCGGCGCACAGGAATGGGCCCACACCCACCTGGTCGCCCTGGTTGGTGTGCCGGACCAGGAATCGCAGGAAGTTGAACCTGGAGCACTTCCGGATGAGGATGAGGTCACAGGACCCGTCCCCCAAGTGGGCGGCCGGTGACAGGCCTCGGGGGCTCCGGGGACACGCACAGGACATGTTGGTGGAGTTGATGGCCAGGAACTTGCCGCAGACCACTTTCCACTCTTCCATGTCCTCTGGTGGGTGGACAGGGGCACGGGGCGTCTGGTTGGCGCGGGCGGCCTGGTGGGGTGGGGCGGGGCCCAGCGGGGCCCACCCCTCGCTCCCGCCGCTTTGGACGCTCTCAGGCCTCCCACAGCCACGCAGTGGTGACAGAGGCCCTGCAGCCCACTGTCTGTCCCAGCTAAGGACACCAGCCGCGCAGGCTGGGCACCCACTCGGAAAGCCATCACTGCCCTCCCATGGGGACTTCGGAACAACACTGTAGAACAGGGGCCGCGCACGGCGGCCTGCTCATGAGCTACACGGGTCGGGTGAGTTTCACACTTGGAAGTGACGCCCGTGACACCAGCAGGTTCCCTGGAACTCACACTGCGACACCCACAGACACTGTTCTGGGAGCGGCGGGCAGGTCCCTGAGACCTCCCTGTACCCCTCGCTGGAGGCCGCCCACCCCCTCTCCTGAGCGGTGCCGGCCTGGAGTGCCAGTGACCCAGAGGAAGGCGGCAAGCGCTGCGTCTCCAAACCCCTGCTCTTCTCTGGCCGGTTGCTCCCGGTCTCCCACCCCGCATGGCTGCCAGCGTTAAACCGGCACTCGATGCAGGGAGGGAGCGCCTGGGGCTGGGGTGGGCTGGCTCCGGCACCCGCCGTCCTGGAACATGACAGGGGCAGCGGCTTCCCTGGGGACCTTACCGGAACTCTCCAGGCCGTAGAGCGACCGCTTCTGCTCCTCCTCCAGCTGCTGCCGGCTCTGCCTGCAGACGAAGCACCTGGAAGACAGCGAGCCGCCTTCCCTGACCCGGGGGCCTCGCGGTGGGCGCATGCTCAGGAGACCTGAGTCTTCCCGTGCAACACTCAGTTCAGTGCCAAAGGCTTAGTTGAAAGTGCTTCCTTAACGTACTAATTCGAGTTCTCAAAATTCACTATTAAAAATTGCATGTCATCGTGTCCTTCTCTAAGGCTGGTGACCACTATGAAGCCGGACAGCACCACGAGCCCCTGCGCTGGCCCTGCCAGGCACAGCTGGTGTGGCGCCGTGCCAGCTGGAGGACCAGACACGAGAGGCGCCATTCGGCACGTGCGTCCCACTGAGCCCGAGTCACCGTCACAGGACAGAGAACACCGCCATTGTCGCAGCGCGTGGCTCTGAACTGACTCCCGAGACCAAGATACACTTGTGGTCCCCAGCACCCCGCCCTCACCCCGCCAAACAGGAGGAGCGCCGTGACGTCAGCACCATCAACGTCTGACGTCCGTAACGCATCCCTCCCGCCGTTCTGACCTCAGGGCCTCAGATTCTCCCCTTGAGCCCGGAGGACAGGGGGAGGGGCCCGACGTCTGAGTGACTTCTAGGGGACGTCCGAGCCCCTCAGAGAACCGCGGCCTCCGCATCCACCCTCAGGCCTCTCAGCGGGAGCAAGCCCCGTCCCCCGCCCACTCTGCCGTCACCTCCCACGGCCCCCAGGCGCTTACCCGGCCCGGCAGGGCTTCCCGTCCCGCGGCGAGCCCACCGTGTGCTGTGCGGGCAGGAACGACACCGTGCCCTCGTAGCAGTGATGGGACAGGAAGGTCTTCAGACCTGAGGACACAGACCTCTCAGAGCAGGGTGGAGCAGGACCGCCCTGGGGCCGGGGCACGAGGGCCCGCCCGCGCCCACGCGGCACCGCGAGTCCGGCTGCCGGGCTGCACTGAGGTTCTGAGTTAACCCCTCCACCGAGTACAGCTCCCCAGGTTACTACTCGCTCCTTTCCCCAAAAGCTTTTTGACTTCATTACTCGGAATTACTCAATTTAAATTACTCAATTTAACCTAACACGGACTTGCCCAAAAGGAATGCTAGAGGGCAGTGCGCGGACCAATGCCACCCATTTCATGCTGTCAAGGAGTCAGTCCCCCGAGTGACCACAGGCTGGACCCCAGCCTCCAGCGTCTTCCCTGCACTGGGAAGCCACACCGCCCAGAACCGAGCAGACGTCACTCTGCACAGCCCGGAAGCGACCACGTGCCACTGGCTCCAACTGCGTGATCAGATGGGAGGGGACCAGCTGTGACCCAGGGCCTGTGGCTGCAGAGGTGCTGGTCCTGGGCGTGTGTGTCACCGGCACCCTCCTCTCACAGGGTGTAGACGAGGCCACCGAGGTGCACAAAGGCGCTCAGTGCCCCGCCGGCCTGCGTCCAGAGTTACCTGAGAAGTCGTATCTGATGAGGCCCATCCAGCGCTTCTTCTCGCTGTCCTTGACGATGTCCCCGTAGAAGCCGTACCCCAGCAGGGACACCGAGTACCGCAGCAGCGCCCCGTTGTGGTGCACCGAGGACACGTCCATAGCCAGCGAGTCACCTGCAGAGAGAGGCCCGGGGAGCTGCTTCCTTCCCGTGCAGCCACCTCACCCCGTCTCCTCGCCCTCCCCTCCTGCAGGCGCCAACAGAGACGTGACTAGAACGCATGGGACGCAGGAGGCGCCCAGGCAGTGGCCTGCATGCCGGGGGCCCCGCTCCTGAGTTGAATGACAAGACTTGCAGAGCAGGCGCAGAAAGCTGCTGAGTGTGGCCGGCCGGAGTGCACCCACGGAGCCCGTCCTCTGGGACCCGAGGGAGGGAGGGGGTCTGACAAGGAGGAGAGACACGCATCAAAACATGCCCGGACCTGGGTGACACAGTCATTGCCAGAGTCATTGCCACAGTCATTGCGGCGAGGACGGGGACAGGGGCCGTGGCACACGTGAGCAGTTGGGCAGCTGCCCCTGGCCCTCCAGCCTCAGGGGAGGCTCATGGTGCAGGAACCGCACCGCGAGGCTGAGCACGCAGGACAGGCACAGCTGTGGCAGCGGCCAGAGACCGGCCTGGGAAGGCCTGCCTGACCGGGTGATGAGGGGCAGAGCCCTGAGCGGAGAGAAAGCAGAGTGCAGGCTGTGGGACAGGTCAGGACTGAGGGGCAGCAGCCCGGCAGGCGCACGGGGATGCCAAGGGGAGCCGGTCCAGTCACGGGGTGCTGTCACGCCCCAATCCGCAGGGCTCTGGAGGGCTCCGAGCAGGGCTCACGTTTCCGAGGGGTCCCTCCAACGTCATGGGAAGTCAGACAAGGCGCAGGAGCCCCGCTGGCAGATGGGCCCAGGGTGGGGGGACGGACAGGTGCCGAGAGGCTGGCGGGACCTACCCAGGACGATGTGCAGGGCTGATGTCTCCGCGTCGTTGGTGCCCACCGTCGAGTAACACACGCAGTCTGTCGACCCTGACAAGGGAAGGGAAGCCCTGCGCGTCACTGCAGTGATTTCGGAAACCTGCAGGTCTGCAGTCGGTGCATGCCCAGCTCTTCCCTCTCCTCTGCGGCCTGGAGCCCACACGGAGTGAGCGCACTCGGCCTATGACGTGAGTGCTGGGAATACCAACGTTAGCGCATCAGAAATGCTGAGTTGACCCACAGGGTCTCGGGGAGTGGAGCCCCGAGAGACACCTGCGGGGGTGGTAGTGGGGGGGTGTCCCCTCCCAGCAGGGATGGGGACAGGGGTGGTGTCTGCAGTGAAAAGGTGCAGGCAAAGCGGATGGCTCGTAAAGATGGTGGAAAAGCGCCACGGAGGCCCACGCACCGAGACAAGCGCCACGCTCACAGAGAGGCATTTCCTGGTCCCCAAGCGCCTGCTCATAGTCAGAGACAGTGATGCGGGCCAGGCCGGACCTGCTTGGAACCGCCCTGAGCACAGCGAGCCAGGCTCCCTCCCTCCCTCCCTCCCTCCGCACATCTGCAGAGCCGGGGGGGGGGGGCCGGGACGGACCTCAGGGTACCCCACCCACCTGGGCCCCGAGGGCATGGCTGCTGGGCCTGCCGCTGAGCTGGGTCAGAATCCAGGTGGGGTTTGCAGCCTCAGTGGGCAGAGAATGCCCCGGGGCACCATTCCACACCAGATTCCTCAACCCCATGGCCCAGGTTCCGCCGAACAGGTTTGGGATGGGCTGAGCAGTCTGTATAATGGTGGTGCGGTATCACCGCCAACCGACTGTGCGGGGTCAGGCTGCCCCGGGTTCACAGGCCCGGGCCCCAGGCAGACACCGGGCTCTGCCCACAGGCCCCGGACACCTACAAGTCTGGCTTCTGGCGAAGCCTGGGCGTCCGCGGTTCCCAGCAGCCGGGTTCGGCTGCTGGCTCCTTCGTTACCAGATCCAGAACCTGGTCCAGTGTGAGGTCAGAGCATAGGGTTGTTATTCATTCCAAGCTGAACGTAGCTTCTATAGTGGCTTACGGGTGTGCACATGTGTGCACGCGTGTTCACGCTCACACACTGTAACGTGCATATTTTTTGTTAATCTTGACAGGAGTGACATCTGGTTTCAAAAATGAGCCAAAAAGTAAACACTTTCAACCCAACATTCAAGATCACAGGGACGGCCAACTCTCAGTGTGTCGCTAACTCAGCCACTGCCTTCCACACCCTGACCTGCATGCAGGGAGCCAGGTGGCCAGCACAGATGTTCTCGGGACAGCAACTGGGAAGGAGCCGCCAGATTAACTGCAGCCAAGGCCCAAGGCAGAGTCCTTCATGCCCCCTGGAATTTTCCAGAAGTTCCCAGAGCTGTGTGCTCCACCGTCCCTAGAACAAAGCCTGACCAGACACCCAGCCTCCCCCGCATTTAATCAGATGTCACACATATGATCTGTGGGGCAGGAAAGGCAGCAGTGACACGCGTGTGTGGCTTCTGGGTGGCACCAGGTCTTACAAATCCAAGACTCCTGAAGTTCCGCTTCCTTTCTGGGCCTCCTGGTCTCTGGTCACCCCAGGCTCAGCAGACTCGGAGGAAGGTGGAGGGAGGCCTTCTGCAGTTCTGGGGAGCAGCAGGCACCCGGACCCGTGACCACCAACGCGAAGCTGCCCTTCCTGAGGCCCAGCTCAGCCAGGGCCCTCTCAGCTGGGGGCGTGGGCGGGCGGCAGGGGCTGCCATCCCCGCCCCCAGCCGCGCGAGCCTGGCCCCCCTCTAGGGGTGGGGGGCGGGCAGGGACGTGGCCCACTGGCCCAGGGCTCCGGTTCACTCAGTAGGGCGGAGCCGCAAACTACCCACCAAGAGGCGGCAAGGAGCCCAAAGGGCGGTGGTTCCAGAGAGGAAGCCCCGCCCCCCGACGGGGCTGCGCGCGTCCACCCTCTGCCACCGGTCCTTCCCCAAGAGTGCAGAGGGACGCTGTTCGGATGGGGTGGCTGGGATTATCTTGCTGGAGAAAGGCAAGATTTTTAAAGAAGGTAATCAGCTCAGCTCACTCCTGCTCAGAGCCCCCCATGGGGCCCCTGTGCTGCCCCCGCCCCCACACCTCCCATCCCACCTCCTGCCGCCGCCTGAGCTCCCACAGCCACGCGGGGCTCCTGGACGCGTGCCCCCCCCCCCCCCCCCCCCCCCCCCCCCCGCGCAGCCTGTCCCGCTCCACAGGCAGGGACCGTGCAGGTCGGGGTGTGGCAGCAGAGGCCTCCCTGAGCCCCTGGTCTGGGCCGGCCCCACCGAGGCAGTGGGACCTCGGGAGCGGTGAGAAGTCTCAGGGGAGCGGGGCGGAGCGGGGGCGGAGCGAGCACGGTGATGGAGTGAATGAAGAGTCCCAGAGTGTGGGGCGTCTGGGAGCTGGCGGTCCCTTGTCCGGCTGGCGCCCGGAGTGACAGCAGGGCTTCAAGTCTTTCAAAAGTCCCCAAGATGCCGTTTCTCCCTTGACCTTCCAGGACACCACATAACTTCCTGACTGTTTCTGCAGGTGTGTTTGGAGAAGATATGAACCAAGAGGTAGAGCCGGCTCTGAACATGAGGAGACCTGCTTTATGGGGGAGCCACAGCTGGCTCTGGCATCGAATCCTCGGGAGCCTGGTGACGGCCCAGCCCCAGTGACGTGTGCTCTGTGCACTGTGCTTGCTCTCAGTCCCCTGTGACCTAGTCAGCTGCACGGCCGTCCCCTCCCGGGATGACACTGATTGCCCGGTGCCAACAGCCAGCCAGGTGCGCTGAGGCCTTCCTGCCTCTTCCCTCGCAGGACACAGCCCTTCGGAAGCGGAAGCGACGAGGCTCGGCTCCCAGGAGAAGCGAGCCGGCCTCTGTGTCCCTGGACACTCGAGCTCAGGACGGAGAGCTTGTGACTGGTGAGTACTTCCCACGCAGGTGGGCCCGGAGCCCTGAGGCCCCCGCGCCATCCAGGTCCAGGCGGCAGGACTGCAGGCGCGTCTGCAGCCGGCAGTGGACCCCGTGACACGCTCCTCTCCGGGCGGCAGAGGCACAGGTGCCAGGAGCCGCCTGGTGACGCAAGTGCTTCCTCCGTCGAGGCTTCAGTTCCGTGCGGCCCAGAACCCAGCGCCCAGCGGCATCGCCTCTGAGGCAGCCGCTGCAGAAGACCCTCCCCATCCACATGCGCGTCTGTCCACGGGCAGAGGCCAGGCCTGCCTGTTCTCTGCTGGACGCCAAGGCCCGAGTGCTCCCCGCTCCCCATGCCCAGGCCAGCGCAGGTCCTACCCCGGGCGGGCGTGAGCCGTTAAGGTCTTTTCAAGTTTTATCTAGAGCTTCAGGTTTCAGGTATCTCTGCCGCCATCAGCGAATGGGAGGAAAAATAGATCAGAGCAGAGAAAAATGAACCTCAAGCAGTCCGGATACACCACACACAAAAGCCTAAACTTGGAAAGGCGCTGTGAGACCGACTGAGGGCAGATGCACTGAATGCCCCGGCTGGTCGGAAGGGCGATCTGCCCGCGGCTGGCGGGGGCCTCTGCTCTCCCAGTGCCCGCACCCCAGGGCGAGTCTTCCCCCGTGAAGTGGGCGAGGACGGTGCTGACCTCACACGGCCGTCCTGGGAATAGAAGTCCCTGACGCGTGTTCCGGAATGTTCACCCAGAGCCCCGCCACACCGACCAGACAGCAGGCGACGAGCCGACGGGGTGCCTCACCCTGCCTGCTGTGGGCGGAGCCCCGAACCCACAAAGCAGCCCCTGCTCAGCTCACAAACACTGTGCTTTTCCAGACCCAGGGGCTTCCCAGGAAGCTGCACAAAACACTGAGCCAGCTCCTTCCAGACCCAGCCCGGTGACTCTCCGGACTCCCTGCCTGACAGTCTCTCGGCCGCTCTGGGTCCAAGGACACCCCGAGTGCTGCGCTCTGGGGACTGGCAACAACTCAGCAGCCCCTCGCGCCCCCAGCCCCACTGCAGGGTCCCACTGCATCCCCGGCTGTCAGCACCGGGCAGGAGGTCGGGTGTCGGGGAGCAGGACAGGGCTCCCTCCAAACACGGCTCTGTGGCCCTTCCATGGGTCGGTAACGGCCGCCCGAAAGAGCGGCAGCGCTTGTGTGATGACGGAATCACGGTTTAAATGAGGACGAGAGCCTGAAGGGAAACAAGGAAGGAGGTCCCCCGCACGTGGCCCGGTGACGGGGCGTCTGCGGACACGAAGAGAACCCTGAAATGTCTTGAACTAAGGACAGTGGCCGGCGGGGGGCGGGGGCGGCAGGGAACGGGGCGGAGACAGAGGGGCTGACCGTCCACCTCGGGCCAGCCCAGGAGAGGGCAGGCTCACACTCCGTGTGCATGTGGGGCTCCCAAGCGCCCAGGCGGTGCCACACAGTTATCGAAAATGGGGCGCAGGCCGGGCGACCCAGGGCCCTAAGGTTCCGGCCCTCTCTCCGCCCCCACGGCTACTGTGAACCCTCTCAGACGGGCTCCCGCCCTCACCCCTGCCTGATGGCCCAGATGGCCCAGCTTGCCCACCTGGCCCTGCTGCGGGGCGGCGGACCCAGCCCCTCGACCCCCCCTTCCGGGTGGCAGTGACTCCACAAAGTCCCCTTTCGAAAGACTTTTGTCTGGGAAGCCAGCAAGTCTGTGTCCCAGGCACCGAGAGGCTCGGGGCTCGGCCGGTGGCCAGGTCCCACCTGCGGGGATGATGCCGATGCGCAGCCGGCTGGGCACCAGCGCCGTCCGGGGCTCGTTCTGGTCCACGCCGGCGTTCCTCTGCGTGCTGCCGATCAGCCCGTGCAGGACCTCGCTGAACATGCCGTCCCCGCCGACACAGACGATTCTGTGGGGGCAACACACGCGCGTGAGCATGCCCGCCCTGCTGCCCCCACAGCCTTCCCTCCACAGCTCCTTGTGGCGCTTCTGCGAGGGACAGCGTGTCCCTGAGCGCAGGCCAGCCCGACGGCGTGGCCCGAAGTGCAGCCGACACGCGTTCACGTCCCTCCCGACGCTCCATCCCGTCCTCGGCGCGGCCTGCCTGCTGGAGCGGCCAGATCTTCCCCGACCCTGTGTCAGTGCCAGCCCTGGGTGACACACTTCTGCTGCCGTCACAGCCACTGGAGGCTGAGGCTCCCAAAGACCACCAAGGGCAGGAGAGGACCAAGCCCCAGGCCCCGCTGTGCCCCTCCGTGCAGAGTCACCTCCTCCTCGGTCCCCAAGCCTGCGAGTCCCTTCAGGCCTTGCTGCAGAGACAGAGCCAGACAAAACCGAACCGAAACGGGCCCCTGCAGCCCTGGCCGAGGTCTCTGGGGGGGCCCCAGGCAGTCGGGGCTGGGCCCCTAAGGCTGCTGCCAGCAGCTCCTGCCCTTCCTGCCCCCTCGCCGTCCCTGCCCCTCCTCAGAAGCTTCTTCTGTCTCCATGGGGCACCTGCACCGGCCCCTCAGCCCCGCCTGGGAAGGCTGATGGCCACCTGTGGTGTGACCCCTGGAGTGTGACCCCTCCTCGGGGGTCGCTCTGCACACTGGGCGTCCCTGGCGCACCGGCGCCCACTTGGTTTCCCCAGCTCCTGACTCCCAAGCCTCCCAGCAGCGCTGACCCGGGGGCGCAGGGGCGTTCGTGACACGGAGCCCGGTGCAGAGCTGGCTTCGCCGCCCGCCAACCTGGGTGGGGGGGCACGGAGAGGACCAGGTCCTGGCCGTCCCTCCGCTGGCTGCCCCTCCCCGATCTCAGCCCACAGCCCAGCAGACACACGGCCCCACTTGGGCAGCACCGTCACCTTCGAAACCTGCTTTAGCTCATCTCCCGGTGACACCGCCACGGCACTGGGGTCAGGCCCCTGCGTGTGTTCTTGTAGCACCGGCACTGGGGCTGGCCGACTCCCTGCGAGCCGTGCTCCCTGCCGCCCTCCCGCCAGTTCTTGCCCTCGGGCCCTGGGGGTGCAATCCTGCCTCCCTGCTATTCATCCCGAGTGGCTTTTAGAAGCATGTTTCCAAAACGCAGGCCTGATGCTGGTGCATCCCTGCGTGTGAGCTTTCCGCGGGGCCTGCCACCTTCCCTGCGCTGCCCTGTGCCCTGGGCTGCGGCAGCCGGCCTCCGAGGGGCGGATGTGCCCACGGGGTCGGGCAACACACGCACAAAGCCACCTGGGGGCCACGCCGCCAGCACGACACCCCTTCTGGGTCACTGTGGCCAGAAACACCCAACCGGGGCCTGACCAGGAGGGAGCGCCTTGCGGACCCGGACGGAGACACACGCCGCACAGTGACGAGCCCGCACTCAGCCACCTGACCGAGGGACTGCTCTGAGACGAGCGCTGGGGCAGCCGAGACCCTGGGCTTCCTTTGGCAGGAAATAAACAATGGGGGGGCATCTGCGTGAGGACGGCAGACAGGGAACTGTGTGGGCCTGAACGTCCCGGGTTGGCCAGCCGTTCGGTTCTGTACGAGACACCCTTGCCTTTTGGAACAGACCCTGGAGCCCGCAGGGACTACGGGTGTTCACGCCTGTACCACGCGCTCACATCCTCCCATGTAGGCAGGGAGGCCAGCACGAAACCCAAGCCTGCTAGACAGTGGTCTCGGCCTCTTCGCATTTCCGTGAGAAGCAGGCTTACTTCTCGACCAGGGAGAAAAGGCCAGGCTGGGCAGTGAACAGAACGGGGACAGGCGGGTCAGAGCCGGGGAGGACACACTGCCCACGGGCGAGGCGGAGGGGGCTACTCACCCGTCGTACTTGTCCACGTCCGTCTCGTACAAGGTCTCCTTGGCATGATTGGCGCGCTCCGTGACTGGGGAGGGACGGCGTGGTCACTTGCAGCAGACCCCCGCGTCTGGGAGCCCACCCCCACCATTAAAGGCCCCACGCGTCCTTCGGGGGGGCTTCCCATGAGAGGTCCCTCCTCAGACGGAGCCCGAGTCCCTCCCAGAGAAAGTAAACTGTCCCCACCCCCCGGAGCGGGCCCCTCTCTCAGAAAGAGGTCCTGCCAGATGGCACCTTCCTGGTATTTCATGGCCCACAGATAATGACTTTCTGGAAAGCAATTATTCTTCTACTTTATAGTTTTCCCTTATTATCCACGTTACTTTGAAAACTCGAGAATACACTAAAATGTCGAAAACGCAAGGTTCGTGCGGAGCCTGTACACCCCGTGGGAGAAACAGCCTCTGAGGAGATGCCAGCACCGCCTGACGGCGCCGCGCCCTCGCCTCCCCGCGCTGCACCACTTTCCAGGTAAAACGCCCCACGGAGACCGTCGGAAGGACTGCACGCCATTCCTTCAGGTTCACCGCCATTTTATCTTCCTGTTGCCTGTCTGGGGACATTTAAGTTGTGTCCAGTGTTTTGCTACCATAAAAGGTGGCAACGGACCTTGGACTGTTTTCCTAGGAAGGATTCAGAAAACTGCATCACTGGGCAAAACCCTCGTTTTCAAGGTCCGTGGCCCAAGTGGCCCACTGCCAAGTGCCCTCGAATGAGTTCACCCGAGACCCTCAAACTGCCCACCTCCCAGTACTTTCTTGGCACTGACAACTCGCTCTGAAAACATGGAGCCACGAACATGGTATCACATCACCTTTCCTACTGTATCACTCGTCGGTCAGGTTCTTTCTAAAACATTAATCACTTTTCTCTGTCTTGCAAGACTTTTCTGCCTGTGAGCTTTTATTCTTTTATCTTCATGGTGTTCTCTTTCAATGCTTTAAATGCCAGGACTCAGCTAGAAAAGTCTGTGTTCTTTATTTGTATTCTTCTCTTTCTGATTTGTAAAAAAAAAACCACCATGCATTGTTTTGTTTAAAATAACCCGAGAGGCTACAAATCTCCAGTGGCCATCTCCGAATCCCTCTCTGACCCACTCGTCCTCGCCCGGCAGGGCGTCGGCCTTACCGATGACCTCCGTGGCGACGGCGGCCAGCGCGAACAGGGGCGCCACCTTCCTCTCGTAGATCCGCTTGCCCCGGCCTTTCCCTCCGAAGGGATTGATGAACACCAGCAAGTGCTTCGGTCTGCACGCTGCAAACAGCAGTGACGCGTGGGTCACGACGGATGTAACAACGGAGCAAGGCGAAGACCCAAGCTGACGAAAGCCACACCACCACGGTTTGAGACTCTGCTTAGGTCGTCTGAGAAACAGTGCTCCTGAGTGCCTGGCCGGTCAGCTCGGCCGGCGAGAGCGTCGACCCCACGCACCAACGTTGCGGGTTCCATACGGGACGTGACCGATGAATGCATGAATAAGTGGGACAACAAAGCAATGTTTCTCACCCCTTCCCGCTTCCCTCTCTCCCTGAAAAAAATCAATGTTAAGAAACAGTATTTTTAAGTGAATGGATGCAACCTAACTGCAGAGTTTTAGAAAAGATACATGGGACTAGATTAAAATCAAGACGGCTCATTATGCAAGGAACGGCGGCAGTGCCAGCCCCGCCACGGGAGGCGGCACTGTAACCCATAAACCCAGCAACAGAGCTGGGCCCTCGGTGTGGGAGATGTTTGCACGTCATCGGGAAAGACACCCCGACAGAAAAAGAACGGACGTCACTGCACCAGACGCGCTGCAGGTTCCCGAGTGGCCCGTGAACGAGCATGTGTTTCTCGGCTTCAGTGGCTGACGGGGAAGCGTAAACGACAGCTGTAATCGACCCAGCACCACCCCCATAAAGGCTCAGGTTTGAAGGGTACGGTTAAGATGCGGGCCAGCCAGGACCCGGGTGTCTGTGGGGGGAGTGTCACTGCAGCCCCCACTGTGGGACAGGCTGGTGGTGCCTCCAAGTTTGGACACGTGTACCCTGTGCGACCCAGTGACCCCAGCCTGAGGTAGGCACCCAAGTGTGAGCATGTTCAGCCAAGAACACACCCTGGGACACGTGTGGTGGGACTATGGGCAATGCTGGGCTCCCGATGACCACAGTGAGCGGAGGACCGGTCGCACATTCGTGCAGCAGCCACCGGCGCCCCACACCGCGGCCCTGATGGGCTTCTCCCGCCAGAGCCCACCCTGTGGGCGCCGCACCTGCTGACCTCTGGTCAGAGGAGGTGTGAGTGGCACAGTGACACATCGCCTCCAGCTTGGCTACAGGTGGACTGAGAGAGGCAGGAAGCAGAAGTCACAGCAGCGCACATGCATGTGGGCGTACCACACACTCACACATGCAGGCACATACATGTCCCGTGCAGCATGACCATACAACACACATGTACACACCCCACACACAAATGTGCACATGCAGACACCCACACATATATACACCCACATACACTCGCACATGTGCACCACAGAATACACATGCACACAGTCATGCACACGCGCGCATTTGTGCATGCACGGGCATGCACGCACGCACATGTGCAGGTGCAGGTTCCACAGCCACTTGGTCTTTCTTTAAATACCATGTGGGCCGCACATACTCAGATTGTCCAGCTGCTCCCGGAGGGTCTGCAGCCACAGGTGACACAGCTGCTCGTCAGCACCGCAGAAGGTCACCTGCGCACACTTCCAGCGGTGGCGTCGGGCTCTCTTCACACAGTGCACTGCGAAGAGACAAGAGCATCAGCTCTCAGCGGACCAGTCATCCCCATGCCCTGCTGTGGGACGGGGCCACGCCCCCCTCAGGCTCCTACTTCCGGAGGAGGCGGAGCTTGTCCCTGTGGTCAAGGCAGGGCTCCCCAGGGACACTAGAAAAAACCCAACTGCTCCGCCATTTCGGTCCACGCAAGAAAATGAAGAAAACACTGGTTAAAGTCATAGCATGGAAAATGACACAGGGAAGTATGCATAAAAATAATCCAAGGAGACACGGAGTTTGTTAAAGAGACAAAAAAGTCCCTGCCAGGGAACCCGCCTGGGGTTAAGAAGGACCACGTGTGGGCGGACCCGCGGGCCCCACTACCTGTGAATGCGAAAGGCATTTCCATTTTCTGCCACTTCCCGCCACCGTAGTGCTTCCCGTGACTGTCTGTCTCCTCCACGGCGATGATCTCGGCCACGGGCACGGAACAGGCGTCTGCAACGACAGCGCGGGTCGTGTATTGGACCAACTTGTCTGATGCACCGAATACAGGGGCCTGGCGCCAGGATCCTGGGAGCCATCGGCTCCCCTAGTCTTTAGATGCCCGAAAGTCAAATGCAGAGTCATGTGTCTTTCTTCAGTTCAGAGCCTAGTAAATCTGGGCAACTCGGCGTCACCGGGGGAGGGGGTGTCGTAGCCCAGAGAATGCCCAAATGCAAAACAGCACTATTCAAAAAGCGGCGCAGCCCTTCGCACGCTGACGCCAGGCCAGCCACTGCGCTTGCTGGGGAAGCAGTGGTCGGGAAAGGATGTCGGAAGTCCAGAAGGACACAGCAGCACCCAGAACTAGGGCCACACAGAGGTGGAGGCTGGGGATCGGAAAAGACAGGGACCAGTCCCATCGGAGGCAGCGGGAGACCCGGCTGGATGCCGGGGTGACAGCCCCGGACATTCTCCACTCTGGGAAAGCCAGGAAGAGGTTGCCCACTGGCTGTGCAGGCATGCTTGGGGCGGTTGTGATTATAGGACTGCTGGCACCTCAGGTAAAGCGGGGTGGACACTCGGCCGTGGGACGATAGCCTGGGACCCACCCAATGAGCCTGGAGGAGCTCGCCCGCCGCGAGAGCACAGGGCTTGGGAACCGCATGGACTGATGGTGAGGCCCCAGGAGCAAAGCCCTCCAGCGAGGGCTTGAGGTCAGCAGTAGCTTGCTGGACAGGAGACACTGAGAATGGAACAACACCGTCCTACACTGGGCAACAGCACGGGATAGCAGGAGGCGCACCGGCCGTCTGCGCCTGCGCGCACAGGACACATTAAACAGACTGCCACCTGCACCTGCGCGCACAAGTAACGCAACCAGGACTGGTCTGCGCCTGCGCACACGGGAACATAAACAGGGACCGCGCGTCAGTGAGCACAGGAAGGACACCGGAGAAGGCCTCGCGGGGAGCCGACCATAGGAACGCAGGTGGGGCACTTTCATTTTCTACATGAGGCTGGCGGTTGCTTGGGTTTTGCATCATCTTGCACCGCGTGTGAAATTAGATGAAACCTTAAAGGTCTGTGTTAAAGGTACACGAGAAGTTCTGAAGTTGCCACGCTGGCTTTGAGGTTACCCCCCACACCAGATAGCGGCTGGCGGACGGCCACGTCGGTGCCAGCAGTGTACCCATCTGGCCGCCTGCTACACTGCAGGCCCGGCTCTCGCCTGGCCCGCAGCAGCCCTGCCCTGACCAGGGGCCATGTCTGCAACGCCGATCATGCCCCTTCTCCGGCTGACGCCCCTGCCCCGACTCACCAGCTGCTGCCGTGGGGGTACAAGTGCACGTGATCTCTTACCACGTCACTGCGTTCCTGGGTGGAGGGCGCACTGGCCAGGCTCTCGGGAGTCAGCCTTCTCTCTTTGAAGTACTAACCTGATACTGTCTTTAAGCAGAACTCCCAGATGCCTCCCTAGAACAGAACTGCTCACCTGGGACCACAGTGCCCCTGCTGGGTGACAGGCAGTGTCTCCTGGGGGCAACGTCACCTGAGTGAGGACCACACCTTGTGCGGTTCATGTGCTTAGCAACCACCTCTCCAAACAGAATATTCAGAGGCAGGCGGTCCTGAGGCCTGGGGACAGGCAGCGTGTTTACTCCGGCGCAGGCCCCCAGGGGGCACCGGCCCAGCCACGTGGACATCCCATGAGGGCCTCACAGCAACCTCCTAAGTTCAACCCTACCTTCCCAGCTCCAGGGCTCTGAAACCTGACCCCCCCAACCCTGTTTGGGCAAGGTGCTCTGTGCCGGGACCACTCGCTCAGAGCCCTCTGATGTTCTCCCGCCCCGGCCCCAGGCCCACCCCCAGTGAGGGCCTGAGGACACAAACGTGGACCCTGCATGCTCTGCCCAGATCCTCCGTGGCCGTGGCTCCTCCCCTCGCTGCTCCTCGTGCAGGTCCTCGCCTTGCCCGGCTTCCTGTCCAGGCCCCTGGACGAGGCTCTTCCTGTGAACATGTGGTCCTGGAAGGTAGGCCACAGCCAGTGCTGCTCGGTGTCCCCAGTGTGTGGGCTCAGGGAATATGCAGCATGTGGACCCTGCACCGCAGAGCCAGCTCCAGGACCAACACTCAGCCACACGGGTTACCCGTCTCTGCTGGGCACCTGAGCTGCCTCACCTCTCCTCACACTTGGGCCCACCATCCGGTTCCTGCTCTCAGTCCCGGGTCCAGAGGGCACAGGGAGAGAGCAGCGGCCTGCGCCGAGCCAAGGGACAGAGGAGGGCTGAGGGCCGGGCTGAGTCCTGTTCTTCTCCCTCCGCCCCGTAGGAAAGGCCCGTGGAGGCTGTGGAAATGAACCCCACGCCCACATCCAGGATGCCCCCTAGGACCGTCTCTGAAATGAGGATGGCCCTGGGCCCGCTCACTGGCCGTGGTGAGGACCCCGGGCACAGGCAGAGACAGACGCAGCACTGGGTCCTCAGTGCCTGCCGGGCTGGGTGGGGGGCAGGCCCACAGGTGCCCGCCCCTCCCATTGACCACAAAGAGGAGGACTGGACAAGATGAAAGAGGCCTCTAAGAGCGAAGCGCAGCAGGCCGCTGGCTGGGGAAGCCACCAGAGGAAATGAGCAAGTGCGGGGCAGGAGCCTGTGCCGCCAGCTCTGACCCCAGGGCAGCCCAAGGCCAGGAACAGTGCGTGGGATGCAGAAGGGAGCCTGCCACTCTGGCTGGAGTAGCCGAGTGTGGGGGGAGGGGTGCAGAGGGGTGTCCTGGCTCCGTGGGACCTGACTCGCGCCTGGCCACCCACGTGCGGAACACACCAGAAGCACAGGGGCACCCTGGGAGCTGAACTGCCCTCCATGCCAGCACCCAGAACCCAGGGGTGGTCCCCAGCAGCGTGGCACCAGGAGACAACAGGGGGCGGGCCAGCACGTGCCCCGGGCCCCTCCCACAAGGTGAGACGCACGGGCCATCTGTGCCCAAGCAGGCTGAGCACCTGCCCAAGAAAACACAATTCTCCAGAAGAATTTAACAGGACTGTCCAGGATCAAAAACTCATCAAAATACCAAGAATGCCGACGGTCTCGAGGGAAACCGTACCTGAGGTGACCCAGTCTTGGGGATGGGGTCACACAAACACTTTACGTAGCCACTGCACCATGAACAAGGCGGGGAAAGATAGAAGAAACTGTAAAAGGGAGGCGAGCAGAGAGTTTAGAACGGCAAGGACGGTTTCTGAAGAAAAAGCCCACTGGAGAGGCTGAGGGGTGGAGCTTGTGTGTGGGAGGAAAGCCAGGAGTTGGAGCAGGTCAGCAGGAGGAGCCAGTCCATTCGGGAGGAGAGAGGCAGGAGACTTTGAAGACTGGGCAGGACCTCCCAGCCCCCAGCAGGTGGGCGCACGCTCTCCCTGTTCCTCCCCACCCACCATAGACAGGATGAGACTCTTCGAGGTTTGAAGAAGGGACTTTCCCCGGGGGACCTCGGGGCCGGGGGACCACCAGAGGGGGCATGCCCCAGAGATCTCAGAGTGGACGTCAGAGAAGCTGTCGGCCCAGCACCGCCAACGGGTGTGCGAGAAAGCTCCCACAAAAGCCAGCTCCCTCGGCGGGAGGCCCAGGGAAGAGCAGCCCAACGAGGCAGAAAACCCTAGGCCAGACCGCCCTCCGCCCACCCCCACCACTGCGGCGAACACAGAAGACTCTGGCTCCGTCCCCACAGGCCCGCACCAACGGGGAGCCCAGACTTTTGCCCTCGGGGCTGTAAGGAGGCGTCCCAACACTCCCGGCCAGGCTGGAGCAAGAAAAGGCCACGTAGGGAGCTGAACAACCCCCCCACCCCATGGCTGGTTGGTGACCAGCCTCACTGCCCACAGGGTCCATTCGGACATCGTTCTGACAAGAGCTTACTCCCCTCCCCCCCAGCAGCAGGCACCCCTTGTCCTCTTCACCAGGTGGGGTGCCCTGGAGACCCGGGGGAGGGTCGGGACCCTGCACCTTCACCCTCCCCCAGGTGGTGGGACACCCTGCAGGGAGCAGTCACCAGGCGGGCCCACCCCTCCCATCCGGGGAGGCTCAGTGGGGCCCAGTGAGGGGCCGGAACTCCTGCTCACCCAGCAGCACCGAGGAGCCCCGAGACCCCGGGAGCCTGGACTGCCTCCCCCACGTGGCAACGAGGAGCCCGAGCTCCCCGATGGAGTCGAGTGTCAGCAAACGTCAGCTGACGGGTTGGCTGAGGTCCAGAGTCTCGCAGCAATACCAGCACGTCCAGTGTTGGTGGGATGTCACCACCATGCCCAGAACCAGGAAGAGCTCCAAGTGAATGGGAAAGACGAGTGTGGCTCAGGGCACCGGCCTGTGAACCACAGGGTCTCAGGTTTGATTCCCTGTCAGGGCACATGCCTGGTTGCAGGCCAGGTCCCCAGTAGGGGGCATGCTAGAGGCAACCAGACACTGATGTTTCCCTCTCTTTCTCCCTCCCTTCCTCTCTCTCTAAAAGTAAATCAGTAAATAAAATGTTTTTTTAAAAGACAGTTCCCAGATATCAGCACAAGGATGGTAGAGACGTTAGCATATCCACGGTGGGTGTACTCCACGAGAATCACATGCCCACAACAAAGCCCTTAAAGTCTCCGAAAAGCAGCAGCAGACACAAAGAACCAAATGGAAGTTTTAGAATTGAAAACCACAGTAACCCAAATAGAAAACAGACTGGTGGACTCAGCAGCAGGATGAAGGGACAGAGCAAAGAATCAGTGAACTGGAAGCCTGAACAATGGAAAGTACTCAGTCTGAATAACTGAGATAAACAGATTTACAGCAATTAGCAGGGCCTCGGGGAGCTCTGGGCCAATAATAAAAGACCATCTCTCTTGTTGCTGGACTCTCAGAGGAGAGAAGAAGGGCTGAAAATTTCCCAGATTTGTCAAGACATAACCTCACACCTGACAAACACAAATCCAAATTGAGACACATCATAGCCAATCTTCTGAAAATCAGACACAAAGGAAAAAGTCAGTGGGAGGCAGAAGCACCTCTTTACCTAGAGAGGAAAAGAATTAAGATGGCGGTGGACTTCTCGTCGGAAGCCAGAAGGAAGGGGCGCAGTGTTTCCCCCTGTGCCGTCAACTCGGATTCTTACATCCGGCGCGGATGTCCTTCGGGGATGAGGAGAAGCCAAGGCGCTCACCACCGGCAGACCTGCGGTCAAACAACAAGTAAAGGCAGTGGAAAGGGGACTCCCTGGGAAAAAGGGAGAAAGAACGTGGTGAGCAAAGACACGGCAATCACAGTGGGATTTTCTTCCCGTCCCGACTTGTCTAAGATACGTGTGAGGGTCGAAGATAAAATTATAACACAAGTGTGCTTCCCTCGTTGGGGAGGAAACAGGACACCACATTAGGAAACTGGGGAGACCACGTGTTGCAGAAGGGAGCATGGTCTCCGCACCCCACTCAGGCGGCACGGTGACTGCCCCGGGGACCCGGGCGGGCCAGGCGTGTGTAAGCCCACACCTAGGGCAGCCACCCAGGGCTACCCACGGGAGGCACAATACCAGATGAAGACATAGACAAATCAAAATGGAATTCTAGAAGAGTTTTAAGTAATCCACAGAAAGGCAGGGAGAAGAAGGAGAAAATGGAAAACAGGGAGAAAAAAAACCAATAACGATGGCAGACCGAAATTCACATTCAAACGACAGGACCTGGCCAAGTTCATGAAAACATGGCTCGACTGTGTGGGAACTCACTCTGAAGCGAATGGTGTCGTCGAGTGGGAAGCAGGGGTCCAGGAAAGAGGACGTGCACGCAACGATGCCGAGAAAGCAGGAGCGGCTGTGTTAGCAGGTGCAGCACACTTCGGGGGGAGACAGCCCGGGACAGCCCAGGACAGCACACAGTGGACGACAGGTCGATCCACAAGGTTCTGGAACGTGCGCGCGACGCATGCACGCAGAGCAGGGGGGCGTGTGACGCCCCGGCGGACGGGCCCACATGGCCAAACAGAGGAGGTGCCGTCGTGGTTGCAGACGCCAGCACCCCCTCCAAATGGTACAGCTGGCCGAGCAAGCAGACAGGAAGGGAGAGTGAGGCTCTGGCTTTGCCATCCCGCATCTGTCCCCGTTTCTGCGAGGCTCCGCCCCACAGGATCAGACCCCTCCTTTCAAGTGCCCTGGAGCACCCTCCGCGACAGACCGACCAGCCCCACACCCTCCTCGCTCCTGCGTTCTCTTCAAATTCGGGTGGACGCGGGCAGGCCGGGCGAGACTGGCTGGAGAGGAAGGAACCGGCCGGGTTCTGGCAGTCGGTCTGCAGGCGCCCTGCTGCTCCCCAGAGGAGGCTGCGTGTGCCCTGTGCTGACGGGATTTCTGCTGAGAGCCGAGTGCACAGTTGGGTCAGAACCCGAATGAGTGTGTGTTCCCCAAACTGCCCTGGTCATTTTTCTGGATGACCAGCTCTGTCGGTCTGGAAGGTCACGGCATTTGGGGCCGTCAGCATCATCTGCTTTGACAACATGTCACACCGCCATGGCTTCTTCAGGAGCAGTGATCTAGAGGAGGGTCGGCAGACCGCAGGCTGGTGCAGCAGGCTGCCTGCTCTTACCAATAAAGTTTTATTGGCACGCAGCCACGCCCTGCATTTGCATACTGTCTGCAGCTGCTTTCTGCCCAAATGGCAGAGCTGGCCCACGAAGCCTAAAACATTTGCTCCCTGGCCCTTTAAGAAATGTTGCTGACCTATTTTAGAATAACAAATACCAGCTCACCTTGGAATAATCTCAGAACAATGGCAGTTTTCCTGCTGCTGCAGAATCACGTGATCTGACAGCCACTGAGGCAGGCGCCTGAAGGACCAGCAGGCTGGGTGGCCATTTGGTCTGACGTCTGCTCGGAAGCCCCGGAGCCAGTGTGCCTCTCCCTGTGGCGGTCCCACACGGGGCTCTCGGGCTTGCCCATGCGTCGCTGCGCAGGGAGTGCCGGGGACACACTTTGTAAATACAACAGCCGTGACCTGCTCACGGAGCTCACCACCAGGCTCAGGCGTCCCAGGTGGGGCTGTGGAAGGAGGGGGGGCTCCTCCCTCAAAGGTGGAGCCTGGGAAATGCCCATGCCCCCACCCCCGCCAAACGCCTCCCCTCCCACACTGCTCCCAGCCCCAACTCTAGAAGAACCCACTCAGAGTCTAATCCTGGGATGGAAAACCCAGGTATGGTTTCAGTCTGTTCAAGTTCAACTAGCACAACGGGGCACTTAGGCCCCTGTGGGGCTTCCTGTTTTCAGCTGGCCCCACTTCCGACCCTGGAGCCAGTGGGAGCAGCCTGAGCTGGGTGCCACAGACCCTGTGCCTACAGATTCCTTTAGGTCCCAGACCCCGAGTACCCCCATGGCGACCCACAGAGCAACTGGGGGCTGGGTTAAGAGCCAGCTCCCTTTGCAAACCACAGGCCTGAGAAGCAGTCAAGTCCCGGCTCCAGTTTTCCCGCCCAGAGCAGGAGCGATGATAGGAAGAAACGGGGGTGGGGGTGGGGGGGTGGGGGGTGGGATCCGCTGAAATATCCTAAGTAGCCACACCCAGCTCAGTCCCCCCCCCCGGGGGGGCCCTTTCAGCTCAGGCCCCCTTCTCTGTCCTTTTAAGAGGTGGGGTTCTCAATGTCACCCTTCCCCTGCCTGTCCTCGGAGCTCCATGGTGGCCATCTGCCTGGTTTCAGGTATGGGTCCTTCCAGAGGCTGTTTTTGTATGGCCTCCACCCCTTCTCCCACCAGCCCACAGTCTGACCATGCACCTCTGGACACACCTGGGGCAGGGTTGGGGGTGGCAGCAGGGCTGGGCACCGCACTTTGCGACCGAATCATTGTCCAGTGGACAGGTGAGAGTCTGCCCTCTACCCTGGCACAGGGAACCATCCACCGGGGGCCTGATGCCTTTTGGGGTGCAGAGTTACAGGGAAGCCCGAAGAGCTGGCATGGCTGTGTCTCTACACGGTGTGGGCTTTGGGGGAACAGAGGCGAAGATCACAGGCTGCCCCCTGGGGGGAGTTGGCCAGCCTGGGCCCAGCCTCGGGGCAGGGGCAGGGGGGTGGTGCCCACCAGGAAGCCCCGTGCATCTGCACAGAAGCACCGTCAGGGTCAAGGAGCAGAGCAGAGGCCGGTCCAGGAGAGAGGGCAGCAGCAGCTGCGGGGTGAGCAGCCCACCCACACAGGCAGACTGCAGAGTGGCCGCTGCCACCCCACGAAAGGCAGAAGCCATACTAGTAGCCAGCTGAGGATGTCAAAGCAACAAACCAGCAGTGAGTGACCTCCTTCCTGGCCATCCCGCGTGGCCTCTCAGGCCTGACGTGGCCCGACCTGGAGGTGGGTACAGGCACAGCGGCTGCACTTGGGCCCCCGGAGCCTCCAGGTTCACAGGCCCGCTGCTGTGGCTTAAACTCTGTGTAGCTCAGCCTCTTCGTTTGCAAGTGGAGGCGGCTGTCCTGCAGGGACCCACCATGGCTGGCCTAGGGCTGACCCATCACATAGGACACTCGGGCAGTGTGTGGTCAGCTTTAGGCCCCAAGACCCACAGAAAAGCTCCAAAGCCCATGGCTTGGGGCCAGGCTCCGTCACCTCAGCATCGCAGAGCGAAAACTGGACATAGGGGCCGGGCGGGGGCACGTCAGGAGGCTGGACAATGACGCCCCAGGGTGACGTTTCCCCCAGAGGGGATGTCAGAAAGACCCTACAGCAGTGAACTCTCAGACACTTAGCCACAGATAAGCTCTCAGCACACAAAGCTTCTGGTGACTCAAGGCCAGAAACCAACAGGTTATGGGGCCAAGGTTACCCTTGACCTTGGCCCGACCTAGCATCCAGCTCTGCCCCACCTGCAGACCCACGATGTCAGTGTCAGAGAGCACCTGCAGCACCCACCACGCACCTGCACCCACCGAAGTGTTGAAAAGTCATCCCAAAATGTGACCTCTGCCACCCCCTCCCTCCCCCAGTGACTCACTGGCCACAAACCCGGACCAAGGTCCCCGCACCCTGCTTCTTCAGGCCAAGCAGACCAGCCCCTCACTGTCACTCCAGGCCAACAGCCTCCTGACCGCAGTTCCTGTCCCTTCTGTGCCCCTCTCCACAGAGGCCCTTTAAGACTGTGATGCTGGACAGAGCCCCCCAGGGCTTCCACGGTGCGCACGGTGAAAGGCCAGGCCCCCACCTCAGCCCCTGCGAAGGCCTGCTTCCCCTCGCCCCCGTATCCCCCTGCTGGCCGGCCCCAGGGCCTTTGCCCTGGATGTCCCTCCTGCCTGCAGCCTCTCTCCCCACAGTGCGAGGGCCTGTCCAGGTCTCTGGTCCACGCCGCCATGGAAGGGAGGGCTGCTGAGGCCCCCCGCTGCAGGCGCTCCTCCTCACACATGCCTGCCTGCGTGTGTCCCTTTGGTGGGAAATGCGCCACTGGGCTGGGACTTTGTCACCGGCACTGGGCTGCACAGCTCGAGCCCTGCCAGACAGGCTTCAGTAACAACTTGGAGAGGACAAATGAATGAAACACAACACGCCCACACTCACCAGCCTGGCTTTCCCCTGCCTGGCCGCAGCCCCCTCACTGTCCAGGCCTGGCCTCTGGAATCCCCGCTCCCCAGGGTCACATGATGTTTCTGGGACATGCCTCTGCCCACTCCTCTGCCACGGCTCTGCGGCTCTGCACAGCCTGCCCTTGGTGTGTGCACTCAGCCACCGTACAGCGTGCCCGGGGCTGTGGCAGCCTTTCCTTTTTTAATCTAAATGACACTTCTCCAAACCAGCCCGGCACATCCAGGACAGAAGGTCAGGGCCCTCCACTTTTCCCCAGAAGGAGCCCTGGACCTTCCCAGACAGACTCTGGGCTCCGGATCCCCCAAAGCGAAACCTCTGCCTCGGTGTTAAACTAAGAAACTGGAGCCGACAGCACCCCCTCGGGATCCTCCCATCAGCCTCTCGGGACAGTGCCCTTCAGATACCTATGGGCTGGTCCTGGGGATGCGGCACCAGGGACACCTCTGCCACATGCCGACCTTTCGCCTCGCCCTCCTGGATCACACCCCACTGCCCTCCCAGTGGATAAGCCAAGCTCGCTCTTTGTCACCCGTCCCGCGAATGTTATTGTCACTCTGTCCCCTCAGTGAACACACTCTCCGAGCCCTGCCAGAGGCCTCCCAGACCCGCACCGCTTCCCGGGCCCCCTCCCTCCCCATCCGGCGCGCCCCGGGGACTCGGGCCGAGCCGCGGGCCGGCGGCGAACACTCACCCTCGCCGGGGATGCCGGCTCCGGGCCCGGGGCTGGGCCACCAGCGCAGCAGCGCCCGCGCCGGGTCCAGGCTCACGGCGCAGCGCTGTCGCTTCACCCACAGCACCGAGAGCAGCGGCTCGGCGGCCCCCATCGCGCCAGCCCTGGGCGCCGGCTCCGCCAGGCTGGGACGCGGACGCCGAGGGGCGCGGACGCCGAGGGGCGCGGGACCGTTAGCGGCCCCTGGAGCCCGGCCGGGTCGAGGCGGCTGCGGCCGCAGCGGCGGCGGCTCGAGGCGGGCGGGGCGCGTGGCAGGCGGCGCTGCGTCACCTCGTACGCACGGCGGCCGCGGGGCGGGTGGGGGCGGAGGGGACCTTGGGGGACCGGGTGCGGCGATACGAGGGGTCTCGCGGGGACCCGAGGACAGGTCGGGTCCAGGCAGATCCGCGCTGGGAGGACCAGGCGCTGCCCCCGCGCAGCCGCGAGGCTCCGGCTCAGGAGGAGGCGGTTCCCCTTTGCAGCCTTATCTAGGGTCTCAGCAGCGCCCCCGCGGCGGGTCGCAGTGGTGGGCGGGGCCTCCGGCGGCGCGGAAACGCTGCGCGTGGAGTCTTGCGGAGGCGGCCGGCGGCCAGGGGCCTGGGGCGGGGCGGGGCTCCGCCAGTGGGCACCCACGCCAGTGTCGATGCGGCGACCAGGGGTGGCACGTGACGTGAGGTGTCGGGTCCCTTCTCGAGCTGGGCCGGCCCTGCCATCCTCAAGCACCCGCGGGAGTTGTGGGCCCTCGCACACGCAGCGTGGACATGCCGCCTTCTCCTCTGCTGGAGACCCATCCTGGCAACTGCACTGCCTGAGGAGGCGCGGGGGGGGGGGTGCGGCGTCCTCACTGCTTGTGGGGACCGTTTCAGGGCCTGGGGATTCCGCAGCAAGGGACGGAGCTGGCTTTCAAACCAGGCCGGCTGGGTCCAGGGGTCCCCACGTGTCCACACCCCCAGGCCGAGGATAGATTCCACCTGAGGAGACACGTCCTGGTCCAGGGCCTGCCAGGGGAGTACTGCCCACCCGAGTGCTCTATGCATCCTCTGGGGCTGGAGGCCACAGACAGCAGCTGGGGGTCCCCCAGCCCCTGCCCTCCCCCCCCACCCCCCAGGCTGCAAGCTGGGGATGCTGGAGTGTGAGCTGCCCCGGGAAACCCCGGAGCCAAGGGCCCTGCAGGCTGCCTGGCAGTGAAGGCCACCTGGAGGAGGGTGGCTTACTCCTAGAGCCCTGGGAGAAAGTGGCGGGTGGGGTGGGGGGGCAGACAGCTGAGCCCCTCTCCTGAGCAGGCCTGAGGAGAGGAAGCTGCTGTTCTGAGCCCAGATTAAACCCTCCCCTGTCTGCAGGGGGTCATCCCTGACCACCCAGCCAAGCGGGTTGCTGCGTGGCACCCTGGTGGGGCTCCAGCCTGCCCTCGGGGTGCTCCCTGGGATGTGCCCGTTGTCCCCTGTAGCCCACGGGCCAGAGACGGTCCTGGAGTGCAGTCAGCAGAGCGCGCCTGCCCCAGCCTTATCAGAGAAGGGAGGGCACTCCTAGAAGATGAGCAACGTGCTCAAAGGCCCAGGGTTTAGAAGAAGCGAAGGTCTGGCTTCAGGGTCCCAGCCCCTGGCCTCCTGCCGCTCTCCTTGCCCACCTTAGTGTTTCCTTGGCTCCCTCGGGAGCCTTCCCTGCAGACGGCCGGAGGGCAAGCCTGGCACGGGGGGGTGGCCCATGGGCAGGCCCGAGCTGCCAGGGCCCTGTGAGTCACCCTCCCTGGGTGCCCACCCAGGGAGCAGGGCGCAGGCAGGGCTGAAGCTGGGCTGGGAGACCCAGCCCCACCCGGCGGAGCAAGGCCTGCCTGCTGTCCCTGCCGGGCAGGCCCTCCCTCCCACGCCGCTGCCCTGACACTGTGGGAACGTGGATGTGAAACTTCTCTGGACACCAGGCTGCGTGCGAGCGAGCAGGAAGGTGGGCAGCAAAGGGCTGGCTGGCGTGGGCTCAGGCACGATGGCTGTCTCCCTGCCCCGCCTCTCCGGGACCCCTCTGGGCTAGGGTCCTCTGCCCCTGCCGGGCTGTTCACTGAGAGGTCCTTCGGTGAAACACGTCGGCTCACGAAAAGCCTGTCATCTGAGTGGGGGGGCCGCAGAGGACTCTGACCACCCCCTGCCCTAGGAAGCTCTGTGGAGGGGACAGCAACTCAACTCTAAAACACCCGGGAGCCCCAAGGCAGGACCCTACACTGCTTCACTCAACAGACTCCAGCCTCAGAAGCCAGGCCCAGGGCTCTCAGTGGTGGCAGTTAGGGGTTGAGTCGTGACCCCCTAAAATTCTGTGTTGAAGCCCTCAGCCCCAGGACCTCAGCATGGGGCTGTGTTTAGAGACGGGACTCTCAAAGAGGTGACTAAGGTGGAGTGAGGTGCGGTGGGTGGGCCCTGATCCGGTCTGGCCGGGGTCCCTTTAAGAGGAAATTTGAACCCACAGACATCGGAGCCCTCGCGCACGAGGGTCGATGGCATGACGGGAGAGCGAGGTCCTCGCTCCGCAAGCCCAGGACAGAGGCTTCGGGGGAGCCGGGCCTGCCGGCACCTTGCCCCTGCCCTTCCAGCCTCTTCTGTGAACCAGATCCAGGAGGAAACAATTTCTGATAGTTAAGCCGCCCAGTTTGTGGAATTTCACAGCCCTAGTGAAGAAAACGGGCCTGGCCCCCCCGGGGGGGTGCTCTGGTTCTGGGCTCAGCGGGGAGGGGCCTGGGCGATGCAAGACCCCACGCTTCCACCTGGGGAGAAGGTGACAGTGGAGGCCGGGTTTCAGAAGACAGGCTCCCTGCAGGTGAGCCGGATGGGGGGCGGTTGGGAGGCCTCGGGCCCAGGACTCTGAGCGCAGCCCTGGGGACACGGGAGGGACCAGGCAGCTGCCGGGCCCAGCTGTGTGCAGAGGACAGTCAACTCCAGCCTTCAAAGGCCCCAGCACCCGGATGGCTTCCGGGCCTTTTGCTTACCTCGGCCCTGGCAGACACGCCTTTCCCACGCCGGGCCCTGGCTGAGCGCCCTCCCCTCAGGTCTGCCAAGAAAGCCCTGCTTCGGGCAGGGCTGCCATGCCAGCCTCACAAGTCCCCACCTGTCACTGGCCCCAGTCCTCCCCAGGGCTCAGCCTGGAGCCAGGAGCTCCAATCAGTCAGGCCCTGCCACCCGTGCCTGTCCGGTCTGCAGGCCTGGGCTGCGGCCCGGGTCTCTGGCCAGCTCTGACCCGCCCACTGCCGACCCAGGGCACCCCACGCTCGGGCCACCTGAACCCTGAGGTCCTGCCTAGGCACGTGGCATTGCCACCGAACACCCCCAGGTGTACCGCCCACTGGGTCAGAGAGCCCTGGCCACCGGTATGGACCCGGGCGCCAGCAGCACCCTCTCCAAGGCCTCTGACCTACTTTCCCTCTGTCTCAGGAGGCCCTGGCCTCGTTCGTGGTGACACCTGCCTACCTACCCGCCCCGGCCTGCTCCCCACATGGTTGGCCACACGCCTCCGGGGCACCGGGGGCTGTCCTGCCTGACCTGCTCCTGCCCCGCCCAGACTCAACTCCCAGGCTCAGAGGCCAGACCTGCTTGCCTGGGCGAGCCCCAGCCCAGGCAGGGTGGAGGGGGGCCCTCTGGTGGGGGCCATGAGTGGGGCTACCCAAAAACAATTCCACGGGTGGCCAGGGACCGGGGCTACTGGCACCTCTGGTGCCGTGGGCGGCACTGCACCCAGGGAAGGGCCCCCAAGGCTGTTCTTGCCTTGGGGCTGGACCCTGTGGGTCCCAGGCCTGTCCCAGTGACCCCCTCTCTTGGGTCCCGACATGCTGCCGACCACTGTGCTCAGTACCGGCTCATTTGGGCCTCAGGACCAGCCTTTTTGGCACCAGGGACCGGTTCTGTGGAAGGCGGTTTTCCACAGACCGGGGGTCGGGGGTCGTTTCGGGATGACTCTAGCGCATCATGTTCCAGCTCCCTGATGGGGTGGTGCAGCCCGGTTCCTCACAGGCCCTGACCGGTACCGGCCCACGGCCCGGGGGTTGGGGACCCCGCTCCAGGCCACCTCTCTGCAACTGAGGAAGCAGCCCCGGGGCGGTGAGGAGTCCCGGTCGGGGGGGATCCAGTGTCGAGGGGTGACCTGGGCAGCGTTCTGGGTGTCCTCACCCAGTGCGGAGCAGGACGGTGGCTGTCCACGGGGCTCTGCCCGTGGGGGTCTGCCTCAGCTCCTGCCTGGGGGGGAGGGGACTCTGGGGCAGCTCGGGAGGCAGGGATATCCCCCTCCTCCACTCGGCTGGAGGGAGCTGGCTGGTGGGCTGGGGGGGCCGAGCTGCAGGCCTTGACAGAGGCAGACGGGCTGCGGGGACGCTGCCCGAGGCCCCTCCTCACAGCGGCCTCCCTGCGGGTGCAGCTCAGTGCCGGCTCTGGGACAACGCAGGGCGGCCTTGACCCCTGAAGGGGCTGGGAGCTGCCACTGTGTCCGGGCTCAGGGGCTCGGGGAGGGGTGCCCAGGGAGGCCCCCTTCCCGGGGACATCTGTGACGCAGCCCAGAGCTGGCGCGGAGGCCTCGTCCATCCTTGTTGGGGGGAGTGGTGTGTCTGGGCAGGAAGACCTGGCCTCGTGCCCAAGGCCCACGGGGTCACAGCGTAAGCCGTCACCGTCCAAAGAGCCGCCAACTGTGATTTCTAGGCCGATAAGCAGAGGCTGGATCACTCACACAATGTGTTTGTTTGTCTTTTTATATTTGAGGTCTATAAAAAAATGGAGAGGAGATAGCAAAGGCCCACGAGCCAGGTGACCTGATGTGGCCACGCGGGGCGAGGGTGGGCAGGGGCGCCAGGAGCTCCTGTTGACCAGGGGTGGGAGGCGGGCGTGTTGGGACAGGAGCGGGGGGGCGGGGCTGCATCTGGGGCCGGGCACACCTGAGAAAGCGGGGACCTGCTCCGAACAAACCCACTGAATGCAGACGACACCCTCCGGAGCGAAGGGGTGTAGGGAGGAGGGGCAGAGAGTCTGTGCCCCGTTCAGAAGTCTCATGGCGTGAACGAGGGGGATTGTACTGAGTCCAAAATGACACCCAGAAAAAGGAAGAAGAAAAACCAGTGGCAACAGCTTAAACCGCAGGCTGGTCTGGGAGGGTCGCTGTCACCGGCTTCTGGGGAAGGAGACAGGCCGTGCTGAGAAGGCCGTTGGCCGGCGGTGGAGGCCAGAGGACTCAGCGTGGGAGGGCCGGCGGGGAGGCGGGAGACTGGGAAGGAAGGACAAACAGGAAAAGGGGGGGGACCGAAGCACCAAGACCAGGGAGGGGGAAGTGATGGGACTTGAACTTTGGGCGCAGAGCTGTGCCCTGAGACAGTGCTGGCAGGGAAATCGGAGCCAGCCTGGAGCAGCTGGCTTTGCCCCGTCACAGATGGGGAAACTGAGGCCGGAGAGGGGCAGCGGCCTCCGAGGAAGTGTGGGAATGCGGTGGGTCCTGGGACTCTCGCTCCCCGAGCCCTCCCGGGTGCCAGGTCCATCCCAGGCAGGGACCGAGTCCGAGGGCAGGGTGGCCGAGGGCTCCCGCGTGGAGTTCACGGTGGGCAAGACCGTCAGGCAGACCCTGGGCCCCTGCTCTGGGAGCACCTAGCAGAGTCGTGGGAAGGCCTGCTGGGGGCGGGCGTGTGTTTCCGTGGGGAAGAAGTGGGGAGCACTGGGGCACGGGGTGGGTGCCCAAGGCAGTAATTACTGCTCTCCCGGGAGAAGGTGTTACAGAATGTGCAGCTGGGAAACTGGACCCTCCTTCAACCGCCACCCTGCTCTGTGTCAGCAGGGACCTGGCTCACAGCCTTCCTCGGGGACAACGCGGAATGTCCCCATTTTAGGGAAGAAAGGCTTGAGGCCCAAAGGCCCCGCCTGCCAATAAGGCGGGGTTGAGCTGGGCCCTGGTTTATCTGAGCCAGAACCGCCGACCCCCGCATCAGCAGGGGAGCACCCAGTCGGGTCCCTTTTCCCCAGAGACGTCCAACAAATCCTCACACAAGCAAACAAAAAGCAACGCCAGGGCCCCTTGTCAGATGCCCTGACATTCCAGGCCTTCGCTGGCGTCTGGGAGGGGCATTGAAAGGAAGGCATTTCCGCGTGCGGGCGTCACTTGCTCTTTGGTGTCAACAAAAGAAACGTCCAAATCTCTAGGAATTTTTATGAGTTTATTTGAGCCAAACTGATGGCAGTTGCCAGGAAGCAAAGTCTCCACGGACTGAGGAAATGCTCCGCAGAACGGCAGCTCTGCACCTTATTTCACACACTGCAGTCACGTGAACCCCACTGGGGACAGATTGGGGGGTCTCCGGGATTGGACAGAGACTCGGTCTTCCTGCCCATTTCTGGACAAGGCTCGGTAGCCGTGAACAGTCAACTCTATCACAGTGACGTTGGGGTTTGCGGCCCCCTCTCTGGGGGGGACGGCCCCCCACGGGTCTGGGAAGAAGAAAGGCATCCTGTGACCCCCAGTCCGTGGCGTCTCAGATGCAGGGAGACCCAGACGGGACCAGTTACGATGAAGACTGAGCTCTGCCAGGGAAGGTGCCGGCCCAGGACGCGCTGACCCGCCGGGGCCTGCTTTTGTTCAGGAAGGTTGTGTGTCACATGTCCTGTGAGGTCCCTTCCTGTCTCTGTGGGTGTAAGGCTGCCTCGCAGGCCACCCTGAGCCGGTCAGGGGCAGCGTGTGGTCTTTCCCACCCACACCGGGCTGCCAGTGCCGGTGAAGGTGACTGGGGACTTTCTCGGACAGCCCGGATCTGGGGCTCCTCACCTCCGGCACCTCACCGCCACGCCTGCTACCAGGAAGCCGCGGTGGCTGGGAGCTGGGACCCCATCGCGCCTGGACCCGTTGGAAGGATAATCAGACACCAGCAGGAAAAGGCGTCCCACCCACGTCCCGGAGCGCGTCCATCTTCCTGCGTCCCTGGGCAGCCAGAGGGACCCTTGTAAAAAGAAAAACTGGTTTGTGCAAGCCCCACCTCTCCTCCCCAGCCTTCTTCCCCTTGGGCCTCCGGCCTTCTTCCCCTTGGGCCTCCGGCCTCCAGGGGTGGCCAGGCAGGACCTCAGCTCCAGCCTTTGAACTTTCCAACTCCTCTGCTGCATACACCTGTCCCACGCCCCGAGTGGGCCCATGTCCCTTCAGTGCGGTCTCTGCTGCAGAGACAGCAACCTTCCCACCTGCTCCCCCTTTACTCCCTACACCTCCCGCCCTGTTAAAAAAGTGTTGCTTGTCACCACCACCCGGCGCTGCAGTGGGTGTCATTGTGCTTGTGCATCTCAGGTGCACTGATCGCGCTGGACTGTGAGTGTGGTGGGGCGGGGCTCCAGGTGGGGTCCCCGGGGTCTACATCACACACACACATGCACACACACACTCTCTCTCTCTCTCTCTGTCTCGTGGTAACGGTGCGTGGGTTCATCGAGGTTACGCAACAGCATGAACCACTGGGCCTCTCCGACCCCATCTCCTCCCAGCCGGCTCCGCTCCCGTGGCCTCGGGCTCAGAGCTCCCGCTCGGCTTTGCTGCAGACGTGCTGACCTTAGAGGACTTCCACTTGAGGCTGGAGTTTCACAGAAACAGCCCCTTGCCCGAAAGTGCCTCTCCTGGGAGGGTCAACAGACCAATGAGCACCATCTTCCTGCAGCCCCCGCCGGCGCCCAGCTGCCTGGGCCCTTCCCCTTCCCAGCACCCCAGCACCCAAAGACGGATTTGAGGTCTCCCATCTTCTCGGTCGGTTGGTGCCTTCCCGATCAAAAAAACCTTCCCTCCCTCCGAACCCCAATGTTCGGAGCTCTGGCCTTTCAAAGTCTTGGGCACACGGGCCTCAGTCTGGTAACAGTCACACGGAGTCCGGGGCGGATGTGAGCACAGGCCTCAAAGTCCCCTCTGAAAACAGAAGGGGAGAAAGCTGACACCCCGCCTCCCTGGCCAGGGGCCTCTGTGTCTGGGGTCTTGCTCTGTGGTCCAAGGCCCAGCGGGGAGGCGACAGCTGTCCAGTCCTCCCAATTATTCCCGCTCCACTGTCAGGATGTTGGGGCTTCTAACAGAAGCCAGAGGCCCACATTTGTGTGTGGGGGGGTGTCCTTGCTCCTGGGGACAACCTCAGGCTGTCCCTGCTGCGGCCACCCCAGATAGCAGGCGACCCCTGCGCAGTCAGCAGAGTTCCTGCCAGACGGTTAGCAAGTGGTCACCTCTGGCAGGGCAGGGCAGGGCGGGGTGGCGCACGGGTGCCCCCTGCACACCAGCCCCACCTGAGACTCCCCCTGCCCGTTGGAGCCACAGGCCCGTCTGGTTCCTGGGCACTGACGCCGCGGTGCACGTGGCAGAGCCTGGTGGCCAACGCCCAGGCTTCTGTTTAGATTCTGCCCGGGGGGCTGAGCCCTGCCACCAGGGTTTCTCCCCTGGGTCCTGGGGACATCTGGGGCCAGGTCACTCTTTGCGGTGGGGACCGTCCTACGGCCCGAAGGTCGTCAGCAGCACCTCTAGCTTCTCCTGCTGGAGCCTGCGCAGCCCCTGCTGTCACCTTGAGACACGTGTCCAGACATCACCCGGATTCCCCTGGTCAGGGAGGGGGGTCGCTCCACGGAGAAGTATGGCGGTGGACAAGTCACGTGACCCCTCGGTCTCCAGGCTGTCCTCTGTGCGTGTGGGCCCCAAACCCACCGCCTGACACCGCAGGGTGGAGGACGCCCGGGACGCAGAGCCGGGGCGCATCCGGAGGCCTCCAAAGGAGTCTGTGCACAGCAGCAGGCCAGGGCCAGGTCCCAGCCTGGGGCGGGGATCCGGCAGGTGCTGGCTCAGGGGGGTGGCTTCTGCATACTGTCGCCTAGATGGCCTTGGTCCCGCCGGGCAGCCGTCCCGCACGCCCGAGGTCCCAGCCTGTCTGCACGGGTCAGGCGGCGAGTTCTGAGGCTGGAGGAGCAGCTCCTGTGCCTGCTGGGAGCCTCTCTCCCCGGCGGGTGGCCACGGGGAGTCCCCCACTCTGGCACATCTTCCCGACGTGAGTGGCCAGCACCCTGGGCTGCCCCGGCCCGGATTTCGCAACCTGCCTCTGGCGTACCTCTGGCAGCTGGGCTCCCAGCCACCAGGCTCTCCAGCTGGGTTCACCTCGGGTGACACCAGGTGGGTGACCTTGTTTGGGCCTGGAGCAGAAATAGAGTAGGCGTCGCCTCAAGCCAGGGCGCAGCAAACCTGCCAGCGTCCCACTAAGGAGAGCTGTGGAAAATTCCACAGCAGCAGGACTCCACGGGGGGCGGGGCGGGGGGTGCCCTGAGGACGCCCTGGCCTGCCGTCCTCTTGCTTGTCCCCAGGCCAAGGAGAACCCCAGCTGGGCGCCCAGGGACCCCTTCTGGCCTTGGCTGCTCTGCTGGCCGGGTGACCGCCGGGCACTCCTGGCCCCTTGCTGAGCCCTGGGCCCACTTCCTGTGAAAGCAAAGCCGGGGGTGCAGGAGGCCAGGGGCTCCCTGGGCTTCCGCCCTGGCCTCGGGGCTCTCTTGTGCTTTCTACTGGAAGGCCCCCGCGTTCAGAGGGCAGTGGGGTCCCCGTGGTCAGGGCTGGGCTTCTGCTGGACAGCTGCTGTGGGGTCAGGAGGTGGGGCAGTCTTTCTCGGGACTGCCCCTCTGACACCCGTCCCTGTGGCCGCCGAGACACCCAAGCGCCGGGGGTTAGAGAAGAGCGTGAGAGAGGCCGCCCTTCCTCCTTCCAAGGGGCTGCCCTCTCCAGCTGTGCCCCTCCCTCCGCCCTCAGTCCTTTGTCCCTCTGGGGGGCTGCTTCTTGTCACAAGGGGGGAAGCAGGACACACTAGTGGGGGTGTCGAGGGCTGGGGCCGAGTGCAGGGAGTCGGGTGCGGGGAGAGGACCCTCGGTTCCCACCAGCCCTGGCACACGAAGACCCGGACACGTTCCCGGCTGGACACATGCTTGTGTTCTCCGTGCAGGTGGTGGTTTCTTGGGGAGCAGCGGCAGGAGGGGCCACGTCTTCAGGTGCACACAGCCTGCGCTGCGTCCTGCGTAAACTCTGTGAACAAAACAACCCCCCTTCCTGACCCCTCTTCCTTTTCCAGGGAGGAAACAGGCCGGACCTTGAGTTGGCGAGAACCGGGAGTGCCAGAGGGTCCCGCTCCTCTTCCAGGCGTCCTGCCACCCGGGGGCACGTGGCCCTGAGCCGGGCGTGCTGGGCCCGAGGACAGCCTGGCCCAGAGTTCCTGGCGAGTGGCAGGCCGGGCGGCGGGTGGAGAGGAGCGGCGGGCTGTGCTGTGCAGTGTGGGATGTGCGTGGAGGGTGGGAGGGGCCTCAGCGTTGTGTAGAGTGATTCTTGGGGACGCGGAGGGCCCACTGTGTGCTGAAAGCCCATCCAGGCAGGCCCAGGCCGGTCGGGGTTCAGGGGGCAGGGAGAAGTTAGTGGGGTCTAGTGCAGCGTCGCCCTGGTCCCCGGACTAACCGAGGTGCCGGGCCAGGCCGTTGGTGCCACGCCGGCGTCCTGTGGAGGCCTTGCCCCTCCACGGGACCCCTGTTTTCTGGTGGAGTTCTAGCAGAGCCTGTGGGCACCCCGGGTGGGGATGGGTGTGGGGCGGGGCGCGGGGCACACAGAGTTGGGGCCACCTAACCAACCGTCAGGCTGCACCCAGCGTGGGCCCAGCTTACAGAGGGTGACGTGACGCCTGTGGCTCGGGGGACGGCAGGACAGGGGAGCTGTGGGCACCCCAGGCTGTGGGTGCTGGGCACCCAGCATGGGAGGGTGGGGGTGCTGGGCCTTGGGCTCTGGCCCCTGCAGGCTTAGACGTCACCCCGGACGGGGAACAGCTCCCGGTTCCTTTCTCATTTCTCTGAGCCCTTCCGTTCTGGACACACCGCCCGCCCGAGGTCTGCGTGCAGTGTGATGACTCACGGCCTCCAGGCTCCCGAGCCGAGACCCAGGCTGCGTGGAGAGCAGGCCAGCGCTGGCTGGATGCCAGGCGTGGCCCAAGCGGGCGGCCGTGAAGGAGCGTCTGGGGTCAGCGGCTGACAGGAGTGACCGAGGAAAGGAGGAAGTAGGCAGGGCAGGGAGGCAGGGGGCAGGGGGCAGGGCAGCAGGTGCGCGCGGCTCCTGGCCTCGGCCGGGGCCCAAGATCGTCTGAGGCAGGAACGCAGGCAGGGGCAGGGACGCGGGGCCAAGCCCAGTTCTGACAGCTCCAGGAATGAGCCCCAGGCTGAGGGCGTCTGTCAACAGCTTCCCTGTGTTTAGGCAGAGAGCGGGCTCTCAGTCTCCCCCCTTGTGCCCCTCTGCTCCTCCCCTCCTCCCTCCCTCCCCCACCCCTCCTTTCTCCCTCTCCCTATCGCCCACCTTCTTCCCTTGATCTGAAGACCCGGGTGAGGTGCCCAGGGCCGGATGAGGCCCCGTTTCACAGATGGGGAAGGCGAGGCCCACGCAGGGTTGGGACTTGCTCAGGCTGTTACTCGCTTCCATGTCTTCTGGAGACACCGCCTGCGCCAGGCCTTCCCCGTGGGGACGCTGCTGGACTGGACACTGGGCTGGACAAACTGCCCGGTCCAGCCGGGAGCGAGAGTCCTCCCTCTGCTGGCAACCACCCCTCAGTTATCGTCTGGCAGTGGAACCGGGCAAAGGTTCAGGAGGCGTGGAAGGGGTCCAGGCCTCTGGGGGGGGGGACAGGTGGCCCTGACTCTCCACAGCTCCATTTTCTCCCGGTCACTTCTCCCCAGCCCACTGGACTTGAGAGCCCAGCCTGCTGCTCTTGACCAAGGAGCCCAGCACGGGCTGGTGAGGTGGATGGGAGGTTGCTGTCCACTGGGAGCCCCCTTGGCCAGGGTGCTGGGGATAAGTGTGAGGAGCAGGGGCAGACACAGCCCCCTGTAGGGACGTGCGGATTCCCTCCCTGAGCCCTGCCTGCTGGAGGGCATGGCGTTGGCATGGGGGACCCCTTTCTGCCCACCTCAGTCGGCCTGGGCTTCCTCCCCTGCTGGCCAGCGCCCTCCACATACCGCTCAGCGGTTCAGGCGGGGCGGGGGGAGGGGGGAGTGGGGGGGTGTCCAGGCCTGGCTCCCTGGCTGCCCTGTCCGGGGGTGCAGAGCGGGCCGCTGGACCTAGTAGCCCTGGATCCTGTGGGTGCAGAAACGTTGAGGGCGTCTGCCCCGGCACCTCACTTCAGGCACAGAGGCATTCCTACCGGCCCTGCACCGCCGCAGCCCCCCAATCTCTTCCTCGGGTCTGGTCCCCCGATCCCCGGCCTGGGGCGGCCCCAATTTCCGCTTCACCGGGCGCCATCTAGAGGTGGCTCGTGAGCACTGCAGGGAGGGAATGCACCTCCCAGCAGAGCCTCCTGGGTCCCGGAGTCCTGAGTCCCGGAGGTGGACATGGGCTGAGGGACAGGAGCGAGGGCACACACCGTGCCGCTGAGCAGGGACAGGCACTGTTATTCTTGGCAGCAAGACACTGAGCTGCAACAAAGAGCGTTTCGCCAGGGCCTTCCGACGTGCCTGTGCATGTCCATCAGTGAGGAAACTGGACACGCACATCCCAGCAAGTCCATGCTCGTGTGTTTTCAAAGACTTTATTTATTTATTTTTAGACAGAGGGGAAGGGAGGGGGAAGAGAGGGAGAGAAGCATCCATGTGCGGTTGCCTCTCGTGCGCCCCCTGCTGGGGACCTGGCCTGCAACCCAGGCATGTGCCCTGACTGGGAATCAAACTGGCGACCTTTCGGGTCACAGGCTGGCGCTCAATCCACTGAGCCACACCAGTGGATTGGTCCCCTGGCTGGTCCCCTGGCTGATCCCCTCTGAGGACGTCCGGGACTGGCCTTGTGTCCTCCTGGCAGGAGTGAGACTTCCCAGGACTGGTGGGCCTCTGTGCAGTGTAGGGGACCGCTGGACTGAGCGCTGGGTCTAGGGTCTCGAAACCCATCCTTGCCGTTTTCTGTCTTTTCTCCTGCTGACCTGCCCCCATACACACAGCAGGGGACATGGCCCCCAACCTCCCCAAGCCTGTATCTTGTGGCTTCTGCGGTGTGGAGCTTTGGGAAGCAAAATGCTCACCACCCTGGCTGGGAGCAGGGAAGCTGTAGCCCTGGCGGCAGCTGGCAGCGTGTTGGGACTGGGAGGAAAGGCGGCCCGAAGCCCCTGAGGCTGGAGGCTCGGGCCGAGCGCCCCAGGGCCGTCCTTCCTCCGACTTTTCTCCCAGAAAAGCCTTCGACCTCGAAGGTTTCCGTTGAACAAGTGTAAGCCGTCCTGAGCTGCATTTTCCGTTCCTGAAACTCCTGACGCCCCGGCTCGTGCAGGATTCAGGGCTGGGAGGGGATGCTGCACTGAGGGCGGGACCCCTGTCTCTCATGGGGGGAACTGGGAGACTTCGATCTATGTCACGAATTACCGTGGCCTGTGGAATCACAGCCCTAGAGAGCTCCACGCCCCACCCCCCGGGGATGTTACCTCGTTGGCCAAAAAGAAGCCTGCAGGTGTGCCTGCAGGAAGGGCCCTGGCGCGGGCGCTCCTACCCTGGGTGGGGCCCCGCGGGATGGATGGGGCAGCGCTGGCGCCTGGAGCTCTGAAGCTGGAGGGCAGGGTCAGGCTCCTCCAGGAGCTGCTGGAGGGGACACACCTGTGCCACCACCGGGACGCTGATTCTGGACTTCTGGCCTCCAGAACGGTAAGAAAATGATTCAGGTTGTTTCAGCCACTTAGTTCAGGGTGATTTGCCACGGCAGCATTCGGAGACAAACGCCCCCCCCCCCTCAGTCACCTCTTCACTAGGGTCCCCGGCCACGTGCCTGCAGGAATCGGAGGATCAGGGGGGAGCTTCGGAACCCGAGGCGTGGCGGCTGACTCACCAAGGTCCTGCTGCCCACGCCGAGACGTCGTAAGCCCGAAAGGGGCCCATCTAGACGCAGAGAAGCCACAAAACACCGTGTTCCTCGGACCTGAGTGAGGCTTCACTGAGGGGCGGGCACAGTACACAGCCCGAGCCCCGAGTCTGTGGTTCGCCTCCCGGAGCCTTTTCCGCCCTCGACACAGAAACCGAGGGTGGAGAGAGCGTTAGGGCGGAACAGCAGGCCTGTTGCTGGGAGACGGACATTCTAGTTTGAATCCTACCCGCTTGGTAAGGCTTTTGCCTGTGGCTCCCAGCCTGCGGCACTGGCCAGAAACACATGGACTGACTCTTACTTAGGGTTTAGGGTCAGCTGTGTCACTAGAGGAATCCCAAGCTGGGGTGATGGCAGCTCAGTCTCCCCTGAGTCGCTAGATGGGAGAAAGCAGATGGTAAGTCACAGGGAGCAACCTGGCTCTGAGACGCTACAATTCCCTCCAGCCCGTCTTAACTATGGTCCGCTTTCCTTTGTGAACTCTTCCTACTTCCGTCATCTCTGTCCCGCTCAACCTCACTCATTGGTTCTTACAATCAGCAGCACAGAGCTGGCAGGACCCCCCCCCCCAGGTCCCCCTGCTGCCCATGGGGGTGCCTGAGGCTGTTAGCAGCCGATTCCATCCCGGAGGATTTCTGGGACGGCCTCGGGTCTAGGATCAGGTCTCTGGGGCCTTCCTGAGCGCCACTGGGATCCATCCCAGGAGACTCCCCAAGGCTGTTAGGTAGGGGTCCCCCAGGGTCCGCCAAGGCTTGATCAGAGGTCTCTGGAGATTCCTGAGGTCATGTAAGGACAGGATCCCAGGAAAGTTCATAACGCCAAGCAGCAAAGGATCCCCGAGGATCTACGGTGGGGTCGGCAGGAAGTCGCAAAGGATCCCCTGAGATCAATCCTGGGAGGAGGTTCCTGGAGAAGGTCTGAGGCTGTGATGAAAGGCGACCCCAGAGAGCCCCTGTGGTGGTCTTCCATGACACACTCAGCCCACTGTGCCGGGTGTGGAGGCCAAAGACGCCACGGTCCCCTCAGCAGATTCTCACCAGATAGACGTGTGTGCAGACAGATAGATGTGTGTGCAGACAGATGCAGTCCAAGTGCAGGCAGGAAACGAGGCAGGTGCTTGATCCTGAACTAAAGAGCTGGCTCACCCACTCGCATCGAAGCTCAGTTTGCTGCCAAGAAAGTAAAGGTGCATTTAAGTGGGTGGTGCCAACCGGGACACAGGCGGGCTAGTGCTCTGAACCCCAGCTGTGAAGGCTCCTGGGGGCCAGATGGACACGGGAAAATCATTAGTCCCAGTGACTACTGGGGGTGGGGCCTGGGCTCCACTGACCGGTGGGGGCCATGGGGCAAAGCAGCTGACCCCTGTGTCAGGCCCTGGTGTTGGTGCCCCCTGTCTGGTTTTGTGAGGGCGTGGTGGCAGGGCCGTCCCCTTTCAGGGGTCTTGGTCTGAAACACATCTGAGGCTCAGATGTTACATGTAGTTTGATTGAAACTGTGTCTGTGGCCACCAGCCCCAAGGCTTCGTTCCCGGGGCTGTTTGCTGCTCACCAGAACCCCCTTGTCCATGCAATGGGCTTCCTTCCTGAGGAAGGCAGGGGACGTGCCGGGGGGAGGTGGCCGGTGAGCACAGGGTGGGAGAAGGCCGGTTTGACTCCGCAGGACAGCAAGGAGGAAAACTCGCGCTGAAGAAGTGAAGTTCCTGCACCTTTACCCAGGGTGGGCACAAGGAGCTGTGCAAGGCTCGCCGTTGCAAACAGGGTGAAGGCTCGGGGTCGTGTGTGTGGTCCAGGGAAGCGTTCATGGGGGGATGTTGGCGAGCAACCAACCATATAAAGTGCCCAGGGCAGTACAGGGCATGAGGCCAGCCCTCAGTCAGTGTTGTGCACCATCACCAAGTGGGGTGGGCCGAGGCATGGGGAAGCTTCAATTAGAGAATGTAATCAAGTACTTCTTTGAAAACGGACCTGTCGGAGAAGTGCCTCGGAGCTCCTGAAAGGTCTGTCTCGGATCCAGTTGGACGGCCGGTCCCTGACGCCTCAGTCTCTACGACAGGGCTGAAGAAATTTAATGCAAACTATATACTTAACCATTTTTCGGTGGCCCCGTTCAAAAAAAAAAGGCAAAAACATGTGCAAATAATTTCAGCAAGACACTTTATTGAACCAAATGTACCAAACGCAGTATTTCAACACGTCATCAATATAAAAACCCATACGTGCATTTTTTTTGGTACCAAACCTTCTACATCCTCTGTAGGCACGCACTGCACATACATGCACGGCACTGCTCAGGCGGGGAGTCCCCTCGTCTCAGGTGCCCCTGCTGCTCAGCTGAGGCCGAGCCTGCCCCCACTCTCCCTTCCCTCAAACAGGCGATGGACAGATCCGCCACCACCGCCCACAGCGTCGCCCTGCCCTCCGGCCCGCCGCTGCACTTCCTCTGCCGTGCCACCGGGTGGCGCCCTTTCATACCGTTGGGCGTTTGCTCCGGCGTTAACCACTGCTGGGACGGAGGCGGGACTTCCGGGCGTGCGGAGGCACAACTTCCGGAGGGAGGCGGAAGAGCCTCTCGGCTCCAAGCTCGAGAGTCCCGGGACTGTGGAGGGGGTCCCCCGGGTTACGGGACAGAGCCACGGGGGCGGCCCGGCAGCACTCAGGGTCTAAGGGCCTTGGGTCTGAGGGATGCGGAGGGGCCATGGCCAGCGACGGAGCCAGGAAGCAGTTCTGGAAGCGTAGCAACAGCAAGGTCCCGGGCAGGTAGGTGTGTTGGGGCGCTCCGGGTTGGGGTCAGGGGTCAGGGGTCAGGTGGGGGCGTCGGCGGGCCGGGCTTCGCGGGTCGAGTCGGGGCCTGGGGCGGGTTGGCTTGGGCTCCGAGGATGCTGCTCGGGAGTGGGAGGGAACTGGGGTCGGAGCGTGGGGTCTGGGGCGTGACAGCTGCCCCTCAGTCGGAGCGAGGCTGGAAGGAGGGGGCGCAGCTACGGCGAGTCCTTCCCGAGACTGGCGGGCTCTCCCGCACTTCCCTGGGCTCCGGGGTTGGGGGCGGGGAGCGGTGCTGGAAGGAACCGATCCTATGGAGCCGCGGAGTCTGGCGGAGTCGGGATGGGCTTCTGCCCGGGGCGTGGTGGCTTTGACCCACTTGACTGGCCGGGTCCCCGCGTCTGCTGCCGCTTTGCTTGGAGGAAGGAAGGCCGCGGGAGGCCCCCCTGAATTTCCGTGTTTTCCCTTCCGGCCTCCAATCCAACTGCTGTCTTGGTCGGCAGCAGGAAGCAAATAAAAATAGAATAAAACAAAATAAGAAACAAGTGCCCGCGGCGCCCTGGGTGCAGCTGAACGCTGTGCAGCTCCGAAGTCTTCATCCGATCGTCACGTCACCGAAGCCTCCTGGCCGGCCAGGGCCCCCCCCCCCCCCCCCCGGGGCCGGTGGGGACGGGGCCTGGTGGAGACTCGGTGGAGCCGGCTGCTGGTGAAAACAGAGGGTCTCCGAGCAGACTCCCGGGTTTCTAGGCGGTCTGTTCTCTTTAGAAACTTAAGTCTGAGAAGCTGAACGTTGAGAACGGTGGCATCACAGTACAGTACCTGAGGCAGGGTCACCCAGGAGGGCCACGCACACCAAGTGCCCCTCTGAACGCCCCGCTGCTCCAGCGCGGAAATGTGGACTTGTCACCGTCCAGGCAGGAGCGGGAGTTCTCCGTGTGAGGCGGGCTGCGTGGGAGGGAGGGAGTGACCGCTCACACGCAGTGGCTTTGGGGTTGGGGCCACCTTCTTCCACACTGTAGGACTGTACTCGACTGAAGAACTGCAAAGCTCGTGCTGAGGTGCAAGAAGATGTGGACGTTCAGGCAGAGAACAGGAGGTCCTAATGGCGGCAGCGGCCAGTGCTGACCAGTGTGCTGGAGCCTGGACTTGGGGTGCAGCGCCGCGGGGCACTGGGGCTTGTATGCTGGTTTTGAGTCTGGAGGTTCGGTTCCACCTTGGTCTAAAGAAGCCGCATCCTAGTGGCCGGTGGGGAGGCTCGGATGGCCCCTGGCGGCCGAGGTCCTGTGTGTGGCCGTGATGGTGGATGGACCTTTGGGACAGCGACTGTGTGGGTTTCCTGGTCATTTCTCTTTGGCTCGAGTTCAGTCCTAGGCACCGCAGATTCACGGACTGTGCGTGTGCCCATGTTTGGAAAAGGGGTTTTTGCAGATGGTCAGGTTAGGGTGGGGTCACATCGGGTTAGGGCGGGTCCTGCTCCAACGACTGGTGTCCCTTTTTTTCTTTTTAAGATCTTATTATTTACTTTTAGATTGAGGGGAAGGGAGGGAGGAAGAGAGGGAGAGAGCCCTGGCTGGTGTAGCTCAGTGGATTGAGCGCAGGCCTGCGAACCAGACAATCGCGGTTCGATTCCCAGTCAGGGCACATGTCTGGGTTGCAGACTGGTTCCCTGCAGGCCAGTTCCCAGCAGGGGGCGCATGAAAGGCAACCATACATTGATATTTCTCTCCCTCTCTCCTTCCCTTCCCCTCTAAAGATAAATAAAATAAAATACTTCTGTAAAAAAAAAAAAAAAAGAGAGAGAGAGGGAGAGAAACATCAGTGTGTGGTTGCCTCTCACGCGCCCCCTGCTGGGGACCCGGCCCACAACCCAGGAATGTGCCCTGACTGGGAATTGAACCAGCGACCCTTTGATTCGCAGGCTGATGCTCAGTCCTGAGTCACGCCAGCCTGGGCGACCGGTGTCCTGATAAGAGGAGTTTGGACACAGACATAGAGGCCTAAGACAATGGCCTTTGAAGACCGGGGCGGAGACTGGGGTGATGCCTTTTCTGGGAACCCATGAATGCTGCGAGAGGCGAGGCAGGCTCCCCTCCTGGAGCCTTCCGAGTGGGGGGCCCTGCCAACCCTTGATTCTGAGCCTCTCGGGCCCCAGAAGTACATGAGGATACGTTTGTGTTACTTTAAGCCACTCAGTTGGCGGCGACCCTTTCCGACAGCAGGAGGGAACTGCACCGTCCTCATCGGTCTCTGCCGGGAGCCGTCTTGGTGAAGAGGCTTCCGCCTCCCGGTCCATGCTGCGCGGCGTCCATGGTGTTTCCGAGAGCATCTCTGTGCTGCGGGCGGAGGCGGAGTCTCGGGGCGCTGCCCCGTGGTCGCTGTGGAGCGCAGGACAGAAAGCGGGGCCGGGTTCCAGGAAGGCCCAGGCTGTGGCCACCTGCCCCCAGCCTCCAGCCTTGCCCTTGCCAGTGCCGGCGTTGTGCGAGACAGCGGCCCCCGAGGCTTGGCTTGGTGGCCACCAGCCACAGGCCCCATCTCCACCTGCCTGAGCACAGCACTGTCCGCCGCTGTGTCTGCGCTCGCCAGCCCTCAGGTGCCTCCTTTGTGTGTTATCTCTTCTCGAGTGTCAACCTCAGCCCAGAGACACAAAGGAGAGAGGCCACACCCCCTACGGGGTGCAGAACTGTCCAGGGTCGTTCATAGGGCACACCCGACTGGTTAATAGTTAATGACAATCCCCCCATGCTACTTCCTGTGACAGCGCTGGCCAGAGGTCACGGAGCGCGCAGTGCGCCGGCTGCCCAGACCAGCAGCTTCTCCCCGGTTCCCCCACTGTTCCCTTTGCAGAGCAGAGGCAGGGCAGCAGGCGGCCCGGAGGGCGCGGGGCGGCCTGGGCTCTTCCCAATGACGGAGGCTCTCGTTTTGAGTGTCCCCAGGCTTCTCGTTCCTCATTCTTCAGAGCTGCTTCTCCATTCCGGGGGCTTGCCTGGAAACGCCGCCCGAGCCCCGAGGTGGCGCCTGCAGCCGTCCTCGAGGTCCAGCTGGGTCAGCGGCAGTGCGGGTTTCCCTGCATGTGGGAGGGGGAGGTCTGAGACACAGTCACTGTGACCGATGTGGTCATGTAGGGGGTGTGCAGCGGGCTGGGCAGGGTGGCCAGCCCAAATGGACAGCCCTGGGAGGCTGTCCTTGCCCAGGGCGTGCAGCACCCCACGAGTGAACTGGCTTTGTGCTCAGGCCGTCCCCCCCACCCCCCCCATGGTGCCAGGTTCCTACTGTGGGCCGATTCCTGTGTGTTCCTGCGCATCCTTGGGCCCGGCCTCCAGAGTCCGCCAGAGGAGCCCTGCCGGCCCTGGGTTGGGCACTGCCAGGTCCGGTGGCTGTCGCCTGCCACCTTCCTCTCGCACAGGTGCTTGGCCATGCTGCAGGGGGCTGCACCGGCTGGGTGCAACTCCGTGGCGCTCTCCTCGCGCTCTCCGGGTGTCAGAGGGGATGGGCGTGGCCTGCATGAGGGGCCGTTCTGGGTGTTCCACGCGCCTGTTCTCGTTTGCATGTGAGCCTGTGCGCCTGCGGCGAGACCGGCCGGTTGGGGCGACTCCACGTTGTGCTGTGGGGGTGGGAAACGGTGGGGGTGGGGTCCGGGAAGAGGAAGGGCGGGGGACGTGGGTCACAGGTGTATGGCACGCGACAGCGTCCCCTCCTGGCCAGGGCACTGGGGCTTGTTCCACTGTGGGGGAGCGCACGATGCCACCTCTGCGGCCTGGAGGCGGGACCTGCGCGTGCGGTGACGGCTCCGGGCTGGTTGGGGGTGCCGTGGGGGCGCTTCACCAGCGGCGGCGTTCCGTGGAGCCGCTGACAGAGCCACGTCCACGTGGGTCCGTTTCATGTTCTCTTTAGCATCCGAGCTGCTCTTGGGTGGACTTTCTGCAACCGTCGTAGTGTGCCCTGCTTCAGCCAGATGCAGCTCCGTCAACCCTCGTGATCTCCAGCGGCTCTGAGGGGGTAGGGCCAGCTTGGGAGCCGTGGGAGCCCTCCGCGCGTGTCTCATTGCACCTCGTCCCGGAGGCCTCTTTACCCCCCGGCGCTCGCGGCCTGTGTTTGAAGTGCGGTCCTTGCAGAGCTGGCTGCCTGAGGACTGCGTGGTGGAGGCAGCCGCACTGCACTGACCATGGGCCCACATGAGGCCTCCCTGTCCTTGGGAACTCGGACCCCAACCAGGAGCTCTGCAGGGCAGTGCCACGCAGGGTGGGGTGACGTCGAAGTGCACTCTGAGGCAGCGTCCGTGCCGGTGGGTGCTTATGTAGGCGCTTACGTGGGTGTGGTAGTGTTCTGCAGTGGGAGGTCAGGACTGGGCCTTCGTGGCAGTGGGTGTGGCCTGAGCCAGGGCCTGGGGCTGAGCGGAGGAAGGAGAGAGAGAGAAAAGCCCTGCCCAGCAGGGCCTGCCTTTGGGGGGGTGGGGAGAAGGCTGGCCACACAGTGGGGTGGACCAGGTGTGAGGGGAGAGCGTCAGGGAGGAGGCCAGGTGGCCTCAGTTCCGGGATCGCTGCTGTTGGCAGTGAGGCCGTGGAAGGTGCCGACGTGGGAGCGGGGAGGAATAGGCGCCCCGACCCGGGGCGGTGGACCCAGGGGCCGCCGTGTGACGAGGTGGACGACGTGTCCTTCCCTTCCTGGGTGACCGATGGTGATGTCATTGTCCAGCTGGACACGGATGGCAGGTGTGAGGCGCAGTGTTTGGGGCAAAGCCGATTCCGGTCGTGGACCCGGTAGTGTGAGATGGTGCGTGTGTGGCGGATGCTGGCAGTGGTCAGGAGAGGGTGTGCTGTCCCCAAGTGAGAAGGTGGCGGTCAGGGGAGTGCCTGGCTGGCTGCAGGGACCGGGAGAGGGAGCCGAACGGGGGTTCAGCACTGAAGGGGGCCCGGAAGGGGGCCTGGGGCTCGTGGCAGCTGGGGCAGGCTGGCAGAATCGTACTCTTCCGTGTTAAATTCAAAGACATCCTTTGCCTGTGTGTGTTTTCTAGGTTTTGTATAAAAACCTAGAAATCCGTTTTGTAGGATAAACACCTTGCTCTTTTATGAGGTGTGACTGGCACTCAGCACTGTACCAATTTCAGGTACACAGCCTAGTGACAGGCTGCTGTGAAATGGTAACATCTGCCACCATGCGCAGCTACAAACTAGTTTTTCTTGTGATGAGGACTTAAGATTTACTCTGTTGGCAGCTTTCCAAGGCGCAATACAGTGTCATCATCCACTGCGGTCGCTGCCTGTGTGCTGCGCCCCCCCCACTGTGTCCCGACCGCTCCCACCTCGTCCACTGTGGTCCCCATCCGTGTGCTGCCCCGACCCCTCCCCCACCTCCTGCCCCAGCTTCTGGTGGCCGCTCTCTCTGTGTGCGCGTGCGCACGGGGCTTCTCCGAGTGAGGGAGAGACTCGCTGTAAACGTGCTTATCCCCAAGTTATGTATGCAGAGATGGCTGCGGTTGGCTGGCCTTTTGGCTCCGTGGTTGCTGAGTCTGCGCAGGGCCCAGGGGCCATGAGCACTGCAACAAGCGGCACGACCGGTCCTCCTTCCAGGGGCCAGTGCTCAGGGGCCACTGTGCTGCTGCGACCTTGCGGGATGCGCTGGGCGGACTACCCGACGGCCAGCGCCCCGCAGGCTCGCAGCCCTGGCTCGGTGCCCCCGTGCTTGCTCACGCCTGCTGTGTTGCCAGGGGCCGGTTTCCGTCCTCCCTCCCCCACAGGGCTCGCCTCTGTGCTGATGGTCAGCCCATCATGGGGCAGCCGGGCAGGCTCTCCCTGGTTTCCGGTTCCTGGGGTGTCCCGGGGCGCGGCTGGCCGTGTGACTGCGCGGGGCAGCGTCCTGTGGGTCGTCAGTGACCACTGAGGACCTCGCTGTCCAGGGCGGGTCCAGGCTTCAGAGTCGGGCTGGCCACGAGCAGGCCCCCGCGTTGTCTCGGATCTGGAGTTTTCGAAAACCTTTCTCGACCTGTGCTGTAAAGGCAGCCCAGACAGAAGGGGCGGCCCTGGTCTCGGGGGCCTGTGTCTGCGTCCGGGCCTCCCCCGCCCGCCTGGCCTCATCTCTGGCCCTGGCCCCCCCGGTGGACGCCCACCCTGCTCTCACTTTGAACCTCAGCTTTCCTGGTTCTTCGCCACCCGCCTTCCCCTTACCAGTGGTGGTGTTAGTGGGGGTGCTGTGGGCAGGGAGGGGCTTCTGGGAGGGTCCCCTTCGGGGCACCGTCCTGGGCCGTCTCTCGGCCCCGACTGCCCTGCGCTGCCCAGTGGCCTGGACCCATGGCCGTCGCCTCTGTGGCATTCCAGCGCCGGAGCCCTGCTGCCCCCGGACTCTCGTTCACAGGGTCTCCTGCCGGGGACCCCTCCCGCCGCTCGGCCAGGTGGCATCAGGAACGTGCAGGTCGGGCCCGAGAACATGGCTGCCGGTCCCCAGCACTGCCCGCTGGGGACAGATGGGTCTTCGGAAAGTTGGTTGTCCTAGTCCGTGTGGTTTCCACACGAGGTGTGTGGGACTGCGGTTCGCTGATGGAGACGGGACAGGCTTTTGTTGTTCGGGCGAAGGATGTGGGCTCGGGCCTCCCCGTTCGAGGTGTGTGAGTGGTGGTCACTGGGTGCTGGGTGCCTTGCGTGTGGAGCCCCTGCCACGGTGCACCCCTTCCCGGCCATCTGGGCTGGGGGGGCCCTTCTGGTCCTGCCCCCTCCCACCCCTGCGCCCCTGTCTCCGCTCTGTCCTGAGTCCTTCCTCCCTCTTAGTGTCCGTGGAGACACCGCTGGTCACCCAACGTTTCGCCCACTCACGTGCTCGCGGCAGTGTTCTCGGCGCCCAGGGCGCAGCTGTCTGCACCGGCCAGGTGAGAACGTCTGTGCCGCCTCACCTGGAACCTCAGCCCCGGCGTCACCGGTCTGCCCTCTGTCTGCAGGCCTGCCCGTTTGGGACCCTCCCCCAGATGGAGTCCGGTTCCGTCCTCGTGCCTGGCACCTGCCCCTGAGCGTCACGTTGGCGAGGGTCCCCCCTGTTGTTCGGTGCCAGCGCTCCGTTCCCTGTTCAGGGTGTGGACGGGCCTCTTCTGATGGACGCGGCCGCCGGCTGGTGCTCTGGGCCTGTGGCCACGCTCTTGCTCTCGTAAATAACGCTGTGCAACTCCGTGTGTGTGTGTGTGTGTGTGTGTGTGTTTATCTCTCATGGGTGTGTTCCTGGGGTGGGGTTTTGGGGTCAGGTGGCAACAGTGTGGCCTTTCGCGGACCTGCCAGCGGCTTTCCAAAGTGGCCGCCCCGACTTTCCTGTCCATCAGCGGGGGCAGGGTTTCAGTCTCCCTGTGTTGGCGTCCACACCGAGATGCCGGCTCGGTCTGTGCCGCCCCGCAGGGCGCGCAGTGGCCTCTCCTCGTGGTGCTCGTCTGTGTTTCTCGGGGAGGCAGGGGTGCTGAGGTGACTTGGGAAAGAGCGCTGTGCGCAGTGTGACAAGAGTGCGGGTGGGAAGGCTCAGAGTGACGGAGGAGTGTCCCCAGGGAGCCGTCCGCTCCGGGAGCCGGGTCTGCCCGCAGGTCACACCCACCTCACCTCGCAGAGCCGCTCAGGCTGCTGGAAAACCCGCCCAGCTGTCAGGTGTTCAGAAGGCACACCCACTGGGACGCGTTGGGAGACACGCGCCGTCAGGCAGTCCCATCCCGCGTGCAACACGGCGCCCTCACCGGGCGGTTACAACCAAATGTTCCATGAGAATCTTGTGGGAGCTGGGCTGTGTGCACGGCTCCTCGTCCACCCAAACGTCGTTGTGCGGGGCGTGACCATGCAGGTGAGTGCGGCGAACGCACCTGTCCCCCACAGCGCAGGAGTGAACTGGCACGCCCGGTGCGGCCCCTGTGCTCCGGTCCTGGCCCCTGCTCCGGATCTGTGTTCTCAGTGCGTGCGGTTGGACTCCCGACCGCTCCTGCGTGTGTCCAGAAACGGCACTCTCCCTTGTGAGAGCTTTCTTTGAGTGCCGTCCCACACTGTGGGTGCTTGACTCGCTGCCGGTGTTGTGCTGGGGGGAATCGTCCTGATTCCCATAGCCGAGGCTCAGCCGCGGCTTCTGGGGGCTATGGTCCGTCATGTGTCCCTGTCCCATTCACTTGTTGGTCACTTGATTTGTAAAGGACGCCCAGACGCTTCTCAGACCGACTGCGGACCCTGCGCACCTGTCCCCTGTGCGCTTGAGCGGGCGCCCTCGGGGCGTGTGCGCGGCGCTGGTGCAGAACGAGGGTGCAGTCTGGGGTGTGACTCGGTGCCTGTTCCACGTGGACTCGTGTAAACCCCCGGCTCACAAGGTGTCCTGGGCCGCTCTGAAAGTTGCGAGTCACTAGTGCTTTAAGGGAGCGTGAGCTAGTGAGTGTTCGTTGGATGGTGTGTTTTTGAGACAGATGTCATGGTCTGCAATGGGGTGGCTGCCAGTTACTTTCCTCAAATGGCTTCAGTTCAGACCTGTTTTTCGTTTCAGCTAGCAAGACCAAGTGAACATGAAATTTTAATAAGACAGAATGAGGCTCGTTTGAGTCTGGGGTGAACCTCGCCGGAGCACTTTCTGCTCCGTGAACCGGCGGTGTGCCATGGAGCACTCGCGAGTCGGCGCTGCGCAGAGGGCGGCCTGCAGCCCGTGATGATGCAGCGGGCGCTGGTGCGCACGGGGCGCAGTGCGGCAGCGGCAGGCCAGGCGCCCCGCGGGCTTTCCTCAGGCCCCGAGGCGCTAGGGAAGGCTCGGCCCGGGGTCAGGAGGGGGGGTGGGATTCGCCGTCCGGACGCCCTGCAGCCTCTCGGATTCTCGGGTGGAGGGGCCGACCCACGGCGGGCGCTGCCTGAGGCCGCCCGTCCGCAGCCGTCCGCTTTGCTGCACGCTCTCTCTCCTGCCCTGGGGCGGGGCGGCTAATGCTCAGAGAAGTGACTTGGTCGACCCCAGACCCGCTTGCAACTGCTGGGAGTTGGACTTGAACCCGGGCCTTTTGATTCTTAACACTGGAAGTCTGCCTACCAAGGTCAGGGATGCCTCCTTGAAGTTTCTGGAAAGGGACCGTGACTGATGGGTTGTGCTTGACCAAGGCAAGCTGACTTTATGGTGGTTTTCTTCTGTAAGCAAAACTCAGTTTCCATGGATGAGGAATTCAGACCTGGCAGCGGGAGAGCCTGCTCCGTGCTGCCTGGGGCGTCTCTGGGCGGCCTGGGACCCGGCGGGAACAGGGCGGCTCACTGCCATGTGAGTGGCTGGCGCTGGCCGCCAGCCGGGCCCTCAGCTCACCGGCGCGTCTTGCACGTGGGCCTGTCCCTGTGGCTGGTTTGGGCTTCCTTGGAACACCGGGCTGGGGACCAAGAGAGACCCCCAAGAGAAACAGGTAGAAGCTCTATTGTCTTTTTAAAAAGTCACGTCCGTATTGAGATTCCCATATTATTCATCCTTTTGACAACACCATTCATGCAACACCATTTACTCATTTAAAGCAGTGGATTCCGGGGTACACTCGTATTTGTGTGCCCGAGGCTGGGTCCCCCTCCCCGCAGTTCTAGAGCATGTTTGTCCTCACCTTGGGGAGAAACCCTGTGCCCCGCCCCCGCAAGCAGCTGGCTGTCTGCTTTCGGTCCTGCAGATGGGTTAGTTCTCGGACATCTTAGGTGGATGAAATGTGACTGGCTTCTTGCACTTTGCACATATCAAGGTCGGTTCCTGTTTGGTGTGTGTTGGCTCTTCGTGTCCTGGCTGCGTGGGACACCGTTGCGTGGGTGGGGCAGGTGACGTTTGCCTTCATTTCTGATGTCAGTGGTTTGAGTCTTCTCTCTCTAAAGATTTGTTGACTTTGTTCATTTTTCCTTTGCCGTTTTCTGAGGCTGTGTATTTCAGAAGTAACCAGGCCGGTGGCTTCCCAGTGCTGCCCCGAGTGCCTGCGAGGTTCCTAGGAATTTCGTCTTCTCCGTTAGGGGCGGTGGTTGGGCACCGGCCCCCCCGAGGCTTCCCCGGAACAGCCCTGCCTTTGTCTGCTCGGTGCTTCCACATAAAGGTCCCTCTGAAAAGTCGCTCACTGCTAGCACCCCTCACACACGTTGAAGGACACCCACAGGACAGCGAAGCCGAGGCTGCCTGTGGTGATGCTGGACTGAAGCCGGGTGGACACGTGCAGAACGCCGTGACTGTGGCCGAGAGACCGTGTGGCTTCAGTGCAAACACAGACCCTTGTAGGGGTTACAGACAGTGAGTCAGGCCGGCTTCCACCCCGAGGAGGCGGGGACGAGGACTGGAGGTGGTCTGGCTCTGGGTGAGACAGGCCAGGCTTGGTGACAGGCATTCTTGCGAGGTGGTGGCCTTGGTGACCCACCAGCAGCCTGGCCTGCGGCAGGCCCCTGCGCTCCCTCCCTGGTCTCCTCACCCCTCCAGCTCTGGGCCCCTCATTCCCTGGCTCGCGGCCCCGTTCCCCCTCCCCAGCCAGCGCTGCGGCATCGCTCAGAGCCCCCTCCACGGGCGAGGCCCCCCGTGAGCCCCCACGGAGCCACGAGTGGGCCGGGTCCACCTGGGTGACCGGGCGAACCCCGAGGTTCGTGTCCTTACGCACACTCACAGAGCCCTCTTTGCCACGTGAGTTGACACGGTCACAGGTTCTGGGATTGGGATGTGGCGTGTTTGGGGGCCCACGATGCCACCTATGTGACAGAGGAGTCCTCTGCTTTCAGGAAGGCACCGCACATCAGCAAGAAAAGGGTGAGCGCCCCCTCGGAACGGGGACGCAGACCGCCAGCAAGTTCACAGAAGAGGCAGTGAAAATGAGCAGAGAAGTTCGAGCAGTGCCCCTCACTAACCCCTGAGGGGACGCACCCCTGCATGGGGACCCTGTGGTCACGGCTCACAAGAGCACGGATGGGGTGGCGGGAAGTGCAGGACTGCACTGGGAAGCCCTGCGCTCGGTGCCCCCTGGCTCTGCTTTGAGTTCGTGTGTGCCGCCCACGTGCTTCCTCGGCAGTCAGATGGTCCGTGCAGCGTGAAGAAGCGCACTTCGGTGGGCTGGGGGGTAGGAGGGGCCCCGGGAAGCAGCCGTGATGTGTCGTGGCTGGGTGAAGCCGCAGGCTTCCATCTGCTCCAGAGGAGGGCGGCCGTCACCCGCACACTGGATGGTCCGTGTCCGCGTGCACCGTCGCTGCCTGAGTGGGCCGGCCTGCTCCCTGCGTGGTGTCTGGGGGGCGGTTCCCTGGCGGACGATGTTGCTCTCAGAGACCTGTGCTTTGTCCAGCCCTGCCCACCGTCGTGGGCGCCGTAGTCTTCCTGCGTGTTTCTCCTGGTGGCACGGTGGCTGCAGAACCCCAGGCCTCGTGTCTGTGTTCCAGGCAGGAAGAGGGGAAGGTAGGGCCAGGGGTGTGCGGGCCACAGCGTCTCCCGTCAGGCGGGGAGGACAGGTACACGGCCACCCTGCCTGGACGTCCCCAGGAGGAGCGTGTGGGCGGCTGGCTCTCTGGCTGGGTCTCTTCGTTTCCACCTCTCGTCCATTAAATGCGCTCTGGGGAGAGTGAGACTATGTAACAAAACCACCGTTAGTTAAGCCTTTGAAAAGGGGCGTTTGTCCTTTCTGTGCTCCAAGTTCCGTGTTTAGATCAAACGGTGTGGCTGCAAGTCTCCTGTCGGGCATGTCGGTCAGTGTGCAGTCCCCGCGGCACGTGTCCGCGTGCAGGTGCTGCTGGGGGAGCCCCCATGGCTGGCGGCTCCCGGCAGCCTGTCCCTGTGGCTGGTGCCCGAGGCTTGGCTGGTGTCGGTGGGGCTGCGGCCCCTGCGTGGGGCCTGCTCCCGGGAGGGCTGAACGCCTGCTTGTTTTGGGGCCGTGGGCAGTGTGGGGCCATCCGTCCGCCCAGACAGCTGGAGGGCAGCCGGGCTGCTGGCGGGGAGCTGCCTCCCTCCGGCTCCTGGGTGTTTGAGTGGGTCTTTCTCCCGAGTTGGTGGTGGGCCCAGGGGAGCTTCGAAGAAGCTAATGTGTCTCCCTTTTCTTTTCAAACAGCATCCAGCACGTGTATGGTGCCCAGCACCCCCCTTTTGACCCACTGTTACATGGCGCGTAAGTGAGGCCTCACTGTCCTGGGGGTGGTTGGCCCGGGCCTGGTGGCTCTGGGGGCCTGCCAGCCCTCCCGCATTCCTGGGGGGGAGGGAGTGGCTGTTGGTTCAGCAAAGGTGTGTCGGGCACCGGCTGCAGCGAGACACTGCTGGCCTTGTCCAGCGAGTCCTCTGTGTGGAGGCCAACTTGGAAGCCACGGCTCGGAGCAGGGCTGCCTGTGCAGGGCACACGGAGCTGGTGCCCCCTGCTGGCGGATTCGTCTCCCTCACAGGGCATGGCCCCCTGCTCGGCTGCCTGAGGCCTGCTTGGCCCTGTGTTGGGCTCCCGACCAGGGGCGGCGGGAGGGCGGGCTGGCCTTGCCCCAGAAGTTACGGGTCACAGAGCAGCCAATGTCGCTTGCAGTTGTGCAGTGGGGGTCTCGTATCCCCATCCATACCCCCAAAGGCCGTGCTCTGTGGGCGGCCCCTCTGCCCCCGCGCCCAGCGCTGCCAGGGGAGGGTGGCAGGGACACTGTGACGAGAGAGTGGGTCCTGGCCAGGCGAGGTTGGGGTCGGCCAGGTGCCTTCTGCCCTGCCGCTGGGCATGGCCGTGCCTGGGCTCTGCGGCCGGTGAGCCGGGTGTGCTTTCTCCGCACCCTCCCACTCCAGTGACGCCAACAACCGCGCTCCTCTTCCCCAGGGTGGGGGCTCCCTTCCTCGGTCCGTCCACTGAGACCCCCTGTGCTTTGCAGCTTGCTCCAGGCCACGCCCAAGGTGCCCGCCACCCCTGTGAGGGCCAGGAGGGTCAGCACCTTCCAGGAGTTTGAGAGCAACACCAGCGACGCCTGGGACGCCGGCGAGGACGATGACGGGCTGCTGGCCATGGCGGCCGAGAGCCTGCACTCCGAGGTGGTCATGGAGACGGCCCGCCGCGTCCTGCACAGCCACAGCCAGCGGCAGGAGCAGCTCAGGCGGCAGGAGCCTCCGCCCGTCCCCGGTGGGGACCTGCGGCTGGTCAAGTCCGTCAGCGAGAGCCACACGTCCTGTCCCACAGGTGGGATGGGGACCTGGGCTGGCGCGCGTTTCTGCAGAAGGAGACGCTCCTGCTGGGGATGGTGGGGGCCCCGCCCCGCAGGCCCTCAGGGTTGTCACCCAGGTGGCTCCAGGCAGGAGGAGCCAGCACGCTCCTCTCTGTACCCCCGGCCGAGGGCCTCTCTCCACCAGGCAGAGTGGCAGGGTGTGTGGCCCTCCCGGGCTGGGTGCGAGAGGGCCACCATGAGCACTGGGGCCTGGGGACCCCCCTGCTCCCCCCACAGGCAGGTGCCTGTTGCTCCAGGGGCGTGTCCAGCCCGGGGCCTGGACGCTGCACGCCCAGGGGACAGACTAGGACTTTGGCAGCTTCCCGCAGGGACATGCCCACAGCCAGGGTGGGCCCCTCTGCGGCCATAGTCCTGCATCCGGGGGTCCGGGTGGGACTGCGCAGGTGCAGGGGCCCTGTGGTGGGCCAGTGCTGTGCCCGGGGCTGAGGGGGACCCTCACACAGAGTCAGCTCACCACCTGGTGGCTGGATTCTGAGACCGGGTACCAGCACCACCGGCCCTCGGGAGGGCCCCTCCTGGGCCCAGGCGGCCGGCTGGCTCCTCACCGGGCCTCCTGTGGTGGGGAGCGGGCGGGGGAGGCGGAGGCCGCTGTCTCCTGACTCTTCCCAGGCACTAATCCCCTTGAAAGAACCCCCCCCCCCCGGACCCCATGACCTCATCCTGATCACTCCCCTGTTCCGGGCCCCATCACATGGGGGGGGGGGCTTTTTCACAGGAGTTTGCGGGGGCACAGCACTCAGCTCCTGATATGTGGCGTGTGCTTCGGGGAGCCGACTGGAGCTGGGCTTGGGCCGCCTCCCCTAGCGGCGTGGAGCCTTCGGGCGGCCGCCCTCGGTCAGGGCCAAGTGAAGGGCATTGCAGGCAGCCTGTGCTGGGAGGGGCCTGATGACCGCTTGCCCTTGGCCCCCGTGTCCCCGGAGCAGGGCTTCTTCCCTCTGCCCTCTGGACAAGCCTGGTGTGCGCACTCGCCGTGACAGTGACGGCCAGCGTCCACCAGTCACTCGCTGCGCGGCAGGTGCCGTAACAGCCCCTGTCGTTGCTTAGCTTGTTGACCTCACAGCAGCCTGGGCAGGGTTGGCAGCAGAGAGGGCGCGTGGCTGCCGGAGCAGGCCCTGGGCTGGGGGTGGGGTTCAGACCCAGGGCCTGGCCTGGAGGGCAGGGCATCCCAGCCGGGGGATGGGTGGCAGTGTCTGGGGACAGTCAGAGCTGTCCCACCGGGAGCCGGACCCGTGTGCTGCTGCACGTGTGGGTGGAGGCCAGGGATGGGGCTCTGTCCTGCTCGTGCCCAGGATGGGCCCCCAGGGGAACCACTGCCAGCACAGGGACAGCGCGGGGGGAGAGACCACTGGAGCCGACCCCTGGCTGGGTGCCCCCGGTCTCCTTGGGAAGCCGGCCCCAGTGGGGCAGGGTGCTTGGGTGTCTCCATGGTTTCCCCCTCGCTCAGGTCAGCCATGGTGTCACCTGATTCTTGCACAGGGAGCCCCGTGCACGCGTGCTACCTGGCACACCAGCAGGGGCGGTGCATGCGTGGGCACTGCCGTCCCCGTGAGAAGCAGATGGGACTTGGGGTGTGGGGTACGTCTAGTGGCGCTTTGGGGTGGGAGCCCCTGTCTGGTCTCCTCGAGGAGGGCCCGGGATGCGTCCGGGAGGCTCCTGGGGGTTGAGGCTGTCTCTGCTCGGCGGGGCGGGGCGGGGTGGGACCCAGGCCTGGCCCGCCTTTGCTGGAGGCGGGGCTCTGCCCACCAGGCCTCTGCCCCGGGAGGGACCTGCTGCAGAGCTCACCCCCATCGCTGACCAGGATGGGGCTTCACACGGCTCCGGTGCGCGTGCCGACCGGCTCGGCGGACCCCGCCCACGGGCCCACTATAGGGTTGGGGAGACCTGGTCCCTGCTCTTTCTGTTTCCTTGGGGGCGATGCTGCCCTCCCAGTTCTACTGCCCCACCTTACAGGGGCCCGGAAGTGTGCTCTGTCCAGGAGGGAGTGGGTCCTTCCTTGGCGTGGCAGCGTCTCTGGGGGCATCGCCAAAATCAGAGAGAAGTGACACCCAGCAGGTTCGGTTCCAGAACCCAGCGCAGCCACCCTTCCTGCGGCCTGCAGCGCGGCTGAGCGTGGGTTCTAAGGAGTGGAAGGAGCCAGAGCTGTGGGAAGGGCCGGGTGCTGCTCTCTCCTCTGGGCCCACTTTTGCAGGCTTTTCTGGAAGCGTATCTGGGCCAGACTCTGCCCAGAGGCTGTGGTCTGCGCTCCCCAGTGCCTGAGGGCTCCTGATGGTGTAATGAGCTGGGGGAGGCAGGAGGAGGTGGGGGGGTTGGGGGGTGGTGTCTGCCCGCCGGCCCGGCAGCAGCCTCCACGCGTGGGTGGCGGCCTGGTTCCTCCACGGGGTTTGATCCTTCTCATTTCTGGGAGTTATTTTTCACTCCATTTTAAATTTCAGTTTGAAGATTAGATGGATCCATGGGTTTTAGCCCTGACCCTCTTGCTGTGGGGTCTTTTGTTGGTCCTGGTGGCTCTGTCTGGTGACCTGAGAGCCTTCGGCCCTTCCCCTCGGCTGTCCCCGTCCTGGGCTGCTGACGTACTGCCACCCTTGGGCCTCTGGGGCCCTGGGCGAGGGCAGAGCAAGGGTGCACTCGGCCCCCACCCTGGCCTCGCCGTGGGGTGTGGTTTCTGCGCTTCCCTGTGGAGCTTGGGGATGTTGGGGGGGCACTCAGTCAGGCACTGGGGTCCCGGGCTTAGGACGGTGGGTGCGGGCTCTCGCCACATCCTGGTCCCCGGCAGGCCCTGGCCCGTGCATCTGCGCAAGGTGCCTTCCTGGGCTGCACGCCCGTCCTGGGCGCCCGGGGCTGCCCCCCGATTCACTCGGGAGCCCGCCTCCCAGCCCTACTCGGGCAACCTGACTGGGGCACCTTGGCTGCTGCCCAGGCTGGAGGTGGTCTGCAGTTACCTGGTTGTCACCCTGTCCTGCTTTTATGTGGGGTGTGTCTGTGCCCCTGGTGAATGACACCCCACTGGAAGAGGGGAGGGGTGGCCATCACAGGCGTTGGCCCGTTTCACTTTACTGCCCCAGAAGCTGGGGTCCGCGCTGCTCAGTGAGGGGAGCTAGGGCGGGCGTGGCCCCTCGTGGAGAGCATGGCCGTCGGGAGGCCGGGTGGCCACTCTCACCTCCATTCCCTCTCCCTCCGCAGAAGGTGCCGGCAGCACCGTCCCGCTGCAGAGGTCCCAGTCTCTCCCCCACGCGGCGGCGGCGGCTGCGCCAGGTGGGGCGTCTGACCCCGGCACCCTCAGCAGCTCGGCGTTAAGTGAGAGAGAGGCCTCCCGGCTGGACAAGTTCAAGCAGCTGCTCGCTGGCCCCAACACCGACCTTGGTAAGTGCTGAGGGTGGGGGGTGTACACCCAGCTTGCTCTGGGGGGGCCGGTCTGTTGCCCTTTTGTGCACTTGCTTCCCTGGTAAGGCCCTCGTTCAGACGGGTTTTGTGAATGTGCTTCTAGTGCCGTCGGACCGGGTGGCTCCTGCTCTCTCTTCCCAGGGCCCTGGTGGCGACCTCCTGGCGTCACAGGGACGCCCTGGGCAAGCCGGCGGGGCCGGAGGGCGGCTCGCTGTTCAGTGCACGCGGGCACAGCTCTGCCAACCCTGCCGAGCTTGCCCGCTCCTGCCTGGGTCTTCAGCGGCCTGGAGGGCGGCAGGCTGGCGTGCTGCAGGGGGCCGGGCGGGCTTGGGGAGGCCGCCCCCATTCGCCATTGCGCTGCCCCAGGGTCATGAGACCCGGTGGACGCTCTGAGGCACCTGCTTGCGTTCGTCTGATAGGACCCCGCACGGGGTCTCTTTGTTGAGTGCACGCTGTGCTGGGCATTCCGCTGGACGCTGCAGTGTTCAGAGTGGTCACCGAGGCCCTGCTAGGTGGGAGGTGGGGGGAGGCTGTGCCAGGGTGGAGCTCTGGGGGCTGGGTGCCCCTAACCTGCAGCCCCCTGCTCGGCCAGCAGGTGGTGTGCGAGGCCCGTGGACGGGAGGCCCGTGGACACGGCTGAGCCCCCGCCCACGGGGGGCAGCACAGGGCTGTCCTGTGGCTGTGAGATGCTGCTCCGGTCTGGGTGCTCCCCTCAGGGTGGACTTCTCTTTCCTCCTCATCTCTGCCCTTGTGCCTACGGGGGGGAGTCACCCTGCACTGGGGTCCCTTCTCCTTCCCCACTGCCCCACCCCTCCTTTGCTGGTCCCAGGCACCTTTGCCCAGAGGTGGCTCAGGCAGCCATGGCCTGAATCTTTTGACTGTGGCGCAGCCTCGGGCTCACAGGGAAGCCCTGAGAATGGCGCCGTCCACCCAGACTCGGAGAAGCCCCCCCAAACGCCCTTGTTACCTCTGCCCCCCTCCCTTCCCTGCGTGTGCCGGGTGCGCCCTTGTCCCCTGGCCCATGGGACCAGGTCGAGAGGCCTCGTCCCCTGCTCCTGGCCGTGCTGCTTGGTGCTTCCGAGGACCGGGATGTTCTCTCTGCACAGTTGCAGTGGCGGCAGAACTGGGGCGCACCCGGCCCAGCCCCGCGTTCGCGCGCTGACTGCCGTCCCTCTGGGCCCTGCACCTCCCCCTGCTGGCTGGGAGCCTCACTGGGCCACGTGCTGTGCTGCCCGTCACATCTGTGTTTGAGGGGGCACCAGAGGCTGAGCCACAGGGCGGCAGCAAGGTGGGAGCTCTGGGGTGGGCTGCCTGCTCCAGTGCTGGCTCCGCAGCTTCCTTGCCATGACCTTGACCTTGAGCTGGCTTGGCGACTGCCACGCCCAGTCCTCTCGTCCACCTGCAGGGGTTTCGGTCCTCATGCCGGGGGTGCAGGGGTGCAGTTCACGGGCAGGGCCTGGGATGGGCAGTTCACTCTGTGTTTCCACCGGTGCTGGCCCTCTGTCTTTGTCTGGTTCCGCAGCGGGCACACAGGCGGTCCCTTTGGGAGTGTCGGTTGGGGACGTGACACAGTGGTTTGCAGACACCGTCTTAGGTGTGTGCTTGGCGCATCCTGACTTGGGCATTGGGGAGGGAAACAGGGTTCTTGACAGGGACCTCTGTTCCGGGCCAGGACCTGAGCCCTGAGGTGGCGGCTTCTCGTGGGCCTTCCTGGTGGGGCGGCTTTCTAACTCAAAGTTGTGTGTGAAAGGACCGCTTTTAAGGCCCTTGGGGAGTGTGAGTGTGCGTGGGCAGGTTGCAGGGCACCGCGTTGTAAGTCGTATTTTGTTGTTAAGTTGGTGGGATTATGGGTTTTTCTTTCTTCAGAATCCTATTGAACTGTCAGATCTAACAAGTAAGAGCCAAAGCCGGGTGCTGACAGTTAAGCAGTTGCTGCATCTGTGGGCAGTGGTGGGCGGAGACGGAGGGTCCGGGCTGGCTGCGTGAGGCGGCGGAGCGGGTTAAGTCCTGTGCGTCATCTTACAGCTTTGGTTACGAATGGTGTCAGTCCCCGTCCGTGGAAGAGGGGCAGCGTGAGAGATCGGCCTGCTCCTGCGTTTTCTGCGACCTCTCCTTGCAGGTGAGGGCGTCACCTGCCGGTCGAGCTGCGGGGAGACCGGAGGCCCTTTTCTCTGCCTGCAGGAGCGGAGGAGCCGAGAGGCGGGGAGAGTGTGTGTGGCCCCCGGAGCGACTTGCTCCTCGCTCTCTGCAGCCCTTGTCCCTGTCACTTGGCTCTGTCACCTTCCGCCTCTCGTGAGCTTCACAGTTGTGTCCATCAGGCCACCTGGTGGGAGCTCCGCAGGCGCTGGGACCGCGTCCCTTGTGCTCACGTAGGGGCCGGCGGCTGGCCCACAGCGCGGTCTCAGGCGCTGCCGGAGGGGTTACGAGCACCCCGTCGGATGTGTCCGGTTCCCGGGTTACCTGGTGTCGAGGGGAGCGGGTTAGGAGTTGGTTTGATTGTGGGTTACAGAAAACCAGACTTGCGGTTCGCTTTTACAGACAGGGGTTTGTTCTCAGCCAGATTCTACCTGACGGTGGGTAACAGATTGGTTCTCTGCAGCATGTGCAAGACTGGGGGCTCGTGGCCACCAGGCGGCGGCCACTATCTTGTGGCGAGGGGAAGGCAGTCCTAGTGGCATCTGTGTTCTCATCAGGGAAGCAGGGTGTGACCCGAAGTGGGTCACATGGCCACTCTAGCTGCAAGCGATGCCCAGAAGGTAGTCGCCGCCTGTGGGTTTGGCCACGGCACTTTGCATTTGGCGTTCCGGTACCGGGAGGGGAAGCGGCGGGTGTGGGCAGGCAGCCAGCTGAGTTTGCCACCTCACCGGACTTGGTTCCTTGAGGTCCGGGACTGTCTTTCTGGTGTCGTGGCATTTAACCCGCGGCTGCTATCTAGCAAGGCTCCAGGTATGTGGAGGACTCAGGAAGTGTTTGGACGGTTTCCAGCCACAGGCAGTGTGCGTGGGGTGTGGAGGGGACGGGGAGTGAACTCTGAGTGCTCAGCGCTGGTGGGATTTACAGCGGGCCCTGCGCGACCTCGCTCCAGCCCCGAGGGAGCTGCGATTTCGAAGGGCCACACACCATCATGTCGCCGGTGTCTGGTCTCAGAAATGGGAGAAACTGTCTTTGTTTTAAGATGATTTCAGTTCCTTGGAATTTACATTTAAAAAAAGGAAGACCTCAGACCATTAGAACTGACATACGGAGAGCTGACCTGGAAAAAAAAACTCAAGCTGAGAAAGAGTGTAATTGTGTGTTAAGTTAGAGAAGCCGATGCACTTCGGCCCCAGGAGCCGTGGGTGTGATGGTGGTTGTTGCCCGCGGCCCGAGGACGCAGGGCAGGAGCCTGAGCGAACAGAGGTGAGCGTCTGGACGGACGCAGGCCACCCCTGCCTCCGTCCAGAGTGGGCAGAGCAGTGGGGGTCCTCCCTGGCCAGCCCCAGGGCAGGCGTTGGGGGGCTGGGCTGAGGAGACCAGGGCTGGGGGTCCGACCGCCTCCGGGGACCCGCTCTGACCGTTGCTGAGCGGGGAGAGCCCTGCTTCTCCCCAGGTACACAGGGCACTTTGTCAGGGGACGGGCGGGCTCTGCGGCCGCACACCCTCCCAGGTGGGCTTGGGCTTGAAATCTGCATCCTCTGAACTTGCCGGTGAAGTGAGGAGGAAGGGGATCCTCCAAGGAGATCCGGAAGGGAGTGGAGAGAGACCGCGACTCACTGTGGGCAGGCGGCGGTTGTGGGGACTGGAGTCGAGGCTGTTTGACTGCCTTGGACTCTAATCAGGGGCTTTGGGATGGTGGCTGCGGTGGCTGTGGTGATGGTGAGGGTGATGGCGTGGGTGGTGGTGATGATGGTGGAGGTGGTGGTGACAGTCACCGGGGTGGTGGGGGTGGTGGCCACGATGACGATGAGGACGGTGGAGGGTTGGTGAACTTACAACGGAGTGCTTGCTCTGTGTTGGGTGCCTAGAGCTACGTGGGGTCCCCAGGACGAGCCCGGAAAGGGCTCAGGCACAGACCGCAGTTCCCCTGCTGTCCTCCTGTGTCCCCCGGCGTCCTGTGCTCCCCACTCTGTACCCCGTGTCCCTGGAGGCTCCGTCTGGTCGCTCACCTTCCCTAGGAACGTGCGTGGAGGCCGGGGCTGGCCCAGCGCCCTTGCTCCAGGGGCCTTCTGGTGCCTTTGGTGGTCTGCTCGGCCCACGAGGCCCAGAGAACTCCAAGTAAGAAGGGAAGTGGAGTGTGTTTAAGACAAAAAGCAAGAAAGTAGAGAATAACCGCGGGCAGGGTGCCGCTGTGGACTCTGCCCCTCCCAGGCCCTGTGTTGTGTGAAGGCCCCAGTTGCCCTCCTTTCCCAGGGACACGTGTGCTGGGCGGTGGGGTGGCAGGAGAGGCCTGGTGCCCTGGTGACCGGGCGTGCGGAGATGCGGTGGAGGCGGGTGAGCCGTGAGGGCTCTGATGGCGGCGGCCCCGAGCTGTGAGCTGAGCAGGTCTGCACGTCTGAGCGGTACCCTGGGGGGAGGGACGGCAGGTGCCACCGCTCACCCGGGACAGAGCTGCTAGGGACAGAGCATCCGATTCGTTTTGTCACTTCACAGGGACTGGCGGGCTGCGGCCCCTGCTCAGCAGTGCACAGCATTCCGTCCAAACCTGGTCTCCGGGCGCACGGGCTGATGGGCGTGCGTCTGTCTGCGTGGACACCTCCCAGGTGGCCAGGCCCCGCACTGCCCGGGGCCGCTCGTGGCCGTGGGCCCCGGGAGCCCCTGCCTAGGACTCGTCTGTGAGGGCAGGTGCCGGGCGGCGTGGCCTCGGCCTGCTGGTTGGTCCTGGGCAGAGAAGCACAGCTCTGCCGTCAGTGTGATGACACTGCTGTCCTTGTCCCCTTGGCCGCCTGCGGAACACCCGGACTGGCCGCTCCCAACCCAGGCCTGTTCCCCCAGGGCGGGAACCTGGAGTCTACGGTCCGGGCACCAGCAGGCCCGGGGACTGCGGAGGGCGCACGGCCTGGCTCCCTGACAGTGGCCCCTCGCAGGGCCTGTACACAGTGGGGGGCCACCCCCCAGGGCCACTTTTATAAGGGACCGGACTCCAGAAAGGCGGCACCCCGCCCAGGGTTGGTGGCAGCGGGTCACAGCAGCTGGCCGTCCCACCGCTTCCTCGTGTGGCCCACTGCTGTGCCCCCATGTGGGGACACGGGGGCTCTGCCTCTGGGGGTCTGGTAAGGACAGGTCACGCTTGGTCAGGGTAGGACAGCGGGGAAGCTGTGGGAGACGGAGGGAGTTCCGTTCGGCATCGCTGCGGCGCGCGGTGGGGGCAGGCGGCCCCGGAGGTCAGAAGGGGTGTCCGCCAGCGGCAGCGAGGGCGCGGGGTCCTGTGGGCGCGGAGGGCGCCAGGGCCGCACCTTCACGCTGAGGCACCGGGAGAGGCCTGGGCTTTGGTGTTGAGCCAACTCCTGAGATAGTAGTGCCAAGTGACAGCTTTCTGGGGAAATCGTAGACTGTATTTAATGTGGTCTTAAAGGGAAAAGTTCAGGTTTGCTTGAAATGCCTAAAAACTAAATGTTGTTTTCTTATTATAACATGCTCTAAAAAAAACGAGGTAAGGGTATCTTTTTAAAAGTTATTTATTTATTTATTTTCAGAGAGGGGAAGGGAGGGACAAAGAGAGGTAGAAAAACATGAATGTGTGGTTGCCTCTCACGTGCCCCGTACTGGGGACCTGGCCCACAACCAGGCATGTGCCCTGACTGGGAATCGAACCTGCAGCCCTTTGGTTCTCAGGCCCGCGCTCAGTCCACGGAGCCCACCAGCCGGGGCTGGGGACCCTCTCACTCAACATGTCACATCACCCGTGTAGGTTCCAGAAGGAGGAACTGCCACGTGAAGTAGGAAGCCCCAGTTGTAGCCACCATGCCACCGTGAGTCCCAGCATGTGGGGGACAGTGGGGAACAAGGCTTTGGGTCCCTTCAGGCATGGCCACACTTTGCCATTTGGCAACAGAGTGACCTTGATGTTTTTCTAAAAACCTTTCAGCGTCAAGTTTCCTCTTGTGTGAATGGGGTCGCGGTGCTCACCTCTGGGTTGCCCGGGAAGCGCGTACGGTGGTCTCCCAGTGTCCGGCAGGCGGTGGGCGGCCGTGCTGACGCTGCATCTCCTCCCCCGCCGGCCCCCGGAGACCCCCACAGCGCGTTTTCAGAGAGGCAGCCCGAATACACATGTGATTTGTAACTTGTTCTTGCCCAGCTGATGGTACGTTGTAAGGCTTTCCCATGTTGCTAGTCTTCATAACCATCACTTTTAACGGTTGTATGTTTTCAAAACGATCTTTACTTAAAATTGTTATTAAAATTGTATATCTGTCTAAGTCAACACTTAATTCACGTGCTTAATCAAAGTCGAGGCGTACGCACCGGTGTCAGAAATGCGATGTAAACCGCACTCGGAGAAGTGCTCCTTGGCGTTCGGGGCTGGGGGGCGGCTGGGGGCAGGGGGGCTTCCCACCTGAGGGTCGGGGGCTGGCTGCAGTGCTCAGTTCTGCTCTCGTTCACTGCGTTTTTTAAACCGGAAAGCTGCATTACGCAGTGTTTAGGAATGCGTACGGTCCCCGAGGGTGTGCATCACGGCACACAGGCCTCCCACTGCGCCTCCAGTCTGCCTTGTTCCAGGTGCAGTCCAGTGACTGGGGGGTCCCTCCCGCCTTCTTCTCAAGCTGCAGCTGGAAGCGATGAGCTGTCGGTCTGTGTTCTGTCCCCTCCCTTTACAGCACACACACCGGAGGGCAGCCAGCAGGTGACACTCGGCACCTGTGCACGAACGTTTTGTTCACAAGTGTCGGAATGGCACAAAAGTCATCAACTTTTCAAGGAAAATAAAGATCTGAAACTGAGGTGAAACCCACAGCACACGTTAAGCGTTTGGAGTGTGCGATGCAGCAGCAGCGTTCGGTTCACTCAGGCGCGGGCAGCCCACCCCCGGAAGAGTCTTTGCCTGAGTCTCAGAGGAGACCCCGCAGCCCGCCCCCCGCACCCCGCACCCCCCCAGTCGTGGCCTGGACGCAGAGACGGGAATGCGGACCAGGCAGTTGTCCGCACCCCGTGTTCTCCCCAGCGGTTTTTGCGGCAGCCAGGGTGCGGGGTCGGCCTGCGTGTTAGTCGGAGAAGGGAAGTGCATGTGTGCACATGCATGCACACACATGCACACTGGAGCCTCGCGCCCCCATCAAAAGCGGGGAGCATTGGCCGCTTGTGACCACATGCGTGGCACTCGAGGGCGCTGTGCTGCACGAGGCGAGTCTGACTGGGAACGCCAGATGCCGTGTGGCCCCAGCTCTGTGGGGGCCTGGAGCAGAACCGCAGCCGCACCCAGGCTCACGGGCCCGGCAGTGGGGCAGGGCGGGGAGGTGCTCAGGTGCGAACCCTAAAGCCCCGAGGAAGCAGCCTGTGATGCGTGTGCCGGCTGCAGGCCACTCTGGTACCCACGTGGAAGTGGCCGAGAGAGGAAACCCTCCCAGGGCAGAGGCCGCAGCCACGTGCTGGCGGACGCCTACAACTCCCTGGGAGGTCCCTTCCCCATGCACGCACGTCCCGGAGCACTTTCTGTCCCTCTGAGACTCGGACGGGAACGTGCTCGGTGCAGACGAGCGGTCGGACCCTTTCTGTCCAACCGCAGCCACACAGTTGGGGGTTTTTACTCCTGTAACCTGGTGAGGTGACAGGTGCCCCATGGCCCGCGGGTCGCCTGTCTTCAGGTGCCCCCTGTGATCAGATTTTCCAGTTCGGGATGAAATTGCCCCCTGGACAGTGTGACGTACCAGCCTGTGACTTGCTGACCACACGTGGGGACTGGAGGCTGCTGCGGTGCCCGGGCTCTGTGCTGCTGGGCTCAGGACCGTGAGAGTCCCGGATTTGCGTGAGAGCGGCTCTGGGCTGCACGGTGGAGCCCCTGTGTGGTCCAGCTGTGGGGGCCTCCCCTTCCTGCTGAGCAGGTGGCCCTGGCATCGGCTCCGGGGCGCAGCCAGGTCAGGGCGGTCTTCCATGTGACCAGTGGGTTCCTGGGTGGACATGGCTGAGCCAGATCCGACGTGTTCTGGCCTCTGACTCCTTTTACTGACTACGGTGGTGACCTCACCTTCATTCTCAGGCACCTGTGGGGGGACCTGTGTGTCACAGGTGTGTGTCCCAGGAATAGGAGCGGCAGCAGTGACTGGGACCAACAGGTGCTGCCCTCAGGAGCTCCCAGCCCCGGACCCCCCCCCCCAGCCCACCACCGAGGGGGTGCTGCTGTGAGCTCCGCTCGGGGTGCCCCGTCCTCCGGGCCACACGGAGGAATCCGAGGAGCCACGAGGTTGGTCCTGATGGTTGGTCTGAGTTACGAGTCCGGCACGTGCCTGGCGTCACCTTCACGTGTCATGCGTCCCCACCGTCCACAGGGAGCCACCACGGGGCCTGGGGGTCGGGCTCTGTCTCTGAGACCTGTGGTCACAATGAGAGCAGGGCTCCTGAGCCCCGTGTCAGGTGCCCGCAGGCCCCCCCACCCCCTGGGCAGTGTGGGGGGCTGCCTGAGAGGGGGTGCCACCCTCTAATGCGGTGGCATTTAAGCTCGGGCAGGAAGAGGAGGGGTCAGCGGTGGGCTCGTTGGGGGCCCCCAGGAGGAGCACAGGGAGCTGGTGCCAGGTGCAGAAGGCCCCCTGGCTGGGGGAGGGAGGCGGGGGCCCGGGAGGAGCCCAGGGTCGGCGCTCACAGCCCCCCTGTGCCTTGTGGCAGGAAGCCCAGGAGGTCTTTGTGCAGAGCCTGCCTTGTCTGAACCCCTCTGGCCTTTCTGGGGAGGTGGGAAGAACGTGGAAGGTTTCGCGGTCCAGGGAGGTTTGGTGGCATGGAGTGGGGATGGCACAGGAGACAGCGTGGGGGGCTCGTTGGGCGCGCATTCCGAGCTCCAGAGGTGGACCCGCTGGAGACCGGAGGTGCTGTTTCCAGGTCTGATTGGCGGTGTCTGCGCTGCGCCTGGGGCTGCTGAGGGGTCCCGGGGCTGCTGGGACGAGAGCCGCACTGGCTCCTGGGGGAGGAGCGCTGGGGGGGCAGCGCAACTGGCCTCTGCAGTTCCTCATGCAGATCGGGCAACGGGAGTGGCTGGCCCCGCACCCCGTCCCAAACTCCCCGTTACGGGACTGGAGCCCTCCCCGAGGGCCCGCCACAGGCCTTGGGGGGGAGGGTCTGGGAGTGACCGGGGATGGGGCTGCTGCGTGGCTGGCCCCCTGGAATGCGGCATGGGTTCTTGTCTGCCCGTGCTCAGTGGTCTCCTCCTCTCTGCTTGGGGGGGGGGTGTGTGGGGGGCACACGTGCTTGGCGTGATCCCCATGGGCTACAAGTGTGTGGAGGTGACGAAGTGGAAAAACAGAAGCCTGCAGGGTCTCTGGGCAGACAGAAAGGACCGGAAGGTGCAGGGCTGGAGCCTCAGAAGGCCTGCCGTCCTTGCTGCTGACGTTCTGGCTCCGACACGCGTGTTCTCCCTGCACAGCCCGGGCCTCTGCGAGAAGCCCGCTCCCCTGCACCTGCGGACTGGACGGAGCTTCCTTTTTCCCGCCGCCTGCGTGTGGTCTTACCGCCACCCCAGCCTGCCTGTGGGGCTGCTGTGTGAGCCTCGGGCAGGCCCCCTGAGAGTTCGAGGGCGCGGGGCGGGCGCTCCAGCCCCGGACACCCACGGTGCCCACCCACCGTGCACCCGGCCTCCGCCCGCCCTCCAGCCCCGTCGTGGCCCGCCCTCCGCTGCAGTGCTCCTGCACCCTGGCCAGGCGGGCTCATTTCCCTGTGAGTGTGCCACACACATTGTGCATGTGCACACCACACTCACACGTTCACGTGTGCACCTTCACACATGCACATTCACATGCACACGCACGCACACACCGACCTGGATAGAGTCGTGCCGAGTAGGCTCGGGGGCAATCGGAATTTCTTCGGAGGTGCTCTGGAGCGCACCGTCCCCGCTGGCCTGGCGTGAGCCGGGCACTCGTGAGGAGCGTCCCGCACGGCGCGTGTCCTCTCTTTGGCTGAGGTACCAGTGCGGGAAGGACACGTCTCCTAACATGTGCCAGGTCAGCCCTGCATCTGGAGGCCGGAGAAGAGCCGAGGCGGGAGACTCTGCGTAGTTTATGAACGGCCGAGCCGTGGAGTAAGCATTCACACTGCCTGTTTGCCCAGGCAGGTACGCACGCGACCAGAAGGGTGTCACCAGGGGGGACCCGCCTCAGAAGTTGGGTGTGGAGGTAGGACTGGTCGGGGTTGGCGGAGCCTGTGGGGGATGGTGGGCGGTGGGGCAGCTGGAAGCAAGGGCTCCGCGGCAGCAGGGCGAGGGGTCCGGGCAGCGGGGTGGTCCTGCCTGGGCCCCGTGGGGTCCTTACGCAGTCACAGGCGTGATGGTCCGTCTGAGGGCCGTGGCAGGTGTGCGGCCTTCGTGGGGCCCCTGATGGAGAGTGGGAGCGGGGCCCGGCTTAGGGGGCGGGAGGCCCCAGGCTGCCCTGGGGCACAGCCCCCTCCTGTGGACAGAAGTGCCTCTGGAGAGCAGGGCCTGCGCCGGCTGCACGGGCTGCCGGGCGTGGCGAGTCGCGGGCTGAGTGCGGGGTGGGGGCAGCGAGGCCCCCTCACCACCTTGTTTCGGCAGCCAGACCCGGCTCCTCGGGCTCCTGACCGGGTCCCGTCCTCCTGCGGTCCGGCGTCCGCATGTCTGTGCTCACGTGTGGCGGGCCCCGAGTTGTTTCCAGGCTCCTGCGTGGGTTCTGAATAAGCCTTTTGTTCCATTCAGAAGATTAAGGGCAGTCTTTGGTTGAAAAAATTTTAATGAAGCACCTAACAGAGCTATTATTCATTTTTGAAACAAGTTGCTGCGGTTACCATGGCGATATTAAGCCTCCTGTTAAACGTTTGCCTGTCGGGCTGCGCGCAGTCAGTTTGCGTCCAAGGCTGATGGGGGAGCTGCCGGTCCACGGGCCGGCGCCTGGGAGGAATTTTCCAGCTTTGCGGAGTTCAATCATTCAAGGAATTTATGTTGTAGGAACATAAAGCTTATAAATCTAGTTTATCATATCTATCATTTAATTGTTCATGCAAGCCAGCTCTCCGTGTAGCGATTTACAGTAATCTCAGTGAAATAACAGTTTTGTGTCACGGAATGAGTAATGCGTGCGCAGAAATTGTTGAGCTCCTTAAAATCACTGCGCTCGGAACGTCAGGCTCCTGCGCTGGAAGGTGAGGGAGTGACGGGCGCGTGGGGGTCGCGCGCCAGGGGCTGCGGGGCCCCTTGTGGCTTGTGCACCAGGCCGCCAGCCTTTGGGAGGGAATGCTGCTGTGGAGACTTCCCGGAGGGCCAGGCGCCTCGCTGCAGCGGCCGCCACCACAGGGCGGGCAGGGTGTCCCCAGGGGCTCGGGGAAGGGAGGCGCTGCGGCCGACGCTGAGATGCTTTTCAGATGCACGTCTGTCGGGGGCCAGAGTCCGAGTCTGCCGTGGGGGTGGTGGCCAGGCCCACCGGTGGCAGGGGGCGGGGGGCGGAGTGTGCCCCGGCGGGCGGGGAGGCAGAGGGCACCCTGCGCTTCTCTGCCCGTCTACATGGCACACGTGTGCATGGCGTGTGGTGGTGTGTGATTTCCCGTAGCGAAGTCTGCGCCGAGGAGCTGCTGCGACTTTCAGAGAGAACGGTCCAGCAAGCGTCACTGCTGCGGTGGGTGGTCGTCACTGGGTGTGGGACGAGGCCGCTGTGCCCGGCTCTGGGCCTTCAGGGGGTGCTCCTGAACTGGAGGTGGGCGGGGGGCCGGCTGCGAGGGGAAGGCAGGGCCTGGGCTGAGGATGGGGGCCCCCTCCGAGTGCTCCAGACAAGCTGTGTTGTGAGAAATTTCAGACACACGCAAAGGCCAAGGCACAGAGGAGCCTGTGTACCCGCCGCCGCTCTGTGCGTGTCGGCGTTCGGCCACGGCCGTCCCTCCGCCCATGTTCCTTTCCTTCTGTTGCTGTAGCTTTTCAGACATCATGTCACGTCACCGCTCTGTGCTTCAGTGTGCACTCCAGAAAAAGCCCGCTGCTGTTTAAGAACACAGTGCGGACGGCGAAGCCCTCGGGCAGCCGGTTCCCTTCGGAGTCTGCGTGGCCCCTCGCAGCCCGGGGCTGGGCGGGCATCCCTTCCCTGGGAGTCAGAGACCGCGGCGGACCAGGCGGGCTGGGCGGCCTCAGGGCCTGGGACACCGGTTCTGTGCTGCCCTCCCTCCCGGCGGAGAGCCCGGCGGTGGCTGCCCTGGAGGCTCGGTGGTGTGTCGTGGGTCCAGTCAGGATGTTCGGTCCTGTGTGAGGGGTTGTTGCAGACGCCACCCCCCAGGAGGCCCGCGGGCAGAGGACTGAAGGTCGTATGGTCTGGAAGGTGGAGCCTGCCCGGCAGGAGCGGGTCAGGCACAGCAGTGACTGATGTGCCCGACAGGCGTCCCTGGCGGGTCCTTGGCTTGGTCTGTGGTGCTGGTCATGTCCCGTCTCTGCCCCCGGAGGTGTCCTCGTGCTCGGGGAACGCTCAGTGCAGGCGCCGTGCGGCGCGGGTCTCTTCAGAACGCCCCATGTCCTCGGAGTCCCCTGCCCGCAGGTTTACGTGGCTGTGGGCCAGCGTGTGAGCCACCGGACTTGCCCTCTGCTCTCAGATCGGGCCTGCCGGGTCTGCCGGTGGCGTCTGAGCTCGTGGTTTCCGGGTACGACCTCTGCGGCCTGTTCGGCGGATCAGCGGTGTGAGAGGCGACCGGACTTGGTGGGGCCGTCGGTTTGTGGAGGGAGGGAGGCGGGGTTTGCAGTGCAGAACCTTCCGTTCCAGACGGACACTGAAGTGGAAACACCGTGTGTGAGTGTAGTGGACACGAACCTTGCGAGCAGCAGCACACGTGTGTGAACAGCCCGTTCTGGTGGTGCCTGGGGGCGGTGCCTCTGGGGCACATCTTCCCGGGGGCCTGGAGCCCTGTCCCCGCCCTGGACGCCCCTTCGGGCAGCAGGACGCCTTACAGCAGAGGAGCTGGGGGCAGCGGAGGGGTTTGAGCTCTGCGCTCGGGAGGCCGCACGGTGGGAAGCGTCTGCCTGGTGAGAGGGGCTCTGGAGCGTTCTATCTGTCCTCACTTGTGGGGCTGCCCGCCCTCCCCACGGGTTCCAGGGTGGCGGAGGCTCAGAAGAGCTCTCGGGGCTTCTGGTGGCAACTCACCACCACCCCGATCCTCGGTGTCAGCCTCACGGTGGGAGCTTCCCACGGGGCCAGGGGGGCAGGAGCTGGGGGGGGTTGCCATGCCCCGGGCAGGCTGAGAGCCGAGGGCCCTCCGGCCTGTATGCACGCTGGGCTGCATCTCGAGGCAGCTGCATCCTGGTTCTGCTTGGGGGGGGGGGGGCCCTGTACAGACAGACAGAGCCGGTGCCAACACCCCACCGTCGTCTGGGGGTGCCTGCCGGGGTATCCTGGGGCCTTCTCTGCCTGAGGCCTGTGAGGTGTGGCTGTGGGACCCCAGACTGGGTCTCACACCCTCATCTGGAAAAGGGGTCTGAGAATTGCCTCTTGAGGGTGAGAGACTGTCCCCTGGAGAGAAATGCCTGGCCTGGGCACGGCGGCCCCGGGGCCGCTCTCCCCTGCACTGCTCTGGCCGCCGCCGCCGCCCCATTCCACTTCCCGCTTGGTCGTGCAGCGCGAATCGCTTTTACCGGGAGTGCAGCCGGGGTCGTCCTCAGGTCGGTGCCCCTTTGTGTCTGTGCGTGGCCATTGTTGGTGCCCCTGCCCTCCGTTCCTCTCCCCGTCTCTGACGCCCTCCCGCTTCAGACCTGCATTCTCTACGCCGTCCATTGAAGTGGCTCCTGCTTGTCTCCCAGCCCCCCCCCCCACTTGCTCTGTGGACGGCAGGAGGCGGATCAAATGCGGGCGCGACTCTCTCTCCGACTGGAGCAGCTGCCTGCTGCTGCCGGAACAGAGATCAGCTCGTGGTATTGAACGTCCCTGCAGTCGGGCTCCTAATTGCTCGTCCAGCCTTCGCTGCCCCAGACACAGGACCCCGCCGATCGGGGCTGCTGATTCCCAGTCACTGAGGGAAGCAGGCGCTGAGAAGTAAGAGGCCGCCAGCACAGCAGACGGCACTGTGCTAAATGTCCTCCCGGCCGACCACAGTCCGCAACAGCCCTTGCCTTCCTCCTGGCCTGGTCTGTGTCCTTCCCACCCACGTGCTTTGCCGTAGGTGACCTGGGGGGCCGGCATGGCTGCTCCTGCTGTCCTGGCGTGGTGACCAGTTACGCCCCGCGGGCCAGTGGGCACAGGGTGGCGAATGGGCCCCGTGCCTATGCGGAGCTCGGGCTGGGCTCACACGAGTCCGTGGAGCCTGCTTGTCACTTCATGGGGGGGGTTCCTGCTGCCGTTGCCTCTCGTCACCTGGCCTGTGCGGCCGTGACACTGGGATGTGGGATTCCGCCCTGTGCTTGGGGAGCCCTGGGTGTGGAGCACACTGGCCCCAGGTGCAGCTCGTGCTGGCAGGAGTGGGGTGGGCGCCCAGGGACGGAAGGGCGAGCACCTTGGCGTGGGTGCAGGCGGGAACCAGGGCAGGGCCCCTGGATCAGGTGGGGGATCGCCCCCCAGTGGAGGCTCTGGCACAAGGAGGCCGGTGGGACTGGGCCGCAGGCCAGCAGTGGGCCTGTGGTCAGCTGCCCCCCCCGCCCCCCACTGGGTCTCTCCCTTGAGCCTCTGCCTGGGCGCGCACGTGGGGGCAGGGCGCGCGCAGGGGCCGCGGCGCCGTGTTGCTTTCCCTCACACTGCAGCTCAGCTTGAAGTGCCCGCGCCTGTCCAAGTGCCCATGGCCTGTCCCCGACGAGACCATCTTCGGGCTTTCTCCACAGCTCCTTGCCTGTGGCTTCCTCGGCCACAGGTGACATCTAGGGGCTCCTCCAGGGTGAGCCGGTGGGTGGGGACAGGGAACCCGAGGGGCGGGGTCAACCTCAGGGTCCTGGCCAGACGCGTGGCCACGGGCAGTAGCTCTTCCAGGGCTGCTGCGTGGCCGTCCCTGCAGGCGCTGGAGCGTTGCGGTGTCGGAGGGACTGTGCCTGCTGACCCGTGTTGTCGCCGACACTCGGGGACGGGGTGGGCTGCCAGGTGCTGCTGTCCGGTCACGAGGGGGCAGAGCCACATCCTCCGGCGAGTATGTGGGCGTTTTGATGCAGGAGCTGGGTCCCCGAAAGCACGGAAGCGAACCCCAAGCTTCTCATTTGTGCGAAAGGACGTGGATTTTTCACGTGCAGCGGCCTGTCCTTTAATTGAACGCCACGCGGCAGCGGCTGGGGGTGGACGGCATCGCAGGGAGCGCCGCGCAGTTAGGTGGGGGGCGGCCGACGGGGCCGGGCTGCCTTCCCCGCTGTTGGCTCGGAAACGCCAGTTTCCCCAGAAGCGTTTGGGTGTGTGTCTGGATTTCCTGTCAGTGAGAAGTGCTGGTCCCTGCACGTCCTCCTCTGTGATGCTCTATCGGCTGCTCTCGTGCCTTTGGCCTCCAGGAGAACTCAGGGTCAACCCACCAGATTTCAGACACGTTCATAAACCCTGTTGGAACTTGGGTTGGCTTTGCATTGGATTAAAACATGTTTTTTAGAGTCACAGCAGACAGCTTTACGACTCTGGGTCTCAGATCCAGGAACGCGTCGTAGCTTTTATAGCCGACGTGTCTCTTTGGTCCGTTCTCTTCCCTTGCTGTCACTGTCCTGCCCCGTCACCTCTGCAGCGGGCTCCTTGCTACCACGTGGGCCCCAGCCGCCTGTACTGTGGCCAAGCCCTGGCGGGAGCTGTCCCTGGGCTGGGGACTCCCCTTGGCTCCGTAGACTCTCCTCGGCTGTGGGTCTCACCTCGGTCGCCACTTCCTCATGGAGACCTTTCTAACTGCGCCGCCTTTGTGTCTAAGGGTCTCAGTACAGCCCCCGGGTTTCTTCACAGGCTGTTGCCTGTGACGCTTTGCGTTCGCCTCTCTTGGGGGCTTTTGGACGTGCTCCTCTCCGGCCTCCTTGTGGACCTCAGAGCCTGGGTCCTGCGGTCTGCCGGCCTCTCCGCTGGCTCTGCCTCCCTCTCTCCGTTGGCTTCCCCCTGGGGCTGGCCTTGCGTTCGGTGGCTGTAGCAGCCCCCAGTCTCACTCCTGACCCGAGCACTTTTCAGAGCAAGCGACAGAGGGCTCTCTCGGAGAGCCAGGCGGCCAGGCCAGTTCCGTCCTCTTCTCAGTGGCCCGGAGAGGGTTGGCTTGTCGCTTAATCAGTTACCGGTGCGGACGGGGCTCAGCTCTACAGCGGCCACTCTGGCCCACCTTCGTTCCCTGGGAGCTGCCCTCCCTCCCGGGGCCGCTGGGGTCCTGGTGGAAAGTGGGAGCGGTGAGCGGGCCTCAGGCATCTGGGCCAGGCCTGTGTTAGCCTGGCCCTGTGGCCTTTCCCATCCGCCCAGTTCAGCACCTTAGTCCAGCGACAGGGGCCTCTGACTTGGAGGCCAGCGCTCACTCCTGGGGGAGCCCTGCTCGCATGCTCTTCCTGCAGCAGCGGTTCCGTTCCGGTCGCCAAGACCCTGTCCGGGACCTTCTGCTGTACTCACCCGTAAGGTTGGCCTGGGGGGTGGTGGCCTCCGGAGGAGAGGCAGTCAGGAGAGTGGGGAGACTCTGTGCCGCCTGGCCCGGCCGCCGAGCGCACCCCCTGTGCACAGTGGGTCGCGGCCCTCACCCCGCAGGCTGTCTGGAACGCGGAGGAGACGCACGTGGAAGCCCCTCGGACAGCCAGGCTCGGAGTCGCCTTCTCCTCTCCCTGCACCGTCAGGAGCCCACGGGGGGGGGCGACTCCCGGCCCACGGTGGCTGCGCCCCGCTGTCCTCAGGAGCCGCTGCGAGAAACCTGGGCTGCGGCCTCGAGTGGATGCCTGTTGCTGGTGTCTGGGGGACAGGCCCTGCCTTTTGTGCCGTCCCTGGAGAGCTGGGGGGCCTGGCGTTTTCTGGGGCTGCTGTGACGTGTTCTGGGGCTGGGGTTCTCTGCTTTCTCTGCCCAGACTCAGCGGTCGGAGAGGGCGGGTGTCAGGGCTCTGTCTCTGCTGGTTGACTGCCGAAGTCGCCTGGTCAGTGCTTTCTTTTATCCGTGGTGTTAGCCGCCAGCCCTGAGCTGTTAGGAGGAGGCCCAGTGAATGGCACAGAGATCCCTCACCTAGAGGAGCGGGAGGGGCACCTTGGTTTCAGCCGGGTCAGCTGAGTGTTGCTACTCTTACAGATTGGATTGTGTGTTCTAGCCACGCAGGGCACGTGAGTGGGACCCTCAAGGAGCTGCGGCAGGTTCTACAGCGTTCAGGCCCCTTCCCCTCGCCTCCCCTGTCCCCAGGGGGCTCCGCCCCGCCCCTGTCCTTGGCCAGCCCTGCCCCTCCATGACAGTCCCACCTGTGGGTGTCTGTACAGGCTGCAGGGACCTGTGTGGTTGGACTCCCTGAAGACCTCGCTGCCCTCCGTGTGCACCGTGGCCGCACCCGCACCTCTCCGCCACGCGGCTGCCTGCGGGCCAGTCGGGAGGGACCGCCCCTTCAGGCGTCCTTACCCAGGGGGTGGTGGGTGGGGGCAGAATGGAAGGGAGAGACCTGGTGCGGGGCTGAGTTGGGAAAAGGCGTTTAGGGAGGAGAGAGAGAGAAGCAGAGAAGGGGTGGGGACTAAGGACTGAGGCGCGGGAGGCAGCCGGCCCCGGGGGCTCACCTGCCCTGGGGTGGTGCCGGGGACACTTGGGGTGCAGGCCCAGACGTGCCCTGAGAGTTACGGGTGAACAGGTAACGTTTAGCGCTGCTGGGATGGGGGCGCTCCTCCCGGGTGCTGAGGACACCGGTGTCTCAGATTCTCACCGGGCGGCTGTCTGCGCTCCTCTGCGGGGCTCCTGCCCCGAGCCCTGGGGGAGGTGCCCGCACGAGGGGGGCGCTCACCTTTGTCAACCCTCCCCTTGTCTCTTTCTGGCCCACAGAGGAATTGCGGAAGTTGAGCTGGTCCGGGATCCCTAAGCCGGTTCGTCCGATTACCTGGAAGCTCCTCTCAGTAAGTGTCTCGTCTGCTTAGTCCCGCTCCCTCCACACCACCACCCGCTGCAGGCACCCATCCCCTCGTCCGTGCTCCTTCGGGGCCCTCGGGGCCTGGGCAGCGCCCAGCCTTGCTGCGGGGACACAGGCCTTTGTCTGGGCCGAGGTGGCATTTCCATCCTCTGCTTCATCTCCAGCCTGGTTTGATGGGGGTGGCGGAAAGGGTAAGCAGTACTCTCCAGCAACTGGGTTCTTTTTCTCTGAGCTCATTGTTTTAAAAAAGCCCTCGTGAGATTGTCAACCCAGGGGCGTGGGGAAGTCCCAGTGTCGGGGACTGTCAGTGACGGGGGCACTTGTTCGAGCGAGTTTGCTTTGTCACGTCGGTCCTGACATCAGGGCAACAGATTGCAGTGAGAACCCATCTGTTTCTGCAATGCGGGGGGCGTCCCACTCCTACCCCGCCCCGGGCAGGGCGGGGTGGCGCTGGCCAGGGCTCACTGCCGGCCGCGGGCGAGGCCCCGCGGAAAGCCCAGCAGTGACGGGCAGCTCTCTGCTCTTCCTCCTGTGTAAATCTCGGAGCCGAGTCAGTACGGAAGTCCGTGTGCTCTAAATCGGGTCTGACTTCAGTTTTTAAAAGACTCTTGCTAACTAGTCTGAATAAATTTGCAGCTTAGTTCCTCGTATCCTCAATGTAGACGCAGTTTCGTGCAGTGAATATTCATCCATTAAATGCTCCCTTGCCATTGGAGTAGGACCTGCTGCCATTGTCGTATTTCTGCTGGTTTCGTGAGTGCTCCCGGCCAGTGCTCCGATGTCCACCCGGGCCCTTGAGAACTTCCCGGGCCGCCCTGTGGGAGGCGCTGCTGAGGGTGTCGGGCGGGCCCTCACTGCAGCTTCATGTTTGTGGGGGGTTCTGCCTCCGGGGGCGGGTCGCGCCGGTCATGGCTCCCATCCTGCTTGCCCTTCCCAGGGATTGACTTGGGGACAGAGGTGCAGAGAGGGAATGCCCCAGGTGCCACCTGGCTGGGTTGACAGGAGGGAGGGTGGCAGTGGGCAGAGGCTGTCACCAGGAGTCCTGGGAGTGTAGGGGACAGTCTGGTGGCCTCAGGTGTGTGTGTTCCTTTCACTGGTCACAGGGACCGGTGGCCAAAAGACAGGGTGACCACGTTCCCGTGGGAGTTATGGAACACGGGCAGGAATTGCGGGTGAGGGGGTGTAGCTGTGCGGAAAGTGGGGAGCAAGGTTGCAGGGAGGGGCAGCTCCTCCTAGGGCCTGGGTAGTGGGTGGGGAGGTGGGCAGTGACCGTTCTGGCGTGGTGGACAGGTGAGTGAACGACGAAGCCTGTTCGTTCTTCCACGGCAGAGGAGGGCACCAGGAAGGGGGTGCGGTTCGGGGGGCGCCCACTCAGGCCAGGCCTCTCGGGGAAGGTGGGCTGCTTGTGTGGCATCTCGAAGGATGTGGCAGGATCATTGCAGGGAGGACATGAAGCCCTGGGGTCAGGCGAGCAGGGGCCCTGGCCGGTGACCACTGGCTGGGGCAGAGACCGGGGAGGCCGGTGCTCAGGGCCTGGGCTGGGCTCCGGCTGCTTCGAGCACGTGCCGGTGGGTGGGACGAGGCTGGTTTCTGCATGAGTGGAACCGGGCCCCTGGGAAGGTCCCTTGGTGGGTCCGCCCATCTGCTCACCCAGTAGGGACTCAGCGCTTCTTCTGTCCCGGGCACCTCTGGGTGCTGGGAGGTGGCAGTGTAGGGAGGGTGGCCCAGTCTCTGCCCCTCACCAGGCCTGCAGGAAGGAGAGGAGTCCCTGCCCAGCCCAGACCTGGGGCCGCAGCCCAGGAGGGGGCCCGCGTACCCTGTGCACTTCCGTTGCTCCTGAGTGTTCTTTGGGCGCCTGTTGCGTGCACCTGCTCCGTGGAGGCTGTGGCCCGGAGTGCAGGGTGTGTGGGCACAGACCGTGGGTCTGGGGTCTTCCTCGCCCAGGGGTGCTGGGCGTGCTGGCTGGCCGTGCAGTGGTGCCTCTTGGGACGGCACTAGACCCGGGAGGGGCGGGTTGAGGCTGCAGGTGTGGGTGTGCCGACCGGCAGGTGGACCAGGAGCCGGTGGGTTCTCTGAATCCGCGCTCAGTCCCGCCTCCCGGGCTCCCCGTGCACTTGGAGAGCGGCCTGCGTGCGTTCGCTCTGCTCGGAGGTGAGGGCCGTGGGGGAGGCGGGCTCTGGGCCCAGGGACCGGGACCCTCTGGGTGGGGGCTGCCGGTCACACACGGGCACGGATGGGCTAAGGGCAGTCTGAGCTGGGGCCCGTCCCTCTGGTCCTGGAGTCGCTGACCCAGCAGCACCCCCGGGCCTCTCCCCTGTGCCCTGGCTGCCCTGCCACAGTCAGCCGGGCAGAGCTCTGTCGTCGTGGGCGGGGAGCACGTGGGGGGCGCTGTCACTCGTCCCTCAGTCAGCAGGTGTGTGTCTAGGGTGTGGCCCTCAGCCAGGCCCCTGCATGTGCTGTGCCACGGGCTGTCCCGGAGCACGGTGCGGGAGGGACCCGCTTCAGGGCCGCAGACGGGCTCTCCCAGCTGGGCACTCCCTGAACCGAGGGTCCGGTGGGTGCCTGCCCCGCTGTCCTGGGCGCTTCAGCAGACTGGAGTCTCGGGTGATCTGCGGTGTCGGAGTTTGTGCTGCTGGCTCTGTGCCATTGCACAGGCTCCACTGGGCCGCTGGGTCGGGCGGGGGTGGGGGCAGCGGACCTGGGCAGCTCCTGGGCGCCCCCTAGATCTGCTTTCCCAGCGGGGTGCGTGTTCACATCTCCCAAGGCCCTGGGCAAACACTGACGCCCCCGCTCCTGCAGGGGACCCGCTGGGGACACAGGCTCCGCGGGCAGGGCACCCACCAGCCGGCGGGGGTGCAGGTCCGAGGGTGTGACTCACTGAGAGCGGCCCCGGGGCTCAGTGGTGGGCCTGGGCACCCTGTCCCGGCCTGTTCTGCTTCCAGGGCCAAGAGCTGCAGTGCCGGACCCAGGACCGCAGAGAGGTCACCATTTGTCTAGTTTACAGGACACACAGCCGAAGCTGTACTTGAACAGGGGGCCCGTTTGAAGACCTGGGCAGCTGGGAACTGTCTTCCCCGGTGTGTTCACGGTCCTCACGCGCACGGCCCGGTGGCCGGGACAGCACTGTGCTCCGTGGACGTGAGGAGTCTGGCCCTCGTCTGCGAGCGCGTCCCTGCACCCGGGTGGCACCGGACCCTGCACCCTCCGCGCCACCAGGCACTGCAGTCCAACGGGCACGGTGCTGACTTCGCCGTCCTTGGTTAGCTCTGTGGGAACGCGAGCAGACGCGAGTCACGTTGAATACCAACGCTGTGCGCGGGACGGTTGGAAGGAGAAGTGACGCTCGGTTCTCACCGTTTCCTGCGCTGGGTTTGCCACGGGGACGCGGAGGGTGGTGGGGGGCGGCTGGGTCCGAGGCTGCGCGGGCAGGACTTGGCCTTTACGATCCGTGTTTGTATAGCCCGCTAATCCGGCAGTTACGCTGCCTGCAGCTCCGTCATTTAGGATTCGCCGCATTCTCGGATGTGTCTCATTTGCATAATTCCCAGTCCTGCTTAATTACCTGCAGGCCTCCACTTGCCTCGCGTTCCCTGCGTGTGCCCCTCGTGGGAGCGGCAGTGCCAGGAGGGTGTGCGGGGGCTCCGTGCCCGGCTCCCTCGGGGCCTGGCTGCCTTGGGGAGTGGCTGTCGCAAGTTCCTTGATGTTTGGGAGGTGCAGAGAGTTTTGTCCTGCCCCCTCGGAGCCCTTGAGCGTCACTGCCCGTGGTTAGTACGGGCGGCTCCACACTTCCCTGGGCCCCCTGGTGCTTGGGGGCGGCCCGCGCGGGCGCCGCAGGCCTGCCTGCCACTCACCTGGGATCTCAGGTCTGGTGCGGAGCGGGCCACACTGTGCCGTCTCTCACAGCCCCCCCTGCATCTGCTCCACCTTTGAAACCAAGTCTGACCCCGACCCAGGTGCCAGCTGCTCACGCTTCCCAGTGTTACCCAGGCCTCTTCCTGCTTCACCCCAGGGCGGTACCCCTCCTCAGACGGTGCAGTGAGCCAGGGCCCGGGAGCCCAGGGCTGGAGGGCCCGCCCTCCCAGTTGTGTGGTCACAGGCCCTCAGGGGCCCCGGGTGAGCTGCCGCGGGAGGGGGACGCTGTGCCCACCGCCAGGGGTCAGGTGGCAGGTTTGGCAGTGGCGGTTGGTGACGTTGGAGCAGGGACTGGGGGAGGGTGGAAGAGGGGTGATACCCCTTGTGCGGGGCGCAGTCCTTCCAGTCTCGGTCAGTCTTTGAAGAGCGAGATTTTGGCTCTAGCGTTTGGTGCCCTGCGGGGCTCTCACCGTGTGGAGGGAGCAGCAGTGAAGGGGACGCGGTGTCACTTCGGTCCTGACTCTGCAGCAGGGCCAATGAGGACGGTGGCTGTGGGCAGGCTGCCTCAGCCCTCGGGCCTGACGGGCCAGCCCTCGGAGGTGCAGGCAGGTCCGTCCGAAGGGGCCAGTTGGGAGCTTGTCAGGCCCTGCGGCTCCCACCGCCTCTGTCAGAGCTGTCAGCTCTGCCCTGGTGGCGTGAAAAACTCCGCACACAGCGGCTGTGCACAGCGGGGTTCCTATGAAACTCTCGGTAGAGCAGCCCGCTGTGGCCGGGGCCCCCCGTGGGCGGTGGGCTCCCACTGGTGGGCCATGGGGCTTTTAACTCATGGGACGCCTGACCCTTGAGTTGGGAGCACTGGCCTTGTGTCCCTTAAACGTCCGGGGGAAAACGACAGCAGCCAGCACAACAGCAGCTGTCGGAGTGAATGAGTCTAAATGGTACCCGTCTTCGTCAGATCAGCAGAAGAACGTGTTTGGTGGGCCCGGAGTTTTAGCGATTAGTTCTCCTGTGCAGAGCGATGGAAAAGGTGGGAAACTGCTGGCGAGAGGAGCGGGTTTCACCCGTCGGAGCCGGGACTTCCTCGGCCGCGTCTGGTGGGAGCGGCCCTGACTCAGGAAGCAGGGGCCGGCGCAGGGAGGCAGGCGGGCCGCGCGGGGCTCCTGCAGTGTGTCCTGGGTGGCGTCGGGCCGTCTGGCCTCGCGCGCACGGGGGCTCCGGCCGAGTGTGGGACAGGAGGCCGGTACGGTCTGTGTCCACCAGCAGGTGCCCGTCCTCAGCGTCCCCGTGTCCGGGTGTGTGCACGTGTGTGTCTCTGTGTGGCTCACAGGGCGGGACTTCTCCCAGGCTCTGTGCACGGAGCCAGGAACCCGAGCAGGGTGGGAGCTCAGGCGAGGGCCCAGGAGGCCCTGCAGCTGGGCGTCCGCTTCGGTCCATGTGTGGGGCCTGGCCTGTCACTGGGTCCCTGAGCCCTCTTCTGGCAGGGGCTCAGGTCAGCCTGCCCCCTTATGGGGTCTAAGGCAGCATGTGTGCCCCGTGTCTGTAGCTTGGGCCGGGGGTGGAGCTGTCCCTTCTCTGTGCTTAGCTGGTGCCGCTGGCCCCCAGGACAAAGAGGAGTCACCTTGGGTGGCCCTTCTACAAGTGCCACGGGCCTTGATTGGGCAGTTGTCACGGTGGTTGTGGTGGGCGCTGTGGTCCCCACACATCGTCTCTGCGGCCGCCTCTGGGTTCCGGCCAGCCCCACTGTGACTGGTGCCCCAGTGCAGGGCAGGGTGGGGGGCCCGGGGAGAAGGCTCCGGGAGCGGCACAGGTGTGCAGCCACGCCCAGCCCTGGGACCCCGGGACCCCGGGGTGGGGGTGGGCTCCACTGTGAGCAACACTCACTTCCCTCGTTTGGCCGGAAGCCAGGGTCCGGGAGACAGCGCCCCGTCTTTCTCAGGAATAGGGCTCCGTCCGATGAGGGCTGGGGTGTGGACTGTGTCAGCTGGCCTGTGGTGACAGTGGGCGGGCCCCTCGACGGCTGCCTGTGGCACCAGTTTGCGCAAGTGTCCCTGGCCGGGCTGAGCCGCCTGCCTGCTGGCAGGTTGCGTGGTGCCGTGTCAGCTGGCAGGTTGCGGTGGGGACTCACGTGTGCCCAGCACGCCTCGGCACCGGCGTTTCACTTGTGGGCGCTGCCCCTCGGGGAGCGGGTGGGTGCCCTGTCATGTCACGGGTGGCAGAGTCCCGCCCTCCTGAGGCTGCCCGTGCTGGGGACGGGGTAAGGCTGGCTGGAACCCAGGTGCGCAGTCCACATGGGCCCATGTGCTGTGGCGGGACCGCGGGCCTGCCCTGCAAGGCTGGGCGGCAGCTCGTTTGTCTGAGTACGTGGCTCCCACGGTCGGGCGGCCTCACAGCCTCACGGCCCCGCTGCTCCACCCTGGTCACGCACAGTGGCTGCACCCGGCTGGCCCCTGCGCAGCAGCGTGGTCAGCGTTCAGAGTGAGGTGCGCGGGGGGAGGAAGCTTTATTAGACGGCCCCTGGGCAGGCCAAGCACGAGCAGTGAGTGACCTGGGCTCTGGTCAGGACAGGGACTTCTCCTGAGACCTGTCAGCGCAGCGGGGAGATGTGTCAGCAGGGAGAGAGGAGCCACGTGGGGGGGGCATGTGTGGCAGGGCCCCCGCGCAGACCGCGAGACGGGTGGCCGCTCCGCGAGGAGAGGGCGGCACCTGTGCAGGCGTCTCCCAGGCGAGGACGCACAGCGACACCCGTTTGTGTTCTGGGACACGCAGGCAGACCTGCTTCTGACAGATGCCACTGCGAACCCGCAGGGTGGCTAAAGTGGGGAAGTTTGACAATGCCAAGTGTTTGCGAGGATGTAGGACAGCAGACACTCTCGGGCACTTGCCACAGGAGCGTTGCTGCTTTGGAACGACCTTTATCAGAGGGGTGTGCACACCTCTCTCAGGTGTGAACTCATCGGAGCGTGCGTCAGGAGCCTTCAGAGGTGGGGACGGACCCTTTGTCGTGAGGACTGCTGGCCGCCCTTGTGGCTGCGATCGGCAGGCTGAGTTTCGTTCGTCCGTGACAGTCACTCCTGTTCTGTGCTACCAGATGAGCCAGCTCTCGGGTGGAGTGCTGAGTTCAGTGAAGTGGCCAGAGAACACGTGTGGTGTCTGCACGGAGTGGGGGGGGGCTCGTCCCGGGGTCTTGCAGAGGTGGACAGGGAGCGTGAGCGCTGCCCGTCAGCCTGACACTGTTGCGGGTCGGGGGACAGCGCGCGCCCCACGGCCCGGCCTGTCTGGGGCCGCGTAAGACGCGCTCGCTCTTCTCCGGGAGGCCCCGTGCGTTAGCTCTGACCACATGTCGCACTGTCCGTGTGTCTCCTCCCCCAGGGCTACCTTCCCGCCAACGTGGACCGCAGACCGGCCACCCTGCAGCGGAAGCGGCGGGAGTACTTCGCCTTTGTGGAGCACTACTACGGCTCCAGGGAGGAGGATGCGCACCGGGACACCTACAGGCAGGTGGGCGCCCTCTGCTCCCGCACGTGGGCCCGGGGCCCGCTGCCCGGGCGGTGGCTCGTAGGAGGACCTGTTTCGTCTCCCTGGTCCCCGGTGGGGCCACAGCCTGCATTTTCTGATAAAAAAAGGAACTTGGAGACATGTAACTGATCTGTAATTCACAGCACGGGGCCTGTTCCCATCACTCCCAGGCCAGGGGCACGGCCGCTTGGTCCCTGGGGGCACCGATGTGAGATAGACCGTGTTGGGGTTCGCCCAGGGGAAGGTCATCTCCCGTGCTCTGGCCGCCCACCTCACTGGCGGGGAGGCAGGGCTGGCTTCGGTGGTGACTGTGTTCCCGATCCCCCCCCATTAGGGGACACTGGGAGCCGTGTCCCCTAATGCCCCCGCATGCTGGCTCCCGGCCCCGGGACAGTGTTCTCACCGAGTGGTCCCACGCCCTCCTTCCGTGCTGCCTGGGCCGCTGGTCTCTAGGCTCCCCTGCGGGAGGACTAGATAAGCCCCCGTTCATTTGAGACACAGCCCCACATTGAAGAACCGGGCGGCGTGTGGGCTCTCGAGTTGCCGACGCACCTGCGTGAGGACGTGCAGGTCCCTCCGGGCCTGGGGGCCGTTTCCTGGGGCGGAGGCCACTGTGGGGTGGTCGTGCGGGGTGTGGGGGCAGGTGCGGTGCCAGCTTAGGCCCCGATGGCTCATCGGCTGCCTCTCGCTTTGCACGTGGCTCCCTCTGCCAGGTGGGGACTTTATTATGATTCTTGTGTCCAACAGAGGTTTTTAAATGCTCCTGTGAGAAGTGCCCTGGGTCCCCCAGAGACTTGGTGGCAGGGAGAAGGTGTGGCCCGGGCTCCAGGAAGAACCTGTCATCGCTGAAAACTCGGGCGCTGCCGATGCATTCCGGCTGCTCCCACATCAGGGGCTGGAAGTCAGCGTTTTCTGCCGGCGTGGATTTGTCCCCGAGCAGCTGAGGGCTGGCCCTGTTCCTGGCTGCATGGCAGCTGCTCAGCGAGCAGTTGGGCCTGGCGGTTGGGCCAGGCCTCAGGCCCCTCAGGGGGCGCGCACGGGCCAGGCTGTGTCTCAGGGAGCAGGTTTGGGCCAGTGTCGGCTCACTGTTGTCGGTGTCGCCGTTTTAATCATAAGGCCCGAGTGACATTTGTCATCTTCTGTCTTTTTCTCTTCCACCTCCAGATCCACATAGACATCCCGCGGATGAATCCGGAAGCATTAATACTTCAACCCAAAGTGACAGAGGTAAGGGCGGGTCCGGAGGTGCCTGCAGGGTGGTGGGTGCCGCTGTCCAGCAAAGTGGCGGGTGCTGTGGAGGCGCTCCGCCCGCTGCCGACAGGGCATCACCGCCGACGGGGCCCTCCCCACGCTTCAGACGGCCCGACCGTGGGGCCGGGGCCTGCAGGCCGTGCGGCTGCAGCGTTGTGGATGCGCAGACGCACTCCCGGCCGCCTGACCCCGGCCGCCCCGTGGGGCTGCTCCGTGTCCCCACCCTCTCTCGGCACCTGCCCCGTCCTGACTTCCGTCTGTGACTCCCCGAGCCCACCGATCCGGTGCGTGCCGTGCGGTGTGTGCCGCGTGGTGCGTGCACGTGACGCAGAGAGAACGATGACCTGGGGCTGCGTCGCCCCTGCTCGGCCTGGTTCCTGCAGGTGGCCGTTTGCTCTCTGCCTTATTTCTCGCCGTTCGGCCGTCTTTCCCGCAGCCTTGCTCCTGCTGCTGCGCCCTGGGGTCTCGTCTGGGGTTTGCTCCAGGGACCAGGCTGCCTGGAGCTCGTGTGGACATTTACGCGTCAGACTGACCAGTGGTTCCCCAGGGCTCTGATGGGGGTGACATCACCGCGGCGCTCGGGCGACATGCCTGCTGGGTGGGAGTCCGGGGTCTGCGCCCACCCCCCTGGGCTCGGAGTCCTGCTGCGGGGCACCTGTGCCAGTTCTTGACGTCCAGCGTGGTCCCCCACAAGTCTCCAGTGGGGGTTCCCGTGCTCATTTCTGTCCTGACAGCGGACGCAGTCACACACCTCATCACGTGCTCCCGGACTCCCTTGGTGGGCCCTGTCTTTGGCCTGTTTGATTGGCCGTTGATCTTCTGTGTTAGGGATTGCACCTTTTTACCGGCTGTGCACGGAGGCAGCTTCTCCTGCCCTGCAGCTGACCTCTCCCTGTCTTTTGGAGGCTCTCAGGGGTCAGAAGTCTTCCCCTGTGCCTCGTTCGCCTTCATCTCTCCTGGCGGGCCGCGGCGGGCCCTGCTCAGAAGTCTCTTCCTGCTCCACCTGAAGGGTTAGCCTTTTGCCCCTCGCCCCGTCTGTGAGCATCAGCGGTGCTGCGGGGGTGCGGCTCAGCTTGCTCCTCTTGTCCGTGACCCAGCGTCACTGGTGGGGGGCATGTCCGGGCCCCACAGGTGTGTGGCTCACCCTTGAGCAGAGCTGGTCTTGTGCTCTCACTTCTCCCTGGTGCTCACCTGACCTTCCCCAAGGCCACGCCCTCTGATCGAGTCCACCTCCCGGGGAGTCTCAAGTCCTCCGCAGGTGTCCACCGCCCACCCCTTCCTCTCCACGGCGGGGGTGTGGTTGCAGGGCTTGGCTGTCCCACGGATGTCGGGGGGTCAGAGGCCCGCGTCTCCCATCTGCTCTTAGGGTCTGTCTGACTCCTGATCCGGTTGCGGGGAGTCTGTCGGTGGGTGTGGGAGAATCAACCTCCGTGTGAACTTTAGTCTCCATTTTCACGGGCACGCTAATTCTCCACTTTAAGGCCACTTTTAACGTCTTTCACTGAAGTGTGAAAATTTGCCCTGGGAGAAGTCTTATATGTTAGGTTTTTTTCTTAGTCATCATATACCTTGTTATCGTTATAAATGGTGTTTCTCTGAAGTTGAAGTTTTCCTGTCTGAAACACCTTTCTGTCTCGGTTGCTCCAGGAAGTGCACTCCCACATGTCGGCATCTCTTGTCTTTGCACTGGTTCCTTATCAGAGCGGAAGCAATTGGCAGGGCCCAAGGAGAAAGCAGGTTTTCTGCAGAGCTGGCAGTTCCGACATAGTCTCCTCGATCGTCCTTTTCCAGGGTCGTGCGTGTCGTGCCTGGGAAATGATCGATGGCCGCTCTTCTCACAGTGGAAAGTAGCGTCTGCCGCCGCTGCTCGGTTTGTTTTTTCGGTTTTCCTAGCGCTGGACACGTTCCTTGCAGAGCTGGCCCCTCGGTCTCAGCGGGGACGGCCACTGGTTCCCGTCAGCGACCTGCTTGTCTGGGATGGCTGGGGACCTCGATCCCACTGGTCGGATGCGCCTGTGTCCTGGCGGCGGGCCCCTGTCCTTTGTGATGGCTCCTCCGCTCCCGTGGCCGCCCTGGGCGCCGCAGCCTGTCCCGGCCACAGCGGGGCAGCCCAGCGCTGACTAGGACAGACATCTGGCGCACGCGCCTGGGGCTCTGCAGCTGGCTGAGCGGGCCAGGGCTGAGTGGGGCGCAGCCTCATGGGGGGACGTGCGGTCGTGAGGAAGGACTGGGAAGAGTGTGGAAACACTGGTCGGGTGTTAGCCAGGAGGCGAAACCAGGGTGTGGTTTCTGCGTGTGGAGGCAGCGTGTGCCTGCACCTGTGATGCCGAGGGCACACCCACGCTGCTGGGTTCACGCGCTTCGGTTTCACCTCCGGTGTGAGCTGAGGCTGTGAACTGGTTGCTCCTCTGCCTGGAGCCTGCCTCGAGGTGCAAGCTAGCTGCGTAGCCCCCTGCATCACGCTTGCATCCCCCTGACAGCGCTGACGAGGCCCGTGGAGAGTGCACGCCTTCCCTTTGGAGCCGGCACCCAGTGGCAGGCACAGAACCAGACGCGAGCTCTGAGTCTGTTGTGCACACAGGTGCACGTCTGACTGTGTACGTGTGCGCAGTTGTGTGAGTGTGTGTGTGGCCTGGGGTGGTGTGCCCCAGGGCGGACCCCCTGTCTGACAAGGTGGGGGCGGGTGGGAGTGATGGCACAGAGGCCGGGCGGGGGGGCGCTGCAGGGGAGAGGGGCGGCTGCCGGTGGAGGTGCGCCCCCGTCGCTGGCCGAATGGTGAGTGGTGGGGGGACCTGTGTGAAGGGCAGGTGCCTGAGGGGTCTCCCTGGACGGTGGTGACCTTCTCGTGACTCAAAAGTGCCTGGGGCTCAGAGACACCGAGACGGACTGGCGGCTGTGGGGCGTGGGGGGCGGGGGTGGGGAAGGGGTCGCGATGAAGTCAGCTGTCCTGGGGCGTGCCGCGCGGCAGGACCGCTGCAGGTGACCACGCCGTAGTGAAAGTGCCATCACTAGCAAACCAGGTGTGACTCTGAGGACGGGGCTGCCCAGCGTCAGTCACGGTGGAGGGGGCCGTGTCATGTGCAGAGGTGGTGACGTGACCTCGTGTCAGTTCTGCCCCCGTTCAGCAAGTTCGTCTGCCTGACGAGGGGGCTCAGGGCCCGCGTGCGTGCGTGTGTTCAGCCGCCATCCGTCTCCTCACCACCCACCCCTCACCCCCCCACCCCGCCTGTGCACCCCCCCTTTCTTTCAGCCCAGTGTCCACCTGCCCCTTCTTGTCCTCTGCTGACCCCTCCGTCTCTGTGCCCCTCAGGAGCTGCTCGCGGGCGGACCGGGGCCCGGGGCCAGGGCGGGGGTGTCTGTGGGGGCCTGCACGGGCGATGGGGCTGAGCCCCGCAGTGGGTAGATGTTGCACTTGCTTGTGGGTCAGTAAGAAGTAGGATTGTTAGAACTTTAAGAAGTTGAAATGGCAGTGGATCCTGTGTGTTTTAACGTCGGCAGCAGGGAAGAGCCCACCGTGTCTGCTTTAAGTAGAGGAAGGCATTTGGGGTCCCCGTGAGCCTGCTCTGACTTTAGCCTGTGTTTGTCCCTGCAGATTTTTGAGCGGATACTGTTCATATGGGCCATACGCCACCCTGCCAGCGGGTACGTGCAGGGCATCAACGACCTGGTCACCCCCTTCTTCGTGGTCTTCGTCTGTGAACACACAGGTAAGGCCCCCCCGGGTGCGCCCCTTGCAGGCAGCAGCCTCGTGCCGGAGAGTCGTCAGGGGGTCTGCCGTCGTCGGTGACAGCCGGTCACAGCAAACAGCGGTTTTCTGTGGGTGCCAGCTGCAGAAGCCTCTTTGCCGTGCGCCTGACTGTGGGGGTCCCGGGGGGCAGCGTGTGACTGCGGGGGTCATGGGGGCTGGTATGTGCCTGACTGTGGGGGTCCCGGGGGGCAGCGTGTGACTGACTGTGGGGGTCCCGGGGGGCAACGTGTGCTGTTAACACCTGTCCTCAGCAGTACCCAAGAAGACATGTGCCACACCCGGGTGACTTTTGAACTGGGCGACCCGACCTCCGGCCCCCAGGGCCGTGAGTGCTGTGTCTGGCGGGTGCTGTGCGTACCGGCGGAGGCCGGAACCTTCTTGACCGCGTCTCTGCGTCATTCCGCCGTCTCTGCCTGGGGCACGCTGCGGCGTCCAGTTTTCGGGAGGGTCCAGTGCGTGCAGAGGGCCGTGTCTGCTGGGGGTTCCGGGGGGGCCGTGCTGCTGCCGTTCACTCCTGCACGGGCTTCCTCCCACCTGTGTCGGGTCGGCCCGCCGTCACCCAGCGTTCCCCGTGTTGGGCGGGGTCACGCTCCATAAACCCCGATAGTGCCGTCAGGGCTCCGCTGCCCACTGCACTGGCGAACAGGACAGCGGCGAGGCGGGCCTCCCCGCCCCGGCTGCAGTATTTCCACGTGCAGCCGCCCGGAACCGGACCCGTGAACCTGCCACCATGGTGCGTGCTGGCGTCCCAGCGTGACTGCAGCCTGCGCCCCAGGCTGGGAGACCCGGCGTCCCGGGCGAGGACGGTCCTCTCGGAGGATGGGAGCCTGTCAGTGCGGCGTGTTTGTTGCCGCCCCCGCCACGCCCTGTCTTTGCCCACAGTGCCGCGGCAGGTCTCCTCCTCACCGAGCCACTCAGGAGGCCTGTGGCTCCCCCCAGCGCCCTGAGCCGCACTAGGCCGCTCCAAGGGCTTGGCCTGCCCGCGTCCTCCCCTCACCGATGGCTGGTGGAGACGCGCTGGCCACCCCGGGGCCACGGGCCCTGGTCAGCAGACTTCAGAGTCCTTGGCTGGCAGGAGGTCAGCTGACAGGCGATTAGAGAGTTGACGGCCCGTGTTAGACATTTAATCAACGTGGCAAACGGGTTTGTCAGCTGCTTTGCCGCCGTCCTGCGTGGCACGGCCCCGGGCCGCCCTGAAGGTGTGAACCCGGGTCAGCAGCAGGGCGGGACTGAGGGACCGGGGACGTGGTGGGGACTGTTCGGAGGGAGACCAGCAGAGAGGGTGGAGCTCAGCAGGGCCTGGGGCTCAGACCGCGGGTGGCCTGGGGGCCGCAGCTGGGCATTGGGGCTGGGGGGCTGGCTCCAGAGGGCGAGGCCTGGCGCCCCGTCCTGCATAGCCTGTTGCGGGGGCCGTGAGGTGTGAATTCCTTGGCCCAGGTCCTGACGGTGGCCGTCCCGCCTGCTGGGGAGCAGGCAGACGCGTCGATCGTCCAGCCACTGCTGAGGTGTGTCCCTGAGCACCCCAGGCGCGGACCAGGCTGTGTCCTCCCAGTTGCACCCGGCCCGTGTGGGTTTCAGAGGCAGGACAAAAGGGGTCACAGGAGTCAACTGTGGGGACAGTTTTAGGGATGGAGGGGTTAGTCGTGTCCAGTGTTCGGTGGCCAAACCTCCGGAGTCCGACTTCCAGAGTGATCTTGGTCCGCAGAGGGGCCATTTGCCCAGTCTCTGTCTTCGTCCCTGCTTCCTGCGCCCGTGGGGCCGCGGACCAGCTGGGAGAGGACTAGCCCCAGGCGTCCGCTGAGGGGAAGGGAGGGTGCTGGGGCGGCCGGGGGGGCCCGCGCGCCTTGCGCTTTGTGCCCAGGAAGTCAGCTTGCGCCCCAGTGGAACCGGGCCCCTGGGGGTCTCTGGGTTTGCCGTCCATTCAGACGCCACGGCTTTCCAACGCTTTCCCTGGGAATACTTAGCCTTGTGCGGGGTTGGGGGGGCCTGGCCAACCCCCCTCCCGCACCCCCACACTCTGCTCCCCACACTTGCCCCCCCGAGGGAGGGGTTCCTGGTCGGCGTCTGGCATCTGCCGGGCTCCATCTCGGCCCGCGGTTCGGGTGTCTGTGTGCGGTGGGCCCTCTCCCTGCCTCCTGCCCGAGCCCCAGCCTCTGAGCCTGCTGAGCCTGGTCTCCCGGCTGCCGGTCGGGAAGCGGAGTCGGTCCCGTTTCCTCTGTCCAGGCTCTGCTGGGCATGTGGGCCCTGCGTCAGGGCCTGGGCTGCGGGGGGGCGGGGGGGGGCGGGGGGGGGCGCCTCCCGCCTGCAGCCTGTGCTGCGTCTTCCAGCCTGTCGCCCGGCCTGGGCCGCGGTTCCTGCCGTGCGCAGCCGAGTCGGGCGAGCCCCGGGCCCTCCCTCTGAGTCTTTCCCGGCAGGCGCCCCCCTGGCCTGGCTGCGCCGCGCTCCCGTGTTGTGAAGAAGGCTCCGTGAGGCCACCCCGCTTCTTGCACGGAGCGGCCCCCTGTTGCCGGGTTTCCTCAGGCCCCCGCCCGCCAGGCCTGGTGCGGTTTGTGAGGACGGCCCCTGTTCTTCAGACGGGGGCTCTCACACTCCCGAGCAAACCGTGTCGCCCTTGGCTTGGAATTCAGGACCAGTGTTCTGTCCTCTGGAATCGCACAGTCTAGGCGGAGAATTATGTTTTAGTTTTGCCATGTATTTTCTCATAGTAGAAAATGAAGTGTGTGGTGGGGGTAGAAATGGGAGGGAGGCGGGGGGCTGCAGGGGGTGGGCTGGGGTGGGAGTAAATGGCAGAAAACTGTACTTGAACAACAATTAAAATTTGAAAGAATATTAAAAAAAGAAAAACAAAACAAAACAAAAAATGAAGAAGCACCTCCCCGTCTTCATTTAGGTTTAGGCTGGATTCTAAGCAGCACTCGGGACCACGGCTCTGGGCTTCCGCGTGTGGGTGGGGCCTGGGGAGGTGAGGGGTGATTCTCATCATGGCGTGTGTGAGCTCCGATAGATTGGATTTTACGGGTCATTTTCTCCTAATATAATTACTCTCAAAGTCCGATACGGAAAGAATCTGAGATAAACAACGCACGTACTCACGGACCTGACTGTCTACTTGTATATTCTTGGTTATGAGTCAGAACTTCAAAAGTGTGGGTGTTTTTAACCACGTTAGTTTTGTCCAGAGAAGTCATTTCACCATCCCGGTCACAGAGGCTGGGGTGGTTGGCAAGGCAAATAGCTTGGGTGGGGATGAAGCCGGGAGCCTGAGTTGGCCCTGGGACCCGCTCCGTCTGCAGGGTGCAAGGTGTGAGAGGGGGGGTAAGAGCTGGGGCTGGTTTCTCGTGACTGTGTGCGGTGAGAGAGGCTGTCCCGCCGATGCTCGTTTGCGCCTGTGGCACGTCGATCGGTCCACGTGGTACAGGGACCGTGGCTCTGCAAAGCACATCTGCTGTGTGGCTCCCTCCGGTGTCCCTCTGCCCTCGGGCACTGGTGTCCCCGGTCAGTCGCAGAAGCACTTCAGGCAGAAACCAGAGCACCGAGTACAGAGGTTTGTGTGGCAGTCCTGGCTCCACGTGGGGGAGGTGGGCGTGGGGGCTGGGCGGTGCTGGCAGATCAGCGCTGCAGGGGGGTCTGCTGGCGGCAGCCCCAAGTGCCCGTGAGGTGCCCTGTGCTCGCAGAGCCGTGGCTCGGAGGTCGTCCTACGGTCTGTCTAAAAACCTGCTGGTGCCGATCAGAGGAGCAGACTCACCGCTAAAAATGGAATCCCGTGCGGTGCAGGTGCAGGGCCAGGGCTGCTGCTGGAACGTCCTGCCGAGCCGTCAGTGCTCTTCTCCACACGGCAGTGGTCGCATTACGCACGCGCAGTTCACAGTTACTGCTTTTTCGTAGTAAGCAAGCGTTTTCCGAAGTCGTTAAACATTAAACATGGTTTCTTTTTGAAAAGTAGTAACACACAACCTCCAGTAAGAGGCAGGAGAACTGGACAGAAGGTGGACCAGGAGCTGCGAGGGAGGCTGAGCAGAGTGGACACCAGCTGGACCTCCGGGCCGTCTGCAGAGCACCGCACTACACGGCAGCGGGGCACACGTCTGCGCACACGTGTGGCCCACAGAGCAGGCCTGCGCACGTTGGAGCAGCGGGGGGGGTACATGAAGCATGTTCTGTGACCGCAGTGACATCAGGTCCGATGTCAGGGGCAGGAGGGGAGGCGAGGGTGTCCATAAGCCCGTGCAGATGGCAGACTACAGCCACAGGAAGTGTCGTGTCAGAGGAGAACGTCAGGGGCAGCTGGAAATCACTTTGGGATGGATGAAAACAAACACAGCCAACCCAGACTCCTGGGCGGGGCCAGAGCCGGGCCTCTGGGGAGACCTGCAGCTGCGAGTGTCTGTGTGATGAGAAAGGCTCAGACTGTCCACACTGCAACGGCAGCCCCGTGCGGCGCGGCCCGGCTCTGCCCCACACCGGACGGGCCCTCCCGGGCATTCGGCGGAAGGAAGCCCAGGCCCAGCGTGGGAACGAGTCAGACTGCCTGTGTCTGCAGATGGTGTGACCTGAGCCCAGAAAGCCCAGAGGGCTCCCCTAGGAAGCCACAAAGCCCCACGCAAGATCGGGACACAAAAATCGGTCGGGTTTCTGTACTCTTGCAACATGTGATACAAAAACGAAATGGTAAAAATAGTTCCTCTTACAGTAAAGCAGGTACAAATTCAGCAAAAAACTGTAAGATTTGTATTCCGAAACCCAAAAAGCCTTGTTGGAGTGGATTAAAGGAGATCTCAGTGAGGAGGGCCCGGTGTCCGTGCGTCGGGAGGAGCCGTGGCGTGCCGGTGGCGGCCTCCCCCAGCTGCCTGAGGACGCGCTGCAGCCCCGGGCAGAGCGGTGGCGGGCTCTGTGGCAGAAGTGGACCCATCTGCCTGCCAACGTGCACGGAAGTTCAAGGGCTCCAGGCTGAAGAGCCGTCAAAAGAACAGTGTTGGCGGATGCCCGCTCCATGGTACCACAATTCACCGCACAGCCGCAGTGACACGGGCATTGTCGTCCTGGCCGGCGGGCAGCTGCGCGGCTCAGCGGCACAGACCCGAGTCTAGAGACGGCCCTTCCTTTCGCTCATGCGAGCTGAGCTCTGACGGGGACCCTTCCACCAGGGGAGGTCGTGTTCAGCAGGTGTGCTGAGCGCCTAGATGTCGGCGAAACATGTGAGAGCTGGACTGTAAAACTCGTACAGGAAGGCAGAGGGGTCCGTCCTCGTGACCTTGGGTTGGGTCAGGCTTTCTTAGGTGCAACACAACCAAAAGTGGCAAGAAGAAAGGAGGTAAATCAGAGTTTTCGTGGAAATGAAAATGCTTGTGTTGTGAGTGCTGCATTAGAGAGAATGCAGGCACGTCTGCGCAGTGGGAGGAGCTTTGGCAGATCGCGCATCCAGTAACAAGTGCACACCCGTGGTAACGAGGAACTCATGTAACTCAGGCAGTGAAAAGTGGGCCAAGTGTTGGAGGAGACATTTCTGTAAGGAACGCAGACAAGTGGCCTGTAGGCACGTGAAATGATGCTCGGCACCACCAGTTCCTGTGGGAGGCAGGTCAAAACCACGGCGAGACGGCACTCTGCTCCCACTGGGGACCTGTGGTCGGAGCCGGGACAGCAGGGCTGGCCAGGGCCGTGGACCGGAACATCCCATGCGCTGCCGGCGGGTAAACTGGCGTGGCGGCCGTGGCCGGCAGCCTGGGTTCCATCACCGTCCCGCGTGGGGTTCCGCTGTGAGAACGTGCACCGGGCCCTGCCCAGGACAGCCCACAGGGAGCAGCCTTGCCCCCAGTGTCCCTCGGCTGGTGGGTGTGTCAGTGAAGGGCCACAGGCCCGGAAAGCGGGACAGAACTCTGTTATCAGCAGGGAGGAGGGCAGGCCTGAGGCACACGCTGACACGGATGAACCTGGGAAACGTCATGCTAAGTAAAGACGCAGTCACAGGCCACGCGGCGTGTACTCCATCTACAGGAACCGTCTAGAACAGGCAAGCCCGCGGAACATGGGTCAGTGGACGGAGTGGGGGGACAGAGCGCCCTAAAATTAGGTTGCGGGGATTGTCACCCAGCTTCGGGATGCGCTGGAGAACGGCCGCATCGTGTGGCCGGGGAGTGGCTTCCCAGGAAAGCTGCTCACAAAGAAAGCGGGCCCTGTCCGTGCCGGCCGGGCTGCCGCACCACACTCCGTGGACCGGGCTGCCTGTCATGGCGTGAACTGCGCCTCCCTGTGCGGGAGGCCGGGAGTCTGAGGGTGGCCCAGCGGCACGTTCTGGTGGGACGGATCTACAGCGGCAGGTGGCGGGCAGGGCTCATGCCGCCTTCCGGGATGCAGGGTGGGCCTGGAGCACCGGCCCGGCGGTTGGCCCGGTGGAGGCGGGCCCCTTGCTCTGCAGGGCTGCCCATGTGTGTGCCCGGCAGGTCGCCAGCTGGCTTTTCCAGTGTGAAGACCGGCTTTGTGGGGGCTGGCTGGGAAGATGTTGGTCCTCCCTGTTCCCAGCCTGGGCCGGAGGCCTGAGCTGCTCCCTGCAGCAGGAGCGCCCTCTCGTGCTGTGCCCGGCACCCCGGCACCCGGCCAGACACCTTGTTGAGAGACCCGGTCCAGGCCCCGGGCCCATGTGCCGCTCCCGTGAAGTAGCAGTCATGGAGCCGTCTCTTTTGCTGTGGTTTTTCGTTTTAACTGGGTTTTCTCACCCTTTCCAAACGCGTCTTCCTGACTCCTGGAGGCCCCCAGCTCCCCACTGCTGCCGGTTTCTCCGGGAGCTCTGGGGGCTCCCTGGCGGGTCACCAGACACGGTGCCTCTGGCCCACTCTTCTGGTCGCTCAGCTAAGCCACCCATGTCACGCCTCTGAGCGTTTGCTTCAATAGTAAGAACTGAGTGAGAATTCAAGTGGGATTCAAAATACATTAATACACAAGAGCCTTGGGGGTCCAGGAGGTGCCCGAGCGACCCTGCACGTGTGACCTGCGCAGCACCCGGCAACAGGAAGGTGCTGTCTGCGGGGCCCGTGGGAGGTGCGTCTCCCCCGGCACGGCGCTCGCCGGCCCTCAGCCGCGTGCTGCCCGGGAACCGCGCTTGCTGTTACTCTGTAAGTAGAGCGGTCCCCGGTCCTAGAAAGGCAGGTCACTGTAGTTCGCAAGGATGCCGTTCCCGCATGGCCGGTGAACGGGGGGACAAAACCCTGTGTCCAGGCCGACTCCTAACGGGATCCATCCTGGTCCACAGGTGCAGTGCCGGGTGGCGCCAGCAGGGGGCGCACTTGGCTGCGCTGCCCAGCGTATGGGCTGGGAGATGGCACCGGCTGGGGTCAGAGCAGGGCTCTGATGGAGAGACGGGTGGTCGTTGAAGTGACAGCCCTGGTGGGAGCTGCTCACCGTGTCGGGCTGTGGGTCCGTCTGTCCGTTGCCCTGGTGTGTGTCCTGGTTCCCTTTCGTGCGCCGATCCCCTCCTGCGGGGCAGCTCTCCTCCCGCCCCCTCTGCTCTGTCCCTGTGTCTCAGCACCTGAGCTTCACCCACCTGCTCGTGTCGGGCTTGGTGGGGGTGGGGGTGGCTGGACTCCACGAGGAGTGTGGCCCGAGGCCGTGACGGCCATCTGGCCTCCGAGTCCTCAGCCCGGCCCGTGGCTTGGCTGCTTCCGTTCTGTGGGTGACTTGAGCTCTTTCCTCTTGAGAGAGACACGCAGGACGGTCTCCAAGCCTTGGATCCCCTGACGCACCCGCCTTCCACGGCAGCCGTGAGGGGGTGTGCAGGGCCAGGCGGGCCAGCCGTCTGGGAGGTGTCCTCCGGCGGGTGCCCGGACGAGGGCTGGAGTTTCAGAGGCAGGGCAGGGTGACGACGCAGCAGGCCCAGAAAGAGAGCGGCCGCTCGTCCTTGGAGGGTGTCTTCCGTGAGAGAGAGAGGACGTCGGGCCTGTGAGCGGAGAAGCTTCATCCGTGGCCTGGCGTGTCTGTGGACAGGCGAGGTGGCAGCTGCGGGCTCTCTTTCCCTTCGGTCGTTCGCTTCCAGAGCAGGACCCGGATGGGGACCAGGGGCGCTCGTGTCTAAGGAGCCCCGGAGGAGCTGCTGCTGAGTGGCGTCCTTGCAGGTGGACGGACTCCGCGTGATGGGCCCGCGTCCCGAGCTCCCTCCCGCGGGAGAGGCGCAGGCTCGGCCCATTGCCTGCCTGCCGCCAGCCTGCCCAGCTCAGGAAGCCGCCGATGCGGCGCAGGGGGGTCCCCTCCCTGGGACCGGTGTCCCTGTGGGGTAGCAGCAGCGACTGCTGACCACAGGAGGACGCGTTTGCAAGGGAGCCCACGCCTGCTGCAGGAGACCCCGGGGACAGGCAGGGGCTGCCTCTCGTGGTTGGACCCTGCGAGGCCACGGCTGCCAGGTATGGGCGGCGTGGCAGCTTGTTTCCTGGGGGCGACTCCGCCCACGTGCCGGGCCAGCACTCGCACAGAGACACGCGCCCACACGTAGGTGCGCACGCACAGTGCTGTGTCCGCGCATGCAGGGCAGACTGCTCTGCTCAGGCCCGCGGCCTGTGCACGTGCCCTGTGGGAGTCGGGGCCCGGGGCTCGCCGGCCCAGCCCGCCCTCAGACCGCAGGCCACAGTGAGGGGAGGCCTTTTCACAATGCCCGTCCTCCCAGCGAGGGCCAGTCACTCCACCCGATGTGCTGAGCAAGGGGACTGCCCTGAGGTGGCCCCAGGGCCCAGCACGCCAAGGGCCCGAGAGGTGACACCCGCTGGTGCTGCCGGGGGCCTGCGGGGCGTGGGAGCCTTTGGGAAGGTGCTGGTGTCTGGTCTGGAGGGGGGTGTTGAAAGAGCAGGTCCCTGGGGGCGGTGGGTGGAGGGTCTCGTGCGAAAGTGCTGAGCGCAGGTGGAGGCAGCAGTGGGGATTTGGGGAGACCGGCTGGGTCGTTGGGTCACAGAGCCAGTCTGGGTGGGTGGTGACGGGTGGTGCCCTGGTGGCTGGCTTTGACCAGCTGGGAGCAGACCTCCGAGTGTGCTGATGGGCTGGGCACAGGTGAGGGGGGCCGGCTGAGGACGTCCCGAGCTTTGCCCTCACCCACGGGAAGGCGGGAGCCGCCACTGCCCCAGAAGGTTGATGGAGACCCCTCTCCAGGTCCTTGTGTCCACCGTGAAATGCAGGACTCTCCCTGGGGCAGGTGGCGGGGAGGCATGTGGCCCATGGGCTCCACTTTCCGGCCGGGCTGTGAGCTGCTCCTCTCTGTTTTCCGTGTGAGTTCAGTGTGTGGTGGCGGGAAGTTCCGAGGACCAAGGAGACGGAGGCAGTGGTCGCTCGTTCACTGATGTCACCCCCAAAGACACGCACCAACGCCAGTGCAGGGGGATGCCGATGTGAGTGCTGGCGTGGAGTGCTTCGGCCTGCGGTGCTCGGCCTGCTCCCTTGGACTAGAGCCCCGACCCCGTGCCCAGCGGTGTCGGAGACGCTGGAGCCCGGAAGACGCCATGTGGTGGAGAACCCTCCGGCGCCAGAGAGCCTTGGGCGAGCGTGCGGTGTCTTCCTGGGTGCGTTCGTCTGCCTTCCCCGGGCCGCACGCCGGCTGGGCCCGGGGCCCAGGTTCCTGAGTCTCCCCCGGAGACACCGCTGCCTTGGAGCGTGACAGGGCCGGCCTCCCCTGAGCGAGATGGTGCGTGTGCCGGGCTGTGAGTGTGGGCCCACAGGGTGTCCGTGGAGGAGCGGTGGGTCACGCTAGGCCAAGGAGCAGCACCAAGGAGCTAGGCCAAGCGTCGCCCAGGAAGGGACCGTGCCGGTGAGTGTCGGGACGGGTCTGGACAGGCCAGAAGGGCCTTCCCATGGAGAAGCCTTGGGCTGGGCCGAGGGGCTTCGATCGGATGGGGTGCTGTGCAAGAGCGGTTTCAGTTGGGGAGCAAGGTGGCTGGCCGGTTTATCGTCCAGGGCCTGAGTCATCGGCCCCCTCCTCCGGGAAGCCCTCCTCGCCTCCACTCCTGGGCAGGACGGGCTTGCCCTCCTGGGAGGCCAGCGTGCCGTGGCCTCTTTCCACCCAGCTTTCAGCCTGCGTGTCATGGTTGCCTCCCAGGTGACCTTGTGTTGGGTGTCATCCCCTGGTCTCTCAAGTCCCTGCTTTCCCAGATTCCCAGAAAGGCCGTTAATTCAGTTGTGTGGTTGTGGTGGCGATGCGGTCGTCTCGAAGGAGAAGGAAAGGGCCGTGTGTGGTGTTCGGTACGCGGCGGCCCCCAGGCGCCAACCCTGAGACAGCAGGCTTGGTTCCCACCCACGCAGCCCGGCACGTGGCGTGGGGGTGTGACGGACGAGGGGGAAGTGCCACGGCCAGTCCCGCGGCCCTGCTGCTCCTTGTCCTGGAAGGAAAGCCGTCCTCTGGGGGTCTGCCGCAGCCCCAGGCTCTCTGCAGAGGGCCCGCCCAGGCCAAGCCCCTGGAGCGGAGGAGAAAACGGGATTCACAGCAGCCGTGCGTGGTCGGGCGTCAGTGTCTTCACGCATGTGCAGCAGAGTGAGGTGGGTCATCTGCCCGTTGGGGATCTGACTGAAGACAGTGCCGCACAGCGTGACAGGCAGCTTCTCCACGTTGTCCCGCGTAAATCAGCAGAAATGCTTCTGCACGTTGGCGCCCCATTGAGATGGAAATGACCGGAGCCCAGTGAAGGACAGCGGACCGGAAATCCAGGGGTCCGGTCAGCTTTGGCGGTGAAGGGGTTACCTCCCAGCGTGTTCCTGAGCCACAAGACGGTATTTATAACCCGTGGCAGGAGCAGTTAAACTGACGGGTGATTAAGGAAGTTTAATAGTTGAATAATAAGGAGTGGTTCTTGACAGCTGCTTCTCTTGCTGGGAAGCGTGTTTGGTGGCTGTAAGGACAGTGTGCAGGGCGGGCCATGTGGTCGGGTGGGGTGTGCTCGCACCCGGCGCTGTGACGCGGTCCCCGGTCACGTGGTGTGCCGACAGAAATGGAGACGCCCGTTATGACTTTCTGATTTATTGTTGAAGTGGTTTGTTAATTTTGACTGACTCCAAGCAGGTTAATTAGCACACATCGATGTATTTGATTAGAAGTGCGCTGTTGTGGAGCTGAGTAGGAAAGGTCAAGCCAGTGAGTTACTTTCCAGCCACCCCAGCACCGCGTCCCGAGTTTCGATCTTTCCTGCTGCACATCGACCAGAAGGAAGTCGATGGGCAGCTCCTTAGCGTCAGCGCCGTGAGGCCGGCCTGGCCCCTCAGGCCCAGCGGCGCCCCCCTGCCCTCCCCATTCTGGGGCTGGGGGGTGTTTGTCCTCAGGATCCATTTCTCACACTTGGGAACAGCAAACGTTCAGAAAAGTTCTTTTTGGAAATGAGCAGAGATGCTGTGAAGTGGGGAACAGAAATGACTAATACACTGAAAACAAGTCTAGCTTCACAAGGAACGAGAATGCAAATTGAACCGATACCGCAGTTCTATTTTTGTCTATCAAATTAGCAAGGATTGAAACACCATCCGCAGTGCTTTGTGGCAGAGCGGAGAGTGACACCCGCCCTGTCTGGGGGAGCGGCCGCCTGGGCAGCGCCAGGGCGCCTGCCGCCTCGAGGCCGGGCTGTGGTGGGTGTCCGTCCCCAGGCCCCGAGCAGCCCCTGTCCAGCCTCGGGAAGGTCAGGCCGTTTGGGGCGCGCTGACCGCCCAGCAGCCTTGAACACGAGTCCACGAGGAACTCTCGGTGCCTGGCGGTGGCGGTTCATGCATGACAAGCCCGGGGCCTTGGTCTCCAGTCTGGTTCTGGCTCGTTAACAGGCTGCGCGTGGCTGTGGCCCGGGTTCCGGTGGTCGGAGCATCGTCCTGCCCACCAAACGCTTGCAGGTTGGGTTCCTGTCAGGGCACAGACCTAGGCTGTGAGTTCAAGTCCCTGTTGGGGTGTGTGGAAGAGGCACCTGATTGATGTTTCTCTCCTCCTGTCTCCCTTTTCTTCTCTCTCCCTCCCTCCCTTTCTCTAAAATCAGTAAAAACATATTCTCCACGAGGATTTATTGTTAGTGAAAAAGAAATTTATTCATATTTAGAGAGGGGGGAGGGAGGGAGAGAAGCACGGATGCGTGGTTGTCGCTTACGCATGTGCGCGCCCTGCTGGGGACCTGGAACGAAACCCAGGCACGTGCCCTGACTGGGAGTTGAACCAGCGACCCTTTGGTTCTCAGGCCAGCACTCAACCACTGAGCCACACAAGCTGGGGCTTCATTGGGGCTTTAACAGCCATGTGTGTATGCACGAATGCTTCTCCCAGGGAGAACTCGGCTCCCTGGGACTGGGAACGCGGCCCACGCTCGCCCCCTGGGGGTGGGGTTGCTGTGGCCCCAGAGTCTGTGACTGCGGTCCTGGAGCTGGGAAGGCGACTGGGTGCGCAGTGACTTGAGTCCCGCCCTAATCCCCGGAGGTGACCCCGCCCCCAAGGCTGCGACCTCTGTCCTCAAGGGCCTCCAGCCCCTCACCTTGGGCCCGCCCACCTTCAAACCCAGTGTCTCTCTTAACACCCGACATTCACGTTTTTTACTTTAGACCTGTTTTGCTTGCAAAGACGCCACACACGTTTGCAAAGTAAAATGAAGGTGAATAGAATTTTAAGAACGGGGTACACGGTTTGGGGTCACCGACGGGTGTTGTGCTGCGTGACAGCGACTTTGTAAAGGTTGGAAGTTGGTTTGTTCGGACGCCCGAGACGCTGTCCCAGGGTCTGTTTTTCACTTCAGAGCTCGCATCTCCTCGCCTCCTCTGCGGGGACTCGTCCCGCACTCGGGGAGGGCGGTGTGTGCCCTCACTGCCCGTTCTCCTCCCAGACGTGTGCGTTACCACTCGCTTGGCTCTCTGCTCACCGCGGCGGAGGACTTTCCTGCTCGGCCTCGGACGCTTTGACCTTGGAACGGGCTGTCAGAGGAGTTATTACTGAATGCATGTGAAAATGTCTCAGAAACTGAATTTTTAATGCTGTGGAAAACTTTCAGGTCTCTTCTAGGAATAAATGGTGTATTTAGGTTCTCTCTTATTAGGATCTGAAATGCCTGAGAAGCAATCACTTACAGTCTATTACTGATGCTAATTAACTGGAGAGGACTGAGAATATTAATTGTCTGCATCTGATGAGGCGCTGGGGCGTCAGGGACACGGGCCGCTCCTCCGCGGGCGGCAGCATCTCGGCGTCTCCGGGCCGCACGGGAGGAGGGGGAGCTGTGGGGGCCACACGTTAGGTACACCTGCCGTGCGATCATCTCACCGGGTTCTCGGGGACTTTTCGGCCCTTGCCGGGCCTCGTTCACAGCTGTCCTGGGACACCCCTGGCTAGAGCAACGGCGGTGGGCCCTGCAGAGGTGACGGCCACCCGGCCGGTGCCCCGTGTCCTTGTGCCCTGGGTAACTCCTGTCTCTCCCGTGCTCCGCAGAGGAGAAGGACGCGGACGTCGCCGACGTGTCCCGCGTGCCCGCCGACGTGCTGCGCAACGTGGAGGCCGACACGTACTGGTGCATGAGCAGGCTGCTAGACGGCATTCAGGTGAGCCCGGTTCCGGGGACGCACCCGCCGCCCTGTCACAGCTCAGGTCTCTGCCACCGGAGCTGCGTGTGCTCCTCGGGAGGACAGTGTGGGGAGGGCCGGGTGGGGGTGCACACAGCCCTGGGTGAGGCCACTGAGACCCGCTTCTGTGCTAGCCAGAGCCTGGGGAGCAGCCACGGTCTCCGGGTGCTGGGTGAGGAGCGGCAGGAAGGCAGCTGTGGCCGGGGGAGGGCGGGCGACGCCCAGGGAGGAGCTGCAGGGAAAGGAACCACCGCCCCCAGCAGGGGCTGGAAATGTCGGGTGGTGTCGAACAGAAGTGGTCGACGAGGCGCAGGGGGGCCTTAACGGGGGTGTCCCAGCAGCGGAGAGCACGGCCTGGCTGTCCACAGCGGGTCTGAGGGGGCTGTCGGGCAGCCTGCACAGGAGTGCAGGCTTCCTGCCCTGGCCATCGCGAAACCGGACTGGCCCCGCCCTGCAGCCCCGCCCTACAGCGGCCCAGGCCACCCAGACGTGCAAGAGGCATTGCCTCATTCAGGTTGGTCCTCTCCTCGGTGACTGCGTTGACACGCGGCTGAGATAACTCACACACATTCGGCGATTGAAAGTTGGCGGTGGTGACATTGTTACTTAACGTGCTGGCGTAATACCTCATGACTCAGGAACACTTTTTACGATGCAAACGTCTGGTGAGGAGGAAGGCGCCGCTTCGCTTTCTGCGAAGCTCTCTCGGTCTAAGCTGACGGGAGGCTCCGTGGCCGTGTGGCGCCTCCACGCTGGTCCATGGCCTCCGGACAGCGGCTGAGGGAGGCGTGGCCTTGCTCCGGGGCCTCTGGGAGGGGAGGAGGTCCGCCCACCCTGGCAGGGCCTGTGGGTGTTACCATCCTCGAGCGGATACTGTGCACCGGTGCAAATGCTGGTGCCTGAACGCCAACTGCAGCGTGAAGTCCGAAGCCACGTCCACGACGTTTGGACTTGGCCACCTCACAGCCCGTTGGCCTGTCTGGGCCTTTCCCCCACGACGGCCCCGTGACGCCGTCTGCTCGTGGTGTGCAAGAGCCCGGCCCGCACGAGGTGTGCGCGCCTTCGACGCGGGGCAGGTGCTGTCGCACACGCCGGGGCCCCTGCTGCCATCTGCCGCCCCCCGGCTCCGAGCAGAGGCTGTGCAGCCCGGGGGGCAGGTGGCGCTTCTCCGCAGGGCGGGTTTTGGCTCAGAAACTCAGATATTGGTAACAAGTACCGTCAGTTATTTTCCTTGAAGTGACAGGTTAACTGTTTCGTTTTGGGAGAATGTCTGCCAGGTACCCGTGTGATTAACCAGTTTGCCTCTTATTACTTCTTTCGAGTACAAACGAGGTTTCTTGAAAAATGTGTCTAATTCAGCTCCCAGCTCAAGCAGTGCAGCAAAGAGCTTTGCTCGAAGAAACCACGTTTCTGGGTTGCGCGTCTTGAGGACTCGGGGTGACCTTCCCATTTTGCCCCTCGGAATATTGAGGACGTGTTTACTCAAGGGCCCAGATCCAACACAATATTGTAAAGTTAGGAATTTTTCCCGTGTCATCAAATGAGGTTGCTTCTCCCTCTGCCACGGTGAACACTGGTATCAGGGAACAGTTTGGTGGCCTTGCCTTCATTCGTGCCGGCGTGCCAGCCCTCTCGGGGACCCAGTGGTTGGCCGTCCACTTGGAGGACCGCTGCCCTCAAGGGAAGCTGTCACCATGCACAGGCCTGTGGGTGTCTCACGGCCAGGCCCCCGCGGACGGGCTGGCCGCAGGGGACGGACAGGACCCGGACGGACGCAGCGAGCCGATGCGGGGTCCGGAGGGGTTGTATCGAGACCCCAGACGGAGGTGCAGGGACCGCAGCACATGCGGGTTTCGGACGCTTCCGGTAAAGGAGGAGCGTGGTGGGAAGAGGGAGACTGTGGAAAGAGCCCACGGGTTTCCAAAGAGAACCAGATGCCTTCTAGCAGCCAGGTCACGGCGGGCGGATCAGTTAAAACAGGAGACAGTAACCGAGTCGGCGGCAGGATGACAGAGAGATGGGACAGGTTAGGACGCGGCAGAGGAGAAGTAGGTCCAGAAGGGAGGAGTGCGGGGAAGCCGGCGTGGCTGGTGGCCGGGGGGCCATGCTGACGGAGGCCACTGCTCCCGCTCTTCCGTCCACGACACAGGTCTGCAGAGGGAGGGCCACAGCGCCACTTGAGACATGGCGGGGGTGGGGGGAGCCGCTGGCACTCGGCGGATGGGAGACGACCCAGAGGAGAGGCGCGGGACCCACCGGCGAGACCGCCAGGTGGCGATTGCACGGGAAGCAGGCTGCACCCGGCACGGCGGCGGCCAGTGGAAGCGGACACCACGTGCGGTGTTCTCCAGAAGAGTGTGTGTTGGGCCAGACTGCGTTTAGAGCGGGGTCCGGGGTGTGGGGCTCTGAGGAGCCGCGCCTCCGACGCTGGGCGACCGATGGAAGGGCTGGGGCGTGGCAGAGACCACGACCGGAGCGACCATCGTGCGGCGACGTGGCTTTTACGTGGCTCCCAGAGGAAATGTGTGTGGGGGCAGAGGGCGTGCCCCCGGGAAGGCCCCACGCTGCAGCAGCTCTGAGCCGTGTCTGTGTGCGCACGTGTGGCCCGTGAGGCCCGTGAGTGTGGGGTGCTGGGGGGGGGAGCACCGGCCAGTCCCGGCCACGCCGCGTCCCCGCCAGCGTTGCATCTGCGTCGCCTTTGCTGATGCTCCATCGCAGGGCTTTGTTCAGTTGCCTGTTTTTGGAGAATATTTTTTCCCTCCAGTTTGTGGTCTGTCAGTGCATTTTATTTTACCAGTGTTTTCTGACCGGAGGACTTTATCTCCCCGAGACCTGTGACTCACGGTTCTCTTTCCTCCGTGGAGAGGCTCTCCCGCAAACTCGCTGAGACGCGCTGTTTCTGGCCAGGGCGCCACGCGTTCTCCGTGTGCTTCTTGCGGAAGCTCTGAGCTCTTGGTGTTCGCGTGCAGGGCCGCCACTTAGCCGGACGCAGACCCTTCTGCTCAGCCCCTGGGCGGAGCAGGTGGCAGGTTGCCTTTCGGGGGCGTTACTCCGGGGGCAGAAGGGGGCAGCAGCGGCCCCAGCTGAGTGCCCTCGGGAGCGGACCCCAGGTTTGGGGTGTGGCCTCCTGGCTCCTCCGGCTGGTTGTTGGGTCCCCGTCGGCCCGGAATGTAGCTTCCTTGGAGAGGGGCGGGCAGGGGGACCCCCAGTCCTTCAGGGCAGGCGGCCTCAGTGGGGCCCCTGCTTCCTGGCGTGTTTTCCTGGAGCCATGGGCGCCGTGGTTTCCCCGACGTTTGTCGGAATCGAGCATCAGGTCACCTTCGGGGCCTCTGCCGAGGCTGCAGGGTCCCCCCCCCCCCCCGTCCGTTTCCCACCCCAGCCGCTTGTCTCCATGCCCAGCCCGGCTCCTCAGAGACCCCGCCGTCTGCCTCTGGGGCAGGGCTGCTGCCCCAGCCCAGGGCCGTTGCCAGGCGCCCCGGGGCCACGTGCTCCTTCGTCCCTGCACCGGGTCCGGGGTCTTCAAGTGCTGAGGGCCTGTCCCCTGTGAGGGGGGACATCGCCCCCAAGCGTGTTCCACGTCACGTCCGACTGCCCCCACCTCCCTCCTCGGCCCGAAGGCAGGGCGGCAGGGCGGGGGGCCGCTGCCTGTGCGCTGCCCTCACGGACCCGCCCCCACGCGGGAGAGGCCGGCAGCCTCTCGTGCCTCCCGCCATGTGCAGGCGCCCGCTGACCCAGATGCGACAGCAGCAGGCGCGTCCCCCACTGTCTGCAACGCCAGGAGGACTCCCCTTGTTGACCTCGCACCTGCCCGAGCGCTGGGCCTGGGCCGCCGCTGCCCGTGGCCCTGCCATGCTCACCCCTGGTGAGGCCCGTGGGGGCCACACGCTCCACGGAGTTCAAGGTCCAGGGCGCAGTGCTGTGGACTCGGCTGCTTCGGGTTCTGTGCTCGCCTTTTTACGTCTTCACGGGTCGTAGGACCCACTGAAGGACAAGCCCCAGGCCTCCTGTGACAGCTGCTGGGGCTTTTCTGACCGGTCGCCACAGCCGTGTTCGCTCTCTGACCTGGAGGCTGGGGGTCTCGTGGGGTTGTTGGGGGCTGGCCGTGTCCTTTCTGGAGGCGAACCTGTGCCCTGGCCTGTCCAGCCTGCGTACTTGGCCTGGCCCGTCCTCACCTTCCAAGCAGCAGGCCGGCAAGTCTGCCTGGCTTCGCTGCCCCTGACACGCCTCTCCTGCAGCCCTCTACTACCCAGAGGGCCCTGGGGCTACTCTGGGCCCACCAGAACGATCCAGGGGAATGGCCCGCTTGCCACAGGCGGTCGGTCGGCAGCATTAACCGCCTTTGCCGGGCCCCAGGGGCTGGGCCCTGGGCATCGAGGGCCGTTGTGCAGCCTCCCGTGGCCACCAGGGGGTGCAGGCCTCTCCCTGTGCAAGTCCAGCTGGAGCCCTGGTGCCGAAGGGCCCGGGCGCTGGCTGAGGTGCCCAGGCCTGGAGGAAGGGGCGTCAGCGCCCTTTGTCTAAGCTGTGCTCTCGGTGGTGACAGTACTGGTCCCGGGGCCTCTGTCCCCCATGCCTTCTGCATCTGGAGTCTGGTCCCCAAGCCCTCCATGCAGCAGACGCGTCCCCAGAAGGAGCTCTGCCTGCCCGGGCCCAGTGGCTGCATTTCCGTCTGAAGGTCTCACACTGACACGCGAAGTGTCCCTTGAATGTCCCCGCTGAGCCCCTGACGTCAGGGAGGCTGGACTGGACCTCGGAGTCGGACTGGCGGGCACTGCCGTGGGCGGCGTCTGCAGCCTGCCGCACGGGCACGCGCCTCTCTGAGAGGTGGTCCTGCCGTGTCCCTCCGCCGTGTCCCCGCAGAGCGTGTTTCCTGGCTGTGCCCGTGACGTGACACTCGCCGTTGTTTTTCTTCAGGACAACTACACCTTCGCCCAGCCGGGGATCCAGGTGAAAGTGCGGATGCTGGAAGAGCTCGTGAGCCGGATCGATGGTAAGCCAGCCCCGCGGCGGGCAGGGGGCGTGGAGGCTGCGGGAGGCGGCAGTGGGGTTGGGGGGCCATCCCCGCGCAGCGCGGGGGGCCGAGAGCACCCACGGCGGGCAGTCCCCGCTCCGTTAGGCCTGGCGACGGTCGCGCCTGGGGCGACTGCGCTGCGCATGGCCGTCCTCCGTCCTGTTTCCTGCCGGTGCCTCCTGCCAGGGATGCTGGCGTGATTTCTCCACGGAATCCAATTAATTACCAGGTCTGGAAACGACATCTTTCGTAGTGTGGAGAAATTAAAGTGTGTGCTCAGGCCGTCGTAGCCTGTGCCTTCGTGTGTGAGTGGGGGCTTCGCGATGCCTTCCACCTTCACCCCCCGCCCCTGTGATGCGCTCGCTGCCTGTCACACGGCCGCAGCAAGGTTTAATTAAGTGCGGAGAGAGTGCCGGCCGGGCCGGGCCTGTTCTCCTGGCAGTCTGTTGAATTAATGAACAGAGCATTAACAGAGATGGCAAGCAGAACCAGGCGAAGATCTGTGCCACCAGCCAGTGACGAGGTCCGGAGAAGGGAGATGGTCTCCCGTGGAGAGCTCTGGGGAAGCCGCAGGCGTTCTGCCGAATGCGTAGGAAATGGCGCTCCGCTTCCGTGTGGACATGGGGCCTGCTGTGCCTGGGCCTGCGTTGCTGCGTCAGTGCCCCTGTGCTCCCCCCGCCCCCCAACCTGTGCCTTTGCCTGCAGACCGCCTCGGCAGTGGGCGTCTGCATGACAGAGGCGCTCGGCCTGCGAATCGCTGACCGACACGCCCCCCGGAGCCGATGCGGGACCCCGTCACGGTCCTCGGTGCAGCCTGGGTCCCAGCCGTGTGTCTGACGGCTGTTACTGGGTCTGCACGTTGTGCAGTTTCACGGCTCTGCCGGTGACGCTGACTCGATTCAGCACGTTCAGCGGCCCTGCAGCCTGTCTGCTCAGAGTGCCACCTTCTGCTGGTGGAGCTGTGTGGGCGCGTGTGCTGCCGATTCCACAGTGAGACCGTTCTTGGACCTGTTGGCCAGTTTCCAACCAGTAGCTTCAGACTGCACCCCAGTCTCGCTTGGTGCTCTGAAGTAGGATTTGTGGTGCTGAGTCGCCGCCTTGGGGGTCCTGTTCCTCTCCTCTGGTGTCCTGCAGGGCAGGTGTCGCAAGTGCGTGGGGGTGAGGCAGTTGTGGCGAGCGCCCGTTTGCTCCTGGGCCGCAGTTGGGACCTGGTTGGACAGCCCCGCTCTGCGCTGCGTGGTGTGGGAGGCCTGCGCTGCGGGGCTGCCAGCGCTGGCTGAGGTGGCGGCTGCGGCGGCTGGAGGCCCCCTCCCCCCCCCGGGCCTGTGGGTCGGTCACAGGTGCATGTGCCATTCTGCATGCGAGGACGGTGCTTCGTCCCGCGGGTTTCCGTTAGGTCACCAGCCCTTCTGCACCCAGAGGAGGCTGGACCGTAGCAGGTCACACTGTGCGACGTGTGTGTTCTCCCAGCGGACCCTCAGGGGACCCTGTGACGGCCCCAGAACAGAAGTGGCCCGGCTCTCACGCAGGAGACCTGCAGGAGGGACAGGTTCGGACTCTCCAGCTGGTGGGAGCCGTGCCCCAGGCCTCAGCCACCTGACGCCCCCTCCGCCATTTCAAGCAGTCACCTCCTGGAGGGAGAGTGTGTGGGCTTGGAGCCTCTCCTGGGACTGGAAAGATTTTATTAAAGGCAGGATATGGGGGGAAGGAAAAACTGCCTTTAAAAACACCACTGCGTCGTGTCTGCATTTTCGGGGAAGAAGAGCAGTTATTCCGGGGCTCTGGCACTTGGCGGCTCGTTGGGGGAGGAGAGGTGGGGCACAGAGAGCTGAGCCACCCTGCAGGGTCCAGCTGCAGGAGGCGGATGTTCCAGCAGAAGCGTCGTGAGGACGTGCCCCAGAAGCCAGGAGAGGATGGAGAGGTGGCAGAGGTCACATGTCTCGGGGCACAGAGGGAAGCCAAGGGGTGAGCAGAGAGGGGCAGTGCCACTGTCCTCATTTCCGGTGGGGAGGAGTGGCTGAAGGACGTGTAAGAAGCACTGTCAGCGGGGTTCCATTTTGAGCCGTCCTGCATTCTGCTGTTACCCCCAGACCTTTTGGAAGCGACTGCTCTGTGGGCGCAAGGGTGCTGTGATCGAAGGGGGCGGCTCGGGTCTGCGCAGAACCCAGGCGGACAGCAGGAAGGGCAGCGGCCCGAGAGGCTGGACCCTGCGGGGATGAGGGTCCGTGCTGAGCGTGAGCCGGACCGCCCGAGAGGGACCCGGGGTCTGTCCTGTAACCTCGGGGGCAGGACAGGCTCGGGAGGCCCGAGCCGCCTGCTGTGGAACAGGAGGGCCAGGTGTGAGTGGGGAGAGCCGAGACTTCCACCAAGTTTCCACTGAAGGCACCTCAGAAACACCGGGCGAGATTTTTAAGCAAAAAGAAGAAGAGAAATAGAAGGAAGCAGAAACCACGTTTCTGAAAAGCGTGGAGCCGCTACCGGGAGGACGGAGACTCCCGGCCCGATCCCCAGAGCTGGCAGGACCCGGAGAGGTGAGCGCCACGGGCGCAGGCGGCACGTCCGAGGGCGCCCCCTCGTCAGGGAGACGCGGCCCCAAAGTGAGCCGTGGCCCTGGCAGCCTCACGGAGCGAGTGGGTCCGACCCCTGCACTGGCCGTCCCAGCCTTTTTGGCACCAGGGGCCCGTGTGGTGGAAGAGAGTTTTTCCACGGGTGGGGGGCCGGGATGAGGAGGCGGAGCTCAGATGCCCACCTCCCGCCAAGTTCCCGGTTCCCAACAGGCTGCGGACGGGCCCCTGCCCTGCCCCTGTGCCCTCTGAGGCCTCGGACAGGGACGCAGCCCTCCCGGAGCGTTGGCACCTGGGCCGGCGCCCCCTGGGGGACGCCCAGGGCGGGTGGGGTCTCTGTGCTGGAGCATCTGCCCCCAGGGGCTGCGGGGTGTGAGTCGTCTCCACGGCGCCCGCACCCTCGCTCACGGGCCCGTCCTCCTCCCCGTCCCTGCCCTCTCCGCCCTCGATGCCGCTGCCCCCGCCCCCGTCCGAGAGCCTGTCCGCTCCGTGTTTGAGTTCGCCTCTCGTGGCTCCCAACCGCGGCAGTTGGACCGTGTTTCCGGCCTCGGAGAAGAAACACCGCGTGGCCCCTGCTCCCCCGCACACGTGCTCTGGCTTCTCTTCTCCATTTCTCTAGGCCCGAGCGAGGGCAGCGGCTTGGTGGCGAGCACCTGAGGTGGACACACCCTGACGTTTGTGGCTGGTCCCTGCTGTTTGCTGTTTTCTTGCCTAAGAAACTGGAAACGTGTGACCAACTTGGTGCACGGCCGTTTCACTTAGCATGCAACTCCATGTGTGCCTGTACACACGTGCATGTCTAGGTGCATGCATGTGTGCGTGTGTGCACACACGTGTGTGGGGCTTGCAAAGCCTTCTTCAAGGTCGGGCTGTCTCTGAGGGTGGCTCTGCCTGGCCACCTGGGCCTGTTTGGGTGGCCAGGGGCGGTGTCTGGCATGGCTCCCTGGGCAGGCTCCTCCGTCCCCCGGGGACACCCGTCAGCACGGATGACACCAGCTGAACCTGGGAAGGCCAAGGGTGGCTTTGGCCGTCGCTGTTAGAGTCGTGCACTCTGACCCCTGTGTGACAAACTCGGGTGTTTTCTAAGGGAGAGCGGCCCTTCCACGGCGTGTCCGGCCTCCGCGCCTGCAGGTGCGGGCCCCCTTCCCTGCGTGTCTGAGTTGGGGCTCCGTGTGACTTAGATGAGGTTGCTCTGAAAGGCGTCTCGACTGCAGCGCAGGTTGGAACTGACTTATTCTTTCCAGGGAGAATTCAGTTACAGCTGCTAAACTGGATTCAGCCTCGTCGTCGGCCGAGTGAAAGTGTCTTCGTTACCGCCGTAGGGAAGAGTCAGAGATCAGAGACAGAGGCGGCGGTGCCGCTGTAGCCCTGGGACGGTCCAGGAGCATGGGACTCCCTGTGCCCTGACGGGGACACCGTGGCGAGGGCCATGTCCGCACGGGATGCACGGACTGGGGGTCGGCGGGGCACGTGCAGGCCGTCAGGACGTGCGGGGGCCCCGAGGCCGAGGCGCCGCAGGGTTGCGCTGTCCTGCCTGTCCCCTCACTCACTTCAGGCCGTGGCTTCAGGACCTGCGGCTCAGGGGCCTGTCCGATGTGAGCACAGCTCTGTGTCCCTTGGCTCAGTCACTGTGTGTCGCAGAGCCGGACCGGGTGGTGGGACAGCAGGCCCTCCCGGCCAGGCGCTGCCCCTGAGACCCCGAGTCCTCTGTCTAGGTGGGCGTCATGACCCTTGAGTCAGGCTGGCCCCCCGCAGGTGCGTTCTGCCGCGTGTTTGGAGGAGGGGTGCGTGCATGATCTGGTACCAAAGGAAAGGGGCGGGGCTGGTGTGGCGCAGAGACCGTGTGAGGAGCACGCGCCCGGCCCCGTCCCTGACCCTGAACGTGCCCGCGGCACCGCTCACGGTGCTCAGGGCGGCTGGTGTCGGTGCGGTGCCGGGCTGGGCCAGGCAGGGCCCCCAGTCCTTCCCCTGCGTCTCTTTGCTGTGCCGGCTTTTCCCAACGACGCGGCGAAGTGCGTGTTTACGAGCCAGGCGCCTTCTCTGGCCCCCACTCCCGCCTGCTCGGGGGTGCGGTGCGGTGCTGTGGGCTCGGCGAGCCCCCCGGCCTGCCCGTGCCCCTGACTTTCCTCGGGGGCTGCAGCCCGGCCACGGTGAGGCCACCACCAGACCCGTCCCCACTGCCGAGGTTCCTCTTGGGACTCCTGGCCGTCATCTCGTGTATTCTGGTTCCTCACCCTCCACGTGGCTCTGAGGGGCGGGAGGAGCTCAGAGCGTCGGGCACGTCCAGTTGTGAGGAGGGAGCTGCGCCCTCACCCCTGGGCCCCAGCACGGCGGGCAGGGGGCCTGCACGTGCTGGGGGGTGGGTGGGGAGGGCGCCCCCATGCTGCAGGGCTCCTGCAGCGGCAGTGGCTTTGGGGGCTTCAGTGCAGTGGTCAGGGGACTGCCCCCTCTCCCGAGTGAGAGCAGCCCAGTCCCTGGGCCCCCCCACAGTCATCTCAGGACCTCAGGGTCAGGCCCGTGACCGCTTGCTATCAGCAAGGCAGTGCTGCTGGAAGAGCTTGGCTTTGACCTTGTCACCTGGGACCCTCCTGGACCCTCCCCTGCTCCCTTGCTCCGCCTCTTCTGGGCCTCACCACCGTCCCAACCCCTGGTTTTCTGCCGAGTTTAGGCCAGTTTTCAGGCTTCCTCCCCTGAGCAGGCAGAGGCGGTTATTCTCCATAAACCGAGGGACAGCTCTCTGCCCTCGTTCAGACTGGCAGGGTCCCGAGAGGGCCTCGGGCTCTCGGCCCGCTCACATCCCTCGCAGGCCCAGGGAGCCAGGTCGCTCTCAAGATCCCACCTGGACGTGCCCGGCTGGGTTCCGCCTGCCAAGGACGTTCAGTTCTGTGCTAGGAGACCGAGCGCTGACAGGCTCTGTTCCATCCCCATGCCCCGCGCCGGCTCGGGGCCGCGTGAGCCTCTGCACAGAGCCGTGGCCTCTGAGACGGACCCCCTCCCGCCCATTTACGGCCTCGGCTGGAGCCTCGGGCCCGTCCACACTGGGCTCCACCTCCCTCTGCAGGGCCACGGTGGGGGCGGAGGCTCTGCCCCTTCGCACTGTCCTTCCCGGACCCCCAGCTGCACTGCAGGGTCCGTTTCAGCCGCCCTGGTGGGCGCGTGTGCTGCGCACTGGGGGGCGGCAGTGGCTGCCCCGTGTGACGCCCACGGGTCGTGATTGAGAGGCTTTTCTCCTTAACAGTGACATCTTTGTGACCCTGTGTCCCGAGATTGATGTTCAGAGTTTATTGCCAAGCTGAGACTACTTAATTAAAGTGAAGACTTCCAAATAACGCAGTTCTCCTTGACCTTAAGGAGGAAAAGTGGTCTGGACTCAAGGCAGCCCATCAAACCTGGCTTTGAAATGATTCCCCAGAGTCGTTCTGTCCGTGGTCACCAGTTGCTGGAGGGACTGTGAGCCCTTTTCTGTCCCTCGCCATAAAGAGTCAGTGTCTGTCTTCCGCTGTCAGGCCGTGTCCGAGCCAGCAGCTGGAGGAGACGGTCACTGCGGCGGGGTCATTCTCCTTCCAGCCCGTGAGCCGTGGCCCCTCCCTGAGAGGTGGCGGGGCACCGCCTGCCGTCACGAAGGGCCAGCGACGGCCCCTCGGGGTCCTCTGCGAGCTGGGCCGCGGTGGCCTCCCAGTCTCCTCTGAGCTGCAGTCACACCCCCGCCCCTGCCTGGTGCAGTCGGGCTGAGGGGCCCTGGCAGCTCGGTCCTCTTGCCCGTGCTGGCGTCTGTGGACGTGTGTCTGTCTCCCTGCTCAGGAGCCAGGACGGGGTGGTGTGGGCACGGGGCGTGCAGCTGCTTCTTATTCGCCTCTTGGGCCCTGCGCCCCGCCTCGGCCTCCTCCGAGTGTGGGACCCTCCACACTTCAGATGACCCTGGGTCAGCAGGACACCGCCGCGTGACGGAGGTGGGCGGGCTTGTGCCTCAGCCGGGCTCTGGGAAGGGCCTTCTCCGTGGGCCGCTGGGCGCAGCGTCCCGTCCCTCCTGACTCACGGAGCTGCCTCCTCCGTCATCTCCTCTGCTCTCACGTCCGTTTGTCTGTCTGCCGCCCTGACCCACCCTCTGTCTGAGGTACGCTGGGCCTCTGGGCGCAGGGTGCCCGGCGGGGCGGGGCTGAGATTCCCCTCTGTGCCCTCGGTGAAGTCCCGAGACTGTGAAATGGCTGGAACGGCTCTGCCTGCCTGTCCATCCCCAGGACACCTCTGGGGGGAGCAGGGTTCTCGGAAGACAGACAGTGGTCTTCTCGGGAAGGTGGCCGGGTGTCACAATGAGGAACAGGATCCCCATGTGGCCGTGTGCCCGGTGCCGGGCCGTGGCCGAGGTGGTCAGCCCGCCCTGCCCTCCCCCTTCCAGGCTGCGTGGCCCTGTCAGGACAGGTGTCCCCTGTGGCCGGTGCTGGCCCTGAGCCTGGCCTCTTCCACTCAGTTTGTCTTTACTGCTGCCCCCTTTGCCACTTCGCTGGTGGGCTGTGGTGGCCCAGGGGTCCACGGGGCGCCCAACACGGGCCTGGCCACAGCCTCGAGCAGCCATTTGAGGGCTGTCCCGCCGGGCGCTGCTCGTCGGCCGGAGCGTCCGCCAGGGACTGGGTTCTGAGCTGAGGGAGGCCCCTGGGCTGTGGCCGCCACCGTGCCAGGGACTCTCCTGGGAGAGCCTGTGGGACGTCCCAGAGCTGCCCGAGGGTTGAACCGGGCCTCTCCTGACTCGGCAGCCTGAGGTCTGCCCGTTGCCTTCCTGTCCCCCCCCAGCTCGGCCCCCCGCCTCCCAGGTACAGCGCCAGGCCTGCACTGAGTCTGGTCGAGCTGTTCACACACCGAGTTCCCGGACGGAAGGAGGCCTCTTGGCTACAAGCAGCCACGTCCGCTCTCGGGCTGGCTTTTGTTCTTTGTATCTTTTGACTGATTAGAGTCGAAACATCCCCCTGAATCAGAGCCTATTCAAGGCACCGCCGACGTTGCCGCACCTGCATCTGCCCGCCGCCTGCAGAGGGGCTTTGAAAAGTGCGCCTCGTCATGCACCCCGCCGGGCAGGCGGGCGACTCCGGACAGTGCCTGGGCTGTGGATGCAGCCTCGGGTTCGTGCCAAGTCAGCGGGTTCCGTGGGCTTTTGTTCTTTTTAGTGTAAATCCTGGGGTGTAATGTGTTTGCATAGTTTACTTTTACCTTTAATCAAGTAGACGAGACTTCCAGCAGAATTCCCAATCTGCAGACGTGCTGAGAGGGGCGGCCAGCAAACGTGGTGGCCTCTCCCGCGTGCCCACCTGACCGGCCCCTTCCTCGGCACCTCAGGCCCTGGCCACGGACGGGGTCGTGGGTAGAGCCTCTCAGCCTGGGAGGAGGCAGGCCTCACACCTGCCTGCGCGTTCACTGTAGGCCGCCCCTCACTGCCAGTGAAATGGGGGTTGCGGGTTCAGAATCGCCCCTGACCTGGTCGCCTGTCCCGAGGCAGTGTCCGCTGGCGTGGCCTGCAGAGCAGAAAACAGGTGTCGGCAGCTCTGGCGTCTGCGAGGAAAGGCACCCTGCAGCCACGTCGTCCGCGCTCCGACGTGCTCCGAAGAGGAGGCGGCTTGCCAGGGTCCCTCTGCTCTCCAGGAGGCACACCTCACCCCTCGGCACGGCCCTTCCCGGGAGGCCTGGTGGTCCGGGAGCGTGGCCGCCCCCACGAGAGCAAGGCCGGCTGTCCAGTGTGCGGACAGCACTCGGAGGGCCCTGTGTGTGGGCGAGGGCGGCTGCCTCCTGTAGGCACGCGGGGCCTCGGGGCCAGGGCGCACTCCACGGGGGTGACCCCTCCAGGGCTCCAGGGCTCCATGGCCCCAAGGCCTTTCTGCCTGGCTGCCCCCCACTTGCTGGGCACGGCCCCGGACCCGGCTGCAGGGATGTCGGCTGTGAACCCCAGTGCAGCGCACCGCAGACAGGCGACTGCCCCTGATGGGAGAGTGGGCGAGGGTGCGGGGGATAAAGCTGGTCCCTCCCAGGGGCCCAGACGGCCCCACTGTGCCCAGGACCGTGCCGCCTGGCCCCCACTACCGGGGCCTGGGAGCAGGGGGCGTTCACCTGGGTGAGGTGGAGGGGCTGGCGGGCCCATCTCTCTCCCCCTGCAGACCCCGACTCCGGCCAGTGTCTGGCGGGCCTGCCTGGGGCAGGAGAAGGGCCTCTGCCTGGGGGGCCAGGGGCGGGCGACCTGGCTCTGCCCCGCGCCTCTTGGACCACTGTCCCCGCCGGGTCTCGAGGCCCAGCCCGGGCAGCCCCCCGACAGCCCCCCGTTTGTGTCTTGCAGAGCAGGTGCACCGGCACCTGGAGCAGCACGAGGTGCGGTACCTGCAGTTCGCCTTCCGCTGGATGAACAACCTGCTGATGAGGGAGCTGCCCCTGCGCTGCACTGTGCGCCTGTGGGACACCTACCAGGTGGGCTCCGCGAGGGGGGGGCCGTCTAGACGGCCCCCGCGTGGGGGTGGACAGGGAGCAGACTTGCTGGCGCTGCACTTGCAGCCAGACGCCACTCGACTACACCACAGGAGGAGCTGGCGGCCCTTCAGTCCTCCCGCACAGATGACAGCCCACAGGGAGAGGGGGCAGGGCGGGGCGGGGCTGTCACGGGGAGGAGGCTGCCCCAGCCAACCTGAAGGGACCATGGAGCAGGGGGGGCTGCGCTTGTCCCAGGTGGGTCTGAAGGCGGCAGAGGAGGCCGCGCAGGCCAGTCTGCCACCCTCCTCTCCTGGGTGCTGCCGCCTGGCTTCCCTGCGGGGCCCGCTGGGCGGAGCCGGGCCCAGTGGGCAGAGGGAGCACATTCCCGAAGGGCAGGAGGCTGAGCCTTCGTCCACACTGGGGGGCAGTGGGAGGTCGGTGGGCCCAAGGCCGCTCAGCTCCCGGGGTCTGTGGTGGTCCCCGTTCTGAGGCTTGGTTTCCTCATTCTGTTGGCGTGCTGTGGTGTCTCGGTGGGCCCCACCGGGTCTGGAGACTGCTTCGGGTGGAGCAGGCGTCTGCCAGTGCAGACTCTGCGAGTGCGGGGCTGAGGGGCGTCCCGTCTCTGCCCGCGCTCTCGGCCCCTCTCTCCGGTGTCTCAGAGTGGATGGCCCTCCCCCGTCAATCACAGCAGCACAAGGGACACACAGGGACACAGGGGGACACACGCAGAGCAGTGTTGTTCAGATCAAAGGGCAGGAGACCCAGGAGTGGAGCCCAGGGGCCTTGGCGGGGTGAGCGGTGGGGGGGCCCAGCAAGGAGGGAAAGCCCGGCCGTGGGAGAGCGTGGGAGCCAGGGAGATTCCACAGCAGCTGTGCAGTGGAAGGTTCTGGAGGATGCAATGTCCAGTAGGTTAGTCTCCAGGCATTTAGTACTTCAAAATGAGACCAAGGAACTGATTTTTTAGAAAAGACTTTATTTATTTTTAGAGAGTGAAAGCGTGGGAGAAAGAGGAGAGAAACATGAGTGCGTGGTTGCTTCTCCTGCGCCTCCTACTGGGGGCCTGGCCCACAACCCAGGCGTGTGCCCTGACTGGGGATCGAATTGGCGGCCCTTTGGTTTGCAGGCCGATTTTCAATCCACTGAGCCACACCAGCCAGGGCTGATTTTTAAGTTAAACTAATTTTGACTCACTGAAACTTCAATTGAGCAGCACACGGGCCACGGTGAGAAGGGGGACTACCCTCTGGAAGGCCCATGGGGGCCACCTCTGGGAGTGAGGGGCTCCGGGGAGCCACCGCCCTAGTGGCGGTGTGTTAAGGAAAGGGTTTCTTTCCTTTTGTGCCAGGCAAGTGTTGTGGGGTTGCTTTTCTTGGCTCAAAGCGTTTATGAAACCCTTTCCTGTGGGGCCGGCCGGGCAGGTGGCGCAGGCGGCTGCAGAGGTGCCGGGGGCAGAAGCCTGTGTCCCCCCCCCCCCCGCCGAGGTGCAGTCCTCAGCACTCGAGGCAGCAGAGCGTGGGACCCCCCCCCCCCGACCCCTCCGCCCTGGGCCCTCACGCCTGCAGGCCGGGCGGGCCCTCCAGCATCTGCAGTGAGAAAGGCCGCGGGCCTCTCACGGGGCCGAGCTCGCGGCCCTGGGCCTGTCGCTTTGTGCTGGGCCGTCTGAGTGGCCGGCACAGGGCGGGTCCCTGCATGGGGACGGGAGCTGCCTTCCACAGGGCCCCGGTCAGGCCCATCGGCTAACAGACCAAGCACCCCCACCCAAGGGAAGATTTGAATATGCATGAAGTCTGCTTTGTTTGAGAAGCATTGCGAGTTTTTATTTCTTGAGTATTCAAAAATGGCAATGCATATGCAAATGTAATTTAATCAGCCCATTCTAACCTTTCAGCATTCAGCTACTGAGAGCTTTGTGGTAGCAGGCTTCCAATTTGGGGGCACCGGGGACACAGCCCCCCTCCACCCCACCGGCCCGTTTATGAGTCGGTGGAGGCGTGGGCAGGATGCGCTGGTCCAGGGCCCCGCCCATCTCTGGTGCCGCATGGCCCTGGGCGAGTCCCTGGGCGAGTCCAAAGGCCTGCGCGGGGCCGTGCTCTTCGGAGGAGGGCCAGGCTGCAGGCACCGTGCAGCCGCGTCCCCTGGGTGTGCGTCCTGGGTCTGAGTTCGAGGCCTGGTCCTCAGACTCCCCATGGAAACACGGGTGCCTGCGTTGTGGGCGGGAGAGGGAGTCTGCGTTCTGACCCCTGACCCCTGGTGCCTGCATTTGGGGGAGCCGCTTTCCCGTGCGGCATCTCCATCCTGCTCTGGGCGGCCCGGCCCAGGGGCGTGTCTGCTCAGTAGACTGAACCCCAGGAGGCCGCCGGAAGGCGTGGGGACATGTGGCACAGCCCAGCCCGCCCCCGGGGCCCCAGACGGAGGGCACTCCTTGTGTGGCGTGCCGCCTCGGGCTCCGACCACAAGCGGGCACTGAGATCTGCCGCTGTGTCTGCCCTCGCAGTCCTGGACGCCATGGTGCGGGGTGAGGGGTCAGGCGTCAGCAGGGCCAGAGAGACACCTGTCCCTGCCCCTCTCCCAGCTCCCGGCCTCGCCCCGTGTCCTTGGCGTGGAGACGCGCCACTCAGCTTCCACCTCTTGTCAGGCAGGACTCCGCCCTCGCGTGCCTGCGTCCAAATCCCCTCCTCTTAGGGGACGCCAGTCGCTGGACTCGGGGTCTCCTTGTCCACTGTGACCCCACCTTCACTACCTTTGCAGACCCTGCTTCCCAGTAAGACCGGGGCCACAGGTGCCCGGGGTTAGGCTTGGGGGCACCCTGGGCGGGAGTGTGGGGCGCACTCACATTCGCTGGGCCCACTCTCCTGGCTGCCGTGCGGGACAGGCGGGTACAGCTCCGTGCTCGTACTGGAGCCCGTGGGGGCCCGTGTGCTTCAGGAGACACGGGGCCAAGACACGCCATCGGGAAGGACCCAGGGTGCGGCCTGACCCCGTCACCGGATGGCATTGTGCTTGGGTGTGGCATTGGAGGCACAGTTACCTCCAGGGAAACAGCTTCCTTCCCAGTGCTGCGAGGCGGTGTCTTTGAGAAACCGCCAGGGCTCCAGGGCCGGCCTGCCCTGGCCCTGCCCAGAGGCAGGGAGGGCCGGGCCCTTCGCACCGTCCCCATCACTGCACTGTCCCCGTCACCATGAAGCAGGTGCCAGAGCCCCGGGCGCTTGCACGCTCGGAGGGCCTCTGTGAAACCCGGTCTTTCATCAGACTCCGGATCTGGGGCATCGAGGTGTCAGGACGAAGTTCCTTTTAATTAAATTTCACAAAGAGCAAACGTTAACTCCGAAAGTGTCTTTAATTTTCTCCCTACAGCCCACAGTGTCTTTTGAAAAAGGTGCTGTGCACTTTAATTTTCGTCATTATGAAGAGCCCGGTTGTGAAGGGTGCATCAGTATCTCCTTAAGTGAGTTCGCCCTGTCGTACATTAATGCTTATTTTGGGTCTGGTTCTGACCTCTCTCTCCTGTTAGCGAGAATTGGAAGTGTTCCAACTTCCTCTCCCGAGTTCTGCTGGCACAGGTGGGGCTCCCCCTGGGGCCACCCTGCTGCCCAGAGCAGGGGCCCCTCCAGTTACCCGGTGTGGCCCTCGGCGGGAGTGCCTGCGGTCCAGTCTCTGCCTGGCCGCTGTGGCTCTCTGTGGGGCGGGGCAAACCCGGCCCTCGGAAGGGCTGTGCCAGGCGGCAGGGGCGCTGGGAGGGCCTCGCCCTCGCCTCTGGTTCAGGGCTGGGAGGGGGGAGGGCTCAGTCTCCACCCATCCCATCTCTAACTCCGGCAGCCAGACGGGGAGGGAGGGCCCGTGTGCCTGCCTGCAGCCCGTGCCTGCAGCCCCTGCCTGGGCAGGACCAGCCTTCGCCGGCCCAGCCTCATCCTTCTGCCGCCCGGGGCCAGGAGGCTGCTGTCTCAGTGTTCGGTCCGGTCCTCACCAGCGTCTCCAGGTCCTTCAGCAGGAGGCCCATGGACTCCTCAGCGTGTGGGGAGTCCTGCCCAGAGAGCCCCCGTCAGCCCATTCGCCCGGTGTGGGGCAGTGGGTGGATGGACTCTGGGGAAATACTGAGCCCTGTTTAGGCACACGGAGTTGGAGAGCCTTGGACACTACCCAGCGACCATGCCCAGTGGACGCAGGGCCCTGGGAGAAGCAGGCCCCACGGATGTTGTGTGGTATCGGGCAGAAGAGAGGTGCCCGGAGCGGCCGAGGAGGGCGGAGGCATTAGTGGGTGCCGCCTGCCTGCCGGTCTGGGCTCCAGGCCCGTGGAGAGTGTCAAGAGTGACAGCAGGAGGGTGGTCTGGGGTCCTGGCTTTTGTTTGCTCTGCCAGCCACAGTGGGGGGCTCATGGACAGAACTCGGGGTGCCCTTTGTGGGTACCAGGCTGCCTGCTCCCACAGGACGCTGCTGGTCTCGGGTCGGGTGGCCCTCTGTGTGGCCCACTGTCTGGGAGGCCTGGTCCCTCAGTGTCCTTTGTCCCCTCCGCTGGTACCACCGGGGGCGGGGGAGGGGATGTGCACCATGCTGGGCGTCAGGAGGGCCACCTCACCTGGGGTGCTGCACGGCGGTGGCCAGGTCACGCCATCGGGAGGGGGCCCTTCCAGGGTGGCCTCGCTGTGCTGTGGCCTCCACACCGCGGAGTGTCCACCTTTTGTGGTTGGTTGTCCTGCGTCCTCTCAGACCCTGTCACCAGAGGGCTGTGCAGCGAGGTATTGGAGGCCCTGGAGCTGGGGCCAGCAGCCTCGGGCTGCTCCCTGCGGCTTCGGCTGCAGCGAGAGGCGGTTACGACCGTGTGTGTGGGAGTGGACACGATCGTGTCGCCTTTAATGAGCCAACAACCTGCGCCACCGTCTCGGCGGTGCCGTTGTCAGGGACGAAGGAGACACACACGGGCCGGGCTCGGCCGTGTCGGGAACACTGCTGGCAGCCTCTCTCGGCCGCTAATTAATTCTCCCTCCCCAGTTTCCCCGGAGTGAACTGGAGAGGCAATTAACATGATACATGAGGCGAGGAGCTTGGAATTTCAAAAGGTGAAGGCGAGAGTTAGTTTAATACGTAATTAGACATATTATTTGTGACTGGACGTTTTTTTCAATGTGGCTCACTGAGGCAGTGGGCCCTATTTTTAGCCCTGCAGAGCCAATAAATACCACTTTGGGCTGTTTTTCAACTCAGAAAGGCTCATAAATTTTCTTAATGATATTAAGTGGCTAATTACATTGTACATTGTTAGAAATAACTCCTATTGCAAAGTCTAATACAACAAAAGTTGCAAGAGAAAGTTTCATGAGAAGTTCATTTGACTAAATTACCCAGTGAGACTCTGGGTGTGAGACACCCTGACCTCATTTCTGTGGCCGACTCGCGTCAGCCGCTGAGCCTGGGGCCCCGGCCCGCTGTCCGTGTAGCGGTCCTGGTGGGGGCCCTGGAGCCGAGGCCGAGCCCCGAGGGCGAGGAACCTCCCCGTCCGCCCCGTCCCTGAGGTGCGCCAGCCCTGGGCAGCGTGTCGCCCACGGCGTGGTGTGCGCGTTTGAACCCACGAGAGGGCCTTCTCGTATGAGCCCTTTGGCCGCCCCGGCCCAGTGCCTCCAGGGGGTCGTTTCCCCGACCCCTGCGGTGCCGAACCCACGCCCTGCCCTGGGCCCCCCGGGATTGTCGATGGCCCACTTGCACTCCGTGCTGGGTGGGTGACCCAGCGCTCACTGCAGAGGTCTCCACCCGAAGTGCTGGTGGAGAGGGAGCCGTGATGAGAACAAGGCCCCACATGCGAAGAACCCACGCGTGGCAGTTGCTGTCATGGCCCTTAGCACACGTCACCTCATAGGAGGGGCCCTCTCTCTGTTTTCCACGTGGTGCCCTGGGGCGTGGCCGAGGGCCGTTTGCAGCCTGGAGCCGGGGACGCCGGTCAGCACTTACTCTTTCCACTGGGTCCTGTGAGCCTGTGACCCTCGGTCAGTCCCTGTGGTCTTGTTGCTTTTTGGTGGTGGTGCCCGCTGCTGTCCCTGCCCCCTGAGGTGCTGGGCTCTGGGCCTTCCCTGCTCGGGGTGGGCTGCACCCACTTTACTTTTACAGTCCAGTTAGAAAGGGAAACCCTTAGCTCAAGGTCGGAGGCCTCCACCCACTAATCACTCCGCAGTTGGGCCTGCAGGCCGGGAAGCGCGGTGCCTGCCCTTGAGGCGGCCCTGGCTTGTGGGTGTTCCTGGAAGGAGAAGGACGGCCAGCGCACCCCAGTGGGTACGCACTGTCCCCTCCCCGGGGCTTCTGAGCCCAGGGCCTCGGTGTGACGCAGACGTTGTCTCTCTGTCGTGCAGAGAGAAGCTGTGGGTCCCTCTGGGAGGGGCAGGGGGCTGTGAGGGGGACGCTGGGCTGGGCTGGTCCTCCCGCCCCTGAGGGAGCCCCATTCAGACCTGGCCTGGGCTTGCGAGCGTGGTATCTAAACCCTCGCAGTTATAGCGGACGCGCACGTTGAGGGTCCAGAGGCCCGGCGTGCACTCAGGCAGGTGAGGATGTGGGGTCCCCCTGGGGCGGAGGCGTGGTGGGGAGCCGCCGAACTTCTGGGAACGAGCAGGGGGAGAGACTACCGTGCTGTGGGGGTGGTGGGGCGGTGGCAGAAACCTGGGCCACTCAGGCTGCTCTGCCCCCTGGCTGGGGCCGTGGTGCGGTTCCGAAAGGAAGCCAGAAACTGTCCCCACGGCGGGGTGTCTTCCCACAGGGCAGCACCGGCCCCTTGTTTGGCTGGAAGGGCCACACCGCGAGTAGCAGCGTGGCTTGCCCACGGCTGGGCCTGTCTGCAGGCCCCGCTGTGCCGTGGCACCTCAGGTGGCACCTGCCACCCACCCTGGGCCTGCCTGACGGGGCCGGGGGGGCCAGGTGGGGGGTGCAGAGGGGTCTCGAGTCCCGACCTGCACTGCCCGGTGTCCTGCGGGCCGCACTCGGCCCTGCTGGTGTTGGCCCAGGCGGCAGTGGCGTAGCCACGTCCTCTGCCCCCGTGGCCGTGCCCCTGGGCGGCGCGTCGGGTGCAGCTCCTGGGGAGCCCGCTCCCTGCCGCCCTCTGTCCCCACACTCCAGCGGGAAGGACGGTGGGCTCTGGGCCACAGGAAAGCTTCTTGGTTCTGCGGTCAGGTTTGAGTGTGAAACTGGAATTTCTGCATTTAGTAAGGCCTTTCTTCGGGGGCTGGAATACTCAGTAGGTTTTCCTATCGCTCTTAATTTCCCCTTAAAATTTTATTTTGCCATAAAAATGATGGATAAAAAGTCATTCCAGGAAAAACGGGTCTGTTTTCAGGGAGCGAAGAACAGCTCGCTCCCCGTAGCGGCACAAGCGCAGACTCAGTGCGCAGACCCGGGAAGCCGCAGGCTCACAGCTGCCGGGCGCCCAGGCGCTGGTGTCCCGGGTCTGGGTGTGCCGCCGGCCCCTTCGTCACGCGGTGAAGCCACGCCTTTCAGCTGAGGACACCCCGACACTGAGGCTGGAGAGGTCCCCGATGACCGCCTGGGCCCTCGGGGCGCAGCAGCCTGGGAACGTCGATTTGGGGCAGGTTTGGAGAAGCACAGAATTAAAGGAAGCGGGTTCTGGTCCCAGATCCCGACCGTCCTGGTTACGCCTCGGTGACGGCACTGCTGGGCGTGCTCACACCCTCCCCTCGTCCCTTCAGACCGGTGACCCTGGCAGGGGATGCAGCCCTGTGCCGGCGTAGCAGCAGGGTGGGGGGCCCCACTTGGCCTCGCCTGGTGCCTGTGACGTGTGTCACCCGTCTACTCGGAGAACCGAGGGGAGGGGCCTGGCGGGCACCAGTGGTTTCTGGCCGGAAGTGTCGCCATGGCAACGCACGAGGTGGCGGCAGCAGGCCCCGGGTTAGTTCTGAGCCTTACCCCTCCCAGGCAACTTCCAAGTCCTTTCTCCGGAGAGAAGCAGGCGTGTCTGTGGAACATGTCCCTCGTCACTCCGGGCCACGGCACTCGAGTGGATCGTCCACTTCTGGGTGCGGGTTTGGAAAGGCAGGTGCACGCACTCTGTCTAACGCCCTCGAGGCGTTTCCGCGGGGGCCCCTGGGAGGCTCAGAGCCGGCTCCCGGGGACGAGGCAGGGCCCCGGCAGGGACGCCCACAGTTCTGCCGTCCTCTTGGTCCCAGGCAGCTGTCCCACTACCGTCCTGCCGAGTCGCCCTCACTGCCCCGCCGCTGCCCACCGGGCACAGCCAGGAGCCCCGGGCCGGCCCTTGGGGGTCTCTGGCCCCCAGCCCTCTTGCAGCAGCCTCCCCCGTGAGCGTCCCCGCGTGCCGGGCCCAGGGGTTGCCTGTGCCGACCGAGGAGCCCTGGGACTGGGGTCCCAGCCCCCTTCCTGTGTGTCCTGGGGCGGCTCCGTAGCTGAGCTTTGGGTGTCACGCCCCAGGACCCCCAGCACCCGAGATGCCAACGGACTTCCAGGAACAGACTCGTCGGTGCAGCAAAGCTGGCAGGGTCGTCCCGGGCCCACGAGCACGTGGGCGGGGCCGGCCTCTGGCCTCCAGTCTGGACACACTCGGGGCAGGAGGGGGACCGCGTGACCCTCAAAGATGGGGCACGTGGGGCTGGGCGCTGGGGCACAGCCATCCCTCAGGTGGGGTGCTCTGCCCGGTCACCTTCTTACCTGGGCCCACGCTCAGCGTCGAGTGGACAAGGACGGCACTGTCGGGGAGCCACACACTGAGCCGTCAACCTGAAGAGGTGACAGGCTGTCCCCGTCACCAGAACACCTTGCCCGTGTATCCTGGGGGCATTGATTTTCCTGTCCCAGTAATGGGTGCAACACCCAGACCAAAAGCGGGCGGAGATGTGGGAGGAGAGTCTCAGCCGGCTCCTTGTTCTGTCTCCTCAGCCCCCGACACTGGACGTGCCCAGCGACCACGCCCACAGGGCGGCGAGTCTGAGGGTGGCAGAGCCCGGACGCCAGCTGAGCGCTTCTGTCTGGGCACGACAGGATGACGGGAGAGCCACCAGGGCTGTGGACACAAGCAGCTGAGGAACCGGGCTGGAGGTGGCACAGGGTGGGCAGAGAGCACTGGGCACCGAGGACCAGTAAGGGGGCGTCTGAGCTGGGGGCGCAGCCACCTCGGGGCCTGGTGAACGCGTGTGTCCCTGTAAGAGCTGAAAGTCGGCCAGTTTACTCCCCACTGTTAGAAGCCGGGAAAGAAGAGGGGATTGGTCTCCAAGGAAGTGGGAGTGGAGGGTGGAAGACGGCTGATGACAGAAAGAGGGCTCATGGCCCACGGCACCCAGCTTCACCCTGGAAGGAGCGGCACCCCCGAGACGCCGGAGGGAGGCCCCCCGACTCCGCAGGTGGGCCCTCGGACGCTGAAGCAGCACCACCGACCACAGACAGATTCCTTCGCAGTGTGGAGGACGCTTCTCAGCCCTTTTTCTTCGCGCAGCGAACACCGGAGTGAGACGAGGATGTTGAGAGAAAAGAGGGTGATAAGCCGATGGGCCTGCGTGTTAAGTCATGTGGCATGTGAGGACACCGGCCGGCGTGGGGCCCAGTGGGGTTTGTCCCGGGACTGGGGGCTGGCCCGGCCCTCGTGAGGTGACCGAGCCCTGGGACGGGGAAGGGCCGACAGCACGAGACTGTGCCGGGAGACGCAGCCTCGCGTGATGGGCGGCACGTAACCTCGGAGCAGGGGGAGGCGGCGTCTGTCACGGGGCCTGTGCTGGGCGCTGCCGCTCACGTCCCGCCCCCCCCTCTGGGCAGTGCCACGTTTTGCCGGCTGGGCAGGGGTTTCGGGCGGCAGGGACGGCGTACGGCGGGGGCAGAGGGGAGCTGCCCGCACTCCCGAAAACGCGTCTCCCGCAAGAAGAGTTGAACCGGCGAAGACACTGGGTGCGCGGTGGATGGCGAAGATCGAGGCGCAGGGACCGGCTGGGTCTCCGTGTGCGTCACGAACAGGTAGAGGGTGAAGTTCCGAGACCAGTGCCAGTTGTGACGACGTGAGGTTCATGGAAGCACCTAGGGGTCAGTTCAACCGGAGATCGAAGGCTTTCCCGCCAAAAGCCTCGGAGCGCCGCTGAGAGAAACGGGACTGTGGTGAGACGTGACCTGCGGGCGGGCAGGCTCCCCCTGCAGACGTGCCCCCGGTCGCCCGGAGCATCTCGTTCACGCAGAAACCTTCGCTGTAAAACGCACTTGGGGACGCCAGGGTCTGAAGGCAGCAGAGTTCACAAAATTTTAAAAAAGTGGTTTCGGGAAACGAATGGTGACAGGGAGGGGGCACTGGAGGGGCGGAGAGCCGGCCCGCTTCCTGCAGTGTCCAGAACGCCCCGTCCCCTGGGGCAGCTGGGCCGTGATGCCGAGTGCGGGTCGGCCACCACTTGGGAGCTTTCTGCGCAGGGTTGGCGTTGAACTGCGGCCTTTCCTCTGATTTTGAACTTGCCGGCCCCCCGTAGCTGCATGGGCCGGCTCCTCAGTGTCAGCCCTTGTCCCCGAGCACTGCCCCTGCGAGGTGGCGTCTCACCACGGCGCTGATGTGACGCCGAGGGAGCTTGGCTTCAGGCGGCCCGTGGTGGACATGGTCTTGTTAGGTGCGTGTCCTCTGGTCTCCGGTCCCACCCACACCCACACCTTGTTCTGCGTCTCTGGGAGCCCTGGTGAGCGCGCCAGCCACAGAGCAAACATTTATTAGGGACCTTTAAACGTTTCAGTGTCCTCTGTCCTGCTCTGTGTTTCTCGTTCTACGTGGTGTTGAAGTGCTCGTTCCAGTCAGGAGCCGCTGCGGGCCACCCTCCTCCCCAGACGCCCCGGGGCTCTGGCGACTCTCAGGCCGGGTTTGGTGGGCTGCGACCCAGATGGGGACAGACAGGCCAGTCGGCGTCCTGTGAGCCATTATGGAGCCCGGCGTGGAGACAGCAGACCGGCGCTCACAGGTGTGGGCGGGGCTGGCTCCTTTGCCTGCCGGGCCGGCTGCAGGCAAACCGAGGTCTCCCTCCCTTCCTCCCCCCGCCCACAGGTGCTCTGAGTCCCCTGCAGGGGACAGTGGCGCAGGGCGGCCCCGTGATGAGTATTTCAGAGAATCACAGCAGGGGGCTCGCCTGTGCAGCTGAGGTGGGCGCACTCGAACCCGCGCGCAGGATAAGAGACGGTTCTTGTCATTGGAACGGCCTCAGAAATACGCCCACCCGAACGCATAGACGCGGAAAATCTCCTGACGCCAGAAGGCCGGTTCGTTTTTATTTCTGCGCCAAAAATTATGAAGAAGCTTAATGATGCAATTAAAGGTGAAACATCGCTTCTTTTATTACGTTTTCTCTATTAGAAAAAGTGGAAGGAAAACTGTCTTTTTGTCTCCCTTCCTACATCTCAGAAAGTATGTCATGCGTAAGTAATTTGCATTTAGTTTATCTGCAGTCATTTTGAACTTGAATTTTTTCATGTTATAAGCAAAAGTAGCTCCACTGCAGAGCCTGAAGTGCAGCTTTTAGAAAGCCCCTCCTGTCGGGGGCAGCTGCCGCCAGCCGGTGCAGGCAGGGGAGGCGGGGGGGCGCAGTGCTCCGGGACACCCAGCTGGCCCCTGGCCGGGGAGCCAGCCCGGCCGCAGCCCTGCCCGTGAGGACCTGCCAGGCCAAGTGGAGGGAGGGCTGGGGCGAGGCTGACGCAGCCTGGGCCTGGGTCCGGGAGGAGGCACCGAGCAGGGCTGCCCAAGGTCGTGGAGGCCAGAACCCCCAGGTGGGGCGCAGCTGAGGCCACGGATTCTGGATGCCGACCAGGTGGCCAGGGCTGCAGCCAGCAGTGGTCACTCAAGCAGACAGGCCTCTTGCTGACTCTGAGAAAGACGGTTTGAGTTAGTCCTCAGTCTGTGTTAATTATGAAAAGTCTTAAATGTGCAGGAAGTGCAGGTAATTGATGGACGCCTGTGGTTCACTGCCCAGCGTTGTCAAGCCTAATTGTTGTTCCATTTTGCCTCAGCTCTTCCTCTTGCTCACTTAGAAATTAAATCTTACTCCCACCACTGAAGCTTCCTTCCTTCCTCTCCAGAGGAGGTCTCGGTCATTTCCCAACCGGCCTCGGCGTTGTCACCGCGTGGCGGGGACCCGTGGACAGCAGGGGCTGCCCCAGCCAGCGCTCCGCAGTGATCTGTGAAGGCGTCACACTCGGACGTTCCTGCGCACCCTGCTTGTTATCTTTTCAGTGTTTGTTCACCTTGGTGGATAGAGCTGTGTTTCATCTGTCCTCACGCCTGTGCTACAATGTAGCCGTTCTCCTGCTTTACTTTGTTTCTAAAGTTTTCCGGTGGAAATTGTAACCTGCTCTAGTGCAGCAGTCTTGCACGTGTCTCCTGCCCTGTGTGGAGGTGCTGTGACTGGGGAAGAAAGTTTCGGGCTCTGGGACAGACCGCCCTCCGCCCAGCAGCAGCCCCACCCAGTCCTGCACCCCAGGGCCCGCCCGTTGGAGAACTAGGGCCCGTGTCCCCCGCAGGACTGCCAGTCAGCGAGCGAGGCTCTGCCTGTGCGTCCCGACTGCTCGGCCCGCTGTGCCTCTTCCTTGGGGGCTCCGAGGGGTTGGCTCCGCGTCTGTGTCCCAGATGCCCGTCCGGCGCCGTCCTGTGTGCACTGCGGGCTGTCATCCTGCTCCGCGACCGCACCGGCACCGCCACTGTGCTGCCTCTGTTACACGCAGACTTCAAGTGTTTGTGTGGTCAGATGTATCGGTTTTTAGAGTTTGTGGTTTTGAGGGTGTGTGTTTTTGCACTCGGCACCTGGAAGAATGGGTTTGGGGTGTCCCTCCATTCCGTCTGCAGTCCTGCCGTGGGGCCAGGGGCAGGAGAGGCCACCGGGGCAGCGGGAGAAGGGACCTGTGAGCCTTGAAGATGATGCCGGGGAGAAGGCAGCAGCGACCCAGGAAGAGGAGGAGCGGGAGGCCTTGGGGAGGGAGAGGCTCTGCCGGGCCGGGACCGGGACGGGGAGGAGCCCCTGAAAGGGTCCGGCCTGGGGGCACCGAGAAGGTCCAAGGTCAGCTGGGGGCGGAGCTCGGCTTCAGGGGCCGCGTGTTGTGTTAAGGGGTCTGGACACTGTCCTAAAGGCGATGGCCATCTTTCGGTAGCCTGGTGTCATGGTAGGGGCCTGCTTGGAACGCGTGTCTTGGTTGCGTGCCGGCCAGGGCGGGGGCGGTGTGCACCGCCCAGCGGGCCTCACGGAGGCCTTCGTGGCGTCTCGCCGAGTTTGAATTGTTAGTTGATTTAGTTCCAACCCAGACAAACGTTTTACTTTTCCACGCTTCTGTCTGTTAATGCAAATTAGCGAGAGCGTCATGGCTCCCACTCTGGTGACTGGTGGACTTGGGGACCAGAAGGCCCCTCCTGACGCAGAACACACCAAAGGCCGCTGGTGTGCTTTTAAAGAACGTAACTGCAAAGGAAGAGACTCTCGGCCTAGAAAACGGGAGAGAGGGTCAGTGCAGAGGGTGAAGAAGCCGTGTCAGTGCCGGCATTTGCCGGGGCACCGGCCGGAGCAGGGCCCAGGAGAACGAGGCCGGGGGGGTGTGGGGGCTGGCCCGGTCACCCCCCGCTCCACACCCCCTCCCATTCGGCTGGCGGGGCACTGGCTTCTGTGGGCGGCTGTCCTCACCTGTCACGGGCCCCACCCACGGGCCTTGCCGTGTCTCTCTCTCTCTCTGCCGGCTGCTTGTTACCTGTGCAGGGGAAGAGAGCAGACACCGGCTTTGAACTTGCTGACGGCTGGTCTGCTCTCCACGCCCAGTTTCCTGGGCGGCTGGCCCTTCGGGGAGGACTGCACCCTCCCCACCGAGACGGGGGCGTGGGTGCCCGGCTCCGGCGGCTGCACAGGCCGCCCGGCCTCTCGCTGACCCTGCCGTGCCTTCCCTCTTGCAGTCTGAGCCCGAGGGCTTCTCCCGCTTCCACTTGTACGTCTGTGCCGCTTTCCTGGTGCGGTGGAGGAAGGAGATACTCGAAGAAGGAGATTTTCAAGTAAGTGAGCGCCTTGCAAAAGGCCCCCGTTTGGTTTTCTGTGCGGGGAGGGTCCTTCCCACCTCAGCTCTCGGGGTTGTTTGGGAAGGGCACGCGGAGGCCGGCGGGCAGCCCGCCTTCCCCACCCCGGCCCCTTCTGCTGCGGAGCCTGCCGGGAGAGGCAGCTGACCTGCCGGCTGCCTTGCTGGCATGGCTGCCCCCAGGCTCCGGGAGCCCTCCCCGCGCCGCCGGGCCTGTCCCCCGCAGGGGTGGCACTGGCCCGGGGCGAGTCAGGGAAAGTGCTGGGCCCAGGCGCAGACACTTGGTAGCTGTGTGACTTGGGGCTCGAGGGTCAGCCTCTCTGGACCCCAGTTCCTCACTGACGTGTGGGGAGAGCCACGTCCGCGCCCTTCATCGGGCTCTGCACCCACCTAGGGCCCCCGTGTGGCCAAGTCCCTGGCCCACGCTCCCCGCTGTGGGCCTGTGCGTGGCGGCCGGACTCCCTGTGGGGTCACCGTCTGAGGGTCGAAGCGCAGTGAGGAGGACACCGTGTGGGGACCAGGGCTGGGCTCCGCCCCCGCGGGCTGGAGGTGCCCCTCCTCTGCCAGGCGAGGGCAGGCCGGGGTGGCCTGGACCGCGCGCTCGGGCTGGTGGGGGCCAGGCCCTGCCGGGGGCCGTGAGGGCGCGTGTGCTGCTGCTCGGCCGGCGTGGACCGGGCCGTCCTAGCTTGGAGGGTGGCGGGGACAGGGGACAGGCCCAGCCCACTGGCTCTGCGGCAAGAACCTGGGGGCCTGCGCGCCCTGCACAGGGCTGGGCGGGGTGGGGGGTGCGAGGCTGCTTCTTCCTGAGACTTGAGACGAACTGGGCTCTGCCGTCGTGGGGGCTGGAGGGGGAGCGAGTCTGCGTGCCCCAGGGAGCTGGAGATCGGACCAAACGGGACGAGGAACCGGTCAGATAAAGAACCCGGGCACCCTGGTGGGCACCGGAGTTGTGCCTGCTTGGCGGCACTTCAGGAAAGGGACTCTGGCCCCACGGAGGACAGCCGAGCGGCCGAGGCCCGAAGCCGCCTCCAGCAGGGGGTGTTCAGGGAGGGGGCTCTCCAAGCCCCAACCTTGGTGGGGCTGCGATCTGCCCTGTGGGAAATAACATGGTTCTCTGCGTCATCTCCATGGGAACAGAATCATTTTTGGAGGAGGACGTCTTCCCAGAGAAAGGCAGGCCCCCCCGGCGTTGCCGCGGCCCAGCCTGCAGGTGCCGGCGGGGCAGCAGCCTCTCCCACACCTTGGCTTCTGAGACCCGCTCAGGCCTTTGGTCTCGTTCCGTCCAGCCTGCACTCTGCCCTCTGGTCCAGGGTGGCCCATCGTGGAAGGGCCTTTGTCCCCTGCTGTCCCAGGCCCTGGGGCAGTGTCCCCATGCTGGTCTACCACACCCCTCAGAACTTCCCCGGGCCAGGCCCCGTGTGGTGCGTCACCAGACTGGGATCCCTCCCACGAGGGGCTGCGGTGGCCAGGGAGGGACAGAAGGGGCAGGTCACTCTCAGGGTGGGGCCGGGAGCAGCAGGCCCACAGCAGAGGGGTGGCAGTCACGGGGGGGGGGCAGGGTGCAGGTGTCAGACTGGGGAGGGCGGCGTGGGGTGGCCGGGGGACAGAGCGGGTCTGGTGCGGCTGGCCTGCTGTGGGGAACACAGGGCCGTGAGGGCGGGCGGGTCGGGAGGCGAGTGGAGGGGAAACAGCAGTCGGGCAGGCCTTGTCCCCTGCCCCCCAGTCAGGGGAGCCCCGAGTCAGCGGGACAGGACCCCAGACGTGGTGGAGGACGACCGTGGAATGACAAAGGCCGGCACAGGAGCGCTGGGGAGAGGCGGCAGGCAGAGGCAGGGGTGTAGGGAGCAGACTCCGAGCAGAGAAAGGGGGGCCCGACAGCGGAGTCTGAGGAGCCAAGAGACACCCCAAGGGGGAGCAGCGGCAGCCCCGTGGGAGCGGAGCCGGCTGGTGCGGGGAGCTCTGACCAGCACACGGGGGCGGCAGCATGCGGGGACACGGCTGAAGCCCGGGGGCTCCTGGCGGCACCTCTGGTCAGAACTGTCGGGGCAGAAGCTCCCGGGAGGGTGGGCCCAGGGCTCGCTCCTCATCCTGGAACGTCTTGATCGGCACATTCTTCTCTCAGCTCAGCGAACGGAGAACTTCCTGGAACCGGGAAGGAGCTGGAGGCGGCCGGCGCAGGGGTCTGGTGGCGCCTTGGCAGGAGACACGCCAGGTTGCTGTGAGCCTGGACAGTGAGGACGGGGTGGCGGGGGCCTGGCAGGACCTGAAACTGAGCAGACGGTGACGGCGTCATTGGTCCAGGTGTCTGTGGGATGTCCGCAAAGTACGTCATCCGGCCCGGCCTCCGAGGGGCCCAGGTCTGGGGGTGCAGGCCACACCGTGTCCTCCGGGGGCCCGAGCGGTGCGTTTGCCGAGGGCCGCCCTCCCTCGGAGACCAGCGGCGGGCAGCGTGAGAGCGGGCAGTCGGTGTCTGGGGAGTGAAGAGCCTGTTCAGCGGAGCGGCCCTGCCGGTGGTGGCCCAGCTGCACAGCGGCCTTGGTTGGACATCTGCGGGCGCGGCCGCGAGGGCTGGTCGCCACCTCACAGCCAGGGCGCTTCTGCGATTCACGGACGTTTACGAAATAAACTGACCTTTGAGCCGAAGAAATTCTGTGTGGAAAAATAAAGGCGACTTATGTGAAGATGGCGAAGGGACTAATGAGTAAGAATAAACAAACGGATCAGGACACAGGTGGTGGAATTGTTAAGTCGCTGTATCTCAGGGGCATTTGGAAATGTCAGGGAGGCCAGCGGGTCTTAACCGGGACCAACAGGCCTCCGGGTTTGGGTGGAGAAATTGACAGATTTGGGCAGAGAGTAAAATGCCAAAATTGCCTCGAGACGAGGTTCGAAACAACCTGGACGGCCCGTAGTCTGGGGATGAGTTCCGGCACCGCCAGAGGCCCCCGTTCCCGGTGTGCGTCCTCCCGGGCCCTCCCACACTCCCACGCGCCCCGTCCCCCGTCCCCGGCCTGGGACGGCGTGGAGGCGTGTGCCCCTTGGACCGAGTGCTCGCTTCTTACCACACGAGCCAGAACCTAGAAAAGTGAGATCAGGGCCTGACCCCACGCACAGTGTGAACACACACATCCCTAACGGAGTGCGGACCAGTTTAAACAGCGAGAGCGCTCCAGACACCGTCTTACCCGGGAGTTCCGCACCGGCTGTGATGTTCACACCTTCAAGTCGGGGGGCCGCCCCTTGCAGGGCTCAGGACTGAGTTTTGTCGCTGTGATCGGGCGGGGGCACAGCTGGGGGGGTCCTGCCTGGGGCAGCCCCAAAGGCACCAGAACCCAGGGGTTTTCTTGGGGACAGGTCTTAGAGGCACCCTCTGCCCACCAGGGGAAAGCTGGGTCCCTGGCACCCCGTGGTCTGCAGGAGCAGTGCAGGCAGGCTTAGGGAGCGTCTCGGGCCAAGTTCAGGTGCAGCCGGGCCCTCACACTCAGCCTGCACGCGGTCCCTTCCCTGCTTGCTGCCGAGAACAGCCCGGCAAGCCGCCAAGGGCAGGAGGCCGGTTGCACCAAGGCGTCGACCTTGAGAGCCTCGCTACCGCTGGTCCCAAGTTTACTAGAGAAACAACCCACCCCTGACGAAGTGGAGACGACCAGCACCCACCTCAGACCACAGCCGCCGACACCTCGGGCGGCCGGGGACGGTCCCACGTCACCACCCACTGTGCGGTGTTCTGCACTGTGACCCACAGACGTTCGGGGAGGACTCCCCTCCCCGCGTCCAGCAGGGACGTCCTGTGGGCGTTGAAAGTGGATTTCCCGACCGTGGCGACCCTTTGGGGAGGAAGCCAGCGCCCGGATGGACTGGCATTTGCCCTGAAGCACCTGCCGGTTCCTGCTGGGGGACCCCCCACCCCCGGTGTGCACGGTCCGGCGTAGGGCAGGGGGCTCCCCCAAGTGCAGAGCCGCTTTCTGTGGGTTAATGGGCCTGTTCAGGTCTGTATTTCATCCTGTGTTCGTCTGAAGCAGCAAATGTCACGAAATGCCAAGTAAAGATCAATTGTCTCTTTCTTTATCATTTCACGACATTTTGAAGACAAAATTGGGCTGGTTGGGAAGTAACCTGTAAGGGGATCACTGTGCCCGTGCTGTGGCGTGTGAGTGGGGGGGCCGTGGCCGTGGGGCTGTCAGGCTGCGAGCGGCGCTCTGGGGGCCTGGGCCCCGCGCCCCCTGAGGTCTGGCGGGGCCGAGAGGCCACTAGGGGTCTGAGCCGAGTGTGGCCCCCGGCAGCTGGGCGGGCGGGGCGGGAGCGGGGGACAGGGAAGGGCAGAGCCTGGGCCTCGGGGACTCACCGGCCTCTTCCTCCCGGGGGCCTGTGCTCTGCTGAGGGGGCAGCAGCTGAGAGCCTTGTCCCGTGTCCTCCCCGGAGCCCCCGGTGGTCCCGGGGCTGGAGAGGGCGGGAGGCCCCACACACAAACGCCGCTGCACCCCAGTCCAGGCCCTGGCAGCAGCCTGTCGGGGACCGAGTCCTTTCTGGCGAAGGTGGGAGCTGGGTGGTGACCGAGCTCTGGGTGAAGTGAGGAGGCTGCAGGGCTCTGGGCTCTTCAGAGCCGGCAAGTCCACCAACGATGGTAAAACCGTGTTCTCTGTGGCTCCATTCAAGCCAGAGAGATGGGGACGGCTGCTGGCAGCTTTGCAGGGGCACTGGGACGTGGCACCAGCCCCGGTCTGGGCTCAGCCCAGGGTCCTAGAGCAGAGGGGGCAGCGTGGACCCCGCACCAGCCCCGTCCCAGGCTGGCTGGGGAGGTTGTACGTGCCCTGACGCACTTGGGGACGTTACTTAGTGTCGAGAGTGCTGTCAGCTCAGGACCCAGGCACAGCGCCCGAGAGGACAGAGGGTGACCGACTTCAGGAAGTGGGGGGCCTTTCCGGGCAGGTGCAGCCCCTTCCCTCGGCCCCTCAGAATCGGCGCACGCTCACCCCTTAGGCCAGTGACGTCCTCAGAGCCCGGGCCGCCTGGTGGGGCTGCTCTGCCTCTCCACAGCCGGTGGGAGGCGCCCTCCCGCCCGGGCGCTGTGGGCTCTGCCTGCCTGCGCTGCTGTTCGGGCCCCACCCTGAACTCGGGCCGTCTGCCCTGGGAAGTCAGGCCTGGGCCCAGGGAAGGTGCCACCCAGACGGGCCCAGGCCCGGGAGGCCCAGGAGCGAGCCCAGTCCCCAGGAGTGGGAGTGTGGTGTGCGGCCCGAGGAGGCTGCCCTCGGACGCGGAGGGCTGGGGGTGCGGGGACTGTGCGTGAGGCTCCTCCGGGGGAGGGGAGGTGGCAGCATCTTGGTCCCACAGGGTCACCAGAGGGTGAGTGAGGCCACACAGAACAGGGGCTCCACCTGCTGCCCTCACACCCGCACACAGGTGCACGCAGACACCTGCACCCACACGGGCGCACACACACTTACACGCACACTCAGAACCTCCTCCAGACTGGGCAGGGGAGGAGTCCTTTCAGTTCTGATCTCCGAAAAACAAGCCCCTCCCGTGTGTGTGTGGTGGGGGGGCCTGGGCAGCGCCAGCCGCCCCCGCCGTGTGCTCCATGCCCCCCGGAGGGCCCTCAGGTCTGTAGGGAGGGGCCGTCCGTGTCGGGAGAGAGGGCAGGTCTGCCTGTCGCCCAGAAAACCACGGCGTGTGGCAGTGGCCGGCACCTTCCGGCGCCGTGAGCGGGGCTTCAGCTGTGGAGAGAAGGGGCCGGCCACGTCCTGGGTGCTGGTGAGGCGTCGGGCGTCGGTCTCCTGGGAAGTGCCTGGCGCGTGTTCTCTCGGACTCTGGGGGCTTCCAGGCCTCTCCTCGCCCACCTGCCCGCCCACCTGCCCACCTGCCCACCCGTCTGCCTGCCCATCTGTCCACCAGCCCACCAGCCCACCTGCCCACTCTGCCGTCCACGTCACACCACTCCCCAGTTTCTCCTCTCTTCCCAGAGGTGCCCCCCGGGGGTGGTGGTGGGCTCTGTGCTGGGTGCGGGGGAGGGAGGAGGAGCCGACCGTCCTGTCCATGGACCCCCCGGGGGGTGGTGGTGGGCCCTGTGCTGGGTGCGGGGGAGGGAGGAGGAGCCGACCGTCCTGTCCATGGACCCTCCGGTGGGTTCCTGCCCACCTGCTGGACACAGCCCCCCCCCCCCATGCCCCCGTTCCCGGCCGCAGCCAGCCACAGGCTGTGGTCGCCTTTACTCGGGGCCGGGCTCACCAGGCGGCTTTTGAGGAAGAGACCACAGAAGTCTGCTCAGGCCGCAGGAAGTCACCTCTGTCCCGTGACCGCCCGTCCTCAGGCGTGTCTGTCGTGAAACCCTGCGTCCCCGCATCTACGAGAGGGGTCTGCTCTCTCCAGGGGACGTGCTGCGTGCAGGGCTCTGTCTCAGCCCATGTGGCTCTGAGGCCGCTCAGGGAGCCCGTGGCACCAGGCCACGCACCGGTCTGGCCGGCCCACCGGTGCCCCTGTGCAGTGGGTGGCCCTGGAGTTCGTTTGGGTCCCGCCGGGAAGCAGCGCGGGCATCCTGCGCGGACAGGGACCGTGGTTGTGCATCCGAGACACCCTCCGTCTCGGGTCCCAGGACTCGGGCCAGAACAGGGCAGGCTCCCCTGGTCATGCCCCACGGGCTGTGCCCGGGGCCCCTGCCCACAGCTCCCCTTTCCCTGCTGACGGGAAGCTCCGGGGCAGCGTGCGCTGGGGCAGGGATGCCTGCGGGTGGTGTCCGCACCGACGCCTGTCAGCTTTACACGAATCCAGCCTGCGTTCCGTTGATCGGTGGGCTGGCTGCGCGGTGGGCTCCCACGCCCTTCCATGGAGGGGCCCGGAAAGGGTGGGCCTTTGCCCTCTGCCCTCCCGCTCTCTCACAGAAGAGGCTTCCTCTACACGGTGGGCGGTGGGCGGGGACCCCGGGACTCAGCCTGCTCGGTCCTGGGACCCACCCCAAGCTGCGGGTGGGTGCGGGCGGCCAGCGCCCCTCCTCACTCATTTCTGCCGTGAGCGTGTCCCACCAGCGAGGACAGGTGGTCCCCTCCATTCCTATCGTGGGGGGAAAGCCCCTTATTATCTCATCAGCAGTGTTTGACGTCTGCGGCAGTGAACTCGAGGAGGCTTGTCCCTTCAGTCCCCGAAGAGATGCGGTCACCTCGTGGGCCTCATGAAAACGCCCCCTCTCGGCTGCCACACGTCCCCATGTTCTGTCCGCGGCCCTCCAGGGACACCCGGATGGGTGCAGCCTGGCAGTGAAATGACGGCGGCCCTAGAGGTGGCCGAGCTCCTTGGGACGTGCAGGAGGCCAGGCTGGGGGGCTGCCAGCTGTGCTGCTGCTGGTGAGCAGCTCTCTCCCCGATGCCCCCCCGAGAGCCACCCCCGGGGCAGCTCCGGCTCGGCTGTGAGACTCGGGGGGTGGAGCCCCTGGCCTAGCGGGCTCGAAGTCAGCCACGGTCGGGGAGGTCTGAGCCGTTTTCCGAGAACCTGGGATGAAACAGAAATCAGATGGGAACCAATGCCCGAGCAAGCCCTGTCCGCGTCCTGGCTGCTGGCCGCGTCCTCCTGCCGAACCAGCCGGACTGATTGCCCAGCTCCGGGGCCCTCTTGGTGGAAAGAGCCCCCCAGGCCTCGTGGTGGTGGTGTGCCCCCCGCCCCCCGAGTGCTCGCTGCTTGTTTAGCCTCGGCCTGGGTTTCCAGCCTCACTTTCCCGCAACCCGGCCTCCAGCTGCACCCGTGTGGGGGGTGGGGAGGCCCCTTTGGAAGTGTGCTGGTCGGCCCCGTCCGAGTGGGCAGAGCCGGGGCCTGGGCGGCAGGAACGAAGGCGTGAGAGATGTGGGGGTTCTTGGGTCCCCACTTCCAGGGCCCGCGAGGCTCAGTGGGGGGAAAGGGCTGTAAGAGGTGGTGCTACAGCGTCCCCCAGGGCTGGCGCTCCTGCTCCTTAGCTTGTCTCTGGGGCCACAGTGGCTGCCCTGTGTCTTCGAGGCCCTGCCTGCACCCCAGCCCTGCACCCCAGGGGCCCCATCGGGGTCCTTCCTGGGGAGACACTGGCGTCAGCAGCTGCACTGGGCCTCCTGGCACAAGGAGCCCGGGCCGCTGCGGAGTCCGAACTGGAGCTCTGTGGCCGCCACCCCTGTGTGACTCGGGGGGCCACTCACCCTTTGACCCTGCCCCCTTCAGGACCAGGACCAGGACTCCCCAGGAGTTCAGGGGGCACCGGTGAGCAGGCACCCGGGGACCTTCCACAGCCGGGCAGCCGTTGTGCGGATGAGGTGGCAGCGGACAGCACCAGCCCCTCCCGTCAGAGCCGCCCAGACGTGGCGCCCGGCAGAAGGGGAGGAGCCTGGCCCCGGGTGGGCGGTGGCCACGGAAGCGCTCCTTGGGCTGCCTGCCTGCGCTCCTCCGTCAATCCCGAAAGCCCCGGCCAGATCTGTGCTAATGCTCCATTCGTTACCCTAATTAGTTTGAGGATTTTCAGGGCAAACAGGATGGGATTTCTCGGTTCAGTCTTGGGGTGTTTGTTTTTTGAGATAAAGCACACGGAAGAAGTTGCATTGATCTTTTAATTCCTCGTGCAAAGAAAAACTGTTTGCTCTGCTCTCACTTAGTGTGTCTGGTCCTCAGTGGGGCGGGCCGGTGGCCGCTGGGTCCAGCCTCGGGGGTGGCAGTGCCGTGAGGTCCGCCCGGCTGGCTGTGGCCGCTTCCCAGGGCGCGTGCAGCCCTGTCTCTCCAGCCCGTGGGGCGGCCTTCCCAGGACCCCGCCCGACTGCGGGGGGCCAGGAGGCTGCTGCCCCTCCCAGCAGGGACCCTCCCCGAAAAGTGCCTTCGGCCCCCAGGGAGCTCAGGGCTGAGACTCTGGGGCCCGGTGTCTCACGGTCATCGCTGGTGCGGTGACAGGTCACCAGTGCTCCAGTGTCACTGTCACCTAACATGGTCCATCATTCAGCTCCCCAGCCCCACGGGACGATGGTCGGACAGCCGTGCTGGAGCGGGGCCTGGCGTCAGCCGTGTCCCTGGAGAAGTCGTGGGCACTGTGTACCTGCGGCCCCCGTCACCTCTACACCTCTGTCCTTGGAGAGGGGTGGCCTGCCGTCTCGGAGGTGGTTCCCCTCGCCGGGGCCGCAGACGCCATGCCGAGCACAGAGGGAGCCGTGTGCGCCCGCAGAGACCCCCTGGGAAGCCGCCTGCTGGGGTCCCGACGGCGTTCCTTCCCGGGCCTCCCTGTCGGGAGGGCTGCGCGTGGGGTCGGGGCAGCGGACGTCTCCCAGGAGTGGCCCCTGGGGGCGCTCCTGCCCGGCTTCCCTGCCCGCAGCTGCTGTGCGTTCTCTGTGCCGAGATGTGACTCATCAGCCGGGGGAGACTCACGCCCTTGGGCCGTGTGTCCGCACACTTGTGTCCTGCAGGGGCGTGGGGTGCAGACGGCAGGGCCGCATCAGCCTGTCCTCCCCGCCCCACCCCTGAAGTGAGGGGGGCGGGTCCCAGTCCCATGAGCCGCCTGCTGTTGGTGAGCCCCCCACGGGGCTGTGCTCCAGACGTCCACTGTCCTTGAAACAGCCGGGCCGGAGGGTGGGCTTGTCTTCTGATCAGGGCCAGGCAGAGATGGGTCTCTGGCCCTGGGGGTTCCCGCTGAATCCCTGCTCCCGGGGCAGATGCCCTGGAAGCCCCTCCCAGAGGCCCTGTCGGAAGTGGGGGCCGAGATTTCCGCAAGGAAAATCAGAGCTGAGGGGGTCCCCCCAGGAGGGGTTTCCTTTGCCTTCCTGTGGCCTTGCGGGAGCCACTTTGCAAGTGGGTCTTCTTTTGTTTTCCTAGGAAGGAGGGAGGAGGTGCAGGGGAGACTGATAAAGTGACCTATCCCACTGCTTCCTGGTGGAACCCAGCAGGCCACCATTCTGGGGCTGGGGCGGGGGTGGGGCTGAACCACTGCCCCAGGGCCGGGTGACCAGGCCTGGGGTGGGCTCACACTCCTGTGCCTCAGTTTATCAGCCCAGCTGCCAGTGGGGCGGCAGCAGCACAGGCTTCCCGTGAGGCAGGCTCCCTGCCAAGTACGCAGCCCAAATGTCACCTTCCGTGACCGTTCGATGCTCCCAGGTGGTCACACGTGGCGCACAGAAAAGTGGCGGCCAAGAGCAGTTTGCAGGGCGGCCCATCGACTGCCCGGCACCGTGGGGGGCTCCCCAGGGACGCAGGACCCAAAACAGCCCGTGACCGCACAGTGGCCCAGTGCCTGGCTGGGCGGCTCCTCTGCCGGATGTCCCCAGGACGGGCCACCGGAGGAGAGAAGTCTGGGTTGAAGGGCGTGTCCGCCTGCTCCCCCCTCCTCCAGCCCCGCAGCCTGCCCGGTGCCAGGCTGTCTGCTCTCCGTCCGCCCCTCGGAGCCAGGAACTGAATTAGGTCCTGAAATTGAGTGTGTGGCCGAGCCGGGCAGCTGCCGTGATGGGAGGGGACCGCTTCTCACCTTGCGAGTAGCGGGGTCACGGTAATATGAAGCCAAGTGGATTAAAAATAAAACCAAAGGTGTTCATTTACGACCTGCCCGGAATTGGATTGGCGTCTGTGTGCGTCGCTTCCGATGCTGAAAGACAGCAGGCTGTTGTGATCTGTCCCTGGGGACGCCGCGCCAGGGAAACTTGCTCCGCGAATTCAATTTCAAGGCCCCGGGAAGTATCTGAAATGCAGAAGGAAATGGGTGGAGGAAGAGAAGTGGCTGCAGCCAGGCAGCACTGGAGGGGGCTCCAGGAGCAGGGAGGGGGCTCTGAGCTGACGCAGGGCCGTGTGACGGGGAGGGGGGGGCCCGGGGGCGTCAGGGGCTGAGCCCTGCGCTCACACAGTGGCCATCCCACTGCGCACCCCCCCTCGGCACCGCACCCCGTGCCAGCCCTGCAGGGACGGAGCTCCATGGATGAGAGGCTGGGTTGCTGCCGAAGGTCCGAGTGTCGGGGCCGCCTCTGGTCCAGGTGGGAAGCATGTCTGACCCTCGGCCGCATGTCGTCTGCTGGGAGCCCGGCTTCCCTCCCACAATCCCCAGGCCAGCGTCCTCCAATCAGGACAAGGGTTCAACGGACGGACCCCCAGGGCCCTGGAGCCTGTGGGCCCCTCCCTTGAAATCCCCTGCCCATCCCTGGGCCTTGTCCACCGGGAAGCCACCCAGCCTGCTGAGCCCCCTTCTGCTGAGCCCTGCTGGGTGCCGGGCCTGTGCTCCCTGAAACCTACCCCATCCATGGTGGGGCTGCCCTGAGCTTGGTGTCAGGAGGGCTGGCGTTCAGGCACAGGGTCCTGGGCTGCGGTGTCGTTCTGGCCCTGTGCCTGCCTCTCGGGGGGTTCTTTGGGTGCTGGCTCCTCTCAGCCCCTTGCCCAGGCTTCTCTGTGAGCTCGGGGCAGCCGAGTCCTCTAGGGGCAGCTCCGGTTGGCAGGAGTGGAGACCTGGGTGCCTCAGGGAGGCGGCGGGGCAGCGGGGCTTCCCTGGAACACCGCGAGCTGAGTGGCCATTTCGAGAGCTGCGGGTGTCTGCCTGCCCGTGGGTCCCTGCCCCACTGGTCCCCACTGCAGGGTCACCGGATACACACAAGTCTGGGCCCATGGACCCTGGGGTCAGTGGGGCAGCACCTCACTTCCAACTCCAGATGGCCTTCGGGGCGTGGACAGGGAGTGGGAGGCCCCTGAGCTGTGGCCACACTGGGCAGCTGGGCCCCACTGGACCAGCGCCTGGGCCCTGGGGTGCTGGGGACCCTCCGTGAAGCGAGGTTGCAGCCTTGCACTCCCCCACAGATGTGTCTCCTAAGTCCGGGCGTCCTGCCGCTGCCCGGCTTGGGGCCAGAGTGTCCGGGGTGGGGGGGTGGCTTCGTGGGCTGCTCCAGCTGGGGCTGGGGACGCAGGGAGCCCCTGCACTCCGTGCCTGCGGCCCCACCCAGCCTGCCACTGCGCGCCCCCTGACCTGGCCCGTCTCTCTCCCCAGGAGCTGCTGCTCTTCCTGCAGAACCTGCCCACGGCCCACTGGGGCGACGGGGACGTCAGCCTGCTGCTGGCCGAGGCCTACCGCCTCAAGTTCGCCTTCGCCGATGCCCCGAATCACTACAAGAAATGAGCGCGGCCCCGGCAGTGGCCCCACGCGCCCAGGACGGCACCCGCCCGCTGGCCGGCTGCGAGGAGGGGCCTGGATGGGCAGTGCTGCCCAGCGGGGCGTCCGCCCGGAGGACGTCCGGCGCAGCCGGGGGCCCGGCTGGGGTGGGCTGGCTGCTTCCTGAGATACCAAAGAGAGCCAGGGGAGGGTCCTGGCCTTTCGGGGGCCCTTCCTGTCCTGAGCATCCTTGCCAAATGACCGCCTCCTGGAGACCCCGGCCGGCTGCAGCCCCTCTCGGAGAGGCCCGTGTTGGGGGGCCGGGGTGGAGGAGATGGCAGTCGTTTGGACCTGTGTGGAGACGCAGAGCTTCTGTTGAGTGAAGGAGAATAAAATACAGTGAGTGTCATGTTGCATGAGCCTGACCCGCCCCACAGCAGGGCCCTGGCCGCCGTGGGACCTCGCTGGGGGTGACAGCCGCCCCCGAGCCGGACGTGGGAGGGCCCTGGGGCGGCAACCACGATCCAGCTGCGCTCCTTCCTCAGTGGCAGGCGGTGTGGCCGGAGCTGCCGAGACTCGTGCGGCCACTCTCTTTGCCGGATCCTCGTCTCTGCCGTTGCCGTCACCAGGCAGTGGGCCCGGGCAAGGAGCCTGCCAGGGGCTCTGAGACACACACACCGCTGACCCCAAGCCCAGGAAGGGCTCCCGCCCTCAGCACCCTGGGCTCCTCCTGGGCCCCCCCTTCCTCCTGCTGCTGCTGCTGCCCGCGCTGAGGGCTGCCTGGCTGTGCAGAAAGCCCCCGATTCACGGGCCCGCCTCTCACGGCCCAGCCCCCGAGGCCACACGTTTGGGACAGAGTCTGCCCCCGAGGTGGTTTGTGGTGCAGTCGCGGGGCTGTGAGGGTCCCTGGCATCGGAGCGGGGGGAGCTGGAAGGGAGAGAAGGGGTTCTGTCTGGGGCACCATGTGGGTGATGTGGGCAACGACGCCGGGAGCCCCTGCCTCAGCCTCACTCACGGGCTCTCCCAGCAGGACAGTGCCCTGGCCCGGATGGCCTCGGCCCTGGGCGCTGCCGTCACTGTTGGCACTGAGACCTGGCTTTCGCCCTCGTTCAGGTAATTGAGTTCTGCGTGCTCTGTGGAGTGGCAGGAGGGGGAGGGCAGGGTCCCTGGGGCCCGCCTGCCGCCCCCTCGCAGCCCCGGGAGGCTGCTCGCAGCCTCGGGCCGGTTCTGAACTCGAACTCGAGCTTCTGAGCAGAGGCCCTGGCCGTCGGCAGGGGGGTGCAGGCAGAACGGCCGCCCCGGGTCCGCTCGTCAGGGGGCGCTGTTCCAAACGGCAGACTTCCCCAGTCGGAGGCGGGGCACAGACGCCCGAAACAAGCAACCCCGTCCTGCACCCCCGGGTTCCAGCGTGGGGCTGCCCTGGGCCCCCGACGGGCCGGCGTGTGGGGGCCTCTGGGCCTCCCGGCGCAGGTCTTCCACGTGACTCCAGGTCTCTCTCCGTCTCTGGACGGCACGTGTTTTCCCCACCAGGAGAGCTGTGGGCCAGTCGGAGAGTCAGTGCGAGGAGAGGCGGGGGGACGCCCCGCGGGTCCCACAGGCAGCGGGGGCTTGCTGCGCCCTCTGGTCGAGGCAAAGCGCCCGCTCCGCTGTCTGCCGCAGCAGGACCGGCCGCCTCTGCTCTGCTCGTCTCTGTCCGTCCAGAGGGGCTGGGGGCCGGGGGTGCTCCTCCCTCATCTTGCCCTGCACCCCTGGTTGTACAGGGAGCAACAGCACGGGCCTTTCCTCGCTAACTCCTCGGCTCTGCTCACACCCCACTCTACAGGTGAGGAAACTGAGGCACAGGAGGCCAGGCAGCTTGCCTGAGCTCGAGCTCACGGAGCTGGCCCAGAGCCCCTGCTTGTCCTCGGTCTGTCCTCATAATGCCCAGTGGGCGTCACTGTTCCCAGCTGGAAGTTTGGTGGGGGCAGGGTGTCTGGTGACTTAGGGTCTCCCATCCAGCGGGCTGAAAGACCGACCGTCAGGCAGTGTGGGTGGGAGTGGCCGCTGGGTGCCGTCCGAGGTGCTCCCCAGGCGCCTGGTCCGGGTGCACCGGGGGAGCCTCCTGGCCGGTCCCCACGCGGCGGCGGGCACACTGGCTCCCGGAGGTCCCGGCCGACTCGCTGAATTGATGCCTCCGCGTCCCAGGGGCTGTAACGAGGTGTCAGCGGGAAGCGGGGACCATGCGCACGCGTGAGGTGACTTTTACAGGGTCATTACTTGTTCGCAGTAAGGTTTTGTTGTCAACTTAAAGTGTAACGACGTGATAATTCTTCTGCTCACCTAATGAAGACGTCGGTCCCAGGTTCCGGGGCAGCAGACGCCCCGGGAAGGCGGGCGCTGCCTCTGTCCCCCCTGCTGCCGCCTCCTCCCGTCCGACCAGAGGCCCAGGGGTGTCTCCCGGCCGGGTGCGGGCAGTGGCTGAGCCCACCCCAGCTTCCTGGGCCAGAGCTCCCTCGGGCCTTCCTGACTGAGCCTCGATCCTGCCCACCCTGCTGCATCCCACCGCAAGCTCAGGTCCAAGGGAGCTGCGGCGACCCCCCACAGCAGGTTGTGGCCAGCTCCCAGCTTGGGTGCTGAGAGCCCTTACAGGCAGGCCCAGCGCTGACACTGGTGTCCGGGGGCTTGTCCACCTGGGAGGACCAGGGCCATCTTCACAGAGACTGGTCCTTGAGGGGCGAGCAGGGGTCCATTGGGTGGAAGAGGGTGTTCCGGGCAGAGCAGGAGCCACCTTGAAGGGGGGCCCTGGGCTGGAGGAGCTGGAGAAAGGGCCGGCGGGGACCCCACGCTCCGGAGTGTGTCCGCAGGGGCAGTGCCCACGGCGCCATTTCAGCCCCTCATGGGCCGGACGCCCTGATGTGGTTTCAGAGCTCAAACATTCGCCAGCCGAGCAGCTGCTCTGCCTGTTCTGTGTGACGTGATGTGTTTGTCACTGTTTGCACCCGCCCATACCGCCCTGCGCCCCTGTTATGGGGGCCAGACCCCGCTCCGCGCCAGCCTCCCGCCATGGCCCGCTGGCTGGCGAGCTTCTGAGTACCAGTGACCAGCTGGAGGCGGGTGCTTGTCCAGAGGCCTGGGGTCCCTGGGGCGGCCACTCTGGGAGCAGTGACACGCCCCGTCGTTCAGGTCATCGGGGTGAGGGTCACGGTCGCTCTGTTTCCTGTCTCCTCCCTGGGGCCAGCGGTGAGGGTCAGAGAACAGGGCAGTGGGGGCGAAAGCAGGCAGAGCAGGGCCAGAGGCGGGCCTTGGACTGTGGGGGACGTTCTCTGGGAATGGGGGGCACAGGGGGTATTGGGCTGTCTGGGGGCCCAGCCGGGGGGGGGGGTTCGACATTCACCCTGCCCCACCCCCCGCCCGGTGGCCACAGGGCGGCCCAGTCCTGCCGTCCTGAGGTCCCCACCACCGCCCTGTGAGAACGGCCACCAAAGGGAGTCCTGGACAGTGAGTACTACGAGACATGCCTTCGATCCTCAGACCGTGTCAGCGTCCCCGAATCCCCACTAAGTGTGAGACGTTTGGCAGTGTCGTCCCGGTCACTCAGAGTCATCGTCGTACCTGAAGGTCATTATCTCTCTCTCACGTCACGTCAGTCCCTTTCGGAGCATCGTACCCCGTCTGCTTGGGGGCTGCTTCCCCGCAGCCGCACCCAGCCTCCTCTCCTGGCTGACCGTTCGGATGGCGATGGTGATGGAAAGGATCTCTTTGCTGCCCCTGTTCTCACGCTGGTGCTGCCCTCTTGGCTTTTCCCAAGTGGCAGCTCACATCGGTGTTTCCCAGGGAGGACGGCTCGCGGGACCTGCCCGCATCCTCTCGTGTAGACACATGTGCTCGCTACCCGGCCGTCACCACGAATGGGCTGCGCCCCGTGACAAGCGGTCCTGGTCGCGGCGCCTGCTTCCTCGCACTCGGCAGCAGGCGGGCGGGCAGACGGCGCTTCCGGACAGAGCCGCCGTGTGGGGCCGTCTCTCCGTTCTTTATCTTCTTAAATACTGCAAGCTTACAGCTCTTTTTAGTCCTCTGAGTCAGAAACTCCAGGGTCCCTGGGTACCGGGGAGCGTGGCTTTGCCTGTCGTTTCACTGACTACGCAGTGATCCAAGGGCGTGGGTTTCTCCGTTTTAGAGGAAACCTTCTCATTCGTTTTGTGACACCCCCGTGCCCTTTGGGGCCCCGCTGGAATGACCCCGCCTCCCGCGGTCTCCGGTCCTCGGCGGTCAGCCTCACCCTGCTGCTTTCTGGTCCTTCCCTCCCTCTCCTGTGCCGAGGGAGGGGCTGGGAGGCTTGCCTCCTCGTTCACCGCGTTGGGTTTCAGCCCTGTGTCCCCGGCTCCTTTCCAGTTGCATTATTTTAGCGATCCTGTTTTTAAATTCAAAGGCCTCTTTCTTGTTCTTTAATCCCCATTTAAAAAGCTGCGGCCAGTGCTTATTGCACAGGCGCGATTCCTTTTGAGTCTTGCGGACGCTAATTGGAAGTGGGGAGTTCTCTCTGTTGGCCACCTCCAGCCCGCTCCGGCTCGGATTACTGGGGGGAGTGATGGCCAGGTTCAGCTGTGCCCCGAGGCACCGCGTTTTCTGGAGATAAGAGTATTTTTATCCCCGTCTGATGGAGTGACCTGGCGTAGCGCGTGCGGTGCTTCCCAACCTCGGGGTTGACAGTGTTTTCCCTGAATAGCTCAGCTCTGCGGGCTGAGCAGCCCCCGTGGCAAATACTCAACTCCGCTGTCCCCGCAGGAAAGCAGCCCGAGGCAGCCGGGAGCAGGGGGCTGTGGCCGGGGGCCAGCATTGCTTTGCAAGCCCCGATGGTGGGTGTGCCTGTTTGGGGGCCCCCTGGGTACACCCCGGCTTCCTGGGTAATTGCTTTTACCTGCTGCACGGGCAGACACGAGGCAGCTCCCACCACGCCTGGTCTTTGTCGAGTCTGTTCCACCCACACCTCCTCTTCCAGCTTCTGTCTGCCAGGTTCCTGGGGCCGGGAGTTTGGAGACGACTTCCTGGGGAATCCGCGCCTGTCTGTTTGGGGACCCCTGCAGGGCGGAGCCTCTGTCTCAGACTTCCCCTGGTCCCCATTTCAGTGTCTACATCGTGCATTTCACAGTTTCCTCAGAATCACGGCTCATTAACTCATTTTTTTGGTTTTCCAGCGCTGCCGTTTATTTTGACAGTTTGGAGAATCATCTGTACGGGATCCAGGGAGGGCAGAGCACTGTGGGTCAGACCTCCATCTTGCTCAGACAGATCCTGGATTCCTTTGTTTCTCCAGCGACACCCCCAGGGCTGCGGAGGCCTGTTCGGGGGGCCGGTGACCCGCTGTTTCCCCGGGGCGCAGAGCGGCGACTGAAGCTGCCCCACCCAGTGAGGCAGCCGCATCAGACCCGGCCCGGACGCTTCCGTCCGCCCCGAAGTCACACGCAGGTCTGTCTGGCCAGGCCCTTAAAAGTGTGTGGCCCCTTCCAGGCCGACGTGACTTGGCTCATCGATCTAGCCACGCTCTTCGTTACTGCAGCTGTAAACATACATTTCGGCCTGTCCGCTTCGGCGAATTTCCTTTACGAGCATGTCCTGTTAGTGCTTCCGGGGACGGGGGTGCCCAGCCTGCAGCCCTCGGGCCTCGGGAGGCACAGGAAGGCTGTGAGTGCCGCCCAGCACAAAACTAAATTTACTTAAGAAATGAGATCTTTTGTGATCACGTGTCACAGTGTATTTAATGCGTGGCCCAAGACAGCTCCCCTCCCAGTGTGGCCCAGAGACGCCAGAAAGGGCGGCCACCCCTGTGGTACTGTCACCGAGTTCTGTTGTCACTTCTTTTTTATTCTCCTTTGAGGACATTTTTTTCACTGGTTTGAGAGAGAGAGAAACATCGTTTGGTTGCCTCCTGCATGCGCTGCGATCAGGGACTGAACCTGGAACCTTTGGGTGCACGGGACACCACTCCACCCAACTGAGCCCCCGGCCGGGCTGGGGTCTTTTTTTTAAGGACACTGATCGGTACCTGAGGACTCCACAGCCAGGACCTCGGCACCTCCCTGAGGCCCCACCCCCTGACGTCATCACTTTGGGTGGGGGTGGTCAGGATTTCAACTTGAACTGGGGGGACGGACTTTCAGGCCTTAGCACACAGGATGTTAGTGAAGACGTACATTCAGGAGTTGGAGCGGAGTGAGATCAGTCGGTTTGGGGGCTCCTTGGGGGCATTTTCCCTGCAGGCATGGGCATGGGAATAATAAGGGGGTAATACAGCAGTGGCTGGTGCAGTTTGGTCACTGCCCGGCCGCTGAAGGCGGTGCTCCTGGTAACACCGCTGTTCCGGAACAATCGAGGAGGCTCACTGAGTTGTCCTGCTGTCCGGACGTCTCCGCACTGCAGTGTCGGCTGGTAAGGAGTCCCCAGAGGGTCTCCTGGACGGGGAGGCTGTGTGGACACCCAGCCCCGTCGGCGGTCCCCAGGGTTGGGTGCCGCTGTTCCCCACCAAGCACCAGAGCTCTGACGCTGTGCAGCGGTCACACAGCTCTGCCCAAATATTACACATTTTAATTTCAAAATAGAGTATCATTAAATTCTGAAATAATGGTTTTCTGAAAAAAATTAAAAGATTTGGAAAGTTTTCCAAAATAAAATGTTATTGTAAGAAAGACAAGACAACATGGAGAAACACGTTTGAGCTACGGAAAAAGGAAAATCCCTCTCTAAGAATTGATTAGAGTTACTTAACAATAGGGCATTGTCCTCAATACGAGTGAGTTGCCCGTTGCCAGAGGTAATCAAGCTTTAACTGGACAACAGTAGGCTGGGATGCTGTGGAGGAGACCCATCATCTGGGAACTTAGCCCCGATGACCCTGAGGGCCCCTACTGTCCAGTGGTCTGCGGTCTGTGCCCCCCAAACCCTCCTTGGCCTCCAGCACTGCCCCGCCCCATCTCCAAGTCCAGTGTCTTCCTTACAGCTCTTTCACTGCCTGGCTTTTCTGCAGCTGCAGAGAGTGTCCCTGGTGTGGGCGACACTGAGCTCCCTGGGTTTTCTCTCTTTGCAGGAGGCTCTGTCGCCTCCTCCCTCCCGCCAGCTCTGGGTCCCCTCGGGATTCAGCCTCCTCCTCCCTCCAGCACCCCCCCCCCGGGGTGGCACCTTCCCCCGAGTGGGGCCCTGTGAGGGGCTGCAGAGAAATACGTTGCATCTCCCTTTCATGGACTCCAACCCGGCCAGGCCGGAAGCTGCCTGCGGGGAGGAGGTGGCCTCCCAGGTGCAGCCACGCCCCCAGGTGCCCACAGCCCTGCCCCTCTTCCTCCGCACGCTCCGGGCAGCCCCGTCGCTGCAGAGCTGGGGTACGAGGGCCCCAGGGTTGGGGAGTTTGCTCCTGCACCCCTGCTGGAAAGGGGCAGAGCCGGAGAACATTCTAGGCCAAGGAAAAGCAGTGGGGGCAGAGGGGTATGGAGTACCTCTGCCCCACGGATGGGTCTGGGCAGAGGACCAGTGATCCGGGGCGGGGGGCCTTGGTGCAGGCAGGGCAGAGGGCAAAGGCACCCCCAGAGGACAGGCCCGGGGCTTCCAAAACAGGCTGGCCTGGGAGTTGCACTGTGGGGTGGTATCCCATCCTGCTGGTTAATGGCTGCCAACTCGGGGTGCGATCTCTCCTCTTGACCTTCACAGGTGAAGCTGGGCCTCCACGCCCACCTCCACAAGTTGCTGTGGGAAAGAAACTTCCAGCCCAGGGCTGAGGAGAAGGAGCACGCAGCTCGGGGCCAGTCCCCCCACCTCGGACGTGTCTCTCTCTGAACGTGGTCTTTCCCCCCAGGATCTGAGCGTCTGTGTCTAAATGGCAGCCGGCATGGGCTTTCTCTTGCTTTAGCTGGGAGAGGGTAGCCTTCGATAGCTCCGCCTGCATTTGTGTTCAAGACGTGTGGTTATTATAGTGGAGTTTGGTGACCCGGGTCTGAGGCGCATGTGCTGGACACAGCCTCTCCCAGGCGCGCTGACGGCTCTGCCACCCACGGACCGTGGGGTGGGAGCCAGGGCCCGCCGACCCGAGGGGCTCCGTGAGCAGCCTGAGGCACCGGCCTCTGGCCCTTGTCTCCCCCTCCCCGTCCACCCTCCCCTGCCTCTGGGAGTGGACCTTGGGTGGCTAGCCCTCCCTGACGTTTCTGCCGCCCCTGCCCTGTCCGCCGGCCCCGGCAGGGGCGCCCTGACAGGAAGGCGCACCCAACAGCCCTTCTTGGGATGAAGGAGTCGCAGGGCGGAGGCACACGCTGGCCTTTGGCCCACAGGGACAGCCCGGAGAGCGTTTCTGACAACGCGAAGGCCCACCCTCCCAGAGTTAAACGAGGGGTTGAACTTCCCAAATCACTGGTTGGGAAGAAAGTCCCGAACCGTCATAATAACACAAAATTTTTAGGGAAAGAAAGACCACAAGAAACAAGCACAAAATGAAAAGAACTTAAAACAAAGACGCAGGAGATCGAACGTATCCGTTTGGGTCACAACCAAGCAGGCGTAATGTGTTCACTGAGAGAGAGAGAGAGACAGTTAGATTGGGTGTGAAGACGTTTACCTGTGTGTCCACCCAACCCTCTCATCCCTCGTCCATCCACCACCCGTGCACGCGTCTGTCCATCTGTCTGCCCATCCACCCATCTTCTGCCTGTCCACACGACATCCATCCGCCCATCACTCCTCCATCCATCCATCCATCCATCCATCCATCTGTCCATTCATCAGACATTCCCCCCACATCCTTCTGTACCAGGCTCCAGGGTTCACAGAGGCTCCTGCTGTGGTGAGCCCTTGAGACTTTCACAGTGAACTTGGGGAAGACCCACCTGTCAGCAGACATATTAGTAGGGCGCGGTCGGTGTAGCGGGGACTCAGCGGGATGTCTTCTGGGAACCAGGGGAGCTTCCGGGAGATGTGCACGGCGTCGGCAGGGCCTCGAGAAACCCCTGAACGCTGGTTTGTGAGCAGAGGGTCCCCCGTGCTGTCGATGCGGCATGTGGAGGGGGCCTGGCCTGCGTGGAGGAGGGGGGCAGAAACAAGGCTGGGGGGCCTGGGGTCGGGCACGGGGCGTGGGGCCCCTGGGTGCCAGGCTGAGTGGTGTGGGTGCTACCTTGCGGGCAGCGGGGAGTGCTGAGCCCTCAGACGCAGCGTGCCTGATCGCACCGCCTTTTGTCACCATGGTGGACGGGCTGCAGGAGGCACATCCAGGCCTGGAGGTGATTCCAGTGGCCCGGGTGAGTGACGGCAGGCCTGGGGGGGGGTGGTGTGGCAGGGAGGGCCCCAAATCCTCAGCGTGTTGGGAACACGTGTCTGGCAGAGCCCGTGAAAGTGCGGGTCCGGTGGTTGCTATGGGAACGCTGTATCTCCCCTTTCCAGCTGAACAGGGTACCACGGGGCAGAACGGCAATGACCTTGGGCTTCGTGGGCACGAGGGTGGACCCGGGCTGCCCTAAATGAGTACTGCCCGCAAGATGCGTGTCCCCGCTGTCCTCCGAGTGGCGCTCTGCCCAGAGAAGGCTGTGCCGGGGACGAGCGCTCCCAGAGCAGCCCCTTCATCCTGAGGAAGTGCTGGCTCCGGGTGCGTGAGGCCGTTTAGGTCACTTATCCCCGTGGGGCAAGCGGGCTCAGGCAGGTCACAGTGCAGCTGCCACTGGGCAGCGGAAGTGAGTGACAGGGACGGGAGCAGGGGACTGCAGTTCCTGTGTAGGGCGGCCCCCGCAGGGCACGAACTGCAGCCTTGTGTGATGAGTGAAAAACGACCAGAACGTAATTAATCGTGATGATGATACTGGTGGTGGTGGTGACCATGGTGGTGACGATGGCGGTGGCGACTGCTAACACTTACATTGTGCCTCCTGTTTGCTAGTCACTCTTCCAGGCACTTTCCCTAAATTAGCCCCTTGAACCCGCACGAAGCCCTGTGGGACGCTGTTATTCTTACTTCACGGGGGACCCTGAGGCGCAGAGTGAAGCTCGCTGCACCTGGGGAGTGGCCAGGGCTGGACACCGGCCAGCACTTGCACCATCCAGTGGCTGATCCAGAAGGAAAGAAACGTTTTGGAAACGATCATTGACCCTCAGGAAAGGACAAGAACTGGGGTTATTCTAAGTGGTCGGTGATTCTGCAGAAGATGCTGGTCCGTGCCCAGCAGCTCGGCTGGGTACCGCGGGCGAGGCGTGGCAGCCAGGGAGGTGTCGAGGGCCCACAGGCAGCTGCTCCAGACCACGTACACTCTGTGTGGTCCCGGGGGGGCAGGGAGCGTCCAGCTCCCTGGGAAGGAGACCCTGTCCCCTGCAGACCCAGGGCGAGTGACTGAGGGAGAGAGTGAGCCTCTCAACTTTGGAGGCATGCAGGCATAGCCTGATGGTCACGGTCTGACTTCCGTCACCCACGTCGGCTTTGCAGTTCTCCAGCCCTTGCATCACAGGGAGACAGGCTCAGTGGGGGGACCTGACCATGCATGCAGAGGCAGTAAGACCAGCGTGGTGCCCAGGGCTCTATCCACGTAGCCACATGCAGAGCTGGTAGATGGGAACACTTCTTCCCCACCCCTTATGTTTCCTCGTGGAGGGAGCTCCTTGTATGTAACACTCATGGACCCAGGTCGGGAAGGGAGTGATGGGTCTAAAACCTAGTCCAGCAGGTATTCAGGGCCAGCTGGGCCCAACTGGCCTCTGCCAGGGTCCCAGGGACCAAGTGGCTCACTGGGAGGGCAGCATCCAGCAGGCCTTTGGGGTCAGATGCTGTGTGACTTTGGGGAGACCAGTCACCTGCCCTGAACACACTCGGCGCCCCAAGGTTGGGGTGAGGTCGGGCGGTGGGAGCTCACAGGGTGGTGGCCAAGAGAACGGCAGCAGCTCAGGAATGAGTCCGCACAGCGGCCCTGGGACGCTGTCTCCCCAAGAGTTTGGGTCCCCGGAGCAGCCCAGGCAGAGGGTCGCCGCCTGGCCCCGGCCCCGGCAGAGTGTGCGGTGTCCGTCCCCCACATCCCCGGTGCCCCCACTCGTGGAAGCAGCTGGGCCTGTTCGTTCCGGTCGGTTTCTCTTACGTGTGGACACATTTGGGGAGACACGTGACCCCATGTTCCAAGTGTTTTGCTGCAGCCTCTTTAAACTGCAGCCGCTGACCAGGCCTTCGCTTCTCTCCCTTCTGTCCCCGTCCCTCTGCCCCCACTTCCCCCCACCCTTCTCTTACAAGCAGCAATTACATGCAAATCCGTTTTCTCTGAAAACAAAAATGAACCCCGGTCCCAGGAAAGCCCCCGAGTCAAGGGGACATTGCTGGACAGGTGGGGCCGGACAGGCAGACATGAGGCCACCATCCCGTTCGGGTGGAGGGTGGATTCCGACCACGATGGGCGGGGGCTCCGCAGGTTGTGGGGAGTGGGGCCGCCTCGCTGGGTGGCGGATGTGCAGTGAGGGGTCTGGGCAGGAGCCGGGCCGCCCGCACCAGGCGTGGGGAGACCAGGGCGAGGTCCTTGCTGCGTGAGGCTCTGGGCCCCGTGAAGGTGTGCCCAGGCGTCTGAGTTCCGGGCAGGACGCTGACGGAGGGACGAGTGTGCTGTTGGCAGGAGGACGGGGCCGCCTTGTCCTTGCTTACCTTTCCCTCTGTGTCCCTTGTCCCTCCGGGACGAGGCAGAGGCCGAGTTCCCAGTTAAACTCAAGGCCTGCTGTGCACTGCTGGGGTCCGGCTGCCCTTGGCCCCTGTCAGCCCGCCCTCGTCTGCCATGGCTCCCACCCTGTGCTGTCCTTGAAGGTCCATTTACCTCCGAAGCCCATCTCGGTGCCCCCCCCCCCCCCCCCGCCTGCCTGGAGCCCAGCGAGGACTTCTCCTGACAGCGTGTTTGCCGGGGAAGCAGTGGTGTAGTGGGGAGGGTCCAGTCCTGTTTGGGGACCCCCCTATAAAGCAGTCAGCTCTGTTGCTGCCCCTGGTCAGGGGGACAGGGTCCAGCGGCGTGTGGCCCTCAGGAGCAAGGACTGACAGCTGAGCAGGCCCCAGGCCCCTGCGTCCTGCCAGGTGGGGGTCCCCACCAGGTGTCTGCCAGTCCTGCAGCTCCACGGGAGGCCTCTGTGGGGACAGGACTGTCTGCTTGGCCAGCGCCAGCCACCTGCCAGGCTTTGCGGGCCAGCTCACGACTCCTGTGGGCAATGGCAGGCCGGCTGCCGCCAGTGTGGCTCAGAGCAGATGACGGTGGGGCCAGCCGGGGGGCTGGGCATCCGGGCTTCCATCCCCTGGGGACAGAGAGGTCCTTCCTCGTGGCCGTCTGAGCAGGGCTGGGGCCAGGTGAGGCCAGCCAGGGGCAAGGAGAGGCTCTCGAAACATCATGCACGGTCAGTGCTCCTGTCCCCTTCTGCCACCGGGAGGTGACACTGTCTCGTCTGTCTGCCTGTGATGCGGGTGGATCCCTGTGCTTCTCTGGACTCACCTGTGAGGTGCCCAGCTGGCTGTCCCCACACGGAAAGGTGCGTGTTCAGTAAAGCAGGTGGTGACCCTTATCATCACGGACACGCAAGGTGAAGGCCAGCCCCCTCCCCGAACCCCGAGGTCTCGGAGGCAGCACCGGGTGAAAGCCGGGTCCAGGACGGGGCTGGCGGTGCCCCTGGGCCACAGGGACCGGAGGAGACCAGAGGAGCCCAGAGGAGGCGCTGGAAGTGCCCGTCTTGCCCTGGCGCTCAGTCCCAGTTCTGTTTGGACGTGTCAGTTCATTCGGGGGCAGGTGGGGGCGCTCTGGGGTCGTGGCTGGCTGCAGCGGCTGCCACGTCTTGGGAATGACAGCAGGGCAGGGCCTTCCGGGGACTCGCTGGTGCTGGAACTTGCGTGTGGACGTGGGCCGAGCCGCTTTGAGGCGGAGGCTCGGGGCCCCTCAGCCTCCTGTCAGGGCCGGCTGGGTGGGATGGCCCAGCTGGCGGGAGGCGGAGCCGATGGCCGAGGGGGCTTCAGTGGGGCAGGGCTTCCCTCGTCCGCAGCAGCCAGCCTTCGAGGGTGATGAGTGTCTGCAGCAGCGCCGTGGAGGGGTGAGGCGAACCCAACACTCTGCGGTGGGGGTGTAGGAACCTCGGGCCCTCGGGGCCCACAGACGCCTGGTGCTGGCCAGCACCTCTGCCTGGTGGCCACCGCGACGGCGGAGCTGGCAGCAGACGCCCAGAGCGGCCGGGACTCCGTGTTCTTTTCAAGCGGAGCACTTCAGTCGAACATCCATGTAATTTCTTTGAATAAAAATGCGTGTTCTTTCAGCACAGAGCTCTCTCCCCAGCCTTTCCATATTAATAGATCATTAATACTCCATGAATGTGTAATCATCTTCTTGCAAAACAAACGCAGGGGCCTAAAAGGGAAGCGACAGCGTTTATGCTTAAAAAGAGAGAGTGCACGGTGGGGAAGGGAGAGCTGTGTCCACAAAACAGCACCATGATCGCTGGCTGAAGTCGGCCCGGGGGGAGGGGTGGGCTGGGCCTCTCAGGTGGCTCACGGAGGGCACAGCCGCCCCCTGGGCCCCAGCCTGCAGAGGGCGCTCTAGGGCCCCTGCAGGGGCTCAGCGGGCAGGGGTAGGGCCCGCCAGGTCCCGTCCAGGTGAGCAAGCCCAGGGGAACGCAGCTGTCGCCGCAGCCCAGGTAACTGGGGGTGTCTGGGCTAAGCCTGTGCTTTCTGGGGCTCCGTGCTGCAGCTGCACCTGCCCCTCAGAGGCTGGCTCTGTGGGCCCCAGTGACCTCCCCCTGAGTGCAGAGCTCACCGGGGCGAGGCCCCCCAGCCCTGGCCCCAGTGCCCTGCCCACTTCCTGGGCCCCTGAAAATTCTCTGTAACTCTGGGTTCCCATGTACAGGCCTCCTCCATTTCTTCCTCGGTGAACCAAGGGGATTAGACTGGATGGTTCACCCCTCCCTCCCTCCCTTCCCTTTTTCCTCCCTCCCTTCCTCTCTCCTTCCTCCCTCCCACGGCCTCGCCAGGCTCCCAGCTCTGCAGCGGGTCCTTGCTCCTGCGACCTCTGCGGCTGTCAGTGTTCCGGGAAGCGGGCCGAGGGGAGAGGGACGGTGGCAGATGCGTTTGTCCTGTCCCTCGTTAGCCCGGTGCGGGTCCGCCTCGTTACTCGCTGAGAACAGCGCAGCACCTGCCCATCCATCTGGTCTTTTGATGGCCATTTGGAGCGCCGGCCGCTGGCAGGTCTGCAAGGACGTGGCGTGCATCTCAGAAGGCCCACTCGGGGCCGGGGAGGGGTTTGCGGAGCCCGTGTCCCTGGCCTGCAATGCGGCTCCGCCTGAGAGTCCCCGCTCGCTGGTCAGGGTCTGCCCCCCCAGCGTGTCCCCGGTGTCTGCGTGTGCCGGGAGCAGGGCTGGGGCTTGGAGGTGGGTTCAAATGGCAGCCCTGCCCTGCGGGCCGGCCGGCCCTCTGTCTCTCTGGTGGGCGGCGCTGTCATTTCAGCACCCAGGACAGTGCCCGGGGCTGCTCCAACCACACCGGTCCCCTCTCCCAGAGCTTCCGGTCCAGAGGAGGGGCCTGAGAATGCCGGTGACCTTGGCACAGCTGGTGCCTGGCCTGACATCCGGGTCCCAGCCCAGCCCCTGCCCCCATGGCCCCTCCCCCTCCCTCTTTCCACCCTCTTACCTCCCTTTTCCTCCCCTCCCCCACTTCCTTTCCTCTCCCCCAGCTCCCCTAGTTGCTCCCTCTTCGGGGCTCCTGCTGGACTCAGCCTCTGTGTGCTGGGCAGCCCTGTGCAAGGTCGCGGTCCCTGGGAGTGGGGCTTTCTGAGGGCAGCTTCCCTGTCTAATCAGCTTCCTTGGCACCAGAGTCAGAATGAGTGCTAATCCCAAAGATTCGTGTAAGGAGGGAGGTGGCCAGGGAGGGCTTCCTGGAGGAGAGGGTACCCGAACGGTGCTTCACGGGCCACAGGCTGAGGCTGAGGCAGCATTTCAGGCTGCGCAAGGCCTGCTGGGGCGGAGCCCAGCACGGTTTGGAGCCAACGCGTTTGGATTTATTGGTGTGAATATTTATGGAGTCTGGAGACACAGATTAAGTAGGTTCTGGTCCTGGCTGTTGAGGCACTAATTACAGACCGGCCCTCCTGGTCTGACACAGGGTCTTCTCTTGGAGCATGTGAGCCAAACCAACCCCGTGGGGAAGCCAGCGGAGGTGGGCCCCGGTCGGCCCCCTGAGGACGTGGGTGTCTGAGTCTGCAGGGGAAACTGAGGCAGCGCGCACCAGAGGAAAGGAGCAGGCTCAGGTCTCCGATGCCGGCACCTCAGGCAGCCCCGGGGCAGGGACCCCTCACGGTCCTGCTTCCCAGATGAGGGGACGCAGCTCGCCCTTGTTTCCGTTGGCGCGGTCCCGACTTTTCACCTTTTGAGTGAAGCGTTATGTCATGAGATGCGCTGAAGGACGGGCTGGGTGGAGGCCGTGTGCACGCCCACGGTGGTCACCACGGTCACCCGATGAGGGGCGCCAGCTGGGGCCGGTTTGCACGTGGGCCTGGTCTGGGGGCCCACAAGCCTCGCTCCCTGGCGCGGGCGGCGTGCTCTGAGGTGGTCGCAGGCAGGTGCCGGCTGTGCCGCCGCCTTCGGAACCAAGGACAGCGTTCCAGCTTGCCGTTTTCACCAGGTGGCCGCTTGACCTGCTGCTTCCCCCTGTGACCGTCCTCGGTTCGGTGATCCAAGCAGGATGCTGCCCAGCATGGGAACCCAGAGTTCCAGAAGCTTCCCCAAAGTTCCGTACAGAACAGCCGCTGCCGGCCTTTCCCTGTGGACAAGCAGGAAGGTGCTAGCTCTGAGTTCTGATTTCACACCGCGTGGACTGCGATTCCTTCTCCGGGGAATCGGGACGAGGCTGTTTCCCCACTACGCAGTATCCGCACTGGAGCAGAGGCAGACGGCGCTCACGTGTGCCCGGGCCGCTGCCTCCCTGGGTCAGCGCTGTCCCCCACTGGGCACGTGGCATGTCTTCTGTGTTGCAGTTGATGTGGCAGGCGGAGCGACACAGGAAGCGCCCCTGCTCAGACACACAGAAAGGACAGGTGGTACAGAACCCCAGGTTATAAACGCGTGTAGAGCTGGAAGGCGAAGGGGAGCCCCCGCCAGCAGACCTGGACGGGCCGCCTGGCGTGGGGAGGGTGAGTGGCGGCCCAGGGCCAGGGGTCGCGTGGGGGAGGGGGAGGCAGCTCCCTTTCCAGAATCCAGGTCTGACCAAGGCCGTCACTTCTGGGCATGGGACAAGCAAGTGGCACCTGCTGCAGGCGGTGGCCCCCGGCTTGGGGATGCAACCCTGTGCCACCCGTAGTCCCTGTTTACACCGCAGAGTCCCTGTGGCGGGGAGTCTGCGTCGGCTCGGGTCGAAGCCGCTTGTCTCCGACAGGCAAATGTGAAACCCCAGCGCGGGGACACGCCTGCCACCAGGGCCCTCAGGATGCACCCGGAGAACCGCTCTCATGGGAGACGCATCTCGCGTAGAAGATGCAGGGGTGCACGGCCCACGGAGGGCACACAGCCCAGAACTGCGGGTGTCGTGGAGCACCCTGAAGGTTTGAAACTGGTGTGTTCACCCTTTTGCCTGTGACAGGGGATGGACTCTCGGGTGGAGTGAGGCGTTGTGAAGAGAACGCAGACGCAGTTTTGGAAAAGGACCGGAGGGAAGTTCTGGGAACAGGAAACACAGTCACTGGGAGGAAGAGCAGGCCTCCCGACCCTGTCCGCACCCCAGTCCGTGGGTGCGTGACAAGGACGAGGAGGGTGACCGAGCCCGTCTGCCTTGTCCTTCGCAGACGCGTGATCCGAGGGAGCTGGGTCTTAGACGGGAATCGGAGGGAGCTCGGATCCGCCCCTCCCCATGTCGGGGCGCCGGGCTGGCATGGGACGTGCGTAGGCCGGTTCCAACCACCACCCAGTGCGCGGGCCCGCGTTCACGCTGAGGCTCAGGGAGGGACGAGCGTGTGGTGCCCCGCCGTGCAGGGTGGGGGCGCTGGGCAGACACTGGGCTGCGGACACGTCGGCGGTGGGCGAGCGCAGCCCCAGGAGTGGGGGGACAGCTCTCACTCTGCCCACAGCTGGGTGTCTCCTCCGCAGCTGGGTCGCTCGGTGCATTAAGCTGCTTCACAAAGGCCTTTTTGGTAGCGCACGGTCCAGTCCCCTGGCTCTCCCTCCCCACCCCCGCCAGCCCTGGCCCTTGACCCTGTCGATTATGGTTTCCCTTGATTTCCACGCACCCCGTTGGGGGTATAAATAATGCTTTTCAGTGAAAAGCTGGCACCCCAATGGGCAAATTCCAGGGCAGTGCCTGACTCATGCCTGGCACCAGCTCCTGGTGGCTGCCAGGTGCCCAGGGACGGGCTGGCGGCTTTGCCACCAGGGCCGAGATGCATCCATGGGCTGCATCCATTAGGCGGACGGACGGATGGACGGGGCTTCGGGAGCAGATCAGGGATGCACGGAGCAGAGCAACTGACAGAGTTAATTGAAATTAATGGCCAAGAAGCCCTTTAAGAATTCAAAATTAATTCAGAAAGACACCTAGAAGGATGCAGAACAGGTCCAACTGTCTCTAAGTGCTTCCCACTGAACATGTAATTACCAGAAGCAGGTTTTTTTCAGATGCGCTTTTAGGAAAATAAGTGGCAATGTTCTCGCAGACCCTCAAGCACAGCCCGGCCCCACCCAAGGGGGCTGAAGGGTGGGGCTTGCCAGCGTCCAGACCTGTGACGGAGGGTGTTGACGTTCAGGTCGTCTGGGTGTTAGCAGTGGGTCGTCCTCGGTGGCTTCGACTCCGGCGATTTCAGGCAGTTCCATGAGATCCCGGCCATGCCGGGCGTCTCATTCCCTGCTGAGCACCTTCTCTGTGCGCCCGGTCCTCTTGGGGGTCTCAGAGACGTGGCAGTGACCCCTGCGACAATGCCACGCCCTTGGGCACTGACTCTCTGCAGCAGAGAGACAGGTGATGACGTGATGTGTCAGAAATGGGAGTGTCCTGACTACTCAGGAGAGGGCCCGTGACACACACGTGTGCCCCTAACTATCAGAGGCGTGCCCCGTGCTCGAGAGAAACAGAGCGGGGAGGGGCAGGGAGCCCCACCGGAAGGGCCCGAGTCTGGGGTCCTGCCCATCCCGCTCACATACTGTTCACGCTGTTCTCCCTGGTTCACGCTGTTCTCCCTCACTCCCATCTTGCCAGAGTTTCGGCATTTAATCGGTGGTCGCAGAGCTTGGCTGGTCTGGCCTGTTCGCTTAGTTCCTGTCCGCTAGTGTCTTCTCAGGAATCATGTGTCTGCTCCTCCTCTTTTCTGGGCCGTATTCTCTGGTCCGGGTCTAACTCTCGTGTGGTGAGGAAGTTAGACACGGTTCTGTCAGTTTTAGCTTCGTGTTTCGATGCTGTGCTATTAGCTATGTTATCCGTTACGTTTTTCGAATCTGTGTTATTCTTATTTGAAATTGTTATATATCCAGGCATATTTAACTTTTGGTTACTTTATAGTGATCTTTTTATGAGTATACATTTTGCCTTAAATCTTAAGTTGTTTGACTAAGGTATATGTATACATAATACAAATATAAATACATATGTATGAAAAAGTAAACACATACAAGGAAGTAAATACATTTACACATGTGTCCTGGGTTCCGCTCCCACGAAATTAACCTTTGGCCGATCGATACCTGTCTCCTTTCCTCCCCCGCCCGCCCCGCATTCCGAAGTCTCGCAGGGGTTCCTGTAGACGCAGCCTGGGGTCTGCAGATCTGCCCTCGGCTTCCGGTCTGCGGGGGCCGCCCTGCCCCTTAGCGGCTGGGCCTGGACCGTTGTCATCTGCCATGCCGAGCGGTGGGCCTCGAACTCCTGTCCCCCTCCCCCTTCCCGCTGGCCCTCTCGTGTGTGCTCCGTCTATTTTACTCATGCCACGTGTCCCCTCTGCTTGGGCGGGTCTGCACTGTTGTCGTTAGCGGTCACCCTGGAAACCTGTATCCGTGGGCCCAGCAAAGTGAAAGGCCGCACGCGAATCTGCCCTCCTGTCCAGAACCACCGGGTCCGGAGGGCTTTGACTTCCAGAGCCCCCCCTACTCCCCTGGCAGCTGGGTGCTGTTTTGGCCCTTTTGACAATTTTTAAATTTTGTAGGTTTTCAGGCCCCGGGATTGGGTCCCGCTCAGCTGCTGCCTTTGTTGTTCGGGCTCGAGGCGGCCTGGCTCTGGACCCCTGACCGACTCGCGCTCCAGCTGAATCCTGCCTGCCCCGCCTCCCGGTCCCTCACCCTGTCACAGGGTCTCTTCGGGCGTGGGCTGTGCCCTGCCTTCCGGCTCAGCGACTGTCCCCCCAGCTGGGCAGGGTCAGCTCTAACCTGTCCATTATGTTGTTTACTCCAGTTACTATGTCTTTCACTAGTTTATTTCTAGAAATTCTATCTGGTTTTTAAATCTGCAGCACTCTTTCCTATAATCTCTCGTACTCAGTTTCATGAAATCAAGTTTATTCATTGCTGGTCGGCTTCTGGCCAGGTCACGTCGACCTAAAAGATTAGCTGCCACACGCACGGTGCCCGGGAAGGTCGGTCTGGGAGTGGGAAGCGCTTTCCCCGGGGCCGTGAGCACTGGGCCCACTCAGTTCAGCAGCGAGTGGCTGGGTGTACTTGTGAGTAGCTCATGGTGTTGGGTGTTTCTGGTTTGTCCTCTCTGCAGGCCGAACCCCCGTGAGGGCAAAGTCCACACCTCCGGGGGGCTCTGCAGGGCTTGTTCAAGGTGTGGGTCAGTGCTTTTGTTAAATATACCTGCGGATTTTCTTAGAGTAGAGCAGGCTCATCGCCCCGCCCCCTCTTGGTCTGGGTGTGTTGCATGGGCACGTGCTGAGCTCACCGTCTGTGGGAGGTGCTCAGCGGCCTGGGGAGGAGCCCGTGTGGTGGCTGAGTGTGAGGAGGAACGGGTCTCCTTGCTGGAGGGCACTCAGGCCTTCATCCTCCTCTGGACCCCTGGCCCCCCCTCCCACCCTGCCCTGCACGCTGCCAGCTCTGGGACGGGGCAGGAACCGGGGTCCCCAGGGGAGAGCCCCCTTGGGGCGGGGGAAGGAGCCACTGCACCACTACCTCCGTTTGCTCCGCCCCCGCAGCCTGGGCGAGGCGGGAGGGCTCGTTCGGGCTTCTCATCAGAGTGGCTTTCACCAGACTCTGCCTCCTCCCAGCCAGGGGTCCCAGGCTCTGCTCCCTCGGCCGCCCACCAGTGCAGCCTTTATGGGGGGCCCCTCCCTCATCAGCTCCCACGTGACAGTTCTGGGGCTCCGAGCACGGCTGCCCAGCTCTTCCCCATCTTCTCTGGAATTCTCTTCTCTGTACCTGGAAAAATCCTACTTACTTTGGGGAGTGATTCCCGTCTCCTCCAGGAAGCCTTCTGGGAATGCCCCGCTTGGGCAGGCCGTCTCTCCCTGTGCCCGCTGACAGCCTGCCCCTCCTCGAGGACGGCTGCGTGCGCCGCATCTTCCCTGCTCCCCTGTGTCCTTGCTGGGGGTCCTGAGGGGGGCTGTGCTTCGTTCCAGGGCCCCCTGGGAGACAGGCCCTCTGTCCCACCCTGCCTGCTGGTCAAGAAGGAGAATGGGCTGCGCCCTGTTCCGAGGGCGTGGGGTGGGGCTGCTAGAGGGGCCCCGACCCTGCTGCGTCATCCTGTTCCCCCGAGGATCAGCTTCCTGGTGGCAGGAGCTGGGAGTCCGCCGAGGGGGCAGGTGCCTCCCAGGCCTCTGGTCTGGCCCTGCGAGTCCTGCCGGCTCATTTGCATGACACCCGGCACTCGGGAAAGATGTTTCTGGGTCTCATAACCACAGAAACAGAATGTGTTCCCTCCTGCACGTTTATGAGTAAAATGTCCTCTTGGCTTGCTCACAAAATAAGTTTTAGATCATTAGCTTTTTTATTTTACCTTTTATTGGAGTTTAAATAACCGGGTGAGCAGGGGCACCGGGCGGGTGATGAGGAAGCAGTGCCAGAGTTCAGTGTCCCCACGGGGTGAGTGGCGGGGCCGGCAGAGGAGGACTGGCTGCCCGGGGCCAGCGTGGCATCGGCCCACCCGCCCCCTTTCTTGGAGCCGCCTGTGAGGGCGAGGGACCCCTTGCCTCGGGCAGCAGTGGCCCCGAAGCCAGCAACTGGGGGCTGGGCGATGTTTGGGGGCAGAGCTGGCAGCCCACAGTGGACTTTCTGCTTCTCCCTGATGGAGCAGCTGGCGGGGGCCCCCTTGCTGGTTGGGTGTCAGCATCTGGGGTACCAGTCCCGGCCTGTCACCTTCTGACCGGTGACTGGAGCAAATCCCCTGATACCTCAGGGCGTGCCCCACTCGGAGTGGAATGAGGCTGAGACCTGCCCTGCAGGGTGGTGTGTCCATGGGCTGATGGCTGTAAAACCACCGTGAAAGCAAAAAACATGGCGCACAGGCCAGCTGCGACTCAAAGCAGCGTTTCATCGCTTTCCTGGTCAACGCCGACACTGCGGAGGAGAAGCAGGCATCAGGGGCCGGCAGCAGCGGAAGTCAGGGCCCGTGCAGGGCGCCTGGATCACAGACAAGGGGTCTCCAGCGGTCTACCCCTTGCTGCGGCAGCTCCCGGTGGGTCACCCCTGCCCCACTGTCCTGCCACGGCCACGGCTACCTGTGTCCTGTTCGGTTCTCTCCTGCGTAGCTGGACTGCAGGGACATTCTCGTTTCTGCCCCGTCCTCACTGCATGGCTTTGTGCATCTCTTCTTCGGGGACAGTCCCAGGAGGACTTGCGGGTGGTCATCGTGGGTCCTCGGGCCGGCACGCCCAGAGCCATGGAAACGCAACCACACCCCGCTGTCCACCCTTCCTGCCGGGGCCTCTGCTGCCTGGGCCGTTGGCAGGGGTGGGGATCATCGGAGGGGCTGGGTGGGGGGGGTGACAAAGAATGAGGGCGGGTGTCCTGGGGTGGGGGTGCCGAATCCGGCCGCAGGGGCCCCAGTCCTCCAAGGGCGCGTTCAGAGGGGCAGCTCCCGGGGCGGCCTGGTTTGCTCGGGGGCCTGGGAGGCTGTATGGTCTGGGGCCGGTCAGGTTTGGGTCTGAAAACTAGATTTACCACTTACTGTGGATAAATCTCGGTGGGTTTCTTAGCATCTCTGACCTTCGGGTTTCCCATGTAAAATTGGTAGAAAATTCCTCCCTGTAGGATTGTTACAGGTGTTAAAGAATAACACGCACACTTGTTTGGTGTCTAGTAACTATTTTTGTTGGCTTTTACCTCCTACTTTGGGACCAGGTTTCTTCATCTGTAAATGTATGACTATATATTTTTTCATATGCATTAAACGCCATACTGTAGAGCTGCTGAGTCATAGGGGCGCTTAGTCACTTTAAAAATTAGCCTCAACCTTTGTAAAACAAATCCTTTTCATAAAATAGGCTCACTGCTCCCATGAAAAGAAATATTTACCTTAGTAGAGTCTCATGTACCTTCACTTCTAACCGTGGGTGGGAGGGAGAGGAAAACACACACAAGGCACTTTCCAGATCTGCTACGATAATTGTGCTCAACGTCATTGCAGTGAAATCGGAGTCGATTTAATTCCCGGCATTTAGAAAACGAGATTTTGCTCGATCCACGCGTGTTATGTGGAGATCCCCAAGAACCCCAAATTCGGGTGAGTGATTGGTTCACTGTGCAGACTAATTGCTGTCACGGTTGTAGATCCAGACTCCCACGGAGCTGAAGCGCACACCTGTGCACTCATTGCTGATCTGAGAGCTGTTTCCATGGCTGCAGATGAGGCGCGCGGCCACCGGCAGGAAGGACGGCGCAGGTGGGTCCCAGGGACGCACTTCAGAGAGGCCCCCTTCCTGCCAGTTGCTGGCAAGGCCGAGTTCCAGCACCTCGCGGCTCTGGACGGCGCCACCCCCGCTGCTGGCGCCGGTGCCGACTCGGGATTCCAGCGCAGGCCTCGGGTCTGAAAAGGATTCGAAAACAAAACCTGGCGCTGGCGGGCGCGCTGGGCCTCGGAGAGGCCGGTGAGGCGTCCCCGCAGCGCCGCCGCAGAGCAAAGCAACAGCGTGGAGCCTGCGGCCTGCTTCTTCCGAGTCCAGGTCTCCAGCTCGCTTTGCCATGGTGACTGGCGAAAACGGTGCTGTCTGGGGACTATTTTTAAAAGAAACCGATGACTGAAAACTCCAGAAGCTTTCATTAATTATGTGCATTTTAAGGAGCTTGCTCTGCCTGAATTTGCATAATAGTCCTTTCCCACGGGCCAAAGTTACCTCTCACCGTCTTTAATAGACTCGATGTTGCATTATTAACAACCATATTCAAAACGATGCTCCGGAGGTGACTTCCACCCCCTACCCCGCCACCCTGCACCCTTCACTGCTCACCTGTGACCTCTGTGGCCGGGTCAGCTTCCTGGCGGGGCTGGAGCGTTTGTTTGGTCCAGGTGTCTCCCTGGAGCCCAGGGGCTGGGGGAAGCCGGCCTGATTGAAATGGAAATGACCTTCCGCTCTGACCTTGAGCCCGCACAAGCCCTTTCACAGAACCCAGCACAACTAAGGCTGTTTCATTTACTTTTCCACATTTCCCCTTTTTCATTTTGAAACAATTTCAAACTTACAAAATGTTGCAAAAATTGTCACAGTTCACTCGGAGACCTCATTCAAGCTTCACTGATTGTCCACTGATGTCCTTCCTGGCTGGAGAGCCAGCCCAGGACCAGCGTAGCCTCTTGTCGCGTCCCCGAGCACCTTTCTGGAGCAGGTCCCCAGCGTCTGCTGGACTCCCGTGACCCGGTGTGTTTGCAGGTCGTGGGCCGGCACTGTGCGGCGGTCTGTTCACTGAGGGCTCTGCTGTCTCCTCCCCATGGGGCCCGGGTTGTGCTGCTCTGCCCCGGGTGGTGCATCTGTCATGCCGTGTGCTTCTCCTTCCATCTTATCGGGTGTCACCTTGTCAATGAGGTTGACTCTCGTCACCATGCCAGCCAGCTTTGTCTGTGTGACAAACCACCCGATGTCTGGCAGCACCCAACGAGCGTTTTATAATCCTGGCGGTTTCTGTGAATCGGGTTCAGGAAGGGCTCGGCTGGGAGGTCCGACCTGGGGTCTCTCGGGTGGTGGCAGTGAACTGGTGGCTGGGACAGTTGGCTGGACGCTTTGCTCTCCCTCCCTGAAGTCTTAGGACTTCGTCCCACAGGGCGGTCTGGGCTCTTCCAGGCTGGGGGACTCCTGCCACCACACTCTGTTGGTCAAGGTAGTCACGTAGACCCATCCGTGATCAAGGGAGGGAACAGACTTAGTGGGAGGAGGTTCAAGGTCATGGAAGAACAGCACGTAGGATGGAGATACTGGTGAAGGCATCTTTGGAGAAAGTAATCTGTCAGGATGACTTGATTAAGACAGCATCTGCTCAGTTTCTTTCCTATAAGGTTATTGTTTGGTTTTTTTTTTTTGCAATTGTAAGTATTCTGTGGGGAGATACTCTGAGACTGTATTAAATACCATTTCTCACTCCAGTCTCATCCGGAGTCAGCGTGCCTCGGTATCTGTAGCTGGAATTTCTCATTACTATGCAAGTCGGTGAATGGTGGTGTTCTAACTTCATCTTCCTTTCTGCGTTGGTTATTTGGCGTCCTTCCGTACGAGAGACGTCGCCCTGCTCCTTAGCAGGAAATGAACCAGTCAGTCAACGTCAGTGTACTCAATACTGACATGTACTCGGTATATGCTGATTATGTGGTCCCAGCGCGGCTCAGATGTCACTCTCAGAATTGACTTTGATGTTGGTATGGTCCCAAGTCTGGTCAGGGAGAGCCCCTCCCAGTGGCTTCTGGGTCTTTTCTCTGGCAGCCCGATGCAAGTGTAACTGAGTGTCACAAAACAAAGACGCTGCTCCCGTCCACGCATGCACCTTGGCCTGGGCCCAGGCTCGCGTGGTCTCGGGGGCAGATACCTGCGAGTGGGATGACGGGGTCCCCTGGTCCGTGTGAGCTCAGTGTTTCAGAAGCCGCCAGGCGGCTTCCAGAGTCCCAGCCACGGCCCCAGGGGTGCCCGCCCGCCGCAGCACCGTCAGCCTGGGAGGGTCGGCTTTCTGCATTTCAGCTGCTGTGGTGTTTATGGTCACGCGTCACTGTGGTTTTCCACTTTGCATTTCCCTAATGACAGCGATGCAGAACGTCCCTTCGTGGTCTGTGTATTTCCTCCTGTGAGGTGTCTGCTGTTGACATTTTAGCCTTTTTTGGAAAATTGGGTTGTTCAGCTTCTCGACTTTTGAGAGGTCTTTACACATTCTGGATACACATCCTCAGTTGGCTGTGTCCTTTGCAAATATTATCCCCAAGTCTGCAGCCAGCTTTTCAGTCACTTCAGAGTGTTTTCCAAGGAGCAGGAATTTTAATTTTATTTTCTCATTGTTAGCCTTTGATTTTGGTGTCAGATCTAGGCAAAGCTAGCCTACTTCAAGGTCACAGGGGGTCCTTTCCTTCCAGAACTTTTATGGTTAACAGTTGTATTTGAGTTAATTTTTGTGGTATGAATTGAAGTACATTTTTTTGCATTTACATATCCACTTTTTTCTGGCACTGTTTGTGAAGAAGAGCGTTCCTTCTTTACCGGCTGCCGTCGCGCCTCCGCGCAGAGCCTGCCGGGAGCACCGGGAGGGTCTCTTCCCAGCGCTCCGTCCCGCTGCGCCGACCTGTTCATCTGACCGGCTGGTGCTCCGTTGTCTTGATCAGGGTAACTTGGCCACGAGTCTTGAAATCAGAACATTCTAGTTGTCTGTTCTACTTTGTTCCTGTTTTGCAAAGTTCTTTAGTTATTCTAGGCCCTTTGCACTTCCATACAATGTTTAAATCAGTCTGTGTGCTTCTACAAAAAGAACCCAGATTTTTTAACTGATATTGTATTGAATATATCGATCAATTTTGGAAGAATTGGTATCTTAACAACACGAACATGGTATATCTCTATTTATTTGTCTTCTTTAACTTCTCTTGGCAATGATTATTGCATTCAGTTTAAAGGTATTTTACATTTTTGCCGGATTTATCTTAACGGTTTTCCTGTTTTTATGCGATCGTAAATGTTTTTGTTAATCTCACAGTGCGATTGTTACTGACATACAGACACACAGCTGATTCTGTGTGTCGGTCTGCAACTGGCAGCCTCACTAAACTCAGTGACTCCACCAGCTTCTCTCGTATGTTTCACCCAACTTTCTACAACTGCGCCGTCTGTGAATGAGGGCGGCTGACCTCTTCTTTCTGATCCGGGACGCCTTCTTTTTTAAACTTGTCTTATTTCCCTGGCTAGTGTCTCAAGTAAAATGCTGGATGGAAGTGGCAGGAGCAGAAAGTCTTGTACGAATGCCGCTGCAGGTGCGCACGGAATCCTGGCAGGTTTCTGTTTTTGGTGCTTTGAAAACGCTGCTTCTCTGTCTTCTTGCATTTTCTTTTTTTTTTTTTTTAGAGGAGCGAGAATCTAGCAGTTATTTCTTCCACACTTTTGATGTGAAATTTCTATATCTTTTGTGAAGAGAAATTTTCTCTCATATTGATTTTTGTTTATTTGTCTATAACTTGTGTTTTGTCTCCGGGTACTTCCAAGACTGCCTGTCTGTCGGTCCTTTTGAGCGAACTGTGATTGATGTGCTTTGACGCTGTCTTCTTCATCCTTCTGCTCGGGGCTCACTGAGCTGCTGGGTCTGTGAGTTTATAGTGGTCATCGAATCTGGGACATCGGAAAGTGTTTCCGCCCTCCCTCGCATGCCATCCTCTTCCTCAGGGATCCAACGTGCGTGTTTACCAGGCTGACTGAGGCTGCCCTGTTGCTCGCTGACGCTCTCTCCGTCCTCCGAAACCCGTTCTTCCCTTTGCGTTTTGTATTTGGGTGGTTTCCGTGGCTGTGTCAACAGAGCCACTCATCTCCCCTGTGCCTTCAATCTCACCCGGTGTGTTTTCCATCTCACGCTTCACGGCTTTATCTCTAGATGTTCAGCGTGGGCCGTTTGTTTTCCATCTTTAATGAACACGTGGAATTAACCTCCTGAACATATGGAATGCAGTCATCATAACTGTCTTAATGTGCCTCTCTGCTAATTCTATTATCTGTCAGTTAGGGGGTAGTTTCAACGGATTGTTCCTTCATCCTGGGTCATCTCTTCCTATTTCTTTGCACACCTGGAAGTTTTGGGTGGACGCCAAGCCTGATGGATTCCATCTTGTTTGGTGCAGGACACTCTGCACTCCCAGCAATATCCTTGAGCTTTCTCCCTGGGATGCAGTTACGTTACTTGAAAGCATTTGGCCTTTTTGTGGCCTGCATTTAGGACTTGTCAGGTGAAAGCTGATTATTCCCCACGCCGAGGCCAGACTGGCCTCAGTAGCAATTTAGTGTCTGGTGGCAAATGAGATTTTCCCGTCTGGCTGGCGGGGGGCAGGGGCTGTTCCCAGTTGTGTGTGTGTGAGTGTGCACACACATTGGCCATTGTTACCTATAACGCCCTTTCTCTGGCCTTGGGAGGGCCGGCTGGGCAGGCGGCGGAGGGGAAGGAGCTTGTTTCACAGGCTCTGGAAGAAAGCCCCTGGCTGTGCGGTGTGTCGCGCCGGGCTTGCCTTCCGAGTGGCAGTGGGCTGGAGGGCGGGGCTTTTGTGTCCCCCCAAACCCCCTGCCCTGGCCAGGGACTGGCTGCGTGACTTGCCCAGACAGTCACGCGCTCCTGTGAGCCTGGCTTCACTTCTCTGTGAAACGCTGTCTTGGGGGGGGAGAGGGCACACTGCACCTGCGGGACCACGAGGGCCCATCACACAGTTGTTCGTGTCCGACAAGGTGCCTGGGAGATGCTGATTTGGAAGCGTGAGGCCTCGGTGTGTGAGCTGCGAGGGTCACCTGCCCTCCCCACCCCCCCGTCGGTGACTCCTGGCCTGGGAAACCCGCTGTCCCTGCGTCCCTGGGGCATGGATGCTGTGGTTCCACGGTGAGAATGGGCCCAGCCCCAGCTCCATCCCTGACCGCCAGGTTCCCTGGTGAGGCCGACTCACCCTCTCTGCACTTGGTTCTATGGCCTCATGGACTCGCAAGAGCGGCCTCGGGAGACGACAGTCTTCTCATCCCCGCTAGAGAGCGGGGAAACTGAGGCACGCCACGGCTAACTCACTCTTCTCGGGTCTGGAGGCCACCCCGCCAGCCGGCGTCCGCTTGAGGGCTGGTCTGTGAGTGTCCCTGGTCCCAGCACTCCCAGGACCGCCCCGCCTGCAGAGGGTGGAGCAGGGGCGCGTGGATGGGAAGGCTCCGCAGGAGGAGCCTCAACAGCGGCAGCGAAAGCAGTAGGACCCTGTGGCCCCGGGCAGGGCCCAGCAGGCACCCAGAGGACCTAGAACCCTCTAGAAGTGCAAGGCATCCGTTTTCTAATCTCCTGTTTCTCGCAGCGCTGCAAATTCTTGCACGTTTTCCTGCTCTCTGGGAAGGCGGAAGGGGGCCTGTTCAGTGCCCACACCACTGGCGAGTTACCGAGGATTGGATCGCCTTTTCCAGAGAGCACTTCAGTGGCTGGGGGGATGGCGGCACATCCGCCGCCCCTCTCACACTCAGGGGTTGGGGGCAGTGGGGGGACTGGTTTTTAAAGAGGATCCAGTTTACAGACGTCTGTAACGCATGGAGCTGGAGGGCTCTTCCCGGGCCTGGTACAGACAGACGGAGTGGGCGCTGAGCCGATGGATGCCCCCTCGCCAGACCTCTCGGGCCACTCTTGCCCTCAACTTCCTGTGGCCCTGGTTTGGGGCCTGGCCGCCTCCTCGTCCCCTGCCCCCATTGCAGCAGCTCTCAACCTTTTCTAGAACAGTCTGGATGGGGGCCAGTGCCCTCCTTTCCAGGGTACACTTCTGGGGAGGTCTCCACCTCACCTTGTTTACCTGGTGTCTTGGGTAAACCGGCTTCTCCTTCCACCCACGCTGGCCCCTGGGCTCACAGCCGCCAGGTCCTGCCCCTCTGCGGGGCCTCTGCCGAGGACAAGCTTGGCCCAGTCTGCAGTGGGGTCCCCTCCCATTCCCGTTCAGCTGGGTGTTTTCCCCTGGGAGGGCTCCTCACCTGCAGGGAGAAGTGGAGTCTGTGAAGGGGCCGAGCTGAGCACTGCTGTGCAGGGTCCCCTTTGTACCGTGAGCCACTGCAGGTGACAACATGTGACCGTGTGTTTGTCTCTCTTGGTGAACGACCGGGTCACCAGGGCCCGACTCGGAGCATCTGCCACACCTTGACCCTGGGCCCGGCACCGGGCTCTCCTGGCACCTGCCCTTCCCTCCCCCCACTTGGATGTCCCCTCCCTGCTTGACAGGGGACACTGCCCTGTGAACAGTCAGGACTCAGGGCATCCCTCTGGAGATGCGGTGGGTCGGGTGCCCAGATGGACCCCTGTTCTCGGCTGCGGAGTCTCATCTTTTAATTGAGCAGACAGGTCTGCTTTGCTGGGGGAGCAGGGAGGCACGGGGGGCCCTGTCACGCTTCTCCTTTCCTGTCCCTCGAGATGGTGCCGCCCCGTGGGCCTTGCTGCCCGGGAGAGACTGCCCCTCCCGGGCCGGCTGGCGTGCCCACCGTGGGCACACCGAGCCATCTCAGTCCCACTCCCTGCACCGTGACCCCCATGCGCCTGGCCAGTCCCCCTGTCCCGCATCACCCAGGCCAGCGCCAGACCGCTAGGGACCCCTGTGGACCGTGGCCACTCCGTCCAGCCATCGTGAACCTGCTCGCCGCCCCTCACCTGTGCCGTCCCCTGAAGACCCCACAAAGTCTGTGCCAGGTTTCCCCTTGCTCCTTCTGTCACCTGCCAGAACCCTGCTCTTCCCCGGTGGGCAGGGGGGGCAGGGGAGGGATTTCATGCCTCTTGTTTTTAGGGGATTGTAACATTGCACTCTTCTTTCAGAGGTATTGGCCTGTCCTTGTCGCTTTGTCACTGTAAACTAATGATGGTCCATTTGTTGCCACGAATTCAACACAAATGGGAGCCCCAATTTGAGGTGCAGTAAAGAAAGACACAGTGTGCAACGCAGAGCAGCTCAGTGGCGACACAGCAAGGTGGGGAGGCAGCCCTGGAGGCCCCGCCCCAGGCGGAGGCTCCAATTCGCAGGGAAAGGGTGAAGAGAGAAAGTGCACTTCCAGAGCCCGAGGGCAGCGGGCTGACCGGGCTGACACAGATAGAAGTCCCGCCCTCACACCCGCCATTGGTCCATCTTCATGCAAATGAGGGCTCTCAATCCTCACAGTTTGGGAAATCCAAAAGGCACTGTTCTGATTGGTCAGAATGGAATGGCTTTGATTGGTTAGAGCTACAGGGCTCTGCGTGGATGGGGAAAGTTTCAGTCCTATTGGTTGAGACAGGTGGTTGGGGGGCGGGCGGTTCCTCTATCTGGGCTGCTCATTCTTGGGACCCAGTGCTGGCAGGTGGCTCAGGGCAGGGCAGGTTGGTGAGAGGCCTTGGGGCAGCCTTGGCAGCGAGGCTCTGCATCCGTCTTAAAGTCCCAGCCCAGGGAGCTCTCGGGAACCCTTGAAGCAGGGGTCCTCATTCTTCTCCCTCAGGGTGCACAGGCTCTTTACAGATTAAGAGCCGGGCACCCATTGTGTTGTTACCATCACTCTTAACACCGCATGGTCTGCAGGGCACTTACTAAAGCCGTTGTGGGGATAGGGTGAACTTTTCTAGAAAGGTTGGCCTGGGGTGGGGAGGGCTGGCAGGGCCCACAGAGTCCTGTGCAGGAGAGTCCCCGCCCTGGTGGGGGGAGACTGCCCCAGGCAGTGGGGCTCAGGCAGGCCCTGGCCCGCGCTCCTGGAACCCCACCCATGGCTGGGCTCTGCTCCAGATGGGGTCCATTGCTCTCGATCCCACAGCGTCCCACTAATAGCTTTGCTGTGTCTGCGGCAGACAAGCATCTGTGCGTGAGGGTGGGCCTCGTTTCCCGGAAGGCAGCCGGGCCGGGAGCCCACGGCAGCTCGGACAGGCCATTCAGTCTTCCTGTCTTGCTTGTGAAATCCGTGCATCTCCTTATGATAATAAGTAATCAAAATTCAATGAGTAACATAGCGAACCCTGCTAATAAAATGCAAAGCCTGCATCCGAATAGCCATCAGCCGGGCACATGGTGTTTGTTCCGAGCTCCCCCGGGTTCCGGGTGGGGGAGGCGGGGGGGAGGGGAAAGGGGGGCAGGGAGGGCCAGCAGCAGGCGGCTGCCCAGTGGGGTTCCTGCATCGTCCATGGACAGCCCCACCTGCCAGCTCCCTGGCTGCTGGCATTTTGATGGCTTCAGCTTCCGCAGGGTGACCCCACAAAGAAGTCTCTTACAGCGAGTCTTTGAGATTCTGGCGCTGTCGCCTCCAATAAAAGCCGTAGAAGGGAAATTTCAATAAGATAACTCAAGAACATTTAATTTTCTGCTCCTTTGGATTTGCTATCTTATTACAGTCATTCAGTTAGCTAATAAATGTCCAGTCCTGTCCAATCTTCACAGCAAGTGGAGAGGCTAGGATTTAAATAATCGGGTGGAGTGCCCGGGGGCAGCTTTTAGCTGCATCTGCCAACAAAATTGGTGGGTGCAGTGTCAGCCCGGTTGCCCAGGCTGCTTCCTCTGATCCTGGCCCGCCCTCCTGCCCTGCGGGCTGCTGTCTGCCTGGAATGGGCGCCTGTGTGGGGGGCACAGGGACAGGAGCCGAGACCATTGGGGTCCTGATTCCATTTGCAGGTGGGAGGAGGGGGTCTGGGCTAGGAGCTGAGGGGACCCCGTGCGACCAGCCACACTGAAAAGGCTTCATTTTCTGGTTTTGACACAAGACCCACGCCCTGCCCACCTGGCGGAGACGATGCAGCCTGTCCCCAAGGCCCTGTTCACCTGCAGGCAGCAGGCGGGCTAAGGTCTGAGGAGAGTGAGGCCTGTGCCTTTCTCGGGCCTGGGTCCGAGACACCTGCCCCTGGCTGCACGGCCGAGGTGGGACCTGGCTTTGATCACGTCCCCAGCCTCTTGCTCAGAGGCCCTTCTGGAGGACCCGTGATGAGGTCCCTGGGGAGGGCCCCTCTGAGGCACCTCGAAGAGGCCCGGGTGCAGGCTGTGTCCGGCGCAGGTCGGTCCGTCGGGCCGTGCAGCCAGCGGCGCTGGTGCCACTGGTGCCGGCTGAGTGACAGCCTGGGGGACGCAGAGCCGGGAAGGGAACCCCTGCCCTCAGCAGCTCCCAGTCTGGCGGTAGAGACAAGCTCCGTCCTGCAGCTCTACACGGAGGGGCAGCTGTGAAAGGGCAGAGGACCCAGGGCTTGGAGGCCCAGGGGGCCCCTCTCTGACTGGGTTCTGGGCAGAGCAGGCAGGAGGCTTCATCTGGGGGGGGGGGGCTGGGGGCAGCACCACAGTGCGGGTGGGCGTGGATTTGCTCCCGCACCCTCCACGCACCAGCCCCAGGCTCCGTGTGCCGAGTGGCTCTCGCATGGGACCCAGGATTGGGGAGCGGGAACCGCTGGGGAGCCGGGGGCGGCACCTGTGCAGGGGGTGGGGCGGGAAGGGCGAGGCAGGGAAGCCAGAGCAAGGATGGCAGCTCCCCTGCCTCTTCCACCAGGCAGGGCACACCCGCCCGCGCTGAGCGCCTGTTTCCTGAAGACAGCACAAACAGAAACCGGTCTCAACCAGATTCCACAGCCATGGTGACCTGCAAGTGGCCAGCAGGGTGGCCTGGCTGTGCAGCTCCCGGGTCAGGTCCCTGTCCCCCTGGTGTGCGCAGCCGTGTGTGTGCACGTGTGCGTGTGTGGACGCAGCGCCCCGGCGCACGTGGCCATCTGTGCATGGAGAGGACTGTCAGACACGCGTGTGCCTCTGCGTGGGCTGGTGGCTTCGGGTTTGGGAGCTGTGTCGCACACCGACGCAGGCAGAGGCCCAGTCACACGGATTTGCAGGAGTTGGGCAAAGCCGGGCTGGGCATTCTGCTCTGGGCGCCTCCAGCCTGAAGCGTGGGGGAGGGGCTGGGCCTGGCCTGAAGGCCTGGGGGGCCCTGCAGGTTCAGGGTGCTGCTGCAGGGTATGGGGGGGCGGGGCAGGGAGACCAGTCAGCTGTGTAGCTGCTGAGGGCCTGCAGCCCGCCACCGGGGATTTCGGCCACTGCACAGATGTGGAGACCGAGGCTGTTGAAGGGACACGCTGAGCCACAGAGGCTCAGGCCTCAGGGGCTGGGATCCGGAGGGGGGCGGAGGTCTGGCTACCCCACTGACCCCACAGGTGGCTCAGCTGGTCCCCGTGGGCCTCGACCACGCCCCGACCGCGGGGGACCCCACGCACAAGTGCTTCCGTGTTTCTCTGCCAGGTGTTCCGGTAACCGCCGAGTGAACAGCCCACTGCATCAGACCCATGCGCGGTGCTAGGTGCCCTGCTGCCCTGCCGCCACGCCCACTTCCTGTCGGGCCGGGAGAGGCGTGGCTGTATTTCCCCCCGGAACTTCTGGCAGCGCCCTTCCATTGTGCGCTTTGTGACACCGACGTGCTGTCCTTAATCAGGAGAGACTGAGGCGGCACTCGGGTCTAAAAGCCGCCGGGACTCGGCAGTCCCCACCACCGCAGGGCAGGGGGGCCCTGCCACGGGAGCACTGGGGGGAGTTCCGCATCGGTCTGCTCGCTGCCTGTGGGCGTGGCATGTTCCAAGGTCTCTCTGTTTGGAGTGGTGTTCTAGAAAGTTCCGATGGCCAGCTCAGAGCCACTGCACAGAAGCCCCCTGCTCTTCCCAGGAAAACAGACCACCGCTGACTCACAGTCGTCTGGAGTGGGGCCGACGTCACTGCTCACTGGCAGTAAGAAATGCTAACTGGAGCCAGGTTCTCTATTGATGAGCCATTTATCAGTACTCTGTGGCCGCTGCTCCAACGCCCCCCCCCCCCCGACTGACACTGGTCTGGGCGACAGAAGTTGCCCAGCCGGCCCCTGAGCCAGCCGGGCTTCCCCCAGGTGCCCCCAGTGTCCCCCCGAGGCTCAGATGGGCCTGGGCCTCGCCTCCCGGGATCCCCTGCCTTTGCTCTGGAGCTCAGGTGATGGGCTCCTCATGCTCCGTGGCGACACTTCTAACCCCCCCCATCGAGTGGTCTGTGTGAGAAACGTCCAGACCTGCAGAGAACTGAGAGTTCATTTGAACCAAACCAACGACAGTCGCCGGGGAGCGGAACCTCAGCGGACTGAGCGACACCTGGGATGGGCGTCCAGCACCTTGTTTGCTGCAGGCCAGTCGACAGGGAGGCCCAGGGGTTTGCGTGAGGCCCACTGGTGACAGATTGGGTGGGGCAGGGGGAGCAGGCGAACAGGGGGACCCCTGGGTTGGATAAAAGGCACAATGGAGAGACACAGGCCTCTCCCACGTGGGCGGTTGCAGGGTGATTGATGTCACAGCATGGAGGGGCTGTGGGCAAACAAGAAAACAGGGAGGAGCAGAAGAGTCAGCGGGCCGCACAACCAGAGCCACGGGGACGGGGGGGCACTTGGCGTGGATTAAAGGCCAAATGGGGGACATACAAGAAACCCAGGCCCCATGAGCAGGGTGGCCACTGAGAGTGCCCTCCATCCCCACCTTCTGGTGGGGTCTTCAGTGCCCTAGGGGGCACCAGCTGCTCCCTGCCCAGCTCCTCCGAGCTCTGGGCCCCCTCCCTGGAGGGCAGAAGGATGGGCCCCCAACGAGGTCGCGCCAGTCCCTGGAACCGGAGGCTGCGTGACTACACAAGGCAAGAGGGTCATTGCGGCTGTGGTGAGTTAGGGACTGAGTGGGAGTGACCCCGGATTATGTCGGGGGACAGTTTTATCACAAGGGGCCTGGGGTGGGGAGCGCCAGTGTGAGACAAGAAGCAAAGGTCCTCCAAGGGATGTGACTTCTGGCTTTGTCCAGGGTCCCCAGGGCAGGACGCTGGCCCACAGGGTGCAAGACCTCAGGGCGCATGTGCAGAATGACCCCCGGACCATGGGGACTTGGGGACTGGAAGCCTGCTGTGGCAGGGTCAGGTCCGGCACTCCCGAGGGACCCCTCAGCCCCTCGCCAGGTTTCCCAGGATGGTAAGGCAGGGTGGCAGCCCCCGGGTGGCAGAGCCCAACAGAGGTGACGTCTGACCCTGCCTGAGCAGAGGGTCAGCAGTAATTTTATCCATCTGTGTTCTGGTTTAGGCCAGTGAGGCACAGAGAGGACGCGTGACTTGTCCCAGGTCCAGGTGGCCTTCCAAATCCGAGTCTGGTGCTGACTGTTCTGTCCCAGGCTGTGGGGCCTGGGGTCCGGCTGACACCCGGGCCCCTGCAGGTTCCTGACTCTGTCCGGAGAGGACCGTGCCCCTCCGCATCCCCTGGTGCCTCCACATCGCCACGCACAGCGAACACAGCTGTGACGTCTGGGATGGAATGAGGGGACGGGGACACAGGGAGAGAGCAGAGAAGACGTTAAGGAGAAAACTGGTGCAGAAGATCTGAAGAAGGAGGTGGCTTCAAGACGAGACGGATGTGCAGGAAGAGAGGGAACAAGAACACTCAGGGCCCGGCCAGTTGCATTTTTAATGGAGCGCACCGCCGAGCCGTGATGGAGAGACCACGTGCCGCGCAAAGCCACAGCGCGGCCCCGGAGCGCGCGGGCATCCATCACACGGCGTGAGGCGGAGGACGCTGGCCCAGTAATTTATGGTTTAAACTGTTCCTTGCTCACTTTAAATTATGCCGGAGGTGGGAGCGGAGCCCTGAACCCGTCTCGGAGTCCGGGGGCGGGGCCGTGTGCGCACCAGGCTCGGGACTTGGCTGAGGCCTTAGGATCCTTCCCCAAACCGCTCATTTACCAGCCAAGCCCCTCTGTCTCATCTGTATACCTGGGGGGAAAAGGCCTGCCTCTCCGGGCTACAGTGAGGGCGAGGACTCCCTGGGGACCGGGCCCAGGGCCTCACCCTCCACGAGTCCAGTCCTTCCCTTGCCCCTCCCCGTGATGGTGGGTGGGCAGAGTCCTGAGACCCAGGGGCCTGCTGGCATCCAGCTGGGTCAGTGCCCCCCTGGGTGGCCCGGCCTTTTTGATGTTTTCCCAGGTAAGGGGGACTTGGTGACTCTGTGTCACCCCCGGATCCATGCCCTGCCCTGTGCCCAGGAAGCCAGTCCTGGGGGCGGCAGCCCCTGGTGGGTGTAGCCGAGGGCAGTCCTGGTGGGAGATGGGGGTGGAAGAGTGTTGCTTGCCCCCGGACTGCCCCAGGGAGAGTCCCTCCAGCTCCCTCCTGAAGCTCCAACCCCCAGGCCCCTCCCACCCTCAGAAGGCTCCATCGGGACCAGCCCCCCCCTTCCCGCCCCCCCCCCAGGCTGCCCAGGGGGGCCCTGGTTTCTGTAAATAGTCCTCATCAATTTCCCGGTTCAGCCTCTGAGTGGAGTTCTGGTTCCTGCTGGGGACCTGATTCTTCCAAAGTGATTAATTTGATGTGTTTAATTACTAAGAGGACATCATCGCTCTTCCACTTCACTCCCGACCCCACCCTCTGGGCCTGGCTCTGGCTCCTCTCCCTGCCGAGTCTGCTGCCTCTCACGTGAATGTTATAAAATGAAGTCCATTTGGTGAGGAACTCGTGGCGTACTGAGGAAATGTCACTTCCCTGATTCAGCCCCGCCAGGCAGGGCCGCCGTGCACGCTGGGGTCCCCTCTGGGAGCTGGTGGCCGTGGACTCTCTTACGAGAGCCCCTGAGGTGTGTGGCCCCTTGAGGAGCCCCCGCCCCCACCTCCCTTTCCTGTGCAGCCCCAGCTGTCATTTACCTGGTCAGACAGCCTGGCCCGAGGTGCGCCAGGTCCTGATGGGTGGAGATGCCTGAGGTCCCCTGGTCTGTCCCAAGGGTGAAGGGGCGTGGGGTCGCCCGGCCTCTGCTGGCTCAGGGCCATCATTTGCAGCTTGTTCTCCAGCCCCACCCCCCACGGGGTGCCCCGACCCCCACCCTGGGTGAAGTGTGTGCGGGGCTGTGAGGCACTTGTCACAGGGCCCCCGCTGGCAGCGGCCCGCCTGGTTCTGGCCCATTTCCCGTTGGCATAATCGGCCCTGTGCCTTTTTTTCCAGGCAAACTGCAGCAGCGTCTTGCGGAACAGATAATCAATTTCAGTAATAAGTTAAATGGGTTTGCTTTTGTCTCCAGAAAGTCTCCCGCTGGGAGAGGAATTTTTAAAAAGACTCCTGGGTTGAGTTTTACTTCTGAACTTGGGCCTCCAACTGCTCCAGAGCTAATTGAGTGTAGAGCATGAATAAACATGGCAGCTGCCTCTCCCACCCACTCCACGTGCCGGGGGTTGGGGGGAGCCCTCGGGGGACGCCAGGGAGGCGGCGAATGCCTTGGGGCCTGCGTGGCGAAGGACTCGCTGCGGTGTCAGCCGCTCTCCTGTCCAAATGTCACTTTCGAGACAGATGGCCTCTCCCCGAAACATCACGCCTGGCTTCCGAGACGTGGGGTCGATGTTTGGCAAACACTCGGGACCCGAGCCTCCTGAGAGAGTGTCAGACAGACAAGCTGGAATCCGGGTGTCAGGGAACAGCCCAGGGCCGGTGGCCGTCGGGGATAGTCCTGTCTGCCCTACTGTGCGCATGCATCTTGCCTTTCTACCTCTGTCCTCGGGGCTCCGGAGGGACGCGGTCTATCGTGTCAGTAAGGGTTTGCCTGGTGACCGAGGGAAGGCAGGCACTCGCCTCTGGGTCATTTGCTTCCCAGTCTGAGGGCGCAGGTTTTTGGGGAACCCAGTGAGAGCTTCTCCATCGTTTCGGTGCGCGGTCTGCGCACCCCGCACTCTCGGAGACACCCATGGGAAGGTTCTCCATCGGGCGCTGCAGTCGGAGCTCCCGGTGTGGGATCTGTGTTCCCTGGGGGGGGGGGGGGGGGGCGCCACCCTCCTCTGGTCACCCCTCAAGGCGCCTGCAAACACCTTCGAAGCGTGACCCGTGACCTTGTGACCTGGGCGCCCACGGCGCTCTGGCTGCTGGGCGGATCTTCCGTGGAGAGTCCGGGCTGCTGACTTGCCTCCATGAAGGGCCGCCTGGTGTTAAAACGGCCTCACAACTCGGGACGCGCAGCGCAACGGGTCGCTGGCATCGTGAGGGGCACCGTGAACGGGAGAAGCAGCCGTTTGGTCTCCGGTGCCCACTCACTGAGTGAGGAGGCGAAAAAGAAACCAGGCCGCTTCCGTTCTTCCATTTCCTCTCTCTCATCCCCAGAAAGTACAGCCACAGTGACGTCCGCACGCGCTGTGCCTTCACTGTGACTGCTCCAGGCCGACCCTCTCCGGGTGGGGGCGCGGTTTGTCATTTAGGGAACAGAGCAGCTCATGGACCCACCCACCCACCCACCAACCAATTAACCAACCTACCAACCAATTAACCAACCAACCCAAACTCAAGCAAGAAAACAACCGACCAAACCAACCGACTAACCAAGCAGCCAAGCCACATTCCTGGTGTCCTGGGGACAGGCAGGGGACTGGGCCAGTGCCCCTGGCGAGGGGCAGACATGTGTGGGACATGCTCACAGGCAGGGTCGGTGCCGAGCTCCTTCGTCCTCCCCCGCCCCCGCCCGTGACGTGGTCCGTCCCTGTGCTTCTCGCTGGGCGTCCCGGTCTCGCCGTGGCCGGCCCGCAGCCATGCAGGCGCGCTGCCTGAGGGGCCCACTGCAGCCCGTGGGTCTGAGCAGACCCACTCTCCCCGGGTTCGAGCCCCGCCCCTGCTCACACTCTGCTCCCCGCTGATCTCCCTGCAGGCAGCGTCTCAGCCTCAGGGCTGTTCCCGGGGCCTTCCGGATCCCCACCCACGTCCGCTGTCCCCCTGCCTGGGTTTCTGTCCCTCCCACCCATCTTTCAGGCCCCAGCCAAGGCCGCACCCCGACAAGGCTTCTGGATGTTCACGTCCCTGTCAGTCCAGGCTCCCCCTGCGCCCACTCTTCCTCCGCACCCCGACTCCAGGGTCCTCTAAGTCACTGTACATGGTGGGGATGTGTGCGTCCTTCCCAGTCCACAGGCCGCTCCTTCTGGGCCGGGGCCACTTCCTTCCTCTCTGTAGGAGGTCGGGGGCCGGGTGGGTGGTGTCCCGGGGACCAGGTTTCCGACCGGGGGACGGGGTGGCATCTTTGACCTGAGAAGTCGGGCCTCTCCTGCCACCGGAGTGAGGCGGGGGCAGGGCCTGGCAGCTTGTCCCGTGTCCTGCCCCGCTCGGGCACTCCCTGGAGGCCGCGCCTCTCCCTGTCGCGTCCTGGCCTCGTCCCTCAGTCCGGCCTCCAGTCCCTCACTCCTCCAGCCTCTTCAACCCGCCGTCGGAGGACCTTGCCGGGTTTTCAGTGTAAACGGTCATCTTTTTCCGAGAAATTTTGCGTGGCTCTTTTTCAAATTAGCTCGTTCTTTTCAGACTCATTCTTTCCGTATGGTTTCTACTCCTTATTTTATTTAAGTAGCTTATTAAATCTAATGTGAAGGTTCTCAGAATTCTAACGTGTCAGGTCTTCGGGGGGTGGGCGCTGTTCCGAATCACTCTCTGCCCTTGGGAGGAAGGTCACACCTCCCCGTGATCGGCGGTGCCACCCTGTGGGAAGAGACACTTTCCCTCCACGCTGACACTGGCTAGGAATCACTTCGGCCAAAGGAATGTGAGCGAGAGCACACACCCTGCAGTCCCCTTAGGGACCGTCACACGGCTTGGCTTGACGTGTCCCCTTCGTCCATGGGAACACGTCCCAAACGGGACGTCGGGGGAGGCCCGTGGGGCGGGACGCACGCCAGCCTGTGGCTCCACACCCGGGCAGACTGGGAGGGAGGCGGAGCCTTCGCCTCTGGGAGCCTCCGGGTTCCCGGCTGGTTTGCCGCTCAGCGTCACCAGCAGGAGCTGGCTACGTCAGGGGCTGCTGTCCCCTGGGGTGTCTGCTGGCCCTGGCTCACGGCGGGTTAATTGCACCCGTGGTTTGTGCACTTTTATTGTGAATCCACCTTCATTGTGGGTTGCTTCCGTTTTCACCAGGGGGGTCTCCTGGGCTCTGGGTGGTGGACGTGACCCTTCTGGTGTGTTTTCTTCCTCTTTCGCTTCTGACGGGGCCCCTGCGTCTTCACCAGTCAGAGCCCTGGGTCCATTCTGAGACTTTGATTGTGTGTCGTTGACCTTGTACATTGAGACCCCGTGGCTCATGTGGCCGAGGCGGCTGCCCCCGCAGGCCTGCGCTGGGACGGCCAGCAGAGCTCTGCGCGCGGCCGCAGACGGGCTCCCGGAGGCTGGAGGAGCGGGCGTCCTGCTCGCCAGAGCTGGGGGTTCAAAGGTCAGGAACTTTGCAAGTCATCCGGTGTCACTGTGCTTGTTATGGCCACGCCACACTTTCTAGGGCAGTGTTCTGGGGCCCCCTCTGCCGTCCTGAAGCCAGAAACCTGGGGCTTTCGTTTCCCGCCAGTGATTTTCCACCGCTGGGCCGTTCCGGTCTGGACCGAGCAGGAGGGGACAGAGAGGGCCAGTGGCAGGATCGCTGGCGGGGACACTGCTGACCGGAGGGGAGCGTCGTCCTCCCATCCGGTTAGGGTGCCTGCCCAGCTGCACACGCCCCCGCCCCCCCCGCCACTTTCCCTGGCACCGCCTGGGGCAGCAGGAGAGAAAGGGAAGGAAGGAGGGTGAAACCGTGGGCTTGTCCCCCACGTCCCGAACCTCCGGTCTCCCAGGGGCACCTCAGGCCCCGAGCAATGGTTTTCTGGAGTTTCTCTCTGCCCAGGCCCCGGGTGCTCACCGCTGTTCCCCACCGCCGTTCGGGCCGGGCTGGCAAATGCCAGGAGCGTCCCAGGTTCCTGTCCAGGTGTCCGCTGTGCCTGCTGCTGCCCCCTCCCCGGTGTCCCCACACCCTCCGACCAGGCTGCCTGCCGAAGGAGGGCGAGCAAGATGTGGGTTGTTATTTCTTTCTCAAAATCAGATCTTAATGTTCATTTCAACCTTCTTAACGATTCCTGGGGGAGGGAATCGTCGGCTCCAAGTTGCAACAGGAAAGCCGAGGCCCTGTGTCGGCCCACGGGTGGGGGTCGGAGCCGGGTCTGTGTGACCCGCGTCTACAGCCATTCCCTGGGCAGCTGTGTGGGCAGGGACAGCCGCCTGGTCCCCCACCCAGCTCAGCCCTCCCTGTCTGCGGGACTCTCCCGGCACCAAAGCCTGTCCTTGGTGCTCCGTGGTGCTGTCTGTGAAATGAGGAAGTCACCCAGATGTCCCCTCCATGCCTCGCAGTCCAACACCGCATGGGTGCCAGAGGTGAACTGGACACTGGGGACGAGCCAGCAAAGTCACCCACCCCTCCCAGCACCCTGTCCCTGGGCTGTCTTGGGGCTTTGCTGTTGGGAGGGGGTGGCGGGCTGGGTTTCTCTTGGTTTGGTGTTAATGGAAAGTCGATGAGACCTGTTTTGCGCGGGGAACAGCTCGTGGTCTCGCACACACCTGCACGGCTACAACTGGCCTTGTCGTTGCAGCCACCCGGCCTGCGAGATGACTCCCTATGGCTGGGGTGGGGGCTGGGAAAGCCGTGGCGCGGGGATTCTAGGACCCCAGAGCATGCGGAGTGTGGTGGAGGGACTCGGGCTTCTCACAAGACTCTGCAGGCACTTGGTGACCCACAGCCCCAGGGCCTGGCACCAGGTTCGCTCCATTTCCTGGACACTCTCTGACAGGGCCCCCACCCGTGTCCACCGATGCCCTGCTGGCCCCTGGCACCCTCTGCTGCCAGTGCCAGGCTGGGTAGGGCAGGTGGCCCCCAAGCCCCCAGGCTGTCCCCAGCGGCTCTGCTCTAAGGCACAGGTCCTGCGGGGCTGCCCCTCTGCCCACACAGCTCTTCCTCCAGAGGCCCTGCCCATCCTGTTTACCTGAAGCAGGAAAGCCACCCCTGCCCCTTCCCAGGGTCCTGCGTCCCTCGGAGCCCAGGGTGCTGAGGGCCCGGCACCAGCGGCCCCCGTGCCTCTGGCTGACGTGGGCCTGGTTCCCACCGGTTCGGCGCCCCTCTCTTCTCGGCCCCACACCGTGGAGCATCTGGAGAGAGGGATTATGTGCCAGTGAGTCCCCGGCAGGCAGAAGCTTTGTCTCCACAAATAGGGTTTTTCTGGGTCACAGCTCAGAAGGATTGGGGGCTCCCTACGGAGCTGCGGAGAGAAGTGGCCGCATGGCAGGGTGGACGCCGGCCCGAGTGATGCCGAAGGGCCTCAGCTTGCATCTGCTGGGCGGCTGATAAGGGCCCTCCGGGCTGGAGGGACTGAGGCTGCTGCCTGCCTCTAAGTGGCTGTGCGACCTCGGGCGGGCTGCCCGCGTCTTCGGGCCCCACCTCCTGTCTGCCGTGCGACAGCCCCTGCTCACGGTTCACTGTGTCAGGGGCGTCACCCCAGGGGACGGCGGGGTCAGCACCTGCTTTACCACAACTTCACGGTCTTGCTCCTGCATACCCTCTCGCCACGTGACTGCTGGGAGCCACCGGAACCCTCAGGAAACGCCAGCTGCTCTCTTCCCCGGAGCACGTCACACCCAGGGAGAGGCTGCGGCTGGACGGGGCCCGGGTGGGGAGAGCTTTGGAGGAGACCCGGCGCAGACCGGGCTCACGCAGGATAGCGATGCCTCAAGGCCCCGTGGCTCTTCCCGGAAGCCCCTGAGCACAGAACTCAGGGCGAGGCGCACCGTGGCTCTCTGTGCAAAGGCGTCTTCCTGCCCCCGCCCCCCGCACGGTCCCCCATCCTGTGTGTCACACGAAGCACGTACTCACCACCCACACTGAGAGCAGAGACACGGGCCTTGGCAGGGACCCACTGAAGCAGAGGCCTGGCTCTGGACACGGCCAGGCGACGGGGACTGTGACGGGAGTGCAGGCGGGGGGGACCACAGGGAGAGCTTCATCAGACGTCTGCGGTGGGCAGGGGTCCTCGCCCGCCCTGCCCCCCGGATTCTTGCTGGAGGCAGGCGGCCCCACACCAAGTAGTGGGGAGAGAGCTCAATTGGATACCAAGCCGGGGCTTCTCCTGAAACTGCTCCCTGCAGACCAAAGGTCAGAGGAGCCCGACTCTCTTTGGGTCAAGGAGCGTGTCCTTGTCCACAGCCACCTCTCCTGTCATCCCGAGTCCCACAGGACACAGGGACCTCCTCAGACAAGTCCGGGACACTCTGTCTCTGGCCTGAGCCCTGGGCCCTCTGCTTGCGTCCTCCTGAGATTCTCTGCCGTGTTCCCTGGGAGACACCCCTCCCCCCAGGCCGTCTGCTCCTCTGCACCGTGAGGCGTGGGTGGGCACATGACTCCGGGGTTCCTGCCCTCCCCACAGAGGCACCGGGCCTCCGGGTGGGCTCAGCACCCCCCACTCCACCCTCACCTGAACACCACGGGCCAGGCCTCCTGGGTTCCCCGCCGTCAGCACCCCCATCATCTCATCAGGTTCACTGCCATCTGCTGCTCTGCAGGTGTTGGGGGTGTCCCTGTGAAAGGGGAACTGGGCCCCCCCACCCCCGCACACCATCCAACAGCCAGGACGAGGTTCTGGGCCCGTGCTTGCTGGTGGGCGCCCTGGGTGGGTGCCAGCTGCACCGGGTCCTGGCACCTAGCACGGCTCCGCCTTCTTCCCTCCCTCCCTGGCCCCGGGACTCAGGGCAGGTCTGCAGGTCGGGCAGGAAGGGGTGACAAGCAGGTCCTGGGGGGAAGAAGGCAGGGGCAGGACTGTGGGCGGGGAGGCTGCTGTCGTGGGCGCTGCTTCAGCTGCTTCCTTCTGTCGTGAGCGGAGGAGACTCCGGCCTGTTCTGGTGTTTGGGAGAAAGAGGGTGGCCCAGGCAGCCGGGGGGTGGGGCGGGGGCATTGGTGGGGGCTTTCAAGTGAGCACTGAAGTCGCCCAGCCAATGGCTCAGTGATAGGTGGGGGGAGACTCACACACCAAGACCCCCTCCAACACCCACCCCGGCCAGAGGGTGAGAGGAGAAGCATCTCGGGGGCTCGGGGGTTGGGCCTCGGGTGCCCTGCATGGCTCGTGAAGAGTGGGCTGTGCTGCTTGATAGGAAAGAACCCAGCAGCTCTGAGCCAGAACCCCTGGCTCTGCCCGCCCGGTTCCCGGTTCCACGTGGGGGGTTGCCTTCCGTGCCCAACCGGCCCCGCCTCCTGGCTCCTCCCTGCTGCGCCCTGGGTGCCCTGGCTTGGCTGGGGATCGTGCTGGGACCGGACCAGAGCTGGACCCAGGGAAGGTGACGGGAGGAGTGTCAGGAGCAGGCAAGGACCCCGAGAGACAGCGGAGGGAGGATCTGATGCTCGGACGCCTGCTGGAGGCGCCGCAGCCAGGAAGCAGGACACGCTTGGGAGGGAGGGGCAAGGTGCACTCGTGTGTCCCAGGGCCCACACGCAGATGCGGCCTCACACCCGGCACTTGGGGCGACAGCGCCATGACCTTCGGCCTTCCCAGGTTTCTGGCCAAGGGGAGGCGGGCACCCTTCTGCAGGGGAGAGTCCCCTCCATTCCAACACAGGTGTGACCCACCCAGCCAGGACGCTCTGAGCAGACGGCACCTCCTGTGGGGGGTCACTGGCCAGAACGACCCGGCTCTGCCTGCTGGGGAGAAAGCGGAGGAAAAGCGGGGCCGCGGCGTGCATGCAGCCCATTTCTGTTCGTGGCCGCATTGAATCAGTGTGATGCTGTTGGTTACCACGGAAACCGCCGCTCCCTCTACCCTCTCCAGGGCAGTGGTTCAGGGTCGGCCTTAAGTTTGACCAGAGTCTGTCACCTTTTTAGGGTTTATTTCAATAAGCAGTGACTCCGGGAGAGCGTCGCCCGACCTCTGCCTGCAAGCCGGTCGGGGTACTGCCTGCCTGGTCGGGCGAGGCCAGACCTGGCCCCTGGCCCTGCGGACACCCCCCGTGGGAGGGGCGGGCAGGCTGGCAGGGACCTCTGCACACTGGAGCCCTGGGGGGGTTGGGCGCCCTGTGAGAAAGGCTCACGGGAAGAGCATGTTCGGTAGAAGGTTCTGGAGCACGGGGTCCGCGGAGGCTGGATCAGAAGCCAGTCCCCGGATCTCCATGACGCCCCAGGGCTGTGGGGAGAATGGGCCACCAGTTCGAGTCCACTCAGGAAGAGTCAGGAGGGGACCCACCGTGAAGTCCCTGCCATGTGGTCAGGGTCACCGCAAGGCAGCAGCAGCTGCCCCCGTGCCCCAGGACGGAGGCGTGGATACTCACAACATGGCCTGTCCCCGTGCCATCGTCCCTAAAGAGGTGGGAAGTCCGACCCAGAATGAACACAGGAGGCCCCGGAGGACGTCGTCGTGTGGCGAGGCCCCTCCTGCCCGGGCCCCCGGAGCAGGCAGCTTCGTGCAGACAGAAAGTGGGAGGTGGTCCCCGGGACCGTGAAGGGGGACTACCAGCTGCACCTCCTTTGCCAATTAAACATTCGAGCGCCAGGCAGGGTGGCCGGCCGTCCTGGTCCTGCAGGGAGTGAGCGGTTGCCCCTCTGCCCTGTGCAGAGGAGGCCCCGCCTGCGGGTGGCGCCGCTGAGAGGCTCCGGAACGGGGACGGTGCGTGGATTTTATTGTTTCACGACATAAAAATAAGAAATGTTATCCCTGCAAAACACTATAAACCACATTTAAAAGCAAATGACAAATTTTACAAGGTGGAAAGAAAAGAGCTGAGATGAAGGCAGGTGCAGCGGCCTCGGGGTACAGAGTGGTCCCTGCGGGGTGGGGGGCCCTGCAGGAGGGGACCAGCACCCAGCAGCCCCTGCGCCCCACCCGGACCCCTCAAAGCCCCCTCCTCAGGACACTGGCTGGTCACAGCATGCAGCCTAGTGATGAAGGGACTCAGGGATGGTGAAATTCTGAGAATAGGCCCCGCGGCGTCAGAGCCAGTGAGTGTCCCCTGTTGAAGGGCCCTCTCGCCTCCACTGTGGCCCTTCAGCCAGAAACAAGTGTCTGCAGACCCTTCCTGCAAAACCCGACCCCCCCCCCGGGGCGCGTGGTGTTCACTAGAACCCCAGCCAGCATCCCCTCATGATGGAGCTGCCGGGGGGGGGGGGGCGGCCCTGGGATGGGCCGTCCAGGGCGTGGGCACTAGCTGGGCCCCACCCCAGGCCTCAGCCAGCCTGGGGGAGGGGGGGCAGCCTGCACAGGCAACCCTGCCTGTGCCTGGGAAGGGTGACTCTCTGGGGACATGGGTGACAACAACAGTAGCCGCTCCAAGGAGAGGTTGGGGGGGAAGCAGGGCGGCACAGCACCCACCCTGGGTTCCCAGAGAGGGCCGGGCCCACAGGGCCTCGGGGCGGCCCAGAGCCACAGCGCCCGCCGGGAGCTGGAGGCTGGGGAGGGGTGTGTGCGCTGGAAGGGGAGGCTCGGCTGCGACTCTGCCATCTGGACTTGGAGACCCACTCAGAGATCGGGGCTGGGCTGAGGAGCTGGGGCACAGCGGGGTGCTGGGGTTGCCTGACTGCACCCCATCCCCACACTCAGTGGCTGTACAGGGCCCGCCCTGCTGTGGGCAGCAGGCCCTGCAGGAGGGCCCTTCTCCCCATTTCTGTCCAGGCTTGGGTTCCTGGGTGCTGGGTCTGGAGCGGGTAGCTGACCCTCTGTAAACTGGGTGATGGAAGGGTGCCCCTGCGGGCCGGGGGAGGGAGGGCTCGGGGTGCCTCTGAGTCTGGGGGCAGTGAGCAGGGGTCCGGGAGCAGCCCACTCCCCCCAGGGGCTGCCCCGTTCTGCTGGGCTTTGACCCACTGGGCCCGCGACGAGGCAGGTGGTGCTTCTGCAGCACCGTGGGGCCGCGCAGTCCAGTCCGCTGCTTTTCTTACTGGCTGGGTGTGAGAGTTTGCACAGATTCCATCTGGGAGCTCAGCCCGCCTTCTTTCAGCAGGGCCGGCCTCGGGCCCGTCTGTAACCAATGCTTGTCCTCCCCAGTGAGCACTCTCTGGGGTAAATAAGTAACTGAGCGAGTCACACCTGGCCACACGCCCAGGTCTTCTCTTCCTGGCACTCAGTAGCCCCCGGGGAACTGGATCCAAGTTGCCTTCCCAGTCACGGTTTTTCTGTGGCAAAGCCTGCACACGGGTGGGAAGACGCCGTCCCGCCTGCTTGGGAGCCCGGCTGGGGGGAGGCTGAGTGTGCGGAGCGCCCGCTGCGAACTGAGACGGGTCATCGGCTCCTCACCTTTCCTGCGTCCTGGCTACTCTTCCAAAACTGACGGGGGCTGTGCAGTCCAGGAGCCAGTGAGAGCCAGGCGGGCCTGCTGTCAAGGCCATTGAGAGCAGGTTGTTCTGGGGTCCTGGGCACTGGGTGGGCACCGATCGCCACTTGGCCAAGGAGCAGGTGGTGGGGGAAGACCTGCTGCGTGGGGTGTGGGCTGCCCTGGACACAGTGAAATCTCTCTGTCTCATTCTCTCCCTCTCCCTTTGTCCCCCACCCCACCCCTGTCTCCCTGGGAAACCAGTCCCAGGAGAGGTGCCCAGGACGCTGGGCACAGGAAGCCCGGAAGCCAGATGGGCGGATTCACACCAGACGGTGCGAAGGGGGAGGGGCTGGGGGCGCTTCTCCAAGGAGCAGCCAAGTTAGCAGAAGCTGAGGGCAGAGTGGGTATCGTCAGGGAGCCTGCGAAGGGAGACAGGCGGGAGCAGAGGTGGGGAGGGGACATGTGCAGCAGGGGGGTCCCCCGGAGGCGGGTCCCAGGGAGGGCGCAGGAAGTGCAGGCGCTGTGTGGCCACATCTGGTCGCCGGGCCCAGCCGGTAACAGGACGCTCTTGCACGGGAGCCCCGCCCCCATGGACCTGCTGTGGGCGTGGCTCCTTTGGCGGGGAAGCCCCTAGGGCCTCCCCAGAGGGCTCGGGGGCGGGCCCAGCGCAGGTGCTCCACCCTAGGACCTGGTGGGACCCACCTGTCTACACCTGGGCTCCCCGCCCCTGCACAGATGCATCCTCCATCCAGTTCCAGGAGCCTGCCCCCACCCTGTAGAGCTAGTGCCCCTGCCCCCACCCAGGGAAGGAGCTGGGGGTCACATCCACCTGGGGCCCTGCTGGAAAGAAAGGGCCATTGTCGGCAGTGGGGAGGGAGTGGCTGGCAGGCTCGCTTCCACATCAAATAAGCCAACAGAGAAGCAAACCCAGACCAGGGCTCCTGTGGGTCCGTCGCCCCGGGAGCTGCGATCAGTCCCATCCTGGGCCCTGGGCCTAGCGGGCGGCGCCCACCTGTGGCGGCAGGTTTGGGAACCGGCCTGCCCGGGCTCTCCAGGACCACCTTCCTTCCTTGGCCAGGTGCGAGGCGGCACCACCGGGCCTTTTCATAGTCTCTGGCACTTCTCTTCCCTGAAATGAGGGCCTGGCTCAGGAGGCTCTGGTTGCTGCCAAGGCTGCTGGCAGGGTCTGACGCTGAGGCCAGACCCGCCCCCGGGCCCCGCAGGTGCTCATCTGCAGCTGGCGCTGCCGAGTCTGTGCAGAACACTGCCCCCCCCCACCCCACCCCGTGGGTCGCCACCCCCCACCCCGTCCGCAGGCTGGGGGCAGCCTTCGCAGAGAACAGGACCAGCCTCCCCCGGGGGACGGGGAGATGCTGGCTCTCTGCCTGCCCCGACAGGGCCGCCCCTCAGCACACCCTCATCTCCACAGGGGCACTGGGAACCCCTGCACAAAGTCGGGGGCAAAGCCAGCTCCTCGCTAATCCGGGAAAGGGGGCCGTTCTAAGAGATAAGAGACCCAGGTGGTCCCTCGGCCCTGGGTTTGGATCAAAGGAACAACAGTGACGGCTCCAGGCCACCCCTCAGGGTGACAGTGCGCAAGGAACTTCACAGGTGCCTCCAGGTCATCATCTGCCGGCAGCCCTAGGGGTACGTTTTATCGATGGGGGGACCCAGACTCCGAGATCAGGGGGCCAGCCCAGGCTCCGCAGTGAGGAAGGCCCTGAGCTCAGTGTCACCCTGCCGGGTCTTGTCCTGAGGGCTGGCCAGGCCCACCTGTGCGGTTCTCACTCAAAGCCCCTTGGGGACCCCCACTCCCTTCATGGAGCAGCAGCCTGAGCTCAGAGCGGCTTGTGGCGGGCCGGGGGCACGCAGCAGGGGGCAGGTGGGAAGACCCCTGCGGGACACCCTGCCCTCTGTCCAGGGCCCCTGCCCCTGCCCCGCAGGCCGCCGGCCCGGCAGTAGGTCTGCAGCGCTGCCAGCGGAGCTCATGGCCTCGCCTCAAAGGCGGGTGGGGACAGAGCCGCAAGGGGCCACCTCTGGCTCGGGGAGCCGTGGCCCTTTAGAGGAGGTTTGCGAGGGGAGCAAAGGCAAGTCCAGTTCCCTGTTCTGGGGCATCAACCAGCGCCGCTGCAGCGGAGCGGCCTGTGAGGAGCCGCTGAGCTGCTCGGGGGCGGGAAGTGTACGAGACGGACGGGACCACAGACAGGGGACTCCGCCGCATTTTGTCCAACCCTCAGGGCGAGAATAGGAACGAGTCGTGGCGGGGACAGGCCAGGCCCGCAGTGACGTTCCAGCCAACGCCAGGAGGATGTGTTATTTTCAAGGCTCACAGGGAATACTGGCTAAAATAGACTATATTCTGATCATCAGACAAACCTCAATTAATTTCAGTGTCGAAATTATGCAATGTACGTTCTCTGAACCAAGTGGCACTGAATTAGAAACTGACAGAAGAAAGATAATTGGTAAATCCTCAAATTTGACAGTCGAACAACATGCTTCCCAATAACACAGTTTTATGGAAAATTAGAAAATGTTTTGAAACAACCAAAAGTGAAAATGCAGGCACAAACCATACCTAGAAATTTGTGGGGTGCAGATGACAACACAGTGAGAGGGAAATTTATGCTAATAAATATTTAATGAAAAAAGAAAAAAGGTTCATAATAAAAAATGTGAGCTTCTACCTGAGTACTATATATGTTTTTATTTTTATTTTTTTAAAGATTTTATTTATCTTTAGAGGGGAAGAGAAGGAGAGAGAGAGAAATGCCAATGTGTGGTTGCCTCTCATGCGTCCCCTGCTGGAAACTGGCCTGCAACCCAGGCATGTGCCCCGACTGGGAATTGAACCGTGATCGCATGGTTCGCAGGCCCGAGTTCAATCCACTGAGCTACACCAGCCAGGGCTATATATATGTTTTTAAAAAGCAAAATAAACCCAAAATGAAGAGAGGAAAGGAAATAATAATGGCCGAAGTAGAAAACAATGACATTCAAAACAGAAAAAGAGTGAAACCAAAACCTGCTTTTATGAGAGATCTATAAATGTATAAACTTGTACCCAGACTGGCAGGAGACAAAGACAGAATGTCACCGCACAGAGACTTAAGGGGGATTGAGGGAACCCCGCAAACAACCCCACACACATCAACTGGACAGATTTGCCGATGTGAAGCAATTCTTTCAAAGCCACAAACTACCATAATTCATTCAAGAAAAAATGGATCGCATGAGGAGTCCAGTATCTTCCAAAAAAGTTGAATTCATCGTTTAAATTCTTCCAAAGGGGGAGGAATCTCCAAGCCCGGACGGGTTCACCAGTGGCTTTACCGAACATCTCTTTAGAGGTGAAATCGTACCATCTCTGTGTGGCAGGTTTTCCCCTGAGAGTCGAAGAGGCGGGACCACTTCCTCCCCCATTTTGTGAGGCCCCCCCAATCCTGACGGTGACACCAGAAGGTGGAACAACGCAGCGCTTTCTCTCTCTCTCCCCCCTTCCCCCTCTTCCTCTCCAAAATCAATTTTAGAAAAATCTCAGTAAACGCTAGCAGATCGAGGGCAGGAGGACGGAAGGGTGTGCTCCATATTCAAACGCTGGTCAGTGTGACCCGGTGTAGGCAAAGACTGGGGGGAAAAGGCCGTACGATCAAATAACGCTTTGCAGGAAAATATTCGACAAGACATTAAACTCCGTTTGTGACAAGGCGGTCGGTGAACTGGGAAAAGCAGGGAGCTTCCTTTATCCGAAAAAGGCAGCCCTCCAAGCCCCTAGCTCCCACCCCGCTTCCCGGGGAGAATCCAGACGCCCTCTGCCTCCAGTCTGGGCGGGAGAGAATGCGTGTGGGCGGTGCCCCTCTGTCGACGCGGCACCCTGCGCCCCGGCACCGCGGCCCGGCACCGCGCGCCCCGGCACTGCACTGCAGCGGGAAAGGGACGGGAGAAGGCAGCACAGGAAGGAAGGAGGGCACTTGGGCCTCTCCGCGTGCGACCCACTCACACACCCTGGAAACCCGAGGAATCGGTCAGGACGGCGGCCCCGGGAGTGAGCTCCGTTGGCACGTGGGGCACAAGCCGACACAGAGGTTGAGTCGTGTGTTTATGGACTAGCCATGCATAACTGGGAACCCGAATTGATAGAAATGGCACGACATAAACTAGTTTTATATGAAGTGAAATGCCAGGTTTTCGGTCGGATGGGACGCGCACAGGGTGGGCCCGCAGGAAACCACCAGTTTCGGCGTTGGAATCGGAGGGGCCTGAGTGGCGACGCCACACCCCGCTCGAGCCCGGGACAACTCGGGGTGGGTAATTTTTAGAGGATTTCCAAATGGACTTACAGATTTAATTCAATGTCAGCAAAAATCCCCGCAGGTTTTTGTTGACAGTGTGAACAAACTGATTAAAAAATGTACGTGGAACGCCATGGGAACTCGAGGGCTGGAACAACGTGAGAAGAATGCATTCGTAGGAAGCCCGTTGTTGGACATGAAGGCGGCCTGCAAAGCCGTGGCCTCGGGATGGTGGTGGGCAGCGCAGGGACGGACCGAGGGACAGAGCAGAAGGCAGGGAAGCGCCCGCAGAGCACGTCCAGGCCACACAGAGAAAGGCCGTCTTGGCCACAGATGCTGCCCGAACAACCCCACGTCCTTCTGCAGAAGGGAATCCGGAATTGCAGTTTACATCCCAAACTGTGGGAACTGTGACAGCACCTGAGAGCTACAAGTGAAAGTAGAAGTAAAGGTGTAAAATTTTTAGGAGAAAAAAGAGTAAATATTTGTGACCTGTCAGGCGAAGCATTCCAGTAGTGTGAACTATAAAAGAGAAAGAAAAGATTGGATTTTTGTGCAAACTGGAAGCTTTTGCTGTGGGCAGACCTGGCGAAGAGGGGAAAAGCCGGGCCCCAGACTGCGAGGAGGAACCTGGAAACCACACGGGAGACGAAGGGCGCGCCCGGAAGGCGTGGAGCAGCCGTGAAGCTCGGCTGCCTGGGGGGAGAACGGGTGTAAGAGTCCAACCGGCGCCGCACTAAAGAAGATGCGCACCAGCGCGAGAGAAGAGGCTGGCTCCCCGCGGCTGGTTCACTAGGGAGGAGAATCACGGCCCACGGAAACACTCCACGCTGCTGACACGCAGGATCTGACCACGCCGCGAGCTGGCGAGGACGCGGAGCCGCGGAGACACCCGCTGCCCGTGGGGAGCAAAGGGCACAGGGGCCGCTCCGGAGGCAGTGCGGCCGTTTCCCGTGAAGTCAAACCCACTCTCACGGGGGCCCAGCAACCCCCTCCTGGGTTTTCCTCGCGGAGCCACGAAGCTCCCCCGCAGGAGTGTTTACACCGGTTTTGTCCAGAACATGAACCGTCCCACGCGGGACGCCACCCCGGGTCCTTCCGCAGGGGAACGCAGCGGCCGTGCAGTGCACGCTGCCTGGGGGGTCACGCAGTGAACTAGCGTGACCGGCGCCCACGTGCCGGCGTCTCCGGGACACGCGCCGCGGGAAGGAAGTGGTCTCACTGTGTGGTCCCATCAGCATGTGCCCCGGAGAAGCCCCGCCCCCGGAAGTGACGAAGGACAGCCATTGGTTGCCCGGGTGGGGGCGGAGCGGGCGCGGGGGCGGGGCTGGGGAGCCGGGTTCAGGGGGGCCAGCAAAGGGAGGCCCTGGGGCAGGACACTGTGTCGTCCGTCATCACAGAGGAGGTTACGTGGGACCGCCCACGCGTTCCGTCTCCTACAGCTGTAACCCAAGGAGTGTACTGCTTTGCAGGTCGATATTTAAAATAAACATCGGACGAAATGCCGTAATAAAAATGTCGGCCCGTAGGTGCTCGTGATGCCTGCTGGTGTTCATTCCTCTCGAAAGAGATCAAAACATTGCTCAAGAGATCCCACGGCAAAGCTGGGGTGACAGGGCAGTTTGGCTGGCGCTGGGCAGTGTGGGCCACCCGGCCTCCGGCGGCCTCTGACCCCCTCTTGTCACGCCAATGACACCGGACACTTCCCGTGGTTTCCCCTCCCATCCTGCGTCCCAGCTTCTGAGGGACCCCGCTGAGTTCGGCCAACAGCAGCGGTCCTGGCCCCTCCCGTGGAGGGTCTGGGGGGCCAGGCCGAAGGGACCCGGCACTCACCCTGGGGCTTTGTCTGCACAGCTCCTTGAACTCCCTCTCTTCTCTCCTGACCTGGGAGCCTCGGTGTCTGTGTCTGGGTCCCCTCCATGTCCCCAGCGCCTGGCCAGATGAGGCAGAGCCATGCTGAGCGAAGGAATAGCCCTGTTGGAGGGACCCCAAAGGGGAGCCCTTGAGGGTGGGGCCAGGGTCTCCTCTGGCTGTGAGCTCCCCCAAGGCTGCAGTCCAGCTGAGCGGCGGGCAACTGCACACACCTGTCAGTCACTCCCCCTGCTGGCTGTGGTGGCCATAGTGCCCAACCGCTGACTGAGCGCAGTGGGGCCTCGAATGTCCAGGGCTCCCATTGGTTGGGCCCACGGCCTCGCCCATTAGGGTCGGCTAATGGCACCCCTTCCTTCGACCTCTCAGGACTCTGAAACCAAGCCTGTGGTCAAGCAGGGGACATGACCGCTCCCCCAGGCCAGGAATTACTGGGACCCAGGGTCGTTCTCCAGGGCGCCGCTGTCCCAACACTTGAACGGGAGCGCAGGTGCAAACAAACTCAGGGTGGGCACGGGGTGTGGGGGGGCTGAACACACACCTGGCCCTGCGGGGTACCGGGTGATGGACGTTTGTCCTCTGACAGTCTAGAGGTCGGAAGTCGACCGTCAAGGGAACGTGGACCTCGTGGGTGTTGCTGGTAGGGTCCCTTTGCTCACCACTCAACAGCTCGATACCGACTGAGGACCCTCTAGAAGACGTGCGTGCTGGGTGCACAGGGCAAAGGAGACACCGGGCCCGAGGGCATGTTTTCATACCTCAGTGTCGGTGCCGCGAGTCCCCGGGGCGGGGCGTCTGCTTCCCGGGCAGAACCGGGGGAAGGCACACAGAAGTGGATGAGCTCTTGAGTCGTAAAGAAATCAGCAATCTATTGCCAAGAAGCTGTTCAGGTCGCTTTTGCAAACTACAATGTCATCGAGCTAAGAGTAAGATTTTAAACTAAGGGAAGATGGGATGTAAGTGTCCTTGAGACTCACTATTAGCAAAAAGAAAGAGAGAAAGAGGAAGGAAGGAAGGAAGGAAGGAAAAAGACGCGATGTTTTCCTTGCACGCGATTGAATGTCACGTACACAAACGTGCAGCATCGGCCAAACAAATCCCCGGGGGAAAACTCGTTCCCAGGAATCACTTTATCGGCAGACAGAACCCTTGCGTTTGCTGGCTTTGGGTGCATAACGAACTAACCGTCCGAGACTTCGTGACGTAAGTCGCCCGCTGTGCTGGGCTCGGTGGGTCAGCGGGGTCGCTCCTCTGCTCCGGGTCCGCGTGGCAGGTCTCCGCTGGGCTCTCCGGTGGGGCTGGCGGGTGGGCGGGCAGCTGGTCCCGAACTACCTTCCTTGTGTATCTGGTGGTCGGCCAGCTGCCGGCTGGGTGCCCGGCCTTCCCCCAGCAGCCGGCCTGGGCTCGGTCACGTGCCGGCCGCAGAATTCCAAGGGCAGCGAGGAGAGCAAACCCCGGAGCAGAAGCTCTTTCCAAGCCTCTGCGTGTGTCCTGTTTGTGTGGACCCAGCGACCAAAGCCAAGCGCACGGCAGAGCCCAGAGTCAGGTGGAAAAGGACCAAGGCATCCAGCCCAGGCGGCGTGAGCGCCACCGCTGGCAGCAATCAGCCGCGAGTTGTAATTAAAGCACGGGAAACCGCGGCGAAACTCGGTCAGGAGGTGGGAAAATGATTCTATAATAGGAGTGAAAGTAGAAAATACAAAAGTGGCGGAGTTGTAAATGTTGTCAAGGACTTACTGTCCGTAACAGAAGCAATAAAGCTGATAAACTTCAGTAAACAAAACAACAAAAAAGCATAAAGCACAAATAAAATGCCACTGGAGTCACAGAGCAGCGTGCGAGAACCAGCCCGGGGGAGTCGAAGCTGCGTGGGGATCCCGGCCTCGGGGACGCGCGCCCCACGGGGCGGGCAAGAACCGGTGTGCAGTCGGGGCACGCGAGACGGGTTCCCTCTCGAGTTCTTGTTTACTTATGAATTCTTGCATCATTCTTTCTTATTGATCTACTTTGGCCCTGCCTTGTATTTTAAAATTTAACAAACTTAAAAATGCATGAAATGATAAGTAAAATTGAATAAATCATATTCTGGGCACGTGCACTTTACCGAACATGAACTGAAGGGAAAACCCCGAGAAGATCAATAACCAGGAAGAAGCTGCGAGTGGCAAAGTCAGAGCGACCCGGCCGGAGAGCCAGTCGAGGGCAGGGGAGGGCAGGCACCCGGTGAGGCCCAGGACCCGTCAGAGTTTGTCACCGGTCTCTCAGCGGCAGTGACAAGGAGTGCTCAGCTGGGAGAGCGGGCACCCACTTGTCCTGGGAGAGTCCTGGGGGAGGGGGGCTCCCCTCCGTGGGGCCCGAAAGGGCAGGGACAGCGGTCGGAGGGCGTTGGAGGGAAGGGAACTGGGCGGAATTCTGCGTGAGTCAGGCGGGGAGCAGGGACACTCGGTGTCGGTGCGCTGCTAGGGAAATACAGGCCTACGTTTATTAACTGTGTACGTTCAAATTACAGCACGTCTTTTAAAGAATGTGATGTGTAACGTCTAAAGCAACAACAAAAATGAAGCTTTCATCTAATCGTGAAAGAATATAGAGAAGTCGAAAGAGTGGCCACATCCCAGCCCCAAAGGATGGCAGAGGCCTCCCGGCAGGGAGTGCGGGGGCCCCAGGCTCCTCCCAAAGGCCGGCACAGGAAGGAGACGAGAAAACCTGCAGCCAGGAGGGGCGGCCGGCAGGGCTGGGAGGAGGTGTCCTGCCTCTGGTGTTCTGCCAGCCCGTGTCCCTCCTGACCTGCTCTGTGCCTGGCGGGGCTGGGTGGCGGGAGGGGTCTGGGTGCTCACGGGGGGCTGGGCGGTCCAAAGCTGTGCTGTGGGCATCAGGGCCCCGGGGGACACTGCAGCTGGCTTGTCTTGGAGAAGCCTCTGGCCCCCTCCACCTGCCTGCTCACACCTGGACGTGCTCTGGGGTGACCTTGAGAGGCCTGGGTTCCGAGTTTCTGAAGGAAGGAGGGTGGCTCGTCCCTGGTGACTTGCAGTATGCCGGAGCCTTCCTGGTGGGGACTGAATGAGGTGAGGGTGTGAGCGCTGCTCAGGAGCCTGAAGCACAGGGTGGGAGGACATCATAGCCCGTCCATACATGGCGAGTGGCCTCCTCCGAGTCCCTGGGTCCTGACCTCACCTGCCTGCTCCCTTCCCCCGGGAATACCTGCCCAGGACTCTCTGGGGAGGGGACACGTCCCTCACCTCCCTCCCTCCGGGCCACTGGTATTTCTAGCTTGGCTCTTTTTATTTTTCACTTTTTAAAAGATCTTATGTATTTATTTTTAGAGAGAGGGGAAGGGAGGGAGACAGAGGGAGACAAACATCAATTTGTGGTTGCCTCTGGAGCACCCCCTACTGGGGACCTGGCCTGCAATGCAGGCATGTGCCCTGACTGGGAATTGAACTGGTGACCCTTCGGTTCGAAGGCTGGTGCTCAACCCAGTGAACCACACCAGCCAGGGCTCGCTGGGCCATTTCTAAACGGTAATGACTGTGTTGACCAGGGGCTGCGTCTGCTTTGGGCGCTGGGAGTTGGCGAGGAGAAGAGAGGCCGCCATTCACCTCCGGCATCTGGTGTGCCCCCGGGAGGGTTAGAACTTCCTTCTTTTTTTAACATATTTTATGGATTATGCTATTACAGTTGTCCCATTCCCCCCCCTTCATTACCCTCCACCCTGCACACCCCTCCCCCACCATCCCCCCCTTTAGTTCATGTCCTCGTGTCTCAAGTTCTTTAGATTCTATATTTCCCCTACTATTCTTGCCCTCCCTCTGTCTATTTTCTACCTAATGTCTATGCTACTTATTCTCTGTACCTTCTCCCCCCTTCTCCTCCTCCAACTCCCCTGTTGCTAACCCTCCATGTGATCTCCATTTCTATGGTTCTGCTCCTGATCTAGCTGTCCTCTTAGTTTGCTTTTGTTTTGGATGTGATTGTTAATAACTGTGAGTTTGCTGTCCTTTCACTGTTCATCTTTTTTATCTTCTTTTTCTTAGATAAGTCCCTTTAACATTTCATATAATAAGGGCTTGATGATGATGAACTCCTTGAACTTGACCTTATCTGAGAAGCACTTTATCTGCCCTTCCATTCTAAATGAAAGCTTTGCTGGATAGAGCAATCTTGGTTGTAGGTCTTCGGATTTCATGACTTGGATTACTTCTTTCTAGCCCCTTCTTGCCTGTAAGGTCTCTTTTGAGAAATCAGCTGACAGTCTGATGGGAACTCCTTTGTAGGTGACTGTCCGCTTATCTCTTGCTGCTTTTAAGATTTTCTCCTTCTCTTTCATCTTGGGTAATGTAATGATGATGTGCCTTGGTGTGTTCCTCCCTGGGTCCAACTTCTTTGGGACTCTCTGAGCTTCCTGGACTTCCTGGAAGTCTATTTCCTTTGCCAGATTGGGGAAGTTCTCCTTCATTATTTGTTCAAATACCTTTTCCACTTGTTGCTCTTCCTCTTCCCTTCCTGGCACCCCTATGATTCAGATGTTGGAACATTTAAAGATGTCCGGGAGGTTCCTCAGCCTCTCCTCATTTTTTTGAATTCTTGTTCCTTCATTCTGTTCTGGTTGAATGTTTCTTTCTTCCTTCTGAACCAAATCCTTGATTTGAGTCCTGGTTTCCTTCCAGTCACTGTTGGTTCCCTGTGGGTGTTTTTTTATTTCACATACTGCAGCCTTCATTGCTGCCTGGGTCTTTTTTATGCTGTTGAAGTGCCCAGTGAGCTCCTGGAGCAGCCCGATTACCAGTGTTTTGAACTGTACGTCTGATAGGTTGGCTACCTCTTGGTCACTTAATTGTATTTTTTCTGGAGCTTTGATCTGTTCTTCCATTTGGGCCATATTTTTTGTCTAGGAGCACGTAGTAAGGGGTGGAGCCTTAGGTGTTCATCAGGGTGGGGCAACCCACATCACTGTGTTGTGACGCTGTCTGTGGGGGAGGGTCAGAGGGGGACCAGCGCTGCTTGCTCTGCTCTCTACTGGGTTTCAGTCCCTTCCCCTGCTCCCCACAAGCAAAGTGGGCCCTCCTGGGGCTGATTCCTGTGTGGGTGGGCTTGTGTGCATTCTAGGACCCAGTGGGTCTCTCTAGTGAAGTCTCCTGTGAGGCTGGGAGTTTCTCCCACTGCCGCCTCAACCCCCACAGGTGTTTACAGTCAGAGCTTTGAGGCTTTCTTTCCGTCTGGAACCCTGGGTTGGAAGGTCTGTCTCCCTCCCTGGTTGCTCCTCCCAGTTTATCTGCGTGTGAATGTGGGGCCACGAGTCCTCTCTGCCCGCTGCCCGTCTGGGTGAGTGTTTCTTCTTTAACTGCTTGGTTGTCGGACTTCTGTACAGTTGGATCTTCTGGCCGCTCTGGTTTTTTGTTTTTATGTTTGCTGTTGTCCTTCTTTTGGTTGTGGGAGGAGGCGCCGTGTGTCTGCCTACGCCTCCGTCTCGGCCGGAAGTCGGGTTGGAACTTTCTGAACTGTCCTTTCCTCGTCTGGAAAAGCAGCAGATTCTAATGAGGTCCCCAGACAGCTCCTTGGGGACAGCGGAGGTGCGTGGGCTCTGCCGTTCTTTGGGCCCCAGGCGTCCTATGGGCTTGAACAGACCCCTTCTGGTGCAGGAGGGGGACGTGGAGACAGAGGGAGCACCTGCGGGAGGACCGTTTACTGTCCTTCTCCGTGCTGTGTGCTGCTGGTGACGTGGGGCGGGGGGAAGGAGTTAAACTGGCGGGGCCGTCTGAGCGGCAACCGTGTGGGCTGCACCCCTGTCACGAGTGACAGGGACTTCTGGGGACGAACTCGGTCCGAGTTCTGCCGCAGAGATGCTGAAGTGCTGGCTGCAGGCGGGGTCAGAGGGCTGACTCAGAATCACCCCCTTGAGGGGGGTTTTCTTCTTGGGAAGAATCTGTTCCCATGGGTGGCCCACTCGGCACAGCAATGCGGTGACAGCTGGGGCCCGGGAGGCCGCCGTCCAGGTCCCCCCTCCCAGAGAGACCTCCTGGGCTGAAGGCCACGGCAGCGGGCGGGCCCGTAGGTTCAGACCGCGGTCCACTGCACACGCCAGCTGGGCTGGCACTCTGGGGCGCTTGCGCATCTGTGGGGGGGACTGCTCTGGCTCCTGTGTCCTTCCTGGGGACGTGGCCCCGCGCCCTGGGCACCCAGCCCCTGCACGGGCCAGGCAGGCCTGCTCTGTGTGCCTTTGCCCGGCCGTGTAGCCAAGTACCACCCGCTGGCACGGCTCCGATAGCAGCACTCTCTCCCCTCACAGGTGGGAGGCCGGAAGTCCAAGGTCAAGGTGTGGGCAGGGCTGGCTCCTTCTGAGGCTGTGAGGAGACCTCTCCGGCTGCTGAGCCGTAGCTCCCCGCCCCCGCCATCCCTGCCTGCATCCTCACAGAACTTCCCCTCGCGTGGGAGTCTGTGCCCACGTCACCCCTTTCTGTAGGACACCGGCCGACGGACCAGGGCCTCCCTTCCCCAGCGCGGCCTCCTCTGCGCTCGTTCCATCTGCGACGGCCCTTGTCACAGGAGGGCCCCGCTGAGGTTCTGGGGTTCGGACCGAGCACGGGGGCTTTGCAGGTACAACCCACCGGCTGCTCACAACAGATGGCGCCCATATACCTCCCCCCTTCCTTCTCACCCTCGGGAGCAGCCGTATAAACCTCGGCCAGTCCGGTGCACACAGTGGGTCTCATTTGGTGCGGCCCACAACTGCCTGAACATGGTTTCGTGTTTCCCAATCTCTAGCCCATTTTTTTTTTCTTACTGGAGTTTTCTTTGGTATGACTGATCCTCACGGTGCTTGGAATGTTAAGAAAAGCAACGCTTTGCCTGCCAGTCCATCTGCCTTGAACTTTGTTAGTGTCTTTATTTTCTGTGCGTGGTTTTATTCTCCTGCAGTCAAACAGCTGGGCCGCAACTCTGGATTGGCTGGTGGGACAAGCTGGGGGTGGGGGGACAAAAGTCTGGCTGCCTCCCAGGGCGTAAAAGCAAACAGCACCTAGCAGATTAAACTTACCAAACAGCTGAGAACTTGCAGTCATCTGGGATCTATTTTGGGGTACGCGGAGGAGGGGTCTGTCTCCATGTTTTCCCCGCAGGCTGACTGACGATACTTAACTGTGTTGATTGGGAAAAAAGTTTCCCTCTCTCCTTGGATCTGAACCATTGCCTTTACCATAATTTCATCCTCGCCTGTTCTCCGTCTTTTTTCTACGCAACGCCAACGCCACGCTCTCATTCTCGTGGCTCTTCACCTTCAGAAAAAGAAAGAAAAAAAGACCGAACTGGCTCCTGTTTGGGTTCGATGATGATTGAGATCCCTGGTCACAAATGTGTGTCCCAAATGGAATAACCTGATTGGTGTTGCATTTGCGGTTCTCTGTCATGGCTCTGCCGTCACCAGACGGGGTCTGTGTGTGGTTGGCTGTGCTTCTCAGAACAAAGATGAAGGTCCCGGCACCCACCACCCGCAGCGTACAGCCTGGGCCCGCCCGCGGCCCTGGTGCCGGCCGATGTCACAGAAGGCTCGGCGTCCGTGCAGCTTGCGGCCAGCGGGGCCGGGCGGCCAGCGGGCCGGGGGCTCGGACGTCCTCTCCCAGCACAGACCTGCTGCCCGGGTGGCCAGGGCACCACGGTGCGGGCAGACTCTCGGAAGAGACTCAGGCCGGTGGGCAGAGGCGGTGAGGGAGGGAGGATGACCACGTGTGTGTCCGCTCCTCCGGCATGGGGCCACCTGTCCTCCACCCGTGCGCACCTGTGCGCGGGGGCCTGCTGGTCTCCAGGTGCGTACTGGCCGCCTGCCCAGTCTCATCTCCTGACCACGGTCACTTCTGTTTCCAGCACGGGGCTCAGGCCACGCTCCCGTCTCCTGGCAGTGACCCCCCTCCCTGTCGGGGGCCTAGCCTGCGGTCCCTCTGTGTGCCCTCAACCCGGAAGCCACGGGGACCCTTCCCCAGTGAAATCCAGTCACCTCTCCTGAGAGGGGCTGAGTATTTGTGTCCCTTTCAGATCCGAGCCTTGAAACCCAATGTCCAAGCTGGAGGTGTGGCCTGCGGGGGGCTGGTGGGGTCCTGGGGGGGAGCCCTGGTGCGTGGCATTAGAGCCCTTTTAAGAAGGGACATGAGAGGACTCCCTCCCCCTTTGGAGGACGGTGACAGGAAAAAGCCAGCCATTGGTGACATTGGGTCTCACAACATCTGCTGCTGCCCCCAGGACCCAAGAAGTAAATGCCTGGTGAGCAGCGTCCTGTTACAGCAGCTCGAAAGGACCGAGACCCCTGCCCCCAGTTCAGATGCCTCGGGGGCTCTCGATCCTGTGTGGCAGCTGGCGCTCAGGGGGCCGGGCCTTCCCCTCCCGAGGGCTCTGGACCCCCTCCCCTTGGCCCTCTGAGCCCCAGGGAGCCTCTGGGTCCTGCTGATTAGCAGGAAGGAAGGGGGAGGCGTGAGGGGGGAGGGGGAAATGGAAGCCTCACTTAAAAATAGAGAGTAACTCGAATTAGAGGGCCCTTTTCCAGGGCAGAGGTGTGGTGAGATTGGAAGTCATTTGTCGCTCGCAGCCTTGTAAATCGGTGCAATTTGCTCAGAAACGAGTTGGCAGGAGGAACGGAGCTGTGCCAGTGTCGCACCCTGTGGAAATAATCTAAATGTGGAGGCATTTTTTCTGGGGGGAGCATGAAGCTCACAAGCACCTCGCTGACGTGGCCCGGAGCCTGTCTTCAGCCTGGGGCCCCTGCGGCCCCTAATAGAGCGGGGGCGGCCCGTCATCTCTGGGTGGGGGAGGCAGCAGCCCCTCTGACCTGTGTGTATGACGTGTCTAGCAGATTAAAATGTTTTTTATTTAAGTTTCTCACGCCCGAGGGATGCCGCAAGGATGGTGGCACAGCCCCCTCCCCACCAACGACCCGTGGCAGAACGCGGGCCGCGTCTCAGCCCAGCAAAGCCTCCCTGGGCCCTGCCAGCCCTGCCCCAGGACCAGGGCTCCCTGCAGACCTGCCGGCCTGGCTCATTCGCCTGCTCCTGGTCTGCGTAGGGCGAGGGGCTCTGAGCCAGCTGTGCAGGGGCCTGGCTCTTTGTGCCCGTGAGCCCTCGGGGTGACCGGCCCCATCTCCTGGGCGTCGGTTCCGCATCACCTCCTCCCCCGGGGCCTTCCGCTGACCACCTGGCCGACCTCGTCTGCCTCTGTCTGTCCCCCAAGGGCCATCTGTTTTATTGATGCTTTGCTGATGTCAGCTACACCAGGAGCCACGGTTTGTGCGAGCTCTCATCTGCCCCCTTTGGCACCTGATACGGCTAGTGCTTGGTGCTCGTATGGGTGAGAGCAGGGTGCCACCCATCAGGGCTCCCCGGTGCCTGGCCGGGACCACTGCCCTGGGGTCTCCCAGTCATCAGTTTGCTCCTCCGACCGACGCTGAGGAGTCACCTGAGGGTGCTTTGTGGATCTGGGACACGCCGACGGCTGGGGAGCTCCCTCAGAGTGCACTGCTCTTCCTGGGGTGGGGGTCCACACTCCCCCCTGTCGGCCGTGGCTGCTGAAACGCAGGGAGCCGTGCCGAGGTGCTCCGTTCTCACCGAGTCTGTCTTGCGCACGGCGCTTTAATGTGGTTAGAGGCAAATCAGAGTTAATGAGGTTGCCTCCTTTGAAATGTTGTATATAATTGACCTTCAATTAAGGGCAATATGCGTTGGAATTTGCCGATCAGCAACACCTTGTGGCGGCTGGAACACGCAGCCTCGAGGGAGGGCTGCGGATGCTAAGCCGCCGTCGGGCTTGCTCTTGGCCGCCTCCAGGGCAAAGCCTCCGCAGACCCACGGGCAGTCCTCACCAGGCTAGGAATGGGTGGGTCCTGGGCCGAGGCACACCCTCCTTGCTGTGGGGGACACGGGTCCTCCACCTGTGTGTTGTGGGGGTGGGTGGCAGATGTCTTCAGGGTGACCAGGGAGTTCCATCAAGGAGGACAGAGAAGAAAGTGCCTGGGAGGGACTTCACAGGGGCCAACAGCCCCACCCCTTCCTGGTGCCTCGGCCCTGACCCTGATCTAGGGCTGTGGGGGACCCCTGGCTCCCTGGCCGTGCAGGCCGGAGGCGCCTGGGCTGGTGCCTGCGCCCTTCGATGAGGACGAGGTCACTCACGGTGCGCCTGGGCCCAGGCGAGACCCGCCTGCGCGCGCCCATGGCGAGGCGGGGAAGCGACCTTCAGAACCACAGGAAGTGCTCACGGTTCCTCCTGTTTTTAATGGCCCCTCACGTGAACATGCCATGTCGTCTGACGCCCGTTCAGGGCGTGCCCCCTCGGGCTGTGTGAGTCGTGCGGCCACGGCCGTCATGTGCTGGGGCCGTGCAGGCTTGTCACTCCTCAGCATCTGTCCCTGGGCGGTGGCTGGTGCTGTGCTTACCCATGTGAGGACCAGCCAGGTGTTTCCAAAGTTGTCACCCTGATTCCTGCCTGTGGTGCGTGAGGGGTCCCGCTCCCCACATCCTCGCCAACTGGTGAACGACTGAAGGAACCCGAGGCCCGGGGAGCCCACCTGGGGCCCGGGACGCCTCCTCGCGCCTGAGGAGGGACGGATGCTCTCCCGGCTCACTCGCTGCCTTCCTGCCCGAGACCTCGAAGGCCTGGCTGTGGTCTCTCCTGCGCTCAATGGACAGGCGGAGCCTGGAGCGGCAGCATCTCTCAGCTGCAGAGCCCAGGACCTCCGCTGTGGCCGGGCACTCGGGGGGCCTGCTGTGGTCTGGGGGAGACCGATGGGCTTCGCGTTCCCCAAACGGGCTCCACTCTGTGGGTTCCGCCTCCTGCTGCTGCTCCTCAGTGTAGCCGCAGGGACTCTGCCGGCTCCTTCAGCCGATACCCACTGAGCACCATGCACGGTGCGAGTCCCGGGCCAGGCGCATGTCCCTCGATGGGCATCGCCCGCCCGGAGGGAGCCCAGGCGGGCGTCTGTCTCCTCTGTGTCTTCAGCTCTGCCCCTGCTCCGGTCCCCACACCAGGAGGCTTCAGGTGTTCTCTCCCACTGTGCCAGCCCAGTGCCAGCTCAGCTCGGCAACACCTCCATGTCGTCGGGGATGGAATAGTGTCTCCTCGAACCTCACGTCCACTGGAGGCCTCGGAATGTGACTCATGGGGCAACAGGGTGTTTACGGATATAACCCAGTTACCAATTGAGATGGGATCCTCCTGGGTCAGGTGGGCCCGGCATCCAATGGGAATGCGCTTCTGAAAGGCAGAGGCGGAGCCTGGAGGGGCGTGGCCAGGAGCCGAGGCCGCACCCCTGCCGGGCGCGGGGAGGAACCAGAACCCGGAAGGCCTGTGCGGCTGCGTTTTAAACTCCTCCTTCTCGGGAACTCCTGTGGCAGCTGCAGGAAGCTGACACGTGGACCCTGCATGCCACTGGGCCATGTCCTTTCCCTCCCTTGTCAGGGAATCGCGGTTGGCGGACTAATGAGCCTGGTCAGCACAGAAGGCTTCCCATCTGTCTCCCCAGGAAGAGTCGCCCCCTGGGGGTCCCCCCCAAACCCCGCTGCACGTGCACCTCTCCTTCTGGCCGTTTCTGCCCTGGGAGGTGTTTCTCTCTCCGTTGTTCCTTCCCCCCTTTTCCATGGGCTCCTGGGGGGCCCGAGTCTGTGCAGGGATTCTCCCCCAAACGCCGCCCAGCCCCCGCAGGCAGACATCCATCACTGATGGTTGGACGCCCCGCGCGGCTGTTGGAAGAGGCAGATGGCTCATCAGGAACACGCCATACGCCCATCAGCCTGTGTGCGCGGCCAGACTCCGCTGATCTGGACAAGCCAGAGCAGTGCAGCTTGGCGAGCGCTCGCCGAGCCCCACGGCCACTCAGCCCAGTGCCAGGGCTGGGGGCCGGCGACGATTCCAGTTCTGGGGGGGGGGGCACTGCAGCCGATCCTGCTGAGCTTCCGTTTTTCATTTCGCAGACCCTTTGTGTTCGTCGAGGAACTTCTTGGTATTACAGGTGGGGAGGGGCGGAGAAAAGACATTGCGTGCGTGAGCCCCTGGCTGGAAGCCATTGCTTTGTGACACGGGGGTGTTCACACCTGTCGGGGACACTCTCCCCGGTCCCCGCCATCCTGTGCCTCCGTATGGCCAGAGCGCTCAGCTGTCCGCTCTCATTCTGCTCATGGAATTGGCCTCCTGCAGCTGCATAGCCAAGCTTTTCCAGCTCAGAAAATACTCCCTTATTTGCAAGTTTGAATTGGTTTTAAATTGTTAAATTACGACCCGCCATGGAAAAAATACCCGTAGTGCAGGAGGGCCTGCTGAAACGTAAAACACATTCACCTCTCCTTCCCCTCCGGTCCTGGACGTGACAGCCGCTCACTGCCCCCCCCCCCCCCGGGGAGTTTCCGTGGCCCACAGGCCTGTGGGCCTGTGTTTACATGTTGCTCAATCAGTGTCCTTCAGGAAGTTCAAGATTTACAGTGCGTCCCTCAAGCATCCATCCATGCATCTGCCCACCCGCTTTTATCTGTCATCTAGCTAACTCTATCTGTTATCCACCATCTATCTATCTTTCTATTATCTACCTGTTATCTGTCTGTCCGTCCACCCATCCCGCATCCATCCATCACCGTCATCTCCTCACGTCAGGGGCCGCCCTGCAGTCGAGACTCTGTTCACGTCGCCTCCCCTGGCTCAGACACACCCCCGGGCTGCCACGCACGGCTCCCCTCGTAATTTTCTAAGGTTTGTGTCCTGGAAACTTCCAAGCCATTTGTGAAACCAAAAGGTGTGTTTTGATGAATCTCTGATGTCCCGTCACCCGTCTGTGAGCGGTGCCTCCCCTGCGCCCAGACGGGGCCACGGGGCAGGAAGTCCGGCCCCATAAGGTTTCTGCCGTAAACACGTGAGCGTCTGCCTTTGCGATAAACAGCCGTTGTCCGTGTTTCCGTTTGTGCCATGATTTTTATTTTACCATTTCTTTGACTTAGGAGCCAAACCAAGTTCACACACTGTGTATGTCGGATGTCTCTTAATTTCTTCTAAGCTACTTGCTTTCCCTGTCTGGTCTTCTCTGACATTTTGTTCATGCTCACCCTAGGGATCGTCATGGATTTTGAATCGTGCCGAGTTCTTTTTCATGGGGTATTCACTGTGAATTTCAGACATACTGGGCTTTTTCTGAAATATTTGGAAGGAAGTTGCAGATTGGTACTCCTCACCTTCAGAGGCCGCCGTGGCACTTCCTGCCCGCCACAGCCCGTCTTTCGTGGCCGCGGCTGTGCAGGTCAGAATGTTCCAGTGCACGGCACGTTGGTGCTTTCTGCAGCTGCCGTCCAGACTTCACCGGATGTCCCGGCAAGTCTCCACGGCACAGCGACTCCCTTCTTTTTTTAAAAAATATTTTATTTATTTGTATATTTATCTTTAGAGGGGAAGGGAAGGAGAGAGGGAGAGAAACATCAATGTATGGTTGCCTTTTGTGCGTCCCCTGCTGGGAACTGGCCTGCAGGGAACCGGCCTGCAACCCAGGCATGTGCCCTGACTGGGAATCGAACCGCGACTGTCTGGTTCGCAGGCCCGCACTCAAGCCACTGAGCCACACCAGCCAGGGCTCCCCTTCTTTCTGGGCTAGCTCATCTGTAACAGGCCCATTACAGGATGATGCCTTTAAGGCTTTGCCATTGGTGGGTTTTGCACTGGGGTTTGGGGGAGCCCTCAGTCACGGGTGATCATAGGCTTGTCGGACCTCGCTGGGGGGGCGAGCTTTAGGTTCGCTTCTGAATTCTCTTATGTGTTGAATAAGTAGAGTTGAAAATTGTGGTTCTCATCAGCATGGCAAGTTAACTTATTAAAAACACTGCTCGTCTTGTCTTCAGAGTGACCCTGGAGCCAGGCGCAGGGGCGGCTGCCGAGCGCCGTCTGCGGAGGAGCCTGGGCCCTGGGGGGTGGGGTCGCGCTGGGACCCAGCCGAGCGAGCAGACGCCCAGAATTGGGCCCCGCCAGAGGCGGGTAATGTTTCAGCCGTGGTTTATTATGATTTAGGAGGCAGAGAACTGCTTAGCTTATGGTCAAGAGAAGTTATTTGCTGCTTCCATAAGCCGTTTTTCATATCATTAATTTTTTGTGTGTGTTTCATTAATTTTCAGGGTGATCCACATTCCCTTTCCTCTGAAACACATCACAGCCGCCTTAGACGTGTCTGCTCCAGGGGGTGAGGGATGCCGCGCCATCTACGAGTTCCGTGTGGCTGGGTGTCCAGGGATGGCAGGTCGCACGACTTCTGTAGTCTAGAGTAGGGCCAGGACAGCCACCTATCCGTCTGTCCATCCATATCTCACCCATCCAGCCATCCATATCCTTCCCCTCCTCCTCCCCTCCCTCCCTGCCCCCTTGTATATTTCTTGGTACATAATCACGGAGTCCTACTGTGTGCCAGGGTCTGTGGGAGGCACACAGAGACAAATGGGATGCAGTCCCCACTCCCGGTGAGCTCATGGCCATGAAGGGGACAGAAATCAATAGCAGTTCACCCCAAGTGCCACAGCAGAGGTTGGTCCAAAGTGTTTTGGGGACCCCATGGTGGGGGCGCCGGAGAAACTCACCCAATCGCATCTTTACTTCCTTCGAGGGGAAGGGTCGTCCCTCTCGGCCGGGGGCAGAGGTGTGCCCGCTGCACCGGGCAGAGCTCCCTCGCTCTGCCGAGCAGGGGTGAAGCCGAAGTCCCCGAGGGCAGAAGGGGGTGGGCTGGTGAGGAGGGTGGAGAGGAGCGGACCAAAGGCCAGGGAGGGGCAGGAGCAGGCCCAGGCCACCGCCGGGGTGCGATGCACGCGTGGGAGAGGGCCAGGCGTCCTCGGCCCCGCCATTCCCTCCACGGGGGCGGGGGTGTCGGCGCAGACCCTGGCGCACCTGCCTCGTCGACCTGGTCTCTCCTGGGGGCACCATCACCCCCTTCAAGTGCCCTTTGCTTCACATGCCTGTCATGCAGCAAACAGGTGCCCGACACCGACTGTGTGCCAGGCAGCGTCCAGCGTGGGGACGCGGCCGTGACCGAGAAAACGGATCCCGGCTCCATGTGGCTTAGGTCTGGGTGGTGGGGGGTTGTTCGTGACACACACGAGGAACACGTCACCTGTAGTGTTTGTTAGACAGTGAATTTCATGGAAAAAATGAACCACCCGGGGGGTAGGAGGTGGCAGTTTCAAAGAGGGGGTCACAGAAGACCCCGTTGAGGGGCGGCAGTGAGCACAGGAGAGAGCACAGACCGGGGGAGGGAGCCGTGCCATGTCGGGGTGCAGGGCATGAAGAGCGACATGGGCAAGGACCCCAAAGTGGGGGTGTGTCCGGCAAGTGGCAGGAACCTCGAGGACAGTGGTGAGGACAGTGGCAAAGGGGAGGCAGCAGGGGAGGGCGGGAGAGAGCGGTGGCCTGTGGAGGCCCGAGGGTCCCTGTGAGGACCGCTGTCCCCACCTGGGTGCCGAGCCCTGGCCGCTCTGAGCAGAGGACAGCACGGTCTGACCTGATTTGCGGGGTGGCTTGGGTGTCGGTGCTGAGCAGGGGCAGCAGGAGCAGGGAGAGAGGGGCGTCGGGGAGACCGGCCAGCAGAGTCACGGAAACCAAGTGAGTGGCCACGGTTCTTCCCCTGTCCAACCTTCAGGGGCCCGCCGAGGCCTGTCACTGGCCAAGCAGGCGGACAGACTGAGTGTGCACCGAGAACTCGGGCGAGAGCAGGGGATGTAAAAGTCCCCGGAGAAGGGATCCTTCCAGGAAAAGTGGCTTTGGGAGGGCCGGTGACGCATCTGAAAGACGAACCTCCCTTTCTCAATATTCCGCCCGGACCAGCTCCACTCCTGTCTCCGCCCACGGTGCTGGGTTCGACAGGGCACCCACGCATCCTGGGTGTCTGCCGCGAATCCCGAAGTCTGCAGGCAGCCGTGCTCAGTGACTGAGGGGAGGCAGACGGTTCTCGGTGGTTTATTTGACAAATGGGACAACGTATTCAATAAATTATCTTTCAGATCAGCCTGTCAAAATAATCATGACGCAGGATAATGAAGAAATAGGTCTTTGAAGGATGTGTGCTCAGCACAGCTGCAGCCGGCCCCTGGGGCGTCGCTGATGGATGGGGCCGCCGCTCCGTTGGGGGACAGCGGGGCTTCTGCTCTGGGTGTGCACGCACCGGGCCCCGCCCCCCCCAGCCGGCTCCTCTGCTGGGACACCAGGGGCCACACTGTGGTCTGCCACTGAGACGTCTGGGCCCCAAGAGCATGGGGACCGGGTCCGCGGTCCTGGCTGCGGCTGTGCGGCGGCCCCGTGCAAAGTGGGACAAGACAAAGGGCGTGTGCTAACGCCGGTGGCTCCACCACTGGGGGAGGGTCTCAGCCGCAAGCCAGGCAGTTAAGTTCAAATCTGCCAGCACTGAAGACCCAGACGCCCCACCCAGTGTTGGGCTGGGCGCTGGGGATGAGCAGCAAGTAGAACCCACTGTGACGAGCTTGAAATTTGGAGTCAGGAAAACTGTCTTCATCCTCGTTCTCCACCAGACCCTGCGGCCCCAAGTGGCGGCCGGCTTGTGCTCCCCCATCTGTGACTTGGGGCGAGTGTCCCTGGGCCCGTGTTCCGATCTGCTGGCCTGGGAGGACGAGAGGAGCCCGTCTCAGTCCTGCCCGGGTCATGGCCACGAGGCTGGGCGCTTTGCTCCAGGGCTGAGCTCGCCTCCTCCGCTCTGCTCTGTGGGCCCATCCCAACCCCTGTCTTAGATGACAAAACAGCTTTTTAGATTTAATGCCCCAAAAGGATGTGGCCAAGCAGGGTCGTCCAGTGTGCAAGCCGCGAAAGTCATGTTTCCATCTGTAAAGTTTCCTCTGTCCCTGTCCACCTGACGCCCCAGCAAAGAGAGAGACCCGGTCTCTGTGGGCTGGAGAGAGGCCCCCTTAACCAGTGCGCCCTGCTCTTGGCCGTCGCCGGGGGTGGGGATGGCCTGTTTACCTGTCCCTTAGGGCTGACGCAGGTGCCATGCTCCTCGAAGCTGTCCTGAGCCCCGGCCAGAGTGAGCGCGGAGGCCTCTGCGGCGCTGGGCTGGGCCGAGGTTGACGTGTCTGCCCGTCAGCCAGTCCCACCCAGGCTGTGAGTGACAAGGGCGTGATTTCATCCCGGCGCCCTCGGTGCCCACTGGGTCGGGCGCTCCGGCGCTGAAACTCGTCTCCTGCTGCTTCGCACAAGTGGGCTGTGGCGGGACCGGCGAGCTTGGGCCGACAGACACCGACGGCGGCCTCTGGACCAGAGTCACTTTCATGCAGCTTCACGGGAGCCATGCGCAGCGTCCATGGGGGAGGCGCCTTCCATCCAAAGCTGGTCATAAAAATGAATAGGGCGACAGGAGTCACAGAAAGGCGCTCCGCTCGTGGCGAGGTGCCCCCACCCGTGCGAACTCACAGTGGCTGTCTGAGACCCTGCAGCTGTCAGCTGGGGCTCTGTGAAAACAGAGGCCGTGGGGTGATGCAGAGCGAGAAGGTTCTGGAAAGCCGAGGTGGAGGTTTGGCAGAGGTGGGGCCTGGAAGGCAACACCGGTGGGCCCTCCTGGTTCCCGTGTCTCTTCCTCTGGCCAGGCTTTGGTTCTGAGAGCAGCAGGGTGACTGTTCTGGCAAGGCCACCAGGCCCTACCTACTGGGGGAACTTCACAGCCTGGTTGGCCATTGTCCTTCTGGATTCTCTGCTCCACCGGCGTCTGCTGACCGGTGCCTCCTCCCACCCATCTGCTGTGGCAGGAGAACACCCCCAGGGAAGGGCCCCAGGTCAGCCCCATGTCCCCACCTCCTCAGCGCTGCTGGGCTCCTGGCCGTCCCTCCTGGGCTGGGACCGTGTGCTCGGACCTCCCGGGGCTGCAGAGCCCCCGGCCTGACAAGCGCTGGATTAGGTCTCCAACAGACTGGGGCTCCGGCTCCCTCGAGGGCTGCAGCTCTGCAGGAGGTGACAGTCGCGTCCCGAAGGCGATCTCGGAGGCAGGTCCTCCTTCCGCCCAGGGGCTGGTGCGTCACTCTGCGCTGCCGGTTCTGGAGGGGCTCCAGGTGGGAGGGGCCGTCCCCTTGGTATCAAGGAAGCTCTGGACACGCCAGGACTCACAGGCAGTGACCAGACCGAGTGGTCAGCCAGCACGGCTGCCCCTGGGACCGTCACTCTTTCAAACTGCGATTCCGAGCTGCTGGACGGCATCACCGTCTCTGGGCGGCATGATGGAGGCACCGATTCTCAGCTGCACCCGTGGGTTTTTAAAAGCTGTGGGGACGGCCACGGGGGCTCCTGCCCTGCAGAGCTCCCCTCTCAGGGAGTGTGAGGCAGCCAGTCAGGCGCCGGCCCGTCCTGCCTGGAATGGGGGCCACTGTTTGGCCACTGTCCTGTTGATGGAAGGGTCCTTCCACAGGGTCCGGGGGTCATGGGCAGCAGGAAAGGCCCACCCGCCCTCCCAGGCCCCCAGACCGTCCGTGACACCCAGCTCCAGGCACTAGCTGTTGTCACCGCCGCCTCCCAGCGGGCCCTGTGGGGCAGCTGCTGCCTGTGTGTTAGTCTGGCCCCCCCCGCCCCCGGCACAGGTGGCCTGCAGGTGTGGCTTGAGTGACGTACAGAAGGTCAGTCTCCGTGGCTGCAGAGGTGGCTGCCAGGAAGCTCCATGTGAACACGGCCCATCACCTGTGGGCTCATCACAGTCCCCACACCTGTGGGTACTCCTAGCAGGGGACGGGGGTTGCAGAGAGTGTCTGAGGGTGCTGTGCAGGCTGGGGGCCCTTGTCTCCAGCTTGGGGGGTCGCAGAGCTTGGAGCCGGAGAGGCTGCAGGGGCCAGTGCACCGCCAGGGCCCTGGGTCCTTGAGTGAAGGGAGGGGCTTCCTGGGGGGGTCACGTGTCATCACAGACGTGCACAGGAGCCCGGCCACTCAGTCCCTTCCTGCACTGGATGACTCCATGACCCCATTCCGGGATGAGGCACCTCTCCAGGCTGCCGGCTGCATCGGGTGCAGCTCGGCTGGGCGGCAGGTCCGGGGCTGCCCTGAGATCTGTCACCCGAATGCCACCACTCATTCCCCTCGCTCTGCAGGGCCGTGCAATGCTTCTCCGGCCCCCCTCCCTCCCCCTCCCCCCCCCTGTCAACACTCCTGGTCTCCGGCCCACCCAACAGGTTGCTGTCAACCTTCAGAGCTGACATGCCAGGTGGACATAGAGCCACGTGGGCTCAGACCCACCCGGGAGACGGGGGCCCTGCCTTTCCGGGCGGGTGAGCAGCCAGGATGATGTCACCAGCGGGCGTGTTAACTACATCATTTGTGTTTTGTTATTCTTACCACTCGAGTCACTCTCAGTCCTGTTTTCAGGTTTGTGAGTGTGTGGCTTTTTCTGACCCCAGCCTGTTCCCCCGATGCGCCAACAAGCTGACCTTTGCCAGTCCCTTGCAAAGGCTCCTGTGCAGAAAAGGCCAAATGGAAGGGGGGCCGTGGCCAAGGGGAGGGTGGTGGTGTGCCCGGGTGCGCCTCCTGGCCGGCCACTCCGCATCCCCAGCCCACAGGCCCCTGGATCTCACCCCTCAGTTTCTGCATAGCTCACTGCCGCCCCTCCCCAACCTGGAGGTGGCTGCGGGGTGGGAGGGGGCAGAAATGTCATCTCCTCTGATGCCTGGAGCTTCCTGGGGACGAGCTCCACCCTGAAGCTAGCTAAGGCCCCCCGACCTCCTCATTAGATGAACTCAGGTGTGCCCCAAAAGGGCTCCTTCTGAGTGACGACAGATGGCCCTGTCACTCTGGAATGTCAAAGGTATGGGAGTTCTGGGGGGGGGGGGATGAGGGACCAAGACCAGAAACATTTGGAACACCCTACAGTGACGTTTCTAAAGTGCCACCGGGAGACATGAGCCGGCTGTGAAATGACACGCCCCGCGGGGTGCGGCTGGGGGGAGTCTCTCCCTGCTCAGGAGAAGGTGCATTTGGACGCTGCTCACTCCCAGAGCCGTGCCCCCGACTCGGGTGGGCTGCGCTACCCCCCCTGGGGGTGGGGCATGAGCTCCGCCCCACAGGACAGGAGACCCCTCCCCGCCAGAGGGCAGCTGGGGCGGCGTGTCCACGCCAGCCCCCCCCGACTGGCCTGCGGGTTCTGTTCCTGTGGATGGCAGCCTACTCGGTGGGACGTGTGTCCCCCCAGATGGTCCCTGCTGAACATCCTGGCCCTTGAAGGGGGAGCGGCGGTGTGCGTCCCCGAAGAACAGGACAGTGGCCTCTTCCCAGCCCCCGCCAGGCTAACTCCGGGGTTCCCACGTGGGTTTGCTGCCCCCCTTGTTCCCACAGTCCGGTTATGACCGAGTGGCTGATGTCAGTACAAACACTCCCCAGCTCACTCTGGCGGCAGCCTCCGGGCTCAAACGCCGCAGAAACTCCCTCCTGTGACAAGGGCTGTTTTCGCTCGGCTGCCGGAGTTGGCACCACGACCGAGGGCTCGTTAGTCTTCCTGCCCACACAGGGACAGACGTGAGCAGAGGCGGCCGCCTCCCACCCGCCTCCAGTCCGCCCCCTCCTCCTCCTGCCCGGGCGGCATTTCCCTGCCGAGCACCCCAGAACCCCAGGGACGCTGTCCACCGGCAGCCGGGCCTGGCCAGGTCTCGTCAGGGACAGGAGCGGGCTTCCCTTCAGTCGCCCCGGCTTTCATTCCACCACCCGACACGAGGCAGGCTCCTCCGGGGCGCCCCTGTCTCCAGAGGTCATGGGCTCTGAGGCCGTTTTCCTTAAGAAATGACCAGAAGGCAAGCCAGAGGTGGGGGGCTGCACACCCCCTGCCACTGACGAGGGCCAGGAGGGAGGGGGAGACCCCCAGCGGGCCTGCCTGCGTCCTGGCGAAGGACACAAGTTTCACAATGTGAGTAACTCGTCCGTCGGGTCGGTCGCCCTGCAAATGCCACGAGGGCCAGCCCGACCCTGAGCTGCACCCCCTAAATTACAGTGGAGGAGGTGGGGCGCCCACGCAGGGGTTGCCCGAGGACTGTGTGCAGTGGGGCCGTGGACCCCCGGTCTCGCCATCGGGGTCTCCCTCACAGGGTGGGCCTCGGCCGGGCGGACGAGGGGCTGGGGCATGGGGAGCGGAGTTGCATCCCCACCCACCGCTGCGTGGCTCCCGGCCTGGGCAACGGCGCCCCAGTTACCTGGCACAGGACAGAGACGGGCCCCTGGGTGGCGGAGCCGGCTCCAACACTGCAGACGTCTCCATCTGCACCTCAGAATGGGAAGGCAGAGGCTCTGGACACCTCATTGCATTGATTTATGACCCACAGGGTGACTGAGCGCCCGCCGGGCCCTGAGCTGCTGGAGTCGGGAGCGGGGAGGACAGCACGGCGAGCTGGGTGTGGTCCCTGGGGGGGAGCGCCACCCCCCGGGGGCCAGGGTGGTCTGCAGCCCTCCCCAGGGGCGGGACCTGGGCAGAGGTGGGGGAGGGGATGCAGGGGAGGTGAAGGCTGGGCGGGGACGACGGGCCACCCTCCCGGGCGTGGGACTGGCAGGTGTGCAGGCTCACAGGTGAGCCAGGATGGAGGGCCCGTCAGGTGGCAGTAGGTCGCACCCATGGGAGACCAGGGGAGAGCCGGGTGGGGTGGGCCTGGCTGTTTCATGGGACACACAGGGCCCTTGGTGGCGCCGTCTCCTGACAGCAGTGGGCTTCCGGGGGTGGTGGGCCCCCCTCCACTCCTACCAGGAGGGGGCTGTGGGGAGACCCCTGAGCTCCTCCTGGCCGGTTCCTTCGCCCCTTTGCTCTGCAGCCCGCTGGGTCCGCATCGTCCAAAGGCCAGACCTCCCGGTGGCAGGAGCATCAGGGTCACTGCGGCCCCGTTCTCTGTGGCAGTGACCTCCACGTGGTGGTCACGCGTTCTGACCGGTCTGACGGACAGATTACACCTGCCCCCTCCCTGAGGAAGGGTCAGGACGGAAATACACAAACGTGGCCCACTGTCTGTGTCCCGGGACACTGGGCTCCTCCGTGTCCTCCTTGCCTCCCTGCGGCCCCTTCTCATTGGACCTTGGCCGAAGGCACTGCCCAGCAGGGCTCCTCCCCGGTCCCCACCACACAGTCGTTTGTTCTGTTGGTGGCGCTCACCCCCGAACAAACACGTCCGCCCGCTCTTCCGCGTCCGCATCCAGTGTCAGCGGCAGGCGCTTCTGGCAGGCAGGGCGCTCGGTCCGCGGCCCCTGAGCCTCCAGGGGTCTAGAGGTCAGTGCTGCGGGTGCTCAGGGGCTCACGCAGGGAGTGGACCTGCCCACGCGTGCCGACGCTGACCCCACGCTCTGGGCGGCTCCTGCCCCCCTGAGCTGCTTCAAGGCCACCGAGTCAGCCGGGCCGTGTGGGGAGAGGGGTGCTGACGGGACAGGCGTGTGACTGGACACCCTTAACCCCATGCGTGTCCCAACACCGGGTCCCGCCGGGAGCCAGCAGCTCCTGGCCCTGAGCAAGGGGCACCGCCACACTGGGCTTCCACCGTCGCGGCAGATGGGCCTCCAGCAACACATCGAAAGTGGTGCTCGTGTTCCTGGGCGACCTTCCCGGAGCCCATGACCTGACGAAGGAGTGGACAGTGAGCGGGGAAGGGGTGGCTGGGCTCTCAGCAGTCCCCGGGGCCTGCTGGCGAGAACGCCCAGGTCCAAACGCGAGAGCCACTCAGGAGAGAGGACGCCAGGATTTAGTGAGATGATTGCCTCTAAGGTTTTCCTGTAAGTGTGGCAAAGTGTGTGGGAGCAGGGGAGAGGCGCCCACGGGCCCTCGGCAGCCAGGGCCACCCCGCGGGCACATCTGCCGGCCCCGCAGACGGGGACAGCTCTCCTCTGAGATGAGCCCCAGTCCCGGCCCGACCAGCTAAGAGCCCCGCGGAGGGAAACTTCCCGGTGGGCAGCGCGGTCACACACTTTTAGGGAATCGATTGTTGGGGGAGGAGCCAGGTCCGGCTGCGGGACAGTGATCGCTGCTGAGCCCACCGGCCCGTGAGCCCTCCCGCCGGCTCCCAGGCCCCGCTTTCTGCCGCATCTCGGTCACGCTGCCCGACACACCCAGACCTGGCGCTCCCGCAGCCCCGTGGCCGGGCCCCTCAGGTGCCCCCTGGGCCGTGTGACTAGTGTCCCACTGGGTCCCTGTCTCCAGTCTCAGCACAGGCACCGGCACAACCTTTCAAGGTCAGGGCCACCCTCGGCCCTAAGTGTCCTCTGGCACAAGCCCTCGGGGCGGGGAGCCCGTCGGGGTGGGGTGAGAGGCAGCCCTACCCAGGTCTGTGGGGCTGCGGCCCCGGCTCCCTCCTGTGCTGATACTGGGCAGGGGGGGGGCAGCGGTGGGCAGGTGACTGGCGGCCTGGGGGATGGGACCAGTGTCCTTACAAAAGGCGCCCTCCAGCCCCCGCCAGAGCCCTGAGAAATTAATTGGTCCCCCTCTGCCCCCCTCTGCCCCCCTCTGCCCCTGTCTGTCCTGGCCTGTGGCGCTTTGAGGTCTGAATGGACCAATGGACGATGGTGGCCTTCTGATGTTCTCTTTTTTAAGGTTTTATTTATTTATTTTTAGAGAGGGACAGGGAGGAAGAAAGAGAGGGAGAGAAACATCAGTGAGTGGTTGCCTCTCATGCACCCCCTACTGGAGACCTGGCCTGCAATCCAGGCACGTGCCCTGACCGGGAGTCGAACCAGTGACCCTTCGGTTCACAGGCCAGTGTTCAGTCCACGGAGCCCCACCAGCCAGGCTCCAATGTGCTATTGAACTCGCACATTTGTGTTTTTTGTCTCCCTCAGATGGGATGTGAACTCCATGAGGCAGGGACGCGAGTTGCCTGCTGTCTGCCGCTGGCGGCCCAGCCTGACCCGGGGTGGGCGGGGGTCCGGTGTGGCCCTGGAGGGTGTTTCTGCAGGGGTGCACCGGCACCAGCAGTATTCCAGGTCCCCGGGGCGGCTTGGGGTCAGCGTCCCTGAACTGCAGAGGACGGGCGCCCTTGGGAGAGGGGACAGAGCTCCAGGTTCTGGGCTGGAACCAGTGGGAAGACGGTAGCAAGGCATTTTGACTCGCTGTCATTGTCATTTTACATGGCGTGCATCCCAGCATAGCAAAGGGGCGCAGACCCCCAGGTCTGCGTGGACCCCTCTGTGAACAGGACAGGGCTCCGCCCACTGTACCTGCTCCGGAGGAAGCCCCGCCCCCATAGCCCCCTGTGGCTTTCTGGGGACACCGTACAGGTGGCCCTGCTGCTCCCTCCCCAGGGCAGGGCCACTTCCCAAGTCAGGCCCACCTGCCCTGGCGCCCAGCCCGGCTCAGGAGGGGACAGCGTCCTCCCGCCATTCCGTCAGTACCTCCGCGGGGCCAGTCCCCTCTCACAGTGGTTTGTTCCATTCCCTGAGAAGAGGCTCCTCGGGCCTGGCTGCCGGGGTGCTGGGGCAGAGGGGCGCCCTCGGGGTCACACACGGTGTCACGGAGTCTGACTCGGCCGTCCTCACTCGGAAGGAGGCTGAGTGCCGTGTGCTGGAGAACACCCCCGGGACCATTTCGACGCCGAGTGTGTATCCGGCCTTTTTAGCTTTCTCCCAGTGGCTCTGGAAGGAACAAGTTGCCCACGAGAGCGCCATCTGCCCCTTCTCACTGCAGCTGCGGGTGCTTGTTAGCAGGCCTTGGCCCGGCACTGGCGGCGGAGCTTGCTGGAGTCGCACAGTGTGGCTGCTCTCACTCGGGCGCACACTCCGCGTCCGTCCGCGGGGCGCCAGGGCCCTTTTCAGCGCCTCCGCTGCCTGGGTCGGCCGTGTGTCTGCCTCTTCCCAACTGGGGGACGTCTCGATGGCTTCCCAGTTTTGACGACTGTGAGCGAAGCTGCGGCAGACATCTGTGCGCAGGTTTCATGTGGATGTGTCCCGGCTCCGTTAGGTAAACACCGGGGAGCGTGGTGGCGGCGCCATCTGGTAGAGCGCGCTCTGTTTGGTAGGAAGCCCCAGACTGAGTCCCAGCGCGACCGCCCCTGCTGCGCCCCGCCAGCCAGCGGGGACCGTGAGTCCCGTGGCTCCTGTCCTCGCGGTGCCTGAGGGCGCACGGGCTGGGGTTTCCGTCATCCTAGCAGGTGTGCACGGGGTCTCCCTGGCGCCGTGACAATGTGGGAAACCTTTTCATGAGGTCACTTACCGTGTGCAGGTCCCTGACACAGTGTCTGTTACAGTGTTAGGCCCGTTTTTTAATTGGGGTGTTTGTTTCCTTACTGTGGGTTGCTCAGAGTTCGTTATATTTGGGGGGCAACGGCCCCTCAGCGGATGCCTGTCCTGCAGGTGTGTCCTGTCAGTCCATGGCTTTATCCATCTGACACTCTGGGTGTTGCCCTGCCTGTCAAAGCAGAAACTTGGAACGTCACGGGACCCGCGCGTACGGTTCTCTTCCTGGGGCACATCGCGTGCGTTGGGCCTGAAAACGCAGCGCACACTGCGCACCCAGGGTCACTGAGCTCCTCCCCGGGGTCGCCTCCTATGAGTTTCTCGGTGCTGCTGTGCACGTTTGGGTCCGTTATTCATCGGTCTGTGCTCCACGGTGTCGAACATCAGTCGACTCGTTTACGTGGATTTACCCTGGGGCTCTGATCCTGCCCCCCTGGTCCCGTGCCCCTGGTCCATCCGCCGGCCCTGTCGCCAGCTCACCGCGCTGTGGAGAGGATCTAGGGGCCGGGGCGCGGCGGCCGGGGCGGGGCTCTGCTCTTCTCGGCAGGAGGGCGGTTGTTCCGGGTCCTTTGCCTCTTCACACGCACTTCAGAGTCAGCGTGTGTCCTCAGAACAGCTTTCCGGGGCTCCCGTCAAGGTCGGTAGAGTCCATGGATCAAGTTCAGACAGACTGGCGTCTGGACGATGTCCGGGAAGCCACCCGTCATCGGTCGTCGTGCGGGTCCGGAACGTACACCGTTGGAGTCGAGTCTGCGGTTTGAAGGAGGCGCCGATACGTGTGCTTCTGTGTTTAATGCCTGAGTCTACTTGTTTGTTGCTGGAAGGTGGGAAAGAAATGGCCTTGTCTGCCTTAGCTTTGTCTCTGGCGACCTTGCTAAAATCAATCATTAGTTCCAGGAATTCTTCTGTCCCTCAGAGATGTGTGAGGACAAGGCAGACCCCACTCGACTGGACAGTCGGACGGGGCGCCAGGGAGGGGCCTTCATAGCTCCGCCCGGCACGTCTGGTTTCTCGTGTGATGTAATGAGACACCAGTGCAAAGCTCACTGTTGATTTTATTTTCAAAGCAGAGGCGGTTACTGGTGACCAGGAGGGCTCGCCGGGCCTTTGGGGCATTTCACTGCTCAGGGTCGAGAGGGGAAGCCGCGGGCAGGCGTGGCTGCTCACACGGGGCCCCTGGCCCTCACTCAGAGCTCCGGTCTGGCTTAGAAACTGGGCCCTTACGGGCCAGGTTAACTCCACGGCTAAGGACGCACCCCGCGTGGTGTAGTGGGACCTCGGGAGGCTGTCTCCGTGGGCGGTCCCACGGGACCTTCGAGAGAGGCTTCGTGGGTTCTCCGAGGGTGGGGAAGGGCTCCCCGCTGAGGTGGGGCTCATGGGGGCAGGATGTGCTGGAGTTGGGGCATCTGGGGGGGCCCTCGGCAGTTCTAACAACTGAGCCCGGGGTCTGGTTCGGGGGCCCGCCACGTGGGGTCAGGGAGACCGATGCTCCTGGGACAGTGGCCGAGCTGCCCTCCCGGACCGTGTCCCCCCGGGAGGAGGGCCCACTCTCGGCTCCTGTCCTGAGCAGGGGGGCCAACAGAAGAACCGGAATAAGCGTCGCTGCCGGCCTGCAGGGGAGGGGTCAGGCCCCCATGGCTGCCCCTCCAGACACCAGCCGAGCAGCTCCAACCTCGGGGTTCCCGTGACCCTTCCTTATGTTCGATGGTTTGCTAGAACCACACACACAGCTTGGGAAGAACCCTTACACTTACCGGTTAGTTATAAAGGGGGCAAGTCAGGAACAGCCAGACAGAAGAGACCAGTAGGAGAGAACAAAGGGGCGGGAGGGGCGGGGCTGCCCTCCCGGCCACTGCCCCCCGCCCTGTGTCCCCCCACCCGGAAGGCCGGCTGGGTGGAGAAAGGCCCAGACCGGGACTCTGGGCCCCAGGCTCACGGCTGCTTGCCCTCCGCCTGGGTCAAAGGGGCTTCCAGCCAGCGGAGCTCCTTAGCAAGGGTGCTTCCAGATCTTTCCAAGGAGAGCAGAGAACCCACACGTGGGTCTCCTCCCTCCCCCTGTGCTGCGCTACCCATTTTCCTCATTAAGCCTGAGCCTATTAATAACCACCATTTGTCTTAATTCAATAAAAAGATGACGGATCGTGTTTGCCAGGGTGTCATCGGACTCCCGAGGGTGATGGATGGGCCGCAGCGCTGACGCGGCAGCGACTCGCCTCCTTGCACCGGCTGGGAGGGGCCGCATCCTGGCGGCACCGAGGGCTCTGGGTGGTGGTGTGAGCACAGGCAGGGCTGCGAGGTCTCCTACGGAGGCCGGTGCAGAGCAGAGTTCCGCCCTGACGTGTTGGTTCTGAATCTTGAGTCTGGGAGGACAGGCTGGACTGGACTTGGGCGGCTCCCATGGAGGCAGCTGGAGCCGACCTCTTCTTCATTTAGTGACGAGCTGCAAAGCCACCCACCAGGGTGTCAGTAGGGAGAGCGCCGTGGCCATCTCTGTCCTGGGGCTGAGGGCGTGCGGCCGATGCAAACCCACGGCCTGTCTGGCCCCTAGCACCCGCGGGTGGTGCTCGTGGGAGCAGCAGGCCTGACGCAACCCACCGGCACCCACCGGGTGCCACCCACCGCCCCTGTGGCGGCTGTGCGCACCTACCCCCCAGCTCCCAGCAGGCCCCCGGAGGCCCCGCCGGGCCGTCCCGATCTGACACCTCGTCCATCCACACAACCCCCTGCGGCTTCCACCTGGCTCCCTGCACTCTGTGGAACCTGTCAGCCCTTCCAGAACCTTCCCCAGGGCTCTCCCCAGGACCCATCATGTCTCTGCATTGCCACGTGACGGGTCACCCCTCCCCTCCCTGCAGAGGTCCTCTGCACAAGCCCCGGGCTTCGGGTTCCAGAAGAGAATCTCAGGGTCCCTCCGGCTGGCCCTTGGTGCCGCCCCTGGGTCACACTGACTGGCCCCCGTTGTCCCACCGCTCTCCTTACCAAAAACGAAATAGTCCAGGAGCCACCAGGGAGCGTCAGAGCCAAGGCAGGTGGGTCCCTCCCTCCGGGCCCCGTCTGGGTCTCGGGGCCGCGCCTCGTGCAGAGCGGCAGGGGACACCAGCAACACACGGGCCCTGAGACGTCCCCCAGGCCTGAGTTCTGGGCTCTTTTCTGTGAAAATTCCCCCAAACGGAAGGCAGGGTGACAGTGCCGTGGCAGTCGCCTCATTCATTCATTCATTTGTTCATTCACAAGGCAGCTCACCTGCTTATTCAAGTTCGCCCTTCGACCCCTCGTGACGCGGATGGGGTTGCTCTCTGAGGAGCCAGCAGCCCAGGGGCGACCACCTGTGAAAACACTTGCACCTCAAAATTCTGTCACCCGGTGGCGGTGTGGGCAGCACAGTAACCCCCACACCCCCATGTCCGCACCTGTGACGACACGGCCTCACCTGGCAAAGGGGACTCGCGGGTGTGATAAGTCAAGGGCCTGGACGGGATGGTGGACGAGCGCGGGTCCGAGAAGGTGGAAGGAGGCCAGGAGCCGAGGCGTGCGGCGCCCCGGGAGCCTCCGAGAGGGACGTGCCCCGACCACACCTGGATTTCGCCGGCACAGCCCGGCTTGGCGTGGCCATTGGCATCGCTGTGAGTCTCGAAGTGCGGTGCCATCTGTCCCAACGGAGACGGGTGTGGACACGGCTCATCAGAGCGCAGGCTGCCTGTCCTGCCAGGGCTTCAGGCTCTGCGGCCCGGGGCGGGCGTGGGGTGGGGGGGCCAGGGAGCCTGTGCTTCGAACAAGCTCTGGTGACAGTGCCGCCGCTGCCGCTGGCCCGCGGTCTTGCCACCGTCTGGGAGGAGAGGGGGCTGCAGCGGGAGCCGGGCCCCACGCGCAGGAGAGGGACCGTGGACGTCTCTGGTGGGTGGCTGCCCCTACAGCTGCAGGGGGCCCGGGGGCCACACTGCGTGCAGTCCGGGCCCGCTGCTGCCGGGGCCCCGGCCACGGCGCCTGGGCCCTGTGGCACCGCAGGCCTCTGCTCGGCAACAGGCATGAACACAGCATCCAGAGAACAGCAGCGCCGGGACCAGCCCCAAGGACAGTCAGTGCCGAGGTGAGGACCAGGTCCTGGGGATGCGGTGACCGTGTCGGGCCACAGCAGAGGGGACGGGGCTGCGGGGATGCCAGGAGAGACGAGGCCGGGAATCTGTCTGTCTGTCCCCGGCGTCAGGGCCACACACCCAGGGCTGCACACCAGGCCCAAAGCACGCCCTGAGCAGGGGGGAGCCGCTCACGGTTCTGGGATCCCCTGTCACTTGGGCACAGTGTAGCCTGGTGACCCAGACGTGCTCGAGCGTGCTGATGGTGGTGCAGGACCAGGAGGAGCAGCCGTGTGTAGATACCGAAGCCCCAGAGGGGAGTGGGTACGCAAGGCTTTGCCGGGGCCGGTGGTGGAGCGGGGTCGGGTAGAGGGGGGCTCCCTCGGCTGCTGGACTCCCAGGCCCCCTTCTGCCCACACTGGGGTGGCCACACAGGGGCTGGGTCTGTCTGCTGCCACCTGCTTTGTCCTTGTCCCTGCGGCCTTCTCCCTCCCTGGCTCTGCGCAGCTGGCAGGCGATTCATTCACCACAAGGTGCCCGCCCCTCCCTCCGTCCAGCAGAAGCCTCTTTGGAGGCAAAATACATTCCAGAATGATTGTTCACTGAGAGACATTCATCAGCGGACGTCCTCCATAAAACTGAAATATTGTAAAGCCGCGCACACGTGGCCCGGCGCCGGGCAGGGGCCGTATTTCTGCGGAGCACGCGGCCTGCGTGAGCACTAGAGCCTGCTTTTGATGGATCGGGCCCCGGTCTACACTGCTGCTCGCTCGTTGGAGAGAGTGAGGCGGCCATTCAATCAACGTTCCGGCCCCCAGGACGGCAGGGACAGCGGCCGCCTCATCCCCGATCGGTCACCAGCACAGCCGCGGGCAGGGCTGTCGGAAGGGCCGCCTCGGAACAGGGAGTCAAGGAGATGGATGATGCCCGGGAAGCCGGCGGTCGTGACTGCGGCCTGCCTGCCGGAGCCCATCGCTCTCCTGCCCGGGCCGCTCGGCCCCACCGCCTGCAGGGCACCTCTGGCAAGGAGGTGCTGCCGGCCTCGGTCCAGGTGGCCTGGACACACCTGTGGTCTGAGAGGAATGGCTACGTCCAGCTGGGCTGCGGCCCGCTGGGGCAGCGAGGGGACACAGGGATGGGCGGGAGGGCAGCTGTAAGGAGAGCAGCTGAGTGCCCCTGTGACACCCAAGTCTCCATGGGCCCTTGAACAGTCTACGGTCTGGGGCCTCCACCCACCCCACTGAGGCCTTCAGTCACCTGCCCAGAGTCACACTGGTGGCAGGTGGCCATGGTGCAGTCCAGGCCCCTCTTCCAGCCCTGCAGCCTGAGCTTCACCAAAGCACGTGGTCGTCGGCAGGCCTGGGCTGAGCCGCACTCCCGGGTGGGGGTGACGGCCCTGCCCACGTGGCCTCCCAGCCCTTCCGGAGAGGCCGCCTGCTGACCCCACTTCACAGGTGGGCAAAGCAAGGCCAGAGAGGCACTCACACTGCCGGGGGCCGACGCCCCCGGGGACCTGGCCCGATGACAGAACTTGCCCCCGATCTCTACACTGCACCCACCGCCGCGAGACCAACCACTCCCCCAGGCCCTGGCTGTCCCCTGCACATGGGTGGGGGGCTGGGGGCCGTGGGGCCTCCCCAGGCGCGGGCCTGGCACCTGCGCCAGAGGCCGCTGCCCCACAAAGCTGGCCGGCCTTCTCGGAGCTGCTCTCGCCTCCGATTTCCAACAGGCCCTGAGACATCAATTAGGTATTGATTGATGCCCGAAGGTGCTGAGATCCTGGGAAATGGCTCCAGGCGCAGCGGCGCCGACTCCTTCCTGCGGAACAGGTCCTGCAGGCGTGGCGGTTCCTCACCCGTGGTGGCCCGTGCCGGCCCGTGCCGTGCCTGCTCCGGGCGGGATCCAGAACCGGCACGGCAGGACTGGGCCGAGAGCTGAAGAAGCCGGCTTTCAAGTTTGGAAGAGAAGTCGGACCTGTGGCGGGAGGGGGAATATTCTCTGGCCACTGCTTGCCCGCTGACCGGCTTCTGACGGGCCACTGACCGGCCACTGACCAACCACTGCCTCGGGGCGCACTGCACAGGGCGGAGCATGGGCACCTTGACCCACCCAGGGCTTGACAGACTGAGTAGGTGCCTGTGACCCCTCAGCCCAGGGCCACGCGGGACCCAGAGTGAGACACGCTGATGGGCAGCGACGTGACACCCCCCCAGAATCCCTGGTCCCGTGGGCCCCCGTCTGGTGCTCGGCTAGCTGTGTCCCCGGGAGGGGAGGTCTCTGCCCCGTCCATCCTCTGCCCCCCTCCCTGCCCCTCAGCCTGCCACCTGGCCAGGCACCTCCCACACGGGACATTATCGTCCCCAACTCACCCTCCCTCGGCCTCTGGATGTCCCCCTGGGCCGCCCCAAGCCCACGCTGCCTCGCTTCCTGTCTCTAACACCAGCGGCGACTCGCACAGACTCAGCTTGGTCATGGCTCCTTCCTGCCACTCCGCGTCTGGTCACGCGTTGTCTGCAGACACACCTGCACTTTCCCAGAGCAGCGCCCCCACCCCAGCTCTGCAGTTCAGGAGGGCGCCTCTCCCTGCACAGAAGAGGCACAGGTCGGGTCGGTTCGACGGGGCAGCTCGGGGTGGGGGCCTCCCTTCTGCCCACAGGGGGTGGAGCAGAGCCAAGTGTGCCAAAGGGGCTCGGGGAGGCCTTCCGGGGACCCTGACCTTCCCCGTGGACTTGCTGTCCAGAGGATGCCACCTCTGTCTGGTCCGTGAAAGGTGAAGCCCTGCCAGGGCCCCCACCCGAGGGCCCCTCCAGCAGTCCGGGCTCTACCCTGGACGCCTGGCTCTGTGGGCTGCACCCCCTGCGCCCCAGCGAGTCCTCGGTTTGGCTCCCGCACTCACACCTCTACAACCAGGGTTGTCGTGCCCGGCGTGAACCGCAGACTGGCTGGGGGGAGGGTCCTGCCTCCCTGGGTGCCCTCTGGGAGCGCCTGCTGGCCGCTGCAGAGGACCAAGGGGCAGATGCACCACCGGGCCTGAGCCGGGTCGGCCTCGGAGCCTCCCCTCCGAGGTGGCATTTCTGTGCCAGGTGTGCACGCTGGTGTGGGTGGGCCTGAGCCTGTGCTCACATGGCAACGTCGGGGAGACCCCACACCGGCCCCGCTGGGGAAGGGCTGCTTCGGGGTGGACCTCCGTGCACAGCCTGGGTTCAGGGTGTTTCCAGATGGTCAAGGGCAGCCCCAGGCACCGGCTCAGCCCAAGCCGGTCCCATCAGGAAGAAGCCAAGCGATGGCGCAGATTCCTGCTTTCTTCACAGTGGCCTCCGGGGGCCCCAGGCAGACACCGCCCTGCCCCCAGGTGGGCCCGAACCTCCACCATGCCTCCTCTGTTCAAGAGGCCCCTCTGCGTCTGACCTGGGGGAGCCTTGGGGTCGGGGTGAAAGCCCTTCCTCTCCACGGCGTCTTCTGTGCAAGCCCAGTGGGGGCTCTGGTCCCCAGCAGGGGGCTGTGTGTCAGCGGCTGGGGGGTCCCTGCGTGCATAGCTACCCACCCCCGCCAGGCCTGGCTTTGGTCTCCTGCCGAAGGCTCAGCCAGACCCTCTGTCCCGTCCGTGGGCCTGGGCAGTGCCTGCTGCAGGTTCCGGGCACGCTCGGGGCGGACGTGGCTCCTATGCCTTCAAGGGCTACGTCGTTTTTAGGACTGGGATCTGGGTGGTCTCTGGTGTGGAGTGGGGGACTGCACAGGAGTCACTCTGAATGAAATGTCCCCTTGGAGACGGAGGAGGAGGGCCACCCTAGGGGCGCAGTGACAAGAGTCCACAGGACCCATTTTGAGAGAGGAGGAGCGGAGCTCAGACACCTCCCGTTGCTCGCTCGGGGCTGGGCAGCCGTGAGCGTCCAGGGCAGATGTGCGTCTGGTCCGGGCGGCGTCCAGAGGGCTGCCTGGAACATGGCAGGCGCGTGAAGGACTTTGACAGCATCACTCTGCCCAGACCTGACCCGCTGCTGGCGGGGCCTCCTGGCATCTGGTCCGGAGAGAGCCGCGCTGTCCACCGCAGCTCCGGGGGCACCAGGCCGAGGGTCCGCACCCCTCAGCACAGGGTTCCCTGCGGCCAGCCAGACCTCCGCGCCCTCCTCCTGTGCCCACCCTGCCTTGCCTTGGGGGCTGTCATCCTGAGCACTGGGCACAGACACGGCCCAGCCCCGTCCCCAGGAGCCCACCGGACCCAGGGATGGGGGGAGGTGTGCGACAGGGAAACAAGCCCTCCCACGGTGCAGCCCCTGGGTTTGCTGGGCACAGATGGGATGCGGCGGGGACACTTTCTCCTGGGTGAGGTAGGGGGCGCTGTTCTCGCCTGGAAGAAGGTTGCAGACAAGCCTGTGGACAAGCCTTCCCAGGCTTACCGTAGATTTTTAGTGTCTCCTTGTTGTTGTGTGCTTGTGCCAGGGATGGCTTTTATACATATTTTTAAGCTAGATTATTATGTACTTACCAATTTATAATTTTTATATTTCCTTGGCAACACAAACAACCAAACCCCCCAAATCCCCACTGTCTTTGTCCTTTTGCTCTCCAGCCAGAAAGGCGGTGTGTGGCACGGTGAGCCGGGCGAGCCGGTGCGACGCAGACTCCACCGAGGAGTCACGGGAGGAGATGCGGGCCCTGGCCGGGTCGGTTTGTCGGTGAGAGCATCGCGCCGACACACCGCCGCCGCAGGTTCGATCCCTGGTCAGGGCACGTGTGAGAACTGACTGATGAATGCGTCAGTAAGTAGCACAACGAAATGATGTTTCTCTCTGTCTTTTGTTCTTTCTAAAATAAAAATAAGTAAAAAAGTTAAACAATAACACGAGGCATCGTTGCACGTGTCCATCAGTGGGTGGGCCGAGGACACCTCGTTTCCTGGGCCCGGGCCCCCGCTCCGGCCTGCAGCCCCCTGGGGTGTTCTCCCCGGCAGCTCACCCACCCACCCAGCCGCACCTGTGAGCCTTGTGTTTACAAACAGCCTGTCTCCTGGAAATAAATCTTTGCGCTTTCCCTAGGAAATATAGTCTATAAATCACCGTGACATTTGCGGTGAGGATCGCGTGCTCCGCTGTGGCCCCCGCTCTCGCCTCAGCGTCTGGGCAGCCGCCAGCCCAGCCAGGCCGGATGATGGAGGGCCGGTCAGTTAAAGACGACATCGCTGGCCGCTCCAAATGTCAGCTCTGTCCCTGCGGAAATGACCTGGCACTGCAGCGGGGGGAGGAGGACTCCTTGAAAAGTTGAGTGGGGTCCGTGGCCCCCACCCCGCCCATCCCAGCTGACAATGCCCCCGATGTCACCGGCTGCCTGTGCTTTTTACACAGCCTGGGGGCCAGTCCCCCGCGTCCCCTTGGCCGGGTTTGGACCCCAGGTGTTTGGTCAAACACCCGCCTGGACCTTGTGAAGGTATTTTGAGATGCGATAAACATTCGGGTTTCGGGCAAAGCGGCTCGCCCTCCGTGATGCGGGTGGGCCTCGCCCAACCAGCCGAAGGCTTCAGAGGAAAAGCGGAGGTGGCCAGACGCGGGGCCTCTGACTCACGGTGACGCAGCCCCTCCCGCCGCCCCGCGGCCTGCAGCCTCGTGGGCCCCACGTGTGCATGGCCCGGTCTGCGCCTCTGTGTGTGTCCTGGCATCCACTTCTCCGGGGGACACCGGCGGCCACCAGAAAACGGAGAGGCACGTGGAAAACGCCCGAAGGAAGACATGAGCCCACCACCCAGCCTGACTTTCGGGGCCTCCAACGGACGGACGTGCAGAAGACAGGTTCCTCTGGACCCTCCTGACCTGCCCACCTCGGAGGCGGTGTTGCTCAGAGGCTGTGGCTGGAGGGCGGGGGGCCGAGGGCCGGCCGCCCGCCGTGGGACAGGCAGGGCTCAGATCGGGACGGCGGCGGAGGCTGGGGCGGGGCGCACGGCAGCAGAGCGGCCTGGCAGGTCCCTTCGCGCAGAAACACGTCTCCTCAGATGTGTGGCTTTGGAAGAGGAGCAGATGAAGGAGGGAGGTGGACGCTGGTCCCCAGCGTCCGGGAGGGGGGGGCGCCGGTGGAAGCGCAGATGCTCGCCTGGGAAGGTGTCCATGAGAACGACCACGCGGACCTTTCTGGAAACCTGGAGATCTTCCCAAGAAAGAGAAAGAGCAAAGAAAAAAGAGCCAATTAAACATCGTCCACAGTGGGGGACTACACGTGTGAGTATATGCATGTGACACATGTAACACACATGCACACACATGCCATGTGACGGTGACAGAGTGGGGACAAACATGTGGACCCTATTGCCAGAGAGCACATAGAAACACGGGCGTAATTCAAATACAAGATGTTCGGCTTCCTGATTGACTGGAAGAAATAGTCAGCCGCATGCAAGAAACCTGCCTACAGGGAGGAGATGAAAATACTAAAAAGTACAGGCCCCAGGAAGGACGCAGAGAAGGAGAGAAAGCCTGGGCCGTAGACCACGCTGAACGTAAAAAGGAACATGCGGGCCTTGCAGCCCCAAGGCTGGGGTTCGACCGGCAGGCGGAAGAGTTTGAAGTGGGGGGGCTGACGCGGGGCTGTCGGCGTCGGCGGTGAGCACGCCCCCCACGACCCAGAAGCCGTCTGCAGAGCGGACCGTGCGGGAGCCCTGAGGGGACACAGACAGCAGGCCCTCGGCACAGAGGACTGGGCCACGGTCTCTGGGTCCAGGGCGGAGAGCAGGTGGACGCTCCGCAGGGAGGGGACAGAAGACGCGAGTGCCACAGTCAGGGAGGCGGGCCCTGTGGCCTGTGCCGAGCTCGGAACTCTGGGTGCGTCTGCCTTGGAAAGCACATGAAAAATGCGCCCCACGCACCGCGTCTTCTGCGACAAAGAGAATCTTGGTAGATTCCCACACACAGGAATGACCCACCAGCATCCTCCTCCCACGGCTGCACGGCCAGAGGCCAGTTCCAGCGCTAACCACACCGAACTTCAAGAAACGCGCTCTTACGCAGCTCTCGGAACCAAGGCAGACCGTGCAATAAAACTGCAGAATTTCCTGAAAATAACGATAGCAAAATGAGACTCTACAGCACGCAGTTAAAGCAGTTATAAAAGAACAACTGCAGCTTAAAAAATGGGTATCGGTAAAAAGGGGAATATAAAAATCAATGAAGCCCAAACGCAGAAAGTTAGGAAAGGAGCAACAGAGTAAATCTGGGGAAAGTGGGAAAAGGAGGAGACAAAAGTGCCAAAGAGCTAGAACACAAGCCACGGAACCAGTAAACCCACCCGGTGTCTGGCCCGGGACAGAGGGGGGGTGGCACAGGTGCCGGTGGGGGGGGGCGGGGAGACGGGACAGAGTTAGGTAGGGGACGGGGAGACCTGCGCCAGCCAATCCACAGGAATTTACTTTTGAAGGATCGGATTAGTTTGTGAAGCTGTATGCAAATGCCATCGAGTGCCATGATGAGATAAATCAGGGTCTCGGAAAGGGCAGAGAGCCCGCACTGACACCCCCATGTAAGAGAGGAAGTGCGAACAGGCGGCTCCCGTGGAAAAAACGCGGGAGGTGGGTAAACCTTCTGCGTGCCATTTCCGTGGGGAACTCTCCCAAGTTTTAATTAGATCAATTAATAGCAATGCTGCTTCCTTGCAGAGCCTGAGAAAAGATGGAAAACTTCCAGATTCTTCCTAGGAAGAGAGTAAAGCCCCCGTCACCTGACAGAGCTTTTATTAAAACACCAGGCTTCTGACCAACCTCACGATGACCACAGACACTCGGGCACCTTAGTTAAAACACTATTCGACATCGGCCAGGGACGTGCCCTGTGGTGGTTTCATCAGGAGCTGGGAGGAGCCGGTTTAATGCTAGAAAACATATTAATACAATCTATCACATGGAGCTAAGCAAGGGCGTCTCATTATTTCAAAAACAGAACCGACTTTTTACCTAATGAAACACATTCATGTTAAAAAACTCCCGATACAGGGGCAGTTTCTGTGTCCAAAAGTTAGTGCGCAGCCCAGTGGGCAAACCTGGCGTCCTTCAGGCAAGAACAGGAGGGTCCAGGGACGCCCCACGCTCCCTGAGGCCACTGAGGACTGAGCTGAAGCTGTCAGACCGGGCCACCGGCCGGGCAGAGGAATTACAGGTGTGGGAACTGGGGAAGACGAGGAGAGAGTAAAACCACTTCTGTTTGCAGATGATAAAACGATGAACCGTGAAAACACCTCCGAACCAAAGCAAAAACTATTCCCAAAAAAGACTGTACTAAAGCTCATATTATAAAATCAACACTTACAGGTCAGCGAGGACCTGCGCTTCTGGGATGACCGAGTAGTTCTCTGCGTCCTGAGACCGAAGCCCCTGGGCGTTACTTGTGAAGCAAATGGAAGTCTCTGGGAGGGGAGGGGAGCTGGCGGGCTGACGAGGGGACCCAAGGAATGACCAGGGCGAGCCCCCGGGTGTTTTATTGTTGCCTCCTGTCGGGATGGCCAGAAAGTGCGTTTGGTTTTTCCCGGAAGACGGCTTCAGCAGTGCTCAGCTGTCTTTAACTCCGTTTGAAACAACTTCGTTAGATTGTACAGTGACAGCTGTCCTGTCCATGCGCATTTAAAAAGCAGCAAAATGGGCAAATTTCTGTGCAGCCATTTTAATATCGGAGATGGAGGAAGACAGGCAACATTTGGATGTAATACGCTTTATTATCTGAAGGAATGTAAACATGCAACAGAAATGCAGTAAGAGAAGGGACCGTGACCCATCAGATGTGTCAAAAGCGGTTTGTGAAGTTTCTTGGTGTGATTGACATTGAGGCCAGAAAATTCTTTGCCCTGGGCTGCCGTGGGCATCGGGAGGTGCCGGGCAGCGGCCCAGCCTCTACACACTGGGGGTGGGTAGCGGGAGAGAGCCGACGTCCTCCCAATATCCGAGTCAGTCGTTACTGGTGAAAATGAAAACTGTGCTTCTGTTTTATGGGAGAAGCCTTACGGACCTTCTGGCCAGCGCAGTACATCCTGGACTCAGGCCGGAGGGGACAGGTGACCTGCAAGTGTGCTGGGTGTGGCCGCCACAGCCCCAGTGCCGGTGGCCCGGGAGCCTGCTCTCTGGGGCTGAAGGGCAGGAGAGAGGGGAAGCTTCCCGACACTCGCCCTCCTCCTCCCGGAGATGGCTGGGGAGAGCCCTGTGGCCCGGCCGGGTCCCACCAGGGAGGCCACCCCCACTCCGTGGCGAGGAGCCCCACCCAGGGCGTCAGCAGAGATCTGTGGGAGCTGGAGTCCCACGCCCTTGGTGGCCCCAAGGGGCCCACCCCGTGCTCAGGGTCCTGGAGGGGTAGCAGGGAACCTGACTTCTCCACAGACCCCCACCTGGCAGAGATGAAAAACAAATTGGGGGGGGACAGCGCCCGCCCTTTCCCTCTGGGGCCCCGTGAGGGCAGCTGGGCGCATCCCGGGCAGACCAGCCCCCTGGCACAGCCCCCACAGGGCCCCGGCTCAGGTATCGGTTGTGCGCCTGCCCGGTAACCACCCTCTGGTCAGTGATGGGCCGCAGCAGTGGCGGGTCCCGGGAGATGATGCCGGGCGATGACCCCTGGAGAGGAGCTGGCGTGACTCGGTGTTCAGTGAGCCGCCGGCCCCGGGCGGTTTGCACAGACCAGGGGGCACATGGACCACCACCACCTGTGGGCACACCCGCAGCTGAAGTACGGGACGGGGCGGGGAGCCCCGGAGCCCAGCCACCCGTGGGTGCGTACACACACACACACACACACACACACACACACGGGCACAGCTCACCACTCTCCCCTGCACTTCTCTTTATCTTCCCTTCCCCCAGGCTTGCTGCTCTCTCTCTCTCTCTCTCTCAAGCCTTTATTCTTGGGTCTCTTTCAGTCTCTGCCCCCCCTTGTCTCCCTCCCTCTCCCTCCCGTGACTCCCACGTTCCCTCCTCCTGTGGCCCCACCACTGGCCCCACACTTCACACTCAACGTTGCGTTTCTACCGTGTCTGTTCCACGTTCAGGTGCACGAGGTCTAACCAGTGTGTGACAGGTGCCTCGTTCCCGGGGCAGCAGGGACTGCAGTCTGGGAGCAACAGGCCCCACTGCGTGGCACGTGTGTTTGTGGCGTGTGTTCGCATCGCTGTGCGTGTTTGCAGGGCGACGGAATGGTCTCACGCTCTGTTCCTGAAAACCCACGCCTGGGGTCGGCCGGCGAGTGAACCTGCAATACCAACACGTCGGGTTTCAGCTGGAAATCACTCCTCAGACCCACGGTGGGGATGATTCAAACTAGGCCGAAAAGATCAAGATGAAATAAAATCCGCCATCTTAATTATTGTCCAGAGTCCCGGTCAGGGGTGTTGAGGGCATCCACATGGCCGTGTGGCCGTCACCGGTGTCATCGCCAGAACCTCCCACCTTCCACGCGGACACTCTGTCCCCGTCAGATGCAAACCCCTCCCCCTGCCCCAGCCTTGGCACCGCCATCTCCTTCCTGTCTCTGCAGATGTGACCCCCCAGGGGCCTCTCGTAGGTGGAACCGCTGGCTTGTGCCACTGCGAGTGATGTCCTCAAGGTCCCCCCACGTCGCTGCAGACGACAGAGTGTCCTTCCTTGTTCAGGCCGAGTCCTGTTCTGTTGATCGCATGGACCACGCGTGTTCATCCGTCACCTGCCGACGGACACCTGGGCCGTTCCCACCTCTTGGCCACGAGAATGGGCTGCTGTGGACATGGGTGTGCAAATCTCTGGTCAAGACCCCCTTTCAGTTCTCCAGGGTGTGTCCCTGGAAGTGGAATCAGTGGGTGGTACCAGAGCCCCTCTCCTTCCCCCACCCCCGACCATGTGCCGCACGCCAGGGCCCCTGCCTCTGCGCCCGCACGGCCACCCTCGGCTTGGTGGCAGTCACGGCCGTGGGTGAGAGCCGACGTCTCCCAGTTTGGCTCTGCGTCTCCCCGGGGGCGGGTGGACCCCCGTATGCCTTGCGTGAGGAAATGTCCATTCAAGTTAAGAACCACGTCTGAATCGATTCGGGTTTTGTTGCCCAGGTGTAGCTCCCTGCGAACAGCTGCCCACCCTCGGCCCCCCCCCCCCCGGCCTGTTCCGGGCGTCGGCCTCTCCCCGCTGTGCCGGGCCGGTGTTCTCCGCGTGCCCCGGCGGCCTTTCCTCTCTGTGGAGCGCACCTCCCCGTGAGCTCTGCCCCAATTTAAGAGTTTATGTGTAGCCATCACAGTCAGGACTGCGTGGTTAGCAGAGACAGATCAATGGAGCAAAGCAGAGGATCCATAAATAAGCACCAATGTGCCCGCTGATTTCTAACTAAAGGCTGAAGCAGTTTAATAAAGGAAGGCGCCTTTCGACAGTGATGGCGGAGGGACGGGGCATCCACGGGCAGAGCCCAGACCCGACCGAGCCCCCAACAGCAAAGCGCCCACTTGATCTGACTCTCACATTTTACATAAAAATTAACTCGAGATGCATCACAGATTTAGATGTAAAGTATAAAACGTACAGATAAAACGTAGGAAAAATCGTCAGGACCCAGGACCCGGCCGGAGTCCCACGCTTGGCACCACAGCACACGCCACAGCGGGGTCGCCGACAGGCTGGGGCTCGCCGGAACCAGAGCAAAACCAAAGGAAACCAGCTTCCGCTTTGTGGAAGAGCGGGGTGGGAGGGTGAGGAGAGAAAGGCCACAGAGTTGGAGGAGATGTTTGCCAACCGCGTGTCTGATAAGGGACTGGCACTTAGAGTATATAAAGAACTCTCAAAACTCCAACAGGAAAAAAAATCCTGTTAGAAAGTGAGCAGGAGTCATGGAGATGTACTTCATGAAAGAGGGCATTGCGACAGCCGACAGACACGTGAGAGGTGGTCCCCAGCAGCCACCGCTGGAGGAGGGTAAGTGAAATGAGGTCCCACCGCCCACCTGCCGGTGCAGCGGCGGGAGTGGAAACCCCTGAGGCACCGATGCCGGCGAGGCTGCCGGAGACGGGGCCCCGCGCGCAGCGCTGGTCGGAGCCCCCGCGGACCCAGCCTCCCTGGAAGGCGGTTGGGCAGGTTCTTAGAGAACGAAGTGTGTAACTCCCACTAACACGTGGCCCGGCAATTTCACCCACGCGTGTCCGTGTCCACAGGTGAAGCCGCTCTCTCCCTGATGGTCCCGAACAAGAGACGGCCCAGGGAGGCTTCCCGGTCCCTCCGCGCCTAGGAAGTCCACCCAGAAACGAGAAGGGACCACCTCCCGGTCCCCGCGCCGACCTGGAGGGCCCCTGGGGGCTACATAAGTGAGAAGGGCCGGACTGCACAGGGCGTGGACGGTCTGGGCCCTTTTCTAGAACCTCGTTCCGCAATCAGAGTCAGGTGGTTAAGGAGGGCTGGGGTCCAGGAAAGAGGGCGCGCCTGTGCGTGGGCCCTGTGGGGTCCTCGGGTGGCGGAGGTACTCTGTGTCCTGAAGACCCCGTCAGCAGCACCCCGGCGGGGGTTACCTTGCACCCCGCACTTTTTTACACTGAGCGTATTGTGCAGAGAGTTTTGGGACCCTCAGCAAAGGGAACACGAGCTCTCTGTGCCGTTTCCCACAACTTCATGTGGGCCTCTGTCTGCCTCAGAATAGAAAGTTCCGCTAAAAACACAAAGGGAAGGAGTCAGTAATTTCTCTGTGAATAGGTCTGTCACAGTCTCACAAGTCCCCCCAAAGCCCCCACTCAAAGCAGCAGATGGCATTGCTCGGTTTCCAGGGCCCAGAATGTGGTCACGCTCTCGGGGACCCCGGCTCGGCACCTCTCACGATGCTGCCATCAGGAGTCACTGGTAGGCGTGACGGGCTCTCAGATCCACTGCCGAGGTCCCTCACGTGGCTGCTGGCTGGCATCGTGTCTTCCCTGCATGCTGGTAACTTCCGTGGCAGGTTCCTGTCACGTGGGGCTCTCCATGTGGAAGCTTGGGATGTGGGCACTGGCTTCCCCAGAGCAAGTGAGCGAGGGCCGGAGAGAGAGAGAGAGAGAGAGAGAGTGTGTCCAGGACAGAAGGCAAAGCCTGTTTGGGACGTAACCTTCGTCAGCCTTTTCCATCTTGGATTCACCAGAAGCGAGTCACTGGGCCCAGGCCACGCGCCAGAGAGGGGACAGAGCAGGGGATGGTCCCGAGTGACCATCCCCTGCCCACCCCTGCACACACACACACACGGTCACCACACTTGCCTCCACACACCCACCACCACACACACTCACACACTTGCCCACTCACACTCCCGCACACATCTCTGCTGGCAATAAAGTTAACGAGGATCGTCGAGGGTTCTACCAGGTAGAGGACAAAGCCCTCTTTAAAGATGCTCAGGATAAACGCGGACGAAAGGAGACATACCATGTTCTTAGACACAAAGCCTTAAGCGCAGCTTCGTTGGGTCAAGTGCGCCTTTACAACGATCTCCATAAAAATGCAATTTTCCCGAGATCTGAGTGACTGGGATCTGAGTGACTGGGTCGTGCGTTCCAGTAGGAAAACGTCGTTGGCCCGAGCAGCTGGGAGCAACTAGCTCAGCTTGGAAAAAAAATAACCATAAGAGGGTGCCAGCCGTACAAAATGGGAAGATTTTTCTAGAAACAGAGACTAAAACACCACAATCTGAAAGGAACATGAGAAAAATGGGCAAAACACGTGAATGAATAACAGGCCCGTAAACGTGGGAGAAGAGGCTCGGTCTGACGGAAGGAAAACCGTAGATCGAAGCCACGCTGAGCTCTCTGTGCTCAAGGTCAGGGGCCAAAGCCCGAAGGTGGGGCCCTCGGGGACAGGTGCATCCCTGGGGCACCCAGGCTGCAGGGTGGCTTGGCCCTGGGGGCGGGCGGGCGGCCCTGGGCAAGGGGGTGGGGGGCCTTGGGACCCGTTTGCACAAAGTAGAGGGGATGCGGCAGGATGGGGAGCGGGGAGGGTTTGAGGCCTCCCTCCGTGCGGCCCTGTGTCTGGGGAGTGGGGACCCCGCCCTGGGTTCCAGACCCCACCGAGGCCCCAGAGCTCCCGTGTAGTTGCCATGCTGGTCCATGCCGGATGCCCGACACCAAAGCGTGCTGCACGCGTAGAGCTCACTCTCTGGCTCCCCAACATGCGTGGCAGTCAGGGTGACGTCCGCTCCCGTCTGTCGCCAGCAAAGTGCCTGATGTGATGCCCCCCCAACCCCCCCGAAAGAACTGGTTCAGCGTCTGCGCGCAGGCCCCTCTATTTGTCATTCTGGGGGCGTGGCAACGCCCAGATGCCTTTGGCCCCTCCCCCGGCGCGGTCTTGCTAGGCCCCCAGAGCTGCAGACTGGGGAGCGGGGGAGAGGACGGCGGACAAGCCTCGGACCGCACCCACCCCGCTGGGACCCTCGGGGCTGCCTGTTTCTCCGTGTTCCCCTGGCCGGGGCGATCTGGCCGTAAACCGGTCGGCAGGGCCATGCCCAGAGCCCGAGGTGGTGCAGGGAGCACCGTCCCATCCGGGGAGGGCAGAGGGGCCCAGGACCACCAGCAGGCCTGGCCGGAGCTGAGGGAGGCGGTTGGAACACGCCAGGCAGAGCCCGTGAGCCCAGAGACAATGCAGAGAGGCCCGAGGCCCTGCGCTGGCCCACAGGCTCTGCGGGGCCAGGCGGCTGCCGAGCTGCAGGGATGTCTGTGTGAGGCCTTCACTCAGCGGCGGGCGAGGCTTCCGGCCAGTGGGCAGCCTGGGGCGGGCCGTGGGACCGAGGGGACTGGAAGAAGGGACGGCACAACTGAGGAGCAGCCGGCCTGGCTCGGTGCGAACCCACTGCGGGCCCTGTGCTTCTTCTGCTGCTGGGTGTTATTTTGGACAAATTGTCACCGTGGCCTCACTGTCCCTTCTGGGAAGGTGAGCGCCGTCTCAGATGCTGCTGAGTCTGCCTCTGTTCATACCCTTTCTTTTCAACCGGCCGGGCAGACCCGCCCTCATCCGGGTGGTGCCCCTGCTGTGCGACCCACCGGACCCTCGGGCGCCTGGCAGGGCAGGACCGTCACCTGGTTTCCTTGATGTGTGTGTGAACATGGTCCCACTGTGTGCTGGGCACTGCTGAAGGTGCCCAGATGCAGCACAGTCAGGCAAGGCCTGGGCCAGAAGGCGGGGAGGGGACAGAAACGCAAAAATAGGTGGACGTGTTTACACACGTGTGTGGTGAACGCGGGTGAGAGAGACCCGCCGTCAGCGTGGTGGGTAGGGATGCCATTTCCACTGTGCCTGGGGGGCGGGGAGGGACCTGCCGTTCAGGGCGGGCGCCTCCAGGGTGTTGTGGCTGCAGCGGCAACGCCTGCCCACCCTCGGGAGGGACTGCTGGTGTGGGGCTCCGTGCAGGAAGTTTGCTGAGGGAAGGGGCGGGGTTGAAACAGGCCGGAGAAGAGGGCGTGGGCCGGGCCTCGGAGAAGCTTGGAGGCCACACTTGCCACGTTGCATCTGATGTGCGGTGCGGTGGAAACCACTGTCGCGCTGTGCGCATGGCAGTCACACGCCAGGCGGAGGGCAGGTAGCAGAGACGCCAGGGGCCGGACACGAGGCCGGTCAGGAGTCTACAGCCACCCGAGCAGCCGAGAGGCACTGGGACCACTGAGGTGGCCTGAAGGCCCAGGGCGTGGTCAGTCGGCTTGTGGGTGGTGATGCTACAGCCGGTGGGACCTGCTAGCTCTTGGGCACATGGCTCAGGGAAGTGGGAGGTCCCAAGGTTGCACGTGCTTGTTGGTTTCACGGACCCCTGGGTGCAGATCAGCGGCATCTGCAAGGACGGGTAGGCCAAGTGGGGCACAGGACGGGGCCTGGCGTGTGTGTCCCGGGACAGCATGTCGAGGGAACATGGAGGGGGAAGGGACCAAGGTTGGGAAACACTTTGAAAGTCCCACCTCGAGGGAGGGTTTGGGAAGGTGCTGGGTGGGGCATGGAGGCCGACCAGGGGTCCCCGCTGACTCCCAGGACACTGGGGCCCTGCGGCCTGCCCGGGGCTGGCGGCCGTGACCCAGGACTTGGGTCCTCCTGGCTCGGAAGCCTGTCCCCCGTTCCCTCATACACGGCGCGTCCTCACCGAGACTCAGCTGACATCGTGTTCACACCGAGGGCCTCCCCAGAGCAGCTATGGGGACCCAGCTGCGGCCCGATGGCCCCGGCTGGCCCAGCCCAGGCTGCTCACAGGAGACCCTTTGAGGAGGGAGGCCCCAGGGAGGGGCGGCTGTGCAGGTCATTCTCAGGAGGAGGCACAGCGCAGGCTGGAAGAATTCAGCGCAGGAGCAATTTCCTCTGCCGTCCCCGAGGGCAGCCAGCCAGCCCCAAGGTCCCCTGTCACAATGGCAGTTCATGAGTCTGAGGCAATTTGGCATGTTAAGGAATGGCTGGTGTGATGGAGAAAGCCAGGGAGTCTGAGATCTGTGTCCAGTCCTGCAATTTGCAGCTAGTTAGTCTCGGAAGAGCCGCTTTATTTTGGCCAAAATCTATTTGTGGAGAAGAACCCAATGCTCACGCAGCAAGGCTGCTACAGTGATGGGGGACCATGCTGAGCAGAGAACAGCATCTGTGAGCGGACTGGCAGGTGGTCACACACAGCAAACCTGTCTGATGGTGCCGATGATGGCGACGGTGATGGTGGTGATGAGGACGGTGATGGTGATGGTGGTGGTGATGATGGTGATGGTGGTGATGATGGTGGTGATGATGGTGGTGGTGATGATGGTGGTGATGATGGTGATGGTGGTGATGAGGATGGTGGTGGTGATGATGGTGGTGATGATGGTGGTGATGGTGATGATGATGATGGTGGTGATGGTGGTGATGGTGGTGATGAGGATGGTGATGGTGGTGATGATGGTGATGGTGATGGTGGTGATGATGGTGATGGTGATGGTGGTGATGATGGTGATGGTGGTGGTGATGGTGGTGATGATGGCGATGGTGGTGGTGATGGTGGTGATGATGGTGATGGTGATGGTGATGGTGGTGATGATGGTGGTGATGATGGTGGTGATGATGGTGGTGGTGATGGTGGTGGTGATGATGGTGATGATGGTGGTGATGGTGGTGGTGATGGTGGTGATGATGGTGGTGATGGCGATGGTGGTGGTGATGGTGGTGGTGATGGTGGTGGTGATGATGGTGGTGATGATGGCGATGGTGGTGGTGATGGTGGTGGTGATGGTGGTGATGATGGTGGTGATGATCATGGCGATGGTGGTAGTGATGGTGGTGGTGATGATGGTGGTAATGATGGTGATGGTGGTGATGATGGCGATGGTGGTGGTGATGGTGGTGATGATGGTGGTGATGGCGATGGTGGTGGTGATGGTGGTGATGGTGATGATGGTGGTGATGAGGATGGTGTCGACGGTGGTGATCAATAGGATGAAGTTAATGAGAGCGAGCACAGTTTGGCAGGCATCCTAACCCCCAGGGGAGCCGTAGATCGGTTCCGACATTTCGGAGGTGCCAGCACTTCTCGCCTCGGCGTGAGAAGCCTTTTCTGCACTCGCCCGAGTTAATGCTCCTTTGGGTGTGAACATACCTCCCCGTGCCAAACACGTCAGCGAGATGGGAAGTGCAGTCAAACATCGGACGTGCCCAGACTGCAGATGCGGCGACACCCTGCCCACGGACCGCCCGCGTGTGTGACAGAGACCGTCTCCAGCTTTCGCTCTGTCGTTTGGCATGGTGCCGATCGGGCACTGCAATAATAGCTATTGAGAGTTGTGAATGTGCAGCAGACACTTGAAAAGAATTCAAGGAGATGGCACATTGTCGCTGGAATCTGATGCATTAGGAGGAAGTGCAGGCAGAGGCCGCTGCTGCACGCGGGGCTGAGAGGTCGGGCGGGACGCGGCCTCCCTTCTGCACAGGCGTCTAGGTCTAAACACAGCTGTGTGTGGGCTGTGCTGTCGGGGGAAAGCTGTGGGGCTCTTGGCGGCGGCAGCTCCAAGATCCAGTGTGCTCTTTGGAGAGGTATCGGGCTCGGTTTGTTTGCCTGCGTCGCTTCCAGTCGTCTCCCCCGGCACACAGTGTGACTGCTCTGCTCCGTCCCAGGCAGGCAGAGGGGAGGGGACAGGGTGGGGCTTCCGGGAGACCTTGACTCTGAGCCGCCACCTGCCAGGGACCCCTGCCCTGGCACAGGTGTGCCGCGGGGCACTCATGCCAGAGCGCCTGCAGGCACACGGACACACCGGCCCCGTCCAGTGAGACTTTCTGGCCCGTTTGTGCAGAATACACATATCACCAGCAGGCCTGGGGCAGGGCTCAGTGATTTCAGCTTTTCCGGGACTATTCAGAATGGTCACAGGTGTGCTTCCGTGGGCTTTCAGTGGTGTGTTTGCGGAGCTGCTCAATGAAAAGCCCCTTAAAGAGGGTCCGGTGAGTCACGCTCTGAGCAGAGGCCGGGGTGCGAAGTGACCTCCCCAAGTGCTGGTTCTCCTCTCTGCCCGCCTCCGCCTCCACAAGGCCTGGCCCGCCAGACACGACCGGGTGGGCTCTCAATGGTGAGCGGTGGGCGGCCGCGCTGCCATCTGTGCGTGTGGACGCGGCTGCTTCCGGTTGGGAACCTTGGCACCGGGTCAGCCTGACTCTGCCGGGCTCGGAGGAAACCCGGCCCTGTGGGTGAGCGGGTGGTGGGGGCTGGCGGGGGTCCCCAGGATGCCTGGAAGCCACATGACCGGCCACCCCCGGTGGGCAGCAGGACCTCGTCTGCCGGCGTTAGGGACGGCCTGGGGCAGCTCTTCTGTGAATCTCTCGAGAGTAAATCCCCTCGACACAGAACCGAGGGCTCCCCGAGTGCCTTCTGTAGGGAGTCTACGGACTGCTGCGTGGACGGACTCGGACGAGGCTGGGGGTCACCGTGCAAGCCTGTGAGACGGGGCCCCAGCGAGAGGCTGCGGGTGGGCTCGGTGGTGGGACTGGTGGGGACGAGGAGCGGGGCTGGGGTGGCGGGGGACACGGGGGACCCTGGGGTGGAGCCGGGCAGTTGGGCGGGAGCCGAGCTCCCTGGCTTCAGCCTCTGCCGGGACATAGCCTGTGTCACCACGGTGCTGTGGTCCGTCCCTGTCCACACGCTGAGGTGCAGGCGGCAGCTGCCGGGACCGTAGCCGAGCCCGTCCAGGGCTGGCAGGGTGCGGAGCTCCGGCTCACTCCCAGCTGGCTGCTTGTGGAATGTGTCCTTTATAGTAAACGGGTAATAGTAAGTAAATAGTTGTCCTGAGTTCTGTGAGGTGTTCTAGCAAGTGATAAAACCTCAGGAGGGGCCACGGCAGCCCCGGCTCATAGCCACTGGACAGAAGTGCAGCTGGGACGAGGGCCCTGTGACGGCTCTGGGGGGGAGTGTCAGGATCCAGTGGGACAGTAGGACACCCAGCTGGTGCCTGGGGCTGGAGGAGTGGTCGGCTGGGGAAAAGCCACACGCCCGGGGCCAAAGGGTGCTGGTGCCTCACAGCGTTGCAGTACCAAGTCTCGCACAGCTCCGTGCAGTGACAGGGGACACCGCCAACCTGCCACTGTTTGGAAAGATGCAGCCTTGTGAGGCCCCCTCCGGGCCCCTCCCACCACCAAAGTCCCCCTGGAACCCTTGTGAGAATGTGGAGCCCACACAGGACTCTATCTGTGGTGGCCAGAGGTGGCAGTGACCGTGCCCCGAACACTTCAGGGATTAAACACTCGTTAAAAGTCGTCTCTGCCCAGGACCCTGCGCTGGGCACCACAGGCGCAGAGAGAGGGCAGGACATGATCTTCCAGGGGAGATTCCACTCGTCACTCCGACGTCGAGTGCGCGCCGCGTGTCCTGTCCCGTGCTGGGTGCGGAGGTGCCGGGTGGCTCACGGAGCTTCATGACCAAGCTTTACCTGAGCACACCACCCCCACCAGTTAACATCCCCCTCCTTTCTTTTCTGTCTCCGGTTTTGTTCCTTAATGAGCAGAGTTTGGCTATTAATAACCACCAAGGACATCACCTGTGTGTCCTGGGTTGTATGTAAAGGGCGTTGCTCCCGGGAGAGGCTTAGCGCCTTCGAAGTGAAGCACAGTGTCCCGGGAAGGAAACCAACTCATCCACAGGGTCCCTCGAGTTTCCTCCCGGTTCTACCAAAGATGGCGTAAAATGTTGTTGTGGTGTGCGGACCGATACTGGACAGTGGTGATGATGATGACGATAGTGATGATGGTGGTGTTGGTGGTGACGAGGATGATGATGAGGAAGATGGTGTTGATGAGGGTGATGTTGGCGATGACTGGCTCGCAGAAGAGACGGCCATGCCGGTGTGTTTGACTAGTAAGTTTTCAGGTGCTCAGAGGGACTGCTCTCCGAGCACAGTCTCGGGTCTCACGGTGGACGGCGGCCACCCCAGTCCCTTTCGCTTTACCTGAGACTGTGTCCTCACTGGGAGAAATTGGGCTAAAGGACGTGGCCTTGCTCCATGGTCACGGGCAACGGCAGCGCCTGGACGTGGAGGAGTGGACTGCACCCCGACTCTGTCCGAGGAAGCCACAGCCCACGCCCTGGACGCCCGGGGCGGAAACACCGCTTGTCGAATAGTGATGTCTGTCCCCCACCACTGTTTTCCTCTGGGTCTTGCTCCCCCCGTCCCCCCCCAGGAAGACAAAAAGTTAGTTGGGGGTCTTCCAGGCCATGGAAACGCCTGTCCGGGCAAGACAGAGCTTTGAGAACTCGCTGAGCGAAGGCACACACACACCTCCGTTCAAGCGGATTCGTGTAACTGAGACAGGCTCCCTGCCTCTGTCTCATTTTAGGTAAAGGAGGCAATCGAGGGGGAGGGGGCGCCGTCCTGAGACCCTCCTCAGCTGTGGTCTGCAAACGGGGCCCTGGGGGTGTGGGCCAGTCCTACCCGCCCCCCCCAAACAGGCTTCGCTCCCCGGCCCTTCCCCCCACACCGGGTTTGTTATTTCTTTATTGTTGCGGCAGATGACACTTGTCTTTTGTCACGAGTCCCACGCTTACACTGGTCTTCAGACCGCGGTGAAATAGAGTCAATCATCACCTCCACGGTTTTGCTGCGGTGCCTCTCCGTCCTCACCAGGATCACATTGCCGGAATCTTTGATATTCCGACACGTCCGTCTCCCTGTGATTTCTGAGTGCCAGTCTGGTGGAGAAAAGAGGACGTCTTTGAAGAGCTCGTCGGCCCGCTGTGTTGTCACGTGGAATGGAGTGATTCTTGGAGACCGAGCTGGTGGGGGAATCTGTCCCCTCACGAGCCCGGGGGCAGGCTTCCCGCACGCTCGGCGGGCTCTGGTGGGGTTACTGGCCGCCGCCTGGACGCGGCGCGAGTGTGCCCTGGCTTCTCCTCCCCCGGGACGTGGCAACGCTTTGCTCCTTCCCGAGGCTTCATTTCAGTCCGTGTGTCCTACGGGGTCTGTGGTTTGGTTCCCTCGCTCACCGACGCCGTCCGTGCCCATCAGGCCGCTTCCTGTGCTATTTCCTCAAAAGCCTGAAATCGTCAGTTGCATTGCATTTCATTCTCTTTTCCCAGAGTTGTGCACCTCACACCTCCTTCCTGCGGTGTCTGCCTGCCTTGTCGGAGTCACTCTTTGGGGGTTGGGGGCTCACACGCCGGTGAGGGTCCAGCTCCGCCACTGCCCCACTGCCTCGCCCCCTCCACGTGCCGGGCCCTGACGTGGAGGCCCGGAGATTCTGGGGTCCTTGACGGCAGCAATTTCCTGATGACCCCCACCCGCCCTTTGCCCCGGCCCCCTTTCCTTCCTCTGCTCTGTCTGCGTCTGACTTGAACCTCCTCCTGATTGCTGGAGACTCACTGGTCCCCATTTCCCTGGGTCTTTCCCGGTTTTTGCACAGAAAACCCCATGTCCTGGGACCCTGTTCGGTCCTGGGCGCATTGGGACGGTCGGTCAGCTGGTGCCAGGCGGACGGTTCCGGCTGAGTCCCGTGCAGGGGCCGGGCATGGTCGGGGTGCTCCGGGCCGGCTGGGTTCTTCTGGGCTCATGGTAAATCACCTCAGGGGTGAGGCTGTTGGCATCTGTGAGATTTGGGGGGCAGACAGGCCAGGAGCCGGCCCCTGCTTGGGGCCCCCAAAGCTTCTCAGCCCCAGCTCCCGTCCACCTGTTTCTCTTCTTCCTCCTTCTGGAAACAGGTTTTTGGTTTTTTTAAAATTTTGTAGAATGAGATTTTATAGCCCTAGGCTTCCTGCCTAAATTAACAGCATCCATATGGTTTTTGCACTTAAAATACGCCAGTTCCTACAACTCCAAAAGACATTTTTCTTAAGGTTTTGATATTTACTACGGTTTAAATTGTATTTCTCTCCTAAGCCACCACACCCTCCTCCTCTCCAGGGAGCTGCTCGCTCTGCTGGGTGCGCCCGGCACATCGGGAGTCCGGTCCCCGCGGCAGAGTCTCCGGCCTCTCGCTCTCCCCTGCCCCCTTCCACGCACGGAGGGCCGGGAAGGAGCCGGGGCCTGGCGAAGGGCGGCAGGTGGCGTGGTGGTTCTGGCGGCCACGTCACGGTGACACGGCGGGAATGGCGGGGACGGCCAGCTGGACACTGCGGGCGTTGACGGCTTCTTTTCCTGGTGGAAACTGTCGGACGTGCCTGCGACCATGGGCCCACAGGCCTGGTGGGCCGCCCGACAAAGCCTGAGAAGGGAGCCTGGGAGGAAGCCCAGTGTCTGGCCGGTGCCGGACGATGGAGTGACCTGCAGAGGTCACAGCGGGAGTGGCCCCCCCACCTGGTACACGGAGGCCCTGCTCTCTCGGGTGCCCCAATTCGGTTTAATTTTACGGAGAGGGATTAAGCTTCTGCAGGGGTCTTCTGTCACAGGGTCCCGAATAAATCAACAGGCGAGGAGCTGGGTGGGCCGTCCAGTTGGGCCGGGCCCCGCAGCTAATGAAACCGTACACTGCGTGATCGATTAGGGGACTGTTTGCAAAAGGTCAATTAGTTTGTTTTTCTTGGTGTCCGACTATGGCGGCACACACCCCGGCCGCCAACGCGGTTTTCTGAGGACCTTTGCCCTGTGACACTCCCGGCCCCGAACTCAGATTCCAGGGCCCTAGCGAGGGGGCAGGCGGTCCGCGCAGGGGCAGGGAGGGCCCCAGGCCCTGACGCCTTTGCCGCCCCGGGCCCCCAGGCTCAGCTCCACGGGCCCCCGCTCTCCCGCCCCATCTAACGTGGGAGGTTTCGTTCCGCACGTTCCTACCCGACACTCGCCTGGATGAACTGAGGGCCTCGCGATGCCCCAGCACCGCAGGCCACGGGGCCGCTGCCTGGTTCTCGTCTCTGCTGCTAACGGGGGTGTGGCCCCCGCCATGTGTGGCGCCCCATGGGGGGAGACCGTGCTGCCCAGACCCTGTGGACCCACTTCACGCTCCCAGCCACCTGGGGCCGCTCCAGGCCTTGGCGTGGGAGGTGGCCGTGCCCACAGAGTAGCCGTGATGGGGGCAGGGGCAGAGCGGCCTTGATGGCACCATGGCCCACCCGCCAAACCGCCTCGGCACCAAGGGCAACGGGGCAGGCCGAGGGGCAGGGCCTGGAGCAGCTGGGCTCCCAGCTGGGTGGCGTGTCCCGTAGTGTCCTAGCACTGTGCCTGTGGGGGCTTGGTAGGTGCGCCTCGAGCCAGAGTATAACACGGGTGCTGGCCGAGAGCGTCCTGTCCTGCTCTGGGCTCAGGCCCAGGAAGTTCAAGGCCAAAGCTGTCTGACCAGGGACAGGGTGCACCCCAGCAAACCGTGACAGAGCTGCGTGTGGGCAGTGAAGGCCACACTCCCCCATGGCCCCCAGGGTATGGCCTGGGTGTGGGGCCTGCCCGCCTCTCTTGAAGTGGCCGTGGCCGGGTCGGAGGGACGGTTGCCGCAGCCAGAATGACTTTCTCAGAGGCTGTGTGCGGCGCGTGCCGTCTGGTGATTGCTCCTCCCGGGAGACTCCCTCTGCTCCCGCACAGCGAGTCCGGACGCGCATCCAACGCGCATTTGAACTCGGGGAGGACCTGGCAGCAGCTGGGTCTGGAAGCCCCTCTTCAGTGTTTTCTCTGCACGGCTCGACTGCCAGGAGGCCGTTGCGGGGGCACGGTGCCTGTCCCCTTATGTCTCTCCTGCCAGGGGCCTGGGGCCTGCTACCCTCCTCTGGGCCCCCCTGCTGCCCCCACGTGTCCCGGGATTTGGAGCAGGAATGAGTACGTGGTCTCACGTCATCTTCCTATTTCCCACCCTCGTGGCAGGGGCCTCCGCAAGGCCGGGTGTCTTAGACGCTAACCCAGCAGCACTGCTGACAGAGAGAGACCGATAGTAACCCATGGCAACGGGGGGGGGGAAGCTGGGAGGAGCAGGTCTTCCAAATCCCAAGGTCCCCTGGCTGGTGGCAAGGTCGCCAGGACCCGGCCTTGGCCTGTCTCAGAGGACGTGTCTTGCTCGCTGAAACACAGGCCAGTGTCGGGGGCCGGCGGGGCCGAGCCGGTGGAGCGGAGGCCGATGCCGCAGGAAGGCCTGCAGGTCCGGGAGTCGGGGCCCGGGCACCTGCCCTCACAGACGGACCGGGCCGACCTCCTGGTCCTGGTGCTCAGTGGACGTGCACCCCCACCTGGAGGGCAGTCCCGACCACAGATTCACACCTTAGAGGGTTTCCCAGCGGGTGTCCCTGGCCCGTCCCCCCTCTGCCCGGATGCCCTCCTCTCCCAGCCTCCCGGGGGAGGGCCCACCCCACCCTGTGGGCTGCCACCCCGACCTCCAGAGCTTCTGTTGTCGTGGGCGCCAGGGAATCCGCCTTATCACACTGGAGGGTGTCCCTGTGTCTCCCCAGAGGAGACCACCACTTCTTCAAAGCCCAGTTTTTGTCTCCCACCTACCGCCGCCTCCCAGGGGCCTTTGAAACCCCAGAGCTTTGAAAAAGAAAGCCACCCGTCTCCCCAGAGAGAACGGGTAACTGGAGCCGGGACGTCTCCCCTGAGATGTTCTGACAGGGCCGCGGTCGCCCGGGTGACGCTCCCTCCCTGTGCAGGGATCCTTCTGACTTCTGTGGACTTGGCCTCTTTCCATGTTGACGGAGGCAGCAGATGGGGCACGAGGTGGGGGTGGGGGCTTCCCGGGGACCAGATGAAGTGAGCTGTGGGCAGACGCCTGCATCGATAAGCTCACAGCTCAGAACTGGCTCAGGCCCCTGCTGGCACCAATCACCGCGATGCAGATTTGAGAGAAGAGGGCCCCGGGTGTCCCGGCAGCGGGAAGTCCATCTGCCTGCGTGGAGGTGGGAAGAGGCCACCTGGGCAGGGGAGCCGGGTTCCCGGGCTGAGGGCAGGGGCCCCTCTTTTTCTGGTCAAGCTGTCACATCGGTCCCCCAAGGGGAGGGGCCAGACTCCCAGCTCCCGTCCTCAGTCTCTGCTGGGGCAGGTGGCCCATGGCTCTGGACCCTGCCCACCTGTCCACTGCTCACAGGGCCGACCCTGCCAGGGACACTGTCCAGGAGCCCGGAGGACCCTTCCCAGGAAGGAGCGGGAGCAGGTCGGGTCTGCCCGGGGCGCTGGGGGCCTCCGTTTGGTCCCGTGGCTGGCTGTGGGGTGGGGTGCATGTCCACGAAGCCCAGCCTTTCTTGGAGGGGGGGGCCCTGAATTAACACGATCCCACGAACAGGCCGTTGGCAGCTCGGGCTTCTCCTGACACACGTGAGTCACAGTCTCACGGGGGAGGCCCAGCCTTGCACTGATTGGAATCGCACGTTGTTAATACTTTTTCTTCTAAATGTTGTGTCTTCAAGAGTCCAGAGGCCCAAAGCCGCATGCGTGAGCTCATTTCTGCCAGATAAGGTACCGTCAGAGACTGGGGGCTTGGGAGGCGTCTGGAACCCCCTGCCTGCCGTTAATCAGTGGGGACACTGAGGCGCACAGCAGGGAAGCGGCCAGCCTCTGGCATGGCCGGGACTCTGGTGAGACGCTAGAGGCTCCGCTGTCACTTTTAGAACGACACCGGGAAGGGCCTCGCAAGCCCCTCCAATCTGTCCTGACCCCGCCAGTCGCTGATGCTTTCTGCCGACAGCCCGACGGTGCCCGGAGTGGGGGGCTTGGACCTGCACTCTTTCTGGTCGAGGGGGGTGGGGCGTGGGACTGAAGGTCATGGAGTTGGCCGGAAGGGCTGTGAGAAGCAGGTAGGTCTGTGCCGCGGGCTCCCATCTGGGCCGGCGGGAACCAAACCATGTGGACGGTCACAGGATGGAGGCTGGTCGGAGACAGCCCAAGGTGGACAGAGAGCCTTCGAACCCCGAGTCTGAGCAGGTGCGGGGGTCAGCACGGACAGGGAGGAGGGCGGCCATGGCCCAGAGCACAGTGGGGTTTTTAAAAGTGAAATGCAGAGTCCTGTACAGACTCTGGGGTGAGCTTGGCTCTCTGAACTGGGATCCACCAGGGCCGACTCGAAGCAGAACCGGCGCCCCTGGTGCCTGGTGGCCGAGCCAGGAGCGTGGTGGGAACAGCATCGACACCCCAAGGACACAGACTTCATGTCCCGGAGGACAGCACTGTCCTGGCCTGTGGCTTGTCTCTGGAGGGCAGCCCCCCTCTCCGCACAGGTGAGCACAGGGGCTGGCCGGGTCCTGTGTGCCCAGCTCCTCAGACAACGGTGATGCCTCGAAGCTCAGGTCCAGGCATGTCCGGGCTGACCCGGGGTGCGGTCAGTCGTCCTTTGGCGTTGAGATCTGCTCCCGCCCCTGCCCGCCCAGGGCCCAGCTGTTGGCCAGTCCTCAGGGAGCCTCTGCTGGCCCTGTCCCCTGCCGCCCTCGCCCTCTGCCCTCTGAGGCCACACACACCCGTCTGCCCTGCAGGGAGAAGGTCCTGCCTCCTCCTCCCTGCAGAGCCCCCGCCCAGCCAGCGGGCCCCTGGACGGACTCTGTCAGCTCTGGTTGCCCTGGTGGGGGCCTGGAGAGGAGGTTGGGGGCCCCGCCCAGGAGGCGGGCATCCAGCTTCCCTCCCGGGGGTGGGGGGGCCCCACTCCTACCAGGTCCCCACTGCAGGCTCTGTCATTTCCAATGGCACGTGTACCAGGTTCAGCCGTAAAGGGGCCCCGTAGCCGGCGCCGTGGCTGTCAAGGTTGTGGCTGTTGTGGCTATCTGCACCGAGTGCGTCTCACGGGGCCAGATTGGCAGGCTCTCCGTCCCTGCCCAATACACACAGCTGCCCCCCGTCCCTGGTCTGACTCACTGTCCCCCGAGCTCAGGGCTTTGCTGGCCCCCGGAGCACCCACTCAGCGGCACACACAGGAGACCTCGGCAGCGCCCCCTTCAATTCCTAAAGCCTGCAAGTCCCCAGTTGCCCCACGTCAATCCTCCACCTGAAAGTCTCCCTCTTGTTCCAGCCTCAGCCCCGCCCCCAGCCTGCGGCCTCCCCCACCCCCCCAAGCTGATCCTCACTCCCCACTCCTCCTCCTCCCGGAGAAGTCCTTCGGCCCAGAGCAAGGGTCCCTGAGCAGCACACGTCCCTGCCAGACCCTTCTGCAGCTTCCGGGGGCTGAGGGTCCCTTCGGTGCCCTGGGGAGCCCTCGGAGGTTCAAACACGGGCCTCTGCCCCCGCCAGCTGAGCCACGCCACTGTCCCTGTCATCGAGGGTGAAGGCGAGAGGGACTTGGCTGGACGTCTGCAACACCCTCGGTAGTTTTGAGGCTGCAGAACCCCTGCCCTGCGTGAACCCCCGACTGTGTGGCTTCCCACCCTCCGCTGGAAGGGGCAGGGCGGGGCTGGGTTAGAGACACTGTGGTTACCGCGTCTCCTTGTGGGAAAGACGCTGCTTCCCTGTCCGCAGATTCCTGTTTGTGAGTTTTTTAAGGTGCACTGGGATGTTCACACCCAGGGAACCCGCAGAGTGAACAGACCCGAGCCCCGCCCTGTACTCAGAGGCTGGGTGGTTCTCCCCTCAGAGCCTCAGACCCCCAGTGAGGAGGGCAGGTGGGCAGCGCCAGGGGCCTGGCGGGCTCTCTGTGCCCAGGTGTGGTCTGTGCCCTCGGGATCCTCCACACGGGACCCCGGAGCCTTGGGGCCTCCCCTGGGGCCGCTCCTGCAGGCCTGGGCTCAGCGGAGCCCGGGGAAACTTCCGGGTGACCAGGTCTGCGAGGTGGGTGCTGGGGCTTCCAGCTGTGTCCAGACAAGCCTCTCGTGGCTGTTCTGACTGTTCTTTTCCGGCCAGGAAGGTAATGGAACCCGGAGCAAGAGAGCAGGGCTGGAGGGCGCACCGGAGACAGCAGCCACGGCGCAGTCTTCGAGGTGGGCCCCGCAGGCCCCTCCTTCTCCTGCGGCTAAAGGGGGTTATGCAACCCCGCCTCCCTGCGGAGCCTTGTCACGGGCTCCGGTAATTAAAGTGCTCTCCGAAGGGACAGGCAGCCGCGCAGGTCGGCCTGGCCTCTTTGTCCCCAAGAACCTCATCTGCACTGTCTTATCAGGAGGCCGGAAGACCCAGCCAGCCTTGGGACCGGAGTAATTAAAGTGTCTGTAATTGGAACATCCCAGAATGCCCCTGCCCCGTGAAGTGTAATTACCCGTCCGTCCCAGGCACCCCCTGGGGGGACGTGGAGGAGACCAGACTCTTCTCCGCTGGGAGGTTTTGGAGCGGAGCCTGGCGGAGCCTTGCCCACACTGCAGGGAGCCCCCCACTGTCTCTGCTACCGCCCCTGCGCCCCAACACGCCAGCCTCTGCGGGGGTCTCTGGGTTTTCACGGGGACCAGGCGGCTGGCTCAGAGGGGACATCGCAGCTGGGGGCCTGGGTGGAGCCCATTCGGTCTCCAGGCCGGCGGGGCGGGGGCAGCCCTGGGGGTGCTTCTCGCATCCTCAGACGCTTTCCCACTCGGGAAAGTTTTGCCGAGGGCAGGGCTGGGGGCCAAGTGAAGCCTTGTGCTGCCGGGAAGAGGCAGCTTGGTGGTTCCCCACGAGGTCGTGTCTCTTCCCTACGTGAGGCATCCACGCGCCCCCTTCTCTGCGGTGCTGCCGACACCCCACACCCCCGTGAAGTCCATGGTCTCGGTCTCGCTGGGTTTCAATAATCCCGTTCATATCCAGGCGTCCACTTCTCCTGTTCTCTTTTTGTTTTAAAGAAGCAAACTTTTCCCCCAGTCTGTCACCTGTTACTTAATGATGCCCTTCGTTAGACTCAGAACTGAAACTGTTAATGTTGTTACCGTGGAATCTACTTATTTTTGCCTTAGACTGTGTATTCTTTGGGTGTTACGTAAGAAGCACGTATTGAATTCAAGGTGAAGTTCTCTCCAGTGCTATTCCCCTGCTGGCGTTCAGGCTTTTAGTCCACCCAGAGGTCCGACTCCTTGGGGTGTGAGGGGTCCCAGGCTTGGTCCTGTGCGAGGGGTGGGCGAGCTCACGCCGCGTGGGCCCCCGTTACAGAAGTCTAGTCCTTCCTGGTCGGCGCAACGTCCCCTCCCTCGTAAAAAGGGTCCCGAACACGCAGGCATCTGCTGCCCACCCTCTGTCTCCTTCCACTGGTTTACTTAAGATTTCTGGGCCCGAGCCACATTTTCCGAAACCTGGCATTTTGTAGAGTTTTGTTATATCAAGGAGGCCAGGTTCCCTTCAGTGTTCTCCCTCTTTGTGAAATTAATTAATTTTTTTAACAGACTCGCATGGATTTTATTAAGACATTCCCCACGAAGGTCTCATGAACTCTTCGTTAGGTTTGTGCTTTCACCCACCGCAGTCCGCCCAGCTGCCGTGGCGCTGCCTCACCTTACTGAGGCTTCGGGTAGAAGTCGTCAGCGGGAAGGAGCACCGTGGCAGCGGCATGACACGCGCCTTCCTTCCGGGGGGGCCTCTCGCCAAGTCCGGTATTTCGTTTATTGATTCTGGAGTTTTCCACTCAGAGGAGCGTATCGCCTGCCGGTGAGGAGAGTGTTTGCTCTTCCTGAGGCACTCTGCCGCCTCCTGTCCGCCTGTCTCCTGGTGTCCCCTTGGCCGGGGCGGTGCCAGGAGACAGGACCACAGTCACGTTTTTCTGGATTCAGGCTGAGACGTGCCCGGTCTCGGCTGAATCTGCTGAGTGTGGTGTTTGCAGCGGAGCGAGAGTTCGTGAGTCTTGTCCCGGGGAGAGGCGCCCGGCTGCCGGAGGTTGTGCGTGAAAATCCGTGGGCCGAGCCCAAGTGCGTTTCTGTTCAGCTCCTACTGACCCAGGTGCATGTACCTGTTTAGCTCAGTGCCCCGAGGGGGTAAACTACATCCACGGGTATTCTGGTGTGACACCGTCTTTGTATTCCTTGGCTGAGTGTTATTTTAAATCACGTGTTATTTCTAACGCAACGTCACAGCCAATCTGCAAGCGTGTGAATAAGCCTGTTCATCAGTGAAATGCGCCTCTGCTCTGCTTCCTGAAGGGGTTTTGTGCGTTTTTCTCAGTTTGTGGGCCAACCTGACGCTGGGCCTTGCAGATTCGTGGAACCCCCTCCCCTCGGCCTGGAACAACCCGCTGCTCCCGTGGATGGGCGCGGGTCCTGCCTCCTCTGAGCCCTCGGGGCGTCACGGGCCCGGTTCCGCAGGGGGAGGCCCCCCCCACCCCCGGGGGAGGGTTAGTTACCTCGCGCGTCTTACACAGAAATTTCCCGCTTCTTCTTGCTCCAACTGGGAATCCAATACTTTTCTAGAAACACATTCATTTGGCCTGTTTTCAAATTCATGCCTTTATTTTTTTTTAAAAATCTCTGTTGTTTATGTAGTGACTTTCTCTTTTGAATTCTGATTTTGCAAATTTGCATCTTTCCCTCATTTTATTCATCAGATTTGCCAGAGAGTTTGTATATTTTACTAATCTTATAAAGAAACAGCTTTGGGTTTGGTTAGGTGGCTCTATTTTATTGATTTTTGTCTGTACTTGCTTTTTTGTTGTTTTATTTCCTTTCTTCTTATTTAATTGGGTGGCTTCTGGTTCCCCTTCTGTCTTCTCCTTGCATGAATGCTCAGCTCATTTCTCCGATTTTTCTTGCTTTCTGATAAAAATATTTAAACACACGCAGCTGTAATGGAAGCGTGGCTTCGCTATCTTGTAATTCTCTTACCGCTTCGCCTTGTCCGAAAGCCGTTCCCAGGACCAGGCTGCTGCTGTTTGGGCACACAGTAGGTGCTGTGTTCACCGCAGGCCCCTCCTGTCCCTGGTGTCCATCTGGCTGCGCTGTGCCCGCCGGCCAGCTCCCGCGCCGGTCCCTCCGCCCGCTGCCGGAGCCGCTTTCCGCCCGCGTGTACGCACATATATTTTGCTTTGAGGTTTTTATTAGCCTTGTCATTCAAATTTTATATGTATTACAGTTTTTTCATTTTGACTTCAAAAAAACTTTATTTTGTGCTCCGATCTGCCTGCGTCTGAGGAGGCCCAGTTACGACCCAGACAGTAAATCTCCCTGAACCGACCTCCCCTCCCGACCCTGCCGGCTGGCGCTTTCTGCGCGGTGACGAGATATTTCCACGGCCTGTCTATCCACGGCCACTTCATCTTCGTGATCCGCTGTTCCGTTTGTCAGCAGATGTCGTTGCTCTTTGTCACTGTGAGGCTGTTTGCCTTAAAATCTATTTAGTCTAATCAAGAAAAGTGTTACTTATATGTCTCCAATTTCTCACCGGCACAGCCTGCGCAAGCTCTCCGTGCACCTGGCTTTTCCCGAATTTGCTCGTTGACTCGGGTGGATTCCCACGCCTGCTTTTATTTCTTGCTATAAATCAATAAACCGGCACCTGGGCTCCCGGGGGGCATGGGGAGCGGCCCTGGGGCCACGATGGGGCGAAGCCTCTGCAACCCGATTCCTGCCTCCTCTCTCCTTCCTCCTCCTGTTCTTCGACTTCCACTTCTTTCTGAATCATAACGCAGTTGCCTGGCAAAGGGCACAAGGCCTGCGTGCAGGCTGGCACGTAAGGAAAAACTGACGTCCCCGACCCGCTGCCAGCACTGGACCGAGGGACAGAATGGGCCGAGGCCCGGCCCCCCGACTCCAGGCCACAGCTGCCTGGCCCTGGTGATGCTCGGGCCCCCGCCCGTCATGCGTCACCCGGCGCCCAGGTCTCGCACACGAGCGGCCTGTGCCCTTCCCCGAGCGCACACGGGCGGAGTCACACCTGTCCTTGTGCTGGTGTGGCAGGTGCTGGGCACACCTCTGTGTCTCCCTCCTTTGCAGCAGGGTCTTGCAGTTCCTGCTGCGCTGGTGCCGGGGACACGCTCTGTGGCCACGGCCACCTTTGATGGCCATGGCCATGTCCTCCTGGTCCCCAAGCAGTGCCGCATATGCCTGTCCTGGCCCCGATGTCAGGCAGCCTGTCAGCTTGGTGACACCGTCCGGCATTGCATCACCTTCCACATTTAAAAACAAGGGCACCATTGTGCTGCCTGCGGTGTTGCCCAGCGTGACACCCGCAGGCCCCTCCTTCAGGCCGTAACTGGCCACCCCTCTGGTGGGCATAGGTGCCTCTTCTGGTCCCTTCCATCTCGGCGGCTGCCAAGGCAGGTGTTTCTTGTAGCGTATAAATTGCAGTTGGCAGTGGGTCGCCATGATCCCCTCATCGTCCCCAGACGCCCAGGTGGAGACGTGCCCTCAGCTGCCGGGCATCCTCCATTGGGAGACGGGCGGTGGCCTGGCTGTTCCTGACACCACGGCCGAATCACTGATTTTGCAGGGTCGGAAAGAAAGGGAGGAAGGGAGCACAAAATGGGAAGACGAGGGGAGCTCCTTTTCATGCCACCCGCCGGCTTGTCACTGGGGGTGAGGGGTGCTGTCCACCGGCCACCTGGCAGGTCCCCTTCGCCACAGCAGGAAACGTCAGCGCCCCGGGTTCTGGGCTGGGCGGGGGCCCAGTCTGCAGTCCTGACGCCTGCCCAAGCCCCGCCCCCGGCCCCAAGCCCCGCCCCTGCCCTGTTCAGGCCCCGCCCAGCTGCCTGCCAGGAGACCCCAGGACTCGGGGAACCTCCCGCCTGAGGCTTGCCTGGCTGCATCCGGGCGGGACTCTGCCCCTGTGTCTGGCGGGCAGATCCGATGGTGCCCCCGGGCTGGAGACCCCAAGGTGGCCCCTCGGGCTTCCTCCATGGACTCTGACTCCGGACGGGGTCCCAGAGACCCTCCCCCACCACTTCCGCCCGCCTGCCCCTGCCCGGCCCCAGCCCCTGCCCCCCCGCCTGCGGACACCGCCTCCGGCCACGGGGAACCATTCGCCCGCCGTTCTGATTGCCTGCGGGGCAGAAACAGCTTTCCTTCTGTCCGCCACAGACAGTATTTTCAAAATTACAGCAAAAAGAAATTACTCAAAAAATGACATTCAAAGGCATACAAAACACAGACTCTAGGTTTTCACGATTAATTTCGACAGACATAAAATTACTCTGTCAATTCCCTATACGCATTTCTAAACGCTTGTTCTCTCGGTTTTTGTTCCCCTCTCATCGCGGGCTGTCACAGCTAGACTGGGGACATGCACCCTCGCCGGGCAGACGGCCCGGAGAGGGGCTGATGGAGAGCTCCCTCCCGGAGGACCCCAGACTCGCTCTGCCCCCGGGGGGGCTCTCACTGCACCCTGCACCGACGCCCTCCCCCCACCGAGAACAACCAACCCTTCCTGCCAACCCTTCCTGCCCGGTCTGGGGGTCTCCCTCCCGGCCAGCATCTCCCCAGGCCCCCTGCCCCAGCCGAGTGCCCTCGAGTGTGCTCTCCGCTGCTGCAGGCCAGTCCCGAGCCCTCACCCAGCCTGGCTCCTCAGTCAGGGCCCCGGCGTGTTCCGCCCGAACGCAGAAAGCTGCGATGTTGCGCCACCCCGGCGTCCCCCCACCTGTGGCCACAGACTCCTGGGGACTTTGCCCACCACAGGCTCCAAGCTCACTCTGCTGACAGTGAGTTCTTCCTCCGGTGACCCGTCCAGGGGAGGGGGGCGCACACAGCCTTGGTGCCGCAGACTCTGCGAGATGGTTTACAAAGACGCGTGGCCCCGCTTGCCTCCGTTTGCTCACCAGTGAGAAACACGCGTGACACCCCCTTCCCACGTGGCAGGTGCAGCCCTAAAATGGCCAGGGCACCTGGAGCCCGAGGGCTGAAAAGGGTCGGCAGAGGCGCCTATAAAAAACGGCCCAAATTAAACTTGGAGAGACAGAGCTGCACCGTGTGTGATGAAAAGCACCCCGGGGCCACCAATGGCAGGTTGGAGGTCGCAGGGACCACGCTGGCATGCGGCACTCCTGTGGCCGAGATGCGCACGAGACACGGGGAGACCGAGGGGACTGGGGCACTCTCCAGGGTGGGGCTGCATGCGCCTGTGTAGGTCAGTGACACTCGGGTTGTCCCCTGACGGCTGGTGGGCGTCCGGGTCCTCCCCGGCTGCGGCCCGTGAAGCTTCTCGCCCGGCTCTGCCCCCGCACCCTGCCCCTGCGCTCCCACCTGCCTCCGGCGAACGTGGAGGTGTGGAATTTCGGGGAGGAGGGCGGGTTCCCGTGTAACTTTTAAAGAGATGTCCTGAGTGATTTCCAAATTGCCACACCTTTCACGCCGCAGGGGCTTCTGGGGTTTCCCTGCGCGTTTTTGAATCGCGAGTCTCTCTTCCCTGGTACAGTGTCTTTTTGTCTGTTGGGGGTAAAACACTAGTATTTGTCTTCTCATGTTTGAGTTATAAAAATCCTGCATATGTTCTGGATTACGAGTACTTTAAGTCTATTTACCCACTCTGGTTTACCTCCTAATTTTCCTCATGGTTTCTTCTGAAGAGCAAAGGTCTTCAGTGTCGATGGAGCCCCTTCTAGCACATTCTCTTTGGTGCCCTGGAGCCGCAGCTCAGAGACCTTTGCCCCAGCGGATTCTGTCCTTTGTCCTTTCTGGTGTCTTCAGGTTGGAACGACTGTTTTCAGATCCGGGATACATTTGAAATTAATTTTTGCAGATGGTGTGCGTTAAAGACCTAATCCCTCCCCCTCTTCTTATGGCTGGTTGCTTCGGTAGAATTTTTTTTAAAAACAAAACTATACTTTCCCCATTTAAATGTCTCGGTCCTCACGCTGAGACTCGTGTGAGCACGCACGGCAGGGTTTACGTCTGGACTCACAGATTCGCTCCATCCGCTGCTCCGTCTGGTGCTAAACCCTCCTGCTCTGGTCCGTGCATCTTTGAAAGAGGCTTTGAGGCCGGATGTATGAGTTCTCCTTCTCTGTTCTCCTTTTTCTGAATGACGCCTGCTATTCGAGGGCCTTCACACCCGCGCGTGTGTTGTAGGGCTCACGTGTCGTTATGCAAAGAGCCTGCTCCTGTCTCATGGGGCCCGTGAGTCACCCCCCTGAGCCTTCGGGTCCAGGGGCGTGCGGTGCCTTATGCGAACCCAGCCTGGCACCTGCCTGGTGCACCAGTGCAGACCTTTCTGTGACGTTCACTCCTAAGTATTGTTTCTTTCTGGTGCTGTTTTGTGAGTGAAATTGCTTTCTTATTTCATTGGCAATGATCTCATGGCCAGGATGTAGCCATAAGATTGATGAGGGCGGGCCGAAGCTGCTTCCCTCGCGGAATCGTTTCTCTGTTCCGCTCGGTTTCCGATGCCCCCTGAGTCTTCCCTGAAGGACCGTTTCGCCGACTCGGATGGAGGTGATCCTGAAGGAGAAACTAGGCCGGCCAGCCGTCGCGCGTGGGGGTTTTGACTCCCGCGTTTCAGTGCAATAGGAGGATAAACCCGAGACCACTGAGGATGTGGAGGCCGAAACAAAGGAGCCGCCCGAGTCCGAGGCTGCTCACACGGTGTGTTCGGCGGCCGGGGGCACGTGGTTTTCACTGAGGTGCGGCTGACGTGGGGCGTGGTGTCAGGTGCACAGCGGTGGTTGGGCATCTGTGCGCCGAGGGGAGGAGCCGCCACGGCAAGGCCGGTGCCACGCCACTGCCGCGTCGTCGACTCTGTCCCTGCGCCGTGAGAGACGCGACCTGTCCCGCCACACGCGGTGGGTTCCCCGCGAGGAGCCGGCCGTGTGTTCGCGTCAACTAAGTCTCAGCAAGTGTCGCGGGGCTGAGTTAATAAACCGCGTGTTCTCTGGGCTCCAGACAATTAACCGGAGGAGGAGAGGGCACTTCACACGTGCAAATCGTTCTGTGACGCCAGCGTGACCGTGACGCTAAACCCCAGCAAAGACGTTACAATTAAACTAGAAATGAACAATAATAAAACACCCAAATAGTTGGCTGTTAACATTGACACTATAAAATAACCCAGCAGTGAAATAAGATCATAATGAAAACGAGAAAATATTTTGGGGTGAATGAAAATGAAAGCACAACCTATCAAAATCTGTGAGCTGAGGTTAAAACAATGCTTAGAAAGAAATGTATAAATTCTAATGTGTAATTGGGAGAAAGGAAAATGTAAAATTAATTATATCTCTTTAGCCAGAAAAATAAGGGCAAATTAATCCCGAGGAAAGTAGTGAAAGGAAAACAATAAAGGTCAGGGCAGAACTAAATGAGACAGAAAACCTGCGATTAAAAAATTAACAAAGTGAAAAACGGTTCTTGGAAAGGTGAGAAGAATGGGTAGGACCGTAGCCAGTAGGCGAGAGAATAAAGAATGCACTCCACACACACACACACACACACACACACACATGGGGCAGGGGGGGCAGGGAAGAGCTGTGAACCACGGCCGTTGGAATGAAAGGGGGTCGACCACCAAAGGGTCTTTGGACGCGGAACGCCGTCCTGCGGTGACTCTGCCAGTCCGAGAGAACGGACGAATCTCTCGGAGACGCAGCACTGACCCAAACAGGACGGCACAGGAAGCCTGAGCGGCCCTGTGTCTACAACAGCGAATTCACAGTTAAACATCATCTTGCCACACAAACCCTGCCCCCGGGAGGCCACCTGTTGCACCGAACAGGAGAGTAGGAAGTGGCGCCCGTCCGACACCCGCTCCACATCACAGGGAGGAGGACGAGGAGCCGGCTGCGAAGCCTGGGTGACGCCACCCCGGGGCCGAACCTGTGCCCTGGCCGCCGTCTCGTCAGCAGGCACAGCCCCGACGAGACACTGGCACGGCACGTGCAGCCGCGCACGGAGGGGTGACCTGCTGCGGCTAAATGTCCGTCCCGGGGGGCGATGCTTGTTCCACATTCAAAAATCCGTCTCTGTCTCGCGTGTGACGAAGGAAGGGCGTGCACGGAGAACCTGCCGCTTGGAGAAATGCTGGGAACTTTAACCGAAAGTCGGGGGCGAGGCAGAAAACGCGGGCGCTCGGCAATAAATAAAAACTCCAGGATAACTCTCAGGAAGACTCACACGACCTGTTTATTTACAAAAGTGCAAACAGGGCTTATAAAGGTGAAGGAAGCCAGACACCAGGCAGCACACCGTGTTTGCGGGCGGAGAGGACGGACATCGTGTGGGGACCCAAATGTGTCTGCAGATCCGGTCACTTCCCCTCAAAGCCCAAATCCCCTCTTTTCTGGCAAGTCATAGCGAGGGACTCTAAAAATTACGGTAGTGTGTGAGTGATCCAGAATAGATACAATGTTTTTAAGGAACCAGGTTTGAAGACTCATAATTGATATCAATACTTACTGTAAAGTTAAAATAAATAGAACAGAGTATTGCTGGCGTCCACTCACACATATAGATCCATGGAAAATAATAGAGTCCAGATCAATTTGTACATATAAAGTCAATTGATTCTTGACGAAGATATCAAGGCAAAAATCCAATGCAGAAAGAAAAGTCGTCTAAACCAGCAGCCCTCTAACCACGGAACATCCACACGGAAAAAAAAGAAGCTCAACCCGTATTTCACACCCTTCAGGAAAATTAATTGAGAATATAGTCCTATATGTAAAATCTATAACACCAAAGCTTTTAGAAGAAACCCGAAAAATCTAATTGCAAATTTGGAGTAGGCACAGGTTTCTTAGCAGGATGTAAAAAGCAATAACCATAAAAGAAAATAAATTGACAATTTGAGCTTCCTCAAAATTAAAAGCCTTTCCTCATCAGAAGACACCATTAAGAAAATGAAGAGGCAAAGCCACAGGCAGGAGGAACTGTTGGCAACACGACACTCGAGCACAAGGCAAGCCTCGTCCCGAGACAGACAGTTTATTTTGCAGGTTACGTGGGGCCGTCCTGGAAGCCAGTCGTAAAAGGTCCCAGTAAAGGTAGAAGTGACGTTAAATGACCCCTGGCCCAGCCACCCCCCTTGAGGAGGCACCCCAGGGTGTGAGAAGGCGTCAAGACGTCAATTGCAAAGTAAAACCCCCCATGACCCCCCCACGAACCCCCCCCCGCACCCAGCAGATGATGACACCCAAGACCGACGGCCACCAGCAGTCTGGGCGGACGTGGCTCCCGTGTGTCGCCGGGGAAAGTGAGAGATGAGACCATCGTTGGGCACAACTTCTGGCCGGTTTCTTGCACATGTGAGTGAGTACACACCCTATAATTTGGCAGTTGCTGCCCCAAGAGGAATAAAACCAGACTTGCTCAGAAAGCCTGTGGACGGAAGGCACCCGGGATGGGAATCAGAGCGGGGACTCTACGGGGTGGGGGTGAGAGGCTGGGGGGCAGTGCCGGGTGGGGGTGCCGGGGCTGCTGAGGGGATCCGGTGTCCACAGTCTTGATCGGCGTGAACATTTAACATGGATCTAAGATCTGTGCATTTCCCTACACACGTGTCTTTGCTCAGGCTTTGCCAAAACCAAGTGCGGGTGTCTGATAGAACTTGAACGTGGAGAGATTACGTTTGTAAAGATTCTCATTGTCACATTCCCAGTGAAACTGGGTGATCCTGAACCCCTCTCTGGCCCCTGGCCCCAAACGCCACGTGCCGTTCTGAGCGCTGTGACGTCCAGCAGGGGTCTCGGCCCCTCCCTCTGCGGGGCTCCTCGCTCTCACTGACGTCTCCTTTCTCTGATTGCCGCTGAGGCGGGGAGCCCCGCACCCCCCAGGGCGCCTGGACCCCGTGGGGGACCTCCCGTGACAGAGCCGTCTCCTCCAGTGCCTGGGGAGGAATTGGACAGTTTCCGAGAGAGGCAGACGCCGCCGCTGTGTCCTCAGCTACGAAGGAGGGGGCGCCTGGCCCATCCTCCAGCTCCACCTGAATCTCGCCTGGCGGCCGGGTCTTTGCAGGGACCACGTGGAACACGCTCCGGGGCCCACTGAGCTTCCCGCCATGTGCGCTTTGGGGAGCGGGGTCGGTCCACCGGGCTCCCTGGGGAAGGCGCTCGGATCCAAAGGTGGAAACGTTGATTCACGGTGAAGGAACATGAATTGAACAGAAAGGACACACCTTCGTGGTGCCTCCTCTTGCAGATTCTCCCCACTTTATCGCTTGTCCTTCTCCCTCCTCTTTTCCTCCACTGTGACGGCCAAGGAAAGGGGTTCCGGGGACCTCCAGCCAGGGTGCCTCCTGGACTCCGGGGCCAAGCTGTGTGCACCTGGGTGCACTGCCCCCCGGGACCCCACACCTCCTGCAGCCTGCTGCCAGCTGGTGGCTGGGCTCTGCCGGGGAGTCACTGAGGCCCATGTGTGCAAGGCGGTCTCACGGGTGGGCCACTTGGCTTTGAGGACTTGTCGTCGGCCTGGGCAAATCTTTCTTACAACTGCTTGGCTCTCACTGGGATTCGCCTTCCGATATCTCGGTGGAGACATTGGAAATCGAACTGCCCACAGCATGGAACTCGGCCTCTCTGACTACAGGCTGGAGTTGACGATTCCGCCTCTTCTGGCACGAATCAATGAACATGTGTTTAATTAGCAGGCTGGGAGCCCTGAGGACATGAGGAACCCGAGAGCTTTGACTGCGAGATAAGAAATAGCTGGGGCGAGCTGGGAGGAGCAGGTGCGTGCAGGTGTGCGGAAGCTGCAGGGGGCGGGCGTCCTGTGCAAGGTGGTTTGGCTCGAGAGCAGCAACAGTGTAGCGAAGGGCAGAGCAATACGGCCACGAAACAGCTGCCAGTGGCCTGCGAGCAAGAGTCGTCACATCTGGAATCAGCCAGAGTGGAGACAGAGCCCATGTTTAAGTGCAGACGGGCTCTGGACTGTGCGAGACTGTGAACTCAACAGCCTCCGAGCAGGAGAAAGTCCTTTCCTGCCTCTCCAGTCATCTGTTAGAAAGGGTAAGTCCACGACCACCAAAAATACTTAGATGTTTTGCAAATTATACTATTATAAATCGGTAAGTGGTTGTACCAAAATACCTTCGGCCAAGTTGCTCTGAGTTCGGAAACAGTAGCAGCTGTCACAGTGACAAAAAACTTCCTAATTTCCCTGTTTGATGGGAGAAGCGTGGCAGCCCGGCTTGGCCGTTTGCAGGAAGTAACGGTGGGCAGCCTACCAGCCCGTGAGGACTTAGAACTTTTAATGGGAAATAGAGTATACATGCAGGTATCCTGCTAGTCACCATTTTTCTGAATACTTGCCCAATGCAATAAGACAAGAAAAAAAGTAATATGCGAAAAGGAAGGAATAAATGGTCATTGTCTGCAGATAAGAGTTTTTCTGGTTTAAAGTAGCAAACCGCCTAAACAACGTCTCACCTGGAATGCGTGTTGGTAATAAGAGAGCCAAGCAGGGGGGCTGGGTGAATGGCCAGCATAGAAAACAGGTTTCTCTCACACAGACATCGCCGACGTGTCCCTTGAAACCTGGGCATGTCTGCAATGCCTGCTCATGTCGAGGCTTAAACTTCTCCCTCTCTTCCTCCCTCTCTTCCCTCCTTCTATTCTCTTCCCCTCCCCTCCCCCAGACAGTTAGTCAGCCCCTGACAGTTATGTGTCGAGTCCTCTGTGAGTGGTCGGGGTATGACAAGTGAAAAGGAAAACTGCCCTCACAGACCTTCCACTGTAGGTAACTAGACAATAAGAAATAACTGTTATACAGGGGGATTAGAAAGGGATACATAGTAATAGGAAAGTAAACAAAAAAAGTAAGAAAGAACAAAAGGGAGTTGGGATGGGCAGGGGGTTGATTTTTAGATGGGGTCCCCGGGAAGGCCTTCCCAAGGAGGCACCGAGGTTTGGGGGAGCTGGAGATGCAGATGCCTGGCCGCTCTCCCTGCGGGGAGCAGGTGCGGCGTTGGGAGCAATGTCCTGCCGGAGGATGACACGTTCTGTGAGCCCAGGACGAGGGTGGTGGCAGAGACCTTCAAGGCAGGAAAGGCAAACCCACATCCGGACTGCGTGACTGTTCCCGGGTCTCCACCTGCTCTGTGAAGGGAGTTGTCTCCAGGTGGCGGGCTGGGCCCCCAGGGAGTGGCTGAAACCCACAGGCAGGGCTTCAGGGCAGGAGGCGGCGCAGCTGGGGTTGTGCTGGGGGCTCCGTGTCACCTGCAGACCTGCCCGAGCCCCGTCTCATGAACAATAGACCCCGAGGTCCCGGTCGGCCAGACCACAGCAGGAGGCTGGTGACGCATGGGTAGGTGAGTCAAACGCACCTGCCTGCTGCTGGATCCTTCACGGGGTCGTGACCGTTGGTAAACCCAGCACAAACTCGGTCCAGCGTCCAGAACAGGACTGAGCAGACATTTCCCCAAGTTCACAGGCAAGGTCTCGGCGACGAGCTGCTGCCGTACAGCGATGTGCTTCCTTTGGGAGTACCACCTGCCTCGGCCGAAACCCTCACGCAGACGCCTGCAGGCACTTCCAGTGACCGATGAGGGCCGTGCACGCTTCTCCGCACCACCCTGACGGTCCCCCAAATCTGCCCCATCTGACTGCAGCTGACGTCACTCCCTGACTGGTACTGCCCGTCACCATCGTCAGGGAGACAGAACAACACAGGATGGAAGCACCAGGCAGAGGCTGTGTGAGGTCCCAAGAGGCGCCGAGCAGAGTGGGAGCCCAGGAGGGAGGCCTCGTCTCAGCTGGGCACCGAGGGAGGCCCAGAGTGAGGGTGGCCTTCGTGCTGGGCCTGGAATGAAGGCGTGGGGGTTGGACAGGGGGTGGGGGGTAGGCTGTGGAGACGACAGGGCAGCCAGACCAGAGGTGCAGAGTCAGGAGTGGTGGGGTATGGGAATCCAGGTGTGGTAACGGCAGGTGTGGGGAGTGGTGGGTGGAGTCGGGGGGTCCCCCTTAAGCCCTGGGGCTCTGGCCGGGCCTTGAGAGGCACAGGGCTTTGCAGGGAGGCGGGGCCTCCAGCGGGCGTGGCGCGCCGTCTGTAATTACGGGAGGGAGGTCTGCCTGTGTCCCGCCAGGGCACCCCGGGGCGAGCCCAGGTGGAGCCCGGCACGCAGACCGCCCCTTGCCCTCTCTGGTGGTCAGCTGCCCCGGCTGAGGACCTACAGACCTGGGGAGGGTGGGCTCGCTGTCCCGTGCTCTGAGCCCCGCGTTTTCCGAGTGCGCTGTGGTGTGAGACGCAGTTTCCCGCGGGCTGGGCGAGGACTCCATCTGTCCCTCTGAAATGGTGTGTTTGCCCCCGGAAAGCCCGCCTTGAACACTCTGAGTTATTTTCCCGGTCTGCCCCCATAAGTCACAGGTTTCACTGTCATGGGAAGCCCTGGGCGACAGAACCCCACGTCCCCACGATTGTTCCCCGAGATTCCGATGCTATCTTGTCACCGGCTGCCTGACGCAGATGCAGGACAGGTGCTCCGTGTCCCAGGTGAGGCGACACCCAGCCCTCCTCATCGTCCCACGGTCCTCACGTTTGGAGAGGCTCCGGGCGCGTGTTGGGCTTGTGGCCGCTCTGGAAGTGAACCTGCTCTCCGCTGTGAAACCTGACGGCCAGCACAGCCCCGGAGGTCACGGCCCTTGGACCGGGAGGGAGAGGAGTGACCCGCCACATGGGGCAGCGTGTGTGGCGTTTGCGGGGACCCGGTGTTTGTCCCTGGCTCTCTATAGGTTGAGGGCATTTCCTGCTGGACTCGGGGCTGGTGGGGGGGCGGAGGCAACTCAGGCAATAAACACCACGTCCATCAAGCCCGCCTATGTCCTCACACTCTTGCCTTCTCCTGGGAGGTCCCTCCTGGGCCTGTGGGTTTCCCGGGGACCTGGGTGGACATGAGCCCTGAGCATCTGCCGCACTTCCTGGGCTTCTGGCCAAGCCCCGACCGCCGGTGTCGGGATGGGGACAATGGCAGGAGGGGGGCTCGAGGCTGAGGGCCGCCGCCTGGTGACCTGGACACTTTGGGGGCAGCAGAGTCCGGCGGAAACTACTCAGGGGGTGCGCTCTGCTGGACGTGGGTCCACGCCGTGCTCCCACCACCCACACGGTTCACTGTGTCCAGCACCCAGCAGCCCAGCCTGCGCCAGAGCGGTGGTCGCAGGACACGCATTACCGTCAAGCCCTACTGTGTGCCCGGCAGAGCGCGTGGGTGGACGTGCCTGCGGCACATCTCCCAGGAGGGCGGCTGGTGGGGGGAGGGGAGGCCACCCGAGTCACCACACCCCCTCCAGGGGCTGGGCCGACTCTACCTGGGAGGCAGGGAGCCCCCATGCTGTGCAGCGGAAACCGAGAACCGCGGGGAGAGAGTGGCTTCTCCAACACTGAGTGGTTTCCTGGGGCAGGTCCCAGTCCAGCAAGGCTCTCAGGAGCCAGTGCCCCTGGGCCCTCACCGTGCACTGCCGGGGGGCCCGGTGGGCAGGGCGGCCCTCGGGAGCCTGGACCCTGGGGGGTCCATCTGTCCCCCAGGCCGGCTTGGGCCCAGGAGGCAGCTCAGCCCTCCCCCTCCCTCCCTCCTCCTGTGTTAATAGTCTGTGGTTTACTTATGGCAACTGCTTATTTTTTTAACCAAAATAAATTTTCTTTGCTTTTTTCCTTTCTCATTAATAATGATTTATATGAACTTAAAAGTCGTCCACAACAGCATTTATATCTGGGGCCGTGAATCGGAAGGAATAACTTTCTCTCATGACACAGGCTCTCACACATGCAGCGTACCAGCTGCATACACACATACTGCACATGCTTACATGTGCCCACGACACACACGCACACACACCACATGTGCACACCACACACACGCACACACACCACACACACTCACATATACACACCATACACACCGCACACACACTCACACAATCACACACATGTACGTGCAGCCACACACACACACCCCCGCACAGGCCCCAGCCTGGGCAGGGACAGAGTGACCGGCGAGGCCCCGCTCCCTGGGTGAGAAGCTGAGGCTGTTCCTGGGTGGCACCGCAGGGTGGCACCACGGGGTGGCACCACGGGGTGGCCCTCCAGCTGCGGCTCGCTCTCGGCCAGAACCTGGGTGGGAGCCAAGGGCGATCAATAGCTTCAGGCCCCCACAGGACACAGCCTTCCTCCTGAGCTCCGGCACAGTGACTATGCCCTGGGGACTGTCCTACCGCTGTGCCCCCACAGAGGGTTTGAAGACTGTCACTGCCATGTGGCGGAGGCAGGAATAGTTGGCAGGCCAGAATGACCCTTTTGAAAAATGCCACTGATCACGCTATGACCCCTTGGGACTCCCACGACCCCTCTGTGAACCCCCAAGTTGGGGAGCCGGCCACGTCGGAACACAGCCAGGCCCCGGCCAAGGGCCCCCCGCCCCCACGTGTCTCCGGGGCTTTCTCCCCACCGGCGGCCGCAGCAGGCTGACCTTCCCCCATTGTCCAGGGCGAGGCAGTCTCCCTCCCGCCTGAGACCCCCGCGTGCGCTGGGCCACCTGGCTCCCGAGGCCCGTCTAACGGGACTCGGTGGACCCTTGGAAAGCCCCCCGGGACCCTCCAGAGCTCTGAGGGCCCTCAGCCTCCTCTGCGTCGGATGGCCGCCATTAAACACTACGGGTATGAGCTTGGCCTCGAGCCCCCCTCCTGGGACAGCAAACTCGGCAAGGACAGGGGCAGGTGTCACTTCTGCTGCCATCGAACTCTCATCTTCAAAACTGACTGCGTGCACCTGTGTGTGGTAAGCACCTTCATTTCCTATTTGTGGCCTTAAAGCCACAAGAGAGATGATCACACGGCTCGGAAAATCCGCCGCTGGTCCCGGTGCCCAAGGCCGTGTCCACGAATCTGAACCTTCTCACTGCGTGGCGAAGCTCCGCCCCGCTTGGGGCTCATCTGGGGGGGGTCATGGGAAGCAGTGGAGTGTATGGTGGAGGCCACGGAGTTGGGGGTCCACAGACCCCGACCATAGTGGCAGAATTCGATGTGAAGTCTCCGTGGGAAACACTGTCACCGAGGACCCACCGCAGCTCAGTGCTCTGTTATTTCAGTCCCGTTGCGGTCCTGTCACTCAGCACCTACCCCGCAGTGTCCTCTGAAACACATCGTGTCCCCGTTTCCAATTTTCAGGTCACAGGGACCCTGGGAAGTCCACACCGTCCCCCCTGCTATGATGCAGCCGCAGTGGCTGATCGGAGACCCTCGGAAACACGGACGGAGCACAGGCGGCCAACGTCCCAGGGAGAAAGTGGGTGGGGAGCAGAGGCCCCAGCAGGTGGCGCCGTCCCTGGGCAGAGCACCAGCGGCAGGCAGACTGAGGAGCCGAGCAGAGGGTGACGTGGTGGCCGTCAGGGCTGGGTGTCAGGACAGATGGAGAAGGGGAAAGCCCACGGGGCACACCCAGCTACCAGCGGAAGTGTGAAGGGCTACCACGTGGGAGACACGCCAGGGCTGCCCTGGACCCTAAGACCTTTGAACCACAGCCTCAAATCAGCCCACAGCCTGGCTGACCCCAGGTGGCCCCGGCAGTAAAAAGTTCCTGGGGGAGGCGAGAGAACTTCCGAAATTCCCGTGCATGGGGCCCGGACCAATCTAGAAGCAGCAGGCATCTCCGGAAATGGAAATGAGAGGGGTGACCACATATCAGCCGCACATTGGCACTCAGGTTTAAATGACTCGGGGTGGAGTGGAAGGACACAAAGTAACGAGAACCTGGGTGACCAGGTGTTGTGGCCGGGCCGTTTCAATGTTTCAATGTTGCTTTTCTTTGGTCTTAGAATGTGAGCACCTTAACCACTCCCTGCAGCAGCCCTTCCACCAGCCTGGGGAGCGGGGAGGTTCCCCAAGACCGGAGCTAGTGCCGCCGTGGCTGCCTGTGCGCCCCCAGGCCTCTCAGGGCTCTCGCAGCGGCCCCGTTCCCTGGCACCTGTCCTGATGGAAGAGCAGGGGTGCCAGGGCACCCCTGTCCCAGCCGAGGTCCGAATATGTTCTTGTCCTCTCCACCCCACGGGCGCCTCCTGACAGGTTTTGGGCGAGCTGGTTTTGACAGGAGAACCCTGATGTTCGTATCAGCAACTCAGCCTCCCTCTTCCAGGTTCTAGCATTTTCTTTTCTTTTTTAAAAATTTTATTTATTTTACTTTTAATATATTTTATTAATTATGCCATTACAGTTGTTCTATTTCCCCTTTCATTTCCCTCCACCCTGCACACCCCTCCCCCACCATCCCCCCTTTAGTTTATGACCACGTGTCTCAAGTTCTTTAGATTCTATATTTCCCATACTATTCTTGCCCTCCCCCTGTCTATTTTCTACCTACTGTCTGTGCTACTTATTTTCTGTACCTTCTCCCCCTTTCTCCTTTTCCCACTCCCCCTGTTGCTAATCCTCCATGTGATCTTCATTTCTATGGTTCTGCTCCTGATCTAGCTGTCCTTAGTCTGCTTTTGTTTTAGGTGTGGTTGTTAATAACTGTGAGTTTGCTGTCCTTTCACTGTTCATCTTTTTTATCTTCTTTTTCTTAGGTAAGTCCCTTTAACATTTCATATAATAAGGGCTTGGTGATGATGAACTCATGGAATTTGATCTTATCTGAGAAGCACTTTATCTGTCCTTCCATTCTAAATGAAAGTTTTGCTGGATAGAGCAATCTTGGCTGTAGGTCTTTGGTTTTCACAACTTGGAATACTTCTTTCCAGCCCCTTCTTGCCTGTAAGGTCTCTTTTGAGAAATCCGCTGACAGTCTGATGGGAAGTCCTTTGTAGGTGACTGTCCCCTTATCTCTTGCTGCTTCTAGGATTCTCTTCTTCATTTTAATCTTGGCTAAAGTAATGATGATGTGCCTTGGTGTGTTCCTTCTTTGGTCCAACTTCTTTGGGAGTCTCTGAGCTTCCTGGATTTCCTGGAAGTCTATTTCCTTTGCCAGATTGGGGAAGTTCTCCTTTATTATTTGTTCAAATAAGTTTTCCACTCATGGCTGTTCCTCTTCCCCTTCTGGTACCCCTATAATTCGGATGTTGGAGCGTTTAAAGATGTCCTGGAGGTTCCTAAGTCTCTTCTCATTTTTTTGAATTCTTGTTTCTTCATCCTTTTCTGTTTGGTCATTTTTTTCCTCCTTCTGTTCCACTCCTTTGATTTGAGTCCCAGTTTCCTTTCCATTACTATTGGTTTCCTGTGTATTTCCCTTCATTTCAATTAGTTTAGCCTTCATATGTTCCTCTAATTTGTGACTAAAATCAACCAGTTCTGTGAGCATCCTGATCACCAGTGTTTTGAACTGTGCATCTGAAAGTTTGGCTATTTCTTCATCACTTAGATTTATTGGCTCTGGAGCTCTGAGTTGTTCTTGAGCCATGTTTTGATCTGTTCGTGCTTGTTAGGTATGAGGAGCGGAGCCTTAGTTGTTTACCAGGGTGGGGCCACCCAGGTTGGTGGTTTGTGACGCTGTATGTGGGGGCGGGGTCAGAGAGGGACAATGGCAGCTCCCTCTGCCGCTTCCTGCCACTGGGGCCTGCGCGGTCCATCTCACTGCTCGCTCCTTCACCGGTGTACCTGCACGTGAGTGTGTGACCGTGTTCAGCCCTCAGTGGGTCCACCGCCTTGCGCCCTCAGTGAGTCTGCCCGCTTCTCCACACCTGGGATCCACCCACGGCTGCTGGCGCACCTGGGTTGCGTGCCCAGGTCGGTCCTGTGGATCTTTCCTGCCCGACCCCACTCTGCTGCTGGCTCTGCCCCTCTTACCGGTTTGGCTGAAGGGTTCGTTGTTGTCAGACTTCCGTGTAGTTCAATTTTCTGTGGTTTGGCTGCGTTTTTGTTGCTAAAACTTTGTTGTTTTTAAATTTAGTTGTGGGAGAAGGCGCAGTGCTTCCACTACGCCTCCATCTTGGCGGAAGTCCTCTAGCATTTTCTTTAGCTGTTTATGCCTTCATTTATTTGTTTTGATTGGATGTCTTCATCCAAATGTATTTTGGAAATAAATAAGAACTTATTAAAGACGCTAAAATGTTTTTGTAATTTTCTTTGTGAATAGGTACCACTCGTTCCAAAAGGCTGATGAGCTGGCAGGACGGGTGCGCGCTGGGCTGTTCAAAGCCTTGGGCACAGTCACAGGGAGGCTGGGCGTGCAGAATCTGGTTCCCACCTCCAGCTGTTTACACTCAAATGGGGTCCTTGTTTTTTTTTTTTTAATTTTAATATATTTTATTGGTTATGCTAATACAGTTGTCCCATTTCCTCCCCTTTACTCCCCTCTGCCCTGCACCCCCTCCCACCCACATTCCCCCCTTTAGTTCATGTCCATGTACATACAAGTTCTTTGGCTTCTCCATTTCCCATAATATTCTTACCCTCCCCCTGTCTATTTCATACTTACCATCTATGCTGCTTATTTCCCCCCTTCCCCCTCCCACTCCCCCACTGATAACCCTCCTTGTGATCTCTGTGTGGCTCTGTTCCTATTCTAGTTGTTTGCTTAGTTTTTGTTTTCATTTTAGGTTCATTTTACTGTTCATATTTTTATCTTTTTCTTAGGTAAGTCCCTTTAACATTTCATATAATAAGGGCTTGGTGATGATGAACTCCTTTAACTTGACCTTGTCTGGGAAGCACTTTATCTGCCCTTCCATTCTAAATGGGAGCTTTGCTGGGTAGAGCAATCTTGGATGGAGGTCCTTCCCTTTCATGACTTTGAATATTTACAGCCCCTTCTTGCCTGTAAGGTCTCTTTTGAGAAATCGGCTGACAGTCTGATGGGAACTCCTTTGTAGGTGACTATCTCCTTTTCTCTTGCTGCTTTTAAGATTCTTTCCTTACCTTTAATCTTGGGTACTGTAATTATGATGTGATTTGGTGTGTTCCTCCCTGAGTCCACCTTCTCTGGGACTCTCTGAGCTTCCTGGATTTCCTGGAAGTCTGTTTCCTTTGCCAGATTGGGGAAGTTCTCCTTCATTACTTTTTCAAGTAAGTTTTCAATTTCTCGCTCTGCTTCTTCTCATTCTGGTACCCTTCTGGTGTGATTTGGATGTTGGAACATTTAAAGATGTCCTGGAGGTTCCTAAGCCTCTCTTCACTTTTTAAAAATTCTTGTTTCTTCATTCTTTTCTGGTTGAATATTTTTTTCTCCCTTCTGGTCCACTCCATTGATTTGAGTCCTGGTTTCCTTCCCATCACTGCTGGTTTCCTGTACATTTTCCTTTATATCACTTTTCATAGCCTTCACTTTTTTCATCTAATTTGAGACCATACTCAACCAATTCTGTGAGTATCCTGATCACCAGTGTTTTGAACTGTGCATCTGATAGGTTGGCTGTCTCTTCATCACTTAGTTGTATTTTTTCTGGAGCTTTGATCTGTTCTTTCATTTGGGCCACTTTTTTTGTCTTGAAGCACCTGTTATGTAGTAAGGGGTGTAGCCTTAGGTGTTCAGCAGGGCTGGGCAAGCATGTCACTGTGTTGTGACGCTGTCTGTGGGGGACGGTCGAAGAGGGACCAATGGCACTTGCTCTGCTCTCAGCCAGCTGTCAGTCACTTCCCCTGCTCCCCACAAGCAAAGTGGGCCCTTCTGGGGCTGCTTCCAGGTGGGTGGGTTTGTATACATTCCAGGACCCTGTGGGTCTCTCCAACAAACTCTCCTGTGAGGCTGGGAGTTCCTCCTGCTGCCGCCTCAACCCCCACAGGTGTTTACAGTCATCGGTTTGAGGCTTTATTTCCCCGCGGGGACCCGGGGTTGTGGGTCTGTCTGGCTTCCCCGGTTGTTCCTCCTGGTTTATCCCCATGAGAATGTGGGACTGCCTGGTCTGCCCGCCGCCGCCTCGCCGCAAGTCCTCTCTGCCCCTCCCCCCCACTATCTGGGTGAGTGTTTTTTCTTTAACTCCTTGGTTGTCAGACTTCCATACAGTTCGATCTTTCTGTCAGTTCTGGTTGTTGTTTTTTTAACATTGTTCTTCTTTTGGTTGTGTGAGGAGGCACAGTGTGTCTACCTACACCTCCATCTTGGCTGGAAGTCAGGTTCCTTATTTATGTCCAAAGCTTCTGGGGCAGGTCCTTGTGTTTCTGCGAGTTAAGCAAAGAAACGTGAAGTCACACACAAGGAAGGCAACTCACGGGGTTCAGAGAGGGAGCAGACCTGAGATCCGGATTTTAGAGAATTTGGAGAGGGTGTTAGCCCTAAACGTCCCAGTACTTCTCCCTCCTGCTGAGCCCATGAGCCCTCTGGAGCCGGCCAACCCACGCGTGTGTCCTCTTCTGGCGGCTTCTCTCCGCGTTACCCACAGGGTTGTCTTCCGTGCGGAGTGTCCCTGGCTTCCGTGTTCCCCTGCTGGGTGCTCGGGCTGCGGGACGCTGGTCCGGAGGGAGCACTCGGGGCGGGGACTTCCAGCCTTGGGTGGGTCCGTGGGGGCAGGCTTCCCAGTGTCTCGGGGACAGACACTGTGAGCCTGGTTCCTGAGACGTGACAGGTCCCCCAAGAGTCTCCTCCTGTGAGGTGTGAGGTGGACGAGGACCCGAGAGCCCATGTTTTATTTCCTTTTAAAGATTTTATTTATTTAGTTTTTTTTTAGAGACGTGAAGGGAAGGAGAACGAGAGGAAGAGAAACATCAATGTATGGTTGCCTCTCATGCGCCCCCTGCTGGGGACCTGGCCCGCAACCCACGCATGTGCCCTGACTGGGAATCGAACTGGAGACCTTTTGGTTTGCAGGCCGGCCGGCGCTCAGTCCACTGAGCCACACCAGCCAGGGGAGCCTGGGTCTCTAATGGCAGGAAGAAGGATGAGAAAAATGTTTGGCCACATGGAGGGCTCGCTTCCAGAGCCTCCAAGGACCAGGACTAGAGGAGGCACTGGCTGGGGGACGAGCCACGAGATGTGGAGAACAACCCAGAGCGCCCCCCCCCCCCCCCCCAGAATGGGGACTGTCCCCTGGGTGTCAGGTCTCTGCAGACCAGAGGCCACTCTCACTGCAACGGAGGTGGCAGACACAGGCACCCTGCCTTTGTGCCACGTGCTTCTGTGACTGTGTGGGAGGCAGGTGACATTTAAAAAAAATCCCTAGGTCTCCAGGCAAAGAGGGGTCCCACAGAAGCTGATGCAGAGGTGTGAGTGGACTGACGATCCTTTTGGGATGTCCTCCCGGGATGGGAGGGCAGCGTCCCGGGAGACGGAAGGGGCCGCTCTGGTGATGCTGAGTTTGCTCCGCTGGCGTCTGCTCACCGCTTCCCCTTCCCTGCCCTGCTCCCCCCACTGGGGGAGGCCCTGTGCTGAGTCACTAGCTCTGGGCGTGGCTGCTGGAACGTGGGGGCGTGGCTGCATGCTGTTTTCAACAGTTATGTTTCCCCAATCGCTCTGGGCCCCTCCTGCACCGGGGGGTGTCATAGCCTGGGCGCAGTGGCCCCTGCGGCCCCGGTCCTGGGGTCAGGGCAGTGCGGGGCACACCCGGGTGTCACTGCTGCCCGGACCCAGGCTGCCAGGTCCTTAGTTCTTGGTGCGGAATTATTACCGCGAAAACCGACTAGTGCACGCAGACCAAACAGCAGAGGGCGCTAACAGAACCGGAGAGCCGCTGCTCCCTGCACAGCACACAGGCCCCACGCACCGTGGCCCACGCTGCCCCAGCTGCAGTGCCTGCGGGCCCAGGCTGTGTGCGCACGGCCCACGGACATCGAAACAGAGTCCCAGACGATGACCTCAGGGCAGCTGTGTGAGAACTAACTCCTGAGCCTTCCCTGTTCCCCGGAGCGTGCCTCTTGCGAGGAGCAGGAGCTCACAGGGTGCCTGTGCCCCTACCCGCGGCGGAGGGGACGGGGAGGCGGAGCTCCTTCCCACCACGTGCTCCTTCCATATGCACCGACCGCAAGTCTGAGGGGGTGCGCATCTCTCAGTCCCGTCTCCACATTGACCACCCGGCGAGCTGCGGCCACCCCAGCTGGTCACTGTCACAGGCTTCCAAGCAGCCTGCGCTGAGCGGCCACACCGCCTCCACAGGCCTGAGTCCTGCCTTGGCCTGCACCTGTGCCGACCAGGCGTGGCGGGCTGGGCGCAGCTGCCCCCGGGGGCGGGTTTCCAGCCCGATGAGAGATCCTCTCTGGGCACATAGAGGACTCAGGTCAGCGAGCAGGACCCTGCGTTGCGGGGGGACTGGTGGTGCAGATGCAGGCTCCCCGGGGCCCACGTAGGTCCCCCTGAGCAGGCGTCTGGACTCTTCATGAGTCAATCAGGGCTGGCAGACGGGCTGGTAATGGGTCAGCACCAGGGACAGCAGCATGGGTCGGTCCCCTCTGTCCAGCTCGGCGGGCCCACTGGCCACAAAAAAAGCCTCATTTACTAGCCACTGCTCTCAGGGTACAGAGGGACCGTTGGTCACACCTGGTGTTTAGAACCTCGCAGTTGGAAGCTCAGCATGTGCTCACCTGGTCCAGGCAGTCACCTGGGGTGGGCGGGCCCGAACGGCTGGCTGTGTTTGGAGGGAGCAAAGGCCGCCAGGGCTGAGGAAGCCCCGGGAAACGTGGGGACAGACATGAGGATGCTGCAGACAGTTGGAGGCCTTGAGCAGACGGTGTGGCCGGGCCAAACTGGGCAGGTGGAGCCCCCGAGGGGGGCCCCCCAGGGAGCCCGGGGCTGCGTGTCGCCCGCCCCCCAGCACGCGTGTGCTCCACGCAGGCCGCCTCCCAGCAGCCGTGTCCTGTCCCGACGTGAACACTCGTCATGCAGAAACTTTCATTTCTCTGTTTTTTAAATTAAATTCATCTCTTGTGATTTATTGATTTTCTTAAAAGAAAAGCAAATCCATTTTTTATTTTCCGCAGCTTATTACCAGACACTTGGGTCTGGGACACGCTGAACAAGAATTCAGTTAAAAGTGTTTCCAAAACGTTCCCACGTCAGAATCGATGCGGGCGCGCGGGCATGTATTTTTAATGTGAGGAAGAACAAACGTGGAAAACTCATCAGAACACACTGCTCGACACCAGCAGGTCGATCGCGCCCCGTGCTCGGAACCGAGAGACCGTGAGGGGAGGGAGAGTGGACGCCAGCCCAGGAGACCAGGCCTGGGCCTCGGGTGTCCGTCCCTGGCGGAGCACACGGCCTGTCTGCAGACTCCGCGAGGTGAGCAGCCGCGGGCAGCGGGGGAGAACCCCACAACTCCATGTGCCACCGACGAGCAGGGAGCTGCCCACGGCCTCCCCTCCGGTCTCCTCCAGCCAGAATTCCTGCCCTGGAGACACAGGTGTGGGCAGGGACAGCGAACCCTGGGGACACTCTCCAGCAGGAGGGGCCCCTAATGGAGAAAGTTCAGAAACCCCGCTTGTTCTCCTCTTTGCTGATTCTCCGTTGTCCCCTGCCCCCATCCTGCCGGCAGCCAGTCCCCAGGGCCTGTGACTGCAGAGGCAGGTGGTCATTGGTTTCACACCTCAGAGCTGGTCCCGGGACGGGGAGGCCGACCCTCCGATTCCCCTTCCTCCCCTGCTCTGGGCTGCTGACCACGAGTGACAGGTGGTGACAGAAGTGAGCAGAGCCGGGTGTCTCAGAGAAGGGTCTCTGACTTCCAGGGACTCAGGAGAGTGACCCCACAGGGCAGCTTCCAAGTCCCCGGGCCTGGAGCCCCCCTCTCCTACAAGCCACGCGCACAGAACATTCCAGACATGGTGCACACCGAGCTGGCCAGGAGACCACGGACCGGGCGCCGCACCGGGCACGGAGTGACGTGTTGGGACAGCTGTGCAGGAAGGTAAGGGCCTGGGGAGCTGGCCTGGCCGCACACCTCGCTAGCCGGAGAAGGCTGGGTGGCGCCTGTGGCCTGAGCGTGAGCGAGGGACCTGCCTGCACTCACAGAAGTGTGGTGTCTGCACGAGACGGCAACAGGAGCCAGGGCCTCAGAGTGGAGCATCCGCAACGCCCAGGACCCAGCCCGGCACCGCTTGTCATACGCAGAACCGGGAAAGTCTCCGTCCTCTCGGGGAAAGACAGCCAGCAGACACCGCTGCAGGGATAACACTGATACTGGCGTCGCCTGACAGCTGCTTCCAGCAGCTGTTATTAAAATATTCCAGCGAGCAAGCACCAACACAGCGGGCATCAGTCAAAACTTAGAAAATGGTAATTTAAGTCCTGAAAGAATATACACAACACGGAAAACACCCTCCGATGGGCTCACTGGCAGGATGACAGTGACGGAGAAAGAAGGGACTGAACTCCAGGACTGGTCCCTGGGAATCACTCAGCCTGAACAGCAGATGAACAGGCTTGAAAGATGCAGCAAGCCTCGGGGACCTGTGTGACCACCGCTGGCCCTGCATTCACTGCCCCCCCTGCCTCCAAATCAGAGAGAGGAGAGAGTTTGATTCGAAAAATACTGCTGACGATATTGACAGAACACTTTCCAAATCTGGAAAAATGCATAAAACCAACAGAAGCAAGAAGCCCAGCAAACCCCGACCAGGATCCACTTATAGAAATCCGTGCATAGATGCGCCCGAACCAGCCTCCTGAAACGCGATGGCCAGTCCCGAAAGCAGCCGGAGAGAGGCCCGCGTTGCAGGAGCAGAGGCTGGTCTGGGTGCCCCGCGGAGTCTTGGCGGGAGGGGCAAGCACCTGCCAAGTCCGTAACAAAAGAACCATCTCCCAGAAAAATGCGTCCAGAGAAAGTACCTTCGAGAACCAAGGTGAAAGGAATAAAGATGTTCTTGGCTGAAGGGAAACTGAGAAAATTCACCAGCCACAGAGCAGCTCTCCTGGAAGAAAAGCCAAGGCTGGAGAGGGTGAGGGCTGGGAGCGGACGACAGAGCGGGCGCGGTGCGCTCTCCGTAGGAAACACAACAGGTGGTACTAACGATCTTCCATTAACTGCAAAGGAGAAGAAAAGGGAAAATCAAAGATAAAAATGGAGCAAGCAGAAAAATAATAAAATGGTAGAACTAAATCTAACTATGTCACTTCTCGCAATAAATGGAAGCTGTGTACACACAGTTAAAAGCCGGGGATTGTCCGCGTGGCCACCACAGAGATCCCCCCACGCCGCCCACAGCACACCACTCACAGAAGGACACGCTCAGATTGAAAGGAGGGGTGGGAAAGAAAGCTCCTCATGCGAACACTGATCAGAACCATGGGCTGGCTCACAGGTCACTGCCGAAGAGAATAGATGACCCACGATCATGGCAGAATGGACCCGCCAAGACGGCAGAGAGACCCTCATGGCAACTGTGCATGTGTCCAGCTGAATGTGTCATGACACGGGCAGCCACCGTGGGGGAGACCGGTGACCCACCAGGACGGCTGGGGACAGCCCTCCTCCGCCAGCAAGACACAGGCTGGCAGACAGACAGGCAGCCGGGCAGCAGCTGGACGGTCCCGCCCACCCGCCGCGGCCACTTGGCGTTTACGAACCGCACACGGTGAGAGTTCACGTACCTTCGGAGCCACGTCGGGACTTCCAGGCAAAATCGCTGACGGGACACCAGGTGTGCCTTCTGCTCGTGTGGAATTAGACTGCGCGTCGGTGACGGAGACGCAGCAGGAAAATCTCCAGAATTAAACATCACACGTTTAGCCTGTAATTGGATCACAGAGGAAGTCCCAGGGAAAATTAGGAAGTATTTCTTTAGCAGAACAAGAGTGAGAATACAGCATGTCAATATCATCCCCGCGACGGGGGCGACTAAGACAGCTGAAAGGGGAATTTAAAGCCTTCCATGTTTATGTATTACTGTGGAAGACAAGAAAGGTCTCAGATGAATAATCTAAGCTTTGTATTAAGAAACTAAAAAATAAAAAGCAAAATAAACCCACAGCAAGGGGAAGAAAGGGAATTTTAAAAACAAGAACAGAAATCAATCAAACTGCAAACAGGAAAACAACAGAAAAGTCAAAAGCTGGTTCTTTGCGTAAATCAGTATAATTGGTAAGTGTCTGTGAAGGCACAGAAAACAGAAGTTAAAATACCAATATCAGAAATGAAAAAGAGTGTTTTTCTTTTTCAACAGACTCTGAAGATGCCAAAAGATGAAAAGGGAACACTACAAGCAATTCTAAAGGAGTCAGTTCAACCACTTATATAAAGCAGATGGAATCCTTGAAGACCTCAAACTCTCCCAAGATGAAGTAGATAACCTAAAAAGTCCTGTCCCCATTAAAGACACGGGGACTACAGTCAGGACTTTTGGAGCAGGACATCGCCAAGCCCAGACTGTCTCCCTGGTAAATTCCACCAAACAGTTAAAAAGCTGTGGCACCAGTGGGAGCCGTTTCCACCTGGTCTGAGGGGTGGGTGCTGCCCCGGTTCCGACCCCAGGTGGGCCAAGCGGGTGTGCTCCAGGCAACCGCACACGGGATTCACAGCAGGCGTCCGGAACCGGGCCAGCGTCGGGACTCTGCCCACGGCACCCACTCTGTGAACTGAGAGGTAACACTGCGTGACCACGTGCTTTGGCGTGAGGAAGACTTCCGACAAGGCCCAGAACCTTCCGCAACAGACAGCAGGCCACGCCCAGCAAACTTCTGTGAGCCAAACTCCCTGACCCGATGACCTCGGACACTCACAGACAAGTGGCAGCGAACAACTCACAGGCCAGACAGACACCAGTTTCCCTCCGACTGAGAGGAAAGAACGCGGTGGCTGTATTCACAGACGGCGTGGTTGTCTGGGCAGGTGATCCCCAGTGAAATGCAGACAGCCTTCTAGGGCCACGAGATGAATGTATCGAGCTTGCAGGGGGTTGGCCGACACTCACACGCAGGGATAAACAGACTTTTACGTATTAGTCGTCAGTGATTTGGGAATTAACGCAACGATATTCCCTTTGAAATAGTTTTAAGCAATAAGCCATGGAAGCATGCATCAGAAATACCATGTACAGAAGCGGGACACAGGCTTCCAGAAGAGATTTAAAGACGTGAAGAGGGTCCTGCGTTCACGGCAGCGACCAGAGGAAGACCCCCACCTTCCCCAGCTGGTGCCCGGGCCCCGCAGAGTCCCCACGTGGGTGTGGACACAGAGGAGGCATTTGTATGGGGCGTCACGGCAGTTGGGACAGTCAGGAGCCGTGTTGAGAAGGAGGACTGACGTTGGGGGTTTCACGACCCATCCGACGACCTACTTACCCCAGGTGCAGCAAGCGGAGGGTGTGGTGGGCAGAGGGCGCGGCCTTGGCAGAGAGGCCGACACTCGGCCCGGCCAGCGCCAGGCGCAGTCGGCAGTGCAGCCCCCTCTGACGCCCGGGTGGCTGCTTATTATGATGGCGCAGAAGGATGGAGAACAGCCTTTTCAACAGAACGGGTTGGACCAATTATATATCAGAACGGGGACCTGATCATAACATCTCACACAAAAATTAACTTGAAAGGTATCATTGACTTGAGCGTAAAGGAGAAAGCGATAAAACATTTGGAAGAAAACCTAAGAGGCCGGGGCTGGGCAGAGCGTTCTTAGAAATGACATCACACCAAGAGCACGATCCATTAAAAAATGATACCTTGGACTTTATTAAAATGAAAACTTTTGGCTGCCAAAGACACTTAAGAGAATTAAAAGGCAAGTGTCACGGCTGCATTGGGTCCCCTGCCCACATTCACAAGCCGGAGTCTTAACCCCTCGCACCGCAGAATGCGGCCTTGCGGGGAAGTGGACCTTCACAGCAGCCCCGGGGGTGTGTGCGGCACACTGGGGCCGGCTGGAATGTGTCATCTCTGCAAACCACATGTTCGACAGGCCACCCGCGCCCGGCACGGGCACAGGCCTCTGGCTCTGAGTGCGTGAAACCGGGGTCTGTTCTTGTGCATCATCCGTACATTGTCGCATTATTTCTCTGTCGCAGCTGTGAACCTGCTCTGGCCTCAACACGCTGCGGCCCTTCTGAGGACAGCGTGCTGGTTTCTTGTAAAACTCAACATATTGTCACCATCCGATCCAGCCATCACACTCTCTGGTGTTTACCAAGCGAATTGAAAATTTATGTCAACAAAACCTGCCGCAGATGTGACAGCAGCTGCGCTTGCAACCGTCAAACCTGGAAGGGCCCAAGGTGCCCCGAGAAGCTGCTGGAGGGGCCGTGGCCCACCCAGACGGGGCGGGAGGGGGGTTATCAGTGAACTGAGTTCTCCAGCCCCGGACGGACACGGAGGAACCTGAGCGTGTGCCCGAGCAGGCCACATGCCGTGCGACTCCAGCCCTGTGACACCCCGGAAAGGGCAGGACCGCGGGGACGGGGACGGCGCTGTGGTCACCAGGGGCTGCAGAGGGAGGAGGAAGCCTTGGCAGAGCCCGGGCTTCGGGGCAGTGAGACTCCTCCGGGTGACACCGCAGTGAGGGACACGCGTCCCACCCGCAGGACGCACAGCTCCGAGAGTGGACTGTGATGTCGACCACGGACACTGGGTGACAATGACGTGTTCCTGTAGACACGTCATTGTGCTGTAACGAGTGCCCTGCTTCAGTGGGGGGTTGGTGGTGGGGGAGGCTGTGGGGGGCAAGGGGTGGGGGGCAAATCTCCTAACCTGCTGCCAGTTTCACTATTAACTTCTCTATAAAACAAAGCCTATTAAAAATCAAAAAAACCATGGACTTCTGTGGTGACCCTGGGGACTTGGAGTGGTGGCTGAACCGTGGGCACCACAGGCCCGTGGGAGGCCTGGGGAAGGAGGGGCACAGAGGTGACAGGACCCAGCCAGAGGCCTCCCTGGAGACTCAGCTCCTGAGCAGGTGAGCAGCAGGGCCGTTGTCTGTCCCTGGGCTGGCCCTGGTCGCTGTCACCGGTCTGTGGTCGTCCCACCCTGTGACTGGCCGCCCTTCCCCAATCTCCCGGCACCCCACCCCCCGCATCACTACAGCTCCGAAGCCCACTGCCCCTCTGTGAGTGGGACACTCTCTCCCTGTTGTCATTGTAATGCAGTCTCGGGCAACGCCTCCCTGCTCCCGCACCCACCCAGCCCTGGCCCTGGGTCTTTTCTCAGGAATGTTCAGCTCTTGTCCACGATGGGATTGGCCAGCTGAGGTCGGATGGCTGACTCTGTGGCCAGACAGCAGGGCAGGGGCCAGGAGACTCTGGGTCGGCAGCATGTCCTCGACAAGGAAGGGGCGGGGCCTGGGTGGGACCGCTTTGTCACTGTGGTTCCACCACGCTCTGGGCTTGGGAAAGAGAGGCTTTGCTCTCAGGAGTGAAGCATGGTCTGTGGGACAGGCCAGTGGCCGTAGCTGATCTGTGGCCGTTTGTCCTTGGACCACGTCCCAGCATGGGGCCATGGGGCTGACGGCTGTGCCTCCCCCGGGGTTGCGGGATTGTGGGAGGATCAGGCCGAACTCGGCCAGGCCGGCCTCCCCGGGACACGCAGTGTGCAGGGCTCCCGAGCTGACCCTGTTGTATTATTTCACACGATTGCCTTTGTGTTGCCTAGCAAACCACACGGGCACGGCGAGAAGATCAATAGTAGTCGCCTTCACTGTACATCCTGCCGATAGCGCAAGCCCTTCATTACAACTCGGTGCCTTTGCAAATTGTGTTTTCTTCCGGCTGGGAAGCTCCCGCCCAACCGACAGATGAGCGTGTTTCGGGAGTGATGGTGCTTTACCCCAGGTTTTGGCAGGACTCGTGCTTCCGGGTTCTCTTCATGCCCCTCCCGCCTGCGCCACAGGGGCCCCGCCCTGGGCTGCATAGCTCCCCGTGGACACTGGCTCCCGAGGGCCACTGAGTGGGGGACCACAGCTGGTCTGGCGTTGCTGTGTGCTGCTCAGAGTGCCTGTGTCGGCTCCTCCACTCCAGGGGGCAGTGCCCAGGACCCAGGACCCTTCCATCATTGTCTGCAGGGCCTGGTGCACCAAGGGGCTCCCAGGAAATAGTACAAGGACCCGGTCATGAGATAATGCCCAGAAGTGGCAGCTCCAGGTACAGACAAGCGATTGACTCCAGTCTTTCTCACTGCATGCTGGGCAAAGAGCTTCCATGTCCACGGGGAGGGCAGGGGGCAGGAGACATCACAGGGGGCTCAGTGGCTCATCTGAGCCGGTGCCACCCGCCTGGGGGCCGTGGTCACCTCACTTCCCTCCAGTCTGTAGACACCCTTGTTCATCTGAGAGACACCAAAAGCCTGAATATGGCTGAGAAGCTGACCCGTCGGGCGGGGGGCTGGACACAGAGGGTGGGGTGGGGTGGGCATCACAGGAAGGTGGACAGCGGGGGCTCCCTGTAGGATACTTCCAGGGGGAGGTTCTGGACGATCAATCGGTGTCTGGTTTCTTCCCACCCAGGGCAGCGGGGGTCGGCTGCTCCGTGGTCTGCGGAAACCATCCCAGCTGCAACGCCAAACTCTGCTTCGGACCAGGAGGTCGAGTGGCTTCTGGGAGCTTCAGTCTTCTCACCCACTGGTCACACATGGTGAGGCGCCTGCCTGGTGGGGTTCCGTGAGGCTTAAATCAGGTCGAATGCAAAAGAAGCACATAAACTTGTCTTTGCAGTCCTTGGAATATAAATGCTACCTAACAATCTCATGACATTTTCAGAAATTCTGAGAAAGTAAAACAATTTCGCCTGCCCTGCGTCGCTGCTCCTATGACCGCACGGGAAAATTGAGCCAGTGAAGGAGAAAACGGGGTGAAGCGGCACCGCACCCGGCAGGGGGCGCAACCGCTGCGGCTGGATGGATTCCAGGGAAGGCAGCCGGTTCCACGTCTGCAAAGCCCAGCCACGTCCACACTGCAACCACACGATCTTTGCAAACACACATCTGATGGGGCTCCTGGTGGCTAACGGTGTAATATTTTTTAAAAGGCGGAGCCTCGCCACCATGGCTGCCCCGGGGTCTCCCACCAACTTGCCTCGAGCCGCCCTCCTGCACTGGGTCCTGTGCCTGAGCAGCCCAGATAGAGGAGTCCCTGGATCTTGTCTCAACCAATAGGACTGAGGCTTTCCCTGTCTAATCAGAGCTGTGGAGCTCCAACCAATCAGAGCAACTCCATTCTGACCAATCAGGACAGTGCCTTGGACCAATCTAACTGTGAAGATTCTAAACCCTCATTTGCATGAGAATGGGCCAATCAGGAACCTGGGCCGGGGACTTCTGTCTGTATAAGCCAGCTGCCCACTGTCTCGAGAAGTGCATTTTCCCCTTTGGTCTGAGAGGGGAAAATATTGTGTCTCTGGCTGAGCCAAGTCTCAAGTGTGCTACAGAGTGAGGGGGTGGGGCTTGTGCTGTGGGGGAGCAGCCTGTGAGGGCAGGGCGGTACATAGCACATGGCAGGTGACAGCAGCCAGTTACTGAGACCACATGTGAACAAAGGACTTTTGAGGAACAGAGCTGATCCAGTGTGGGGCAGTCACAGAAGGCTCCTTGGAGGAGGTGATGACCATGACTGGCAGGGCCATGTGTGAGAACAGTGTCCAGTGGCCCAGTGTGGCCTGAGTCTCTTCCACGGACCAGGTGCCCTTCTAAGCGTTTTGCACGAGAAGACGCTTCCTACCGCATTGCAAACAACAATGTGGGCTCGTCACTGGGGCCACTGCACACCCTGGGAACCGACACATAGGAGCCCCAGGGTCACAGGCAGGAAGCTGAGCTCTAACAGCTGCACTCGTCCAGGGCAAAGAGCATGGGGAGGTTGGGGAGGTCCCTGGTCCCTGGAATGGGGGAAGGTGGGGCTGTGATGCCAGTAAGGGGGGTGGGGGGTGCGGTCCCCCAGGAGAGGGGTGTTGGTAGGGTCCCTGCTCAGAGGCTGTCTCCAGCCACATGTCCTAAACTCCATGGGTGGGGTAGAAGGAGGCGAGGGCCTGGGGCAGACGCTGCCAGACCCCCACCACGAGCGCCCTCCCAGAGCAGCGAGCTACCGTGGGCGGTCGGTCTTGGACCCCTTGTGCCAGTGGGGTCCCTCCGAGTCCCCAGACACAATCACATGCTTTCACTCACAAAGGGGTCGGTCTCCCTTGGTCCCAGGAGGCGAAACACGTTTTTCATCCTGAGACAGTATTTTTATGGTATTTTTTAATGCCGTTGAGCATTAAACTTTCACAATGACTTTAAAATGCAGGAGGGCACTGGAGAGCCCCACGTGTTCTGCGGCCTTTGCTCGTGGGAGGGGCAGATGGGGGCTTGGCCCGAGCAGCCCTGGACGGAGGCAAGCCCTCGCTCGCCTAGCCTCTAATTCCACATCAGTGAGGCAGTGGTGGAGGGGGCATGGGGGGCTCTGGGTGCGGATCCTGCAGGAGGCCTCTGGAAGCAGCCAGCGATGGTACTGACCTCACAGTCGCGTGGAAAGGGCTCCGTGCAGCTGCGGGTGATGGGAGGACAGTGACGCAGTGGTTCCCGCACGGGAGGCAGGCCTGCTACCCTGGGACTAGCGTCGCATCCGCCGGTCACCTCTGCAGCCAGGCTACACCTGCAACGAGGGTCCCACCAGCCACTTTCTTTGTCCAGCATTTTCCAGGGGCCAAGACAAGACAGAGCCACCCATGGTCACCTGTGCTCAGACACAGTCGTGGGCCCCTGGCTGACCGAGGCCGCTTCCCGCCGCTGGGCAACAGCGATTTGGGGGATGCTGCCAGTGTACCTGCGGGGGGTGGGGGTCCAGCCTGCAGAGATGGCGGGGGCCTAGCCGCAGAGATGGCGTCTGCAGCGTGGCCCAGGGCAGGGGCCTCATGGGGGGCACAGGGCGCTGGTCCTCAGACCTGAGGTTTGGAGCCCAGAGGGGGCTGGCTGGGCCCCCCGGCGGTGGGGTGGGGGCTGAGCCGCAGCTGGGGTTGTCTTTGCCCCCCAGTTCGTCGAGTGTTTGCTGCATGCTGTGTGCTCTGGTTTCAGGGACCCTCGCAATGCAATCCAAGCTCCCTGCCCCCAGGGAGTCCCACCCCACTGATGTTTGAAGGGCCACGAAGACGGAATTGTAACAAAATGTGGAACCAGGAAGACGGTACAAACGTGGGGACAGGAGCACTGCCTGGGGTGCAGGCACATGTGTGGGGGCGGGGGCTCGCATTAGCCGAGGGGCGCAGCCCAAGATGCCCAGGTCCTGGGTCAGCAGTGATCCTGCTGACTTTCTGTCTGTCCCAGGCACGGGAGTCCCCAGGACAATGACTGCCGGTCCCAAAACCAGGAGTTCATCCCATGGAGGGACCAGTGGGCAAAGCCACTTGGCCCCTTCAGGAGCTGTTCCGTCCCCCCTGGGCAGGGGCTGGTGTGGCGAACAGGCTGCGGGAGTCCAGAGGTGGAGGGAGAGCCTGGGCCAGTCCTGCAGGGTCCCCTGTGACAAATTAGAGTTCAGACCAGCCCAGCGTCAAGGAGCAATCTGCAGAACTCCGCAATGAGGCAGTGTGGCCTTCGGGAAGATGGCTTTATTGGGCCGGAGCGACCCACTGAGCCGAGCAATTGCATCCCTTTCCACCAGAAATGCCGTAAAACTGACAGAATATGAGCCAACAAATGAGAGCGAGTGCCCGAGAGCGATGATAACCAGGAAGGGATGTCTCGAGGGACGCAGACCTGGTGCAGGGTCCTGGGGACACCGGGTGGAATCAGAGTGAACTGACTGGGAACGTGCACAGGAACAAGCCACCATGGGGACCAGACAGCCCCCTCGGGGCCTGGAGCCAGCACCGGGCGGAGGAGCGAGCGCAGCCAGCCTCGCGGTGTCCCCAGTGCGTGCCCAGGAAGGGTACCCGACCCCTTTCTGAACAAACCCTGAGAAGCCAGGCTGGGCGGGTCTGTTTGCAGACCCCCTCCGGGGTCCAAACCCGGCTGTGCCCAGGTTCTGATAAAGTGCAAATCCTGAACACAGCTGGTCCTGGTGTCCCGTGTCAGTGGGTGTTCATTTTTTTCAGTGCTTTGGGGAAGACCGTGACCCCAGAGGCTGAAGAGGGGACCCCCCTCCGACCCCCCAGAGGAAGGCACCCTGCGCAGTCACCGGTCTTCCCACCGAAGCCTTTGGAGGCTGCCTTCCTGTTAGCCAGAAGATTCCCAAGTGACATCCTAGGAAATAAGAAAGAAAGCAACCATAAAAACGATCAGAGTTCTTAGAAATTTGATGGCATTAAAAACTCAAAAAATGGCCAAGTATCAGAATGGCTGCAGCTGAACACGGAACCCTTCCTCTAGATGACTGGGTGATGGAATTCTGCCGAAAAAGAGCGGGAATGGGTGGGGGCGGGTGGCGAGCAAAGTGGGGACTCGCTCACAGATGACGCAGAGACATTTTTCCTGAACTGACAAAGGCCGTGAGAATTGTTCTAATCCCAAAGTGCCTATTCTGTTGCGAGACAAAATAGGTTAAGAAAAAGTGCAAGTACTTGCGTGTGTTCTGGGAAAATGCCAAAATCCCCCAAATGAAGACGCTGTCCCCAAGTTTGATAGCCTAACAGCAACAGAACGGCCTCCTGGAACGGGGCGAGAACCGCGTTGGCGGCTGGTTTCAACACCGGCGCCAGGCCCTGTGGGAAAACAGCTCTAAAGAGCCCGAAGGGTTTCGAGTCTAGGGCTCTACGTCCAGGAAAACCACCTGCCAAGTGGAAGAGCCCAGTGAAGCGGTTTCCATGCTGAGAAAGCTGGGAAGCCCCACGGCCCTTGTGGGCGCTCTCTGGGGAATACTGGAATGTGCATCCGCCGGGCAGCCGTGCGACGGGCAAGAGGAGCCTGGGACCGGGAACGACAGGAGGAAGAGACTAGCGAACGCCGTAGTTAGTGTTAAGTGGACTTCCGGGCGCAGCGTTGGTGTTTAAAAGTGGGACCGTAACGCTCCATCTGTCCCACTGGCTCACGTTCACTGTGTGTGTTTGCGGCGAGCAACACGGAGGTGCGCACACAGCGGCATCTCAGCCGTCGCCGGTCCGGCGGGCCGAGCGCCCCGCATCCCCTCTCTTGGCTGGTCCGTTTTCACCGCAGCGTTGGGAGCCGTAGGGTCGTCAGCTGCACCTCGGTTCTCCAGAATTGTTCGCGCTGCAGCTCTGTGACCTCCGACCCGCCTGTCCCTGCGCCCCCCACCCCAGGCCCCGGTGACCACGGCTCTCCTCCCGGCCTCTGAGTAGCGGGCGGTTTCCAATCCCACACGTGAGTGACGCCATGCGGCTTGTTAACTCGCGTGTCCGGCCTATTGCGCATGTCCCCTGGGCGCACCCACGTGGTGGTCAATGGCAGGCCCCCTCCTCTTGCGGGGCGGCAATACGCACGCCTCACAATTGCGTTATGGGTTCACTTGTCCCTGCACCCGGAGGTCATTGCCATGCCCGGGCTGTTGTGAATGATTCTCCTGGGAACGTGGGGAGCACGCACCTCTTCAAGGCCCGAACTTCGTTTCCTTCGGGGGCGCGCCCCAAAGAGGGCCTGCCGGATCCCATGGTCACTCTGTGTCTGCTCTTCCAGGAGCCCCCACACTGCCTCCCCCCGTGGCCGCACGGGCCTGCGTCCCCACCGGCAAGCAGGGCTCGAGAAATCCCCTCACCCACGTCCTCGCCGGCACCTGCTACTTTTCACGGTTTTGGTAGCAGCTGTTCTAACAGGTGCAAGGCGGCACCATGTGGTTTTGGTTTCCCTGGTGACCAGCGGCGCTGGGCGGGGTGTCCTGTTCCCGTTGATCATCGCGTGTCTTCTTTAGAATGAGGTCCGTTCAGCACCTTTGCTTGTTCTTGCTTTGAGCTCTACGAGTTCCTTATAAATTTTGGGTAGTATTTGACCGTTATCAGGTAAGTGGTTTGCATGTATTTTCCTCCTGCCCGTGCATCGCCCTTGTACGTGGCGGTCGCTGCCACACAGGGCGTCTGTGCTGCGGTGGAGCCCCGCGCATCTCCTTGTGCGTGGGTTGCCTGGGCTTTCTGCAAGGTCCCCCAAAAATGAATCGCCAAGGCCGGCACCAGGGAGCTCCCCCCAGAGTTTTCTTCTGGGATTTTTACGCTTTCAGGTTCTGCGTTCGTCTTTAGTTCATTCTGAGTTGATTTTTGTGTGTCGTGCGAGGGAAGGGGCCAATTTCACTCTTTCACAAATGCATGCCAAGTTCCCCGACACTGTTCATTGAGGGCTGTCTTTCCCGCTGTGCGGTCTTGACGTCTTTGTCAGAAATCAGGTGACTGTGTGCGCTTGGGTTTGTTGGGGCTCCTTGTTCTGCTTCATTGGCCGATGTGCCTGTCATCAATCCAGTGCCATACTGTTTGGGTTCCTGTAGCTTGGTAATGTAACCTGAGACCCGGAAGTGCGATGCCTCTGGTGTTTCTTTTTTTTATTATTATTTTTTATGTATCTTTAGAGAGGAAGGGAAGGAGGGAAGGAGAGAAATATCAATGTGTGGTTGCCTCTCATGAGTCCCCTGCTGGGAACTGGCCTGCAACGTAGGCATGTGCCCTGACTGGGAATCGAACCGCGATCGTGTGGTTCACAGGCCCACGCTCAATCCACTGAGCTACGCCAGCCAGGGCTCCTGTAGTGTTTCTTAGTTGCTTTGGACATTTGGTCTTTTGGGTTCCACGCAAATGTTGTCAACAGTGTTCCTTTCCTTGTTGCTGTGAAAATACCACTGGGATTTGATAGAGAGTAGATAGAATATGTATCAAGGCAACCTTAGGGTAGATGGACATTTTATTTTATTAGTTATTATTTTTAAAACAAGAATCCCTATATTAATATCCGATGACGTAGATTTTTTCTTTTTTAAAATTTAATTGTTGTACGAGTAGTTTTCTGTCTTTCACCTCCATCCCTGCCCACACCCCACAGCCTCCCCCATCCTCCCCCGTTTTCACCCCCCCTCGTTATTGTCCGTGTGTCCTTTATACTTGTTCCTGCGAACCCTTCCCCTTTTCCCCTGAAATTCCCTCCCCTCTGGTCCCTGTCAGCCTGTTCTCAATTTCAGTGTCTTTGGTTATATTTTGCTTGTTTGATTGTTTTGTTGATTAGGTTCCTGTTAAAGGTGAGATCATACGGCGTTTGTCTTTCACTGCCTGGCTTATTTCACTGAGCAGAATGCTCTCCAGTTCCGTCCTGGCGGTAGATGGGCGTTTTAGCGACACTAATTCTTCCAGTCTGTGAACGTGGGGTACCTTTCTATTTATTTGTGCTCTTCAATTTATTTCATCAGTGTTTTACAGTTTTCAGTGCATATATTTTTCACCTCCTTGGTTAAATTTATCCCTAAGTATTTTTTTCTTGATGCCATGATAAAGGGGATTGTTTTCTTGGTCTCCTTTGCAGATAGATCCTTGTTGGTAAGGACACACAGCTGGATTCTGTATGTGGATTTTGCTCCCTGCAAATTGACTAAACTTGTTTATTTCTTCCCACAGATTCGGTGGAGTCCTCATGGTGTCCTGCGCACAGGACCAAAACCGCCCTAACGGGACGCCCAGAGAGCCGATGAGGGTCATGCCCTGGTGTGTTCGTTCACGCGGGTACTTCCGGGAGACCTCAGCCCGGAATCGGAGCGCCCTTCCGCCCTCTCAGTGTGGCCGTCACTGTGCTGTCCCCCCAGCTGGACTGGGACAGGCGTGGGGAGGGGCCGAGCTCCCCCTCCCCTCCTGAGCCGGACGCCCCTCTCCTTCTGCCCTCGGACATTGATGCTCCTGGTTCTCGGGATCTCGGCCGTAGTGTGAGCTCCGCCACCAGCTGCCCTGGGTGTGTGGTGGCCGGCCAGGACGTCTCGGTCTCCGTGACCGTGTGAGCCATTCCCTGTAATAACTGTCTTTAGTACAAAGCCTGCAAGAAATCCCGGCAATTAAATGCAATAAATAAAGCATAATAAATATAAATAAATGTGTCTGTGTGTATGCACATGTGTGTGTGTGTACGTATATTTAGTCTGGGAAAAGTGCAGCCATTGTCAATATAACGAGAACGGTTTGGGTGATCATCATTGTGACCTGGAGCCGAGGGGCGTGGGCTCGGATGCACACGTGTGAACAATGACAACTTCGCTGTGCCAGTCAGTGGGGGGTGGATGCTGCTGAATGAGCGTGTGTGCCGTGTGGCCGTCACATCCAAAATGACAGAGTCAAGCAACAAATCTGCATCCAATTTTGCATTAAACGTGAATATTCCTCCACAGAAAATATTTGAACGATTCAGCGGCCGCAGCTCCGGGTGACTGGCAGCTTCATCACAACAACCCACCCACTCACCCGTCACGCCCTGTGCAGAGTTTTTGGGTGAAACATCAAATCGCCCAGGCGACTCAGCCCCCCTATGGCCCAGATTTGGTGCCCTGGGACTTCTGGCTTTTTTCGAAACTGAAATCACCTTTGAAAGGGAAGAGATTTCAGACTATTGATGAGATTCGGGAAACTATGACAGGGCGACTGATGGGTGACTGGGAGAACTGTGCAAGGTCCCCAGGTGCCCACTTTGAAGGGGACAGAGGCTTCACTGTCCTGGGTGCAGTGTCTCTTGTATCTTCCTCGGTAACTGGCTCTATTTCTCAGAGCACCTTGCGGACGGACCGCGCACACAGGTCCCATCGCCCCTCTGGAGGGCCCTGGCTGACCCGCCCAGAAACGCGACAGTGACAAAGCAGCGACCACCGTGGCATGGCGCTCAGGAGGACCCAGCCCCCAAAATGAGTGAGGCCGTCATGAGGGAAATCATCAACTCCCACCGGAAAACACAGAGTAGGTCTTCAGCACGTTCTAGATGTGCACGGCCATTCTAGGTGGTGGTTCCCAAAATCTAAAGGTAACAACTATCCCCAAATAAAAATACCGATTCAATGTAGGGTCCTAGTCACAGTCCTAAACAGTTTTTTACATCACAGAACAAATCCGTCCTGAACTCGGAACGGAAAGTAAGCGACTACAAGAGCCAGGGTGGTCCTGAGAGGCGAACTCGGGAAGCAGGGCACTTGTCCTACGCGACTGCCACTCTCTGCAAAGCCACAGGCGGCTCCGTTAGGTGCAGCAGTGGCTGAGGGGCCGATGGGCCCTGTCCCGCTCAGGGCACAAGGGAACCTGGCCTGGGACAGGCGGGGCACCCCTGGCTGGCCTCCCACGTGGACAGTGAAGAAAGTCCTTCGTCAGGAGAAGCTGCTCTGGAGGTCGTGACGTCATGAATAGCTTTCACTTGCCCCAGGGGTTCTGGGGGGAGGGTTGCTGTGGGCCACCTGGGGCTGCGAGTCTCAGCTGGGGCCCTGCAGACATGTGCCTGTGCATCACTAGACATGACCATGTGAGTGGGGCGTCCCCGCCAGCAGTGGGGGTGCAGCCTCCTCTCCCCACACTGCCCCGCCCCGGGTGCACCCCACAGTGCTGGGTGTCTGTCATGGCTCCCTGGCTCCTGATGGACGTGACAGGGCCTTGGGTAATGGGAGAGCCGTACAGATGTGTGTGGGGGGGGGTTGGCGTGCAGGTCACAGACCTGCAAAGGACAAGCGAGTCCCTGAGGGCTTCCCGGAGGAAGTGCAAGTACCATGGGAGACTCAACAGGGACTTCCTCATGGGTGGGGTGCAGCACAGCCTGGAGGAGAGGCCACCCAAAGGGTTTGTTGCTCAGCTCTCTGTGCAGGTGAGCACCCTGAACAAGCGAGGGAACGGGGCACCCACAGCTCAGTGACTGGTCACCTGCACCCAGGAGCCTGTTCCTCCTCCCTGCAGACTGCGCGGTGAGCCGGCACGGCTGGGAAGGCAGCCTCTTCTTGCTGCCTGCAGCCCGGAGATCCGCAGCAGCCTGGCGGGCGGAGGGCAGCCAGCACTGCACTGAGCGCAGCTCCCAGGACGCGGGATATTAAATCAATCAAACTAAATTAAAAGCCTTGGCCATCTCTTGAACTCAGGGTTGAGAGGCAGCCCTTTCTTCTTACTCCAAATGCTTCCCGGGAGGCCACCCCGCCTGCGGGATCGGCGGGGCTCGGCCCTTGAATTATACAGAGATGGAGCAGGCTGCGAGGCGGGACGCATCTGTCACGGACGCGGCGGACCGCACAGCAGCCTTTCCTGCTCAGGGCTGGGCGGACGCCCGGCGGTGGAGACAGTGTGGCGTGGGTAGGGTCCCGATGCCCTCGCCTGCCACCATGCCTGTCACCACGGTGGGGTCCCAGGTCTTGGGAGTCCCTTGGGTCCTCTAGCAGTCCCACTCTGGAGGGGCAAGATGTGGCCAGAACCTGTGGGATCAAGCCCCAGCCAGACTCCCAGCAGCTGGGAGGTGCTGGGGGTGCTCCCTCCGAGGACCTCCCTCAGCTATGAAGGACACCAGGCAGGCCCCCCAGGGGTGGCCCCCTGGGCCCCGTGGAGGTTCAGCTCATTCATCTCAAGCACATACGCTGGGGACCAGCTCTGTCCCTTGAAACAGACGCGGCCCTGGGCTCAGGGACACTGCCATGTGGAGGCAGACCCATTTCCAGGGTGCGGCTGCTGTGAAGGGAGCCTCAGGGGCGCGGTGAAGCGTGAGGTGGGGCTGCCGGAGGCCGCGCTGTGGAACCGGCTGTGGACCAGCCTCCAAGCAGCGGGACGTGAACGCAGGCCCTGCTGGATGGGTTGGAGGCAGAGAGAGGGTCTGGCGGCCGGAGCGCAGGGCAGGAGGGCCAGGGCCGTGAGAGCAGGGCTGCCCGGCGTCCGGGGCAGACCCTGCAAGCCCTGTGGGTTCAGTCTGGACTGGCTTGTTCCGGGGTCAAGGCCACAGCAGGGGTGGGGGTTCGGCTGGCGGGGACAGCACCCGTCTGCATCGCTGTGTGAAGTCAGACAGCGAACGCCGCGCCAGCAGAGGGGGGAGCGTCATGAGGAGCGCACAGCTGGCGGCCGCCTCCTCGTGGGGAAGAGGAAGCGCCCACGTGAAGACACGCGGACGGTCTCGGGACTGAGCGTGGACGCGGCAACAGTGCGATGGAACCCCAGTGTCTGCCGGAGTCCGGAGCTGAGGGCTCCCCCCACGGCAGGGACCTCTGTGGTCATCTGCGACTTGCAGGCGGGGCTATTTGTGGGGTCGCCTTCCTTGGGCTCCCTCTGAGCCCTGTGTTTGGGGGGATCCGGAGTCGCAGGGGACAGAGAGAGGCGTCTGGTCCCCGGCCCCGGGTTTCCCTCCTGGGTGTGCTGGCTGGTCCTTTGCAGGATCCCGGCCTGCCTGCTCAGCCCTCGGTGGGGCGGCAGGGGGCGCTGCGGAGTCGCTCTGGCGGACGGCGAGGCCCGCCCGGCTTCCCGCGGGATGTCTGCGCCCTTGGTCCTGCTCCGACCTTTCCAATCCCGGGGCATCCTGACGGCGCTAACCTCCCCGGTGCCGCGGCTTCCCGAGTACACGCCACCGAGACCACACTCGTTCCCGGCGGGCGGGGAAGCTGCGCGCGGCAGGGGCTGTTCGCCAGATGCCTGGTCCGTACTAGACGCGCCCAAACAGCCGTCACCGTAGAAGTCCTGGTGGTCGTCGCTGCTCGTCTGGCACTTCTCTGGCCGATTTTCGTCCCCAGACCGTGAATGCGGCCATTGGCACACGGGAAAACCCGAATGCGCGGCGGAGCACGCGGCCGCGTGGCACCCACCGGTGTGGGTGAGAGCAGGCTGCCGGCAATAGATATATTTTCTTACTTTGAAAGGAATTGCGAGCTTTAATTAGGAAAAAGGAAAGTTTTCTCCAAGCGTGTTAATCATCTCACCTGTCACGGGAGGCATTTGTTCCAGATGACAGGCCGTAATTAGGGCTCAGAACGGAACCAGTTCCTGAACGACCCGCGTCCGGGCACCAGGACACGTCCTCTGGCGTCCCACCAGGTGTGGGGAGGGTGACCGGGCCCAGGGTCCCTTCGGGTTCCAACTTTATGGAGAAAAAGCGATTCACCACTGTGGCTCTGGGGGCACCCCAGACGCTGCTCTTCCCCATCCATCCCGAGGCGCGGCCCTGCCTGCCACGGCTCTGAGCTCAGCCACGGCCAAGGTCAGAGGAAAGAGCAAACGCCTTGGTTCTGTTCCCAGACTGACCGGCCACGGGACAAGTGACCTTGAGCCAGTGACTGAGGAGCTCTGAAAGGCTCCTGCACTCTGCAGAGTGGTGACCGGGGAGGGTGTAGGTGACCCGGGAGGGTGTAGGTGACCCGGGAGGGGGCTGCTGGCGTGGGCACCCTGTCTGCCGTGTGGCTGTGAGCCTTCCCCCCTCCTCTGCTCACTCCTCGCCATCAGTCACCCGTCCCAGTAACTCGCAGCATGGAAAATTCACTGGACGCCCTCCCGGAGCGAGGCCCAGGGCACGGCTGTGAATGGGACGCCCCTGCTTCCCCGCCACCTCTGCGGGGACCCATTTGCGGAGCAGACGAGAACGTTGAAGGGGTGGAGAGGACACTCTGGCCCACAGAACACCCTTCCCCGCCCTCTGGGACGTGCACGTGCATTTTCGTGTCCCCGCAGACGGGCGGGTGGGGCAGAAATGGCTGCACCCCTCCCAGGGCCACCCTTTGCAGCCTCCTGTGCGCTGTCTGTCTGTCTCCCTTTGCCTGCTGGGTGCAGAGGATGCTGGGTGGCCTCCTGCGAGGGGTGGAGACGGGAGAGAAAGGGGCCTGGGTCCCCGAGTGACCTCGAGGAACAGAGCTTCCCCGGGGACAGCAGAGCGGGCCTTGTCTTTGGGCGGAGCCCCGAGATCTGGGGCTGCCTGTGAGGCCATGGGCGCGTTCTGGCCGGCACAGCTGCACACGCATGCCTGCCAAGAGTCACTGTGCAGGGGTGGGGACGAGGGCCGGAGGTCTGCAGAGCCCCCGCAGGCAAGCTGGGCCTCCCCCTCTGGCACGTTGCAGGTGCATGCGTTACACGAAGTTCAGCACGCTGTCGAGTGGGGGTGCTGTGGTGACTGGGGGCCTCCGTGTCCTGCCGGGTCACCCGAGAAGGTTTCAGTGCCCGATAACCCGTCTGTGTGAGGCTGCAATCCCTCTGATGCCCCCAGAGAGCCCCTCTGTGTGCCTGGGCCACCAAAGTGTCCGCCCTTACTGTCCATAAACCCCACGGTGCACACGGCTGTCCCGGTGCCCCTGCTCCACACCCGCCAAGCAAAGCTGCTTGATGTTCCTCGGGAGTTTGGACAGGTCGTGGTTCCGGTGAATTTTGTGCAGCTCACAATTACAACAATAATGGCTTCGGAAAAAAATATGCTTTGGGAACTAAAATAGTGAAGAACAGTTTCAAAATGCATGTGAACACAGAAAATACCCATCTTCTCAGGTACCGTTAGCACCGGAAAGGCTAAGAATTGTCCCAGAGACGAGGCCGGTGTCCTCACGCCCCTGCCGCCGTGGCCTGTCAAGCGGGTGCCTCCCTACCCCAAACTGTCTTCCAAAGCACAGAACAGCGGCTCCCCGGTCCTGACTAATTGGTCACTAACTGGTTGAACCTGGACGGGGACAAAGAGCTGCCAGGGTTTGATTTTTCCTGGTAGGAACTCCACACTGGCAGTCATCAGAGAAAGAGCTGGTTCTGTGCCGGCTCGGGCTGCACGGGGCTGGCGGCCACCGCCTGTCACTGCACTGACTCTCCCATTAAACATTTAATGACCGTCCACTCAGGTTTGCCACTCATGCAAAGATCTCTCCACCCACACCGGCCCTCCACGTCCAAGCCCGCCCCCTCCGGGGCCGAGGTCTCAGCATGCTACCGGGACCTCACCTGCGGCAGCCACCTCTTCTAATTCCCAGATGGGGACACCGGTGACCTCTTTGCAAAATGTGGGTGCATCTCCCCAGCCTCGGCTCTGGGAGCACAGGCCCGCTGCCCCTCGGCCCCGGGGGGCCCCAGCCCCGGCCGGCACCCACACACCCTGAGTGTTCGCCCCGCTGTCTCTTTAGCTGCGCTTCCCCGACAACCCCAGGCCCGTTCCGGGGGCGATCGAAGTCCTCCTGCTGCCCTGGGCCCAGCTGAGCAGAGGACTCTGCTGCCGCAGTGAGGACTCTGCCCGGGGCGGGGGGGCGTGGGTGGGCAGCAGGGGAGGAGATGGGACAAGGCCCCGAAGACTGGGTGGCCTCGGGCGGCAGGCTCCCGGGGGGTCGTGTGCTGACCTTTAGGGGAGGGATGTTCTGGGGGCCCTTCAGGGGGCAGCCATGATGGCTCTGTCTTCCGGGCTGCGCCTTCGGAACCGCTGCCGCTCTAGCACAGCATTGAGTTGGATGCACTGTCTGTATGTCTGTCCGTCTGTCACGCGAACCCCTGGAAGCCTTAGGGGGGCTTTGTTCTCCAGGCAGACTCTCGTGTATCTGAGGCCCTGTCCCGCTGGCTCGGAAGTCTGGGTTCAGCCCCCGATGTGCACCCCAGCCTGGTCCCCCCGCCCAGAGACCCCCGGACGGGGCTGCACTTTGAGGGCCCGTGTCAGGGCTTGTCGGGGTGGAGTGGCCCCCACCTCCGGGTCCTTGGCTTTGAGGATTCAGAGCCTCGAACAGGAGCCCTGTGGGTGGAATCATCCATCAGCTCCCCACACACCCTCGTCCCCGGGTCCCCTGTGGCGTACGTAGGTGACAGCATCTCCTCAGGGAGCACCCCACCCAGACAGAGGTCCCCAAACCTGTGGCCCATGGGACACCTGCAGGGCTTCTAAGAGGGGCACTTCCCTGGCCCCCCCCCCGTTCTCCACGTGGGGGCTGGCACTGGTGTCTCACTCTTGTTTACATGACGCCCCCAAACCGACACCGGTGATCAGGCCCGAGTGGGGCCCGTCCTCACCGCCCCCTCCGTGCTACCGCTTCCCGTCCTCAAGGCCGCCTCCCGCCTCTCCCCTTCCATTCCGACTCCTGGTCTAACGACACTGCCCCCTCCTGTCCCATCAGTTCTGGGGGTGACAGACACCCTGCGCAGGTCAGGACCCACCTCCCTGACCTGGCGCACACGTCTGACGTCATACCCAGCACGCTGGTCAGGCCAGCCTGCCCACAGCCCTACGAGGGGACACTCCCGTGTCCCCCCAGCAGGTCGCCCAGGCTGGACAGCGACCTGCTCTGGGCAGCCAGGTCCGGCCTCTCCAGCTCTGAGTGGTCCCCCCGGCCGTGGTGCTTCTGTGCCTTTACTGCCCTGAGTTTCCCCACGAGCACCCGCCTGTGAGACCGGGGGTACCTGGGGCAGGTTCTCCCCGCCCAGGCGGGCGGCTACCACGGTGGTCACAGCGGTGATTTGGCAGATGACATTTTTCTCACCGGTTGTCCTGGAGACGCAGCCAGCAGAGTGCCCACGGCTGCTCATTGGACAGCGCCAGCCTCTAATGAGGGCTATTTTTATAACGAGCACAGGAGGCAATGAGGAAGAAGCCGGGGACTCTGAGTTGGGGACCAGCAGGCACAGGGAAGTCCTGTCCCAGTGGCAGGCCCAAGCCCACGGGGGGGGGGGGCCGAGACCTGGGGAGGACACAGACCCCATGACAAGCAAGGGGGTAATGAGCTGCAGACCAAGCTCGGCTGCGGGTGTCCTGGACAGGGTGGCCTCTTGTTTTCCGGAAAGCACCCTGAATGGGCGGGGCCCCGGGTGGGCGGGGCCCAGGGTGGGGCCCTGGGGGGCTGCCAGGTGGGGTGGGGCCCTGGGGCTTTCAGCTCTGTGAGGGCGTACCTTTGTCCTTGCTGCCTTTGCGTCCCCCGCACCTAGACTGGGGCCCACAGTACTCCCTCCAGGAAGACTCCAATGAATGAATGAATGAATGAATGAATGGAGGAAGGAACAAATGAACAATGTGAAAGGAGGCGGGTGAGGCAGGAGAGCCATGGGGGGGAGAGGAAGCAGGGTGGGCGGAGCCTGCAGCCTCCAGGAGGCAGTGAGATCCATCAAAGGGCCCGGGGCTTGGTCTGTCAGGGTCAGATTTGTCGTTAAAAAATATCAGACGGGTTCCTGGAGTCGCCACCTGCTAGAGAGGCCGGGCATCAAGGGACTGACACCTGAGGACCGAGTGCTGGGCTCCGGGGCCAGAAGAGGGGGAAGTGCAGCGGAGGGCCCAGAGCATGTCCCTGGCCGAAGGCCGTGTGAGTGTGCGTGTGTGTGTGAGTGACTGTGTGTGTGACTGTGTGAGTGTGTGTGTATGACTGTGTGCATGCGTGCGTGTGTGTGTGTGAGTGACTGTGTGTGTGACTCTCTCTGTGTGCGTGCGTGTGTGAAGGTTGCTGGAAGAAGCCCGGGACCCTTGGTTGAACTGGAATCCCAGACAAACGACGGAATCCCTTCCAGGGACCACCGGGCAGCGTCCGGCCGCATTTGGAATCGGTAAACGGGAATCGTGAGGCCGGGGTTTTACACAGACCCTGACACACTGTGTGTGTGTGGCATTGCGCTGAGTCTCCCACTTGACCCTGTGAAATAGGCCTGGTGTTACTCCTCTTACATGTGTGGAAGCACAAGCTCTCAAAGGGGAACCGACCGGCCCAGGACCAATGGCCGCACCGCGGCCCGGCCAGATCTCCCGAGCAGCTGGCGGCAGGCATCGTGCTCTCAGCCGGGGAGGCTCGGGCTGTCTGGTGTGTCCTGGAGGGGGGACTGGAGACCCACAGCTGGGAGGGTCTGGGGGACTGTGGAGACCCCTCTACTGCCTTTCGCTGCCCCCACTCCAGGCTGCCAATCTCTCTGCCCCCTGCTGCCCGGCTTCAGGACAGTTGCCAAGGAAACTCGGAGCCTGGCCTGGAGTTCACTCGACCCCATCTGTGGGGCAGTCACAGCGGGCCATCACCCCAGGGGAGAGTTCGATGCTGATGCCCCCAGGGCCCGGGCTCCCCAGCCTGCCTTCTCAGTGTTGGCCACACAAAAACCCCCGGTGCTGGGCCACATGTGTCGGGCACAGCCGGCACGCTGAGTCCGGTTGGCTCAAGTCCCTCCCGAAAACCCGAGGCGAGAAGCAGGGTGGATAAGTCCCAGCGCCTCTGCTGGTGTTTAATCTCCGAGAGCATCAGATAACAATCCCATTATGTGCTTATGTCTTTAACATGATGGGCAAGGAGCAGAATCGAGCCCGAAAATAAATGATTTCTGCAGAAATGGTCCTACAAGATGGGTGTCACCGGGAGACAGAGGCAGCTCTGATCAGGACTTAATCTGCCCCACGCTGGCTGCCGCGCGAGCGCCACGCCCTGCGGACCTCGCTGCGGTTCCGTCGAGAGTCCTGGGCTGGGCCTGCAGGGGAGGGAAGAAACACTCGCTCTTTTAAAAAAGATTTTATTTACTTCTATTTATTTTTTAAAGATTTTATTTATTTTTTAGAGAGGGGAAGGGAGGGAGGAAGAGAGGGATGGAAACGTCAGTGTGTGAGAGATACGTTGACCGGTTGCCTCTCACACCCCGTACTGGGGAACTGACCCACAACCCAGGCATGCGCCCTGACCGGGAATTGAACCGGTGACCTTCTGGTTTACAAGCCGATGCTCAGCCCACTGAGCCACACTGCCGGGGCGAGAAGATCTCGCTGCCTCTGCCTCTGTCTCCCCTCCTCCCCCTCCCCTCCCCCATATCCTCCCCTGCCTGCACCTCCTCCATCGGTCCCTGTCCCCTCGTCCCCTCACTGCCACTTGACTTCTCGCAGCGCCAGAACTGAGACCCGGGAAAGCAAAGGGACTCCCCAGGATGCCCCGCTGGGACCGAGGGGGCGGGCTCGGGGACAGCCGGTCCCCGCCTTCCAGGAGCCCAGCCCACAATCAAATCAAAAAGGAGAGAAGTCAGTGGCCGTGAGTCTAAAGTGGTGAAGCGCACAGACAAACCACACAGCCAATATTTTCGGCAGCCGGTGGGGAAGTGAGACCTGAAACACGGGGTCGCTGGCGAAGGTTTGGGGACCTCAGCCTGTCACTGCGTCTGCCCCAGACTCACACGACCCCGTGTCTGGCCCATTTTACACTTGGCAAGACAAGCATCCTGAAGGCTCGGGAGCCGCTGCGGCCGCTGGACGGCCCCGAGGCGGGCAAGTGTCCCTCCTCTCCATCCCGCTGGCCGAGTGCCCCTTCACGCAGATGGCAGGAGCGCCTGTCCCGAAGTGACAGAGAGGACGAAGGCAGGTCCCCTCCTGGCTGCGGAGCCGCCTCTTGGGAGGCGGTGGGTGGGGTTCACACCGGAGGCCGAGTTTCGTGGTGAAATTGCTTCACGGTCCCTCTGGGTCCAGAGGTTCTTCTCCGAACGTCGTGTCTGTTCGTCCACGTCTCCCGGGCCAGGCTCTCGAGGGAGTGACTTTCCAACTTCTCCCCGCAGCCCCCCGAAGCCCAAAGACGCAGAGAGCCTTGGAAACCAAAGGGAAGCTCCCTCCCCACCTGGGTGCGTCATGCCTCCGAACAGTCACTCTGGCTGCGGCGGAGAAGCCAGAGGCCGTGCGGCCGAGAGGAGCCCGGGAAGGGCAGGGCCGAGGATGAGCTGCCTGGGAGGGGTTGTGATGGTGAAGACACACAGAGGGGACAGGACGGAAGCCCTGTGTCTGGGCTGCAGAGGAAGACACCCCTCAAAGGCCACACCCCCTTCCCGGTCTGAACACCCAGGAGGGGCTGCGCGGTTTCCCAAAACGGAGTCAGAAGTGGCAGGGGCCGGGATCTAGGACCCGGGACCCTCTGCGCCAGGTGACACTGTGAGTCTGGAGCTCCAGGCCCAGCAGAGGAGGGAGATTCAGGCCCCTGGCACTCCTGTTACTGAAGACGGGGGACCCCGCAGGCAGCCCGGATGGAAGTGTAGCCGGAAGAGGAGGAGAGGCGAGGGGAGACCTTCCAAGCAGTCGGAGTGGGTGGGGACTGGGGAGAAGAGGCGGACCCACAGAAGCCAGGACGAGGACTTTGGTCCCGACAAGGAGGCGCTTTTCTGCTGAGAGCAGCTAGAAACCTGGGCATTAGGCAGGAGACGGCCCAGGGGCCTGGGAGAGGGGGCAGGACCAGGGAAGATGGGTCAGGAACCATGGAACAGAGGGTCAGCCCAGCAGCAGGGCCTCTCCTGCCCCTCTGCCCATGGGAGGAAGGGGCTGGCACTTCCCGGCCCCCAGTGGGGCCACAGAGGGGGGCCCAGCTGACTTGCTTCTCTCCCGGAGCAAACACGGGCCTCCCCATGGCACCAAGCCAGCCCACAACCTCCGCCAAGGGCATCAGTCTGGAGTTTTTTCAAACATAAGTGTCCAGGGACACACACCCATCCCCCACCTGGCCCAAGCCTGCCCCCGCCCAGCCTAGAGGCGCAGGGAGGGCTGGGGGCAGTGACAAGAGGGCCACTCTGGCAATGTGGTACAGCCGGGGAAGCCTCGTGGTCCCTGACGGCCTGAGCTGTCCCTCCTCTGCGCAGGGATGGTGATGGCTGGGGGTCCCGGCCGGTGGGGGCGCACTGGTGCCTGGCCAGGAAATCCCGAGACTTTCCTCCCCATCAGGAGACCCCCGGGGGCCTGGTCGGCAGAAGCCCCACCGGCTCCTCAGAGGGATTCAGCAGGAACCCACAGGAGCCCCCGCAGCCCGCAAAACCGGCCAGGACCTGGGCTTCACCATAACTGGGGGGACGGGGAGTGGCCCACTAAAATACAGGCTTTAGAACAGGGCCCAGGGGCTGCTCCATGATGCCCAAGGTGCCTGCGGCACAACAGAGGTCACCTGTCACACCGAGAGCCGGGGAAGCCACCACTGCAGTGACAAAAGGTAATTGCCCGACAGAGGCACCAGCGTGATTCCAACGCCGAAATTATGACAGGGTTTTGAAGCAGTTGTTATGAAAATGCGCCAACAATCAATTACGAATTCTCTTGAAACACATGAAAAGAAACAAGAGGAAATCTCAGCGAGTAAACAGAAGTTGTCAAAAAGGGTTAGATGGAAATGACGGGACTCACAGCCAACTTTCAAGATGTTGCTGGAGACACACAGTAGAAAACGAGAGGTGACAGAGGACAGAACCGGTGAACCTGAGGACGGCCCGCGCTGAACAACCGGGAAAAAGATGGAGGGAAACCACAACAGCATCGTGTTCTGGGACCCGCGGCGTCATCCGCAAATCGCCAGCATCCGTAACACTGGAGTCCTGGGGAGAAAGAGAGAGCACTCCAAGGAGTCGTCGCTGAGAAATCCCCGAATCTGGCCACAGACACAGACCTACAGACGTAAGGAGACGAGCGAAGCCCAAACCGCATCCACCGGGGACCACCGGCGTGGAGAGTGTCACGGGCGGCCAGGGGGACGGAGGGGCCTGGCCTGAGCCCCCCTCCTCATGCCAACACGAATCCCAGATGCTTTTGCAGGCTTGACAGTAAACTTTAGGGAATCTGCAAACCTTGTAGAAGTGAATTGGAGAAAATGTCAGGTGTCAACGGCTAAAAGACACGTCCTCAACTTCACCCCCAAAACACGATGCACAAAGGAAAAACAGATACATTGGAGTTTGTGACAACTGTTTTTCTTTTTTACTCTGCAAAAAACCACGTGGAGAGAATTTGAATGCACAGAGCACGCTGGGAGAACATCCTTGCAGGTGACGGACCTGACAAAGGCTCAGCGCCCGGCACTGACCACGGGCCCTCAAAGGCCCACGGGTCCGCCCCGGGCCTGACTGTATGTCTCTTCTAGGGAGGGTCTAGTGCGTCGCTGACCTTGATTTCTTCGCTTTGGCAGCTTTGAGGGGCGTCTCTGTGGCTCACAGCTGTCCCACACCGCACAGAGCAGACAGACTCGGAGGACGGGCGCGGGTGCTCTGGGCCGGATCCCCGCGCCCTTCGCTCCCCAGAGCCCGCTCCCGGCAGGCCCTCCCTGGGAGCACCTGCCCCGCGTCACAGGGAGCCCGGGACGGCCCGCAGTGGCGGCTCCACACCCGCGGAGGGGCCAGGCTGCCGGTCGGCCTCTGCATTTCCTCCTCCTTTGCTGAGGACCCCTCACCGTGTCCGCGCCGGGAACGGCTGCTGTCTGGGGCGAAGCTCTGTGGAAGAAGCCGGAGGAGCAGCGAGGAGCCGGCCGTCTGAGCCTCCCCCCTGCCCGTGAGGGAAGATCAGGTGGGTGGCGACGAAGGGTCCCCCAGATCAAGGGCGTGCGTGGGCCTGGCTCACCATGGGGCCCTCACAGTGACGGTGACACGGGCCTCAGGCTGCCTCATTCCCACGAGGGACGCTGCGCAGCGTGTTCCCAGGGCCTCCTCTCCCCTCCTGCTCTCAGACAAGCAGCGCCGGAAACGCGTGCTGCCGACCCCCAGGATGGAGGGTCCTGGCATGGGAGGCCGCCGCGCACCCACAGCCTGTCGGTGGCTTGGACGGCAGGGCCCAGCGGGGAGGGGCCGCCCGCCGGGGTGTTAGTGGAGCCTTGAGACAGGTGCCCCTTCCCCTACTGCCTTCCAGTTCTGAAGTTTCTCCTCCCAAGCTGTGACTGATTTCGGCAGTCTTTCTGAAAAGTCTTTTTCCCCAGGAGCCCAGGGCTGACCTGCTCGGGAGACGGATGAACAGCCCCAGACATAAAGATTCCTATGTGACGTTTCTCTGTGAGTCATTTTCCGGAGGGTCATTGCCACTGAGCTGGAAGAGCAGACTCGCGTCCATCTGGCTCTCACACTCACAGCCGGCCCAGCCTCCGGGGCGGCGGGCCTGGCTGAGCCCAGGGACAGAGCTGAGGCCAGCCAGCCAGGACGGGCTCATGGCCTTGCGGGCTGTGGCTTGGAGTCCAAGCCCCCAGAGGCCCTTGCAGGGCTGAGCCCAAGGGGCGATCTTCTCCTCTGCAGGGCACGACCTCCCGGGCAGGAAGGATACTCTGCGTGGACACAAGCTTCGGAGCCAGCGGAGGACAGGCGCCCTGGGCCACTCGCCTCCCCCAGCCTCGCGTCTGAGAACGGGCGTGTGGGTGACCACGCGGCTTCGCCGTCACCGGACCTAAGGCCCCTGATGACTCCTAACTATACGTACACGCAGTGTTCTCCTGTCACTCAGATCGCTGCCTGGTACGGACTTCTGTCCCGCACACTTTAGAAAAGGGGGATACAGACCAGATTTGGTAATGTTTCCGTATTGGGTCCTTCAGTCAATGTTATAACCGAGTGTCACTAGCCGAGTGGCTCAGCAGCACCCAGGCTCCTCATCTCGTGACCCTGCACGTCAGACGTCTGACCCGGCTGTCGCTGGGCTGGACCCTGGTGTGAGCAGGACCGGCTCCTTCTGGAGCCCGAGGAAGCGCCCGTCCATCCCCTGGGCCTTCCCGGCCACCAGCGGCGCCCACATCCCTCGGCTCGGGCTCCCTCCCCCATCTCCACCCCAGCCGAATTTCTCCTCTCTCAGGGTCAGCTGGTTGGAGTCTTCACTTCTAGCTGCCACCTTAATCCCTCTTTGTCATGGATCCCAACGTGGTCACTGGTTCGGGGGACCGCAAACGGCCGTCTTTGGGGGCATCGTTCCTTCGACAGATCTCGGTGTTGCCCAGACGGCTTCCTGTTCGGGGCAGGACTCTCTGGAACTTCCTGATTTGAGTTTCTCCAGGGGACAGGCTGGAGTGGACACTGTAGCTGTGTCCACCCAGGACGCAGGCCGTGGCCCAAGACTGGGAGACCTTGACCACCTGGAAGAAGACTCGCGTCTCCCCAGGGTGGCGACCCCCAGAGCACTCCTTCTGGGGGGAGGAAATTTAATTTCATCTTGTCTCCTCATGTTTGTCCGTGTGAGATTACATTCACTGAGTTATTTTTAATCATTGTCCATAAATCACAGCAAGGGTATGCCCTGAGGCAGGAAATATTTGCATAAAAATATTAATGGCTGCTCTCAGTCTGTTTGGGTGCTTGGGAAATTGGATGAATAAGCAGCACCTGGCGGCCTGGGGCTGCCGTGACTCCCAGGCGGGCAGGGACGGGCAAGGACAGGGCCTGCCAGGTTTCCTGTCCTCCCACCAGCCCCCCGCAGTGCGCAGTGTGCGGCTCAGGAAGGCAGCATCCTTCTCAGATGCCGCTGCCTACGTGAAGCCCACCCTGATTTCTCCAGGCCACGTGCTCCCTCCCCCACTGTCCCCTGTGTGCCGAGACCTGCCTCTCTAAGGAAGAAATGTGGATGCTGTCACAGGTCTGTCACTCGGGGCCGTGTCCTGCCATGGACCGGGAGCTCCTGACTGTCACATGCGGGGGGCCAGGTTCCTGCCTGTTTGACAGGCTGAACAGAGGAAAATCCAGGTGGGTGTCACCTTGGTCCCCTGCAGAGGTGACCCTCAGGGTCAGCGCTCACTTAACAGATGCCGGCTGAACCGGCAGCACTCAGAGGACAGCTGCATTTGGGCCCATACACCCCCCGCCAGGACCCGTCCATCTCCACAACCCCCCACCCCGAACCCTCATTTTCCACCACAGAGCAGATCATGGTTTGGGGACCAACAAGCACCATCTCGGCCTTTGTCTCCTCTGCACCCAGGGCGCCCACTCACGGTGGTGGAACGGCCCGCACCTGCCACTCTCGGCCTGCGGCCACAGCCGGTGCTGCTCGGGACAGAGCGGGGGCAGCAGTGGACGGAGACGCAGGAGAGAGGCGGCGGTGGGCCTGGGCTGTGCCGGCTCACGCCCAGCCCCACACCCAGGAATGAGGCGCCCCGGCTGCTGGCGCGGCCCCACTCTGCGGTGCAGACGCACCCCCGGGCCCATCTGCGGTGGCCGGCGGCACCACCAGACAGCGCCCTCGGCTCCTGGGCCACAGGGCCCCACTGACTCGGTAGGTATCACAGTGCGACTCCTGGTTCCTCGGGTCTTTCCTCCATCCGTGTACGCGTTTCTGTGAAGGCGCCACACGGCCCTGAGGTGGCCATGACCGCGAGGCCAGTGGGTTTCAGCCCAACGTGAGCGACGGCTTTGAAATGCGGTGTTGTGGAGATCTCGCTCAAGCCCAGCGAGAAACCCGGAAACTCTTGGGCATGCAGGAGAAAGACGCCATTGACGATGAGCCCAGTGTCCCCAACATGGGGGCCCTGGTGACAGCAGATGCGGCGACACTGCCAGATCCCACGCTGGGAGCAGGGAGTGGCCGAATCTGGCCAAGGCTGTGCGCCTCCTGGGCAGCCTCTCTGTTGCTTCGACTTTGCCCTTTGATTTCTCTTTCCTCGTTCATCAGCCTTTGTGTCCCCGCTGACAGCCAGGCACTGCTGCTGGCACTGTGGCTGGGAGGTGCAGGAGGCAGGTGCGGTCCTGCTGTCCTTGACTCTCTCACCTACTGGACCTTGGAGTCGGCTCTGTCCCCTGGGAACCTCCCCGGTGAGGGCCCTGGAGCTGGGGATGCACTGGGGTGGGGGGAGGCGTCGTGACAACCAGTGACTCCTGGAGTCCCAGCGTGGACTCCACCACAACCTCACCTTCAGTTCCTTTGTTCAGGTGCAGGCAGCAAAGGCAGCCGACCCCTGGTGGCGTCTGATTCTGACAGGGTCCCCGAGCTTTGCATCACAGGGAGATGGCACAAACCGATCCCAGCTTCCGGGTGGTCTGGGCTCAGCCGAGGGCCCTGGCCTCCCTGTGATCCGTGGGGTTGTGCCCTGCACGTCGGGGCCCGCGGGGCTGGGGGCCTGCTGGCCCTCGCAGGACTTGTCTAGGAAGGAGAGAGCAAAGTTGAAAAGGGTGGGAAGAACGGCCCAGCTCAGTCGATGAAACAGCCGGGAACTCTGCCCCACCCCTGTGCCGGCTCTACTCAGCCCCAGGCGAGGGAGGGGACCGAGCTCCAACAAGACAGCAGGACATGGCCAGCCGTGGACCTGGGTGTAGACGGAGACCCAAGGGCCCAGGAGCAGCAGACCCTGGGCTGCCGAGAGGCTCATGGAAGAAAAGACCGAGGGGCAGGCTGAGCGAACAGGCTGTGTTTGAAGTTGGAGGCGTTGGCCTCGCTCCAAGGCCCGTGTGGCTCGAAGGCCGAGTCCTGTCCAGCTGAGTTTGCCTGCTGTCCCCGGGATGGGCAGCACCTCAGTCTCTGAGCCTCAGGAAGGGCTGCCCTACTCAGGGACTGACGATGGCCTGAAGCTGGGACCCTGGGCCTGTGGGCGGAGGCAGCCACTTGGTGCAGTTGGAAGAAATGAACAGGTCCCAGTGCTGACCCAGGGGTGTGGCCTTAGAAAGCCAGCTTCCCTCTGTCCCCGTGCAGCTGGGAGGTGGCCTGCCCTCCCCATGGCGCTCGGGGACAGGAGGGCCTGCAATGCAGAGACACATCATGACACTCGCCACGGACACTCACAGGCCAAGGTGACTGCGGACACACAGCATGAAGGCCACTGTCTCAGGCTTCTTGACCCAAACGCTGTGACGGCTGAAACACCCCCGGGCAGAGCAGGGCCAGGCAGGAGGAGCGGGGGAGGGACTCCCCTGGAGGACCTGGGAAAACAAGGTGTGTTCCTTTCTTAGCCCCACAGAGCTGGGGCCAGATCTGAGTGCCCTGTGGTGTCCACGTGCCATCCCCGGGGACGTTGCTACCCGGGACTCGTCTGTGGGTTAGTGGCGGTTCTCCCTTGTTTGTGTCACGGAACAGACTGGGGTGGGGGGTGAACAACACACTGTTACCGAATGAACCCTTCCTGTGCTCTGGGGGCCCCCACCCTGTACTAGGTTTGCCTTGCCCCCCACCAGGGACAGACGTCTCTCAATGCCAGAGATTGGTGGAATGATTTACTCAAAGAGTTAACTACAGACTCAGAATAATGACTTAATGTCTTCATTAGAAACTGAAGCCCTTTCGAACACCCACAAACACACAGTCCTTCCTTCCCCCTCTGCCCAGTCTGGGTACCGTATCTCAGGAGGAGTAGGAGTCCGTGGCTCGGGCAGCCCCCCGGTTCACGGCACCCCCAGCCGTGTCACCGCTGTGATCTCCAGTTAATCCAAAACCACGTGGCACCTTCTCCTGTCCCTCCAGCAAGAATCCTTTCACCCCTTTCCTTCTCAGAAATGTCTCTCCTGCTTCCAAAGCTGTGTGGTCCCAGCCCTCCAGCATGGCTGCCGCACCCAGGCTTAAACCCCAGTGCCCATCTTCCTCTGCAGCCCCATATTTGACTCTGCCCACAATCGGTTACACCTGCCGGCATCCCCGTATTCTTCCAGCTTTACCAGGCTGCTGCAGTGAGTCCGGGCAGGTGTGGCCCCGTGGCGTGGAGACAATCACCTCCAAGCTCTCACGCAGGTGCTGTAACCAGGGGGAGTTGGCTCCCAGTTCCACCGTGTGAAAGTCACTTCCATCCCCCTGGCTCAAAGCAGGGCCACAGCTGTTTAACACATCTGTGAAACCAGTTAAAGGTTACAGATACGTGAATGACCGTTCTAGAGGTTATCTGCAAAACAGTTGCTATGCAAAACAGCTCTCAGTGGCCCTGCCCCATGCATCCCATCCCCCAGCTCAGACCAGCGGGGGGTGAGGACCTCCCATATTTTTAATATTTCCTGGACACCCTGTGTTCCGGACCCTATTACAAACCCCCTTCTTTGGGGTCCCCTGGCTGCACCCCCTTACACTTGCCTGTGACAAGTTTGTTGGACACCCTGCCTCTTGTCCCAGGAAATGCCTTGGGCTTTAACACATGGAGCGACAAAGCCCCGAGATGAGACAACCAGCGTGACAATTGACCCCTTTCATCAAGAGGGTCCCGGAGACTTCTGGGGCCACGACTGAACAGCGAACCCACTGAGACCTGTGACGCACCCCGATCCTCATGGCTGCGGGCCCTGGGCTGGGTGGGCCGCATACGCCTGGGGGTCAGCGCCCCGCGGTAGTTAGGCCGCGCGGCAGACCCCAGCCTGGGGCTCTCGAGTGCACCCCAAACGGCCACGACACCAGAAGACGTGATTACCTTGGTGACGGCCCAAACAGGTTTTCTGCAGGCACTAAATTTTAGTCAACAGACCCAAATTAACTGCTTTTTATGACATTCGACTCCGGGGATCACATCAAAAGTGCTCGTTTCATGTATAAATATCTCCGCCTCTCTGCTCCTAACGAGCGGGTCTTTTTGTCGGCCGCGATGATGGCGCAATTAGACATATGTCTGGGTCCTGCCGGCCCCCCAGCCAGCCGGCAGAGCGCTGTTATTACCTCCAGGACGCGAAGACAGAGGCGCTAATTTCCTCCCGTTCGGGGGAACGAGACCGAGATCGGAGCCCCTCCCTCCCCGGAGGCCCTTCCCCAGCGGCTGAGTCTTAATGACTGTACTGGAGCCCGTCCCAGCGGGCGTGGGGCCCAGGGAGCGCCCAGGCCTGACTGGGGAGCCGCTCCGGGGGTCGTCCAGGCACCGCGCGGGTGGGGAAGGACCCTGAGAGTCGGGGGCCACGTGACCATGAGGGCTCGTGAAGCGGGCTTCCCGGTGGGCTGACGGGCAACCCCGCCGTGAGCAGCCTGAGTCCGCCAAACTGCCCTCGCTGGCCAGCCGCCTCTCGGTGGGCCCGGAGACCCAGCAGGTGTGAGGACGCACAGACCCAAGGCCAGGGTCGAGTTCCCCCTGGGAGGGAGGACTTGAACGTCTCAGTCACGTGCTCACACGCCCCCTCGTCTGTCCTCTGGATGGCAGGCTGCTGAGTGGGGAGGGACCGCTGGGTGACGGAGAAGTGGAGGGATGTCTTCCGGCAGAAAGTGGCAGGTCGGATTCACTCCTTTAGGTCTCCTTCTCTCCCAAAGAAAGCCCCATTTAAATGACAACAGAGGGATTGTCCAAAAATCCCAAGTCCACAGGGACAGAGAGCCTGACAGCAGCCTGTTTGGAAGCGGGAAAGGACCGGCTGAGTGACAGGGACTCTGCGCCCAGCCTGTCCGTTTGGGCTCCAGCTGAGACGGGACTCAGACAGGACTGCTCATTTCGGGGGTGGTGGGGGGAAGGAGATGCCTGTGGGGGGCGGGACCCAGAAGGCGTGGACAGCAGGTGTCCACACTGAGGGTGAGGACTGCCAGGGCTCAAATTCTCGGGGAGGGTGTGGGAGCCGGTGCAGGACGTGCAGCCCGGTCAGAGACTGGGGCTGCGGACACAGAAACTGGCGGGGCGGGACGTTTGAGGGAAGGAAGGAGTTGCGGTCAGGCTGGGACGTCAAATGGCCCATGGCAGGGTTCTTAGCGAAGAAGTGACTCCGCCAAGTTCCCCAGGAGGCCCTGGCGGACGCCGTCTTCCACCCCGGCCAGGGGGCCTCCAGGAACCACCGTGGCTGCTGCGTCACTGCATGGAGTTACTGTCACCAGAGTAGGTTTGCGACACGGTCTCTCCGATAAGTCACGCGGGCAACCGCTGGGCTCGCTGCCTGTGGAGCAGCCTGGCAGCGGGGGGCAGGTAGGAGCCCCCAGTAACTGCGCTGCTCACCCAGCCTTCACCGAGCGCAGGTTCACCCGGCACAGAACATCGGCTGCGTTAGCATCCCACGCACACTCTGAGGATCCGAGAGAAACGCAACACACACAGAGCGACCATCGGGGGGTAACCGCTCCGAGTCCCCCTGTCTCGGTCTGCAGGTCTGGAGGCAGCACAGGGGGCCCCACCCCCGGGCAGCCACTCAGGTCTCTGCGCCACAGGGAGAATTTGCTCCGCGCTCGTCCCTCTGCGCCGTGTGTGGTTATTCTGTCAAGTTCGTCTTCCATGTTCATGTTCTAGGTCTGTGCTTCCCCTTGTTTAGTTCCTCAAAGCCATTTCTAAGTTTTTTTAAACGTACACTAACGGTTTATTTGACTTTTTGTTTTTTCATTTATAAAGGGCTTTCTCCTGTTCGGTTCATCTCTTTTGTAAATCTGGACTCAGCAGACCACACTAAGCCGGCGCCTGGGGGCCCTTCACCAGCACCCAGGCCCGTAGCCTCGGTCCCAAGAAAGATAACGGAGCAGCCCCGGCAGTCAGTCCCGCGAGGGAGACCCTCGCCCTTCTCCACCTGCAGATGGGGGAGGGGCCACCCGTCCTGTCTCAGGTCCCAAGCTGAGATCATAACCGAAGAACCGGTGTCAAGGAGCCCTGATAAATCCGCGACACCCCACTCACAAAACCCACCAGTCCCTAAACTCCGCATCCCCAGAACCTCGTTTCGTGAGATGCAGCTCTGTGAACTCCGGGTAACACGAGGCTGTGTTTCGAGGGGCGGGGTCCGACTTCCGTCCTGGCGGGAGGGCCGTGGGGTCCTCACCGTTGGGGCTGGTGGCTGCGGACGGGGCGCTGCGCCCACAGACCGGACGCAGTGTCCACTGCACTGTCGACTGGCCCCTAAGTCGACTCCAACTTCGTGTCCTTACGTGTAGGGTTTCTGGAGACATCTGGGGACGGGTCTTTCAGAGCGACTGTCAGCGTGGTTCTCACTCGGGAGCTGAGTCGCTTGGGCTCCAGTCACCGGCCTGTCCAGGCTCCCTGCTGGCTGTGGCCCAGGCTTTGTGCAGGGCAGACGGACCTGCAGCGCCCGGCAGGGGCCCCGTGACCCGTCCCAGCCTCCGCACTGCCGCCCCTTCGGGGTCTGCTGAAGCCGCTTCAGTGGGAGGCGAGGGCTGTGCCCTTTCGATCGGATCGGCTTTTGCCGGCTGATCCAGGAGGCAGCGCGGCTGGTGTCCTCCCTCGACCCAGCAGGCGACTCTGTTTGGGAAGCACGTGCTCACGTCTTCCCTCCGCTTCCTGCTGGGAGGTGCCCTGTGTTCTCCTCGCTGGTCGGCTTCCTGCCGCCCTGGGGACAGCTCGCCGTGGGCGCCACTCTGGGTTTCGACTTTATCGAGGTGCCCTTTCCCAGCCGCGTGGTGCGGAGGCGCGGAGGACCAGCTCCCTGAGCTGCGGCGGGTGCACGGCCCCGCGGCCCTCACCCCCCAGGACAGGGAACCTTTCTCTTAGGCCACAGGCCGCCTCTCGGCCCTGCCGGCCGGTGGTTCCCTGCACGCCCCCGGCGAGGCAATCCCTGCTCTGTTTCCTGTCGCGTCAATGGCGTCTTCCTGCTCTGGAAACTCGTGACGGCCTCGCAGGAGCCGCATCGTGCGTGGTATCCCCACTTTGCGCGTCTGTTCTTCTGCCGACGGGTGCTGGTGTGCGTTCCAGGTTTGGACGGTGACACGTACGGCTGCTGGGAACGTCCTCACAGAAGCTGCCTGGGGACAGACATCCGTTTCTCTCTAAGCGGAGCTGCAGCGGAATAAGGCAGACGGGTCTGTGTCTCAGCAGCTGAGAAACTGTGAATGTGCCTCACAGGGTCCAGGTCCCCCTCGCAGTCCCACTACACGTACAGGAGAGATGCTCCGAACCCCGCAAACATCCGTACCCTTGACCGGAAAGGCAAAGGCGCAGGGAACATCTTGGTTCAGGGAACACAGTGCCGAGGACGAGCTGCCTGGCGTCAAACCACACGCCCGTCTGCCGGCAGCCTGCGGTTGACCGGGGCGAGGGCCCAGTGGAAGGAAGGACAGTCGTTTCAACCAGCAGAGCGGGGACAGCAGGGCGCCATGGGTAGGAAACAAAGTGAGCCCGGATGCTCGTGCAAAACATGAGCTCAGCAGGTCCTGGGTACAGACCCAACTATAAAGGCTAAAGCCCAGATCTTCTAGAAGGAACCACAGCTGGAAATCCTGGCGACCGTGGGTTGAGTGAAATTTCCCCGAGGTGACAAAGGCCTGACCCGTTAAGGAAAATGAGTGGGAGTTGGAAGTCATCAGACTGAAACTGTTGGCACTTCAAAAGGCTTTGCACAGACCTGGGAACCCCCAGCCACACACGTGAAGAAATACCTGCAAGCCCGTGTGTGACAAGGGCTCTGTGCCCAGAACATGGGGAGAGGCCCCGCCACGCAGTGAGGAGAGGACAAACCGTTCCGTTGAACGAGCGCTCTGAGCCGGATTCATCCGCCTGCCGAAGAGCACAGGCGCCCCGCGTGGCACCGAGGTCGGAAGGGGGTGTGCGTTACACCGGCAGGAGGTCACAAGCCACAGCCCGGGGGGTGCGAAGGCCCGGTGTCCGGAGGCGGGCGGGGGATGCGGACGCCCCGCGCCCCTCCCAGGGCCTGCGGGGATGCACAGCGGGCAGTCGCTGTGGAAAACCGGTCGGCAGCTTCTGCAAAGGTCAAACGTGCAAGCCAGTGACTCCGGTCCCCAAACCCAGCCAGGACCACCGCAGTGAGGCCCACACAGAGGCGGGTCCGAGGCGGACCACGGCGGCTTTGCCTAGGAAGGCCCCTCCTGGGAACGACACAAACGTCCACCCGCCAGTGACCAGAGAGACATGCGGTACGTCCACTGGGGGGGCAGCGCGGAGTGTGCGGCCCAGAGAGGACTCCCCACACGTGCTCCTGAGGAGAGAACACCGCATACCATGGCGTCCTGGAAAGGCAGGTTCAAAGCAAACTCCTAGTGACGGGAAGCTGGTCACTGTTTGCCCAAGGCCGGCGGCGGGCAGAGGGCGAACAAATGTGAGTAAATGTCGTGGGTCGTGTTTCAAACTGGATTGTGGTAATGTTTGCGTAACTCTATCGATGACAGAAAAACCCGCCCAAAGTGCCCTGTTTAGTTTCCAAACACCCGGACGTTTTTAAAACACTGCTTGCTGTTCCCGAGTTCCGGTTATTTTCCGTGTAGTCGGGGGAGGTGTCCAGCTGTGAGTGCGTGGAGGTCCTGGGGGCGCCGGCAGCCCACGGGCACCCGTCTGGCCCCGTGGTCACACCTCCTCCCATTTCTTACTTTCGAACTTTTCGCCGCCCTGCGTGAGACCGAGCTCTCGCCACGAGTGCAGCCGGGCCCGCCCTGCTGCGCCTGCTCCCGGTCTTTGAGGACTGGGGGTGTCAGTTCCCCTCACCGGCCACCTGCCCTGTTAGCGCCCCGCTCCCTCTGGTCTCCTTCTTCATGCCCCCCTGCCTTTGCCAGTCAGCTCTAACCCAGAGTTCTGCGTTGCTTCCCCACGGACACTTCGGGGTTCCCTGTGTGTGTGTGAGTGTGAGTGCTTGGGGGTCACCTCGGGCACCCCTCGCTCAGCACGGTCCCGGAGACCTCTCACGCGACGCCCCGGCGTCCATCCCAGGCCCCGCAGCCCATCTCCACCTGCGCTCGGTGCCGCGGTTCTGCCCCTTTCACACTCGGGCCGCTCCGAGTCCAGCAGCACCTCGCGGTTGCGAGACCCCCGCTCTCCGCGCCGCCCCCCCTCTGGGAGCTCCGCCCAGCTCCGCTGCCGCCCTGGGAGAGCTCTGGGCGTTTGATTCGCTGATGACTGCTTTGCTCCCCTTTCTTCTATCGCAAATCGTCTTTATAACGATCCCACTGTTTGAAGTGCGCTCCGCTGGTTTCCTCGCGGGGTGTGAGAGCTCCGCTCCGAGTCCGCGCCTCAAAGGCACGGCCCTCCCGTGTTTCTGATGGGGCGGGGCAGGCGGGCCCTCTGCCGCCGACGCGTCTTTGATCCCCGTCACTTTGATTTTCCCTCCCTTCGACTTTGGTTGTTACCCGCTGGTCTGTGATGTGCAAAGATTTGCTCAGAAACCATCCTGCTCGGAACACACTGATCTCCCCGGATCTGATTTCGGTCAGATTCAGGGAAAATTGGGCAATTACTGTTTCAGAAATACGTTTGTGTCCCATGTTCGCCCCTCCCCGGGCGAGTCTCCGGAGGTCTGCTAGGCGTTGCCTCCCAGGCCCCGGGGCTCCGTGCACGGTTTCAACCTTTTAGTCTGGCTTCTGAATCAGGTCCCTTCCATCCCTCTGTCTGCAAGTCCGAGGTCTGTCTGCACGCTCTCCCCGCCCCTCTCAGTGAGGAGACATCCCAGGCACTGTGTGGTCGATCTCGGGACCTCCACGGGCTCCTGTCTGGCCACGTCTGAGTCTCCACTAGGGTCAGCGTCTGTCCACTCGCTGCGGCCACCTTCGCTGCGCATCGCCGGGCGCCTGGATCACGGCGATGCCCAAGCCCCGCCCAGCTCGAGACCTCGGCATCTCAGGCACTCAGCACGGGCTTCCCCTGGTGGCTTCTCTGTGACCGAGGAGGGCTCATGTGCCCGACTTCTGTGTGTGTGGGATGGAGTGGCAGGGGCAGCTGCCGGTGACTCTTCAAAACACAAGCTCCCAGAAAAGTGAGGGGTTCACCGGGGATGGCGGTGACGGCACAGACAGCCGGCACGCCCGGGGCTCTTGCCCCGGTCTGCCACCTTCGTTCGTTGTGGTTAACGAGCCTCCACAGACAGGCTGCTATTCGCCCGATTTCAGAGTTTATTTCTATTTCTCTGGCTTTTTTGAACTTGATTTGCGTGTTCTGTGTTTAAAGCCAGTGGCTCCGTGTTCCTGCTCCGTGTTCCTGCCGTGTGTCCCGCGTGCTCACGTCTCCTCAGGCTCCTCGGCGCTGTGGACACGGCTCCCATCCTCCCTGTTTTTGATGGTTTTGACAGCTGTGTGGAGGGCGGGGCAGGGGTTTCATAGAAGGCCCCTGAACTGGGGTTTGTCTGCCGTTTTTCTCGGGTCACAGTGAGGTCATGGGTTTGGGAGTGGACGGAGGAAGAAGTGCCCTGCCTGACCACCGTGGTGTCAACCTTCTCCTGGCTGAGGGTGTCAGGCACCCCCCCCCAGGGCCCTCCCTGCCCACACTGTCCTCTTTGGAGGGAGGTCGTCACGCACGGCCCAAGTGAAGGGGGCGAGGGTCGAGTCCCCCTCTGGAGGGTGTAGGGTCCACCAGGACAGCCGGAGACCCCCCCCCACTAGTTAATCCAGTCCTGACGGAGGCCCGTGCGCACTCATGACCCTTGGGAGACAGCCCACCCCCCGTACTCGCGGTCCCCTGTCCCAGCTTCGGCCACGAGAGGGTCCCCCGGTCACGCTCCGGCTCCCCGCGTGTTCCCTGCCCAGCCCTGGGTCGGCCTGGTCTCCCAGGAGCCCGGCTCCTTCCGCGGAGGGAGCTTTCTAACACGTGACTTTCCCCGAAGGGAGTTTCTGAAACTGCAGAGAGTGGAGGCAAAAGTGGGGCCACTGAGACCGGGACCGAGACACTGCTCGGAGCGCCCCCGCCCCAAAGCCATCACCGCCGCCGTCACTCCCCACCGACAGCCCCGCAGGGCAGTGCACCCCCCGTGGACCTGTCCCGGTGGCCGCCCGCACTTCCTGAGGAACAGGGCGGGGCAGGAGGGGGACGCTCAGAGCTCAGAGCCACCTGGAGGAGGGGCGGGGCCCCGCAGGGCGCACCCGCTGCACGTGCTCCCGCTGAGAGGCTTTCCTCCGTGTGGGCCTGGCCCCTGTGCCGGGGCCGGGGCTGGGGCAGGGGCTCAGGGCCGCCCTGGCGGGAACGCAGTGCCCGTTGGACTCTCCAGCAGTGACCCAGGTCCCCAGGAGGCCCCTGGAGGGCCTTTTGTCCTCTGCAGTGTCGGGAGAGGAAACTGAGTCCTGGGGAGGCTGGTGGCGGCCAGAGGCCACGACCCTGTTTCCTGGCTGAGTGGGACACAGCCCGAGCGCCCGGAGCCCGGAGCGAGGGAGCCCCAGCAGCTCAGGGTCGGCGTCCTTTCACCCAGACGGGCTGCGGTCAAGGCCAAGCGGCTGGTAGGGTCGGCCGATCATGTCGACTGGCAACCCTGCAACTCCAAGCACGTGGGCTTGACGAGGTTGCATCGCTGGGGGTCTGCAGACCTCCTTCCCTGGGCCTCGCGCTGGGCTGCCACCGGGCTCCACACACCTCGCTCACCCACGAGGAGTCACGGTCACAAGGCGTGGTGGGGAGAGACGGGGGCCTCAGCCCCTGTCCGGGCCGCCCTGGAGACCGTCCACCGGGCGCAGGGGCCAGCAGCCCCCTCTCACGGAGCTGCCCGCCTGCCCGATCGATGGCTCCCGGGCTCTCCTCCAGCAGAGCACTTAGAGCTGTTCGTGCTGCCCAGGCCGTGCCCTGCGCCCTGTGGACCCGTGACACCTGCCAAGGCCCCTTGCGGCTGCTAATTGAAGATCTCGGGAGGTTAATGGCTGGGCCTGGCATCAGTGGCTGGATGCCGAGTCTCGGACGACGGGCGGCTGGGCTGCTTCTCTGCTCACCTGTAGGAGGAGCAGGAGCTGCTTCAGCCCGGGCGCCGGCCTGGCCGCCCTGGGAGAGGGGCCTGGGCAGGCGACCCTACAGCTGTGGGACCGGCGAGGACGGGCTGGGAGAGGGTCAGACACTTGCCCGGGGCACAGCCAGAGCTGTGACTCTGTTTATCCAAACCACCTTCCGGAAGGGTGGTGGGAGCGTGTGTCTCAGAACCACGTGCCCCCGCCGAGAGGAGGACCTGGGCCCGTGCGGCGGAGTCTTGGCCTGCACGCCACCTCCGGCCGCCTTCTGCCGGGCTCCTTGGTCCAGGTCAGGCCACATGCGGTCACCCCTGCCTGCTTCGTGGACTTCCTGCCATCAGGGAGTCCCCTGCGATTTCAGGAAGGACTCGGGTGCAGCTGGCCCAGCGCACCCCTCACAGAGGAGCTGGGTCACCAACGGACACCAGAAACACGTTCTCTCGGGTTTTCCCTTCAATGCAGTAAGTCGAGCAAATATTTCTGCAGCTGCTGCCGCTGCTGTGTGCACAGGTGCCCCAGGAGAACGAGCCAATCAGAGGTCCCTATATGTCAGATGAGCTCAGTCTCAGAGGTGAAATCGGGCTGCTGGGGACCCCGAAAGCCTGCCAGGGAGGGTCAGGGGTCAGCGCGCCCAGCGCTCTGCAGGTCCAAGAGCCTAGAGCAAGTCGGGACGCTCTGCGTGCTGGCCAGCGGGGGATGGAGGAGGGGCCCGAGGGGGACGGATGGCCCAGGACACCCGAGGCGGCTCCTCTTGGAGACAGGCCCTTGTCTTGGCCCGTGGAGGCCCCACTCCAGCACCCCACGCTGCTCAGGATGGTGGGGGGCCAGTGCAGGGATGCGCAGATCCCCGGGAAGCTGGGCTACGCCCTCTCTGGACGGTCTGGGTAGCTGTCAGTCACAGGGAGCCAACCTCGCTCACAGCCCCCGAGGCTCCGGGCTTAGCCCATGGCAGGCCCTGGGTGGCCTGTGGCTCCCACCCGGCCCTCCTCACATTCGCCCCGATGACGCGCCTGAGCTGGAGTTCAGTCCCCACTCTGGGAGCCCGGCTGGGAACGCAGACGTGGCGTTGAAGCACAGAGCCCGGTGCCCCCCAGGCTGGCCCTCGAGACTCCAGCCCCCTCTTCTCTGCCTCAGTGACCTGGGTCCCCCAGGGAGCACTTAGTGTCAGACGCAGAGGGGCCGGCGTCTGCTCCCGGTGCGGCCCCAGGGCTGGGCATGTGCCACGCCTGTGCTCGGACACTTCCACGTGAGCGTGAGCCGTCCTGTCTGGAGGTGGCTGTGGTCCTAGAGCTTCCGTGGGGTCAGGTTTGGGGGGAGGCGTGTCTCGGTTCGGCAGTGCACGCCCACCTTCCTGGGATAATGTCGCCGGCCGCCCTGAGCGAGCTGCAGGGGCTGGCGTGGGAGTGGCCCCGGGAACCCCAGAGCCCGACCCGCTGCGGGGCAGGGCACCCCCTTCCTCCAGTGAGGACAGGAGTGAGAGGGTGACCGGACCTCCCTGGGACTGCAGCTCCGACAGGCGGTCTCCCGTCTCCCGTCACCCGACACTCCAGGTTGCCGGGAGTCCTTTGCCTGCCGTTCTCGTCCCTTGAAACCCGGCCATCGCTGCCCATCAGCTGCCCAGGCCACTAGCGCCCTGCCGGCCCACCGGGGCTCTGGCCGGACAAGTGCTAACCATGGAGCTTTCAGAAGGAAATAAACATGAACTGGCCCTGGTTTCCGGTGTGAGATACTGGCTTTCCAGCGCCTCAGACGGCTCATCTCAACCTGCCCCTCCCAGGCGAGGGCTGACGTTCTTACGGCCCAGCCGGTCGCACGGTCCCCACGGGCCAGCACGGGAACGGCTTCTGAAGACACGCTCCACCCGTGCCAGTGGCGGCCCCCGGCCACACAGCCCCGCAGATGGGGAGGAAGGTCTCGTCTTTGGGCAGAAGCTCCCCTGGCCTCCCTGCCCCCCGCCTGGAGTTCAGACCGAGTGCCCGCCCCAGCCGTCACCCGGCGACCTGCGCCTGGGGTCATCGCAGGCCTGCAGCGCACGTGGCTTCAGTGAGGCTGTGTCCTCCCCTGGAAAATGGACATAGCACCTAACTCCCAGGTTTCTTTCTCATCAGGGCTGGAGAGAGTGGAAAGGGCCGAACGCCAAATTCCAGCCTGTGCCCAACACCCAGCAGAGTTCATGGTCCCCAGGTGCCCCTCGTCTCGGCCTCGTGAGGTTGACTTTGTATCCGAATCCTCCATGCACCCGCCCATCCACCCATCCCCTGTCCACCTGTCCATCCACCCACCCCTCCATCCTTCGCCATCCACTCACGGCTGTGTACCAGCGGCTCAGCCTCTGCCCCAGGCACACCGGCTGCTCCCCGAGGGCAAAGACTCCCCCCCGCCAACTGCTTCCATTGTCCCCGACCCAGGAACCGGGAGCCCCTCTCTGTGCCCACCGCTGAAATCACTCAGGCCAGCAAAGAGCAGAGCTATTAAGGCTTCTCAGAGGAGGCGGGGAGAGGAGGTCGGCTGTCTGTGGGTAACGCCGCCCGCTCTGCGTGGAAGCCAAGCCTGAGTCCCCGCCTGCGCACGGACTTCATTTTGTGAGCGGCGGATGAAAGCACCTGCTCAGCGGTCCGCCGGTCTGAGCCCGCGACTCGGCCCTGGCCGGCTGCTGACGGGACCGTCCTCGCGCTCGCCGACTCCCCCGGCCTCCCGGGCGTCCGGGCGCGTCCGGGCCAAGAGCAGTCGCTGGGTTCCGGAACATCTCCCGGGGAAGATGACAGGCTTCGGAAATAGAACCCTCCGTGGGATCGCCTTTCAAAGCCGCGCTGCTAATAACTGTGTAAGTCCCTTCCCGGAAAATAATGGTGTGAAGCTACTTCGGGGGCAGCGTGAGAGCGGAGGGCGTGTGAAGTGCGAAGTCGCGGGACTTCTGCTCAGGCGGGGACTGCGCGCCCGGCCGGAACCTCGGTTCCACGAGAGACGCGGAGCTGGGGGCCCGGCGCTGCCGTGTCAGAAGCGGCCTGCAGAGAATTTTATGAGCATTTATTAGAGTTTATTTGGGTCGAGGGGACGAGAGTGGCTCGGAGCAATGTCTCACGTCCCCTGAGGAACGACAGTTTGACGATTTCTTTTGTGCATTTGGGATTAGGGGAGGAAATGAAGGAAGATTCCATAAAGGCAGGAGGAAGCAAGGGGCGGGCTGGCTCCCAAGACAGTGGCTCCCAGCAGGTGACACTCACGTGTGGACGGAGGGGTGGGCTCGCTCGCCTTGAGGTGTCAGGCAGGCGGGCGACAGAAGCAGCCGGAAATCGCTGCTGTGCAACATACTGGGGAGCAGGGGCGGCCGCCAGGAACAAGCCGGCCCACCGGGGGTCCGTGTGGAAGACACTGGGTTAATGGACGGTGAAAGAGTCACCCCGGGCCACCGGCGGATGGAAGTCCGTCTCCAAAACGGTGTTGGGTGGCTGACCACCCAGGTGTTCAAGAAAGTCCAGGCAGGTCATGGTTTACAGTGCGTGCAAATAATCGTTTGTCTGATTAAATGTCGATCTGAGCCGCGGCAGGGGAGGCCTCGTGACAGGAAAGGATGAGGCGTCACACGGGAAGACTGGCAGATTCCTTGTGGTAAATGACAGACGGCACAACGTTCATAGACAGAGGGCAGAGCGACAAACATTTTCAGTAGATTTAGAAAGGATTCCTACAAATCAATGTGAAAAAAGAACAACCTGGTAGGGAACACGCAAAGCGTATCAGCAGCAGGTTCATTAAATACGAACTAAAATGGCCAGTAAACGTGTTCGAACATTCTCGGGAGCAGACGGAGGGTGGAAAGCTCCAGGTTTGCCAGTGAGTGGGAGCCGAACGCGGGGAGCCACGGGGCCCCCCAAACCCACCCTGCGGCCACGTCCTGCCTCAGGGCCCTCCCACGCACACTCCGGGCTTCCCACCCCCAGGACTCGGAGGACAAGGCCAGGCCGTGGGGGTCCCTGTGGCGTGCACCCAGGCGTCTGGGGTGGCCGGCTCTGAGCGGGCCAGTGTGCCACGGGGACCCCCCTCAGGCAGCACCTGGAGAGGAGCTGGGGCCCCAGCCAAGGGCCATGCCACGTGCTACCGATGTGGCTCCTTCGGTCCCTTAGAAAGCAGCAGCCTGGCCAACACCTGCCGGCACCCGCGGAAAACGCCCCACGTGGAGACTGCCCGGTGCCCCAAAACCTACACCTGAGGGCTGGGGGAACGCGTCACGGGTAACAGCAACAGACACTTAGCACACGGCGATACCATGAACACCCACTGTCAGGAAGGCAGTTCCACTTCCCGACAGCTGTCCTACTGGCCTGAGGACACCACTTCTCCGGTGGCCTCTGGGGACCTGCTGCTCGGCAGCAGCCTGTGCCAGGTGGTGGCGGACCCCATCAGCCTCTAGCTCTGAAGGGCCGCACTTGAGTCCTAGAGAGGGGGCGAGGGGGACGAGGCTCCCAGGACAATAACAGACAGGAGCTGGTCTTGGGTTCTGGGGGACACGGGGCCAAGCCGCTGGGCCAGGAGCGGCAGCGACCTTCACAGCCCTCCCCGGGCTCCTGCAGCCTTTAACAAGGCAGCATGGAAGTCTTTCCCCGGAATGTCCTTGTTCTCCGAGCGCCCCCTTGTTTCTCGCTTCCAGGAAGAGCCCGTCTGAACCACAGGCCCGGGCGTGGGGAGGGCCGGGGAACCCCAGTTAGAATGAGCCTTACAGAGCCCGCCCGAGGCTGCAGTCCGAAAGGCCAGGTCTGTGCGGGCCTCTCCGCTCTGCCGTCCTCGAGTGGGCAGACGGCACAGCGCGCCGAAGGCCACGGGGCTCGAGGGAAAACACCCCACCCCCCGGCCGCCCTGCTGGCCGATAGGGTCGCAGCTGCGCAGGAACCCGGGTCCAGGTCCCAGCCCTCTGCGGCCCCAGACCCGGCCCCCGCTGCCCGGTCTGGCCCGGCCATTCGGTCCAGTCCCACAGGTGGAGCTGATTGGACGGGTTCGACACAAAGCCAAAGACAGTAAACACAAAATGAAATAAAAATTTTAGACAAAGACCCCAATATGCATTTGGATGCAAAACGTCTCCACAAAAGACTGCCGAGAATTCCTCACCAAACGCAGCGATGTACCGAAGAAGGCCATGCCCACCCAGCTCAGGCGGGGTTTATTCCAGGGACCCGGACCAGCTCGATGTCGGGACATCGGTAAATATGACACATCGAACAGGCGGCAAAAGGAAAAAAATCAGAACCACACCGACTGAGGCAGACGAGGCATTTGACAAAATCCGACGTCCGTGAGAAAGGGAAACAGCCCCTCACCCGCCAGGAGTGGAGAGCGGACGCAGCGCGGTGGAGAGCGCTCACAAACACCCTCCGCGGCACGCGTGCTCGCTGGTGGGAGTGGGAGCGCGAGCCCCCGGGACCGGAAAGGAGGCTGGGACACTTGTCCGTCACCCTACTCTGCCGGCGTGGTGGGGAAGCGCCCCCCAGGGCGGAGTCAGGCAGGAAGCAAGGCCACAGGAGCGGGGCACAGAGAGGCGGAAAGGCTTCTGGTGACAGGTTTCCTGCATAGCAACTCCACAGGAACCTGCCCCCGCACCCTCCCCCCGACACACACACACAATCTCCTGCTTCTCACAGCGAGTCCATCGCAGCCACGGACCCAGGCTCAGCAGGAAACAGTCGACTGCATTTCTGTCCACCAGTCACGCGTGTGGGAGACCTGAATTCCTGAGTCACCACGCCGCTTACTGTCGTTGAGAATGAAATGCTTGGGTGTGAGTCGACCAAACTGTGTGCAAGGCTGTGCACCGGTGAAGGGCAGGCACCAAGGCCCCGGCCGAACAGACCCACCGGGATCCCGGGGCGAGAGCGTAGGCGATTCGACAGTTCTCCCCGGACCCGTGTTCTGGTTCGGTCCTGCCCCAGTCAAAACCCCAGCAAGGTGTTTCTGTAGATTCACGCAAGTTTACTTAAAAATTGTATCGACAGAGAATTAGAAAAGGGAACGCTTTTGGAAAAGAAAAATAAAGCAGGCAACTCATGCTATGGGATTTCCAAGGTCTCTCGGGCTGGCACAGAGGTCGGGGGCACAGCTGCGGAGGACAGACCCAGACCGGAGGGACAGAACCGGTGACCAGGGGGCAGCACCTCACGGGGACAGCCTGTTGGTGCTCACGCAGGGCAGCGGCGCACGAGCCACCGGAACCTCTCACATGAAGGGGGAAGGTGCGTCCCACACCTCGCCACCTACAAAAACTCAGCCCAGAGGGGTCGCCGACATAGGGTGCATGGCCACCACCTTTGGAGGGTCCCTGGGCCCAGGGCGCAGTGAGGAGTTCTTAGCAATGACCCCGAACACAAGATTCAAGAGGAAAAACAACCGATAAATTGGGTTCCTCAAAATTAAAACATGGGAAAACGTACCGATTAGGGGATGGTGTTTTTGCAAGCCATGCCTCTGACACAAGGCAGGCACCTGGAATTTGTACAGAACTCTCTAAACACAACATTTAAAAACCCACCTGGGACACGGGCCAGAGACGCGAACAGACATTTTACTGAGGAAGATGCTCGGATGGCCAGTGAGAAAATGAGAAGATGTTTAACATCCTTCCCGTGGGGGAGATAGGACTTCAGACCCTGATGACACAGCACCACCCACTTATTAAGCAACTAAAATTTAAAAAACAGCGATGCAGCGACAGCCAGCGGAGATGGCATCGCTGTGGGAAGGACAATTGTGCCACAGTTCTGGAGGATGTAAGGTGGTTTCTTTGAACACCAAACACACACACACACTCCTTGGTATTCAGTCCACAAAAAGGGAACTGTCTGCCTGCCCAAAACAGCCGCACTCCGTCCACAGTGGTTGTGTTCCCAACGTCCCGAACCTGGAAGGGGCTGAAGTGCTTCCCTGTCGATGACCAGTGAACACACCGGGGTGTGTTCCTGCCACAGACCACAGCTCACGAATCGCAAAACACGAACTTTGAAACACGCAGACCCTGGACGACCCTCACACCCCAAGGGCATCGGAAAGGAGCACTGGTTTCTGAAGGCACCGCGAGGACCCATTCAGGAAGCGTTCCGGAAACGGCAAAGGGGGAGCTCGGGTGACACGGGCCGCAGAGCGTGGGGGCTGGGGACGGCGTGGAAGGGGAAATGGGGGGGGGATCGCACGGAGCAGCGTGAGCGATCTTGGTGGTGATGGGAGAGGCCTGTGTCTGGACTCGGCGGTGGCTGGGATGACCTCCACTCCTGCTAAAGGGACACACAACCACACACACACACACACACACACACACACACTGCACCAATGTCCGTGTCCTGGCTGTGAGACTGCACTATAATCGTGTGAGGTGCAGGGACGGGGGAGTTCTGGGGGCGTGTGCCCTCTCGGTAACCTTTCACAGCTCCTTGTGAACCTGCAATTATTTCAGAAGGAAAAGACTTGAGAAACAGCAGCCCCATTACAGGGGCGCGGTTCACACACAGGAACAAAGGGGAGGATGGAAACTTCAGTTCGGAAACAAAGTGAGACGGCAGACAGCCGGGCAGCACCTGTAAGGTTTTAAAAGAAAAAAAAAATCTGCCAACTTTTACCAGTTAACGGACCTTCCAAACACCAGGCTCTCCAGACACGCGGAACGGAAATGATTCAGCAACTGCAAGCTGTGCCCCCAGAAGGGTCACCGGAAGCCCTTTGGCCGGAGGGAAGCGGCCGGGCGGGCAGCTGTGGAGGTGGAACCGGGTGTCGTGCGGGTCAGCAACACTGTGTTGTCCTTGTGCAAATGTCTTTGGGACAAACTCGGCTGCAGCCAAAATCGCAGCACGACATGACGGGGTTTACAACATTTGCAGAATTGAAATGTACGATGACACCGATGCAAAATCCAGAAGGAAAAGACCGAAGTCTGTTGCTGCGGGTCCTGCTGCGGGTCCTCCTGTGCTCGGGGCCAGGTGGCGGTGGACCCGGCTCAGTCGAAGCCCTGCTCCGTACTCAGAAGGCAGCGACTAGACCTAAGGCAGCCGTGAGCTACCCGTGAGGAGCCAACGAAGACATGCATGGGGTCACAAGATACCTACAGACCCGAATGCAGGGAGTGGGAGAGAAGGAAGGAAAATGGGACGGCCAGGAAGCAAACAGGCTAAACCCCGGCCATGTCTACGGTCCCGTTAACGGGAAAAGGTCTGAAAAGGCCGAGATTGTCAGAGTGGTGAAAAGGCGGGACGCCCTCTCTGCCGCTCACGACAACCCACTTCACATAAAGACAAAAAATAGCTTCACATGTTGAAGGACGACTTAAGGCAGATCACAGTAACGCCAATGAACAGAACGTCGCAGAATCTCTCGCACCTGAGACAAGGAGCTTCCGGAGCCGGGGAACGGCCAGGGAGGAGGAAACCGTTTCTCACGACTAAGGCGTTCCACCATCAACGGGACGCAGCCCTCGAGGTCTGCGGTCTAATAGCACAGCTTCCAAACATCGAGCCTGAACGGAGAGGGAGGAGGGGAGAAGCAGCTGCATGTACCACCATCAGGTCGGGCGTTTGAACATGACTTTGTCAGCATGAAACACAACGAGACAGGGCACCTCCCAGCTCACAGGCCTGCCCAGCGCCGCCTGCCCACCACGGGCTCTCGCCGCACGTCCAGAGCGCCTGAGCGAGCGGCGTCAGGACCCACGCTTTCCGGGCACACACGGTGAATTTGCGGCAATGGACTCTGTTTGGGCCACAGATCACGTCAAAAAGGATGTGAAGGGTCCAAGTTATACGAAGTCCGCAGCCCGTCTACAGCAGACCCGTGTCCGCAGAACGCACCAGGAGCGGGGTTTCTGGGAGATCCGGAACGTTCGGAAACTACACAATATGCATCTCAATAGCTCCCGTGTGGAACAGGAAGTCATCGGGGAAACTACGTGTTTCGAATCGCATGGGAATTAAAACCATGCATCAGAGGCTGCGGGCGTGACTAAAACGAGGCTTGGAGGGAAAGGCCCGGCACTGAGCAGCCCTAGTTTTTAAAAGGAGTTCCCTGGTCAGTTATCTCGGTTTTCACCTTAAGAAACTAGAAAAAGCAAAGTCGAACCAGGGTGAGTGGAAGAAAAGAAATAATAAATGCCAGTTAGAAGTCGATGAAGTGCAGCCCTGGCTGGTGCGGTTCAGTGGACTGAGTGCTGTCCTGTGAACCAAAGGGCTGCAGGTTCGATTCCCAGTCAGGGCACATGACTGAGTCGCAGGCCAGGTCCCTAGTAGGGGGCACAGGAGAGGCAACCACACACTGATGTTTCTCTCCCTCTTGTTCTCCCTCCCTTCCCCTCTCTAAACATAAAGAAAACCTTTTTTAGAAAGTCATTGGAGTCCCTAAGTGTCCTGCACATTGGTGACGAGCGTCCCATGCAGAAGGAGCAGCCACAGTGTTCTGAGACCCTGCCAGGCCTTGCCCGCGTGAGGGCAGAGGCCTGACGGTCAGGGAGCCGGCACGCTGGTCCCTGCAGGCCCCGGCACCCCTGCCCCCTGGCCCCTGGCCGCCGTGAGCAGGCCTTTCCATGTCCCTCCTTCCACCCGCCGAGCTCCCGGCACACTGGAAGACTTTTGCTCCAGGAAGACTTTCGACTTTTGTAGATTGCAAATTTCTTTCTTATAAGAAATTGGATTTGGAGCAATTATTTCTATTTCTAGTTGTTTCTAATTACAGTTCCCTACCTAGAAGCCAATTTGTACTTGTGGTGTTTTGCACTTGGCTGAGTCCAGCCTGCTGCAGGCCTGAGCTGCAGTTTGGCACCGACCGAAACAGGTCAGGAGTGAGGGCGACCTGAGGGTGTGCGTGTGATTGTGTGTGCGCACGCAAGTGCGTCCAATATGGGTGTGCGTGTGTGGTGAGTACACACGCACACATGTGTGACATGTGTAGACACATATATGTGACGTGTGTACATGTATACACGTGGTGCACACTGGTTGTGTGCATGTGTGTGCCATGTGGGTGTGCTGTGCACATGCGCCTGTGTGCAATGTGGCATGCACACATGTGTGGTGTGCAGCACGCACGTGTGTGGTGTGGGTGTGCATGCATGTGGTGTGGGGTTGCGCGTGTGTATTTAGGGAGGTGGTGACGGCTGCATTTCTGCAGTTTTGCTCTTAAAGGCCCCATGCAGGCTGCTAAGAAACTCGGTCCTGGGAAACTGAGCTGCAGGAGAGGTGCTTCACGTGCCGGATTTGCGCCTCTGCGTGGACACACTCAGGATGTCAGGGACATCGGCGCTGCCGGCGGAGCCCCCGGACCCCTCCCATCTACGCAGGGAATTTGCGGTTTCTGCCCCCGAAGTTCCGGCACAGCCAGACGCCGAGTCGGGCGGCACCGAGCCCTCATGTGCGTGCCTGCTGTCCGCCGGCCAGGCTCTGCAGGTCCCACACGAGCGACCGGGGTGGCCAGTGCACGGCCCAGGGTGGCCACAAATGCGGCCGACACAAACTCGTAAACTTACTCAAAACCTTTTTTTCTGCCCATCCATTTTCATCAGTGTCTGTGTATCTAACGTGTGGCCCAGGGCAACCCTTCCTCCAGCACGGCCCCGGGAAGCTGGAAGGCCGGACCCGGCGAGGAGCGGGGAGTCAGTCTGACTATCAGACCGAGTGCGTTCTCCACCCTAATGAAGAGCCCGCTCATACTACGCAAATGCGGGTGGTGGTGACTGCAGCTTTTTTAGTTGCAAACTCACCCCGAGCCCAAAATAAATGTTGGCCCCGACAGGCTGGGCATCGAAGAGCACCCAGGAGGAGCGGCTCCAGGGAGGAAGCCGTCGCCCCAGGCAGGGGCGGGGGCACGAGGGAGGCCTGAACCTCCGAGACACCTACCACCTCCTGCTGCAGTCCCTGCTGGGGCCCAGGGGACCGACCCAGGGGACCCCCCGCTGCTGTGGGGGGAATGCAAAGTTTCCAGAGGTCGGGCGGTCTGACCCGCAGTCGGTCTGCTTCCACCCAGCTGCCTTTTCTGCCTGTGTCCATGGAGGGTTCTCACTTCTGCCCTGAAACCAGCCGCTCGGCCCCTGGAGTCTGGAGGCGGTGTTCTCACAGCCAGTCTGTCCCGGTCGCCGAGCGGGTTTCTGGTGCAGGTTAACCTGTGTCCTGAGCCGGGCAGGCTTCCACCTGCGTCCCTGAGGGCTGCTCACTTCCTACTAAAACCCTGGGTGCTTTGCAAAGAGGACGGAGCCCAAGTCCTCTCTCCTCTCCATGGGACCCCCAGGACAAGGACAGGGACACTGGCGCACAGGGAGGCCCTGAGCTCCCTCAGCCTCCCCCCACGTCCCATGGCTGCCTCCTCCTAGTTACGCAACCTCGGAACTTTCCGGAGCTTCCTAGCTGATCAGGAGCTTCCCCCACCCCCCATGTCCAGCCCCTTGGCCTTGAGGTTCCGTCACAGCCCATACGAGGAACTGGCATCATCTCCTTCGTTTGCCCCCAAGGGAGGCTCGGTCTCCTGCTCCCGGTGCTGCCCCGGCACCTGCCACAGTCTGGGGCCTCCGAGGCCCTTCCGTGCCCCGGCGGGAGCCAGGGCCCCTCGGAGTCCAGCCAGGGGCTTCTGAAGGTTTGGGTTTGCCGGCTGCTTTTCACAGCAGGTGGCAGTTCTGAACCCCCCCGGTTTGTTTTAGGACATCGGCCCCTTTCCCAGGAAGCCACCTCTTCTCCGTGTCCCCACTGGGCTTGAGGAACCGCGGACCTCTCCACGCCTTGCAGGGCAGTGTTTTCCACGGACCTGCGGGAGTCGTGGGTTTCCGGGCGACCGCTGCTGAGAGCTCTTCTGAGGACCCTCCCTCTGGACAGTAGAAATGCCATCCTCACCTTGGCACGTCAGCACCCTGCCGCCTGAGCCTGTCACCTGGGGAACATGTGCTCCCTGGGGGACCTGGGGTCCTCCACTCCCCAGCAGACACCTGGTGAGCACAGCAAGTCCTTGCTGATGAGTGAGCGAATGTGTGAATGAGTGAGTGAATGAGTGAATGAGTGAATGGGTGAATGAATGAATGAGTAACGTGAATGAGTGAGTGAGTGAATGAATGAATGAGTAACGTGAGTGAATGAGTAATGTGAGTGAGTGAGTGAGTGAGTGAGTGACTGACTGAGGGCATCTGCAGTCCCGCCGGGCGCCACATGCCTCCTCATGGCCCTGTGATTCATGCCCCCGTGTTGGGCGAGGACTGTCCCTGCAGTCCGCCACACTCTGCATTCTAGGCAGCCTCTAATAACGAGCGAATGGGGGAGTGAGGGGAGAAAATGGTGGTAAACTACTTGTGCATTGGGGAGGACCTCTCGTCTCCCCCCACCCTGCCCCCTGGGATTCTGCTCCAGACCTCAGTTGACTCTCAGAGTGTTGCAGCCCTGCTGGCTGAGGGGGGCAGGCTCTCAGGGGGCCCCATGACCCCCACCCCTCGGTGTGGCCCAGCCCCTCCCGTGTCGGGGGGCCTCTGACCGGAACACCACAGAGGTGATGGGGTGTCCTTCCCAAGATTCTGGGACAGAAGATCGTGGGGGCCCTCTCCCCCGTAGCTTGGAGGGGGGCCCCAAGGTGAGGGCCACCTGGTGGGGACTGTGGGGAACAAACACGTGTCCCTCAAAGACCCCAAGTCTGGGTGGTTCTGTGGCAGCGGCAGGAACTCACCTAAGGGGGAGCGGCTCCTGCGCCTGGGGCCCCCCACCAGCACCCCGGCGGCCAGCCCGGCCCGCCCCCCCCTCCTGCTGCTCCCCCTACGAGGCCCCCACGCTCCCGCGATCCTGGGCGTGTTCGGCAGCACCACCCCCGCCCTCCAGCGATCGCTCACACGAGGGTCAATGTACTCAACATTTTCTGGGTACGGTTTCTTCCCACAGCTGCACAGAGGAGAAAAGCATCAAATCTGTGTCTGCGAGCGTTTTCCTGGAACTTTGGAAAATCTATATGGTGTCTCGTCTGCGGCCAGAGAGAAATCTGAAATTAAACACCCGAAGAACCAGCTCCAAGGCAGGGGCGGCCGAGCCTTCACTATCGACCCCCTGGATTTGCGTGTTCTGCTTAGGAAGACGGTCATGTAGGTAATAATGCTAATTGGAGTTATTACGATTATCAATGCAGGTGCGTGCACTTTTAAGGTGCTAAGACGGTGGGGTTTATTATTATTGATGACCATTTTCGTGATTCGTTATCGATCGTGATGATTTATTATTCCCCCTATCACTATCTCGTACCGCATTTATTGACCGTGTCCTGTAGGACAGACTCCCTGAGGTCTGCTAGGCCCAGGGTTGATTTTTTTCAAAGTCCCTGTAACGGTTTGGCACAATTCTGCAAACCCACGCTGGGCAGACTTCCAGAAACGGCCTGGCCCTCTGCGGGTTTATCGCTCTCCGGGGCTCCGTGCGGGTGGAGCGAGTGGCAACCACGTCGGGCTGACCCGGACCCCAGCAGCAGCCGGCCCTCCCGCCTGCGCCCGAGGCAGAGCCGCATCCGTCCCTGGCGCACAGCGGGCCCAGACTCATTGATTGGAGAGCCAAATGTCAAACACCGCACCTTGCACAATGAATGTCTCTCTTGGAAGCTCCGTGTAAATTGAATTTTTATAAATCAGATCGCATTGTAGAGTCAGCGAGGAGAGTGCTATTTATGGGAAACCTGTTTGCCTTCCTTTACAGTTGGAAGAAATCCAGTCCACGGATGAGGGGCTCCTGAGAACCTCACGTGTAAGGTCTTTTCCCCGGTTCTCACTGTTTTTACAGTGTCAGGATGTTGAACCGGGGGAGGCCTGGCTCTGTGGTTGGGGGTTTGGGGCACTGATGGAGCAGGGACCAGCGTCCCACACGCCCAGGGGCGGGTCGAGGACAGGTGGCCCCTCTCGTCTCTCACTGCTCATTGCCCGAGCACTTCTTTATACAGAGCCCGGGGCTCTGGGCTGTGAGGTCCCCACTCCCGGCCCCGGGTTACCCTCGGGCAGCGAGCAGGGACCTGAGGACCCTGGACTGGACATGCTGGTTCACCGGGAAGAGCCCCCCTCCCCGTGGTTCTGAGGGGCCTGCAGCCCGGCTCCAGGGGTCTCTTCATTCGGGAAGAGCGGATCCACAGGGTCCGGCCAGCACTTCACAGGCGGGTCTCTCCGTCTCGGCCGTCGCTCCCCCACGTGGGCTTTTGTTTCCTTTCACTCGCCGGTTCCCACAGGTGAGCGCAGCCCCTTGAGCCCCGGGAGGGGCTGGGACAAAGGGTGTGCCAGATGGCGTCCCTGCCCCTGGGCGTCAGGACCCAACGGGGAAGACACTCCGGTTTTGAGTCACGGGGCAGGGGCTGTGGAGGCGGCCGCCCCGGGCAGCCACGCCCGTTCCTGCACCGGCCCACACTGCCGGGCAGCCGGGCACTTGGGCCGGAGGAACACCCACGATTCCCAGGCGCCATCTGGTAGACGGAGGGAATGCCACTGGTCTCTCTCCGCCCGGGGCGCCGCCTCCGGAAAGGCCCGGAGGTGTATCCCCAGGAACAGGGACCCTCACCTGTTCAGGGACTGGGCCTCCCCTCTGACCCTGGGGCTCCGGTGCAGAACCGGGGTGAGGCAGCGGGGCGTCCTGCTGTGTCCCCCAGGCCCGGTGTCGCCCCCAGAGGGAGGCGTGTGCCCACACTACCCGGGTTAGAGGAGTCTGGAGCAGGCGCCCCGTGGGTGGCGTCATGGTGACACAGGCCCAGCGGTCACCATGCCCAGGGACGGAAGCCACCGGTGCGCTGTCTCCGGTGCTGCCCGTGCCAACATTTCTGCCACCACACGAGGCCTCTGGTCTCTCCCTCTCCAAATCCCGTTGTCCCTGTGACGTGGTGTCACTCCCCATGCGCACCGAGTGGACACCAGCAAAGCCACTTCTCAGCCAGTGTCTTCGTGGCTGTCCCAGGAGGGCTGAGCGAGGGGGCGGGGCACACATGACAGACCGACCCACGGCCGTGTCCCTCGCAGTCCCCCAAGCCCCCCAATCTCATCCGGCTTCTAGATTGTCCGTTTCCAGAGGAACGGAGGACACCCGAACGGCTGCGTGACGTTTCCGGGGGGCCACCTGCAAGCTCCAACCAGGGACGCGCTAAAGGGCGGGCACCCCGGCGTCTTCAGCGAGCCAGGCCCGCGGAGGGAAGAAGGGTGTGGGGGGCCCATCCCAGATGGAAAGGGGCCTCACAGGCAGAAAAGGCAGCGCCGTGTCCGGCTGTGCACGCACACGCGCACACGCACACACGCACGTGAGTGGCTGAAATCCTGGACAGAAAACCCAGGGACTCAGGGACACGGGCAGGACGTGTATAACAGGAGAGGCTGGTGGTTGCAAATGGCGTAATATCGTGATTGTTCTGAAAAGGAAAAAGAGCCTCGGCCTGTGTCTGAGTCACACGCCACGGCACTGAAAGAGGCCGTGACTTCTTGGAATTTGCCTCAAAGTGCCACGAAAACTCGCTGAGTGTAATCATTGGTACGGGTGAGCAGCTTCAGTGTCCACTCACGCCGGTGCTGTGCTGTCCCTGTCAGTGGGCCGGGCACGTTTACACGTGTTCACACCCACCTCGCTGACACCAGTATCCGCGATGTCACCTGCTTCTGTGTCCGCTGGCCACACGCCCTCTCCTCTGCCCCGGTGTCTCCACCCTCGGGTGGCGTTTTTCCTGGGTCGCAGACGCAGGGACTCTGAGTGGTCGGAGCCGGGTCGTTCTGTCCCCTTCAGTTGCTGTTTTGCCTGGTTCCGGGCGGTAGACGAGCTCCCAGGAGTCCGTTCGATTTGCATATGTGTGTGACCTCAGTTTGTTAGGGTGTGGAAAGGTCACCTGCAGGGCAGGACCCCCCCAAATGGTACGAGGTTACGGGAGTGACAGCCCCGTGACCGCCCATGGGCGTGGGACACGCGTGTGCCCGGTCCCATCTGTGACAGAGGCAGATATCACTGAGTGCTGGCAAGGGTGGGGCGCACACCCAGGGCTGGGGGGCGACTGGAACAGTTCTGGACCCTCGGGGACAGTCGCTGAAGCCACGCCCATGCACACACACACACACACACACACACGCACAGAGCAGGTCGTGGGCCAGCAGGGCAATTCCCAGGAAGACACTCAGGAGGAACGTCCACAGTGCCGGGCGCCAAGGCCCGGCAAGGACGTCCCTGTGGGGCTGCACACGCCCCAGGTGACAGCCCCAGGGTCGGACGGACAGGTGCGCTGTGACGCGTCTGCTCCGTAGGACCCCAGAGACAGATAGCAGTGAGGGTCCCCGGGGCCGGGCAACGGGGGCCGGGCTCACACACACACTCGGAAGGAATGGTCCGGGCCCACAACCACACCCACCACAGAATCGGGACAAACCGGGCCCGTCGCGTCCGAGGTCAGGATGGTGGCCACCCTCGGGCCCCAGAGTCGGGCGCCACGGGACCCTGTGGGGGCTGCTTTCCCGAGCGTGTGCGTGGGGAGTGTCCCTCGGCCCAGGGTTTCTCAGCTGTGTCCTTACCTGTGCGTGTGCCGTGGTCGGGTTTGAGGAGCCTGGTCCCTAATCACTAGATAGAGTCCGTTACAGGGGCCGAAACTCCTGGGGAGGGGCTCGTTCTGCACACACGCCCGGGCCATGCCCTCGAGTCACAGACTCAGGGATGCAGGTTCACTGTTGGCCGCAGAGTTTTCACTGTGTGGTCCGTCGTCCACCTGTGGACACACCTGCAAGTTCTCTGTGATTCAGTCGCGGCCACGCACACCTTGGTCATTTCTGCGTACCCAGGGCCAAGCCTGGTGATGGCTTTAAAAAGTGCTTAATGAAATGTTTGTTAAATGGACGACTGGATAGATTGGTGGATGGACAGATGGATGGATGGATGGATGGACATGTGGATGGATGGATGGGTAAATGGCAGGTCCTTGGGGCCCAGAACTTTCTCTCTCTCTCCTTCCTCTCTGTGCCTTTACCGTCTACCACTCCGGTGACACCGGGGTCTCTATCTCTCCCTGGCTTCCCCAGAATAACCGCGTTCCGATCCGACCCGATCTGACACAGCCCCTCCGCACCTGGCAGGGCCCCTGGCGCCGGACTCAGGCCCCTGAGTCAGCACCAACCCTGCTCTGCGCTCGAGGCCCCTGTGTGACCGCGCCTTCCACTTCTGTGTGAAACACACCAGGGCAGACGGCAAACCAGCCAGTGTCCGTGGGGGTGATTCAGAATGACGGTCTTCTCCACGGTGGGACGCAAGGTGGGAAAAGTGACCTACGGGCCACCTGGTGGGTGCTGGGGCCCCCCGAGAGCAAAGACAAGGTCGGCAGAGAGAAAGTTCAGGGTGGCCCGGGCGGTGGCAGGGGGTCCCCGAGAGGCCGGCCCCTCCACGGCGGCGCGTTCGGGGACGGGTGTCTTCCGCGTCGAGGGGAGGAGCTGAGGCCAAGGGGGCTCTCGGGAGGGATCTGGAGGCAGCGTCGCAGCAGCGAGAGGAGGCGATGCCGGCGCCTGCTCCGTCCTGCTCCAGCAGGGCCCCACCCAGCGGGCAGTCCGCCACCGAGGCCTTGGGGGAGGTCGTGGTCACTGGCACCCTGGTGAGACCACCCCTGCAGTTCAGGAGGCTGATCTCCACCCCCTTTTACGAAGCATTTGCGCACTTGTCCTTGGAACCGAGAACGGCTCCACCTGCGTGCACGGGTCTTGGGCGTGTAGGCTCGCAGCCCTCCTGGGACACGTCCCCTCGGGCGTGGGGACAGTTCTGGAGCGAGGGCACAGAGGGCCACATAGGAGGAGCCCAGAACCAGGGGGGAGTCCTGGACTTTAGTCCCTCGTCTGTGTGACCCACACCGGTCCCTGCCACTCCCTGCCGCCTCCAGGTGAGGCCGCCAGCTCCCCAGGCTCTCACCGGCTTTCCCGGGGTCTCTGGAGCCCCTGCCTCGGCTTCTTTGCAGACATGCAGCGTCAGCGGGACTTTCTGAGTGACACCACGGTTGCCTGATGCCGGAGGAGACGGTCGCGTGACAAAGAGGCAAAGAAGTTGCAAGACAACGTCAATGATGTGTGTTTCAGACTTTCGATTTATCTACACCTCCATCTGGGCCCATTTCCACGGATGCCGCCAGCGCCCGACACAAAGCCAGCGAAGTGAAGCCCCCAGGAGCCTGGGCGGAAGCGGATGCCGGGGCCGGCGAGGGCAGACTCGATTTGTTCCGTCTCGTTGTCCCCGGCGATGGCAAGAAGTCATTAAAAAACGCGCCTCGGACTCCGGCTTCAGTCTGATCGATGGCCGGGTTGGGGGCCATGTCAGGTCCTGAGACAGTGAGAGCCGCATGGCGGAGCGAATGACTTTTCTCCCATCGGACCGTTAGAGAAAGCTCTGTAATAATATAATTTTGCAGACAGTTGGATCAATGATGTCGCCTCTTCCCAGTGTTGAAAGATGACTCTGGTTCGGGGGCCCCAGATGAATGGACAGGCCCGCCGTCACCTTCCCGCTAATGGATCCGCGGGGGCACCGGTTGCGACCCGGGGGAAATTACTTGCCAGGAGGGTCCTGAGGATGCTCCCACCTTCGCGCGACTGGAATCTCCCTTTTAGCAGGTGTCAGGGCCTCCGCAGAGATTTATTTGTGCAGTGAATGGCAGCTGTCCCGTGGCCGCCCCCGGGAAGATGGCTCCCTGTCCAAGGAGCGCCCGGCGTGGAGAGCAGGAGCCTCGTCTGCAAACGTCCTCCCGTCTCGCACGCAGCTCCGTCCCTCGGCCTCCACGCTGCCCCTCCAAGGCTTCCCTCCCAGGCGACCGGAACTTTCTGCCGAGAAAACCCAGCCACCACCTCTGTGCCTCCCTCAGTGACCCTGGGCCCGACGCTCCCCTGGCTCATGGCGGGGGCTCAGGATGTGGTCGTCGAGGACACAGACAGATGCCCTGTGTTCCCTTCCTGTGCCCGACCTCACTCTCCCCTGTGCCCTTGGCCTGCAGACGGAGAGGGGGCCCTCAGGTTAATGAAGTGAATAGTGAAGAAAGGCGACTGGCCGGCTCCAGGGGGCTTGGATCCATGGGCTCTCTCCTGTGAGTCCGTACGCAGAGCAGGGTTTTGGGGTGCAGCACAGGGTACCCCCTTCGGCCTGAGCTCCGGGAAGAGCGACAGACAATTTCACGTATGAGTTTATCCCGAGGTCGTGTTTTGTTTTGCTCTCAGGGAACCTGAGAGGCTCCTGCGCTGCGTCCATCAGCTGCCGCTGGCCGCCACTCGGGGCGGGGAGTGGCGGGCACGCGGAGCCCGTCTCTGTGAGGACAGGCCCTTCCCAACCGCGACAGGGCCCGCTAAGCCCCACGGCGCTGCTGAGAACCAAAGGAGGGGGTGAAGTTTAAAACCCCCACGTGTTACCCTTGTCTCCCCCTTTCCTTAATTTCAGAAGTATTGTGACTTCTTTTATTCTGTTTACACTCAAAAACTAGGCAAGACACATACGCTTGGCTTTCCCTGTGCAGGGTGGAGTCTCAGATCAGGAAGGGAGGGAGCTCGTACCGGGGCCTCTGCAAGGCAGCCGAGCCGGAGCTGGGGTCCGGGCGCCGACACCAGGACGTGGCTGCTCCCCACGAGGGAAGTTCTCTGTTGCGGGCGGGCGCCGCTCAGACCTCCTGTGCCCTCGGCAGCCTGGCTGGGGATCCAGCCCACCCCGCACCCTCCACCCTCCGCCCACGGGGGCCAGGCCTCCTCCTCACAGACGGCTCCTGACGCCCCGGTCCCACCCAGGCTGCCGTCTGGGCACAGAGGCCCTTTCCTCTGAGCTCGGTGGAGGCACCTGTGGGTGCGGGGCTTTATTCTGCCAAGTGTTTGAGCTGGGACCGCTCTCATACAAGCGCACAGTGGGTGTGCAGAGAGCCTGAGGCAGGCCGGCACCCCACGGAGCACCTGCCCAGCGTGGGAGAGGCTGGCGGAGGCTCGGCCTAGCGCAGGGCCCTGGAGACAGAAGACCCACAGACGCACAAGGTGTCGCCAGTGGCCAGCTGGATGGGAGGCCTGGGAGAAGCTGAGGACACGCCAGGAGCCCTCCGCCCGGCTGTCTCCTTGCTTCTGAGACCCCCAGACACGCAGGCATTGAGGTGGCCCTGGTGACGGGTGAGGCAGGACACTGGACGGAGGAGGCCTTCTCCAGAGTCCCCTTCGAGACTGCCGGGCACGGGGCCACCGATGCACAGGCGCGGCTGGGGCTGCAGACGGCTTTGGCGGTGGGCGGGTGAGATCCAGCCGCTGTCCCTGAGCAGGGACGGACGGGGACGGTTTTGTCCTCAGGGTGGGCTGGCCTCGGCGAGCCTGTCGGGAAGTGTGGTCTTTCCTTCCGTGCCCTGGAAGGGTTTTTTCTGTGGGTGTGAGAGTTCTCTTATGTTTTGTTGTTGCGTGACTGTCAGGAAGAATTTAAAGGCACATAGGCCTGGAGGATGTTTCTTGTGTGGAGAGAATTTAATTATCGATTTATTTACCCAAACTTTAATAAATACAGAACTTTTCCAGATTTTTCTGCTGCTTCTTAAGTCTGTTTCAGTCCATCATGTATTCGACTTTTATAAATTTTGCCTTTTGCATCTTTTAAAAAAATAATGTCATGCAGCATTGTTGGGAGTTACCCTTTCTAACCAACCAACATTTCCTCTGGTTGATTTAATTCATTATAGTAGTTTGCTTCCCTTTCTTCAACTCCTGATTTTATTAACTATGGTTTCAAATTTCATCGCTCCTTATTTTCTCCAGTTACTTGAAATTCATATTTAGGTCGATTTTGAACCTCTGCTACTTTCCAATACGGGACCTGAGGTCCATGAACTTCCCTGTGAGCCCGGCCGGGGCCGTGTCCTGCACACTGTCACTGTCCTCTTATCATCACCTGTGACAGAGTGTCCTGACTTCCTTTCTGAATCATTGTCCTCTAATCTGTGGTTTATTTACAAATGCGTTGCTTTTTGCCAGACCCTGGGAGGCGCCCTGCTCATCGTCCTCCCCGATGGGCGTCTGTCTCAGCTCCTCGTGGTCAGAGGAAGCACCGAGCGTCTTGCCGGCCATTTCCTGAGACCCGCTCCCCGGAGCCACGTGGGGCGCTTCGAGAACACGGTCGCCAGCACAGGAGGAGGCGCGGTCTGCCTGTGATGGACACGGTGTCTCGTGCGTGTCGATCACAGGACACGCGTCGATCCTGGCGTCCAGGTCTGCCTCCCCGCAGCGACTAACCGCCTCGTCTGTCCCGGCCTTTTGCTGTGGAGGGAGTGACATCGTCAGCTGTCCCGCTGCGGCGGCTTCTTTCCCTGCTGGCCGTCCTCATGGTATCGGTTTCTGTTTGACACGCTCTCCGGCTGTGCTCCCAGGTGACAGTATTTTTAGAGCTGGTTTTATGTCCCCAGGGGAGCGACCCCTCGATGGCTGTGAAACGTTTCTCTCTGGCTTCCCTTCTGCCTGAGAGCTGTCCGTCCGACCCTTGGTGGCTGCCTCTCTCGGCCCAGAGTGAGGTTACTGGCGCCACCGCTGCTGCCGTTCCCTGATGCTTTCCGCGTGTGTCTCTGTCCTCCCTTCAGTGACAACCGCTCTGTGACTTTAAGATGGGACTCCTGTGACCGGTGCCGAGTGTGTTTTCTCTGCAGTGTGAAAACCCTTGCACATTTATCACTGCACCTAGTGGTGTGCCAGTCACGTGAACACGGGTGTTTGGGGGTCTGACTGCCCTGCCTTTGCCTCCCACCAATCTCACGTGGTCTGCGCACCTGCTCCGGCTGCCCCCGCCTCCCCGGGGACCGCTGGCGCCCCCCCCCACTCGCGGTCTCGCCCCTCTCACTGCGGGTGCCAGCCCTGCCCCCTGGGCTCGCAGGTTGCCCTGACTCGCCGAGGCCTGTCGCACCTTCGACATCAAAGCTGCGCAACACTCGAGCCTCCTTCCTGAAATTTATGAAATTACTGCTTTATACTTCAACTCCATAATTGCTACAACGTACCGGTATAATGACTGTAATTACACACATACACATACAATTATGTGGCTGGAATTACATGCATGTGTCCTGCCCGCATCTTCACGCTTCCACGGGGCGTCACGTCCTTTCAGAACCACCCGCACGGTGGTTTAAACCAAAGTCCTGCGGGCGCCAGTTTACGCCGGTAACCGTGGACTCTAGCTGGGGTTCACGGTCGCCCTTGAGGACCGTCTGTCCGCGTCTGGGGTGCGGGGCCAGCAGCCATGGCTCCGGCCCATCGTCCGGGGCCTCCTGCGGCCCCTGGGGCCTCTTCCTCCTGGTCTCTGAGGTAGCCTTTTTCATTTTCTCTTACCACTTCTAGGACTCTTCCTGTTTGCCTTTGTTTTTATAAGTTTGACTAGCACAGGCATGTGTGTGTGATCGGTTTGGAGAAAGTGTTGGACGAAGGCGACTTCTCCCCCGTCTGATTCTCTGGTCATGGGCGCGCCCGGCCTCCCGGCCTGTCCTCTGTGTACTCGGTGCCGCAGCAGCAGACGGCTCGTGGACTGAAAACGGGCCACCAGGAGGCTTCCTTCGTCCTTCTGGAGAAATAAGTGTGTAGAGAGCTGCCGGAGAGAGAAATGCCAGGAGGGGGCGGAGGGGGCTGGCCGTCCAGCCATGGTGGGCAACGGACGTCCTTAGGTGTGTGTTAGGAGCTACAGCCAGGTGAGCAGGGGCTGCTGCTTTGGTCCTGCGTTGCGTATCGATAGTAACCATTTCACGGGCCCTTTTGTTCCAGGCAGGTCTCCGGGGGAACTGGCGAGGCCCACCCCCACTGGGGAGGGTGCTGTTTCCCCCAGTCTCCCGTGAGGCACCCTCAGACACGCCCCCAATAATGACGGATTGAATGTGTGGGTGTCTGTGATCCGCTGCCTGGGCTTCGATCCAGAGCCACCTCTCCCCGGCTGTGCCCTGACGTTCTCAGGTTCAAGGGGAGGCTAGAGACAGACGCTGACCCACCCTGAGGGTTGTGCTGAGGCTCACCCACGAGCGTCCCAGGAAGGGCTGGGCTGCGCTGACTCACAGCCGGCGCCCGTGACGAGCGCACCGCCCTCACTCCCACTCACAACCCCGTGGTGACCACGAGGCCTCTGGATGACACCGTCCAGCCCACATTGCAGGAGACATGTGGCCGCCCTGCTCGGTCGTCCTCTCCTTCCACGTCCTGACACAGACCACCCTCTGGGGTTCCTGAGCACCAGTGAGCAGCGTCTCGGAAAGAAGGCTCGTCTTCCGCCATTACCCGTCTGTCAACCAGAGTCAGCCACAGGCAGGCAGGAAGCGTGCGTGTCTCATCTGGAATGTCTCACAAACAAGCCTTTATTTGAAAAAAAAAATTAAATAGGCCCTGGCTGGGTAGCTCAGTTGGTTAGAGCGTCGTCCTGATACACCGAGGTTGCAAGTTTGATCCCTGGTCAGGGCACATGTAAGAATCAATCAATGTGCCCTGGCTGGTGTAGCTCAGTGGACTGATTGCTGGCCTACCAACCAAAGATCGCTGGTTCGATTCCCTGTCAGAGCACATGCCTGGGTTGTGGGCCAGTCCCCAGTAGGGGGCGCCTGAGAGGCAACCACAGGATGATGTTTCTTCTCTTTCTCCCTTTCTCCCCCTCTCTCTAAAATTAAATGAAATCTTTAAAAAAAAAAGAATCAACCAATGAATGCGTGAATGGGTGGAGCAGCAAATCAATGCCCTTCTCTCTCTCAAATTAAAAAAATAAATAAATAAAACTAATAAAAACTTTAAATAATGATAAAGTTTCCAAGCGGCCCAGATGAAAACGCACGTCCTCCCGTGCAGGAAGGCCGTCCCAGCAGCTGTCCCACATGCACAGGGGCGCTCGTCCTTCTCCCCAGACCCGGCGGAGGGGCCCCGCCCGCTCGGGGCACCGGGCCCGGGGCGGGGGAGCCTCACCGGCCAGCGGAGCAGGCGCTGACCCCCGTCTCGCTGTACTTGGGATGATTAAACTCATCAATGAAATAACTGTAATTGACTCTATAAATTTTATAGATGAAAAGGAACATTTTCTTAATGAGGGCAAGTTTGTAATTTAGCAATGTTTTAATAATGGCTCAGGAAATTAAAAAAGGGAGAAAAAGATTGTTCCCAAACCAGCCCACATGAAGCCTTGTCCTGCGGGTGGACGGCGAACCTCGCGGGAGAGCGCGGGTTCTGAGCTCCCCGGCAGGTCGGCCGGCCGGGGCGTGACACGCCACCCACCGCGTCACTGGCCAGCACTGGCTCTCTGCGCCAGCCCCGCCCATCTCCCCACGGGCTGCCTGCTGGTCCTTGCAGGCTGGGCTCCGCTTTGGATGGAGACTCGGGAATTCCACTTTCATCCTTGTGTTCAGTGCTTGGAAACGTCTGTTTCTTTGCTGCCCGATTACCGTGTGTTGACGCATCTCCTGCTGCCCTGGCCAGGCTACTGGGGGCAGGGCTTCCACGAGGGAGCAGACCCCTCTGCTGGGCCTCGGGGGCGACTCTGAGGAGGACGGAGACCTCAACGAGAACATGGATGACAGCAGAGAGCCTTGTGTGTTGACGAGGGTCGTGAGTGGGAACAAGAGAGTCCCGTGGGCCGTGTGTCCCAGCTCCACACCACAGGCCCACTCAGATCCACGGGCCCACTCGGCACCACGGGCCGGCTCAGAGCAGACAGCGCCCTCGATGAAGGAATCACAGTGGCTTCTGCGGGACCAACTCCAGGGACGGGGAGGTGGCTCCCAGCAGGTGACGTGACCGTTCAGACACCATACCACGGGCATCCTGGGGCCGCTGGTCCTCACTCCCGCACTCTCGCCACCATGCCGTCCCGCTGCTGTCCGTGCCGACGGGGACACCAGGAACCCTCTCTGCTCCCTGGTCACTGCCAGAAACCTGAACCCCAGCTCCTGGACGAGAGCAGGCTGGGCTGGCACCGTCACTGCCTGTGGCTCCCGACAGGTGACCTGCACAGTGTCCCCCGTGCCCCAGGCCCAGGCTCTAGGCCGGGTGGCCCTCGTTGCCAAGGGCAACCCTAGACCACACACACCATTTATGTGTCTCTCAGTGGAGCCCCTCATGATGCTGCAAACACTAGGCGCTCAACTGTTGTCCACAGAACGAATCAAGGACCAAACGGCTGTGTCAGCCATTTCCAAGACCAGGGTGATGGGGCTCCTTTTGTTCTGTGCCCTCCTCCTCCCCCCTGACCGCTGCCCCTCAAGGGAGGACACAGTTCAGGGCCCGTGCTGGGCCGGGGAAAACGTCATCCACACGCTGCCCAGGGGTCTCTGTCCCTCTCGCTGAGGACAGAGTGGCCCTTGTGCCTGGGGTGGGGGTCCCAGCCCACGCCCCCTGACGCCTCCTCCCTCCCTCCATCGCCGATCCTTGGTCCATCCTTCTGGATCTTTCTGCAGAGGGTCAACTCGCCTGGCCTGAATCCTCGACTGAAGACTGAGGAGACTGGCAGACGTCCATCCGCATCTAAGTCCGTCCTCGATGTCAGAACGCCGACCATGTCTCTGCTAAAAGGTGGCTCTGGGGTGAAAACCACATCTTTTCCCATTTGCTTCGGCCTCTGTCGCTAGCGACATATGTCTGTGTGTGACGGTGCTGGTGAGTGAGGTGACATTTCCGAGTAACGAGGCTCTAATGACAGCCTGTGAGAGACGTGACAGGTTTGTTCCGACACAACAGGAGTGTGGACAAGCCCAGATCCACGGCCTTGCTGGCTCTCGCCCAGCCTGCGGGCAGCGTCGGCCTGCCTCTGAGCCCTCCGGGGACGAACGTCCCTCCAAAGGTTACCGAGGGCAGATCGGAGAGAAGCGAGGGCTGGCCCGTGGGCGGCAGCAGGAGGAGAAGCCTGCGCAGGGTCTGGCCAGCGTGTCCAGGCCAAGCTGCTTCGGGTCCTCGAACTCCAGTCTCCTTGCAAATCAGAGACAGCGGCAACCACCTTCCAGGCCCGAATCAGACAAATTGCAAAAGAAAATCCTGGGGGTCCTGGGTGGCGCGTAGGTGCCGAGGGGCACCTGCGTCTATGAACGAAGGATCGCTCATTTAAAACCGGCTGCGCCTCTACCCAAAGCTGGAGGGCCCTCGAAGGGGCGAGTTCGGGGACAGAGGCCTGGCCTGCTTCCCCTCCGTGGAGGAAGGGTGGCCAGACGCCCCCCTCTGCCTCCAGCCCTCCCTTGGCTGAGAATGGCGTGTCCCTGGAGCACCCCCAGGGCCCATGGCTGTTGCACGTGGGACCCCATCTGAGCCATGGCCAGCCCCAGCTGCTGTCTCCGGCCCCGAGACCCAGGAGGCCCGAGCTGGCCTCTGTCCCTCCTCCAGCCCTCAGAGACCTGGCTGGCGCCGTGTTGGCCTCCTGCCACAGGCAGGGGTGGTCCCAGCTGGGTGCACCCCCGAGAGCATCAGAGAGAGGGACACCCTTTTGCTGAGAGCCTGGCTTCTGGACGGCGCCCCTCGCCCTGTGGGTCACGTGAGGGAACGTGGAGCCCCGTCGGCCCTCACCCCCCCCAGCCCCCTGGTGCGCCCAGAACACTCAGATGTTTCTCTGTCAAAGGCGGTTTAGTGTTTCCAGGAAAGGGCCTGAGGCTCCGCCCATTCCACAGACAGCAGAAGGGGGCCAGCGTCTTCCAGACTTGCTGGGGGGCCCAGAGCCCACTGGAGAGGTCTTTCCCTCCCAAGATGTTGGTTAGACAGTTTCCGTGGATCAACGGTGCAGGAACCTGGCTGTGTAGTGCCTTCCCCTCTGGGACTGTTGGGGTTCACCGAGTGGAAAGCCTCACTCAGCCCGGCGCGTGGGCTCTGGGCTGCTGGCGTCGGGGCCACTCTGCCCTGCTCCGCCCGGCTCAGGAGCTGCTTCTCAGGCAGGTTTCTGTGCTTCTGGGTCCCGGGAGTGGCTTCCGGCTGTCACTCGTGTGTGCGTGTTCACAGCACACCTCTCGCCTTCTGGCACATCCATTAGCCTCCCCCGTCTTGGAGTCAGCGCCTCCTAACAAAACTGCTTGCAGGACAGTGTTAACGGTGCCCAGAGGGGGCGGCCGAGACCTCTCTCCGGAAGCAGGTGGAATGTGGGACCCCCCATGTCGCTGCTTGGTGGCCCCGCCTTGGTTCCCCAAGAGGCCTCTGTGCAGAGAAGGCCGATCTCAGTGCCCACGCACAGGTGGGCTTTTCACACACGGCCTGAGGAGGGCGCTGTTCCCAGGATCGGTGCTGGGCCTCCTCCCAAGGAGCTGCCGGGCTCATAAATCCCGATGTTTTTGCCTTTTATACGCTCCTTGCTGTGGCCTGGGAAACATTTCAAAGTGAGATGAACATTAGCTTAGCTTATAAAGTCAAAAATAAACGATGACACCTTTAATGATGTCATGTCCTGTGCCCGGCCTCCCGGTGCCTCCGGATTCCTCAGTGGGTGGGTGGCTTCCGCACACTCCCGCACAACTCCTCACGTGGGGAGGGCCCCGTGATTGCCCCATCGGGGTGCACGCAGAAGTCCAGGGCTGGGCCCCCGACTCCGGGGGAGGGCCTCCGCGGGGACTCCTCGGGACAGAGCCCCCGGGCTGATGGGGCGCTGGGCCTGTCCTCGGGTCCTCCGACTGGTCCCCAGACCCCGGCTAGTGACCCACGTTCCGACCCGACAGGTCCAGCAGGGAGGCGGCTGGGCCAGGTCTCCCAGGCTGGGGCGCAGGAAGGTGGGCGGGGCCTGGTACCTACCCCTGGGGTGGACCCAGGGTGGGTCACGCTGCACCCACCCCGGGGCGTCCCTGAGCTGGTGAAGGATGTGCCCACCTCTGGCTCTGTCCAGCGCAAACTGGAAATGCAGGTCCGTTGTAGTAAAACGCTTGACACAGTGACGACCTCGGCAGAGAAGGCCCACGGCCGCGCCTCCTGGGCACGCTCCCCCCGGGTGTGGGTTGGGACAGCTCCGGCCACTGTGGGGTGTGGGGACCTGTCCCCACCTCCTCAGAGACTGCGTTTTGACGGTGGCACGGGTCCCGCGTTGTCCTGCTGTGTCATCAGTTCCCACGTGCTTGGCCTAGACACGCCATGGTTTCGTTGGGGGCTTTGTTTCCGGAGGTCAGTTGTCCTGCTTGCAAGGCCTCTCTCTGGTTTTGGCTCCCTCTGAGCGCGGCTGCGGAGAACGGGGTTGGAGCGCCCCCTGCTGCTCCGGAGGACAGAGAAGCTGCCGACACTTGGGATCATTTCTTCCTCAAATACGTGTGGGGTTCACCAGTGAAATAATCTGGACCCCGTGGCGTTTTTAAAGAGGTTATTAACTATTGATTTGGTTTCTTTAAGAGGTATATGCTTAATTCAGTCTATTCCAGTGATCTGTTCCTTGTTGCATGAGTTCTGATGGCTTGTATTTTCTAAGGAATTGGTTCATTTCATCTAAAACATCGAATTACGGACACAGAGTTGTTTGCAGTGTTTTTCCGTTTGCCTTTGAAGGGTCACGGGTTCTGTAGTCGCGACCCCTGTCCCATTGGCGGTGTGAATGGGGCGTCTCGCCTCTTCCTTGGTCGACTATGTAGCGATGTATCAATTTCATTCACGTTTCCAAAGGCCACCCTTCATTTTGTTGGGTTTTCCTGCTTCCAATTTCATTGATTTCTGCTCTGTTCTCTTATATTCTTTCTTGTTTTTTGCTTTAAGATTAGATTTCACTCCTTTGTCACTTTGTTAATAATATAAGGAAACATAGATGATTGGTTTTAGACCTTTCCTATTTTCTAAGATATGCATTTACTCCTAATTTTTTCTTCTAATCACGGATTTTGCTACATCCACAAATATTACAAGGAATACTCTTAATGGTTTAGTTCAGCTTTTAAATTTTTTCTCTTAAGATTTCTCCTCCGGCCCACATGTCGTTTAGAAGAACACTGGCCCACAAATATGTCATATCCCCTGCCTGGCTTCCTGTTGGCCATTCTACTTGAATTCTGCTGCCTGAAAACAAGTTTTGTACGATCCTTAGCGTTTTGACTTGCTAAGGTGTGTTTGTGGCCCAGAACGTGCCCCCCCAGTGCGAGCGTTCCAGGTGACTCTGAGGGGAGACTGTGACCGGCGTTGTTGTTGGGGACGAGTCCTGTGAATGTCTGTACAGCCGGCTGATTGGGGGGCCCTTCGGCTCAGCCCCGCCCCCCGCCAGGATTGCCCGCCTCCCGGGTCCGCCCCTTCCTAACCCAGGGGAGTGGACGTCTGCCTGGGGCAGTCGAGGCTTTGCCCACTCCTCCTCCCTTCTTTACCTGACGTAGTAGTTTGACACTCTGGTGTTAGGCGCCTGCTGCTTTGACACTGTCTTCTTGGGGGGACTGGCCCCCTGTCGTTGGGTGACACCCCCCTTGCTCCCCAATAATTTTCCTTGTGTGGAAGTTGGCGAAGCCTGACAGTGACATAGCCGCTCCATCTACCTTGAAATTACTAGGAACTTATCTGACTGGTTACGTGTGAAGCGGGTTTCTTGTTAATAACGTGAGCCTTTTCTTTCACTCTGATCATCTCTGCATTTTAATGGGTCTATTTAAACCATTCACATTTACAGTGTTCAAAAATATAACTCTATTAATATCCGTCCTGTTTCCGCTGGTTTCCGTTCATGGCACGGTTTCGTGTCTTTTTTAGACTAACCCTCTTTTTTTTGTCTCTTCTCCTTCAATAGAGCATTTTACAAGATCTCATTTTTGTTTTGCCTGTCACTGTATATGGCACTATGTTCATTTAAAGACAGCGGCCTCTGCAGAGCCCTCGGCACTCGTCTCTGACTGAGGTGAGACCCCTGCAGGCGGCAGGCGTGCTCTCGGCCCCTCCGGTCCTTTCCGAGTTCACTTACACCTGTGCTGTGACTGCCCGGTGAACCATCACTGTTACTACTACCGCCTTTCAGTCAGTTAAGAATAAGAAACGTCAGCCCTGGCTGGCGTGGCTCAGTGGACTGAGCGCCGGCTTGCAAACTGCAAGGTCGCTGGTTTGACTCCCAGTCCGGGCACATGCCTGGGGTGCAGCCAAGTCCCCAGTTGGGGGTGTGCCAGAGGCAACCAGTCCGTGTCTCTCTTCTTCTCTTTCTCCTTCTAGTCCCCTCTTTCTAAAAATAAACAAGTAAAATATCCCTTTTTTAAAGGGACAAGAAACACTAAAAACTGTTTTCCACTCATCTGTTCCTTCTCTTTGTGGGGTCTCGGTTCCCGACCTGTGTCACCTTCCTTCTGCCTGCAGGGCTTTTGACCCTTCCCGTGGGGCAGGTCTGGTGACAAACGCCTCCATTTTCATTCGCCTCAAAATGTCCTCACTCGTTCTTCCCCTTGAAGGGTAATTTCTCTGAATACAAAATTCTGGATTTTTAAAAAATCCAACTTCATTCTCCTACAGCTCACGTGATTTCTGACGAGGTGTCTACTGAAGGGCCAGCCTTGCTCCTTTCGGGCACAGTGTCAGGTTTTTCTCTGGCTTCTTTCACCTTCTTGTTTGAATGCCTGTGAGCACCCCGCCCGGGCCCTGGTGCGTTCAGCCCTGCGCGCCGCCCGGCGAGCGCTCCGGTCCCGCCTCGGGGGCTCCCCGCCCCCTGCATTCTGTCCTCTGTGGGGCTGGCACCGCCCCAGCAAAGGTCTGCCAGCTGCATGAAATATTTAAGAGTCTCTTCAATCTTCGTAAGGGGTGTCCTCCTCTAAGTGCCCTCGAATCTCATTTCCTTGGTGGCCGTCCCCACTCCACTTCTGAGGACACGAGTCTGTCCCAAGGCCTGTCTGGCCAGCAGGCAGGTGGGGATCGGAGCAGGGAGGCCGAGAGAGGACCCCTGGGGCAAAAGCCCACCCAGGATCACTTGGGAAATGGAGAGTCCAGTGGGGCGGATTTCCACCCCCTGCTGGAAGTCTCAGAAACCTTTTCCTCATGCCGGGCCCGTGGGTCCCCAGGACGAAGCCTCCGCCCACCCCCCCTCGCGCTCCCCACGGCTCCCTCCTCCCCGTGGGGCGGCCTCCTGGGAACAAGGCCCCGCACCAGCGTCCCTGACAACACGGGCCACACATTCCTAATGCGCGCTGACGTGACAGCTGTCACAGAACAATCTAACAAAATTGCACCTAACGAAGGTAAAGCCGGCCAAGCGCTGCCAGAGCCACCTTTCAGAAAACCAGATGGCCTTGGGCCCACGAGGGACTCCCTCCCAAACCTTGGGTGATGGGTGTGGGAGGGAACAGTGCTGTCGTTTGTGGAAGGGGGGTCGACACGGACGGAGCTGTTGCGATTTCTGCCCCTCGCCTCCCCGGGAGGTAGTTCGCTCTGAGTGTGAATTGATGCTGCAGACACGTCACTTGGATGCTGCGGCAGGCCTCGCTCTGCGGGGACGACGTTTTGCGTTTCACAGCTGATGTACACAGTTTGTGATGCTCGGAACTTCTGGGTCTCTGCGCACTTCTGCCTGCTCGCTCTGTCCAAGAGCGAGACCACAGCCAGCCGGCGGGGCGTGTCCGACACATTCTGGTCACCTTTCCACCTGGGTTTCCTCGCCGGCTTCGATGCTGTCCCTTGGCACCGCAGTCCTGTCTTGCGTCGAAAGGAACCCAAACAGCGCCTGCTTTGCCCGTCGAGCTCTTGTTTCTGCCTCAAGCCCCACTCCGCCCCGGGCTGTCCTCACCCCCCCCCCCGTGCTTTCCGAGTTTTGCTGGGCACCGTGTGGCCGGCTCCGCACGTCTTTCCAAATCTCTGCTTTCGTCTGGTCCCCGTCAGGTGGTGGACAGACAGGTTCGTTCCAGGCGGAGAGTCTGTCTTCGGTGATAAATGTCATCCCTTCAAACTCTCTGCCGGCAGCAATGCGGGGGCCTTATTTTTATCCCATCATGTTTTGTGCTTTTAATTTCTCTTTCTTATCACCTGCAGGGTTTCTTTGTGTTACCTTTTCTCTCTTGGTGAACAGAGGTTTTGGGGGCCCCGGTGGGCCATCTGACCGTGGTCGCCGAGTCCCCCGCGTCCCCCGGCAGCAGGGTGGCCCTCCGCAGCCTCCGAAGCCTTCACCCTTCCTTCCTCCCAGAGTCCCGTGTCTCCACCTGTCTCTTTCTCAGGTGTCACTGCTAAACTCAGGACTGGGACAAAGCCGATGGACCTCAAGCATTTCCTCTGCAGAGGCTCTGGTTCTGTTTTAAGCGTCCTTAAGGTCAGGGACTGATAGCAAACAGGAAGTTTACGTTGATTGGTTCCCGGTTCGCTGGTACCACGCCTCCCCCTCCTGTTCCGTTCCTTTAGAAAACAGGCCGTCTCGCCGCTGACCAGGATGCGCGAGAGGTGCCACTTCCAGGCGGGTGCGCAGGTGCTGTATGTTCACGTACTTTGCGTATCCAGGCTAATTTTTCCTAACAGCATTTGCGGCAGCCCGCCGAGCTGGATACGGTATCATTCAGTCCAAGTGTTTTTCCCTCACTTGGGCAGATGAAGACAAAACAGTACGAATAAGGAAGCTGAACGTGAAAAGTAACGCTGTAATTCAGAAACGCAAGTGTGGACTAAACAGCATGGGAGGCCCGGGGAGGTGACATCAGTGAGCTGGGACATAGGTCTCAGGGTAGTATAAGAATGTAACCCGTGGACCGACGTGAAACATTCGGAACTTAGAGGGACGGCGTGGTCTCAGCAGAGACAGTGTCTGCCAGCGGGAGCCGGGGGACGGCGAGTGTGGAAACAGCAAAGACTCTCGGGGCGTCCCGTTCCCCGGGCACAGAGGAGCCACAGAACTCGGCAGCCGTGCCCGTCATTGTGCGGGGGACTCTGAGGGTGGAGCTGAGGGAGCAGGGCTCCTGGTCGGCCTCCCGCGGCCTCCCTCTCTGAATGGAACCGCCCATGAGGGCACTTCCAGCCCTGTGTGCAGGGGGCAGACCTGAGAACACGCACCCACGCTGTCAGGAAACTGGAAATGAGTCCTTCCCCACGGCGCCCCCGCCTGGTGCAAGAGGGCCTGGCAAGGCCAAGCCGTGGAAAATAAAGCCACAACTATTGACTCGGTCAGTTATCAGGAAAAAAAAACATAGCAAATAGTTAAATAACGCAAGCTCTGTGTCGCAGTCATCGGATCTGAAAACAGTCAATTGGTTAGTTTTCTAGTGAGGTTTTCTGTAGGATGATTAGTAGAACTAAGGCTTTGGCAAGTGTACTATGTAAAGATGGAAACTTTGGGAAGACTGTCGAACATTTGCTTAAACATGTAAGCACTGAAGCGAAAACCCTTTGTCTTTGTACAGGAGTTTTAACTAGGTTTTGATGGAACAGAGTTGCGGTGGAAAACCCTCTTACTAGATGGAGAAATGACAAGCCTTGGAGTGGACGGGGTGCGTTTACAGCCCCAAGGGCGGCCCGACGCCGGCGCGCACCCGCGGGGCTTCGCAGGTGCTTTTCACACGCTCCCAGTCCTGAAGTTAGTCTCCCCTATTTCTTTCTGGAACTTCATGGCTCTGCAGTTTTGTTGTTTTTAAGAAAAATCTAGAGGGGAAGGGGGGAGAGGGTGTGGCTCTCTGCAGGACTCTAGAGGACCTCCACGTGGCTCTGCAGTTTTGCACATGTCGTTGGGAGGGAGTTGAGCCTCACTTTTTCCTAAAGACGCGGCGTTCCCCCACCATCGGCGGAGGCGACGCCCTCTCCACGCCACGCCCACCACGAGTCCTCGGAAGCTGACGCTGCAGCTCTCTCCCCCGCGCCCATGGGCTGGTGCCTGTGCGCACGCTGACGCCGCCTTTACTGGCCTTCTGGTGAGTCTGAAGTCGGGTGGCACGGGTTTGCGGGCCCGTCCTTCTTTTCAAAGATCCATTTTTGTTCTGTAGATGTTATCCATTTATTTTAAAGTTCCAGACCAATGAGGCAGAGTCTACCAAAGCCCCTTGTGGAATTATTTCAGGGACTGCATGGGATTTATTGTAAAAATCAGTTGGAGGGGAAGGGAAGATGAACATGTGGATTGAGTCTTCCACCCCTGTAACCAGGTGTATCTCTCCTTTATTATAGGTTTTGTAGAAATAGACTCTCTATTTCTTCTCAGTCAATTCTGATACCTTTTGTTTCAATAAATTTATCTAACTTGCCAAATGTATTGACGTACAGTCTTCCCCAGTATTCCCTAATTTCCTTTTAATATCCATAGACTCTGTAGCGACATCTTTTTTTTATTCCTTTTTTTACCCGTAATTTGTATTTTCTCTCTTTATCGACTCAGTTTAGGCTCAAGAAACCAGCCTTGGATTTAGTCCTGTCTTGTTGTTTTTCTTTTCTCTTACTGGTTTTTACTTTCATCCTCATTATTCCCTTATTTCTGCTTTGAGCCGACTTCCCTTCTCTCTCTCGCTCCTAAAGATGGAGATTTGCGTCACTGAGTTCGGACCATTTTTATTTTCTAAGATGAGCATTTAATGCCATAAGTTTCCCCGAAAAAGCAGAGCTCCAACCTTCTGCAGAGTTTTAATACATTTTTATTAACATCCCAGTACAAGTAATTTTCTCTCTCCCTTGCAGAGTCTTTTGACCCCTGCTCATTTAGGAGTGCATTATTTAATTCCACATGCACGGCTTTCTCCAGATATTACATGGTTGTTGATTTCTAACTTAATTCCACTCCGTTATTAAAAGCGCCGCAGTGCCCGGCCCACGCCAGTCTCGGCGCTCACAGCGGGAGGCGTGTGCATCCCCAGCTGCGTCTGAGTCTCTGCCCCATTTTCCCTCTGACTGTGTGTTTGTACCCTGTTCATACGTCTTCCCGAAGAACGGGCCCTGTTATCCGTACGGAATCCCTTCTTCCTCTCTCCTCGCGCTCCTCACCTTGCGGGGGACCTCACGGGGCACTCACGGAGCCGGTCCCGGCTCCCTACCCTCACTGCTGGTGTGGTGGACGCGTTCCGCTCACGTCCATCCACTGTCCGCTCTGCGTCAGTGCGCTGAGCGGGGGCGCCTGTAAGTTCCGGTCGGTGTGCTCCGCTCGGCGCATCTCTGTAGGCGCCGATGCAGCTCCTCGATCCGGGCTCACCCACCTCCCGTCCCTTCATAGCTTATAGACACAGGTAGAATGCGGACACACATGCAGGTGCCGATGCGGACATGCGGGTGCATCTGTCGTAGCTGTTCTAAAAAATACCACACATGCCCTTAATTGTTCACAGTGTATGTAGTGTTAAAACTGGGCCACGTCCTGTGAAATGTGAGAGCCCCGCCCACCCGCAGGCCCCATCGGCCTCCCCTGGCCTTCGGTGCAGCTTCTCCCGAGACTGAGACCTTCCCATGTTGCAGATTCTCTGACACGATCCCGCACGTTTAGCCCTGAACTACCGTATGTTTTCCCGAGAAATAAAAAAGGAACCGTCTTCTGTGCTTATCCACACATTTTGCATTTGCTTCTCCTAAAGACTCACGTTGCTATTCTGCATTATTTGTCCAGCTCAGCGATCTTCTCACCGCTCACCCACGGCACACGTGAACTGCGGGAATTCCGGGGCACGCCAAAAATATGTATTTTTGCCAGTCTGACAGAAGATGCATTGAGTTTCGATTTGTTCACAGCAGGATCTCTTGTCCCGTTGGCTGTGGTCATCCTTTGACCTGACGGCCTGAGGGAGAGAGGTCAGCGCCCGACCAGGGAGTCGGGGCCGCGTTCTGATAATTCTCGCCGCGCGGGTTGAAAGCTGCCGATTTAGTACAGTGAGTATCTGTGAAGACACGCAGGGGATATAGTCACATATTTTAATGGAAAGTTAGACAAGAGAACGCTCACGTTTAGCAGAAATTGATCTCAGCTCACCAGGTACTTCAGCACCTGTAGAGAAAATATTTTCTTAATTAAAAATATCATGATATAAACAAAAGTGAATTTTCATTACTTTCGAGTGTGTGAGCCATAACATTAACTTCGGAAAAGTCAGAGACAGTGTCTAAACTATTACGTGAAACCGCATTAAAAAAACACATCTTCACACAAATGCCAGCACCGTACAGAGGCAGCTAAGAAATAGATGCGGCCCTGGACCCTGTCACAGTGGGGCCAATGCATGGTGGGAAGACGTGGACCCTGTTCGGGAGACCTGAGCCCCGCTGCCTCCAGGCTGCGAGGCCCCACCCTGGGCATCTGCCAGGTGTGGGCCCAGAGAAACGTGGGAGGTGACAGTGTTTTGGAGCTTTCATCAGTCACGGGGATGTTTTAGAATCCACCCCACTTTCTGCCTGTCCCCTGTACCCTCAGGAGCAGGATAGCACAGCCGGGTATAGAAGCCGTGCCCCTCCGCCACCTGTCCGAAACTTCTCTGGCTCCGAGTTCTGTTTCTGTAAAAACGGTTGCATCCATTTCCTCCTGTGGCAAACCCCACAAATCTACATCAGGGCTGTGAGACCGGGCAGGCGACTTCCTGGGTGACTCTGAGGCCCGTCCGTCACCTGTGCTGATCCCCACCCTGAGCCCCATTCAGGGCGGGGCCCCAGAACTGCACGGGCCCTGGCTGCCCACCGTGGCCCCAAGAGTAGCCATCTCCCCGAAGCCTTCTGGCCAAAGTAGCATTGCCCCCCCGGTGGGACCCCAGGCTCTGAGGGAGGGACCCTGGGGGGGGGGCCGCGTGTCTCCTGGAGGCCTCGTAACCAGCTCCGAGATTTGTACCTCGGACCACACAGAAGTGGTGTCCTCCCTTCACGGTCTTTGTACGAGGCTCAAACTCGATTTTCATAGCCATGAAGGCTCTGCAATAGGATGAGAATTACCGTTAAGAGTGGATGCAGCTGGGAAGATAGTGTTATTATTAAAAACAGCCGTCTGTGCAAACACTCCGCTCCACTCTCCATCACCACCCTGACAGGAGCCTGGGCTGCGCGTTATCATCGCTCCATTGTTATTAGCCCATCTTTCAACGCGCAAAACCGCGTCTCGGAGCTGTCTGCCGCCGGGGCCGGCCTCCCTCTGAGGGCTCTCAGGCCTCCCCACGCCCACGATGTCCAGCCCCGACCCCCAGACCCACAGGGGCGACCGCAGTTGGCAGTAGGGTCCTTGCAGGTGCAGTGAGTCAAGGCTGTCTGGATGAGACCACCCTGGTTGAGGGTGGGCCCGAAACCCAATGACGAGTGACTCGTAAGAAACAGGAAGGAGAGGGACACGGGACAACGGAGGCGGGGACTGAAGGGGGCACCTACACCCCAGGGAGCCCACCAGCGCTGGGAGGGAGCGCTGGGGACAGCTTGCCCTCGGGGCTCTGGGACAGCCGGCTGCGTCCACCTCTTGTTGTTCTGACTCCTGGCCTCCGGGACCCGGAGAGGACACACCTCTGTGGTTGTTAGGCCCTGAGTGTGTTCATCTGTGTGACGGACGAGGACATTAGCAGACCCCGATCCACAGCCTGAAGTCCCTCCCCTGCTTGTCCCCCTCATTGGAATGGCCCGTCGGCCGCAATACTTGGGAGGGACAGACCGCACGGGTCACAGTGAGACTCGGGGTTGCCTCTGTGCCCCGGACACTCAGCTAGGGACAGGCCAGAGACCATTCCTGCCCCTGACCCCTGACCCCGACCCCCGATTGCCCTTGCTCGTGTCCTTTGCTGCCAGGTCCTGCCCCCTTGCAGCTCCCGGGCCTCCCTGTTGCTCCAGCAACAGGGGTCCAGGGTCTCTCCCTGGAGACCCCGCGTCGGGCTGCCAGGGTGCGCGGTGCACGGAGCCCGGTGAGGCAGCCGAAGAGCCGAAGGCCTCGGTTTCCCAAACGTGACATTTAGAAGGCAGTGTGTCCCCAGTCTGAAACTTTAACATTTGAAAGCCACCTTCGATTTTTCTAGAGAAAGAGAGGTCCACTCCCGCTTGCGGGACGAGAAAGCGAGGAACGGAGTCCGACCTGGAGAAAGCAGCATTTTCACCTCCGCCCTGGGAAGTCGCAAGGGGGAAGGCGAGCCCTGCCCTCCAAGGGTTCGGGGAGGAGGGCGCGGTTAGGGGGACCCCGGGGGCGGCGTTCTGTGCCCCGAGCCCCCGCTCCCACCCGGCGGTTTCCAGGCTCCCGAGGGGCCGCTCAGAACCAGAAACCCCCGCAGGGTGAGTCTCGGGGTCCTGACCTGGGCAGGGGCCGGCGTGGTCAGAGGCCCGGGGCCCCCGCAGACTGGTGGGCAGCCTGCCTGAGGCTGGCCTGTGTCTGTTCGTCTGTCCCTCTCCTTCCAGCCCCCGTCTGCACAATGGTCCTGTGCACGTGCTCGGTGCTCAAGACCCGGGACGGGAAAACACGGCCACCCAGGGACATGGCGCGAGTCACAGGTTTGGGGAGGAGGCCGTGGGCCTAGCACCACGCGGTGCGAGTGTCTCCCGTGAACTCAGTCGGACGAGGGTTCAAGACGTTGCTCGGCCCACCTGACGGGTGGGGGAGCCGGGCCCCTAGTGGCCGGGGGTGGGGGACAGGAGCCTCTGAGGGTGAGGGGGGCCGTGTACCCCGCCCGCGGCGCCCGGGAGCAGTCTCCCGGGGCCTCCCGGCTGACGATGGGGAACCTCTGGCCCCGCTGCGCCGTCCCCTCGCCCTGGAGTGAGTCAGAGAGCTGCGGGGTCAGCCTGCCCACAGAATTTCTGGAGAAAGAGGCCATTTGCAAACGAGGGTGAAACCCTGTCACCACAGAGAAGGCTGAGGAGCAAAGCGGTTAATCACTTTTCTCCAAGGTCTCGCCGAGATCAGCGTGTCACTGCGAGAGGAAGCTCCAGCCTGAAGTCTTTACAGCGGCCGCGGCCCCCGTGGACACCCCGCCGGCCCAACGCATTGACCGGCCTGCGCCACGGCCCTGCCTACAAGCTCCCGCCCCGGGAGGTCTCTGCAATGTCACTGCACTTGATCCCGAGCGTGTCCCCGCGTGGCAGGCGTTGTTATGACGCACCATGCCTCTTCCCTCCCAGACCCTTGGCCTGGCCAAGGCAGGCTGGCCCAGGGGGCCCCGCCCCTCACACAGCCTTCCCGAGGCCCCGGATCTGGGGACGCCCTAGAAGGCCCTTCAGAGCTCCCCAGGCTGTGCTGTCGTCTCTGCACAGTGACGCCACGTTGTCACCTGCCCTGCTCAGTCCACACTGGGGGCCGCCCTCCCCTGTGGCGGAGCGGGGTCGGCTCCCAGAGCGCTGGGCTGTTGGCGTGCCCCGGGCAGTGAGGTTCTCTGCACAGCGGGCTTCTTCTCTGGGCCCTAATGAGGCAGGGAGGAGGGCGGGGCGGGGCTCCCCCGAGGAGGCATCGGCTGCTCTTCCCAGCTGCCCTGACGCTGGCGTGGGGACCGCAGTGATGTGAAGCAGGGCTGGCGGGGGTCAGCAGAGAGCCAGAGGGCAGCTGGGGGGCCAGCTGGTGGGGCCCCGCGGGGGCTGTCTGTCTGTCTGGCCTAATCAGACCACCCGGCAGCCCAGGATGTCCGGCAGAATCCCCTGTCAAACTGGAGGCCACACGCCCTTGCTCCCCAGTGAGGCCCAGCTGGGGGAGGACAGCTGGGGTGGACACCACGTGGACCTTTAAGGGTTAAGAGGAAGGCGGAGGTCAGGTCCTGAAAGCCAAAGGGTCTGTCCTGGGTCTCCTGACCCCAGGACCCCCGCCAAGGCCGGGGCCCACAGGCCAGGCTTGTTCTAGCCATTCCAGGACCGAAGCCCTGCCCATCTCCTGAGGTGTGGGGCTGGGGCCAAGCCAGCAGCTGTCTGAGGTGGCAGCGACCTCAGGGCCAGGGGCAGGGGCAGGGCCGGATACTACTGGACAGTCCTGTGACTGGACGCTGTCAGCCAAAGGAAGTGGGCAGGGAGGTGCCGGCCCAGCCAGAAAGCTCATTTGGTTTTTTCCATAGCGCTTAGTTGTCTTTAAGTTCGTTTGAAACAACTTTGTTAGGCTGTGTTGTGACAGCTGTCACGTCAGCATGCGTTTAAGAAAACATCGAAACCGGAGAGTTTTTGTGTGGCTATTCTGAGGTTGAAGACCGAGGAAAGTGTGCTACGTTTTCGGTGCGTTCTGCTTCCCTGCCTCCCCAGAGGTGCGGGTGCGGCTGATCCGCGGTGAAAAGCCCTGTGCGGAGCGAGGGGAAGGGGCTGTGCGTGATCGACCGCGCCAAGAGCGGGTGCCAAGTTCCGTGCCGCAGATTCCTCCCGGGACGATGCTCCGTGGTTAGGCAGACCAGGTGAGGTGGACAGCGGTCCCCTCGGGCTGTTCAGAACGGTCAGCGTCCCGCCACCTGGGAGACGGCCGGCACGCTCAGGTGCCCAAGTCAATAAAGTTATTGGTGAAAGTGAAAACGCGTCTTTTATTTTACAGAAAAAAACCATATGGACTTTTTGATCGCCCCAATAAACGGATGGAGGGATGGGTGAGGGATGGACGGATGGACGGACGTGTGGGTAGATGGCTGGATGGCTGGATGGACGATGGAGAGGTGAGATAGATACATAGAGCCAGGCAGATAACACCCATTTTCCTAAGAACGTTCTCATAAGCAGCGGCAGATATGAATCGCGCCAACCCTCGGCCCTGGAATGCACAGCTTTGCCATGTCTGTGCGCTCACCCGACTCCCCGCAAGGCTCGCCGCGCCGGCAGCGAGGCGGCTGTGGGCAAACTGTTCCGGTTACGAGCCGAACCGGCCGTCTTCTCCGCGGAGCAGCGTCTCGCCCCGAGAGAGCTTGTGCCGCACCCACATCAGGTGATTCAAACTGGGCGTTTGGCTCCCACGTGCGTGAAAACAAACACGCAAGCGAGCCTGTCGTTTCAGACACAACTGCCGGTCACGCGTGTGAGCAACCCCAAAATGGAGACACTTGGAAAAAGCGAGAGTTTAGAAAACTGGCGTCCACCCTTGAGGGCTTGACCGAGTCTCGATATTTAAACGTTTTCTCATGAGATAAGGGGTGGGTATTAAAGAACTTTTTATAGGTGTTACTTATTCACTTCCAGAGAGAGGGGAAGGGTCCTTTGGAGGGAGGGAGGGGAACAGCCGTGTGTGGTTGCCTCTCACACGCCCCACACGGGGGACCTGGCCCGAAACCCAGGCCTGTGCCCCAACTGGGAGCTGAACCGGCGACCGTTCAGTGTGCAGGCCCATACTCACAACGAATGTGGTTTTTGACAGTAATAAGGCAAGGCATTAATACTGGGAAGACGGGAGTAGCTTGGTGAAAGCCTGTTTTCTGAGTATCTGTGTGTGAGGCTACAAAGCCACGCGTGTGGGAGAGGTTTATCTGAAGGAAGATCCTGTTGGTTTTTCGTTCACGGAGTCCACCCTAGACCCAGTTTCGAAGCCCACACGGCAGCTAACCTTTAACCAGGGCCCCCCCACCCCCCGAGGCCGGCGGGCGGCAAGTGGCCTAGGACCGCCATGAACTCGGCCCAACACAAAATCGTAAAGTCACTTCAGACATTACTTAGTTTTAGTGCTAAGTTTCCTACTAACTTTTATTACTTAGGTACATTTTCTGTATTAGTGAGCACAAACTCGAGACCTGCTCGGAGATTTTAAAAGATTATCGAAAGGGCCGCCGCATCATTAGGGTGGTAATGTGAGGACTTTTTGGCTAATGTGCGGTGGCGAACGTCACGAAGATTACGCAGAAACCTTTGTTTTGCTCACCAGTTTTCATCACTGTTTGTGTATCGAACGCGAGGCCCGAGATGAGCCTTCTCCTTCCTGTGTGGCCCAGAGACGCCAGAGGTTGGACACCCCAGCTTCCAATGTTCTGGTGCAGATCAGGACAGAAGGCCCTTCACACCCGAGGAACGGAGCGCAAGGCCCTCACGTGTCCGACGCCCCTGCACGTCCGCGTGGGGCCCGGTTTTCCGCAGAGGCGGCGCCCACAGTGACACGCACACGGCGGCCACGCGTCACTGTGGGATCGGGCACTTTGCAGAATGTGAAACGAGGCCACTCTCCCCGAGAACTTTTGCTTTGTTTTAGAAAACACATGGTTTTCATTAAAACTAAGCTGTTTACGTTTACGTGGAAAGAAGTGTTGCCCCTTCGAATTAATCAATAAGCAGGCGTCTCGCAGGTTCCTCGGTGTTAACTCTCACGTGGTAAATGTCGGGGAACATAACCAGGCGAACGCACGATCTTGGGTCCCCCGTCCTTTTAAGAAGAGGACGTCCCTCAGACCGCAGGCTGGAGAGCCACCGGCCTGGGCCAGCCGACCCCCGGCCGTCTCTGGGCCCCGCTGGCACTGCGGGTCGTCTGCCCCTCCCTGCCGGAGCAGCGCGGGCTCCCCCTGCTGTTGGGGCACAGGTGGGTTGGAGGGGAGCTTCACTCCGGCCGTGGGATCGACAGCTCACCTAGAGGACCTCCCTGCCCTCCGGCGCACATGCCTGGATGTGGTCCTCTTCCTCCTGCTCCACAGGGGCCGACCACTCACGCCTGTCGCCTGCCTCTTGGGTAGGAGGGGAGTGAAACGGCCCCTCCCATGCAGGGCCGATGACTGTGGATGCGGCAAACACTCGGTTGTTCATCCGGGCGCCCGGGCCGGTGTGCGATCTGTGCACACACCTGTGAGTTCATGTGAGTTCACACCAGGAAGGAGCTGGGCTTCCCCGACAAGACCTGGGGCATCCCCAGCTCTCCGCGGGCTCAGTCCTCTCGCTGGGCAGCCTGACTCTGGTTCCCGAACTCCCTCCCGGGCAGGAAGTGAGGACAGAACCAGATCGGGCGGCCAGAGCACCGCGCCCCAGGCCGGCTCCCACAGCCCCTGCCCTCAGGTCCCACAGCCGGGGGAGAGGCCCTGCCATGAGGGTGGGCAACCCTGGCTCTGTCTCACTCGGCGCAGGAGCCGGGAGAGAGGGGAGAACGGGCTGCCAGGCCGGGCGCTGTCCTGCGCTGGAATGCCCTCCACCCCCCGCTGGACTGTAGCAGCAGCCTCTGCTGGCCTCCCGGGCTTTGGCCCACCCCAGACGGACACCCATCCCGAGCAGAATGGGAGTTTGAAGTGCGAGTTAGCTCTCGCTGCGCCCTCACCCAGTGCAGTGTCACCAATGAGGCAGAAGGTGGGGACCGGCCCCGGCGCCCCTCCTCAGGGACCGAGGCGCCAGCGGTGGGCTGTGCCCTCAGCCCAGGGCAGCGCAGGGGGCCGAGGAGTTAAGACAGGCGCTTCGGGCCTAGTGGGGAGTTCTCGCCAAGGTGTCTTTTGTCGAGCTAAGTGAAAACACGCAAAAAGAACGGTGCTCTAACATCTCTGTTCTATGGAAATTGAAAACACAGGACAAATAAAGGAATAAATAAAAGTGAATTAAAATGCCTGCCCACCGGGGAGGGAGGGCCCAGGAGGGACAAAAATGAGACACCAAATGACTTTTTTATAGTTTTGATTCTTAAATTATGTGAGTCATTAAATCATTTGTAAAGGTTTAACTTTAAAAAACATAAAAATTTGAAAATAACCTGAAATGACTGGTATTTCAAGTTGGTAGCATACACACACACATAAAAAATAGTTATTATAGCCCTGGCCGGTGCAGCTCAGTGGACTGAGTGCTGGCCTGCGAACCAAAGGGTCGCCAGTTCGATTCCCAGTCAGGGCACATGCTTGGGTTGCAGGCCAGGTCCCCAGTAGGGGGTGCACGAGAGGCAGCCACACACTGATGTCTTTCTCCCTGTCTTTCTCCCTTCCCACATCTCTCTCCAAAATTAAATAAATAACGTCTTTAAATTTTTTTTACAAATAATTATTGTAATTGACTTTTGAATTTGTGTGTAGAGTGTTCGTCTCTACAAAAATACCTCCTAACAAAAAGAAACAGCTGCACCCAGAAGCGTCGCCGGGAGCTGCCGGGAGCTGCAGTGAGTGTGTGTGTGGGAGGGGAACAGGCGGTGACAAAGCGGACGTCCCGGAGCCCTCCCCGCCGAGTGGGAGCAGATGCCAGCAGAGCGCAGAGCCGTCGATGACAAAAGAAACCGTGATCCTAAATCCGTACTGGAAACTGTACAAATAAATGACTTTTTTTGGATGGTCCCGGTGACGAGCACCCCCAGACCCAGACCAGGTTCCCCAAACACAGTCCCCGAGGAGGGAGTCCCCCGCGGTCGCCTCAGTGCCGGCAGGAGGCGGGGTAAGGGGGCGCATCTGAGCATGGAGCAGAGCTGGACTGCTGTGAATTCAAAGGCACCGTAATCAGTGAGGACACTCACACGCCCCAAAAAGCGGCCATTGCTGGTTGCTGAGGGGACAGCTCGCTCCTCTGAAGACCGAGGAGGAAGGGGAGAACGGAACGGCACCCGGCTGCTTTTCCTGTGCACGGGCCACCCAGGGTGACTAAGGAGCTGGTGAGAAAAGCCTGCGTGGAAACAGCCCAGGCTCCAGATTCGGAGGGACGGTAGGGTCACAGTCGCCATGTCGCAGCCCCCAGTGAACTTGCAGACCTGGGACACTCACCAGTGGGTATGACCACCGTGGCGGAGCAGTGGGGACGGCGGCCGGCCCACCCAGAACCGGGACCCGGGTGGGTGGCCCAGCCGGGGCCAGCGCGGCTCCTGCTACAACGAGCCCATGGAATCAAGCCGAAATCTGAGCAAGTTTCTAATTCCATCCACCACTTACTGGAAAGTCAGAAATTACAGAAACACTTTAAATAACAAAAAAGAATTAAAACGGTCTTCAGGTCAGATGACCCCATATTTCTGCACGTTTAAAAGCCCCGCCCCTCAAGTTCCGCCAAAGGGGCAGTGAAGTGGTCACACATTAAATAAGACTAGAGACATAGTAACAAAGTGTGTAATCCCGATTCGAGCAAGTCACATGGGAAGAGACACTTTGTGGCTATCGAGGGCGCTTGCCGCGGTCGTGAATTTAGTAGCCTGAGGTAGCTCTTGCAGCAAATGGTGGGGGAGGGAATCAAATCGGGGACATTGCTGTCCTTGTTCACGCGACCCTGTGATGCACCCCCTTTGGTGTCAAGCGAATTCAACTCGAAGGAACTCCCGGGCAGCCGGCGTCTGCGGAGGACTGGAGGACAGGGGCCTTCGACAGACTTTGATGAGCAAGTGAGTGACTGAATGAATGAGCCGGCAGTCAAGCAGGGAGCCTCAGCGCTTTGACAGGACTCTCCCCCATGTGGTCAGTGCCCACCCTTCTGGGGGGACCCACCCCATGAGTTCATGTGGGACTCGGGGACCCAGAGTCACTCGGACGCACGTCACTCTGGGCCCCGATGCTGTGCGGAGCTGGCTTTTCTCCCGGAAGCAGAACACTGTCCATCCTGAGAAAGAAAACTCGGGCCTCCTGGCTGATTAGAGGGTGGGGCGCTCGGTGACGGGCGTGCCGTGCCTGGTGGGAAGCAGCCGGGTCGGCGCTGTGTCCGCCTGCAGCGCCCGAGCTGGTGTGGACCCGGGGGCAGGGCGGGGGGCCAGGCCCAGGGCCGAGAGTGGGTGTGAGGACCAGAAAACACAGCCCCCGTGCGGGCACTTGGGACACGCGGGGCGGGAGTGGGCGCCGTGACTGTTCTGCCTGAGTGCGTGCGGTGTTCTCTGGGGTTTGGAAGACGGGCCTTCCTGAGAGAACCAACGGCGGCGTCAGGATTCCTCCGCTCCACCGGCTGCGAGCAAACAGCAGGCTTTTGTCAAAGGGGCCCTTTTCCATTTTTGTTTTTTTTCTGGACGCAAACACTTCCTATGCACCAGCAAGCTCAGGCTCGGCGCAGACACTGCCAGGGATGAGTGCGAGGTGTGGGGGCCCCTGTTCTCGGCCCCCTGCAACCAGGGCCGGCTCCTCCCTGGAGACAACCTGGGGCGGTGCGGGGCCCGGGGCCACTGCAGCTGGAGACGCCCCACTCAGGGTGTCTCGGGGGCGCACGTCTGCCCGCCCCTCGGTCCCTGCGGCAGCCTGTCCGGACCGGCACAGAACATGCTCCCTGGGGGCGGGGATGGGATGAAACACGCCAGCGTGAGCGGCTGGGTGCCGGAGGAGGAGGCTTCACGGGGAGCAGGGGAACTTCGAGAGGATAAACTGCAGCCCGAGGGTCTCCCCCAGGGCCGGGGAAGGACATGTGAACAGGTCTGCCCCCTCCTGTCCTGCTACCCCTTGCTGGCCGTGCCTGTCACCCACTCAGAACTCTTCCGCCCTGGACGGTCACCCTGGGTGCAGGGTGGCCTCCCCTGGCTGCCCGGTTGCCGGGAGGCACCTCGCCCTGGGCTGGACTCCCCCGCGCGGTGCACACAGCATCCAGGTGGGACCCCATGACTCACGCCTCCCTGTGGCCCTCCCCCAGCTGGGAACGTGGTCGTCCCTGGACAAATGTCAGGGGACAACGACCCGCCTTCCCGTTCCCATGTGGACCTTGCGGGGCGGGGTCAGCGTGTGTGGCCAAGTGTGGCAGGCTGCCTGCTTGTCCATGAACGTGAGTTAAGAATGCTCTCTTCTGAATGGTGGGAACAGAGTATGAATGGTGCTATTGCATGACGCAGGACGATGACACGGCCTTCCAGTGTCCGGGCGCAGGAATGAGGTCCTGCTCAGGTGCCTGAGCCTCCTCTGTGGCGGCGTGCGCTCGGCGGCCGCCGGGGTGGGAGGGGCAGAGACGCGGGGTACGATCGCCCGTCCGACGGGAAGTGTGCACGGGCCTCCCCGGAGGGAGGTGGCCCAGGAGTCGGACAGAACAAACACCCACCAGCTGAATTCATTAATTTACTCCAGGAGTATCGATTTGTAGCCACTCTGAGCTAGGCAAGGAGCTAAGTGCCGGCAATGGGAGAGAATCACATTTAATTGGGAGAAAGGGATCAGTAAACAAGGAACCACACAGAGTAGCTCCTTCTCGCGGGAAAGGGGCCTGACCTCCCCGGGCAAGGAGCCTGCAGCAGAGCAGAGGGGTGGGTGTGGTGTGGGTGCTGGAGAAGGAAGACGTGGGAGGGGGCCCATGCGGGCAGGGTGTGTTAGATACACTTGCCTAAAAAATAAAATGCATTGCAATAAATAAATAACTAGAAACTTGTAGAAGAGACATAATCGCCCTTCCGAGGGACGTCTTAGAGGCAGCCCTGTGTCGTCGGAGGGGACAGGCAGCCAGGCCTGACCCCTGGCAGCTCCCGGCCGAGCCCCGAAGTCAGCGCGGGACCGAGGAACAGCACAGCCAAACAGAGACACAGACTTGGAAGGAGACAGGAGAAGGACTGTTATTCTCAGACCTGTTACTGTTAACGTGGACATCTATTTAGTGTCGAGGGAGCGGTTAGAAATCAGGGGACAGTCCGGCCAGCCCGGGAGGGAGCCGAGGGGACCGGATCTGTGGATTCCGGTCGGTGATGGGAGCCGGGTGGGGGCACAGGGTTACTGCACCCTGGTCTCCCTGGTGTAAAGCTGCTCTAAATAAAAAGTTGTTTTTAAAGGTTATAGATAGTGTGTTTATGGACGGGAAGAATTGGGGGTGTGAAGAGGTGAGCCAATTCTAACATAACATGTCGATAAATCACTTTCCTGAAATTCCTGGAAAGGATGTTCATGGAACTTGGGAAGACAATTCTAAAACTTATATTAAGTAAATAAATGACCCAGGACAACATGAAGGTGAAGTTGAAGGCCCAGGACGGAGCCTTGCTTCCCCTCCTCCGGCCGTAATTTTAGAATAAATCCGGACACCACAGCAAAGCGGTGGCGGACAGACCAACTGACCCAGCAAGTGAGACAAGAGAGACTCCAGTCGACCCAGGGCTTCGGCTCAGGGCGGCCTCCGGGGAGAAGCTGGGATTATTTGATAAGCAGAGCAGAAATAAAGGCGAAACCTTATCTCTCCCTGTTTACGAAAATCAGCCCCAGATGGGCTCGTTACTCTTGTCAAAAACAAAGCATTAGATCTGCTCCAGGAAAATGTGAGGGAATGTCGCTTAGACCTTGGGCAAGGGAAGGGTTTATTAAACGAGGCACGCGATGTATTAACAAAACCCCCACATTTGTAGATTCGTGTACATTTAAATTAAAAACTTCTGTTTATCAAAATGAACGATAAGGAACGTTAAGAAAAGAAGTTACGAGCCAGGAGAGGAGATTTGGACAACAAAGAAACAAGCCATTCATCTTCGCGATGTTTCAAGAAGTTCTCTGTCTGAACAGAGAGGTGGCCAAAATGCGGGGACAGGCACTTCACAGGCCGGGAAACTCGGACCAGCACTGTCACACCGGTCAACCGGGCACAGCACCGAAGGCTGGGTGAGGGCGGTGCCGCCCCACGCACGGTTGGCGGGCACAGCGGCTTAGCGTCTGCAAGGCCGTGACAGGAAGAGGGGACGCCCGGGGCTTCTCTGCGTTGCTGAGGGAGGTTGAGCAGCCGAAGTCGCAGGCGAAGGCCGGTCGCTATATTCTGAGGCAGACCATTCATTTACCGTCCGCCCTCCGGCCCTCCCGCCGCTTCTTCCCCAGCAGCGGCCGCCTCCCGCCCGGCCTCCCGCCCTCAACCTCTGCTGGGTGCAGCGGAGCGGCTCCTGTGGCCCCTGCCCGACACCTGGTAGGCGTCCTGGTATTTGGAACAAACCCCAAGACCACTCTCAGCCCAGGGCGCCGGATCTCGCCCCGGGCCATCTGCCTGGCCTCTGGACTAGGGGAGGCGGGCTGGCCTCAGTGACCAAAGCACAGACGTTTGTTGGGCTTGTGCTCGGATGCCAGCGAGTCTGTCTCAACAGAAGCAGAAATGCTGCCCTCGTCCAACAACTCACGTCTGGAGACAGAGATCGGCGACTCCTTCATCCAGCGAGGCCCCACGGTGGTCAGAGCGCAGGCCCCTCGGTGGGCCGGCCAGGCCCTCTGGGTCTCCGCCAAACCTCCGGTCCAATGAAGGCTCTCGGAGAAGTTCAAAGGCTTTCTGACCACATAGAAGGTCAAGGAGACGGAGCTGCATCAGGACGGGGACCGTGGACAGTCCCCACCTCCTGCGTCGGGAGGGGCAGAGAAACACAAATGGATAGGACGCTGTTGGCACAGTCCGACCGCGCCTGTCCCAACAAGTCCCCGCCGAGTCCCAGGAGGAGGGGCCATCGAAGATGAAGGGCCCGCCCCCAGGGACACCAGCAGCAGAGGCCACTCCCCCTGTCTCCTCCCGTCACTCTGAGTTTTCAACAGATGGAAATATTTGCACCAAAAATTAATGGGCTTAAAATTTAACCACGAAACCAATGACAGATACTGCTATTTTACGATTGCATTGTAAAGAAATGAATGCACCTGAATTTTGTGATAGTTTTGTTGTATGTAGTGTTTATTTTAAATCTTTGAATCTGACTGATTTTTCCCTATGATTTATAGAACAGCAATGTGTACTAATTTCTACAGTCTTGAAGTTTTGTATTTCAGTTGCCATTTTAAAATACGTTTTATCCTTTTGGTGCTCAAATGTATGATTCTGCTTTGGTTTTTGAAACAAATTTTGAATGTTTAACATAGGGCATCTGCATTTCGGCCTTGCTTAAAGTAAGACTCTAATGCCGGCTGTTAATTTGCTGAAGTCCCCCCTCGTCATCCCCACCCTCGTCATCACCTACTCCTCTCTGTCACCCCCTCCTCCTCAACCCCTCGCCCCGGCCTGGCCCCTGCTTTTTCCTCTTGCCCCAGGTCTGCCCCCCACCTGTCAGGGTCCCCGAGAGGGTCCCTGCCCACCTCGTCCTGTCTGACTTGCCTTGACAGAATGAATGGGCCTGAGTTTCTGTAAGGCCCATTTATTCCCCCACAAAAAGGTCATCACCACAAAAGGCACACGATCAGGGTTGTGACAGAACCGTACCCAGCACGGAGCAAGATTCCGTGAGCTCTCATTAAATAAATGAGCGAGTGAGGACTCGGGCAGTGGAGGTGGGAGACCCCGAGCTCAGAAATGGAGAGAGAATCACAGGCGGGAGGCAGAGAAGCGGCTCCGACCCACGCACGGTGGTGCTTCCGGACGCAGGGAACCCGCGTGACGCCTGCCACACCGTCACCGAGTCGACTCCGGATGTGCTTCCGCCGAGAAGGGCGTCTCCGGTCCCACGGCGAAGGGCACCGCGTGATCCAGGACAGGTGGTCATCGAACGGACCGGCTCTGACACGAACCGCAGTCGAATTCCTGGGATTTTAAACTGATTTTTGAAAATGCTAAGAGATTAAGTCGTCTGAAAGGAGAGAAAAGTCTCTTTGCTTAAGATGCCTCCCCAGTTGTCTTCAACACGACGACAACAAACACACGTTCCTCAAAGAAAGAGGGAGACCAAGAATCGCGTGTCCAGCTCCGCTTCATCGATGCAGTGACCGCAGACTCCATTTTGGGCACAGGGGACCGAGGGCCGCCTGGTGCATCACGGAGCAGACGCAGCAGGCTGGGTGGGGGTGGGCCGCTGACCGAGAGGCTGGTCAGCCCGCAACCACTGGGGAAAGTGAGACAGTCAGGTGTGCACTGTGGTCCAAGGGCACAGGTAATTCGGAAATACTCATCCAGACAGTGGAAGGGGCGGAGACAGGCAGACAGCGAGGTGGCGGCTGGAGGACCAGGTGGCCCCACATTCGTGTGCAGACGAACCGGGAAGAACAACTGGGGAGCGAGACAGACCCACAACCCAGGGTCCCCGCGGGGAAATAAAGCCTCGAACCTCTGACTGTAAACACCTGTGGGGGTTGAGGCGGCAGCGGGAGAGACTCCCAGCCTCACAGGAGAGTTCGTTGGAGAGACCGGGGTCCTGGAATGCACACAACCCCACCCACCTGGAATCAGCACCTGAAGGGCACAATCCACTCGTGGGTGGTGGGGGAAGTGACTGAAATCCAGCAGAGAGCAGAGCAAGTGCCATTGTGCCCTCTTGGACACCCCCCTCCACGTACAGTGTCTCAACACAGCAGCTGGGCTGCCCCGACCTGGCCAATACCTAAGGCCCCGCCCCTCACTACATAACAGGTGCACCGAGCCAAAAAAGAAAAAATGGCCCAAATGAAAGAACAAATCAAAGCTCCAGAAAAAAATGCAACTAAGTGATGAAGAGACAGCCAACCTATCAGATGCACAGTTCAAAACACTGGTGATCAGGATGCTCACAGAATCGGTTGAGTATAGTTACCAAAGTATAGGAAAGAGTGAAGGCTATGAAAAGTGAAATAAAGAAAAATGTACAGGGAACCAACAGTGATGAGAAGGGAACCAGGACTCAAATCAGTGGTTTGAACCAGAAGGAAGAAATAAACATTCAACCAGAACAGAATGAAGAAACAAGAATTCAAAAAAATGAGGAGAGGCTTAGGAACTTCCAGGACATCTTTAAATATTCCAACATCTCAATCACGGGGGTACCAGAAGGAGGAGAGAAGGAGCAAGAATTGAAAACTTGTTTGAACAAATAATGGAGAAAAACTTCCCCAATCTGGCAAAGGAAATAGACTTCCAGGAAGTCCAGGAAGCTCAGAGAGTCCCAAAGAAGTTGGACCCAAGGAGGAACACACCAAAGCACATAATTACATTACCCAAGATTAAAGATAAGAGAGAATCTTAAAAGCAGCAAGAGATAAGGGGACAGTCACCTACAAAGGAGTTCCCATAAGGCTGTCAGCTGATTTCTCAAAAGAGACCTTACAGGCAAGAAGGGGCTGGAAAGAGGTATTCCAAGTCATGAAAGGCAAGGCTCTACATCCAAGATTGCTCTATCCAGCAAAGCTTTCATTTAGAATGGAAGGGCAGATAAAGTGCTTTGCAGATAAGATCAAGTTCAAGGAGTTCATCATCACCAAGCCCTTATTATGTGAAAAGTTAAAGGGACTTATCTGAGAGAAAGAAGATAAAAACTATGAACAGTAAAATGACAGTAAACTCACAGTCATTAACATCAGAACCTAAAAAAAAAAAAAACCCCAAAACTAACTAAGCAAACAACTAGAACAGGAACAGAATCACAGTAATGGAGATCACATGGAGGGTTAGTAACAGGGAAGTGGGAGGAGGGGGGAGGTACAGAGAAGAAGTAGCATAGACGATGGGGAGAAAATAGACGGGGTGGGAGTTAATAGTGTGGGAAATGGAGAAGCCAAAGAACTTAATGTACGACCCACGGACATGAACTAAGGGGGCGGGATGCCGGGAGGAGGGGGCACAGGGCAGAGGGGAATAAAAGGAAGAAAAAACAGGAAAACTGTAGTAACATAATCAATAAAATATATTAAAAAATAAAATGTTTGAAAAACAAAAAAGACATCAGAGAATGCCTGGTGAGGCTTTCTAAATACATAACAATGCAAACACACCTCCAAAACGAATACAAGGTTATACGTGAATTGTATCTCAAATGTAAATAATAACAACCATGCAAACCGCAAAAGAAAAAAACTTGTTTTCATCAAAAGTGGCTGCAAAGGAAGAGCTGAGTCGACCTACCAAACATATTTGCGATGCATGTGACTGATACAGAGCTTATGTTCAAAATGTGAAACAAAAAAATCATTTTAACACTCAGCGGTTTAAAAACGGCCCCAGTGGACAAAAGCTGTGGATCAGCGCGTCACAGAACAGTGAGTTACAGGGACGGCTGACGTGGGAGTCAGCAATGCCCCCCCCTTAGTGATGAAGAAAATTGGGAATTAAAAAAAAACATGTACTTCAAGCCCAAAAGATTGATGGTTTTTAAAAACTGGCATTTGTTGATGAATCCGTGAAACAGCGGGATTAGTTAAATGCTGATTATTTCCAGCACTTTGGCGGTAACCACTAGTGAGGCTTTGTCTTGTGCAAAAACAGACGTGCTCACAATGTAAGACGCCGCACACCCCAGTGCAGGGACCGAACCCCGAGTGTGGAGGGAAACGCTCAAGAACACAGCTGCGCAGCAGCGCAGGGGGCAACCTGCCGGCCGGTGGGCCGTTCGGAGCACGACCGCACCTGCCGTGGCAGCGAGATGCTGCATCTGGCCTGTGGGTGACTTCTGTCACCGTCAGTGACAGAAGCAGATGGCAGGAGGTGGCAGAGACACTGACACCCTCCCTGGGGAGTGCTCGATCCAGAAAACACTAAGGAAGCTGTCCCTCGGGGGTTTACACCGATTCGGTCCAAGGATAAAGGACACGGAGATGGGGACTCGGCGCCTGGGCGGGGGAGCTGGGACCGGGAGGGCGTGCCGGGGATCTGCCCGTCTCCTGTTCTCTTCCCTGGGGAGGGGCGGGGGGGCCCAGGTGCTGGCTTCACTGCACCCGTTTGTAAGGTGTCATTTCAAATACGGGTCCTCAGTAGCACCCCCTTCATGCTGCTAGTACCGCCCACTTCCCGTTCCACGCAGTTGTCGGAGGGGCGGGTTCGCAGCCTTGCGCTCACTCAGCAGACCATCACTCAGAGGACCCAGCGCGCTTTCTCCGGGGGCCTCTGAGGAAGCGGGGGTGGCGCCCCGGAGACACGGGGCCTTGGAGACAGGGTCCGGCAAAGGCACATCAGGCAAGTCTCGGGAGACCAGGGAGGCCGACCTGGGGAAGGGGGCCACGGGGGGAGGCTGGAAATGACACGCCACGTGGCCGGTGTGTCTGCCTGGGACATCACGGGGACTTCAGGGGACGGTCACAGCTCTTCAGGGGGCTTCCGAGGGCTTTGCCGTGTCACACTTAGGACAACAGAACGAGACGTGGGCGCCCCAGGAGCGTGAGGGCGGCTGCAGACCTGGAGAGTGGCCTTGGCTCCGTCAGTCCTCACGTGACCTGCTGGCGCAGTGGCCTCGGCACTGACCTTGGATGATGCTCCGGGGCGGGGGGTGGGGGGGGCGCTGAGGGGAAGTTCGAGGAGGCTCCGTGGTCACGCCCCTGCCCTTGGCCACGTCGGGTTTATCAGCAGACCCTGGAAAGTGTCTGCGACTCCAAAACTGAGCTGGAGCAGCATGAGGATGCCATCGAGAACCTCGGAGACAAAGAGACGCAACACAGAGGGGGGGCGGAGAACTCGGGAGGAAGGGGTCATAAATTGTACACCACCCTGTTATTAATCCTATCCACTCGCTCTCTGCAAAGACTGAATTTAAAAGGCTCGGTTCTGCCTCTTAAGAAAGCAAAGGCAAAGGAGAAAATGGAAATTCTCAAAACATCGACAGAGGAAAAACAGCCAGCTCATCGCCCGGAAAATTCTGTAACTGCCACGCACACCCGAGTCCTTCTGCGCCCTGGCTGGAGGCCCTCTCGCGCATGCATGACTGATCCGGGTGCGATTTTACCCTCAAGGTCAAGGAGAACGGCTTCCCTGGACACACCTCCAGAGTCCGGATTGGGGTTGGCACCCTGACCCCTGGCACAAGCCGGGAGCCGTGTCTCAAATGAGTTTCCCGACGTATGAGTCGTGCTGGGGGTCTCCCCTGAATCCTTCCTAACCTCTTCACTTCGTCCTCTGATATCACTCATCAAATCGTTTTTGAGTAACCGGGAGTCTCCCAGGTGGCTCACACCCTCAGGAGGGATGGGGTCCCGAGCCACGAGCCACGCTCCTATGTCTGTCTCCCTTCTCCGCACATCATTCCTGACCCTGAGCCACGGAGTGCCTCAGCGTGTCTCTGGTGGATGCGGTTTCCCCGGATTCAGGACTCTGCATTTCCCCACACGCCGAGCACCCGGTGCACATCCGCAACCCACAGAACACACCTCGCCTCCCTCTTCTTGCTGCTCAAACCGCATGGGCTCCCAGACGGCGTGCGGCCAACCCCACTGGCCGGTACGTGTGTGGAACTGGGGCTTTCCTCCCTGGCTTCCTGACACCTGCTCTCCACCTCCCACGCCACTTCGAGCTTTGCAGCATCTGGTCCACAGACCGTCCCGTTCCGGAAGCAAGACCCTGTCCTCAGTGAGGACTCTGTCCCCGCCTCCACTGTGCAGGGCGAGGGGCGGCCTTGGAGCTCTCTGCCTGCAGGGGACCGGTGTGTCTTGGCCTGGCAAATGTGACTCAGCTCTGTGTGGAAAACCTACAGAAGCGAAGTGGTGGGCAGGAGCCAGACCTTCAAACCGGGCTTTCCCTGTGGGAATCGGGCCTAGAAAATGCATCCGGACTGTACGGCTTCCTCTCGCTAAAAACCCCTCACCCTGGTCTGAAACAAGTGTGTATTGTCTATCTTCAAGGTACCTTCCAAAGCTTGTGTGAACTTTCCCAAGGACAGAGCTAATCAGCTCATCGCCATTCCCCTCTGCATTTGTTATTTTCATTTCCTGGATTGTACCTAAAATGTGGACAATAATATTCTGTGTAATACCTAATAAAACCTTCTCGGATGTAAGACCCCAGGAAAACAATAAAAGCTTGTTTAGGCAACAGTCGGGTTACTCCCCTCTTGAGGGAGTGGCTGAGGCACCCATAGGTGCTCTCCCCTTGAGAGAGTGGCCATGCTGTTCCCTTTTTCCACACAGGGTTGCTGTCGCCTGTGCTTTCGTTCTCATCGTCAGCCACAACAGGCGACTCTGCTGGCCAGAGTCCGCCACAGCTGCCCAGTGGCCCTGTCCTCCTGCAGACGAAGCCCGGGAGGTGGAACAGGCCACTCGGCCATGCCCATCCTGAATGACACCGTCCCCGGGGCCACCCAGAGGCCCCAGGAGGGGGCCTGTGCAGAGTCTGCTGATAAAGCCCCACCCCCATAAAAAAATCCCTCTACGATCACAGCCAGGGACCACCCCTCAAGTCCAGCACGTCCAGGCGCCAACTGCCCAAGCCCCACGCGGCCTCCCCTCTCGCACTTGCTCCCGCCCTGGGGTGCCCGGTGCCTCCTTCCTGTCTGGCTCGCGCCACGGTGCTCAGCGGCCCCGCTGCCATTTTTAGGGCTCTGTAATATTGTGCTTCTGCTCCCCAGTTTCTGCCATCCCCTCCGGGCTCTCTGGAGTCCCAGGGCGGGCGTGCGGGTGTGCGACGAGCTATCTATCACTTGGATGTGTCAAAGATTTGTAGAGAGAGATGGAGTGAAAGAAAATGCCCTTTGTGGTGGGAGCCCACAACCGTAAAAGTGGGAGCCCACAGCTGTACAAGTGGGTGACAGTCACCCCAAGGAGAGGCGAGTGCGGCCCACAGTGCTCCCCCAAACGCCAGGTCTGCCCCCCCCCCACCGGCAGCCCATTCTCAGCCCACCTCAGAGACACCACGTCACTGTCGGGTGTGGGCTGGGCCTGGCGTGGAGCTCGTGGGGACCCCAAGCCTCCACAGAGCTGCCTTCACCCTGGCACCCACACCGTGGTGGCCCCCGGGCACCCTGGAGAGACCCTCCTGTCCCCTCTCCGCCGCTGCCCCGCACCCCGGGGTTCAGGGCCTGGCCGGTGCTGTGTGTCCTTTGCAGCCCCCGGGGCCAGACAGGACTCCTTGGGGACAGAGACCTTCGAGGTTCCCGCAGCACTTCCCATGAGGTGCCAGAGCCGGTCTCCCTGTCCAGCTCACGGCCACGTGTGGCTGTTTCCCCTTAAACACATGGAAACTAAAGACACCTGTGTGTGCTGCTCCAGCTGCTCTCGGCTGCAGCCCGGGGGTGACGCTGAGGGGGAGCAGGCGGGGACCTGGCCCAGCTGCGCCACCGCGTCATCAGCCCAGGATCCTCAGCTGCGCCGTGGTGCGTCTCCTGGGCACACTCGGCCTCAGCCGAGTAGGCGCTACCCAGCTCTGCCTCAGCACTGGACACGGCTCCGCCCCTCCGTCACTGCCTCCCCCACCTGCTAAAGCCCTGCGGCACCCCCCCCCCGGTCCCGGGGCACTTCAGGAGCTAAACACAGGCCACAAGACCTGAGCGTGTCTTCAACGCCGGCCTCCTTTCTGCACGGAGCGTGTCCCTGGTGGGAGTGGCCTCCTGGGCCCGGGGCCTTGCCTTGTCTGTCCCCCCACCCCCGTGGCCCCAAGCCACCCACTGGGTGCTTGGCTCCAACCCGCATTTGCTCTCGTGTCCTAAGGAAAGCTCGCACTGGCCACTGGCGTTTGCCATGAACACACTGATTTGTATCCGTTACTTACTCTCCCGGCTCACAAACTGTACCCGTCAGGACACCTGGACACAATGTTAGAAAAATTTAGCAAAATTGCGCCGTGCAGATGAGAAATACTAGGTTTCTTTTGTCCCCTGACACAGGAGTTTAAATACTTTCATTTTTGATCCCAAGAGGAAACATTAAGTAAAAAGTAAGCCATATATATACATATATAGTCAATCCTTCCAATTTAAATTTTAAAAAAGGAAAACTGGACGTGAGCCCTTGGCCTGGCCGGGCAGCCCCAGCCCCGAGGAGCTGAGGAGCTGGCTCAGGGCTCAGCCACACCGCCTGGGACAGGGGAAGAGGTGGGACGGGGTGGGGACAGGATGCTGGCAGCTCAGGGCAGTGTGGTCAGTGGCTGGGCGTCCACTTGGGCCTGGGCTGCGTCCCAGCCTCTGCCACGGGCCACCCAGCTGGGCTCCCAGACGTCCTGGCTGACAGGGACGTGACTGGGCCCCATTTAATTTCTCTCTGATGCTGCGGATGTCACTCGGGGCTGATGGGTGGAGCCAGAGTGGGCACCGGTTGGGTCCCTAGCAGCCAGGTGACACATGCTCATGGGCCTGGGTGACAGGGCTCAGGGAGGGGACCCTCTCTAGACACTGTGTTTCCTGCGGCTCCAGCTGGTTCCACGCCCGAGTCTGTCCCTCTTCACGCAGAATGGTTCTTGGCTGGGGAAACAGCCCATGTCTAGTTGGGGACACGGCAAAGTGGGTGGCAGTCTCCCACCCCCAGCTCATCTGTCACTTGTCATGTAAAACCAAAGTCCTTGACACATGTATGGGACTCACAGGACCCCTGTGTGCTCCGGTTAAAACAGGGAACGAGGGTCGAAGAGAAGGAAGGTTCAGGGCATAAGTAATGAAGGGGCCCCAGGGGATGGGGCCCCATCCTGTGTTTGGGACCAAAAAGGCTGAGAGAGGGGCCGCAGCATCCGGGGCCAGGACGAGACTCGGACAGGGATGCTAACCCACAGTCTGTCCACGGGGGTCGCCACGGGATGCACGCATGTCCCCCCAAATGTGTGTGTCAGAGCCTGACCGGACGGGGCGGCGTTAGGGGGCTTGGCCTTTCTGTGTGTGGACCCAGGCCAGCCTCCCAGACGGCCAGACCTCACATGCCCTGTGTTCAGCGCCCCCGAGCTCCACCGTGACCTGCAGTGGCTCACGGTGTCACGCGGCTGGTGGCGCCTGCAAATGAGTGAGCATGAGCCATCAAGACTCAGGAGCTCTGTCCCCATCTGCCTCAAGTCAGAGAGGAGCTGATGAATGGCTTTGAAAACACACAGAATTCTCTGCATGAGTCAGAAGGCTTATGCTTGAAATATTGGTTTTTATCTTATTTGAAAGTAATTATTTCAGATAAATATTAATCTTGCATGACAAAGAAGCATGAAGAATGCCAACAAGAAGGGGGATCATCTCCAACTCGCGGAGGCTTTGTGTTAACAGCACAAACACGCACCCAGCTACGCCTCTCGGCCGCGCCCCTCCCCCTGCGAGTCAGCCAGGCCCCGGGCTCGGGATGTGGTCTCCCCAGCAGGGCCTTTCTGAGGCCCCGGGACTCTGCCCGGAAGTCTGCAGCAGATACAGAGCCCATCACCCAGAGCTGGACCTCGGGTCACCCGCAGGGCACGGGGGACGGATGGGTGACGAGACGGTGATGTGTGGAGCGGCTGGTGCAGAGCTGGCCACGGCACAGTGGCCGGGGCGTCCAGGTGGGAGTTCACAGCTGCTCGTCTGTGAACTGAACACCACGGGTGGTGGGAACAACAGATGTTTTTTTCCTCATCTTTCTGGAGGCTCAACGTCCAAGGTCAAGGGGCCAGCAGGGTCGGTTCCCGGTGCGGACACCTCCCTGTGTCCTTGAGTGAGCGGGCGTCCACCCCACAGGGCAGGGGCCTTGGGCGTCAGCACTCGGCCTCAGGCCCCACCTTCAGTTACTTTTTGGAGGACGTCATCGCCCAGGACAGCCGCAGCCGGGGCGGGGCGGGGCTGTGACACAGGGGTGTTGGAGGACAGGCCATCTGCCCGTGGGGGGCAGGAGATGGGGAGGTGGGAGTCTTGAGGACGATGGACGGCAGGCTGGCGAGGGCAGGGGGCCATGGGCAGAGTCGTGGAAATGGAGAAGGTCAGTGAGGAAGGTCCGAGACCGGGGCTGTATGTGCAAGGAGCACCCGCCTGTGCACACGTGACCACACGTGCATGCAAATGTGGGCATGTGTGTGCGTGCTCACACCAGCAGAGAGCTGCACTTGGGCCCAGAGGTGGGAGCTGAAGCTGGGGGACTGGAGGGCAGACGTGAAGAAGTGCAGGGGACACGAGACTGAGGAGCCTGGGTGACATCGGTGACAGAGGTGCCCCGAGAGAAGCCACCCAAAGGGTATGAGTGTGGGAGAGACTGTGCAGTGTGGGAGATCCGCAGAGGTGGGTGAGGCCCAAGGCCAGGGCACCGGCCCCAGATCCCGCACCAGACGCTCCTGGGGTCTCCACACCGTGAGCTACATGTGGCCCCTTGAAAATGGGGACGGGGCTGCTATCCCAGGGCACCTCCTGGCCCGTCTGAAGCCTCAAATGCTGGGATGTCAAAACAGTGACTCTGCACTGGGGCTGAAGCAATGCTGTGTCCCGAAGGACTCCTGGGGAGGGTGACAGGAGAGCAAACTGCGGCCCCTGATGGGTGACTGTTTAGAATCGACATCAAACCACCTGCACCCACATCTGCTACTCGCAGTGGCCCAAGGCACTGCTGTCCTCCGGCTGCTGCGGCCCCTCCCCATCTCCCCGACCCACCCGCCTGTCTCAGCTTCACGGCCCTGCGTGGCTCCTGCCTGGGCCCCTGCTTCCCGAGTAGCCCTTCCGATCGACCTCAAACCAGTGCTTGCTGCTCTCGGGGTGGAAGGCCTTCAATCGCAGGCCGGCTGCTGGTCGTGAGAAGTCGGGGTTCACCCAAGCCCAGGGCTGTGGCACAGACATCTGGGCCGGGTGCATGTGGCCTGCTGCGGGCCCCTGCTCACAGTCTCGGCCCTTCCGCCGCGCTCCGGGCTCCCGGGGCAGCGATCGGGGCGATGTCCATCTTTGAGATCCCTGCGCCCGGTGCCAGGCCAGTGCCCGCGCTCCCCTCCCTGCTGCACCGAACTTTCCTCGCTGTGGGAGGTCGGTGAAGTTTGTTGGGACGATTTAGGAACAGCGCGTCACAGTCTTCGCGGCGGAAACCACACATGTGTTCTTCCTCTGCAGAGTCAGCACGGGCTCGGGTCTCCTTGAGGACACTCGGTCCCACGGCCCCTCCCACGGCCGCCGCCTCTGCCCACAGCCCCTCCCTCGACTCAGACACATCCTGGAGCAGAGGAGCCCCCCCCCGGACTCGGCGACCTGTGTTCGACTTCCCTGTCCTTGCCGGGCCGCAGTTTCACAGCCCAGTGCAGGGCCGGCGCTTCTAAGACAGAATTCCACCCTCTTCCGGTTTCCACGGTGGCTTTGATGCACAAGATGCCATTTTGCGCCATTTCCTTGCCGGCGATCTGGACGCATCTCCAATCTCCTCTTCTGCTTTGCAGTTCGTGATTCTCCATGAATGTCTCTGATCTTCAATTATTTATATTTATCTGGACTGGGATTTATTGGGCTCCAGCGTCTGGTGATTCACGACTTTAATTCACGGCTGAGAAGTGTTCGCACCGTTTCACTGAACAGTGCTCCTTCCCTTCTTCCTCTTTCCTCCTTCGCTTCTTACCTGATTTCCTTCCTTTTTCCCCGGAGGTCATCTTTGGGTGCAGAAAGTGGTTTTCACCCAATTTTCCTCTTAACCTTTCTTCCAAATCTAAGTCTCTCTGTGTTGGGTTTGGAGCCTCTCTCAGGTGCTTCAAAACTTGAATGTAACCTGTCCGCCGATCTGGGCTATTGTTTTGTTACTGTCAATTTAATTTAGTTTTATTTTGTATTTTATTTTCTCTTTCACAGGTTTTGCCAACTCTCGAGCACGCTCAGTCCCCACGATCCCCTGTGTGGACAGGTGGCCTCACCAGGCCCCTCCCCGGTCACCGCTCTGAGCCCCCGGTTGTCAACTCCCGGGCTGTTCTTTGCCGTCACTGAGCTGACACACCCACTCACACTCACACCTGCGGTACCCACATGGAACCGCCTTGCGCCCCCACCCCCTCTGCACCCCACACTCGGGAGCGGTGGGGAACCAGGGCGAGCCCGTGTCCGGGGCTGCAGAGCCGGCTGTGCACTTGGCGTTGTTGCCCGGTTTGATCCCCACGAGAACGTAAGGCGGCCGGCGTTAGGTCAGGCCCATCCGAGAGGAGGAAGTCTGCTCTGTTCTCGATGGGACGGGCCCTCCTGGGCCCAGACCCTGCTTGTGTCCGTTCTCAGCCCTGTACCTGCCCCCCGTCAAGGCTGGTTACTGGAGTCAGCCGCCACGTCTGCCCGCCCCGCTGCACAGGGCGTCTGGGCGTGCACACCCTGAACCGAGTGCAAGGCTGCAGGCACCGAGCAGGGCCTCAGGTTCCCGCTCCCTCCGCTCGGCTGAGCAGACTGCGCCACTCCTCAGGGCCCGGCGCAGGGGGCCGTGGGGTTTCGGGACTGTCACAGCAGCACCAGGACCTGCCAGCGCTCCTCACCGGCTCTCGCCCCCCAGAGACCGTGTGTTCACCCTCGGGCTCCTCTCAGTGCAGGCACTTCCAGTCCCTGCCTGCCCTGGGGGCGGGGGGTGACAAGGACTGACACGTCTGACAATGAGCTGCAAATGCCTGTGCATCCACGCACACGCACACAACAGATGCACACGTGCATGCATGTGCACACACATGTGGTGGCCACGTGCAAAACAGACGCACATGTGTGCCCACACAAATGGTCACACGTGCATGTCACACACCAACACATAGATGTGTGTGCACATGCACATACAGATGCACATACAAGGACACCCGTGTGTGCGTGCATGTACACGTGTACGTGTGTGTGCACACAGACTTCCTCAGCAGGACTTCGTTTCGAGCCATGCGGGTTGTGACGGCCGGTCGACAAGATTTACGAGCTGAGCCCCGTGAAGGTGCAGCGACGCTGTGCCAGCTGCGGGCTGTGGGCCACGCCCGCCGCCGAGGGCTCCCAGCGTGCCTGCTGGGCCACGCACCCTCGCTGTTTCCACACCAGTCACGGGTTTATGGGACTGCGACGCTCCCTCCCTGCTGGTTCCGAAGACTCACTCTTCCCAGAACTTTTATTTGTGCAGCCAAGTGCAGGAGCTGAGTCTCCAAGCAGCATTTCCTTGCATTTGGGGCGGAGTCTGGGAATCCAGGGCGTGGCCTCTGCCGTGCCCTGCGTCGAGCTGGGCCCTGCGGTGGGTGGGGATCTGTGGTGGGCGGGGCCCTGCAGTGGGTGGGGCCCTGCAGTGGGCGGGCTTCTGGCCACAATCAGGAAGGCAAAGACCAAAGGGTTCCCACAACCTCCCGCACGCACGGCCTTTACCACTCGCTCCCTTCCCGCCGGTCTCATGCCCTGAGCGGACTGCCACGGACAGAGGCCCAACTCCCCCAGGGCTCGCCCTGCGTGTGCTCGGTCGGAGCCGGAGCCTCCAGTGGGGCCCGAAACCCTTGGCGCTCTCTGGGCTCGGTTCTCCTCGGTTTTGACTGGCAGCGACGTGCTGACTCCGGACCCACCTCTCCCAGTCGTGGTCCCTCCAGTGCACGGCCAGGCCCCTGCGTCCGCCCGAGGACTGTGAGCAGGAATCCAGCCCAGATCAGACGTGAACAGGTGTGTGAGGGGTGAGGTGTGTGAGGGGTGAGGTGTGAGGCGCTGTCTGGAGTGGCAAACTTCAGCTGCGTAAACGACACCAATGGCGACAAGACGCCATCTCCTTGGGGAACGAATGATCTGGCTGAGCACCCCCAAATTCTTCAGGAAGTGCTGTGTTCCTGTACAAACTCCAGTATCCGGTCCCCTTTCCCTCAGCCCAGTGCCAGGGGCAGATGTGAGGCCGGATTTCAGGAGGTGAAGGCCGAGTCCCCTCCCTCGGTTTTGTGTGTTGGGAGGCAGGTGCCCAGGGACCGGGTGGCCCAGGAGAGTCGTCCGGCCAGCACGTGCCGGGTGAATCCAGAATGCGGCCTATGCACCCTGGAGAGCGTGGGCCGCCCAGCCACCCTCCCGTCCAGCGGATGTGGCTGTCAAAACGCCGTGGGGAGCCCTGTGATTTATTGGTTTGTCCCTGGGGACAGGTTTCTGCTTCCCCCAAATGTCCATCTCTGGTCATCGCCATTCTGCCTTGGGTGCTGGGGGAGGAGCTTCAGTCACAGAAACAGCGTCTCTGGGAACCATTAGTTCTGGGGAACCCCAGGCAACCTGTGCGGGGGTGCAGGGAGCATCTCTTCCTGGAACCCCGGAAACGCAGCCAAGCCGAGATGGAGCCGAGACATCCCCTCCCCACCTGCACGGGCTGCCGCCGCCCTGGAGTGTGAGGGCAGCGGCTCATGCTCTCTGCTGTGATCAGGACCCAGGACAAACCGGGTGGGAGGGAACTGGAGGTGAGGGTCCCCGGCCGGTGGGTGTCCTGCAGCTGAACCTGGGCGGAGAGACGGCGCAGGGGAGTGAGGGCCGAACACGTGGGTCCCTCTGCCAGGGTTACAGCAGGTTTTGGTGCCACAGACCATGGAGCAGAGAGAGCCCTGTTCCTGCCCCGCCATTGGCCAGCCTGCAGGAAGTGAGCAGAGTGCCGTGTGCGTGTGCATGTGTGTGCACACCCGTGCCTCCCTGTCCGTGTGCTTGGATCCCCATGGTGTCACGCACGGCACACCTACCGCCAGGCGAAAGCTCTCATGGTCGAACGACTTGTGGGTCACGATGCGCGGGAATCGCACCTTGGGCCTGTTGGCTTTGCTGCCGAGTGAGTGTCTGAGGCAGCCGGACAGACACGGTCACTCCAGGGGCTGGAGACAAGAGATGGGGGAGGAGAGGGCTGGGGTGGGAGGAAGGCGGGCATGTGGGCGGGAAGACCCAGCCTGGCCTGGGCAGCCCACCTCCGAGACAGCACCCCCAGGCCCCTCCCGGCCCCCGAAGCCGGGTGGTCCCCCCGAGCCTGGGGCTGCGATGGGTACCAGGGTCGGGTCCTGAGTGAGTGGCCGGGGCTCGGATCCTGGAGTCTCCGTGTGCTAAAATGATCTCTGCCTCTGTTTCCTCAGTAGTAACAATATAATAATAATAATAGTAATAGAAATAGTAATGGTATCTGCCACGCAGGGGACCTAGGGAGCCGGTGCCGTCACGCACACACAGCCGTGACCCCGGGCCGGCCCCCTGTGCTCGCCTGACAAATGTCAGATGCAGTTGCTCTCTATAGTCGGGCGGCTCTGACAGTTTTTCCTCTTTTGCATCGACATCTGTCCCCCTGTCACTGCCTTCCATCTGTCTCATCCCAGTCCCTCCGGCCGCACAGAGTGGGCTGGCCCCCTCTCACGTGACAGCCCCCGAGACGTCTGCACACGGGACGCATCTTCCCACGGATCCTTGCTTGTCTGTCTGCGCTTCACGACCTGCCCCCGGGCTCCGTCCCCGCTGGGCGCCTGTCAGACGGCAGGGTTGTCCCCGGCTGCCAACCAGGCAGTTCCCCCTCCCACCCCTGCCCAGTGGACTTGGTGTCAGTACCCCATCCGAGTCGCCCTGGGAGGGCCTCGTGCTGGGAAAGTCCCTGCATCTGTAAAGGCCCACCCTCTAATTTCTAACTCGTTTATTCCAGAAAATAACCTTTTCATTTAAGAGGTCAGATAGTGATGGACCAGCAGGGCGTTGGCGCTGGGCTGTGGGAAAGTCTGTGGCTCCTGGTGAGCACCCTGCGTGCTGAGGTCCCTCCGGGGACCAGGCCGTGGAGAGAGCACCCCCTACCCAAGGCGTCCACGACGCGGCAGCGGGCTGCAGGCCCCTGGGCGTGGGCTGAAGAAACCTCACGTTCTCCTCAGAGGGACCCAGAGTTCGGGCTCAGCCTAGCGGCTGCCCTGGGTCTGCTGGCCCTTCCTTCCAGTGGCACAAGTGTCCACGTCTCGGGGGGCCCTCTGTGACATCACAGGGCTCTGATGGCCCAGCACGAGCTGCAGGGCCTGCACTGCTCTGGGGCTTCCCACACAGGCCGGACTCCGCTGCCTCTCCCGGCCAGCCCACCACCCACCACCCACCACCCACCACACTCCTGACTCGGCTTCCAGGCTCCGGGGCTGCTCCGGCCGCGGCCGGCTCCTTCTGCAAGCAGAGCCCCCAGAGCCGGCGACTCTCCACTTTGCACTGAGAGAGTGTCACCTCCTTTTAGACCTCGTCACACGCCACCTCTCTTAGAGAAGGTCCCGCGTCCTGCTGGAAGTACGCCCCATGTGTGGGGTCTGCCCGTGGCCGTGTAGCCCCCAGAGTGTGTTTACTCCCCAGACGAGGGTTCTGGGACCGGCGGGTCTGCAGACACGCCTGCAGGCACACTCGGTTTTGGGACGGGCTCGTGCAGCAGAGCCGGTGGCCCAGACTCTGGCAGGTTCCTGCTGGTGTGCGGGGGCTCGCCCGTGTCACACTCAGAACCACCGTCACGCCCCTTCTCCATCCCGGCTGTGCTGAGGCCCATGGTGCCGGGCCACAGCTTTGCAGCCGCGGACAGTGAAGGGCAGAGAGTGCTGAGCAGGGAGGGGCTCTGGCCTCCAGACAAAGCCTGGGGAGCCTCGGCCGCTGTGCACGCTCGCAGGGCTCCCAGGCAGCCCCGGACACAGGACCCTGAGCAAGCCCATGGCCGCGGGCACTGGTGGGGCAGAGCTGGGGTGGGGTCCCCCCAAAGGGGGGCCAGTGTGACCCCGTGGGGCAGCGATGGGGGAGGCCGTGAGGAGAGACGGCCTTGAGGTTGGAACAGCGCTTGCAAAGGCCCATGCAGACTGGATTTGCTTATTTTCTTGCTGAACAGACACAGAGCCCACCGACCTCCAAACACTGCGACTGTTGCGTTTCAGCGTGAGCGTCCGAGCCCCAGCCTGGGCCGAGGGCAGCGTCCTTCTCCCCACTTCGCAGAAGAGAGAGCTGAGGTGCTGGGTGGGAGCGGGGTGGGGGTCAGGCAGCCAGCAGGAGCCCCTACTGCCCTGCACAGATGTCAGTGGCGAAGACATACCCTTGGGGGTCTGGGGACACTGAGACCACTTCCCTTTCCTCGAACTTGCTTTGGCCTGAGCCCACAGAGCCCAGCTGCCCCCATCGGCTTCAGCACCGCCCCTGTGTACAGCGATGACCCCACGCGGGCTTGGATGAACCTGGCCCAGGAGAGCCGCCTGGCCCCCCAGGGCTGGGGCAGACGGGATCAGCCAAGGAGGAAGGACGGAGGCCTGGAGTGTAGACCGGAAGCCAGGGAAGATGGCCCTCGAAACTCAGGGACCTTGCAGGCTGAGGTGGGAGGAGGCAAGGCCCCCCTCACGGCCCCTCCCTGGGCCCCGGGAGCGTGGGGAGCCGTTCGGGCTGTCAGCGTGAGCACTTTGACAAGGCTGCTTCTGACAGCCTCTGAGAGCCGCCAACAGCCCGGCCCTGCGGCTATTTATAACTCTGTGCCTCTGGTCGCCCAGATACAGGCAGCCGCGCAGAGCCGTTGGGTGAGAGGCTCGGGCGGCCTGGCTGCGGGGGCTGCCTGCTTCGGGGAGAAGAGCCGCCCCCGTGGGCAGCGGGGCCTCGAGGTCTCGCCCTGGACAGGAGGCCAGCTGCCACCCTCACCGGGAGCCCCAGGTGCAGAGGTGGGCCCTGAGCACCTCAGGGAAGCACCCGGGGGCCTGGGAAGGGGTGGGTGCCTTGGCCTGCCCCCTGGAGGTTCCGGGGTGACTGGTCTCTGGACACCAGGATTTTCTCAAGTCCCCTCCCCCTCTTTGATTCTCGCTGCAAGTTCTGGAGACTGAGAAACACAGTGCATGGTTTGGGACAGGTTCTTCCTTCCTCAGAACCTCAGTTTTGCTTACAAACTACACAACTCAGGCCGAAACATTCACGACTTGCTTGGCTTGGCTTCTCCGTGATGTAAAATGCTACCGCCCTCCAACTGGGGCTCACCCCGCTCCAACTCACAGAGTCTAGCAGGCCACGTTCGAAGAGTGGCTGGGGCGAAGGACAGGGGAGGGAGGAGCTGGGCTCCGGGTTCACCAGGCCAGCAGGCCCCCCACAGGCGACAATGAGCCGGTGGCTGACCCGCCGTGGGGAGTGGCGCTGCTGGTTCCACGGTCACCGGTTCCCCCGCGGCTCCCAGCTCGTTTGGGAGACGATGTTGGGTGGCATCAGCGATTTTGGGGCTGACGCAAAACAGGGCGATCGGCGTGGCCACTTCAACGGGAGGCCAGCGGACGTGCACGTCTGAATGGCAGAGTGTCGTTTCTCCGGAGGACCGTCAGGGGGCTGCAGAAGCGGAACGTCAGAGTTTCTAGGGAATGAACCAGAGTGGCCGGCATTCTGCCACGGCCTTGGTGCCCGGCCTTTCCCACCCTCGCCCTGCACGGATGTGACCGGAGCTGAGACATCCCCTCCCCACCTGCATGGGCCGCCGCTGCCCTGGAGTTCGAGGGCAGCAGCTCACTCTCTCTGCTGTGATCAGGACCCAGGTGACGTCCTACCCCCAGCGCCGGCCCTGGAACCTTCTCACCAGCAGACCACCGGGCAGAGTCTGGGGAGCACCCCCAACCCTGGCCCAGGGCCGCCTTACAAAACAGGGGTTTGAAGCTCCCCTCTCCTGTGGGCCGCATCTCCTCCCAGACTCCGGGCTGCCGAGGCCACGGGGCAAAGCCCAGGTGCGGCGGGGGTGGCCCAGTGGTCACCTCGGGCTGGAACGATGCAAGAAGAGGGGACTTTGGGGGTGGGAGGGCCTGGCGGGAAGCCTGCTCTTCACTCCTGGACCCCGTGGCCTGGGCTCCACTTTCCCTGCCCAGAGCTATCAGTCCCCGTGAGGGCCCCACAGCACAGTGCCAGCCACGCGGGGCCTGTCCACGCCCCTGCAGGGACCCCCAGCAGCTCAGTCCCAGGCCCTGCTCACGGGGCGGCCTCTCGACCCCTGTGTTTGCACCCCCTCCCTGACCTCTGCCCCTTCAGCACCCGGGCAGGCCGACCGACTTCAAGGACATGGACCGTGGGCAGTGGTGCCGACTCCCGCTCTCTGCTGCAGCCAGTGGGAGGCCGCCTTCCAGAACCGGGTGCTGTGGCCGCCGGCCCTGACCCCCAGGTGGCAAGGAGCCCAAAACGCCACTTCACTGGGCTGGCTGAAGGGCAGACCTTGAAACCATACAACTTTTCTGAAGTCACGTAAGAGAAAATCTTGGAGACTGCACATTGGATCTCAGAGCTGATGCCAGAAGCACAGGCCGCAGGAGAAACAAGGCAAATGGGGTGTCACCTTGTCCACTGACTTTTGTTCTGGGGCGGTGAGGAGACAAGGGGACGGCGGGGGTGGGGCCGGACCTGCAGACCGTACTCCCACTCGAGACCTGTCTCTAGAACAGGTGAGCGGGATGTACCCCATGGCGACGGCCCCTGCCGGGCATGGTTGACCTTTCCAGCAGTTTCTGTGCCTAATTTTGCTTACAGGTGCTTTGTTGACAAGACAAATGGCTTTGCCTCATCAGCCTGACAACGTAGGACCAGTCACCAATCGCCTTGAAATACGAACCCCTTGGGAACCGCAGGACAGCCCCCGCTTGTCTGGGCGCCTTACTCTGCGGGGTTTATCTGGCGAACGGTTGGAAGTTTCCGGGCCTGTGTTCTCCCAGCGTTTGCTCCGCAGTTTCCTTGTGCGTTAAACGGTTTTTGTCCAGCTCGGGGTCACGGAAATGCTGACCTCACAGCCTGGCTTCTGCCTGGTAGAAGGGGCCCCTCTTCGTGTCTGCAGGGTGTTCACCGCTAACACTGTGTTTCCCGGAGACTTATTTTCCAGAGGAATCGAAGTGGAAGTTTAGCTACTTCAGTGGTGCCCCCGATTTTGAGTGTCTGTTTCCGGTGGTTTGTGGTTGTCAGGGAAGCGATACATTCTGTCTCGTTAGTCCCACGTGTGTGCAGAGCTGTTTGCAGGGTCCTTTGATGAGCCTTTCCAGGTCTGTGGGGCCTGTGTGACATCCCACTCCACCCCGGCCATCGGCAGCTTGTCCCTCCTTCTTTCTTTTCCGTTTCTGTGCTGCTATAAGTTAATGAGTCTTCTCGTCCTTTATAAATAAATGTTAAAGCAGCTTCATTTCTGTTTTACTTGTGGTTTCAGTTTTATTCGCCTCTGCTCATTTTTATATTTCCTTCCTTCTACTTACCTGGCACTCGCTTTGTGTTTCTTTTCCTGGCCAATAATCCTGAAGACTTGGGTGTAGACTTTGCATCTCGTCTGAGGTTTTTGGTGCTATGATTTTGCACTGAGCACAGCTTTGGCCGCTCCCTGTGGACCTCGGCACGTTGTCACTCTTTCGTTCACTTCACGGTACTTTCTAATTTCTCCGGCATCTTCCTCTGAGACCCGTGGGCTCCGTAACAGTGTATGGCTTCGTCCTCAAGTGTTTGGTGAGCTTCTCAGTGCTGTTTTGTTGCGCGGTTCTAGTCTAATTTCATTACGGCTGCAACACACACTTTGTGAGATTTCAATTAATTTAAGTTTGGTGTGTTGATGAGCCAAGAGATGTGTGTCCTGGCACTGGTGGGGATGTGCTCTGTCATGTCGGTTTGGCTCGGGCGCTTGGTGGGGTTTTCCTTTCCCCTGGATGCTCACCTTCCGTTTATGGCTCTGCCTGGTGAGACGGGAGTCCGAGTCTGCAGCTGTCAGGGTGGACCGGTCCGCTCCCCCTCCCAGGTCAGTCCACTCCTCCTTGTAGGTCTGTCTGCTCTGCTCCGCCCATTTTTAAGCGCTGGAGCCAGGTGCCTGCGCACTGATGATCGCCGTGTCAATCTGATGACGGACGTTTCACCAGCACGCCCCTCTTCATCCCCGGTAATTCTCTTTGTTGTGAAGTCCGATGTATTTGATATTTCAACAGCCACCTGGAGCCGGCCCTGCCTCAGTTGGTTTTTGTTTTGTTTTCTGTTGTCACTTTATAACAACGTGACCTGTGTGCATTTGCTGGAACACACAGACGCCCCGGCTTCGGTCGAGTCTGCTTAAGACGCTAACTTCTGTGGGAAGGGCGTGACGATGCCTCCATAAAGGGGTGCGTGTCCCGTTAGATGCAGCGTGTGAAACGCTGAACCGCCCCGTGACCGAACCACGTTCCTGCCAGAGCCTCCGTGCAAACCCCAGAGCCCCCGACTGAAAGGTCCTTGGCCAAGGCCACGCCTGCAGCACCTACAAGGCGTGTCACACCAGCCGCCACGAGTGAGCCGGGAGGTCTGACTGCGCGGCACGGAGCCGATGAGGCGCAAGCCCACGGGCCGTCTTCCCTGCCCTTCCCCATTCCGCTCACCAAAACTACACCGAACGGAAGACCCATGTTGCCTGCCCCTGGAACTGGCTGTCTCACCACCCAACTCCTCACGTGCCAAGGCTCCCTGGGTCTCGAGGAGCCGCCACACCTTCCGCATCCAACTGTGAGGGGCGAGGACGAGACGGGGCTTCGTGCGTGGGGGGCCCCCTTCGAGGCTGTGCCCCGTCAAAGCCTCCTCGGCTGCTCGAGGCCCCCGCCTTTCCCGGCCGGGCCGCCCCGGGCGTCTGGGGCAGCCGAGCACGTTCAGAGCACCTGTCAAGTGGAATCTGGGTTCTTTTCAAACTGGCGAGCGTCCTGTCAGGAGGCTCCACAAGTCCGATAATTAAATTTTCATGACTCCTGCCAGGTCAGGCGCGCCGTAAGCGCTCCCCGCAGCTGTGGTTCGCACGCAGACGTGACGCGGTCTAGACGTGAACAGCTCTCTGGGTGAACGGGTCGTGTTTGCGGGGCAGGGGGGTCAGAGCCCCTGGCAACAGGGGAGAGCGAGCGTGAGCAGTGTGGGAGAATCCGCCTTGTTCGTTTGGCCTGCAGGTGTTAGCTGAGCGGTGTGGTGGTCCCAAGCCCCGGGGTCCGCATGCAGCGGAGAGGGTTTCCTGGGCACGAGGGGGGTCAAGTGCAGCTTCTTCTGTCTCCACTCAAATCCGCTGCCCTCCTGGAGCCCCGGCCCCCACGCCGGAAGGGAAAATTTGACCCCCGTTGAAGGTGGCCTCATCGCACTGGGATTGCTCACTGCCGCCAGCGGAAACCAGTCCCATCCAGCGCTGCACCCAGGTCCCCTCCTCCTCGGTGACCTCTCAGTGCGGAGCAGGAAGGGGCTTGTCGGTGATGCCATTTGGGGGTGGAGGGGGACATCAGATCTCTGGTTTCTGTCATCTTTGGCTGCTGACTTTGAGTGAGCGAGAAGTCAGGTGGCTCATGTCTGGTGAACAGGTCTTCCCCACCCCCACCCCGTCCCCTGCCACCTGATGAGTGGTGACAGGGTCCGTGTGGTCTCCCCCCTCCTGGGACCAGCAGGCCCCTCCGCTCACGCCACGTTTTACTGCAGGGACAGCCCTTCAATGTCCCCCCGCCTGCAGAGGGCCCCCTGGCCACCACCACTTGGGGCCTCTGTCTCCAGGCCTCTCACAGGGCTCCTCTTGGCCAGGCTCCCACGCAGGTGCGTCTGTCTCCGCAGTCCCCGTGGGGCCCAGTGGGCTCCCGTCATCGCCACCTCGCTCTGCGGGCCCCTCAGGGACCCGCCACAGTGACTCACACTCTCGCTCGACCCTCCCACCCGGAGGGCAGTCGGCTTCAAAAGCCGTTCCCAGCTGCGGCCCGCAACTCACACTCCGTACCCGGATCTTCCTCAGGTTCTGGCAGCCCAAACCCCTTTCCTTAACTCAGAAACCAGTCTCTCGCCTGCGCGGGGCTCCCACTCTCGCGTTCGATGAGCCTCTTTCGTGGCGACCGCACCGGAGACCCGCCCTCTCGGCAGCGGTGCCGTCAGCCATGGGCCGGGTGTCGCTGGCCGGTCTGCGGGACCTGCTCGTCTTGCTGGGGTACACGCCCGGTCGGTGATGGACACAGATGTTTTTAATTTGAACGTCTGAGGGCAGGAGAAGGCTTTGGAGGGGGTGGGCCGCGGGTGTGGTGCCCGGCTGGGGGTGCGCCCCGATCTCCACACTCCCCGAGTTGCACGTCAGACGTGGCCGGTTGGTGGACGGCCTCGGTGACGCGTGTCTGGTTTCAAGACCATTGTATGTGACAGGCCCACAGCTCGAAACTCACTGTGGGGGAGACAGGCAGACATCAGACTCAGAGGCTGCTCACAGCCCGCTCCTGGAAGGGCCCTTTCCTTCCCTGAAAATGGAACTCCAGCGGGCGAAAGACCGTGGACGAAGGAATCCAGAGAAGGCGGAGACGAGGTCTCTGGGAAGGGCGCGGCTCATTGGAAAAACGCGGGGTGGGCTGGCTGAGCCGGGGCAGCCCCAGGTCCCCGACACCGGCAGTGGCTGGGAGACGGAAAACGGGGATTTAGACCCGCCCAGTCTGGCTGGTGGAAAGCCGTCCTGGGCCCGGCCGAGGACGCTCCCTTGCCGTGTTCAGTGCGCAGCTTCCCGGCCGTCCGGGCAACACCGGGAGCCGGGGCGGGGCAGCTCGGCCGGGCGGGCCCCGAGGCTGTGGTTCAACTTCTGGTCACCAAATAGCCTCTTGTTATTGTTGTCCCACACAGCACACGCCCCCCAGCCCCCGCCCCCAGCACGGGGGACGCCCCACAACCCCCTGAGCGGCTCCATCCAGCCCCCAGTCCGCTGGCTGGAGAGCGCTCCGTGCTCTTAGGGCGCACACGGCCCGCCGCCCCGCCCCCAACACTTGCCCGCTACGCGTGCACGATGGGGCAGGGCCAGGGCCTCAGGTGCAGCCAGCCCTGTGCGTGGACTTGATCGCAGCTGGGAAGTGCGGGCCCAGGCCCCCCCGCCCACAGGAGGTTCTGGGTCTGGTCTCCACGGGCACGTCCGTCTACTGCCCCCAGGAAGGGGCCCTGCTCCCCACCACCACGCAGGGCCCTGTCCCTCCGGAGCGGGCGGAGAACGTGTCCCTGGCCGTGCAGGGGGCGGACGAGGAGAATGACATATGGGGGTGTGTGTGCAGCACGCGGCGGGCCCAGTCCCCAGCCCCTGCGGAAGGGAGGGGCTCCGGGCTCCTCCCCGGACGGACGCTGGGCACCTGTTTTCTGCTCTCCACTCGCCGCCCCCCCCCCCCCCGCTGGTCCCGGCTTGTCAGCAGGAGGGCTTAAAATCAGAAACAGTCTAAGAAATGGACTTTTTAAAATATCATTTTAAAAAATGGGATTTTTTCAACTAACCCCCTAACTCCTAGTGAAATGCTGCTGCTGGACTGAGGGCTTCCTGGGGGAAGAGGCATCATTTTGCTGCCGGGAAACGTCCGCCACCACCTTGGCAGCTGCCTGCCTTTCTGAGGCAGGTGGGACCCCTGGCCGCACTGCAGGCTGGCCTCCTGACCTCCCTGAGTGTCCCTGAGAGCTGCTCCCAGTTTCCGAGTTTGTCACAGTGCCCCTCAGCACCAATTCTGAGTGTCTTCCCTCAGGCCTCTTCTATAACTAGAGTTCTGGGCGGTGGGGTCGGGGGAGACCAACATTAGCAAAGAGAGATAAAGCAAAGGGCTCCCTAATCGTTCCCCCAAGGGATTGTGTGCTTCTACAATAAAACTCATCAAAAACCTCTTCATGTCCCGGAGACACCAGGATAAGCCTGTCTGTCTTTAGAAAGAGCTCAACCCCGAATGAAACCGCCTAGAAGCGAGATCAGGAGACAGTGAGAGGAAAGAACCGAAACGAAGACACGCCTCCTAGGAACAGGGGCGGGTTTGGGGACAGCCGAGTGCCCTCAGAGGACCGGTCGGCCCGGCGAGCAAAGACAAAGGGCGGAGGACGCAGGATGACCTCTGTGGGGAATAAAACAACCTGCGAACATTAACACAGTCATGTTCTCCGCGTGACCGGACGCTCGTGCCTGCAGATGGAAACTCGGCTGGAGCCAAGAGCGCTTTGTAGGAGAAGGCCGCCCGCACGGCCCTGAAGGACACGTGACGTCAGGACGGCCAGGGAGGGTCTGCAAGGTGGGCGGGCTCAGGCCGGGTCGGAACACGGAGAGACAGCGGCCGACATCCGTGCAGTCCTCATGATGTGGAGACAGGAGACACGCGCTCCCACGTGCCAACGTCCGCAGACAGCTGCGCCCGGAGACCCTCCGGGGGGGAAGAAAACCGTCTCGCGCAGGGACGAGTCTCCGCGACGGAAGTGGAGAGGCCAGAGGGGGAGCCCCGGAGGCTCACTACCACGCGGGCCACGGCGGGTCCCTCCAGGAGGGTCCCTGCAGGAACCTTGGAATGGAAAAGCGGGAGGGCGGACCGGAGGCGGGCCCGTGGTCACACTGGCTCTTCCTTCTGGCGGCGGAGCATCAGTCGCCGCTGCAGGTGTTTCAGACCTTTATGGCCACTGCTTGGCAGGGACATCCAGTGACACAGTGGGGACGGACGGTGCGAGCTGGGACCTGTGTGTCCAGGTGGGAAAGAGTGAAGTCGGAACGCGGGCCCCACCTTTACTCACGCCAACCGAGGACGGATCACAGGCGTGCAGCCGTGTAAGGGCCGACGCCGCGGAAACGTTAGGAGAAAACACGGGTGAACCGTGACGGCGGCGCAGGCGGCGGGTTCTTGGGTGTGACATCGGCAGCACAGCAATGAAAACAGAGCTCGTTCAAAATTAAAAGCGCGGCAAACGATGCCGTCAGGCCACTGAAAATGTCCTCAGAACGGAGGACACAGTCGATAGTCACTTATCGGGTGAGGGCTTGCGTATCCAGAGCGATGAAGGATTCTCACGGCGGGGAGATGAGGGACCCTCTTCCGAGGTGCTCAGGTGGCGTTCAAATGGGCCTTTCTGGGAAGAAGATGGTGAGCAGCTGGTCCCCAGGTGAAGATGATGGACATCGTCAGGCATCAGGCAGAGGCTAATCGAGGGCCCCACGAGGCCGCCCCTCAGGCCCCCGAGGGCCGCTGCTGTGAGAAGGACAGACGTTAGCGAGTGTCGGGGGGACGTGGAAAAACCCCCACCCGTGGCCGGGGTGTCGTTCAGAGCGTCGAGCAGAACCACGAAACGACCAGCAACCCCTCCGATGTGTGCCCAGGCAGCCCCGCGAGGCAGGAACACACACGTTCACACAAACACGTGTGCACAGGTGTGCATGACGGAATTGGTCGTAACGACCAGAGAGTGGAAACACACGGGATGCCTGCAAGTTCACGGGCTGTTGGGTGGAGCAGCAGCGTGCACGGGGCCGCCTCAGGCCTCCCGGGCCGACGGAGGGATATTTAATGAGTGTGGAAAGGAAACGAGAGCTTTTGTTCATTCGTTTGTTTGTTCATTCACCTGGGCAGGGTGGTAGGAAGACAGCCAGGGCATCATGTTCCCCTCCACAGGGGCTCAGAGGCCACCTGGGGAGACAGGCCGGGGGGCAGTCACCGGGAGACAGGGGAGGAAGGAGGGACCACCCGGTCCGTGGGGTCAGGGCAGGTCTGAGTCAGTGCGGGACGGACAGTGGGGCGGGGGTTCCGTGACCCGGGGGAGCCTGTGGGAAAGGATGGAGGTGTGGAACTAGGGGCCATCTGGGGTTATCAGGGGCTCAGCAATGTGCGGGCTGGTGGACCTGGTGGCAGAGGTGAGTGGGCAAAAGCAATGACCTTGGCAATGGGGAGGGGGAGGGCAGAGCCAAGACACAGGGGTGGGACGGGTGAGAAGCACGGTGCCGCAGGGCTCCCAGAACCCCACCTGTGAGCACAGGTGCGCAGGGCCCCACAGGGTGCGGCCGGGCCACAGGACGCCCACGGCCCGGGGAGAGGGGCACTGGGAGACCCGAGGGAGGGGCCACAGACCCCCTCAAAGGCCCAGTGGCAACAAGAACCATTGCCGATAACGCACCGGGGGCGGGATTCCTCAGGGACACACTGATGTCAGCAGCAGGGGCGTAAGAAAACGTCACAGAGCATCCGCAACAGGGCCACCCGCCACCCCCCCCCCCAGCAGGGAGAGCCCGAGCGCTCAGTTCTGGTGCCATCGTGGGGAGGGGGGTGCAGTTCCCCTGGACACTGGGCTGTTTTCCACACACTCCTTCCTCACCAAAAATAGAGAAGGGGGCCCGCATCGCCTTCCTCGCCCCAATCATTTTATTGTTGGCAGCAAAGTCAACATGACGCATGCCGACACCCAGAACACACGCAGGGTCATCCCTCACGGCCACCCGGGTCTGCGGGCAATTTCACACAAAGCGTGTTTCTTGCCGAGTGGCGGGGCCCTGCAGACCCGGCCACCACGCTCTGTCACCGCTGCCGCACCCAGGCTCCGATGGCCCACATTTCACCCCCGCCGCTGAAATACGGTGGCAGAAGCGACCATGTTCGTGAAGAAGTGCTGTGTTCTGCCATAAAGCCCAACAAATAGGAGGTTAAATTAAAAGTGGAGCTTGGTCTGGTCTTCGGGGCGAATTTATGGCCTTGGGCTGCCTGGCCCCTCAGCGCCTGGGCTGTAACAGACACCCCCGCCCAAAGCTGCCACTGGGCATGTGGGCACAGTCCAGCCCCGATGCCCGCTGGGCCTCTGGGACACCCTGGCTTTCAGAAAGCTGCTGAGTGGGTCGCTCAGCAGGGGAAAGAAAAGCCTTCCTCGCCATCCACCTTCAGCCTCCTCCGAGATCAAACAACTGTAAGGGAAGGACTCCGGGTGTGGAAACCCCCGTGGCTCTGGTTCTCCCGGGGCTGCCTCTGTCCCGGCCGCGGCCAGGGCCCAGGGAGCCAGCCTTGCCCCAGCGCCGGGAGAAAAGCTCGACTGGCAGTGTCCCCAGGCCTCGGGGCTCTGGGCACCTTCTGCGCCTGAGCCGGTCTGTCCTGCCAGCTGGGTGGTCCGGTTGCATGGGGACTTCAGGAGGTTTTGCTTTTCGATTACCGATCGGTTTCCACACCCCAGGCCTGCACGGGTTTGGGGGGGCGTTCGGGTGGTGTGATGCCTGTAAGTAACGGAAACCAGTGATGATGACGGTATCAGGAATGGCCCTTAGCAGCTACGCCCACCTCCCAGGATCGCTTTGTGCAGCCTGTTCAGGACCCTCCCAGGAGCCCTGGGGGTGGGCAGGCCAGGCATCTGGCGAAGGACGAGCCCCTTGTCATCAGCTGGTGGGGACAGGGTGCCACTCGGCCGACTCCCCCTCCATGGCATCTCCCAGACAGAAGGAGGGGCAGTGTGCTGTGCTCAGGGGTCAGTCCCGGGGCCGAGAAGCTGGGGCGCCTTCCGCCCCACCCCCGGGCAGGTCTGGGTCTTCCCCCGTGAGGCCACACGCTCACCCACAGGAGGCCAGGGACAGGGGCGTGGCGCTGGGTGACCCCCCATCTCCTGTGGCTATGGGCCCAGTGGCCCTGCTTTAAAAGCGAACACCCTTCGGGCCTGGCTTCCTTGGTCCCCTGGCACAGATGACTCGGCGGTGGCCGGACAAGTTGAGTCCCTTGGAGAAGGGCTGCCCGCACCTGCTCCAGGCTCCAATGACACTTCAGGAAGGTGACGGGGCTGGCCTCTCGGTCACGAAGGTGACTGAGGGGTGGGCCCTTTGCCCCTACGAGGGACACTAAGCGCCCAAAGGACACCAGGGTGAGAGAGGACATTAGCACGAGGCCGGTTCGGGCTCAGGGGCCGCGTGGAACCAGTGATGGCGGGCACACGCCCACACCAGGTGCAGCCAAGGCCCCCGGTCCCAGCAAGGTGGGGGGAGGGCGGGGTCAAGGGCAAGGGGTCCCACATCCCGCACCCTGGGAGGGGGACGAGACGCTACGCAACTTCGGACCAGTAAGCCGGAGTGCTAAAACAAAGACGAGCACTGATATTTTTGAGATTGTAAAATTTTAAATCATAAACAAAAAGGAGGAAAACGGAGACCATTCGATGAAACCATCATAAGGGGGAAAGGAAAACAAAACAGGCAGAGCCCACGGCCCCCGTGGGGCGTGGGGAGCCCGAGCACCCCAACAGGCTGGGGGCGCCCCCCGGGAAGTGGAGAAGGTCCCACGAGAAAGCCGCACCCCCAGATGGTGTCAACGCTGCCCGGTTCTCCGGGCCTGCAGGCACCAGGGACACCGAGAGGTTGGCATTGTGGGGACAAAAATGAGGAAGAAAGCTCAGAACGAGCTGGAATAAATAGGAGGTCTGTCCAGAGGAATTCATCCACGTGCTATAAAAAATAGAGACGTTTACTGGGTAAGATACAAGATACAGGACACATTGTACACAGGACAATGACGCCTTTGTCCCCTTTGAAGTCGGCACCTGGGGACTCACACGGTTCTTTCACTCGCCATCTGCTGTTGCATTTTCCTGAATCTCATCGATGGTCTGAAATCTCTTCCCCTTCAAAGGTGATTTTAGTTTGGGGAAAAGCCAGAAGTCAGGTGTCAAATCTGGGCTGTACGGGGACAGAGTCACCTGGGCGATTTGATGTGTCACAAAAAAAAAAAAACTGCGCGAGACGTGATGGGTGAGCAGGTGCGTCGTCGAGATGAGGCTGCCAGTCCCCAGCCGCCCGGAGCCGTGGCCTCTGAGTCATCGGAGCAGCTTCCACGAGGGATGTGCCAATTCAACGCAGACTCTGATGCGGACTCGTTGTTCTACTCACTCAGCCACTTTGAATGTGACGGCCACACAGCACACAGGCTCACTCAACAGTGCCTACCACCCCCACTGACGAGTACAGTGACGTCATCATCGTTCACTCACGTGCACTCCAGTCCCTGTGGTGGCGGGTTTATGGGCCCCACTAACTGAGCGATCGCGAGGGTGGGTGGGGTCCCGCCTGCTCCGTGACTGCAGTTTTCTCGGCCGCACTCACTTCTGTGCTGTGTGTTGCCTGTCCTGCTTTCAGGCTACAAGGAAGGAGTGCGCTCATGTGACGGAGAAAGCACGTCCCCGGAGATGAAAGTGCCACTGCCTGGCCCTGTGCGGGCCGAGCCCGGAGCTTGGAGGCTGGGGGCGAACGGGGCGCGTCCGCCCCAAGGAAGGCGGACGGAGCCGTGGGCACCGGGGCAAAGTGGGGCACCGCCTCCGGGACGCACAGCACGGTCACCACACTGGACCCTGTCCCTGTCGAGGGGAAGCGTCAGCATTCCCGGACGGTCAATATCTCCCGAACTGCGAGCCCGACAGCGGCGCGGTGAAAATGCGTTTCTGAGTGATCGGTGGGAGGAAGGAGGGACGGGCATGGAGGAGGCACACGGAAACTCAGAGGCAAAGAAAGTGCTGCATTTGAAAGGAAATTTATCCCTTCCAGGGACGCCGCTTGACAAGGAAAATGTTAAAATTAATGACTGCAACGTCTTACTCAAAATATTACAAAAAGAACAAGATAAATCCAGAGAAGGTAGAAGAGAGAAGTCATTTTCATAAATCCGCGATGTGAGTGAAAAATGGGTCTTGGGTGTTACTAGGCTGCCCACGGTGGCTCATGCTGGGCTCGGCAGGCGGGGGGTTCTCAGAACGGGGACCTGCTACCTGGGGACGGGTGCTTTGGGACACGCAGATCTTCTGGGTGTCACAAGGGACGTGTTCGGTCCCGTTATGAAGGCCAGAGCCGGACTCTGAAAGGCAGATGGACTCGGCCTGTCCTGCCCACGCTGATATTGAAGGTGAACTTTGTCCTCCTTGACGAATACGTCACCATTGTCCCCGAGCATGGCCGAATGTGGCCACTGTGGAAACCGGGTCTTTGCTGAGTCCGTCAAATTGAAATGAGGCCATTAGTTGATCCCCAGTCCCACCTGGCTGTGTCCTCAAAGAACGGAGGCCTTGGGACCCAGAGTCACACCCTGGGGAAGGTGGCCCCATGGGGCGGAGGGCTGAGTGACGTTTGTACAAGACCAGGGACACCTGAGATGGCCGGCAGCAGCCGGAGCTCGGGACAGGCAGGCCATCCCTCCAAGCAGGGGCCGGACCACTCAGCCCCGGCGCTGGGTCTCCGCTGCCCCTGAGACAGACGGCCTCGCTAACTCCCAGACGTGGTCCCCTGTCGGGGGCCGACTCCAGGGCCGAGACCGGGCAAAGGCCAGCCGGCTCTGCCTGGCTTGGTTTCTCATCCGAGTTGCTGTCCCTGTGAGGCATACCTCCCTTCCTGCCCTGTCACCTGTCACCTCTCCTGGGATGGGGGCCCCGGGGAAAGCGAGGAGGGCCTGTCTCCTCCCTGCCTCGTTCTCAGGCCCGAAACCGGGCCTGGGCCCCGGCGAGAGCTCCGTGGTGTTTACCGAATGGATAACAGAATGAATGAGCACACAGGCCGTTTGAAGTCCCCCTCGTTAGACGAGGCACACTGAGTGTCCTAAGGTTAGTGAGAGGATTTATGACAAAAAAAGGGGAAAGCGCTGCCTGTGCCAGAACCCGCCACCGAGCCTCCGTGGTCGTTAAAAGTCTGAAATGGCCCCAAAGTAGACACCAGCAGAGATGAACGGCTGCAGCGGGTTCAGGAACAGCCCCCGACGTGTGGAGGAATTTCATGTGAAACCGCGGAGTCATCTAACTCAGTGTGAAAAGGAAGGCTTGTCATTCGGGCCGGGGAAAAATGAGCAGACGCTCACTCTTCACAGCAGACAAAACGAAATTAAAAAGGGAAAAGGGATTCCTGGAATTCTCACAAACGACACGCATTCATCTTCTGTGTTAGGGGTGCATTTGTAAATTAATTTTAAAAATGCCTCTCCCCCTAAAGAGCTCTCACGATAACAACACTCCCACTGCAAGCAGATGAAGACGGAGAAAATGGGGCCTCGTCTCCGGAGGGTGGGAGGGTGCGGGTGGGCGTCTGCCATGCTGCGGTGCTCCCCCCGCCCCCCTGCCTGGCCCAGCCCGGACACAGGGCGCTCCCGTCACTGAGAGCACCGTCTGCCTCGGCAGGCAGGTGGCAGGCGGCTGAGGTGGCGTCCTCCCTCCCGGGCAGGAGCTGGTCACCAGTGGGCATCCAAAACTGGGGCCGGCAGGCCCCGCGTCCCTGGTCTCTGTCGTGCTGGGGTCTCCGCCCTGTGGCTCTTGGCCAAGCAGTGGGCTCGGAGCTCGGCCCAGGGTGCACCGTCTGGTCAAGCAGTCCCTGCCACAGTGACGCCTGCCACCGGGTCCGAGCTGTGTGCCCAGAGGGAACGTGGCCCTGCCCCGGCCCCCGACCTGCAGCTGCCACCGCGGCCTCGGAGGGCCCGCCTGCCTGTGGCCTCTGCCGAGGTTTATGTACAGTCACCGCAGGCCCTCCCCTCCTCCGGGAGGCAATATCGGCAGCCCCGTAGGTCAACGCTGCTTCCTGCCGGCATCGAGTTGGACACGCGAGTTATCTCAGCTCCGTGACACGTACTTTGATGAAGGACCCGAGTCCGTCAGCTCGAGCTCAGCTTTGGTGTCGGGGGGAAGAGGGCCAGCGAGTCCTGCAGGAGACACGTAAGGCTACGCATCTCGCAGGTCCCTGTCCCTCCTTCACCCTTCCAGGGCCATCTGTCCCCGAGCAAAATTTTAAAATCGTGTTGATGCAATGAAATGGGATGTTCCTTAATGTCCCTATAAATTTTCCTTGTTGCAGCCGAGCCGCCTGAAGAAACTCCAGGAGAACAGGACTCCATCGTGTGGAAAGGGACTGTGGGTACGGGCAGCCGGGGGCCTGCCCTTCCGGGTCTGTCGGTGCGGTCACTGCTGCCGTCACTGCCTGCAGGACAGCGGGTCCTGTGGCGTCTGCCCGTCACCCGCCCTCGTTGTGAGTCAGGTTGGGGAGAGACTCAGGGTTCGGTGGTTGGAACCCGCACGGTGGCCTTGCTCCACTTGAGAGCGGGCCCGCGGGCTGGGGACTCGGGGTGAGGGGCAGTGCACGCCAGGATGCCGGCGGAGCTCGAGCACTTCGTGCCAGGTGGAAGAAGAAGCCGGTCACAAAAGCCACCTCCCCGTGACTGCGTCCATGTGACATGTCCTGAGTCTGAGAGGCTGTGAACTCAGCACTCAGAGCTCCGGCCGTGCCTCGGTCCCAAGGTCAGACACGCTCCTGATTCCAGGAGACTTCCACCCCAGTGGCCCCCGGCACGGCTCGGCCCCCGGGTGGCTGGACTCCCTTCCTGCAGGACCCAGTGGGGCCGTTCCCGCCCGGGGAGCACAGTGGCCCCCACACATCAGCTCGGGGCACCGGAGAGGCGGGGCTCTGGGGACGGGCGTCCTGAGCTCGCTGCGGCCTCCAGAGGTTCCCAGGGCTGCCGCGTTGGACAAGACGGCCACCAAGCCCGGGGACGGGGTGGGGTTGGAGACCCGGACGCACAGGAGGAGCCCAGCCAGGTGAAGACGCAGGCAGGGGCGGGACGTGTGGCCGTGCGGGACGTGATGACCATTGGTAAACTGCATCCTCTAGTTCTTATAAGAAACAGAGGCCCTGAGGGTCGAGATACCCGCCCCGGGGTCCAGCCCACACCAAAGGGAGCTTAGTCACCTGAAATCCCTCGGGATTAGGCAGGAAAAGCAATTTTCAGACTTCAAGAGACCGAGATGCAGGACTGGCTTTATCAGTCAGTGTCACCTGGCGTCCCTGCCAAGTCCCCTGATGGTCAGCATCGCTCCCCTCGCTGCAGAACGGTGAGCGCCAGGGGTGCGGGGCCGAGGGGTCTCTGCACGGGTCACAGAGCTGCTGCCCACCTGCCCCGGGGAAACGAGATTCAGGCTTTTCCCAGGACGTCCCCGGTGCCGTCCCCCCCACAGTCCCAGTGCGTCCAGCCCTTAGACGACCCTCTTCTCCAGAAGAGCTGCAAGTCAGTGGGCGCTCCAGCTTTTCGGTAGAACCTCAGCGCCGTGTGCACAGGACCGGCCCCGGGTGGGGCCAGACTGAGCGAGCAGCTGGCGAACGCACACCTGCTTTCCCCTGACCCGCGCCGAGCAGCAGCAGCAGCGTCTCCCCCTGGCTCCACCGGGAGTGGCCGCAGCTGGCCCGACGGCAGGTGCCGGGAGCCCGGCCGGGTGAGGGCAGCGTTCCTCCCCGAAGGTGCAAAGTCCGGGACTTGACGCCAGGACCAGGAGGCTTGCAGGGCCCTGTCCCTTTGGGCCAGGTTGCGGTGGTCATCCCACAGAGCGGCTGGATGTCCGGTTTGCCTGGGCCAGGCCAGTGTGGCCCTGTGGTCCCAGTCAGTGGCTCACTGTGCCTCTGCCCCTCCAAACACGGCCTGGCGTGCAGCTCAGCGGGTGGATCTCCTGGGAGACCTCGTTCCGGTTTCTGCAGACCTGAGGAGGAACACAAACTCACAGCCATGCACAGCCAAACACACGCAGGGCACACGCAGAGGAAATCGCCACCGCAAGGTCACAGGGTCCCTCGGGGCACACGGGGCCTCCAACCTCGCAGGCATCTAAAGGAATCACCTTCATAGAAAATATATTGGATTTTCTGTGCTTTGGGGGGCCCGGGTCCGGCGCCGGCACTGGGGGTTCTCCAGGCCTCGGCAATTGATGTCGGGTCCCCCTGTCTCCGTTCCGATGGCCGACGCATCACGGAAGTCAGCTCCATCGTTAAAGCCACCTGTCACACAGCCCTGATGGCTGCAGAGGGGCCGGCTTCCAACACAGAAATGCACTTGGACTTGAAACTCGGCCAGGGATTAGAAAGCACAGGCCAGAGGACTTAACGCTTTGACACTCAAACAGGACATCAGCGCGTCTGCGTAGGAAAGTCAGGGCCTTATTGAATCTGATTCATGTCGACTAGGTAACGCCATCCAACATCACTTCTAATAAAAACGAGGACCAGAAACATTTTCCACCCAAACGCCAAGTGATCCTGTGAGGCGGGGCCCAGACAGAACACGGAAACCACTCTGGGCCCCCCACACTGAGGGGATCTAACGCAGGGATGGTGGATTTGTGCATCCGAAGGCCTAAGTGTTTTTAAATTTGTGCCCAGGCAGTCAATTCCAGCGGCAGGCGCACAGCTGGGCTGGGCTGGGCTGACCCGAAGGGTGGTCAGCGATAACATCAGTGAGTGCAGAAGCCATCTTCCCAACTGGCCGTGAACTCAGGGGCTCCGAGGGCGGCCCCCGCACACTCTCACTCCACACGCTTGGTGCCGGGCCTCGGTCGGGGGTCCTGTCCCGGGTTATCAGGGGACTGCTAGTGAGCAATGGCACCTCTCAGGGGTCCTGGCTGGGCTGGTCTGGGAGCACCCGGGTGGCGGGAGTTCAAACTCTGGGCCACCTGCTTCCTTTGCCTTGGAGAGACGCTGACAGGGTCCCCTGGCCTTCTGATCCCCCCCCCACATCCTCCCACAGGCAGATCCTCTTCATGGGGCGCCAGCCGGCGGGAGTCTGGCGTCCCAGGGCGGGGGCGGGGCCCGAGCTGAGAGGAGCAGGCGGAGATCAGCAGGGGGTGAACCACGGGTTTGCAGGGTGGCTTCCACTTCGTACCTCATGGGGTCGTTTCATCTAAAATCAGGAACGAGAAGGGGTCACTCCTGTACCAGAGTTTTTAGAGAAGTTCCTGACAGCACGAGAAAATAAGGTAAAAACCTACGAAAATGAAAAGGGACATGGTGTCATTATTTAGATGTACTCTGGTTGTCTGCGTCCTGAACATTCCACACAAAAAATAATAAACAAAAGTTAGTACACACTCAGCACAGCACTAGATACGAAGTTATAAGTATAAAAAATGAACACAATTACTTTTTATAAATCAACAGTGCTTAAATGTAACTTTTAAGGATATTTATAGCAGCGGTGATAGAGTACAAAGAAACAAACCTAAACGAACTGTATACCCAGCCTCCCAGGAGATGAAGTGAGCATCTTTATCGAGAAACAGAAATATATTAAAAAGTAATCCATATTTATGGTGAGGAAGGCTCAATATTTAAAGATGTCAGGTCTGCGGCACTGAGATTCAGCGGAAATGCCAGCGCTGACGACTGCAGAAATGAAGAGATAATTCTAACATTTATACGGGAGGGCCGAGGACAAGAGCAGCCGGGGTGATCCCAAGGCCGGCGTCTGGGGTCAGAAACCCGCACTCCCGGCCCGGGGGTGGTGTCCGGAAGGACGGGACCAGGGCGGAGAGCGAGGGAGCGGAATCCAGACCCAGGGCACCACTGGAGCGGGGCGGGGCTGCCCCCGCGACTCCGCCAGAATCCAGGGGCCGGGCTGCGTGTGCCTCAGGGGGGCTGTTTGTCCATGGGGACCCCCCTGCCCCGGAAAAAGGAAAAGAAAGCAGAAATTGCATCCTACTTCACAATGTCAAAAACATCCGTTAGCCTTTTAAAGAATTAAAAGAAGCATATAGCTATGAATATTTTAAAAGAGAAAAAAGACTGTAAGATCTCACGAACTGCTTTAAAAAGACACAAAAGCACCAACCATAAAGCGTCTTGGAAGTAAAAACCTTTGTTTATGAAATGACACAGCTAAAAATAAGAGAAATGCCACAAATGCAGTAATTTATAATGCAGCTCATGTTGAACGCATCAGTTTCCAGAAAAACGATCGGCTATAAATTCATAGGAAAAAGATGTGCCAACCAAGGAATATTGGGGAGAATACATAAAAGCACACCTCACAAAATGGGATAGATTAATAGCTAGTAAACATTTTAAACGAGGCAAATTTATTATTGATGGAGGGCAAATTAAAATCACATGGAGGCGAATTTTGCCCGGGAGGGAGAGCGCTACAAGTTAAGCAGGCGGACAACACCTGCTGTGGGAGAAGGAGGGGAACGGAGGGAACCTTCGCCCCCAGCCGGCGGGGCGTGTGCCTTGGTCCATGAGGGTGGGAAGCAGGACGTCGGTTCTCAGCAGTGTGACAGGGGAGCCCGCCCGGCGACCCACAGTCCCACAGGGGCAGGACGCAGCCGCACCAGCCGGGGACCTTTGAGGATGAAAGACGGGTCGGGAGGGGGCGCAGACAGACTGTGGGGGTGCCCCATGTGCCATGCTGCTAGCAACACGGGCCCCACCCTGGAAAAATGAAGCCCCTGTGTGCCTCCACAAGGGGGCGCACTCGTCAGCGTGGGGGGAGTGGGTCTGAAATCCTGCTCGGAGGAGGCCACGGGGCGCGGCTAGAGAGAGAATGGATGCCACGTGACTCAGTGGCCGCTGAAAACCGCGAGACCCGTGTTCCAGGGACAACCCCACACAGAGTGCAGCGTGGGCTGGCCGGAAAGTCCACAGGAGTTTTTCCCATAAACTAAGGACACGTTCCATTTTCACCAATAACCTCACTGATTTGGATCCTTGGATTACGTCGGCCAGTTCCCGGGTGGGAGAGGGCTGGTCCGCCCGGCTGCGAGCGGCGTCCAGCGAGGAATCCCAGGCACCGAACCTCACGAACCGCTTCCGGCGAGTTCCACCGGTCACAGCACCTTCTCCACACACCGCGCAAACCTTTCTTTGTCTTTCGTGTTTCAGTTGGGTCTTACCTTTCTTCAAATAATAAAGCGTGTTCTGCCGAGATGTTGTGTGTTTCCTTCTGTCTCCTTCAATATTAAAACGGCTACACAGAAGCTCCCTGATTTCCATGAGCTTCTATTACACGTGTGCTGTTGTGACAGCTGTCACAACACGATGTAACTGAGCTGTTTCGGAGGAAGTAAGAGACGACTCAGCGCTCCTGGAGCCGCGCCGCGGGGCAGCCTGCGGTGAAAAGGAAAGTCTGAGGCAACGGCGCTGTTCACCCTTGACAGACAGACAGACAGACAGACGGCCAGAGCACAGGAAGGTCACACAGAGACATGCAGCCTCAGGAAGGCGTTTTTTATTTTTTAAATATTTTATTTACTTATTTTTAGAGAGAGGGGAAGGGGGGGAGAGAGGGAGAGAAACATCAGTGTGTGGTTGCCTCTCTCACGCCCCCTACTGGGGACCTGGCCTGCAACCCAGGCCTGTGCCCTGACTGGGAATTGAACCGGCAACCCTTTGGTTCACAGGCCTGTGCTCAGTCCACTGAGCCTCACCAGCCAGGGGTAGAAGGCGCTTTTTAATAAGAAAAACACAATACCCTGGGAGCAGAGCCGGCAACACTGGGTGACAACAGAGAGATGGGCGGACAGGCGCGGGGAGAGAAGCCCGCTAAAGCCCTTCCTTCCTGCTGGGGTCGCACCAGTGCCCCTGGCTCACCCTGCTGAGGGTGCTTGCCTCTCCACCAGGGGGCCGAGCTGCCCACCTCGGGTGACTCCGAGGGTCTTTACAGAAGAGTCCTCCAGACTCCCGGACGTTCTTAACCTGGGGACGTGAGCGGCACTCACCAGGCTCCAAGGGTTTCTCCTGCCTGACCCGCCCCTGTGCCCCCATCCCCCAGTGGGTCACAGTTTGATGGGAGGGTCCTGCCAGGAGGTCACAGGTGCACCTGGGCAGGTGCGTCATTCCCCGTGACATCCCCTCCCCCCTCGGGGAGGAGCCTGCGCCACAGGCGGCCCCATCTGAGAAGGCGGAGCCTTGCACGGGACAGAGCCGTCCCTGGGGCAGAGAGGCAGCTGTTTCTCACGAGACTGTGCCTTTTGGCAGTGCGAACGTGTCCAGGAAATGCGCCTGTGTCTGCCAAGTGTATGAGACGTAAGTGTGACTCCAAAGCTTGCTTCCGACTCGAGCTGTGGGTTTCCATCGCTCTGCGGTTCCTCCCCGGAGCCGTGTCTGGGAGTCGCCCCGCAGGAGCCCACGGTCGGACGGCTGTGGGAGAGAAAGTGCCGGAGCAAAGCCCCCCACGCCTCGGTGGCCTCCCTCCCCGTCCCCGGCCTGGCTCCCAAGTGATCGTCCACCTGCCTCGCTCCCTCCTGAGGGGCAGCCGAGCTCCTGGGCTCCCGGGAGGGTCAGGGCTGGGCCCTGAGAAGGTGCGTGGGCCGTGGGCTGTGCAAACAGCCCCTCTGTCCCCCACGAGTGCAAACTGGCCAAGAAAACGTCCTCACTGTTTTAGGAGCTGATGGTTCACGGCTCCTGGGAGACACCGGGTAAGCTCCGGGCGACGAGGACAGTGAACCGGACAGAGAGCAGGGGCACGAGGGGACGCTCGGCCATCCTGTTCAACTGACTTCAGGTGTGGCTTCCTGATCACAGACGCCTGGTGAGCAGGGAAGGCCCTGGCCTGAGGTCCTGGCCACAGACTGGCGTGGGGGGTGGGGCAGCGAGGGTGCAGCAGGAACGGGGAGCGGGGCGGAGCCACTTGGAGTTCAGGTCTGCAGGCTGACCCTCCCCGGCCAGCGAGGCCCTCCTCCGCTGCCCTACCCACGGCTCCCGGGCCCCCAGGTCCCCACCCTGCCCAGCCCAGCCCCTGCTGGGTCCTTGCTGGTCTCTGCAGTGGTCAGGGATCCCTGCGGTCACATGGGCACCCTCATTTCCCGAGACGAGAGCGCACGCCGTGTGTGCTCACTGAGTGTGAGCGGCCTGTCCGGCGCCGACAGACTCGGGGGGGCGTGGGCACCCTCCCCGCCCCCTGGACCCAGGACGGGCAGTAGCTGTCACAAGCCCTCCGTCCAGGGACACCAGGCCCCCCAGCAGGTGCCGAGTCTGTCCCTCTGCTGTCCCTCCCTCCTCCTCCTCCACACGCCCTCTCCTCTCGGCCTCCGTACCCACACCAGTCTGTCCCGTCCTCCCTTACCCGGCTCCCACCCCGCTCATCCTCAACCCGGGGGCCTTGAGTGGGGACGTCCCGGCTCGGAGCCCTCCAGTGACATCCTGGGGACGTCTCGTCCAGCTACATGTCCTTAGGGCCACTGACCTGACCAGACGCAGTGCGGAGTCTGAGTCTGCAGGCGCCTGTCTCCCACCCCACCCCACCCTCTTCCCGTGGACACCCCCCCGGGCAACCCGCAGATGCAGGGCCAGTGAGCGTCTCAGTTGCCATTTGCGTGGCGCCAGGCTCTCGACAACCCTCCCCCCGACTTGCTTCTCTCCCCTGTACCCTCTCCCCCACCCCCTGATTTCCTGGCTCTGTACTCAGCGAACGGTTCTTTCCTTTCTCGGGCCGACGTCCTGGGGATGCCACTGAGTCCCCTCTCACTGTCCCTCCACACCCTGGACCCCTGAGCCACGCACCACCTCCAGCTCGGGACCCCCCTGAGCCCCACGGCTTCACCCACGACCCCTCCTGTGTCCTCCGGCTGTTGTCCCTGGAGCCACCACGAGGCCTCGCTCATCCGTCGTGGCTGCAAGGACAAGGGGCCCAGGCCGGGCGCTGCAAATGGCAGACGCTGATGCTCGTAGTTCCAGAGGCCGCGAGTCTGAGATCAGGGCATACCCGAGGTCGGTCAGGCCCTCTGCAGGGACACCACGTCCCCTGTGTCCCCACGTGGTGGGAGGGGCTGGGGGGCTCGGTGGGGGGCAGAATTTCAGAGGCAGGAAAGAGGACGGGAGGGGAGTCGGAGCAACGGCTGGCCCCTCTTGTGCCCACACCGCCCCGACCCCACACCCAACCCTGTCTGCACTAAGCAGCTTTGCTGTCGGTTTGACCTGTGGATTTGCTGAGTTTCTCCGGTGGCGGCGGCACACCCGGGACCATGTCCACAAGGCGCGTGCACTCCCAGTGTCCCCGGTCACCGTGGGCCCTGCACCCACCCGGCACCGTCTGCGTGAGCCAAGGCCTGGCGGCCCCCTCTGGTCTCTAACAACAGCTGAGTGGGGAAACCCAGGGACAGGTGTCCCTGAGTGCCCGGTGACCCCACGCTTTGTCATGTGGGTGCTCACGTCAGCTCCCTGTTGGCCTCGGGCCTGTGCTGTCGGCCTTCCCCGCAGACCGGACCCGGGGCACCAGGAGTTTGCTCCCCGGGGCCCGGACGATGCGGGGGGCACCTCGGAAACCCCGGGCAGGGACGGAGACCGGCGCCGCGTCCACACTCAGGAGGCCGTCGGGGACGGGTGGGGCCACGGCGGGCCCGTCAGAGCTGGAGAAGGCCTGGCACACGGGGCCGGGGACAGTGTGACAGGTGCACAGTGGGCGAGGCTGCCCGGGGGCTGGGTGGACGGGGGCAGAGGCTCACAACCCCCACCCCCTGGGCACGGCGTGGCACACACGGGGTGAGCTGTTCCCGGGTGACCGGGTTAAGGCAGCTCCTGAGGAAGTGGGTGTGGAATCTGAGCAAGGACATGATGCCTCGTGGCGACAGCGTCCATCTACCGGGGCAAATGTACGGGGCCGTAGTGTCACCTTTGAAGTGACAGGCTGCACGGTGGCCCGGGGGAAGCGTGGCGGGTGTCCCCGCCTGGCCTCTGCTTTGTGGGCGTGGAGGACAAGCAGAGGCGGGCGTCCCCGTGGGCCACCTCACTGCCAGCGCCCGCGGGGACTCTGCTGCTTCTCGGGAAGGAGACTCTGAGGAGTCCCCTCCTCCCACACAGGCGGGCCCGGTCCAGGTCCAGCCCAGCGGAACCTCGGCCGCTTCCTTCGGGCTGACCGCCGAGGTCACCCCTCGATGGCTCCAGGCTGCCCCTGCCTGCAGTGCGCGGTCACACCCCGGCCGAGGGCTGGGAACCGAGTGGGGGGCTGGGGTTCCCCCCGAACCACAACCACCCACATGTTCCCACCCCGACGCTGTTGTGTGCGGTTTCCATGGAAACCTCCTCCCCCACGGTACCCCCACCACCGCTCCCTGGTTTTAAGTTTAATTCTGTAAAAAACATGCAATTCGGTTGGCAGGAGTTTCAGATTTAAATATAGAGATTGGATTAACCGGGCGTTGAATCCGTGTTGGAATCCATATCGCACGCAGGAGGTGAGGGAAACCTGACGGTGTTGTGGAATGTGGTGGAAACAGGGGGGCTCGCCCCCCGTCAGGCAGCGCCCCCCCCCCCGGCCCGGTTCGGGGGTTTGCTAACTCGTGCGCTGGGATGTCTCCCAGGGAGGAGGCCGTGCTCGTGCTTTCTCAGCCGAGACTCTGGGTTCCGCTCCCACAATTCATCTTTCTGCTTCTCTGCGTGGCCGGGTGCCGCACCCAGGGGTGGGCCGCTGAGCGGTGCGAACTTGGCCTCGGCCCCCTGAAGCCGTGCGCCCCGAGTTCCCACTGCGGAGACCTGCGGCCTCCACGGCAGTGCCCGGCCACAGCCGGCCCATCCTCCCCGACACAGAGCCCCGGTCCTGAGAGCGAGGCCATCTGCCGTTGGCGACCGTGGGCCCAGGCGTGGGCCAGCCGGGACTGGAGCATCACCCAGCCGAGCTCAGGCTGATCGTGAACCCACAAAACGGAGCGGAAGAAAGGGTTGCGGCTTTCCGATGTCGCATGTCGAGGTGTCTGGGGCACAGCAAGGGCTGGCTGCTCTGCCACCTGACGGTCTGCGTCCTCTTGGCTTGTCAATGTGGGGCAACGCGGGCTCCTGTGGGCCCTCGGGTGAGGCTCGGGGAGGGGCCCACGGGGTTCGGATTCTACAGCCTCCCAGGCACCGCTGCCCCATCTCTCCCCGGAAGCCCTGCGTTCACAGGGGTCCTCCGAGCCCCACCCTCCCATGCCCCAGTTATGGGGGTCCCCGCAGCCTCCCAGGCCTCCAGACCGGCTGGGACGCCAAGGAAACTGGGACGCAGCCGGCTCCGTGCGTTGTTCGCACAGCGATCACATCATCTGTCCAGGCCACGGGGCCACCACTGAGCAGCCCAAAGGTGCCGAGGACACCCTGAGACGGCAGTTACACACACGTGTGCCCACGTGTTCCACACGTACTAGGGCCTTCGTGTGTGGTGGGAGAAATGGCAGTGTCCCTGGCTGCTGGCGGCAACCCCCAGCGGGAACCCCAGCCGGGGCTGGCAGAGCCTGCTGGCCGCGCTGTCCCTGGGCGTGGCCTCCAAGGGGCTGGCTGGGCCTCAGTGTGAGGGCCCCTGGAAACCTGTCAACAACCACCACTGACTTTGAAGACCTCTCCCATCTGTGACCTCACGGGGCCTCCCCCACAACCCTTCGGGGCAGGTGGCGTGGCTCTGCTTCAAAGATGCGACACCCAGGTTCAGAAGGACAAATCCCCGCCCTGGACGGGAGATGGGACGGGGAACTGGCTGGGTGCTGGGCCGAACGCAGAGACGAGCCGCCCCGGTCCGTCCGCGGGCCTGCCCCCTTCCACGTGACCCCCGGTCTGACTTCTGTCCCAAGGTGCCCGGAAGTCTCCCACCGAGAATTCCCACGTCTGTCCCCTGGAAACAACCGTTTCCCATTGTACGAAGTGCTCAGGGTCTGCACCGGGGGCTGGAAAACGCTGGGAAAGTGGGTCCCTGGAAGCCCAGACGCCTGGTCAGGTGACGTGCAGGGGCCACCCCGGCCGTCCGCCAGGGGAGCCCTGCCCACGGACGCGTCTGCCAGGACGGCGAACGCCGTGGCGAGAAAACACCCCGAGCGACTCTGTAGCACGGTCCCCACAGTGTGCAAGTCTGCACCAGCCGCCAAACGCTGGAGCACGTCCCTCGCCAACCTCTCGGGACGGCCCCAGACTCGCCACACGCACTGTGCCCACGCGGGCGGCCGAGTGGCCGGGCGTTCAGGCCCCGGCTTCCTCTCGCCCCTCCAGCTCCCAGCAGCACCACCTGGGCTGCAGGGCAGGGGGGCCACCTCCCCCCACTTTGCTTCACGGCTGTGGACCTACTGTGCGTCTGCGGTGGTGCAATGCCAACTGGCACGTCTGGGGTCCTTGCTGGCTCTGCCTGCTGAGCTGATAGAATGTGGAGGAAACGACCTTCTGAGGTTGGGAGGCGGGTCGCAGGCAGTGCTCCTGTGTCTCCGCGTTCTGGGCACGCCCCTGGGGCCCATCTGCTCTGACGGGGAAGCCCAGGCTGCCCCGCCCCCGGCTCGTGCGGGTCAGCCACCAACTGCGCTCCCAGACCAGAGCGTCCACTCCCATCTGAGGGTGCACCTCTGTGCCCACACCACGAGGCCGCCGTGGAGGCGGTGGGGGGCTGTGGCTGGGTGTGCAGCGTCGGCAAAGAGAGCGAAAGGGGCCCCACAGGGCGTCGGGGGTCCAGAGGTTCTCTCTTCTGGGGCCCTCGCGGAGGAACGAAGCCACACCCACGGAGCCCTGCGGACAGAAGTGGCTGGGCCACCCAGCCCGGGCCACCCTCCCTCCAGGGACGCTCCTCACCCACTTCCAGATGGAAACTAAAATCCATCCCGTTCCTCACCCGAAAGGGGAAACGAGACGCAGAAGGCACGAGGCCGTGGACAGCAGGTGGGACGTGGCACCCAGGACGCCGTGTGAGACGGTGGAGCTGTCAGATGGTGGAATGGGGGACCCTCGGGTGCTTCACGGCCTCTGCCCCCGTCAGATGGTGAGGGTGGGCGTCGCTGTTAAAACGGTGTAAACGGTCGGACCTCACTTGCGTGTTGTCCCCAAATCCGGGAAGTAAAGGCGCGTGTGGTTCTCTGTGAAATCCTGGACGGTTCTAGCTCAGGGGCAGATCATTTTGGACAAATAAAACTCACACCCAGCCAGCAAACGTTTCTCCATCCAGATGAGGGGAGCGGCGACCAGCTGCCCTGCCGTGCCCCGGGCACCCAGTCCGAACCGAGCCCGCACCTGCCGAGGGGAGGTGCTTCCCAGTAAAAGAGCCTCCAGTGTCTGATGTCGAGCTTAGTAAACGTGCCTGGTGTGAGAGGAGAGCCAGCTGGACGACACGTGAACAGCTTGTGTGGGAGGTTCCGTGACATCAGCTGCTCGTGGACCCGGGGACTGGCCCAGAGGTCCCAGGTGAACTCAGGGGAGCCCAGTGGCCTCCATGGGGGGCCGACCTGAAAGGGGACAGGGTGTGAAGCCCGCACCTGGACACGGTCGAGGACTGTCTCTGGAGCAAGGGGCCGTCCTGACGTCTCCGCAGCTCAGGTGCACATGACCCCACACTTGGTGTGAGCCCACAGCCCAGCCACACACAGACACTCATGCACACATATACACGTGTACACATGGTCACACGTGCACTCACACATGGACACCCCACACATATACCCTCACACTCTTGCACACTCAGGCACTGCCACACTCAGACACCCTCACACTCACAGAGTCACGAACTCTGTGAGGTCCGGCACAGGCGTGGGCCGGGAACCTTCCGGCAGAGACGTCACACCCTCTGGGGCAGGTCCCGGCCTCCGATCGGGCGGTGGAGGTGACCGGAGAGCAGCCTGCATTCCGCGTCGGCCCCCGCGCTTGCCTCTGTCCTGCGTCTCAGCAGGAAGGGAACAGTGTGGGTTTCCGGTCGTCCTCGCCCGGAGACACACCGCTGCGCCCCAGTGCCCCCCACCCCGCACAGTCTCGGCTGCGCCCCGGGCGGGTCTCCGCCGCTCTCTGGCGAGGCCTCACTGCAAGTCCGCTGAGCAGACCACGCACAGGGCCCCGTGACAGCGGAGGATCTGGCCAAAGCCACAGAGTCACGAACTTGGCTGGCGTGGGTCCAGACTCGGCCAACATGTGACTGTTTTTAGACTGATAATAATATCGAAGTTCAAACCAGAAAGGAGAGGAATTAGAGCTGAGACTCATGCCCACGCTTTCCGAATATACGGTGTCACTCCTAACACGTAAATCATCTTCGTGGGAACTCGGGGGGTTCCTTCCGACAGTGGCCCCTTGGCGTCCTCCTGGCTGGGGCCTCACTCGCCCCTCTGGGCAGCGGGGTGGGGTGCTGGTGGGCTGTGAGCATGCTCAGAGTATGTGACCCGGGATCTCAGGACAGCTGTGTCCCCTCCTGGCTTTACCCTTGGTCCCACTGGACATGGCAGTAGCCTCGGGGCAGGTTTCATTGCCATGTTCGCAAATGGGAGGGGGAGGCCCGGAATCACACCCGGGCGACTGAAGGAGCTGGGCGTGTGCTCACACCTGGCCGGTCTGTGTCATTCTCCCCACCCCCAGCCGCTCGACTCCCAGGTCATGCTCCCTGTGAACACAGACGCGTCACCAAGGAGCTGAGTGTTTCCTGCAAGTGAGGCATGGAAGCTTCTGGAAGGCCAGGACGTGGACAGCATCCACCACCCGTTCCCCAGCTGAGCTTGGAGCCCTCGGCCAGCTCCGAATGCGCATCTGCTGTGTGCGTCTTGCCCTCGCCATGTCCCCCATTGCTGTCCTTCCTTCCAAGAACTCCGTGACCATCTTGTCAGCAGGCATGAGTGACCTCCTCCATCCCCCCCGATGCCACGCACCGGCGCGGATCCCAGGCGCAGCCTGAGCTTCAGGAGATCGCGCAAGGCGGGCAGGGTGGTGAGGGACTCGAGCACCACAGAGGTCACGGCCCCTGAGCGGCTCCCCGCGGCCGGCACCCTCGGCCTGAGCAGCGGCCGCGGGGCTCAGCTCCTGTCACGGCCTGCCCGGACTGTCACCCCGAGCTTCTCAGCTGGTCCCTCGCCACCCAGGTCTCTTACGTTTTATTCTAGCATGTGTGAAGCTTCAACGTTTATATTTAGGTCTATTGATCCATTCGGAGTTTATTTTCATGTGTGGTGAGAAGGAAGGGTCTAAGTTGATGTCTTTTCTTTCCTGTGGCATATGCAGACCGATATTTCTAGCACCGTTTGCCCGAAAACAGGCGGCTGCTCTTTCCATTAGGAGGTGGAGGGGCTTCCTGGGGGCCGTTCTCATGAAGGGCTGGAGCCTGGGGCCTGGTAACTGGAATGTCCTCTGGGCCGGTTCCTCCTGGGGCCCCCTCCCCCGACTCGGGGGGCTGGCCGGCCGGTGACCTGTGTGCCCCCTGTTTGCCGAAGCGCCAGGGGTCCCTGTCTCCACCATCCACGACCTCCCCCCATGCCTGTCTGTGTCCAAGTGTCCACTTTTTCAAGGGACACTGGATCAGAGCCCACCCTCATACCCTCACTTAGCTAATCATCGCTGCTGTGACCGCATTTCCAAATAAGGCCGTGTCCTGAGGTCCTGGGGGTGAGGACTCAGCATGAGAACTGGGGGACACGATGTGACCATCAAGAGCTACAGTGGGGAGAAGGGGCACCCTCAGTAGCAGGAGAGACTCCTGGGGTCAGAAATGCAAGTCTGCCGACCAGCTGCGCCTCGTCCCCAGAGACCTGCTGGTGGGGACTGTCCCCGCCGCCCCTGAGTCAGCCCATGGGAAGCCCCAGGAGGCCCTCCTGGGCCAGACACGCCTGGGACCTTCGGGCCCACTGGCAGCCAATCTCGTCTGCCTGCTTGTTTGCGCACCGTGACTGTGCCGGTTGGGGGGTCCCACGCCTCCAGCTAAGGCCGGCCCCTCATGGCCGCCTGGCTGACTCTGCCGTGCAGCTCTGCCCGCCGAGGGCTCGCAGACCAGGCCCGTGGGGTCTGCACGTACACCTGAGTGCAGCCGGGCAGGGGCCTCCGGGCAGCCCCTCACACCAGCCCCTGGGAAGCTCGCTGCGTGGGTTGTAATTAAACGTTTGAAGTGCGGCACTGGAGACTGGGGGCAGCGTGCTCTCGGGGGCACCTTTTCACAAACTGGAGAAAAGACGGAAAGCAGGTGCGAAGCCGGTCTTCTCGCTCCCCCTCTCAGGGCCTGTGTGACGAGACCGCTGTGACCAGGCCGTGTGGGAGAAAGTCTGCCCCATCCGTGAGTGCGGGCCGTCTGTGAGCCTGGGGCTGGGCGGTTCTGAGGGGCCCGGGGTCGGCCACGTTCTCCTATGACAGTCAGGACGGAGAGGGGTCCGCGGCTAGTCCAAACCACTAGCTCACCACAGCCGGGCGGGGCCAGGACCCCCACTCCTCTGCCCTCCCTCCTCGGGTCAGTCTGAAGGTTCGCCGAAGGTCCCGCCGATCTGGTCTGCGTGCAACCTGGGGACCGTCCAGTCCAGCCACATCCATTCAGTCGTCCATCCACCTAGTCAGCCCTTCACCCATTCACTTATCCATCCATCCATGTACTCCATCCATCCATCTACTCCATCCATCCGTCCATCTGTCCATCCACCCACCCATCCGCCCAACCATCCATTCATCCATTCACTTATCTGTCCATCCATCCGTTCATCCGACTATCTGTCCACTCAGGACGTGCCTTTCGAGGTCCTCGATGCCTGCAGCACAGAGGGCCAGAGGTGTCCCCAGGGACAATGCAGGCACTGCCCTCTGCCAGGAAACACAGGCGGACACAGGAAGCAGGGCCACCGATGCTGCGTCAGCGACGTCAGGACTAGAGAACAGGAGGGGGCGGCGGAACCCGGGGGCAGCGAGCTGACCGCCCGTCTCCGTCAACTGTTCCCGGCACAGCCTGCAGCGGCGACACCTCCCGATTGAGCGTCTTCTTATCGGAACTGCTGCCAGCCCAGCTCCAGGTTTCGCTCCCCGGTGCTGGTTCTCCAAGGCCACAGAGGGTGGGACGGTTCCTGTGTCCTGCGCCAGGTCCCCAGGGAGCCGTCTCGGCCCACGTTGGCGCCTGCAGACTCACGTACATGGCAGGTGTTCAGGGTGCACTCGCTGGGTGCCCCTCGGTCAGACCTGGCGCCAACTGCCCACTGAACTCAGGCCAGTGAGACCCAGGCCTGGGGTCGGAGTTGGCAGGGTCTCAGGAGAAATGATCGCAGTGTGACCGCGCAGGCTGCAGGCCCACGGATGCGACCAACCCCAGTATGCTCACCGCGACAGCCTCCGGTCGGCCTCCGGGGGCGCCCTCGCCACGCTGCCTGGTGCAAGGGCGGAGGGTGGGAGCGGGCAGAGGGTCTCTCCACAGCTGGAGTCCAGGACACAGCCCGGCAGCCGTGGGGGCGGAGGGTGAGCAAAGGGTGACAAACCCACTGGATGTTGTGCTTGTCCTGACGCTCAGAGGGCGCGTGCACACCACCAACGGGAGTGCGTGCAACAACACACCTCAGCCTTCACTCACACACGTGTGCACACACACAGCCGGTGAGTGAACACCCACACACAAACGCACAGGAGCACAACATATACTCACGCGTGAATGTGCATGCGTGCATGCACCCACACCCACAGTTGCTCATGCAATAAACACACCGGTGAATGCACACACTATACATATACTGACACACATGCTCACCTGTGCACACACATGTGCACACATGTACTCAACTTGCACACTCAGCTGCTCAGACACACACACACACAAACACACTGAACTCCGGGTCCCCCGGGGGAAGGGCGTCCGCTGTCAGCATGGGCGACGGGCCCAGTCTGGCCTGGAGTCAGGAGGCCTGTGAGCCCGGTCACACCCGTCCCCTCCACGACGCCTGCTCCGCCGCCCGTGCAGGTGTGTGGTGTGCCTGCCAGCTCACCCCGGTTTGCCACGGCGTAAACCATCCCCCGTGTGCTCAGCCGCCACGGGGCCTGGGAGCAGGGCAAAGTCACAACCGGTGACATTTCGGGAACTGCAAAAGGAAATGGGGTGAAGGTGGGAACGTGAGACGCTTTAATTTGCTCTTTTTATAGTGAGCCGTGATCTTAGAGACGTTCTAGGGGAGCCGTCTGATTAGTGAGGCGAGGCGGGGGGTGGGGGGCGTCCAGCGGGGGTGGAGGAGGGGACGATGGAAGGAGAGGGAGCCCCTCCCTCCTGGCTCCCGTCTTCCCTCCCCGCCCTGACTGGCCCCGCGCCACGCGGCCCCCTGGTCAGCGTGCAAACTGCGTGAAGCCAGCCGAGTGCCCAGTCCTCTCCCTCCTTCGGAAAACGGCCCGACCCCTGCACTGAGCGGGAAGGGACTCTCCAGCCTCCCACAGACGACGGGGGTGGAATCCAACCAACTGGGCGTGAGATCATCTTGGATCCACCCCAGGTCGGCCTTGGGGAAGAGAAGGTTCTGGAATAAACACAAGATTGCGTTCTTGCCACTGGAGGTTGCTGCGGACCTGGCCCAGTGGCCTCTGGAGGGAGGGCGGGCACCGCTGGCTGCCCGGCCTGGACTCGGAGACGCGTGGCTGGTCCCCAGGCGCTGCCCGGCTGCCCAGGGCCCCCTGAGTGTGCGGCTTTGGCAACGACAGAAAGGGGACCGTGGTTATTATTCATGTTGTGTGCTGAGGAATCTCTATAAAGTTTTACAGCCGAAAGTGTAAAAGGGTTTTTTATAGGCTTAACACTCTCCCTCTCCGGTCCCCTGGAGTCCGTCTTCTCTCTCCTGCCTTCGGGGGTTGGGCGGGGGCGGGGGAAGCCGCCGCCACGTCCCCACAGGCCGCGGGGCCACCATCCTGCCGAGCCCACCGCCCCTTGGTCTCGTCCTTCACGAGCTCAGTCCTGGCCCCCCCGGCCCCCACGGGCCGCCCCAGCTTCGGCCGCCCCCCACGGTGCTTTCTGAGGCCCGGCAGGGTGGGGACACCGAGCACACACGGTGCTGAGAGCAGAGGGCAGCTGACCTCAGGGAGACGGGGGAGGGAGGGGGACAGGTCAGGCCGCCCAGCGGGCAGGTGTGGCCCAGGGCCCGGAGCAGGAAGTCCCTGGTGACTGCGTCATAAATGCGAGCACCCTCCCTCCTGCTGCGCAAGGGCAGGGCGGAGAGGGTGAAGCCCCGGGAGAGGCTGAGAGGCAGCGAGGACGGCGACGCTCCCCGTGGGGTGGCCGGGCCCTGCTGGGACGCGGGAGCCAGGAGCACCGTGCGAGGGAAAGCTGTCCCGGCCTGGGGCCGGCCTGGTCCTCGTCCCGGGCCAGCGGGGACTGGAAAGTTGAAGGGAGGCGTGCAGGACGAGGGCTGGGGACAGGGTGGGGACAGGGTCGGGCAGTGGGGGAGCACGGGGGCGGCCACGGGCAGGGCAGTGACGGGCAGGCCTCTTCTGCCGGGAGCAGGGGCTGAGCTGAGATTTGGGGAAGCGGGGTGCTGCTGAGGGCTCAGAGTGGGGTGGGAGGCGTCATCTCACCTCTTGTCTTACACATCGGCCTGGCTGCCGGGCAGGAAGCAGCAAGGCGGGCGGGCGGGCGGGGTGGGTGAACTCAGGGCCGCGCCACTGTGGGCGAGGGGGCAGGGCGGCGGCTGAGGACCGAGGGAAGGGCCCCGCAGGACGCCTGCCGGCGCACAGCACTCAGCCACGGCTGCCTCCTGCCCCTCAGGCCCACAGGCGGCCCGGCTGCCAAGCCGGTCTGGCTGGCTGAGGGGCACCGTCAGACCCCTGTCCCCAGGGGGGTCTCCCACGAGTAGAGTCAGGCAGCTCCACAGTGGTTCTGTGACCGAGACACGCAGCTCCGGCTGGGGGGTCCCAGGGACAGATGGTGCCCAGAGAGGGCGACCACAGCAGCCCAGTCGCAACCTTCTCGTGTGCACTGCCGCTGCCACCGTGTCCGTGCAGCCCGTCTGCGTCCCTCCGTCAGGCCAGGAAGGGTCCCCACAGTGGGGAGGGGAGCCGGGGCCGCCCCAGAGCAGCCCGGGCTCCACACGGGGCCCCTCCCTCGGGGCTGCTGTGACTCTGCCCGACACCTTTGCGGGAAACGTGGAGAGATTTGCAGCTCCCCCCCCCACGAGGAAAGGGCGTGGGGGTCACGGAGGAAGCCGAGCAGTCTGAAAATCGGTGGCGGGGCTCCAGCAGAGAACCGGGGCTCCGACAAACCGCACCGTGACCCTGGAGGCCCGGGCCAGACGTCACGGCTGACACCCGGCAGTGACAGGGGAGTCCCGGAGGCAGCGTGGACAGGGTCCCTCCAGGCAGCCCAGCCGGGCCCCAGCACCAGGCGCGATCAGAGGGAGGGAGAGGGGAGCTGTGTTCTCGGAAACGAAGCCCGCCCGCAAGGGGGTCTCGCCTCCTCTTCTCTCAGCGAGGGAGGGCGGGGGCACCAGGACGCGTTTCTGAAGGTCCCAGCAGCGGCTGGGCAGCTCGGCCTACCAGGAGAGACGCTGCATGTAGCCAGAAGACTGCAAGCCCTCCCCGCCCGGCGCCCAGCCCCACGGGCTCCCCGGACGGCAGGCGTCGGCAGCAAAGTTCCGACAGAGGCTCGGTCTGGGAGAAGCTCTGGGTGAACCCACAGAGAACGAGGAGGCTGTGGCACAGGGCGCGTCGGCTCTGAACACAGCCCGGCCCCGGCCAGGCACCCTGTGCGGCGCACCGAAGCCGGCGCCCTCGGGGCCTGTGGCCAGATCCACCAGGTCCGGCTTCATGTCCCGCCTGCTGTGGCGCAGTGGACCGAGCGCAGGCCTGCAAACCGCAGGGTCGTGGGTTCGATTCCCAGTCAGGGCATGTGCCTGGGTTGCGGGCCAGGTCCCAGCAGGGGATGCATGAAAGGCAACCATTCATTGATGTTTCTCTCCTTCTCTCCTTCCCCTCTAAAGATAAATAAATAAAATCTTTGAAAAAAACCTCTAAGAACGAATCAAAGGGGAATAATAGAAATCAAAACCATTTTCGCAGAAACAAAGAAATGCCTTGGACGAGCCTCCAGGGTCGCACGGACGCGGTTGCAGAGGAAGCGCTGACCTTGCAGGTGAGTGGACAAGGTCTCACAGAGGGACATGCGCAGAGAGAGGGAGGGTGTGAGAAGATGGGGACGTGCACGAGGACTGGGACAGGACCGCCGAGGAAGCCACATACCACACGGGTAAGAGAAAAGGGAGACGGAGACTGTGAAATATTTAAAGTAATTGTGGCTGCAAATTTTCCAAAGTTAGTAACAGACACCGGACCACAGGTCCGGGAGCTCACCGAACCCGGAACAGGACAAACCCCAGAAACGCACACTGACACGTGTCCCGGTCGAAGCACAGGAAACCCTGCGCACGGAGGACATCACAAAAGACACCACAGGGGAGAAAACCTTCAAGCTTTACGAGAACCCAGAAAATGCCCCTCACTTCTCGTCAGGAACGACGCCAGTGCAGAGACCGGAGTCCCTTACTCCAAGTGCAGAGAGGAAGCCGGCGGTACAGACGCCTGTCCGCAGAAGACCTGCCCCGCGGGGGAGGGTCGAAGACGTCCGTGGCCGAGAGGGACAGCCACACGGGTCAGCCGTCCGGACCTGCGTGCCGAGATGAAGAGCGTCCGAGAGAAAATAAAGCTCGAATCTCTGCTTTCACTTACTCTTCACTCATTGAAGAGACGACTGTCAGAAGGAGTGATAAGGACAATTGTTTGGTGGCTGTAACCGAGACACATGGGGGGGGCGACATGGTGGGGTGAGGGACGGGGGGGGAAGATGCGGGGGCCCCTCCTCCGCTGCGAGGAGTCCCCGTTATCTGTCGGGTGACAACATCGCAGTTTGAAGGTGAACTTGGGTCCGCCGTAAACGTGTTTCTAGGGAAACAACTCAATTTTTTAAAGAAATATAATGGACATGCTCACAGGGTGCAGAAAATGGAATAGTAAAATGTTAAGTTAAAAGCAGAGAAGGCAGAAAAAGAAGAATTTTTTAAATGGAAACCAATGATACATTTAATGAATACAAAACAGTTATAAATATACCAGATATTAATGCAACTATTCCGATAATCACTTTTGATGTGAACAGTCTGAACTCACCGAACGAAAGGCAGATACTGTCCCAGTGGGTAAGAAATGAAGTCCTTACTCTCTCTTCTACATCACAAACCTGTTTTAAATCTAGAGATGGACGGATTAAAAGGCAGGGGTGCGGGGAGATACCCTGGGCTGATGAAGCCAAAGGAAGCGTAAGCGGCTGTATCGATTTCCAACGAGGTGGACTTCAAAGTAGGAAGAGCACCAGCAATAAAGAGAAGCCTCGCACGGCGAGAGAGGCATCAACTCGGCACAAGTGCCGGGGAACCTTCGGAGTGAACACACCTAATGCCAGGGTCAGACACGCAAGGCGTGACCTGCTGGGGAACCGGGAGAAGCAGGCAAATCCGCCCTCAGAGCCGCCGTGTTCAACGCCCTCCGTGCCTAACTGGCGGCGCCTGCAGACCCAGGGTCTGTGAGAACGCGGCGGGCCCAGGCAACGCCATCCATCACTGGGACCTAATTGACGTTTATAGAGCGCATCACCCCACAGCCACAGGACACACATCCTCCCCGGCAGACATTCCGGAGTGTGAAACACACCTAAACAAATTTAGAGGAATAGAAATTATATAAAGTGTTCCGGCACACTGCAATGGTATGAAACTCGAAATCCATGACAGCTAGCTGAAAAACCCCAGAATATTTGGAGGTTAAACACATTATTAAATAACACCTGGGGCAAAAAAAAAAAAAGTCAAGAGAAAATTTTAACTATTTTTAATTGAATGAAAATGGAAATGCAATCTGTCGATATCCGTGGGTCGGATCAAACGCAGCTCAGAGGGGAATGCGTGGTGTTGAATGCGTGTTATCAGAAAAGAAAGAACACGAAACGATCAATAATCTAAGCTGCTACCTTAGAAAAACTTAAAGGAAGTGCCCGTCGAGTATGAAGTAAGCAGAAGAAAAGAAATAAAAAGCAGAGCAGAAATCAATGAGTGGAGACAGGAAATCGACGGAGAACATCGCTGGACTAGAGGCTGACCTTCGCCCTGTGGCCCGGGTGGGTGGGAAGCCAGGACCATGGGCGTCAGAAATGACGGACCAGCACTGACGTTGAGACTGCGGTGAGGAAGTGCTCCCAATGGCTGCATGGCCGCGGCCAATGGCCATACCTGGCTTGTCACCTCTTCTATTCGGTGCTGTGGGGGCAGCTTGGGCCACAGCAACAGACGAGGAAAAAACGACCCTTGTGGACAGAGGAGAGGACCGGCCTGCAGGACACGCCACAGAGGCGCGTGCACAGACACAGCCGCCGCTGCCGAGCCACGTGGTGAAGTGCGGCTGCAGGACGTGGCGTTGCCAAACGAGAGCCGACTGCTTTCCTGCCAGCAATGGACAACTGAGCTTTGAAATCAAGTGAGCGCTGCAACTCACAGGAGCTCCCACAGATGCACCGGACATCCAGGTCCGGACCCCATTCCAAATCCCTATTTGCCCCCCCCACCGGCCGCACCCAGTTACATTCTGAACTAGGCTGTGATGGAGGGGATGTGGCAGGAACGTTTGTTAAAGCCCAGAGGACCCGGCAACACGAGCGAGCCACACGCAAGCTGTGGACTCGGGTAATAAGAACATGGCGGCACTCGCTCGTTAACCGCCACAGACGCAGCGGGGAACGCGGACGGCAGTAACAGAGGAGAGCCTGCCCGCGGGAACGCTGCGTGCTACCCAGTCCGTTTTTCTATAAAGCCCAACAACCCTTTGAAACAGCGAGTCTGACTGTGCAGAAACCACGCACTGAGAGACTGTGCCAGGTGTAAGAAGGTGGAGCCGCTAAACAGATGTAGCTGCCGCCCTGTGTGACGCGCATCTGGTGGAAGAGATGGGGGGCGCCACGGGTCAGCAGGTGCGGGAGTGTGGGCGGGGCACCAGGGGTCAGACAGGCAGCCTCGGGGGGGCAGGAGGTCTGTGAGGGGCGTCCGAGAACCGCATCGTCATCGAAGCTGGAGCCGGCACCTCGGGGTGTCTGGGATGGGTCTCCGGGCCTTCGTTCCCTTCTGCCGCCAAACGAAACCGAGCGAAGTCATTGCCTGCGGACCTACCCTTCAAGAAAGGGTCAAAACGGCTGCATGGGGAAGGAACGGCTGCAACGCTTTTCATGGGGAAGGAAAATGATGTCGGTTATGAATTTCGATCTGCAAAAAGAAAGGGTATCGGAGAGGACCACGTGAAGGTAGCTTCTTTTATTTTTCTTTTTGCTTGATCTAAAACATACCAGTCACTTGAAATCAGAGCAACATACTAGGGGGTGAAGGGATGGGGGGTGGGCAGAACCACATGGCACGTGACCCAGGGTGACATTGATCGAGGTGGACCTCCAACCGGGAACTCGTCACGGGAAACCCTGGACGTCCACTCTGGGGAGGAGGACAGCGGGTGTGTTAAGGGAAGAGGGAAAATCCCATCACAGAATCTGTTCGGTTAAAGCTAGACAGAGAAGAGAAGACAGAAAGAACAAACAGGAACTAGTTACAGACATGGTAGGTACCGCTCCAACCACATCAACGATTTCTCCACATGGGTCGATACCCATTTAAAAATGGGGCCCGTCAGGGTGGACACGAAAATCCAACGTTATGTCGTCTGCAAGAAAGACACGGGTAGGTCACGAGTGACGTGTTGCACAAAGATGCATCAAGCTGACACCAATGAAAAGAAAACTGAGAAACTGTGAGATTTCAGACGCAGGGGATTTCAGAACAAGGGGATTCATCAGGGGTGAATGGACTCTATTTAAGGATAAACAACTCTGTTCTCCTCAGATACGTAACAAGTCTAAACACGAATGTGCCCGATAACCAAGTGTCAAAATGCACAAGGGAAAACTGGTCGAGTGCAAGGAGGACGAGCAGACTGACCCACTGGGGCACCGGGGACTTCAGCTTCTGCCGGTCAGTCGACCCGCGTCCCGGCAAGGACGCTGATGCACTGAGCAGCTGACCGATCGCTCGGTTTGGCCTGCATTTACGGACTATTTCATGCAACGGCCCAGGCACACTCTCCCCAAGCTCCCCACGGCTGACCACACCCTGGCCAGGGGACCCCCTCAGACATTTGAAAAAACAGAACCCAGGGCAGGTTCTGAGACCACGGTGACACTAAACTGAAACAGGTAGCAGAGAATGAGCCGGGAAATCGCCAGTCATTTCCAAACGTTTCCGTGCACACTCACAGGTCGGAGTGGGCTCCGACAGGCCCCAGGCCCCAGGGGCTCCCACGCAGCCGACGGCACTTTTCAGAGCTGTGGGCCTCGTTAGACACAGGGTGTCTGAGAAACCGGCCGAGCCTGGCGGAGCCCAGAAGGTCCCGGCAGCCCAACGCCGGTGGGACCCTGAGGCCGGAGAAGGGCGTGGTCACCAAGGAAACATGGAGGAAGCGCGGTTTGAGGTGGTAACGCTGTGTCGGTGCCGGTCGTCAACTGCAAGGGACATGCCCGGCGAATGCAGCCCATGGATAGCAAGTGATGACCAGGGGCACAGAAGCTCCGAATCTCTGTGGTTTTCCCGGTCACCTGAGCCTCTCCACAATGTTAAATGCTTTTTCATAAAGAGGTAACTTACCAAGGTTTGTGGAATGCGGCGAAGGTGGCGCTTTGAGGGAAATTTATAGCATTTAATGTAAATGTTAGAAAAGAAGAAGAATCGAAAGCCAGTGAGCTGTTCTTCAAGCTCGAGGATCTAGACAGAGAACAACTGGGGCCGAAATCAAGCGGAAAAAAACTGAATAATGAAAAGCAGAGCAGAAATCGATGGAGTTAAAAAACCATAAAACAACAGAGAAAATCAGTGAGAGCGAAAATCTGTTCTTTAAAATGACCAGTAAAGTGGAAAACCTCAAGCTGGTCTCCCAAGAAAATGGGGGAGAAGATGCAGGTTCCCCGTATCAGACATGAGAGGGCATCATCCCCGATTTCGGGGCCTTGGAAGGAGAACACGGAGCCCTGCAGACACCCCCACACCCCAACCTCGCAGCCTCAAGGCAGAGGGCCAGTCCCTCGACTCCTCGACAGGCTCACACACACACCCTAAATAAGACACATGCGACCCGAGCGTGCGGCGTTTATCTATGAAGGAAATCAGCCATTAGTAACATTCCCAAAGAGAAAGCACCAGGCTGGCCATTCTCCGGTGAATCCTGCCCAGTGTGTATGGAGGGGACAGCACCGGTTCTCCACGTCCTCGCCGGGGGCTGGAAGCCGAGGAAGCGCTGGTCCCACACCCCCGAAGCTGGTGCCCCCCTGCCCCCCCTCCCCGGGAACCAGGGAAGGAAACCATAGACCATGTAAACATCCTCCACAAGCCACAGGCAAACCGAACCCAGCGACACGGGAAAACACTCCACGCCCCGGCCAGGAGGGACTGGCCCCGTGCGCGCTCCGCTGCCCCTCGCTGCCCTGCGCACTCCCTGAGTTCTGGGTTCTGCTCTGTGCAGCTTCTGCGTTACCTGCGGCGGTGCGGTACCCCCAGCGGCTCAGCCCCCATGGCAGCATCTCGGGCCTTCCCTCCACGTTGGGTTGGCAGCCTGTCGCAAGGGCCGCCTCAAGGGTGAATCCGAAAGACCCTTCGTGTCCCCGAATGGGGGGGGGTGGTCGCCTCACCCTTGTCCCCTGAGTTCTCCACGGCAAAGACCTGCACCAGGCAGGGCTGGGCACCTGAGGAGACAGGACAAGGGCCCCCCAGGCCCCTCCCCTCCCTCCTCCACCAGCGGCACTGAATTCGCAAGGGCTCCCCTGCTTATCCAGGCTCAGACTGAGCAGCTCCTGGCCGAGGATTGGGATGTGCCCCCCGCCCCACCCCCCACCTGGGAAGTCGGTCCAGCAGCTGCAGACGCCCAGCCTCTGGGCCCATGAGGGTCTCGCCTGGCCCCCTCCTTCGCTTGGGGCCGCTCCCCGGGATGGCTTTTCCTCCGGGTACTGGTCCGGGGGCCTGTGGGTGGGGCCAGCCTCACAGCCTGGGCAGACACTCTGGAGAGGAAGGGGCTTTCCAGTGACACTGGTGACATCCAGGCCTGGTCTTCCATGGCCACCGCCAGCCCATAGGAGCGTCTCAGCCTGGGCGGCTCTGTGGGCAGCCTGGGTCCTGGGCCACCCCGGGCCACCCGGGAAGGGTTGCACCCCTGCACCGGGAGCCTGGATGGGGGAGTCGAGTCAGGGGCTGGGTCCCCAGGAGGGAGCAGCCAACAGGGTGCACCGGTGAGGGGGGGGGTCCTAGAGGGGCCCTCTCAGACACCCGGACCCCCAGGGGCACGGCAGAGGCCGTGTGGGCAGGCTGGGACCAGGCCTGTTCAAGGAGAGCCACAGACCCCAAGTCTGGAGGCGGAGGGAGGTGGCGTGCGCCGCACACAAGGGCAGTTCTGGGACTGCTGCCTGTTGGGAAGGCTGGCCGGGCCCGAGCCTGCCCCCGACCCCGGGAGGGCCCCTGTGTGTGCAGCAGAGGGGCAGGCGCTCCCCTGACAGAGGAAAGGAGCCCTGCTCCCCTGCCGCTGTAGGACCAGGGGGTCCCCACACAGACAGCCCGCCTCCCCCCACACCCTCCGGTGAAGGGGCTGAGAAAGTCCCAGTGCTCGCTGGCCTGGCCCTCCCCTCGGGAGACATGCCTCTCAGAAACGAGGGGACGCCCAAGCCCAGAAAGGATTTGGGGGATGGGGCCCCCACAGGCTTCCAGGGTGGGCGGAGCTGGACAGGGGTCACAGAAGGAGACGTGGGAAGGTTGGGTGACCTGTGAGGGCCCTGGTGACCGTCGTAATTGACTCAGCCAGGCCCGACCTCCCTGCTCGGAGCCCTGGAGAATCCGGCTGGTCGCCAGACGCCGCCCCTCACTCTGCACTGGTCACTCATTCCGCCCTCACTTTGCAGGAGGGGCACGGGTGTGTGGGGGCCTCCGGGGTCATGGCACCGCACTGTCGGCCATCGGGCGAATGCAGCCTCGCCCAGGGCCGGAGCCTGTCCATCGGGCTCTCCCAGCTGCACACCAGGGGCCGGCACTCGGTGGGGACACACATGAGGAGTGTTATAGGCAGACACGGGGAGTCGCGGGTAGGGCCGGCGAGGCCAGCGCCGCCCCGGAGCTCCGCCCACAGGTCCTGAGTGGCTTCCAGCTCCTTCGGAAACAGGCAGGGGGCTCCCAGTGTGTCTTCGTGGGAGAACGCGCCACCGCTGCCGGGGTGCCGGCCTTTAATAGACCGTCATTTACCGAGAGCAGAGGGCCCCCCCGCTGGTGGCATTTCACGCCGAGGCTCAGCAGCCCTTTTGTGGATAAATGGTTGAGAGCTGTTTTTCTGTAAATTATCGAGAGAGAAAAACCTATAAAATTTTCAGTGGGCTTCAGGCCGTGGTGTTTCAGGAAGTACCCGGGGGCCTGTGGGGAGCCACCGGGCATCTCAGGATCCGCGGGGGGACCTCTGCCCGGGCCACGGGCGCAGCCCACAGGGGAGGCCCGACCGCTGCCCCGCCCCCCACAGGGAGGGTAAAGAGTAAAAGGACAAAGCAGTTGCCTCACCGCGAGTGCTGACTGCACACTGGGCACTGGGCGGAGGGCACCACCCCGTCACCCTGGCCTGGGTGGCCTGCCCCGTGCTGGGACAGGGTCCGAGCTCAGCGAGGACAGTCACTGGGAAAGTCCCCGGACCTCAGGAAACAGACGGGCCGGGTCACTGCCAGGGGCCGTCGGGCGCCCATCCACCAGGGCGGGTACACTGAGGCCTGGGGGTTGGAAACAGCGCTCACGGGGACCTGCCCTGCCCCAGGCAGTGGGCTGGGCCCCCACAGCACACCTCCCACAAACACTGGGCTCCGAGAGGCCAGCCTCCCTGCCGGGGCCACCCAGCGGGCTGGCCGGGGCACTGGTGCCCAGCAGGTGGCTGGGGTCACGTGGCTCAGACACGCCACTGCCCCGCCTCCCTGGGTGCGCGGAGCCCCGGCCTTGCAGGGGGTCGGGCCTGCCTTCCGCTGACTTAGGCTCCTGCAGAGCATCCCGGCTCCCGCGCAGACTCAGAGTGAAGGGACCTGGGGGGGGGGGGGTTCCCAAGGACTGTGACCAGATACCAGGGGAGTCGGCCTGGCCCGGAGGGAAAGGGAACCAAGGAGGGGGTGGTGGGCGGGGCACGGAGGAACAGTCCCTGCCCATCCAGCTCCCGGGCCCCCTCTGCAGCCCTGGTCTGCAACCCACAGCACAGCCCAGGGTACACAGACCGAAGACATCAGCCCCCCACCCTTGTGGGCCCAGGTCCCCTCCTGAGAAAGGCCTCATGAGCCCAGGACCCAGCTCCCGAGCTGCCCTGAGCCCTGAGCTCTGAGCCCAGAGGGTGTGGGCCCTGCCCACCTTGGCTGCTTCCTCACCTGTCCGCTGTCACCCTCATCGGGATGCTGTGCGGTGGCCTCTTCTCCCTCGGACCCCTGCCCAGGGAGGGGTGAGCCCTGCGGGGGGCGGACAGCAGCGGGCCTGGTGGGTGGCAGGCCCAGGCACAGCCGTCCGGATGAGAGACGGCAGCAGAATCCGGAACGTTTCACCGCGAATGAATTCTGAAGTGCACACGGTGCCGCCCGCACGTCCCGTCCCTGCCTCTCCTCAGCCGGATTCATGGACGGTCCTGTCAGCTGTAAATCGCAGCCTGCGTTTCTCGTGTCAAGTGCACAGAGAGTGATATTTAACGCTAAAGAGATACACCCTCGGGCAATGAACGCGGGCGCAAACCCCTCACGGAATTAGCCAAGGAGAGGACGGACCTCCCGGCGTCCTGCGTGAACTCTGGAATGTGGGACGAGAGCCGCCATCTACCGCCCTCTCGTCTCCCCGCCGAGCGGCGGGCCTTGCTTCAGCAGTTTTATTGGGGGCAAAAGCTCTGGAAGCCCCCGATCCCCCACTTTGCAAAGGCAGCCCGAGCCATTCCAAGCGTCGACAGCGTCCATACTGTCAGCACGGGGATGCTTTCTTTAGCCTGGGAGAGGCGGGCAAGCGGGGGTGGGGAGGGTGCCCCCCCAAAACGGCCTGAGGGATGCACAGAAATTCAGGTCATTGGGACAGCTTCATAAAGGGAAACGAGGCCACTTTAATTGAGGGGCCGAGGTTTCCGTCAGAGCTGGGACCCAGGAGGGCTGCTTATTGGAGAGGGGAATTTCAGGGCCCGCGCCTGCAGGCGTCACCAGATTAAAGCCATCTGTTCCTGCCAGGACCGCGGGCTGCTCTGCACTTGGCCGTGGGCGGGCCCGGGGACACCAGGGGAGGCGGGTGGACGTGGTCCCCTGTCGGCCCCGTAGCCTGTAGAGGTGGAGACGGGTGATGCACTTGGCCCTGCCGGCTTCGCCCCTGAACCTGGGGAGCAGTGGTGCGCGGGCACCGACTGCGGGCTGGGCGGCGGCCCCCCTTCCCGTGTGACAGGTTGGAGGTGAGGCTCCTTGTGTCCAGCCCCAGGCCTCCGGCTGGGATGAGCTGTCACGAGAGCCGAGCTGGCCCCTTTGTGTCTATTTTAGGGTGACGTCTTTGTGTTGGCAAAGAAAGCGTGCTCATCCTAAAGAACGGAAGCACCTCCAGATGCACCCCACGCACCCGCTCTGACCCAGAGACGAGGAAAGGGCCCCGGGTCTCCCTCGGGAGACAGGTCGGTCACACGCAGGACCGGCAGAGTGACGGGCGTGGTGATGCCACCGACACACCCGAAACAGACCTCAGCTTGGCTCCCGCCGCCGGGGTGGGGGGAGCGGAGGGAAACTGGAGAAGTTGGTGCGGTTCGTCTGTTTACCGACCGCCGGCGTCGTTATTCTAAAAGCTGCCTCTCGGACGATGAGTAACACATCAAAGCCTGATTCCCTCTTCTTTATTTTTATTTAAAAACATTATATTAATATCTCCTGTCCTTTAAATGCTGTTTATTCTTTGAAATCCATCGATCATCAGTGTTCCCTTGTTTTCTGTCGTTGCCCGGGCCCCCCCTGGGCCCTGGCGGCCGGAGGCGGTGGGGCGGTGAGCGGGGCCGGGAGGCGGTTTAGCCGGGTGTGGACGTGGGGTCGGCACGGTCTCCCCGAGGCGGGACAGGCTCTTCTGCGTGGGCGCTGGCTGTGGAGTTCGTGCTCTCTGTTCTCTTCCTCTCTTACTTTGCCCAAGTTGCGTATTCATATTTTTTTATTCTTTGGTGATCTAGTCCCTGGGTGTTCGTGTGCTTGAGAGTGTCTTGCTTTCACATGTAAATTTAAATTTTCAGTACAAGTATGAACTTCTGTGTTTAAATGGCAGAACAATGGTTTCGAAGTCTTCCCCTGACAAGGCTGCAGACGGCGGTCCGGCTCAGGCCCGGGGGGACCCTGTGCGGCCGCCTCCGGGACGCGGGGCCGCAGACGCCCCGGAGCCGGCGCTGGGGCAGCCGGGCGTCGGCCTCACACCCCCATCTCGTGGGGGGCCCGGTTCGGCTCTGCTCTTGTGCTCAGAGAGTTACTTCATTGTCTCTGAGGCCCAACAGTCAGTGGAGGTGACTTTGAGCTGTTTCTGGGTGAGGTTTCCTGTAAGGTCTTCAGTTTATTTGGAGCAGGGAGGTCTGTTCTCCCCGACGGTCCCGGAAACGCCCCTGGGTGTGCCCCTCAGAGTGGCTGGCCCTGTCGCTCTGATGGCCGTTCCCGCAGGCGAGTGACCCGACGCGGCCGCGTTCCCCGCTCACTCCCAGCCTCTTTGTCGTGTCTCCGCGTCCCTTCAGCTGGTCCCTCCCCCCGGAGCCCCACGCAGATGTTCCTGAGTTTGGTCCTCGGCCCCTAGTGTGAGCTTCTAAAACGGTCCCTGCAAGGATCTCCCACCAAGGCCTCTGGGCCGCCCCCTGAGCGAGGTCCCTGGGCAACGGGCCGCTGGGTTGTGGATGGGACTCCGCTCCGGCCCCTTGAGTGCCGTTCCACGGACTCACACACGTGTTCCACGAGATGGCACACGTGTCCCACCAGTTTACACATCCCGTTCCATGAGTTTGCACATACTCCTCCATAAGTCCACACACATTGTTCCACGTGTTCATGCATGCCCTTCCATGAGCTTACACATGTGATCTATGAGTTTACACACATGTCCCACCAGTTCATGCACATGTTCCATGGGATCACACGTGTTCCACCAGCTCTCACACATGTCCCACCACTTTACGCACATGTTCCGTGGGTTCACACATCCTCTTCCATGAGTTCGCACACGCTGTTGCACAAGTTTACACACATGTTCTGTGAGTTCACACAGGCCCACCCTGAGTTCACAGGTGCTGCCCGAGAGCCGGCCTAGGCCCCACAGCTGCCCCTTCTCCCTCTGCTCAGGCAGCGCCTGGATTCTTCCAGACCCCCCTTCCCAGCCTCACAGGCAGTGTCTGACTCCCCTCCCTCCCTGCCCACAGCCCACAGTTGCGGGGGCTGTGGTCCCAGGAAAGAACCCACGAAGGCAGACCTGGTGAGGGGGAGAGGTGGAAGGAGCTTTAGGGGTATGGGCATCGGGCTGTGATGAAGCCCTGGCAGTCCCGGCTGCCCCCCAGGGTGCCTCATGCCCCCTGTGCCCAGGGTCCCCAGGAAGGGACTAAGGCACCTGGCTTCCAGAAGGCAGCCCGCAGCTGCCTGGGGACCAGGACCCCCCTGCCCTGCCGGCCCCACACCCCCTAGGCTGAGGTTTGTCTCAGATAAGACGGTGTAATGAACTGATTGCTTTACCAACCCCGAGGCACCTAATAAATTCTGCAGAAGCTGCGAGGGCCTTGGAATTGGAGCAGAGCAGACAGGGGAGAGAGGACTGGAAGGAACAGATCTCCGTGGAATATGGAAACACTGCCGGTGCCAATCAGCACCTCCTCATTTAAATAAAACATCAGCGCATCCTGCGGAGATCCCAGAGCTGTGGATCAGGAATCCAGGCCGGCACCGATGATCTCCTCCCTCCCCCGGAACTGGGAGGGCTGCACTGTGCCCCCACCCCAGCCCGCCCCAGCACTTCCCTGCCCCCGGCCCCAGAGGGGCCTTCACAAGCTGCCTCCCGCCAGAGCAGCGTTTGGGGCTGGGCTGGCAGGCGGTTCCCTGCGGGGAGCTCCAAGCCGCAGGTGGATGTGATGGGCCCGCATCCAGGGAGAGAACCCTGTGTTCCTCAGGCTGTGGGCGGGGGAGGCCCGTCCAGCCATCAGCCACACAGGGGGCCCCGTGTCTCACCAGGGGCCTACGTTCACCTCTCTGCCCAGTGTCTGTGGATGTCAGGCAGGAAGGACACTGCCCAGCCGGTCTTCAGGGGGAAGGGATGGGTTTACCCTGGTCCAGGTGGGGGTCTTCCGAGTGGGTGGTGGGAGGGGTCTGGGCTTGTCAATCACACACAGGGACATCTTTGTCTCTTCTCCTTTATGCAATGGGGACCAGAAGGTGTGTCTCAAAATCTCACTGAAGCATGCCTGCCCTCACAGTGTCCTGCTGACCCCAACGATTATCCAGAAAAGAAAAATAAGCAAACGAAACGTGGAAGCAGAGATGCGCGTTCTGTGTGGTGGGCAGCTACGTGTGTGTGGTCCCCGGAGGCTGTGCTGCCGGCTCTCTCCCCGGGTACACAGGGCTCCTGAGATCTCGTGTGTGTGCGGGGGGGGGGGGACCAGTAGAGAAGGGCTCTGGGTCGACGACCCCTGCCCCCTGACCCCGCCACCCCCCTGCCGAGACTCATCCTGGACTTTCCTCACCTGAGGTGCCCACCTCTGGCAACCTCCACAGCTGCCTGCCTTAGGGATGAGGACCCTCAGGGTCCCTCGGAGGGGCATACCCCAGTCCTGGGTGCCTCTGCCGCTCACTGCCTGAGTCCTGAGCGGTCACTCACCTACGGGCCCCTGAATGCCAGGCCACCCTGAGATTCGTCCCTGCTTTCCCGAAACGTGGTCCGCCATCTCTAGGAGTCCCTCTGGGACTGTGGCCCCTTGCCGCTTGCGTCCACCTGTGTCATGACCCCTCTTTGTGTGTCCCATCGCTCAGCATCGCCACGGTACCCGACTCAGCTTCCTGCACACTGTAGGTGCCGGTGTCGTTAGCGGGCTTGTTAGACGCACAGGGCGTGGCCTTGTGTGGGATCCGTGTGTGGGGGGCCCAGGTCTCTACACCCCCAGGGGTGGGTGGGTCACTGTGTTGCTGGCGGAGGCGGGTCCAGGCTCCTGGCACTTGTGCACAAAGAACTGAGGGGACCGCACAAACACAGATGCGCGAAGCAGACCCCAAAAGGTTTCTGGCGTCCTGACTGACAAATCCTCCGAGAAAGGGGAGGAAGCCGAAAGCCAGGACCCGACCAGAGCCAGGGTTGACCTTCAAACCACCCAGGGAAATACGGGGGGACCCGACAATCAGGACCCACTGGACGAGAGAGAGACCGAGTCCCGGGAGGGCCCAGGCCTCCCCGCAGCCGCGGTGGGCAGGCAGAGAGGCCGGCACACCCCAGGCCCTGGCAGAGGAGGAAGCTCAGCCTCACGTCCACCAGGGATCGGCTGCAAGTTCTCCGTTGACTCCTTCTCTGCTCCCAGCGGCTGCTCCCTCCCCTGGCCGTGGCCCTGGCCTGATCGTCAAGGTGCCAGGAGAAGGAGCAAAGGCCTAGGGCTGGAACCACACAGGGTCGGGAAGCGCATCTGACCAGTACGCGCCGCCGTGTGCAGAACGCGGGCGTGGCAGAAGTTACACTATTTAATTCCAGAGTAAGTGCACAGCTTACAGATTCCAGGGTCAGACGTGCCCCGACACACAAAACCCTCGGTTCTTCCCGAACCGAAGGGCTGGTGGCTCCCCCTCGGTTCTCCCCCTTGGTTGTCCCACCGAGTCTTGGGGGCGGGCCTCTTCTGCTGAACGGCCGCGGGCTTTCTCAGGTTGTATTAAAGCGTCCGCACACGTGTTTCCCACAGTCCCCCGGGATCGCCCCCTCGGGGAGGGAACCACACGCCCGTTATCACCAGGTCTCTGACCCGCAGTGTCTCGGGATTCCCCACCCCATGTCCCCACACCAGGGCTGCAGAGACAGCTCATTGGCTCTGGAAGTGGAGCTCCTCCCACTGCTGCCCATTGGGCTCTCAGTGGTGGGGGCGGGGCCACGTCGGGATGGGAGGCGGAGTCCTCCTGCCCAGGTCCAGGCTCTGAGTCAAGTGGGCCTGAGTCCATCTGCTCCCTTTGCACTGCACCCGGGGCTTCTCCCAAGCTCAGTCCTTTTGTCTGTGAAATGGGGGATCGACAGCACAGACCTCATGCGGTCCTTTTGTGGGGACAGCCAGTCACACGGTGGATGCCCAACAAAGAGTCCCTCTGTTGGCCGTGTGATGCTTGGAGCAGGACCAGCTCAGGGTGGAAGAGTGAGAGTCCCCACCACGGGGCCCGGACAGCAAAGCCACACCGCCCGGGGCTCAGTCTCCTGGACCCGGAGGAGGGGGGCTGCTGGGGCAGGTGCAGGACCCCCTGTGCCCAGGCCCTCCCACCCCGGAGGAAGGCGTGGGGAGAAGTGTGCCTTTTCCCGAGGGTCTGAGCCGGGGTCCCTAACTCTGCAAGGAGAACAGCCCCCCTTGGCCCTGGATCCCACTGGCCTTCCTCCCTCAGGGTCTCCTGGCAGACCTCGGGGTCTTCAGCCCAGGGTCCCGAGAAGCTGGCAGCAACAGGGGCCGGGCAGTGGGGTCCCGGCGCAGCAGGTGGATGAGTGTGGCGTGTCCTCGGGCTGTGCTGTCACTGTGTTTAAGGGACACTGGAAGCCCCATGGTGCACCTGACTCCCAGGCCCAGAGCTCCTGTCCGAGGGACGAGGCCGGTGCCAGCTTGTCTATAATGCCCCGTAATGGGGCTTGAAGGGAATGCGGCTGGTCACTTATTTTCACCCCTCGGGTCCTGGGTGCTCTCCGTGGTGCTGGCAGCCCGGGGGGTGGTGCAGAAGGTGGGGAGCCAGCTTCAGCCGTGCCCTCTGGGCACAGCTTGCCTCTTGAGCCCCAGGTAGGGACAGACTCAGAGTGTCCCCCAGGGACAGTGTGAGAGCCCACAATGGCCATCAGTGCCCCAGATTGTACCCTGAAAACTGCTTCCAGTGGTCACTTTGATGGTGTCTCTGTGTCACCACAAGTTAAAGTGTTTAAAATACTAAAACATGGTTGACTTCCTGGCGGCCCCACCCTGAGAACGCTCTCCCAGGGCCCCAGAGCAAGTCCCGGGCTCCAGGTGGGTCTGTCCAGCACAGAACTACCTCTGGGTCACCCTTGTCAGGTACCTGGGGAGCTTCCACTGCCCCCCGGATGGGGGACAGCGGAGACCCAGGCTGGGGCATCCAGTGGACTAGGTGGGAGCGATCTCTTGTCTAAGAGCAGCAACTGGGAACCGGTGCACGGAGCGGCTGCTGAGCTCCCTCCTGCCTCTGCTCACTGGGCCTCCGCCTCCAGGATTCCACTTAAGTGCAGGAGGCCCTGCACGGCCCCGAGCCTGCAGCCAGGGCCGCAGCGGTCAAGCCCGGACGCTGTCCTGCTCGCTCACACTCTCCGGAAGACCACCAGGGACATCTGACTGCCAATTAGACAGTCTTCTTCCTCGGGTCCTTAATTAGCGTGAGCCTCTGCTTTCTCCACGTTCACCGCAGCCAAGGCTGAGTGTCGGCTTGGGTCAGAAGTTTGCCAGAAGTGACGCTGGTCTGGACCAAGTCTCCGCGCTGCCTGGTGTCTGGCCAGCCTCCCCAGCCAGCCTCGGGGGCCCTTCGCCTCGGCTCCACTCCCACACCAGCCCCGCCCGTTCTGGAACATCAGGCCCTATATACAAGGCTGACAGTCCCCTGCCCAGACCTGCGCCCCCACCCGCCATGGTCTCCTTCACCCCGCGCTGCCCACACATCCCTGTGGACACCCCTGGGCAGGAGGCAGCCCCACGGACTCCTCCAGGCCCAACTCAGACTCAGGCCCCCGCTCCGTTTCCCCAGCTCATTCCTTGGCGCCCGCCCAGCCGTGGCCTCTCCTTCCTCCCCAGGACCAGCGGGCCAGTCCCACTGCCTCTCCGTGGCTGCCCCCTTGCTCTCCTGGCTGACAATCGTGCCCTTCCTCACGGTCCCCGGGAGGAAGCCCTCAGTGACAGGGCCCCCTCCCCCTCCCTGCCGCACGCCTGGCCAACGTCCACCTCCCAGTGGGCCAGCCCACTCACTCCTGCCAAGCTGCAAACCCGCTGCCCTGTCCCCTGCACACTGGCCCTTCTAGAATATTCTTCCACCACTCTCCCCTCGGTGAGTTAGCTCCTCATGTTCAGGTCTTGGCCTAGGAGTCACACACCCTCAGAAACACCTTCTGTGATCACTGCCCACACACACATGCCATGCACATGCTCACACACGCACGCCACATGTGCCCACACATGCACACATGCATGCACACACACCCACACACATGCATGGTGGAACAGGCCTCCCACTCGCCGCCCCTCTGGAGTCCGCGGTCACAGCACATCCGCTCCCTCTCCGGTGACCTGCGGCCGCGCCCTGCTCTCCGGGGTCAGGAAACCAGGGCTCAGACGGGAGCCGACGCAGAGCCGCACCGGAGCTGCTCAGTCCGTCCTGGCAGGTGCTGGCCGTGAGCCGGGGGCTCTGCCCCTCGCCGGTCCCCCTCGTCCCCATCACGGAGCTCAGTTCGCGAGCATCTCTGGCAGGGGCGGAGCGTTGCTGGGGGAAGAAAATCTGTCGACAGTTTTATTCTCTGGAGCGACTGAGAGTAGAGGGACCTGGTGAACCTGGCGAGCCTGCCCACGGGGTGGAGCTCAGGACCCTCCCGTGATCAGAGTTTGTAGGAGCGAGAAGGGAGGCTGGGTCTCCACGGCCTATGGTGGACTCGGGGACGAGTGTGAAAAGCAGGATGGGGTCCTGTGGGGGCCGCACGGGCCGCCGCATCTGTTCTGCATCCAGTCTGCTCCTTTCCACCTGAACTTGAGACAGACCGTCCGCCGCCCGCTCCTCAGAACACAGCCACTCAGCCCCCACCCCGTGGTCGGGCCCACCCGTGCCTGCTGGACCTAGGGATGTCCCCGAGACAGTCCTTGGTGTCATCAGGGACCTGAGACACAGAAGTGCCGCCAGAGGCCATCGGTTGCTCCCAAATTCTCCTGTGTTTCAGTGGGTGTCTCAACAGGAGCGGAGGAGCCCTGGGAAGGCAGTGACCACGGGCCGGGAGCCACAGGGCACAGGCCTTCCCCCAGGGTCCTGAGGCAGGAGGGGGGCGGGGGGCACAGCCCTCGGGGCTGTGCGGGGCCTTGGTCATGGGCAGGGGCCCTTCCTGCCCAGAGAGTCTGCGTCCTGTGTGTGATGGGTGCTGTGCTCCTGGCTCGGCGCCCCACGCGGCAGGGGCCCCGTAAACCAGGCTGCCCCGTGTCACCCTGAGGAGCCGAGAGGGCTCTCTGAGACTCTGAGGCCGAGTCGGGTGGCGTTCTGGGGAGCGTGCTCCAGTCCTGAAATCCCAGCTGAGTGCTTCCCCATGGGCTGGGGATGGGCAGCTGACCTTGTGGTCACCAACTGACCACCAAGTACGGTCCTGTGGGAAGGAGGGGCTGTGGTCCCAGAGGAGGGTCCGCCGCCTCCATCCCCAGGATGGGGGCACCGTGTGGAGGGGAGGCTGCAGGCCTGCCGTTACTGAGAGAAGTGTGAGTGCTGGGGTTTGCACAGTTGTCGCTTTTGTTTGCCAAGCACCCAGAGAGCGCCTGCTGTATACCCAGCTCTGCGCCAGGTTCTGAGGCCCCAGAGGTGACCCTGGGGGCTGGGAGGCTGCAGGTGGTCAGCGAGGACAAGGCCGTGGTCAGGGCAGTGAGCTGGGCATGCAGCATGTTCTGTGAGCGCCCACGGGAGACCCACGGCCAGGAGGGTCACAGAGCCCTTAGCACCAGGCCCTGATGGGTCCCTTCTGGAGTGCGATCATTCAGGAGCACGGGACACGTCTGGAGTGAGCCCCATTTTTAGACATGGCTCTGGGATGGCTGAGTCAGTCGATCAGACGTGGGGCCTCAAGGCCCTGCTTTCAGTGAAGGAGAAGCAGCAAGGTGTTGATTGGACCGAATTCTAGGAAGCAGCTTGCCTCCTCGCACTTCAGAGTCTCTGTCCTTCTGGGGACACCCCCCCGTGTGGACGGGGCCTGGCCCAGGCGGGCTGCCCGACCGGCCCATCATGTCCCCCTCAGCAGGCAGGCAGCGGGCTCTGGGCCCGGGGGGGTGGGGCACCACCTCCCCTCAGGTCCCGACAGTACCTGTGCCTGCCAGCTGACCCCCAGCACCCAGCACCCGTGTCCGTTCTGGGTGCCCTCCCACGGCGGAGCCTGCAGCCCCCTGCGAGGCTGGGCACGTGTGCCGGTGCTGCTGGGCTCGGCGTGACTCTCGGCCCCCACCCCTTGGCCCTCGGTGGGGACGGTTCCCAGGGTTAACTGTGGAGCTGACCACGGGGCCCACGCACCCTCTGCCCTGGGCCTCTCCCACCTGCCCTTGGGACCTCAGACGGGGACCAGGGACACCAAGGGCTCTCAGCAGTGGCTGTGTCTAACCCTTTGTTGCAGGAGTGTGCCGCTTTCAAATCAACAGCAGCGGCACTGCAGGGCCAGACCCCCTTTGGCAAGCAGGTGTTTCTGCCGGACCGCAGCCTGCGCCCAGGGAAGCCGCAGCCAGGCTTTCCACGTGCTCATTCTGTGGCCCCAGGCAGCCGGCTCCCCAGGCCAGGGCTTCACCTCTAGGACAGAATTACTGCACCGGCCTACACGGGGGCCGGGGACGTGGTGTGTGTACAACTTGTCTGCCGCCTGGTCGTTGCAGAAAGTGGCAGTTACCTTGTCCCCACCTATCCTGTCCTGCTGATGGGGTGTTGGGCTTCCTCAGAGGGAGTCCCGCCCTCCAGTGACCGCACTGTGTCCCCTCGAAAAGCAGGGGACGATACTTTGTAATGACTGACGTTTACATGCAGACACTGAGAGAGCCCTGCTTGGCCCGGCTTTGTTGAACACTGTGCAAACAGTAACTCTCCAGGCTACAGAGTAGCTGCTGCATCATCCTCAGGCTCTGAACGAGGGGACTGAGGCACAGAGAGGCTGTGTGACTTGCTGGAGGTTGAACAGCGAAGGGACTGGGTCAGGACTCGATCTCACATTTCTTCCCGGCGGAGCGTTCCCTGCCACCTGAAGGAAAGACTGCACGTCCCGTCAGCGCCCGAGAGACCGGTGACCGGGGAGAGTAACTGGATCCTGGGCTCAGGTAAGTCTCTCTGTGTATGGAGCTCACGTCTCAGCGGGGCATTTTTAGCCAGTCCAGCATCAGGACCCGCTGACATCAAGATTGTGCTGCAAAAGACCTGCTTACAGAAATGCCCCCGTGTTTGTCCCTGTCAGTTAAGTGGGGGGACACCAGGACTAACAGGACTCCGGGTCTTCTCACCCGACGGGCCTAGACAGGAGTCACCTTGTGGGGGCGTCTCGGCGGGGTCTTGGGGTGCCGTGTCTCTGAGGGGTCACCCTAAGCCTCTCAATACCGAGGAGGCCACTCCATGCGTTAAGGAAAGGATCCGACCCGCAGAGATGAAGAAAAAGAAGTGAGTGCTCAGAAATGGGGTCGGCTCGGCCCCCTTTGTGCCGTTCACAGGACGCAGGCCAGAGAACATCGCAGAGGCCCCTCCCCAACCCTTCACAGCACAGAGGGGAGGGCGTGTGAGCCCCAGGGCCTGGGGACACCTTGGAGCCCCTGCTGCAGCTCTGGGATCCCTCCCTGGGGACCACCTTAGACGGAAATGGGCCCAGGCCCTGAGGGGAGGTGAAGGAGGCCCCACAGCACCCAGATGCCAGTGGCATCCGGGCCCAAATCTACTGCAGGCACAGGTCCTCCCCGCAGTCTCTGGGTTCGGGTCACTCCAGCCGCAGAGCCAGACGAGGCCAGGACTCGGGCTGATTCGCAGCAGAACTCAGGACAGCAGTGTGCCCGGGGGCACGGAGGGGTGGCCAGACCACATCCAATGAACCCCAGTATTTCAGGATGTGGGAGGAATGCCCCCTGTGACAAAGACACACTCTGGTTTTATACTTGCTCATATTTGGATCGGCTTCTACGAAAGTGTTTGAAAAGCGATGTGTGTGGGTCTGTGTATACAGTGTATTACAGTTAGCTCTCCACACACGGCCATTCCTGTGGAGGCCCCGCGCGTCCGTGTGACACACCGTGTGACATCCCCGCAGAGTGCCCCCCAGGGCAGCCCTGCCACAGCCGGCCCCTCTCCATCACCCCACATTTGCCCACCTCCTCCACCTCCCCCCTGGGGCACATTTCTGAGATAGTGGTCACATTCGTCAGTGGAGGGGACCTTTTTTTTTTTTAAATTTTTTTATTGATTATGCTGTTACAGTTGTTCTATTCCCCCCTTCATTCCCCTCCACCCTACCCCCCCATCCCCTCCATTACCCCCCCTTTAGTTTATGACCATGTGTCTCAAGTTCTTTAGATTCTATATTTCCCATACTATTCTTGCCCCCCCATCTATTTTCTATCTACTGTCTATGCTACTTATTTTCTGTACCTTCTCCCCCATCTCCTCCTCCCACTCCCCTGTTGCTAACCCTCCTTGAGATCTTCATTTCTATGTTTCCACTCCTGATCTAGCTGTCCTTTTAGTTTGCTTTCGTTTTAGGTGTGGTTGTTAATAACTGTGAGTTTGCTGTCCTTTCACTGTTCATGTTTTTTTTAACTTCGTTTTCTTAGATAAGTCCCTTTAACATTTCATATAATAAGGGCTTGGTGATGATGAACTCCTTGAATTTGATCTTATCTGAGAAGCACTTTATCTGTCCTTCCATTCTAAATGAAAGTTTTGCTGGATAGAGCAATCTTGGTTGTAGGTCTTTGGATTTCATGACATGGAATACCTCTTTCCAGCCCCTTCTTGCCTGTAAGGTCTCTTTTGAGAAATCTGCTGACAGTCTGATGGGGACTCCTTTGTAGGTGACTGTCTCCTTAGCTCTTGCTGCTTCTAGGATTCTCTCCTTCATTTTAATCTTGGCTAATGTAATGATGATGTGCCTTGGTGTGTTCCTTCTTGGGTCCACCTTCTTTGGGACTCTCTGAGCTTCCTGGATTTCCTGGAAGTCTATTTCCTTTGCCAGATTGGGGAAGTTCTCCTTTATTATTTGTTCAAATAAGTTTTCCACTGGTGGCTGTGCCTTTCCCCCTTCTGGTACCCCTATAATTCGGATGTTGGAGCGTTTAAAGATTTCCTGGAGATTCCAAAGACTCTCCTCATTTCTTTGAATTCTTGCTTCTTGACTCTTTTCTGTTTGGCCATTATTTGCTTCCTTCTGGTCCACTCCATTGATTTGAGTCCCAGTTTCCTTTTTATTGCTATTGGTTTCCTGTGCAATTCCATTCATTTCAATTAGTTTCGCCTTCATATGTTTCTCTAATTTGTGGCTATAATCAACCAGTTCTGTGAGGATCCTGATCACCAGTGTTTTAAACTGTGCGTCAGAGAGTTTTGCTATTTCTTCATCGCTTAGATTTATAGGTGCTGGGGCTTTGAGATCTTCTTGAGCCAGTTTTGGTCTGTTCACGCCCATTAAGTACAAGGAGCGGTGCCTTGGACTCCCAGGTCGCTGGTTTGTGACGCTGTATGTGGAGGTGGGGTCAGAGCAGGGAAATGGCGGCGCCCTCCCTGCCGCTGCCACGGGACCCGCTGGGTTCCGGTCCAATCCCCCACTCCCTCGCTTGTCTACCCTTGCACAAATGCGTGACCACAGTCAACCCGCAGCCCTGCTCCCTTGCTGTTTCCCCACGGTTGTTTGCTTGGTCGCTCGCTCGGTCGCTCACTAGGTCCAACCCTGCGCCTGGATTCCGCACGCCTGAGTCCGTCTGACCGAGTTTTCCTGTGCAACCCTGCTCCACCAGCCGCTGGTTTCGCCCCTTACCAGTCAGGCTGAAGACTTTGTTGTTAACAGACTTCCGAAAAGTTCAATTTTCTGTGTTCTGGCTATGTTTTCTGTTGCTAATATTTAGTTGTCTCTAAACTTGGTTGTGGGAGAAGGCACGGCACATCCACCTATGCCTCCATCTTGGCGGAAGTCCTTGGAGGGGACCTTTTTGCAGGCCCCTCGCTCTTGCGGGTGTGGCTGGCAGAGGGTCACTCTCGCTGACCAGGATTGTGGTGGTGGGGGAACTGGGAGTGACGGGGTGCCAGTCCTGTGCAGACAGCTGCTCCTCATGCTGTTGTGTGAGAAGAGCCGGGTGCAGATGGCCCAGGGTGTGGGCGGCCAAGGCTCTCCACCTCCTCGCTCTGCCACACACGGCCCCCAGACCCAGGCTCACACCATGTCCCAAAAGGGCTGCATCTGCTCAGCCATCACACATGCATTCCCTCCAGCTGGCAGGAGGAAAAGGAAGGGTTAGCTTTCCTTAAGGGGCCACACCCATACCTCTGGGCATTTTATTGGCCAAAACTTTGTTTCGCCACCATGTGTAGCTGTAAGGAGGCTGGGACAACAAATCTTTATTTGGGCAGCTGTGTGCGCAGACGAAAACTGGGCGTGCCATCGTGAGGGAAGGGGGCAAACAGCCCTCTTTCTCAGAACCAACAACACGTACCAGTGTCACCGACTCGGTGAACTCAGAACACGCTGGGCCAAGCAAATGGTGTTCCTCCTGTTGTAACTTAGAGCAACGCCAGGTTTGCGGGGAAAATGGGACAGAAAATACGGAGAGTTCGTGTATTTCTCACACACACACACACACACTCCCCCCTGCAGTGAACACCCCAAGGCGGTGTGGTGCAGTGCGCCGGCCGGTGAACCAACAGCGACACTCTATTGTTCACTGAGCCCGGATCACAGCCGGCACATCCCCAGGGTTCACTCTGCCTCACAGACTCCAGGGGCTGACCAGTGTGCGGGGACACGTGTCCACCCGTGTATCCAGCACACGGCGGTCTCCCGGCCCTGAAACTCCCCTGGGCTCTGCCTCCGTGCCCCTCCCTCACCTGGCCCCTGGCGACTGCTGACCCTCCTCTGGTCCCCACAGTGCCATCTCTTCTGGAAGGATTCTCGGTGGACATGTGGTGGATTCGGGCAGCGCGCGGCCGCCCCTGCCTGGCTCCTTTCGCTCGGTCACACGCACACACGGCTCCTCTGAGCCTTTCCAAGGCCCGTTTCTTTCTGGTGCAGGGTAACTTCCCGCCCTCTGGATGGGCCACCGCTCACCCACCCGCCACCCGCTGCGGGGCAGCCTGCTCACTTCCTGGCTCTGACAGCGATGGACGAGGCTGCCCTGGGCATCAGGGCGGCTCCCTGTGTTGGAACAAACAGAAGCAGCATGACTGTGGGCCGTCCGGGAGGAGGGCGTCTGGCTTCCTCCGGACGCTGCAACCGCCTCCCCAGCGTCTGCCCTGCACTGCCCTCCCACTGGCCCCGCGCTGGGTCCCTGCACCCCACGTCCCGGCCAGCGTGCCACGGGGCCCGTGCTTCTCATCCAGCCGCACCGGTGGACGCGCCGTGGCAGCTCGTGGTTCCACGCACAGTCCCCCGTGTCCTACGGCCCCTGGCACCTCTGTGTTCTCTTCAGTGAGTTTCCGTTCCGACCTTTCACCCATTTTTTAATTGGGTTCTTTGCGTGTTATTGAATTTTAACAGTTCTTTGTGGATTTTGGACACAGGTTCTTTATCAGATGTGTGCTGTGCAAATACGGCCTCCCAGTGGGGGGCTCTCACCGGTGCCCCCTGCCGAGCAGAAGCTTCTGGTCAGTGAAGCTCCTCTTCGGGTCCCGTGTGGCCCGTGCTTCCGTGAGGCGTGTGCCGCCCGGGAACACGGTCCAGCCCGGAGGTCTCCTCCGAGTCCTCCTCTGGTATCCTCTCTGCAAAGTTTCGTGCTTGGTATTTTACAGATAAGTCTGTGATCTGTTTTGAATTAATTTTCGGTGAAAGGTGTAAGGTCAGTGTCTGGATTAATTTTTTGCATGTGGTCTCCTTGTGAAATTTTTGCAGCCACTAAATATTAATTTAATGAACTATGGAGAGACTGGAAAATGTTATGATACCGTGTTCAGGAGGCGGCGGCAGGGAAAATCCCGCCTCGGCTGTATTTCGGGGGTGCAAGCTGTCTCGGGGGTGGGGGGTGTCTGATGCAGAGGCAGGGGAAATGGCGTGCAGAGCCAAGCCCAGGACCTGTGGCCGCTCGCCTGTGTCTCGGGAGGGGACCGTCGGGGCCTGGGTGGGGCCTGGCATGCGACCAGCCTGCTCCGACTCCGGGATGTGGAGCGGAGGGTGCTGGGCGGGCGGGGCTGGGACTCGCTGTTCGCCTGCTGACTCAGCTCCCCAGGCCTCGCCGCCCGCCCGTCCACGTTCTCCTGGTTTTCACGGGGCTGTTAATGATGCTCCACACGGCAGTGCCGGGGCTGCTCCGAGAAACCTAAGACTGAAGTCTGCCGAGCTCCCAGCTCAAAGCTGTCGAGGGACAAGGTACCTGAGAGCCGGGGACCCGCACCCCGAGCCCTGCCTGAGCGTGTTGGCCTGACCGTGCAGGTGGAGGCCGAGAGACAAGAGGGCGTTGTGTCTGAGGACGCCGCTCGCCTGAACGCCCTCCCCACTCTCTCCCTCGGGCCCCACGTCTCCCGAGGTCTGGAGCGGAAGGCCAGACACCAGCTGCTGACACCCCTGTTTCCCGGCGCATCCTCCAGTTCCCTGCCTGTCCCCCGGAGTCAGCCTTTTGCCCCCAGATCCCAACATGCGGCTGACTCCAGGGCAGCTGGCACTCTGACCGCGCTCTGCACGGGGCTCCTGTCCGGGGCCATCCCCCTCGGACCCTCAGAGCCCTGGAGAGGGGAGGGCTCCCCCGCCCCCCACCCCCAGGTGTCCGACATCTACGGAGCCCAGGTGAGCCCGTGAGCAATGGAGAGACATGGAGGGTCCTCGGCCCCAGGTTATTCCAGTTAGATGGGCGTCCAGGGCTGCCAGGGGCTCGTTCACCCACAGCCTGGTCCCTGGACACTGGGGGCCACTGGCCACACTGCAGCCCAGTGGGCAGCATGTTCTGGGGGACGCTAGAGGCCCGCTGGGCTCTGTGGGGAAGGCAGGGCGGGTGTGGCGGCTGGAGGAAAACCCGGCCAGGAGCGGCTGTGTGCTGGCGGGCGGCTCTGGGCACCCTGAGTGGGACTCATCTCCAGACACAGGGCCCGAACTCGGACAGCGGCAGGACACGGCCCAGCCGTCTGCCTGTCACCTGTGGCAGCCGGGCTGCCCTGGCCCTCAGGGGTTGCCCACGCCAGCCTCCCACCCAGTCTGGGGGTCTTCCAGTTGAGTCTGCACAGGTGGACGGCCCCCCTCTGCTCTCAGATGCCCCTGGACAGGAGCCTGCTAGCAGCTCAGGACACTGAGCCGATACAAAGTCGCCATGTGCTTTCTTGCGTTAATCCTGTTAATCAGAAACCGTGTCCTGCCGCTTCCATCTGTCGGAGCGGGGTCTGCTCCCTCATCCTCGGGCAAGGGGGCCGGTGGGCCAGAGCTGCTGCCAGCGCCCCCGGGTCCCCCCTCCCCCGCCTGAGGGGAGGGGCGCTGGCCCCAAGGAGGCACCCACCGCCCGCCTAGTGGTGTGTGCCGGGGTCAAAGCCCCGTGGCTGCGGGGGAGTGGGGGCGGGGCTCCAGGGGTGAGCCGCCTGCCCAGGTGGCCGACACACGGGTAAGGCGCCTTCTCCCCAGCTGACAGGCCACAGCCTCTCCTTTGTTACTTGAGCGCCGCAGTCCCTCAACGCCCACCCTCCGGAGGAACCGCCCCCTGGCCCGTCGTCAGCCCTCCCGAGGCCGGGGGTGCGCCCGGGCCTCCCGCCTCTCCTGCATCTGCGAGGAGTGTTTCAGGGCCAAACATCAGAAGGCCTGGCCAGCCGTGACCCGACCATCAGGGCGGCTGGAGACCCTGGGGCAGGCGGCGTGGGCTGGAGCAGTGCCTGCAAGAACCGGGCCCTTCCGGCCGCATCCGTCTGGCGCTCGTGGGCCTGTGGCCGAGGGCTTGCGGGGCAGCTGATTCTCCTGCAGGTGCGACTCCTGCAGGACAAACAGGCTCCTCCTCCGGCGGCTCCGTCTCCTTCCCAGGAGAGAGGTGCGTTTGCTTCTACCACTCGGCCAGGACCGGGGTCACTGGCCAGGAGAGGGGAAGCGAGCGGGCAGACGTAGACCGGTCCTGCCTCCTTCAGGTGGGCACGCCCTGGCCTGCTGGGACCCACGTCCCTGATGGCTGCCCGGGGCCAGGGGCTGGCCAGTGGCAGCAGGGGCGGGAGCAAAGTGCTGACCGTCCAGGAGGCCCAGGGGTGCCAACTTCATCCTCTGAAATCGCATCACCTGGAGGGGCCGGTGCCTGAACCTCTCTGAGGGGACCACCTGCTTTCGACAGTGGTCAGAACGTTAGCAAGAGTGACATTGACTCAGGACTGGGGTCTCGGGCTCCCTGCCGGGAGGCCGTGGCATCCACAGTGAGGCAGACAGGAGGTGGCCCAGTAGCTACGGAGGGTGGGTGGGGGGAGGCAGGGAGGGAAGGGGGTCTGGGGCGTGCGTGAGAGGGTGTGTGAACGAAGGGAGGGAAGGGCGGTGGATAAATGGGTGTGTGGATGGTGGACAGATGGATGGATGGGCAGGTGGATTGGTGGGTGGGTGGTGGATGGATAGATGGATGGGTGGGTGGTGGATGACAGATAGATGGTGGATGAATGAAGGTGAGCTGTTCAGAGAACTCCTTTTAGAAAAAGCTTTTTCTTTTTCTCTCCCTTTCTAAGGCATTGGCTTTGGGTGGAAGCCACCCAGGCAGAGGGCTGGCGTGCTGGGCCCTCGCTGACTTGAAACTCCCCCGGGGCCCTGTGAGCTGTGAGCAAAGCCCAGCTCAGCTTGCAGTGGGGGAGGGGGGCTGGGGGGAGGGGAGGCTGGGGAGCGCTGCTCCCGCTGTGGTGCCAAAGCGCGTGGGAGCAGCAGCCTGTCTGCCACAGCCCCTGTGCCATAGGGGGCTTTCCTTGGACCCCAGCCCTGAGCACCCCCACGTGACAGGCCTTCCGTCGCCCCTCGTGCAGCCCCCCGGTCCTGCCCAACAGGCAGGGGCTCACTGAGCAGCCCGGGGGGTACCCTGACCACACGGGACGTGCGTGCGTTCTGGGTAACGTCTGCTCCTGTCTGGGGCGAGGGTGTGGTCCGCATGTTCCACGGGGGCTCCCCAGATGGAAGTTGCGTGCACCCCGAGAAAGGAGCCTGCACCCCAGCTCTGCAGGCTGTTTCCTCCGTGTGGGGACTGGGAAAGGGCCGGGTCGTTGTTCAGAGACAGCTGCAGGCCCGCGGAATGGCACAAGGGACGGGATGGTGAGCAGAGGGGATGCAGTGTCTCCCCGGAGGGGACCTCCCCTCCCCCAGCGCTAGATGGCCCAGGGGTATGGGGGAGGGGTAGAGCCTTTGCCTTAGATCTGTCCCCCACAGACACTGCCATCCCTTCCACAAGACCACACAGAGGGGACTCCCCTTGGCCGAGGTCACCAGAAAGGCCTAAGATGCGGGAGGCGCTAACCCGTCGCTCGGGGTGGTGCCTGACCCCCATCCTCCAAACAGCAGAGCGACCCTCTCAGAGCTCAACCTCGACTGCACAGAGGCCCGGAGAGTCTCGCTCCCATCGTGCAGGGCACCGGGGCTGTGGCCCTCACACGGGCGGGCAGTGGGCGCCCACCTCCAAGCTTCCAGGTGGGGAGCTGTGGGGCATCACGGGGGCTCCAACGCTGCACAGCTCAGGACCCGGACCCTGCCCCTGACAGCGTGCCTGCTCGTGGGCCAGTGGTGCCCCTGTCGCTGTTCCCACCCGGTTTCCCTCAGACCTCAGGAAAGACCTTCTGGAAAACCCAGCCCGGCTTTGCTGTGGGGGACAGGGAGGTCTCGGGGGCTGTGGGGTGGGGAGTGTGGGACCGGAGCTGAGTGTTCCCCGCAGGCCACGTGGGGTAAGGAGAGGAGTTGCCCTGCGGACCAGGCAGGGAGGGACACGGGCTCTTCCTCAGCCCCTGGGGCCCCGTGAGCGCAGACTGCAGAGGCTCTGGGCCCTGGGTCCGCACGGGCTTGTGCTGACAAGGTGGGCTTCTCCCGCTGACTCCGAGGGGCCGCCCTGTGCCCCAGGGACCCGGGCAGGCAGGTGCAGCTGAGCAGGCTTTCCCAAGGCCCCCCGGCCACGACCCCACATGTGAGACGGTGGTGCCGAGGCCCAGTGCGCGGAGCCGAGGGACTGAAGATGCGCACAGAGGCCCCGTTCTCGGTGCCAGGCCCACCGGTGCCTGCGGTGAGCTGTGACCGGACACAGGGTGTCCAGGGCTCAGGGAGGGACCCTTTCCTCGCTCACAAGTGCACGCACATGCCCACCCCGTTGCCCACGGCCGTGCCTGGAGCATTGATAACCACAGGCAGGTCCCCCGCCTGCTGCTCCGAAATCCAGTACTGGAGAGGCAGGTGCCGCTGTGCTAAGAAGCGGTGTGTTTGCAGGTGCGGCCGTCTGGAAGGTGGGGGACGCCTGTCTCAGTGCCCATCTGTCCCTCTCAGAGGAGGCGGAGGCTGTCACAAGGAGGTAGGGGGACCGGAACCCAGAGATCGAGGGGAGGACCGCAAGGCTGTCCACGTGCAGCCAGCCGAGCACAGTCCGTCCCGACACGGTGGGGGACGGTCCAGTGTGCGTCATCCCGGCTCCACGCCACCCCACCTCCGTGTCGCCCCGGCTCCATGCACGAAGGGCAGCGTGTCTCCTGGAGCCGGGTGCCTGCAGGTCGGGGTCCGCATCCTTCGAAGTGAGTTCCTGGGACTCCTGTGCAAACACACCGTCCGAGTCGGACTCACAGAAACAGCATCAGAGAAACAGTGGGCGGGTCCCAGCTCCCACCGCTGCGCACTCAGGATGGACGTTTCCAGGTGTCAATGGAACGAGAAGAGCGAGCAGGACGGAGCAGGAAAAACCTACCACTCTGCAGATCCGAGAAGGAGACCACCCTTCCCCCACACCGTCCACCCCACAAGGGGCACCTTCTGTCCACGGGAGTGGGGGGCAGGCGCTGACTGGGGACCGAACCCTCGTTTACAACATGAATGCAAGAGGCTCCACCTTTCCAGGGAGAGACAGACCAGAAGCTCTCAGGTGGGGACAAGGCAGAAGGAAGGGCTTGGGGCAGAGCTGTGCCCCTTTCCTAGGGGGACCCTTGAAGTCTCACACTTTCCTGAGGGGGAGCCAGGCCTGTGCGATCCCCGTGGGCCCTGGACCACACCAACGTGGTGCTCAGATGACTCGGTTGCTATGGAGATGACTTGGGATGGGTCCGGGGCAGCAACTGGAAGGCTGGCTTCTGAGCAGTGACATATCAACCCAGCCTCCCTGCTCCAGGGAGGGAAGGGGCTGGGGACCGAGTCGCCCCCTGCCCATCGATTCAGTCGGCCTCACCGTCATAAAAACCTGGCCGAGCTCTGGATCCCGAGGCTCAGGTGGGCTCACCTGCTTGGCGACATTGTGCGTATTTGCTGTCACAGGGAAAGGCCACCCTGCGGGCCCTCGCTGGGCCCCTTTCTTTGGGCTGGTTCTGACAGACGCCCTTCCTCTACAAGGAGACGGGCGCCGCGGGTGCGGTTCTGTGAGCTGTCTGCGGAGTCCCCGCGTGTGTGCCCGCCCGGGAGGCTGGGGGAGGCCGACACGGCAGCCGCCGCCGGAGGTCATCGCACACACAGACCACACGATGACACCGAGATGTGACGATGAAGGATGATCCCAGAATTACTGGATAAAATCAAGTGTGGCACAGCCTGGCAACTGCAATTTCTCACACTGTATTTCCAATTTAAGAAGAATTAAACCAAACGAAGTATGGATGTACATGGCTAATCTCTTAATTTTACAATGTAGATACATTAAATCCTCCAGAGGCTGACCCCAATGGCATAAAAACCCTTCCACGGCTGGAGATCAGAAGGATGTGAAAGGGACTCTGGGAGGTGGGTGGAGGGCTGTCGAATTTCCTGCCTCTCTCCCAACCTTTGGGGTGCAGAACGAAGACGCTTTCAGTAATTGGACTGACGTGATTACCCAACCAAATAATACCAGACAGAGATGGACCCAATATCTGGGCCAATAGTTCGTGAACATCGCAGACACTGTCTTAGTCCATTCTATAAAAATCCCAACAAAATGTTCAAAACTGGAAATTGCAGTTCTGTGCTTGTCGTAAAGTCGGAATTCATACTGAAGGTGAACACGCAGCGGATGGACCAGACATGGGGGGACAGGGCAGGCCCCCGACTGAGCTCAGAGGGTGGTGCTTGGCCCCCCCCTGCAGAAGGGAGGGGAGAGCAGGCTCCATCCTGGCACCTGAGCAGACCTGCCCAGAGGCCCCGGAGGCACAGGGCGCCTGCCCACCCCCACACTGCCCTCCACCCGGTGCACCCAGGCTCAGAGCCCCTGCTCCTGCGGTGTGGGAGGTGGAGCCCAGACTCCCCGGGAACCATGTGGCCCTGCTGATTTGGTGGCCCTCAGGGAACACACGGGCATGGCTGCATCCTGCCCGGTCCTGAGAGCAGCTTCTGTGTCACCAGCCTGAGGAAGAGGCGGCCCGGGGTCCGGCCCCTGTGGCCGGGGGGCTGCACACTCTAGCAGAGCAGGGGCGGCAGCCCTGTCCCAGCCCCCGGTCCCTCGAGGTGTCCCGGCAGGTCTGCTGGTCCCTTCCTGGGGGGGCCACACCCCTGACCCCAGGCTCCCCCAGGCCCCGGAGCTCCAACCCCTGTCAGCGGGGAAGGGAGACCTCGCAGGGGACGGCGGGGGCGGCTCTTTTACCCAAATCGGGGTGAAGAGGGAGGGGAGGGGCTGTCTGCAGGGCCCGGCCCTCCTGCTGTGTTTTCTGTTTGTTTTGCTAAACGGGCATTTTCTCACCACTTCCTGTGGCTCCCACGTGGGTGGGTCTGGAGCAGCCTGGAGGTTTTTCCAAGTTGCCAGGAAGCAGGGGAGCGGGGGCAGCGGGGGCACACCAGGGGACCCACAGAATCTGGGGGCATTGAACTCGGGATGTCACTGGCGAGCCTGTGGAGCTCTATTCCCGCCACAATCCCCCGTCACTGAAGACTTCAGAAAGGGGTCATTTGAGTTTCACTGGAGACTTCAAACACGACAGAAGGAGGAAAAATTCAATGAACAGGGAGTGAGAGAGAGAAACGCTACATCAAACCTGCAGATGGGCTGCCGTTTAAACCATCCAAGCCCTGGCTCCAATTAGTGCTCCCTGCGAACTGGGTGACTGCAGGAAGTCAGCTCTGCATCTAAATGAGGATCCTCCAGCCCCTGAGTGGAGCTTCCCTGGACTGGGCCCCGAGCGGTTTTCCTGGGCTGCTGGGTGAGGGGAGGCAGGGAGAAGCTTCCACAGCACCCCCCCCGCCCCCCCCCCCCCCCCCCGCAAATGCACAGGTGTGAGGGGCAGGACGGATCCACCTGCGGCCCAGCTCACTGCGGGCTCCACCTGGGATCAGCCAATTGCCTTGTCTCGGAAAAGGTTGCCGTTTCCTAAGAACTCTGCAGGCCCAAGGCGCCCTCCCCCCGCCCCCACTATGTGGCCCCGCCAGCGAAAGGCCCCTTGACACAGCCCACCCCACCCCAAGAAGCGTCGCGGACAGCCCAGAATCCCCGTGGGCATGAGCAGAGCCCTGAGACCACCGTTCTCAGGCCGCCGTCCACGCATGTGGGTGCAGAGGGACCCCAATGTCCCTAGGGTCCTCCTGTCCCCGATCTGGAGAGCCCCTCCCTGAAGGGCCCCCCACAGAGAGTCTGGGCAGCCGGAAGCTCAGAGAGGTGCCTGCGGGTGCTCTGGGGGAGCCGGGTCCCTCGTTGGCCCCTTTGCAGAGCCCGGGGGAAAACGCTGGCCTTCAGGGACCTCCGCCCCCCAAGGCCACACGGTCCATGGGGGCAGCCTCCGGCCTCTGCGCTCCCTGCAGCTGACAGATCTGACCTCCAAGCCAGGGGTTCCCGCCACATCCCGTCACCTGTGAAGCTCCCCCGGGGCCTCAGGTGGTTCGCACAGGAATTAAAATGGGATCTTGTCTGTCTTCCGAGCGCACTGTGGTCCCACCGAGCCCTGGGCTCTGCCGAGCAACTGTCCCACTGGGGGCTCCCTGCTCAGTGCGGGACCTCACCGTGCGACCTCACCGCTTCCTCACCCCCGGAGGGAGGAGGAAACTCCCATTCCATGAACCAGGAGACCGAGGCTCAGCAAAGTTGTGTCTTCCCCAAATGACCGGCCTTGACCTCCGCCCTGCGAGGCCCACACGCCCACGAGTACGGGCACGTTGGCTACCGCCACAGAGGACCCCAGAGGGGACCCCGCGGGAGGGGCGGACTTCTGGTCAGACTCAGTTATTCCCGATAAAACCTGGCGGTCAACCAACATGGAGGCATAGGCAGAAACGCTTCTCTTCCACTCATGACCAACAAATTTAAGAACAAAAAACAACCAGAACTGACAGAAAATGGAGCTGTATGGAGGTCCGACAACCAAGGAATTAAAGAAGAAACAGTCACTCAGACTGTAGGAGGGGTGGAGATGGGCAGCTGGGCGGAGAGGACTCGAGGCGAGGCAGCGGCTGGCGGAGCGGGCGGTCCCACATTTACGCGCAGATAAACCAGGGGGAACGACTGGGGAGAGAGACAGACCTCGCAACCCCGGGTTCCCGCAGGGAAATAAAGCCTCAAACCTCTGGCTGAAAACACCTGTGGGGGTTGAGGCGGCAGCAGGAGAAACTCCCAGCCTCACAGGAGAGTCCTTGGCAGAGACCCACAGGGTCCTAGAATGCATATACAAGCCCACCCACCTAGGAATCAGCACCAGAAGGGCCCAATTTGCTTGTGGCAAGAGGGCGGAGTGACTAAAGCCCGGCAGAGAGCAGACCAAGTGGCACTGTTCCCTCTCTGACCCTCCCCCACAGACAGCGTCACAACGCAGTGACGTGATTGCCCCACCCAGCGAACACCTGAGGCTCCGCCCCTTACTACATAACAGGTGCGCCGAGACAAAAAAAAATATGGCCCAAATGGAAAAACAGATCAAAACTGTTCTAAGAAAAAATACAACTAAGCGATGAAGAAACAGCCAACCCATCAGGTGCACAGTTCAAGGCACTGGTCATCAGGATGCTCACAGAACTGGTTGAATTTGGTTGCAAATTAGATTAAAAAATGAAGGCTATGCTGAGTGAAATAAAGGAAAATGCAGAGGAAACCAATAGCAATGGAAAGGAAACTGGGACTCAAATCAATGGAGTGGACAAGAAGGAAGAAAGAAACAACCAAAAAAAAAAGAATGAAGAATCAAGAATTCAAAAAAATGAGGAGATGCTTAGGAACCTCCAGGACATCTTTAAACGTTCCAACATCCTAATCATAGGAGTCCCAGAATGGGAAGAGGAAGAGCAAGAAATGGAAAACTTCTTTGAAAAAATAATGAAAAAAAAAAACCTTCCCTAATCTGGCAAAGGAAATAGACTTTTAGGAAGCTCAGAGAGTCCCAAAGAAGTTGGACCCAAGGAGGAACACACCAAGGCACATCATAATTACATTACCCAAGATTAAAGAGAGGGAGAGGATCTTAAAAGCAGCAAGAGAAAAGGAGACAGTTACCTACAAGGAGTTCCGATAAGACTGTCAGCTGATTTCTCAAAAGAAACCTTACAGGCAAGAAGGGGCTGGAAAGAGGTATTCCAAGTCATGAAAGGCAAGGACCTCCATCCAAGATTGCTCTATCCAGCAAAGCTCTCATTTAGAATGAAAGGGCCAATAAAGTGCTTCCCAGATAAGGTCAAATTAAAGGAGTTCATCATCACCAAGCCCTTATTATATGAGATGTTAAAGGTACTTATCTAAGAAAAAGAAGATAAAAATATGACTAGTAAAATGACAATGAACTCACAACTATCAATAGCTGAACCTAAAACAAAAAGAAAAGCAAACTAAGCCAACAACTAAAACGGGAACAGAATCACAGAGATGGAGATCACATGGAGGGTTATCCGTGGGGAGGCGGATGGAGGAGAGGGGGGAAAGGTACAGGGAATAAGAAGCATAACTGGTAGGTAGAAAATAGGGGGAGGTTAAGAATAGTATAGGAAATGGAGAAGCCAAAGAACTTGTATGTACGACCATGGACATGAACTAAGCGGAGGATGCAGGTGGGGGGGTGCAGAGAGGAGGGGGATTAAGGGGAGAAAAAATGGGACCCATGTAATAGCATAATTAATAAAATATACTTTTAAAAAAGAATTATAAAAACAAGTGAATAAAGTTCAAAAAATAAAGAGTAATTCCAGTTGGGACTTTTTCCTGTTCACTGGCATTTTCGCACACGTTCTCACCGCCCACCTTGCTTTCTCTGTCTCTTCCCCAGCCCAGGTCCGGCCTTTGCAGCCCTCACTCAGCCACTCACTCACTCCGCTGTGCAGTCCCCCAGGCGGCGGCACCCCTGGGTCGACACCGCGGGTCCTCCCCACTCGCCGTGGTCCAGGCTGGCCGCTGAGGCTGGGGCAGCTGAGAGAGGGCTCCACCCAAAGGCTCCGGGCGGCTGGCCCGCTGGGCATGGTGGGTCCGGGGTCTGCACACAGCTCCGCAACAGCCTGCCGGCCCCGCTTCTCCCCGAGATCCCCGGCTACTTCTCCACAGGACTCTGGGCCTCCAGCCCGGCAGGCAGGGTGGCCTCCGAGAGCCCAGGGTGGGCTGAGACCCAGCCTCCAGCCCCCCTGCCTGAATTACCCGAGGAGCCTCAGGCCTCCTCCGGAATGTTCCCCTGCCCCCCGCCGTCTGCGAACAACTCGCAGATAATGATTTATTTCCCCGAGATGGAAGAGTCAATAAGCGAGTTTTTTCCGAGGCTGCCAGCTGGCCATTCGTCATCTAAACAGGAGCCTCTGAGCCCGCGGCCGACGGGGCTGGTGCCGCTCCTGCAAGAAAAGACCCATTTGCTTAAATTTGCTTTCCAGCCGCTGGCCTCCAGCCGAGGAAACAGATTAAGAGATGGTGCGCTTGTGAGCACATCTCAGACCCCCCAAGCCCCCGGATGTGGCGGTCCGCCGACAAACAGCGTCCCGGGGCCAGGTCTCCTGAAGTCTGGGCGCATGCTGCTTCGGCGGTTCAGGAATGCAGCTGGTGGAGGAGGAGGAGGCGGTCCCTTTGTATGTGGGGGCTGTGGGTGCAGAAGAAAGTGCCCACCACCCTCTGCCTCCCCCCCACAGCTGTCATTAGTGTCCCGACATCCCAGGGCAGCGGACAGCCACCCCCCACAGGGTCACAGAGCTCAGTCCTGCCGGGACTCACGGGCATCCTTTCGTGGGCATCCAACACATTGCCCCCCAGAGGTCTACCCCCAGAATCTCCTGCTCAGAGAGAGACTCCTGAGAGGAGGAAAGAGACGCAGGGCCCGACAGGCAGAGGGACCCGCGGCCCCAGGGGGCACCACAGCGCGGGCACGGCCCGTAGACCCGGCAGCCCCGCCACCTGCCTGTCACCGGGCTCTGCGGGGACCACCCTTCTCGGCGCTGTGACCGTTCCCCGTCCCCCTGGTTGCCGAGGCGTCTACGAGCCCTGCCTCGCCCTGAGACAGCAGGAAAGGGGCGTCACCACGCTCTGCCACCTCGAGAGGACAGCGTTCAGACTGCAGAGCTGTGCCTTCAGCTTGGAGGCGGCCCTGTCTGTGCTCGCCAACAGTGCCCCGCGGGGCCGGTGGTTCTGAAGGGCCCGTGGGGCTGAGGGAGCAATGGGCAGCGGCCGTGTGTGTCTGCTCCCCTGAGCCGACGCAGCTTCGTGTCCGAACCCGGCTGGACCCAGGAGGAGGCTCCCGAGGAGCCGTGGGGAATTCGGGGAGGCGCTTCCTGACCAGGCCTGATGGCCGGTCCAGGCCACCCCGGGCAGCGGGAAGAAGGGTGGGCAGCAGCCTTTCTCCTGAAGAGGCTCCGAGTCTGGGGGGCGGTGGAGCCTGAGGTGGAGCTGAGGGTGCAGTGGGGCTCTCCCCCACCCTGGGGGGCTGCCGATACCGGGAGCCAGAGGGCGATCCAGCTGCCGACTTCCTGACCCGGGCTGGCCGTCCTGTGTGAAACCTGGAGGCGGGGACGGCCAGTCTGCAGCCCACCGGCCTGCTCGCTCCGAGTTCCTGCGGAGGCCGGCCTCGGGGCAGGAAGGCCCAGACACACAGAGGCCGCAGGATTGTGCCCGGGTCACCGTCCCAGCAGAGCCCGGCCTCGGGACACGCCCATTTCTTCCAGTGTTTTCCTGCTGAGGTCCCCACATCACGAAGCCAAGAATAGACACCCCCAGGGGACCTGAGCAAACTGACGGGGCCTGCATGGTTCATCTGCATGATGAAGTCGTTCGTGATTCACACACCAAGTTCAGGTGGTTTGCTTGTTACGCAGCAGGCGGGAGCCAGCGCAGGGCAGGGAGTCCCCTCTGGGCCACCCCACTCCCTCCCCTCTCCTCCAGCTCACTCCTGGGCCTGCCGTAGTTTCGGGGTGTGGGGGCTTATAGGTAACAGCTGTGGCCACCGTCTCCAGTCATCCACCTGTCCCCACAGGTCCACGGTGGGGCAGAGACCTTACCCCACCCAGCTCATCGCCCCCAATTCTCCTCCGATCCACTTAATCCACTTTGACGATGAGAATGATGTAACTGCTACCATCATCGTCTCTCTGACACGACCGTGTCTAAAGTGCCCTCAGACACACTAACTCAGTAAATAAATCAGCCCTTAAGGTGGAGACTCACATCCCATTTTTATGGAAATGCTGGGGCTCCAGCAGGTGACGTGACTCCTTCAGTCATTTGACAGCGAAGGAAAAATCCAACCTACTAACGAACGGCAGCCCCGCCTCCAGGCTGGTCCCTTCCGGCAGCTTCTGCGGCTCCCACATCTATTCCAGGTGCCTCAGCATCATCCCTGCAGAATCCGGCCGGGCCAGACCGCCTTCTCTGGTTCTCTTATGGCACCAAGTTCCCCTGGGGAATCAGTGGGGCTGTGGATAGGAAGTGGAAGTGGGAATTTGGTCTGAGAGTCCAGCCCCTGCGGAAAGCTCACTGTGCAGACATCTTCTTACCTCTTTTGCTTTTGTGACCAGGGAGCTCATCCAGCAGCCCTCGCAGCACAGCCCGAACAACAGCGTGGGACACCAGGTGCTTTTGGCCAAACGTCCCCTCCTGCGCTGCGTGACCTCGGGCCAGGGATGTGACCTTTCTGAACCTCAGTTTCCTTTTTTGTTAATGGGGAACGAGTCCCCACCCCAGAGGATCTCTGTCCTGAGCTGGCACTTACTGGGCTCACTCATCCAGGGTGGCCCACGGGGACACCGTCACCTCGCTCTCCTGTCCAAGACCCCCTTGGTCAGCACCGCCCACGTAGGTGAGGTCACCCAGGTGGCTGTCACACAGTCGGCCTCTGGTGTCCCATCCATACCCCTTCCTGGGACTGTCACCCCCTCGATGACCTCTCGGATCTGCACACATTCGGGTTCTCTCTGCCCTGGAAAGTGCCATGAGCTTTGACGGATGCGTGATTCCATCAGTCATAGACTGTGTCATCCATCATACGCATCTGCATATTATGCCTGTAATCCGTCATGCCTGCAGCTGTCACGCGCAGGAGTTTCACAGCCCTGAGGAACCCTGGGCCGCTCCCCGCCCCTCCCCCCAAGCCCTGGCGGCCCCTGATCTCTCCGCCGGCTTTTTAAATTCTGTCTGTCACAGGATGTCTCGAACTGGGACGCATGGACGAGGCCTTTCGGGCTGACTTCTTTCCCTTGGAAATGGGCTCTGAGCCCTGGCCGGGGCGGCGAGGTGGTTGCAGCATCGTCCCAGGAACCCACAGGCTGCGGGTTCGATCCCCGGCCAGGGCCCACGCCCAGGTCCGACCCCTGGAGAGGACATCTCAGCGGCCTCCTGCGGGTCAGGCTGCTGTAACCACCGCTGTGCAGGCTGGACGTGGGCAGTTGAGTGAACACCAGAGAGCCTGATTGCCAGGTGGGGCGATAAGCCTGCTCGTCTTCGTAGGAAATCGCCAAATCCTTCCGAATTGGCAGTGATGGAGAGTCCTGCCGTGCACTGACCTTGGCCTCGGAGCAGGCCGGTTTCGGTGCGGGTGTGCCCCAGGGTTCTGACGGGTGTGCGGTCTTCCGCGGTTGTTTTGACCTGCCGCCCCCTGCTGACGGCCCGGGGTTGAGCGCCTGTTGGGGGCTTGTCGGCCGGTGTCTGTCCAGTGTACGGGGTGTCCCTTACCCGCCCTCCGACGGGCTGACCACCTGCCGTGGGTCTCCGAGGGTCCTTCGCCCCTTCTGCATGCAAGTCCGTGAAGAGACAGGTGTTTTGCGTGTTTTCTGCCCGTCCTGGACTTGTCTCTGCAGCCTCCCAAGATAGACGTTTGTGGGTCATAGTTTACCATTTTAATGAATTCCAGCTTGTTTTCCCTTCACGGATCGGCTTTTGTGGTTGCATCTGAAGCCTCACCTTCAACCCAAGGTCACCCCCACTTTCCGGGAGTTTCCTGCCACAGGTTTAGTTCTGCGTTTGCCTCCGGGCCGGCGGCTGTGGGGAGCGGGTTCTGCGCCGTGCGAGGCAGGTGTGCCGCTGTTTGCCCGGTGCGGCCCCTGCGCCCCCGTCAGAGGCCTTGGCTCTTTCCTGGAGGACCAGCGGCCGCCTTTTCCTGGTCATTTCCAGGGTGTCCGTCTGTCTTCCGTTGACCCACGTGTCCTTCCTGCCACCCGACCCGGGTCGTCCCGAGTGCCATGGCCTCATGGTGAGCCTGCAGCCAGGCAGGGAGTGTGGCGGGGCGGTTTCCTTCGCCGCCGTCTTGCATGTTCTCGCCTTTTTTTGAGAGAGAGAGAGAAACTTCGTATGCGCCCAACCAGGGCTCAAACTGGAGCCCTGGGCAGGGGATCCGGCCTCCGACCTTCGGGGCACAGGGTGACGCCCTGACCAACTGAGCCACGCTGGCCGGGCCTGCCTTTCTTTCTCTTTCATATTTTTCCCTTTTATTAAATGTGCTGGGGTGACGCGGGTTAGTGAGATGATGGGATTTCGAGAGCAGGTTTCCATGACACGCGGTCTTCAGCGCTGCGTGCCCACCGCCCAGAGCCTCCGCCTCCCTGGGCCAACTCTGGGGTCCCCTTGTCCCGCCCACAGCACAGCGTCCCGGGGTTTCACTGCCGAGCTGACAGGTCACCCTGGGAAGAGCTGGCCTTTTAAGAAATGTTGCCCAATCCAGCCCGTGAACCTAGACTCTCCCTCCGCTTACTTAGAATTTTTCCTTCTTTCATCGGGAGTTGATAGTTCGCTGCATGGAAATCCTTTATATATTTTGTTTAGTTTTATGGTTTTTTGGGGGGGAGAAGATGCTGTTATAAAAGGTGTTACTTTTGTGAATTTCTAATTCCAATTGTTCATTCACAGCAGGCACCTAAGTCCTGGTATGATTTGCCAAGGTATAGATTTGGGTGTTTATCCTGCATTTTCCAGATCTGTGGTTTTGTGTCTGTAATGTTGGAAAACTGAGCCTTCCTCCACGGCTTTGATTCGCTTCCTCCTGGCCCTCCCACGGGGCAGAGGTCGTCATTTCTTATTGCCCCGCGGGTCTGGAACCTTCCGTCCCCCCAGTGTCCCCCGGTTTTAATGCATTATGTTTCGTCTTTGCTCCCCAGCGGGGGATTCTGTGGTTGCATCTCCTTCACTTGCTGACGCCTGCCCGGCTGTGTGTGGCCCGCCCAGGCCCCGAGTGGGGGTCCCGGTGTCTTCGACCCGGAGGGAACAGCCCCCCTGGGTTTCCTTTGTTTTCCACAGACAGCGCCTTCCTCCGTGTGCTGTCCCGGGTGCACGCGTGTGCACGAGCTTTCTGCGGAAGAAGCCAGGTTTGCCGTCCAGACCTTTCCACGTTCCAGATTCTGGTCGACGCCGCCACTGTGCCATCTGTCACACGGTCCTCTCTCCCCGTGCTGTCTGCACCCAAGTGTCTGGGTCGTGTGCAGATGCTGGGTCAACATTTGGGGAAAAAACACCCCCCGGGGGGCGTGCGCTTTGGCCGGCAGTGGGCGAGGGAGTGTCTTAAAGAGGAAGCCGCCCCCCACGTGACACTCGGCCACACTGCTGGCTGGAGAAGAGGGACCGGGCCTGAGACTCCACTGGGGCGTGAGCATGAATGTGGGTGTGTGAGCGTGGAGGACAGACTGACAGACAGCGGTCCCCCCCGGCACACAGGCCAGTGCCTCGCCTCTGTCTCTGCTCCTGCTTTTCTCCCGGACGCTGTCACCTGTCCCTGGCAGGGTTTGTCCTCCAGGGAGGAGGCTGCAGACACCCCTGTGCAGCCCGGGGGGCGCTCTCTGAGCCCACGGCAGCCGTTCCCTTCACCGGTGGGCAGCGAAGCCCCACGGCGGACCAGCCACAGCGCCTCTCCTCTCTGCACGGCGGGAACACGCCCTGGGAGTCTTCTCCTGGGGGGCCCTGGGGGCGAGGCGGTGGCACTTGGAGACGCCGACTCCCACGGGGCTGGGCGGCAGCTCTGGTGCTACTGTGTCCTCGGGAGTGGAGTTGGGCACGAGCCATAGGCACGGAGCCCCCGAGGGGCAGGAGATCCGTGCCCAGCTCCGCCGCCCCCTCCCGATCCTGCTGGCTCTGGCGGAGGAAGGCTCGTCCCGGGCAGGCCTGCGGGACCTCCACGGCCTGGTCCTGGGGCTGCAGACCCCCAGCTCCCCAGCACCGCAGGTTCACACAGCCCCCCAGAGCCCCCCACCGGGCCTCCCCCCCCCCCCCCCCGCCAGGCAGCAGCTGCACAAACATCTCCCTGAACTCCCGAGTCCGAGTTTCCCGGAATGGACTCCCCCCGTGTTGAAATGCTCCCAGGTACCATCCACGTTAGTGGGTTTGTTTGTTTGTTTGTTTTTCTCTGACATCTCGTGATTAGCAATTTCCTAATGAAACGAGGCCTTGCTTCTGCCGGCAGCGCCCAGCCTGCTGCAAGGTGCCGCGCGGAGGCCGCTCTCCTCCCCATTTCCTGTCCTCGCCCCCCTCCGAGGAAGGGAGAGGCCCCACAGGACTTAATTTTCCCCGGCGAGTTTCTCTCTTGCCACAACACCCCGCCGGAGTGACGGGGAAATTGAGCCGTTCGTCTTGATGAGGTAAATATTGTGAAAGGACAGAAATTGGCTCTGGAGGACGCGGGGAGCCTGCGCCAGCCGCAGAGCTGGGTCTGTCCCGCGGCCGAGTCGGCGCTCCGCCGGGCCCGGGGCCTCGCCACCCACCGCCGGCCGATGTCCTGGGGGAAGCCGGTTAATTGGATGACGACTGCGGTCTCTGTTCTAGACACCGCAGGCCGTGCCCTGCGGGGAGGATCCGGGGCTGCAGAAATCAGGCCACTTGCTCCAGAAAAGACCAGGGAGCGAGGGGCGCCCCGCCCCCACCGCCATTCTGCCCGCGTTTCCGTCAGCCCCGCACGTGCCGTGGCCAAGCCAACGGGGCCTGGCCTGCGGGGGGCCTGTCCCCTGCCTGTGCTCCAGGCCCCGGGGAGGGGGCGGGGGACACAGCCAACACTCTGGGGACTGGACACAGCTTCCAGGGCCTGGGCTGCAGGCCACCCCCCACCATCCCCAGAACATTGGCTGCTGAAACCCAGGGCGGCTCGGTGGCCAACGCAGCTGCACGGGGACACAGGCCAGCCTTCGGGGTCTCTGTCCCAGTCCCCGCTGGGTCTGCTCTGCGCTAACCCTCACGCCCCAAATGCACACTCGGCCAGTGCCCACCAGCCGACCGCTCGGCTAAGTCTGGGGCAGGGAGCTTCTTTCTCCCGGTGGCCTCGGGGCTGTGCCTCGGTCCCCGACACACTGAGAGGCCGGGGTGGGTTCCGTGTGGGCCTGGCGGGGGTATCCGTGTAACAGCCCCTCAGACGGGTCGGCTCAAGCAGCAGGCGCTTCTGGCCCCAGCGTCGGGAGGCTCAAGTGTCCCCAGAGCTGGGTCCTCCGAGCCCTCTCTCCTCGGCTTGTGGACACCCCCCCCATGTCCTCAAAGGGTCCCTCTGTGTGTGTCTGTGTCCTGACCGTCTGTTTGTTCTCATAAGGATGCTCACTGGTCATGCTGGACCAGGGCCCCCTGGTGGCCTCATTTTAACTTACCCCCCCCCCAGTTGTCCCCTCTCCAAGCACAACCACATTCTAAGTTCCTGGGGGTTAGGGCCCCGACACGCAGATCTGGGGGGACACAGCTCAGCCCAGGACACCCAGCACCCACGGTGTGACCCCGAAGGTCCGCCGATGGGCCTCAGCTCACAGCCAGCCCCCGGGGGCCCCGCTGGCACAGACGGGCAACGTGGGGCAGCGGGCTGAGCCTCGCAGAGGGAGGCAGCGACAGGGCCCGGGTCCGCTTTGATGCACAGAGTCTCCTGACCCCCCGTGGACACAGCGTCCACTCAGGACCCTGCAGGCGTTGCGGGGGTCGAGACCCAGGCCCATCCTCTGGTCGCCCGTGGGACTGAGCTCAGGTGAGCGCCTTCTCCCCGCCAGGCCAGGCGTGAGTCATGCACGGACTGCACATGTACAAGGCGTGCCGTGGGGCTGTTCTGGGGATTCCGCAGTGTGGACACACCTCCAGTTCCAGCAACAGGCATTTGGTAAACCCCACCAGCCATGGCCGAGGCTGACTGGCCCTGCCCGGGCGTAGACACCCTCTTCATGTCCACACAGAGCCCCTCTTGTCCACTGGATGCTGTGGCCTTGGACTTGACCTTTAGGTTCCACGGGGCCATCAGGTTCTCCTGTCCTCTGCTCCTGCTCAGTCATCTTCCCTGTCATTTTGCCTCCGGCTGCCCTGCCTTGCCACCTGTCCAACCCGGTGTCCGACCCCGCAGTGCCCTCAGGGGACTGGAGCCGTTGTCCCAGAGCCCATTGCCTCACCTGTGGGCCCGAGCGACCGCAGCTGCCCTCGGGCCGTGTGAGGACACACGGAGATCGTGGGCTTCCAGGCCTGGTGACCCACGGTGGTGGGGGCGGCCCTCAGGGCACAGGCCGCACGCAGGCAGCTTCCCGGAGACGGCAGCAGGATGGGGACGAGCAGCCATGGCCTGGGTGTGACCGGCCCCAGGATACACCTCGTGTGCGGGAGGAGGGACGCACTCCCAGAGCAGGCGCTCCTGGGCGTGGCCTGTTCTTCCTGTCGCCCTCGAGTTCCAGGCTCGCCCTCACCCCTCCGTCTTCCTCGTTCACTGGGAGAGTTTAACTCGTTAGTATTTATTGTCATGAAGTAATAACATGTGGCTCTTCTGTCATTAACACCCAAGGAGCCTGTTTAGGAAAACATTAGCAGCAGGCAGGGCGAAGCCTCGTTACCCTCAGCGTCTCGCGGGGCCGGTCCCCCGCGAAGGAGACAGGTGACCCGCACAGGTCACAGCGCACAGGAACTGCCAAACGCGTCAGAGACACTTAGCCTCACACGTGATTTTAAAATGCATATGGGGACAATTACGGGTCTTTTCTCATCTCTCAAATCGGCAATTTAGAGACGTAATATTTGATGTTCGGGAGGGCGCCGTGAAATGACTGCGTTCTGCTGCTGATAGAACCATAAACTGGAATTGCCTCTCTCCGCAGCCATTTGGGGATGTGCGGGAGAGAGTCAGAGAGTTCACACCCTTCAGTGCCACGACCCTGCGTCTAAAAATCCGCCCTCGCGGCAACCGGAGATGCAGGCGGAGGCGTTCACGGGCTCAGTGCGGGCGCCACAGGCGCGCTCGCTGCCACCAGGAGGGATGGGGGGCTGGAACGAGCGTAGGAAGCCCACTCAGCCGTCCCTCCACGGGGGTCTGGACGGACACAGGGACTCTCTTTTTCCTGAGGATGCCCGTTTACGGACAGTTTCTCTCTGCCAGTTCAGGATCCAGAGAGAATCTGTCAGTGTCTGCCAGACGTCGCTTCCCGTGGGAGTTGACAGCCGACCGTCTCCATGCCAGTTTCCTCCCTGAATGGGCGGCCGGCGGCCGAGGCCCGCAGAGAGGACGGCCGCCCAGAGCGCCCCGGTCAGAGGCGGGTCAGTCACGCAAGCGTCTCTCTCGGTCGGCGGTCAGGACCGCGCCCTGATGAGATGCTCCACCTCGGTGGTGATTCGCAGCTGCTTCCTCTGGGGAATCCAGAGGCCGGCTCCATCCCGCTCTCACACTAGACCGAGAACCTCGGGGGGCCCGCCTGGCCCCGATGAGCTGCACCCCTCTTACGGGCAGTGACCCAGAGCCCGTGCATCTGGCTCCCAGCTGGTGTCCACCCACCCAGGACGCAGAAGTCTGCCAGCAAAGTGGGCAGGGCCGGCCGCCGGCCCACCCCCAGGACAGGCACAGTTCCCCACGTGGGGCCACATTCCTGGGCAGACCCCCGGGGCGTCTGAGAGCGCTGACTGAATGCCCCGCCTCCAGGCCGGTGTTGGGGGGCTCGTTTGAGACAGAGGTTAGAAGACAGTGGGGCTCAGACACTCGGGCGGCCGTGTGGGGGCCTCTCCTTGTTCTTCCGACTCGGCCGTGTGCGGTGCCTCTGGTCGACCCGCGGGCCGCCAGGCCGAGGAGCCCGCCCCGTGGGGCTCTGGGAAACACTGAACCCCCCACCCCCCGGGGTGAGGGCAGTGTGGTGCGGCCTGGACCCCCGCCCAACAGCCTGAGCTGGATCCCTGCCCCCCAGGCCCCGGGAGGCTGACCTCGGCCACGGTCGTCCCCTGGAGGAAAGGCAGCTGACCGGTGGGGCTGAAGCCGCGCCACAGCTCTGGTAGGTCCTCCCCCGGCCGACGGGCTCTTGGGCCCTGGGGCTCAGGCGGGGGACGGGGTTACTCCTCCGAACGCCGGCTCCATCCTCCTGTGTTCTAGAAAATTGCTTGAACCCCTCGGCGCCTCCTGCCATTTTATTTTGAGGGTGGAGGGTAAGGAAAGGGGCAAATGGACCTGAAAAGGCCACGAGGCCACTGGGTACGAAGCCTGTGACTGTGTGGACCCCTGGGCGGGTCCGAGAGCGGCCCCCACAGGCTGGCCCCACTGCAAGGGCCCTGGAGAGGGGTGACTGGCCAGGCCCACGTGGAAGCTGCGCCGGCTCCCAGGCCACCGGCCTCGTCCGCAGGCAGCGGTGAGAAGAGGCAGAGGTGCTTCCAGGTGCTCCAGAGACGTTTCTGGTGGGAAATAATCTTCCAGAGTGAGAGTCACCGCCGTGGCTGGTGGAGGAAGGCCAGCCCAGTTTTAGCCACCGGGGTGGAGGGCTCCAGAGCAGCCCGGGGCGGGCCGAGGAGGTGGCGGTGGGGCCACGGCGTGAGGGTTGGTAGGCAGCGCCGAAGGGCGGGGGGAGTGTCTGGGGGCGGCCGCCGGGCAGGGGAGCCGTCTGTCGTGAGGACGAGGAGCGAAGCGGACAGGCGAGCTCTGGGAGTTCCGGGGCTCAGAGAGTTTCTGCCCAAACTCTCAGGAGCCTTGGGACCGGCGGAAAACAACCCAGTACCATGTGGCCGCTTTAAACCCGACATCGCCTCTGCCTTAGACGTCCGCACTCGGCCACGCCGCCCTCAGCCCAGGTCCCGAGTGAGGACCAGCTCGTCCGCGTCCTCCCTGGGGAGCTCGCCCGCCCACCTGCCACAGCCGGGCTGCCCGGGGGACCTCGAGCGCGGGAGCCCCCGTCCTCGCCTGCCGCCCCCTGCACAGGGCAAACCCGCAGCCTCTTCGCAGCTGGGGAACACGGCTCCCACTGCGCGTTGGATTTTATCGTCGGCTTCTGTCCGAGGTGTTGGAAGGACAGTTCGTCTCTCTGGACCACCCTCGGCTCCCCTCGTTTCCAGGTGGGTGGGCTTCGGGCAGGAGGACCTTGGAGACAGGTCGTGAGTCCAGGGGGCAGCATAGCGGTCATTCTGCAGCCTTCTCCGGAGCTGGCTGACCTTCCAAAGGCCCAGCGCCCTCTTCCACCCAAAGGGGCGACTGCACACAGACCCCAGGCAGGCCCTGCTCCTCCCCCGGGATCTCCCTCCCAGGTCACAAACCCGGGCGGTCCCAAACGCCAGAGTCGGCAGGGCTGGAGCCCACCGGCAGACCTTGCCGGGTCTCGCCTGGCTCTGGGCTCCGTCCCTGTCTTGGCCACCCCCCCCCAAGTCCTCTCCTCCATGAGCTCTTGGATTTGCGTCACCTGGATAATTCGGGGGGTCTCATCTCGAGAGCCTTAGCTTCGGTCATCTTCACAGACTCTTTCTCAATAAGGTCACGGTCGCAGGCTCTGGGCGGGCATATTCGGGGGCTGCCATTCAGCATCACCCCCACACACACAGCTCTGTTACTCATCAATTACACTGTGATGGGCGTGGCCGTGTGACAATAAAACTTTATTTACAAAGGAAGCTAGAGAGCCAAGTGGGCCCAAAGGCCCCTGCCTGCTCGATTCTGCTCCGGGGGCTTTGAGCTTTATCCGAGGCGCCCTCCAGCCAAGGCCAAGCGTCCCTCTGGTCCCTTCTGCTCTCTGAAGAGAACAGAAAAGGGGGGGGGGAGTGCTGGAGGAAATGAAGACAACTGTGCTTAAACAACAATAAAAAATACTTAAAAAAGAAAAGGTGGAGAGCATGTACGCAGGCCGAAGGACCTAGCAGCACGTCCGTCCCGAGGGACCGCGGACGGCCGGAGGAGGTCGGGAAGGGCAGCGGGGGTGCACGGGGCTGTCTTCCACCCCGGGCGAGGGGACGGCCTTCCCGGATCTGAGTGTGGCACAGACAACTCTGCAGCAGAATCACCGGCCTGGGGTCAGGGCCAGGGGCGGCCGCAGGCCCAGTGCATCCGGTGGAGAGGACAGTGAGGGAGGGGACCAGTGTCCTTGCCCACCCCCTACCCTGGTCTCAGCCCTGCTTCCGCACCAGCCCGTGGTCTGAGCCGGTGGTGCGCACCTCTGGTGACTGGGGGGCCCGGCCAGCCTCGGCTCCGGAACTGTTTTCTGGCCCTGACTTGGAAATGCAGCTCCGAAACCTCTTCGCTTGACCAAGGGGCCCCCAGCGACACTGGAATAATGATTATAACATATTTTGCATTTTGTTGAAAAGCGTATCGGAATAATGTCACTCGCAGGGGCCTTGCCAGCGGCGTGATTTAGGAGCGGGCTTGGGTCGGGGATGGATGGCGGTGGCCCGTCTCCCTCCCGGTAACAAGCCCCAGAGGAGGTGCGCCTCGTCTTTCCACACCACTCACCGTCTGGAGGGAGCCCTATGTCTCCTTTACACACTTTCGGAAACTCGGCATCGGCTAAATTTATGAACCCGGGAGGGGGCCTCCCCCAGAGCTGTGACCCGACCGAGGAGCCTCCCTCAGCGGGAAGCCGGCGCCCACGCTCACGGTTTGCTTTGCAGAAAGGCCTCCCAGAGCGACACCAGCCCCACGTCTGGGTTCCAAGCCCGAGGCGAGCCAGGCCCTGGATCTTCCTTCTCGGACTCGAGGTGCGGCTCCGTCGGTCACTCCTCCGTCCTTTCTTTTCTCTCCAGAGCCCGGAGGCGGCAGCGCCGTTCTGGCTTGGAGATCCCGGAGGGTGTATGAGGAGCCCGCCCCTCCCAGGGCTGTGTCCCGCAGGAGGAGTAGGCAGGGCAGGGACACCGGGTGAACTGGGAGGGACACACCGCTGGGCGAGGGGAGGCAGCCTGGGTCTGGGCCGCAGCGTTGGGGAGGACGACCGGCGCCAGCTGGAGGAGGTCCCGTGAGCCCAAACCAGAGGGTGGACCCAGGCTGCGGTGGGGCGAGTGCAAAGGCCCTGCGGGGGGGGGGGGTGCTTGATGCCCCGCGGGAGCAGTGAGGAGGGGGTGGAGATGTCCTGAGGCCTGGCCCTGGGGGGCCACCAGGACCCCGAATCTCTGACATTGAGTGTGTTCCAGGTGCTCTGTGAGGAGAAAGGGAGGGGCCGGGAGGGAGAGAGGGCCGAAGGGAAGAAAAGGAAGGGAGGGAAGGAGGGACGCGGGGCGGGGAGCGCCCAGCCCCAGCCTGTGCCACCTGCACGCACGCACCGGCGCCGGTGCGGTTTTGGCTTCTCGTCCTTCGGCGTCTTTGCCGAGGGCCCACTGGCTTCGGGGCAGCTCTGACCTTGGAGGCCTCTTTCTGCCAGGGGCCTGGGGTGGCTGTGCTCGGCTGTCCCATCTGTCGGCAGAGGGGCCGGGGCCTGGGCCTGGGCCCGGAGCTGCACGTCCCGCAGAAGCAGCCGCCCCGAGCCAAGGCGGCAGCGGCTGCGGAGTGCGTGCAGCCCAGGCGACGGAAACCTGAGGACGCGAATCGGAATCTGTGCTGAGAAGCCGGATGGATGAGAGCAGACCGGGGCTGGCGGGGAACAGCCCCCTGCTCGCCGCCGTCATTAGATAATGTCATTAGGAGGCGGCCCCCTCCCCAAGGACGTCCGTCCGCCGCAGAGGCGCGGCCTGTGCGCCGGATGGCCCCGTGGAGCCGGCACCTGTGCTGTGCGTGGCTTCCAGGACGCCCCTGCGGATCGCTGGCTCACGTGACCTCGCAGCCCGGCAGATCCATCGCCGATGGATGAGCAGGCGTGATCTGTATCCTCAACGTTGCTTCCTGTCTGACGGAAGCCTCAAAGTCAGACACACAGACGGAGTCACCAGCCGGGACCCTGAGGCCCATGGTCACTGCGGGCAGCTGTCCTGGCCCTGGGCCCCTGCGCAGGGTCACGCCATGTGGGCTCCTGGGGGCTGCTGGCACACCGCATCTCTCCGGCCCACACGGATGCATTGCCCCCAGCTCTGGGGAAGTCCAAGGTGGTCAGCTGGGCTCCGGGGGGCGTGGGGGTTGGGGCAGAAGCTCTGACAGGCCGCAGAGCCGGGCTGCTCCCCGAGCACACCCACACACGCCGGTCCCGCCAGGCCGGACAGCCGCCTCATCTGGGCGCCCGGGGCGCTGTGGATGCGCTGCATTCACACTCGCTGAGTCCGGTTCTTACAGAAACACCCAGACAATCAGTAATCAAAGCCGAACCAAAAATAAGCTCTTTACAAGGCCCCAATCTGCACGTTTATAAAATTAACAGCATTCATCGCAGAGCCTCTCGTGTGAGTAAACGCTGCCGAGCCTTCGGGGGCCGAGCCCGTGGGCGGAGCCAGAGAGGCGTCCTTGGAAAACCAGCCCCTGCCTGGCTGCCTGGGGACCACAGTGACTGCAGTGACAAATGGCGGGGGCCTCGTGGCTTGAGGAACACGGTTTGTTATCCGATGCCTTTGGAGGCCAGAGGTCGGAGGGGACGCGATGAAAGCCAGTCCCGGGTCGGACCGTTCCCTGGCTGTGGAGCTGTGACCTGTGATAACAAATGTGTGTTTGGTCCTTATCCCTTCTGGACAGGGCCTCCCAGTGCCCCTGCAGTGTCCTGAAGTGACAGGAGTGACAGGGAGAAATAGGGGCCCTTGTTACTCCTGCAACAACCCCCTCAGCCACAGAGGAGCCTGTACCCCTCAGGTGCTGGGGGGCCGGACTGCTGGGGGCCGGAATCTCCGTCCCTCCCCCGGCCTCCAGGGAGCCTGGGACCAAAGGGCAGCTGTGTCACCACTTTGAGCCCGGCTCCCAGAGCTTCCGGCAGAGACAGCAGGGCAGGTGCAGGTGCTGGGAGGGGAGGGCGGGGCATTTGAGGGACAGGAGGCTCCGCCCCCTTCTGCACACCTGATCTGTACAAGTCCTCCACGTGCTGGTTCCTGAGTTGCACCCTTCAGGACAAATCGGTAACCCAGTGAATTTGTGAGGTGCTGTGGAGAGGCGCATAAGGGGCGCCAGGCTGCCCCCTACCCCTCACCGCGGCCGGCCCTGGTCACCTGCTTTCCTGGCCGTGGCCTCACGCTGCTGGGCTCTTTTTCCTGCTCTGTCACCATTGCAGCCTCTCTGACCCTCCTCCCACCTCCAGATGCTGGGACCCTCACAGAGCTTTCTGTCCCAAACCTGCCCCCAAATGCCCCCTGTTCCGGCCCCTGGCCAGGCCGCCTGAGGCCCCAGCCCCTCGTCCCCGAGCAGGAGGGGAGGTCGGGGACGTGGGGAGACTCCTGCCTCCGGGGGGCACTGACCGCCAGCCCTCCCGCCGGTCGGAGGCTCCTGCGGAGGAGGCCAAGCACCCATCCTGACGGGCAGAGGCCCAAACTCAGGGCCGAATCCTGGAAACCGCGGCCCCCAAGCCAGTCTTCCCCGGAGGGGCTCCTTGCACCTGGCGGGCAGAGCGGGCTCCGACACCCACACCCTAGGCCGTCCCTGGGCTCTCCCAGGAGACGAGCCTGCTCTCCACAGCCCCGCGGGGAGAGAGAAGGTGGATCCCTGCCGGAGGACCGCGGCTGCAGGGCCCCGCACAGGCTCTCTCCCTGTGACAATGGGAGGGACACAGAACCACAGAACTGCCCCGAGCAGCCCAGCCCAGGGCAGGCGTCCACTGGCAGCTGCAGCAGGTGAGGTGGGGTGGGGTTGCGGTCCCCAGAGAGAGGGCCTGGACCCCACTGGCCTGCGGGCCCACCCGCTGCCGAGACAGACTCCTCCCCTGCCCGCCCCACCTGCATGTCCATCGGGGAGGGGAGAGGGGCTGGAACCCGAGAAAGGCAAACGGGAAGAACAGCCCAACCCGTCGCGCAGGGTAATGAGCTGGATTTATAGAAAAGGAAACACAATATGATTCCGCGTAATGGCTGTTGACAGAGACGCGGGCTGCTTGCTCTCGAATATTAAATTGACAAACAGCACGGCGCTGCCCGGCGCGGGGCTCTGATTTGCGGGGGCCTGTCAGAGGTGTGTGCGGAGCGGTGCCGGGCAGGGAGGGAGATCTCCCAATAATGCGGGGGTGCAGCGGGAGCCGGGACGCCCCGAGCCGGGCTCTGCGTACCCGCGCCTCCCAGAGAGCCCGCTGCTCTGATGAGCTGCGAGGGAGGGGTGGGTGGAAACGCCACCCATCCCCCGCTGTTCCAGAGAGAACAGGCCACGTTTTTTAAAATTTAATTAAGGCCTTAGATCAGGTTTGCGTAATGAAATTTGGGCCGTGAGCGAGCGGGATGACAGAGGAGCTTCTTCCGCCGACACCCTGGGAGGTGAGGGACCGTCCCCAATGTTGCAAAGGCTGCGGCCGCGTCTGGGCCCTGGAAAGTGTTCTCCAGCCCCCAGCCTGCTGTCTGGGTTTTCAGCCTCTGGAGAGTGTCCTCCTGGTGACGGCCGGCGGGGTGGACGTGGGCCACTGTCCTGACCTCGGGTCCCAGGGGACGCACTTCCTGCAGGGAGCCGGTCCCCATCCCCGTCCCCTTCCCCGTCCCCTTGCCCGAGGAAGGCGGCCTCCCAGCTGTGGGAGGCAGTGCACACTCCCCAAGCAGTTGGGAGAAATGGGTCGTTTGCATGAAAAATCCTCTGTCAGCAAATAACAGACACTTAGCGAGACAGATTCGGTGAGATGGGAAATTACCGCTTCGGTGGCAATTTACTCGGGGAAATGAAATGGGCAGGAAGGACCCTGGTGCTGAGTTTTCAGTAAAAAATAGGAGGATGGCATCTGGATCTGTTAAAAGGGAAGGAGCGCTCACGGTGGGAAGGGAAAGAGGAAGAAGAGCGTCAACAAGGAAGGAAGTGCGGTGGGAAGGGAACAGCGGAGAGGCAGGTGGGCAAGGGCGGCGGGTGCCTGCCCCCCTGGGGAGTAGGGACCCCGAGAAGCCGGTGGAGGCACATTGGGCCTCACGGGGGCCTGGAGCCCCTGTCCCCACGGCTTGTGGCCGGTGTGGCTGTGGGGCATCCCCTGGGCTCACTTCGACGGTCAGAGGGGAGGTGGGGTCATGGGAGTGTGAGGTGACTTCCAGCAGAGGCCCGTCTTGCTACAGGATTTGCGGAACCAGGGACGTCCAGTCCAGTGGAGACTGGCTGCTGGGAGGGGCAGTGGGGACGTGCGGGAAGGCACAGGCCCCGTGCTAATCAGCGATGGCCTGTGAGAGGCAAGACAAACCAGACGCTGGTCACAAGCCAGCCAAGGGGGTGCTCCTGGGGGAGTCACTCTGGGACCCTGGCTGGGCCTCGCAGACTCCGAGCTCAGCAAACACCAGCTGAGAGGGAGTTTGAGAGCCTTTTTGACCACCAGCTGCCCCTCCAAACCTCGGTCAGCCTTTTGGGACTGGTCAGGTTACAGACGGTCCGGGACTGACCTTCCATGGGACAAATGGGTCTTCCGGGAGTTTGGGGACACCTGTCCCTGGATGGGTTAAGTACAAATACAAATAACCCTTGTATCGGGGTTTCTAAGGAAAGACAGCTGGCGTCTTCCGCACCTCCTTGCAGCCCGAGTCACGCCCCTTCACGTGGGCGCACACACCCCTCCCCTGCCCCTGCCTCTGGCTGCCGCTTGCACCCTGGCCTTGCGCCCAGAGCACCGCCTCTTGGGCGCTCTGAGAATCGTGCCCTTGACGTTGTTTGCCAGGAGGCTCCAGTCCGTACCCGGGTCACAGGTTCACACGCAACAGAAGAGCTGGTCCCCGGGGCCCGTGGGTGAGTTTGAATGATGTGGCCCAGCCCCACCCGCACCAGGCGGGGAGAGGCCTCCACGGACCCTCACAGGGAGAAGCCGCGGGCAGGAACGCGGCACACGGGAAACTCTCGGGCCCACCAGCGGTGCGAATGTCAGCAGACAGCAGTCGGCTCCGGGAAAGCAGGCCTGCAGGACCCGGGAGCCGCGCCCACTTGCACTCGCACGCGGATGGGGACAGACGCAAACGGATCTGCGGAAAAAGGTAAACGGCGCGACTGCGCCTGCGTCGGGCCTCAGCGGCTTCCGGAGTCCACGCTACCCCTGTGAACAGACAAGGGGGCTCCCAGGGGCGGAAACGGGGGTGCGGCGTGCTCGCTCAGGGGCGGCGTGCTGTGCAGGGAGCGGGGCGGGGCCCTGGTGGGGAGGTTCGGGCTCAGACCGCGGCCGGCTGTCCCAGGTGAGAGGGCCCTGCCCGCGTCCCCGCCCGTGGACCATCCGGCTCTGGTCGAGTCTGCCCTTGACCTGCGGAGCTGGCCCGGCCTCCACGTCCGCCTTCCCCAAACCTGCCAGTCCCGCGCCCCACGGCTGCCCGTGCATCCCACCCGCGTCTGCCTTCCCGTCCAGCCCCTGGGCTGACCTGTGCTTCGCCCCAAATGTGCGTTAGAGTCCTAACCCCCCCCCCCCCCGGAACTGCCTGCTGGAGACTGGTCTTCACAGAGGTGATTAACGAGGTCAGGAGGGCGGCCTGGATCCCAGAAGACTGTACCCTTGTGAGAAGGACACAGATGGATGCAGAGGGACCACGTGAGGGCACAGGGAGAGGACAGTCCTTGCCTGGAGCAATGTCCCAGTGGCCCGGGAGCGCCCCACTCTCCTGTTGTAGCACCCCAGTGCCCCCGCAGCTTGCCAGTGTCCCCTGGGCGACCTCACCCAGGTTCTCCCGCCCGGCCTCCCCTCCCACCCTCTGGCCGGTGATCAGACTGCCGTGTGTGTGTGTGTGTGTTTCTGTCACACACGTGTGTGTATACACACACTCATGGATGCGCACACGCCCCCGCCCGCGGGTAACACCCGTGCCCGTCTTTGAATATTTCTGCTGTGGTTTCCCTTCCGTGTTGATCTGCGAGCTGCAGTGTGAAGCGGTCGACGGTGCGGGTTTTCACTGTGGATAAACAAACACCGAGAATTGACAGATGTGTTTTGCAGATGCGCTGCACAAAAATAGTGTCCCTCGTGCCCGAGAGGCGTCCCGGGGACGGAGCCCCGCACGCCTCTGGACGCCCCTCCCAGCGCTCGCAGTGGGAGCTGGGGCACGCGCAGGGGTGGGTCTCACCTGAGAAAAGGGGGGCGGTGGCAGGTGTGACCCAGGCACATTGGCCTCCCCGACAAGGAGGGGCCTGGGGAGGGCCAGCGGGGGGGCCATGAGGGTGCCTGGAGCCCCCGCGGGGCAGGGCTGGGAGTCAGGAAGGTCCCGGAGCAGACAGGGAAGCCGCTGCACGTGGGGGGATGGCCCAGGCCCTCGGGGATGGGGACAGGGGCGCGAAGGCAGCCAGCCCCTGATGCGGCAGGACCTGGCCACCGCCGCTGCAGCTGGCAGTCTCGGTCCCTGCGCCCCCACTCCGGACACCTCCGGACACCTCCGGACCTCTGAGAGGCTGTCCTCAGTGGGGCGGCTGGTGACTCCTAGGAAAGGGACCAGGGTGGAGACTGCAGCAGGCGGGCCCCACACAGGTGCCATTCTGACCCCTGGCACCAGCGGGCTCTGCCCAGAACCACCGCCGGGGACTCCAGGAGCATCCGGGCACCCGGTCCTGCTCCCTCTGTGGGCAGGGGTGCCGGGCCGGGCCTCTGATGCCAGGTCACGGGGAGCCAGGCGTCTGGAAGCAGGAGGGCCAGCCCGGTGTCCAGGAGAATCGCCGCTGGGTCCCGCTCTCTCCCCGTCTGTGAGCCCGTGTGCCGTAAGGCCCGGCCCCTCCTTTCTCGCGCCTGGGTGTTTGCAGGTGCCGTGCACTTCCCTGGACTTCGCGCTCCTTAGTAAGACGCGATCGCCCTCCCCCACTCGAACCCTCGGCGGGCGCCGGGGGTTTCTGTGTCCCTCCCTGTTGAAGAAAACACAAAGTTCCTGACGCTGGCCCCCTTCTCCTGGGCAGGGCTTTCCGTAGCCGTTGGGTCCCCTTGTTCTGCAAGTGCCTGGGCCCCTCCACGTGACCCATTCACACATCTACACGCCCACACACGGATGCACACACTACCCACTCATAAGCATGCCCGTGTGCACACCACCCTCACACACAGACTGCACATCCACATGCAAGCACACACGCACACACCTGTGTGCCTACAGACAAGCACACACATGCATTCACACATGGCCACACAAGTGTGTGCGTGGGCACACACACGTTCATCTCCACAGGGGCTGGACAGCTGTCCCGTACGCCGGAGACACACTGGAGGCACTGGAGGGCCCCCCCGCAGGTGGGGCTGGTCCTGGGGTGGGGGGCCCTGCGCAGCTGTCGTTTGCTGTGGGAGGGGACGCAGCCTCCGAGGACTTGTCTGCCCTCACTTTCAGGAGTGACTGCCGCACAGAGGGGCTTCGTCCTTGCTAATGCTGCCCGAACGGAACAGAGACTTGGGCATCATTGCAGCTGGGGGGGTCTGTCCAACCCTGTCCCCCAGTCTCTGGGCGGGGGCCCAGGAGCACAGCCACCCCCGCTGTCCTGGGCAGGGGAGGGGCGAGAGCAGAGCCGTGAACACGCATACACTCCCTCCCCTCGGGTGGCTCACCTCCGATGGCGATGAAATGGGACGGGGGCCCGAGGCCCCTGGCTGTTTCCTCCGACTGAGTTTTGATGGCGTAATCTTTGGCCAACGTCTCCAAGTGCATCTCAGGTCACGTCCTGTGGGCCGCCCCTGACAGGACGGCAGGGTTCGAGGGGCGTGAGTGGCCCGGGCTCCGGCCCCGTTGTTCAGTTAACCCTCCCAACTCACCGTCCCCAGCCTCCGCCCCAGCCCCAGCAGGGGGATGGTGAGCAGCAGGGACGTCCGGTCAGGCCCACGGTCAGAGGCAGCGGCGGCTCGGCTGTGTGAACCTGGCTGCACCGTCCGGTCGGCTCCCTGGGCCCGGCTGCCATCTGGGAACTGCCTGGGGGAACAAAACACATGGGCTGTGCCCAGTCAGATGACAACAGGTGACAACCAGGGCCTCCCTTGCTGCTTCCCCCTTTCTTCACACCAGCCACAGCCCACGGCTGCCTGACTGCAGCTGCTTCGTGAGTGACCACTGGGCACCGGACTCCAGTGTGGCTGTTGTGGTCCAGGATGTCCTGTGTCCCTCTGTCCTGAAGCCCCGAGCTGCTGCCTCTTGGTCCCTCGGGCCGGGACGCTTATGATACGAGGAGAGGAAACCTTTGCCTCTTGGGCCGTGGGTTGGCACTGCACTGGGTTTCCCGCTGTGACGGCACCATGAAGTGGTCTGCCTGCCTTCCAGCCTTGGTGGTGGCATAGGAGCTGTCTGCCATGCACAGGGACTCTGGAGGGACACGTGCCACCAGGTAGACCTCAGACCTGAAGCCTTCCGCCCGGGCCTGCCTGGGCCACGGCCAGTGTGACTGCACCGCCTGACCAAGGAGGCACGTGGGTCCCCCAGGCCCTTCCCAGACGGGCTTTTAGCAGTGAGACGGCCTGGCTTGGGTGGTGTTCGCCTCCCCCACTCTGCCGACGCTCCTGGGAGGCTGCATGTCAAAGGGTCTCCTGTGAGTGCCTGAATGGGCAGGAGATGGACTCGTCCCTCTGCCTCTGAACTGTCACAGCCCCTGGTGGCTCAGGGCACAGGCCACTTCTACAGTGGGGGGGCAGGGCGTGGTGTGGTTCTGTGGCCACACTGAGCAGGGACTGTGTCTTCTCCCTGTCGGCGTCCCTGAGCCAGCACAGGACACAGCGTGGGAACAAAGAAGCAGGCGCAACAGACACAGGGCAGACTTGTCACAAGGAGCAGAAATTGCAGCCGTCTGGCCCTAACCGCCTTCCGCATCTCCATGGAGGGGTCCTGTATGTTTCCCCGGAGCCCAGAGGAAGCCCCGAGAGACAGAACATTCGGAATGTGGACAAGTGACCACAGAGGGAAGGAGGGGACAGGCAGGACCCCATGCCGCCCGCATGCTGGGACCGGCTGCTGGGACAGCAGAGACTGTCCTGCCCAGCCCCTCCCATGCTCTGTCCCCCACATTAGCACCCCTTTGGGCCTCAGGGTTGGCCGTCTGTCCACAGGCGCCCACGGTCTGCCTGTGCCAGGCTGGGGAAGCTCGGGCCTTATTTAAACTTTTCCCATGTAAATAACCGAGAGTCATAAAACACAGAATCACATTTGCTTTGAGTGGGCAGAAGAATCATTTAAGTCACGATGGGGAGCGTCCTGGCAGCCAGCGCTCGCCCACGGAGAGCGGCACCGCGGCACCCCTCCCCCGCTTGTCGGCACGGCCCAGTCCTGCAGAACGGTCAACAAAGTCCCTCATTTAATGAGAAACGGCCCGGACGTGGGGTTTCCTCGAAGTCTGCATCGGGGGGCGGCCCCGTCCGGCCCGGGCCTCCTGTGCCCACCCCAACTGCCCGCCTCCCTTCCCAGGAGCCACCGGGAGGCATCTCGGTGGCCTGTGCAGCCGCCAAGCACAAAGGCCAGCGGGGCCCTGGGACAGTGACCGCAGGGCACCTGCAGCAGGGGCCGGGCCTGGAGGACCTGGGGAGGACCCTGCACCAGCCTGCCTGCGTGTGCAGCTGCTCTGGCCCCGGACAGGACTCCCGCCGGGAGGAGCCCGGGTGGGCAGAGGGGAAGCCGTCTCTCGACAGTTCCCGCCAGGCGGCAACGCGGTGACAGATGCCAAACTATGGCTGGTCCCCGAGTGTTCGCTCTGTGCCAGGGGGGCGGGTAAGACGGAAGGAAAGAGGAGACGAGAGGCCTGGAGCCCCCAAGACCCCCCTCAAACGCGATCACCTCTCCCAGGGAGCCCTCCAGGACTCCCGAGGGCAGACGGTCTCTCCAACCTTGTTCGCTGCCCTGCACGTGGGGGTGTCCCCTGAAGTCAGTGAGCCCGTGGGACAGCGTGACTCCTGTTGCAGTGACAGGTTTTGTTCCCTTTCACTGGCTGTGAAAACTCAGGCTCAGCAAAGTCAGGCCCTTCTCGTCATCAACAACCTGCCTGCCGGCGTCAGAAAACAGAGAGGAAGACACTTCCCTCCTCGGACAGGCCCTGTGCCTGGGCTCCAGGGAGCCTCTGGACATCGGCTGAGCTCCGGGAGGGACCGGGTCCCCACTCTGAGCACTTCAGGCACGGTGGCCCCCAGCCCAGCCTGGGTGGTGCCAGCCCTCGGGACACCCTGGTCCGGGGAGAGTTGGGAGGGGCTGAGAGCTGCTGAGCCCCGCCCCTGGCCGCCAGCAGGGCAGCCCCCGGGAGAAGAGGTGGAACTTCTGAGGCCCACCGGCCCAGCCCCCACTCCAGTCTGGCGACACCTCGTAGCTCAGGGAGGGACAGAGTGGCATCTAAGGACAAGGACATACTAGGACCCTCATGGAGACCAGGAGCAGGGAAGACCCTTTCCTCATCGCCACCGGATCGCGAGCTGCCTTCTCCCTGCACCTGGTCCGCTACCTGTGCAGAAGGTGCAGCCGCCCCCTGCCTGGACCTTCCTGCTCTCCCCGGGCCCAGCCCGGCACGCCCTCGTGTGTGTGATCCCCAAGCTGCCGAGGCGTCGTGTCGAAGGCGAGTCCCCGAGCGCCCCTGCCCCCCAGGCTGGGGGCTCCACGTGCCTCGGACAGCTCAGTGCCCCGCCCTGGAACTTCCAGGATTGATCATGAGCTTCCAGCACCCACGGTCCTTTCCCAGGGAAGCGCTCAGACTGTGGGTGACCCCGTCAGATGTGCATCAGCACCGTGGCGGCTGCGCAGGAATTCTCATTTCTCGCGAAGCGGTGACCCAGGCTGGGGACCGGCCTCTGACACTGTCCCGCCGCTCTGAGTCCTTCCCTCCATCGCTGCTTCCTCTCGGGAGCCGCCTCCACTCGGTGGCTGCTCTGCACCGAGCCCACCGGGACGCCGCAGAGGGCAGAGCGAATGTGCCCCGTGGGCCCTGGGGGCCGGCAGACAGACGGCAGGGCCAGGACCCGCCCCCAGAGCACCTCTGGTCCCAGTCCCTGCTGCATGGCTCAGACAGGGCTCTGAGAGTCACACGGACAACAGGGTGGACACGGAGAGGCTGCTGATGGGGAAGCGGAGGAGTCCGTGACCCGCCCGCTTGACTGGACACCGGGGACCGAGGGGGGTCGGGAGTCTGCGAACGGGGAGCACAGGAGACGGAGCCCCAGCCCGACTGCCCAGCAGAGAGCAACCCCGCCCCCACCTTTTGTCGGGTTCAGGCCTCCACCACGCGTCCCCCCGGCGGGTCTCCGTGCGACTCCGCCCACCGCGGCAAATGCAATCGCATCCAGACGCACCTTCACCAACGCCCCGGGTGAGGTGAGCCAGGTGTTGGCGCTGGACTGCGGGGGCGGGTTGCTGCGGAGAATTAACCCCTCCCCGAGCAGTGGGCGCAGCTGCCCGCCGCCAGGTCCGGGAAGCAGGTGTCGGTGCCCAGAAGACCGGCTCCGGGAGGCCGCCGGCTCCGCCTGCGCCGGGCCCGGGCCCCGGATCCACGCCAGGCACCGTGTACACGGTGCTGTGCTGCTGGGGCTTCCGGCCCCCACCCCGCCCCCACTCCCTGCTCCAAGAATTTACTTAACATCTTGAAACCCATATCTCTTCACCTGAAAGACAAATGTGACCCAGGTGGTGCCCGATTTAATGAGACAGGGTGTTCTGAGGCGATCAGTGCCCAGCTTCCGTCACCTCCCTCCCGTCAGCCACCCGCCCTGAACCTCCCCACGACGAACCCACGCGTTGCCCGTGGCTCTGGAACGGAGAGTCCGTGCCTCCCGGGGGGCACCGGGGAAGAATTCAGACACCTGGGGGCTGCTCCGAGGGGGTCTGCCAACCCTGTAGACGAGCAGAAGTGGGCAAACCTGCAGACTCAGCACCAGACTGTGCCCCCGACTTGGATCGCCCTTGCTGCCTGCTCTCGGGTGTGGAAGGGTGACATCCGGGGAGACCTGGCCCCTGGCTCCGGGGGACAGGGACTCCCAGGGGCAGAGTCAGGCTGGGCCGCCAGGGAGCAGCCCCCCAGGCAAACCGCCTGCTGTCCCCCTGGTGCCCTGCCTGCAGTCGGACCCACATCGGCCGGCGCGGGTGGCCAAGACCGCCCTCCTCACGTGCCTGGGCCACAGGTGCGGAGCGTCCGGCGGGCCACATCCCAGCTGTGAGGACGGACACACGGAGGCAGCAGCCGGGAGCAGCTTCGGTCCCGGCTCTTCTAGTCTCTGCTGTGTCCTGCAGCTCGCCCTCAAGCTTCCTGGGTCTCGGGCACTTCCCTGCAGATGGACCAACAGCTCTGAGCTCGAGGCTGTGGCAGGCCAAGTGGGGAGAGGACGGAGCAGGCATCCAGGGGAGACCAGGCAGGGACACGGCCCAGGAGGCGGCAGCTGGCAGAGAGAGGCGTGTGTGTCCACTCAGCTCCAGGGCCCGCAGATTGGGGTAGAGGGCGAGGTGGGGTCCTATCCCATGCTTTGGGGTGCAGCACCAGGAGCCGCGGCATAGATTTGGGGGGACGGAGGGTGTGGGGGGAGAAGGGTGGCATCCTGTCTGTGTGCGCCGAGTCTGGGGACAGCTGCTGGGGGGAACCGTGGGAGGTGGGTGGGTGTGGGCACAGGGTGGGGGGGTGACTGCACCACAGACAGTGATCTGGGGGTCCACAGCGGAGGGAAGGCCCAGGGCGGGTGGGCCAGGGGAATGAAGGCCTCGGCCCCACTCGGTCAGACCCCGGGGGCCCCCGGGGCTGAGGCTGCCCCACCCACTGCAGATCTGCCCAGCATCCTTCCTGCGGGGCACAGGGACAGGGAGGGTGGGAGTCCCCGTGGGACCGTGGAGACAGCAGTGGCCCTGGACTCAGCCTGGCACCTCGTCTGGCCAAGGATCGCTAGCTCTGGCCCTAGAACGTCACTGGGGCTCTGTCAGCCTCGGTCACTGCAACAGTGAAATGCAGGAAAGCCCCCTTCTCCCCGCCATGCGGCCGTGTGCCGGAGACCCCCGTGAGGGCACCTGCGGGGAAACGAGGGGGGCTTCCCCAGGACAGGCAGGGGGCCGGGCTGGCCACCCCACCGCCGCCGCAGCTGCTGCCGTGGCCTCGGAGCGGTCCGCGCGCCCGGGGCGCTGAGCGCGTCACCCGCCCACTTATTTTTGGCCTCCCCGTCTATTTCGGGAAGTCGATCCTCAGATCGGCAATTAGAACTGTCACTTGCGTGTTGGGGCAGGGGGGACGCACAAAGCTTACCATGGAGAATAGTAATCAAAGTCTGACAACGTCAGTGGTATGAAAATGGCAATTAACTTTCTGATGAAATGTATAATATTTGCCTATTTTTGAACTTTTCACTGATCAGCAACCGCTCTGGTGTCTTACTTCCTTTCCAATCTGATTTCTATAGTTAGCAGCTTTTATTTTCCCCATTAAAAGTTTCCACGGGGAGGGTGGGAGCTGCCCGAGAATAAACCTGTCAACTCAGCTCGCAGGTGATGCTGAGGGGACAGGAGTCGGGCATGCGCTGCTGTCCTGGGCCCCGAGAGGGTCAGGACGTGGCCGGAACCCGACCGCAGACCCGGGACGCCCGGATGCTGCCGCCCACCGGAGCCCACGTGGTGTAGCTGAGCAGCGCCGCCTGGGCCGCCCAGGGTCAGCATGGGAACTCTGCACCCTGGACCTGCCCTGGACCAGCTCTGCCCCCTTCCTGACTGCACCCATTCCGGGCAGGTCACCACACAGGTGACAAAACCCGATGTGAGCTGTGTGGGTCAGCTGGAGCTGTCGTCACGCAGACGGGTGGCTCGCTCCACACTCACTCCCCGGCCCTGGGCTGAAAGTCAGGGATCAGGGAGTGGGTGGGACGGGCCGTCCTGTAGCCTCGCCCCTACCTGCTGATGCTGCCTGCGCCCCGGGCCCCCCCACGGTCCCTCCACAAGTATCTGTGTCCTCACAGCCTCTTCTCAGAAGGATGCCAGTCAGGTGGGATTAAGACCCACCCTGATGAGCTCATTTAACTTAATCACCTCTTTGAGGTCCCCTCCCGGGGACTGGGTAAGGGTCGGAGCCGGTGACCCTGGGGGTCCACTGTCAGTCCCTAACAGGTGGGAGGCAGAGGCTGGCCCTCTGGTGCCCACAGACCCCCAGAAGCAGCCCAGGAAGGCGTGCAATAACGGGGGTCCCAGTAGGCACACACAACACTATCGGGCCCTCCCCACAGGGGACCCAACCCCGAACAGGAGCTGGGCTGCGATTTGCCTCTCCTGGGGTATCTTGTCACCGTGGGGTGAGGAGCCCACCCTTGCCCTCTGCCCCCAGGGGTGGTGCTTCCGTGGGAGATGTGAAGCTGGTGTTTGGTGAACTCGGAATGCGAGGGGCCAAAGGCAAGATGGGGCCTGGTGGGGCGAATCTGGACCCAGGCCTGGGAGCCTCACCCCCACCGGCTAAGACGCTGGGTCCCCGAGTCTCCTTGGCGGAAGGCGGCAGAGGAGCGGGTGCCCCGGATCGCGGGAGGACCACCGGCAGACCCACAGCCACTCGTCTGCCAGCCGCGTCTCCAATCAGCAGTGACATGCCCCCGCTGCGCGCCAACACGCCCCTGCCCCAGTCGGTAAGATGTAGAACATCGCCTCCCCCACCTCCGGCGCGGTTGGGTCAGGAACAGGTGACGCTCACTGCATTACGCAGTGTAAACATGATTTTAATAATTACCACGGGCCAGGCCCCGCGCCTGCTCTTGAATAATGAGCACTGAATCCTATTACGGTTCGGTGTTAAACAGCTCCCAGCTCGCTGAGACGCAGGCCGGCGGGGCTTGTGTGCGGCCCGGATGTCCCTCCGCGTGCGCGCTGCCCAAGGTGCCGGACCGTGCCGTGGCTCGGAGAAACCGTGGCAGAATTATGCTCTGTGTGTAGTAATCAGGGGCACTTGCCATAATTTTAAGCTCTTTTCCTGTTCACTGACGATCGTAATGATCCTCCAGTCGAGGACCGACGTCGCCCTATGACGACATCCTCTGCACGCGGGGGAAAGTTCTGCTCGCTCACCTTTGTGCAGTGGGCGACGGGAACCTGGGTGCGGCGCTCCGGGGCGGGAGGTAGGGCCGCCGCCCCGAGAAGCTCCATCGCTTACGGAGCAAGACAGGGAGGCCCTGCGAGGTTAATGGACTCATTTCAGACCGTTCGGTTACACAAATTAACTCTGCGCGTCAAACCTCTAGCTCCCCCAGCGTATGTGACTGGTCAGCCCGCACCTCGAGGCGCTGGCAGGCAGGCAGCCTGCGCCAGGCACTGGCCGGCAGAAAAACCCAGGCCGCCGTCCCCGTGGTGTGGCTTTCGAAGCCCAGGTTTCTCCAGAGAGAGGGAAAGGGGAGGATTTTAAGTCGAGGAGTCTGCAGCGAAGGGAAGAACGTCACACGCATGCGGGAGAGAGAGTGATACAGTGTCCGACCCCGTGTGGCTTCAGAATGTGGATGATGCTACAGCCATCTTTTTTTGCAGAATATACAAATGTAAAAAAACACCCACTGCATCCTTGGGAAAACCATGTGGGGAGAGAGGCAGATGGGACATTGACCATTTTTCAAGGGAAGGAACATCGAGATCTGTGGGGTTTAAAGGACTTGATGTAAATACCTGGGTGGTGGATGCATCTTTGGGGACCACAGACACAACCCTGTTTCATCTGCAGGGCCCCTCCCATCGCACCAGCCCCTCCCCCTGCAGGGCTCCTCCCATCGCACCCGCCCCACCCACAGGAGCCTCCGAACCGCACTGGCAGAGCTCTGCGTGCCTGGGTGCCCTGTATCCCACCACCAGGGGCGCTGTGCCTCTCTCTGAAAAACACATGCTTGTTTACCTTCTACTCTAGCTATGTTCCCACGGTCGTGTATAACTTTAACCGTATTTTCCCTGCAGTCTTTTTGGTTTTCTAGGAACGCAACCCTATCACTGGCCACCAAGTGTTAGTCCTGTCTGTATCATTCACTACGTTTCTGTGTCGACTATGTGATTAATAACATTCCGACCAGATGCTTAAAGTGATTTAAATTGCACGTAACAGATAGTCTCTAATGATCTCCATTATTTACATAAGGTATAAATAGCTCCATCAAAACAGTGTGACATTTTCATAGACTGACAGACCAGTGGGTACACCGATGTACCGAGACGATCAGTCACAGGATCTCAGATCATGGGGGTGGGTGCAGGCGCGTGCACTGAAAGGCAGCCCCCCTCCAGGAGGAAGCCTACGGGGGATGATGAAATCCGAGGGTAGAGAGGCCAAAGATTAAAGTGGGTTTAATGTGTCACACATGTCTGCCCCCCCCCCCCGCGAGGACCCAGGGACCACACCTGTCCCCCAGACGGAAACAAACTAGGGACCCGCTGGCGCTGCTGCCACTCTGCTCCACTGGTCTGCACGCTTCCACCCAGCAGGACCCTCGGGGAGGGTCCCCCTTCGCACTGGGGAAACACAGGAATCCCGCACAGCAAGGCCTTGGAGACAGCGTTTAGCAGTCAAAGCAGCGGCGCGCATGGTGTCCGAGAAACAAAAATTATCAGCAGTCCCCTAAAATGATGCTTAAGCCGCTCAAATAGAAGAATTCTAGGTCAGTTGAAAAAACTCTTTCTCGAATGACAAAAATAGAGTCACGGCCCCTGTCAGGACAGTCCATGGAACCAATTCAATACCAACAGGAGTCCCCACTTGCTCTGGCTCTGTTCTGGCGGAATGACCTCTATCCTTGAGCTCCACCAAGGACGCACAGCACTCAACACTTGGGTGAAAAAGGAAACTGCACTTTGAGGCCAATGGGCAGTTGGCTTATAGAGCAAGAAGTCCCCGCTGCTGCCCTCTGATTGGCCCATCCTCATGCAAACAAGCGCTCTGAATCCTCACAATGTGATTGGTCCGTGGAGCTGCTCTGATTGGTTGGTGCTCCACAGCTCTGATTGGACGGGGAAAGCCTCAGTCCTATTGGTTGAGACAGGATTCGACTCCTCTGTCCAGGCTGCTCAGCCACAGGACCCAGTGCAGGAGGGTGGCATGGAGCCGGATGATGAGAGGCCCCGGGCAGCAATGGCAGCGGGGCTCCGCGTCTTAAAGTCTGAGCCCAGGGAGCCACCAGGAACCTTTCCTAGTAGATGTTTTCTTTGTTAGGGTGCACACCCCTCAAATGATTCCCTGGCTTGGACCAGTTTACAGACTTGGACCAAAGTCCCTTGAGGGGGCAGCCAGGGGTAACCGTGGGCAAACCTGGAAGGGCTTAGAAGGGCAGCTGCGAGGGGGGAACAGAAAACCGAGCGGGAAAGAGGGGAGCCGAGAGCGCCCCCCCCCCCCCGCCGTGTGCTGCCTGGCAGGTGAACCAGAGAGAGGGCTGGAGGCACAGCTCTTTCCCCGGGCGGTTGCTGAGCGGCTGACGAGGTCCAGACCGCGGACCAGACCGCAAAGACGACGAGCTCGGTGCAGCACCTTGTCCAGGCGACAGGGAGCGGCTTGTCCCCGTTCCGGTGGCCCCACAGTGAGTGCGCCCTGGAGCGGCACATGGCCCGCTCCCAGGCCAGGCCATCTGCAAGTCCCGCGGCTGTCATGGAGGAGGAGACGTCCCACCTGATGCGTTAACTGACTCTGGCTGCCGACCTGTGTTTCCTGGCTTTTAGCGTGGGAACCACCGGTAAGTCTGGCGACTACCTTCTTCCATTTCTTAGAAAACAAATTCCATCCATGTGTCTGTTGTTCGTGATCTTTTAACTTTTTGTTTGATCTTATTTTGCGCCCACCAGTATTCATTCTGACGGAGCAAACCCAGGGCAAGTAACCAGCCCACGGTCTGGGGAGAGCGGGCAGCTGCAGGTGGGCGTCCCTGTGTCCTGAAGTCGCAGACGGCTCGCCCCTTGTGGGTCCTCCTTGTCGTGGACGGGGAGGCTTTTCACACAGTCTGGCTCTGAGTCCCGTGCTGGACACCTGTGTCGTGCATGTGGCTCCCCTCTCAGGGACCTGTCCCTCCCCTGCTGGTGTCTCCTGCTGAGCAGAGGTTCTGAGTCCCCTGACTCCACTGCTCCGTCTGCTCGCTCTTGGTCTTGTGTTAGAAACCCGCCTCCATGCAGACCACAACGCGCACTCGGGCACTTTCTGCTCCAAGCTTTCTTGTTTTCCGGTCCAGCCCTGTAATCTGCCCGAAATTGATTTCCGCGTCAGGGAGAAGTGGGGGCTGGGGCGACGCTTTCCGCACATACATCCAGCGGATCTGCGCATTCCTGGGCGAGTCTGCCCTCTGCTCACTGCCCTGTGGTGCCGGCTACTTTGAAATCAGTTCTTACAAATGAAACTCCAGCTTGTTCACCAGCCCTTCCGGGAGCAGCTCCTTTCTGCTCCTGGAGCCCATGTCCTTGGCGGTGGTTGTGTCTCTTGCCTCCTTGGGCCGGTCACAGTTTCTCAGTGTTTTTTGTGTTTTCTGACCTTGAAAGTCTAGAAGTCTGCAGGGTGTTGCTGACGGGGGACCTTTTCAGCTGTGTCTCTCACAGCGACACTGGGGTTACGGGTCTGGAAACCACCACGGCAGGCAGTGCTGGCCCATTGAGTCACCTTAGGGACGCGTGAGGTCCGCTCGACCTGCGGCGAGCGCCGCTGACCCCCACGGCTTGCTCCACGTGGTGCAGAGCCACGGGCGTCTCCACCACAAAGTGGCTGTTTCTGCTTTTTGGGCCCGTTCTTTGGAATCCAGTCCCTGAGTCTATCACAGCGTCGGGGGGGGACGACCACCCAGGGTGTTCGGACTTCTTCTGCAGCGAAGACCGGCTCTGCTGTCCCTTCCGTTTATTCATTCAGCCACCCACCCCGATCCTCACGGACCCATGCATCTTCATTTTCCGCGTTGTCAGATCTTTTTAAAAATTCAGCATTAGCCACAGAAGTGATGTTCGCTTCTGACAGAGATGAAGAAAAAGCAGCCGATTTCGATCTTGCCTGAAACGACAACAAAGACAGACAAAATACATGAAAAATTCAAAATAAAGGCGGTTTTGAGACACTGGGCAACAAAGGACCGGAGCTCTGCAGCGGGGACACTGAGGGGACCCTGCCTGTGACTGCTGCCGCATGGCTGGAGTGCCCCCCGGCCACACGCACAGGCCAGGGGCCCAGCAGACGGCGGAGCTGGGGGGACCGAGCTGGTGGTCGGGGCCGGCCGAGCCACTGGCGTGTGCGGGACACACTGCTGGAGGAGGCACACACTCCTGCCAGGGAGGGCACCCCAGGACCAGGAAAGAAGGACCCCCAAATGATAAAAGGAACGATACCCCCAACACACACGGGGCTGGGAGCACTGGGCACGCTCAGCAGTCCGGTAAAAGTCTCCATAATTTATGGGACATTGGATAGATTTTGCACAAGGTCACGCCTCACCACTAAGGGAAAATGAGCCCTGACACCACAGTGCTCTGTCCCTGCCCGGTGAACGTGGAATGTTCCTGAAAGGATGAAGCTGTTTCTGAGCGCCACAGCTGTGCGTCAGGACAAAGCTCAAGCACGTTTTACGAATGTAAAAACACTCAACACTCCGCACACAATCCAATTAACAGTGTCTGGCATCTGTTCAAAAACTGCCAAGCATGCAAAGGAGCGGGCGTTCTCAGCCCAAAATTGAGGGGGAGATCAATGAAAACCAACCCACAACTGACCCTGAGGACCAGCAGAAAAGGGCCTGAGAATCGTAGCTCCAAACACTAAGGGTCAGGCACACTCCGTAGACACGGGGGGGAGAAAGACACAGGCAGGTAAAGACGGAGAATACAGCACGTGCCCTGAAAACCACACCGCACGGGGTTAATGGCAGATCAGGACTTGTAGGAGAAAATGTTAAGGAACTCGAAAATGAAGCAGTGGAATCCACACTGAAATGTACAAAGCAAAGGGCAGAAAAGTTCCATGAGGCGTCACTGGTCTATGGGAGGACTTCCAGCAGCCTGAGACCCATGTGCCCAGTGTCCCCAGGGAGACAGGAAGGTGCTCTTGAGGAAATAGTGACAGAAATGTGTGCAAACGTCACGGAAACCATGAACACAGAGACCCGAGAAGCCTGAATCAACAGGAACAGAGCTACAAGACAAACCCTGATACAATCACTCAGAGCCCCTGATAAAGAGAAAGTCTTAAAAGCAGATACACACAGTCACAGACGGAAGAACAGCAATAAAGATGACAGTGGATTTATCTTCAGAAGCCGACCCAGCGAGAGCCGGTGTATCGGCCTCTTTAAAGTAGCAAAGGGAAGAAGTCTCAGCCTTGATTTCTGCGTCCAGTGAAGACGGGTTTCAAAAACAAAAACAAAATGCGTTTTTATCAGAAACACTAAAGCTGACAGAATGTGTCATCACCAGGAAATACATTTATAAAATCCCAGCTTGGCCGGGTTGCAGACTACAAGGTACGGACGCAAAGTCCCTAGCAGTGAGCAAATGTGAGCTGAAATTTTAAGGTGCAATTTACAAAAGAAACAGAAATATGAGCAACGTTGGCCTAGTGACGTATGTGAACTACGTCTTCTGAAAACCGTGACATTGTGGCAAGAGAAACCTGGACACGCGGGGAGGCACGCTGTTCACGGATTGGATGGAGGAAGCACCAATGTCCACGGACTGCATAACAGGACGCGTTGCTACCAAAAGATATCTTACAAAATATTTAAAATTTGCTTTTTAAATGCTGGCTGGTGTGGCTCTGGATTGAGCGCCGGCCTGCGAACCAAAGGGTTGCCGGTTCCATTCCCAGGCAGGGCATGTGCCTGGGTTGCAGGCCAGGGCCCCAGTGGGGGGCGCAGGAGAGGCAACCACACACGGATATTTCCTTCTCTCTTTCTCTCTCCTCTCCCCTTTCTCTAAAAGTAAATAATTTTTTTAATTTTTGCTTTTTAATACTTAGTTTTTAATCTGCCTGGATGTTATTTCTGAGTATGATGTGTAGTGATACATTTTTGTATTGATGGGCAGTTTTCCATATGGCCTTTGTTGAATCAAAATCTGTGTTTTCCCCCCGAGGCGGTGTCCACTCCGCTCTGTGTTGGCCCCAGGTGGGTGGGGCCGGCCCGAGTTTCTGTCTGGGAAAGTACTTCCAGCAGAGTCTCAGCCGCTGCTCTCCAACATGGCCCGCGCCGGGCCGGGGACCCTGCTGTGTTTCGGGTGATTTCCTCCGCCCTGTCCGTTCCCCCTCCTGGCCTTGCCTGCATTTCAGCAGCGACATTGAACACATGTCTTGCTTTAGTACGACCTGTATTTAAGAGACTTTAAAATTCCCGTTTCAATCTCCGACGAGCTCTTTTTCACGAAGATGCGTTCTGATAACGTTCTGTCCATTTTCCGGTGGTTTTCCACTCAGCCGTAAGTGAAACTGTACCTTCCATTATGTCTCCAGATGCCTCGAGCTTACTTATTGTGCAGTTTCTGTTTGTCTTTACACAGAGGCATGAGTAATTTCACCTAGAGCCAAATTATATTCCAGAAGTTAAGTTTCTTGGTTGGATTTCTTAGGATTACATTTTTATGCGGATAAATGACTCTTTGATTTTTATTTTAACTACAGTGGCAATAATCAACAGTATACAATAGTTTGATAGATGGAAGAGACAGAAAAGTAAATTAATAGTTGTATTTAATAACTAGGCAGTTTTCTTTGCTGCAAGACATAGGGCAAGTCTACAGGCAGCTGGGACACCAGTGAGAAGAATCCCAGCATTCATAATGGGGAGGGAAGACGTGAATGAAAACACCAGCGTTTGGAATGAAAAGGCGTCTGGACAAAGCAGTGGATGGAGAGGCAGAGGCCCCAGGAGTCTGGAGGGGTTGCTGTGCGGGTGGCCCAGCCCAGGGAGGCAGGGCTTCCACGGGGACCTCCAGGTCGCCATCTGGGAGGGAGAACACAGTCCTCACAGTGGCGGTTAGGCCTCCCCCGCCCGACGTCCCCTGGCGTTTGGTTGGAAGGGTCAGTGAGACCCCCTGCTTGGCGGTGAGGGTGGGTCGGGCCACTGCACGGGCAGGGGCCCCGGGAGGCCTCGCCTGCCTCTGCACATGCCGGTCGCGGGGCCTTTGGTCCCTCAAACAGGACCGTCCCCAGGCCCTGCTGGTTGTCCCTGCTGCCTCCCCCTGCATGGAGGTAGGGGCTCAAGAAGGAGCAGGGGCCCCGTGTGGGCCGTCCATGCGCGGGGGCCGTGCGAACCCCGTGGCGTCCCCTGCCTGAGCCGGGGTCTCTGGTGGCCGAGGGGCTGCACCTCCAGGCTCGGCTGCTCCAGGGGCTGCCGCCCAACCACGGGCTGACCTCGCGCCAGGCCCGGCAAACCCACGGGCGGGTTTCCCAATGAGGTTCTCAGAGCGTCTTCGTTAGGACTTTGGCTCAGAAGCTGTGCCCCGGAGCGGGGGCTGGGCAGGGCTTCCTAGGCCCCTGAGAGGAAGGGAGGTGGTTATCTTACCTGGAAATGGATTGTAAGTAGAAGCATTCCCACAATTTATCCGCACACAAAACACGGGCAAGCATTACTGAATCCCTTCTCGTTGTTAGGAAAAAAGATGCAGACGGTGATTTAAGGAAAGGTTCTGCTCTCAGCGCTGTTTTCCGCCGTGACGAAGGGGACGGCTTATTGTCCAGAACGCAGTCGGCGGGAGCAGAGAGGTTCTGTAGGCACCAATTAGCATCTTAATTACATGATAATTCAAAACACAGCTCCCTGAAAAAAGCCTTGGCCCATGAATCTCTGGGTCTTAAAGCCCAAGAAGTGAAGCCGACCAGGGGACGTGTCCCAGGCCCGGCCGAGGTCCGGGGATCGGCCTCCGAGACTGAGGGAGGTCTGGGCGGCCGCGGCCCAGCTCCAGGAGGGGCCTGGCTGGAGGCCCCGGGCTGAGCACCAGGCAGGACAGGGCACCATGGCGCTCAGCACCCAGGGCCCCGGGGAGGACGGGTTCTCTGTGCGTGGGCGCCTCCCCTCTGCCCCGGAGCATGTCGTCCTGGTTCGACGACCTTGCCAGGGTGGACCTGTTCCCGGGGACTGACAGAGCTCACACAAACCCTCCTTGCCCTTGGACTTCTGTTCGGCAAAGTCTCAGGGAAAACAGGGTGGAACCTGGTGACGCCCCCTCCCCCAGCCGTCACGCAGAGAGACGTGACAGAGGGGAGGTCACTGCAGTCTGTGTGAGCCCGGGTCCTGGGGACACTGACCTGCAGACCCCAGCTGGGCCCGGGCGTCCACGGCGGGTCAGGCGCTCACCTCGGCGTGTCCAGTGAAAACGCAGCCAGTCTGCCCTCCGCACCCGTGACAGGTGTTTTCCGAACCCAGCACAGGTGGGATCGCACGGGGCTCCCTTCTCCGATCGCCGCATTCAGCGCAACAGCCGCAGGGCCCATCCACGCGCGGGCTGCAGCGTCGTCCTCCTCGGGGCTGGACAGCAGCTGGCCTCCCCCAGACCACGTCTCCTTCACCGCCCGCCCGCCCCCGGGCCGCTGGGAAGGGCGCTGCGGGGGCACAGGTGGGGCTTCTTCCGACCGCGATTCACCGCAGCCTCTTCCAACCTGCGCCCCGGGGTGGAAAGCCTGCCTCGGAGGGCGGCCCGGGTCTGAAGTTGGGGGAACCCCCATATTAAGGGGCCCATCGTGACAGTCACTTTGTGATGTCCACACACATAAAATCGCGACGTTGTACACCTGCAGCATCCACTCCGTTCCTCGGCAACGGAGTCTCATGAAGCGGGGAAAGAGCCGGAAAATACAACGTCCCCCGAGGCCTCCCTGCCTGCCTGCGCCCTCGGTCTCCCCAGCCGCCCTGACTCGGCCCCTCCCCCAGGCCAGCGTCCACTCACACAGCCGCCCGCCTGGCAGACAGGTGGACGTGTGGGTCGGAACACAGTGGAAGTCACCGGTGAGGGCGCTGGCCCGGCGAGGCTGGCCGCAACCAGCACGCGGCGGCAGGAAGGTTCCATGGCCTCGGCCGTGCACTGGAGCAACGAGCTGAGTCCGTGCTGTGTGGACGAAGGGCTGAGAGAAGAAAGAGGCGGAAGGGGTGAGTCCCCCGTGCGGACTCGCAGACAGACGCCGCCCTCCTGGCCGTGGGGACCCTGGGCTGCGGCCTCCTTCCCAAGGGGACAGACGGGTCTCCCCGCTTCCGCGGCGGCCAAGGTCCACGCCGCGGCCTTTGGTCTGGAGGATGGCGCCTGCCCTGCTGCCACGTGGGGTGAGGAGGATGTCCCTTCACACCCGTGGTCCTCCTCCCCACGCCCGTGCGTGACTCGGTTCCGTTTTGAGGAAAGCAGCAGGCAAATCCCAGGACGCCGGCCGCCCTGCCCACAGTTGCCGGGGTGTCTGGGCGAGGTGCGTCCTCGTGCCCAGCCCAGCCCAGAGTCTCAGGGGACACGGCGACTCCACGTCTCGGGCTCTGAGAATGAGGAAGCAGGAAAGAAAAAGGCTCCGGTGAAAACTATGGAGACCGAGGAAAACGGGGGTTCGGGTCTAAACCGGGTGTCAGCACAGGGCCTGTGGGCGGGGCGATGCCCGTGACGGGGGAACACGGGTGCGCGGGCGGGGAGCAGCCGCCTCACGGTCTGTCTGAGAGCCGCACCTTCCAGAGGGAAGGTCGGTTTTGAGAAAGACTTCAGGAAAGTGGTTTGGGGGAGACAGGTCTCGTGGAACCTGCTGACCAGCAGCTTCCGGCACCACCGTCCCCAGTGCCCCACCTCGGCGGCGCTGTGGGGCCACCAGGCTCAGACAGATGCCACCGTTCGGTGTCCAGGCCGCTGCAGGACCGGGGGCCTCAGGGAAGACTGGACCCGTCACTTGGCAGGCGCTCCTGGGCCGGTGGGGTCGCGGCAGCCTCACTCACGTCTGTGCACACCCAGGACTGTGCAGACTACGTGGGAGAGGGGACCGAAACCAGGAGCAGCGTCACCCCTGGGCGCCGCGGCTGAGGGAGTCTCAGCCAGGAGCAGGGACTCGGGAGTGTGCCAGGCGGTGGCAGGGTGGGGGCACAGTAAGGTCTCGGCCTCAGAGAGGACAACTTAGGGCACAGCAGACATCCTGGGATCCGGGGCCGGCCACGGCCCTCTGAGTGCCCAGCTCTTGGGCATGACAGGCCCATTCTCTCTGGGCCTGAGATGCTGCCTGGAGTGAGGAGGGACCACCCTGCTGCAGAGGGGACCGCGGTGGGCAGACCCTCCGGCGGCCTGCAGACCCCCTGGGGCTGGTCCCTCCGGCCTGGGCTGGACTCAAGAGCCATCACATGTCTATTCCCATCTGCTTGTTTGTTTGTTCGCCCGTTCACGTATTTGTTGGCTTTATTTCTCCCTGGAGTATTTTCTGCAGAATCTCAGGCGTTAATTTACCCCTCATCAATTCAGTGGGCCTCGAAGATGGTGACGTATTTATAACACGAGGAGAATAAACCAGCACGCTGCCTCCCTGGACAGAAGGCGCAGAGGCCCAGAGCAACTGTGTACCATGCCAGCGAGATGACGGCTCCCAGCTGTCTGAGAACTGTCCTCTGACGCTGCCTTCGGGGACCCTCGGGGCGGGGGCAGAGCGGTGCCCCTGAGCCCCTGCAGCTCCCTGCTCCGCCCCACGTCCCCTCGGCCGCGGCTCCCACAGGCCCTTATGCCTGCAGCTCAGGTCAGGGCCCCCTGACAAAGCCGCCGGCTTCCAGGACCGCCCCCCACCCGACACGAATGACAGACACTTGCGGGCTAGAAGCCCTGCTGCTCCTGCGGAGACACGCGCAGCCCAGCCTCGCCCAGCGGCCTGCGCTCTCTGCACGGCCCCCGCCTCTGGGCCTCCGCTCGCTGGTTCTTCGCCTTCCTCTGCCCTCGTAGCACCCGATGGGCTCCAGGAAAAACTTCTTGTCCGTTCCGGAGCCACCCGGGGCATCCTGCTCCGGAACCCGGCCCCCAGCCGACGTGGCAATGCCCCACGGACTCATGCCCCCTGTCGTCGTGCCCGTGTGACTGTCCCCAGCAGCGGGGAGACCAAGTCCCCTCACCCCAGGGCCCAGTGTGGGGATGGCAGAAGGATGGCCTGTTTCTTTGAGCTTTGAGTAACTGAAGAGATATCTGTGTTCTCATACATTTTATGGACTCAAACTGTTTTAGCTATAAATACAAAAAGAAAAAGAATGTTGCTTCTAAAAATGATGGCCTGACAGTGGCTAAATATACCCTCCCACCTGAACCCGCCAAACACAGCTGCGGTGCAGGAACCGGTCGTTGGAAGGGTCCTGGACCTGAGGCGACAAAGACAGCGACCCCGAGAAGATGGAACGCAAACCGGGAGCCGGCCGGGCCCCCGGCTCCCTGCTGAGAGAGATCCGGGCTGCAGCTGGGCGGGGAGGCCAAGCTGGCGGGAGATGGCCTGCCGGACTCTGAAGAGCTGAGACCTGCCCGGAGAGAGGACACCGAGGCCTGCGGGGGTCAGTCATGTGTGCGGACCTCTGCCCCAGCCCAGACAGTGCCACCCGCCTCGTGAGAGGGCGTCCGGTCGTTCGCACGGCCGGGCAGAGCACCGCGCCTGCGCCGCAGCAGACGGAATCTCCAGGGCCGTGGAGAGTGGGGGGACACTCGGCATCTGGGGGTCCCCTTGGCATCTGGGGAGACGGAGCCCTGCACCACACACTGCTCCGGTCCCAGCTACAAACACCTTGGAAAGTGAGACCCATGGCGACAGGACGGCTTCGGAGGAAACGAACTGCAACCCAGAACAAGGCTGCAGAATATTTACAGGAACTCCGACGAGGATCACTCACGGTGCCCGTGGTCCAGCCAGAAATCCCCAGGGCCCCGCGCACCGGGACACTCGGCATGAAGGGAGGAGCTCCGTCGGCAGGGCGGGAACCAGCCTGCAGGGCGCAGGTGCTGACGGGCGTCGGGACACCGTTAGAACAGCATGCACGCCTCGCGTTCATGGACCTCGCTGCAGACGGCGGGAGACCTCCTCTAAAGGCCCAGATTAAAATTCTGGAGCTACATCTACAGCGTCTGCGACAAAACTGCACTGACAGGTTGAAGAGCAGATTAAAAAACACAGAAGAAGGGACTGATGAATCTGAAGACAGCGAGAGAAACTCTTCCAAAGGGAGTGGCGTTAAAAACGGAGCATCGTTAAGCTGTGGGGTAATTTTGAGTGGCGGGTAAGGGGGGTCTGCGAGGAACAAAAAGAGGAAAAATATTTGAAGAAGTAATGGCTTAAACATTTTCAAATTTTATGAAGCTATTCTGAACCCATAGATCCAAGAAGCACAGAGAACACCAATCCCGGGAAAGTGCACCAGGCACATCAGCACCGACCTTCTGAAACCACCGAGAAAGGGAGACTGTGGAAGCAGCCTGGGGACCAGAGGAACGTGGGCTCACGTGGGCGCCGTGAGGGAACGTGGGTTTATGTGGATGCGCAGAGGAACGCAGACGTACCCAGGCGACCCGGGCGGACGTGCGTGAGAAGTGCAGCCGACTTCCCGTTGAAAGGAACGAGGGAGAGAAGACCGTGAGGCGCCGTCTCCGAAGCACGGAAGGAAAAATCAAAGCTAACCCGTCCACCGAGCGTCTGTACTTCAGAAACAGTTTCAAAAGTGGAGGGGAAAGAAACTCTGCCGAGGATGTTGGAAGTGTGGGAGAATCCGTTCCCAACAGACCTGCTGTGCAGGAAGTGCTAATACGAGCCGTCCTTCCAGCAGGAGGGAGTTAGCAGGGAAGGGAGCGGCTTCCCCCACGGGCACGGCAGGAGTCGCAGCGGCGCGGGCGGCTCACGTGGCAGCGACGTGGCAGGACGGCGGAAGTGTGCCCGTGAGAAGCAAACACCAAGGCAGGAAAGCAAAGGCCACAGCAGATCGGCCAGGGAAGAAAGGACGCTGTCAAACAATCGGTCAGCTCGTGGGAGCGCAGGACAGGGAGGAAATGGGGGGAAGGCGGGCGAGACAGGTAGAAACTACTGAGTATCCTGGTCCATGTAAATCTGACCAGGTAAACGATCGCATCGGCGCGACCTCTCCACATGCCCCACTGGAAAGCAGAGGCTGTCAGACTGGACAAAAACAGAGTCCCGAGTGTGCGCCGTTGGAAAGTAATTCACTTCAATAATGAAGACACAAATGGGAGGAATGGGGAGGATACGCTGTGTTCGTGGGGTGGATACATTAACATCAGGCAAACCTAATGTCATACAAGAGGATGACCGGTTACAAATCCGGTCGTTCGGGATGACAGGAGGAGCCGTGCATCTGGAGAACGCACCCATCCCCAATTGCAGAACTCCACGGTGCTCGGGGCAAAACCGGACACAACCTCGAGAGCAAGCAGACAAATCTGCCGTCGTAGCCAGAGCAGCAGTGACACTCCAGAACCCAGGGGACCGGCAGACAGGCTGCCGAGGGGGTGGACAAGGTGGTGGCATCGCCGACTAGCTCGGTGCCGTCACAGCTCACGGCACGCCCCGCCCGCGTGGTGTCCGCCAGCACACACGAGACCTTAGCACAACCGACTGTCCTCTGGGCGCCGAGAACACCTCATAGGACTGGAGTGGGCTCGTCAGACGGAGCGTGTGCGCTGCCAGCGTGGAATGAGCTCCGTGACGGGGAATCTCTGGAAAACCCTCCGAATACTTAGATGCTCAATAGCTCGCTTCGAAGAAGTCACGTGGGTCGGAGAAGACACAGGAAGGAGAAGGCACGTTTCCTGGGTCGTGTGGAAGTGACGCGCAGCCCAGGTCTTCCCTGGTGAGTGTGTGTGTGGTGGGGGGAATACGACACAGATAAAGCACCTGGAAAACTCAGTACCCATTTGTGGGTTTTTTTAAGGAAAAACCCAAGAGCGAGGCAGCTAGGGAACTTCCTCAGCCTCAGCAGCGCCTGTGCAAACCCCGCAGCCACCCTCACACGTGACGGTGACGGCCAGAGACGGGAGGGCTTCCTCCTGAGACTGGAAACGGGACAATGGCTTTTTTTGTATTTATTTATTTGTCTTTAGAGGGGAAGGGAAGGAGAGAGGGAGAGAAATATCAATGTATGGTTGCCTCTCGTGCGTCCCCTGCTGGGAACTGGCCTGCAACCCAGGCACGTGCCCTGACTGGGAATCGAACCACGATCCTTTGGTTCGCAGGCCTGCGCTCAATCCACTGAACCACACCAGCCGGGGATGGACAACGGCTTTGGTTCCCACCGCTCACATGGAACCCGGCGGGCGCTCCAAGTCCGGGCCACCGAGATCAGGCGAGAAAAGAATTCACCCACATTGGGAAGAAAGGGGGCTGCCTGTACTCACAGAGCAGTGAGGACCACGTATGTCGGAAATTTGATAAAATCAATAATGAAGGCACTGTATCTAAGTTTATCAAGTTCCCAGGAAACAAGATTAGGGCAAAAATCAAAGAGAAACTGAAGTAAAAAATCATTTAAAACAACACATGAAGTGCCATTTAACACAGCACCGAAACATACTACATGTGGCAACGGTCAGAAGTGCCTGTAAAGGAGGCCTACATGCTATTGCTCAGAGACCCAACACGGCCAGAGCGGAGGGACACACAGCGTCCGTGGTCAGGGGACCGCTGCTGTGAACCGGCTCGGCCCCCGAGTTGACTCACGTGTGACATCAGACTCCAGTCAAAACCCAGCAGTCTTCTCTGTAGAAATTGACAAACTGGCTCTAAAATTTGTATAGAAATAAAAACGAGTTAGAAAGGTCAAAACACTTTTAGTAGGAAAAACAGAGAAGGTGAATACTACCAGATTTCAAGACTGAAAGCCACAGCACCTGAGACAGTGAGGGAGACAGACAAACAGATGGACAGACTGGAGCCTGGAGCAGACCTGCCGCTCTGTCCGCTGACTTTTGACAAAGCTGCAGAGAAAACCCAGCCGAGGAAGGGTGGTTTTTTAAACAAATGGCCCCAGCACGACTGAACATCCACGCTGATAAAAAACCGAACTTACCTCTGAGACTCATACTCTGGACGAAAACGAACCGCATACAAATCGTGGATCGAAATGCCAAACCGAACCCTCCAGGGCTTCCAGAAGAAGACGCGCCTGAACAATGTGCGGTTGGGGGCTCGGCGGAAGTTTCCGGAACCTGACAGCACAGGCGGTAACCTGCAGAAGGACTTGGGGACAGACTGGACTCGGGGACGAACTGGACTCGGAAACATCTCTCTTCAGATGGCGCCGCTGGCCACGGCAGGCCGGGGGCGAGCACTCGCAAACTGAGTGCGCCGGAAGACTGGTATCCGGCGCACACCACATGCTCTTGAAAACCAGAAGAGCAGCCACTCGGTGAGACGCACGGGTTGCTCGCCAGACAGGTGTTCATTTGCATGTGCCACTAAGCGCACAGGAACAGATTCCGAACATCCTCAGTCATTATAAAATTCGGGTCGCAATCCCCTGGACACCACCTGACACACATCGGGAGGACGATCGCTGAGAAGACACCTGACCCCGCCGTGGGGGAACCTGGGACGGTGGAACTCTCGAGGGGGAGGGTGTGCGCGCCAAGAGAAGAGTTTCCAGCGCACCGCGGTGGCCTCACCAGGCCTTCCGCTGCCCGACATTCGCCCCCAAGAAATGCGGGCATGAGTGTCCACCGCTGCTTCGTTTTTAATGGCCCAAGTCATCCGTCCACCCCCCAGTGTTCGTCCAGAGGCTGAACTCATGCATGAAGGGTCCTGTCCGTGCACTGGACACCTGTCAGCGACAGACGCAAGTAATGAGGCCAGATGTGCATCGTTGTGCAGAGAGAGACGGGGCAGGGGGAGGCGGGGGACCGGCCTGAGCCCGTGTTTGCCGAGACCCGGGAAACGCACAGGGAAGTGCCTCATGGGGACCGCAGGTGGCCTGGCAGCAGCTGAGCAGACAGCATGCGGGGCAGGCGTGTTCACAGGTGCATACGTGTCCACACTTAAAAAGCAGCCGCGGGAAGCAGGCGTCGTTGATGGCACGTGGCCACATCTCCCCCGCTGGGCGGTGCACTGCGTCCACCGGGCTGGCCAGCCCTTTGGCCCGGTGTCAGCTTAGATGTCGCGGTGAAGGTGTTTTTCAGACATGATCAGTGTTCAGACCAGGAGACTCCGAGTAAAACCGACTAAGATTCATAACACAGGCGGGCCTCACCCCAGCCAACTGAAGGCCATCGGAGACACGGCCCGGGTCCCCCAGGGATCGAGAATTCTGCCTCCAGACAATCCCTCTTGTTGGATCTGCTTCCCCGGAGATTCCTGACTGATGCACCCAGGTAAAGCCGTTCCCGGTGACGGCAGACCCAGCCCACGAGGCCCCTCAACCACGTGCCCCCCGTCCCGTCGCTCCTGCAGAAGGAGAGTCTGGCCCGGGACCCCTACGGCGGCCGGGAAAAGCAGTTTGCGACCTGCGTGACTCTCACGCAGGTCCACCCTGCTGCTGTCTTGTTTACAGCCCTCTGTGTGTTTTCTGTTTCATAAAACGAAAAGGAATTCATTCCAGAAATTAAGATGTCTCGCTAACCAGTGATAAAAAGGCGAACCCACACACCAGGAGGAGACTTGCTACAGGACACCAGCAGCTGGTCCGCAGCTGTTCCGCAACGTGCACCTGAGCATCGCTCACCCTCCTTGGAGCCCAGACACAGCAGCGCCCACCACTGGCTGTTGCCCGGACGCTGTGGGCGGGGCCACGTCCAGGCCGAGATGCGGGCGCCCCCCGGCTACATCGGGAAGAATGGAGGTTAACGTGACATTTCTAAGAAATTCACTCGGCAATTTACATCCGGGCCCTCAAATTGTGTCCTCGTTTTGACCTAACAATTCTAGTTCTAAAATTTTTTTAAATAAATCACCATAACTACAGAAAAAGATTTTAAGGTACCAGCGTGTTCATTGCTATAACGTTTAAAGGGGAAAAACAAAATATTGGAACTAGTCTAAATGTCCAAAAAATGAAACATGATCGATGAAATAAATGGCCCCCACGTTCAGACGGCCGGGAAGATGACAGGCAGGAGGGCGCGCAAGCCCGGACACCAGACTCCGGCACAGGAGGCTGCGCGTGCGGCAGAAGTGAGATCGCCACTAACACGCCGAACGGGGCTAACGCGGAGGGGCGGGCGAAGGAACCTGTTCGTCTTCCCTTCTCTCTCCAGATCACGAAATTCTCCCTTAATGGACTTGATTTTGTGACAGGAGCCAGCGGACTCGAAGCACAGTGTTGGGGGCCGGACTCCCTGGTGCCCCCTCAGCTGCCCCCCCCCACCCCGCCTGTCAGCGTAACCGGAGAGCAGGTCCCATCTACAGGCGAGGAGCTTGGAGCTTCGCCTGCACTAGGGTGGAGTCCGCAACTCTGTGACCAGGACTCAGGCTGCGTCTGTCCATGAAGTCGGTGGCTGGTGTTGGAGAGGACACACCGCCCCGCCAGCCCCCTGCCCTGCACAGGTCGGGTGCCGAGTGCTCAGCCAGGTTGCTCCCCACCCTCATGCCCCACTCACGCTGGTGTGGCTTCCCCCCACCCCCTCTGGATGGCCGTCTGTCCACCAGTCGGAGAGCTCGGGAAAGTGGTGGTGTCTCCGACTTCGATGTCTGTCCCCTGTGCCTGTGGACGTCACTGCCGCCTTCCCGTGTCTCCAGCCGGAAGCGTGGAGTCGTTCCGACATCTCTGTGGTGGTCCATCCGTGGCACCCCAGTTCCCGCCCACCAGTTCCACCCCCAGGGCTCCGGAGCCCTGAGGTGAGCCCCCATCCTCACAGTGGTCCCGCAGAGAAGCAGCCAGCCCGGGCCTCACCTGGACTGCGGCACCTGTGGGCAGCTGCTGTCCTGCCCATCTCCCCACCTGGCCCACCTGACCCTGCGCATCGGGGGCGGCAGGGAGGCAGGCAGCGGCCCCTGGAGGGAGAACCTGCAATTGCCTGCAGGAGGAATGGCCGGGCCCACGGCGGTGCCCCCTCCTGCTGCCTCCTGTGCAGAGACCAGCTCTTTACACAGTGGCTCCTGCCTTGTCCTGAGGCACAGGTCCCGTCCCACGGCCCCTCGGAGAAGACCCCCGACACCTCCCCCAGTGAAACCCTCAGCCTGGGGCTCAGGGCATCTGGGAGCCCATCGGCCTAAGGAGCCCAGTGAGGCCCCCGAGGAGAAGCAGGGGAACCGAAAGTCCATGCCCAGGTGCCTGGTTCTGAAGGCAGAGCGGGGAGAGACACCTGGTCCTGAGAAAGGGGGCTGAGGTTGCTGCCGAACTTGGACTGAGGGCCCTGGCCTGCCACCCCGGGAGCCAGGCCTCCTCCACCCACCTGTCCCTTCCCCGTGCACCCCGAGGGCCTGGCGCCCTGTCCGGGACAGGACACCCCTTCCACGGACTGGTCTCAGCGGCCCGCGACTGCCGCCCTGGAGTGGGTCACACTCCCAGTTTCCTCAGGGGCTGGGGAAGTGCGGTCCCTCGTCTGCGCGGCCCAGAGCGCAGGTGGCGCTGCGTTCCTCTGACGAACTCATCCGGGCCTGGACACTGGACGTCCTGTCAGTCCTGGCAATCAGACCCCGCCATGGGCAGCAACACACTGGCACTCGGAGGTTCGGCGGGATCCAGAACTCGGCTTTCCGTTTCCTAGCAACGGAATCCAGGGCTCTGCTCCCCACCCCCAGCCCCTCAGTCCCCATCTCGGTCTCTCCCTGGCACCCGGAGCCAGCAGCAGGCCCTATCTCCGGGCTGGGCCCTGGCTGTGTCCACAGTGGATGGGGTGGCCCGAGTCCCCTGTCTCATCGCCCACCCCTGCTCCTCACCCTCTCTGGCCTGGCCTGGGCTCTAGACGGCCCCTCACCCCGGATTCTGAGCTGGAAGCGCCCAGGGCTCCGAGCCCTCCTCTTTGCGGGAGTTTTCAGGCCACAGTGTGCACTACTCGGCATCCCAGCTTCTCCCCCAGAGCGAGTTTTGTGGGATCGGCCTCTGGCCGGGCTCCTGAGCCTTCTCCTCAGCCCATCGGTGCCCTCACTCGATCCCGTTTCAGCAAGAACCCAGCTGAGTCCGTGTAGCCAGACGCCCACCCCCAGTATCTGATCGCCTTTGTCACCACCCCTGTCCTGTCCCCCAGGTAACATCTGAGCCCAGGGCTGCCTTCAGCCGCCGCTCTGTCGGCTCAGCCCAGCCAAAACCTCCCTGTTCCCTGACGCATCCTCTTCCCGAGTTTCCACGCCCGACATCCCCCACTCGTGTCCGAAACCCCACGGGGCCCTCACTGCATCCAGGGTGGGGCGCGAGTTCTCCCCCTGCACAGGCCGGCCACTCCGGTCCCTCTCCTGACGTCCCAGGTAAAATCCTTAATTGGTGCCATTGATTTTTTTCTTTGACACACCAACCCCCTAAAGTGGCAGCTGCAAAAATCTCAGGGTCCGAGCTTCAAGATCGAGTTGGCACAGAAGCCACCGCCCCCCGCCCTGTGTCCGGAGCATCACCCCAAACTCCCCACTTCCACAGCGACCCTGCAAGGAGCAAGACAGCACACAGAGGGGAGGGGGGCTGGGGTGGGCAGCCAGCATCTCAGGAAGTGAGTCCAGGCAGAGTGGAGGGCAGGGAAAACCGGAGAGGAGGGGGTTTGGAGCAACCTCCACTTCGATTGTGTGTGTGTGTGTGTGTGTGTGTGTCCTGGGTGTGGCACCAGAAATGTCTGGACAGCACTGTCCTAGAAGCTTCTGGGTGCAACCTCACGCACCCTGCAAGCTGCTCTGGGGCAGAATACTCCCCGCTCTTGCCCCAGCAGGCTCTTCGTCCCCACCCATCTCGGCACTGGCCATGCAGAATTGTGCTTCTCATGTTCCTCCTCTGCGCCCCTGGCCACCCCCGCGCCCTGGGGCCAGAAAGCATTCCCTCCCACTCACTCCCCTCGCCCAGGCCCCGGCATCCAGCAGGCGCTCAATAGAGGATCGATGAAGGCAAGTCCAGAACACGCCCACGGGGCGGTCAGGAGGGGGAGGGCTGGGGAACAGTTTAAGAAGTCGCATCCTCCGTGGCCGAATGAAAGGCGGGGATCAGAGTAAAGGCGGAGGTTCAGGCCCCGGGGGGCTCCCTGCTACAAGCCCCCACTCCCGGGGCGCAGGTCCAGCTGCCACCTCTCTGCCAGCAGGGGTGCAGGGGCTGGTCGGGCCCACACTGAGGAGGGAAAGGGAGCTCCACTCGGGCAGAAACAGACGTTTGTGGGAACCCAGCCTGCGCATGTAGTGTGGGCGGTGTGTGCTCATGCACACACATGGATGGTGTGTGCACACGTGACCCACATGTGTGCCCCATGTGTGTCGTGTGCTGTGCGTATGGTGTATGGCATCTGTGTGTGCTGTGTGTATATGTATGAGTGGTATGTGCATGTGTGGGGGTGTAGGGAGTGTGAGCTTGGTGCGTGGTATCTGTGAGCGGTGTGAGTGTTCATGTGTGCTGTGTGCACACGTGTGTACATCAGTGTGTGTGTGCTGCGGATAGGGAATGCAGCGTGTGGTGCATGTATGTGTGTGAGTGGTGCATGTGTGTGCACATGCACACGTGTGGGGTGAGTGTGGTATGTGGTGTCTGTGAGTGGTATGTGTATTGTTTGTGAGTGGTGTGTGTGTGCATACATGTGTCCCCGTGTGTACATGTGTGTGGTGCATGTACAGGGAGTGTGCCGTGTGGTATCCGTGAGTGGGGTGTGTATCTGTGTGAGTAGCATGTGCATGGTGTGTGGTGTACATGTACATGCATGTGGGGGTGCAGTTGTCACGTGTCCTGGGGAGCTGTCTGCACCTGGCAGCCTGGGTTCCCGGGGCAGGGATGACTCCGTGACCGTCTTTGCTTCTCCCTGATGTCAGTCCCCTGCCTGGGCCCTGGAATAGATCCTGGGAGGGGCTCCGGCGCTTCCCCTCCTCGCACCTCGGGCTGGGAAGACCCCCTGAGTCCGCCCGGGAGGGCCGGTTTCTCTCACTGCACACTCACCTGCCCGTCCCGAAGAAGCCGGAGCCGCAGCCCAGGGGCAGGAGCGGGAGGTCCACTGAGCGCCTGGCCAGCAGCCGTGTCGCCTAGGCCACAGGACGGGGAGGGTGGGGGCCACCAGCCTGGGAAAACGCACCTTCTCCACCTTCCTGTCCTTCACAGATACCAGCCAGTTCTGTGGTTAGACCAGCTCTGCGCCTGAACAGAGTCTTTGTCACCCTGCCCAGGAAGTGCCCCTGGAGGGGACCAGCCCCTGGACTGGGGGCTAAAGACACAAGACTGGTGGGGAGACGGTGAGGGGACAGCTCACCAAGGCCAACGCAAAGAGCAGAGGGACAAGAGACAGGTGTGTCCCTGCCTGGCAGTGCCTGGCCTAGGGAGAGGGAAGGCCCCCTTGCTCTGCGGGGGGAGGGGCGGGGGGAGGGGAACGACGGCCCCAACGCACAACCAAGAACAGGGACGACGGTCACCCTTCCCTGGGAACAACTCGGGGCGAGCACCCCAGGCGCGACCTCCTCTCCCGGCTTTGCAGGCCCGGCAGGGGTAAGAGGAGGGCGCCCGAGTCCATAAACTTTCGGCTGCCCTGGCCCGGTTCCCCGAGAGGTGCCCAGGCTGCGGGGACGCCCGCACCATCCACAGGCTCCGCCCGCCTCCCGCGCCAGTCCCGGGGCCGCGTGGGGCCCCCGCGGCGCCCCCAGGCACGCGCGTCGGGCTCTTCCCTCGCATTGGTAGTTGGCGCGCCGAGCCCGGGCGCTTAGCGACGCCCAGGGTGGCGGGGCCGGAGTCCCCGGGCTCGGCGGGCGCAGGCGCGGGCGCGGGCGCGGGCGCGAGGTGGGCCGGAGCCTGGGCGCGGCGGCGGCGGCGGAGGAGGATGGCGCGCGCGGGGCCCGCACGTGGAGGCCGGCGCGGGGGCGCGGGCAGGGCCGGCTGCTGAGACGCGCTGCTGCCCCCCGCGCGGGCGCCGCGGCTTCAATGGCGCCATCGCCCAGGACCAGCAGCCGGCAAGATGCGACCGCGCTGCCCAGCATGTCCTCAACTTTTTGGGCGTTCATGATCCTGGCCAGCCTGCTCATCGCCTACTGCAGTGAGTACCGCGCGGTGGGGCACCCGAACGCCCCCCCCCCCCGGCCCGGGCCCCAGTCACTGTCCCCGGCCCCGGCCGGCGCCTCGCGGGCCGCCCGGAGTCTGTGCGGAGTTGCGGGCTCGGCGCGCACCGTCCCCCGCGTTCCGGCCGGCCCTCCGCGGGGCCAGGGGGGTGAGGGGCCGCCCGGCCTCCTGGCGCTCGGGCACTTCAGAGGCCGGCGCAGCTGCCGAGACTCCCTCCCCGGACTCCCGAGCAGGGCCGGGCGCCAGGCCCGGGGTGGCGCGGCGCGTCCCTGAGCGGCGATGCCCGCGGCTGTCCGGCGCGCTGCCGCCGCTCCGGCCCAGACCGGCGATCGGAGCCGAGCCGACAATTCCCGGCCGCGCCCCGGCTCAGGAGGCGGCAGCAGGTCGGAGGGCGCGCGGCACTGCTGGGGGGTCAGCGGAGCGCCCTGCCCAGCGCTGCCTGCCGGCTGCGCTCCCGCGGGGGGGAGGGGGGGCGGGGGCCAAGCCCTGAAGGGGCGCCCCAGGCGGGAGTGAGGTTCGGGGCTGGGACAGGGGCTGGGGCTTCTGCCTTCCCGGGAAGCAGGCTCACCGGAGCTTTCTCAAAAACGGAGAAGTGAGGGGTGGGCTAAGCAGCCCCCGCGGCATTTCTTGAGTCACGTCCTGGGGGTCTGAGGCGGTGACCCAGCAGGTCGGCGGGGGGGCGGCAGGTTTAGGGCTGGGGTCGCCCGCTGCTGGGCTCTGGGGCTCTGGCCAGGGCTGAGGTGCGTGGGGGCCATGGGGGACCTTGTGCCTGGCTCAGGGTCAGCTGGGGTAAGTGGGCACAGGCTTCCGTCTAGGAGAACGGCGTGGGGGTGGGTGCTCGGAGTTGGGGCACAGTCCCAGGACTGGAGTGGGGGTGGGTGGCCAGTGCTCCAGTCCTGCGTTGGCAGCTGGTGGGGCGGGTGGGGGGTGGTCAGCGTCCTGGGCACGGGCTTGGCCGGGATGGCACCGGCCGCTAGGCTCCCTGGCTGGCCGCCTGGCACAGGCCGGGGGGGGGGGGGGCTTCCCTTGTCAGCAGGACGAAAGGCAGGGTGCTGGGGAACACCCGTCTTAGAGAATCCACATGGGCATGGGCGAAGGAGGTGGTGGAAAAATATGGATTCTTTTAAAATGAAAAAAAACAAAAGGCCAGCGCTGAGCCTCCCGCCCCAGCCACCACCTTGCAGCCCCAGTCCAGCCTTTCGCTCTTCCCCAACGAGAATGCAGGGGTCACGGAGCCCAGGGCCCTGGCGCCGTCACCCAATTCTGGGATGGCCCAGCCCTCCAGAACCGCGAGGCAAACCAGGCACCCAGGGCCAGAATCTTCCCGCTCGCTCCAGGGCGGTGGCCTGTCTCCCTGCAGTTGCTGGAGACTGCTGGGCACCGTGTGGGGAGGGGTCACAGAGCAGGAAGGTCCCCAGAGTGCTGTGTCCCAGAATCCCCGTTGGCGCAGCCCCTGGGGTGTGCACAGCCCCTGGGAAAGCACTCTCAGCTGCAATGCCAGGAGCGAGTCTGGGGTTTGAGTGACATTTGCTCCCATCCCCCCCCCCCGCCCTGCCCCCACTGTTTAGCCTGTGCTCCCAGACATCTGAGGGTTTGGAGGGGAGCCCCAGCAAAGCTTCCTCGTGGACAGAGAGGGTTAACTGCAGATCAACTCCCGCCACACGGAGGCAGTGCCGTTTGAAAGCCCTTCCTGGTGGCGTCCTGGGAGAGGGGCTCCTTCACTGGTGTGTGGGGAGGGGCTGTGGCACTCTGAGCCCCCGACACCATTTCTGGCCAGCCCTGGCGGCAGCGTCCTTGGGGCCCAGCGGAGTACCAGAGACAGCGGGCTGGCCTGGAGGCAGTCCACGGGGGGGGGGGGGGCAGCAGCTAATTGTTGCTAAGTACGGGGCACCCCCACCCCGTGGCTTTGACACCCACACCCCCAGCACCGCCAGCGGCTCCCCATCCCCACGGGTCCCTGCTGCCAGCAGCCCCTCCGTCCTCCCCCACCGCCTGCTCTCACAGGTCCCCATGGCCCGCCTGCTCCACGTCCGTGGTCTGAGCAGAGGCCGGGACCTGCCCTCCGCTCAGGGGAGGGAGGGCCCTGAGACCCGCCTCACCTGCTCAGCCCGCCTGGAGGAGGCCGGCCCCGCTTTCTGGGAGTGGCCCTCCCACCCGACGAGGACGTCCAGTAGCAGGTCCAGGGCCGCAGAAATCGCTGCTGGGGGCAGCTGGGGGCAGCTGGGGGCAGCTGGGGGCAGCTGGGTCGCCCGCCCTCTTATCCGATCCACTCGGCAGAGTGATCGGCACACACCTGTTACTCCAGACACGCACTCGGAGAAATTAATGCATTTCACTAAAAGAGAAGATAGACATAATAACAATTTACAGCCTGGAACAGCCGTCCTGGAGAAAAAATATATATATATATACTTTGTTTTTTAAAGAACTGATAAGGCCAATAAAATCAGCTGCAGCAGCCCCTGTGGTTCCCGCTCCCCTTCCCAGGAGCTCGGAGATGGGGAAGAGCCGGCACCCTTGTTTGTAAATTGTTTTTGTTATCAGTTGGGATTTTTATTACTCGCCACGTTTCGGTGCTAGGGAAGCAGATACATTTGTATCATATTAATTAGGGAAAGTGATCCGTCTCCTTCAGCATTCAGTCGCCCTGCGTTGTCAATCCGAGCCTGTCTTTGCAGCGCGGAAGGCGCCCACTTCCCGGTGCGACGGAGAGAAAACCGGATTATTCCTCGGCCTGGATCTCGGGGAGAGGGTGTCGCGCCTACGGTTCTGGGCCCGGGGACCGGCCTCCCTGCCTCGCCGGCGGCTCGCGTCCATCTCCAGGGCGACGGGCGCCACCCTCTGGCCAGAGGCAGCCCTGCAGCCCGCCGGTGGGGCTAGTTGCTATAGTGACACAGCCTTGTCATTTTCTCCTGTTGGGGAAGAACTGCCAGGAAAAGCAGGAGGGGGGTGGGGGGCGGTGGCTTTCTTTAAGATGCATCCTCGGTCCCTGGGCGCGTCCCCTTGGCAGCAGGGACGGCGCTTGGTAGAGCTGACTCCGGCAGTGGAGAGCGCTGGGCCGCCGTGGCTGCCTCCTCCTGGTCTGGGGAAGCCGCGGCCGTGGCCTCGGGTCAGAAGGCGCTGGTTTGGGCCGCCTTCCCGCCCCGACGTGGCCCTTGGGGGCAGCTGTTCCAACGGACAGACGTCCCTCCGCATCGAGTGGTGTCTTTGTGCTGAATCCCGTGCCCTCTGCAGCAGCTCGGAGACGAAATTACAAGCAGCTTCAAAATTGTCTTAATCCATTAGAATATTAACTGAGCGTGGGCCCCCGATGCTGCGTCTCCTTTATAAATACAATTTATTGCATATTTAGGGGAGATTATGGCGCGTCACTCTCCCGCTGTTCGCATCTCATTTCTGAGGCTCTGGAGGGGGTGGGGTGGAGCACGCAGGGGCTTCGTGGAGAGCTGCCGCGGTGGAAGTCTGTCCCTCGCCTACCTGCTCCCACTGTGTTCTTACCGAAGGCCCGGTGGGCGCCGTCTGTGCCTCTCAGCCCCAGAAAGACTCGCCGCCGCTGTGGGCGGGGTTCCTGGGAGCTGAACTCCACAGCCCGGTGTCAGCGGGCAGGGGCCCCGGGGAGGCAGGTCTAGAAGGCCGTCCTGCTGGGTGACGCCCGGGCAGGCTGCCCGCCCCGCCCTGCCCTGCCCCTCCCTGGTCTGGTCCTGTCTGCTTCCCCGGAGCCGTGGCAGGAGGGCCCAGGCCCCAGCAGGGCCAGAGGGCCGAGTGTCCACAGGGCGGCTGGGCGGGCCTGCCTCCGGCCGGGTCCTGCTCAGGAGCTCCCCACACAGGACCTGCCACTCCACACCCACAGGGTGAAACGTGTAGATCAACTCTCCCGGCCTGAAGTATTTCCAGGTGACTTTTATGGCGTAATTATGGGAAAATGTTATGATAATGTGGCTCTAGGAAAGGGCAGAAAAGCAGAACATTAAAACCCCCGTTTCTTTATATAGCTTCGCAGCTGCGCTGATTTAGAACGGCTGGTTTCTGCATTAAAACGCGGCGCTCTGGCGCTAATAACCTCTACAGAACGCCACCTGTCACGCAGGGTGCCGCGGGCCACAGCCAGGTGACAGGCAGACTCGCTGGGTGGACCCCGGTCACCTGCGTGCCAGAGGCTTGGGCGCGGAGGGGCCCTGAGGCCTGGGAGGCCCACCGGGCTGCTGGTTTGGGGCTGTTCGCGGCCTGTGGTGTCCTCTCCAAGTGCTGCCTCAGACGCTGTTCACAGACCCCTGGCGCGGGTGGCTCTGTGAGGGCCCTGGGCCGGCCGGGGGTCCCGGAGGCCACACGGGCCCGCTCAGCCCCCACCCGCACCTCCCTCCACGCACTGCACTTCGCGGCCCCTGGCTCGGCTCCGTGCCGCCCCCTCGCAGCAGTGCCGCTGTTGGGCGTTCCGGAGCGGGCGAGCGGTTGGCAGAGGATCGGGACACTTGTCTCCCTGCCGCCCTGGAGCTGGGCGGGGGCTCCCGGGCCCCGTGGCGTCCTCGTGTGTGTTAGCGCGGTTGGCGGGAGCCCGGAGTGGAGGCTCCACTGTCTCCGGCGAGAGGAGCGGGCCCTGGAATCCCCGTCCTGCCGCTCACGGGAGGCCCAGCTCCAACTTCCGGTGCCAGCGGCGTCCTTGGGAAGGGCCTGGGCTGGGGGGCGGGTCCCCCGGCAGAGTCTTTCTCGTCTTCTGGAGCTCCTGCCCCTCCCCCCCGTGAGCTCTGCTGCAGGGGTGGAGGACCCCTGGCCCAGGTGCCGGCCCCAGCCGGCATCACCCTGCCTGACTTCTCTCCGCCCAGACACACCCCGGCCGTCCCCGGAGCTGTGGGCCAGCCGTGTGCCGGCGGGGAGCCTGTCTGCAGTCCCCACGCCTCCTGTGGCCCGCAGCCCCTCCTCTGCGCCTTCACGTGCTGCTGGTGGTGATAACGACATTTCGGGGCGATCGGACATCCCCGATCCTGCCTGACAGGGGAGCCTGTCCCCCTTCCCGCCATCCTCACACTTGTTCCTTACGCTCGCCCTTCCCAGTAGCAGCTGGGTCCCTGGGCATGGTTCTGGAATGTTCTCTTTAGAGCCCGTGGAGTGGATGGATGCTGGGAGTGCTTTTCCCTCCGGAAGGTTCTGCTGGCAGGACCCTCGGCTGCCTGGGCACTGCCTTTATTTCAGTTCTCGGGAGCTGGGAGGGGAGGCAGAGCCCACGGCCGGCCCTCAGACCCACTGGGCGCCCAGGGTGCCAGTGCTCTGGCGGGCGGTCCGCTTGCCCCTTCCTCCCGGGGCCCCCTCCTACCTGGTTGGGAGCTAGGGCCCCTGCTCACAGCGCGTCTTCCTGCCTGTCCCCGCCCTTGTCTTCAGGGTGGAAACGGACCTCCCACCCGTCCTCACGCCACCCCGGGTGGGCGTGGAGAAGCCACTCGGGACAGGTGCGTGGGCGTGCGGCACCCGTGTGGCTCAGCCAGCTCTCCCGCACACGCACACGCACACACACGACACGTGGGCTCCCTGCACACAGCTTTGCACCCGCAGGCCCCCGTGTGTGGAGCCGGCCTCTGGTCCGCGCCCCCACCGTCCACAGCCTGGGAAACCCCACGGGCTCCAGGAGGAGAGGCTGGGACTCGGTCAGTCCCACAGGCCGTCCTTGCTGGCTTGTCCTTACCCAGCCAGGCAGGTGGGCAGGTGTGGCCGTGGCTTCTTTTGCCGATAGGGGGGGACATGCCTGGAGTGGGGGACGGACTGAGGACAGAGCCCAGGGTTCTCCTCCCCGTGCCGGCGGCTCCCCTGTCACGTCCCGTCCATAGTTTTGTTTTGCACGGGCACCGGCGTGCACACACCAGAAACACACTTTCTGTGCCTCCATCTGCGGGCCTCAGTTTCCGCACCCGAGGTTGCTGGTGCCCGGGGTCCTGCCAGGCCGGAGAGCCCACAGGGACAAACACAGACCTGAGTCCCGCGGGTGCCAGGGTTTCAGACCGGCGGTCCCGGAACAAGCTCTGAGCCCCGGCCCCCGCCTGTGATGTGGGCACAGTGACGTCTGCTCTCCACTCGGGTTGAGGGCTCCGGAGCCAGAGGGGTCCCCTTGTGGTTCACGGTGAAGCTGGAACTGCTGGACAAGCCGTTTGAGTGTCCTTGCAAACGAGGGACCGGGCGCGTGGTCGGCAGGACTGGAGAGCAGACCCCGTCGAGTGCTGCAGCGCTAACAAGACAAGACCCCGCCCAAGTGCACTTCCGTGGAGAAGAAACCTTCCCACCGACCCTGGGCGGGCGGGCCGCCCTTCCCGGCAGGACACGGCTGCTCAGAAGTGAGCTGAGGGTGGAATCACTGGTGGTCACCCTCCAGCGGGGTTCCAGCTCCCTGTGGCCCCTTCCCTGGCTGACATCCACCTCGGGCAGGGCTGGGGGGCCCCAGGAGGGGGATCTAGGCCGGGCCGGCCTGTCCACAGGGCAGGTGTCTGGTGGCTGGTGTGTCCCTGGCGCCCTGGAGGCCCAGGCTTGCGGTCCTGACAGAGGAACAGCCCAGGAGGTCCAGCCACACTGTCCCACTAGCTGCCCAGAGCCCCTTCCTTAGGGGGCATCGTGGGTCTGACCTGCCACCTCTGCCCAGGGCTCTCCTGGCACCTCCAGTGCCGCCCCCCTGGCCGGCCTCTCCGTCACACATCGGCCGTCCTTGCTCCCATCCTCCAGAGCTCTGAGCCACTGATTTCTCGGGCTGCTGCTCCATCCCACCCAGGCTTCCTCCGAGAGCCTGCAGTGCCCCCGCCTGGGTTGCTGCGCCTCCTCCTGATGAGCCCCCTGCCCCCCCACGCCGCTCACAGGACTGGGCAGCATGGGTGACTCGTGGGGGCGGAGGCGCCTTCTCTCCTGGGCTCCACGCCCTGGGCCAGTGCTCACCGCCTCGTGGGCACCCAGGCCTGGCTCCCGCTCCAGCTGAGGGACGCTCGGCTCCGTTGGCCAGGCAGGTCTCCGCCCCCTCCTGCACCTGCATTCAGACGCGCCAGCTCTGCGGGAGGTCCGGCGGCCGGGCGTGCTCTCCGGGTCCCGCCGAGTGCAGGTGGCTCTGGGTGACCTTCCGTCCAGCCTCCTCTCTCCAGGGAAGGGAGTAACAGGTGCCAGGGAGAGGCAGCGTAGGCGTGGGGGTGGGGGGAACACAGCCACACCCCCCTGAGGGCTGAGCTCTGCCAACCTCTCTGTTTTAGCCACGGGTGGCCAGCTCAGGGACTCAGAGCTGTGGCTGGGGACAGGGGCACGCGTGTCGGAGGCACGGCTGAACGCTGGCTGTAGGGATTGGGGGAGGCCCTTGCCCCCACATGGTGTCCTGGGAGGGGGCTGGGTGTGGGAGCCAGGCAGAGCCGGCCCCCCGAGATGCCCTCCTTCCCCTGCCTGGAGGCCCCGGTGTGGGCTGGGCCAGGAGGCTGCTGCTCCAGGGGCACCGCAGTCCCGAGCTGTCCCGAGGCCACCCTCCACCACGTGGGGGTTTCCAGAGCGGGCGACACGCCCCCAGCCCTCGGCCGGCACCCAGCTCCAGCACAGCCTCCAGGTTTACTGAGGGCCCCAGAATGGAGTCCTGCAGATTTGGGGTGGGCAGCCAGGGTCCTGAACTGTGGGGGACACCCCTTCCCCCCGTGCATCCCACCTGGTCCCGTCTGCCTGCCTTTGTGTGTTGGATGTCCAGCCGTCAGGGCGGTGCCACGGTGTCCTGGCCAGCAGCATGGCGGCTGGTGCCCCTCACCTCCACGCCAGGGTGTCAGCTGGCGCCTAGGAATCTCCAAACCAGCACCACACGATGGCCGGCTCTGAGCTGGCCCGCTCGCCTTTAGACCCCAGCAGGCGAGAGGATGGAGGAGTCTCCCTGGCCGGCTCAGCCCCGCGGGACCCAAGTGGGCGCCAGGCTGCGCTCTGGCCCCAGGGCTCCCGGCTGCGGGTGGGGGAGAATCTCGCTTCTGTGTTTTCAAGATCTGAGGTGTGCGTGGTGTCACCCGGTGCTGAGGACAGCATCGTGAAGCCCGCCGGAGCCGGAAGCCGCGGTGCCGTGTTCCCAGGCAGAGAGCGGAGCAGCTCTCTGGAGAGGTTCCAGTCACACTGTTTCAGCACCTAAAACGCTAACATCTCAGAATCGGCTTGGGGAAAAGCGCGGGCTGTTTTTTCCACTGATCTTGGTCCTGCGGCGCCGCCCCGCCTGATGGCACGTCTGGAACACAGCTAACACCATCATGGGCTTCCCGGGTCACGCGCTCCTGGCGTTCTGGGGTGTCCCTGGGCCGCCGCGCCACCGTGACAGGCATGTGGGGGCCGCCGAGTCCCGCTCGCCCGGTCCTCCCAGACCACTCGGATGCCTCACAGTGTTTCCACCCTGAGACCCCGACACGTGAGCCCCGGTGAACCCAGCCCTGTGAGACAGCAGGCCCCCCGACCAAGAATAGAACTCCACACCGGAGCGTCGGAACATGGCCAGTGGGCAGCGGCAGGGCCTCCGTGTCCATGTCGGCACACCGTGGTTTGAGGACAAGCCACCGCCGGGAGACAAACCAGGAGCCCGTCCACAAAGCCTGGGCTTCAGCCGGAACGGGTGCTGAGCGCATCCGGAAGGGGAGGTGCTGGCGGTGCAGGCCGGCTCTGGCCCAGACTTCGCCTTCCTCTTTGCCTCGAGGGTCCCAAGGCTCAGACCCCGGTTTGCAGACATCAGTGGCCCTGGCGGCCACCAGCCCGAAGCCCAGGGGCCTGTGGAGAGGACACATCGCCCGATGCTGTCGTCGTGGAGAGCGTGGAGAGTGTGACCCCGGCTGCCGGCACTTGTCTCAGCGGTGGGGGTGAGGGGTAGATGGTTCGTGTTACACCCCAAGAAGCGGCCGGGAGACCAGTGACAAGGGGCTCTGTCCACTCCGCACACTGGCACTGTCCACCGGGGCCTGGGGGGTGCGGGCAGTGCACGCACTGGACTCAGGGCACCGAGCTTCCAGCCGTCCCCAAGCTGGGCCTGGAACCTTCACCAGGTGTCACCTTGTGCCCGGTTTGGCCCCATTGACTGTGGGGGGAGTTTCCAAAAAACACAGGGGGGTGCTGAGCACCATCGGAGAGGGACACTCGTCACACTAGAGGGAACCCGGGGGGGCTATGCTGGGCTGGGTGTCAGTGGTGGTCAGGCCACCTGTGACTGCAGATGCTCCGCGCAGCCCCGACCCCTGGAGCTGGGGGAGCCGGCGCCCCTGGGTCCTCGCCATCCCGCACGGTGTGTAGGCGGAGCCTTCGCAGGTGAGACCTCTGGCTGCAGGCTCGGCCTGGTCCCTCCCGTGTGGGACGCAGGTGGATGCGGTGAGCGGACCTGCGGCCTGGGACGGTCCTGCTGTCCTCCCCAGCCACACGTGTGCTGAGTGTCTTGCGTGTCAGCAGGGTCCACGCCTGCACCTGTTGTCCGTGCTCACATGATCTCCTCCGCAGAGGCGGGGCCTGCTCCCGTCTGTCACTCACACTTGAGTCTGAATGAGGCTCAATGCTGGTTTCGCCAACGGGTGGTGTTTCTGTGACCCTGACCTTGGGTACTCGCTGTGTCTGGTGTTCTACCTGGGGGTCGAAGGGCCTGTAGCCACTGTCCGATCCTCTGATTGAGGGAGGAGGCTGAGCTAATTGAAGGCCCACAGGGGTCCTTGTGGCCAGGCCTCGTCTGCTGGTCCTGCCGCCCAGAGTAACCGCGATGGCCCCACTCTGTTCTGCTCAGACCCCGTCTGAGGGTGCGTGACCCCGTGGGAGGGCACCTTGAGCAGGCTGCCCTGCTGGCCAGACCCGCTGGGAAACCCGTCCGGCCAGCACTGCCCTCCCGTGGGCAAAGAAGGAAGCGCGTGGGATGGGGCCACAGCGCCGTCCAGTGACACTCGGACGAGGGCAGGCTTCCCTCAGCTGTCCCCTCCCCCACCTGCGGCAGGGTGGTTGTGCCGGGCACAGGAGGGCCGGGCGAGAAGCTGCTGCAGCCAGGACCCTGCACCCGAGTTCATTCCCAGGTGACTTGGGGGCTACAGGAGAGGTGCCCACCTGCCCCCAACGTGGTTTTGGGCCCGGAGAGGTTCCCGGTGGCAAACGGCACGGTGAGGGCCCACGCCGACTCCGGGCGCTCTGGGAGTAGACAGGTGTCCTGGCCTCACAGAGCCCCGAGGTGGCCCAGCCCGGCCCATGCGTCCCCTGGTGTGACGGAGCCGGGCCTGAGCTGGGTCCTGTGGTGCAGACACGCCCAGGGGTGACACCGTGTGATTTTAGGGCTGGCCAGGACCCTAAACACGGCCCAGCATGGCTCTGCTCCTCTGGGGTGTAGGTGCCACATCAGGGGCTGCTGGGGACCACCCGGGGCACGAGCTGCTCATGTCATGTGGCCAGAGGCTTGCGCCGTGGTTGGTGCCCATGTGGGCGTCTCCCCCTCGGCCTCTCAGGCCTGTGGTGCCTTCGCTTCCTGCAGGACCTAGAAGGGGGTAGCTGCCCCGGCTGCCGGGGTCCCCAGAAGAGATGCAGCCGGGCAGCTGGCCTAGGGCCCCTGCCCCAGCAAACTGGGCCAGCGGCCTGGTGCTCCCAGCGGGGTGAGCGTGCGTCCTCCTCCTGGAGGTCCTCGCCACTGCCGTGGAGGCCCACGCGTCCTGGGGACCTGGTCTGCACACAGGCCTGTCCTCTGAGCTCTGTCCCTTCCGTCTGTCAGGTTTAGTTGAACGCGCTTACTGAGAGCCAAAACTGAGTCCCTTCCCTGGGGACAGAGTCGCGGGGCTCAGCACGACCCTTACTCTGCCACCAGCGGGCCCCCCCAAACTCCTAAAGGTGGCCCCACACTGGCCCGTGTCCCCGGGTGTCAGAAATGGAAGGGTCACAGCACCTCTGAAACTCCAAACCCCTCATCTCCGTGGGTGTGGCTGCGGCAAGTCAGGAGGGGCGGCAGGGGCACCGTGGAATCCGGGGTGCGTGCCGGGCACCCATCCCAGTGTGGTGAGCAGGCCGATGGATTGTTTAGTGCTACAGTACCCGGGCATCGTCAGATTGATCGGGAAAGCCCTAAGGACCCGTGACCTGTCACTGCGGTCACTTCAGCAGTCGGCGGTCCTCACAGCTCTCCTGGGACCCTGAGTGCCAGCTCTCCCTGGGCATCAGTGTGGGGTCCGCGGTGTCCGGTGCACAGTGTGGTGTGAGATGGGGTGGCAGCAATCTGGCGTCCCTTAGTAGCATGCTGGATCAATGGGACGTGTGCTCAGCCGCCATTCCGAGGACCTGGCCCGGCATCTTGGGGCACCATGACAAGGGTCCCAGCATCCCCCCGGTGGCTTCTGTGCTGGGCCCGTCCCCTCGCCGTCGTCAGCCGGTGACTCGTCCCAGAGGAGACTCATCAGCCTGGGCTCCTGGAATTGAGCACAAAGCTCAGCTCTGGGCTTCCCGGCAGCCACAGCAACAAGGGAAAATCCTCTGGGTGCGTGGCTCTCTGTCCCCTGAGGGCCGCCACAGGGCTGCGGTGGCACCTGGACTGTCATCTCTCGCTTGCCGACTGTGCAAGACCAGTGCTCTTGTTTCCACGTTCAGGGATTCCTTGGGGCCTGCCCCAGCCCCGCTTCCAGCGCGCCCACCTGTGCTGAGCACGGGCATCGGAGTCTGTGGAGCGGGGGCGGAATGACCCGCTCCACACGGGAGGCTCCCGGGCTCCACGGGCCTCCTGTCCCACCCAGCCCCCGCCTGGGCACCTGAGGTCTCCATCAGTCTTTGTGGACGGTGTCCTTCCTCCAGGGGCCTGAGCACAGAGACCCCCGGCCAGCCCCGCCTGACCTCCCCGTCTGCGGAGAGACGACCTTGGAGAAGCCCGGCGCTGTGGCAGCCGCTCTGCGGCGGGCGCGCGGTGGCCCCATTAGCGTGGCGGCTGCTACCCGAGGACTAATTAAACCAGATGGCGGCGAAACCCAGTGCAGGCGCAGAGACATTTTACATCTAAGTTGATCAAAATTCGGTGGAACAGCATATGCTGGGGGAGATTAAGGATTTTTTAACTGCGTATTAACGGCTTCTCCCGATACCCTTCCTGGTGTTCGCCGCACCGTGCGCCCCGCTTGCCTTGCTGGCGCCTGGCTGTTCCCCGTCCCCGGGACCTCTGGGCCGCGCGGGTTCGCGGGATTGAAGTGAGGCTGGTACCCGATGCAGGCCGCAGTGCCACGGGGCGGCTTCACAGCAGCAGGAAGGGGGACGGCCGCCTGCGCCCGGAGTTGGGCTCAGAGGCAGAGCCGGCCCCTCAGGGACGCCCGGCCTGCGGGAGGAGGGCTGCCCGCCCTCAGGGGCCCGCGCTTCCTGGGGGCCCGGCCCCTTTCAGAGAGTCTGGCTGTGCTCCCCGCTGTGAAAGAGGTTCCGCGTGGACGTGAGCTTCACACAGCCAAGTCGACCCTTTGAAGGGTGCACCCGTGAGCATGTAGCAGTCACCGCGTCGCATGGCCACCGCCTCCGCCGTGTTCTCCAAGGCGCCCGTCACCCCGGAGGGCTCCCACCCACTGAACAGTCGGTCACTGCCCGTCACCTCTTCTGCTCACCAGGGAAGCCCCCCGGGGGCCCCCAACCTCACAGCTTTCATGAAGCAGAGGCTGAGAGGCTCCTGGGACCGGACAGGGGCAGGTCCAGAGGAAGATTCCGGAACATCACTGTCTCCTCTCACCCCGAGCGGGGAAACAAAGACCTTGGCCCAGCTGACCGGCCACCCAGGTGTCTTGATCTTGAGGTGGGCGGGGACACAGGGAGGCAGCACCCCTGGACCGACCCGAGCCCCGTCCTGCTTCCTGCCTCCCTCCCTCCAGGGGTCCGAGGGCTCCTGGTGGGGCTGGGGGGTGCAGGCGCCTGCTCCCCGACAGGACCTGGGCCCTGGGTGGTTGCTGCAGCTGTTCCCGGGATGCTGGTGGCTCCTGTGACCGCACAGACGACTGGGCTGCTGCCTGGGCCCGCTCTGGGCCTCTGGGGCCGGGGAGCGCGACCGCCCGGCGGGGCCCTGGGCCACATCCAGCCTCTGCTTCCCTCTTCCTGACCCTTCCCAGCCCGGCTTCTCTGGGCAGGCACTGCGGGGGTGAGACCCCGGCAAAGCCCCTGTGTCTGCAGCCCGGGGACGCTCCCATGTGACCACGCAGGGGCAGCCCTGGTGAAAAGCCCCTTTGTCTAGTCGGCTAATTGAGAAATAGCAGCCGGCCTCAAGGGGGGCCCAGGCCCCCGTCTTCTCTGGACATCGGCCACAGTCCTCGGGGTGGGGGCTGGGTGGGTGCGTCCAGCGGTTGAATAGGACTCGGGCAGCCCTCCCGGGCACAACACAGCGCTCGGCTGCTCCCTGCGGGGCCTCCGGCCCGTGGTGGGCAGGCCCCTGACTTTCCCTCCTTTGGAGCCCGAAGCTGGGGCAACCCAGGGCTGGGCGCAGGGTCCGGGCACCGAGGACTGGGCCGTGAGGCCAGTGGCTGGGGGGCCCTGCAGCGGCCCTGCCCTCTGAGTCTCAGTTCTCTTCTCTGTGATCGGGACGGCGATGCCTCCGGGCGCCAGGCTCTCAGGTGGAGGACGCTGCAGGGCCGTCCCTTTGAACCTGTGTCCTGGGCCCCTCCTGGGGGCGGCCCGAGACGTGGCACTTCGAGCGGTGTCCCTCTGGCCCTGCTGCGTGAACTCGGGTTCAGGACTGGGCCCAGCGGCTCGCCTGTGGGGCTCACACAGAATCGAAGCTTTTCTCTTGGTGACCGTGGCTGGATGTCCACTCCCCTGCCCAGGACAGTCGGGAGCAGCGGCCTGGGCTGGCACGGAGCGCATCCCCGCCCCCGACTGCAGCCAAGGCTGCAGGGGTGGCCGCTGCTTCCGTCTGCTCCAGGGGAGAGGGCTGTGGCTGCGGGGACGCTGGCATCTTCAGCGGGGCCTTCCCGATGCACCAGAGCTGGTGCAGTTCCCACCGGTGACCTGCAGGGGCACCGGCGAGTTGCCTCCCTGGCCTCGGTTGCTGGTCTGGGTGGTGAGGCTGGGCAGCAGAGGGCAGCTTGCCCCTGGGGCTCCTCCCAGGGCCTCGGTGGGTCAGTGCAGGTCAGTGACTCGGTCAGAAGGGCTGCCCAGCTGCTGTCCTCGTCCACCCCCATCGTCATCATTACCACCTGCGACCTCACAGGGACAGGGGGTCCCGGCAGTGACTCCTGGCCGCGGGCAGGCTGGCCAGGCCCCCTCCTGCCCAGCAGGCACCTCAACGGCCCCACGGTGGCCCTTAGGAGCCGGGCGGGCTGGGGAACCTACGACCCGCCCCCGAAGATGACGTTTGCCCCAGGACCCCGAAAAGCTGAGGGGTCTGCCCAGCGTCCCCCACAGCACGGCACAGACGTGCACTGCGAGGGGGAGAGCGCTCGCCCCTCTGCTCCGGGCCCAGGAGGGGGGTCCGCACCCGAGGACGAGGGAAGCACTGCTGTCCTGCCCGGTGCGAGGAGCTGGCCAGTGGCCGGGCCCCCAGCGCCCGTCCGGGACCCCGGAGGGGCCCCGAGCCCGAGGCGCAGAGCGAGGGGCCTGGACCACCGCCGTCCCCGGCCCTTAGGGGCTGACCCCGAGCCGAGAGCTCTGGGGGTCGTTTAAATTTGAAAATTAACATGAAATCAAAAGAGACAGAGTAATTTTTCATTCTGCTGGAAAGGTTATTTGCTTTCCCGGCCGATGCACAGGGTGCTGATACTTGATGTCGAAAGGTAAACGATTTTAAACCAGATTCAATTTAAATTTCATTACATGTTTGCGGGAGACAGAGGCTCCGAGAACCCCCCCACCTTCCCCTGGAAGATTTTTCACTTTTAATAACTCTGGTCCTAATGCCCTAATCCGTGTATTATTTGGCCAGGCACGGGGGGCGTGGCTCACGGTCCCGGGTCCAGCTGGCAGTGTCCGGACTCAGGCCCACGGCCCCGAGGGAGGCAAGCTGTGCACTCTGTCCCAGGGGCAGCTCGACCCAAACTCGGTGTGACCGCAGCATGCTGTGCCCTCATGAGGCCTCTGTCACCCCACCTGGCTCTCGGCTGGCCTGTGGCTGAGCCCCTGTGGACCTTGGCAGAGAGGGAAGGGGCTGGAGCCGGTCGGCTGCCTGAGCCCAGTCTCAGCTCAGCTGCGTCCCAGATGGGTGAGCTCAGGCCACTTACTCAAGCTCTCTGTGCATGGTCTCCTCCCAGAGACAGGGATGACGGCAGGACTGCTTCGCTGGGGTGCAGAGCGTCCCCTCAAAAGCCACGTCCCCCTGGGATGGCAGATGTGACCGTAGTTAGAAATACGGTCTTTGTGGATGTACTGGACTAGTTAAGATGGGGTCACTCTGGAGCGGGGTGCACCCTGATCCAGTGACTGAGGTCCCTGAGAGAAGAGGACTCACAGGCGTGCACAGTGGTGGGGGCACGTGAGGGCACAGCAGGGGTGAGAGAGACGTCAGGGGTCGTCGGCACACCGCGGGAGCCGGCTCGGCCAGGGCAGAGCCTCCCGCTTGGCCTCGCAAGGAGCCAGCGGGAGGGGCCCACACCTTCAGCCTGGACTTCGGGCTGCGCACGGAGGGGGCAAACTCCAGCTGTGCCAGCCGCTGGCGTGCGCCCTGAATGAGGCCCCAGGAGCTGCTGTGCTGTGCTGGTGTGGGGCGCGGGTCCGGAGCTGCCAAGTCTGACTGCAGGCCAAGTCCGGCCCGGGCAGCTCTGTGCTGGGGTGGGGGCATTTCCCGGTTCCTGACTCACCACCTCCCTGCCGTCCTGCCATGGCCGTGACCAGCCAGCCCCTCTCGGTCGGACCCCCTCCGCCCATGGCACATGTGGACGCCCTGGAGAGGCCAGGTGGGCGGGCACAGCTTTGGTCCTGGTTGGTGTCATGGCCGCCTGCAGCCGGTTCTGCTAGTTGAGATGCTCGTCTCAGGGAGGAGGGTGTGAAGAACCCCCCGGGCTGAGCAGGGCACCGAGGGCTGGAGAGGCCAGGGTCCCGACACGGGGCGCCGGGGGACAGGTTTCCCCGACCTGGGTGGCCCAGAAAGTGCCAACGCGTCATCTGGTCTGCCTGGGACCTGCGACCTGGGCTGGCTGAGGACACTGAGCTGCTCCTGAGGTTCTGCTCTGGAGAGTGCCGCGCCACCACCCTGGACTGTGGTGACCACAGTGACCCTGAGGGTGGCGGGAACAGCCCCTTCCCGTTGCTCCTGCTTTTCAGCCAGACTGTGGGGTGGCCGCAGGTGTGGAGGCTGACTGAGATCTCCGAGGCCCCAGGAGGGGAGCGCGCAGCAGCCCCGGCTCTGGAAGGTTCTGCTGGGCAGGACGGTGTCTGCAGGGCAGGGCCAGGGAGGGGGCTGGGCTTTCCTGACCTGGTGGCCTCTCCTGTCCCCGGCTGATGTGGGGCCCTGACGAGGGGAGGACACTGTCCTGGGTGTCCTCTGGCCCATTTCTCCAAGTGTCCCCTTCTCGTCATCTGCCGGCTTCACTTACTCGGCAGGACGCTGCCTGGGAACGTGCGTCTGGGCACCTCGAACAGACGAGGTTCGTGTCCTGCAGAGATCTCCCCCTAAGTGTGGGTTTGCTTTGCAACCTCACGCAGTGGGGAATGGAAGGTTCCAGAGCACGGACAGCCTGCAGGCCCGGGGTAAGTGTGGGGACTCTCCCGGGGCGCTGCATGCCCTCCGTCCACCCTGCACCTCTGTCCCTTCCTTCCTGTCCCCAGGCTGTGTGGGGAGCCCAGGGCAGTCAGCAGGCGTCAGTCAGCTCAGGGGGCGGTGCCGGGCCTGGAGGGCAGGGAGGGCAGCCTGGCCGCTGGGAGTCACCCATCCAGGTTGCGTGTGTCACTGAAGTGTCTGGTCCCTGCTGGGTAGCCTTTGTCTGCAGGGTCACGTCTGTGAATCCAGGTGGGACACCAGGCATGTGAACTATGGCCGATTGCCGGTGGGTGTCAGCGTCCTGCCCCTGCTCTGAGCGGCCCAGCTGGGGGGGGCGGGGCCGGAGGGGCCAGGGCAGGCCCAGCTGGGGTGCCGCTGTCGTCCAGGAGTGGGGGCTCCAGGCTGCGGGCTCGGAGCCCCCAGTGGAGAAGGCCCAGGGTGGGGGACCCCTTTCAAGCTCCGTCCTCGTCGTGTGTCCTCACGGAAGACTCTGCGTCCTGCAGAGTCTGCAGGTCATGGCCAGGCAGCGGCGCTGGTGTGAGCAGCTTGTTCTGGTCCCACAGTGGTGCTGGGAGGCAGGCAGCCGGAGCTGGCGTGGGGCCGACCGGTGGCCCTGGCTGGGCGCCGCGGGTGCACGTGAGCTTCGGCGGAGACGCACCCACAGAGACCCTGGGGGGGTCCCAGAGGCCGAGTCCCTGCCCCTCCCCTGCCCCACCCACCACGGGCAGCAGTCTTCCCTGGTACGCTTTCCAGGGAGGGCTCTTCTCTCTCCACCCCCCACTTCTCTCCCTCCCTTTTGCTCTCATCATCATCTTCGTTTTCATCATCTCCGTCTGCATCCGCCACAGTGACAGGGGAGACCCTCCAAACCATGCGCCGCCCCCGCCCCCCGCCACCACTGAGGCCATCATCTTCCTCGGGCCCCCCACAGGCACCCGAGAAGCCCAGCACTTCCCACGCTGCGGCCTGTGACCCTGGTTGATGTAAAGTCAATTTGGTGGGTCGGGAGCGTCGCTAATGTTGTAGGAATATTTACCCACAGTGCAGACCCCTTCTGTGGGGGTCCCTGAGGTTTGACACCGCGTGGCTCCTGTGGACACCAAGGACACACGCCCCCCCACCCCCGAGGACTGCGCTGCGGGGGCCTGCTACCCAACCTGCTCATCATTCCCTGAGCAATGGCCAGTGAGACCGTCCTTCTCAAAGGAATGAGACGCAGCTGGGGACCTCAGAGCTGGCCGTGCTCATGTGGCCCAAGGCTGCCCCTGGTCACCAGTGGCTCATCACAACCATTCCCCCACGTCCCTGAAGCCTGAACCCCGAGCCCGAGGTGCCAGGCTGGGGGCCATCCTGGGTCGGGGGAGGGCATTGGCGGAGTCCGGGGCCAGCGCCACCAGGATCTGCACCCGCCACTCCCTCCCGGCTCCGAGCCTGTCCGTCCAGCTGCCCCTGTGCACCCACACCCTCCACCCTCCTTCCGGAACCCTCTGCCTGCCCTGAGGACCACACCACAGAGAGGGTTTCCGACGCCATCACTTGGCTTCTAAAAGGCCCCTCTGGGAATACAGCCCCGTCTGAGGTCCGGGGTCAGGACTCCCCCATGAGCCCCCTAGGCTCAGTGGGGAGAGCCACGCCACTCTGCTCAGACAGGACCGGCACCCATGAGGCTGCCGTCCACGGGGACAGGGTTGTCCACTGGACACCTGCCTGCCCAAGGTCGCAGCCTGGGTGTGGGGTGGCAGCGCCCCAGGCAGGGAGGCCCTGGAGCGGGTGGGTGGCACGCCCGCGTAAGATGGGCCCAAGCCAGTTTCACAGGGAGGGAGCCCTCTTCTCGGCCGGGCCAGGTGCGGTGGGTGCCCAGCCGCAGCGGCACCTGCGCAGCGACTGTCCGCAGCCAGGAGCCCCTGGAGTCCCTGGTCCGGGGGCTGCGCTGTCCACCCCCGGGGACGCCTCTTGTTGCCGCTTCCTTCCTGGTCCTCGCGAGAAGCGACTACGTCCCCGTGAGTGCGCCGGCCTGGGGATCCTGCCGCTGTGAGAGTCTGGGGGTCCCACCCTGAGAAGAACGGGGGACCGCGGGGCACCTCGGGACTTGCTGGGGAAGAGGGATCGGCGCAGGGACTCGCTGTCAAAGTACGTTGCTGTCGGTGCTGAGTTGGCGGTTGCTTTGTTTTGCTTTGTTTCTTGAACGTGTCATTAGGAAAAATTAGCAATGACGTCAGCTGTGAGAGCTGGGAGGGAGGAAGCCAGCCGTCCTTGAAATTTGTAAGTGATTCCTTTGCCTGTGAACTTGGTGGTGCTCCCTCCGGAGGCCCAGCGTAGCTTTGTTTGGTTGTGAGCGTCAGGTGTACTCTCGGAGAAATCGGGAGTCAAATGGCCCCTCCTCAGGTCCCTGCCGGTCCCCCCCCTGCTCCCCGACTGGGGGCGAGTCCAGATGGGTGGGACTGGGGCAGGAGGGGGAGGGCCGTGGCTGCTGCAGAGCTGCCGGGTCCCAGGGCCCCGTGGAGCCCGCCTTCCGACACTCAGCCGGCAGGGCAGGTGGAACAAATAGTGTGAGACGAACAGATGAATGAACGAATGAACGAACGAGTGATGGCCCAGGGCAGCCTCCGAGCTGCGGCCACGCAGGCCTGGGAGCCCCGCCTGCTGAGCCGTGGCCCAGCCTTTGCACCGCAACACCGCACTTTCCCGAGAAGGCTCCCCAGGCGTCCAGGTCGCCGCTAGAGTGAAGTTCCACGTCGTGCCGTCCACGGGAGAAGTGCTTTTCCACTGGGCTGCTCGTTCCCCGGTCCCCAGCTGTCTGTCCTCTCCGGGCAGAGAAGCCAGTGTCTGCAGAGTTGGTGAGAACACGTGGCCAGAGCGTGCGTGGGGCCTGGTGAGACACAGCTCAGCAACTTTTGTGGGGACAAGACCAGAGGGCCTCAGGGTGTGATGTGTGCCTGGGGGTCAGCACCCCAGCCTTTACCAAGGGGGCCAGGGCGCCAGAGCTCCCGGGGTAGCAGCGGATGGGCACGTGGAGGGACCAGCAGAGGAGATGCCGCCGTCCCTCCTTCCAGCTGTCACCATCCCAGCAGGCGACATGACCACAGGTTAGGCAGGGCCAGGCAGGTAAGGCGAGGACAGGCAGGTGAGGTGGGGACGGTCAGGTGAGGGGTCTGCCCAGGGCCCCCAGGGGGTGATCTTGCATGGTCCACCACAGGGTGGACGGGACGTGCAGGGCACCAGGAGGGCCCCGAGCGCCAGGCAGGACCCGGGAGCCGAGGGCCAAGCGAGAGGGAGGCCGTGGTCAGAGTTCATCCCCGGGCTGTGCCCCAAGGTCAGATGTCTCTTCTTTGGGGCACTAGGGGGGCTGCCCGGGCCCAGGCTGGGGAGGCTGGAGAAGATCGGGCCATGTGCTGCCTGCTGGGGCCATGGGGTCAGGACGGGGCCTGGACACAGCGGCTGCTGGGTCAGGCCCACTCGGGGGCAGGTGCATCGGCAGTAGCTCCAAGGGCAGGGGCTCAGGGCACTCGGGGTGTGAAGCTGGGGGCGTCTCTGGGGGACCCAACCTAAGGGGGTGGGGGGTGGACAGAGCTCAGACAAGGTGCCTGCTCTGGGTGCCCGTGGCAGGGCTCTGAGCAGTGGGCCTGGGGGCCAGAGGGCGGGTGCTGGCCGCTGGGCTCCCGGTGGCACTAAAGTCGGAGCGGCGGCCTTGGGGAGGAGGGCTCCTGAGCCCCTCTTGTCCTCGCATCCCCTTCCCAGTCTCACTTGTCACTTCGCCTGCCCTTGGCCGGCTCTGCCAGCCCAGCCTGTGGCAGTGCAACATGCCCCCCCTCTGGCCCTTCCCCCACCCCCATCAGGCAGCCCCCATCCGGGGAGGCTGGGAGGCTGGGCTGGGACCCCTTAGTGCCTGGCCTGGGTCCGGCGGCTGGGACGCTTCAGGGCCCAGTGGAGGTGACGGGGTTGGAGGCCCCTTCCTCCCGGGGGAGGGGGGGTTCTGGTTCCGATGTGTGTGTGTGTGTGGCTCCTGGGAAGTTGGAACACTTCTTTAGCCTCGTGTGTCTGACTCCAGGTGTGTCCTCTCCACACACACATGCCTGCTCCGTGTAGTCTAACGTGTGTGTGGGCAAAGAGAACACTTACAAGTGCCAGGTACATGCAGGCAGGATGGGCAGCTCCTATGTTCCGTGGAGTGATGTGTGCGTCTCAGGTATGTGCTGACACACGTGCACAAGGGCCGTGCGCTTGCAGTGCACGTGCGTGTCTGCTCGCCCCGCACACGGAGCGGGCCCCTGTGCACACACACGGCCACACGTGCGCTCGGGGCCCCTGCTCTCTGACCCGCACCGCGCAGCGGACTGGGGACCTCATTGTTTCTCGGTTCCCAGCAGCCGCTCCTGAGACCTGGTGACTGGGCCCAGCGGTGTGAGCGCGGCAGCCTCCACGGGGCCCACACAGGAGACACGTGCTCTGTCACCGATGACCCCCTCCTTCCGAGGTCCCCGCAGCATGCACCGGGCAGGGGCTCCCGCTCGTCCGTCCCCGGGCCAGTCGCAGAGGTCTGGGGCCGTCTTCCAGCGCAGGTCGGGCCGGGCCGGCGGCCGTGGGGAGGGGCACCCCAGGGCCTCCGGGTGCCCGGCCGAGCGATTGGCGGTTCCCAACCTGCCTTCTCGGTAAACAAGCGTTTCTCCGTCTCCCAGAGGAGGCCCCGCCCACCAACCTGCAGGATGCTGCGGCCCAGTGCTGGCCTCGCTGGAGGCTGGCAGGACCCCGAGAACCCAGCCCACCTCATGACGAGGGGACCGGGGCACCCCACCTCTCCCTTCCTGGGTCCCCCACGTCACATGAGGTGTTTGCACCGGGGAGCCCAGGGCCCGCCGGCTCTGGCCAAGCCGATCACTGCCACCTCCAGCAGCTCCCAGAGGCGGGTCTGCACAGGCCCCACGCACCCACGGCCGCAGGCCGACCTTCCCACCCTTCGAGGCCCGGAGCCTCGGCTCCCTTCCCTCCCCTCCTGTGCTGAGTGACCCCGTCGTCCACAGATTCTTCGGACAGTGTGCATGACTCTGTCACGGGCTGCGAAGCTCGGGAGCCCGGTCTCCGCGCCCCACGTCTGAGAGGCCTTTGCACTCGCTGCAGCCAGTCTGCCCTGGGAGGGCCTGGTGGGCCGTTCTCCTCGCCAATAGTAGAAGCTGCCGTTTGTGAATCCCAGCCAGGCAGTGCCTGGTGACAGGTGCTGGTGACGGCCAGTTTGTGTGTGGACGCACCTCCAGCCGTCTCAAGAGCCCTGGGACGGGGCTCACCCTGGAGATGGGTGACCGGGCCGGGGGTGTGTCCAAGGACACTTAGCCAGGAAGAGGCAGGGCCAGCCGCCACGCCCCCGTGGGACTGAGGCCCAGCTACCGCCCTTCCCACCCCCCGAGCCCCAGGCCAGGTCTCAGGGCTTTTCTGGCCGGGGCTGCACCTGCAGGGAAGGCAGCTCCGTGCTTGGTGTCTGGCCGCACCCCAGGGCCACCGTAGCTCCTGCTGAGGCGTGAATTCTCAGTAGTGACCCTCACCTGCCCACAGCAGGGCTGCGGTGGCCCCTCCCGGTGCTGAGAGGCCGTGAGGAGGCGTGGGAGTCCCTTCAGCAGCCTGTGCTGGGGCTCGGCCACCCCTTGTCTAGGGTCCCGGCTCACACCCCGTCAGAGGGGCCTCTGCTCTGAGCCAGTGGCCAGACAGGCGTTTGGCCCCGAAGACTCTGGGCTCTGGGTGCTGCCCCCAGGGCCATGGTGACACCGCACCCTGGGAGACGTCGGGTTCTGTAGGCTGTGGGGGGCCCCACGCCCCCCTGCTGTTGGGACAGCCCACGGGGTTCCTCCCCAGTGACGCCGCATTGAGCTATGAGCCTCCGTCCACATAGGGTCCACCATCCGCCCCGTGTCCCCTTCAGTGAGGACCTCGGTCTTGCTGGACCGGGCCCCTCCCCTGGCAGTGTGACCTCTCTGCTGATTAAGTCTGAAACCCCCCCTATGTCTGACCAAGGCCCTGTGTCCCCGCCTCCTTTTAGGGGACGCTCCACCGCGTCGCACAGTCCAGCCCTCGGGCAGCAGGCCAGCCCCCCACGGACCCTGCCTCATCCCGCGCCGGCCTTTCGTGGCTGCCAGGAGGTGCTCCGAGCAAACACCGAGCCTGGGGCTGGGGCACCGTCGATGGGGGGCCGCACCGCCTGCCTTCGGACCAAGCACCTCCAGGGCCACCTTGTGAGGGCGGGGCCACCGGCCCAGCCTCCCCTTCCACGGGTTCGAGGTGCCCCAGCGACCTGCCCAGATGGCCCATCGCTCCAGCCCCTCCCCAGCAGCCAGGACCTGCCTGTCCGGTGTTTGGGTGCCAGGGGTGGTCCCAGGTGGGTCCGCCGTGACCCTCAGCCGGGACAGGAGCAGGTGGTCAGCATCTCAGCATCGGCCACTCACGGCCCTACCTCTGAGACAGCCCCTCCAGGGACATTGGCCTTGAGTGACGGAATGTAGGGTGACCCTCTGCCTGGCACAGAGGGTGGGACCTGCCCTCTCTCATTCCCTTTGTCCCCAGGACAGGGGCACTCCTGCCCACACCCGTGAAGCAGGTGGTCAGCCCGACGTGAGCTGGCCCAGAGCCTGTGCGAGCACCAGAGGCTGCTCTCTGCCCACGTCCTGGGGCTGTGCGAGCCGCGGCAGGGGGCCAGGCGGGTGGGGGGCCCAGAACGGGGGTGGGCTTGGCCGAGGGCACCTCCAGAGCTGCCTCACGCTGTGCAGGGGCCCCCGGAGCCCACCCTCGGGAGCGGGCTGGGCAACCCAGCTCCGCCCGGACCTCCGCCAGCCCAGACCTGGCACCCGGCACCCGCCTGGGTCTAGTGTTTGCCAGGAGCCAGTCAAGGTCGTCTCTGCCGAGTTTAGTCCCGTTTGGTTCCGCAGGCGTGAGCACGTGCGTGGCATCCGCCCTCGTCACCAGACACCCAGCCGTCGAGAGAAGTCCCCTCCTGGGCAGGGGACGGCCTGCCCCAATTTTTGCAATAATGTTGTTGGGTCTTAAAGGAAAACTTCCATAGAGGGATGACAAAGCAGGCTCGTGGCTCCCTGGGAGGGAGGCGACCTTTCTGGACACTGGGGAAGAAGTGTCACCTGGAGGGGAGAGACCGGTGCCAGGCAGGCCCTGGCCAGCGGTCCCCTCCTGCAGGGGCCCTTTCTGGAGCGGCCGGTGGGGCCGAGAGCGGTCTGGGGGGCTGGCAGGATCTGGGCCGGGTCCTGGGCATTCCGCTGTGTCCTCGCCATTCCAGGGCCACTGTGGCCCCGTCTGGGAGGGGCTCCCAATGCCGGGGCTTCCAGCACCCGCCTCCTGGGCCAGGCCCGGGCTCACTTGGACTGGACCACCCAGTTGGGTGCTGGGAGGGCCCTTCCCGAGCAGGGTGTGTCCAGACTACTGAGCCTCCCCCTGGGAGGGGCCGGGGTCCCGGGACTCAGCAGAACCAGGGCTGGGTGTGCAAAGGCGTCCGTCCCCGGCACTGGCTGCCCGGGCTGGTCTCAGAACCCGCGGGGGTGGCCAGCGGGCAGGGGAAGTCCCCCGGGTTTCGGTGGGGGCATTTTTGCCCAGGGTCCCCACTTCTGAGTGCTCAACATCAGCGTGGAGGGTTTGCGGCGTCCAGTGGGGCGGCCACGTTTCCCGTTGCCACGTGCCGCGCCTCCTGTCACGGGGACACCTGTGGGGCTCAGCCTCCCAGCAGGGCCGCCCGTCAGACGTGGAGTCCTCGCCATCTCCACAGTCCGTCGGCACCCCAGGCGGGGGAGTCCAGAAACGGAGGCTGGGGGACCGGCGTCAGAACCCAGGTTCAGAGAACCATGTGGGGCGAGTGTCCGGGAGGGGTCAGGCGCGGGGCTGAAGTTCTGAACCCACCACCATCCCTCCCACTTCCAAGAGGGTCAGCCGTGCCGACCGCACAGCCCCGGGGTGTGCCCCCCACCCCGGCACACAGCAGCCAGTCGCTCCCCCTGTGGTTCTGGAAAGGCCCAGGTGCCGGTGCGGTGTCTTTATCGGTGTCAGGCTGGCGGGTCCCCTCGCTCTGGCTCCGGTGGCGCCCGCGAAGCCTCAGCGCCTCTGCGGGGGAGGGCGGCTGCCATCTGAGCCGCTGTGCCTGCCACCTGCCTCCGCGAGGTTGGCCGAGACGGCCGGGAGCCAGTTGGCCAGTCTCAATCTGGGGCTTGTTTTAAAGGAGTTTGTTTTTCCAGACTCTGTCCAAGTCTGTGTTAATTCCACCCAAAGAGGAGCTAAGTTTGATAAATAAAAGAAGACTAGAAATGGTAGTGAAAACGTGTTCCCGGCTCCCGGGAGGGCGCTGCCAATGCCGCGGGAGCCGCGTTGACTCGGGAAGGGTCGGACGTCTGCCGGCGTCCCCGGTTCCACCGGGACGAGCTGTGCAGCCTGCAGCCTGGCCACCGTGGCCACCGCGGCCACCTGCAGGGAGGCCCTCCTGCCAGGGGGCGTCAGGGCTCGGCCCCTCCCTGCCCTGCGAACCCCGAGAGCTGAAGGCAGGGACCCAGGGGCTGGTAGCAGGGGCGCCTGGCCTGGTGGCCTGGACCCGTCAGGGGAGCTGCCGGGTTCCGGGGGCCCCGACCCAGCCTGTCCAGTGCCGTTGCCGTCACCTCACCTTCCAGGGTGCGGCCTCTGGGGAGTCGAGGGCCGTCTGCCTGGGGTGCTCCAGAGCCCTGAGCTGCGGGGTGAGACCCTTGGACTTGGCAGGGGTCGCCGGGCCGGTGTTTGGGCAACCAGGAGGCTTTAACTAAGTGGTAACAGAAGCTGATAGCACCTCGTGCTTGGTGACACCCCGTCTCCTGGGAGTCCCGTCGCAGACAACACCCCGTTTCACCCTCACAGCGCCTCTCCAAACTGGTGACCTTCGGCCTGGGGCCCCAGGACCCGCAGCCTGGGCATCGGCTGGGGCACGTCAGACACGCCAACCCCCTGCCCCGGCTCCCGAATCTGAAGTTCCTGGGGGTGCAGGTCTCCCTTCTCTCCCCGGGGGCCTGGTGCTCACTCAAGTTTGGAAACTGCTGCCGTGAGTGGGTGCTGTGGCCCTGACCCGTGGAACTGAGAAAGCGCCTGCGACAACCTCACCTATGCTTGGTGGCCCTTAAGTGACAGAGCCATCAGCCAAACTCAAACGCCACCACCTGTGCCCGTGCGTGCTGGTTCCCTGGGGTCCTCTCGTGTTCCAGCAGGGGTGGGGACCCCCATGTCCCAGCCCGGACGTCCTGAGAGCAGCAGGAGGTGCCTCGCCCCTGGCAACCCCTGATCCAGGCCCAGTGCGGGGCCCCGGTGCCCCGGGGTGGGGCTCCCCGGCAGGTCCCTTCTGTGGGTGAACCGTGACGAGGCACCACCTGCTGCCACTGTCCCGGGAGCTTCCCCTCCCCCGGCCCCTCTCTGCCCCCCTCAGAGGACCCGGTCAGTGAAGCTGAGTGCACTGACCCTTCTCCGGGACGGCCGGGCTGCACACGGTGTGAGTGTCCCTCTCAGTCAGCCGTCGCCAGAACTCTCTCACGAGCCTCCGCGTCGGTGGGTCGGCTGCGTGGCTCAGCCGTGGGCCTGCGAGTTGACCACGGCAGGTGCCACGGCAGGTGCCAGGCTCCAGGGCAGGGCTGTGGCTGTGCGGGGGTCCAGGTGGCAGGCGGGCTCGGGTCACGAGGGCCTCGCCTCAGAAGCATGGGCTGAGCCCTGGTCACCTCCCTCCCCTGCACGTCACCCACGCCCCACTGGCTAAGGCAGGTGACCCGGCCCAGTGCAGCCTCAGGGAGGGGCCCAGGGCATCCTCTCGGCCGCCCAGCCCCTGGCTGGCTCTCTCGGGACCCTCTCTACAACAGGTGCCTCCCACGCGCTGGCTCGTCGTTCTCACTGACGTCATTGTCTCTCTGGGGACAAGATGACAGGGGTGACGTGATGCCGTGCCGCCCACGCGAGGCCCTGGCCAAGCCGACTTTCCAGAGAGTGGCCAGAGGGGTGTGTGGGTTTGTGGTCCCCTCCCGCCCGGACCGGGCCGGACTCTGCCGGAGGAGGGCCCACTCTCCCCCTCCCGCGTCCTCCTGCGGTCACCAGAGGCCAAGGGCAGGCTGGCCTGCGGACGCCCGGCGCTGGTGGCCGGACCACTGGGGACGTCCACACCACAGCACATTTTCATCGCGTGGCCTGTCCGCAGACACCACCCCCAACGAGGGGACCGGCCCACTGGTGGCAGCAGGCGGTGGATGCAGAACAGGGGCTGCAGGGCGAGTCCAGACCCACGGGACCCCGCGCCTCGGGGCGGTGCGTGCATCTGCCTGCCCCTCAGGCAGGGTCTGACTCGAATCCGAGTCTCACTCCTCGTCGGTGGCATTAGAAGGGGACACAAGGCCGCACCAGCTGGAACCGAGCCAGAGCAGCTTGGGTGTCCCCGAGGACTCCGGCTGACTCTGTCCAGAGTCACATCTGTCCCTCCTGCTGGTGATGACTATGGGGGAGGGGGGGTGCCTGGGGCAGGGGCAGAGGCAGGGCGGGCTGGGCGCAGGCCGCCAGGCCTGGAGGCACTGGGTGGGGACCCATCCCCAGCCCTCCCTGCCCGATGGCCTTCCTAGTGGCCGGAGCCGCAGCCCCCGGGCACCTGTGGGTGTGAGGGCCCAGCCAGGCCACCGATGACAGGGCCACGCCTGCCGCTGGGAGCGCTTGGCCCAGCGGCACTGTTTCCAGCGCCCGAGCCCTGACAGCCGGGCACCGGGCACCGGTCCAGGTGACTCACAGGCAGTGACTCACGCGGTGCTGTGACACCTGTGAGGTGCCCCCCAGGGCCGCTCTCCCCAGGAGGAACAGAGTCAAGGAGTGTTGAAGTACCCAGACTCGGGGCCGGCGGGTCCCCGGAGACCCCTGGACCCCCGCCCTGTGTGGAGCCTCACTGGGCACACCGCCCCTCTTCACCGCCCGCCCGCCCGCTCCCACCTGCCTCCTCTGAACGGCTGAGTACCTCCCACACTGGGCACGGGAGCCTGGTTGGTCCTGAGGCCCCGGCCACGGAGGGGGGGCTCCGTGTGTGGCCGCCATCCTGCCCCTCCACAGGCCCCACACTTGGGAGTGATGGGCCCCCACGTCCCAAACCCCCAGGCAGGACAGAGGCCTCCCGAGAGCTGTGGGACAGACGCCCTGAAATGGGGTCAGAGGGGGTGAAAGGGGACGGGTCCCGGCCCGTGAAGGCCTCCCAGGTGTCAGCTCACGGTCTGGGAGCCGCAGGGAGGGGCCGGCGGAGGGCCCGGCACGTGGGCCGGGACCCCAGAAGGGCCCGCCGGTATCTGACCGGTCCTGCTGGGAGTCCGGAGTCCAGATCCAGGCTCTCCGTCGGCCCGGGCTGTGGGAGTCAGAGGCCCGGTGCCGCCCTGGGCCGGGGGCCGGGGGCGCTGTGGGCAGATGCTTCTGCAGAATGTTCCAACCAGACCAGGGCTGACCGAGGGCCAGAGCCACCCAAACAGCCCGTCCGGACTGGCCAGGGGAAGACCTGCCCGCGTGGAAGGCAGGCCCCAGGCCGGGGCAAGGCGAGGGCTCCCGATTAGGAGCCCCTGGGTGGAGCAGGGAACGAGGGGGGGGTATGCGAACATGGGGTGACTTCTCAAACCCCAGGGCCCGGGGAGTGCGAGCCGCGTGGGAGCTGTTTTTCCCCCTGGGGGACGTGGACACAGGGCGGGCAGGGTTTCCAGTTCGATGTACGTCCAGCACCACACGCCTCCTTCCTTCCTGCGGTGCGTTCAGAGGAGACGCCTCTTGTCTGGGTCGGGGACACCGGGCTGCTGGGAGCCCGGGAAGAACAGGGGAGGTGGTTCCGGTGGGACTCGGGCGAACCCAGGCTGGGCACAGGGGCACAGCAAGCAGTGAGGACTTCTGGGGGGTGACACCCTCCCCACCAGCTCTCCTCCGATGCCCGGTGGGCTCTCTTACGGAAATTCTGACGTTGTTGACGTTGTTGGGCCCAGGAGAAGCAGGGGCGGTGTGCGGCCAGGTGGGCAGGGCACAGGTGGCTGGGCCTTCGCCCTTATTGGACAGCGGGCAGGGGGGTCAGGACCCTGGAGAGCTCCCCGGAGCTGAGGTCGTCAGAACCAGAGGGTGTGGGGGCCTGGTCCCCCAGAGCTGGGCGCTGCCTGGAGGTGGCCCAGCGGGGGGAGGGACCTTGTGCCCGGGGCTGACGTCACGGGAAGGCAGGTGTTGGGCTCGGTGCTTCCTCCTGTGCGGACCGGGCTGTGGCCAGACCGATGCAGCACCCCGTCCCTGGGTGTGAGGTCGGGACCCCCATTGCTCCCCACACCCTTCATTGGAAAGTGACGAGCGTTAGGCTTGAGGGACCTGCCCCGGGGACTTCCCGCCCAGGCCCACAGGCCGGGCCCAGCGGGAGTGTCTTACCCCCAGGCAGACCCACTCCGACCCCTCCTGACGGTCCCAGCGCCTCGCGCACCTGCCTGCCTTGGACCCCTGGGGGGTCGGCGCGGTGCACAGGCCACTCAGCCCGCGGGTCCTGGAGTGCACACTGTGGGCCCTGGTCTGGGGCCCAGATCAGGGGACGACCCCAACCCCTCCCTCCACGAGAGTGAGCAGGTGCGTCCAGACGGAAGTGCCCAGCGGGGCCCCTTCCCCTGGAGCGGAAGGCGCTCTGCTGTAGAGAACAGACCTCCGAGGGTTAGCGGGTGTTCCCCCCGCCTCGTGTAGTCAGTCCCACGGGCGGCTTCCTGGCGCACTGAGCCCTCGGCCGCCTGGCTGGTCTGGGTCCCCTTGGCGATGGCACCTCCAGAGCCCTCTGCGTCCTGAGGCAAAAGGGCGAGGTCACGCCCCGGGCGTCTCACTGAGCAGGACACTGGGCAGCCCCGCGCCCCCCCCCCGTGGGGACACCTTCTGCTCTGTGTCACCTGCGGGACAGGACAGCAGGCCCCGCGGTCCACAGCGAGCTGGCGCAGAAGCCCCCCCACCCCGAGGCGGGCGGACAGAGGGGCTTCCTCCTCGGCGAACGCCGAGGGACCAGCCCATCAGGAATTCTATTCCAGACTCTTTGATATTTGACTTGAAGTTCAGCTCTAAATATAGACGCCTCGGGGTCTGCCACCAAACGTTTCCCGTGCGGCGTGTGCGCGGTTAACGTGTGCGGCGCAGCGGTGGGCCGGGCAGCGCCCGCACGCTTCCCCGAGTGCCTCGGCGGCGTTCAGGAGGGTCGGAGGGAGGGAGACGCGGGCGACAGCAGCCCCTCTCGCCCTCCCGGAGACCCCAGTCTGGCGGAGCTCGGCCGCCCCCACTGGCTCCCCTGGCTGGAGCGACCCCAGGGGGCCTGCCCCGGGGGGCCTGTTGGTGGCAGATGTGCAAGCTCAAATTAGGGGTCTTCTGGGCCAGGTGAGGGTCGAGGTGGACAGTGGCGGCTGTGACGAGGGACAAGAGTTGGAGCACAGTGGGGCCACGCACACATGACCCCCGTGGCCTGGGCTCCGCCCCTGCCCTGCCGCCTCGGAGGGGTCCCCTTCTGAGGGCAGCTGGCCAAGCGGAACACGGGGACAGGGAGATCGTGTCCCTGCGTGTCCCTTTCAAGGCCTCCCTCTGTGACCCGGGTCTCCTCTCCTGGTCACCGGTCCACACCCAACGCCGTCCGGGGCCCTGTCCCTCTGCCCCGCCCCTTGCCGTGGGATGGACGGGAACTCGCGGTCTCTGGCCCCGCGCCCGAGGTGCCTGGCTCTGACTCAGGGACTCACCTTCCACCCTCTCGGAGCTCCGAGTTGCAGGCAGAGTGGGACGTGCCCTCGGGAGGGTCCCCTGTAGATTAACTCGGCTTACCGGATTCATCGATTTTGTCGGGGGTCCGTTTATCACGCTGACAACTGGGAAAACCTCAAATAAATATTTATGACGTGTGGAGGGGCCTGGCCGGGCTCCTGGGTACCAGGGAGCAGCTGGATGTCACCACATGCTGCTCCGTGTCTGTCCATTCCTCTGTCCGTCTATTCACCCCGCAACCCCAGAAGCCACCGTGACCCAGGCTCTGTGCTGAGTCGTGGCCTGGGTCCCGTGCTGCCCTGTGGGTGGACCCTGGGGAGACAGACCCTGTCCACAGGCTGGACACGCCCTTGGCCAACACCCGCGGGGCCCGAGCCCTCCCGCCACCAGGGGGCTGCAGCCCACACGCTCTGGGGGGAGGAGAGGGGCCGCGGGGGCAGGGCACTGAGGGGGGACGCTCTGGTGGGGCTCCCCGCGAGGCGCCGTCTCTGGAGCGCGGGCTGAGGCCCTGAAGGTGCAGAAGTTTGACTGTGAGTTCAGTTCATCACTTCTCTCCATTAATAAAAATCGGGACGGGAGAGAAATTATCCCAGCCCAGCACCGACGACAAAGCTTTCCGTCGACTTCTCGTTCTGTGAGGGTTTTTTTAAAAATCAGAATGATTTATGATTAATACAGTGCCTATTAAAACTTTTAACCTGGTACCTTCGTAAAGTAAAAAGTGTTCCCAACATATTACATTTTTAATCACACGAGTTAATTACTGTTCAGGGAGGCTTTGGAAATTCTGGGAAGGAGAGCATCATGGATTTCAAAGAACGAGGCAGAAACTGTCATTTTAATGAGAATGCAAACGAGGGCGGCTGAGGTTCAGTGAAGGTCAGCCCGCCTAATCATCACATTATTATGGCCATTTATTGCCAGTAACAAATGAATAGTAAAAGCTATTGTTTTAACAGATTAGACCACCAAACTGTTATTTCAGAATTTCCCGTCGTCTGGGGTGTAGTTCAGGAATTAGTGAATGCCGAGCTCCCCTCACCCCCAGACCGCCGGTGAGTGTGCGCCTTCCCACAAACGTGGGGGCGAGCCGGTCCCCAGACGTGGGTTTGGGGGGCCGTCTCTGCAGAGACACTGTGATCAGTGTCCCTGGGAGCCTCATGGGCGGTGGCTCTGGCCAGGACGGCGCCGTGGGTGGAATCCTCAGCAGCGGAGGCCAGGATTCGGAGCCCGAGCAGCAGGAGGAGGCCCGTGTGGCCACAGGGTGTGGGAGGAAGGCAGGGGACTCCGGTCCTGGGACCACGAGGCCTCGGGCAGCTGCCCCTCCCTGGTCACGACGCCCCGGGTCAGCCCCAGGCCTGCGTCAGGGTGGGGGCCTCTGCATATCTGCAGGAGGAGGGGGGAGGCCGGCGTTGCAGGGTCCCTTTGGGCTCGGCACTCCCAGTACGCCGCGGGGTGGCGGCTTTGGCTCCCCAGGCAGGCGTCTGGTCCCTTCTCATCCCTCGCCGCCCACCTGCTCATTCTTTCCGCCCCCCCCCACCCAGCCTCCTGGCTTGGACTCGAGTTTCACCTGCATCTGTGTCCTCAGACACGGGTGCAGAGTCGTGGAGACCGGGAAGGGAACTGGGACGCAAGGAGACAGTTAACCCCCACCGAGCCCGGGGACCGACCGCAGCCTGGGGAGTCCTCCGATGGCTCAGAGAAGGGGGTGGCTTTGCTGGGGTACCCTTGCCCCAGGCCCTCCGCCACAGCCGAGGGAGCCGGGCTGCGCCCGAAGGCAGGAGTCCAGGAGCGGAGCTGTGGCGGAGCTGCGGGCCCGCGGGCCCTCACCATCGGGGAGCAGGGCCCTCGCAGACGGAGGCGCTGGGGCCGGGTGAGGGCCCGGCCTCCTCTGCCTCCTCACCCTGGGCACCTCCTCCAGGAGTCCTCCGCCAGGGGTGCACGGGGAGTTTGGGGCCCGGGAACACGGCTGAGGCCCTGGACTCTGATGTGGGTCCCTGGAGGGTGGGGGTGGGAGGACCGGTAGGTCTGAGAGGTGGCCGTGGCTCCACCCCCCAGAGCGGGAGGCGACGTCTCCCCGAGTCCCGGAGTTGTGCCGCAGGGGGTCTGGGCAGAGCAGCCGAGTCTTTCCTGGGCGCTGGGGGACCCCGAGGGGCCTGGGGGCGCTCCAGCCCCTGGGCTCCCTGGCCCTCCCATGGGGGTCCCAGACCCCTGGGGGTGCTCTGGGACTGCTCTGTCTCGTTCCCACACGTGGCAGGGAGAAGTAGACTCTGAGCGTCCGGAAGGCGTTGTTCGGCAGCTGCAGCTGCACACGTCTACACGCATCTACACGCTTGCCGCTCTGTGCGCAGTTCATAGATTCGCGTGGGGGACCCCCGTCCCAGGCCGCCTGCGTGCCGTGCCTCTGCTCTGTGAGTGGGGAGGGGCCTTCGGTCCGAAGCAGCTGGCTCAGGGCCCTTTCTGCCCCTGGCCCCCAGAGCCCACTCGCCTGCCGAGGGGTCCACACGCCCCACGACCCAGGGGGAAGCCAGGGGGCCCTGCAGTGCACAGCACCCTCGCTGCCTGGGTTGGCCCACCCTGGCCCAATCTTGGGAGAAGAGATGGAAGACCACCCACACAGCGAGTGGCAGCGGCCAGCAGGGCCCCCCCCGGGGTCACAGGGCCCCAGTGCCAGGTCTGGGCCAGCTGGTGGCAGCCGCAGTCACTGCACTGGGGGCTGTCGTGGGTTGTCTACGTCCCCGGTGCACATGCTGACGTCCCTCTCAGGGGGACTATATTCGAAATAAGGCCTTTAAAGAGGTAAGATTGTGAAAATCAGTCACTAGGCTGGCCCTGGTCTAGCGCGACCAGTGTCCTTCTAAGAAGAGGTGGTCAGGACGAGGACATACGCACGGGGACCGTGTGGGGACCCAGGGAAAGGGCGGCTGTGTGCCCGCTGAGGAGGGAGGCCTTGGAGGAGCCAGCCCCGTGGATGCCTTGACCAGGGACCTCCGGGCTCCCGGACAGCAGGGGACCGAGAGTCCGTGGCGCCCAGCCCAGGGTGTGGCACTTGTCCTTGTCCCTGCCCTGGCGCACACACCCGTGCATGGCGGTCGGGGGACAGTGAGAGCAGCCCCCTCTGGGGAGGCTGAGGGGCGCCTGGCCTCGTGAAGGTGCTTGGTGTGTGTGTCCTTGACCGGCAGGCCGGGCTCCTGCAGTCACACGCGCCCCACAGACACACGGACGCCGGGCCACGCGCCCCCAGCGTGCCCAGACGGACAAGGCCTCCCGAAGGCCTGGCCACCGCGGGGGCCTGTCTCCCCCTCCCCTGTGAGCAGAGCCGCCGCTGCCCCCCCCCCCCGCCGAGTTCTGCACATCAGGCCAGCCCCCACTCCGGGCAGAGGGACGGTGGCGGCCCCCTGGGGGATGAGACCAGGCTGAAGTCAGCTCGTTTGCTTCCAGGGCCACCGGTGCCACATCCCAATGCAGCCATTACCACTCGGCCCCTCTCCGCGGCTGCATCCTAATGCCAGCTTAGGTCCAATTTGCGGGCAGCCGGCAAATCGCCGCCCGCGTCTCCGCGGCACACATTCATCTGCTGCCCGCCGGGGGGCGTCCGGGACTCCCGCGGGCCACTCGAGGGCAGTTCAACCCCAGTCTGGACGCGTGCACCCCCTCCGGAGCCGCCCGGGGGGCTCTAACAGCAGCATTTGCCTGCAGGGGTACGGCAGCCGCGGACCCTCCGCCCTTTGAGGCGGCAGGTTGCTGACAGGGACATGTCCTCCAAGACTGTGACGTTCTGAAATGAGGCCGTGCCACGCTGGCTCCCACCACCGCACCTGGTCTGTGGCAGCTGTTAGGAACGAAGTCCCTGTTTGTCCTGTTTGTTCGTCACCGGGCCAACCAGGACACGTGCCCCAGGCGGCTTCTGAGCGCTGCCTCCCAGGACGAGCCAGTGACCGGCCCCCCGGGCCCCCGTGGGCCCTCCCGACCCTGACCCTGTCTCCCCGTGCCACGTGGCACACACGTGACAGCGACGGCTGATGGCCTTTCTTGCGCAGTTTCTTCAGGAACTGATGGACTCTGGGGCCGCGGGGCCGACGAGGCCCCGCAGGTCAGAGCAGCCGCTGTCACACTCAGGGTGTCCCTCCTGCGTGAGGCAGCTGCACGGGGCTGGTGACAGGCGGATGACCCGGACGAAGCCTTCCCTCCAGGAGACGCAGGACACCCTCACGGTGACACTGCTCCGCTCTGTGACCGTGGACCATCCAGCCGCTTGGTGGATGTCAGGCCGGTCGGGGTGCGTGCCAGACCGCAGTGCTGAGCCCCAGTGCGCAGCTGTGGGGGCGTCTCCCACGTGCGATGGTGGAGAACGCGCCCAGACACTGGGGGCCTCGGAGCGGCCCCCGACCAGGTGAGAGGCACTGCACGGCCGCCTTCCCCGCCGGCCTGCCCAGGACTGCGGGTCCCCAGCGCCGCGATGACTGACCTTTGTTGTTATTGAGGTGACTCCGGCCACAGGGACCCGGCAGGCCTGTTAGGACGTTCCAGGCGCCGGCTCTGGTCATCAACCGCTTTCACAAACAGTGCTCCCTGCGTCTTTAAAATCAATAAGCCATTTCTGATGTTCTGGCCGAGGCTGCGACCTTATTTAGAAGTTAATGTTCTCGGCTCTCGGCATGGTGGCTCGGGGTCGGGTCCCAGGCCACACACGCTCTGGAGAGTGGCAGGTGATCACAGTCACTTCTGTCCCATGGCCGGGGGGTGGGGGAGGGAGGGGCCTCGGAGGGGCAGCAGGCTGGGCTTCCGACTGGTGGCCCCTGGGGTCCTGCCTGGCCGGCTCTGGGTCTCAGGGCCCGGGCCTCTGTCTCAGGAGTTAGTGACAGTGCTCTGGGGACAGGGCCATCTCCTGGCAGTGAACATCAGCAGCCACAGTGACTGTTTCTGCTAAAATCCCAAACCTCAGTCCTCTGTGCCTTTGTAGAAGGGGGAGGGTGGCAGGGAGGTCCCCGAGAATGGCCCTGATGCAGACGGGGTGGCTGTGTGGCACCCAGCAGCTCGGCCGCCTTGCAGGCTGGCACCTCCAGTAGTGGCCTGGACCCTGGACAGGGACCCTCGGGCCGGTTCCAGCCCGGAGACCGCGGTACCCCCACTGCCAGTCCCTCCCCGGCGCCCAGACGGCGCCCCCTCAGGGTGGAGGGCCCGGTGGGGGGTCGGGGACCCTGGGGAGGGATGCTGGTGTCCCCCTGACCATGGTGTGCGGAGTGACAGCAGCCAGGACCTCCTCCCTCTCCTGACCCAGTCCTTGGTCCTTTCTGGATCCAAGTCACCGGGATCCCAAACCACCGGGAGGACTGAGACCGAGGGAGGGCGTCCACGGGCTGTGGTCACCAGTCACCCATGGACTCGGCCCAGGTGGCAGCAGCCAGGCGGTTTTGAGGAGCTGGGGGCCGGCAGGGCAGGTGGCCTGTGGGGGAGGGGGCAGGGCTCTGGGGCTGGGGTAGCTGGCACGGTCGGCCTGAGCCCGTGCTGCTGGCTGGGGCATCCTGGACTCTGGTAGGTCCCCGGTTGGAAGTGTCCGGACTCAAGAAATCGCTGGCTTTCTTCCTCCGGTCTCCCCGCACCGGGGGGCGGGGGGCAGCAGGCAGGGCGGAGCTTCCCTGGGGGATGGTCAGGGTCGGGGGGAGGCTGGACGGGGCTGCAGGAGGGGCACAGGGGCTCAGGCCTGGGGTGGGTCCAGGGGACATGTGAGGACCCCTCTGGTGGCTGCGTGCCAGGAAGGCAGTGCAGGGGGGCTCTGCTCGATGCCGGTGGCAGGGCCTGGCAGTGGCTGTCCCCGGGGCGGGCAGTGGGGCAGGAGCACAGATGACCATCCGACCCTCGGGCTGCGCGGAGGGAGGAAGTTCCTTATCGTGGCAGCTGTGGGGGAAGCGGCAGCTCTGCCAGCAGGTGACGCCGCCCGCCCCGCCCGGCCTGGCCTGCTGCGCCTGCGTCGAGTGGAATCCACTGTTCCCGCCCTCAGGGGGGCGCCCGGGGTCCACGCAGGAGCTGGGTGCACCCAGACTCACCTCCCGACAGGCCCCTCCCTGTCCACACGAGACCTCTGTCCTGCAGCCTCCTGGGCAGGTGGGTGGACGGAGGGATGGACGGAAGGAAGGAAGGATGGATAATGGGTCAGGGGTGGACTGTTGACGGACGGACGGACGGACGTGCGCAGGAGATGTGTGATGGGTGGGTGATGGGTGGCTGGTTGGCTGAATGGATGAGTAACAGATGGGCAACGGGTGGGTGGATGGACATATGGACCAGGGACGGGGGCTCTGAGGACAGTGTTACCCCCAGCACAGGCCCACACACACGTGTCCGGAGCTAACCTTTCAGTGAGTCTGGGCGTCTGTCACCCCCGTGGAAGGTTTCCACGGCTCGCACTCTCCCTGAGATGCGTGTCACATGCCGCCTTCGGCTGCATGAGTCGTGTGCCCTCCTGTCATGTGTGTCACATGCCTGCCTTTGTTGAGGTGCTGCACAGGACACCTGCCACACACTCACATGTGCCCATCATATGCAGTGTGTGCCCTGATACCCCACCACATGTGTCATGTGTGTTCCATGTGTCCCTGCCATGCACGCCACATGTCTCACCGCAGGGCCTCGAGGCCCCTGTCACTTATTTCACATGCCTCGTCCGTGCACATATCACGTGTGCTCCTGCTGCAGGTGCTTGGTGCCCATCGCATGTGCCGTGTGCCCTGCCCTGTGTTGCATGTGCTGCCATGTGTTGTGTGCCCCTCACACATGCAGCCTGCATGTTGTGCCCGTGTTCCTGTCACACATCACGAGAGGCCCCTGGGCCCCCACTGCCCTCGCACGGAAGCTGAGCGGGCGGGACCCTTTCAGGTGCCGAACGACTGTGACGCCCAGTGGCCTCTCCCCACCTGTGACATCGCCCCCTGCACGGGCCACGGCCGAGGCCCCGCCCACCCTCTGCGCCCCGCCCGGCCTGCCCCACGCCCGGCCTTCAATAACGCTGCAGTGAACACAGGGCGCTTGTGTTCTTCTGAAGCAGGGTCGTGGGTCCCTTTGGATGTATTCCCAGAAGTGGGATCGCTGGGGGAAAAGGCAGGTCCGTCTTTAATTCTTTGAGGAAGCTCCACACTGCTGTCCACAGTGGCCGCCCCAGTCTGCATCCCTTCCCACCCACAGTGCACGAGGGTTCGCCTTTCTCCACATCCTCACCGCACTTGTTTGCTGATTTACTGATGACGGCCATTCTGACCGGTGTGAGGTGGCGTCTCATTGTGGTTTGCAGTTTTTCTACTGTAACTATTTTTCTGACCTTCATCCACGTGTTAATTTTAAGACACGGATGTAACATACGACATTCACGATGTGACCCCTGTCCACCAGAGACGTGCGAGTCGTGGCAGGGACCACGTGAAAAGGCGTGTAAGTTGGTTGTCGAGGTTTCATGGGTCCCAGGCCAGCCTTCCCCGTGCGAGGGCCCGGTGCGCGGGATGCACGTTCTCACAGCTCACGTCACTTCTGCGGCGTCAGAGGGGCCAGGGGTCCCTCTGTCCCACGGTCCCTTGCCTGGTGTCCTCGTTCCGTTCTCTGCTGGAGTGTTGTCCTAGGGGGTGCACCCAGTAAACGGTGTTTTGCACGCCCGTGGGAAGGCGTTACTGATAGTGCAGCTGGGTATAAAATCCTGGACGTCCTGCCTTTTCCCCCAAGAATGTTGAACCCCGGCCCCAGCGCCTGCCAGGAACCACTGTTGCCGACGCCGTGTTCACAGTCAGGTCACTGCGCAGTTCCCAGGCCATGGCTGCTGTGCGGTTGGTGTCCCTGGACTCTGGGCCTGCTCCCCCTCCCCGGCCAGGCCTAGGGCTGTGGTCGGACCCCACAGGGCCCCGTGGCGGTCACGTGCGTCTCTTTCTTAGACTGCATCTCCTCTCTGTGGCCTTTCTCCTTGGGATTTCAAATAAACGAGAGCTTGTCACCCTCCTTTCCACACCTCTTTCCGCCTGCCCTCCCTTTGGGGGTCATCTCTGGCGTTATTTTCGGCAGCCGGGTTTCCGGTCACGCCCACGTCACCATTCAGCCCGTCCTCCGTAGCTTAGAGTTGGTCGGTCACGTCCATGTCCACGAGCCCCTTCTTATTTCTTGTTTTCCTTTTTAACTCGGCAGTCTTTCTTTTACTGGTACTGCTTTCTCTTGAATTGCTTTGAGAAGGATGCCGTCTAGAAGTTTTATTATTATTATCATTGTGCTTGTCCCTGAACCCCTGCCAACTTGCCCCCTCAAGGACAACCTGTGGAGGGCCTGCCTTCTCTCCCATCACAGCCTGGTGGCGGAGCACGCTCCTGGCGGCCCTGCCGGCCCGGCCACACTCTGGGAAGACAGGTGAGCGGAGCAGTGACTGGTCGGCAGGGCCCTGGGAGCCAGCAGGGTGTGGGACAGGTGGGCCGCCTGGGAGAGGTGACGGCCTGTGGGCGGCCATGCTGGCGTGGCAGGCACACGACCCGGGCACTGCCCTGCCTCTGGCCCCGTCTCCGAGCCTCACGCTCTCGACTGCGCGGGGCTCCCAGCCTGTTCTGCGCGATCTTGTGGAGCCCGCGGACCCCTTTGCAGGCGCGAATAAAATGTCTGAGATTACTAAGAAAACCAATTATATCGAGAGGCAGTTTTATCGAATGTTGAGAAATCTTTTCTGATAAGGTGAGGTGCTTGCTTCCTTATCAGAACATTACATAAAATGTCTTTTGGTGGGACAGCGGTAACTTGACGCGAGGGGGGACAAAGTGTTGTTCCCAGATCGTCACAGGCGCTGTCACGGGCTACGGAGGTCGTTCTGTGGTTAGCGACACAGCCTCACTCACACCCGAACCCTGCTGCCCGCCATCTGGAGGCTCAGCAGCGTGACCTCGGAGTCTCACAAACGAAGGGCCACCTCCGTGCTGCGCAGGGCCCCCACTCGCCCCCCGCCCCCTCCGCTACGGGTGCCAGCCAGCACGCCCTGCACTCGTCCTAGGAGACGTCCTCGGTGCCAGGTGGAGGGTGCTCTGGGCCCCGGGTACAGGCCCCCGGCCCCACTTTACTTTGCGAACCTGGTTTCCTCCACTTCCCTTTGGAAGATCCCCCGAAGGGATAGTTTTATAAGTTCCAGTGGTGAAATTTACAAAATTTCAAGTGCTCCACACTTGACTGGGGACATGGTGGTGCCAGGGCCAGGCTTTGCTCCTCGGCCGCGTCCCTTTAGGGTGCTGGGTGGGTGCGTGGGCCGAGCACCCCCAGGGCCTTCCCACCAGGGTGGTGAGTGCCCCTGCAGGTGAGCCTCGGAGGCAATGCATGACCTTGGCAGAGGTCAGGCTGTGCCTGCGGGGCAGGGCGGCTCCTGCTGGTCACTGCAGCTGGGACAGCCCTGGAAAATGCCTGGGGTGGGGGAGGGGGCAGAGGTGTAGGCTGAGCAGCTTGCAGGAAATGGGGGCTTAAGGGGGGACTGCAGAGGGAGGGGCAAGAACGCCCAGCTGGGTCCCCAGCTGTCTGGTGAGCAGCGGCTGGGGCTGCATCTCCAGGTCAGGGCTCGGGCCCAGCCTTCCCATCTCAGGAGCCGACCCCAGGATGCAGGGGGGCCTGGGCGGCGACACAGCCACAGGCACGGAATGGCTTCTCCAGTGGCCTCGCTCCGACCCGGGGCTGCACCCGGCAGAGTCAGGACCAGCCCGGACGAGCAGAGGCCTGCCCTTCATTGCTGGGACTGGTACAAGTGTCTATGCCTGCTCGGGCCTCAGTTTCCCCAGCTGCACACTGCCGGGTTTGACTTGTCTCATCTCCAAGGGCCCCCCAGGTCTGGCCTCTTCGCCTTCCCGGCACGTGACTCTCGCAGGAAGGACACAGCCAGGGTGTCAGCCCCTGTGCCTGGCTCTCCAGCCCTGCCTCACCTCACAGGGACCCAGCAGGGCCCTGGCCTTGTCCCACACGGCGGGGGCACAGGTAGGGGCAGAGGGGCCTCCCTGCCCTCTCCCTGCCCCCACCCCTTTGCTAGGCATTTGAAATTGAATTTGAAATTCAGGTCAAAGGTGCCTTGAGGTCTCTGACTCTGTGCTCCCAGGGGTCCTGGGGGCGGGAACAGTGAGGAGAACTGGCCAGAAACAAGTACTGGCCCTTCCTAGAGAAGGGACGGAGCCGAGGCAGGAGGTGCCCGCTGTGTGACTGGAGTAGCGCCTTGGCGTGCACCGCGTGCCTGTGCAACCCGATGCCAGGCAGCCATAGCGGGGATCTCACGCACGGGGAACAGGACATGTGTCGTTTCCAGTAGGAGGTGTCGACTTTCAGGAGCCACCGAGTGTCATCCCTGGGCAATGCGGTGTCCACTGGGCCTGATTCCCTGTCCCTCCAGAGACCGTGGGATGCGAGGGGGTTGGGCGTTCTGGAGGCCTCCGGAGCTCCGCTCCCCCGCCCGCGCGGCCGGCTCTGCAGTGAGGCACCAGCGCACCTAGGTGGAGCCCGACCCGCGGTTTTCGGCTGGACCGGCCCCGCCAGACCCGCCGGCGCACCAGGCGGGGGCGCTGCAGGGCGGCGGGGATCCCCCGGGTCCCCTCCGCGGCCCAGTGCGCATAGGCGGCCGGGCGGAGCGCGGACGGCGGCGGGCCGGAGTCCGATCGCCGCGCGGGCCTGGTCCCCGCTCCCCTCCCGACGCCCCCCCAGGAGCGGCGGAGCCGAGAGAGCGGCGGGCGCGCGTCCCCCCGGCCGGAGCAGCGGCGTCCCGCGGGCGGCCAGGCGCGCAGCGTCGCCGGCCCCACCTGTCGGCGCGGCTGCCCCCCCACCGCCGCCACCACCGCCACCCGCACCGGCAGAGCCAGCAGCGCGAGCACCGCGGGAGCGCGGGCCCGGGCCTCGTCCGGCCGCAGCGGCGGAGGCGCGGGCTCTGGGGAGCGCGGAGGCCGGCATCGTCCCGGGGAGGGGGGAAGGGAACCGGCCCACAAGCCCCGGGCCGCGCAAGTTCGATCAGCGCGAGCTCGGCCGGGCCGTACGGGCCTCGGCGGTGGGGATGGTGCAGCAGCCCCGAGCCCTGCGCGCAACCCCGGCCCCGAGCCCGGCCCTCCGAGGAGCTGGTGGCGGCACGGCGGCCCCCTGAGCCCCGGGCCGGAGCGAGCGCGGGCGGCGGCGGCGGCGGCGGCGAAGGAGGCGGAGAAAGGCGCCGCCGAGCAGCGAAGGGCCGGGGCCGCGCAGGACCCCCCAGCGCCCGGGCCGTTGCGCAGTCCGCCGCTCGCCGTCCCGGCCCTGCTGGCCGCGCGGCTCCGGGGGCGGCGGCGGGGCTGATTCATGGGGCCGCGGCGGCCACCCCCCCGCGGCCGGAGACTTTGTGCTAACCTCCCCGCCCCCGCCCGCCCCCTCCCCGAGCCCCCCCGCCGCTCCCCTCCCCCTGCCCAAAAAGACGCGGATCGCCGCCCGGAGAGGCGCCTCCAGTCGCGGCGGAACGCGGCGCCGGCGGCGGATGGAGGGCGCAAGCGGGCAGCCGCGGCGGCTGCACCCGGCGGGGCGCTGATGCGGCGCCTGGACCTTCGCTGCGCGACTTCGGGGGCGTCGGCCGAGAGGGCGCTCCGCGATGCAGCTCCCGAAGGCGCTCTGGGCCCTCGCAGGCGCCGCGCTCTGCTGCTTCCTCGTCCTGGTGATCCACGCGCAGTTCCTGAAAGAAGGTAATTGTCCCCGGGCGCCGTCCCTGCGCTCGACCGCGCTTCCAGCACGTTCCGCCGCCTCTGCCGCCGCGCTCGGCCAGGGCTTGCGGAGTGCTACTGCGGGGCCGGAGGGGTTGGTGACGGAGCCCTACCCGCGTTCGTGCGGCGCCCGCTGCCCGCGCACAGCGGGGTTCGCGGGCGGCCCGCGGGGTCGGGCGGGCGGTGGGTGGCCTGGGTCCCGCCGCACCGCCGGGAGTCCGGGCCCAGGCCGGGGCTGCGGTGCCCGTCCCCTGCCCCGCTCGGCCGGTTGGCGGCAGCGCCCGCCCGACTCCGCGGGCCTCGGTAGATGGCACCAGCGCTCCACGCTGGCGGGCCGAGCGCCGGGCTGAGGGCCGGTGGGAGCCCGGGGTGAGGCCTGCGCTCTCGCACCCCGCTGCCGCGTCGCCTTTCCGGACCTAGTAGGGGACCCGCGGGTTCCGGAGCTGGGACTTCGCCACCAGAGTGCCAGGGCTCTGCATCAAGTTTGCCGCTTCCTCTCGGCGCCTGCTGAGCACAGGGCTCTGAGATTCCGTTCGTGGGACTTGGTTGAGGGGCACATGTTGATGGTCAGACCCCCGCAGCCAGAGGCGTTTCTGGAACTGGGCAGTTGGGCGCCAAGGGCCCCGGTTCCTGGGCTGGGATGGTGCGTGGGCACCGCGGTACCTTGGGGGCTCCTGGAAGCTTCCTGGTCCCGGAATGGGCTCCCCAGGGGCCCGGTGCACCCAAAGCTCGGCCAGCCCAGCCCCCACAGGCTCCCCCACTGCCCAGGGCTGGTGTGCCCTTGCCCTGAGGCACCCTGCCCCCAGTGCCACCCGCCACCCAGTCCCCCACCCAACTCCCCAGCACAGAAGGGCTCTGGCGTGGCCGGCGATGCAGGCAGACCCTCCTTAGCTCTGGGCCCCTGCAAAGGCAGGGTTCGAAACATTCAGCTGTTTCCCTCCTAATTAATGAGCTGCTGGCTTCCCGGGAAGCGGGGAGGTGTGGGAGGCCAGCTCGGGCCCGGTCACCTGCTCCATCAGCCTGGTGTCCCTGTCCCTCTCTTGCTCTTGGGTCTGGGCCCTGGAGGGAGAGGTGGCTGAGCCCAGACTTTGCTGCAGGCCTGGCCTGCTCAGGACGGGAGGGACCAGGCCTTCCTGGAGTCCAGGCCAGCCCCTCCCCGCACTGGCTTACTGACCTGCTTCAGCAGAGGGTGGCTCTGGGGTCGGGGGCTGGTCCCCTGGGGCTGGCACATCCCCAGAGGGCTGTTCTGTGTCCAGGGGAGCCTCGGCCCACCGGTAGCCACGGGCCCCTTTGCAGCTGGGCCTTGTTTGGGCCATAGCTTTCCACCCTAATCTCACTGGTCTTCCTCTTTGGGGGGCCCACTTTGAAAAGGGGACACGAGCTGAAGAGCCAGCGCCTCTCAGGCCACAGTGCCTGCCGTGTTTGGGTCTCTTCTGCGACAAAAGTGATTGTCTCTGATTTTAAAGCTGTGACCGGGTGAGAGAGTAAAGAAGCCCTGGGGGCCTGTGACCAGACACCACCCCGGCACCCACCGTGGGAGCTGGTGGCTCCTGGTGTCCCCGGGGGCATGGCACCCCGCAGCCCAAGTCTTGCGGACGGTGTGTTTTGGTCAAGAGGAAGGAGCGGCTGTCCCTGGGGGCAGCGGACGGCAGCTTGGCAGGTCGGCGTCTGAGAGGGCGACGGAGCTCTCGGAGTGGAGCGGAGCCCTTTCCTTCCGTGACTGACCCTGGAGAGCCCTCCACGGAAACCCCGGTGTTGGCCCTGCCTCGGACACAGGCACCTCCGTCCCTGGTCTGGGAGGCGAGGCCGGGCTGGAGCAGGCACTGGAGCCGGTGTGTGCACGCCTCGCCCCCTCCCCAGAGCTCTCCAGTGTCCTTGGACATCCAGTGTCCACCCTGAGCAGCTGCATTCGCTCCACGGGGACAGGGTCCCTCTGTCCCGTCTCTCTGAGCGGCCGGGGCTGCAGTGGTGCCCTGTGGTCTTTGAGATGCCCCTTCCGGCCCCACGGGGTCAGGAGCCCTGGGGAGGGTGGGGACCAACCCCAGTGGCCACGGGCTGCAGGCTCCAGGCCACTTTCTTCCAGCAGTGCACTGGCCAGCAGGGGGGAGGGAGGGAGACCGGCCACAGACAACCAGGACTTGTTGTCTGCGGGTGAGTGGGAAAGAGCTGCTTTAATCGCCATCTCCGCCACTCCAGTGCGTGCAGCGTGCGGAGGTACAGAACGGGGACACAGGCCATGTGTCCATCTCCGCTCTTTGTGTGCAGTCAGGTCAGCCCCTGGCCAGTCGTCCCCTCCGGCCAGGCCATCTGCAGCATTTGTGAGGATGAATGGGGCCGTGAACCGGGGAAGGCGCCTCGTGGCCCCTGATTGTGGCCTGGGCCCACACCGTCTTTGAGAGAAGTCAAAGTCCCGCCTGCCGAGCCCCCCGCCCCCGGCCAGGGAGAACAACCGGCGTGGCCACGGTGCCCTGTGAGGCCAGGCGGGGGCTCGCCCCTCAGGACCCCCCAAGGGTCCCCTATAAGCCGGAGCCGTGACCTTTGGTGAGTGCCGATGCCCAGGCTTTGTGAACTGCAGTCAGAGTTGGGGGGCAGGGATCTTGGGGGCCGGTTTGAGACCTGGCAGCGTGAGTAGGAGCAGCGCACGAGTGAGGGGAGCCGGAGGGGTGCCGTCCTCGGGCCTTCTCGCGTCCCCTGGGCTGTATTTGGTCCCGGAACACGGAGTTAAGGGAACAACTGGAATTACTGTTTCCCACCTCCCTTCCAAGGCTGTTCCGGGCTCTCTCCCAGTTTTCCCGTCTCCCCAGGATCACAGCGCCAAGCGGGGGGGACGGCTTTCATCTTGATCTTAATGTACCAGGAAGAATAAAGACGGACGACAGAGCAGGGGGTGTGGAGGCTGACACCCCGTGGGCCTGGCTCCTTGGGTGGAGAGGGTGTGAGGCCCGGGGGCGTGGGAGGCAGGAGCAGGCCAGGCCGGCATGGCCCGGGGTCTCGGTCTCTCTCTAAACCCGTCCGTGGCAGGGAGCCTGCTGCTGGGAACAGGCTGGCAGCTGCCATGGCAGCCTTCTGCAGGGAAGCGTTGGGGACGAGTGGGAGCCCCCGGCCCCCTTTGCAGGGACCTGGCCCCCCCTCCAGACCTGCCCTCTGAGTCACCCTCGGCTCTCAGGGTCAGGGGCCAGCGGCTGATTGAGTCAACAGGACTCAACTTTCCTTTATTTACTTGGCTAGTGATCCCAGAAGGGACGCATCCTCCTGTGAACCCACAACGGTGAGGGACACGCTTCTCCCACAGGGTCACTGGTCACTGGCGGCCACAGCCCTCACGGGACAGCAGCGAGCAGAGCATCAGTGTGTCTGTGACTGACATCTGTCCATTGGAAGGGGTGGACCAAGGACAGAGGGCTGATGCTTCTGGCTACTGCCACTGGCCTCACCAAGAATGTTTGTTGCAAGCAGAAGGTTGTTGGGGCTCTAACCCAGCGTCCCGGGGGTCAGTGGGGCGGGGTCTGTGGGGGTGGCCCCCCAGCCCCCCAGAAGCTTTGACAGCGGGAGGTGCTTCCCTGGGGTTCTGGGCCCCAGGCTGCGCCTGCTCCTTTCTCAGGGTCCATGACTTCGGGGGGCAGAAGGCCCCAGTGCCGGGGGCCGGTGTGCTCTAGGGCAGGGGTGTCAGACTCATTGTCACCAGGGGCCACGTCAGCCTCGCAGTGGCCTCCTAAGGGCCGAATGGAACGTTAGGACTGTGTGCATGTAAGTCCTTAACTAGGGGCGAGGAGCTCGGCGCTGCCACCGGGTAGAAACCAGGTGCCGGGCGGATTCAACCAGGGGGAGGCCGGATTCAGCCCTCGGGCCTCGAGTTCGCCACCTGTGCTCTAGACGCTCCTGGCGTTGCCGAGCCCACGGCCCCCACCCAGACGTGCCCGTGGGCCGTAGGGCTCCCTGCCCGGGCCTGGACTCTTGGGGCCGGAGTCTCCAGGCTGCATGCGGAGGGGCCTGACCGGGCCCCGTCCCCACAGACGGTTTGAAAGGCCCGGTGTCTCGCGTGGCTGCCGCAGGGGCGGAGTTGAAAAGGACGAAGAGTGACCTGCGCCGTTACGGTCGTTGGCCATCGCTGCACCTGTGACGAGGACTCTGAACAAAACCCGCATCAGCCGTCGTGGGCGGCTCCTCGCTGAGGGTCTGCCAGCCGTAAAACTTGGGGCGCAGAGGGGCTGGGCCTGGGGGCGCTTGACAGACGGACGTGGCTCCGTGGTCCAGGGCCCGCTGGGCACAGTGGACAAGGCAGGACGCGGCGTGTCTGCTGGCGAGTGTGCACACGCGCAGTTCTGTTGGTGACGCACTCCCGTGTTCGTAGTGACACGGGAGGCCCAAGGGCATGTGAAGTACACGGAACCCACCGGAGCGCGATCTGAAGTACAGCCGCCCCGCGGGGGAGGGAGGGGCCCCGCACCTCCACGTCTGTGGGAGGTGCTCACACGCCCGTGGCTGCCTGCACACAGCGCTCAGTGGGTGTGCGCGCGCCTCACGTGCAGGCTCCTAGGACCCCAGGCGCCCTCATCCTGAAGCCATTTGTCTGTGGACCCGCCTCTCTGGGTGTGTGGCACAGCTGTGCCCCCTCCTGTCGCACACACGTGTGCACACAGGTTCTCACAAACGTGTGTGCATGCCGCCAGTCCCCTCAGCTGGACTCCCTGTAGGCTGGGCTTCCGGAAGTTTCCACACACCGGCACAGCCATGCCACGGCCTGTGGAGGGTGCATGTTCACAGAGGAAGCACGGGAAGCCCAGCCATGTCCCTGGTCAGCGAGTCCTGCGCTGACCCTCGGGCCTGTGGGTGTTTCTGTCCTGCTGGCTGGGCCCCGAGGTGGGCGCAGGTGGGGGGGCTGCCCGGGCTCCTTGCGCACCTGCCGCCCCCGCCCCGATCCAGACGCCGGCCGACCCTGTCTCTGGCGTGGGTCACACAAGCTGGGCCGTGTGGCCTTTGGGAATAGGAAGCTGGTTCCCGCTGATTCCAGACAAGTCACTGGGCCACTAGGAGCCTCGGTCTCCTCCTCAGCAGGACAGAAAGGGTAAGAGTTGGGGGTGGCTGAGGGGCGCCTGACAGACGGGCCTGCAGCCTGGGGCCTGTGATCTCGCTCAGGCCCCCGGCTCGGGCAGGGATGGGGACAGGGTGTGGGAAGGCTCCAGGTGACGGTGAGGGCGCCGTGTCCGGAGCCTGCTGGAACCCGTGACCCCGGACCGCGCCTGCCCACCCACCCACCCTGGCTGTGTGTTGCTCGCCGTGCACACCTAGGGGGGCTCCCCCTGCCTTTAAAACACACATTTTTTCAAAACCGGCTCCTGCCTGGGGAGGGTGGGTTTTATTAGTGACTCCAGCAGCAGAGGGTGGGCCCTCTGACCCCATGGAGCCCGGGACCTGCTGATGGACGACTCGGGGCTTCCGTCCGCACGGCCTCAGCGTCCGCGCACCTCAGCGTCCGCGCACGGGGCTGGTTGCCTGGGAGACAGCTCTGACGGGCCCGCCACCCTTGCTTGACGAGCAAGTAGTTGTCGCCTGCTGTATGCCAGGCCGGTGGGTGGTGCGTGGGGGCAGTGAAGACCCCGTGGGACCTGCAGGCAGTGCCCCGCTCAGTTGTGTGTGCCTGAGAGCGGAGCGCAGCTGTGGGGCGTGTGAGGCCCCCGAGGACAGGCCCCCCGGGACCTGGGGGTGTGGCCTCACCCGGACACGGAGACTTCGCGGGTGTGGTTAAGGCGAGGCTCTCCCGACCAGGCCCGGCTGGCTTAGGCCCAGCCTAGATCTGAAGACCAAAGGGGAGGCACCGGGAGAGGCCACGTGAAGACAGAGGCAGAGGCTGCAGCGACGTGGCCTGGCCACCAGCCACGGGACACCTGCCACCAGCAGCTGGAGAGACCACAGGGCTCCCACCGGGACCCGTGGTGCAGGGCGTGGGCCTTGCGGCTCCCGGGCCGCGGGAGGGTCCATTGCCGCTGCTTTAGGCCCCGGGCCTGTGCAAAGTGCTCCAGCAGCCCAGGCACCGACGGGACCCACACAGGTGGCGGGTCTGCAGGCCCGCCTCTGGAGGGCCTGGCGGGCAGGCCGTCCGTCTGTCAGGGATCTCCTGTCAGGGCGTCTGGACCCACGGAAGGGAGGACCCATGGGCCGCAGGCTGCGGCAGAAGCCGGCGTCTCCGGGAGGCCGGGGCCGGGTGGACGGCGGAAACGGGGCGCCCGCCGCTGCCGGCACGGAAGATGGCTTTATGGGGGCGCGGACGGGCATTCCTCACTTTAACGGCCGTGTGTTTATTTTTATGGTTACTTCCTATTTATGGCAACAGCGCTGGCTGCCCCTGCGCGGCCAGGCCAGAGTTGCTTTCTCCCGGTGGAGTGACGCCGTGCAGCAAGACTGTGACACAGGCGCCGTGCTGGCGGGGCAGGTGTTCACTGAGCCCCTACTGTGTGCTCAGGCAGGGGGCACTCAGCCAAGGCGCGCTGGGCGGGGCGGCAGGTGGGCAGCGTGTCTGGGGCTTCGGTGAGCCAGGTGGGGGCGGTCACTGCCGGTCTGGCCCTGAGGGGTCTTGTCCCTCCCTCGGGCGTCAGGCATGAAAACGCCCTCGGACCAGGGTGGCGAGGTGGGTGCCCCGGCCGCCTGGGTGGCCACCACAGAGGGCGGGGCCGGGGGTCCTGAGAGTGCCAGGCTGCGGTCCCCTAGTCCAAGGTCGGCTGGGCGGGTTCCCCCGGAGGCTCTGGGTCCTTCCAAGCCCCTCTCTGCCACCAGCCCCCCTGGGGCTGCCACCAGCATCACCGGCCCCTCTGCCCCGGGTCCAGCGGCCTCTTCTCTCTGCGTCGCAAATCCCCACTCTTGTCTCGTGTGAGGGCGTGTCCTCGGCCCACCCACATCCAGGACCATCTCGTTTCGAGATCCCTCGTTCAATCTGCAGGGTCACTTGCTCCAAACAAGGCCGATTTGGGAGGTTCAGAATAGACTCAGCTTTGGGGATCCATGTCAGCCCGCCACGGGGGGCGAGGGAGCCTGTCCCCGAGGGCCAAGACTCCAGTCTCGCCGATTTCAGAGGACAAACTCCAGGCCCCCGAGGTCAGGTCCTGGGGCTCTCTTGGGGCCCGTGGGGCAGCAGGGCAGTGGGGCGGTGGTCTCCCGCCTCCTGGGCCCCGGCTGGGGGCTGCCCAGGGAGGCCCCCACCCCCGGGAGCCGAGGGCAAGTGCCTAAACATAAGGATTCCTGCGGAGGAAACGAGGAAGCCGGCGCGACATGGGGGTCTCGTTCGCTCGGCGCCCCCGTTCCCGCTGGCCGAGGTCGGCGCCCACTCAGCGATTTCCTGGCGTGTTTCCAACGTTCGTTCTCTTTACTCCCGATTCGCCCCCCGCGGCAGCTCACGTCGGGGAGCCTCGCACGGCTCTTCCCCACACGCGTGTGGCGGGGCCGTGGGGCAGAGCGCAAAGTCCCGGCCCTGTGCTGGCCCCCTGTGTCGCTGTGGGGGTGCGGGCAGGAAGGGGGGATAGGGAACCTACTAGAACAGGCGTGAGTGGAGAGCACCGTTAGGGCCAGGAGCTCGGGGAGCAGGTCGGGGGTCCCAGGCCCACTGCCGGCCGCCCCAGGGTCCTGCCCCTTGGCCCCTCATCGAGGCTCCGGACCCCAGGGCTGGCTGCTGGACACAGCACCCGCCTGCAGGGCAGCGCACTGACCAGGACACTCGGGGGCGGGAAGGTTCTGAGCAGCCTCACCATGCAGAGGGGGGTCTTGCTCACTTAAGGGGGGCACAGATGCTAGAGGTGACCGTGGCCAGGGCCAGGAGAGAGGGTGAGGGCTGATGGGTGCCCAGGGTGGCGCCTGAGGAGAAGGGATGGACAGAGAGCCTCTGGGAGCAGCCGGGCACGGTCTGGGCGGGGGAAGGGGGTGGGCCAGACGCACGTCCGTGCCGGATCCTCCTGCTCTGTCAGGTGAGGGTGGGCTCCCGGAGCAGCCGGCCCTCGCCCCTGTCAGGTGACACACTCCCCGGAAGTCGAAAGGGAGGAGGGTGGGGGCAGGGAGGCTTGTTTCTCCCCAGGAGGACGCCCTGGACATGTCTACGCCCAGAGGACATGGGGGGGCCGGGGTGTGGCTCTGAGAGTGGCCCAAGGTGTGTCCTGGGGTCTCCGGGAGGTGAGGGCCCCCGGGGTCCCCGAGGAAGGCCTCGGGCCCTGCTGTGCCCCGGGCTCTGTGCTCCTGTGCTCCCCAGGGGCCAGCTCATCCTGTCCTTCTTCCTGGGAGACGGACCCCAGGGCCCTGTTGTGTGACGTGGGGACTTGTGTTCTCTGTGCCTCGGTCTCCTCCCTGCACCGGGGGGGCTGTGGCAGTGGGCACCCCGGGCTGCGGGGACGGAGAAGGGAGTGGGCCTGGGAGGTACTCAGAGCAGCAGTGGGACTCGTGTGTGCGGCCGTCCTGCTGGCCTGTTGCCCTGGGGGCCATCGGCCCTGCCCAGAGCCAGTCCACGGGCGCAGGTGGTCCTGGGCCCCGCTCCTGCCCCCCGGGTGGGCTGGCGGGCTCCAGTGTGGAGCAGGAGCCTCGGTGACCGGCCCAGATGGGGGAACGGAGGCCGGGCGGGGTCTCGACTTCCCGAGGCCACGTGGGTCTCAGTTGACGGTTTTTCAGGAGGGGGCCAGTGTGGCCAAAGGCTGGCCGGCGGCTGTCCCCGCGCAGCAGGGAGTGGCCGTTTGGCTGGGGGGACGGGGGCCTGCGGAGTGGACCGATGGAGGGGCCCGGCTGGTCACTGAATTCAGAGCAATGTCTCATGGGCCCAGCTCCCCAGGTACCCATCAGCCCCCCACCCCTCCGCGCACTGTCACCAGGCAGACCCCCGCATCTGGGCCCCAGGGTGACCCAGCACACGGCGGGGGGTCCACAGGATCAGCGGGCGCAGGGGGCCTCCCTGACCTGCACTCCTGGTGGGGCCGGGCCTTCCTCCTGGTTGTCGGGCCCCCGGGGCTGCCGGGAAGCGGCGGGCGGCACACCGCAGCCTGCCTGCGTCTCCGGAGCACTGGTTGGTCCACGCAGCAGTATTTTTAGCCACTTTTGTTGGTATTTTCTCTGTCTCCTGAAGCCCTCCTTTAAAGAGCTGTGGTTTCCTAGGAGGCAGATCACGGGCAGATCCAGCGAACAGGGGCCTCCGCCCGCCCGCGAGGCGCCCGCAGCAGCCCCAGGCCCGGAAGCTGTCCTTCTCCATCCAAGCACTGACGCAGGTGTCTGTCCCCAGGCTCCGGGGACGTGCAGGGGTGACACCAGGGGGCCGGGGGCTGCCGATGGCACAGGACGTGGCAGAACTCGCCGTGTCTGACCACCAGAGACGCGGGACCAGATGGGGGCAGCCTCACGGGCCGTGTGTGAGCCTGGTGCCTCGGGGCCCCTCACGGTTCTCAGGGGGCACCTGTGTGGGCCCCCTGCCCGCCGGTCTCCGTGTGTTTTGCCTCCTCTCTGTGGGCAGTGCAGTAGTGACCACGGACAGGCGGGCAGCTCCAGCCGCTGCACCCGTGGAAACTCCATCCCGGTTGTCGCTACACTTGGGATGGGGTTGGCGGGTGGAGCCCAGCTCCCCTCCCAGAGTGTCTGTGTCCTGCCCGGAGGGTCCCCGACACCCCTGGCTGCCCACACGCACACCTCGGCTTGGTACCGTGGGGAGTCCTCTACACTGGCTACGCCCATCGGGCAAGCACAGTCCAGTGGGCCAGTCTGGAAGAAGCGTGTTCTGGACCCGGTGACCTCGCGGAGTGCTGAGCCCCAGCCTCACTGTGGACGGGGCCCCAGGTTGCAGGGAGTCGTCCTCACGCCTTCTCAGGGAGGGGGGGACTAGAGACCGCTCCAACTTCAGGGGACTCCAGGCTCCGCTGTCCCTCTGGCCCCAGGTGGGGCGTCTCCCTGTCAGTTCCAGGGGGAGCGGGCGGGGGGCACGGCTGCCTGGGCAGGGGCGTCTGCCGTGCAGGGAAGCTGCTGAGAGAGCCACACTTTGCGGATCAGCACCCGGTTGCTGACGGTGATGCAAAGCCGTCTGGGCAGAGGGGCCAGACGCTGCCCTCGGGGCCCAGCCAAGCCCCACAGGGGCCTGTGGGGGCCTCAGAGGTAGTCCCCGGGTGCTTGGGACAGGAGGGGACATGGCTGAGGGTGGGCGTCAGGCTCAGCCCTGCAGTGAGCAGCCCACCCACCGGCAAAGGCGCCCATCTCCCCAAGCCCCAGGGGCTGGTAATCAGCACCCTGTGTCTCCTGGGGCCGACCGCGGCTGTGTCGGGCCCTGGCCCTTTAAGGACCGAGATGGGCCCCAGTGACAGCTGAGTTCCGAGCCCAGGAAGTTAAACTCCTACGTGCTGCTCTGTAGCCTCTGAGCTACAACCGTCTGAGGCCCTGTCCCACGGGGCCCTGGCCACCCCTGCAGGCCGGGTCCGTGTGTCGGGACCCGGAGCATGTGGGGGAGCAGCCCGGGGCTGAGGTCAGAGGACCCAGCGTCCAGGGTCACCTGCTGCTGCTCGCTGGCCTGACCAGTCAGTGTCAGGAGCGCCCTCAGGCTGACCACTCACTGCAGACCTGGGCTGGGAAGTGAGTGCCGTCCCAGGCCACCCCTTCTCCCTCACCGTGGTGTCCGTGGCACCGACTGTGGGAGCTCGTGGGCGCCGCGCCCGGAGGAGAGCCCTCCCGCCCAGAGAAAGGCAGAGCAGAACAGCGCCTGAGCCCCTCCCGTCGCCGCTTCCTGGGCACTTGGAAGTCAGCCCTGCAGGGGACCCCCAGGGCAGGGGTGCCTGTGCAGAGAGCACCACCTGTACTCTGGACGCTGAGACACCTGCAGTGACACGCATGTCCAGGTGGCAGTGAGCTGCGTGTTCGGGGAGATGCCGTGAGGCGCGTGCGTGGGCCCAGGGCCCACCTCGGGGACCCAGACTCCAGAGGTCGGTGGTGGCCGAGTGCCATGCCCGTCGGTCCGGCAGGGTGTCCTGTGAGTGGCGGGGCTGTGAGGAGGGTCCCCACCCCAGGGCACAGGTTCGCCTGCCGGGCACTGCGGCCAGGCGTTGGCTCAGGCCCCCAAGCTGGGCACCTTCCTGTGTTTCTGTTTTGCGGGGGAGTTTGGGCTCCCCCCAGCTCGGTGATCATGAGCAGTCACTCCAGGTGATGGCCCAGGTCCTTCCCGAGCCACATGTTCCAGAAAGGCCCCGGAAGCGCAGGCCCCTCAGCATGACTGCTTGTTCCTGCATCGTGAGCAGAGAGGCCAACGGCAGTCTCCAGAAATCCCCCTGAGGCCGAGACTTGGAGCACATCAGAGCTTGGGTGGCGGCTCACAGCCGGCCACGTGTCCTTGCTGCCGACGATGCGGAGCCCCCAAAGCCTCAGGAGGGCCCCACCGTCCTTGTGTTCCAGAGGTTGCAGGCGAGGGGCTCGGGACAGCGAGGGGCTCCGGACAGTGAGCAGCAGCCTGCTCACGATGGCGGCAGCAGGCAGCCCAGGGTCCACGTAGGGGCCAAGGGAAAACGTCCTGTGCAGCCACCTTCTTCAAGGGGGACCTGACCCGGGACTGTGGCCAGTGTGGCGGCCTCCCAGTCCAGTGGCTTCACAGGACTCTGCCAGACCTGGGCTAAGCGGGTCAGGGCCCAGAGGAGACAGCAGCCCCTAAGCTTGGGCAAGGACAGAGTCCTCACGAGCCACGGTGGGAGGCTGTGAGCGTTGGGAGGAGGTGAGGTCACGGGAGGCTTCCTGGAGGCGGCGGTGTAAAAGCAGGAGGACGACAACCCAGAGCCAGCTCCGCGGGCACGTGTCCTGCCCTGCGCATCCTGGCCCACTGAGCAGGTTGGGGGGGGGCCGAGGGAGCACTGCCCTCGGGGGTGGGCGGCTGCTCGTTGCCTGACCTTCGGACTCGCCCTCTGCCCCCTGCGTGGCGACCAGCTGGGCCGTCTGACCTCCACAGGGTCCTCTGTCTCTGGCCTCCGGCCCAAGGGGACCCCAGCCCCGAGGACATGCCCAGTCCCCTGGTCCTGCTGGGGAGACCAGGGAAGTCCGCACTGTGGCTGTCCCCACAGAAGCTTGGATGGAGGCGGGCAGGACTCCCCCATTTTCTCCGGCCCCGTCACGGCCCGGGGTGGACCTGCCCCTGCCCGTGCCATTGGTCCCCGTGGCTGCGGTCGTGGGGTGTGTTGCGTTTGGAAGGTTCCACTCTCACGGGTGCACATGGCCTTGCACCATCCTTGTCACTGGAGATTTCCTGGTGGCGGTGAGGTCGAATGTCTTCCCGGCCGCTGGGAGGGGTGTCTGCCGTTTGCCTGATTTTACGTGGGGGGGTGTTTAATCTGCCGACCTGTACGGCTCTCTGTCACGCGTGTGGTTCGCGAGTGTTTCCGAGGCTCCTCTCCACGTTACTCAGGGCGGCTGTTGAGAACGGGAGTTTTTAACGTTAGTGAAGCTTGATTTACCAATTTCTCTATTTTGTGGGTCGCGCTTTTGGGGTGTTATTTAACCACTTACTGCCCCACCGAGGGTCAGGTAGGGTTTCTCCTGTGTTCTTCTAGGAGTTTCACGTTGCTGGCTTCCTCCTCACGTCCATCGTGAGCCGATCTTTGTGGGAGGCCTTGGGTCTGGCTCCAGACCCGGTTTTCCCTGGAGTCAGGAGGCCAGGCCAGCCTGGGGGTGGGGGGCAGCCCCGGGAGCCTTGGCGCCGCCTGCCCTGGGGGCAGAGGGGTGTCCCAGCTGCTACGTTCCAGCCAGAGGCACCGGCCTGTCCTGTCTGGGAGCCGGGCCGGGGGGCAGGGGAGATGCCAGCCCCGGGCCTGCAGTGGAGGCAGGGCCTGCAGTGGTCAGGGTCCGCCCTGTGTGATGTTCCAGAGTGGGGGGGGCAGCTGTCCCCCAGCCACCGTCGGTCCTCCTGGTGCTGGAGGCCGGGGAAGCCAGGCCAGGTCCGAGGGGCAGGTCCCTGGCTTCTTTCCACAGCCAGTGGCCACTGCCCCAGATGGCTCTGCCCCGACCAGCGCTTCAGGGATGTTGGGGACACGTGTCTTAGCCCAGCGTCGCTGTGTCTGCCGCAGGGTTGGGGGGTTACATGGACAGCAGGGCCCCCCACGAGCTCAGATTGGATGCCTGGTACCACCTCACCTACCGGGCAGATGGGAGGCCCTCCCCCAGAGACGAAGGTGAACCTTAGAGGGGACTCTGGCCACTGGGGAAGGGGCAGCCCGCACCTGCCAGCGCGGCCCCTCCTGCAGGAGGCAGTGACTTGGTCTGAGGAGCAGTGTGGGCGCTCGGGGGTCCGGGCCAGCCCCCTCACAGCGGGCCTCACCTCCTCTGAGCCGCAGGGCTGGAGGACAGGCCAGGCTGTGCTCGGAGTCCCCCTGGCCGCCCAGGTCTCCCTTCATCTCGTGGGCTGTCCCCAGGCCAACAGGAGCCTGCCCAGCAGCTGGCCGCAGGCTGTGCGTCCGCAGAGCGAGGCGGGCCGTGCCTTTCCCTGACCTTTTGGAAGCCAGCAACCGCAGCGTGATTGCCAGTGTTTACTCTGGGAGCCGGCCGTATTCGGCCGGCCCGGGGCTGCAGGCAGCGCCTCATTAATGGGCGAATTAACGGGGATAATTGACCGGGCGCCAGCTGGACGGGGCGAGGCCTTAGCGACGGGCCGTGCGCATGAGCTGCCTCAAGGAGAAGGCTGCGTCCCGTCTCCTTCTTCACCCTCCGTCCCGGCACAACCTGGGTAGGAGCCAGGGGGCGGGGCCGTGGCCCGGGGGCACCCCAGCACCCGGCGGAGGGGTGGGCAGGGGAGGCAGGCACCCGAGGTCGGCAGGGTCAGACGCTTGGCCCCCTTTCTTTCTCCACCTGAAACCGGGCGGCGGGGCCCCAGGACAGGCTGGGGGAGCCCTGAAGCCACCTCCCTTGCTGGTGGCCGGGGCTGAGCAGGACTGTGGCTGGACGAGGCCACCAGCCAGTCCCAGGACATACTTGCTCCCAGGCAGGGGGCCTGGGTCCCAGAGGACATGGAGCCCTGGCTTCTCCAGCCTGTGGGCCTGCCCTCCACAGGACCAAGTGGGTTCCTCAGCTTCCCTTCAGGAACATTCCAGGGAGGGCCTGGCCTCGGTCACCCTGTTCTCCCCACCACCCTCCGATGGAGGAGCTGCAGGCTGGGCCCCTCCCGAAGGTCAGGAGGTGGGGGGCTTGGGGGCGCGGAGATGTCTGCAGGGGCCGGCTCTGGGTGGCAGGTGCTGGTCGCTCTGCCCCTGGGCTCCCACCAGCGCCTCCCCTGCCCTGGCCCGCAGGCTGGGGTCTGGCCTTCACCACTGTCACGGCCTTCCCTCGGGGAGGGGCCGTCCCGGAGACCCTTCCTTACACTGGGGTAGGCAGGGCTGGCCCCACAGCCCCGGGGGCGGCTGCCGCCCCCTGGAGGCCTGGGCCGTGGAGGGACCCTTCTGCACCGTCCTGAGGCCACTGGGTCCCCTTATCGGCCTCTCACACTGTTGTGAGGAGATAATCCCGGGCCGCCCCGAACTGCTCCTGGGAGAAAGGGGGTTGGCGATGGGCAGCTGGCTCCGTGGAAGGCGCCCCGCGGCAGAGTCGGGTGTCAGGGTTTAACAGCGAATCCACTTCCGTGCAACTCAAATATTGAGACTGTGACGCGCCATCTGATCTCCCGGAGCGTTTTTTCTTCGGTTTTTAATCCCCGTGCTAAGTGTCTATTTGACTAGGGATCAAGTTAAACACCGGTCACTTAATCTGAGCACAGTGTCACAGGGAGAGTGGACACAGCTCTGATGAGGAGCGATGTCTCCCGCGGTGGCCAGAGAGGCTGGCTGTGGGTCAGGGAGGCCCCGGTCCTGTGGGGGAGGGGACGCGGGCTCCTGCTAGGGTGGGGACCCCGGCCTGTCGTGCGCCAGGGCCGGAGAGGGCGGACCCCGGGCCTGCAGCCTGGGGACAGCCCCCGTGTGGGGCGGGCCGGAGCCACAGCTGAGTGGAGTCACCACTGACTTCCGTGGGCGTCGGGGAGGGGCTGGGCGGTGCCCAGGCCAGGACACCCCCAGTGTCAGCTCCGGCAGTTTGCTCCACGCTCAGTGCTGGGGAAAGGCCCGCTCTCTCTGCTGTGGTGGCCCTTGGCTAGCTGGGCTGCGTGCAGGTGGGGGTTGCTGAGCGCGGAGGAAAAGGACCGGCCCAAACCGCCTCCAGAGACACACACAGGCCGAGTGTGCTTGTACGTACACCCGGCCTGTGCTGGGCGGCACCGGTGCCCACGGACGTGTGTAGAAGGGGAGCACCAGGTGGCCTCCAGCCAGGTTGGCAGGTGGGTTCTGCCCAGGATAGAGGTAGTGACCGCGGCGGCCTCACAGCCACGCCAGGGCTGGGCGCCTTTGCCTGCGTGGCCACAGCCAGGCCTTGCCCAGTTCTGGGAGCGCAGCGCCTGCCTGGGGCCGCTTTGGAGTCGTGACGTGACCCCCGGAGTAGGCGGAGGCCTGTGTGGGCATCGGGGGCCACCCCCCGCCCCCGCCGTCCCGGCTGAGCGGCTCCCCCGCCTCGTCCACCCTGCAGGCCCGGTCTCGTTACCATGAGTGATTTCTTTAAATAGGTTCCCACAGATTCTGCAGATTTCGTCTCCTCACAGGGGAGCACTTTAAAACCGAGCCCAGCCAGATGTGGGGCGTGGGTCGGGGGTGCCCACCCGGGGAGGCGGGACCGAGGGGCCTCCTGCCACGGTGGTGAGACCGCCCCCACTGAGTCAGCACCGCGGACAGTGCCCAGGGCGGGCGTCCGGGCGGAGCCACCCACGGAGGGGAGGCGGGGCCATGGAACTGCAGGCCACTACGGGCAGCAGGGTCACCCCCCACAGGTGGCACCAGGGCCCTGCTGTCCGGTCTGCGGTGTGACCCGCAGGGTGGTGCCCTCGCTGTGGCAGAGTTTGCATCGAGGTCGCCTTGCGAAGCACTTGCTGTTCTTGGTTAGACCGGTTGTTAGCGGGAGGGACACTCAGCTCCCCACGCCCCCCGCCTCCCCCAGGACCGAGCCCTGGGGCAGCCTCAGGTCTGGGGCAGAGACATCCAGGGAGGGAGGACCCGGCTTTGTTCCTGGTCCCGATGTCCTCATGAGTCCTCCACCAGTGCTACCGGAAACCCGCACCCTGGTCACGGCGGTGTCCTGTCTCCGAGGCAGCCCCGCGAGGCCCAGCTCCCCAGCTGCGGGTGCCTGAGCGTGGCAGGCGGGGCCGTGTGCAGGCCTGGTGGGCGCCCCAGGCCACTGGGCCTCCCCTGTCGCCAGTGCTGCCCCCCCAACCCCTGCACGCACACGCCCCAGGCGCCCCTTCTTCTAGAAGCTTCCCCAGCCGGTGGCCGCCCCACCCGCCTGCCCTCCCTCCCGGACCCTGTGCTGCTTCCACAGTGCGGCCTCCTCACTGGGGTCCCCACACACCCCGGGCCCAGGGTGGGGGCCACGGGAGGCGGAGACCCCCCCTCCGGGACCCGTGTCTTGACCCTGGCTGGCTGCGCAGGCCTGTAAGGAAGCTTCGGGCCTGGGCTCCGGGCGGGTCCCGCAGGACCCTCCTCTCCCCGCAGAGGCCCTGTCCCAGGCGGGCCCCACCCTGCCGGCGGCCCCCATGTGCCTCCCAGTCTGCACCCGGCGGTGACACCGGGGACTGCTGACCACCAGCCGCGAGTGCACCTGTCAGAGTCACTCAGGTCTGTGTTCTGTCATCCAGCCTGTCAGACCCCTGTCCTCACCCAGTGTGATTACCCGGCTTGTCTGCCGCACACGGGTATGGCGTGGTTGGAGGGCCCAGGCCCGGCCAAGCCTCCCCGGACTGACCCCTGCCCGCCCGGCGCCCACGGGGCCCTCGGTGGCCGCCCAGAGCTGCCCTCTGCTGCGCCATCTGTCGGAGCCGGACACTGTGTCCACCCGACACCCGCCAGTGCAGAAGGACACATCCGCACAGCTTGCGTTGACACTGTCATGTGGCCGCAGCCCATGTTTGGGGGTCGGGTGGGCGCCTCGAGGGGCTGGTGCCCAGGCGGAGCTTGGTTCCCTGGTCTGGCTCCGAGACTAAACGGAACATGACGAGACCTGACCCCGCACACAGCAGCCGGGCGGGCCCCTGACCCATGGCCCTACTGTCCTGGTGTCCACAGGCACTTCCTGCTGTGCCCCGTCCGAGCCCCAGTGTCACAGATCCTGGCCCTGGGGGCGCGACGTGACCCCCGGGAGCCGGCTCTGCGAGGCCTGCGGACTCGGGGCTGGGGGGTGAGTGAGGCTTCAGTGCCGCCTCCTTCCGTCCAGCTCAGCAGCGGCCTGGGGCTCGCACCCCACGGATGTGCCCAGGGCCGGGCAGACGGAGAACCCCGACCTCGGCCTGGCCCCCCCCACCTTCCCCGTGTGTCCCCACAGTGGCAGCAGACCGTCCTGCCCACCGCCGCCCCCACCACCTTGGCCTGGAGCCGCCCGGACCCTGGGGGGCCTGGCTCTGCGCCCCCCACCCCCAAGGCCCTGGTTCTTCTTCAGGACGATGGGGGATGGTCAAGCTCTGTGAGGCCAGGGTCCGGGTCTCAGCGCTCCAGGGCGGTGTGGATGGACAGAACGACTCCGTGAGGGGGAGCTTCACGGTGTCGCGTGGGGTCCCAAGGCAGACGGCCGCCCTCTGAGCCCACACACAGGTTTGGGACCCCGACTCAGGGCCGGGCTCCCCGAAGGGAGCAGCCACTCGGCAGGGCGGGTGGGGGCGTGGAAGCGGCCTTGGACCCAGTGATTCTCCTGGCCCCTGAGCGTCCCCACGGCGGGGGCGGCCGCCTGTGTGGCACCTGATTCCATCTCCAGCGGGTGGCCTGCCACCAAGCGTCTGAGGACACGGCCTCCGCCCTGCCCACCCCCACCCCTCAGCACGGACACCGGCCTCCGGGCGCCCTGGCTGCCCCTGCGCCTTTGGTGGACGGCGGGTGTGGGCATCTGTTGGCTCCCCCAGGAGGCGGGGACAATGTCCCAGACCCCGCCCACCCGGGGGCTCGGTCCCTGTGCAGGGCGGGGAGGCTGCGGAGGAGGCTGGGTCTGCAGGAGCCCCCCCAGCACCTGGCACTGAGGAGTGAAGACGAGGGGGGCCTGGAGGGGGGCGTCTGTGCCACCGCAGGAACACTGGGTGGAGGGACAGAGGGGCCCTGGTGGCATCGCAGCCGAACCCCGAGCCTTGTCAGCTGGGCATCAGCGAAGAAATGGAGGAGCACGGGCAGGTGGGGGCTCTCGGGCCGGTTTTCCCTTTGGAAAGCCGGGTGTCGCTGCCCACAGAGCTGCGTTCAGGTCCCTCCCCAGCCCGTGGGTGGGACCACGTTCGGGAATAGGGCACGGGCAGCCGTGGGCAAGGGGGCACGACCTCACCAGGGTGGACGACGAGGACCCTCCCCCACAGTGACCAGTGAGCTTGTGAGGAGCGGAGGGACCAGGGGCCTGGTGGTCTGGTCGTTTCACGCCCGGGACCCCGGGTCCGTGGGCTGTGGTCCAGAATCCCCGGCCCTGGGGATGGGGGCACGAGGCTGACAGCTGCTGGGGGACCGCCTGCCTGAGGGGTGCCCTGGACGAAGAGCCCCTCCCGGGGTCCAGCTCAGCTGGTGCCACGTGTGGGACAGGTGCTCCTCCCAGCCGGTGGGCGCCGATGCCCAAACACCGGTCTGTTAGTGCCTTCGTGGGGGAGGGGGCGCAGGGCTGGCTGTTTGCTTCGTTACTTAGCGACCAGGGCTTCCGGAGCCCCAGGGGACGGACCGCGGCTGGCCACCACCGCCAGCCCGCCCGCCCCAGGTGTCTGTGGGCGGGCAGCCGCGAGGACCAGGAATAGCAGAGCAGCCCCCTCCGCCCGCAGAGCCTCCACAGCAGCCGGGACGGCGCCCACGCAGCTGCCAGTCTGCGAGTCGGGGCCGGGCCAGCCGTCCCTCACGGTGCCACCTGCAGCCTGCGGGCCCGTCCCCGCCCAGACCCTGGGGACCCGCCGTGGGGTCTCCGGGGCTCTCACGGGAAAAGCGTCACCTCGCTGCCCCAGACACTTCCCTCCACTGTGTTCGCTTATCTCCATACTTATATCCGTGTCTCTGTGTTTTTGCCCTGTTCCCAACAATGTGTGATTTTGTGTGTGATGAGCAGGCCTGAGTCAGAATCTGCAGTCCGAGCCTGCAGGGCTGCCCCAGGGCGCCGGCCACAGGGCGAAGGAGGGGCCCCCACTGCCCCGGAGGCCCTGCCACACCGCCTGGGCGGTCCCCGTGACACCTCACGTGCCATCCACGTGCACAACACCCCGCACCCCGGGCCGGGTGTGGGTTTTCTGGGGAGAGTGGTATCTTGGGGAGCGCAGGACTGCCCCTCTGCTGGGAGACCGGCCCTGCCAGCCTTGGGAACGGCGCTCTCCTGGGGACACAGGGGCCAGTCTGGGTGAGGAAGCCAGCCGACCTCTCTGGGCGGTCATCTTCACGCTGGACGGGTCCCTTCTCTGCACTCTGGTCCCAGAGCCAGACCAAGGCCACTGGGCTCGTCCCTTCCCTCCAGGGTCCTGGGATGGCTGGGAATGGGGGGCAGGGGCAGTGCCCACGTGGGACAACCGGTGACGGGCACAAGTAGGTGGCCCGTGAGCTCCTGTGTGTGTCTGCACAGGGTCCGTGTGAGTTTTAGGAGAGCGTCCGTGTGTGCCTGTGCGTGCGTGTCTGCTCCAGCCACGTGTGCACTGTAGGAGGGCCTCTGTGTGGACGTGCGCTTGTCCACAGGGCACCCGCACGGGGCGTGAGGCCTCCGTGTGTCTGGGCCTCGGTGTGTTCGCGCCCAGGCCCCGCTGACACGGAGCTCTGCCGGCCTTGCTCGTGCCCGTCGGCCAGGAGCACGGTCTGACTTCCTGGAGGGTCCGGGAGTCTCTCTCTGCGTGCACCTCATGTGCGCCTGTGGGCGAGAGGAGACTGCAGCGGCCCCGCGTGGGGGGTCGTGGGAGGGTTCCCCCGCTCTTGGCCTGCAGGAGGCCTGTGCTGGCTCCCCCACCCTCACCGGCGTGGATGTGGGGACCCTGGGCCCAGCGGGGGCTCAGACCTGCACTGGGGGCTGCCCGGGGGCCCTGCACCACCACGTGGCCTTTTATTTCCTGGTGACGGCGACGAGGCCACATTTCATTTCCTGTCCGCCCTGGCAGGGCCGTGAGCAAACGCTACCCCGTGTCAAAGTGGGGCTCGCCGGCCCGGTCGGCTGTGCGGCTGCTGCAGGGCGAGTCCCCGGCAGGATGGTCCCAGCTGCCGAGGACGGCGGCCTCCTCGGGCCCCTCTGTGGGTCGGGCTCTGGGCGGGCGTCCGGCTGCAGGGCCAGGTGGCAGTGGCTTGTCCCAGGGCCCGGTCACTCAGCCCACACCCGCGCCTCTCTTGCAGGTCAGCTGGCCGCCGGCACCTGTGAGATTGTGACCCTGGACCGTGACAGCAGCCAGCCCCGGAGAACAATCGCCCGGCAGACGGCTCGCTGCGCGTGCAGGAGGGGGCAGATCGCGGGCACCACCCGGGCCCGGCCCGCCTGCGTGGACGGTGAGAGCCTGGGGACCCCACCACAGGATGCTCTGTGGGTCGTGACAGCCCCTGGGGGTGTGGCGTCCAGGGTGGTAGGGAGCCGGGTCCCCGGTGAGCTGCAGCTCGTGGTGCCGCCGTGGGCAGAGGGGAGCTCGGGGCGTGCCTCCTGGAGGGCAGGCCGGGCTGGGGGCGGTGTGTCCATCACACGTCACCTCTGGCTTGTCGCCGTGCGGTGTGACCGGCGTCAGGCACTCGCAGGCCGTGAGGACAGGCTGCCCAGCCAGTGCGATGGGAGGGCCCGGGCAACCTCCCGCAGGGCCACGGGGGCGGGACCCCCTGGTGGGAGATGCACAGGGGACGGCCTTGCTGTGTTCACATTCGCTGTGCGTGTTCGGGGCGGGGCCTCAGACCTGCTGGTGGGAGCAGAGTCACGAGCGGTCTGAAGGGGGAAGGGCGGCCCTGCCTCCCCTGCCCAGGCCTGACGGGGGTCTGTGCACCAAGTACGGGCACTCGGGTCCCTCGGGTGCCGGGCTCCGGGCTGGCTGCACACCCCTCGGAAACACACCCGTAGTGCGGTCACTGTCACCGTGGGGAAGTGCTGGCGGCCTGGGTGGGGTGAGAAAGGCCCCCCGGGAAGGGATCAGCTGAGCCCTAGGTGACCACGGGAGTGGGGACTCACAGACCAGGGACCTTGCCGGTGTCATGGCTGAGCCGGTCCTCGGGCTGTCCAGGGATGTGGCTGTGCTGGGCACTCAGGCCCTGGGCCTCCCCGGGAAGGGAGGGGAAGAGATCGGGGAGGGGGAGACCAGGGCTTCCGCTGGAGTGAACGGGCCGCCAGGGGCCCTGTGTACCAGGGGCCCAGCAGCAGGCTGCGCCCACAGAGCCGGGGTGACCGCCAGTGGTCTGGGAGCCAAGGGGACTCACAGGCCCAGCCTCTGCTTCCCCGAGGTCCCCACGGCCAGGTGCCGCCACCTTGTGCTGCCAGCCCTGAAGGGCTCTGGGGACATCGGGGTCACTCAGGAGACCGTGGACAGAGGCTGAGCCTGCCGTGGGGGCCACACGTCCCTGTGGCTGGGTTTGTGTTCTTTTTCTTTTTCTTTGATGAGATCCATCGAGGTCACATTGACCCCTAACACAGTGGGAAGGTCAGACGTGCCAGACGTCTGTCCCCTCCGCAGTGCGCTCGCCCACCCAGGTCTACTGTCCTCCCAAACCTGGTGCGGCCACCACGGAGCTGGCATTGCTTCTAGGCAAACGTCACCTGTCCTCATTAAAAATCTTCCTGCCGCACCTGTTAACCAGCACCCCACGGGAGGTGTGCGACCCTGCAGCCCGAGTGCGGCCCACGCCCTCCTCCGGACACCAGTGCCCACTCTGCCCACCCAGTTTCACGGCCAGCGTGGGCCCAGGGGGCGGCGATCTCGGCTCCTGGCCAACGGGATCGGTTCTCGCCACCTCGTGCCGAAGCTCTGCTCCCGTAACGGTGCCGGCTCACAGGTGGGACGCTGTTGCTGAGCCGATCGATTCTTCCCCCGCCGGGGGGGAGAGGCGTGCGCAGGCCGGCGCCCGGAGCCTGCCCCTTCCCTTCCTCTGTCCTCGCTAGCTCCCGCAGCCCACGGGAGGGGGGTCACTGTTGATGACTAATTGAATCCGGGTCTGCACGTCTGAAACCAGGGCCCCTCCCCTCTCCCCGGAGCCGGCCAGCGCCCCAGGAGCTGGGGCCCAGGGACCCAAATTAAAGCCCGGCCATTTTCAAGGGAGGCCAGACAAATGAGTCAGCTCGCGGTTTTTGCACAGTGGGCACTTTCCGGGCCGCCACCTAATTTAATTTTTGCTTTTCTGTTGTGTTGTGCTGTGTGCATAATAAGTCCCCTTGTATGTGGGCCGTGTCTGCTAAAGAGCAGGCCAGGCCCACGCCGGGTGGGGCGGGAGCTCGGGTGGGCGGTTCACGCTGACCCCACTGCGCTCGGTAAATGCGTGAGCTTGGAAGATGGGGCGCAGCTGCCTCTGTGTTCGGCTTGTTGCTCATTCATTAGCTGACTCGCTTGTTCGTTAGTTTCAATAAGATGCACACCCTCCAGTGCAGGGACGGCAGGAGGGAGACTGGTCCCTAAAATACTTGGTCCGGCCCGCAGGTGGGGCCGTGGGGCTGGGCCACCTCTCAGGGCAGGGGCGCGGGACCCCAGGGTGCACCAGGGTCTTCCTGCCCCAGACCGGCAGAGCTGCAGGTCTCAGGGGGCAGCGTCTCAGCGGGGTGTTGAGGGATGAAGAGGAGCTCGCCGGGAGGGCTTCTCTTCCTGAAAGGAGGGGCTGGAGGTGGGAGGGGACTCCTGGCCTGTCCCCGAGCCCCAAGCATTTCCGGGTGTGCTGTTCCCCAGAAGTGCACCGTGTCTGTGTGCGCCAGCTTGGCGCTGTTCCAACTTGGACACCATCGGGAACAAAGGTCTCCGCCCCGCCTGCCCCCTCCCCCTGTGAGGAAAGGGCTCTGCCCTGGTGGGCGGGGAGAGGAGAGGAGAGGAGAGGGGGCGGCACCCGTTTGGTCAGCACTTGGGAGAGCGCGCATTTGCCTGTGTTCGGGAGCACGGACACATCCCAGATGCCGCCGTGTGGCCTCCGCTCTGACCTGTGGGCAAGACCGTGCCGAACTCGACCTCCCTGCAGGGGTGTCCCCACTCTGCTCTCGGGGAGACCTGTCCCAGGTGGGCTGTGGCCAGCCGTGTCCAGGTGCGAGAATCATCGTGAGATTTTCAGAAATCCTGGGAGCTCGTTGTTAGATGTGGCTGTTACCGGAAGTTAAGTGACGTGAACTTGGCTGTCAACAAATGACACTAAGGACAGAGGTGCCACCTGAAGACCCAGGGAGACGAGAGGCAGCTCAGCCCGAGTCAGCGGAGGGAAGCGTTAGAAGGAAATCACAGACCTGGAGCCCGGACACCCACCAGCGGCCACCGAACCAACGGCCGGCTCCCGGGCACGTGGAGTGAGCGAGGTTTTAGCTGCACCGGTGGCGGGGGCGTCCTCTGACCCCGGAGTGAGAGAGAGGGCCCCCCTCTTTTATTACCTGCTCTTCAGAAATGGAGACGGTTAAGAGGGACCCTGCGCACACCCGTGCCAGCGAACTGGGTGACTCAGGTGGCCTGGACGCGCCCCCACAGGCCCACACAGTGGCTCAGGACAGAACGGAAGGTCTGACTAGTCCCGGGAGCAGAGTGACGCAGTAACCGCTCAGCCAGAAGAGCCCGGGACCAGGCAGCCCCGTGGAGAACCCTGCCCGGCTTAAAGAGGCACGAACGCCAGTTCTCAAGTTCTTCCCAACAAGAAGAAGAGGAGGAGGCACTTTCTAACCCGTGCCACGGGCTGGCGTCCCCCCAATACCGAGACCCTTAGACACGGCAGCACACGGAAACCGCACGTCTGAGGGCAGAGACCAGACCCTCCAGGAGACACCAGCGGTCGAAGCCAGTCACGGATGCGCCAGGTCGCTCGGCACGACCAAGTGTGTTTGGTCTCCAGGGGACACGGCGGGAGCCGACACACGGAAGCCAACGCAGACCAGAGCGACTGAACGCAGGACGGGTTCCCGTCATCACCTCCATAGCTGCAGAGTAAACCGTTCACGGAGCCCAACACGTTTTCCCGATCAAAACTCGGCCAACGAGGGCCAACAGTGTGGCGGGGGGTCTGTGGACACATCAGACCACGTCGCACTCGGTGGGAGGACCGGTGCCTCCACCCGGAGACCGGGAACGGGCGACCTGCACCCCACGCTGCCACCCGCGTGGCCCTGGGGGTCAGGACGGAGCAGCGGGCGGAAAGCGAGTCACGGTGACCCTGATGGGAAAGGGGACGACGACCGCCCCACAGACGGTGTGACCGGCGGTGCTGAGCGTCTAAGGGAACCCGCGCCCTCAGAACCCTAATGGAGGAGCTTGGAGGGGCCGCGGGGTGCACAATCAAGACGCAAAACCAGTCGCATTTCCCTACAGGGGTCGAAAATGATCTCAAGGAAGTGATTCCATGGACAGTAGCCTCAGAAGGAAGAATGCACGCCTGGAAAACTGAACAGAAAAAATGTTGGATTTGCCCCGGCTGGTGTGGCTCAGTGGATTGAGCACCAGCCTGTGAACCAAAGGGTTGCAGGTTCCATTCCCAGTCAGGGCATGTCCGTGTTTCTCTCCCTCTCCTTCTCCCTCCCTTCCCCTCTCTCTGAAACTGAATACATAAAATTTTAAAAAAGAGAAAGAAACCTCAGACTTGTGCATGGAGCGGAGCCGGGGCGGAGTCAGCCCGAGAGCCCTCCCCGGCCCGGCTGGAGGCCGTCTCGCTGCCACACCAGGGCCCCCCAGCCAGCCCGGGGGCCGGAGGGCGGGACCACCTGGATCCTCCGGAGCCTCCAGGACACAGACCCAGTGCCGGGGCCGTGACCGGTGCCCGGGGGCCGTCGGTCACTGAGTCCTGACGCCTGTGTGACACCTGGCGAGGCCGCACTGCCAGAGCCGGTGGCTCTGGGCGCGGGGCACCCCGCAGCTCCTGTCCTCGAGCAGGGCCATCCGGGTTCTTGACAGTCACCGCAAGTGTCCAGGACGCGCTGTGCTAATAACACCACCCCCCTCCTCTCTCACCTTTTAATCAGCTGCTGAGAGTCATCAGCCTGCACGAGGGGAGACGTGGGGGAGCCGGCTCTCAGGGAACTCTCGCCAGGACACCGGGAGCCGATGCGGCCCAGCGGGGGGCGGGGCCCTGATTGCGACGACTCTGCTCTGGGGGGGGGGAGCGGGGGTCTTGCACTGATGGCCACATCCAGGGGCCTCTCCGGCTGCTCTGCCCCCGTAGCTTAGGGACATCACAGGTGTCCCCCTTGGGGGCGGTGAGACCCGTCACACCGGGCCCCTCCCTCGGAGAGCCCCGAGTCTGCTCGGGAGGACGGGGGCCGGACAGAGGCTGGACTTCCTGCCGAGCCGTGGCCTCTGGGAGGGACGCCAGAGCGCACCCGGCCGCGAGCCCCGCCCCTCTGGGCGGGGTCTGGATGCAGGTGTTTCTAACGGCCGCCCCCCAGCCCAGCGAAGCCCCAGCGGACACCTGGCCACAGTCACCGTAAACAGGGTCCTCCCTGGAGGCCTCACACGGATCAGTCACTGTGTTTTCACCAACAGCCTCCGAGGGATGCGGCGTCATCACGGAACACTGGTTGGAAGTGGGGAGCCAGGCCCCATTTTAATGACCCGAGGGATGGTTGGTCCCCAGCAGGGGACCAGAGCGCAGGGCCCCAGGGTCTCAGTTCCACAGAGCGCGTCGCTGGCCCAGGCCAGCAACAGTGGTACAAGGTGAGAGAGGACCTGGCCTTCCCCCTCAGGGGGTGCCCCGGAGGACAAGGCAAGGGTCCCAGCGGTGGTCTGGGGTGGGGGCTGTGCAGGAAGCTGCAGACCAGAGCTCACAGGCTGGCGGGGAGACAGGTGACTCAAGCCGTGCTGTCCAAGGAGGGCTGCTTGGAGGAGGCGGTGCCGGCACCCCTCTCAGGCCCAGGTTGTCAGGAGCAAGTGGGCCTGCCAGGCAGGGAGTCCGGGAACTTGCCGGTCCCCGGGCAGAGTCTCTGAGAGCCGAGCAGTCGGCGGCACAGCACGCTCAGCCCTGTGAGAGGCTCCCCCTCCTGGGGAAGGTGCCCACAGAGCATGGGACCCCGGCCGTGTCCCCACCTGTCTTCTGTCTGCGCTGTCACCCAAGCACACGCCCGTGCAGGCAGGCTCGCACCAGCACACGGCCTCGGTCTGTGGCAGGCTCTGCGTGCCACGGTGCGGCACGGGGCCCTGCCTGGGTCCCCAGGGCGACCGCGTGGCAAGAGAAGAGCCCGGCAGACCCACGCCATGCCGCCCGCTCCCAGGCTGAGTCCCAGACGAGGGCCCAGGAAGCTGGATGCCACGGGTCCCGTCCTCTTGACAGGTGCGACCCCGCTTCCTGGAGAGTCAGCTCGGGGGACGCAGACGGGCCCAGGCGCAGGGGGCCTGGCCGGGCAGTGGGTGTGGGGTGGGGTCTCCGACCTGGCTCTTAACTCGGGGCCCCCCTGGGAAGGGGCGCAGAGATGGCGGGGCACCGCACTCTCCTCCTCGTGACCCAGGGGCCCGGCTCCTGTCCCGGGCGTGTGTGGGGCACCCCCAGCCCTTGGTGGTGAGGGGCTTCGCCGAGGGGCGGGCGCCAGGCCCAAGCCCAGACCTGCGGGGCTCCCGCCGGCGTCTGCCCCTCCGCTAACAGGCTGTTCTTTGATGCGCACGGAGCCTCGTGCCGTCTTTGATGTCATTCGAGATTTCCGGCGACATCAGACAGTGTTCTGAGAGCAGATCAAAGCTGAGGGAACCGGGGCGAAACAATGTTATTCTGACCTTGGCAGACGCTTTGATCGTGGATGTGGGGCGATGGGGAGTGTGGCCCCCCACACCCTCCGGGCTCCTGGCGGGGACAGGAGGACGGCTCTGCCCACTCGCGGGGCCCACGGGACACGTAGCCCCTTCCTGTCCCTTTGCCCGCACGGCCTCCAGGGGCTGGCGAGGCTGGGGCCCCAGAGGAGTCGGGAGCAGGTCCCTGAGCCTGACGGGCTCCACAGGCCGCTGGCACAGGGACCGATTCCCATGTGCTAGGAGCCTGGGTGGCATCCGACAGCTTTTCCAGAAAGATCTCCGCTGCTCTCTGGACACTGAGTTCCGGGCAGCAAGAGAGGAGGCTGGGAGAGGTCAGGCAGGTGACCAAAGCAGCAGGGACGGGGGACGAGCAGTTCTGGAGGCTGGAGGGTGGGTCTGGTCATGGGCGACGAGGACCCGTGACAGGAAAGACCCGAGGGTGTGTGCTCACCTGTGGGCCAGGGTGCAGGTGCCTGCGAGGTCAGGCAGGTGCCCGGGGCCGGGAGGCAGCCCTGGCTGGGGGTGAAAGTGGGTGCGGTCGGCCAGGAGAGAGGAGAGGGCAGCTGAGGGCACAGGGCAGGGCTCCAGGGTGGGACCGCCGCTCGGAGCCGGGTGGCCGCAGCGTCCGAGTCTGTCTGGCAGGCGGAGTGGGGACAGCAGAGGCCCCCAGGGCCGGGAGTGAGAGGTGAGTCCGGCTACCGACGTAACTCCTTGGGGCCGGTGGCGGCGGGCGGCCGGGGCTCACGCAGGAGGGACCTCTGGCGGATGGGAGACGAGAGGTGGCCGTGTCCCCGCCGAGCCTAAGGCGTGAGGAGGAGCCACGGGACCTGGGTGGGGGGGACCCTGGGGGCCCTTCCGGAGTCGGGGCCACGGGACAAGGGCGGCTTTTGGGGTCAGCGAGAAGGGACCCTGCGCGAGCCTGGGCTGTTTTCGTTTGGCTGTTACTGCTTGTTGTTTCGAGAGTCTCTGGCTCACAGTCCAGCTGGCGGATTTCACAGTTTCCTTGTGACGGGAAGGGCGAGACTCGCGCTCTGAGTCCGTAAACTCCAGAGAAGCGTGCCGCGCCCGGAGGTGGGGATGGAGGCCCCGCCTGGCGTCAGTCACCCTGAGGGTCCTGTGCCTGCCCGAGTGACCCAACCAGCCACCTCCCCTGCCCTGTGCTCGTCTCACCAAGGGTTGACTTGTGACAGTAAGAGGGACAGACCTGTGCAAAGCGTGAGCTGCGGAATCTGGCCCAGAGGCCTCAGCATTTCCCCAGGCAACTCCGGCTCCACCGCCTCCTGGTGGCAGCACGCCAGAATTGCAGGCGCGTTTTGTAAAGGGCTGGATCTCCTTTGAGTGCAATGCTGAAGCCGGCCTCAAAGACGCGGCCGACACCTTGGCTGAAAAACCCAAAGAGCAGGTGGTCGCGTCTCATGAAACGTTCCTCTCACATCGGCCAGCGCCGGGGACCCTGCAGTCGCACGGACTCTCAGAAATGCTCACGCATACGTGTTCGGAGAAGATCTCGGAACCCTGCGTGGGACGTAGAGATGCAGACTAGGTTTGCTTCTCCTTTAAAAAGTCGACCTGCAGCCTTCACACACCCAGACGGTGAGGGCCGGCCTGCTCGGTGTCCCGCGTCCCGACTTCCGTCCCGACAGATCTGCCTGTTCCGGGACTTCGCAGAAATGGGGCCAGGCAGCACTAGCCTTGGCTCCTGGCGACTTCCGCTTGCGTCCGTGAGGTTAGCAATCTAGCGTGTAGTGGATTCTGTTACTTTTATCGCTGTGCAGAGCTCACCGTACGGTTGTAGCACAGTTTGTCCGTCCTACAAAAGATGGGCATTTCGGTTACTTTGAATTTCTAGTCACTGAGTGCAGCGGCCGTGCATGCATTCAGGTGCGAGTTTGGGTAGACGTTTGCACTCGTTTGCCACAGGCTTGTCCCCGGAAGGGGTGGGGTGCGAGTCAGCTGCCAGAGTGTTCCTCAAAGCAGTCGTACGGTTGAACCTGCTGCCAGCAGGGTTGGAAGGTTCCCCCTGCTCCGAGTCCTCGTCAGCACTTGTTATTGTCAGGCTTTTTACCTTAGCCACCCTACTGGGTGCACGCTGCCGTTTTCCTGCAGTGCCGACCTGTGCTTCTCTGCTGGGTAGTGAGGCTGCACCTGACCCCACAGGCTCTGGGTCAGCAGGACAGCATCTTCTGCGAGGTGTCTGTTCCAGTCTTCTGCCCACTTTTGTGGGGCTCTTTGTCGGCCTTTTAAATGGTTAGCAGGAGCTCTTTCTGGTTGGTGCCTCTGACCTCCGAGCCGGCTCCCTTGTCCTGCTCACTCACACCTCCTCCCAGCCTGGCTTTTTCATTTCCTTATGGGTGTGTGTGATCGGATGAACAGAAATCAGAACTTCTTACCTTTCGCTACGCTTGACTTTGTCCATCTTTTCTTCTTACATTTCGGGTTTTGTGTCCCATTCAAGACGTGGAATTTCACCCCAAGGTCACAGGGATGTCTCCGTGCTGTCCCCGCACTGCGGCAATCTGTCTGTGATCCGCTTCTGTGATCGATGTTGCACGTGGCGCTAGACTGATCTCCCTGCGTTTTTTCCTCCCCACGTGGGAACCTGACAGACCCAGCGTCGGTGAGGGAGGCCTGGCCTTGTTCACTCCCTGTGACTTTGGGTAAAGGACACGTTTTTGAGGCAGAATGGAAGAGATGGGCCTCGCTTCGGACACGTGGCCCCTGCCCATCTCATCGTCCCCTGGCGTCCCAGCAGCCGAGAGCTCAGCAGCCATCCCGCACGGGGTCCTGTGGCCGCTGCGCCCCTCCCCCGCCCGCGTGCTGAAGAACTCACAGAACCTTTCTCTCCTGCTTCCTTCCACCCACACCAGCTGCATGGACATCTCGGGATGGGGTCCGTAGTGAGGAAGGAACGGATGTTCCCCTGTCCCTGCTGTCCCCCACGCTGTGTCCAGCCCAGGTCTGGTGGTCTTCGTAGCGGATGGTCTGGGATGGCTCAGGAGGGGGCCGTGCAGGGTGGGGGTGCTGTCGTGCCCGCCCCCAGCGCCCACGTCACTGGGCTTTTGCACAGAAGTGACCAGGCTCAGGCTGCGAGCCCAGGTCCAGGCAGCCCTCTGCTGGAGCCGGCCTCTCGCTCCATGCAGTGAGTCGGGCCTGGGAGACGGGGCCCCAGGCTCTGTCTGTGCCCTAGACCTGGCCGGCTGTCAGCCTGCCTGAGTCCCACAGACGCGAAGGTGGCATTTCAGAGCGCAGTGCAGGGCTCGGTTCTAGGTCGCTGAAATTCCCTCGGAGGGCTGGGCTCTAGGGTCCCCTCGCGACCTCACTGTGGGCCGTGCAGGGCTCCGGGGCAGGTGCCCATGGCCCCCGTAATAGACGCCCGTCGATCTGTGCACTTTTCAGGTTGCCCGTCCTTAATGGTGGTTTTCTACCAAATAAACGCAGTCCTCAGATGGAGGGTGTCTTTCCTCTGACGAGGTGTCCCACGGGCATTTATCCGGCAGCGCCCCCAGGACGGCTGGCACTCGCCAGGCAGGCTTGGCACGGTTAAGTCACGGTTAAGTCACCTTGACACCCAGGAGGAGCAGAAGCTCAGGGAAGCCGGCGCTCCCTCCGAGTCAGCGCCATCCAGCGGAGCGGCCCCCCGACGGCTCCCTTGGGAGCAGGAGGCGCAGAGGAGCCTCCAGCGTCACGGATGGCGGCCTCCCCTCCCCCGGACTGCGGGGCCCACCTGCTGCAGATGGGGAGCCCAGGACCCCAGGCATTTAGACAGCTTGCCTCCCTCCCCCGATCCAGGTGTCTCTGACCTCCGGGTGCTCCACTGAGAAACACAGGAATGTGCAGCTGGTGGGTTACCTGTGGCCTGGGGCGGCCTCCACGCTTGTGGTGGGGGGGGCGGGGCGTCAGAACACGCCCCTGGCCCCCTCTGTCAGCAGCACTCAGCCCTGCGGACCCGGGAGCTCCGGGCCTCCCGCATCAGCTCCAGCAGCCGCATCAGCTCCAGCAGCCGCATCAGCACCGAGCATGCTCCGTGGGGCCCCTGTGTGCGCGGTGGTGAGTCTGCAGCAGGCCAGGCCCCAGCAGGCAGGCGCGTCCGAGACTCACCGGCCGTCCTGCAGCCTGAGACCCACACTGCAGCCCCCAAACAGCTCCCCCATGGAGCACCTGGGAGCGTGCCTCGCCTGCGTCTCTGTCTTAGAGTCCAGAGCCCAGGTTTTCAGGAAAAGACAGAGGCTGCCTCGGCCTAAGACCCAACAGACCCCCAGCGCCTGGGGGCAGTCCAGGCCGTGCACCCAGTCACCCGGCTTCTGTCGTGAGTCTTGCCCTTAGTAACTGTGTGTCTGGGAAGCAGCCCCTTAACCCCTCCGAGCCTCGGCTTTCTCATCTGTGAAGTGGGTGTGAGCCTGCTCCCGGGACCGTCAGTAAGTGCTAGGTTTCATCATGTTCACCAGTCTCAGCTCACGGGACACCCCCGTCCGTAAACACCCCTCTGCCGGGCCTGGGCTGCCAGCACCCCTCATTCTCGGCTTGCATTTTGGCTCCTGGTCATTGGGCCCTCCCTGAGGGACGGTGGGGGTGGGGCCTGGTGGGGAATCCTGTCTGCTTTCTAGGCCGGCACGTGACGTGACACCCCTTTAGAACTAGCACTGAATGTCAAGTGTCCGGTTATCAGCAGTGGGTGACTTGGACGGCAGAGAGATACAGTGTGAAAAAGAAAATGGAAATATACTCTTCACACCCCAAGAAAACTGCTATTAGCTCTTTTGGAAGTTTTGATTTCCCTCCAATGTCTCAGAAAACTATAGTAAAAAACCCAAGAGATTGCCCATGTCGCTGGAAGTCGGGCAGACGTCCCCCAGAGCCTGGCGTGCGTTGCGGGGTATCCGGGCTGCTCCTTCTGGCACCGCACACCCCGCTCCCCCCGACGGCGTGTGTCTGGCCGTCCCCAGGCAGGGCCTCCCACCAGACTTCCTCTCCGACTCTGGGTTTGGAGGCCGGGCTGCGTAGACACCCTGTGGGCAGATGGGAGGGTCCCACTTGCAATCCGCTCCCCCAACCCCCACCGTTGCCTGTGCGCCCAGCGGCCCTCACGGCGCCCGGGCGTCTGCGACTCCCGTGGAGACTGGGGTGCTGTGGGCCAGGGGCTCCTGGGTGCTGTGGGACAGAGCCCCCACCTGCCCCTGGCGCCCTGTCCGGGGAGGTGTGGCCCCTTTGGGTTTGGGATGGGGTCTGAAGCCCTCGAGGGCGTGGCCTGTGCACGGCCCCCGCCCTGGCTCTGCTCTCACCCCCCACTCCTGAGGGCTCCGTGCCTCCCGGAGGCCCCCTCGCAGCTCGCTGTCCGTGAGCCGCATCCCTCTGACCGGCTCTGAGGACGCGTGTCCTTTGTAAAACGCTGACCGGCGGCTGCACACATTTGTCTCTGCCTCCCCTGCGGTCCATCCGCCTCTGCTCCTCTCTGCCGCCTTCCCTCCCAGCCCACCCGGCCGTTCCTGCCTCTTTCTGAGCCAGGAGAACTGGGCTGGTGAGCAGGTGGGTGCTGGGGGCCTCTGAGTCAGAGGGCCCGCGCAGGGGAGCCCTCAGGAGTCGGGGAGCAGCTGGGAAGCGGGGCCTCGTTCTGCCACGCTCCCTCTGCCGTAGGCAGAGCTGCATGTGTGGGGGAGACAGGAGCCGAGTGCGGAGCTCAGGCCCCGATGACGCCCGTTTGGAGCCTTGGTCCCACAGTTGTGCTCTGCCCCCTACACGCCTGCCGGTCATTTAAGGACACGGGTCCCAGCCGGGGGCTCCGCAGGTACCGGGCAGGGGGCGTGGCAGGGCTCACCCATGGGTGGCCTTGGCCAGGACAGGCTGCATCCTTGGCCTTTGTCACTGCCCATCACAGGGACGTGCACCCAGGGGGCAGGAGAGCCTGGAGCATGGGCAAGGCAGCGTCCCCAGGGGGACAGGCACCCCAGGCCCGGTACTGGCCCCCAGCTTCCACGAGGCCCCGTGAGTTTCCATCCATGCACCTGGTGTTGGGAACGTGCTCCCCCCGTGTAGGAACTGTGGGGGCACAGCCAGGACCCCGAAGCCCACCATCACCTCTGGCCCCGGAGCTCCAGAGCTAGGCAGCCCCCACCCCATCAGGGCACCTACCCGCCCCTCCCCGCCCTGAAATTAGGGGGCGCCCCCGCAACCCCTCGTCCTGAGAAAGGCTGCAGGAGGGCCCGCCCTCCCCTCGGCTGGTGGGTAGCGGCCCGAGGCAGGTGCAGTGGGGGGCCTGTGTGCCCCTCACTGGCTCACCCACCCCATTCTCCTTCCTCTGGGCCTGCGTGTGGGCCCGTGGAGCTGAGAGCAGGTACTTTCTCACTTTCGCGGGTTTGCCGACGACCAGCCCTGCCTCGGAGGTTCCTTTATTCCCACAGAGCTCCACAGGGGCGTTCCCGACTGACAGGTGCCGCCCCAGCACCCCCATTCCGTGGGGGGGGGGCATACAGGACACTTATGGGCGAGGCCTGGGAGGGTCACGGGGCAGACACTGCAGCCAGGGTGTCAAAGTCATTGTCACAGGGGCCACATCAGCGTCTCGGTTGCCTTCGAAGGGCTGAATGTCACTTTAGGACTGTGTACAGGTAACTCCTCCTTAACAGCTAAGGGAGAGCTCAGTGCTGCTGCCGGGTGGAAACCTGGGGCCAGGATAAAACAGCCGGACTCGGCCCTCGGGCCCTGGTCTGCCGCCTGTGTCCTAAAGGGACACAGATCGTGGGGGACCCAGACTTCCCAAGTTCATGCACAAATCCGGGTGTTAATGGGCCTCACACATTGGAGGGCACCCCAGGGACACCGCAGGGGCCCCCGGCCAGAAGAAGGTCCGAGAGCGGCCTCTGTGTGGGGAGGAAGGGCCAGACCCGCCTTGCAAGGGGTGGGAAGCACGTCGGGGACAAGGACGCAGGTGGGGAGGCGGGAGATGGGACCTGTGGGCGTGGGCAGTGCGGTCTCGGTCCCACAGCGGGACGAGGGCTGCTGCTCGTAGGAAAGAATCTCCGAGGACCGTCACGACACAGGGACAGCATGTGGGGCCGGATCAAAACCGGAAATTACTGGGGTGGGAGCCAAGGGCAGGTTTGCGCCTCCTGGTGACGTAGGGCCCAGGGGGACACGCGGAGGGCCCCCAGAGGGTGAGCTGCTTGTCGCCGAGACCAACCGCACAAGCGTCAGGCTCTGTGTGCCCCGCAGTCTGCCCCTCCTCAGGCCGGCCCGGGCCACACCCCAGTGCCTCAGTTTCTCCCTTGTTGGTGGGAGACAGCAAGGTCCCTGGGAGTCACCGAGGCCACTGCTGCCGGCCGGTTGGCAGCTCGCCTTCGCCCCAAGAGTGAGCTGAGGTCCAGCCGCCCCGTGCTCTTGGCCACTGCGACAGAGACGCCTTTTTCAGAGTCCGAGACAGAACATGTGCGAGGCTCTCGGGTCTGGAAGGGGCGGCATTCCGCTTCCGGCCGACCCAGCACGTTGTGGCGTGCGTCCCGACCCAGCCCGCCTCTCATTCCCGGGCTGACCCCAGCCTGTGTCGGCTTGGGGATCGGGGGCAGTTCCTGGTCGTGGATTCCAGGCGGCCTCGCTCATCGTTTAGCCCACTGTCCTGGGGCCTGTGCTGGTCACTCCCGAGTGGGGGACACAGAACACGGAGTGGGGACGTGCCCTGCGTCAGGCTGCTCCGCACGTCCCCCGGTGCCCTGACTTACGTAGTCTGAGCAACAGCTGCTGTTGCCAGCTTCATCGGGTTGGGGAATGGACGCGGCTCTCCTGGTGCGGCAGTGACCTTGGACAGGCAGAGAGGTCAACTGGAGAAAGTCCTCCAGGAGCCCCTGGGACCTCTGGTTCTGTGAGTGCTGGACGGTCCTGCGTCTCTTAACGGCGATCCAAGCCCCCCTCCCCACCGGCCTGCCCCGCCCTTCACCCCGGGACAGGTGCACACAGGTTGCTTCTTCATGGCTCCTTTCAGCGCCCGGGGCCGGTTTCCTCTGCGGCAGCCTGCGGGCGGGCCTCCCTGGGGGCTGCGGGAGAGGCTCGGAGGGGGCCGGGGCCCATGCCTGGTCTTCCATACTCGGGCCTCAGAAGGGAGCCTGCCGGGCCCGATGCAGTCGGCCTGCTCAGCCTCCCCCGCCCGTCCCTCCTCCTGAAGCTGCTGCAGGCAGGTCAAGGGCAGGGGTCCCGAGCTGCTCCTCGGCCCTTCCCAGGAGGCAAGACCCTGTCTGAGGCTCCCAGCATCTCTGACCAGTGAGGGGTGAAGGCCGGCTCGGGGTTTCCTGGTGCCAGACACCCCAAAGGTTTGGGTGGGAGGTGGGCAGGTGGGTGGGTGCGGGCATGGTAGCCGTGTGGATGGATAGGTGGGTAATTGGGGAGCGGAGTGGTGGCTGGATGGACAAATGGATGGACAGACAGACAGTGGCATAGATGGACAAAGGATGTCTTTTAAACTTGTCCCGGGCCCCCCAGTGAGGCCCTCCGTGACAGGATGGGGCTGCGGCTCACAGGGCGCAGGTGTGTGTGGGCGGGTGCGTGGCTCCCCAGGGGAAGCACTGGGTGTGCCGGGTGCTCTTTGAAGTGACTCCCCCTTGGGACGGAGCCCCTTTTCTGGGGACTGACCACAGCCCAGCTCCCGCCTCCCTCTGGGTGCTCAGGAGGCGGTTCCATCCGGGGTCAGCCTCCCTGCGTGCAGCAGCCTCTGAATGAAGGCACGTGTGTCCCCAGGGGACCCGGCTGTGCCCCGGCTGCCGGAGCCGCCCGCACGGCGCCCCGACACCCCCAACCCGGGGGGGTGCGCTTTTCTCTCCCCAGAATCGAAGGCCGGCTGCCTCTCTTTCTCTCCCTCTTACGTAGCTTCTGTCAATTTGTGGAAAATTACCCAAGAAGAGTGATTGGAGTGGGTTTGCCTTCCCTCTGCTTACTGCTTAATCCTAATGAAATAATGAAGCAGGTAGCTCGTGACGATGGCGTCTTCATCTCCCTCCGTCTAATCAGATTGCCCAGACCCGGAGTGTTCTCCGCTGCACAGCGCTGTCCAGCAACCACCGTGCGGGGCTCCATTCCTGGGAGCCGGGGGCCGGGGGCAGGCCCCGGGCAGCTGATGAATCGCCCTGATAATCAGAGAGCCATCTTGAGAAATTAATGCATTCTACTGTAACTATTTAAAGAAAAAGTAATCACCGAGACTGTTCTCTAGAAGTCGTAGCCAGAAAGTTCAGTCTGATTTTAAGACAGAATCTGGGTCTCGTAGATTTTCCTTTTCCTCGGTGACGAAAGGGTTTGGCGTTGAGAGGAAGGGACGGTGCCCTTCTCTTCCTGCGTTTGGGACCCTGGGGGTGAAGCGGCCAGGCCTCGAAGCCACCGGACCCCCGGGCTGCTCCAGAGGTGGGGGGCCGGGCTCCCCAGCTGCTTCTCCGGCGGGCGGGCAGGAATATGGGCTGAAAGGAGACCCTGGACCTCCCCGGCCCCAACACAGACCTGCCCCAGCTGACCTGCGGAGCCGGATGGGAGTGTGACGGGAAATGGCCCTCGGGGCCTTGCAGTCTCCTCCCCACACGTCCCTGCAGGGACCTGGCACCCACAGAGCTCCCCCTGCAGGTTTGCAGATGCACAGCGGGGCTCCTGGGACTCTGGGGCCCTTCCTCCAGCTCTGCCCACCTTCTCCAGGGCGGGGCGGGGCGGGCCTGTGGCAGGTGGAGGGTGTCGGTTGGGGGGTCTCCTTGTGCAGGGATGGGCACTGTCACCCTTCTGCTAAGCCAGGCCTCCAGCCCCCCACCTGCCCTCCTCCCCGAGCGCCCTGGGACCCCACGGCCACCCCACAGCCATACAGGAAGGGGCAGACGTGCCAAGCAGAGCTCCCAGGTCCTGAGGCCTCGAGAGGAAGAGAAGGCCGGTGTCTCCATGGAGACGCGATGGTGACGGGAATGTGTGCCCAGTTCACGTAACCCACTGGCTCGCCCTCGGAGCCGGGGTCGCCCTGGCAGCCCCCCAGGCAAGCGTCTGCTCCCAGCAGGTGGCCCTGCACCCCTCCGAAAGGCTGGCCCGTCATGGCAGTGGTGGCGGTGGCCACAGACCACCCCTTACAGGACAGTGGGACGGTCCGGACGTGGCTTGCCGGGCAGACCGTCGCACCCAGGGGCTGTCCCCCGGAAAGGTGGCCCCGGGCGAGTTTCCCCAGGCTCCACCCACCGGCTGTCCTCCTGAAGGCCCCCCATAGAGGCGCGGTCACCCTTTGGACAGATGGGGAGACTGGGGTGCAGAGCTGTGAGTGGTGCGGACCCTGGACCTGGGTCCAGGACGCGGCCCTCACTCCCCGGGGAGGGTCAGTGTGTCCCTCGGCCCCGTCTTGTCGGCCCTCTGGGGGTTGGGCCCAGGCCCCGGGCCACAGGCTTACAGAGAGCGTGGGGCTCAGTCAGGCCAGCCACGCCAGGAGGCCCCTGTGGCACTTCCCAGTTATGTGCCCTTGGCCGTTGCTCTGGCCTTTCTGAGCTTCCTCGTCCCCACCTGTGACGTGAAGGTAAGACTCACCGAGTCCTCGTACGTGGGATCGATAGTCACTGCAGCACTGAATGAGTGTGCGGGGCCCCCAGGGGCCAGCGAGCGCCGCGGCCCTTCCCCCACAGTGGCTGCCGAGCCCCCGAGGGCCAGGGGCCCTGCGCCGTCCCACCGGCTTGCTCACCGGGAGTGTCCAGACACAGACACTTCAGTGTGACTCAGGAGCTCAGAAGGCACTTCGGGCGGGGGCAGGGGAGCAGGATAAATGCCTTCCAGGCCTGGGGGTGCCCCAGCGTGTGTTCTGGGTTTGTGCGCACTTCCCTGGCCCCCCGGGCAGCCAGCCTGGGCAGGTGGGCTCCAAGGGCCAACCACCCCCACCCCTCGGTGCCCCGGTGTGCCTGTCGCTGGTCCGTGCACCGCTCCTGCCTGAGCTCACCTGATTCCTCCGCATCCCCAGGGCCAGCCTGTGACTGGGCTCCTGGGGCCGGGGCCACTGGGCTCCCTCTGACCCCCTGCCCTCGGGCCTCCTGCCGGAGCTGGTGCCTCTGCCAGTGGGGCCATAACAGTGGGAGGCCGGGGCCCTCTGGGGACCTCGCCGCGTGTCTGCAGTGGTAGGTTCTTCCGGAACCCTTGGGGCATCTGACCTGCCTGTGACGTAGGGGTCAGTGTGTGTAATTGTGGGGGGGGGGATGAGTACATATGTGTGCATGTAATTAGTGTGTTATGTGCATGTTAAGTGTCAGCTGCCCCCTCTGTCACCAGCAAGATCTGGGACAGCTCGGGCACGTACCCGCCTGGGCCAGAGCCTGCCAGAGAGCCGCCTCCCTGTCCTGGAAGGCCTCGCGTCCTTTGTGACCGCGTCTGAGGACGTGTCCCCAGCTCCCCCCCGAGTCCTGCTGGTCCTGCTCTGCTGACTCATCTTCGAGCTGCTGAGTAAACCAGGCAGAGTCGTGTGTGGATGGAGATGAAGAGCCGGTTGATTCCCAGGGGGCCGCGCAGCCTGCGCACAGCGAGGGCCCGGCCTGCGGCGAGCGGCCGTCCCCACGCACCCCCGGCGACTGGCACGGCCTGTCCTCGCCCATCTGCCCAGGCCCGGCTTGGCACCGTGTGTGCCTGCTGTGCCACAGCGGCTGCCCGTGGACACACGCCAGACCGGCTCCAGGTCTCAGCAGGACCGTCCGGTGGCCCAGTTCCTCCGGTTTGGGGGCAGGCGAGCGCGTCGAGAGACGCATGCGCCCAAGTCCCTGCGCCCGCCTCTGCCCACCTGTACCCCTCCGTCCTCCTCGCCCGCCCCCCCCAAGTCGTTCACCCCATGCTCTCCTGTTTCTCAGCCCTCTGTCCTTGAGGACTTTGTCATCGGCCACCCAAAGGTCCTTGCACAGGGAGGCTCGGAGCCCAGAAAGGAGCGGGTCGCCCCAGCCGAAGCCCAAGCCCCTGGGGTCTCCCCTGGAAAAAAGGGGGAAGCCTGCTGGCCGGTGCCCCCTGCGTGCTGGGGGCTCGTGTGCACTCACGGATGTGTGTGTGTGTGTGTGTGTGTGTGTGTGTGTCTGGGAGGGGGGATGATCTAAAAAGGGAGGGGAGTGACGCCACCGGCGGCCAGGCCGGGCTGGGTCCCGGGGCTGCACTGTCCCCTCAGAGGACCGGGCTGCACACACTTGCTGTCCACTGGGCCTGGGGACAAGGCCAGAAATGGCCCCTGCTCCCGACCCTCCGAAAGCCCCTCAGGGCTCTGACACACAGACAGGCTGTGACCACGGTCCCCAGCCCTCAGCCACCCTCACTCAGCACCGTCGCCCTTAGGGGACACTGTCCCCAGGCCAGGAGCTGCTGCAGAGTCTGGGCCAAAGGAGATGAAGTTGTGACGTGTGGGCATGAAAGGCCCTTTTGTCCCCGGGACGTGGTGGCCCGGCAGCGGGCCTCCGACCGCCCCCAGCAGGAAGTGGGCTGGGCTGGGAGAGCCGGCCCCGAACAAACAAAGGCGGTGTGTGCTGGGCTGCGGCCTGCGGCGCCCCCTGCAGGGCTGGCCTGGCACACCAGGCCCTGGCCCGGCGGGCAGTGGTCAGTGACTCCGAGTGTCCGTTCCTCCCGCGAGCACGTCAGCCTGCCCACTGCCTGCCAGGCAGGCCAGCCCTCCAGCGGCCCCACACGCGTGGCTGTGTGTGCACAGGAGTACATGTGTGTGGGTGGGTGTAGGCCATGTGTGCTGCTCCACATGGTCTGTGTGCAGGACGTGTGTGTGTGTGCGAACCATGTGGCTGCAGCAGGGGACACTGGGCCTGGTCTCCCAGCCCCCGGCCGTCGTCACCCATGTTCACCTGGCCGCCTCCCTGGGACAGCAGGGCCGTGTCCCTCCCCTCACATCTGCTGGGTGCGGGCTCTTGACCTCAGAGGCCTGAGGCCGCAGTGGCCTGCGCACACACGTGTGACAAGCAAGAGCACTTCCTCCTGCTGCCTCTCCCGGGGCGGGACCCCGTCCACGTCCTGGAGCCCCCTGGGCTGCTCCGTCCTCTCGGGCTGCAGTGAGGGGACCACAGACCCGGGGGTGGGGCTCAGACAAGTTTGCCTGGCAGTTCCGGAGGCCGGAAGCATGGGACCGAGGGGTCTCCCACTGGGGGTCGGGTCGGAGCGCTGGTCCTGGGTGGCAGACAGCCGTGTCCTCGCTGTGTCCTCCTGGGGCAGGGAGGCGACATGAGACACCAGAAGGACACCCGTGCTCTCAGACCAGGACCCCCTGGGACCTCATTTACCCTGAATTGCTTCCTGAGGGGTCCCGTCTTCACGCACATCTATGGTGCTTAGGGTCTCAGGCTCTGGGCAGACACAGGACTGTCCACCACAGGGCCCAGGAGGCGGCGGGTCGCTGGGTGACCAGCCGTGGGACAGCCTCCCCGCGCCTGTGGGTGGGGAGATGGCCTGGCTGGGCCAGGGCCAGGGCTGCCAGCATGCACAGGTGTCCCCCGGCCCACGGGCTGCGCACTGGTGGGTGTGACCACTCACCCCAGGCCCGTGCCCCGTGGAGCCAGAGACCCTGCCGCAGGCAGCCCCACTAGGCCTCCGGAACCGGCGGAGCGGCTGGCCTCCCGGGTGGCTCCCCTCCGTTAGGTCTCCCAGGAGTGGCCCACCCGGCTCTCCCTCTCCCGGAGCTGTCACCTGCCACCTCTGCTCGGGCAGGGACATCGGCACAGGCACTGCATTGGCTGGTTGAGCAGGGGGCAGACACGTGAAGACACGTCTGTCTGGGCGCCTGGACCCCACTCCCCAGCCCCCCTTCCCCAAGAGTTCCAGATTCCCCCGCTCCCCAGCAGCAGGGTCCACGTGGGGGGCAGGGCAGTGTGGGGGGGGGCAGTAACGTGACTTTGAGCTGAAATGCCCCCCGGGGCGTGTTGATCTGATCTGAATGCCCAGCTCCACCCGGAGCCCCGCCTTCCACAGACCCCGCTTCCACGCAAGTGTGGCTGCGCTGTTGGGGTGCGAGGCCGGCGCTCTGTCCCACTTGGCAGACGATCGGAGGTCGCTGACGTTCCTTAGTGACCGACAGTGGTGGGAAGACAGTCGGCCTTCACCCACAGGGAGCACTCGCTTCTGGAGTTTTCCATCAGAACCTCCTGGCTGCCCACGCAGCGTCAGGGAGGGGCCAGGAGGGAGGGGCAGGCTCTCTCCTGCCTCTGGAACTCCCTGTGCGCCAAGGGGTGGCCACCAGATGTGCCCAGTCCTGTCCCCCACTTGTCCCCCAAGGTGACAAGGGCTCAGGGATCTTGGATTTGGGGCCCCGATGTCGCTGCCCTGGAGGTGTTGGGTCAACTGTGGGGGCGGGGGGTGGGGTCACTGTGAGGTCTGCCAGAGGGTCGGCCTGACCGCGGAGGGGGCCCCCTTCCCTCAGCCTGGCTCCCGGCACTGCACCCAGGCCCCAGGGGAGGGCACACTGTCCTTGCTGCACCCGAGGGACGTGCTGACTGGGAGCCCCCTTCGGGGGAGGGGCCGTGGCAGGGCCCCGGGCTGCCTGCTCTGCCCTCAGTCACCGGCAGCAGAGTCCCACTTGGCGGGGGGGCCACCAGAAGCTGGTTGACCTGGGGGAGGAGCAGTGACCGGCGGCAGGGCCCCCGTTGGACATTGGCCTCCCGGCCGGGCTCTGCGGTCCCTGGGAGCCGGGTGGCAGGGCGGCACCGGGTCCCCGGCCGCAGGGACTGACCGACCGCCGTCTCTCCCCCCACAGCCCGGATCATCAGGACCAAGCAGTGGTGTGACATGCGGCCCTGCCTGGAGGGGGAGGGCTGCGACCTGCTCATCAACCGGTCGGGCTGGACGTGCACGCAGCCCGGCGGGCGCATAAAGACCACCACGGTACGTAGTGGCCCCGGGGGCGGGGCGGCCCCCACACCAGCAGTGCCCGGACCGAGGAAGCCGGTCGCCACCAGCCCCTCATCCTCCCAAACCTCCACACCTCCCTGTGGGGCCCGTCAGTCCGTCCCCAGCTGTCCCGGTCCCATCAGGTGGTCACTGCGTGGGGCTGGACAGGACGGCCCTCCAGGCTCCCCTGTTGGAAGTGAGGTCTGTGCTCCCGGAAAGATCGCTGATGGGCGTCGTCTGGTTTCTGGGGGAGATATAGAGCACCCCCAGCCCCCCCACCCCAGAGAGGGGCTTCAGGGATCCGCCCCCAGGGAGAAGCGTCCTTTAAAGGGAGGACTGGGGGGCTCGGGGTCGCCATCCAGGCGCGTCCTCCTGCCCAGGCTCTGCATGGTGACACTTAGGACAGAAGAAGAGACCCCAAAGGGTTATGGGGTCCTGTCCAGGATTCCCGCCAAGGGGCCCCGGGAATCAGGGGACCTGGGCCCCTGCAGAGGGCCTCCCCAGGGAGCGCACAGCACAAGGGGAACATCCTCCCCTTCTGGGCCCTACTGTAAAACAACTGGGATGGGCTGTTTCACAGTCTGGTCAAGAGACCGGCTGGCCGTGGCCGCCACGGGAGCGCCCCCGAGCCCCCACCCCCATCTGAGGACCGGCCGTGGCGTTGGGGCCCCGGCCCAGGGTGCACCCAGGCTGGGCCACCCTCTGTCGGACCCTCACTGGCCGGAGGTCTCTGGCATTTGTGGGGCTTTGGGTCCTTGGCACCGGGGGCAGCTGGGGCGACCTGCCGGAGCGCAGCGGCCATGGAGAGCGCTGAGGGCCGGGCCACAGCTGCCACCCCCGGTGCCAGGACGTTGGAGCCTCGCACCTGTGCTTGTCGGTGCTCAAGGCAGAGGGGAGCGATTCTGTCCCCACACCTGCCAGGTGTGCGGGCCTGCCAGCTTGCCTTCTGGGGCGTGCTTGGGCCTGGGGTCCCCTCTGTGCTCTGCCACCAAAGGGCAGGGACCTGGAGACAAGCAGACCCTGTGCCACGTGGCCACCATCCTCAGATCCAGGGGCCCCACAAGTGCGTTTCTGTGGGGACATCAGGGGCCCAGGGCAGCCCCAGACCAGGAGAGCTCACAGGGACAGGGGCCTCTGAGTGAACTCCCGGAGGAGGTGAGACTCAGAGCCAAGGCTCCAGACGGCCTGAGGCCTTCAAGGGCCTGGGGGCATGGCCACGGTGGGCAGGCCTGCGGTGAGGCTTGGGTGGGCCGGTGGCCGTACCCCTCCGTGTTCTCCCGTGTGAACTGAGGTTTTGCCTCTCCTCTGGCCCCAAGCCCTGCCTGGCTCCCCGTGCTCTGGGCCCCAGCCCCACGGAGGTCCTGGGGCTTGGCTGCCTGCAGAGGTGGGGGCAGGGGCACCCAGCCACCACACACAGCCCCTTGGCAGGCCCAGCCCCTCCCCGTGGGAACGCTTCTCGGGCCTTTCCTTCACTCCAAGCACCTGTCGAGACTAGAACATGCTCACCCCCTTCGGCCGCACAGGCCTCAGGGCTCACAGCCATGGACGGTGCACCTGGGAGGGGCAGGCGACCCCAGACAGCCTGTGGTTGGTGGGCGCTGGAGCTGGGTGTCCATCTGCTGGGTCTGCCCGGCCCTGCAGTCCCCGGCCCTCGGCTCAGAAGACACGGTCTCTGACCTGGTCCAGGTGCAGCAGGAGAAGCCCGTGGTCCAGGTGCAGGATGGACACCTGCCACACCTGGGCAAGTCAGGGGGAGGCGCTCACTCTCAGAGTCCTTGACGCCCCAGAGGGGGCACAGTGAGCTTGGCAGAGCGGGGCCGCCTGTCCCCCCAGGAGCAGGGAGTGGCGATGGGTGACGCGAGGGGACCAGTGTGCTCAGGTCTTCGAGGGACCTGTGGCTCTGGTGGAACCTCTGGCCCTGGCGGGGGCCACCTGCTTCCAAAGCTCTCTGGAAAGGTGGGCCGAGCTCTTGGCCCCAACACCTCCCCGCCGGAGCAGACAGTCCCACTTTCAGACCTGCGCCCGACTCTCAGGTGGAGGATCAGCACCGCGGGCTTCTCATCGACCATAAACTTTTTCTGGAAGATGGGCTGTTGAGGACCTCGTGGTGGCTCCGCCTCCTGGCTGCCAGTTTCGTCCCCGTGGCCGAGTGCTCCGTCCAGCTCTGCCCTCCCACCACAGCCCCGCCTGCAGGGGACAGCCCCTGTCTCCACCTTGTCACCCTTGTCCATGGGGACGCCGGCTGCCCCTTCCTCTGTGCCCCCAGACTGAGCCGCTAGGGGGCAGACTCGGGGCCTCGGGTCCCGCTTCCCAACCCTGATCCCAGGGCCCCCCAGATGTGTGCGATGGATGGATCGACGCATTGATTGACGCGGTGCGGGCCCAGACATGCGTGGACGTTCTCATCTACCCAGCCACTGCTCTTCAAAGCGCAGCCGTCAACCCTTAGTGGTCGTGAGATTATTGTACCAGGTGGCAGCCAGGTAGGAGGAGGAGGAAGACGCGGGGAGAGAACTACGGAGCACGTCGTGCGTCAGAGGGCGGGGTAGTGCGTCAGAGGGCGGGGCCCTGCCCCGAGAGGCAGTGGGCCCCAGGCAGCTGCAGGGGAACCTGGGCCCCAGGTCTCCGCTGCTTGTCCAGGCTCTGGCTGCTCTCTCCTCTGCTCATGGACTTTAATCTGCATCGGGCAGGACAGCGCAGGCGGACTGTGCAGGTTGTGCCCAAGGTCAAGAGCAGCATCCCCTCCCGGCCTCGGATGCGGGAGGCCCCCTGAGTGGGAGGAGGGAAGGAAGCTGAGTCTGCAGCCGGGACTTGGCCACGCGGCAAGCGGAACCTCCTCCCGCCCGCCCGGCGCTCCTCCCACAGATGTCAGCTGCCACTCGTGCCGGGTGTCGGCATTCCAGAATATTCTAATCAGTGATCACTGCAAACACACTTGGCCACGTAGAGTGCCCCAAATTGGAGTAAAACCCCAGACTGAAATCCGTTTTCAAGGCAGCTGAGGCACCGCATTTGGACTCTGTGCTGCATGTGAGAGGACCCTGGTGGGGGCCCAGAGAGTCCGGGGATAACAGAACGGGGCTTCAGGGGAGTCGCCGCCACGGGAGTACACCTCCCAGAGCGGAGCCACCTCCGGCTGCGAGGCAGCAGCGGCCCCGTCACATGGGCCCCAGGATGTCCGAGTTCTGTCCCAGCCTCGGAGTCTCCAGGTGCAGCCAGGAGTGACGTGGGCGGGCCATCCAGGGGTCTCCACGGGGAGGGGCCGCCGCGGCCGGGCCAAAAGCCTAAGGTCGACCCTTCCCCCCGACCCCCATCTGAACGCAGAGACTGCTGGCTGGTCTGCAGGTCGAGAGGCCAGCTGCAGCAGGGGGGCACCGCACTGGGGGATCCCAAAGGTGTCCCCCGTCACATGCAGTGGCTGACTGCAGTTTGGTATTTAAAACACACTTTTGCAAAGAGCACATACATGCACACGCGCATACACATATGTGTTTGCATGCAGATACTATACCGATGTGAGCATGTGGGTGTAACAGAATTTGTTGAAATTCCAGCAGCCGCAGAGTAGAATTTCTCTAAAGAATCAGGAAACAGGAAAGGGAAGAAATGGAAGATCGGTGCGGAAGGCCCGGAGAGTGTCCAGAAGTAGAGGAAAACAAAGAAGCAGCTTTCCAAGGGGTTTTCTACAAAAATTCCCAGGACTCGAAGGCACGCGTGTTCGCGTGAGCACACTCGCCACGGGTGGAACAAGTGGACAGAGCCCCCGCCCCCAGGGCCTCGCGGTGTGAGGCCCAGGCCCAGAACCCAGGACGGAATCACTCCCCGGACCCTCGGGGGAGGAGGCCACACCCGAAGACTCCCCGCCATCCTCCCGTGCTCCCCAAGACCCCGCCCCAGGTCTCCGCAGTGCTGGCCGGCAGCCCGGGCGGTCCCGAGTGCAAACAGAGTGCATCTGGCCGGCGTGTCTGCGACCCTGTTGTGAGGGGATGGTCTTTGTCCTCTCAGCAGAAAGAGCCCGGACACCCGGTCTGGCCCAGCCGGTGCCCCTTCGCGGGCCTGTTTGGCCGATTCAGTGACTGGAGCCGTTGCAGGCGGTGCCCGTGTCCCCCAACAGTGGTTGTTTGAGTCGCTGTAAGAGAGTGGAGAGCGGTTCACCTGGAGGCAGCTTGTGCCCAGGAGAGGAGCCGGCAACCTCAGGGGGCTCGTCACCACGGGGCGGAGGTCCCGATGCCACAGAGGGGAAGGTGGCGTGCCCAGGGGACCAGCCCCTTCTCTCCCCACCCACCTCGGCTGCCTACCCCCCTCCCCCACAACCCCCACTGGACCCCACGCTGGGTGCTGGGGATACACGATGGAGCCCACTCAGCCCCCAGGAAGCCCCGGCCGGGCCTCCATTTGGGAACAGATGGGCCAGAACGATGGCCCCGGAGCTGGGCTCCGTGCTGAGAACAGGAAGGTGTGTGTTTGCTGAGGAAATGGAAGGAAGCACTGGGTAGGGCGGTGCAGGCGGGTGCCCTGGTGCCGCGGCTGATGCCCCGAGCCGGCAGTTGAAGGGAAGGCTGGGCCCTGCCGTGGCCACCGGACTCAGCTGTGAAGGACGCGTCCCAGAACCAGCTTCCAAATGGGCCAGACGCACATTCCAGACATGCGGTCTGCACACCCTGCAGCCTGCCCACCGGGGGCCATGGGCATGTCCAAGGCCGGCCACCTCCCCATCCTGGCCTTCACCGGGACTGCAGCTGAGGGGCCGGAGCCAGGGGTCCCCTGAGATCCCGAGCTGTAAGGACTCACAGCTCAAAGGGATCCTGGGTTCCCGGCCGGCCCCCAAGTTAATTCTGATCTCCAGCTTCAGGTGTCAGGAGCCTGGCGGACAGTAGTTCAGTAGGACTGGGAGGCTGGTCTCCTGCTGCTGGTCGCGACGTCCCTGTCATTCTATGGAGGGTGTCACTCATGGTTTATTGTCTCACAGAAGACAAGGGTGTCCCCTGACCTGGGTGAGGAGGAAGGGCGCATGGGCGAGGAAAGTCCACCCTCGTGCAGCCCCGAGGTGCCTGCCCTCCACCTCCTGGGTCTGTCCGCATCCCGAGCTCCCCAAGTGCCCAGGGTCCGGTCTCGCCGAGCCTGTCCCCAAGTTGACGTCTCTGAGTTCGGCCCTCTCCGTGTCCCTGGACGTGGCTCGCTGTCCTTGGCTCAACACTGCCAGCTGAGACGGCGGCACCCAACAGGAGGGGCGTCCGCAGGGAGACCCGTCCAAACAGCCCCGCCTTTGGCAGAGACGTTTGTAGAAGATCCGTCTTTAACGATGAAGTACAAGGACTTGTGTCTCAGTTCAAATCGCGCTAAAGGTCGGCTCCCCGTGCAACGGAAGCTGGACTGCGATCAGGTTCCAGGCTGGTGTTGAAGCCCATTGTCGTGGCTGCAGCTCTGACACAGGTCCCCTCGTGCGTCTCCCCACACCCCGAACTGCAGCCCGGACCCCGGCCGCACGTGGCGGGTGAGTGACTGCGCCATGCCGAGCCTCCCACGGGGGCCCGGCCCGGTTCTTTCCAGATCAGACCGTCCTGCCGGCACACACCCTGACACACCCACACTGCCGCTGTCCCACCGGAAGGGAGGCGCACCCTCGGCCTCTCTGGGAAAGCCCTGGGCACCTGGCCACCTGGCAGGCCAGCCCGGGGCCCCGCTGTGGGGCTGCATCTCTCAATTTCCTTTGGTTTCCGGTGGCATCTGGCTTGTGTCGCCGTGGCCCCCGTGGCTGCAGGTTTTCACAGGACAGATGAGCATGGGATGGACAAGAACAGGTGAGGGAGGCGTGGCAGCCCCGGCCACCCCCAGGTGAGAGGAAGGCTCCAGCATCGAGTTCACGACTGAGAGCAGTGGCCGCACTCCCAGGATGCATGGGGCCACGGCCTCTGTCCAGCTCCCACGGTCACTCACCTTTGGGAGTAAGAGCAGCGGCCTCGCGGCTTGATCCGGACGCGTCGGCACCGTCCACGGAGAGGAGCAGCGCTGAGCGCGGGCGGGGGGTCGGCTCCGAGACAGGAAACGGGTGCGGGCCTGCACTCGCTGGTGGCAGAGGGAACTCCGGGCTGTAGCCTCTGGGACGCGGGGCCCGGGACCAGGGAACCAGAAGGGTAGGGGCACCAGGTGGAGGCAGAGACACCCGCCCGCTGCAGGCGCACGGAGGCGCCGGAACACGAGATGGCGCTGGAAGCTGCCCGCGGAGGAGAGGTCCCTGTGGGGAGTCAGCACTGCGACGGGGCCAGCCTCCACCCCGGGGACGGCTCACGGGGCGTGGGGGGCACGGAAACGGAGCCGCAGAGGGGAGGGGCGGGCCTGGGGGGCGGCAGTGGGCACCTCTCCTGAGAGGTGAGCTCCAGGAGGCCACCACAGCAGGGCCAGGAAGAACGATGAGATTAGGGTCAAAACGCAGTGGCGGGGGGGAGTTTCAGGACTGAAGAAAACCCCGATTTAAAAAACAGTCAGCGCAGACCTCGGCGGCTCGTACCCGGGTGTTGGAGTTGGGAGACGGAACGAAGTCCAGGTGGGCAGGTGCTGGCGGAGGGGCAGGTGAGGACAGGAGGACGGAGTACGCAGAACCCGCCCCGGAACCCCCGGAGGCCCCGAGCCTGAGGACGGACGGAGGGCCCGGGCCTGGGCGCAGGGGCAGTCCCCTCTCTGGTCGCTGTCGGGACACGGGGCGTAGACAGGGCAGTGGGCAGACAGCAGGGACTTAGAAGGGTCCCGCCTGCAGGCCTTTCCTGAAGGTGAGCGAAGGGGACGCTTCAGACCATCAGAGAAACAGCCCTCTGCTGTGGACGGCGGCAGGGGCTGCGTGGAGGAGGTGGACTCTGTGCTGTGGAGCATCCTCGGATGTGACCGTGAACCGACCTGCAGCCTCTGGTTAAATTGCTGAAGCCCGGGGACAGGGCTGCTGTGGAGGAAGAGCCGCTTCCTGTCACGTCACAGACTGGAGGCCACCGTGGAACGGAGGCCGGGGCGGGAGCATCTTCACTGGGAAGGTGCCTTGGGGTCACGTGCAGCCGCCGCTAGCAGAACAGAAGGACGTGGTTTCTCCCGAACCTCGGCGGGAGGAAATGCCGGGGACACGCTGGCCCTGGGCGTGGGGCAGAGAAAGGAACCAGGGCTCCGCCGGAACCTGCCCTTGGTGGCAGGATTTGCCGCCCGCGGTGACGGCAGGAGTGCGTGGGCGAGCCTTCTGTCCCAAAGGCAGAGGCTGCTGAGTGGGGTTCGTTTTCGTCTCGTTCGTTGTCTTTTTTCCATGTTTTGTCCTCTATTTGTTTTTTTTTAATAGAGTTTTAAAATAGCCAAATATGCGCAGCCCTGTAAGGGCACCCACAGCCGACCCGGGTGAGAGCAAATCGGGAAGGATGTGAGGGGTGCGCCAGGCAGGTGGGGGGTCCCTGAGAGATGCACCTGCCGCTGCGCCCACCTCGGCAGACGCCCTCAGAGGGGGTGGGAAGGACCCGCGAGGCGGTGGAAAAGCCTGCTCTGCAAAAGGCAGACGGAACCGGGACGCACGGGACGGAGACAGCCGTGGGCGCTGAGGAGAGGCCGTGGGGTCGGCCGCGCACCTGTGGAAAAACTGAAAACGCGTCCGTTCTCCCCTCTGCTGGGCAGTCGCGCTTCTAAGTTAGGAAAGGAGCCCCAGGGGAAGAAGACAGGACAGCCCCGCGTGGGCTGGGGTCCGAGCAGTTCAAGGGCGTGCGCACAGTGTGCCTCCATCGCTGGGTCTGGACAGCCTGGTTAAATGGGTGATTTCCAGGAGGAAATTAGCAAAAGTGACTAAGAAAGTAGGAAACCGTCACCATTCTCCAGTAGGATTTCCAGTGCTTGGAAATGTTGACTGTAGGTATTTTTTCCCAAAATACTGGAAAATCCACCCATTCTCTTTAGGGGTGAGTGAAGCCCGGAGGCCAGAAGGTCCCGAAAGACAGACAAGTTCATGGTGAACTCGCCTCGCTCGGCAGAGACCGTGAGTCTGTGCCGTGGGCCGGGCACACGTCACCGGGCACGCGCCTGGCAGTTTGGGGGTTTGCTGGTGCATCTGGGGACCCCACCCCCTGGAATGTGCCCTCCCCCGTGGCAGAGGTGGTGGGGACTCCGGTCACCTGTGTCTGCGTAAAGCCACAGCCCATGGCAGGCACCCTGCTGCCCTTGGAAGAGCAAAACCGCCGGCCTGTGGCGGGGGGATGTGAGAGGAAAGCGCATGTCGATGTTTCATAATCAGCAGGAGGACGGGCCCTCTCAGGAGGGAAAGAAAAAGTGTGTCCCAACCCAGGAGAAGTCTCAGGCGGACACCAGACTCACTCCCAGGAAATGTCACCGAGCGGGAGCGGCGCCCCCAGCAGACCCCAGGAGCCCGGCGTCCCCCCAAGACCTGAGCCCACCGGGCACTGAGGCCCGGCCCACCCACTGCACCCTGGTGCCCGCGGGCCTGCGGCTGTCCCCATGACCACCCACATTTGGGGACTCTGGCAGAGGCCACGGCGTGAATGTGGGTTGAGGAAGTACGACCGTTACCACTCACAGATGAGCTACGCAGGTGCCGCTCCCCAGAGAGCCGGCCCAGGTGTCCAGGGAGGCGATAGCACAGTTTGCGGAGTGGGACCGATCAGGGGCCCGGAGGGGACTGCACTCGCATTCAGCTTCAAGTTCCACAGCTGGGACAAGCTGCAGCCCCGACCGGGGGCCGGCAAATCTGCCCCTACCCGTCGGTGTCAATAAAGTTTTATTGGCAGGCAGCCTTGCTCGTTCACATATCTGCTGTTAGGGACGGGTCCACACAGCTGTGACAGAGCGGAGTCCTGGCAGGGGGGACATCATGGCCCGCAAAGGCGCCAGTGCACATGGCGTGGCCCTTCCCGGCACACGTCTGCCAGCCCCACGTGGACAAGCAGAGTCCACCCACCGCGGCTGCAGGCCGTGCAGACACCCGCCGCCCGCCCGTGGAGCTCCACCCAGACGCCGCGGACCAAAGCTGGCGGGCGGCCTTCCTACTCCCAGGCAGGTGTGCGGGCGCGTCCAGTGGTTTTACGTAAAATCGAAGTGAGCAGATGGGAGAGGACAGAGCCCCGCGAACAGCAGGGCAGGACACGAGGTACCCCGAGAGCCCGTGGTAAGCTCCCACTTCCGCCTGGGGCAGGCGGACGCAGTGGACGGGGCAGGCGGCGTCCCGCTGCTCACCCAGGTCGGCGTCACTACAGGCGGGCGCCTGGCAGAGCAGGGGCCGAGAGTTCCTAAAACTCGATATGGGGACAGCCACAAAGAGCGTGGCGAGAGTCCCTGCCAGGGGTCAGGGGCTGAAACACAGCCAGTCGTCTGGCTCGGCGGCGGCTTTAACTGCCTCCCGAGGCTGCTGGTAAGAACTTGCCTTCGCCGACCTTCGTGGAAAGTGCTCAGCCGGCGACGTCCGTTGGGAGAGCTAGAGAATGTGCCTGCGTCCCTTCCCCCCCCCCCCCACAGCAGGGAACAGCCGCAGTTGCATAGCAAGTTGAGCCCAGAGTCACCTGTGACCCAGCGTTCCCACTCCTGGGGGCGTCCTTGGTGGAGCCACTGAGAGCTGTGTCCACGCAGACACTCCCACGCACATGTTCTGGGAGCCCCGGAGGGCAGCCAGCCGCCCGTGTCCGCCTGCTGGTGCACGGGCAGCCAGTCCAGGGAATGTTATGCAGCCAGGAAAAGGGATGACGAGCAGACGCGTGCTGCGGGGAGGGGCCTGGAGAGCTGCAAGCCCCGGCTCCTGTGCGGTCCCGTTGCTAGGAAACATCCAGGGAGGTGAGTGCACCGCAGCTGGGGGCAGGGACCGGTCAGGCTGAGGACGGGTGTGAGGCCTCGTTTGGGGGTGACAGGGCTCCGGTTGTGACAATGGTCCCACAGCTGTGAACAGACCGCATGTTCCTGGACTGACCCTTTACAGGATGAGTTGTGTGGTGTGTGAGCCACGTCTCAGGGACACTGCTGGGGACAGACGGACGGAGCCCTGAGCCAGAGGCCCGTGGCCAGCAAGCTCCCTCTGGTCTCTGGGTGACTGGCTGACCCAGCCGGGCAGGGATGACCTTCCCGTCCCCATGTGGCTGTTGCCCTTGAAGTGGACATAGGAAGTGGGCCTGGGAAGGGGCTTTGACCTTGAGCCTCAGGTGCCCCTCGCCCGTCCCCACTGCTGCTGACGGCGTGGGGTCCACCAGAGGTTCTGACGCCGCCTCCCCTGGGCTCTGGCACCTCCATGTCCCCTGATCTCGTCGCCTGGGCCTGGGGACAGGAGTCCGCCTCGAGCCACAGTGGCCACGGCCGTGGTCCCCTGGGGCTGCTGGGGGAGCTGCGGCAATCGGTGCAGGCCGGGGCACGACCGCAAAGGCCAGGCTGCCAGGGGAGCCGAGCCAAGGGACAAAGAGGACATGGCCGAGAGGCCGCAGGGCCCGTGCTGCACCTGGCGACTCCCGCTGCCCAGACAGCTGGCGGTTCCAGGAACGAGCGAGGCTCTGGGGAGGTGGCAGCCAGCCCTGCCGCAGAGCTGGAGGGGGCCTGGCGGGTGGGGCCGAGCTGGTGGCTTCCCTGTGGGCTGTGGCAGCTGAGAGGCATGAAGACACTCTGGGTCCCTGCCAGGCCCCCACCAAGGTCAGGGGCAGGGCTGAGCTGCTCTGAGCATGAACCCTGAGGGGCCGGGGGCTGCTCCTGCCCTCGTCCTGGGCGAGCGGCATGAGACCGAGCCCGGGGACCGGCCACCTGGACCCACCTGCGGAGTAGATGGAGCCCAGCTGGAGGGCCCCCACCCACCCGCTGGGTGCCGAGTGGGGGGTTTCCTTCTGGAGCAGAGGGGCTGTGGAAGGGCCCTCTGCGAAGGGGAGGGTGGTCGTCACGCGGGAGACCCGCTAGGAAGCCGTCCCTTGAAACCCTGAGACTGAGCAGGGACTTGGCCATGAGCCCGGGGTTCCAGGCCGGTGTGGGGAGGGGCTTTCTGTGGTTGGAGGGGAGCCAGGACCCGCCCTGGATGTCGCTGTCGTGGACACGGGGCGGGGGGAAGTGCGCGTCTGCAGTGGGCAGCTCCACAGGCTGCCCCTCCCCAGGCCCGGGCCCCGCCCTGGGCAGACGGACCGTTCGCAGCCCTGTCGGCTCCCAGGGGCCCTGCCGGGCCACCCCACACTCACCGAGATGCGCAGTAGGACCTGAGCCGGGAGCTGGGTCTGCCCCACAGACAGGCTCACAGGAGGGCCTCTCGCAGGGGGGCCAGGCCACCCGTCGCAGGGGCTGCACCTCACACCGGCCGCTCCAGGACCACCAACACGCCCGCTGCTCCAGAGCGGAGATGGAGCAGCGGGCCCAGGGGCCACGGTGAAGCCCCGAGACCGGACGGTGCGGTTTTTTTGACAGCAGGTGCTGCCGGAGAAGGAACGTGCAGGGGGGAAACTGCTGAATTCCTAAAGCCCAGACCCCGGCCGCCCCCCACCGTGCCCCCCAACGTGCATTCTGAGGTTCTGACAGCTCCGCCCGGGACCCCCAACCCTCCTGCCCCACCCGAGTCTGCAGGGCCCGGTGTGGCTGTCGGGGTGGTCGGTCACCTTCCACGTCGGCCCCTGTCACGCTGTCCTCTGCTGGCCAGGGCCGCAGCAGGGGACAGATGCAGAGTCCATGGGCTCGGCCGGTCCTCACTGGGTGTGGGGGCTCCGGACTGGCACCAGCCCTGCTCTTTGGCACGTGAGCCTGGACCTTTGTCCGGGCCCGGGTCAGGGATGGGCGGCGCCTCCGTGGACCCAGTCGCGTGGCCCCCAGACCAGGAGGGCCAGCAGCTCCGGGAGCCAGCGGCCCAGCAGGGACGCAGGTGGGAGGGTGCCAGGCGCAGAGCTCTGGAGGACTGTGGCTTTCTTCCTCTCCTACTGGAGACGTTTCTGCTGCCCCAGAGCCGTGATACGGGACTGTCATCTCCGAACTGGCAGCCGGTAGTGGGCTGCCCCATGCGGTCCCCCGACTCTGGGATGCAGGGCGCCCCACGGACCAGGGACATGCCTGCCTCCCCAGTTCCACTGCCTTCCAGGGACACTACGCACACCTCCCCCCGCTCTGAGCCTGCTGTGGGGGGGCAGCGGGGGCCCCATGAGGGGAACCTGTGGAGGGGACCACACCCACACCCGGCCATCGTGGGCGAGGGGGTCCCACCCAGGGCACAGAGGGAGGCGAGTCTCCATCCAGTTCCATGTCCTGGAGGAGGTCAGCTGGCATCTGTCCAGGGCTCTGTGCCGTCCAGGCCTGGGGACCCTCCCGACAAGGACCCTGCACGTCCGGGGGCTGACTGCTCTCTTCTGTTTGCCCCTCAGGTCTCCTGACACGCGCAGCCCAGAGGGGCCCGGGAGGGGCCTCAGCTGCCCAGAGAGGCCGACCCTGGGCGAGGCCCTCCTGCCACGGATGCTCCCCGCTCTCGGCCCCCCGCCCGCCCTCCGTTGCCCCTCAGCCCGACACGGACAGCCCGCGCCCTGGGCTGCCTGCGCTGAGCCCGTCCAGCTGCAGAAGGAGTCGGCCTGGGATGCGGGGGGCGCCCCGGGTCCCCGGGAGCCCAGCCTCGCCTGCCCTCCCTGGCTGGACATTGGCCGCGCCCCCCACGGAGGAGGACGACGCGGACGAACAGGAGGAGGCGGCGGCCGGAGGGGCAGCAGCCGGGAGAGGCCAGGACGGCGCCGGCCCGGGGGACTGACTCGCAGGCGCGGAAGCGGCCTCTCCTCGTGCCCCAGACTGTCCGAATCACTTTTATTTTCTTACCCTTTCAGTATATACTCGATAGACCAAAGAGCAAATCTATTTTAACCTGGACGTGCCCCCCGCCCGAGTCCCCCGGTCCGACTGGGGGGCACCGGGGCACAGACACGCTGGTGGCACCCGCGGGGCCCAGAGGGCGGCCCCGACAGAGGCCCCCACCCCACGGACACTGCGGTGCGCCCAGGGGGCCGAGCCACGGGAGGACGGCGCCGCCCTGTGGGACGCGGGGTGATGACCCCGCGCGGAGCCTGCCTGCCGCCCCGGGACACGGCGGCGGGCCTGCGGGCTCCTCTGTACGTAGATGGACCTGACCGAACTAAACTCGCCGTTTTAACCAGTTAGCCACGCCTCCACGCTCCATTTCCGATGGTGGGATAATCCGGTGCTCGCCACGCGCATGTTGGGTCGGTGTCCCGCGACTGCTGTCTCATCGATACACCATTTAGCTCCCGAAAGCCAATTAAAGGAACCTGAAGTAACACTGGTTTGAAAGAGATCATTAAATGTATTTTGCAAAGCCTAAAGTTATATATTTAACAGTTTTTATATGTTGTATATTTGTAGAGAATCCTATTTAACAGGCCACGCGGTTGCCCTGGCAGAGGCCACGTGTCCCTGGGGGCCTCGCGGTGGGCACGGGGGGAGCGGCCCAAGACCTGGGCGCCGGGCGCGGCGGGCAGGCCGAGGTGGGCAGCGAGCGGAGGGCCGGAGCCGCGCCATTGCCCACACGTGGGGGGCGCCGGAGGGAGTTCGTGTCCCTGCGCCCGGCCTCCGTCTTGGTGGCCACTGCATGGACGATGCTTGGGTGTCACCTCTGCCGGTGGGTCACCTCCTGCGTAGCTGTCACGACCTCGAGGGCAGAGTGCCACCCTCCTCTCCCTCCCTGCTCGGACGCCCCGATTGTCCTCGGTCTTCATGGGAGGAGGTCGGGCGCCGGCCTGGGCCTGGGCTGCAGAACGGCAGCGCCTTCCCTCAGTCCCCTGGGAGGCAGGGCCGCCAGGCCCAACGAGGGGACAGTGGTGTCTCCCGCTCCCCCGCCAGGCCCCTCGTTCCCCTGAGTTCCGGTGAAGTATACTACCTACCAGTCCAGTTAACAGGAGCGTTATGCTAGTTCTCTGCTACTAAAAAGGGGGGGAGTGACTATATAGCAACTGTTCCCGCCACCTGTAGACTAAACATAGGACAGACACCCATTTGTGTAAGACCCGTCCCGGAGTCCGTGAGCATTTCATTTACCTTTCAGCCACCACAGACTTTGGCAGGTGTCTTGGCGTGAAGGCACCGGCAGAGGAGAGGGTTTCCGGTCCCGGGGGCCGCGGCGCATCCGCCCGGTCGGCGCCCCCACCACCTCCCCCTCACCTGCTTCTTCAGACAGGGGGTGTAGGCACCTTCAAGGGCAGAGGCCGGGAGACTTAAGATGTTACAGCCATTTCTTTTCTTGTTTTACAGTATTCGATTTTGTGTTGATTCAGCTAAATTATGAAAATAAAGGAAAAAACCCTTTGATAAGCATGACTTCTGTTCGCTGGCCGCGGTGTCGGGGGAGAGGGGCTCAGGCAGGTGTGGCCGGCGGCGGGGACAGAGCTCGGAGCTCGCGTGGCTAGGGAACCCTCCCTCCCTCCCTCCCTCTCGGTGCTGCCCAGCCGTGGGGGCAGGAGGGGCCGCAGCCGCCCGGACAGAGAGGCAGAGAGACAAGGGGGGGTGGGCACAGGCGAGAAACGGGAGCAGGTGGGTGGGGGAGGGAGGAAGTGGGCCCAGAGAGAGGAGGGGCAGCGGGGAGGGAGGGAGGCCCAGCGCGGGACCTCATCTCCACACAGGACCCACCTGGGCCCTCCCCACGCCCACATGTCCTGAGTCTCCGTTTCAGGTCCCCTTTGCCTGCCCGACGACTCACTGTCTCCCACGGCAGTGGCGTTCACTAGAGCAGCCATTCTGTGGACGCTGCACACTGCCCTGTCCTCGCCCCCGGGGGTGGCGGCCACGGGGAGGCGGAGACGCTGTGGGACCGCCCTTTGCTGTGTTTGCTGGCAGCCTGGATGTCCCGCTCTGGGCAGAGCCAGCGCTCGGAGGGCTGGACACAGATCTGGTGCTGGACGGCCCCTCCCGCACCGGGCTCCACAAAGCGGCCCTTGCTCCTGAGCCTGCCCCACCTCTGGGATTACGAAGGACAGGGGACCGCTCTCGTTCCTTGAAGGTGACCTGTTTAGTGCCGAGCCTGTGGAGGGGAGAGGAGGAGCCCCACTCTCTGACGGTCCCAGGCTTTGGCCACAGGTCGGCTGTGGAGATGGATCGAGTGGGAAGCCCTCCCCTCCCCATCCGGGGGTGGGGGTGGGGGTGCAGGTGCTCTCTGCCCGTGAGTGACAGGGCTGCGGCCCAGTGGGGTCGGTCCAGAGTCAGGCCCTTTGACACCAGGACGGGGCCCGGACACCTGTTCAGCTCCGGGGGCCCCACTGCCAGTGGTTCCGGGACCCGTCTGAGGTGTGATGCCTCACCGAGCCCGGCAGGTGGGACGGCAGGTGCCCTCACAGGAGGCCTGGGCGCAGGTGTGGGCTCCTGGCTGCCCCCGGACAGCTGCTTCCCGGGCCGGCAGCATCAACATGCAGCCTCGCTGGGAGTTCACTGGGCTGCGGGGGACGGGGCCCATTGGAGCCAGGAGCCCGGGTGCCTGTGGCCCCTGCCGACGGCAGGTTCCGGTGGGTCCTTCGCCACCACCACTGTGGGTCCCCTTCTGCCCTCGGTCGCAGGGAGGAGCAGAGCAGACTCGGGGCGCAGGTGCCACGAGCTCCGCAGCAGCTGCCGAGCTTCCCGAGTCTCCCTCCCCTTCCAGCAGCAGCCAGACCAGCTGTGCGTGTGCCGGGACGCGACACCCACCCAGACTCCGCACCGTGCAGTGCAGGCGGCCCGGCGTCCGCCTGTCTCGGGCCCGCCCCTTCGGGCACGCCCCGTCCTTCCAGGGTGGGGTGCGTCGGCCGAGATCCCCACTCGCCATCATTAACGGTGAGTTCTCATGGAACTGGTTTGGCCGAGTCACCCATCTAGTTCCCACGACAGGCCCCTCTCTGCCAGCAGGTAGGTGGCCAGGCTCGACGGCCGGACGCCCTAAGTCCCCGGGAGAGAATGAGCCTCTGACTTTTCGTTAAACTTACTTTTCTGCTTTCAGTTCTCACACTTCCATTCATTACAGCTGTGAGGGCCCCTAAATCACCGGGGGCTGAGCGGAGGCCATTGGCGAGGGCCGTCAGGGAAGAAGTCCGAGCCGGAGTGCGAGGGCAGGCAGGGGCGGGGCACAGACACCCTGGGGCGCACGGGCGGGGGCGGCAGGGTGCACCCCTCACCTGCTCGCTCCCTCTGCGAACAGCAGCAGCAGCAGGGCCTGAACGTGACGCCCCTGTACAGCCCCCCACGGGCACGCGGCTCCTTGCGTGGACCCTTCTGTGTCCCTGCCTCCTGCTGTCCTGGGGCAGAGAAAAACCCGGGGGCCCTGTGCAGGAGCACACCCTCTACCCAGCCCTCGGGCCCCTCCTGTGACGTCCCCCGAAACACGAGTCCCACAGGCCAGGGTGCCCAGCAGCCCCAGTCACAGGCGGGGGCTCCACAGACGACGTTCGAAAAAGGAAAAGAAAATGTGACCGAGGGAGATTTCTAGGGACAGGCGCACTTGGGGGACGCACCACACGCGGTGGCCGCTGAGCCCTTCCTGGAGGTGGGGGGCCCCCGGGCCCCACCTCTGACACCTGCCCTCACCTTCCGAGCGGACACCTGCGCCGTTTTCAAAGTCCCGAGGTCCCTGGAGGCGGGACTCATTCCTCCCGCACTCACTGACCGGGCACAGGACCGGCACTGACCACGGCCAGGCTGCTGGGTCCACGGTCTGTGCAGTGTGGCCGGGGGCCCGGAGACCACAGCCCATCTGGGTGAACAGATGCCGACTCCTGCCGGCAGAGACCCAGATGCTGAGGAACAGGCCTCCTGTTGGACACGGGGCAGCCGGGGGAGGGGAGACGTAAGGAGTTCGGGGGTGCACCGGGAGGGGCATTCCCCGGGGTGCAGGCCTGGTGCAGCGACCAGCCCGTGGTGCTGGCTGTGGTGACACTGTGGCCGGCAGGGGGAGGGGGTGACAGGTGGCACTGCGTGCCAGGATCTCCCTCACCCGGTCTGAAGGGAGGCAGTGCTGTCCCCGTTCTGTCTCAGAGCCGCCCAGTGTCCCAGGGCCAGGAGGGACGACGCCCCAGGAAATGGACGGCGGTGGTGACCAGAGATGAGGCCGAGCTGCTTCCTGGCACAACCATCCTTCCTCGTTCACCCACAGACGCCCACGAGCCGCGTCCGGGGTGAACGTGCCATCGCTGGTGTTTGCTGAGAGCAGAACTCGGGACGGGGACCCGCAGCCCTTTGAAAAATAGGGCTGCTCAATGTCGCCTAAAACACCGCGTTTCCCACTGACATTTATTAGGCAAAAAAGCAGCAAAGTGTGATCTCTGCTCAGTAAAAACCAAAACTCTCCAGTGTGGAAACCGATTCTGAGTCGGAGCTCACACTGGATTTAGCAAGGACCTCACAGGAGGTGCGTCAGCGCGGACCCTCGGTGACCCCCAGTGAGCGACGCCCCCCGAGTCCCTCCTCGCCCCCCTGCTCTGTGGGACCCTCAGCTCCGTGGACACAGCCAGGGCTCCTCCTCGGAGTCGGTCAGCACAGACTCGGTCTCCCTCCGCTCCTGCGGCCCCTCTCCTCACGGCGTCACTGTCTTGTCCAAGGAGCCTCGTCTGCCCCTGACGTGCCCCACAGAAGACCGCGCCCGGTTTACCGTGTTGCCCTCCGGCCAGGCACCCGTGTTCGTCGCAGAGTCTTAGCCGAGCGTCGAAATAGTTAAAGGAAAATGCGATATTAATGAGTGAACGGGTAGCAAATTTCAACAGAGAAATGGAAACTGTAAAAAAAGTACGCGAGTGAAAGGACAGGGCTGGAAAGTCGGTCCGGGAGTTTGCCGGGGGCCCCGGAGCAGATGGGAGAGGAGATCAGCGGGGGAACCGGGAGCCGATGGGCCTGGAAACACCGTCTGGTGGGAAGCATGGGGAGAAAATCGGTGCGAGAAAACGGAAGGTCCTCAGACGCCCTGGGGACGGCAGCAGGCAGCCCCGCGGGGGGACTTAGGTCCTGGCAGGAGAAGAGAAAAGGGGGCAAGAGAAGACTCCCCAGACTTGGTGAAAATGAACACACCGGCTCTACGGATGCCAACCCCACACAGGATCAGCCCGGGGAGCCACAGCTCGGCCTGAGACAGTCAGACTTCGGAGAGACCAGGACGGCGAAGGCCCACGCCGGACGCAGCAAGAGGAAAACGGCCGTTCCACAGAGGGGTCGTGGGCGGTGGAAGGCTGACCCCCATCAGGGAGAGCAGAGGCCGGGACGCGGAGGGGGCCCACGGGTCCCATGGCCGCAGACACCGCAACCTGGAGGCCAGCGGGGCTGGAGCACAACTGTCCTCGCCCTGGCCCGGGAAGCAGACGCTTCACTCGTAGCAGAGCGGACAAAGGCCGCTGCCTGGGGCTGCCACGCACAGTGCGTGAGTGCTACAGAGACTCGAGCAAAGGGGGTGTGCACAGGCACGCGCGTTCTCCGGAATGCACGCGGCCGGCTACGCAGAACCGTGACTCCCATGCTTAGGTCAGAACGAGCAGAGGTTTTGTTCCTGTCTGCGGGCCGAGGGGGAGCAGCACAGACAGACAACGCTCGCCGAGGCACCCCTGCTGTCCCGGGAGTGACGCGAGCCTCGGGCTGACCGAGGGGCCGTGGTACGGCCCCCAGCACAGGCACTGACCCCCGATGCAGAGGAGCCGGGCGTGGAACCGGCGTGGAGTGCCAGAGATCTCCGATGGCCGCAGACCGAGGGCAGAGAGGAGGGACAGGGAGGGGCAAACGAGGCCAGACGCAGGCTCGAGACAGCCGTGGGAGACGAGGCCCACGCAGGGCGAGAGCCACAGTAACTACGAACTGAATAAACACGCCAACCGGAAGCCGGCGATCGGCAGACGCAACAAAACGGCAAGAACACCAGACAGGCCGTAAGCGGATGGTGTCACCACGAGGACGCCCCCCCCGCCCCCCGTGCGGAAGGGGAGAAAGGGGCTCAAGCCAGGAGAACAGTAAAAGTGAGGGGGCCGGGTGGGTGGGCGATATCAGACAAAGTGGACTTTCAGACAGGGAGTGTTAGCACATCGCAGAAACACGGAGCAGCGAGAAAGAATTGCCGCAGCGGGAAAGCGGAAAATAAGGAAGGGACGTGCGCCTAAAATAAACACGACGTTCGTGAAGCGAAACCCAGTGGGACCGCCAGGGAGGCTGCGAGGCTGAACCGCGAGAACAGGAGATTTTCTCGCTCCTCACCAACAACTGACAGAATAAATAAACAGGAAATCAGGAAGCCCAGAGACTTGGACGATGTCGGCCAACAGCCCACTGGCGTTTCTAGAACATTCCAAACCCCCGGGAATGAACTCCCAGGAGCGGAATGACTGAAACTCAGGGTAGGGACGTGCTTCTATTTCTGGAAGCTGCCAGAATCTTTTCAAGAGCGGTTCTGTTCCCAGCGGTCTCTGTTCATTGTCGTGATTCCAGTCGGCGCGGCCTTGGCTTTGCCCCAGACGCGTGGGTGGCAGAGCCAGACACATGGAGTGGTGGACACAAAGCAGACCAAAGAACGTCACGGACCGAAAATGATACAGACTGTGCTCTCCGATCGCACAGATTAAATGAGAAATCGGTAAGAAAATGGTATCTGAAAAATTCCCGCATAATTGGGAATACTTTGTAAACAATCCCTGAGTTAAAAAATTAAAATTCATACATATTTAAATTAATTGACATGTTTGACTTGAGTGATAACAGTCTGCGGTGTGTGGGGCGGTGACGTGGCTTTAGAGGCGTGTGTGGCGGGGGGGGGACGGGGGGGGGGACATCCGAAATGGCCGAGTGGAGCTCCCACCTTGGGGAACCAGGAAAAGAAGCAGATCAACGCTTGCGCCGGTGAAAGGAGCGGACACCCAGGAAGCAGAAGGTGTGCTCCTGAAGAGATGCCTGGTAACTTCTGTGCCTGCTCCTGCGAGAGGTGTTTATTCCTCGTGTGTCTGCGGCCTGACCCCCCACTTCAATGAGGCGCCCTTCCTCGCTGGGTTGTTTGTCTTCCTCAGCCCGGCCCATACAAAGGGTGTTCTTTAAATAGCGTTCTAAACTGATGTCTTCTTATTTTTTCCAAGTGGGTCCAGTAATTTTCCTTTGCCCCTTTGGAAGGTCCTTTATTAAGAGTATGTTTGACCAATATTGCTGTTTCCCATCATTAAGTGAGGACTTCTGTCTCTCCGTGGTAACCCTCACTTTTAGAAATAATGTCTCCACCTTCAGGAGTGTTTTGTGTTATCTGTGTGCGTTTGCCGGGGGAAGGGGGCGGGGGGGCGTCCTTCTGGAGGGTCCCTCTGTCTCCCACGTCCCCGGCCGTCCTCGAGAAGCACGACCCAGGAGCGACACACGTCTGGCCACTTGCACCACAAACCCCCTGAGAATTTCACGAGAACTGCGCTGAATTTGTGGGAGAACGTGGGCAAACCACGCTTCGTCGACGACTGAGTCTTTCTGGGGACTGCGGTCTTTCTGCCCTTCGACAGCAGGTGCGGTCCCCCTCGGGGACGGCCACCCTCCTGGGCGGGTGCGGCCCCGTGCGTTTCCCACAGAGCGGCGTCGGGACACTCCCGTTCATCTGAGTGCTGCCTCTGCAGGCACAGTTACATTGTCTGGCGAGACGTGATTTGTTTCTACTCAATTTCCATGCTATTTATTTTTTCTGTCTTACCCAAGTTTCTTTACATGTCCCAGTTTTAAAGAGAACATGTCCAGAAGGTTTATCTGCTCTTGGCTGTCAGTTTGTACGGGGGCCCGTGTCAAGTGAAGGACGCACGCTCCTATCCGTGACTTCCTCCCAGCCCCCGCCAACAGCGGGCTGCGGTTCTAAAAGCCCTCCCCCGCCTCCCCCATGAGCTTCAGCGCCCGTGGGCTTCTGTGGCGAGTTCCTGCATGTGGCGTTCGCGCCTCCTTGGACTCCTAAGAAAACCCGAGTTGGTCAGCAGCTGTTTTTAATGGATTAACTGCATTGGAACTGTTAATATTTTGATTGATTTTTCCAAATCTATGCTCATAAATGACATCGACCTGTGGTTTTCTTGTCTGATAGTGTTCTTGCCTGGTGGGGACTGAGAGTACACTCAAGTCATAGAGTCAGTTCTTTCATCTTTATTGTCTGGAAAGTCCTTTATGAAACTGGAATAAACTGCTCATTGGCTGTCAGCTCAGCGTCGCCCAGGAAACCACCGTGCGCATCTTCGATGGAAAATGCAGGGCGGACGGGCCTCAAACTCCGACTTGGTTTCCTCAGTGCCTGCAGGTCTGTGGGCCTCAGCACTTCTTTCTGGGTCTATTTTTGGAAGTTACACTTTCCTAGACATTTTTCTAGCTTACTTAAGTGTACACATTTATCATTACAAATTTGTTTAGAGGATTCTGTAATCTTTGATGTCTCTACCAGGAGAGTTATCATGCGTGTGCCATCCTGCCTGTGCCGTTTAAAAAGCAGTAAGCAGGAGCCCCACCCCCGCTCCAGCCCCCTGCCCTGCGCTAAGGGCTCAGTCCCCAGCAGCCCCTTCCCAACCCCCACACCCTCACCCCAACTTTCTCTTCCAGTTCTCTCTCCCCGGAGTCCCCCTGGCCGGGACTTGGGATACCGAGTCATTCCCTTACATGTCTTAGAGTGCTCCAGAGTCAGAATGCACCGGAAACACCATGTCGTTTAGGTTTAAAAGCTGAGCACGAAAGATAGAGCCGGCTCCGTAAGGATTGGTAAGAGTTGGTAAGGATTGGTAAGAACTGGTAAGGATTGGTAAGGACTGGTAAGGATTGGTACGAATTGATGAGGATTGGTAAGGATCAGTAAGAATTGGTAAGGATTGGTAAGAACTGGTAAGGATTGGTGAGGACTGGTAAGGATTGGTAAGAATTGGTGAGGATTGGTGAGGATTGGTAAGGACTGGTAAGGATTGGTAAGAATTGGTGAGGATTGGTAAGGATTGGTAAGGATTGGTAAGGATTGGTGAGGATTGGTAAGGATTGGTAAGGACTGGTAAGGATTGGTAAGAATTGGTGAGGATTGCTAAGGATTGGTGAGGATTGGTAAGGACTGGTAAGAATTGGTAAGAATTGGTGAGGATTGGTAAGGATTGGTGAGGATTGGTAAGGATGGTAAGGAAAGGGCACCTGGCTGCTCTGCAGGTGAAGAAGGCACGTGACCCCAGCGCCGCAGGTGAGGGAGGTTCCCCGGGGGAAGCCTGGTTTCGGCGGCCAGTGGAGAGTGTCCTGGAGCCCGGAGGACTCCCACAGGAAGGTGGTGTGTGCAGTGAGTACCCAGGGCTCACCGTCCCCAGCAGTGGGGGGGACAGACCGGCTGCTCTGACCCGTCCAGGATGTGGGGAGGCAAATGAGACCACGGGCCCGTCCAGCACAGAAATGAACCGGGACCAGGCGCGCCCAGGGCCGGGGGGCCACAGTTCGGGGCGGTGGTCCGCTTGCGCACTGGGGTCCCCTGTCTGCACAGGTGTCCCTTCACCAGCCCCCGCATCGGCCGCAGAGCCGCTGGGGGAGGAGTCCGTGGGAAGCGAGACGCCGAGGCCCCGCCTCGCAGGGTGGGTGGCTGCCCAGGGGCTTCCCTGTGCGCCTATCGGATGTTAAACCAACTTGAGGGTTTGGATGAGGAAGTTCGGTTGGAAACCTCTTCCTCTGAGGTTGGCGTCGCCGGCTGGTCTCTCCAGGTCCCAGCCGCTGCAGGGGGTCGAGGCCCCCGTGACCCACCGTCCCTCTGACCAGCGACCTTTCCCTGGGAGCAGGGTCCTGGGGCCCAGGGCCCCGTTCCGCTGCCAACGTTCACAGTGACGGGCCTGGGTGTGGACTGGCCCCCATTCGTGTGATGTCTGCGAGGTGGGGGCTCCTTTTAATCCATAGATTTCTGTCCCTTATTTTTGAGGTTTTTTGATGAATTCTGATGATTTTACCCCTTCCATTTTTTAATTTTCCCTCTTCTCCGACTTGTAGAATCTGGATATCGGGCCTGTAGGCTGGTCTTCCAGTTTTTCTTTTTTTCTCGTCCTCAGCTTTGCTAACTCTCTGCCTCACACAGTCCTGCAGAATCTCTGCCGAGCTTCACTCCCGGCTGACGCGTTGCTAACTCCCGACAGCTGCTGTGCTGTTCCCTGCCCGCCCCTCCTGCTGTGGGCGGCTTCAGGCTCCGCTTTCAGTTCGGTCTTTTTCTTCTTTAAACAATTTTATTTATTTTAGACAGAGGGGAGGGAAGGAGGGAGGAAGAGAGGGGGAGAAATAGCAGCGTGTGGTTGCCTCTTGCACGCCCCCTACTGGGGACCTGGCCCACAACCCAGGCACGTGCCCTGACTGGGAATCCAACCCGAGACCCTTTGGTTCTCAGGCTGGCACTCAGTCCACTGAACCACACCAGCCAGGGTGTCTTTTTCTTCTTTACTGGGGCTTTGATGCCCTCCCGGGGGACGACGCTGCTGGGATGTTGTTCTGACCTCTGTCCTCTCTGCGGGGGACATCAGTGACCGATGGATGGCTCCTGGTAAAGGGTGGAGTCTGAAGGTCACACAGGCTGACCTCCCCGACCATGAACTTCGCTACAAGGAGATTGGGACGTGCTGTTCCTGGGACCCCCCTCTGTCAGTCCTCCTGGGCGCCCCCCCCCCCAGCACAGTCTCCCCCATTCCTTGCCTCCAGGCACATCTCAGTGTCTCACACGGCACACTGGTCACACCCGTCACACTCGTCACACCCGTCACACTTGTCACACCCGTCTCCGTTTGGCTGTCTACTGGAAACTCGTCCCCAGGCTGCCGCAGGGAGGGGAGGGTGTGCTGGGTGGAGAGGAGCCGCGGGTCCTGCGGGGTCGAAGGGAGGCTCTGGCTCCCGCCCCGGGCAGAGGCGCCCGCCCCGGGCACCCCCTTCCTCGCTGACGGGCCCCCGCGCCTCCCCCTTTCCTCCCTCTTTCCTCAGCCCCTCAGAACTCTCTGCAACGTCACTGGCTCTCAGCATTCCCCATGGTTGCTGGGGACCCAGCTTTCTCAGAGTCGTTCAATTAGCTGTTGTTCATTAGCCTGTTTCTTGGATTCAGAAATTTGGTTGCTTTTCTTTACACCTTTTTCTGTTCTTTGGAAAGATCACTGATTAAAAAATTCTCCGTCTTGTGAGTCGGTCAGGGAGGTTTCAGAAGTACATGGCGTGTGGGGGCAGCGTCTGGCCTGGAGGTGCCTCGTCTCTGAAGACAGACGGGGGGGGGGTGGCTGCAGCCCCTCCAGGCCCCTCCAAATGCCCCGGGGTGCGCCCCTCCTCCCAGTCAGATTTCCTTGCTTCTCTGCACTCAGTGTGGGTGTGAGTGATGTGTGTGTGGTGCATGTGGTAGGTGCGTGCGTGCACTGCACTCTCCACAGTATCATGTCCCCCCGCAGGTCCGTGTCCCCAGCGGCACAGTGAAGAGCCCTGGGGGTCCGCGCCCCCCTGCCTGCCTGTGGCACCTTTCCTCACCGCCCCCGCCCCCACCTCCAGCCGCTGGCAAACGCTGACCCGCCCTCAGTTCCCCCAAGTTGTCATCTGCAGACACCGGGCAGTGCACAACCTCGGGGCCGGCGTTGGTGTCGCACGCTTCCCTGGAGGGCCCCGCACGCTGCTGGGCGTGCGAGCCTGTGCGTGAGCCCTCCCTTGGCTGAGTGGCGTGGGTGGACGGGGCCGCGCGGCCGTTCCAGACGTTGCCGTTTGGAGTTCTCCTTCTGCCGCTGATGGTCACAGGGTCATGTTCACAGAGTGCAGTCCGCGTCGTGGTAAAATTGCTGGTTCCGGGACGTGTGGAGGTCTGGCGTGCAGCCTGGCCCGGGTCGGTTTCCACGTGTGTTCCCTGCAACCGCGGGGGAGACCCGGCCCTCCGGGAGCCATTTCGGTCCTGCAGCTGGGCGGGGAGTCTGTCCGTCTGCCTGCGGCTCCGGGGACTTTGCCGACTCGGCCAGCGTGCTGTGCACATGCTGGCCCCTGGCAAGTGTGACACTTTCGCTGTAAAGTCACTTGTTTTCACGCCTCCGGCTGTCGCCTGCATCACCGGAGAAGGCAGCACCGTGTGGAGACTCGTGGCGTGAAAGGTTCTAACAGGTTTCGATGTGTCTCGGAGAGGGACTCCCGGGACCGGGCGCTGGAGGAGCGAGTCCGCGGGACGGCTCTGTCCACCTCTGTCCACCTCTGTCTACCTCTGTCCACCGTGGGGGGGTGGCAGCACTGTAGGGAAACAACCGACAGGAGTAGGTGGGGTCCGGTCACCATGCCGAGTGGGACCTGGGTGGCCTCCAAAGGTAAGGGGTGACGGAGGACATGTGGGGACACCTGGGAGGGGCACAGAGGCACAGGCCTCAAAATCAAGGAGCCCCCTGGGCTCCAGTCAGCTGGGAAACACGGGAGTGGATCTGTGGAGGGGCCCCGGGGGGGCGGTCGAAGACCAGGTGGGAGGTGGATTCTGGGGACCGCGAGGGGCTAGGCAGCCGAGCGGCTGCCCCGCCTCGGGGGTCGCGGGTCGCTGGCTGCTGAGGGGCCTGAACTTGGGAAGACACCGGGCAGCAGGGAACAGAGTGGGGGTCCCGGCTGGACCAGCACGGGGGTCCGGCGCTGTTCCTCAGACGGGCCTCCTCTCCCCAACCGGGCCAGGGACGCCGGCCCCACCAGCAGTGAACTGACCGCGAGGGCAAGGGCGGGCGCTGCTCCCAGGCCGGCACGGAGGTGGACGTGGGGGGAAGCGTCCCTGCGCTGAGGTGCCCGTTTACGTGTGGTGGCGGCCGATGCGAAATCATAAAATGGGCCATTTGCCTTTATTTTCTTGTAACCTTGGACTTTGCAAAATTCTCTGAGCAACTTATTAAGATTTAACTGGACATCAGCACAGTGTCGGCTCCTCGGCGCTCGCTGGCCCCCAGGTGCGTGCTCTCTCCTCCACTGTCCCTGGACCCTGGAGGGAGTGGGTGAGGCCCCGCACAGGTGGGGTCGGGGGCAGGTCTGCTCTCTGCCCACCAGCTCCACTCCTGGCGTCCTGCAGGGACAGACTCACGGACGAGCCGAGTCAGGTCGACACACAGCCCTAACCACCGCGATGACAGGGACAGTGGCCGAGGGACCCGCCCGAGGGGGAGCAGAGAGGAGCGGGAGGAAAGGCAGCTGGTCCCTAAGAGTCGGGCTGAGCTGGGCCAAGTGGAGGGTGCAGGGTCTCCTCCTCGTGTCCCCAGCGGTCCCTCTAGGTGTGTCTGTGTCCTGACTCCTTCCTGTCAGGACCCTGGTCATGTTGGGTCAGGACACACCAAGTGACCTCGGTGTAACTCCGTCACCTCCAAAACCTCTGTCCAAACACTGTCACATCCTGAGGTCCTGGGGCTGAGGCCATCACCAGGTGAATTTGGGGGAGCACAATTCAGTCCCAAATAGGTGCTGTGCTCACACTGTGACCCGGAAGTATATGGAGACCCAGGAGAACAGAAATGGGGGCCATCTGCCCACCTGTGGGGACCGGAGGGGCCCAGCCTGCGCCCCAGCCAGAGGCCTTTGCGGCCTCTGCCACGGTGCTGAGCAGGAGGGGACACTCAGCTCCTGCTGCTTTGATCCACAGGCCTTCAGCCACTGCTGAGTGTCAGCCTCTGTCTGCGCGTTTACGGGCCGTTTAGGTAAACACGTCCTCAACATTACGGAGACATTAACACGTCAGGCCGCCTCCCACATCAGAGGCCCCAGCCCCAGGGTGGAGGCCAGGCAGCCCTGCCCGGGCCCCGCCCCCGGACCCGCCCCGCCCCCGCCCCCGGCCCCGCCCCGGCCCCGCCCCTTCAATGCCCAGCAGCCTCCCTTTGGGCTCAGCATTTCCAGGGTGGACGCAGCTGCTCTGAGGCCTCAGCTGGGAGATTTATTTGCATGTTGACCGGAACTCTGCTCCAGGCTGAAGGAGGGCAGGCTCCAACCCCAGCCCTGGGGCTCGGTGGGGAGCAGCGGAACCCCCAGGCCGCAGGCACCGGGCGGCCGCAGTCCCTGCTTCTCAGGCGCCAGCCCCGGCTGCCTGTGGTGCGGGCAGAGCCCCATCGTGCCCCAGGGCAGTGAACGGCCTCGGGAGTGAATAGCTCAAGGCCACGATGCCAGCGGCGCCCACGGCCCTGCGGTGCCCACGGCCACGGCTGCCACCCCGGCTGGACGTGTGCCGAGCACAGCGTCTGGGTGCAGGCCACCTCCTGACCGGCAGGGTCACATGGGCACCTTCCGGGCATAGCCCCTGCCAGGTGCGCCCTCTCCAAAGCTTCCCCAAGGCCGCCCAGCACCCTGAACCGCCCCCAAGGTCAGCTCGGCCCCAACCAGCCCATCGGAGCCTCACGGGCCACAGGCCCCGACGCCCTCCCTTCCGACTGAATCCCTCTGTTGCCGGTGTTACTTTCTGATGAGTCACCTGGAGCTCAGTGGTGACGGGGCTTCTCGTAAATTAGGGAGAAGACTCTTGGGTCGTTAATTTCAAAATTAAAAACATAATAGCCCGGTGACGAAATGCGTTGTCTGTTCATAAAACTTGCCCCTGGCTCTGGTGGCGGGTCACACCCCACAGGTCCCGGAGGACCGGGTCCTTCCGTCCTGTCTCTGGGCCCGTCCTTCTCGGTCCGGTCACGTCCTCGAGCCTCCAGCAGAGGACCTACTCCTGGAGGGACCACCGAGTTGCCATGTCCTGGAAGGTCCGAGACCACCGCTGTGACTGCCGCCACGGTCTGGGACCAGGCTCTGGGGAGAGTGGATGGGGAGCCCCGGGGCCAGCGCTGACGGCGGGACGAGGGCGGGACACACACACACACACACACACACACACACGCACACACGGTGGGGGCCCAGGGCGGGGAGGCCCCGGGAAAAGGGAGGCCGGGCAGGAAGCCAGGGCTGTGTGGGCCAGGAGCAGGGGAGCCAGGCCACCCGGAGACTGTGCCCGGGGCCGGGACAGCAGGGCCCCGGGGTCACAGGACACGGAGACGGCTCCTCGGTGCGGGGAAGCGGGCACTTCCGTGGGGACTGTTCTGCAGGGAGCGGTGGAGTGCGGGGCTCGGGGTCCGCACTCGGGGGGACACAGCCCCTCTGTCCCCCTGTGGGACCCAGATCCTGCAGACGGATGGCGGTCCCTGACAGTCCCGGGTCCTCCAGGAGCTGAGAGACGCCCAGACTCCCAGGTGCCACCCATGCCCACAGCCAGCGCGTGACTCCTGGGGTCACAGGCTCCGGAACCGTGTGGCCCCCACCGGGAGGTGCTTCAGACAACGAGCCCACTGCTCGCGGTTCCCTTCTGCCTGTGTTGGCAGCGTGAGGCCCCCAGGCTCCATCGCCGGGGACCTTGCTGCAGAGTCCCCTCTTTTGGGGGTGGTCTCTCTTCACCCCCCAGGTTCTCCTGCTGTCCCCACAGGACAAGGTGTCCAGACCCTCGCCACCGTGGCTGCCTGGCCCACACTCCTGATGTGAAGAAAGTGCCAGCTGGGGGCCGGCCCTGGGCAGACCCTGCAGAGAAGACCTCACCCTGGACCCAGAGGCCCCCCTGGGGGCCGTGATCTCGGGGAGGCGCCCAGAGAAGCTGTGGGAGCTGCCCGGCACTCACCGGGCCTCGGGAGCCCAGGTTCGGGAAGGGGTGGTGATGGGACGCCTCGGTGCAGGGACCAGCATGAGGAACAGCACAGAGGCGAGAGAGCGCTCTGGAGCCGGGAAACTCAAATAACTTAACTCCTATTGAACAAGACGCTCGGCCAGACCCGGGCTGGAAGGGGCCACGGCCACGCCGACTCTGCCCTGCGCGGGGAGCCTCTCCCAGCTTGCACCGGGGCAACGGCCCTTGTAGACGGGGCTGGCACCATGCATGCTGGCTTTGATTGTTTCGAAAGGAGCTTTGTTTTTCGAGCAGTTTTAGATTAACAGGACACATGTGAACAGAGCCCGGGCGGTCCCCACGACAGACCAGCGGTTTTCTCGTTAACGGCCTGCACAAGCTTAATGCAATTAGAACGATTAATGAGGCCCTGCCGACGAGCGGCTGCTACCTGAGGCCTGCAGTTTACTCAGCAGTCCTTGGATCTCATCTGTGCCAGGCCCCTGTGTCGGGTCCAACGCGACATTTGGCGGCACGTGTCCTGGGCTCTGCCTGGGGGTGACACCGTCCGAGACCTTCCTCGGAAGGCCTTGGCAGCTCGCGGAGAGCTGGCAGCGTTGTGGATGGACGTGTCCGGCGTCGTCGCTGCTTTGGAGGGAGCCCCCGGGGCCGGGCTGTCAGTGTGATTTATCGCCGTGAACTGGACCCCGGTCACCGAGCTGGGGGGCCCGCCAGGCTGCCGCCCTGCGCACTCCCCGGTTTTCTCCTCTGCACCTGTCCTCTCTGGCAGGGAGTCCCTCAGCAGGGCCATGGTCAAGGACAGGAGTCACGACTCGTAATTGTTTTGCCCGGGAGTTTTGCCTCTTTTCTTTCATCAGCAGCTCCATCAGTTACTTGTATCCATGTGGATTCATGGGTTTTTTCTTTAGGGTCTTGGCCACAGCCACACACTGACTGACTTTGTGACCCCTCGTTCCGGCCTCGGCCACACAGAGGGGGCTCCGGGGTCCCTGAGCACCCACCGCTGTGTTCCTTCTCCTCTTGTGTTCTTCCCGGCTTCTGGCTGGCACTTCTGGCTGCTCCGAGCGGTCCGCGTCCTTCCGAGTCCCTGAACCTGCCCAGGGCCAGAGAAGCCCGGTGTCCAATCGGAGAGAGCGGTCAGACATCCGGACTGCGGGGGGCTCGGTGCTGCGGGGGCCTCGCTGCCCCCAGCTTCCCCGTCGGCTCACGGGGTGAAGGAATAGGGTGTGTGCCAGCCGGCGCGCACCCATCTGCACACGCCCCTTGCGTCCAGATCAGGGGCCCCACGAGTCCCCACTGATGTCTCCGCCTCTCCCTCCCTGGCTGACCGGACCTCCCGCCGGACAGGGAGGCACCGCCCCCATCTGCCTGCCTTCGCTGGACCACCCCGTCACCCGCATGCCCCGCAGGTCAGGGGCAGCCCAACCCCCCAGGGAAACTCCCTCGCCCTCCCGGGGACAGCCTCACATACTGTCCCCTCCCTTTTGTCCGGCTGACGCCCCTCAGCCCCGAGGTTTTTAGCTCAAGTCCTTGGCCCACTTTTTAACTGGGTTGTTTCCTCATTGGTGAGTTTTAAGAATTCTTTGTTTGTTTTGGGTAGAAGTTCGTTACCCGATACTGTTTGGCGAATATTTTCTGCCAGCGTGTGGCTCGGCTTTTCAGGGCCGTCAGTGATGTTCACAGAGCAGCTTCCAGGGGAAGAAAGTCCCGCTTCCCGTTTTCACTCCACGCTCAGCCGGAATTTTAGGTGGCAGGGCGGGAGGCCTCGGCCCCTCACGGGCCCCTGCGGGCAGCGGGGTGAGGCCGGAGGCCAGCCCAGGTGGGCTTTCTGCTTTTCCGTAGGTAGAAGTGTGTACTCTGAACACAGCTCCACAGAATGGACACATCTCGTGTGATGTGAGATGTGGTGTGGTTTGAATGGTGTGGTTTGCCGCGTCTGGGGACACCCCCACCTGACCCACGTCAACTAGGTCACAGCGTGGAATATTTCCAACAGCACGGTGGCTCCCTGCGGCCGCCTCCCAGCTGGCAGAGGGCCCTGTGGGGAGACAGTATTCACACATCCATGACGGAGGGGACCCGGACAGCATCTTCCTCCGGGGTCCGGCTTCCTGTCCTCCACCTGGTGGGTCTCGGGGAAAGGCGCCGCCGTGCTGGGGGTGGCGGGAGTCCCCTCCGCAGGACCCACTGGACTCTGTGCCACTGACAGTCACTCAGTGCTCAGGGGCAGGACCTCCTCAGGACCCGTCTGTCACCAATCTCCACGTTTCCGCTGAACATCTGTCTCCTCAGGGACGCAGCTGTCAGGTTTTGTGAATCCTGTGTTTCGTGTCATAAATGGGGGGCCGCCATGACTGGCCTGGGAAGCCCACCCCGGCTCTCGGTGAGGGCTGGAGCCCGGAACACAGGTGTCAGTGGACCAGGTGCCCCGCGCTGCTCTCAGGCAGGGCCCCCGCTCACCACCCGGCAGTCCTGGCGTTTCTTGGCTCGTGGCGACCTCACTCCTGTCTCTGAGTCCGGCTGCACCTCAACACGTGAATTCTGGGGACACAGTTCAATTCATGACATTGAATTCAGACCAACGCCTTCAGGGGCACTTCTGGTCCCTGGACCCTCAGGAGGGTCGCATCTGCCGGCCCCCGGGACGTGGGGAGCGAGGTGCAGTGTGTTTGGGGGCGGGGCGGCTCCGCAGGGGACCGAGAGTGTGCGTGACCATCTGCATGGGCGGGGGGGGGGGCAGGATAAGGGGCCGGGGCTCTGGGTTCTGGAGGCCGAGCTCGGGGAACCGGTGCATCACCCTGGGGGGGAGAGGACGGACCTGTCCTGTCTCCGACTCCGAGGAGGCGTCTCGCCAGACGAGATGTTCCTCCTCCGTCCCCAGGCCACGCCAGGGGACTGAGCACCGCACCCCACCCGGAGCTGCCCGCCCCCATCCTGTAGGAGGAGGTCCCTGACAGTTCGATTTCTGGACCCCAGCTTTGAATCTGACACCAGGAAGGGGCCCAGGGGCTGTGGGAGCCGAGCTGAATGTCACGTGGACAGTGCGGTGACCAGACCCTGACGGGACGCTGGTGCCGGCCTGTGGGGCAGCCGCACTGCTGTAGCTCCGTCATCGGTGGGTCCGTCCTCCCGAGGGGGCCGCCTGCCCGGCACAGTGGGGTCCCGGGGGTTGTGGTAAGTTGAGGGGAGGTGCTCCCCCCGCCGGGGGAGCCCTCCTCCCGTGGGGTCCCACCCCGTCCCCAGGGTTGGTGGCGCTGTCCGTGGTGCTGACGACTAGGGGAGCTGAAGAGGCCTCGGAGCCAAGGTGAAGGCCAACAGACTGGACAGGGAGCCAGCGGTGGCCCGCACAGTGTCGGAGGACAGAGCTGGGCAGCGTGACAGTGAGGGGTCGGGAGCTCCACTGAGGGACAATGTCAACCCTGAAATCCGAGAACTAGGCCAGGGCCACGGGCGAGCTGACTGGGGGTCCCCCGAACAGGGGTGTGGGGTCCCCAGGTGGCACCATGGTGAGAGAGATGGGGGGTCTACTCCCGAGGCAGCTGGAACATCTCTACTGCTCCCGGTGACTCTTTCTCCACCGCTGCCTGGCTCACAGAGGGAGCTCGGAGGGACGAGGCGGCCCGGGATCAGGGTGTCCGTCGGGAAGAAGGGCAGGCCTGCCCCGCACAAGGTCAGAAACAGGGGAAGGGAAGGAGGGAGGCTCGCCCAAGCCTGAGGCTCCCCGTGGAGCAGAGGGCGAGGCCTCGGGGGCTGGGGGCGGAGGGCCGGCAGTGAGAGGACACCCTGCTGGGAGCCCTGGGGTGGACGGGGGGCTCTGACCTCAGAGAGGGGACGGGCAGCCCCGAGGGGCTGAGCCCAGCCCGCCGGGGCGGCTTGGATGTGCAGGCGGAAGTCTCCCGGTAACCCATGGTAACCGAGGAGCAAACAGGAGCAGAGCTGCCTCACCACGAGCCCTGCAGGGGCCGGCGGAGCCCCCGGAGCAGACTCTTCGGAGATTCAGCGTCTGTCCAGCCACCCTCTCCCCAAACCCGACCACCCGAGAGGCCAGGCAGGCACCTTCCTGGGTGGAAAGGGGGCGGGTGTCCACCTGGTCCCCGTCCAACAGCAGGCCCCATGGCCTCCACACCTGCCCAGAGGACAGGGGTCCCTGCGAGGGGCCTGCAGGACAGTTGACAGGCGTGGCCAGAGCCAGGAGGCCGAATGGGGGACTGCATCCCAGGGGACAGGGCTGCCTGGGGGTGGGGCTGCCTTGGGGCAGCACGACCCCAGGACACTCGGTGAGGGCTGCATAGGCCCCCTGGGAGCTACGCATGCTGACGGACCCTGCTCAGTGGGGACCCTGGGCCGGGAGACGCACCCAGAGGGGGCTTCGTCCCTGGCCTGCGGTGGGGGCGCTCTTTTTGTCCACATGAGTGACTGGCAGGCTCGGACACGGCCCCCAGGAAGGCACACGAAAACGGTGCCACGTCCCTGGCAGGACGGCTGAGACCATGGCCACATGTGGCCACAGCTGGCCACTGTTGGGGACAGGGGACCAGCAGACCCCGCAGCTGTGGGCAGCCAGGGGTGGGCAGAGGGGCCGACTGTGGGCACTTGTGTGGGGTCTCGTCTGGGAGACGCCATCCCCTCCACCCCCAGGGGGGATGGAACCAGGGACTGGTGGGCTCGGGCTGTCCAGCAGTTCCGACCAGGGCTGCAGGGACTCTCCACAGGGGCTCTGCCATCCTGGGGGCCCACTGGTCCCTGTGGACTTCACGGGGCTGGACGAGCGGGAGGCAGTGGCCTCACACGCAGGGACGGAGCCCACCCTCACAAGGGCGGCCACGTCAGGGGAGGGTCACAGGTCTCAGAGCGCCTTTTCTAATGGGCCTTGGAGCGTGGCGCCCGCGCACCTGGGGGGGCCCGAGCCCGCCTTCCCACCTAAGGTGGACGGGCCAGCACGCAGGTGTGAGGAGGGCAGAGGGGCACCAGCAGACAGAGGCTCTGCAGGGCGCATCCGACCTGAGCAGAGGAACCGGCCCGGGAGCCCCTGGACACTGGGTCGCCACCCTGAGAGGTGCTGGCCGTGGAGACCAGGACACAGATTCTAGAGTCACAAAGACTCGGGGGTCGAGTCCCGTCCCCACCGCGGGACGGAGGGCCCCGCACCTCGGAAAAGCCGCCCCTGCCGGAGTGCTCACTTCCTCCAGCCCGTGGGGCAGTTCCGTGAGGCCAAGTGAAGTGACGGGGCGGCGTGCCGGACTCTGGCCGGGGCTGTGGGACCCCTCCCTGTTGCTTGTTGGAGGGTCACCGTGGCCCCCAGGACGGGGAACGCTTTCTTGGGCAGCTCGCGGACCAGGCTCTGCCGGGCCTCAGGAGGCCGCGGGGAGCGCGTTGTACGGCCTGGTCCAGCCTGGCGGGCCCGAAGCTGCCCCCTCTCTCAGGAGGACACCCCGCGGCCTCCGGGCGCCGAGGGCTGTGGCTGGCTGTCCCCACCCTTGCTTCTCCCCATGTGGGTGCGGAGAGGGCCCCCCCGGCCCCCTCCAACCCGTGATCTTGTGCTGATGGACGGAATTAGTCTCCGAATTCTAATGAGACTGTGCTCGCAGAGGCCGACAGCTCATCTGAAGATTAAACGAGAAAAACTGCCACTTTTGCTGGTTCCTTTAGAAACTCATTTGCATTCTGTCAGCTCCTATTATGAAGGCGAATGGCAGACACACGGGGGAACGTGGGGGGGTCCCAGCCTGGGGTGGTGGCAGGTGCCGGGGCACTCCGCTGGGCGCTGCCACCCCCCGGGGCCCTGAGACCCTCCCTGCCATCCTCTCCTCCAGCCCCAGGCCGCCATGGCCCGCCCCCACCCCCAAGCTCTGTGGAGCGTGGGCACAGCCCCTCGTGCCCCCTCCTCGCTGCTGTGGGGTGGAGGATGGAGCCCAGCATCTTCCCTGCTCCGGGGTCCCCCTGCACGTCCCTGCAGGGGTCCGGGCAGCAGGCTGGAAGCCCCAGGCGGGGGGTGTCTCTCACGCTCTTTCTGTGTTTGGGGACAAACCACCGGCAAACTTTGTGGCTTAAACATGGAAATGTACTGCTTCTCACGAACCCCCCTTCCGTGGGTTTGACCTCACAGGACTCATTCCACCGGCCCCTGAGTCCACCTGCCAAGTCCAAGGAGGGGCCCCGTGCTTTGGGCGGAGCGGGGTGCGTTTTCCTCCACGGGGCCGGGACAGGCCTCCCTGAGCACAGGGCTCCGCTGCCAGGACACCTGGGCCTCACGCGCCATCACGGCCTGGTCCTGTCCCCGTGGACAGGGCAGAGTCCGGGGAGGGGACCGGCAGTGCAGGAGAGGAGCACCTCAGGGAGGGGAGCAGCCCTCTGGGCACCCCCCCCCGTGAAACCGCCTGCCAGCACCCAGAGGCCATGCTAAGCCAGGTCCCTTGCCACTTCTCACAGTGACGGCTGCGGTAGCCAGCTTCACCCAAGACCCACGTCTCTCTACCACCGAGGCAGGTCCAGCCTGCGGACCCCTCGATGCTCCCAGGGGCTTCCAGTGACCCCTTCAGGGGCTGTGAACAGACTCTGCCTCTGGATTCTTCTTCGTGAGGGTCAAGGACACAGCCCAGAAGCCACAACGAACCCAGCTGGGGCCCAACCAGAGGTGAGGCCAAGTGTCCGCTGCAAAGCCAGCATCGCCAAGGTGCCCGGTGACAAGGACCGGCCACAGCCACTGGGAGGCAGGGTGGGGACGGGACCTGGCTGGAGGCAGACAGGGCGTGACCGGCAGTGCCGCCGCCAGCACAGGAGCCAAACCCCAAGCACCCCCCCCCCCAAAGTCACGGTGTCCGGTGGGTGAGTCTGAGGCTACGTCACTGTAAATCCCGTCGCTCCAGTCCCGTGACCCCCCGCAAATGGCCTCGCATGGTGGGGGGAGGGGGCGGCAGATCACTGTCAGTCTCCAGAGCACACAGCCGTCGCCAGCACTCCCAGTAATTAAAAATTAGCACACGGATACGCTTTCAGGAGATTACAGTTATTGGAAGGTCCCGACCCGCACGCAGGGCCTGCATGTCGGGCAACAAGCGCCCGGAGTTGCGCCCAGTGGGCCTTCAGAGCAGAGGCACACATCCGCTGACCCTCCCGTCCCCCCGCCTGACAGACAGGCAGACAGATACCAGCCTGCTCCCTGTGGGCTGCTTCAAAAGGAGGCAGTTGCTTCCACTTCTGTGCAGGTCGCTGAGCCCCAAAAGCAGCTTTGTCCCCCGAGCCCTTCCTGCGCTCTGCACATCGAGTCCGTTTTAGCAGCTCTACCTCGGGCTCCGGACGATCAGTTAACGACCAGCTGAGTGCTGGGGCCCCTAAGGTGGGGAGTGTGATGAAGGCTGTGACCGTGGCAAGGGTGGGCGTGGGAAGGAAGGGGAGCGATGCCCACCGGCCCTGCCAGCCCAGCCAGCCCAGCCGCACACACAACTGGCAAAACTGAAATGACGAAGAATGAGGCTAGAAGGCCTCTCGACACCCAGTGCCGCGGTCACCTGCCGCAGCAAACTCAAGTGTCCCTGAGAGCACCTCTCCACCAGGGTCCGGCGTGGACCAGATCAGCCAGCGGGACACCAGCTCCCAGGCCCCAGAGACAGAATGCCCCAGGGCACACGGCTCCCTCCGGGGCCCTGGGGACGCAGATGGCGCAGGCGAGCTGGGAGATGGGGGGGGGGGGCGCAGTGCCTACAAAACGCATGTGTTTGGGACGTTTAAGCAAGAACAGAAAAGGCCACCGGCAACTGAGCACGGACCTGAAACACTGCTGAAATGGCACCGAGAATTTGTGAAAAGAACCAAAAAAAAAAAATGAAGCTTTAAAGTTTAAAAAATTTGCACTTTTTTAGAGAAAGAATTGGCAAAAATGGAAGCTACAGCTGCCTGGGCTTCCCCCCAGGTGGGGAGGGACGTGGGGACAGCTGCCAGTTAGCGGCAGCTCCAGAGGCAGGCCAGGGAACTGGGGGAGGCGGGCCGAGACCGCGGGGGCCATCCCTGAGCACAGCAGGGTGGAAACAAGGGTCCCCCCCAGGACGAGCCACCACAGGACCAGAATGGGAAAGGAGCCAGGGACAAAGACACGTCCCCCCACAAAGCAGGGTGACTGTGCTGATCAGATTCCTTGGGGTGGCAGGGGAGGGCAGCAGAAGCAAGAACACATGGTGGAAGGACACCCCTGAGGACCGAACAAAAGGTGTATCGATCCATAATTTTATAACCAGTGTCCCGGAGAAAAACAGAGATGAGACGTTTTCTGGCGAAGGCAGGGAACGTGCCGCCTGTGCTGGGAAAGGCTGTCCTGCAGCAGGGACGCGTCTTCCTGGGGCCAGGGGGTCCCGCCGCGGCTCTGCCGCCCGCGTGCTGCTTCACGTTGGCTGTTGGCCCAACCCCCTAGAAATTCATTCCCAGCTAACGGGGGGTGCGAGGAAAACAAATCACAGCACGAACCGCCGGCCGCGGGGCCCCAGGCAGAAGTGTCCAGACGCTTGTTCTACATCGAACGCTCAACTGAGAACGCGGACCCCGGGAGAAAACGGTTTCTCAGGACTGGCTAACAAGTGACTGCACCTTCGGGCAGGTTTTAAATTTCTCCCTTCCCACTAAACTATCACATCCATTACTGAAACTCCCGAGTCATTCTAGTAACAACTTAGTTTTAATAATTTAACGATAAATCGATCTTACTTTTTAAGCTATAATGTCTGATCATAGAGCCTGCCAACGGGAGTCATTGGCCCCAACTCAGCCCAACAGGGGTCCCCAAGAGGAATGCGACACAGAAAGAAATTACTCCCTGCGAACAGCTCAATGCGGGTGCAGCTCGGCGATGGGGAGGCTCTGCAGACGCCCCACTTCCGCGAAACCACTGGAGTCTGCTCTCGTCTGCCTCGGGCCGCCTCCCCTGCGCCAGTCCTGGCAGGCCCTGCTGCCACCGCACAGCTCCAGGTGGAGAAAACGGACAGATAAACACAGACGAAGAAAAAAAAAGATGTGTTCTTGGAGCCCAAGGGCAGCTGGCTTATATGGACAGAAGTCCCCGCCCCTGGCTGGTCCATCTTCATGCAAATGAGGCTCCAAATTCTTGAAATTTGACTGGTCCAGAAGTCATTGCCCTAATTGGTCAGAATTAAGCCTCTCTGATTGGTGAGTAAAGATGGGGGCTATAGCCGCACAGCTCTGATTAGTTGGGGGCACACCCCCCCCCCCCCCCGCAGAGCGCCATAGCTCTGATTGGATGGGGAAGGCCTCAGTCCTATTGGTTGAGACGGATCCAGGGACTCCTCTATCCGGGTTGCTCAGTTGCGGGACCCAGTGCAGGTGGATGGCTCAGGGCCCTCTGCCCTGTGTGCAGGTTGGTGAGAGACCAGAGGCAGCCATGGCGGTGAGGCTCCGCGTCTTAAAGTCCGAGCCCAGGGAGCTGCCGGGAGCCCTTGTAGCAGGGGTCCTCATCCTTCTCCCTCACACAGTCCCTACTGTGTCACACAAGTCCTGAGCACTAGTGGCTTCGGACAACCGCAGCCAAGCTAGTGTTGCCCCTCACGGGTGACTGGGCTCGGCTGGGTGGGGGTTACTCGGGGTGGCTCCTCGCTCACAGGCCGGTGCGTGATGCCAGTGCAGGGCTGGACCTCGCTGGGCTGCGGTTGAACCCTCCACTTCCAGGGCAACACTGTGGTCCTCTGGGCTTGGGGTACCGGCCGTCCCCCCTAGGTATAAGGTTTACGTTGCCCCTGTGTCCCAGCCTCGGAAGCCCCAGGGCCCCAGGGAAGGTAGCCCTCGGGAGGACACGCTGTCCCTCGGGGACCCTGCAAGCTGTGGGCACTCAGGCCAGTCGCTGCTGCTGCTGCTGCTGCCATGAGACTCCGCGCTCGCGCTCACTTCCCACAGGCTGGAGCACGGGTAATGACCACGTGCCCTCTGCTCGCGTCTTCGGCGCATGAGCAGGTCCTGCGGCCTTTAGATTAGAAAATAATAATAAAAATAAGGAAGGGAATGAGGCTGCTGCCGCTCTTTTCAGCCCTTCATCGCCGCAGGGGCCTGATTGCAGAGGGGCCGGGGGAGGGCTGCCTACGTCGTGTGATGAGATTCAAGGTTTTGGAAAACGGCTCTTCATGTTTACTGATTCTTCGTCGGATGCGTAATAGGTCCGTGAGCTTTTAACCTCCTGTTGCCAACAGAAGTGGTAACTCGCCCGAGAACTTCCAGTGGTTGAAGCCCACGGGTGCTGAAAGCATCGACTCGCGTCCACCTTTATCCACATTTCGAGGGGAGCTGAGCGAGCGCTAGCAAAGCCCTGGAAGCAAAAATACCCGGTGGGCGGAAGTGGGATTACAGTTGGTCCTGTGGAAAATAATACAATAATTAATAAATCACAGTACGAGCATAAACTCTGTTTTGCGCATGCACAACTATAAACCGACTTTTGCCCGCCCTGTATATTATCATTAGGCCACAGTTTCCTGGAGAACCAGACTGGAAATATAAAAGCTAAAAATATGCAGACTCAGTTTCAATTTCAGCTGTAAATCAAGAATTTACTGATGCCTTAAAAATTTAGGTGACTGTTGTATATTAGGTCCTGTTGCAGAACGTTAGACAATGATGTAGATTTTTGTTTTAATACATGGAATACCATGAACGTGACATTTTTGCAGCTATTTACAGTCACAGTGACAAATGTTGGGTGTCACCATTCCCAGACACACCGATATGAAAACACATGAAATGCACGTAACGTATAAAATGCGCCTTCAGTGAATCCCCGAGAAGTAACGCAGCGGCTTGTGTGCATCTTCATTACCTTTCATCCACGAGCCCCTGTGTGATAAACCGCAGGTCACCCCCGCCCCCCGTTTTACAACTGTGTCTGCTCACACTGTGGCCCTCGTGGTCACACGGGACATGCTGTGTGGCCGAGGCTCTTCCTTCAGGGGCGTTTGGTCCCCCCTGCACGAGGCAACGAGGAGTGGTCCAGCTGCGCCCGGTGACAGCCACCCGGGTCAGCCCGCTCCCTCGGCTCCCGGCTAAGGGGAGGCATGTGGTAGGCTGAATGGACATCCCGGAAGGTGCGTCTGCGTCCTGACCCGACACTTGTGACTTGTGACCTCATGTCCGTTCAAGTCCGCTCAGGTCAGCAAAGGCTTTCCGGTGAGGCCATCCTGGCTGGGTGGAGGGCCCTCTCCCCAGTGACGAGTGCCTCGTAGGAGGCAACACGAGAGGACAGAGGGTGAAGAGGGGACGCAGCCCCAGGCCGGGGGCAGCTGGGGCACTGGGACCTGGAAGAGGCAGGAAGGAACCTGGGCGCTCTGCGCAGCGGGGCCACGCCCACCTCGATTTCCCGGTCTGGGCTCTGGGCGGCGTGGAATAAACTTTTGTTGTCTTCCTCCCTGGGTTTGGGATCATATGTATGTCAGCCACTCGGGGGCTCACAGAGTCCCGGTAAAATGCAGATTCCTGGGCCTGTCCCCGCAGCAACCTTGGGGACTCGGAGTCAGCATTTCCCCCAGGCTCCTGGTAAAGCCTGCGGGGACCCCCCTGTCCCTGCCCGACACCTGCAGTGCTTCCTGCTGCCTGGTCCGCCTGGGGAAGGTCCTGTGTCCTGGGAGGCCCGGCGTCACCCAGCTGCACACAGGCCTCCCGCCCAGCCTGTCCCCAACCCCAGGGGGTCCGTCCTGGGCCTCGGCCCCCTCGGAGGGACAGGGACGGCTCTGCCAGGGCCTGGCGGCACAGGCTGCGGGAGCCCAGAGCCCGGCGGGGGAGGTGGGGGAGGTGGAGGTCTGCAGTCTGCAGCCCCGGGCCTGTCCGAGTCCAACCGCGTGGCTTCCCTGCTTCCTCTGCCCGTCCTGGGCACCCTGCAGCCACCTGGATCCTTCTGGAAGCGCCTCCGGGGAGACACCCTCCAGCTGGGAGCTGTGACTCACAGACCCGCCCCAGGGCAGGCTGTACCAGCCCCGCGGGAGAGCTGGCTGAGGGCAATTTTAGGCAGAGACTAATGACTTCGGTGAAGCTTCAGTGTGTTGACAGAAGCACAAAAATAAATATTAGGAGAAAAACGGGGGCGGGGGGGGTAGAGGGCCCTGAGCCTGGAACAGGTCCAGGGGGCGGGGCATCCTGTGGGCTCTGGGTGCTCACCCCCAAGGCGACCGACCCCCTTGGGTGCTGGCTCCTTCACTGCCCCTACTCCCAGGCCCGTCTCCCTCCCTCCTCAGCTCCCTCCTGCAGCCGGCGGGGAGTCTGCTCCCACTGCGTTAGCTACCCCCCTCCGCCCCCGAAAGCTCTGGGGTCTGTGGGAGCCACTGCGGCCACTTGAGGGCAGGACACGTGCAAAGCCGTGTGGGCGCCTCCCAGAAGACCCTGTGGCTCACGGCTGTGCAGCCCCAGAGGCAAACGCACCCTTCCGTGGGGACTCACGCGCACGGCCAGGGGGCAGGGGGGACGGGCGCAAGCTGCTTCCCCTGCGCTGGAGGGCACTGCAACCAGTCAGCCAAAATCCCAGAGACAGGCAGAAAGTGACCTAGAAATTTCATTTCCAGAACTTTGTTCTAAAAACGGACGAAGAGAGATGCAAGGAACCAGCTCTGAACCGGCCTGCAGGCCCAGCATCAGGCCATCGGTGAAGGCGCCCTGCGGTCGGCAGGTCACACCCCCGGTGGCCCCGACAGTCATTCTCAGGAGGGACGTGAGAACTCCGTGAAGAGCAGGGAAGTTATCGCGTGGTCATGGGAACCGCACAGCCCCTCCTGGGGTGGGGGCAGGGAGCGGGAGGGAGAGGAGGAGGGCAGAGGTGGCCCGCCCAGGTGATGGAGCGGTTTCCGACCGGAACAAACCGAGTGCCGGCGTACGTGGTGACGAGAACAAGCCCCCAACACACCCCCAGTGAAGGACCCTGACCCACGGCCCCGTGCGGTCTCATCCCACTCACGTGGAGCACCCAGGAAGCCCCGGCAGAGAGAGCAGGTGGGGGAACTGGGGTGGAGACCAGCCTCGGGCGCAGGGGGTGAGATGTGTGGGACCAGGGCGAGGAGACGTCGCACTCCTTGAGAACGCTCTGAAACGGCACAGGCTGAAACGGGGCTTTGTTCCCGCCCCGCAGCCCCAGGGATGGACAGGCCTCAGCCCGCATCCTGCCGCCCTGCTCTGGCAGTCGCCCCGCCACACCTGGTGCCCAACAGTTGGGTGTGTGACCACGTGTGACGGCCTTGCCCTCCCTTGGGGCCGGAGCCGCACACGGCAGGTCTCTGGTTGCCTTTTGCAGACCCGACCAGCCAGCTGCCCAAGGCCCGGAGGGGCGGCTGGCCGCTGTCAGGCCACGGACTGCTGGCGTGGTGACCCTGCAGCCAGGCGTCTACACGCGATGTGCGGGCTGCCTGCTGGTGGGGTCCCAGACGCTGCAGCCTGTCCCACTCACCAGACCGGGCCTCTAACCAGAAGGACAGAGTTGGACAGAATTTCCCATCTACCAAGCAGGTCTCACAGACTATCGACAGCCACACAGGCGCTATGACAGCCCTGTGGCCTGAGGACCTGTCTGGGTGCATCGTGGGCTCCGGCACCTCTTCCTGAGGCTTCATGACTTGGAGGCTGTGGCTCCTCACTGCACAGCCAAGGCTGCCCACGGGTCTGTCCAGTCTGGCGCAGGCATGGGTGCGCACTTGCCGGGCGGTGGGGCCCAGACAACAGGTCACAGGGCCCCGTCTGCCACCAGTACAAAGCCGGACCCTGCACCGCGGGGCTGAGCTCGGTCTGCCCTCCCATGTCCTCCCTGCGCCCTGGCCGCCACAGCCCTCAGTCCCGACCGGGGCTCCAGGCTGTTACAGCTCATGGGGCGGTGCCCCGGGGCTCTGGCTGGACAGTGGGAACCCTGAGCTTCCTGTCCCGGCTGAGCATCCCCGAGCAGCGCACCTGGTCCTTCCCACAGCACAGAGGTGCTGCCCGGGGTGTCCGGGCTCGTTCCAACGGCTCCTCTAGAACCAGTGACCGGACGGTACGTTGCCGGCAGCTGCTGAGCCACAGACATGGTCTCTCTGTGACAGGGCTCATGGCCCCCAGGAACCCGTGACAGCAGGGAGCATCTGTCACCCACAGAGTGCTGGGGTGGCAGGTGGAGGGCTGTGGGAGGTGGCTTCTGCCAGAGCCTCCTGATGGGTGGGGACAGGTGATTTCCCGGAGTCTGAGAGGAAATCCGGTTCTGGAGAAAAACGGAAGGGCAGCTTCCGTGGGACAGCTTCCCTAGAGCCCAGGAACAGCCTGGGACATGTGCACACCTGTGCACAGTGCACACAGCACACACGATGCAGACACACATGCACACAGTGCAGGCAACACACATACGACACGTCACACACAGCAAATACATGTGTACATGTGCATGACACACACCTTGTCTACATACACCCATGTGTGTACCACATGACACGTGTGTACTAGCGTAATGCAGGCGTGCACCTGCACACATCTGTGCACACACGGATGTTTTCATCACCTCTTCTAATCCCTCTGCATTTTCAGTGTGACTGTGCTGAGTCTACAGATTCACGGAAAACCACAGTCTTCATGAGACTGTCTCCTGAGCATGCGAACTTCCGTCAGCTCAGATCCACCCTTTCCCCCATGAATGTCTCCACCTCGTCCTCGCCCAGCCCTGGCACTTTTCTGTTCAGTTCTGGTCCTTGGCGTTGTCCCCCCTTGTTGGTGTGTGGACGAGGCCCTGTTGCCGTTGTCCCCGAAACCAGCTGCTGTGCATTGTCACACCCTGTCCCGGAGCAGCTCTCTACACAGGCCTTGTTGGGGCTCAAAATTAGGTTTCCTGCAAAGGCTCCCTCCTCTGCGGGCCCCCCTGGGGTCTGGCGGAAGCCTCACCGGGATGGACGGGATGGACGTGGGGACGTGACCGGGACGGGGGTGGGGTGCAGATCTGGGCTGTCTGCTGGGCCCGGCCCCCTAGTCTGCGGGCTGAGCTGGTAGAATCCAGGCAGGGGCGCGTGCTCGCTGCCCACACACCTGGGGACAGTGCCAGGGGCTCCGGGCCCTCGGGCTGGGCACCAGCCCTCGGTTGGTCACGGAAGAAGCAGCCAAGGGGCAGGAGCCAGGACAGAAATGGCCCTGGCACACCACGAGCCCACACAGTCCCGCTCGGTGTCCCCGCCCGAAATGGCTGCCAGGCCCCTTCAGCTCCGAGCACCCATCACTCCCCATTTCTCTAGAACACGGATGCCCAGCCCCCACTGCCCCGGGTCCCACCGCAGCCTCAGGGGCTGTTGCTGCTGTCACCCTTGGAGACGGCTGCTGCCAGTCAGGCTTCGCCCCCTGAGACCCAAGGGACCCCCAGTTGCCTGCAGTGCTCAGTACTGGGGCCGGGGCACCCGGGGGGCGGCCTGCGGGGGCTCAAGCCCCGGCCTCACAGGAAGGGCCTCCCAGAGAAGCTCCCTGCCCCCAGCCATCATGCCGGCCCTTCAGGCTCCAGGACCAATGCTCCACTGCTCGGGGCTCTGAGGACCCGGGCCTGGCCACCAGGAGCCACCTCCCTGCCCTTCTGTCCCTGCTGTGCCCAGGTTGCTCAGGTGCAGGTGTCCAGGAGGCCCTGCCGCAAGCACCCGGGTGAGGCCCAGGCCTCTGCATTCCAGGTCAGCACACCCGGCACCTCTGTCCCAGGAGTCCTGGGCCTCGGTGGCCGAGCATTCGCGGTCTGTCCCCCATTCGCTCACTCAGCCCACTGTCCTGGGCGCCCCTCAGCCCAGTGTGGGGTGTATCAGCTTCGGTGGCATATGCTAAAAACCCAGCTCCTCCGTTCTTTCCATTTTTCTGAACGTGGCTCCCTAGGACATTTAAAACCGAGCCAGTGCTGGCCCCCCACTGTGCCTCTGGGGGCCCCGCCAGGGCGCTGGTGCATCAGGGTTGGGGGTGAGTGTAAATGTGTAAGACTGGAACATGTGTGTGAGTGTGTGCAAACAGGTGCAGTGAGTGTAGGTGTATGGGTGTGCACGTGTGTGCAAAAGTGTATGTGCCCAACCGAGTGAAGGTGTGGGCATGTGTGTTTGTGAGTTTATGAGTGTGGTGTGAGTGTGTGTGTGTGTGTGCACACTGAGAACACTCACCACCCACACCCTCAGCCGCCGCCGGGAACCCCACACTGTCACCTGGCGTCACCGCAGGTGACATCAGACACCAGAGCCCCCTCACCACAGAACTGGAGGGTTGCACCCGGGCGTCCACTCTGCCGTTCCCCGCCCGGCCCCTCCCCTCCCGGAGCCTGCAGGCCGCCCTCGGTACAGCTGGGGGAGGCGCCCTCTCCCTGTAGCCCCGCCTCCAGCCCAGGGAGAGCGAGGCCCCGCCAGCGAGCAGGGCCCTCTGTCTGTGACGGGGCCCAGGGCCCTCGTGGTGGCGGGGACCCGCCAGCCGTCACCCACTGCACAGAATGGAGGCCGGCAGCCCGGCTGCCATGGAGCTGGCACGGGCCCCTGTGTCCGGACCCACCCGGCCCCTCGGGAGGGGACGTGTCCAGAGAGGACACACAGGGCAGCAGGCTGAGTACAAATGACGTCCTCAGGAGGGCATTGTAACGGATCCTTCGCTCCTGTAGCCCCACAGCCAATGAACATTGAGTTTCAGTCCACAAACCCACCGACGGTCTCCCGGAAAGCTGGGGTGCCTGCCGCCCGGCCGTGTGGCCCCGGGGGTCACGCAGCTAATTGAATTTCTTGATTGACTCGAATGTTCCCGGTTCTGAAATTCAGTCAGACGAGCGGAGCGTTTGCATGACTCCTCTTCTCCTGAGGGCAGAGGTGGGGTCTGGGTCCTGGGAGACCCCCAAGGTCCCCCCTCGCTCCACCCTGGTAGACAGAGCCCAGCAGGGTGGCTTGCTGGGCGGTAGCTCTGGCTGCACACCGGGTCAGGTCCTGGGCGTGGGACCTGTCCTGGCCCGTCTTCTGGGACCCCATTCCGTCAACCTTACTTCTTTTGTGTCTTCAAACTCACCCGCCTCCTGGCTCGCTGTCCAGCTGTGACGCAGGCATGGGTCCTTCCACCGTGAATCCCGAACCGCGGGGCCAGACGCTGACCCCCCAGCTCCCTGCACACCAGGCTCGCTCTCCCTTCACCGCCGAGCCACGGACGAGCGTCCTCAGTGGCACGAAACGCCACGTGAAGTTAAAAACTCCGTTTGCTGTGTGAAACCATGAGTCCGAGCCGGCGTCCTCTACACCCTCCGTCCAGGGAAGCTCTGCGCTCGGATGTGACACCTTCCTCGGTCACAAGCTCACCTGGCCCCTGTGTGCTGGGCTCGGGGGTGGAGACCGGCGCCACCTGGTCCTCCTTCTGGCAAACACAGCCCTGTAGCCGCCCTCCCCGGCACCCCCGCGGCTGCCGGCCTGGCCTCCCCACCCCTGTGTCGTTCCCATTTCGGCCTGAGCTGTGCAGAGGCCGCCCGACCTGTGGGGAGCGCCCTCGTGCAGGTGTCTTCCTTCTCCTCCCTGGCCCTGGCCCACCGGGAAACGGACTCGCAGAGACCACGGCCGCAACAAGATGCAGTCCATCTGGGGAGACGCGAGCTTCAGGCGGATGGGAACCCTCTGCCGCTGTGACCGAGGTCAGTGTCGACCAGACAATGCCAGTGGGAAAGTCGGGGGCAGGCTCCCCCGGCCCCTGTGCTGACCCGGGCCGACCCTTAGCGCCCAGGCCCGGCCAGGCTGTCTGCTGGAAGGACAAGCCAGTGGGGAGGGCACACGGCTGGGACACGCAGGGTGCTGCGGGGGGCCCTGTGCCTCCCCGCCAGGCTGTGGCCCGGAGCCGTGGGAAGCAGCAGCGTGGGGACATTTGGAGAAGCAGGGGGTAGGGGAGGACGGGGTGAAAGACCAGAAGGCAGGGAAGGAGGACGGACCCTGGGTCCCAGGAAGGGGCTTCTCTGAGTTAAGAAGGAAGCTGGACCTGCTCACAGCAGAGTGTCTGACCTTGGGCTGCCCTTGGGCCACAGGCCAGGGTGTCCTGCTCTCTGGGCGCAGTTGTGGCTGCGGCCGCAGACGCTGTCTCCTTCCAGACTCTGCCCTGCTGCCTGGGTGACTGGATTAACCTTGCGGTGGACGGTGGCGGCCGGCCGCTGAGTGACAGCCGGGGAAGAGCGAATATTGACTCCACTCCTCGGACACACAGTCGGCTCGCGCCGAGGGGGCCTCTGACCTTGCTGCCGGGCGTCAGTGGAGAGCTCCGGTCAATAAGTCCGATGCTCTTCCCGCGGAAATCGATGCGTCCCTTCCTCTTGTCATCGTGTCTAAGACACCGGGGGAGCAGAGCGGCCACCAAGCCTCCCGGGGCGGGTTTCCCCTCCTGAGGGAGCGGGCGGCCCGGCTGGTCCCCGCCCCCTGGCCCCGCTCCTCGTCTGCCCTGCGGGCACAGCCTGGGAGGGTGCAGAAGGGCCTCCTCCCAGTCAAACTGCACTTCCCGCCCCCTCTGCCCCGCCTCAGACCACCTGACCGAGGGGCTTATCTCCACGACAGCACCATGGAGACGTCCCTCAGCCCCTCGGGAACCCAGAGCTCTGGTGCACAGATGGGGCACCCTGGCAGCCTCGGGGACCTGGGGTCTCGCCTGGTGCCTTTCACCACCCGCCCATCGCCGCTGCGTCGGTGGTGGGGGGAGTCCTGCTGGCCCCGGGCCCACTGGACACACAGCCCACCTAGGCCAGGACCTGCTGCGGAAAGAAAACCAGAGCACATTCCCCAAAACGACCCGCAATATCCATCAGCCGGTCAGGAGCTGCGACTCCGCGCTCAGCAGAGGGCAGCGCCGGTGGCTGTGGGCCTGCCTGGGCCCTCCTCACCTGTGCTCGCAGGGTGCCCGAGCACCAGGAAGGCCCGGGTGACAGGCAGAGGAAGGGAGGGGCGTGGCTTCCACCGTGGCTCTCTGTGTCTGGGTGCCAGCCAACCGACTGTGGCGGAGGACAGTGGGGCCACCGCAGCTGGGCCGGCCACTGGTACGGCCGCCTCGGCCTGAGGCCCCACAGCAGCCGCCAAGACCATGCTGTCTCTCTGCCCAAAGGAGCCATCTGTCTGAACGGGGCGGACAGGCCACCCTGGGGGCGGAGTGTGGGAAGTGGTCCATCTGACTCGGACCCACAGAAGGGAGGGCCTCTGGCCACGCTGCAGCAGAATGTCCCTCCCGTGGACACTGCTTGCTGCAGGGACAGGTGAGGCACACAGGTGACCCCAGCAGAGCCACAGGTTAGAAAGGCAATGACCACTGTGAGTTGTGGGTTGGCAGGGACCAGGCAGAGATGGGAGACAGGACTCCAGTGACCAGGCCCTGCCGGGCGGTGGGCAAGGCTGGAGGTGCTGAGCGGGCTGCTGGTCCTGGAGCCCCTGGGGGGGCGTGCCGCTGCTGACGGCCGTGACAGTGACGAAGGTGCGGTGGTTAGGGTCCGTCCATCTGCTGCGACCACAGCCACGCTCACCGTTCCAGCTGTGCGTTCGTTCGTGATGGATGGCGATTGCGGGAATCATTTTTGTAATGTAAGTCAGGGGACTGTTGGGTGATAGATCAATCGGAAGGAGATTGAAGTAGTTTTTGAGTGAGTGATGAGGCGGAGGAAGGACCAGACGTGCGTGCACGCGTGTGAGTGTGTGCGTGGTTGGAGCCCTGTCCCAAGCCTGGGCCAGGAGCCTCAGTCCGGTGGACACAGCCGCTCAGCAGGGCCGCTGCGGCACTTGCCCCCCAGACCCCAGAGGGAACTGGCTGCTTTGATATTGAGGTTCAGGAGGAGGGTCCCCAGAATGTCCCCAGGAGGGCAGGGCTCAAGGACCAGCAGACAAAGGACGCACATGCGGCCGCCCTCCAGGTGGTGGGTGCTGCACCTGTGGTGGGAAAGCTTCCGGAAGGTTCCAGTGTGTGCGCTGTGGGGGGTGGCCTGGGACCAGAGGCCTGAGTGTGAGCGTGTGTGCGGGCAGTGGCTGCTGTCATCACAAGCCGTGGAGGGACGTGTGGTGGGGGGAGGGGCTGATGTGGCCGGGACCTCGCCAGGCAACGGCCCCGGGATTCGTTCACGCGGGCAGGCAAACGGGGTTAACACTTACGCGTGAAGAGGAAAGAACTCACACCTCAGAGAAAGCTCAGGAGACTAAGCCACTTCGGAAGCAGCGCTGGGTGGCACCGCCCAGCGCACCGGGAACCAGCGGGCGGAGGGTGAGGGAGGCGGTACTGCAGAAAGTCCCGGGTGTGCACGTCGCGGGCGGATCAACGTGCATTCGAGTGCGGGATGAGGATGGAATGGCCTTGGGGCCACGGAGCTGAAAATGACATAAATGAGGGCGGCAGGACCCCCGTGGAGGCGAAGCAGGTGCCGGGGGAGGGGGCGCTGACCCCCAACCCAGAGCAGCCGGGTCGGCAGCGAACAAGGGAGACAGGCAAGGCCCCACACGCTCCCACACACTCACGTGCCCACCTGCACACGCTCACACACACGCACATGCTCATACACACCCACACGCTCACACATTTCCACACACACGTGCCCACCTGCACACGCTCACACACGCACATGCTCGTACACACCCACGTGCTCCCACACGCTTGCACACACGCACATGCTCACACACTCACACGCTTGCACACACTCACGTGCCCGCCTGCACACGCACACACATGCTCACTCATTCTCACACGTGCAGGTAGAAGCCTCTCAAATTTATCATCGCTTCTTGTATTATTTCCTGAAAAAGGTCTTCAGGAACTAACATTTCTACTGTAAAAAATCGTAGATGAGCAATTTCCTTTGTTTCGCTTCGAACTGTTTTTCCGTGTTAACTATAATGGAAATTAAATTGCCTAATTGGAAAGGTATGTACAGAAAGCTGCCTGCCCCGCCCTCCTGCCCTCCCCACCCTCCTGCCTGGGGTTCCCCGGGGATGTTTCTGTCGCAGGAAGATAAGCTCTTTCCAGATGAGGAGGTTTGGGGGTTATTTCCTCTTTCCGTATTTAATTTTTTCAATGCGTGTATGTCATTTTCACAAAAATAAGACAGTCGTGACTCCAGCAGAGAGATCGAGCCGATGGCTCCTCCTGGGCTCACTCTGCCACCTGGTCCTGAGACCGCCTGCCGGGGCCGCTGCGTAACGGGGCTTCTCCGGCCAGACGGGCGCTTCTGGGCAGAGGGGCAGCGCCGCGCAGGCCAGGGCAGGCTTCTGTCCCATCGCTCACCCCCACCGCGTCCAGGAGTTGGGGGCCTGCGACTCGGAGCCGAGCCCCAGGGCAGGTGCTGGTGCGGATGCAGGAGAGGAGCCCGTGGGGGGTGGGGACCCTGCTCCTCTCTGGAAGCAGCCGGGGAGGCTCGCAGCTCGGCCGAGGGCCGTGTGGCGGCCTGGCCTGGGCCACCGTAGAATCCAGGAGAGACAGGCTGGGGCCTGGGCCAGGCGCTGGACGCCAGGCTGGTCTGGAAGGGGACAGGCCACCGCTGTCCTCACACTCCAGCCCTGGGCCCCACGCGGGGAGGGGCCGGCGGGGGCACCCAGGTCTCTGAGGGAAACTGTCGGACCTTGGGCTGTCTCCCTTGGAGGTAACTGGCCATCCGTGTACACACGTGTGTGTCTGCTCACTTGTGTGTGTGCGCACACACGTGATCACACTCATGCGTTTGTCTGCACCCAACATCGGGGTGTGGGTATCAGCGCCGCCCTGAGACCGAGCCACACCGAGTCCTACTGTGACTGTGCACCCTGTCCACGCCTGCGTCCGCCCCCCGCACTCAGTCCGACTGCGGCCAACCTGCTGGGCCGTCTGTCCCACAAGCCGGCGAGTTGGCTGCAATGGGCGCTGCCGTGGACCGGCCTGCTGGCCGTCTCTCTTCTCCGCAGAGGCCCTCGGGCAGCCCCACTCCCGCCCCTCTGCCTTCCCCCAACCCGGCCCCTCCCAGCGTGGCCTCCAGGGACGCCCCCTGACTCGGGGCAGGGAGGCAACCGCGGGTCCCAGACGGGGAGGCACTTCCCGGGCCTGCCACAGTCCGACAGCAAGTGCTGAGAGCGGAGTGGAAAGAAAAGCAAAGTTATCGATCACAGAGTAAGATCAAACACAAGCAACGTGGAAACCACGCAGTAAGCGGGCATGTCTGGCGCGGTCTCTGTTCTAAGATACGAGGGAAATGCCTCCCGGAGACGCTGATAAATATCCGGGCTCAGTCGCGAGTCGGCGAACGGAACGACCTGTCTGCGCAGAGGCAGCGCGTCCCTGAGACAGCGCCCAGTCCCTCATCTACGGCAGCTCGGGGAGACGGCGTTTTCCAGTTTCTTTGATGTGTTTAAAAACTAACACTTGAGTTGTTTTCTACCTTTAAACAGGAACTGGCAACCAGTCGTCTTTCTTATTTCCTTTGCCCTGACTTTAGGGGTGATCCTGTGTCTTTATTTTCACGGACGCAGAGGACCCGACGGGGACTCCTGTGAAGGGATCCACAGTGACCTCACCTCTCGGCACAACTGTCACGGAGTCGGGACAGGACGGAGTGGCGCTCAGGGGGCCACTTCTGCCTCACTAGTGACCAGGAGGCTGAACATCCCTTGGACGGATGATGGGTGGATGGAAAATAGATGAATGGATGGCTGGAGGATGGATGGATGGATGCGTGGGTGGGTGGGTAGATTAACGGACAGATGGGCAGACAGATAGATGTAGAGATATCTCTTTCTCTCTCCTCCCTGCAATGTCCCCTGAGCAATGTCCACTGTCACGTTCCAAAGCCCACCTAGTACTGGCCTAGTGGAGGGAGGCAAGGACGGCGACAGTCCTCAGTGACGCCAGCAACAGCACCTGGAAGTGCAAAGCCACGAGAACCCTGGGCTCGGAGCCTGCGGGCAGAGCGCGGCTGGGGAGGACCGGCTGGACTGCTGGGGTCCTGAGGCCAATGCCGGGGTAACAGCTGGGCAGTTCTGGGCGTGGCCCCTGTCCTGGGCGTGGTGCGGCCCCAGAGGCTGGGCTTCTGCGGCCAGACCGAGCCGAGCCCCACCCCCAACCTCCCTCCGTCACAGACAGACACCAGGCCCCCGGGGGCGGTCCTTTGTTTCTGCTCCAATAACCTTGGCCAGGTCGCCGGGCACCCTCCTGCGCACGGTCCCCAATGTGCGTTTCCCGTGACTCCGTGAAAGAACCCTGCTCCTGAGGTGAGAAAAGCAATCGTAAGCACCCTCCTCTGTGAAGGGTGTCGTCCAGGTGGACAGATGGACACCAGGAGACTCCCTCTCTCTCTGGGCAGAGCCCAGAGCTGACCACGGAGGGTCTCTAACACACTTCTGACGACAGAATTGGGCAAAGGCCGAGAAGAGCCAGTGGTCGGGGCTCAGAGCGAGCGGAGAGGCCAGCGGGGAGGGCACCTCGGTCCAGGAGCAGGCGCGGGGGGGGGGGCCTGGCCCACGTGTGAGAGCTGGGGCCAGAGCCGCCGCCAGGGCCGGCGCTGCTGGGAGACACCGCGGGTGCACACAGCATCCGGATCGACCCCCTCCTCGCTCCGTCCCGAGCGCACTCACGCGGGACCACGCAGAGACGCACTCCACACCTGTGCGGAGTTCACCAGGGCAGGGCCGGCCGCCAGCTCCCCCGCTAGGCCCTGCAGGGAGGTCAGGGGAGGGCGCTGCACTCCACAGCCCCAGGGACACATCCAGGTGCTCGCCATCCTTCCCCCTGGAGATGGAGACCGTGGGCCGTGCACCTGGTCCTTCGTCCTGGCTGTGGGAGGGGCACTTGAGTGTCGAGGTGCCCAGCCGGGGTCGGCAGAGCCCAGTTCCTCGGCGGCTGGGACGGGACTGAGCCTGACGTGTCCTCGGATGGGGCTCCAGCCGAGCTGCGCACAGGGAATGCAACTGGAGCCGGCCCCGTGTCACTCAGGGCTCCCCACGGCCCCGCCCGCTCGGTGAAGCAAACAGATGACATGCCGATGTTTTCATCATCTTCCCATTTCATCCAATTACCCGATTTTCTCATTTTGGCTCCAATTATCCAGTCTGTACCCTTGCCACGTGTAACCAATTCTGAGAATGACACTTGAGCTGTTCCGCCTTCTTTTTTTGTATCAATCTTTGAAGCGTCGTGGGCATTTCACGCCCACGGCACACTCCTCCACCCACGGGGACCCTCCTGGGGCAGCCACAGGTGTGTCCGCCCCGCAGGGGGCACCGGGAGGAGGGAGAAGGCGGGCCTCGGGGGCGCAGACCGCACCGCCCCCTGCCAGCCTCAGCGGCACCGGAAGTGCACATCCTCTGCCGCCCCTGCGCCTCGGCAGCCCCGGCATGAGCGGGAGACGGCGGTGCCCTGCAGGCTGTGAGCGTGGGAGCAAGACAGCCGCTCGTCTGCAGGAACCGGGAGCATCACGTGGCAGGCTTTCCGTGGCTCTTTGCTACGTTTAATCACCCTGTTGCCTAGAAAAATTCTCAGCTCCGCACGCCCTGTGGGCTGTTGGTCTCGGGGTCGGCTGGTTCGCTGTACAAACAGTCGAGGGAGTTGAGGCCCCGTCAGCACTTCACGGTGACACGCGGTCACCCGGGCAGACGCCACTCCTTGTCCTTTCAAGAGTTGCACATCCATGATTCCCGGGCCGCAGAGCGAAGGAGCTTTGCTCTGCTCTGGGACCCAGCGGTGGAGGGACAGGCAGGCCCGTCCCCGGCGGGCGGGCGGGAGGCCAGGCCCACTGGGAATCCTCGGACCCGGGTCAGGGCGGTCCCGTCCGTGGCCGGAAATGCCTCAGCACTGCTCCGCTTCACCCCAGCCTGGGCCCGACGCAGAGGAGCCGGAGAGGTGCTGAGAAGGCGTGTTTCCCAGCCCAGCAGTTTGCCTGCCATGCCGGGGTGGGGGCGGGATCCAGTGCTGCGCCTGAGAGGTCCCCCGGGGGCAGGGTTCAGAGAGCAATCGGCTCCCAGCGGGCACGTGCCTGCTGACCCCCAGGACCCTCGGGTCACTGGCACAGTCCTCCGCCCTTGGAAGTGGGCAGTGGCCCTGGGGATTGGTCCCCAGAGGGATTCTCCTGGAAAGTGGACCTTCTCTGTGTGGCCCCCAGGACTGGGTCTCTGGTGACAGGCTGCTACTTGGTATCCCCGCTCCCCCCTCCGTTCTTTCCTTCCTTAGGGAGCCTTGGGTTCATGTAGGATGGACGGGCACCTTTGCTCCAGGCTGGTGTGTCCCGGCTAAGTCTGCAGGCAGGCACGGCCAGAGTGTCGAGTGGGACTCTGGGAAGTCCCCTCTTCTGGGAAAGCAGATGTAATGGTTGGCACACTGGCAGCCCTGTGGACCCTGAGGCAAATACAATGAGGAAGTAAGAGCCGTGAGACCTGGGCCCCTGAGCCCCCGGTGATCCCACATCCCCCAAGACCCTCCTGGACCTGCTCCTCACCTCTCCAGGAGGGGCTGTCATCTTTCGCATTGGGCGGGCCCCTGGCCTTGTTTTTCCTTCCTGGAGCTCGGAGCCAGCCTAAGTTACACAGTCCCCTTCTCACTCTTTATCCTCATCTTTCCCACTTCCTGTCCATTTCTCCCCGTGATCCTTTGCTCCCTTCTGCTGCTCACGCTGCCAGGAAGCCCTCCCACCTTTCCCCACCTCTCCAGCTCCCCCCACCCCTCCACACAGGCACTTCTGCCCCATTCCCCCAGGTAGGACCTGCGTGCCCCCGTTCATTCCATGTGGCACGGTCCTTCACCGCCAACGCACCCGAGTTCCGTGGACACAGACCCCGCAGCTCGAGTAGATGTTGGGGAGACCGGCGATGGAACGAGCCTTTGAAACGAAGCCCGTGGCCGGGGCACGTGGGGTTGGGGGGTGACCCCAGACCGTGAATGAAAAAGAACCAAACATGCCCCTGCACACCCGGGACCAAGGGAGAAAGGTCGGAGTTGGGACACCGGGCCGTGGCCACCAGCAGGCGCGAAGGTCGGCCATTCAGCCGAGCAGCCCTGACCCTGCTGCACACTCGCCCTCTGCCTGGCCACTGGTGGGTTGTGAGCGGTCGTGCAAAGTGCACACTTAGAAACCCACCCGCTGACGTCACGAAATGCTTGGGGTGGGAGTCGTTTTACACAACCCTGCACGCAGGGGTTGTGTAAACTCGGGTGCGTTCGAGATGGAAAGACAGACTGCCTAACGGCTTCCGCTGTGCGAGGGTCGTCTGCTCCTCCCGGCCTCCCCCTTCGTCTGGGCCGCGGCCGATGGCCTTGGGAACATCCACACCCAGCCTCTGTCTTTCCGCTCAGCTCAGCGTCCGAAAGTCGCCTTCACCACCCCTTTTCTCCTCCGCGACGGTGAGCGGCTGCAGGGTTCTGGTTTCCTGCCTTCCCGACTTGGGGGCACGGCGTCCCATGTCCCTGATCACTGCAGTTTAGATCACAGACCCCTCAGGCTGCTTCAGCAGCGCCCCACCGCCCCGCCGTGAAGGTGCTGTTTTCGTTCTCCTTCTGCTTAAGTCCCTCATCCTTTCAATGATTTCACTGTTACCCCCGATTGTACTGAGTTGGGTGATGTTTAGGTCCCGATGGGATTTTCAGCGATACCTGTAGATTCATCGTTTCTGTGGCCAGAAGGGTGGTCCACGCAACCCACGTTGGAACTCTGGGGCTGCGGGGGCCCTTTGCCATCGGGGTCACCGCTGGTTTCTGAGCAGGCGCAGGGCCCACAGGGTTTTGCCCCCGGCGCCTCGGGCTGTAAAACAACAGCCTGACCACCTCCCGCTGCCGGCCCTTTAGCTGGCTCCCTGCAGTCCCCCGCGTATCTGCCCATCTCCCTCCTCGCTCCCTCCACCACTGAGGAAGGCAAGGTGCTCAGCTCGGCTCTCGTCCTGGCGGCCGGTCCCCTGTTGTGGATCCTGAGGCTGTGGCCTCCCGACTCTGCCGCCCGGCACACGCACACGCACGCGCCCCGCACCGATGCCCGAGTCTGCATTAGAAGCTGTCACAAGGAGACAGGAGGCTGGGCCCAGTGCCTGTCCTGTCCCTCGGGGAGCCTCCGACTCGCCCTGTCCTCCAAGGCTCGCTCTGCAGGTCTCTCTCCGGCTCTGCATCCCAGAAACTCCCTCCTCACTGGGAGCTGAGGGCAGCAGGGTCGTAAATCACTGACCATTTATCTTCTCCCTGTCACCATGCTGTCACAGTGGGAGTGCTCCCGGCATCTGGCTGTGCCTCCGCACCACCTCCAGAACCCCGCCCTCCCCAAGCGGGCCTGGGGGAGCCAGCCTCGCCCTCCCCTCCCCCTTCCTCCCAAGGGAGTGCGGGGCTCAGGGGTGACCTGTCACAGAGGGACCTGGGCCCTCCTGTCACTTTCCTGTTCAGAGCCACCAGCTGCCCTGGAAGCAGGTGGGGCAGGAGGAGGAGCTGCTGGGGGGACCCCCCCCCAGCTTCAGCCTTGGGACAGTTCCAGTTCTCTCGTTTGTTTTAAGCATTTGCTTTGCAAGTAGCCGGGCATTCGATTCTGTGGATTGAAGACCCAGGCTTAGAAGATTTCTGAGTCATTACAGGCGCTGCAGACGCCAGGCTCAGGAGCAGGCCCGCGCGGGCACCGACCTCGGGTCCGGGTTTGCGGGTAAACCACCAAGGGCTCCATCTGCAGGCTTGCTGCGGCCTGGGTTCCAGCCGTGGCCACGGGGGGGCCCGGGGTCCAGTGCTACCGGGTCCCGGCCTCGCTGCCTGGGCCGGTTTCGCTGTGGGGTCTCCAGCTCTTGCCCCCAGGTCACCTTTCCCCGCCTGCCTCCTGCTCACTCTCCCCTCCCCCTCTTCTTGATTTCATCTTTTCAGAGCAGGTGTAGGCTTATGGCAAAGCTAAGTGGAAAGTGGAGCTCCCCACCCCCCGCCACAGGCACAGCCTCCGAAATTACCCGCATCCTCCCCACCGGAGCCGGGCATTTGTCACAAACCCTGAACCGCCATCAGCAAAGCTGTCGTCCTCCTCGGGGGTCCTCCTGGGCTCGCACCTCCCGTGGGTTTGGACAATGTGTGGTGATCGTGACGCGTCGCTGTGGGGCCCCACGGGTGGTCTCACTGCCTCCTGGCTCTTCTCCCTCCGTCTTCGGTCCAGAGCAGCCGGGGGGCCCTCGGAGGGGGCGGTGGGGTGCTGGGAGAGGACAGGAGGGGTGTGCGTTCTCACCCCGGTGCCCGGGTCCTGGGGTGGGGCCGCTTCCCATCCACACCTGTGCTCATCTCCGGGGGGAGAGCCTTCCGCCCGGGCAGAGCCCGGTGACCGGCATCCGCGGCCACAGGCCGGCCTGGGCCTCGTCCCCAGTGGCGGGCGCTCACGCAGGCAAATGGCCGAGGGTAAGTGGTGCTCATCACAGCAGTTGCTCGGTGCGCCCCTGGATTCTGCTGACTCCGGTAGGAATTTCCATGACAAAATAATGGAAAAGCTTCCGTAACCAGTGAAGCCGGGCCGGAAACCTCATTCCTTCAAACCACCCGGGCCGCGCACGCTGATGGGCCTGGTCGGCGGCCCGCCCCCCGTGCGGCCGCCTCTCCGAGCTCTTTCAGACCCTGCTCCGGCCGAGACTTGCCTGTCCGTCCTTCCATCTCGGGTTTGACGGGGGCTCTGACCCCGGGGGCAGGGGTAGAACTGTGGGTGTGACATCGTCTGGGAGAGGGTCTTGGCAGGTGTGGCTGGGATCTTGGGGTGAGGTCAGCCTGGGTCGGGGGGCACCGCAGCCACTTGTGGATGTCCTTCCCAGGGAGGGGAGGGGAGGCAGACTCGGAGGACGGAGGCCACACGGAGGTGGAGGCTGGAGGAGCCCCGGGGCCGCCGGGAGTGGAGGAGGCAGGGAGCTCGGGCCAGGCGGCGCAGCCCTGCCACCCGACTGGCCCTCAGACTGCTGCTCCCCGCGCCGGCCCGTGGTCCTTTGTCTCGGCCGCCAGGGAGCCACAACCCGCAGCTCCCCTCACACCAGCCCGCCGGCCCGCCTATCCCCTGAGCTCACCCTCCCTGCACTTGTCACTGTACCGTCCCCGTGTCCCAGATCTAAGCTGAGACACAGACGCCCCAAAGGCCAAGGCCCCTGGTTAGGGGCCATTTCCAGGGGATGTAACCAATGGAGCCTGAGAGCTGGGCCGGCCTGTTGCACGGATGGGTCATTTGCTCAAGGTCACAGGACAGCCGACAGGGCAAAGCCGTCCTCACCAGCAGTGAGGTGGCCACGGGGGGCTGGGTCCCACGAGCAGAGGGACAGCCAGGTGGCCCTGGGCAGGAGAGAAGGGCAGAGGACTGGACAGAGGGGGCCTTGCGGGGAGGCCTGGGGTGGGGGCCGTGAGGGAGCAGGGGTGGGGGGTGGAGAGGAGAAGGCAGCTCTGGGGAGGAGTGGGGCGGCCCTGGGTTCTGTCGCCCGGACCGGTACAGAGGCTCCGGGCAGGGGCGCGCGTGGGCTGTGGGCCGCCGAGTTCATTACCAGGCAGAGGCCAATGGAGGGGTGACTCGAGGATCCTGCAAATGGCTTTTTAAACGAGTGCTCGACACTCGCTAATTGGGTGTAGGAACAACCATTCATCTAATAATAACCATTATGTAATTTTCCCTTTTGTTCAGAGTGAAGGATTTTAAAAAACGCACATGGCCGAACGTGCCAACATCCTCACCGCCCTGTGGTTCGCTTCGGTCCCACCTTTTCCCGCGACTCGCAGGGCGGCCGCCGCACCTGCCCTGGGGGCCCGTCCGCCCCACGTTCTGGGAGGCGTCTCGCTTGCCCTGGAAGTGCTTTCAACACGCTGGTTTCCTGTCGGCAAATGACCTGTGTCACGTCGGGGCCGCCTAATGAGCCTGCGGGGTTTCCTCCCGTGACTTTCCGCGTCGGGCAACTCCGTGGGAGACGCGGTCGAGGCTGTGATACTTACGTGGAGGGGGTCACTTTGTCCCAGAAACTCAGGGGTCACGCAGGGCTCCCCGAAGTGTCACGTGGTCCCACATTCCCCAGCCCATGCCTCCAGGGCCTGGGGATGCGGGGACAGTTGCTGCCAACCGAGGGTGACCACAAGGACACTGCACCTCCATCTTTGCGGGCAGTGACCTGGTGTCCTCTGCGTTCTCCCTCCTTCTCTGTGACCAGAGCTGGGCTGCTGCCCGAGGCGGCAGAGGGCAGAGGACAAGGAGCAGCTCCCATGTCCCCAGCGACACGCACTCAAACAGGGCAGTCCGCCAGCCTCCTGGGGGCTGCGGTATGGGCAGTGTGGGCAGTCACACTTGTGTGTGAGAGAGAGAGAGAAAGGGGGGGTGCAAATGGCACCTCGCTGGCACCTCAGGGTGCTGTCTGTGTCTTGCCCCTTAGAGATGTCAAGGCGGAAACCTGAGTAGCTGGGTGTTACTGACCCCAGCTCACTGTACCCACAGGCCATATGACACCATCAAATCTGGGGTAACACAGAATCCGTCCAAAGGTAGGCAGTGCCGGGCCGGTGGGGTGACTGCACCATCCCAACGTGGCTCTAACTCTGGGCACAGAGTGGCTGCTGCAGCCCCTGCCATCACATCTGCATCTCAGCTATGTAGAAGGAAGAGGGGGGCAAAAGGTGCACAAGTGCCCTGGTTTGAAGATCTTTGCCCCAAAGCAGTGCTCGTCCCTTTCTGCTTTCATCCCGTTGGCCACCACTGAGTCACAGGGTAACTGGGTCAAGGGTCACTGTAAGAAAGACCACAAAATGTCACCGGTCGCTGGGCAGCCATGTGCCTATGAAACATGGGGCCGTGGAGACTGGAGAGTGTGTGCTGGCTCCCGTGACCCCACTGACGTGGTGCAGGACGGAATGCCGCTGGAGCCAGGGACTCAGGGTGGTTCGGACGCTCCTGGCCGCACTGCAGGAAGGTCAGGACAGGAGGGAAGGCAGACTTCTGGATGGGGCACAGTGGGGGGGGGGCACAGGGACAGCTGGGGGACAGGCCCTGGGGGAGGTGCAGGGAGGGGCGGGGGCGTGCTGGGCGCCAGGTGGGATGTGCGTGCACAGGGGTCCTCGGGGGCTCAGAAGCCCTGGGAGGGAGCAGCCCTCCAGACAGCCTTCGCTCGTGGAAGCCTCTGAATCGCGGAAGCCCCTGATAGGATTATCTCTCTAGAAATTAGCTTTGGAATCCAATTTGTGAGCCGTCTGCGAGCCAACCAGTGAGCGAGGCCTGCAGGCACTGGAAGCCTGGCCTCCGAGCCGCCTGCAGCGTGGAGCGCGCCCTTGGGCCGCCTTCCAGAACCGATGCGGTCATTTAATTCCAGTTAGCTCCCTGGTTCAGGCAGCGTCTCTGGAAGCCCAGCCAAGGATGAAGCTCAGCCTGCCCCCTGGTCTCAGGCCTCAGTCTGGATGTGGGCCCGTCACCCCTCCTGCTGAGTGGGGCGCGGGGAGGGCCGGGCGCTCCAGGGGAGGGCGAGGGGTGGGATTCAGGGAGGCCGGCCGAGGAGGGTGAGAGGCGGTGCAGAGGGCGGCGGGGGGCCTGCAGGGGGGGGGCAGTCGTCTGGGAGGTGAGCGGCCTCAGTCTTGAAGGGAGACCATGAAGATACGAAAGACCAGCTGTGACCAGACCGAGGCAGGACCGGGAGCCAGGAGCTGACGTCACAGGGGCTGGGGACAGTGCGAACTCTGGGAATCTGAAAGTGGAACGGGAATTTTAGGGCCCTGAAGGGACGAAAAGCCGCCGATTTCACGCCTCCCCCTTTCTCAGCGCCGTGGGTGGCCTCTGTCACCCAGTCCCAGGAGGATGTCCTGGTGTCCGTGTGGTGGCAGCACAGCCAGAGGCTTCCCTGCAGGACCAGGAGACGGGCCCCCTCTCTCCTGGGTGGGCTGTGTTCTTTCTAGAATGTCCCTGCCCGAGCCAGTGCTGGGCCACAGCAGAGGGGGCTGTTCGGGCACCCAGGGCCATCTGGGAAGCCCTGTGACGGTGGCGTGGAGCCTGCCGGTGACGGTTGCTCCAGGACAATGGCGTTCGGAAAGGCAGCGACAGGGCCGGCCCTGACGACTCTCTGACTACATACGTCCAGGCAGAGTGGCGTGGCCACGGGTCGGCTCCCTGGAGAAAAGGCACACCAGGGCCGCCTCGTCCCATCGGGAGAAGGATGGGCCTGCGCGAGGTGGGGGGCAAGCCCAGCGTCCCCGATGGACTCGCTGCCACATGTTTCTGACAGCGCCTGTGGGCCAGCTGGGCAGACACGCGCTCCGTTCAAGCCGAGAGCACAGGGCGCTGGGAGAAAACCGGCCCCGCCGGTCGGGCGGGGGTCCCCTCCCCACGCACTATTCTCAACGTCCGCCTGAGTCCTTGCGCTGCTAGGCCGGCGGGTGCCCCGCAGGAAGGACGGAGAGTGGCGTCCTCCCTGGCAGGACAGATGGGGGCGGGAGGGACATCCGTCCTCGCTGCACCGCCACCCCTCCTGTGCGGCACAGGGTCCCTGGGGACGGTGACGGTGTTTTCTCGTTTCTCACGTCTGCAACAGACAGACAGCGCACAGCGGGTTCCAGGTGGGTGGCAGGGCTCCGGGCGCCACTCACCTTCCGTCACTGATGAGGCAAAGCGAGAGAGAGCTGTGTCCACCGGAGAGGGACGAGAGACACGCCTCCGTGGCTGGTTTGGTGTGGTCACTGGCCTGGAGGGGTCCAGCCAAAGACCAAGCTGCCCGCCCCTCCCAGGCGGACCCCTCGGCGGTCTCTCCCCGCTGGCCCACGGCCTATTTCCTGCCTCCACCCTTTGCAGCCACAGGCTCGGTCCCTCCTGGCTGAGACCCCACTGGCCCCCCGACCCTGTCGGCAGTGACACCCCAAGACCCGTGGGGGTGGGGGGTGAGCACTGCCCCGGGGTCAGCTCGGGGTGAGCAGAGGCCCCTCCCAGTGGGACGTGCCGGCTCCCGCCCCGCGCCTCACTCCAGCCGCCACGCTCTCCTCCCTCTTTCCTTGCTTCGTTTTCCATGTGGGTCTTCCCACGAGCTGGCGTTGTCTCCCAGGGCTGTGAGGCAGGACCAGGGGGTGGGCCAGTGGGGGAGGGCAGGGTCTGCGGCTGCCCGGCCAGGCCCCAGTGGTGGAGATGCCCGGCCACCCGTCCGGCACAGACGGGTGTGGGAGGTGGGGTCGGACGGAAAGGGGCCTTCGGGCTCTTCCTCACGTCTCCTCCGGGAGATGGACTCTGCAGCCGGGCGCCCTGGGTGTCCCCTCTCAAACCAGACCAGGGGACAGTGTCCTAACAAAGCCCCAAGCCCAGTGGGGGCACCAACAAGATGCAGACCCCTCCCCGCCCACCCCTGTGCGGTGACTCAGTTTCCTTCTTCGTCCCCTCCGTCATCAGACTTCCCATCTCCCCAGGCCGTGTCCGTCCCTCTGCAGCAAGGACACTGGAAACCGCACGGTGACTTCTGCCCGGTGATGACGTCGGCACTTCTGGTGGCCCACTGGTGGGGACCGTCACGAGGCTCCTCTCCAGCTCAGGGTCTGGGGACATCAGGGGGACGTGGATGTGGGGTCCCAGGCGGTCGTCTGGGCCACGACTCCTGTCCCAGGCCCACAGGACCCCATCGCTGGCATCGAGGACGCGGGGGGCTGTGTTTGGGGGTGGCATGTGGGTCCCCCGCTGGGGCCAGTGCCTGGTCCCCGCAGGCGCTGCTGATGGCGGGCAGACCCCATGTCCAGCCAGCTCTGCTGCCAGCACGGGTTGCCACTCAGCCTGCCGGCCTCACAGGGCCCCCGAGACACCAGGCGCCAGGTGAGCTGGGAAGTGACAGGGCTCGCCCACCGGCCTGTGCTATTGAAGAGGGTGGTGACAGGCTGCGGGCGAGACAGGCCCAGGAACCCCAGCCCCAGCCTGGGGGACCCACCACAGTGCTGGAGCCGCGGTGGGGGGGGCCTCTGCCTCCTGCCTGCCAGGAGCCGAGTGGGAGGCCAGGCCACCCCGCGCGGGGGATTCGCCGCCGCACCCTGACCCTCCGCCTGTGTGAGCAGTTCCAGGGACCAGCTGTTTGCACTTCCTGGCAGCCAGTCCCACCGGCAGCAGGTGGTGGCGGTTCAAGGCTCCCTCCCGGCGAGCGGTGCTCTGCTTCCCGTAATTGCCACACTGCTCGGCCTTTGTAGCCACACAGGGTCAGCCCTGTGGTCAGGGGACGCAGGCAGCTGTCCCTGTGTGAGGCCCACGTGTCTCCTGGGTGGGGAATGCAGAGATGGGCAGGAATGGGGAAGTCGGAGCCTTTCTCCCCTTACCAACGGGGAAACTGAGGCTCGGAGGGCTTGTCGGAGGTCATGGGGCTGCCAGGGGGCGCCAGGGTCCTGCTGCCCCGGAGGGGCCTCCTCAGCCTCCCAGAGCTCTGCCGTCGAATGTGCCGTGTCCCTGGGTGCTGAAGGGGAAACTGAGGCACGGGGACGTGGTGAGGTCCCACTTGGGAAAGGCCGGAGTTGGCCGCGTCTGCACAGCAGGCCCCCTCGGTGCTCTGGGGCAGGCAGGCCCACGGGGACCTCTCCCGCCTGCCCCGAGTCTCGTCTGCACAGCTGGAAGGAGCCACAGAGACGTGAGGGTCCCAGGTTCTCTGAGGCCCCTCCCCACTCAGCCTGGGTGTGGGACTTCTGGGCACATCTGAGTGCTGCCCGACTGTCGCAGGATCGCCCCCCCACCAAGCAGCCCCCACCCCCCAGGTTAGTGTTGCCGAGGCAGCTCAGGAAGACTCGCTCTGGCCCTGGCCCTTCGCCCCAAACCAAAGCCGGCTTTGTCTGCCCCCTGCCCCCAGCTGGCTGCCAGGCCCCAGACCCCAGGGCCTGGCCCCGCCTCCCACCAATGGGGCGCCTCATGGGCTTGCGCCCCAACCTGAGCAGCAGGGGGCAGCGTGAGTCAGGGCAGCCGCGGCGCTCTCCCACCACTTCAGACGAAAACACAGCGTGGGTCTCCCAGCCGCCCCTGCAGACGCGGTGGGTCCCACAGAAAGAGCGACGTGGAGGGGAGCGGACGACAGCCTTTCTGGGGCACCATCTGCCGCCTGAGAAAAGGCCCATCACTCCCGGCCGCTGGGACCAGAGCAGACAGACCCAGGCGACTTTCCCGGGACCATTAGAGGAGCCCGAGTCATTAGAGGAGCCGGGTGACAAGGCACAGAGGGCCCTGCGGCTCCCCCACCGACAGGAAGCAAAGTGGGGGCTGGCGACGCAGGAGCCGGAGCTCGCAGGGAAATGAAGCCAGCGCCGGCCCCGCGTGGCAGCGGAAGCCTGTCTTCCTCACCCGGTGCCCCACGCGGCTTCGATATCCCGGTTTTTTTCTCGCATGTTGGAGAATGAACAGCATCCGCCCACGATGCCCAAAACAGGGCACTTGTGGGGGCAGAGGGCTCGGCGGGCGCCACCTGCTGCCGTTCCCACGCCGAGGGCCTCATGCTGGCCCCCGCGGAGCCCAGCGCGCTGCGGCCACGCTGGGTGTGGGATGGGTGACCACTCCACCCACAGGGGCCTCTTCTCCCCCGCGAGCCCGCCCCCGGCCTCCTTGTTGGGCCTGGCCCTGCGCTGTGGCCGCCCGTGGCCTCCTGGTCCCTCCCCCGGGTGGCATCTGGTGGCCGACAAGCTCTCTCTTCCCTGGAAGGCTTTTCCCACTTGGCATCTGGATGCGGCAGCCTGTGAAAACGTCCCTCCTGGTTCTGGGGCGTCCCTCGCGTGACTGTTCAGACTGCACCCTGCTTCCCCTGGGTCTGCCTGGCGGAGCCGTCCTCTCCGCCCACACCCGAGCCGGGGACTCCCTGGCACGTGGGGCCCACCCTGCTGCCTCTCCCAGACAAGCTCCCGTTTGATCTTGAACAACACTAACTAACAACTAACGCTGTCAGAAGAACTACGAGGGAGTATTGCTCACCCATAAAAAAAAAGAGAGAGAGAACTCTTACCATTTGTAACAACATGGGTGGACCTAGAGGACACTGTGCTAAGTGAAACAAGTCAGAGAGAGGAAGACAAATACCTGCTTTTACTTACGTGTCTAAAAGACAAAACAAATGAGCAAACGAAACAGAAACAGACTCTTAGACACAGAGAAGAGGCCGGTGGCTGCCGGAGAGGCGGGGCTGGAAGCCGGGTGAGAAAGGGAGGGACTGAGAAGTTCGGCCCGGGCGGGGGTTACAGACTGGTCACAGTGACGGAAGGCCCAGCCAGGGAACAAACATGGTCAGCACATTGTGATAACGGTGTGTGGTGCCAGGCGGGTGCTGGAGACCAGCAGGACGCGTCTCAAAGTGCATGGTCGTCCGACCTCCACGCTATAAATAGGATATTATACATCAACTAGAACTGAAAGTGAAATTTCCAAAACTCAAACCGGTCCCCGGTTCTGCGGGGAGCCAAATGGCAGGGGTCCACTCCAGAGACCCAGATGCATGAGCTTTAAGTTCCTTTTCACTGGTTACTGGGGAGCCGGTTCTTACGGCTGGTGCACAGCTCTCATGGAGACGAGGGAAGACCCCGGAATTTGTAGAAAACTGTGACTTGACTCTCACGTGTTCAACCCTCAGCCACCTCGCCGTCCTCTCTGCTCGACGCAGCGCACCTGTGGGGACGCTTCCCGCTGCTCCAGCTTTTGAACGCGTTGGTTCCGATGCCTTTTAGGGCTTCTGCTGTCGGTTTGTTCCGCCTCTGCCACATCTGCAAAACACTTATCTCTGAGGACTCTGTTTTCTAGTCTGGGGAGACAAAAAAAAGTCATGGGAGAAGACTGAGGGTGAATAGGGAGGGTGCGGCGCAGGGGTCATGCCCCTGAAACTGGTGAACTCTTAGCGCAGTGTGGGCAGGTGTGCTCATAAGTCACCCATCACGAAATGCAAACACGTTGAAAGGACCTTCACAAAACCTCAGTGAAGCCAAACGCAGCCTCTCACAACAACGCCAGCTGGTCCACTGATCCAGATGGGCTCCTAGAACACCCCGTAGGGAGGAAGCCAGTATGACAAGGGGCCCGCCCACCAGAAGGGAATTCCATTTCGGGGGTCCCCCTGCTGTGAGGCAATGAGTTCTGACAGACCTCTATACCTTTTTGACCCAGTTAAACATGGGACGCTCCCCGCCCCCCACCCGTGCGCCTCTCAGGCAGCACTGCCCAAGGTCGGCCCCACAGACAGGTTTCCTGCCCTTGAACTTCACAGAGTGGCATCATCCACTGCTTCCAGATCCCACACCATCAGGGTCGGTCCCCCGCTGCTGCGCGTCAGCAGCTTGCCCTCCTCCCAGCCGAGCCCGAGGGCCCGAGGCCCCACCTTCGTCTGTCCAGTCACCCTCGGTGGTGGAGCCGGGTCCCACTGGTGAGCCCAGCAGCGTCCCCGCCCCGTGTGCGTGTGTGTCCTGGTGGCTGACCGTGTAAGAGGCCGCTTGGGCGCTCTGATTGTTTCCTGCCATGTTTAGGAAACAGCTCCGTGACTTTTGCCGGGTCTGGGGTTAGGACCTGGCACGTTTGGGCATCGCTGTTCTCTGCCAGGTGCCGGGATCGCTCGACAGCTCCCAGGCCCAGCAGGGCGGGGGCCGAATCTCTCACGGGTCGGGTCCGGAGGTGCCCCAGCCTGCCCGCGGCCTCCTGCTGGCGCGGTGCTGTGGGAAGCCGGACTTTGGTGCAGACGACCTGGCTTCCCCTCCGGATTCTGCCCCGACAGGTCCAGAGACTCATGTGTGCTGTTCGTTTACTGCTCCTTCCTGTCCCAAACTCAGCTCCTCCGCCCAATGTGGGGGCAGACGGGGAAAAGGGTTCTCGGGTTAAGCGACTCGTCTTTGAATGTGGTGTTTCCGGATCCAGTCCCGTTCCCCTCTCCACCTGGGGGCCTGAGCCGGCTCAGTTCCCCGCGGGCTGCGACCTCTCTCGGTCTGTGCAGACTCACCCTCGGTCTACGCGGGCCCGGGCCTGGGAGCTGCAGACCCTGCGAGGAAGACTCGCTTCCCTGGAACCCAGGTTTCTGACTCCCACAGACGCTCTTTTTGCCACCACCCCTGGAAGTGGCCCTTCTCACGGAGTCCCTTTGCCCTCTGTTCTCGCGCGTGCAGAAGCGGCGGTCACCCCAAGTGTCCGGTGCTGGATGACAACTGTACCCCCACTGCACACCAGCAGGACGAGCTACTGTGGATGTACAATGTCCCCGAGAACCGTGGGCAGACCGGTGCCACCAGACTGAGCCGCCCTCTCCGCTGCCCCCACGGGGACTTCTAAGCTCTTCCTGTCTCTTCCTCAGGAGGGGGACTCGTCGGTGAGAGCCTGGCCATGGAGCCCAGACAGGATGCAGCATTCTCGCATCCCCCGCGCCTCTGTCACCTGTTCCGGTTTCCACCGCTGAGACGGGTCACGTCACCGGTAAGCTGTGATTCTCAGGGTGGCAGGTTGACTAGAGGGGTGGCCGCCGAGTGAGACAGCGGAGTCCTGGGGACCCAGCCGGTGCAGTGCGTGCACACAGTAGGTGTGCGGTCATGTCGCGCCAAGTCTGCCGGAAGGACAGACACCAGACTCGGTGCTCCCTCCCTGACGTGCATTCGAAGGGTCCCGTTCTTGTCTGCCCCTGACCTCTGACCGGCACACGGACGCCTGCCCTGCCATCCTCCGGGGTGGGGACGCACGGTGGCCGGCTCTTCCGTTTGGGGCTTGTTGTTGTTTGTCTGTCTGTCTGTGTTTTTATCTGTTGTGAGCCTTTTAAACGCAAAGTGATAAAATTCACACACACACCACCCAGGAAAGGGTCACCCGTTTATTTCGGCGGGGTTTTCTGCTGACCTGGGAGGGGCATCTCGAGGAGGCGGGGTGGCCCGCACGGGGCGGCACCTGCCTCCATGCCGGGCTCCTGTCCCCTCGGCGTTTGGCCTGTGACGGGCGGACGAGAGCGGTGGGGCTGCAGCATTTAGAACTTGGTCTTGGCGAAGTGTTTCCTGTTTAAGTGGTAATTTCCTCTTTTCTGAAATAAGGGGAAATCATTATACCTCCCTGATCACACTGCCCGGAGGATTAAGGGAGGGAATGTGTGTGTTGTTTACACAGAATAATTAGTCGGTAAATGGGCTCTCTCTCTCGTTTATGAAGCGGTTATTGACCCCCAGGTGTTCCAGCCGCGTCCTTGGTCCCGTGATGGCGTCGTTCTGGTGCGGGAAGGGGCCGGGAAGCACGCCAGGGCTCCCGTCACTGATGACTCGTGGTGTGAAGGGGAAAACCTCGCGTCTGGGGCGGGGACGGCGGCAGCAACAGCACAGATTCGCGTGTTCCCGGAGTCACATCAGAACTGAGTGATCACACGGTGCACCCCGGGGGGGGGTTAGAAAACAGGAGGAAGACACAGCTGGCCGTGGACCAGGGCGGCCCGGCCGGGCGCCCCGCGGGGGTGGCATCACCGCGGGGAACTCGGGCGGGCTTGGGCAGGCGCGTGAGCCTCGCTTGTCCAGGGTGAGGGTGGCACCAGCCTGGGACCTTTGTCAACCGGAGAGCAAAGTCTATGCAGGGTGAGAGGCCACCTGGACGAGGCCTCCCCTGGCCGGAGATGGTGCGGCCACTGCGGACGCCTTGCAGATGACGTAGAAAGAGCCATTGTCTCGAAAACAGGGCTGATCAGGTGGAGGAATCAGCCACAGAGAGGCAGCTCTGTGCCCCAGACACGGTGCCCACACCAGACTCGAGAACCAGACCTGTCCGACAATCCCGCCCGTGGTGACGCCCCACGAACCGAGGGCTCCGAGGGCTGTGGGTTGGAAACGCTGGGAAAACAGGGGTGGAGCCCGGAGAGGCGCAGGGGTCTCCTGGCAGGGACCCACCTCCAGTCTCGCCCAAGGGGTGTCCTGGAGTCTGAGGAGGTCGCAGGTCAGCCGCGGGTCCTCGGGAAGTGCAGGGGACGGAAGAGCGCACAGCCCGGCACCGTGACGGAGCGAGGACGAAACCGGGAAGGAGCAGACCCCGCAGACCCACAGACCCGCTCTCACGGCAGATCGTTCGAAAGGAAAAGAGAGATTCGGGGTGAGCTGTTGACGGAAAGATGCAGATTCTGCACGCCACAAAAAAGATGGGGGGAGCCCTCACGTCTGGGGACGTGTGGTGGGCGGATAAGCCCATCAGGACAGACAAGGAAGTGACCTCTACAAAGTGGGGGTGCAGCTTGGCCAGCCTCGCGGGCACACAGTCATGCAGGGACCTGTGCTATGGATGAGGTCCAAGGACATCGGAGCAGATGCTGCTGGACCTGGACCTGGCGTGGTGTCAGGTGACAGCGTTGGGGTCACAGTGCACGTCCCGGGAAGGCAGACCAGGGAGACCCTGCCTGGAGAAGCTCACACGAGGGAGCTGCCTGCAAAGGGGACAGAGGAAGCCGAGTGTCACCAGTGCTGTGGGAGTGGCCCGCCAGCTGCTGCCACCACGCACAGTGCTCCGTGGGGTCCTGCACCCCTTCCTCCTGTTGGGAACACGAGTGACTGCAGGCCCGGCCCTGCCCCTGGCACCCCGAGCAGCACCGAGGGTCGCCTGCCTGTGTGTTTGAGGCAGGTCCTGAGGCAGGGGATTTGCACGATTCGGACATCAGACGGGGAGGCTCAGGACCTGTCCCGTGGAGAACTTCCGCCACTCGGAGGCACCTTCTGGCAATGTGTCCTCCCCTGGGAAGACAGACAGTTCCTCACACACGACCCGCCCCTGGGGTCACCACGGGGAGGCTAGAGGGGACGAGGTCAGAGACGAGCCTGGGTTTGCCCCCCGGGGGTTGGGACTGCCCTTCTGTAGAAGCAGCCACCCCACCTTCAGGGCCGCGGTCAGAGGCCACCACCTGTCCCCTCTCAGCACAGAGTGGCGTCAGGGATGCCGTTGGCTGAGGCTGCAGGGGCACCTGTCAGGACTGTGCACTCAGGGAGCCGCTCCCTGGGCACTGCAGGCCCTTAGCCTGAGGTCTCCTTCCTGGGAAGCGGCTGACAGAAGGCGACTGTAACCGGGTGGAAGGAAGCGACCGGAAACTCCTGTTCGAGGCCCATCTGGCGTCAGAGCGGCGCTGAGTCCGGGGCCGACCCGAGCCCGGCCTCCTGGGACGGATCTGAGGGACCGGAGGGGACAGCCCACAGCCTGCAAAGGCACAGTGTCCACCACGTGCTGTGGCTGCGCCCCCTGCCAGAGACTGACCGCGAGCCGAGATGATCCCGTGGCATCACCTGTGGATGCGGAATTGGTGCCTGTGGTTACACGGACACCCTGGTATGTGGGGCCATCCAGGCAGGTCCTGTGTCCAGCTGTAGGGCTCACAGTTGGACAGATACAGGGACAGCACGGGGGCCTGGGGAGAAAGGGACCTTCCTTGGGATGGAGACACTGAGGTCAGAGAGTTTCCGAGAGATTCGGGGGGTGTGTGTGTGTTCGTGTGTGTGTCTGTGTGTGTGCGTGTGAGAAAGAGAGCTAGAGGGAGACAGAGAGAGGGAGAGAGGCCAGGGCGGTCCTGGGAGAGGACACGAAAAAGATGGGGGGAGCCCTCACGTCTGGGGACGTGTGGTGGGCGGATAAGCCCATCAGGACAGACAAGGAAGTGACCTCTACAAAGTGGGGGTGCAGCTTGGCCAGCCTCCCGGGCACACAGTCGTGCAGGGATCTGCACTACGGATGAGGTCCAAGGACATCGGAGCAGATGCTGCTGGACCTGGACCTGGCGTGGTGTCAGGTGACAGCGTTGGGGTCACAGTGCACGTCCCGGGAAGGCAGACCAGGGAGACCCTGCCTGGAGAAGCTCACACGAGGGAGCTGCCTGCAAAGGGGACAGAGGAAGCCGAGTGTCACCAGTGCTGTGGGCGTGGCCCGCCAGCTGCTGCCACCACGCACAGTGCTCCGTGGGGTCCTGCATCCCCTCCCTCCTGTTGGGAACACGAGTGACTGCAGGCCCAGCCCTGCCCCTGGCACCCCGCGCAGCACCGGGGGTCCCCTGCCTGTGTGTTTGAGGCAGGTCCTGAGGCGGGGGATTTGCACGATTCAGACATCAGACAGGGGGGCTCAGGACCTGTCCCGTGGAGAACTTCCGCCACTCGGAGGCACCTTCTGGCAATGTGTCCTCCCCTGGGAAGACAGACAGGTCCCCACACACGACCCACCCCTGGGGTCACGACGGGGAGGCTAGAGGGGACGAGGTCAGAGACGAGCCTGGGTTTGCCCCCCGGGGGTTGGGACTGCCCTTCTGTAGAAGCAGCCACCCCACCTTCAGGGCCGCGGTCAGAGGCCACCACCTGTCCCCTCTCAGCACAGAGTGGCGTCAGGGATGCCGTTGGCTGAGGCTGCAGGGGCACCTGTCAGGACTGTGCACTCAGGGAGCCGCTCCCTGGGCACTGCAGGCCCTTAGCCTGAGGTCTCCTTCCTGGGAAGCGGCTGACAGAAGGCGACTGTAACCGGGTGGAAGGAAGCGACCGGAAACTCCTGTTCGAGGCCCATCTGGCGTCAGAGCGGCGCTGAGTCCGGGGCCGACCCGAGCCCGGCCTCCTGGGACGGATCTGAGGGACCGGAGGGGACAGCCCACAGCCTGCAAAGGCACAGTGTCCACCACGTGCTGTGGCTGCGCCCCCTGCCAGAGACTGACCGCGAGCCGAGATGATCCCGTGGCATCACCTGTGGATGCGGAATTGGTGCCTGTGGTTACACGGACACCCTGGTATGTGGGGCCATCCAGGCAGGTCCTGTGTCCAGCTGTAGGGCTCACAGTTGGACAGATACAGGGACAGCACGGGGGCCTGGGGAGAAAGGGACCTTCCTTGGGATGGAGACACTGAGGTCAGAGAGTTTCCGAGAGATTCGGGGTGTGTGTGTGTGTTCGTGTGTGTGTCTGTGTGTGTGCGTGTGAGAAAGAAAGCTAGAGGGAGACAGAGAGAGGGAGAGAGGCCAGGGCGGTCCTGGGAGAGGACACGCAGTGGGTGGGGGACAGGCGGGGAACGTGGGGGGCTTCACGAGGAGACGACTTCCTGGGAAGGAGGGACCCGCTGCGGCCGGCAGGCTGAAGAGGCAGCACGGACTGGCCGTCCCCCCCCCAGGCCGGCGCACGCCGGGCACTGGAGTCCCGCATGTCCAGCCCCGCAGAGGGCAGGGCCACCGAGCGGAACCGGCTGCTGACCCCCTGCTGCTCAGAGGGACGTCAACGCCTGGAGCCAGGCGCCCCGGAGCTGGAGGCCGTGTGCCGACCGCCACGCAGGTGGGCAGGACAGCCCCGTGAGTGGGTTTGGGGGGTCACCGTCTCCTGGAGCACAGCGCACAAACCCCGGTCTTCCCCATGTGCTGACCGTGGTTTATTCCGCAACAACCCCCCCCCTCCACTGTGCTCTCCCAAAGTCCTGGGTCACACAGAAAGAAGAGAATAAAAGCCATTGAGCATTGTCCCCACAGCCTTTGTGATATGGAAAACGAAACCCATTCACCCGTCCCCTGTCCCCATCCCGGTCAGGTCTCACAAAGGACCTGTTGATGGGTTCCGCGAACGGGGGCTGCTGGCCTTGCTCTCCACGCGATAAATATTCATGCGGACAGCAGACAAAGATGTGAAGTTCAAACACAGGGCATGCTTGTGCACAGCCCGGGCCCGCGGGGTCTGCGGAAATGCCACAGAAGGACCAGGCCTCCCGGGGACGTCTCGCCGAGCCCGCCTGTGCCCCGTCAGAGCGGAGAGACCGACCTTCCCTCGGGTTCGAGGCGAGGCCCGGTTGAGCTTGGAGACACCACATGGGGCTCAGAGGGTTGCTCGAAAGGGACACGGTCAAGTCCACGTGTGCTGGGCACATGGCGGGAGCTCTGGGCGTGAAGCACCGCAGGTGGCCCCACGACCGACGCCACAGCCTCGCTGCTCAGGGCAGACACGACTCAACACGGAAGTGAGAGCAGAGCAGCCGGGCCACCCGCCACGGACGGGCCGGAAGCCATCCCTCCCACTCTACAGGGAGGAAGAAGCTGGACAAGCTGAAAATCAGTGACCCACTTGGACCCCCGAGGCTGAAATGGCTGGAAGAAGGCAGCACCCTGACATCAGAAGACAAGCAACTCAGAACCGCCTCCGGGCTCCGCTCGCCGGAACATAAGCCGCCTGAGCCGCATGCCGCAGGGTCCCTTCCACAGCCACTCTGACACAGTCTTGGAGGGAAATGTCCTCCGCAGGCGGGTGGGCAGAAAACCGCAGTGCGCCCGGGCATCAGACTGGTACGTGGGGACAGAAGGCAAGAGAAGACACGTGGGAGCCTTTGACGCACTTCACTGAGTTAGAGAAGCCAGTCTGCACAGGCTGCACACGGCAGGGTCCCCTCTGTAGGACATTTGGGAAAAGACAAAACTAGGGAGACAGACCAGTGGTTGTCAGGGGCTCGAGGCAAACAGGGGAGGGGTGAACAGGTGGGGCCCATGGGACTCACAGGGCAGTGAAACTACTGTGGACGAGCGACCGCCTTGGCCAACACACGTCATGCCACAAGTGTCGGGAGCCACAGAACGTGCACCACCAACAGCGGCCGTGATGTGAGCAGTAGACTGTAGTTAACGGTGATGTATGAGTACCGGCTCAGGGACCGTAAAATACACACCCCACTAACACAGCGGATCAACCACGGGAACCTGCCCCTTGGGGCTGGAGGTGAAGCTGGTAGGTGGAACACTGTCACCACCTGCTCAATTTTTCTGAAAATCTAAAACACGCTCTAGACAATAATAAATTATAGATGAAGTCAAGTTTCTTTTGTCAACCAATGGCTGTATTCACCAGTTCAACACAGACAGGAACTGAGTCCCCAATCTGGTATGCAGTCCCAGTGCTGGGCTTCTCCATGTCTCAGCTCAACCAGGGAGACAGAACCTCCCCAGCCTGGAGAGAAATCGAAAGTGCACTCTCAGAGCCCAAGGGCAGCTGACTATATAGACAGAAGTCCCCACCCCGAGCCCCTTATTGCTCCATCTTCGTGCAAATGAGAGCTCCGAATCCTCAGGGTTTGCTAAATCCAGACAGTCCAGATTGGGCAGATGGAATTGCTCTGATTGGTCAGAGATGCACAGCTCTTACTGGATGCCTCCACAGCTCTTATTATAGGCCTCCATGCTATTGGTTGAGACAGGATCCGGACTCCTCTCTCTGGACTGCTCAGCCAGACGACCCAGAGCAGGTGGGTGGCTCAGGGCCCGCTGCTCCGTGGCCAAGTTGGTGAGAGGCCCCGGGGCAGCCATGGCGGCGAGGCTCTGCATCTTAAAGTCTGAGCCCAGGGAGCCGCGGGAGCCCTTCCTAGCAGGGATCTTTGTTTCCCCTCAGGGTGCACACCTGTAACTGTCCTACTTGCCTCTGTACATCCCTGGAAACTTTTCCTAAAATGCAAAATGCTTGTATTGATATCTATCTAACCCTTTTTCTGTATTTTCTCCACATCTGTAGCTAGCATCAATATAACATGCGTACTTTTGTTTAATCTTTACACGAAAGGCATGATTGTGCACTTTGCCTTTTCACTCAAGTGTCTGTCCTAAGGTCCCTTCCTGCTGAGGCATCCGGTTAACACCGGAACCTTTTCCAGCATGTTCTGTCCCAGGCTATTCACCCGTCCCCACTGATGGCGCGTTTACGGTAACAGATCACGCATGTGCTCCTGCACGGCCTCCGTGTGCATCAGTGCTCGGAGGTGTGCAGGTCACATCAACACCTTCCGGAGGCTGCGCTGATACGCCCCACCCCCGGGGGGACACACGGGTCCGCCTGCCTTCCGCCCCCGAACTCCACACTGGGCTCTGCTGAACGATTACAAATACACCTGTCGAAGGTCGTCTCGGTACGTTAGGTAGGGATGGGATTCCATGTTGCGGGGCAGGTGAGTTTCCTCTTCTCTGAATGGCGTGCTTATCTCTTCAGCCACTTTTAATTACTTTTTTCTTTCTCTTATTGATTTGCTGCAGTTGTGTGCATGTTCTAGATTAGAATCTCCATAAATTTTGCTGGAGAAAGTCTCTTGCTTCATTATTTACGGTGTTTTGCTGTGCAAGTTGTCAACTTTGCTGCCATAAAATACGTCATTTATTTCCTTTGGGTTTGCACTTTTGTGTCCTAATTAAGAAATAAGAATATGAATAAGTATAAAAAAATCTCCTAAGATTTTAAAGTTCTGCTTGAACACCGAGATCTTTATACCATCTGGGATTCCTGTGTGTGTGTCTGCGCGGAAATAGACCTGTAACTGCCCAGGTGGCCTGCCGGCTGTCCCCGCGCCACTTCCTGAACGGCCCACCCACTCCTCACTCATCTGTAATGACACCTTTGTCACCAGCCGGGCGTCCCGTAGGTTGGCAAGTGCTGGGCAGCCTGCCCTCCTGTCTCCCTGAGGGCCTACTCTTTCCTGCACCAGCGCGGGGAGAGGGCTTCGCCCCGCACGGGGCATTTCCGTCCTGGGAGTGGCCACAGCACGTCTCCGTTGGTGCATTTACTTGATTCTTCTCCCCTGTCTCTCTGGTTGTCAATAAAAGGTGTTGGGCACTCTGTAGGGCTGGGTCCCAGGCTCACACAGCCCGGGATTCTGGGGTCAGCACCGGGTACCGGCCGGCCGGGCAGCGCCCTCCCGCCCTGCTCCGGGTGGCTGCGTGGGAGCTGGCGCCTGCGGGGCACCTAAGGGACGTGCGACAACCAGCTTCCGAGTGAAAGGAGGCGGGAGGCGCGTCGGGTTTCGCCTTCTTCCCGTGACCCGCCGGAAGCTCTGCCGTGCGGCTGAGGACTGAGACGGACTGGAGACGGACTCTCAGCCTCCTCCGCGGGTGAATGACGCCGAGAGCAGGCGCCCCCTGGGCAGTTACAGGTCTATTTCCGCGCAGAAAAAGTTCCCGACGCAAATGCCGCAGGCTGCGCACTGTCGCAGCGCCCGACGGGGGTCCCCCAGGCCTCACGAGCCTCCGAGGCCGGAGCCGCTGCTGCCCTGGGTCCTGGGGTGAGAAAGCTCTGATACCGCGGGTGGGCGGCACCGCGGGGACCCGCCGCCACGCAGCGATGCTCCCGGGTGTAGGCCTGCGTGCGTGAGCACCTGCGCATGCGTGAACGTCAGCAAGTGCGGGTATAGGCGCACACACTGTGTGCACACGTCTGTAGAGACATTTTTACTGGAGAAAGAGAGACCTCCGCCAGGTAAACAAGTCAAGCAGCTGAAAAGTGTAGGAGGAGACCCGAGATGCCCCTCCCCTCCCCGGGGGCGGCCCCTGCCTGGGTGCCGACCCCTGTGACCCCGCCCAGCCTCCTCTCACCTGCCATCGCTGTGCGGTGTGTCAGTGCTTCGGGGTGCATGGAAATACCTCGCTCGCCCTTTTACAGAACACAGAGAGGAGCGCCTTCTGCCCTGGTTTGCATCGCGCTTTTCCCGAACAGTAATATATCTGGGGATATCCTAATCCTTCTTAAATAGCTCAGCGAGAGTCCTCGCACTGCTCACTCACTCTCATCACGGAGCGGCAGTGAGATCGGTCCCAGGCCCCAGAAGTCACTTTCAAACACAGGGATCTCGACAGCGTTGCTGCTCCGCGCCTGCGTCTGTGCGGGCTGCCCACCGCAGCGGGGACGCTGGACGGCCACTGAGCCGTTTAAGGGGCGCGAGACGCTCCGGAATGGGGCTCCAAGGAGTCCGCAGAGTCACGCAACTGCCCAGACGGCTGGCCAGTCCAGCGCCCGTCACGGGGCCAGATTTAGGAGCGAGAGACTGCTGCCATAGGCCCAGAAATTTGCTTGACCCGTGTGCTTTGAACAGTTTGTATCACGCGTTTTCGTTACTGGGTTTCTTTTGTGGAAATAACCTCGTGTGCGTCACTCTTTTTTCAAAAGGGGGAGTTTTTGGTCTTTTAGGTATTTTGTGCAGTTTTGAATCGTTAAAACGTCTATTTTATTATTTATGGGCCTAATCCATAATTAAATTCCAAATAGTGAGTCATGCCTGCTTGCTGGAAAAACCCCACTTGGTGACAGTGTATTTTTCTTTGATGAACTGTGGTTGTCCCTGGTGATGTATGAGGCAGCGTTGTGCATCTGTGTTCACAGACTAGATACACTCCTCACGGTGCGTGTGTGTAACATTTTGGTCACGCTCAGCTACAAACCTGAAACAGAAAGGTTTCCAAAAATTTTTAAATAACCCCTGCATCATTTATTCTCGAAATGTTGATAGAATTCATTGAAGAATTTTCATGGCTCGAGTGATTTAGAGTGAAGTAGCAACCGGAGAAATTGTCAGTTTTGTACAATATCTGGCAATTGATCAATTTAGATTTCCAATCTCGTGGGAAGTGAAGTTATGAACTTTCTTAATATAGAGAGGTAGATTAATAGATCAACAGATCTGTAGATGGATGGATAGATGGGTAGATTTATCTGTCTCGGTCTGGATCGATTTGTAGGTCTGAGATCATTCTATTATGTATATTGAGAGAGCCCAAAACTGAAAGTTTAGACAAGATTGGAAATCTCGCTCCACTGTTTTCTGTCCACCCACCCACCCACTCACCCACCCGCCTGTTCTCATGCAACCCCCACTTCTTCCAGTTTGTCAGCTTCTGTAAGTGGCGTTGACAACACTGTGTAGGTGACGCGCCTCCAGTCTGGGCCACCTCCCACGCGGACTCCTCATTTCATGGATTCTCTGCTCCTCTCTGTTCCCCTCTCAAAGTTAAGTCCTTCCGTGCACCCCTCTGGGGCCAGCACGAGTACTGTGTCACTCACGGCACGGGTTCTGGAGAAGTGGATCTTCTCGGGGGTTGCCCTTGTCCTCAAGGGTGGGGTGGAGGGACAGGGGGAGGGTCTGTGCTCTGTCACCCAGGCCGTCAGTGTCGGGCGACCCATGTGCCCACCCCACCTTGCTCTTGACATAAATGGACGCCCCTCTAGCCTCTGCAAGGCCCTGATTGGCTCGTTTCCCAACACGTGGCTCCTCCCTCCTGGGAACGTGGCGGCCGTGCGGGTGGACAGGTGACCTGATGTAGAGGCCTCACCTCTGACGGCAGCCCATCAGGGGCCCAACCAGGTGAGCGGGGGGTGATTTGTCACAGCGGCCATAGGACACCAATGCGTTCAACTCACACAGGGTCCCCCAGTGTCCCCAGCCTTCAGTGTTCCCCTCCCTCCCCTTCATCTTTCCTTCCTTTATGGCTTATCACTCACCAGCAGCTACCTCAACGTCACATGTGCTTTTTTTGTTGTCATTGTCACTCATTAAGCCCCACACTTCAAGGAGGTCATTTCCATTGTCCAGGGCCAGCTGGCAGACCCCCCCGAACACCCCACGCCATTTGGCCGTTTAGCTCCAGCCCTTAGGAGCCAGGGGACCTTGGGGAGTCACTTCAAGTCTCTGAGCAGCCTGGCCTAGGAGCTGAAGGGAGGCCCACCGGCATGGGGCAGTGACCAGGTTTGGGGGGCCCGGGGTGAAATAGACACCTGTGGGGGAAGAGAACACGCCCCCACCCACCCCACACCCCCCAGAAGTGCCAGCCCGGCTTAGACCCGGCCCAGGGCACAGGGAACGCAGGGCAGGCTTGGCCCACATGGCAGGAGTGTCCCTGCTTCAGATTCAGGGGAGAAGGCAGAACGGTGATCGATCTCCCCCAAATGTAAATTGTGCTTAAAAAATCCATACCTCCAGAGAACTCCGTAATAAGGCCATAAATCACTCCGGGAAGCAGCACTGGGCTGGGAACGGATGTCTTATTTGTTGGGCAGGGAGAGAAGGCAGAGCTGCCCGGGACAGGCGGCCCCGCCCAGCGGCCGCCCCTCCTCCTGGGCCAGACTCCAGCCTGTCCCCAGCGCCAGCCCCCAGGACGCCCCAAGGGGCGGGGGCAGCAGCGTCTGCTTGGTGGAGCGCCGAGGCGGGTACTCCGGGTTTGCGTGTGGGAGGTGCTAAGATTAGCCTCCAAGTCACAGACTTCGGTGCAGTTTTCCGGGGAGAACGGGAAACCAGGCCCCACGTTCCTAATGGTGACCGCCTGCCTGGGCCAGTGACTCAGGGCACAGGGTGCCCGCCATCCGGGACCCTGTCCGGCGGCTCTGATGGGCCAGGACAGGCAGGTCTTCGGGCCACGGCCTGTCTAGTTCTGACCCTCCACGGTGACCGGACAGCCCCTCACCCCCTGGGTTCCGAGTCAGGTATCTCTCCCCTTTCTCCTCGGGGAGAGGAGCGTGAAGTCAGAAGACAAGGAGGGACCACCCAGGCCTGGAACCCGCCAGGGCCACCCACAGCGAGACCGGTCCAGTCTGCTCAGGAGCCCTGAGGTAGAAGGCGGCCCTGTGACCCGGCCCAGCCCCCACTCAGAGCCCAAGGGTGGCCCGAGCACCAGGGGCCTGCTCGCCGGCCTGGTCCACTTCCTCTGGCCGCTGCCTGCACGCTCCTGGAAGACAGACTGAGCCCGAAACCAACCCCTCCCACCCTCGGCCCCGAGTGGGGACAGTCCAGATGACCCAGATTCCTGGGTGGGCGTTCACTCCCCCAAGGAGTGGGCACTGGGCGTTGAAGAGGGCAGACCTGACCTCTGAGTTCTGCTGGGCACACGCTGGGAACACACCAGGCACAGGGCCGGGCACACACAGGCCGTGGATCTCACCCGTTCCCAGCGCCGCCTCCAGGAGGGGGCGTCGTTGAGCGAGCCTTCAGCGGAGTCAGGCTCCAACTTGGAAAGGGGAGACGGAAGCTCCAAAGGGGGCTTTTGAAAATTCCCCGGTGGATTTTCCTCTCCCTGGGACGCCAGCCCCTCTCTCTGTGCTGTCCAGGCCAACTGGACCATCGGGGACCCCTGGGGGGGCCGCACGCCTCTGGGGATGTCCCCGAGGACCGGGGGTCCCTGACACCTGGCCGTGTCCAGGGATGGCCCACAGGCTGTGGGCAGGGGGCTGTGGGCAGATCGGGGGCCGCGCCTAGCCATCCTGGACCGCCCTCCAGTCCCTCTGAGACCCTGTTGCTGTACATCCATCCGTCTCACAGAATCGGCGTCCACTCCTCCCAGGCTGAGGTCCCTGAGGTGACAGACACTGGTTGTCCAAGGCTGCGTGGATGACAGGCTCCAGGTGGGACCCCGGACAGACAGGAAGCCCAGCCCTGTGTGGGGAGGGGGGTCTGGAGGACGGGGGTGGCGCAGGAGGCTGCCAGCGTGGTGGCCAGAGAGACAGTACGAAGGACTGGCTCACCTTGGAGGAGCCCCAGGCCCCGCGCTGCCTCAAGGGGCCCCCACCGGGTGTCTTGGCGGCTAGACTCAGAGCCCTGACCTCAGGTGGCCTCGGCGTCACCCCCAGCACTGCAGGCCAGCCCCCTGCATCCTCAGCTCAGGGTATGTGAGAGGACGGAGACGTCCCCAGCCCCCTTCACACCCCTGTCCTGCTGGCAGAGGCCCACGGGCCTCCCCGGGTTACCAACAGGCCTGAAACTGCTCCCTCCGTGGGCTTGCAGCCCAGCAGGAGGTGCCCCCCGAATCTGGAAGCGACCTCTTTGGAAAGGGGGTTACTGCAGCTGTGAGGACGGCATCGCTGGAGCAGGCTGGGCCCGGTCCAGGACGACGGGCCCCTTCTCTCTGTGCCTCTCTCTGAGGCACAGAGACAGGAGGTCCCACAGAGGGACCTCCCCGTGATGACGAGGCCACAGACTGGCACGTGTGGCTACAAGCCGGGGAACGCCAGGGCGCCCACGGAGAGAAGCAGCCCCGCCTGGCGTCTCCGGAACTGGGGAGTCAGGACCCCGGGGGATCCCCTGCAGCAGCCATGGGAAGCCGGCCCTGGCGGCTCCTCCCCCGGCGTCCTAGTCACCACCCCCGGCCCTGTTTTAAATAGCAACACGAACAATCAGAGCGTGAGGCCATCCTTCCGCCCAACAGCGTGGAGGCAAACCGGCCTCTGCGGAAGGACAGAGGTGCTGGCGGGGGCCTCATCCCACCGGGGAGTCACTCTCGCTCCACGGTACTGCTCCCCATGCCGTCCCCCTTCTTAATGGCCACGGGAGTCCCCAGAGCTGAGGAACTAGGACAGGAGCGGGCAGAGCAGCCAAGATGGCTGTCAGCTCCACGAGAAAAAGGCCATTTCTGCCTTGAGAGGCTCCGTCTGAGGGGCCGGGGCCACCAGGCCACCGGCTCTGGGTGGAGGGGCAGGGGATGGCTGTGTCACTCGGAGGCACAGCTGTGGGCATCGGTGGGTCTGGGAGAGGTGGGATCAGCTGGCCAGCTGACCACCCAGGAGTAGACCCCCAGACCTGGGGGCAGGGGCCAGGGCCTGGCGGGGAGGCCTGAGCAGGCAGGGCCCTGGCCGGGGCGGGGGCTGCACAGGCGTCCCAGGGCTGGTGCAGGGACAGCCACCTGATTTCATGTATTCTGAGGAGCCGGGTGAAGTACGGTTCCAACACTACCCAGTTCTGTGGCCACAGGCTCCCAGCTGTCATGGCTCCCTGCCCTTTAAGTGGGTGGTGCCCCTGGGTCACTGTGGCAGCCCAGCGACCTGGCCCTGTGGTGACAGGTGCCATTCGGAGCCCCTTCCATCCGTGGTCCCGTGATCCTCACAACGGCCCTCGGAGGCCGGCACTGCCAGGGACCCCGAGGCGCTTACCCACGAGAGGGTCTGGAGCTGGGCCACACCCTGCCAGGCTGAGCCCTTAGCCATCGGCCTGAACGCCCAGCACCTTCGCCCCACAGAGCCGCGTCCCACGTGGTCCCTCCTCCGACCGGACCCGTGTTTGGCTGTAAACTTCAGGCACGCTGGGCACCCCTGCTGGTCTAACCTGGGGAAGACTTGGCCTCTCGGGGGGTCCCACGGGCACTTCCCGGGGGTCTCGGTGTTGTAATTCCCAGGCTGGCTTTCCTTGGTCTGGGCTGCGGGCACCCAGGGGCCCACCCCAGACCAGGGCTGGCCACCCCACGGGCTGGAGGTGTGGGGGGGCAGGTTTGGAGCAAGGTCAGAGGGGTCAGGGAGCAGCGAGGAGCTTGAGTCTTCTCATCAGGGGTTGGGGCCTGGGAAGGGGCAACCCCAGGTAGGGAGAAGCAGGGGTCGCCCCACTACACACTCCAGAAGTTCATCCCTCTCTGGGTGGGTGGACACGGGCTGGGCAGATGTCAGGGGCACCCTGCAGGTATCCCTGGGCGGACCCTGGGCAGGGCGTCAGAGGGCCCGTGCCAGCTGCAAAAACCTCAGCTGCCACCTGAGGGCCTCGGTCATTGGCTGTTCCCCGAGTCTGCGCTTAGTGAGTGGGGGCCCCTGGGACACGGGGCCATGTGTGGGCCAGGAGACGCGCAAACGTCTGCACCGCTGCCCCTTGGTGCCTGGTTTGCAGGGTGCACTCCTGGTGGCCCCAGGGCATGTGGGGGCTCGTGGGACTTGGCCTCAGGGACACAGAAGCACCAGAGGGTGGTGCCCCCCGGGGAAGCAGGGAGGGCTGCACCGACCGCCCTGGGAGCCACGCATCCTCCAAACCAGAGCTTCCTTTGCACACAGGCCCAGCCAAGTGTGATTATCACAAGCCTTGCACCCTCGGGGACCCAGACCCGGGCGGGCAGGCGGGTTTGTTTGAAGCGGGTCACTGCCGGGGGTGCAGGAGCCGCTCTGCAAGACCCAGAGATTCGGCCACGAGCGAGACACTCCTCCGTCCACACTGAAACGCGCACGGTCGAATGGGAAACTCGTGCTTCGGTGCAAAATTTTATCTTTTCTTTGCCTGCAAGGGCACTAAATAGCAAGTGAGAGGGGCCCTCGGGCAGGGGAGCGTGAGTGAAGGCGCAAGCGTTGTGTCTCCTTGCCCACGGGCCGGCTCCCTGCCCTGCGTGGGGTCCTGCTTCTCCGAAGGGTTTGCTCGGAGCCTCTCACGGTGAGCAGATGCACCGGGTGACACCGTGGGGGGCTCCCGGGTCCTTGTGCAGCCCCTCGTCTGTCCACCAGCGTCTGCCATGCTGAGGAAAGGGTCTGACGTTGGTCATCTCGGTTCCTTCAGGCTCCATCTCTGGGCTCGCCGGCCAAGGGACGAGGGCGGGACACAGGGAGACCCGCCGGCGGCACCGGAAACGCCCCGGGAGGGAGGAGGGGAGACCGTGGCTGCAAGTGGGGAGGCGAGCTTGCCCCCCGGCTCCGTGAGGGACTTGTAAGGACTGTTCTTAATGCCACCCTGGCCCCCACAGATAAGTCACTGGGTTATGGTGACTTTTTTTTCTTTTTTTCTTCCCTTTTTTTTTTGCTGAAGACTTGTCTTCCACAAGACAAGGGACAGAAATGCAAGGTTTCCAAGCAACGGACGCTCTGTCAGCAGAGCCGGGAGTAACAGCACAGCCACAACCCTGAGCTCCAGCTCCTCACACCGTGGGCAGGCGGGGGACAGGCAGGCGTCTCTGGTGGGCTCTCTGGAGCATGAGGTGTCCACCCAAGATGGCCACTGATGTCCCCTTGCTGGGGAATGGAAAGGCTCTGAGTGGCAGCTGCCACGCTCGCTGCCTGGAGGGAGCCCAGCCTCTGGCCCAGGGTTCCCTGTCCAGCAGGAGCGTGAGACCAGTGCACAGCCCGCGGGTCGAGGTCTGACGTGGGGCTTGGCCTTGCCGGTGTGTGGGGTCAGGGTCTGACTTGGGGCCGGGCCTTGCGGGTGTGTTCATGAGAAGCCGCTCACCAGTCCCAGGGGGACGTTCCCTAACAAGAAGCTTCTTTGTGTTCGTCGAGTTAACGAGACTGTGATGGGGACACGTAGCCAAAGCTCAATCAACTTCTTAACCTTTAATGACTTTGGTGGGTGTCGCTGGGAGATGACACCCTGTCACTGCATTGTCAGACCTGCACAAGCAGGGACCAACAGAGAAGAGTCGTGGGTTACAAGTTGAAATGATTGGCTCTTCTGCGGCTGGACGTCGGGCCTGGGACCTCAGGATGGGTCCCCAAGCCAGAGCCCTGTGACTCCTATGCTGGACACCCAGGGCCCTGTTGCCCTTGGGCTCCGGGATGCGGTGGCGTAACCTGGCCCGTCACCCCCTGTCTCGGCTCAGGCATCAGCTCCTCCTCCGACCTCCACGTGGTTTCCCAGGGCAGGCGGCACCGTTCCTGGTTCATCCTCTCCGCCGTGGCCAGTCCGGGCAGGTCCGGGGTTGGACGAACGCCGGAGGGAGCAGGAGCGGACCAATGAAGTCGGGGCGGCCTGTGGCCACGCCCACGGCGCATCTCACAGGAGGGGGAACCCAGGCGTCGGGGTCAGAGTGTGGAGCCGAGGCCGAGGGTCTGCCACTGGTCACCGTGTGGGCAAGCCCACCACCGCCTGCTCGGCTTCGGGTTGAGTTTCTCACCTGCAGAGGACTGTGGTCACGGGACATGGGCCTCCTGGGGCTCGGGGACCTGGAGGAGAAGAGGAAGCCTTGGGAAACCTGTCTGATTGTGAAATAGGAACAGAAGCACAGCCGGGAGAAATGCCAGAGGCCACACCCCGGTGCCTGTCCTCCTGTCCCCGTGAGACTTGGCTTAGTGCCCGGGTCACCGTGACACACTCCCCCGCCGTGGCAGGGAAGGCTCCTGGGCTGCTGGGGCGGAGCACCCTGACCAGGGCCCTTAGAAATCAGAACCCGGCGTTCCGTCCTCTCCCGTGCCCGCACACAGCCGTCCCTCTGCGCGGGTCTGCGTCCGGGTCTCCCCTGCTCCTACGGACACAAGCCTGCGGGTTAGGCCCCCCCGGACCTGAGCTAACCCGGACCCCTGCAAGGACCTCGCTCCCCAAGGAGGCCCCACCCACAGGCGCTGGGGGTTTGCTCTTCCGCTGGTGCGGGGGACACAGTCAAACCACCGCAAGGGGCGCTGCGACCTCCGTCCCTGTGGACCGCCTCGGGGCCTCCTCTCCTGGGACGGACGCCTCCGCGTGCCGTCGCCCGCACGCAGGTCTCCGCACCACCCTCACGCCTCAGCTCCACTGAGCGTGAGCTCGAGCCCCAGGCCCCAGCGTCTACCCATCGCAGACGGGACCGGCCTCAGGACGCAGACGTCCCTGCTTCTGCATGCGGGGGAGGAAAGGGGCAGGACCTGGGGCTGAAATTCGGAGGGACGGGGCACAGAGGCCCACGGGGGGCACGCAGGGCACCAGGGTTCCGGCCCCAGAGCCTCCGCCTGCTCTGAGACCTGCTGCTGTGTGCCTGGGGCCGGAGTAGGTCCCTCTGGGGCGTCGTGCAGTTCCAGAACTCGGCTCATGGGGCTGCCGATTCCCTGTCATCCCGAAGTTCCAGGCGCCCTGGAGACTGGGGACTTTGGAACCGTGGCCTGTGCTGGCCTCCTGGGGCTCACAACAGCCCCCCCCCCTTAGCTCAGCTTACCCACTGCACGTAGTGGGGGGCCTTCTGGTGCCCAAACCGAGGTATCACTATGAGCCCGTCGGGCTGAGCGAAAGCAGCGGGAGTTGCTGTGCCAGAGTTTGGGGTGTCCTGGAGGGGTCACACAGCCAGGGAGAGCCGAGTTTAGGGGTCAAGGTGAAGAGGGGTCTGTGAAGAAGTGTCCACCAGGACCTCGGACTGGTTCTAGGCAGATCTTTGCTGAGGAGGGGGGCATTCCCCGCCCCCCCAGCACCTCTGCAGCCCCCTGGGGACACGCAGACCCATGAGGACCTATGGCCAGGGGCAGGAGAGGAGAGGTTCCGCCCCCTCCCTGTGTCCCAGAACAGCGCCCTCACCTCCGCGGGACCACGGCGGGGAGCCCTGGTCCCCCCAGAGGGCCTCTCTGGCTGTTTTTCATCGTGGCCATCGGGGCGATTGCAGTCTGGAAGTGAAATCTAAGCCAGCGGGCGCAGCGGGTGTGGGCAACGGCCGGGTCCTGCCGGGCTCCTGTGGGGCCCTCCTCTTGAATCTTCACGTGGCAGGAGGACAGCGCGCCAGCTCCCTGGGTCCCTTCTGATGAGGGCACGAATCCCATCCTTGGGCCACCCCCACCCCTCCTCACCTCCCAAGGGTCCCGCCTCCCAGCACGTCACCGTGGGGGGTTGGCTTCAGCACAGGAATGTCTGGGGGACACACACCGATCACAGCCATTCGCTCTGGGAAAGAAAGGCACAGGGCGCTCTGGGACCGGTGACTCCCGAGCCAGGACTCCAGTCTTCATCCGCTCTTGGCCGAGCCTGCCCTGCAAAGGGGAGCATCTCCACCCCACAGTGGCCTTTGGGAGCCACACGCGTCATCCCACCCCTCAGCCACACGGGGCTCCTTCCTCCTGTGGACCGTGTCCGAGGCCGTCCCATCGCCCTTGGCCCAAACGCTATCAGAGCCTGGCCCAGCCGTCAAGCCGTCGACCATGACATCACTCCCTCCCACCCCAGATGCACAGTTCCGGACACATGCTCCCCTCCGTCCTCCGTCCTGTGGAGACCGAGACCCGGCTGCGGGCGTGTCCCCGGAGAGCCCCCGGCCTCGACAGAGCCTGATGCAGCTTGGGCACTGGGCCGGCACCTGCTAGGCGGGGTCGGGCCTGCGAGCATCTGCCCGGTGGGGTGGCTCTGGGGCCGGGGCCGCTCGTCCTCTCCCAGGAGGAATGCGGCACCTCGGGGGGCAGATGCTGGCCGTGTGCTGGCCGTGCCGGCCCGGCAGGCGGCCCTGTCCCCATGTTTCCACAGCTTTGCGTGCCTGCTACCACCCCGGGGTTCACAGCTTGTCATTGTTATCACACTTGCTGGGAGGTGACAGATGGATTCCGCTCACCATGCACCTTTCCGCGGCCCCGTCTGTCGCCCAAGAACACTCCCCAGGAAGAAGGGGCTGGAGCGCAGCCAGTGCTGGGCCCGTGGCGTCAGTGCCACCGCAGGCACGGGACACGTGTGAGACACGTCTTCAACATCTGGTGTGAAACAGTCTCCGTCCCATGGTGCCTCTATGCCGCCATCTCGGAGATCGGCCTGTTTGTGCCACCTGACTTCCGAAGAGAAAGGGCGGGCGCCTCCGGCTGCAGCTGAAGCCCGAGCCCTGGATGCTCCCCGTGGGGCGCAGCCCCGAGGCCAGACACCCCGATGAGCCGGGCGAGTCCCGAGCGTCTGAAACAGACTTGGGTTTCCTGCTGGTTTCTGGCCTTTGAGGTGAAAACCCAGCCCCCAGTCCTCTTGTGGCCTCTGGAAGCAGACCGTGGCGGTGGCCAGGGGAGGGCAGCGGTGAAGGCCGCGTCTCTGTCCACCCATCTCCTGGGGAAACTGAGGCGTTCCCGGTCTCTGAACATAAACACGTGTTTTCCTGGGCATTGTGAGAGGATGACTCGGAGACGTTGGTAGAGGACTTTAAGACAGAGGAGCACCTGAAAGACATTGCAAGGCACAGGTGCGGGCGAGGGAACACAGGGCGAGCAAGTCACAGGAGCGGGGGTGGCGGAACAGCGTCCGGGGGGCTCTGAGTCCCAGGCGGCCGCCAGGTCCGCCGTCCCCATCATCTCTAGATGCGATGCTGCATTTCCTGAGCATCTGGTCATGCAGTTCCGGAAGCCCAGTGGCGCTGACCCGAATTCCGGCTCAAGAGCCTATCATTAGAATTGATAACTTCTGCCTAATTCGTTCTAAGTGACGGGTGCAGGAGATGATAGATCTTGAGAATTTGCATTGTGTGAAAATGTTTGAGTAGATGGTGTGGCCGTCAGGCAGATCAGCTGTGGCGCCGCGCAGGAGGATGGAGATAAATGCTGGGTGGCGCCCAGGCGCCTGCAGGTGTCTGCATACTCCTGCATCGGCGACATCCTCTTGTGACCAAATGCCCGGGAGGGGGAGGAGCAGCTGGCGCTTCACCTGGCCTCGGTGACCCCCTGACCGGTCTTCCCTCCGGCAGCCCCACGCCCTGCGCCCACCTCTGCCTCCCCGCCAGCCCACCGGCACCGCTGCCTTAACAGGGACGATGGGACCCTCGGGCCACCACGCCTGTTACCGCTCAGCATTCACAGCGAGTGTCTGTGATGTTTTTGAGAGAAAGCGTAAAATCGCTTATTCCACTGAGCTAATTAGAGCAAGTCAGACCCTTGTAAGAGGACAGAACGCGAAGGGTCTGGCGCGGCCAGCCGGTCGCCCCGGGGAGCCCGCCTTCGCGAAGCTGGCAGGCTGTCAGCGTCTGGGACGCTTCTCCGGGAAATTCGGGTTTCTCTCTCCTCCACGGGCCAATTTTCCGTGATTGCGAAAGCGCGAGGCAGTCAGCGCGAGCACTTTGCCTGTCTGTCCCCGGGAAGGCTGGGGAGGACGTTCGCCCAAGGCACGTGGGCTGTCCCTGTCCCCAGACATGAAAGAAGGAATGAAAGAGACCGGGAAAGGAGACAGGCTTTCTCACAAAGGCCACGTGTGCTGCCATCTCAGCAGGAACCGCGGTTTTATCTCCTATCGGGCGGAAGACTCGTGTGCGAACCTGCGGCTGGGGAGCCCCGGAGCCCGGTGCCTGGGGGCCCCCCCGAATGCCGACCCGATGAGCAGAGGTTTCTGTTATTAGCAAAATAATCAAGACAACGCGGCGGGGAGAGTGAACAAGATCAGGCGTCGGAAGCCAGGCTCCTCCGGAAAACTCGGAACCGCAAACGTGGAGCAGAGAGTGGGCGGGACGTCCCGGGGCCACGCCCCTCGGGAGGCGGGGCCAGTGTTGCCCGGGCAGCGTCCTGCGCTGGTGTCAGTGTTCGGGGCCACGTGGCAGGGGACCCTGGGTGAGGGCCGCGCCCAGACGAAGGGGTCTTGGGAGCAAACAGAGGTCCCCCCCCCGAGTCCTGACGACACGGCTCCCCACTGCTGGGTGGGCCTGACGGCCGGGTCACCTCCGGCTGGGTCACCTCCAGCCTGGCACCCGCACCGCTGTCCCTCCTTCTGGACACTGCGACAAACCCCGAGGGTTTCAAAGCCTGGGACCACCGCCCTGAAAGCAGGAAGCCTCCAGGGGAGCGGGGTTTCAGCGGCGGCAGCCTGGGGAGGGGGCTCAGGTCCCTCCCTGGTGTTTGCTTGGCATCTTCATCTCTGTCTCCCCCCCCCCCCCCCCCCGTTCTTTGCCTCTGGTTTCCCGGCACATTTGTCCTTTGCAAAGTAAGACCACACTGTCTATCTAAGTGACTGTTCCATCCAAAGACTTGACTGTAAGAAGCATTTTTAACTCCGTTTCTTAATATTAAGGCTCTAGAAGAAATCTTCTCTCCCAATCCCATGGGTCTCAAGTTCCCGATGTTTGTGAAACGGACATTTCTCTCGTGGGGCGCTCCGACAAATACATCCCACCCCCTGAGTAGTGCAGGTGACGGCCCTCAGCCTGCTGCACCCCAGTATCAGTGCAGGTGACAACTCTACAAACGTGGGGCCACCGCTGTTCTGCCCTCTGGAACAAGGGTGTCACGGTCATATACCAGTCCCGTCCACCAGTTGCACATTCTCCTACGGCTGCCCCCCAAGTTTAGGCATCGGTTTCTCTGTTAGGAGAATGACAGCCGGCCATCATCACGGACAAACAGCCATGTCTTGGAGGCTCAGCACCAACGGGTGGGCGAGGCAGCCCGCTGCACCTTGCAGCTCTGCCTTCTGGAAGCGCAGCTGGGGGACGAGGCCGCAGCTCCGGCCACCTCGGGCAAGGCGCCACTCGCCCGCTGGCCGTGGGCCAGAGTGAGTCCTTCCTCTGAAACCCGCTACAACCGTGAGGAAGGGGAGGCCACTCCCGGGACATCTGATGAGGACCAGTGGGCTCTGCACAGCCACCGGGGAGGGGAAGAGATGATGAAGAAGCAGTCATTGGAGAGCAAACTCGTGAACACCGGAGAGAGTCGAGGAAACCCAAAGTTGGTTCTTTGAAACAAAAACTAGTAAAATGGAGAAAGCGGTCCTGAGACGGACTTTTTCCGCCGTGTCGTGGAGTCGGGGAAGCGTCCTGAGTCTCCGCCCGCAAGAAAGAGGGGAGAGGAATAGGAAATGGGAGAATCGGAGACTCGGGGGCTGCCGGCCTGTGTGCAGCTTGTTCGCGTCAGAGCTGCAAGTCCTGAGAAGAAAACCCAAGAAGACCCACAGACCATGGAAACACAGTCCCGGATGGCGGTCCCCAACCCCTTCGACACCAGGGGCCGGTTCTGTGGAAGGCGGGCAGGGCAGGCTATGGGGGAGGGGAAGCTATCGACTGGCCTGGTCCCAGGCTGTGGAGGGAGGGGAGGGGGGAGGGAGCGGAGCTCAGCGGCCTGGCTTCTAACGTCCGGTCTGCACCCCGGGGTTGGGGACCCCGGGTCCCAGGCAGGGCGCCCGCCCCACGCCTGCCCTGGGCTCTGCTCCGCGCATGTGACTTTGGGCAGGGACATCTGTCAGCGCCTGTGTCGAGGTGTGAACAAGATTTGTGAGATGATTTTGGGGGAAAAATGTATAAAACATCAGTAAAAGAGCAAAGGAAGCCCCGAGCGGAAGCAGAGAGAGCCTCGGCGCTCCGTCGTCGGCCGCCTGGACGGAGACGGGGGACGGAAGGTTCCGGCCGCGACTGGAGCTGGGTCCATCGCTTCACCAGGTGAAAACAGCAAGATTGATCTGTCTCTTATATCGAAAGTAAAACTAAGTCCCAGGGGCGCTAAATACCTAGTTTTATTAAGGCAAAACCTCAGGGCAGCGGGAAGAAAACGTGGGTGACGAGTTTCCGGCCTTGACTTAGAATAACGGTGTGTTGGACGAGACCAAGCTGGTCCGGGTCCCACCGCGAAAGGCCGAAGCCCTCGGCCGCGTTAGGGTTACACTTCGGTGCCTTCGGAGAGACGCTCAGGCGGAGCGAGCGGCCGGGACGGCCGAGGCCGAGGCAGGTGCGCCCACCTCCCGGAGGAGTGAGGCGCAGACAGACGCGCTGGGCACAGGGCCGCGTGGATGCTTCACGGGAAAAGGAAAAAGCAGAGGCAGTTGTCAGTCCTCTGAACTCCGTGTCTTCAGGGGGATGAGCATTCAGGCCGCTACAGAAGCTCACGCCTTGCAGACGGTCAAGCGTGTGAATGTGTGAACGGCCTGGGCTGTGAGGACCAGCCCGGGGGTGGGGGCGCTGCTCATGGGGGTGGCAGGCGGGCCGGAAGGAGCCCCCGCAGCACCAACGCCCCAGCCCCGCAGCCCAGGAGTCCTCCCCGATCGCCCCCCTCCAGGAGACAGACCAAAGGAAAGCCGGCCAATGTGCCAGAGGCAGCGGTGCTTTGAATGCCACGACCCTTTCTGAAATGACAACTGTCTGGCAGTGTGAAGTGGGACGAGTATTCAGCGGTGACACCCACAGAGGGCCGCATCTACCCATGTGGACACGGTGTGCAGGGTGGGCGGTCACTGGCCCCCGGAAATCTGTGGCACAGTGTTGGGAGGGGTGGTGCGGAGCATGGCTCTGAGCGTTGGTCTGCAGCGCGGACCGAGCCCCGACTGGGAGAGAGGCCTGCCGCAGCCGGAGTTAGCGCCCAGGCCAGGGCATGGAACCAGATGGAACGAAAGGGAAACTACTTTTCTCGTGTATGACCGTGAAGTCAGATGGCCAAACCTCCAGGGCTCCGGCTTCATCCACGGGGACCGGGGACTACAGCCCCCCATTGTTTTCTGCTCCACCACGCTCCGGAATAGCTCCTGTTCCCAAGTCTGCCTCACATTCCGAGGTGGCTGCGGTGTTCCAGCAGTCTCATCGCTACTCCAGGCCAAAAGCAGGTAGAAGTGGACACAGATGGAGGAACGCAGTCCCTGCCTCTGGTTATTGCCTCTGGGGAGTGAGGGGGCCGGGATAGTGAAGGGGCAGAAGCGGTCTCCCTGATTGTAGAACGATTTCTTTCAGAAGTAATAACCAGAGACAAACACAGACAACTTTTTCATTTGGTTAAAAACACTGATCAGTAAAGTGTGTTACTCACACTATTTGTCTCTATGGTTTCATTGGTGTTTGGAATGGTTTGCAGGAATAAACATGAATAAAATACAAAACATACTTCATCTGTCGATTTTGATTAATGACGATGATTAATAACGTAAGGCGGAGCACCGCTCTGCTCAAACCCCCCTCCCGGAGCAAGTCGGCGCGGTCCCGGACCCGGGCGGCCCGGTCCTCCGTGGAAGCCCCCCAGCTCTGCGGTTGACGTGGCGGAGCCTGCAGCCTCCCCGTCAGTCTGACCGTCCTGCCCTCCGCCTGCCCCCTGATGGGGTTTGCCGGTGTTTTCCCATCGAGAACAAGTTCCCCCGTCCTGTCCTCTGGACCCGCCTGGACCTGCAGTTCCCGCCCATGCTCAGGCCTCGGGAGGCCCCCCGGGCTGCTGACCGGGGACATTGGGAGCCCCGGCCTTGACTTTAGTGCTCCTGTGAGCGCTGCTCATGTTTTGTCCCCTCACTCACCCAGCGTCCATCCCAGGCCGGCCAGGGAGCAGGAGGCCATCAAGGCCTGGCGTGAGCCGGTGCCTGGAGCACCCTCCGTGGGAGGGCTCGGGCGCGGAGCAGGTCCCAACAAGCTCGTCCAGCGAGGACGAGACAAAACTCCTGTCCACTGGCTTTATCCTGTGAGCACTGGACTGTGAGCGGCTGTTAAGAAGGGACTCAGGAGCCCCAGGACGTGGGCACCGTTGCGCCTGGTCCTGCAGCATCTCCTGGGTCCAGCATCCACCGCGCCTCCCGGCCCCTCTGTCCTGCGTGTCTTTATCGACCACACTTCTGCCAGCTCGGCTCCCTGCTCGTTCATTGCTCACATCTGCCAAAGAGGCTCTTGATTTCTGAGTCTTCAGATCGTTTCACAATGTGTCCCTGCTGCGACCCTGGGCAGCGTGGGCAGAGCCGTGACTGGAGAGGAGGGATGGGGGTGAGCCCTGGCTGCGCCCCCACGCAGCCGGGGCGGGCGCCTCCCTGGGGACTGAGGCCCAGAGGGGTCAAGAGTGGAGGAGGAGGGCAGACGGTATCTCGGGACCCCAGGAACCCCCAGAGTGTGAGGTGGTCTCTGTCACCACACGGCATGCAGCACCCCAGACACCCCCGGGGCCATGGGGTGGTCTCAGTCAGGTGTGCTCTCTCCTGCCGGGGGCTGGCCGAGCCGGCACCTTCGTGCCAGGCAGAAGTGACCCTCCCAGGGTTCCCACGTCACACAGGGAGCGGGAGGCGCAGACACATCCTGAGCCCACGGGAGTGGCCACCCCAGCCCCAGCCGCCACGGGCGAAGGAGCCCCGCACGGCGAGCGGCAGCTGTTTCCAAGGAAGCCGATGCTAAGCCAGGCGGCCGCTGAATTAAAATGCAAGGCCTCTCCTCCAGGTCCCCGACAGCCCGTGGAGGGGGCCGGCGTCTTTGCGTGGGAGAGATGAGCATTAATAAGATAAAGCCGTACTCGGAACAACTGCCATTTTGATGAATGGGTGGGATGATTGGACGGGAGACGTTTGATGGATAATATTTGGGGTTGCCGCAGGTTGCATTTAATTGTTCCTCTGCCGCTCTCAACTTGAGTTAAGTGAGGAGAAACCCTCCGCGATGCCGGAATTTATCTTCCAGGAGGCAGACGCGCGGCTCCATGCTCCGTCCGGCCGGGAAGCGGGGAGTCGCAGCCGCAGCCTCTGGGGCTCTGGCCCCCTGGACGCGCGGTCTGCAGGCAGCTCCTGCTCCCCCCAGGCGCTCAGCCCGGCGCCCCGTAGTGGGGATACTGAACGCCCGCATGAAGACACCATCCAATAAAGACATTAATTCTCCACAAGTGAACACAAAACTCCGAGGCGATTTCCAAGAGGACTTCAGCGTGCGTGTTTAATTAGGTTACAACGAACATTTGTTTGTGTGACGAAGTGCGTGTCTATCAGTCATCAAGAAAACCATGATGACTAAAAGTGCGCAGATCTGGCTAAGAGATCTCGGCGGCCTGGAGTGAGCAGACAGTGAGGAGGCTGTGTCGCCGTGGGGACCGCGGCGGAGGGCGCTCCCCTGGAACCTCGTGTGAGCTCGGCAGCCCGTCGGCGTGAAAGCCAATGAATCAGGCTTCTCTTTCATCTGATGTTCAGAAATAAGGAGCAGATGCCTCTGATATTAAAATATTAGAAGATAAATGCATATAATCTAGGGAGAAAATAAACGCGTGTATAAACCTATGGCTTAGACAAATGTTTTGAATGAATATTAGCAACTAAGAAGCTCTTACAGAAAGAATGATGAAGAAACAATGTAACCACGTTTCAACATCCGAGTGATGGGTTACAGAGCCTGTTACCCAGACGACAGAGAAATGTTTTGTGCGGAGTGTGTTGGATGGTTACCAGCTGGAACAGACTAAGGGGTCTTAAAATTGATTATTAGAAAAGATTTTATGTATTTTTAGACAGAGGGGAAGGGAGGCAGATAGAGAGGGAGAGAAACATCAGTGTGTGGGTGCCTCTCACACGCCCCCTACTGGGGACCTGGCCCACAACCCAGGCATGTGCCCTGACTGGGAGTGGAACCGGCAACCCTTCCGTTCGCAGGCCAGCGCTCAATCCACCGAGCCACAACAGCCAGGGCTTAGAATTGATTTTTAAAAAGACAAAAGTATATGGACAAGCACTTACTAGAAAATTCCCAAATGGTCAAAAACAGTGTGAAAAGTACACCAAGTCACAAGTAGCCCGGAAATGCAGATCATTTTAATAAGACACCAGCTTTCACCTCTCAGGCAGAAAGCCAAAGGGCACATTTGGGCGTGGACCAAACAGAAGAGGGTCCTGTGTCCCAGACAGGAACCGTGGCAGCCTTGTGAGCAGTCGCTCGGAAATATGCACTGGAATTAAATACACCGAGCCTCCCCCTGCCTGCCCGCTCCGGCTCCTGGCAGCTGTCGACTTCTGCCCCCTACACACACCTTCTAGAACCTTCTGCTTATGGCTGCACACCCAGGTTGGTATGAGGTAAACCTGAGGTTCTCAGAAGTCAGGACAGGCTCCCGGGGGCTGACAGAGGGGCCCCAGCTTCTAAATCTCCAGGACTGGAACCAGGCCTCCCCCCACCCAGCCACGTCCTGGCGCCCGGCGCCCGCCTGCCTGCAAGGAGGGGTGAAGACCAGCAGCCTCTCCATCACTGAGGAGGCTCCCAGCCCAGCTCAGGCCACACGCTCAGGAGGCGACTTTCGGGGTCACAGGCGGCCGGGGCAGCGCTGGCGGAGGCGTCCTGAGGATGTTCTGAGCCCTGGGCACTGAGGCCACTGCCGGCTCCAGAGAGCACCCCCGGGGCGCCGCTCACCCCAAGGGCAGGGTCCCCGTCTCCCCGCCCCGCCCCCTCTGCTCTCCGCCCAGGTCCCCACCCTTTGGACCTCTGGAACTTCTTTTGCGAGAAATGCTGGGTAGGAGAGAAAGGATGGCCCAGGGCACAAGAACAGACGGGACAGGGGCTCCGGGGAGGGCCGCCCAGGCGGGGACCCGGGGAGGACCCTTGAGGACCAGGCATGAGCGCAGGCGAGGCCACCGCCGCAGGGAGCGCTGCCCCTCGGCGGCCGACGGGCTAGGAGCTCGTCACTCCCAGCCTCTAGCCAGAGGGGCCTCTGGTCCTGTTCCCGGTGCCTTCGGTGGGAGCAGCCGGGCGCCCGGGGAACGGGCTCAGTGGTTTGCTCTGGAGCCCTCGCTGCTGACCCTGCCCTGCAAACGAGCGTCCCAGAAAGACCTTAATAACTGGCTCCGTGACTTGGCGGCGCTGAGCTAACACCATTAATCCCTGGTTTCCATAGTTGGCAGAAGGCTCTGAGCGCCTCTAATACTTTCTAAATCTGACAGTTTTAATTATTTCCCTTCACCACTATTGATCAGGCACGTCAGCCTGGGACTTTGAAGGAGGGTCTTGGTCAATGCCCGTTGCCGACACCACAGCCGATCCCTCCCCGGCCACGAATGGGTCTGGCCATGGTCAGCGGGCGGGGCAGGGGGCGGGGCGTCCTGGTCCCCTCTCGGGCAGCGTCACTGGGGAGTCTTCGAGGGCACGTGTCTCACGGGCCAGGGGGACTCCCTTCGGAGGCCCACAGGAAGCGGGGGTGGGGGTGAAGAGTGAAGCCCAACCCCTGTGATGAACGAGGATGCGTGCCCTTCCCCCCAAACACCTGCCGGAGAAACACGAACACACCTGGAGGGCGGGCCCGGCAAGGACGCCCACCTGCTTCCATTTCTGTGCCACGCACCTTTATCTTTCACGTTACTTTTTAACATTTCCCCCTGACTGCACGCGTGCCCCTGACGTGGGGTGGCGGCAGACCACCCCCAGCCCCGGGTCAGACCCGCCGGTGACGAGGAGCCCTCTCCCGAGTGACAGGCATGACGTAAGTGCCCCTTCTGGCCGCCCTGGGTGGTGACACTCCGCAGGTGTCTCTGCATTCGGGGTGAGACCTTCCCGGGAGGGACACCGGGGACGGAGAGAATGCACATGTCAGCTGCGCGTCTTTAGGGCTGAGCCGCCCCCACAGAGAGGGGCTCACCGAGTGGCCTCTGCCACCAAACGTCCCCAGGCCACCTCCGGCCACGGCCGCACTCGCTGTTCTCCACGCCCTCTCCCGGCCGGGGTGTCTTCCGCGTCTTTGCCGGTTCAATTTTGCCCGTGAATCTGCCTGTTTTGCAGCTTCTGCTTCCTCTTCACCTTTGGTTTGACTCTTGTCCGCTGTGGACGGCGCCCTGCGGTTCTGCGCGGGCAGCGAACATCCGCCCTGTGGTCTCTCTGGCCCCCGACGCCCCTCCCACCAGACCTTTCCATTTTCACGCCAACATGTCTGCTTTTTCATATCCGAGAGCCACGTGTTCCTGGGAGAGTCTTGTGGCTTTTTACGTGGTGGTCCGTGCCTTCGTTTTTCCCAGACACACCGCCCCGGCCTGGAGGCCGTTTACGGAGGCGGCGATTTCGGTGTCACTTGGCCGAGAAATCTTTACCCCGTGCCGCATTCTCGCGTGTGATGTGATCTTTTTCTCTGCTTTCTGTTATTCTTTTTCCTATGCATCTTCCTATTTTTACCCCGTGTTTCGGGCTGAAAGTCTGCTCTTCGTGTTTCCCCGGCTCGGCTGCCAGCTCGCTCCCTCGTGGGCCCGGGCCAGGCGGGAGTTTATTCCTGCGTTGTCACGCATTAGTTATCGTAGTCTTTACTTGTGGTGCAACTACACACCTCCGTTTGCCCGCCCCTGCAGGGGGAGTTTGAATTCAGGAGACGGAACACTGGGATGTGGCTGCATCGTGTTAGCATGGTCGCCCGGAGAGAGCTCGCACCCGTACGCAACAGTGAGTCTCCCCGCTAACGCTGCCGTGTCCCCAGCGGACGGGGCGTCCTTGCGGCTTTTCCTCGGCGTTCGCCACTGTCTGAAACAGACACGGCGTGTGTCCCGTGTCCTCCCGGGACGTCTGGGTTTTCTGTCACTGGTGTGGATGTGGCAGGCGACGGTCCTCTCTTTGCGGTCACTGCCGGCCTGTCGTAAAGCTCCTGGGTCGGGGGCCCTGCCACCTGGCCGCCTCCCGTGCCCAGACATGATTCTGAGAGGCGCCGTTTCGCCCGGCCGGCTTTCCCCATTCCGTCCGGCCCTGACGAGACATTTCCAGGGCGTCCTCCTCTGCGACTCCTGCAGCCCTTCACCCTGCGCCACCGCGATGGCCGCGGGATGGCCCAGGTCCGGTTCCTCGTCTGCTCCTTCCGCCCTCTCTCACGGAACGCCTGCTGCATGCGACCCCATCTCCTGGGCCCCGGAGATGCTGGGGGCTCGGGGTCTGGGGATGAAGCTCGTGAGACGGTCAGCGGTGCCCACTGTGGCCACCAACGCTTCGAGGTGACAGACGGCAGCCCTGACTCCGTGTCCTCTGTCAGGCTGCTGGTTCGCCACCTGCCCCAGGGCGTGTGCCGCCAGGTCAGGGAAACAGGTTAACGAAGACGCTTTTCTGTTAAGAAACTAGGCGGGCGTTTCACCTACGGAACACTTCCAGGGTTTTCCGAGATGGTCACCGCCTCGTTTTCTCTACAATCGGCTGATGTGCGTAAGTTTCCCGAAGGTGAGAAGATCCTTGTGTTTCCGGCAGAAAAAAGCCTTGTGGCTGAGAGGCTGGTGAAATGGCCCCCCTGCTCCCTCGGAAGTCCGGGCAGGGCTGAGGTTTCACGTGAGGTCCCGGGGACGCCCCCGCTCCGCCTGCCCGCCCGGGGTCTGTGCCCGTGAAGTGCTGAACTTCTCTTTGGTAACTTCCCTCCTTACAGCTCCTGTTTCTCTTTCCGGATACTTTTTCTCATTGACACTTTCCTAAGTGCATGCCTTTTCCATTCAGCTTTTAAAACATGTTTATATTATTTTCTTATAATTATTCTCCTGCTCCTTTAGATTCACCGCATTTATTTTATTAGCATCTCGAAGGAGGAGCCGCTGGCTCGCTGACCAAGCCTACCTGCTCACTTATCTGTCCTCTCTCAGCTTTACTGAGACACCGGTGACATAGGATTTGAAAACGTGTTTCAGTTGTGCGACCTGAGGAGTTGTGGCAAATGCGTAAACCCGTGAGGCTGCCCGCAGGGTCTGGAGACCCCCGTGCAGCCCCCAACCCTCCTGGCCCCCACGCAGGACCCACCCCATGTCTCCTCTGGGACTCCAATGTCACCCCCCGTGCTGGGTCCCCTGTGAAGACAGGTGTGTTCTCGTTGTCACTTCTGTCCTCGGGAGAGTGACCGTGATCGGTGGCAGCCGACATCTACGCTCCGTGTTCATGGCTCCAGCTCGTTACTCTAACTGGACACTTTCCATTATTTTTAAAAGCTGTCTCTATATTAAAAGCTGTCTCTATATTACGCCCTGTGATCCGCCGTGAGCACGATCTCCGTGTGCTGTGTTTCATTTTGCTTCATTTATTATCTATTTGCCCACAGATGTGTTTTAGTTTTTCTAAGGTCAAGGTCACCCTCCTTCTTACCCGCAAGCTCGTTTCCTCTGGTTCTTGTTAGTTTGTTTTTTACCCTTTCCAAATCTTCGGAACCGATCCCTGCGCAGAGAGTGTGAGACGGCTCCGGCTCCCCCTCCACGCGGTTGCCCCTTACTCAGCTCGACTGGAACAGGCCCCCTGTGTAGGGCGACTTCACCCCATTGCTGCATGTTCACGGGTGAGTGTGTCTGTTTCCGGGGCCCCCCCTTCGTTAGCCTGTCTGTCCGCCCACCGACGCCTTCTTCTGATTCTCAGAGGACTTGGGTGAGTTTCGGGGTCCGGCACGGGGCCCCCATTCGCCGCGTTTCATCTCAGGGTTTGCAGGACCAGTTCTGCTCCACCTCCCGATGCGCTTGGTGATCAACTCGCCCCCCTCTGGTAACGCCACGAAAAATGGATGGGATTTAGTGGGGGGTTTCGAAACCGTCATTCATACATTTATGTGTGTACACACACACGTAATGGGGGCCTTTTGCCCTCTGACGTTTTTTCCTTATTTTTTCCAGTTCACGTCTGTGGGGTTGCTTTCTCCCTTCCCTCGGAGAAGCCACATTCGAGGATGGGCCGGGAGGGTCCCCGGCCTCCCCGCGCCCCGGGTCGCCGGACGGTGCTTCGCAGTGGCGGGTGCACATCCCCGGCTGTGCTCTGCCTGCGTCGCTGGAGGAATTACCGGGGCCTGGTTTGCTCTGTGTGCCCGGCGTGGCCACACCGGCCCTCGGCCTTCCCAGACGGGGGTCAGAGCGGGGAGTCCTGGGGAGGGCGCACGGGGGGTTCGGCGTTCTGGACCGTCAGGGCACCAAACGGGCTCCGCCTGCCTGCACGCAGGAGGTTAAAAATAACACCTGGCATTTCGCGTTGGCATTTGATACCCTATTATTTTGAACCTCGTTCCCGAAGCAGAAAGTACATGTATTTACATAATTGGATTCTTATCTGAAGAAAATGAAACCTGCTAAAACTTTCGAGGTTTGCTTGCCTTTGATGAATACATTCCTTTTCCCTCTACTTCACATAACGCTTCACCAAAATGTGGCCCGGGAAGATATTTCGGCGCAGGTTCCTGCCCTTTTTGTTCTCTTCTCCTCGATCCCGCACGCGGTGCCCACGGTCTTCCACGGAGCAATGAAACGTCAGAACCAATTCCGCCTGTTCCTGCGAATACCGGGAAAATGCTTTCATCAGCCGGAACTTAATGGAAAACCTCTCACCTGTTCGCACACCAAATATCTATCAACAGCACCTGGGCACGCGTTTCCACAGTCCCTGGGGGGGTCGGGACCCCTCAAAAAAACAGTCAGAGCCCCCCTCAGCGTCCCGATGCCCACGCCTCTGTGGCTGAGAGGGAGCTGCTTCCTGGCCGTGAGGTCGGGGCGCCTGCCTGTCCGTCCACTTCGACTGTCCGGTCCCTCCTCCTCTCCCTCCGTCACGGGCTGTCTGCATCCAGGACCGGCCATGGGAAGGATGGTCACTGCTGTGTGGCTCACAGGACACCTGTAGGCCAGAAATGACAGTGTCCTGCTGAGGGTTGGTGGGGCATGGAGCGGAAGGTCCCAGAGCAGGTCCTGGAGGGGGAGGGAGGGTGTGCCAGGTGGGGGCGGGGCACAGCCCCTCCCAGTGCTGAGAGCCGCCCCCACAGGGACACTGCTGAGCGAAGCCTGCTGTGCCCTGGGGGGCACACAACTGCCCCCCACCGCCAAGAGGCTGGCCTGCCCAGCCCAGGGCGCTCCCGACGCTTTGTAGAGGCAACAGGGGTCTGGCCCCCGGCCCCTCCCCTGGGGTGCTCAGGGAGCAGGACCACTCCAGCGGACGTCCAGGCCTCAGGGCAGGGGACAGGGGAAGCAGGCCGTTGAGGGGTCCTGGGGCAGGCGGGGCCTCGCTCCCCTGCTCTCCCCTCCAACCGCATCGTCCGTCCGCCCTCCGCGCGGAAGCTTTGTGCACATTTGTGTCACTGTGCGTGTGTCGCACCGACAAACACGAGACGGAACACCCTCTTGTACACAGGGACGCTCACGGACACTCCACCAGACTCACGCAACACGCCAATGTCAGGCGTGGGAGCAGAGAGGTGGCCGCCCTCGGCCGAGCTGGCGGGCAGCGGGCACCGTGCCGGGTGGGCTCTGGGGCCCAGAGGCCGGGTCCCCGCCGCGCCCTCCTCTGGGTGTGAGCTGCTTTGGGAGTGTCAGGGGCAGCGCAGGCCATGGTGAGGAGGGCATGTAACACGTGTGCATGTGTGGGTTGTATGTGTGTGTGTGTGTGTGCCTGCTCAGGCATGCACGCGTTGGCGTGGCTGTGTGTCTCCGTGTCAGGGAGAGTGTTTTGGAGGCTCCGTAGGGGTGAGGCACTCGCAGTTGAGACCAGCCCCGAGCCCCGCCCAGAGCTCATGGCTGGGGGCAGGAGCACCTACCTGAGCTCTGCTGGGGGCCCCGCGCCACCCCCCCCCCCAGTCAGCCGTAGGTTGGCCGAGGGTCTGCGGCAGCCTCATCAGGCACTTTACCCGTAGACCAAACTCAGAAGGGTCCCTCCTCTTTGCGGGAAAGTGAAACTCAGGTCGGAAGGAACCCTTGGCCTGCAGAATCTCGGGCGGGCTGCGGGGGCGGTGAGCCTGCTACATCCCAAATGGGTACAGTGGGGTCTGGAACTCGTCGGAAACAATGGCAGCAATGACGGTCATTAGCTGAGGGTGGCCAAGTCTCCTACCCCCGGCCACCCCAGCAGCAGCCGATGACGGAGCAGAATCGCTTCTGGAAACTCCAGACCCGAAGATACCGGTGTGGGGGCAGGGCTGCCTGGCTCCCACCCACCCGGGGGCTTCTGCAGTCTGGGTGGTCGTTTCCACTGGGTGAGCACAGGGTGTGTGTGTGTGTGTGTGTGTGTGTGTGTGCGCGGCAGAGAGAAGTGCTGTGTCTTTCTCTTAACAAGACAGGTCCTGGCATATCAGCTGGGGTGAGTGGCCTATAGGATCTGAAGTCATTCCTGTCAGGGATGGGCCCTGGTGCCACCTGGGTCGGGACACTGTGGCCGTGCCCCGAGGATCCCCAAGCCTTGAAGGCAGCCCCCGTGGTGGACACAGGGGACGGCCGGTGGCACTATATGCTGGGCCTCTCCTGGGAAGGAAGGGGGTGGCGGCCGTGTCACCGCTGGGGGACATGGCTCCCGGCTCCCCCCGGAGTGAGCTGTGCAGTGTAGGCCCCACGTCGTGGAGACCAGCGGGGAGGGCAGGCGGGGAGCGGAGAGCTCAGCCCCTGGATGGGCCGTGCCCCATCCCCCCTTCCTGTGTGACACGGGGAAAGTGAGGGACAGGCGGCCCCTCTGCTCGTCGACTTCCAGGGACACTGCGGGCGTGGGCAGAGGGTCAGGAGCCTGTGAGAGACGCCCCGGACCTGCCCCGGGAGAGGCCTGCAGGTGGCTCAGGCCGGGGGGAGCCAGCTCGGGACGCTCAGGGTGGGGGCCGGCGCCCCAGCCTGTCTGCCGCCTGGGTCAGAGCCAAAGCGTCGAGACAAAGGCTGATCCCCACGCCGCGCGCCCGGCCTGGCATCCGAGGGTCTGCACGCCCCACGGTCCGGCTTTCTAAGAGCTGTGTGCACAGAGGCTGGGGCTGTGGGCCCCTGTCGTTGCTCCCCCCGCACCCCGTGACCCCACAGCCCAGTGGCCCCGGCAGACTCTGTGCTGCAGTCTGTTCCCTCCTGACTGGAGAGCGAGGAAGCGGAGGCCAGCTAATCAAATGCCTCCCTGCTGCTGCCGTGGCCTGTCCCTGCCAGAGCTCGCTGGCCCCGGACGTCTGGCTGCCGCAGTGTCCCCGTGGGGTCCCCAGCAGCCTGACCCCGAGAAACGTGAGCCAGAGGGTGGCATCTCCCTGCCCTCAGGCCTGGCGAGTCCGCTCCCCGCAAAGCTGGTCTCCCAGGCCTCGCGCCCACCCCCACCCTCCGGGGCCCCGGGCTTGCCCTCCGGCCTTTGCCGTGCTCCGTCCCTGGCGTCTCTGAGCGTCCACTCCTGCCCCCTCCCTGGGCACCTCGCTCCCCGGGAAGCCCCTGGACACCGGCCCGAAGTTCTCTTCTGCCCTCTCCTCCTCCTGCTTGTTTCTCTGAGCTGCGCCTCCAGCCTCCGCACTGCTGACCTGTGGTTCCCTGGCCTCTGGCCACCGGCCTTGCAAGGGCAGGGGTGTGTCTCTCTGTTCCCTGCTGGGTCCCCGGCACCTGGGTGGCCTCAGCAGGGACTCCAGCACCTGGTGAGACAGGGGGGAGGGGGAGGGGGGTGCAGGGGTCAGGCAGGCGGGCAACACCCCACCTCGCTGGGCACCCTTCCCCCCCTCCAACTGGCTGTTTGCTGCCACGGCGCCCTTGGACTTCAGTGTGGCTGCGCCGGCCCAGACGCATGCCTGCCCAGGGGCCAGACACCCGCGTGTGCCCAGGACCTCTGCCAGCCGACATCTGGGCAGGGCGGGCGGGCGACGTTCCCCAGGCGCAGAGGATAACTTCATAAAGCTGAATCTTATTAAAGAGCAGACAGCATTTAAAACCAATTTGAAGTCGATGAATGTTCACACACACCCCCCACGCGTTTTAATGGCCGCGACACTGTACCTTCCAAATCCATTTTATCCTGGTTGGAGCAGCCGGGGCCGTGGAAATGGCTTAATCGGATTCCTCTGTCCCTCCCGGGCGGGCGGCCGAGGGGCTGCAGCCTGCTCTCCAGCGCTGCTGGGCAGGGCTGGACAGGCGGACGTGGCATCTGCACCGTGGGCCAGGCCGGAGTGTGAGGCTGGCCGCTTTGAGGGAGCCGGGCCCACCTTTCACCCTCCACCCCAGTCCCAGGTACCAGTTCTCTCCACCTGCCATTAACGCTGCAGTCAGCAGCTCTCTCTCCTAGGTGCTGTCATGGAAAACACTTTCCTCAGGGAGAAAACCCTGGAAAATGCTGTCTTCCCAGGGGGTGACCTGCCCCAGGCACCGGTCACCATGCTGGGGGTCGGTTCTGGGGAGTCGTGACCCCACTAAGAAGAGCTCCCATTTCCGCAGACCTGGAGTGAGGGCAGCGTACCCCTTGTCTCGTGAGAATTTTGAGGAGTAACTTTTAAACAATCAGATTGGCCGGGGGCCGGGGTCTGGCGGGCTCCCCATGCGGGCCCTGTCGGGTCGGCCACCTTGGGGACAGGTGTCCTGTGCTGCCACGTGCAAGGCCATGGCGGCTTGGATGTGGGAGGGGGTCTCGTGCCAGTGGCGGCTGCTGGGTCCCCGCGAGGTGCTCACGGCAGAAGGACCTGCTGGCCGTGGGAACAGGTGACACCTCGGCCTCAAAGCCCACTCTGCGGAAGAGGAAGGTGGATTTGGTCATTGTCCCCAGTGACCTTCCGCTTCCATCAGCGTCTGCGAACAGGGTCGGGCCCCGCCTGTCATGTCAGTGGGGTTCCATCAGAGAACAGCCCGTTCATTCATGGCCTGCGGCTCCTCGTGCTGGGCCACAGCTGGGCCACAGCAGGGCTGAGAGGGGGCGACCGGGGCCACGACATCCAGAGAGCCTAAAATATTCACCTTCTGCCTCCGTGCAGGCCAGCCTGGCCCTGAGAGAGTGCCCGGCAGCACCCTGGAGCAGCCGCCCCGCGTGGTGCTCACCAGCCCCAGGCTCTACCAGGCCCCTGGACCTCAGAGGATAAACTCCGGGCCGGCCCACCCAGGGGCCCCGACGCTCCTGGCAAAGAGTTGTGAAAGTCAAACTGAGCCCGTGAGTGAGGAACCAGAAAGAAGGACCTGCCTGTGGGAGAGGCTTGCTCCCCCCGAACCAGAGGCCAGAGTGTGCCACCTGAAGGGTCCGCCCGGCCCCGTGATGCTCTCACCTGGCCGCTGGCGGCCTGCGCCAGGCCCTCTGCTTAGAGAGCCGGCTTCTGAGCCTGCCAGGCAGGGTCTGTCCCTCCGTCATACGTGCACTGTGTCTTGTCCTCCCCAGGACTCCAGTCACAGAGAGATGCGGGGGGGAGAAGGGGGGGCTCCGGGAGCAGAGCCGTCAGTGCCGGTGTGCGGGCAGGTGATGGACAGCCACCTGCTGGGTGAGCCTGTGGACCTTGTCCTGCCAGTCAGGCCCGGCTAAGAGCAGAAAATGCCTGTCCCCACCCAGAAAGCTGTGTCGTCTGACCTGCCCTTGGCACCTCCCCACGGACACTGTGTCCCGCCTGCCCCTCGAGGAGCTGCCCACGAGCTCTGAGGTCACGGCCTCGTTCCCGTGAACAAAGACCCCTCTTTACTCATTAACCGCCTGAGCGTCAGATTTCCACCAACAACCAGGACAGGACTTAGACATCCCCTGTCTGCTGTTTAATGACTTGATTTTGTTTGATTTTATTCTCAAAATAATTAGCCTACTAAGCATCTAATTATTGCTAAAGCACGCGTTATCTGGATCAGCGCAGGGAGGGCTGGGAGATGAGCAAACACCGTTGCTTGGGGCAGGCCTCTGGACGCAGTAACCTGTGAAATAAGTCATTTTCTTTCAATAAGGCGGCTGGGATTTACCCGGCCAGTCTCGTCCAGTCCCGCATTGTTTGTGCCTGGATACAGTTTCAGGCACCTGTCTCCTTTGAAAGACAACAATGTTTCCCATTGAAAGTCGACTCAGAAAACAATGCCTCCAGCTCAAGGTCAAAGCTCTGCTCTAATCCCAGTAAACCCCGTGAATCTTTTATCTGGTGCCTCTCAGAGATTAGGGCGGCTCATTCCCTTCTATTTATTAACGTGTGGGATCTGTGTGTCCTCGGCAGGCACCGGTCAGGGAGGCTAATTAGAGAGATGGGCAGATAGGGCGGTGGCTCTACCCACACAGTCCGCCTCGCCTCAGGCTCGTGGCGCACAGGGGCGGTTTCTGTCTGGCGTGTGCTCTGAGGGTCCGGGAACAGACGCGCTGCAGGCCTGCCTTCCCGGCTGGCGGCGTCAGAGAGTTTCTGCCTGTGGCGGAGAGGATGTGGCGTCTGCATCAGGTGACTCCAGCAAGGACCCATCCTGGTTCACTTGTGCCCTGCGCTGTGACCTGGCCTCTGGGAGCCCCATTTTTAAAACACCTTGCGGGGGGGGGGGTTGTAGAAAATGCACCTGAAATGTTTTGCGTCTTTCCTGATGTCCCCGTACCCAGGCTGCCGGGGAGGGGGTGAGAATTCCCAGCATGCTTGTAGACACTCCTGACCCCTGTCAGAAGCACGTGGGGGAGTCCAGCCCAAACCCCAGGAAGATGATGTCACCAATGGCTGGGGTGCCCTTGACCTCAGAGAGGGGAAGCCACCCCACTCCCACCTCAGCCCCCCAAGAGAACCAGGCTAGAGCCAGCCCCCCAGGCACCCTGCACAGACTAGCGACGGCTTTGAGTTTGCAGGTTTGGAGACTTCAGGTGTTTTCCATGGTCCCAAAGGAGAAAAGCACACCCCCACCCCCTGCAAGGTGGCCCAGAGGTGTGGGTTGGGGGAGGCACCTTTTCCCTGAAGAAGAAAAATCACTCTGATAGACCTATTTTTATCACCTGTCAATTGTGTAAAGCCCTTTTCAATTTGGGGGAAAAAAGCCAGAGCTGCTGAAAAATCAATCAGGAGGCGAGGCCTCTTTGGAAAGAGGAATTATCACCCGTTCCCACATGTCAGCCTTTGAAGACGCAGCCGCCTGTCTGGGTGTGGGGCGGGAGCGGCCGCGGGTGGGCGCCCACTGCATCCCAGGCGGGCCCTGGCCGGTGGGGGAGGGGCGCGCCGGCCACACACCGCCCTCTGCGTCTGGGCCCAGAAGCAGCAGCAGCCACTGCGACTGAGGCGCCCAGTGAGTCTGGGATTTCGAGGGAGGGTCAGCGGGCACAGATGCTCGGCAGGGCGTTTTGGGAGGGTCCGAGAAAGGCCGGGCCGCGGCCACCTGAGGACGGGCGTGCTGAGTGTGCGAGGCAGCCGCCCTGTCCTGCGGACTGACTCCGTGCCCCTCCACCGTGCCCGTCTGGCCTCCAGCGGTGACCGTGGTCCACGTTCCAGGAGGGTCACCTCTGAGCCGTCCCAGCAGGGCAACACCCTTACTGGGTGCAGCGGAGAAACTGAGCCGGAGCCCCAGAGAGCTGCGCCCTCTCTGCGCGGGGCGGGGATGGCGCTGGCAGGGGCTCAGCCCTCGGGGCCACCAGGAGGGCACAGGTTCTCGGGGCTCTGCTGGGGGAAGGGTATGCTGCTCTCCATCCTCTGGAGCCAAAAGAGTGGAAACATCACCCAGGGCTTTAACCAATAGGGTTGAGGCTTTCCCCATCCAATCAGACCTGCACAGCTGCAACTTCACCAGCCAATCAGAGAAGCTCCATCCTGACCATCACGAGAGTGCCTTTGGGACCAATCAAACTGTAAGGATTTGGAGTCCTCGTTTGCATGACGATGGACCAATCAGGGACCAGAGGCGGGGACTTCTGTCCTTATAAGCCAGATGCCCTGCAGCTTACTGGCGGTTTTTCCTGTTTCTGTGTTTCCTTGGCTGAGTCGAACCTGGGAAGGAGCCCACTGTGGTCTCACAGTAGAGCTGTGTGCACGCATCTTCTGGTGCTGCCTTGGCCCCAGCGACCATAGGTTGGCGACATCTAATGCGCGAAATCATGTACCGTACCGATGTATTTACATGCACGCATCGATAACCCTAACTCCAAACTGACGCCGCTGTAACGGCAACCAGTCGGGGATAGGAGTTTCTGCCGCACCTCGTCGTCGCCTTCCTGAGATGCTGCTGCCTGAGGGGGACAGCCCGGCGACCTACGATGAATCCCCAGGGGCACAGGGTCCCAGATCCACCCTGGTCCCAGCCTCAGAGCCAGACAGCGTTGGCTGGTGTGGAAGAATGTGCCCCCACCCCCGCCGCCCCAGGCCGACCCTGAGCTGGGGCCAGGAGCACCCCTGATACACACGCTTGTGTGTCTGCCATGAAATTATTTACAGACGGGGCCGCACGGAGGTCCCGGCCCTCACATCACAGCCCTGGCCGGTCCCTTCGGAGCGGCTCTCGGAGATCAGACTCGTTAGGAAGCCGATCTCAGATGCGTGGTGTGAGCCGTGGCAGTGAGATTAGTAACCCCTGTTTACGGAAGCCCGGCTCATTTCCTTCCAGCCTGAGGCTCCAAGCACTAATTATCTGCAAATCGCTGTTCTAAACGACCTCTCCGAGGTTTCTCGCTAGAAAGCTAAGCGACCAAGCGACACAAACTTTCGGTTCATTTGTCTCACAGCGCTTTCCCCTGTACAGCGTTTGTGATCCATTGTAACCCTGCGCAGCCGAGCACCTGGTTCTCCTCCCGCAGAATCTTCCCTGAGACTCCAGTGCCACGCACCGGGCTGCCGGCCCCCTCCCTTCCTGCCCCTTTTCCTTCCGCTGTGGGAACGCTCTTCTGGGCGTCCCACTGCCCAGGTGCAGCCCAGGGCGGTGGGTGAGGACCCCTGGCTGCCCTCGTGTGCCTGCCATGCAGGCGGCCGACATTGCTCCCCCAGAGGCCCCCACAGACTTGGGGAGCAGCCGGTGCCCAGGCAGCTCCTGCCTGGTCCCAGCACCTCCACCTTGGGGCGCCCTCCATCTTCCTGCTCCTGTCCCAACTGGAAAAGCCAACCCAGCCCACCCGCCCGCCCCACCAGCACAGCCCCTCAGGTGACAGGGATGCAGCCCGGTGGCCTTGCCACCTGCGTGTCTGACTCCAGTCTGAGGTTGTGCTGCTCTGCCTGGGCCATCTCTGCTCTTCGGGACAGGCAAGGCTGGCCATACCCTGAACAGCTGGCTGGGTACAGTGGCCAGTGCCCATGCCTGCCCCCCTGCCCGGGGGATGTATTCTCCTGAAACTCAGCCTAGGACTTCACCTTTTTGGTGGCCTGTAAGCACCCAAAGCCTGTGGGTGCATCTCGTTCGTGACGGAGACTCTGCTTCCTTCCCCGTCAGCCTGGTCTCATTTGCACCTTGGGCTTGGCTCCCCCACCTGCCCTCGGGTGCCCAGTGCCCGTTTGTGGAGAGGCAGGGAGCCTGCACCTTGGGGGCCGAGCTGGGGAGCGACTGCTCAGGTGGGCAGCTGCTCGGGGTCATTAACCAGCCCTCTGATGAGGACAGGGAGCACGCCATCCCTGCCGTCTCCTCTGCGTCCCCGCAGCGTTTCTCTGGAGAGTGGGGCCACCTGGGGGCGGGGTGGGGCGAGGGAGGCACTGCTCCTCTCGGGGCAGCCAGGAGCGGCGGCATCCTTCCCGACGTGCCCGCGTGCGGTGCTGGCGACCAGGAGGCAGGAGAGGGAAAGGGGCGGAGCGGGCGAGAAACGGCCAGTGGAGGAGGGCGGGAGATGGCCCGGGAGCAGCCTAGGATCGCCCACAAGGCCCCAAAACGGCGACAGGCCCCTGCTCTCAGACTCTGCCTGTCTGGCCGGCTCCCGTCCGCGGGATGAGGGACTCGGGGTGCGGATTCGTTGCAGCTGAGGCCCGGCCTGCCTCCTCCTCCAGGACCAGCGCTGGGGGCCCCTGCCCCTGATGGCTGCAGGGGGCCGCCTGGCCAGGCCACCTAGGAACCAGAGGCCCTGTCACCTGGCTGTCCCCATGCTGGCCTCTTCCTCCTGGCTTTCCCTTAAAGCTGTTTTCACGGTTATTTACACATTTTGTGACGAATGCAGACTCGATCTACATTGCTAAGTTGGAAAAGCACTGCTGCCACACAGGAGGGAGCCTTAAATAAAAATATTACCATAAAGGAAACATAAGTTATGCCTCTAATGTGTTTGAATGTCCTCTCCTGGCGGGTAAATCTTTGCTGCTCTTAATAATTTCCTTGTCTGTCCAGCATCAGTACACATGTAATATTGATCTTTTCCCTCCACAAACGTAAGAAATATCCATTTTATTTACTCTTTAAGAAGTCCCAGTCCCCACCGGCCGCTGCACGGCAGCCTGCCCAATGCCACGTGTGGGAAAGGCCCGTGGCTCATGGGGAGGACAGACTCCTTGTCCACAGACAGGCCTTTCCCGTGTCCCCCACCCAAGCCCCAGGCTGGAGATGGCCAGGTCGCCTGTCCCCAGTGGCTCCCAGGAGCATCCCCTGAGGGTGGCGAGGAGCAGGGCTGGTGACTCTGGGGAGCGCTCTGGACACCGATCCTCATAGCTGAGGGGGTTCCCCCGACCCTGAGGCCTGAAGGTTTTCGGGCAAGGAGGGCGTAGGCACGAGCCTGCCATGGTCCACTGAGCCCGCTAGAATCGGGGCTCAGGTGACCCCAGGACGGGGACAGAGCCCGGCCACAGAGTCCCGTGTCGCGTGCGACTCGTCCGGGGCGGCGGTCCTCTCTGCTGTCATCAGGGAAGCAGGGGGGACCTTTTCCTTTGCTCTTGTGACAGGCAGAGAATTGTTTGGCTTATGAATATCAGCTTGGGGTTGACAGGTGACAGACGTCTCGTTATTGACCTTGCTCAGAAAGGGCACCGAAATAGAAAGTTCAATATGATCCATTTTAACTGGCAGTTAAAAATTCAATAACGCTTCCTCTCGCCAGACACCTGTATGTAATGGAGCTGAGTTAACCCCTCGGTGTTCCTGCCGGCAGGCGGGCTGCTGCGTGCGCAGCCCGGGCCAGACACAGGGCGGGGCGGGCCGATGGGCGGGGCCTGGGGCGGGTCGACGGGCGGGGCCTGGAGGGGCCGATGGGCGGGACTCCAGGGAGCGGCCCTGGAGGGTAAAAGGCGCCTCTGTGATGCCAGGCCGTTTCGACCAAGCTGAGAGGTGCAGCAGAGGCGGGAAATCAGAGCCTGCCACGTGTCCCCTTGTCCCCAAGACAGAGGCCATGAGGCAGTCCCATCAGGGACTGAGGGATCAGGGTCTTCAACAGCGAGAAGCAGGCTGCGGAAGCGTCCCGGTCCGCGCACAGGTGAGCAGAGGTGTTGGCGGTGAGTCAGGTCAGCCGCAGGCCCGGGAGAAGAGAAATATGTAACAGCAAGATAAGAAATAGTGTCACAGGGGAGAAATAAGTCATCGTCAAGGCAAAGACAATATTTGGGTCGCACTAAGGCCACGAGGGTTTTTTCCTCTCCCAAGAAACCAGAAGCCACCCCACACGCTGCCTGTTTAGGAGGCATCCGAGGCTGGAAGGCGGGGCCCGAGTGCGTCGACGGGGCACGGAGGTCCCCCTCCGGGTCCACCAGGCCCGGCCCCGCCTGCTCGGTGCGCGCAGCCACCCAGAGCCCAGCCTGCTGCCACGTGAAGAGCCTTGTGTCCCCACCCAGTAAGACGTTTGGGCCCGGAGTCCTGCACGTCCCTGGGGCGGTCAGGGAACTTGGCCGCTGCGGCTCCAGGAGGGGACCGGCTTCCAGAACTCACCTCTCCAGGACCCAGGTGGGCAGCAGACCTGGCCGTGTGGCTTCGGGGGGCAGCTCTTGGGGCTCAGGGTGGCCAGTTAGCAGGGGCTCGAGGTCCGGGAGCTGGGTGAACTGCCACCCAGGCAGAGGAATCAAAAAGTTGGTTTATGTATTGTTTCTCCTCCCGACTTCCTGCGCACGGAACTCAGCAGTTCCGGTCCACTCAAATTTTAGGCAATTTGACATTCACTTTTGTCACTGGTTAGCCATTGACTCAGCCACTCACACCTCAAGAGTCCAGGTTGGGTGGTGGCCATGGTCCCATGTGAGGGACTCGGAGTGCAATGTCGCACAGTGGGCCCGCACCCCCTGTGCCGCTGGGGACCCCCAGCAAGCTTTTGTGGGCTGGGACAGCTGCCACTGGGGAAACTGGATGGGGGCGCCATGAAGCCTGAGGGGAGCTCAGAAGTGGGGCCCGGGGAGCCCCGAGCAGCGGGTCAGGGGATGAAGCCCCGCACGGGCGTCTGCTGAGTCCTGGGGCCGGGCTGGGCAGTGCTGAGAGCACGTGTGGCCAGGACCTAGGTGACAGGGGGTGGCCACATGGGGTGGGGGCGCCACGAGGTGCCGCGTGAGGAAAGGTGCGGCGAGGTTCCCCGGTGGGCGTGTGACCGGAGGCCCAAGGGAAGCGGGAGTGAGGGTCTCGGAGGCTGCCGGTGCCCGGCTGACCCTGCACTGTCTGAGCCCCAGCCCCCGGGAGCCGCAGGGCGAGAGCATGGCCCCCTGCTCTCGGGGCCCCGCCCCAGGCTGCGCTCCGGCTCCATCCGCCCTTCCGACGCCGAGCCAACAGGGAGGGGGATCCCACGATGTGGGTGTCCTTGAGCTGGACCCCTTCTCTGTGGGGGGGGGTCAAAGGGAGGACAAAGTGGTCTGTCTCCTCTGGAAGCTTCTCTGAGGATTCAGAAATTCCTGCTGCATCCCTGAGAGGATGAGCCCTGTGGCCACCCCGCTGGGGGCCAGCTGGGGCCACTTAGAGCTTTCTGCACTGTCCTTACCAGATGGCTTGTCTCTTAGAGGTGAAGCCTGGAAGGACAGGGACGTTGGGCGACAGTCCCCACACCATGTCGGGGCCACACCTCTGTGTCCCACAGGAGGACGCTGCCCCCCAGGGAAGATGGAGCTTCCCACTCACCTGTCACCTCTGTGGCTTCGAACCCAAGCGGGTGACTCCCGGGGCCTTCTCTGGGTCCCTTGCCAATGGCCCTTCGGCCGTGGCTGCAGCCGCCTGGGTGCCAGGGTCCCTGCGGAGCGCAGACCCCAGGTGACGAGGACCGTGATGCTGGAACAGAAACCTGTCCACACGCTCGACACAAAGCCCTAATGGCACATTAACCCGACACTCGGCGCTCGATCCATCTTAGTGTTTTTGGTAATTGTTTCTGAAGTTTTATTTAGATAAAGGGACAGAGACGGCCTGGTGACAAAGCGCAACTGACAGCAGGCGCTTGTTACGTGATTAGGGCGCTTTCATGTGGGTGTTCTCTCCGCGGGTGGTGGAGCTAAACACATAATTAGTGAATTTTTGAGAAGCCGTTATCCACAGGGCCTTCTGTCTCCTGAAAAGTAGGAGACACACTTCCACGGAAGGGGTTATGTTTCCTCTCGACGTGGAGCGTGTGAGGAGGGAAGCAGCCTGCTGGGGGCGGGGCTGTGAGGACCTGGGGGGGCTGCCGCTGATGCCAGGCGGGCTGGTGTGGCTCAGTGGATTGAGCGCCAGCCTGTGAACCCAAGGGTCACTGGTTCAATTCCCAGTCAGGGCACATGCCTGGGTTGTGAGCCAGGTCCCCAGTAGGGGGCGTGTGAGAGGCAACGACACATCACTGTTTCTCTCCCTCTCCTTCTCCCTCCTTTCCCCTCTGTAAAAATAAATACATAAAATATTTTTTTACAAAAAAGAGCAAATGTACCTTCCAGCTGTCTAGTACAAGGGGGTGGTGTGAAGGCGCTGTGGCGGGGGGGGGGGGGGCAGGAGGCGGGCGGGCGGGCACCCGGGCAGCAGCGTGGGGCCCACACAGAGGGAGGGGGCAGAGCACCTGGGAGTCAGCGACCAATGCAGAGGGGCGGCCGCGGGGCGGGGAAACCAAGCACAGCTCCGGTAGTGCACACACACTCACACGTGTGCACACCTGCACATCTGCACACGTGTGCATGCACAGTACTTCAGGATCCCATCAATAGCAGAGACACTTCCTTACCTCTGGTCTCCCTGGGCGCCCGGCCGTCCCGGGCCTCACAGTCGGGACTCCCGGCCTCTGGGCGTCACTCCCCCGGGACCCAGCCCCTCCCCTTCATGGTGCCTCAACCTGCCGCCCCCGCACCTTCAAGGGGAGCAGGTGCTCCGCCTGAGTCTGAGGTGGTGGGGGGCAGCACCATCATCAGAGCCCCCCCAGCAGGGACCCCGGGGCATCCTGCGGGGCTTGGAGGGGCAGGGGGAGGGCCCACCAACCAAAGGAGTGGGTGGGCGTTCCAGGGCCTGCTGAACAAATGAATAAAGAACAAGTGAGGAAGTGGCTGGACGTCGCGCCCCTGCTGCCTCTGCCCATCTCGGCCGTGGCCGCTCAGCCTGTCCTCGGGGCTATTTTTGGCTGAGGGGAAGGAACGCAGCCTCCTGCTCGAGTCCCGGCCCGCTGAGCGGCTACGGCTGCGACACTGCTTTGTCTCGATGTGTCTGGGATGGGGGTCAGCCACGCGCAGTGAACATCAAGGTCAGTATTTTTAGATGCAATTCTTCACTTTTTGAAAACACTCCAAAGAGATTTTGTGATGGGTACATGTCTGATAAATATGAATGAATTCAAGAGCTGTGAAAATAAACTTCCCTAAAGAGCCCGTGTTCTGTCTCTCGCATTCTGGAGGGAGAACGGGGCCCTGGCCCTGGAGAGCTGGACCCCGGCCGCAGCCAATGGCTCCCTCCGGCCTGCAGGCCAGCCCTAGCCGCAGAGTGACCTGGGCCCAAGGCTTCCGAGCCAGGGAAGAGTCACATGGACACCAGCAGGAGCTGATGGTGCTTGATTTACCGAAGCCCCGAGCCGGCACCACACCATCTGGTCGGAGCCCAAGGACCCTGGTGCCTGGACTGTGGTTTGCAGCTTAAAGACGCAGAGCTCCCAGGGTGGGGCGGAGCAGGGAGCCACAGGCTTGGGCCCCCTCGGTGCCCACGCAGCCGCTGCCACCCGGGATGCTCAGCCCTGCACTGGGACGGTGCTAGGGAGCTTCTGCCCTGGGGCGCACAGGCTGGGGCCCGATGCCTGGGCAGGTGCACTGGGCAGAGGTGAGCGCCCAGAGGGAGCACCTCTCAGAGCCCCGTCGGGAGCCTGGGCCTGTGCCCTCACGGCAGAGTCCTGAGGGAACCGGGGGCCTGGTGTCCCTCCAGGCCTTGAAGGGCAGCTCGCTGACCCTCCTCCACCTCTTGCCCCAGCAGGCCTTGCAGCGCAGGGCGAGACCCCCAACCCAGGGGTGGCCTCTGCCTCAGCCCCCCGGACACTGACCTCACCCAGACTCTCCCGCACAGACACCCCTGGAGTCATGCCGAACCAGGCGCCTGCGCTCCCACGGCCCAGGCGTGTTGGCACACACAACTAACTGTCACAGCTCACGCTCGCACACACACACTGAAGGGTGAGCCGGATCTGCTCCCAGCCCGGGACACCGGCCTGCGGCCCCGGCCCTGCTGGGCACCACAGGCGACCCTCCGGGGGCGGCACCGGCCGCAGGAAGTCTCCGTCTGGTGTATAGACAGGAACTCGTGCGACCCTTCTGAGAGTGAAACCCCTCGCACCCGAGAGAAGTCAGTCATTTCCTGCCGCGCAGGTTTGGTCACTCCCGCACTGCTCATTTTGACTGTTTCCCTGAGAAATAAGCCTCTGGCTGTGGCCGGTCCCTGCCCAGCACCTGCGGCTGCCCCGCCGCCGCCGCCTGGCACCAGGAGACACCAGAGGCGAGATGATCACAGGCCGTGTGTTCCTGCTCTGTGGTGCGACATTCGGTTCACACGCACGTGCCCCTGAGCCGCACACCAGGTCCGAGTGTTTCACAAAGCAGGTGCGTGGTTTTGTGCCCTGCCTTTGTGCTCTCGGCGGCGGGGAATCCTGCGTCCGGCTGCGCTGTGCCGCTCTCCGCATCGGCGCTTCAGCGCCTGCACATCTGGGAATAAACCGCACACCGACCCGACTGCGTTTCCTCCTCAGCCAGCGCCGCTGCAGGAATGCCCCTCGGGTCACCCACGGGAGTGGGCCGCTGCCCAGTGACGTGCCACAGTGACGTGCCAGAGTCCCTCCCTGACACGGTCACGTGAGCACAGCCACGCCCCCCACCCTGCCCAGCTCGGTGGGCGGGGCTGTGCCCGCTGATCCCGGGGGCTCGGTGGGGCTTCGTGGTCCTGGCTGTGGGTGCGTGTGGGCTGGTGCTGGCCGTCCCGGGGGCACCGAACACAGACTCAGCCAGCGCACTGCAGCCGGCGTCCCTGCCAAGGGCCTTGGGAACGAGGATGACAGTGGGACACAGGAGCAAGCCAGGAGGCGATGAGTCTGCGTCCCCACCCTTTCTGTTCCTGTACTAAGGCCACACACACAGGTGACGGGACGCAGATTCCAGGTCACCCCCAGCTGTCCCATCTAGGGGCCTCAGTGCCATTCTCGCTGCTGCTCGGCCTCACCACCGTCCTCTCCAGGACTTTCCGCCTTCCCACTGGACACTCAGTCCCCTCCCCTGGCCCTGGCTCCCACCAGCTGCTTTGTCCGTAGGGATGTGGCTCCTTCGTGACCAACTCACATCGCTGGGCATGGCAGCCTCGGGTCCCTGTCACTGCGTCAGGCGTCGGGGTTGCCTTCCCTTTAGGGCTGGGTGACGTCCCCTCGTGTGGACGGGCCGGGCTGTGTGGCCGCTTCGTCCACCCACAGGCACTCGGGTGGCTTCTCTGTTCCTGCCACTGTGAACAAGGGAACACGTGCCCCTCGTGTCCCTGCTTTTGCTTCTTCGGGGTCTGCGCCCAGGAGTGGACGTGCCGGGTCACGCTGTCATCCCTGCTCAGCGGTGGGCAGAGGCTCCACCTTCCCTGTGTCCTCGTGGGCTTGTGTCCGCGTCACGGGTCCCCACAGCTGCGGGGCGGTCGCTCCCTCATGGCCGACGGCGTTAGCTCGCCTCTTCCCGGGCCCCTCTGCCCCTGCCTTGGAGAAGCGGCCCTTCCGGCCCCCCGCCCGTGTCCAAGTTGGGGTCTTTGGTTTCTGCCATTGAGTTACAAGAGCCTCTTCTATATCCCATTACCTGTATTTTCAATATAGTTTGTTAAGTCGTAAGCTAATATGCTTTCTACTTAGGATCGGTGGCTGTGCCCAGCAAGGGGCTCCAGGGACCCTGCTCGTCACGGGACGCCCATCGGGGTTGAAGAACATGTCTACGGCAGGGTTTGGGAAGATCTGAAGAGCTTTCCTCATCTAAGACCATCACCTTTATTTATGGCTGCGTTCATGACTCAGCACCTGGGCCCTGGGGACCCCCTTGCGTTACCGCGCCTTCCCTGGCGAGCGGAGGACGGAGCGGGCTGGGCGGCGGTGGCGCGCAGCAGGAAGTCTCCCCCGAGCCGGTGACCTCGGGGCCCGGGAAAGCTGACAGAGGGAGACACGTGGGGGCTTTTCTTCAGAGGTCCTAAGTGTCCTGGGCACGTTGAAGCCTCGGAAATCACTCAGCCCACGGCACCCTTCTGACGAGCAGAGAGAGGCCCCGTTACACAGAGACGGGCGGGTGGGGGAGGCAGCCCCTCAGGGCCCCGGAGACGCGACTCTGGCCTCAGGGCCCCCTGGAGTGCGGCTCAGTGTTCCACCCCTTGGGACTCCGCGTCTTCCATTCCTGCTCCGAGGAAGAGAGAACAGGGGTCAGGGCAAAGCCAGGGCTCCCGTCACCATCAGGCACCAGGGAGCTGTCCTGCTGCCTGTCACCGAGGAGCCAGCGGGACCCCTCTCTGCTCACCCTCCACCCCATTACCCTCCACCTGGAACTGTCCCCTCCCTGCCCCTCCCTCCCTTCCCTTCCCTCCCTTCCTTCCTTCCTTCCGTCCTTCCTTTCCTTTGCCTCTCAGATGAGAAGTTCTAGACCCATCATTTCCAGGGCCCCAGGGAGACCCCCGGGACCCCCACCCAAGGAATCACTCGGGCATAGCTCCGCCCCCTCCCCTGACCTGCCAGGCTCCTGCTGAGAACCCACCGATCGCTTTATGGGGTGACATTAGAGGTGACAAGTGACGTCTATTCCCGCTCTCAGACTCCTCCCTGTCCCGGACCCAGTCATATAGCAGTGAAGGTCCCTGGATGGCAGATCTCTCGGAGCTCCGGGCGCCGTAGACCGGAATGCTCGTCTTCCTCCTTGGGTCTGGAGGTTTCTCTCACTGATTCTGCAGGTGGGGCGTCCCCCTTCCTCTGCCCCTGCCCCTCTGGGCGCCCCTGGAATCTGGCAGGCCCTCCCCGCGCCCTGCACTCTTCCCCGTCTGCCCTTCCGACTGGGTCGTTTCCAGCGACCTGCCCTCACTCCCGCCAACTCCTTTCCCGCTCAATCGAGGACGCCGTCCGCCGGTTTTCCCGCTCGGCTGTGCCGGCCTCAGGCCTCAGATCCACCTGGGCCTTTTCCTCATGGCTCTGTCTCTGCCGGGCCTCTCGTGCACCCCTTTCTGGCTTCCTTCAGTTCTCCATGTTCTCCCGACAATGGTTTCCTCGAGGTCTCTGGGGGGCAATGCCTAGGCCTCCGCTTCCTGGGGTCAGCCGCTGGGACATCACCCTCGCCCTTCGGGGTGTCACAATTCCCTGATGTCTTATGTCCCTCGAGGGCTTGTGTTCCTGCTGCTTCCCTGGGGGAAACAGCCTCCCCTCCACACTGTCCTCGCGGGTGCAGGGAGAGAAGCGCTTCGGCAGCCTCAGGGGTCCCAAGAGTCCCCAGCCCGGCTGTGGGTGCGTGTCCCCTGCTGTCCCTGTCCAGGGCGAGGCTCTGACCACTGCCCTTCCCTGGGCCTTGCAAAACCAGGCTCAGGGCTCAGAGCCTTTCATTCAGTGTCCCGAGGGAAGGGCCCTGGCCGTCCCCTTCTCCGCATCCTGCGCAGCGAGCTGGCCGCTGGTAGCTGCGGGCTGTGAGAGGGGACTTGGGCTGCGGGGGATGGGGGTGTCTAAGGGGGGCAGCCCCACCAGCGAGCAGGACCTGTGGCTGGTGGTGAGGCCTGGGCTCAGCCTGTCATGAGCCCTGCCCCTTCCCTTCGCCGTCTGTCCCGGGTGTCCAGTCACACGGACACCTCAGTGGGCAGCATCCCCTGAGGATGTGGGAGCTGGGGCAGGGTTTCCCCTGCAGGACCGACCCGGGTTAATCGCCTCTCGCCCTCGGGAAGAAGCCGGCTCCCCCTCCCCCCCCCCCCGCCCCGGGTTCCTTTACAGCTGGCGATGCCCCGCTCACCGCCGGGGAAAATGCAGGCGAGGGCGCAGAGAGCGAGTTACAGCTCACCACCGCTCCACTCCTAAGGCTGCCCACGCCAGAGGTTACTCAGAGGGGACAGAGGCGGCGGCAGCCACTCTGTGGGTCACAGCCAGGCCTCCTGGGGGCAGCCCGGCCCCGAGTCCCACTCATGGCTAGAGCGGCGTCCTGGAGGGTCCCCTAGCACAGCAGGACCGGACAAGCACTGGACCTGAGGACAGTGGTGACACACGCTTTTCCTCGTTTGATTGCTTTGTGTGCCCAGCCCGGTCTGCGACACAGGTGCCCCTGTGAGGCGGGGCAGGGACGGCCGGGGCGCGGGGCCGATGAAAATGCCTGGGGCAGACGGAGGCGCAAGGCGAGGCTTTCATGCAGGACTCCGGACAGAGAAGGAGAAAGACCCTTCCAGAAACCCAACTATGTTATCTCTGCTATTTATCCTGTGTTCCAGGCCTGGGGGGCGGAAGCCGCAATCGCTGTACCACGGATGACCAGAATGACAAACTGTGGCACACTGGGGTGCTGATCGGAAGGTGCTCTCATTTTCCAAAGCCTCCCTGTGAGCAGGGGGCCAGGAATCTTCCCAGGTTTGGGGTCACCAGGGGGCACGCCGGACGCCTCCGGTCACCTGCAGAGGGCGCTCCGACACCCAGGGTCTTTCTCTTTCCTCCCACGGACACTTCCAGGGCAGCTACTGTGTGGCATCTCTTTCCAAACCTGGAGAACCGCAGCCTGTTAGTGCAGGAGACGCCCTGGAAATGGACTGGGTCCCCCTCTGGGACGCTGCCGGGGTAGCCTCTGCCAGCAGTGTCCACGCTGTCCTCTGTGCCCCAGAATGTCAGCTGGAGTGACAGGCATGTCACTGGGCCCATCTGCGGACACAATTATATAGAGAACGCATTTAATGCTTCAGTGGGCAACTGGTAGAACAGTTTAATTTTTTACTGAAATCTGAATTTGCTCCCAGACTGTATATTTTTCTATCACGTTAGATAATCAATCTGAGCAGAAAGCCAATTTTCACTCAATCAACACTTTTCTGGAGAAGGTTACACCAATGGACAGCCCCTCACCCCGGGGCTGTTGGAGGCGGGGGAGGCAGCCGCGGCAGGGTCTGCAGGGACAGGCGGGCAGCGGTCCCCAGGCCGACGCACAGCTTCTCCGGGACCAGCCAGAGGTCCCCAAAGCACGTGGGCGAGGACTCTGTGGTCCTGCCTGTGTCCGGGGGGGCCGCTCCACCCACCTTCAGGACGATGTCTGGCTTCTGGCTTTGCCCACAGACCCAGGTCCCGTGGACGTGGGTCCCACAAGTCCAGGCAGCCAGGTTCCCGCCGCGCTCCGTGGTGGCCCTCAGTGGCAACATCTGACAGGGGTGTCCTGGCGGGTCCCGCTGCAGGCAACATGACCCTGGGGGGGGCCTCCCACAGGCTCTCGGCTTCTGCCCGGGTCTGTTTGCGTGTCCTCAGGGTCAGCCGATACTCATGCACCGGGGACAGAGGAGGGTTCCAGGGCTGGGCCTGCGGGGTGGGGTCCACCCCTGTGCTGTTTCTGGGCGGGGCAGTGTCAGCAAGAGGCCAGGGCAGCTCAGACCCAGGGCTGACGGAGCCGCGCAGACCGTGGGGAGAGGCTGGAGAAAAGCCCAGTGGCCTTGGGGTTGCCACGGCCCCAGCTTCTGTCCGGTGCTTTGATGTCAGGGGCTGCGCTGTCCAGGGTGCTGCCCAGAATGGATCGTCCCTTGGGGGAGCCGTTTCCTAGGGATTGTGACCCCTGTCCCGAGAGCACCCCTTCCACGCGCCCCCTCACCGACCCAGACCCACTGCCCAGTCCCTGGTGCCCAAACACCAGGGCAGGTGCGGGACCACCTGGCAGGAGAGTGGGGTGGCGCCCGGGGAGTCTGGACACAGCCGGGCCCTCAGGTCAGGCAGAGGCCCCTGCCCCACGAGAGCGTCCCTGCTGTCGCAAAGTGATCTGGGGACAGCGTGTGGCCCGGGGGCCTCCGGGAGCCGCGGGGAGCCTGGTGCAGCGTGGACGTGCGGCGTGGCCTCTGGCGTGGGAGGGGTGGGTGTGGAGAGAGAGCAGGGTCCTCGCAGGCCCGCTGTGGCGCGTGACGGGGGGGCGGGTCCCCCGTGGGCCCAGACGGGCTCCAGAAGGAAGCCTGTCTCTGGGGTCGCCCTGGATTTTGATTGACGTCGCCAGGTGAGCAGACAGATGGGTTCGTTTCCCTTCATGCTTCAAAGCCCCTGCCACCAGACCCTCGCCTCGGCTGAGCGGCCCCCAGCACCTGGGCCACACTCCCGGACGGGCTGCTCTGGCTTGGTGCCGAGAGCTGGAGCCGGGGCCGGTGGGGGTTGGGGGAACCTGTGGTGTGCGCAGGGCTGAAGCCACGGGGGATCTGAAAGACAGGGACCAGTGTCAGGAGGCCAGGCTCCAGGCCGCCCATCGCAAAGGCCGCGGGATCCGTCAGCCGGTCCTCACACCTCAGGCACAGGTACAGTGTGACCACGCCCTATGCCCCCCAGCATCGCCCCCCCCTCCTCGCACTGCTCATTGCCTGACCCCTGGGTCCGCAGACCAGCTCCTCGGGGCCGGCGGGGGAGGGGCAGGCCCTAGCGAAATCCCCCCACCTCCTAAACTCCGGTGACGGACAGAAGGATGCCCCCCAGACACTGGGCCCTGCACTGCAGGGCCCTGCCTTGTCCCCTGCCTCCTCCTGTGGCATCCCCTCCAGCGTCCCCCCTGGGCCCCACCCACAGGACACGGGTGCCCCGAGGACCCTGGAGGGCCATGAGACCCCGCGTCAGGGGCCTGTCTGCACTCACAGGCCGCCCTGAGCCTTCGGGCCTGTGACACAGAAGGGACTGACCCCCCCTTTCCTTCCGCACGAACCCCCTGAGCACAGGGGTGACGGGGTCCGAAAGGAAGGGACACAAGTGGAATCGCCACGGTTACTTGACTCAGAACGTAGCCGCTGAGCTGGTGGGCGGGGCGATTCTCCCCCGCAGCCTCGGACCGGCCCTCATGGCTCCCTCCTCGGGCGGGGAGCCGGGGTCCAGGGCCAGGGGTCAGCCACCCCGCTGCCCGGCCCAGGCCCCGGGGGGCCCCAGCGACTACCACCTCCCAGGGCCTGGACAGGCCAAGCACAGGGCACGGGCCCCCCTGGGCAGGCGCAGGGCATCTTGTGACGAAGCGGCAAGTGGGGGCGACCGTCCCACCCAGCTCTGCGGCCGGAAGCAGCGGCTGCAGCTCTCCACCGGGCTCTCCACGGAGTTTGCTCCGGCCGTTCGGTGCAGGTTGCTTAGGGATGGCCGTCCTCCGGGAGCAGCCTCTGTAGCCATTGAGGGGGACACCGGAGGCCACTGTGAGACGGGAAAGCCACACCCACGTGAGCCCCGCAGGGACGGGAGCGGAAGTGGGCGGTGGTGGCGGGAGGTGGCGGGGAGAAGCCTCCGGAACCAGAACTTTGCACCTGCAGCTCAGAGAGGAAACCTGGCGGCGTGGACAAAGTTGCCTCAGCATTGTAACGAAAACCGCCATAAATTAAGTGGGAAGACAAGTTCCATGCAGGAGGAAATATTGCAGCATATAAAACAGAAATCAGATTAACACTCAGAATAAATAAAGAACTGCTGTAAATCAATAGAGAAAAGACAAGCGACAGGAAAGGTTTGCGGGTGATTTAGAGGAAGAGGTGGATGCACCCCCGTTACCACGGGCAGGTGCCGGCCTCCCAGGAACCAGGCGGTCCAAACGCAGTGGGGGGCCACGAGCTGCTGCATTAGGAGGTCTCTTCTCACGATGCAGGGTTACATCGGGGGCGGGGGCGGGAGATGTCTGGTGTAAGAGATTGGCAAAGCCGCTTTGGAAACTATTGCAGTGAAGTTCCCGGGGGAGGAGCAGCACCTGGGGAGGAGACCGGGGGGGGGGCGGGAGGAGACCGGGGAGGAGCAGCACCGGGAGGAACAGCAGGGGGGGCTGTCTTGTTCTCAAGTAACTAGGGGCAGCCACAGGAACCGTTCGGACTGGTCAAGTCTTTGTTCCAAAGCCACCCTCTCGTGGGCTGTTTGACAACTTTAAGTGGCTCCTCCCTGCATTCTCTGTCCTGTCCCCGAGCTGCCCCCCACCCCACACCCTGATCCCCCAGAGTCAAACCCAAGATGGGAGCCCTCCCAAATCCGTGGCCGAATGAGTGGGGAGGGTGCAGCGCCGGAGTTTCTCTGGGCAAGTCCCCTGAATGAGTGCTCCGAAAAAGGACGCATTCATCACGCCAGCGGGGACAGGGTGGGGGGGTGCCTGGGCAGGGTTGAAGGTTGAAGGGGGGGTCCCGGCCGTGAGTCTGTAGAAGGGGGGAGAGCGAGATGCACTGTGGGTGTCGGAAGCACCGAGGAGGGTGCGATTAGAACAGAGGGTGCAAGCAGCCGGGAGAGACGGGCCAGGGAGCCAGAAGGAGCCCGGGAGGAGGCCCTGGGGCTGCAGACCTGCGTGATCGTCCGCGGCGCTGGCACCGGCCGGAGTTTCCACTGTCAGCAGCGGCTGGAAACCTAATAACGGAGGCGCTGCCACCTGGTCCGAGCCAGCGGGGAGCCGGGGCTGTGGGAGGGGCGGGCGTGGAGGGAGGGGCCCAGCAAGGGGAGCTGGGGACCCCAGGGGGCAGCTGGGGAGGCATCTGGAAGGTGCGGTCGGGGAGGCTCGGCGCCTCCCTGGTGCGCAGGCGGTGCTGGTCTCCCGCTGTCGCTCCCCAGGGCGGGGCACTCAAGGCCGACAGCAGCCCCCCACCCGCCCCACCCCAGCAGGGCCTTTCTCCCCTCGCGTGCTGTGGGGGGTTGTTACACCCAGCAGCCTGCTCTCCCACTGGTGCCTCAGGCCTTTCCCAATCGATGGCCAGGGCCCCCGAGTTTCCCGCCCCCCCTCCCTCACCTCCTCTGCACGGCACGGAGGAGCTGTCAACGGCCACCTGCACGCAGGGGACCCCTGCCGCGGGAAGGGGCCTCCACGCGTCTTCTCCCAGCCATCGATTTTCTCGCTCCTTTGCAGGATGAGTGATGTCCCCTAAGTGTATCGGCTTTGTAAACCCAGATTTTCATGCATCATGCTCTCCAGGAGCAGGGCCTGAGGATGAGTCGTGTCCCCGGTCCTCTCGGAAGATAACGTTCTCAGAAGGGATCCATCTTTTGAAGGAGCAGACGATTTATAGCGACGCAGACGCCGACGACTCCTGTCCTGTGGGGGCCCAGACACGGCTTGGCCGGAGGTCTCCCGAGGTCGAGGCGCTCCTCGGCGGAACCTGAGCCCGCTGACGGCCACCAGTCGCTTTATTTTTAAGTCTGGCTCTCACCCGTGACCCAGGACACTCCCTCCCTGCGGCCACGCATCCCCCCCGAGCTCACATCCTGGGCCCTCAGGTCTGTCGCCTCATCAGATAGACACAGGCCCTGAGGTGTCCAAGAATAATCCCAGGTGCTAGGGACCAGCCTGGGCCCTTGTCCCCACGCCCTGAGCTTCCGACCGCTCGGGTGCCGGTCAGGAGGGTGGCGAGGGGTCCCAGGGCAGACCACAGGACCCCGGGGCTCGTCCCGACCCATCCAATCCTTCTCAAAGGCCCCCCCTCGAAGCCCTGGGGTCCCCAAACCTGGAGTCGGCGGCCAGGCCGCTAAGAGACACCAACAAAACCGTCCCGGCTGCTTCTCTGAGAGGAAGGGCGTGTTGAGCACACTGCTGGCAGCTGGAAAGGCCCAGGTCCTGGGACCGAGGACAGGATGACGGGACGCCGGCCACCACGCTCAGTGGAGAAGCCACTGCGTCCCCTCCCGGAGCTGATGGGCAGTTTCACACACTGTTTTGGCGTGGCGAGTCCTTCTGGAAACAGGTCACAGAGAAGGTGGGGGCGGGGGGAGTGGGCGAGGGGCGGTTCTAGGGCGGGGCCTGAGTGAGAGGCACTCACCACCTGGGCTGCGGGAACAGTCGGCAGTGTCCTGCATGAGCCAGAGGCAGGGGTGTCCGGTGGGCGCTGCGGGAGGCCACCCCAAGCTCCGACTGACGGGGCACCACGAGGGCAGAGCCTCATCCTGGGGAACAGCCTTGGTGGCTTTCCGAAGGGACTCTCTCCGGGTCCCCGGGAACAAGGGGGCAGTCTGGCAACACCGGCAGCCATGGTCACGGCTCTGAAGCGGTCGATGTTCTCGGCCCCGGGGTCAGCCCGGGAGCCCCTCGGACACAGGAACTTTGCGTTGGAAGAAGTCCCTTCACTGGAGAAGCACATGGCCTGCTCGCTTCCCCGGGACAGATGGGGCCCCTGGAACGGGAGCCGGCGTCCCCACCGCCGGCTGTGTGGTAATTGACAGCCAGCTGAACTGGCCTGACTGCTGTCGCTGGGTCTAAAGTGGGTAAACAGCCGTCACTGCCAGAAAGACCCTCGCACATTCATCACCATTACGGGGAGGGCACAGTCTGCTTCCCAATCAGTCCGCCGGGGCTCCGGCCACCGGCCCCCCGAGCGGACAGCGCCACGGCCCATGGGCCGCTGCTCAGGCCCCGATCTGGACAGGATGGGGGGGCGAGGATGGCCGCCCACACCCCCCACCCCGTGCCCTCTGCTGGAGTCCAAGCACCAGGTCTGTCCACAGGACACCTGGCGGAGGTGACGGCCACACCGGTGATCACCCATCGGGCCAGCTTTGCTGGGCCATCCTCTCTGTGGGTGTCCCCAGGTGTGAGGCCACCCTGCTCTGCCCCTCGGGGCCGGACACCCGGACGGGCATGCGGCAGAGCCGCCCCCACTGCTCTGTGTGCCACAGGGTGGTCTTCTGCTCCCCGAGGTGTGCGCCCGACATCTGGATGCAGGGGCTGCTAGAAGTTTCTGTGGGAATGTCTCAGAATGCATGGGGACACAAGGGGACCGCGCCTTTGTGGAGGGTGTCGGCAGGGCCCCCTGCAAAGCGCTGCGGAGTGAGGACCGGGCTGCCGCTGCCTGGGCCGCCAGTGGGGCCGCCCTGCCCACCCCCCCGCCGTCCCCATCCTCAAGACTGTTTGTCATCTTGGCTTCTTTGGTGACGTCGGGCGGCTTGTCCAAGAGGCTCCTTCACTGTCGCCTCCCTCATTCCACAGACGAGCCTGGGCGGCCGAGGGGACAGAGGAGACACTGTGAGGAGATCGGTGACCGTCCCCGGGAGCGCCCATTTCAGGTAAACCGCACGCTGTCTGCGGCACAGGCGTGGCCCCAATGCGGCGGTGACGGTGCAGGGCGGTTCGTCACGTGTCTGAGGACACATCTACCCGGCGCCTTCGCTCTTCCCTGGATCTAGCCGCCTGGGCGGGATGGGCCAACCACGGTGCGTGCCAGGCACATGGTGGGAACTCGGGGGCCCACACCCGAGACCGGCAACGGCGGTGTGGGATGCCCCCCAAGCTCCTGGGATGCCACCAAGACTTTGGGGTGCAGCGGTTACCCCCAGACATTCCCTAGCACTTGCCTGCTGGGTCTCCTGGGAAGCCCTGGACTCCTTCCCCTGGGCCCCTGAGGACCTCCCCCAGGAACCCAACCCTGCAGACGGCGCAGCCAAGTGGGGGACAGAGACCCGAGTTACACGCACCAGACGCCCCTGCAGAACTTTCCAGATCCCGTGGAGCAGCAGGAGTGGCACCCCCACCGCCGCCCCTGAGCCTGCGCACAGCCCCTGCCCTCCTGCACCAGCTCACCTGCGGGGAGTGGGGAGGGCGGCTGAGACCCGGGGTGAGGGGATGCACCGCAGCAGGCCTCCTGGAGTGGGCTCCGGGCCTCGGGGTGGGGCTGGAGCAATGGGTGGGGCTCATCATTCCCCGGGGGGGGGGAAGCTTCCCATCTCAACAATGTGCAGACCCCGCTTCTGTGCCCTGTAGCCCCCAGTGCTGCGCGTCCCTGACAGTGTCCATAGGGTTTAATTAGAGGAAGGGAGGGAGGGAGGGAGGGAGACAGGCAATGCCCTTCGGGGCCTCCCTGGAGCCCAGACAGGGTGACAGCTGCCCCGCCCCGCCCGGCTGCGAGGGTGGCCCCGCCGTGGCCAGGGCGGGTTCTCCTGCTGGGACGCAGTGGCCAAGGCCTCGGGGCCCGGAGGCCCAGCCTGAGGCCAGCAGCAGCAGCTCGAGTTCCTCGCTGTGCTGGGTGTACATCCGTCTTCCAGGCCTGAGTGACGTTAATTAAATATTTCAATATTTGTGTCAGAAAGGGAGCCGGCGCGCACCTCCGTCGTTCCTGATTAAATTAGCCCAGGAGGGCTGCTCCGTGACTCCGAGAAATGAATACATTTTCAACTTTTTTTCCGTTGAAGGTAATTTTCACGGCTGGTTTAACGCGTAAGGATGATAGAAAATATTAATAAAACATTTGATGTCTAAGTTTGGGTGGAAGTTTCATAAATTAGACGGCACAGATCACTTTTGTCCGCGTGACGTAATTGTTTCAAAAGGAAAGAAAAGGCCACTGCTGGTCACTGGGCGTTGGAGGGAGGGAACCGGACCCTGCGCCAGGGTCGCCGGGCTCAGGGGGCCAGAGCGGGCTCAGGGGGCGAGGGTGGCCTCAGGACCACCCTCCCCGAGACCGGGCAGGACCCCGGCGGCCTCGGGAGAGCAGGAGGTCTTGGGGGTGGCAGACAGGGCGGTGCCACTGAATGTAGCCAGAAGGGCGGGGCCTGGTTCGGAGCCTCCTCAGGGGTCCTGTCCCCTCCCAGTGGGCAGAGGTGGCTCCTGACCTGCTGCCCTGTGGCTGGGAGGCTCTGAACGTGACGACCCTGGCCTTGGGGAGATCCCGGGGAACAGAGAGAAGTATTTACAAAAATGTTTCTAACGAGGGGCTGACATCCGTGGGAAAAGCGGCCGCGCAGGGAGCGAGGAAAGGGATCCGGGGCTGTTTGGCCAAAGAGACTCGATGACCGACCCCCGTCCCTGTGTCGTCGGGACCCGGGAGGCCGATGGGCAGGGGTGGCCCCGCCCGAACCCTGAGTCTTGGAGACAGGACAGCCCAGAGCAGGGGCTCCGTCTGGGCGTCAGGGCCTTCCAGGCAGCCGGCAGCCCCCAGCTGGGGCCACGGGGCTTGGGGGTCTCCCGGTCCCCGGGGCTCCCTCCCGGCTGCCGTCCAAGGCCAGCCCAGCTGGGGTCAGGCGTCCACACGGGTGCCAACCCTGGAAGCTGGACGGGGACAGGACCCAGTGGCGGCCCCCAGGGCCAAGGTGTTCATCAGAAAGCTGTCGGCCGCCCATGAAGGACACGTCACCGCAGAGCCAGCCTCAGTGTCTCGGCAGTCCGCCTTCCCTGTGCCTTTGGGACGTCACAATTTACAAACCACTTTTAATTATTGGAGACAGTACGTTATTGCAAAGAAAGATAACCCCCCGTGCACTGAGTCACGATGCGGGCAGTCAGCTCTCTGCCCCTCACCTCATGGAACTCGGAACACGGCCTGGGTGACGGGGGCTCCGCCTCCAGTGGGTGCCCTCCCACCCGTCACCGGCATCCCGACCCCCGTGGACAGAGGTCCGTTCTTTCTTCCCCAGCAGGGGCGTGGCCCGCTGTCCATCCGGTGGGAAGTCTCCCCCAACCGCGTCCAGGTCCAAGCCCCCAGGGGCGCGCCCCCAGGAGGGAGGCCAGGCCGGGTGGGGCGGGTGCCCTGTGGGTGGCGTGCAGGGCTCCCCGTCCCGTGAGGGAGACACGTGACCCTTGAGTCTTCCGGCAGATCGAGAAGACGCAGGAAGCCGTGCCAGCTGCCCACCGTGAGGGTCTTTTGTGTGTTCGCGCGTCCAGGCCGAGGCTCCCGGGTACTCGCCACGGCGTCACCTGGGTGCTGCCCTGATGGAATTTCGTAGACGTGGCCCACGTCTCCAGTCAGCCGACCGAGTGGACTTCACCCTGGACGCCGGGGCCGGGCCTGGTCCAGGGGTTGATGGACTCAAGGGGAGACTGGGGTCCTCAGAGAAGGGGCACCGTGTGCTCAGGACGCTCCGGGTGCGGCCTGGGCTCCCGCCTGGGCCTCCCCCCGACACACACACACACACACAGACACACACCCCCTGCACTTACACTGCACGGCCCAGACCCAGCTTCAGCGGCTCCTCTGCCAGAGCAGGTGCCGGGCGGGCCGTGCTGGGGCGCTCTCGGGTGGCGCCTGCGTCCCCCACCCCCGCCCACACTGGCCGCAGTCCTTTCATGCAGCACAGCTGGGCGTCAGGCCTGCTTTTCGGACACTTGTGGGCAGCTGTGCGACCAGGGCAGAGGGTCAGTGGCAGCCCCTTCAGGATGTTCATAACCCACAGAGAGGAGACAGGACGGGTGACGAGCTGCGGACCTGGCAGAGCACCATCTTTTGGGTCCCCCAGCGTCACTGGCCTGCTGGCACTTGAGCGGCCACCAGAGCACATGGCGTCACCGAGTGAGGCTGCCTGCCTGTGAGCTGGGGACCCGGGCGGAGTGAGCTGCGGGGGCTGAGAGGCCTGGGCCGGAGGCCGCCTGTCTGGTGAGCACTGGGACATTCCTGAGGCTCAGGGCCTCCCCAGCCGGGGGCCCCGTGTCCCGTTAGAGGAGGCAGGGTGGGCTTGCCAGTGCCCCTCACCCTCCCTCAGCTCCCCTAGAGGGGGGCGGGGCCCAGGGTCCCGGAGCAGCCCCGGTGCCCGACGTCCTTCACCTCCAGATGGCCCTGCCGTGCGGGCGCCCCCCTCCCCAGCGTGAGGGGGCGAGGGGCCAGGCACCCCCAGCCCATAATCTAACTGAGGGATTGATAATAGATTTAGTTAAGAAGACGAAAAAAGGAAAATTGAATTAGAATGCATATTTGAGGCAAAATTAGAGTTTAATGTAATTACAGTCAGAGATGAGACTGATCGCAATCACTGTGTTTCGGAGGTGGAATTTTTAATTGGACCATTTAGCATCGGGCCTGGGTCCTTGCTCTGCCGGGTCAGGGACGGGTCTGCAGGCCGGCGGGCGGGGCTCCGGCCGGGGGCAGCAGCACCTCCTCCCCACCTGCGGGGGCCCGGGCAGTTGCCAGGATAGCAGGGCTTCGCCACCCCCCACCCCAAACCCTGCCCGTGGAGGGAGCCGATGGGCCCTTTTATTACTGAGACCTCGGGGACGCAGGGAGGCGGTGGGGCGGCTGACAGACACCCTCCCAGCTGGGATCGTCCCGAGCCCATCCAATCGCCTGGGCAGAAATGGCTCCCACGGCGGCCAGAGCCTCGATTCCAGCCCAGATCCGCTTTCCCAGATGGTGCCCTCGCTCCACTGCCCTGAACCGCGGCCCCTCCCAGTGCGTGCAGGGCCCTGCAGGCCCCGGGGAGTGTGCCCGGAATGCCCCTGCGGGTATTGGTGGCCCCGGTGTGGCCCCTCCGTGACCAGAACTGCCTGAGGCCCTCACAGTGGGCCCTGCGGGGGTGTGTGCCCCACTTCACACGCCTGCGCTCCTGCAGGGGCGACCAGGACACAGACTCACACGGAGGGGCCGCACTCGGAGCTCGAGGCCGGCGCAGTGCCCCTCTGCTGGAGCACCGTGACTCCCCACGGGGCCGTCTTCCTGGGGCCCTCGCTCTTTGTTCCCGCTGGGGGACCACACACATCCTCCGGGATCTCCAGGGTTTAGGGCGGCCTTCTTGTTCTGTCTGCACCTCCAAGTCGGAGCCTCGGCCCCACCTGGGGACGATCACGGCCGCCCACGAGCCCTGCGGAGCCTCGCCCGGGCACCCGCTCTGCCCTGCGGCCCCCGAGCCCCCGAACCCAGAACCCCCAGCGGGCAGGGGAGCTGCAGGGAGTCGTGTGGGGAATTATGGGACTGAAGTTGGCCCTCAGGCCCTGAAAGCAACTTCCAGAACCTTCTTTTCTCGGCCTCGGCTGGGCGCCCCCCTCTCTGAGGTCTGTCTCTGGCTCGATAGCGCCCTGTTGTTGAGGGAGTTTGTTGGACGTCGCTGTGCAGACCCGCTGTCCTGGAGGCGCAGAAGGGAGCCCCGAGGCCGGGCGGCCGAGGGCGCAGAACACAAAGTTAACCACAGGGGACAGCAGACACTTCACCAGGTGACGCTCTGAGGAGGCAGACCTGGGCACCAAGGTCAGGTTCAAGAGGCCAGGTGTGAGTTCACCTGGGCGGTGGCCCTGGGCTCCTGTCCTGCGGGATGTTTGCAGCTTCCTTTCCTTCCTGAAGATGCCGATACGGTTCCTAATGCAAGGAAATAAGTACGTAAAATACAAAGGAGATTCTGCAAGAACAGAGGAGGGACAGGTGTCTGCTGTGGAAGGCACAGCCCTCCTGGCCTCCTCCCTGCAGGGGGGGCGGGCACGGCCCAGACAGACCCTGAGGTGCCGCCCCCTGCCCCGCCCTGCAGCCTGGTTCTGAAAGGACAGGGTAGCCAAGCACCCGGACCAGCGGCTCTCAGGACCCCCGTGCTGGCCTTCCTCTAGCTGGGGGGCCCTGTGACCTGTGCCCCCCCATCCTTCACTTTTGGGGGCCCAGCAGGGGAGTTCAGGCAGCCTCCCTGGTGGGACTGTGGGATCCGAGTGCCCCGTCTCAAGGTGGCCAGAGGGCGGGGTCCACGCTAGAGGACACAGGCAGTGACCCCTGGCTGCGGGACGACCCTCCCCACCTCCCAGGGCCCCTGCTGGGGGCCAGCACGCTCCCCGGGCTGTGGGGCTGGGGCGTAGGAGCCAGGGGGCCGCGTCGCCGTCCCCACGCCCTGAGGGCGCCCGGCGACTCAGGGCCCCGTGTCAGGAGCCATACATCTTCAGGGACATTTTCCAATGTAATTTTCTTCCTGTGATTTAATTCCCGAGATGTGCTCCGCTTGTTAATTAATCAGTTGGCTCAAATGGAATCGCCATGAACAGCAATGTGGTCATAGGGTTGGAGCGAACTTCCCGGGCCCCACAGCGAGGGCCGGTCCTGCAGCCTGGCACAGGACAGAGAGAGAGGGGACCCATGTGTGGGGACGCTGGGCAGACACAGCTGGAGGTCCCACCAACACACAGGTGGGGAGGGCAGGGCAGAAGTTTCTATCAGAGGGGCGCCGCCAAGAGCCCGTTCAGAAGTGCTGAGCCCAGCCACAGCCTCTGCGTTCCCCACCGGACACCTCTCCACGGCTCAGCCAAGGAGCAGGGGACAGGCCTTGTCCAGCCACCGCACCCCGTCCTGCGGCCCAGGCAGAGACCTGCTCCCGCTGCCCCTCACACCGGGCCCTCGGAGCTGGGACCTGCGAGCTGGGACCCGGGGACGGGGCGGGGTCCTGAGTCGGGGGCTGACGGGTAGGGAGGGAGGAGCGCAGGGCCCTGGGTCTCTTCCACGGTGCTGTGACTTCACGGTGAAACATTCCGAAGACCCAGAAAGGGGCGCCGGTCTACTTGAATGGAGACGAAGCCCACGTTGGCGGAGTGCCTCCTCCGTCCCCGGTCCCTCTGTTTCTGGAGCCAGAGCGGCGCCGGCTAAGCCCCGATCCCCCCGCCTGCTCGGGCCGGGCTGTTCTGGAGACTGATGCCTTGGGGTCGCCCGGGTGTCAGGGGCTGGGCGCTCGCCGCTCCAGACGGTCCCAGCCACGAGGTTTTACTTCGCTCCCGTGGACTCTGGCCCGAGGTCGTCCCCTTCCGCAGAGTGTGGGGGGCGAGCTTCGGTGCTGGAGGCCTGGCGACCTGCGACTCTGATCCCAGGCGGTGCTTCTCGGGCCATCTCCGCGTCTCCTTCTGTGTCCCCCACAAACTCTGCGGCCCTTTCCACGGAAACCAGGACCCCGTTCCCCAGGGTTGCTCCCGGGCCGCGCCCCTTGCTGACGTCCTCAGTCCTGTAAGTAACCGCAGGGTCGCACGTGAAGCCGGAGAGACCCAGAGGTGGCATTTTGTTGGGGGGCTGGTGCTGGCTTCCAAACACCGTGACTCTCGGCTCCTATTTCCTCCTAAAGCCCTTATTTGGGCGGCAGCTCTGTGTTCAGAAGTAGCTCAAGGGCAAGACCAGGTCGATTCTAAGAAGGCGGGACCGTGGTGAAGCCCGTTGTTCGGAAACAAACAGGTATGTCCGGCTGCGGCCCCCGCCGCCCCCCCCCCCACACCACCCACGGGCCCCTCTCACTTCGGTGCCGTAAATATGTGACGCGTTCCTGTCACACTTTCCAATCTGTGCAGGAGAAGACTTTATTTTGGCACCGATTTTGCACCCTGCACCATTTTTCTCGTTCACTTTTCAGTTCTCATCCTTTCTGTCGCTTGCCTAGGGCTCTTTCCGTGATTGGTGACCTACAGACGAGGTTAATCTGACGCTCCCTTTTCAAGTCTCAGGACTTTTACGACTGTTTTTCTTGTCTTATTTCTTTAGCTAGGACCTCCCCGCCCTCCAGCACCAGGTCAAGTTGAAGGAGCCCGGCGAGTGGCCTTGGCTGCCACTCTTCACACCATGGACTCGCCTCCTCAGTCTCACCTTTCACCGGGCTTTTTTGACACGTTTCTGATTCCCGCCCGGTTTTCTGCGAGTTGCCACCCGTGAGCGAGGAACTTGCGTGCACGGCAGTGACTGGTAAGTGTGCGCTGGCCTTCACCACATTTTCCCCTGTTTTCTGATCACTGTTCTCTGCATTTCCTTGACTTCGGTTTATTCTCCTTCTTCATCCCCTTCTGCTCACACTAAGGTGTATCTTTTTGGCGGTTATTCTAATGAAGTTATTAACCAGTGTTTTTTCTTAAGGTAAATGATGGTGGGTAATAACTTCTTTAGTCCTGAACGACCCAAACTGACCTTCTTTCACCTTAAACAGCACCGATGGCTCATACCGGTGTGGCTTTAGGGCAACGGGCACTTGCCAGCTCTGGACGAGGAGGGACCTGTCCCCTGTCCTCCAGGGCTGTACGTGGGCTGTTTCCAGGGTCCCCAACCCCCCCGGGTGTGTGTGCAGGGTCTTACCTGTCCTCACCCTTGTTCTGCCCATTCTGTTCCCCAAGCCCATCCCCAGGGAGCACTGGGCCCCGCACCCCTGGCCCCGCACCCCAGCCGTGGTCCCCACGGTTCAGGCTCCTCGGGAACAGGCCCCTGCATTCCGAGCGCCAGGCCCACGACATCTGACCCCTGCTCGGTGGTTGCTCCCCGGGCGCAGCTGGTCCACGGGCCCTCCCGCCTCTCGTTGCTGCACCCGAGTCTCCGCCCTTTTCCATGAACCCCCATTTCTGACGTTGCTCATGGTGCCCGTGCCAGCGCTTCATCAGCGACCGGCACCTTGTTAGTTTTCCTGTAGATAAATAAACATGACGTGTGTATTGATCTCTGAAACCCTCCTCAGTAGACTTCTTTAAAAATCTGACGCATAGTTTTTAGAAATTAATTTCAGCTGCTGTCTTTTAATGTTTGATGGTTGCCTCTCTGTTTTGTCTCTGTCTTAGTATTGCTTTCCTTGTGTGCTCTGGGATTTTAGGGTGAAACCGTATTTTGAGTGACAGGGTTATTTTGTTTTATTTCTCTCATCACCCACTTCTTTCCGTCTGTGCCACCTCCCTGCCTGCCCCACCCCCCACCAGTCCCCGGCTCAGACCCAGGTCTCCTGGGGGAAGACCAGGGCCTCTGCCCCGGGAAACCAGGTGAGGCCGGGCGCACTCAGGCTGCAGGCCGGTCACCTCCGCACGTGACGGGGCCGCGTCTGGCAGCAGCCGGGGGCCTCCCACGGCTGTCGTGGATGGGTGTGTCGTGGCCTCTCGTGGGGTCACGGGAACCGACAGTTTCTGTTAAATGTTTGTACTGAGATCGTTGTGGACGGACACACGGAGCCGCAGCGCGATCCCAGGTGACGTTCGTGGTTTCCCACAAAGCCGACACCCTGCCTCACGGCAACACAGCGTCACAGCCAGGACACGGCGCGACCCAGTCCGCACCCTGGCTCAGCCGCTCCCAGACCTCCCGGTACCCCGTGTTTCTGTGGTCCTGGGCTCACCTTTCTTTTTTAAACTGAGAAGACGCAGAGCGATGTCCAGTGACCGAGAAGAGCGAGGCCCAGGAGAGGGTCTGCGAGCCGCGGGCGGGTCCCAGCCAACGCCGCACCCTCTTTATCTCCGGGACACAACTGCGAGAAAATGGACTCACTTCACCTGAGCCCATGACAGCAGGCAGTGGCTCCGACTCTGGATTAATGGAAGTCAAGCGGCCGTGAGCGGGCCCGACAGTAATTATGCCGGGGTTAAAAGCTTTCCGAGCAAGCCTTTCAATAACCGACTCTCTCAAAGACCTCGGGGACCTAAACAAACTCCCGATGTTTATTCAGGCTGAAATCTGGGCTCCCGCTCAGACCGCCAAGTTAACGAGCACCGGGACCTCTTGTCTTCCCCAGTCACTCGCAGCCCCTCACTTACCAGACAGCCGTGCGCGCCGCCCACGGCTCCGCCGGCTATTTGGGATCATTGATCCGTCAGTTACTCAGCCAAAAAATCCGATGAGTCACAGGGCTTGTTGCAGGGACGGCGGGAGCCCCTGCCCCCCCCCCTCAGTGAAAAATCCAAGGAGAGCTTAGGAAATAAAATTCAGGGAAGGCTAATCAACGGAGAGATTCCTTATCACAACATCAAAGATGATTAAGTCGGAGTCCTAACGGAAGTCCCTCGTGGGGAAGGGGTCCTGCGGGGGGGGGGGGGGCGCTGCCAGCACACAGAGCCACGGTCCCTGGGGAGGGGTGTCGGAGGGGGGCCCTGGGAGGGGCTGTGGGCATGAGGGACGGGGAGGGGTGGGGGGGCTGCGTTAGGCCTTTGCTGACAACAACAGCTCAGGTGCAGGAGCCGGGACCCCAAACCGCCCCTCCCCTTGCAGCGGGTCGTGGCCGAGGCTGGACCAGAAGAGAGGGAAGCGATGCCACCCTGCCCCCCGCCCGGGGCAAATGCCCCTGTTGCCTCCTGCAGGACCCCCACCCGGTGACTCCCCAGGGAAGAGAAAGCTCCCTAGAACCCGTAGCAGTGGCGAGAGGGCCGCTGGCGGGCTGGGGTCGCCCAAGGCAGGTGGCGTCCTCGTCTCTTTAACCCCCTGTGGGCTGGGGGTCTGCGGACAGACAGCAACGCTTGGAAACTGCGGAACCACCTCTGGGGTGCTTCTGTCCCCCCCACCATGGCCCTCGGGGCTTCCTCACACAGGACCGTGTGGGAGTGGAGAGGAGGGACCTTCAGGCCTTGTGGAGTCAGTGGGCGCCCCCGCCCAGCGCCCAGCACTCGGCCGCCCCTCTGTTCCTGACCACCAGGGAGGAGCAGCCCTGCTCACGGCCCGCGCAGGCCAGGCAGGGGCCCTGGGGGGCACCGACAAGTCACACACTGCCGTCCAGCTCCCGGGACCCTGACCTGCTGTCTGGAGCATCCACTGCTGCGTGGCCTGAGCCGTGGCCACCAGGCTCTTGGCTCTGCCACAGCCCGAGGGCCTGTCCTCAGAGGCCGCCCGGGGCAGGACTCACAGGGAAGCCCGGATTCTCCAGTTTTCCAGACGCCCAGGGGCGGGGGGCCCGGGAGCTGACCTCTGCAAGGAAGGAGCAGCGCCCGATGAGCCGCCCGACGCCGGTGTCCCTCCTACTGCCCCCCCCCCCGCCACACACACCGTTCTGACGCTGGACGGGTGGGGCCTTCCCCAGCGACCGAGTCGGCGGCTCCAGCTGGGCACCTGCCTGCGCTTCACCTCGGTCCTGCCCCTGGATGTAGGCCGGGTCCTGCAGGACGGCCCCCGGCCCCCATGTCGACACCAACTTCAAGCCCAGATCGTCACCTGTGCTTCTGACCAAGTGTCTCTAAACGGAGGTCCTCACGGCCCCCTCTTTGGAGTCCATGGGTGTGCGAGACAGCTCCCAGCTCTCGGGAAGGCAGTTCGCCGCCCGGATGGACAGCTTTTTATAAAGGACACAGCCCAGGGCAGCCGGAGGGAAGAGATGCACAGGGCCGGGCGGGGAAGGGGGTCGGGGCTCCACACCCTCACCAGGCGGCCCCCGCCCTCACCTGTCCCCACTTTTCCTGGAGGGGCCCCCTCCGGCAGGAGGACGAGGGTGGGGGCTCCTCTGTTCCCTCCACCCCAGACGGCTCCTCTGGGCTCTCGGAACCGGGGCGGGGACTTTGTGGACCCCCCTGGCCATCAGGACTCCAGCTGTCACCCCGCAAAGCTTTCCCTCCACCCTCAGGCCTCTGCTGCTCTGTGCCACCTCGTCACAGACACCACCCCAGCCACCCTTCTCTCCTGTCCCTGCTTTAGTTTTCCCCCAAGGGGGGCAGGTGTCCTACTGGACATTGACTTTGAGATCTTGTCCCCCACGGAGTCCTGCTCGGGGTCGGGCTGCCGGATGCTGCTGCAGCCCAGGGCGGGGGCGGGGCAGGGGGGCATCGGGGCTGAGCTGCACCTCGTGCTCAGTGTTGGAAGCCCCGTGGGCCACCTTCAGGGGCACACCTGCCCCCCTGGGAGCGCCACCTCCCCCTCCTCAGGCTGAGTAGCGCCTGCAGCCGCTCCTCTGACTGACAGGCCGGAGCCCCGCCCCCGGGACTGATCCCAGCTCTGGGCTGGCGCCAGCCCAGCATCCAATTCCTCACAGGCTTAAGGAGGATAAAGGACCAGACTCTGCTGGCCAGCAGGACGTGTCCCGGGCACATCGAGTGCCGTGCTGTGGAGGGGACGGGGGAGGGACAGCCCGGCCGGGCGGCGCTGCTCGGGGCCTCTCTCTGACCCACTCACGGGCAGCTCCGCCCTGCGTCTCCTGCAGCGTCCCCTGGACAGGGTCCCCTGGAGCCGTCCGCGGCTGCTCCCGCTGTGTCCTTGGTGGCATCACACCGCGTGAGAGCATCGGGGCAGCCGTCTCGCACCCGTGTCAGGCAGGCTCCTTTGGCGAGCTCCCAGAGACTCGAGGGCAGCGTCACAAGCAGGTCGGGAGGCAGACTGGCGAGCCTGCGGCCCCAAAGTGGGCACCGCGGGGTCGCAGCCCCAGGGGGCTCCAGTGTGGAGCAGCACGCCCCTCGGCGACAAGGGGCGATTGGAGAAATGCGTGTTCACAGCCGGCCCCCCCCCGGCCCCTCGGCCCCTCGGGAACAAGCCAGGCGGCCGCATGGGGCCCGTCCCGAGTTCAGAAACCACGTGGCCCCCAGCACCTGGTGGCTCGCAGCCTGTAGTGACCCGTCTGCCTGTCCCACGGCTCCCTGTCCCACAAGGTCCCCAGAGCACATGTGTAAGGCAGGCAACTCGTGGAGAGAGCCATTTGCAAATTCTAAAATTAACGAGCAACTAGCCTGTGAGAGGAACAGCAGGACACTCCGTGAAAAGACGAGGATGGGAGGGACCCTGCGGCGAGGTCCCCGGTCACCTGCACGTGTCTCGGTGTCCCTGAGCCGGCAGCGGTTGTAGTGTCCGGTGAGGTTCAACGCTGCGGGGACGCGACTGGGACACTGCAGAGCTGGCGGAAGGTGGGCTCCAGGAGCCTCGTCACGGGGCGCGGGGCGGGGGGCAGGCAGGCTGGGGGCACTGCAGCGGCAGCAGAGAACAGTGCGGGGGGGGGGCAGCCAGAGGGCCCTGAGCTGCGTGAAGGACACGACTCAGCAGACGGTCAGCGTGCACTCCGAGCGGCCAGGCGACCCCGTGACCCGGGGGGTTGGCAGAGTCGTGTTGGAATGTCTGGGGCGGTGGGAAGGCAGGTGAGGCAGAGCGAACAAGTGAGAAAGACGCGGGGGCCACCCCACACCTGGGGCCCATCGTCCCAGCACGCACCACGGGAAAATGAAGGCGCCAGCGCCCTCGGGCCGCGCTGACAGAATTAGGCAAACCCAGGGAACGCTGGTCACACCAAGACGCACCCGGGACGTTTCCCAGGGCAGCCTCTGCCGGGAACCAGCCCTCTGATCGATAAAGGTGCGGCCTCCTGCCACAGCGCCCGGGGCCCGGGCCTGGTGCTCCTTCACAGCTCCGGCTGCTCCCGGTCACCCGCGGGCACTCCCTGCAGGCGTCACCCACGGCAGACCGCACAGCCCTCGCTCTGTCCCCGCGGCCTTCCGCCCTCCCAGTCAGCCAGAGCTTTGGACCAGCCTGGGGGTCTTTCTTTGCCCCTTTGCCCCACCTCGGCCCAAATGGGCTGGGGGCCTGGTGGCTGGAGCCCCTGTGCGGCCTGGAGGGCTGGGCCGGCCACTCCCACCCCCCTCGGTGACCCCCGGCCCTGCTGTCTGGAAGCCCAGAGCACAGGGCGGAGCCCACGCCCTCTCCAGGTCCCCGGGCCCCTGCGGCACCGGGAGCCGCCCCAGTGCCCACCTGCTCTGAGTGACGACGGAGCCCCTGCTCCGACTGCCCCTCTGCTCTGTTGGGTTGAGTCCACAGGGCCACAGCCAGGGAGACGCCCCGAAACCCAGGCAAACCGGAGGCCCCAGACCAGGGGTGTCCCCAGGGCAGGTTTGCGGGGCGCCGCCCCCCCAGGTTGGTCTCAGTGACAGGGTTTTAAACTGCTGCTAAAGTGTGGTCTGAGCAGAACATGCCAGGCAGCGTCCAAAACCCACCGACCCTGCGCCCTCGTCCCCTCCTTGGAGCCAGGCTCGGGGGCAGGGGATGGGTGGGGTTTGGGGAGAGGCTGGGTGGGCGCGTGCGTGCGTGGGGTGCACTGACCTCCACCGGTGCCTGTGACGCCCCGTCGGGGTCCCACGCATCCTGTCCAGCCTCCGCCCGAGCGCCTCCCGTTTGCCGTGAGCAAGGTGAGGGGGGCCGGGTCTCCCACACTGGTTCCTGGGAGGCGAGGGCTTCCTGACTCGATCTTCTGTGCTCTGACCTTGTTGGGCTTGGTTCCAGGGCGTCTGGGGGGCCTTGCTTCTGTTTTGTTTAATAGATTCCCTGGGATTTTCCACTGGATGCTTACACTGTCTGACAATAGGGAAAAGTGTTCCTTCTTCCTTCCTTCCTTTATCCTTTCTTTCTTCCTCCCTCCCTCCCTCATTGGTGTGCCCTGTGTTTATTTTTCGAATGCGTGTGCTGATGGAAGATGATACTGCCTGGTTCCCGCCTCTGCCACTCAGGACAGCGGGGGCTCTTCATGGTGCGGGGAAGGGCCCCTCCCTCCTGATTTGCTCCTGTCAGAATGGGCGTTGCGTTCCACGAATTGCCTTTTCCCAATCAGCCGATATGATCCGGGACTTTCCTTCTCTCTGCGGAGCAGGCAGATTACACGGACTGATTCCGTGAACGCCGGCCCAGCCGAACACACCTGGCAGGAACGGCGCTCGGTCACAGCGTGTGGCTCTTGGCAGCACGGCTTCAACTCTCCCGTGTTCTGTGGAGGCTGCTGAGCGAACGGGGCCACAGCTCTTCCTCCGTCCCGCGTGTCTCTCTTCCTCGTGCTGTGTCTGCTGGGCGTTGGGGAACACCGGCCGGCTTGCTCTCTAACTGAACCATCTCGGCAAGTGTCAGGGCCAAAAGCTGGCACGTCGGGCGTTCATTGGGGAGACCGAGCCAGGTTTAACAGTGTCTTCGTGGCCCTGCCTGGACCGACCCACAAACACGTCTTCCAGCCACTGAACCCAGGACGGCAGACAGGAGGCCACCATGGCCACCGTCACCATTACTGTCCTCCTCCTCATCACCATTGTCGTCCTCGGCGACCCCCACCGTCACCCCGTATTGATCCGCCGAGCCCACTCTGCGGCACGGTGGGCACCAGGGTTTCACATCCGGGAAGAGCCAGTTTCCCTCCACAGGGCTCCCGTCTTTCGGGGACTCCGCCCGGGACTGGCACAGTGTGATTCCGGGCAGGGCGCCTGCGCCTTCCTTCCCAGCCACACGTGCGCTGGCTGAGCGTGGAAGTCCGCCGCCCTGCAAACCTCGGAGACGCCGGAGAGACGTTCTGCACGGCAGACTCTGCTGCCGCAGGACAGTCGTGCGCACGCGCCCCGAGGGCAAGCGGCAGCCTCACTCGCGGTCAGACACCCCTGGAAGGGCAGGCAGAGATCTGTTCATGTGCGGGGCAGGGAAGAATGTCCCCCACTGATCGGAGCCCTGGGGGGCTAGCCTGCCGGCACTCGGGCCGAGGTGCTTTGTTGGGGCGGAGCCACTGCCGTGGGTAGCCGGGAGCTCGGCCTCTGTGTTGTGCCGAGTGCTCGCTCTCCCTTCCCCTGCAGCCTGGCGGGGGGCGTATAGAGACGGGGCTCTCCTGGGAGGGAGCCCGAGTCCTGCCGCGTGGCCGGGTTGTCCCAAACGCCGAGAGTCACTGACCGGAACAGCGGCAGGACAGGTCGGGCTGCAGACGGATAACCTGCCCGGACTGCTGAGGGGAGTGAGCACCACGTTTACTTATTTCAGTTTCACGGGAACAGTGTCTGCCACAGACACGCTCTGGGCGCGGGCGGTTCTTCACTGGCGCCCCGTGTGCCCCGCCGGCGGAGGGGTGGGCGGAGGGGTGGCGGCGCTGGTCCAGGCCTGGGCCGGGTCTCCACCCCGACGTCTCCAGGGCGACCGACGCCTGAGTCCGGAAAACTCGAAGAGGTAGAAGCCCCAGCTCTGCTCTCCTTTGCCGCCTGCCTCCTCTCGGCTGCCGCCCCCCAGTGAGACCCGTGCTGCTAAGGTTCTTTTCTTTAAAAATGACCTTAAATGTCCCCACTTTCCAGTTGCATGCATCTAAAGCAACAACGAGCCTGACATGGAGTTTGGGATCCTGTTTAAACCTGCGCAACGCACATTAAAACCAGGGGAACGTCGGCGTTAAAAACGAACTGCCATTAGAATACGGGCTCTGTCAGTGCCCGCCGCTCTCCCCTGGGCCCACCCGGCAGCCGCAGGCGGGAATCCTGGTCCCGCTGTAGTGACCCAATGACGGGGGAAGCCCAGCGCCCGGGGGTGCTGCGGGAGGCGCCTGGCCTTGGAGCCGCCCACCTCAGCCGGAGGCAGAGTCCAGAGTCCCCACCTGGAAGAAGCAGAAATGAGGATTCACGGAGACGCCTCCAGGTGGCTTTTTCAATCAGTTCCTCCAGCACCCGAGGCCGGGGCAGGCGCGGGAGCAAAGCCCCATCACGGAGGGATTTGGGCAAAGCCTGCCGCTGCCACGGCCCCTGGGCTGGTTTCTGGCGGGTGATGAGCTGGGACTTTCCTAATCCCCCGGACAGAGAACTAGTCCCTCTGATCGGAATCAGACTCGGTCACTGCGTCCCGGCCCCACTAGGCTCTCAGCTGGGGCCGCCGCTGGCCTGGGGCCCGCCAGTCGGGAGCGGGACGCTGCCCCCTTTGCCGCAGACAGTTAGAAAGTGCTTCTCCTGTGGAGGAGCCAAAGGGTGTCCTGCGGTTTCCAGGGTCCGCCTGGCTGCGGGAAGCGCCTCTGCCAGCAGCTCCGGTGTCCCTGACCCGAGGTTCTCCAAGACGCTTGACTCCTGTCCCCGCTGTGGACGGAGAGCTGGGCCCTGGCCCTTCCCTCTCTCACGCCCCGGAGGCTCAGCGTCCTGTGGTCCTGCACCCCTGTTACTGAGGCGTGTCCCCACGCAGCACGCCTGTGAGGGACACCGCCATCCACGGTCACCACGGAGACTAGCCGGGCAGGGCCCGCAGGGAGAGCAGCAAACAGGCAGACGGGCCGGACCGAGCCCCAGGAAAACCACAGGCCAGCGGCGCCGGGCCGGACGGGGACCCAGCTGGTGGCAAGACCGTCCAGGGCCTGAGATGGAGACAGCGGGGCGAGCCCGCGGACTGACACAGGGCTGGGCGAGGCAAGCGGGCCCCCTCTCTCAGGGGCCGGCACCCGTGGGGCAGCCCTTCCATTTAAAGCCCAGGCGTCTCTTGCCCACCCGGCGCTGTCCCGCCAGGCCCCCCCAGCCCCTGGGGCTCCGCTTTCTCAGCAGGTGGCATTGAGGCCACCTGACCCAGCTCAGGCTCCAGTGGGCCATGACTAGGGATCGTGCACAGGCGTGTGCATGCATGTGTCTGTGTGCATGTGTGTGTATGTAATGGGGTGTAGGTTACCCGGGCGTAGGCTGAGAGGCCCAGGGCGCCCCCACGAGCCTAGCTGGGGGCCCGGGAGGAGCAGCCGCACAGGGTTGGGGGTCGCTCTGCAGACCGGCAAGGGCAGGCGGCTGCCGGGTCACACACGCCCCAGGGGCCGGCCCGCCTGCCCACGAGGCAGCAGAGGGAGGCAGGTGTGGCCGGTTGTGGGAGGGGCCGGAAATGGGGCTGCGGGCAGGATCTGCGCCAGGGTTCAAACCCGAATGCTCACAATGGCCCGGCTGGGGCTGGACCCCGCGGTTGGGGGGGCGAAGAGGGGGCTCCCCTGACCCTGCGGCTTAGGGAGCAGGAGAGCAGACGCAGTGGCCACTCGGAGCCCCCGCCGCCCGTGTGAAAGGCTGCAGGGGCTCCCGGGCTCGCCGTGAGGTGCGGCTGTGGACCGGAACGCGAGCCTCGCCGAGCTAGGACAGCTGCTTCCTCTCCCGAGGTGCGGTGCCCCTGCCCGGCCTGGTGGGTAAGGGGTGGGGGCAGGACTGAGTGTGTGTTCGTCCGTGCTTTAAAGCCGCTTTGGGACTTCACTGTGATGTTCCACCGTGGCTCCGAACCTGCGTAACGTTCGAGTGGATACTTCCTTCCCTCTTCACCAAACTCGGTCACCGACAGCCACAGGCCTCAGGGGACGGGGGCAGTGGGCACAAGCGAGCCATCAGAAGGACCCCTGAGTCCGGGGTTGTCTCTGTAGCCAGTGCGACCACACACTTCGGGGAAGGGCTGGGGCCGGTGGGCTGCAGGGCCCTGCGGCCGTGGCTGTGGCCTTTCGGGCCGTGCAGGGTCTGCCGCGCCGGTGCCTCCCCCGGCCTGGCCCTCGGTGGGGACTCGGCAGCTGGCCTTTCCGCCCTGTGACTGGGCGCTTCAAAGGGCGACCGGTTGCGTCCCGACGAGTCCCGTTTGCCGGCCGGTCCCCCCCTTCACGGGCCGTCTTTGTCCTTCATCACAGACCCCTCGGCCTCCTGCTCCAGGTTCCAAAGATTTTCTCCTCCTTCTCCCAAGGGCTCCATGTTTTTACATTTTATGTAAATGTGATATGTAATCCGTGGTGCACTTTGAGTCAGTTCTGCGCACACTGCAATTCAGGCCAGAGGCCAGGTCTACTCAGGGGGTCCCTTTGCCCCGTAGAGTCTGCTCCAAAGACTGGCTCCCCGCACTGAGTGGCTTCCCGTCTTTGTCCCGGCGAATTCGGTGCGTGCGTGGGGGGCTCCTCCCGGTCCTCCGGTCTGTCTCACTGGTCTGCATGTCTGTCTGTCTTCCGGTGCCACACTGCCTTGGTGACTGTAGCTCCAGCCTTAAAATTGGGGGGCTTCATTCCTGCCACTTAATTCTTCCGTTTCAAAATTGGCATTAGTTACTTTCGCTCCCCGGCCTCTGCACACCAATTCTGAAATAACCTTGTCCACAGCTATTTAACAAAACTCACTGGGATTTTCATACCAATCACGTCAGTCCCGGGTATCAGTGTGCGGAGGATGGGTCGCGTCTTCCAGTGGGTAAGCGTGGCACGTCTCCCCATTTTCTCAGGCCCCCACGGTTTCCGGCGTCACTGTTTTGCAGTTTCCAGTGTCAGTGCTACACACTCAGATTTCCAACTGCCTCGCCTCGGGGGGATGGTAAAGGACACTGAGATTTTTGTCCCTGTGTCCATGTCCATGTATCCGCCGTGTCCATGTACCCGCGGCTCCGGCAGAGAAAGGCCGTGACCTCGTGTGCCGTGACCTTACCCAGCCCCCGACTCGCTCTCCTTCCTCCAGGAGGTCGGTTTATTCTTGTCCGTTCGTTCATGTTGTGCATTCCTGGCACTTTCCCGGACAGACAGGTTTACCCCCGATGGGGACAGCGCTCCTCCCTCCGCTGATCTGCACGCCTTTCCTTCCCTTCTCATGGCGGTAAACCCAGCACAGCAAACCGATCCCGAACTGAGCGGAGGGACAAACGAACCAGAGAAAAGGAGAAATCAGTGAAACCAAAAACAGTAGGCTCCAGAGAGAACCGGGGGGCGGAGGACTGGTTCTCACAAGGACGACGGGTGTGTGAGAGCCCCGGCAGATCCCAGAGAACCGGCATCGCCCGCACGGCAGGCAGGCGAGGGGCTGCACGGGAACATGCGGACACGAACACGCGGACGCCGGCGAAGGAAGGCGGCAAGCGGGCTCCGCACGCAACCCTCACAGCGCGGACACGCGGGCCGTTCCGAACTTGAGGAACAGAGTCACTAGTAGGGACCTTTGTTCGTAATTTTGAAGCGCCCCGAAATAAAATCTCAGGGCCTGGGTGATTCCAGGGGAGAACTGTACGTGCAGATTTGGCAGCGCCTCCTCCACACGAAGGAAGGAAGCCGCAGCCCCGGCCCAGGAAGCTGGCACGGCCCCGAGACCGAACTGGGAAGAGAAGCGCACGCCAACGCCGCTGGTCAGCGTGGACCAAACCCCTTCTCAAGTATCTGCCAGTGCAGGTAGGTGACGTGTGGGAGGGGCTGTAGGCCGTGACCCCAGGGGGTTCGCCTTCAAATACTGGACCAGCCTGGTGAGGGCCCCCCCCACCCCGGTCCTTCAGCTAATGGATGCGGATTTTGGGGGACCTTTGGTTGCTCCGGCTGGCGTTTCTGGGGGCCCGGCTTCCGTGACTCTGGCCTGGGGCACAGGAGAGAGAGGGGGAAGCCCAGAGAACTCTCCCCCACGCGTCCCCCCAGCCCCCGGGGTCCCGGCCGGCCCGCCTCTTCCTCTCCGCCTTTCACGGTCTCCTGCCTGTTGCACAGGTGCCGTTCAGTGCGCCTACTTGTACAGCGGGGGGACCACAGGGGATGTACGCCTGCTCCCCGGGAACTCAGCTTCAGACAGCAGGTGACACAGGTCACTCGGCCACCCAGCTCCCTTGGCTGGTGGGTAAAGGAGGGCGTCAGGTGCGCCCCTCCCCGAGGGAGACCTGGGCGCAGCCCCGGGGTCCCTTTGTCCTGGCGCACGTCTCTGCGTGGGTTCCACGCCTTCCACGGGGGCAGGGCCGCCCCTGCACACACAGAGCCCCACCCTCCCGAGGAGGGCCGGGTGTGTTGCCATGCAGCGGCTCACCTGTCCAGGACACTTGGAGCCGAGGGGAGCGTGTGCCGTCTCCTGTCGGGGGCGGGGGTCTGGGGCTTCTCCAGGCCCCCTCTGAGCCCCGGGAGGAAGGCTCCCTCTGCCTCTCTCCCCTCCCGGGTGGTGCGTGGCCCCAGGCGGGCCCTGGCTGTGGGGAAACACTCGGGAGTGGGGAGGGGAAAGAGGCGAGCAGAGCTCCTTCCCACTGGCTCGCGCGTGTGCACAGTGGTGTCTCGGAAGGGCCTCTGCCTGCCGCCTCCGTGGGCGCCAACACCCGCTGCAGGCCCTGGGCCCCAGGGCGCCTCCCGGGCCCGTGTTTCTATTCGGTCATTCACTGCCACTCACTGGTTTGTACCTGTCCACAGACAGAGTCTGGGGCAGAGGCCGCCCCGGGGCACCTGTGGGCGAGCGTCCCCCTTGCAGGTGCCCCTGCACAGCTGCTCCTCACGATGCAGCCCGTCACCTCCCAGAACAGCTCCGGCCTGTGCGCCCTGGCTGCGGAGGGGTGAGAACTCACAGGCACGTTCTATTTTTTCCTTCCGAGTTCCTTCGCAACTGGCTTCTGTTTATGTCATGAGGTAGCACACACTCTCCCACAGGAAAGTTCCAGGGACGCAGCCTCGCCTGTTCCCGCCGAGAGCTCAGGGACACCCTTTCCTGGCCGTCCCCCGCTAACCACACGGGTGCAAGTTCGGGACGGCCAGGAGGAGACACGCACACGGAGACAGGGAGACTTGGGGGGCACCCAGAGCTCGCCCACCCTGCAGCCCCGCCCCCGGCATTTCCAACGTCACAGCCCGGGAGCACCCGGAACCCGCGGCTGGGGGTTGATGGAGGTCTCATTACAAGGGCAGGACAGACTAGGTCAGGGGCCATTGCGGTTCAACTCCAGGTCCGGCCCTCCTCCCTTCCCCGGAGGCCGAACACCCAACCCTCTGAGGAGGCCCTGAGCTGTTTGGTGACCAGCTCGCACCCCGAAGCTATGCAGGGGCCCCCAACTTCCCCCCTTAGCCCACCTTCCGAGGGTTTAGGAGTGTGTGCCAGGCACCGGGGCTGGAATCAGACCACAGGGGCCCCAGGCTCCAGGCCCCCAGAGGGGACACCTCAGCTGCGAGGAACCCCCTCGGTGACACTCCACGGGGAGGCCCGGGAAACATGCCCTAGGTCCCTGCCCCCATCTGCACCCGCTGCTTTCCCGCAGTCCCCACCGTGAGTAACTGTCAGGCGGGGGCCCCTGTGGCACCTCGTCAGAGTGGGTGCCAGGGAATCCCGCAGGCCCCACCCCTTGTGGGTTTCCTGGCATCTCCACCCAGATTTGGGGAGGAGCTTGCTCAGTTCCTCAGAGCGATGGAGCCAGGTTTCTGGCAGAGCTCGGGTTCGACGTGGGTAGATTTAGGAGACAATTTGCATGTGCAGGACGGTGTCCTGGTTCGCAAACCTGGAGTAGCCCTCCGACGGTTTCAGTCCCTCCCTAACTTCCGTCGCGGGGTTCTTTTGTGTTCCGTACTCTTCCGTGAAGGCGGTCATGTGTTTTGGGAGCTGCGTCCTCTGCAAAACACCTTCAGTGCCTTTGGGCGTCATGGCAAGTGATACTGTTTCCTTAACGTTCTTTTCTAGTCGTTTGCTGCCAACATAATGAAAAACGTACTGGTTTTTGCCTGTCGAGCAGGGTTCCGGGGCCTGGCCTGTCCACCCACGCTGCTCCTCACAGTCTGTCTGTGGACTTTCGCAACTTCCCTGGGTGCGTCATCAGGCGAAAACCGCACGGGCCTCTCTCCCTCCTACTGTAGTGTTTATTCACTGTTTTCCTCTCCACGCCCTTTCTGCTCGCATCTCTAGCCCAGGGCTGGGAGTCGCCCTCCCCTCCCCCGCTGCCGCCCTGGGACGGCCACACCGGCCACAGGATGGAGCCCCACGAGCAGGGTCCTGTCCCAGCCGCTGTCCCCCCAGCAAAGCAAACAAGGCAGGTCACTCACTCTGGGGCCCTTCGCAGAGGACGTGGGTGAGAGACCCCTAAGGTGTCGCCGCTGTGTCTCCCCCAACACACGTCACTGAACACACGTGCCCACTGCCCTCCACCTCTCACTGCTCCTCCTCCACTGCCATCTGTCCCCTCTCCCCCCGCCCCCGTCAGAATCGGAACACAGAAGCGCGTCCCGGCTACGCAGCCAGGAGGCTCACAGTCCTGGGTCAGCGTTGCCACCGGGAGACTCCCCGGGCCTCTCACTAAGTGCCCACATCCTTGGCGGCCAGAAGAACAGAACGTTTAAAGAGCCACGGCCTGAAGGGCCCTCACGGGGGCACGTGCCCAGGAAACTCCGTGGCAGAGACGAGGGCGGGAAGATGCCTGGACGAAACCCAGAGAGAAGGGCACGAAGCCGGCGTGGGACACATGAGGACGCGGCCCCTGCCCAAAGCCAGGCTGGGTGGCCCGCGTCAGCCCGAGTGAAGAGGAGAGCCCAGAGAGGCTGCCCTTCACCCTGCGAAACAAGGCGCTGAAACGTGACCTAAACCGTGTGCAGGAACGAGAGCGGCTTCCGGCCGCCGTTGCTCCAACCCTGGTTTGCACAGCAAGGGCTGCCGCCCGCGAGCTGTGGGAGGAGCGAGGGGCACCTCTGTCCCTCGTCCCCGGGTTCCGTCGGTGCCCCTGAAACCCATCACAACTTCTCCCCGAACCCTGACCGAGGCTGCAAAGCGCACCGGGAACTCAATCACTGTTTCCAGAGGTTTCTATCCCTGTTTTCTCTGGTCCCTTCCCTTTTATGAGGTCGGGCCAAGTATCGGAGCCATCAATTTTCTCTCGTCTGCTTTGAAATTGCTTTTCTTGAACCGCCAGACACCGATGTCGAGCGAAGATGGGTGACGGTGACACCGGCAGGCCCCCGGCACACACAGAGGGGACGCGTTACCTGGCACAGGGCCATCCTCACGAGTTCATTGAATAATCTTCGTGGCCGCCAACTCGGGGCCAGACCCCAGCGTGGCCGGGTTCCCAGGGTGACAGAGCCCCTCCCGACTGTCCCCGCAGGGGCTCTCGGTCAAGGCGGCCTCCCCTGCCCGCCCGCCCGGCCCCTGCCGGGTCTCCACACCGCCCTCAGTGCCAGCCTCCTCCCTGTGGCCCCGGCTCAACACCCAGGGGTGGCGGGTACCAGAGAGGCCTGTTTTATCCATCACACACACACACACATGTGTGAGCACACACATCCACCAGGCGAGAGAAGTGCAATTAAACCAAAAGCAGAGGCTCCCCCCGGCCAGGACTCTGCACAGGCAGGAGGGCAAGAAAGGGGCTCATTTCCCAACCTGCCGAGAAGTCACAGGGGCGGGAAGGACTCGCCCTGAAGGGGCCAAGCGGACCCCGCCGGCTCCGTCCATGTCCCCAAGGACTGCAGGACGAGCCCCAGGGCCCCAGGACCTGGTCTCACCTCTGACACCGGGTCAGCCCCAGCTCGACTGTGACCTCGGGGGACACTCTGGGTGGCTTTGCACATCTGTAGGACAGGAAGTGGCTTTGCACAGCGGACCCCTGCGCCCACCCTGCCCTCCCCTCCCACCCAGCAAGCTCGCCATGCTGCCAGGAACACGGTCTGCCCTCTGAAACACGCCCGCGACAGGCCACGTCACCGGAGGTGCGGGTTAAGCACCGTGATACGCACGGTAATAAGACTGATGCGTTCCCTGTGCCCGGCCCGGGGCCCCAGGAACGGAACGCGTTCCCGCCTCCTGCTTCCCCGCGTCCCTCCCTGACCATGGGCTGCGTCCTTCTTACAAAAGGAAAATCCGTCCTGCACTTCCTGACCAGCTTTGCCCTGTTCTTCCGATAACTGCGGCCCGGAGGTGACGTAGGTGCCTTGTTTTGACCTTCCCTCAAACGGAGGGACGCTGACTGCCGTGGACTCTCTCCCTTCACGTTCCCGGAACGATCCGTGTCTGCCACGTGGGGCTGAGTCTGTTACTTTGCCGCCACGTGGTGTTACACCCAGGGTGCGGCATCTTGGACGTGGCTGCCTTCTGCCGCGGACGTGGAAATGGTGTCCGCTTTTCGTCTCCACGGACATCACTGCCGTGCACACTCTTGCACGCATCTCTCGCGGCACACCTGAGTCTGCACCCGCGAGGTCCTCTGGAGCATCGCTGGGAAGGGGGCGCGCTGGCCTGCAGGACACCCAGGGGCCCAGGCCAGCGGCAGGGCCAGCCCGGCCTCAGAGGGGGACCCAGGTCCTCCCAACGACAGCGCGTGGCTGGCCCATCTGCGAGTGCGCCCACCTCGGCAGCGCGGGGACGACTGTGTCCGGTGCTGACTCATCGTCCAGCTTCTCGCCTGCGGGCGGATGGGCACTCCCCAACGCTGCATCTTCCCGTCCGTCACCACGGCACGTCCCGGGTTACCGGCCGCCTCTGGCGGTTCCCTTCTGTAATTTCCCACACAGTGGCCCTGCCTGTGCACGGTTAGCTCTACCCCCAACGGCCGCGTTTTACTAATTTTAGGCTCCAACTGTTCATTGCCGGCTGATAGAAATATGACTTCTTCTTATCATTCAGTTTGTTTTATTCACTTGCTTTGTTCATTTTCTAATTTCTTAAAATTGAAACATTGTGCGTTTCTGTCCTTTTCCTTCTTATTATAAGAGATTAATTTCATAAATTTCCTTCTTAGGTCCCGTTGCCCACAGTCTACAATTTTAACATAATGCGTTTTCCTCGCTGTTCAGTTCAGAATGTTTTCTCGTTTCCGCTGGACTCTGCTGGCCCGTGTGTTATGCAGAAGTGCGCTCTTGAACTTTGAGTGTCTGGAAATCTTCCCGTTGGGGGACATTTGATTCCGACACGGTCGGAGAGCGGCCTCCCGCGATTCCCATTCCGTAACTGGGTTGCGGCTTGTTCTCTAAGCCCGGGGCCCTCTCTGCGGTGGATGTGCCGCGTGCCCTCGAAAGGCACGCGTGTTACGTGCCTTTGGCTGCCGAGCTCTGCACGTGTCACGAGATCGGTTGGCGGACAGCGTGACCCGAACTTCTCTGGCCCTTCTGGCGCTCTGGCGACGAGGCCCACGCTGACCGGGGGGCACTGACATTTGCAGTTGCGAACATGTCTGTCCGTCCGCTTGGTTCTGTTTACTTTGAAGCCCTGTTTTCCAGCACAGACACGATTCGCCAGGTGGCCTCCTGCTGACCCGGCCTCTGTCGCCATCCGAGGCCACTGCCAACTCCCAGCACCTGGGCCTGCCGTGCGGTGCCTGTGGGAAGTGACAGGCCCCTCCCTGAAGCCCTCCTGGGTTGGTGCCTCAGGGTCCACCCTCGCCGCCCGTCCACATTCGGACCAGACACAGAGTTACACCTGCCGGGAGTTGCTGTGGACACTCGGCGGTTCACCCAGTGGCCTCGGTCCCGAGCATCTGAGGTCGGGCGGGAAGCCCACCGTCCCTCGGTGCCCAGAGGTGCCTGTGGGCGCTGTGGAGGCCCCCTCACCTCTGCCCTGTCTGTCACTGCAACTGTCCTTGTGTCCCGACACTGTCTGGTGGAGGACTCAGGACAACAGAGGAGACAAAGAACCCCCCACACTTCTTCACTGGGGGCCCCGTCTCGGTCCCCAAAGCGGGACAAGAGGCTCTTCCCAGGGACCATTGTCCCCACCGTCCCAGGCCTGTGTCTGGGTCAGGAACAGGGACACCGAGGACAGGGGGCTCACTGCCATTTCTGTCGTCCTTTGGATTCGGGCCCCCCCAACCTGCCCGTGACCAGGGGCTTCCAGAGCCTTTGAGCCGCCACCCCACATGGTAACGGGAGAGAAGGAGCCAAGGCCCCGAATCCCCTTTTTACGTCATTTCACAAAACTTGGACTCCGTTCACGCAGACCCCGTGACGTCCTTCCCAAACTGGTCCCCAAGGAGGCTCCGGCTTTGCCATGGTCCTGAATCAGACGTGCTCTCTCTGTCCGTTTACAGGTGCGGGTGTGTGGCCGCTTCATGCCATTGGTTCGTCACAGTCTCGGTGCCCAGTTTTCACCCTCTGGGTTCTCTGGACGGGCTGCTGGACCAGTGAAGGGTTTTGGCTAAACGGTCCGCCTTCCCATTGCTTATCCCGCCTTTCTGGTCCACTTCCCTAGCGTGGCCACGAAAGACTCCGGCGCAGACCACTGACGGGACTGGCAGGGTCAGTAACCAGGTCCCGGTTCTCAGGGGAGCGCGGTTAGTGCCCCATCGAAGTGGGGTTTGCCGCTGCCTTTGGGAAATGGTCTCGGTGGCCCCACAGCCGCTGCTCTGAGCCCCTGGTGACGCGCCACGAGCTAGGCTGCGTGCGGGGTGGGTAAAAGCGCTGGTTCTTCACTTCGTTTGTCTTCGAGCAATGAGGCCGGGGGGCGGGGTAGTTGGACCCCTAATTATGTTTACGCGCCTGGGAAGGACCCTGTGGCTCCGCAGCTCTGGTCTCGGGTGCCCTTCCACAGCCTCTGTGCTGCCCTGTGTGCTGCGGCCTCAGGCGTGGCGATGAGGCGTGTTTCCGTGAGACCGGGCATGGCTGCTCTGTCCCAGGGCCCCGTGCGTCCCCAGCGCTGGGATCGCCTGGTATTTGGAACCGCTCGCCTGCGGCGACCTTTCCTGCTGCCGCCTCACGGGGGCGGTGTCTTCAGCGCCACTCCTAGTTCAGACCCCGCCCTCCTCCCTGTGCCCCGCCCCTTCCACAACCTGCTCACACCTCGCCTTCTCGTGGTGGGGGGTCTCAGGTCAAGGTGTGTGCCCACTGCGGGCCGGCAGCAGCCCTCCCTCCTACGGCTCTCCAGGTGTCCAGGACCCCAGGGCGCCCTTGCAGATGTCCCACCGCAGGGGCCGTGGTGGTCCTAGGCTGCCATCAGAAGCCAGCAGAGACCTGTGTTGGGGCAGGAAGTGGAGCAGAGCAGCCAGGGGAAGAGGGCGCCCCTGCCCCCCACATCAGCTGGGCAGGCCCCGGGCTGCCTGTGCGGAGGCTGTGGGCGGGCTGCCCCAGAGGGGGTGGCGGGGGGGGCACCCCAGGCCCGGGTGCCGAGGGTCTGCGCCAAGCGCTGTGTAAATAGTGATGCGTCCCAGGCAGGGGTGTCCTCAGAACACGCGCCTGCTGCCATGACCGTGTGAACGGCCGGGGAGCTCTGGGGGGCACAGGCCCGGCCCCAGGAACAGCCACCTGGCATCGCAACCTTGAAGCTCCTGTGGGGCAAGTGACAGGCGCTGGGACTCGGGACATGGGACACGAGCCGCCCGCGGGCCTGCCTGTCAACACTCAGCCCCTTTCAGGGACACAGGTTCCCGCTTCTCCTGTGCCCCGTCTCAGCCCAGAACGAAGGGGGAGCAACGTGTCTGCCACGACCCACACCTGGCCAGGTGTCCCAGCCTGCGTCCCATTCAGTTAAGGAGTAAACCCCAGAGGAAGGCCCCCGGGAGGAGAGGAGCCACCCCTGTCACTGAGCAAGGCCCGAAGACGAGGCTCGGGTGCCTGTCACCCCCCCGGGGGACACCGCATTGCAGCTCGAGACAGACTCCCCCCCCCACAGACAACTGGACCTGCGGCTCCCATGGGTAGGGCTGAGGAGGCAGCACCAGGTGGAGGTGGCCGAGGGCCCAGAGACAGGAGGGGCAGGCTGGGTCCCCAGTGTGGACCCCATTCCCCCCCGGGGAGGCCGCTTCCTCCCCACTCCCAGGGACAGGTGTCAGTGTGGAAGTCGCCCCTCCCCGCCGGGCTGGCTGCCTGGGGTCCGCTCTGGCAGGAAAACAGACTCCGGCTCGGGGTCTCCGCGGACTGAGCCGCTCTGAAGTGATGTGATTAACTTTCCCGTTCTCCACGGCGGTTGGACTCCGTGCAATTTCATCGCATTTCAGAATTCCCTCCTAGGATTCTCTTTAATTCCTCGGCGCCGGGTCCAGAATAGCAGAGACGCACAGCCTGACAGAGGAAGATGCATCATTTATGTCTCCGTGATGCCTTCATTTGTACCGATCAGCTTCCCTGGCCCGGCCGGCCCCGCAGGGCGTCTTGGTGGAGGTGCCCCCGGCACACAGACTCCAACGGCCTCTAGCGTGTCCTCTCTAAACCACGTCCCCAGGCACAGCAGCTGGTGGGCCTCCTGCGCAGGCGGAGACATCGTTTGTGGGAAAACGCTCGGGAAGATCGGGGGCTTTTTCTGCAAACGCCAACCCCTCCAGCGGCTGGAGAGCAGCTCTGGGGGGGGGGGGCGCCCCACCATTGATCACGGCGAAGCCCAAGGGCGGAACACGTGCCGGCAGCCATGCCCTCTCTGCCCGACTTGGGGACACGGCGGGCGTGAGCGGGTGTCCTGTGGGCTCACGGCCCATCAGAGCCTGGGGGGGCCACATGGGGGCCGGGCCGGCTGGGCGGCAGGGATCCCCCACCCCACCCGAGATACCCCTGAGTGTCTTGGCGACACCGAGGACCTGCTCAGGCGTCCCCATTCGTGCTCCAAGGACATCGCTGTCCTTTCCTGTGTCACCTCACCGTCACGGCTGTGCTCCGGGAGGAAGTCGGGGTCCAGGAGATAGTGAGCGAGGACATGGTCAGAAGACACGAAGTGTAAACTCACTGTGCGTGTGGAGTGGAGAAAACGAACAGGCGGAGACGGAACGAGCTGACGGCGCCCGTGGGGCGCGCGTCCAACGCCCGTGGCCGCTCCTGGTCGGGGGGACTGTGCGCACGAGGCACGGCCGCATCCAGGGGACCGACGCCTCCGTGAAAGCGCTCACGGAAACCGCCCCGTGGCCGCGATGAGGGACGGTGGGGCAGAGGGGGCATTCGTTTCTTCGTGTGTGGTTAATTTTTTTAACGCTCTTTGCCCGTGACTACAGGAACGCTTGTTGGCCTAAACACGCCCGGTCTCAGACGGAGTCCAGGCAGCTGAGCCGTCTGTGCCGGGGCCGGCGGCGGCGGGAGCTGGGCCTGAATTCCTCCGACTTCCACGCATTTCACCTCGGCGACTCCGTCCTGCCCACCCCACTTCATTCCGGGAATTAACACTGAGGTTACGATTCTGCATGGAGGTGAGGCTTCCTCCAAAGTTCTGTTTAAAATGCAAAATGGGAATACTTTCTACGTCCACAAATGACAGGAAGGTGTTCGATTAACCTGCTGATTATTTATTCTCGGGCACAGGGACTTACCCTTGCACGGCCCTTGGCTTCCAGTGCCTGCAGCCCTGAGGGGAGACCCCCGCCCCCACAGGTGTTGGTGGGAACTGAGTGCCGCCTGGTCGCATGGACGTGTCCATGAGCCCCGCCTCCAAGCAGGTGGCCAGGTGCCCCCCGCAGAGCCCGGCCCCAAGAGGGGGTGCTGTGGGGTTTGAAATTCTAAAACCAGAGGGATATGAAGAGATTAGGAGACCTTTGCCAAGTTCAGTTTATCCCAGGAAAGAAAGATGAGCTTAATCATCGTTTACAATATACCAGTGTCATTCACCACCCGACAAAATACAGAGGAAGCCAGGAATTGGCCCAGCATTTCATAAAAACCCATCAGTGAACTCCCAGGTCTTGTGCATGGACTCCCAGCACAGTGGCGGCGGACAGAACTTCCTCCGTGAGCCCAGGGCCGGCGCAGACAGAGCGGCTATGGGGCAGGCACCACCCAGGCCCTGGTGCCGGTCCCCGGGGCCTCCCGACAAGAAGTCAGCCCTGCAGGAAGGCCTGATGGGCGGAGCTCCCAGGGGCAGCCGCTGCCCTGCACAGTCACCTCCCTGTCTCGGCTGCGCTCGGCTCCGTGGGGCTGGCACCTGCTCCTCCTTTTGTTCTGGGAGAAAGAGCGGCTCTCCCGGGGCCCCCGCCATGACGCCCAGATGGCAGCACCCTTTGGCCCTCGAGTCCTCGCCCCGCCAGGTGCTCCCAGTGCGGGGACCCAGAGCTCATGACGGGAGCACACAGCGAGCAGCAAAGCAGATGTCGCAAGGCGCGCTGCTAATTACCGGCGATGAACGTGCCGACGCAAAGTGAGAAATGATGGATTTCACAAATCCCCCCGTGTTCTGTTTACACCAACAGCAATCTGGGTGCCGGAGGGGACGTGCCGCGCCTGAGAAGCCACACCTGCTGCTGCCGCTGCCGCCGCTGCCGCCGCCGGGCCAGGCTGACAGGCGAGCAAATGGGTAGCTTCAGTTTTCTCCTGTGGGAGGCCAAGGGGACCGTTTTAAGGAGGTCAGATCGAATCCTGTTTGACCTCAGAGAGCCGCGTGGGGCCAGGGAAGGGCTGCCGGGAACACTGGTCACAGGTCCCGGCCACACAGACTGGTCCCCGGACCCAAGGAAACTCTGCCGGGGACCCCGGGGCCTGCCGGAGCCGTGACCGCTGGTCGGCGGGACCAGGGGGCCCCACCCTCCGCCGCTCCTCCAGGAAGCCCGTGGAGAGGGCAGGCGCGTCAGCCTTTGTCCCTGCCCGGTCCCCGTGCCCGGAATAAGCTCAGGAAAGATGCAGCGGTGTTCGCAGGGGAGTGAGGACGGCTGGGGTGGAGAGTGCCCCCGGCTCTGCCACCTGGTGGATGTCCGTCCACTGGGTGTGCCCCTGCCCGCTCCCCACCGAGGAGCCCCTGAGGGAGGCGGGTTTGCAAAGGCTCAGGGAAAGGCGGCCTGGAGACCGCGGTCCATCTTTGAAGGAAGGGGCCTTCGAGGGTCACGTGTCGTCTCAGGCCAGGAACTGCCGACACGCGCCACCTGAAGACGATCGCCGGGCAGTTGGGCAGGAGGAGCCGGGGTCAGAGGCAGGGTCCCTGGGCGTTGGGGCCGCGGTGGCCCTTTTGCGGCTGAGTAGCTGGGCCTCTGGCACGCGGGGGTGGACTAGAAGGTGACCCTGTGAGGGGGCAGCAGCTGGGACCTCCCCCGAGCCCAGGGAGCCCGTCACCACCGGCCCCCGGGGTGCTGAGCCGGGACCCACTCAGACCCGAGCCGGCGGCCTCCCAGGTCCTCCGTCTGTCCTGCCGCCACGCAGACTCCTGGCACCAGGTCTGAACATTGGGCCACCGGCGCCCCTTCTCGGCTCCTGGGCTCCGAGAGTTGTCTCCTTCGCTCCAGGCCGCTGGCCCGGCCTGGTCTCAGCATGACTGTGAGGGGTCACCCTGCCCCATGTCCCCACGGGGCCACAGGAGCTGCCTCCTCCCCACTCGGTGGCTCCCACCCTCGGGGCCGACCTCGTCCTCGGGGCTGCCAGAGGGACCAAGTGGCGTGTCCCCACACCCCCCAGCCCCCCATTCCGCTCCCGTCGAGGCTCAGCTGTGCTCGGGTGGAGGGGCTGCCACGCCCCGCGGGCAGAGTGGGCCGTGGGGACACGCGCTTCTCCCGGGTCTTTGTCCACTCACCAAGGGTGCAGGGCACCAGCAGCGTGGAGTTAGCATTCCAGACGTCCAGCCTGCAGCTGACAGCGCAGCCACCGTGGGATTTACAGCTTTGTTCCCTGTGACCAGAGCTTGGGGATGATGGATCAGGGCTGCGGAGCCCAGACCATCAGCAGCGGGAGGGCGGGGCGTCAGCAGCCCGGAGGCCACCCACCCGCCGCACGGCGGCCCGGCTGCCAGGCAGCACCCCGGGGCCCGTTACCTGCCAGGGCCCGGCACAGCACAAGGAAGGTTCCAGAACAACTATGCAGACACCTGCGGCTCCCGCGCTGCCTCACAGCCGTCACCCTGTCCAAGTGCAGTCTGGTCCGGCCCGTGAGGTGGGCACCGGAGCGGGGAGGAGACAAAGCTTTAGGGGTAGCAGGCACCCCGAGGTCACAAGCTGGCCAGCGAGGCCTCAGCAAGGACTACAGCCATGACAACACCCTGTCCCCTGTCATTCTCAGTCAGGCTGGCGCCGGCACACAGTAGGTCTTCAAAGACAGCTCCTAGTCATAGTCCAGGGGCGTCACGCAGCAGCGAGCGCACACTTTCAGCGCCGAGCCTGGGCAGCACCTGCCCTCACTCCCCACCAAGGCCTGTGCGGCCGGCCGGTCCGAGGGGCTGAGCACTTTGGGAGCAGCCGGCAGGGTGGGGCGTGTGGCCCGAGGGCCCCGCCATGTCTGCTCTGCAACTGGGGACCAGAGCTGCCCCCAACGTCCTCGAGATCGGGCTGGACACACTGGGGGCTGCGGGGGAACCAACACAGGAGTGCCCCAGCGCGGGGCCTCACTGCTCTGAGGAAAGACATGGGGCTTGGGGGGGCCAGCGCCGGGGAGCCTGAGTGGGGGGCAAGCGGGTGCCGGGGGAAGCCAGGTGTGTGTGAGGGGGGAGCCAGGTGTGTGGGGGAATCAGCTGGGTGTTGGGAGGGGACCCAGGAAAGGCTCACCAGGGCATGGGAGGACCAGGGGGGCAGGACAGGCGACCAGGACAGGCTGCCAACTTGTAAGTCGTGTCCTGACAACCAAGGCCCTGCCTGTGGATCTTGGAGACCAAGAACTGTCCCCCCCACCACCGCCAGCTGGGAGCACTCTGCCCCTCTGGGATGCTGTCCTGGGTCGTCTCGCCGTTGGCTGCACATCTGCTGCCCGTGTCCCCTCTCCCCTTCTCAGGCAGGGTCAGGGTCACGGTGGAGACTGCGGGGCACCGGGGTGCCCAGGACTGGGCGGCTGGGGTGGTCACGTGACCACGGGGATTTCGGGGGAATGGGTCACAGGCCCGAGAGGCTGGCCCAGGCTGCACCGCTGACCGACCATTGCTGCCTCCAACGCACGCACGCCACCTGCAGCAGAGCCGGCCATCCATCTGGGCTTTAATTCGGGAACGAGACGGTGCCCACATTCCATTATGTGGCAGAATTAGTTGCCAAAGCGGGGGCAGCCGGCGGTGCGGAGCGTGAGCTGTGGCCTCATTCATCAGAAAGACGGTGGGTGGGGGCGGCGGGCAGCAAGGTCACCTGGGCCCCACCTGGGCAGCGGGCTCAGCCCCCAGCCTCCACCGTCTGACCTGCTCCCCACTGCCCAGTGCCCACAGGCTGGACCCTCCGGGCCCCAGATTCCAGGGTCTCCCATGAGAGGTGCTGGTGGACTGGGGCGGCAGGAGGGTCCTAACGGAGGGCAACACGGTCCTGGGCCTGCGCCTGCGGGGTCTCAGGCTCGCTCAGACACCCCCGCACCCCCAACTGGCCCCAAAGGAGGAGGAGCTGAGTGTGGAGGGGGCTTTGGGACCAGAGAGGAGACTCGGACCCCGGGGAGGCCGTGTGGACACAGACACAGAAACTGGGGCGGTTCGACCACAAGCCGGGGGACGCCCGGGGCCCCCAGGAGCTGGAAAGAATGGGCAGGACCCTCGCGGGAGAGGGAGCGCAGCCCTGCCCACTCTTGAATCTGGACGTCCCAGAACTTGGGGACAATGACCGGGTGCGCTGCACGCGAGCACTCGAAGGCCCAGGGGGGCTCCTGCACCCCCGCACAGTCGGCCCCCCACACGGTCGGCCTCCTCCATGCTGGGCACCGACCCAGCTGCAGGAAGCGTCCTGGCCCTGGGAGCCGGGTCTCGGCTGCGCCTCCCGAGTCCACAGGACAGCTGTCCTGCCCCCAAAGCCACGTCCTGGGAGGGGAGGGCAGCTGCCCAAAAGGGACCCTGGAGCTGATTCCCGGGGCATCTGCGGTCAGTGGGGGGTGGAGCCAACCCAGCGGAGGAACCGCCCCCCAAGGCCAGGCTCAGCGACCGTGGCGAGTCCTCTAATGAATGCGCTGGATGAGGAGGAAATTCCAGCGGCAGCATTTCGGGGCGGTGGCAGCCATAGATGCAGCGGCATGACAGGGTTCCCCCCGACTCGGAGTCAGTGGGTGACCCTGAGGGAGGGGCGGACAGTGAGGGTCACCGGCCCCAGGACCCCCCTCGAGCCTCCCTGTCTGCTCATCGCTCCCGAGGGGCCCGCGTGGCCCCAGGAGGACCCTGGGAAGCAGGAGCCGGGCAGGGGGCGGAGGGGCCCCTCTCAGAGGGACGCAGGACCCCCGGTTCAAATGCAGCAGGGTGGGAGGGAGCTCCACCCCCACTCGCCTCTCCCCACCTTTCTCTGCCTGACCAGGTAGGGCAGTGGGGTCAGGAAGCCACCTCGGGGGGTGGGGCAGTCTCACCTTCTTGGGAAGAGGCGCCCCCTCACTTAGCGGGGGCACGCCCTCACCATGATGAGTGGGGGGTGAGGGGACACACATGGGGGCGTCGTAGCAGCCGTGAGAGACTCAGGTCCAGACACTTCCTTTGCTCATTTGGGGACAGAGCTGAGGGACCATGATGGCAGAGCAGGGGGGCCCTGAGCTTCACCGGGGTGGGGGTACAGGGCGGGGCACCCCGCTCTGCAGAGGCAGAAGCCAGGCCCAGGCCTCACAGACCATGCAGACCGCATCGCCCTTCCCGTCCCGGGAAGAAATGCCAGAGGTCCCTCACCACTCAGCACAGGGTCCCTTCCGATGAGACTGCGTCTTACACAAACGATTTCGGACCAGACTTCAGTCCCTGATGACACTTATCTCCACAGAGTCACCCGGGGGCATCTCGTCTCGGGCCCTGTGCCAAGGCTCCAGGCTGCGAACCACAGCCGGCCACAGGCTCCGGGTGACCTGGAGGTCCCGGCCTCGGGCGGCAGCGGTGGGGTCGGGTTCCAGGGACATCACCCGGGGGAGCTTCTGAAAGCCACACCAGGAGGTCACCCCAAGATCCTTGTCATCCTGGGCAGGGTGGGCGGGGGCCCTTCGAGGCAGCTCTGCTTCTGCCCTCGGCTGCCCATTCCAGGGACCATCTGGCCCCCAGGACACTTCGGCCTTCCCGAGAAGGCCACTGGGCCTGCGGGCGCATGGACGAGCGGGTGCCGCAGGCCCCTGGTGGGAGATTTTTCTCCTGTGACTCCGCCACTGGGCAGGGCCGCCCCTGTATGTTATCAGGCTTGTTGAAATATCAATTTTGCACACGGCTTCACACGGCTGCCTGCGGCCCTGCTCAAGCCTATTACTTAATTCTTCTGTCATTAAGAAATCCAATCTCTGACTCCAGTGACTCTGGAGGGGGGGAGGGGGGGCCGCTGGCTCACACCGAGAACCGGCTGCTAATTGCAGCTCCTCGGACCCCAGAGCAGACGAAGGGAAGGGAGCCAGTGAGCCATTGCAGGAGCAGAGCCCCCGCAACCACCCCCTGCTCAGCTCCCTGCGAGGCACGGTGTTGCCCACACACGTCCGCAGCCCCCACCCCCACCCCGCTGGTTCCCCTGGCTTCCACCCAACCTTCACGGCCACTGTGGCCTGCAGGGGTCACCAGGGGACTGGCTGTCCTCTCTGGGCCGAGGACGCACCCCTGAGCCCTCGGCAGCCTGTGTGCCCTCCGGCTCCGTGCAGGGGGGCCCGCAGGGCGCGCCCCAGCCCCTCCCACCCCTCCACTCAGGACGCCCTTGGAGTGATGGATGACTTTGCAAAGGCCCGCCCTCGTCCCCCTCCGGAGGGAGGCCTGTTACAGACAACACTGTTCTCCACCACAAGCCCCTTCGTAATTGAGGACATTAATTTATTTCTCCGTCCCGTTACCTCCCTGCTAAGCGGCCCGTCCTCCGGCTGCGGAGTGGGCGTGCGCCGGCCATTAATCACTCCCCGTCCCCCCCGCCAGGTCCGGGCGAGGGCCGCGTGCGCCCTGAGCACCTTCGGGGAGCCGTCCGCCCTCCGCCGGCGTCCATTCGCAGCGGCGCGAACAAGGGCAGCGCTTTTCAAAGAATAATTTCCAGCCTAAATGACCGTAAACAACTCATTTTCTCCACGACCCAGCACCAGCCCCCACCTCGCGGGAAGGGACGGCCGCCAGCTCCGGAGCCCTTTGTTCACAGCTGCTGCTCATCAGCCCGCTGGCCCCTGGCCAAGCCCGAGCGGGTACCTGCTCTGGCTCAGGTTCCTGCACACTGCTGGTGATTTCCCCTCTTCAGCAGAGACAAGGAGGAGAGAGCTGGCCGGAGGCTGGCCCAGGGCTGCCGGCCTCCCCGTGGGGCCCCCACACCCCGATCTGTGTCTCGGTGAAGCAGGGGGAGCCAGAGACTCAAGCCCTCCCTCCCCCACCAGCACCCGGGCCCCAGACAAGCTGCTGCTTCTAAGGAAGGCATGTGCCCAAGTCTGCAGCCTCAGCCCCAGGCACCGGGGGCAGCACCCGGACCTGAGCGCATCTCCAGTTTCAGACACAGGAGGGCCCCGCCGGGTCACCCCAGGCCTCTGCCTGTTCCCAGAATCAAGAGGCCCAGGGAAAACCGGGAAAGATGGCGCTTACTGCGAGATTCTATCAGTTGCTCTTTGCAACAAGCAAGAGGATGAGAGAGGATGGCCTGAAAGGGTTTTGCTTTGGTTGTGGGAAAATACAGCAGGATAGGAAAAGTCCGCGTGGGCAAGGTCTTCATTCATTTCCAGCCCCTTAGCTCACCTGCCCACCTGTCCACCCATCTGTCCATCCATCCATCCATCCATCCGCTCCCCCCCGTCCCTGTCGGCCTTCTGCTGGGCCGTACCAGCCGTCTGAGGTCCGTGTGGCTGGTGAGCTCCAGCTCCCCCTGGCTGTCTCTGGACTTCACAGTTTCAACGGCCCCCATCTTCAGGTTTGGGGCCCCAGAGAGGCCAGTCAGCTGCCTCCTTCCTGTGCACCCCCACCTGCTCGTGTGGGGGTGCTCTCCGGGGTGCTGGAAAGAACTTGCTGAGACCGGTTGGGAGGCCACTGCTGGAGCCCAGGGGAGAGGAGACAGGGGCTGGGGGCCAGGTGACAGAACCAGGACAGAGTGGACGCAGGGGCAGTGGGGAGTGACGGCAGGTTCTGTCTGGCTGGGAAGAGCAGCGAGTGTGCACAGAAAGAGGAGCCGACTTCACGTGGAAGGTGACTGAGGTCACGAGGTTGGGGACACACCTGTCTTGTTTCCAGCACATTCTGACACTGGCACAGGGTGGCTGGCGATGGAGAAGGAGCTGACGCTGTGTCCTCATCGTCCCGTCAGGTCACTGACAACTGTGGCCTCACACGGTGGCCTGACAAGGGGCCTGGGGTCCCAGGGTGTGGGCGGCCTCGCCAGACTGTCCGTGAGCCAGGTCTGATGCCAAGGCACAGACAGGTCTCCAGAAGGTCAAGGACGTCTGGGTGTCTCAGGCTCCACGATGCCAGCCGTGCGCCCCTCCCTCCCCAGGGCCACCAGTGGGCACACACTCAGGGGTGAGGCAGCCGGCACCCAGACCCTTCTCCCAAACCTGGAACCCCTCCCACGGTGGCCGTCACAGGACACTGGCCCTGGTCGATGGGGTGATGGGGACATTTGGACTTGGCTGGAATTTCAAATGTGATCGGAGGTGGGGGAGGGGGCCGAGTCAGTTCAGAGGCACAAGGCTGCATTTCGGCAAAAAACCAGAGGCCCCCCCCCGGGGGTAGGGAGCAGCCTCTGCTCAGTCCCTAATCTGGGCAGCGTGGGGGCAGGGCTCGGATGGAGCCCAGGGGGGCCCTGAGCCTGGCGGGGCCCAACTGGCAAGTCCAGGCCTCATCAGATGCCTTCACAGAAGAATTTCTGTTTGTACCACCGCAGCCTCGCTAATTAGCTTGTTTCACGAACATTCTCTGACCTTGTATTTTAAAAGACAGCGCCTTTCCCCCACCCCCCTCCAGTTTCATCTTAACTGAGGTGTTAAGTTCCCACTACTTTCCGGGCTGTGGGGCTGCTGCCCAGGGGCCCCAAGCCCCCTCCCTGCTGCCGGGTGCCGGGTGGTGGCACCGCCGCCCAGCGCCCTCACCCGGTGGGCCGCCCCAGACGCTGCTGCCTGCTGCTGCCCGCTGCAGCCGACAGCAAGCGGTCGCCTGCCCGGCTCGTTAGGAAGCATCGGCCTCTCCGCTCCAAAGATTAAAAATTTGGGGGGTGAATCCGGGTCTTGTCTGACATGACGTCTCGGAGGCAAAGGCTCAGAAACGTTTTTGCTCCGTGGCAACGGGGTCATAGGCTGCAGCAGTCCCAGTGACCTCGGGCTCTTCCCTCCCAGCTGCACCCGCACCCCAGTGCCGTCACCTCCTCAGGGACGGGAATGGCCTCCGAAAAGCAAGCATGGGGGCGGGGACACTGCTCAGAGCCACCCTGATCCTGGGGCCGGCCCCGGGGCCAGGTCGGGAGGGAGAGCAGGGAGGGGCGGGGTGAAGCGAGACTCCGTGCTCCAGGGGCTGCGTCCTCCGTCCACTCAGGAAAAGGGGGCACCCACGAGCAGAGAGGCCGAGTCTCTCGCAGTGAAGAGGGGGCTCTCGGCTGGAGGGACAAACCGCTCCTGGGAGGGCACAGACAGACAGGACTTTCCCAAGCCGCCCTCGTCCCCTCATGCCTCCCAGGCCTGACTGTGCCCGGTGCCCAGCGGCTCCCGAAGCCCCCCACGCCCAGGCCCTCCCTCGGGCACCCAGTCCTTCAGGAGTGCAGCCCACCAGCCGGTCCAGCCCTGGCCTCTCGGCCTCCGACCCTGCTCCCGCCCGAAACCACCGCTTCCATTGGAAGGAAACAGAGGGCTCCCGGGGCCTTTGGTGACAACCAAGCACACACTCGGTTTTGTCACACTCGGCGGTTTCTCTCCCCCCCCAGCTGTCCCCCACCCCTCGGTGAGCAGGCAGTGGTTCTGTTTAAAGTTCTGGTCTGTGTTTGTGTCCCCCGCACCCCGTGGCTGAAGGAGCGACCTGGAGCTTTCAGATTCCTCCTCCGGGAAGGACGTCCCCGGGGTCTGGCGTGGAGACCCCGCGGGCCTGCGTGTGCGTCCCGTGTGCCGTGTTTCTGCGGGACGCCGCATCCCGCCTCGGCCGGCTCCGGGCTCTCCCAGAGGTGTCTCCTGGCAGACAGACAGACGGACGTCCTCGGCACCGAGAGCGTCCACCCACCAGGCATTCGTGCTCTGCGTGACTTTTCAAAGTCACCTCTGCCTGTCCCAGGGTCGAGAAGTTTCCTTCTTCCAAAACCATCGTCCTCCTCTTTCCCTCCACCCCGAACCCCATCGGAGGCCGATGTGGGCCCGGCTCCACGCAGGGGACCGGACGCTCCGGTCCTCTGCAGCCTCCGCCAAGGACTGCGCGTCCCATGGCCACGTGCGGAGTGTCCGTCACCACAGACAGGGTGACCACGAGCCGTGGGTCGCTGTTGCCACAGGTTTGTAGTGACAGCAACATGGGCGTGTGGCCTTCACAGCCACCGCATCCGTCCTCGGGACCCTGAGATCCCCCGGCTGCTCCAGCGGTCACGTGGGTGCAGAGTCAGCCGGTCAGTGTCCAGGGGAAACGCCGCCGGGACTGGAACTGAGACCCCACAGAGCACGTAGCGTGGTGGGGGGAGTGGGCATCTGGGAGTCAGCGTGGACGGCACGTGGACGGCACAAGGACAGGAAACCAGAAGACACGCCAGCGTCCGGGCCACCTGTCACCACCGAACCCAACAAGCTGAGACAGCGATTGAACCTGCGTGGGCACTTCATCCGGACGCTGGTGGTCTGACGAGTTGGCGGGTTCTCGCCCTAACAGAGCATCTTGAACTCCTTCTAAAACGGCCCTTTTTGTAAGGGGAACACAGTGTAGGTACAGGGTTGAGGGAAACGATAATTGGGTTACAAACAACTTCAGCGTTCCCGCCGGCCGGAGGTCTTCAGCTGTGTCCCGGGCGGTCGCCTCCCTGGTGACCTCCCCCTGGAGCACGGCGGCTCGGAGTCTGTCTTCAATGGCTTGCTGGCCACCGAGGGGCACAGGCGGAACTGCTTGCGGTCGGTGGGTCCCACCCTCAGGTCCTGCAACAGAGCGTCCCTCACTCTGGTGATGAGCTTCCCAGCTGTTACTGAAAGTCCCCCACCAAACAGCATGTGATCAGCACGTGAACGACACATGGATGGCATGTTATCTGATTAGCGTGTGGATAGCATGTGATTTGCATGTGAACAGCACATGGGTGGCACATGAACAGCGTGTGGTTGGCACGTGGATGGCATGTGGCTTGCACATTAAGAACACGCCGGTGGCACGTGATCAGCACATAAATGGCACATGATTGGCACATGGGTGGCACGTGGACAGCACATGACCAACATGTGAACAGCACATGGATGGCAGTGATCGGCGCGTGGATGGCACTTGGCTGGCACACGGTGTCATGTGAATGGCACGTGATCAGCACGTGAAAGGGCAGGTGAATGGGGCATGAATCACATGTGATCAGCCCACGAAGGGTACATAAATGGGGCACATGAACGGCATGTGAACACTGCATGAGTGGGGCGTGACCGTGCGGTGAACACGGCCCTGCTCGCTGGCCATCCTCACCGTCCCTCTGTGGGGCTTCTCTCTCTGCACGTGGACGTCCGCGTCGGGATTTATTCCCAGCTATAGATACATGCTGTTGCCAGGGCATTTTAATTTTCTCCTGTTTGTTGCTTTTCTAAAGAAACCTGCCTGGTTTCTGTAGATTGGCCTTGCAGCCGGTGGTGTGGGTGAAGTCACGTGTTAGACGGGCAGCTGTGCACGTTTCTGGGTCTTCCCCAGAGTCACCCGTGTCATCTGTCCCTCTCCGACCCTCCCTCACACATCAAGTCCCTCGGGGGCTCAGGGTTGGTGGGCACCCGGTTCCACTCCACAGCACCACCCCTGGCAGCCGGCACCTCGGGCCGCACCAGGAGTCGTTTTGGAGGCAGCTGTGTATTTGGTGCCATCTTCCCTCTCAGATGGGGCGTCTCACCTCCTCCTGCGCCTCCTGAGGGGCCGCCCCGCTGCCCGGCAGCAGTGTGGCTGGCACGGGCTCCGTGACCCGCTTCAGCCAGTCTCCTCTGAGCCCCTGTGCGCTGAACCCCACACAGCCGGGCACAGTGCCCTCCAAGGTCAGGGTGCTGCCGCCCACCGCGCCCTCAGCCTCTGCTCTGGGCAGCCTGGTGCCCCCTCCTGCAACGGCCTGTGCTGGGCTGAGGCGCTGGGTGGTGTCTGGGGCCGAGGGCTGCCCAGGCCAAGGGGCAACACAGACCCCCCCCAGGCACACTCCACAGAGTGGCGTCCCCTGCAGGGGCTGGGGTCCCCACATTAGGAAGAGGACAGGTCTGTCTGGTAAATTATTACAAAGTCAGTTTTCCAGTTCAAAAGGGTTACAAAATGATATGCTCGGTGGGGGTGAGATGCTGCCAAATGGCTTCTTATTAAAAACCATGATGCTAGAAAAAAGTAGAATGCTGTAATAACTGGGCGAGGGCAGGCGGGCCCCGGCCGGCCCTGCGGCGCCATCTCTGTGAGACGCTCCCTGTGACTTCAGAGGTTCATTTGCTGTTCGTCTCGGTCACTTCGGAAGCTCAGCAGGGCTCTGGTTTGGGGACCTCACGAGTGCATTTAACGCCCACATCTGAGGGTTTCGATCCATTAGCTCGGCCGAGCTGAGGAGCCCGTGAGGCCTGTTGATGACCCTCAGCTCCTGGACGTCTCCACGGCCCAGGCCGTGGCCGGCTGCTCACTGGGGACCCCGCAGTGTGTGGAGGGGACCCAGCCTGACCTCGCTTCTGACACACATCCCTCTCCAGGTCTCTGAGCCCCTCCGCCACCTGGTGGCCAGGGCCTGGCCAGTCCCAGGTGCCCCCCCACCCCCAGCTCCTGCTGGGATGTTCCTGACACGCTGTCACCCCGAGGTTCTCCGTGCCACCAGGGACTGTGTGCCGGGCTCTTCAGCCCTCTGGGGCCCTGGGGGCCGTGATGTGCCCACAGGAAGGCTCTGCTGGTCTGGCCTGAGCCTCACGCCCGCCGCCCACCAGGCGCCCGTCCTCCAAGGGGCCGCGTGCAGGGCCAGAGGGGCCTCATCACCAACGTGCGGATGGCTCCCCCGAGGTTCCCTGCAGGGGAGGGGGGGTCGCTGGCCCGGGTCACACGACCTCCTGGGTCTCCTGTGGGCTGTCCCTCCTGTGGGCTGTCCCTCTGACCCACAACCACCCCGTGGGACGGGCGGCGCAGGCTGAGCAGGAGGAGCAAGCCGCAATCTCTCACCTCATTCTGCCCCAAGGCCGCCCCTGAAGGCTGCCCTGTGGGGGTCCGTGGCCCGGGCTCAGGCCCCGCACACGGGAGGCCCCGTTGCCACGGAGCCGCCTCCATGGACGCACGCGTGGTGGGTGTCCCGACCCGGTGGGAGTCTGCCGGATCCGAGACAGTGACTCCCCATAGTGTCACATCTGTGTGGGATTCCGTCCAGAAAACATCGCCTGTGGAAAATAATTCTAAAACAAACGCCCCTCAGCGGTTCCACAGACAGCCGGCCAAGCCCGCGGCTGACTAGGAGATGATGATGATATCATTGTTACTGCAACAGGACAAACCCAGGACCCCGAAGCTCCGGCGACCGGCCTCCTCCAGCCCTGGGGAGAGGCCTACTGTGTGGGTGCCCCGTTCTGCAGGGGGGTCCGGGGAGGCGCCCTGGACAGGACGGGCCCCGAGCAGACCCCGTCTCGGCGTGTTCTCTCCAGAGACTCGTGGTGGAGACTCGCTACTTAAAAATAATCCCCAATCCTGGGCGTTTCCCGCAGGGGCAGCGGGGCGAAGGGCCAGCCTGGCTCTGGGCGCGGGCACAGGTCCCTCACTGATGCCGCACAGGTACAGACCAGACCGCTGTCTGCTCAACGTCACCACCGTTTCGCCCGCACGCAAACCCGACCACAAAAGGCCTATTTCACCGTTTTCACCCTCTTGCTTCCAGAGACTGGTCCCCGGGGGTTTGAAGACAGACGTTCTTAGAACCATCGAAGCAGAGAGACAAGGACTGGGGAGAAAACTGGGGTGTGGGGGGTCCTACGGGAATAAGATCCAAACCGATGCGGGTCTCCCCAGCGCCCGGGGCTGGGCCGACTCAGGGCCCCAGCAGTGCCCTGGGTGTGGGGAGGGGAGGGTGTTGCCAAAAGTGAGGGGGCCACCCCAGTGTCGCCGGAAGCTACCAGGGTGGGAGGGGGGCTCAGTGGTGCGGAAGGGCCGGCACTGCCTTCCCGGTGACCTCGCCCAGACGGATGGAAGACACGGAAATGAATCAGAATTTCGACCCAAGGTCATTTATCGGAAATCAAAGACCGAGGAACCCGCAGGGTCTAAATGGGCTTCGGCCAGAGAAGTAAAACGTAAAAGACCCTCGGTCCTCGCAGCCCCCAGCAAAAGCGATTAAATTGCTTGCCAAAGGGCCGGGGGCCGTCCGGGCGACCCGCCTCGTGGGTTAACCAAGGCGGCGCAGACGCCTGAAACTGGGCAGAGACCGGCATCCTGGGGCCGCCCCGCAGGCCGTGGGAACGGCCCCGCGAGGATCGCAGGCCAGGTGGGGGCAGCATTTCACCGCAGCTCTGCCCGCAGTTCGCGCAGCTGCAGCCAGGGGGTGGAGGTTTTCACTCTGGGCGGGAGAGTTCGAGGAGACCCCCGCGTGGGGGGGTGGGGTGGAGGCCTCACCATGGGCTTGGGCTTTAGAACATGCTCAGGTCTGCACAGTGGGGAGAAGGAGGCAGGCCAGCCACAAGGAGCACCCCCGAGCGAGTTTACACCCGTCCTGGGGAGCGGCGGGTCCCCGAGAAGGGGAGGAGCCAGCCCGCGGGGCCAAGGCCCCTGAGCCTGAAGACTCTCCCTCTGCGATAAGCCCTCGCTGGAGCCTGGGACCCAGTACCCAGGGCCTCAGGCATCAGCGAGGCCGTGGGAGGAGGGGCCTGGGGACCGTGAGAACGCACGGGGTGGGGGCTCCAGGACACCTGTCCCACCTTCTCCCCACAGTGAGGCTGGAGGAAGCGCTCAACAGTGGGACCGGAGTCCCTTCTCCCTGTGAATTCCGAGGGTCCAGAGAAAGGGGAGCGTGCCTTGCTGTGACCCCACCGGGGACCCAGAGCCACCTGCGTCCCCCTCTCTTCCGGACACTGGTCAGGGAGGCCCCCGCGGGAGCCGTCTTCTGAGAAGGACTCATTGCTGGCTGTCCTTCCTCCTCTCCCTCCACCCGCATTCGCCGTGTGTCCAGAGGCCTGGCTACTCGGGGCGCCCCCCGCCTCCGGGACTGACTTTCCCAGCGCGCTGCCCCCTCCAGCTGAGGCGCCTGCGGGGCTCTGGTCGCCCACACACGTGGACAGGCAGCAGCCCGACCCCTGCCCGCCCTGCTGGCGGCCGGCGACCTGGGGGCGGGTGTGTGCAGGCTGCAGGGTCCGAGGTGTGTGCCCTGGGCGCCTGTGCCAGGCCGCACGTGGCTGGAAGGTGAGGCGGGCGTGGGGCTGCCGTCGGGGGCCAGGCCCGGTCCAGGCAGAGCGGTGCCCAGGGAGCAGCCCGCGTGGGATGCAGCGAGGACTCCGGGGGGCACCGGCGGGCCTCCCTGCTGAGGGTCGGTCTCCACGTCCGCCACCTTCCTTCCCCGCCGCCCCCCAGGCAGAGGAGCCGCTTCTGCCACGCCCAGGGTCCTGAGGAGGGGGGACTGGGAGAGGCGGCAGGGCCACAGCGGGGGACTCCCTGGGGGACCAAGGCAGGTCCCACGTGACAGGGTGGGACCCGGGCCTGCCCGGGAGTTGGGGGCCCCTGAAGACAGCCCCCCAGGGCAGGGGTGGGCTCCCTGTCTTCCGTTTTAAAAGGACGAATCCCCCCACACTGGTGCAGGGGACAGCCGCTGACCACAGGGACACGGGGAGGGAGAGGGAGGGCAGGCGGAGTCCCGGGCCTCGGCCTGGGTCTGGCCCGGGCGCCCCTGGGCCCTTGCTGGGTAATGAGACAACATTATAAACAGCAGCAGCAGCTCATTAGCCAGAGGTCAGCCTGTCCTGCAGCTGCGGACTCAGAGAGGCGAGGTGGCAGCGTCCAGCAGCGAGGCCATCTGGCTTGTCACGGTGCCTGTGCCGTTGCTGCCTACGGCCTCCCCGACCCGGCCCTCTGGGGACCCGAGGCTGTGCGCTCGGCCTTGTTAACACATCTGTCCCCAGGAGTCCCCGGGCCCGGTCGGGAGGGGCTGCAGGGCCAGCCAGGGCCTCCCAGTGGCCACCCCGCCCAGCAGCCCATGTGTGGCGCTCTCCTGCAGGGCCGAGGGGCGGCCCGCGGCCCACCCATGGCCCCTCTTCCTCGGGGGCCAGCTGCCCTCACCGGGGCCAGGTCCCCACCGTGGTTGGAGGACAGAGGGCAGGGTTTTCCTAGGACTGCAGAGGCTCCAGCCCCGAAACCCCTCCCCATGCACACACCCAGGCCTCAGCCATTTCCCTGTTAGTGAGGGAGGGGCGCCGGTGTGCCCTCGGGGACCCCACCCTCAGCTGACACAGGCCGCCCCCTTCCTGAGCCCCGGGGTCCAGGGCCCCTCCCAGGCTCAGACTCCCCAGGACTGGACACTGTCACTGCCCAGTCCTACTTGGCTGCTGCCTCAGATAGTGGGGGTTGGAACACGGCTCCTGTTCTCTGATGTGGGGGGGGAGTCCTGCCTGGGCCCAAGGGCGACACCCACTTTAAGAGCCCGGCCAGTCTTCCCCGGGGCTGTCCAGCTCCTGGCTGGGCTCTGCCTGGGCTCCGGCCACTCCCACCAGCCGTCTGCCCACAGCCTCCCCTGCCCTGGGCTGTTCTCGGGACACCCCCACTTCTGCACCCAAGTCTGTGTCCCCTGGGCCCCTGTCCTGCAGGCCTCGGCCGCCCGGGTTTCCGGGAAGAAAAAAGAACTCTCCCACCGTGGCTGAGCCTGTAAGAGTGTGGCCTTCTAGACAGGTGGGCATGTGCCAGCCCCCTGGGGGTGAGTGGGGCTCCGCACACCACCCGGGCTGTGCTTGTGTGCGCATGTGTGTGTGTGCGTGTGCGTGTGTGCGTGCCCCGTGTGTGCCCCGCAGAGTATGGCGGGCGGGGATGCTGGCAACCTTCACCCGGCGGCTGCCGCAGTCGGGACTCAATTTCCTCGTCCGCTCAATGAAGCGGCTGGGCCAGCGACCTCGGGAACCCGCGGGCGCTCCTGTGTTATTATCTTAATTGTGTGCTATCGGCTGTCGGCGCGGCCGGTCACCCTGTGCGGCGTGAGCAGCTTTGTGTATTGATCTCCGCATTACTTCGGGGACTGTCAGAGTGGACCTCCCAAAGTGACTTTCACTGGCTGTGAATCGAGCCACACAGTGTCACTGGAAATTAGTTTAGGTCGGGGACGGCCTTTATGACGACCCCGTGACTTCACAAGGGAAGGGGGTGGGGGTTGAAGGCAGGAGGGGCCACCCCAGGGCCCCCACCCAGCTCCCGGGTCACCGCGGCCCCCTTCTCCTCCTCGCTGGTCCCGTCTGCTCGGGCCGTGAAGGTCGGCGCCAACAAGGGGAGGGACACATGCGTGCGTCCGGCTGTCACCGCAACACAGACCCACCCACTCGCTCTCCTGGGTTTCTTCTCAGACTTGTTCACTAACAAGAACCCCCACGGCCTCACCTCCGAGTGCACGCAGCTCCAGGGCACGGCTGCAACATGGGGACTGGGGGACCCCCATCCGCCCAGGGTCCAGAGACTGTCCTGGTGCTGGAGGCTCCGTGGGCGCAGCAGGGGCCGAGCCCTGGACAGAGCCCACAGGGCTGGTGCGGGGGCCGGGGCCTCCTCATGTCTGCTCGGCAGGCTTCCGGGGACAACATTTCACTTTGTCTTCGGTCCACTCACCTCCCACTCGTTTCTCTGTCCATCCGCCGTCCACCCATCGGTCCCCTCTTGTCTCCGTCTCAGCCACCAGGACCACTCTCCGTATCCTTCCCAGCCTTGCTGGGCCCCCGCTGCTCCCCCGGCCCCGGTCTTCCAGGAGGCCCATCGCCCCGTCCCCTCCGTGAGCACTGCACCGCACCGTCAGTCATTGTCCCCACATTGCGTTGCCTCGAGTATAAATTCTGGGGTCCGAGGCACATACGCCTGGGGCAGAGGCCCCGTAAGCCCGGAGGGTTTGCAGATGCAGAAACGCCCACTTGCTCCTGGGCCAGATTCCAGTCGGGGCCACTTCCCGCAGGAAGGCACCGGGGCCATCACAAGGACCCCCAGACTCCGTGACTCGGTCTCCCCCCAGAGCGACGCGGCGTGGCCCCGCGAGGTGACTGTGAGGGTCAAACGAACGAATGGGCACCAGTCCCTGGAAAACTGGGCCTGCCCCGTGCTGTACGTGATTCGCGCTGGTCTGCCCTGGTCCTCGCCCACCCCCGATGGCTGGTGAGGGGTCCCCTGCTCGCTCTCTGCTTCCGCCCCCACAGCCAGCCCGGGAGGACCATCAGTAACTTCCTCTCTCAGCCAGGGCACTCGGCTGGACTCCTGACTCTCAGGTAAGCTCTTTACTCCCCAGCAGGCCTGGGACCGTGGCTGCATCACGCAGGGTACCCACCCAGAACAGTGTCCCCCACACAGCAGGCACCCAGCACACAGCTGTGACGGGGGTCCGGGGCTCCACCAGACAGGCGTGGCCCCCTCCAGGCCCCGAGCAATGAGCCCCCCCACCACTGCCTTCTTCTGTGTGAGTCTCACTTCCCCAAAACTCACTCGTTGGGGAAGGCAGGCCTGCTCCTTTGCAGGAATAATTTCCTCCTCTGTTTTCATTTCTAAGCGTATAAACTGTGGAAGGAGGCAGGCACCCAGCAGAAGCTCTGGCAACCCCCGCTACGCGATTAAATTATGATTAATAAATTACCAGAATATCGCAGCATCCTAAATGCTCACCTGCGCGGAGCCATTTGAAAGGAGCCGCATGTTCCTGGCTGGACGCCAGTGACCGCCGGGTGGCCCCCGGAGGCGCAGGAGGGGCAGAGGGGGCTGCAGACAGGGGTCCCGCTTTCTTGTTGGGAAAGTGATGTGTGCCTGCAGCTGGGTCCCTATCACCCCGAATCTTCCACTTTCCCTCGCATTTTCCCGGCGCAAACAGACAAGCTCCTGGAGGACAGTTACACCCGACGCCGCTGCGCAACGGCGTGTTTTAATGGAGCGGGGCCTTGTCTGTGTTTTCCCCCCACCCAGGGCATCAGGGGGTCCGAGGGCACTCACAGCAGGGGCCTCTCTCAGCGGCGGCAGGCGGGCCGTCCCCACTAAATCCAAAGCAAGCAAGCAGAAAGAAAAATAATAATAAACATAAGGGTAGAGATGATAGAAAGATCACTAAAATCGACAGAATTGTAGCTGTTATCGATCACGACAGACTAGAGAAGACTCATCACAAAAATCGGGAATGGAAGGCGGCGTCACTGCTGACGGTGAAGAAATGAGCGGATTTTGACGGCGCACCGTCAATAACTCCACGCAGAACACTCAGGTGACTCGGGCAAGACAGACGCAGGCCCCGAAAAGGCACCAACTAATCCCACTCCTTCAGGAGGAAACACGAATCCGGAACAGACCGAGAAGAAATAAAGCGGTTGACTTAATAATAAAAATCTCCACCCTGAGCAAGCTGCCGCGGCGGTGCTGTCCGTACCAGGATCCCAGTGGGGTTTGTGCAGAAAGAGAAAATCTGTTGTAAAATTCATCTATCTTAAGGGACCCCAAGTAGCAAAGACAGTCTTATGAATAAGACTAAAACTGGGAGACTCGCACCTCCGATTTCGGAACTCAATGCGAAGCGACTGCAATGGTCTCTGGCATGCCGTGTGTGGGGTTGGCGCTCGGCCGGCCCGGGGACCCAATGCACAGCAGGGGGAGCCCACTCGCAGTTGGAGGATTTCGGCCCGAGCGCCGCATGGCTCAGTGGGAGAGTGGTCTCGTCAGCAGAGGCTGCTGAGAAAACTGAGTGTCGACACGGACCCTCGCCTTACACCCTGGACAAAAATTAACTCGAGTGGATCGAAGTGTGATGTCAAAGTCTGAAACGCGTAGGACAGAACGTAGGGGAAACCTTCACGACTCGGGATTGGTGGGGCTTCTCCCTCCGGACACCGAAGGAACCGGCAGCAGCAGAAGTAAAGGCAGGTCAGGTTTGCTACGATGTCTGCCACGGGCACATCGGAGAATGGACGCGGGGCGACCTGTGGGACGAGAGAGGACATTCGCACATCGCGTCTCTGGTGGGAGTTGACGTCTGGAATGTATAACGACGTCCTGCAACTCAGCGGCAGCAGAAAACCACAGGACTCAATTGAAAACGGACAACGGACTTGAACAGACCTCTCTCCAAAGTCGCCACGCAAATGCCAACAAGAAAGACCGCACATCACTGAACAACGAGGAAAATGCGAGCCCGGACCTCAGGGCAACGCTGCCTCACAGGAATCGGGGCGGCAGACGGGAGGAGAGAGGGAGAGGGAGGGCGGGGGAGGAACAGGCGCGGGCGGGACGCGGGGACCCCCGTGCGCTGTCGGCGGGGCTGCCGCCGCTGCGAGAAGTGGGAACACAGGGCAGTCCCTCAGAAGCCGAAACCGGGGTCACCGTAGGGCCCAGCAGAGCCCCCATCACTGCCCCAGGAGCAGGAGGACCGCAGAATATGCCCGAGCGCCCCGCCCACCGCAGCATCGCTCTCGGCCCCTGGGGGAGGGAGCCCGAGCACACACGGGAGCCGCCTGGCCTGGCCTGGCCCGCGGAGGACCTGCGTCCGGCGGTCAGCGAGGGGAGTGAACCTGACACCGCCACACCCGGGCTCCCCGGGCACCGCGGCACCGTCCACCGTCCCCTCCGGGCGCGGCGCCCGCACGTCACGGCCTGCACTCAGCTGCAGAAACTCAGGGGACGAATTTCACGGTGTCTGCTCCCTCCTGTTCTTCAGGTTGGTGACCACGGTCTTTCTGACGTGAGCCCTCCCGTCACGAATGGAGAATCGTGGTCGTTCCGCCTCGGAGGGGGGACGCCGTCCGATCCGGGAGGAGTCTCCTGCAAACCGCAGCCGAAGCCCGGACAACTGTGCGTGGACGTTCTCACACGGGGACACCCCTCAGGGTCAGGGCCAGCCGAGATGGCCCCCGAGATCTGCCGTGAATTCAGAGACACCTTCGCTCAGCAACGGGGCTGAGTCCCTCCTGGGGCCACAGGTCCCGGGTCCCCGAGTCCCCGGCAGCGGCCAGGGCACGGACGGCCGCACTCACGTCCGGACCAGAATGGCCGTGGACGCCGTCCCCAAATTAGCTCATTTTCACCGAGATGCTGAGCGGACGAGAGCCCCACTGCCGCGTCGGCTCCGGAACAGCTGCCTGCCGGCCATCGCTCCTGCGCGAGCGTTTTTGTCCAGATCCGGTCACACAGCTGCTGGGCCATCACGAGAGAGTGCAGCTCAGACGTGGTCTGCACCTCACATCCCACAGGGAAAACTAAGTGAGACGCTGGATGCCGCCCATCTCTCCACAGCCCCGCGGCGGGCTCTGGGCCCTGCAGATTCCTTACCAGCGGCACACGGGGCGGCCCAGGGGCCATGCGCCGTCACAGCAGGCCCACGCGCGCATCGGTCATCGCCCCTGCCAGGCCCACGTGCGAGGCTCGCGGGGTGTGGCGGAGGCTGGTTCCCCCTTCTCTGCAATGACGTCGGCATTTTCACGGCGTTTCGGTTCAGGGTGCGTGTTACCGCCGCTCCCCGTGTGCCCGCGGCGGTAAACCGGACTGTCAGACCCGTCACGGAAGGAACACGGCCCGGCCGTCTCTGTGGCACCAGCGAACAGTGGTCCCTCTGCCTCTCGCAGTTGGCGGACCCTGCGCTTCTGAAATGGACGGAAAGCCCTGCGTTCGAAACACGCTGCTTCCCAACTGGAACGCGACGGCCGGTGCGTTCGCAGTCCCTGGCCGAGGCGTCTCAGACCAGGCAGCGCTGCTCTGGGCGTGGGGCCCACCGACCGGCCGTGTCCCCAGCGAGGACCTGGGGCAGCCAGAGGGGCAGGGGACGCTCGGAAAGAACAACGGTGCCGAGGTGGCCTTGGGTGGCCTGCAGAGCAGCGCGAGGACCCCTGGACACGGGCTGGACCGGCCGACCGAGGGGTGTCCCGAATGCGCCTCGGGGGGCGGGCTGGGTCCTGGCCGCCCGGTGAAGACCCCCTGCTAAACCTGATGCAGAGTTTCTGAAGGAGAGGAGACAGTCACTTCCAGCGGAGAAATACAGATTCTAATAAAAACAGCCACAGGTGTTGTGATTCCCACGGTGAAGAGGCGGGTTCTCGGCCAAAGTCTCCTTCCCATAAACCTGGCCTCAGCCCGCCCCGCACCCAGCTGCCGCGGCCCCCACCCGTCCGGTGGCTCCGTCATAAACCTGCCGCCTGGACCGGAACAGGAGCCTGTGCGGGAAAAGCTGCTGTGGGGCCTGAGCCAGCTCCTCCCTGCCTCCCACCCCCTCCAGTGCCAGAGTCGGGGGTTGCGGGCCTCCGCCTTCCGTCCCCATGGCCCTGAGGGTCCTGATGACCCGCAGGACACAGCCCAGCATCCGTGGACAGGTCCTTTCTCTGCTCTTCCTCTGCTCGGCTAAGAGGAGGGACGAGATGGTCCGCGAACCACCCGGTGGCCCACGGGGACTGGTACAGGTGAGCAACTCCTGCCACGTCCCCCTGCATGGGTCTGCGGGGGGCCCGGGATCAGCACCCCCAGCCCGGGGCCGTCCCCAGCGGGGATTTGTCTCAGTTCTGGCAGCTGGAGGTTCAAAACCAAGGTGTCGGGTGGTAAGGCGGCTGTGTCTGGTGAGAGCCCTGCCCGGGGCGGGGGGTGCCAGGCGGTGCCCAGCTGCGGAGCGTTCACCTGGCCCCTCGCCACGCCCGCCGCAGCGGAACGACTCCTTGCGAGGCTGCAAATCCTGCCCGGCCGGGGCCGCACCTTCGCGGCCTCACTTAACCCCAGTCACTCCCGCAGAGCCCCATCTCCGGCCACGTCTCCCTGGGGATTAGGGCCTCAGCACAGGGATTTTGGGGGGCGATATCGATCGCTCCGAAGCTTTGTGAGAAAGGCCCACGGACAGCAGAGACCGGGAGGCACCGTGAGGGCTCAGACTGGAGGGGAAGGATGGGGCAGTGGGCAGTGGGCAGCGACGGCCTCGGGAACAGGGACCTAGGAGGACAGTCACAGGAGCACCGAGCGGCCAAGCCAACCTAAGCAAAGGCAAGGACCGGCGGTGCTTCTGGGGACGAGTGTCAGAGCTCGAAGGGCCGCTGGCCCTGTCCGCAGTCCTCTGGACACCGCGCCCCCTTGCGAGCTGCGGAAGGTGGCGCCAGGGTCAGCACTGGGGAGGCTGGACCTGAGTGGCCGGGAGAGAAAGGGCCAGCCCCTCCCTGTGGCAGCAAGCACGGGGGACACAAAGCTGTCCCCCTGTGACATGGCCGTTCAGTCACGTCCTGCATGAAGGGACAAAGGTCCCCCCCAAACCTAAGAACCCACCGATGCTTGGGGTTTGTTATAATTTTATGGCTAATAGATCATGTCACACACGAGAAGAATTCATAATATGGAGATGAAGAAAAACAATTTATTAATGTTAATAAATCCTCCAATAAAACCTCCAGGAGGGCCCATAGTGATAAATTGAATAATTATGAGCATAATTATGACTAACTAGAAGTATAATTTCATGCTAATGCAATAATAATGACATAAAAGTGTAGATCATGAATTTTAACTGCTTAGTTATTTCACATTTCCACCAGAATGGACGGAAAACAACCCGCCTGCAATCCAACCGGGTTGTGGTTGACGGAGAAAGGAGAGGCGCTCGGTTCAGACGCGGGTTGGATGGCCTCTCCCGGCTGCGGGGAAGCCGCGCGGATGAGGAGCCTGCAGGTGCCGAACTCAGGAAGCAGCGCTCGGCGCCCCCTCTCCCGAGTCAGAAAGACCCGGAGGAGCCCCTCCTGCCCCCGCCCTGCGGAGGGAGGGGTCCCTCGCAGCGAGGGGAAGGTGGAGAATTTGCACGCAAGTCGGCATTTTATGGTGACAAATGTTTCAGGAAGGATGAGCGCTCACACACAGACAGTGGCTCCGCTCAGCCACCGGTAGTTGGGGGGGCGGGGCAAGGTCAAGTGCGAGGGAACCAGGCCTCTGAGCCGCAGGACGCCGAGCACACTCAGACGCTGGCCCTCGAGGGAGGTGGCCCTCCGTCTGGACTCAGGGCAATACGGCGCCAGGTCTGGCCGGTAAAGACCCAAGGAGCTGTCCCCGTGCCAGGTGAGAGCCCGGCGGACGGCCCGAGGCCAGGACCAGGGCGACGGCCCCCCACCCTGTAGTGTGTGCGTGTGACCTGGCCCCACCACCCTCGTGGGCCGGTCTGGGCTCTCGGCCACCCTGGCAGACACACTGTGTCCCCTGACAGCCGGGCATCCCTCACACTCCAGCCTGACACCCACTGTCTTCCCCAGGAAAGGTGCTGCGTGAATGACTGTTCTGTCTGTTTTCCGCCAGTGTCCTCGGGCTCTGAGGGTCCCTCACGCGTCCTGCTCGTGGGCCCTTCTCTGAGCTGGCGCCGCCTGAGCGCCTCCCCCGTCTTGGCCCGTCCCCTCAGCCCGAGGGTCTTCTTTTGAAACCAGAAGGTCCTTAAGTTTGACTACATCTAATTGATCGAACTTTTGCTTTGGGTTCACTTTCGGGAGCACGTCCCTGAACTGCTTGCCCCACCCAAGTCAAAAAGACTTTTTCCTGCGTGAACTGCCAAAGGTTTAGAGTTCGAGCTTCACGTTTAGGGCTGGAAACCCATTTTGAATTAACGTTTGCAGGTGGTGAGAGAAGCGGTTCAAGTTTTTTGCATGGGCAGATCTGAATGTTGGGCGCCATATGGTAAAAGATGCCCTTTATTTACTGAATTCTCCTGCCGCGTGGCCGCCGGCGGCTGTCTGCCCACACGGGGTCTGTTCCTGGGCCCCCTCGCCTGCTCCGTGCACCCATTTATCTGTTTGCAAACCAGTTCCCGCATCCTGGTGGCTGAGTCTTTGTCCCCCATGAAGCAGGGTGGCGGGGGCCCTCCAGCTCTGCCCTTCTGTTCCAAGTTGCTTGGTCGTTCCAGGCTCTGCATTTGCGAGTGGATTTCAGAATCAGTTTGTTCATTTCTGCAAAAACACTGGAAGAGGTTTTGATCGGCTTGTGTCGACCAATTTAGGGAGACTGGGTGTCCCAACAGCCTGGGGTCCTGGGGCCCCGGGGCCATGGCCTCCCCGCTCACTCCGTTCTCTCCGGAGCCCTGAGCTATAGGGGGCGCTCTGCCCCAAGGGGCTGTCCAGCGTCAGGACTCTGCCTGAGGGTGGCGCAGTCACTTGCGGACTGCTTGCCCCCAGTGGGTAAAGATGCCCTGACTTCAGAGCAGCACGGTGACCCATGACCCGCAGTGGTGCTGAGCTCACGCACTCCAGGAGCTTCTACACAGACTGCACCGGGTTTTCCGAGTGTCCTCTCACGCCAACTCCTGCGTGAAGACGGTTCTACTTCTTTCTGTGACACCGGGACAGAGAGCCCCTCAGGGCCGTCTGTGCGAATTCTGCCCAGGACCCGGGCCTCGGCTTATCGGGGGCTGGGTTTTGCTTCGGGCTTTTTAAATACATTTTTCATCTCTTGGGACTACTGTAGGGGTTGCCTTTCAGATGGCTGCTGTGGTCAGTTACGTTAACTGAATTTTCAGGTGTTTAAAGAACCTTACGTTCCTGAGATAAGTCCTGGGGCCGGTGATGTACTTCCTTTTTTGTGTGTGTGTGTGTTCTTGAATTCTATTTGCTAAAATTTTGCTAAGAACTTTTGCGTGTATACTCCTACGAGACGTTAGTCCTCAGCTCTCCCGTGATGCTTCTGCTTGTCTGGCGTTTCTGCACCTGGGTCCCACTGACTCTACCGGTGACTCAGCACCTCCTGCCTCCCACGGTGGAGGGGGCGCCCCCTCCTGCCTGGGAGGGGGACCTGCACCAGCAGCGTCTTTGGTTTCCGCTTCTGTTTTGGTTTTTTTTTTTTTTTTAGTGTGTAGGAGATTCGGCCATTTTTTTAAATCTTTCTAAAAAAGATCTTGGGGGGGAGTTCCTTTTCAAAAAACATATACTATATTGATTGTGCTACGACAGTTGTCCCATTTTCCCCCTTTATTCCCCTCTGCCCTGCACCCCCTCACACCCACACTCCCCCCCTTTAGTTCATGTCCATGGTCGTACATGTAAGTTCTTTGGCTTCTCCACTTCCCACACTATTCTTACCCTCCCCCTGTCTATTTTCTACCTACCACTTATGCTGCTTATTCTCTCTACCTTCTCCCCCCTTCTCCTCCCTCCCCCAATGTGCTGATAACCCTCCGTGTGGTCTCCATTTCTATGATTCTCTTCCTGTTCTAGTTTTTTCACTGAGGTTATTTTTGTTTTTGTTTTTCAGTTTCAGCTGTTGATAGTTCTGGGTTTGTTGTCCTTTCACTGTTCATAGTTTTGATCTTCTTTTTTTTTTTAATAAGTCCCTTTAACATTTCAGGTAATAAGGGCTTGGTGATGATGAACTCCTTGAATTCGATCTTATCTGAGAAGCACTTTATCAGCCCTTTCATTCTAAATGAAAGCTTTGCTGGATAGAGCAATCTTGGATGGAGGTCCTTACCTTTCATTGACTTGGAATACTTCTTTCCAGCCCCTTCTTGCCTGTAAGGTCTCTTTTGAGAAATCAGCTGACAGTCTGATGGGAACTCCTGTGTAGGTGACTGTCCCCTTATTTCTTGCTGCTTCTAGAATTCTCTCCTTCTCTTTCATCTTGGCTAATGTAATGATGATGTGCCTTGGTGTGTGTTTCCTTGGGTCCAACTTCTTTGGGACTCTCTGAGCTTCCTGGATTTCCTGGAAGTCTATTTCCTTTGCCAGATTCGGGAAGTTCTCCTGTATTATTTTTTCAATAAGCTTTCCATTCCTTGCTCTTCTTCTTCTCATTCTGGTACCCCTACGATTTGGATATTGGAACATTTAGAGTTGTCCCGGAGGTTCCTCAGCCTCTCCTCATTTTTTTGAATTCTTGTTTCTTCATTCTGTTCTGGCTGAATGTTTATTTCTTCCTTCTGCTCCAAACCGTTGATTTGAGTCCAGTTTCCTTCCCATCACTATTGGTTCCCTGCGCATTTTCCTTTATATCACTTAGCATAGCCTTCACTCTTTCCTATATTTTGCGACCATACTCAACCAGTTCTGTGAGCATCCTGATCACCAGTGTTTTGAACTCTGCATCTGATAGGTTGGCTATCCCTTCATTGTTGAGTTGTATTTTTTCTGGAGCTTTGATCTGTTCTCTCATTTGGACCATTTTTTTGTGTGTGTTGGCACACCTGTTACGTAGCAAGGGGCGGAGCTTTAGGGCGGGGCAACCCACGTCACTGCTTTGTGACGCTTGTGTGTGGGAGAGGGTCCGAGAGGGAACGGTGAGGCTTGCTCAGCTCTCCCCCACTTTCCGTCACTTCCCCCACTTCCCGTAAGTGGATTGTGCCCTTTCTGGTGCTGATTCCTGGGTGGGTGGGCTTGTAGACGTTCTAGGACCCTGAGGGTCTCTCCAACGAACTCTCCTGTGAGGCTGGGAGTTTCCCCCACCACCATCACAACCCCCCCAGGTGTTTTCAGTCAGCGGTTGGAGGCTTTATTTCCCTCCACTGGAGCCCTGGGTTGTGGGTCTGTCTCGCTCCCCAGTTGCTCCTCCCGGTTTATCTGCGTGTGAACGCAGGGCCGCCCGCTCTGCTAGCTGCCACCTCGCCTGGAGTCCTCTCGCCCCGCTGCCCATCTCCGCCCCTCCTGCCATCAGGATGAGTGTTTCTTCTTTGACTCCTTGGTTGCTGGACTTCCATACATTTTGGTTTTCTGGCGGTTTCTGGTTGGTTTTGGTTTGTAAATGTGTTTTTTTATTTTAAATTTAAATTTTTAGATGTTGTTGTCCTTCTTTTGTTTGTGCCAGGAGGCACAGTGTAGCCGCAATTTTGGGTTTGTTGGTTTTCTCTGTCCTGTCCCTCCCACCCCGCAGGGGCTTCCCCTCCCTGCTTCTGGCCTGTTTTCTTCTACCTGCGTCGGGGGTCACTGAGCTTACGTTCGGTTCCTGAAGGTCACGGGTGAAGAGCTTTCTTTTCTCTCTGACACGGAGGTGCCCTGCCCTATGTCCCCAAGAACAACAGCGGAGTCTCACCCACTGTGTTTTAACCTTCTTTCAACCCAAAATGTTTTCTGAACTTTTCCCCTTATTTTTTCCTTGACCTATGGGTTCCATAAAAATGTATTGTTTATTCCCCAAATATTGGGGATTTTTCAAAGACCTTTCTCTAATTGATTCCTAATGCAATTCCACTGTATTCAGAAAGAGCCTCCATACACCTGAAGTCCCTTTAAATATATTGTGACTTTTTACGAACCACAGCCTGGCAACGTCTTTGCTCTGAAAGGCTCTTTGGTACCAGTGTGGCCACGGGCACATCGGGGCTGGCACAGGTGTGCCGGGTCACTCCCTCCTGGGAGCTGGTCTGTGGAAAACGAACTTCCAATACACTGCGCGTGTTTGCATCCTGCTTCGCTGGCTGGCTGCCCATTCTCCCCACTTCCCTGGGCCGGGAAAACCGTTTATATTTAATTCGGATGTTGCTAGTGTTCATACCTCGAGTCCTGCAAACCTGTGTCTGTCTGTCTGTGCTGTGTGGCTCGCGTTCTCCTTCACTGCCCGTCTGACAAGTTAACGGGCCACTTCCGTGCCTCCGCAGTGTCTCCCACCCCCCCATGGGCCTTTGTTCTTCTGTCCACAGTTGCTTCGGGCTCTGGGCTCTGCATCCTCACCTGGCTGGTGGGCCTTCGGCGACACCCCACCCGGGAACCCTTCCACACGCTGCCACCGCCCCGTGGGCTGTGGCCACAGAGGTTACCTTCCACGGTTGCCAACAGGCCACGTGTGATGGGATCAGCAACTTTACGCCGACAAATTAATTCAGCCACAACTGAACTCAAATGAGCCAGTGAGGGACTTTCAGGAGAAGCAGGCGAGACACACGGGTCTGTGTGTCAGGGAGCGTGAAGCTGCTTCTGCACGTGGACCCAGGAGGCCCCCCTCCCCTGCGGCTCCAGACTCGCTGCCAGAAATGGGCTGCAAACCGGGAGCTCAAAGAGAAACACGTGGCCAGTCCGAATGAGCCCATCCTGCCCTCGGCCCCCGCAGGCTTCTAGCCGAAAGCGGAGTGGGGCGGGGGGGGGCCGCTGGCCATGCTCCCGAGCTCAGAGAAGTGGGGCAGAGGCCAGAGCCCCTCGACGGCCTCCCGCTCACGGGGGGTCTGGGCCACGGGCGTCCCAGCTGCGGCCCAAGAAAGATTAAGCAGCTACGGGTTCAGGGGAGGCCTGGGGGATAAACACACAGCAAAGCCACTGCGCCCGGTCACACTGCGGCTGGGCGGGCGCTCACGCCGCCGAGCATGCGCATCAGCAGGAGCAAAGGCCGGCCCCGGGCACCGCAGCCGACCTGAAGGCTCTGTCCACCTTCTCGCTCTGCAAATGCCTTCCCGTCTGTGCCACGCCCCTCTGGCAGATCTTGGTGCCCACCCGCCGTCCACGGATCCAGGCTCACTCCGAGGGCGTCGCCATGAAAACAAGATAAAGAGGAACCTGCAGCTCTCACGGTGCTCGTTCCCAGACAGACACGGTGTGTTGTTTGTGGGGGCCCCCACCAGCCAGAGAGGCGTTGCCGGGGAGACGCAGTGTTTCCCGCGAGCGCGTCAGCCCCGGGGCGTGCGAGCCAGTTCCGGTGGACCGTGGCGGCCCCGTGTGACCTGGGGCTGGTGGCAGGCAGCCATGTCATCAGACGGGACGGCCGCTGCGTCCCCCATCGTGAGGTGGTGAAATGGGAGCCTGGGGGTCAGCAACAGGCACAGGGCACCCAGGGGACTGCGTTCCACACGTGCGCATGTCTGCGAGGCCGCACCTCGGCAGGGTGGGGGCCAGAGACGGAGGGAGGGGAGGGAAAGAGCTGGGGTTAAACACAAGCTTTTCTTCTGGATTTAAAGGAAACATCCATCCTCTCCTTTCAGAACCCAGGGGGGCCTCAAGGGCTCAGCCTCTCCTGGGGTCCTCTGTGGGGCGCACCCCCACATCCCGTGTCCTTGGACGTTCAGAGGGCTCAGGCCTGGGTGGACGAGGCAGGGAGTGAGTGTGGGGGGTGGGGGGCGGCCCTGGGCTGATGGCTGCCACAGATCCCCACCTAAGGCCCCTCCCGGTCACAGCGGCCACCGCCGGGAGCTTCCGCGTCCCTTGTGGGAAGTGCCAACTCTGTCCACGTCCCCTCAGACGGACCCTTTGGTGAGCTCTGCACAGCCACCAGCTCCCTGTGGCCCCGTCTGCTCAGAGCTCGCCTGTGGGACCTCATGAGGGGGCTTTGGATCCCCTGGGGGCGGGGGGGACGCTCCTTGGTCTGCCCTCTCTTCTCACGAGCCCCACCCCACAGCCTCCCAGTCTGTGCCCTCGGGGGACGCCCAGGTGACCCGTTAACACAGGCTTCAAGGGACTTCTCTGCCTGAGCAGGGAAGGGCCACGGGGCATCCAGCGGATGCTGAAAACTGGCCACAGGCAACACCAATCCCTGTCTTTGAAAACAGACAGGAGGGCGGAGGGGGCCTTCCTCAGCCCAACAGGCCGTGCTCTCCTGCACAGCAAGGACTTCCAGACTGTCCCCAACGACCGTGTGCCACACCCCCAGGCCGACCAGGGCGGTGACAGACCAGGTCAACCCTCTCACGGGCCCAAGTGCCCCATTGGACACAAGAGAGCCGGTTTCTCGTCCGATGGCCTGAAAATGTGTCGGTATGGATACCCTGACCCCGTGGCCATGGGCCACCTGTCTCTCTCTCTGACATCTCCAAAAGAGACTTCATCTGCTCCCATTTAATTACTTTCCAGAAACGATCCGTTTTCTATGAAAATGTGTGTGGAGCTCATCTCATCTGGAAATCATTACTGTGTCGTGAAGAATTCCACGTGTCCCGGCTCTCTGGGAATGAAACTAGCCTGGAGTCTGATCTCCGGCAAAGGGCCGAGGGCAGGACACTCCACCACCGCCCCCGTCAGGGGCAGCGTCTGGTCTGCTTGGGGAAACTGGGGGGCACAGCCCACGGCCCGCGGAGGTCTAAGGCTGCAGAGAGCTCGGGGACTGTGCCCGGAAGGCCTCCCGTGGACGTGGGGACACTGAGGTGCCCAGTAGCCCAGCCCCGAGGCCCCGAACTCCGGCCCCACGTGGCAGGCGATGCTGCCTCACCTGCTCCGCTCTCCGCCCTGCACACAGAGACCTTCGGCCAGACGTTCCGGGGACAGATGTGAGCACCCCCTGAGCACCAGGCACCGGGCTGGGTGCCCTGGCTACACCGAGGACAGATGGTCAGATTTTCTCTCCTCTTGCTCAGGGCCAGCATCCTAGAATGACCTAAATGTCCCTGAGAATCGTCGAGGTCTTCCATAGACCTGCCAGTTCACCGCGCATAATCCCACGTCACTCCACATGCCGCTGACGTGTCCATTGGCAGCAGCCGGTCTCGCAGTGGAAGACGGAGGGAGCCAAACGCCTTAACAAGGGCACTTCTCCGGAGCCACCTCCTGGGACGCAGAGCGGAGCCCCCGTGAGAACAGAGCCAGCCTCCACTAACAACTCACTCCATAAAGACAGTGTCAGGCTTAATCAGGGCTGAAGCGCGGGTGTTAAATCAAACGCGCAGAAAACGTCCCTGAGCCCCCGGTGCGGCTCCGGAGAAACCGCCGGGGTTCGGGAGACAGCCGGGCACAAAGTGACGTTAACGAGAATTGATGACGGCCCCTGAAACGCCCCGGCTCAATTACCGCCCGCTGGTTACACAGACAGACCCGTGTCCCCGCCGGCCGCCCCCTCCTCCCCCGCTGTCGGCCATCTGCCGGCTGGGACTTGGCAGGGAGCAGACAGGAGCCATTCCCACGTCCCCGGCCTCGCCTGGAGCAGGTGGGACTCGGGAGGTGCTGTCGCTGAAAGCTGGAGACATTCATTCATTCACTCACTCACTCACTCATTCATTCACTCATTCACTCACTCATTCATTCACTCATTCACTCAGTCACTCATTCACTCACTCATTCACTCACTCATTCGTTCATTCACTTATTCATTCACTCATTCATTCACTCATTCATTCGTTCATTCACTTATTCCTTCACTCACTCACTCATTCACTCACTCACTCATTCACTCACTCATTCACTCATTCATTCACTCACTCATTCATTCACTCACTCACTCATTCACTCACTCACTCATTCACTCACTCACTCATTCACTCTCACTCATTCATTCATTCACTCACTCATTCACTCACTCACTCATTCTCTCACTCATTCATTCATTCACTCACTCATTCACTCACTCGGTCAGAAGACACTGTCATGGACAGAAATGTCATCTGCAAAGGCAGGACAGGAAGAGGGGACAGCCTTGGAGCAGGAGGGCAGTTCAGCTGCGGGTCGTCCGGGTGGGAGTGGGGCCCGGGGCAGAGGCTGCACACGCTCCGATGGAGGGCCTCTCTCTCTCCAGCTCAGTGTCTTCGTTTGTTGACTTCTTCACACCTGTCACCGTCATGCTATTTTGACATTTGTTTATTTATGTCCACGCCCGACCCCACCCCCACTGCCCCGTGGGACACCCGCTCCGCCCAGGTGGGACACTGGGGCTGCCACGGGGGTGAGGGCCCGGCGAGGGCGGCCTGCCGGCGAGGGTGTGGATGGGGGCCCCGCCCATGCTTCTGTTCAAGTCTTTTCCCTCCTTCCGAGTCTTCAGGGCCCTTAAACCTGCGCAGCAATAAACCTGTCTGGCCATTCGGCAGGTCATTTCTTATTTACCTGCGAGTCGAGTTATCTTAGGGATCTTTATATATTTTCATTTGCTGTGCCAGAACCCAATTTCCCAGAAATATGTGCTGTTTCCGCCTCGATTCCGTTCTCAGTGGCTACTCCCACAGCCGTGGGCCCACGGTCACACCCCTTTCCCGACCTCCGTGTTTGCGTAAAAGTCAGGGGTCCTTTGGGATTCACTCAGGAACACAGGGCCAGCAGGGTCGACCTTTCCTGTCTAACTGTGTCCACTGTCAGGTCACCTGTCTGGTGTCCCCCAAAGCCTGTGGGGCACGGCCTGTCCTGTGAGTGAGGGTCCTCACACCTCGGCACCTTTCCCCTGGGGGGGGCCTGTGGCCGTTTTCTCTGGGGAATCCCAGCTGCAGGACGGCCGTCCTCTGGGGCCCCGTGGGGCACCTGGGGGCACCAATCTCTGGACCAGAGCACAGGCGGCAGCATGTCCCCTCGCTGAGCACAGTTGTGGGGACCCAAGGGCCAGCTCCCTGGTGGCTTCCAAAGGGGCATTTCCTCTTCGGACAAGTCACACCGACCACCGGAAGCGCCAGAGCCACCCCGACGTCAGAAAGCCTGTTGTCTGTCCCTCACGGAGACCTCACGGCCACAGGAAGACGCTTCCCCGAGCACCGGGGGGGTCCCTGAGCTCCTGGGGGGGTCCCTGAGTGTGGAGTGGAGGGGCGACCCTCACCCCCTGCTGCTCTCTTTGCTAATCAGACCCAAACTTCCACGTACCCGTGTAACAGATTTCAACAACTTCTGTTTTCTAGGCTCCGGCTTGTTTTTACGGTGACTTGTCACCATCTCATTCCAAGAGGGCTGAGAACTCTGCGGCATGGGCCCTGGAAGTGAGTTTTGCCGTTTTTGGAACAAGCTGGGTGGCAGTCTCCCTGCAGACTCACACCGGCTCTGCAGGGAGGTTCCGGAAGATCCCACGGGTGCAGGGTGACCAAGCCCCCGCTGGACACAGCCTCTGGCCTGCAGGGCTTCCGAGAGGGCCCTGGGGTTGTCCAGCGGCCAAAGGGTGCAGGGACCTTTGCCCGAACCACAGGACACGTGCGGAAGGCTGGACGTGGCCCCAACGGGTCCTTGTCCCCGACGTGTCCTGGCCAGGCTCTCCTGCCTGCTGTCTCTGCGCCTGTCGTTGCCGGGGGCTTGCAGACATTCAGGGGGCCTCCTAGTTAGGAGGAGCGGAGGTAGGGCCCTGTCCCACCCGCAGGGTGGTCTCCCACTAAAATAAATCCTAGGGGAATGCTAAACATTTCTGAAGGGGCAAATGTGGGGACACTGTGTGGACACCTGTCTCACAGATTCACTGTTGAACCACTGGGCGTGTGTCACAGGAGAATTATGGGAGCGTCGCAAGTCAGGAAGACCCACCAGACGCGTCTGTCACCCCGCGGCCACACGGGGTTCAGCAAACCTTCCAGATTGGGCCCTGCCCATAACCAGGAAACTGAGTTAGCGAGAGTCACGCCCACCTGGCCAGCTGTGGGCGGGGCGGGGCCACACCCTCGGGGGCGGGCCCAATGGGAGGGGCTGGGGCGGAGCTCCAGGGCCAGCACAGAGGCCTCAGGAAGCCCAGGTCGCTTGAGAGTCCTCATCGCTTTCACGCCTGGCCTAGTGCTGGCACCAGAGAAACTCGTCTCCGGCAGGGACCAGGGCTTCCCGGACCAGCTGTGTGGAGGCGCCCTCGGCATCCGGGCCCCGGGGCTCAGCCAGGGTGCTCGCCTCCCTGGGACACAGGACGCCGGGCCCTCGGGCACACACACCCGGCAGCCATCCTCCAGTCTCAGGGCCGGCAGGGCCCATGTGAGGCCAGGACTCCGGTCACTCCCCGAGCCCAGTCCCCCCCACCTGCAGGAGGAAGCTTCCTCCCCACCTGCCCTGTTTGTGACCTTGAGGTTGGTCCTCCGTCTGCTCAAACTCAGGCGGGGCTGTCACTGCAGGCTCGTCCTTATTGACAAATTATTGACACCGGCTCGCAGCTGCGGTGAGCAGCTTTCGGACCTGTCAGCGGCACACTGGGCTACAGCTGGGGACCCTTGGGAGGGATGACATCTCGGCTCCTCTGCCAGCGCTCGCGTCCTGTCTCAGTGCAGGAAGCCACCTCCGTTCTTGGTCTCCGCCCTCAAACTCCTTCCTTCCTTGAAGGGTTTCCTGTGGTCTCAGCCCAGTGTATTTTAATACCTGCATCATTTATTGAACACTCACGTCCCATATAAGTACTCGACTTGGGCAGACGTTCTGGTCCCAGGTCTGACAGGTCTCGTGGACGTGCACCGGTCACACAGGTTGCCGGGATGGTGGGCTGCAAACACCCCGGAGCCCCCACGGTTTTCTGTGAGGGGTGCTTGCCCTCACACTGACCGTCTACAAGCAGCTGCATGTAAGCTGGTCCAGGCTGGCCTGTCAGGCAGCTCAGCGGACAAGCCCACACCTGGGTGGCCCACGAGGGTGGATGCCAGCGGCCAGGCAGAAGGGACGGAGCCGTCGGGGGCTCCAGGGCCAGGCCGAGAGAGCCCTGGCCCCCTGCCTGCCGATGAACGCCGGCTGCAGCCCCACAGCCCCGCAGTCCCACCCGAGTGCTCTGGGACAGGGCCACGCGTCCCATACGTGGCAGCAGGAAGGTTACACAGTCGCTGAGGGGCAACGGCGTGGCCGTGGATTCAGCGCATTCCCACACCAGGAGAATCAGCTTCTGCCCCTGCACGAGGGAGCTGGTGCTTAGGCCTCAGCTGTGTGCAGATTCGGGCCTTAGCTGCTGACACAGGTGAGCGCCCGAGGTTGGCACCTGGCCGAAACCTGCAAGGTGCAAAGCCCGCCTGCGTCTTCATCCTCACGAGGCCGCACTCAGAACACAGGTGGCTTGAAACCAAACCTCTAGGAAAACTCGAAATCCCCGTGCAGGTGTGAAACTCCCGCAGCTGTCAGCGTTGATCAAACACACCTGCTCTCCGACACCCATAACAATAACACCCGAGACTTATTAATAGTCGCCTGCATACCAGGATCCTCAAAATCAGAGAGGGGTTCCAGCCCGATTGGGGGAGTTGGCTCAAAATCAATGATCACACGGGAGGATGTCCCAGCAGACTGAGCCGGGCGCCAGTACTCTCGGTTCTCAGCAGGACAGCACCCCGCTCTCGGCCCCCGCCCCTGCCGGTCAGACGTGGCCACTCCAGCAATTAGGCCGAGGACGACACTGTCCCATGGCCGACGGCTTGGTGTCACGGTCCCTAACAGGACCGTCCCAGAAATCAGCGGCTCTGCACTCCAGCCGCGGCCGGAGACAAAGGTCCGAGTTCGAGAATTCTAAAACAAAAGCAGACATTCGGGGGTGCGAATCCTTCGCTATGTCATGAGACCGTCTCTGACGACCCCACGTGGAAGGTCAACTCAATCAGCTACTGGACGCCCGTCCCCTCGGCCCCCAGAGCCGCGTACCCGTGCAGGTCCGCAGGCCTGCGCCTCGGGTCCCCTCACTGTCACACGGCTGCAGTTACGTTTCTTTTCCTTCCAGGCGACTCATTTTCCCCGACCACTGCGATGCCAGGGGCAACCTTGTATCAGGTGAAGTTACAGGCCCGGCTCCGTATGCTCATGGCTAACGTTAACTTAGCAAATAATTAAAATCTGAAAAAGACCCTAAGCCCTCCCGCCGGCTCCCAGGGGCCCCCACACCAGGCACTCCGGGACCCTCCCTGGGGGGCGGAGCCTGAAAGCTCCCCCTCCCAGCCACCGCGTGGGTCACAGAGCAGCCCGCGTCAGTCTCTCGAAGAATCACTGTGGGGGGTGGGGTGGGGTCTCTGCGGTGCTGCCCACGGCCCCCACCACCCAGCTCCAGCTGCAGGGGGCGCTCAGGCGTGGCCCCCTCCCGTGTCTGTGGCCCCAGGGGGAGGCGGTGCCTCCACACTCTGCCGACAGGTTCTCCTGGGGACACGGGTATGTTTCTCTTTTTCATTTCTGTTTCGAAATTTAGAGAAAACTAGTGTCTCTCTACCCACTGAAACTCTTCTTTTGACTCTGGATTTTTTTTTATTAAAAAATACTTTTTAAAAAGATTTCATTTTATTTCTTTTTAGAGAGGGGAAGGGAGGGAGAAAGAGAGGGAAATATCAACGTGTGGTTGCCTCTTGCCTGCCCCCTACTGGTAACCTGGCCTGCAACCAGGCATGTGCCCTGACTGGGAATCAAACCAGCAACCCTTTGGTTCACAGGCTGGTGCTCAACCCACCGAGCCACACCAGCCAGGACCTGACTCTGAATTTCAGCATCCTGATCTCACATGATAGATATCCCTGAAAAATAGGTCAGAGTCAGGAAAACACAGATAAGCAAACAGGCAAATAAATGCGTAAATGATAAAGGCTCACAAAATGCATGAATAAAAGAACGCGTGTTACAGTGTGTCGTTCCCGAGGCTGGGCCACCGTCTGGTGCCCGCCTTCCGTCTTCACGACGTCGTTCTGCTGCTCCTCGCCCTGCAGTGCAGTGGCTGACCTGGTGCCGGACGCCAGGTTTCCGGTGCCCGGGCAGACGCGGGGAAGGCTCGTTTTGCTGGACCTGCTGACGGGAACCCGCCCCTAGACGGGTGGCTCCGCCCACCTGGTCTCAGCCTCTTGGGGGTGGGGGCAGAGTGGCCCAGGCTTCGCCCCTGAGGATGGTCTGTCCCTCACTGGGTGGGGACAGTGTGATCCCACTGGCCCAGCCATGCACAGCCCTAATAATCACACCCTGCCTGTCACCTCGGCTGCCACAGCCCCCGGCTGCTTGGGGACGTGAAGACCACGACCACTTCATCCCCGAAACCAGAAAACCCAAATGTCAGCTCCACACTGTTCACCTCGAGCCATGTAGGGTTCTGGGCAGGAGAGACACTCTCTCGGCCACCTGGGCATCGCCCTCCGGAAGGACACGGTGTTAGGGGACAAGCGGAGGGCCCGAGTCCTCAGGAGGGACGGGATCCTGAGGGCTGGGGGGCGTCTGTCCCACATCTGCCCCAGACAGAGGAGAGAGCAGAAAGATGGCTTCTCCCCGGGCCCCTGCCCGGCACCGGCCCAAACCCCCAGGCTGGGCGAGGGGGCACCCAGCGTGCAGCCGATGGAGCGGAGGCCTCAGAGGACCCTCTGGTCACTGTCCTGGCACATGACCTGGCGGAGAGCACCAGGGCCCTCCCGGGGCTGAGGGCCACCTGTCCTGTCCTGGTGAGAATGACTTGTTCGCCTCCGCAGCTGCTCCCGTCACCCCTGTAACGCCCGGGGCAGGTGCCTGGCCCGGTCCGGTGCATAGCCGCGTACTGACCACGCTCCGGTGCAGACCCGTCAGCTCACCACAAGGGGTCAGACCCGGGAGCGGGGCCTCAGCCCACAGAAGTCCTCCCTCCGCACCATGTCCGAGCTGACACCGGACCGACCCTTGGGTCCTTGAAGGTGGAGCCAGCTCCACCCTGGCAACCGCTGGGGCGGCGGCCGAATGTCCGCCCGAGACTGACCAGCTGACCCAGGAGCAGCGGGTTCTCCGTGAGATGTTTCAGGTCGTCTGGACCTGACCTTTGAATCGCTGTCCCCTGTGGCCTCCCCGTGCCAGGCGAGGCCAGGAGTGTCCTGCCCCCGCCCCTGCCCAGCTGCCCGCAGGACTGGTTTTCACGAATCAGATGGGGAGGGCTGCGAGGGAGGGGAGAGAAATCACGAAAATGTAGCCAAAGTGGAGTCCGCCTACCCCTGCTGCTCAGTCGGACGGCTCAGAGCTCCCTTTTTTCCTTTTTTTTTTAACCTCCTCAATCTTATCCAGAGCTTGGGGCGTGGAGTGCGGCCGGCCTCCCCGGTTTCTCTCTTTGGCTCCTGCAAGGTCGGCTGGTTCTGCCCCCCCCCCCCCACCGAGGCATTTGCGTAGGACTGTGAGTCCTTTCTGAGCTCCAAGGAGCCCGGGACCCAGAGATCCACGTCCACACCCTCGAGGCCTCGACACCTCTGTGGCCCGGACCCCTGACCCCGTGCTGGCCGCGGCTACATGGAGCCTCATCAGTAACATGCAAATTGGCTCCTAATTGCTTCATTTATTAACTATCTGCCAGGAGAACAGAACACGGGATAATTCATTTTAGTAGAGGCCTTCTTTTCCCACAGGCTTTACAGAGAACAGCCTGCAGCTGCCATGGGCCTCAGAACTGTGCAATTGGAGGTTGGGGTAGCTTCCAGCCGCGAGCGAGGTGACCTCCAAACACGCCCTTGGAGAAGCTGAAAGCCAGGAGGCAGAACTGTCCGTTAACAAGCCGGTCTCAGGGCTGCAGGCGGTGTGGGACCGGGGGCGGGGCCGGGCGACTGTGGCCGCCCTTCCCTGGGGGGGGAGGGTGGCGGGCGGCCGAGGCCCCACAGGAGCAAACTTTATTTTCTTTCTTTCTTTGTTTCAGATTCTGGGATCTGGAACCTGACTTCCGTCTTTCAAGGACACCCTGGGGGAACCGCCTGCCTTCACAGCTCTGGTCCGCAGCGTGTGCTCACACTCGGAGCTCACGCTCGGCGCTCACGGGGTGGTGCTGGGCGGTGAGGTTCCCGCAGCCTGTGGGACCGACCTCGTGTCCGGGCCGACACAGGACGGATGCCCAGCCGCTGCCCCCGCCCTGGCCGCTGCGGGAAGAGCCCTCGCATCTTGTGCCAGGAGCCCGAGTGTGGGGGCTGCATGAGGGTCCAGAGGACACACGGTGGCGGCCAAGTGTGAGGTCAACTCCCGCATTCTGGGTCATGGCTGTGCTCGGCTGTGCACATGTCCAAATGCCAACCAGCTCGAGTGGCGTGTTTTCTAAGATGTAACTCACATACCATAGAAGTCACCTTTAAAAAAACAGAGTACAGTTCCGTGGGCGTTAGTCCAGACTGTTGTCTTTGTAACTTTAGAAGCTGGGCGTTCGGAGACCGGCGACTTTGCTCTTCTCTGTCAGGACGGCCGGGGCCGCTCCGAGGGACCTGAATCTCTGCACGACCAGGCCCCCCAGGCCCCCAGCGGAGCCGGGGGAGGCTCCACCGACGCCGAGTGGAATCACCTGGAGGAGATCCCGCTTCATTAGTTTCCTCCATTTCTTTAAATTCCCTATTTCACCCTGGCCCGGGTGGCTCACTGGATCGAGCATTGGCCTGTGACCCAAAGGGTTGCCAGTTCCATTCCCCGTCAGGGCGCAGGCCTGGGTTGCAGGCCAGGTTCCCAGTAGGGGGCGCACGAGAGGCAACCACACACTGATGTTTCTCTTCTCTTTCTGCCTCCCCCTCTGTCTAAAAACAAATAAATAAAATCTTTTAAAAATAAAATAAAAAATAAACTCCTTACTTCATACGTTTCCTCTCTAATTATGTTCTCACTTCTGTTTATTTTGACTATTACCTGACGTTAACATGGAAGATCAGGGTATGGGTGCTGGCTCTGCCTTCTTCCTAATGCAGGTGTTCACAGACACCAGTTTCCCTGAGCGCGGCCGCGCCCGTCAAATCCCGGCTGGCTTCCTGGGAGAGGGGGGCCCGGTGCGGCCCAGCGGTGTCCATCCACACATTTATGATTTCCCAGTTTTCCTGTGTTACTGCTCTTATCCCCTCGTGGTTGGAAAGCATCCTCTGCGTGATTCTAACCAGTGTCCTGCGGCCTGTGCGGGAGAACATCCCACACGCACATGGGTGTGTCCGGCTGTCCTCCAATCGCCTGCCAGACCCCCCGGCGCTCGCGCCCCCCCTCTCCCACCGATCTCCAGGCAGCGGTCCTTCCCGTTTGTGGATGCGGGTCCCCGAAGTCTGCAGGCATGGCGTCCGGGTCCCACTCTGTTTCCTCGGGTGTGGCTCAGGGACCTGCGGCTCTCCTGTTAGATTGGTCTGGGTTTGTCTTGGTCCGTCTTCCTGCTGGATTCACGCTCGTTCTGACCACAGGCGCCTCCTCGTGTCCAGAAGCGAGTCCTTCCTCGAAGTCTGTGTCGTTCAACTTCGGTGCAGCCGCCCGGCTCGGCGCCGCTCAGCCCAGCCAGCCCCGTGCACGGAGGGCCGCCTGCGAACAGCGAGCGGCGTCCTCTGTGCCGCTGTCCCTCTGCCCTTCCTCCCCTCCTGCCGCCGTCTGGGTGGGGCGTTTGCGGCCCAGTGTTTGGATCTCCTGCCTCGCTCCCGCTGAGCTGCTCTGGGCTCGGTTCTGGGTTACCGGCTTTACGGTTCTCTCCAACCTGGCCGCCGTCCAGGGCCCTTCCGTCGGCCCGCGGCACTCATTCCGGATTTCTCCCACGGGGGCCCCAGAGTGCCCGACCCCCCCCAGCTGGGCTTCGTGCTCCCTAAACCCCAACATGCTTTCGCCCGCCTTCATCTTCACCAGCTTTTACGTGGACCCCGTGATGCACAGTCTGGGCCTCTCGCCCGCGGCCGCCGGGCCTCCAGGTTTCCCGAGGAGACGCCCTCGCCTGGCGAATCCACTCCTGCTGTTCCTCTCTCTGTCTTTGGCCTTCGACGGTCCCATGGACACGTGTCTCGGTGCAGGAGTACTGAGCTCCCCAGGCTTCTTTCCGCTCCATGTTTTCATCAGATTTGGCGGCTTTTAGCCACCGTTCCTTCGAAGGCCCGCCGCTGTGTCTGCTGGCTCTGCCCTCGCCGGGTCCGATGCACGGCTGAGCCCCTCCCATGCGTCCCACGGCAGCTCCCGAGCCGCTCGACCCCGGGCTTGGACCGCTCTCCTCGGGGGCGGATGCGCCTCCCTGGATGCTGGGTGTTCGGCTCTCACCCTCCCCACCCCCCCCATGAGTTTTCAGACACGGTCTCTGTTCGTTCTTTGAACGTATTCAGAGATGCAAAGTCTTCGTCGGCTCCGGGCAGCGCCTGCCCGCCGTCCAGGACGAGCCCTGCTGACCCCCCTTTCCTGTGCGCGGGGCACACGCTGTCTCTCTGCCCGGCGCACGGCCACCACCCAGACCAGGCCTTTGGATCCTACAATGTGGCCGCTCGGAAAACCATTCTGTCTCCGCCCAGGCACGCGCGGTCATGGCTGGTGTGTCCACTTAGCCTCTCAGCGCTGGTTCCCTGGAATCCACACTGTCTCTCATGTGTCACTACCCAGGTCCCTGCTCTGTGAGCTTAGTCATCGGCTAGACTCGGAGATGATCAGTCTCCCAGGCTTCACCCAGGTGGCCTGTGTGTGTGGGGGGTGTGCCTGCAACACTCAGAGGGACAACTGTCACCTCCTGCCCATGCGCAGCCGGGGGTGGGGGGACGCGGGGGCCCCTCAGACCCCTCCCGAGCATGCTCGCTCCCCTGCACGTGCACTGGGCCCCCCACACGGGCCCTGGCCAGAGCCCCAGGAGTGTGCGAGAAATTCCAGAGCCCTGGTGGGACATCTCGCCCCCCGCATCTTCCTCACATGCCTGACTGCTGCCTACCATCTCTGCTAGCTGCGAAGTTAAACAATTTCCTGTAATTGTTTTTGACAAAGACTTTCAGGGAAAAGGCTTTTATTGCCTTGTGCAAGCCCCAGGTCAGGTTAAGTGAGACAACCTCGCCAGTGGGGCGTCCCAGGGGCCACCAGACAAGTCAGGCCCAGACGGCCCAGCGCAGAGCTGGCCTGGGGGGCGGCCCTGCCCGGCAACGCCTCCCCCACCCCGCCCAGGGTGGGCTCAGCGCCCGGCAGCACCGCCAGGGGAGGCTGTGGCTTTCGCAGCCCCCGCAGAGCTGCAGGCAGGGTGTGAAACCGGTACAGAATGACACACTGCAGATGCCGTTCGCACTGAGGTTCAGCTGTTTCTGTTGAATAAATGTTCTCCAGGCTGCTGCAAACATTTGGTTAATTTCGAGGCTCTGGAAAAGGTGATTTGAGAACATTCGCCAGTTTTCTCTCCGCCTCATGGAGGGGAGGGCTGTTCGAGGTGCGTGCGCCTCATCTCCTCTGCACTCAGGGTGTTCCCAGTGCCCCTGCCTGGCGAGGGCGAGGGTCCGCCTCAGAGGGAGGTCGGGGGCCGTGTGCGGGGACAAGCTGGGGGCGCACTCGGGCCCATCCCCCCAGAACAGCCTCCGGCCGGTCGAGAGGGCGTCTCCCTGGCCTTGTTCAGCCCTCCGCCCTCACCGTGCGGAGCGCTGGGTGGCAGGCGCCCGGGGTGAGGCTCTGCTGGGTACGAGGGGGCTCTCTGCAGAGCCCGGCCCCCGGGACCCTCGTCAGACTCAGCGAAGTGAGGGAGCCAGCTGGGAGTCGGGGTCCGCGTCCCCCCGGAGCCGGCTCCCCCTGTGCCCAGTTTTTCTCCGGCTGTCCTCCAACGGGGGGGTGGGGACTTCGGGCCCACAACCGTGGCTCACGCCCGAGTGGGGCAGGTGTCCCAACAGCATCGGGCTCCATGAGACACCACATGCGACCTCAGCCGGGGACATGGGTCAGGCCTGCCCGAAGGGGGGGCGGCCACTGTCCTCGCTGGAACGGGAGCCTCGGTCTGAGCTCCTCAGTAGCTCAGTCGCCCGTCACTCAGAACCGCGTGTGCCACCAGCTGCTGCCCTTGGAGACGAGGGGGGGGCCCTTGCAGAAATTAGAGATGCGGTCTCCCCGATTTAAATTTTACTGGAGAGGCCCCTGGCGGAGTCTCCCTGCATTTTGGCGGGCAGTGTGGGGGCCGCGGGCAGGAGGGGGACCACCCGGCCTCTGCCCCTCGTCGGGCTCACGGGGCACAGAGACAGGCCCAGGCCAGAAGGGTGGGGCACCTCTGCCGGCTTCACCCCGTGTCGCTCCATCTCTCCCCAACCTGCGTCCCCCAGGAGTGAGAGACACCGGGACAGACTCAGGTCAAAGGGGCAGCGTATCCGGAGGCCTCTGCCTTCCCCCGGTCAGCGTGGGAGCACGGAGGAGGCGGAGGCCCCCGCTGCAGGGACCGTGGTCACCACCGAAAACTCCCTTCCTTAGAAACAGCCCCAGGAGCAGGCCGCCTCCCAGAAAACCCTGCCTGTGCAGGTGCACGCGTGTGCTCCCGCACCACACGGCCGGGAGCCCCCGAACCAGAGGCGTCGTGGGACTGCCGAGAACCGCAGCGGTGAGAGGCACATCTGCTGGGCGGCTCGGACCCCAGCCCTGAGGACGCCGGGCGTTGTGGGGACGGGGACACGGCGCGGCCGCTCTGGGGGACCGTCCACCCATGTCTCACACGGTCGGCAGCCGTGCCCCTCGGTGTTTGCCCAGATGACGTGGGAGCTTCCGTGGCACGAACACCTGCACGCGCACGACCGCAGCAGCTCTGTCCTTGGTGTCCCACACCCGCAGGGGCCCGGCTGCCCCCGGCTGGCGATGCACGAGCTGGGGTCCGTCCGGACAGGGGGTGTGCTCTCCAGCTGAAGAAATGATGAGCAAGCCCCGGACGGACACGGAGGAACCTGAGCGTGTGCCCGAGTGGAAGCAGCCGGTCTGAGCAGGCCACATGCCGTGCGACTCCAGCCCTGTGACACCCCGGAAAGGGCAGGACCGCGGGGACGGGACGGCGCTGTGGTCGCCACGGGCTGCGGAGGGAGGAGGAAGCCTTGGCAGAGCCCGGGCTTCGGGGCAGTGAGACTCCTCCGGGTGACACCGCAGTGAGGGACACGTGGCTGAGGACGCACGGCCCCGAGGGAGCCTGGCGCAAACCGTGGACTCCGGGTGACGGTGACGTGCCCTGCGGGTTCATCGAGTGTGACCGACGTGCCACCCGGTGGGCTGCTGTGAGGGGGCGGCCGCGCTGGGGGGGCAGAGGGTGCCGGGGGGTCTCTGAGCCTGTGCCCCACCAGAAACCGCTCTGAAAAGTCATTTCAGCAAAGGGGGGGCAGAGAGGACAGCAGATGCCACAGTGGGGGGAGGGCCAGCCAGCCCTCTGGGGGGACGCGGGGGGCCCGAGCAGAGACTGGAGGGGCCTTGAGAGGGGCGCCAGCGGGGGAGCCAGCGCTGGAGCACTGAGCGTCCGGGGCCGGCCGCCCGCCTGCAGGCCCCGAGTGGACGGGTCAGTGCCGTTTCAGCCTGGATGTGGCCACAGGGGACAGGCAGCCCGGCGTTACTTACACCCTGGCCGCCGTGACCCCGCTGTCCTTTGTGTTCATAATTTTTCATTGCTCCCCTCTCGTTCTTCACCACGGCTGCGTCACGTCACCGACTTCCTGACCCAGCTCCTGACAGACGGGCGGCAAGGAATTTTGTGTTTTCTCCTCGTTGCCGCTGATGCTGAGCCGTGGGCGACCCAAGGGCCACCCGCTCCCTCTCTCTGCCCCCCAGTCTGGCACAGGTGGCACCGTCAGTGGCCTCTCAGGGCACATAGGGAGGGTGACATTGGCCCTGTAAATATTTGATGCAGCATGTAATTCCGGAAGATTCCATCAGGAAGTCACCGGTGTCTCGGGGTCATCTCGTTTGGGACTCGACTGTTAATCACCTGATTTAAATTTGGATCGCTTCCCTCTTCTCTCCGAGACACCCGCTCCCGCCCGTGCGGGGAGCCAGCCCCCCGGGCGCTGGGACCTCCGCCCCGGCAAGTGGCCCCCAGATCCGACTGGACACAGGGGACCAGGTGTCCAGGAAGGGCATCTGCAGGAGAAGCCATTCAATCAAGGGAGAAAAACATGCATTTTCTGTCTGTCTCAGCCGATTTGGGAAGTGGAGAAAGTTGATTTCGAGGGGCCTTTGGGAAATAAGAGGAAACAAGCTCTGGAATAACTGTGGGGAGGGAGTAATTATGCGCGGACAGCGGCGCCCTCGGAAGCAAAGGCCGTCCTCAGCCCTGTTGGGGGCGGGGGGCTGGGCGGCCGCAGGTGTCTGAGCCGCCTGACTCCCAGGCAACTGGTCCTCCCGGCCCGGCGCGGCGTGGCACTCGATGGACACGTAGCCCCAGAACCGTTGGGCCCCGCTGGCCTGCAGGGCTCTGCAGGGTGGGCCCCCCAGCAAGTGGGGGGGAGTCCGGTTTGCCCCTGGGCCAGCTGCAGAGTCTCCGATTCAAAGGCCCAGGGAGAACCCACATTTCCTACCAGCACCCAGGAGATGCAGGCGTGATGTGCCGAGACCTGGGGGCGGGCTGACCACCCTGTTGATGACAGCATGGATGTCCTAAGTCCCCTGAACACACAGGAGGTGACCGTCTTCCTGGACAAGCTGTCCTCAGGGATTACACACACCACGCAGGCTGTGAGCAGGTCGGACTTCATCGTCCGTGAACTTGGGATTCCGCTTCTGGGCCGAGGTCTGCTTTCTTCACCTTTAGGTCTATTTATCCCTAAATTGCTGCTTGAACTTGGACATGCCGATGCCCTACTGTCATTTACTCCCGATGTTCCTGGGTGGAGGGGCACAAGGCACCCTGCCCTCCGTGGCGCCTCCACCAGGGCCAGGCTGGGGGTCCCTGCGTTTTGGGGGTTCCAAGCTCCCCAGCCGCAGAGTTGGGACCATTGCTCCCCAAGGTCTTATCCACTCTCCGGGCAGAGCCCGGGAGCAGGAGGCCCACTCCGCCACGAGAGGGAGCCCGGGACCCCCTCACCTGCCTCCTCTTCTCTCCCTTGGCCCTTCCTGTCTGTCCTCACCTGTGCAAGGGCAGCCGCTCCGGGTCGATCCTGCTCCCAGCAGCTGCGCAAACCCCCCACCCCAGTGGCCTGAGACCAAGCGCTCGGGGGGGCCCTTCTCCTGGGAGGGGGAGGAGGCGGGAAACAAACCTGAATGAAAACAGGGGTGAAGCACCTGCACGCGGCTGCCAGCTCCCCTGGGCGGTCAGCCCGGAGGGGAGTCGCCGGTCCAGCCCCCAGGAGCTTCTAGGTCCCTGAGGGAGGGGGAGAGCGGGGGAGGGGGAGTGAAGCTCCGGGCAGGAGAGCTGTGTGCCGGTGGGGCTTTGGGACAGATGGGGGCACGGGGCTGCCCTGTTTCGGGGGGCTCGGCTGCCCCAGTCCACCCCCACCCCCAGCTGCCCGGTTTCGCCCGAGGCTGGAGCTAAGGAAAGTCTCAGGCTGATCCACCCAGAGCTGCATCTCCTCCATGTTTAATGTCGCTGCTTCTCCGACCTGCAGAGGCCTCTGTCTTCTGGCAATTTGTAACTCTCTTCCTGCTAATTTCCCAGCAACAGGCGGAGTGCAGACAGGACACGGTTCAAGCAAATGAACTCCCAGGTTCCAGGCTGCCTGCGAAGGGCAGGCCACATCTCCTGGGCCCAGACAGGGGCCGGTGACCCAGTGAGAGGAGGCGTCCCCTCTCCCTGCTGGAGGTGCCCAGGTGCACAACCACCAAGATCTGCCTTTTTGGAGTGATTTGACCCCCTGATGGGGACGCTTTCTCCCCGAGGCCACACACGGGGCCTCCCAAGGGTGGTGGGGACAGAGGGCGACCAAGAGGTCCTCCGCTCACTGCCAGCCGAGCCCCTCGGGTCCAGGGACCCCGGATTCTGGAGCAGGAATGGACAAGTCGGCAGGATCATCCACAGCCCCCAGGCGCCTCCCCGGAGCGAGTGAGAGCAGCCAGGAGCCCCGGGGCAGACCCTCGGCCGTGGGCCTCCCCAGGCTGCCCCTGGGGGCGGCTGCTGACGGCAGGACGTGCCCGCCTCTGCCAGAGGGTGTGCATGGGCTCCCCAGGTGGCCTGGGGGTGCAGTGGGGGGACAGGCGCTGGCAAGGCTTCGGGAGGCCTGGTGTGTGAGCGGGGTGGGTGAGCGGAGCCCTTTGGGGAAGGTTGGGCCGGGTCCCCCCCCCCCAACCAATACAGTGTTAACCTGTGTGTGCATTTGCACATCTAAGTGTGTCAATGACAGATAGCAAGAACGTGCAAGTGCGTGTGCATGTGAAGAGATTTATCGCCGAGCCCTGGCTCCTAGGACTGGGGGCCGGGAAGTCCTGCTGCCCGCCGTGTCCCACTGGGCACCGGGACAGCGGACACCAGGACCTGGACACCGGGGGGCCGGGCGCTGAGATGGGAGGAGACCCGAGCAGCACGGCCCTCGGGCAGCAGAGTGAGGCCCCTCCCGGGTGCAGTGTGTCCCCGGTCGGGGACCGGCCTCGGGGCCGCGCCCAGAAGCACCGGGTGTCCGGGCAGCCGGTCAGGCTGACACACAAGAGCGACCAGCTCAGGGAGAGACCCCAGCGAGGAGGGGGACCACCGGGGGCCCCGGCAGCACCCCACTGACTGAGCAGCGGTCCCCCGGCCCTGACTCTGGGGTCCGTGTCCTGGCCCGGCACCCAGGCTCCCACGGTGAAGTCGAGTCAGCAGCAGGTTCGAGTCTGGACCGCAGACGACAGGTGCGCCCAGGCCCGGCGGGCTCTGCGGGTGAACCCGAGGCCTCGTCAGGAGGTAAAATACAACACACGTGATCCATACACGTACTTTTCTTAGTTTTATTTCAGCAAAACCACTCGATTTTAACCAATTCATTTTCTTTGGGTTGTGTTGGAAGTGATGAGTTAAAGTATTAATAATATCATTATATCAAAAGTATATACATCGCAATACTTTTTCATAAAAATGAAAATTAACATTTAAGAGATAAAATATAATATTTATACTTTTCAAAAAAGCGATTTTACTCTAAAATGTTACTAGTTATGTAATAAAATTAAAAGATAACTGTATATTATAACTAATGATGTCAAGTGTTTAAATTAAGAATAAATCTGCCCTGGATGGTGTGGCTCAGTGGATTGAACACCAGCCCGCTAACCAAAGGGTCGCGGGTTCGATTCCCAGTCAAGGCACAGGCCTGGGTTATGATCCAGGTCCCCAGTAGGGGGCGCGTGAGAGGCAAACACACACCGATATTTCTCTTCCTCTCTCTCTCCCTCCCTTTCCCTTTTCCAAAAATAAATTTTTTTAGAAAGAGAGGACACAGTCGCCTCCTGCATTTGAACCATGGCGGGAGCCAAGAAGCCTGTTATTTCTGGAGGACAGAATGGGCACCAAGACGCCCAGACAGTGTGGGGGGCCAGGATGAGCCGGGACAGCGGGGAGACGGGACCAAGCCCCGGGCAGTCCTCTGATCCCCCACGTCCGCCTCCTGAGCTCCCCACTCCCAGGAAGCCCAGAGGAGGGACTCGGACGCCTTCAGAGAAGAAGACCCTTCCAGACAGCGGGGTCCGGGTGGAGAAGCCGCAGGGGTGACGAGCAGTGTGGCTCAGCTGCCAGTGTCCCCGTGGGGGGTGGGGGACTTGCCACTGAGCAGCAGGGCAGAGCCATGGAAGGTTCCGGCAGAAACGCCTCCGTTGGGTTTGGGCCCAGAGTGACAAGAAACCTGTATGTGGGAGGCGCCGGGCGCTCAGCCAGGCCCCCCAGAGCCCCGTGACCATGACCGGGGTCTGCAGACGGAGTGGGGAGGAGAGAAGGGGACTGGAGGCTCCACTGTGATTCTCGGGGGCAGTGGTCGTGACCCCACCCCCCGCCAGCCGCGCAGGGGTCAGGGCAGCGCTCTGCACCTCAAATCCAGATGCCACCTGGTCCTGTCCCTGGTTCCCGGCAGACGACCTGCCTGCCCTGGCTCCCTCCCATCCCCGGCCCAGGAAGGTCTTTCCCCCCGAGGGTGTGGTTTTGAGACTGAAGCCAGGACCACGGAGGAAACCGTGCGGGCTGGTGTGGAGAACCCGAAGCTCACAGCACAGCGCCCCAGCAGAGGGGGCCCTCCGACCCACACACTGAGATGGGCCGGAGGCACCCCCGCAGGGAGCGCGGCCTGCAGCAGAGGGGTGCTGGCCTGGCACCCCCTTCCCCCGGAGAGGTCTACCTGGGGCCGAGCGACCAAGGCTGACCTTCCCGGAGGCTGGTGCCGTCTTTCCAGGGGGCCCCTGCAGACGGGCGGCCGTGTCCCTGGCCCACGTGAGGCCCCAGGAGAGGCACAGACAGGCCTGGGCGGGAGCCCCATCACCCCCGGTTTGTTGGGAAAGGACCAGACCACACGGAGCACGTGGGGACTCACCACCCACCACCCGGGGAGGGAGCAGGAAGCCTCTTTCCGACCAGGAAGAGGCAGAAGCAGCGGGCAGCGAGCAGGTGTGGTCAGGAGCAGGGGCTGTGTGGGGCATGGCCCCGGGAGGGCTCCTTGGGGACCGCTGGTCACCCACCCACAGACAGAGCCGTGGGGGAGGAGTTCTGTCCCAGGAGCCCAGGTTCTAGAGGCAGGAGGGGGAAGGGGGCCTCTCGTCTGCACCCGAGGTTCAGTGGCCACAGACGCCCAGGGCGCTGCCCTCAGGTCGGACCATGCGTGCCCTCCGCTGGGCCCAGAGGGGCAGGCGGGACCCAGCCCCCCCGGGGCTCTCGGTGCTGCAGCCAGAGGACCTGAAGCCCTCACAGCCTCAGGGACGTGGGGCCCCTGTGGGGCGGTGGGTGGCCTAGAGCTCCTAGCTGAATCTCCAGAAGCCCCTAATCCCCTGAGGCCCCCGCCGAGCCTCCCCCACAGAGCCCTGCAGTCGAGGGCTCCCACTCCCAGCAAATGGATCAGACGGCGTCAGGGATCGGTGGGCTCCGGGAAACTGCCAGCCGCAGCCTGGGCAGAGCGCGGCCAGAACTGGCCAACAGTGCCCCCTGGTGGCCGCTGTTGCCCCTGCTGCCTCACGCGGCCTCTGCGTGGGCCCCGTGCCGGGAACACCCTCCGGCCACCATCAGACCAGCACCATGACGGAGGCCGGCTGTCCGGCGGAGTGCCCGGTGCGCACCGTCAGTGCCACGGACCCTGCATCCGACAGCTCCCGGGCAGCGTCTGTGTCCTGGCCTCAGGGGGCCCAGCCCCGGGGTCCTGGGAGGGCCAGCCGGGCCCAGGTGGGGGGGATTCAGGGACGGCGGCCTGGAGGAGGGGGCCCCGCCCTGCTGAGACTACAGGATGGTGGGGGCCTTGTCCACGCGACGACTAGGCCCGGGGGGGACGCAGGCTGGCCCAGGGGGACACCGTGAGGAGTCGGGGTGAAGGCTCCGGGGAGAAGGAGCAGAGGCTGTGGGAGGAAGTCCAGCCCGGGGGCCGCAGTGGGGACGCCGGCTCAGGCCACGGTGGGGACCATGTTGCAATGCCCACGTCCCATGCCTCACGTGCCCACGGAGCTCCGTGTCGGCCTCACCGCAGGACGGCTGGGCGGCCTCTCCCCCGAGGTGCTGACGGGCCCGCCAGGGAGTCACGGCCCAGAGTTCAGCTCCTGGGAAGCGCCCCATCCGCGTCCCGGTTTTGACAAACTCACGGTGGGGCCGCGGGATGTCAGCATCGGGAACCGGGGAGGGTGCAGGGCCTTCTGCACTGTCTGCGTCCACTTTCTCTGAATCTGTTCAAAATCAAGGTTATGTTTTCAATCATCTGACCATCTGTGCACGTCCCTGGACACCAATCACTACAAAGTCCGTGAGCACTTGCCGGAGGCTGCGGTCCACGGGGCTGAGGTTGGGGCCCATCCTGGCACCACGGGGCCTGGACACTGGGGCAGGTGGCCCCGGGTCGCAGAACATCACGTGTAGGGACGCTGTCCCGGGGTCTCCTGGCTGGGGCCTCCTGTGTGCCACACCCAACACCGGGGCCACCACACTGGGGGCCGGAGCCCGTGACTCCCCGGGGTGCCAGTCCCCGTAATGTGGTCAATGAAGTTGTTACCTCTCTGGGTGAAAAGCAATATTCATAACAGATTCCAAATGAAGCGACCGCTCGCCTCTGAGCTATTCAATTTTGCAGGGATTTGGAGGAGTATTAGAAGCCAAGCGTGAGCTATCGACTCGCATTAATGTCACCAGACGTCCAGAGATGTGTGGCTGGCTCGGGGCGGTGAGGACGAGCCGGGCGGACAGCCCTTCCCGGCAGAAGCCAGTTAGAGGCCCTGGCGGCCGCACTCGGCCCTGGAGCATCGACTCCCGGCCTGGACGTGCCCCCTCAGCCATGCGGGGCCAACGGCCTCGACAAGGGCGCACTATCACCCTGGTGGGGGGTCCATGCTGTGCCTGCAGACACGGCTGTCCTCTGAGTCACCGTGAGGTGCTCGGCTGGCTGCCCTGGAAGGCTGGAAACTCATGTCCTCCATCTGAGCCCAGACGCACCCGGGGCTTCACCTGAGGAGCAGAGCTGGGCTCTCATGTCGGGGGAAGGGGTGCCAGCACCAGGACCCCGGTGCCCCCAGTGCTCACTCTGCCCTGTGATGCATGGGGACGGCCTCAGCCTGGGGAGGGGACCCTGGGACAGCTCCGGGCCTCTGCTGACAGGGGAGGCCCCACAGGGCTGGCGGGAACTGCTGACAGGTGATTGGACGGAGAAAGTTCCACCTGAGTGGGAAAGGAGGACCCTCGGCCTGAGATGCTGGCCCAGGGCAGGCCAGGCTGGGACGAGGGCTGACACCCCCCTTCTGGGAGATCGAATGCCCCCCTTCCCGGTGCAGGCTGCGTATCCGCCAGTGGAGATGAGATGCTGTGAGTTCAAAGGGGGCGAACACACTCCCCCTCCCTCCAGGGGTTCAGAGACCTGCACCCGGCAGCCAACGTGCGTGGGCTGCCGTTGTGGCTAGAGGAGCCCTGGCTCCCAGTGAGGGGGCCGAGGGGCCAAGCCGGCCTGTGGGTCTGTTTCCAAACAGGGCCGGCTCCTCCTGTCCACCTGTGGCAGCCGGGGGTCCTCCCGCCACCTGGACGCACCCGGGACTGGAGCCCAGCCCCTGCCCCTCCCCCCACCGCCCTTGGGGCCTTGGTGTTTTTCGTCACACCCGAATGAGCAGCTTCTATCTGCCACGTCCACCCCCATTTGTGTCCCCATGTTTCTCCTGCTCTGTCCAGTGTCCCCAGATTCCCCCTCCTGTCCTCCCCGGTCAGACGAGTCCTCAAAGGCCCCAGAACGCCACCCCCAGGGCCAGCCTCCCGCAGGGGACTCAGCGTGGAGCACCCGTCTCCCCACAGCACCACCCCTCGGCTCTGGCAGACGCGGGGGGTTGACAAAGGCCCACTGGGCAGGCCCGGAGGCCTTGGGGCGGGCGCGGGGCTGCTCTCCGGGGCCACAGTGAAACGTCTGGGCGGGGCTGCGGGGCACCGGGGCCAATCAGGGCAGCAGCAGGAGGGGGCGGGGACAGCGGCCACTGGAAAAGTGCTGGTTTCTCGCCTCTCCCCCCACTTCCCGGCCAGGACAGCACTGTGACCTTACGGTCATTGTCCCCATCTTCCACAGGGGCACATGCTTCCCTGGGTGGCTGTGACCACCGTGTCCCGCGAATGCCACCCCTCAGCACGAGGGCATCAGCCGTGGGAGGACCCAGGGACCGGGATCCGAGCGGTTCAGCAGATGGCCCCCCCGGAGGGGACGCTGGGAGGGACAGTAGGCGTCCCCTACTGGTCCCGCCCCCTGCCGTCTCCTCACACTGAGCTGAGAGTGGCTTGGCCCTGTGAGCCTCAGGGTGCAGAGCAAGTTCAAGCCGGGGCGGGGGATCCCCGCAGGGCGGGCTGCGGGGGGTGGTCTGCAGAGCCCGGGGCCGTGTGCGGCAGCAGGAGATTCCGGTCCAGACAGAGCCAGGGCCCCTCTCGTCTGAGGGAGCCAGTACCACAGGCGCCCGGAGAAATGGGCCACCCCGGCAGGGGCGGGGGAACCCGAACCGCGGCCCATCTCTCCACCTGAACCAACCGGAACAGACGCCCCACAGACGGTGCCCGGCAGCCTGCACAGGACTTTCGAATGGAAATGGAACAGGTGAAACGAGCGTTTAAAGGTGAGGACACGGGGAGGCGGCGCAGGCCCCTCGAGGCAGAAGTGCCAGGACAGAGGGGCGCGGGCGTCAGGCACAGCCAGGGCGAGGGCGGCGGCGAGGCGTGCCGAGCTGGGCGGGCCGCCCCCGGGGCCTGGAAGGAGAGGCGGTGGAGGGACCAGTGACGGCTGCGCGGCCACAGACCCGCGGCTCCAGGCAGGACCGAGGGACCCGGTGCTGGACTCTCCCTGCAGAGTTTCCAAAAAACTCGGAGGAGGAGGAGGAGGGCGCGTTCTGGGGTGGGAAGAATGACAGGTACACGAGGCCGGAGAGCACACTGCCCTGTCACCTGTCCTGGCCACCAAGGGAGGGATCACATCCAGGACCCCAGACCCACCCGCAGGCCTCACATCTGCACCGAGGCCGGGTCACACCTGGAGGTCACGGGGACGGTGCCCCTGCTCACTGTCTGGACAAAACCTCAGCGAGGCCGAGCGGGCGGGTGGGTCCCCGAGAGCCTGGGAAGGGGTGGCACCAGCCCTTCGCACGGACGAGTGACGACACTCGGCACATGTTCGGGCAGTCGCTGAACCACACGGTCTGGTCATGAAGCCCCGTGTGCAGCCCCTGCCGAGCGCAGGGGGGCAGATGGGGCACATGCGGCTCCGCGCTCAGCCTTCCCACCTACAAGTTCACCCGGAGGCGCTCGGACTACCAGCTGCAGGGAGTTCAAGGGCACGACGGGCCACGATCCACGCCATCAGGTCCTGCGGCGAACATCAGGCGTTTCCAGTATTTAACTGCCGCCGCCCACGCTGCAGGGCGAGGCCTTGTTCCGGAACCACGTCCATGGGGGCAGATCGGTGAGGCTGGGAAATCCGCAGAGGAAGCGTCGGCTGCGGTAAAAGGCAGCCACGGACGCTGGCTGACAAAACCGCCGGGACGTTGGGATGAACGGGAAAGCTGTCTACAAAAGCTACTGCTCGAAGCACTTGGACTTGATGGTCGAAGTGCTCGGTGGTGTAAACAGGGACAGACACACAGAGTGAGGAAAGGCAACGTTTAAAATGAAGGGGACTGTCCCTGTGGAGCTGGGGGCCTCACGGGCAACCAAGACGCCTCCGTCCTCGTTCCTGTGACGGGTCCCCTCTGCGCGGGGTCCCAGGGAAGGGGGACACAGGGCGACCCCAGGAAGCACTCGACACGTGACAAATGTGATCTCCACAGAAGAGCTACAGGGGATGTGACACCGGGGAGGTGATCGTCAGCAGTGCCATGGGCCACCCTGCTCCTGTCCCAGGCCGGGCCCATCACTGGGACCCAGCCCGTAACGCAGAGAAGACACACAGAGAGAGACCTCAGCAACAACCACGGACAGTGGCCGGCGGACTCTCGACCCGCTGCGGCCGACGCGGCCGCCGGGGAAGCCGCGGGCGTGCGGGCTCCCTCCCCAGGGGAAGCGGCCGTTCTCGCAGAAACTGTCCACAAAGATCTGTGCCGCGCTGGCCTTCGAAGAAAATCTTCTGAAACAAGTAAAACGGAAGTTAAAGCATTGTTGGTCAGAAACTCTGATCATGACACAATAAACTTAGGGTAATAACAGAAAGAAAATACCAAAAATGCCTTCAGGGCTTGGAAACATAAAAATCACTCCTGGACACCCCTCGGAGCAACCACGGACAGAACCCAGACGGAAGCGGAGAAGGGCCCAGGACGCTCTGGAAGCAGAGTGTTTTCCCCAAACCCAGCCGGACACGCGGGCAGCTCCGCTAAAAGAAATGGCCTTGGCTCAAAACGGTTGCATTGTTTCAAAGCAAAAGAAAGCTGAATAAATCAGGGGCTCTGCTAAACACACTAGGAACGTAACAAAACCGACTCCGGACTCCGAGAGACTGGGAGGGATCAGCGGAGAAAACGTGGTAACTAAAAACACAGGCATAACAAACAAAACAGGGACCAAGGGCCTAATCCAAACTCGATTCTTTGAAGCAAAACCTCTGTAAGCTAATCACGAAGACAGAAAAGTGGGGACGGAGACAGAGAAGGGGAACAAAGGACAGGAATGGAAAAAATCACATAGAAAGGAAAATTAAGATAATTATAGGGTAGCAATATATCTAACTATGGGAACATATCTATAAATTTAGAAAAAGAGATATCTTAGAGAGGAAAAAAATTAATCAAATGTATCCAAGAGGAGATGACACATTTGAGTAAGTTCATCGCCATAAAAATATTGGAAGACTAATTAAAGATTTACCATTGACGTAAATCACCAGGATTAGATGCATTTGACCGAATTTCATCCAACTGACTAAAGTTAAAACAGATTAATTCACATCATTTAAAATATTCTAGAACATATAAAGCATTTTTTAAAACTCTCCTTGGAACTGTGAGTCATTAAATAGTTTTGAAAGCAAAATTAAATAAACACATAGGAAACTGGTCAAGCCTACTGATATCACTGATGAATGCAGATGCACAAATTCCATTTAAAAAAAGCATCCACAGCTGTGTCCAGAACGAGACTCCCTTGGGACCAAATGGGGCTCAAGGGCGCCTGCCACTCGCCACCCTCCAGGTCTGTGTCACATGACTGGGCCACCAGAGTGGGCGGGGCGCTGCCCTTGAGGAGCTCCAGGCGACCAAAGTCCCTTCACAGGCTGCGCTGTCAAAAAGCCAGGGACTCCTGCCTGAGACAGAGGCGTAGGGAGACACGCGGTGCCTCCTCGCACAACCAAAAGAAGGATGACAACCAATTAAAAACCAAAAAGCAACCAGAACTGACAGAAGGTCGAACTGTATGGAAGTCCGACAACCAAGCAGTTAAAGAAACGCTCACCCAGACGGTAGGAGGGGCGGAGACGAGCAGCCGGGCAGAGCGAACTTTCAGCAAGGTGGTGGCTGGCGGAGCAGGCGGTCCCACATTTGTGTGCAGATAAACTGGGAGGAACAACCAGGGAGTGAGACAGACCCACAACCCAGGGTCCCAGCAGGGAAATGAAGCCTCAGACCTCTGATTGAAAACACCTGTGGGGGTTGCAAAGGTGGCAGTGGGAGAAACTCCCAGCCTCACAGGAGAGCTCTCACTGGAGAGACCCACAGGGTCCTAGAACCCACACAAACCAACCCACCCAGGAATCAGCACCAGAAGGGCCCACTTTGCTTGTGGGAAGGGACTGAAAGCCGGCAGAGAGCAGACCAAGTGGCAGTGTTCCCTCTTGGACCCTCCCCCACAGACAGCGTCACGACACAGTGACGTGGTTGCCCCTCCCTGATGAACACCTAAGGCTCCTCCCCTCACTACGTAACAGGTGTGCCAAGATGAAAAAATAAATGGCCCAAATGAAAGAACAGATCAAAGCTCCAGAAAAATGCAACTCAACAATGAAGAGACAGCCAACCTATCAGATGCACAGTTCAAAACACTGGTGATCAGGATGCTACAGAACTGGTTGAGTATGGTCGCAAATTAGAGGAAAGAGTGAAGGCTATGCTAAGTGATATAAAGGAAAATGTACAGAGAACCAACCGTGACAGGAAGGAAATCAGGACTCAAATCAATGGTTTCGACCAGAAGGAAGAAATAAACATTCAACCAGAACAGAATGAAGAAACAAGAATTCAGAAAAAGGGAAGAAAGGCTTAGGAACCTCTGGGACATCTTTAAACATTCCAACATCCGAATCATAGGGGTGCCCAGAAGGAAAAAAGAAGAGCAAGAAATTGAAAACTTGTTTGAAAACATAATGAAGGAGAACCTCCCCAATCTGGCAAAGGAAATAGAATTCCAGGAAATCCAGGAAGCTCAGAGAGTCCCAAAGAAGTTAGACCCAAGGAAGCACACGCCAAGGCACATCATAACTACATTACCCAAGATTAAAGTAGCAGCGAGAGAAAATGAGACAGTCACCTACAAAGGAGTTCCCATCAGACTGTCAGCCGATTTCTCAGAAGAGACCTTACAGGCAAGAAGGGGCCGGAAAGAAGTATTCCAAGTCCTGAAAGCCAAGGACCTACATCCAAAATGACTCTATCCAGCAGAGCTCTCATGTAGAAGGGAAGGGCAAATAAAGTGCTTCCTAGATAAGGTCAAGTTCAAGGAGTTCGCCACTATCAAGCCCCGATTATATGAAATGTTAAAGGGACTTATCTAAGAACAAGAAGAAGATAAAAAAAACTATGAACAGTAAAATGACAACAAACTCACAGCTATCAACAACCAAACCTAAAAAAACAAAAACAAAAACTAAGCAAACAACTAGAACAGGAACAGAACCACAGAAATGGAGATCACATGGAGGGTTATCAGTGGGGGAGTGGGAGGGGGGGAGAGAGGGGGAAAAGGTATAGAGAATAAGTAGCATAGATGGTAGGTAGAAAATAGAAGTGGAAAGTAAGAATAGTATATGAAATGTAGAAGCCAAAGAACTTATATGTACGACCCATGGACATGAACTAAAGGTAGGGGATGTGGATGGGAGGGGGTGTGCAGGGCAGAGGGGAATAAAGGGGCAAAAGTGGGACTGCTGTAATAGCATAATCAATAATGTTCTTTCTAAAAAGCCAGGGAGTTAGCATGACCCCAAACAACACAAAATAAAAATGCGTCGTGTAGAGAGGAACCCTTTTCCTCCTTCCTGCTGGCGAGATCGGGGAGGAAGAGGGTCTCCGCCTGACCGGCAGCCAGCACACGTGACCATCAGCTCACAGCGGGGTCCCCGGGGCAGGCGCTGGGAGTGGTCCTAAGCTACACACCAGACACCGGGGAGGGTTTGGCCGGCGCCGGGCAGTGAGGCTGGCGGCAGAGCTCTCGCGGGGGCGGTGTTTACTGAGCGTGGGGCTCCCTCAGCCTCGGCGGAGGCAGACGGTGAGGGAGGGGCACCTTCGGGTGGCTCTGAGCTCGGTGGTCCTCCCAGGGAGGGGGCATCGTCGTCGTTAGCACTGGCACTAACCAGTACTCATCTGAGTAAGTTGGTCAGAGCAGGGGACAGTTACAAGGCCTTCCCCTGGCTCCGTCCTACCCCAACAGCCTCTATTCTGCAAGTCATAGGACCAATGAAACTGTGTTCATGGACCAGTCTCCCCTCCCTGTCACTCACTGGGGGTGAGCAACGAAGTGTTGGCACACTGGTCACCATCGGCTGGACTTGCCCCACACCCCGCTGCCCCCGGGGGCCACCGGACCCCACACTACCACCGGAAGATACTAAGGACAGGCATTTCACGTCCTCTCACATGTGTTTACATGAGGAGACTCTGTCGTTCGCGGGCCTTGGAGAGAACGGGAATGTTTGTCCTGGTGGCAGACACACCCTGGCACAAGCCGAGGGAGCTGGGGGCCCCGGGAGTTCCCAACACTCACGCTTGCGGCCGGCCTGTGGAATCTTCCTCCCAGAAGACCCTCCTTCCGTCATCTGGCTCTGGCCCCGGGCGCTGGCTCAGAGGTGTGCTCCGGGAGGTGTCCTGGTTTTCCATCGTGGGCCCGGCATCACCGTCTGCATGTGACTCATCAACTTTCATTTGTTACCTGAATGGAGCAGCACCCAAGCAGGAGGCCCGCGCCCCTCCCAGGGAGACCCCGACCCGCCTGTGAGTCCCAGCCCCCGTCCCAGTGACCATTCCGGCTCTGTCGCTCACAACCCACAACACCTCTGGGGAACATTTATTCAAGAAAACCGGGGACTTCCGCCAAGATGGAGGCATAGGTGGATATGCCATGCCTTCTCACACAACCAAGTTTAGAGACAACTAAATATTAGCAACAGAAAACACAGCCAGAACACAGAAAATTGAACTTTTCGGAAGTCTGTTAACAACAAATTCTTCAGTCTGACCGGTAAGAGGCGAAACCAGCAGCTGGTGGAGCGGGGTTGCACAGGAGGTCTCGGTCAGACGGACTCAGGCGCACGGAATCCAGCCGCAGGGTTGGACCTAGTGAGCGACCAAGCGAGCAACCGAGGGAAAACAGCAAGGGAGCAGGGCTGCGGGTTGACTGTGGCCGCGCATTTGTGCGCGGATAGACAAGCGAGGGAGTGGGCGATTGGACCGGAACCCAGTGGGTCCTGCGGCAGCGGCAGGGAGGGCGCCGCCATTTCCCTGCTCTGACCACACCCCCACATACAGCGTCACAAACCAGCGACCTGGGAGTCCAAGGCACCGCTTCTCACACTTAAAAGGCCAGAACAGACCAAAAATGGCTCAAGAAGATCTCAAAGCCCCAGAGCCTATAGATCTAAGCGATGAAGAAATAGCAAAACTCTCAGACGCACAGTTTAAAACACTGGTGATCAGGATCCTCACAGAACTGGTTGATTATAGCTACAAATTAGACAAATATATGAAAGCGAAACTAATTGAAATGATTGGAATTGCACAGGACACCAATAGCAATGAAAAGGAAACTGGGATTCAAATCAATGGAGTGGACCCGAAGAAAGCAAATAATGGCCAAACAGAAAAGAGTCAAGAAGCAAGAATTCGGACTTCCGCCAAGATGGAGGCATAGGTGGATGTGCCGTGCCTTCTCACACAACCAAGTTTAGAGACAACTAAATATTAGCAATAGAAAACATAGCCAGAACATGGAAAATTGAACTTTTCGGAAGTCCATTAACACAAATTCTTCAGCCTGACCGGTAAGGGGCGAAACCAGCGGCTGGTGAAGCGGGATTGCACAGGAGGACTCGGTCAGACAGACCCAGGCGCGGAATCCAGACGCGCGGAATCCAGGCGCAGGGTTGGACCTAGTGAGCGACCGAGCGAGCCACCAGGCGAGCGACCGCGGGGGAGACAGCGGGGGAGCGGTGCTGCGTGTTGACTGTGGTCGCGCATTTGTGCGCGGGCGGACAGGCGAGGGAGTGGGCGGTTGGACCGGGCCCGGCGGGTCCCCGCGGCAAGCGGCAGTGGAGGGCGCCGCCATTTCCCCGCTCTGACCACGCCCCCACATACAGCGTCATAACCCAGCGACTCTGAGTGGCCCGGCCCAGGTGAACCACCTAAGACGCTAATAATCCTCACCCAGCTGTGAGAAACAGCAGAGGGTGCTGCCATTTCCTCACTCTGACCCCGCCCCCACATACAGCGTCACAACCCAGCGACCTGGGAGTCCAAGGCACCGCTTCTCACACTTAAAGGGCCAGAACAGACCAAAAATGTCGCAAGATCTCAAAGCCCCAGAGCCTGTAGATCTAAGCGATGAAGAAATAGCAAAACTCTCAGACGCACAGTTTAAAACACTGCTGATCAGGATCCTCACAGAACTAGTTGATTATACCGACAAATTAGACAAATATATGAAGGTGAAACTAATTGAAATGAATGGAATTGCACAGGACACCAATAGCAATGAAAAGGAAACTGGGACTCAAATCAATGGAGTGGACCCGAAGAAAGCAAATAATGGCCAAACAGAAAAGAGTCAAGAAGCAAGAATTCAAAGAAATGAGGAGAGTCTTAGGAACCTCCAGGACATCTTTAAATGCTCCAACATCCGAATTATAGGGGTACCAGAAGGGGGAAAAGCACAGCCACCAGTGGAAAACTTATTTGAACAAATAATAAAGGAGAATTTCCCCAATCTGGCAAAGGAAATAGACTTCCAAGAAATCCAGGAAGCTCAGAGAGTCCCAAAGAAGTTGGACCCAAGAAGGAACACACCAAGGCACATCATCATTACATTAGCCAAAATTAAAATGAAGGAGAGAATCCTAGAAACAGCAAGAGTTAAGGGGACAGTCACCTACAAAGGAGTCCCCATCAGACTGTCAGCAGATTTCTCAAAAGAGACCTTACAGGCAAGAAGGGGCTGGAAAGAGGTATTCCAAGTCATGAAATCCAAAGACCTACAACCAAGATTGCTCTATCCAGCGAAACTTTCATTTAGAATGGAAGGACAGATAAGGTGCTTCTCAGATAAGATCAAATTCAAGGAGTTCATCATCACCAAGCCCTTATTATATGAAATGTTAAAGGGACTTATCTAAGAAAAAGAAGTTAAAGAAACATGAACAGTGAAAGGACAGCAAACTCACAGTTATCAACAACCACACCTAAAACAAAAGCAAATTAAGAGGACATCTAGATCAGGAGTGAACCATAGAAATGAAGATCACATGGAGGGTTAGCAACAGGGGATTGGGAGAAGGAGAAGGGGGGAGAAGGTACAGAAAATAAGTAGCATAGACAGTAGATAGAAAATAGATGGGGGCCAAGAATAGTATGGGAAATATAGAATCTAAAGAACTTGAGACACATGGTCATAAACTAAAGGGGGGTAATGGTGGAGATGGGGGGTAGGGTGGAGGGGAATGAAGGGGGGAATAGAACAACTGTAACAGCATAATCAATAAAAAAATTAAAAAATAAAAGAAAAATGAAAAAAAAAAGAAAAAAGAAAACCGGCTGGGCCTCAGCAAAACAGCAAACTTCGCAGCATTTTCATTTCATTTCACCCTCCTCTTCCTGGCCGCAGGAAAAACCGACAGCCTGACCACCATGGTAGCAGGGAGACCAGCAGCCCGGTGGCCCCACGGACCAAACAGGCTGGAATCCTCAAAATCCCGCCCCCAGAGAAGTGTCGCCGTGCCGACCCCCCGCAGAGAAGCCTTCTGAGGGCTGGTCTGTCTGCCCCGACTCCGCGCGGCATCTGGGCAAACGTGGGCAGCTGCTCAACCCGGCGGCCGCTGGCAGCCGAGACTCAGGTCCAGGCTACAACGGGAAGCCGTGCTGCACAGTCGGGGGCGTTCAAGAAGCTCCAGCCATGTCCTGGGAACCCAGAAGACCGCACCCATGTGCGGGGCTGCGCCGACGCCCCAAAAGACCTGAGAAAGCCCCCCAACCCTGCTCACCTCTGGGCAACGCCAGGGCTCTGTGCAGCAGGAAGAGGAGGCTGAGGCAGATGTCCGATCGCCTGCCTGACCACGGCAGGCGTGCCGTCCGGCAGGTGGACGCCCGGCAGATCCGGGAGACACGGGCTTAAGGACACTAGGAGATCCCTGTCTCACCGTCAGCCAGTCCCTCAGCGAAGCCAGCAGTGTGTTCAGTGGCCGGCTGTGGAGTCAGCCCGGGAAAGCCACGGACAAACACGGGGCAACCACAGCGAACTCCGGGGGGAGGGGCGGCAGGGGGAGGAATCGGACTCTGGACTTGCTGCAGTGCATTGTTAAAGTTCCAGGTCAACACCCCCACCCCCCCAAAAATGCACGCGGAGAAACAGGTCCACACCTTGGGGGTGGGGGGCAGTTACTGGGGTGGGAGACCAGCCCCCACTGGGCTCGCTGGACAAAGACTTTAAATTAGCTACTACAAGTGTGTTCAAAGCACCGATAAAACCTTTCTAAACATGTAAATAAAAGCGTGAGAAGTACGTGTCGCCAAATACAGGATATTAGTAACGAATAACAATAATCAAGTACAAGTTCTGGAGCAGAAACACAATAACCGAACTGTACGAAAGCGCATCTCTGGATTCCACCTCAAACCACGTGGGTTCCTCCACTGCTCTCCACGGACCGTGCCGGCCCCAGCAGCCCACACAGGCCTCACCGCCGACGGCTGGCCTGGTGCTGGGACTGGAGCTTCCCACCAACGCTCCACGGCCCAGGGAGGTTAAAAGGCAGGTGTGATTGCCGATCTCGTCAAAACACAGGTCTTTAAAGCGAGGTTTCCGAGACACTTGATACTCGGCAGGGTGTGTGGTCAGCTCTTCTGAGGAAGCTGGTGTTTAAAACAGTCCCCTGCGTAGCCGCTGCGGACACTCTTCTCTCTGAAGGCAGACACGCTCGCCCAAAGCGTGAACACTTCACACTCACAGGCGGAACCAACGTGGAAGGCCGTCTGCCCCTGCCCAGCACAGCCCGAAGCCCCCCTGCAGGAGGGGATGGTCATCGGGGGGCTTTGCTCTGCCTCCGAGAGCCCAGGCCATCCTGCACGCGGCCCCCCCAGGAACTCAGCTCCCCTCTGTGCAGCAGCGGGGCGTGGGCAGGACGGCTTCTATCCCGGAACCTGCCCCGGTGCTGGGGAGGCAGGCGGCCCCTCTCCGTGGGTCTCGGGCGCGACGGGTGGAGCTGCCAGGCCCTCACCGGTCCCGGGAGAAGGACCACAGGGCCCTGGCCATTGGCGGCTCTGGGAACACACATGTGCTCAGGGTCAGGGGAGCAGGTGCCGGCAGCCGGTGGGCTGTGTCCTCACCCACAGGACACCTCAGGCCCACACTCGAGACCCTTGGGGCCCCACCAGAGAGCAAAACCGACGATTCCTGACAACCCAAAAGAGGCTGGATTTCCAAAGAGGGCTCTGCACCATCGCTCCTCCAATGGGCCCCCCGGGCTCTGAAGGGGGTGCGGCACAGGGCTGTGGTGGAGGCCGTGAGCGCCAGAGCCCTCTGCTGTCCCACCCTCCACGGTGCCCACCCTCCACGGTGCCCACCCTCCACGGTGCCCCCCCCTCCAGCTCCGTCCTCACCCTCCAGCTGACTGACACGGACACAGGAGCGGCTCCAGGGAGCAGGGGGGCTCGGGGCCCAGCCTCATTGCTACACGATGCTCACATGCCATGACCACCGGTTTCTGCCCCCCGAGCGTCCCTGTGGGCCCCCTCACGGCCCAGTCTGAGCTGTCACCAGCGTCCCATCTGCTCCGGGAACCTGCAGCCTCCATCCTCCACCCCCAGCACTTGTCTCATCAAAGCCCAGAGCGGGGGCTGGTCCAGGCTCCGACCTGCGGGGCAGATTTACTCAGAGGGACCTGCAGGCCATGCGCACGCTCCATGTGCAGCCCATCAAGGGGACATCGCCCAAGTGCCGGGGGCCCCGAGGGGCCGGGGGAGGAAAGGCACAGGACTCAGGAAGAAAACAATGTGCTCTGGAAACTTCCGGAAGCCCTCCAGGCAGCCTCCCCAGGTCAGGACATCCCCTCTGCCTGGGCAAGGTGCCAAAGACGGCCCGTCTGCCCTCGGACGCCCTTCCCTCCGGGGCAACACCCACTGGCGGCCTGTGGGGCCTGTGGGGGGGAGGTGAGGAGCCCCCCTGAGTTAACCGATGGAGGCCCCAAATCCTTGCCAATCCTGTAATGAGATTTAATATTTGATGTCGGATTATCGGAATGTAATGAATTTGCCACTTTAATATTGATGGGTAATCATGGCCACCGAGGCGACGTGACAGAACTGGTGCAGAGAGACAGTGATTGCCGGGTCGGCGGCCTGGGCACAGTGGCCATGGGCCGGTCCCAGTGCCGGACATCCCCAAGGGAGCGCTGGCCAGCGCTTGGGGTTAGACGCGGGGCCTTTCTCCAGGAGGGGACAGGGAGGACGGGGGCGGTGAGGGGGCGGACATGACACAGCGACGGTCATTCCTGTGGGCCGAACTGTGTGCCCCCAACTCGCAGCCCTGACACCTGTGTGACCGTCCACGCAGACGAGGCCCCTTCCAAGGTGACAGGGTTAGGTGAGGTCACAGGGCGGGACCCTGGTGTCCCCACAGAAAGAGACAGGGACAGCAGAGCTCGCCTGTGCCAGCCACGTGCCACCCTCCGGGGGAAGGAGACAGAGCCTGTGCAGAAACAGACGCCCGGGAGCAGGGGCCCCCCGTCCCACGGGACCTGGACGGAGCCCGTGTCCCTGTGTCCTTCAGCATCCTGGGGTCTCAAGGAAGCGCGTGTGAACTCCTTCCCGAGCGTATGGACACGTCGGAACGCAACAGTGGGAATGATGAAAATGTAATTTCATTTTTAATTTGAAAATTAATGTCCGGGGCTCGGACCATCTGTGCCTGTTCTGCAAGGCGTGTGGGCATGTGGGCGTGTGGGCGCGTGGAGACGGGCTGGCGGGGAGGGGCTGGGTGGGGGCCGGTCCCCACGGGCTGCGCGGAGGGGCGAGCGGGCACACTGCCGGCGGGGGGCCGGGCCTGGGGACCCCACCCCTGAGACCCGGTCCTCTCCCGAGGCACAGGCCTGTGGCAGGGGGGCGGCTGGCGGGCTCAGACCCCCCTCCTGTCCCCGACTCTCACCTCAGACTCCAGCTGAGGCCGAGGCCCCCGGTGCCCAGGCGGGTGACAAGGGTCCGGACGGGGCAGCCGCTACGTTCGCAGCCGTCCCAGCCGCTCTCTCCGCTGTGTTCGCTTTTATGCCTGCCCCGCTTTCTGGCTTCAGACCTGTCTCCTACCGGGAGCTGGTCCAGGACTGCCCCTCAGAGAAGGGGTCTCGGATGGGGTGGCCCTTCGGGGGCACCCGGCAGAGACCACAAACGCCCCCGGACCACACACTGGGGCGGGGGTGCCCCTGGCCCCCAGCGGGTGGAGGCCCCGCATGCACAGCAGCCCCCAGTCCCGGCAGAGAGCCCCCCGCGCCACAGAGCGGGGTGACGGACGCCACTTCGGGTAAAGTGGCTGTAATGTTTGAAATGCCTGAAATTACTGAAAACAAGAGACACGTGCAGGCCCAGTTTTACACCTGGACAAGGCTTCGCACACAAGCCTGGGACGACGGCAGGGATTCGGCTGCCAGGAGCTGGAGGTGAAGGGTCACTAAACGCGCCCACCGGGGAGGGACTGGCCTCTCCCCCGGGCGTGGCGAGAAGCGAGGGGAACGAGGCTGGACCGTGGCTCCTCTTCTCGCCAGGCCCCAAGGACCCCTCCCCCGAACTTTCCCCACAGGCAGTGGTGGCCGCGGGCCTGGCCTCCGGGCAGCAGGCACCACAGCTGGCCCGGGTCTCCCGGGGGACCCCAGCCCCTCCCCCGCCCACGTGTCTGGAATGTCCTGGCCGAGGTGAGGACACAAGGGAGGAGCCAGAGCCACCCCCGGGGACGGTGATGAGTGAGAGGTGCCGCCCTCCGGGATGAGAGCCGCTCACTGTGCCTTCCGACCACCGAGCAGGCCACACCAGGGACAGGCCACACCAGGGACAGGCCACACCAGGGACAGGACGCCGGCCACGCGTCCCTCCCCCCCACCCTGCCTGCCACAGTGGCTCACTCCACCGAGGGCAGCGTCACCTGTGTTACCATCTGAGAAATCAGATGGACCACCTTGAACAGAATGGGCAGTGATGGCCCCCTTTATAAAGTCTGTGTGTCACTGTCCAGCAGCCCACGGAGGGCTCTGCGTGACGGTGGCCCCGAGGGGCTGCGGGCTCAGCTTGGCCTCACAGATAGGACACCTCTGGGGCCTCACTCGGGTGTCGCCAGGGAAAGATACAGGCCTCCCACCAAGTCCAGTGGCCACAAGCAGCCGGAGCCGAAGAACAAAGCCATCTCCACCCGCTGTGCAAAGGCCAGTTATCTGATCAGAGTGGCCGACTTTGAGGTCGCCCTTCACGTCTCACTGGGCACCTAACAGCCAGCAGCTCGGGTCCCAGCAGGTTCCAAGCGGATCGCTCTGCTCAGCTTCCGCTGGACACGGCCCCGGGCGTGCAGGCAGGGCGCACGGCTGTTCCGGGACCCTGCGGAGCCCAGCGGAGCAACGCGGGTCTGATCAGGGAGTGGCCAACTCCGGCCACGCTGCGCCCGGAACAAACACGTTTGCTCCCCTGACCTACCGGCGACGCACCCCCGGGAGGCCACGGCTGCCACTGCAGTGGGGCGCCGCCCCGCCCCCTAGGGTCCCTCCGCCCAGACCTAGGCCCGGCCTCCCCGCCCGTTGCGAGGTAACGGGTTTCACAGCAACGCCCTCCTGCGGACTGTTCTGCAAATGCACAGAAAGTGCGCACGTCGTTTGTCTCTGTAGGACTGGACGGTCTCCCTGGCCAGGGCCCGGCTCCGCTGCGCATGTGGGTTGGACTGATGCGGCATCACATCCCCACAGTGTCAGGGGCTCGTGGCACCCACGCGGGACCCCACGGGGTCTGCAGGCAGAGTCCAGGCAGGGCTGTGTGGTCCCCAGCCGGGGCCGCGTGGGAAGGGTCTGGGCCCCCCTCGGGGACCAGGGGTTTGACTGAGGGCCGACCCCATGGCTGGCTGGCTGGCTGCCACAGGCCACCCTCAGCTCTCCAAAGCCACCCTGTCTCCAGCCACGAGGCCCCACCCACTTCTTTCTCACCTGCAAGAGATGGTGCCTCAGGTAACAGGACGTGTTCACGGGAGGGACACCCGTTCTGTCCCTGGGAAGAAAATCTCAGGTCCCACTCCCACCCCGGGGGGGACCAACAAGGGCACTGGGAGGCGCGGGCCGTGGGGTCTGTCTGCACAGACCACAGCTGACATGGACAGACACACGGACGCAGCCCTGTCCCAGCCACACTTACGCTCCACACCAGGCCACACTTACGCTCCACACCAGGCCGCGGCAGGGCGATTGACCTGCCCACCCCCCACCCAGACCTCGTCTGTAAGGACACCAACAAGTCTGCAAATGGGCTCCTTTTACCTCCTAACACAGCGGGTTACAGGGGAGGCTCTGAGACAGCGCGAGCACGTTAGACGAGAGGAACCCAGGGTTGGTGCTGCCACCTGAGCGCGTGGAGGGTCCTCCTGACGTCGCGCTGCTGTTTGGGACACTGTCCGGAGGACAGCACCATTACGAAGGTCCAGGAGGTCTGGGCTGGTCTCAGCTGGTCTCCCTGTCCGGGCCACCCCCACAGCACGGTGACCCCACTCCCTCTCCACGATCTGTCACTTCTGTGGATCTGAGGCAGGTCCGTGTCCTTGGGAGCTGATGCCCCGGCAGCCGGGGACGGACTCGGATGGGGCGGGCTCACCAATGAGTGTGCACGGTGGGGACAGTGTGCCCCCCGCCCCTGTGCCACCTCAGGGCAGGAGGGGGTGGGCGGACTTGCAGAAGGGCCCGGGGACCCACACCTCAGAAAACTCTGCTGAGCCAGCCAGAAAGAAAACCAGACAGAAGATCCTCAGTCTGGGAGAAAACCGTGTCCGAGCCTTTCCAACGTCGGATCAACCCTCGGAGCCCAGGAAACGAAGCGGGGGCTCAGGTCTGCGGCTCGTGGGACTCATCCGGCCCTCGGTGCCGTTTCAGAATCGGGGCCTGGGCCTGCCCTGCGGGGAGGGCCCATGGTCCATGGGGGGCCCGGTTCCCATGACGGGCCCCAGCGCCAGCCCCCACCACAGGCACCCAGGCTGGGCCCTGGCTCCCGGGAGGCGCTACCGGGTCCGCCCTCCGGCAGAGCGGACGACCCAGCACCCTCTCAGGATTCCAGGTCTGGCATCCCCGCCCCCCACCCATGAACAGTGTGCAAATATGGGGACGCGGGGGTGGGACAGGGCTCTGTGTCCTGGAGGCCCGCCCACCAAAGGCAGCCGGGCAGCGAGGCAGTGCTCGCGGACACACAGCCCTCTGGCCAGCGAGGTCGCCGGCTCCTCACATGCTGTGGCCCCAGACAGCCGATGAGCAGCCGCACGGGGCCGGCACTGCGGAGGCAGGGCAGCATCTGCGTTTGCTGGAAGATTCTGTAAGCGGAGCCACACGGCACACCCCGGGGGTCTGGATGCTCTCCCCTGCATTGGCTTGAAGGTCACGGGCGCGGCCACAGGGACCGAGCTCCTCCGGGGAAGTGTTCACTGTTCAGACACACTGAGGTCACACACCTGTTCCCCTGTGGGCAGACATTGGGGTGCTCACAGTCTGTGTCTGGTACGCACGAGGCTGTTACAAGTGTCCGTGTCCGAGCCTCTGCGTGACGTGTGACACACTCATTCCAGGGAGACCGTGCACGGGGGGGGGGGGGGGTGTGCAGCTCGGGTCCCGGTGGCGGCAAGCCGCTCTCCCCTTCGACCCCTCACGGTGGGTGTGTGCGTTTTGATCTTGTATCCTGCATCCTTTTAAAATCCGCCAAGCAGTTCACTGCTCGTTCCAGATTCTGTCGGATGGTTTTCTGCGTGGACCACCGCGTTGTTGGCAGCTGCAGAGAGCTCGCTTCTTCCTTTCCAGATGTGATGCCTTGAACTCCTTTTCTTGTCTTATTCCATGGTCTCTGGTCTCCAGTGCAAGGCTGAACAGAGTGGTGAGAACAGACCGGTGTTCCGAATCCTGGGGGGCTGGGCAGCACCCCCCTCCAGGACCTCGAAGGATGTGCTCACTGTGGGCCCCCCGTCCCTGCGGGCGACGCAGACTGAGGCCGCTGGGCTGCGGCGCTGGATCGGGAAGCGGGCGCTGGGTTTGTACGGATGGTGGCACGTTTGCCAAGGTGGACACTCGTTCTGCTCCTTGTAGTTTGATAACATCGTGAGTCGTATGGATGGATTTTCAGAAGTTAAAAAAAAGAAGTCTCCGAGTTTCTGGCCCCAATCCCACTGTCGAGAAAATGAACGGGGAATGGATCAAGGCCAGGAACACAGACCCGCAGCTGGGAAACTCCGGGAAGGAAGCAGGCGTGAGGTCTCGAAGACGAGTTTGTAGAATCTGGCACCAAAGGCAAAAGCAGCGAAGGCCGAGCTAACCACCGCAGCTCGAGCCCCAACACTCCGCACGAGGGAGGCGCGGATGGGGCCCTGGTCCGCGGACCCGCTGCCTGTGCCGCCGAGTGAGCGCCTGTGCCTCGGGGGGTGGTTCTTCCCTCAGTCTTCTCCTCCTTGTCACTGTGGGCCGTGTTCTCTTCTCAGGCTGCTGGTTTCGATGGGATGCCAGAGGTCGCGAAGGTTTCCTCCTGGGGTAAGGAGTGCGCTCACACTCATGAACGCACCCCCGGGCTTGTGCTGGGCGCCAGTCGGTTCCTCGGAAAGGGGTGCCCGTTAGGGTTCACCGCGGGAGGAAGGCCGCGCCCCCTGCGGGGTGGTGTCCTCCCCAGGGCCGGTCCTTCTGGGCGCTCCGCCCGGAGCCCCGTGAGTCTGGGGGCCGCATCTCTGTCCCTAGGTCTGGCCGGCAGCCTGTGTGAGGCGCAGGCCTGTGCTCCGCCAGGAACCTCTTCCCGGCCACAGGCTCTGCCCCCTCGCAGGTGCTGACCGGCACTTGGGCAGCCGCTGAGGGGGCGGCCTCTGGAGGCTCCCCTGCCCCAGCCCCACCCTGTGTGCTCTCCCTGGCGGGGGGCGGGTGCCCCCTGGTTCCCCAGACAGCCCACAGGGGCCATCGCCCTCCTCACGGTCATTTGGCGCCTTATGAACAGGGTCACAGAGTTCACGGTCTCACGTGTTCTGTCCCTGTTTACGTCCGTGTTACCGAGAGGACTCACGGGTTCCTGCAGCCTGGCTTTCACGGAAGCGCCCGCGGGAACCCTCTCAAGGGCTCTGGCTCCCTGCTGCTTCTCAGAGCATGGGCCTCCCCTCCCCCTCCGCATCCCCCTCCATCCCTCCCTTCTCGTCACCGTTCTCTCCCCCTGCCTTCAGCGGCGAGGGAGTGTACGAACCGCTCCGACCCGTCCTTACCCTCCGAGCGCGTCACTCACCCAGTGCCCACCGACTCAACCTCCCCGACCCCGCCAGGCCCCGGTCACCCTCCCCCAGTTTTCCCCTCCATCCTCGGCTCCACGGGACTCTCCTCCTGCACCTCCCCGGCCCCCGCGGCCCAGGTCCACTTGTGTCTCTGCCCACTGAGCTTTTGACAGATGGAGTCAGTGGTGTGTTCCACGACGCATCTGCCGCCTCCTGCCGCAGAGGGGGAGCCAGGGAGTGCGGCTGGGGGAGGGGCCGCGCCGGGAGAAGGCCCCGCCTGCCACCCTCCCGGACCCTGGGGACGACCCCCACGGTCAGTGCGCGGGAACAGGAGCCCCAGAGTGACTCTGCGGGGGGGGGGGGGGGCCTCGGTGTCCTACTTCGAACTCCCTGGTGCTCCCTGCGGAAGGGTCCAGGAGTTTTACGACGCCCTTTTACGATGCCGACCCAGACCTGGTGCTGCGGCAACCTCACAGCGCCGTGGGCGCGGGCCGGGCTGCCCCAGGCACCCGGGCCGGCGCGGCACCTGTTCCCTCTCGCCTGGCTCTCTGGCGGGGTCCCAGCAGCAGCAGGAGGGGAGCGGTCCCTCCCCCACCCACCCCGGCTGGAAATACTCCCTCCTTCCCTTTTCTCAGCCCCCCTCTCGGGGCGGCTTCACCGTTTTTATCACAACACACTCGGTGTCCAACAGCGAAACTTCACCGCAGCATCCACCGCTTTGTATGTTCACACATGACGCATGTTTTAAGTCCCAGGTTAGAGCTCATAACGCGACATTAAACTCAGCACCCTTCCTCTGTGCACTCATTAAACAGCATCGCTTCCTGGAAAACGTTACTGAGAACCTTGACTCTGGGGTGCAGGGTGTTTGGGCCGGGTGAGCGTTTTGAGGAGCAGAATCGGGGGGTGCACCCGGCCCTGACGGCGCTCAGGGGTCCCGTCCCTCGGAAGCTGCCGGGGCCGGGGGACGTGGGCGCAGCTCTCTGTGCCGGCTCCTTCCCGGTGGAACAACGGCCAGGCGGGGACCGCGTTGTGTTTGGGAAATGAGACGTCACTTTGGAAATCACGCCCAGTTGTTTCTATCAACAGGAGAGTCCCAGCCGACCGTGCCCACTGCCCCGCGCACCCAACACCCACCCAGACGACACCTGTGGGCCCCAGGACCGTGTGGGAACAAGCGACAAGTGGCCTCGGCCCTTCCACGGTGGCTCCCGAGTCTCTGCTCACACCCCAGAGCCAGGCCGTCACTGCGGAACGATGGCCTTTGCGGGGTCCCAGCCTTTACCCCACACCCCACGCCGCCCTCCACACCCACCCGGGTGAACCCGCCCCCTCGGCAGGGAGCACCAGGTTCCTGCCGTCTGCCCACCGTCCTCACAGGCGGAGGGACCCGGCAGAGGGTTCAAGGAGGGGCTGGTCGGGGCTGCTGAGAGCTGGAAAAGTTGCAGGGGGCGCTGCACGCACTCCCACCCTGGGTGGGCGCGGGGCCACAGCTGAGGCACCGCCCCCGCCTGAGCCACGCAGGGACTCGCGCCTCCCCAGGGGGTCCCGGAGGCAGAAGAGCTGGAGAGACACAGGGCCGTGGGTCAGCGTGGGGCAGGCAGGAGACACCGGGCCCCCGTCGGGAAGAAAGGCCCCCTCGCTTCCCGCAGGGCTCCTGGGACGGTGGAGGGGGAAGAGGTGGCTGGACACAGTGTGTCTGGGGTCAGGCCACGGTGGGGGCGCACTGGCCTGGGGCAGTGGAATCCGCGCATCTCCGAGGGAGCCCGGGGCACAGCATGGGCAGGATGGAGGAAGGGCCGGGGGCTGGGGGCCCAGGGCAGCTTCAGGGGAGCCTGGGAGGGACCCAGGGTGGAGCACTGCCTGCCGTCGGAAGGAACAGCCACTAAAAGGGACCAGGCAGCCGGAGAGGGGGAGGTGCCCCAGCAGTGGGCCCCCTCTTCCCCACGGGGGGGCCGAGGAGGAGCCCCGCCCGAGGAGGGCGGGCAGCGCTGCCTTTGCTGCTGCAGCAGGAGGGGTGGGAAGGAAAGGCGTCTCCGGTGCGGGTCTGGCCCAGGGTGGAGACAGGGCCCCAGGCAGGCCCGGCCGGCCCAGCCCGACGGACACTGAGCCAAAGCTCCCTCCACCCTCTGGGCCCTGTGATGGACATGCGGTGGGAGAAACCCCGGTGGCCTGCCTGGGGGAGGCCCAGCCTCTGCCCCACGGGCCCCTGGACATGTGCCCGGGCCGCCTGCTTCGGGCATTAGTCAGCAGCGCCTTCTGAGTGGCCGCCGCGGCACCATCCGTCAGGTTAACTGGACGTCCACATGCCCCCAAACGCAAGTCCAGCTGCGTTTCATTATTGTGCTGGCGGATGGGGCACCGTTGTCTGGGCGGCAGGTTGATCTCGGCCTGAATTATTAAGCGGTTGTTCAATAATGCAAACCTTCCCACCGCAGCGGGGAGGCAGCGCACGTGGTCCCTGGGAGCGCGGGCAGCCCGCCGGCCCTCTGATCCCCGCACCGCGGTCCCCTGTCCGTCCAGACCACGGGGTTAACAGAGGAGACCGGGCCGGGCCTGAGCGCTGAGTCGGGCTTCCGACCTCTCGCTCCTCTTTCCAATTTACTTATTTACTCGCACTGACGAGGCCACTGGGACAGACGGACGCTGGCTGGTGTGGTGGCTTTCAAGGGAAGCAGATGCTGTCTACACGCCAGGGTTCTCGCACGCCTGTCCACAGGCGTGTGGCGCCTCCGGCTGCAGGCACACGGGTGGGTGGGGGATTCTCACCGCGCCCAGGAAGGAGCTGAGTCCCTGGCAGATTCTCGTGTGGGCTGGGGGCTCCCAACTAGACACCTCATGCTTCGCTGGCCTTCGGGAGTCAGAAGGTCCCCGAGGGGCCAGCACGGACGCAGAGGGGCTGGCCGGGGGATTTGCCTCCACCCGGACCCCAAGTCCATGAGCTCAGGTGGCCCCAGGGGCTCCCTGCTGCTTGGGACTGTCTCTACCGCCTCGCAGCCCCAGCCCCAGCATCCCCGGGGGTCCCACGCATTCCCAGGCCCCCCACCACCACCAGGGAGGCTACGCACAGGAGGGACCCTGTCTGCAGATGCCCCAAAGCAGCTCTGCCCTCCCTGCCTGGGATTTAGGGCAGGAAGACGCGCCCCCTGGGTCTGTCCACCCACATCTGAAACCCTGACAGCATTTGGGGAACTCAGAGCAGGGGGACCCTAGCCCCTCGAAGGCCCTGTGGGAGCACCGCTAGGCTGCAGGGAGACCCCTGCTTTTCCCTGAGGGAGGAAGGGGCACAAGAATAACCACCGGGACCCCAGAGAAGAAGCAGGACTGGCCAGGATGGGCCACACGGAGGTGGCCCGGCCCTGAAAGGCCACCTGCAGGCCTCCTCGCAACCTGGGGGCCCCAGATGCCCGGGTCCTTCCCGTCTCAGCTTTCTGCAGACAGTGCCCCCCCCCCACTGTCTCAGTGCCTCCAGGGCCCCCGTGTGGGGCAGAGAGGCTGTTTCCAGGGACGATGGCTGGAATGGGGGCAGGAGGGCCACCTCGGGTATGAGAGGTGCCCCCCGGACAGCAGGCAGGGGCAGGTGGAGAGAAAGCTGACGGCACCTGGGGGCCCCTGCTGGAGGGTGGATCCCGCCACTGGTTTCTCACGCGGCCACAACTGGGCGATTGCGTGGTTTTCCCGGGCAGCTTAGCAGACACTGCAGTGATGTCCACTGGGAAGACGGGGCCGGGCGGGGTGTGTCGCGGCCCTGGGCTCATTGGTGCCACGGATCCAAGGTCACAGGGCAGAGGCCCAAGACGAGATGGGAGCCAGAAGAGCAAGTGGCAGACCGCCGGGGCCGTGCATTTCAATACAAAAACGAACGGTCTGGGAATAAGGGAGGGACCTGCAGAGCCAGGCAGCGTGGTCAGAGGCCCGGTTATTCAAATGTCGGGTTTGTGAGGCGTCTGAGTTGTTACCCCGGGGTTTGTGGCGGTCCCGGTGGTTGACGCTGGAATAAGAATCGGGAAAGCCGGTTGCTGTGCCTGAGGCTGGTGACTTGACTGTTCCCTTCGCCTGCGTAGGGGACACCCCAACGTGTGACTGGGGGCTGCCCTCAGATTGGCAAACACCAGACAGGTGTCCAGGCTGGGGGAACCCCCTGCCCACCACTGACCGGCACCAGGACAGACACGGAAGCGCAGCCGCCTCAGGGAAGGACAGGCGCACCTGCACTGCGCCCTTCCTCCAGAAACGCCACCCCCCGGGGCCTCCGGTCTAGTAGTTTGGGATTAAGCCACAAGGTCCGTGGACCCAGGGTCCTTGCTCCCTGTCCGACCCGCTAGCCAGCCCCGCCCTCTGGGCCGAGCGAGGACAGAGGTGAGAACAGAAGGGAAGCCGCATGGGCAGCGGCATCCGGGGGCCGGCAGAGGCACAGAGGTGACGTGCGCCTGTGGACGGCGGAGGCGGCGACCGGAGAGAAAGGATGACGGCGGTCAGAGCGCAGTCACGAGGAACCAGTGAAGGAGCGCGCGCCGAGCCGCGGAGGGCAGACGGCGTCGCAGACCTGCAGGAGGGACTCGCCGTGCCCTTGGACTTGACAGTGCAGAGCAGAGCCAGGCAGTTCACTGGCCACCGCAGACTCAGCGAGACGCCCGGCTCTAGGTGGCGGAGGAAGAGGAGATGGGGCGGCTTCTGAGGGCTCTCATTTGGGGGCCCCGGTGGACGAGCCGAAGAGTGATGTAACATAGACAAAGCTTCAGAAAAATACGTATTTGGGAAATACTTCCCAGCTCTGCCTTGTCTAACTGGAGAGCGCCAGCTTTGAGGGGGGTGGGGGGTCTCCAAAGAGCAACAGAGGGCGAGTGTGCAGTGGCCGCTTACTCCCCGCAGGGGGCGCTCCCTCTCCGCAGAGGCCGGGCTCCTCCCACCCGCGTTGCAGGCCGCTGGGGGCGCCGGGCCGCCCGGGTGGGGAAAGGCGCCTGCCTGCCGGGACTTCCGAGCTCAGCGGGAGCTCGGAGCCCTCCATGGGAACCGGAGCCCACCTTGTTCTAGGAGGTAAATGCCGGGCTGTGGTCTCTCCCAGCCTCAGACGTGTCAGCCTTGCAATCACGCCTCCTCCACTCGCCCGTCCCGAGTGGAAGGCCTTGAAATATTCAGGAGCATCGACTCTGCCTTCCCCCAACATTATTAACAAGGAACAAAAAGTTATTTCATGCCCTCATTTTGTCAGTTGCCAAAAGGGCTCGAGGGACCATGAGAATTTCATCGTAGGCATTTGCAACATAACAGATTGCAAATCCCTTCCACACTCTCAGCTGAACAGGCTGCTAAATAATTGAGCGCCTGTAATAGCAACCTACTTCCAAGGCGATCTCTCCAGCCAGGGGGCCAGGGGGACCCTCGCCTCAGGGCTCCCCAGAGCAGAGGGTGCTGGAAGCTGAGGGTGAAGTGGTGGGAGGGCCAGACCGGCCTCCGGTGAAGGTCAGGTCCATCCGCCACGTTTCCCCCAAGGCCGGCCTGTGGGTCGGAGGCCAGCACTACCGGCTAAGACGGCAGGTGGACAACTCACCTCCAAACAGGATCTAACGACGGGCCAGCTGTCATCTCTGCCCAGGTGCATGGCAGAGGCCACCAACCTGGCCCATGAAACTGAAGTGACGGCCCTCCTCCACAAACCAAGCTTGTCCCCAAGGTGTCCGCCCCTGTGACCAGCCTCACACCGATGCCCCTCCTCCTCGCAGGGGATTTAACACAGCCAGACGGTCACCTGTCCCTGCACCAACATCCCCACTCGCACGTCAGTCTCTGGCTCACCGAGGACAGAACCGAATGTGGCGATTCCCTCCTCGGACACCCCCTGCTTGTCCCCTCCCCCTCTGGGAAAGGCCGGATGCACAGGGAGGGACCCAGGAGTCACCTGGGGCCCCTCCTCTCCCTCCTGCTGACCGGCCTGGCATCGGGCCAAGCCCCGCAGGGACACCAGGGAGGCTGATGGGGACAGTGTCTCAGGGGCTTGTCCGTGACCATGTTTATTTACGGGGTGGGCCGAGGGCAGGCCCAGGCCGAGACCTCAGGCGACTGGGTCTGAGCTCTGTCACCGGCTGCTCAGGGCAGACAGCCTGCCTTCTACTCGGTGCGAGGTGGGGCTCCCACCGCCCAGCCAGCCCGTCCTCCTCCCTCAGGGTCAAAGCCAGACCCTCCTTTCTTGTCGCCCCAAATGCCCCAGCCTCTAGGAGTTGTCGTCACCTCCAGCTTCCTGCCCTCTCCATCCCCCCAAAAGCAATCCCTGAAATGGAAGCGGAACCCCCTCCGCTGGCTTGGGCTGCCTCCAGCCGGTCTCAGGAATGTTTTCCGTTTAGATTTCCTCGTTAGATTTATTCCTACATGTTTAATACTTTTGATAGTATTTACATGACATCGTTTTAAATTCCTTTTCTAATTGTTGGCTCTCGTGGAAAAACAAACTTGATATTTACCTTGTTGCCGCAGTCGCAACAAACGTAGCGTGGTAATCTCGGAAATTATTCTCTGACCTTTCCAGAGTTTTACATAATCAATTGTTGTTTTCAGGCGACGCTATCCCGTTCCGGCCCCCAGACGCCCCTGCCGTCCCGGCCATCGCGGGCGGGCCAGGACTCCGCAGCCCAGTGGGGAACTGGGGGGTCGAGAGTATGTCCCCGTCGCCGGTCACCAGATCCGGTCCCGTGCCCCGAGGGGGCCGCTTCTCCAGATCAGCTCCCTCCAGTCCAGTTCCAGTGCGCTAAGAGCCGCCAGCCTGAACCGATGTCTTTCAAATGACTTATTTCACGTCCAGTGAAATGGGGTTTTAGCTTATTCTGCTAATGTGGTGAATTACCTCACGTTCTCTTTTTGTCAGTTAGATAGAAGCGGCGTACAGGACTATGAAGCCCTTAAACGTCCAGTTTGGTGTCTACGCCTGTGTCACGGGTGGGAGACAGGCCCGCATCCCCAGGAAGGTCCCTCCTGCCCCTGTCCTTGCCCCCCCCCCGCACCTCCCACAGACACACACCCGGAACTGGCTGTGTCCCCACCGATCAGCTCTGCCCTGTCCTGGGCCCAGGCTGCTCACAGGTGGGCACAGGCCGTGTGCACCTGTCCTCACGCCTTCGCCAAATCTGCGTCTCAGACTCGGCCACGGCGCTGCATCACCGGTCAGCGGGTCACCGCTTCCCGTGGCTGGCGAACACTCCGTGGGATACGGTTCCTCCCTCCTCTGTCTGCCACGCTGCTCTGTTCGAGATTTCAGTTCCGGGGACAATGCCGCCATGGACATTCGCACCGAGCCCCAGCAGGGGAGTGCGGGGCGGGGCTGCGGGCCCACACGCACAGCTGTGCCTGGCAGGGCCGGTTCCGTGTGTCAGCGGGACTTCCTGTACGCAGAACCGCGTGGCCTGCCGCCGGAAATGTTCACTCCCTTTCCCCGATTTTCAGCTTCGTTTCCTTCACTGCTTCTGTTTTGACTTGCTCGCCTCGAGTGTGATTCTGAACAGGAGCGGAGAGAGTGGACATCGTGGGCCCACCCTGCTCCCCTCGCCAATTTTCATTGAGTGAAAATACACGCAACGTAGAATTCACTGCCTTGACCGTGTTTAAGTGCGCCGCCAGTGGCGCCGTACACATTCCCAGCACCACAGCCACCCTCTCTAGAACTTTCCACCCTCCCGCACCGAACGTCCGTCCCCACCAAACACGCGCCCCTCCCTGTCCCTGACACCCGCCCTCCCTCTGGCTCGGGGAGGCCGATCACCCCAGGAGTCCCGCAGAAGCGGTCCCTCCCGGCATCAGCACTTCCGTGACCGGCTCACGTCACTGGGCATGTCGTCCTCGGGTCCCTCTCACTGCAGCAGGCATCAGGGCTTCCTTCCTTTCAGGGCTGAATGACATCCCCTCGTGTGGACAGGCCGGGCTGTGCGTCCCCGACACCCACCCCACCGAGGGGCACTCAGGGGCTTCCCCGTGTCAGCCGCTGTGAACGGGGGAGGGGGACATGCGCCTCTGTGTGTGCCTGCTCTCGCTTCTCGGGGTCCACGTGGACTCGCCGGGCCGCCTTCAGCATCTCACCCCGGACGAAGATGTCGGCTGCAGGCTTTTCGTGAACACCCTTCACCGCGTCTTGCCGGTCCACGCCGGTGCTCTCTTCACCGAGCTGTTGGCACACGGCAGTGCCAAACTGCCGCACGCTTCCGCCGCATCCGGTGAGGTACCACGAGTGTGCGTCGCCTCCGACTTCCTGTTGGCGAGATGGTTTGTGCGGATTTCCGAACATTTGACCAACCTGCGTCCTTGGGACAAGACCCTCGCGCAGGGCGCACCTGGCCAGCACCGTTCCCAGCGTGTTCCTGCACCTCTGTGCAGGTGAGGTTGGTCTGCAGTTGTACTTCCTGGGGGTCCGTCAACGTTCAGGTCCCGCCTCTTCCACTCTATGGACCGGTGCGCTCGACATTGGTGCAGATAACCGTAAACACAGTTCTCCAGTGAAGCCGTCGGAATGTCTCTCTGCTCTCGGGACCGTTTCTGGCTGTGAATTCGATTTACGTAGCAGGTGCTGGTTTCCTGAGACCTTCCGTGGGTCAGATGTGAAGGCCTGGAGGGAATGGGGGGGATTTTTCCCAGCCGTCTCCCCTCACCCCAGCCCTCCTCAGGGTCTGGGCCCCTCTCAGGTCTCCAGTCCTACGTCCCACTTTTGAAAAGCAGCATCTTGAACTTGAGGGAAGACCTGTGTTGATAAACTATCCCTGAGCAGTTCGGTGCCAGACGGAAGGTGCTGAGAGTTTACGGCAACGCTGGGGGTGTCTCTCCCCCATATATTGCCCCCCACTCGCTGCCCGGGCCCAGTGGAGGCCGGAGTGGGCTGAGTCTCCCCCTTCTCAGAAATGGGCCCGTTTCCCCGACTGTCAATCATCTGCATTGCTCTCGCCCTGGAAACTTGACGTTCTTTCCTTGCAAACACGTTTTATTTGAAAGTATCCACATGCTGTGATTGTTAGACTGCAAACAGTGATGGTTAGGACTCTGGATATCTGAGCTGGAAGCAGGGAGTTAATTAGCATTTTAACACTGAACTGCACAGCATCCTGATTATTTACAATGTTACACGTGTCCAGGTTCGATCTGCTGATATTTTACAGGGACGTCTGTGTCCGTGTTTGTGAGACAGTCACCCCACACGTTCCCTCTCTTTTAATTTCCCGAGTTTCGGCGTCACAGCCACGCGGGTCCCTCACGGAAGCTGTGAAGTGGCTTCTGCTCTCAAATTCTCCGGGGCGGTTCGGGCGAGACGGGTCTCAGACCACCTGGGTCATCACACTTTCTACCGTGTTTCGGAAGTGGCTTTCAACATCTTCGTTTAGGTGGAATTCACACACAATAAAACTCCACGTGTGAGATGCACAAGTCAACGGTGTCGGTACAGGCACAGGTGTTCGGCCGTCACCGTGATCTGAGTTTAGAAAGGCTTCACGGCTCCGGAAGCCGGCCCCGAGCCCTGGAGTGACCCCCGCCCCCCGCTGCAGCTGCGGACAACCACGGACGGGCCTGCCGCCCTCCGTGCCTGGAGCTTCCCTCACTCAGCACCGGGGCCTCCCTCTGGGTCCCGGCCCTCTCGTGGCCGCCTTCCTACCCGATCGTGTGCATGTGCCACACTCACTTTCCAGCTGCGTGGTGTGGGACGGCCACCGGAGGAGAGACTCCCTCAGTCCACTGCTAGGCAGGTCCCGAGTCCAAGGGGTGCTGGGAAGCACACAGTAGGTCTAACACGTCAGTGGAGAACCAGCTGAGCTTCTCCGCCGTCCTCCTGACCCCAGGCCCACTAACCAGGCCTCGGTTCCTGAACGCGCCCTTAATTTCTCAGTGCCCCTGCCTGGTCCACCCGCCCCTGTCCCTCTCCTCCAGCTGAAGTCGGCCGGCAGCCCCCCGCCTGCGTCCTCACACACCCCGTCCTCACACCTCAGCGCCGGGGCACTCCTGAACCACCAGCAGGCCGCGTCGGAACCCATGGGCACCACCCGCCTGCAGGGCCCTCCGGGTCCTGGCTGTCTGGGCCGCGCGCAGCCCCCCCCCCACCGCCTTTGCCACTCTCCCTGCACCGCCGCTGCTGTGACGGAGGGGGTCCATCGGGACACCTGCGGAGGGGCCCCCACCACTGCGCCTGCGGGCACTGCCCAGGCCCTCCCTCTGCCTCCGTACGGCCAGCGAGCACGCAGCTCCGCGCTCTGGGCCTGTCCGCGGACTGTTCCCAGGACCCTCCACGCAACACGGGCCAACCAGCACTCGCCAGACGAACGGCTGGGCCTCTCGCAAACCAGGAACCCAGATCCGGCAGCATCGGGGGGTGACGGCTGGACGCGCTCAGGTCCCCTGAGAAAGACCTGCTACACTGGGAGCCCACCCACCTGGCCCAACGGGCGTGGGAGGACCGTGTCAGCTCTGAGACACAACACTGTGACTGAGACCAACCCCCGTGCGGCGAGCACGCTGAGGCCAGTTTGCAATTCGAAGTCACTGCCGTGCGGGCTCCAGCATGGCCCCTCGGCGCAGGTGGGAAGCGGCTCCGGCAGCCGGCCATCCTCCTGGTCCCCGCAGAGGGTGCAGGCCAGCCGGGCCCGCCTTCGTCCCCAGCTCCCTCCGCCACATGGCAGGCAGCTGCCCCTACTGCCAGGCTGCCCGAGCAGCTGTCCCCGAATTCTAACTAACCAGGTCACCACAGCCGGGCTCCCGTCGCAGGTTCTTAGCCAAGTCCCTGGCACGGTTTCAGAGCCACTGGTTCTTGGGGGGCTGCAGGCCTGTCGCCGTGCCTGCCGGAGGGGGCCGGGAGGGAGACAGAGCCGCCCGAACCCTGCCAACAGCGGCCGACACGGGACCCCTCGCTGCAGAGCGGCCCCGGGCCACGACCATGGACCACGGCCACGCTCACCGGGCCAGAGGGTGGGGAGGCTGCTCGTGGAATGTGGGCCCGAGAGTCACCCTGCGGCAGCCAAGGAAGACTTCGAAAACACATCTCCTACCCACGCACTCTGGGTTCCAAAACACGACATTCCCGCAGGAAAAAACAGCACTCTCTTTTTTCTCGCTGAATTCTGCGGGTCCTCGACTGCCAGCCCGCTCATCCTCTTACCGGGGCCCCTGAAGACATGGGGGGGCTCAGGTGAGGGGCTCCAGGTGCAACCAGCCAAATGCACGTGTGACAAAAGGGCGAGGGTGGGACTGTGACCCCGACCCTGGAACCTGTGGGTGTGACCCTGCGTAGGGCTGTGGCCCGTGCAGTTAAGGGACTGAAGGTAAGATCACCCTGGGTGTTGAGGGGGCCCGAAGTCCCGTGACCAGGGTCTGCACAGGGAGAACACTGCCACCGCCGAGGGCCACCCGGCGCCACCAGAGGCCCGGTGTGCGTCCCCTCTGCCCAGTGGCCGTGGTCAGGTGCTGAGCTGGGGCAGGCGCACGGTTGGTCTGCCAGCAGACACACTAACTTAGATGACCTTGGAAAGCCGGGTCTAAGATACTCAACCACCGGAGACGTGAACTCAGCCCACTGGGCTCCTGGTGGGAACGCAGCCGGGACAACTGCCTTCCCTGGGACCCCGGGCTCTCTCTGAATCGGCTACTGTTGTCATTTCTCATTTCATGCAAGTTTGGGGATACATCTTGACATTTATCAGCACGGCTATACCTCAAATCCAAGAGAACATTTTTGTAATTCTGTGAGCAGAGCAGGCAGATGGGACATTTGACTGATTTATCTGCGTGTTTACAGCTGAGGGAACAGAGAAGAGACTCACCCGGAATATCCAACATCGGAGCGGAAACTCTGCAGCCGAAATTCGGAGACGAGTTCTGGGAGCCCCTCCGTGCAGAAGCTTCTCCTGTACTTGCATCACCAGTCGTCTGATTTAAAAATGGGTCGGGGTAGATGAGGGAGCCAAACGTCCTGGTCCCTGCTGGGACCGAGTAGCTCCGGGCCGGGGGGCATGAGCCCCGCTGTCCAGTGGGGAGCGAACAGAACACGACTGGGGACCTAGACCAGGTGTGGGCGCTCCTCCCTTCTGCCCCAGACACGCAGCAATGACAACAACACTCCTAACACACAACACGGCTGAACTCTAAGTGAAGGAAGCCAAGGGCTCAGGGGCCCAAACACACGGGGACCGGCCAGCACGGCACACAGGGACACGGCCCCAGGAGCACGGTCGCGGGAGCCCAGGATGGACGCCCACCCTTGAGGTCTATGGGGTCACCATGCCCGTCACTCACCTGCTGGCTTGGCTGAGACCAGCACCCCAGGCTGCCCCCTGCCTGCGGGGCCTCAGCCCGGAGTGGACGCCAGCACCAGGTAGCACCGCCCTGCGCACCCGCATCGCCTTCCACAGTCGGCCACTTTCTGGCCACGAGGACCTCGCCGTGGAACTGCTGCTGTCCTCATCACACAACCAGGTCCGGGGCTTCCACCTGAGCAAGGGACTCGAGAGCACCCAAGGCGGGAGGGAGACAGTCACCCCGTTAAGTCAAGTGTCAGGGAGAGCGGGGGTCAGCGAGGCCCAGTGGAGGCCAGAGAGAGGTCCTCGGGGACCCTGGAGCACGGCCGGGTCTACCGGGCTGCCTAGGTGCCCAGCCTGCTGCCTGCCGGCTCTATCTCTCACGCAGACCTGGGCAGGCAGGTGTCACGTGGGCACATGGGGCGGAGGCAACTGTGGACGCTCATCAGCGCCAACCAACGGGCAACCGAGAGACATGCTCAGCTGAGCACTAAACCCACAGGAAGGTGGACGTGTCGAGGGGGGAGTCCCGGGGAAGAAGTGGGAGGAGCGACCCCACCCACTCAACGTCGGAAAGCAGGTGCAGCTGCGCTGCGCTGTCCACACGGAGGCTCTGGGAGCCTTGGTCTCGCGATGCCTTTGTGCTTGTAACAATCATCGGCACCCCCAAAGGGCTACTTCGGGCACATGACGTCCGTCAGCTCTTACCATGCCAGAAATTAAAACAGGACGTTGAGGAATACTTTTATCTGCTTGCTTTAAAGTGGCAGTGATGGCCCCACTGCAAGCGCTGGGGAACACATTTCCTGAAGGACAACCCAGTCGGAGACCAGAGGCACCAGGCTGTGCTTCTGCAAACCTCTCAGTGCTCGGCTTTGTGGAAGAACCTGGTGCTCCCTCATTCAACCTGCTGTGAAATTACATTACGTGTAACTTCTGAAAAACACCACCGCCTCCCCGTGGGAACGACAGAGCACCTAACATCCTCACATTGTCATCACACCGTTGAGAGCCATGGACACCCCCCACCCCGGGGACCTCCGGGCCCCACCTCCCTGGAAGGTACCTGAAGGGGCCTTGGGACAGAAACACGCACCTGTGCGGTGAAGACGTGGAGAAGAGCAACCAGAAGAAGAGCACACGGACTGCCAGCACCAGGACCATCCCATTGTGGATGCCACGCGCACACACGTCAGCGCGCAGGCCTGGGCCCAGCGCCGTAGGAGTGGCACCCACGCCGGGGGGCGCAGTGCAGAGGGAGACCGTTCAGTGCAGACAGTGAAATCGTGAGACAGCACTGCTGCATAGGGGGCAGTGCTGCATAGGGGACGGCGTGCATAGGGGGCAGCGCCGGGGCCAGGCCCCTCTCCAGCCAGACGGCTCTGCTCTGCTGGGACCGCGTCATGCTGGGAAGGCACAGACTCCAGTCTCACAAGGAAATGGGAAACTGCATCCATAGAGCCAGAGGGCAGCTGGCTTCTGCGCACACACACAAGTCCCCGCCCCTGGCCTCCGATTGGTTCATCCTCATGCAAATGACAACTTCAAATCCTTGTTATCTTATTGGCCCAAGGAGCACTTTCCTAACTGGTCAGAATAGAGCCACTCTGATTGGTGGGTAAAGGCGGGGAATATAGCAGCACAGCTCTGATTGGTTGGTAGAGGTGTTGATGGGGGTAATATAGCTGCACAGTTATGATTGGACCGGGAAAGCCTCAGTCCTATTGGTTGAGACAAGCTCCAGGGGTCTCCTCTATCTGGGCTGCTCAGTAGCAGGACTCAGTGCAGGCGGGCAGCTCAGGGCCGGCTGCTGCCCCGGGACTGCAGGTTGGTGCGAGGCTCCGCATCTTAAAGTCCGAGCCCGGGGAGCCGCGGGAACCCTTGTAGCAGGGGTCCTCATCCTTCTCCCTCAGGCTGCAGACCATAAACAACATGATGTCCAAGCAAAGGAGGGGAAACGCAGTTTTGCTCTGGAAACCAGGGCCTGCTGATGTGCAGAAAGTCGCTCCGTGTCTGACCCTGGGTGGCGGCTGGATGAGCAGAGACCAGGAGGGGGCACTTCAGGGAAGGTGAGGTGGGCGCAGAGGACATGCGCTGTGACCTGGGCTGTCAGACGCCGGCACAGGGGGGATTGGAGCCGCGGATGCCCGGGGCGCCCCCTGCAGACCAGCCGTGCTGCGTCTCCGAGCTGATGACCACCACCTGGCCCCGCAGGGTGCGGGGAGGGGGCATGGGTGGGGGTCTGGAGGGGCCGAGAGGGACAGGCAGGCCCGCCTCTGGGCGTTCACCCGGGGCGTCGGACCCAGTGGCGCTTTGTGTCCTAAAGGCGCACCTTTTATTCCTGAGTTAGCAAGATTCTTAAAAAAAAACAGTGTGCCTCGGTATTGTCTCAGATTTGCTGGAAGTGCGGTGCGGCCCCAAGCACCCCCCGCGTGAATAATGCGAAGACGCCCACCTCGGAGACAGGCCCCCACCCTCCGGGGATGAGGCCGGACCGCCGTGGGGTAGCGTCTCATTCAGCCGCGTCAGCAGCCTCCGACGATATTTTTGATGAATTCCACTGTAAAATATTCACAGCCTGGAAATTTGTAATGTGATTCACATTTTTACCATTTTTTTCCCTGTTTGGTTCTGTAAATGCGACAGAAAACATTACTCACGCGTGTGCCCCACGGAGGACGCCGGCGACGCCAAGAAGCGGTTCCTCCCGAGCAAATTAAATCGTCCTGCGAACGCCCAGAACTCCCTGGGGAGCCGCGTTCTCTCTTTTCACGGGCAGCGGAGACAAATGAAGAGGCGCTCCTGCGCAAGGCTGGGGTCTCTCGCTCCCCGCTCCGTGCCCCCCCCCCCCGCGTGGATGCTCCAAAATGAACTCGTACCGGAAAGTGAGGTGCAACTCACGCATCAAGCGCGTGAGAAATGCCTCTTTTAATGGAAAGAGACAGAAACGGATGATTGCTTTTTTGATGGATGGCTGCATCGCGGTGCGCGCATACAAGGGGCGTGAATACGGGGTGGAGGGGGCTCCTCGCAGGACAGTTCCTTTCGGAGCCCCACTTGGGGCGCTGTGGTCCCGCGCTGACCAGCACCTGAGCCTCCTCTGCCATCCCGGCCCCTGCACTTTGCTTCAGAGCCTGGGCCTCCTGCTGTGACGGCCACAGGGTCACCCACAAGACACAACATTTTCCAGGGGAAACTGAGGCAGGCGAGGGCCAGCCCTGCCTGAGGTTGTGCCGTGGTAAGAGAGTCAGGGTCCAAACAGCACCTAGAACGTTCTGTCCCCTTCACCGCAATGTGCCATTCCCCGGGAAGTACTGAAAATTAAAGTGGGTTTGTCACAATCATCATGAGAAATTCAATATCTCTGGGTATTCTGGGAGGAAATTTGGTCTTTGAATTGGGGCCCTGGACCGATCGTCCAGCAGCGCAAGGCACGTCTGGTTTCTCTCTGCGGATGCAGACACTGTGGGACACGGCCGCCCCCTTCCCCCCAGGCCTGCGCTCCCCAGTCTGCTGAGACCAGGGACAGAGCTCCACGGGCCTGGGCTGGAGCTTCGTGAGTGTCAGGGCACAGGTCTCCGCTGGGGCTGCCCTTCCTCTAAGCGCCCAGGGCAAGGCCCCCCCTTACAGGGGTTTTCTAACCCTTAGGGCTGAGGCGTGAACCAAAACTGCCTTCAGCACACGGACACTGCGGACACAGGGAGGCTGAACTTTCCCGGGTTAAACGTGGGGATCTGCTTCAGTAGTTGAAGACGTCGCACTGTGCGTCCAGAGTGGACCGAGTTTCTGCTGCTGTTCCTGCCACCCTGCACCGTCCCCACGGTGACCATGACCCCCCCCCCCCGTGGGACATGATCAGGTTCCCATTCTCTCGAAGCCAGGAGAGTCTCGGGAGTTAAAGTGACTTTCTCCCCAGACGGGCAGGCCCCGGTGAGGACTAGAAAACCCACGGGTGGTGGCTTGTGACAACAAACAGAAATGCGCTCACACCAGCGAGACCATGGCCTCCGTGCCAGGCGGAGGGGTGGGGGCTGAACAAAGACTCGCCCCCTTCTGTCTCTGCCGCCACTGATGGCTGCGTGCCATGTTCTGTGGGCCTGAAAGATGCCACTCATCGAGCCTGACGCTTCCGTCCACCGTCCCCACGTGGTCTGGCAGGCGTGGCGAGGGATCGCCTCGGAATGGCCCACGTCCAGATCCAGGCACGGCTCTCCTGCCCGAAAACAAAACATACAGCTGCCCAGAAGCCGTCGCTGTTCCAGAGGTCAGAGCTGAGCTCAAGGGGAGATGAGACACCGCAGCTCCTGGCTCCAGACTCCCGCTGGGTGTCACCCTTCGTCCTGTCACCAGTCACAGGTGTCCCTTGTCCTTGTTAGTGCATGTCACCCCTGAACAGTCCGTAGTGGCAGTGTTTCACGGTTTACCAGCCATGCGAACACTGGCGATGGGAGATTTGGGGTCAGAACATTGTCACCCTCTGTTTTCTCCTTGTCCCCTGTAGAATTTATGGTCCCATATTTCCCTCAATTTGTTTCTTTTTCAGAAGAATCAGGTACTCATGCTTTTTACTTTTTACAGCTTTTTAAGATCTGAAATTATTTTGAAATAAACAGTTTAAAATATTTACTTTAAAAACCTTCTAAACTAAGCACTCATTCATCCCTCTTACCCAAAGCCAGCGATTCCTAGGGTGGCTGAGAGATGCCACCTTGTCCCCCCGGGCCTCCCCCAGGGCGGAGCCCTCCCATCCCCCGCACGGACGTGCCCCCGTGGCAGCTGCGAGGCTCTGCTTTCCAGAGACGCACCCTTGTCTGTGTTGGTGTCCGTGATGCCGCCGTCCGGTCGGGCAGAGAAAGGCCCCTCTCCTGGTCCCTGTTCACTGACCCCAGAGAGCGGCCCAGTCGTTCTGTGCGCTCCCACCCGGCCAGCAGCTCCCCCCCCCCACGAGGGGCGTGAATGCATTTCGGCAGAACCGTGCCTTTTCTGATGAACATCCACTGGGTCAATATTGTCTAATTTCTGTTGAACCAATTAACTCGTCCGCCCAATTGCAAGGCAGGTTCGACATTGCCAACATACTCATTTTCGAGTTACTGAAATATTTCCGTCACAAGTGCACATTTTTAGTTTTCACGAAAGATAGGATGAATGGTTTTCTCACCCACATCGGTTTTACTAGCTACGGTTTTTGCCTTTAGGGATTTGGGAGGCAATCGTATCGATAAAGTCCAGTTTGAAAGTATCCTATGACACATGGCTAATTGACCCGCCAGGCGCAGTGCCTCCCCCCTGCTCTCTCCAAGGCCCGGTCTCAGTCACCGTCACTTGTGCTGGGTTCCCCTGCTCTTTCCCTTCGTCCTCACTGGGACCTGGACTCAGACTGACAGGCGGGTTCAGGTCCCGCTGCCCCCCCCTCCCCCCACCCCAGCACAGGCACTGGGCTGGGCTGGGCTCAGCGGGAGACCCTCCACCCACCTGGGTTGCCGCACCCCTGGCCCAGGTTGACAGGAGTCCTGCCATCCCTGCCCTGTGTCCTAACAGCTTGTCACGATCATGAGACATCGTCACACCATCGTTGCTCTCAGCTTCTCCAAGCCTCAGCCTCAGCATGGCACCGACTCAGACACTAGGCTCCACCCACTTCACAGAAATAGACGCGAAATTGTATTTATATATTATCGATATGATTGTAAGTATAGACTTCTGGACAAGATGGAGGCATGGGTAGATATGCTTGGCCTCCTTGCATAACCAAAAGAAGAACAATAAATTTAAAAACTAAAACTAACCAGAACTCGCAGACAACTGAACAGTTTGGAAGTCCAGCAACCAAGGAGTTAAAGAAGAAACAATTATTCAGACAGTAGGAGGCGCAGAGATGGGCAGCTGGGGGGAGAGGGCTCTCAGCAAGGCTGCGACTGGCAGACCGGGCGGTCCCACATTCGAGTGCAGATGAAGCAGGACGAACAACTGGGGAGCGAGTGGACCACACAACCCAGGGTCCCGGCAGGGAAATAGAGCCTCAAAACCTCCAACGGAAAGAACCTGTGGGGGTTGCGGCAGTGGGAGGAACCCCCAGCCTCACAGGAGAGTTTGTTGGAGAGACCCTCAGGGTCCTGGAATGTACACAAGCCCACCCACCTGGGAATCAGCACCAGAAGGGCCCACTTTGCTTGTGGGGAGCAGGGGAAGTGACTTACAGCTGGCTGAGAGCGGAGCAAGCGCCACTGGTACCTCTCGGACCCTCCCCCACAGATAGCGTCACAACCCAGTGATGTGGTTGCCCCACCCAGCAAAGACCTGAGGCTCCGCCCCTTACTACATGACAGGCACGCTGAGACAAACAAACAAACAAAAAAAATGGCCCAAGGGAAAAAACAGATCAAAGTTACAAAAAAAACCACTCAACTACGAAGAGATAGGCAACCTATCAGATGCACAGTTCAAAACACGGGTAATCAGGATGCTCACAGAACTGGTTGAGTATGGTTACCAAATAGAGAAAAAAGTGACGGCTGTGAAAAGTGATATAAAGGAAAATGTACAGGGAACCAACAGTGACGGGAAGGAAACCGAGACTCGAATCAACAATTTGGACCAGAAGGAAGAAATAAACATTCAACCAGAGCAGAATGAAGAGACAAGAATTTAAAAAAAAAAAAAAAAACAGGAGGAGCCTAGGAACCTCCAGGACACCTTTAAACATTGCAACATCCGAATCACAGGGGTGCCAGAAGGAGAACAGGAAGAGCAAGAAATTGAAAACTTGTTTGAAAACATAATGAAGGAGAACTTCCCGAATCTGGCAAAGGAAACAGACTTCCAGGAAGTCCAGGAAGCTCAGAGAGTCCCAAAGAAGTTGGACCCAAGGAAGCAAACTCCAAGGCACATCATAATTACATTACCCAAGATTAAAGATAAGGAGAGAATCTTAGAAGCAGCAAGAGATAAGGGAACAGTCACCTACAAAGGAGTTCCCATCAGACTGTAATATTATTTATATTTATAAATAATATTCTATTATAAAATATATGCTGTAATACAGTACAGCATATATAACATTATATAAAATAAAATATATCACTATTATTGTATTTACATTATATTAACACTTATATAGTATAGAGCAGAGCAAAAGTTGGTTTACAGTTCCAAGTCAGCGATACACAGAGTTTATTCCTGTATTAGTAGTTATTAATTATTGTATTATTTCCAGACACACATAACCCACTGCCCCACCCTGTGTTACTGATACATTATATAATATATACATTGCATGTGAGACGTGCATATTATACGTGAACTCTGTACTAATGCGCAATCACTGAATAAGACCCCGTGTTATCTACGCGCCACACACTCCAGCCACACGAACGCCAACAGCGACTAGAGGAGACCTTCGCGGCGGCCCGGTGCACGCAGACCACGGGGCCCGAGCCCGTCTGCTGTCCCTCGTCCCCAGGCGGCCGTGGCCATGTCCCTGCAGGGAGCGGCTCAGGGGGGCAGGTGCCAGGGCTGCCTTTCACCTGCAACCCCAGTGTGTGCGGTGCTGTTGGCAAGTAGTAGGTGCACAGCAAGTGTTCTTCAAGGGACCGGCGGGCAGGTGTGTTTCATTTTGTCAAATCCGTGGCAGAATCCAACAGGCTTGGCTTTGTCGACGGTAAAAGGGCAGCGTTCCTGGCCGTGGGTCGGGGGGTCCTGGCCAGCCGGGCACACGTTTTGGGGGGAAGTCTCCTTCCTACAGAGTCAATTCCAGAGGGTTAACGACTTAACCATGAAAATGGCCCAAAATAAAATAGCGAATCTTTAACGGTTTTTGGAAGGAGGATGCTTTTTATTTCTAAGAGCACTTAACCCAGACCGTTAAAAAGAGAGAGCTGGCCAGGGAGGCGCAGGACAGACGAACCCACAAATCACGAGCCGAGTCGCACGGCGACAGGGCGCTCGCGGCCTCTCACTGCCGAGACCGAGTGTCTGCGGGACGTGACGTCCTCCCACAGGCCGTGCGGACGCCCCGACCGGGGAAAGCGGCCCGGTCTGCGGGGCACGAGGCCGAGCAGAGCCGGAGAGGAAAAGAAGGGAACGGACAACCAGCAAGAAGGGAAGTCCGACCTCAGTAGAACCAAGCGAGGACAAAGCGAGAACAAGTCACTAAAATAGCAACAAATTAAAATTTGGCGGACACTGGAGAGACGGATGACACTCGGAGCTGGCAGGACCACGGGGACACGCTCCCACCAAGGGCCACCGGCCGCTGCTTGTCAGCAGCTGAAACCACCGGGCTCTTCTCCAATCCCCGGGCCTCTGTCTGCAGGCGCGTCCGCCGCGGCCGGGAAACACCGTCGGCAATGGTGCCGCACGTCTGGGAAGGAGCGTGGGAGGCACGTCAGTGACCTGCCCGTCCCCGGGTCCACAGGGAGAAGTCACGCGGCCTCGTCGAGGACGGCAGGACGAGGGGGCGCTCGGACGCCTGACCCCAGGTGGTGACGATCGCAGGCCGCACCCAGGCCCGCGGGCTGCCCTGGGCTTCGGGGCTTCGTGGGAAACACGCACCTGTGAATTTCACCGTCTGGGAGAGGCTTCATGGGGACGGGTGGCCGCGCTGTACCTGCGCCGACTGGGACTCGTGACCCGAGCCACCGCCCAGTGCGGCTGCTCCGGACGCGGCTGGGACCCTGGCACGTGGTGTCCTTTGTGGTCTCGACTGGGACATTTTGTCGGCTTCCTCGGCCGCCTGACAGAGCGCCCCGGCCGGAGGGCAGTGGCCCCAAGGCCTCTCCTGCTCACTGTCGTCACACGGCCCTTCCTCAGGTCAGTCCTTCTCTGACGGACCGTCACGCAGACCTGGGCCTGAGCCCCGTGACCTCATCCAGCCTTAGTCGTCCCCAAACAGAGTGGCCTCCGGGGGTCCTGGGACGCAGGGCTTCACCATGTGACCTTCAGGGACACAGGGCGCCACAGCCAGGCGTCGTTGGTGGAGAGTAGGGAGCGAGTTAAGTCACAGTAACTGTAAAACGCCCGGAGCGTCCTGGGCCCCCACCTGGTCTCAGTGCAGCCTCAGCTCAGCCTGTGGCCCCGAAGCCCCTGAACCCTCCTGGTGGGATTCTGTGACAGCCACCAAGTTCATCACAACGGCAGTGACAGCGGTGTGCGCCCAACGCCCTCCCCGACCTGCCTTCCAGACCGAAACGCACAGGCCGCGGTCACATCTGTGAACGTCCCCCCAGAACGTCTCATAGGAAGAGGTGCAGGTGCTCCGGGGTCCGGGGACCGAGCTCGGCCAGAAGGGCCTAGGGGTCCTCACGCCCGCCCGCCACCCCAGTCCCACCCTCCGGCTCTGCCCCGAGGGGGCAGCAGGCCCTTCTGCACCTGCCGTTTCAGTAGCGATGGAGAAAACCGCGTCCCTGTTACCCGAGTCCTCCTCATGTTGTTCTCATGCAGCGAGAAATGAAGGTAATAGAGCCGCTGATGGTCCTTGGCGGGGGCACCCCCCCATACTCCGGTTGTGGTAGTGCTGTCTGAGCCTGGAAATCGCGTTTCATCTCACGCATGAGGCCCCCTCCGATGATGATAACAGCCGGCAACCTCGCCGCACCGGGTCCGCTCCGATCTGCAAGCTAGGACAATATTAGCAAATCGTTAATGGTCCATGAAACGGCAGCGGCGACCTCACGTGCGCCGCGCCAAGCTCGGCAACCATGGCAGCACACCCCCTTCCCGCGGTGGCAGCGGAAAGCAGAGGTCGTGAAGCTGGCACGGGAGCAGGCGGCTGTGGGCGCCCAGAGCCCCCAGGGTGTGCGAGGCGGTCGGCTGGGACAGAAGGGCCCGGGCGGCAGTGGGACAGGATTTTCTGGCCACGTCCAAGCCGGCCCTTCCCTGTTCCAGCAAACGCCGTCCATCCATCTCGGAGCGAGGCCAAGGCACCCGTGTTTGCCACGGTCAAGGGCAATGAGGCCCACTGCCCGGGAAAGCGACCCCACACGACCCACGGCGGCCCGACCTGGAGCACTCGGCTCTGTCGCGTCCCGGGCAGGTGGGTGTTCCAGGTGCAGCCGGAGCCTCGGCTGCCGACTGTGCTGCCTGGATTCAGAGGGGACGGGCCGTCCCGGGGACAAGGAAGATGAGAGATGACGTCGCATCAGGACCTGGTGCCAGGGGGTCGGCAGAAGGTCTCACAGAGGAAAATTTTGCAGCTTTGAAATGACAGTATTTGGGGCCAGTGACAGGCCATGTGTGAAGGGGAAGCTGGTCACTCGGGCAGGAAGGCCGGGAACCCCTGTGGTGCATCGGTGCCTGAGGCCCAGGACGGCGCGTGGAAACGCCCGCCGCCCTCGGAGCTGGCAGCTGCGGCCCCCAGGACACGGGGGACGCCGAGCGAGGACCCGGGGTCCCGGAGGGACCGCCACACACTGCTCACCTCCCTGACCTGCTGCTCCCTCCACAGTGCAGACCCAGCCGGGTGGGACCCCACGCCTGTCGCTGATGTGTGTGGAGGGCCACGCCCCGGCGCTGGGATGCACGCCAGCCCATTAAAGCCAACACTGTTTCAGAGTTTCCACTAAAGGCCGATCTGCTGGGGTGCGGGGCCGACCCCCCCGTCACTGCTTTTCTGTTTGGACGTGTGTGATTGTGTGCAAGTGTGTGTGGCCAGTGCGCGTGCATGTGTGTCACGTGTGCTCCTGTGTGTGTGTGTAAAACCAGTGTGCATGCTTGTCTGTGCGCATGTGTGTAGACACGTGTGAGGGCCCGTGTGAGTGTGTGTGCGCGTGCTCACTTTGCAGAAATCCAACCCGGTCCCGGTGCCAGCGTGCTCTGAACAAACCCACAGGCCCAAGGGACGCAGGGGGGCGCGGTGTGGTGCTCGCCAACCACGGGTGGCACTGTTCGCACCTGCTCACTTTTCAGGGCCGTGTGGGCCCAAGAAGCCGCTCGTGCCCCCTCGTCACCCTCCACGGGGCACACAGGGAGGGGCCGGTGTCGGGGGCCAGACTGGATGGGATCCACAGGCTGCGTGTAACAGGAGCACTGTCCCCCGAGTCCCGGAGGCCAGTGGTCCGAAGTCGAGGGGCCGCGGGGCCGAGCTGTCCCTGACGGCTCTCCTCGGGGAGCCCTTGGCCTCTCCCTTAACTTCCGGTGCAGCCGGCCGTCCTTGGGGACCCTGGGCTGGTCGGGCCCCATCTCCACCCCATCTCACAGGCCCCCCTGGGGGGCCGGTGTGTGGGTCGAATGTCTTACGTCCGGACACCGGCCAGCGGACTAAGGCGTCCACAGGCGGCACGACCTCATCTCACCAGGAGACATTCGTGAAGAGGCTGTTGCCATACAGGGTCAGGTTCACGGGCAGCAGGGGCGGGACCCCCAGACAATCTCTGCAGAACAAAATTCCACCCGGACACCCGGCGGTGGACTCGGCGAATGCAGGTGCCCACAGCCCGGGCGCTGCACCCTGAGGTGGGACAGCTACTGGTGTCACCCTGTTTGTGTGACAGAGCCCGTCCCCGCATCACGGTGACCCTTTCAAAGGGAGGGCCCGTGAGACTCAGCTCCAGGACCAACACCCTCAGAAGCACGAGTAACCCAGATAAAAGCTTAATTCTATGGGCCTGGAACCCACTTAATTTAGACGGTGGCTCAGCCAGGCCGATTTGATTATAAAGACAATGGTCACTTATGACGGAAAATTGATGAGGAAGCAGAAGTTGGCCAAACCCCAGGGAATCGTCTTTGCTGACAGTCAACATGCCAGTCACATGCCACGCAGCCCTTCCACGTTGGTGAACCCGCTCACCGTCCCACCCAGTCACCCTCCGGACCAGCGAGGACGAGCAGGACATGTGGCAGGTGTGACAGAGGCGAGGCTGCACGCCGGGCAGCGGGGCGTGGCGCCCGAGGGCTGGCGGGACATCGGCAGGACGCGGGTGGTCAGGACTCTGGGCTGCGAGAAACACCGACCCAAGTGAGACGGTTTCCGACTGGGAGGTGACGTCAGCGGGCTCACAGGGAACATCGGTTACCTCTCCTCTGAAGGACTCGGGAGCAACAGGAACCGCTGGGGGCCTGGTCCCAACCCCACAGCGGCCGGGACCCCAGGCAGAGGGTGGCACCCAAGGGTGGCCTTGCCGTCCGCAGCCAAGAGAGGCACGGACCCGGCGGCCCGCCCCAGCCCTGTCCCCAGAGGCGGACAGAAGTGGCCGTGTCTCCCTCAAACAGCCCGACCTTCTCTGGAGAAGGTCATTCTGCACATGACCTGCGTGACTTCCTGGGACCGAGACCCCCTGGAGGAGCCACGCCCCCCGTGTCCCCAAACACAGCGGGAGTGACAGCGGTGCCCCACACAGGCACAGATGTCTGTTCAAGCAGGAACCGTGGGACATAAATTAGCCACGTGGGAAACCTCTGGAAACGACCGAGAGACCGGAGACAGTGGCCACGAACCGGCACAAAGCAGGAAAATGCCGCCCCCGGAAACAGACCTCCAACTGCTGACGTGGGAACTCGGCGACCGCAGACAGAAAAGGGGGAACAACGAGCTGGAGACGCGTCTGAACAAATGACCAGACGCGCCTCAGACTGGCCGAGGGCTGGGCGTGTGAGAGCTTGGCCCACACACCCGCCAGGCAGGCGTCCCCGTCACCAGGCCGGGCGCGGCGCGGGGCAAATGCCGGCGCCACACCGGGCTTCTTGCACAATTGAGCGGCTGCACAATTAAGCTCCAGTCAGTTATAAACAGATGGATGTTTCAGACTCACAGTTGGGAAATTGATAAACACGTTTGTGAATTACTAATGGCCCAAAGAACAATTACAGCGGAATTCAAGGGTGCTCAGTGGTGAGAGCCGGGCCCACGGCGCGGCCCGAGGTCGGGCCGGGGAAGGGCTGGCTTGGGAAAGATTTCGAACGTGAACCCAGATATCGAAGCCTGAGATACGGAAAACGCGGCGCTCAGACTCCGAGACGAACTGACCTGAAGTGACCCCACTCCCGCGAGTCCTCAGAGAAGGAACCACATGAAACGCACATAAGCAGTTGCTCTCGAGAAAAATAGAGCTGCTGACGGCTCTGTAAACGTCAAATGAGTGTAGTTTGCCCCCAAAAGCACCAGGCCCAGGGGCTGGGGAAGCGGCCCTGCAGCCAGAGACTGACCACCCGCACTTATGAAAAACTCTCTCGAAGACTGGAGAAGGCGTACAGCCCCCCAAACTCTCCCAGGCGCGACCGAAAGCTGCGAACAAAGCAGTGTCGATGCTAAACCTCCGCACAGAGCCGTCAGCGGGGGGGTCCAGGGGCTGCCGAAAGTCAGTGTCGTGTCTGCCGTGTTCAGGGAATCCAAGGCTTTACACACACAAATGTACGGTTACCACTCATCAAATTAGCATCCTAAAGGAGCAAAACCTCGTAGTCATTTTGTCATGGGCGAAACAGTGTTTCCTGCAATCCAATATTTATTCATGATTTTTTAAAACTCTTAGCTGGATAGCCATCGATAAACCTTCCCTAAGCCGGCAGAGGCCCCATCTGCCAAGACCACGCCCCAGCAGGACACCCCCGGCCCCGCCTCCAGGACCGGGAGGGCCCGACCCCGCGGCCAGCACCGCCTCTGCGCGGCGGCTGTGAGACCAAGGCTCCCGGTTCGGTGACCGGGTTGACACACAGTCACCTCCTGGTGTGGGCAGTTGCTTAAAGCCAGCAGACGAATACGGAGCAGGGACCGTAAAGTGAGACGCTGATTTAATTACGTTAAAGTAGGGGCATCTGCTCATGGACAGATGCCACGCCGGCCGCACAAAGAGCCGTGGACCGAGGGTCGGTGGCGACTTGGGGCCACGATGGAAGGGAGGGTGGGCGGACACGCCACAGCCAGCGTCAGCGTCAGCGTCACCGTCACGGGGAAAAGCTCGCGACTGAACGGAAACAAGTAATAACAATGATGGTCTTGGTGGGACGCCAGTCTCGCGGGTTTGGGTTTGTGTTTATTTTTTTCAGGTTTTCTTTTTTATCAGAGTGTTTATGACTGAAGTTGATGTCTGTGCATTATTTCAAACGCACCGGCCGCAAAGGGGGCTCACTGCTGCCTGTGGTCGGGAGTCCGGGCTCCACGTGAGCCCCGCCTCGGGCCGGCCCGGTGGGCTGTGACGGTCCCCGGGGGCAGCGGCGGCGTGTCTGCAGGTCCCCCCGTCCTGCGCCCCTCCCTCTCGCTGGCATCCCTGCCCCCTGGTTCAGGAGCTGGCGGCTCCCCCCACGGTCCCGCCCCCACTGATGGCACAGACGGTGGCGTGTGAAGGGAACTCGCAATCAGGACCAGCGTGGGGTGGGGGCCGCTGCGTTCCCAGACACAGCGATGCTGGAGGTCCCCCACCCACACACCCGCCCCAACGGAGCACCAGCAACACGGCACCAGTCCGGGCGGGACTCACCCACCCTCTGTCCAGCTTCCGGAAGACGCGGGCGTGGCTCCTCACTCCCCTGAGACGCAGGCCTGTGCCCTCCCAGGGCTGCTGACCAGACCCGGAGGGCCCTGCCCCAGCCGCCCCCCACCGCTCCCCGCTGTCTCTGAGCAGCAGGTTTGGGTGGACGCCTCTGGCCCCCGGGCGCCAGGTGGGCGTGGAGAAGCACACGTCCTGTGCGCCAATGGACTGACAGGTCCCCCACCAAACCCCTCGGGCAAACGTCCCCCGGAAGCCTGTCCCCACTCCCTGCAGGTGTCTCAGCACGGCCGCCCAGTGACGCACGGCCGACGCAGGGTCCGCAGGGTCTCGGCCGGACTCCTCACCGGTCTGGCTCTTGTCTTCGACTGCCCCGAGCCTGACTTGATTGCTTACAAATTTGAAATGTTACAGGTGACAATTAAGAACAAAAGGATCCCAATTATTCTCACTCATTGCTGCAGTCAAGAGCACAGTCACTTGACTCTGTCGTTGTAGTCTTGGGGACAGACTGCAGCTGCAGTAATCGTCACAGCCCAGCAGCAGCCGACGCAGCCCCACCCACGCCGGGCGCCCGGGGAAGCTGGTGCCTGCGTGGGTGTCAGCCCAGGGGAGGAGGGAGGGCACGGCGACACCCTGGGTCTTGTCCACTTACTGGCTCGGGGTCAGGCCGTCGGCCAGTGGGGACATCTGCTGGGACTGGAAGCCAAGTGCACACCTCTCTGTGTGGCCGCAGCTGACCGCTGGCTGACCGCCGGCAGGGGGACCGCCTGTCCCCCTGAGCCAGCGCCAGACGGCGGGAGAGCTGGTCACCACGCCTCGAGGCCACCACCTCTGTCTTCCTGCCTGTCACGCCTGGGGCTGCCTGGCAGGAAGCCTGCACGAGATGAATTTCCTTTCAGAGACGGCCACCGCAGCCCCGCTGGCTGCCCTCTGAAACTGTCCTTTCTCGGGTCCTGTGCAGGCTGCAGACTCGGAGAAGCTCGGAGCCCGGAAACGCCTGCGTCTCCGGGAACATCCCAGGCCCATTCTGTGGGAGGTGAGCTGGCCACTCGGGGTCCCCCCGGTGTGTGCCCCGCCCCAGACACCAGCGTCCGGACAGCTGCACCGCCACCTGGGTCCAGACTGGCAGGCAAAGCTGGTTGCTGGTTGCCGAGACCACGCACGGCTCGGAGCACTTCTGAACAGAGCACAGAAAGTGTCACCAAAGCGTGGAGTCACCGCAGATGTTCAACGTGGCGCCCTGAATCTCACTCTTCTCCCCTCTGAGCCGGCAGGCATCGGCCGCGGGGCTTGGCCACTGGCTGGTGTGGGGTCGGTTGGTTAAAGGGGCAGAGTCACGGTCCGAAGGGCCCAGAGTCGGTTTCCATGTCGACGGGCGGGAGGAAGGCTCCCCAGGTCTCCGGGTGGGCGACGCGGCTCCGGGTCCCCGAGGGCAGATCGCAGGGTCCGGGCGCCCTTACAGGCTCACAGTGCAGCGGCCCAGAGAAGGGCTACCACGGCGGCTCCTGGAGAGGAAGCCCCGGGGCTGCAGGCGCCCCCACCCCTGCCGCGCTGACACAATCAGCTTCCAGAAGGAAATTCGTCAAAGGCTCTTCCAGGACTCGAGGCTTCCATACCGAGCGGAAAATCTGAGCTTCGTGGGTAAAGCCCTTCCCACCCTGCCTCCCTTCTCCTCTCACTCCTCCCCACCCACGCCCTTGCCTGAAGGGAGCCTTCTAGAAGAGTCCACGCAGAGGCCAAGGCATCTCCTCCGCACCTTTGTTTCCACCACGTCCTGCCCCACAGCCACCCGGCTCCCACTCGGGGCTCGAGCAGGCTCAGCGCTCACCACGCACAGCGAAGGGTGGACCAGGACGGGGGGTGGAGGTCGCACTCAGTGGGTCCCCACGTTAGTCCCCACGATGGGGCCAGAGCACACAGCCCAGTGCACAACCAGAGCCGAGCCGGTGAGCGACCCGGTTCCCATCCAGTGACAGGCGGACACATGAGATGGGGGGCCCTCACCCCGCCCGTGCACCGCGACTGACCCCTGCTAATCAGGACGCCTGCGGTTCCCCGACTGGCCCCACCCCCTGCCCAGCATACTCCTGGCTTCACGCGGCAATGAAGGCCCACTGGGGGCCGGCGTGGGCATTCGCCCCCTGACATGAAAGGCCCAGAAGTGCATCGTCTGAGTGCAGCTGCCCAACTCGGGGCCGGTGGGTGTGTGTCTGTGTGCACACACGTGCATGCAGGTGAGTGCATCTGGGTTCATCGCCCCGTCTTGGGGGCGGGCGAGGCGCGAGTCCGCAGGGCCCGCCCCCAGGTGCACTGAGACCCGACAGGCGTGTGACTCCCGTGTGTGAGGTGTGTGAGGTGACCGCGCTCCGTGTGCCGACTGGACAGGTTCAGACGACCGTCAGCGACCACGGCGCTCCCGACGCCTCCACCCGACTCCCGTCCCCTCTGGGGTGGGCACCGGCAGGTCGTTTCCGTGCCGCGGGAACCTGTCCACCGTGGGACTGCAGGCTTCTGCCTCTCACTGATTGGAAGGTATCCGCCCACACGTGGGGACAATCTGCTGGGCGGCACCGCGTCGACACCAGGGTGCGGCCCAGCTGACGCGGAAGATCAGCAATCGCGGTGTGTGCGCACGCTTGTGTGGGCGCGTGTAAACAACCTGGAACAGGCGCGATTCCGCCGCCGGGCGGGCTGGCCCAACGCTCCTCCCCCATCGTGGCTGTGCTCCCTGGGCCTGGCCAGCGGTCCCCTCATCAGGGACGAGAAGCAGGTGACGTGTGGCCCTGAGTATCAGAGTCCAGCCAGTCTTTCTGGAAATCCGTAACTCGGCGGAGCCGGCCCAGTGAGGAGGCTGGCCAGAGCCTCCAAGGCGTCCACCCTCCGAGCTCACACCCGCCTGGGCCCGAGGCCGGCGTGTGGGTGGTGGCTGCAGGTCCCGGATGTGGGGAGGTGGTGACCTAAGTCCATCCTGGCCTGGGGGGCCAGTCCACTCTGGAGCCCCTCATGGAACCATCCCCGTTGTCCCTCCCACCCACCTGTCTCCTGACACCTTGGTCTGAACTCTGGCCCCGAGTCTCCTGTGAGACACACCTTTTTTTCCTCCTGCTGTGTCACCTGCCCGGGGACAGCTTACGGGACACTGGCCAGAATCCAGGGCTCCTCTGAGCATTTCACACACGACACCTCATTCTCCCTCAGAAGCCCCAACACAGGGCGCGGCTCCCGCTCTGCAGACCGGGAAGCTGAGCTCCCAGTGAAACAGACGCAGATGACATCTTCGGGAACCACTGGCAGGAAATGGGGACACTCAGCAGCTGCCGGGCCCTCTTTCGTTTCTGTGCATTTCGTCAGTCAGGGGACACTGCGCACGGGTCACCGTGGTGACCTCACACCCTCATCCCTAAAGAGGCCCAGCCCCGCTCAGCCCTGGGGCCTGGTGGGCTCGGTCACGGCGGCTGCAGGGGGTGCCCCTCGGACGGGCCAGTCGTCACCCTGGTCCTGCCTGCAGACTTGAGAGGGAGGGTCTGGGTGGGCCGCCCCAGGGCACGGCCCCGACTCCTGACTGCGCCTTTGGTGGGAAGGCGGGAATGCTGGGAAGGGCGCCGCCCTGCCCCCGCCCCCTGCTCTCACCACACACCTGCAGGGACCACTTTCCGGGCCTGTCCCCAGAGAGCACAGAGTGACCTTCTCTCTGGTGTCCTGCTTCCCAGCCAGGCAGGAGCTCGGGGGCAGAGACGGCTCGCCCGTCACCCTGCAGGGCCGAAAAGTCCTTTAGGAGAACTCAGGGAGGGGGCCACTGTCACCTACAGAGAAGGGAGGGCACCGACCACATAGGAAACACGGGGTGGGACGACCCCGTGAGGCAGAGTGTGGGGACAGCACTTTGCCCTCAGCGTCGTTGGGGGAAGGAACGTCGGAGGGACGGACGGACGGACGGACAAGGATGAAGACACGAAATGCGTGCCTTTCCCTCCACGGAGGGAAGCCTTCTTCCCACTGCAGGTTCAGGGTCCCGTCCAGCCCAGGCCCGAGGAGAGCAGAGCTTTGCCGACACACGCAGGCATCAGGCCTCGGTCTGCAGCGTCCATCTGTCCATCCAACCAATCAACTGAAGAGAAACCTTCAGGCCTGGTTCCTGCAGGTTGAATGAGTGAATTGGCCCCAGGGGCCGAGTCTGCGGCAGGCCCGGCGCACCCCTCAGGAGACGCCCCTGAACTCGCTGCACGTGAGGCTGTTTGTCAAACGTGGAAAAGGAGGCTAATTAAGGGACATGAAAGATGTCCCACCCCCAGTTCCTCGACGCGGTGGCCCTCCCAGCAGCTGTTGAGCAGAAACTTCCGTCTGGTCCGTTGCGGGCACAGCTGGGTGGGTGGGGCTGGTTCTGCTTGTAAATGAGCAGGCGTCTCCCTGCCGGGCCGCCCACCCCAGAGACGCCGCTCCTTGGAGGAGCCTGGCCCTGTCCCACGGGGCCATTGAGCAGCCGTTGGCTCATCTGGGGACAAAGAAACTCAATCGGCAATTGTGAGACGAGACCACCACGGGCCACGTGCGGGACAGAACCGGGCTCAGCGGCAGGACCCACGGGGCGCCCGGTGCAGCCCAGACTCCGCTCAGCAAACACGGGACCGGCCCGCGTCATCGGCAGCCACTCAGAAGCGGGGACAGCCCCACTCCCTGGCTGTGGGCCCCAGAACACCGAGCGGCATCCGCACGTCCACCCGGCCACTGGGGCCCTGCTCCCCAACCTGGCCCCTTGCCGCCCAGCGGTGCCGCCCGACCCGGGCGTCTGCAGCCCACGGGCCGGGAGCAGCGGTGGTTCCGAGCTGCAGCCCTTGCCTCTGAAATGCTAATTCTCGGGGCAGTGACACTCCCCACCTCTTCTGTGGGGTCTTCCGTCCTCCAAGCTCCAGGGCTTTGGCCCCGGTGTAACAGTGTGGCCTGGACCTGCAGCCCCGGAGGCTGCGCTGGAGGAAGAGGAGGCCCCCCCGGGAGGACGCGACGCAGGCTGCCGTGCCCAGGAAGGGGCCCCGCAGGGAACAGCCGGGCTGGGGCCTGGGGCGGGGGTCACAGAGAGGAGCACGGGGGCTCCGGATTTCAGCTCTGTCTCCTGGCGCGCGACCTCACACCAGGACTCTCGTGGCGTTTGAGCAGAACTCCCTGCCCCTGGAGCTCCTGAGGTCGCTGCTGATGCCACAGGCCAGCAAGTGGACATCACCAGCACCTCAAGGCGAAGCCGGCCCGGGTCCCCCACCCCCACCCCCAACAGCCCGAGTCCTGGACTCCTCTGTCCCGAGTTGCCAGCCCCAGCACGGCACTCGCCGAGCGCCACACCCTAGTGGACTGGACACACACGGGGTCGGCTCTGCTCATCCGGAGCACAGTGAGGCACCGTGCCCCCTGCCCCCGAACCAGGGGGCTTCTGGACAGCGAGACCGTGTCGGGTGTGTGCGTGTGCGTGTGGTGTGTGGTGTGTGTGCTGGAGTCTCAGCGCCGTCCCCCCATGTCTGGTGGAGGCCACACTACCTCCTCTCCAGGGTCATTCCGAGGTCAGGCTAAGTCACCCCAAAGGCCCCCTGAGGGGCCCCTGGAAGGACCCTTGAACACTGAAGTCCCACCCACAAAAGGCCACCTGCCTGTCTGGATCCAGACTCGGCCCCGTGACGGTTGAAAAGTGCAGCGTCATTTCTCTGCAAATGCCGACTCTCCCTGTGCAACCCCTGGAATCCCCACGGCCACCCCCTCGCCGGCCCCCTGCTCCCACCCCTCCTCCCTCAGCCGGGGCCACAAGTGCCGGGGCCTCTCCAGGCACCTTCACCCGAAACCCGTGGCTGCTTGTCCCTCACAGCTTCGGCCAGGCCACCTGGTGGGGACGTGCCCCTGGCCCGGGGGTCCCCACACTCACTGCAGAGGAAGCTTCACAGGGCTCATCACAGCCTCTCTGCCTTGACGGGCCACCGCAGGGTCACGGTGCACCTGGACAGGCCCAGAGTGGCACCAGGGGGGCCTCTGCTGAGGTGCTGGTCTGGGGGGGCACCGAGGGGCGTGGGATGGAGGGGAGGGCGGGGGCGGGACGGCTGAAGGGAGAGACTCAGACGGGCGGGTAGGTGATGGACAGGGGGTGAGTGCACCAATGAGTGGCTGACAGGTGACGGGTCACAGAGGAGACGCGGGCAGAGAGACAGACAACAGGTAAGAGACAGGTGGGTGGTGGCTGGCTGACGGGCACACGTCCCCAGGAAAACCAACAAACCGTGTGCAGTTCCGTGTGCAGGGAGGTGCCCAGCCCCCGCTGCGCCGGCCCCTGAACCCGCTGTGGGTGGGCCCCTCTTCCCCAGACCTTCCTGGGCCTTCCTGCCCCGCTGCCCCCACCCCGGAAGCTGCCCTGGGGACGCAGGCACTGCAGTCACAGCAGAGGGGCCCCCGGGGAGCTCCCAGCCCACTCAGGGGCCCACTCACTTTCTGTGATTCGTGCCCTAAATCAGCGGCAGCCGCCCCGCCCGGCCGATCGATGCAGATGCGAGGATCAATCAGTACTGGAGACAACCGCACGGCCGTCGGTCTTCCCCGCCAGCCTCTCGGAGCCCCCCAGGGCCAGCTGCCCCGCCGGGGGGACGCCCGAGACCCTCAAAGGGCAGACCTGAGACTGCGTCCCGGCAGGCCCTCCTGGGGACCGGTCCCAACGGGGGACGTGCACACCGCTGCCTTCTCCCCACGTCTGCTCAGCGGCCACAGGGTCCTGAGGGGGAAGGCAGGGGTCCTGCTGTGGTCCTCAGAGGGCAGACGAGGAGACGCAGGGCGTCCAGGGGACAGGGGGGACAAGGAACAAAACCCAGTCCCTGGAGTCACAGTTGGGCTCATACCACCGGGGGCCTGGAGAAAATCGGAGAACAAATCCTGCCTCCCGGGTATGTCCCCGTCACCAGCTGGAACCCAAGGGTGACCCTGGTCTTCGGAAGGGTCGGTCGAGGGGGACACTGGCGATGTGAAAAGTCCCAGCCTGAGAGTCTGGGCTGTCACTGGCCCCACAGCAGGCTCCAGGCCTGACGTGGCCCCTGCCATCACTGGCCACAGGCCCTCTGGCCGCCAGGTGGCCCCGGGCTGGTCGCCGTCCCCGGGAGGGAAAAGGGGACACTGCAGGAAGGGTCCATACACCCGTCATGGCAGCCCATGGCCTCCCGGTCTCCGAAGACACCCCCGGTGGACAAACAAGCACAGCCCCCAACAAACTGCCCCCCAGTCCCGCCCACAGGTCAGCCCTGCACAGACCTGTGGGGACCCCGGGCCGGGGCCAGCCCGCTGGGCTTCTGATGGCTGCTGTCCCCAAGGCCCAGACAGCGGCTGATGTCACCACCACTTGCAGGAGTGAGCAAACCCAAGGCCCAGGGGTCCCCTCCTGTGGACAGAGGGGCTCCCTCCACGGCAGCTCTCCCCGAAGCCCCGTTGCTGACCGGTCCGTCCGGGACGGGCTTGGACTAAGTCAGTGCTACGACCCCAGTGACTTCTCGCTTATCCTTGGGCCCCAAGTCCAGGGGCCCCGGGACCTGGCTTCTCCGGCTGCTCAGGTCACCTCAGGCAAGGACTCACCTCGCTCGCTGTGAGTCTCCTGGTTTGTAAGGGGTTTTCTAAATAGCCTTTAACACACGTTAGTTTTTAAGTCATACTTAGAAGTGACACAGAGGCATTGTGAAGACAACCAGGGCGGACGTGGCTTTGGAGCAAGGCCCCTGCCATGGGTGACCCCTGGGGACCCCTGGCCGGCCCGCAGGGAGCAGCCTGCTGTGGGTCCCTCAGGCCGAGTGGCCCCTTCCAGGGACAGGCCACCACGGGGACCTCGCCCCACCCCGATGCCCCTCTCTGCCACAGACAGAAACGAGACCAGGGGACAAGGGCTGGGCCTGGGGTTTCGGACTCTGCTCCACAGAAAATCTTCGTTCACACACACAGATAAAATGAAAATTCAGCCCTGGCTGGCGTGGCTCAGTGGATTGAGTGCGGGCCTGCGAACCAGAGGATTGCGGTTCGATTCCCGGTCAGGGCACACACCTGGGTTGCAGGCCAGTTCCCAGCAGAGGACACACGAGAGGCAACCATACATTGATGTTTCTCTCCCTCTCTCCTTCCCTTCCCCTCTAAAGATAAATAAATAAAATCTTTTTAAAATGCAAATTCAATTGTAAATGACCCAGAGAAAAGACCCCGTCTTGGCAAAGGATCGCCCAGTGACGTTTTATGCGAAGCCCCCCAAGACCCTCACAAGCACCTTTATACTGGGACGGTCCCCACCACGGGCGGGTGCCCCACTCCATGAGGCAGAAGCGCGTCTTGTCGGTCACCGGAAAGACGCCCGTGCCTTGTGGCTGTCGTTAAAATTGAGGCTCCATTCCCAGTTCACTTTAATTACCAATAGATTAATCCATGCCTCAAAGACCGGCTGTAATTAGCATTTTGTTGATTGATTTGTTGCAAAGAAACGACCCTGGTTATGTTCTTAGTAATCAGTTTATTGCTAATTGGCTTTCTTTCATTAAAATATAAAGAGACATCTATAAAAAGCGGCTGAGGTGTGCGGGGGCCGGAGCGTGGCTGCGTGGCCTTGGCTGCGGCCGGCGGTGGTCTTTGATTTTCAGGGAAATCTAATTATTCGCTGAGTTAAGGGAGGTGACCTCCAGGGAAGGCTGGAGGGTGACCTCCAGACTCCGCCCGCGGAGGGGGCCCAGGCGGCGCCGCCGCCCGGCTCCTTGCCGACCAGCTCGGGAGCGTTGCAGAGGCCAGAACTCGGAGGCCGCGGTTACACCCCGGTGGTGACGAGGCCCGGTCAGCTGTGGCCCTTCTCACCTGCGATAAAACGCAACAACTCCCGGAGGAGCCAGAACAAGAAAGGGGACCCTCGCATTTGAGGCCGAATCCCCTCGAGAGTCATGAGTCAAGGGCAAGGGTGTCTGTGCTCAACTGAGGCTACTTCTTGGGGCACCAGCACCCCCTCACCCCGGGAGGCCGCCAGAGGTCCCTGGCCCCATGCAGACCTGGGTCTGCTTGTCCTTCCCCGAGGTCTTGCCCCCCATGAGGCCCGAGACTGGGGCGGGGAGGGGTTCCTGCCGGGAGACACCGCAGGTCCGTCTTCCTGCCACCTGCCCGGCCCCCCCACCACTCCCAGTCACATGCACCACCGGCTGCAGTCAGTCCAAGTGAATTAAACGGATTCCGAACATTAATAACAGGCTCTAATAGACGAGCGTCCCCCTAATGATGCAGAGGACGCTGACGGAGTGAGTTCCTCGTGGGGCGTGGGTGCGTGCGAGCCAGGCGGGAGCCCCGGCGGGACGGCGTCGGCGGGATTGAAATGAATATTGATTGCACAGCTGATAATTAATGACAGCTACTTTTTATTAAAAATGAGTTCATTTAGCAAACAAGCGGGCTGTGGGGAGCGCACGTCCCCTGAGAACGGAGTCGGGAAGGAAGGTCCTGGGGGACGGGCCAGACCCTGGGAGGGTCCTCACGCTGCTGCCTGGGGCCCGGGCGCGGCTGGCAGCTGGGGCACCGCCGCCTCTTCCTATCCCGGGTTAATCGTGCCGGTGAGAAGGGTGGTCCCTGAGCCTCAGGCGAGACCCTGGCCCGTGGAGGAGGGGCAGTGAGTGGTGGGGGCTTCTCTCTGGGAATCCCGTGTCTTAGGGGGATTCGGCCAAAACCAGACAAACAGCCTGTGAACCTCGAAGTGCAAACTGAGGAAGGCCCCGCCTCCGCCTGCGGGCGCTGTCATTCACGTATCTGTCATTCATGTGGGGGCGCACACACACACACACACGTGTGTGAGACGTGAAGGCGACATCAGCAGGGCCGAGTTCGGAGACGTCGGAAGCCTCTGGCTCCGAAGAGCCCAAATTCACGGCCGGACATTCCAGCACATTCACGCACCCCGGCCGCAGAGCGCCGAGACACCCCATAAAGCCGGCACCCCAAAGGGTGGCGGAACCAAGCGGGGGAGCCCCAGAAAGCCTGGTTTCCAGGGGGACGACCACTGTTCTCCATCAGGGCTCTGAGAGCACGGACGTGAAGACCCCCCTCGAACCCACCCCCCACCGTGAGCCCTCCCCTCTGTGTGAGCCCCGGGCTCCGCGGGTCATGACATGTCACTGAACGATCACCGACAGGAACAAACGTCCCGTCTGGGCGGGGGCGGCGCATGGGGGGGCAGAAGGAAATCTTTGTACTTGCCCCTCAATTTTGCTGCGACCTACAGCTGCTCTTTAAAAATTACCTTTTAAAAATTGAAATAATTTGCCCTGGCTGATATGGCTCAGTGGATGGAGGGCCAGCCAGCAAACCAAAGGGTCGCTGGTTCAGTTCCCGGTCAGGCACATGGGATGGGTGCAGGCCAGGTGTCCAGTAGGAGGTGCTCTAGAGGCAACCACACACGAATGTTTCTCTCCCTCTCCCCCCTCCCCCTCTCTCCAAAAAATAAATAAAATCTTTAAAAATTTGAAATAATTTTTTTAAAAGACCTGCTTCACCTTCTGCTCCCAGTACAGCTCACCTCACAACATCCCAAACACACACTTAGGCCAGTTTGCTTTGGGGTTCACTTCTTTGTGTTGCTGCTCCCCCCAGAAAAACCAATAAAGGAAGAGAGGACCGCCAAAGGTTTGGTCGCAAGGGGGCTGAATTGGCAGCGCCGCCAGGCAATTAGCAGAGTCAGGCGGGAAGCTCGCCCAGAGGGTCGCGCTTTGCATGCTATTCAAGGCAGCATGAAAGCGTAATTGAAATGCACCCCACTCGCTGAGGAAAAGCCCCCTGAAGTGCCAGTCGAGGGAAGCAAAGACACACGAAATCAGGCCAGCACAGCCCGAGGGCGTTCCAAGGATCCGATTCGGACTGTAATAAGTGTATTAATAAGCGCGGAGGAGACAGAGGCTGAAAGTGGGATGGGGCGCCCGGGGCTGCTACAGCGAAACAGAACTTCTAAAAAGGAAATAGGCTTTAAAACATAATTATTGGAATTTAAAACGAACCGCCAATTTAGAAAAACTTACGTTGACGGAAAAAGCGTGGCTCAGAATTTTCGCACAGGAGCAGAAAGCGAAGAGGGGCTGAGGTTCAGAGCCTGGAGGGGCCGAGAGGGTCCGGCCTGTCTGCCAGGGTCACGGCCGGCAGGGGAGGGGGCGGGGAGGGCGCGTGTCTACACGGGCAGGGATGGGAAGAGCAAGCAGAGCCCAGACGCCACCCTCACACAGCCCTGCAAATACCGAGGAGGATAAATCGGAGAAGCCCACATCTGAGCGAGCGCTTGGCGGTGAGAATACACAGCCAGAGAGAAAGGCCAGAGCCACTGGGGGCGGGGGGGCGTCCCCAGCAGGAACCCTCTCCACGGCCCTGGAGGCCAGAAGTCAGCAGAATGAGCTTGAAAGGAACGTCCTTGGCTCATCTCTAGAGAGAGAACCACCCCCCATTCTTCCGTCCTGCAAGTGAGGCCGGGGGCATTCCCAGGGCTGCAGAGGGGGGTCTGGAGTCCCCAAGTGCGTCCCCGCTGACTCTCAGAGCCGCGCTCATGCATGTGCGCGCATGTCAGTGGCACATGCATGTCACCTGCTGTCCCCCATCACGCAGAGCAGAGCCTGGCACACGCCCTCATGGAGTGAGGGGATCACTGCATCGCACCTTCCAAAGGAACTTGGCGCAGGAACTGTGGGCACACTGACTGTGAACATGAGACACCCCAGCCCAGCAGAGGTGGCCACCTAGGACTGAAGAGACCGCCCAGGACCTTCCCTGGGACCCAGGCCGACAGGACCCCAGAGCGTCACACGCGCACTGGGGAACCAGCAGCTGGGACGGAAGACCCCTGCTTCCAGGAGAAGCAGGAGAGTCTCTCCTGAGCAAGAGGAGAACTGCCCCCCCTCCTGCTCCCCCAGAAACGCCACCCCCTCCACTCCTTCCCGGGCCTCCCCGCATCCCTCCCCGCCGGGTCCCCAGCCCTCCCTTGGCTCAGGTTGCCGGGCCCTCTGGCCTCAGGGAGGAGGGGCTCAGCCCCCCTTCCCGGCCCTCCTGGGCGCTTCACCCTGTGTCCACCTGTGTCTGGGCCCCCCTCCCTCCCTGCCCTGCTCCCGGCCACTCTCCGTCCCCCCTCCCATCTCCTGTCACAGGAAGCGCCCAGACGGCCCGTCAGGGCTGCTCCTGCCTGCCTGCCCCGAAGTCAGGGAGCTCCGGGCCCCCTTTCCCAGCCACCCGCCCCCATCAGCAGCTGCCTGGGGAGAAGCCCACGCTCTTCTGCTGGTGGAGGAGAGAAGATGGGAAAGGCAGGGCGTTCCTGCAATTAGCCTGGCCGTTCTGGGCCCGAGCCCGCCCGGCCGAGACCCCCGGGGCTGCCCTCTCAGCAGGCACCCTCCCACCCCGCGGCGCGTCTGGCGGACGCTCTGTGCTCAGCGCCGAGTGTGCTGTTGAAGCCGTTCCCTCTCCTTTGTTCGCCCGTGGTTATGGGCGCTGGCGCGGAAGAAAGGGGAAGAGCGGTACAAAGGCTGGTAATTAGCGCCGCAGAAAGGAAATGCTAATGAGCGCACAGAAGGCAGAAATGCAAATGGCCCGGCTGTCTTTGCAGGTGATGGTCCCGGGCGATGCCGGTCCTCTGGGCTCTGAGATTATATTCAGCAGGTCGCTCCTGAGGACTCTGGCCGCTCCGCTGTCCTGCCCGAGCTCTCCCCCGCCCACTGGGAAGCCGTCCGGGAACTGCCTGCTGAGAGGACTCGGATGGGAAGCGGTGGGCAGCCGAAGGAGGGGGTCACACAGGGCCCCGGACGGGGAGTTTGTGCCTCCCAGGTCACCCCTCTCTGCCCTGTCCTGGGTCGGGTGGTCCGCACCCCTGTCCACCCGAGAGACTCCGCCGGCCCTGCATCCACTCCACAGAGCAGGCTCAGGAGGGTCCGGCCGAGGGTCAGGGGCCGCGGGGGGCCGGGAGGGCCGCTCCATCCCCGAGCAGGAGCTGCCTTCTGCTGAGAGGGCAAAAGGCGGGGGTCCCCCATCTGTGCAGCCCAGTGACTCACAGTCTGGTGACTGCAAGGATGGTGTGACCCCCTCACCACTGACCCACCTGGGAGGTCGTGGCTGGGGAGCCGGGCGGGGAGGCCCTGGAGCTGGCCCAGGCCAGAAACGTGTGTGGGGTGCGTGGAATCGGTCCGAACGATGTTATTCTTCGATGCTGGGGGACCGTGTGGCCATGGGAGAGACAGCTGTCAACCTTCACGTGGGCTCTTAAGGACCGACTTCCTGGTGGACAGTTCGGAATCTGTCTCAACCACTTCCAGTTTCCTGAGGCTACGGCCACAGCGATTTATAAGCAAACCAGAGCCATCAGGTGATGCAAAGACGCCCCACCCTCAAACACGCACAGCCCGGGGAGAGGGGCCCCACGTCTGACGTCCAGTCAGTAAGTGTGGCTGGAGTGGACGGACGGATGGACGGACGGCGTTGGCACCGAGAGCGAGGAGTCGCTGCTGGATTCCGGAAGCGGGAGGCTGCCAGGGTTCCTCAGGCTCCCGGTGTGCACGGGACCCACCTGGTGCAGGGGTGCCCGAGTGAGGGTCACAAAGGGACCCTGGTGGGGGACCAACAGCCCAGGGGAGCAAGACCCCGTGACAGTGGGTGATGGGGGGGCGAGCAGAGTGGGGGCGGGTCGCTGGGTGTGCACCTGTGAGTGTGAGTGAATGTGTGTATGTGTGTGTTGCACGTGTGTGAGTGTGTGCACACGTGAGTGAGTGTGCATGTGTGTGCTCACGGAGCAGGAACGGCCATGACCGGCTACTTCTGCTGGAACCACATGTGAGGCCTTTCCCAGGAGACACAAAAAATAAACGTGACCTGCGTTCGCAGACGCGGCCCAAAGGGGCCTGTGTGCCTGACGTGGCCCCGCCAGGGTCCCAACAGGGTGGCCCGCACTCTGCACGCAGGAGACCTCGTGCAGGGGGACCTCCCGGCCTTGTCTGTGAAATCGGTGGAGCCGGGACCACGCCCGGCAACAAGGTGCGTTTAGCTGCAGCCTGGGAGCGGGGGACAGTTGTCCCCTGGCGGCCTGGCCTGGTGGCCGGGAGACCCCCGCCCGCTGTCTGTTTCCACTTGGGCACTTGGGGGCCACCTGCGTCTCCGTGGAGACGGCCAGGGAGGGGTTGGCAGGGCAGGCAGCTGCTTCGCAGGCGCCAGGGCGGGCTTCCAGAGCCGGTTCTGCTCTCCCGTCTTATTTCCAATTTGGAGATTTTCCACCCATGCTGCGCCCCGGGAGGACGCGTGGTTTGTGGAAACAGGACGGAGAGGCGTGCGCCGGTGCTCTAAGTAAATTCACTGGAATGTGCGGGTTTCATGGCGAAGCGCCCTCTTTAAGGAGCTTCCAGCACAGAAGTCCTCCCGGCTGGTCCGTAGTGTCGCGTGTAATTGGATTTAGACTTTCGGCCAAGGTTCCGCATCAAGTCAGCTGTTTCACAGACTCGAAGGAGACTTTCCAAACGCTCTCCACAGGGCGAGGCGGTGCCCGGGCGTGGGGGACCGGCCCTGTCCCTCACCGCCCCCCACCCACACGGGGCCCCTCCAAGAGCCGGCCAAGCCCGCTGTGTCCACAGGCAGGAGGTCTGCTCACTGAGAGAAAGAGGCCGCAGGGCCTGGGGAGCGGCCCGCTGGCCCTTCCCGGGAGGGCCTGTCCCAGCCAATTTCTCAGCGAGAGGAAAAGGAGGTGAGGACTGTGCCGTTGAGCTGGAGACCTGCACTGGCCGCCTGGAGAAGCAGATGCTCCGATACAGACAACCAGGGTTTGCGGCTAAAACCACAGGGCGCCCAGACGGCCAGCAATGGTGCTCCGCCCCACAGAACAGGGGAGGAGACCCCCCTGCCTCCCAGCGCCAGCAGAGGGGTCGGGGCTGCGGCACAGAGTCCCACGTGACCCTGGAAGACCTCCGCCGTCTGCACCCGCTGCCGGCACCTGACCGGGCGTCAGCTGTTTGCCAGCTCCTGGGACCTTAGAGCTGACGTCGGGGTGGCCGTGCTGGCCTGCTCTCCTCGGGCCAGCTCACGGCTGCCGTCCGCACGAGCAACCCACTTCCCGGTTCAGAGGCCCCCAGGGACAGGCACGCCAGCCACCCCAGCGGGCTCCAGCCTCGTCCCCTGGCTGTCCCCAGGCCACACCGTTGCTGTCCTTCCCCCACCCGCACGTTCCCCTCCTCCCCTCGGCCTCCCCGACCCCGGGGTTTCAGGGTACCCCATCCTGACCTGTGTGGGAGGCGCTGGCCTGACACGGATTTGGTGCCATTATTTCCTTCAATGAAATAATTACACAGGACAGAGGCCCTTCTGAGGCCCAAGGCAGCCTACTGTCACCCGGGTAACAGGGGCTTCCGGGCGGGTGGCACTCAGGGCACCTCTGGTGACCGAAAAGCCCAGCAGCATTTGTCTGTGATGGAGGCTCGGTCTGCGTGCTGAGCCCCAGCCACAGCGGCGCGCACACGGGACGCCCGCCATGATGCAGGCCACCCTGGGGGCGGGGTCCCTGGGCAAGGGTCCCCGGCCTGTGAATCCGTCCACCTATGGCAGCTTCCTTTTGCCCCCCAGTCATCGCGGTGCGGCTCCCATGGACCAGACGGGCTCACCGAGCGACCACCACACTGTGGCAGAGCTCAGTGGGCAGAGAGGTGCGCGTGCCAGGGCCGGAAGGCGCTGGGCCCTGGGCGGCGGGGCCCCCACTCCACGGAGCTCACTCTCCCACCCCGACCATCTCCCGGGAGTGGCCTCGCTGCCTCATCGGCCAGACGCTGTGTCCTGGCTTTTAATTTGGTCCCTAATGCCCCGAATGTGGGCCCTGGAGCAGGGCTTGGCATCACAATTTTTTTGCATCGTCCTTTGCAGTGATTCCAGAATCGAGGAAGACTGAATAGCTCACGGGGCGCTCCATGCAGCCTCCACCCGCGTCCGGCAACGCCGGCCCAGCTCACAGGGCGAGTCTGTTACAGTCCCAGCGGTGGCGCCGCGGCGGTGACTTCCAAGAGCATGGAACTGCCTCCGACTCGACACAGGGGCCAGACCAGAGGTGGCGTTCAGGGCCCCCCGCCCCTCATGTCCGTCCCCGGCGCCCAGCGAGGGGCCCACGGCCACTGGTCACCAGGATGGCGTCACCTGCATCCTCTGTCTCGACTGCAGTGTCTTTGTCTTTGTCTCTGGTCGTGACCTTGACCCTTCTGCAGGGTCTGGGTTTGTGGAACACCCCCCCAGCAGTACACTTCTGCACTTTCTCCTGAGCACTCTGATGCCACGGGACTGGGGTCATGTCCCAGGGACTGGGGACTTTCTGTGTCACCCAGGACGTCCCGTGGCATCCTGGTAACTTTTGCCTTGATTGCGGGTTGAGGGGGTCTCTGCCACATGTCCCCATGGTGACCTTTTCAGTCCTGCGCTTGGTTGGCAGCGACTCGCTGCACCCGCCCACCCTTGGGCCGGGATGAAGCCCCTCTTCCTTCAGGACAGACCGTGGAGTGGCCTGCGGTCACACGGGAAGGCCCCATGATTGTCCATGGCTCCTTCAGGGCCGAGACTCTGTCCTGTGTCTCTGCCAAGTCCCCACTGCGCTGGCATCTGCCACGGGCCCTCACCGGGCGGCTGGTACCACCCCACCCTCAAGGGAGTGCTCGTCTCGTTCCTTCTCCTTTCCTCACTCGAATCTTCCCTAAGAACCGTTTGCCCACGTCCCCACCTACTTGTACACGCAGTCATGTGTTTACACCAGGGAGGTCTGGGGGACGTGTGTTTCATCGGCTGTCAGTTAACTGTTCATGTCCTTGTTTGTCATTGTTCATTGTGTCGTTCAAGTTATCCCACCTGCAGCCTCCGGGCGCCCTCTTGGGTGCTTCTACCTCTTCTGACCTGCGCCCCCTGGCTTTCCAAGCACCCCCAGACTCTGTGGCACCACGGGATGCCAGGGTCACCCTGTGTTTTCCACGCCCTGGATCAGCCGCCTCTCCCCTCAGCCCCCGTCCCTGCTTTCGGGAACAGCACCCAGAAACCGAGGCCAGGGCCACAGGCGCACTCGAGGCCACCGGCACGTCCCTGCAGCTGGGTCAGCTCCGTGGACAGAGTGATTCTGCATCTTCTGCCCGCATGTGCATGTGCACACATGGGTACAGCTTTCTGGTGTCCGGATGACATGTGTGTGCACACAGATGTGGCTTTCTGGTGTCTGAATGACATGCAGCCCCCCGGTCCGTCCCAGCCTCCCCCTGGCCAGCGTTCACACCCAGGGAGGGGACAGAAGACACTAACCTGTGTGACAGGTGTGCATGGGGCGAGGCGGGGCCCACGGGGACCCTGAGGATGCAGCCCTTCGCCTCTTCCTGTGACATCTCCACCATCCGCCCCTGCGCCTCCCAGTCCTCTCCCCGCCGCCCGGGCGCCGGGCTCCCTCTCGGGGCTCGGCCAGGGGCACGAGGACAAGGAGGACACGCCCCACGGACTGACCGGGAGGCCACACACGTCAGAGACCGGCGTGAACAGCAGCACAGACGATTTTGGCGAGGTGAAAACCCGGGAAACGGCCCCATTCCATGTGCTGCGCACGCTGAGGCCCAGGAGGCAGCGGCTTTCAGAATAAACACAGTTCACACCGGGAACAGAGAAGTGACTTCCAATTCCGCACTTAGATGAAGCTGTGAGTAAAATCGGTTCCCTCCTACGGCGGCACCGAGGGGCAGTGGGAGGGGCATTAGTTACCGGGCTGGCCCGGCGGGTCTCCCGACGTCGATTCTGACACAGGGCAGTAAATTCTCACACCGAACCGGGGAGAGTGCGGGGTTTCTCCCGCTGGCGGGCCACTGTCAGCGTGCACACCGGCCAGGCTCCCGGTGCCGTTTCCGAGGGTGACGCCCGGCGCTCCGTGTCTGTGCGCCTGTGAACCGCTGAGCCCCGCCCCCAGCCCCGTGTCCGCTAGCAGCACATGCCGGGAGCCGCTGCCCTGCAGACGGTGTGATGGCCGGCGTGCCCGCCGCGCACGGACCTGCCCAGGGAGGCGCTCCGGCTCCGTCGGCAGCGGGAGCATCAGGGGAGGGGGCTTGTCTGAAAGTTCCAGGCACCCGCTGCGGCGTCACGGGGGAGCGGGCCGGCTGCCTCCGGAGCGAGCGAGCACAGGAAGGGGCTCTGGCTGTGGTACCACCGCGACCAAGGGCGCGGTGCCAGCAGGACAGTCACCGTCATTCTCACGTCACCTCTCCCGGGTCTTGCATTTCTCTCCCACGGGGGTCTGTGAGGCACAGCCCGGGGACTGTCCACCCCGGGCTCCCATCCTGCAGCTCCCACAGCAGGAGGGGGGACAGGCCTCTGTGCTGGGCAGCCCTGTCCCCACCATTGATTCTACTTCCACACTACAGGCCCCGAGACTGGCTCCCGGTTGGTGGTGGGGGTGGCGTTTATCATCATCGTCACGCAGGCCTGCAGTCCCTCCGCACTTTGCTGTCTGCTGCTGGGAGGGGCGGGTCTGGCCTCCTTCCCGCCCCAGCGGGCCCCCGGCCGGGCTGGCGGCTTTATTAGATGAGCCGCTCCCGGCGCTGCACCAGCATGTGGCTGTGCCCCAAATCCAATCCCATGGATTAGACTCTGCCGCGGGGTGCTCCTGTTCCCGGGCAGCACCGTGTCGATTGGATTAGGGGGCTCGGAAATGAGTTATCACTCTGCATCGGGCGGCAGTACAAATATTATTCTTTTTCAGAGTTTTCTTGACCGTGCTTGGGAATTTCTCCTTCCGCACAAACTTTAGGATCATGAAATCAGGTGCCTGGTAATCTGGCTGGAATCGCATTAAGTTTCTGCACTGAGTCCGGAAGGGCCGGCGTTGCGGGCCCTGGTGGTCCCTACGAGCCGGGGGGCTGCCTCCCCACTGCTTTAGGTCTCGGTCTGCGCCCCCGGGAAACTCCCTACCTCCCGCCGCTGCGCCTTCATCTGCAAGACATTCCTACGCACTTTCCAGCCTTTGCCAACACGGAGAAGCACAGACTCCCCTGGTCTCTAGTTCCAGGCACGTTACGTAAAAGAAAAGCTACTGGTTTGCCCAGGCGCAGCTTCTGCCAGGCCGCTCACCAAAGGGGCCCGGCACTGGTTTCTGAGTCAGTGTTGGCGACTCGGGTTTGGCCGGCCCAGCGACCCCTTCACCGGCTTTCCCAGGGGCCCCCGCGCGGCGGCGCGCCCAGCTCTGCGCTGTTTTCACCAGCCTCGCGCGCCCTGTGGCCGCCTGCGCTGCGGGGCGCGCCCCCTTCTGGAACCCGTGAACCGTGCATCCCCTCAGCCCTGCTTTATTCTCTCCATCGGACTTGCTGGACGTGAATCTCTTTTATCAGTCTTTTATAAGAAATCGTTCTTTGATTTATTTTAAAATCCCACGTAATACATCTCTTCTAACTGGTCATTTTCGCCCTTCACTTTGATCCCCCCGGGGGGCCCAGTTTCTTCCCTTTGACTGTTTCTCAGGTGCCATCTTCTTGAATTGATCGGTTCGTCCAGTTCCCCTTCCTGTCCTTGAGCGCGGTGGGAGGGAGCCTGGGGTTTCTCTGGAGCCCGCCCCGCCCCCAGGGGCTCAGCGTGGGAACCGCGGGCTGTCCCGAGTGACCGGGGCACTGAGTTAAGCCTCCGCCGGGCCTGCCCCCAGCATGGGGATGGGGCAGTTCCCGGAGTGGCCAGCAGAGGGCCGCCCTGTGGCTGGAGCCGGGCCTGGCCGAGCCTCTCTGCAGGGGCCTGGCCTCCCGCTGGCTCCGGGATCAGGGCCAGGTGGGTGTCAGCGCTGGGGTCGCTGCTTGGGGTAAGGTCAGCGCGGGGACGGGGACAGCTGAGCAGCAAACGGGTGGGGCAAGCAAGGCCAAAGCGGCCGTGGCACAGGCATCTGGGGCCGGGAGAGCTCGGGTCACACTGTGCAGAGAAAGTGCAGCTGCAAGGGAGGGGCCGGCGACGCTGCCCGTAGGCAATGCGACCTCCGTGGGCCGGCTGCACGGGCGGCTCGGGAGCCCACTGCACGCTGCAGAAGCAAGTGAAGCTGAGCCAGAAAACGTGAGGGAGCCGTCAGCCAAAGGAAAACAGAGGAAAGAAACACTGAAAAGCTCGCGGAACCGCAGCTGCCGCAGGGTAGCCTCCACCCGTGGAAGGTGCTGCGATTTCGGTTCCAGAGGAAGAGCCACGGAAAACGTCGGGAGAAGAAACTGACTCCTTCCCAAATACGATGAAAGTTTTAAATGCCCCCGAAAGCCGTCCATTGGGAGAAGGGCTTCCTGACGCGGAGCAAGGACAGTACGGGAAGGAATAGTGACCACAATTGATCGAGACTCACCCACATAAAATATGCATGTTCACAGGGATGCACGACAGGGCGGCCGCCTGGACCAGCTCATTCGTTCGTTTAAAATTGATGAGAGAAAATGCTATTCTATGGAAAAGTCCCAGCCATTACTCAAAAGTAAAGTCAGAATGAGGAAATCGCCATTTTTCAACCCCGACGACGCCATCGATCGATGTGAGAGCCGTGTGTGGCAGCTTTTCACATTTGTCACAGGAGGCCTCGGCGGCGGAGGGGGCACAGTGGCCCTGCGGGTGCCGGCACCGCATCCTGAGCCCCTGCCGGTGTGACGTGGCGGGCGCACAGGTGAAGGATGGGAGGTTGAACTGACCGGGCCTGTCATCCGCCCAGCAGTCCCCACGACAGGCGGGGGAAGGGCTCATCCCAGGACGCGCGTCCCCCCGGCAAATCCACGTCCCCCCAAGGAGGGCGCGCTGTTGCAGGAAATAAACACCTGACCATCAGCAGCCACCAGGCTCAGACGGACAGACCCCTGGGGGGCGACTGGGACGATGTGAATGAGGATTAGAAAGCACGAACGTCCAAGATGACCACGACCTTCATTAGATGCGATCGTGGCTCTGTGGCTTTTTGTGACAGGAGGGTGGTGGGTACAGATATGGATGCAGCTTTAGATTTTATGTGCGTGCACCTTCTAAGCAAAAATACTAGTGAAGTGTGAATGGTTGAAGTGGTGTGGTGTCTGGAATATGATTTAAAGGAGAAAAATCTTCGAAGAAACCGATGAGGAAAGGTCGGTGGGATGGTCCTTTCACGGGGCGGTGGGTCCCTGCTGTTCATCTCTGTTCTCTCCTCCCTTCGAGATTTCGACGTAAAAAGTGAAGACACTCTGTTGACTCGAGATGAATTGAAGGGTTGCCACGAGGCTGGGAGGGGACGTCACCGTGAACACTACGGGTTGGGAGCCAAGAAACGCAATCCACCGTTAAAAACGTGCTGTTTGATAAGAAAATGAAAAGGAGAGAAGATGTCTACAGCAAAAATAAAACGCCCGCACAGGACGGGCGACCCGACGAAAGTGCCTCGCGCCTGCAACCCCCGTTTGCTCTTCTGTGAGCGGCCACGCCGACCGGTGGCGGCAGAAGCCTGGTCCGCTCCGGGCCAGCGCCCGGGTCTGAGCTGGACAGGAGCCTGCGAGGGCTCGGCCAGGTGTCTGGGCGTCCACTCACCCGGGGCCGAGAAGAGCTGTCGCCGTCCGGGAAGCACAGTGCACAGCGTAATGCTCAGGGAGGAACAGAGGGTAAACCCGACCACGAGATACACACTCAGAGTGCAGGTGGACAGTGACCTTGCGCGTGGGGACGCTGACGTGGCCGTTGGACACGCCTGTCGGTCGGAGGTGGGCTGTGGCTCAGAGCCCGCCGAGCAGGGCGCCGTCACCCAGGGCGGGGCCTGGCGTGTGTTCACGGACAGGCTGTTCTGCCCCTGCTCCAGGCCCTGCCAGCCCCCACCCAGGCCCCCACCCCGGCCCACGGGGGGTGGGAGCGCTCCGAGGCGGCCCTGGATGCGGTGTGGAGGTCCAGGCCCACGATGGGGTCCGAGGACCGAGGACCCCAGCGGTCAGTCTCTAGCAGGAGACAAAACTGCTGAGCCCCCAGACATGTAAAAGTGACCCAGGGAACACAACCCCCCCGGGCCGGTGCCATCCCAGGGGGTCGCCACACTGCATGGGGCCATCTCAGCAGGGCGGCTCCCGCTACCCTGTACATCTTGCTCCCAGAATGTTCTCTGAACCCATCCCTGGGGCCACTGGGTCCGCGGGGGCCGACCTGCCCTGCCCTGGCTGCACCCTTCACCCCGACTCGAGGTGGAGCGCTCGGAAGTCGGGGTGAGAGACGGCCTCCCCCCAGGCAGGGGGCCGAGCAGGGCCCCGACGACCCCTGGCTGTGGCTGCAGCTGAGCAGAGACGCCGGTGTCTTTTCACTGTCACACGTGGAATCCAAAACCACGTCAGTAACGCCGCCGTAACCATGTCCAACAACAGACAGCACGGGACTCACTGCCGCGATCCCCCGTGAGGCACACGCGTGTCTCGCCACTGCGTGGCCCTCCTGGGGCTCACGGAGCGCTGCGTGCCAGCTACGCCTTAACCACATACGTCTTCAAAGTAAAGGCGCAGACAAAGGGCCCCAGGCCCCAGACGTCCGGCACGGGCTTCAGCACCGTGGACAGCTCCCGCCGGTCCCCGGGCGCCCTGGGCTTTGGGGCGGCTCCCGGGCAGCAGGGTGGGAGCCTGTGGGAAGCTGCCTGTCCCCAGAAGCAAGATGGGGAAACCGGGACGACTGTAACAGAACAACGACGAGGAAGAAAAGAAAATGCAGATGACAGACCAATCCTGGCGCATTCCAGACGCCAGGCTTCTTGTGTGGGGACAGCTCCGTGCCGCTGGGGTTGTTGTCCCCACCTGTCGGGGGCTGTGGTTCCACTGGTGGCCGAGGGTCCTCTCCTTGGCGGTCAGGTGGGAGATGCCCTCAGGCCACCCTGGCACCCGCCATGTCCTGTTCCCCCAGGAGACGCAGCTGGAAGGAAACTTCATCCCTGAGACAGAGAAAAGTTGGTCGCAACGTCCTGCGATTCTCTCTCATTACTTTCCTTCTGCAGCTTTTATTAATTTAGTGGGGCTTTTTAATTAAAGTCTCGATGAATAATTGAAACGCAGTTTTTGATTATACTGGAGTTGGTACCATTTTGGGGTGTAATTGTAACTAATAAATTAGTTAAATAGGTAAGATGATGAAATCCCATCTTGAGTGGAACACTAATAATTTCAAGAATTTATCTACATGTCATTTAGAGAATTTATGCAGGAAAACTAGACGGTCAGAGCGGGGAGAAGAACCCAATCTTATTAATCAGCAGGTCTGGGGTGGGCGGGCTGCAGCTCACTGAGGACCCCCCGCCACGGGGGGGGGGGAGGACATCACCGGCGTCCCCGGGGCGTCCTCTGCTTTCTGCCTCTCGCCTCCCCTGCAGGGCGCCTTGCTGAGGCTGTGGGGGAGGGTCTCTGGACGCCCCAAGTCCCACAGAGCACCAGAGGGGCCCCCTGAGCATGTCCCTGCAGGGTCCCCGCCCACAGTCACCTCCGTGCATCCACTCACCCGCCATGTCTGTCTCCTCCGAGCCTGTCAGTCAAGACCCACCAGGGAGAGACAGACGCCAAATACCTGCCTCCCCTGGTTTGTGCAAAGGTGGTGGAAATTCAGGCACCCTGGTCTGGACGCCTGTCCCCAGGTCCATGAGAAAACAGTGTCCACTGTCCCCGTCTGCGGTGCCCGTCACACCAGTGCAGGCCGATGGGCGGCTGGGCCTCCTCCCCCGCTGCACCCTCGTTGTGGTCGGGCGTCCACGGGGGAGGCGTCCCCCCCAAGCTTCCGGGGCAGCCCAGTGGAGAGCAGACCCGCCCCCTCGTTGCTGGGGGGCGGGGCCCAACTCCCGCTCTCAGCTGGCCCTGCGGTCTGGGGGGGCACATTCCTGCCACAGTCCCCCGCACCCCGCCTGCACTCAGCAAGGTGGCCGCCTGTCCCGCCAGCAGGGTGTCTCTGAGCCCTCCTCGCCCCCGTCCTGAGAACACCCTGTTGTCAAAGGTCGCCTGCGCCGGTCAGGACAGAGTCCCCTGGGCCCAGTAAAGTCTCCCGGCGTCCACGGGCTCTTCCAGCTTCAGGGGAGGGAACCGCGCCAACCCGCTCCCCAGACCGTCCAGAACCCTGGCGGCCGCGGTGTTCCTTAAGAATAACTGATCAATTTTGTGAAATGTCTTTCTTTTTTCCCCGTGGAACTTGCCGGTATGTTCCATGATGTTAGCAGGTACGGGCAAACACGGGGCCACACACTCCCCTGACTGTATCGGAGGGCGGCCTGCGTGGTGGCCCCGCAAACCCAGAGACAGACAGACAGACAGCCACACAGAAGGCCCGAAGTTAAAGCTTCCTGGACAAAAGCAGGCCCCAGCGGGTCGTCGAGTCCTGGGCCGGCACCTTCCCTGACACAGCTCAGTTTTCACTGTAACTGGTCCCGTCTGGGTCTCCCTGCATCTGAGACACCATGACCTAGGGGTCACAGGACGCCTTTCTTCTTCCCAGACCTGCGGGGGCCGTCCCCCCCAACCCAGAGCAGGGTCACCAGAGCCCCTGGCTGTTTTGTTGTTTGCCACCCCCCCCACCACCCCTCTGTGCTGTGACGTTAACCACCCTGCAGCCGCCCACGTGGGAGAGGCCTGTGTCTCTACGTTGTGCCTTTTATCCAACCCAGGGGTCCCCCTGTTCGCCTGCTCCCCCGGCCCCGCCCGCGCCCGATCTGTCACCAGTGGGCCTCACGCAAACCCCCGGGCCTCCCTGTCGACTGGGCTGCAGCAAACAAGGTGCTGGACGCCCATCTCGGCCGCCGCTCAGTCCGCTGAGGTTCTGCTCCCAGTGACTGTCATTGGTCTGGTTCAAATGAACTCGTAACAATTCTCCACACATTTGCACGTTTCTTACGTCAATCGACACGGGTTTCCTGGTCTCCACCCGTGTTTGCATGTCCAACTAAACAGAGTGTACAGTCTGTAATGTCCCTGCTTTTTAAACGTTTTAAGGTAGCTGAGTACAATCTATTTCTACATTTTCAATCGATATGACAAACGCGGTCTTTCTGTTGGAAGAACGTGAATTTCTCCGCATTGTTCGCTGCTCCCGTCCTCAGCGTTTAAAAATTTGTTTCCTGCTCGACATGTGAATCCGAAAGAGGCGTGTTTACACACCCCACGGTGGCGGCTTGTTTGTTTCTCGTGTCGTTCTGGCTTTTCCAGGAGAAAGTCTCTGCATGTCTGGTTCCATCCTATTATGCTGTTTGTTGCTTCGCATTTACGTCAATTCAATTAAATTTCTTATAAATTGGGCAATTTATCATTATTTAATGGTCTTCTTTCCTCTTGGATGCTTTTAAGTTTAAATTCCTCCTTGTGTGGAGTTAAAATTGTCATTCATTTCTATCAGCCTTTGTGTGTCACTTAATTTTAAGTGTTTCTGATCAATCACGGGGCTGAGTTTTGTTTTCCAAATCAGTGTGTCACTCTCTGTCACTTAAAGGAGAATGGATTCTCCCCGCATTAAGACCCCATTAATATTCCTGATTTTCTCCCTCTTTACTTATGTACTATCACCTCTATTCATTCCAAACTCTCTCTTCCTTCTGCACATCTGTGAGACCGGCTCAAGCCCCCACGTGTCAGCGCTCCGTCTGCCTTTGGCGTGGGGAGGCCCACGGCACGGCTGCGCTTTTCCGGGGACCTGCCCCCCCCCACCCGCACACACGTGCACAAGTCCTGGGCAATGTCTGTGACCACCCAGCACCTCCCTGCAGACACACAGGGGCTGGCTGGCTGCGGGGGAGGCTGAGCGCCCCATTGCCCGTCGGCCCACCCCAGGCCGTCGCTGGGCCCGACTGTGACAGACGACAAGGATGGTGGCACCGGCAGAGGCCAGAGCCGAAACACTAAGGGCGTCAGAGGTACCGTGGTTGTTTGTTGCGCAGCAACCTCTCCGCGCAGCTGGCTGACGCACCACCCACTGGACAGGCCAGGTACTGCAACACAGAACAACTCCCCAGTTTCCCACCAGCACCAGCGAACTCACTGGGAAAGTGTGCTTCGCGGTTTTGTTCGTAAAGATATCAGAAGAAATGCTTGATTTCTAGCCCACACACAGGGAACTCAATGCGACATCAATTCTCCGTCGGATGCCGGACAGAGCAGGGAGGACCTCCGCTCTCATCAGGGAGAGGGTCCTGGTGTCACAGCCTCGTCAACCGATGAAACGGTGGGATGCTGTTTGGGACTCGGGCGTGTGGCTGCTCGGAGGTCCAGCCCCAAATTCAGGACGTGAGACCGGGGCTCCGGGATTTTATCTCAGACTCTGAAAGCTCTCGAACTGGAGGGTGACAAGCACAAGGGGCTCGAGTTGGCCCGGTGCTGGCGTCTCACCCGACACCCTGGCGGGCGGCGGCAGCCCTCCGAGAAAACAGGGCCGTGTGGGTCTGTCCCGTGTCTCTCTGGCGGCGGGGCCTCTCCTTCCCGCGCGCTCCGGTCGTGCCCTCTGAGTCAGGTCCTGTGGACACGGGGTCCCTCGGAGGGGCACTCCTTTCTCCTGGGGTGAGCTGTGGACAGTGGGTAAAAACACAGGCTTTTGAGGAACACGGCTGAGCCCCTCGGCCCCCCCCCCCCCCAGGAAGATTCTCTCGTCACTGAGCAGCAGCTCCCAGCACCACACAAACCCGCCTCGCCTCCCTGGCTGCCACTCAGCCCCGGGGCACAGTGTGGCCTGTGGACCCTGGGAAATGAGCCCCACCAGACATGGGCTCCCTGGGCCTGTGCAGGGTTGTCCTGGGAGCCAAGAGGCCGTCCCCTCGGTGGAGACCTGTGGGTCCAGCTGCCAGCCTGCCAGGTGTCTGACGTGGTGGCAGTGGCCATACTCAGCCGGACGGCCAGCCCAGGATAACACGGAGTAACAGCCAGTGCCAGGGATGCTTGTCACGCACCAAGGACGACTGAGACTCCGGGACAGGAGCTGTCGTCTGGGATACAGGCCTCCTCCTGCCGTTCGGGATCTGCAGGTGCCCTCAGGGCCCGAGCCCCCAGGCTGCAGTGAGCCCACCCCAACTGGGAGACGGGGCCCCTCCCAGGCGGGGCCTGCGGGACCAGGAAGGAGGCCCCTCTCTGCGTGGCCTCCACGCTGCTCACTGCTCGGGGTCTGGCCCGGCCCGCCAGCCACCCCGCCAGCCCTGCTCCCTTTCCCCTGGACCCCACCCGGCTTCCCAGGCCTCACCCCACCCCCAAACGCCCTGTTCTCAGCGTCACCTTCACCCAGGTCGCTGCTGAATCCATCACGACAGCACAGGAGCTCCCAGGCCTGGGAAGGGCCACGGCCGCCCAAGGGAGCAGAGAGCCTGGCGAGGGCCGACTGTGGCCTCCTCCCCCCCACCCCACCCCCAGGGCTCTCCGCCCCACAGCCTGGGAGCCCCGCCATCCCACCGAGTGACAGAAATCTGAACAAGGACACAGTGGCACGGCCCCCTGACCCCGGCAAACCCGCCCTTGGGAGATGGAGCTGGTCCTGCCCACGCCCAGGCCGGCGCCTCTCCCCGCCAGGCTCCGGGCCTCACCCAGCACGGACACCGCCGGGCTTCTTCCTCCCTCCGAGGCCAGACGCGCGTCCTTCCGGCTCCGTCAGCAGGGCGGGGGGAGGGTCCTCTGCCTGCCCACACAGGATGCCCCCGGCCCGGCTGGACCCCAGGAACGGGACTTGCCAGGGCACCCTCTGCTCCCTGTGCCTCTGGGTCCCCGTGTCTGAGCCCCCACGTTCATCGGGGGCCTCGCAGGTGGGCGGGGAGACAGAGCTCCCCCTGCTGACCGGGCAGGGGCACTGCCTCACAGCCCTGCCGTGACTCTCAGAGGACCTGGCCTGGTGTCCTCGGCTCGCCACCCACAGAGACACGGTGCCAGGGACGAGACCCTCTCCACCACCCGATGCCCTTGACCCCTGTCACCGTGGCTCCTGGGGGCTCGTGACAAGTCACTTTGCATGGAGGGCCCGGAGGCACAGCAGTGGACTGGTGCCATCTAAAGGACACAGCCTACACTCACTGAGTCCCAGCGCCAGCCAGCAGGCAGCAGACGCTTACTCACCTGCCCAGGAGCGGGGACAGCTCAGGGGCGCCCACCTCAGGGGCAGGAGAACCCTGCACTCTGCACCACAGCGGCTCCCGTGGGTGGGCTCAGGACACTGAAGCCACCCGGCTAAACCCCCGGTCCCCCGAGCTGGAAAGCCGGCTCCCCAGGGGTGCATTTTCACAGCCAGGAGCTCCAAGCAGGCCCAGCACCCACAGATGCACACCTGCTGGGGACCTGCCGCACCTGCTGGGGACCTGCTGCCCCTGTTGAAGGCGTTCACGTCACGAGCCGATCCCAGCTGAGATGGGCCTGGGCCCCGACCCCCCAAAGCCCTGGTCGGTGACAGTGCCACGGGGCCACACCCCAGAGCCGGCCCCCTGAGCACCTGGAAGCCCACCTGTGGAGGCCGAGGAGTGACCGCATCCTCACTTGAGGACGGCCGGTGGCCACCAACCACTCAACTGAGGGACTCAAAGCACAAATTGCCGGGTTCGCTCAATTACTGCAGAAACGGCACAAAAGCATTTTAATTGTCGTCAGAGCTCACTCACGCCCAGTGTGGGCATTAAAGAAATAACAAGTGCTCATGAATGCAGCCACCCGACCGTCTCGTCTGCTTACCAAACAGAGCACCACCGCCCGCGCCCCGACTCGCAAGGCAGGCCGCGTTAATTAGGTGGCGGACTTTGCGGAACGTCTGGATTGCATTCTGCTCCACCGTTTAGTTGAAACTTATCTTAGCTGGGAGCTGGTTTTCTGGCTGGAAAACGAGTGTCAAGTAAAATGATGAAACTCACACAAAATTATTTTCTGAAAACCATTAAAAGGAAACAGCCATGGCAGGGGCTCACCTTTGCTCTCTCTGCGAACGGGGTTCTCGAACTCAGGGCCCTCCAGGGAGAGAGCCCTCCCCCACCCCCACCCTCACGCAGCTGCAGCCGGAGGCAGGAGGGGGCGCCGGTGCATCTTGGAGACTTGCAAGAGGTCAGCGGGCCGGGGCTGCTCCCCCAGGAGGCCTGGGGTGGGGGCAGCACCCCGCACCCTGCACCTCGCACCCCACTTATTCAGGAAGTGAACAGAGCTGGGCCGGGGGGTAGACGGAAGACAGCAGACCCTCTCCTCTGTGTCACCCCACACGCCCGCCCTCCGTGCTGCTGAGGGACACCCACGCCGCCCCTGGGCACCCACTGACAACCCGTGAGCCCCACGACAAGAGCTGAGGTGCAGAAAGAAGGTGCGTTTGGAGGGAGAGAAGGTGCTCTGATCATCGCACTCAGGACGGCAGGTAGGCTGAGCAACTGGCCTTATTATAAAAGACACGCCAAGCGTGGGAGAGGAGAACGGGCCATCTGTGCCCCCGCACCCTCGGGGCGCCCACACCGAGGCGCACGGAGGGGCCGAGCGTAGGACCCGACGCAGTGAGCGCTCCCTGAGGCGGCCTCCGTCCACTCGCTCTGCACCCAGACAGGAGCTCACTCACCCCTGGGTTTGTCTGCGTCCTCACGCTCCTCACCCCAGGGCCGCCCCCCAGGGACCCCAAGGCCGGTGGGGGGGGGTGAGGCCAGCAAAGCGGGAGGAAAAGAGGTAAAGAGAAGGTCCAGTCACACGTCACCCAACGCGTGTCGGTGTGTGGAACACACTCCGTCACAGAGGCAGCCTCGAGGTCAGAACAAGCCCCACTGGGCGGCGTCCACAGGAGGCTCTTAAAGGTGTGTTTCTGTGCAGGGAGGGGCGGGATTGAGTTGAAGTCGAGGCATATTCTTGGGAAAACAGCACTAAAAGCAAAGCAAAAGAACAGTTCTCATTTTTTAAAAGGCCCCATGGAGCCACTGATCAAGGAGACAAAGGAGTGTGAAGACTCACGCAAATAACAGAACTTCGAAAATAGAACAACGGGGAGAAAGCAGGGAAAATGAGCAGATGCGCAGCCCTCTCAGAAAACTGGGGGCCCTGGGAGACCGTGCCGACCCTGCCGGGGCCCCACCCTCAGCCAGTGCCCCACGTTCCCTGGGACCACAGCGGGGACAGGCCTCAAAAGTCGTCACCATCACAGGGGCCCCACTTGCCCCTGCCTCCCGGAACCCCTTCCCTCCTCCCCGCCACCCCTCATCCAAACATGACCCCAGACTCGGGACGCCCGTGTCCTTAGGTGTAGAATGCACGGGCAACGTGTCCCAGGTGCCTTATCCCTCGAGCACCCCTGTCGGCGCCACATTTGCCGAACACGATTTCAAGAGAAGCCACTGCGCCCGGACCTGCCCAGCCCGGGAGGAGGGTCGTGAGTGAATCTCAGCCCGGTCCCTCCTGGAGGCCCCCACACCCGCCAGGACGAGGCCGTGCTGGGGGAGGGTGGCCCGGGCCGGGGGGCAGCCGGGCGCCTGGTGACGGCCGTCACGTGCACACAGAGGCCGGAACCTAAGGGCCAGGGGCTGACGTCACCCGTGATCTCTCAGTGGCTCACGGCTGCTTGGGGAAGGTTTCGTTCTCCCTTCTTTGGAACTCGCTCTCAGCTGATCGTCACCCAGAGCCTCGGCCTGCGTGGGGTGAGCTTCCGCACAGACCCTCATGTTCTCTCTCAACACCCGAGGGCTCCCTGCGCCCCTTCCCTCTCGCTGTCCACGCGCTTCCAAGTACGGCTCCCACCCAGAGGAGGAAGGACCGGCCTCCGGGGGACGGAAAACTGCGTGGGCTTCCCTCTCGTGGCAGGTGCAGCGGGGGCCCCCACGTGGCTTCCGGAAGGGCCCCTCCTGCAGCAGAACCACAGCCAGTGGGCCGCTGGCCCAGACATGCACAGTGGAAGCCAGGCTCCCTGCTGCGTGGGCGGGCCAGTGGGCTCTCGTGACCCGGGCAGCAGCCCCCACATCTGCTCTGAGCCCCACTGAGGTCATGGAGCTGTGTCCACCAGCAGGGACACAGGGAGACGTGGGACATAGGGGACAGTCCCACGGTGTCCAGGCTGATGCTGACCACGCCTGCTTCCAGACACACGTCCCCATTCACACCTCTGGGCCTCAGCTTCCCCACCTGCTCATGGACGTCTGACACACGGCCACTGAGCAGAGTGTGAACAGGCAAGAGGCTGGGGGATGGTCAGCTGGGTGCCCCAAAACACAGCAGAGCCTCAGTCACAGGCCAGCCCGAGGCCCCTGCACACGGTCCAAGGCTGCATGCAGGCTGAGTGTCCACGGCCCGACGGCCCCGGCAAAGCTGAGCCGGGGACCTTAGCCTGGAACCAGGCCGGAGACAGAAGGTGCAGGAATCCCTGCAGAGAGAGACGCGTCTGCCAGGAAAGCAGAGGCGTGAGGTGCTGCTGCCCCCGCACCCCGCCCACGCAGGGTGAAGAGGCCCGGCCCCGGACCGAGGGCGAGCCGGCCACCAGCCACCAGCAGGGGCCCAGCCAGCGCCGCCCATCACCTGTTCCGCTGGGCCAAGGGGGCGAAGGCCCCTCCCTGTGGAGCATCCCGTGTGTCTGGCAGTGAGCCAAGGGCTACTTCCTTTTAGTGACGAGTGTCAGCAGGGAAAGGTCCAGCTTGCTACACACACTGGCAACAAGGAGCATAGACTGGGTCGGGTGACCACAGGTTCAGCGAGGAAGGGACAGTCAGCTGAGCCCTCGGGGACGGGAGGCCCGAGGTCGACAGGACGGACCCTGCGCAGCTCTCGGAACCTCCTCCCCCCGCCTGTGAAAGAGCTTCTTCAGGTCGCCGTGCCCCACCCCCCGCCCCAGGGACCAGGTACAACATCTGGAGACCTGGAAACGTCTCTGGTGGTCCAGACAGAGGGGTGAGGCAGGCGGCCCCGCCAGGGGGCCTCCAACCAGGCTCCACGGAGCAGAGGCCAAGAAACCCCCTCGCCCGGCACCGTGTGTCTGTGGCCCCGCACAGTGCCCAGCGCCCACAGTGGGCTCTGCACGCGCTCAGGGCCGAGGCATCACGCCGGCGGCTCCAAGAGTCCCCGCAGAGCCGGCGGGGTGTGCACAGGGGGCGACTCTTCCAACCCCAGCCCAGACGCCCCACCTGCACCTTGGTTTCCCTCGACTTAAAACACAGTGAAGGCAAGTGCCATCCTGCTGCTCCCTGAGGGCTCACGCAGGGAGGCCGAGGGGAGGGGCCTCCTGGTGTCCTGCGGGGAGGGGAACGGGCAGGCCCCTGGGCCAGGATGGGGTCCGGCTGCACTGGGTATTGTGCGGCGAGTCTGTGAACAACAGAAGGAAACACTGGATTTTGCCTCAAGGAGCCTGCCGTGTATCTGGGGGGCCGTCCCGGATGAAGCCGCAGAACAAGGCCCACGGCGGGGAGGGTTTAGCTGCAAGGCTGTTATGACATCTCCGGGGCCTGGGCCGTCACAGGCACTTACGGCTCCACCCCCGGACCACCAGGGAAAGGCGTGGGCGTCAGCTTGGCGGGCCCCTGGCAGCACAGGTCAGCGGCCAGCAGCCCGCCCTTGTCTGCAGCGTCACAGACGGTGTCCCTCTGAGTGTGGGTGACCGTCAGCTTGCACGTGGGTGCCCTCGCCGGCCGTGAGAAGACTGTGGAGTCAGGGCTTTGTGTAATTTCTGAAGAAAAGAAAAAGCCAGCTCCCTTCACCGTTCCCGGTCCCTCAGCAGCCATCCAAGGGCGCTTCGTTCCGCTCGGGCGGAGCACTGCCCGCCTCTCGTCTCCGCAACCGCGGCAGCTCAAACGAGCACAATAAAAACAAGCCGGAGATTCCGAGGCCTGCTCCGCGGCTGAGCGTTCGGGGATCTGGGATAAATAAAAAAGAAATAGCTTGCAAAGCGGTCCCGGGCGCTCCATTCCTGGCCGCGCTGAGCCCGCCCATTTCATTTGCATGATTTAGCAGAGGGAGTTCGCGCTGCAATGTGAACAGTCAGGCAAGTCGTCGGGCTGGGGAGCAGCCGAGGCCGCGCACCCGTTAGATTGCACAGCCTGCTGACCGCGGCCGCCCCGCTGCCAAGGAAACGGCGCGATGGCGCCGCCGCCATCCAAGCAGCTCGGCCGCACACCAGCGGCTCGGAAACCGCCGCTGACAGTGGCACTGCGCCGTCATTTGCATGTGGCCTGCTCACCGAAGGCGTGTTCTGAATTCACTGGGCACGGCGCTGAGCCCTCCGTGATGGACCGGGGAAGCTGGGCGTCCCCTCGGGGGAGCACAGTCTTCGGCCCACGGAGCTCCGAGTGCGGGGAGAACAAGGCACCTGGTTGGGGCGGGAGGCCGCGGAGGAGGGCGTTCCCGAGCCCTCGTGTTGTGCGGTTTTCGGGACGTGGGAGGGTCCCTGACACACGCAGCTCAGCCGGGGGTCCCGGTGACCTCGGTGCTTCTCAGACGTGGCTCCCCCAGGGGCCAGTTGGCCCGGCCGTGCATCCGGCACTGGGCAGCCAGGAATGGGGAGGGGGCTTCAGGGGCACAGAGGTTAAGAGCGCGTCCTTGCCTCCCCAGTCCGTGTCCACAGCCGGGGAGGCGGGGCAGGTACAGACACCCGGCACCACGCGCTTCGCAGCCCTACTCCTGCGGGCGGACACTGGCAGCCCTGTGGACGGTTTTTGATGCTCCCCTCGCTCTGTGTGTTGCCCTGGGTGGTTAACTAGTTACAAGGGAAGGGAAGGGGACTAGACGCTGAGCGCGATACGTTGGGGGGCAGGGGGCCGTCTCCTTCCCCAGGAAGCTGCAGCTCCGCACTCCAGGGGGTCACAGCCTCTCTCTGCCATGGGGGTCACCACCCCTCCCCTTCCCCCTCTGGCACCAAATTGTTGGGGGTGCAGAGGGAGGTGCTTGGGCAGAGGCCTGTCAGTCTAACTAGGGGGTGGGCCTATCGGGAGCCTGCAAAGCCTGGGAAGTTGGCTGGTTATTGGGAAAGAGCACCTGGCCTGTCCCCAACCCAAGCTAATTTAATCCCAGGGGGACAAAGAAGTGCCCCCCACCCGCCCCAGTAATGCACTCGCTCTGCTCATTCACGCGCCCTCTCCCCCGCGGAAGCACGCGACCGTGTGGCTCTAGCAACCACAGGGGCCACAGCCACTGCGCAGGCTCCAAAGGGCTCGGCTTTAATACGACCCAGAAAAGGTCATCTGGACACAGGCCTTTGCCTGGGCCTTGCTGAGGACACGGCAGGACAGGCAGAGATGGGGCACGAAACCCGGGCAAGGAAAACACCCACACAAGTGACCTGTCTTGCCGCACCACCGTCCCCTGCGTGGATCCTCAGGGTGTTTTCCTCCCAGTCCAGTGGAACAGCCTGATTCCCACCCACAACTCGTGAACCCCCATTCTCTGTTCCCCTCCATTTCATTCTGTCCCCGCTAAACACATCGGTCGCAGTCCTAACCGATGTTGTGACCTACTAAGTGTGTCCACAGCTTCGCAAACTCGGCTCCAGAATCTCAACTGGCAGCGTGAGGGCCCGGCCCCCGTCCTGAAGACAAAATAAAATCCCAGATAAAGTGTCTTCTATCAGGTTCTGAGAGCATCCATGAACCGGCCGAAGAGCGGCCCCCCCCCCTGCAGGAGGGGGAGACAGGAAGAGAGAGGGGAGCGGAGCACCGCAGAAGTCACAGGGTGGACTTGAACCTCAGCTTTGACCGCCCTTTGGGTAAAAACCGCATGGGCGCAGACACGGAACACGCAGGGGACACGACACAGAGGCGGCAGGAAAACATTGGAAAGAAAACAAAGAAACAAAACCAGATGAAGGACCCAAACCAGTCGGATGCTTCAGGAAATAGAGATTTGTGAACATGAACAAAAAGTAAGCAGGTTTTTAAGGAAAATAAACATCGCTTTTCCAGGTGAAAAACATACCTCCTGTAATTTATAATTCCGTGGACAGGTTTAACACCTGATTAGACAACGCTGAAAAGCGAAACGGAATCAATGAGGCCAGAAGTCACGTGAGAAAAAAAGACACGAGAATGCACCCAGAGCCCCGGCTGGGGCGGCTCAGTGGGTGAGCATCGGCCTGAGAACCGAAAGGTCGCCGGTTCGATTCCCAGTCACAGCAGGTGCCCAGTTTGCAGGTTTAGACCCTAGTAGGGGGTGTGCAAGAGGCAAACGATCAACGTTTCTCTCCCTCTCTTTCTCCTTCCCTTCTCTCTAAAAAATAAATGAAATCTTTTTTTTTTTTTTTAATGTATCAAGAAAGACCAAGAGACGGAGGAGACTAGGAAGAGAGTATGAGAAACTCGAGCTCGGAGTGAAGCCTGCATTTCACCCGCATCCCAGCAGAGGACTGACAGGCAACAGACGGAGGTGGCGTATGGAGCGACAAAGACCGACCAACGTTTTTAAATTAAAAGAGAGGTCGATTATAGCCCTGGCTGGCGTAGCTCAGTGGATTGAGCGCGGGCCTGCGAACCAGATAATCACGGTTTGATTCCCGCTCAGGGCACGCGCCTGGGTTGCAGGCCAGTTCCCAGGAGGGGACGCACAAAAGGCAACCACACATTGATGTTTCTCCTCCTCTCTCCTTCCCTTCCCCTCTAAAGATAAATAAAAATCTCTTAAAAATTAATTAATTAATTAATTAAAAGAGAAGTCGATTACGAAGATCGCCGGTCCGAAAAAGCCAATCACCTCCCGTCAGAATGAGTCTGAAGAAAGCGCATGGGCCGAAACAACTCAATAAAATTGCAGAACTGCACGTCTGAAGGAGGGTGTAAGAGTAACCACAGAAAAGAGTGATCATCTCCAAAGAGCAGGACTGAGCCCCGAAGCCTACTCATCAGCCCCCACACTGGGGCGCCCAGACGGCCAACTGTCACTGCAGGGAGCCGGGACGGGGCCGGGACGGAGCCGGGACGGAGCCGGACGGAGCCGGGACGGAGCCGCTCACATGTCGGTGCCTGGGGACAACGCCTCTTAACGGCCGGAGAGAAATGAGGACCCCGGGGAGCAAGTACGGAGACGGTCCGTTGTGATAACCCGTCCAAAAGAAAGTGCGCACTTCCCGTGGCAGGTCGGCCCGGCCGGGACCACAGTAACCGCTCCTGGCGGCACAGAAAAGTGCCAGGAACAGTAACTGAGTCAGAGAGCTCGTGACAACATCCTGGAGTCCCCGTTCTGTGCAGAGACAATTAAGAAGATGGACCATTTTGTAACCTGCGAATTAAGTGTGAGGCAGGGAACATTTACAGGCGAATCACAAACAATAGCAGCGCAGCACGAAGTGGGTGCAGATTGTCGGAGAGAAGATCTGAACAAGGGGAAATGTCAGTGTGTCACACGGCACAGGAAGGAGGGGAAGTCACAGCAGGAGATCGGGGAGAGAGCGCAGCCCGGGCGTGACCGTGGATCCAAGCACACGGTCCTCACAACAGATGTGCACGGATGAAAGGCCTTGAAAAAGGCTGCACAGCCCGACGAGATCAACCAAAACCCGAGTCATCCCACGTGCAAATAAAAGACCGCGCTCAGGGCGCCGGCACCGAGCCCCCGAGCTGCAGGAAGACCGCAAACACGGCACACGGGTCAGAGGCCTGCGAGGGAGAAGGGCCTTCCTGACGCTGGAGGGCCCGACCCACCAGGAACTCGCAGCTGAAACTGTGTGTCCACCCGACACTGTGACGTCGGAGTGTGTGGCCCGCCCCCACCGACCGACGGGACAGGCAGACAAGTGAGCGGAAACCTCAGGTCCAAAGGACACCGTGAACGGCTGCCCCCAACCACAGAGGGAGGCACACCGCACACACTACTTCAAACACACCCAAACCCGGTGAGAGCGAGCCCCCCAAAACCTCAAAGCTGGGGCGTCCATACACGCGACAGCCTCAGGGAGCCCCAAGCAGGAGAAGCGAAACTCCCGGCCCATCAGCGTGAAATCACTGAAACCCGAGGACAAACAGGGTGTTGAGAGCATCAGAGAAACATTGCACACAAAGAAGCAGTTAGTTACAGGGGTGACGGCTGACTTCTGCGGAGACCCGGCGCAGGCCCGCAGGCCGCGGGGGCAAAGCCACGGCACCCCTCCCGCTGGGAAAACCCTCCAGGGGAGACGGCAAAACGGAGATACCTCTGCGGGAATCAACTCGGGGAAAACGAACTTCGCGGAGGTCCTCCCACGGGAAACGTTAAGGAGTCTCCGAGCTGAGAGTAATGACTGGCGGGTCGCTCAGATCTGCAGAAAGGGGGGAACCGTGAGCGTCAAAGGACAGAGCTGCACACGTGCGCACGTATACAGGCAGGCGTGGGGGTCTCCGGGACCCCTTCTGGCTCAAGGGCCCCCCAAAACTTCCCGGGCTCAGAGACACCGTGGCACACAGCCAGGCATACTGGGCAGAGCCCGGGGGACCAGGCATGCGCTTCCCACTGTCCCCACCCCGTGGAGTCACCAGGACAGCAGAGACGACAAGTACAGAGTGCTGCCAACCTGGGGGGACCCCCAAGCCCTGGTGTCCGGGGTGTCCGCTGGGGCTCGGTCACATAGAGACGCCATGCCCGCCGACTGACCTCCAATACTCCAGCTGAACGCCCCCCAGAGGTTGGGGATGTGGCGGTGCCCGGGGCCTTGGGGACACATCCACCCTGAGCCACGCTGTAGCTGGAACAGTCTGGTCACCAGGTCAGCAGGGCCTGACCTCCGGTCCACAGGTACACAACGCACCAGGCGGGACCTCCAGAGGGTTCAGAGGTCAGTGCCCAGGACAGGAGCTGGTGGGGCTGCGACCTTTGGCTCAGGCCTGCCGAGCAAGCCCCTCCCTGCCCAGCGCATCCAGGTGCAAAAGCACACACCTGGAATCCATGTTCTTTCCCTGATTTGTTTGAGAGGGAGAGAGAGGGGGGTTGAACCCCCTCCGTGCAGGTGTGAGGGGACAGCCCAGAGGGAGGTGACACCCACAGAGGCAGCACACAGATCCTGCTGGCCCTGGTCCCCGCATCTCGCAGGAAGTGACACCATGTGAACTCTGGGCAGAGTGGGGTGAGGACGTGGCTTCACAGCCACCACTGGACATGACGCAAAGGGAGGTGGGCCACCCCCCCCCAGAAGGGCCGGGGGGGCCAGGGCAGGGCAGGGCCGCAGACAGCAGGGGGGCGAGCTCTGACCCAGCTCACAGGCGCTGTGATCACCAGGAAGGGAAACCCGGGGGGATCAGAAGTTTGCTACAATGTTACACTATTTGCTGAGGCCTCAGGATGTGAGTCAGCACTAAAAACTAAACTGCGTCTCCAGGGCACCAGCAGTAAACAAACCGCAGGCAAACTGGAAGACAGGCTCTGTTCACAATCGCGCCCCAAGAACACGCCGTTCTTAGCAGCAGATTTAACAAAGACGCGGAAACCTGCACTAAGAACCCGAGTCCCTGAGAGAAAGGAGAGGAAAACAGCGGCAGTCGGGGGCGGGAAACCTAGACGTTCGTAAGGGGTCGACTTCCCATCAATTAACCTGCGGGCCCAACGGGATCCCCAATCGCATCTCAGCACGGTTCTTTTAAATAAAAATCCCACACTTGCTTCTAAAACGTCCACGGACCCAGAAAGGGTGGAGAAAGTCCAACAGCGTGACCTGGCCGTGCTGGGGCCTCCGGGGGCCGCCAGGCACCGCAGGGACGGCCAGCGAGGGCACGGCCGGTGGCACCCTGGCAAGACACCGAGTGACCCAACACGAGAAGGGAGCGGAGGCCCCGCCCCGGGGACGCGGGACGCCTGGTTCCCTTGTAAGTGGCACTGACGTCTTCGGTCCCATTTTTCCAACTGGAAACGACCCAGAACAAAGAGAGACGTCAGGCAGACACAGAAGCACAGGGACCGTGGGCAGGAGGCGTCCCAGGACCGAGGAATCCTGACCCCGTGGGACCCATCCTCGGGGCTCGGTGGGGACACGTCTGAGGGATAAATGTCAGGGGCCACGCTCCTGAGTTCTCGCCTCTCAGAAGTCCAGCAGGTCCTCCCGGTGATGAGGGGGAAGGGGCAAGGTTATGTGTTTAATAACCAGGCACTTTTAAATATTTTATTTTAGAGGGAGGGGACTGGAAGGAGACAGAGAGGGAGAGAAACATCCATGTGACAGAGAGACATCGATCAGGGACCTGGCCCACAACCCAGGCATGTGCCCTGACCGGGAATCGGACCAGCGACCTTTTCCTTTGCGAGATGATCCCCAGCCCACAGAGCCACGCTGGCCGGGGCCAGGCGTTTTTAAATATGCCCAGAGCATCTGCTCTCACCGAGGCCTGCCCTCGGGAACCCCATCTCCCCAGACCCTGAGGGCGGTGAGGAAGCGCAGACCGGCCCCCGGAGGGGCTGAGGCCTGACCTCAGGCCACGGGAGGCTGCACCCCAACACGCCCCTCCCCGCCATCGCAGAAGCGGGGCTCCTGTGTGACAACCCAGAGAAGCTACCGGGGCTGTGAGCCTCAGGCCCCCTTTAAGGAGCTGTCTCGGGGACCCCCAAAGCCGCCGCCGACAAGCCCCGAGGCTCCGGAGCAGGCGCAGCCTCTCACCCGGGCTGCGGGGCGACACTGAGCACAGCCTAACTCCCCCGCCCGGGCCTGCTCCCCACCGGTCGGCTTGCGGCGGAAAAGCGCAGGACGCGGAGCCACACGCCCGAGAAGCAGACCCCAGGGACGGAGGGGTCACTGGGCCGGAATCTGAAACCAGCACGGCTCAGGGCCCAGGGCGCTGAGGGACGAGGCGGAGAGCATGCCACCCCCATGGGAGCAGGGGGGGGGGGGTGACACGGAAGGAGCCAGAGGCAACACTGTGAGTGAGGCAAGTGCCCGGGGCAGACGCGGCCGGGGAAGGAACCCACAGGCACACAGAGGAGCTTCCAGAAACCCGGGAACTGAGCAGCCAAGAGAGAAGAATGAAGGAAAAACAGCCCGAGAACTGTCACAGCAGGGGGCGCGGGGCCTCCAGGAGGAGAGAGAAAGGAAGGAAATAAACATCCAAAACGATAGTGACGGGGTTTCCAAAATGGACGCGGCGCCATAACAGACGGGGGAGCTCAGGGGACACCGAAGGGGACCCGCACACTTCCGGAACTCGGGGACGGGGAGGACACGGGGACTTGGGCTTCACGGACGAGGACAGGGTTGTGAACGGGACACTGAAGTTGCCGCACGCCGTGTGGAGAGAGAGCTGCGCGCCCACCAGACTGTCCTTCTGGAGGGAGAGACGAAGCCCGTCCAGACGGAGGAGGCTGAGTGCACGCACCGCCGCAGGCTGCCCACCTTGCAAGAAATGTCTTTAAATGGAGATGAGGGGGCGCCGCAGCTTAGACAGCTGGGTCGACACAGAGTAAGTTTCTAACCAATGTGGCAGATAATAATCGGTTCCAAATAGAAACACAGGCAGTGTCCTGGCTGGTGCGGCTCAGTGGACTGAGTGCCAGCCTGCGAACCAAAGGGTGGCAGGTTCAATTCCCAGTCAGTGCACAGGCCTGGATTACAGGCCAGGTCCCCAGTAGGGGGCGCAGGAGAGGCAACCACACGTTGATGTTTCTCTCCCTTTCTTTCTCCTTCCCTTCCCCCCTCTAAAAACAAATAAATAAAATTTTTTTTAAAAATGCAGGCAGTGCTGGTGGGTCATGGAGTGGAGGGCGATGGGCGGGGCTGGGAGAGTGCCGCACGCCCACCAGGTGGAACCGTTACCTGGACACGGACGTGGGTCACCTGTGAATGTATGCTGCAAACTCTACTCCAGAAAAAAATAAACAGTATAAGGACAGAAGAGAAATGGGCTCGTATAAAAGGCCCAATCAAAATCAGAGAAGGCCGAAAAATAGTGAAAGGTGAAAGAAACCAGAAAAAGAGCAACCACAGGAAGCTGTCACAGTGTGACAGACACCCATCAAATCACATCAATAATGCGGGTGGACGTCCAGGGTCCAAGGGCAGCGGCTGCGGGACAGAGAGACGTCCCTTCAGAAGGGACCCGACTGACTTCCGGCCGAGATGGAGGCGTAGGCAGACACACGGCACCTCCTCGCACAACCAAAAGAAGAACAACAACTTAAAAACGAAAAACAACCAGAATGGTCAGGAGGTCGAACTGTACAGAAGTCCGACAACCAAGCAGTTAAAGAAGAAACACTCACCCAGACGGGCAGCGGGCAGAGAGGACTCACAGCCAAGCAGCAGCTGGTGGACCAGGTGGCCCCACATTCACACGCAGATAAACCGGGAGGAACAACTGGGGAGCGAGACAGACCCACAACCCAGGGTCCCCGCGGGGAAATAAAGCCTCGAACCTCTGACTGAAAACACCTGTGGGGGTTGAGGCGGCAGTGGGAGAAACTCCCAGCCTCACAGGAGACTTCACTAGAGAGACCCACTGGGTCCTAGAATGCACACAAGCCCACCCACCTGGGAGTCAGCACCTGAAGGGCCCGATCTGCTCATGGGAAGCAGAGGAAGGGACAGAAAGTGGGGGAGAGCTGAGCAAGCAGCATTGGTCCCCCTCTGACCCTCCCCCACAGACAACATTACAGCGTAGCAACGTGGGTGGCCCCGCCCTGCTGAACACCTCAGGCTCCGGCCCTCACTACGAAACAGGCGTGCTGAGACAAAAAATATATATATGTGGCCCAAACGAAAGAACAGATCAAAGTTCCAGAAAAAATACAACTAAGCAACGAAGAGATAGTGAACCTATCAGATGCAGAGTTCAAAACACGGGTAATCAGGATGCTCACAGAACTGGTTGAGTATGGTCACAAAATAGAGGAAAGAGTGAAGGCAATGAAAAGTGAAATAAAGGAAAATGTACAGGGAACCAACAGTGACAGGAAGGAAATCAGGACTCAAATCAATGGTTTTGACCAGAAGGAAGAAATAAACATTCAACCAGAACAGAATGAAGAAACAAGAATTCAGAAAAAGGGAAGAAAGGCTTAGGAACCTCTGGGACATCTTTAAACGTTCCAACATCCGAATCACAGGGGTGCCAGAAGGAGAAGAGGAAGAGCAAGAAATTGAAAACTTCTTTGAACAAATAATGAAGGAGAATTTCCCCAATCTGGCAAAGGAAAGAGACTTCCAGGAAGTCTAGGAAGCTCAGAGAGTCCCAAAGAAGGTGCACCCAGGGAGGTACACACCAAGGCACACCATGATTAGATTACCCAAGATTAAAATGGAGAGAATTCTAGAAGCAGTGAGAGATAAGGGAACAGTCACCTACAAAGGAGTGCCCATCAGACTGTCAGCCTATTTCTCAAAAGAAACCTTACAGGCAAGAAGGGGCTGGAAAGAAGTATTCCAAGTCCTGAAAGGCAAGGACCTCCATCCAAGATTGCTCTATTCAGCAAAGCTCCCATTTAGAATGGAAGGGCAGATAAAGTGCTTCCCAGATAAGGTCAAGTTAAAGGAGGTCATCATCAGCAAGCCCTGATTATATGAAATGTTAAAGGGACTTATCTAAGAAAAGAAAGATCAAAAAACTACAAACAATAAAATGACAAACTCACAGCTACCAACAAATGAACCTTAAAAAACTACTAGAACAGGAACAGAATCACAAAGATGGAGATCACGTGGAGGGTTATCAGTGGGGGAGTGGGAGGGGGAAAAGGTATAGAGAATAAGCAGCATAAGTGGTAGGTAGAAAATAGACAGGGGGAGGGTAAGAATAGTGTAGGAAATGGAGAAGCCAAAGAACTTGTATGTACGACCCACGGACATGAACTAAGGGGGGGATGCAGGGTGCAGGGAAATAAAGGGGGGAAATGGGACGGCTGTAATAGTATAATCAATAAAATGTATTTTAAAATTAAATAAATAAACATTTTATTTCATGCAAATAAATAAATGAATAAAAGACCCAACTGCACATTTTCTGCAGAAACTCCCTTCGTGTGGACACAGACTGAAAGCAAAGGGACTAGGACGACATCCCTGCTGACACTGATGGAAGGAGGGCCGGGGGCGGAGTATCCACGTCGGGCAGAGCAAACTCCCCAGCCAGGAACACCGCCCGAGACGCAGAGAGCGTCCACCCCACAGCGATAAAGGGGCCGGTCCCCCGGGAGCCGTGACCGTCCTTCACGTCTGAGCCCCTGACGTGGAGCACCCACGTCCACGCGGCGAAACCTGGCAGAGTGCGAGGAGACACAAAACGTTCACGCGCACCCTCACCTCACGCCACGCACGGCCCCCCGTGTGACTAACTCCAGTGGACCACAGGCCGGACGCCGACAGAACCACGAAGCCCGAGATGGCGCAGCAGCGTCCTGGCTGGGGCGGCAAACAGTTCCCGAAGGGCGGAACCGCGGACCGGGAAGGAAGCGGATGGGCCGGATCTCGAACGGCAGCCGTCTGCTCACTACAGACCCTGAAGGCAGGGGGTGTCTCAATCCGGTGAAGAGCTCACGCCTCCCCATCAGGAAAAAAGACAAGCCTGGTGGGAAAATGGGCAGAAAGGCCTAAAGGGACAGTTCGCACAGGGGCTGTCCAAAGGGCCAACAGTTTGGAGAAGGACTCCAGACCACCGGTCCCTGGGAAGTTCAGGTTCATCCACGGCAGGCCCCCCACGCACCCACTAGATGGATGAGTGTGTGGGGACCGGCGTGCCGAACCAGCATCCGGAGCCGCCGGGAGTCTCGGGCTGCACCGAGGGGATGTAAGATGCCAACCCTGCTTCAGCCAAAGGGTTAGACGTTTCTGATGAGGTTAAGTGACCAACCGTGACCCAGCGATCCCGTCACTGGGTGTGTGCCTGAGAGAGGCACAAATAACCGTGCAGAAGACCCGCCCGCGGAAGGTCAGTGCGCAGAAACCCACTGTCCCACGCAACAGCCTGCGGACGGCAGCGCCCGCAAAAATTTAGGTCCCAAAGTGTGAAGTGCTGGCGAAGAGGAGAACTATTTGTAGACTACTGACGGAAGGATATTGCAACCGTCAATTGCCGAATCACCGGTCTTCACCAAACACAGTGCGTGTGAGCGTGGCCCACGCTCAAGCCCCTGCGCGCCCAGGCGTGAGTCCCAGCACGGCCCCTTCTGTCCGACAGGGGCGTTCGCAGGCGTACCGTCCATGGTGACGTAGAACCGGGGTAGAACCGGGACACCGGGGACAGCCAGTGCCCATCCCTCATGGGGCAAACAAAGTGTGTGTGTGGGCCCGTGCGCAGGGAGGGCCCTGCAAACCAGGGCACACGGCTGCTTCGGGGCTGGAACCCGGGGCACCGGGAACACAGCCACCTTATGAACAGAAGCAAGTCTTAGAAGCGATGCTACTTAGTGCAATATGACCCTGTTTCCTAACACTCGACACAGGCCACTGGGTAACATATCGGCATCATGCGCGCGTAAGCCAGGACGAGACTAAAGAAGAGCAGGGGACCCCCTAAAGGCCGAACTGGGGGCGCCTGCTGACGGGGCGGGGCGGGGGCGGGCCCGTGGCTGAGGCCAGGTGACCGCCAGGCTCAGCCCCGCGACCCGGGCCCGTCAATGGCACAGCTGAGAGGCCCTCGAGTCTCAGTCGACACCGGCTGTGCAGAATCAGCTCCGCGGAGTCACCCCGTTCTCAGCAGAGCGACAGCCCTCCTGGGTGACCCAGCGACACGTGAATAAACTTCCTTCCATGTCCCGTGCGTGGCACACGGATCAGGAGAGCACGGAGGGGCCGGTGGGGGTCGAGGTGGAGACGGGATTGCGGGGCCGAGTGTGCGGGGAACAAACACAGCCTGCGGCCCGCTCACATCTGCAGCCAGGCTGGGTCCGGCTGGGCCTCGAGTCCCCCTTGTCAGACCTGGGCCGGCCCAGGAGGGATGAAAGCCACCAGCCGAGAAAATGGCACCTGGGAGGCTGCCTGCGGACCCCGCCCAGGAAGACCGGGGTCTGGGATCAGCTTCTCCGGCCCGACAGGATGCAGCTTTCGCCCGGCAACCAGCTCCAGCCAATCAGACTCTGATGCCCCAACCGCAGGTTTCTGGGTTTAAAAACCCTGCTCTAAGAGCAACCGAGCGAATCCCAACCTCCCTTGCTTGGCCCCACTTTTCCTCTTAGCCTCCCTCAGTCCCTTAGCTCCCTGCGTCCATCCGACCTAACACCCCTTGCCCAGCCCCGACCAGGGCTGGCGGCCAGCACTGCACAAACGCAAGGGAAGGTGGGTTGGGGGGCAAAGGGAACTAAGCGAAAGACCCTGTGCCTTGTAAGGAACGAGGTGTCCTGGGACACCAGGACCTGGTTGCTGGGCCCCTGGGTGGGAACAGGGACGCGACCGCCTTTCCCAGTGATGGGGGGGGGGGGGTGGTGTTTTCCGTGCCTTGCTCTGTCCAGTGACCTGTGGGGCCTGGGCTGCAGAACATACCTGGGGGCTTCTGGACGGAGCAGCGTCCACCCTCGGGGGCGCTGTCCCCCCTCCCACCTGCTCTGAGCCGAGGCCTAGGGCCTCTGCCCGTCAGGACACCCGCTGGGACGCCGGGAGGCCCAACGCAGCTGACTGGGGGGGGCGGGGGGCGTGGAACGGCGACTCCCCGGGGACAGGCGGCAGGACGGGAGCCTGCTCACCGCCCCGCCGGGTCTGGGGCAGAGGCCGCCCCTCCCCCACGGCCCGCGCCGACTCCCTCCAGGACGCCGGGAACTCGGTCGCCATGGCAGCGCGCCACGGTCTGCCGGTCTGCCGTCCGTTCTTTAAAACTCCTCTCCACTGAGCTCAGTTAATTACAAAACTGGTTCACACTCTGTTATTTAGATTCGCCTCCGCCTCCCGGTGCCGTGTAATTAGGCGCTGGCATTCAGGCGCCGCGGAGCGTGACCGGGTCCCTCTCCGCCCCGATGCTCCCCAAAGCGCACGGCGCACGGCGCGCGGCCCCAGCGCAGGCCGGCCCCGCCACCTTCATGCCTGGAAGGCATTACAGAGATAGTCCTCGCAAATTAATTAGCAATTAAAACTTTATTTATAAAAGCAAGCCGCGGATGCACATCTTGTTAAAATGCAAACTATTATTTCCCGACCACTTTTCAATAAGGAGCGAACAGAAATGCTAGAGATTGGCCTGGCGCCTTGCAAAATGTCTGCAAACACAACTCGCTGAATATTAATGAACTGAAAATGTCATTTCTGGTCCAATTACTAAAAGTAATTAGTTTTTTTTTAATTATGGAGGAAGTGGAATTTTAATAAGGTCAATTTTACAATTACAGTTTAAAAAATACTAATTGTATTGTCATCACATCTTATATAATAAATGACATTAACTTGCTCACATCTGGTGATTTTTATGTAAATAAAGCAAAAATACCGTTGTGCTGAGTTCACTGGGCAGTGACGATGTGACCCAGACGGGGTCGGCCAGGCCACCAGGGCCCCCGCAGGTGGGGCGGCAGCAGGAGGGTTCGCTGCCTCCTCTTCTCACCTGGGGCTGACTTCGCAGTCTGTCTGTCTGTCCGTCTCTGCCTCTGAGACCCACCCCAGCCTCCCAGGCAGTGAGTCCAACTTGGCTGGGGCCTGAGTCCTGTCTGATGCCTGGGCCCAAGTCCTGGTCCCGGCCGGGCACCCACGCTCCCCTGAGCCCGACCGCAGACGTGAGGGAGCCAGAGGCCTCCCTGGCCTGTGCCAGCCCCCCCGGGCCCAGGCACTGTTGCAGCTGCCCCTCAGGGACCCCCACAGCAGCCCCACGGAGCAGGGAGCAGGGACAGCGAAGACCCTGCCTCCCGGTGGACTTTCCACAGGGTCGCGCTCGGGCTTTGTGCCCGTGAGGTTGTTGGGACCACAGTGACCCAGGAGGCTGTGACCAGCCCCATCTGGGGCCACACGCTGCCCTGACCACAGCAGCGGGACGCTGCCCGTCCTCAGACAGACCGTGAGGCTTGACGGCGCGGCCCCCACTCAGGAGGCGGGACTGCAGGCAACGGAGTAGCCAGGCCCAGGCTGAGGGGGCCGTCAGCGCTGAGGCAGCAGGTGGCCCTGCCCACGGTCACTGCCGCCCACTCGCCCTGGTCGACGCCCCGGAGCCCCGCCGAAGACCCTCAGACCGGGCTGGTGGAGACTGACTGTGGGGATGTTGGCGTGGCCTCCTCCGGCCACGGCGTGGAGCTTGGTTCACAGCAAGTGGAGGGCTCCCGGCCGCCGATGAGGCCACCAGAACACACGTCTCCCATCATGGCCCCCCAGTGACCTTCGTGGAGGCTCCACGACCTTCACACTGGACAAGTTCTTAAACTGAACAGATGTTTTCGAGCCCTAGAACGGGGCGGACAGGGTCATGCTGACAGGGTTACAGTTACTTAGAGAGGGTCGCTCGGCCCGTCCCAGGCCACACGGCAGGGCTGTGAGCAAAGCTGGGCCTGGCCGCCAGGCCGCTTGCTGTGCGGTGCGCGTGTCTCATCGAAGGACCCGGCCGGGAGACAAAACTCGGGATGGAGCAGCTGCCACGCGTGAGTCTCGCGAGAGCCCCGCCCCCTCCCCGGGGACGTCTCCCTGCCAGGAGCAGCTTGTGGCCATCAAGATGCTTTGTGGGCATTTGTTGTGTCCCCGGGACTGTCTTCTTGAATTTTAATTACCCTGATTAAGATCTATTGGTGTAATTATTGAGACGTATAAAAGTTTTATTTGAATAAAAATGTCCCCAAAGTGGCTGCTCTGGGACAGTGAAGAACTTTGCCGCCTCACACATGGGCAGGTCCGTGGCCTGGAGCCTGGGGGCCAAGGACACAGCTACGGCCGGTGGCTCCTGGCCCAGAGGGGACGCCCACCAGCGAGGAGGGGCCGTGACAGGCCCGAGGGCTCAAGGCGTCCAGGTTGCAACCTCACTTACGCCCCGGTTAGGGGTGAGCCCACGGGAGCTCCGAGGAGCTGGACACACCAGGCCGGGATCCACCCTGGGGCAGCTTGGATCTGCGGAGGCGGGGCCGTGGCAGATGGAAGGGCCGAGGGGCCTCCCCGCAGAAAGCTCGAGTGCCAGAGCGGGAGCTCAGGCCGCCGGGCTCGGGCGGGGTGCGGTGCGGACAGGAGGGGCCCCTCTCTCTGCTCCCCGGCCGCAGGGGAGGAAGATGGTGGTGGCTGACCTGGCATCATCCCCAGACGCAGCAACAGCCAGAGCTTCGGGGGGGGGGGGGGCTCTCCCTTCAGCAACCCCACCCTGGCCGGGAGGCAGAGCCCCCATCACCACGTCCGCTCAGAGCTGGGCGTGTGCCCACATGTCACGTCCCCAGCAAGGAAGACATGGCCACTGGACCCCCAGGGCCCTCCCTGCCGCCAGGGAGAGTCGGCGGCCTGGGCAAAGCCACGTCCCCTGGGCAGGTGGGCGGCACGAGGGGCACCCCCCTGACCCTCCACGGGAAGCTTGGTTCAATCTTCCAGGGTCCCGCCCGCACCGCAGTCTCCCGCTGCCTGCTGCCGGGAGGGAGTGGAGGCCTTAGGGGCGATCGCAGTCAGAGAAACGCTGCGATCTCCCAAACAAACGCCGCGCATGTCAGGGAGTGGAGAGTCCTGCTCCCCGCAAAGCGCTCCCGTTTGCTCTGAGCGGTGTAGAACCTAATCTGATCTGACAGCCCCGCACCCCCAGCTCGCGGGAGGCCCCCAGGCACCTACCTGCCTTCCTCTCGCCCCATGACGGATGTCGAGCTAGTTGTCTCCCAAGTCACGTCCACACAGCCGAGAGGAACTGGCGGCCGAGTGGAGACCGGGTTCCTTAGATCACAGCCGGCCGGGCAGGCGTCCTCGAGGTGCCACCGTCGTGAGTCTGAAGGTTAGCGCTCTGCCCCCACCGGGAGCGGCCTTTGTGTCCTCAAGAAAGCGAATTGAAATAACATCATCAAAACGGTTTATTTTCAAAGTCTGGGGTGAGCAGACTTTGGAGACTTACCCTCCAGCATCAAAACAGAAGCACATGCGAGAACACAAGGCCCAGAAAATGGAAGGCCCGTCCACCCAGACCCGCTGTGCATACACCCTCAGGAGCCCGTCACGGCCGCCGGCGAGCAGGCCCGAGTCTGGTGCCAACTAAGGATGGCGGGGGTGCGGGGCGGGAGGGCCTTCGGGAGCGGCAGGAGGGCGACCACTCCCATGGCGGCGTGGAGGCCATGAGAGACTGGAAGCGATGCCGCCTGGGTGACGCGTCCCGACAAGGAACTTTGGGCAGCCAGACGGCCATTCGTGCTTCCCAAAGCCGAGAGAAGAGCCGACTTTTGATCCTTCCAAGTCCCATTTCTTTCATTGCTGTGGGGCTACTTAAATCGGCTACTTATCTCCTGTAAGGTCAGCCTGGCTGGAGCAGGGCCAGCCCGTGTGAGGACAAGGCCCACCACGTCGGAGGGGCAGCGGACAGACCCGAGGGGCCCCTGCGGTGACTCCCATCAGTTTGGATGGAAGTCGCCCCCGACGCCCTTTTAAATCTCTCCGTTTGCACACCACCAGGGTGGAGACGGAAAAATGTTCAGTTGCCGGAAATACCTGCCTCGATGTTAATTTTCCATTTGCAGCGTGAGTCTCGAGACATGAATTGAAGGCGGTGACGTTATTAGCTCCGGGCTGACACCTTGGTGCTCGATTTTCTGGCCTGGCCCACGGACGTCATGGCTGCATCACAGCGTCTTCGAAAACAGCGCTTCTCACACACGCACTCGGCAGAGCAACAGCGCTTGCCCTGGCTTCATCACGCGCCCAGAGCCGCGGACGGGGGTGTTCAGAGTCGGGGTGCACCCCCGGTCTCTGCGGTGGCGTTTTCACTTCTCTCCGAGTACATGGGGGTGCATCCCGTGAAGCCAGCGCCCAGCACGTGTCTCTGGATTCCGCTGTAGAGGCTGCACCGCAGCCGTCGGGACCCAGACGGGCCGGTCCTGCTGGGCCGGGACGGGGCGCTGGCGGGTCGTGGGCCCCGGCACAGAGACCCGTGGGGGCCGTGGCTGTCCTGGGGCAGCAGGTCATGGACAGCAAGTCTGGGCCCAGTGACGGGAACCAAACATCTTCCCGACATCCTCTAAGATCCAAAAATGACTAATCTGGTCACAAGCGGAATTTGACATTTATTAGGTCTCATTTGTGTGGAACTGGGAGCCCATTACCGCTGTTAGTTTTGAGATGTATTTTGGTCTCGCTCCTGCGCCCCTAGAGGTCTCCACGTCCCTCAAGGAAATCGCCGTCTCCTGATGTCCAAGACCGAGGTCACCACACGTCATCAGCACCGAGTGTGCCGTGGCTGCAGTCGGCGGCTTCCACTGTCACCACCATCATCCTCAGTGTCATCATCACCTTCATCTCCACCATCATCACCTTCATCTCCACCATCATCACCTTCATCCCCACCCTCATACAATCTCTGCCCGACCCGGGACCCCCACCATTGCCTTCATCACCATCGCCCCCCACTGTGCCCTCACCATCACGTGGCAATGAGAGCGACCGTGCTCACCGGACGGGAGACCTTGCTGGGCACCCTGTGACTTCCCTGGACCTCACACAGGCGTGGCCCTGACGGGGGGAAGGAGGGTCAATACGAAAACCTGCTGTGAATGAGGCGCCTGCTAGGCAGAGGCTCAGCCGCCAAGCTTTTGTCACCACGAGTCCCTTGCGCCTGGTGTCAGGGGGCCGCTGGAAGCTAAAATCATGAAAGGAACCACGTTCGGCTCCTGCCAGCTCTCCCCCCGGTTACAGCACACTCCGTTCCCCCGACTGGCCAATAATTTATTCAGCAAACTGGCGGAGCGAGCGCCGAGCGCCAGGAACGGTCTGAACGCTCTGCCTCCTGCCTCCGCCCACGCAGCCGGAGCTCCTCCAGCACAGGCTGCCGCCGCAGGCACCTGGGCACCCGGCTCTCCAACCCGCCAGCCACCGCCAAAACCGGGCCCACGGGACCTGGAGCCCGAGCGTCCCCGGCAGAGTCTGGCCCAGCACACGGGACGGACACAGCCCTGTGTGTGAGCACCTGCGCCCTGGCCCCAAACCCGCCCCCCGTGGAGCTCCCTGGGGGTCTCATTACCCACACAAGGACCTCCCCCACCCGGCATCTCTCCAGCCCGGCCCCACGGGTGTGCGGAGAGCAGTGTGCGGAGAGCAGTGTGTGTGCCAGGTTCTCTCTGAGGTAAAGGGAGAGCACGCCAGCCACAGGCCCGACCTGAGGGGCTTTGTGACGTGGTTGCGAACAGCACAGCTCTGCCCCGGAGTCTGGAGACCGCGGAGAAGGGCGCCGGAGGGGGACGGGCGGCCACGGAGCAGCCAGGCCACCGCAGGGCGGGGGCCCCTTGTGCCGAAGCTCCCGTCCTGACCGGGGACCGCCACCCCACTTCCTCAAGTGCAGCCCCCACACTGCCACTCTTGGTTCTCCTTCCCTTCCAGCGCCCGGGGGATCCCAGATTCTGAACACCTGGCGGGGGCGTCACCGTGGGGACACGGGCAGAGGCTCACAGGTGTCGGCTGGGCGTGGGCTCAGCCGTCCTGGTCCTGCTGGATGGACAGGGACCCAGGGGGCTCTGGAGGGGCCGGCAGCTCTGGGCGGCCACCACTCCCTGCCCCGGCCCCACCCAGGTTCCAGCAACCACTGCGGCCGCGGCCGCAGCACAGGACCGCGAGGGCACAGAGCGCTGCCCAGGCCGAAGGGGCTTCCGCGTCAGAGCGGTGTCCCTGCGCTGCGGCTGGCCGCCTGCGGTGCTCCCTGGGCCACGCCGGGAGCCCGGGGCCAGGTCCGAGAGTCAAGGCCACCGGTGGCCCCGGGGCCGCCCAGACTTGTCCAGCCGCAGCCCCTGACTCTTGGGGACCCCGGCCCCCTGCGATGCAGAGTTTCTGGGCTGGGAATCTGTGCCAGCAAGGAGAATGGCGGGGGTGGGGAGCCGGGTGGGCGGGCCTCCCCCTGGGCCTCCCCGAGTCATCAGGAACCCACTGGGCGCCAGGCGCCACCCCGGACGCTGTGGACACATAGCTACAGGTGGGCGCCCGGCACCCAGACCAGAGCTGGCCACCTGGGTGGGGACAGTAGGCAGAGCTGGCCGCTGGCCAAGGAGACGGGTTCAGCCAGTGCTCCCTTTGAGCAGAGCGGTCCCGGCCCTGGGGGTGGGGCAGGAAGTTCTCGCCAAATTCACAGGCGCAGGGTCAGTCTCACGTCCCCACCAGGCCCCCAGGTGGGGGGACCCAGGCCAGGGGGCGTGAGCACGTGTGTGTCTCCCTTAAATTTTATGGGCTGTGTCTCCCTTCGATTTAAGCACTGAGGAGTCATTTCAAGTTTCGATGTTGTTTTCAAGGCTCTGCCCTGGCCGGTGTGGCTCAGTGGGTGGGAGCCTTGTCCCAGGCTCCGGCTCATCCGAGAGGCAGCCAGTGTGTCTCTCCCACCCAAGTTCCTCTCTCTCTTCCTCTCTCTCTAAAAAGCAAGGAAAGAGTGTCCTCGGGTGAGGAGTTTTGGGGGGCCTCCTGGCCCTGGCTGGTGTGGCTCAGTGGACTGAGTGCCGGCCTGTGAACCAAAGGGTCGCTGGTTCGATTCCCAGTCAGGACACATGCCTCGGTTGCGGGCCAGGTCCCCAGCAGGGGGCTCACGAGAGGCAACCACACACGGATATTTCTCTCCCTCTCTTTTTTCCTTCCCCTCTGTCTACAAACAAATAAATAAAACTTTTTAAAAAAGACTCCTGAGGTCACACACGAGGCAGGCCGTGGCTCCCAGGCCCTCTGTGCGGAAACGCTGCCCCGAGTGGGGTCGGACCAGACAGAAGCCCACCCGCCCCGGTGGGTGCGGGCACGGGCCTGTGGGGCCAGGCGGAGAAGGCTGTCCGGTCCCTGAGGTACGTCTCTCTCAGCCGGGCGCCGGGGCCCCCGCGACGCTCGTGTGTGGGTCCAACCCAGCCCAAGGGGCTGCGAGTGCAGGAGGCGGGCGCTGCCTGAGTTATGTCCCCCCGCAGCACAGGGGACATGACTCAGGCTCTGGGCACAGATGACCTGGACGGGGACGCCAGCCCCAACCTCCGGTGCCCGAGAGACGGGGCAGGGGGTGTGGTCGGCCCAGGTGCCCGTCCCCCTGAGGACCGCACGCAGCCACGCAGGCGTCCGCCTCACAGAGCCACTCACAGAGGGACAGCGCGCCCTCGGACCGGAGCGCCAGCGAAGGGGGTGCAGGGCCTGGGCCCCCGGCTGGTCCGGCTGCGAGGATCAGACGGGCTGACACAGCCCACAGTACAGTCCATGAAGGAAGCACCTGACGAGGTGGACTTCGCCAAAATGGAAAACTTCTGCCCTGCAATGACAGTGTCGCGAGAACCAGAAGACAGGCCCCAGCCCAGGAGACGCGGTTTGCCAAAGATCCGGCGGGTCCAGGGCCGTCTCCCACGGAGAGCCCCTCGGCTCGGCAGGAAGAACACAGACCAGCCCGGGGGGGAAACGGACCGGAGACCCTAACGGACCGTCCCCGAGGAAGAAGGGCCCCGGGGGACGGAGCTGGCAAAGAGGTGCTGCCCGCCTGCCCTGGTGAGGCCGCGCGTGGAGCCGCCAGGAGACCCGCACACACCGGCCGGAAACCATCGGTGTTGGAAGACCAGCGTCTCGCTGTGTCCGTAACCGGCTGCTGCGTCTCTGCCATTCCTCTCATAATCACAAGGATAACAGCGATTTTAAAACATCATCACCTCCCTGACTGGTGTGGCTCGGTGGACTGAGCGAGGGCTGTGGACCAAGGGTTGTTGGTTTGACTCCCAGTCAGGGCACATGCCTGGGTTGTGAGTCAGGTCCCCAGTGGGGGGCGCTCCAGAGACAACCACGCATTGACGGTTCTCTCCCTCTTTCTCCCTCCCTTCCCCCTCTCTAAAAAATAAACAAACAAACAAACAATAAACAATAAAAAATAAAACGCCACCAGCAACTGTTAGCCATTTCAGAGAGGCACGCCGAGCCGAACCCAGGCCCTGCGTCTCTGTCCCCTGACCTGGCTTCTGCCCCGAGGCCAGCATGGCTCCGCCTGGTCCCACCCAGGGGGCCCCAGGGGCCGAAACGAAACACCCGCATGTTTCCTATTAAAGTCAAAGAAAATGTATCTTTTCCTCATTTCCTGCTTTTCTAGTCAGTGGGAGTCAAGAATGACGTGGTGACAGGCGTGAAGGCCAGGAGGCGGCGGCTCACCACCGGAGCTGGGACCGTGGTGTGGGCCCTCCGGGGGCAGGCCTGCCTCAGTTTATCCAAGAACCATGCTCTGGGGGGCCCATGCCAGGTGGCGCCCCTGGGGGCAGCGGGGACCCTGGGTGTGGAGGACGTTGACTCCGGAGGGGGCTGAGGGACAGCTCCTCCGGGCAGGGACCCCGGACCCCAGCCCTCCTGGCCAGTCCGGGCCTTCCCGAATCCCGTCAGCACCCTGGGGCCCGTCCAGCCCACGGGACCTCAGAGGCAGAGTCTGGGAGTCGGAGGGACCCTGGGGAACGTGCCAGTCTCCCGGGCAGCCCACCTCCCTCGGGGTCCCCTGTCTCTCTGAGGGCTGTGGGGCAGAAGGGGGAGGGGCAGAGGACGAGGGTCCGTGCGGCCGTGGAAGGAAGGGGCTGAGCCAACGCGCGGTTTGCTGTGCAGAGCGGGGACCAGGGCTCTGAGGCAGAAGGACACATGCAACTGCCGACCCCGGTGGGCAGCAGGGACGGGTTGGCCTCTGGGTGGGATGTGGGAAGGGGCCCGGAGCTCCCGCAGAGATGGGACGTCCCGGCAGCCAGGAGGGGACCCGGGGGCCTGAGGGGCAGTTCTGTCAGGAGGTCACTTTCAGAGCAGGCCGTCAGGGGAAAGAGGAGCCAGCCCACTGCCCTGCCCCGTGTTCTGCGGACGTGAGAGACGGGGCACCTGCAGGTCGCTCTGTGCTGACTGTTGCCGCCCCATCCTCGGGGGCTGGAGCCCCAGGACCGCGCGGACCCCCCCCCCCCAGTCTCTGGGAGTGAGCAGGAAGAGGTGCGGACGGGGTACAGCAAGAAGGCAACAAAGCGAGACTCGGCCCCCGGGCGCAAGCTTCCCCGGGCTCGGGGTGTGGCCCAGACGCCCACTCGCTCCAGGGTCCGACCCGGGACCACCAGGGGCGGCCTGTGGTCTGGGAAACGCCTGCCGGAGTGCAGTTCCTGTCCACGTTTCCAATCTGGGCATCTTAGGGAGAGTGGAAGTGGCTTTCAGTTCGACATCCCACGAGGAAATTAGTTCATTTTGCTAAAGTATCTTAATAATTGCAGTGACATCAAGGTTAATTGCTTAATCTGGATGCCACAGCGCAGGCCACAGTCCCCGTGCAAACTGGGCCATAATTAGTGCCAGGCGGCCGATTCAGAAGCCGCCTTCACCAGAACGGGGGGGCGGGGCTGGGCAGGGTGACCGGAGGGTGTGGCGGAGGACACCCTGGCCCTATGACCTTCAGGACCCGTGAGGCCGTGCGGCCTGGAGCACTGGGCCAGGCTCCCCAGCCCGGGAAAGGGGCAGGCGCTGAGTTCCAGCTCCCACCGCCTGGGCCGTAGACGGAAGCTTGTCACAGCTTCTGGCCAGGGTGTCACAGAGGCTCAGGGGCCCGTGTGGGGACTCGGGGGTGGGGCGGGCGAGGGCACAGACATGGGAGCAGGGGAACATCGGGGGCCAGCCCCACGCACACCAGACTCACAATCCTTCAGGCAGCAGGGACCCAGCCTCGTCCCCATGAGCTCCTGAGGATGGTGACCTGAGTGTCCCTCCTAACCCCATGTCCCCATAACAACACCAGTGCATGCCTGGGACACAGGATGGGGGCTCTTGTTACCCTCCTGTCACAGACCCCTGGCAGAGCTCTGACCCTCAGGCAGGGGAGCAGCAGCAGGGTGACGTCCGCCTTGGTGGCTGGGGACCTGAGCTGGGGCAGCCAGGAGGCGAGACACAGGGTCCCCAAGGCACAGGCACCTTCCAAGGGCTCGCTCCCCAGGCGCAGTCGGCGGCTCCCTTTCGTAGAGAAATACGAGGTGCCGATGAATGTGAATCTCTCCTTGCCCTCCGCCGTGTGGCGTCTGGCCGGGACCCACGTCTGATTGTGACCTGGAGGACAAAGGGCCCCCTTTGTAGAAACCAGTCGAATCGCCAGCAGCAGGGCAGCCATGTGCCCGGACCCGGAAAAGTGCTGCTGGTTCTTGGGCTGGGACTGGGGACCTCAGGTCTCAGCTGCACCGAGCTCTCTCCCAGGGACTAGACAGGCTGCAGGTCGGGGGGCCACGGACAGAGCTGGACACCCTGACTGTCGAGGTTGGGATCCCAGGAGCCTGACCCCCCCACACCTTCCACACCCCCATGAAAGCCCTGCCGGCCTCGCTGTCAGCCCACCTCCGCCGGCCCCCGGCTGCATTCACGCCGGCCACCTCTCCCGGTCTGGCCACAGCAACCACCCACCTCCACCAGCTGGGGTGGGCAACGCCCCCTGCAGGGAGAGCCTTTGTGTTCACACCTGGCGGTGTGCACGGCACAAGCCCTCTCTCACCTCCCCCAGCTCACGGCAGTCACGTTCCCCCCCCACCCGACCTGCCGGAGAACCCTGTGTCCTCAATCATCCCACCGCTGACCGTCCCCGGAGGCCTGCTCGCCCGAGGTCATCACAGCGCCTTCACCGTGGGCCACGGTGGCCAAGGGTGCTTCCAAATTTGGGTGTCATCTCACAAGACCACCCAGGCTGCCCGCCAGCGTGGCCACACGGGTGTCATCCCGGAGCTGGCAGTTCTGCACGGTGACCGGGGTATCCCCGGGCCTGGGCCTGCTCCGGTGGGCAGAAGCCTTGTGTATCTGAGCCCTCCAGGGTGGGCACATTCTCAGCTCACCCACCAGGAAAGCACCTTTAAGTCTGGGGCTGACCCGCGACAAAAACTCACACGGGCCCACCCACGCAAAAGCACCCCCAAAGCTGGCGCTGGGCTGGCGGCCGCCATGACCACGTGGGAAGGAAGAGGCCAGCGAGTGGTCTTGGAACCGTGTGCTGACCGGGCCCCCCTCACTGCCCGCTGCAGCCGGGGGCGCCCACGCTGCAGAGAGGAGCCCTGGCCTACGTGAGCAGCCGGCTTCCGAGGGGTCCACCGGCCCGCCCACCAGGCCCTTCGGGCAACGCCACCTCACCCCAGGGTGCTTCTCGTCCCACGCCCAGGGGCCACGGCCACCAGCTCCCCGCCTCGTGCTGTAAAAGGACACTCGCTGACGTCCCCTCTCGGCCGTGCAGTGTCCACGTGCTCTGTTCTCATCGGAAGACAACGGAAGGGTCCAGGAAATTCATCCCTTTTCCTGGCATCAGTAATTTAAAACAAAAAGAGAAGAAAATAAGAGAACACATGCAAATCTGCTTAAAAATGTGTTACTTCTGACGGGAGAGCCTTTTAATTAGCCATCAACCCTCCTGTGTCGAGACTGGGGTGGGCCTGGGACACGATCTTGGAAAGACGTAGCTTCGGTAAGAAACACATCAGAAAGTTAGCAGGAAGAGTCTGTCAGGGCAGACGAGTTATGGATGATTTATTTTTAATTTTATGCTTTGCGTATTTCAATGTTTTCAAACCCTCTTTAATGAGCTTTTTTTTTTTTTTTTCAGTTTTATAATAAAGACTTGTTTTGAAGTAAGGCTAAGTCAGAATGGAGGCTGTTAATTAAAAACACCCTGTGCCAGCAAAGGCTGCTCACGGGACACGTGCACAGCTCTCTGGGGGACTCTCGGGGGCCTGTCTCCAGCTTGGCATCTGCCGCTGCGCTCATTTCCACTGTGAGAGAGGAGCGTGCACCCACCCCCGGCCCCAAAGGGGCCGCCTGCCGCAGAGACCGGAGCCCTGAGCCCGAGGCTGGGAGACTCGGGTGCCTCCCGTGGGAAGTGCAGGGCGAGGCCCGAGTGAAGGGCGTGGCCGTGGACGACGCACCTGAGTCCTGTAAAATCCACATGTTGAAACCCAGGCCCCAGCCGACCGCGTCAGGAGGCGGGGTCTTCGGGAGGCTGGTTGGGTCACGGGTCGAAGCCCCCGTGTGTGCGTGCCCGCCCCTCCAGAAGAGACCCCAGAGCGCCCTCCACCCTTGTCTGGGCACCAGATCTGCAGGGGCCACAGCCTGGAGTTGCAGCCTCTGGAGCCAGAAGAAACACACACTTTTATTTACAGGCCGCCCAGGTGTCAGACCACCTTCCTGCCACCTCACTGAGGGGGAGGCCGCCCCCCCACAACCAAGCTACTGGCACGTGGCCATGCCCAGCGCGTCCTCCCCTCTGACACCGGCCGCCAGGCTGTGCTCGCCCTTTCTGGTGGCCGCTGGGCCGTAGACTCCCACCCGCCCTGGGGACCCTGCTTCAAGGCTTTCTCTCCATCGCTGCTCTGGCTTCAGCCTCGGAGGAGGGACATCCACCGGCACCTGCCACCCAGCACGGCCACCACCCGCAGTCACCCCGTCACCACCCTGACAGCGCCCTGCGGTCTCACCCCAGACCCCAGCTCCTGTGTGACAAACCTCAGGCACTGCCCCGTCACCCCCGTTCTGCGCCCCCGCCACCCCACCAAGCGGCCTCTGAGGCCTGCAGCTCTGACAGCCAGTCGGCCGGGTCCAGACCAGAACCTGGAAGAAGGTGAGATGGAGGGACAGCACCCGCCATGCCAGAGTCTCGGACACTCAGCGCCCCGGCGGGCTTGTGCCCCGGAAGACTTCCCAGGAGGCAGAGGGCCCACCGGGCAAAGAGAGTCCAGCCTGTGGACACAGGTCGCCCAGTCAGAGGTGCCCGGCCACCCCACGGCTCCTGTCCGCATCACCCAGTGGGTCATGGGGCCCCCTGCCCCACCCCCGCTGCTCTGGGAGCCCTTTGCCCCCGAGGCCCTGAAGTGGGTGAGGTCGTGCCCAGCAGAGTCCACTCTGGGCCGTTGCAGACTGTGACAAGTCACTCCAGGACTCTGTACCCCACACGCCGGTCCCGCCCACGGTCCAGCCCTGCCCTGGCAGGCCCTGCGGGAAAATCCCCAGGCATAAAAATGCAGGAGCCACTCTGGCGATGACAGCCACAGCCTCAGAGGTGGCCCGGAGGTGACTGTACGCTGGCTCCCTCATAAAACTTTAAGGAGAAATTAAAGTTTAAATTCCTTTACAAGTTAAGATTCGAAAACATTAAAGTCCGAAGGAATTAAATGGCTGCCCAGCCTCTGTGAGCTCAGCCTGGCCCTGGGCTCCAGGTTGCTGCGGCTCCGGGCCCACGACGCCGGGGGACGGCGGGCTTCCCCTTGGGACCCACGAAGCCCGGGGACAGGACAGATTGTGCTGGGCAAGCGGGCCAGGTCGGGGAGCGGCGGGCAGGGACCGCATGACAAAGCCCCACAGTCTCTCCCCATCCATCCCAGGGGCGGGGAGTCAGGGGTCAGGTGTGGGCGGGGTTGGTTCCCCTCGGCCCCGCCCCTTGGCGCGTAGACTCCGCCTCCTCTCCCTGGGTGCGCGGGTCCTCACGGTGTCCCTCCGCGAAGGCCTGTGTCCTCACCTCCTGTCACGCGGACACCGTGCCTTGGGGGTCAGAGCCACGGTCCCGCCTCTGAGGCGGCAGCAGGGCCTGCGGGCGGAGCGCAGGATGAGAGTTCGCGGGGAAAGGACCGGTCCGAGGGTGGGGGCGGGAAGCGCTTGTCGGGGGGCAGGTCTGACCCAGGTTCTCCCTGCAGTCGGGACTTTCGGCCGAGGTGACAAAGGTGAGCAGACAGACAGACAGACAGGGTCGTGGTCTCAGTCTTTGTTCTCCGCTCGGAGGCCGGGGAGGACGAGGCCGGCGAGAGGACTCCGGCTCAGGCCCAGACCCGCAGGGTCCACGGAAGTGCCCCCAGGCGGCGCATGCGCGGAGAGGTGTCGGGGCTGCCCTCCGACGAGCCCCTGCGTCCCCAGCTCAGGACACCGGTGGTCAGGCTGCAGGTGCGCCCGATTTGAACCTACAAACTGCAGCTTCCCAGACCTGGGTGCCCACAACCCCGCTCGGGGTGGAGGGGTCTGTCCCTCGGACCAGTCAGGAGGGTGGAAGAGAGGCTCCCGCAGGGCCCCCTGGCGGGAGTGCGGCTGGCGGCCCACCCAGGGGGCCCCGCGGGGACGCCAACACCCGCGCCTGCAGCAGAAACTGCCCTCTCGAGAGACGGAGGGCTGCGCAAGACCCTCCCACGAGGCCCCGCACGCTGGGTGGGGGCCTCCCATTTCCCAGCTCTGCTCTCTAGGCCTACAAGGTATTTAATTAGACAATTTGTCGAGCTATTTAAAGTGCATTCTGCTTTAAAAGAACAATAATCACAATAAAAAATCACGCATTTCTAATGTCAACTAATTCTTCCATCATATTTTTAGAAAAATGGAGCCACATAATTTATTAATACGCTCCTCTAATTCCATTCATAAATTAGTCATTGCATCTCAGAGCTGCTGCCGTGGGGACTGCTGTGGGGCCCTGAACGCAGGACCCGTTCCCATCCCAAGGAAACCGGGCATCAGGCCCCCGGGGACGTGGTGGCAGTGCCCGGTCCCGGGCAACGGCCCTCACAGAGCAGCCCGGTGTCCCCATGGTGGACGTTGATCCTGGGAAAGCAGCCAGGCGGATGGAGTCCCTCTGTGGCGACCAGCACCGGTCAGCAGGGCTTGCGCGCTGGGCATCGCCACAGCGCCCTGCAGGCTGGGCAGGAGGGACGGGACAGGGGCCCCAACACCACACACCCCACCTCCCAGGCAGCCCCACCCTGAGGACGGACAGCAGGAGGAAGGAACCATGCGAACCGCACGGAGGGCTGTTCTGCCGAGTCCCGCCCTCCAGGGGTGGAGGCCCACAGAGGCCGCCTTCAGGGTTCTCAGTGCCCAGCTCACCTGGGGAAGGGACCACCCGGCCCAGCCCCCTGGCCACCCCGCCAAACCTTCCCCATGGGTGGGGGCAGGCCTGGGCCACAGGTGGGGGTGCCCAGGCCAATGCGGCCACCCTCCAGGCCCGGTCACCCGGTGGACCCCGCCGGCACGTCACCCATACCAAGCTCAGGGCTCCGGGTTCCCGGCCCACCCCACAGCACCTGGTGGGGAGGCCCCGCCCGCAGCTGCACAGGCCCAGCACCGGCAGCCTCCCCGCAGGTGCCGGAGGGTCTCTGAGCGGCAGGTGTGGGTCAGAGGACCACCTTATGGGAGACAGAGCGAATTGCCGGTGCCCACCCAGGGACCGGTCACCACAGCTACATTCGAAAGGCACCCGCGGCCTGTTCCCGTGTGCCCCTGACTGAACGCAGCTCCCCAGGCCCCAGGGCAACAGTGGACCTGCCCGTGGTTAGAGGGAGCTCTGGGCCCCTGGGAAGGGCCTTCCGGGGGGACCCTCGGGGACATGGTGCCCTCTGCAGGACTCAGGAGCCTTTGGGGACGGGCTCCGGCCCTCTGTCTATAGAAGATAGCCAGTCAGTTCCCAGAAGGCCCCCAGAGCTGTCTGCAGAAACAAAAGAACACAGGGCGGGGCGGGGGGAGCACCAGGCTGCAGGATTGTTACCCGAAGTGCAGGAAATTGGCTGCAGGGGTTTGAGGGAAGAGCTCCATCCAAACAGGTGCTTCTGTGTGCAGCCCAGTTCAGGGTCATTGCCATTGACAAAGAGGTGCCCAGCCACTGGCTGCTTGTCCCAGGGCCATTTAAAAGCAGGGCATGATGTCCTGTAGCCATGTCTGTGGACGCAGCCGCCAGGGCCGGAGTCCCCAAGGTGCTGCTGTTTCCAGTGGGCTCTGGGGTTTGCCGCTCCAGCCCCAGGCCGTGCAGATGGCTGACCTGGCTCGAGGAAGCCCCGCCTTGTCCGGCAAGGCCTGCGGCAGAGGCCTCTCCCCGAGTCCCCAGACTTCGGCTCCCTCTGCTCTTTGTTCATTCTCAGCTCCCTCCTTTCTCCAAACTTCCCCAAGGCCTTCAACACGGGCCGGGTGGGAGCGAGGATGGGGAGGGGGCGCCTGGAGAGAGGGTGGAAACAGCTCTTGCGCCGCCGCGGCTGCCCCCCAACACTGTGGCAGAGTCGGGACCCGGGGCCTGCAAAGATGCTGAAGGAACTTCTGGTCTGAGAGAAGTGAAGGGTGATTGATCACTGGAATCTCTATTTTTATATTAATTTTTCAGAATTGGATGGCAGCTCTGTTTGTTCCTTTGTTTTGGTAAATGACTCTTCGCCTCCTTGAATAAAGTCTCTCCAGACACGGAGATGACACGGCCCCCTGATCAGAGTACTCCAGGGTCTGCAAGGGCGAGTTGGCTGCCGGTCACTAAAGATGTTTCGGGCAATTCCCCAGCCAGCCACCCACCCGCTCAATCACCCATCCCTCCCATCCATCAAAACACGCATCCATCCACCCCTTCATCAGTCACCCCTTTATTTATTCATCCATCCACCAACCATCCATCTACCTATTTAAATGTCCATTTAAATATCCATTCATTCATTACCCATTTATTATCCATCAATTATTCATTCATGCATCCCTTCATCTGTCCAATCATCCACCATCCATCCATCCATTCAAATATTCATCCATCCATCCATCCATCCATTTAAACGCCCATCCATCCGTGTACCTGCCTGCGCATCGATTCCAGACCACCACAAGGTGATGGAGTCCTTACCCACAAAGCGTCCCGGCAGCTGTGTGTTCGGGGTGACAAATGGGACTGGGGCCACCTGCCTCTACGGTCGCTCTGGGTGTGGGTGGGGCTCAGGCCCAGACTCAAATCCTCGCTCGCTCTCGGAGGAGGGGACTTCGAGGGGTGACCTGGCGCCTCTGAGCCCCAGAGCCTACGCTAAATGGGGACAATAAACTGGCTTCCGGCACCAGCGTGATGGCCCCCGTGGGCAGCGCAGGGCTAGGTGAGGGGGGCAGAATGTGCTCAGCCGGCTCCTTTGCAGGCCCCTCACCACTGCAGCCTCCAGGAGACGAGAGTGAGTGAGGCTGGCTGAACAGGCGGGGACACAGGATGTCACCTTCGTTTCCACACTCAGCTTGGATGTGACCCGTTGGTGACATCTCTGACCTCCAGGCCCGCCGGCAGGCATCTGTAGTCCCCCTGACCATGAGGGGACAGAGGACGAGGGACCAGCACAGCAGCCAGGCCGACACCGGGCATGGAGGGCGGGGGGCGGGGTGCAGGCTCCGTGTCATGACCTCGGGCCCGTCTCCTGCGTCCCTGGACAGCAGAAGGGGTGTTGGCACTGTGCCCATGCGCACGGTCAACAAGGCAGCCCTGGGTCTCACTGCGGGGGAGGGCGCTGGACGGGCCCAGGAGGAGAGGGCTCCCAGGTCCTGCCCCCGCCCGCACCCGCATCCTCCACTCAGGAAACGGTCTGCTTCACGGGGATTCGCATCTTCTGCCCTTGGCCGGGTCTGACAAGCATCGAGGGGAAGGACCCAGAGCCGGGCCCGTGAGGGCCCCCTCCCCTCCCTGCAGCGGAAGAGCAAACGAGGTGCCCTTGCCTGCCTGGGGAATCGAAGGAAGGCCCCCCACTCCTAACCCCGGGGCCGGTGGCCCTGCCCTGCCCTCCACTGGAAGCCCCGGTTCTTCCCGGCTCCTACACCCGCCGGGCTCCCCGCTGCTAAACATTTTCTGCAGCCCCCGCCCAGTGTGCGGGGGTCGACACCCCAGGGCTTCCGCCTTTCACTCTCTGCCCACAATCCAGGGGGCGGGCCCCGTGTGCCCTGTCCTGGGGGACCAGGAAGCCCCCTCTAGTCACCAGGCTTCACAAGAGGTGAGGCCCCCAGGGCCCCGAGAAACGGGGGGCCGGTCAGGGGCTGCACCTGGACGGGGGAGAGTCCTCCGCTCCAGTCTCTGTGTGAAACCCCAGCCGGCACCTGGGGTGACCCCCAGCACCCTGTCGGCCCACTTTCCTGCCGCGCAGCTTCTGCTCCCTGCACCCCCGACCGGGTGTTTGCTTGCCTGGTCCAGGCACCTCCGAGTCTATGTGTTGGTTTGTCCGGGAGCTCGGCCCGAGCGGAGCTGCCGGGGGAGGAGAGGGGAGCTGGGCAGCGTGGCCCGGGACGCGGCCGGGACTCGGGGCCGCCCTCAGTCCGGAAGCAGCGGCCCCCACCCCCGGCCCGTGTGGGCTCCCAGACTCCAGACGGTGACTCCCCCTCTTCTTCGCGGGGCACCGCGCCCTGCTGGGGCTCGAGTGACCCCATCCTGAGTCCCACCCCGCACGTGGGGACAGCACAGTGGGCTGGGGACTGGGGCTCAGACGCCATAAAAGAGGGGAAATAAACAAAGGTTAAGGCAGGCGGTGCCCGTCTCGGAGCAAATTCCTTTTTATTTTTCCAAACAGCCCCTGTCACTACTGAGAGTTTATTTGGATCTCTAGCAGTTTGGAACTTTTTTCATTTCTCTGTTTATTAAGAAACTCAATTCCCGACTAGAGCAGTTCAAAGTCCACAGCCCAAGCTCCTATTTCCTCTCCTTAGTTCACTCAGGGCCACAGGACTGGGGGCGCCCAGGCTCCCCGAACCCCGCCCTGCAGCAGGCACCTCTGCGGGGCCAGCGGTCCCCCGGCCACCTCGCCCTCAGGGAGGTTGGCCCCTAGGAGCCCCCCAGTGGGGCAGGCAGAGCTGCCTGAGCTCCAGACCCTCGGCCCTAAACACCCGGTCCTGGCCCCCCAGAGATGGTGGGGCCCCTGCGGGCGGTGGGTGCCAGACATGTGCTCACCCACCTTCCTTCCATGTCGTGGGCAAACGCCACAGTCCTCACCCTGTCGGGTGTAATGCAGGTGAAGCGCTTTGCGTCCTTGACTTGCCCAAAGCCACGTGACTGACTGGTGTGGCCCCAGAACCCGCCTCTACGAGCCCCTGCCCCCGGGGGTGCCACCACGGGGCCCGCTGGGCCGGGTCCCACTGGGGACAGGGCGGAGGCCGAGCCACCGCCATGCCCACTGCAGCTGCTCCAAAGATCGGGCACAGGGTTCACGGTGCAGCTGCGGGGGCGGGGGTGCAACAGGGGTGCCACGGGGTCACAGAGGCCCTCGCTGGGCGTGGATGTCACCGCGGGATGGGGAGCCTGGTGTGTGGACTGGGAGCAGGGAAGTCTCAGAACAGCCGGGACCCAGGGGAGACCAGGAGGGAGAGAAGTCTGCTGGGCCTCGGGCCATCGGAAGCAGGTGACAGGGGTTTCGGGGACACCAGTGTCTGGGCGAGGGAGGGGGGGCGCTGCCCAGGTGGCCCCAGGGTGGCTTGCAGTTCGGCTGCCCACACGGGCAGAACACAGGCTTTGGGGTTTAGTAAATGGAAAACAAATCTTTAAGCCCCAGCCCTCGGGGTAATCTTTTCCTCAGAATTAATTTCTAAGAGAAATGATTTTTGAATTGTTTGGCCGCCTCAGCTAAGCCCCGGGTGCCTCTCTGACGGGTGTCTTCATCTCGACAGCCCTGACATCCTCGTCCCGCGACACTGACGCGCCAACACCGGCCGGCTGTGGCTGATGGGGAAAGCATGAGCTCCTGCCCGCGGCTTCGCTCAGATGCAGCGGGGCTCTCGGGAAGTTGGGGCTCTCGGAGAGGTCGGATGGGGTGCGGGGCATGGTTAAGGAAGCAGCTGGGGTCAGGGCCGCGGTGGGAGGGACAGCCCGGGAACAGGGCCCAGGCGCGCAGGGACGCTGGGCAGTGCAGGCCCTGCCCCCAAGGGCAAGGTCGCCCACGGAACTCACGGCCGGCTGGTCGGGAGGCTGTGTGCGTGCCACGTTCTTTAAGGACACGGTTCCTTCCTGAGAGAGAAACCAGCCACCAGCCAGCAAAAACGTCCCAAGTCTAAACATAAGCCGGGACTCGGCATCCGCCAGCTGGTGGAAGAGGGTCTGGGTGGCAGCCCGGGTGGGCCTCCCGGGGGAGGGGAGTCCGGGAACCTCTGCTGCCCCATCAGGAAGGGCTGCCTCTTTCCCAGGGGGACACACTAAGCCCTACGAAGGGGACCAGCCAGACGCCGCAGCCCGAGCCCTCCTCCGCGGGTCCGATTAGAAAACACTGATGTGTTTTTCCTGTTGGGAGCAAAATGCGTGTTCACAGTGTAAAGGCTCCAAGTCGTCCCTCAAAAATGGAAAAGAAAGGTGGGGGGAGAGACCAGTCAAGGCCAAGAACCATGGACAACACGGAAGGGCAGCCAGCAAAACGGGACCTCTGATGAGGGGCTGAGACCCAACATACGTACAGAAGTCACACAACTCACAACAGAAAACCGAGCAATCGGATTTAAGACGGCAGAGGGCCTGGGCGGACACGTTCTCCGAGGAGGACGAGCAGACGGCCAGGTGCATGGACAGGGGTCGGCATCGCTCGCTGTCAGGAGGACGCAAACCACGACCACAACCAGGTGCCACCTCTCACCTGCTGCTGCCAAAGAGGCAGGAAACGGGGTGGTGAGGACGGGGGGGTTGGAAAGGGGCCCCTCATGCGTCGGTGGGAATGTAAATCGGTGTGGCCACCACGGAAAACAGCATAGGAATTCCTCAAAAATTTCAGACAGACAGACAGACCCCCACGGCCCGGGGCTCCCGTGCAGGGAAATGAAGCCTCAAAACCTCTGACTGTAAACACCTGTGGGGGTTGAGGTGGCCGGAGAAACTCCCAGCCTCACAGGAGAGTCCGTGGGAGAGACTCACAGGGTCCTAAAATGTACACAAACCCACCCACCCAGGAATCAGCACCAGAAGGGCCCAATCAGCTTGTGGGGAGTGGGAAGAGTGACTGAAACCTGGGGAAGAGCTGAACAGGCGGCACCGTTCCCTCTTGAACTCCTCCCCCACATACAGAGTCACAACACAGTGACATGGGTTCCCCCGCCCTGGAGAATGCCAAAGGCTCTGGCCCTTATTACTTAACATGTGCACTGAGACAAAAAAATATGGCCCAAATGACAGATCAAAGCTCCAGAAACAGTACAACTAAGCGATGAAGAGATAGTGAACCTATCAGATGCGGAGTTCAAAACACTGGTGATCAGGATGCTCACAGAAATGGTTGAGTATGGTCGCAAATTAGAGGAAAGAGTGAAGGCTATGCTAAGTGATATAAAGGAAAATGTACAGAGAACCAACAGTGACGGGAAGGAAATCAGGACTCAAATCAATGGTTTCGACCAGAAGGAAGAAATAAACATTCAACAAGAACAGAATGAAGAAACAAGAATTCAAAAAAATGAGGAGAGGCTTAGGAACCTCCAGGACATCTTTAAATATTCCAACATCCAAATCACAGGGGTGCCAGAAGGAAAAGAGGAAGAGCAAGATGTTGAAAACTTATTTGAAAAAATAATGAAAAAAAAACCTTCCCCAATCTGGCAAAGGAAATAGACTTTTAGGAAGTCCAGGAAGCTCAGAGAGTCCTAAAGAAGTTGGACCCAAGGAGGAACACACCAAGGCACATCTTAATTACATTACCCAAGATTAAAGATTAGGAGAGAATCTTAAAAGCAGCAAGAGAAAAGGAGACAGTTACCTTCAAGGAGTTCCGATAAGACCATCAGCTGATTTCTCAAAAGAAACCTTACAGGCAAGAAGGGGCTGGAAAGAAGTATTCCAAGTCATGAAAGGCAAGGACCTCCATCCAAGATTGATCTACCCAGCAAAGCTCTCATTTATAATGGAAGGGCAGATAAAATGCTTCCTAGATAAGGTCAAGTTCAAGGAGTTCATTACTATCAAGCCCTGATTATATGAAATGTTAAAGGGACTTATCTAAGAACAAGAAGAAGATCAAAACTGTGAACAGGAAAATGACAACAAACTCACAACTATCAACAATTGAACCTAAAAAAACAAAAACAAACTAAGCAAACAACTAGAACGGGAACAGAATCACAGAAATAGAGATCACATGGAGGGTTATCAGTGGGAATGGGAGAGAATGGGGACAAAGGTAGAGGGAATAAGAAGCATAACTGGTAGGTAGAAAATAGACGAGGGGAGGTTAAGAATAGTGTAGGTGATGGAGAAGGCAAAGAACTTGTATGTCCGACCATGGACATGAACGGAGGATGGGGCCTGAGGGGGATGATGGCGGGAGAGGGGTACAGGGCGGAGGGGAGCAAAGGGAGAAAAAATGAGACAACCGTAATAGCATAATCAATAAAATATATTTAAAAAACAGCAAATAAAGAAAGAAGGAAACAAACAACCCTGGCTGGTGTAGCTCAGTGGATTGAGCGCAGGCCTGTAAACCAAAAGATCGTGATCTGAGTCCCAGTCAGGGCGCACGCCTGGGTTGCAGGCCAGTTCCCAGCAGGGGACGCAGGAGAGGCAACTGTAAATGAATGTGTCTCTCCCTCTCTCTTTCCCTTCCCCTCTAAAGATAAATAAATAAAACCTTAAAAAAAAAGAAAGAACTAGAAAATGTAGAGGCAGCAGTGGGGGATGCACCTCCTTCTCTGCCATCAGCCCCCACCTCGTCTGCGAGGAGCTTGGACAAAGGCCACCAACCCAGACAGCTGCTGTCAGCCCCCCCCCGCCCCCACCAGCGCACACGGAGGAGCTGACCCCGTCACGAGCCGGCTGGGGAGCCCTCTCGCCTCGCAGGACGCAGGAGGGCAGCCGTTTCCTCACGCGGGGATTTCACCAGTGTCTCTATGTTCAGGTTTCCCAGGGCTGTGGAGCAGGCCCAGAACCTCCCCTCGGGGTCTACTGCCCACTGACCTTGAGTGACCCCGGGCTTGTCAGTCACCAACCCCCCACCAGTTTTCTTTACTGTGGGGTGGGGTCCAGGCGCCTGAGGGCTCCAGGGTGAGAGGCCCACTCTGGGGGCCCTGAGTGTCGAGCGTGTCACCCCGTCCCGGGATGCAGGCCCCCGCTGGAGCTTCTGGCCAGAGGAGGTCGGGCTGCACAGGGGCGGCCGGAGCCCAGGCTCGGGCCCCAGACCCTTCTCCAGCCCCCAGTGCCAACTCGGGGCCCCTGAAGGAGGGAGGGGCCTCGGCCCTCAGCAGCAAGGGTTTCACTCAGTGGCACCCCCAGGGCGAGGCCGGCCCGGGGCGCTGACCCCAGTGCGGGGCGAGGGCAGGGATGGCTTCCCTCGTGAGAGGGGACCTGAGCATGGGCCAGGGACCAGCAAGGCTCTGCTGATGCGGAGGCAGGTGAGCGGGTCCCCACACCCCGGTGTCCCCCTGCCACCCGGCCTGTCCCACACGTCACCCAACACAAACGCAAGAGCGGCTTGCCCGGTGCGGACAGGAGGTCAGAGAGCCAAGGACAGAGGAGGCTTTCACGGTCGCTCACAGGCCGCCCAGCCCGGAGCACTCCTGGGCTGGGAGGTCGGACCCGGGCCCCAGACGGGCCACTGGGCCTCAGTGGCCACAAGCCCCTCACGTCCGCCCACCACACCGGGGTCACGCATCGCCCCAGTGGCCCCTGAGGCGCCTGCAGGACCACTGGAGCCCACAGGCTGGACTCCGCTGGACCCCGATGTCTTGTCCGCGGTCCCTACGGCTCGTCCTGGGGCCCCCGCCACTGCTAGGCTGACTGTTTCCAGTCCAGTCTCCCAACCGGGGGCCTGGGCCCGTGGACACCGGAGAACCTGCCGCCTCCCCTCGATCCAGGGTCCAGGATCCGACCGTGGCCCGGCTGCCACCCCCCTTCTCAAAGCTCCTGCCTCAGACGCCTGCTCTTCCCCAGGAGACACGGCCCTGAACACCCACGGGAGGCACAAAACCCCACACCGGGGGCTTCCCGGGGCCCCACCAGGCCTGCGGAGACAGCGGGGCCGGCTCTGCGGACGCGGTCCGGGGGGACCTGAGCTCATTTGCACGGCCATGAGCTTCCCGTGCCCGTGGACATCAGAACCATGACCAGTTCGCCAGCCCCATGCCTGTGTCCTCGGGGCGCAGGTGTCCCTCCTGCCCCCAGAGACACCCACGGTCTCCCCTGTGGGTGTGTGTCAAGCTCAGGATGCAAATGCACCTCCCCCAGCCCTGCTGACCGATGCTCGGCCCCCGGCCCCCAGCCCCCTAGCACCAGGGACGGTAACAGCTTGCACGGGGGCCCCAGCTCTGCGGAGTGAGGGACTCAGCCCCAGTGCCACCAACTCAGTGCGTGAGCTGTCACTGCAGGGGACGCTCACCTCGCTGCTCGCCCTCCAGGGCACATCCCTGTGCCCGCCACAGAACACCTGGCAGCTTTTCCTCCTGGGCTCCCAGTCCGGGCTCACGTGACACTTCACGAAACTGGGTCATCCAAGAGGCAGGAGGCCCCGGAGGTGGGAGGGCCACAGGGAGGTGGACGCAGTGCCGCTGCAGATGCTGGAGGAGCCGCCAAGGAACTGAGTGAGGAAGGGGCTGTGCCGAAAGGACAGGGGCGCAGGGGAAGTGACATCAGCGAAGGACCCAATGTCACCGCGAGCCAGAGAGATGTCGCCTCCCCTGCGCTGCAGGTGCCAAGTGCTGGGCTCTCTGCACTTCCCACCGGAGCCTCTGGGCAAACCGAGCAGGATCTTTACTGCCCCTGATTCACAGATGAAGAACCTGGGGCACGAGAGGCCAACCGGTGCACTGTGGCCACCCCTGGAAACCCAGGGAAGGTTCCAGACACGCAGAGGTCCTGCGGCTTTACGTGCAGGTCGCGCCCACAGCGCCCGCGTCTGGGCCCCCGTGGTCCAGGAGTCCAGCTCACCTCCGACCTGCGCCCTGCGTCCTGGCCGAGTTCATTCTCGACGTGGTAGCACCCGCCCCCCATGCTCAGCTCCCCAGAGAATCCACAAGCGCCTGCACCCCAAGGGAGGGCCTGCTGCCTCCAGATGATCTGCCAAAGCCCACTTGTCCCCGAGTCACCGGGGAAAGCGGCTCCTGATTAGTGTTCCGCCCTTGAACTTAGTCCTGGTTCTTGCAGAAGCGCTTCTGCCGTTGGGTCCTTTGCTGGCTCTCTGCCCCCGAACCATCGCTTCTTAGAATTTTCAAAGCACTGGACACGACGGGCGTGGGCTCAGGCAGGGTCCCCGCAGCAGCGGCCCCCACCCCGGGCTGCCCCAGGGCTACGGAGCGTCTCCCACCCCGGAGTGACTCGCTCAGCTCTACCGGGAATGGCAAATTCGGAAAATCAAAAGTTAATTAAAGCAAGAACAGGTTTTTCTGCGATAATGCGTCTGGTTTCAAATGTCCGGGCCTCCGGGCAGAGCGGAACGAGCCTGCGTCTTCACACCCTCCCACGTCCTCCCCGGAGACTCTCCGGGCGGACGGGCGCCGAACGCCGCACAGCCCTGGTTCTCTGCCGTGAGACCCTCTCTTCCATCCCCAGAGACCCCAGCCATTCACGCCGACTGCTCCTGGGATTGCTCGTGGGACAGCTCGAACGGGGGTTGGGGGGACAAGTGGCTCCAGGAAGGAATCTGTTGGCCGCACTCGGGGGACGGTGCGCCCTGGGGCCCGCAGGCGTGACCCGGTAACCACCCCCGCCGGCTGCTCCCACCATTGCTCTCAGGATTGGCGCTCCGCCCCTTCGATAGGATGTGAAGACCAGGAGGAATGCTTATTGAATCAAGTTAAGCCGCCGTCATCGAGCGAGTGAGCCAGGCGAGGCCGGAGCTCAGTGCCCTTGGCCAGCACCCCTCCGCCCCACCCCCAGGACCCCTCCCCACCCGTCTCTCCCTCCTGTTTCCCTTGGGCTGACACCCCTCGGGCCCGCTCCGTCTGCCCCCATAGCATCTGGGACGAGGTCCCCGGGGCAGCGCTGGCCTCACAGCCACTCGGGAGTAACAAGGGTCAACGAGGCCACCAGCCTGCCCCAGGCCCACAGGGCCGCTTCCCTGACACCCAGGCCCAGGTGCGGGGGTGCAGAGCCAGGAGCCCCCGGCAGGTAATGCCCGGTGTCACTTCTCCGCAGGGAACCCACTGGAGGAGCAGAGGGTGTGGCCAGGAGGGGCGCCAGGCCAGACCGGGGGACGAGGCCCCGGAGCCCAGCTGCCCTCACAGCGTGGTCCCGTCCCAGATGCATGGAGACACAGCCACGGGCGGGTTTCCCGTGGGGACACCAGGGCCAGCTGCCAGACCAGGCTGCAGAAGTGAGGAGGCGGGGACCGGCCCAGGGGGCACCCAGGGGGCTCCAGCACTTAAGTCCCTCCTCCTGGCCCTGCGTGCTCCCCCAGAGGCAGTCACCCTGGGGGCCGCAGGTGCAACCCTTGCAGGAGGCCTGGCGGGTGGCTCAGGGGAAGTGGCCACACCTCTCCGTTCACCCGTGAGGCAGAGATGCCAGGTGCCTGCCCCAGAGTCCACACAGGACGTGCGAACAGGCCGGGCCCCTAGAGGCCACCCAAGGTCCACCCATCAGGTGCCCCACTTGCAGGGTCCGAGAGGCAGTGGATACTAATAATGTCAAGGGATCAAGAAGCCACTTTGGAGACGGGCCCCTGGGCCGAGAGCCAGCCCCCCACCACCACCACGTTGTGGCGGCCGGCTCCTCTCTGCCTCAGTTTCCTCATCTGGGCGATCAGATGCTGACCCCTTGCGGTGGCTGTGTGTTCTGCGCCTGACTGTCTCCCTCCTGCGGGTCCTCAGCAGACCCTGAGGTCTGGGGCCAGTCTCACGCCTCCCTGCACCCAGGTGCCCAGGACAGAGCCCGGCGCCTAAACTGGGAGCTAAGGAATGGTCGTCAGGGTGGATGGTGAGTGGGTGAGTGGGGGATGGATGGACAGACAGCTGGATGGACGGGCGGATGGATGCACCCAGTCCTGACGGCTGGAACCCTCTCTGGACGCACAGGAAAATAACTGAGTTTGACACTATGAACCGCTGGGCGGCACCGGGTGCTCTCCGGCTCCTCGGCCGAACCTGCAGGGCCACCGAGGAAGAAACTGATGGCCCCCGACAGCCCCACCGTGAATCTCGCCTGGTAATGGGGGCCGCACACGCACAAACGGGAGGAGCAGAGGATAGTAAACAGCGGCAAGATGGGTGCACGAGGGGCGCTGGGTGAGAGGCGTCTGTACTGAGCCCGTGGGGCTGCCCCCCACCGCCTGCCCGGAGTGTTCTGGGGAGGAGTACACCACGAATATTTATGGCCCACAGATGAAGCCAGCGCCGACCACACTTCCTCAACCGCCTGCACCAGTAGATGTGTCTGAGGGAGCGGCGTCCCAGGCAGGCCTGAGACAGCCCATCGGAGGTCCGGCCACGCGGGGAAAGAGCCTGAGGGCTCTGGCTCCGGGCACCTCGGACACGGGAAGAGAGCTGCAGTGACCTTGGGCCGATCTCTCCCCTTTTGTGGAGGCTGTGGATGCACCACGGGAACCGCCGCAGCCCCCAGCCCAGCCACAGTGCAGGCCAAGCCCCAGCCAGGAGTGAGGTGGCCGGGCTAGCGGGCTCCCCCCAGGGATGGTCTCCACGGCCACCAGCCCCAGCGGGCGGGTGTCAGGGTGCGGACGTTGGGCCAGCGGAGGCCAGCGGAGCCCAGCGGGTGCTGAGGGTGCGGCGTGCTGGGCCTCTTGTCACCCACCACAAGAGCAGGGCAGGGCCGGGCGGGTGGGATACTGGCTGCAGGCAGGCCCCCCATCAGACCTCCGTGTCCTTGTGGACCACGGGAGACAGTGTCCCTCCCTGTCCTGCTGCCAGGCTCCTGGGAGCGACCAGGTCTTGCCCACCGCGGTTAGTAAGAGTCACAACAGGCAAGAGACCGATGGTCAAGCGGGAGACGCTGAGGCTGGCCTCGAGGATTCGGAGAGCGGACTGCAAATCTGGGTCCTGGGCACCCCCAGAGGGAGCGCTGTGCACACAGGACCAGGGGCGGGGCTCGGTGAGCGGGGCTCGGTGGGCGGGGCCAGTGGACTGGGGGCGGGGCCTGCAGGCACAGAAAGGGCGCGGGGCGGGACGAGGCGCGTGGGTGAGTCTGGGAGCCCCCAAGCTCGGGGCACAGGGCCAGGCTCAGGGCCGAGGGCCTTTCACTCTCCGAAGGCTTCCAGTTTCGACCGTGGACGTCTGATGTCCTGGCTGAGTGGTCTCGTCCCAGACAACACTCGGTGATTTCGGGTGACGTGCTGCGTGCCGGCTCCAGCACCCAGGGCTGCCCCACCACGCGGAAAGAATCAGCCCCTCACCCCCAACCTGTGACAACCGGCGGCCAAAACGCCCCATTTACAGTGTCCAGTTCCCGCACAGCGGTCTCGCATGTCTCCCGTGTTCCCAGTGATTTCCGCCGTTTCCGAGCTCCGTCCGGCCCCACGCCTCCCTCACGTTCGCGCCGGGTGCTGTCCTCACGGTTTTGTCTGCACATCCGTGGGGTTTCACTTCGATGGTGCTGTCCCTTGCACAGACGCCGTGTGCTCGTGGGGCTGGTGATGCGGGGACTGCCTCCCAGCGGGCCCCCACCGAGAAGAGCCCGCCCACCACTGGGGATCAGAGCCATCCCGGCAGAGCAGGGGGCGGGCGGGGCTCCAGAGGGGCCCCAGGGGTTCACCCCGCACTTGGATGCGTGGGAGGGTGTTTGGGGGCCTGAACAAACCGCCATGGCAACGAGAAACAACTTAGTTTCCACACAGCAGCTGTGAGTTCCACATGCCGCCAACACCTCTCGGACGTTTATTCGATACCCGATAAGACCAGTCATTAATCTAGGTTTTTTATAGAAACACAATAAGCAGAGAAATGGAAGGGATGTAAAGTTCGGCCCAGCACCAGGAAAAGATGGCGTGGCCTCAGCCCACAGTGGCACCTGTCTCCGGCCCCATGTGTGGTCAGCAGGGGGCCCGAGGGAGCTGGCCTCTCGGCCCCTGGGGTTGTGGGGGTGCCGGCTCAGACCCAAAGTCCCCTCCGATCCGTGCAGAGGACCTTCCTCAGCCACTTAGTGTCCTCAGTCATGCAAACCACAGGCCTGCTGGGGCCCAGCCCCCACCGGCTGCTACGTCCAGTCGGACTGGGAAGCGCCCCTGCCAGGAATGGCCAGTGACCAGTAGAAGGCCAAGCCCAGGAACTTGGGGCCGAGAGGGAAAGGCCCACCCCCGGTCCTCTCCAGACTCGTCTCAGAAAATCCCCAGTGAGTGTCAACCAGAACCGGCCCCCGCCTAGGCTCGGGGGTCCTGCAGACCCCGGCAGCTGTGGGCTCCCCTCCCCTGGGTGGGGGAGCAGCCTTCTCCGACGTCCCGCGGCCCCCGCACAGGCACAAGGGCGCGTCAGCCAGCGCGAGCCGTCGGCCTCTTCCACGCTGTGGGGCACAGCAGTTGAGGGCATCTACCTCCCTCGGAGAACGCCCAGCAGGTGGGGCCCCCCAGGAACAAAGCTGAGTCCCTCGGCCACAGACCCCCAGTCCCCAGAAACCCCCCTGGCAGTCCGGGCTGCGCACATCCCGGACCACCGTGTTCTCCTGCGATGCTCGGAATTAATCAGACACTCGTAGCCGGAGCTGGCCCGCCCCCGGGGGCGCCCTGAGGGTGACCTTCGCCCCTCCCACGAGACCGGGGCTAATAAAAATGCACTGGGTTTACTGAGAGTTATTGGAAAAGGGGCCGTAACCTGCTCATTTATCATCTTTGCTTCCATCACGGACACTGTCTGGGCCCCAGCGGATAATCAGAGAGCAAGTTTCTTGCTAAGTGCGGCCTTGACCCTGCATGACAGCTTCCCGGGCAGACTCCCGAGTGCAGTGGTGAAACCCTGAGGACGCAGCCACCATGCGGGATAAAAATGGAAATGTCCGCTCTGCGGCATCGCTACACGCCTGTCGAGATAAGCCCAGCCCTTCGCACCCATTAACCTTTCCTCGGTGGTCCCCCGTCCTGCGTGATGGAGGCGCGGCCGCCCAGCCATCCGACGGTTTAACCTTTTCTGGGTTAAAAGCAGGGGGCGTGGTGTTGCGTGGGGGCGGCTCCAGGACTGGACGGATCCCAGAATGCGGGTCTGCGGAGCGTCTCGGATGACACGGTGGGAGACGCACCCGGGACACACTGCAGACGGTCCTTCCCCCACTGAGCTGCTTTAAAGCAGAACCAGTGCCTCCCCCGCAGGGAGGAAGCCGTGGTCCCGAGACCCGAAGGCCAACGGGACCCTTGGGCGGCTCTCGCTGCCCGAGGAACCACCCGGGGGCAGCGGGTAGACACTGTGCCTCTACTCAGGTAGTTCCACAGGAGAAAGAATTTGAATCTGAAAAAATAGGAAAACGGGAAAGGCCACATTGAAGAAAGTTAGTGGGCAAGGACACCCGCACCCAAATCAAACACAGGGTCAGGACCCCTCAGAACAGTGGTGAGGGGGGGCACGGCCCTTCTCAGAGACGACAGTCAGAGACCCCGGGGGCAGCCGCCCACACACACTCACTGAAGACCCGGGGCAGCACCCCCCGGAGGAGGCACGGGGTGGGGGGCTCCATCTCAGCAAACTGCCGCGGGAAGGGGTACAACCAGAACAGGTGGCCACCCAGGTGCAGGGGCCACCACCCTTGTCTGCCCGTGGGGAGCCACAGCCTCGCCCGCAGAGGTTAACAAGGGCAGAGCCGGGCACTGGGGCTGGGGGCCAAGAACCCCGGAGGAGAGAGGCCCAAGTCCCGAGTGCAGACTCGGCCCGAGTCCACGCCACCAGCGCGCCTGCAGGTCGACGGAGGCCCCGGGGCCGACGGACAGGCAGGCGGGGAGGCTCCTGAGAGGCGGGCCGGTCCCCGGTGTCCGCCAAGCCCACCCCCAGCTGCGGGCGCAGCATTCAGAAAAGAGGCCCCGGGAGACCCTCGTGTCGACAGCCCAGCTGGTAAGAGCCGCCCTGGAGGCCAGGAACACACAGCAGGGGCATGACCACCGAGAGGCACGGGGCCAGGGGCTTCCTGCCCAGACGCACGAGCCACCTTCTGGGATGAGAAGGGAGAAGAATCCCCGGAGGAGCTCGGAGAAATCCAGAGTCTCCAGAACTATCGCTGGCCCACACCCCGGGGTTCACGGTATTGTCAGGCGTGTAAAGGAACAGGGAACTTCGACCCCTACGGGGGAGCCAGGCGGTCACCGCGGGTTGACTCCACGTGGACCCAGACCTCAGGTGGAAAGCAACACCAAAGCCACAGTTACAAACATGTTCAAAAATGAAAGATACAATCCAAGAATAAGAATAAAGTATATACAGCCCTGGCTGGTGTGGCTCAGTGGACTGAGTGGGGGCCTGTGAAGCAAAGGGTCGCGGGTTTGATTCCCAGTCAGGGTACGGACTGAGACGGTGGGCCAGGTCCCCAGTAGGGGGTGTGAGAGGCAACCACACATTGATGTTTCTCCCCCCCTCTGTCTCCCTCCCTTTCCCCTCTCTACAAATAAATAGAATCTTTAAAAAAATAAAATAAACATTAAAAATAATAACATAAATAAAGTATATACAAAGAAATACAGAAAACATCGCATCCACGAATAAACAGGAAATCTCCGCAGACAAATGGGAAGTCTAGGAATTGAAAACCCTACAACCGGTGACTTCATTAACCAAACAGAAATCTACCGGGAGCCCTTGACACCGGTTTGGAGGTGGCCGAAGAGAGGACTGTAGACTCGAGGACAGAATGACAGCAACTGTCAGATCCAAACCGCAGAGAGTAAAAAAGATCCAAGAGAACAAGCAAAAGCCTCGGAGACCCCTGGGGCAGAGTCGGGGGGGGCACCTGCGAGTCTCTGGGGGGGCACCTTCCTGGCTGACAGACAGCTTGGGTCCCAGAGAGGAATTTCTGGGGCCTCTTCTAGCCACAACCCCCTGTCCTACCAGGGGGCCCAGCCTCCTAACTCTGCCCAAACCTAAGCCCCCTGCAAGGCCCCCCTTCCTAACACCACCCCACTGCGGGGTGGGCTCCGACACCGGACCCTGGGAGACCCCCGGCCACCAGTGCTGTCTCTGAAATGTCTCCAGCCCGCCCGTCCCTCTGACAGCCTCCAGGCCCCCGACCTGCTCTCTGCCCACACCAACCCCTGCCTGGGCGCCCCCACCATCTCTTGCTGCCCCGACACCCTCCCCTTAAACACCCCACCCGGCCCAGAGGGGCCCAGATGGGCCCAGAGGGGACGCTGGCGGCACACATGTCCACCCTCCTGCCACAGGGACCTGGTCCTGGGATTCCTGTGCCCCCACCGTGCCCCACCTGCTCCAAGGCGGAGCCCAGAGTCGTCACCGAGCTCGACTGGGACCTGTGGGTGGTTCACAAGGGCCCAGCTGGCTGTGAGCCCGTGTCCATGGGGACATGTTCCCTGCGCCAGGCCCAGCTGTATGAATTTCCTGGGGCAGCTGTAACAAAGGATCGTACACGAGGCGACGAAAGGGACAGATGTGACCTCTCTCAGTGGCGGAGACCGGAGGTCTGGATCCAGGGGTGGTCCAGGTGGGCTCCCTCCGGGGGTCCCGGGGACCCATCCCACGCCTCCCTGCCGGCTCCGGTGGTTCCAGCAACCCCTGCTGTTCCAGAGCCACGTGAGTCCCATCTCTGCCCCGCCGTCACCCAGCCCCCCCCCGGTGGACAACAAGTTCCTCTTCCCCTATGTGGACACAGGGTTCGGGGCCACCACCTGGCTCAGGACAGTCTCCTCCAGAGAGGGACTGGATCACAGAGCCCTTCTGTCCAGTGGGCTCACGTCCACAGGGCCTGGGGGTGGCCTTTGGACACACCGTTAGGGGGTCACGATTCAGCCGCCACCCCAGCGCTCGGAGAAGCCCGGCTGCCTGGGGCTTGAGCGCACGGCCGGGTAGGACAGGACAGCCGCTCACACGGGCCCTGGCCCCGGGCCAGAGAGGGGGCCCCGCTGACCCACAAGCCGGGCCGTCACTCCCGGCGGCTGACCCTGAAGGCTGGCGAGGGAAGTGAGCGAGCCACTGCGCCGGCCCCAGGGGGCATCGGGCCGACCATCTGGGCTCAGACACGGGCCTCAGGCCGGAGCCCAGCACAGCAACCTCATCCCATTACCTCAGCAACAAACAGGGCCCCCCGCACCCCTCCTGTCCCGAGGAATGCAGGCAGCAGCGAGCCCCCCCCCCCCGCAGGACAGCCACGGGGGCTTAGGATCCATCTGCAGGGGCCCAGCAGGGGCTCCAAGCAGCGGGCAGAGCTGGCAGCCCACCCACCAGCAGTGGCCTCATCCCCAGGGGCCAGGCCAGGGCTGGGACCTGGCTCCGTGGTGGCCAGAGGCTCCCCCAGGTCCAGGACCCCCGCCTGGCCTGGAAAGTTTGGTGAAGAAAAATCGCCCTGGAGGCCGTGAGCCTGGGCTGAGGTCCCTTCCCCTGCCCCCCCCCGCGGGAGACGCCCACCTGCCCAGCTCACACGGCAGCCCTGCCCCGGCCTCCGGGAGGCGCTGCCCGCCTCCATCCCCGGGAGAGGCCCCCGGCTCAGAGTCATGCGTGGCCTGAGTCCATCTGCGTGGCCCTGGGCCTGGCAGGAAGTCCTGTGCGGATTCACATTCCTTCAGTCCTCCCACCGGCCAGGACAGTGTTCAAAACCAGTCGGAGTGGCCCAAAAAGCAAGGGTGGAGAAGGCTGGTCACCCCACCCGACTGGCCCTGCCTGCCGCTGCCCCCACCGCCCGGTCAGCAGTGACGCTGCAAACCGTGCAGCCAGTGAAGAAGTGCAACTGCGTGGGGGTCTCTCCTCCGCGACCTTGGCGATGGCCCACCCGGCCTGCAGCCACGGTGTCACAGCCGAAGTCCCCACCAATCCGCTCTGGCGAGGGCCGCATCAGGAAGGCCTTTTTCCAGCACAGCCCAGTATTTCAGGTCACTCCAGTTGCCTACAAAACCTCACCCCGGCCGGCCACTCAGAGGGTTGGGGCGCCGCCCCCCTACAGCAGGTCGCCGGCTCGATCCCCGGTCGGGCACACAGAACAATCAACCAGCAGATGCGTCAATAAGAGGAAAACCAATGGAAGTTTCTCTCCCTTCCTCTCTCTCGCTCAAATCAATAAAATTTTTAAAGAGAAAGAAAGAAAACCCCTTCCAAAGCAGCCCAGTAAAGGAGGCCAAGCGCCCTCATTAAAACCTTGTCCTCAGGGGGCGGGGGGTCCGCCTCACCCACATCCACTGACCACACGGCTGTGGCACACGCCACTCTCTGCGCCTCCCGGCGGTGGCCCCTGCGTGGTGACTCGGGAGCTGCCCCTGACCAGACCTCACAGGGACACCTCGGGCTCTGTGCAGGTGAGGGGCTCTGGGAAAAGGTTCCCGGACAGCTGGGGGAGGGGGGCCAGCCTGCGGCGCTGTCCTCTCAGGCCCACTCCTCGCCAGGACAGGGGTCCCCGCCCCAAAGTCCGTCCGCTGATCCAGCCCTTCCCCCAGGGCCCCGGGCTGCAGGGCTGGGGTAACTCCTCCAGGGAAGCTCCGGAGGCCCATCTGAGCCCGGGGCACCGGCCGGAGCGCACGGGCCGCAGAGGGCTCTGCCCGGCAGTGGGCACCCCCGAGCCGGAGGCCAAGGGCAAGCTCCGTCCCTCCCTGCCCGGGCCGGGAGCCCCAGCTCAGCCGTGAGAGACAGACCCCCCCTTCTGTGCCTGCTGGGCCCTGCGGCCCCCACCCCTTGCCCTGCTGCAGCCCCGTCACCTCTGAGACCCTCACAGAGCTTGAGGACGAGGGTCTCCCTGGGTGGGACACTCGCGGTCCTCAGAGAGCAGGGCCTGGCGTTCCGATGTCGGATGGCGCACGTGTGACCCCCACAGTGAAAACAGGACACTGGGAAGGCACCCGAGCCCTGTCAGTCCCTTCGCCGATGGAGCCGCTGCTGTGTGCCCGGCGCTGTCCCAGGAGCTGCTGGGAGAGACCGTGGAAGAGACGAGGGCCCGCCCCCCCCCCCGACCCCTCACCTCCCGGAGGCCGACGGGGAACAAGCCCCGAGAAGGCCCTCGGTGGCCGGGTGGTGGCCACCCCCCAGGGCAGTGGACGCGGGGACACGCAGGGCAGAGAGGGGGGACGGAGCCTCCAGGAATCTGAGGGGGGCACTATTGTCTCCACGCGTGTGGCCGAGACAAAGGACCGTGCCTCAGAGACCGTGAATGTTCGAGTTACTAATTTTGATTTCTACCCACAATTGAAATCCAACACTGAGCGGACTCGCTCTTGTTATTTAACTGTACTGGTGCCCGTGGCTGATTAGAAAGACAAAGAGGCAGATAGGACTCAAATCTCTAGGAATGTCCCCCTGAGAAATCTTCACTACAACAGGGACAAGTCAGAACAATAGTGCCTAGATTGCTGTTAAATTAACACATAAAAGGACACGCTGCCCCCTCCCCGGGTAGAGGTGCAGGTGGCCTGACCTCAGGGAACGTCCCGCAGTCACCGAGAGTAGACACCGTGAGAGCAGAGGGTGGGGGTGGTGCCGGGCAAGAAGAACGTGAGCAGGAGGTGAGACGGGCCCAGGGACCCCGGTCTGGGAGCCAGGAGGCCATTCTGTGGGCCTGTGACCCTCGGGGGCTGCACCCCAGGATCCGAGCGAGACGCAGGTCAGAGCAGCTGCGGGGAGGAAGGCGCCCTGGCCGTGGCGCCCCCACCGCCGGCCACCTGGGCAGTGGGACAGGGTGGCCGGCGACGCTTCAGCAGCCCAGTGCCGTCTGGGAGGCAGGCACAGCTGACAACCCTTCCGTGCAAAGTACTCAAAACTGCACAAACAGCAGAAAGTGCTGGTCACCTTCCCGGTCACCACGGCCTCTGCCCAGGATGGGGCCTCAGGCGCCGCCCTCCCGTCCTCCCTCTGGTCAGGGTGGCCCTCCCTACCCTCAGACCTGAGCTCCCCAGTCCCCGCGAGCCCTACCCCCAGTCAGGCTGCGGCAGGTCTGGCCCCGGCCCCAAGTGCCGCCCTTGCCCAGCATGGCCTCCGCCTCCCGCACTGCCCACTGAGGGCAGCAGCGTCCAGGCAGCGGACACCCTGCCCCGAGGCCACCCCCCCCACGTGCCCTGCACCTCCCAGACCCGAGCCCCGTGAGGGCTGCGTTCATACCGGGCCCAGGGCCTGGCTGGCACCCAGCACACTTGGCGGTGCAGACCGGTGCGGACCTGCGGCTCCCTCAGGCCCCGGTGAAAACCGTCAACTCGCAGAAGCTGGGACTAGTATCGAACGTGTTGGCTCCCCGCCCCCCCCCCCCCCGGCTCCTTTCCTTCTCCCAAACCGTCTGTCTGCCTTTCTCCAGCAAAGCCCTGGCTCTCCCAAGCACCTCTCCCCCTCTACCCGCCCCCAGGCACGGACAGCCCCGCAGGCCCTCGGTCCAGCACCTGGAACCGGCTGTGGTGTGGGAGGCGAGCTCGGCCCGTGACCATGGACAGCAGGACGATATTTTGGATGGATCGGATCATTTTGGTTGGGTTGCAAGCTGTCCCCGGGCCCAGGCTCCCGACAGCTGCCACATCTGATTAAACCGTGATGCATTGAACCCGACTCGGCGGCGCCGGGCTGTTAGCGCGGGAGATGAGGAAGCCAGCGACCCGGAAAGGACGAGGCGCGGGCAGCTGCCCCTTCTCCACCGACTGCACTCCTCTGCAGCCGCGGTGGGGGGGGCTGCGTCTCCGTGGCTGCGGGGGCTCTGCTCAGGAGCAATCTGGAGGGAAAGGGCCGGGAGTCCGGCCTGCTCCCCCCCATCACCGTTCTGTCCCAAAGGGCCGCTTCGCTTTGGGCGCGTGGTCCCAGCCCCCAGCCCAGGGCTTCCAGGCTCAGCAGGGAGCGGCACCCACCTGCAGGACAGCCGTGCCACAGTCCCGCGCGTGCCCCACCGGGCCTCGCGTTGTCACATGGCGCGTCCCTGCGCAGTAACACGTCCCACTACTGGGAGATCGACCGTCTCATTCCTCTGTCAGCCCCCCCCTGCCCCGCGGAGACGTACTTCTTCCTCAAAGCAGCCTGTTTGGGGGTGATGGGGGCGGCATGGCGTGTGCCCCAGTGTCTGTGTGTGCACCCATGTGTGCAGGCGTGTGTGCGTGTGCACGCCAAAAGGTTGCGGGCTCGATCCCCAGTCAGGGCGTGCACAGAGGCAAACGTTCTCTCTCACATCCATGTTTCTTTCTCTCTCCCCCTCCCCCGCCCCACAATCGATCCACACGTCCTCGGGCGAAGATTAGAAAGCTCCAGAAGGCGAGTGTGGGCGAACCCGAGCTCTGAGAGGGGCGGGCGCTGCAGTCAGAGGCCGGAGCTCTCTCCTGCCCAAAACGCTGACCTCGAACCACCGCCGTCGGCCCTGGCCAGGCGCTCAGGCCCGGGCAGTCCCACCCCTCAAACCGGACGGCCTGTCCGGACCCCTTTCGGGTGAGCGCCTGAGAGCCACTGAGAGTCTGGCGCTCGGGGGACGGGTGAAGCTGCCACTCTGGCCGTGCTTCACGGGGCGGCGGGGGCAGCGGGGGTGGGGGGGGGCATCTCCTTCAGAACGAGACTCCACCACGCGGTCCCCGCACACCCAGGGTCGGCTCTGCGGTCACAGCGCGGGGACGCCAGAAGACCTCAGCCAGGACGGAGGCAAGGAAGTCGTCTCCGTGCAGGGTGTCATCCTCGGTGAGGACATGTGGGGACGAGAAAGCCCGTCACCTGGTGGTCGGCGTGGACAACAGAGAGCCCGCACCTTCGTCCACATCGCCTGTTCCGTCGGTGACCCGCCGCCAAGGTCGGGCTGGCCGGCTGGCAGGGACGCCACTGTGAGCGGCGCAGCCACGTGTCCACGGCTGGAGACCCTGGACGGAGGTGGTCACCCAGGACGAGGGGGCCAGGGCGGCTTCGTCACCCCAGACCCTCAGCCCTGGGGGCCTGCAGCGGCGGCCACGCCGGGTCAGGCAGGAAGCAGGGGAACCTCGGCCGGCGGCGCAGCCGAAGCCCCTCCGTGGTCCTCAGGGCCGGTCCCCTGGCGGGTCCCCCGTGGACACCTGGCTCTGTGCCCCCCGCTGTTGTGACAGGAGGTGAGGCCCCCGTCTCACTGAGTCTTCTCTTTACTGATTTTTTTCTTTCAAGCTTCAGAGGCAATGGTTTGTTTATTTTTAAATTTTCTTATTTTCCAGGAAATGTACCGAAAGCATGAGAATTTCCTCCGGGTGATGGTGGTGGCCTTCAAGTGATGTGTAAAATGTTCACTGGTACTAAGCCATCAACGTTTCTTTTTCCAATTGCTTTTTTAAATGTTTTCATTGCATCTTTTCCATTTCCACTTATCCCCCTTATACCTGGTCCACCTCCCCGGCCCCTCCCCCACACCCACCCTGCGGCCGGCTGTGTCCGTGAGTCCTTCTGCTTTCTCGCCCCCTCCCTCCGCCCCCAGCCCCACCCAGAGCCCTCCGCCTGCTCTCTGTCTACGGGTCTGCCTGTGCTGCCTGTTAGTTCAGTTTGTTCCATTTACTTCTTAATTGCCCTTTTAAATCAACATGCCGCACGGCCGACCACTTTGCAGGCAGTTCTGTGGATCTGAGCGGACAGGCCCGTGTGGGCCGCACCGAGGCCGGGCCCCCGAGAGTGAGACCCAGATGGAGCCGTCTGGACCGCAAGGAAGCCAGCGCCCACGGCGGCGTTTTCAGCTTCGGTGAAAGCCCCCGGTGGGGCGAGAAGCTGGCGGGCGTGGAGGGCTCCCCGGAGCTCCCCACCGCCTCCTGGACGCTCTGCCGGGACCCTAAAACGGCTTCGACACCAGCTCGGCAGCGGGGGCAAAGCGGCCCAACAAGGTTCTGAACAAGTGTCACTTCGTGCAGCAGAGGCTGGAGCCCCGGGTGCCCCGCTGGGTCCTCTTCGAAAGTGAGAGCCCGTCCTTTCCCACGGGACCCAGAGAGGCCACGAAACATCAGGGTGGAGAAGGGCGTTTGAGAAAGGATGTGAAAGGGATGCAGAGGGGGCAGCAATTAGTTTCCAGATCCCGGAAGTTGGGGAGAGTGAGGGGGGCGGCATTTTCAGGAGCAGGCGCTGATTCTGATGCAAACAAAGGTCACCCCTAGAGACCTGCGTCCTGTCCTGGCCAGAGGCTGAGAGCGCGCAGTCCAGCCAGAGGGCGAGAGGGAGGGACAGTCACAGGTCCTTAAACCCAGGCCTGCGCGGCGCCCGCCCCTCCGGGATCAGAGTGTCCCGCTACACCCAGGGTTCCAGAAGGCTCGACAAAGGTCCTCGCTGCTGCAGACCCAGTTTCGGGAGGCAGGGGACAGCCCGTCTGAAGGCCGGAAAACGGTTCTCATTTCCCACGTGGCCGGTGCCTGTCGCTGGCCGCAGGGGGGGTCAGCTGGATGGACGGTTTTCCAAGGCTCCTAAGGCCCGTAGGTAGATCCAGCGACCAAGAAACATCACCGGCCCCGCCGGCCAGCACTAAGTCAGCTGGGCACACTGGGGACACTCTCTGCGGCCTCGGGGTCCTGGGCTCCTCGTGCTCCCAGGGTCTTGGGGAGCCCCCACCCAGACCTGCCCTTTGGGGCCACGTCCCCTCTCCACACGGAAAGACAGGCAGGCCCCGGCACTCGGATCTCGGGTGCGGAGACTTCTCCTTCGGCCCCTAAAGTCCTGCTCTCCCTCTTTCCCGCCCTTCGGAGCCGCTGCCCAGGCCACCCTCCCGTGGACTGAGCCCAGAGGCCTCGCCTTCCGCAGAGCGGCGAACCAAGAGGCCGCACTCGCCGACCGGGTGACCAGGAGAACGGGGACTCCTGAGTTTTCACGATTTGAATGCATTTTCCTCCCAGCACCCGCCCCCCAGCCCATGGCTCTCAGCAGCCCCGAGCGTCCGATTTTTAAAAAGAGGAGGAACCTCCCCCAAGGGGTCGTCTCCGTAAAGGCTGTTTCCTCGTTCAGCACCTCGTGAGGACGGCGCACTCGCTCGAGGCTCCGAGAGCGGAGGGATGGTGCCCGCTGATGCCCAGAGCGCCCGGCTCCAGGCACGTCCCCGACTCTGGCTCCCGGAGAGAATCCGCTCGGGGTGTGGCCACCGCCGGCGTCTGCTGCGCCTTCACTGCCTGCGCGGGTTTCAAACCCGACTCGGCAGGATGTTCGATGTGAGCTCAGCAGGGGACACTTCTGCTGACGCCTCTGGAGGTGACGTTTGTCAAGCTGCCATCGGAAAGGTGACTCGTGGTTGCAGATGTGAGCAATCGGCAGGTGGTGGGGAGCCGGCAGCGGGTGTTCTCCCCGGGGTCCCCGGCAGGCACCCCAGGGGTCGAGGGCCAGGCAGGAGGGGTAACTGCCCATTCCCGGCCGGCAGGCGACCCCCCCCCCATACCTGCTGTGGGTTCCCTGCCTGGTGGGTCCTCAGGGCCCTGGAGTGACTTTGGCCCCTCGGCAGGCTTGGGGACGGTGGCGGAAGTGGGTCGCCCTCCTTTGGTGGGACGGCCCACCCAGTGGGTCTGACTGCCCAGAGGAGGGGTGTCGGGTGGCGTGGGGCGGGCGGGGCTGGTCCTCTAAAACCTGGTTGTTAAAACCAGCCGCCCGCTCTTCTCCCACCAGAAGGAGGGAAACCAGCCAGAACTGGGCACGGCTTCCAAGTGGGCATCTGCTGGAAGCACAGGGCCAGCACACTCAATTAGGGGCATTTCTGGAAGCCGCAAAAAATCCATCTCCTTTCATCACGGAAATAATGACATTTTCTGTACTCCTGCCCAAAGATGGGGGCGGTTCCAGAAGCACCCGTGGTCAGGTGGGAAGGCCCCGCCCCCGGGGGTCCCGGGGAGGCACTGGTGGGGGGCGGGCACGGGCTGGTGCCCACTGGCCAGGCCCTGAGGAGACAGCGGGTGCCCAGCCGGGATACCCTGGGCCCCTCACTCAGAGCCGCTCCGGCCTTCCCGCCACCGGTGCGGTGCTTTCTCTGTCCCAAGCAGACCCCCTCCCTGGTCCCTCCCTCGAGGACGGACCAGGACACTGCACACACATGCACACGCATGCACACGCACGCACAGGCTCACAGCACGGATACCCTGCAGCCATCTGTGACCAGCAGGACGGCTCCTCCGGGCCCCTCCCTCCAATTCGGAGAACGAGTTCAGAGCTGCCCCCCGCCCCCCAGGCCTGAGGGAGGCAGGGAGTGGACATGCTGGTCCCGTGGGTCTCCGGGGCCCTGCCGAGGCTCCACTGGGCTCAGGGGACATGCAGGCGGTGGCAGAGTGCCGGACCGGCCCAGGGCTGGGCCCTCGGACCAGGGCACCAGGGGAACCCGTGCGAGACCATGCTCCCAGCTCCCCCTCTGGAGCCCAAGGTCGGGCACCAGGAGGCAGATTCCGGAGGAGAAGCCCCTGGAGTCCCGCCGGAAGCAGGAGCACCTCCCCTTGGTGCGGCCGGACCCTGGTGCCCCCGCAGTCTCCCTTCCTGGGGACCAGCCCCCCCATCAGGCAGGCCTCCCAGGTCCCTCACCACAGCCCCTCTGTGGGAGCAGCCTCACCGGTCCATCCCGGGACCCTCCCTCCCTCCCGAAGCCCCACCTGGGGGACAGGACAGGCCGGCAGGTGCAGCCTCTCAACGCCCCTCCTCTCCTCCCACCAAAGCAGATTTTAATGACTTGGCTTTCAGGAGGGCGGCTCATTAGCGAGCACATCAAAGGGGAAATGGATTTCTGGGCAGAATACGGCAACAAAAGAACGAGCTCACACAGGTGGGCAGAAGGCACTTTTGAAAAGCCAGAGGGACGGCTTTGAGACGCTAATGCCAGCCAGGATCTTGGGGGTGGGCAGTGCTGCGCCCGCCACTCCTGCCCCTCCCCACTCAGCCGGGGTGGGGCCGAGGACCCAGGAGGGACCGCTCGCTCGCTGGACAGCGTCTGCCGGGCCCCAGGCTCGACCCGCACAGGCATCAGAGCCCCGGCCAGGACCTCAGGCCACGGAGGACGGTGAAGGCCAGTCCCACGGAGCCCTCACTGCCGAGCGGCCCCCCGGGGACAGCAGCCACTCCTGTCCCGCCTTTCCCACCCTCCCTGAGCTCTGCCCACGGGACCAATCGAGTCCCTTCCACACACTCGGACGCACGGACGCCAAGTGTCCACCGAGCTCTCGGACAGGAGCCACCCCCCAACTCGGGCGAGAGGTTTCGGGTTTTTTACTCTCTCACCAACAGCTCTGCTGTTCGCATCACCTTCCCTCCAGAAGAGGCGGCTGCAGCTAAAACACAAGAACTGGAAGTCAGCAGCCCCTCCCCTCGCCAACCCCTCTGCTGTGGCAGAGCCCACCTGCCCAGCTTGTCCCGAGGCCCTGGGGACCCCGCTGGGGGCCAGGGCAGCGAAGGCGGGTGCTGCGTCCGTCCGGACGCCCCGGGGACGATGTGTGGACAGGGGTGGGGTCCTGTTCCTCACCCGCCCTCAACCCGGGGGAGAAAGTCCCAGCCAATAGGACAAGAATAGGGTCCTCCTTCCCCCACACACAGCACAGGCGGGGTGGGAGCGACCCAGGAGACCAGGGAGACGGGTGCCAGCAGAGGGCCCAGGACACTCCCGCCTCGAGGAGGCCTGGGGGGGGTGAGACAAAAGCCCCCCTCAGCCATCTCACCCTGAAGGCTGGTCCAGGGCCCTGTCCTCTCTGCACCTCAGGGGGTCCCAGGACGGGGGGACTGTGGTCCTGGGTCTCTGGGGACCCCACGTCCACTGCGGACTTCACCCCACTCATCACAGGCGGCGACCGACTCCGTGTCTGTCTGTGGGGTGAGCGGGGTTCGGGGCGAGAGGAGGCACCTTTCAACACACACCTCAACCGCCCGAGGGACCGCAGAGGTTCTGGAGACTCCGCGGGAGACGGGGCTGGGGGCGTCCGCAGGGTTTCACGTCTCAGCCTGCGAGGTCCTAGCCGCGGGGACGCAGCCTGTGGTCAGGGCCTGGGGGCCAGGCCGGAGGATGCGAGGGGCCGCCTGGGGCCGCGAGGAGAGGGGGAGGCAGGGGCGCCTCCTCCCTCCGAGCCCCCGCCCCTGCTCCAGCCCTCCCCCAAGGGCAGGTGAGCGACCCCACCCCGAGCCCAGGGGAGGGGACCGTGGGTCCCTGGAGCTGGGCCTGCTGCAGGGTGGGGGGCAGCACAGATGCTGTTAACGAGGGGCCCCGTCCGCTGTGCCCGGGACTCTGGGGTAACCAATGGCCTGCCCCCGCCCTCCAAAGCCGCCCGATGGCCGGGAAGGGACGCGCGCCCCTTGTCAGGGCACTGTCGGCTCTGCCGGGCCTGCCCGGCAGCCGGGCCTGCGTGGTCTTCGCACCCTGGGAGCCGGAGTGACTTTCGGGCCCACCAAGGCCGCTCCCCGTCGTCAGCACGGGTCCCCCTGCCCACGACCACGCAGTGTGTGTTTGGGACGGGCGGGCAGTTCCCACATGCGGCCGTGTCCCCTGCTCTGGGGACCACCCGTCTCCATCGACTCACTTTCACTCTCACTTTGCACGGTTTGCGCTGCTCTTCCAGCCCAAGCAGATCGCAGGCTGCTGGTCAGGGACCCGGCTGCCCCCGCCTCTGCACCGTCCCGGCCGAGGGCCCCGGGCTCCCAGGACGCGGACCCGGGAGCGCCCTGCCCTCCTGGCCCCGCACACGGAGAGGCCTGAACAGGTGCTGAGGCCCAGGCCCTGGAGCGTCTGCAGGGGCCCGTGTGCGGCGCTGATGACCGTCTCCCTCCCGTGAAGTCAAATTCCTGCTCCGAGTGTGACCTACCGAGACCAGACGGCAGAGCCCGTGTGACAGTCACATGCTGCCCCTCGGGGCTGAGCTTGGCGTCCTGTGTGCTTCTCAGAAGAGGCTGAGCCACCGGCGGCATCCAGCCAAGACCAGGGGAAAGGAAGCCACAGTGTGACATTGTCACCGTCGGCAAATGGACGCCTACCCGCTCGGGTGGGTGCTGCCCTGGCCCTGGCCACCGTGACAGTCACATCACAGAGAGTGTCCGCCCTCGTGACACCGTGAGGATAAGTCCCGCCTGTCGGCCCTGCAGGGCCCCCCGCCCGGCCCTGTGACGGGTCCAGGCCCAGAGATGCCGACGGGGCTCCGTGCCGAGTTCACGTTGGACACCAGTGGCCTGCAGCCACCTGGAGACCTGGGGCCCGGGGAGCAGACGCCCTGTGTTCCCCAGAGTTGCCGAAGCCACCAGTCTGCGCTCCGTCCCAGGGGCGGGTCACTTCCCCAGAACCATCTGTGGGGCCCTGAGGGTGGCTCTGGGGTCAGCCAGCTCAGAGGCCTTGCTTATCACTGGGACAGCGAGTCCTGCAGGGTGGCGCCGCAGGCAGGGCTCTGGGGTTCAGACACGGGGGCGGTTGCCCCTGCGGCCCTCTCCACGTCCCCCTCGGATGGCGAGGAGCTGGGTTGGGGGGCTTCCTTCCTTAGTCCCACCGCCCCCCATGCAACCTGGTGACTCAGTCCTGCCACCGCCCACCGCCCAGGGAGGCGCGCAGGGAAAGCTGTCCCAGAGCCCACCCACCGGCCACACTGCTCCTCCCAGGCCCCTTCACGTGGGAGTCCGTGGGGCCGACCTGCTGGCCACCGCCGGTCTGCACCCGGCCCCCTCTGCCCTATGTCCTGTGTGCCACTCAGGCCTCCGGCAGCAGTGAGGGCCAGGACCCGTTAGTCCACCTCGAGGGCAGGTCCGTTCTGGGTACGCGTGGCCTCCGCTGTCCAGGCCTGGACGGGCCTTGTCGTCCAGGCTCCTGAGCCACCGCCCCCTTCTCCTCAGTCCCGAGACGCTTCTCAGAACAGCCTGGGCCGTGGGACAAGTCCCAGAGTGTCCCTCACGACTCAGTCGCACCCGGTCAGCTCTACAACCAGGGCAGTGGAAGGTTATTTGGGAAATCCTCACGTGTTTGGAAACTGCGTGACATGCTTCTAAATAACCCACGAGTCAAAGAAGAGTATTTTCAATGAATGAAAATAAAAATACAATATTTTAAAATTCATGGGATGGAGCTAGAGTTTCCCAAAAAGGACCATTCATAGCACGAAACACTTGCAAACCCTGCAAATCCATGACCTTGGCTTTCACCTTAAGAAACCAGGGAAAGCCCTGGCTGGTGTGGCTCAGTGGATTGAGCGCAGGCCTGGGAACCAAAGGGCCACTGGTTCAATTCCCAGTCAGGGCACATGCCTGGGTTGTGGGCCGGGTCCCCAGTAGGGGGCGCATGAGAGGCAACACACATGGATGTTTCTCTCCCTCTCTTTTTCCCCTCCCTTCTCTCTCTAAAAATAAATAAATAAATTCTTTTTAAAAAAAGTAGGCTAAGGGACATGCATGTTGAATTAAAAGTACACAGCAGGAAAGTATGAAGATCAGAGAGGAAATCATAGAAATAGAGAACGAAAAGGAGGAAAAAAATGATAAAACCAGTAGCTGGCTTTGACTTTGGAAAGATTTCTCAGATGTGACATCAAAACCGACACCCTCCGTTCTCCGAAAACCTTGGCTCACGCTGGCCCACCACCCAGGAGAGAGAGTGGTTTTCAAGACTCTGAGCCCCGTGCCTGGGGCTCCGGGGCCGGCCTGGTGCAGACAGACGCTCAGCCAGGGTGGGCCTCGCTGTGGCCGCCCACTACCCTCCCTGCTGCGCCGGCTGGTCCTCACGCCGGCTCGGGCCCAGCGGGCGTGGACAGGGGCGGCTGAGTGCCCACGGGTGTCCTGGGTGGGCAGGAGGGGCCACTGGGTCACCTTTCCCAGGCAGTTCGGCCGCCCCCCCGTCGTGATTTGCGAGAGGCTCCACAGTTGCGGGCACGCCTGTTTGCTCCCTGTCCTGAAGGACGAGAGCAGAGGGTGGACTGATGTGAGTCCATTACAACGTCCCCAAGCTGCGAGACGTCACCGCGCCCTGAGAATCAGGCCCCAGCTCTGCGCAGAAGCTGGTCTGAACCTGCTCCTCGAACTCCACCAGGCCCCGCAGACAGGCGTCCCGGTCACCCTACGTCCCCAGGACACTTGGTCCTTCTGTTGCTGCAGCCGTGGCCACAGCCCTGAGGGGACTGAGCGTCCTCCTCCCCGCTCCGTCTGCGCTGGTCTCCTTGGAACCGGACGCTTCTCTGGCCTTGAGAGACATGAGGTGGCCCCTCGGGGACAGCGGAGGAGAGACACACGCCCCACTCTGGGCAGACTCCGGGCGAAGCCCTGCGCTCCCCTCCCCCACCTGCTCTGCTGCACCAGGGACCTGGCGTGAAGGACATGGGCCCTTGTCCCGTGGAGGCCCAAGAAGCCCCCAGGCCGGAGAAGAGGTGGCCACCTGGAGCTTGGGGGCCTCGGGGTCCTGCAGCTGCACACGGCTGGGACCAGGAAGGTGGTGAGGCCCGAGAGGAAGAAGAGGCCAGGTCAGGGGAGAGGGGTCACCCGTGGGCCACCCATGGGGACTCGTGACCAGCCCTAGGCAGGGCCAGGGCTCCTGGTGGACGCCAGCATGGTCTGGGTGCGAGGTGGACGCACTGACGGGTCACACACACACACAGGCACATGCATGTGTATGTGCTGCCACATAAACACGCATGTGTGTACTTAAATTCTGGTGTGTGCACATGCATGCCGATGTGCTGTGCACATGTGCGTGCACATGCTCATACACGCATGTGTGTGGACACAAGCTACATGTGCATGTGTGTCCCCACCAGGACGCGGCAGCACACACGTGTGCGCTCAGACTGCAGCCTCGGGCACTGGGAGGCCCTGGGCCACAGAGCCACCTGACTGGCCGCCCCCCAACCCCCAGGCCCCTCCAGCCCCTGGCCCCACGCGGGGACACCATGAACTGCAGGGAGTGGGAGGGGACAGCCCCCGAGCTGCAAGTGCCCTGGTCACAGGCGTCTGGTCCTGACTCCTCCCGGGAGCCAGCGTGGTCAGCATCGCACCTGGGCCACAGCGCGCCGGGCCGGCCCCAACCAGGCGGGCGGTTTGACCGGGAGACAGAACAGCGCCGCGGCGACTGGAGGCGTAATTTAGGGAAATGGGACGCAGTGGGATGCGCTGTCGCGGGCCCGGGGGCCCCTGGAAGAGCCCGGGTGACGCCAGCTGCGATTTCAGGGTGTCCACGCTGTTCGCTGGCTCCCGGCACCCAGTCTGAACTGACCATGGTGCAGGGAAAACACGGCTTCTGTTTTGATGGCCTTTTCGATGAAACTGTTCTGAAGAGCCTACATTTCTTCCGAATTCCCCGCCCCATAAGCACACAGAAGGAACCTTGCTGATTCCCGCCCCTCGGCCCCCCCCCCTTTTCCCTTTTCCTCCCTGTGAACTTTCTGTGACCAGCCCGACCCGGCTGCCCTCTGCCAGCCACGCCCAGCGGCAGGCGTGCGGGGAGCTGGGGCTTGTCACGAACACCCGAGCTCCGCGGCTCTGAACCACACGCGTGCACACGGGAGTCGGGTCGGCCGGGGTTTGGGTCTCAGCTGGGCTCGGTCAGCATCTGCGGTCGGTGGGGTTGGGACCCCCAGTCCTGCGGCCCTCGCTGGGCGGCCTCCGTGCTGGGGGGTGGCTGGTCTAGGACCGTCTGGACCAGGGCGGCCGGACCCCTCTGCTGTGTCCTCCTCCGCAGGGTCTGGGACCACAGGCCTGTCCTCGGAACTGGGCCCCGTCCCTACACGAGTCTGCCGGCCAGAGCAGGTCACCAGTGTGGTCCAGATGAAAGAGTGGGGGGGAGGCCATCGCTTTTGGGGGGGCTGGGAAGTGAGGGCACAGAGGGCATGGATCTGGGACACCTTTCCCTGGGGTCACCGACACCACCGTCCCCTCAGCATGTGGCTCCGACGACCCCTGGCCAACACGCCCTGGCCCAGGTCTGATGAGACCTACGGGGCCAGGGGACCACCCGCCCAGCCGGCCGGCCCAAGGCAACTCCGGGGCTGGCGGAGGAAGCCCGGTGCCTCGGGCAGCGTCTGTCCAGAGGCACCACTTGTGAAGACAAATGTCCCATTTCCACAAGGTGAGGGCCCTCGGCCTTTAACCAACTGATCCACAGACACCTCCCCACAGAGGACATACCACATGCGATGTCGGTCTGTCCAGTGACGTCCTTCCAGGCCGTGGCCAGAGAACCGAGTGTCAGTGTGCAGAGAATAAGTAACTCCCCACTGCTGACAGGTGAGCCCGCCTCCCCAGCGCCCGGCCCTCCCAGCGCCCACTCTCCCCACGCCCACCCCTCCCCGGAGCCGCGCTCCCCGGCTGGCCCAGGGGGCAGACTCTTCCCCAGAGGGGCGCTTCGCGGGGACCTGTGCTCAATTAACCCACAAGGCTTATTTCGGCTCCACAGTTGAGGGCTTTTATGCTAAATGTCAACAAACGTGTTTAATTTGTGTGTTTAACCCTGGGCTTCAAAACAAAAGCAGGAAGAAAACATTTTAATGAGAAAGCCGCAGGGAGACAGGTGTTTCCCGGGACAGAACGGGCAGACATGCTCGCCGTCCTCCGGCCTGGAGACCAGGCCGACGGCGGGAGGTGGGCCGGGTGGGCCGTGGGAGGGGTTCCCGCCGGCCCGCCTCCGCCTCCAGCCCTCGCCGGGCAGGCCAGGTACCCTGAGCGAGACACGGCGCTGGACCGGCGGCCCTGTGTCCGGGCAGCAGGCAGAGGCGGGCACTCCCTCTGAGAAGAGGTGGCCGTGCAGACCCAGGGCACGTACCCGGGAAGGGCACAGACGACCAGCTGTGGAGTGAGTGGAAGACAAGGACTGGGGCACGGACACTGAGCCCCGAGTGAGGCCGCGGTGGCTGGTCCGGCTCTTGAGTCCCTGAGGTGACACGCAGGGTCGGCTGCGAGCCGGGGTGACGGTGCGGCCTGTCCCAGCCCAGGTCTGAGCCCCAGCTCAGAGCCAGGCACAGACGATGAGCGGCCCCTCACCCAGCCTTCCTGGCCCATGCAGCCTGGGGGGGGCTGCGTGAGCCCCCACACGCCAGTGTCCTCTGCTTCACTGGGTCTTCCCGTGTAAACGCCGCCCCGCCCAGAAGCACAGACACGCCCAGAAAGCGGGTTTAACCCCATATCTGGCCGACACAGAAAACTGCCCATCCCACAGCAGGCGCACAGCCCAGGGCTCCACCTGACACTCACAGAGTGTCCCCACTGTGTGCACCCACCACGTGTCCCCACTGTGTGCACCCAGCGGGCTGCGGCTGACGCCACGGGCTGTCCACATGCGGCCTCCTGGCTTTGCGTCCACTCCTGACAGGTCAGGTGGGGGTCCCGAGGCCGGGCCACCCAGGGGGGAAGGGAGGGAGAGTGGGCTCGGCTCTCGGGTGAGGAAGATGGAGGATGAAGGTGCAGGAGGCGCCCGCTGCACCGACCCAGCATAACGAGGCCTTGGAAAGGGTCCTCCAGGGCCGGCTGCGGCCGACCACGGGCACCTCTCACGTGGCGCCTGCAGGGGCAGGCGGTCACCCTCTGCCCAGTTAAAGGGGTTTCCTCGGGGTTTATCCTGCAAATGGAAGTTTCATCAGGGAGAGAGCTTAAAATTCCATCTGTTTGTGAACCCTCCTCCCACGTTCGCACTGAACAAGTGACACAGACACCATCAGTTTACCTGCTGGTTTTGAATGTCCTGTGATACCCGCTCTATTTTATCCCCGTCTGGGCCAGTCACCCCCTGAGGCCTGGGGCCCACCGCACACCCCCACAGGGCAGCACACGTGAGTCCCAGGGACGTGCTGAGGGAGGCGGAGGGTCCCAGGGGAGCGGCCACACTCCGGGGACCCACGGGAGGAGTGTGGAGGTGGTTCCACGGGCAGAGATGGGGACGGTGGGGGGCTCGCATGGCCCCCACAGTCCCCGGTTCTCGGGGGCCGAGGGGCCAGGCCCTGTCCACAGGGCGACGGGACTCCGCTGTCTCCGCCCACTGCGCAGGGTGGCGGCGGACTAGACAGAGGGGCCGGCCGGGTGCGCAGCTGGAGCTCCGACCTTGTCAGAGAAGGACCACAGGCTGAGGGGCCACTGATGTCCTTGAGAGGGACGGCCACCTCCGGTCCGGTGAGCAGAGGAAGAAGCCGACTGGGCCGGGCGGCCTCGCTGGCTTCCGCTGCTCCGAGAAAGGCAGGCGCTGTCTTCGGGAGCACAGAGCTGCCGGAGCGAGCGCCCCATCCGCCGTGTGAGTCCTTGACCTGGCAGGTCCACCCTGGTCGGACCGCGAGAGGCACGGGGCCGCTGTCCAGTGGGCGGACTTCCCTGGGCCTGGGGCCACGGCGTTTGCCCCCGAAGCCACGCTTGCCAGCCGTCAGGCCTGCCCTGCTGGAGGGCCCGTTGCTGCCACCGCCGCCGGGACCCGCTGGCAGCTGTGTGTCTGTGTCTGCTGGCAGCTTCCGCCGAGCGCGGTTATTTATACCCCAAGCGGAAATACACAGAAATGTGCAGCGATTTTTACTTTCTTTCACAAAACACAGGATGAGGCCGAGTGGAGTCGGCTTCCAAAGGCTCACAGATCTCAGACCTGGAAACCGCGGTTCGCCTTCAGCTGCAAATGCCATTCGGAGGAAATCATGTTTTGTAAAAAGAAGCTGCGTGTTGACAAATGTCTTCACCTCAAATTTGGGAGGGATGTCACAGCTCTCAGAGTCCATGTCCCACTGGGGGGGCCTTGTGTCCCCCTCACGGGACCCACAGAGGGCAGGGGCCACACGGTAGGTCATCGGACCCCTGTCCCCACACGAGGGCCCTTCCCCCGGAGGAGCCCAGAGTCTGTGCCAAGCAGTTCCAGCGTTTTCTGGATCCCAAAGGCAGGACCCGGGGGGGGGGGGGGACCCAGGTGGGCGTGAACTGGCCCCCCACGGCCCCCACCAAACCGGCTCCCCAGTCTCACTCCCGGCTCCCCACTCACCCCCCGGCCCCTCGGACGTGCTATCAGGCCTCCGTGGCCCTTGCTTCTGGCCTCCAAGGCTGGTGCCCACCCCTCTCCCTTCCGCCCGTCGGAAGCGGAAGGCCCGAGTCCCCACTCAGCAGCCTCCAGCCCCCAAGGCCGGGTCCACCACATCGGACGGGGATGGGCCCGACTCACACCCCCTTTCCTTGCTCCGTCTGGGAGGAGTCACTGTGGGCTTTCGTACAAGAGAAAGCTGCCCAGCGAGGGGACCCGAATCCCCTCCTGCCCCAGACCCTCGCTGTGTGACCCTGAGTAAGTCACTCGACCTCTCTGGGCCTCAGTGTCCATGCCCATAAAATGGTCGTGAGAGCAGCACTTGTGTGAACAGAAGAGATACATGGGAACGGACTTGCCCAGTGTCCGGGACACAGAAGCCCTTTGTAACATGGAGGATGGTGGCTGGCTGAGTGGACAGATGGTAGATGAATAGATGGACAGACAGACCCCCCTCCTAGCTCAGCCAGTCCCTCACGGCATCCACCCTCGGGCCCCACCTGGCCCCACCAGGTTCCCAGGTGCACCGTCTGGGCCGGACAACAGTGGAAGTCCCATGTGGTTGTAGCAGCCCCAGGGAGCTGCCCCCCCGAAAGGCTGGGCAGGGGCGGTAGGGTCCCCCAGGAGCCCCCAAAGGCCTCCACACACCGGAAATCCGGAGACCCCCAATCATTCTCTGCTTGACCTGAGCTGGGCCTGCGTTCGTCCTGGGCCTGGGGGAGGCCGGTCGAGACCCTCGTGGAGAAGGAGGGAGAGAGAGCAGGGCCGACACACCTGGTGCCTGTGACTGGCGGCACGAGTCAGCCAGGCGGTGACTCCCACCTTCTGTCCTTCTGTCTTTAAAACTGCAGCTGGTACTTAGCAGAGAATTCTAACTTAAAAAACAAAAAAACAAAAACAAGACTAGTAAGATACTTAATCATTTCCCAACTAGTTACAAATGTGGCCATACCTGGAGATGCGACTCCGCACAAACAACAGCTCACGCAGGCGCCGAGGGCCGCGGGACGGCCAGTGCCTGAGGCCCAGGCGCTGACCCCCCTCCGACCCTGGCAGCACCATCCGGCCTTTGGAGAAGCAGGGAGGAGGGTTCTAAAGTCCCCACCTTCTCGTCACCGCTTGTCATCGTCTGTCCTTCAGGTCGCAGCCGTCCCAGTGGGTACTCAGTGGCATCTCCCTGCGGTTCTGACCTGCGCTCCCCAGTGACTGAGATTGAAGTGTCTCTTCTTGTGCTGATTGGCCACTTTAGACCTTCCTTGGAGAAATGTCCTGCCCACTTTTTTCTATCCTCACTCAAGGGCGTTGTTTGCTTTGCTTCTGCGGAGGCGGGAGGGGGACAGGCCGGGAGGGGGACAGGCCAGGAGGGGGAAGCGTCCATCGGCTGCCTCCCGTGCACACCTGGACCAGGGGTCGAAACCGCAACCCAGGTCTGCGCCGTGACTGGGAATTGAACCTGCGACCTTCCGGTTTCGGGACGACGCTCCAGCCAGCTGAGCCGCACCAGCAGGGCTCTTGCTTGCTTTTTAATTAATTTATCATTTCATTATTGAGTTGTGATACCACCTATGTGATTCTTACAAAGTCTACATACAAGTCATTGGCCGACACGCGATCTGCAACCACCTTCTCCTGTTCTCTGGCTTTTCCTCTCCGCTTCCTGGTAGTGCCCCTGGATGCACAGTGTTTTCTATTTTAATAAAGTCTAAACCGTTTCCCCTGTTGCCTCTGCTTTTGGTGGCAGAGCCAGGAAGCCCCTGCCTCGCCCAAGGCCGTGGAGACCCCCGTCTCCTCTGCGAGTCTTGTTCCTTTGGCTCTCGCGGTTGGGCCCGCACCCATTCGGCTCCGAGTTTGTGTTTGGTGTGAGGCAGGGACCCAAATTACTCTTGCCCATGTGTTCCGCAGGTGTCCCGGCATCCTTAGTTGAAAACACTATTCTTTCCCCGTTACGAGTGGGCTGGACACCCCTCTGGTGTCACAAAGGACATCGGGCCCCCCACCCGGGAGCTTGTCCTGGGCCCGCGCCCACCCCCACCCAGGAGGGCCGGCTCCTCCGTGTCCCTCCAGCGCCCAGGGGCCTCAGGACCACCTCGGAGCCCCAGGACCGCAGCCGGGCTCTCGGGGAAGGTGGACGACAGGCAGCTTGTCGAGTCCCGCTTTTCTCCGAGGGGCAGAGCCTTGCCTCCGTGCGCAGTGGTTTTGTTCCGATGCCCAAGGACACACAAGGGGCTGAGTGTCTATCGTCTCAGCCACCGCACTGCGCCCCCCTCAGAGCCCCCCGATCCCCGCAGCCCTGTCTGGCCCAGCCCCCGCCCCACGCCAGCTTCCGGTGCCCTCCCCAGGTTCTGTGCCCCAGGGGGTGGCTGGACTGTGGTGGGGACCCCACCAGCGAGGGCCTGCCCTGGGGGCCGCTGCAGAGAGAGGATGAAGGTGGACCAGCCCTGAACTGTGATCCCCCAGGATGCAGGGCGTGGGGCCCGGCGGGGGGGCCCTGGGGAGCTGGGGCCCACGGAGCAAACGCCCACGGAGCCCGTGAGGCGGAGGAGATGCCCCCCAACCTGCCCCGAGCACCTGCCGCCCACGTCCTGCCCTTTGCCGAACTGCTAGCTCGTGATGGGCACCACTTCAAAGTCCAAGGGCATGTCTCCATTCTGCCCAAAGTTACTGTTTAAACTTTTCCAGCTAAATATTTTATGCTTTTCTCCCAAACTTCGGACTCCCAGAAATCAGGGTCTGAGGTTGAGCACCGTGGCAGGACCACGGCCAGCAAAGAGCACGCCTGCCATCTGGTGGCCGTCTGGGGAGGCTGCAGCAGTCGGGAGCAGGGATGAGAGCAGGGGGTGCAGCCACCCGCAGACGGGCTCTCCTGCCAGCCGGGCTCTCCTGCCAGCCGGGCCAGCTCCGCAGGGAAGACCCACAACCCACCTCATTCCCCCGAGGGGCCTGGGGTCCCAGCTGGCTGCCCAGCCACCCTTGGCCTCTCTCAGCTGTCCCCTAGGGATAGGACCCCCAGGCTCAGGGACTGGGTATGCAGAGGGGCCCTGGGGGGGCTGGGGAGTACCCAGGCCTGGCTGCCTGGGAGACCCCAGCAAAGGGGCTGGAACCACAAGCCGCTCAGCCTTCTCTGAATGCCCTGGGTCCCAGCGAGGCCCGAGTACAGGACGAGGGGAGGGGTGCTCCTTCCCTCCCCGGACCCAGGGGAGGCTGTCACCCCTGAGGGGCCCTGTAGGAAAGCCGACCTGGTGACCCCTGTTCAGGTGACATCAGGTCAGGCCAAGCTGCAGGGACAGAAGGCGGGGGGCTGGAGGGTCTCCAGGCAGAGAGCCGCCCACTTGAGAACCCCATCTTCCCTGCAGAAGTTACCCTGACTTTCTTCTCCTTTGTTTAAATTAGCTACTTCACATAAATTCATGATCCTGAATAACTTTTGATGTCTTTTCTTGCTTTTTTTTGTCCTTTCTTTTCTTGCTTTTAAACAAAATTTGTTCTCACTAATAAAAACTGCTGCATGTGCCTTGCAAGGAAAAAAAAATCCTCCTTAAATAGACCTGGAGCAATGCTGCGGTTGTTCTGGCAAAACCCACCTTGGATGGTGATGGGCCGAAGGCCCAGACCCTCTCAGACCACCGGGGGCATGGCCCACAGGCCAGACCCGGCACCCAGCAGGTGAGGGGTGGGCGTCTGCAGGGGCAGCTGGCTGCGGGGCAGGCGGCGGCCTCGGGCCGTCCCTGCCAGTCCTGGGCTGTCCTGGAGCAGAAGGGCGCAGAGGGCCTGACCAGCCGGCCGAAGCATCGAGACGGAACAGGAATCCTCCGGCGGTGACGCAGACCGGCGGAGGCCCCCGGGGGACAGGGACCCTCCAGTCCCCAAAGGGTGGGGGCCAGAGAGGGAGGAGGAAGCCCCTGCCACCCCCACCCAGCCAGGCCCAGACATCCCACAAGGCCCACGCTGCGGCGGGCTCTGGGCAGCAGCGCCCGCGGGTGCTGAGCCCTGTGGCCCCCAGGCCCCTTGAAAATGACTGAAGGCCGAGATTCCAGTCTTCACAGACATCCTGGCATGTGGTTACTGACCTGTGATCGCTGGCAGTAATTGAGAAATTAAAATCACTACTTGTTACGAAGCGGGAAGTGAACCACTAATTGGGTTTTAATTTATAATTGAGTCAGATGCATTTTTTTTTAAAATCCCTTCAGAGCGTTTTCCCAGGAACATGCAGGTGGCGAGCCACAGGGAAGGCATCCCGTGTCCCCTGAGACGCGCATCCAGGGCCACCTGCCGACGCTGTGCCCGGTGACTGGGCAGGGTCGGCGGAGTGAACTTGAAGAGAAGTGGATTTCACCGGGCCTGGGAGATTGACATCCAAAAATGAAATGCAGACCCAGAAAGAGTCGGAAGCTGAGTCTTACCAGCCTGTCTAAAGCTGAGCCCCGCGCACCCCAGCCTCGATCCTGACTGGGGGCGGTGAACTTGGGGGTCAAGGGAGGGACGACTGGAGCCCCAGGGGGGACCCATCCTAAAGCTGCTGCCCCTGAGGTTGTGCCCAAGTCCTCCTGCCTCCCCACTGGGTCAGCGTGCCCACGCCTACCGGGCAAGAGCAAACCTCATCACCAAGGGGCGGGAGCTCCGTGGGGGAAGCACACAGGATGCCCGTGCTCACTCCGACACTCGGCCGGGTGGGCTTCACCCAGAACAAGAGCCAAGGCCCCACCCCCGGAGACGTGGTGGCCTCTGTGCCTGGGGAGGCCACCAGCAGGCCTCTGTGCACCACGGGAGCCCCAGCGTGGGGAGCACCCTGCCCACCCTGGCCGCCCCAAGAAGGGGCCGTGCTGCTGACCGCCCGGGGCGGGGGGCAGCCCCAGACCACCCCCTCAGGGGGGTGGGAAGCCATGCCCACCCCGATGGTTCTCCTCGCTGCGTGGAAACGACTGAGCTTGCAGATGTGGGGGTTCGCGCTTCTCGTGGCCCCGGGGGAACTGGGGGCCATCACTTCTTCCAACAGCAGAAAACACCAAGTGACGAAAAGGAGACGAAGCTGCTAGGGGTCTCTGACGCTTCTGGTGGGGACAGACCAGCCTTTGTCACAAACTCGAACACACGCGTGCCCTGCCCTGGGTCCTGGCCCCAGAGAAGTGAGAACATGGTCCACCGCTAGCGGTCAGTACGCAGGCGGGCAAAACTGGAGACGGCCCCAAGCCAGGGGGTGGGTGCAGGGGGGCGCCCCGTCCTCTCGGCCTCTGGGTGCGACGGGTTTTGGCGCTGACCACCGAAGGCTGAGCCGGCCTCTCGGGCCGGGACGGACCCCGCTTGGCCCGGTCCCCGCGCACCCGCCGTGCCCAGCTGGGTCTGCGTTGCCGACGTTTGTTGAGGGTTCTGGCTTCTGCGGCCTCGGCCTCGGGGAAGGCCGTCCTGGGACGCTCTCCGCGGACGCCTCTGTCTGGGTGCGAGGGGGGTGCGGGTCCCTCCGCTCCCGCTTCCCGGAGCGGGTTGTGCAGGATCAGCTTGACTCCTCCTCGAATCTCTGGTCGAGCCGTCTGGGCCGGTCTCTCTGTTTTGCAGTGTCATCGATTATCGATCCAATGTCTTACACACACCCAGACCTAATCAGGTCATTTATCTGTCCTCGCATGACTCTGGGAGGTGTGGCTCTCAAGAAGCTGGCCCACTTTAATTTTCAAATCTGTGGCGTAGTTTATGACGTTCCTTCGCTGTCCTTTCACTGTCCACGAGGTCTGTAGTGATGGCCCGTCCTCCCACTGTTGATGACTCCTGTCCTCCTGTCCCCTCGCTCCTTTTCTTATCAGCCTGGCCAGGGGCTCGTCAATTTCATTGAGCTTTTCAAAGATCAATAGCTATTACTCCTATTGATTTTCTCTACTGTTTTCCTGTTTCCAGCTTCATAAACTTCTGCTGTTTTTTATTATTTTTCTCCTGCTTGCTGTGAATTTAATTTGCTCTTCTTTTTCTAGTTTCCTGAGATGAGACCTTGACGATCGATCCTAATCTTTCTTTTCTAATATACGCATTCTTCTCTAAATTCCCTGTAAACACGCTTCTGCTATATCCCACCAGTTCTGCTCGCTTGGAGGTCTGTTTTTGCTTAGTTTGAAAGGTTTTTTGACCCCACTCGAGACTTCTCTTTGACCTCTGTGTTGCTTGCTCTCCAAATATTTGGGGATGTTCTGGCCGTCTTCCTCTTTGTAGATTGTTGTTTTAAATGCATTAAGGAGCATTTACGGGCGGACTGCGTGGGCCGCCCTTGTGGGTGGAGCCGTCTGGCGGTGACCCTCCCGCCCGGCTGGGTGAGGGTGCTGCTGGGTTCGACCTGTCCTCAGTGTTCCCTGCTGGGCCGGTGGTCACTAACAGAAGGTGCTGCGGCCTCCAGCCCTGACAGAGGGCGGGCCGCCTCTCCTGGCGGGATGTCAGGGTTCACCCCGCAGACTGGGCCATGCTCTGTTGTGAGACAGAGCGGCATCTGCCAGGAGGAGGGGAGGGCACTGCAGGGTGGGGCTGCTCAGGCGGGGGGCCAGGTGGAGCGGTTTGGCAAACCTCCCCTCCCCGGGGTGCCCGGGGAGCCAGGGCTGTGCGGCTCGGACCCCCGGGGGGTGAGACACCTAAAGCGGTGAAGCAGACATGCCGGGGTGGCCCCATGACCCACACCCCAGCGTCCACGCCTGTTCGTGGCCCCTCCCACAAGCGTGGTCAGGAACCGTGACTGGCTCGTGACCAAGAGAACAGGGAAAGAGAGGTGCACAAGGCTGGTCACAGACACTGTGAGCCCACCTGCCCAGTCGTGGAGGGAGCGTCCAGCAGCCGGGGCGGGCGGCACTCGGCCGGGGAGCACCGCACCCTGCACCGGAGGCAGCCTGGCCAGGAGCCGACGCCGCAGTCCCACAGCCACAGGAGCTGAGCTGCGCCAACAACCTGAGCGTGGCGGCCAGCCCTCCGCCAGCCAAGCTCCCCGTGAGACCACCGCCGCCCAGCTGCCTCCGCGACGGCAGCCACCTGCACCCTGGGCCCAGGCCCAGCCAGCGAGCTGGACCCCCACCCAGCGGGCCGGACCCCCGCCCACAGGCAGCGGGGACAGCACCCGAGTGTGCCTGACGGGCTGCCTTTGGGCGTTTTGTTCCACAGCAAAAAGCCACCAGCTGCAGGTCGCGCTGTGGCCTCGGGGAATCTCTGTGGCCGAGCCAAGAGAAGACAGCCCGTGGGCCTGGGACAGCCGGCTCAGCACCCACAGAGCAAGGGCCGCTGCACTTGGGGCTGCCCCTGAGCTCCCAGGGGGGAAGGTGGGGCGCAGAGGGTCGGGACCCCCCCCCCCGAGGATGGAGGGCGGCGGGGACAGTGGGCGTCTCACGAGGCTGCGGACAGCCCCCCAGGGCCACTTCCCAGGGAGGTGCTGCCGGCAAATGCCATCTATACGTGATTTAATTAAGAAATAGCGACGATGAAACCAAGAATGGCGTTGCGTCTGGAGGCAGCTCCGAACGTAAGCAGAGCCCGCCCATCACTCGGAGGCGAGGTGTCAACCCATCAGGACGCACGTTGTTTGGGGAGAACTACCACATTTTCCAAATGCCTTCGAACTTTTATTTTCTTTCCACGGTCTCCACGTTTCTCTAGGCCCGATGCTGATTAGTTCCAGCTAAATATGCCTTTTCTCATCAAAAGAAAAGATGATGCGTTTCATTTCCAATTAACTCGCAGGAACCTGTCAGGAGTGATCCAGCTGGAGCTCATCACTCAGCCCCCTTTCTCCAACTGTCAGGTCCCGGGGGCCTGGCCACACGGCGGGGAGGGCGGGCACAGCCCCGCTCACTCCAGGCCGGGGCTGCCGTGCGCACGGGCCTCCCGAAAAGAGCAGGAGCGTGGGTGAGGCCCCCCTCACCTCCTGAGTAGTCCCCCACCTGCCCACCAGCCCCCTCGGCCGGCAAGCCACACGCCGGCCTGGCTGGGAGGACGTGGCCCCGGCCACCCTCTCCAGGACCAGCTCCCAGAACAGGCCTGGGGCTCCGGCGCAGGGTCCGGCCTCTCGGCCCGACAAGACTGGGCCTGGCCTGAGGGGCCAGAGGCCTCAGGCTTCTTGGCTTCACGTCCCCAGGGGCATCTGACGGGCTAGACGACCGCATTGCCGACACCCGTGTCCCGTTCTGTGTCGCTGGGAGGGACGTCCCCAGCACCCCACGGGCCCGGCCGACCCGTGTGCGGTTCGGCGCAGCCAACAGCACGGCCTTCTGCAGGAACGCCTCCCTTCTCGGGTCAGGGCCTGCGCAGGGCCGAGGCCAGGAGGGCCCAGGGGCAGGAGGCCTAGGTCCAGGCTGGGCCTGTCCGGGTGGTCCCGAATCGCAGCCACAGTGGAAGACCTGGCCGTGAACTCTGGGCATCCAACACTCGGAAACAGCACAACCTCCAACCTCCACGCCTCCTTCTGAGACCCTCGGGGAGTGGCCCACTCGTTGCCCCCAGACGCACAGCCAAGCAGGAAATGGGGACAGCCCCCAGCACTCGGGGGCAGGGCAAGGGTCTTGTACATGAGGCGGCACCTGTGTCTGACCACCAGCCTCACCAGACCAGGACGGGCGGCCTGCTGCCTCATCTGCCAGCACCGGTTCCACCACAGACAGAGCGGGGCCGACCCCACTCTGAGGCTCCTCGGCACCCCCACGCTGGCCCGTGCCCTGGCCTCTCCGTGACACCCACCCGGGAGCTCCCCTTCCTGGGCCCATGGCAACGCCCCCTCCTCCAGGCATCCCCGCAGCACCCGGAGACTCCGTTTCTGGTTTGGGTTGTTCCCGGCTCCTGCCTGGTGGGGGCGCTGCTCCTCCTGTCTCCTGTGCCCCATCCCTTGTCCTTGTAGAGCCCCACGTGCAGCAGGCCCCACGATGTACCTGCGAAACCAGGTGGATGCACAAAGGAAGGAACGAGGGGACAGATGGGGCTGAGGAAGGGGGCCAGGGACACAAGAGACGAGGAGCAGAGGTGGAGGCTAAAGGGAGATGGCGAGAGACAGATGGGGCGGCCCCAGGACGAAGCTCAGGGGAGAAGGGAGTGGGGACCAGGCAGGGCAGGGTGACAGCATGGTGGGCGCACAGGACACGGCAGGGGGGCTCTTTCTCTGGGGCGGGGAGATAGCGTCAGCCCCCCAGGGAAGGACAGTGCCCAGGCCTGGCAGGCAGGTCTGGAGGATGACAGGTGCCCCCGCAGCTGGTCACAGCTCCCTCCCCGTGGCCAGCGGCTCCCCACAGGCCGGCTCTGCTGACTCCCGGCAGAGCAGCCGGGTGTGGGGACACCACTCAGAGGGACCAGAGCACCTGTCAGGGCAGGACAAAGTGCAGGGGCGCGCGGTGACAAGGACGGGTGCGTGGGCAGTCCCCACAGGGGAGTGGCGAGACCGGGCGGGGCCAGGCGCCTGTCAGGGCTCAAGTGGGCACCAACAGAAGAGACCCTGACGCTTCCCCACAGGGGACGCCCCCCCTCCCCCACAGCGGGAGGCTCTGAGCTCCGTCTGGAAGGTGCGTCACATGCACTGTCACAAGAGTGAGGGTCTGGGGGGCCCCCTGGAGCAGGGTGGGGACTGGCCCTGGCACCTTGCTTTTGACACAGGGCACAGCCAGGGGACGCGATGCCACTCACAGTGTGACTCTGGTTTGCTCAAGCTGCCCCTTGCAGCCCTGAGCCGGTGACGTCACTCTCCGAGCCCGAACTCCTATGGAAAAGGAGAAAGCCAGCAGCTTCGACAGTCGGCACTGGCACAGGGTGGTCAGAGGACAGAGCGTGATGTGTGGGGAGGACTCCCCGCCTCCACCCAGGCCCTACTGCAGCTCAAGCCCTGGGGGAGATGTGCACCCCAAGAACCGGTCCCCACACCCCCAAAGGGAGCCCTTGGGGCCCAGCCCAAGCAGCAAGGGGTCAAGCTACCGTCACTGGGCCTGTTCTACGCTGCACCCCAGCACCTAGAACTCCAGACCCCCAAACGGCCCCCCGTCTGCTGCCAGGGCCCGCTCAGGTCTCTTCCATGGCCCTCCCCAGCAGAATGGCTGCAGGTGAGCCTCCCTGGGGCCTGAGGCTGGCCATGTGGCTCCCATGTGCCTACAAGGGGCACCCGGTGCCAGGTGGAAGCCAAGTTGAGAAGCTGGAGGCAGCCCCCCGGCCCACAGCACCAGGCCCCGAGGCCTGCCCGGGTCTGCGTGCCAGCCCCAAGGAGCCTGGTGGCAGGGCCGGGCCAGCTCCTCGGCCCCTTCTCAGCATGCAGGCTGACAGTGGTCAGAGGCCAACGGCCAGGCGCCCGAAACACCCACGTGCAAGGAATGACTTCAAACCACCAGGCCGAAGCATCTGCTTTGCACACATCGAGACATTTGTCATCATCCAGGACACTCAGCAGATACGGGCCACAGCCCACAGAGCCCAGGCAGGGATGAGTGTGCAGACAGCTCGTGTTCATGGGAACTCGGACCAAGGCCACCACCAGCGGTACTGGCTGGGGCTCACAGGGTCTGTCCTGGGGGAGGCCAGCGCTGCAGCCCACCCCAGGGCCGCGTCTCTCGCTGACACCAAGCTCACGGTCGTTCATTCATGACCACATGTACCCCTTTCAGCACAAGTCATTAAAGACTCTGTGGGTTAAAAACATAAGCCACACAGGCCCACCACACACTCTCTCTCTCTCTGTCCCCAACTCCAGACACAACCCCCAGGGCCCCAGCCTCAGACCTCTCACGCCACCTATGGGTGACCTTGTGGGTGGCAGGTGGACCCTGCAGGTCTGGGGGCTTCAGAGCGGGAGGCCCCCAGGGGGGCTGACATCAAGGCTCTGGGTGTGGGGGCCCAGGAAAGCTGTATGAAGATGACATCACAAGACCCAGTCCGAGCGGAGAGCAGAAGTTCCGGTCACAGACTCCCTAGAAATGGGAGCCCAGCTGCCTGGGAGGGGGCCTCAGCTCTGCATTTCTTCCCGAATCCACGGGAAAGATCCACGCTCAGCCCCTCCACCCCGAGAATCGGCACTCATCTCAGCAGCCCAGCAGAGGCAGCCACAGAACTGGGCCCACGCGGAGCGGCGGTCAAGGGTGCGGCCACGGCTCTGCCCAGCCTGTTTCTAACCAAGTGACCTGCCGGCTCAGCCGCTCTCCTCCCTCCGGAGCAGCCCCGGGCGGCCTCCCAGGACTCCCCCATCCCAGACAGCGCCAAGGCCCCTGCCATCCAAGAGGACCCCTGGCTCCGCAGGTCACTGGGCCCCCAGAGCCCCCCGGGACGACCCTGCCCAGACCCACCCAGGGCCTGCGACCCAGGTGAGGGCTCGGTGCCCCGCACTGCCCATGACCCAGAGCCAAAGCTGACCCCTAAACACGTGCCAGCATCCTCAAGCACCCTGCAAGGGAAAGCCATCCACTGTCCGCCAAGCATCTCGGGCCGGCCTGAGCCGTGGGCCAGCTGGGAGACACCCCGCGGGTGAGCGCGGGGAGCAGAGGCAGCCCACGCAGTGCTATCTCCCCAGACCACAGGTCCCCCGAGCCCAGCTGCCTGCCCGGAGCCCCAGATGGACGGACACCCAGGCCGGGCCTCTGCAGCCCGCCCAGGCCTGATGCCCTCAAGGGCAAGATTCGGCCCCAGCTGATGCCACCAAAAAAAGCTCGAAGTGTCACCATCCGCTCTGCGGAGACCCCGAGACAACACCCTCCCGGGTGGAGAGGCCGCACCTGCCTCAGCCCCGGGCTCTGGGCAGTGCCTTCGAAGGGCCGCGGCAGAGAAAAAGCGTCTGTCGGACACAGGACAAAACTATCAAAGGAAGACATTTATTTTCAAGTTTCTGTGGAGATGTTACAACAACTGAGACTGAAAAAGAAAAAAAAAACCCCTCAAACTACCAGTTTAAAATAAAAATATGATTAGCTAAAGTAATAAATAACACCACCCATGCCAGAGTGAGGGTGAGGGTGTGTCAGTGCCTGCACGAGCTGGCGGGGACAGGCTGGGGACCGGGACCTGGCCAGCCTGCAGGTGGCCCGCTGGTCTGCACTCGGGACGTAGGAATGAAATGGCCACACCGTCCAAATCTTGACTTTATTTTTTTAATATAAAAAAATGCAATTTTGGAAACCCACCCTACCTTTTCCCCCAACATAATGCTTTACCTCTTAAAAATAAAAATAAAGTACTAATTCTATGTACATCACAGGTACCATACAAAATGTATCCAAAGTCCCTATTGCTACCAAAGTGTTCCAAATCAAAGCAAGTCACAGAAAGGCCCTCGGTGTAAACAGGAGCACAAGATACAAAACCGGAGAACACAGCCAGTCATGTCCACGACAACCAACACGCCCTGCTCCAAAGCAAGGCGACCGTCTATGTGCCTGTATAAAAATGCATATCAATATACTTTTGCAAATTTATTTTTCATTATAAAGCAAATGAATACACTTTCTACAATAAATAATCCGCTCGGGGGCACCCCGTAGGCAGCTGGGGCGCAGGAGGCGGAGGAGACCAGGGACGGGACCGCGGGGCACGCCGCCCGCCCAGGGTGGCGGAGTGTTTTTGGTGATTTGCAGGTGGTGTGCACGGCAGAAGTTTATTCTCCCCCTTTCCACAAAGTACCATTCAAAATAATGCATTTTCTTTCTTAAAATACACATTTGTCATTGTAAATGTACATCCCATCTTATTAAATAACTGGTACTCTGTGTAAAGAGTATGATTTACAAAATTATTAAACATTCAAAAGTCTTTAAAAAAAAGCTATGGATCGAAGAAGGTGACGCCAGCGTGCCCCGTGCGTGGCCCGTCCCCGGCACAGTCCCACTCGGAAGACGCGCCCACCGCCAGCAGAGGCCAGCAGAGGCGGGCGCTGAGACGGGGGCGGTTCCACAGAAAACTTGGAAACAGGACCTCCCCCCCCCCCCGGGACAAAGGGCCACGGCACCAGCCCTAGAAGTCAGAGCGAGTCGGCCGTGAGCACGCCCAGGCGGGCGGAGGCGGCCTCAGTCGATGTCGCTGAGATCGCTGGCCGGCTCCCCGTGCACCCGGCTCAGGTGGCTCATGGCCCGGTCGAAGGCGACCCGCACGGCCTTCCGGATGCTGGAGTTCCTCCCCTCCATCATCTTCAGCTTGTCTATCGTCTCGTCGATGCCGAGGGGAACCATTTTGGACTTCGGGAGCCACTGCCTTTTTGGAAGAGAAGGGATGGCAACAGTGAGGCTGCCCGCACAGCCACGTCACCGCGCTTCAGGACCCTACCTAACCACTCGGACCCCTCTGGGGACACTGGTCACTGTGGGGCCCGGGGGGCCGAGAAGTGGCCACCTAGGCCACCAGCCCTGGCCAGCCTGGGGACTGCGGGGCGGACGCACAGCCCGACCTGTCCCCGCACCTCTGTGAGCGGCGGCTCAGGGAAGCATACCACCAGGTGGGCCCCTCCGCTCCTCCGTGACTTCCATGGGCCGCTGCGTCCAGGAGGCCCCGTCAGCAACCCCTGCCTTTCCCAAGTGATCACAAAGGCCAGCAGCGTGGCACACAAACCCAGTCCGGCCAAACGTGCCAATGCCAGCAGGTGCCCACGCAACAGCCCAGCCAGGTACAGGCAGGCCTTGCCCCTCCCCCACAAGCAGGTGCCACACCAGGCACACGAAGCAGCTTTGGGCACACAGGGCCACAGGTCAGCACAGTGAGCTGTCAGCCCTGAGAAGTGCTGTGCGTGGGCTGCTTCTGTGCCACCAGCCAGCTCACACTCCACAGTCTTCGGCGTGCCAGGGTCAGTACCCGGGGTGGGCCATCCGGGTAAGAAACGTACAGGGGGGCCTGCCCACCCACAGTGCCCAAGGGGCGAAGCTGTTGGGGCGGAGGCCTGGCCACTCGTGCGCCTCACGGCTGCCAGGGGTCCGGGGGCGAGTGCGCCGTCCGCACGCCGCCTGCGCACACACTCACCAGCTTCTCTTGTTGTCGAAGAAGAGGACCAGGAACAGCTTCTCGTCGGCTTTGGTCTGCATGTGCTCACCTATCTTCAGCACATCCAGCGGCGGGGCTGGGATGGTGACCCCGTTGTGGTGGCCGGGCACCCGCGGCATCTTGGGGTCGATGATCTGCCGAGAGAAGACACGCAGTCACACCTGCACGGTGGCCCCGGCAGGAAGTCCCAGGCCCCGGCTGGAGGCAGGTGCTGACGGAGCTCTCCCCAGGACTTACCAGGGCAGGGTACGAGGGGTAGCCGCTGCACTTGGCCCACACCACTTTCAGAGGCTCGAGGGCAGAGGCCGCGGCGTCTGTTGAAATCCACATGCTGCTCTGACCCACTTCTGCGAAAGGAGGGAAGGACAGACAGTGAGTCGCCTGGGGGACAGCAGAGCACCCGGCGCACATGAGGCCACCACGGACAGGCGCGCGCTCCAGCAGTCCCGCCGTCCAAACAGGAGGGTCCCGGTGCGTCCACCCCTGGCCTGAGTGTGAGGTCCTCACACCTCTCCCTCACCGCGTCACCTGCAGCCCCACCCTGGCCTCCTCACACCCTGCCCTCGCTCATGGGCCTCCAACCTCCAGGTTCCCAACATCTCTCCCTCCCAAGCCCCATACCTCCACCCTTATCCCCGTCTCCAAAGGGCCCCAGTGCATCTCCGCACTGACACTCCAAATTCAAAACCACAGCCCTGGCCCCCTCACCTGCTCTGCCCTCCTCACCCCTCCTCATCCTCGACCAGCAGGGAGCCTCGCCTCTCAAACCATCCCTGAAAGTCCACACCCACAGCCTGGCAACCAGGGTCCCTCCGAGCCCCCAGCCTACTCTCCATGCAGCCAGGCCCCTCCTGGCTGTTCCCTCCGAGCCCCCACCCACATACCCAACCCAGACTCTGCCCCAACTGTACAGCTCAGCTGTCCCCACCTGACCCAGGGCCTCCTCTAGGTGCTGAAAAGTGGGGAACACCCCCCCGACCCCACAGCTTCTCGCTGTCTCCCAGGTCGGCCTAAACAAACACCAGCAGCCCCTGCAGCGTTTCATGCCCAGAAACCACGTGGAGGCCAGTGCTCCCCACCGCGGCGGCCCAGGGCTGGCTGCACAGACCCACACACCCCCCCACACACACACTGCAGCTGGCCCTTTCCAGGAGGGCAGCCGGGGGTACACCCCCCAGGTAGAAACATGACACGGAGTGCAGGTGGCACCCGTCCCAAAGCACCGCCGTCGGGACGCGCCGGCCAGAGGACGCGAGCGGGGCCTGGAAAGGCGCTCACCGGCTGCGATCCTGGCCGCCTTGGCGTAGTTCCCGTTCTCGATGCAGGAGATCAGCTCGCTGCGGTCTTCCAGCGTGTGCCTGCGCACCAGGGCCGGCTTGCCTCGGCCGCACTTGGGGGCGTGAAAACTGCCGGAGGACAAGCACAGCTGCGTCACAGGGCGGCCCTGTCTGCAGCCCCACAGCCGCAGCCCTGCTGCACCCACCGAGCCAGGGAACATGGGGCCCCAGGCACAAGGCGGCCTCCTCGAGGCACGGGGCCAGGGCGGGGCTCGCCACCATTTCAACAAAGGTGAGCCTTTGTGAGAAAAAGACGAGCTACAAATTAAGTACAAATTTAAGGACTGTGTTTCCCTGTAGCTGGAATTCCCCACTTCCAGTTAAGTTCCACAAAACAGGTGCACGTGTGCCACGCACACCAACCCCCAGAGAGCACAAGCGCCGGGAGCCCACCTGGCGCCACACAGCGGGCTGCTGCTGGAGGAGATGCTGGACTCGGAAGCGCAGCGGCGCCGCGGCGTGGCTTTCCTCGCAGGGCCGCCGCCCAGCTCCTGCTCACTCCTCATGCCCCCGAAGCCATTGGTGAGACCTGCAACAGACATGGTGCCTGAGCTCCGCCGCCAAGGCCAGCATCTCAAGCACAACACCCCCCTGGAGCCGGAACCTGCGGTGTGGCTCGTGTCCACAGTCCCACCTTGGTCCTCTCACCCAAGCCCCCGGCACCCAGCACGGTGCTCGCAATGCAGGAGACATAGCACTTGGGCAATGAAATGGAGGTAACGGACCATCGCAGGGTTCAAATCAAACTGGCTCAGAGCACACCAGTCTCCAGAAGGTGTGCGTCTTGTGAACCGCGAGTGCTAAGCAGCCTCCACAAAGGCAAGGAAAGGGCGTTAGGTATTCACCCCAGACACACGGAGCCACGCACCGCCCGTCCGGCGCACGCTGGGGACGAGCCCTGTCAAGACAAGGCCACCATGAGTGGCTTCACACAGTGGAGCTTCAAATGGGAACAGAAAACCTAAGAAAAACCTCCTTTCAAAGGAAAGGATTCACAGAGCTTCGAAAACACTCCAAAACACTTCAACACCAACCACAGGTGCTGGCCCATCTCGTGAAGGGCTGAGGGCCAGGCCAGCGCTGCTCCCCCGGAAGCCGACGTCCTGGCAGGCGCTTCACCACAGCCCTTGAGAAGTCAAGGCTTCAGCCAAGGTCGATCTCAGAACCGAACCCCTGACCGCCCACCCCCCATCAGTGAGCAGGGGCAGCACCTGGCCCAGCCTGGCCACCAGCGCCAGCCCGGAGGAAACCGGGTGGCTCCTCCCACACTCAGCCATGTCCACCACCAGGGTCCAGCCCAGCTCCCTCCCCTGCAACACCTGAAGGGCTGTGCCTGTTTTTACTTTTTCTGAAAAATAAATCCCATTCATGCTAAAAAACTAAAAACCCATTTTTCAAAAGCATCATGAAGCAGGAGGTCGGATTATAGGGCTCGGTCACCCCACCCAACCGAACCAGGCGGACCCCCGTGCGCATGTGCTGAAGGGCTGGGCAGCCAGGGACGAGCGACCCTCTCCACGCCACTGTCCCAACCGCCTGTGCTCAGTGTCTACTCAGTGTCTCAAACCTTGTCACTGCTCTCTCATCGTCACAGGGATCTGCGATCAATGACCTTGGTTGACGTTACTACTGTAATTGCTATGGGGCTCCCCAAACTGCACCCACAGAAGACGGCAAACTGGGGGATACAGGTGGCGTGTTCTCACTGCCCTGCAGACCAGCCGTCCCCGTCTCTCTCCCTCACCTCGGGCCTCCCGTCCTCTGAGACACAACAGCATTGAAACCAGGCCGATCGATGACCCTACCTCGGCCCCTAGTGGTCAAGTGAAAGGAAGAGTCAACGTTTCCCACTTTAAATCAAAAGCTAGGAACGATTGTTTTGGTGAGGAAGGCGTGTTGAAAGCCGAGATAAGACAAAAGCCAGGCCTCCTGCACCAAACAGTCAGCCCAGTCGTGAAAGCCGAGGGAAGGTTCTCCAAGGAAATTAAAAGCGCAACTCCAGTGACCATGCGAGTGGTCAGCAGGCGAAGCAGCCGCACTGCTGAGAGGGTAGACGATCAAACCAGACGCAACGCTCCCTGAGCCAGAGCCCACTCCAGAGCAAGACCCCCCTCCGCTCAGTTCTGCGAAGGCTGGGAGGCGAGCAGGCCGTGGGAGAGATGCCTGGAGCTGGCGGAGGCCGGCTGACGCGGCTCAGGGAGAGCAGCCGTCTCTGCAATGCGCATGTCCGGGAGCGGCAGCAAGTTGTCCAGAAGGTCCACTGAGATGCCGCTGAAGGCGGCTTCAGTCCTCCGCCGACTTCTACACGGCCTCCTAGTGCAGACGAACAGCCTCGCACCGGAAGAGGTCGCCGCCATGGACTTTCAAAGCTGGAGTGGAGAAGGCCCTGCTGGCTTCCAGCGTCAGGGACGGGCCGGCTCTCCTGGGAGGGGCTCATGCAGCCGTGAGGCTCGGTGGAAGCCAGTGCTCCCTCACCACCGGCCGACCCTCGGGCTCCAGGAATGCGCTCGTCCGCTCTGCCTGTGCTCTGCAGATGGACACCAAAGCCTGGCAGACGGCTCGCCTGGGCACAGGACGGTTTGCCGAGCGAAGGGGGCCCACGGTGCAGACCTGCTGCTGCTCGGAAGAGAGGGCTCTTCCCAACTCGTAGGCTCACTGGCAGTGCACCCGGTCACCCAGCAGCCCTCTGATGGGGACGGACAAGATGAACGTTGTCTTCGTGCCTTTCCACAGCTCTTGGATCACGGACTCATTCTGACTTTCAAGTCTTACTGCTTAAGAAATACATTTTGCAAACCTTAGCTGCCGTAGTGATTCCTCTGATGGATTGGGGCAAAATCAGGTGAAAGGGACTCACCATTCTAGGTGCCATTAAGAACATGAGTGATCCGTGGGAGGCGGTGACGACAGTGTGGAAGGAGGTGACTCCAACCCCCTTGGCTGGCTTTGAGGGTCATGACTTCAGGGCAGTAACTCAGGATGTGGTGAAGACGGCAGGAGCGCTCCAGCTGGAAGTGGCGCCCGAAGATGGGGCTGCATCGCTGCGATCTCGTGACAGAACTGCGCAGGTGAGCAGGTGCTCACGGGGGAGCAGAAAGTGGCTGCTCGACATGGAGTCCACTCCTGGTGGAGACCCCGTGAAGACGGCGACCTGACGTCAGAGGACTCAGACCCCACACAGGGCAGGTGACTCAGCAGCAGCGGGGTCTGAAGCCTGACAAGGCCTGTGGTGAACGTACATGCTGCAGAGCCACTGTTCCCAAAGGAGGAGTCAGCTGACAAGAGCAAGTCACTGCCATCTCACTTTAAGAACGGCCCAGCCAGCCCCCTTCGGCGACCACCCCGGCCGGCAGCGACTGACCACATCGAGACACCACATCGAGACGTGGCCCTTCACCAGCCAGAAGGTGACAGCTTGCTGAGATAATGGTCAGCATATTTTTTTTTGCAATAAAGCATTTTTTAATTAAGGTACACACTGTTCTCAGGCATAATGCTGTTACGCACTTAACACACCACAGCGCGGCGTACGTGTGGTTCCTATGCGCACCGAGACACCCGTGTGGCTCGCTCTGCCGCAGATCTCCACCGCGGCGTCCGAGACCGGACCGCGGCCTCCCCCGCTGCTCGCCGAACAGACCGAAGACACGCATTTTCCCCACGCAGATTCATCAGACGCCTTGTCGCACCTCTGCTGGACGTGACACCACCAGCTCTAAGGACATCCTACCTCTGAGTCTAAAGCTAACTCCTGTCCGTGAGGAGTTCCCACGGACAGAGTGCTGTGCTCCTGTTGTAACCTGCCACTTGTAAGCGGCTACCACACCCCACCGAAGAAACAGCAGAGCTGACGCACGGGACAGAGCTGGCCCCTGGTAACCCCTTCCCACAGAAGACCCGACTCAGCCCCACGCCACTCCCAGGGGGAGGAAGAGGAGGAGGAGCAAAGCAAGAGGATGGCCCGCATCTCCCCTTCAGGGTCCTCCAGGGTGACAATTCTCAGGAGAGTGCAGAAGGTGCCGTCCGGGGCCACTGGGATCCCCGAGAACAGAGCGACCGTCTCCTCCCTCAGTCGAGTTAGAAACACACAGCCCGCCCAGCCCAGAGAGACAGAGCGCCCAGGACGCAAGACCCGGGTCTGAGAGAAGGGGCCACAGTCTCGCCAGGGCATGAGCAGGCCCAGCACCAACAAGACTGCAAGGCCACTGCCCATGCCCTCAGGAGAAGACCTGGGTGTCACGGGACCTGAACCTAATCCATCATGCCCTGTGACAAAGTCTAGGCATCGAGGACACAAGCCACAATGCTACTCTGTGCAGCTTCCAATACGGCTGAGGGCCACACACCGCATCCAACTCCCTGAACTTCCACCATGTCTTCGAGACTCCCTCTGATGGAGCTGAGAACTCCTCCCCCAGCAGAGCAGAAGCAGACTGGGCCTGGGCCACAAAGCCTCTCCAAACAGAGACGGGAAGGGTCTCTCCACCCACAACAGGCACCTGGAAGCACCGGGAAGAAGCTCAAGCAGGGACCTGAGGCGGAGGACGAGGAAGGGGAGGTGGCACCTCTCCCCGAACACTCCTGGGCAGGGGCTGGCCCGGTGCGGTGCCCAAGTGGAGAGGAGACGTGTCCGGCCCAGGAGACTGGCACTGAAACACAGAGCAAATCCACACTCTGACATCCACTAGCAGATGACGTGCCTGGGGACAACAACCTAAAGCCAGGCTCCCAGGTGACATTAAGGGTTTCAGGCTGAGATGTGGGGAGGCCACACCCTAAGCAGTGGGGGCAAGCATATTTCCCCCCATCCTTCTGAGAGCACAGAGGACACACACCAGGGTGGCAAGCAACCTACATGCAGTTTCCACGTGTCACTTGTGAAATGTCACCAGCACCGGTCACTGTCAGGTTCCCCCACTGCGACCCCTCCCATGAGCTGCAGCTAGGAGCACCCACCAGCCACTGCTCAGAGCAGAAGCGTCCCTCAGCCAGGGCCCCCGCACCCACGTGACCAGCGGGGCACAGCGTCAGCAACGGCCTCGGCAGGAGGGACGTTCTGAGTTCAGGTCAGGTCAGGTGCTGCGAGAGTTAAGATGGGGCAGCTCTCCCAGGCAGGCCCACAGCCTCCAGCATGGGAGCTGCCCCCTGCCCAGGTCCACCAAGGGTCCAGAGGACCTCTTAGGGGACGGAGGCAAGATCTCCTCTGCCCCCAGAGGCCTGACCAAGCCCAGGTCACCCTCGCTGGGCCCTCCCGCTGCCCCGAGGCTCTCCCAGGGCTCACCGCGTGCCCAAGGAGGAGACTCTTCAGAGAGAGAGAGCGCTCACCGAGGCTCAGCCCCGAGGCTCAACCTTCAACCTGAACTGCCTGCGTGGCCAAGCAGCGCGAAGCCTCCCAGGTGTGAAAGCCAAGGCCCACACCTTACGACACTATCACCAGTCCTTGAAGAACCTTCCGTTGGCAGCTGGGTGAGAGGCAAAGCCACGAATGGGCTGCAGTCACTGCCGCCCACCCCAGGCCATGTGGTACAAGCAGCCCCCCAGAACATGGCCCGGCGTCAAATGTGCGACCAGCTTCAGAGGCCAGTGGGCACGGTGACTGCACTCAGCCTCCCCGGGCGGTGGGACAAGTGCACTGTCTCCTTCGCCCGTTTGCACCTTTCCTACTGGCAGGAGAACGGTGTTATGTGCCCATGTTGCAGTATTTCTGTAAAAACACCAAGCACCCGGCTCCCCTGCTGGTTCCTGGACCGGCTCCAAAGATGCCGGGGGGGGGGGGGGGGGGCGGCGGCAGAAAGCCCACAGGGGCTGCCTCCCACCTCCCAGATCAGCTGTGGTGACCAGAGAGACAGGCCTGCCCGTCACTGCCCCTCGGGGACAGCCGGGGGCACGGAGACAGAGCTGAACAGGGAAGGAGGTGCGGAGGGCCCCGGGGCACAGACCCTGACAGCTGAGGGCCTCCCATGTCATGTGGAGCACTCGGGTGCATCTGGCCCGGTGTGGCGCCGCCGAGGGCACCACCAGTGAGTCCACTGGGGATGCAGGAGCCACTCGGAGCCACTCCAGTGACTGAGGCTCACGCCTGTCCACAGGGAGAGCCATGGTGCCGTCCCAGCCAGCTGAGCTGGTGCCAGGCAGTTCCACCTGGCTCCGACTTACAGAGGGGACAAGTCTCCATGGCTGGTTTTGGTTTGGAGGGTGGCTAGACCGATGCTTCCAACATCATCCAAAGAATTACGTGAAACACAAGGTGCAGTGATCTGTGTCCCGTAACGGCCACTCAGCAGAGACCCGACCCAGGTTGAGAGGAGCAATTAGGGTCCAAAGACTGATCTACCAGCAAGTTAGCGGTGAGAACGGGAGCCTGGTCTGACTGAAGACGTCGACATACCAGCCTCTGCCCTGCACAGATGAGGACACAGGAGAGGCCCCTGCCTCTGTCCCTCGCGCACACCCCACCACGTGCTCGGCAAGAACCACAAGAGGGGACAAGGAGCACAGAAGTTCCAGCCTGACGGTCCTTTGTTGGAAACATGAGCGGTCACCAAAGACAGGCGCTAGGGCACTCTGTGGACGTGACCCCAGATGCAGTCAGGTGCGCTGACCCCCACGAGGCCGAGAAGCAGCACATGGCTCCCTCGGAGACTCCTGACGGAGCCCCGCGGCCCACGTCTCAGAATGAGCGAGAGCTTTACTCTAACTCGGAAATCCTGCAGTGCATGGCGGAAACCAGAGGACTCCCACAAGGCAGGCGAGCAGACCACGTGGGGGGGCGATCGAGAGCCCAGAGCACTTCAAGTCCAGACTGCGAGGCTGCAGTTCGGAGCAAGAGATCCAGGTGTGCAGAGCCGAGGCCCATCTTGGGCGGGGCCAGAACTGACAGGTGGACCGCCCACGCACCACTGAGGCTCCTGGCCACAGAGGAGCGTGCAGCCTCATTGCGCATCCACTGACTCTACTGCCGCTCTGGAACAAGAAAGCAAAGACCTGCGTTTCAGTCGGGGCCACAGGACACACACGCTCCTCCAAGGCCCACCATCGCCACGTGCAAAGCCCTCCACTCAGAGACGGACAAACAGGAGGAGGGGGACATGTTGTTTTCTACTGGGGACATCGAGAGCTCCCTGTAAGCCACACCTGCCAAGCCGGTGGAACCTCACCAACAGTCAGAAGTTCAAGCAGAACCCAAAGGGTCAGGTGAAGGCCACTGTGAGGACACCAGCTTCTCAGTGAAGCACCTGACCCACAGGGCCCCGCACCGGTGCTACAGGCAGAGGCCGGAGGCTCTGGCATGGGGTGGACGGGCCATGCCTGGGAGTCATCAGCCAGGGCCTGGTGCCCGGGCTGCTGCCGAATGCATTGGCCCACAACAAGCAGGGCCTCCCTCCCAACGCTGACCGCGGGCATGACTGGGAACAGGCTGAGCGAGCTGCACTCGGCTTCCTAAGAAAGGCCACAGCTCAGCGAGGGGAGGCCAGAGCCCACAGGGAGCTCCACGCCCACCTTACTGCGTCCCGTGAAACACAGAAGGGGCTCCGTGTCACTCAGAACTCAACGGCTCTAACAAACTTCAGCTTCGCCTCAACCCGTCAAAATACAAGCGGACGCGGCAGACAATGTCTGCAAACCAGCTGCGTGTGGGGAAGTTTCCCATAGGTAAAATGAGCATCACTCGAGACACTCTGACAAGGACAAGAATGAGATGTGTGCCCAGTGTGGGAGCCCACCTGTGCCGTCCCCTCCGCGTGGACCCCCTCCCCCGGCCCTGCCCCAGCACCCGACAGGACAGGTGCGCTCGCTGCCGCACAGCTGCGCCAAGAGCAACCCGCCAGCAGAGTGGCCACGCCAAAGGATGCTCCTGGTCAGGACCTGACAGATGGACCGGTACGAAACACAGAGCAGGCTCTGACCCAAGACGAGAGCCCACGGGACACACATGCTGGAACACACCTCCAGGAAGACGACAGGCCCGTGGCCTCGCGACACAGACGCCCCCTCCTGTACCCGGAGGCCGCGGGCCGGGCTGCAGAGGGGCTCAGGCACCCCCTTCCAGCTCAGCCCCTGGGACCCCGTGGAAACAGTCGGCCAGAGGCACGTGTGGGGACTTCCTGGTCACTTCCTTAAACTAATTAGGCTGTAGAAACTCGCGGGTAAACAAGAAACACTTTCAAGTGTTGTTTCAGCAGGAAACAGTAATTCCTGTACTAACAAAACTACACAGAACAGTGACAGAACACCAGGAAGTTCTGGAGCCAGCTGGGCAAGGGCAGCCGCTTTCCGAGGGCCCAGGGCCCATGCCCTCCTCAGAAAAAGGACATCCCAGCAGCCGCAGGATAGAGCCACTCGGGGTCTCCCCGACACACGTCCCTCCAGTGGGCTCCGAGAGCCAGCCCACTTGGGTGTCCACGCCACCCGACACCCAAGTGTCTGCATGCACACCACACGCAAAATGAGCAACTGGGAAGCCCCCATCCATGTACAAACTTGGGGGGGAGGACGAGCGGGACTGCCACACCATGTCCACTGTGGCGGCGGCCACCCCGAGATGGCGCCCCTCAGACCTGCAAGTTAGGGCTTTTCAAAGTAAATGTACTGCCTTCTCATCTGGAAATTAAGCAAACTGCGCACAGTGAACCGAGACCACTGCTGGGCGGCACTCCCAACGACCGGGCCCTCGGACCCCGGAGGACAGAGGGCGCACCAGGGTGCGAGGCATTTACCTGTGTCCAGGCGCTTTCCCGGGGACGCCTCCTCCACCTCGGAGTCGCCGCAGGTGCTCCGCGACCTTTTTCTTGGCTGCAGAAGAGTCTCCAACCTCGGAAGGACTACAGACAAAAAGGTTTTGGTCCCTAGCTGAGGAGAAGTTGGCTGGGTCTCAGTGTTCTTGGCAGACTTTGGGGGGCTTACACTTTTCGATTTGCAGAAGAGAACAGAAGTGCGTCTGTTTACATCGCTTGCTGGCTCCGCCACCGCGGAGGCCGCTGCCGCCGGCGCATCGCCACTACAGGCGAGGGAGGGCTCTGCCGGGTGTCCGAGTACCAGTGCGCTCTGAGTGCCAGCGCTATGTGACTCGCTACCAAATGTGACTCGTTTGAATAGTTTACTCTGCTCTGGGTTGAGTTCTACTGGTCTGAGGGTTGGTGGCTCTGAATTAGTCTCCGAGTCTGAAGGAAGAGGTAATGCGTCTGGTGGTTCAAGTTTAGGGGGAGATTTATCTCCTGAAAAAATTATAAATAAAGTGATTTTTGAAAACTGGTAATTATCAAATCTATTATAAAACTTACTACAAATGTGAACTCCACCAAAACACGAATTCAGTTAAGGAGACAAAGCATCACACACAGTGTCTGCGGGCGCCGAGGGCCGTCGGGTCTCAGGAACTGACCGGGAAGGGGACCCACACTCGCCAACAAGAGACGCATCATTCGAGGGCGTGACAACCACTGCCATCCAGGGTCCACTTACCTTGATGAGGGAAACCGAGTGCACACACCGAAGGGTCTGACCAGGCACCCGAACACTGTCCCAGCCGCGGCCAGCACCTGGCGCACGGGAGCAACACTGACCCCTGGCCCTGACCAAGGCCCCCCCAGCCGGTGCTGGAACCAGGCAGCACCCAGGGGCTGTGAGCAGTTTTCGGGGGAAGAGGGGACCACCCCTCAGCTCTCAGAACACACTGCTTTCTACGCCACATTCCGAAATGCTGCAACTCAAGTTCTTTTTTTCAATCTGACTTTAAAAATAAACGCAGTCTTTAGAAGACTATTTTAAGGTCTTTTTAAAGGGCTTTTAAAATCTCTAATGTAAAATCGAGACGTCTGAAAACGCCACAGAGCAGAGCTCTCTGGCCACCTCCCTGGAGGCTGCTCTGCCTGCCCCAGGCTGGAGGGCAGGCCCTGCAGGGACGGCCGGTGGACGGGCTGGTGGACGGGCCGGTGGACGAGCACTCGGCTTCTCCCTGCGCAGGACTGACTGGCTGCAGCTCCTGAGATCTACGGCCAACAGCAACGGCTTAAATGGCCCAGAGGGGTACTTATCGCCCAGGTGGTTTCTGTTGCACTAAACCTGCAAACTCCGCAAACCACTCAAAAGGTATTGAGTTAACACTCAAATTTCAAGTTCACTGTGCAGATGAAAAGCTGCATCTAGCCCGTCAGCCCACAGGACCTCGGAGCCCAGGGAAGAGGACTCTAGACCGCAGGCACCGCCAACTCTCCAGCACAGCCAGGCCAGGCCTCCCGCCTTCAGGGGCCACTGGAGGCCTGTCAGGACCCCCCGCTCAGCAGCGAATCAGACCACAAGGGGCAAGGGCCGTCCAGCCGAGCTGGTCCAGGGGACACCACCCCTCCAACTCACAGGCTGCCAGGGGGTCCCTCGCCCACCTGACCTGGACACTAGGGGACGCCGACAGGACACATCAGACCCTGGGCCACAGTGACAAGTTCACTGGTGACCAAACTTTTCCCACCACTGCTCAAAGTCACTAACAGATGTAAGGAATTGGTGTTCACGTGGCACCCGGGAGCACCACGCACTCCGGCAGAAGGGTGTGTGGCAGCCCCCGCAGAGTGTGTCCTCCTGCCCACATGCCCCGGGGCCCTGGCGCGCCCCACGGGCAGCAGCTCAGCCGCGGCCTCTTCTCCCTCCTCCAGCCTGCTCCTCCAGGGCCTCCGCTGAACACTCCTCCTACCTCCTCACCAGAAGCACCCTCTGCGGCACCTGCAGAGGTCTTCCCTGGTCCTGGCCAGGGGGCCTGCAGGGCCCTTCCTGCCCGACCAAGTGGCTGCTCCCCCCAGCTGGGTTCTCCCACCACACAGCCAGGTCCCTCCCCGGCCACCTCTAGCCCACCCTCTACTCAAAGGCCAACCTCAGGCCCAGGGCCTGAAGGCACCTGTGTGCCTGGCCGTGTACAGGAGGCCCGGACCACCACAGTCCACAACTGCGCGCACTCTCCCACTCAGTCCACTCCTGCCCTCCGCACAGGAGCCCCGCCCCAGACACACAGGGGCCTCACCAGGGAGACCTCCGGCCTCTCCTCGAAGGCACAGCCTGCCCAAGCCCCCATCCCTGCTCCTCAGCCTTTGGCACCCACTCACAGGGCAGCTCACACGAGGACTTCCAAGGCACTAGGGGGCAGGCCAGTGAAGGGCCACTGTCCACCAGAGGCCGCTCCAGTGACCTGGCACAAGGCGTGCGCAGCCCCATGTACGTGCCCGGCGAACCCCGTGACTGCAGCACTGGCCCCGTGGCCCAGGCTGCCGGGGGGGGGGGGGGGGGGGGGCCTGCCGTGCGTGGAAACCTCACCGGATATGCACACACGAGTTAGAAAGTTTGCTGTGTGCACAACACTACACGTAATGCAACCGTGCGAGAGACTTCAGCTTGAGGAGCTTCTAGAATGAACTCTCTGCAACTCCAAGTTATAAATATAAAAATCAGCATCCGAAACCCACTCATCTCGTGCCACGTCCACACGGCCGCAGGCCTCACCCCGTGGCGCCTGGTCTAAAGCAGCCGGACGACACTTCACACACCTGCTCGCCAGTCACCCCCATCAACACCGCCCCCCCGCCCCACCCCATGCTCACACACCCCCAAGCACGGGGGTCCTCAGACACCACAGCAGGCCCCGCCCCCGCACCCGTGGGCTGCGATGAGCAGGCCGCCCCCAGGAGGCTCCGGTCGGTCCTCAAAGGCGCAGCAGGCTCCAAACACGAAGCCAGAAGCAAGAGCCCCCTCAAGGGACTCGGGGACGACACTCTGCTCCTGCAGCTCCCAAAGCCACAGTCTTCATTGTTCAGCCAAGGGAACAGAACTCCAGGAGGAGAGGGAGAAGCCAGGCCTCCGCAAGCTGCTGGCGGCACTCAGGGCTCCCCTCCGACATGTGCGCTGTGGGGTGCCACCTCTGGCTCCGACTGAGCCCCACCCAGCTCCATCCTCATCTCGGAAAACAGCCCCGAACCAGACGACGCCCCCAACTCAGCCCTGAGGCAGCCGCGCAGCCTCGAGACTACAAGGCATGGGACAGGGACTGGCCTGCCACCAGCCCCTCATCCAGGGACTCAATGAGAGGAATGTCTCCGGGGACCCCAAGCCCCGGAGACCTCCCTTCCCTCGGACGAGGGCTACTCAACAGGCTTGACACCCGTCACTCTCCTGCGCCCCACACAGAGCTCACGTAAACATGGGACCACAGCCGCGCAGGGCTGGCACTGAAGAGCCTCCTGTTTCAATGTGGTGACGACCCTGCTGTTAGGAGGCCCTGGTTTAGAAGACTCTTGGCTTCCGTGCCACCATCAGTCCCCTAAGCCCCCGTTCCCACAGTGACGTAGCATCTGCCCATGACTGTCTTCACCAGTCCACAGGGACTACACGTGACCCTGCCCTGCACCCACCAGAGGTTCCCTGCTTGAGGGTGGGTGTCCCCGGCCCCCGCGACTGGCCTTCCGAGGCTCTTCCTGCTCTCCATCCCCGGTTCCCACCACTGAAAGCAGCACACCCTCCAGTGGACCTGGTCACATTTAACAAGGGCGCACCTCACAGGCCAAGCCATCTCCTGCCGCTGCTTTCAGCGCAGTGCACCCTTTAAAAGGGCTCCAGCGCTACAGAGCAGCAATGGTGGTCTTTCGAGGGCCCCCAACCGGAGGCCTCCACCTGGCAGGCGAGGCTGTCCGCCACTCCCCAGATGGGGGCCCGATGCCAGGAGGGGAGCCCCCTGACGAAGGTAAAGGGTCACATGCCGCTCTGCGGCAGGACAACCGGACCGCCAGGGAAGAGGGAGTGCTCAGTCGGCTGCTCCGACGAGGAGGATGGCACCCCAGGCGCTCCCCCCACCCCCGCCTCTCCAGGACAAGTGACGCCAAGAGCGCAGCTCTCCAAGGACGGAAGCAGAGTGCCCGGCCGAGCGACAGCCCGGGCAGTGAGGAGGGGACCCACCCCACGAGTCCTGCCACGTCTCAGGGGACTCGGCCCCCAGGGGTGCAGCAGGCCTGGCAATACAGGGCTGCCCTGGACTCCAAGGACGCACCGGGCGCAGAAGGGGTCTGCCTGCCGCAGTCCCTGCGAGCAAGTGCACAGGAGAACCAGACCCTCCTGGCGGGGAGGGCACTGAACACCGGGGGTTCTCTCTGTTCTGGAACTGACTGCAGGTTGCGACGCTGCTTCTGTTCTGGGACCAACGACAACCCTATCCCCCGAAGGAGAAGCGTGCAGCCTGCACCTCCCACTATAGGAACCTGCATCCACAGGGCACAAAACTGAAAACCAGGTGTAAGAGGCGGAAAAGGCTGCCTAACCCTCCTTCGCTGTGTGCAACGGAGGTCCCTTCCCATGAGGAAAACTCCAGGGCCCTGTTCTCACTCTCCAGGCCGTGGGAGAGGAACCCACAGGAACCGTGGGGACTTGGAGGAGCCGAACGGTCACAGCCGGAACTCACGTGGGGGTGGGTGGGCTGTGGTGCCCTACGAGGACAGGAACACCGCGTGGCCATGACCAGGACTCCGAAGACCATCCGCAGTGGCAAAGCATTTTTTAAGAAGTAAGCTGCGGAAGTCTGAATGTTATGTTGTTTTTAAAAAACTCGAAGATTCTAAACCCAAATGCTATTGGTTTGGCAGGGAGTATTATTCTACTCTCTACTGAGCTGTCCAAAAAGTTCACTTGGTTTTTCCCACAAGACAGCTCCAGCGGTGCTCCGGTGTTAGACTGAACTGTGACAGCCGGCACAGCTGTGCACAGGGTGCATTAAAACCACTCGCCGACATGGGCGACTTTTGTGTAACCACTGTCATATTGAAATCGGAAGCAAATACAAAACGTTTTCGGCATTTTCCGCTTTGCGGTTTCAAAAAAGATAAAAATGCAACTGAAACGCAAAAAAGACTTGTGCAGTGTAGGGAGAAGGTGCTGTAACTGATGGAAAGTGTCGGAAGGGGTTTGCAAAGTTTCGCGCCGGAGATTTCTCGCTGGACGATGCTCCAGTTGGGTGGACCAGGTGAAGCTGACAGCGATCAAACAGAGACGTTATTGAAAAAAAAAAAAGCAGCACTCTACCACACGGGAATTAGCCGACATGCTCCAAACATCCAAATCAATACGGTTATTGGTGAAAATTAAAACTGTGTCTTTATTTTACCAAAAGAGAGCAAGTGACCTTTTTGGCCAACCCAGTATTTTGTCTAACTGAACTGTGCTGATACTGAAACTAGAAAAAAGGGCAAGAAAAGAAGAGAAGGGTTTTCGGGCGAGTTCCACCTGCTCAAACCACTGAAGCTCCCGTCTGAGTTCGCCTCCCAGATGCAAGCCCTCCGTCTGCACCGGTGGCCCGGGGGCTCCCAGTGGTGGAAGGGGGTCTGCCTGCTGTGTGCCTTCTGCCCACAAGACATGCCCATCGCCCCACTCTGCTCCCAGACACGTTCCCACTGCGACCCATGTGCGTCGCCGCTCCCAACGCCCTGCACGTGAACTGCCAGAGTGCAGCCAAGGCGAGGCTGTCTCCGGGAGGCCCCACACAGGCCGCGCGGGCCCCGCTGCCTGCCCCCCAGGGACTGGCGCCCACACTGCCACCTCCCTTGTAGACGCCAGAGGAGCGTGGAAGGGCAGGCACCACACAGCAGCCCCCGCAAAGCTGCCTTTGGAGACCCCATGCGCTCCACATGGCCCTCCCCCCACACAGACACAGAAGCACAAGGCCGTCCGTCACTCCCGTCACGCAGCCACCTCCACTCTCCAACCCTTCTGGGTGGCTGTGCACGACCGCTCCGTGCTCTTCCGGTAACTTTTCAGGACCCAGTTGAGAAAGAACCTCCCCCCGCGCCTTCAACTCTGCACCGCGTAAGGACCCACACAGCACAATGGCACAGCTACAAGGGCCCCCGGGGCCTCGGGAAGACCGACGCGGAGACAGCGCTGTGCTTACCTTCCTCCCCCGTCTCCTGCCCCAGCGGAGCACCTTCCTCTTCCAAGCCTCCAGTACCTGACTCCGAGGGCGGGGGCTGGCTGTGCTGCTGGCTTAGCTTGTTTCGAATGAGAGCAATTTCCTTTTTCAGTAACTTGGCCCGCTTGCTCCTCGACCCACTGGACTTCATGGAGCATGTGAGGTCCAGCTTGTCCAGCAGCTCCCTCAGCTGCTCCTCCAGGGTCATGTGGGCCCTGCTGGCCGGGTTCAGCAACCTGTCCACTGCAGGCAAACAACATGCATCCATCAGTCATCAAACGCTGCGCTGCCCTGTGAGGTGAAAAAACCCTCCTGCTCCCACTGCCCCTTACATCACCCTCGACCAAGACCCCCTGGCTCAGCCGCATGACGCCCCCTCCACTCTAAGCGCACAACGGGCTGCTGCCACACAGAGATGTGCTTTTCATCCGAGGGCGTGAAGACCCACAGCCACCAGGGGCATAATGGGAGGGGACAGACACAGGCGCAGAAGCAGGGACAGTGCCCCGGAGACAGGCACGAGCACTGCTGCGCACTGGACCGAGCCCCAACACTGACTCATGTCAGGGCCCCAGCTGGGGCTGTCTGGGCATCCAACTGCCCCCGAGCCCAAGTCTCCAGACCCAGGTCGTTATGTGGCTTAACAGTTCCGCGGGCTGCAAAATTCACGGGGGAGTCTGAATTTCAGGCTCATTTACTACAAAAATCCCTGGGTTTCAATCTTGGCCAAACCCTGACACTGTTGAAGCACAGATGACCTCCACCCGGTGACAGGCCGCTGAGAAACACACTGCTCTTCAGAGCTCCCTGGGAAGAGGTGGGGGAGGAGGACATGGGGGGGGACGGCACCAGCCCGGTTGTGCGGATGAGCACGTGTCCCTCCCCCGCCACCGCCACTCCGTGGGCAGTGCCTGTCTCTCCTGTGATGTAAGCGAGACGCCAGCACAGGACGAGAAATTAGTGCCTGGGTGGATTCCACCATCACTCTAACAAAACTTCAGATGCTAGACCCTCAGAAGTGTTCACATAAGCAAACATGTCATCCGAGGCCCAAAGCAAGATGCCGCAGTCTACCCTGCAGACTCTGCGCAGAGCAGGCACTGCGCTCCGCCTGGGCCACATGGGCCTCAGCGTGGCGGGGGCCCTCGGTGCCCACCGAGATCTACCAGGAGGGAGGCAAGAGACACACGGGGCACCAGCTCACCCACGACCCCACCCTGACACCAAAGAAAAAATCAATTAGGACTCAGCCTTCATTTTAGCCGCAGAAAGACCTCAGTGTAGAAATTTACTTGGGCAATGCCGTGGCCACTTGCATGGCCATTTTCTGAAAGACCCACACTGAGAGGCCCCGAGCCCCTCCCCCTCCGGGAAGCCTGGTGGTGGTGGGAGCGTGGTGCTGGGAAGGCGGCCTGGCAGCAAGGACGGGATGTGAGGACCAGGAGCGCAGGGCGGGAGGGAGCCGACTAGAGCGTGTGCGCTCGTTTCTGCCCCCTTGAAACACAGTGAACAGCGCCCTCAGCAGCCGCCAAGACCGCCCAGGGCATGAGTCCCCAACGGAACTGCTTCCCAGGCTGCATCACCCAGCCCTGAGCTGTCCCACCCAGGACACCGGACACACAGCGGGGCTGAGCAGAGACGCTGAGTGTAAAATGCACAGCAGGCAGCAGAGAGAAAATGAAGCCAACGGAACACGTCACCAGTGACTCCCGTGTGGCGCGCATGCGGAACTCACAACAGCTGGGTCTGCTGGGCGAGAGGCTGCTACTGAAACAAACTCGGCCTTTTCCCTCTTTTCTTCACGAGGCTAATGGAGAACCTAAACCACGCGGGGGTCGCGCCCCAGGCGTAGGGGCCCGAGCCAGCACAGAGCCCGCGGGGGCCGTGCTCCTGCGCACTCCTGGGCCCGGCCGGGTGCTTACCATCCTCCCAGGAGAAAGGCCGCCGCGGGACCGGGGCGGGCCGCTCCAGCAGGTGCATCCCCGAGGCCTCCTCGAATCCAATGCTGTCCGCCTGGCGCCGGGCCTGCCTCAGGACGACGCCGCCCTGGTCGCGCAGCCTCACTGCGGCTCTATAGAACACCGTGTCCTTGGCGTTGTACCTCATGCAGTTGTCCACAATGAGGTCAAAGTCCTCCTCAAACTCAAGGAGGCTTCTGTACCCTTGAGCTTCTAACCGCTTCCTCATCGTGGCAAAGTCCATGGGCTGTTTAATGTGGTCCAGGTAGTCCGGAACCTGATTGCAGGAGGACAGACGAACACTTACAAACAGGAAACGGCTCCCTGTCCTTCTAGAGAGCCAACACACACGTCACACAGGAGAGTCTCCCTCGCACACATGCAACACGGACACACACAGGCACGCACGCAAATGTGACTCCCACATGCCAGCAAGTGGCAGCTCCGAGATGGACCAAACGTAAACCCTGCAGAAACCAGCTCCCACCCTCAAGAGCCAGAGTGGCCGCTGCCGCCGCCCACGACCTGCGGAGGGAGTGGGTCTCTCTGAGAAGGAATGTCCATCTAACTCAGTTCTAGCATTTTACCACGAACAGGGCCACTTCCATGACTTAAGAAATAGATGAGCCCTTGCCAGTGTGGCTCAGTGGACTGAGCGCCAGCCTGCAAACTGAGAGGTCACTGGTTTGATTCCCAGTCAGGGCACATGCCACGTTGCGGACCAAGCCCCCAGTTCCTGGGGGCGTGCGAGAGGCAACTGATCTGTGTTTCTATCACACATCAACGATTCTCTTCCTCTCTTTCCCCCTCCCCTCCCCTCCCTCTAGAAGTAAAATTTCTGAAAAAATGAAGTAAAGTAAAAAAGGTACAGGTGGGATAAAAAGAACTCAGCACACAGTGAGCAACAGTCTCCCCGGCTGGGGTGAACCGCGGGCGCGGAGCAAGCGCAGGGTGCGCACCCACCTCCTTCAGGCTCACCGGCTGGGCGAATATGCGAGCCGGGTCCTTGTCCTGCAGCTGGTCCAGCACGGAACGCAGCAGCACCGTGAGCGGGGTCAGCCGCAGCTCCAGCGCCATCTGCTCCACCTTCACCTGAGGAACAACGGTGCTCAGCACAGACGCTTGCAAGGTGACCCTGTCCCTGCAAACTTCTACTTCCTGTCACGTGAGCACTCGGCACCATCACGCGGCCCACACCAGTGCGCACTCCTGCTCCCTGAAGCCGAGGTCCTGTCACACCCGAGGTCCCCGAACACCACACTGACCTCCTGACCCCGCACAGCCCCCGCGTCCTTCGAGGGGCCAGTGCCCCCTTCTACAGCGCTGTCTGCAACCCAGGCACCAGGGTAGCTCAGAGCAGGGCCAGGGCCGAGGCCTACAGACCCAGAAGCCACAGCCCGCACAGCCCACAGCCCCACGCCAGGCCGCACCTGCTCCCGCTTGAGCTTCTCACGCTTGCGCAGGAGCTCGATCAGCAGACGTGCGCGCTCCAGGTCATGCCGCAGCCGCTGCCAGTACTTCAGCTTCTCCTTGGCAGCCTGGATCTCCTCGTCGTTTTCTCTCTGTGAAAGTACATGGAAAGGCGAGGCGTCAGGCTCAGAGGCCCCTGTGGCGAGCCCCCAGGCAGCGGCAAGAGCCCCGCCCCTCCCACAGGCCACGGGCCCCACGGAGGGCAGACGGCAGACTCCGCTCTCCGGAGCACACCGAGGTCCCCAGAGGCAGAGGCAAGGGAAGGGGCCTTCTGGGGACCCAAAGAGCCGTGATGAGAGCAGCCACGCGCCTTGACCTTAAGAGGTGGCCAGGGCTCCCACCTCGTGGGCCCTGAGAATGAGGCAGCAGCGCAGGGAAAACCAAAACACAGGAACCACCCGGGCCAGGCAGCCCTGCCGTAGGCCAAGCCCATACAAGTGCGTCCGTGCTCCAGGCACACCACCTGCCCATCTCCAGTCTGCATCTCAACACTAGAAACGAGCTGCTGCCAAGTGCAAGAACCAGCAGTAGAGACCAGATGGGGTGGCCAGGTGGGGTCCTGGCCAGGGGCTGGCATTGAGCCCAGGGCCACGAGGCCCGCCCAATGTGCCTCCAACCATAGGGACAGCGAGTTCTACAGAACCATCGCAGAAGTCCCCAACGGCCTGACAGGGGCACCCCAGCACAGGAAATGACAACCAAAGGTGCTCCTTGTCCCCAAGGACACAGCCCTGCCCCAGGCAGGCCCCCAGCACCCCAACCTCTAGCCCAACCCCATCCCCCCTCTGGCTCCACAAGGCCACACCCCCGACACTTGTGGCACTGCCATCCCAAGTGCGCCCAGGGCCCTCGGGCACACCCAAGGTGTGCCCAACTCTCACGGCAGCGGCTGCCCGTCCTCAGCCCCACTCCCGGGCTCGCCTGCCGCTGCTGCTACAACACCACCCCGCAAAGTCCCAGTGCCTGAGCAGGCCCTCCCCTCCCGTCCGGCCTGCTGAAGGCCTGCCCCTGCCTGACCACAGCTCCCAGGTCAGGCCCGGCATTGGCAGCAAAGGACACTGTGGAGATGACCCCGTGGCTCCTCCCCAAACCACGCTCCACTGAGACGCTCCCACCTGTCACCGTGCGGGCTGTGATCACAACAGCCCAGGACACCCCGATCCCACTCCAATAGTAGGTGCGTGTCTCCCTGGACCACGGGAGGGTTCCACCTCGACGGCTTTCCTTCCCACCCCTGGAATACACACAGCCCACGGCTCAGCCAGTCGTCCATCACCAGCCTCCAGAACACACCCTCCACAGGCACAACTTCCCCAGGCAGATGGCTCCAACCCTGTCCCATCCAGACGGTGCTGACACAGGAGGCCCAGCCCTCAAGATCCAGCCACCATGCCCCGAGTCTGAACGCCTGCAGAGGGAAGAGAGAGCTCTGCCTGGAGAGCGGATCCTGCTTTCCACAGACTCTGCAGTCGGGGACACCCACAGGCACGAGAGGGAGGAGGACCGGGCCTGGGGGCTCCAGCCTGGGGACCAGGGTGGGTAGGCCAGGGGACCACAAAAGGGGGTCTTAGCATCCACGGACCAAACAACTAAGTTAACAATGTTCTTTAAAACTGTCAGGCACCGCGGTGGCTGGGTACCTCACTTGGTTAGAGTGTTGTCCCAATACACCAAGGTGGTGGCAGGTTCAATCCCTGGTCAGGACACAAATAAGAACCAACCAATGAATGCATGAGTAAGTGAACAAAGCAATATTTTTCTTTAAAAGAAAAATCAATAAATTAAAAACAGGAGTCCACAGTAACATCAGCTGTACAAACAAGGCCAGTAAGTACATAAAGAGGTGGATTTAGAAACCAAATTGCCCAAGAGCATCTGAAAGCCACGAAGAGCCGAAGAGCCGGATGCAGGTGGAGCCCACACGCCCACGTGCCAAGAGCCCCGAGTGGAAGAAGACCAAGGTGCACATGGCAGCCTCACTTGCCCGAAAGGCCCAAGTTTTCTGACCCTGCTGTTTAGCGGTCTTTATGTCCCAGGTAAAACCACTCCTGGAAGCCCCAGGTGGTGTATGTAGTTCAGTAGATTGAGCGCAGGCCTCAAGAACCACAGGATCGTGGTTCGATTCCCAGTGAGGGCACATGCCTGGGTTGCAGGCCAGTTCCCAGCAGGGGATGCACAAGAGGCAACCACACATTGATATTTCTCTCCCTCTCTCCTTTCCCTTCCCCCTCTAAAAGATAAATAAAGTCTTAAAAAAAGAGAGAAAAAGAAAACTCCTGGAAGACGGCAAAAGTGGGATAGAAAGTAATTTCTCGTACTGATAAGCTCTGTAAAGAGAATTTTAGGAGATCATGTTTGAAATCGAGCCAACTTTGACTCCACAAAGGAGAAGGACACCCATGGCCGGGGAGAGGGCCACACCCCACCATGAGGGCCAGCTCCATCAGATCACAACCCCGGTGCTGGCGGGAAGGGCGAGCCAGCTCGGCGGGGCGAGTTCTCAGCACGTCCACCCCAGTCCCGGGCCGCTGCACGGTGAGAGACCCCACGTGGCCATGGGGGTCAAAGCCCCTTGAGTGGGTTCACAGAGCCTCATGCCGGAGCCCCCGGGAGTGGGGTGGCCAGACCAGGCCTCAGTGGGCTCCAAACTGACCCAAGGACGGGGCCATCCCGTGGCACCACAACTTGCAGCGCAGGGGGCCCAGCTGCCCTGCAACCTGAGCTGCCTCCTCTGCGCGCAGGCCACCCAGTCCTGTCTGTATGTCTGTCCACCCCACCGGAAAGTCAGGCACAGGAGAAAAAGGCTGCACCTGTCTTCTTCCTGGCCCTGGCTCAGGGTGGGCACCCAGACCCATGGACAAAGAAGTTAAATTAAACTCTAACCTCAGGGTTTCTAAAGTTTAAAAAGACATTAAAATCACACCAAGCTGATCCCCCCTCAAAAAGTCAACCGTAACTTACAGGATGAAGTGGCTGGATGCAGCCCCTCCACCCTCGCCCCCCCCCCCCCCCCACAAAGGGCTGCCCGGACCTGAGCGGAGGCCTCCCCAGGCTGCGTGAACGCTCTGCAGCCGTGATGTGGCGCCCACCAGACCTGGCGAGCGCTGGGCACCAACCAGGTCGGGTGGCGCAGACTCCAACCTAGGCCTTTTCTCCCCATCCTTCTGCCAAAGGGCCGACGTTCCCATTCTGTCTTGCTGCCCTTACGAATTCACCCCAAACTCATCCCGCGTGGCACAAGAAAAACCTAAGATAACCGATTTCACACCAACGCCTCAATCAGCGCCTCCTGAGACAGACCGAGCCTTGCATCCCACACCCTCCAGCTAGTCCCAGCCACCTTTCCCCCACGTCCCCAGCCCCACCACCGCCACAGAACACAAACGCTCCCTGCCCTGCCCAGGACTGCCACTTCTCAGCAGCCCCTGTGTGCACACCGCATGGCTCCCCTGTGGCTCAACAGCAGACAGGAGTGCCCTAGGTCCACACCCTCCACTGTCCCATCTCTCTGCATCATCCCACCTCCACGTCCCGACTCCCTGCAACGCCTCCCCTCATCACGCCTGTCCATCGCCCTGCAGAGGCGCAGAGTCCTCCCCTCGCCCTGGAGGCCTGCGGGCCTGCTCCCACCCTCCCCCTCCACCTCCCCGAACCACGCATCCCAACAACGCGCCGGCACTGGCCGGCAGTCCCCAGGGCACAAGTCCCAGCACAGCCCTGACAGGAGCACGCACCCCACTCCCAAGGTGCAGGGATGGACACGCAGCACGTCAGCTGAGCAGGTGGCGCCAATGAAGAGTCCGGATCGGACCCAGAGTGCAGGATGCGCATTCGAGCAGCCCCAGGGGCCCGCAGGCACAGTGAAAACAAGGGGTGCACCTGAAGCAGCCAGCAAGCCTGACGCCAGATGGAACGGGCAGCTGACCCTCGGCAGGCCGGCAGCACTCAGGACGCCTGGAGCCGGCCCCATCTACACACGTCTGAGGCAGCCAAAGCCCTGGGCTAAGGGGCCTTCAGTGTGCTGGATCTGAACCCAGTGTCCCCATCCAGCAGTCCCAGCAGTCCCTGCAGTCCCTGCAGCCCCCAACACAGGCAGGCAATACAGTCTGCAGAAGCCTGACCCCACCGCACTCTGTTCCTGGCCACTGCCTGAGACCATGTGTGCATGCAAATTTCATGGGACACAACACAGCTGGCACAGAGGGCACCAGCACGCCCGCACCCAGCCCTGGACCCCTGATGGAGAGACGGCTTCATCGTCACACGCTCCGCAGGGCAACGAGCAGGCTCCAAGAAGCGCACCCTCGAGCCTGGAGACAGAAGGGTCAGGGCACATCCCGCCTCACAGAGGCCCAGAATCTAACAGTTTCCCTTTGGTTTTCAAAAAGTATTTTTAAAAAGACATTAAAATCCAAATCTTAAAAAACTTAGAATATCTGCCCTGGCTGGTGTAGCTCAGTGGATTGAGCACGGGCCTGTGAACCAGACAATCGCGGTTCGATTCCCAGTCAGGGCACATGCCTGGGTTGCAGACCAGTTCCCTGCAGGCCAGTTCCCAGCAGGGGACGCACAAAAGGCAACCATACATTGATGTTTCTCTCCCTCTCTCCTTCCCTTCCCCTCTAAAGATAAATAAATAAAATATTTAAAAAAAAAAAAAACTTAGAGTATCTGTTTAGTCACCACAGAGTTCCTGAGACTGATGTCAGCGTCCAGGCCAGGGGTGAGGAGGTGGCACGGGACATGCTCAGCCCAGGACTCGCTGTGTCCAAGAAGGGACGGTACCGGGAGGAAAAGCAACATCGCAAGGTGTAACAGGATGAAAAGGCGTTGCTTTGCTGAAAAACCAAAAACATCCACCCAGGCCTCTCGCCTGGGGCAGACACTGTGCAGGGTGGTGACACCGTGCAGGGACAGAGGTGCCCACTCGGTGGCACCAACCTGAAACCAGAGCAGCCCACCAGAGAGGGGTGCCCAACCCCAGAACACAGCAGAGGGAGCAACGCAAGTGGCCAGCAACAGCATGAGAAACCCCCCGTCAGAGAACCCCACAGCAGCCACCTGCAGGACCCAGAGTCCTGTCCCTGCCCCCAGAGAGCTGCTGTGTCCAACAGCGTCCCCTTGGCCCTGCTCAGCTGCCCAGCAAACCAGCAGCTGAGCAGAGGCACCACTCAGACACCAGAGGTGCGCGGCTGCACAGAACCCCAAGGACGGCCTGCTGCGTGCCCAGGAGGGCAGAGACCCAGCCGCGAGGGCACCTGGACCAGACTCTCCGCCCAAGGAGATGACATGCAGAGTGAGCAGAGAACGCAGGCCCCAAGTCTGCGGCCATGAGCAGATTCCCATTTCCAAGTGCTCGCAGGGCCGCCCCTGATGTCCTGAACTCTCATTCTCAGAACTGCTTTACAGCAACACCAGGCGTCTCCACAAACCCCAATCAAGTATAAAGTACGAGAACGTGCTCGGTCGTTCTCGTTTCATTTCCACAGAGCGCGGCACGCGTCTCTGCGTGTCGTCCTCGGACAGGGATCGTGCTCATCTCCTCTGTCCCGTTCCACTTCCACCGCGTGTGCCACCAGAGCGAGCGCTGACTCTGTTCCTTCACAAAGCAAAACCTTCCCTTTCCCTCATCTCGGCTGCCACCTCCCGCCCTCCCCACTGCAATCAATGCTCAACCAGCCTGCAGGGCAATGCCTTTGAAATAAATCACTCCCTGCACAACATGTTCACACCTAAGCGCCCGGCCCAACTCAGACCACACCATGGCGCCGGCCTCACCCTTTGCTGCTCCCCTCCCAGGACCTGGCCCCACACCGGCGGCACGGTCACAGCTTCCCCTTCCCCAGACGTCTACAAATGTGCAGAGTGGGGGAAGGAGGCAGCAGCCAAAGGCAGGGATGTCGGGTCTCACAGACAGATGACAGTCACCTGCAAACCCACCACTTGGCAGCCTGTGACGTGTGTGAGTCCCCACTGGCTTCCAGGACCAGACCGGACCAGGCCCTGCAGGCGAGCACGCTGGCGGCCGAGGGGCTGGCAGCACGCTGGCCTGGAGCAGAACAGCAGCTCAGAGTGTCGGGAAGACAAGAGAGACCCCGAGGGGTGTGCGAGGGCACGTACCTGCTGCGTGCTCCTTTGGGACTGCAGGCTGGACTGAAGTCGCCTCAGCAGGGGAGCGCCATTCCTAGACAGCCTTTTGAGTAGCCAGTAGCTGTGGGCTCTCTCAACAAACTGCTTCTTCCGCTGAATGGACACCTGATTCGCAATCCTATTTAATCTAAAACACGGAAAAACTCAGAGTTTAGCTTTAGAGCAGTACAATAACACGTTTTCATCACGGAGACTGGAAATGACAGTGTTACTTTTATTAAACCACGCATGTCGCTCCCTCACCCGTGGCACAGAAATGCCACCTCTTGCTGTCCCTGGTTCTGCTAAAGCAAAGTCCACCACCTCCTACTATCCACAGGTGTCACCCACTTTCAATTCACACATGTCTATTAGTTTAATCACCCAAGAAGCAAACATGCTGAAACCAAAGCTCTAAGCATGCTTAGCTCCATCCGTGGGACGTGTCCCCACGCACTTAGGCTGGGAGTAGCGTCTGGAGAGGGAGGCTCTGCCGCCGCAGCACGGCAGGGACGCTGTTCAAGAACAGCCGGCTCTCCTGGGACAGCGGTTGCACTCAGTGACCTCAGAGAAGAAATGGGACCCGCCAGAGGGAGAAGCAGCAACCGAGGCAGGACTGGACACAAAGGCTGCTCCGCACTACAATGACACTGGGCATCTCCTAGTCTCCTGAGAGACCTCGTCCTTTTGGAGACTATAAAACACAGAGGCTTCTAAAAAGCGGGGAACGGGGGTGAGATGATCACTCAGTGACCTCTTGATGACCAGAAAGCTCCTCTTTCCCCAGCCACCACCACCCCCGTGCTCAGACAAAGCCACTCCTCGGTTTGCTTGACGGGAACACTGAAAGACAATGTAAGTCTGATCTAAACTGAGACAGAGCAGAAACAAAAAACCTAACAAGACGACACCCTTCACTGTGCACCACGAAGTGTCAGAACAGGACACCAGTGAATTTAAGACTGAACTTTGTACAGAATCTGAATCGGAAGTTTTACCAAACCACCAAAGAAAAAAACAGTGCGAGCACTGCTGGCTTGACCATGTCCATACCATGATGGCCTTTCAAAGTATTCCAGAACCGTGGTGCCCTCCGGGCCAAGCTCTGAAGGGCACGTCACCCCCGCTGCCCTCCTGCACCCACAGTCCACGCAGAGACCCGGAACCACCTCCTGCCGCAGAGCCCTGCTCCGGCCCTGTTGAGGGGCCCGACCTTGGGCGCTCTGCAGACTCGGCTCTGTCGAATCAAGAGCCTCCACAGGCCGATGCCGACCCAAGGTCAAGTGAACCCAGAGCCTGCCCTTGACCGAGGGGCCACAGGTCTGCACACTGAAGAACACAGAGCCGCACGGCCTCGGCAGCGGGCCTGGGGATACAGGCTGTCTGCGCCCCCACGCGAGTCCTGGGCACCACACGGGGCATCTGCAGGGGTCTCCTCCCGTCCGGCTGAGGTGTCACGCGGGTGCGGCACCGTGCACAGGTCTCGGCACACCCAGTTCCGTGGATCCCTGCACAGGCAGACAGGCCTTCCAACGTACACACGGCTACTCCACGGTCCAACGAAGCCATGTAGACAGAAGTATCTTTTAACAATTTCAATGCCCAAAGAAATGCCACCTGGCAACATGCTTACAAAGATTCTGTCTCGTGAAACAAGCCACCATCTCCTCCAGGATCAGGGTTTCTGAGCCATCAACAGTCCATAGGCACGTGGGACAAGGCATCCGTAACACCAGGGGCCAAGGGGCCAGGATGTCCTGCACACTGAGGACACCTCACCAACAGCACAGACGTGAAGGAGCAGGCAGGGGCCGAGCCCGAGGCAGTGCTGCCCAAACACCCACCACGTGCCCCCTGGGACACGGAGCAGCCTCGGAGAGCAGGTGTGCCACAATGAACACACCCGCCACGTCTACCTGCACACTCTGGCCCCAACTCAGCCACCGTGTAAAGAAATGTGCAGAACCAAGGCACAGGGACCGAAATGGGATGGAGGACCTGTCCCCCTCCATAAACTCCACTGGGAAAGAGACTGAGAGAGACCTTTAAAGAGGAGAGATTTCTGGCCAAATCGGAGGCATAGGAGGAAACACTGTACCTCCTCACACAGCCAAGTTTATGAACAACAAATATTTAAAAACCAGAAAGCAACCAAAACAGAGAAAATTAAACTGTACCGAAGTTCGACAGCAACGAACCATTCATCCAGACCTGTAAGAGGAGCAGAGTCGGTGGCTGGCAGAGAGAGGTCACACAGAAAAAAGGGGCCGAACCAACCCAGGCGGGCAGGCAGCGGTTGGTAGATCCCAAGGCATGGGGTGGCAAAAGGCAGACCCAGTGAGGGCGCAAGGCAGCTGGCTGACCACGGTCACACATTCACACGCAGACAAACCAGGGCCCTAGTGCCTGGAACTAAAGCCTAAAAGCACCAATTGGAAAAACTTTTGAGGGTTGAGCTGCCAGGAGAAGCTTCCAGGGTCACAGAGAGTTCGCTGGAGAGACCCACAGGGTCCTGGACGGTGCACAGGCCCACACACCCAGGAACCAGCACCAGAAGGACCCGATTTGCTTGGGGGAAGCAACAGAGGGGACCAAAATCCGAGAGAGAGCAGAAAAAACGCCACTGCCCCTCTCTGACCCTGCCCCCACATACAGCATCACAACCCAGCAACCTGGGTTGCCCCGCCCTGGTGAACACCTAAGGCTCCACCCCTCATACATAACAAGTGCAAACAGACCAAAACATTATGGCTCAAGAAGAACAGCTCGAAGCCCCAGAACCAATGCTTCTAAGCAACCAAGAGATAGCCAACCTATCAGATGCACAGTTCAAAACACTGGTGACAGGATGCTCACAGAACTGGTTGATTTTAGTCACAAATTAGATGAAAAAATGAAGGCTACACTAAGTGAAATGAAGCAAAATGCACAGGGAAACAACAGTGATGGAAAGGAAACTGGGACTCAATGGAGTGGACCAGAAGGGAGAAAAAAAACGACCAAACAAAAAACAATGCAGAAACAAGAATTTTAAAAAATGAGGAGAGGCTTAGGAACCTCCAGGACATCTTTAAACGTTCCAACATCCGAATTATAAGGGTACCAGAAGGGGAAGAGGAACAGCAACAAGTGGAAAAGTTATCTGAACAAAAAATAAAGGAGAACTTCCCCAATCTGACAAAGGAAATAGACTTCCGGGAAGTCCAGGAAGCTCAGAGAGTCCCAAAGAAGTTGGACCAAAGGAAGAATATACCAAGGCACATCATAATTACATCAGGCAAGATTAAAAAGAAGGAGAGAATCCTAGAAGCAGCAAGAGATAAGGGGACAGTCACCTACAAAGGAGTTCCCATCAGACTGTCAGCGGATTTCTCAAAAGAGACCTTACAGGCAAGAAGGGGCTGGAAAGAAGTATTCCAAGTCATGAAATCCAAAGACCTACATCCAAGACTGCTCTATCCAGCAAAGCTTTCGTTTAGAATGGAAGGACAGATAAAGTGCTTCTCAGATAAGACCAAATTCAAGGAGTTCATCATCATCAAGCCCTTATTATATGAAATGTTAAAAGGACTTATCTAAGAAAAAGATAAAGAGGAACAGTGAAAGGACAGCAAACTCACAGTTATTAACAACCACACCTAAAACAAAAGCAAAGTAAGCAGACAACTAGATCAGGAGTGGAAACATAGAAATGAAGATCTCAAGGAGGGTCAGCAACAGGGGAGTGGGAGGAGAAGGGGGAGAAGGTACAGAGACTAAGTAGCATAGACGGTAGGTAGAAAATAGACAGGGGGAGGGCAAGAATAGTATGGGAAATATAGAATCTAAAGAACTTGTGACACATGGACATGAGCTAAAGGGGGGGAATGAGGGGAGTGTGTGCAGGGTGGAGGGGAATGAAGGGGAAATGGGACAATTGTAATGGCATAATCAATAAAACATATTAAAAAAATAAGAATAAAGAGGAGAGACTTCAAGGACTCACAGTGCTGAAGGTGCATTAACACCAGAGCTCAAACAGGGGCAGGAAGTCGCGGACTGATGAGCACAGTGGGAAGGGTCACAGAGGGGCTGAGGGCAGGCCAGGCCGTCTTCTCAGGTGGCTGGTGGTGATGAGCGTGTCTGCCCTGCAACATCTCACCGAGCTGCGAGTCTGCTCTTCCCCACTTTCTCACTTTGTACTCCACTCTTTTTTTTTTAATATGTTTTTTTTTTAGATTTTTATTTTTATTTATCTTTAGAGGGGAAGGGAAGGAGAGAGGAGGAGAAACATCAATGTATGGTTGCCTTTTGTGTGTCCCCTGCTGGGAACTGGCCTGCAGGGAACTGGCTTGCAACCCAGGCATGTGCCCTGACTGGGAATCGAACCTCAATTGTTTGGTTCGCAGGCCCGCCACTCTAACTTTTTAAAAAATACGGTATTTGGCCCTGACTGGAGTAGCTCAGTAGATTGAGCATGGGCCTGCAAACTAAAGGATCGCAGTTCGATTCCCAGTCAGGGCACATGCCTGGGTTGCAGGCCAGTTCCCAGTAGGAGGCATATGAGAGGCAACCATACATTGACTGAAATCGGTATTTCTCTCCCTCTCTCCTTCTCTTCCCCTCTAATAAATAAAATCTTTTTTTTTATTATTATTTATTTATCTTTAGAGGGGATGGGGGGGAAGGAGAGAGGGAGAGAAACATCAATGTATGGTTGCCTTTTGTGCGTCCCCTGCTGGGAACTGGCCTGCAACCCAGGCATGTGCCCTGACTGGGAATCGAACCGCGATCGTGTGGTTCGCAGGCCCACGCTCAATCCACTGAGCTACACCAGCCAGGGCTAATAAATAAAATCTTAAAAAAAAATACGGTATTTGGCCAAGGGCACACTGAAAGGATCGGAAGTTTCCGAACATGCGTCCTAAACAAAGCGCACGGCACAAGTGACAGAGGTGTGCCTCGAGGCGCTGAAAGGCCCCTGGAGACCCACCAGGAGGAGGCCGTGACTGGCTCTGGCCAGGACTGCCCACCCTCAGCTTCTGGAGAAACTGAAGCTCGGCGCATAAAATGCTGATCTTCGATTCTGGTGCACAACTTGGAAGGAAATTTTAAAACTGAGCACACCGCCACGACAAAGCTGCTTCTCTGAAACCTTTCGTACGGGACCCTGGTTTCCAGCACTCACATGGGCAGCAACAAAACCAGGGAGAGAGGAAAGGGAGACCCCATCTCATTAGCACGGGAAGAGCGTCAGACACAGAAGCCTCACTGTCTTTCCACGCCTGTCTCATGAAGCGGTGCTCCCCGCTGAAGGTCACCAGTGGTTACAGGTCTTCAAGTCGTCCATTCGCTTTGGTCGAATGTGTACGAACAATCACAACCTGACCAGGGAGAAACCTTGACACTCACAGTTCAGCGAGAGGGACAGGATTAGCGCGGAGACAGCAACGGGGCAATAGCAGGCCCCGAGGGGGGCACACCCAGAACTCACTGTCGGAAGTGATGAGCCTTTCAACTCGTGCGCACTTGCCACAGTCTGACCCCTATCCCCTCCATCTACAGGTGTTTTGGGGGGAGTGGGTGAAAAATACTGGATTTCACCCCACCCCCAAAAAAAGGAAAAATAAAAAGATGACTTTTTTAGAAAAGGTTTATCATTATATGGGTTAAGTCCAACCTGGCACCAGTGACTGGAAGGAGAGGATGCACACAGCTCCCAGAAGGCAAGTTCACCAAACCAAGGCAGGGAGGTTCAAGGGCAAACTCAACTGCGAACATGAATGCAAACCTGAGACAAGATGCCTCCATCAAATCCACTCGAGTATGAGAACCTGGCCCAAGGGGGCCCGTGCCAGTAAGGCAAAGATTAGGGGTTCCGGAAGTAGAACCCACAAATCAACAGGCAAGAGGGCAGAATGTGACTGGCTCCAAAAAGGTGGGAAAGCGAGAGGTCCCGGTGACCTGCCACACAGGAAGGTGAGAGCAGAGGCTCCACCTCAAGACCCAGGGCGAGCGGCCGGGTCCTCAGCACACTGGCGCCTGCCATCCCTGCTCCAGCAGGGGCTGTTCCCGCAGACCCCCCGCAGCGTCGGGACCAGGGCAAGTGAAAGGAGGAGCATGCAGGACATCGCTGGACCGCAGTGCCGGAGGCCTGAACAGTGGGTCTAACAATGAAATGATGAACAAAGCTTAGACCAAGACGAAACACGGTGAACTACAAATCATCTCCAAACTGGTACGCGGATTCCTCCAAATTTCCAAATGCCCAAGAGAGTTTGTCAAGAAACCTGACAGGATCAATCCCAAACTCACATGAAGGAAGCATAGGTCACGGGACCACCACGGTCTGCAGAGCTGGCCCCACGGGCAGGAGAAGCAGACCACTGACCCAGAGAAAGTGGCAGAGGCTGGAGACCCTCGTCCCCAGGTGGTGACAGACTCGAATGTGAGGAACACTGACCACAATGGCACAGACGGGGTGCAGCGAGGCCACACAGCCAGGACCAGCCAACAGGCCAGGGGTATGGGGGAAGCCGGTCAATGCTGAAGCCAAAGGAGGGCAGGGGGACAGGGGAGGAGGGCCATTCAAAAGCTCTTAGAAGAAAACCTGGAGGCCCTTAGGAGGCCCTTAGAGGGTCATTTTAAAGAGACAGGACAACATGGACCATAACATAAACTAAACATGCAACGAGAAGGGTGATCCATGGTCAGGCGCCAGGACCGAGGTAAGGCTTCCCCTCACCCCCCCGGACCAGCCTAAGCTGGGCCCAGGTGGACCAAGGTCATCTGAGAGAGCCCTCAGAGTATTACACCAGCCTCGGAGAAATTCCTAAAGAAGGTGGACCTTTTCAAAGAGCAAGCTAATTTAAAAAAACACGATATTTGCCATACTAAATTTTTATAGGGACTTTAATAGCATAAACCACAATCATTTGTGAAAATAGTCAAGAGGTCCTAATGAGCAGCGAGGTGGGCCATGTTCACGGTCAGGTGAAGTCCGCCTCACTGAAGGACAAAGCATCAGGGACCTCGGACCCAGAGGATGAGGCCTAGGTCCAAGGGACAGGTCAGGGCCAAGAGCAACAGAAGCCAACAGATGGCGGCGGGGACATAAGTCGCACCCAACCTTCGGCTGCAGGACTAGGGCTCCTGGGAAAACTCAGGGTGGAGGAGCTGGGCAGCCTCAGAGCAGGCCTAGGACACACACACGCTGCTTCAGAAGAGACACGGAGACAGCGGCCCTTCAGTTTGTCCAGACACGGCAAGATGGCTGCTGCTGAGGGAACGCTTCTGTGCCCTGCACCGACATGTCCCGGGACGACATGAGTCCCCTCCCAAGAGGGACTGGGAGCTCCTCAAATGCTCACCAAGCACGAACGGGCAAAGGACACCAGACAGACAGGGGTGGCGACTGCTGAAGCTGGGTCAGAGGACAGGTGGGCTCTCCCTACATCATTCAGACTCCAGGCTGGAATAGACTGTTAATGACCTTAAAAGTGGGAAGATGAGCCCCGGGAAGAGACATGCGGTGAACACAACCCAGTACACGCCAGGCCAGACAGCCCCCAAAACGCCGCTCCGGGAAGCCAACCCGAGCAGCACAGAGGGTCCCGACGCCACCTGCCCACCGCCAGACCCACCGCAACATGGGGGACGTGCACAGTGCGGCAGCAATGCGACCGATGTCCACGTGCACACCCGCGCCAGACCGCATGTGCGCCAGGTCAGAGGGAGGGACACAGGCTCAGACGGACCTGCCCCCGACTTCCAGTGAGTGGTCGGCGGGCGGGGGGGAGGGGCTCCTGGAAATGGGTGAGTGTCTCAGAAGTGACTCGAAGTGTTCACTTAATATTGACTGTTTTCAAATAAACTTTGACGCTTGATAAATGAATATGTTAATCTAACTTTCTTTGCTTTTAAGCTTTTTATCTGAAGATCATGAAAATAGGGAAAATGTCACTAAAACATAACGCCCACCTAAAGCACAGAAGAGCGCGCTTCACACCGCCCTGCGGCGAGGAGTGGGGGTTAGGACACACCCACCCTCTTCAACACTCAGAACTGAGTCTCTGTCATGGTCACCGACCGCCCAGAGGTCAGACGGAGGCCAGGGTGGCAGCAGTGAGATCCAACCCTCGAGCAGGGGTGTCCAACCTGTGGCCCACTGGCTGCATGCAGACCAGGATGGCAGTGAATGCGGCCCAACGCAAAATCATGAATTTACTTAAAACGTTATGAGGTTTTTGTTGTGATTACATGTCACAATGTATCTAACGTGTGGCCCAGAGACACTCAAAGGCCGACACCCCTGCTAGACCCGTGAAGCCCGGACGGAGTCTGCCTCTGGAAGTGGTCCTACCCCAAGCCCCTGGCTCCTGGCAGAGCTCCCCGCACGGCTTGGCTCAGGTCAGGATGGCCCACGGCCTCCTCAGGGCTCCAAGTGCATGGTCGCCAGTCACAGAGCCCCAGGATCACTGGGGTGCCTATGTCCACACCCCCAGCCAGGCCTCACCATCACCCAATCACATCGACGGGACTGCCAGCAGTGGGCATCTCCCACTGGCTCCCTATCCAAGAGCTGAGGTTCTTGAGGTCAGAAACAGTCAGCTCTGCCCAGTTTTACGAGAAACTCCACCAGATGCTCCCCTCTATGGTGTAGCCCTGACTCTGCCCAGCGTGCCTGTCTGAGCACCTCCACAGTCCTGCTGAGGTGGGACTTTCTGAAAACCAGCACCCCCAACCCACCACGTCAGGAGAAGGGACACTGGAGAGGGGGTTGAGGTGCACACCTGCTTCCGGCCCTCATGGGAAGATGACCCCAGCAAGAACAGACATGACGTCTGGTGCTGGAGGGAGAGGGGGGCCCCACATGCCCTGCCAGGGTCTCCCAGACCCTGGATCAAATGACAGAAGAATCAAAGCAAGAATCATAGGAGATGCTGGCGACACCTCCACCACCGAGAAGCAGGGGCCCCACAGTGTCCAGATGGGGGAGCACATGGTGCTCCTGTGGCACCGAGTATACCGCCACCAGCAGCCCAGCCTGACACCTGCCTGACACCTGACGAACCGGAGCAGGACCATCTCCGTGCACAATGGCGACCCAGAAGGCACTGAGCAACTGTGCAGACGTCCAGGACAAAGAAGTGGGACAGACAGGTCCTGACTGCAGGCACAGGGGTGCCTGGGAGGCCAGCTTCTCTTAGGAGACTAGCCCACCAAGTGGACTAACGGAGTCACCCACAGAAGGTGCCCGCCTGTGTGCCTGCTATGTGCACAGGGCACTTGGGACACATAGCAAGAGGTGACTCTTGGTGACGAGAATTTTAGTGTAATTTTTGCAGTATTTTATAAACTTGAGGGTTTTCCAAATGGAAGTTGAAACAAGGATGAAACCTCTGACCCGATTCCAATCTCTGGGCGTGCCCACGAGGGGGGCAGGCCCACTGTTGACCACTCCTGCACACTGACCCAAGGTGTGCGTTCAAACTGGTATTTTCCAAACAATGTTTCCCACGTGTCAGCCCGGGCAACACCCAGGCAGGAGTGGAGGTGAGACTGTGTGGCAATTACCCTTCGCCAGTATTAAGGAAGACTTCAAATAAATTGTCTCCTTCTCTGCCAGAATCAGCGAATACCATGAACATCGAGAGAAATGGCAAAAATCCACCATGCTGGTGAGTTCTTCCCGCACACTGCGAGCCTGCTGTGCGTGCAGGGGACACCTGGGGAGGGCACCGGGCCCGGCAGGTGGTGAGCACAGCAGACCTGCTGAGTGTGGGCACCACCAGGGCAGCCCCAGCAGAGGCGGCCACCAGCAAGAACCCCAGGAAGAAGGGGCCTGGGGGTGGCTGGGCCCAAGGAGCAGGACCCGCAGCACGGCACCCGGAACGCTCACCGGAGTTCAGTGCACACCAGCATCTCACAGGAAGCCTGACGCACCCGAAGCACAGTGGTGGACACGCAGCCTTCACGCACCCAGATTTCTTTCCCTGTGCTGTTTTATTTTCACTCACTCTGGCTCTTTGATCAAAACAAATCTGCTCACCAGATGTCCCATATCCCGTCTCACTGGAAGATACCCTTTCGGGCTGAACCAGGACAGACTCACAGTGAGACACCAAGTCCCCCCACAATTTACTTGACTGCTTTCCCACTCAAGGAAGGCAGCCCCGGCCAAGTAGCTCAGGTGGTTAGCACATCACCCCAACATGCCAAGGTGGTGGGTTCAAATCCCCCGACAGGGCACACACAGGAACCAACCAATGAATGCACAGGTAAGTAGAACAACAAATAGATGTCTCTCTCTCTCTCCTTCCTCCTCCTAAAAGTCAATAAATTTAAATTTTTTGAATATAAAATAAAACCAAGGAGAGCAGTGAGTCATAGGAGGCTGAGAAGCAGATCGTTTAAGACAGCACTCGGGACAACGCTCACGCAGACCTCTTCCCGCCCACATGAAAGCTCAGGCGTGGCAGGCACTCCTCAGTGACCGGGGACAGCAGTCTGGCAGCGATGGAAACACTGATGCTGCGTGTCCACGACCTGTGCATCTCACTTTTCAGTGCGGCGTCCAGAGCTTCTTTCCGGAGTGACCACGACACAGGACCTCCCACTGGGGCCTGGGGTGAGGTGCCCCAGCCCCGTGGGCACCCACAGCCGCACACTCAGGGCCCTGCCACAGTGGAGCATCCAGAGAAGGGCTTCCACCTGGAAGGGCCGAGCCAGCAGGCCTCTCCAACCTCAGTAGTCACAGCACATCAGAGCTGGTAGGAAACATGACAGGGCAAGGGCACCCGCCCGCAGCGCCCCCGAGGAAACAGTGGTGACCAGACCCTCCATCCTCACCATGGACTCAACAACGGCTGCTCTCGTGACATCTGCACTAATTGAGTGATGTCCGTGTTGTAAATGACCCAAGTGGCCGAGGGGACCAAGTCGGAGTCCGGAACACGCAGCACATGAGCTTCTCGGTTCACATAGCCATTCTCCTTCCCAGGTAAACAGCTGCCCCCAAAGAGGGCACTTAGGGGGAATGGGTCCATTACGCCAAAGGAACCAGGCGGCTCCGATCGAGGAGTCCGACCCCTGACCTGTCCCCTCCCCACAAAACAACATCGAACGGATGTGGAGCCAGAGAAACATCCGGTCCAAGCAGCAACTGTATGAGGACAACGCTGCGCTTCCAGCAGAAGAGGCTGGGACAGCACCGCTGACGCGACTTTTCCTGCAGGAAGGCAAGAGTGGAGCCAAAAAAATTCTCCCCTCCTCAGATCTGACTCTGCGTATCCTCCTCAACTTTAATTAAGTTGTTTCTGTGTTGGGAAATAATTACTTAATTTAATTTATATATATATATACTTTTTTAATTTTACTTTTTTGGAGAAGGGAAGGAGAAACAAAAAGAGAGAAACATCAGTGTGCTAGATATAACAACATCAGATGGTTGCCTTTCACACACCCCCAAACGAGGACCTGGCCCGCAACCCAGGCATGTACCCTGACCAAGAATCGAACCGGTGAGCTTTTGGTTCACGGCCAACACTCACACCAGCCAGGGCACAATTTTTATTTTAATGAAAGCAGATAAAGGAAGGCAAACGGACACAGAAACAACTCAAGATACTGGGACAACTACTCAGGACAAACTTAGAAAACCTGGGAACTTCTGACCACACTGAGGGCCGGGACCCTCACAGGCAGAAGTACCAATAAAGCCAAATGTCCACCAGACTCCAGCCACCCCACCCGCAAGCACACTAGCAGCACTGGCTCCTTCCCGGCCAGAGACCCCGCTGGCCCTCCAGTCTAACGCCACCAACCCAGGTTCCCGAACAGGCAGGCAAAGCCTCACAATACCCACATCTTTATTCCAGAGTCTCTTACTTCGAGAAGTAAAAAGTAATCTTTGTGACTTAAAAATGCTAAATATTTAAAAAATCAAATCCCTCCTCCTCATCAGTCTATAGGATAGACTATAGCCCTGGCTGGTGTGATTCAGTGGATTGACCGTCAGCCTGCAAACTGAAAGGTCGCCGGTTCAATTCCCAGTGAGGGCACATGCCTGGGCTGCAGGTTCAGGTCCCCAGCAGGGGGCGCATGAGAGGCAACCCAGTCTATGTTTCTCACACATAGATGTTTCTCTCCATTTCTCCCTCCCGTGCAAAATAAATTAAAATCTAAAAATTTAAAACTTAAAAAGACAACTCAGAAGTCAGTTGGTCTCAGTTATCATTTTCACTTGAAAAATATTTAAACTGCTCAAATTACCAAAGTACTTTACAGGCCCTGACAGCCCTCCCCCAAACCTTCCTTCCTTCCTTCCTTCTCACAGCCAGCTCTCCTCTCTGCAGGGAGGAGGTCCCTCCTCTTCCCAGGAGCTTGCTCAGATGCTGTTGCAGCTGCCACTGTAGGCAGCCCTACACCAAAGGCTCCCCCCTGCATGCAGCACACCTGGCTTTGCCCCATCCATACTCCACCGGGGACAACTGCACACACCCAAGGTGAATGCCTCAGGCCCCCAGCACCTGCCCTGACAACCCAAGGAGTGACCCAACAGCAGTTACTGCAGAGCACAGGGCAGCTGGGAGAGCTTCCAAGGTGGTAAGTTGACCCAAACGTCAGGGTTTCCCCAGAGGATCCTGGCAACCCAGGGAGCAAAGCCGGCAGCCACAAACACTTGTCCAAGAACGCACGCCCTTTATCTCTACTCCAAACTGTGGAACGGTTTATTCCTAAATTGGGAAAAGAAAGACAGAACACAGGCAAGACTACACCTATAGAACACAGTTTAGCTGCATCACCTACTTTGAAACACTCAGGTCCAAGGCATGAGTCCTGTTCCCACGCAGACTGGGGCGTCTTAGACCCTCAAGTACAAGCACTGCCAACTGCAAATGCACCCTGGTGCCCGGGGGCCTGCAGGCCCAGCACGGCCCTCACACAGGCTGGGCTGGGGGGGGGGGGGGGGGGGACGGCGGGCAGCACCTCAGACTTTGGGTCTCTCAGTTCCTTTGATAGTTTCTCATTTTGTTTACTTTAATTTCAGTAAAGGTAAAATTCTTAGGGTTCTTAAACCTAGGCTCTTGATACAAATCTTGTACTTTTGACTCAGTGGTAGAAATCCAAGTGAAACTGTCTTTTAAGTCAGGCTGACTGGTCTGCATGAGACACCTTGGTTTTAACAGTGGTTTTCTCTGGGTGAGGGATTACGAGCACTTTTTGTTTCTACTTTGTCTGAATTTACTGACTATAATGAGTATGCACTACTCCACAAAAGAAGAAAGATTTCATTTCAGGGCCGGGGGTGGGGGGAGCCATGCTCCTAACTATTAACACAAATTCAATGCCTGCTCCTCCAAGGACAAAACCAGCATTCTAAGTGGCAGTAGTCAGTGTGCTTTTACAACCTAACCAGTTAAAATCTCAACACATCAAAACCAAACTGGCCCCGGCTGGTGTGGCTCAGTGGATTGGGTGCGGGCCTGTGAAGTCAAGGGTTGCTGGTTCGATTCCAAGTCAGGGCACATGCCTGGGTTGTGGGTCAGGTCCCCAGTGGGAGACACATGAGAGGTGGCCACACACGGATGTTTCTCTCCCACTTTCTCCTTCCCTTCCCCTCTCTCTAAAAATAATACAGTATTTTTTTAAAAAACCCAAACTGTATCTTTTAATCATGTGTTGGAAAGCATGAATTATTTTACGTGGCAAATGTACATGACAACAGTACAAAAAGCTAACATTCAGTACATTATAAATAACTTTCACTTCTTAATGACGATAAAACCCTGGCAGTCTTGTGCCCCCTTGCTCTGTAAGATAAACACAACTTTACTCACACGTGACTTCCGAACAAGACAACCGGGGCACTACAGGTGTCCCACCACCCTTCCCCAGGAGCAGACTCCCGTGTGCACCCCTCCGTCACCAGCGCAGTGCTCCGCCTCCTTAACCGAATGTCACAAGCCCCACGCCCTGTTACACGTGGAGTGTGTCATTTCCTCGCAGCCCACGGCAGTGCTGGAAGTGGGGATGTCTGCTCTCTGAGACTCCCGGGCACTGGCCCTGGTGCAAAGCTCATCAGGCAACTTACCTCACACTCTCAACAAGAGCATTTTGAAAAGTAACAGAAAACAAAGCCCAGCCCAGTCTGTAACAAGACGGGCAGGCACAAAGGAGGAAACGAGTCCAGGCGCTGGCGCAGACGTGGCTGAGGACGGGCCCGTGGGCCCGGCAGGAGCGCAGCCAGGCCTGCCCACATCAGACGGCTGCAGAGCCATGTCCCACCCGCTCCCCCCCCCGCCCCCACGGACCACTGTAGTTTAGAGAGCCCAACACTGACCAGGCAGAGTCTGCACCACAAAGGGCGGTCAGGAGTCAGAAAGACTATCACACCAACAGGACAGTGGCCAGCCCCCACCCCACCCAGCTCCCATCAGCCCCCTCTGATCTCCAACCCAGGGTCTCCTTACCCAGCCAGGAGGCTTTGCTTTCTAACAAGTGACTTAAAACACTTTATTGTGTCGAAGAAGGCGACGGCACCTGGACACCACAGGGCGCCAGACCCGTCACTGTGGGCGGCGTGGCCACAGTCACCCTGATGGCGTCCGGCTCACCCTGTGGGCGGGATGGGCAACAAGGAAACCCCACAGCCCCTCGACCCTAACAGACTCGAGTCCCACCAAGTGGTGAATGAGTGAGGCCACATTTTAAGGGACCACGAGGAACCCATTCTGGGCCCACCCTGGCTTCCGCAGCAGCACATGCTTACCTCTGGGGGGGGATATACGGCGCACACACGGGCGGCAGGGCGGCGCAAGGCTCGCTCAGCGTCTTCTTTGCCTTCTTGGCTTTCTTCCTGACCTTGGATGAGGACCTGACCGTTTTGACTGAGCTCTCTTTTCGACACACCCCGTTTTTCATTTCGACATCCCCATAGATGTTCAGAGGCCTCCGGATACAGCCCGGAGGCGTGTGTATGTCACAGTAAGCGGTCTTTCTGACGGAGAAGGTCGTGGCGCCCCCCGTCAGTTCTTTCACAGGCTCCATTTTCATGTAGAGGCCCGCCCTTTGGGCGCACGTCACGTGGAAGGCCGTGTAGCAGTTGGCCTTGTGGCACTGGATGCAGGCGCCCACGCCCTTCTGCTTGCAGAGGTAGCAGGTCAGCTTCCACCGGGCGGGAGGGATGTTCCTCACACCGTCGATGGGCTCGATGAACACCGTGTTGGCAAAGCCGACCTCTGGGATCCACAGGGCGCACACCACGTGGCCCCAGCGGTCGTCATCCGTCTTTTTGAAGGCACCTCCCTTGTTAGGGCACAGCACGCAGTCAGCGGGCCGGGCCCGGGACTGCAGGCAGTGCCGGCAGAGCCACTGGCCCTCGGGGATGTAGGGCACCCCGTAGCACTCCTGGTGCACGGCCAGGTTGCACATGTCGCAGAAGAGGATGGCGTTGCTGTTCTGGCACTCGCCGTCCATGCAGATGCAACACACGGCGTCCTCGTCGATCAGGGACTGCTGCTCCCCCTGCTTCTGGTTCTCGCAGTAGGACTCCTTCTCGAAGCGGTCCATCAGGAACTCAAATGCGCTCTGCGACACAGCCGCCACGCAGTCGCCCTTCCGCTTCTCGTTGACGATCTCCAGCCAGGCGTAGTCCTCCTCGTCCATGTCATACTCGACCTCGCTGTCCAGCTCCGCAGCTGACTTCTCCACAAACTTGTAGTACGTGGGGGGCCTCCTGGGGGCGGATGGGGGGCTGTACTCCACGATCCGCACCTTAGGCTCTGGGAGAGCACTGGCCAAGGCTGGCGAGCCATGGGCGCTGGGAAGGGCTTCGTTCTTCTTTTTGACTCTATTGTTTTTGTGACGCTTAGTTCTTAGGCACACAGGGGGCCTCTCACTATTTTCTTTGTTGCTGTTGCATTCACTCATTTCTTGAGCAGTGAGGTCATCTTCTAATATGATCTCCAGGGGATCAAAAATACTGATCCTGTGCAAGCGCCCCTCGATCTCGATCTCCACCATCCTCTGCGCTTGGGCGTAGGTCAGGGTCTCGCGCGCGGGGGAATGCTTAGTGCTGCACGGGGAGGAAGGGTGCCTCACTGTAGCGCCTCGATGACATCGTCCTTTCCTCCTCATTTGGTACTGACTCCCTGAAACAGAGACAGGCGAAGTTGACTCAAGAAAACCACCGGCCACACTAGGATAGAGCTCACCAACCCACTCCCACTTCAGCAAAACTCCCAGCTCAGACACCTCTGAGGTTTCGGTCCCAAGACTCGGGACTGCATTTCAACAGCCTGTCCCCACAAGACCATACCTCACCAGGGACTCTCAGAAAACCGAATGGCAAGGAGTGGGCCTTGGGAGGTGAGTGCAGAGACAAGCCCCTCTAGGGCCCTGTGGCTCCCACTGCTCGCCCAGACACCTTTCTAGACAAAGCCAACGGGTCACTGAGATGTCCACAACATCCCTCAAGAGTGTCCCTGCCCAGGGAAGCCCATGCACAGGGTTAGACCCCAGCAGGAATGGAGTTTCTGACCATGAGGCAAAGGTGCTCTGGCTCCCCTGCTGCTGCCCAGGAGAGTGACCCTGAAGCCCCAGTGCACCAGTCCTGGCAGCCCCCGTGCTGGGGACCAGAGGCCCCAGCAGTCTGACCACAGCCTGCCCTTCTCTATGAACACGTCCTCTACAGCTGTGTTGAGGCACAGGGCCACCAACGAAACCAAGAACCAAGAAGGGAGCCCCACACTGATCTAGGGGGACATTCTTCACGCCCAGAAATCCCCAGCCCAGCTTCTGCAGTGCCTCAGCAGTGACCACCACGAAAACCCTCAAGGACCAGTTAGCCTGCCCCCCCCCAGGGGCACTCTCAGCACTGCTGGCTGGACCACAGTGCCAGGGGGGCCCTCCTCCTTCTCAAGCACACCCAGACACACAACACGTGCCAGGTACGGCATCTCTGTTCTCACTCCAGTGAGGACCACCCCCCAGAACCCTGTGCTGCCTGCAGAGCCCCCCACAGGCCTGCCAGCAATGGCTCAGGTACTTGGAATCTTGGCTAGAGGTTCATGATTTGTTCTTTCCAGCCTCCAGTATCCATCACTGAGTTTATTTCACTTGAAACCCCCCAACTCAAGACCACTGCCCACCCAACAGGACTTGTTACCCTAGGAACCGACAACAAAGATCTCTCTCAGATCTCTAAGACTGCACCCCTCAAACACTATTTTACTGACGGAAAGCAAAATGACATTAAAGAGCGGCTTACAAATGCTTTCTTTACCAACACTCGCAGATATTCTGAGTTGGAGCCCGAGGCCCACAGCTGCACGTGGCAGCCAAGGCGGGAAGCCCAGGGCCACGCACCTGTGCAAGCCTCACAGACACCCAGCTGGTCTTTAGGAAAAGTGTTCAAAGCACAGGATTTACTTGGTAAATCCCGAAAAGAAATCCCAGTAGTCCCAAAATACGCCTTTTAAGGTAAGCACTTCAGAGTGCAGCTCTTTTTGTCTTGTGTCAAGTGGAAATCCAGGCTTCGAAGGAATTCCTTGTGAAGGGAAGCACGGTGTGCCCAGTGGTCAGCCACACCCCAACTCACCTGCACTCAGGGGGCTCCATGTGAACCCAGGGAGCAGCCCTCAATTCCTGGGGAATGGGCGGTCAACGAAGCCACCACCCAGCTGGCTCTGGACCTGCAATCCTTTCTCAGGGGAGCTGGGAGTGTCCCCCAGGTGTCAAAGCCACAGCCTGCAGAGGGGACCCTAACGCACCCAGGGATAGGCTCCCATGTCATTACTGAGGCACGGCAGAAGCAACAGCTGGCTACTCCCCGAGGTAAAGGCAAGCCCATCATTTTCTCCTCCACAGCGAAGGACCGAGTGGCCCTAACTAAAACCAGCCCTCCAAACCCAGCCCCGCACTCAACATCACAGCACCTCTCGCACCTCTCTCTCGCTTGAAGATGCAGTTGTGACAGGGAAGAAAGGCGTTTGGCAGCACTGCCCGGCACAGTGCCCTCACCTGCCCGTCATTTCCACACCCACAGGCTCTGTATGTGGCCCCCTTTGCTCCATCCACCCTTGCATGTAGCTCCGCGGGGAAGGAACTGCCAGGACAATCAGCAAGCCTACTCACAAGTGATTCTGCTAAACGGATCGAGAAAAGCCACGTGCATCCCAAGAGAGGAGGACTCCACGCTAAAGACCAGCTCACAACGCCAGCTCAGTCCCTTTGCTGCCTAACTTTGCACAAGTCACTTAAGCTCTCCAAGCTGCTCCCTGTGCCACAAAGTGTGACCCCGAGGAGCACACACCTCCGGGTGTGCAGACTGAGTGAACCCAAAGTACTCACTCAGCCCAGCCCCCGGCAGAGCAGGCGCAGGGCCGGGTGAGCAAACACCACCCTAACCCTATAACGCTGTTTCCGCGATGACCAGGCAGGGGTGAAGTCCGTGGAATGACAGGATCGGTCTGGGGCGGGGGGAGGGAGTTTCCTGGGCGTTAGACGCTGGTCAGAACTTACTGTGCGCTCACAGCAGCTGCACTTTCTGCAAACTGTGCCTTAATAAAGTTCCTTCTTCAAAAAAGGGCCCAGCAGAGCCGGGGCACAAGTCCGTTTCACGGTGTTTACAGCCAGCGCCGCCCGGAAGCCGGAGGGACGCCTCCCTGCGCGGCCGAACGCCTGACCTTGCGTCCACCGACTCCCCGTCTCGTCGGAAGCCTTTAAGTCGGGCCTATAGACAGGCTCCTGACCGGCAAAACGTACGAGTGTGTCTGTTACATAACGCGAACCGCGGGCGCGACGAGGTCTCCCGGCCGGGTACAGCCGGCTCTCGCGCGGGTCCTGTCCCGCTGAGGCCGCCCCTGCTCTGCCCAGAGCCCGAGGAGGCCCGCAGCGCGGGCGGGCCCGGAACGAGGCCGCAGGGCGGGCGGGCCCGGAACCAGTCCGGCCCCTGCCGCCCAGCCTCGCGCCCCACCGCCCGGCCTCTCCCACACCCCGGCTCCCGCCGCCCCAGACCACCCGGCGCCCGCCCCACAGCCGGGTCTCCCAGCTTCCCCTACACCGCGGCCTGGAGCCCCACAGCCCAGACTCCCGCAGGCCGGGCCCCCGACTACCCCGGCCTCACCGCGGCCCCGGCCCACCGCCCCAGGCCGGCCGCCCCGGCCTCCCTCAGCGCCCGCCCGCCGCCCGCGGACAATGCGCCGCCGCCGCCGCGGCCTCCAACATGGCGGCGGCCCGGCACCCGGCGGCCCGCAGCCCGAGAGACCACGGCGGCGGCGGCGACCACCGCCCGCCCCCGTCCACTCACCTTCGGGGCCGCGGGAGCCCGGCGGGCGGGCGGCGCGGGGACCGGCGCGGCCGAGGCGGCGCTAATGGCGCCCGCGGCTCCTCCGCCAACGGCCGCGCAGGCCCGGCGCCGCCACTATGGGCGCGGGCTCCTGTCGGAGGGCTCTTGTCGGCCAGCAGCGGCGCGGCGGTGGAGGGGCCGGGGAGGCCCGGCGGGGCCCGGCCGGCGGCGCGGTGTGGGGAGCGGGGCGCGGCGCGGGATCGGGGCTCCTCAGACACCCGGACCGGCTCGCTCGCTCGCTCCGGAGCGAAGGAAACAATGCGGCGAGCGCTCCGCCCGGCGGCTGCGTGCGGAACGTGCCCCGCCCGCCGCCGTGACGCAACCCGGAGGAGGGGCTCCGGGGGGCGGGGCCGGAGAACGGCCCGAGGCAAGCGCCGGGGGCCGTGCTGACTGTGGTCGGGAGGGGAAGGGGCCTGGGGGCGCAGGGGGCGCAGGGGGCGCAGGGGGCGCAGAGGGCTGAGGGGCCCCCCAGGCACGGGAAGGAGCAGAGGGGACCTCGGGCGTGCAGGGCAGGGAGTTGCCCGAGGGGACCTCGGCAGGGCGGAGACCTAAGAAGTGGGTGTGAGCGCGGGACCGAAAGCAGGGAGACACCGGACGGCCGCAGCTGAGGAGGAAGGGAAGCCCCCAACGAGGAAGGGGAGGGGCCGCCGGGAGGGAGGGGCTGCTGGAGCGGGCGGGAGCCCGGGGCAGGAGCCCGGGGCGGGCTCCGGGCGGGGTGGGTCTGGGAGGGTCGCAAAGGTGAGCACGCGGGGCCAATTAGGTGCCTGAACTTGGTTTAAACCCCAAAGTGCCGCGTAGTCTTGTGGCAGTTTTCACCTGGACGTTATGCCCCACAGTAACCTCGACGGTTCCCCGGCTTCCGTGGAGGTTGTGTCGTGGCGGCGCTGGCTGCACGGGCAGCCCGAGTCCAGCCTGCCGCGTCGCGTCCGGGAGTCGGCGCTCCCCAACCGAGGCAAGAGCGGTCCTTCTGCGCTGATGGGGGCTTCCCCACGCGGGCCGGCGGGACAGGGTCCACGGCTTGGGACGCGCCACCAATGCCTGGCGGGGAGCGGGGACGGAGCCGCACTGCTCCCCGTGCACGAAATGTGAAGGCCCGGAGGGTGGCCTAGGACTGCAGCCGCGGTCGCCCAGCGCGCAGACGCGGCAGCGCCCCACCTCGAGGCCGGCGTCTTTGAGCCCGGGTGCGGCGGGCGCAGCGCCCGGTCCACGAGCGGTTAGTCCTCCTCTGCTGTAAAGACGTCCGCTTCGCGTGCAAACGGCCGGGCGGCCGCGGGTGGAGGGCCGGCGGGCGGGCCTGCGCCCCGCTCTGCGCTGGGCACAGCGAGACGGAGGCCCTACGGCGGCGCGGAGCACAGGTGAGGCCGTCTCGGCTGGGAGAAGGCGGAGGACGGAAGAACTCTGTTCTGCGCGCCACAGTGGAGAGAAGCGGAGTGTCTTAGCAAAGGGTCCAAGAGCGCCAACGGAGTCAGAAATGGCCCGTTCTCGGACTCCAAGCTCAGAAAACCGAGAACCGAGCTCAGAAAACTTCAGAGAGGAAATGATCTTCTGTAATCAGACTGAGCCTGATTGTCAGTTGCCCTGAGAGGAGGGAGCATCCTAGGTGGTTCCTTGGCCAAGAGGCCAGTGACTGAATACTACGGGGAATGAGCCTGGATTTCCATACCCACTGAAACCAGCATCCAAGTGAACGAGTAAAATAAGGATATTTCACAGCCTGTAAGCACTCGAGTTCACCTCGCACAAAGTCTAAAAAATTACTGAAAGATACACCCCAGCAGGATGAAAAGTGAGTCCAAGGGTACGTCCTGGATGCCAGCAAAGACGCCTGTTTGGACTGTTAAAAGAAAATCAGACAAAATCATGAATGAACTGGCTATGTCTGAGAAGAGGAAAGGGGAACAAGAAATAAAAGTGCACTGAAGTTCTTCAATTGCCAAGAGGATTTTAGAATCAACAGAAAAAGGTTTAAATATCCAAGTTCCCACTAGAAAAATAGAAATAGGATTTACAAACTTCAGGAGAGCTGGGGGAAAACTGAAATGAAGGAAAGTTGACAATGCCAACAAAAAGCAGAAAAGAGGAAAAGATGAAAGCATGGTAAAGAAGGAGCATAATATGAGATGACAGGAATAAGTTTAAATGAGCAATGATCGCATTAAAGTCATCTGCTAAAAGCCTCAAATCGGAATATAAATACCATTACAGTGTTTGTGAGGAATACGCCTTGAAATATCAGAGGCTGAAAACCAAGGAATGGAAGGCATGTATCGTACCACTTCTGCTTCCCAGAAGACCATAAGGAGAATGAAGGACAAAAGACTAAAAGACAATATTTGCAACAAGTGTACCTTGCAGATGATTAGTATCCAGAATATACATAAAAAACAAAAACCCTTCAAATCCCTTAGAAAAAGACAAACCAATAGGATGGGCAAAACTCCCAATAAGTTCACTAGTAATTACAAGCAGGCAAACTGAAACCACACCAAATGAGCACAAGTGTTAAAAAAGTCTGGCAATACAAAGTGATGGTGAAAAGGCGGGTCAACCGAACCCTACTAGCTGGGATGTTAGGGAGTGCCACGGTCTCGGTAAATAAAATTCCTCAGTATCGTAAATTTCACTGGGCACTGCCCAATGAAATCGGACATATGCATCTGTTATCACCACATCGCAAACCACCCCCGAAACTTCACAGCTAGACCAACAATCACTCCCTTTGCTCGTGGACCTGCTATCTTGGCAACATTCAGCGGTCGAAGGTGGTCAGGTTCCTGAGGGCAAGAATTCCAAGAGAACCCAGTGGGACCTGTATCACTTCTATTTTTTTGTGGGGTGGCACACTGGTTTTCCAGATTTGTATCGCTTTTTATATTGTCACCTCACAAGTCACGTAGCATCACATCTGCACAAACCTGTCCAGGTTCAAGATACAGGGTGTGGGGAACATCCACCCCTACTTCCTGTGGAGAGAAGCGTCAGTCTTTTCTGCAATCCTCATCCAAGGGTGTATTTCTTGCTTTGAGAGAATCATCCATGGGATTCCTCCCACATGTGCCCTGACCAGGGATTGAACCCATGACTTTCGGTGTGTGGGGCAATGCTCCAGTGAACGGAGCCACCCAGACAGGGCAGTCACACATTAAGGGGAGCGTGCACGTGGGAGAGGTTGCAGTGGCCACTGTGGGCAGAGGCAGCCTGCCACAACGGTGCACGCCCATTCCCGGCTGCAGGGTTAAACAGATGTGTGTTCCTAGGTCAATTCCACGCCTAGAGGTAGGCCGGAGAAACCTGCACTTGTCTATCAGGAGACATGTGTCAATGTTCAAAGCAGCGCTGTCCTTATTAGCAAAAATACCAGTTAAAAAAAACCTCGAATGCCCTGCATAATAAAGCGAGGTGTGTCCGGACAATGGAGCAGCATGAGCTAAAATGAAGGGACCGGGACACTCTGCGCTGAATCTCAGTGTTGCCAAATGGGAAAGACTGCGCACAGAAGACTGCAATGTAATGAGGGTGTCCATTTACACTCAGCAGAGAGCCAGGAGAGAGACGTGTGCATATGCATGCACACGCACACCCCACTACCTTCTTCGGTTATCTATTAACAAACCCTGAGTTTGTGCTGACAGCTCCAAGTCCAACGCAGCAGAGTTCATTCCGTCCTCCCTCCTTCCTGTATAACTCTCGGCAGCGAGAAACCCATGAGTTCACCTAGAGGCTCAGTCCCCACTGTGTGTTGGGGCTGCTGCTCCAGCCAGACCCTTGACCCCAGACACATCGCACGGCCGTTAGATGCACCAGCCAAAAAGCTCAGTTCTGGGGACACCACACCCCCACCTCCAGCACTACGCCATTCAGTCTGCATCTGGAAGTTGAGACCCAACAAAGAGCAAGGGCGTTGGTGTTATTTTTTAATGTTCTGGCAGAAGATAAAATCCATTTTCTTCTTGATGTATCTCTAGCCTTTAACTGAGTAGGCTGCGCTATCACAAACAAGTGAGACGTTCTTCAAATGGTATTTTCTCACTACAGAATTCAAGAAGAGTTTTCACTGCTTCTTCACTTTTCACATAAATGTAGTTATTTGAACAGTTTCAGTAAAAACCAGTCCTCTTTTCTAGGATATAATTGCCCAGCCAATGCTTTATGTTCATATCCCATTTGCATCTCACGTGATCCTGTGGAGCCCGCCCAGCTTGGGAACCAGGGTGGTGGGACCTGTTTTGAACCAAGGCCCACGCAGCCCTCAGACCCACACTGGGCCCTCAGTCCAACAAGCAGTGAGGAAGACACCACAGTCCTCGAGAAAATACGAATGTCCCAAAGTTCCTCAGTACTGCAGGCAACCCTGAGGGACATTGGTGGGTTGGGTTTGGTGACCTAAGAATAGAAGAGCAAATAGGAGAAATTAAAATCTCAGGCACGACAGAGACCCAACCCTGCATTCCTTACGATGACATCTCCAGGCAGAAGCTGAATTTCCAGCCTCTGCTGTTGGGTAACAAGACACTGCTCAGATGTGCCCAATCAGGAGGCTCGCGTGTGTTAATTACCACTTCTTACAGCATCTGTGTGGATGAATCAGGTCCAAACACAATAAGACTAGCTGTCTGTGCTCAAGAATAGCCTCTGAGACGATCATCACGAAGGGAGAAAGGCTAATAAAAAAATTTCCAAAACTTCTGAAGAGAAAGATGGCAGTGGGTCCTTTGGGTGGGAGGCCGAGTGCTGTCTGGCAGACCTGCCAAGGGAATTTTCTGATTCTCTGGGGTGTGCTTTTTAACTTGTTACTTACCACTGATTGTGTTTTTTTACAACTTAAGGAGGGCAGACTGGTAGAAAATCATGCTTAGGTAAAATGATTCTTGTCTGAAAGCAATGCAAATGAATTTTGCCCAGTAGTAAATGATAGAAATTATTTCTGTGTGTAGAAAAGAGTGCAGTTAGAAGAGGTGGCGGTTTTATGGCCTTGTAAAACATTGATCTGTTTTTAATCTAACTTAGCAAGTCCACGCAAGCAAGCCTTTTCTCATCCACTACAAACACTCCCCTCTCCCCCCAGTCTTTTGAAACAGCCTTACCATTACACTGGCTTCTGCATAAATGATTTAAATGAATCTCCGACACCCCTCACATTAGAGTTGTAGAGTGGAATTTTCAACTTTCTGAACAATGGCGCCGTGACAGCTCCAGCATCTGGCCGCCTCTGCAGCCTCTCCTCCGGGACGTCCAACAGGTGTCTCAGACTTAACACGCCTGCCCCCTGGTCCTGAGTGTCTGGCCTTTGCCTCCAAACTCCTCCTTGGTTGTCTTCACCCTGTTACGGGTTGAACGGTGTCTCCCCAAAAGATACGTGACATCCTAACCCCTGGAACCTGTGAATGTGACCTCATTGGGAAACAGGGTCTTTATAGGGGAGCAAATTAAGATGAGGTCATTAGGGTAGACCCTAATCCAGTGACTGCTGTCCCTTTAAGAATAGGGGAATTTGGTCACAGACACACAGGGAGAAGGACATGTGACAACAGAGACAGAGACAGATAGGGCCAATGCACCTACAAGCCAAGGACCACCAGCCACCAGGAGCTGGGTGAGGCAGGAAGACCCCCCCCATACAGGTTTCAGGGAGAATGCAGCCCTGCGGACACCTGGATCTCAGACTTCCAGCCTTCAGGACTCTGAGGCAAAACATTTTCTGGTGGTTGTTCTTTTAACCACCCAATTGGTGGTTGTTTGCTATGGCAGTTACACCTTCTCAGTAAATGGTGACTCCACACTTTGCTGAATGAAAGGCGGTGCCTTACTGCTCACATCTGATCCATCAGTAAACCCTGTGGGCTCCCCCTTCACCGGGCACCTCTAGATTTTTTTTCTGTACGTAGCAGCCCAAGTGATACTGCCACTCCCGCGCTTAGAACCTTCCAGGGGCTCGTCTCTCTCAGAATAAATCTAAAGTCCTCAACTCAGCTACCAAAATAAAGAAGCACCTTTAAAAAATGGGTAGAGGACTTAAGCAGACATTTCTCCGAAGAAGATATAAAATGGCCTTATGATAAGCACATGAAAAGATGCTCAGCATCATTAGCCGTCAGAAAGATGCAAGTCAAAACCACACTGAGGTACCCCTCCACACCAGTAGGACGCTAAAACCGACGTCAGATCACGTCGAGTCCTGGAGAAGATGCAGAGAAACCGGGAATCCCTTGCGTTGCTGGCGGGAATGTGGAATGGGGCAGCTGCTTCGGAAAACAGAGGGGCAGTTCCTCAAAATGCTAAACAGGGTTGCCGCGCAACCCAGCGAGTCTACTCGCAGGCATATACATGCGCCCAAGAGAAATGAAAAGGCACGTGTCCACATGGAAACCTGTGTAAAGACTTGTAGCAGTATTCTTCATAGTATCCGAAAAGTGAAAACACACCAGATGTCCATAACCTGAAGAATGGACAGGTAGAATGTGGTCTACCCACACATGGAGCATCATTCAGCAACAAAAGGAAATGAAGTCCTGAAACATTCCATGTGGGTGAACCTGGAATACGTTATGAGAAGAGAAAGAACCCAAAAGGCCACGTGTTGTGTGGTTTCACCGATATGAAATGCCCGCTAGAGGACGTTTCAATCTGCATAAGCAGAAGGCAAATTAGTGGCCCCCAGGCCCCCCGGGGTGAGGGGTGAGGGGGAAATGGGGGGCCTGCTGATTGGCACAGAGCTGCTTTGGGGATGGTGGAAATGTTCTAAAATTCACTGGCGAGGGTTTTACAACTCTGTGCATATGCTAAAAACCAGTCAACTATACCTTTTAAATGGGTGAATTGTATGGTATGTGGGTTATATCTCAATAAAGCTATTTTTAAAATACATTGAATAATTACATAAGTAAAATTTTAAAATAGTATCAGGACTCCTAGTTCAGGAGTAGATAATGTAAACATATCTCTTCCTGTTCCTCCAACTATTGGGTGGCCACAGAGGGTTTTTTTTTTTTTTCTCCATAAAATGGCTCTAGTAACACTTAGTTGTTTTTAACTTCATTTGAAACAATTTCCTTGGATTATATTGTGACAGTTGTCTCATCAAGGAGCATTTAGGAAAAACTTATCAATATCGTTGCAGCCACTTTAATGTTGAAGGTAGGAAAATACACGACGATTTTGGCATAACATGCTTTATTATTTCAAGAAAGGTAAAAACGCAACTGGAACACACCAATTAAAATGTTGTGCGGTGTGTAGAGAAGGTGCTGTGACTGACTGAATGTGTCCAAAGGGGTTTGTGAGGTTTTGCGCCGGGGATTTCTCGCTGGACGATGCTCCACGGGGGTGGACCAGGTGAAGCTGACAGCGATCAAATGGAGACATTGGCTGAGAACAATCAACGTTACACCATGCAGGAGAGAGACGGCATACTCGAAATATCCAACTCAATAAAGTTATTGGTGAAAATTTAAAAAGTGACTTTTATTTTACAGAAAAAAAGTCAAGGAACTTTTTGACCAACCCAATAAATACAAATTTAAAAATAATACAGCAGCCAAGTGTAGGTGTCTGAACGGTGGGGTAGGACGGTAGGCTGGCCAGACCCAGGACTAGGAAAACCAGCCGGCAGCCCGGGGCGCCCCTCCTCCACCCCGCAGTGCAAGGCAGCCCGGGCCGAGTGTCTCCCCACACACCCCCGGGCCCGCAGCTCTGCCGACTGCCCCCCACAGGGGGACTGGCAGAGACTGAGTGGGAACCTTGCTGGCACCGGGTCTCAGGAAGCATTCTCCGTCCGTGGGTCAGTCCGTCCTTTCCCAGAGGCCCCCACCGGTTCTGGGCAGCCTAGACAATGGAGCACCAGCAGAACGAAGTGGAAGCTGCGGTGGTAACAGATGAACAGAAGTGAAAAGGCCCTGAAAACCGACTTCTCATGTAGCCACAACCCACAAAAGTGGGCCGGGACGTGCTGCCCCTAACCAAGTGACTGCTCAAACGGAGGCTTTAAACGGGGCTCGGATCTCTCAGCACACTCTCCAGACTACGTCCATTACAGTTTCTGAAATTACCGTCACACCAGGAAATCCATACCCTGGAGGAGGAAAACCAGTCGACAGACGCCAACACGGAGACGAATCAGGTGCCGGAACCGTCTGACGGGGACATAGCTGTAAAGCAGAATCACGAAATGCTTCAGCAAGCAACTACGAATTATCTGGAAACAAATTAAAACACAAAATCTTAGCAAACAAACACGTTATTAAATAAAACCAACGGAAATTGTGGAACTGAAAAATACATCAAAATAAAAAATAAAAAAACTCGCTCAGCCCTACCTGGTGTGGCTCAGTTGGTTGGAGCGTCGTCCCACGACCAGAAGGTTACGGGTTCAATCCCCAGTCCCGGTGCCTGCAACCACGGGTCTGGGTGCCTATGGGAGGCGACCACCTGAAGTTGCTTTCTCACACTGATCTCTCTCTCTCCCCTCCTCTTTTTTTTTAAAAATCAATGAAAAAATGCCCTCAGGTGACAATTAAAAAGGAAAACTGGCTCAAGCAGGCTCCATGGCACACTCGATATGACAGCAGAAAGACTGCACAGACCAGAAGATGGAACCACAGAATTTCAATCAGAGAGAAAAACAGACTGAAAAACATGAAACAACAAGGCTTCAGGGAACAGCGGGACTATAACAAAGAAAGTGAACATTTGTATCTTTGGATCACAGAGAGAGAGGAATAGGGTATGAGGCTGAAAAAAATATCTGAAGACATGATGGCAGAAACTTTCCAAATCTGGCAAAAGACATAAACCTGTCCATTCAAGAGGCTAAGCAAATCCCAAACAAGACAAAGCCAGAGAAATCCATGACATGCGCATGGTAACCGGACTCCTGACACCTGATAACAATGAAAACATCTTGAAAATGGACAGAGAAGCAACGCATCACCTATAAGGGAAGAGCAACTGTAATAACAGTTGTGGCCATCAAACCCAGAGGCCAAAGGAGGGGGCACATCTTCCAAGCGCTAAAAGGAAAGAACCACCAACCGTGAATTCTGTATGTAGTGAAAATATGCTTCCGGAATGAAGGGGAAAATAGAAACATTCTCAGACAAAAAAAAAAAAAAAACTGAACTAATTTGTCAGAATTACCCATAAGGAATAACTGAAGGAAGTTCTCCATGTAGAAAACAAATTCTAGAAGGCTTAGAAACTCAGAAAGCAAAAAAAGACACTGGAATGTGTAAAATACTGTCACACATGGTGTCTACAGGAAACTCACTTCACACCTAATGCCATAGGTCGGTTAAAAGTGAAAGAACAATAAATGCAAACTTAGTGAAAATGGTAGGAATGGCCATAGTTTATTATTTATTAAATAACATAATATACGTTACATATTATAACGTTATTAATTATATATTAAAGTCAGGTAAATAGACTCAGAACCAAGAAAACTACTGGAAACAAAGAGGAACGTCACGTGGTGATCGAAGGACCGATGCTTCTGAAAGACACAGTGATGCTAAATGTGTGCGCATCAAACAACAGAGTTTAAACACATAAAGCAAAAGCTGACGGAGCTGAGACGACAGACAGGCAAATGGTGAGTGACAGGTGGGCGCTTCCCTCCTTAGCAACGGACAGAACTACAGACAGAAACAGAGACACAGGAGGTCTCGGTACTGCCCCCTCCAGCGAGATCTAAACATGTATGGAAGACCACACAACGGCAGCAGGATACACAGCCTTTTCAAGCACCCACGGAACATTAACCAAGGTAGGCCATACCCTGGCTCAGAAAAGAAGCCTCAAAAAGTTTTAAAGAGTTTAAATCGTACAGAGTATGTTCTCTGATCATAATGGAATCAAACTAAGCTCCCAGTTTAAGAACCTACGGCGGTGGGGGGAGTAGAGCAAAATAAGCCCAAAGAAAGCACGTAACATAAACAAGAGCAAACCCATGAAACAAAGGGCTGGTTCTTGGAAAAGACAACAAAATTGACAAACCTCCGGCAAGACTGACAAGAAAACAAGAGAAGGCAAATTACGAATATAAAGAATGAGGAGCCCTGGCTGGTGTAGCTCAGTGGATTGAGCACGGGCCTGTGAAGCAGAGGGTCACCGGTTCGATTCCCGGTCAGGGCACGTGCCTGGGTTGCGGGCCAGGTCCCCAGTAGGGGACACATGGGAGGCAACTACACATGGATGTTTCTCCCCCACTCTTTCTCCTTCCCTTCCCCTCTCTCTAAAAATAAATAGAATATTAAAAGAAAAAAAAAGAATGAGAACTTCCAGTTAAGATGGAGGCACAGGCAGACAGACACACTTTGCCTCCTTGTACAACCATAGAAAGAATTACAACTAGATCTCAAAACAAGTAACCCCCGGAGCCATCAGAAAGTTGAGCTCTATGGCAGTCTGATGACCAAGCACTCAGAGAAGCCACATCAGTCCAGACAGGCAGGAGGGGCAGAGTTGCAGAGGCCCAGAGAGGGGGCAGTGGCAGAACGAATGGTCTCACATTCACGTTTGGTGGACAAACATCAGGAGGGATACTTGGCAGCAAGCGATCCCAGCCCCGGCCCAGACCACGCAGCCCAGGGTTCCAGCACCAGGAAGACATATCCCCATAACTTCTGGCTGTAAAAATCTGTGGGGGTTGGGGCAGCAGCAAAAATTGCTGGACTTTCATGAGACTCCATTTAAAGGGCTCTCGTGGAATGAGAATGTTCGCAAACCCACCCTCTGGGATTCAGCACAAGGGCAACAGCTGGAAGGGCGCCCGTCACATACGGTGAGAGAGTGACATGGCTGGAAACAGGCCGAGTGCCGGGCAAACCTCCAGAAGCTAGGGAGTGGCTTCTCCAAGCCCGTCCCCCAACACAGAGCCCAGTGCTGGAGGCAGGTTGCCCCGCCCTGGCCATTCCCCCCAGGCTCCGCCCCACACAGTTCACAGGCGCCTTTTCTACAACAGGCCAGGCTACTAAGACAGGGAGTCAAAGCAGCTCTACCCAATACACAGAAACAAACACAGGGAGGCTGCCAAACTGAGGAGGCACAGAAACACGGCCAAGGAAAAAACAGAACCTCTGAAAAAGAACTAAATGAAATGGAGATAACCAACCTAACGGATGTAGAGCTCAAAACACTGGTTATCAGGACGCTCAAAGATCTCACTGAGCACAGCAACAGCATAAAAAAGACCCAGGGAGAAATGAAGTGTACGTTCAGTGAAATAAAGAAAAACCTACAGGGACTCAACAACAGAGAGGATGATGCCAAGATTCAAATCAATGATTTGGAACATACGGAAGAAATAAGCATCCAACCTGAACAGCAAGAACAAAAAAGAATACAAAGAAAGAGCATAGTATAAGGACCTTCTGGGAATCTGCAGGCGTACCAACATCTGAATCACAGGGCTGCTAGAAGAAGAGGAAGAGCAAGAAACTGAAAACTTCTTTGAAAACATTGAAAGAAAACGTCCATAATTTGGCATGGAAAATAGACATACAAGTCCGGGAAGCACAGAGTCCCAAACAAGTTGGACCCAAAGAGGACCCACCAAGACACATCATTACTAAAATGCCCAAGGTGAAAGATAAATAATCTTAAAAGCAGCAAGAGAAAAGCAGACAGTTTACCTACAAAGGAGTTCTGATAAGACCATCAGCTGATTTCTCAAAGAAACCTTATAGGCAAGAAAGGGCTGGAAAGAAGTATTCCAAGTCCTGAAAGGCAAGGACCTCCATCCAAGATGGCTCTACCCAGCAAAGCCGTTACTTAGAAGGAGAAGGCAACTAAAGTGCATCCCAGACAAAGTAAAGCTAAAGGAGTTGATCATCACCAAGCCGTTATTACATGAAATGTTAAAGGGACTCATTTAAGAAAAATATCAAAACTATGATTGTTAAAATGATAACAAATTCACAACTATCAAGTGAATCTAAAAAACAAACTAAGCAAACTACCAGGAGAGGAACAGAATCACAGATATGGAGATCATCTGGAGGGTTATCAGCTGGGAAGGGGAAGGGGCAGAATGGGGGAAAAGGTGCTGGGATTAAGAAGCATAGTTGGTAGGTACAAAAAAGCAGGGGGAGGTTAAGAATAGCAAAGGAAATGGAGAAGCCAAAGAATTTATATGCACAACCCATAGACATGAACTGAGGGGGACTGCTGGACAGAAAGGGGGGACCAGGAGGAGGAGAACAAAGCAGGAAAATTGGAGCAACTGGTAATAGCAAAACAACTATATATATTTTTTTATTTTTTAAAGAATGAAACAGGAGGTATGAACAGGAGGTCTGAAACTCCAGACCCTACAGACATCAAAAAGGTAGTAAGAGTATGATGGTCAATTTTACATGTCAACTGGCCGGGTCACAGTGCCCAGATACGTGGTCAAACATTATTCTGGATGTGTCTGTGAGGGCATTTTTGATGGGACTCACAACAAAATCAGTGACCTGAGAGAGCAGATTGCCCTCCACAGTGTGGGTGGGCCTTGTCCAATCAGTTGTGTGCAAACAACTTTGACATCATTAGCCCCAAGGGAAGTGCAAACTAGAAGCACCATAAGCCAGCACACCTATTATAATGATGAAATAAAAAGCTGTGACCACAACAACGGCTGGTGAAAATGTGGAGAAACGTGATCACTCAGGCGCCGCGAGTGTGGATGGGAAATGGCGCTGCTGCTCTGGACACCAGCTCAGCAGCCTCTTCAGAAACGAAGCACACAAGTGCTGTGTCACCCAGCAGCTGTGCTCTGGGTACTTATCCCAGGGAAATGAACACTGCCGTTCACACCACAGCCTAAACACAGCATTCACAGGGTCTTTATCAGTAACAGACGGAGGTTGGAATCAGCCCAGGTGCTCTTCAACAGGTGGGAGTAAACAGACCGGCCCGCGCACACCGGGGAATGCTGTCTGTTTACCATCCGGAGGAGCACACCTACTGGCCCAGGAGACAACCTGGAGGGGTCTTCAGGAAGTTACTCTGGGTGAAGTAGCTACTTTTCCTCACTATGTGATTCTACTTACAGAGCACTAAAATGACAACATTTTAGGGGCTGAGGACAGCTTAGTAGTTGCCAGGGATTAGTGACTGGTGGGGACAATCAAGAGGTAGGTGTGGTTAAAACACGGGCAACATGAGCCCTGGCTGCTGTGGCTCAGTGGCTTGAGCACCAGCCTGCGAACCGAAGGGTCACTGCTTTGATGTCCAGTCAGGGCACACGCCTGGGTCGCAGGCCAGGTCCCCAGTAGGGGGCGCAAAAAGCAGCCACTCGTTGTTTCTCTCCCTGCCTTTCTCCCTCCCTCCCCCTCTCCATCATCTTTTGGGGTTCTTGCCTGTGGATGCAGAAACCAACGTAGATAAAACTGCACTGGATTTAACACACACACAAATATAAGTAACACCAGGAAACGCGATGGGTGGATCATATCAGTGTCGATGTCCTGCTTGTGATCTTCTACTGCGTTTTTACAAAATGGTAGTTACCCCAGGGGGAAACTAACACACAAGGGCACCTTCTCTGTTCTTCCTGGGAATTGCATGAGAATCTGTCATTACATCTGTAAAATATTCAATAAAAAATTGCCCTGCTAGGAATTCTTTCCCAGGAAATGACCAGAAGGGTCTGTAAAGGTGTAAGTGTTGCCACGCTCCTCTGAGAAGCGTCTCTGACAGAGCTGCTGCCCACCTGTGCCATGTGGCATCCGGTGACCTGCACACCACGGCCATGATGCGCCTGGACGATCGTTTTCTTAATCTACTGGCTTGTACACAGAACCTGGGCAAGATACACATCTAACTGTTTTCAGAGTGGACCTTGCCCACGAGCAAACTTTCTGGACCTGGTTCAGTGCAACCGCACCCTGGGGGGCCAAGGTCCCTGGGAGGCCAGCCCTGGCCTCCTGCCCAACTCCACTCTGGTTAAGGCTCTTGTAGCTGTGTCCCCAAAAAAGGGCTACTGCAGGCATGAGCCCCCAGAGAAAAACAGTGGGACACCTCGCACAACTACAACAGGAGCCTGCAGTTCTGCCTTTCACGGCAAAGTGACACCGAAAACTGTTCAAACAGGAAGCTGAAGCGCACTTCCTCTTTGCTAGTCCCAGGGAACTGGAGCCTCCCCTCCAGGCCCCACCCACCACAAGAGGCTTGAGAGGTCTGGGAGAAGGCGGTGATGAAGGTATCTGGGCGGGGGCTGGTACCTGCGTGGGCGGATTCCAGCGTGGGGAGTGTTCGGGTGCACCTGATGTCAGTGCCCAACTCCACCCTGTGGGCCGTGGCCACTCCGAGGCCAGCGCTGGCATCTGCCTTCCCTGCCCTCCTTCCAGCTCCCAACACGGCCTCCAGGCGCCTGCGGCCACGTAGGCAGCGGAGGGGTTTTCTGTGGGCCGGCGACGTCGGGGAAATGGGCGCCCAGATCACTTTAACTTCATATATAATCTTCACAAGTCACGAAAAATTAGTCCTTTGATTCCCGCCCCGCCCCCGCACTTAAAAATGAGAAAACGTCTTTGCTGGAGGGCCACATGAAAAGAGGCAGCGGGCGCGGTCAGGACTGCAGGATCGCTGGCTGCCCCTAGCTCTGCGATATGCCAGGCAGCATTCTGGGAAGGAGGAGCCTCCCGTGAGAACAGAAAAGAACGAAACACTGCCACTGACTTATGATAATAAACAAGTTATCAAGCGTGTGAGAAGGTCCTAAATTCCTCTGTGCCTAGCTCAGTCATGAAAAGAGCCTGAGGCTGGAGCCGAACTACTGGGCTACGAGGTTCTGCCACAGAGCAGGGGGTTGTGGGGACTATAGAGGGCGGGCTGAGGGCCACGGAGGGCTCTGGGCAGGAGGGGCGCATGCACTCACCTTACAAAGTAAGCCAAATATTGTTGAGTGAACGACTTCCTAATGATTACATTGACACTTACAAAGTGAACACATTTATCGCATTTTCATACAACATAAGCTGTAGTCCAAAACAAGGTGACAAAGGACCGGCCTCTGAACCCAATTCACCCTGCAGAAATTAGTTGGCATGCCCAGAAATGTGCATCAGGAAACTGGACATTGCACATCCGGACTTCTCACAGACGCTGAAAGGGGGCCGACGTTCCATGTGGTCAGAACCTGCTGCCGCTGGGCCTTCCCACCCGAGCTGCTGGCTGCTCGGAAGCCACAGCCAGCCACCCGAAGGCCTCCGGGCTGCCGGCCACCGCAGTGTGCGGTCCTTTTCCACGGCACATACAGGGATTGAGTTTTAATCCCTGCTCTACAGAGAACCAGACCGCGCAGGGAAGCACCTCATCGCCTTCAGGGCCCGTGGGCAAGAAGCAGGGCACTCAGTGCCGTTTCCGGGTAAGCCCGCCTCCAGGCGCCGGTTCTCGCCACTCAGGGCGCGCGGGGCACCAGGTCGCTCACAGGGGGGCTTCCCGCCCCCACCGCTCGGGCGCTCCGAGGCACGGCGGATGTAGTGCCGGTCCCGCGGCCCGGAACGCGCGAACGGACCACGCCTGGCACACCTAGCGCACCTGCTGGCTAAGCCTAGCGCCAGGCTGCGCCGCCAGGGCCCAGGGACCCTCCACCTGGGACACAGAAGCTTGGAGACAGCAGAGTATGGTCAGTCCTGCCGGGGCAGGGACCTGAACCTGAGTGGTAAGTCCGGTCCGCACGGGGTCGGAGCTGAGTCTCTGAGCACTGAGCCCTCCTAGACGGAGAGGGACCAAAACGTGAACTTGCACCTGAGCAGTACGTTCAGCTCAACTTGAGGGCGGGGCTGGCGCGCACCGTCTGCGTCTGCGCAGTCTGCTGTCGGGCCTGCGCACCGCCGCTCCGGAAGTCTTTTGCGCAGGTTCTTGGAGCTGGGCGGAGCCAGAAGGAACGCGGCGAAAGAGCTCAGCTTTTTGTTAATGCGCTTGCGCACTTCGGCTCCGCCCACGGCCCCGCCTAGTGCCGCGCGGGGCCCTGGGAGGGGCGCAGCGTCCGGCGGCGTCGCGGGCGGGCGGGTGGCGGGCGTCGGAGGCGGCGGGAGGGGCTGTGGGGGCAGACAAAGCCGTGGCGGCTAATGAATGGAGGAAGGGCGTCCGCCCGCACCGTCCGTTGTCTGCACCTGGCGGGAGCCCCGCCGCCCGAGCCCGGCGCCTGCGGTGAGTGCGCGGCCGGAGCCGGCTCTGCCTCAGCCACTAGCTCTCGCGGGGACCCTGCCGTCGGGGCCGGGCTATGCCGGGGGTCGTGGCTGGGGTCGGAGGCAGGGCTGGGGGTCGGGGCTGGGGGTCGGAGCTGGGGTCTGTCGCCTCGGTGGCCAGGCCGTGGCCGCGCCCCCGCAATACCGTCTGCACTGGGCAAGGGCCGGCGTTGGCCGCGGGGCGGACGCGGCCTCTCGTGGCCTGAACCCCGCCCGGGCCGCCCACTGGGCCGCGACACCTCCAGCTCCGGGCCTGCCTCCCGTCCCAGCCCTGGCCCCGGCTGACAGCTGGCGAGCGGCGGGCCGGGCAAGCCAGCCGGCCGGCCGGATGGTCGCCACCGAGGCACGTTTTCCGGACAGCAGGATTTTGTGGACGAAACACCTGAAGTGGTAAAAGTTGGTGCAGTCCGCTCCGCCACCGGCGCGGGGACGACGGGGGCGGCTCCCGCGGAAGGAAGCGCTCCCATGGGTGCCGCAGGGAAGGGTGAGCACGCGAGGGTCTGTGTACGCGCGGCAAGTGTCCTTTCTGCAGAGGCCGGGCCGGGTGGTGAGCCGACCAGACGGAGATCGTCCGAGAAGAGCGGTTGTTGGGTGGGGGTCACCGCGCAGGCGGCTAGGGCGGCTCCTGCAGCCCGAGACAGGTGCTGATCGCCTGTCTTTCTCGAGGCACCTCGTCTTCTGCCCCCACAGCGAATTGCCTTACAAATTATGTTTCTTGGAACTTTTCGCTGGATGTATTTCACTTACACTGGCACTTCCAGGAAGAGCAACCAGGGGCCTTGTTTAAGTGTGTTTGGGAAGCAGATGAGACGAGATCACTATCAGAATGTGCTTTTGAGATTCTCCAGTTATTGTATTTGTTTCTGGATGTGACTGTTCAGACTTAACCAGTAAAATAGCAAATCCCTCAGCACGATATCAGATGTTCTTCCAATGGCAGCTGTTTTTCTAGGCCCCAGTAAACCTGGTCACCTGTATGTTGTCTTTTCCCCTTTTCCTGTGACCACACCGCCCCATGGCGTCAGAGCTGCCAGCCTCCACCGCCCCTCTGCGTTTTCATGGCCTTTGGGTGACTTTCAGTGGACACAGCGCCACCCCCACCCCCACCCCCCTCCTCAGTGAAACAAGTGCCTGCCACGCTGGGCCTTCAGGAGAAGCTTCTGTTGGCAATTCTTGTGCTTGTAAAAAATGGGAAGTAGGTCTGTTTTGAATGACTTCAGAGCGTATCGTTCTTAAAAAATGCACTTCAGACTTGACTGAGGCCAGCTTGCTGCCTGAAACCAGGGCAGCCTGTGGCTTTCTGTAGAGAAAGACTAATTTTTTGGTATTTTCGCTATAATGTGGTGATGAAATTAGGAGACTAGGAAGGACGGAGTAGTTTTCTCTGTCTGTTGCTGTGAGTAAGCCAGATTTGAATTGTGAGCTACGTTCAGCTACTGGAGAAAGGCACCTCGGGAGAGGAAACTGCTCACGAGGAGCCTGACTGTGAACTTGGAGGGGTTCCCCTGGGGTGCCCATGAGGGGCACGCCATCTGCAGTCCTTGGAGTCCATCTGCTCGAGGGGGCTTCCGTGTCCTCGGGGAGAGCCTTGTGGCGAGTTGGGGGGATTCTGTGAGTCTTCGGAGGACACCATTCACTTACATTGAAGGAGAGCACAGATGTCTAGTCCACCTGACAGGTGGTCACCGGGCAGCGCCAAACACACGCGTGCTCCAGTTAAGTCCTGCACGCGGGCACTCTGAGGAGGTTCGTGCACAACTCAGGCTGCGCCAAGAATGTCCGGAGCCTTCGGAGAAGTGTGTAGGTGAGTCACCGGGTTGCAGTCTGAAGTCTGCGGAGCTGCTGCCTCTCGGTGCGTACTTGGTGGACGGACGTGTTGCCCGCGTTGCCCGCTGTGCCCCTCCAGGGTTCCGCACCTGCAGGAAAGGCCTTGTGGGAAAGCAGTATTCCTGCTGACGTGTTCTTGGTGCTTAGGCCTGTGACGCCGGCGTGGTTTCTGTTCTGTACGTGGACGGGCCTCCTTCACTGTCAAGACTCCCTGAACAACGTGGTGTCACGATTGTTCCCGCTGTGTTGGGTGTCTCAAGGGCTCCAGAGGTGACCTGGGGTTTCCGTGGGTGTGGCGAGGTGTGTGCAGACGCAGTGGACTCTGGAACAGCAGGGTCTTGGAGTGGGAGCGTCCGCTTATTCGTGAGTTTCTTTCAGTAACTTCTGTAAGTTGCTCTCCCTTCCTCATGGTTTTCTTGGCATTTTCTGTCCTCTACTGTGAGAATACGGTGTATAAAGACATGAACGAAGTAGGTGTTAGTGGGTTGTTTATATTACCGATGGCACTTCTGGTCAGCAGTAGGATATGAGTCCCCCATTTAGGGGGAATCCAAAGTTATTTGTGATTTTTTGACGGGGGGGGGGGCACGTGGTGCCCCTAGCGCCGCATTATTCAAGAGTCATCTGTACTTTGTCCCTCAGGTAAGGGACTCGAGTGTCCGCAGATTGCGTTATCCAAGGCGGATTCTGGAGCCCATGCCCCAGAGCATGAGGGCCGACCGGGTGTGTGTATACTCGGCTCCCTGCCCTGCCCAGCATTCGGAGAGAGGGCAGACGGGAAGGTGGAGCCGTGGGCGTGGGCGGGGCAGCGATCCCGGTCAGTGCGACCCTCCTCTGTGCCCGTGCTGGCTGTTTTCTCTTGTCTGGTCCTCCTTCAGTCCGACTTCCTTCTCCTTCCTTGTGACGACCCCTGAGAGAAGATCCGAGTGGACAAGTGACCGAGGCCCCATGGGGCCAGGAGCCTCCCTCGAGTCAGGCCAAGGCCCGCCCGCTCTCCATTGCCTGTGTTCAGTCTCCTTCTGAGTGTCTCTGCACAAAATGCACAGTCTCAGAGCCAGCGGCTTTCAGTCTTCTCGTTGCTCTTGGATTTCTAAGGCACTGCTCGAATGTCAGGACTCGAGGACATGAGCTGTGGGAATCCACTTTTCTTATGTTCTGTGTTTTACTGAATTTAGCTGCGTGAGAAGTCAGAGAGCCTCCGGTGCACTCCTACCTGCCCTCCTTCCTAACTTCCGGCCCCCCGCACTTCCAGGTCCCCAGCCCTCAGCGTCCCTGTCTTCGTCCTTCACCCCCTTTTTTTCTCACGTGAGATTGGTGGTTTTTTTATTTGAGAGAGAAAGAAACACTGATGTGAGAGAGGAACGTTGGCAGGTGGCTTCCCGTGCGTGCCTGGCAATCACACGCACGGCCGAGGTTATCTGCCCTGACCAGGAATGACCCCACAACCTGAATTGTTGGGGGGTTTTAATTTTATTTATTTATTTTTAGAGAGGAGAAGGAAGGGGGAAATAGAGAAACATCGGTATGTGGTTGTCCCTCACACGCCCCCTACTGGGGACCTGGCCTGCAACCCAGGCCTGTGCCCTGACCAGAAATTGAACTGGTGGCCCTTTGGTTCACAGGCGGGAGCTCAATCCACTGAGCCACACCAGCCAGGGCTGACCCCCAACCTTTTTTTTTTTTTTAATCCTCACATAAAGACATGCTGGTTGATTTTATAGAGAAGGGAAAGGGAGGTAGAGAGAGGGGGAGGGAAACATCAATCGGTTGCCTCTTGTATCGTCCCCAACGGGGACAGATCCAGCAACCTAGACACGTTAGACACGTATCCTGACAGGGAATCGAACTGGCAGCCTTTCAGTTCGAAGGACGAAGGTCTCAGGAACAATGCCCAGTCTACTGGGCCACACCAGCCAGCAAGTTTTTTAACTTTAATGTGGCCTGATTTATCCATCTTCCCTCAACGATCAGCCCTCTTTGGGTTTAAACCAAGCTTACAAGGATATTTTCCTGTATTCTTCACCGTTTTTCCTCCAGTGGACCATCTGCAAGGAGTTGACTTGGGGGTGGCATGCGCTGGGGGTCACGGGCGCCACTCCGTCCGCACGTCTTGTCCTGCAGCACTCGTCTGAAAGACGCTCCTCACTGCCCTGCAGCGCCTCGGGCGGCGCTGCGTCCTAGACGCAGCATCCTAGGCACTGCTCCTGGACGCCCCCGTCCGCGGTTGGTCCACTGGTCCCTCGCACCAGAATCCCTTCCTTAGTGTAGTTTCAGGAGGGTTTCTATTAAAGCTTCCTTCCTCTGAAGAACAGCAGGTACAGAAACTGCACGGAATCAGTGCATAGCTTGAAGAATTAGAAGGTGGATGCTCTTGTTACCATCGCCTGGGCCAGGAATCCACACGGGCTCTGCAGAGTCCTGCCCCCATCGGGCCTCCTCCCTCCTTGCGGACAGAAGTAACCGCTGACCTCCCTTCACTGGCAGTTCCTCTCCGACTTTTCCTCACAGTTTCACGTCCGAATAGCGAAGCGTTGCCTGTCGGTGTGACACTGCAGTCTCTTGTCATCTCCCCCACTTCCCGGAGACCCAGATTTCGCCGATCACGGTCCCCAGCCCGTGTGAAGGGTTCCTGTGACCTCGGTTCCCTGTGTGTCGGTCACTGGCTCTGGAACTTGGTCAGATTCAGGTCTGACCTCTGGTCAGTCTCCTCCATGGTGGGGGGTGCTCCATCGGGGGGTGCAGAGGTGTGGCCTCTTTCCACGCTGGCTGGCAGGCAGCACAGGCGAGCTGCGGGTTGACGCCCGCCCGGAGGAGTGGGGAGGGTGGGGCCCTGGTTGGGGCCGGTGAGGGCAGTGGGCCCTGGGCTTCCGCGGGTTCTGCAGTTCGCATGCGCATGAGGGAGGCTGGAGATCTGGAGACCGGTGCTTGATTCTCTATCGGTTTTCAAAATAATAATTTTTATCATCTTCCAAAGTGACCGATTTTTTTTTTTTGTTACGAACTCACAGATTTAAATGTGTCGGATGAGTTCTAAGGTGATTTCGGGCCTTTTTATGTGCAAATTGTCCATTTTTGGACGGTGGGGGCCTTTACAAATTGGTTCCTGGACCCTTTGACAAAACTCTGGGGCCCTTTCCAGGGCTCCTCGCTCCCCGGTGCTCCAGCGTGTCCCACAGGCACCTGCGCCCCCCGCCGCTGGGCGGAGACCGCCTGTGGGGGGCGGGGTCATCGTTCCCGGGTGTTCGCAGCGAACAGAGCTAGGTTTGCACCCGCAGGGCAGCACGTCTGTCTGACCTCTCGAGTCCCACGTCTCCCGTCGCTGTGGGCGTGGGTTCTCCAGGACGTGGAAACGAGACCCAGACTGTCCCTGCTCACTTCCCTCGCTCGTGCTGCGCAGTCTCAGAATCGCAGTGGCAGTGCAGCCACCACTGGTGTCATTTCGAAAACCAGGTAAAATGCGCTTTGGGGAGACTTCCCCGTGCTCCCAGCCTCTGCTCTGTGGCGTTCGCCCACGGTCCTTCACTCTGTCTCCGTGCGGCGGCCGCGAGGACACTCGGTGCGCGCACCCCGTCCTGGGAGGGGGGGGCGGGGGTGTGTGTTTACTTAGAGAGAAAGAGACCGACCCACAGACCGACCAGAAAAAGTCCAACTGTTGTTAATACAACGAATGAGAGGGCCTGTGTGACACGGGTGTGACCAAGGGGAGGGGACTGGAACGCGCGTGTGCACGAACAGTGACGGCTTCACTGCACTGTCAGTGCAGGGCGGGGTAGATGCACTGAGCGAGAGCGTGCGCTGTGTGGCCGTCACAGTCGAGATGAGCGCGCAGAGCAGCGAGTCTGCGTCTGATTTTGCGTTAGGCTTGAACATTCCTGCGTGGAAACTCTTCAGACCACTCAGAAGGCTGCGGCCGTGGGCACCTGGTCATCTTGACAACGTGCCTCCTCGTGCATCACGTCCCGTGGAGTTTTTGGCAAAGCTTCCGACTACCCAGTGACTCAGCCCCCTACAGCCCAGATTTGTTTCTCTACAACGTCTGGCTTTACCCAAAACTAAAATCAGGGTGAAAGGGAAGAGGTTCAAGGCCATCAGTGAGATTCGGGAAAATGCAACGGGGCAGCTGATGGTGGCGGGGAGAACCAAGGTGCCATCTTCAAAGGGGACTGAGGCGTCATTGTCCTGTGTACAGTGTTTCTCATATCTTGTATCTCCTTTAATAAATGATGCTTTTTTGTATTGCATGGCTGGAAACTTTCTAGACAGACCTTATGTCTGGCTATCTCTGTACATGTACATATGTATGAAAACATATTATTCCACATTGGGTAGAACTGACGTGCTGCGCAACTCGGTGCACGAGCATGCGTGTGCGCTCACACGCTGTGTGCTGTCTGGCAGCAGCGTCTTGGGTGGGCTGGGCTCTCTCCTGTGTGGGGCTCGGGCGGCCCCGTGCTCTGCGCACGGGTCTGGGCACAGGCCGTGACGCCGGCACCACTTCTGGCAACAGTTCATCCTTGGGTGTCCGGTGCCTCTCAGGGACCTCGCCCAGGCTGTGCTGGCCCTGGACAGGCAGGAGGTGGCCAGGGTACTCTGTCCGCCCGGCTGCTGGGGTCCGGGGCCCGCCTCCTGCCGGCTGCTGGTGAGGAGCAGGCGTCGGGGCCCAGCGGGGCAGCCACCGTCTGCTCCGGGACCCTGGCCCCCACAGCCAGGCGTGCGCTCTTCCTTCCCATTTTCTCTCCTTGCCCTCTGCCCTGGATTTTAAATGGATTGTGAGTCTGCTGAGCCAAAGACACAAACCCGTTTTTTGTCCCCACTGCTTGGCATTCTGGTTTTGGCTTATGTGGAGTTTTGGGTCTTTATATTCTGCTTGTATTTATATTAAACCTCCACCGGCGTTAGAATAAGGAAAAACAAGATTTTTGTAGGTCTTGTAAGTCTACTTATGTTACAGTGAGCGCCCTCTCCCTGGTGTACCTGCTTCCAAATGGCCAAGAACGGGTTTTTTTTTTGTTGTTTTTTTTAATATTTTATTTATTTATCTTTATAGGGGAAGGGAAGGAGAGAGGGAGAGAAACATCAATGTATGGTTGCCTTTTGTGCATCCTCTGCTGGGAAACTAGCCTGCAGGGAACTGGTCTACAACCCAGGCATGTGCCCTGACTAGGAATCGAACCGCGATTGTCTGGTTCGCAGGCCCGCGCTCAATCCACTGAGCTACACCAGCCAGGGCCAGGTTTTTGTTGTTCTGCACCTTTGCGTTAACTGCTCCACCCCGCCTCTCCCCTGCCCTGCCCTCCCCGTCACGCTTCACATCTCAGGTCATCGCGGCCACCCCTGCCTGCGCCTGCCCCTGCCCTGCGTTGGCCCTGGTCCCACACATCCTGATCGGTCATCACGGTGCGGGTCACAGCTGCTGAGGACGGCTGCTCCCTGCAGGGTTGACTCCGCTCGAGTCGGGCAGGACTCACCTCCGTTCCGGGATGCAGGGACCTCATCTTCTCTAGGACTTTCAGTGTTGAGTCTGTGCCTTGGTGACTTCAGAGGTCACTGCAGGCTTGGTATTCCTCATTGTTTATGTGTCAGGTTTGTTTGTTTTTAAGGTTTTATTTATCTCTAGAGAGGAAGGGAAGGAGAGAGGGAGAGAAACATCAATGGATGGTTGCCTCTCATGCGTCCCCCTGCTGGGAACTGGCTGCAGCCCAGGCACGTGCCCCAACTGGGAATCGAACCTCGGTTGTTTGGTTCACAGGCCCGTGCTCAATCCACTGAGCTACACCGGCCAGGGCTGTTTTTATGCCAGGTTGGAATGAAATTGACTTCAGGGAGTTCAGTTCTGCCGATTGTAACAGCACCAGGTGCCTGCAGGAGGCATCTTTGGTGGTGGGGGCACCCACTCCACACCCACTCTCGACCAGACTGACCTCTGTGCTGTTAAGGGGGTTTTCCCAGTCATTTCAACTTACATTCTCGTCTTCATTTGTATTCTAACTTATTTTGTAGTGTTAGTGTATTTTAATTATATGTAAGTAGAATCTACAAAGGTCAAGGAACGAGTTTTTCTTAATTTACCATTACAGAATTTTATTTTATGCCTCTTGAGGCTGATCTGTCCCCGGGACTGCAGGTTTGGCGTGTGGTCCAGTGAAGTGCCTGACCTGACTCCGTCTTTTGTAGGTGATGCAGGAGGACCGGCAACATGGCAGCGGTCCTGCCCCCAGGACCACGGGGAGGTCTGCGCGGGACGAGCCGGTGTCGGCGCCACCGAGCACTTGGTAGAACTCCCGGGAGGCGGTGGCCTGGGCCTGCACCCTGACAGGATGTGCCCACGAGTTACAGCCTCCACGTCCAGGCCAGACGTGTGATAGCCATATTCATAAACGTCCCGAAAGGTGCAGTCACCTCGAAAACACTGAAGATAATCACGTCTGGGGATGCAGACGAGTGTTCGCATTTTTTTACCCAAACACACAGATCAACACGATGACACAGCCAGAATAGTTATGGTCCGTTATGGAGAGTGGCCAGGAAATCCATCCCAAAGGGGACGGTGATTTTGCTTCAGAAAAAATAAATATTAAAATAGAAAAGGAAGATGACGATCAAGTTCCGAATTGCAATTCGGAAAGAATGGATTTTAAAATTGCACAAGAGGACAGGAAAGCAGCCGACAGTGGTGACGAACAGGCAGCGGCCAGAGAAGCCAGCTACAGCCGTAGGCCCCCAGGGAAGTACTTCCCCGCTGACCCCGAGGATGACTACGGGGCCCTCTTCTCGCAGTACAGCAGCACCCTGTACGACGTGGCCATGGAGGCCGTGACGCAGAGCCTGCTGTCCACCCGCAGCATGAGCTCCAGGAAGAAGTCTCCGGCCTGGAAGCACTTCTTCATCTCCCCGCGGGACAGCACGAAGGCCGTGTGTGTGTACTGCATGAAAGAGTTCAGCCGGGGCAAGAACGAGAAGGACCTGAGCACCAGCTGCCTCATGCGGCACGTGAGGAGGGCGCACCCCAGCGCGCTCATCCGCGAGGACGGCAGCGTGTCCACCCTGGCGACCCTCTCGGCCCCTGCCCTGCTGCTCCCGGCACAGCCTGCCCGCGTCTCCGACGCGGGCTCCACCGCGTCGCCCGGCAGGCCTGTTCAGAAGACCGCCTCCAAGATCCCCTCTCCCGATCGGGCGACAGAAGCGTCTGTGTCTGTCCCGTCTTCCAAAGAGGTCCGCTCCGACTCGCCCGTCCCTGAGGGATACGCCAGGGACGAACCCCACGCGGGGCCCCCTCCAGCCGTCCCTGCGCCCCCCTGTGACGACGCTGCGGAGAACGGGTTGGAGAAGAGCCTGCCGCCTCCGAAGAGCACCTCCGGGTCCCGCAGGTGGTCCGCGGTGTGGAAGCACTTCTACCTGTCCCCCCTGGACAGCTCCAAGGCCGTGTGCGTCCACTGCATGAACGAGTTCAGCAGGGGCAAGAACGGCAAGGACCTGGGCACCAGCTGCCTCATCCGGCACATGTGGCGGGCGCACCGTGCCATCGTGCTCCAGGAGAAGAGCGGGGGCGCGGGCGTGCCACCCCCTCACGCGGCGACCCCCACCCTGCTGCCCGCTCTCCCGCCTCCTGAGGGAGACCCGAGGGCTCTGTCCTCGTCACCAGGGAAGCCGGTCAAGGAGTCCTTCCTGACGTCTTGTCCCCCTGACCGGCCGACAGAGGGCACGCCAGCACGGGTGAACCCTGGGGACGCACTGACGGAAGAGTCTGTGCTGTCCTCCTCCGATGACATTGGCGAGGCCTCGCTGGTGTCCTCTCCTGAGAAGCAGCCGGGTGACGGGTCGAGCCTCCCCATGTTCGAGTCTGGTGCTATATTCCAACAGAACAAAAAGGTGATGAGGAGGCTGAAGTCGGAGGTTTGGCATCACTTCTCGCTGGCCCCCACGGACAGTCTGAAGGCTGTGTGCAGGCACTGCGGTTGTGTCATCAGCCGGGGGAAGAAGGGTGACGTGGGCACCAGCTGTTTGATGAGACATCTCTACCGGCGCCACCCAGAAGTTGTCGGGAACCAGAAGGGCTTTCTGGGGGACACTTTGGCTTCCACAGAAAGTTCCTCCTCCAGATTAACTGACTTAGCAACAGCGGTCCCCAGAAACAGTCCAGTTCTGGTTCCCGTTCACAGCAAGAAGACCTCCAAGCTGTGGAACCATTTCTCCGTCTGCTCCGCAGACCCCACTAAAGTCGCCTGCCTGCACTGTGGCCGGACGATAAGCAGGGGGAAGAAGCCCACGAACCTGGGCACCAGCTGTCTTCTCAGGCACCTACAGAGGTTCCACGGCAGTGTGCTGACGACCGACGTCCCCCAGTCCACGCCACCGCCGCCGCTGGGTGTCCGTGTGCCCCCGAGTGCAGAACTGTCAGGAACTGCCTCCTTCGATGACACCGATGAGAAGTTCTATGATTCTCATCCAGTTGCCAAAAAGATAACAAGTCTCATAGCTGAAATGATTGCACTTGACCTCCAGCCATACTCTCTTGTAGACAACGTTGGCTTTAACAGGCTGCTCGCATACTTGAAACCTCAGTACTCTTTGCCCCCGCCCTCCTACTTCTCCAGGACCGCCATCCCAGGAATGTACGATAATGTGAAAGAGATCATCGTGTCACACCTGAAGGAGGCAGAGAGCGGCGTGGTCCACTTCACGTCCGGAATCTGGATGAGTAACCAGACCCGGGAGTACCTGACGCTCACCGCTCACTGGGTCACCTTCGGCTCCTCGGTCCGGCCGCACTGTGAGGACCACCACTGTTCGGCGCTGTTGGACGTGTCACAGATGGACTGTGACTACAGCAGCAGCAGCATTCAGAAGCAGCTGGAGTGTTGGTGGGAGGCCTGGGTGACGTCCACCGGCCTTCAGGTCGGCATCACGGTGACCGACAACCCCAGCATAGGGAAGACGCTGAATGAAGGGGAGCACTCCAGCGTGCAGTGCTTCAGCCACACGGTGAACCTCATGGTCAACGAGGCCATTAAGAGCCAGCGAATGGTCCAGAACCTGCTGAGCATCGCTCGGAAGGTGTGTGAGCGGGTGCTGCGGTCACACAGAGCGAAGGAGAAGCTGGCGGAGCTGCAGAAGGAGTACGAGCTGCCGCCGCACCACCTCGTCCAGGACGTCCCGTCCAGGTGGAGCACCTCGCTGCGCATGCTCGAGCGGCTCATCGAGCAGAGGAGGGCGGTGGACGAGGTGTCCGTGGAGTGTAACTTCCGGGAGCTGATCAGCTGTGACCAGTGGGAGGTCATGCAGTCCGTGTGCCACGCGCTGAAGCCCTTCGATGCCGCGAGCCGGGAGATGAGCAGCCACGTGTCCACGCTCAGCCAGGTCATCCCCATGATCCACATCCTGACCAGGAGGGTGGAGATGCTGTTCGAGGAGACCATGGGCATCGACACCATGCTGAAGTCTCTGAAGGAAGCCATGGTGAGCCGGCTGTCTGCCACCCTCCACGACCCCAGGTACGTCTTTGCCACACTGCTGGACCCCCGCTACAAAGCCTCCCTGTTCTCCGAGGAGGAGGCCGAGCAGTACAAGCACGACTTGATCAGGGAACTGGAAATGCTGAACTCTACCTCAGAGGACGTGCCCGTCCCCAACGGGTGCGATCCGGACTCTCCGCCCAGAGACTCCAGTGGGGCCGAGAGCCTGTGGTCCCTCATGGCCAAGATGAAAAAGACAGACGCGAGAGAAAGGGCGAAGGCGCCCGAGGCCATGGTGCTCGCCTACCTGGGGGAGGAGGTGCTGGAGCACAGCTGCAGCCCGCTCACCTACTGGAACCTGAAGAGGGCGGCCTGGCCCGGCCTGGCAGCCTTGGCCGTCAGGTTCCTGGGCTGCCCCCCCAGCACCGTCCCTTCGGAAAGGCTGTTCAGCACCCCCACCGAGAACGGCGGCTTCGGCCAGTCCAGGCTTCTGATGGAACATTTTGAAAAACTTATCTTTTTAAAAGTGAACCTTCCTTTAATATACTTTCAGTATTGAAGTCACCACGGAGCCACGGGCTGCAGACGATGTCGCTCACCGGGCACCAGCTGCGGCCGGGCGGGCGGGCCCATGCCGAGCGCCCCTCCCAGACCCGCCGCAGCGTCTCCATGTGCCTTACTCCTCGTTCTTCAGGCCGGGTACATGGCGTGTTTCTTAAGAAGCCACTAGAAATAGCCAGTCTTGTCAATGATGAAATACGATGATTAAGTTTTAATCTGTAACTGTAAAGTTTTTTAAAAGCTGGGGGTAGTGACTTGTTTTACTAGAATGATATAGAAGATGTAAACAGTTTTATTCTGTACTTTTTTATTATGTAAAAACCACAAATCAGGTACTGTATTTTAGTGAAAAATTGTTTTGACTAGAACAAAACAGCCTTCATGGCTGTCCAGCAAAGGCTGCGAATCGGAGGTGGAGCTGAGCCGTCCGACCGAGCGGCGCTCCCTGCAGCTGTGCTGTGCCCGGGCTGCGGACTGTCCGGGAAGGCGCCCTCACCGCAGCGGAGGTGCGGGGAGGCGGCTGGACTGGTGTGCCTCGTGCAGCGCGGGTTACACGGCAGTGGCCCAGGAGAGCGCCCATGTCCCCTCTCTGTCCGGGTCTCACGGCCAGTCAACTTGGAGGGCCCCCGACCGTGCGTAACGTGCTCCTCGCTGCCCGGCCTCCAGCCGGGTCGCCCGCCTCACGCTCACCGCGGTCCTGGTGACCGAGCCTCCACGCCTGCCCCGGTGTCTCTGCACTCTGAAGGGGTCTTTTGAAATTTGTGTAGATTCCCCCAATTCAATGAAATCACACATAAAATTCTTTTTAGAAGCGTTGGCTTATTAACAGGGAAGAAGATTGTTATATCACAGTTGTCAGAATAGCCTTAGGTGTCTAGGTTTTTATAACGGGGAAGACTCAGCCATCACGGGTGTTTTAGAATCCCGAGGACATCAGGATGAATTGTCGCTTGTCAGATTCTTTTAACAATAATGTGTCTCAGCGTTGTTGCTTCAGCAGCTACAGGAGGGTTCATTTGCTTATTTTATACCAATGAATCAGGCCAGGTGAAGCGGGTCACTCGTTGCCCCCGACCCTGTCCGAAAGTCATCAGAAATACTGTACCCATCAGTCTGACTTCGCATCACCTGTGTTTCAGTGTATTTATAAATGGTGGACTCAGTTTCTAAAATTAAAGTTTTTATTTGCAATTTTCTACTGTCAGAGGATACTGCCTTTTTATTCCTAGGATGACGACACAGCCGTCCTCTTTGGGGGCCGACATACATAGAAACCACGTCGTGCATTTGGGGTTTGGATTTTGGCTCCAGGGAGGACGTGGGGCGGGTGAAGGTGCGGGTCCTGCCACCGCCTTTGTGAGCGAGGCGCCGACTCGGGTTCAGAGCAGGAGCCCTGCCACTGCTGCTGCCCAGAGAGAAGAGCCGGGCACAGCCTTGCGGTTGCCTTGGCCACAGAGGCGCACGCCTGTGTGGCTGTGTGCACGCTCCCGAGGCCGGCTTCTGTTCCTGGCGCCCAGGGAGCTCCGATCAGGGGCATACACGAGTGGATCGTGCTGATGTGCTTTTTCCGTAACGTGGAGTACAGACCTCTCCAGTCTGGGGTTCAGGCCGCCCGCTCTGACCAGGCCTCGGAGGTGAGTGTCGGGCTCGTGGCCTTTTATCCGGCCGGGGCTGGTAGTGGCCCCCCCAAGGCCCAGTGCCTGGGCGGGTCAGCGCGTGTCCCTCTGGCCGGGAGCCCTGACCTGGGGAGCGTTCCCCTGAAAGGGCCACACACCTGGTTTGGGGCTTTCTCAGCGGTTCAGCTCTCGACTGCTCTTCTGCTTCCAGTTCACGTGGCACAAGCTAGGACTCCTCGTCCCTTAGGGTCCTGCAGGCCACACGAGGCGCTGTGTGAGGTCGTCTAGCTCCTGTCGGGGACAGGTGCTGGCGTCCTTTCCCACCTGTGTGTTCGTGCCTCAAGGGTTTGACTCAGGTTGGAACAGTAGGGGAGCGTTCGGCACGTGAGGACAGCGAGCTGCTGGACAGCACCGTGGCCCAGTTAATTCCAGTCCATCTGAGCTCCCAGCAGAGTAGCCGCTGCTCATCCCCACACCCAGCCAGGCGGCTGTGCACATGCCCATACACCGTGCCGTTGCCCGAGTGGGCACGAAGGACTGTGCCCTCCACGCAACAGGTCTGTGCCAACTGCTGCTTCTGGTCACAGAGGTGCAGACAGGTGGGCAGCGATGTTGCTACCCCTCCCCTCCCACTGAGTTGGCCTTATCCCCACGTCCACCACGCCCCCAACACCTCTACGTAACCCTTTTCGCCTTTCAGGAGGCAGACATTCCAACTGCGTATGTGGGGGAAGGGAAGCGAAGTGTGTGTCCAAGGGAAGGCGTGGAAAACCCTGTGAAGAAATTAAGTTCATGCAAAGGCTGACCCTCGGCACAGACGCGGTCTACAGTAACAACACAAAAAATCGTAACATAAAACAGCCAACTCCACGAGGGGAAGAATCTGATTTTCAGAGGGATCATATTGCTACGTTCAAATGCACATTTTCAGCAAATAATCCCAAGTCATGAAAAGAAACTGGAGAGTACGCGCCATTCAAAGGAAGAACAAATCGACGGCAACTGTTTGTGCAAAAGGCCTGACGGCAGGTCCACCAGACAAAGACTGAACAACGGTTTTAAAGACAAGGATCCGAGAGAAGACCAGGAAAAAGTCGAGAGAGTAAAGCGTAAAAAAAATGAAAATGTTAAGGAAAACAAACCCCGAAAAGAAAAATTTGGAGCTGAAAAGAATACACGAAATGCAAAATTCACTACAAGTATTGAAAGGCAGATTCGAGCAGAAAGAAGAAAGAACCTGCCAACTTGAAGACGGGACGACTGGGAAGTGTTGAGTCTGAGAAACAGAAGAGAAGACGAACGTGAAGAGCCTGAGATCATCTGGGGGCGTGGTGGGCATGGGGATAAGGCCAGCTCAGTGGAAGGGGAGGGGTAGCAACATGGCTGCCCACCTGTCTGCACCCTCTGTGACCAGAAGCAGCAGTTGGCACAGACCCGTTACCAGAACTGGACTCGCCCACACACTGGGAGTCCCCGCAGGGGCAGGGGAAGAGCGGGGCAGAGGATGTGTGGACGTGTAATGAGCTAAAATTCCCCAAATTTGATGAAATACATTAATAAAAACATCCATGAAGGTCAGTGAACATGAAGTACGATGAACTCAAAAAGACCCACACTGAGACACTTTGTATAACAAGACGAGATCCCGAAGGCGTCGGCAGAAATGACTTGTCCCACACAAGTAATTATCGACGAGATGATCAGCAGACTTCTCATCACAAACCTTGGGAACTCAGAGACAGTGGGCAGACAGTTTCAAAGGGCTGCAAAGAACTGTCAACCAAGAGTATTATATCTAGTAAAACGTCCTTCAAAAATGAGGGACAGCCCTGGCTGGTGCGGCTCAGTGGGTCAAGCGCCAGCCTGTTGAACTAAAAGGCCACCAGTTTGATTCCCAGGCCGGGCACAGGGTGGCAGACCGGGTCCCCAGTAGGGGGCACATGAGAGGCAAGCACACATGGGTGTTTATCTCCTCTTTCTCACTCCCTTCCCATCTCTAGAAATAAATAAAATCTGTCAAAAAAACAAAAACTGAGGGATAAACTACGACACTTCCGGATAGGCAGAAGACTCAGGAGTTGGTCACCACTAGACGCTCCCCCCCACCCCCCCCGCCAGACACGCTCGGGAGGTGCTGTGATGAAGTGAACGGCCACGAGACAGCGACATGAAGACGCGCGGGGAAGTGAACTGTTCAGAAGAATGTAAACACACGGGCAAGCATAAAAACTCGTTTCACTGTAACAGTGCTTTGTAACTCCCCTTTTCCTTTCTGCCTGACTTAAAAAATTATTGATTTTGGGTTTGGGGTTCCTTATATAAGGACCTTGCAAGATGCCGCTCCATCCTACCAAGTAAAGAGCAGAGAAATGGAGAAGTCGGCAACTCTGCTCAGGTCTGTAAGACAGTGGAGGGCAGGCACGGACCCCTGCTCCCAGGGGCGTGCGCCAGGCAGACACCAGACATCACGGCTTCCTTCCTGTAGCAGAGCCAGACGCACAGGCAGGGACTGCCGTGGGCACCGGCACCTGCGGCTCCCCAGACCCTCAGCGCTGAGTTCCTAGAGGCTCAGCGGAGACGTGGCTGCAAGTTAACGCCAGGAAGACCCTGCCTGGAGTGACCCACCTCGTGGGGAGACTTTCCTCCAGAGGCACGGGCAGGTTCCCACAGGGAATATCAGAGACAAATCCCTGGTCCTTCCAGAAGGGGACATGAGCCACTGAAAAGGCACCCGAGCCCTCTGGTTTTCTTCCTTCTCCTGTTTTTCCCCTCAGAACACTGTTCTTAAGGAGGGCAGCTCACTGGAGAAACTACCACGCCAGAGCAAAACTGATGGGGGAAGGGAAGTACCCAGCGCCTGCCCCCTCCGGCCACCTGTCCCAGCCGAGGGGGAGAAGAAAACAGACTCCGTGAGGGTCACAGCGCAGAGGCACCGACCTCGCTGAAGCCCGAGCCTAATCGTAGGACCACAGAGCAGTCCCCTCCCCACGTCACCAGGCCTGTTGACAGCAGCTCCTTGCACCTGGCCCACCACACCTGGAGAAGAAAAACAGACGGGTGCGGGGAGAGCACGCCCTGACCCCGCCAGAAGTTGGGTTTGTGACTTCAGGTACAAAAGCAGCCCCACCCCTCACTGAACAAAAACACCCCAACCGATGAGCAGCCCACATGTGGAAGAGAGACCACGGGAGCAGGGAGAGGAGAGGCTGACCTCCTGCACGGGCAGCCCCCAGCCGTGACCTGGGGAAGAGAAGACCCTGAAAGCCTTGAGCGGACACCTCTGCCAAGACACCTGGAAGAATGACTGGCAACGCACGTTTTAATAATGGGCGAGTACCTACCAACGGAAGGATTTTCAGGACATCGTGGGAAATGACCAAAACTCCAAGGAGGACAGACGAGAAGTACGACCAGTCCACGTAGAGGAAAGAGAGCCCTTGGAGCCGAGGGACGACGCCCACCTCTCTCCTCTGGAAGGGGAAGAGCACCCCCCCCCCCCCCCCGCCCCGCCCTGGGAGACGCCCAGGCTCACCCGGCAGAGCGGCGGGTCGACGGGCTCAGCAGGTCCTTTCAGCCCGGCCGGCCCCGTGGAGAGGAGTTTGGCACGACCAAGCCAAGCTCAGTGTGCTGGCCCCGACCCAGCTCCCCACGCCTAGGAACTCACCGCGAAGGTGCCCCTTGAACTATGTGCGAGTACAAATGCATACGGTGAGCCGCTGCAGCCTCACCTGAAGTGTGGAAATACTGCCAACCGCTAAATGCCCGCACCCTGGGGAGGGAAGAGCGGATGTCCACGTGACACTGGGCCACGTGAGCCAATCCCGGGGCGGAGCTCTCTGGGGACAGGCCGGGCGGCCGCAGGTGCTCTAGAAGAGCTGATGATACAGGATGCTGCCACGGGTGTGATTAACGGAGGGGTCTGCTCGCCGTCACAAAAGGCAGCACAAGAAGGACCACCGGGAACCACGGTGCTGACGGAAAGCGGAGGGAGCAGCGCCCCTGCAGACTCTGCCCAGGTCCAACCGACTGGAAGGACGCGGAGTCTGACCCTGAGGTGGGAAGCAAAGAGCAGGAGTCCAGTGACATGTCCCGATGGAGAGCACGGCCACAGCCAGGGGGCGCTGGTCCGAGGGCAGTGTCTGACCGTGAAGAATGCAGAACCCGAGCCCCGTTTCCTGGGCTGTTCCCACAGGAGTCTGGCAAAGCCGTTCCACACTGGCCACCCTGCTGGACAAACGCGTTGCTGTCTCCGGGCTGAGGACCCTACTGTGGGAGTTGGGAAAGCAGTGGACCAGGGGCAGGAGCACAGCCCACAGACGGGTGAGACCACAGGTGTCAGCAGGCAGCTGGATTTGTGCGTGTGGTCGTGCGTGTGTGCAGCCCCTCCCCCACCCCGTTCTGTCCACCTCCGCCCACAGCAAGGACCGTGCAGCCGACCTCGCCAGCAGCAATGAGCTCATTCCGCACCAGCCCTCGGTCTGTGAACCTGTTCCCCACCAACAGGAGCCGCCAGAGAAAACATCTGGGTGCCGGGCGGGGACAGAGGCCAGGAGGAGTGTGGGCGTGCGGAACAGGAAAGCGCCCCAGAAATGAACAGCGACAGGGCACGTGACAGGGCGGGGCAGCCCCACAGGCTCCTGGGCGAGGCCTGCAGCCGGAACACCAAGGGGAGGAGGTGCGGGGACTCCCAGGCCAACGGCTCCAGCCGGCGACCAGCGCACACACCGGGTCGTCAACGACAACACCTGAACACCGGCCGCAGATAAACGGCAAGTACCGAGGACGCACAGTAAACCGGGGCCTGTGGGACTTCACACGTGCGCAGCGCTCCGTGCCAACGGGCAGGCCCCGAGCTGGGGACGGCTGCGAGAGGCCCCGGTCTGAAGGGGCCGCAGACTGTGGGTCACACTGGGGAAGACGTGGCCGCGAGGCATCTTTCCCAGGACACGCGGGCAGTTGGGGGCACAGGGCACACAGCAGGCAACTCCCCCTCGAACGCTCAGGCGACAATAGTGTGCTTTTATGCATGTGTGTGTGGTACGTGTGTGCACACGTGTGCACTGTTCTCTGTAATGACTTGGATGTCAGACACACTTGGGCTGCTTGATAAATGAGGTTCAGCAAATCATAAAAGTGCCAAAATCACCTTAAAAGTAAAATCCAGGTGAAGGTGCTCTCTGGAAACATGACGCATATACGACCACTAACAAGAAAAGATTTACAAATTTTAATTCTCGTGCCGTCTGAACATGTGTGTGTGCTGAAGCGCCCCTGAGGTGGAACCTGCCCCATGACCACGACAGGGAGCTGGTGGCCGCTCAGGAGCAGCCCGCTGTCCCCGCCACTGCGCCCAGGACCCTCGTGCTCACCAGCAGTGAGCGGTGTGGCCACGGGGCTGTGCTCGGGCGTGGTGGCCAGCAGGTGCAGCCTGCCCCTCAGACCCGGTGGGAAGCGCTCCGTGGCCCCAGGATTATTACCCTGCTGTCTCATGCCACACGCTGGAGGAGCCTGGGAGACGCTGTCCGGTCCCCTCAGGAGGGCCCCAGGAGTCTCTCCAGAAGCACCACCTTTGTCTGTAGGTGGACGTTGAAAGGAGGCAGCCTGGTCAGGTTCAGACTCACCCCGGTGGTGCCCGCGACCCTGGCCAGCACCCGGTGTGTGTCCCTGTAGAGGGCCAGGCGCTCGGGCGTGGCCTCCACCAGCAGGTGCGTGTAGGCCAGCATGCGCTCTGACCCAGGCCGCACGTCCTCCCTCTTCTCGTACCTGCAAGGCAGGAGCGCACATGTGCCCACTCCACGGCCCCACACCTGCCCCGCGCCCCGGGCAACCCCGGGGAGCCCCTGGGAGAAGGGCCGCCACCGCCACCCGCAGTCACATCCCGAAGGGAACATACCTCCAGGCGCCATTGACCTCCAGAAACCGAGACACGCCCGTCTGCGCGGCAGCCACGTCGATGTGCAGGACGACGTCTGTGGAAAGCCGCACGCGCTCGGTCAGACCGCAGCCGGGCGCCTCCGACCCGGCCGCGCTGATCCCCGAACTGAGTGCCCACCTGCCTGGGGGGGCACCAGCTCATGCAACCTCTGCATGGCCACGCCCCCGGGGTAGTTGAAGTGGGACACGTACAGGGCCGTGGCAGAGTAGGCGGCGTTTGCCACCAGGTGCCCAATCACCAGGAGCGAGCCCGCTCTGAACAGCCAAGACTTCCGGTGGTTGTTCAGCCTGGGGAGAGAGCGGTGTGTCTGGCGGGGACTGCGCCATGGCACAGGCGGGAGATGCGGCACTGGGGACACAACCCGGCCGCCACCTTCGCCAAGGAGAGAGAGAAACTAGTAGAGGAAGTGGATAAAGCTACCTAAAAACTCCCCTCTGTGAGATGCCACCCGAGACGGCACCTGAAAACTGCTCTTGGAGTCGGAGTCTGACTCAGACCGGGGCACAGCCCGCAGGCCGAGCCCCGCGCTCCGCCGGGCGTGTATGCAGGAGCAGGGGCCACCCACAGACCGTGAGGCCCACACAGGGAGAATGAGGTGCCTCGGGACCGTCGGCTTCAGAACCCATCACACCCTGTGCTCGTCGGTTCTCGGCACTCACGGAGCCCGGAACGAGTCAGCGGTGAGTACCAAGCACCACTGCCTGCTCCTCCGGCAGCTCAGGGGACCTGCGGCCAGACTCTGGGCAGGCCCTGCTGGGCTCTCCCCGACGTGGCCTTGACCAGTGGGGACTGCAGACCCTCCGCGTAATGCCTTCACCCACCACCGGTCAAGGCGGCACCCTCCTGAGGGAGCCCCATGATGCCAGCGCTCACTGTGTTCCGCCCACTCCTGGCGATGGGGAGGTAGCCCCAGACCACGCACAGACAGCTCGAAAATGTAAGTCTCATCTTTGCCCTTCAGGACGCAAACCCACCACCCAAACCTTCACCCCAGGACCCGGAGTTAATGTTCACGAAGGCACCTGCTGTGCGTGTCCCTCTGGGAGGAGAGGGACCCGGCACACCACCGCTTCCTGCCACAGACGTACAGCCTGCAGTCTCCGGTCCCCGACTGACCCGATCTCCCCGACGTGCCTCTGGCTGGGGAAGACGGGCTCGGTGCCCCAGCGCCTTCCCCTCGCTCGGGGCTTCGTGGAGACGGGAAGTGCCGAGGCCGGCGAGTCCGACCCATGCTCCTCTGATGCCCGTGTTCTGTGCGCTCGGTCCCCTCTCTCCCGGTCCCCCAGGGAGAGCCAGCCTGCAGCTCTGAGTGCCCTCCCCCCGCCCCCCACGAGCCAGTCTGGGAGGCTCCCGCCTGACCGTTCCGAACGTCCTGCCCCCAAGTGGCCAAGCCCTGAACGCTCAGCAGGGCCGTGTGCAGACAAGCCTGAGAGGCACATCCGCCTCCACTGGAGACAGAGACGGGCTGGGCTGGGCCGAGCCACCGCCAGTGCGCGGCCCCGGTGCAGCGACCGCTGCCACAACAGCCGGGGCTGCCCTGCTGCCCTGCAGAGCCAGCCCCCCGAGCGCCGCTGGCGCCGGCACTCACAGGTAGGCGCAGCCCCGGGCGGCCACGGCGTTGAGCAGGGGGAAGGTGTAGATGATGAAACGCAGCTCCTTGTGCGGCAGCAGCGAGTACAGGCCCACGAAGCCCAGGGCCGGCAGGAGCAGCGCCAGGGCCCTCCTGTCCACGAGGCCCAGGGGCACGAAGAGCAGGCTGCCGCCCAGGCCTCGGGGCAGGGCCGAGTAGAAGTACCACAGCAGGGGCGAGGTCTGGGCCGGAGGGTTAAGGAGGGCCCCGGGCCGGCGAGGCCGGGAGCACTCGGAAGACAGGGCCCTGACAGCTGTCCCCGCCCGGGGGCCCGGGACCCCTTCGCCCGTGGACAGAGGCCGGGACCCTGCATGAGCGCCCGCATCGAGTCCAGCAGACGGCGACGGGGGCTGTGCGGGGCCTTGACCTGCCCGCCCATCTCTGGGAACGGCCGTCCCAGGTGATGGCTCCCCGGGGACTCAGTGCACGGTGCGTCCACGAGCGCGTTTAGCTCCCGCGAGAAGACGTTAGAAAGCAGAGCACACCGGACCCCAGAGAAGCCGGGGTTCCCAGAGCAAGGTGGCATTCCCACAGGGCAGGCAGCCATGGGGACGTCCCCCTCACCGCGCCTGCTGGCACCTCCCCAGGTGGACAGGGTGGACAGCGCCAGTCCTGGCGTTTGGGCAGCGGCAGTGGCCACCACGCACCCCTCAGAGCGCCTGTCGGGCCCCGTCTCGTGCCTGGCAGGCCGCCCCACAGCGGGCGGGCAAAGGATACCCCCCAGTTGGAGCTTTTGTTCTGGACGACGTTGTACCAGAGCACCGCTCCCTCCGGCCACACCAGGTAGCGCCAGAAGTAGGAGTCCACAGCCACTGTCAGTCCTGACGGAGGAACACGGGTCCTCAGGGGAGGACGCAGACCGCCCTGAGCCCTGGGTCCCGGGTCTGTGTCCCCGCGGAGCTGCCTCTGGGGCTCAGCCCAGACCCTGGGCGCCATCAGCTGCGTGGGCAGGAGCGGGTGCGTCAGGGCTGAGGAGGCCGCAGCGCCGAGTGGGGACGCCTGGCAGCAGAGGGAGAAGAGGCCCTGACGCCACTCACAGCTCGCGCAGGCTCGTCTGACGGCCAGACACCCACCCGCCCTCTCCTCCTCCCGTCTGTGAAAGGAGACCACCACGCGCCGCCTCCGGGCGGGAGGGCTGCCCACCCACTCACCGAGGCAGAGCAGGCCGGCGGGCAGGGCGCAGCGCAGGGCCTTGGCCACTGTCAGCCGCCGGGTGCAGAGCAGCAGCAGCAGCACGAGGCCCAGGAGCAGGCTCAGCTCAGCCCTGAAGACCAGGATGGCCAGCGCCGAGAGCCAGATGAAGCGGGCCCACCGCCGCTGCAGCCAGGCCGTGAGGGCCAGCAGCACTGTGAACACGGCAAGACGCAGGGGTTTGCTTCTCCCGCGAGGGCCACGCTGAACCCGCAGGAGATGGCGAACCCCGCTCGAGCCCAGGACTGTCCTGCCCATCACTCAGCCCGGACCCCGGAGGTTGCGGACCCCCTGGTCCGTATCTGGAGCCTCGGGCCCCCCACATGCAGTGCCCACCTTGGCCAACTCCACTCTAGTCCCACCAGGCCCCGAACCCGCACCATCCTTGACCTCCCCGGGGTCCCTCCTGTCTGCCTGGGGCTCCCGCAAAGTACCCAGAGCGAGCTGCCCACCTGCCCCAGGTCACACCCCGGCACCAGGAACCCTCCCAGGTGCGTCTTTTGTGGAAAAGAGCAACTGGACCCGGCAGAGAACAGATAGCACTTCCCGTCGCAGGCCATCCTGTCACAACACCCTGTGGGGGCAGCTGCCATCTGGAACCCACTCACCTGTCACCTGGCGGGGTGCCCTGAGCCCAGCAAGAGGCGTGGGGACCAGCGAGGGGCTTGCCCGGCAGCTACGTACCCACGGGCAGGGCCAGCACGTTGGGCAGTGTCCGCGTGCAGTAGAACATCAGGTGGAACTGTGTGGCCGTCACCCAGCAGAACACGGTGGCTGCTGTGGCCCCAAACTGCCGCCGCACTTCTTTTTGCAAAGTCCAGAGTCCAGAAACCACTCCGAGTCCGAGGACCGCTCTGACTAAACAAGGATGGTGACCCGTGCGTGACCAGCAGGTCAGCGGGTCTCTGACACTGACGTGTGGTGGTCAGCAAGCGACCAGGTGACAGTGAAACAACCCGAAGGGCTTGGCATTAAAAACGGCCTGGGCATGGGGGACAGATGCCCTGGGCCTGGCCCCAGGGCTTTCCCGGGACTGCACGGCCTGGGACCAGGCAGGCAGTGTCCATCCCAGGCGACCAGCCCAGCACTCACACCAGAGGCCCCACCGTGGCTGTGCCAGCCAGGGGCTCCCGCTGTCCCCCGTGACCAGCCGGCCTGTCTAGCTGCCCTTCCGAGAGCCCCGCCGCCCCTCCGCAGGGAGCCGACCCTGGCACAGGCTCCGTGAGAGCGTTTGCGTCTGTGAGGGAAGCCTGCTGTCTGTGTCTGGGTGAGGAGAAAGGCGCCGCAATGGAAAAGCAGAGGTCCCGGCTAGAAAGTGAGGTCGCAGACCTCTCTGCGGAGAACTTTTTAAATTGGGCTCCAAGAAAAGTCCAGAAGGATCTGCACAGGCAACCTCTGAGCAGAAAGGTGCCAATGCCCTCATTTCAGTGTCGGGAGGCGCTCAGTTCTCTGTCCCAGGCGCCGCCCCAGAAAGGGCTGACGGCCGACTTGGACCAGTGCTCTGAACGGCCACACTGCAAGGCCCAGCACAGCCAAGATCCACCGGCGGACACCAATGAAGGGGCCTCCAGGTGGCTGCCTGAGGTAGCCAGACCTCGCAATGGTGCTTCCGTCCCCATTCGAAGGCCCCTGTCCTTACCTGTCAGTTGAGAATAGAACTTGGACCATCCCAGCAGCGAGAGCACACAGACCGCAGGGCTGGACAGCACCGCGATCACCAGTGGCCCGAGGAATGTCCTGGGGACCACACCTGGGAACTCCAGGTGGTCGTACTGCAGAGGGAGGGCAAGGTCAGCAGAGGCCCCGGGACTTGGGGAGGACGCGGCAGCAGGCGCCGGACTCACCTGCCCCACCTGCAGCCGGTGGAAGAGCAGGTCGTGCACAGCTTGGAGGCTGAAGCTCTCCTCCACCTTGGTGTAGGGGCAGGCGGCCAGGTGGACGGCGGCCACAGCGACCAGCAGGCCCAGCAGCAGGCGCTGCCTGCCCGAGCCCCGCAGCCTCTTCCCGGACATTCCAGGCTTCACCTTCACGCCCCGCGCGTCACCAGCCATCAGCACTGCCACTCTGGGAGCATTTCACAGCAACAACGGAGACCCCCCCGTCTCAAAAATCACAGCTGAGGCAACATCCGGGAGATGTGGGTGGAGGGTAAGCGGGAATGCTTGTCGCAGCTTCTGAAAGCCTACAAGCACATGGAAACAGTCTTTACACAAACACACCTGAGCGGCGTTCTCACACCCATCAGCTACCTTACACGAGTCCGGGTGAGTGTTTCCACCAAGGAACCTGAACCTGAGCTTCATCCTGCGCGTGGCCCGGCCCCCCAGGGCAGGACACCCGAACTCGGCCTGGCCCCCTGGCCCCGCTCCAGTCTGGGCGGAAGCTGTGAGGCAGCAGCACAGAAAGGGGCCCAGGGCCACCAGAGAAGCCCCTGTGCCCGCCCGGTTGCCTTCTTGACAGCCTGTGAGCAGCTGTGTGGCACCCGGCTGGTCGAAAATGTGAATACATGGGTGGGAAGAAGGGTGTAGCTGTGGGGCTGCTACTCCCTTTGAGGGGCCGGGGTAGCTGTGGACCCCCTGCAATGGACCACCCATGCGCCAACAGGCGATTGGGGGTGGGGCGACATGGGGTGTGGGAGCGTGCAGTCAGCTCCCGCCTGGGAGACCCGGGCCTGTCAAACAGGGGAGGAGAGGTGGCAGCTTCTTCTTTGAGTTTCGGCCTTTCCTTTAAAAGGGTCTGACTCTGTCTGGGCAAAGCCAGAAAGGCCAGAAGGACACGGCGTGTCCCGTGGCACTGTCTGTTAAGCTTTAAGGAGTCTGTGCTCTCGCCAGACAGCAAGTGGGGCTCCAATAGGTGAGGAAGAGCTGCAGGTGAGAAGGGCCAGGGGTCAGCTGGATTCCACCAGGGTGGCGGGGGGGGGGGGGGGGGGCAAGGGGAACAGGCTGTCATAACTTGAACCACCCAAAAAGTACAGTATCTCTTAGAGGTGACTTATTTTTCCCTTCCAAATATAAAAACAGCCCATGGGAAGATTATCTCCTTTATCTTCCCCTTTCTAAACCATAAGCTCCAGAAGTGTGGGATTTTTCTGGTTCCTTTCTGCCCCCCGCCCCCCACAGCAACCTCAGCAAGGAGAGTGGAACCCGGTCACCAAGCCAGGTACAGAACCCTGCCGGGTGGGAGGGGCCTTCCACTGCCCCCCTGTGGGTTTCTATCCTGTGCCCAGGGTCACTAGGCTGACTCATCTCTGCATCAGCAGGGCCTGGCACACAGTAGGTGCTCAACAAACTAACTGAAGGAATTTGATAAAAACTCTCTCTCAAGTATGGTTGTCATTCCAGCAGCTTACATTTTCACTGAGAATATCTAGTGCTTTAATTCCCAAGGCGAGACCAGAGAACACCCACAGCTACTCTATTCCTCTTCCTGCTTCCCAGGGAGAGTTTAAGGAAACAGGAAGCGTCTACCCTGTCGAACTGTGGAAACCACTGCAGGGCAGGGACCTGCCACACCTCCCAGCCGTCTTGGTCCACCACCAACGGGCCTGTCCCTGCAGACCCTGCCCACACCGAAGGCGCCAGGGATGCTCTCCTGAGTGCAGAACTCGGCCCCTGCCAGGCCCCAAGGCCTTCTCACCCACAGGACATGTGGCCGAGGGCAGAAACAGACAGCCAAGCACGGGCAGCACCCGGTCTCAGCCACACGCTCTCAGGACCATGGGACGACACGGGACCCAGGGTCACCCCACCACCGGACTCCGGAGGGTGGGTGACGCTGGTCCGCACTGGTCCACCTCGCTCGGCAACTACCCTCGGGCTAACTAACACCAGCCGTTCTAGGGAACCTCGGCATCTGGAGCCAGGAATGAGCTCCCGGGGCCTCCGGACCCTTCGACCCGCAATCTGCGGCCTCTACTGAAGCTGGTCAAATCAGACTTTCCAAGCGTTAGCCCCTCGGCTGCAAACACGAACGACTGGGAAAACCAGGCTGGTCGCCAGCCAAACAGCGGAGAAAACTTGGTATCACGTGCACTTCTTCCTTCTGGCAGGTACGTCCTACTGGAGCCCAGATAGGGTTGATCTTCCTGCCCCTCATCGAAACCACTGTCCGGTGCCCTCGCCGGGGCACCGGCGGAAATGCGGGTTCCGGGGCCTCGCAAGATACTTCTCAGGCCCCAGGTAAGGAGCCCGGCCCCAGGTGGAGAGGCCCGGCGGCTGTCCCACGAGAACACACAGAAAGGCCGGTGGAGCGCAGCGCACGCTTCAGTTCCGGATCCCCGCCGCTCACCCCGAGAGCCCTGGTCGCTGCAGCGCACGCTTACCACGCGCGCCCGCGGAGTTGTCCTCCACAGCACTGCTCCCTCAGCTGCACCAGCTGGCCCAACTCCCCACGGCCGAAAGACGGGTAGCGGAAGCGAGCTGGGAGGTGCAGACCTTGCCCGAACCTAACATGGCCACCAAAGCCTAGCCGCTCTGGCGGCGGGCGCCCTCCTTACCCGGAACAAAGATGGCCGCCACGGGCGGACGCGAGAGGCGGGGCCGAGGGGTGTGTTCAGACCTCCACGCTCCCTTTCCCATCTTTCTCTGAGGGACGCTGACCCGGGACCTTCCCATTGGCCACTTCTCGTGGCGAGCTCTGATTGGTCCACATGGGGAAGGGAAGGCTACCCCAGACCAATAGCGGTGCGAAGAATGGCGGGGGGCGGGGCCCCATCTGGCTCGGTCAAGTAGTCCCGGGAACTGCCGGCGCCGGTGAGCCGGTGGGCGGCCGGAGGCTTCAGCTCTCCGCTGCTCCTTCCCGACCTCGGCCGTTGCCCGCGCGGCCGCGTCCTTGCACCGCTGCCCGCTCGGCCCGCCATGCGCCCGCCGGCCCTGGCCACTCTGGGGCTGCTGCTGGTGGGGCTGTTGCTGCTGCCCGGCGAGGCCGCCCAGAAGCCGACACCCTGCCAGAGCTGCCGTCAGCTGGTGGACAAGTTCAACCAGGTGGGCTAGCGGCGCGGGACTCGCAGCTTGGGGAGTGGGACACAGAGCCAGGGTCAACCCACGCCGGACCCGGGACCTCCATATGGGCTGGGGTCACCCCAGCACAGACCAGTCAGCCCATGCGCTGGAGCCTCACGCCCATGCTCTCCCCGCAGGGAATGGTGGACACGGCCAAGAAGAACTTCGGCGGTGGGAACACGGCGTGGGAGGAGAAGTCGCTGTCCAAGTATGAATTCAGGTGGGCGCCCGCCCAGCTCCGAGCCCTTGGGCATTCCTGGGATATGTGTGGGGGCCACGGAAGCCGCCACCCTGCACTCCTGGCGGCATCCAGGCAGGTGGGTTAGGAGGGACCCTCAGCTGGGTGCGAGAGGGCAGCGCCCAGGCCCGGTGGGAGCAGCCGGCCCCAGCTCCCACGTGTATGACAGGCACAGAGAGTCCCTTCAGCTCAGCCACCCGTTCTCTGGCCTGGGACAGACCCACTGGCTCCTTACTGGCCTGTAGGCTTCCCTGCCGTGCAACAGACTTGGTGGCCTCTCAAACGTGCACCTTGGGGACAGAGTCCCAGCCATACGAACTATTTGTGGCTCCTCCTCTGTCTGGAGCTGTGAGCTTCAGGGTCTTCCCTGGGGACCCCACCCTGCCCTCCGTCACCCTGAGGATGAAGGGGTCTCTGACTGCCCATGTCCCCTCCAATTCAAGCCCCCGCATGCAACTCAAGACCGCCCCCCATCCCCAGTGGGTGTGTTTGTCGAGTCTTTTATCGCTAAAGCGGCCCTTGCGTACGTAGCCCTGGCCCGGCACCCGGTGGGGCACGCGCTGACCTCGGACCTGCGGGCTGTGTTGCAGCGAGGTCCGCCTCCTGGAGATCGTGGAGGGCCTGTGCGGGAGCAGCGACTTCGAGTGCAACCGCCTGCTGGAGGAGCAGGAGGAGCTGCTGGAGGCCTGGTGGCTGCGGCTGTGAGTGCGCCTGCACCATCCTTCCCGGTGGGGGTGGGGCCGCCGGAACCCCCCAGGGCTTCGTTTTTAATGCAAGGTTTGAGAGAACTTCAGACTCAGAGAAGTTACAAACACCTGTCTTTCTGCTCCCGTCACATCTGTGCCCACGGTGCAGCAATCAGCAGGGAAGTCGGCCGGAAGAGTGCCTGCACCTGGCTGTCCCTTCCCAGGTCTCCTGACACCTGCGGCGCACATGGCAGGGAGCCGAACCTTTGTCCTGGGAGAGCTAACGGAGCCTTTTCAATCCGTAGGAAGAAGGAGCACCCTGACTTATTTGAGTGGTTTTGTGTGAGAACGCTGAAAGTTTGCTGTTCTCCGGGAACGTACGGACCGGACTGCCGTGGTAGGTTTTTCTCGGGGAGACCCTGAGTCACCCGTCGTCATTCCCAATGGGCAGAGCATGGGAGGGAACTGGGGCCAGCTGCTCCCACCAGGCCTGGGCGCCGCCTTCTCTGCACCCAGCTGAGGGTCCCTCCTAACCCACCTGCCTGGATGCTGCCAGGGGTGCAGGGCGGCAGCTTCCGTTGCCCCTGCACAGTGCTGCTCACAGCAAGGACCGGTCTGTGAGAGGCCAGGGCCAGGGGGTGTCTGTTGGGCGGCACACGTCACAGTTAGCCTCAGTGGGTGAGTCAGGGCTCAGCCACAGCTGGCTTTGGGGCATCGCCAAAGTCACTTGTGTGGTCAGTTGGAGCATTTGACTCCATTTTTGAGCTGAGACTCTTACTGGCTGCAGCCACCTCCCATCTGCTTTTCCTGCTGTCCCAGTGACACGTGGCCACAGCTCCACACGCCCCAGGTACAAACGTCCTCATCCCAGGTTTTGGGGAGGCTGCCCAGACCCTTCCTTGAGCTCTCAGGCTCACGCATCCTGAGAGTCGTGCTAGCTTTAGGGTTAAAGTGGGGTTTGGATTTCAGCAAGGCACCCAGAGACTTACTTTGATTGTGTGGCGGGTGAGTGAAGGGGTGTCTTCTCTGTGTGCGAACGTGCCCTGAGTTCCGCTGACACCGTCTGGGTCCCCGCAGAGTGCCAGGGCGGGTCTGCGAGGCCCTGCAGTGGGAACGGCCGGTGCAGCGGAGACGGCAGCAGAGAGGGGGACGGGGCCTGCCAGTGCCACCCAGGGTACCGTGGGGCTCTGTGCTCCGACTGCGTGGACGGCTACTTCAGCTCACTGAGGAACGAGACACACAGCGTGTGCACAGGTAACACGCTGGCGCCCGTCTGCGGTGGCAGGACTTGGCCCTTCCAGAGCCCCTGCAGAGGTGGGGCCGGGGGCTGCGGGTCTCCGACCCCAGACGGTCAGGATGTATGACAGGAAGGGATAAGACCAGCACATCGCTGGGGTCCCACTTCCTGTCCCCACACAACCCCCAGAGGAGAAGAGTGTCAGGTTTCTCCTGACTTCTTCCGGAGAGGACCCTGGGGTCAGCAGCTCTGTGGCAACCACAACAGTTTTAGTCTGTGACCTGGCAGTGGCGTGTCCCTGCACAGGGCCTGCCCCCCACCCCCCGCCCCCCACTCTCCTGCAGGACGGCTGGCCTTGCAGTGCTGTGCTGGGTGTCTGTGGGTGCGATGCGGGCGGCGGGGTTCAGAGGAGCCTGCCGTCACTCACTGTGGAGACAGGGTGGGGAGGTGGCACAGGTGAGAACTGAATGCGGGAGGCCACAAGCCGTGACGTCCGGCCTTAGGCCCCTTCTAGAGGACACACTGTCGTGGTGACCTGTGTGGGGTGAGGTGGGTCTTCCTACCTGGTTTTCAGTGGCCTTGCCTTCCCCACCCCCAGTGGAATCTCACACAGACAGGCCGGCTCAGCTGAGATCGGCCTTGCCGGCCATTCCGGTGGCCTGGGAGCGGAGGGCACGCCCTCCCCCACCCACAGCCCAGGGCGAGCGCCTAGGGTGGCTCGCTGACTGTCCTGCTCAGGGGTGGGCTGTGACAGTGGGGCCGGTGATGAGGGGCGGCCTTGTCAGCAGTGCTCACGGGTGCCGCTCCCTGGCTGTCCCCCGCGGTCAGTGTGGCAGTCGCTCGCCCTGCAGTGCCCTGTCCGGGGCGGCCGAGCGCAGCGGGCCCAGCAGCCAGGGAGCTGTGCAGAGGTCCCTCTCGGTCCTCGTTTGCCGAGGGGACACTGCCCACGGGCGTGGAAAGCCCGTGGGGCGCTGCGAATCACACGAGCACGGCCTTCTGTCGGGGAGCGAGTCTGGCCGTTGCCGGGACTTTTTTGTCCGTTTTCGGTTTTTGTTTGCACCTGCCGAACGTGAACCCCTCACAGCGGCGGCGGGGGTGGGGTTCACGCGCACTGACAGCGTCCGCTCTGCCTTCCAGCCTGTGACGAGTCCTGCAAGACGTGCACCGGCCCCACCAACAGGGACTGCGCCCAGTGCGAGGCGGGCTGGGCCCGGGAGGACGGCGCCTGCGTGGGTGAGGGCGCCGCCTCGTCCCCTGCTCCCCGTCCCCCGCTCCCCCCAGCCCCCCGCTTCCCCGTGGGGTTTGTGCTGGCCCTTCCCAGGTGGGCTAGCTTTGACCGGCAGCTCCACTGGGGACTTGTGGGGAAGGTAGCTATGCCCTTCTGTGTCACGTTTCAATGGTCCCGGGACACGTGTCACCCACAGCTGGTGGCAGGTGCAGCCACTTTTAGGAAGGAGTCTTTTGGGTTCCTGGGTCCCTCCACCCCTCTGCCGCCCCCACTCGGGCTCACGCCCTGGTTTCATGAGGGGCAGATCAAGGGCGCTGATGGGAATGGGGGGGGGCCGCGTGGCCTCTGCCCAGACGGGACTCCGAACAGCGCCACAGGCAGGTCCTGCTGCTCTCAGGCCTGCAGACGTACCTGGGCTGGGGAGCCGCACTGGCGAGCCTGGTGGCCACAGCGTCTGCCTGGTCCGTCCACGTGGCCACGGGGGCAGCAGCTCCCCGACGCACCCCTGCCCTGGGCACCTCTTGCCACACAGACATGAGGCCCCAGGCACGTCTCCCCGCCCATCCGTCCCCTCCCATCCAGCCTGGTGGCTGCCACCTGCTATGGTGCGTCCTTTCCTTTGGCTCCCCCGGCCCTGCGGCGTCTCGGAGCCCGGGCCCCACAGGCCCACATCGATGGTCACCGTCCCCCACCAGAGCTGCGTGGCCTGGCCCCATCTCCAGGGGGAGGAAAGCGCCTGCCCCGTCCTGGCCACGATGCAGGGCTCGTGTGAGGCCGTGTGGACACGGATGCTCGCACAGTAACCCCTGTGTGGGGGCACCAGGGGTCCCTCGTCCCCACCCCTGCAAGAGGCCTCCAAGCATGGCCATCGAAGCTCGTTCTCCACACCATGGTCACTTCCCTCGGGCTGGTCCTGGCCACGGGAGGAGGCGTTGGTGGCCGGCTGTGTGGTTGGGAAGGTGGCAGGGCCTCTGCTCACAGCTGCGCCTTGTGTTCCAGACGTGGACGAGTGCGCGGCGGAGACGCCCCCCTGCGGCCCACAGCAGCACTGCCAGAACGTCGGCGGCTCCTTCCACTGCGAAGGTGCGGCTGGCGTCTGCCCCTCCCGCTCGGGTTCTCAGCCCGGCCCCACACGCCCTCTGCAGTGGCCGCCCGAGGAGCAGGCGACCGGCTGTAGCGCAGTCAGAAAGCTGTCCGTTCACCTGTCAGGCGCTGCGCCTCGCTGGTGGCCATCCACGTGTCACCGAGTTTTGCATCCTGCTCAGGATTTCGGAGCACGCCATGACCCCACAGCTTGCAGTCAGGGATGCTGGGCGCCATGGGTGCTGTGAACACCCTCGCGGGAGAGCTTTCGCGTTTGCAGGGTGCCCGGTGGGGCTGTGCTGGATGGGGCCGCCTCTCCTGGGGTTGGGGTTGGCGCAGGGCACTCATCGGCACAGGGCGTGGTGGCGGGGGTCTCCGCTATCGCTACGAAGCTCCCTGTTGGCAGCTCCTGGCAGGGGGCGGGGGTGGGGCGGTTCGGAGGACCGCCGTCCCTGCAGCTTCCACAGGGGTTCGCAGGGGTTGGTGCCTCGGCTCCTGGGGGCACGTCGTGGCACCCATCCGGGCGTCTGTCCTTCACCAGGGGAGAGCTCTGTGAGCCCCACCCGACCGGTGAGGCCCCCTCACGTCCCCACTGTGGTGTCCTGCCCCGGGTTGCTCCCGGGTGGCTGGTCTGCCGTTGTCACGATCTCTCCTCTTGTTTCCAGAATGCGACCCCACCTGCGTGGGCTGCACGGGGAAGGGCCCAGGGCAGTGTAAAGAGTGTGTGCCCGGGTACACGAAGGAGAGTGGCCAGTGTGCAGGTCAGTGCACCATCAGGGCCGGGGCCCCCCTTCTTCTCAAGCCTCTCGACTACCTGGGGGTCTCAGGAGACGCAGACACGGGGTGGGGACGTGGGGCTGCCCCACTGCGAGCCCTGCACCCTCGCACTCCGGTCAGCCCCGTGCACCCACGTGTCCTGTGTGCCCCCTGCCGGCACAGCCCCACCAGGCTCCGCCAGCTCACTTTCCCCCGGGAGAGCCCTCAGTTCTCCCCTCGCTCCCCCATCCCGAGTTGCGGCTCTGAGCTCTGCTCGAGGGCCTGCCGAGCCGCGACTGAAGGGGACTCTGTTTCAGATGTGGACGAGTGTGCACTGCCTGGGAAGGCGTGTGCAAGGACTGGTGAGAACTGCTACAACACGCCCGGGAGCTTCGTCTGCGTGTGTCCCGACGGCTTTGAGGAGACGGAAGACGCCTGTGTGCCCGCGCAGCCGGCGGGGCGCGGTGAGTGGCGTGGGGTCCCCCCGCGCAGAGGGGCTGCAAAGCAAGGTCCCCCACTACTGGGAAGAACCTGGGGCCGGAGGTTCACGGCCGTCTCTGCAGAGCTTCCTGGGCTCGCAGGCCAGCACTTCCACGGCAGAGGGGGCCGCCTCGCCCACCCCCCACCCCCTGGAAGCAGGGAGTCAGACCCAGGGGTCCGCAGGGTCCACCCGGCCTCTCCTGGCCTTCGCTGGGGGCCTTTTACACTGGTGTGTTTCCTGACAGAAGTCACAGAGGAAGACCCGGCACGGCCGCCCGCCCGCGAGGACTTGTGAGACGCGTCCCGAGTCGGAGCCCGACCTGCCCTCTGAGTCATTCAGACCCGTGTCCCGGTCCTGCTCGGGGGCCCCCGTCTCCAGGGTGGCGGGAGAGGCTGCCGGCAACGCAGCTGATGCTCATTCGACCCTTCAAAAGGCTGCATTTTTGGTTCTTAAACAAATCTGTATATTTTGATACTGTTCTTTGTAATAAAATTCACCACCGAAGGCGGGCGCAGGGCGGGCGTGGGTCTCACTGAGGCAGCACGGGCGCCGGCCCCGCTCAGTCCACTCGTCTCCCGCAGGGAGGAGACGTGCCAGCTGCCCAGCTCTGCGGGGGCGGGCTCGCCGACCATGCCCACCTCCCCAGGCACCCCCTCGGGCTGCAAGTTACCGAACCTTCACCAGGTGGTTTTGCAGGGCACAGTCATCTGTGGGGGCTGCGCTGGGAAGGGAGGTCAGACGTGGACCCCGGGGCCCGCTCCGGCCAGGGGACAAGTAACTCTGGGAAGGGGGCAGGCCGTGGGGTTGAGAGGCTGTGGCTCCGTGGGGACACCCATGGACAGCGCCCGCGGTCCTCACGGGTCCATACGGAGGCCAGACTGTGGCCTCCGCTCCGGCCCTCAGGGGCCCAGGCCCACCCTGGGCAGGGGCCCTGCACCTGGCGGACAGTGCCTCGCAGCTTTGTGTCCATCTGGCAGGGGATGGCGGCAGGTGCTGGAGGGACAAGAAGCTCTCCATCCCAGGACAGGTGTCCCTGAGTCCTTGCAGGGACGTGGAGTCCAGCTGGTGGGGCAAGGATGACTTGTCGTGTGGGCAGTGGGCTGGGGGCCTGTCCCAGAGACCATCGGGGGCATTAAACGGGCACAGTTCCCTCTTGGAGACAGCACCGTGGTGCAGGCTGGTGGGCAGAGAAGGTGGTGGGAGTGGTCACCGCCAAAGTGGGTGTGGAGGGGAGTGGGGGTCCCTGATGAGCCCAGAGGGGTGGAGGACAGCACGCCAGCATGAGAGCTGGGGGCAGCAGGGGTGCCTGGTGCTGACAGGTGGCAGGACGGTGCGGCCCAGAAGGGAGGCCCGTGGCCAGGGCTCCCTGTGGGAGGGAGGGTTGGTTGGTACAGGCGACTCCCCAGAAGAGGGGAGAGCAGCCACGCCTGTGCGGCCACTGGGCCAGGAAGGAGGAGTGGCAGGTTCAGTGGAGGGCCAGGCCAAGACGGGCGGTCCCTGATCTGCTCGGATCTGGCACTCAGGCCCAGGCTAAGGTGTCAAAGCCATTTCCCAGGGTGGCCTCATGTCCCAGGCAGAACTGATGGCCCTTTCCAGGTGGAACCCAGAGAATCTCAAGTCCTTGCAGAAGGACACAGGACTGAACATGTGGCCACCAGGTGGCACTGTCACCCCACACGTGGCAGGGTCACCCAGGAGCCACTCCTACCCAGGCTCCGGGTGCAGGTGCTCCTCGTTTGCACAAGTGCCATCGAAGGTGCCCTGAGGGTCTGGATGGTCACCTGGCAGTGGAGAGGGCCTGTGTCCCTGCAGCTGGCTCCCCAACCCCCACAAGGCCCCCGTGTCTGGGCCCGCTGTAGGCAGCTACCCTGCCCCCGTGCCGGGCCGGGGCCCACCCTAGGCCGTCCCCATGGGTACCATGAGGCCTGGGGGGAAGGAGACCAGGCAGCCTTCTCGCTGTTCCTGCTCCAGGGCGGAGCAAGAGTTGGGGGAGCTGGTTCTTAGTCTCCTACATCCCAGGCGGGGCCCGTCTCCCTCCCCCACTGGGGCCCCTGCTCAGCTGTCCCTCCCAGGACCGCCCTCACCCCCTCCCCGAGTCACCCCACTGGGGGCTCCAGAGTCTCACACTCGGGGACGCCGCTCCCTGGAGACCCCAGCCTCCGCTTTCCCGTCTGGATGCGAAGGGCGTCCCCAGCTAGAGGAAGGACCACCGCTGGGCCCCAGGCAAGGGTTGGGGGCAGACTGACCCCAGCAGGACCTGGCAGGCCAGCCCAGGGGTGAAGGTCACAGGGGCCTGGGCCACGGTGGCTGAGGGTCCTATGTGCCTGGGCCGGGGCGGGGCAGCGGAGCAGTGAGGTGGGCGTGCTTCGAGGAGCCACTCCACCTCTTCCCGGCCGAGGCAGAACGCACGTCCCCCTGCACAGGCCCTGGCCGCCCCTGCTGCTGGTCAGCACCCGGGCAGAGACCCGCCCCGCTCCAGGGTGCTTCCACTGGGCTCCAGGCCAGGGCTTTCTGCCACGTCCCTTGGGGAGCCAGACCCCCCCGCTCTGTTCCCACCCACCAGCAGCTCCTGGAACCAGGAGTGACGGTGCTGTGGGGATGCAGCCCCATGGGCAGGACCTGAGATGGCGTCCGTCCCAAGGGCCCGGCTAGAAGCTTCTACAAGTGTGGTGTGTGAGTGCCCGTGGTCGCTGCCAGCCCTGCCGCGGTCGTGCTGTAAAGCAGGCCCTTGGCTTGATGCATCGTTAGGTGGGACCCAGCATTCTCGACAGGTGGCCCAGGGGCCCTGGTGAGTGGGGACATTTGTCTGGACTGGGCGAGCAGGTGCCACTGGCTCAAGTGAGTAGAGGCCGGGGATTCCGCTCAACAACCTCCTGGACCTGGGACATGCCTGCCCCCGAGTGTCGGTACGGTGGGGGGACGCTGGGCAGGGGAGGGACAGAGCGGTCTTCCTTCCCGGCGGGGCCGGAGAAGAGGGTGCCCGTCTGTGGCCTCAGACACCCCATCTGGCTGCAGCCCAGGTGGCTTTCCCAACATCCACCGTTATCCTGGACCCACCACCTGCCTGTGGTGGTCAAGCTGGTGGAGCAAATGGACGTGGCTGGACCACCTCGCATCCTTACGTCGGTCACTGTGTCGCTGACCACCCCCGGGTGGACTTCCTCCCAGCTGGGGACAGATGCGGAGCCTCCTGGGACTCACCCGTGACGGCGGCCAGAGCAGCGAGGTCCACTTCAAGGAGTCGGCCCCGGCTGTCTGTCCGGGCCTGGGGAAACGGCCGCCGGTCAGAGGTCAAACCAGCGGGATCCCCCGCCCACCCCGGGGAGCCACGAGGGTGCCATGGGCCTCCAGGGACCTGCAGTCACCCCGTGTCCCGCGGTCCCCAGCGCTCGGGTGCTCCGCTGCCTGCGGTTTCAGGGTCTTGGTGCAGGCTTGGCTGGTGGTGCAGTCGCCACCAGACCCCAGAGGGTTCTGGGCCTGAAACCAGGCCCGGGCGGGCAGGTTGCAACCTTTCCCTGGGGCCTCCTGGTCACACCCTTGACCTCCTTGACCCAGTGCTGCTCCTGAGAACGCTGCACTCTGTTCCCGCCCTCCTGGGGCCTCAGGCCTTTGGTGCTGCTCTGACCTTGCTGCTCTCAAGAGCTGTGTCTCCCTGGCCCCAAATGGCCAGGGACTATCGCCCTTGTCACCGCCAGCTCTGCAATGGCATCTCCCTGTCATCAGGGCTATGGAAGCCTCCACCCAGGTTCCTAGCAACCCTGATGCCTCCCCCAGCATGTCTCCAATGGCTGGGCCTCGGGGGGCAGCCTCGGTCCTCCGGGCCCACGGTGCCTCACCGGACACAGCCCACCCCCCCACCCCCCGTCTCGGCCCCACGCCGCTCGGCCCCTGTGGCCTGGTCCCCAGCCTCTGTGCGTCTGGGGCCTCGGCAAAGGCTGTGCTCTCAGCAGCGCTTCAGAGTCCTGAGGTCCCTTTGGGGACACAGCCCCTTCTGTCCTGCACCAGAGTGTCCCTCCAAGACATGTCCCCACTTATCCGGGAGGGAGGTGGGGGAGTGAGTCCTGGGGCAGAATGTCTTGCTGTCCTCGGGCAGGCCGTGGGTCCCTGTGTGGGCCCAAGGTTCCGGTGTTACTGGTCTGGTCCCCCCCGCCCTCCCCATGAGCCTCGTCCCCCCAGCTGGTGCCCCGGGGACTCAGCAGCCACTGGGCTGGGGGTTCCCGCTCTTGGGAGCTGACTCCCCTGATGATACATCCTCTGCCTCTCCCCCCACCCGTCACCCTTTCCCAGAGCAGCAGGGGACGAAAGCAGCCCCCAAGGACATCACCATCCTAGACTCCCAACTGCCGGACCCAGCTCAGCCGCTGCGGCCCCTCCCGTCCCCACGGGGGTGGCTGTGATGAGGGGACCGCCCGCCAGGCAGGGTGATCCCCTGTCCCCACCCTCACCACCAGGCCTGTCCGGGCTCGCAGCGTGCCGGGCTCCCAGATGGGCAGTGGGTCCTCAGCTGACACCCCTGGGGAGCAGGAACGGGGTGACCCCACAGAGGCCAACTGTGGGGCCCCAGCAGCCGGAGACTGTCCTGTTCCTCTTGACACCCCACATCCAGGGCACCTGCCCACCATTCCTGCCCCCAGCACCCCGCAACCAGAGCCTGTGCTGCCCCCGCCCCACCCCACTGGCTCCCTAGTCCCAGGGCCCAGGAGCACCCTCTGCAGACGACGCCTGGCCCCCGGGGCCCTCGCTCCCCACCGCCCAGATCCATACGGGCTCCCCCACCAGCCTTCCTGACTACCCACCCCCGTCTACTCTCCGCCCTCCTCCAAGGCCACAGGCGCCCGAGGTCCTGTGGGCGGTGACGGGGCAGAAGGCTTCCAACTGTGGTGCACTCTGCGGGGACAGGCTGCCACTCAGGCCACCGGTTTCCTCCCTGCTCCCTGGGCCCCTCACAGCCCCGCTTGGGGCTGGGATCACCCCAGACGCCAGGCTGGCGGCTCCACAGCGGTGTGGGGTGAGGGCCCAGCCTGCCCTGGTGGGGCTCCATGGAGGGTGGGTGCCTCTATTTCAGAGACCCCACCTCCCAACCCTGGGGCTCCTGCTGGAGAGAAGTTCCCAGGCGACACCCCAAGGCTGGCGCTGGCCGCCCTCCCTGCAGCCCGGCCACCAGCGGCCCGCAGCCACCAGATGGCGCCGGAACGGACATCTGACCGCACTCCTCACTCCTTGCGGAAAGCCCAGGGGCTCCCCTGGGTCCACGCAGCACACCCCCCCCCCGCCCGCAGGCGCCTCCGCACTGCCCTCAAAGGGTCGCCAGCTGGCCTGGCACCCTCTCTCTAGACCTGGGCACGTGGTCGCCACCCCAGCGAGTGAGGGTGGTGATGGAGAGGGTGCCCCAGCACCTCAGCCCCGGGCGGGGACTGGGAGCCCCTCCACCAGCGCCCATCCCCACCATCCCCCCACCCCCGCCCCCATGCCGTGTGCCCTCCTCTCGGCCCAGCAGGCACACTTCACCCCCGGGACCGCTTCCCCAGCCCTGACCTATGGCCGCTGCAGGCGAGGGAGGTCGGCCCTGCCCCCTTTTCTCTCGCTGAGCAGATTTTGGGGCTGTGCTAGGAAGGGGCTCCGCCAGTGTGCGGAAAGGGGGCGCTGCCTTGCCGGGAAGGGGGCGGCGTTGGAAGCAGAGGCCGGGCTGGCCCCGCCGGGGCGGGGGCCGAGGGGGGACAGAGGGAGGGCCGCATCTGGTCCTGCGGGTCAGGTCTCCTGTGGAGTTGGGGGCGGCCAGCTCCTGGCTGCGTTCACCCCGGCTCCGCCCGCGCCACCTCCCTGTGCCGGCGCGTGTGGGAAAGGGATGCCCCTCCCCCAAGCTCCCCCTTTCCCGGAGCGGTAGTAACGCGGGGGCGGGCAGCAGAGTGGGGAGGGCAGTGATGACGCTGATGGTAAAACCCGAGGTTTCCGACGTAGACACAGTGGCGCGTGCGCCCTCGGCCATGACCTTTTCGGAAAGCGCTTGGTGACAGGTGGCCGCGGACGGGATGCTCGTGCACCTCGTGACAGTGACATTATTGCGAGAAGCAGGGGGGCGGGTGTCCCAAAGGATCCGAGCCAGGCAGAAGGAAGCGGTAAATGATATGCAAATTGGGGGGGCACGGGGGCCGCCCCCGGGCCCCCCCCCCCCCGCCGAGTGGTCTCATCCAAGAAGGTCTGGCAGTGGGGGCTCTCCTCTGCTGGCTAGAGGGCTGTGGGACCCCAGGACTCCTAACTGTTGTGCGACTGGGACCCCTGCATGTTCTCCGGGGCCTGGATGGAGGTGTCCCAGAGCCTCGCGGCCTGGCGCGGTGCGCGCCATTGCCAGTCGCACTTGTCCAGACGCTGAGGTTCAGGACCCTTCCTGCCCCTCCCCGCACTCCAGGACCTCAGGCCCGGCCTCTGGGGGGCGGGGCAGCCGTAGGGCAGGTCGCAGCAGGGCATGAGCTCCCCTTGGCTTCCTCTGCCCCCCAGGGAGGCGGCCCTGCTCGGTGGGTCTCTGGACACAGCCACCCTCAGGAAGGTGTCTGCTGGGACCTAGGTCTAGGCTCAGGGAAGGGGGGAAGCACCCCCTTGTGCTGGACCTGGGGAGCAGGAGAAAGTGAGGGCCCAGAGGGGTGTCTCCCACTTCACCTCCACCCTGGGGTGCAGCCGGTCTGGGTGCTCCCTGCTGGTACCACAGTGAACTCCACATCAGCAGAAACGACCCAGCAGCCTCGGCCCAGGGAGGCTGGCCCAGCCGCTCCCCAGCCACCCCTGGGCATGGGCCGAAGGCCCCCTGAGCCCCCATTCACCGCTGGGACCCATGTCCAGTTCCCTTCTGATCTCGACTAGAAATGGGATGCTCCCCAAAGGGCACCCAGGTTGGGGGCGAGGGCTCAGGGTCCCCAGGCTGCCCCTGTGCTGCTGCCTGCCACCCGAGGGTGGGAGGCCGAGGTCAGCGCCACCTCCTTCCTGGGTCCCACTTGCCTTGGGGGAGGGCTGGCCCAGAGAGTTGGGACGACCCCCAAGCTGCCGTGCTGGGTGAACCCCAGACCCTCCCTCAGCTGCTGACCAGAGAACAGTGGCCCTTGTCTGGCTGCCTGGGCGAGAGCTGGGGTACCAGCCCCGGGTGTCTCGGGCAGAGGAGGGCCCCTCCCCCACCCCGCCCAGGGGCACATTGTCCATTCACCACCCCCCTCGCTATTAATAGCTCCTGTCGTCAGCAGAGCTGCTATAAATAGCCCCCAGCCCCTCACACAGGCGAGCAGTCGCCTGCAGCCGGGGCACACAATCGCCCACTCAGAGGGAGCTGTGCACCGCGGGTGCAGGGCCCACTGCTGCTCAGCGCACGGCCAGGCGGGGAGGGCCACGTTCCCACCCTCGGACCGCGCTGAGCCCGGCGCCGCAGCCCGAGCGGGCGAGCGCTCCCAGAGCCAGGGTTTGCAGGGGGCAGCTGTTCCCACCCCGTGTCGGTCACTCCTCAAGGCCAAGTGGCCCAGAGGCCTGGAGCAGGCACTCTGGCCCTCCCTTTTGGCTCCCCTGAGCTGGGCCCGGCCTCCCTCCCCCCACCCCAGGTGCAGGCACTTGGTCACCTCCTGTGGCTCCCACTCAGGGGCCTTGGCCCGTCAGAGACCCTGTTTCCATGGAGCAGCCTCTACAATGTCCACCTGGCTGAGCGCCGGGGGGCAGCCCTCCCAGCTGGCCTGGAGGGAGAGCCACCCAGAGGGCGGCCCGGCCCGGCTACCTGCCCTCAGGAGGCCCCCGTGGACTCAGCCCGGCCCTGCTCTGGGGGCTGCTGGGTCAGGCCCTGAGGGTCACAGGGCCCTGCCAAGCCTCAAGAGCATAAGCCCAGTGCAGGCCCCACCCACCAGACCCTTTGGCTGGAGTGGCCCCCAGGGCCGGGCCGGGCCCCCCAACGGGTGGGCAGCGCTGAGCGCCTGTCCCCTGCTCGCCCTGGGGGCCTCGTGGGAAGGGGCCCCTGCCCTGCAGGACCTTCCGGTGGGCGGCACCCGGGGCCCGGCTGGGGGACTGGGGAGCCCTGTTGCTGCACCGAGAGCAGAAAAGGAAAACAACCCTGTTTATGGAAAAGGCGGAAAAGGCGCGTCCGCGGCCGCTGGCCGTCGGCCTTTCGGGGGGACAGAGGCCCTTTGTTGGGAAAACAGGAAGCGAGGGTTTCCAGGGCCCATCGGGCCGCCCTCCGGCCGCCCGCCCCAGCTTCCGCCAATTCTCAGCAGCTTCTGCCGGCCACCAGCCGCCCGCCTGTCTGTCCACTCTGTCTATACGTCCCTCTGACCACAGGGCCCAGGCTTCTGGCTTCAGGGCAAAGCTGCTGTCGGTTCTGAGCCCCGTGATGGAGGCTGCTCTGCCCTGCGCGGGCCCCCTGGCCACATGGGGGGGACAAACACCCAAAAGCACCTGCTGGGTGCCCGGCTTCCAGCAGGCCGGCCAGGCCCTCTGAACGTTGTCACCCTGGGGCCCCAGCCCCCCTCTGAAACCCACCGAGAGACGAGCCCCATGCTGCTGGCCCACCACAACCAGGAAACACACGTGTGTGTGGGGAGCCTTGTGAGGTCACGGCAGCCCGGCCTCAGACCCAAGGCCCAAGGGTCACAGCGAAGGGCAGTGCCAGGCAGTGTGGGGGAGGGGATGAGGTGTCCTGGGCTCTGCAGGGGGGCCAGGACAGCCCGACCCCCACCCCCTCGCTGCCCCTGCCTCTCCCCTCCCTGCCTGAGGGCCGGGCAGGTCTGGGCGTCAGTGGTCACCATGTCACGCCCCCCAGGCCGGCCTCCTGCCTGTGGCTCGCAAACGACGCACCAGCAAGACCGCCACAGTGTGGGCACACGGGCACAGGGTGCTCATGCGTGTGCACACACACATGCTCACAGGCACACTCGCAGCCCGCAGACACACCCCTAGGCCCACTGCAGGAGAGGAGCATGTGCACTCTCCCCTGACCCCCCACATTTGCTGGGGGAGGGGGAGGAGGTCCACTTGGCGTGCCCCCTACCCCCGCTGCGGTCACTGGCCCGGAGCTGGCCTGCGTGGGTCGCCCCGCCTGGTGCAGCTGGGAGGGAGTGCCACAGAGTGCCTGGCTCTGGGCGCAGCCGGGCCAGCCCTGTGGCTCAGGGACATTCCCCGCCCCCGCCGAGGGCTCCGAGGGCTCCGAGTGGCCTCCACCCGCTGGCGCCCTGTGCAGCTCCCACGGGCCAGAGTCGGTTCCCTCGTGACCTCAGGCCTTTGGGGTGCGTGCATGGTGTCAGGGGCAGTGGGGGAGAAAGGAAGTCAGGCACACAGGAGGCCGGGCAGGCCCTGGGGCCCTGGTCCCTGGCAGGTGCCTTTCACTGGCGTGTAATCAAGCCACCACCTCCTCCCTCACCTGTCCTCACCTCTCCTCACATGTCCACATCTGTGCACACCAGCCGGGCCTGTTGCCTATTCACAGTCTGGCCATTTACGGTCTCAGCAGGGCGAGGCAGGCCCCCAAATCTCCATCTGGGTGTCCCCACCATGAGGGCTGAGAACCGAGCTCAGGCGTGGCTCCAACTGCTGACGCCGCCACCCGCCCAGTCACACTGCCAGGACTGAGGTGACAGCCACTGCAGTCCCTGGGCCAGCCACCACGACCAGGACCTGCTGATGGCCTGACCCCACGCGCCCCAGCTCCGGTCCTGCGCCCCAGGCAGAGCACTGGGGTAAAGGGGCCTCCCTGCTCTCCTGCCTCCGGCCGCCTCTTTAACTGCCGCCGGGCCAGGGCCTCAGGGCCTCATGGGGGGAGCGAACAGTGGAGTGAGGCCCTGCAGGGAACTGGGGTGAAGCTGTGTTAGGACAGGACTGAGGGTGCCCCAGGCCTTCCGGCTGCCCTGCTGGATGGAGGTGGAGAGGTGCGTGAGAAGGGCCACTGTGACGAGGACCAGGTCATGAGCCCTGGAGGGGACTAGAGTCCCTGCTCCTTGTTCCAGGCTGGTGTGGGCCAGGCGGCTGACCCCCAGGATCTGACAGAAATGGCCCCCCGGAGAGACCCAGGTGGTTGGGAGCTGACAGAAGCCCCATTCAGCGAGGACCTGAACCGGCCACCCCTCGGTGAGCCTGGATGACAGCTCTCGGCCGATCCTCCCCATGAGACAGAAGCCCACCCAGCACCTTGGAGCGGAGCGAGCAGCCGAGCGGAGCCAGCCCACGGGTCCACTGAAAGTGGGATGCTGCACCCCGGTGGTTTGACGCCCCTGACGTGGGTTGTTTTGGGTCATTCTGGGTCCTTCGTTGCAGCAAGTGGCCTCCTATACCACGTGGAGCATGCGAGAGGGAGCGCGGAGGTGGGCCCCGGAGGTGGGCCTGAGCCCGGGGCCACCAGGGGAACAGGGGCTGGCTGGCTGGCAGGGGTCCAGAGAGCCTGGCAGGGGGCGGGGGAGATGTTGCCGCAAATATGCCCAGGGGACAGTCACGGGGAAAACTGATGAGGAGGAAGGAGGAGCCTTCGAGGGATTTGTGTGGGGGCAGCTGAGACAGGGCAGATGGGAGGGGCAGAGAGAACAGGGAGCGGGAGTTGGGGTTTGGGGAGGGAGGGGACGGGGCAGAAGGAGTGGGCAGCTGCCCCAAGTCAGGAGAAGCAGCCGCGAGAGGGGCTGAGCGGGGAGGGCCGGTCGCTGGTGGTTGGCAGTCTGGTGTCAGGCAGGGAGAACCTGGGGGGGCCACGAGTCAAGGCCACCCTGAACTCCTACCTCACAACCACCAGGACAGCTACTACCCAAAACGGAGAACCCCAAGTGCTGGCAAGGACGTGGAGGAGCTGCGGCCGGCACGCCGCTGACAGGAGGGTAAGATGGCGCAGCCGCTGTGCAGGTCCTTCGGGACGCCCGACCCGGAGCGACCACTGACCCAGGGGTCCACTCCTCTGCACAAGTCCCAGAACTGGAAGCAGGGACTCGGATGAGTATTTGCACACCGTGAGTACGGCAGTGTCATGCACAGCAGACACAAGGCAGACGCAGCCCGAGTGTCCACAGACAGAGGAATGTGCAAAGAAAAACTCACTGGGTCCCGGCACCCAGTGGAATGGGAGTCGGCCTTGAAGAGCGAGGCGGTCCAGACACCTGGCCCAGCGTGGATGCGCCTCGAGGACATCGAGCTTGGTGACAGGAGACAGACACAGAAGGACAAACCCTGTAGGAGCCACGAACTCGAGGCCCTTGGGACAGTCACATCCACAGAGACAGGAAGGAGGGGGGTGGGACCAGGGACCGAGGGAGGGGGTGGGGAGAGGGCACGTCTCAGGGCCAGAGTCTCAGTTCGAAAGAGGGGACGCTCCGGAGGCGATGGTGGTGAGGGCGGCCCAGCAGTGTGGGTGTCGTTAATGCCGCTGAACTGTTACCTTAAAAGGGCAGACACGGCAAATTTTGTTATGTGCCTTTTACCACAATGAAAACTAAAAACAGCTGAGTCTGTTTGGTGCCGCGTCCCACTGTTCCGGCAAGAACCGAACGTACAGCGACAAGCCACCCACCGCAGACCATGTGGTCTCAGCGTCTGCGGGGAGCTCCTCGCTCAGACGTCTGCGTTTAAACAGGCTTGGGGGGGGGGGGGGTCGGGGAGGACTTCCGGTCAAGATGGCGGCACAGGTAAACACAGCTCACCTCCTCGCACAATCACATTAAAAGTACAACTAAAATATAGAACGACCATCACTCAGAACCGTCAGAAACCAAGTTGAATGGATGTCTGACAACTACCGAATTAAAGAAACCACATCCGTCCAGACTGGTAGTGGGGGCGCAGATGCAGAACGAGCTGGTCCCACGTCCGCAGGGGTGGATGAAAATCCGGGAGGGATATCCTGGGAGTGACGAGGCCCCCCACCCCCCGCACCGGGCCCCCCAGCCCAGGACTCCAGCGCCAGGAAGATAAGCCCCCACCACTTCTGGCTGCAATGACCAGTGGGGACCGAGTCAGGGGAAGAAACTTACGGGGTCCAAAGCAGCTCCTCTTAGAGGACCCACCGCAGACTCACCGCTCAGACTCACTCCTCCGAGCTCCAGCACCGGGGTAGCAGCTGGAAGGGCACCAGCCGCACAGGGAGGAACCGAAGTGGCTGACATCAAGGCTGCAGCTGGGGGACAGCTGTCTCCCAGACACAAAGGAGGCAGGGCCCATTGTCCCTCTTCCGAGCCCTCCCCGCACGGAGCCGGCAGGCAGGTGCCACATCTGAGGCTCCATTAACCCGTTTGCCCCACCCTGGAGACCCCCAGAGACTCCGTCCTACCCAACTTATGGGCCCACCCGAGCTGTTAACAGAGACTTTTCCATTTGAATGGCTGGTCTTGGCTCAGGCTTCACAGCTTCCTAAATCCTCTCAGACAAGCAGCAGCCGGCCTCGGTGAGCCCGGGCCCAGCACTAGCAGCCGCCATCTCAGGTTGCTTTACAGCTCAGGCAGGGTGGCCCCGGGCAGAACACAGGTGGGGGCTGACCTTGGCCTGCACCACCCAGGGAACCCCAAGGCCTGTGCACCCAGGGGTCAGCCACAGGCCACGTCGGGACACCACCAGCTGCCCCTGCACAGCTGACCCTCCACGGAGGGTGGAGGTCGGTGATCAGTGGTCACAGCCAGTCCTGCCAGCTGACCGGCCTGGGTAAATCCCTCCCATTGACCTGCCAAAGCAACCAAGGCTCCGCTACAAGAGGAGGGTGTGCTCACCCCACAAGAAGGGCACACCTCCAGTACCCAGGTTGGGTGACGGGGGAGGCTGTGCCACTGGGCCCTTCAGGACACCTGCTATATTAGGTCGCGCTACCAAGACACGGAGTCAAAGCAGCTCTACCTGATACGCAGAAACGAACACAGGGAGGCTGCCAAAACAGGGAGACAAGGAAACATGGTCCAAATGAGAGAACAGAACACAGTTCCAGAAAAAGAACGAAATGAAATGGAGATAAACAATCTATCAGATGCAGAGTTCAAAACACAGGTTATAAGGAAGCCCAAGGAACTTAGGACCTCAGCAGCATAAAAAATATCCAGAAACGAAGGACACACTGATAGAAATAAAGAATAATTGACAGGGAAACAACAGCAGAGTGGATGAAACCGAGACTCAAGTCAATGATTTGGAACATAAGGAAGCAGAAAACAACCCAGCAGAACAACAGGAAGAAAAGAGAATCCAGAAAGATGAGAGTGTAAGCAGCCTCTGGTTCAACCTCACGTGTTCCAACATTCCCGTCGTAGGGGTGCCAGGAGGAGAAGAGGAATAGCAAGAAGAATAAATCTATTCAGATAAATAAGGAAAGAAAACTTCCCTAATTTGGTGAAGGAGACAGACACACAAGTCCGGGAAGCACAGCGTCCCACACAAGATGGATACAAAGAGGCCCACTCTAAGACACATCATAACTAAAATGCCACAGGCTAAAGATAAAGAGAGAATCTTAAAAGCAGCCAGAGAAAAGCAGGTAGTTACCTACAGAGGAGCTCCCATCAGACCTCCAGCTGATTTCTCACAAGAAATTTGGAGGCTGGAAGGGACTGGCAAGAAGTATCCAAGGTCATGAAAAGCAGGGACCTACAGCCCAGGTTGCTCTACCCAGCAAAGCTGTCATTCAGAATGGAAGGGCAGAGAAAGTGCTTCCCAGACAAGAAAAAGCTAAAGGAGTCCATCATCACCAAACCATTATCATATAAAATGTTTAAGGGGCCTATTTAAGAAAAAGAAGATCAGAGTTACAAACAATAAGACAGCAATAAATACATATCTAACAACAATTGAGTCTAAAAAACTAAGTAAACAAGAACAGGGACAGAATCACAGATATGGAGAGTGTTTTGAAGGTTGCCACATGGGAGATGGGAGGGAGAGAATGGGTGGTGAGGTGAGGGGATTAACAAGTACAAATGTGTAGTTTCAGAACAGCCCCGAGGATATAAAATACAGTACAGAAACCGAGCAGCCAAAGAACTTATACACATGACCCATGGACATGAACAATAGTGGGGGGACTGCCTGAGGGAGTGGGGGTGCTGGGTGGAAGGGGACAAAGGGGGGGAAATCAAGACAACTGTAATAGCATAATCGATGAACTATAATTAAAAAATAAAAAATACAGGTGCAGAAATAAATCCTGTTTTGCAACCCAGAACTCATTGTTTGGTATGAGTTTTGATACATATAAGAAGGAACATGATACCTAAAACAGATTAAAGTGATAGGTCATTGATAAAAAAAAAAAAAAAAGGTAGCAGGGCTGTAGACTGGATAATTAAAAAGCATAGGAAATAAGGGAAACTGCAACTATACTGATTTAGTATTCCAGCGTTGATGATATGAAACAAAGGTGGCTGTTTTTGTTTGTTTGTCAGGGCTTTATGTTGAAAACACAGTTTTTGGACCTAAAGGTTTTGTATATCTCGAAGATCTGTACTATCCTAGGTAGTGATGACTTAGGACTGATACGATATGAACTTCCTCATGTTTACAGGTTGCCTAAAACTGAGAAACCAGGCAGCCGCATCTACTCTGACCCCAACTGTGGCCCTGAAGTCAGCTGCCTGAGGAAATTGGGCCCCAACAATTACAGGTGGGGAGGGTGTGAAGTATGTCCATATGCAAGTGGAGATCAACTACAAGAATTAGGGACGAACTGTCATGGCAAGTGGCTGGATTGAGCCAAAAAAGGAATGAAGCCTCAGACTCATGAGGAACCAAGGACTCAGAACATGTGAAATTCCTTAAATAAAAATTTATTAACTTCAAATAAATAAAAACTCTTTACACTTTAATAATAATAATAATAATAATAATAATAATAATAATAATAATAATAGCCCTGGCTGGTGTGCCTCAGTGGACTGAGCACCAGCCTGTAAACCAAAGGGTGCCTGGTTCAATACCCAGTCAGGACACAGGCCTGGTTGCGGGCCAGTTCCCCAGTAGGGGGCGCACGAGAGGCAACCACATATTGATGTTTCTTCTCCTCCCTCCCCCCTCTAAAAATAAATAAAACCTTTAAAAGAAGTAAATAAATAGACTGTCCTTGCTCAGTGTAGAGACACACAGTGACATGCTTTATAATGGTCTTAACATTTAATGGTTCTTTACTTAGAACAACGTTAAAGTGTAAGTAAACAAGTTGAGAAAGAGACCTCAGGGAAAAGGAAAGCTTCCTGTTTTAGTTCGTTTGGGGTCGCTGCTTCCTGCTTAAGCAAGGGGCCTTGCACTGATCCTGGGTCGCGCGGAGCACAGCGCCGGAGCCTCGGGCGATGCTGGGCCTGGGACCTCCGGGATGGGGTCTGGGCAGGAGTGCGAGGGGCCTCGTGGGCAAGGCACGCTGCTTGCTCGCCAGTGGTGGGACCTCGGGTTCAGATGGTGCTGGGCGGGGGGGGGGGGCGATGAGTGGGGTTTTTTTTTTTTGTGGGGGGGCGCCTGGGTTTCTAAGAGCTTTTGGGACCCCAGAGAGGGCCCAGAGCTGCACAGCGCACGCGGGGCCCCTCCTGGCCTGCCATGTCGGAGGTGGGGGTCAGGGGAAGGCCCTAGCAGGAGAAAAGCTGGGAACTGTCTCACTGATGCCTGTTGAAATAACCATATTTTGGAGATTTGGGGTTAAAGGAGATCAGTCATTAGAATCAATTTCACCTGTTTTTTGCTACTTTCAATCACCTGCACAGCCTGCATCCACTTTCCCCAGGCTGTGCTGGTCTGGAGGGCACCTCCCTCCTCAAGGACCGAGGTCTCCTGTGCTCCACGTGGGCGGGGCCGCGGGGTGCAGGGATGCAGCGCAGAGGTGGGCCCTAGTGCCCGGCCCGCCCTCCCCACAGGCGCCCGCCCGTCTGACCCACCCCTGCAGCCAGGACCCCCTCCCAGCCGCATCCCATCCGGGCCCACCTCCCCACCCCACGGATGCCCCAGCCAGGCAGGTGTCTCCCCACCCCCGTGAGCTCACGCTCTCCCCTTCCTCCCTCACCCAGCCTGGCCTGGTCTGCCCCCCCAGCCCATTCCAAAAGCTGGAGACGGAAAATCTGGGAGGAAGCCCCAGATGCCTGCTGAGAACCCACCACCTGCCCCACAGCCCTGCAGGCCCACAGGATGGGACAGTGGCCTTGTGAGGCACCTGGGCCCGTCCCTGGCCCGCAGAACTACCAGCAGGGAGGGCGTAAGGACATGGGGGCACTGGGCAGGGGGTCTCTGGCCTGAGTGAGATTTTTTTTAAAGATTTCTTTATCATTAGAGGGGAAGGGAAGGAGAGAGGGAAAGAAATATCGATGTATGGGTGCCTCTCGTGTGTCCCCTCCTGGGAACTGGCCTGCAACCCAGGCATGTGCCTGACCGGGAATCGAACTATGACCCTTTTGTTTGCAGGCCCGCACTCAATCCACTGAGCTACACCAGCCAGGGCCTGGGGCAGATCTTTTTTTTTTTAATTTAAAAAATTTTTTTATTTAGTTATTTTTCAAGTACAGTTTTTTGTCTATTTTTCCCATCTGGGGGAGATCTTGATCGCAGATGAGGAACTGCTGTGAGGCCTGCATGGGGCCGGCCTAAGGGGCGCGGGCGCGGAAGAGCCAGCCTGCCTGGAGTCCCTGCTGGGGGTGGCGGCTCAGCCCGACGCGGGCGGGTGCCGCGTGCCCCTGGGGAGCGTGGCCAGGCCTGCAGACACAGGCCCAAGCCTGCGCACGCACACACTCACCGAGGCGGGAGGCACCGGGGAGGCTTCCCAACCAGCAGCCTTCCAGGAAACCCATTTGTCATGCAAATGAGCCCCCTGCCAGCCTCCAGAAAAGCCTGCGGAGCTATCGCTTGTCCAGGGTGGGGCCTGGGCTCAGGACTACACCCTGCTGCGCCCCTCAGGGCCATGCTGTCCCCTTCCCCACAACTGACGGCCACTGAGAGACCCTCCCCCGCCCCTGTCTGCAGAGGCACCCCAGCTGCCGCCCCAGACCCAGCCAAGATGTGACCTGGGCAGCCTTAATGCCCAGCCCCACCCTCTGAAACCCGGGTCAGCCACGGCCCCTCCTGGCTTCCTGCACCACCCCTGGAGGGGGTGGGGCGGGCCAGACCTCTTTCTGTGCCGCTTCCAGGGCTGTGAGCCAAGAGACGAGGTGCTCTGCCCGGTGCCCACCCCACCCCCAGGGCCATGATGCAGCCCGCCCGCCCGGTCTGTCCAGGGCACAGGCCAGGGCGGCCAGGTGAGCCAGTGCCGCCTGGGTGGGTCTCCAGGTCCAGTCACCTTGTGGGGCCAGGAGGATCAGGCCTGCAGACCCGGGCTGCCCTCCGAGAGAGGCCCCTGCAAGGGCCAAGGGCCTGGGGAACACCTGGCCTATGGCTGGCCTGAGCCGGGGGCCGGGGGGGGGGGCGGTGGACAGCAAAAGTGGCCCCGGGCCCCAGGTGAGGACAGCTCTGCCCTGGCCTGGTGCCAAGGCCTGCACGTCCCAGGACACAGTGTGCTGGCTGGCGCACAGGGCGTGCGTTTGCTCAGGGCGCCTGGCTGCCCGACAAGGGCCTATTGTGTCCCCAGGTGACCCCGCCCCTCACCCCGCCCCCAGGGGGTCCTGCTCCTCCCTGCTCACCTCCACAGCCCCCACCCGTCCCCACCCAGCCCTCCGACCGCCTTGCCCTTTGCCCTTGACCTGTGTCCCGCACTGCGTCTCTGCCACACTCCCGCCATCCTGGCCCCCCACCCACACCCCTGACACCCGTGCCCCCGCCCCATCCTCGGGGTCTGGGTTGGTCCCCAGGGTGGGAGGCTCAGGGCCCCTCAACAGGCCCAGCTTAATCTTTTCGAGTTCGATTCACTCGACCAAGTGTCCCCAGGGCTGGGGCCCTCCCCGCCCACCTCCCCAGCTGGGGCAAGAAGGGTCAGCAAGCAGAGCCCCTGGGGCCGCAGGGGACCTGGAGGTGGTCAGTGGCCCCTAGTGGCTGGAGTGGGCCTCAGTGACCAAGGGTGGCCCAGGTCTCAGCCGCTCTGCATGGGAGGAGGGGCAGCTCCATGGGCAGGGCGGGCGGAGGCTGTCACAGGCTTTGGGAGCCGCAGCTGCCCGGGGTCCATGCTGCTGGGCTTCCCGACAGAGAGCCGGGCACAGGGAGGGCCTCGTGCAGCCTCCCGGAGACCGGAGGGCGGCTCTCGGGCCGCCAGTCAGGTTGCTCCGGTCCACACAGGCCTTCCTGGGTCAGAACTCAGCCCCTGGTGGTCTCGCAGGCACCCTCACACCAGCACAGCGGCTTGCACACGCCCACCCGCACAGGCACTCTCTCCACCCCGCCAACACAGACGCCCTCGGCCAGCCCGGGCGGGCAGGGGTCACCGTGAACCCGGGGGACACAGGAGCAGGGCGTGGAATGGGGACTGGTCTGGGCTGCGCTGTTGGCAGATGAGGCTCCCGACCTGCTAACCAGGTGGCTGAGGAGCCGTGCCCCCAGCTGGGAGCTGCTGGGGAGCCCTGGGGCACCTGGCTGCCTGGGGCTTCAGACGCCCCTTCTTGGCCCCTCAGGCTGAGGGACAAGGACCAGCCCCCACCCTGCTGGGAGGGCCCACAGGCAGGGGAGGGAGGCTCCTGCCGCAGCTGAGGGTCTGCACAGCCTCTCCCCCCTCCCCCTCCCCCACGCTGTGAGGCTCCTGGGGTCGTGGCCGGGGGTGGGGGTGGGGGGGTGGTTCCAGGCCTCAGCAAGGGCCTCAGGTGGGGAAACTGAGGCTGCGCCCAGGGGAGGGGCCCTGCACAGGCCAAGAGCCGACGGAGTAGAACCGGTCCGACCAGGTGCAGGAGAGTGTGTTGTGTGTGTGTCCACGCGGGTGCGTGTGACCTGGGACCTTGTCAGGAGGCAGCGAAGCAGAGGCTGCAGCCTGCGTCAGGGACGGTGCCCTGGGGCGCCGGTCCAGCGGTGGGTGGTAGAGCAGGGGCCATGGCAGACCGTGAAGGCCAGGTCACTGTGTGGGGCATGGGCCACCCTCTTCACAGGCCAGAGACACAGCAGGGGGGGGACCAGCTCCGAGGTCCCTCCTGCTGCCGGCTCTGCCCGCCCTTCCCTCCAGGCCCTTGAGCTGACCAAGGCTGCGCCCATCTGGTGTGAGTGGGAGGGGCCACGTGCTCCAGCCACCTGGGCAAGGTCGCTGTGGCACCAACACACACCGAGAGGCTCCACGCCCAGGCATGCAATTGAGTCCCCGATGTCGGGGGGGGGCCCCGGGGTCCTGGCATGTGAGACTTCAGGAGAGCAGACCCGCCTCGCCCTGCTCAGCCCAGCCCAGCCCACCCCGGCTGCCCCCAGAGTGGGCTCCCTCCCACTGGCTGGGCGCTGTCCCAGCTCCTCCCAGTGCCCGGCCTGGCCTGGCACAGGGCCGCCCTGTGGGGACACCCCCAGTCTTCCCACCCAGCTCCTCGCCCTGGACCGAGCCCAGGCCCAGCCAATGGCTCTAGCCACCCGCCCACAGCTCCCTTCCCCCCACTCCTGGCCCCAGTCGGTGACCCCACAGCCTTGGTTTTCTGGCCCGTGAGCTGGGCAGTGCTGCCCAATCTGAGCCGGCAGCTGGAGCCTGGCCGGCCACTTCGCATTCCTGACCCTCAGTTCCCCGGCCTGCCTGTCCCACCTCTGCCTTCAGAGCCCCACCTCGGGGCAGGGGCAGTGGGCAGCAGAGGATCAGGAGGGAGGCCAATGGCGGGGACCCAGGATCTGGAACGGCACCCCCAGCCCTGTGCCTGACCCAGCCGAAGGGCAGAGGGCCTGGTGCGGGTTGGCATCTGGGGGGAGGAGCTGGGCAGAGGGCACCCGGGGCTGGGGCGGCGTAGAAGAGGCCGGGGCAGGTCCCGTGGGGCTTCCAGGCCCTGCCAGGCGCCCGCCACCGGCCCAGCACGCACAGGCTCCTTCCAGCCACCCATCCCTTCCCCCAGGGGTCTGAAGGCGCAGGTGGCGCCCCCTGAACCCCATTTTGTGGTGGAGAACACTGAGGGCCAGGGCTCCACCTTTTCTCCACAGGCCAGAGGGAGCCGGGCAGGGGTCTGAGTAGCGGGCAGCGTGTCCAGAGTGGGCTCCAGACTTGCCCGAGAGGGAAGGGTGCCGGGGACCCCTGAGGGTGTTGGAGGTGCTGAGCCTAGGAGGTGGGGGGCCTTCTAGGTGGGGCAGGATGACACCAGGGTCGAGGCCGTGGTGGGTGGCCGCCTCGGCCCCAGGTCACAGAGTCGATGACACGCCTGTCTGGGAGGGAGGGACGCCAGGGCCGGGTCGAAACCCCGACCTGGCGCGTCCCAGAAACCACGAGTCAGCAGCTCCCCTTCTGCCCAGGCTGCCAGCCCGAGAAGCCCGGGTGGGAGCAGCCAGACTGGGTGTGGCCAAGACCGACTGGTGGTGGGAGAGGGGCATCGTCTGGGCTCCCGGGAGAAACGCTGGGCGCCTGGGGGGGGGGGAGGCCTGGGCTGGGGGACGGGGCAGAGGCCTAGGCCCCCCACATCCCCAGTAGCAGCACCCCCTGCAGAGAGTGGCGGAAGTGCCGGCACAGACTGGCAGAAAGCTCAGCACGGGGCCCCAGGGACCCAGCCGCACTGTGGATCCGGGGGACCCTCAGTGAGTGTCTGAGCCCAGACCTCCCAGCACAGCTCACCTGGACCTCTGTGCCCAGCCTGCCTAGCCCTGGAAGAGGCCCAGGGGCTGGACACTTTGGACCAGGCTGCCCCAGCGACAGCGTGCCCCGACCCAGGTGGTCAGGCCCTCTCTGGGCTGTGGGGGGAGTGCCCCCTGGAAACTGGGGCCCGGTAGATAGGAGAGCCTCCTGTGCTCCGCACCCTCCTGCACCAGGCTGGGCTCTCACGGTGGCGGGGGTGGGGGTGGGGGTGTGTGTACAGGTGGCAGGTGGGGCCGGGGCAGGGAAGGTGTTGGGGGAGCCTGCCCAGAGTGCCAAGCCGAGTTCTCGCCATTGTTCCCATTCCTCAGCAGTGACTCAGGGCTCTGCCCACAGCACCACCACCCACAGGCCAATCCGGCCTGGGGCCAGGAATGCTCCCAACCCTGTGGCCCGGGGTGGGAGGGCGTGCCCTGCCCCCACCTCTCTTCCCTCAGGTGTGGTCCTACACTGGGTCCAGCCTCCTCTCCCAGGGGATTTTCGCCCTCGCTGCCCTGCAAGGACCTGGCCCCGGATCCAGGCGTGGGCCCCTGGGCCTGCTCCCAGCCCCACTGTGACCCGGCCACCCCCACTGTGGGTGGGGGTGGAACAGGGCCACAGCTCCCCGTCTGAGTGATGGACAGGTTGGGCAGACCCTACATCTCCAGCCCGTGGCCATACCCTGGGTAGCCCACTGGTCCCCTCCCTCCAGAGGGTCAGAGAAAACTTCACCCTTGCCCTTGGCAAGGGCGGGGGCAGGGCTGCAAGCCAGGAGGCCTGGGCCGGCTGGGAGGAGAGGGAGGAGGGACCAGGCAGCAGCACCTGGACGGAGGCCGTGGCTGTGAGTACCCCGTCCTCGTGGGCCAGCTGGCTGCCTGTGCACCTTTCAACAGGTGAGCAGGCAGGCGTGTCCCTGACTGGGCCCTGACCTGGGCTGGCCAGCCACCAGGGAGCTCCAGGATGTCCTCCCAGCTCCCGGCACGCGGAGCACCCACACCACTGCCACCTTCCTCAGGGCGCCGTTCGGCATCGCAGTCCTGATGGGGCCACCGGGTGGGCACTCAGGGAAGAGCCGGGCCAGAGCTGTGGCTTCCCCTCGGCAGAGGCCCACTGGGCTTCTGGCTCCAGGGGTCCCCCCCCCATGCAACCTCCAGGAACAGAAAATAACCCTGAGGTTGGAAACTAGCCCGGCCACTTCTGAACAGAGGCTCCGTCCAGGTGCCTCGCAACCCGAGGTCAAGGCACCTGGGGGAGCCCTGTGCGGAGACGAGGAGAGGGCAGGGCCACCCCTCCACACCCCTGTGGGAGCCTGGGCGCAGAGGGCCGGCCCAGAGCACCAGCATCCGAAGCCCCTCCTCCCACCGGGGCGCCACACACAGGCTCCCTGCCCCCCCGCCCCCCAAAACCAGGGTGAGGCAGGAGAGGCCTCCAGCCCAGTATGTGGTCAGGGCAAGCAGCCTCCACCCCGGCCATTCAGGCCAGCAGCAGCAGCCGAACACTGAATCCCCGGTGGCTGCTGCTTCTGGGCCGGGGTCCCTGGAAGCGCCCCCCAACTTTGCCCCACTGCATCCTGGGGTATCAGTGCCCAGGTTGGCCCTGGGGACGCTCCCAGAAGTCAAACCTGGGTCCTTCTGGAAGCCACCGCAGCTGGAGGGGGCTGGGCGGGCCTCGTGGGGCCCCCTGCAGACCTTCCTGACCGCGGCTCTGCACAGCCTCAGTCAGCCAGCGCCTGTCCTCGCCCACAGGCCCGGTTCCCTCCCCGCAGAGGAGGAAAGCGGAGGGCCAGCCCCACTCGCCTCTCTTCCTCACTCCGCAAGCGGAGCTTCGGGCCATGCTGGACTTTCCTGCCCCATGTCCGGGAGCGGAACGTCTCCCGTCACCTTGGCTCTCTATTTTCAAACCTTCGAAGGAGGGGACCCACCGGCCCGTGGGCTCTGAGCCTTGCAGGTCCTGCCTGTGGCTGGCGGAAAGAACACAGATCGAGCCTGACCTGAAGCTGGTCCATCCTGCCCCTGCTTCTCTCCCAGACTGACCCGTCTGTGGATGGGGCACGTGCCTGGCAGTCACTCTCTGGTCTAGCTCGCCCTTTCCCTGAAGCTGTGCCCCCCCACATCCGGCAGGCCCTGCTCTCCCTGTGAAGGCAACCTGCCCTGAGGGAGGGACCGCCAGAGCGCTGAGCACACGCAGGCACGCAGCAAGTGCTCACTGTACTCACGTCTCCAAGTCCCTAACCTCGTCCTCTGGGGGTCCACAAGCACAGGCGGCCTAGGTCAGCCCTGGGGCTGAATGAAGCACCTTGAAGCCCCCTGGGACTCAGGCCGCCAGCCCCTCCCCCTCTAGAGAGAGACCTCCTGGCTGGCTCCAAACTGCACAGCTCGGCTCTCCAGACCCTGGTCCCATAGTGGCCCCAGCCCAGCCCAGCCCCTGGCAGTCGCAGGTGCCGAGTGGGTCCGCGTCCCCCTCCTGTTTGCTTGAGCCTTGTAGACTCAGCTGGACTGGGCCTCCTCCTCCAGGAAGCCCCCAAGCGGGACCCACTGCCCACAGGGCTCCCAGAGCCTGGCTCTGCAAGTCAGAGGCAAACGCAGGCAACAGCATGGCTTCCATCTCCTAGGGAAGCCCCCCTTCACAGCCCCTCTGGTCCTGTCCCCACCTTGTGTTGGGGGCCGGGTGCAGGGGAAGGGCCTGTGCAGCCTGGTGGTTGCAGGATAGCCACAGAGGCTATCGCTTCCAGCTGGGGTCTGAGAGCCTGTCCCACCTCCAGGGTCCGGGGCGAGCCTCAGAGGCCAGCTCTGCCCCCAGCCTCCCAGAGGGGGTCCCACCTGCCCCCGGCCCACCCAGGCTGGGCTCCTCCACCTCGAGGGCCTCAGCCTTGGCCCCGCCACCCCCTGGACCCTGGGGTGACATGGGGGCCGGTGTCCACCACAGCCAGAGCCACCATAGCTGCATCTGATAGGCTCCTGTTGCGTGCCGGCAGAAGCACCGCACAGACAGCTCACTGGGCCCTCCTTCCGGCCCTGCACAGCGGTGAGCACAGGTCCCACAGATGGGGACGCGGGCCGGGTGTAGCCAGGACATGCCATGGCTCTGGCGTGGGTCAGCAGCAGAGCGGAGGCTGGTCTGGGGGTACTGAGGCTGGGCCAGGGGAGGGTCCCAAGGGAAGGAGGGAGAAGCCACTGTGGGGGAAGGAATGGGGAAGGGGAGGCAGAGGTCTGAGTCCCCAGAGAAGTGGCTAGGGAGTTGACCCAGTGCCCACGCTGTGCCCACTGCCTGGCCCTGGGGTGGCCTGGCCTCATCCCAGGGCAGAGGTCATGCAGGCACCTCCCACTGGCTCCCACTGATTTGTCCCCACCTCAGCCCAGGCCCTCCCTGGGGCGCCTTTGGGGGACATTGCAAAACCCTGGCTTGGCCCTGCTGGCTCCCCTCCCGCTGGGTAAGAGGCTGTGGTGCTTTGGAGTGGAGATGCGTGGAGGCCAGAGGGAAGGCCCCACCCCCACCCGGCCCGGCAGTGGGCACTGGGCAGGGAAGGGGGGCTGGGCTGCCCATCTGCTGCCTGCAGGCTGCCAGGCCAGAGTGCCAGGGCCCCGAGTGGGATCTGGGCGGGGTGGGCACCTACATGAAGCAGGACACTGTCTGAGGGGTCCAGCCCGGGTGGACCAGGGCTTCCAGCAACTGGGGTGGAGGCCAGAGGGGGCTCAGCGTGACACATGCACACACACTCGGAGGTGCACACTCACACTTACAAACGTGCATGTGGAACTCTGGCGTGGTAACCTGGGAGGCGTGCACACTCAGGGTCCTGCGCCCTGTGTCCTGCCTGCCCCTCGAAGCCCCCTAGGCCTTCCCTGTGCAGCCGTGCCCATGCCAACCACCCAGGCCCCTCCACTGGCCCCTTCCCAGCTGTGCTTACACGTCCCACCACCTTGCTCGCCCTGCCCTGGCTCCCAGTGCCCCTCAACTTGGGCCACGCCTGGGGGCCCCCACCTGCCCACATCCATGGCCAAAGCCTGCGGCCGAGAGGTTCTCTCTGCAGCTGGCCCGTCTGTCCCCGGGCACCCCTCCCTGCTCCCAGCTCTTCCCAGCCCTCCCCGAGCTCCCCCAGCTCCCACGGACAACACATCTCCCTCCTGCCTGATTTCTGTGTGTGTGTGTATGGTTGGTTGTGCGTACGTGTGCGCCTATGGGAGACAGTGTGAGTGGCCCAGGCCACCTTTTGTCCAGTCTCCTCTTCCTCCTTAATCCGGGGAGGCCAGCCAAACTCCAGTCACCATGGCAACAGTGTAGCTCCTCCTGCCAGCAGGACAGGGTGACCTGGTGGGGCTGGCCGTGCAGGGCAGTGGCAGGCCATTTGGGGGGGGCGGGCGTGCAGCCCTGCGGCAGGACCCGGCTTACTCCCCTCCTTGGGAAGAACCTGCCTGGGGAGGACGGGAACTTGAAGAGGCAGCTGCACCACGCTGGCCTGGGCCTTGGGCACCCCGGGGTGGTGGAAGGCCAAGGCCCAGAGCTGGCCCTGTTGGGTCAGTGGGGCAGCAGGGTAAGGATCTGACGCCTCTGCCCCAACCACTCTCCTGCTGCCTGTGGGGCCCAAAGCTATTTTAAGGCCCACCGGATGGGCCTTCCAGGGACCAGGAGGAAACAGATGACGGGCATCCGGTGCAGCCAGGGCTTCGGCTGGGGGTGCGTGTGGCTCAGGCCTGCAGGGAGGGGTAGCCTGGAGCCACTTCACAGAGGGCCATGCCCAGGGCGGAAGAGCAAAGGGCTCTTAGGCCTCAGATTTGGTTTTGCCCGCCTCTCCTGACCCCATACCAGGAAGGTGGGGGCTTCACAGCTGGGCAAACCCCTCAGAGTCTTGGTTTGCCAAGCTGAGAAATGGAGTGGGTCGTGCCCATTCGCAGGGTAGGGGTTAGGGTGAGGCAGGCAGCACCCTGCCCACTGGGCAGGGTCATCTGGGGTAACATGGCCCCCAACACCAGAGCAGACACGGGCCTGGTGGCTGAACAAGTAGAAAGATACCAAGATCCCTGTCCAGCCCACTCCTTGGGCCAGACTGAGCCTGAAGGGACAGCTGGCGGGGGGATGCAGGTCCATTCTGAGGCCCCGAGAGCTCCTGGCTGGAGCAGGACACACGTGTGCACACACGAGGCTCCCAGGGCAGCACCAGGGGGATAGAGGCTCGGAGGAGACCCGCACCCAGGAAGGAGGCTGCCGCCTGCTCTGTCCTACACTCCCAGGCCAGGCCAGGGCCCTCCCCTCCCCAGAGACCCCCTTCAGAGCTAGGGGTGTGTGGAGGCAGGGCGCACACACCACCCCTCCCAGCAGCGGTGAGCACCCACTGCTCTGAGCTGGGGGAAACCCAGGTCTTCAGATCAAGTTGGTAGCATGCATGGGGGTGTTGCCTCCCAAATCCTGAGACCAGCTGGGCTGGGGGCCCACTGGGGACCTCAGCCCCTCTCAGTTGAGTCAGACTTCTACTCTTGACAGGGTCCCTGGCTGGACCCACAACACTCTCCAGCACCCCTGTAGGCCTGGGAACAAACAACAGCCTGACCTGAGGGTACCCGCTGGCAGCATAGGTTGGGGGGGTGGGGGCAGGGTCCTCCCTCACAGGATTTTGTTGAAGGGCTGGGGTCGGGTGTCCTACCTTGGATCTGACCCAGTGGGGAAGCCCACACTGGCCCGGGGCCCACGTTAATTGTCCAGCCCCAGCCCTACCCACGTGGGCCCACCCTGCAGGAGAGTGCTGGACGGATCGCCGGTAAGACAAGTACCTAGGAGCTATACCAGCAGAGGGGTCACCTTCTGTACTGGAATAGCGACGATGGCAGTGAATTGCGACTTCGGGGAGGTCAGGTGTGCTCTGTAGGCCAGCCCTGTGCATGCTTGGGGGTCACTCCAGGGGCTGCCGGGAGCACCTGCAATACAGTGAGGACCAATACCTTGGCGTCTTGGCTCCCCCAGCCCCCTCTGGGGGCGTTGGCAGTGGGCGTCGGGGGCTAGCCACCGGGGCTAGCACAGGACTGCTCACACGCCTGAGTCCTGAGCTGCTCAGGCCAGTGACCTTGGGCCAAGGCAGGCAACCGTGCTGTTGGATCACGCCACACAGGTGAGTCTGCACCGTACTGGAGACAGAGGGGAGTGTGCGGCTCAGACCAGGGCCATTCGGACCTAGGCTGGCTCGGGCCCTGACTGCAGTGGCGCGGGGCGCCTCCAAATCCCACTCTGTCTCCGGACCCCCACGCTCGCACAACCGGCGAGCCAGTCTCCCGCTCCGGGCTCCGAGAAGGCGTGCGTGTAGTGGGTGACCTTCCCGGAGCGGCTGGGGCGGGACCCCACGAGTTCCCGCCCCGCCCGCGCGCTACTATTGGCTGAGGCCCAGCTGCTCTTTGGAAACCCTGGCTCCTATTGGCTCTCGCGACCCCACCCCAAAAGCTTCGGCCACCGCCCGCGCGGAAGCTGCGCGTGCGCAAAGCGTGTCTGAGCGCTACGACACGCCGCACCGTGTGCCTCCGCGGCTCTACTACAGCGAGTTAGTCCCGGGAGGCTCTACGCGTCCCCGGCCACCGGACCTCATCGACCCCGGGGAATGACGCCCAGCCTGGCCCCTCAGTCGCCGCGGCTCCTTTGGCGGGTTCCCGGAGGCATCCCTGCCGCTAGAAAAACGGCAGAGGAGGGCGGGGTCTCGCTCGCCCCGCCCCCGCGGAGGGATACGGGTGCCCGCGGCCCAAAACTCCGGGGCGAGACGGCCGGGGCGTGTGAGCCAGTTGGCCTGCTGCACGTCCACGAGGTTCTCGAGGGCTTGACCGGGGCCACTTCGCCGCGCGACGGTTTTGCTCGCGCGAGTCTCAGTATTCCAAGGGTCAGTGCTTCCGCGACGCCCTCCCACCCGCGCCCGCCGCCGTCGGGGGCTCGGGACTCCGCGTGGCCCGAGGTGGCCTCCCTCCCGCGTCGGCAGCCGCGCGGGGAGCCGAGCCCGGCGACTGGCGGTGCAGAGCCCGCGCCCGCCGCCGCCCGCGATGCTACTCTCTAAGTTTGGCTCGCTGGCGCACCTCTGCGGGCCGGGCGGCGTGGATCACCTCCCGGTGAAGATCCTGCAGCCGGGTAGGCGAGGGGCTGGGGATCGGGGGATCCGGGGATCGGGTGGGTCGGGTCGGAGGCACCGGGGACTAGAGGACCGGGGGCGCTTCGGGCCACACCAACCACGCCCTCACGGTCCCCACAGCTAAGGCGGACAAGGAGAGTTTTGAGAAGGTGTACCAGGTGGGCGCCGTTTTGGGCAGCGGCGGCTTCGGCACGGTCTACGCGGGCAGCCGCATCGCCGACGGGCTCCCGGTGAGTCCGGCCGCCGGGAGGACACGGGTTTCTCGCCGACCGCGCGCTACGTCCCAGCCGCCCAGGCCTGACCCGTTGCTTTCCCCCAGGTGGCCGTGAAGCACGTGGTTAAGGAGCGGGTGACCGAATGGGGCAGCATTGTAAGTGTGGGGCCGGGAGGGCGGGCTATCGGCGGGGTCGGGGCCGTGGGTCCTGAGCGCTGACAGCCGTGTCCCCCTAGGGTGGTGCAGCCGTGCCCCTCGAAGTGGTGCTGCTGCGGAAGGTGGGCGCGGCGGGTGGCGCTCGCGGCGTCATCCGCCTGCTGGACTGGTTCGAGCGGCCTGACGGCTTCTTGCTGGTACTCGAGCGGCCTGAGCCGGCCCAGGACCTCTTCGACTTCATCACGGAGCGCGGCGCCCTGGACGAGCCCCTGGCTCGCCGCTTCTTCGCTCAGGTGTTGGCCGCGGTGCGCCACTGCCACGCCTGCGGGGTGGTGCACCGCGACATCAAGGACGAGAACCTTCTGGTGGACCTGCGCTCCGGAGAACTTAAGCTCATCGACTTCGGCTCCGGCGCGCTCCTGAAGGACACAGTGTACACGGATTTCGATGGTGAGTTCGGGCAGGGCCGCGGGGTATGCCAACGGCCGGAGACTAACGTCCTCGGTGGGGGCCTGGTGGCTGTTGAGCCCGCGCCGCCTCGGGCACGTTCTCGTAGGCGCTGAGCCCGGACACGAGCCCGTTCAAGGCGGGTGGGGGGCTGTCTCGAGGCTGCCGCTGCGGCGAGCCAGGGGGCTGTGGGGTCGGGGTGGCTGCGTGTGCGTCTGCGCAGGGTTGGGGGGGGCTCTGGTGCGGGTGGAGCCGGCGCGGCGTGGGCCTCCCCTGTGCGTGGGTGGGGACTGTGTGCGTGCTCGGGAGTGCCGGGGTGCGGGCAGAAATCCCCGCATTGCGGAGCGCGGGGAAGCCGGGGCTCCCCGCCCGCCAGCCAGCCCACTCATTCTCCTCCCTCCTCCCCCCTCCCCTCTCCCCTCCCTCCTCCCTGCAGTTCCCCTTCCCGTCCTCAGCTCACATCTGTTTGTTGTGAAACCCGAGCCGGCGCCCATGTGACTGGCTCCACCCCCCCCCACCCCCCCACCCCTGGCGGAGAGGCCACACCCGCGGGGTTTTTCCAGGCTGATGACTAGCAGGATTGGAGGCTGGCTCTCTCTTCTGGCTCAGGCCTGTGGGAAGAATGGGCTCGTTGGGTCTCAGTGCACACGCTCGGGGCTGACCACTTCTCTTGGTGCTGGAGTCCTAACGCTGCGTGTTCCCCAGGCACCCGGGTATACAGCCCTCCGGAGTGGATTCGCTACCACCGCTACCACGGGCGCTCGGCCACTGTCTGGTCCCTGGGCGTGCTGCTTTACGACATGGTGTGTGGGGACATCCCCTTTGAGCAGGACGAGGAGATTCTGCGAGGCCGCCTCTTCTTCCGGAGGAGGGTCTCCCCAGGTGTGTGCAGGGGCCTGGGAGGGCTGCAAGGGTGACAGACCCCAGGAGCCGGCCCCTTCCTAATCCTCCCTCCCTCCCTCCCCCCTCCCAGAGTGCCAGCAGCTCATTCAGTGGTGTCTGTCTCTGCGGCCCTCGGAGCGGCCCTCGCTGGACCAAATCTCCACCCACCCCTGGATGCTGGGAGCGGACGGGGGCACCTCGGAGAGCTGCGACCTTCGCCTCTGCTCCCTGGACACGGATGATGGGGCCAGCACCACCTCCAGCAGCGAGAGCTTGTGAGGAGTGACCTGTGCCTGGCTTGTGGGAGCCGAGGGGCGCCTGCCCCCGGCCTTTGCAGGACCTCTCCCGCTGGGGCCATCTGCTCCTTGAGAAAGCAGTGACCTCTGACCCCGGGTGACCTTTACTTTTGGCACCGGGCCCTTCCCTTTGCTTTGAGTGCCTTTTCGAACGCTGCTCTCACAGGACTTGGTTCTCTCGAGCTCTGCCTGTCCAAAGACCTCAGCCGAAGTCGGGGCCTGCCTGTCTCGGGCGGGCGCTTGACGCCGAGACTGTCCCTGTCCTGTGCTTCCGGAGGGTGGCCCTGTGGTCACCCGGCACCTCCTCATCTGACCAAGTTGGACCAAGAGCTCTCGTGTCCTGTGGCCTCATCTCACTGGGGCACAGGGTCCCTCGTGTCCACCCCGCGCCTGCCCTCCTCCCTCCGTGTGCGTCTGGGCACGTCTGCACAAGCAATGCAACGTTCAGGCCCCGCCCACGCTGGCGCCCGCTGCCTGTGTGCGCGCCTGTGAGCCCTCAAACGTCTATTTATGGTGTGGTCCCTGCAGAGGCCTATTTATTGTTTAACTTATTTGTGGGGGGTCCTCCTCAGCAGTCTCACTCCTCCAGGCTCGGGTGGGGAGACGGTGGCCGAGCGTGGGCCTCAGTTCGACCCAACCCGCAGCGGGAAGGCCGGGCTTGCACCTCCGCCGGCTCGTGTAGGGGAGGTGCCCCCGGGGGTGGGCTTTAAATTATTGACCTTGTACAGTCTGCTTGTTGGCTCTGAAAGTTGGGGGGTGGGGGGACAGAGTCTCAAGCCTTTAATTTATTTTAGTAGCTGTGTACGTGGTCCTGGTGTGCAGGCATCAGGGACGGGGGTTCTTTCCGTTTAAAAGCAAGATGTCTGCGGATCCTATTTTTATACGGGGTTTCAATTAAATTGTTTTCTATGTAACGGACATGGTGTGCTTAGGGGGCTGGGGGTCGAGTGGGAGAAGGGGCCGCTGGGCCCTGCGCAGGCCCTGCCCAGGCCTGTGAGGAGGTGGCAGGGTGCAGGGGCCTGGGCTGGGCTCCCCCTTCCAGACCACAAGGTCTGGTGCGAGGCTCCCAGCCAGCCCATCCTGCCCCTGTCACACTGCAAAGAGTGGGCGGGAGTATCTGTCCAGGAGGACAGGGAGCGAGGACGCAGGGGCTGGCATTGCCATCCCACAACGAGGGACCATGTCAGTCTGGCTCCAGGAGAAAGAACCTCTGGCCTCTTGAAGAGGTGCAGTCGGATGTGGAGAGAAGGGCCCTGGCTCTGGCAGGGCAGGAGTGCGTGTGTGTAGGGCTCGTGCTGCCCCGCCCACTGCTGGGAGGGCCTGAGGGGTGCGGAGTTTGCCAGGCAGAGAGGGTGGCAGTACCTTCCAGGTGCAGAGAGCGGGGGTGTGGTCAGGAGTGGTAGCAAGGCTGGGCCCTGGCAGCAGTGGGCCTGGGCCAGGTGGGAGCATGAAGGATCCGGAGGGTGCTGGGCTGCTCTCGGGCACCCACCATTCACTCCCTGATCCACCTGTCCAGCCACTGGGGCATGCACTCAGCTCGTCTCTGCGGGGGCTCCTGAGTCAGGCCCTGGGGGCTGCTGAGACATCCACACTTGGTCCCAAGTGGGAGGAGCGTGGTGGGCAGGCCGGTCTGGGCCCTGAGGGCACAGAGGTCGGGGCCTTTACGGAGGAGCAGTCAGGTGAGCTGGCCCTGGTCTAAGATCTCACACACGTCTTCACGCTGAGCCAGCCCCACAGGTGGACAGTGAGGCAGCTGGACAGCTGGTCCGAGGCCAGCAGCCACCTAGACACAGGCTTGAGAGGTCCCCAGAGGACAGCGTGTCCCCAAGTCTGTCTAGTACAGGCCTCTGCCCAGTTATTTTGGGAAGTGTTGCCCCTGGCCTCCTGCTAGGCTGGCCCAAGGCACCTAGGCGACGCCTGTGAAGGTGAGGTGGGTGCTGGCCACTCTGGCTGTGGATGGACGGGCCTGGGGGGTCACCACAGATGGGTTCAAGGATTGCAGAAGCCGAGGCCTCAAGGGACAGCTCCTGTCCTCCCTGGAGGCGGACGCCCCTGCTGTGAGGGAGGGACAGGTGAGCAGGAAGGGGTTTCACTGAGGGCGTGAGGAAGCTCAGCCCTGTGTATTAGGGCCGGTGGGTGGCTGGACGAGAGCTGAGGCCAGAGGGCAGGCCTAAGGTCTGGCAGGGGCTCTGGGGGCCAGTGCTCAGCACCCCATGTGGGACTGCCGGGCACGGGCAAGCCCAGGTGCAAAGCCGGAGCCACCTCCACAGAGTCCCCCCTGCAGGCAAGAGAGAGGAGAGGGAAGATGGGGGGACGGGCAGGGGGGCAGTGCTCTCTGTGAGCCCCAAGCCCCTCTGACTGCATCAGCCTGGCCCCGAGCAGCCTCCCCCCAAAGCAGGCCCTTTGGGCCCCGCCAACTGCCCCGACCTCAGCTCCGGTTCCACCCAGCAAGGGCTCTTGCCCAGTGGCCTTGAGGAAACTGAGGCCCAGAGAGGCAGAGTGTGACTCTGGTCCCCATTGCTGTGCCCACACACCAGGGAGCTAGAGGGGCCAGGCCCACCCGGAGGGCAGGCTGTGTCCAGGTCCCTCTGCTGAGGTTCCAGAGACCAGGGCCGAATGCTGGGCCCCAGTGGGCTGCTCCAGGCTGGGCTCTGGGTGGCGACACAGGGGACAGGGCACACCCCCCCCCCCTTTCTCCAGACCCAGACCTGGAGCTGTCATCAGCTCCTTGGGGCTCTGGTTCTCACAGGGAGCTCTCCCGACTTCTGGGTGGGATCTGACTGGGGGCGCTTGGGCCGTCTCCCCCCAGGGCTGTCCCCTCCCCACTTCTGGGCAGCCCCGGGAGTGTCCACCTCCTCCTCAGCACTCTGGATTGGGACCCCTTCTGCCCAGGAGGGTGCCCGGCTGAACTTGGTGCCTGTGGGGCAGGGCGTGGGCTGGCCTCCCATCCCCCACTGCCCTGCTCCTCAGTCCTCTGCCCAGGAGGCTCTGCAGACATGAGGGGCCCCCCTCAGCTGCCACTGGCCCCTCAGCCCACCCTGGCCCCTGAGCTGTGGGGGCACCAAGGACAGTGCCGTTTGTGGGGAGTACTGGGGGCCCAGTGTCTGCAGCCACAGTCTGTCCTGCCTGCAAAGTCCGGAACCTGGGGCTGTGAGAAGGGGCTCCTCTGGCTGGGCAGGGCTCTTCCCACAAGCAGCCCCGCAGCTCTGAGGCTGCAGCACAGGGCAGAGGCTCCCCGCCAGGCCGTTCTGAGCAGGCAGGCGCCTTCCCCTCCCACCCACCCTCATGCTGGAGGCTGCCTGGGCCCGCCTCTGCCTGGCTGGGACTCCGGCTGTGCTCCCCTGGACTGGCCCCCAGCTCCACGTGTCTTCCCGCATCTGGGCCAGTTTCCCGTCGAGGCTCCTTTAGGGCCACTTGCTTGGGTCTGAACAGCTTCCATAGCTGAGGGACTTTCCTTGGGGTTGCACAGAACCCCGAAGTCTTGGCAGAAAGAACCGGAATCCTGAGCACGCTGCGACCCGGGGTGGCCCACAGCCCCTCCTCATGGGCCCCCCACTGCCTGCCATGTTGCACTTCTCTGCTTCAGCTCCTGCTCTGCCAGGAGCTGCAGGCCACACAATGTTGGGGTCTGACCTCTGACCTCTGATCGCTTTGCTCCCAGCTGGGCCGGCCCTGCTTCCCAGGAAGGGAGGCTGGGACAGATCCGAAATTGGCCTGCAGCTGTCGGAGCCTCGCTAACTTTCTTTTCTCCAACGCAGCCCCCTAAAACGAAACCCTGACATGCTTTTGGTGCCAAAGCTTCTCAGAAAAGGGAAGTGACCCCTGGAGGACCCTGGCAGCCCCATGCACCATTCCAGGCAGCCAGGCCCCAGCTGGCTCAGAGCCCCACATGCTTTAGCAAAAGCAGCACAAAGAGGAAATAAAGAGGGGACAGGTTGGGCAGCTCAGAGGTGGGCCGTGGAGGCCTGGACAGCAGGGGCTGAGGGGCCATCACCATCACTGGCACCAGGTCTGGGAAGGCGGCAGCTGGCCTGGCACCTGCTCACAGAGGTCCCCTGCACCCTGACCCCTGCATGGCCAAGGCAGTGGGGTGTGTCCACAGAGCCTTCCCCGCTCCATGGAGGCCCCTGCTGGGGGCCCACAGAGGTCAAGGTCATCAGTAGCCAAGGGGGTCCACGCCCCTGCCCTGGGGAGGAGGCGGGTGCTGGGGCAGGATCCCATCTTTCTGGCATGGGGCGGGCTGACCTGGCCTCTGGCCCCTCCTGCCACCCTTCCTGCCAGGAAGTTGCCTGCTTGGACCCAAAGTACAGGCCATCAGTGGGCATCGGACCCCAATGCCACTGGCCCCACCTACCCACAGGGGAGGCTGGCACCTGCCCTGAGGTCCCCAGGTTTCCACGCCCCCCCAGTAGGTGCTGCCGCGGAGCTGGGAGCCGTGGGCTCCTCACTCAGGAATGTAGGTCTACTCAGTGAGTCCCAGCCCCTCGGGCTGTGGGCGGGGGGTGGGGGGTGGGGTGGGGTGGGGAAGAGAGGTGCCGGCACCAGCTGCCCAGCACACCCCTCCCGGGGGCTGTCTGCTCCGCTCCTTGTGCCTAGAGGGAGGCCCCCCAGGGCCTGGGCTGCACGGATGGAGCTGGGCAGCGAGGCCTCTGGTGCAGGCGCCTGGCTTCCGGGCAGCAGTGACCAGGACGACCGCTGACAGGTCAGAGACCCCGGGCCGTGGTGCTGTGCGGAACACCTGGCTGTCCTCCCCTCCCGGCGGGGGGCAGGGCAGAGAGGGCCCGGGTCTGGGAGACACCTACCTGGGCTGGGGCTGCCCCACAGCTTGCCTGCCTCCAGGGCCCCACAGGGACACCCCCGTCCTGTGGAGGAAGCACATGCAGGGGGGGCCGCACCCCCACCCAGCAGGGCGCCCCAGAGCAGGGCCCACCACAGGCTCCGATCCTCAGCCCCATCTGGTTTCTCCTTGGCAAGCCTCCCCCACTCCAGCTCAAAGGGCCACGGAGACCCCCGGGGGCTCGTCCCGTAGGAGCGGCACGATGCAGGCCCCACACGCGGGTGCGGGGCTCGCCTGCGGCCCTGGAGGGGGTCTGAGAGCTTCCCTGGGCTCTCCCGGAGCCCGGTCGGGGAGCCACGAGGAGGACACGAGAGAGGGGGCCCCCAGAGGACCACAGGTGCTGGGACCTGAGGGCAGGCACAGAGGGAAGGTGGCATCTCTGGAGTGAGGAGAGGTCCTGGGGGTGGCGGACAGGCCAGAGGCCACACCTGAAAGGAGGCCCGTCCTGACGTTGGCCGACCTGGGGCCAGAGCCTGGTGAGGGGCTCCATGCCCGGGCCCAGAGGGGTCCTCCATGGCCAGGGGCGGCGGCGGTCTGCAGAGTTTGGGAGGTTGAAGGTCATTTGGATCCAAGGAGGAATGGAGCCCCAAGGACACCATGCGTATGGTGAGACCCCTTCCTCCACCACCCCCAGACTGGTTGGTGAGAGCAGGCCGCACCAGCTGACCTTCCTGGGCCTGAGCAGGCCTCCTGCCCTGCGGGGAGGGTGGAGCCTGGGGCCTGGAGTCATCTGAGGACTTAGAGCTGTGGTCCACCGGCCTCCCTGGCCCCACGCCTTGGCCCAGCTTCTAGGACCTTCTGTCCCTGACCTCAGCATCTATGAGTGAGCCAGCCACTCCATCAGCCTGGCACCTGACCCCATGCATGGCTGCCTCCAGTGGCCACTGTGCCCCCAATGGCCAGACTGGTTGTGGGCACCCTAAGCCAGCCACCCAGGCTCCGACACCAGTCTTGGGGAGGGGCCAGGCCCAGACAGGAGGCACCTGCGGGTGCCCTCAGCCCAGGCTCACAGAACCCGGGTCCCATGGGGGGCCCTCCCCAGGCCCCCAAGGGTCCACAGAGAGCTGGATCCTGGGTGAGCCTCTGGGTGACCCCAGTGCCGGCTGAGTCGGTAGCCCCTGGCCCCCGGGCCCCTCCCCTGACTCCCTACTGGGCCGCAAGGAGCTGGGGATGGCTGGTTCCCAGGGCCGGCCTGGCCCGTCTGCTGGTAGGAAGGCAAGGACTGGGCTGGGCCTGGCACCCGGTCAGCATCCACTGCTGGGTGGGTGCCGTGTTTCACCCTGTTCAGGCCAAGTGGTCTCTTCTCTGGTGCCGTCGGCGCCGGTGGGGCAGAGCCGGGGTCGGGCGAAGGGCCTTGGGGGCCGTGCTCGCAGCTGCACAGCCCCTTGGGGCCTGGGTCCGTGTATGCCGGGCTGCCTGCTTGCCTGCCCTTGTGGGGCCAACCCCCAGCGCCTGCCTGGAGTCCTCCCAGCAGTCCTGGCAGGCAGAGGGCACCCTCGCCCGGGTCCTGCTCGCCCCTCCCCTCAGGCCTTCAGCTCCTCGCCCCACCACGCCCCCGTCCAGGTGTGAGCCCGCTGTCCAGGTGCAGATGCCAGGCCTTTCTCTGCGTGGCCACCAGCGAGACCCGGCTCCGTGCCCCCGTCTCCACTGGGTCCCCCCTGGGCAGGCGCGGTGGTCTCCACAAGGGCCGTGTCTGGGGGCGGGGATCGGCGGGGAGGACACTCACCCTGGGAACCTGGGCCCGGAGACCAGGGAGGCGCCCTCAGAAATTTCTTCTCAATAAAGGCGGAAGGCGGGGCGTCGACCGCCCCTCCCAGTCCCGTGGGTGGCGCGGGCGCTGTGCTCCCGGCCCCTGCCTAGCCCCGGTGCCTCCCAGGGCCGCCCCTTGCCCGCGCCCCCAGGGCCTCTAAAGCAAGCCAGCTGCCGCCCCCGACGACCTCCCTCCTTGGAGGGGTCGGGGGCGGCAGGGCCTGACCCTGCAGTTGCTCACCCACCCGGGACCCGAATGTCCATCCCCAGGGGGAACCGCGACCCCAGCCCCCACTCCCCAGCATTCCGGCGGAAACCAGACCTCCAAATCGGACTGGGGCGTGGGAGTCCCCACGGGGGCCCCGCCCACGGGACCCGCAGCCTTTCCAGCTCCGAGCGGAGCCACCCACCACCCACCACCCGCCCCCACGCGCCCCGGGGGCGCAGGGACGCGGGTTTCGCAGGCTGAGCAGCTGTTCCCCGAAGCCCAGAAAACATAACGTGGAAGTGCACACGACGCCGAGTTTTAGGGAAAATCCATCGTCCTAAGCAATAGGCAGCGATTTTAAACGAGCATTAAAATAAGATCCATCTGGAAGCCGAGCCGATCGCAGGCCGTTTCAGATGCTGGGAGGGCGCGGGCTGGAGGCCGGGGGATGGGGCCGGCCACGGGGTGGGGGGGCGGGCGCGTGGGCGCGGGGTGCTGGGCCCACCCCCGCCGCTGCCCCCGGACCCCGCCTGCCAGCACCGCCCCTCCCGCCCAGCGCAGCCGCAGCCGCAGCCACGCGCGGGGCACGCGCCGCGCGCTTTCTGCGAACCGGGCGCCCTCAGACCCCTCCGGTCCGCACAGGCCCGAGCTACCGCCCATTCTTTTGTTCCTTCCCTGCTAAAAGCAAGTGTCCGCGCGCCCGCCTCCTGTGCCCTCCCTCCGCGAGCCCTCTCCACGCAGGGCCTCTAGCCGCGCGTCGCGTCCCGGGGACCCTCCCTTCCCCGGGGACACTCGCCGCCTCCTCCCCTCTTCCCTCAGCTCCACCCTCCTCCGTCCTCCGCTCGCGCCCACGGTGCCCACGCTGACTCTGCGCCACAGCTCAGTGGCCTCTTCACTCGGGTGTCAAACGCACATGAGGAGACCAAACACCGGGCACCCGGCCCCGCGCGCTCCCTCCTGCCTTGGCCACCTCCACGCGCATGCACCCCGGACTCTGCTCACGGACCCCGCGCCCCCCCACCCCACCCCGCCAGGACCCCCTGTTGGCTCCAGCACCAGCCGCACCCCTGTTCTCACCGCCCTCAAGGTCACGTGACCCCTCCAAGGCCGCTTCTCTGGGGGTAAAACTTCTTTCCAATGGCTACCGGCGCCCGGGTCTCTCCACCGCGAGTCAGCGGTGCGCCCCGGGCCTGCGGGTGTCATAGGGGGCATTTGAACTTTCTCAGGTGCCCACGTGGAAAAAGACCCCCTCCTTTTTCTTAGAACCTTCTCTGTAGAAACTTGCCAACTCTTTCTGTCCCTGTGAAACGATGCAAACCTTGTGGAAAGCGCAGGAAGCCGCTTTCTTGGCAGTTTTAGGCCCGGGCACGTTTTTATTTAGTAGAGTGAGAACAGCCTGCCTGAAGTGTGGACAGGAAGGTGGCGCCCCCTCTGCCGGTCTTGGCGGTGCCTTACCGCAGACGCGGGGCTCGGAGGCGGGGCGCCCTGCGAGTCCCAGAGATGAAAATGTTGGGTGTTTCCTGTAACTGAACTGGGAGGACAGCAGGCAGTGGCCACGCCGGCCAGCGGCTGAGCGTCGGGTGGACTTCGAGCAACTTGGGGGCTGTCGGGTCCTCATCAAAGACTTTTTATTGTGGTAAAATGTACATAAGATGAAAATGTCCGTTTTGACCATTTTAGTGCCGAATTTGGTGACGTTAAGTATGTTTGTTCACAAGGTTGGGCAGTGGTCGCCACTATTGCCAGAATTTGCCAACCCAAACAACAGCTCTGTGCCCATAAAACAGCGTCCCCCGCCTTCCCCCCCCCCGCCCCCCGCCTCCCCCCCCCTTCCTCCACCCCGCCACACACCCGCCCCAGTCCGCCTGCTTGAGAAGGCTCGCAGCTGAGATCGGACCCAGTGCGCCTCCCCTCCGGCTTGTGTCGCAGGACGCCATTTTCAGGGTCGGCCCGTGGTGGGGCGTCCGTCAGCACAGCATCCCTGTCCACAGCTACTTGGGGGTCTGTCCTAGGGCTGCACGGCTGTCCGTGTGCCCGCTCCTCTGCGGGTGGGCGCCTGGAGGAGGGTCCAGCTTCCCCCCTTCTTCTGCAGGTGCACATCCGTGTTCCCACCCATCTGTGGAAGGCCGCCCTCTCTTCACTGAAGTGGTCTTTTCACCTGGGCGGAAACCAGCTGACCATGCAGATGACGGTCACTTTCTCGACTCTCAGCTCTCTTCCCTTGGCCTTCATGCCTGCCCTCCTGCCAGGACCCCGCCCTGCCGCTTCTGAAAACAAGAAGCTGTTATTACCGTAGTTTTCATTTGTAACTACTCTTTTTTTTCTATGTGATTTAACTGGCAAATCCGTGAAACGATCATTGTGAATCTGTTACCGGGCACACAGTGTATAAAGAGTCCTCTGTGACAGCGATGGGGAGGGAGATACACAAGTAGGAGATTTCGTGCCCACTGAGGCTGAGCTGGAATGATTACAGCTAGGTTGTTATAAGTTCAAGGTTATCATTGTAACTCTCAAGAAAACCACTAAGAAAATACTGGGGAAATATACCAGAAAGGAAAGAAGAAGGGAATCGAAATGGCACACTCGAAAATCAACTCAGTAGCAAGAGGCAGGAGCGCAGGGACCAAGGGACAGAACCCCCGTGTGGCACCCGGAGACAAATGACTAAAGGGCAGAAGGAGCCGTCCTGTCGGCGGATGGAGACTCTGCAGGTAGAAGGCAGACGTGCACAGAGCGCTGGAGGAACAGGCTCTCTCCGCTGGCCATGTGGCAGACTCACCGTAGATGCAAAGGCAGGGCGGTGTTCGGTACTGGGTTGGCCAAAAAGTCCACATGGATTTTTTCATGGGAGAAAAGGCCCTTTTCATTTTCACTAATAATTTTGATGTGGATATTTGGAGTATGTTGGCTGTCTCCCACGTGGTATAATGCTGGTTGTTCTCAATAATGTCTTTTTAAAAAAGATTTATTTATTTTTAGAGAGAGGGGAAGGGAGGGAGGAGAGAAACATCAGTGTGTGGTTGCCTCTCGTGCGCCCCCTACTGGGCACCTGGCCCGCAACCTGGGCCTGTGCCCTGACTGGGGATCAAACCAGCAGCGCTTTGGTTTTCAGGCCGCCACTCCATCCACTGAGCCGCAGCAGCCAGGGCTCAGTTAGGGTTTTGATGTTACTGCCATCAACTCCGGCTGGTCCAGCCGACCAAGAAGCATCATCCAGCTAGAAATCTCCAGCACGAAACTTCACAACCACTTTTGACATGTTCGCTCCGTCACAGCACCTTTTCCATACACTGCACAATTTTTTTTACTGCATTTCAGCTGCATTTTCACCTTTCTTGAATTAATAAAGCATAGTATGCTGAAAATGGTGCTTATATTCTTCCATTTTCAATTTTACAGTGGCTACACAAAAATTAACCATTATGACAAGTGTTTTTAAAGATTTTATTTATTTTGAAACAGAGGGGGAGGGGAGAAGGAGAGAAACATCAGTGTGTGGTTGCCTCTCCTGTGGACCCCACTGGGGACCTGCCATGTGCCCTGACTGGGAATCGAACCGGCAACCCTTTGGTTCAGAGACCGCACTCAATCCACTGAGCTATACCAGCCAGGGCTGATAAGTTTTTAAGTGCACGCTGATATGACAGCTGTCACATTGCAATGTAACACAATTGTTTCAAATGAAATGAAAGAGAACTAAGTGCTAGAAGAAGACCTATCATACACACAAAAACCACACAAACATTTGGGCCAAGCCAGTTACAGAGAGGGAGAAGTCCTTCCATGCCGTCACCAGAGAGAGCAGGGGTGGCTGCATGACCGTCACATGAAGTGCTCTATGCCAGGGGCCCCGGAGGACAGTGCCTCCTCCTGCGGTCATGTGTGGCGTGGGTCGGACCAGCCCGGCTCCGGTGGAGGGTGCGTGGTCTGCCCCTGCACTTGCCCGGTGTGCGTTCACTCGCTGTGTCCTTTGCACCGCTGCGGACAGGACCCCTGGGGGGGCCGCTCGCTGCCTCCTCTGTTTCCGCACTGGGCCCCACCGCGTCTCCCTCCTCTACCTGCTCTGCCTTTCCTTCCTGAACGGCTCTTTTCACAGCCTTTTCACACCTACACCTCCCTCTCCCGCCTCAGGCAGGGACCCCGACTGCTGTGTTTGTGGAGGGAGTGGGTATACAGCGGGCACTACAAAAGCGCTCGCTGAGTGAGTGAAAGCCGATAGGCAGGTCCACCGCACCACGCCAACCACGGGCTGCCACCCCACGGAGACCTGCCCTCCTGCCCAGACGCTGCCCACACCAGGTGACCCCCGGCCCCACCTGCCCGCCTCTCCCCACCTCTCACCTGCCAGGTCCTGGAAGAGCCAGGCAGCTGGCGCCCCTCGCCTCCTCAGTGTCTGTTCATGGGTTGCTGGACGGCCCTGTTCCACTCGCCCCCCCCCCTTCCTGTTTGCTTCCCCATCCCCCACCTGGCCCACTGGGCACCCCATGGAATGTACGTATTTAGCCTGTGGCCTGTCAGTTCCAGATAAGGTGACCCAGGTCCTGCCCGCTTGGGCTTCAGGGCTGAGAGTCCCGACCGCAAGCCCCTCAGTGCAGGACAGACCTGGGCATGGTTGCAGCCGCAGGGGGCACGACCTTTGCCATGCCGTCTGCTCCTGCTGCCAGGTCAGTGCCGTACCCGGTGGGTGCCTGCTCGTGGAAAGGACGCATGGGGCACACAAGTGTCCAAACCCGCACCCCGGCCAATCTGTGACCCTCCCACCTCCTTTACCATCCCCTGTGGTGGGGCCCGAGGTCATCAGCACTGACCTCCCGGGCAGGCGTGGGCTGGTGACCGAGGACGTGCCGGCACCCGCAGACTGCGGTGTCCTGGGTGCAGTCTGGGGCCTCCCACGTGGTGGGGGCTGGCGCGCTCCATCCCATCCGTGACCCCGCCCTCACCCCACGGCAGCCACCACCTGGGCCCATTGTCAGGTGCACCCGTGACCCTCCCCCCACTTGCCTTAAGGGGCTATTGACCCGGCCAGTGCCATCTCTGTCCTTAAGGGAAGAGGCGAGCCAGGTGGACGGGGCGGAGGGGGCACGCTGGTTCTGCCCGCCCCGGGTCCGCAGGAGAGACAGTGGGACCCGGACCGCAGTTGGCACGGGCAGAGGGCAGCACAGCTGACTGTCCAGGGCCAGGTGCAGACGCCTGTCCCTCTGCCCGCCTTCATCAGGTGGAGGCGATGCCCAGACTCCTGGTGGCAGCTCAGGAGCAGCGCAGGGGAGGTCCTTGTGAGGATGGCCCCGGAAGGGCCTGGGGCGCAGGAGTCGCACTGCCGGGCCAAGGGTCTCTCGCTGGTCACCCAGCACCGATGGCACACGGTGGCCCTCGAAGAGTCTGACATGCTTTTGAGTGGCACATGAAGCAGGTGGCCTTGGAGCCCCACCGCGCTGCCCTGGTGAGGTTTGGGAGTGACCTCTGAGCGGCCTGAGCTCTGGGGCCACTGGGACAAGCCGGCGGTGCTGGAAGGCATGTGGCAGGGTCCTTGGAGGGGCAATGGAGGGAGCTGGGTGCTTGGGCGTGAGGTGGGGGCCGCGTGAAGGCCCAGCCTGGGCAACGAGGAGTCTGCCATTGGCATGGGGGTGCTCTGGGCTAGAGGTGGGCGTGGACCACCGGGGCTGGTCAGCTACAGGAAGGACGGGGTCACACCCTGCGCACCAGCACCCGGGAAAAGCTCCGTTAGCTGTCCGGCAGGGAGGGTGGCTGTGACCATGGGGTGTCCGGAGGGAGCCTGGACCAAGCTGAGACAGGGAAGGTCAGGGGCCAGGTCATCTGAGGATTTGAGGATAGGGCTGTCCCCCAGTCATTCTGTCGCCCACCCAGGGAGGTCAAGAAGGGGCTGAAGGCTGTTTGTCAGAGTCAAAGCACCCAGCCCAGCATCACGGGCCGCACGGAGCTGCGGAACTCCGGGAGCTGGGTCCCGCGGCCTGGGGTCACCCCGCACTCTGAGCCTGGCCCGCTCCGTCAAGGTTCGGGTGCCCAGGCACGAGTTGGTCGTCACTGCACCCGGCAGTCCAGCCCCGGAACTTGCTTGTTCTTGATGAGACACCCATCTCGGTCAGCTGTCCCCTGGGTGACCGCTGGGGACAGAAGTGGGGGGTGGCTCAGTCAGCCAAGGACGAACTCTGGGGTGCACCCCCTGACCCCGACCCCCCACTGTGATGAGGGGGCTGCCAGCACATGTCCTGTCATCAGGGGGCCCCTGGGCCAGGAGACCCCATCCAGACACCAGGCCTGGGGTGACCTGTCATCGGCTAGAGATGACTTTGCTGGGGAAGGGGACCTGGACTTGACCAGAAAGCTCTGCTGGGGATTAGGAGGAGTGAAGGATGAAGGTCTGAGGGACCCTCTGCAGGCCCTGGGGCATTTCTGGGGGTGCGGGGGAGCAGACTCAGGGCTGGCCTGGAAGTGCTGTGACTCAGCTGGGATCAAGGATGCTCTGAGCCCCCCGCCCCCGCCCCATCCCAGCCTGCACAGTTCCTGCTCTGGTCTCCCCTCAGCAGCCAGGAGGGCTTGCAGGTGGGGCCCTGCACCCTGCTCACACCCCAGAGTCTCCTGGGCTCTCAGGCGGGGTCACCAGCAGCCACACCCGAGACCAGCAAGATTACCTCCACCTTCCACCCAGCCCGAGGTCACAGGAGTCTGGGCCCAAGGACATCCCAAGCTCCTAGACAGGAGGAAGCAGAGCCCCAGTCAGGGTGGTGGACACTCTGAAGAGGAGGCAGTGACACCGCGCAGGGCCAGGCCTGGCCTCCTGCATCCCACCCCCAGTGAGCCCCCCACGTGCCCCCAGCCGAGGCCGGGTTCCTGCACTCACCGCACTGCAGGGCGCACAGCTGCTGGGGGCCCGAGAAGAGCACGTCAGTCCTCCAGCCCTGCAGACACGGGCAGCTCGGTCAGTGTGCTGCCCCTCGGCCTTCTCTCCACCCCACTGAGCCCCCAGGGGGTCGGCCCGGGAGGCTGCCAGGGTGAAGGGGCCCCAGGGCAGCCTTGGGGGGCAGGAGCTCCCCAGCTGCTCACGACAGGAGAAGCTGAGGTGCGGGAGAGAGCGAGTCTGGGCACCTGGATGCAGGTGTTGGGCCCGCAGGCCTCCTCCCCGGGAACGTCCACGAAGACGGGGTCTGCGGTGAGGTTGGCCTGTGGGGGGAGGAGTGGGTCACAGGCAGTGGGGGGCAGACCAGGCTACCCCGCGTCCCTGTCCCTCATGCACACGCGTGGAGCTCGGGCCTCAGACCTCTTTGCACGGTCTGCGGCTGATGGCCTCTAGGGGCAGCCCCTGGCCTGGTGGGGGACAGAGAGAGGACCAACAGGGGTCAGCCTCCCCCATCCCCAGGGTGGTGCCCAACCCCCCTGACTCACTGAGGCTGGAGAGAGGGCGGCGGCCTGGAGTGTTTGGTGGCAGGCAAGGGGCCACATCTTCCCTCTGTGACACAGGCGCACTTGGAAGTGGGCAGGGCTGGGCGAGAAGAAGGTGACCCGGAGGTGGGTCCGCAAGGGTGCTGGCCGGACGGTCATCTTCCAGGCTGCGGGGGGTTGAGGGGTGAGGCCCAGCTCACAGCCCACCCCCACCCCGCCCTCCACTGACCCAGCCCCCTGTCGTCCCACCCCTGTTATTTGTTGTGTCCACACTGCAAATGCCACATCCAGCCTCGCTGGGCCCCAGGGCCGCTCACCTGGGAAGCCTGGCCGTTGGAAAGGGCAGCTCACCGAGAAGCCCCGGCTGGTGGAGAACTGCAGAAGGGCGAGGCACAGGGTAGGGCGAGGTGTGCAGCTGGGGGCTGCTGCAGGGCCCCCTGGGATCCGCCTCCACCCCGGCCCTTAGCTCCACCCACTGTCAGACCAGGACTGGGTCAGAGGGGCTGCTGGGAGGCCCGACAGCAGGCTGAGTAAGGCATGTGGGGTGTGGGGCCCTTCCACCTGCCTCCCAGCCCCCTCTGCAAGCTGTCCTAGTGCGTGTCGCAGGCAGCCCACCTTGCCCACTCACCTTGAGGCAGAGCTGAGGCTGGGTGTCCACCAGTGAGTACTGCACCTGAGGGGGGCGCAGGTCAGGGCCAGGCTGGCCGGGCTGACCCCTACCCCCTCCTGGCGGCCACTCACCCTGCCATGTGCAGACCGGGCTGAGTGCTTCAGCTCCTGGCACTGGGCCCCTGGGTCCGGGCGCCAGCACAGGCTCACGTAGCCTCTCACCGGACAGGCCGGCTCCCAGCTCAGCGCCTGGCTTGCCGGGTGGTAACGGATGGTCTCCCACAGCGCCTCTGTGTCTGCAGGGACCCGCCTCCCACCCGCGGGGGTTCGAGTCAGCTGGGTGCTACCTTGGGGGCCAGTGAGCCCCAGGACCGGGCACCAGCGAGACTCGTGCGCCAGGGACAGGGACTCAGCGGCGGGTCTCGGGTAGGTCTCTGGCCTGGCCGGAGTCCATGCACGTGCGTGTGTGGCGTCATGAGCAGAAGGCAAGGGCCTCTCTTGTACGTTCAGAAGCCCCTTTTGGGAAGACTTGGTTCTTCCAGGGCAGCCAGGCCGCAGCACGTGCTGCGCGCACACACGGCACGCGCACACGGCACGCGCACGTACACGCACGCTTGCAGCGCCCGCTACCCTGAGAGCCAGCGCGGGGGCAGAGGTCCTTCCCCTGGAGCAGGCCGGCCGCCACCTGACTGGATGTTCCCGACCTGCCCGTCTCCCACCCTTCTGTCCTCCCTCTGCCCACCCCTTGGCACCACAGGGTACTTGCCGTTTTCAAAGGGGCAGGTCTGTGTCCGCACTGCATCTAGGGTCGCAGACCAGCTCTGTGGGAGGGGCTAGGGTCAGGCCAGGCCTGTCTGTCCCTTGGTCCCCTCCTGCAGCCGAGGTCATCCCCTCACTCACCTCTAGGCACAGGCAGGGCAGCTCCTGGCTGTAGGGCAGAGAAACCATCCGAGAAACGCTGTTTGCTGTCACCTGCAGTGGAGTAAACCCAGCACTAAGGCGCTGGGGTCCAGCGGGCAGGATGGGGACCAGGCCTGGAGTGGGCGGGCCCAAGAGCAGACAGTGGGGCGTGGCCTCGCATAGTGGGCGTGGTCTTGGAGGGTGGGGCTGTGAGTGGGCCTGGGTGGTGTGGGCCGGGCTTGGGTAGGACAAGGGCTCCGGCCTGGGGGTGTGGGATGGGCAGAGGGCTCACCCGCACTGGTGCGCCTGCATCCTCGCAGGCGATCCACTTGAGGCAGAGGCGTACGTAGTAGTCGGGGCCCCTGGGGGCCTCCGGCACCTGTACCAGAACGACCTTGCGGCTGCGGTCCACCCGGTAGGATAGCTTCCTGGCTGTGGGATGGCGACGGGGGCTACGCTGGGACCAGAGGCGCCAGACACAGGGTTCCGCCTGTCCTGAGAGCCCAGAGGAGGTGACCTGTGCTAGACCCTGGCATTTGGGGGTCTTTCACCTGAGGACCTGTCTTGATTTCCTAAGTGGGGTCGGAAGAAGACCCTGGTGGTAGGGCTGTGGTCCCGGTAACAACCCGAGGATCTGCTCAGGTAGGTTGTGGCCCCACCTGAGGAGAAGGCTCACCAAAGCAGTCCGGCACGTTCCTCCTCACGTCTTCGTCCCCGCAGTCTGCAAATGACAGACACAGTGGTGGACCCAGCCGGCTCTGCCCCAGGGGCCGTCCCTCCAGCTGGGCCTCTGTCCGTGTGGTTTCCAGAAGTCCCTCCTCTCCAGGGAGGCAGTGACCCCAAATTAAGCCAGATGACCTTGCCGGGAGCTGCCCAGCTGGGGCCCTGCCCCCACCCTGGGTGAGTTTCACCCCACAGCAGCCCCTCGAAGCCGGAGGGCAGCTGTGCCCAGGCCGGTCCCCTGGGCTCTCACCTTTCACCCGGTACTGCTGCTCCAGCTGGACCCCACAGAAGTAAGGGACAGTCCTCAGGGTGACGTAGAGGCTCTGGGCCACTCTCACCTCAAAGCAGTTGAAGTGCACCTGGAGCTGGGCAGGGACAGGTGTGAGCCAGGTGGACCTGGGGACTCCATGGCTCCACCCAGCCCAGCTGGAACCCAGGATCTGGGAGGCGGGGAGGAGTGGCAGCCACTCCCTGGGCCTTGGGCGGCGGAGGCCCAGGACAGGCTGCGGCCAGGTGGCCGGGAGAGGACAGCAGACAGGGCAGGGCAGGGGACGGCTGCTGCCCCACAAAGGCTTGGGGCTGGACTCGCAGGTCCGGGTCAGACCCTGGCCTCACCTGCTGCCCCTCCTGCCGCTGGCGAGAGGCCCTGGAGACCCGCACGCTGTGACACTGAGTCTCCTGGGTGTCTGGGCTCATGGAGCAGAGCTCCAGCCCCCGCAGGCTCTCTGGGGAAGGAGGGCCGGGCAGCTCGTCAGACCAGTGGGGCCCCTTCCTGCCCTCCTCTCTGGGACGCGTACCCAGCAGAGTCTGACGTGGGGGTCAGAGGAGCCCCGAGCCCACCACCCCCCTCCTGGGTGCCACCCCTCTCACCGTGCAGCGTGAGGGAGGCGTGCACGTGCAGCAGCAGGGAGCAGCCGCCCTGGGGGGCACACTTCATAGCGGTGGACAGTGTCAGGGCCCCCAGGACTGATGGGGCCATGGACCCGGGGAGTGGCCGGCAGAAGCTGTTCAATATGTTCCCTGGGGAGGGAGAAGGAGGGCGAATGCCACAGGGGTCCTGACACCTGGGGAAGCTTTGTGGTGGGTGAGCCAGTGGGGAGACTGTGGGGCTGCCCTGCTGGGGAGGGTCCTCACGCCCTTCCCAGTGTGGTCAGGGAACCAGTGCCCCAGTAAGGGGTGGCCCACCCCCGGGCCACACCCAGACTGTCTGTCGGCGCCAGGAGTGGGGCCCAGGTCGGCAGAGTAGGCCACACCGAGCTGAGGAAATGGGGCCGACCATCCGGGCAGGCTGCAGTGGCCAGAGTCAGCAGGACAGAGCGGGATAGACGATAGAAGGACACAGACGGACTCTGTAGAACATTCCGGCTGCTGAATCCTCAGCAGAGCATGGGGAGGGGTAGGCCTGTGCGGGCTCTCCCTGAGCCGGAGCACGAACAGCCTTGGGGACCCCAGGGGACAGTGCCCTGCACCACGCAGGGCTGGAGGAGGCCCTGCTCCCAGCCAGGCCAGCCGGTCCCCGGGGACAGTAACTGGGAGCCCCGCCTCCGTGTGGGGCACAGTTGGCCTCGGCCGGCCCTGCTCTGGTCCTGCCCGACCAATAAAAGCTGGACCCCCCAAAGCGTCAAGTTGTTTCCCAGTTACTTAACCGTATTCCAGAAAAGGCTCAAGAGGATCTGTAGGCATAAAAATATATCCTGCACAACCGGCAGGATATATTCAACAGGCTAGACAGGCTAAATTCCAACGGGCTAAAATTCAATAAAAAATTATAGTCCTTGCAAGGAATCATGGAAAACACAACCCAAAATGGGGAGAAAAATCAATTAATCAGAACTGACACATAATAGAATTAGTAGACAAGAACATTAAAACAATTATTATAACTGTACTCCTATACTCACAATGTTAATTACAGACATGGGAGGCATTTTTTAAAAAACCCAAATCCAACTTCTGGAGATGAAAACTACTTCTAAGATGAAAACCACATCAGACAGAATTAACAGCACGTTAGACACTGACCAAAAAAGAAAAGATTGGGGAAGTTGCCATAGCGATAGAAATTCTCCAAAGTAAACAGAAAGAGACGAGGATGATGTGACAAGCACCGATATAATAACAGAAAATGCATCAGTGAGCTGTTTGTGGAATTACAGTTCCAGAAAAAATGGGGGAACCAAAAAAAAAAAAAAACTCAAAGAAATGACTCAAATGGTCCAAACTTGAAAACGCCAACCTCACAGACCCAAGAAGATCGCTGGGCGCTCAGTATAAGAGATGCGAAGAAAATTACAACCAGATACACCACGATCAGTTTGCTCAAAGCCAAGGATAAAGAGACAATTGTGGAAGCCACCAGAGGGGAGGGGACAGACGGGTCCTGCACAGAAGGACAGAGACGAGAACGAGGCAACTTCTTGTCAGAAGCGGTGCAGGTGAGGAAGCCTCTAAAGTAGAGAAAGACGAACCCGCCAGCCCCGGGCCCTACCCCAGGAGCCCTCTTTCGAAATGAAGGGCAAGGAAAGACCCTGTTAGCTTACAAAAGATGGAAGATTCCCTCATTAGCAGACCCAAACTACAAAAGTCTTTTGGGCAGGAAGGAAACTGCTACCAGATGGAAAAATATATCAAAGGAATAAAGAACACCAGAAATGGGAACCACCTGGGTAAATACACAAGTGGTTTTCTTATCACTTAAATCTGTCCAAGACTCAACCGTTTAAATGAGGTAGTAATACTGCCCCGTGGAGTTCGCAGGGGCAGGCGTGGGTCCAGCCGCATGGGTACCGGAGATGGGAATCGACCGCTGCCTGTGAAGTTCCCCGTCATCCCGGGAAGGGAGACGATAGCCAGTTAAAGATGGATGTGTAGACCCCGAAGCAACCACTAAAATCACAAAACAACGGCTTCGCCTAATCGGTCAGCAAGGGAGACACGATGGGGTCACGAATACGTTCAAAGCATTCCGTTAATCCCCACGGAGGCAGAAGCCGCAGCTAAGGAGGAAAGGGTGGAACAAACAAGCAAACAAGGAGAGGATAAATTGAAGCCTGCCCGAATCCGTATTCACATAACAAGTAAATGTTCAAACATCGCCGTTAAAACACAAACATTTTCCAGAGACCTGACCATGGGCTGCCTGTGAGAAATGCCCTTTAAATATAAAGACCCAGATCGGTTAAAAGTAATAGTACGAGAATGAAAAAAGACACGGGTGCTAATACTAAGTTTTAAAAGCTGAAGGGGTTAGTACCAGGAGACACAGGTTTCACAGCAAAGAACATCACCAAGGACCGAGACGGTCACCGTAACTCAGGGACCCCCCCCCCCAAGACATGCCATCCCTGCGCGTCCGTGCCGCAGCGGGGGCGGGGCTTCAAGGCGCACGGACCAGCGCACAGCTGTAGCTGGAGGTTTCGAGACTCCTCTCCACAGCTGGCAGGACCCGTAGACAGACAGACTCAGGAAAAACTGTAGCAGCCTGTGCAAGGCCCCGGGCAACCCGACTCCGCCAACCTTACAGAACACACATCCCAGTGGCTGCAGAATCTGTTTTTCTTTTCATGTTTTTAAAGCTATTTTTAACAAGATTTGATTTACGTTTTTTTTTTTTGAGAGAGAGAGAGAGAGAAACAGCAATGTGTGGTTGACTCTCATACGACCCCTACTGGGGACCTGGCCCACTACCCAGGCATGTGCCCTGACTGAGATTCGAACCTGCGACCCTTTGGTTCACAGGCTGGCACTCAACCCACTGATCCACACCACCACTGGGGTGGCTTCTGCTTTTTGAGGCACACGGAACACTTTTCAAGATGAACCACATTCTGGCCCATTAAACAGTCTCAATAAATTTAAGAGAATTCAGATCCCGCAAACTGTCTTCTCTGACAAAACTGTAATCAAATTAGGCATTAATGAAATATTTCTGGAAAATCTCCAAATATTTAGAAACTAACCAACACACTTCTAAACCCCCATAGGCCAAAGAAAAACACAACAACAAAAACCACAGACTACTTCGGACCGAGTGAAATGCGAAGGGAACATATAAAAAGGTCGGATGTTGCCGAAGCAGTCGGTCCTCAGGGGACATTTGCAGCCTAAACTCCCGGCCCAGAAGCAAAAGGCCCGGCCCGGCTGGGTGGCCCAGTTGGCCAGGGCCTCGTCCCAGAGAACCAACCTGGCAGTGGGATCCCTGGTCAGGGCACACACCAGAATCAAACAATGACTGCATAAATAAATGGAAAAACAAATTGAGGTTTCTTTCTCTCTAAAATCGATAAATAAAAAAAATTATAAAAGAAAGATTCAAATTAGTGACCTCAGCTTTCACCATAAGGCGTCAGAGAAAGAAGAGCAAACATACCACACCTTAAACCAATACTGTGGCGTAAAAGTCTATTGTATTGAAAACTACAGGTTGGGGGTGGGGGGGGAGAAACCTGAGACGAGCGGAAGGAAGGGAATGAAAAAGGTCCCAGTGGCAACCAGTGAAGAAGGGACAGAAAAGCCAGGGAGAAGAGCCAGTGAGAGCATTTGTGAGTTCTCTGCAGATTCTTCCAGAAAATCGAAGGTGAGGGAGCAGGAACTCGATGAGTCCCAGGGTAACTGTGCCGAGAGACAAGAATACAGGCTGCGTGACCCCATTCGCCTCCGTGGGTGGGCGGGGGAGGGGAGGGTGGCAGGGCCCGGGGAGCCCCCGGGGGGTGGGGGTGGAAAAATCCAGCCTCCCGCCCCGGGCGGAGTCTCGCAGGTGTGCACACACAGGTCGTCCTGCGCAGACCCAGTGTTTGGCATGCCCTGCGTCAGCCCTGTGTCAACAAGGCTGCAAAGGCCACTTCCTGCTCCCTGACTGTGCTGGGGAAGGAGGCGGGGCCTCCGAACCGCCCCCAGCGGCGGCAGCCCCTTGGCGGGGCTTCTCCCAACTCAGGTCAACACGGCCAGAAATGGGGGAAATAGAAACACTGAACAACAAAGCCCCCGAAGCCTTCGATACCCAGGGCGCGACTGTCTTTGGATCCCTGAGGGTCTCGTCACGGGTGTGCCCTCGGTTCCTCGGTGGCGGAGGGAGAGATGGGGACGGCCCGGGACCCAGGCTCCCTCTGCCTCTCCCCACCAGACCTTTGGCGACTTAAGGACAGTAAAGCCAACGTATATGTCTTTTGTTATCCCCACTTGCGGGCAGTTCTCACCCGTGTCAGCGACAAACCCTCCTCCAGCTCAGGAGGTTCTAAATTGAACAGTCACCTGCACCCGGCGTGGCCCGCCGCTGGCTCCGACCTAAGGGAACTAATGTCTGGTATCTGGTGGGCTCTTCGGAGCCTTCTAGAAGGACACCAAGGACAGTGGCCAGATCGTAGGAGAGTCCCCCTGAAGGAGGCAGCTGAGCCCCTGGCTGGCCACAGGCTTTGTGGTAAAGCCCGGGGGGGGCCGCCAGGTCACGTGGGTGGGGGAGGGCGGTGGGGAGGACTCTGTGCCCAAGGCCGATGCCTCCTCGGGCCGGAGGGCCATCCCTGGGCTTGGTGGGCAGCGTCCTACGTGGGGAGTGTCCTGTCGAGTCCCCTTCCCATGCTGGTCGCCTGCTGCGTGTGTGGGAACTCCCTCATCTGCAGGAAAGGAGAAGTGTGTGTCTTCTGACCTTTTCTGGGGGGGAAAACCGAACCTATCCCAGCCAACCAAGAAAACAATCCAAACCCAAATGCATTTTTTGAAAAAAGTAGACCAGTGGGGGAGAAAGGCCCGGGTGAGCCTGGAGGTGATGGCACCTGTGAAGCTAAGTCCAACGGAGGCAAAGTTGCTGTTTTAGGACAGAAGGCATGGGAAGGGCAGGCTCTGCCCCGCAGTGAGCTGGCAAAGCGGGGAGGGCGCACGCGGCGGCGAGAGACACTGTGCCGTGGAAAGGGCTGTGAGCCCAGACTCCGTGGTGCAGTCGGGAGCCCACGTGCCCGGCCTCAGCTGGAGGCTGAGAAAGGGACGCCTGACCCCGCATTTTCAAAGGAGAGACGGGCTCAGAGGGGAGGTGGGTCGGGAGGGCCCCGAGCCGGGCTGCCAGACCCCCTGGGGAAGGCCGATGGAACTGAGGGAGGAGGAGGAGGAGGAAGACGGCCGGCCGCTGAGCGCTTGAAAAACCCAGGCTGGGGTTTCATTCCCCACGGGCTGGCAGAGCTGGAGGAAAACATAAGAAAACCTAAAAACTGTGAGAGCTGGGAAAAGACTCAGGGTCATCAGGCCAACAGCTGAGAGAGGCCGGAGGGGTGGACACGGGAAGCAGGGTCCTGGGACCACACGAGGCAGCGCTGGGCCGAGGGCTTCCTGGAGAGCAGGGGGCCCTCCGGGTCAGGCGCTGGGGGCCCGCCAGCCTCGGTGCCCCTCCAGGAAGACCCGAGAGACGTCCGTCCGCAGCGGAATGAGAAACGGGCCTGGCCGCTGCACGCTCCTCCTGGGAACCACTCGGGAGCAAAGGTGCGCCTCGTCCGGGGAGCCTCCTGCCCCCCAGCCTCGGGGACCCCGAGAGTGGTTCCTCAAGGGCATTCGTTGAGCGGACGGGAGACAAGAGGGGGACCCAGCAGGGCCACGGAGCCCTCCGGCGCCGCAGTGACAGGCCCGAGCTACAGCCGGTCACGGGGCTGGAGGAGCCCCCGCGGGTCTCGCAGCGCGTCTGGCGATTAGGATACGGTCACCGTCTGCATTCGCGGTCCCTTTTTTCCAAGCGTAAAACGTTGCTGTTGAAAAGTCCAACACAAATATAACTTTCTTTCCACTTTTAACTGTGTGCTTCTCTGCCTAGATGCCCCGAAGACCCTTTTCTCTGTGAAAGCCAGTGATTTCACCGGACCGAGTTTGATGCGGGGCGTCCAGGGAGCGCGGGTCGCCCCGACGTCCCGCACTGCGGACAGCGCCTCCCAGAGTTCGCGCTGCGTCGTCGGCTTCCTCGGGGACGTCAGCTGTTCCCTCGCGTCTTTCTTTGCCCGTCTGCAAACCTGACCCTTTTTCACGTGGCGTTTTCATCTTTATTTCTGATGCTGCACCTTGTCCCCTCATTTTTAAGCGTTTCCGACTTTTGTTCATATGGTCTTGAATGCCCGGCACCGTTTTCTTGAGTACGCTAAGCCATTTGGAGGTAAAATGTTACTTTGGGGGGTTTGTTGGTTTTTTAGCCTTGCGGGTGCCTTCCACTGCGGAGGTCCCTCTGCTCCTGCCCCCTTCGTCCCTGGTGTCGCTCCTGGGGAACCGGTCCCTGCCTCTGATCCGTGGCTCGTGTTGGGCTGGCCAAAAGTTATGGGTTTTTTTCCTGTATGATAAAAGGCGTATTTTCATTTTTCACTGATAACTTTACTGATTTGGCTATTCTGAGTGTGTCGGCTGTCTCCCGTGTGGTAGGACGTTGACTGTTCTCAGCTACTGCCTCGATTTGATCGCTGTCAACTTCAACGGTGAGAAATCTCCAGCACGAAACTTCACACACCACTTTTGGCACATTTAATCACTCTTGGCACCTTCTCCACGCAAATCCTTTTGTGCGTTTCAGTTGGTTTTCTACCTCTCTTAAAACGATAAAGCGTAACATGCCAAAAATGTTGCATGTTTTCTTCTATCTTCAATTAAAATAGTTACACAAAAATTCACTAATTTTAGTGTTTTTTTAAACCCACGCTGATAGGACAGCTGTCACAATGCAACGTAACAAAATTGTTTCAAAGGAAGCTGAAAGACAACTAAGCGCTACTAGAGCCAGTGTTCGGAGAAAACCGGATGAGCTTTGTGGCCAGCCCACTGTGCGTGTGTGTGTGTGTGTGTGTGTGTGTGTGTGTGTGTGTACACACACGCAGTTTCCCTGAGCAGTGGCGAGTTCCCGCTGCTTTGCCGCCTTCACAGAGCGCCCTCTTCTGTTCAGTGTTTGCAAACAGGGTGGATTCCATTCTCGGTTTCTAGCTCCTTCCCGGGTCAGGGTCCATCTCACCCTCTATTTCTGTCCCCTCTGTCGTCATGCCGCTTGGCCTTGGCACCACTCCAGGCTCTTCTGTCGGGGTCTCAAGACGGGCTCCCGGGCTGGGAATGGGGTGATCCCTCCGGCCACAGGGTGGGGTCTCCCCCAGCTTGTCTGTCTGGGTCCCCCGCACTCTGCTCCCTGCAGCACCTGCCTCACACTGGGACTGGGAGTGAGCCCCTTGCTTCACTGTCCCGTGGACTGTTGGCATCTGGGGACGCAGGGACGCCAGGCCGCACGGCCACCAGCCTGTCCTGGACAAGGTAGCCAGGAGCGGAGAGCCAGGAAGCGGCCCAGGTGGAAGTCGTGTGGCCTGGCTGGGTCCGCCGCTCAGCAGTCCCGCGTCCAGAGGAGTCTGATGGGCTGAGGGCCCGTGAGTGCTCGGGGTCCGCATGGGTTCCGAGTGTGACTGAGGCGGGCAGAGTGCCACAAACACAGGGCAGAACAATGGTTGAAGGGAAGGAGGTGGGAGGGAGAAAAGAACGTTGAATTCGAAGGATGGGCAAAGAACAGGGGAGAAGAAAACTTGACCGATAGACGAGAGGGCTGCCGGGCATCCCCCAGGCCAGGGCGCGGAAGAAGGACCAGACTCAGGAAAACAAGGGGCCAAAGGCAGGTGACCCAACAGCAGAGGACACGCTGACCGACTGGGGACGTGTTGGGGACCTGTCAGCCCGATTTCAGAGCCAATAATGGCCAGGAAAGGGCCTGGTGGTGGCCGTGCCTGGGGACAGAGGACCGACTGGAAGTTCCCCGCCGGCTGCTCCAACCCAATGCAGCTCCCCTGGAAAGCGGGGCGGGGCCCCTGAGCCTCTGGCCCGCTGCTCACAGGCCCAGGGCCCAGAGCTCGGCTGGATGGGGGTGCCCCTCCCCAGGGGCCACTTGTCAACCTGTGTCACAACCTTCTTAACCTTGGAGGGGCTCTTGAGGTCATGGTATCTCTTCAGGTGAAGAAGCTAATTCAACTTCAGCCATCTATTTTTAATCTCTATGGGCTGTATTGGGGTGACAAGGGTTAATACAAGCACATAGGTTTGGGGGTATGATTCTGTCATGCACCACCTGTGGAATAAACACATTCTTATGTGTTTATTCCACATAAGAATGAAATCATGTGGTGCTTGTTTGTCTTTCTCTGACTGGCTTATTTCACTCAGCACAATAATATTCTCCGGGTCCATCCATGTTGTCGCAGTAGGTAAAAGTTCCTTCCTTTTTTGCAGCCGAGTAGTATTCCATTATGTAAATGTCCCGCAGGTGTTTGACCCACTCACCTACTGGTGGGCCCTGGGCTGCTCCCACAGCTCAGCAGTTGTAAATAACGCTGCAGTGAACACAGGGCGCTTGTGTTCTTCTGAAGCAGGGTTGTGGGTCCCTTTGGATGTATTCCCAGAAGTGGGATCGCTGGGGGAAAAGGCAGGTCCGTCTTTAATTCTTTGAGGAAGCTCCACACTGCTGTCCGCAGTGGCCGCCCCAGTCTGCATCCCTTCCCACCCACAGTGCACGAGGGTTCGCCTTTCCCCACATCCTCACCGCACTTGTTTGCTGATTTACTGATGACGGCCATTCTGACCGGTGTGAGGTGACGTCTCGTTGTGGTTCGCATTTGCATCTCTCTGCTGAGCAAGGCCATTGGGCACTTTTTATGTGTCTATTGGCTGTCTGTCTGTCCTGTTGCAGAAGTCTATTCAGTTCCTTTTGCCCATTTTTTAAATTGAATTGTTTTTTTTTTTTTGCTGTTGAGTTTCCTAAGTTCTTTATAAATTTTAAATCTTAACCCCTTATCAGATGAATCGTTGTACGTTCTCCCATTCCGTGGGCTGTCTTTTCACTTTGTTCATGGTTTCCTTGGCTGTGCAAAAACTGTTTACTTTGGTGCAGTCCCGTTGGTTTATTTTTCTTTGGTTTTCCTTGCCTGGGGCAACGCATCAGAAAAGATATTGCAACGAGAAATGTCTGAGACTTTACTGCCTATTTTCCTCTAAGATTTTTATGGTTTTGAGTCCTATGTTTAAGTCTTTAACCCTTTGTGAGTTTATTCTTGTGTATGGTGTAACATAGCTGTCTAATTTCATTTTTCTGCATGTATCCAGTTTTCCCAACACCGTTTATTGAATAGACTGTCTCTAGTCTGTTGTACGTTTTTGCCTCCTCCGTCAAATATTAACTGTCTACAAAGGCGTGGATGCTTTTCTGGGCTCTCGATTCTGTTCCGCTGACCTCTGCGTCTGTTACTCCAGCCCTGTAAGCACAGTTTGATTATCAGGTGGCGGATTCCTCCAACTTTGTTTATTTCACGATTGCTATGGCCTTTTGTGCTTCCATATAAATTTTTGAAATATTTGTTCTAGTTCTGCGAAATACGACGTTGGAATCTAATTGGAATTGCATTGAATCTGTAGCTTGTTTAGGGTGGTACGGACATTTTAATGGTGTTAACCCTTCCTGTCCATGAACGTGGTATGTGCTTCCACTCACTTGTATCTTCTTCGGTTTTTTCTTCGGTGTCTGACAGCTTTGTGAGGGCAGCTCTTTTACATCCTCAGTTAAATTCAGCCCTAGATGTTTCACTTTCTTGATACAATTGTGAGTGGGGTGGTTTTCTTAGTTCCTCTTTCCGACGGTTCATTACTGGCACATAAAAATGTGACCGATGTCTGAGTATTGATCTCGCATCCGCTGCGTCACGGAATTCGCGTGCCCGTCCCAGCGGTCTTCCGGCGGACTCACGCTCGCTCAGCACAGCACCGGAGGTCCCGGCGCGGCACTCAGACAAGAGGGAGCGGAAGCCGTGCAGACGGAAGAGGTGACACTGCCGAGGTGGGCAGGTGACACCACCCTGCACACAGGGATCACACTGTCCATCTCTATAGTTTATTGTTTCCTGTTAAATTCCAGGACAATTAAAGAAAGTGCTTATTTCAAATGGCATAAAGTAATTTTATTTTTATAAAATATTCTTATCTGCTCTCCTGTTATATTTGCCTACAAAAATGTCTAAACAATGTTTCCCTAATGTAAATGGTATTATTTTTCCACGCAGGGGCTTTGGAGTGGGATTTATTTTAACTTCCCCCTACATGTTCCACGTCATATATGTTCCTTTTAGTAAACATGCGCCGTGTCTGCCAAGACAGCACAGCTATTTTAAGTGGGCTGCCGTCTCCCCCCGGAGACGGAGAGGAGGAAGTGTGGTTTCCACGGGACGAGGCCAGCAGACGCAGGCGGATGTGAAGCAGCGTGGCACGCGCCACCTCCCACCCGGCGGCCCCCCCACGATGCAGGCTGGGGGCCGGGAGGAGGCCCCGGCTGTGGGCAGGCCTGCCGCCCCCCCAGGACGGCTCGTCCCCTCCCCCCACAATGCACTCACAGTTGCCGCGGCTCCTGCAGGTGAAGCCCTGCAGACAAAACAGAGGGGCGAAGGGTCAGCCCTACCTTCCGCCGAGCTAAGCCGGTGTGTCCCTCGGCCCGAGCTCCGCTGGGGGCGTGGGGTGTCTCAGCCCTGGTTCCTTGTCCTCTATATTTGGGGACACTGGCCCGTGAAAGCCCAGCCCAACGCCCACAGGGTCACTCAGTAAACGGTGTGATGCCACCTGCGACCTCCAGGCCCCGCTGTCCCAGGCTCCGGGCCCAGGCAGCAGGGCAGGTGTGGTCAGAAGGTGCGGTGACAGCAGTGGTGGCCTCTGCCCTTCCTTGGGGGGCTGAGCCTCTGGGGACCCCAGGCGTCTGGGCAGCTCAGGGTGGAGGCCCCGTTGCTGGTGGCAGAGGAGGAAGGGCGGGGTCTGCTTCGGCTCCTTGGGTCTGGGGAGCGGGGTCCCTGCTGGTCCCCCCCACCGTGTCCCCTTCTAAACAGCTCTGGCTCCGGGAGAGCGTTAGTTACCGGGGCGTCTCCCCGGCTGTTGATTCCCACCCACAGCCACCGTCCTGTTCTCCGACCCACACGACGTCTCCCTGGGGACAGGCTGCGTGTCCCTCCGTCTCCTGCTGCAGTCGGAGGACCACAGACCGGACCCGCCGCCTTGGTCCCGTGGCCGCTCCCACAGGCCATGGGCAGAGCCGGTCCCCGGGTGGGAGCCTACCCGGCTGCCCCCTTCACAATGTGACTGAGCAGGGCCCGGGAGGGCAGGTGGCTGCGGCCTGGCAGCTGACTTTAGTGCCCTTGGGGGCACAGGACGAGGGACCAGCTTGGGCAAAATTGAGGCCAGAGAGCACCTGTGGGCTGTGCTGCCCGGAAGCCCTGGCATCTGGGGGAGGGGGAGAGGGTGGGCCCCGAGCCCTGGGCCCTGACGGGCGGGGCGGGAATGCAGAACTCGCTGTTTCCGTTGGGCTTCCCGGGGCTTCCCGGCCCACGAAGGGGAGGGGCCCGTCTGTGTGGGGGACCCCTGGGGCCCAGTCTCTGAGGCGGGGCCTGGGGTCCCTCCAGCTGGAGGGAGAGGGGACCCAGCACCCTGGTCTTGGCTGCAGGATGGCACCAGTGGAGCCGGGGGGCAGGCAGGCCCCTGGTGGCCCCTTGCAGCCCAAGGCCCCTGCCCTCCCTGCTCACCCTATAGGCACCCGTCCCTGACGTCTGTCCTTGCCCCCGGCCCTGACTGCCAGGTCTGGAGGAGGACCTGTGTTCGCCGAAGGGGGGCTGGGCCCAGAACGGCTGTCCCGCGACCAGGCTGGACCGAGGCCTCCGCTGCCCCTCCTCTAGCTTCTGTCCCTGCATCGTGTCCCCCTCAGTGGCAAGCTGCCTGCCCAGCGTCCGGCACCCTTCTGCCCCTCGGCCCACCAGCTCAGCCCAGTGACCAGGCCACCTGTGGACAGGGAGCCCCTCGCCTCCTCCCAGTGGCCTCCCATCCCCCTCTGGCCCCCCTTTTCTTCTAGGATTCATCCTCCTCCTCACAGCCTGGGGTGGGGGGGCTTCAATGCAGTCTGAGCAGCAGCCCCTTCCCCGAGTGGGGTGGCCTTGCCCCGACCTCCATCCGGAGGCCCGTCCTCGTTGGGTGGGTCTCAGACCCCACGTCTCCAAACCCAGGTTTGCCCCTCCCTGAGCGCTGGCCAGCCCCACCTCCGGACGGCTCCTCCATCAGCCCCGAGGCTCCAGGCCACCCGGCACTTTCCCCGCCCTCCTGCCGCCGCCCCTTCCCCCGGGGAGCCCCTCCTCTGGCCCCAGGGTCGCTGCACCCCAGCCCTGAGCCTGGCCCCCAGCCTCTGCAGCCCTGCCTGACCCTCGACCTGTGCTTGCCTTGCCCTTGCTCAGCCTCCGTGAGCCCATTTCTCACTGAGGTCCTGGGCCCTCTGCTGGACACGCTCCCAGGCCCCTCAGACCTGCCTTCCTCCTGTAGGGGACCCGGTTTCCCAGGGGTCCCAGCCACCGCTGAGAGGCACTCGGGAGCCCCCCCCCCAGCCCGTCTGCCCTGGGCTCTCTGCCTCCTTGGCCATCGCCACCCCTCGGTCGAGGTTTGCTGTGCATTTTTCCAACTGGAACACCCGTCCCCGAGGGCAGGGCAGCGGCTGGCTCCCCGAGGTCCACACCTGAGCGGCACAAACGGCAGGAGCTTGGTCAGGACCGTGACCCCCGCCGCCGGCCGTGTCTGCTGTGCCGCAGGCGGCCTGGCGTTGCGAGCGCTCCCTGGGACGCCTCACAGCAGGTGCTGGCGAGACCCTCCCTTGGGTGAGGCCGAGTCACCTGCTTGGCCCCAAAAAGCCCCAGGACGCCACCACTTCTGACCCGTGTCCTTGCCTGGCGGGCCTTCCCGCACCAGGATGAACGTGTTACCAGAGCACGTCCTCACCGGTGTCCACACGGGCCCGACCCCTCCGGAGCCAGGGCCCTGGGCGAGGCGGCGGCGAGGCTCCGGGCCGCCTGACCCGTCCCCTCAGAGGTGGGTCACAGGGTGCGGCAGCCAACGCCTCCCAGAGCGGTGCCTCAGGGGCAGGCCGGGCACCTCGCAGGGATGCGAGGCCTCCAGCCCCCCTGGGGCTCCCGCACCCCCACCTGCCACTCTTAGTTGTGTGCTCACGGTGCTGGGCCAGCACCCGCCTGTGCAGGCACTGGGGCCCCATCAGGAGGGGCAGGGGCTCACCTGGGAGCAGGAGAGGCCACACTCTGCGATGCGGGGGACGGCCAGGCTCTGGTGGGCGCTCCAGGTCAGGGACAGGAGAGCCACAGCCCACCCGGCCAGCATGGCAGCGGTGACCCCGCGCACGCAGGGGCAGGGAGCCTGCAGGGCCCTCCTTGGCAGCTGCCGCCGCCTCCCCAGACGCCTGGCAGCAAACAGGAGCCTCCTTCCCCAGTGGCTCCCGGTGGAATGGAGCCCAAGTGGGCCGGCCGGAACCACAGCCCCACGGCTTCCCGCCTGTCCCAGCTCGCGCTGATGGCCTGCGGACTCTGGCCAGACGCCCGTGGGCTTTCTCAGCTGCCAGACACTCCTGAACCTTGAGTCACCGAGGCCCCAGGTAACTGGGGTCTCCACACGGCTGGAGGCTGGAGCAGGGCTCCCTGCAGGGCTGAGGGACCAGGAAGCTGGCCCCACGCCCCCATTTCTCGGGCACCCCTGCTGATGGCAGGGGACGGGAGTGGCCAACCCCGGTGGGCAGCTCTGCGGCGTGAGCAGCGCGGGGCACCTGCTCCCCACGTGCCTCCTCCGGCCCCCGGTCCCATGGGACAGTGCTCTTCTGGACTGGCACCTGAGACTGTACCCCAAATCTCGGGTGCCCCCATCTGTCTCCTCTGCACGCCTCTGCCGAGCCCTTTGGCTGCTGTCCTTTGCCCCAGAGGACAGGGCCCCGTGGCCTGCGATGCCTGGGCCCGGCTTCTGCTCGGGAACCTTCCTGGGGCTCCAGAGAAGTTCCCAGACAGACGCTCACAGCACCTTGGGAAGCAGAGACCCCAGACGTGCTCTGGAGCCCTAGTCTCCTCCTCCCCCCGGCAGGCACTGTCCCATGAGTGGGGGGACGTGTGAAGGGGTGTGGAGCTGGGGCACCCCCAGGGGTGCTGGGCCCCGGGAAGCTGGGGACCTGCCTGGAGCCCTAGTGGGGCCGCCCACAGGTGGCGGGGAGCAGACCCAGAGTGGCACCATCCCCGGGCCGGGCACCCAGCAGGCGGGTCCCTGGGGTGGCCCTCAGTGCAGATGGAGCACTTCATGGAGTGTCCCCCGCAGGGGACGGGGCCTGTGGCAGATGACACCCAGGGCCACGGTCTGCACCCTGATGCCTCAGCCACCACCCAGCCTTCCTCCCCCTGACCAGTGTCCCTAAACCCCGCAGCTGCCTGGTCTGCGGCCCCTGCGTGTTCACCTGTGGTCGTGGTGTGGGGGTGGGGCGATGGGGGCTCCATGTGGGTGGTGCGGTCACTGCTACACTGGGTGACACTGGGTGACTACTGGGCACCTTCTCCCCCGAGTGAGGCTGCCCGGGGGCCCGAGAGGCACCCCAGTGGGCCTGCTCCGTGGCCACCCTGCCAGGCGACTTGCCCACTCCTGGAATGTGGCATCACGGAACCAAGGGGTGACCAGCAGGGGCCTGGGGGACCAACAGCATGGCTTTCAGGGGGCAAAGCCTGGCGGGGACCCTGACTTGTCTCTGAGGCCTGGGGGCTCCAGGCCCTCCCAATGTCCACAAAGAACTGTCCCCGACACCCCTCAGAAACTCCCATCCTGTGTAGGCTCGGGGGGCTGAACAGCCCACCCTGAGCCCGGGCAGTCTGCAGGGGCTCCCCCGCCAGGTCTCCCTAGCCTGCACCGCCTGTGACAGCTGAGGACACAGAAGCCGGCTGCAGTGGCATCTGAGGGTGAGCCCCTTGCTCAGCGCCAGGTTGGAAGGAGACGTAGGGGCACGAAGAGCCTGGACCAGCAGAGCAAGACTTTTGTTGAACAGAAGAGTGAGCAGAACTGGCTGGCGTGGCTCAGTGGATTGAGTGCCTGCCTGAGAACCAAAGGGTCACCAGTTCGATTCCCAGTCAGGGCACGTGCCTGGGCTGTGGGCCAGGTCCCCAGTGCAGGTGCATGAGAAGCAACCACACACGGATGTTTCCCCCCCCCTTCTCCATGTCTCTAAAGTAAACCAAGTGTGGGGCGCAGGTTGTGGGTGCAGGCAGTGGGCTGGGTAGCGACTCCATAAGAAACGGCACGGTTAGGACGGCAGGATTTCGCTAAAATAGCTCTGTATACAAGCTTCCTCATCTGTGTGTAGGTTTCCAAAGAGACGAGCCGCGGCTGGAGGCTGCAGGTCCTGGGTCCCGAGGTCCACGGGCAGCGAGGAGGCGGCACCTGGCAGTGGTGCAGGAGCAGCCTCGCCGGCGGGGCTGGACGGACAGCAGCAGCCCGGGCACACTAGACGCGGCGCGGGTGGGCCCCTCCGCAGCCCTTGGGGAGACAGAGAGGCCCTGAGCCCTCGCCCACCTGCCCAGACCCCACGCCCTGACGCCCAGCACCGGCCCCAGACTCTGCCGCTCGGTCCTTGAGGCCACGCCCACCACCCCAGTCCTGCCAGGACACCTGCCTCCCACCCACCCGCCTCCAGGGCCACTCTCATCCCCTGCAAGGACCTGGCTGAAGTCCAGTCCCCGCTGGCTCCCAAGCCCTCCGAGCCTCGCAATGACCCCGGCCCTCGGAAAACCCAGCCTCCACTCAAGTCAAGGGGAGGGTCCCAGGGGCCTCAGGTCTCTGGGGTGAAGGCGGTGGGTTTGAGGACGTCCTCCTTGCCCTGCCCCTCTGTCCTCCTGCCCAAGGCAGTGGACAGTCCCAACCAGGTGGGGCAGGGGGCTGGGGCAGCAGGGAGGCAGACGGGGTCACCACCGTGAACCACCCGCCACAGCCGGCCCAGGTGCCTCTCCCTCAGGAGCAGGGCCCCGGGGCTGTCCCTCAGCGTGTGTTCAGGAGGCCAGGGCAGAGGACCCTCCCACTGGTGCCCAAAAAGGGGCCTCTTTCTCCAGCTCTTCCTTCGGCCCTGGACCCCCCGGCCCTCCTCAAGACTGGACATGCCCAGGAAGACCCTGCTCCTTCCGCCCGGTGTGGCCCAGCCCAGAGCGTCAGGGCCAGGGGCTCAGCGCAGGCTGATGGTCCCACTGGTGGTTGGGGGGCCCGGCAGCTGGGGCCACCACCCACCCTGTGGCCGGCTGAGCTCTGTGCCGGCCTGTCCAGGACCTGGCTGGGTGAGGGCTGTGGGCGGCAGCGGTGCAGATGGGCAGCGTGGCAGAGGCTGTGACGGGCTCCTGTGAGGCCCCCACCCCCACTCCTTGAAGGCAGATGAGCTGCTGTTTCTCGAGGGGGTTCACACAGCCCCTCAGACACCAGGGCAGGTGAGGCCAGCAGACAGCTGGGGCCTGGGACACTCTGAGGAACCCCGGGGCATTGGCCCTGCGACCACGGGCTGCCCTGGCTCCTCCTCCCCAGGTCTCTGGCCCCCCTGAGCGCTGGCCTTGATCCCCCTCCCTTCAGGCCGCTCAAGGCCCCATGGGGGATAGGGAGGGTGGGGAGAACGGGAACCCAGGCAGGGTGCCTCGGGGGCACAGCAGGCGGGCGGGACACCGCACCTGGCAGGCTACTCTTTCCGCAGGCAGGGCTGAGTCACTCCTCCCGGTGGTGCCTATGCAAAGCAGCCCACTGCTTCCTGGAGCCCGGAGCACACGCTGAGCCCCAACAGGGAAGCGGGAAGCGGCCCTCCCAGCCAGGCCCCCGGGACACCCTGGGCCTGCAGGCGCACGGAGGCTTGCAGGCAGCTGGCTGGGGCTGGGGCCGGGCGCAGGGTGGGAGGCCGAGTTTGGGGGTGAGCAGGCCCAGCAGCCTGGGGAGCAGCTCTTTGCCCACCAGTGCACCCCAGGGCTGCACAGGATCCCCCATGGGGTTGGGGAGGTCAAGGCCAGGCCGGCTCCCTGCAAAGAACGGGACTGGGCTGGACATGCTTCCGCGTGTGAGTGGAGCAGCGCCTGCCAGTGGCCAGCCCACGGGTGCCCGAGGGGTGTGGGCAGCGGCCAGAGCCCCTGGCCAGTAGGGGCTCCCTGAGGGGGCGGCACCAGGGGGCACAGTGTGCCCAGGAACCGGTGCCCCTCCACGCAGACCGATCCCTCTGGGGAAAACCGCCAAACCAGGGGCATAAAATATGAAAAGCAACACAGCACCAGCAAAGGTGCAAGGAATGGCCTGTCTCCGTGGTGGGGACGCCCCGGGAGCTCCCTCCTGAGTCTGCCAGCCAGGGGGGCCGGGGCACTCGCAGGCCCGGGCGGCATGTGGGGGCAGGAGACCCCCACCAGGAGTGAGACACGTCCGCCCTCCCCCCGTGCAGCAGTAACCCTGAAGGGCCACACCCGGGCCTGCTGGGAGCGGGAGGGACCCCAGTCAGAGCAAAGCTGGGAATCCCCAGAGCACACAGCCCAAGATTCGCACAACAGATTCCTATCTCAGGGCTGGGGGCGGGGGGGGGGGCGGCGATGTGTCTGCTTTGGATGTAAATGACACGGAGCACCTTCCTCCAGGCCCCGAGGGACCTGGACCTGCATCTGGAAGGCGTGTGAAGAATCCCACAAAATTCACCGCTTACAGGAAGAGGAGCCGTTTCTGAGAAAACGGGAGCGTACCCGGGCAGACCTGGCCCTTGAGCAGGGCTGAGGCGGCCGCGGCCCTTAACCCCCAGGCGCAGGCCGGGCCCTGCACACGCCCCGATTCCGTCTGTCCCAGATCACAGGCCAGGGGGCGAAAGAGCAAGGAGGGCCGGACCAGACAGCAGAACTGTCCAGGAAAACTTCCAACATAGCGGAACTGCCATAACCAAGATGAAAAGTTCAGCACGGGGGACTGGTGTCCCGGAGCCTGGTGCAGAGGCGGCCCGGGACCAGCAGTGGGAGAGGCGCCCGCCCCGCTGCCTCCCAAAGCCAAGCGGGTGGGGGGGAGGGGGCGAGGCGGAGGCTGCCGGGAAGGAGGGAATGACTGACGTTTCTCCTCCCTGACTGGCGGCTCCCCGTGGGAGGTAAAGGACTCCGCAGGCCCGCAGGCAGGAAGGACAGACGGCCAGAGGGGCAGCGGCCAGACTGGGGCAGGTGAGCCCAGGGGCTAAGACGAATGGCCTCAACCCTCAACCCCACTCCTCCTCGGAGAATCGGTCCCTTCCAAAAACAAGCACGAAAAGGACACTTGTCCACCAAAAACTCATCTGGGTGCCGCACCACCAGGCCCCTCCCCAGGCTACATCCTCAAGAACACGTTTTCAGCTGGAGGCCAGCGTGGGCCACACCGAGTGGGGGCGGGCAGGGCTGCCAAAACACGACGCAGACAGACAGACAGACAGTCAGCCAGGCACGGCCCAGAAAACGAACAGCACGGCGCTGTGATAACGGTGCCGCCCAGGGGGGAAAGCACGGTGACCCGTGCAGGGTCCGCAGAACACCCACAAGGGGAACAGCAAGTCTGACCCCCACCCCGCACGCTGGGGCAGTTTCCCCGCGGGGGGGGGGGGCACACTGAGAAGAAAGAACAGAAGGGACTGCTTTTCATGACCGAGGCAGAGGTTTCTCCAACAGGAAACAAAGTGCGAGTCCTACAAAGAAAAATTGATGTAGAAAACAGGTCCAGTGAGTAATTCTCGGGCGTCAAAACACTGGAGGGAGAACCGAGGCAGAGGCCGACCGCAGGGTGAGACACTTTCGACCGAGGCACCCGCCCAAGGACGGAGCCCAGAGATGCCAAGTCCACGGGACAGGCCACGGAGACATTTGGCCAAACATGAAAACAGTGCTTTGCAAGAGCACGAGTCACAAAGTACCCAGCTGTGGGCTGTGAAAAAGAGAGACATTTACTGAAGATACAAGATACAAGACACACTGTACACAGGACAGCGACGCCGCAGTCCCCCTCAGAGTAGGCACCTGGGGACTCACACAGGTCTGCCTGTCGCCATCAGCTGCTCCGTTACATTTTCCTGAATCTCATTGATGGTCTGAAATCTCTTCCCTTTCAAAGCTGATTCGAGTTTGGGGAAAAGAATGCAGTCACACAGTGCCAAATCCGGGCTGTAGGGGGCTGAGTCACCTGGGTGATCTGACATTTCGCCAAAAACTCTGCACGAGACGTGCTGCATCAGGGGCGGGTCGTCGAGACGAGGCTGGCAGTCACCGGCTGCCCGCACGCAGCTGCGGCCTCTGAATCACCCAGATAATGTCTGTGAAGTGCTCAAGCTTAACACAAAATCTGATGCCGATTTGTGGCTCTACTCGCTCAGTCACTTTGAATGTGACGACCACACAGTACACAGGCTCACTCAACAGTCTCTACTGTCCCACTGACGAGTACAGTGACGTCGTCATCATTCACACACGTACATCCCAGCCCACTCTCCGTGGCTGCCAGGTTACACCCACGTCGTACAAACTGTTCTCCCTGTACTAACAGTGGCTGGACCTTTTTCTGCACAGACCTTGCAGGCTCACACGGACCGGAACCACAGAGAGACACTGAGCTTGGTGAGTCATCAGGGAAACGCAGCAGGGAGCTGCGATGCAAACTTTCTGCTGCTCTGTGGGAAGGGCCAGGGCGAGAGACAGACGGCGCGCCCAAGCCCCGCGGCGGCGGGAAGTCGCTTTGGGAAATGGCTGGGAGTGTCTCCCGGAACCGAGTGAGCTGCCCAGCAACCCCTGGCGGGAGAACGGAGTGACGTGTTCACCAAGTTCCGGAACGTCCGCAGCAGCACTGATGTGACCGTCTGAGTGAGAGACCATGTAAATCTGCCGACAGCAGCGGGAACAAGGAAACGTGGCTGAGGAGGAGGTTCAGCCACTCGCGGAGAGCGAACTGGGCCACGCATCAGACCCCGCTGTCCAGCCCAGTCGGGGTCCTTCCGGGACGCAGGGCGGGCTAACACCGAAACCGTGGTCCGAGTTATTCTCACTTCAGTCGGACACAGGGCTGACGATTTAACAGGAGAAGCTGACGAGGACCTCGGAGATGAGAAACGTTCTGGAGAAACTCACGGCCCACGCACCAGGAGGAATCGCGGGGAGGATGGAACTCGAGCCTTCGACCTGCTGGAGCGTCTGCACTCACGTGCGTGTCGGCGGCCGGCAGCACTGTCACACAAGGAGGGGACGCTGGCAGCCAGGAAGCCCCCACGGGCCCAGCCTTGCGCTCTGGGCAGAACAACAGGGCCAAACAACGGAGACACTGGCGGCAGCTTGTCTCTGCACATGGGACAGCAAGACGGCGCCTGCGGGAGGGCGGCCTGACCCCGCGATGGGGGCCTGGCGAGGGGGCGACCTGGACTCGGAGAGAGCGCATGCCCGCCAGCTGAGGGACGCCGGCGATCACCAGCGGCCACTGGAAGCTGGAAGGGACAAGCAGGGCTCTTTCCACAGTGCTCAGCCCGGCCTCCGGCCCCGGGAGAATCTGCCTCTGTCCTCTGAGCCGCCACATGGTGGGGCGGGGGGAGGACTGGACACGGCGGCTAAGGAGCCCAGTTACGTGAGGCTGTGGGTGCCCGACCGATCGGCACTTCACTCCTAGGAAGACGCCTGCACAAAGCCGCACGGTGTACACAGAAAAGGAGACACTTTTCAAAATAGGGAAAAATCAGGAAATGACCCAGATTTCCTTCCAGAGGTGAGTTGATACACGGCAGGCTGCCAGGCCTTGGTGACAGACAGAGTAGACCAGACCGGCGCTGTCCCCGCAGGCCCTGGGGCTCAGGGGGCAGCTCCGGGTGGGGGGAGAGGCATGGCACACACTCATTGCTGGAGCCGGCTCGGTCCCCGATGCCTGTGACCTGGGGGTGGACAGGCCACCACAGACACACAGGCGGTTAGAGATCTGCTGGAGTCAGGGCCACAGAGGGCAGAGGCCGGCCCCCCAGCAGTGGAGCTGCCGTGGGTCCGGGGAGGCGAGTGCCACGGGCAGGGTGGGCGGGGCCCGGGCCTGTCCGTCGCACATGCCCCCAGCCTCCGCTGCAGGCCAGGCCCCGTGGGAAGCGGCAGGGCGCCGACCCAGCTGGGCCGCCCCATCAACACGCACTCGGAGCCTGGGCCCAGCGCAGGCCCCAGGCTGCGTAGGGTCAGGTCCCTCACCGAACCAAACGCAGGAGTCCAGAGACATTCTAGTCTCGCCCTCAGTCCCCTACATCCGTACTACACCCCACGGGACGGCGAGACAAAGGCTGCCACCCGTGGGTCCTGTGGAGGGGACCCGGGTGCTTGGCTGGCTCCTGAACTGATGCAACAGAGCCCACTCTCCCAACGAGCTGGCTGGGCCCGGGGAGCCCCAGCCCCTGCTCAGAGCTCAGGCCAGCACCCCACCAAGACTCGCCCCGGAGCCCGGGCACGCGGAGCAGGCCGTGTGGGGCAGGCGGCGGCCGGGGTCGCGCCCGGAATCACGGTGGACAGTGGGTGCACGTTCGCCACGTCTGCGCCGGAGAGTTGCGCGGCGTTGGGGACCGAGCTGTCTGCGCGATGAAGTGACACGCAGGAGCTCTGTCCTCCCGCCAGACCGGCTGCGAGCCGGCCGACTGGCGGCCAGTGCAGGGGCTCGGGCAGGGGGCCGGCAGGTACCTTTCTGTCTCTGAGGTTGCAGTGCTGCGGGAGGGCCGTGCGCGGGGGTCCAGGCGCCCGCTCGGACAGGGCCGAAGGGCACCTCACTTTCAGTGGCTGAATGTCCAAGAGCGGTGAGGAAAAGTTAGGGTTGGAAATGGGCGGCATTGGCTTCTTGGCTTTCCGGACACCGACACCTTCCACGCAGAGGTCGGACCCATGGACCTGCGGCGGGTCCACCACAGGCTGCGGGGGGGTGGGGGGAGCCAGGGGCGAGGTTAGGGGTGCTGAGCTGCCCCTCACCGGGGCCCAGCGCCCCCCTTTCTGGATCTGCGGGTCAGTCAGGCATAAGGCCTCAGAGAAGCATCGGCCACACTTCCGGAGGGCTGGGCTGCCCGCGGGGCCCCTCAGCAGGGTCCCACCCACAGAGCCAGAGGCCGAGCCTTGCAGGGAGGCCTCCTTCAAGGCCTCGGGACGTGGCTGTCCCTGAAGGGACAGAGGAGGACGTGGTAGTTCCTGAAAGGAGCCCAGAGCCCAGGGGCATCTCTGCAGCCCCGTGGCCCCCTGGCTGGGTCTGTGCGAGGTGGGCCCCCGGCCCGGCCCCCGGCCTGCAGAGCGCCCTCCGGAGGCGGGAGTCTCGCTCCCCTGCCACCGCCGGCCCGGCCTCACCTGCCTCCACAGCAGCTCGAAGTCGCCGATGTCGCAGTTGCGGTCGCCCTTGCGGTCCACGACCACCTTGATGGTGTCCTCCTGGACCCGTGCGCACAGCCGGGCGGTGACCGGCGTGGACGCGTGCATGGTCGGGCTGGAGTTGATCTCGATGAGCCAGGGCCGGAAGTCGCGCCCCAGCACGAAGTCGGCGCCGTAGAGCTCGAAGCTGCCCTTGCGCGGCTCCACGTGGTCCTGGGCCACCCGCATGGTGTGGGTGACGGCCCGCTTCATGGACGGGTAGATGACGCTGCCCCACACGGACCCGCGGCCCTTCCTCTGCAGGTACTCGCGGAAGGTGCTGCTGGTCCACATGTTGTGCTGCGGCAGCAGGGGGCTGCGGCCCTTGTCGTTCTGCAGGTGCCTCTGCACGGAGTTGTTGCACAGGTGGACGGCGCTGTGGGGGAGCAGGGTCAGGGCAGCCCCGGGCGCCCAGCACGGCCGGACCCCAGGCCCGCCGCCCCCGGCACCAGCCGCCCCGGGAGACCTGAGAGACCGCACCAGGGCCAGGTCCGAAACCCACCAGCACAGGGACACCACCTAGGGGTCCGCGAGCCTCAGTCTCCCCTCCGTGCAGAGCAGCAGAGACGGGCCCCTGAAGAGCCCGCTGAGTGGGAAAGAGCCACTGAGGTTCCCAGGGACCTCCTTTGGACTCAGGCCCCGTCCTGAGCGATGAGGCAGAGGCCGAAACCCTGCGGGTCTCTCAAGCCCATCCCACCCACGTGCGTCTGGGGCTTTTCCATCGGGTCTGGGGGCCGCACCGCTCCCGGGCTTCTGGGTGAGTTTTACTTCCCTCGGACACAAAAGGAAAAGGGAACAAGTAACGCTGGAGAACCTGGGACCCGAGCACGTCACGCTAAGGCCATGGGCATGCGGGGCTCGCCCCGTTCACGAGTACAGGGGCTCCCCGCCAGCCTGGGTGGGGGCCGGGGTCCCAGGTGGAGCAGCGGGGCTTAGGGATGGGAGGGAGGTGCTCCCGGAACTTTCTGAAGACACGCTCTTCATGGGAGTACAGAGTGCGGGGTTCGAGGGGCAGCAGGCCTGTGCCTGGCCCTTGGGAGGGAGGTCCCATGGGCACCCGGACCCTGGTGCCCATGTGCCCCGTGGTGGTGGCAGCGGCAGACACAGCCCGGGCGCCTGGCCCACACTCCCACCCAAGGCCCCGCGCCAGAGGCCCACCCACCTGTCCAGGTTGTCCAGGGAGAAGCGCCGCGTCGAGAACCGCAGGTAGCTCTCCTTGTAGAACCAGATGGTCAGGGGGTTCCAGTCGGTGACCAGGAACCACTGCCTGATGTCGAACTTGGTGTCGTAGATGAGCAGCGGGGTCTCGATGTACTTCTGCACCACCCACCTGTTGTCCCTGGTGGACAGGTGGTCCGCGGCCACCAGCTCCAGGATGTCCTCCACGCGGTCCATGCACACGATGTCTGCGGGAGGCGGTGCTCAGCCCTCCGCCCCTGGGCCCCCTGGCGGGGAGGGGTGCGTGCGGGCAGCGAAGGCTGGGACCCGGGTCCAGGCAGCCGTCAGCGCAGCCCCGGGACTCTGGGGAGGGCTAACCAGCAACGCTCAGAGCAACGGCCGGGAAGGTCAGTCCAGCTGAGATGCCTGTCCCCAGACCCAGGGCTGCGGGGCGTCCCGAGCCGCCAGGGAACCCGGTGTCCAGCCCCCTCCACACCCACGGCAGGCTGTCCGGGCGGGCTGTCCCCTCGGACCCCAGCCCTGGATGCGGCGGACACCGGGGACTCACCTCGGCCCCGGGACTTGGCCGCCGGCTTGACGATCCAGATGTTCCGGAGCCCGTCGATCTCCGTCTGAGGGCTCACGGCCGAGATTTTGTTCAGCAGAGCCTGGCACCGCGACAGGTGGTTTCTGGAATCGGAGATGAAAGCATCGCCACTAAAATACAAAGCGCGGGACGCACGTGAGGTTCCGGGGTGGCTCTCGGGCTCCCCGGACCGCAGGCCGGCCCGTCCCCCAGACCCTCGGGGCCCCGGGGGCGCCGGGCGCTTGACCTTGCAGGGCCGCTCCTGGCTGGGCGGTGCGGACACCGGGTGCCCACGTGTGAACCCGGCCACACAGGCACCCCAGCTGCGCCGTGCCCAGGCCAGGTAAATGTCCTGCACCCAGAGGTGCGTCCTGCCCCGCACACCCGCCGGCCCGGCCCAGAGACCGCCCCTCCCCCACCGGCCGCGGCGGCGCCCTCACTGGACGAGGGAGTAGTACTGCTGGGTCAGCTCCTGCCACTCGTCTTCCGTCAGGTCCTGGGCCGCGTCCTCGGAGACGTCGATGTCCTCGTGCTCCAGCCGCCCCAGGTAGGCCCGGCACACCCTGCAGGCCGCGTCCACCAGCTGCCCCGACAGGCCCGGGGGCTGCGGGGCGTCCACGGCACCTGGAACCGGAGTGCAGGCACCGAGCTGTGGCCCCGCTGGCCCCCAGGCCTCTCAGGTGACCTCCTGTGGGCAGCGCTCAAGATGCCACACCTGTCTGGATGGGGGCGTCCCCTCCCACGGGGCCCTCGGTGAGCACCCAGCACCCCCCACCCTCCGACTGGACTCGGCCCTCGGGGCGGGGACGCGACCGTGTGTCTGCGAACCCCCCGACGCGCCCTCCTCCGAGCTCGGCCTCTCGGGGCGGCCCAGTGAGCGGGCGGTGGACAGACCGTGTCCACTCACACGGCGCAGCACCGCTCGGCAGTGGAGCGAGTGCAGGCCTGGGCCGTGGGAAGGTGCGGAGGAAGCTGAAGTGCCCGTTTGTGAGGGACCCGGCCGTGCGACTCCAGCCCTGTGACACCCCGGAAAGGGCAGGACCGCGGGGACGGGACGGCGCTGTGGTCGCCACGGGCTGCGGAGGGAGGAGGAAGCCTTGGCAGAGCCCGGGCTTCGGGGCAGTGAGACTCCTCCGGGTGGCACCGCAGCGAGGGACACGTGGCTGAGGACGCACGGCCCCGAGGGAGCCTGGTGCAAACCGTGGACTCCGGGTGGCGGTGACGCGCCCACGTAAGTGCTCCAGTCACAACCGACCTCCCCTCTGCCGGGGACGCTGATGGGGGGGGACCGGGCACGTGAGCCCGGTGTGGGGGGTGAGGCTCAGCACCTCAACCTCACTGTCACTCACTGGGACCCTAAATCTGCTTCCGTGACGGGAACAACTGCCCCCAGAACCTTCCTTGGGTTTTCCGGCCTGAAGCCGCGGAGAACCTGCCCCGTCCGTGGGACCGCCGGAGCAGGCCGGGGGCCAGGGCACGCTCACCTTTCTGGCTGCTGGGGTCACTGCCGCCTGCCGCCGCCTCCCTCCTGCTCTGGGCCTTGCCCCGGAAGCACTGCTGCTGGCTGACCACCCACTTGAGGATGCTGGAGGCAGCCGTGCGCCGGAAGTCATCTGCAAAGGCACCAAGGCCTCGCCCCCTCTGCCCCTGCCCGGCCCGGGGGCCTCAGCCCGCACCCGCCCTCCACAGCCCAGGCGTCCCACAGCCCACCTCCCGCTCCCACGCCTCTGTGGGGGGGGTGTTCAAACACACCCAGCAACAGGCCCACAGGCAGAACCCAGGCACTGCCCCCGCCCCCCCGGGCCAGAAGGCTCCGCCTGGACCACAGCCCCGAGGTGCCACTCGACCCTCCCAGACCCTCCCTGGACCTCCCTGTGCCGGCTGCCGGGGTTCTGAGCGCCCACCCAAAACAGGAGGCAGCTCTGGGGGCCGCACACCCGGAGCGAGCCCACCCCTCAAGGCCTGTCCCCACCCCACCCACCCAGACTCTACCCTGTGCCCTCCTCAGATTCCAGCATCTGCCCCCAACCTGCTCCTTCCTCACCACAGCGGAGGCTGCCCCACCCGACACCCGCCCCCAGCAGCTGCTGTCCCTCTGGAAGCATCTAGAACCTGAGCTCCGCTCCCTACCTGCCCCCTGCCCCCAGCCCCAGCCCCTCCCTCCTTCAGAACACATGCCCCTGAGCTCCCACAACACTCCCTGCCCCTCTGTCCCAGGACCCTGGACACACAACCCGAACCCAGCTGGCTCTTGGCCTGCTCCCCTCCCGGCTCCCCCAGGCCCCTGGCCGCAGGCCACCGCAGCACTGGTCACCTCTGACGCCCCCCGGCCCTGCTGGTTATTTGCTCTCTGGAGCCCGGGTGGGGTGAAGGCACCCCCAGGTCGGGTGCTGAGGAGCACGGGCCGCCCCTCAGCAGACCGGCCCACCTGCCCTGACCGCCTTCTCTCTCCTGCGGCCTGTCGGTGGGCCCACCAGGACCCCCCCCCCCGTCCCAGACCAGAGCTTGTGGTCCCCAGCTTGCCCGAGATGCTCAGACGCAGCCCCCGCCCCCCCAGGCTTCCTCTCCAAACCGCAGCCTCCCCCTTCCCTTGCTGCCCATGGAAGTTTCTGCACAGCCCTCGCCACACATATGGGACTGAGCCCCCAGGTCTCGGGATGGGACCAGAGCCTCTGCCTTCACTCCAGCCCCAGCCCCAGCCCCTCAGCCAAGGCCCGCCCCACCTCCCTTCCCAGGCCCATGCGGCGAGTCAGCAGGGAGGCGACCCAGAGGCCCTGTGCGTGTCCCGGGCACAGGCCGGCTACCCACCCAGGAACTCTTGCTTTTCGCTGTCGGAGCAGAGGCCGTAGCAGCGCGGGAAGAAGGTCTCGGGGTTGTCCTGCACGTACCAGGGCAGGCTCCTCAAGTTCAGGCACAGCCCGATCTCCAGAGAGAGCGGGGAGTCCCGTCAGGCCCCCTGCTGCCTGGGGCACCCGGACTGGCCCCTCCTCCCCTGCCAGTCCCCCCACCCCCCGGCCAGCGGCCCCCAGCGGCCCAGCAACCCCCCCGCCCCGTGGGCCGGCCTGGGGCCTTGGGCTCTTCCTCTGGCCCATGGCAGGCGTGGCCCGGGCTGTCGGCCACCCGAGGGCACCCAGGGTGGTGGGTGCACTCCCTTCCCAGGGGCCTGAAGGTGCCCCGACTCAGGCCCAGGGGGGCAGGAGCAAGCCGGAAGGGCGGCTGTGCAGCTGCGCCCACCCCTCTGGCCCTGTGGGTGTGACCTCTGGTTACGGAGGCTCGGCGGGCAGCCCCTCACCCAGGTCCAGCTCGCTGCTCCCGTTTGGGCTCACTGCTGACCCCTCCAGACGGGCGTCCTTGCAGGGAGCCCAGCCTGCTGGGGCCCCCACAGGCGCCATCCACACTGCAAAGCTCGCCATGGCCCAAGGCCTTGTGAAGACGCAGGGGGGGGGGCTAGACCGCCACTGGGAGCCGTGGGGGCAGTGGTGGGCCTCGTCCCCAACCCCCTCCTGTGCCATCCTTGTCTGCTGAATGAGTCCCCGGATAGTTGCCGGGAAACCCTCTACTAAACCTCCCCAGTGGGTACGTGCAGGCCCTGGGTGGGCCCCACCCCTGAACCTGAGTCCCCGGGGAAATGGGGGGCAGCCCCCCCCAGGAGGTGCTGTGGGGCTGGGAGGGGGGGTCGGGAAGCCCCTGTCACTGTCCCTGCAGCTGTAAGTCGCCTTGGGGGAAAGTGAGGGTGGCCACCCCTCCTCAGGACCAGAGTCCCCTGGGCCCAGAGCCGGGGTCTCGCCCTGTCTCACACTTGGCCTGGACGCCCAGAGGCGGGCGTCACTGTGGTCGAAGGGTCCCCCAGGCACATAGTGAGGGGCATGCGGGCTCTGAGGGCCGGTGGGCAGGGCAGGTGCCATCGACCCTGGGTGCTGGTCCTGGGTGTGGCCCCTGACGGGGCAGCGGGAGGAGCCCCCCCCCCGCCGGGGTGGTGGTCCCTGCGCGGCAGCCCCACTGCAGCCGCCCGTCCCCCCACCTTGGTGGTGAAGGACGCCGTCTTCCCGTAGTGGTTCAGCGCCTGGTCGCCGGTCAGGCTGTGGTAGTCGACGGCGTCTTTCTTGATGGTCCAGAGGAAGTAGGGGGTCTCGTGTTTCACCAACCTGGACTGGCGGGAAAACCTTCATCAGGACCGGCGCTGCAGGGCCGCGTCCTCGCTCGGTCGGGAGGTGACCAAGAGCAAAGGGAATCGGACCGTAAGTGACAACTCGGGGCTTCTGACTGCATGTCTCCCTTTGCCCGGCCACTCGGAGGCTGGAGGCCCGTGTACGCGGCTGGAGGCACCGTGACCACAGGCCTCACTCCCAAGGAGCAAACTCAGTGGGGGCGGGGAGTTCAGGCACCAAGGGGCCGGGACCGAGCGTGAGGTCGGAGCAGCCGGCTGGTGGGAGCCCACGTGGGCTCCGGGGCGTGTGCTCGGAGGGTTTCCTGACCTGGGTGCCCCTCCTCCCTGGACCCACAGGGACGAGGGGCTACACAGGGGCCGAGCCCGGGGTGCCCGTGCTCGGAGGTTACAAACAACGGCACACACTGGGTCAGACACTCTCGCTAAAGAGGCACGAAGAAGTGAAAACTTTCTTCAAAACGCCACCCACAGAGACGCCCTCTGACCTCCGTGAAGACACTTGGGGTCCTTCTCTGCAGGCCTGCAGCCCACTTTAGGGCACCGGGGAGCTGGCGCCATGTCCCAGCCTCATGCTGGCCCCTCACTGAGGGCGGGCTCAGCGCAGGGACGTGTCACTTTGCTGGGGGGACTGGCAGGGCCGAGGTGCCGGGCACCAGGGAGGGAAACCGCGTTCAGGACGGGGCTGCCTGGATCTGGGGCCCCCGCGCCCCAGCCGGTACTGCACACGACGCCACTCGGGGTCGCCCAGGCTCACGTTTACGGAAACGAATCAAACAGTGTGCCCTCGGCCTGTTCCAGCCCCCGTCCGTCTTCCTGCGTGTGATTTTGGCTGATCTGTGGGTTCCTCACCCTTCTGGGCATCACAGCTTTTATTCATGTTTATTTATAATTTATTTCATTTAATTTAAATTTATTTTATTTTACTTGTTTTATTTTTTAAATATTTTATTGATTATGCTGTTACAGCTGTCCCATTCCCCCCCTTCATTCCCCTCCACCCTGCACACCCCTCCCCCACCATTCCCCCCCTTTACTTCATGTCCCTGGGTCGTAAATGTAAGTTCTTTGGCTTCTCCATTTCCTATATTATTCCCCCTCCCCCTGTCTATCTTCTACCTACTATTTATGCTGCTTATTCTCTGTACCTTTTCCCCCTCCCACTTCCCTGCTGATAACCCTCCATGTGATCTCCATTTCTGTGATTCTGTTCCTGTTCTAGTTGTTTGCTTAGTTTGTTTTTGTTTTTCTTTTAGGTTCAGTTAATAACTGTCAGTTTGTTGTCATTTTACTATTCATATTTTTATCTTCTTTTTCTTAGACAAGTCCCTTTAACATTTCATATAATAAGGGTTTGGTGATGATGAACTCCTTTAACTTGGCCTTATCTGAGAAGCACTTTATCGGCCCTTTCATTCTAAATGGAAGCTTTGCTGGATAGAGCAATCTTGGTTGTAGGTCCTTGGCTTTTATGAATTGGAATACTTCTTTCCAGCCCCTTCTTGCCTGTAAGGTCTCTTCTGAGAAATCAGCTGACAGTCTGATGGGAACTCCTTTGTAGGCAACTATCTCCTTTTCTCTTGCTGCTTTTAAAATTCCTTCATTTGAATCTTAGGTAATGTAATTATGTGCTTTGGTGTGTTCCTCCTTGGGTCCACCTTCTTTGGGACTCTCTGAGCTTCCTGGATTTCCTGGAAGTCCATTTCCTTTGCCAGATTGGGGAAGCTTTCCTTCATTATTTGTTCAAACAAGTTTTCAATTTCTCGCTCTTCTTCTTCTCATTATGGTACCCCCATGATTTGGATGTTGGAACATTTAAAGATGTCCTGGAGGTTCCTAAGCCTCTCCTCATTTTTTTGAATTCTTGTTTCTTCATTCTGTTCTGGTTGAATGTTTATTTCTTCCTTCTGGTCCACTCTATTGATCTGAGTCCTGGTTTCCTTCCCATCACCGTTGGTTCCCTATACATTTTCCTTTATTTCGCTTTGCATAACCTTCATTTTTTCATCTAATTTGCGACCAAAATCAACCAATTCTGTGAGCATCCTAATTACCAGTATTTTGAACTGTGCATCTGATAGGTTGGCTGTCTCTTTGTTGCTTAGTTGTGTTTTTTTCTGGAGCTTTGATCTGTTCTTTCATTTGGGCCATTTTTTTTTTTTTTTGGTCTCCGGGCGCCTGTTATGTAGCCAAGGGTGGAGCCTCAGGTGTTCACCGGGGTGGGGCCACCCACGTCGCTGGGTTGTGACACCTGCCACAGCTTTTAAACCACAGGCGCTGAAGCGCGCCAGCCCCGGGCTCGGCGTCCCGCCCCTTCCACGGCATCTCCACGGTAACGGAGCCCGGCGTGTTGCATCTCCTCCCCGGGGACTGCGTCCCCTGCAGTCATGAAGTGACGCCGCATCATTCAAGGTGGCCCGCCTGCGTCCTGCGTGAGGAGGCCTTGGTCTCCACACCCGCCCTCGGGTCGTCACCGCAGGCTGAGCTGCCGCCCTGGTCCTGAGGCCACTCTGGGCTCAGCTCTGCTCGGGGGTCAGTGTGCGGCCAGCAGCTCAGCCGCCCCGGCCCCCCGAGGGAGAGGCACGCTCTCCCGCCTGCTCCTCGCGGGGCGCACGGGACGAGTACACGCATGCATGCCCACTCGCACACACGGGTGTGTCCTGCAGCTTGCCACCCAGGCCGTCTGATCCCCAGCCCGGCTCTGTGGTGGCCACTCAGGAGGCCTGGTGTGACCCCGGCCCTGTCCCCCCAGCCCCGGCCCAGCGGGCAGCACGAGGCGCAGCTCGGCCCCGCCCCCGGGACGTGCGGGAACCTACCATCATGTCGTGGATGCTGTCTGTTTCCTCCACGGCCACGTCCTGGTTCTCTTTGCCTTCGGCACGTTTACTTTCTGCAAACACACGTGGGCGACGTCCCCGAGTCACGACCTGGACGTCTGGCCACCAGCACCCACTCCTGCACTGCCGCCACCACGGCCACGCAGCACCGGTTTCCCGGCGACCTCGTGTGCAGGAGCCCCGGTGGGCCCTGAGGTGGGGCAGGGTCAGTCGGGCTCCGTCCCAGGGGTCCCAGTGCCAGGGTCAGGGCCGGGGGTGGGGGACGGCAGGGGTTGGCGTGGGCCTGGAGGACCGACAGGGAGCTGAGACTGGAGGAGGGATGGTCGGGCAGGCACGGCGGGGACACCGAGCGGTGGCCAGTGCCAGGGCTGGAAGGCACTCGCCCAGCACCCAGATGCCTGGAGGGGAGTGTTGGGGGCGAGCTCAGGTGTGGGCAGTGGGGTCCTCCCCCGAGGGAGGCCCGAGTCACAGGGCCTGTGGGGTCAGCACATGGCCGGGCCCTGGAAACAGACACACAGACATCGGACACGGAGGGACAGAGGCTTCGGTATCTACCAGCGGCCCCTTCAGCTTCGTCGTTGGCAATGACCCTGGGCAGCAAGTGGGACCTCTTCTCCACCCAGCCCTTCCGGCGCAGGGTGGCGCGGATCACGGGGTAGTGTCCGTAGATGCAGAAGATCTTCTTCTCCTCCAGTGAGAGAGCGCGTTTGCAGGGAGAGGACGGGAGAGCAAGTGAGCTCTTCCTGTAAGGGCAGTTCTCGAAGCCCCGCGAGGGGGTGCATGTCACGGGACACACCCAGGGACCTCCGAGGACACACGGACCCAGGTGTGGGGCCGGGCCCACCCCTGCCGGGCGCGTCTGCACCCTCGGGGGCCCTGCATGCTCTCAGCCCCCCTCCCACACACATGGGGGGCGCCGACACCCAGAACCGCAGTGCTCCCGAGACCCAGGCTGGACTGGATCTGGTTACGGGGCCTGAGAACAGGAGAGTGACGATTGTCTGCAGCCCCTGTGGCCCATGTGGCTGAGGACGCAGGCTAGACACACCTGGGCCGGGTCCCCAGGGGTGGCAGCTGTGGGGCACAGTCAGGAATCACTGTGAGCTCAGCAGTGAGCTTGGGCCCTCACGAATTTGTGGGAGCAGGCAAGGGGGTTGAAAAAGAAGGGGGACGTGGCTCAAACTCAACTAACTAGGCGTCCCTAATTAGTTGACCTTGAATTAATCCAAAAGACAGACCATCCTGGGGGCGCCGCACCTAATCAGGGAACCCCTTAAAAGAGGACTGGAGCTTCCTGAAGTTAGAGACTCACAGCAGCAGAGCCTCTCTCCCTGTGGCTGGCTTTGAAGAAGGTGCCCCAAATGCTAAAGCCCCGAGGAATGAGTTCTGCCAACTGGTGAGGGACTGAGGCAGGGGTCCTTCCCCAGTCAAGCCTTCAGATGAGCCCTCTGCCCGGCTGATGCTCGACTTCAGCCCTGAGAGGCCCCGAGCCGCGGGCCCGGCCTGCACAGCTGACCACAGAAACTCCCCGAGAATGAATGGGGTTGAAGCAGCAAAGCTCTCGGGGGCTCCTTACTCAGCACACCCACACTCCTGCCCCCTCAGACCCGGGACCCGTGGCCAGAAGCTTCGAGTTCACGTTCCCACATCCGGGAAAGACCTGGCTGGTCAGTGGAAGCCTCCTTCTGCTCTGAAAATCTATCCACAGCCCGTCCCAGCTGACTCACAGCAGGGCTGCTGCCTGAGAGCCCCGCACCCTGCAGCCCCTGCCCTGCCCTCATGCAGCCCAGTCGGTCACTGTAGAAAGACTGGCTGATGTTACCAAGTCAGCTGCACACCACACCTCAGGGAGCCACAGAAAGAAGGACAGCAGGGGACCTGGCTCCCGCACTCGGGGAGGGGAAGGCAGTGTAATTGTTGAAAGCGATCTCGGTCGGGAGGGAAAATGAGGCAGACAGACAGACCCTGTGAGTGAAGGCAGACCCCCTGGCAGTTTAACTGGATCAACACACTTCGTGTGGCAGCTACAAAGCGCAGAGCACCAGGCTAGATTTTGTAAAAGCTCCTCGTTACAAGAAGAGACAAAAACACAGGCCTACAGATGGGTAGGAAAGGGAAGAGGCTAAACCTGAGACAAAATAGACTTGGGGACAAATGAACGTCACGAAAGACAATTATTTCACGGTTTAAAGAGTCAATTCAGCAGAAAGATACATTTGCACGCACCCATTATTAATAAGGCAGTAAGTCATTTACAGTGAAAATGAACAGGATTAAAGGACATACAAATCTGCCCTGGCTGGTGTGGCTCAATGGACTGAGCGCAGGCCTGCGAACCAAAGGGCTGTGGGTTCGATTCCCAGTCAGGGCACATGCCTGGGTTGTGGACCGGGTCCCCAGAAGGGGGTGCACGAGAGGGAACCACACATCGATGTTCGTCTCCCTCTCTTCCCCCTCTCTAAATAAAATATTTAAAAATAAAAGAAAAGACAAATCCGCATTAAAACGGGGTATTTAACATGTCTCTCTGCATGCAGACGAGAAATTAGTGGGCACAGACAGAGACAAGCAAACAGGGGACTCGGCCGGGCAGCTGAGAAGATGGCGGTCGCACTGCCTCTCAGGAGAACTGGTCCGAACACAGCTCAGCTGGAGAACGAGGGACAGGCCACGCCCTTGGCCGCAGGCAACCAGCCCAGAGATCGGTAACGAATAACCAGAAAAAGTATGGACGTTCCCAGCTGTACTTGTAAGCAGCCCGTGAGCCATCAGCAACCGCAGGGATGTGCAACACGGTCAGCTGACGCTCCGCGGAGACCCCGCCCACGCAGGTGCACGCGGGCGCTGACAGTGTCATTCCCACCCCTCGGAGGACAACTGCATCTGAAACTTCGTGTGCTCGGGTTTGTCACTGAGCTGTTAGGGGCAGCGAGGGGGGGCACAACTGGCACCAGGATTGGGGGGCAGGGGGGCAGCCTAGGGGCAGCTCCCCAGTGTGACGGACGCTCCTCCACCAGGACTGTGGTGGCTGCAGCCCCACGACACGTGCCACCTGAGGACAAGTGCATGGCGATCTGTCCTTCCAGGGAAAGGACCGAGCACAGGTCTGCGCTTTGCACTGGATGGGCTCCCGTGGCCCCGGCCTCCTGAGCAAGGCCATGGACGCTCGGCCTGGGACGTGGGGGCCACACAGGTGGGCCCGAGTCACCAAGCCTGTCTCTGACACAGAGCCCGCGACTGGAAGTGCGCCCACGGCGGGACACGGGTTAAACTTCCACGGCTTACGGGTTGATACGTTCCCCACATTGAGAATGCCCCTATTTCCAATGTCCAGCAGAAATAAAAAGTAAAAAGTAACTCTGGTGCCGGCCTCCACGTGGGGCCCCGCAGGGTGGGGACGGGGTCAGAGCCCAGGACTCACTCTCCAAATTGCAAAGTCAATTTCTATTTTTGAAAACTGTTCCTCTCCACCAAGCAAGCCCCAAAGAGCATTTACCTTGATTGCCTTTTCGGTCAGTTGTTTTGCTATTTTGTATTTGTCTAACTTGAGGGAAGAAGACCAGTCTTGTAAAATTCCTCGTTTTAATTCTGCTGAAGAGAAAACAGACATCAGAGAACAGACACGGAGGCAAACAGACCCTCCAGACACCAGGTGGAGTCACATTACCCGGCTGTCCCCACACACATCACCCAGCTGTCCTGGGTTCGGGGACTGGCCCAGGGAACCCAGCCCAGAGCAGCAAGTGCAGCCCCACCTCTGCCCCCAGGCTCCCCCACAGCCCAGCTTGGGGGCATGCTCTCTCCTCACAGGGGCCCCCACTGCTCTGCAGCCTTACAGTGGACTGCCCTCAAGCCCAGCCTGGGCCAGCCCCCTCAATTCCTTCCTGGGACCCCAGCCACAAGACCCCCATCAACACACATCGAGTTTCACCAGCTTGAAAATTAAAATGCAGACCCTCCTCCCTGCACCCTGCACACTCCTGCCACCAACCTCTCCACACCATCTGTGGGGCCCTGCCAGACACGCTCATGCAAAGGTCACGCATGCACAGGCTGGTCCCACGCCACTCCCAGGGGCCTGGCCTCTGGTGGCACTGGACACCCATGGTCAGCCCCTCCCCACCCTAACCACTGGGGGGCCCAGGCCCGGACCCCAGATCTCATGCTTGATCTGACAGCCTTGAGCATCTCTTCCCAGGTGGTGGCTGTAAATCCCCCTACCCCGGGTGGATGCCCCTGGAGAGTGTATCCCACCCAGACCCCCAACCTCCCGCTGCCTCCTGGACCCACAGTCCCTGGCTGTCCAAGGTCAGTCTCAGGTGGGACAGGCCAGCAGACATGCCACCTATCTGCCCCTCCTGGGGACACCTCCACCCCTGGGCCCCCGAGCCCCACGACCCCACGGCCACATGGCCACACGGCCAACAGGCTCAACCCCCGAAGCCCCGCCCCTCCCCGTGAGGCAGTCGACCCCCGACCCCGCCCGGTACCACGCAGGGCAGTGAATCTGCATGGGGGAGCCGGGCACTCGGCTGCGGAAAACGCAGCGTGTGCGGCCCCAGCTGGGGCCGGGCGCCACAGGGGAACGGAAGGAGAAACGCTCTGCTCTGTGAAGGAGGAAAAGGAAAGGTCGCCGACCGGGAAAAATACCGACCACCCCGCCTCCGACAGCCGGACCCAGAGGGGCTGCGGCGATTCCGCTTGCACGACATCTGAGCTGGAAACACTGACCTATGCTCACAGACCTCGGCGGGGGGGCGGACAGGAGAAAACCGGGGTGCGAACGCCCAGCAGCACTGCCCTGAACCCGCCGAAGCCAGGCCGGCGGGGCCACAGGACAGTCAGTGCCGGCTGTGTTTCCGGCACAAAGAGACAAGCCCACAAAGTCGGGGCGGGTGGGGCCCGAGATATGAACGTGATGGACGACCAGACGTCACCGGCTCCACGGCCCCACACACGCCGTAACTCCAGGACATGGGGAGCACTCACCAAAACTGGGCCCAGAGAAGATTCTGCCCCTGATGACATGCCGTTAGGTTAGTGATCAATACCAGGACCAAGTACCAAACAGAAAACCACCCCTCACCACGCAGGGCCGAGGAAGTGGCGGAGTCGCAGAGCCGGTGCAGGCCTCCCCTGGGTGGTGGCTGAGATGCCAAACGCCGCCCCCGAGGGCCGCGGAGCTGCGGTTACAGAACGGTTGTGCCCCAAATGCACACTTATTACAAGACCTTAAAGGCTTAAAAAACGTGGCAGGAAGCAGCCACCTCCAATTACAAGAAATTCCAACCTCCAATTACAAGAAAATTAATAAAAAGGAGACATTAATGAAATATTTTCTAAAATTTCAATAAAGAGAATCAACCAAGCCGAGCACTGAAGGCTCATGAAATCAATGGGCAATCGGCGAAGCGAGGAATGAAAAAGAAAAAGCATGAGAAAGGAATCATCGGGCAGGAAACCCTTACTTGGATGTTTACAAACTAGGAGGATAATATGGGCTTTATGGCCATAAACTAGAAATTTAGAAAAAAGGGATGGCTGTTGAGAATCAAGGACAACCAGAGACCAGCCCTGAGTGAACGAAACCGGTTCAGCCATTCCAACAAAACTCCCCTCAGCTTCTTTGTTCAGACTAACAACGGGGTTCAGGGCAGGCCCTCCACAATGGGCTACTTTGCCGTGTTGACTATTTATGAATTAAAGTTACTTAAGAGAAAGCCGGTGCCAGAAGGACGCTCTGACCCCCCTGGACCGCTCTGACCCCCCTGGACCGGCCCCTGCCCCAAGAGGAGGAGAAGGGGGTTCAGGGCTGAGAAACAAACTAAGTAACAAAAAGGTAAACAGAAATTCCCCTGAATGTCCAAACATTAAGCAGCATGCTTTTAAAATAAAAAGTGAAGCAAAGCAATTTTTGAAATGGTTTGAGTTCCATGGTAATGAAAACATGACATGTCAAAGCATCGTCATGCAGCTGGACCATGGTCAGAGGGAAGTTTATAAACTTGAAATGCATATATCATGCAAATTATCTAAGCTGCCATATCGAGAGGCTGGAAAGAGAACAAGCAAACAAAGAGGCAGAAAATGCTAAAGAGAAGAGAAGAATTCGATGAAATAAGAAACAAAGGTACTCTAGAGAAAAGTAAACAAAACCGAAGGTTGGAGCTCCGAAACACTTAAGTTGGTAAACCACTGACCGGGCTGGTCAGGAGGAAGGAGGACGAGGACGCAGGACCCGCCGACGTGAGGAAGGAATCAGAGTGGGGAGGCCACGGCCCGCGGCGCACACGGATGATGACAGGAACATCCACGTGCCGGGGAATTTCCTGGAAAGACACGGCTGGGAAACTGACATTGGGAAACAGGAAACCAGGACCTGTTTGTGTTAAAGAAAATCCACAATTTGAACGTCTCCCCCAGTGAGAGCTCCAGGCCTAGATGGCATCGCAGGTCAATCCGTCCACATATTTAAGGGAAAAAACTGCCTTCTGTAAACCCTTTCACCGAATAGGAAAAACGAACTCCTTTCAAGTCTGTTCATGAAGCCGTGAATTTAATGCCCAGACCTGACAAGGACATCACAAAGAAGGAATAGTAAAGGCCAATCCCGTTGGTAAAAATGGACACAAAAATGCCAAACAAAAAAATTGTCAATCAAATCCAGTGACATATGAAGGAATACGGCATGACCCTGTGGGGTTTGGCCCGTGTGACTGCAAAGTTGGTTTAGTATTTGACAATCCATCAACGTAACCCACCACATTCATGGACTAAAGGGAAGAATGTATTATCATCATCTCAACCGATGCAGAAGGAAGTGCGTGAGAAAATGAAATGGCTATTCAATAAAAACTGGCAGTAAATACAAGGGAATCTCCTTTAAAGCTCCCAGCAGCATCAGGCTTCACGGTGAACTACCAGGCACTTGGCCCCACGGTGTGGGGTCAACAGCAAGAGGTGTCCACTGTCCCACCTGCATTCAGCACCACAGCGAAAGGGCCAGCCAATGCCACCGTGTGCACAGATGGGAAAGAGTCGTGGGTGACTAAGCAAGTAACAAATCTAAATGAATCTACACACTACCGTAATTAGTGAGTTTATGGAAGTCACCAAATACCCAGTCAGAAAACAGAAATCAGTTGGATTTCCATACACTGGAAACAGCCAGACAATGAAACCCTAGAATGGCGTCTACGACAGCATCAAACACGTCAAATACCTGGGAGAGAATCGGACGAAAGGGGCTTCACTACCGCGCACGGAAGCGCACACGGCTGCGGACGAGAATGCACTGAACGGGGCCGGGCTGCAAGACTCCGCGCGGCCACGACGCTATTTCTTGCCCAGACCGAACTCTGTAGGGTCAGCCCGGCGGGGTTAGTGTCTGTGCGCGTGTGTGAATTCACGGCGTGACACTGACATCTATATGGCAATAGAACCCGAGAAGACCGAGACAGACCTTGAAGAACAGTCAGAAGACCCGCAGGGGACGGTAAGACGCGTCGCCAGGCCGGGGCATTGCAACAGGCCCGCAGGTCGACGATGCGAACGGAGCCTAAACGCGTCTGCGCCAGATTTGCACGGGCACCAGCCCGGCGGGCGCCGGGCGTCCGGGGCTCGCTCTGCGGACCGCGCACCTGGGCAGCTGGGGGCGCGCGCGCGCGGTACTGACTGTTGTCCTCTCGCCAGTCTCCCTCCGAGGAGGCGGACAGCAGCCTCTTCCTTTCCCCCGGCTCCGGTGCGGCCTCTGGCAGCTCGCCCTTCTTCCCCCGGGCTCCGGGCCCTGCACGGAGAGCGTATCGGCGGGGATCCAAGCCTGGGGCAGCGGCCTGCGCAGGTTTGGGGGGCTGGCGTGGGCCCGGGGGACAGGTGTGGGATTCGGGGGCAGGTGCGGAATTGGGGGGCAGCCGCAGGGCCGGGGCGGCTCTAGGCAGGTCCGCAGGTCCCAGGGGCGAGTCTGGAATCCCTGGGGCGGAGCGGGGCTGGAACTCTCCGGGAACGGCGGGCCAGAGGTCCCGAGGGCGGTGGGACTGGGCGTGAAGTCCCGTCCGGGATCCGCGGGCACCGGCCGTGTGGGGGAGGGGAGCCGCGCTCACCCAGGAGTGGCCCCCAGGATCGAACAGGGCTCCCGCCCCCAGCCGCGCCGCCGGGCGTCCTGAGGTTGCCCCGGGAGAACGGCGACCGCTGCTCCGGGCTTTGTACCGGCGGGGGTCGCCGGCGGCGGAGCCGGGAGCGCGCGGAGCGGCGGCCGGCGCGGGGCGTCGGGCTGCGCGGGCGCGCGGGGGGTGCGGGACGCGGGGCGCGGCTCTGGCTGCGGCGGGGGCGCTGGGCGCGCGCGGGGCCGAAGGACGGGGAGCCCCGGCGGGGCGCGAGGCTGAGTTCGGGGCTTCGGTCCGCAGGGCGGCGGGGGCTGGCGTGGGGGCGGCGGCCAGGGCGCCGGGACGTGCGCGCCATGGTGTCCTCCGGGAGGAGGGTCCGCGAGTGGCCGTGCCGCCCCCGCCCCGGGTCACGCGGTCCCGCCCTTGTCCGCTGTTGGGGTCACACAGGCCCGCCCAGACAGAGCTGCACCAAGTCATAAAGCCCCGAGGGTCACAACGGGCCCCCGCCCCCCAAGGGGCCAGTCCGGGTTGCCTGGACGGGCCCCGCCCCGCGACCCTCACTCCTGGTGTCCCCCAGCTGGAGGGCCCTGGGCCCTGGGTTTGGGATCGCACAGCCCCATCCACGCCGTGGCCCTGAGGGCCGGCGGCAGCGCGCTGCTGTCACCTGACTGGCTGGGGGCATGGGGTGGCCAGTTCAGCCCCCTAGTCCCTCGGTAAAGCCTAGGACGGCCTCAGCGTCCCCAGGTCACCAGAGGGCCCGCGCTGTCCCCCCCCCAGGTTCCGGGTCACCACGTTCCCCGCCACCAAGGCGTCCCGCAGTCCTCCCCGAGTTCGCGTCCTTCTTGATCCTCATCTCCCCTCTGCCCCACCTTTGTGGGAGGGGCGAGTTGGAAAGACACGCCCACCCCCTTAGGTGGTGCTTGGGTCCATTTCCAAAACCTAGTTGTCACCTCTGTTCGGTTTTCAGTTATCTTTATTCTTTACCTAACTTCCCAAGGTAACCCCAAAGTGAGGTTCTTCTCCCACTTTGAAGAGATTGTGGAGGACTCAGCATGGGGGGGCGGTTCCTCCCCTGGGGGGTCCCCCTTCCCCCCCACTTCGGGCTCCCACCAGGCTCCCCCGTGGCCCCAAACTGGCCTCAGGGGTGGTTGTATAAATCGAGAATAGAGCAAAGGTGGCTCTCACCTCCACCCACCTTCCTGGGCTTCACCTTTCAGCTTTTTCGGAACCTGAGCGAGGGGACACCTGAGCCACATTTACAGGTTAACTCATTTGCTCAGGCAGTATTGACGGTATCGAAGACACTGTCAACTGATGAAGAATCATAAATCTTTAAGACCCCATATGTCTAGATTTTTCACGCTCTCTCTGAAATAAAGCACAAGCCAGTATTAAGCCCACAGGCGCCCCATGACTCTAAGATTTTGCGGAAGCCCAGAAAGACATCAGCATTGTCTGGGCTGTCCCGGCGGCCTCGTCCCTGCTCTGGAGCACCCCCACCTGGCCTCCTCCCTGGGAGCCGTGGCTGGGTGGGGCCCACACGTCCGCAGGTGACAGCCACGGGCTGTAGCATTTGTCCACCCGGCCCCCTGCCTGCCCTTGCCTTGGGGAGCCAGGGCAGAGAAGCGGGGGGTCAGTGCAGCAGCTGGGGTGCTTCCTTGGCTGGCACTCCCCACCTTTCAGGTGTCTTACCTGCTCCTTGTTGGGCCGATAACAGTGTGGCAGCTAGTCATTCGTGCTCAGAACGGAGGAAGCAGGGGGACCCTGAGTCCTCCACACCTGGCGGCGCCAGTTAGCCCTCATCTCCCGGGGCTCCTGCCCTGTGACCCTGATGGCCCAGCCCATGGGACCCGGGGACCGAGCCTGAACTAAGAAAGCGGGTCCCCCGGCCTCCCCCTGAACTGAGGAGCGAGACCCCGCAGGTGTCCGGCCTACGGGTGCAGGTGGCCGGCGGAAGACAACTCCTGAAACAAGCGGGGACAGCCCCCAGCTCGGGGGAGTCGTTGGTGCCCCGAGTCAACCGGGAGAAGCTGAGTGTCCCTGCGAGCGCCAGGTGTGCTCGCAGGACAGAGGGCCTGCACACTGCTTCCTGGTCATGATTTTAATCAAAGCAAATGTTATTCTCACACCCACACTGTCCCCGCAGTCTGGCAGGTGGGCAGAGGCAGGTAGAGGAGACCCCCGCCCGGCCCAGCCCCAGGTGAGTGAGGATCCAGACGAACTACTTGTTAGCAGGTGGTGAGGACTTTGGGGTGGAGCATCTTGCAGGTGATGGCCGAGGTCTGGCCTGGGGAGCAGAGGCAACAGCGCAGGAGGGAGAGGCTCCGCCCGGCCCAGGTCACCGGGGCCATTGAGACACAGAGACACGACCTGGTCACATTTCAAAGCCGTTGATGCGGCCCCACTTCAAAGGTTGCTGAGCAGCTGCAGTGTGTGGCTGAGCTCCGTGTGCTTGTTGACAAAGGGCTCAGGGGTGGGAACCGGCCCGTGACAAGTGCAGACGGGTGGCCCGGGCGTGGATTAGCACCCTGAGCAGGGGGGCCTTCCTCGGTGGCTGGGTGGGCAGAGAGAGGGCAGCGGGGTGGCAGGGGAACGTGGCATGGAAGGGACAAAGGTGTGGCTCTCCTGCCTCCACACTCTGGGAGCAGCAGCGTCTCGGGGTCTGGACACAGGACAGAGCACGCAGATCTGCCCTGGTCCAGGAGACGGTGCTGGGCGGGGGCTCGGTCTGGAACTCAGAACGGAAAGGCTGGGTGGGCGAGCCAGCCTGTAGCTGTCTGCACCCAGAAACCGGGGCGGGAGCAGGGTGAGGTGGGGGCGGAGCAGACAGCGGCCGCAGATCCCGCTGGACAGGAAACCTGGTGCAGCTGGTGCCAGCATCCAGCCCCAGCAAGGGCCCTTCCTCGCCCAGCACCGAGCTGGCCGACCCGCAGGGACAGATGGGTCAGCATTTGCCTGTTTGGAAATTAAAGTCCACCTGGCAGCCGGCGGCCTCACCGCAGGAAGGGGTTACAAGGTAGCAGTTTGGGGCTACGGGCACCTGGGCACAGCCATCACTGGGGCGACAGCGTCACTGGGCCATCTGCACCACCACGGCTCTCCAGGCTTTCTCCTTGTCAAACTCCTTCAGGGGGGTCCGGGCCACCTGGACCGAGACAGGCAGAGGCTGTTCTGCTGGCCTGCCGTATTCCAGCAGGTGGCTGCTCTGACGGGCAGCCCCCCAGCCTGGAAGGCTGGCAGGAGACCCCGGGGCCTGGGTTCCCTGCCGCACCTGTGCCCGCCCTCTGCAGTAATGGAGCCTGGGCAGGGGGGGCTCTCTGTGGGGCAACAGGCTGGCTCTGGGTGGGGGCGGCACCGGCCTGGTGGCCATGGTGGCTGGGGCTCCGGGGAGCTCACACTTGCTCCTGAGCCGGTTCTCTGAGAGGCTGGGGCCTGGCAGAGCCAGCATCTGTACACAGCAGGTGCTGGGGAAATAGGCCCCAATGGGGGGTGGCACAGTGCGACCCCCACACAGAACAGGGGTCGGGCCTGGCCCGGGCTGGGGGGCGGACCCAAGACCTTCAGGGACAGGGAGGCAGTTCCCAGGCCCAGCTCCCAAGTCCTTCCCCCAGTCGGCACCAGTTCACTGCACGTACAGCTCCGTTGGGGGGACAGAGCCGTCCCCACAGGAGCCTGATCCCAGCCAGGTAACCACAAGGGACGGTGGGCCTGAGGACTGTGGAGGGGGCGGCACCAGGACCGATGGAGGAGGTCAGGGCCACTGAGGACCCACCCGGGCAGCAGCGGGGGCCCCTGGAGGCCCAGGAGCAGCCTGGCGGGGACAGAGTGCCGGGGTGTGCAGAGCACTGGGTGTGAGATGGGCCCGAGGGTGGCCAGGCAGCACCCAGGCAGCCCTGCAGGACCCCACCCAGGACGTCGTGCACCGGAGGGCGAACCCCCAGCCTCTCAGGGGTGGGGATGGGAGGTGGGACCCGGCAGAGGTCCAGGCAGCCTGAGCTTGGCGGAGGGGTGGCCACGATGTCCCAGAGCCGGTGCAGCACCCCTGCCAGGAGCCTTGTGCACGGGCCAGGGACGGGCTTCTCTGGCCACTGGAACCCGGGCATGTGGGCAGGAGCAAACCCGAAAGCGTTCAGCCCCGAATACTTCTTCAGGATGGATTTGCATTTGCCTAGCTGGTATTAAAAAAATCCGGCATTTCACTTCCCCAAGATGTGTCCAGGGGTCTTGAAAGAGGTCAGGGGGGAGGGTGTCGCCTGGCACAGGCCCCGGGAGGGCCCCAGGAGGACAGGGAGGCCAAAGGCTCCGAGGCTCCTCACCTGGGCGGCGGGGCGCTCCTGGGGGCCGGCCGCCTTGAAGCCGGCGCACTGGACGACGGTGCCCGTGTGCAGGCCCGCCTGCAGCAGCAGCTCCAGCATCAGCAGCAGCAGGAGCACGTCCCGGGACTGCGGGGGAGGGAGGGAGACGGGCCGTCTCTCAGGCCCCCCGCCCCGGGCACGACCCCCGCCCCGAGACCCGGCAGCCAGCAACTCTGCAGAGAGCAGCGCCAGGCCCAGACGCCCCGGTGACAGAGCCCGTGTCGTGGTCTCAGCAGCCCCAGTGGCGTCTCGAGGACCAGCTCTGCTCCGAGCTCTGCTGCTCAGGCTCTAACAAGCCCCCCCACCCCCAGTGGCCCACGGCCGGCCCACTGGACAGTATGGCTGCTCGGTTCGAGGCTCCCGTGCCTCCAGCAACCACTCGGGTCAGTGGGGAGCCAAGAACGCCGACGGGGCCACCCGGTGCCCCCTGTGGGGCGGTGTGCACAGCATCACGACCTGGATGGCTCGTCCACTCACTGGACGGGCTGGTGACCTGGGTCACATGGACTGTTGCGTGTATGGAAAATAATACAATAATTAATAAACAGTAACACAAGCCCCGGCTGGCGTGGCTCGGTGGATTGAGCGCCAGCCAGTAAACCAAAGGGTCACCAGTTCGATTCCCAGTCAGGACACATGCCTGGGTTGTGGGCCAGGTCCCCAGTAGGGGGCGCACGAGAGGCAACCACACATGGATGTTTCTCTCCCTCTCTTTCTCTCTCCCTTCTCCTCTAAAAGTAAATAAATAAACTGTAAAAAACAACAGTAACGCAAGAACGAACCGCTTCCTGCTCTGCACCCTCACAACTGCGCACCCCCTTTGCCCCCGCCTGCGATGCTCTGTGAGGAAGGAGCCCCCCGGCCCCGGCTCTCGGCCTCTCTGCACAGCACCCCCCACAGAGCAGGGCTGCTCCCGCCGTCCCCCCCGCAGGGCCCCTGGTGTCCGGACGGCAGCTGGGACACTGTAGGCAGCTGAGTGGCCATCTCCTCGCCCGCTGCCGCCTCTCGTGGGAGCGCCGCCTGCTTCCCTCTCAGTGTGAGAGCCAACCCGCAGGCAAAGGTGCTGGACAGCTGTCCCTGTGGTGCCCGAAGGACATCCTGTCACTCCCTGTGAGGGATGCGCGCCTCCCTGGAGTCAGTGCAGGACGGCCGCCTCCGCTGAGCCCACAGGGAGCAGGCTCACAGGTGGGCGCGTCTCCCAGAAACCGACCCCGCCTCCGAGAAGTCAGAGCACAGGGGAGGTGGGGGGACTGTGCCCCAAGGCACATTCTTGGGATGATTCATGGAAAGTGAGTGAACTGGCAGCAGGGGTGTCCCAGGACAACTGGGGCACCTCAGTGTGACAACTGGCCATAGGGGCGGGGCCTGGGCGGAGCTGCCCCACCCGGGGTCTGAGGGGCACAGGGGGCATCACCCCCTCAGTGGTCTCCACGGGGAGCCAGCTGGAGCTGGCCCACGCCCTGAGCGGTCAGACAGCGCGTGGGATGCTGGCTGGGAGACAGTCCCCAGGTGCTCCGCACGGTGTCGGTGGCTTTGGATGAAAGATGCACACCTTGAGGGCAGGCGGGTGATCTTCAAACACCTCCATGACCCTCCTCGCGCTGAAGGTCAGGTACCCGGCGGCTGTGAACAGCAATGGCGCCGAGAGGCTGCAGATGGCCATCAGCACTTCCACCTGCGGAGCAGAAGGCCGAGGTGGCTCGGGTCCCCACTCCAGCCCGCCACACGCCTGCCCGCCTGATGCTGAGGCGCCGCCCCAGTCAGCCCACTGGCCCCACACCCTCATGCACTGGGAGCCCCAAGTTTCCTCAGTGTCCACAAAACGGTCCGTAGTGCCAGGAAACCACCAGCCGAGGCCTGCCTGGCACCCTGTCCCCACATTGCAGAGAGGCCACACGCGTCCAGGTGTCAGGGCTGCGTCCCACACCAGCACCAGGCGCTCCGGCTGGACCTGTGATGGTCACATCCCAGGACTGGCCCTGGCAGATGCGGGTCAGAGGGACAGGGGGCTCCTCCCACCAAGTACTCAGCCCTTGACAGCCCAGTCCTGGGGCAGGCACCCCACGGCCCAGAGGCCTGGCTCCCACAGGGCAGACACCACACAGCGGGCCTCGGGACCCTGGGGATAGGGTGCCACCTACCAGACACCTGCTGGGACACTCTGCCGTCACGTGACTGGCGATGGCGCTTGGAAAACACTGAGAGGAAGACAAAAGGAAGACTTCAGAGGTGACCGATCCTGGGAGAAGTAAGACTCCCAGTGGCGTCCTCTCGGGTGACAGGCGCCGCCTTGTGGCCAGGAGGGGACAACTGAGCCCCACTGCCGCTGTCTCCCTGCATCTGCTCTCGGCAGGGACGCCGTCCTAGGCCCGTGCGTGGCGGGTGGTGCAGGTCTGCGGGACCGGCCAGCGCAGGCCGAGTGGGCATCAGCAGGGTCCGCAGCGGTCCCAGGCCCGGCTCGGGTGGCACTCGGCCCCTGGCCACCCCGAGGAATCACGGGCATGTTGCTCCGGGTTTGGGATCCAGGCAGCCGGCTGCGCCGGTGCTGGGGGACGACCTTGGCCTCGCTCTCCGCGCTGGACAAATGTCTCTGGTGCGCACCACCCAAGTGCGGCCCAGGCCTCTGTGTCTGGTTGCCTGGGTTCCTCCGTGACCAGACCCAGGAGCCCAGGAGGCACCGCACCTCAGCGCCCCCCCAGCCACGCTGGCCCAACCACGTCGACCACGTCGACCTGGTGCCGGATGCTGTGCTGAGTGTTTACTGGTATTTAATGCAAAACAATGGTGTATGCTAAGTATTTTCTGAAATGTGTATCAGGTTACGAAGCTGTGTTAGAGATTATGAAATTATATAAAATAACAAGTATTGTTAGGCTAAAATATCACAAAAACTGTAAAACAACAAAAGCTGTTACAATGACAAGCAGCTGCCACACTGACCCGCGGGGCTGTAGGTGCCCCGGTGCCTCCCGTGTGCCCACCCGCTTCTGCCCCTGTGGCCTTCCTGCCAGCGCCGCCCAAACGGAGCCCAGCAACCAGCCGGGCCAGCCCTGGTGAGAGCGGCTGGTCCACCCGCAGGCAGACGAGGGCCCTGCTGGCTATACTCACGGCCACTAAGATCCAAAAGAAGGTCACCGAGAGGTGCGGGCTGGAGACGGCGTCATCTACATTCAGAGCAATGACCCCACCCAGGACTGCAGAGACACCGGCAATCACCTCAATGACCTGTGGGGCAGAGCATGGAGGCGGCGTCACCAGGGGGCAGGGGACCGTCTGCTGGAGTGTCCCTGACACGCAGGCAGGGTGGGGAGGCGCGATGAGCTTGGGCGGAGGGTCAGCACGCTGGAGAATGACGTCCAAAAGCACCGAGCACTCGTCCCTTCCAGCCTGAAATCAGCGGGAAAAGGAAGCCACTCCCGCCAATTCAAAGGCAAATGGGAAGCAGCCCAGACAGACAGCGGCAGCGACCGCAGGTCTCTGGCTCAAACAGTTCCCCAGGCCGACGGGAACGGGCTCCGAGGCTGCAGAGAGGACACCCGAGGGCGTGAGAGTGAAGGACATCAGCCGCTATTCATAGAGGCCACGCAAAGCGGAGTGAGCAGGAGAGAGATACTCGGGCAGGTGGTAACCAGACACAACCTACGTACTTCAAAGCAGCCAGTACGGATTCTATGCCAAAACCATTCTACAGACGGAGTTCCTATGCAATGTCGAAAAAGAGAGAGAGAGAAATTCACTGGGACGAAACACCACACTGGTGGGAGTGTAAGTGAAAACACAGACTCCAAAACCCTCAGTGAACGTCTACAGACCTACAGGGGGAAACCGGTGCTGCCAGCTCAGGATGGGGGTACGCAGCTTTCACAGGATGAGCGGACTCAAAAAAAAAAAAAGGACAGAGTAAAACAAGAGGGCGTCCACATGACTCATCCTTGAAACCAGGGCACTGTGACAGGGATGGAGACACGCTTCAGGGCTCCTCGGGGACAGCGGGCGGCCACCGGGACCGGCCACGCTGCCTCAGTCAGACCCGCAGCCGTGGCCAGCCTGCGTCCGCGTCCGCGCCCGTCTCTGCCTGGGTAACACGCTGCCCTGAAAGGCAGCCCCTGAGATGAGGGGTCTTGTCCCGGCAACGTGACAGGAGCCGTGTCCCTCACAGATGGGGGCACATGCCCCATCCAGGCAGCCACAGCCCGTCTCCAAAAAGGAGCCAGGTGGCTTAATCCAGTCTGGGCTGTCCCTGTCCTGGAGCGAAATGACATAACAGGGGAAAGAAAGGGAAGTTTCCTTACTGAGTAGGATTTCAGGACCCGCACAGGAAAGGCCACTTCATACAGCATGCTGCTGCTGTCAGAGACAGGACCCTACAAAGAAGTGACAGGGTGACCTGGGCTCGGCGGGGTCGCCGAGCAGGGTCCCCAAACGTGAGCAGCTGGTGGTCACAGGTGGCTCCCAGGCTCCGGTGCATAAGCTCAAATACACACCCTCCTCGCGTGGACGCCCAAGGCGGCTCTTTCGGCAGACCGGGCTCTCTCTGAGGCACCGCCAGGCAGCGGTGGAGCCCGGCCCCCCGCAGGTGGTGAGCATTCTGGGGGGCGGCCCTGCATAGAGGGAGCATGGCCCGCAGCCCGGGTGCCGCCCACACTCGGCACCCCTACCTTGTGCCTGCCCGGCGCCTCGCTGGACCTTGCGGAGACAATCACAGTGGCCGCCATGAGCAGCTCCAGCAGCAGCAGCAGGATCAGGTTGAAGTTTATCTGCCGAAGGACAGCACAGCTCTGTGGGACCTGCTGTCTCCCCTCTGTCACTGCAGATGGCTCCAGAGCCGGGCCCCGGCACCCACTTGCTTGGGCAACGCTTGGGGTCCCAGACTAGATGGCCCCACACGCCTGCTTTCTCACCACTCCTAGTTGGAGGGCCGTGCCTGGCCCCCCCGAAGGGAAGAAAAGCCACGTCCACCCCAAAGCCTGTGCGCTTTGACTGTGGCCCGAGTGCCCAAGACTGAGGACCCCGAGGCTGTGGAGGCACCACTCCCTATCCTGACTCTGTGGGTAGTCACATGAATCTAACTCTATGTGAACATGAACAAGGAATGCACTAAAGATGTTGATTTCACACCAATTACTAGTCATAGAGTTGCATACTAAAACATGTGTTTCACTGTGTACAAACTGGCCAGTCCAGAGCCGGCCCCACCCTTTCTCTGTAGGGTTCCTCCTGGGGGCCACCCTCCACCTGCCCTCAGCACCTGGGCCAGGGATCTGACCACCAGGGGCAGCCCCTCTGCCTGAGCCCTGACATTGTTCACAGAGCCCACCCTCAGCCTGCTGCCCTGCCGTTCCTCCCCGGGACGCCCCAGGGAAAGCTCCTGTGCCCTCTGTCCCTGCTCCCTTCCACCCACACCTGCCTCCTGTGTGCCCTCCCTTGGCTGGTGTCCCCTCCTCTGTGGCCTCACCACACCTGCACAACAGTAGAACCCACGTTTCAAACCAAATGCGTTCATTAGTAAGTTTGAGCTCTGTACTCTTTGTGCAAATCCTTTTGAGTCTTAAAGTGTTTCAAAAATTTTTTTATCAATAGCACCTCTCTGTACCACCAATAATCAATACGAAAATATAACTAAAAAAAAATATGCCCTTCATGGTAGCAACTAGGGACTACTTAACGAGGAGCACAGAAAACATTCAAACTCTCACAAAGGACACCCAAGGTGGTCTGAGAAAGTGGAGAGGCAACCCATGTGCTCAGACAAGATGGTAAAATAAAGATGTCAACTCCCATTAAATTGTTCTGCACACTTAACATGATCATAATGGAGTTCCGGCTGCAACTTTTTAAGGAACTCAATAAGCTTGTTCTACGATATATTTGAAATAAGAGGACAACTTTGAGGATGGGGGAAACGGTGGGGCATTCTCCCAGGAGACAAAAGACTGACTACAGAGCCATCGCAAGAGCGGGGCAACCGGTAACAGACTGACCCACGGCAACAGCGCCATCTGCACTGGCGGGCTGATTCTCTTTCTAAACGCAGGTGCAGCCACCTTGACTACACGTGAGCAACGATGTTCGTTTCAACAACAGTCATGGCGTCAGCTCAACCCTAAGAAGATTCATCAACTTGGAGTGCCGTGAAGAAGTGCAAAACTGTTCAGTTGTGACACAGCACAGCTGTGAAAATGTCACTACTGTGGAACAGCTCCACGGGGTGACAGCACAATGGCATGCCCTGCCCCGGGGCACACATTCAGCCCCAGCCTGGGGGGGCCAGCTCCCAGAGGTTAAAAGAGCTGGCTTCTGGTTTCTGATTGGTCAGACTAGAGTTGCTATGATTGGTTGAAGCTCCACAGCTCTGATTGGGCGGGAGAAGCCTCGTTCCTATTGGTTGAGACAGGAGCCCAGGGACTCCTCTATACCCAAGGCTCTCTGACCACAGGTTGGTGAGAGGCTCCTGGGCAGAAATGGCTGCGAAGTTCTGCTTCTTAAAGTCTCAGCCCAAGGAGTCACTGGTTCCGCCATCGTGGTCCTGAGGTTCTTGCATGTGTGTGGTTCCAGGTCCCCAGTCGTGGGTCCTCAGTGCGAAGCTCAGGCGCCCACGTGGCAGCAGGCACCCGAGGAATGCTCACTGCGGATTCCGGCGCAGTGGCTGGGGGAGGCGGGAGGGGGTGGGGGGTGCCTGCAGGGCGGAGCTCCAGGTGAGCCTGACATGGCGGGCCCGTCGGCCATTCGAGAAGGCTGTGCAGCAGGTGTCAGGCTCCCCTCTCAAGTCAGTTACCTGTTCTGTGACCCCGGGGCAGGTGGCGACGTGACTGCTGTAGATGAGGTGACTGGGTCACTGCCTTGGTTGGGGTGTTTGCCCTGAAGGACATTCTGCGAGGGCCCACGCTTTCTGGTCACACGTGCAAGGCCCTCTCCAGGGTTTGCGCGTGGGGGCATGCACACGGCGTCTCCGTGCATGCGCTTCTTCAGAACATGCTACTGAAGCCGGACACTTCCAGGCCTTGGAGTCACGGGACTGGAAGTCAGTGCCCTGGGGCTTCTGCCCGTCTGGTGTCGGGAATGGCATCTCCCTGTGGTTTGAATTTACTTCCTCCAGTAACTCACCAGGCTGAACGTCGCTCCGGTGCCTGCACAGCGTCCTCCTTGGGCAGCGGCTGCGGCCCTCTCCTGGCGCCCTTGACTCCCTTGTGGCTCTGAGCAGGGGTCTGGGGTGGGCCTTCGCCCCAAGAGAGCTCGGGTTCCTTCCTCACCGTGCCGCGCCTGTGCCCCTCCTGGCTGTGCCCCAGCCCTCTGGGTCGGGTTCGGGGCTGGGTCTCCGGGGCGGTGGGAGGGCGGCAGCCGGGCTGCTGTGCACAGCGGTCTCACTGGGGATGGCTGTGTGACAGCTCCGGGCCGCAGGGTCCAGGCCCCCAACCCGTTCTTCAGGGGGCGCCCCCTCCCTGGCCCCAGGCACTGCCTCAGCCGGCCAGGTGCAGCAGATGCCTTTACTCGGAACCCATGTCCACATGGTCAGGGTCTCCTTCATGAAGAAGCATTAGGGTCCCGGGCAAGTCCTTGGTGTTTTCTCTGGGACAGTCCCGCACACTCTCATTACATTTATACTCAGGAACTTTCTGTGATTAGGTCCCTAACGTGTATCTGGGTTTAAACTATATTTTCACTGTTGCTGGCATAGACGGTTCTTTTATCCCGGCATTCACACCTGGCAACCTGGGTGCCAGCCCTCGGCAAACCCAGGGCCACATAAGTAGCAAACTTACGTTGTCTTCTGTGGACAATGGCGTGAGCGTTCCTCTCGGACCCGCGAACATCTGTCCATTTTTTGTGCCTTACTGGCCCGGCTCAGCCTCCCTCGGGGCCTCCTGTCGTCCCCCTGGTCTAACGAAGGTGGCTCAGCATCAAAGCCGGAGCAGGGGCGTTTGTGAGGAACCTCCGACCGGGTCCTCGTTTTCACGAGATCACGTCTCTCAGCTCTGGGATGGGAAAGTCTGTCTCCTCGATTTTCTTAGAGGTGCGCCTCACCACCAACAGCCTCGCAGACGTGATGAGACATGTCACTGTGCTCCTGTTAAGTTTCTTTAAGTATGGAACACTTCACAAATTTGGGTGTCACCCTTGTGCGGGGGCCATGCTAATCTTCTCTGTGTCGTTCCAATTTTTAGTGTCTGTGCTGCCGAAGCGAGCACTGTTCCTGTTTTAACAACTTTCGAGAAAGAGGCTTTAAAATTTTATTGATAAATCCATCCACTGGAATCAGTGGATGAAGTGAAGTGAAGAAGTGAAGAGAATTCTGTTCTTCAGGAGCATAAATAAAATTCTCCAACTTGTCAGACTCAAGAGCCGTGATGCACACCTACATGGGTCCCACCCACAGACAGTGCTTGGTGACACTGTGGTCACACGCCCCCGTGGCAGATGCTCCACGGGAAGACGCGCCTGGAGGAGATGGGCCCACGCCTGGGACCCACGTGGCCCTGGGACTCACGTCTATTGCTGACGGGTTCAAGACCAGTTTGCAGCCGAACCAGATCAGGCACGTGGTGGTCACAGCAAACGTAGAGACGAACAGCATCTGGAAACTGGGGATCTGCAGAGAAGATGGGGGGGCGCTTTACTCTCCTCTGTGTAACTGCAGAAGTGAGGGCAGCAGTGACCTAAATCCAGGTCACTGATGAAAACTCCTAGAGACCGGGACACATTAGAATTAGCCAGGGTGGGTGCCCCGCCAGGGCCTGGGGACAGAGGGAGGGGGGCCCTGGGTGCTGAGGGAGGTGGAGGTGCACTCCGCCCATTCACGGGTGTGTGCAGGCACATGTACACAGAGGTGCACACACGTGTGGACACGTGCACATAAGCACACACACAGAGGTGTGCGCACAAGTGCATGCACATTCACACACATCTGTGCACACAGGTGCTCTCGTGCACACGAGTGTGTCTGTCAGCCCCACAGGGCCCGGGGTCTCTTCCACAGCCTGCGGGCGCTGCGGCAGCCCCCAGGGCACAGAGACGGGGCAGAGGCTGGACTCACCACACTGACGTTCCTCCTGGAAACGGCGAAGCTCACAATGGCTGCGGGAACGCACTGGAAAGAGAGCGGAGCTCGGTGAGCAGTGCTCAGTCCCCACACACCCTTGAAGCTCAGTCCCCCGGGGGCCCAAGACATCGGCGGGACCAGTGTTGCTGGCCCACTAGACATGGGGTTTTGTTCGACGTTGAAAGGTCCTCAGATCTGTCAGAGTAATTTGTTCTGGAAAAAGTCTTAACGTCTCTGGTGAGACGAAAGACGTGCACTGACGAGTGGTGTTCTAGGTGCACTTGGCAGCCGGGCTGACGGTTCCTGCGGCCGGAGACCAAGCGCGGTCTCCACCTGAGAAGTCACTCCTCGGGGAGGAGGCAGACCTGGCCGGGAGTCCGGGGCCTCAGCAGGTTCTTGTCGGGGGCCCATGCTGACCCCACAGAAGCAAAGGACAAGAGGGTGCCGGAAGGTGGGGAGATGGATGGGGGCGGGGAGGTGAGCAGGGACCATAGCAGGTGCTGCTCTTGTGGGAGACAGACCCTGCAGACCCCAAGTTGGGGCAGCACAAGCTGAGGGGGACACACAGCAGTGGTTGGATTGGGGTGGGGGGGCCACTGAGGGCTGAGGGGGAGCTGGGGGGACCCCATGGGGACCTGTCTCTCCAGCCTGTCGCCTGAGGGTGCAGGGCACTGCCAAGAATTTTGCTGGGACCCTCAGCCTAGGTGGGCATTTCCCCGGCGCCACCAGGGTCAGAGGTCAGGTCACTGTGGCCCCAACAAGGGCTGCTCCAGTGGTGAGGCCCAAGGGCCACCTAGAAGTTTCAGGGGTGTCTGAACTTCTGGCGTCTCTGAACCACACTGGGAGAAGAAGAGTTGTCTTGGGCCACACGTTAAATGCACTGCGAACCGTAATCTCTAAACAATCTCATGTGTTAGGTGAATGTACGAGCCGGCGTGGGGCTGCACTCCAGCCGTCCCGGCTGCATGCGGCCCGCGGGCTGCAGGTTGGACGCCCCTGTGGAGAGAGCGGCAAGGGCAGGAATTCCCAGGAATTTTGTTCTAAGGCAGCAGAGGCTGGCACCATGGGGTGGGGACGTGGTGTCGGGGGAGCTCGTGTCTGTGTTTCCAGGTGTCCGGGGATGGTGACGGGGCTAGAGCGGGGGAGCAGGCAGGCAAGAGCCCTGCGATGAGCCCTGGGACGTGTTCTGGGCCGGCCGCTGGCCCCCACAGGCAGGGCACAGGCTGTGGGAGGGTGGGGTGCAGCCCTGTGTCCTGCAGCCCGAAGCCTCTGAGGCCAGAGACCGGCGTGAGGAGGCTCTGAACGAGTGGCCAGGGACGGTGACGCGTCACTCCCAGAGCACAACCCCAAACGCACATCCGCAAACTTCGTGCCACAGGTGGGACCAACGACTCTGCTCACCGAACCCGCGGCGCAGCGCAGGTAGTCCATCTCGGAAGGAAACACGTTTCCCAGGTACAGCGAAAAGCCCGAGGTCACCAGCAGGCAGCCCTGCAACACAGCGGGAGGCTCGGGTGACAGCACCACACATCGAAACACCACGGAGCACAGTCGTCTGTATGCACCAGCCTCGCGCCTGGATCCCGCCAGACCTGATTCCTGAACAAAACACGGCCACAGCCCACCCTCCCTCCAGTGTCAGGCTATGTATGGGCTTCGCCGTTTATTTGAAGAAGAAAATTTAAGGCAAGAAATGGCACCTCTCCCCAGAAAACACCCTCGCCTCAACATGTGTGATTTCTAGGCCTAGGATCCACACCCCCAGGTCCAGGCATGAAGCACCATCAGGCTCGGGGCTGGGAGATGGACGCTCACTGCAGAGGGCAAGGCCGCAGAGTGGCTGGGGGTCGGTGTTAAAGGTCCCTCAGGCCCAGGGTCTGGGCAGGGGGCCTTGCGTGCCCCACCATGATGGTAGTGCTGGAACCCAGGAACCCAGGAGGCTGGGGTGGGTAGCAAGGTCCCGGCCTGGGTCCTGGCTTCTTAGGCAGGGTGGCAGGGAGCCCGGGGTTCCCTGTGTGAGCCATGGGGTTTCCCACGCTCACACAGGCCAAACTGACTCCTTTGGTCATCACGTGCCTATCCAAGCACGTCTGGAGGTGACTGTCCCAGGACCCCCGGCAAGTCTCCTCCAATGTGTGGTCCCCTGAGGCCGGACCCCCAGCTCCCTGCTGGCCCTGCTCCTTGGCCCCTGGGCCTTCTCTGACCCCATGGCTGGCCCCCAACCCAGGATACCACCTCACCGTCACACTGTGGAAGGTTCCTCCCCACCTGTGCAGGGTGACTCCAGATCCCCCGCAGCAGCTGAGGGTCCTGGAGGTCACCCTCACACTATGCATACCCTGTGAATGGGCAGGGGGGCCCTGGGCTGTCCCCACCGTGACAGGACACAGTGCAGCCCGAGCCCAGAAGCCTGGGGCTGGAGCCATAAATGCTGGTGAATGGAGGGCAGCGATTCGTACAGCACCGCCCCACAGGGCCCTCCAGAGCAGAGGGAGGGAGCTGCTCTGTCCCAGTGGGCCCGGGAGCAACACCGACTGGGGACACCTCCTGGGGACGATGACCCTGTGGCATTGGCGGGGCTACTCACCCCCATCAGCACGGAAAAGACCCACGTCTTGTGACTGAAGCAGGGGGGCAGCCTCGAGGACAGCTGCAGGTCGCCGGGCTTGGCATCCGCGTAGCTCCCCACGTCGGGCCGTCCCCGCTCCAGGGTTGCCATCCGGTCATAGCTGGGCTCCTCCCTGCACGCCTCCTCCCGCGCCATGGCGCCGGGGTGGACACTGAGCTCGGTGCCCACGGCGGCTGTGCCTGGGACCCTGCGCCGCCGCCGCTGTTTTGGATCACTCTGAAAGCTCCAGTTAAACTGAGGTGCTTCTGGTGAAAGAAGTCTTGCTCGGACCGAAGGGCTGCGAATTTGAGGAAGAAGACAAGCACTTCACTTGATAGTGACTAAAACCACTTTCTCGGCAAAACCTACCTGCCCGTCTGCGTTCAGGGTGGGGCGTCGGCCTCTCGGCCCCCCACTTCCCAGGAGGCACTGGCTCCTCCTCCAAGCCCTTCAATTGCTCACGGTGGTAACGGAACCAGTGTCAGACCCTGTCCGTCCGTCTGTCCGTTGGTGCTCACCGCCCGGCTGTTTCTGGGGCAGCGCTGGTCTCTGGGTGATGGGCTCGCTGCTGCCCAGGGCTTCCAGCAACAGCTATTCACAAAGGAACAAAAGCCCGGCAAAGCTGCACTTAAGCCAGAAGCAGGAGGACCTCGTCCTGAATTTCAATGAGATGAAGCAGCGACCCTGGAAAGTTCTCGATGGTTGTGTAACCGTGTAACCGCTGGCACAGAGCCTTGCCAGTCCTGTCTTAACTCCGCCAGGGAACAATGGGGTCCTGAGGTCCCACTCAGGGCAGGCAGACAGGTCATGGGGCGCAGGGACCGGCTTCTGGGAAGAAGCCTGCCTGAGTGGAACCCCCAGCACAGTCCTGCAGGAGGAAGCGGGTGCTGTTTGGCAGCATAACTTTCTATTCAAAGGCCTCACTATATCTCCTTTCAAGCAGCCTTTTCCCATCCCCCGTGATCACGTGAGGAAACCTCCCGCACAGCAGCACACACACATCTGCGCTCAGCCCGCTGGGCAGCCCTAGACCTGCCCCGGGCTCTGGTCTGCGGTCCCACTGGCAGCCTCTGAGCTCCCAGGCGCCCTTTACTTCTCTGCTCACTAGGCAGAGAAAGAGGCCAGGGACGCACTTCACTGGGACACGCTGGCACGCTGACAGGCGCAGCGAGAGTCTTTGTGCACATGGCCCGAGCCCCGCACTCTGAGAGCCGGGTCCTCCAGCACAAGACCCCGTGGAGTCTGAGCAGAGTCATCGTTTCCACTCGTGGGACGTTGTGTTGTCTTAGCTTTTCAGCCTCGCAAGGAGGGCTGCTCTTCACACACTATAACCTGTGAAGGAAAAGAGGGGACTGTGAAGCCTCCCAAATGTCTTTACTGGCTGCCTTTTAAAGCCATAAGCAGAGTTGGTAGGAATTGGTCGAGCTCTTCTGTGTTTCTTCCTTTAATTGAGTTTTGAGTGTGCACTTCTATGACTTACAAAGTGACCCCCTGATATTTCCAGCACCCAGCTGGCACCACACATAGCTATTACCATATTACTGATGATATTTATTCCCTGTGCTGGGCCTTACATCCCCACGACTATTCTGGAGCCACGGACCTGTACTTCTCCGTCCCCTCCCCTTTCTCACCCAGCCTCCAACCCCTGCCCCTCTGGTGACCCTCAGTCTGTGAGTCTGTTTCTGTTTTGTTTGCTCCTTTGTTTTGGTCTTTAGATCCCACATATCAGTGAGCTCATACAGTATTTGTCTTTCTCTGACTTATTTCACTCATCACACACCCCTCTAGGCCCATCTCTGCATTTCTCTTTATTGGGAGGAAAACGTTCAGCAGATTTCACCATTTCTGAGTTTTTCCAAAGTTGTTTTCCACTAAGAAATACAAACAAGTTGTCTTGAATGAGGGATCATGGCGCAGACGCCTCAAGCCTCCAGAGTCGTGGTCACTTGAGAAGCGCTTCCTGGGTTCTGGCAGCGCCAGTTTCTGGAACAAGTCCTGTTCTTTCAAATCTCCAAAGCAACTCTTGTTCCCACAGGACCTCCTGCTCCTGCCGCTGAGGTCTTCCTCCGGCCTCCACATTTGTGCTGCCATTCAGCAAATACTGGGTTGGCAAAAAAAAAAAAAAAAAGTCTGCTTACTTTTCTCCATAAAATAAAAGATACGGTTTTCATTTGTACCAGCAGATTTATTGATTTGTGTATGTCTGCTGTCTTGTCTCTATTGGCTTCTAGAGGGTAGAGGCCAGAAGTGCCCACGTGCACAGAGCCCCGCCCACCCACACAGAGCCCCGCCCACCAGTATGAGCCACGCCCGGGCCACGGTATCACTCCCACAAGTCACCGCGCTTTGAGGGCTAGCGAGCTAACGGTCGCCAACGGCCAACCACGGACTGCTAACGGTCACAGGGGGCACGCAGGCCCCATCGACAGGACTTGGGCACAGGCGTGGGCACTGTGATCCCCATTGGCCAAACCCCACTGGGCGCACTTGCAGGCTCAGAAGGGGCAACCCCATTGGCCAAGGTCAAACGGCTGCTGGCGCAGGAGTCAGCACGGCAACCCGATTGGCCAAGCTCCACGAAGCAAGGCGCAGGCGCGGGCACGATCACCTTATTGGCTACGTGGCCACGAGCTTCAGGCTGCCAGACGCGTGGGGACAGGGCCGCAGAGAGCCATGCTGCGCCTCGTGGCCAAGCTAGTGGCATTTTTCTGGAGGAAGGCAGATGGGCTGGAGGAGGAGGTCCGGCCACTGGGGCTCGAGCCCCCGGAAGGTGCGCGTGGGGCAGGGCTGGCTAGCAGTGGGGTTGGGGCAGGCACAAGTGGGGGGCGGGCCGCGGCCTAGGAGTCCCTGTGAGAGCTGCAGTCAGGCCCTGTTCTCTAAGCTCCCCAAGCGGAGCCTGCCTAGGCCTGAGATCGGCTTTTTCTCTGTCTGGCCCTCTGTGCAGTGCGGGCTTGAAGGAGCAGCCCGAGCTAGGGTTCCACTCCAGGAGCGTGGCGGGGCCGAAGGTGACCTGCACTCCCCAGGTGTCGCCTGTGACTGGAAGCCGCGGAGCGGGCGCAGTGAGGACTCAGAACGCCGGGCTGCAGCAGTGTTCTCAGCCCTGGGTGGAGAGGGTCACTGAGTCGCCGGGGTGTACCCTGCTCCCAGGCCAATTTGCTCCCCAAACCCGGAATTGCCTGCGTTGACTCCTTTAGTAATACAGAACTTCCCCTGCGCCGCCTTGATGAGGACGAAAGAAAACAGTGATAACTGCTCCCCAGATGCAACAGCGCCATCGACAGTTCACGCTGCACCCTGACCTGCGCCAGCCTCTCCGGTTTCTGCACTGCTCCCAGTTCTGTCCCTTGGACAGCTCTTTGGGTCCCCTTTGAGACAGGTGGAGCAGGCACAGCGTGGCCAAGGACCTGGCCTGGGTGTGCATGTTGCAGGCGAGAGAGCTGGAGTCGGAGCCCCGGGCAGCCTGCTTCATACACCTGACTTTCTGAACCCTCCCCAGGAAGGACCTCTCGCCCCCTGCGTGCCCCATACTCAAGGCAGGCTCACTGGTGTAGTCGGTGTAACCTTTCTGTTTACCCACCTAGGTGACACCAAGTTGAAAACCGTGCGGGGTGTGGTGACGAGGTACTGCGGTGATTATGGCATGATCGACGATCTGATATACTTCTCCAATGAGGTTGTGACTGGCAAGGTGCTTCTGAACGTTGGGCAGGAAGTTGTTGCCATTGTGGAAGAAAACAAAGTGTCCAATGGCCTGAAAGCAGTCAGGGTGAGGCCTTGGTTGGTTCCGGGAAATTGCTTCTGGGGGGCGGTTCACACTGGGGGGGTTTCACACTGCTTCGCTGTGCTGGGGGTGGGGGGAGCTGGAGAGGCGGCCTGGTCCTGCCTGGCGTGCATTTGTTCTCACAGTGGTCTCTGTTTTTAAAAGTGGTGGTCACTGTAAGTCATTCAAATACCATGGAAATTTATAGTTCATAAGTTTGCCTCTCACTTCATACCATAGAGAATGCTTACCATTTATATGGCCTTCTAGTCTTTAAAAAGTATTATTAAAAATAATAAGTATTGCATCCTTTGTTAATGCAATTAGCAAAGACCACTAGTGGGCTCTATTAGTCAACTTTTTTCATTTAAAAACCAGTATTTTGAGGCAGAAGCCCTGGCTGATGTGGTTTAGTGGTTTGAGCTCTGGACTGTGAACCAAAAAAATGGTATTTTTGTGCTCCAGATTGTTGGCAATAGAATTACTAGTCTGAGGGCAGGCACATTTAACTTTTTGATGGCGATCACCTGCTTTCCCTCCAGCAGTGGTGCGCTGCACTGAACTCTCGGTAGCATGTGAAAGGCTGCTCTGGACCCTGGCCAGTCCGGTCCGTGGGCAGTGACCTCGTCCTTTTAGTTTGCACTTCAGTTTTACAATAGATCAGTATTTCACTTTTTTGTAGGAATTATTTTCATGTCCTTTGTCCATATTTTTTCTTGGGTCCAACTTTTTAAATTAAAACTCTGTATTAGGGAATTTATAGCTTTTTAAGGAAAATTATTATATGAAAGTATTGCAAATATTTCCCCCAAGATTGCTTTTTAGCTTTTGTTTTATACAGTGTTTTTGGAGTTAAATGTCTGTCTTCTCGTTGTAGTTTCTGGGCTCCGTATGAAACCTAGAAGAGGCTTACTCTACTTCTAACCATGAAAAAACACTCAGGTTTTCCTCCGATGGTTGATTATTGACATCTACATATTTAATCTGCCTGGGACTTACTTGGGGTGCAGACTGACAGAAGGAACCTGTAGCTACCACTCATCTCACCAATGGAAAGATCCCTTTATCAAGCTTCAGAAGTCCATATGCCGGGGACCCTGCCTGGACCCTGTCCGCGCCGATGCCTGCAAGGTCCCCCAGCTAGGTGGTGCCTGTGGGTGGCAGGCAGACAGGTCTCCCTCCCCCTGAGTGCAGGGCATTCTCCTGACTCTCCCCGCGCCATTTGCTGCCCAGCGCAGTCTGCTGTCCAGCGCCTCGGCTCAGGCTGAGAGTTGGACAGCGCTGATTTTGTGGCTGGTCAGGTTCGGTGCCAGGCAGAGCCTCTCGCGTCTTCCCCACGTGGCCGCGGTCTGTTGGTTCGCCGACATCCCCCTCTGTGCTCCTCTCACGGGTCAGTGCTTTCCTTCACCCAGGTTCCGAAAGTTCCTTGTTGCGTTTGTTCCCAAGAATTTTAATGTTTTTGTCTCCTTATCAGTGTGATTTTACTTCCTGTTTTTGAGTTAATTTCTTCTTCCTGTATGGGAGAGCTGTTGGTTTTTGTTACATGATTTGGTAGCTGGCAAACTGACTGAGTGCGGGTCAACTACACTTTAAAAAGGGTTGAGACGAACTTCGTTACTATTTTGGTGGGTAAATGCTATCTTAATGCTTAATATCATCTTTCTCAGATTTTAAAGATGATAGGCACGTTGTAGAATCACGTTCAGTACAATAGCTTCCAGTTGTATGGCTATTTAAATTTAAATTTATTAAAAGTAAGTACAGCCCTGGCTGGTGTAGCTCAGTGGATTGAGCACCAGCCTATAAACCAAAGGGTGGACAGTTCAGTTCCCAGTCAGGGCACAGGCCTGGCTTGTGGGCCAGGCCCCCAGCAGGGGATACACAAGAGGTAACCACACGTTGATGTTTCCCTCCCTCTCTTTCTCCCTCCTTTCCCCTCTCTCTAAAAATAAATAAATAAAGTATTTTTAGGAAAGTAAGTACAAATTTAAAATTAATTATTCAGTTTCACTAAGTACATTTCAGGAGCTAAATGTAGCTGGTGGCTACCAAATGGGGCAGCGCCGACCTAAAATGTTCCTGTCACCGCAAGTCTGCTGGGTCACTGCCCTGGACCACTGTGAACGAGAACCCGTGCCCCCGTGCCTCAGCCTCGCACCGTGAGGTGCTCTGAGAGGCCGGGTCGCTCGCTGGGGGCCGGGTTGTGGGGGGCCGGGTCGCGGGACCGGCCTTTGCTCATCTGCCAGCGTTGTCGGCAGTAGGTGCCCTGCTCCACCCAGCCAGATGTGTGGCGGCCGGCTCACCGACCCTGGATTTCTTCGCTTATTTTTTATCTAGGTGTTTCATTGTGGTAAAATACTGCTGGCATAGGATTCACCGATTTAAGCGTTTTTCAAGCACACCTCAGTGGCACTGAGTGCCTCCACCTGCAGGACAGCTGTCCCCGTCATCCACCCTCAGAACTGGTCGTCTGTCCCAGCTGAAACTCCTCCAAGGAGTTCACTGTGACTCCTGTCTCCACGTTTGGCTATTTTAAGTCCCTCATATAAGTGGAATCACGTAACGTGTCCTTTTGTGTCTGGCTTATTGGACTTGGCGCGATGTTTTTGAGGATTGTCATCTGTGTCGGAACTTCATTCCTCAGTAAGGCCGAGGACGGCCCCGCCGTGTGGGGACCGTGGAGTTTCTCCCCAGCCGCTGATGGACACTTGGGTTGTTTGTGCCTTTCAGCTGTTGCGAACGAGTATCCGTTTGAGTCCCTGTGTTCTTTTGCACACGTACCTAGGAACGGGACACAGGGTCGCGTGGTAGGCCTGCCTCGAACTGCAGAGGACCTGACAGGGTCTCCCCGGCGGCCGCCCTGCCCCGCGTGCCCGCCAGCCGTGCACCGAGGCCCGCGTGTCTGCATCTCAGCCAGGCTGAGCCGTCGTCCATGCGTCGGCAGTAGCCGTCCTACTAGGCATGGGGCGGCATCTTTTTGGTTCTCGTTGACAGTTTTCTGACAATAATATTGAGCCATCTTTTCTCAAGCCTATGGGTTATTTAATATTTTTTGGAGAAATGTCTCTTCAAGTCCTTGGTCATTTTTTAGTTGGGTTATTTTCTTGCCGAGTTATAGAGGGTTCTTCGTACCTTCTGCATATTGATCCCTCATCAGATTTGCGATTTGCAAATATTCCCTGTCATTCTGTGGATCATCTTTTCACTTTTTCTCAATATAAAAAAGTGTACCCTTTGATACACAGAAGTTTTAAGTTTTAATGAACTCCACTTACCTCTTTTTAAATTACCTGTGCATTTGATGTTACACTAAGGAAATTATTCATTAATCCAAGACCATGGTGACTGTCACCCAGGCTGTCACCTGAGAGTCTCACAGTTTTAAATGTGACTCTGATCCGTTCTGAGTTGCTCCTGGGCTGTGGTGTCTGGTGCGGGTTCAACTTCGCTGTTTCACGTGCTGGTTCCAGTTCTCCCCGCATCGTTCTTTGAGAAGACCTCACAGTGGGAAAACCCTTTCCCCGTGGAGTGGACACCCTTGCTGAGAACGGTGGGCCATGCCCACGTGCCGCGGTCCAGCCGCAGCAGAGTCCAGGGGTCCCGAAGGTGGGTGAGGCGTCGGTGCTGGGTAACAGACGACAACACGCCTCAAAGGACAGTGAAGCTCTGTTCTGTTTATTGCAAGTACAAGCAGGTTTTTCTATTTTCATTTTAGGTAGTGATTGACATTTGCAGGTGTATAGCATGATCAGTTAAGCAGAAAAAATCAATACAAAGGTAACCAGGAAAAGTACAAAAGTTCCCATAGATTCAGTTATAGTAAACAAAGATTATTTTTACCATTAGAGCCATAAATCAGACAATTAGAAGTAGCTGTATGTACAGAATTTGAATGTCTTATTGTATATTAAAATTTCTCAGAATTTGTCATGAGGCAAAAGGATACGCTAGATTGAGTAGAGGTAATAGGAGATTTATTATAAGGCCTTTGTGATGTCTAACTTAGCTATCTATCCTTTTCTGTCTAAAACGTTTCTCTGTGTACTATAAACTCTGACTCTCTAGTAACTGTTTCTACGTGTTTAGTTTGTAATAACCAGCCAGCTTTTGTTATTTCTTTGCCTGTCTAATCGATATATATTCTTATTCAAGGTAAAGGAGGGGCTGTTACTTCTAACAACTTCTAAACATTCAGGGACTATTTCATTAGAGGGGACTTTGTTCTCTGGTCAAGAAATTATTTTATACAACTTCATTGGAATCGTGTGCATCAATGAACCCGAAATATAAATGTCTAACAATTCCACCACCTTTTGATCACCCAAACAAACATGTAACTTGTTTTACTTATTTCTGGTACACCATGGTGGTCCTGATCACCTTAAGTTGCTCAAACCAGGGTAATTTATACAACTTGACATGTTTTCCCTTATGGTTAACAATTATATCGCCCTGGCTGTCGTACTCCCCTGTACAAGGGAGAGGGGAATCTGTGGGGATTTGTCCATCCTTTCAGGCAGTTCTGTGGAGAATACTAATGTTTTCCCCTGAACTGTTCCCTCCTCTTTGGTGATTTTCACAGGAATAAGTAAGTACAGTACAATGTCCATACTCAGTAGCAAGAGTAAAATAATTAAAATAAAACAGCCAGTTGTTAACCCATTTTGGATGCCACATTCTCCGGGCAGACCAATTCCTTGAACTCGACTCCTCCATGCCCGGACCTTGTCAGATGACGTGGTTGGAAGAGGACGTGGCATCGGTGGGTTTATTTAATGCTGGACTCTGTCCCCGTCTGTCCTCAGGTCGCCATGGTGCCAGTGTTTGATGACTGGGCTTCATAGCAAGTTTTCAAATCCAAGGGGGAACCTCCAGCTTTGTTCTGCCTTTTCAGGGTTGTTTTGGCTACTCAGGGTCGCTAAGAGTCCTTCTGGATTTTAGGCCGTGTTTTCCGTTTCTGCAGAAGTGCCCGGGGATTCTGACAGGATGGCGCTGGGTGTGCAGAGTGCCTGGCGTGAAACTGACGCCTTCACGGCGAGTCTCCGGTCCGTGAGCGCGGTGTCGTCCCACTCACCCGGGTCCCCTTCACCATCTCCCAGCCACATTCTGCAGTTTTCAAACTACAAACGTCTCCCTCCCTTGGTTAAGTTTATTCCTGAGTCTCTTTGTCTTCTTGACGTTAGTGTACGTATCCAATTGGGGTTTTTTTAAATTTCCTTTTTTGTATCACCCACTGCAAGTGTATGGAAATCCAGCTGGTTTTTGTGTGTCAAATCTGTGTCCTGCGATTTTGCTGAATTCATTTATTAGCTATAACAATTTTTAATGGAATATTTAGTGGTTTCTACACGTAAAATCCAGCCATCTGCAAACAGATCATTTTACTTATTCCTTTGCACCAGGTTAGATTCCTTTCCTTTCCTTTTTTTTTTTTGCCTCGTTGCTCTGGCCAGAACTTCAGCACTGTGTGGAACGGGAGTGGCAAAAAGAGATGTCCCTGCCTTTTTGCTGGTCCTGAGGAAAAGCCCCCCAGTCTGCCACCACCGATGGGGGGGTGGCTGTGGGTGTGGCCATGTGGCCTTCGTCTGGTGAGGATGCTCCCTCCCCTGTGACCCGAGTCCGTGGAGCGTCCCGTCACGAGAGCCTGCTGAGCGTTGTCAGGGGCCCTTTCCGCGTGACCTGGGACGGCGGTGTGTGCTCCTCGGTTCTGCCGACGGGAGTGTCACGTGGACTGATTTTCGTGCGTGGAACCGGCTTGCCCTCTGGGAAAAGCCCCCCTTGGTTGTGTAACCCTCCTAATATTTTTCTGCATCAGTTTGCTGGTGTTTGGTGGAGGGTTTTTGTGTCTCTCTTTGGGGGGCTGGTCTTCGGTTTGCGCTCCTGTGGGGTCCCTCTGTCTCGGCTTCAGCAGAGGCTCGTTTGTCTCTCAGGTGGAAGCCGTCTCTGATAAGTGGGAAGAGGACAGCAGGACGTGGGGAGGGGGGCTGTCCGACTGCAGCCCCCGAGTGCTGATCGGCTGCGTGACCTCGCTGACCAAGGGCTCGGGCTACATCAACCAGACCACGCACTTCTCTCCGCGGAGCGTCTGCGAAGGTAGGCCGGCGGGTGTGCGGGTCACCGTCGAGAGTGGGTCTGGTGGCCTGGCCAAGTGGCTCGGTTGTTCGGAGCATCGTCCTGCCACCACAGGGCCGCAGGTTCAGTTCTCGGTCACGGTGCATGTCTGCGTCGCAGGCTCGATCCTCAGTCCAGGTGCGTGGGGGAGGCAGCCAGCTGATACTTCTGTCACATTGATGTTTCTCTCTGTCCCTCCTGCCCTCTCTCTCCAAAAGCAAGGAAAAAATGTGTTTGGGTGAGGATGGAAAAATCAGTGAAAGGGTTTTTGTGGGGTTGCTTTGTTTTTATGGGTTAGACTCCAGTGCTCACGTGTGCCTTTGAGAGGCTGGGACCGGAGCAGCGTCTGTGGGCGGGGCTCCCCGACAGGCAGACGCTCTTGTCACACGTGCTCACACGTGGGATGCAGTCACTTGTTACTGGGTGACTGTTCCTGTCTCATCGTTGCTACCACAGGTCTGTACGGAGGAGGTGTCGTTTTTAGAGTCCCGCACCTGTTCTCAGGTGGGACTTGGGGGGTAAGCCGGTCACTTCCCCAAAACACACACCCATGTCTAGTTGCATTTGTTTTAGTGGATCTGAGGTTTTGCTCTCATGGCTGAAGAAAGTGTGTCGGTGCCTTTATTGAGTTTGCCCTCAGCCGTCGCCCTGTGCTGCCGTGCCCGCTGGTGGCAGTGCCGGGCAGCTCTGTGGGGCCAGGGCAGTGGGGTCGGCAGAGCTTCCTGGGGAGGCGCTTCCCGAGCTGGCGGGAGGAATGGGGGTTCTCCCCGCAGAGCTGGCGGCCAGCTCTGTCACTTCTCATGGACATGGAAGCTGGGACCAATCTTGGTGGCTGACCTTGGGAGTCCCCAAAGTGAAATCGATAGAGGCTGGCCAGGGTTTTGAGACCTCTGTCCTGTGTGACTCCCCAATCCTGTGATGGCTCAGCTCCAGAGGAACCTCTCGGCCCAGTAACCATGCCAACAGCAGCCACGCCCAGGTGGGAACGAGGTTCACACCGTGGGTATTGCTGGGAGGTGCAGAAGAGAAAGGTCACCTGAGGACGGCCACTGGGACGCAGGTGGCGGGACCCCAGCACACGCAGTCCTGGCGTGCTGAACGTGCTAGTGCTCAGAGACGTTTGCACGGCTGCTGTTCGCAGGATTGCAGGGCCTGGTGACCACCCAGAGCCTTCTTGAAAGAGAAGACTGCGAACAGGCTCGTAATGGGCTCTGCGGCGGGGAGGCAGCAGGGAGCTGGTGGCACGGCCTCACCTCTGGAGGCACCTGCAGGCTCCTCCGTGCAGGGGGGGCCGCCTGCTGACCTGCGCCCCGAAGTGGGGAAGGGGAGAGGGGCCAGATGTTTTGCTGACTTCAGGGGGAGCGAGGGCGCCCTTTCCTCCTGGTCCTGGCTCTGGCCGGGGCTGCTCAGTAGGGCGGCTTTGCAGACTGAGGCCCTTCAGGGAGGAGCCAGGTGGCATGTGGGTGGGTCCTCCGTAAGCCGTTGGGTGACCTCAGTGAGGTCCAGCTCAGGTGGGTGGCAGCGGTGAGCACGTGGGGCTGTGCTGTGACTCACAGCGGGTAGCAGCATCCCCGGCCTCTGGGCACCAACAGCCCCCACCCCACCCTCCCTGTGGCAGCCTCCCTGTGTTCGTTTCTGCGTATCAGGTAGAGCTGCTTTGACTCCGTGTCTTGGTAGCGCGACCTAATATAGCAGGTGTCCTGTAGGGCCCAGTGGCACAGCCTCCCCCGTCACCCGACCTGGGTACTGGAGGTGTGCCCTTCTTGTGGGGTGAGCACACCCTCCTCTTGTAGCGGAGCCTTGGTTGCTTTGGCAGGTCAGTGGGAGGGATTTACCCAGGCCGGTCAGCTGGCAGGACTGGCTGTGACCACTGATCACCGACCTCCACCCTCCGTGGAGGGTCAGCTGTGCAGGGGCAGCTGGTGGTGTCCCGATGTGGCCTGTGGCTGACCCCTGGGTGCACAGGCCTTGGGGTCCCCTGGGTGGTGCAGGCCAAGGTCAGCCCCCACCTGTGTTCTGCCCGGGGCCACCCTGCCTGAGCTGTAAAGCAACCTGAGATGGCGGCTGCTAGTGCTGGGCCCGGGCTCACCGAGGCCGGCTGCTGCGTGTTTGAGAGGATGTAGGAAGCTGTGAAGCCTGGGCCAAGACCAGCCATTCAAATGGAAAAGTCTCTGTTAACAGCTCAGGTGGGCCCGTAAGTTGGGTAGGACGGAGTCTCTGGGGGTCTCCAGGGTGGGGCAGACGGGTTAATGGAGCCTCAGATGTGGCACCTGCCTGCCGGCTCCGTGCAGAGAGGGCTCGGAAGAGGGACAATGGGCCCTGCCTCCTTTGTGTCTGGGAGACAGCTGTCCCCCAGCTGCAGCCTTGATGTCAGCCACTTCGGTTCCTCCCTGTGCGGCTGGTGCCCTTCCAGCTGCTACCCCGGTGCTGGAGCTCGGAGGAGTGAGTCTGAGCGGTGAGTCTGCGGTGGGTCCTCTAAGAGGAGCTGCTTTGGACCCCGTAAGTTTCTTCCCCTGACTCGGTCCCCACTGGTCATTGCAGCCAGAAGTGGTGGGGGCTTATCTTCCTGGCGCTGGAGTCCTGGGCTGGGGGGCCCGGTGCGGGGGGCGGGGGGCCTCGTCACTCCCAGGATCTCCCTCCCGGATTTTCATCCACCCCTGTGGACGTGGGACCAGCTCGTTCTGCATCTGCGCCCCCCCTACCAGTCTGGATGGATGTGGTTTCTTTAATTCGGTAGTTGTCAGACGTCCATTCAACTTGGTTTCTGACGGTTCCGAGTGATGGTCGTTCTATATTTTAGTTGTACTTTTAATGTGATTGTGCGAGGAGGTGACCTGTGTTTACCTGTGCCGTCATCTTGACCGGAAGTCACTCCGTATTTTTAAACTAAACTGGTTTATGCCCCCGCCTGGGAGACGAAGAGGAGGTCCCAGGGGTCCTTTGTGAGACCTTCTGCGAGGCCCCAGAGCCACAGGTAGTCCAGGGCTTTTTCCCTGTGTTGCTGGGTAGTCTCTTGACTTCAGGCCTGCCCCGTGTGGGCCACTTGGCCTTGACCTCTGGCTCATGGTTGGGATTAACCCCCAGTAGGCACCAGCTGGTGGGCGGGAGGGGATGGAGGTGGGGTCGGCCCTGCCCTGGGCCCAGCTCCGAAGGGAGGATGGGTGTCGGATTTCACCAAAATGAAGTTCGTTGTCAAAACCTGTGTATTGACTTGTAAACTGATGTCGTCACGTGAACGGACCTTTAAAGTAGTGCTGGTCAGAAACTGTTGCAAAACTAGTTCTTTCTAGGAAATGGGAAAATAATACCTGGGCACATCAAACCCACCTACTGTTGGCCATTCAGCCCCCGTCCGTGGTACATGCTGACAGGCTTTAGTCGCCCGGCATTCCTGGCAGCCTGTCGCTGGCCGTGATCTGCACGGCGCACTCTGTCGAAGCCACGCTGCCTCACCACGCGTGTGTGCCCAGGAGGCTGGAGTGGAAAGCCAGCAGCCGTGGCTGGTGAACACACCGTGCGGAGCCCGTCTCGTGTGTCGCACGCTGCCCTGGGCCCGGTCCTGCTGCTGCCCGGCTCTCCCGGGGCGGCCGGTCTCTGGTGCCCCCCGCCCGCCAGCCCTGCCCCCGTGGTCCCAGGAGGGATAGTCCCTGTCGCAGGTGTCCGGCTGGTGTGTGCTCATCACCAGCTTCCCGGAGAAACAAACTCAGTGCCCGGTCACACCCTCTGGTTCGGGGGCGTGTTTCTGGCAGATGCGTTCACTGCAAAGTAACCCGAGGCTGTGGCTGCCCAGCCGAACACCCAGCCGAACGCCCAGCCGAACACCCAGCTTGGCGGCCGCCCCGCTCACCCTGCTCTCCCCCATCTTCTGGAGGGGGAGCCATCGCCTGTGACAGCACTGCACGTCACTGACCTTCCCAGCCCCTCCATGCAGCCTGCTGGCGGGGCCTAGTGGCACCCGGCACCCTGCAGGCCGAGGCATGAGCTCCAGCACAGCCACCCGGCATGCCCCTGGGCTGTGAGGCACGGTGACCTCCCGGCCTGAGCTGCATGGGCGTAGCCGCCAGCCCTCCGCTCCCTGCGTCCCCAGCCCCCTGTGTCCCCAAGGCGGGAGGGGCACTCACGCTGTCTGGGCAGAGCTGCAAGGACAGGGTGCCGGGGCTCATGAGACTGCCCGCCCTTGTGTGCCTGCCCCTCCGGGCGGGGAAGGTGGTGGCAGGTCTGCCACTGAGCACATGCGTCTCGTTGCTCTGCTGACGATACTTGGGGATTTGTAATAAAAATCCAAATTTCAGGGAGTGTCTGAATCTAATGGGCTCTGAGGCCCTGCCCACCTGCTGCACGGCACCTGGCCGTGGACCCTTGAGGCAGGCAGAGTCGGGCCGAGGGGAGGAGGCCGTGAGGTTGGGTGGGTCTAGGGAGACGCAGGGGACAGGCGCGTCCCTGCCAGCGGAGGCCGTGCATCGTTGCCCCTCCCGAGGGGCCGGACCCCGCGGCTGGGACAGGCCTGGTAACGCTGCTGTCCTGCCTCGGAGGTTTTGCGCCCTACAAGGGAGACTGGGTGGAGGCCACGTACTGGATCCGGCCCGGCACCTGGAGCAGCGAGGCTGTGCTGGTGAAGCCGCTGCGGTACAAGCGAGTGGACAGGGTAGGCCCCGGCCCTGACGCGCCCTGCTCTCCGGGCGCCCTGGGGTCACCATGGCCAGGCTCAGTCAGGGCCACCGAAGACCCCCTGGCGTGGCGTCCTGGTTACATCCTAAGGGGAGCACACGTGCAGAAGTCGTGACCGTGGGCAGTGGGGTGTGGACGTGCGGCTGGCTCCCCGGTGAGGGTGGTGGCATATGCGGGGCCCTGGCTCCCAGGTCCCCACAACTGGTGTCATTTTCAGGGCATCACTTCCGCTCCAGGAGCAGGGTCCCACTCTCCCAAGGTTCCCTGTCGTCATCTGCAGGGGGCCCAGGCGAGGGAAGGCCGCAGTCACTGGGCGGTGGTTGTGCGGCCAGTGGGGCCTGGCTGGCCAGTGAGGCCGCCTGGATTCTGTGCCTGCAGGTCTGCATTTCCAGCCTCTGGGGGAGAAATGGGGTGATTGACGACAGCATCTTTTTCACCCTGGACTCTGTGAAGCTTCCGGAGGGGTACGTGCCACGCAGGCACGACGTGGTCAACACCGTGGTGGTGGAGAGCAGCCAGTCCTGCTACCTGTGGAGGGCCCTGTGCTTGACCCCGGTGACAAGGCGGTAAGGGGACTGGCCGCCGGCCGGGCGGGAGGGGGCATGGAGGCCTGTGCCGCTGGGCGTGAGAGTTGCCTGGTTGAGCTGAGTGGCGGCCGCCCGTGCCCGCGTGCCGGTGGGGCGGCGGCGGTGGCGAGGAGGCGTCTCCCGCGGGTGTTCGCGGTGATCAAGTCAGGGGTCCCGCCCTGCCCTTCGTCTGCCCTGGGCGGTTCCCTGTGTGGGGAGTTCGCACCGTGCTCTCGACCACGTCAGCACTTTGCTCCTGGTGCCTGTGTCCTTCCTACAGTGCCCCGGGGGCCTCTGCCCCTGCCCGACAGGCTGGCGAGGCTGCGGGCCGCCGCTCCTCCACCTGCCTCCCCGCAGCCGGCCCCCTGGCACCAGTTACTCCTGTGTCGTCCCGCCCCCTCTCGAAAACACGGGCCTGTCTCCTGCCGTGTACGCAAGCCCTGGAACCTGGGGGCACAGACCGGCTGCCCCTCAGCCCGACTCGCCTGGCTCATCCTGTCCAGCAGCAGCCTCGGGGTCTCTCGTTCGAATGGCTCCGGTCTTTCCCAGCCCTGACCCCCTGCACCTCGGGGACTTGCCGACTTGGCTCTCAGAGGCGCGGGGCCCGCCGGGCGCAGCAGCACCTGCGCATGCAGTGGGCGGGCAGGGCCCCCGCCTCCGTGGCTCTGGGCAGCGGAGTGAGTCAGGGCGGCCCTCCAGAGCGGGTGCTGGTCATTGCCGGGCCAGCTGCTAACCCCAGGCCTGGCCCAGGGGCCGCTCCCTCATCTGCCTCAAACAGATGACCTCACCGGGCAAAGGGAGGCCGCCGCAGTCTGGGCCGAGCTGTGAGCTGGCTCCAAACCCCTGACTCAGGTGTCCCCACCGGCCCACCAGTGGGGGCTTGGGGCTGAGCAGAGGAAGGGACTTGCCGAGTCCAGGGAACTGGGTGGATGGGATGCCTGTCCGAGGGCATGGAGTCAGCGAGGGCCCCCCGTGTGCCCCTGTCCTGGCCACGGAAGTGGGCCGGGCACAGAGAGGGCCGCGCTCTCTCTGCGGTGTCACCGCGGTGTCGCGGCTCCTCCATGTAGTCGAGTAGACCGCCGTGTCCTCTTTCAGCATGAGCCCCGTCCTCCTCTCAGACCCCCGGGGCAGGAGGCTCCCGCCTGCAGACCCTCTGGGTGGAATCTGTCCCTCTGCCAGCAGCTTGTCCCGCCCCTGGCATCCCAGCGCTGGACATGGAGGCTGGTGGGAGGGTGGCGGTGCCGCAGGCGGCGGCCTGCTCCGCCGCTGTGACCCCACCCGGGCCTCTCTGCAGAGATGCCGCCAGGGCCGCTGAGGCGGAGGCTCCCGACCGGGTCTGCGAGGCCCTGTTGCTGAAGGACAAAGGCAACGTCGAAGTGACGAGAATGACCGACTTCGGAACCATGAAGGAAGGAGGCAGCAAGAGCCTGGTGCTCTGCATAGAGTGAGTCCCGGGGCTGTGTCGTGGTTCGGCTGAGTGACGGACCGGTGTACTTTGCTCGGTTGCTTTTGGTTCTGTGGAAACATTCACCCCAGTACTTCCCTGGTGCCTGCGCCTGAGAGGGGTCCCCGGTCCCCGGGAAGCCGCGTTCTACAGCAGCTGAGCACGTGTGTGTCAGAGGCCCCGCTGCTGGAGCGCGGTCCCCTCTGTGCAGGAACAAGGGAGACGCTCCTCAGCACCTGGTCAGCTGCAAACTGGCCGGCTGGGACCGGGCAGGACAGTTCCGGCTCCACATGCTGTGGAGGACCCAGCGCTGCCTGCCCGGGCGTCCTGGAGCCCGCCCTGGGACCTCGGAGGGCAGCGTCCGCCCAGCAGACAGTGGCCGGGACGCCCAAGCCTGTCAGGTGTCGGAGAGCGGCGTGGGCCACAGCGGCGCCGTCCCCCCAGGTAGATGGAGGGCTGGGCTCCTTTGATGCCACGGGCTGTCCAGTTCCGGACCTTCCCTGGCGTTTTGGGGGCAAAGACAGAGGTGTGTCAGACACGCTGCCCCCTGCAGACGGCTCCAAACTGGGGAAAGCTGCCTGCCATCACCTGGCTGTTGTCTCCTGTCTGATGCTGGGCTGGGCTGGGGGTGGGCGTGTGCATCTCCGGCCCCATCAGAAGCAACTCGCCCGGGTCTGGTCTCACCTTGCAGGGGGCGGTGCCTGTGAAGCAGAAACCGGGGGAAAAGGACAGAGCACCTCACCGAAGCAAGCAGCCAGGCCTGCATCCAGCGGGCTCATCCCTCCCGGGGAAAAAGCCCTGGTCGTGGTCATTTGCGAGGCCAAGTAGGTGGCAGCAGGGTCTGCAGCGGTTCTGTACTGGGGACGCTGACACGCTGACCTGGTAGGTCCCTTGTGTGGCCCTTCCAGGTCTGATGTTACAAACAGTATGTGTAGCTCTTTTGATGGGACAAGTTTGTAACCAAAACACTGGTGGAGACTGTGGCTGGCGTGACTTCAACCAGTGAGGCACTACCCTGCCCCCGAGCTTGACAGTGGCCCCCACCCCTCATCTGACTTGTGACTGACAGGATAGGCGGCCGCCCTCAGCCCGTTGGAGGCAGGCCCCCTGCTCCCTCCGCCTCCTCCCCCGTGTCCAAGCCCCCACCACGGCCTGCTGCTCACCTGTCAGCAGGACATTGGGACTCCAAGCCTCTGCCTGCATTTGCCAATTAATTGTAAATCTCTTTAAAACTCGATTTACGAGTCCCTGCCTTGACGGAGCCCAGCAGCGTCCAACCACAGTGACGCTTACGGCTCCTTCAGCCAGTACTATGTGAGGAGGCCCGTCTGTGACAATGTGTGCATGACTGGGGACGACACTCGGGGGCGAGGGTGTCCGTGAAGCCCATAGCAGGAGATCGGGCAGGAAGCAGAGGGGCAGTCGGCGACTCCAGTTGCGCAGGCCGCTCTGACGGACACGGGAGCCCCGACACGTGCGTCCTTCTGTGGGTTCGCGCGTCCCCAACACCACTGTTCGGGTGTTTGATCTCGTCTTGGAAAAACGTTCCATGCCCTTTGCCCCGACGACCGAGAGGCCTGACTGCCCGCGCACGCGCACGCAGTGGGGTCCGTGCCGGTGGCACAGACGGAGCCTGCCTGGTCTTGCAGGGCCGCCGGCCGCTGCAGGGAGCTGCTCCTGCTCTGCTTCTCCAGCTTCCTGATCGGGCGCTTCCTGGAGGTGAGCGTGGTGGGCGCGGAGGAGGCCCTGGTCGCCATGCGTGAGCCGTTCCTGTGGAAGAAGTCCAGAAGTCCCCAGGCGCCAGCGCCCACGAAATCCACCGTTGTCGTGACTACGCAGAAGAGGTACCGTGACGGGGAAGACGGCAGCGTGGCCCGGCCTGCGCACGCTGTGTGAGGGCCACAGGGGGGCTCTCTCCGCCCTTGCACTTGGGGTTGATGTGTTTGCACGAAGCCGTGTCCGAGGGCCTGGGGCGCGGCCCACTGTACATGTGAGGATGGGGAGGCGGCTGGCGATGGCCTGCCTGCCCCTTCACCCGGCTGGCCTCCGGGTGGCCCTCCCAGATGGTGACCCTGTCCCTCACTCCTGCTGTCTCCGACAGCCCGGCCCAGCCCCCAAAACAGCCTGTGCCCCACACAGCCCCCCGAGGCACCGGTCAGTGAGGGGTCAGCAAACGTGGTTGGCATGGCCTTTGCGGGCTGTCACAGCCAAGTGTCACTTGTGTTTGAGGCCACAGGGCCAGCCGGCTGCCTGCAGCCTGTTGGAGAATGAAACCAAGAGCAGCATCACTGTCTTCTAGTGCCACGGGGCTGGGGCAGGAGGGGCCACAGCGTGTCACCAGGTGTCGCCTCCGGGACGGAGAAAAGCTTTGTGCCGAGAAGCCTGGTGTGTGTGTGGCTGCGACGCACTTCCTGGCCAGGCCTGTGCGGTGTTGACACTCGCCCTCCGCTGTGGTCACTGATGGGCAGCTCAGGGACCACCCCGACCCACGGGGCACGAGGCCCCTCCTTGTGCAGGACTGGAGGGCCCCGAGTCCCCAGGCCCAGGCCGCCCACTAGCACTTCATGCTGGGCTTCCCGGACAGGCGGCCGGAGGGAAGTCTGCAGGCCGAGAGCTGAGAGTCAGCCAGCCTTTGGGGTGGGACCGTTGTTTGAGCCCCTGCACGAGGGAGCTGTGTGGCCTGGGCCAGTCTCCTAACCTCTCTGAGCCTTGGTCACATTTGGAGAGGAACGGGCCCACCCCCACTTGCTCCCAAGGTCTGTGCAGCTGCCGGCACAGAGTGACCAGCAGTGAGGGGCGTTGGCCACTGAAGGGCTGTGCCCTGGGGGTGGAGCCCAGAATGCAGGGTGAGGAGTCCGCGTGGCCTGTGGGGGAGTCTCTGTGACCGCATCTCCATCCCAGGAGCTCCAAGAGCCCCTGACTGTGGTCAGTGGTCCAGCAGGCCGCCCGCAGCAGCACCTGGCCTGGCCAGAGGACAGGGCTGACCGGCACAGGTGTTTTGTCCCTGGTCCGTCACTTCCACTGGAACATTAACAGCCATCACTGTGCAGTCGGTAGTGTCCCTGCAACAAAACACTTCTGTCCTCAGGTTAGTGACCCAGCGCTTGTCCTGGCCAGCCCCCAGTATCCACACCTGCACCCCCCCTTGCAGTCGGCAGCCCCACATGTCCAACCATGTGGTCACACTGTCCCTGCCAAGGGCACTCCGCTGGGTTTGTGGCCACTTGGGCTGTAAATGGCCTGGGTCTGTTCACTCAGCTCTTTGAGGCCGTGGGGGGCAGAAGGACCATTCGGGCTACAGACCGGCACGTGTCGGGGGTGACCCTCCCCTTCTCTCATTTGCGTCTGTGATGACTACTTTTCCGTTGTTTGCCGACTGTCCCTGCTTCCCACACGCACTTCACACGTGGATTGCTCCAGCCTTGCTGCAAACTGGGGGGAAGGTGTCCCCACTTCTCAGGTGCTGCTGGCTCTGGGTCTCCTGGGGCCTCCCCGCTGAGCTGCTGAGCTGAAGGAGCCCTTGCCTGTGGTGGCACCTGGGGAACAGGGAAGGAGGCAGCGGCCTCGTCCACCCAGACACGAGGGAGCAGGGTTAAAGTGGGTGTGCCTGCGCCATCCATGCTCGGTGCCGGGCGCAGCTGCACGGTGGCAGCGGCCCTGCACCGCTTGGTGCCAGACGTCTCTCAGTTTCCCTCTCCTGCCTTCATGATGCCCTCTCGGATTGGCCGCGGCAGTGGCAATGCGCTTGCTGCTGGCGCCCCTCCCAGGCAGGGTGGAGCTCGGGGACGCGTGCCTCCCCAGAGAAGTGACAAGCTGAGAGCAGGAGGGCCCCCCAGTGCAGAGCAGCTGGCAGCAGCGTGTCCCCCACAGCCACGACCTCGGCAGGCGCCATAGGCAGGCTCAGGTCCCGGGGAGCGAGTGTGTGGACAGCTGTGAGAGGCCCCCGGGCCCCCGGGCCTCTCGTGCATCAGGCCCCTCCGCTCTTGCAGGCAGGCCCCCCGCCCCTCATGGGGACAGATGGACTTGGGCCTCTCTCAGTAGGCGAGGGTGGAAGACAAAATGTCTTACACCAGGTGCCCAGGTGGTTAGGAATCACTTCCGACTGTGAGCCTCTCTCTTCAGGAACCTGAGGCGCCAGCTGCCAAGTTTCCTCCCCCAGTACCCGGTACCGGACCGGCTGAAGAAATGCGTGGAGCAGAAAATCGACATCCTGACTTTCCAGCCGCTGCTTGCCGAGGTAGGAACAGGGCCTGGTGCGAAGCGCTGACCGGCCACCACACTCGAGTTTCTGACAGCGTCGGGACGGACCGTCCCGGCTCACACCTCTGCCTGGGTCCCGCTGGCACTGGGAGTCCTGCCCGACAAGCTCTGCTTCCGAGGGTCCGGTCCAGACGACCCAGCGTTCTCTGCACTGCTGATGGGGTTTGGTTGGGCTGCGCCATCTTGCTGTTTGTTTTTCATTTGTTTCCTTTTTCTCTTTCGCTTTGTGTGTATGTGCGGTGGCAGCGACCTCCTGTCTGGGCTGGCACGCCGCCTTTTGTAGTCTGGGAGTCGCCTCGGACCCTGTGCCGGGGACCTGGGCCGCTGAGCGTGTGGCGTGGCCGGGTCACTGAGGGACTGAGTGTGTAACGCGCTTCCACCACGGCCTAGGCCCAGGCACGTAGCCCAGGTCTGCAGCGCGAGCCCCGGGCTCACAGGCCGCGGGAAGCCAGCGTCTCGGGGCACCTCCCGCGTCCCCGCCCTTTGCTGACGGTGTTGGGAGTCTGACTCGTGCGTGCGTTTCGGACTCTGCGCTGCGTCCTGCTGCTGCTGCTGCTGTGTGTAGCCAGCCGCCTTCTCAGGTGTCCCAGAGGCGGGTCCTCCGCTGACCACGAGGTCCCCTGACCTCCGTGGGTGCTCTTGCCGAGGGACCAGGCCTCCTCTCGGGGGCCCACTGGCTTCTGCGTCTGGAAGGGGGTGGGGCGCTGGGCGCCTGCCGCGTTCCGAGGACGCGCTTGTCCTGCTTCCTGCCTTTGCTCTCTGCACGTGCGGAGGCTTGTCCTGCTGCTTTAAGGTGGTCTCTTCACCAGCGATGTGAAGAAACTTAGCTTACAGCGTCGCCTTGGTGTCGTTTTCCTCACGTGTTCTTGGGCTTCTTTGAGCTTCTTTGAGCTTCTTTGGCTGCGTGGGCTGATTGTTTCCCTCAGACTTAGAGATTTTTGGCGAGTCTGGCTTCAAACGCTCTCTCCGTCCCGGCCCCCACTTCTCAGTTTTCTCTGCTCTTCCCAGTCTGTCTCGCGTTTGGACAGTTTCTACTGCTGTGCCTTCAAGTTTGCTCATTTTTCCTTTTTTTTTTTTTCAAGAGTTGTCATAATTTTGTCATTTATTTATTTATTTTTAGGGGGAGAGAAACATCAGTGTGTGGTTGCCTCTCATGTGCCCCTTACTGGAGACCTGGCCCACAACCCAGACCTGTTCCCTGCCTGGGAATCGAACCGGTGACCCCTTGGTTCTCAGGCTGGTGCTCAGTCCGCTGAGCCACGCCAGCCAGGGCCACGTTTGCTGATTTTTCCTTTTGCAGCACGTCATGCCGTCCCCGTACTTTTTATGTCAGGTGGTGTTTTCTCTCCACAAGTCCCATTTGGGTCTTTAACATTTCACTGTTTTCTCAGCTTCTTGAACACTAGTGACATGGTCACGATGACGGCTTTAAGGTCCTGTCTCCTGAGTGGGTCGCAGGCCGTTGCTGGTGCTGGGTTTTCTCCTCACCGCGAGCTCAGTTCTGCACCTTCTGGAGGCTTTGTGTGGCTGGCTGCCAGGTGTCCTGGAGTTACCTCACCGAGCTCGTTTGTGGGACATGGTTGAGCTCCTTGGGGACAGTGGGACACTTCTGCGCTTTCCAGCTCTGTCGGGTGGGGGCTGAGGGGGACTCAGGGCAGCCGCCCTCCCAGCTCTGCCCAGGCCGTGTTGACACGCTCGGAGCTCGGGCCGTACCCTGTATGACCTCTGGGAACTGTCCCCTGGAATCTAGTGGTTCTCCACAGATGACAGTGTGTCCCAGGAGACACTTTCGGGGCGTCACAACTAGGGTGCTAGTAGCATCTGGTGGGTGGAGGCCGAGGATGTGCTAAATACCCTGTGACACGCAGGACGCCCTCCTGCCCGCCGCCCCTGCCCCCCACTGCCCCTGCCCAGAGCAGGGCAGGGCAGGCCCGGCAGCAGCGACCCAGGCCCAGGCGCCCTGGAGGCCTGGTGAGGGCGCGCTCACTCCCGAGCACTGGCGGGCGGCCCGCTCTGCCCCGAGCGCTCTGCCCCGTGGCCTCCTCGGGCCCCCAGGGCCACCTCCTCCCACCCAGGCCACACAGCTGCTGGGTTCTTTCCCTGTCACAGGGTCTGCCGTCCTTGGGTGGCCGTGGGTCCCAACCCAAGGACGGCTGTCTGTCAGCAGCTGTCACTTCCCCGGGGCTACGCATCAGCAGTTGGGACCCAGCCCCACCCCCAAGCTGCTGATGCCGCCGCTGGACCGCGGCCGCCGCTGACCGCCGGCTTGCCTTACAGCGCTTGAACGTGACGAACTACAAGGAGAAGTTCTCGACCTTGCTGTGGCTCGAGGAGATTCACGCGGAGACAGAGCTGAAAGAGTATAACATGAGTGGGATCACCTTGAAGAGGAGCGGGGACCTGCTGGTGCTGGAGGTCCCGGGCCTGGCCGAGAGCCGGCCCTCCCTGTACGCAGGTGGGCGGGGCTGCTGCACCGGACACGATTCTAGCCCGATTCGGGCTAGAATGTCACGTAAAACTCGGCCTGTTACCCAGCATCTGCCCCGTCAGGCGGATGTCATTTTTAAGTGGCTGGCCCCAAGCCGTGCGGCTGTAGCTCATACCCGCCGTGTGTTTCCTACCAGGCGACAAGCTGGTTCTGAAAACGCAGGAGCACCACGGCCACGTCGTTGAGTACGTGGGCTACGTGCTGAAGGTGAGGGGCTGCTGGGCGGGGGGCTTGCGACGGTGGGCGGGGGGTCTCCCTGGGCTGCACGTGGGGAAACGTGAGGGTGAGGTGACAGTCCAAGGAAACGCGAGGTGAGAGGCCGAGGTGACATCCTCGGAGACCCCGCCGTTCCGACCGGGCAGCACACGGGCTGCGCGAAGGTCAGGCTGTCGGCGTCGGGGAGGTTCGGGTGCTGAGTCTGTCCCCACGGGGGTCTCAGAGCAGACGCACTAGGCAGACTGCCGGCTCTGAGGCCGCCGTGAGCGAGGCCATCGGTGTGCCAGGGGCTCTGGGCCCTTGGGCGGCTCCCTGTGTCCCCACCCTGGGCAGGGTGTGGGGTCGGGGGCGGGCAGGACGAGCCCACAGGCCCCCGGCAGGGAGAGCTGACACCGGCCAGGCCTGCCCGCGGGGGCTGGGCGGCCGAGGCCGGAGAGTCGGGCCCTTGGGAGAGACTTTGCGGCACCTCCTTCCTGCCCCCGCCCGCACCGCGTTCTGCGCCTGTGCGCGCCACGCTGTCACCCAGCTCGGCTCTGCGGGTACCTTCTCTCCCTCAGAGACACGGCAGGTGGGTTGCCCGGTGTGGGGAAGGCGGCAGGTTCACTGGGCCGGGCAGCTCCCCGCTGGAGACGGTGCTGGGTGAGGCGGCCCCAGGCACGGAGGTCGTCCCAGAAGGTCCCAGGGGCGCGGGCGCGTGGCTCGGGCGCAGGGTTGGGGTGAGGGTGCGTCTCCGAGGGCCGAGAGTCGTGGGAGGGATGTGGCACCGCCTCCCTCTCTGCTCAGTTGGCCCCAGAGGAGCGGCCGTTTCCGAAGGGTCGTCTGCGTCACTGGAGCTGCCTTGTCTCATCGCCGTGTGACTACAGGCTCACTCACTTTTGCCTTTCAGTATTTTTTTAAATATTTTATTTATTTATCTTTGAGGGGAAGGGAAGGAGAGAGGGAGAGAAACGTCAATGTATGGTTGCCTTTCGTGCGTCCCCTGCTGGGGACTGGCCTGCAGGGAACCACCCTGCAACCCCCGTATGTGCCCTGACTGGGAATCGAACCACTATTGTCTGGTTCGCAGGCCTGCGCTCAATCCACTGAGCTACACCAGCCAGGTGCCTTTCAGTCTTTTTAACTTCACCCCGGTTTTGTGCGTTTTTGCGTGTGGCAGTACCTGTGCGTGAGGTCCTTGGGGCCAAAGTCAGCGGCCGGCAAGGCCCCCCTCACTCGGGGGACACACTCCCGCACCTCAGCTGTCTGGTCTCCTCTCGGGCTGGGGAGCCTGGGCCTGTGCTGGGCCCGCTCCCCCAGAAGGGCCTCTCAGCTCCTGCGGTGACCGGGGCTGCTGCCGGGGGTCCCCAGCCCTGCAGCCCTGACCCTGCCGCCCAGCGCCCCCAGCCTGGAGCCTGGGGCTCCCCCTCTCCCGCTCCGCCTCACAAATGCCTGCCCTCCCTGCCGGTCCCGAACCGCTGCCTGCAGCCTCTCCCTGTGGCTGGGGGGCCCCCGGAACAGAGCCCGCCCCCGGGGCTGGGAGGGGCAGCGTGGGACGGCCTGGCACGGGGCCTGTGGGCGTGGGGTCGGCGACTTCTTCCTTTGTACGTGCACCAAACTGCCACTCAGGTCTGTGGGACGAGTGTATCACCACAGGCCACAGACACAGAAGACTGCCGTCCCGAGGAACGGAGAGTGCGAGGGATGGAAACGAAACCATTTGCTTCTCCTTCAGATTCACGAAGAGGATGTGACTCTTAAGCTGAACCCAGAGTTCGAGCAGGCGTACAGTTTCGAGCCCTTGGACGTGGAGTTCACCTACAACAGGTGAGGCCTCGGGCACGCCCCCCGCAGCGCCCCTCCCGCCGCGGGCTCCGTGCGGGAGGGGCGCTCTCTCGTGGGGCTGGGGTTCGTGCTCCAGTTGCTCGTGTTCTCCCGCCGGTCCTCTGTCAGGTGTGCCGCTTGCAGACGTTTGCTCGGGTCGCGACGAGAGATTTTATTTTTGTGACGCTGCCTTTCGAAGAGCAGAAGTTCTTACGTTCAGTTTAACGGCTTATTCTTTTTGAGTCACACTTTCGGTGATCTGCTTGAGAAACCGCCTCCTGCAGTGTCACTGAGGTTTTCTTCTAAAATTCTGCAGCTTTGAGTTTTACATTTAGGGCTGCGACCTGTTTTGAGTTGATTTCTGCAAATGCTGCAGCGGTGGAAGGACACTAACGGGGGCGTGGCCACCCCTCCTGGCACCACCGCTCTCCCTCCCTCCGAGCGGCTCCTCACAGCGTTCCGGACGCCCGTGGCCCGTGGCTGTGGGTCTGGGATCGGGGAGCCGAGGCCCCCCCGGGGCGGTTTGCAGCGCTGTGCGGCTGCTCCGGGCTCCGCGTCCTGGGTGGGCCCAGGGCAGCCTGTGCCTTCGAGGGCGGCCTGTCTGTCCAGGTCTGGCTGGGGCCGCGTGGCATCTCTGAGTCCTGGGGATTCAGGGAGAACCGACGTCTGACGTGGAGTTTTCCAGCCCCGAAGTACCTTCTCCGTCCGCCGAGGCCTCTCCCCATTTCTTCAGTGATGTTTTCTGCTCTTTGCTGTGCGGGTCCGTTGTGCAGTTTGCCCTGACTCCTAAAGACATTTTTAATGCTTCCGTGAGCAGTAATTCTCCCTTAAATTTCTGGTTGCTTGTAGCAGTTGATTTTTGTGTGGGGATCTTGTGTTCTCTGTGCTTGCTGAGCAGAATGTTTCTGGGAGCTTTTTACAGATCGCAGAGGATTTCCCACACGCGCCCCCCTGTGCGTTCGCTGTGCTGTGCTTTGCTTTGCTTTGCCTCACCTCGCTGCGTGGCTGGGCCTGGGGAACCGTGGAAACCAAGGTGTCTGTTCCTGGGGGGCCGCCGCCCCGTCGAGGGGAGGAGCTGAGTCTTCGCTGGCTGAGAGTTTCAGGCGTCAGTGGGTGTGGGAGTCTGCCCCTCACGCCCTCCGAGATGTCAGGTGGTTTTTCCTGCTCAGTCGATGGAGACAGTCAGTTACGTGCCTGGGACAAGCCCCCTCACCAGGGCACAGTCGCCTTCCACACGTGGCTGTGCCTGACCTGCCAAAATTTTACTTATCTTCGCCTCTGTGTTGTCAGGGTGTGTTGGTCCGCAGTTCCCTGAACTGTCCTTTTCTGATTTGGGCACCGAGGTCACACCGCTGGCCTCACAGTCAGTTGGAAAGCGTCACCTCCTGTTCTGTCTTCGGGACGGTCTGTGGGGACTGGTGACTGGCTGGTGAGGCACCAGCCTGGCATTTCCTCGGGGAAGCGCCCTGCCTCGCTGCAGTCTCTCCGCTGGGCGCCGGCCGCGCGGCCAGCAGCGTCCTGCAGGGGGCGCTCTCGGGCGCCCATCGCAGAAGCCCGTCTTCCCCCAGCGGGTCTCCTCTGTTGGCGCAGGGCCTTCCTGCTCTTTCCTTATTACTTTCCGTGGTTGTGGGATCTGAGCTGGCGCCCCCGTCGGTTCCGACAGCGGCGTTTGTTTCTCCTCTTCTGCTCCCTGGTCTCAGACGCTGGAGGTCGGCCGGTTTCAGTGGCCCTCTCCGGGGACCCGCGTCCGGCACGTGAGTCTTCTCCAGCACGTCTCTGCCACACCGACTTCTCTGCTTTTTTATTCTTTTAGAGATTTCTTCTAGAGATTTCATTTCTTTATTCTTAGAGAGAGGGGAAGGGAAGGAGAAAGAGGGAGAGAAACATCAGCATATGGTTGCTTCTCTCATGTCCTGCACTGGGGACCCGGCCCGCAACCCAGGCATGTGCCCTGACTGGGAATCGAACCCTTGACCCTTTGGTTTCCGGGCTGGCACTCAGTCCACTGAGCACGCCAGCCAGAGCTAAGTTATTTCTTTTCAGCCTGTTGATCAGTTGAAGCACTTCAGCTGGCTAACATCGTATCAAACCTTTCCCATGTTCCCAGAATGAAAAACGTGATTTTATTTTTATTTTGGTGACCCCTTCCTTTGATGCATCTGTGCCTGTTGGAGGTAAGGCACAGACCCCGATGGGCTGCCCCATTTGCTCGGCACGGCCTCCGATGCCTTTGCCCCTCGCACAGACGCACAGACGAGTGAGCTGCTCTCACGGGAGAGAGGAGCTGCGCCCCTCCCAGCGCCTTCCTCATTGATCCGTCTGCTTCCGGTGTCTGTTCTCGGCGGGAGTCCTCTGAGCCCTCGCGCACCCCCTTCTGGCGGGTCTCCTCTTGGAGCTGGTTGTGTCCGGGCAGCTTGTGGACGATCTGGTTGGAGGGACAGAGTGGGGCTGCCCGGAGCCTCCCGCCGGGTCACGTGGGTGCAGGGCTGTGGGGTGCACCCCCTCTCAGGACTTTGTGCTGTAAGGGGTCCCGACAGGCCCCTCTGCCCTGGGCGTGCCGCCCTGCACCGCGTGGTCACCAGGTGAGAAGGGCCGCATGTCCTTCACTTGTGCTTTGGTCGTTGTGTTTCTTGGGGGGGGGGGCTTTACTTTTCCACTTTTTACCCTTTCTGTTGTGTTAAAAAGTACAGCAGGCCCCCACTGGAGTCCTGTGCTGAGCCCCCGTCACCAGACCAAGACCTGACTTAACTGCAGTGTCGGCCCCTCTGGGGAGGGGGCCTCCCGGTCCGTCGGGGACCCCGTCAGCCCCATGCACTTGGTGTCCCCCAAGGAGGGTCCAGACGTACCAGCCCGCTTCCCCCGGGACGACATCCCCCTCCCTCCCTCTGCCTGTGACAGTGTCCTTCTGTGCAGACCCCGAACCCCGCTCCCTGGACCCTGCCCGGTGCACGTCCATTTTTGTTCAAGCTCTCGAGACCTTTAACGCACGGCGGCCGTCCGTGAGTTTCAGGGGAGTGACTCCTCGTGGTCGGATCACGTCTGGGAGCCGCAGTGGTCTGCGCACGCCCCCCACCCTCCGTGCACTGCGTTTCTGTCCCATCCCTGCTCGCCCCCCCCCAGACGTTAAAGCAGAAACATTCTGGGGGAGGAGGGAGTCCTGCCGCCCCCCTTCTGCCCGTCAGACCCTGCGCCTGGGACAGCCTGGGAGCCCTGGCTCTCGTGGGGCCTCCGCAAGTACCGTGCAGTAGACGTGCTGGCCGGGACCGTGGACCTGGGTTGCCGTGACCCACGGTGGCCCTAACAGGCGTGACCTTGGAGTGAGTGTCTTTGCCCTCTGCCTCCGCAGGACCACAAGCAGACGGTGTCACTTCGCGCTCGAACAGGTCGCCCACTTGGGAGTGAAAGGTACGCATGCTGGGCGGAGAGGGGTCTCGGAAGCTCCGTGCGCGTCCCCCGAGTCAGCGCCCCCGTCCTGTGTCAGAAGGGAGCGCGCGTGCAGTGTTCTTCCTGCCAGGCGCTTCCCCTGTTTTCTCGCTGGTCCGGCTGCGCAGAGAGAGCACGTTTAAGTGCCTGAAAGTGGATCACTGCACGCAGCTTTTCCTCTCCTCGTGGACCCCGAGTGACAGCTCTCGCTGCAGAGCCAGCGCAGGGCCGTGCCTGCCGAGACGGGACCCAGCGGGGGCAGGGCTCTGGGAGTGGTCCGGGCGCTGCTGCCACTCGTTTTCCAGTGACGTCTGCTTTGTTCCCTTCTCTTGTTTTAAAAGTGTTGTTTCCAGAAGAAATCATTTTGCAGTCTCCCCAAGTGACAGGCAGTTGGAACCACGCACAGGACACCAGAGACAGTGGGCAGCCCGCCCACCAGGTACAGCCGCGTGAGTCGTGTCTGTGACTCTGAGTGACGGGCATGAAGGGGCTGTGGGTCCCCGACACCCGGAGTCACAGTGAGACCGAAACTAAGACACCTGTCGGAGAGAGTCCGAGCTCACGGTTTCCTGTGCGCCCTGCGAGGCTGCCGCGCGACCGCGTGTGCGGAGGAAAGGTGCGGAGGTGCACACCCGGCGCAGGGTCGGCGTCTGTCATCGGTGTGAGTCAGGGTGTTTTGGTTTCCACTCGGACGGCCCGGTCTTGGTACACACTCACACGGCGCCTGTCTGTGCCGGGCTCGGTCGGAGGCTCTCCCTGTGCTGTCACAAGTAAGATAGTGGTTTTGTTTGAACTTCAACACAGAGTTTTGAATTGCGTCTGACACTCAGAAACCCTGTCACCGATTTGTGGCCTCTGTTTACAAACGCAGGCGGGGTTGGTCACGGCTGGGAGGCCTCCACCCACAGCACCTGCCACACTCGGCGTCGCCCCACCCAGCTGGCGGCTGCTCTGGGGGATGCGTCCTCGGGGGCCAAGCCTTCACGCTTTGAAATGCAGAGCCTGTCTGTGGACTGGCCGGGCCGTGGGGGGACTGGGGGCAGACACACGCCCGAGGCTGGCTCACAGGCACGGGGCCTGCCTTCCGGACACAGCCCGGGACACAGAGCCTCAGACACCGAGCCCCCAGGACCGTGGGGCAGCGCCTCCCGAGAGAGGGAGCAAGTGAGGGCGCCCGTGCCGGCCCGGTCACAGCCCTCAGAGGGGCCCCAAGGAGAGATGCGTGAGGTCACAGGGCAGCGAGCCCTTCTGGGGTCCACAGAGTGCCCCCCTCTTTGTTTCAGCTGAGGACTCAGCAGTCTGGCTTCTGGCCCAGCCGGTGGGTCCTCAGCTCCCTGCGCGCAGGGTCAGGGAAGCAGTGGCCGCCTGGCCTGAGAGGGCTGCATGTCACCTGCGGTTCCTGTGCCACTGCCGAGGGGGCTCCTGCTGGGCCTGGAGGTGCCCTCCCCTCTGTGGCTCGCCCTCATGGGGGTGGGGGGTGGGCTCAGCAGGAGGCGTGTACGCACCAAGTCAGAGAGAAAGCCCTTGTTTTGGCGTCCTTCTCACACTTACGTTTATTTATAAAAGGTGATTCAAAAACAAACAGGCTTTTCTGGAGGAGTTCCAGCCAAGGTGGAGGTGGAGGTAGAAACCCTTCACTTCCTCACACAACCGAAAGGAGGGCAACAGCCAGTCTCAAACCCATAAACCAAAATCACCAGGAAATCAAACTGCACGGAACTCTGACAACCAAGGAATTAAAGGAAAAACCAACCAGGACAAGCAGATGGGCGGACCCCAAGGGGCAGGCAGACTCAGAAAAACCGTGGGGAGGTGGCAGAGGGGCAGAGCCGCGTGGGAGGGACTGACTTAAGGGGAGACTGAGGCTCGGCTGACTGTGGGCTCAGCTGGGCTGCAGCTGGGCCGGGAGACACTGCCGCCCGAGGACCTGTTGGGAAGCGCACCAGGGACCAGCGGGCGGCCGCACTGCTCCCTCTGCGGCCCCTCCCCCAGAGGCAGCCTGGCAAGGGGGTTGCCTTGCCCCTTATACCTTACCAGCTGTGCCAAGACGAAGAAATATGGCCCAAATGGAAGAACACAGAAAAACCTCAGAACTAAGCGATGAGGGGATTGCCAACCTAACCGATTGGGGAATTTAAAGCCCTGGCAATGAAAATGCTCACAGAGTTGATCGAGCTTGGTTGAAAAATGAAAGAACGAATGCAAGATACCCAACGTGAGATAAAGCATCATGTTCAGGGAACCAACAGGGACAGGAAGGAAACCAGGACTCAAAGCAACAGTTTGGAACAAAAGGAAGAAATAAACATCCAACTGAATCAGACGAAGAAACAAGAATCAAAAAAATGAAGAGGGGCTGCGGACTCTCTGGGACAACATGAAATGTTCCAGCATCCGAACCATGTTGTTCTCCAGAAGGAGAACAGCAGCAGCAAGAAATTGAAAACTTAAATTTGAGCAAATGATGAAAGGAAACTTCCTCAGTCTGGCAAAGGAAATAGACCTCCAGGAAATCCAGGAAGCTCAGAGAGTCCCAAAGAAGGTGGACCCAAGGAAGCACACTCCAAGGCACATCATCATTACATTACCCAAGATGAAAGAGAAGGCGAGAATCTTAAAAGCAGCAAGAGAAAAGGGGACAGTCACCTACAAAGGAGCTCCCATCAGACTGTCAGCTGATTTCTCAAAAGAGACCTTACAGGCAAGAAGGGGCTGGAAAGAAGTATTCCAAGTCTTGGAAGGCAAGGACCTCCATCCAAGATTGCTCTATCCAGCAAAGCTTTCATTTAGAATGGAAGGGCAGGTAAAGTGCTTCTCAGATAAGGTCAAGTTCAAGGAGTTTATCATCACCAGGTCCTTGTTATATGAAATGTTAAAGGGACTTGTCTAAGAAAAAGATAAAAAATATGAACAATAAAATGACAATGAGCTCACAAGTATTAACAAATGAACCTAAAAGAAAAAAACTAAGCCAACAACCAGAACAGGAACAGAATCACAGAAATGGAGATCACATGGAGGGATTTCAGTGGGGGGGGGGGAGGAATAGGGGGGAAGGTACAGGGAAGAAAAAGCACAATTGGTGGGCATAGAATAGACGGGAAGACATAAAAGATGGTACAGAAAACAGAGGCCTCAGAACTTCCATGTACAGCCCACGGTCGTGAACTAAGGAGGGAGAGTGCTGGAGGTTTGGGGTGGAGAAGGGGAAAAGTGGGAAAACTAATAGCATTATCAGTAAAAAATACTTTAAAGAAAGAAAACCAGACTTTTCAGTAGCTTTTCATCAGGTACTCTGTATTTTCCTTGTGTTGTAGGGGCTGTGTGCCCTGGGACCTGCCAGGGGCCGCCCAGTAGCTGCGGCCAGAGCCGCGTGGGTGGGTGTTCGTGTTTTCTCTGTGAACTGGGCCCATGTGAACACACAGCTTTTTCTCAAACCTTTTTTTTTTTTTTGGACGGTCATTTCCAGAACAGGAAAGCTGTGAAGGACCAACCTAAGCCTGTCACCGAGTCAGAGCAGGCAGGTGCCCAGGACACGCTGGGGCCGGCGGCCTTCGCCTCAGGGATGAGCTGCCTGGGTGCGTATCACCCTGTCCGAGTGGCACGGTCCGGGACGAGCGGGGCCGTGACAGTGTGGGACTGGGGCGAGGACGGACATGCAGTCGGGACTGGAGACTCGGGGTTGTGGCTGCTCCCTTTGCCCCCGTCAGGTGGGTCGGTGGCATCTCGGGGGACACCTCCGTGAAGAAGGGAGGACGGTGGACACCCCGTGTTCGCTCCTGGGCGGCTCGGACGTGGCGAGACGCACCGCGTCATGGCGTCACCGCAGGGGCTTCCCACCGGCTGTCGCTGCTGGCGCGGCGTCCGTGCTGACCCTGCTCCTCTGCTTCTGGCCCAGGAAACGGGACGCAGGCCGAGGGGGCCAGAGAGGAGTTTTTCAACCCCCTGCTCAACGAGAACCAGAAGCTGGCCGTGAGGAGGATTCTGAGTGGCGACTGCCGCCCCCTCCCGTACATTCTCTTTGGGCCTCCGGGCACCGGGAAGACGGTGACCATCATCGAGGCCGTGCTGCAGGTGACGGCAGGAGGCCACGCGCTGGCAGCGCGTGTGTCGGGGACTCTGTTGTGTGCGCTGTAGCATCAGAAAGAGCTCCAAAACCTGCTTCCCTCGGGTTAGCCGGTCGGCCATGTGTTGTCGCTGGGCTGTGTGGGTGTGAAAGCCTGTCCCCTGGGGTGGGGGTCGCTTGTTCTGAGAGTCACAAGCCAGTCGGCCCAGCACAGAATCCTGCAGAATGGGGTCCCCTGCACAGTGGCTGCACTGTGGCCTCAAGACGTCTGCTGTCCCCACTTAGTCACGGCGCGGACACGGTGTGCGCCTCCTGTCTTTGCACTGCTCGGGCCTCAGCTTAGCAAGTGTCTGTGGAGCCCGCAGCAGCCACCCCGCGGGTGGGCAGGCGGGCGGGCGGTGGTTCGCGCCCTGAGGTGTGGCGTTCTCCCACTGCTCTTGTGGTGTGTGGGCGTCCCCGCCCCGTGGCTGACTGTCACACTGTGTCTCTGCGCCCTGACCAAGGTGTACCACGCCTTGCCGGACAGTCGGATTTTGGTGTGTGCGCCCTCCAACAGCGCAGCCGACCTCGTGTGTCTGCGGCTGCATGAGAGCCAGCAGCTGCGGCCGGGCACCATGGTCCGCGTGAACGCCACCTGCCGGCTGGAGGAGGTGAGCCACCGACTGGCTGTCTCTGTTCCTGTGCCGTGCCGGCCAGCTCTCCGCACAAGTCTCCCGCTCTGGCCCCATCGTGCTGGTCCGGCTGCTGTGCTTACAGGAGGGGGTCCCGCTTAGCCAGAGAGACCGGCCCTAGGAGCGAGGGGCACCGCTTGGTGGGGGCGGGGGGCTGCAGGCTCAGATGTTATGTTCACAGCTCTGGGCCCATAAATTGGGCTGCATTGAAGGGAAAAGACAAATATTCTTTAAAGACTTTATTTATTTACTTTAAGAGTGAGGGGAAGGTAAGGGAGAGAGAGGGAGACAAACATCAGTGTGTGGTTTGCCTCTCGTGTCCCCTGCTGGGGACCTGGCCTGAAACCCAGGCAGGTGTTCTGCCTGGGAATCCAACTGGCAACCCTTTGGTTCGCAGGCCGGTGTTCAATGCACTGAGCCACACCAGTTGGGGCGGAAAGATATTTTGAGAGAACAGTTTCAGATCGTTGCTGAGTCGTGACTGTGACGTAGGACAGTTTGTCTTAGAGTTCCTTCCACCGTCGTGACTGTCCAGCTGAGAGACAGTAAAATCTGAAAGCAAACCGCTCCCCCAGACGGTCACCGAGGCCATCAAGGCCTACTGCAAGGACGGGGAGGACATCTGGAAGGCCTCCCGCTTCCGGGTCATAATCACCACCTGCAGCAGTGCCGGGCTCTTCTACCAAATCGGAGTCCGGTGAGTGCCCCGGGGGCGGGGGGCCTTGTGTGGAGACCCCAGAGGGGACGGGGCCCCGAGGCTGCTGAGAAGGCGGTGGCAGAGGACGCCCAGACAAGAGGCAGAAAGGACCAGGTTTTGGGGGGATGGGAGGTGCCAAGGAGGCAGCAGCAGGCGTGGCGTGGGGGGGGCCGCAGCTGCGGGAAGCCGAGCGGCTGTGAAGGAGGACAGTGCTGTCCCATAGAGAGGACTCTGAGTTGAGGCAGGGTGTCCGGCCTTTCAGCGTCTCTGCTGGAAGAAGCATTGTTTTGCACCACACGTGAAATGCATTGTGACACGTGGTCCCAAAAGCTCATTGTGTGTTAAGTGAATGTATGACTCTGTGCTGGGCCGCAGGTGGGACACCCCTGTCCAAAGTCTAAGCGCTCGTGTTCAAAGGAAGACACGTAGGGTTGGTCTTCTCAGCAGGAGCTGGGACACAGAGTGGAAAACAAGTGTGCTGCCCTCATCCTGCCAGGGGCGGGGGGTGTCTGTGGGGGACACTTCTGCGGTGAGAACCTGAGATGCCCAAATTCAGACCCCGAGTCTGAGTGGACTGATGGCCAGCGCTGCCCCCTCAGGCTCCCAGGAGCAGGGGCCCCACGCCGGGGCCTACGACTCATGGGCTGGGGGACCTGGAGCCCCAGCTCGGCCCAAGGCTGTCCTGGCTGTGGCTCTGTGTGTCGTGTCCCGGCTGCCAGTCTCCTTGGGTGCCCTCGTGGGTGTGGAGGGCGTGAGTCAGACTCGGCAGCGGATGGAGGCAGCTTCACGAGTGGGGGAGTGTCACCCAGAGCCCCACCGTGACCAGCTCTGCCTCATTCCGCCTGCCACGGTGGAAACCAAGGCCGGGAGAGGCGCCAGGATGCCCAAGTCACCCAGCTACTGAGCAGGGAGGCAGGGCCTGCAGCCCAGGCCTGTGTCTGCAGCGGGTGGGCGAGCAGCCCCCAGCCTGCACCCCGGGCAGCCCTAGCCACGCCGCACCACTTGGTCCCTTCGCCTCTTTTCCTCCGAATCGGGCACAGGGTCTGGTGGAGCCTCCCGGGCTGGCCCAGCCAGCACCCTGGGGACTCTGACAGAGGTGACCACTTAGGTCTTTGGCTCTAGAGTCGGACACTTCACGCACGTGTTTGTGGATGAAGCCGGACAGGCCAGCGAGCCGGAGTGCCTCATTCCCCTGGGGCTGGTGTCGGACGTCGGCGGCCAGGTGAGGCACTGTCGTGCCTGTCTCCCTCTGGCTGGGACGCAGCCTCACCAGGGGGCTGAGTCCAGGCCCAGGGGCTGCGCTCCTGCCTCCCGGCCACCACGCTCCACCCGCGGGGTGACGCACAGCAAGTGCCCGTCCTGTGTCACAGATCGTCCTGGCCGGAGACCCCATGCAGCTGGGGCCGGTCATCAAGTCCAGACTGGCCATGGCCTACGGGCTGAACGTGTCCCTGCTGGAGAGACTGATGTCCCGGCCAGTGTACCTGAGAGATGAAGATGCCTTCAGTGCCTGCGGCGCCTACAACCCCTTGCTGGTGAGCTCAGACCCCGGGGGGTGCGGGTCCCTGAGGGGGGGCCAAGGCGGGTGGACCAGGGTGCCCGGTGCACCCTGGGCTCCCAGCCAGCCCAGGACACTGGGGAGCCTGCGCTTCTCGGAGCCGTGGGGCCCGTTCCAGGGCCCGCACCGTGCAGGACTGCTGAGCTTGGCCACAGAGCAGGAGGTGACGTGAGGGCAGGCCGTCCCCTGGAGAGGAGAGAGGGCGTGGGAGGCGGGGCACAGGCCGGCTGTGCACTGGCGCCGCCTGACTGTGGAGAGGTGTGGCTGCCCGGCTGTGTGTCTCTGGACCTTGGGCCGGGCCGGGCAAGGGCAGCATGGGCCCCCAGGTGCCTGCAGGCCACGTGCCAGGCCTGGCTTCCTGTTTTCCTGACAGTTCGCTCTTTCTATGAAAACGTGGCCCGTTCAAAAAGTGACTTGAGGTACTGAGATCACTTTCTACTCAGGTGGCAGAAGAGAGACCAGGAGGGGAGACCTGGGTTGTGGGGTCTTGTCCTTTGTCCCACTGCAGGGGCCCAGGTGAGCAGGGTGACTGTGGCCTGGCCCCTGCCCCCTGTCCCTATAGGTGACGAAGCTCGTGAAGAACTACCGGTCACACGCGGCCCTGCTGGCCCTGCCCTCCCGGCTGTTCTACCACACGGAGCTGGAGGTCTGTGCGGACCCCAAGGTGGCGGCCTCCTTGCTGGGCTGGGAGAAGCTGCCCAGGAAAGGCTTCCCCCTCGTCTTCCACGGCGTCAGGGTGAGCTGCGGCCCCGTCGCGGCCGCGGGGATGGGGGTGCCCTGCTCGGGCCAGTGGCCTCGGTGCAGCAGGGGAGAGGGGCTGCAGCTCGTGCCCCGTGGGGGCACCGTGGGTGCTTTCAGAAGTCTGGGGCCAGCCTAGGTTTCCATGGCTCAGTCGTCCCGTGAACCCCAAGGTCCCTGGCGGGCTCCCTGTCGGGGACACGCCCGGGCTGCAGGCTCCGCTCCTGGCGGGGCGTGTGCAGCAGGCCGCCGACCAGTGTTCTCTCCACCTTTCTCTCCCTTTTCCCGCCTCTCGAGTGAAAATAAAATAAACCTTCAAAAAAGTAAAACTCCATAGCCAGATAGGTCTGTCTCAGTAAATGTTCTGAGGACAAACCAGAAAGTTGACACTCTCTGTCCAGGGTAGCGAGGCCCACAAGCGTCTTTGAAACGTGTCCGTGGGGTCAGTTGTTCAGCTTTTCCGTGCCCTGACCGGGCTCCGTCTGCACAGCGCTCCCGCCATGGGGACCCAGGTGGGGTGTCCCGGTCAGCGTCTCCTCACCAGGGCTCCTGCAGGGTCTGACGGCCGTGCCCGGTCCCCGCGTCCGCGCTCTGCGGTGTGGCACGTGCTGTTGGCGGCTGCTCACCTTTCTCGGTGCACAGTGTCCCGCACAGTGTCGTAAGTCAGTGTGAACCTCACATCGACACGCCCTGGCCGCAGGGCTCGGTGGGCGGGAGTGTCCGCACAACCAGGGGTCGCAGGTTGCCTTCCCGGTCAGGGCACCGCCTGGGCCGTGGGCTCGGTCCTAGTTCGGGTGCAACTGGTCGATATTTCTCCCCTCTCCCCCCTCCCTGTCCTCTCTCCGAAGTCAGTAAGCGTGACCTCAGGTGAGGACAAAGTTAACTGAAATAATAAGTCCCACCTGGTGAGAGATTATTGTCTCCTCTTTCCTACTCTCTGGCATCTCTTTGTCCTCTTTATTCTTTGTCATTTTACTTTGGATACATTTCTTATAAGCAGCTAGTTTTTTTCTTAACATTTTATTTACTTATTTTTAGAGAGAGGGGAAGGGAGGGAGAGAGGGAGAGAAACATCAAGGGGCTGGTTGCCTCTCGCACGCCCCCTACTGGGGACTGGCCTGCAGCCCAGGCCTGTCCCCTGACTGGGAATCAAACTGGCGACCCTTTGGTTCACAGGCCCGCACTCAGTCCACTGAGCCGTACCAGCCAGGGTAAAGCAGCCAGTTTTTCTATCTCTTCCCATTGGAGAGTCTGTTGCTAGTGAGATCAGCCAGTCCCACCTCCAGGTTCTGCCTCCACCTCATCTTCCCCTCTGTTGGCTGTTCCCTCCTGCTCCGCGTGTGCGGTCCTGCAGCTGAAGGCCGGGGCTGCCCTGGGCTCTCGGGGGTCGGCGCGTTCCCGTGGCTGCAGCGACAGACCAGGCAGTGGGACGGGCTGCGCTGGCCGTTTCCGGGGCACAGCTCAGTGGTGCTAAGTGTGGTCACTTTGCCACCAGTTTCAGGCCCCCACCTGCCCACGTGAACGGTCCCTCAAACCCTCACCTCCGCCCGGCCCCTGGCACTGCCGTCTGCCTCTGTCTCCACGGCTCTGATTCCGCAGGGGCCCTGAGTCATTGTGGCCACACGGTGCTCACGCCCTGCATCACCGAGCACACGCGGTCTCGTGTGTCCAGGTCGCCTTCCTCTTGAGTCCGAGCGACCCCCTGCCGAGTGGACGGGCTCCTCCCGCCTCACAGATGCTGGGGCCTGTGCAGGCCCCGAGTCGGGTCCTTCGGGCAAACGCCCGGACGGAAATGCCGGGCTGCACGGTGCTCCTGCTCTGCCGTTCCGAGGGCGCCGTGCACCCTCTCACCCTCCCGAACTGGGGCTGTAGCTTCTCAATGTCCTCGCTGGTGTGGGGCTGGAGCCATCCCGCAGGGCGTGAGCAGAGCTCACGGGTTTGCGCTTGCCTGACACAGCGGTCCCCTGGGTGGTGGCGTGCCTGCAGTTCTGATGCAGGGGGGCCACATGCTCACGCATCTCGGGGCAGCCCGCCTGAGCGGTGGGGTGGCCCGAGGGCCCCTGCCTGCCCCACTGACCCCCGCTGGCCTCTGCCTCCTGGGCTGTGCCCTCTGCTCCCCTTTGGTGGCTCCCAGGGCTCTGTTCCCAGGATGCCCTTTCCTGTGTCCCCACACGAGATGTCCCCCCCCGCCTTGTTCCCCTGGCACTGGTGCAGCTGCGACAGTTCCGTGGGCACGCCCTGTCACCCCGATGGGTTCCCAGTCTCTGTGCCTCGTTCACGGCCCTGAACGAGCGTTTTCTGATCAGTGAGGCCGGTGACGACCTGCCTCTCTCCTGTCTCCCCGACTGTCCAGGGCAGCGAGGCGCGGGAGGGGCGGAGCCCGTCCTGGTTCAACCCGGCCGAGGCCGTGCAGGTCCTGCGCTACAGCTGTCTCCTCACCAGGAGCCTCTCCAGCCAGGTGTCCGCACACGACATCGGCGTGATCACGCCCTACCGCAAGCAGGTGGGGCCTGCTCCTGTGCGTTCTTCAGTGCTTCCTTGTCCACAGAGGCCGGGCAGAGACCAGGGAACAGAGACAGGGTCACGTGGCACCAGGTCCCTCCTCTCCTTCCATAGCCTGTCCCTGGGCCCACCCCTCACCTCCCGGACTCCCAGGGGCCTGCCGCACCCTGGTCTCCTGGGGCTGGGAGTCCGGGCTCAGGCTGCTCGTCTGTCCCCTGCGTCCTCACTGCATCATGGCCACCCTGTCCCCTGTCTGCAGACACCTGCCCGAGCCCTCACTGTATTGCCCAGAGGTGGGGGCGGGGCTTCCCGTGGGTTGTCAGGACTTTGGGAACCTTCCCATGTGTTTACTGGCCGCCGGTTTTTGTCAGTTCTCTGGTCCAACACAAGTGCCTGCTTCCCCTCAGTCTCCAGTGCTCTCCCAACGGCCGCGTCACGGCTCCGCCCAGTTCCCCTTGTACTGTTCGCGTCCCTGGAGTCCCATACACGGGCCGCGTGCTGTTGGCGTGCTCTGTGGCCCTGTGTTTGGTCTCTCATCTGAGAGGCCCTTCCCCGTCCTGCGCTGGGGCCTGTTTTCCTGCTTTGCTCTGAAGGTGTGCTCGTCCGGGCATGGGGGGAGTTGGGCCGTGCGACGCACACCAGGCCCACAGGGCACAGGCGCTCGGCCGCTGCCCCCCTGGGCTGCCCCCGGGTGTCACCTTGGTGATGTCCCGTGAATTTTAAGGATTCCACCTTTTATCGAAAAAACGTGTTTTCTCCCTGGCAACAAGTTATCGGCGCACCCTAACTGCTTTGGTTTGGGCTTTGGCCGCCTGTGCTCCTGACGCCACTCAGCCCTTGTGCGTCTTTGGGCCACTGGCTGGCGCAGGCACAGGCCCCGGGGTGGGGGGGTCGCCAGGGGAGGCAGGTGCTGTCCTGGTGAGAGCTGAGCCCTCCACCCCACACACTCCGCCCGAAGTCGGGGTTCGGTTCCGGTCGGGTCAGCTTTGAGGAAACAGGATTTAGAGTTGAGAGGCCGCACCACCCTCCGGGTCACCCTTGCTGGGGTCGAGGGTCACAGTGAGTCAGGGTTGTAAAGCTGCATCTTCTGTCTTTCTATCTGCTTCAAAGGTGGAAAAAATCAAAATTCTTCTGAGGAACGTGGATCTGATGGACATAAAGGTTGGGTCGGTCGAGGAGTTCCAAGGACAGGAGCACTTGGTCATCATCATCTCCACTGTAGGTGGTCCTGTCCTTCGTGGGGCAGCGGTGTCTGGGGTCGCTTGCATGTTGGCGGATCTGCAGCCCATGCGGGTGGAAAGTGGCACGGGCGTGGGGCCTGCAGGGAGGCGCCCTCACAGCCGCCATGACAGTCAGCAGAGCGCAGGGAGGGGACCGGGAGGGGGCCAGGGCCAGGCGGAGAACGTGCTGGGCGAGCGGGCACCCAGGGAGGCGAAGTCTGCCCCTCCACCCTGTGTCCCGCCCTCAACGGGCCCTGCCGTGCAGTGCCACCCGCAGGTGGGTCAGCAGGGGGGTCAGCGCGGTCCACCGGAGGAACAGCCAGGCCCTGAAACCCTGCGTCTGTCCCAGAACCCGGAACCCGGTGCCCAGAGCCGCAGGCCCTGCTGCTCAGACTCCACCCCTCCTTGGGTCCACCGATGTTTGATGTTTCTAAATGCTTTTAAATGTCGCAATTTACTTTCCATGACAGAACATCTCAAAATGTTCCATTTTTCTTCTCCTTTGTGTTTTTTAGGTACGATCGAATGAAGATGAATTTGAAGACGATAGGTATTTTCTGGGTTTCTTGTCCAACTCCAAGAGATTCAACGTTGCGGTCACCAGACCCAAAGCCTTGCTCATCGTTCTGGGAAACCCTCATGTGCTAGTCAGAGTGAGCGGCCGCAGGGGCGGGGCCCGCGTAGGGGCGGGGCCTGGGCCGTAGTGGGGCGGGGCCTGGGCCGTAGTGGGGGGGTTGCACCGGCCCTAAGGCCCCGCCCCCTGCACCCCGCAGGACCCCTGCTTCGGCGCTCTGCTGGAGTACAGCATCACAAACGGCGTGTACACGGGCTGCGACCTGCCCCCCGAGCTGCAGTCCCTGCAAAAGTGAGCCTCCCGCCCGCCGCTGTGGCTCAGGTGGAGCACCCTCCCGTAAACCAGAAGGTGGCAGGTTCAATCCCCGGTCGGGGCACATATGGAGACAAACAGTCCATGTTTCCCTCTCACATCAACGTTTCTCTCTCCCTCTCTCTTTAAAAGCAATGAAAAATTGTCCTCGGATGACGATGATGATGGATAAATAAATAAAGTGAGCCTCCCACCTGGGCCTCGGTCCTGCCCCTGGGTCAGGCCCTCGGGGCAGTGGTGGGGTTGGCCTGGGTTGCAGCCCCTGCCAGTCCCTTCTGGCCAAGATCTGGCCCCTTGTGCAGACCCTCAGGGGCCGTTCCTGGGGAGGGCTGAAAAGGTGTGCATGTGGGGCGTGTCCCCGTGAACAGCAGCTGGCTGGGGGCCCGGACCCCCCCCCCCCCAGTCAGGCCCTGTGCCTCGCAGGCAGGGAGTGGCCCCTGGGTCGTCTGTGTAGGAGACAGGCTGAGCCTGGTCTGGGGGACACCAGACTCCACCCTCCACAGGCACACGAGGGGACACAGACTGGGGACAGTGAGGCTGGGGACCCTCAACCCACTGCAGCTGCAGTGTCCCCGGGGCCTGGCGGGGCCTCTGCCCACCGTCTCTGGGTAGGACCGGCCCCCGTGGCTTCCTGCCTGGGGTCAGGCTCCTCTTACATAGTCTGGGCCCGAGGACACAGGGAGGACCTGCCTGGCCATGACGACACTGTCCGAGGCCATGGGGTCGGGGCGTCGAGAGCTCAGTGGGGCCCTGGCCATTTACCCCGGGCTGGGTCGTGGGGCAGGGGAGAGGCAGGGGCGCCAGCTCCTGGTGCGGCGGTGGGAGGTCCGGGCCAAGGTGCCATTCGCAGGGGTGGCCTCGTGCCTGGGCCTCCAGCTGGAGGCACCTCGGAAGTGGCTGGTGTGAGGGTCCTGGGCTGGCCCCCAGCCCTTACAGGTTTCCAGAAGCTTCTCCAGAGACACCCAATGTGTCTCCTAACCTGGCATCTCTGTAACCCCTTTCTTAGAGAGGCAGCCCTCTTCTGTCCCCCAGAGCTGGGGTCCACCCAGGGACTGGCCGGTGCCACCCACCTGCCTACACCCTGGGCTGCAGCTGCACAAGTGTGCACCAGTGGAGGCCTTGTGGTCATTCTGGGCCCTAGGACGTCGTCTGGGTGTTGCTACTGCATCTGGTGTAAGTCCTCAGCCAGGCAGTGGGCTGGCCAAGAAGTCTGCTGCGTGAAATAAGACACTTTTCATTTTTACCAAAAAGTATGGATTTGGATGTTTCGGGTACGTCGGCTCCCTCCCTCTCGGCTTCAGTGGGGAGAGGCCAGGAGCGCTGCTGCCCGGCGTCCGGTGCACGAGACGGCCCCGTGGCAGGGAGTTCTGTGGCCCCGTGTCGGCCGTACCAAGAAACTCCACAGCCCCCTTCTGACACGTTCGCTCAGTCACAGCACCTTCTCCCTGCACGGCACACGTCTTTTTGCATTTCAGTTGCATTTTTATTTTTCTCAAAGTAATAAAGCAAAATACACTGAAAATGTGTATTCCCACCTTTGATATTTGAAAGTCTGCACAAAACCCCACCAATTTTGGTAAGTTTTAAATGCACGCTGATAGGACAGCTGTCACAATGTAAAAATTGTTAGGAATGAAGAAGACAACTGAGCACTACTAGAGCAGCTGCCCCGAAAAACCCAAATGAACTTGGCCGACCCAGCTACAGGCAAACTCCATAAAGGGCTGAGCAGGGTGGTGCACCCAACCTGGAAAGTGGTCCCCGAGCTGCCCACCTTCCTGGGGGTGTGACCTGGAGCTGGGCTGCGACCCTGCCGGCACATTCTTCCCGGTTTTCCCTCCTCGGTACCAGAGCTGCCAGAGCCCATTCACCCAAATGAAGAGGAATCAAGTGCGGCCACAGCCGTCATCCGTTCTTTTGACACGCACGTGTCAAAAGCCAGGTGTTAAGCCCAGACCCCGAATCCTGCAGCCTGGCTCCCCCAGTGGGGTCCGTCCCCCAAGACCCGACCCAGGAAATGTCCTTGCAGTCGGGGCCACCACAGCATTCAAATGGCTGGCGTCACCCTGTTCTCAGTCCCTCCCCAGGTGTCCTCTGGGGGAGGGGACATAGGCAGAGCTGGGCTCTGGGGTCTCCGCAGGATCAGGCCCCCATGCAGGATGTCACCAAGGGCTTCCGCTCTGCCCGAGGACAGCATTCAAAGGGGCTGCCACATGGTGGAGCCAGGCTGCAGGATTCGGGATCCTGGCCTCAGCTCTGCCGGCCCCTGACCCCATCACGTCTGGTTTGGCTGCTTCCATCTGCTGGCGTTGCCTGCTGCGTGTGCACTTGAGTGAGTGTGCTGAGCACTCGGCGTGTCCCCAGGGCAGCCCACACTTGCTAAGGCCCAAAATGCATCACAGAAAACAGGTGTGTGGGAAGCAGCCTAACCACCCAGTCAGGTAGGTCCGATTCCGTCACAGGGCAGAGAGGGGCAAGTGAGCAGGGGGTGCTGCAGTCAAGGTGGGTTCCTGCAGCACAGACCACACTTCCTCGCCTAACACGTGCGGGGTGACGGCCTCGTCCCAGCTACACTGGACCAAGCCCTTGCAGAGCATCTGTGGAAAAGTAAACGCGACAAATGCCCATGTCGTGGTGGCAGGGCAAGGAGGAACTAGGCACGTGTTTAGAGCCGGGCAAAGCCAGGGTCATGGAGCCACCAAGGGACCCCCTACAGAGGAGGCGAAGACCCCTGCTGGCCTAGGAAACACCGTGTCTGTCCGTAGCGCTGGCTTTCTGAGAACTCCCTGCCCCCAGTGACCTGCAGATGGTGACCAGTGACCCGCACGGGGCCAGGCAGCATGGAGTCTGCCACGGCTGGGCCCCGTGCAGCGGGCTCCTGGGTGGGCAGCCTCAGCAGAGGAATGAAGTGGGGGCCAGGGCCCGTCTGGGAGGGACGCAGGGGAGGCCGCCGAGATGATGCCCATCACCTCGCCTCACAAAAGAGATCCCGAACTGCCAATATTAAAGAAGGGTTTTGCCCTGGCTGGTGTGGCTCAGGGGCCGTCAGATGGCCCGTGTCAGGGCGCAGGCCTGGGCTGCAGGCCAGTCCCCAGTAGGGGGCGCACAAGAGGCAACCACACACCGATGTTTCCCTCCCCTTCTTCCTCCCTACCCCACCGTCTAAAAATAAATAAAATCAAATATTTTTAAAAAGAAAAGAAGGGTTTTGACTACACGAAAATGAAGGATTTCTACTCAGACCCGATGGATGCACCAGGCCGACAGGGTACTCGGGGGACTGGGGACAGCTGACGGACAAAGGAAGGTCCAGGAACTGGAGAGAGACAAGCGTCTGGAGAGGGGCCGACGGCCGGAGCGGGCGCCCAGCCCTCCGGGAGGCAGAGGCGGGCGGGCGGCGGGGACTGTCGCGGGGACAGAACCCCCTGCGCACGGACGCGGTGCGGCCTGGCCCTTCTGGAAAGCAACAGGAAGACCCGAAGCCGTTTCACTGCGGGTTTCCCGCTGTCTGCGCCAGGTTGCGGGGGCGTCGGGTGCCTGCGGGGTCTGCGCGTGAGCCGGAGGCGGCCTCCCTGCTTTGTAACTGCGGGCGAGAAACCTGGTGGCCGCGGGGGCGAGCGTGACCGGGAAACACGCAGGAATCTGAGACGCACTGGACCCCCAAGGACCTGCCGGCCTCCGCCGCCCGCTGGCAGACTCGCTCCTGCTCGGCGACCAGGGCTGCAAACGCCGGCGCTCAGACGCGTCTGCTGGGTGAATGACTGAGCGCGGTTCAACCCCCAGCCACGCGACTTTTTTGCAAAGCTGGCACGCGCATTTCCCGTCACCGCGGCCGGGGACCCGCGGGAGCGAACGCGGAACCTCGGCGAGCCTTGCCGGCAGCCGCGCTGTGCTGAGACCTGAGTGGGGTCGCAGTTGTTCCGCCGGCGACAGCGGAATGGCTGGCAGGGGGTGTCGGGATGGGAGGGTGAAGGGCAGGAAGGCGGCAGGGAACCGCGGCCAGAAGCACCGGGCCCCCAACGCCCACCCCGGGGGCCGGCTGCGCCGCGCGGCGGGAGTGACCGCGGGGTGACGGCCGGAGGTCAGGACGGGGGAGCGGGCGGCCCCGCGGGCAGGTGATGTGGGGACGCCGGCGTGCGCGGTGGGCACCGCCGGGGGCGGAGAGGAAAGACGCCCCGAGCCGGCGAAAGGGTGCCCGGTCCCTGCTCCTTGTCCGCACCACCCCCGAGTTTGGGGGGGCTCGGCACCCACGGTGGCGGCCAGGCTTGGGGTAGCGAAGAGGCGACACCGCAGGACATAGGACGAGGAGCCCGGTCCTCCGCGGGCTGGGCGATTCGGGCCGGGGATGCGGCGGGTCCGGCCCCAGCCCTCCCCTCCCCCGGTCCCCGCTGGCGCCCCCGCCCGGGAGGGTAGCCCCGACTCAGCCTCGCCCGCCGTCCCCGGTCCGGAGGGAGAGGAGAAACCAGTCCTCGTTCATTCATCTTCCTGAATTTAAATCTTTTTTGCAAAGTCATCGCCGGCGCCGCATTCTGCGTGGCGGGAGGGGGGGCGGAGCCAGGCCGCGAGTTGCCGCCGGTAAACAGCCCCCTCCCCGCGGCGGGAGTGGGGCCGCGGCCCCAGCCCGGGACACCGCCGCCCCCGCCGGAGGACACGCCAGGCCAGCCGGGCTGCAGCCCAGCGGGGGCGGCGGGGCCCGGCGGCCCGACCCCTGCCCGCGGGGGCAGCGGCGACGGCGGCGCGCCCCCCACCCCGCCATCCGTCCCGCGCCCCCTGCGCCCCTCCCCGCGCGCCCCACCCCCGGCGCCGCGGTCATTGCCCCGGCGCCCCTCCCCCTGCCCGGCGCCCCCGCGCCCCCCGGCGCCCCCCGCGCCCCGCCCCTCGCCCGCCCCCCATGCACCACCTCCTGGAGCAGCCCGCGGACATGGCGACGGCGCTGCTGGCGGGCGAGAAGCTGCGTGAGCTCATCTTGCCCGGCGCGCAGGACGACAAGGCGGGCGCGCTGGCCGCGCTGCTGCTGCAGCTCAAGCTCGAGCTGCCGTTCGACCGCGTGGTCACCATCGGCACCGTCCTGGTCCCCATCCTGCTGGTCACCCTGGTCTTCACCAAGAACTTCGCAGGTGAGGCCGCCGGGAGGGGCTCGCAGGCGCGAGGGGCGCGTCCTCAGGTGTCCGCGGGGGCCGGGCAGTGATGGCCGCGCCCAGGGCTCTCCCAGCAGATCCTCACCACCATCCCTCCTTGTTTATGTCGCCGGCTGCTCGGGCTGCCCCCCGGCGCCTCTGCTGCATGTATTGTTTTTACCTTCCATTTGCTCTCCCGGAGTTCAGGGTGCACCCCGCCCTGACCCTGGCAGTCCAACCATAGATGAGACCGGGGTCTGGCGTGGGAAGGGAAGACCGGGAGGGGGAGTGGGCAGGGTCTGAGAGAAGGAGGAGGGGCCAGGTGAGGACCAGAAAACAGCGTTACAGGTGATGGATGAGGATAGCAGAGCCGGCTGCTGGGCGCACGGGGGGGGGGGGGGGGGGGGGCTGACTGCACTGAGGTCCCCAAAAAGCAGATTGGTTCTGATTAGCCAAAGGGTGAGGCCTCCCTCTGCCCCAAGTGAGCGGCTGAAGACCAGAAATGCCCCCCCAAAGTGGAGCTGGCGAGGGGTCTCAGGGCCCAGGTGTCTGAAGGGGCCCCTCCCCAGTCCATCCATCGTGTCTGGGGGCTACCTGAGCCAGTTCGGGGCACCCGGAGAAGGGCCATGTGACTCTGCCCGAGTGACATTGGCGATGTTCTTGCACCCTGCATCTGTTCCCTCCCAAAGGTTTCCCCTTCCAGGGGTCCCTGTGGGCTGGGGACACCCTAACTGAGGGTGGACATTGTCCAGGCTGCTTAATCCCACCCCAGGCTGGGGGGTGAGCACCAGTGTCCACACACTCCTGGGCTGGGACACGTGCACAGGTGACCGCCCAGCCCAGTCAGGGGTGGGTGCCACCCCCTCCCAGTGTCACCCAGGGTGGGCACGTCTGTGCTTGGTTCTGGGGTTCCCGGACAAATTCACGCAAACTTGGTGCTCAAACAGGCAGAACATTACTCTCTCAGCCCGGACTGAGCTCCCAGGGCCTCCAGGGCCTCCAGGGCCTCCAGGGCAGGGCCCCTCCCGCCTCACCAGCCCCCGCCAGCCCAGCTGTCTTCTCCTGGGCACCTGCTCCCTGCCCGTCTGCACCCAAACTTCCCTCGACTCATGAGCTCACCAGTCGCCAGATTGGGGTTCACTCTGGGTGTCCTTGTCTTGATTACATCTGCAGAAATCCTACTTCCAAACGAGGTTGGACATTCACAGATACCAGGGGGTGGGACTTGAACACCTTGTGGGGGATATGAGGGCAGGCTCAGGCCTCGGATGCCCTCAGCTGACCTCCTGGGACAAGGCTGGGAGTTGAGGTCAGCCAGGTGGGGCCTTGGCTGAGTGCGTCCCAGTCCTGGCAGGCCGGCCGCTCACCACCCACCTGGGCCTGCTGCTGGTGTGCGGAGGGGACCTGGGGCTTCCGGAGTAGTGGCAGGCGAGTGCTGGCCCCTGCCCCCTGGACCACACCTGGCCTGTGGGACCCAGGTCACAGAACAAACGGGGGCTGGCAGTGGTTCCTTAAGACCTCTCTGAGTCCCTGTGCCCTTCTTGTCCTTGCCGCCCCCACGGTTTGGGAGAACAGTGGCTGCTTCTCTCGCTCACCTGGACTGGGGTCCAGGGAAGGACAGCGGACCTATCACGGCTCACCTGCCTGGCACTTGTGGGTCTCGGGTGCCTCACGCAGCACTCAGAAGCGCCCCCCCACGGTCCCTTCCGCAGACACAAGGACAACAGGGGTGCAGGGAAAGGGACACCGCCAGACACCTTCTGGCAGATCAGCCCTGCAGGTGCGGGGGGCCGCAGCTGTATCCCTCACCTGTGGGGCAGCCCGCTGCTGAGGGTAGGGGGTGCCCAGGGTGTGACCTCCCCCGCAGCTGGGACATGGGGGAGGGGAAGCCGCCAGACTTGGGGGGCGGTTTGCAGTGGGGGCGGGGTCCGGCGCCCCAGCCCGCATCTCCTCTCTGCCCCCAGAGGAGCCCATTTACTGCTACACCCCGCACAACTTCACCCGCGACCAGGCGCTGTACGCCCGCGGCTACTGCTGGACGGAGCTGCGGGACGCGCTGCCCGGCGTGGATGCCAGCCTGTGGCCGTCGCTCTTTGAGCACAAGCTGCTGCCCTACTCGCTGCTGGCCTTCGCGGCCGTCATGTACGTGCCCGCGCTGGGCTGGGAGTTCCTGGCCTCCACCCGCCTCACCTCCGAGCTCAACTTCTTGCTGCAGGAGATTGACAACTGCTACCACCGGGCGGCTGAGGGCCGCGCCCCCAAGATCGAGAAGCAGATCCAGTCCAAGGGGCCCGGCATCACGGAACGCGAGAAGCGCGAGATCATCGAGAACGCAGAGAAGGAGAAGAGCCCGGAGCAGAACCTGTTCGAGAAGTACTTGGAGCGCCGGGGACGCAGCAACTTCCTCGCCAAGCTGTACCTGGCGCGACACCTGCTCATCCTGCTGCTCAGCGTGGCACCCATCTCCTACCTGTGCACCTACTACGCCACCCAGAAGCAGAACGAGTTCACCTGCGCACTGGGCGCATCCCCAGACGGGCCCGCGGGTGGCGGGGGCTGGGCAGTGCGCGTGAGCTGCAAGCTGCCATCGGTGCAGCTGCAGCGCATCGTGGCAGGCGTGGACATCGTGCTGCTCTGCTCCATGAACCTCATCATCCTCGTCAACCTCATCCACCTCTTCATCTTCCGCAAGAGCAACTTCATCTTCGACAAGCTGCACAAGGTGGGCATCAAGACGCGCAGGCAGTGGCGTGGCTCCCAGTTCTGCGACATCAACATCCTGGCCATGTTCTGCAACGAGAACCGTGACCACATCAAGTCGCTCAACCGGCTGGACTTCATCACCAACGAGAGCGACCTCATGTACGACAACGTCGTGCGGCAGCTGCTGGCGGCGCTGGCGCAGTCCAACCACGACGCCACGCCCACCGTGCGCAGTGCCGGCGTCCAGACGCTGGACCCTAGCGCCGACCCGGCGGAGCCCGACGGCGCCGCAGAGCCGCCGGTGGTCAAGCGGCCCCGCAAGAAGATGAAGTGGATCCCCACCAGCAACCCGCTGCCCCAGCCCTTCAAGGAGCAGCTGGCCATCATGCGTGTGGAGAACAGCAAGGCCGACAAGCCCAAGCCCGTGCGCCGCAAGACCGCCACCGACACCCTCATCGCTCCACTGCTGGACGCGGGTGCTCGCGGGGCGCCCCACGACAAGGGCGGGGGTGATGCAGGCCCCGCCACCGACAAGAAGCACGCACGCCACTTCTCCCTCGACGTGCACCCTTACATCCTGGGTTCCAAGAAGGCCAAGCCTGAGGCTGTTCCCGCAGCCCTGCCCACCTCCCACAGCCAGGAAGGGGGCTTCCTGTCCCAGGCAGAGGAGCGGGGGCTGGGCCTGCCAGCCCCACCCACCAAAGGTAGGCAGCAGGCCTGGCCCGAGGAGGGCAGCAGGGCTCCAGGACAGGGGACACCACCCACCGCCCTCCCCAGACTAGGCACTTGGGAGCCCTGGGAAAGAGGTTAAGGAGTCAGCCTGCTGGAGGGAGTGGGGACGGGGATGGGGCTGGCGGGCACGGGGAGCAACTGGTTGCAGGCGGCTGGGTGCTGGGCTGAGTGCGGGCGGGGCCTAGAGTCAGGGGAGGTAGACAGGTGGAGGCCTGGCCCCACGGGCTGGAGGGGACGTGGCAGGAAGGTTACCTGGGCCCTTGAGAATGTGCCGGAAGCCTGGTGCAGAGGGTCTGGGCTGGCCTCTACCTGGCCGATAAGGCCGAGAAAGGGATGATCGATCCCTCCTGGGACCTTTCAGAGCCACCAGCCCAAGCTGGCCCTCAGTGGGGACTGGGAGGGGCAGCCGGGTGGACAGATGGCCCGCGGGGGTGTCACGCACCTGTGTCCTTGGCTTTGGCAGACGCCTCGCTCCCTGAGAAGGAAATCCTGTACCCGGCAGAGCCTGCCCGGACCGCACTTCCCGCTGGGGGCCCCTATCACGTCTGCTCACCCCCCACGGTCCCAGCCACGACCCCGCTGTCTCCAGCTGGCCTGGGCAAGGCCGACCCCCTCACTGTCCTGAGCCGCAATGCCACCCACCCACTGCTGCACATCAGCACGCTGTACGAGGCTCGGGAGGAGGAGGACGGGGTCCCCCGAGCGTCCCCAGAGGTGGGAAACCTCGTCACCATCCCCCCGCCCCAGCAGATCCTCATCGCCACCTTCGACGAGCCGAGGACAGTAGTGAGTACAGTGGAGTTCTGAGGGGGCAGGGCTGCCCGGGCCTCTGCAAGGCGCCCCTCTGCATGACTGGGACGTGCCGCCCACCCCAGCCCCGCGTGGACACCGCCTCGTTTTCACCCAGCGCTGCCCACCCCGGCCTCCCATCCGCATGCCTCAGGGCTCCGCACCTGTCCCTTCCACCCGCCCTGGCACTGTCGGGGTGCTGGCTGGGCCAGGGGCTGGCTGTGACCCCACGGAGCCGCCCCCTCCCCTGCATCAGGCGCTCAGCTGTGAGATGAAGAGTTTATTTTTTTAGTCAGTTTTGTCTTGGGCCCCGGATGCCAGCCAAGAGGGGACAGTCTGGTGGGGGGAGAGCTGGGGTCCCGGGTGTGGAAGGAAGCTGGGGACAGTGGCACCCGCAAGGGGCCGAGCTTCGGGTCAGAGGTCAACATGCACTTTCTCCTTGTACCCTGACTTCACTCCGGTTACTGTAACTAGCGAGCACCTTTACTGTCAGGAGACCTAGGGTGCATTTAACACAAGGGTGTGTGTGTGCGCACGCACGAGAGCAAGTGTGGTTGGGGGAGGGCACCCGTGTACAAGTGGACACATGAGTGTGCAAGTGTGAGAGTGGGCACCGGCATGTAAGCGCGTGTGTGTGAGCAGGCCCAGGGGAGCGAGCACGTGTGAGACCGGGCGTGGGCACTGGCGAGTGAGCAAGGAGAGGAGTCTAACGCAATAACCACGTCCCCACCCGGGCCGTAGCCACCCCGGTCCGGGGCCCGCACCGTTCTCCGTGGGAGCCCAGGGCCGGCGCGGCAGGCCTGTCCCTATTACCTCAGCCATGGCGACAATGGGACAGTACTAACAAGGTAGCACCGAGCATATCAATAAATGCTATTCTGATAGTACCTGCGTCCCGCATGGTCCATCCTGCAGGGGGCTGTGCTTGGGCCCAGGTCTCCCATGTCCGGGCACCGCCTCCCAACTGCACGCCCACCCCTGACCTGTCACAGGCTGTGGCAGGCACCCCTCTGCCCTCCAGGACGCCCTTGGGGCTGCTGTCCCCCAGCAAGGCAGAAGCTCGTGGTTGTCACTCAGGCTGGACGCATCATGGCCTCTGGCTCACTGACCAGTGCACCCTGGGCCACAGGCATCGGGCGAGCCCTCCAGGGCTCGCAGGCTCAGCAAAGACAAGATGCATGCCCTCCGGGAAGTGATCCCCTCTGTAAGATGTGTGGGGACAGGACTATCGGCTGCGCTTGGCCAAACAGGCTTCCCGGCGGGTGCGCCTTAACATGGTGTGGAGGTGCTGCTGACGTCACAGGGATCCAGGACCGGGTCTTCATCACCAGGCCCAGGACTCAGGTGGGCATAGAGCTGGTCCTGTGGGTGCATCATGGCGCCACACACCCTGCAAGCCATGGCAGGTGACCCTCTGGGTCTAAGTGGACGCTCCAAGCAGGTGGTCACGGGGGCAGTGGGACCAGAGACCTGCAGGAGTGAGAGCAGATGGGTGCAGGCCTCAAATGCAGGGAGCGCTTTGCAGAGGGTGCTGCCCACACAGGCCTGCCTGCCTCCCCAGGAAGTCCCTCGGCACCTGCCCCCAGCAGCCCTGGGTGGGTGGACTGACCCAGGAGTTGGACGATGGATCCTGCAGGGACACAGGCAGGGGCTGCACCCACCATGTGTTTGAAACATGGGTTTTACTGTTTGGTTGGGTGAGGCCACAGAGCAGGGGACACCGGGCCGTTGAAATGACAGTTGACACACACAGTGCCCAAGAGGGGGGCCACGGGAGGCCAGGGTGGGTCAGGAGGCAAAGGGAGCAGGGACAGAGGGCACAGGAGCTCTCCCTGGGGCTTCCCAGGGAGGAAGGGGCAGGACAGCGGGCTGAGAGCGGGCTCTATGGACAATGTCGGGGCTCAGGCAGAGGCTGCCCCTGGTAGTTGGGTCCCTGGCCCAGGTGCTGAGGCAGGTGGAGGGTGGCCTCCAGGAGAGGCATGCCCCGTCACGAGTGCCCTTGGCACAAGCTGGCCTTGCAGAGTCAGTGTGCCACAGGAGCAAACATTTCACTGTGGGGGGCATTGGGCAGGGGGCTGTGCTGCCTTGCCCCGCCTGTGTCCCTTGACACCCTCCTGCTCCCTCCTTCTGGCCCCTGGCAGAGTGGGGGGGACTGCTACCCTCTCTGGGGAGAGGCTTGGGGAAAGCCAGGCGGCCCCTCCCGCAGCAGGCCTAGCACGGGTGAGCCTCTCGACTCACTCTTGGGCAAGTGCCCCAGAGCAGACCAGGGCATGGCCCCTGCAAAACATCACTCCCCTCCTGTGGGGAGCTGGCCAGCGTGGCCGGGAGGGCAGAAGTGATCTGTGCTAGTGACGAGAACCAGACAGAAGGCAGGGACCAGAGGCCTGTGGCCTAGGAGAGCAGAGACTGCCCTGAGGGCAGCCAGGCCCCTAAAGGGACCAAGAAGCTCTACTGGGGAGGTGGTAGCTGCCTGACAGCACAGCCTGCTGGCCTGGAAGGATTATGTCCCCCCTCAGCCAGAGCACTGGGGACCACCCACAGACTCAGACGTGGGAACCTGTGACTCCCTCAAGGTACCTGGAGCTGTCTTCCTGGAACCAGAAGAGAAATCCAGCACCCAGCTCTGACGGCTGGTGGGCTGGACCATCCCTTCCCTCCCAGGCCGGGCAGGTGGTACTCTAGCCCCAGGCTAAGGGGAGGACAGCCTGATGGAACAGTTGTGCCAGTGGCCCCAGAATGGCTTGTCCTAGGGCCCCTCTCCCTCCTTTTTTAAAGGGAGCCCCTTGCGTTGGCGGGCGAACCTACAGGACACAGCAGCTTTCTGCAGTGCCGGGGGTCCTGGCCCAAGGCTGGTGCAAATCAGAATCAGGGCGCCTGGGCTGCAGGCAGTGTGTCCAGGCAGTGGGCACGAGCTTCAGGGGAGCTGGCTGGAGTGCGGGGCCCGCAGGAAGATACGAGTATCTTACCACCGGCGAGACGCCGGGTCCCGTGCCTGGGACGGCCCACTGAGGAGGAGCAGGGCTACCCTAGAGGAGAGCAGCAGGGCCCGGCAGCCGGCTTAGGGTCTCTTGGGCAAGTGGCCGGGCCACCGGGCGTTCCTCTCGCCCCCGCGCCCTGAGGCCGCTGGCCGCTACCCGCTTGGCCCAAAGGGGACAAGAGTCCAGGATACGGGGTAGCCGCGCCAACTCTGGCGCTGGGGGGAGAGGAGGACCAGGGACCCTCCGCTGGCAGCGGACCGAGGGCTCCAGTCCGCCGGGCCCAGCCGTCCTGAGGCCCCTCCGAGAATTGGGGCCTCCGGACCCCAGTCGCAGCGCCGGGGGAAGGCCCGGGCGCAGTGTCGGCGCCCCTCCGCGCGCAGCCAGCCGCGCGTCCGGAGGGCTGATCCTGCCCATGTGGGTTCGCTGCGGAACTCGAGCTCTCTGCTCCTCGAATCCCACCCGGGGTTGTCCTGTTCGTTCTGCACCACTGAACGCAAAGCCACCCTGTGGACACCATACAAACATCATTCCCATTTTACAGACTGGAAGCTGCTGTCAGAGAACTTAATGGCGCTTCGCAAGGCCTTCCGGCTCGGGCGGCGGGCCGGGGACCCGAAGTTGTTTCACTAGAGCCGGTGACAGCGTCCTACCACGGGAGTCTACAGGGCTCGGCGGCACTTTCTCTCGCACGGCCCTCTGGGTATTGTAGTCTTCGGGCGCTCACGCGCAGTCCTCTGGGAAGTGTAGTCCGTAAGTGCGTCGCTCAGGTGCGCGGGCGGCGAGTGGAACTGCGCTTCCCGGCATGCCGCGCGCTTCATGCCCGGCCGCTGGCCTGTCCGGCCGCCCCGCCCCGCTGCCCCGGCCCGCCCCGTCCGGTGGGGCGACAGGCCGCATGGAGGCAGGCTGAGGAGCGACGCCCGCCTTGGTACGACGCGTCGGCTTGGGGCGGGGGTGGAGCGGGCGCGGCGGCGGGGGTCGCCAGGGCCCTGGAGTGGCAGCCAGGGAGGGGGCGGGGTCCTCGCGCGGCGGGGACAGCGTCTCGCGGGGACCCGGCCCGTCCCGGCAGCGGCCTCGAGCGCTGGCGGAGCGAGGAGGTGCTGCCATATGGTGAGGGAGTCCGAGGACTTGGTGACCGTCTGGGCTCGCCTCGTTTCTGGGGAGCAGCCTTGTCGGGATGTAACTTACGTGCCACAAAGTTCGCGTCTGCGTTTTGGTGGAAAAGGGCCCAAGAGAGGGAGTCGGGGTTGCCGGGGCAAACGCCGGTCACAGCCTATAGGATCTCGCGGGGAAGCCCTCGGCTGACTTAGGGGGTCGGGACAAGCTCTTTAGGGACTGGGTTGGTCCGGGGCAATCCTCCCGGAGAGAGGGGCCCCGGGCTCACTGCGCTCGTGAGCCCTGGGCCCTACGGAGTTCCCTATGGCTTTTGTGGCTGCTGCCGCCCCTTGCGAATGTGACTGGCAGGGAGACCTGACTCTGGATCCCCCGTCAGCCTTTCAGGATGGCCGCAGTGCTGCGTGTCTGAGGCTGCTGGGCAAAACTGCCAGGGGAGGGCCGGGCCGGTCTCTCCAGTGCCCTGAAGTGGTGGTCAGTGTGGGCACCAGCCCTGGACAGGATCCAGGAGGGCCAGCCAGGTGTGCTGGACAAGGAGCCGTTTAGGCCTCCACCTCTGGCTGGAGTTGGCATGTGTCTTCTGCAGCGACCCCAGAGTTTGCCACACCTCCTTCAAGCAGGACCCACCAGGCCCTGGGCTTCTCCAGTGGCCCAGGCTCCAGGAGGGGTGCAGAGGGCAGGATTTGGGGCCACACCATGCTGTCTCCCAGTCAGTCAGTCCTTTTGCTGGTCTGTCTAGCCTGGGACCCTTGGCTTTCTGAGCTGGCCCAGAGAGTTGACTGGGAGATAAGTTTTTCTGGAAACTGCACTTGGCGCTGGTGGCCCTTGGGTGGCACTGGGAAGCCAGGAGGCGGTTTCGGGGGAGGACACAGGTGTCTCAGTCGTTCTGGGGCCACAGGGAAGTCCCACAGATCTGGAGGCTGGGCGTCCGAGACCCGGGTGCCAGCTGCTTTCACGGCTGGGAAGGACCTTCCTCCTGGCTGTGGACGGCTGGCTGCTTCCTGCTATGTCCTCACATGGCTGGCTCTCGGGGGCCTTTTCTCGTGGGCACTGATCCCATCGTGGGCACTGATCCCATCGTGGGCACCCCTCCTGACCTCATCTGAGCCAACTACCTTCTAGGGACCCCACCTCCTGAAACCATCACGTGGGGGGTCAGGGCATCCACACTGGAATGCGGGGGATGGAATTCAGCCCCTAACGGTGGGGTTCAGAGGAGGGGACAGCTGCCTGGCCTGGACAAGTGGGAGCCTGTGGCCTGCCAGTCCCCGCGGCAAGCTGCCTGATGTCCTCAGGCTCTGTCCTGTCACCATGTAACTTCGTCCCACATAGGACAACTGAGTGTGTCCCTCTGATTTGTGACCCAGGGCTACAGACCCCGGGTGGGCCCCTGAGGGAAGAAGGGCTCCTCCTGCTGTTTGAGTCAGCGCCCGCAGCAGCAGGCTTGCTGAGACAGGTCCTCGCAGGTTGTCAGGAATTCCCACGGAGTCAGAGCTTGTTTTCCCGGAAGAATGTTGGTCATCCCACTGCCATTGTCTGGGGGGGGGTTATAACTTCCAGAACCGGGCTGGGGGCTGGCCCTGTGTCCACGAGGAGCGGCCGGAGAGCAGCTGTTTCAGTGTGTCCTGTACCCACAGGTTTTGCCCCTGTGAGGGTGGTGCCCAGAGGGGTCCCGAGTTCATGGGCCAACATGGCGTCTCAGTGAGCCCTGCAGGGGGAGCCCCCACTGTGTGTGGACGGCAGGACAGCAGAGCGGCTGCTCGAAGTGCCTGGGCCCTGGAGGCAGGAGCTGAGCCTGAGCGAGCACTAGCGTCCCGCCCTGCCGTGGCCACACAGCCCTGAGAGGCTGACGCAGTCCTGCCTGACTCTGTGGCTGTCGCCTGCAGCATGGTGCTGGCAGGTGGTAAACCAGGTGGCCTGTCTGCCCAATGGACTGGCTGCCAGCAGCCTTGCTCAGGGGGCCACTTCTGACAGTCATGCCCAGCACCCACCCGCCCTGGCCGCGCTCCGTGGACAGGAGTGGAGACCAGGTGTGGCGGAGGCGCCCTCCTGCAGTGTGCTGGGCTCTGCGGGCTGCCTGGAGTTCTGCCACAGTGGGGGCTGGGCTCTGGATCCTGGATCTGGGAGGGGCGCCTTGACGCCCCCCCCCCCCCGTGGGTGTCTGGCAGGGTGTGCTGGCCGCGGCGGCGTGCAGTGGCAAGAGGAACTGCTGGGGCCCCTCAGCCCAAGGTTTCGAGGCAGGAAACGAACGGGGAAGGACGTGGAGGCAGCGGGTGCAGGAGATGGAGGCTGGGCCCTCTGCCCCCTCCAGGCAGCTGGGACAGGCTCGGGGCCCAGCCACACGTGTTCGGAAATGCACGATAGGGAGCAAGGGGAGGGGTGGAGGGTACTGCCCCACCTGAGTCACATCCTGTGTGGGCATCCCCAGGGCCCACTGAGGGCAAGGTCTGAGGGAGAGAGAAACAGAGAGACGCTTCTCAGGATCGGAATCAGTGCTGACGGGCCTCGGTGGCCTTCCAGCCTGACCCTCCTCTGGGGAGCCGCTGCAGGGTGCTTAAGGGGACCCGGGTCCTGGTTCTGCAGTTGGGCGGCCTGGCCACCATGCCACTAGAAGCCTGGTTGTGGCCACATGGGCTTGCCTGCCTGGCCCCCACAGGCTTCCGAGGGTGGGTCTGGCCGAGGGTGGGTGAGGGCACAGCCCAGCCCTGTGGCCGTCCAAGGTTCGGGAGAGCAGGCTGAGGCAGCGTGGTGGCCTTCCTGCCTTGTGGCTGTCGGCAGCGTGTTTCTGAATTTGCTTTTGTCCTAGCAGCCTTGTGCTGCTCCGAAGTCAAACCTGCTGCTTCCCCACACAGAGCAGGGTGAGGACAATCCTGTCCCACTGTGCCTTTGGCCAGCCCAGGAGTCTGGGCGGGGAAGCCCTGCCGCAGTGAAGGCCTGGCTTCCTGTCTCTGTTCCGGCTGGTGCCTGCGCAGGCGAGAGCTTTACCCTGTGAAGCTGGGTGGAGGCGCTGGGAGGGGCGTGGCCCAGGTGAGCCATTGCCCTCCACCAGGTGCCCTGGTGTTCCTGCCAGAGGGACACCCAGCAGGAGGCCGAGCCAGACTCAGCTGGCACAGCTCCCCTCGCTGTCCCTCCCACTGCGGGTGGTGAAACGGAAGCTCCCAGGGGCCCCAAGCTGCCGGGCCGCACCAGGCCGGTCACAGAGCTTGCTGTGTCGCGCTTGTTCTTTCTGTCACTCATTTTTCTCTAAAGTCATGGAAGCTTTAAAAGCGCAGTGATGGTGAGCCGGGCACTGCTGCAGCCCTGTGGGCTCTGTGCAGTGTCCCCCAGGGGTGGCTGCAGAAGCACGTCCCCGAGGGCAGTTTGAAAGGCAGGTCTGACAGGCTCCGGGCCAAACCACCATACTGCACAACTAAAGTCAAACAAGAACAGCTCCTTCCGTGACAGTCCAGTCACTTGCCCGGTTTCTGCAGGGGCTCTCACTTCTATTCAGTGTTCTCCTCGAGCCTTTTCTGTGTCTGTGCACCGGCTGGTGGGGCCCTGGCTCCATCAGACACTGGAGGGGCCCTCCGCAGCCTCGGAGCAGTGGGGCAGTGTGACGGCCACGTGGCCAGATGCACGCGCTCCTGCAGCCCTCGCACCAGGGTCCCGGCGGAAGGGCCAGCGTCCAGGGTGCCACGTCCCGACACATGCTGCCGGCCCACGTCCCCGGCCCAGGAGCCTGCACAGCCCGCCGTCCACGGCTCCCCCCCCCCATGGTCTGGGCCTGTTTCCTTCCTCCCACCCCACCTGAGCCTCCCGAGTGCCGGCCCCTTTCTGGGGGGCAGTGCGAGTGGCCGGCACACCAGGGGCCTCCTCGGGGTGTCTAGGGCTCTTCACGTCCGTGGTCCCTTCCTCCAACCAGGCAAGCAGCCGGACTCTGAGCCTCCTGGTTGCCCCACCTGCCTCCCAAGTCTGTGCCGACACCTGTGAGCGCTCGGCCAACGGCATGGCATCACGTCACTCGCACTCAGCGTAGACGGTAGCCCGGCTCTGTCCCCAGGCCCTGGGTCAGCCCCTGGGGGCCCAGCCTTGGTGTGACCGGCAGACGCATGTCTCCTGCTCGTTTCCCTCCTCTCGGGGAGCTCGGGGCATCGTGTTTTCATCCAAAGTCAGAAAGGAGCCCTGTCTGCCCTGCTACCACCTCCCTCTCCCGGCTGGACAGGCAGCGGGGTGGCAGCCGGCGCTGCAAGGCTGGCTGCTGCGCGTGGTGGAGTCTCTCACCTGCTGCGTCTGGCCCCGGGCACTCTGGTGGCTGGTGCTTCAGGGCAGGGGGTGTCAGTCCCAGCCCTGCTCCTTGCAGACGGCCGACCGGGCCTGTGTTGCCGGGGCTCCGGGTGAGGATGCCCGTGTCTCCTCAGGCTTCACCGGTCGCGCCGGAGCCTCCAGGCAGCCATGGAGGAGGGGGAAGAGCAGCCACCGCAGGAGGTGAGAGGCCTGGCGGGAAGGGGGTGGCAGCAGGGGGACAGGGGCCTGTTTCCTGACCAGCTTCGGGCTCCGGCCAGGCCAGCTTCTCTGTGGGGGCCCAGAAGATGCCCCTCAGTGTGGCCCTGGGTCGCTCTGGCTTCCCCCACGTGTGTGGAAGAGCTTCGTGAGGCTTTTGCTGGGCAGGGGCCCCTGGAGTGACCGTCACGCAGAGCCTTCCATCCTGGGGGGGTGAGTGGACCTCGGGCCCAGGAGTGCATGGGCAGCGCACGAACGGGGCAGACATCTGGAGCTCAGGCAGCTCCGGGGGGGGGGGGCACCCCCACCCAAACCCACCCCTTCCCTCTGCAGGCCAGCATAGAACCCGCTGTGACCCCAGGAGCTTCGGAGGTGGTGCCCAGGGTGCTTCCCGGAGAACCCCAGAACCTGTGTTTGTGTCCCCAAGAACACTCAGTGCTGGGCAGCAGGGGTGGACAGCTCCCAAGTTGGTGGTGACGGGCCCGGCCGCCCCGGGGCATTGGGGGGGCCCTGAGCCCAGTGGGGTGAGCAGAGCTGCAGCCGGCTCCCTGGTGGACAGCTGTCCTGGGCGTGCCCCCAGGGGAGGGGTCTGCTGGTGAGCAAGGCCGCTGGCCTTGAGTGTGTGCAGCAGTGCGTCCAGGCCCTGAGGGGCCCCCTTCAGATGGTGTCCCCCCCCCCAGTCCCGTGTGCATCTGGGCTTCACAGTGCGGCGCCGCCCGAGCTGGGCCTTGTGTCCTTGCAGCTGATATGGACGCCTTCAACTTGCTCCTGGAGATGAAGCTGAAGAGGCGGCGAGAACAGCCCCACCTGCCACGCACGGTGACTGAGCTGGTGGCCGAGGACGGGAGCAGGGTGTACGTGGTGGGCACAGCCCACTTCAGCGACGACAGCAAGAAGGACGTTGTAAAGGTGACAGCAGCCGTGCTTGTCAGAGCCCAGGCAGGACGGGCCTCCCAGCACCAGTCTTCCGGTTCCGTGTCCCCAGCCGGCCCTCCCTGTGTGCCCTCTCTTCCGGGACAGGCAAGCCTGTTCCAGAACTTTCTCCTTTCAGTTGCTTAAAGAACTGAGTCGTCCCGGCAGTCACTGAACCACACTGGGGCCGCCCTGGGGCCAGGGGTGTGGGGCAGGGCCCAGGGTGACGGCTGTCCTTGCAGACCATCCGGGCGGTGCAGCCGGACGTGGTGGTGGTGGAGCTCTGCCAGTACCGCGTGTCCATGCTGAGGATGGACGAGCGCACGCTGCTGCGGGAGGCCAAGGAGCTCAGCCTGGAGAAGCTGCAGCAGGCTGTGCGGCAGGTGCGGCCGCCCTGCCCACCTGTGAGCCCAAGGCCCACGGTGGCTCCATGGGGGTGTGGGCACCCCGCGAGGGCCCTGGCTCGTGGCGGCTGACTGGGGCCGTCTGCCTGCAGAACGGGCTCATGTCCGGGCTGATGCAGATGCTGCTGCTGAAGGTGTCGGCCCACATCACCGAGCAGCTGGGCATGGCCCCCGGCGGCGAGTTCCGGGAGGCCTTCAAGGAGGTGAGCCTGGGCTCGCCCGGGGCGTAGGGGCTTGGGACTCGGGGGCCACCCCGGGGCCTGCAGCTGTCCCTGCCAACCCCGATCTCTGTCCCAGGCCAGCAAGGTGCCCTTCTGCAAGTTCCACCTGGGGGACCGGCCCATCCCCGTCACCTTCAAGAGGGCCATCGCGGCACTCTCCTTCTGGCAGAAGGTCAAGCTGGCCTGGGGCCTGTGCTTCCTGTCAGACCCCATCAGGTAGGGTTCTCTTGGCCTCCCCGCCTGCAGTCCCCGCTCACTGTCTTTGGGGTGCCCACAGAATGACGGGAGTCTGCGGAGTTCTGGCCCAGACGTGGCCAAACCACGCCGTGAGGCCTGGCCCTCTTGCCCTAGGCTGAGCCCCCAGAGGGGCCTCCCCAGCCCTCCCTTGCTCTGCAGCCCGAACACCAGGGTCGCCGCCTGGGGGGAAGCACCGGCCTCGGCTGGCACCGCATCCCCACGAGGCCCGCAGCACACCCTTCCGCCCCCAGCAAGGACGACGTGGAGCGTTGCAAACAGAAGGACCTGCTGGAGCAGATGATGGCGGAGATGATCGGCGAGTTCCCCGACCTGCACCGCACCATCGTGTCCGAGCGTGACGTCTACCTGACCTACGCGCTGCGGCAGGCCGCCCGGCGCCTTGAGCTGCCGCGCTCCTCTGACGGTGACAGCGGCGGTTGGCCTGGGGCGCCCTGGGAGCCTGTCTCGGAGGCTGGGTGCTGACAGCTGCTCCCCCACAGCTGAGCCCAGGAAGTGCGTCCCCTCCGTGGTGGTGGGCGTCGTGGGCATGGGCCACGTCCCCGGCATCGAGAAGAACTGGACCACCGACCTCAACATCCAGGAGATCATGACGTGAGTGCCCCCTGCCGGCCCCGAGTACTGAGCTAGGCTGGGCGGAGGGACTGTGGGGGGACACGGCAGCGCCTGGGCCGGGGCTGGGGCCCACGTTCCCCGAACCAGACCCAGCCTGCCCTCCTTCCCCCAGCGTCCCCCCGCCATCCATCTCCGGCAGAGTGTCCCGGCTGGCTGTGAAAGTTGCCTTCCTGGGCCTGCTGGGCTACGGCCTGTACTGGATGGGGCGCCGCACCGCCAGCCTGGTCCTGTCCCTGCCTGCCACCCAGTACTGCCTGCAGAGGGCGTCCTCAGCCCGGCCGAGCAAATAGGAAGGACCGAGGGAGCCACCCCACCCAAGGGGCCGCACGGGCTGAAGGGCGCAGGCCGGCCCCCAGGGGCTCCTGGATGCCTCCCCCATGGGGTCCAGGCCCAGCCTCACCTGCCCTCCCGACCCACCCAAATAAAGAATTATTTAACTGCTCTGAGCTCAGGTTTCCCAGACCCCTCCCCCCGGGGCCGGTCATGGGGTTCACGGCATCAGGGCAAGGGCCAGGGGACGGGCTGAGGTGTGCGCGGCCCCGGGGCTGCCAGGTGACAGGCCCTGGTGGATCGTGGCCCGCCAGCCCCTCCCTCACTGTGCCTTTGAGCTGGGTGCCCGAGGCAGGAGCAGGCCTGGGGGTTCTGCCGCGGGGGTGGGAAGGTGCGGCGCCCACAGCCCCGGCCGGGCCCTGGGGGTGCCCCAGGGAGCAGCGCGGCCCCGGGTGCGCGTCAGCACCGCTCTGCCCGCAGAGATTGTGTGTTGGGGCTTTTTTAAATTTCTGAATTTTTTCTACTCAGGAAATTTTAACTTAAAAACTAAAGCAGACATCACAAAACACCAGCCTTATGTCTGGTGTGGACAGGGAAGGTCTCGGTCCTGAGGGGCAAGTGTGTGGCAGGATTGGCCTTGGCCCAGACACGGCCCCTCCAGCTGCCCCCTCCACCGGCCTCCTGTGCACCCGGTCGGGGCCCCTCCATGGCACACGCCCGCCAGTGTCCCCGTGTCCTGTGTGCCAGCAGGTGCTCGCCCCTCCTGTGTGCCCACCTCGGGATGGCCGGCCCCACACAGCACTGGCACCTTGGCCATTCCTGGTGCCTGTGGTCACTTGGTCTGGGTCGTCTGTCTGCACCACGGTCCATGCAGCTGGCTGGGCCACAGTCGATTGTGCTGCCCCAGTGTCCATCTGAATCTGGCAGTGCCCCGGCCACGAGCCGGGCCTGGGCGCCTTGCACTGGACCGTGTCCTTCGGCCACTCACGCCTGTGTACACGTTCCTTAGAAACAAATAAAAGCTAATTTTTGAAGCTCCTGTTACGTACAGTGTGTGAAAGTGGGACAGGGGTGTCCGCGGTGAGCTGGGTGGCAGGATGCTGGGGGGACGTCATGCTACCACCTGAGAGGGCACAGGACCCTGGCACCAGCGCAGACCCCAGGCCAGTGAGGGTGCTGGCCAAGGGGAGGTACTCAGAGGACGCTCCCACCTGCTGAGAAAGACCAGTGAGCACAGGGTGGGCTGGGCATCTGCAGGCAGGTGTGGAGGGGGCTTGGCTGGTGGGGTTGTGGGGTGGGCCCTTCCCCGTGACACCTGTCCTCTCCTGGGCCTTGCTGCTCTCTGGGGCAACATCAAAGTCCAGGAGGGGCCAGCAGGCCAGTGGGTCCCACTAACCCAAGGTGGGCTGGGGGGTCGCAAGGCTCCCAAGCTGAGGTCTCCTCCCATAGGCCCAGGTGGCACGGCTGGAACAGGGCCGGTGCAGGCCGGGCAGCCTCTGACCCCTGACCCCTCACCTGCGGGTCTGCACCCTGCAGGCCTCTTAGTTCCCATGAGGACCTGCCTCGGGGAAGGGCAAGGACAAGGTCCTGCTTTAGTCCTGTGTTGGGAGAGGCTGTTGGGGCAGCACCCGAACACCAGCCACCCAGGAGGAGGAAGGCAGGGAAGCCAAGGCTGACCCTGCAAGCACCACAGGTGAGGTCCCTGCTGGACACACTGGGGGAGGTGGTGTCCAGAGCTGAGGGGATACTGGCTACCCGGCTGCTGGGTTACCACAGTGGCCTGTGGGGGTTCTGGTGTGGTCACCCTGAGAGCCCTCTGCCTTCCCAGGCCCTGGCCCCTCCTGGCCCCTTTCTGCCACTGGAAGGAACCGCTCAGATCTGGACGAACCACGGGGCTCCCAGTGGGGTGTACATCATCTGGCCGGAAGGAGCCAGCAACCCCTTCTCCGTGAGCAGCCTGCGGCACGGGGGACACGGAGACAGTGTGTGTGTATCATTTGTAAGAGCAAGAGGGGTCACTGTCCAGTGCTGGCAGGGAAGGGCCGGGTCGAGCAGCTTGCCTCCTGCGCCCACCTGCAGACCTCCCCTAGGCAGAGGTTGGCTGAGCCCTGTTTGTGGTCAGGAAAGGCTGGGAGACACCCAGACACCCACCTCTCGGGACAAATAAAGAAGGAGGCCCGGGACACAGGGCTCAGTGAAGCCAGGGAACCACGCAGCAGGGCGTGAACATATATCAAACCATGGGCAGCAGCTGTGGGCTCTCACCCTACTTCTGGGTGTCTGCATTTATTACATCACAAGTGTGTGTTACATTGAGAAGCAGAGAAACAGTAAGGTTTCATTTTCTCAAATGAACAAAGTGCTTAGTGGAGCGTAGACGTTCGTCTTGGACAGGAGGGGCCAGCCCGTGGGCCTGCACACACAGCCAATGCCACTCCCAGGCTCTGTGGCCTGCAGACACGAAGCGGCCGGGTGGCCACTGGGAGTGGAGACTGGGGCAGGGAGGGGCCTACACGGGGCTTGGAAGGCCCGGGAGGTGGCAGGTGGGAGGGCAGTGCTGCCTGCGGCACAAGGGTGTTGCCGGGCATCTGAGGTCCTCGCCCCTCTGTCCCACAGTTTTGATCCCTACCAGGGGTGCAGGGGGGAGGGGGGAGGATTTGGCAGCTGTCATCACTCTGGCACTGGCTGGTGGTACAGTGACTATAGCCGAGTCGACCTCACAGGGCCACAGTGCCCGGGCAGGGGTGCACCTCGGGGACCTGATGGGATGTGGGAAACCACACGTGGCCCATGCGCTGCTCGTGAGCACCCCTGCAGACCACAGGCCCAGGCGAGCCCCACTGAGTGTCCGACCTGGTTGTCTCCATTCTTCTCGTGGGTCAGAACAGGAGAGGGACCCAGCCAGACCCTGTGCTGGCCCAGGGTCTGCACCTACCGGGGAAGGACAAGCCTGGGGAAGTGCAGGAGGCCAGAGGCCGGAGGGCCTGAGTAGACCTGCCAGAACCCTCAGCAACCTCCAGGTGTGCCCGCTAGCCGTGAGCTTGGTGAGGGCAGCCAGTGGGTCACAGAGCCTGGCACTCACCGGGCCTCTAATATCCATTCCCAACAGACTCAGAATGTGGGTAGGACGGTGGAGTGAGGGGAAGGAGATAAGTCAGGAGGGCTGAGGCCTGCGATGCAGGGCAAGGTGCCACCCAGCCCCCCAGGCAGTCGGGAAGGGGGCTGGGAACAGAGCATTCTGCCAGCAGGCCAGGGCTATGGGAGCTTTCAGGCTGCAAGGGTCCCAGGTCAGGACAATCACCACAATGTCCCTGTCATCTGGGTGCCCCACCCCCACCCCGCACAGAAGTTATTGCCATTGTCCATCTCATGGACAAGGACCCGGAGAGAGTGAGGGGTTCCCTGAGCTCACCCAGTCAGCGGGGGCAAGGCTGGTGGTTCACAGAAGTCACAGAAGCCCACGTTGTGGCCCCAGGAGGTGGCTCCTTAAAGTTAAGCATAGAATTGAGGCAGGAGGAACTGTGAGTTTGCCAGGGGTCTCTGGCCCAGCTCCTGGTCGCAGGCTTCACTTTGGGGACCGTGGGGGAGTGGATTGGGAAACCCCTCCAAGGACCAGACTCACAGTGTCACAGATCAGCACATATTAGTGGGGCCGGCTCAGTGGAGCTCCTCTGAACCCACTCCCTGAGTCTTTTCTGCAACCTTACCCCAACTCCTTACTTGGGGGCGGGTCCTTCAAAGCCAGGCTACCCGCGCAGGCCCCACACCCCGAGGCATCTACGGAGAGTTCTCTAGACCGAGCGCTGCTTCCCTGCAGCAGGAGAAACGGGAAGCCGGGGACGCGCTTGCTCCACAGAGCAGCGCTGTGCGAGGAAACACGGGGTGATGCGGAGCAGGCCCTGGCGGGCGTGGAATCCCGCACACATGAAGGTGCGAAGGCCCTGCTGCAGGGAGGCCCCGGCTGGCTCTCCAGTTTGACTCGGCCCTGAGGCTCTTCCAGGCTCAGAACGACCCTCACCGCCCCTCGGCCAGATCTGGAGAAACGCAGTTCCTCAGGTCCCGGTGCACTGCACTGCAGAGTACAACCCGTCCTGATCATCGGCATCACCCTCCTCGGGTGCTCAGCATGGATTGCCAGGTGTCTCCCGGGTGGCACTTCCAGGGACCTCCTAGTTGTTACGCGGGGCAGGCATCCTGGACGGCCGGGTCTCCTCTGCCCACCTCAGCTCCCAGCCGCAGCCTTACGGACCTGGGCGGCAGCGGGGGATCCGGGGGGGCAGGACCCTAAGCAAACCCTTCCGGCACGGCCGCGGTGTCAAATCGCAAAAGCGGACTAAAGGATGACACAACCAATCGGAATCAAGCTTTTGTGGGCACGTCCCGCGCAGACGCAGCGGCGGACACCGCCCCTCCGGCTATTGGGCGGCTAGGCCTGTGGGGTGGGGCTTCCTGTCCGGTCCGTGAGGTTTCCGCTGCCGCGGCGCCCCTTATGGCCTCGCTCAAAGCCGCGGTCGGGACGTCTCTCGCGGCCACCCGCACCCTGTCGCCGCTTCTCGGTTGCCACCCGCGACCGGCACTCTGCTCCACCTCGGGCACCGCCATGGAGCCGGCGCCCCGTTGGCTGGCGGGACTGCGCTTCGACAACCGCGCTCTGCGCGCGCTGCCGGTGGAGACACCTCCGCCGGACCCTGAGGGCGCAGCGTCTGTGCCGCGGCTGGTGCCCGGGGCCTGCTTCAGCCGCGTGCGGCCCGCGCCCCTGCGGCGGCCGCGCCTCGTGGCGCTGTCGGAGCCCGCGCTGGCGCTCCTGGACCTGGGCGCGCCGCCCGCCGACGCCGCCGCCCGAGAGGCGCTCGAGGCCGAGGCTGCGCTGTTTTTCAGCGGCAACGCGCTGCTCCCGGGAGCCGAGCCCGCTGCGCACTGCTACTGCGGCCACCAGTTCGGCCAGTTCGCCGGGCAGCTTGGTGACGGAGCCGCCATGTATCTGGGCGAGGTGTGCACGGAGGCCGGTGAGCGCTGGGAGCTGCAGCTCAAGGGCGCCGGCCCCACGCCCTTCTCCAGGTGGGCGTCTCTCCAGGTGTACGCGGGGGACGGACACGTGCCCAGAGTTCTCCCCCTGCATTGGGGTGAGATGTCACTCCGGAAAGTTCGAGCTAGGGACGGAGGACTTGTGGGTGGTAGCGTCCCTGCGAAGGGAACAGCTGGTGGGGAGGTTCAGGCCTTGAAGCAGGCGCTGGGCCGGGCTCCTGCCCCGGCTGGCCTCAGCCCTACAGAGCGGCTGACCTTGCAGCATGGGTTCTCACAGACCATTTGGGGGCTTGAGCCCAGGGACCCGGGGCGACTTGACAGGCAAACTCCCAGCAGGCCTCGTTGGCCCTGCTCCGCAGGCCTGGTCCCCAGCACCGTCAGCCTCTTGCTGCGCCCAGGCCTGGCCCCTTCCCAGCAGAGGATACCGGCAGCAGGTACACCTCGGGCGCCTCCACTCAGCCTTGGTGTCCTGCCCGGTGAGATGGAGGTGGTGCTTGTTGTCTTCCCACATAGTTTCGTTCTGTTCATAGAGGAGTATCTTAAGTCGTTGCAGACGCCTTACCGCATGGGAGTGTCCTGGGCCAGATCTGGCTCTCAAGTGCAACGATCCAGCTCTTTTGTTGGGGTGTATGTTTTCTAGATGGGGGCTCTCGGAGGTCAGAGTGTCCGGCCCCTTAATCTTACAAGGGAGGCGGAGAACTTGATTCTTGTAGGCCAGCCATTTCTGGGCTGCTACCACTTCCCTTTTTCAATATAAAAAAGCAACAGTGTTTCTAGAGCAGCATGTAGGAGGCCTGGAAATCTCCAGTTCGTTCCAACAAGTAGACAGTGGAACAAAATGACAAGTCAACACTCTCAGCTCTGTAAGAGAAGACAAGGCACAGGGCACACCTCCACCCCAAGGTCACGGAGACTGATGGTCAGAAACAGAGAATCCCAACTTTCCAGAGTGGGGTGACCCTCGCAGGACCCTTGCCCTGTAAGTGATGCAGGCTCCGTGTGGACAGCTCACTTAAAAACTCCAGGGGGGCCAGTCATGAGGGGATGCCACAGTTCTGTGAATTTCTCCTCCTGGAGTTCTTTTAGGTTCTCAGTAAATTTCGAAGGATAACCCCCTGTGTGTCCAGAAGGGGCGAGGAACCGTTGGAAAGTCACGGCACTGTGTCCGACCGTGTGCTTGTGTGTGTGCGCACACTTACGTGTGCCGCTCGGAGGTGAAACTGATGACATAAGGGATGGGAGGGGGGACTGGGATTATTTTCTTATAAGGTAATCACACTACCCGGAAGTGGTGTAGTGTTTTTTGAAAGTGGACTTGGATTAGTTGTAAATGTAAATTACAAAATCTCGGGCAACCACTTGAAATAATTAAAAATATGTATAACTATATATGTATGACTGATATGCTAGGAGAGAACTGATGAAAAGAGAAAAATGGAATCCCAAAATGCTCAACTAAGACCACAAAAGGCAGAAAAGGAGTGGAAGACAAAAATAGAAAATAAAAGGCAACACAGAAAATAATCACAGGTGTGGTGGAATTGAATGCAAGTATGTCGATGTCACCTTGAACGTCAGTGGCCTAAATGCAACAATTAAAACACAAGAGGTTGTCAGAGCAGATACAAAATTATGACCCCAATATATGTGGTCTGTAAGAAAGCCACTTTGAATATAAAGACGCGTAAGGGTTAAAAGTAAACCCACCCTGCTAATCAGAGCAAAACCCGGGGCAGCTAAATTAATTCCAGACAGAGACGACTTCAGAGCAATGAAAGTCACTGGGGAAGTGGGCACGGCAGGGACAGGAGGGGCCAGCGCTCTGGGAAGACGCGACGTCCCTGGCGTGTGTGCACGCGCCGAACAGCGGAGGGCTGGCACACGTGAGACAGAAACACGCGTGAGACAGGAACAGCGGGGCTGCAAGGGAAAACACATGAATCCAATATTATTTAGGGACTTCAAAACCCGTCCGTCAGAAATGGTCATATTCAACAGCCAGAAAATCAGTAAAAGCGTCATCGAATTCAACTGCCCGTCAGCCAGCTGTCGTGAGTGACATCTGCAGATTCCTTCGCCCACAGCGGCGGAGCACATCCTCCCCGAGCCCCCAAGAACACGCCCGGCAGGGCACCTGGGCCACAGCTCTCCTTGACTAATGGAGAAGGACGGGAGGCCAACTGTCCGCTCTCAGACACAGTGGGATTAAACTGGAAACCTGGAAGAGAAGAGGAGGAGGCTGGAGAATCCCAAAGTACTGGGAGATCAGGGTACACGTATCTGAATAACGTACGGGTCAAAGGGGAAATCTTGAGAGATTTTTAAATATTTTGAATGAAATGAAAATGAAAACAACTTAAAATTTGTGGGAAATATATAGCATTGAATGCAAGTGTTAATAAGAAAGATCTAAAACTATCTAGTCTTTTACCTTAGGAAATTAGAAAAAGAGCAAATCAAATCCAGAGTAAGCAGGAAAAAAAAATTAGAGCAGAAACTGAAATAGGAAATAGAGAAAATCAACTAAGCCAAAAGCTGATTTTTTAAAAAAGGTTTTATTTATTTTTTAGAGGGGAAGGACGGGTGGGAGACAGAAATATCATTGCGTTGGCCCATGTGCCCTGACTGGGAATCGAACCAATATCTCTCCAGTTCGCAAGCCAATACTCAGTCCACTGGGCCACACCATCCAGGGTCAAAAGCCTGTTCTTTGAACAGAGGAGTAAAATCAATAGTCCTGTAGCCAGGCTCACTGAGAAAAACAAAGGACATAAACTACTAGTGACAGCACTGGAAGGAGAGCGTCACTATGGACCCCAGGACACGGAGAGGACAGGGAGGGGTGTCAGGAGCACCTCTGTGCCCATACACTGAAAGGCACTTTGCCAAAACTCACACAGGACGGAAGAGACAACAGGACAGGCCCAGGGATGTTTGAATCAACAGTTCATAGCCTTCCAAAGCAGAAAGCACAGGTCCAGGTGGGGTCCCACCCAGGTCAGGAGGAACGGTACCAGTTCTGTGTCTCCCACCCACGTCAGGAGGAACGGTACCAGTGCTGTGCAGTCCCGTTCTGAGTATGGGAAGGGAAACTTCCCGACTCATCCTGGGAGGCCGACGTTACCCCAACACCACATCCAGACCAAGAAGCACAGGAAACGGCAGGGCGGTATCTCCGACGAAGACAGATGCAAAATCTTCAACAGTTTTAGTAAATTGAGTCCAACACTGTGTGAGGACTCAATGGTACCCCATGACCACGTGGGGTTTGTCTCAGGGGCATGAGCTGCTCCGCATTCAGACGTCAGTCACGTGACCTGTCCCGTCACTGGGCCGTAGGGAAAAAACTCACTCAGTCATCTCAACAGCGGCAGAGAAAGTGTGACGAGGTTCAGCACTAGGACCAGAGGGAAGTGTCCTCAGCTTGATAAAGAACCTCCACGAGACCTGCAGCTACCGATTACTTAGGCAGGGTCCCCCGTCACCACTGCTGCTCAGCATCAGACGGGAAGGCCTAGTGAAAGCAGTAAGATAAAAAAGGAGTTCGGTCCTGCCTGGTGTGGCTCGGTGGATTGAGTGCCCACCTGTGAATCTAAGGGTCACCGGTTCGATTCCCAGTCAGGGCACATGCATGGGTTGTGGGCCAGGTCCCCAGTCAGGGGCAGGAGAAGGGCAACTCACGTTGATGTTTCTCTCCCTCCATCCCTTCTTCTCTCGCTAAAAATAAATAAGTAATTTGGAAAAAAAGTAAAAAAAAATTGTTTAAAGAAAAAACATGGATGAAACTAGCTCAGATGGCTGAGTGCCAGTCTGCAAGGCCACACACCGCAATTCCAACTCTGACGTTCTGGGACAGGCAACACCTGTGGGGACAGACCACGGGCTGCAGGGGGATGAACAGGCAGCACAGGGGACCTCGGGGCAGTGAGGCGACACGGCGAGAGCACGTCCTTGCACGTGTGTCCTGCCCCACAGAGTGCAGGTCAGCGGTGCGGCCTGTCTGTGGGCTTGTCGGTCCTGAGCAGTCACCTGGCGGGGAGGCTGTGAGCGTGGGGGCGCAGGGGGTGTGGGAGACCTCTGTGCCTCCCGCTCAGTTCTTCCACGAACCTAAAACTGCTCTGCAAAGTCGTCTTACTGAGAATGACAGACTTGGTGTAAAAACCCTTGAGGTCACACAGGGCTGTGTCCCAGGCAGCCTGAGGTCCCTCCCCACTACAGTAGTGCTGCTGTGCATGCATTATTGTACAGTAAGTGCTTCTGTAAAATAAATACATGAAAACAACTGTAGGTTCACGGGTGTGTGAGGTGAAGAGGGGGCTGGGCCCTGTGTCCTTGACCTTCGGCCTCAGGCCTGTGTTGGCGCTGCGGCTCCGAACCTGGGATGGCGTTGGGGCTTGTCCTGACCTGGTGTCCCGTAAGCAGGACTTTTTAGTGGTGTTACAGCTGCCCGTGATGTTAGCGTGCTTTCTCACGGTCCCCGCCCTCTGCCCCCGAACCTCAGTGCTGAGCGCTCAGTGACCCCCGAGTGTGCCCCCCAGACAGGCCGACGGCCGCAAGGTCCTGCGGTCCAGCATCCGGGAGTTCCTGTGCAGCGAGGCCATGTTCCACCTGGGGGTCCCCAGCACGCGGGCTGGCGCCTGTGTCACCTCCGAGTCCACAGTCGTGCGTGACGTGTTCTACGACGGCAACCCCAAGCCCGAGCCGTGCGCAGTTGTGCTGCGGATAGCACCCACCTTCCTCAGGTACTGGGGCCCCCCGGGCCTGCACACACGTGTGCGGTGCCCCAGTCACAGGGGACGTCCTTGGGCAGCTCAGGCACACGTCCGGGGCTTCGACCCACCCGTGGGACTTCCCAGCGGCAGGCACCTGGCGTTCTCTGGGTCAGAGGTCCTGTCCCACGTGGGGACAGCCAGGCCCAGCCCGCCACCCTCCTGCGAGTCCCTGTTGCCACTGGAAGAGCCGGCCGGGCAGCGCCGGCAGGGAGTGCGGGGCCTCAGGCCGTCGGAGGCCGGGCTTCCAAGCAGGGGTGTGGGAAGGGGGAGGACGGCTCTGGGTACTTGGAGCCTGACAGGAGCCACGTAAAACTCACCGGAAAGGGGCCCCGCTTAGTCACTGAGAAAGGGGCTGTTCCTGCCTGGTGCGCCCGCGGCCCGGATACCCTCTCACTGACCCGACTCCTTGCTGGCTCCGTCCCTGACGTGATGTCACCGGGTCGTGTGGCATCAAACCCAGAGCTGTCAGAAGGCCGTGGGGCCACACTGACCCTGGACACGCATGTCACAGCACCCAAGATGGCTCCGTTGCCACCGGGCCAGTCTCCAGTGTTCCCTTTTGTCACCTGGGGATGGCAGGAGCCAGGCCAGGGGCCAGCCTAGTCCCAGGAGACCCGGGGTTGCCCCCCACGGTGGCACCACTGGTATTCCGACCCATCACCATGCTGCGGGGCCGTCCTGGCCTTGTCAGTGTTGGGCAGCGCCCCTGGCCTCCACCCCCGGCTGCTGGCGGTTAAGCCATCACGAAAACCAAAGACGTCTCCAGACAGCCCTTCATGTCCACCAGGGGACAAAGTGACTGCAGTGGAGAACTGGGCAGTGAGGTCACTACCTGCCTGTCACTGCACTAGGGGATGCCAGTGACAGACATGTCCCTAGGTGTGGGCAGATGAGCACACGGTCCCTCCTGTCTGGAGGAGTCGGGGGACAGGGCCAGCTGTGGCCTTTCTGGGCACGTGGAACTCGCCTCGGGAGAACTGAGAGGGGAGCCCACACCGGTGCTGCGCGGCTCAGGGCGTCTGCTCCTCCCACTGCTGGCCGCGGGTCTCCTGGCTTTGCCCTCGTCCTTTTCTTCCCGGGAGCGGGGGGCACACAGCTAACCTGTTGAAAACACGGGTCTCCTCCAGGTTCGGGTCCTTTGAGATCTTCAAGCCCGAGGACGAGGACACAGGGCGTGCAGGCCCCAGCGTGGGGAGGAACGACATCCGAGTGCAGATGCTGGACTACGCGATCAGCACCTTTTACCCTGAAATCCAGGCCGCTCACGCCAGCGACACTGTGCGGAGGAACGCTGCCTTCTTCCGCGAGGTGGGTGCCTGGGGGTCTGCCCGCCGGGGGCGGGCCCAGGGGCAGCGCTCCTTCCGCCAGAAGCGGCTCGCCCCGAGCCACCTGCTGCCGCCCTTCTCTCCTTCTGCCCTCGCCGGGCTGTGCCAGCCGGCCACGAGCGCAGTCCCACCGGCCACAGGTGGTCCGGCGGTTGCGCCGTCTCTCCGTCAGGAAAGCTGCGGGGATCGTGCTGCCAGGGCCTGGAACGATCCAGCCTCACGCGAGGCGTGGCCCGTGCAGGCCAGGGTCTGGGCGCTGGGCAGTGGGGAACGGCTTGTGGGGCCCCTGCGCTCCCTGTGGCCGGCACGTCCTCGAGGCCGCGTGGGGCGCCGGGCAGTGGGCCTGGGGGAAGAGCACCAGGCAGCCCTGGCGCGAGGGCGGGCCCTGCTCCGTTTGCCTGCCAGCGTGGTGCGCCCCTGCTTCCACACGTCGTCCTGCCTGAGTCAAGGGAGCGCTGGGTTTCAGGGCTTTCCGGGCGGAAGCCCGAGTTGTCCAGACACGGAACCGGCGGATGGCCGGGCGGTGACTGGGGCCTCGCACACTCTCAGGTGCTCTCGGGCGCGCTCCCGCCTGGCCCGGTGCGAGGGTCCGGGACGGGACCCCTCAGCGGGGCGCCGCTCTCCAGGGAGGGAAACGGGCGGGCGGCGGGGCTGCCGGAAGCAACCAGGCCCGTCCTGCCCCAGGTGACACGTCGCACGGCCCGGCTGGTGGCAGAGTGGCAGTGTGTCGGCTTCTGCCACGGCGTGCTCAACACGGACAACATGAGCATTGTGGGGCTCACCATCGACTACGGGCCCTTCGGCTTCCTGGACAGGTGGGCGCACACACTCTCGGCGCCCGCGTCCTGGGCGGGGGAGGGGCCGCAGGCGCGCCGGCTTGTTTCCGGTAACGCCGGTTCCCGGCCGTGGAGTCCCCCGGAGGGTTTCACGCCGAGAAAAGGACTTTAACAGGCCGCTGGGCTCGCGAGAGAGGACTGGACGGAGGGGCGAGGACAGGAGCAGGTGGTGCGCGGCGAAGGGCAGCGCCCGCGAGGGGAAGGGCGCCCGGGGCGGCGCCGAGGACTCGCGCTTCCTGCTCTTGTGGTGGAACCATCAGGGCTGGTGGCCGGCAGCGGGCAGGAGAGTGGAGGACAGCCGCAGGGCCTGAGCCTGCAAGACCGGGGCCCCGTGGGCAACACACGAGCTCTTCGGGCACCCACAGGCCCCTCGACAGGTCCCCTTGGGCAGCGCCTTCTCCCCCGTGTGGCAGGTACGACCCGGACCACGTGTGCAATGCCTCGGACAACACCGGGCGCTACGCGTACAGCAAGCAGCCGGAGGTGTGCAAGTGGAACCTGCAGAAGCTGGCCGAGGCCCTGCAGCCCGAGCTGCCCCTCGAGGCAGGAGAGGCCATCGTGGCCGAGGAGTACGACGCCGAGTTCCGCAGGCACTACCTGCACAAGATGCGCAGGAAGCTGGGGCTCGTGCAGGCGGAGCGGGAGGAGGACGCAGCCCTGGTGGCCAAGCTCCTGGAAACCATGCAGCTGACCGGTGAGTGGGGGTGGACGCACATGCCACGGTGGGGCCCAGTGTCGCCGGGTGAAATGCACACAGTGAAATGTCCCCTTTTAACCATTTCTCGTGTATATCTCAGTGGCGTTGCGTATATTCACAGTGGTGCGGCCGTTGCCACCATCCATCCAGAACTTTCCATCTTCCCCAACTGAAACGCTGTCCCCATTAAACCCACTCCACGACACCCTCTGGCACCCACAGTGCCTCCTGCTTTGCCGCCCTGTGAATTTGACTCCTTTGGGCCCTCACGGAAGTGCAGCCCCACAGCTGCCGTCCTCTCGTCATGTCCCCCCGGCCCATCAGGCCAGTTCAGCTGAGTGACGCTGCCTGTACGGACAGACGGGCTGTGCTCAGCCGCCACCGTCCACCGGTGCGCTGGGGTCCACTTCTCCCTTTAGCTCCTGTGAACACAGGTGTACACGCCTGTGTCTCCGCCCTCCAGGCCCTACTCTTACTGGTGGGGCCTCGGGGCGTGTTGACCTGCCGGAGCTCTGGCTGGCACGGAGGGGATGCGCGCGCCGTCCCCCACCGTCCAGGGCGGCTCTACTCTGGGCCTCTCCTGTGCCCTTCGCCGGATGCAGGGAGTGTCCTCAGTTTCTAGTGAGTTTGTGCCATTCTGCTCCGGTCCAGCTGACATGGTCTCACTCCTTCATTCAGAGCCTGTCTTAATCCGCTTCAGCTGCTGTGGTAAGTGGTCCCAGAGGGGGCTGCAAACCACAGACACGGACCTCTCAGTCCTGGAGGCCGGGGGTCCGAGACCAGGGGCACCAGGGGCACAGGGCAGGGCGGGCAGAGTGGGGCTCCATCTCTTATTTTATTTATTTATTTTTAAATTTTTTAAATTTATTATTGTTATGCTGTTACAGTTGTTCTATTCCCCCCTTCATTCCCCTCCACCCTACCCCCCCATCCCCACCATTACCCCCCCTTTAGTTTATGACCATGTGTCTCAAGTCCTTTAGATTCTATATTTCCCATGCTATTCTTGCCCCCCCTTCTATGTTCTATCTACTGTCTATGCTACTTATTCTCTGTCCTTTCTCCCCCCTTCTCCTCCTCCCACTCCCCTGTTGCTAACCCTCCATGTGATCTTCATTTCTATGGTTCTGCTCCTTATCTAGCTGTCCTTTTAGTTTGCTTTTGGTTTAGGTGTGGTTGTTAATAACTGTGAGTTTGCTGTCCTTTCACTCTTCATCTTTTTTATCTTCTTTTTCTTAGATAAGTCCCTTTAACATTTCATATAATAAGGGCTTGGTGATGATGAACTCCTTGAATTTAACCTTATCTGAGAAGCACTTTATCTGCCCTTCCATTCTAAATGAAAGCTTTGCTGGATAGAGCAATCTTGGTTGTAGGTCTTTGGATTTCATGACTTGGAATACCTCTTTCCAGCCCCTTCTTGCCTGCAAGGTCTCTTTTGAGAAATCAGCTGACAGTCTGATGGGAACTCCTTTGTAGGTGACTGTCCCCTTAGCTCTTGCTGCTTCTAGGATTCTCTCCTTCATTTTAATTTTGGCTAATGTAATGATGATGTGCCTTGGTGTGTTTCTTCTTGGGTCCAACTTCTTTGGTACTCTCTAAGCTCTGAGCTTCCTGGATTTCCTGGAAGTCTATTTCCTTTGCCAGATTGGGGAAATTCTCCTTTATTATTTGTTCAAATAAGTTTTCCACTGGTGGCTGTGCCTTTCCCCCTTCTGGTACCCCTATCATTTGGATGTTGGGGCGTTTAAAGATGTCCTGGAGGTTCCTAAGACTCTCTTCATTTTTTTTGAATTCTTGCTTCTTCACTCTTTTCTGTTTGGCCATTATTTGCTTTCTTCTGGTCCACTCCATTGATTTGAGTCCCAGTTTCCTTTTCATCGCTATTGGTTCCCTGTGCAATTCCATTCATTTCAATTAGTTTCGCCTTCATATGTTTCTCTAATTTGTGGCTATAATCAACCAGTTCTGTGAGGATCCTGATGACCAGTGTTTTAAACTGTGCGTCTGAGAGTTTTACTATTTCTTCATCGCTTAGATTTATAGGCTCTGGGGCTTTGAGATCTTCTTGAGCCATTTTTGGTCTGTTCACGCCCATTAAGTACAAGGAGCGGAGCCTTGGACTCCCAGGTCACTGGTTTGTGACGCTGTATGTGGGGGCGGGGTCAGAGCGGGGAAATGGCGGCTCCCTCTGCTGTTTCGTGCCACTGGGGCTGCTGGCTCCCGTCCAATCCCCTACTCCCTCGCTTGTCTATCCACACACGGATGCTAGACCACAGTCAACCTGCAGCCCTGCTCCCTCGCTGTTTCCCCGCGGTCGCTCGCTGAGTTGCTCACCAGGTCCAACCCTGCACCTGGATTCCGCGGGCCTGAGTCCGTCTGACCGAGTTTTCCCGTGCAACCCCGCTCCGCCAGCTGCTGGTTTCGTCCCTCTTACCGGTCAGGCTGAAGAATTTGTTGTTATAGACTTCCGAAAAGTTCAATTTTCTGTGTTCTGGCTGTGTTTTCTGTTGCTAATATTTAGTTGTCTCTAAACTTGGTTGTGTGAGAAAGCACGGCTTCTCCACCTATGCCTCCATCTTGGCGGAAGTCTATTTATTTATTTTAAAGGATTTTATTTATCTTTAGAGGGGAAGGGAAGGAAAGGAAACCATCAGTGTGTGGTTGCCTCTTGTGTGTCCCCTGCTGGGAACTGGCCTGCAACCCAGGCATGTGCCCTAACTGGGAATCGAACAGTGATCCTTTGGTTCACAGGCCTGCACGCAATCCACTGAGCCATGCCAGTCAGGGCTCTTCTTTTATTCTTTAAAATATACTCTATTGATTATGCTATTACGCTTGTCCCATTTTCCCCCCTTCACTCCCCTCCACCCTGCACACCCCACCCACCCACATCTCCCCCCCCCCTTAGTTCATATCCATGGCTGTACACAAAAGTTCTTTAGCTTCTATATGCCCTACACTGTTCTTACCCTCCCCCTTTTCTCCCCACCATCTGAGCTACTTGCTCTCTGTACTCTCTCCCCCTCCCACTGCCCCGCTGATGACCCTCCACGTGATCTCCATTTCTGTTCCCGATTCTGTTTCTGTTTGTTTGCTTAGCTTGCTTTTGTTGTTTTAGGTGTGGTTGTTAATGATTGTGAATTTGCTACCATTTTTCTGTTCACATCTTTTATCTTCTTTTTTTTTAGATAAATCCCTTTAACATTTCATAAAATAAAGGCTTGGTGAGAATGAACTCCTGTAACTTGACCATATCTGGGAAGCACTTTATCTGCCCTTCCATTCTAAATGAAAGCTTTGCTGGATAGATCAATCTTGGATGTAGGTCTTTGGATTTCGTGACTTGGAATACTTCTTTCCAGCCCCTTCTTGCCTGTAAGGTCTCTTTTGAGAAATCAGCTGCCGGTCTGATGGGGACTCCTTTGTAGGTGACTGTCCCCTTATCTCTTGCTGCTTCTAGAACTCTCTCCTTAATTTTAATCTTGGGTAATGTGATTATGATGTGCCTTGGTGTGTTCCTCCTTGAACCCAACTTGTTTGGGACTCTCTGAGCTTCCCGGACTCCCTGGAAGTCTATTGCCTTTGCCAGATTGGGGAAGTTCTCCTTCATTATTTATTCAGATAACTTTTCCACTTGTTCTTCCTCTTCTCCCTTTGGCACCCCTATGATTTGGATGTTGGAACGTTTAAAGATGTCCTGGAGGTTCCTAAGCTGCCTCATTTTTTTTTTTAATTCTTGTTTTTTCATTCTGTTTTGGTTGTTTCTTTCTTCCTTCTCATCCACACTGTTGATTTGAGTCCCATTTTCCTTCCCATCACTATTAGTTCCCTGTACATTTTCCTTCATTTCACTTAGCATAGCATTCATTTTTTCATCTAATTTGCACCTAAAATCAATCAGTTCTGTGAGCATCCTGATCACCCGTGTTTTGAACTGTGCATCTGATGGGTTGGCTTGGGCCATTTTTTCTTTTTTTTTGTCTGAACTTGCCTGTTACGTGGTGAGGGCGGAGCCTTAGGTGTTCACCAGGGCGGGGCAACCCAGTCACTGTGTTGTGACGCTATGTGTGGGAGAGGGGCCCGAGAGGGAACAGTCGCACGTGCTCTGCTCTCTGCCCGTTTCAGTCACTTCCCCCACTTCTCAAGCAAAGTGGGCCCTTCTGATGCTGATTCCTGCGTGGGTGGGTTTGTGTACTTTCCAGGACCCTGTGGGTCTCCAACAAACTCTCCCGTGAGGCTGGGAGTCTCCACAGCTGCCTCAACCCCTGCAGGTGTTTTCAGTCAGTTGTTTGACGCTGCGTTTCCCTGGGCTGGGCCCTGGGTTGCCCAGTCGGTCGCACATCCCAGTTGTTTCTCCTGGTTTATCTGCACACAAACGTGGGACTGCCCGGTCCGCAAACTGCCACCGCACAGGGTCCGCCTGCTGCCGCCTTGCCGGCCAGCTGGAGCCTTGTGCACCCTGCTCCACAGTCCGCCACCTCCCTGGTCCTCCAGCCGCCACCTTGACGGGAATCGTCTCTGCCGGGCTGCCCATCCCTGCCCCTCTTACTGGTCTAGACGAATGTGTTTTCTTGAACTCCTCGGGTGCCAGACTTCCATATAGTTTTCCTGTCAGTTCTGGTTTTGTTTTAAATGGTTGTTGTCGTTCTGGTTGTGAAGGAGGCAGTGTGTCTACCCAGGCCTCCCCCTTGGCCCTCTGTGTCTCTTCTTACAAGGACACAAGTCCCTCTTGGCCCCACCCTCATGGCCCGACTGCCTCCCTAAGACTGGCCTCCTGACTCTGTCCCTCTGGGGATGGAGGCTCCGTGCACAGACACGGGGAACACAAAACATCCAGTCCATGGGACAGCCCCTTGCGGTCCTGGAACCAGCCCTGCTCCTTTGAACACACTGACTGGTTTGCAGGCGTCCTGTCCGGGACTGCTGCACCCTGCTCACCGGGCCTGCTGTTTCCCTTCCCTGCAGGGTCCGGCTGCCTTTGGGATCGAGGCCCTGCTGGTCTCACAGTGAGGAAGGGTTCTCGGTTTCCTAGAAGACTTTGAGGAGGAGCTGTGTTAATCCTTCCGTGAGCGTTTGATAGCACTCACGGGTGACGCTGTCAGGTCCTGTCTGGGAGGTACTGGGGTAGTAACTCCACGTCCTTACTGGTTGGAGAACCGTCTAGGTCTTTTCTTGAGTCGGTCTGATAATGTTTCTAGGAATTTGTCTGTTTCACTTATCCCATTTATTGGCATATTATTTTTCACTGTATCCTTTTATTTCTGTGTGACAATGTCCACACTTCCATTTCTGATTTTAGCTGTCTTTTCGTCAGAGTATCTAAGTTTGTCAACTTTGCTGACCTTTTCGAAGAACTGACTCTGTCTCGCTGACTCTTCCGTCCCCACTGCTCTCTGCTCTAGTCAGTTCCCTCCCATCTGCTTCTGGGATCTGCTTCTGCTCTCCTGCTTCACTGGCGACACTAGGTTCTGGTGGGAGATTTCCTAACTGGTGTGCGACGTGTAACAGCCACTTCAGGACAGTGTCTGACGTCCGTGTATAAAATCTCGCCCCAGCGGCAACCTGTTTTTGTGATGAGACCCACTATGTAACCGTGGCATCTGCAGCCCCAAGTCTGTGAGCAGTGGTGCTCACGTTGCTTGGGTGTTTCAGAATTTCTGTGTTGGACCTGTGGGTGTTCACAGGATTTGTGATTTTCCAGTCTTTCGTTTGTGATTTCTAGTTCTGTCGCACTGTGGCTGGAGACACTGGTCCCTTTGGATGGAGTGAAACCCGTCTGTGGCCTCAGGCAGCAGTCAGGGAGCCTGTGCCCTCAGACAATGAGCGTGTGGCTCCAGGGGACGCAGGGTCGCAGTCTAGTTGGCTTACTGTTCAGGTCCCCTGTCCGTTACCTGTCCAGACGTCATACCTGTTCTTCTTTTAAGCCCAGGATGTTTGTTGCCTTGGGGGTGGGGAGAGAAACCCCACTGTGAGCACCACGGATCGGCTACGTCCTGTGGACACACTCAGTGGGGATCGAACCCACAGCTCGGGCGTGTTCCCCGACAGGGCGGGTTGGTGTGCAGGACGGAGCTCCAGCCGGGCCTCCTGGCTGTCGAGGGTGGGCTGCGCCTGCTTCTCCGTCGGCTTGGGCACGTTCGTTCGCCTTACGTGTCCGGAGTTCCCATCCAGGGCTGTGTTCACTCCAAGCGCTCAAGTCCATCAGACATCAACGCTCTTGTCTTTTAGACACTTTTCCACTTACAGCCTGTTTTGTCTGACACTGGAGCCGCCGAGCTCTTCTAGGTTATTTGCACGTTTTTTCCTGTCCCTTCCCTGTCAACTCGCTGGCGTCTAGATCATTTTAAAATCCACTCTGCCAACCTCTGTGACTAGCGTTTAATTGACTGACCTCTAAAGCAATTACTGACCAGGTAGCGCGCCTGCCGTGTTGCTGTTTCACGCCATGCCGCCGTGTTCGCGTTTAGCGGGTTCTTTGGTCGCAGTGTGTGGACTCCTCCCCATCTCCCTGTGTATTTCTGGAGACCCGGCGACAGTGCGTTCTAACTGGTCAGGCTGAGGACGCACACTGTCGGTCGTGCGAGCCCTCTGCTGAGAGGCCCGAGGGCCCGACGTGCCAAAGCACCTACTCTACAGAGGAAGGGCCTGGGGCTGGAGGCCTTGCCGTGTCTGGCGTGGTGCCTGAACTGGGGGTGGGGGGGTGAGGAACAGGCCAGAGGAGACTCTGGACCTCACGCAGAGTAGAGTTCCCACCACGGCGGCAAGACAGGTGCGGGCCGTCCGTGAGGAGACAGCGCCACGGGAGGGGCACACAGGCCCCGGCCCCGCCCTCCGAGCAGCCGTGTGTTCCAGGTGCCGACTTCACCAACACCTTCCGCCTGCTGAGCTCCTTCCCGGCGGGGCCGGGGCCCGTGGACTCAGCCGAGTTCCTGACCGCACTGACTGAGCAGTGTGCCTCCCTGGAGGAGCTGCGGCTCGCCTTCCGACCCCAGATGGATCCCCGGTGGGTGCTCCCAGAAAGGGAGGAACCTTTAGAACGGGGGAGATGCGCAGGTTGGGGTGCTAGATGCAGGGGCTGGAGCCCTGGAGGCCCAGCTGGCTGCCCCTCTCCCTGGAACAGTGGAGTCAGAGGAAAGGACAGCGATGCTGACAGTGCTAGGGGTGGCCAGGTGACACAGGCCGGGGGACAGAAGTCTCTGCCTGGGGGAGGCTTCCCAGACCTGCCATCGGGTCTGCCCAGGAAGAGCCTGTGGGCCCTCAGGTTTCCACCAGGCCATGCTTTCTACACCGCCTCCCGTTGGGAGGGACACACACGCCCCTGGGGCGCAGCCCACACTCAGGACAAGACACAGAGGGTAGGGTTGTGGGTTTTGACAGACAAGCCAGCAGACTGCAGTCAGGGGTACTTTAGTGCAGCAGTGTGGGGAACGGGCTGAGGGCTCTGAGCACGTGGGGACGACCGGCTGGCAGGCCCCGTCCCTGACAGCAGTGACCTCCCAGGTAAGCCAGTGCTGCGCGGGACAGAAGTGGGTGCCAGGCTGCAGAGAGGGTGCAAACCCCCGGCCCCTCTGGGACCCAGGTGGTCCCATACCCTGCCCTACCACCCCAGGGGTCTGCCCAAGCCAGTCACTGGAATCCACTCCTTGGCTGTAGCTCTGCCCGTGACGCGGAGGGGCTGCTGAACGAGGGAGGGCAGCCGGCTGGTGCCCCTGCATCGGCCGCCTCCGTGGGGCCTGCGCTCCCCGCTGGTCAGGCTGTAGGCAGGCAGGTAGCGGGGGCAGCTGAGGTCATTTCCTCCTCCTCCTTGGGACAGCCTTCATCAAGGTGTCCAGCGGTCCCAGGCCACAGTCCACAGCCTGGGGTGAGGACACTGCAGCCTCCTGGACACACTCATACCCCACCCCCAGGCAGCTGTCCATGATGCTGATGCTGGCGCAGTCCAACCCGCAGCTCTTCGCACTCATCGGCACCCGGGCCAACGTCACAAAGGAGCTGGAGCGTGTGGAGCAGCAGTCCCGGCTGCAGCAGCTGAGCCCAGCTGAGCTGCTGGACAGGAACAGGAGTCGCTGGGCCGACTGGCTCCAGGAGTACAGGTGAGGCCGGCCCACCGCCCACAGACCATCTCCAGGGACCAAACGGGGCAGGGGCGGGGCTGCAGCTGCTGCAAAGCTGGGCTGTGATTCTAGAGCCAGGCTGGAGAAGGACAGGGACGGTGCCAGTGACGCCGACGCCTGGCAGGCTGAGCACACGCGTGTCATGTATGCCAACAACCCCAAATATGTCCTACGGAACTACATTGCGCAGAATGCCATCGAAGCTGCCGAGAATGGAGACTTCTCAGAGGCAAGGACACACCCGTCCCTCTACCCCTGGGCCCCATGCCAGAGGAGAGCCGTGGGGGGGAGGGCAACCCCAACAACCTCCCCCTGCCCCTCTCCAGGTGCGGCGGGTGCTGAAGCTGCTAGAGGCCCCATACCAAAGGGAGGGAGAGGCTGCCGAGGTCCCAGAGGCCACCGAGCCTGAGGGAGCCAGCAGGGCAGCAGAGAGGCGGCCCTCCTACAGCAGTAAGCCCCCGCTCTGGGCAGCAGAGTTGTGTGTGACATGATCCTCGTAACCGCCTTGGGGACCTCTGCACAGGGAGGCCCCAAGGCCCCAAGTCGTGCTGAGCCCACGAGGCGGCGTCCAGCCAGTGGGGCAACCCAACACCCGTCTCTCCATGACGGCAGAGACGTCCAGTCAGGACGTGACCCGTCTCTGTCCGACACTGGCTCAGCCAGCCCAGCACAGGCCCGCAGCCGACGCCCTCCCCATAGAGAGCTGCACTGTGCAGGGAGCGCTCTGCAGGGGGCTGGGCCCGGGGGGGAAGCAGCCCCCAAATAAAACAGCAGCTCCCAAGGCCCGTCTCTGTGTGGTTATTTGACCCCAGCCTGGCGATGGTCCCCACCCAGGAGGGGCACCTTTGCGTGACACATACCTGGATGCTGTGGAGCGGGCTTCAGGCGTCCTGGTAGTAATTGTTGAAGTTGATGCGCAGGAGGAAGTCCTCCAGGTGAGGCTGGTAGCCTCGGTTCACCAGCTTGGTCACCACTGCGGGCGGGGCATTAAGAAGCTGCACTGGGCCCTCTGTGGCCCCTGACCTTCGGCCCCAAAGCCCACCCAGCAGCAGGGATGGCTCACCTTTGAAGAGGAAGTGGGAGTAGTACTTGAAGGTGTTGTAGGACTGTTGCATGAGAGCGAAGTTGGGGTGCTCAGCACCTCGGGGGCTGCTGGCAGGGCGCCAGGGCTGGGAGATGAGCTGGCTGCGGAACTTGAGGACCAGGCTAAAGACGCTGTGGATGACGTTCATGACCGGCGCCGCTTTCTCCGTCAGCAGGCCCCTGGGGAGCAAGGGGCCATGTGCAGGTGGGTGGCCTGGCCTCAGGCCAGCACTGGCGCCCTTGGCACCCTGGTGTCCACACCCACCTGAAGACGGCCTTGTGCAGGTACTCGGCGTGGGCACGCTGGATCTCCTCAAGGTCGCCCACTGCAGCCAGCCTGGCCCGGAACTCACACCAGGTGACGTGCAGGATCTGGTTGGCAATGTAGCCCTGGATGACCTTCACGAAGTGCTGCATCTCGTGTTTGAAGAGCTGTAGCTGGCGGAACTGTACGGAGCCGGCCGCGGGGCTCACCAGGGCTGTGCGGAGGGCAGGGCTGAGTGGTGGGCACCGTGGCCGCCACCAGAGGCTGAGGGGCGCAGGCTTGGGCAGGCCTCACCTGTGCGCTTGAGGTGAAAACAGATGTCCTTGAGCGTCCACATCATGAGCTTCAGCTGCAGCAGGAAGGAGAAGATGCCGCTGTACCTGCTCAGGCAGCTCTCGGTGATGACGATGTTGAGGGGCCAGTCAACCTGCGAGGGGGCAGCTCAATGGACCTGCAGGACGGCCGCGCCCGGCCCACCCACACCGCAAGCTCTGCTGACCTTGTACCTGAGCTCCAAGCAGCTCAGCACGTCCGGGGCGTTGGGGACAAAGGCCTCAGGCAAGAACTTGAGAGCGAAGGAGAGGTTGGCGGCCAGCGGGGAGTCGCCGTGCAGGCTGTACTGCAACGCCCTGCGCAGCACCGTGTTCAGCACCAGCGGGTTCAGCAGCTCCCCGGGCGTCTGCCCTGCACCCAGCTGCGGAGAGCCACACGCGCAGCGTGGGGTGGGGATGGGGGGGTCCAACACCCCGCGCCCCTCCCCAAGCCCGCAGCCCGCAGCCCCACGGTCCATCCCCAGGCTCACCTTCTCAAACAGCAGGTCGCTCAGGGACTGCGCAAACTCGCCATCCTCCATCAGCAGGAAGTGCCGCAGCGCCTCGAAGTGGGCCTCCAGCTGCAGCTCCACGAAGAAGTAGTCAACGGCCGCCTTGTTCACCAGGGCAACGCTGAGGGAGGGCGGGATCAGCGTGGGGTGGGGCCGGGGGTGGGGCCAATCAGAGACAGGACCAGGCACTCACTGGGCCGCCAGCGGCGCGGTGACTGAGTGCTTCATGAGCACCGGCAGTGGCAGCAGCTCGCTCAGCTGCACGGCGGCCTCATCCATGGTGTCATCTGTGTCTGGCAGGCCTTGGGCGTCCTCGGGAAGGGCAAAGGCCCGGGGGAGCCCGTGGTGCAGAAGGCGCGCGACAGGAGGCTCTGCTACAGGGAGAACACAGCCTGCTGCCCGCCCCAGGACTTGCTGCCCAGGGGGCGCCCGCCCGCTCCCGCCCGCCCACTCACACATGGCCTCGTAGCTGTCCGGGTACTGCTCCAGGCGGTACTGCCCCACCAGGTCTGCCAGGTAGGCCTGCTCCCTGCCCAGGCGCCTGGCCACGGCTGCCTCCTCCACCTCCTCGCTGGGGTCTGGGCTGCTCTGGGCGGTGGCACTTTCCTAAGACAACTGGCCTTAAGACACCTGCCCCTTCCTCTTGTCCAAAAACTGGGAGGGGGGGGGCAGGCAGCAGTTCCCTGTCCATGCAAGGCCAGGGATGGCGTGGCCAGCACAGCACACTCCCCCATCCAACCTCATCTACCGACCTGTGAGCTTGAGGGCCAACTTGGAGAGCAGTCCTTGGTGTCCCCACTCCTGCCTGGACCTGAGTGACACAGATGGGCTGGAAGGGCGTCGGGGCCAAGTGCCTGCTGTGGGGGGCACCTCCCAGTCCCTGCACAGTAGCCTCCTTGCCCCTCTTCCCACCCTCTCTTGGACCCACAGACACCACCAGCGACAGCTCTGAAGCCCCACTGACCTGGCTCATCAGAGACGCTGTCCTCCGGAGCAACAGGCACAGCCGAAGCGGAGGGCAAGGCCTGGACGGCACTTTCTTCCACAGGGACAGAGCCCGCCACCTGAGCACAGCCATCAGAGGGCGGCCCTGCCAGCAACCTTGACTCATCCTCCCAGGCAGGGTTCTGTGCTCCCGGGCTGAGGCCCAACTGGGACTCGTGGTCTGGGGGGCTCTGCAGGGGCCTGGGTGCCTCAGGCTGGGCTTCCCCTGGGAGCACCCCCAACACCACCTGGGACTGAGACACATGGCCATGGACGTTCCACCGTGGCCGGGAGGGGGCCACGTCCCACACGTTCTCCCCCACCCTGATGCTGGCATCAGACACGTGGCCGTGGACGTTCCACCGTGGCCGGGAGGGCACCACGTCCCACACGTTCTCCCCCACCCTGATGCTGGCATCAGACACGTGGCCGTGGACGTTCCACCGTGGCCGGGAGGGGGCTGTTCCGGAAGCAGAGCCCCCTGTGAGAATACCACCCTCTGACACCTGCCCAAGGGGCCGCCCCACAGATGGGCTGCTTCCCTCCTGGGGGCGGCTGTTACTGGGCAAGTGTGGGTAAGGCTGAGCCACCGACCCATCTGTGACACAGCTGTCCAGCCGTATGTCAGTGTTCCGCCACAGCTGTAGCTCGTCAGAGCCCAAGTTGTCTCCTATAGTCTGGAAGGACCCAGGGGAGGCTGAGGTGACCACAGCTGGCCTCAGGACGGTTCTGAAATCGTACTCCTGTGGCGCAGAGCACCCTGCGTCTGCCACTTCAGAGGAAGCCGAGGCGGGCAGGTCTGAGCCGATGGTCTGCAGAGCCTCCTCCAGGACAGAGGTCCCCTCAGTGTCCACAGGCTGCTCAGCACCCTGACCCGAAGGCAGGAAATCCTGGGCGCTGAGGCCCACAGAGGACAGATGTGGCCCCTCCGCCTGCCCCAGCTGCAAGCCTGCTCCCAGCTCCGAGCTGCGGGCCTCTGCTGCTGGAGGCTCAAGGGGCTGTGGCAACAGCTCGCTCGGCTTGCTCGGGCTACCCCAGGCAGCCACGTGCTGCTCTGCACACCCAGAATCGCAGCTGCCACCTCCGCCGGGACCTGGAGACAAGGCCTGAGACACAAGTGCACATTGGTGCCTCTGACCACCTAGCTCTGTCCCCAAGTTCAGGTCTGCAACCACAACCAACACCCACACCCCACAGGGTAGGCACCCGCTGTGCTCCCTGGGCAGCACCGGCTCAAACACCCACCTCAGCCCCATGCTGCATGCCCTGGACCCTGCCCCAGCCCCTCACCTGGGACCGTGCACGCGGGAGGGCTGTCGGTGGCTCCAGGGGCTTTCCCTCAGACACGGCTTTCAGCATGACCTGCAATTCAATCAGCAGGATGTGAGGCAGCAGCTGTGTGGGGGAGGGGCAGCTCTGACACTCAACCCCAGACAACCTGACCCGGAGCCTCCGCGCCCACCAGCCACACCTGCCGCAGCAGCGAGACAAGGTGAGTCTGCGCAGCACCCTGCTCTCAGCCCACACAGCACTCACAGCCTCTTCCCAGCCATGTCTACGAGCAACTGATGAGGGTCACCAACCCCCCCCCAGAAGGGTGCACAGGTCTGCGTGAAGCTTCAGGGGATTCCGAGTCCCCCGGAGCCCAGGGGAAGAGCTGCCCCGACACCCACCCGAATACGCTCCTGCTCTTCTAGGAGAAAGCGAGCCCGTGCGCTCGCCAGCCTGTGCCTCTGGATCTTCCACAGCGCCTTCTGCTCCCGACGAGCTGCCTCTGCAGACAGCTTGCTGTAATGGTCAACCAGCGCCTGCCTGAAGCCACATCCAGAGAGGACTGGTCACCAACTGTCTAGCTGTCTCCCCATGGCGATGGTTCTCAATGACAGAGCCCCCCGTGGGTGGTCTGCACAAGCCTGGCACCTTCCCCAGGCCACCAGCCGGTCCCTCTGCATCTACACAGCTCCGCGGGGACCCACCAGGCTGGTCATGCTGCCCACTAGGGGCAGCACCCACCCAGGACTTGCTGCATAAACACCAGGTGAGCCCCTTCGCAGCCTGAGGCACAGGGCCCTCGGCAGGCAAGGCCTCCCTTCCTCAGCTGCACAGAAAGAATAACACCCACCACACGCACACGCCACACAGACATGTGCCATACACACGTGCAGACGTGTGTGCACAACCACAGGCATGTGTGCACACTGCTCTGGCTCCAGGCTACCACTCTGCAAACAGAATGAGGTCAGAACAGCCAAGGCCATGACCAGGAAGGGACAGCCCCGCCCACGAAGGCAGACACTCTGAGGTGGCTAAGGACACCTGAGTGCGCAAAGGTCCATGTCCAGAACCCCTGAGGCCAAGTGGATACTTAAATTGCCAAATTAAACAGCAAAACGAGCCCCGGATGGTGTGGCTCGGTGGATTGAGCTCCAGCCTGTGAACCAAAGGGTCACTGGTTCAATTCCCAGTCAGTGCACAAGCCTGGGTTGTGGGCCAGGTCCCCAGTAGGGGGCACACGAGAGGCAACCACACACTGATGTTTCTCTCCCTCTTTCTCCCTCCCTTCCCCTCTGTCTAAAAGTAAAGAAATCAAATCTTAAAAAAAGAAAAGTTAAACAACCATCACTAACACCAAACCAGTTCCGAGGCCCTGCACGTCCTCACCCCGGAGGCCCCGCCCGCAGCCGCCCTACCGTGCCTTCCTCTCCAGCTGCTCCTCCAGGGCCTGCAGTCTCCTCTCCCTGTCCCGGAGTTCGCGGGCGTAGCTGAAGTCATCGTCCAGCTCCTCCTGCCTGGCCGCCCGGCGTCGCTGCACAACACACCCACGCGCAGACTCCTCGGTCAAATCCGACCCCTCCGGTGCCTGGAGCCTGCCCCCTCCAGGGCCCGCAGCCACCCACCTCCTGGTCCTTCACAAATTGCTCTTTCAGCCTCTGAAACTGCTCTCGCTTCCGGGCGTCCAAGGCCATCCGTGCAGACACCTGCCGATCTGCAAGGACACCGAGAATGCACCGGTGTGAGCAGCCCCCAGCAGGCGGCCCCCAGACCCAGAGGGAGGACCCGAGCCACACGCACCACTCAGCGCACTTAAGACCCTGGACGCAGCTTCTCGGGCCTGGACGATTAACTCTTGTTTAGCAATTTCCATTCGTAATTCCTGCAAAAGATCGTCAGTGATCACATCCCAACTCTGCTCCCTCCCCTGGGCTGGATGGCCGGTGCGGGGAGGCCCCCAGGGTGGCTGGCACGGTCTTGCACAGCAATCTGGGGCCAAGACTCCAGGCCTGAGTGTGCCCACCTCACGGCAAACCAAGGAGCTCGGGGAGTGCCTGCCCCGGAGGACAGAGGGCCAGCTCCCTCTCCAGCGTCCGGTGAGCTGGGGAGAAGAAGACAGAGCCCCTGCCCTGGGCACCCCCCCCCACAGGACAGAGAACACCAGGGGCAGGGCCGGAAGGTGCGAGGGAAGCCCTGGGGCTGGGGTCCTCGAACCTTCTCCTCCTTGCTGACAGAGCTGTGGCGGGCCACCCTCTCCATCCGCCCCGCGTAGATGGCACAGTCCTTTTCGATTTCCTTCAACTCCTCGAGGGAAAAGATCACGGAGATCCGGGGGACGGGGACGTCGGACCAGCAGAGGTAATGCTGCCAAGGAGGGAGAGCCCGCCGTGAGCCAGTGACGTGCAGCTCCACGCCCGGCTCTGCTTCCCGGCTTCTCATGACCCACGTGGAGAATTCACTCTTCAGCCAAGGGACGTGACATCCTCCACGTCTCCAAGGACACCAGACCGGCTGCACAGGGCCCCTGCCCAGGCCCAGGCTCCTGCAGCAGAGGCGCGTCTGACACCTGGATGACCTTCAGAAGGTCTTCGAGGAACTGGAGGTCCAGGGCGTCCCTCACCAGGCACCACCCGTGGAGACTGGGCAGACTGGACCCTGCTGCATGCCACCCCTGGAGGCTCACCTGCCACCAATCTCAGGGGGCAGCTCCTGAGTGACACCCCAGCTCACCTGTACGGCCCCTGCCCCTGTCCTGGCCACTCTAGTCTGTTCCCAGCCCAGCGTTGGAGGGACGCCATTGGCCACAGGCTGAACTTGCCCAGGCCCGCACTGGTGCCTGGTCTAGCTTCCCCACGCTGTGCCAGGTGCCCCAGGTCCACGTGGCCAGCCCTCCTGCCTCTCTGCTCAGACAGCAGACAGCACCACCTGGCAAAAACTGCCCATCCACCCACACCCCACCACTGCCACCTGGGCCTTGGCCACACAGACACTGGCAGAGGTCTCGGTGCAGGCCTGTGCTCCAGAGCGTAGCCAGCCCCCAGCCACGGGACACAACCCCCTGAGCCAACTGCTCTGTCTTCCTCCAGCTGTAGCCCACCCACCCGCCAGGAGGCCTCCCACGAGGACGAAGGAGGGAGAAAGGGAGGGAAGGGGCCCACCACCCCTTGGCCTTGGGAACACCTGCAGTTCTCCTCCCGCCTTTGAGCCCAGAGACAGGGGCCCCTCCAAAACCCTCGGGACACTGAGGGAGAAGCCGCCACGTTCCCAGCTCCAGCGTGCTGACCCAGAGCTGAGGACAGATGGCCAGGCCTCAGGGGGACAGGGGATGACGGTTCCGGACCCGAGCTCCCAGGGGCCAGAGAGAGGAGGGGCTGTAGGCACGTGTGGGGGCCGCTCCTCACCCGGGGGCAGCAGAGCTTCAGCAGATTGATGGTCTTCCCACAGACATACACGTCGTGAGCGATGTGCTTCAGGAACGCGGGCGCGCAGTCCTCCACCTCCTTGGAGACGAGCACGTAGCCGTGGGTCCAGTAAGACTTGTCTGAATGGGGGGGGGCACACGGCTGGCCTGCGTCCGGGACCGCCCGGCCCACCTGCCCGCCCAACCCAGTAGCCAGCCGCCACCTACCTCTGCAGCCCAGGTACTCGTTATTCACCTGGATCATGAACTCGCCGCAGACGTCTCTGAAGACCCCGCTGTACACCCAGTCGTGGATAAACCTGCCGGGGGGGGGGGCGCGGGGGGGGCGCAGTCAGGAGGGCACGGGGGCGCCAGGGTGGGTGTGGCAGCCACCGGGTGGCACGGTCTGCCTGGGGAACCCAGTCCTGGCCACCCCCATGCCCTGCCCGCACCCAGCACCCCTGTGCTCAGCAGGTGTCTGACCGGGGACTGCAGCTCAGCTGTCTGCTAAGGCACCTGGTGTAGGGCTGGCAGCTGGTCTTGAGCAGGGACAGCAGTACCGGGTAGTGCTCGTTGCTGCAGCTGTGCAGGGCTTCCTGGTACAGGTAGGAGAGCAGCTTCACCCCCTGGAGACAGCGAGGAGAGGGGCTCAGTGCACGCACGTGGCAGACGGGCCTGCAGCCCCACCCCTGTGGCCACGCGTAGCCATGCCCCCCTCCCTGCAGCCAGCAGGACTCACAGTGGGGAAGGCTGCCCTGGGCCCTCCTCCGCAGGTGCTGACACCACAGAGCTCGGCCAGGTACCTAGACACAGAGGCCAGGTGGCAGACGGTGAGCAGGTACACGGGTCCCACCAGGTGAGAGCAGAACTTGTCGTGGGCCCTTCCCAGTCCAACTGCCTGCTCCAGCTGCAAAACCAGCTGCACCGCGAGGGTCTCGGCTCTCAGCTTCCTGCTGGTTGTGCCCATCCGGGGCCTCCTGCAGCTCCACCTCCTCCTAAGGCTCAGCCCTGGCTCCCACGGGCTGAGTGCTGACCCTTCCCTCTCACCCGGCTCTGCCTTGAGCCCCTCCTGTGCCTCCACCACTGCACCCGGTTGCTGCCTCCTCTGGCCTGGTAATGGCTCAGTCCCTCCCAGGCCCTCATCCTCTCCACCCACCGGGGTCCACGGCAGCACAGCACCGGCCGCACCCCCACTTCCCTCGCTGGGCCTGTCTCCAGCCCTGGGGGCCTCCACACCCCCCCTTTGCCTAGAAGGCCGCCTCTCCCGCTGCACTCATCTCCCCAGGGCCCTCGGCCCCCACTCTCCTCTCCAGAGAGCACCTGGGTTAACTGACTGGTTCCTGAGTTCCGAGGGCAGGACTGTGGGGACCGTGTGCCCTTAGGTGGGAGCCCCCCCATCGTGCGCCGCCAGCACAACATGCCCAGCACCAGGGGAACTGGGCCGGTGTAGGGCCGGCCAGACACCAGGGCGGGGGGTGGGTGAGCGCTGCTCTCCAGGCCTGGCTCACCTGAGCTGCCGGCCCAGCTTCTTGAAGAGAAAGCCAATGGTGAGGAGGCTCAGGGTGGGTGGGGTGGAGAGCACGCAGGCCCGGTAATACTGCAGGTACCTCCTCAGGCCGCTGGCGAAGGCCTGTTGGGCAAGGGGACGGAGAGGCCGCGGCTGGGCACACAGGCACGGCCACAAGCGCGGGATGCGGGCGGGGCCGCGGGGGCTGGGGATGGGCGTGACTGCCACCCTCCGACCCTGGGCTCCAGCTCCCAAGGAAGGGGCCCCGCTGGGAGCCAGGACCCAGGCCCTCTGCACACCCTGTCCCTGCAGCCCGGACCAGCCACACCAGGCAGCTGGGAACAGCGGGTCTCAGGGGCACTCTGGGAAGGGTAGCCAAGCATTGCGCACGGGGGGGGGCCGACTCTGAGAAGATCCCCGGCTGCTCGGCCACTGGGTCTCAGTGGCACATCCATCCCGAGCATCAGGCACTCCAGCAGCGGGCCCCACGGAGCGCACGCCTTCACGGGGCGTCTGCAGGAGGCCCTCTACGCCCAGCACCGTCCCCCCGCCAGTGAAGAGACGGCTGTGCTGCCCTCACGTCCCAGATGGAGGGGACTCCTGCCAAGTCAGTTCCTTCTGCAACCGCCCCGCCCCTTCTCCATGGGCCCGGTTGATACCTGACTCTCACTGTGCCGCCTCAACCACCCTCCGAGGTGCTACTGGGCATGGTGCCCTGCCCCTCCGAGTGCTCCCAGGCCCCACGCGGCTGGATGGATGCCCGTCCCTCCCCCAAAGCTGCACCTGCTGTCCTGGGGGCGGGACCCAGAGCGGGGGCAGCCGGGAGGCTTCCAGGGAGACCTGGCTCAGCCCCAGCTCCTGGGACTCAACTTGACAAGGGAGAGAGGCTGTGTGTCGAATGCCACATGTCTCACTGGAGATCCGTGGGGAAGAGCAGTGAGTGCCCACCTCACCCTGGGCCTGGCCCAGGCCCGAGCGTGGACCACGCCTGCCTCCCACTATCCCACGGCCCAAATTGTCTGCCCAGGTCTCCAGTGCAGTGACGACGATGAAGTGTCCAGAAGAATATCCTGAAGAGTAGCCACTGGGCTTCAGACAGTGAACGGGTCCCCGTGGTGCAGGGGGGGACAGCAAGGGCTGCAGAGCCCCGGGCGAGGTCAAGGGCCCTACCTGGAACACGAGGCCCCTGCCGCACGAGGCGTCCAGCACAGGCTGCAGGGAGAAGTGGCTCAGGCGTGCGTAGTGGGTCCCACACTCGGCCACCTCCGCGAGGAGGCCGCTGATGCTCTCGGGGGACGTGCCCAAGACGTGGACGCCCCGCTTCACCACGAAGGCCTGAGTCACCTGAGAGGGCACAGCGGAGGTCACCGAGGCCAGACACCCAGGACCCCGTCCCGCCACGCACCCAACCACGGCTCCGCCCGGAGGGCCCCAGGCCTGGGGCCCCGCACCCAGGACGCAGGCACAGCGAGTTCCACAGGCAGACCCAGCTGCCCCCCAGCAACGAAAACCCACAGAATAAGGTGCCGCTTTTCACCGGTCGCACAGCAGAGCCTGCGTGCTAGCCATCTGCGGAGAGGGCACGCAGGGCAACCTTGTTGGGGGCGGAAGCCTTTGAACAGGGCCACCAGATCAGACAACCTGACTCCCAGGGCCGTGCCCAAGGGAGGGAGTAGGGGCAGCGGGGTCCTGACAAGCATTTTTGGCCCTGGCTGGTGCAGCTCAGTGGACTGAGTGCTGGCCTGCCAACCACAGGGTCACGGGTTCCATTCCCTGACGCGGCACATGCCTGGGTTGCAGGCCAGGTGCCCAGTAGGGGCCGCTCAAGAGGCAGCCACACCCTGAGTTTCTCTACTCGTCCTCCCTCCCTTCCCCTCTCTAAAAGTAAATAAAATTTAAAAAGGTTATTTTAAAAAAAGAGGAAAGTTTACAGCCCAAATGCCTACATTACAAAGAAGGGTCTCAAACCAGTGATTGCACTGCCCACCTTAAGGAACTAGAAAAAGCGGTGGACTAAACTCAAAGCAGAAGGAAATGACAAAAAAGAAAGCAGACATTAATAAAGAGACTGGAAACAACCTAAAGACTCATAAAACCAAATGTTGGCTCTAGGAGAACAGCAACAAGGACGAAAGACGATTTTATAAAAGAGGGACAAGACGCAAAAACCGTTCGAGTCGGGAGTGAAAGTGGGCTCTTCCGCCCCCATGCCACCCCCCCACCCCCCCCCCGACAGAACACTCAGGGCCTGGAGGAAGCACGGCCCACGGCGGCCCCCACGCAAGTCAGGTGGCCTGGTGAGGTGGGCAGGGGCCTGTGCAAAGTCCCAAGACTGGAGAAGAAATGGAAGCCAAAGCCTCCTGCAGCGTGAGGGCCTGCGGGCGGGCGGGGGTGGGGGGTTTGATCACCACCGCGGCCCATCCTCCGTACAGCGCCCAACGCCCGGCTGTGCGACCGGCTGCCACTGCCACTACGCTCCCCTCTCAGGAGCCCTGGGGGCCTGGACCACTGACCACTCAAGTGACCCAATGCTCCCGTCCTGCACCCTAGTCCCCACCCTGATGTTTTCAATTCACCGAGAACAAGGGAGCCCCAGGGACCCCCCCCACCGACCCCGATGGAGGCAGAGCTGCGGGTGCCCCTCCCCCAACACCGCGCGGTGGCGTCCCGTGCGGGCCGCCAACCTCCCGAGACCTGTGAGGAGCAATGCTGTGCTCCTCGGTCCCCGGGGGCTTCTTGCCGAGGTGTGTGTGTGTCCCGGAACCTAAGAACCACAGGGACCAACGTTGTGTGTATCGTGCGGCCATTTCAACAGAATAAAAGCAACAAAAAAACCAGGCAACACCCCGGAGCTGGGTGGCCTCACAGGTCGATTTCTACCAAACAATTAAAGAATTAACACGGACTGTTCTCGAACCCTCCCAAAAAAACCAGGGAGGAGGAAGCAGTCCCCAACCCTCCGAGGCCAGCGCCGCCCAGATCAAAGCCAGAGGGAGGGAGCCGCAGGCCAACCCCCCACGAGCACAGATGGGAAACCCTCCGTCACGCATTGACACCGCAACTCCAGCAGCTACAGGACTGTGCCCCGCGGACACCACGGTTTCGTCTCAGGAACTCGAGGGTGGTTCCGCACACGGAAAGCGGCACCAGAATCCGAGTCAGCAGGAGAGGAATGCGTGGTCACCTCAGCTGATGCCCAGCACACGGTCAAGGCCCGCTCAGCTCCTCAGCAGAACCAAACAAACCGGGACGAGGGGGACACTGCCACGTCCGCCTCACAGCGGCGGGGGCGTCAGGGCCGCGGTGGCCGACCAGAAGCAGGTCCCTAGAACCGGAAACAAGGCCAGGAAGCCTGCTGCCACCACCTCTGTTCACAGGGCGCTGGAAGGTCCAGTCACAGCAATTAGGCCAGAAAAAATAAGTAAAAGTCATCCAAATGGGAAAAGAAGAAGGAAAACTGTCCATTTGCAGACGACATGATTATACACGCAGAAAACCCCGAAGAGGCAGCCCCCCCAAAACAGAACTGTTCGCCACACTCTGCAAAGCTGCGGACTGCAAAACCAGCACACAAAACTCAGCTGTGTCTTCACACGCCACCAATGAAAAACCTGAAACAAAAGTTAAGGAAACAACTCCGTTACGGCACCAACAAAAGAGCAGAACACTTGGGGGTGAGCTTAACCAAGGGGGCAAAAGGCCTGTTACAGTGAAAACTGGAACCCAGCACGTGTGTGGACAAGTGCGTGAGGTGGGCAGCCCGGGAGACCCTGTGCCGGGGCCCCCCTTCGCCAGCCCGCTCACTTGCAAGGCCCAGCAACGGCGAGGGCTGGGCGGACGCAGCTCCTGGCAGGAGAGGGGCCCGCAAAGCCAGGGAGGCGGGTGACGGCCACCTTCCCACGTGGCCCTTCCCGGAGGTCGGTGTGCGCATCCTCACACAGGGCACTCGGAGGGAGGGCAGGGAGGCGGGGTCCCTTCCCACTGTTTCACCAACAGCAGCAAACACCTGACTCCTGCTCAGTTCATAAAAGGACGTTGATAAATGAATCGTTTTTAGAACGAAACTGCAGAGTGCGTCGCTGTGGTCGCCACAGAGCCAGCTCGCAGGCCACCCCAGCCGCCGTCCGCTCGCCACACTGGCCCCTTCCTGCCCGGTGTGGCACTGCAGCAGGGCGGCACCCACTCTGCTCCAGTGCGGCACCAGGCGCCGGCACCCCTACCTGGCAGAGGGGGAACGTGGCAGACACGACGCCGATCAAGACGTTCAGCGCATCCTTCACCAGCTCGCACTCCTTCACCAGGACGGGCTGCGCGGCGGGTGGGAGACCCGCGCCAAGCACCTGCAGCTCCTCGCGGCACAGCCTGCAGAGCCTGTCGAAGGCGTCCCTTCCCGCCTCCGTGAGGTAGGGCTGCTCTCTGCGGCCAGGGGGGCTGCGGAGACAGAGCCACAGGCACTCAGCTGCGTGAACAAAAGGCAGGAGACAGTGACCCCACGGCACGCACACCGCAGGAATACACAGAGGGTGTCCCTAACCAGCCGCCAGCCTTCCCGTCAGCTCTGCGGGCTCCGCAGGACCCCCCACACCCACACGGGGACCGCCCCCAGCACCAGGGCGTGGTCCTCAGGGAGCACAGCCGTCACAGCGGAGCCTCGTGTGAGAACAGCACCGGGTCTGCACGCCCGTGTGCACGGCGGCTCCGCACAACAGCCCAAAGGCGAGGAAGCAGCCTGCATGCCGTGGGCGGGCGAGTGGGTTTGGAAACATGACCCACCCACGCCGCAGACACTCAGCCTCAGAAGGAAGGTCGTGCTGGCACCTGCCCCGACAGAGATGGGCCCCGAGGCCCGAGGCCCTGTGAGCTCAGCCGGGTCCGACAGGGCAGATGCTGCAGACCCCACTTCCGGGAGGCGCCTGCAACAGCGGGTTCGGCACCCGGGACGCTGGTGTGGCGTGGGGACAGAGTCTCGTTTGGGGAGGCGGCAGGTTCTGGAGATGACGGTGTGAGGGCCACACGACAAGGTGAACGCATTTAACGCCACTGACCGTGACTTAAAAAGGACTAGTGTCTGGTTTTATGTTGCGCAGACTCTTCACGAAAGAAAGCACAGAGGATGGGCGCCAGGCCTTGCAGAGCTCGGCTCTGCTTCGGAGGACCTGGTGTGGCAAGTTCAACAGGCGTGTCGTTCAAGGTCAGTCTAAACTCAGTGCCTTTGAAACATTCCTTTGAAAACCCTGAGCCTCTCCTGAAAGTATGAAAACTGTCTTTCAAAACCCACTGGGAAAGCCCTGGCTGGGGGGCCCCACAGGCTGGAACGTCGCCCCGGACAGCAAAGCGCTGGGGCCTAATCCCCAGTCAGGGCGCGAGCCCGGGTTCCTGCTCCGCCCTGGGTCAGGGCGCACACGGGAGGCACTGGTTGATGTTTCTCTTTCTCTCCCTCCCTTCCTTTCTCTCTAAAACCAATACACATACATTTTTTTAAGTTGTAAGTCCACCCGTCTGGTGTGGCTCAGTGGGTTGAATGCTGGCCTGTGAACCTAGGGCACATGCCTGGGTTGTGGGCCGGGTCTCTAGTGGGGACCACGTGAGAGGCAACCACACACTGATGATTCTCTCCCCTCTCTCTAACAATACATAAAATATTTTTTAAAAAATTTTAAATCCACTGCAAAAAGTGACTTTTTAATAAACAGAGCCTGAAAATACAGGCCTTCCTGAAATTTTTCTTCTCACTTTCAAATCCTGACCAGCTCTTTTCTCCTCCTCCCAAAAAACCCATTTTTCAGTCTAGCAAATCAAAATTCTGCTTTTCAAAGACAAAGCTCATTTTCCGAGGGGCGGGTAACAGGCTCCAAGCTGTAGGACGTCCTCGTGTGGATGAGACTCACCAGCCCGTCCCGACCTCCAAGCCGGCGCCGAGCCCGAGAACAACACGTCTCAGGACTCGTTACAGTCACGTGCCTGTTGACCGATGACGCTGATGACGCTCTGCACTGCGCCCTTCCCTCCCTCACCACTGTCCGAGCGCAGGGAGCTCCGGTCTCCCTCTTCCAGGGTGGCCCCAGCACCGCTGTGGCCCCAGCACCGCTGTGGCCCCATGGCTGGGGGCAGAGGGAGAAGAGCCCGTCCCCCCAGAAACAGCCCCACAGGAGGAGACGGCTTCTCCAGAGTGGGTGGCAGGCGTGGAGCAACAGCAGAGGACGTCCTGTGGACGGACCAGCTCCGGGGCAGGCGCAGGGGCAGCGCTCACAGCCCTGGGGCTGCGTGTGGACAGGGGCCTCTGCTACTGGGGGGAACTCGACTGCCCCGACTGCCCACGGTGGCTGGGGCTGGACGGGAATGGGCTCTAGAGACTTGGCAGGTACGCCTGAGTGAAAGGCCTCCGGGTCCATTCTGGGAGGCCTGAGGCACAAGCCCACTGCAGACAGAGGCTCTGGACCCCGACAAGCAGAGGTTGGGGCGACGCCCCTGTCCTTCTAAAGGTGAACAATGGTGGGCGCGGGTCATGTCTTCCCAGTCCCGACCACATGGCCTGCCAGGCCTCCCTGGGACGCCTCGGACTGGGAACCCTCCCAGGAAGGATGTGAACTGGGAGCGAGGGACTGCGCTCACTGCAAAGGGTGGCCCACAGAGCTGCTGGCACAGCGGGGACCTCCATGGAGCCTGAAGTCCTCGCCCCTCGCCCGACTGAAACTCCCAGGTCCCCCGTCCTGTCGGAGCAGCTGCTGCCCAAGCTGCCCCAGCTCTCTGGGTAATGCACGCCCACGCACCGGAGGAGGGCGGTGCTCTGATGGCAAAGCTTACGTACCAGCCGACTTGCTCCCAGCACCTCTGCTTGCTGGGCTCATAGGTGAGCACCGCGTCCCACAGGTCGATCTCAGGGGTCGTGCCGGGCTCGGACTGGGAGTCGGGAGTCAAATTGGATGCTGACTGGAACCCTTCATCTTCGGACGGATCCACACTCTGAGGCACCTGGAGACCGGGGAGGGAGGGAACATCACGTGTGCCTCTGGGTCCCAGCCCTGCCCACGTGGTGGAGGTCCAGGACTTCTCGGGCTTCCTCACACGGGGGAGGCCTGGCAGAACGTCTCCTCTGTTTCTCTCTCTAGCACGTGCACACTGCAGTGTTTCTGCATCCATTTAACCGCTTAAGGAATTAAACTATGAAGGTTGCCAATCCCCGGTTCCATACAACACATAAGCCCTGACACACCGTGCAGCGAAATGCATCCGACCCGGAAATTCCATTTGGGGAAATCCAGCACAGAAACCCTACTGGGGACAGAAAGTCTGACGTAGACCGAGCTGTTCGCCACGGCAGTTTGTGTTCGCAAACCACCTGAACGTCTTGTAGCAACACGAGTGCCTCCTTCTGGCAACACTCATGAAGCCACAGAACACAAAGCCCAATGAGGACTCACTTCATCATGTAGGAGAAGCCCGGCATTAAAGGTGGAGAGAAGCACCGAAAGCCGCATGTGCAGCAGGAACAAGCATTTTTGTGCCACACGTGGCTCCTGAGCACTTGGAATGTGGCTTATGCAACTGAGAAACAAAACTTTTTACTTCATCTTAGTTAACTTAGGTCCTGGCTGGTATGGCTCAGTGGACTGAATGCCAGCTTCAAACCACAAGGTCACCAGTTCAATTCCCAGTCAGGGCACATGTCTGGGTTGCAGGCCAGGTGCCCAGTAGGGGGCATGCAAGAGGCAACCACACACTGAAGTTTCTCTCCTCTTTCTCCTTCCCTTCCCCTCTGTCTAGAAATAAATAAAACCTTAAATAATTATAGCAATAACAATCAACTTAGGTAAGGAACACCTCTAGGGTGCAGAATAAGCGACTTAACCTGTCCTGCCCGGTGAACAGCAGAAGCAACGCGTTGCTTGGGCCTGCAGGGGCACAGCTGCGTCCTTGCCCAGGAAGGTGGGTGCCGGCCCCGGCCTCACCACCAGTCCAGCGGCCTGGCCTCTAGAGCTGCCCTACCCTCCCCGACAACAGGAAAGTCAAGGAGGCGTTTCCAAGGGTCTGGGGGCCGGGGACAGGAAAGCAGCACTCTACCTTTATGGCCAGTCCACAGAGGTCTGCGCTGTCGGGCACCGGGGGCAAGTCCAGGCGGACCTCCATGTCGTAGGTGCGACTGTGCACAAGGGCTCCGAAGAGCGACACCCGGGTGTCTCTCTCAAACCTGTCACCACAGGGCTCACCATAGGAGAAGAGCCGGGCAGTGGGCAGGCCGGTGCCCGGCGTGGCCTCCATCACCTGAAGTGCTTTCTGGATCGTGTCCTGACACAAATACTCCTCCCTGGAGACAAGAGCCTGCACGTCCATCTCAAACACACTCAGGTCGTAGCAGTCGTAGCCGCTGTAGGGCACGTTCCTGCCGACGTGCTTGTTGTGGAAGAAGTAGTCCCGCTTACGCCGCAGGGCCTGAGGGGGCCCACTGCCCGCCAGCTGCACCAGCAGGTCCAAAGCCGACCCCACCTCTACCAGTGGGCAGCCAGGGGCTGCTTCTAGTTTCTCCACAAGCTCCTCTAGCCGGTCGGCCTCGGGGCCCAGGCCGCCCACTCTCAGGTCGAAGGACAGCATGAGGATCTTGTTTTTCACGGGTAGTCTTGGGAGGCCAGGCTGCAGCTTGGGAGCCTCGTCTTGGAAAAGATTTGCGAACAGAGCGTTGTAGGCCACCCGCTTGAGGCTCTGCTTCGCTCTCCTGCGGCTCGGGCCGCGCTGGCCCAGGTGAGCCTTCGCGGCCGGCAGGAGAGCCTCGCACAGGTCGTCCAACAGTTGGGTGATGCTGGCCATGCCCACCGCTCTCGGCTCCCCGAGGCCTGACAGGCGGAGGCAGGGCCGGCAGGGCCGATGAGCAGGAGGCCTCCTCGACGGCGGCAAAAGGATCGGAACTGGAATGGAACCAGGTCCGCGGTGGCCCTGCCCCCACCGGTCGGCCCGCAGCGGTCTGCAACCCGCGGTGCTCACAGAAACGCGACAAACCGCAGGAGACCCGCGCGCGCCGTGCGCAGCGGACGCGACAGCTCCGGGATCTCCCGGGGCCGGAGAAGGGGCGGCCGGAGAGATGCCGCCCGTGGACGGTCCGCGAGGACCGGGAAGGATCCGCGGGGTCAGGCCCGCAGAACTGCCCTCTCACAAGATCTCGCCCGGGGCAGCGCGCGCTGCTGCAGCTCCCGCCGCCTACGACACTGCTACGCGCCCTGTCAAACGGCGGGAGCCGGCGCGCCGGAATTGCGTAACAGAAGTGAGCGGTGGCCGGCGCGATGGGCGCGCGGCCGAGGCGGGGCCTAGGTGGTGCGACGGTGACGCACTTCCGGCTTGGGGCGAATATCTCGCGGGTGGGAACCCTGAGGCCAGACGCCGCGGGCGCAATAAGGGAGACGGAGTCAGACTTTCGCTTAAACCTTTACTGATTGGAACGGAGGGAGCCGGGGCGGGACCTTCCGTGTGGAGGCCGGTGCGCGAGGGTGCGGACGCTGCAGCATTGGCTGCAGCGGACAAAACGCCCCTGAACCAGCGCCCGCGCGGGACTTCGGGACTTCGGGACCGAGGCCCTAATGTGCCGGTGAATGTTTAACAGCAGGCTTGTGTCTGCGGCGTTATTTTCGGGGTGCAAATACCCCCACCCTGGCCGGTGTCAAGCAGCCAGGTCAGCACTCAAGCGGGATCTGGGAAGAGGCGCGCAATCCGCTTGGCACTGCTTGCCGGTTCAGGACAGCGCTCTGCTCTCAGGACGCAGCCACTGTCCACACGGAGCTCCAAAGCAGAATTGTCCCCCAGGGCCCCAGGCATTCCGTGTAAGCCGTATCCCCTAGTCTCACCGGCCACCTGCAGCATTTTCCACTGAGACTCCAGCTGCCTTCTCAGGTGCATCAGGGCCTGCTTGTCCCCCGAGGAGGCCACGCAGAAGGGGCCCAGGCCGGGGGGCGCCTCCCCATGCAGCACCTGGGCCAGGACGCTTGCCAGCTGGGGTGCAGATTCCTGGGCCAGGGGCAAAGTAAAGCGGTGAGTTACTGGTCTCCCCGTCTGCCACCCCACAGCACATCCACCTGCCCACCTCACCTCGACCAGGAGGGCCAAGACTCGGCCCCCTGCTGGCACCCGCAACAGTGCAGCCAGCAGTGCAGCATGGGAATCCCGCAGGCCGTGGGCTGGCCCCAAGGCCAGCAGCACCAGGTCAGGTTGGAAGCCATAGGCCAGGGGCAGCACCAGCGCCAGGACAAAGTTCAGGAATCCACCAGTCGTCTGTGAGGGACAGCAGCATAGCCCCATCCCCTCATCCGGGTGACACCCCTGCCGCCAGCTCAGGCCACCCCACCTCCAAGTGTCAGGTGGGCTGCCACACCAAAAGTCCCATCAGGAAGCCAGGGAGGGTAGGTGAAAGGCCGGGGGCCTGGCCCTCATGAGGATGCCAGTGAGCAGCCAGAGCCTGCCCCTGGGGCGCCAACACTCACCCCTGGCAGCGGCATGGAGACATGGAACATGGACAGGGCAGCCGCCTCCTTGCCCCTGATGCTCAGCCACAGAGTCCTCCTTCCAGGGGAGAGTGGGCGTATGCACAGGAGTGGTGTGAGTGAGACGCCATGCACCCTCCGGAGCCCGGGTAACAGAAGGGGAGGTGCAGGAGAGGCTGGGGGTAGGGGTCCTGGGAGGGCCCACCCTCTGTGCTGGAGACCCTCCTGGCCTTGCTCCCAGGCCCCACGGCCCACCCACAGGCACGACTGAATGTACACGTGACCCAAGGGGCATACCCGTCATCAGAAAGGTCTGATGGCCGATCCAGCTGTCCCACAGCCACACAGAGAAGCCTACAAGAAAAGGTGGTCCCAGGATAGGCTGTTCTCTCCCCAGCAGGAGTCCATTCTCAGACACCCCCCCCCCCCCCCCCGCTGTGGCCAGCCAGGGCAAGGATACCCACAAGCCAGGCCTTCACACACTCAGACCAGTCAGCTGCGGCTCACCTCTGGGCTCCCTGGGAAAGGCCATGCTGAATGGCCGCGTCCAGAGTGGCCGCTGCAGCAGGAGCTGGGGTGGCTGCGAGGCCGCTGCTCACCTGTGGGGCCAATAAAAGCAGTGGAGGGCCACTCCCAAGCCAGTTAAACAGACCCATCATCAGTCCTTCTCTTGGTCTCTGTGGCTGTCATCTGATCTGTACCCTCTGAGGTCAAACGCCCCATTTCTGAAAATAAGGTGCTTAGAACCACTTTAAGTCTCCGCCTTCCCCTCTCTACCAAAGAGCATTTAGTTGAGAGGACCAAGGGACTGCTCATGACCCTGCTCCTAGGGGCTCTCCTGGGAAGGGTCCCGGCACAAGGCAACACTCACATTCACTTGGTTCTGCACCCCCATTCCTCCCTTGGACAGGCCACCTATCATGGGCAGGTCCTGGGCCCCACCCCCAGCTCCACAGCCATCCCCAGCCTCTCTAGGTGCCCCTACCTGCCCATCCAAGATCCCATCTAAGAGATACAGGATCTTCCCAAGTGCAGTGACAGCCTCGTCCTTGGCCAGGGTCTCGTGTAGCCTGTGGTGGGCAAACCAGAGGAACACAAGGACACTGGGTGACACACAGATCATAGGTGAGTCACACAAGGTGTGTGGTGGACACAGCCCCATCCCTGTCCTCAGGCCCGCTCTGCCCACCTGGCCCAGGCCTGTGTCTCCTCCTTCGGGCTTGACCCCTCCAGATGGAGGACATCAGGGGGCAGGACCAGGGCAGCGTCCAGGGGAATCAGAGCAACAGCTGTGTGGACAGGTGGTGTGGGGCGCAGGTGCAGCTGGTTCTGGAGGGAGCTTAGTGCCACCGTGGCTTGGGCTGCTGCAGCCTTGAATTCAGGGCCCCCCGGCAGCAGAGGCAAGGGTCTCCCCTCTGGGGAGCAGGTGCTGGGACTCAGGACAGGGGCTGAGTCTAGGAAGTGGTTCAGAGTCATAGCCATGTTGTGGAAGCCCGAGGTGCAGTCCCACCGCCCGGCCCAGGCCACACTGACCTTGCTGCTGGAGGCTAATCCAGTGAGGGACATGGGCTGCCCGTACACTCTGGATGGACTCCAGGGCACTGCAGGGAGAGGCAGGAGCAGCGGTGAGGCCTGGCCTTGCACCCCCCCAGCCTCCCAGCCTCCTACCGCTTGCACCTGTGAAGTGGCACCATGGGCCCCGACAGGGGCAGGGCAGGGTCACCCAGCAGGGCCTGCACCGTCATGCACACAGACTCGGAGAGCGACTCCAGATGGTAGCCACCCTGGGAAGAGGCAGGAGGGCAGGGTGTCACTGGAGCAATAGGCCCCTCCAGCTGCGCCTCTGCCTCCAGCCCTTGGACCCTCCCCATCACCACAGTCACCTCCAGCATTGCGCAGACCCGGCCACCAGCCAGCACCTGCAGCAGCTGTGTGAGGTGGGCGAAGCACTCTGGTGTGGCCTGCATCTGCCCCTGGAACCAGATCCGGGTGTGATGGGGGCCTGGCTGCTGGACTCCAAGAGCCCTTCCAGCCAGGCCAGGCCCTCACCTCGGGATCCCCGATCGCTGAGTCAAATCCTGCCGAGACGAGCACCAGCTCGGGATCAAACTGCAGGGAGGGGATGAAGGGGAGACCTCTTAGAGAGACCCTCCCCACCCTCCTAATGCGCTGGTGGAGTGTGGTGGGGGGCTCTGGGCATCGAGTTGCCCCCCTCCCTTGAGACAGCCCCTCACAGTCACCTCAAAAGCCACAGGGAGTAGCACGTGCAGGAAGGCGGCCACGTAGTCAGCGTTCCCCATCCCGACCTGCAGCCACAAGCGCCAGCGTTGGGCCCTGCCAGGGCAGGCTGCACCCCTGCAGCCCAGGCTCTGGGGGTGGACTACACGCAGGAGGCCCCGAGCTGTGGGGCAGGAGATCTGGGCAGGAGCAGGGTGGGGAGGGCAGCACCTGGTTCCAGGGCAGGTTGACAGTGAAGCCTCGGCCCCGCCCCTGCCCAACAGCATCTGCATCGGACTCTGGCAGGTAGGGCCAGAAGCGCCCGTGCTGGTAACGGTGCCAGGAGAAGTAAAGGACACTGCAGACAACCAGTCAGGGTCAAAGGTCAGAGGTCAGGACACAGCCCCGTGGCCCCTCACAGAACCCCGACCCTTGAGCACACAGCTATGTCCAGCTAGGAACTGCCCAGGTCAGGCTGTGTGCCCCGAAGAGTGGGGTCACAGTGAAGGGTTGTATCCCCACCCCTAACTCACCTGGGGTCATCCTCAAAAATATACTGGGTGCCCTGGCCATGGTGGACGTCCCAGTCAACAATGAGGATCCTGGGGACAGACAGCACTGGGCTCACGATGTGGGGGACAGGGCCCTGCCCAGGTTGGGGAGGGGCTCGATGTGTCTCACAGCAGCCTGCTCTTCTCCGCCCTCCCCCGCCAACAGCCAGCCCAGCACACACCTGTGCAGCCCATGTTCCTGCTGCGCATGCTTGGCCGCTATGGCCACATTATTGAACATGCAGAACCCATTGGCGGCGGCCCTCTGGCTGTGGTGCCCGGGAGGCCTGAGGGTGAGAGGGGGGCATGGGGCATGTCAGGGTCATCCTGCGCCCACACGGAGGGAGGGGGTGGCAGCCAGGGCAGAGGGACCGCTCTCACCTCACCAGGGCAAGCCCGTTGTGCACAGCCCCCGTCAGCACTGCGTCCACCAGCTGCAGCCCAGCCCCCACGGCCAGCCGGGCACAATGGAAGGTACTCTGTTGGGGCAGGGGAGCAGATGAACCCCACACCGGCTGCCCCCACAGACTGCCCAGATCTGTGCCAGGCCGCAAGACACCAAGTGCTGAGTGGAATGGGCCAGGATGGTCCCAGGTGCCAGCAGCAGCAGGTAGGCAAGGCGCTGGCACATCTATGAACCTACGGACACTGGCCAGGTGGGCAGCCATGGCCGTGAGCAGCACGGGGCATGAGGATGGGTGGGGAGTGTGTCCCCAGGGCACACACCGGATGGAAGTAGACAGCATCAAACTGTCCTGACAGCGCCTGGAGCTCTTCTGTGCTCAAGGCCTGGGTCCCCCGCAACAGGGCCACGTACTCTGGGCTGCAGAGGAGCAAGGAGGCAAGGCAGAGTCACCAGCAGAACCGGAGAGGGGAGGACTGCCCACCTCACTGCTCCCCCCCCACCCAATGGTGAGGCTCTGGGGGAGAGGCACTGTTTGTGAGGCACTGGCTGGCAGGGGGTGGACTCAGGTCCCAGGGTGTGTCCTACAGGCCATATGTGGCCACCCCTGGTCTGACCTGTGCACCAGGCCCAGCTCTGCCTCCGAGGCCTCTCGGGCTGTCAACCGCAGACACCTCTGCTCTAGGCCCCGCTGCTGCAAACGTCCCAGGGCGGTAATCAGGCGCTCAGGACACTCGATCTCACACTCGGGACTGAGTGGACAGAGAACTCAGACTCAGTGCCCTGGACACTCAGTCCCCTCCCCACCCCGCACCTCTGCCAGGTCACACTTACTCGTCCCAGAGCAACCTGGCGGCCGTCATGTCCTCGTGGTACACGAGTGCTGTCCTCATGGCTCAGATGTGGGTGTTTGGGCTGAAGCCCCAGCCCGTGCTGAGTGTGCTCTCCGTCCTCACCTTGCAGCCCCAGGGAGCAGCGAACGCCTGGCCACCGCCGGGGCCGCCAGCACCCAGCCTGGGCAGGAGCACGCAGAGCCAAGGCAGGAAGCAAGCCCAAGGCTACGTACACCCCGGCTGAGAAGGAGTCGAGGTCGGCAAGGTGGCACCTACTGTGGCTTCCGGCTTCCTGCGAGACTACTGCGACCGTCCCTCCCCCTTGCCGCTCCAGCCGCAGCTCCAGCTCCTCCTACCTGGAGCCGGATGGTCCCCGGCCTCGTTCCCCTTTAGCAGTGGGAGGGGACAAGCGTGAGGGCCGAGGGCTAGTGTGCCTGGACTCACTCGGAAGTCTCGGCGGTCACACTGCGTGCCATGGGCGGTGCCCCTGCACCCCAACACCCCCAGACCCATCCGGGCTCCAGGAGCAACAGCGAGGGAAGGAGGGAAGGAACGCGGAGCCGGGCCTCAAGAGCCAGGCGGTGCAGCAGGAGAGCGCCCCATCAGCCCTGGGCTGCCCGCTACACTGCGCTGCCCCTAGGGTTTAAGAAGGGAGTGACAAAGGTCCGGTTTAAGCTCCAGGAAGGTTCTCGGCCTAAGAGCTGGTGGCAAGCTGGCCAGGAGACGCGGCAGCGTGGGGCGCGGGAAAGGCGGGCGGAGAGGTGGACTGGGCGAGGGGTGGACTGAATGATGAACGAAGCCAGCGAAGCCCGAGGCACGAGTACAGCAGGAGCCGCAGGACTGAACGTCTGGACCTGGGCCCTGGGGGCGGGTCTCTTGGAGGAGGAGCGTGGGCGTGGCGTGGTGGGCGGTGGAGCCCTGGGCGGAGCGCGGTGGGAGGGAGCGCCTTAGAGCTGGAGTGCCCCCACTACCGATCCTCGGTAGCCCCGGCACTACGGGGGCTCCGGGGAGACTCCAAATAGGTCATTTGGGGTCAGATGCACGCCAGTCACGTTGGGGCTAGGGAATGACGTGCTGTGATTGGCCATCCTGGGACACATGCCTGGGGGAGGGGCATGGTCAGGCCGACAGCTTTACTTGGATGCTGGGGCCCCAGCAGGAGGCCCCCAGCAGGAGTCTGTCCCAAAGGTGCGGGGAGACCTGAGCAGAGAAGGCCGGTGTCCGCTGTGGCAACTCAGCTGACCACTTTGGCTTGAATAACTGCATGTGCCCAGCCCAACTCCAGGCCGGGAGAACTGCCTGGCCCGCTTTGGGGGCACCTACCCTGGGGACAGGTGGGAGGAGCCAAGGCCACCGCTGGAGCCCTGGAGTGGCTACCGACTGCGCTGCGAGCTCTTGAAGGTGTCGACCAGCAGAGGGCTCTGTGGGCTCGGTGATGGCGCAAGAATGTGGCCGTGGGAGAGAACAGAAACCCTTCTCTCCAGAGACACCAGGGAGGAGGCTTGAGGTGCCTCTGCAGGTCCAACATGGCTCCCCTCCCTAGGAACCTGGTCTTGGAGAGAGCCGGGACTCAAACAGCTGGGACTGAGCCCCAGGTTGGACCCTAACCACCCAGCTCTCAGCAGACCCTGCCCCACGGTTGGGCTCCAGAGTCCAAGCCATTAGAGGAAGGCCACCTGGCACAGACCAGGGGAAGTGGGCACCAGCTCTGCGACCCGGGAAGCAGGGCTGAGGCTGCCAGGCCGGCCTCCTTCCTCTGTGTGAGGCTGCAGCTCAGAGGCCTAAAGGCGGAGGTCCAGCCAAAGAATCAGGAAGCGAAGCCAGAGCGGAAGCTCTACAAAAGGGTTTATTTCCTCCCAGCCATGTGGGCACACGAGGACAATTTACACTCCAGGCTGGGCGTGCAGGAGAATCCACGCCAGCGCCCCCCAGGAGAGAAGACCCCGAGTCAGCGCCTGTGCCCTCCCTGTCCTTCTCGGCCACGCGCGCAGCAGGGACAGAGGCCAGGCCTTGACCCAAGCTCCGCCCCACCTCGAAGGCTCTGAGGCCTCTCGCTGCAGCCTGCGCAGGGGACGGCTGCTCAGGGGCTCAGAGGCCAGCCCAGGCTGGAGGGGATGCAGTCCTGTCCAGAAAGTCCAAATGCCCCTCTAAGGTGAGGCTGAGGTGGGGCCGCAGGCTTGGAATGAGGAGTCTCCTGGGGAGCAAGCAGCAGCCAAGGTCACCGCATCTGCCTTCCAAGTGGAAGCCCCCGCCAGGGTCCCCGTGGCATCCCCACCACCCTCAGGGCCCAGGGTCTTCACAGGGCTGTCTCCTTGGAGGCCTTGGCCCCTAGCTGCCGGGGAGGCTTGAAGCTGAGCACCTCTTTGTACGTGTCACCTGGGGTGGGGTGGGGGAGAGATGGAGAGTCGTGGGAGGAGGGCCCAGTTGCCCGTTGGAATCAACCCCCACAGTCTGCACCATGTCCAGGGCCAGCGACCTGAGACAAGCGCTGGGCTGGCCCACTGGTGCTCGGCCCGCCCAGAGAGGAGTCTTGTGACACCCCGCTCAGGGTGGCAGCAGGCAGAGCTCCCAGGCCCAACCATTGACTAGGAGCCTACTGCCCCCAAAACATCAGGGTCAGAGGTCACTACTGGGGTGTGGACGCCAGGTGGGCTCCTTTGTCCCATCTGCGTGACTGCATCCCAGACCACGGCCCACCAGAGTCTGTCCACAGCACCTGTCCACTCCGAGGGCGCTCCTGGGACTCAGAACCACTGTTCCTGAAGCAGCCGGGCAGGCCAGGCCTCAGCCCCACAGCCGGCCACCGTGACAACGGGACCCATGTGCTCATTCAGGATGCTGCTCACCGGCCCATCAACACACGGCCGAGTCCCTTCATCCAGAGCATCCAGGGGACTCCCACCACTACCCGAAGTGCCCGCCTTCCCCGCCAGGTGGCCACATTCCCTGAACCATGTGCCTGGAGCCAGCCATCTAAAGGCCGGTGAGGGGGGCCTGCTCTGCCCGCCTCAGACCAGTCTGCAAATGGGCAGGTTCCACTCGGCCCACCCCACCCCCACCTTTCATGCTTGAGTAGCTAGTGGGGTGCCAGTCTGGGGGACACAGGTCCTCCACAAGCCCGACTCAGGACACACTGCCATTACAGGGTCTGCGGGGTGTGCCCTGCCTTCGGCCGACCCCACGGTGGGGGCCGCCTGCACAGGGAAGGTGTGTAGGAGGAGGCCCCTGCCGCAGAGCTGGCTTTTCCCAGGGAAAAGGGAGGGGATGAAAGCTCTCGTCCTGACCCAGGCCTCAGCCACAAACGGGCCACGTGTCTGCCCCTGGGCTGCAGTCAAAGCAAAACTCCGGCATGCTTTGTGTGGGTGGGGACCACACAGAGGATGCTGTGGCCCGCGGTTTTCAGGAGATTTTTTTTTAGCAACAGAAAACTTTCATCACACTAAACTTACAAACACAAAACAGCACAGATAAGGGTGGAGCCCTGCTGAAGCCGCCAAGGACCCCAGTCAAGGTCCCAAGGAAATATGGCCTGGGAACCACAGCCCGTCGGGCCCCACCCGCGCCCCCTGCGCAGGACTAAGGCCCCGGGTCTGAGGAAGAGCCAGGAGGGGGCCTACGACCGGGGCAGCCACGTGCCATGGTCCCGGTGGTGCTCGCTGCTGCCCTCGGGGACCCCTGAACCCCCAGGCTGCTCCAGCAGCCACTGGAAGACACCAGGCCCAGCCCCTGTGGCCCGCCACTCGAGAAGACAGACAGAGAGGGCCAGCTCCAGCATGGGGTGAGGGCCACAGCTGAGGGAGGCCTGGGGCCTGACCAGGCAGCCATCCTTGACCCCGGTGTGAGGCTGAAAAGATGCAGTTTGACCCCCAGAAATGAGGGGAGGGGCCGGGTGTGAGGGTCTGGCCTGCACAAAGCCTGGAGGGGTTAGGTGCGGTGGGCTGGCCGGGTGGCCCTTACCCCAGGGGCAGGATGCAAGGGGTATGCATTTGTCCGAGTGAAAGAGACAAGGGGAGGGCCCATTCAAGAGGAGTGAGCAGAGGCCTGGGGACAGGCAGGCGTGGGGGGGCCAGGGGGGCCCCGAGAGGTGAGGTGTTTGCAGCCGCCCAGAGCTCAGGCGGCCGCAGCGAATCCTGGAGCCCAACTCAGGCTCCCGCATGGGCCCCCACGCCCTTCCTTTCATCCTTTGGCTCCAGCCAGAGGTCCCCTGGGCCAGGATGCCCCACTGCCCTCTGACCTCCTGCTGTGTCCCTCACTTGGTGGACCCAGGACTCTGAGCCCGGCCACCTGTGGGCATTTCCCGGGGCCCAGCCACAGGCCCTGCCTAGAGCCCTCACTCACGCTTCCACTCGTCCAGCGTGCGGTCCACGTCATCGAAGGACTCGTCGTACTTCTGGGCCTTGGGCTCATCCTCTATGTCCTGCAGCGACTCAAAGTAAGGGTGGGTCAGCGCCTCGGCCGCCGTCACCCGCCGCTCCGCATCCAGCACCAGCATTTTCTCCAGGAGGTTCACGGCTGCAGGGAGGGCGGGTCAGGGTGGGCAGAGGGGAGGGTGCCACACCCAGCACCCAGTCACTGGCCCCACGCTCCCCCAAGCCCAGCCCTACCCAGAGGGCTCGCGTTGGTCAGGATGGAGGCAAAATCCTTCTTCTCCAGCTCGGGGAGGCCCTTCATGTAGTCCTTCGCCTGGGGAGGAAGACACGGTGAAGGGCCAGCTCCGAGGTCTGGCCCGGGCCCCTCCAGCCCTGCCCAGCTCCCACTGACCTCAGCACTCTGCAGCCTCTGCACGAAGTCATCGGGAGGTGTCCCCGTCACCTTCAAGATCTCTTTCAGCTGATCCAGGTCTCAGCCGAGCTCAGGAACACCACGTGGGCTAGGGTTCAGGGCTGAACACCCCCTTCCCGGCCCGGACAGCGCCCCCAGCCACCACCAGCCCGCCTGGCCCCACAGCTGCAGGATACGGTCGTTGCCCTTGAACAGCGTCTTCCCCGTGATCATCTCGGCCATGATGCAGCCCGCAGACCAGACGTCCACTGAGACAGAAGCCCCCTCATCAGGGCTCTGTGGGCCGGGGGGAGGGACGCACGGGGGCATGGACAGAGGGGCCATCTGGCCTGCCACACCCTCCTAGCTCCATCCCAGCTCAGTAGCCTCCAGAGGAGCAGCCTCGGGCCAGGAAGGTGGGGTGTCCAGGTGGTAGCCCCATCTCCGGGCAGTCTCTCACCTGTCTGTGTGTAGTGCATCCAATTCAAAATGACCTCAGGTGCCCGGTACCACCGAGTCACCACATACCCGGTCATCTCGCTGTCTGCCTGCCTGGCCAGGCCGAAGTCCAGGATCTGTGGCCAGAATCAGGAGGGTGGGGCAAAGGGGCCCCTGGGAGCGAGTGAGCCAGCCCAGGGTCCGGGGAGCCCCCGGGGAATGCGCACACTGGGGCTCCTGCCAGCCCTCCAGGGCCTGGGGTCACAGACTCAGAGCCGAAGCCTCCCAGTGGGTGCCCACCCGGCCAGTGTGCCCCGCCCCAAAGAACCCACCTCCCCCACCCTTGGGACCAGGTACCCCAGGGGTCTCCTCCCCCTGTTCCTCCGCTCCCTTCTGACCCTCTAGGTCCTGACAGGCACCTCTGGGGACACCTTCTGGGCCCCTCTGGCTCAGGCCTGAGGCACCAGGCGCTGCCTCCTGCCCCTCACCTCAAGCAGGTGCGGGAATGGGCCCTGTGCCACCCCATTAAGTGCCTCCCCAGGGTACATCCAGCCGTTAGCTGCCTGGGCAAGGCCCCCTCCAGGTCTGAGGACCAAGAACGTGGTGGGCAGGCAGGCAGACGGGAGGGGGCCCAGCCCCACTGGACACACACCTTCAGCTCACAGTCCTCGTTCACCGCCAGGTTGCTGGGCTTCAGGTCCTGCGGGCAGAGGAAGGTGGCTGTGTGGCCTGCCAGCAGGGGCGCGGTGACAGGAGCCGGGGGAGCGGCTGGGCCTGGGAGCAGGCAGACTGGGGAGGGCAGAGGGGCCCGGGCCCCAGGGCTGTGTACAGACAGTGTGTGACCTCCCCACGGGACCCCTCATGCCCCCTGCGGGGAGAACCAGAGGCTGCTAGGAGCTGAGCCCTTTGAATGCCCACACACACAGGGGAAGCTCCTACCACCTCCGGGACTCACCCTGTGAACAACGCCAGCAGCGTGGATGTACTGTGGGAACAAAGAGAGGGTCAGCGTGTCCCCTCACTGGGACCTCACAGCCACAGGCCAGCCAGGGGACTCCCCGCCCACTGGTTCGTACTCACCTTCAGCCCTTTCAGCATCTGGTAGACGAGGAACTGGATCCGGTCCTCACTCAGTTTCTCGAGCTTCATGAGCTTGCCCAGGTCGGTGCCCATGAACGGCATGACCAGGTAGCTGTGGGGCAGGGCCGGCTCAGGCCGGGGAAGACCCCCGTCCCCACCTCCCAAGCATCCCCGCACCCCAGGGTGGGAAGGACGGTGCCCCGTGAGGGTCTGGAGACATCTGTGCTGACAGGGAGGGGAAGGAAGTGCCTATGGGATGGCGAGACATCGGGGTCCGAGGGCCAGGCTGGGTGGGTGGAGGGCGACGGAGGGCGGAGCCCTTAGCACCCAGCCTGGACAGTGCAGCCAGTGCGGGCCCTCGACCTGTGCAAGGCCAGGCAGTGGGTAGCCGGTCCCCCCGCCCTTCCCAGGCCAGGCCTCTGGCTCTTGGCCAACAGCAGTGGGAGCCCAGGAGCTGCTGCCCCAGGGGCAGGCACCCTGCCGCCCTCCCTGCCCTCCCGCCAAGGTCAGCAGCTCCAGTTACGGTCGCACCCTGAGTGCCAGGCCCAGAGCCTGGGACCTGCCAGCTCACAAGCACCAGGTCCAAGGCTCACACCTCCGGAGACAGCCCGGTGCCGAGCGTGACAAGAGTGGAGGCCCAGGCCCCACTTGGCTGTGCCAGTGCCATGGGTCCCGGCGGCACGTGGAGGGGAGGCAGACAGGGGTGTGAAGACGGGGGGGGAGGGGGGATGTGCCTCCCGACCCCCATCTCGGCTACAGGGTAATGCCTGCTTCCAGCTGGCCCTCCTGCCAACCCAGAACCCCAAACGGGCACCCAGGGGGGAGCCAACACCCACCCGCCCCGCCCAGTCAGCCCCAGCCTGGCACTCACAAGTCTGTGAAATCATCCAGGGTCTCGTCTGGAGTGAACACGTCCAGCAGCCCGATCACCTGGGGAGGAGGCCAGGGCACCAGGTGGGATGGGGGCCACCCGCCAGGCTGGCCCGGTGCTCCAGGCAGGAAAGTCCCCTGCAGCTGCCCTCGCCGTCCCCCACTGTCCGCAGCACCGGCTCTGCCCACTGGCAGCACCACCCGGCCCTGGCACACCTGCCCCAGACACTGGCTATTTTTGGCCAGTGACAGCTGGGGTCCTCTGGGGGAAGGGCGGCCCCAAAGTCTGGACCGGCTCCCAGCAGTCCAAGGAGCTCCGGTTCCTTGGCCCTTCCTCCCTCCCCATCTTCCTGTCCCCATTGTAAACCTCGGACCAGGATGGGGACGGCCTCCCAGGGGAGACCCGACACCCGGCAGGTACTTCCCAGGGCTGGGTCTCTGTGGGAGAGGCCCAGGGAGGCAGCACTGTGACCAACCCAACAGTCAGGCCCGGGCCTGCAGACCCCTGGTCGGGGGCAAGGGACAGCAGACACGGAACGTGACAGCTGGGGCCCAGGGCTCAGGGTGACAGGGACCCAGGGGGGCCCGTACATTTGAGCAGCAGAGAGCCAGGTAGGTGCGCCATGGAGGCAGGGGTGGGAGGACACCTGGTAGAGGCCACGAGAATGGTGGCAGAGGCGGAAGAGAGAGCCCTTCGAGCATTTGAGGAACACGGGAGGGAGGCCAGGTGGCCGAGGCCCAGGCCAGGGAGAGCCAAGCAGAGGCCGGAGGGAGCCGGAGCGGGCCTCGCTCGCCAGGCAAAGACTCGCCTTCGGTCCCAGGGCCGAGGGGGAAGGGCCGACACAGGCGTCGCGCCAAACGTGGGCATGGACTGCAGCGAGGTGGTGAGAGGGGCTGGAGGTGAAGGGGCGGCTCCATGAGCACTGCAGCCACTGGGGGGGGGGGGGGGGGGGGGGGGCAGAGTCACTGCAGGCAGGAGGGAACAGGGCAGGACGTCCAGACAGGGGTCTGGACGAAGGCAAGGCCTGGGGCACTGGAGGCGACTGAGCAAGAGGAGGGCAGAGTCTTGCAGGTTGGGGGCCACGTGGTCCAAGTGCCTTTGAGGGGTGGTGCGCATGGCGCCTGAGGCTGGAGGCAGGCGAGGGAGGCCGGCAGTGGGGGCACTGGGGGTCTCTGGCGACTCTCCCACCTGCCACTGGACTCAGCCTCTCCAGCCGGTTTCCTCCTGGGAAAGGGCGTCCGAGATTGGCCGAGTGTCCTCTTTTGTGTGTGGGCACCCTGGGGGCAGCAGGATGAGCAGGACGGGTGGGTGCGCGGGGGGGCCGGTGAGTGGGAAGCAGGTGGAGCCATGGGCGGGGGTCTCCCCTCATGGGGACAAGGCTCAAGCACGAGCGGGTGTGACCAGGAGGGAGTGAGGCCCAGGCCGGGCCAGTGTCCACCATGAATGGATTTCAGCTGGGAGGAGGGGACCAGTTCCCTGGGGGATTCCTTCTCCTGAGGGGAGGCTGGTGGCTCCAGCAACTCGGGAGGGGCCAGGCCAGACGTCGGGAGCAAGTTCAGCCAGGGTCTGGGTGCCCGCACCACCAGCCCTCACACTGGGCCCAGAGGAGGGTGAGGCAGGTGCGGCTGGGGTGGGGTCGGGGAGCAGAGCTCTTGGCCTCGATGGCTCTGCACCAAGAAGCAGCGGGCTCCCACGGCCGAGCAGCCAGCCACGGCCACCAGAGAGGCCCACGCTGCCGAGAGTGGCACTCTGCGGGCCAATCTGAAGACAAGGGAGGTCTTTTCCTGATGGGGACCCAGGTCTGCCACCCCCCGCTGTCCACGAAACCCCAGAGACCTGTGTGCCCTTCACGCACCAGCCCCAGACCTTCCCTCACCGGGGACCCTAGGCGCCTGGGTGGCAGGACCGGGCTGCCTGCTCCCATTTCCTGTCTAGCTCAGTGTTCCCAGGGTCCCCAGGTCCTCAGGCCTCGGGGGAGGTGGACTGGGGCAGGGTGGGTTCCAGAAAGGGGCTGGAATGGCTGGAGAAATCACCCGGGCTGGGGCTGCAGGAGATGCCCCGGAACAGGGAAGGAAGGCTAAGTGACCCCTTCCAGGAAATAGGTCCACAGAAATGTGAGGTGAGACCTGGGCTGCAGGGCCGGATGGGGCCCGGTGGGAGCGTAGTGGGCGCCACCCCCGTTCGGGATTGGCCTGGGTGGAGAGGACTAGAGCCCGGGAAGCAACCTCTCCCTCTCTCTCTCTCTTTGAAAGAGTCCGGTTCTGCCTTCCCCACTTGGAGCACCCCACCGACCTTCTGCGGATGCTGCCCCGATACGGGGGACGCCTAAGTGGCCCGGTGAGGGGCAGGTCTTCTGGGGCGGATTCTGAAGGGGACCCAGAGGGGACCGGGAGCGAGCAGGGGCGCCGGCGCGGCCGGCGCACTCACGTTCTCGTGGCGCATGTGCTTCAGGAGGCGCAGCTCGCGGTAGGCGCGCTTGGCGAACAGCGCGGACTGGAAGGGCCGGTACAGCTTCTTGATGGCCACCTTGGCGCCTGTGCGGCTGTCCACGGCCGAGCTGAGGGACGCACTGCTTAGCGGGAGGGTCGGCCACCCCGCCTGGCCACCTGCCCCCGGCCCGCCACCCCGCCGGGCCTGCGCTCACCACACTGCGCCATAGGCGCCCGAGCCCACGGGCTGCAGGTCCTGGTACACCGCACGCACCTCCCAGGCCGTCTTGGCCACCTCCTGGCGGTAAAAGCCCCTGCGGGCGGGCGGCGGAGAGCTCATGGGTCGGCGCGACTCCCCGGCCACCGCGCTGGCACTCGGCTCCCGTTTCTTCCCTCCGGCGCTCGGGAGCCGCGGACCCCGACCCCGGCCCGTGAGGCCCGCGGTCTCACCCCGGCCGGCGGACCAACCGGCCCCAGGGCGGCGCGCACGTGACGACCCGCCCGCCCTCCGGCCCCTCCGGAAACCCGAGGCGGCGGCCGCCGGGAAGGCCCGGGGCGGGAGAGGGGGACGCAGGGGGAGGGGAGCGCCGCCGGCACAGAAGCCCCAGCTGCCAGGGGACAAGGGCTTGAGACCCCGCTCGCCTCCGCGCTCAGGCTGAACTGCTCCGCCGGGATCCGGGTGACTTAGAGGGGGTCCCAGGCTCTTGCTTACTAACTATAGCCCCAGGGTGCTGGCCCGCAGGGCTCGTATCTAGCCTTGATCACTGTCCACCAGGTCCGACGGCTTCCACTTCCCCTGAACCCGGTCCTCCAACCCTGAGGTCCCTGAGCTGGGCACGGAGTTCTCACCCGCCCTGTTCAGCTCCCACACCCCAAGACACCCCCTTCCCCTGGGGCCGATGCGACCAGCCCCGGGTGGGTGGGGGCGGGGCCCGGTGTCTGTCTGGTCTGCATCCTCCTCTCCCATGGGGCAGCCGGTTGTGTCCCAAAGTTAGGCTACACCCCCAGCACCCCTCCCTGTGACTACTGACCCCAGGCCTCCCACACCCAGGAGCCAGAGGGGTGATCCCGGAGGTCCCCCTTGGTGCCTGTGCGCACCCCAGCTCCCTCTTCTCCCCTCGGGAGGCACTTGGGAGCCTGCTCCAAGCATTTGCAAGTCCATCTGCCTGTCCAGCCGACTCCCCCCACCCTTTGCCCTTCGAAACCCTGCCTGAGCCTCCCTGCTCCCTCCAGAAAGGGGCGCCTGACCCCAGCGGTGAAGGAGGGCCCTACTCCAGCTCAGTGCCCCTTATTCCTCTGCGTGGGGGCGTCATTCTTTCATGAGTCACACCCCACTTGGGACCAGGGGTTTTGAAGGGCAGAGCCCCAGCCCCTCCCGCGTCCTCCCCAGACCAGTGACCCAGGTCACTGTGGGCCCTGCCTCTGTGCGCTGCCTCCGCAAGCCTGCAGCCCCTGCCCAGCCAGAGCAGCTCTACACCTGGGGTGCGGGCAGGCGGGCGATGCTGAGCCCTCGGGGCTGGGGGGGGTCGGCAGGGGCGGCTGGGCGTCTCGGGAGCCACAACCACCCTCGCCGTGCCCTTGGCACCCTGGGCTGCTGCTGGCACGCCACTGTCCCCTCCGGGAAGCCCCCAGCCGGCCCCTCGACTTCTGCAGTGGGCCCAGGGGCCCGGCAGGGTCCCCACTGGGACCAGACCCCCAGGTGGGGTGTGTCACAGTTCTGCCAGCCCCCCACCCCCAGGACTTGGCACGGCTTGGTCTCCAGGGGCTCCCAGGACCTGAAACCTAGCAGCCTCACTGCCCCTGGAGGTTCAGCTCCCGAATGGTCTCCACCCCCAGGGCCCAGGGTGTGAGGCGGAATGTCCCTGTCCTGGAGTCACTCTGCCTGACACTCTCTGGGGACCAGGCCCTCCCCCACCTGCCCTGCGGCAGCTCTGCCTGAAGTGGTCTCTGCCCCCTTAATCGGGAAGGAAAGCTGTTCTCTCGCCCTCTCCAGCCCCAGGCGCGCCCACAAAGCCCTCAACTCCCCCACCACACACGGCCTCCCTGACGCCTGAGGAAGGGGCAGGTCTGGGTCTGGCCAGATGCAGGGTGATCTGTGGGACGCTGTCACACCCTGCCCGATCCCCCAGGGCCCCTTGGCCTGGGGGGAGTAGGGAGGGGGCTGAAAGATGGCTGCTCGTCCGACTGGGGCCCAAGGGACCTGGCCGGTGCAGGCATCTGGTGCGGCCGGGCCCGCTGGGGGTGTGACGCACGGAGACCCAGCGCCCTGCAGGCAGCGGGACGGCAGGGCAGCACCCGGAGCCTGGGACACGAGCTGAGCAAGAGGAAACCTCCTTTACTGATGAGACTCTGGTGCAGGCACTTGACAGTCTGACCACCCTGGGTCCTGCGAGGTCGGAGGTCACCGCCCAAGGCCACCACTGGACAGAGAAGACCCACACCTCCAACACCTCTGGAGCACGGGCCTGTCCCAGAGGTCATGGGTCAGCTTCATCCCAGAAGGAGGGCGGACCAGGGCCCAGCCCAGAGCACAGCGCCCCAGCTCTCAGCTGCAGGGCCAGAGAGTGGGCAGAGACTTCTTCATCAGCTCCCGGCCCAGGTCCAGGGCCCAAGTCCAAGTCCGCCTCAGTGGGTGCCAGTCCCCCACGCCTCCCCCAACCCCCCATGCCCGCCAGCTCCCCGGCTGGCTGGCTCCAGGCCCTGGTGCTCCGGACCCCAAGGACAATGCCCTGGCTTTGGTTCCCATGGTTGCTCCTTGCCCACCTGAGCCCCTCATGTGGGGCACAGCACCCGCCCATGACATCAGACACTGGGGGGAGGGAGGCAGGTAGCTAACCCCAACTTGGGCCTCCTGCTGGCCACAGCCGCTGGCCCTTGGGCACCTTCACCTGCCTTGACAACTAAATGCCAGGAACACACAAGCCGTACAACTCAGGGGAGCATGCGGCTCCAGGAGGAGTCCCATTGGACACTTCGTGGCTGTCGCCACCCTGCCACCCCCCAGGGAAGACCCTGTCCAGCTCTCAGGGCTTTGGGTCCCAGCATTTCTCAGGGTGGCCCCTCCAATTCTAGGCTGAGCAGCCTGGACCACGGACACTCCACCCTTTGAGTCTCCAGGGGGCCCTGGTCCCAGTGCACCACCCCCCGGAGACAGCCCCCTGGGACTGAGGTCTGGAGACAGACACACTGCCCAGGGGACCCCTAAGCATCCGGGTCCTCTACAGCAAGGTCCCAGGGAAGGCCCTGGTTTTGGGGAGGTGGGAGAAGGGCCAAGGAAGTCCAGGACACCCTGTCCATACTCCTCCGCCCACGGTGTGCACAAGGGCACACACTCATGCGTTCATATGTGTGCGCAGACCCCAAGAGGGAGCAGCATGCAGACCAGGGGTCCCAGGACAGGGGTCATGTGGTGGGGAGCGATCCCCGGCAGCTGAGGCACACGGGGTCGAGCAGGCCCCGGCCCCTCCGTGAGCTCCGGCGTGGCTCACTGCTCCATGTCCCGGCTGCCAGGCAGCTGTGGTGGCTCCAGGGGCTTGAAGCTGAGGACTTCCTGGTAGGTGAGTTCTGGGGGGCGAGCGGAAAGGTGAGCCCGTGCTGCCCCCGTCCAGCACTGCCCACCACCTTCTGAGGCTGCCCCCACCAACCCCATCTCCACCTGCCGCACCCTGGAGTGGGGGGCACGCTGCCCTCCTCCCAGACCACCCCGAGGATGAGCCAGGGCACTTCGTGCAGGACACGGGGGCGCCCGGCCTCCCAGGGAAGGCAGCCCTCAGGCCCCGGGGCTCCACCACCCCCACCTCGGGCCGCCCTCCCCCGGCCCACCCTTCCACTCCTCCAGAGTGCGCTCCTTCGCCTCCACGCTTTCGTCATAGGGCTCCGCCTCGGGCTCGTCATCCGGGTCATGGTACTGGCTGAAGTAGGCGTGGGCCAGGGCCTCGGCCGCACTGACCCTCTGGTCACTGTCCAGCACCAGCATCCTTCCCAAGAGGTCCACGGCTGCACAGGGGCCCAGAGAACAGGGGTCTGGCAGTTGGCTCCGAGTCCAGGGCCAGGCGTGGAGGGAGCTCAGCCCTGACCCAGGGCCTGTCCTCACCCAGGGGGTTGGCTCCGTGGAAGATGCTCCTGAGGTCCTTCTGGGGCATGGGGGGCAGCGACTGGATGTACGTCCGGGCCTGTGGGCACGGGGGGCCTTCAGGGGCTGCTCCCCCCTCCCTCCCCTGGCCCAGTGCCAGGCAGGAGCCCCCCCACTCGATCACCCCGCCTGGCCAGGGCTGCCCCTCCAGGGCTCTGCCGTGCGTGCTGGGGTTTCGCCCTCACTGTCCCTCAGGCCCGGAAGGTCTTCCCCGTTCACCCCCGAAGGGTCCAGTGCAGCCCATTCCGTGGTGGCCCGTGCCCCCCACAAGGTGCCGGTCCCAACCACACGGCCCTTCCTCCAGAGCTCGGGGGCGGGGGCAGCTTGGTCACCAGAGGAAGCCGGTGACTCACATGTTCCGACGATATCTTGGCCAGAACCTCAGGGCTGGGTGTGCCCACCACCTCCATGATGCGCTTCAGCTGGTCGATGTCTGCCAGGCTCAGGAAATGCCCGCTGCCCAAGCGTGAACCCTTCTCGGGCCCCCAGACCCCAGGCCTCGGGGCACTGCCCAGAACCCACTCTCGGGAAGAAAGGGGTCCTGGCCCCGCTTCACCCCGGGCCAAGGATACAGTCGCTTCCCGGGAAGAGGGCCTTTCCTTGGAGGAGCTCGGCCATGATGCAGCCCACAGACCAGATGTCCACTGCTGGGGGCGAAGCTCCGTCAGTCTGCCCCTCCGAGTCCCTTCGCAGGGACCTGGGGGGCTGCGTGGGCTCCGCCAGCCCAGCGGGCCCAGTCGTACCTAGCTGCCCTCCCCCTCCAGGTAAAACCCTGGGCAGGGGGAGGGGTTAGCCCAAGACCACCATGCTCTGCCCTCTGAAGGTCTGTTTCTAAATGCTGGCCCAAGGCTGGGGGTCCCACAAGAGTGGAACCCCCATCCCTGCCTTTGCTCCCCCGGCTCCCGGCCCCAGATGAGCTCTGCCCGCGGCTCGGGGCGGCGTCACCTGTCTGGTTGTAATGCATCCAGTTGAGCGTGATCTCAGGGGCGCGGTACCAGCGTGTGGCCACGTAGCCCGTCATCTCCTCCTCCGCCTGGCGGGCCAGCCCGAAGTCCAGGATCTGGAGCCAGCACCCGGGGGTGGGGGGCGGGGGGTGAGCGGTCCCAGGAGCACCTCCTCCGTTCTCTGCGCCCCCACCCCCAGCACTCACCCTGAGCTCGCAGTCCTCGTTCACAGCCACATTGCTGGGCTTTAGGTCCTGTAGGGTCGGGGTCAGGGTCAGGGTCAGGGTCCGGATGGCCAGGGTGGGAGCACAGGAGGAGCACAGGCAGCCCAGTGGAGCTCCACCCTCACCCCTGCACCTACCCGGTGGACGATCCCAGCCGAGTGGATGTACTGCAGGGGGCAGATGGAGGTCAGGTTCCCGCCCCATCTGCCCTGTGGCCCCCACCAGCCCACTTGCCGGCCCCCACCTTCAGCCCACGCAGCAGCTGGTACACAAGGAACTGGACATGCTCGTCACTCAGCGTCTGGCACTTCACGATGTTGTTCAGATCCGCGCCCATCAGGGTGGTCACCAGGTACCTGGGTAGGGGCAGCGTCAGGCCCCAGCCCTGCGGCCCCCTCCACGCCCCTCGCCTGGGGCCACTTACACTTCACTGAAGTCCTCTATGGAGGTGGCCGGGGTGAAGACATCCAGCAGCCCGATGACCTGGTGGGAGGGGTCAGGATGGCCGTCCAGCCCAGGCCCACCCCTTGCGGGCCCCCCCCCCTTCCCGCAGGGAGTCCCAGCTCACGTTCTCGTGCTTCAGGTGCTTGAGCAGCCGCAGCTCCCGGTAGGTCCTCCTCGCGTGGACCAGCGACTGGAAGGGGCGCGACAGCTTCTTCACCGCCACCTTCTGGCGAAGCCGCGTGTCGTAGGCCGAGCTGCAAGGGGGCAGGTGAGGCAGTGGGGAGAGGTGCACGCGCCCTAGCGCGTCTGCACCAGTGCTCCACTGCCCCTCCTCCGTGGGGGTGGGCCCTTTCTGCTCGCCCACCTCTCTGCTCCCACGGACCCCAGGAGCTGGGCCGCCATCCAGGGGCTGCTCAGAGCCCCCAGGGATGAAACCATGACCGGCACTTCCTCTGAGTCTCCTCTGGTCCTGCTCTTTCCTCAAGAAGCAGACCACCCTCCAGCCCACCCCTTCACCCAGACCCTCCCAACACTCTGGGCCAGCCCGGCCCGCCCGGGAGCTCCCTGGCAGGACCCGGATGTTTTGTCCTTCCCCCCACGGACTCTCGCCCTGGACCCAGAGGGAAGCTGGGGAGTCTCCACTGGCCAGGGTGGAAATGACGCACCAGGGAAACAGCAGGGATGTTCCCACAGCACTCGGTCCCCCACCCCCATGGGCCATGGGTCCAGGAGGCTCCTCCAAAGCCTCCAGGTACTCAAAACATGGAGGAAAAGCTGGCCTCGCTGCTTCTAGCAGTGAGAAACCAGGCAACAGGAAACCTCTAGCAGGGGTGGTGCCTGCACCCACACCCCTCCCCCTGCCCGTCCCCAATGGGCCAGGTCCCCGCCCTCCACCCCCACGGCCACCTCCTCACAAGGGACTCAGCAGTCACTGGCACCATCTCAAAAGCAACCAGCCCAGTTTCCTCCTCCCTGCTACCGCCCCCAGTTCCACTGCACTCCCTGGCTCTGGGGTCTTGTCCCCCCAAGAGTGAGCTGCATCCACACAGTGCTGGGAGCCGCTCCTGCAAGACCAGGGATGCTACTGGGCCCAGCTGGCAGTGGAGGAAAGTCAGGCAGGTGCCTGAGGCATCTGTCCCCTTCCCCTCATCTATCACCTGCTGGGGAAGGTCCAAGCCACTCCTGGGGGCGCCCCTCGGGTGAGGCAGCTGATCCCTTTCCCTGACTGTGTCTGTGAAACCCACTGACAGCTCCATCGGGCTAATGTGGAAGCTGGGAAGGACCCAGGGGCCAGGGCTCGCCCTAGCTGAGTACAGTGGAGAGGGACCTGGGCTGTCCTCGGGAAGCTCACACTCCCGGGGAACTCCGCCAGGCCCTGATGCAGCTGCAGCAGGTGACGACGGGTCAGGCCTCCCAGAGCCGCTCGCCCGTGGGCCCTGGCCCTCCCCTGGCCCTTGGCGTCAGAGGTGAAGACAGAGGCCTGAGGCTGCTGGAGTGCCCGAAGGGGCCTGCCTGAGGCTCCCCGACCTGAGGCTCCCCGACTGCAGGATCAGGTGTGATCAAAGCCGCTGGGACCTCACAACCCTGCTCCAGGCTCCAGCTCCAGGTCTCAGGCAGGGCTCAGGGAAGTCCCATTCTTAACCCTCTGCCACAGCCTGGGGCAGTGGCGTTTCCCTGAGGGCATCGGAGTCCCCACCCCCAGGACCCCTGCAGTGGACAGTGGCCACCTGTCACTGGCCTTGGTGAGGAACCCACTGGGTGCCGTGGGAGGGGGACCTCTCTGAACACCCACAACTACTGTCGGCCTCGGGTCAGCATTCCGAGGGACAGCAGGACTTCCAGCAGCCCCCTCACCGTGGGCCCCTCTGGCTTCTGCGCCAGCCAGGGAAACAGGCCGCAGCCAAAGGCAGGGCAGAGACCCTCCTTCCCGCCTCCAGACTCTGTCCTCCATCGGAGCCCCAGGGCCTGACTGCAGGGCTGTGGTCAGAGCTCTCACGTTTGGAGCAAAAATGGGGTGGGGTGCAGAACCCCCAGAGGACTGTAGGGGTCACGGTAGGCGTGTTTTCTTAGTCCGAAACCCCATCTAAGGTCCCAGGCAGAACGGGAGAGGCCTGAGGCCATCCTAGGGGGAGGAGTCTCGCCCCAGTCTAGGCTTTTCTTCCTCAAACGAAAGTAGACCCACCCGACCTGGGAGCGTCTGCCAGAGCCCGGGGCTGCCTGACGATCGACCAGGGGCACTTCAGGGGCCCACTCAGACCTTCTGGCCCTGGAGACCCGCCCTGTCCCCGGCTGTGACGCCGCAGGATTAGGGCCTGGTGGGGGACACTCCGGAAAGACCGGGCGGGAGGACGACCGGGCGCGGCGTCTGGTAGGCAAGTTTCCTTCACGCTCCTCACCCCCCATTCATTCTACCGACCTGCCGGCCGCGCAGAGCCCGGGGTTCCCGGCCCCCGCCCCGCCCCGCCCCGCCCCTACCAGACCGAGCCGTAGGCGCCCGAGCCCACCGGGCGCAGCCCCCGCAGTCGTTGCGGCACCTCCCACACTGTCTTGTTGAGCTCCTGCCGGTAGAAGCCGGCGCGCGGGCCGGACATGTCCGCCGCGCCCCCCGCGGCGGCGGAGCGCGAGCCGGGCGCACGGAGGGCGGTGCACAGGGCGGGGCTGGCGAGGGGTTCCCGGAGACAAGGCGGCTTCCTGCCCCTCGGAGGCGCTGCCGAGCGGAAACCAGCCCTCCTCTCCCGCCCCGGGGCGGTCCCGGGAGCACTGGCCGCGCGAGGGTGGGGGAGGCGGGGGCGGCCGGGGCCCCACGCACCTCCCCAAATGTCCGTCCACCGCCGGTCCCCCGGGGCGCCGCCGATCCCGGCCGCCGCCTCCACCTCTCCGCCCCATTTTCGCCCGGCACCCCGCCCCTATAGCGGCTCCCACGAAATCAAGATGCCAGGGCGCACCATCGCCAACATGGAAAACGATACCTAATGCAACTAGGCAGCGGCTCGGGAGGGCCCCCTGCGGTGGGCAGATGGCGCCACGGGTCCCGGGCCGCCGTTCGGGCCTTGGTGGGGCGCGGCCTCTCGCCGCCCCTCCCCGCTCTGATGGCGGCCCGCCGGCGTCTCCCGGGGCAACGGTGACCGCCCGGCCAGGCCCAGAGACCTGCCCTGTCAGGACCAGGGACAGCGGCGGCGCCAGGGGGCCTTTGGGGTGTTGTGTCCACAAGAAACTTTCCCCAGATGGATCTTTCTCCGCGCCTGGCACCCTTCCTCCTCCTGCAACTGCCCTCCTCAGCTGTTACCTCCTCCAGGAAGCCCACCCGGACGTTCCCGGGTGCCCAGGAGCCGCTAGTCAGCACCCGCCCTCCCCAGGGGCTGCGAGCTCCTCCTGCCCCGCGCTCTGGGCTCCCGCGGGGACGTCCCGCCGCGCAGTGGGGAGAGACGCCTCCTGACCCCCGCCCTGGGCCGGCGGGGAGATCGAAACAAACTGAAGCCCGACCACTCAGGGCTGGCCTGCCCACCCTGCCCATCTGAACTGGCCCCACGATTTATGGAAATCACCTGATTTGTAAATATCGATGAACGAATGGGAATAATATATGTCAAAACGGTACCGGGCAAATGGGTACATCGGACAGAGAATCCGGGCCCCGGAGCAGCGGGGACCCTGGGACCCCGGGACCCCGGGACCCCGAGTCCCAGCCGCGAAGACCACTCTCGCGGGACCTTGGCCCAGTCTCGGAGCTCGGCCGCCACCACCGCCCCGGCTCCTGTTCGCCCTCTGGGAGCAGGGTCCCTGCCCCTCCGCCCGCTCTCGCCCTTCTCTGGCGGCTAAGGTTTTGTGCGGAGTTAATGAGGCTTCAGCTAAAGGCGGGGGAGGGGCGGGAGCCGGGCCCAGGCTGTGGGAACCGGGCCTCGCGGCCGCCGGGAGACCAGCCTTTGTCTGCACCCCAGGAGAGCTGGCGCGCGTTCCCGTGGCGACCGGCACAGCCCCTGCGCGGGTGTGGGGCACTCCCGCGCTTTCCCCGGGGTTGGGGTCTGCCCGACCAAGGGAACCCCCTGCGGGGCTCCCCCAGAATCCAGGCGGTGAGTGGTCAGAGGTGACTAGAGTCGGGGGCCTCCCTGTGGGGCTCAGGCGTCCCCCGAAGCAGAGCTCCTCCTCTCGGCGCAAAGCTGCCCTGGACACACCCAGCCGGGCCTGTGGGCTGGCCTGGGGCAGACAGGTGCCCCCCCCACAACCTGCCATCGGGGGGAGGGCCGGGTTCTAACTGCATGGGAGTGACCACAGAGAGTTTTCCAGGGGTTGGCGGCAGGGAGAAGCCCCCTGGAGCGGTGACGATGGACAGTCCTGCCTTTCAGGACAGAGCTTGACTTAAAGAACTGTAAGGAGGGGTGGCCACGCTGGGAGTTGCGGCAGACTGGGGGTGGCCATGGCCAGATTTTGGAGTTTCCTTTTCTGGGCGCACTGCTGGACATTTTCAGTGACATGCGGGCCACCAGGTGAAGGTGGCTTTGTCTAGGTGAGAGGACAGAGCTCAGACTGGTGGGCCATGTGGGGCGGGGCCGGGCAGCAGCCAGGTGTGGGGGGAGCACAGGTGGAGGATGGGGGGCTTTGAGAAGAGCCTTCTCCCCAGGCCTGAGCCCTGGTCTGCCCCACCCTCTGCTGAGACGCAGTGTCAACCCTGAAGGTCGAGAGCGCAGCCCTTCACTCCATGTCTGCTGTCCCCCTCCACCGGTCCAGGTCACTCCCTTCCCAGCCTCTTGCCAGTCTGGCTGTCCTTTTCCCAAGGCACAGCTGAACTCCCTGTAAAAGTTCAGATCCGGCTGAGTCTGGGGAGGAGGGACTCACACTCTTCATAAGCAGCAGGGTGTGCCTGCCATGCAGACGGAGTGGTCCAGGGTGTGCTGGCCGTCCCACCAAGGCCAGAGTCCTGACCACTCGGAGCTGGCATGCCCACCTGCGCATCTGAACTGGCCCGTGGAAGGACCAGCTCCTGGATCCCATCACGCACCTTCCTCCAAGGGGGGAGCCTACCCGCTCCCCTTGGGGGGACCTGCAGCCCTTCCCGCATCTCCAAGCTTCAGAGTAGAGGACATGTCTCAGGGAGGAGAGGCCAGAAGTGGCCTGTTGGGGTCCAGTCTGAAGCCAGGCCTCTGTCCCCCCTTCCAGCTCAGAACTCCCAGACAGCCCCCTGCTCTGGCTTCCTGCCTTGCTGCGTGTCTGCAGAGGGAGGACCCAGTGTGGACCTCAGCACTGCCGTTGCAGGGTCCCTGGGGGGACTTGTCTGCTGTTTGCCCAGTGCCCTTCCTTGTGGGGGACACAACCCTTGTTCCAAGTGGCTTGACTGTGGCTGGGCAGCCCGGCTCCTGACCCAGGCCCCCCCCAGGGACACTCTCCAGCCACTGGAATTTGCCCCGGGCAGAGTAGTCCCTGCCTGGGGCTGCTTGCCCCAGGATAAACCAGGAGGTGTCGAGAAGTTCTAACTAGTGAGCACCTGGGTCCACCCATCACTGAAGCTGGACCACCTCCTGTTCCAGAGCCATCACCTCCCCTGTCTGCTTCATTAGTATTCTTTTTAATCCTCACTGGTGTTCATTGAATTTTTAGAGAGAAACGTCAATCAATTTCTCCCAAAATTGCCCTGACCAGGGATTGAACTCACAACCTAAGTACGTGCTCTGACCATGGACTGAACCTGCGACCCTGTGGCATTTGGGACGACGCTCTGACCGAGTCACTGGCCACTGGGAGATTGCTGGTTTGACTCCCAGTCAGGGCACATGCCTGGGTTGTGGGCCAGGTCGCCAGTTTGGGGCACAAGAGAGGCAACATCTGATCCGTGTTTCTCTCTCTCCCTCCCTTCTTCTGTCTCTAAAAAGTAAATTAAATCTTTAAAACAACCCCAATACACACTGGTGGTATGTGTGAGCATGCACACGCATGCCTGGTGGCCACAGGGTGACACATTCCACACCTCCTGCCACACAGGGACCCAGGGGTTAGGAGCAGTGCTCCTTCCCCTCACCAGACCCCCAGACAAGTCCCTGCCTCCAGCACCAACGAGGTGCCACCTGTTCTCAGGTCCAGAGCCCTTGACCCCAACTGAGGTCCTGAGTCACCCTGGGACAGTTCATGGGACAGAGAAGCCCACTCCAGTGGCCCCACAACCTCAGGCAGGGGGACGCAGGGCCCGGTGGGTTCTGCATGCAGCAGGGGCTTTACTGAATGTGCACTGGGCGGAGCGCGCCTGTGAGGCGCCCCCACCTCAGGGAGGAGGAAACAGCTTCCCAGGCTCAGGGGGTTGTATCCGGAGACGCTGCCAACATGGTCTGGCCCTTCACACCCGCCCCTCACACCCAGGGCTGGGGGGCTCAGCCCGAGGAGGAGGACGGGAATGTTGTGCCGCCAGGGCGCACGTGAGCCAGTCCAGTCCCCTCACCATCCCACCGCCTTGCCCCCTCTGTCCCCAGAACCCATTCCAGGACCACTTCCAGGCCTGACCTGCCCCAGCCCCTCTCCATGCCTGAGGCCGCCCTCCCAGCCCTCGACCACCCTCCGGGGTGGACCCCACTCAGCTCGTGGCTGTGGGAACAGTGGCCTCTGCGTGTGCACACCCCCCACGGAGGGCCTGGCCCAGAGGAACCAGTGGGAGAGGGGGGTGAAGCCCACCAGCCCACCAGAGGGTGAGATATCGGGTCTGATGGACAAACAGCATTGGGCCGTGAGCAGGAAGAACCCAGCCAACCAGCAGAATGAAAAACACAGCTGTATTTGATTTACAATTAACAAGATTTACAAAAAGGGTGGGGGTGACCTAGCTGAGCTGCCAGCCCCCCAGACAGGGCAGAGCCTCCAGGACGGCCTGTCTGACAGGCTGAGGCCAGGCCCCCAAGTCTGCTGGGTCCCCTCTGGCCACCTGGGCCCCGACGTCTGACATCCAGCGTGACCTTTGAGGTGAGGCCTGCGGCGCAGAGTCCGCCCGGGGCGCCGTGGCCCCGCAGAGCGGGCCGGGTGAGGTCAGAAAGGCATCGTACCGCTTTTCCCCTCCCGTCCGGGCGGGTGGGCAGTCTGGGCTCAAGGGCCTGAGGGCTGCAGGCACTCAGACCCCCCAAATAGGCCAAACCCACGTCTGAGGTGGCTGCTGGTGCTCGGGAAGGGGGGCTGAGGCCCGACTGCCCCTAGCAACACAGGTGGCGCCGGGGGCTAAAGGCACATTTGCGAAGAGCTCAGGGGACTCCACTCGGAGACAGCGCCCGGTGCTGGTTCTTCAGGAGGAGCTGGTGCTGGAGGGCGCCGGGCACTGCTGCTCAGGGGAAGGAAAGACGCCATGTGCCTGCTGACATGGAGGTGGGGTCCCCTCTGCACCCACGTACCCGCATCCACACGCCCTGCGGGGGCTCCTCCTCTGCCAGCGAGAGAGAAGGGCGGAGCCCACGACCCAGGTCTCGTCCCCCAGGGCCACCCCATGCCGGCCTCAAGCATCACACACCTGTGCCCCGACCGAGACTGTGTGGCAGAGCCCGGAGGTCAGAGGTCTGTGACCTTGTTCTCGAGGGCGGCTGCGATCTGCTGCAGGCGGAAGGCCAGCTGCATCTTCTGGGCAGCAGGGTCCTCCTCCAGGGCGGTGATGATCTGAGGGTGGCTGGTGTCAGCTGCCAGGTGGGAAGGGGGCTGCCCGGCCCCGCCCCCCGGGGCGATGGGACCGCCTACCTCGTCGTAGTACTTCTGTGTGTACTGGTACAGCTGGTGCAGGGCCACGAGGGTGTTCAGGGAGTCCGTGTGCGCCTGCGGAGGGGGCAGCGTGACCCAGGGCAAGGGGAGGGCAGGCAGCTGTCCCCCAGCAGAGCAAGCAGTGGGCCACGACAGGAGGCGCAGGCAGATACGGGGCCGCAGCCTTGAACCGATATGGTGCCCCATCCATGCCGCTGCATGGCACACGTGGCTGGAGCTGACCCCCCACTAAGCACATGCGTGGCCACATACAGGCATCGGCCCCACTGGCCTCTCTGCTGAGGGCACGATACCCCTCGCCCTGCAACGCAGTGCTGCTGCCCGAGGGAGGGCCCCTCACCCGGGAAATCTCTGCCAAGTGCGTGTTCATGTCCTGGTCACTGACTTGCACCATCTGTCTGATGCCCTTGTAGTAGCTGTGGGAAAGGGCGGGTGCAATGGGTCCCAGAGTCGAGACCCAAAGCTGCCCAACAGGGTGCTCCACCCGGGGCCCTGCCGGGTGAGGGTGGGGTGGGGTCACTCACTCCTCCACCATCTTCTTGTAGGTGGAGATCTCCTTGGCGTAGAGCAGCTTGTTGCTGGGTGAGTCCTGCGGAGTCAGAGCCAAGTGATGCCCAGGCCAGCGTGGGCTGGCGGGTGTCCCTGCCCACGGACCCTGACAGAGCAGGGCTCCGGGATTAGGAAAAGGAGGGCAGGCCCCCGCCCAGCTGGACCTGACCGGATTCCCACACTGCCATCTGTTTTCATTTGCAGCAAAACTCAATTTCTCTGCTGGTGTAAGAGTAGGGTCCCCACAGAGGGAGAAAAGGACAGGGGCCCCTGGCCGCCACAGAGGCCCTCCCAGGCTCTGTCCCCCTCACCCCGGTTACCCCGCACCTGCCTTCTGAGCCCCAGATCCACACACGCAAATCCGCCCCCAGATGAAATTCCTGGCTCGTCCCGGCACAGCCACGCTCGCCCCTGGGCTCGCCCCATGCGGGTCCCCCTGCCCCTGCCGGGCCGCCGCGGGGCCACTCACGCGGCTCAGCTTGTGCTCCGTGCGCGTGCAGGCGTCCATGAAGGTCTGTGCGATGACGGACAGGGAGGCGTCCACCACCTCGTGGACGTGCACGTCAAAGATGAAGTGGGGGTTCTTGAGGATGTTCACCCAGAACCGGAGTGGTAAACTGAGGCAGAGAGACAGCGGGTGAGGGGCCCCTGGGACCACGTGGCGGGGGGGGGGGGCGGGGGGCGGGACAGAGGGGCTCCCACCTGTTGGTCTTCCAGATGTGGATGGTGTCCTCGTCCTTGATGTCATGCTTCTCCGCCTGCTCGTCCAGGAAGTCGAAGAAGTACTTCACGGCCGGCGGCACGGCAAGGCCGGGAGCCAGCACGCTGTGGAAGAAGTTGTCCACGAACTGCTGCAGTGTGCCCTGTGGGGGGAGGGAGGGGGCTCAGTGCTCTGCCCCCGCCCAGCGCGGGGAGGGGGCTCGGCGCTCCGCCCGCCCGCTGTCTGCCCGCCCTCTGCGCACCTTGACCGAGAGCAGGCGGGTCAGGTAGATCTCCGTGATGGCCTTGGTGCGCTCCTTCTCCTTCATGCTGCCGCGCTTGGACTTGCCCTCCTCCACCTCCTCCGTGGGCCGCACCAGGTGCCACACGCGGTTCTCGTCCTCCAGGAGGGCATGGCCTGCGGGAGGGCACACACCGAGGGTCTGCACTGGAGCGTCGGCCCCCCGACAGCAGGCCGAGGTGGACACTAGTCCGTGCTGAGGGGCCAGACGCAACAGGCAAGAGGAAGGGACTCACGCTCCCCAGGCAGGTCCTGCTGGCTGTCCTCAGGTTGCTGGGAGACCCCCACCTTGGACAGGATGAGTGTGGCTCCGTCCCGGACCTGGGGAACACGGCCAGGCTGTGAGGGCCTCGCCCCGCGGCCCTCAGCCCACGGGGAGCCCGGCCCGCAGCCGCCGCACTCACGTTGTAGTGCATGAGGGTGTTGACGCGCCTCCACCGGCCCTCCCGCTGGGACGTCAGGTCCAGGTCTGACAGGATCTGGGCGGTGGACCCGGGGCGCCATTCTGCGGGGCGACACAGCCCAGCTCCTGGGACCCAGCCAGAGGGCCTGGCAGGGCTCCCCGCGCTGCCCCCCACCCCACCCGCCCAACCAGCGCAAGGAGTGGGCACGCAGGCCTGGTGCTCACCAAGGACCACACTGTCCGCCTTGGGCCAGCGGGAGCAGGGCTGCGTGCGGTACACCTGGTCGATGATCTTCTCCTTGACCTGGGAGATGGTGTCGCAGTTGAGGACCTTGACAGGGACGGCGTCTGCCCCTTCATCTTGGACGATCACGTTCACCGTCTGCAAGGGGATTTGGGGTGAAGGACCAGAAGGCGGGCCTGGTGCTCCCACACGCACCCTGGCCGGCTGGGCCTCGTCTCGCCTCCCCTCCAGGCCCTGGCCCAGCGGGTCAGGGCGGAGGCACAGAGGCCACGCCCTCTCAGCGCACAGCACATGCCAGCAGACACCCTAGGCGAGCCTGGCCCTACCCACGTGGGCAGCAGGTCGGGCCGCCCACGTGGGGCCTCCCGCCAGCACTGAACCAGGCAGCAGGACTCACCAGGGGCGCATACTCCACGTCGTCCCCCAGCAGGCCTGTGTCGTTGAGGGTGTACTTGGCCTTTTTCTGCACGGCGTCCACAGGGCCCTTCTCCACCTGGTGCTTGATGGCCTTGAAGAGCTTGTACAGAGGCTCACCGGCGCTGTCCTGGAGCAACATGGGCTGCTCAGCCTCTGGTGGGGGGCTGACCATGCCCCCAGAGGTGCTTCCGGGCCACTGGCTTTGGGGAACACCCCTGCCCAGCCCCGTGGAGCCCACCTTGAGGTACTGGTACAGGCAAATAGACATCCAGTTGGACAGCATCCTCTCCACCACTGTCTCAGACCTGGAGGTGCAGACAGGCCTGGCACTGAGGGACCCCACAGTGCCCCTTGGCCCAGCTGGCTCTTCGAGCACCCAGACCAGCCTCCCCGGCCAGGCACCCAACAGGATGCCCATGTCCAGTGTCCAGTGACCAAGTGCCCAGCCTGCCTGTGTCGGGCCCATCGAGGGCCCTACAGAGGGCTGATGCTGAGGGGGAGCAGTCAGTGACCAGCAGGGACGCCACCCCTGCTGTCGCTCCTCCCCACTCAGGGCGCCGCAGCCCCTGCCAACGCACCAACGCGCCCGGCCCCCACGCACCTGCGCAGCATCAGCTTGGGGTTCTTGGCAACCACGTACTGCTCCATGAGCTCCAGGAAGAGTGTGCGCATGATGTCGGTGTAGTACTCCAGCTTCCCATGCAGAGCCACCGTCAGCAGCGAGGCAAAGTACACCTTGGCGCGGGCCGAGAACTCCCGCTGGTTCTCCAGGGTGTGGATGAACTGCAGGGGCGGCCGGTCAGAGCCCCCGTTTCCCAGCCCACCCAGCCTCCTGGCCCTGGCCACTCACCCCGCCCACTCACATTGATGAGGAAGGACTTGCTGTTGAGCAGGTTGGAAAACTGATAGAGGGCCTGCTCCACCACGGGCCGCCGGGACTCGGGGATGTCCAGCTTGCCCGTGATCATCACGTCCTTGTCGCCGTCCTTGGAGGGCAGGAAGAAGACGCGGTCGGTGTACGTCTTGTAGTCCAGCACGGGGATGCCTGCCTCGTGCACGTCGCTCGTCTGGTCCTCCATCTCAATCATCAGGTCTGGAGGGACAGCGCCGCTGAGGCCTCACCCTCTACTGCCGCTTCCCAGGCCCCCGCTCAGGCGCCCCGCTCCCCGCGAGCCCCGCGGCCGCACCCGTGAACTCCTTCTTGCAGCGGTCACGCACGCTCTCCTCCAGGCCCTCTAGCTGGGACTTGATCTTCTCATACTCGCGCTCTGCCTGCTGGCTCTTCCTCCTGCGCACAGGGAGGCTCCTGGGACCCGGCCTGCGCCCTCCCAAGGCCGGGCTGGGGGCGTGGCCAGAGAGCAGAGTAGGAGCAGGAGGGGCGGGGCCCGTCTGGGGGCGTGGCCAGAGCAGAGTAGGAGCGAGAGGGGCGGGGCCGAGGCTGCGGGGGCGGGGCCAAGGCTGTGGGACTGGCTCACCAATAGCAGTAGACAAAGAGGGCGACGAGGACTCCCATGGGCAGTATGACCAGCGGCAGGATGACACCGAGAGACACTTCACTCGCACGGCTGTCATACTCCACACGACCCAGGACCCACTCCCGGGAGCCAAACTTCACCTGCGCGGAGGGGAGAGCTCAGCGCGGGGTGGCTAAGGCGGGTGCGCCCGGAGCGAGGAGGCAGAGCCCGGCGCTCCCCCGCAGGCCTGGTCGGCTCCCCCACGCACGATGAACTCCGGCAGGTTGAGCGTGGTGTCTCGCTTCTGCCGCCGCTTGGGAGGAGGTTGCACCTCCGGCGGCTCGCAGTACAGGTCGGTCTCCGTCAGAGTCTTCATGATGCAGCGCTCGGCACCCACGAAGGCCTCGGCCTCATGGAGCGTCATGGCCTTGTTCAGGTTGGTGCCCTGTGGTGGCAGGATGGGGTCAGCACGACCAGGAAGGGTGCAGGTGCACCTGGACGAGCTTGGTCCAGACCCTGAACCCGGGACTGCAGCCGGCTCTCACCTGGGCGTGGATGAGTTTGTTGACCTGCTTCTTGACGCCCCCTGTGAAGTTCTTGAAGGTGGGATCGGCCACGTACTCAAAGGCCCCAGCCTCGGTCCGCAGCAGGATGCGGTGCCCGTCCATCTGAATGAGCACTGTGAGGTTGTAGGCCTCCGGCTCCTCAGGGACAGCCGGGGACAAGAACACAACCCAGGAATCGTTGTAGAATCTGTACTGCGTGCCCACCACCTGCAGGTGGAGGTCAGGCTGTCAGGCCACTGGACCCCAGCAACCAGCTGTGGCACCTAGCCCACCGTGGGCAGCAGCACTGACCGTAGTGGGTTCCAGGGGTCTGGCCTCCCGCTGGTGCCGCCAGGGCTGCAGGGGCTCGGCTAGGACTACCATGGAGAACTTCTGGATCAGGCTGAAGCCCTGCCCAGTCACGTTGATGCTGCGGCCACCACTGTGGGGGGGGGGGCACGAGTGCCTGAGTGAGCACAGCTGGTGCAGAGGGACCCAGCCGGCTCCAGAGCAGGCTCCCTGTGGGGTCAGCCCCCCAGCCCCACGCGGGCCACATGGTGAGCTCAGGAGGGTGGGATCGGGGTCCCCAACCCAACTGCTCGAGCTTTGGGCACCTGCACAGGCCTCGGTGAGTGTGCCCGCCGCAGGGCGGGGAGTGCTCGGAGCACATGCAACCAACTGGGGCCAGCCGTGGGGCCTGCCCACCAGGTTTTCCAACAGGGAGCCCACCTGGGAGTGCAGTGGGGTTTCCCAGAGGCTTTGAGAGGGGGCGAGGGCGAGGGCGGGGCGGGGCACACCTCACAAAGCTGCGCAGGGGCTCAAAGGCCCACAGCACTGGGTTCTCGCGGTAGGTAAAGGTGATTCCGGCGCTGGGCACCGCGGAGCCCCCGTAGTAGATCTTCAGGGGCATCTCCCCCAGGGTCGCGTGGGGGCCGGTGACACACTGGAGCTGCGCCCCAAACTGTGTCCTGGAGGTGCGGGTTGCCGGTCAGTCAGTATCACCCACGTGCTGGGAGTGCCGAGCCCCAGACTAAGTCAGGGCTGGTTTGCCAGGACGGTGGCCCTGCCCCCCAGGACCCACTCGGGGTCACGGCCAGAACCCGCCCTCTCCCAGGGACTGGGGCAGACCAGAGCTGCACTGGCCTGCAGATGACACCCACACATTACAAGGGACGTTACTGATGGTCACCCGCACGTCTTCCTCAGAGCCTGTGTCCAGGTTGGTGCCATTGATGGTCAGCGTGGTGCCGCCCGCCTGCGGCCCCTGCCTGGGCTCCACGCTGAGGGGCTGGGGCTCCTAGGGGAGAGGTGGCAGCACTGGTGTCAGCGCTGGGGCAGCAGCCCCACTGCTGACCCTGACAGTCACCAAAAGGCAGCAAGAGCACAGCCCGCCCACATGCGTCCCCACTGGCAAGACCCTCCTGGTCCTTGGGCACCAAGTACTTGCCTGGTAGGTGAACTGGACATGTGGTGGCGAGCGGCCAAGCTTCCCGTTGACATCCACCTCGACGCCCCCCGTGAGGGGCGCCCCTGAGGCCTCTACGGCACACACAATCCTGGTGGGCAGCAGACGGCGGGGACACACGTTCTCAGGGCCTGCTCCCAGCTCCCCAGAGTGGGGACTGGCCCGACCCACAGAGCCCAGGCCGCAGGCAGTCCACTCACCGGGTGGACACAGAGTACCGTTCCGGATCAAAGGCGCAGTTCCGGCCAGCCACAGTGACCCTCTTGACGTCATCCGCTCTGACCCCCAGATTCGAACCAAAGATGGTGATGCGGATGCCACCGCCCAGGGGGCCCGTCTCCGGTTGGATCTGAAATCGGCAGAGCCCGGCTGACCCGACAGGTGGGCTGGGCTGGGGCTATGCAGCTGGGCCGGGCACGGCTGGGGTCCCTCCCCTCCCCACTGGGCGGCCCCTCCCGCTCACCCTGGTGACAACAGGCGGCGGGCACTCGGAGGTGGCGTTGCTGCACAGGGCCTCGTACACACACCCGCTCTGCCCACCGCACCACACACACTTGTAGGCAGGGTCGGCAGCCAGGCACAGGCTGCAGTCATTGCGGCCGAAGGAGCAGTTGTAGAGCGTCACTGTAGGAGGGGAGGCGGGGGGTCAGCGGGGCCACCCCCTCCCTGCCCAGCCTCCAGGTGCCAACCGGCTCTGCCGCCCGACTCGCCCACCTTGGAGCTTGCTGTCGACGTTTCTGTCATCGTTGGACTTGACGTACAGGTGCAAGGGCAGCGTCTCGTTCCCATCGTGGGACAGCTAGGGGGACAAGCAGGGACACACTGCACTCGGCTGCCACCTGAGCACTAGCGGGTGGCCATGTGGTCCCCTCCTAGCTGAGGGGCAGCAGGGGAGGGGTCGGAGCCTCACAAACACCAGAGATCACTCTGCTTCCGTAAGACCAGGACCCGGACATCCTGCCCGGCCAGCCGCACCTGCTGCCTCTTCCCCGGAGGTCACCGAGCTGTCTTCGGGGCCCACCCTCGGGGCCCGGCAGCCTGCTCCGCCCACCCTGGGAGCCGTACCTTTGGGGTCCGAAAGAAGAAGGTCCCTTTCTCCTGCATGCTCGCCGGCACCTCAAACTTGAGCAAGTCACTGCCCACGAGCAGGGAGCTCTGCAAGATCACGCAGTGAGGACGCCGGGGACAGGCCAGGCCTTGCTGCCCCACCGCTCCCTGCCGACGCCCAGTCCATGCCCCACACCCCCTGGGCCGGCGAGGCACTCCCGCCCCAGACCACCAGGACACTCCTGGACACAGCCCACCACGGTCCCAGCGTGAGCGATGTGCTGCTCCCACGCAAAGTGGCACTCACTGCCCCGCCCCTCAGCCACCCGGCCTGCCTCCCCTCCCCTGTGGAAGTTCTCCAGGCCCGTCAGAGAGTCCCCATGTGGCCCTGGACCTCCCGCCGCCTTCTGTTCCCAACGCTGAGTTCCCTGAGCAAGGGGGCCCGAGCACCCCAGACACAGGTCTGCGGGGCGGTGCTGAGGAAGCCCCACCTGTACTGTGTCCAGGTTCTTGCCCTGGAAGGCCACCTCCGTCTCGTGGTTCATGGGAATGACCAGTGGGCTGGGGTCCAGGAACTGGGGGCAGCTGTCCTCCTGTGGAGTGAGGCTGGTCAGGTGCCACCGGGCCTTGGCCGAGCGGCCGGGCTCCCCAGAGGCCCTGGTGGCCCCTCACCATGTGAGCGTGCACGACGCCGTCCTCAGGGCTGCTCGAGGCCTCCTGACACTGGTGGGAGCGCAGGTCCCACTGGCAGGTCCAGCGGCTGCTGGCACAGGAGATGCACCTGGGGGAGAGGGCGGCGGGGAGTGCGGGGCCTGTGGCGGGGGCGGGGGGGCACGGGGTGGGGGGACAGGCGGGCGGGACACTCACGGCAGGTTCTCTGCCAGGCTGGTGGCCTCACGGCAGTCGTAGAAGGGGTACTGGTGGGAGGTGAGGAAGATGGCAGTGTGCCGGAAGAGGAGCTGGATGTCCACGGCCACGTGGTCTGCAGGCGGCAGACGGGGAAGGTGTCAGGCGGGGGCCACAGAGCACAGAGCGTCTGCAGCGTGGCGGCAGTGGGGGGATGGGAGGGCCTGGAACTGGGCCTCTGCCAGCCTGGGTGCTCGTCGGGTCACAGCGCCCAACAGGCCACCACACACAGAATCTGAGCTGGACAGTGCGGGGCCCTGGTGTAGGAGGAGCTCCACGGACGTGCACTGGGCCCACAGGCCACTGTCAGATGGTGGCTCAGGTGTCAGCCCCCAGGGCTCTGCGCCTTGTCTGCAGGGCTCCTCGGTGTCTGGGGCACGTCACTGCGTGGCCCCTGCCTGCCCAGCAGACTCCCGTCACCGGCCCTGGAGGCTCAGGGGACAAAGGCTTGGTGCCTGCCCTGGCCCACTTTCCCAGCCAGGCCCCCGTGGGGGACGGCACTGAGGAGATTTGACAGAGAAGCACATGGAAGGGCTCAGGAGGCCGGAGGGGGGGTGCAACGGCGCACAGCCCCCCCTGAGCCCCAACTGCCCGCAGGCTCTGCCCTCCCTCCACCTCAGCCCGCACCCCCCCACCCTGGGAGGGGTCAATGGGTGGAGCAGGTGACACGGCAGCAGAGGGAGGAGGGAGTGCCGCGGGAGGCGGGGCCTCACCCTGGCCGGGGGGTATGCCGGGAAGCGTGCTCGGGGAGTTGCAGACGACCACGTCGCCCTTCACGAGGGCGGGGTGAGGTGGAGAGTCCCCGAAGCGGCACAGCAGCTCGTCCTCCTCGCCGAGGGCTGGGAGGGGGCTGACGGTCAGCTGCACCTGGGGGAGGCCATGCAGCTTATGCCGCCCAGTCCGGACCCCTCTGCCCAGCCTTGGGGGATGGGGAGACCAGCACCAGTCCCGTGACGAGTTTTCCGGCAGGGCCCTGATCGTGTGCGGGCTGACCCCCAGAGGGGACACCAGAACCTGACCCCGTCACCCCCACCTTCCCAGGACAGGGCACACAGGAGCTGGGGGACTCCTTAGCCTCAGGCTCAGCACCCAGGGCCCAGGCCAGGAGCAAGATGCTGCTGGGGGTCTCCTGCCCGTCCCAGGAGCTGAGGCCACAGCCCTGCTCCGCCCTACGCCCCTCCACAGTCGGCCACGCACCTCCCCCTGGGCCCGCCGGCTCATGTTCTGTGGGTGGGCCCCAGTGACGGTCACGCAGGATTCCCCGCGGCTCCACAGCCAGTGTCCACTCTCGTTGGCCCGCAAGCACTCGGCCCTCCTGGTGCACCTGCAGGGGCGGGGGCAGCCTCAGCCCTGGCACCTGTCCACCCCAGGGCGGGGCCACCCCTTACTCCCAGGGTGGGCCGAGGCCCCGGCCCCGGTGCTCACCGGCCCTCCACGATGCACCAGCCACAGTAGGGGTCCTGGGAGCCGAGGCACTGTGTGCAGTTTTCGTAGCTCAGACACTCCTGCACGGGAAGCCGGAACGCCTGGGGACAGTGGGACAGTGAGCGGGACCACGGTCACAGAGACACCCTCGGGCCCCAGCCTTTCCTGGGGCCACTGGCTTGACCCCCACCCGTATCTCTGAGCCTTTGTTAAAAGCCAACAAGGGCCCCGGGCAGCAGCGGGGCACTGGGCTCCGTGTGGCCCTGGCCCGGTGACCATCTCTCCCAGGACCCACGGTGCAGGATCCCAGGAAGCCATGGTGCCCAGGGTCCCACCACCCCGCAGCCCAGGCCTTCTGACCCCAATCCCTGGGAGGAGCCCCTGGGTGCCGCAGTCCTCCTGAGGCTGGCCCAAAGGGCTCCTGCAGCAGCCCCCTAACAGGCTGCCTTGGGTCCCCACCGGTCAAGCTCACGGGGGGTGCATGAGGCTCGTGCTGCTCTGTCCACCCTCGAGGAAGCCCACTCAGAGCACTGCCCCCTCGTACCCACCAGGGTGGGTCTGAGGTGGGAGCAGAGACACAGCACGGACAGGGGAGGAGCTAGACACTGGGACGGAGAAGCTGCCAGGACCCTGAGGAGAGGAAGGTCAGCCCCTCCCGGTCCTCATCGGTCCCCATCTAGGCTGATCGCAGCGGCCCAGCCACCAGGCCCCTCCTGTCGGGCCCCAAGGCCCACCTTGTCCTGGGTCATGGCGTACAGACTGGCCTGGTCTGCAGACAGCACCAGGTCCTGCTTGACCCTCTTGTTGATCTCCACGGGGATGGAGCCGTACTCCACAAAGCTGCCATCTGGCGCCAGGTACACCTGTGGGCGCGAGGGCAGTGGCGTGAGGGCGGCGCTCACTCAAAGGCAGCCCCTCTATCCCCCTGCCTGTCCCCGCCCGTGGCCTCACCTTGAGGACCTGGCCATCGGAGGTGCCCAGGAAGACGATGGTGTGGCCGTTCTCGGTGGTCACGGTCACGGCCGTCAGGTTCAGGCCTCCTCGCTGCAGCACGGCGGTGGCTGAGAGGCCCTCCCGGCTGCCCAGCGGGTAGGGCAGGTGCTCCGACCCGCACAGGAAGCTCTGGCTGGCGTCCTGCGGACCGTGGCGTCAAGAGTGGGCACAGACTCCCCCGAACTGCTGAGGCCTCCTCTCCCCAGCAGGGCTCCCCGCACTTTTTGGCCCTGCCCACATCCCCAAGAGCAAGGGCCCCCCAGGCGTCAACCCGGCTACAGAGACAGCGCCCACGTGCGCCCCTCACTTGGCCCTCACCCACCAGCAAGGGCTGGGACTGGCCAGCAGGCAGCAGCCACGTGCAGGCCCACGCCCGCGGGGGAGCCGCTGAGGCCACCTACCGGACCGTGGCCGCCACACTGGATGTCACCGTGGAAGGGCTTGTAGAAGGTGTCATGGCCGGCCTTCGAGGGGCCCGTGTAGCAAGCGTTGCGGTTGGCCTGCATCTTGGCATTGACCTCGGTCAGAGGGAACAGGCAGAGGCCTGCATGAGGCCCCCCGCCTTTCTGCTCTTCCCTGGTGAAGACAGCATAGAGCACCCTGCCGGCGCCCGACGAGGCCACAGAGGCCGCCAGGCAGGTGCTGAAGGCGGTGGCCGGGCTGTCCCCAGCCCCGGGGCCAAGGCAATGCAGGTCCATCTCCAGGTAGGAGTAGTAGTAGGGGTCGTCCTTGCACATGCGCGCCACCAGCGTGCGGTTCTGCGGCGGGTGCTTGTCGTGCTGGTTGAAGACGAAGAAGACATAGAGGCCGTCCTCAAAGGCGGCCACGAACTGCTGGGTGTTGCTGGACATGTACCCGGCCTTGTAGGTGGCCTGGTCGCTGTAGGCCTCGAAGGCCTCCCGGCCCCCGGCCCGGTCCAGCAGGCGTGTGCTCACGATGACGCCGTTGTCGTACGGCCCGTTGCCTTTGCCCACGAACAGCAGGGGCCCAAGGCCAGGCTGGGGGGCGCTCAGCAGCCCCACCGTGGCCACGCTCTCGTCGTTGCTGGCCACGAAGGACCTCTCGCCACTGCTGTCCTCGTAGAAGAGGCGCACGGAGATGTTGCCGAGGGAGCGCAGGGCGCAGATGCCCTTGAAGAGGCTGCCGCACTCGACGAGGCGCCTCCCCGGCGGGTCCAGCAGCAGCAGCTGGTTGACGTTGTCGGTCAGCACGGCCTCGTGGCACTGGCTGGGCTCGATGGGCGGGGTGCACTTCCGGTTGTCCAAGGCCGGGCCCGTGGCCGCCTGCTGCTCCAGCTGCAGGTCGGCGCTCAGCTGGTAGAGCACGTTCACCGCCCCCAGGTACACCACGCCCGACGCCTCATCCACGGCCATGTGGTTCAGCTCCCTCTCGCTGCGGAAGAAGTCCTGCTTCCGGGGCGGCTGCAGGCCCGCGCCCGCCCCCGCCAGGCCCAGCAGGGTCAGGGCCCAGAGCTGCAGTGCCATCCCCGCTGGCACCCTGTGGGGAAAGGAGCGGGTCAGGGAGGCCCAGCCTGGTGGGTCCCCCCTTGTGGGTCACCCCAGGTGCCCCCACTTCTGGACCCCACCAGCGTGACCAGAATGCAGGCCGGCGAGGTGCAAGGCCTCCCAGTGCGCTGAGTGCCCAGTCCCTTCCCTACCTCCCACGTGTGGCCGTACACACCCCCCTCGTCTCCAAGGAGCCCATCCCCAGCCCTTCAGGAGAAGTCCGCCGGGGAGTGGACCCTGTGACCGGGGAGTGGACCCTGTGACCGGGGCCCAGCCCCCGAAGCTCCATGCTGCAGGAGCAGCTGTGGCCGCCCCAGAGGACTGCATCCTGGCGTCCACCTCCAGATCCTCCAAGCACCAGCAGGCCCGCCTCCCAGGCCACAGAGCACCTCCTCTAGAAGCCCCCCAGGCACACCCCACGCCCCGTGACCCCCGAGAGCTCCAGGGGGTCTGAGGAGCACCGTCCCCAGAGCATAAGCTCCGTCAGAGGGCCGGGCTGACCAACAGCCATGGACATGCGAACAGGTAGACTGCACGCCCGCCCTGCACCTGACTCTCGGCACACGGAGCCATCCTGCAGGAAGCTCGGAGCACGCCGAATCCGCAGCCTAAAGGGAGCTGAGACTCCTTCATGCCTCCAACACGCCCACCGGGGCTACTCGGCCACAGCCCGGCCCTGCTGCCCCGGCCCCCTCCCCTGATGACCCAGCCGGGGTCCGCTGGGAGCAGCTGAACCTGGGAGGTCTGAGACCGAAAACTCGAAGCCCCCGGCGTCCGTGGTGGGAGCACCGCCTGCAGGGCGGCGACTGTGCGGGCGTCTGCCTGAGCACCATCCCCCTGCAAGTGTTCAGGTCCCCACGCGCGTCCGTGTGTGAGGGATGAACTGCTGAGGCCCAGGCTGGCCTAAGGGTCCCCCAACTGGAGGGTGGATCGGAGGGCCCCCAAGCGGTCCCAGAACATACAAAATTCCCTCCCTCCAACTCAGGCAGGGCCACCCTGCCCCTGGTCTCTTCTTCCACCTGGGGGCAGTGCCCCGCACCCTCACCCTCAGGACCCCCACCTGTCCTGGCTGGAACCTCCGCACCAGCGCCCCCTGCTGCCCCCACAGGCTCCCCTCTCCTGGCAGGAGCACCAGCCCCCGGGTGCCAGTAGGGCCGCCCCACACACGCCGTGAGCTCAGGGGAGGGTGGGGAGGGGCCCGCACGGCCCAGCCTGCACCCCCAGAGGAGCTAGTGCACCCCCTGCCTGTCTGAGACAGCCTCAGACAGCACCCCCTGGGCGCACTCCTTCCCTGCAGAAACAATCACTCTTCTACTGCCCTTGGATGGTGCTGTCCCCTGACTGTGTCCATCCATCCCCTCCAAGGAAGCGGATTGGAATGCTCTGTGGCTGGGAGGTTTCCCTGGGGCACTGGCTTTGAGCAGAGCTGCGGTTACTGGAACGGACCCTGCGACTCACAGCAAGCCAACTTCCTTCTTCCCTTGGGCCACCAGGAAGCCCCCGCAGCCGGGCAGCTCCCGCCCCTGCACGGAGCCCCACACTGCCCCGGGGAGCGCGGTTCCTGCCCCATCACTGGGAGAGGAGACGCACCCCGGTTAGCAGGAGGGTGGTCCAGGAGGGGACGCGGCAGGGACCTGGGAAGGAGCCCCTGACTCCTGTAGGCAGAGGCCGGGCAGGGAGGAGTTGGTGGCTTTGCTCAGAGTCAGGACAATGTCACAAGCCCCTCAGGACTGTGCAGCAGGACGGCCAGTCCTTCAGGAGGGGTCCCTGCCGTTGCGGACGCTCTCTGGGCTTGGCTGCCTGTCCAGGGAGAGGACGGTGCAGCTGGGGAGATGCCCCGAGACCGGGGCTGGGAAGCCCGTGACTCAGACTCTGCGCAGAACCGGGTGACCAGGGCTCCGCGGGCCCTCCCAAGGAAGGAAAGGGCCTGCCTCCCTCACGCGCTCGCCTGGGTCCAAAGTCCACTCTGCCGCAGGGTGCCGCCAGGTCCCTCGGCCTTTAGACCGGGCTGGGCCTCCCTGCCGGGCCCCACTCACCCGAGTGCCCGTCACAGCGGTGACCCTGCCCGCTCGGCTGCTGGCTGCGGTTCTGGCCCAGGGAGCCGGGAATGAATGGAATGTTCTCCGGGCCTGGGAGGGAGCTCTGGTGGCAGGGGCGGGGCAGGGGCGGGGCGGAGCCAGACCAGCCAGAACCCGGGCCACCCTGAGAAGTCCGGAGGGTCCCAAGGTCCCTCTGCTGGTCTGAAGCTCAGGGCCAGAATGTGAACCCCATGCCAACCAAGTGGGGGAACTCGGGGGGGGGCACCCACCTTCTGGAAAAGCTGTCGGCTCTGACCCGGGCCCACCTCAGCCTTGCCAGCCTGCACCGCTGGGTGAAGAGAACGCTGAGGGCTTTCTCTGGTTAACAGTCCACTCAACCGAAGCCCCAGGGCTGGCGACCCTGCGTGCTAAGTAAGTACCTCCCGTGTGGCCAAGGAGCTGGCCCAGATGCCAAGCCACTGCGCAGCCCCCGCCTCCCGGCCCCCCCCCCCACAGCGGGCCAGGGCCAAAGCCGGGCCCCCTGCCCCACGGACTCTCTGGGCTTCAGGTAGGAGGGCAGAGAGTGTCTCCAACGCCCAGCTGGGTGAGCCCAGACCACTCCGGCTGGCAGGAGGGCCTTGCCCTGGGGTCCTGTTCTGGAGGCAGCAGCTCTCCTCCACTTCCTGAGCAAACAAAGCTTCAAGTGACCTGCCTGGCCAGGCCCGGGAGCAAAGGGTGACCTGCCAGCTAAGCTTCCTGCCACTGGAGTTCCTGGAATGGGAGCTTCCTATTTTGAAGGTGGCGGGACCTCTGCTTACCCGGTAGCGGGCAGCGGGGATTTCCTCAGGGGCGCCAGAGGGCTGTCCGGAGGTGCACTTCCAAGAAGCCACACGGACGCCAGCCCGCTACTGGCCCAGAAAGCGTCTGGACAGGCACCCCTTCCCACCAAGCCCAAATTCCCGGCCCTGATGGCCCAGAACCCAGAACCCAGCGCCCAAACACCGCCCAGTCTCCCTGCGGAACCCTCCACCCAAGCGAAACCTGGCTCAGGGAACTGGGGACCTGGCAGTGGCCCCCACGGGCATGGCCCTTGGGTTGGAGCAGGCATGCCCACATGGGTCCTGGCAGGACCAGCGCCCCAACTCCACACAGACGGGGAAAGGCACCTCCAGCCGCCCTGCGCAGCTGTAGCTCCCACCACCTCCTCCGGTGGGGCCCAGCCCCCACTCACCACGTCCAGCAGTCCAGCTCAGGCTCTGCTCCCCGCCGGCATCAAAATCCTCTAGGAAGCAAAGGAGAGACAGTGGTCTCACCACAAGCCTGGCCTGCTTCCACCTGCCTCCTCTGCTCCATGTCGGGGACGGGGAGCCGCCCAGGGGACCCCACTGGCCTCTGCCATCCTGGGGCAGGAGGCCCTCGACCTCCTCTGCCTACTCCATGCCCCTAGACCAGCACCCCACTGGGCTGCACACACCCCAACCCCAGAAGGCAAGCCTGACACTCTCTCCTCTGCTCAAAAAAGGCACAAAAAAGGGGAAGCAACCACTTGCTATTATTACAAGTCTACTGTCACTTTCCACCTTATAAAAGTAGGTACATATAAGAATCACTCAGATTAAAATAAAATTGCTTTTTAAAAAATGTGCACACCCATGATCCCTGCAATTCTACTTACTAGCTGTGTGATCTTGGGCAAATTACTTAACTTCTCTGTGCCTCATCTCCCCATCTGTGAAATGGAGACAGTCACAGTGAGCTCCCCCAGGGGTTTGTAAGGACTAAATGATACATTCAGGAAAAGCCTCAGGAGAGCTTGTTACACTGTAGCACTGGCAGTGCTTGCTATTGTATCCTCTCCTGGATAAACACCCAACTGCACCCACAGGGAGGACTTGTCCAAGGATACTTCTCCGCATGGTTTATTACACTGAAAATCTGGGTACTACCCAGCATCCAGGCGAGGACCTGGAAAAACCATGGACCCAACGCAGGTGGGTGGTCCACGCTGACCCCCGCGGCGCCCAGGATGGCTGTGGCCCAGGATTCTAGGCACGTCCACAGGTGTCCGTGTGGGCACACAAGGGGTTAATTGTTGAGCTGCTCTAGAAGCTCCCTTCCTCCAAACAGAAAACAGCCCAAGGGGCAAGGAGGAGGAGCTAGGGCAGCAAAGTAACTTCATTTGCCACATTTTGAAAATTTTTATAATGCATTCATTCATTACTTGACTAAGTAAAAAGAGAAGTAACTAATCCTGATAGTGTCCACATCCCCTCCAGCTTTACTCTACACCTTGTGGGCCCTCAAGGACACCCCCCCGCAGCCCCCCACATCCAGGCTCAGCCACTAACCCCAATGTGGTGCCACCCCCTCCGCCAGGCCCAGCCCCCACCGGCCTACACCCCCCACACACACAGCCACCCTCCACACCACACCCTGGGGAGCGGGACTGGGTCTGTGGCGGGTCCAGGGGGGCCAGAGGGGACAAGGAGGGCAGCAACAGCAGCACTTCCCCGGGGCAGGAAATCCCTTTGGTTTCCTCAGCCCCTGGCTGAGCAGAAAAGGGTTAACCTGGACAGAGGGTCCCAGGAGAGATCCCCAGAGGGGAATGGAGGCTGAGAGGTGTCAAACGCCAGGCAGCCTTTGTGAAAGGGGCAGAGGCCTCTCCGCAGGCAACCAGGGCCCAAACCACAGGGCAGGCAATCGGGGGCCAAACCGCAGGGCCTCGGGTCAGGAAGCTGGGGCCTGCCTGGCCTGGGGCTGCGGCAGGAGCAGGTGGGGCTGGGCTCCTCAGGTGCACAGCACTCGAAAGGCACAGGGCCACAGGGCGAGCACACCTGCCCCTTTAAAGGGGAGGTCAGGTTAGCTGGTCCCCAGCCCTCCACTGCGGCCCATGACCTTGGGGGTGTGTCTGCGGCAGGCAAGGCCAAGGGAGGCTGGTCTCTTCCAAAGAATGTCACCCTGAGCCCTCACATGCCCACCCACCCCCACAGGGGACAGGGCCAGGTTGGGCCCACTGCTCAGCCCTCCAACCCCGAGCTCCTCCAGTGCACACGTTCCACTGAACGAACCTGCACCCCTCCCTCCTCAGCCCGAGTCCTGGTCTGTCCTAACTCAGGTGCCTCGCTCTCAGCTCTCCCACCTTCTCCGACCCCCACCAGGAGCCAGGCTTTGTCTCCAGCTTTCAAAAGGGTCGCTCCCCCACCCACCCCCCACAGCCCCGTTGTGTGTGGGGGGGCTCAGAGCAGACCTCGCAGCCAGGCTGCTGGATTCAAACCGCAGGTCTGTCATTTTCTCCCTGGGTTCGTGGGCTACCTGCAAGGCTGGGCTCGGCCCTGGTCTCCCCTCGTGCAACCAGGGTCAGGGACAGCCACACGGCTGAGGGGACCCCGTGTGCGGAAGTCCAAGTGCCAGTGCCTGCAGGGCAGGAGGCGTTGATGTCACTGTGTGGCTCCTTTGCTGTGTCCCCAGGGAACCCCCCACCAAACCCCGGATCCAGCCCTTGTGGGTCTGAGCCCCACCGACCAGTAGGGGTGACACATGGGGGGGGCAACCAAGGGCCTGTGAGTCCCCTGCAGCTGGTCCCCAAACTCCACCCACACGGTGGCATCGACCCCCAGCCGGAGAGCTGGGGGATGGGGCCTCTCCTCTGCAGCCCCGAACTGTGGGGAGCAGTAGGAGCCCCTGCTCCCCCCTCAGGCCCCATCTTCCTCTAACCAGCAGCGGCCAGGCCCCTGGATCGGGGGCGCTCTGCCCCCACCCCAAGGGCGAGGCGACACGGCTGTGCCCAGCGAGGAAGGGCAGAGTCCTCACTCCAGCCGGGGGTCCAGGGCTGCAGGCCGTGGGCAGCCCCCTTCCTCGGGTCTCCCCGCACCAGGAGGACCACTCCAGGGTACAGGCTCCAACTGGGGGTTCTTTGCCACTATGTCCAAACAAACACAGAGGGGGCAATTTCTGAACATTACAATCAAGACGGTGGAAAGCGGCAGGCCCAGGGAAGGGGGCTCCAGCAGGGGCAGCCAGAGGCCACCGTGGGGACCCAGGACCAGCAGACAGGTGAAGGCTGGGCCAGGCAAGGGAGGGCGCAGGCAAGAGCAGCTACGGCACGCCCCGCCTCTGTGGTGTGTGTGTTTGGGGGCGCTCCCAGCACCGTGGTGGCCACTAAAGACCCGCGAGTGGGGGAGGGGCGAGGGGGGCAAGTCGGGCAAGAAGGGTAGGGCCCGGCGCTCGCCGGGGGGCCCGGGGCCACCTGGCCAGGCGGCAGGGCCCCCGGGGAAGCGGGAGCCGCCCCTCCCCCGCCGAGCAGCTGGCAGCCTGGGGACCGGGCCTCAGTTCCCGCGACGAAAATGCAAATCTGCAATTAGCCAGGAGCGCAAAACAAATCCGAGGAGACAAAACAGCCCGGAGCCCACACCTCGGGCCTCGGCTGTTTTCCAAACCAACGCCGGATGGGGGGGTGAGGAGGGGGGGCTATTTGCGCGAGTGGGGTCGTGGCCCAGGTCGCAGTTCAGCGCCGGAAGCCGCCCCCGCCAGGGCGGCCGGTCCTGCGCGCGGGTTCCCGACAGGCCGGGTGGCAGAACCCCTCCCGGCGCCGGCGCCACCAGACTCCCCGGGGAGCGACCCGGGGCCGCGGTGGCTCTCGGGGCGCCGCCCCCACCCGGCCGCACACTCGGAGGGGAGCACGTGGCCGCCGCGCGAACCTCACCAGCGACCCCCGGACGCGCCGGACCTGCATGAGCAGGAAGGCCCAGCGGCCACGTGGGCGCAGGGCACCGGCCCCGCACCGCGCTCACCTGGAGTCCGGCACCCGGGAGCGCCGGACGGCCATTACCTGCCGCGGGCCTCTCGACTCCGCCCCTGGCCCCAGGGTCGGCCCGGGGCTCGGCCCTCCGCCGCGGGCCAATCGCGCAGGACTTCGGCCCCAGCCGCCGCCTGCGGGACCCACAACCCAGGGCCGCGTGCGCGACCTGACGCGCCCCGAGGAAGGTCTCCCCAACCACCACCCGGAGCGGGCGGAGCGAGGCGGGGCCCTGGGGACACTCTGACGTCTAGCCTGAGCCTCTGGAGTGCCACCGGAGCCTCCCACAGGACCCCCTCCTAGGTGTAGGGTGTCACCGCCCCCTCCCACCAGCCTCGGCTGGGGAGGGCTTGGTCAGCTTTCCCCGGCCGTCCAGGCTCTGGGTCCCCGCGTGAAAAGTCGCCCCAGGCGGGGGGGCAGTGAAAAGGTCCCAGGCCCCAGACGGGGAGTGAGCCCGGAGACCCCAGCAGCGCCGGCTGGGCCTGGGCCAGAAAGCCCACCCCCCCCAAGGGCTGAGGTCCCCCCAGCGAGGATATTTGCCTTGAGCTCCGGCCCTCAGGTGTCTTTCGAGGGCACGTACTGGCCCTCCTCCTCTCTGTGATAGCTGCTCCCACGGTGACAACTGTGACCACCCGGACTGGGACCCGCACTGCTAGCCACTGGGCCACTCTCCCGTCCCCATCGCTGCTTAACTGCGTGGCAAGGTGGCTTAGAAAAGCCTGGAACTCGGTCTCAGTACATTGTTCTGTCACTCAAGAATAAGCGCGTGAGGCTGGCCCACCGCAGACTCTCCCACCTCAGGACAAGGTGGGTTCCACAGGCTCTGCCCCCAACCACGCTGGAGGCCCACCTCTCTCCTAACAGCCCCTGCCACCACCGTGTCCCACCTGGACACAGCGTGGGCCCCCTCCTTGGTGTCCCTGCTCCGCGAGAGCCCTCCCCTGACTTCCCCGTGAGCACGAGGAACACGAAACTGGGGCCTGGTGACCTGTCCTGTCCACTCAGCACAAAGTTTCCTCAGAACCTCCCCAGTGCCACCCGAGGCGCTGTGCCCTGGACAGGGACAGGAGCCCCCGAGGGGCCTGGGCAGCAAGAGGGAGGGATGAAGCGCCGGGCTGGCCCTGAGGCAGGTGTGCACAGGACCTGGAGATGACCTCACCGTAGTCCTGTTTGGTCAGGGCAGAGAGAGGGGGTGAGAGGTTAGAAGGGGCCAGGTTTGGGCCGGCGCCAGTGCGGGGAGGGGCGGGCACCACAGGCCGTCCACAGCAGGAACCAAGGCCTTCTCGGCCACCGCCGCTGGGGAAGAGGCTGGGAAGAGGCCGCGGGGCCGGCTGCCCAGCCGCAGAAGGGGCGGGGCGCCTGTGTGCCTAGCTGGGCGCCCTACCCCCACATGCAAGCTGGGGGTCTGGGGGCAGCCCTGTGGGCAACTGGGGGCCGACAACGGGCGTGGACCACGGGTGTCTCCCTCCCTGACCACTGGCCCCCGCCCCACCTCCGAACGGCCCACACTGGTCTCCTCCTCCTCAGGCTCACCTCCCAGCTGGCTGGGTGTTGCTTGCCAGGCAGCCTGAGGCTCCGGTGGCTGCAGCTGGCCCAGAACCAGCCCCCACCCAAAGCCCCCTTCCTGGGCCTTGTGCAGGAGGTGGGGGTGGGCGTGAGCGGCTGATGGTTAAGGGCACGAGCAAGCGAGGAGCGAACGAGGCCTGTAATCTCCCCGTCGGGCTGTCAGCACCTCGGCGGCCACCCGGCCCCGCCTCCTCCATCACAGCCGAACCCCACAATTAGCCTGGGGAACGGTGCCAGCCCCCACTCACATCCTCGCGAGCACACGTGTGACGGCAGTGGGGGCCCTGCCCACACCCCGAGAGTGTCCCCAGGGCAGGGAGCCAGGGGAAGCACCCCAGACCCAGGCCCTTGGACTGTGGGAGGCTGCGGGCGGGAGGGGTTTGGGCAGCCCCAGTACTGGGCCAGCCCAGGATGCCCAGGGGCCCCACCTGACAGAACGGTGCTGGGAGCTGGCCCGGAGGGAGGGACCATGTGTGGGAACGGCGGGGGCAGAGGGAGAGGCCCAGAGGACAGTGCCAGTCTCCTGTCAGGAGGAGGCTGGGGGCCTGGTGAGGTACTCGGCGTGCTGGGCAGGGGCTGGAGGCCTGGCTGGTGGGACAGCGGTCAGGGACCCACACTTTGAGAGGGCAGAGACTAGGACTTCGCAGTGAGGAAACGGCCCAGCCCTTGGTGGGTTGTGAGGGAGGAAGAGGGCCCTGGGTTGCATGGGTGGAGTAGGCACCCCGCCTTCGCATGGGGCGCCCGGGAAGGAGCCCCAGCTCCCTGGGGTCGGGCCCTTCCCCTTCCCCATCCCGTGGGTCACTCGGCAAGGAGCTGCCACGCACAGGGTGCAGCCAGAGGCCACCTCCAGGAAGGCCACCTCCAGGCCACCTGCTGGGCCTGGGAGACAGGCCTGCCTGGGTCTTCCCCAATTCCTGCTCCTGGGCCTCCCATCCCCAATCCTGACATCCTCTCCTGGGTCCTGAGGTGCCCCAGGGCAGCCCCCGAAATCAGGCTAAATGCCAAGATGGGGTGGGCAGGCCACGCCCCCAAGCCCCGATTCTAAAAACACCCTGGGGTGGGGTGGGGGCTGGAGCCACAGGCCCACCTCCCCGAGCTCGGCCTGCACTGCCCAGGCCGCCCCATCCCGCCCTTGGCCTCCGCCCCGCCACTGCCACAGGCGCCCTGCACCCCAAGGCACAGCCATGATCCCTGGCCTGTCAGGGCTGTTCCCAGGCCCCACCCAGCACCCCTTGCCCGGTACTCAAAGACCCAGGTGGGCACCAAGCCAGACGTCCCTGCCCACCGTCACCCACACGGCCAGAGTGCTCCTGCTGTGACCTCTGGGACAGCCTGGGCTGCGGGCAGCGCAGCAGGGTGTCTGGAGGAGGTGCCTCCATCAGGGCCCCAGGCCCCAGGCCCCAGGCCAGAGCGGAAGGCCAGCGGGCCAGCGGCATCCCCGCTGGGGAGCAGCCGAGCCAGCCTGACCGCTGTCGACACAGGTGCCTCCTGCAAGGCCGACATCAAGCCCTTTTCCGAGTTCTTCCTCTTCCTGCAGAGGGGCCCGGCTGGGGCCGAGGTCTACTCGCCACCGTGCCTCTCGGCCCAGAGCTCTTGTGGGAACTGCTGAGGGGACTGCAGGTGGCACCCAGGAGTGAAGTGTCCAGGCCAGACTGCTCCCCAGAGGCCCCCCTGCCCTCCCGTCTCCAAGGCCCTCGCCCCGCCTGGGCCAGGACCCATCTGGCACCCAGATGGGGAACTGACAGCCTTCAGAAGCTACCCAGTCTCAGGGGAGGAGGAGAGGGTGTGGGCGCCGAGCTGGGCCCTGATTCCAGCCCAGCCCACTGGGTCCCAGGCACAGAAGCCACGGCGGGGGGTGGAGGGAGGGCAGTGGTCCGTGAGCCGTCTGTGTGGGAAGGGTGGCTGAGAGGCTGACAGGGAGGGTAGACAGAAATCCCAGCTCCAGGCCAGGCTTGGGGTCACACCTGGGCCCGGGCAGACTTGCAGGTGTCCTCTGAGCAGCCCGGCCGCCAAGCCTGGCCAAGGCCACAGGGCTGGTGAGAGCACAGTAATGCCGACCACATTCGGGTGGCCCCGGGGCAGACAGAACCACAGAGGCGGCCAGCACAGCGCAGCCCTCCAGGTGCAGCAGAGGTATGGGGCAGCCAGAGGGGAGCCCAGGACGTGGCCGGGTTCTCGCCTTCAACACCCGCCTCCCCGGGAGGGAAAGAAACGGGAGCCTGCCGAGGATGTGAAACCACCGCGGGGAAGAACTGGAGAGAAAAGGGAAGGAGAGGTGCCACCCTGCCCCCCCCCGCTGCCCCCCCAGAGCCAAAGACAGGCCACTGGTCCTACCTTCCTGAGCCCTGAGTTTGAGACCAAAGACATTAGTTACAGGCCCCACCCCAAACACAAATAGCCATTAGCCTACGGGAGAGGGACTCTGCCCAGCCCCCACTCCCCCACAGTGACTCAACCTGTTCGCCCTGAACCTGCCTCCACCTCACAGAGGCCGTTGAGGCTGGGAGACGCTCTGGCTTCTATACCCCCACCCCCGGAGGGCAGCTCCCCTCTCCCCTGACCCCCTGCAACGGGCCCCCAGCTTTCCTGGCACTAGTCCAAGGCAGCTCAATGGGGAAGACAAGCTCATTCCCAGGCCAGGAGGCCAGGGGCCTGGTGCTACAGCAAGAAGGACTGAGGCAGGACATGAGTAAGAACCTCCTGCACACAGGAGGACAGCCCTGGTGGTGGAGGGCCTGGTCCCTCGGCCCCCCCTCGTCAGGGCACCCCCTGCCACACCTACGTCCCTGGAGGCCACTGGCTGGGGCCCCAGGATCGGGCACGTGGTAGGGAACAGGGTCCCTTGATGCCTCTAGAATGGCCTAGGTCCTGGAACAGCTCCTGGGGGAGGGGGGCCTGTGCCATACGGACCCTCGCCAGGCTGCCAGCCCACCCCGGTGCCTTCCAACCCCATCTCTTCTGCTCCACTGGCCTGGGCCGGGGCCAGGCCCCTGGGCTTCCTGCACTCGGCCCAGCTTTTTGCTCTGACTCTCCCAAGGGAGCCCTACCGGGCCACCGGGACCCAGGGAGCCCACCCGGCAGAGCCTCATTAACGGTCTCAGTGCCCTTGGCTGTGGTACCGGCGGAGAGGCCCCAAATCCAAGTGGGGCCGAACGAGGGCGAGAGCTGGGCAGCCAGGGCAGCTTGGAGGGAGGCCGTGCACGTTGGCTGCCAGCCGGCGGGTCGGTCAGGGGCAGGCGGGTGGCCTGAGCTTTGGTGCCCGCAGGAGACCCCAGTGCCCCACCCCGAGCAGCCTTAGTCACACCTGTACTGCTCCCTGTCATATCTGGGAAGCACAGGGTGTGAGTAAATGCCAACAGGTCTGGCCCTGAGCCCAGCTCCAGGCCACAGTTCCCGGGCTTCTGGGGATGAAGGGGGTCCTCCCACTGGACCCTTGGCTGGGATCCAGGGCTCCTTCTGCCCCCCAGTCTCCCCCAGGCTGGCTCCACAGGCCTACTGGGGCCAACCTTGGGCTTTCTCCAACCCGAGGGTGACGCATCCCCTCCTACCCCGCCCGGCCTCCGACCGGTCTGAGCAGCCTCTGAAGGGCCTGGGTGGGGGGAAGGGGGGAGCTGCCCAGACTCGCCGCCTCTTCCTCCTGAGGCCCTCGCCCCATGGCCCCGGAAGTGGGTCCTTCTCTCCCAGGCCGCAGCCTCCCCCCTTGGGTGGCTGGACGCGGCTGGATAATCCAAAATAATTCCTTCTTGGCAGGCGGCCGGTGGGGGAGGGTGACTCGAATTCCAAACCCTGTTTTTCTCAGTAACTTCTCTCCCCTTCTGGGGCGAGGAACCCCTGGTCAGACCTCAGGCACCCCCCCACCCCACCCCCGTCCTCGGACTGGGCCCCCAGTAAGTATGGTGGGAGGGGATGGGAAGCTCAGATCGGCTGAGCCCACCTGCTTGTGCTCAGTCTTCTCTGGGAATTCCTCAAAGCTGTCATGCCACAAAAATACCCAGCAGGCCGGGCCTGGCCCCTGCTGACCTTACCCTTCCGGGACCGTCCCACCCTCTGTCCAACTCTCAGACCTTCCGAAAGCTCCTCCTCCAAACTGGGGTAACATCTGGGCACAGGGGTGGGCTGAGACCCCTACCACCTCTAGGAGTGCAGGGGCTGAAGTTAGACAGGAGAGGGGGCCTCCCCAGAGAGCCCCTCAAGCCCCAGAACATTCCACCAGCTTCCAGACCCAGCCTCACCCTCAGTCCTGAACCCCACCAGGAGCCATGGTGGGCCCAGAGGGACCCCTTCACCCCTTTTCCAAGTTGCTGGGAAGAGGAGCCCTCCGGCAGGAAGCTCTGGAGCTCTTGAGGCAAGGGACCCCCCAAACCGGCCACAGCCTGAGCACAGAGGGTGGAAAGGGCCTGCCTCCGAGACCTTCCTTCCAGAGGCAAACAGAGGCCCAGGGCCCAAGCACTGCCCAGTTCTTCCCCGGTCGCAGCGTGTCCACCCACGCACCACACCAACAGAGCACAACAGGAACTGTCCAACCAGGCCCTGGGAAGAAGCAGGCCCAGGGCCGGGGCTCCCCTGGTCCCAACCCAGAGCCTTGCACCACTTTCCAGCCTGGACAGGCCCAGCCCAAGCCCTCCTCACAGAAAGTCCCGGGGAGCGTGGGGGCTGCCCGGACTGCCGTCAGGTCCAGCCCCTGGGAAGAGCCGGGCTTGGCCACCCCGAAACCGCGGCGGGACAAGTGCGTGAGCTCGGGCACAACAGGGCGACCTCTGCCCTGGGCCAGGATCTCGGATCTCGGCGGCTGGAGAGGGGGGCCTGGGCGGGGAGGGAGCCTGGGGAATCAGAGCGGGAGCAAGACGCTCTAGAGAGACACAGGCCGCAGGAGGGGTCCCTGGGGACCCTCGGCTGAGCCAGACCCGCTCCCCCCGGCACCGCAGCCCTCGCCCTGGAAGACAGTGGGTCGGGAGCGGCCAGTCCCAGCCGATCAGGCACATGGACGCGGCCAAGGCCCGAGTTACCCTCGGCAGAGTAGCAGCTGCCCCGCGTCCCCGCGCCCCGAGCGCAGCAGGCCGGGCGGAGCAGCGCTAATGGCGAAGCCCCCAGACCAGCGCGTCCGCCCCGCGGGCCCTGAACCGGGATCGCAGTACCTGCACGTCCTCCGCCAAGGCTCGATGGCGCCCGAGCGGCGATCCGCGCTGCGCTCCGGCCCGCGCGGCTGCCATGGAGACGGGCCTTTGTGTGGCCGAGGAGGGGCCGGAGCGCGCGGGAGCAGCGGCCCCGCCCCCAACGGGGGCGGGCGGGGCGAGGGCTGGAGAATGAGGGGCGGGCTGGTTGCTCCCCGCGCTCCCCTCGCGCCCCAGACCCCAGTGGGGCGTCCCAGCACCGGGCAGGTTCGGGCCTGTTCGGGCCCAGGTTCGCGTAAAGCAGCGAGCGCCCGTCGGCCTGCCCCACACGCCGGGCGCGCCCCGGGTCACAGGGGAGCCCAGGCCTCGGCGCTGCGAGAGCGCGCCGGGCCAGAGCGGGGACCCGGTGCCCCCGCGGTTCTCTCGGAGCTCCCCAACCCTCCGCCCAGGAGCAGGCCAGCCACACCCCTGTCTTTCCCGGATGGAGGCTGCCGGGCCTTACTATTTCCGGGAGTCTCAGCACCCCAAGCTCCTAGGGAAGGCAGCGCCTCTGAGTCTCCTGACAGAGGAACCTGTGGCTCCCAGCTGCCCGCCAGCTGCGGGCCTCCGGGGATGTCCTGGGACTCACCAGCGGGTCTTTCAGTGCCTGGAGGAAGGTGGTGAGCCCCGGGGCTGTCAGCTCTGTACTGCAGCTGGCCCTGCTTCTGGCCTGGGGTCTTCTGGACTGGAGAAGAGGTGGGGACCCTGCGTGCTCCTGCTGGCTCCTCACTGGCCTCAGGACAGGACAGGTGGCAGCAGCTGGGGACCCGGGGAACACCGGCACCATTCCCCAAACCCTAACTCGCACCCCACACTGGACACTCTCTCCCCTCCTTGGGGACCTGCCCTCCACCCAGACTTGTCCCCTTTGCAGACAGTCCACTTCCTTCCGTCTCCTCCCCACCCTCAGGCGTGTGTCTCCTCCCTGTGTGCTCCCCACCCCGGACCTGCCCCCAGAGGAAGCATTTAGGGAAGGGGGCAGCTGTGCTCCGGCCCCAGCGGCCGGCCAGCCAGACCTGCCTGCCTTCAGCCCTGAACCGCATCCACACCAGCCCACCCAGCACCCACCACAAGGCACCCCAACATTTCCAGTATCTGACAGGAATGCCAACTTTTTATCAAAAAAGGTTAAGACAAGCATTGTGGTCACAGGACATTTTAATACCAAACATGTGGGAAGGCCAGTATCCCAGACTAAAGGAATCTTTAAATAGAGTGCAGGAAGCTTGGGGGTGAACTGTCCTTCCTGTCCCCAGGGCGATCGGCTGCATCTCTGCCCCACCCCCTCCCAGGCCGTCCAGCCTCAGGAGGCCACCGGGGACCCACCAGCACTGTACTCCGAGGGGCCACCTGGCTTCTGCCCGTCCAGGCCCTTCTGTCCTGGGGGCTCTGCTGAGGGCAGGTTTGCTTCTTCCGACCCAGCTACCCCTTCCTCTCTCCCCTTAGTAGCCTCTCCCTGCACAGTGGGTTATAGTGAGGGGCCCAGGCCCAGGCCCAGGACTGGCCCCGACTCCAGCCAGTGGAACTAGGTTTGGGGTTAGAGGTTAGAGTGTAGGACTAGCTGAGCGAGGGTAGCTGATGGTAGTGCCTCATGGTCCCCTCGGCCTTTTCTTGTGGGTTGGAGAGTCCGACAGCCGTGAGGACAGCCCTGGTGTCCTTGCAGACTGAGCGGGGACTGCGTCCACTGTGGGAAGGCTGCCCCTCCAGACCCCGGGGGCAGGCCCCTCCTAGCGGCGTTCAGGGCCGGCACTGAACCGCTCTCACCCTGGGGCCTCCCGCTTGTTCCTTCTGCAAAAATGGGTTCCCTGCCTCTGCTGTGCTCTGCGGAGTGGGGGCGAGCCAGGCAAGGGGGCAGGGGATGCTTTGAGACCATCACCCCGCCACCCCAGGGCCTGGACGGGGTGGGACTTCAGAAGCGATGGAACCCCCACTCGGCCGTGCCTGCTCACTCCGCGAGCACCCGCTCCAGCAGGAAGCCGAGCGCGCCCCTCTCGTGAGGGGTCTGAGGGTGAGGGGCTGGGAGGCGGACCTGGAGGCCCACAGCTCTGAGCCTGTGCCTCACACCCACCTCCCACTGGCCACCGCTGCTGCCACTCGGTTCTGAGTCCTGACTGTGCTGCGGCAGCGCTGGGCCTGGCTGGGGAGTGAGCCACCTTCCGAGCTCAGCGAGGGAGGCTGCCGCGCTGTGGAGGGCCCTGGCTTGGGGGGGGGGGGGGGCAGAGCTGGCTGAAGTGCCACGGGCGGTAGAGGGAACAGTTCCTCGGTGGGGTGCTCCAGGGACATGACTGGGACAATGCCCCCGAGGGTGGGGGACCCTGCGGCCGGGCCCCACACTGCCCCCTGGTGGCCTCCCCAGGAAACACGCGGCCGAGCTCCTCACCCTCCCAAGCCCAGACTGCCAGCGAATACCCCCAGCTGCAGGCGAGCGGTGGGTGGGCTGTGTGGGGAGCGCAGGCTGCTGGTCAGCTGCCTCTCCCTCTCCTGAGCTGGGCAGCCTGATGGGGCTCAAGGACACATCAAATGCAACGTCTGGGGACCTGCTGGGCTTGGGCAGATGGGTGCCTGGAGGGGGTGGTGGCCCCAGGCCCAGAACAGCAAGGGCTCACAGCCAGCCCCGCCCCCCCAGCCTGCAGCCCTGCAGAGGGCAGGTGGGGCTCAGGGGGAGGTGAGGCTCTGGCCAACCGCAGATTCGCCATCAGTCAGGGGCTAGGCTGTGGTTCCAAATGCCACCTTTACTGCTGGGACAAAGTGGTGTGGGGCAGGGGGCCAAGGCCAGGGAGCGGCAGGGAGTCCGGGTGGGGAGCTCATGCTTGACGGGGGCCGCCCCACCCCTCGGTGGGCCAGTCCCAGGCCCCAGGGGCACAGAGGCCCCTTCAGCCATCCTAGGGTGGACACAGGACGGCCTGCAGGTCCCTGGGCAGGGAGCTGATGACGGTCTCGAGGTGCAGCCGGGCCTGCTGCAGCGTCTCCTCCTTCACGGGGAGCTGGTGGCCCCGTGCCCGAACCTGCAGGGGCAGTGCCAGTCAGGGGCAGGTGGCCTCTGTGCGCCCCCCCCCCACCAGGCCAGGCAGGGCGGGAGCCTCTCACCAGCTTCTCCCGCAGCTTCAGGACCAGGTCCACGACCTCCACCTCGGACTTGCCCTGCATCCAGGTCTCAACGTTCTGCCGTGAAAAGATGGGGCACCCATCACCAGGGCCCCGCAGCCCCAGTCCCCTCGGCCGTGGCCCTCCTTACCGCCTCACAAATGGCCTCCAGGTGCAGGGCCTCCAGTTTACGGGCCATCTCTTTGCGCCGCTGCCGGTACCAGCCATCAAAGTGGGGGGACTTGAAAAACCGCCTGGGGGTGATGAGAGACAGTGGCTGTGGGTGGGGCTGCCTCCGGGTGCCACTGTGTGGGCGTGGGCACCCCACACCCACACCGGCAGGAGACTGACCGTCCCCACTGGTGTCCACCCACCTGTAGAGGCCCAGCCAGTCACCCTTGAGGATGCAGGTGAGCTGAGGCCCAGCGTGCTCCAGGCTGCACAGGAAGTCGTCCTGGTGGAAGGGGCGGATCTGGGGAGGAGTCTGAGACAGCGGCCCAGTGAGCCCTGGTACCCAGGCAGGTGCAGCCTCACAGACCCTGTGTGTGCCTGGGCTGGTCAGGGCCATCCCCCAGGACACCTCCCAGGCACGCTCTTGGACCACCACCCTGCTGGAGACAGGTCCCAGAGGGGAGGGCCTCGAGCCCCTCATTGCTGCCCCACTCCTCTGCCCCGTAAGGGAGGTCTGATCAGTGTGGGGCTAGCCTGGAAACCAGTCTTCCCTCCCAGACCTTCCCTCCTCTAGAACTGGGACGGTAGCCCACCCTCCTGGCCCCTCCCCCACTGCCACCAGGACGTGGATACCCACCTTCCAGGGCGTGATGCTCTTCTGCAGGGGCATGAGGCTGGCCATGTAGTGCTCCTGGAGTGGGGAGGGGAGTGAGCCCGGGGCCTCAGCCCAGGGGTCTCAGCCCCAGCGGCCCCGCCCCCACCCTGGGCCTCACCAGTGGAATGATAAAGCTCTGCGTGAGCTCCAGGAGGTGCCGCCTCAGCAGGGCGGTCAGCACCCCTGCCGGTCGCTTCTTCTGCAGGCCCTTGAGCAGCCGCTTGAGCAGGGCCTTGTCACGGCGTAGGTGCGCGGTATACTCGGTGTACAGGCCTGGTGGGAGGGCGGGGCTGCGGTCCTTAGGGGGCCCCTCCCACACCACCGCAGCCGCCCCCTTCACTACTCTCCATATAGAATCCTGGCCCCCCAGCCCCCAGGATGCAGAGCCCATGCCTGGGTCCCCGAGAGGCACACACCTGGCTTGGTGTCCAGGGTCTTAAGCCTCGAGGGCTTTTTCAGTTTGACCTGTTTAGGAAGACCCCCTACAAAACAGGAAACACAGGGGCCACCTGGCTTCCGACCCCTGGGGGCCAGGCCTCAGTGCCCGCAGGCTAGGCCCGCGGGCCTCCCCAGAGCGGTGGAGCCGGGGCCAGGCCGGCCTCACCTGACATCTTGGGCTCCCCAACTCGGAGGATGTGGGGCCAGTGCTGCAGCGTTTTGATGAAGAAAGGGTTTGTGACTCCCAGGACCACGTTGGGTCTAGAAAGAGGAGAGAGAGGAGAGGCAGTGGCGGCTCCATGGGGCAGGGGCAGCCGGTGGGGGCGGGGCAGAGAGGACGCGGCACCTACGGGGCCTGCGTGCGCGTGGTGAACTCCTTGAACTCGCTGTCGTGGATGGTAAAGTAGGGGCGATAGTCGCAGCAGAACCTGAGGGGCTGCAGGCAGCTGTGGGGGTGGGAGAAGCAGGCCAGTGAGCTCAACAGGGCGGCCCCCTGCCCCTCATAACACTCCTCCCACCGCGGGGCCTACCTGGTCAAGGCCAGCACCATCTCCGAGGACACGGCCGGCGAGGGCGCCAGCACCACCAGGGGCTCCCCGAGGAGCATGAGCTCCCACAGCGTCTGCACGTGGGTGAGCACAGGCTGCAAGCACCTGGGCCGGGCAGGGGAGGTTGGGGAGCTCAGGGAGGCTGGGCAGGGCAGAGGCTCCCCCCCAAGGCTCGGGAGAATGCGCCACCCCAGTGGGAACAGGGCTTGGAGATGCGGAGTGTGCACAGGGTCAGCCGACAGGCCGCCCGCCCCTGTGGCCTGGCCCTGCGCTCCAGCCTGAGCCGGCTGCCCTGGCTTCCTCGAGGCCCAGCCAGGTCTCCGAGCCTGGCTCCCTCAAAGGCTCGCCCAGGGAGGGGCAGCCTCAGGCAGTGAGTGCCTCCCCACACAGCCCTCCCCTCCCCACGCCCGTCTGCTGACACCCCACCCCAACTTCACCCATTTCCTCTCAGCACAGACACCAGGCCCTGGGTTCCTCTTCTGGACTTCCATGTGACAGAACTGGCCCGGGGTGAGTTCCTGGTAGGTGGTGTCCCCGGGGCCCAAACCCTGCCCAGGCCTGAGCCTTGTGGGCTCGCTCAGGGTCTACTCAGGCAGCAAGCTGACGGGGCCCACCTGAACAGGTCCAGCTCGTGGACACTGGTGAGGACCAGTGGCGCCGGCAGCAGGCTCTGCAAGGGGGGGCGGCGTCAGGCTGAGGGCCAGGCTGCCACTCTACAAGCCCCAAGCAACACCCCTCACCCCAGGAGAGCCCTAGGCACAGCAGCCCCTGCCCCAGGCTCCCCGGCCCCTCCCCCACAGCACGGGGGGGCCATTCCCAGTCCTGCACTCAGACACAAGCCCCCGGCTCTGGCTGGTATCTGGCCACCCCATAGGGCCCCCAGCTGGTGGGTGGGGAGGCCCCACCTCTTGGCCACACCGCTTCAGAGGACTGGACTCCGGCCTGTCTGTCCTGGACGGGATGTGCACCTGCGGAAGGAGGGAGCCGCTGCCGGTCACGAGTGGGCACCGCCGTGCCCTTGGGGCCTCCTGCCCTGGCTGGCCAACCCTCACCTGCAGGACGACTCCCACGACAGGGAGGTTCAGGGTCTGCCCGGGCACGGGGGCCGGCCACTGGTCGATCTCGTTACACACTGTGGGCGCAGGCGGTCGGCGTCAGCAGCCTGCAGCCACGGCCGCTGGGCTCCACGGCCGCTGACCGGGCCTCTGGGCGCACTCACCTGCTTCCAGGCAGGGGGCCAGCTTGTCAAAGTACTCGGGGGCAACCAGGCTCAGCAGTGCCTGGAAGAGTCGGACGAAGGGCAGGCGGGACACCAGCACCAGAGACTGCAGGGCCCAGGGGGCCGGCGAGATGTCAGAAGCCCTCAGGAGTCTGCAGGGCCCCCGAAGGCCTGGCTCATCCAGAGTCCACCCAACTACATAGGACAACTGTGCCCAGGGTGGCCCCATGCAGACCTCAGGGCCCCAGACAGGAGGGGGCCCCAGCGACACCGGGCAGGGCTGGAACCCGGCTGTTAGAGGGAAATGCTCGTGGCCAGGATGTCTGGGACAACCTCCCAGTGATGAAGCAGCTTTTGCTTTGAGTGTCTGAGTGCAAGGCTGAAGTTGTCTAATCCTGAAAGAGTGACCAGGCCCCTCTGGCCAGCAGCGAGAAGCAGGGGTGTCTGGGGCCCGAGACACAAAGGCCACGGTGCTGTGCTGGGCCAGGCAGGGGCACGGGACCCGCACCCCAGAGGGGCTGCAGCCAGAGCTGAGTACTGGGGCAGCCCTAGCACCTGCCCGCTGCCCAGGTCAGGTGGCCCACGTGGCCGAGGGGAATGTGCTCCCCCTGGTACCACGTGGCTGCAGGAGGGGTGCTCCTGGAGGCTCAGGACCCCAGCCCCTCAGCCCCTCCATGGCCACTAGCCCCTCCTCTCACAGGTGCCACCCCAGAGGGGCCAGGTGGCTCACCTTCTGGAAGTAGCCCCTCTTCATGGAGCTGTCCTTCACCTGCCGGAAGTACACATAGCCGAAGTAGTGCGCCGACTCCCTCTGGAAGAAGCGGTCAGCCAGGCGGCACCCACTCTCCCCGTGCCACTCCCCCGCCACCACCTGCCAGCCTGCCCGCTCTGCAGAGGCGGCTCCACCCACCGGGTTGTGGGGCTGGGTGCTCAAGCCCGGGTGTCCCGGGCTCAGAAAGTGGGCATCACTTCTCCAGGGAGCACCTCCACAGGCCCCTGCACACCAAGCCACACCCTGCTGTCTGCGTGGTGCACAGGAAGAGCGCCAGGGACCCTGGGGGGTCCCCAGAAGAGCCGGCCCACCCCTATGGAGGCTGGGGCTGGCCAGCCATGCGGGGCCCAGGCACCCGGAAAGGACCGCCACACCAGCCCGTCCCCAGTCTGTGGGCAGAGGCCGCAGACCGCCGGAGAGGCAGCCCATGCTCACCTGCAGTGTCACAGGGGCTTCACTGTCGTAGCGCCCCCCGTCGTCAGTGGGCCAGGAGCTCCTCTGCCCTCCACACTGACGGATTCGGAAGCTGAACTGCGTGTCCCCGAGGCAGCCTGGGAAGGGAGGCAGCCCCCGCCACACCACGTCAGGGCTACGGAGGCCCCAGAGAGAAGCCTGGCGCTTGGCCTCGCCCTCCCAGTGGGAGTCCCTCTGTCCTCACTCCTGCACCTAAGAAGTTCAGAGTGAAGTCCGGACCCAGACACACCAGCAGCTGCCCACCATCCAAGCTCAGGTGGGCAGCTGGGGGACCGTGGTGTGGCGGCCTGAGCCTGCCTAGAACCTGGGGCCCTGGGAGGAGCAGAGACAGCTCCAGGGGGGCCACAGTGGCGGGATCAAGGAGGCCAGACCCTGCCGGTCCCTCTTTCCACACCAACAAGGGGAACCTGGCTGCCTCTGCTGCATCATGGGGCTCTGGGTGTCTCCACAGAGCGGGGGAGGGGGCCTGGGCCACAGGGGCTCCGGGACAGCCTCCCCTCCCCACCTTGTTCCTCTCCCCACCCCCACACCCCCAACCCTGGCCCCAGAGTGGGGAGAGTTGGAGCACCCTACCGGAGTGGGAGTCAGGAAAGGACAGGTAGCAGATGCTGCTTTTCTGAAACACACGACACCCAGTGAGCGCTGGCTTCCTCCTTCCACCTGGGCGACGTCTGTTCCCCGAGAGCGGGTGGGACCCACCTCCTTATCCGTGAGCCGGAAGTCACCAGGATACACCAGCTGTGGGGACACAGAGCACTCGGTGAGGCCAGGTGGCCGTGGGGCTGGGCTGCCGTTGTGTTCCTCTCCGCTCCCGCTCCCGCCCCTCTCGGAGCACACGTCACTGGGCAGACCCTGCTGCCCTCCCCCACCTTTGGCGCCCCAGGCTCCCCCAACCTCCCAAGGCCCCTCCCAGCTCCAGGCTGCTCCAGACTCCCCTCGCCTTGGCCAGCACACACCTGGGGGAGCTCCCGGACTTCCTTTCTGCCCCCCTTGCCCTCGAGCCTGGGCTCCAGGACGGCCCTGGCCTGGGTGCAGAAACCCTGGGCCCCATTCCGGGAAGTGGCTGGGCGGGGAGCCTGTGTGGGTCGGGCGCCAAGGGCCAGCACCCCGAGCCCCCAGCTCCACGCATCTGCCCACGTTTTTGCGCCGAGGAGGAGTCGGGTTTTGGCTGAAACCCGGCTTCTTCCACGATGTGCCCTGGAACCCCCACTGTGGCAGTGACGTCACAGCTCATCCGTGTTTGCTCTGGGCTCACGCCGGGTGGTCCCCCTCAGCTCCCGTCCTGAGGACGGGCACTGTGCCCAGGGCACTCTTGTCCCCCAGCCCCTGGCAGGGAGCAGACATCCCCAAACGTGCACTTGAACAGGGTGACAGCGCATCCGTGAGGCATGACAGAAAGGGGCGTCGCATGGAAACCTCCAGGAGGTGTCGCCAAGGAGGAAGGGCCCCGAGGGAGGGGGCTGAGGATGCCACAGAGCCAGGCCTGGGGACAGCTCCATGAGTGGGAGGAGCCACAGGACAGGTCACCGTGTCTGTGTCCAGCAGGGCCTGGGAGATGCGGGGGCCTGGCGGGCAGCGAAGCTGCGCTGGACCCTCCGTGCTGAGGTAGGCAGTCAGAATCTGGTCTGACACTCCGGGGAAGCTGGCGGCCTCTGAGCAGGCCACCTGGACCTGCGGGCCCCATGTCCGTGCCAGGGACCCATTAGAACAAGGGTGGGGAACCCACATTCAGGGGCTGGTGTGTCCTGTCCTGGAAGCAGAGGCCCGAGGGGGCCTGGCCCAGCTGGACGGTGCCTCAGTGAGTGGAGAAATGGGTGGGCCCTCCGAGAGAGGTGGAGCCGGAGGCCGTGCCACAGGGTGACAGCGCCCAGCCCTGGCCCTGCTGAGCCGACCTGCACAGGGTGCTGCCCCTGCACCCAGTCGGCCCCGCGGAGGAGACAGACCATTGTGGGGCATGGGCTGCAGGAGCTGAGGTGGGGATCCAACTGCTTTCTATTTGGCCAGATGCCGAAAAGCTTGTAAAAGTGTCAACTGATGCTCACAAATTTTATTTTGCAAAATAGGGTTGTTTTCCTGAAAATATTAAATATTTATGTTAACACATGGGGTATCTGTTTCTTACAGTGGGTTAATAAATATTAAACGTTTTTGTTTTAATTGCTAGTAAACATGGGTTGATGGGACCTCACAAAGAGCTGTTTGGGGTCCTCAGTAACATGAAGGCTGTAGGGGCCGGAACCACATCAGCAGTGGTGGAAAGGGGGCCTTTGGGGCCTCGGGGCGCAGTTCACTCCACGGGCTTCCCAGACTGGCTGAGATCCTGAGAAGAGAGTTTCCGAGGGCAGAGATGGTGGAGCCGGGCCCTTCTCTCAGCCGACCCGCCTGCAGGCTTAGTGCAGCCGTCCGTACAGCACCCCGCACGTCGCTGGGCAGTCGGGGGCCCTGAGCCACTCACTCTGTGTCTCAGGGACAGAGTCTGAACTCCTGGAGAGCAGGGCATTGTCTTCTCATTTGCTCTGTGTTGTGTCCCTGTGTCCAGCACCAGGACCACAGGGCCTGGCTGGTGGCCACTGCTCAAACTTGACTCACAGAACAGGTGAACCGCAGCTCCTTGCCTTTGCTTTGGCTGTTTTTTTGTGGGCGGGGGTTACCTGAAATAGCTTGCTCTGCACAGCCCAGCTGCCTCTTTCCCATCTGCCAAGACTGGCCACACCTCATTCCTTCCACGGAGCTGCTGCTGTTCATGGAGCTTCTGGATGGCAGCCCCTGGGTCTCCCGTCCGTGTCCCATCACCACGCACAGTGCCAGGGCTGTTGCGGCGCTCAGCAAGGCCGAGCTGTGCACAAGTGAGCCCAGGGCAGGTGCTCCCTGAAAGGTGTGGGGTCAGGCGAAACGACCCTTGGTCTTCGGCAGGATTTCCGGGGGAGGGAGGAAAAACGAGGCAAATCTGGGGAGCACTGTGAGCCGCACTGCCCGATGGATCCGTGGCTGGGCCTCTGCACAGACAGGATGATTCCGAGGGGCGCTGGGTTCCCAACATCCCCTCCCTGGACTGTGCAGCCTCATCAACAGCTTGGAAGCCCAAGCACAGAGAGCCCATAGCTGTGAAGGCTACTTGCTTGGTTACAAGCAAGCTTTCCAGATGCTTACATTCTAGGAAATTACACATGAGAATGTCTCAAGGAAACACAAGAATCTCTTAATGTCTCTTGTGATTTAAAAAAAATATTCTTATTTTACTTTTTTACAGAGATTTTATTTATTTTTAGAGAAGGCAAGGAGGGACAGAGGGAGAGAAACATCAATGTTTAGTTGTCTCTCATGCACCCCCTACTGGGGACCTGGCCCCACAACCCAGGCATGTGCCACGACCAGGAATGAACCAGTGACCCTCTGGTTTGCAGACCGGTGCTCAACCCGCTGAGCAGCTCAGCCAGGGCCTTTCTCGTGATTTTGTGGAGAAAAGTATGGGCAACAGTATGAGCTCTGTGACACGGGGCAGCTCGGCTCAGCTCTCTGCTCAGGCCCCTTCATCAGGTGGGGCTGTCACAAAACTGCACGCTTAGTGGGGGTGGGGGTGGGGTGGGGGATGGGGTCTCCACAGGGCCAGGACCTGAGTCCTCATTAAGAGTCAGCCCCTTCTGTCTCAAAGACTGGACTTGTAGAGTTCAGCGAGGCCTTAAACCAAAACGACCCCCACCCCCAAGGGCCCCCCAGGATGGCTCTGCAGCCTCAGCTGGGCCAACTGCGGCCCCAGCGGGCCCTCCTCCGCAGTGCTCAGGACATCCCTGACAGTGTGGTGAGGTCTACGCCCCCACTTTCCGGGTGTAGAGACCATCCTGACAGCCCTGCGGAAGTCCTCCCTCCCTGAGCCCGCCACACTGTCATCTACACTGGGGGGGAGAGAAGCTGCCCCTGGGGGTGGGGGTGGGGGTGTGAGCACCCCAGACTCCCCAGCTGGGTGCACCTGGTGAAGAGAGTCGGCCGGTATGGCTGGAATGGCACCCACACAATCCATACTGGATCTGGGCCTAGGTGAACCAAGAGGTGCCGAAGGCTTCCAGCAGGATGGCCACAAAGGAGTGGTAGGCAGCGGAGGGAATTATCCGTGGCCGGGGGAACTGTCAGCCTTGTCCACCAACTAGAGGTGGAGTGGGGGCAGGGGGAAAGTCCAGGATGACCCCTCGGATTCTGGCTGCAGCAACGAAGGAGACGAGGTGCCACGACTAACGTGGGGAAGGGAGAAATGAGATAGATTTTCTTGATAAAGGTCAAGGGTATCCAAAGTGCAGGCCTACCTCCTCCATCCCAATGGGAAGTCTGACATTGGTCCCTTTGCTGTAAAGTGCCCCTTTCAGGAGGGGACAGGCGCAGGGTTCCGGGGGAGGGACAGGCCACCCAGGTGTCTCCTCGACTTCCCCCCACGCGCAGAGGGCGGACGGGCGGGCGCGCGACGACTCGCCCCCCTTCCCGGCTCACCTCCAGCGCCTGGCCCAGCTCCAGGTCGAAGGTGACCACGCACACACACTCCAGCCAGGCCGAGAAGCGCGCCCAGGGCGTTGACGCTGCCCGCGCGCCGGAGGACCGCACCCCGAGGCGGTCGCGAGGCCGGCGGGGCCCCGCGCTAGACAGTGAGTCCATGGTTGAGACCGCAGCGGCCGGCTGCGCGTTGCCCGGGGAACGGCCGGGAGGCGTTGCCGGGGAAACGGCTAGGAGGCGGCGACCTCCACGCACCTAAGGACCAAGCCACGGAGCAGTCGAGAGGCCATCGCGGACTAGAGCGGCCCTCCTGTGGTCCCGCCCGCCCCTCACGGCCGGAGAAGCGAAGTGCAGCGAAGAGGCGACAAGCCCACCAGCGAGAAGGGCCCGAGCGGCCCAGAGCGGCCCGGAGCGGGGAGGCTGGACGTCTGCCCTGGCCCGGTGGCATCCGGGAGTCGCGTCAGGCGGGGATCGGGGCCGCTATTGCGGATCCTGCTCGGCTGCTTCACAACTGGGTTCTAATGTTCTGGACTTCCCAGCCCACCAGTCTCCGCCGCATCTGCTCCCTGGGGTCGCCCAGGGGCGCCGGTCCTGCAGAGCGGGCACAGGCCTGGGTTCGCTGCTGCCCGCGAGTCGTCTTTGTCTCTCTTGGCCAGACCTGGGCCGCGCCCCCGAGTGTATCAGTGCGGGTCCGCTGCCTGGTTCGCGGTCCCCAGCGCCATCGCTGAAGCCAGCTGGGACGCAGCTGGGAAACACGCTGCGAGCAGCCTCTGCCGTTTCCGCGCCAGAGGAGCGTGGCCCCCACCGGTGCCACCACCTAGCAAATAAGGGCGAGTTTGGAGCTGAGACAGTAACTTAATTGACATGCCACATATTTTAGGTTTGGGTTTGTTTTTTTTTTTTTAATAAAAGCCCTCTCCGATTCCTCCCAGCCCCCTCCCTCTCCAACGTTAGGCGGGCAGGGCTAGGCTGCAGTGACAACCCCATTCGTGGCCGTGGGAGAGTCAGGTGCCTCTGCTTCACTAGCACAGGGCCTCCCGCGGTCACGGGCAGTGGGAGAGAGATAACGAGGCCTTCTGGCTGTTAATTTCCTTGGCCTACACATGTTGTATCCATCACTTCTACTTAGAGACCTTGGACCAAAACTAGTCACATGGTCCCAAACTAACTGCTAGGGAGCCTGGGAAATGAAGGACTTGGATTATTTGGGGAAACACAAAATTATTATACTTTATAGTGGCCATGTGTCACTGAACTTAAGGTACCATTATTTTATAAATCATCAAGGTAGAGAAACTGCTACCAGTTAAATAGCAATGAGCAATCAAGTGTTTTCAAAATAATCTATTATGAAATGTGCGAACATGCAAAAAAGATAAGCCAGACAGTAACCATCCGTTTACCTACTATCTAGAATCCACCTTAATAATCAACCCTTTGTTATATCAATTTTATATCTTATTTTTACATCAGTCCTATCCATCCATCAAATCATCTTATTTTTAAAATATATATATATTTCCTTTTTATTTTTATTGTTTTATTGATTATGCTGTTACAGTTGTTCTATTCCCCCTTCATTCCCCTCCACCCTGCACACCCCTCCCCCACCATTTCCCCCCCTTTAGTTTATGTCCACGAGTCTCAAGTTCTTTAGATTCTATATTTCCTATACTTTTCTTGGCCTCCCCCTATCTATTTTCTACCTACTGTCTGTGCTACTTATTTTCTGTACCTTCTCCCCCCTTCTCCTCCTCCCACTCCCCTGTTGCTAATCCTCCTTGAGATCTTCATTTCTAGGGTTCTGCTCTTGATCTAGCTGTCTGCTTAGTTTGCTTTTATTTTAGGTGTGGTTGTTAATTGTGAGTTGGCTGTCCTTTCACTGTTCATCTTTTTTACCTTCTTTTTCTTAGATAAGTCCCTTTAACATTTCATATAATAAGGGCTTGGTGAGGATGAACTCCTTGAATATGATCTTATCTGAGAAGCACTTTATCTGTCCTTCCATTCTAAATGAAAGCTTTGCTGGATAGAGCAATCTTGGTTGTAGGTCTTTGGATTTCATGACTTGGAATACTTCTTTCCGGCCAATTCTTGCCTGTAAGGTCTCTTTTGAGAAATCGGCTGACAGTCTGATGGGAACTCCTTTGTAGGTGACTGTCCCCTTATCTCTTGCTGCTTCTAGGATTCTCTCCTTCATTTTAATCTTGGCTAATGTAATGATGATGTGCCTTGGTGTGTTTTTTCTTGGGTCCAACTTCTTTGGGACTCTGTGCTTCCTGGATTTCCTGGAAGTCTATTACCTTTGCCAGATTGGGGAAGTTCCCTTTTATTATTTGTTCAAATAAGTTTTCCACTTGCTCTTCCTCTTCCCCTTCTGGTGCTCCTATAATTCGGATGTTGGAGCGTTTAAAGATGTCCTAGAAGTTTCTAAGCCTCTCCTCATTTTTTTGAATTCTTGTTTCTTCATATTTTTCTGTTTGGTCATTTTTTTCTTCCTTCTGGTCCAGTCCCTTGATTTGAGTCTCAGTTTCCTTTTCATCACTATTGGTTTCCTGTGCATTGCCATTCATTTCACTCAGTGTAGCCTTCATTTGTTCCTCTAATTTGTGACCAAAATCAACCAGTTCTGTGAGCATCCTGATCACCAGTGTGTTGAACTGTGCATCTGATAGGTTGGCAGTTTCTTGGTCGCTTAGAGTTATCGGCTCCGGGGCTTTGAGTTCTTCTTGAGTCATATTTTGGTCTGTTCGAGCCCGTTACGTATGAGGAGGGGAGCCCTAGGTGTTCACCAGGGCGGGGCAACCCAGGTCCCTGGGTTGTGACACTGTATGTGGGGGTGGGGTCAAAGGGGGCAATAGTGGTCCCCTCTGCTGCCTCCCGCCTCTCGGGCCTGCGCGGTCTGTCTCACTGCTCACTCCTTCGCTGGTTTATCTGTGTGACTGAATGGTTCGTTGTTGTCTGACTTCCGTATAGTTCAATTTTCTGTGGTTTGGCTGCGTTTTTGTTGTTAAAACTTTGTTATTTTTAAACTTGGTTGTGGTTGTGCAAGAAGGCACAATGTTTCCACCTACGCCTCCATCTTGGCAGAAGTCCTTATTTTTAAAATATATTTTTAGAAAGAGGGGAAGGAAGGGAGAAAGAGAGGGAGAGAAACATCAGTGTTTGGTTGCCTCTCATGCACCCCACCTTGGGGAACCTGGCCTGTAACCGAGGCATGGCCCTCACTGGGAACTGAACCAGTGAGCCTCTGGTTTGCAGGCTGGCACTCAGTCCTCTGAGCCACACCAGGCAGGGCCGACTCATTTTTAAATTAACCGACTAACTCCAAAGCCAGTTGTAGATATCAATGCTCTCACCCTTATATCCTTCAGTCTGTGTACCGTTAACTGCCACTGTTTTTCGTTTTGTTTGTTTCTTTTTTGGGAGGGATAAAACATAGTGAAATGCATGAATATATGTTTCATTTATCTTTTTTCTATTTGAAATGCATGAATATTTACCTGGCAGGAGAGCTACCACGATCCTGAAATTCGTGAGTCCTTTTTTAAATGTTTGTTCATTGATTTTTAGGGAGAGAGAGAATCATCAGTTTGTTGTTGCACTTATTTATGCATTCATTGCCTTGACTTGGGCTCCAACCTGAAACCTTCACATATGGGGACGTGCTCTAACCAACGGAGCCACCTGGCCAGGGTGAACTGCATGAATCTTAAATAGACGCGGCTGTTAACCCAAATCACCAGCAGGATATGGAACATTGGCGTCACCCAGGAAAGCTCCCTCGTGCCCCCTTCCAGTCAGTCTCCCCACTATTCTGATTCTTTGCACCATGGATTACCTTCTTCTGGAACTTCATAAAAACAAAACCATTCAATAGGTGGTCTTTCGTATCTGGCCTCTCATGCACATGTTTTCAAGGTCCATTTGGTGGTGCGTTGCATGAGTTCATCCCCTCCCACTGCTACGGATTCTCCCACATTGTTGTGAACAGACCGCAGTTTGCTTATCCGTCCTCCAGTAGTGGACACTGGGGCTCTGCCTGGTTTTTGTTGGTGAGAGATAGAACTGCTGTGAAGGTTCCTGTACAGACTCTTTGTGGAGATACATTTTTATTTCTCTTGGGTGAATACCTAGGAACTGAATTGCTGAGTCATAGCAATTGTCATAAAGAAATATATTTAGCCTTTTAAAGAAACTGCCAGACTTCCTTAAAGCAACCATACATTTTTTACTCCCACCGCCAACGATGCAATTCTGTTTGCTCCACATCCTTGCCAACATTTGTCGCCAATCTCCTCAGTTTAAGCCAGTCCAGTAGGTGGGCAGTGATATCTAATTGCACTTTTCATTTGAATTTTTCTCAAAATGGTGTCGAGTATTTTTTTCATGTGCATATTTCATACCATCAATTGTAAGGTGTATTCTGATTTCAGGTGTTAAATTGTGGAAAACATGTGCCTCTTAAAATAAGTGAATTATAGCAATCTCCAAGATCCTTTGTGCCTCTTAATGGTCCACCTTTCCTCACACTGGCAGTCCTGGGATTTACTGGCCTGCGATCTGTCTCTACTTTGCCTTTTCTTTTCTAAAAAAATTATTTTATTTATTTATTTTTAGAGAGAAGGGACGGGAAGGAGAAAGAGTGGGAGAGAAACCTCAGTGTGTGGTTGCCTCTCATGTGCCCTGTACTGGGGACCTGGCCTGCAACCCAGGCATGTGCCCTGACTGGGAATCGAACCAGCCACCCTTTGTTTCACAGACCTGTACTCAATCCACTGACCTACACCAGCCAGGGCTCCACTTTTCCTTTTCTCAACATTTTTCTATAAGTGGAAAGTACAATGTAGGAGGCTGAATAATTACCCACAAAGGTGTTCACTTTCTAATCCCTTGAGCCTGTAAATCTGTGTTACCTTACATGAAGGAAACAGGATTTTGCCTGTGTGATTAAGGACCTCGAGATAGGGAGATTATCCTGGATTAGCCCAGAAGGACGGGTGTCCAGGGTCCTTTCAAGAGCAACCAGAAGGATGACAGTCAGAGAAGGCCTTGTGATCTGTGTGATGACAAAATCACAGAGAGATTGGGGGCTACAGATACAGGGAGGTCTGATCAGATCACTGGGGAGGAGCTTGCAGAGGCAACGGTGAGTAGCCCGGGACCAGGTCGGCTGAGAAACTGACCGCCTCCAGAGCACATGAAATAATGGGCGAGAAGATTGGAAGTAAAAGAAGGGCTCTCTGTGGTTCGGGCTCTTTTCTCCTCCGGGATGGCTGGGGGAGCTGCCTGCATTTCTCAACAGGGTAATTTGGTTGGATTTTGGATGGTAAGAACTCTGAGCACAGCCTGCGGTCGGGCTGTCCTGGCAGGAGGTGGCAGGTTAGTTCTCTGGGTGTTGTAGAGGGGACAGGCTCTGAGGCAGAGGCCAGCCGTTCTTCCAAAATTGGGTAGCTTTTGTATCTTATGTCGTTTTAGTGTGTAAACTAGCCCTATAGAAATAAAATAATTGAAACGAATGGGGAATGATAGGAGAATTCCAGTGTTAAAAAGTTAAGCCTCAGTAAATGGGTTTAAGTGATTAAAGCTGTGACTAAAGAAAGAGTTTAGCCTGAATTGATAGGCTTAAGTGGCCAATGCCGGGGAAAGTTGTTATTCCAAAATTGTGAAGCTTTTTTCTTTTAAGATATTATTTATTTATCTTTAGAGGGGAAGGGAAGGAGAGAGGGAGAGAAATACTGATGTGTGGTTGCCTCTCTCGAGTCCCCTGCTGGGAACTGGCCCCTAATCCAGGCATGCGCCCTAACTTAGATTCCTGACTGGGAATAGAACCACGGTTGTTTGGTTCGCAGGTGGGCGCTCAACCCACTGAGCTACACCAGGAAGGGGAAATTGTGAAACTTCTGAGTAAAGGCCCCTTTCCTTTATCACCAAACCTCTGCCTCTGGAATTTTACCTAGAGGAAGACGGCAGGCAGCAGGACCCCGACTGCTGTTCGGTAGCTACCACTCTGCTGGCTTTGAAGATGGAGGCAGGGACTCTGAGCCAAGGAACTCAGTCCCCTCCAGAGCTGGACTCCACAAAGAAACAGTGCGCCCCCTGGAGTCCGCGGAGGAAACAGCGGTTCTAACGCCTTGACCGTAGCCACCTAAGACTCACTCCTGGTCTCTGATTGGGAGGAGTGTAGGAAAATAAACGTGTGTTGTCTTCAACCACTGAGTTTGTGGTGATTTCTTACAGTTCCAGTAGAAAAGAAATACATACAATGTGTGGTCCTTTTCCGCCTGGTGTATGCGTGTTGTTGCCCCTATCGACAGTTCATTCCTGTTTATGAATAGTATTCCGTTGTCTGGGTCGCCAACACTTTCTTGATCTATTCACCAATGGAAGAACGTTTGGAGTGTTTCCAGTTTTTGCTTCTTATGCCTGAAGCTGCTCTGTACATTTGTATACAAGCCTTCGTGTGGACACAAGTTTCTCTTGGGTAAATAACTTAAGAGTGGAAGCGTAGGCTCATGTTTAAGTTTTTAAAAACTGGTAGACTGTTTCCGAGAGAGGAAATGCACCAGTTTACACTGCCGCCGGCCCTGATGAGGTTTCTGCTCATGCTCAGCAGAACTCGGTCTTGTCCTTCCGTCACTGTGCTCTTTGTCTCCAAGGGGGTGTCTGGTGGCATCTCCCACGGGTTAGTTTAGTGTTTCCCTGATGGTCACTGCTGTGGGACATCTTTCATGTGCTCATACGCCATTCGCGGTATCTTTGCTGAAATATTTATTTAAATCTTTTGCTTATTTTAATTGAGTTGTCATTTTATCACAGAGTTGTAAGGTTTTTAAAAAATGAGCATGCATGGTTGCAAGAGAAGCAACCACACATGGATGTTTCTCCCCCTTTCTTTCTTCCTTCTTCCTGTCTCTAAAAATAAATAAAATCTTTTTAAAAAATCTGTCGATCATATTTGTGAGGGTTTTTCTCTGTTGTGTTCCAGTGACTTACCTGGCTTCCATAGAACTGACTTTATGACAGTTCTATGCTGTCTGGATTATCTTAGACGTATAATAAATTTTGAAATCAAGTATAAGTTCCCCAACTTTTTCTTTTTCGAAATTGTTTAGGGTACCTTGATCCTTTGCATTTCTAGATAAATTTTTTTAAAAGATTTACTTATTTTTAGAGAGAGAGGGTACGGGAGAGAAACATCAATATGTGGCTACCTCTTGAGCGCCCCCGACTGGAGACCTGGCCCACAACCCAGGCTTGTGCCCTGACTGGGAATTGAACCAGAGACCCTTTGGTTCCCAGGGCAGTGCTCAATCCACTGAGCCACACCAGCCAGGGCTCTATATAAATTTTGTATCAGCTTGTTAGTTTCTACCAAAGCAAGGTGACCCGCTGAAATTTTACCAGATATTGCGTTGAATGTATTGGTAAGTTTGGGGAGAATTGCGATCTTAACAATGCTACCTTCTTATTTATAAACATGGCATGTCTCTATTTTTTCAGGTTTCTAATTTTTCTCAGCAACATTTTGTCGTTTTCATTGTGTGGGAATTGCAAGACCATCCCCAGGTCTTCTAGGAGGGGTCACGGGGACTAGGCAAATAGACACTCCCATAGCCATGATTTATTACAATAAAAGGCTACAAAACAGAATCAACAAAAGGAAAAGGCTCCAGGGGCAGAGTTTGGGGGAGACCAGGCGCCCGATCCCAGGGTCCTCTCACTCAGTGGAGTCACACAGGAGGTGCTCAATTGTCCTGGCAAGTTGGGACAAGGTTGTGAAATGTCGCCAAGCAGGAGCTCATGTTTCTTTCCCGAAATGCTATAACAGATGGATTCCTATGAGGTGGCTTAAAACAACAGACACTCATTCTCACACAGTTCCAGAGGCCAGAATCCGAAATCCGGAAGTCAGCAGGTCAGCTCCTTCCCGAGGCTCTGAGAGAGACTCCGCTCCAGGCCCCTCTGCTGACCCGTAGTTGCGCTGACCACCCTTGGAAGTTCAGTGCTGGTCACTGCATCACTCCAGTCTCTTCATCTGTCCCCACATCCCTCCTCTGTGTCTTCTCTCCTTTTCTTGGGACACTCGTCATTGGACCTGACCCAGGATGTTCTATCTCAAGATTTTTAATTTAATACATCTGCAAAGACCCTTTTGTCCAAAACTTTTTAAAAAAAGATTTTATTTATTTTTTTAGAGAGAGGAGAAAGGAAGGAGAAAGAGAGGGAGAGAAACATCAGTGTGTGGCTGCCTCTCATGTGTCCCCCATTCGGGATCTGGCCTGCAACCCAGGCGTGTGCCCCAACCAGGAATTGAACGAGCGATCCTTTAGTTTTCAGCCCGTGCTCAATCCACTGAGCCACACCAGCCAGGCCCCAAACTTATTTTTATTGTGTTTTTTCCATCACCATTTAGTCCTCTTATACCCCCTCCCCTCAATTACCACAGTGTTGTTCATGTTCATGACTCCTTTTTCCTCTTTGCCCCCTCCCTCCACCCCCTGCCCCTCCCCTCTGCATTCATCTGCTCCCCACCTGTGAGTCCGTCTCTGTTTTGCTTGTTAGATCAGTTTGTTCATTAGATTCCACATATGAGCGAGATTATCTGGTGTTTGTCTTTCTCTGACTGGCTTATTTCACTCAGCACAAGATTCTCCAGGTCCATCTGCACCATTACATAGGGTAAATTTTTCTTCTTTTTTTTTTTGCAGCCGAGTAGTATTCCATTATGTAAATGTCCCGCAGTTGTTTCACCCACTCACCTACTGATGGGCCCTGGGCTGCTCCCATAGCTCAGCAGTTGTAAATAACGCTGCAGTGAACACAGGGCGCTTGTGTTCTTCTGAAGTAGGGTTGTGGGTCCCTTTGGATGTATTCCCAGAAGTGGGATCACTGGGGGAAAAGGCAGGTCCGTCTTTAATTCTTTGAGGAAGCTCCACACTGCTGTCCACAGTGGCCGCCCCAGTCTGCATCCCTTCCCACTCACAGTGCACGAGGGTTCGCCTTTCTCCACATCCTCACCGCACTTGTTTGCTGATTTACTGATGATGGCCGTTCTGAGCGGTGTGAGGTGACGTCTCATTGTGGTTTTAATTAGCATCTCTCTGATGATTAGTGACATTGAGCATCTTTTCGCATGTTTATTGGCCATCTGTATGTCCTCTTTGGAGAAGTGTCTGTTCAGGTCTTTTGCCCACTTTCTAATAAGGGTGTTTGTCTGTTTTGGTGTGGAGTTTTATAAGTTCTTTATAAATTTTTGATATTAACTCCTTATCAGATCTATTCACAAATATGTTCTCCCATTCTGTGGGTTGTCTTTGTATTTTGTTGTTGTCCTTTGCTGTGCAAAAACTTCTTGGTTTGATGTAGTTCCATTTGTTTATTTTTTCGTTTCTCTCATCCAGGGGAGACACACCTGGTAAAATGTTGCCACGAGCTGTGTCTGAGATTTTGCTGTCTAAGTTTTCATCTAGTGTTTTGATGGTTTCTAGTCTAATATGTAAATCTTTAATCCACTTTGAATTCATTCTTGTATGTGGTGTAAGAAAGTGGTTTAATTTCAATTTTTTCCTGAACCAATCTGTCCAGTTTTCCCAGTACCATTTACTGAATGAACTGTCTTTAGCCCACTGATGTGCTTGCTTCTTCTGTCTAGCATTCACTTACTATAAAGGCCTGGGCTTCCTTCTGGGCTCTCTGTTCTGTCCCATCGATCAGTGTGCCTATTTCTATGCCAGTCCCAGGCTGTTGTGAGTACTATGGCCTGTGCTACAGTTTCATATCAGGAAGGTCACGTGCACAGGTTTTGAGTAGATTTTGCCACCATTCAACCCACTAGAGCACTGGTCAGACAGGTTGTCTGCCTGGTGCCTGCCAAATTTCCAGACACCAGAAAGAAAGCAGATGTTGAGCGTAAGTCATATTGTTTGTACAAACAGTGCACATCATGAACAACTCTGGTCACTTCTGGGACTGGTGGCAACCGTCCTGAAGTCAGGCTCCGAGATGTTAGCCGAGGGCTAACCTGGTAGGTGAGTTTTTTCAGGCTAAACCATAACCCTGTTGTATCAACTCTTTTTTTGTTCACACTCCTTTGTTGTATTTATTCCTAAGTCTTTTACTCATTTTGATGCAATTGTGTACGGAACTTTTTCCTTTTTCTTTTTTTAGATTTTATTTATTTTTAGGGCAGGGAAGCGAGGAAGAGAGGGAGAGAAACATCACTGTGTGGTTGCCTCTCACATGCACCCCCAACCCCACCACTGGGGACCTGGCCTGCAAGCCAGGTATGTGCCCTGACTGGAAATCCAACCAGCAAGCCTTTGGTTCACAGGCTGCCAGGGCCAGAATTTTTTTTCTTAATTTCATTTTCAGATTGTTTGTTGCTCTTATATAGAAATATAACTGTTGTTTGTGTATTAATACTGTATCTTGTGAACTTAAAAAAAAGGTTTTTATTCATTTATCTTTAGAGGGGTAGGGAAGGAGAGAGGGAGAGAAATATCAGTGTATGGTTGCCTCTCTTACGTGTCCCTCGCTGGGAATTGGCCTGCAACCCAGGCATGTGCCCTGACAGGGAATCAACCGCAATCCCTTAGTTCGCAGGCCCGCATTCAATCCACTGAGCTACACCAGCTAGGGATTTGTGACCTTATTAAACTAGCTTATTGTTTTTAGTATATTTGTTTGGTACATTTCTAAGGATTTTCTAAATAGATAATTATGTCATTTGTGAATAAAGACAAATTTACTTCTACCTTTCTAATCTGTGTGACTTTGTTTTGTTACAATTATTGCACAGGCTAGAACTTTCAGTACAATGTATCATCATTTCAAATCTTTCTTCTGTTTGTTTCTTCCTCTCTTTCTTCTCTTCCTGGTGTTCCCATTGTGTTTGTCATACCATTTGCAGTGAATATCCCCTGTCCTTGGATATTCTCTCTGTGGTTTTTAAAAAAAAATTGTTTTTTTTTTGTTTTTTTTTTGTTTTTGAAGATTCTGTTGACAGATCCTCTAGCTCAGGGTTTTTTTCCTCAGCTGTCTCCAGTCTGCTGATGAGCTCACCAGAGGCATTCTCCATTTCTGCTGTAGTGTTTCCTACCTGCAGCTTTTCTTCTTGCTTCTTTCTTAGGATTTCCATCTCTGCTCATATCACTCACGCGTTCCTGCATGCTGTCTACTCTGTCCATTAGAGTCCTTAGCATGTTAATCATAGTTGCTTTAAATTTCCATGTGGTAGTTCCAACCTCCTGCCGTGCCTGGTTCTAATGCGGCTCTGTCTCTTCAGTCTGTGTGTTTTGCCTTGTCATTTTTTCTTGAGAGCTGGACATGGCGCACCAGATGCAAGGAGCAGGTCAATAGGCCTTAGTGACGTCGTGGTGAGGTATGGGGAGGGGACTGCTCTGTGGTCCTACAGTTAGGCTCAGTCTTCAGTGAGGTCGGTGCCTCTGCGCTGTGACCCTCACAGGAGTCTGTTTTCTTTTTCCCCTTGGCTGGGACAGATGGCTGGAGGGGGCAGGCGCTGGGTATTTCCCTTCCCCCAGCAGTTTTGCTCTGGCGTGGTAGTTTCTCCAGTGAGCTGTCTTTGTTAAGAACCTAGTGCTCTGCTCACCCTGGCCAGGTTGCTCAGTTAGTAGAGTGTTGCCTCCATATTCCAAGGCTGATGGTTGGATCCCTGGGCAGGGCACATACAATAATCGAATGAAGGCATGAATAAGTGGAACGACAAATCAGTGTCTTCTCTCTCTCTCTTTCCTTCTCTCCATTCCTCACTCTAAAATCAATCAATAATTTTTAAGTAAAAAAAAAACCCTCAAAAAACAGAGTGCTCTGGTATCTTTTGAATGACCCCTCTTCCCTTTTTCCTGCTGGAAACACAATGGTATTTGTCTCCGATATTTACTGTGGGAACCTGATGATGCTCCTGGAAGAAAATCTTGCCATGGGGTGTGGCATTGTACAACTGGGTCCCCCTGGAGTTCTTCACTCTCAGCCGTATTTTCGCTGAACCTCCAGAAACTCAAAAATCACGGCTCAGGAAATCACAGGCACAGGTTCCCCTAGTGATTTCTGCCGGTGAGTCTGCTCCGGAAGCCAGGCAGCCCCAGAGCAAGGCCCGGAGCAAATCCTCTTGCGCCCCCTGGTGACCAAGATCAGAAGAAGCAAGTCCGCGTCCGCGTCTGCAGGTGGCTTGGGAGCTGGTAACTGCCCTTAAGTAGGAGATATTCCTGAATCGTTTAATTTCAGTTTCCAGCATTTTACCACAGTTCACGCTGACACCGGAAACAATAATTCTCATTTTAGAGATTAGTTTAATTGAGTTATACATATCCAGCAAATGTTAAATGGGCACATATTTTAATGTGCAAAACACATTGAATCTGCGAAATACCTGGGAAAAACAGTAAGAGTGGTGGCTGCTGCTCGGGCGCTCCCAGTTCAATTAGGAAACAACCGTAGACCAGGGGAGGGGATCCACTCTTACTCTGGCCGTGTCCAGGCCAACTGCCCAAGAAGTTCAGAGGTTATCCAGATGCCCCAGTGGGAGAGGATTTTCTAGAGTGGGAGGCACCCTTAGAGAACAGGCGCACACCTGCCTCGGGTGTGTGACTCTTTGGAAGGGTTTTCTGTTGCTGACGTTGCATTAGAAAACTTATTACCGCAAATGGATTGTCTCTTAAGAATTTGATTATGCTCGCACAGAAATTTAGCAATACCTCAGAGGAAAAAACAAAAACGGAAAGCCGCCGCCTAGACACCTCGCACCCGCTACAGTCTCGTTCCGCGGCGGGACGCTGTTAATGACGCTCACGGACTCCGCCCCCGATGGCCCCGCCCCAACCCTCGGCGGGAGCGAGCGCGGCCCCGTGAGGCCACGCCTCCAGCGGGCGCGCGCCCGACGACGGAGCCGCCATTTTGGAGCGACCGGAGCGCCGCTCGCGGCCCCAGCCGGTCCCCAGGCGCCGGCCGGCCCGCGCAGTGTTCGTGGGCGCCGTGTTAGTAGGCGCCGCGCCCGGCCGGGCCCATGTGCGTGCGGCCCGCCCCAGGCCGCCCGGGCTTCGCCTCCGCCAGCGCCCTGGCCTCCACCCGGGCCTCTGAGGAGCCGCCGCGACGCCCGGCCCACGGGGCAGGTGAGTGCGGCCGCCCGCAGGCTCCTCAGGGCCCGCGCTCGTCCGTGCCCCGGGAGTGCACCCCGCCCTCAGTGCCTTGGTGTCGGCGCCCACCGCCCTGTCCCGCCAGTGACCCCCTTCAGTGACACGCCGTCTGCGTCCACCCCGTCAGCACCCCGCTGCCTGTCGGCCCCCACCCGTGACCCGCGATAGGACCCTGCCCGTGGGGGGGCGCTGCCCTCCGTCGGCGTGCCCTCCCGGTGTCGCGTCTCACCGCCCCCCTCCCCCCCGTCCCCTCTCCCTTCGCAGGTGCCGCTAACCGCCGGCCCCTTCCCGGCCCCCTGAGTGCCCCTGGCCGTCGCCGCGCTGCCTCCGGCTCGCCCTTCGGCCACTCCGCGTCCTTCCCACCTGCGCGGCCCTCCCCCCTGCTCTGAGCGCTCGCGGAGGGCAGCGGCCGCCCCGGGCCCGGCCCCCGCACCTCCCACCGCGTCACTCCCATCGGGGGTCCGCCGGCCACCGCGGCGCCGTGCCCCGTTTGGTTGCCGGACCCCGTCGGGTCTCCGGGGCCTTCTCCGGCCTGTCACTCTTCCAGCCCCGAGTCCCCTCCTCTCGACCTCCCGGGCCGGGCCGTCACCCACACTGCGGGCCGTTCAGTCTCCTCCCTGTCCCTTCCTTCTGGGTCTCTCTCAACTGGGCTCCTCCAACTCCGGCCCGCCGGGCTCTGCTAGGAGAGGAGCGGGCGGGGGGAGGCTCCTGCGGGACCCAGATAAGGCCCTCGGTGCCGAGGACCGGGTGCACGGAACCCGCCTCAGAGCGCTGGCCTCAGAGCGCTGGCCTGCGCGCCAGGCTGTGTCCTGCGGGTCGCGCGCCGGAGTCCCGAGGGGCCCTGGCGGGAGCTGGCGTCCTGGAGCGCTGTCCTCGTGACGTGGGATGTGGGGCACGCGTGAGACAGGGGAGGGGGCGCTGGGAGTGGCCGTGGTGTACACCTGGGTGGTCGGCGTGGGGAGGCTTTGGGGGCAGAGCTGCTGGGGCCGGCTGAGCTGAGGGGAAGCGTGGACTCGGTCGACGGAGCAGGTGGGTGGCCCAAGACCCTGTTTAGGTGGGTGGCGGCAGGCGGGTGTTCGTACAGATTGGAGGCAGAAGGCAGGGCTTTCTCTGGGCCGGTGGAGGTAGGATTCTCTCGGGAGAAGCTGGAGCCAGAGGGCAGCCAGGCGGCAGGCATCACCCTGGCAGGGATGGTGCTCGATGCCCTGGGCTTGGCTGTTTACGCCACACGCACACGCGTGCGTGCAGAAAACAAGAACTGACCACTCACTGTGTGCTGCTGTGTTAAACATTTTCTATGAACAGGAACCCAGAAGAAGAAACTGAGCTTTGGCTGTGAAAATATTGTTTTAAATCTTGGGTAATAATAACTGACTGTGTACCAGGTACTTTTTTGTGTGCACACATGTATATTACAATAAAGCTTTATTAAAAAAAAAAAGCCCGGTGCTTTACCCTTTATTATTCTTGTATCCTTGTGAGATGTAACATTTTGACATAAAGTAGATACATGACTGGGTGGAATTTACTCTAAATCAGAGAGTGAAAACCAGTGCTAAGTTCTAGCTTTTGACATCTGACACAGCAGTCATTTCATTCTGAAAACAACTTGGTGATATAGTTACTCTTGATATTCCTGTTCAGATTCATGGCACGGAAAAATGACCATCCCTGGGGTCACAGTAAATGAGTGGGTGGGCCATGTTCACCGTGATCTTTACGCAGGACACAATTCAGAAAACCCAGAGTTTGTGTCAGGAAGCCAGCCTCTTTCTCACCCAGTCCTTCAGCCGTCTGCTTCCTCTTGGAAATTATGTCATATCCAGGCGCAGCCAGCCACCCTCTTTTGTTAGCGCAGAATGTGCAAGTGTAGAGTCTTTTGTTTCTTTAAAAATAGTCCCCCATTTAAAATGATTGGCTCTTTTATTCCCAGTCTAAATTATCTGAAGAGTTTCCATGGAGGAATGTTCAAGCTTAACACAAAACTTGATGCATTTCTGATACTGTATTTGCTTAGTCATTTCTAATGCTATAGCCACAAAGTGCTCATGCTCACTCAGACACACCTACCACCTCCACTAATACAGTGAAGTCGTCATTGTTCATGCATGTGCATTGCAGTCCACTCTCCTTGGCTGCGAGATTACATCAATGTAATGTACAGATTTTAAGAATATAAACATGAAGGATTTTAACAAGTGTCCATCACTCGTGCTGAGGCAGAAAATTTCAGCCACCCCTAAATATTTTGTCGTGTTCCTTTTCAGTTGTTACACCACCCCTCAAAGTCCCAAAGCAACCATGTTTCTGGTCTTTATCATTACAGACTGATTTTGCAGGTTCTTGAACTTCATGTAAATGGAGTCATAAAGCATATGCTCTTTTGTGTCTTTTTTGCTCAGTGTAATGTTTTTGATTTATTGATTTTGATGCCTGTATCTGTAATGTGCTTTTTATTTGAGTAGTATTTCTTCGTATGAAAATATCATTTGCTTATCTTTTCCTTTTGATGGAATTTGAGGTTGCTTTTACTTTTTGGCTGTCATGACTAAAGTCACTGATAATTCGTATGCAGTCTTTTGTGGACAGGTGTTATTTCTTTTTTTAAAATTTTTTTATTGATTACGCTGTTACAGTTGTTCTATTCCCCCCTTCATTCCCCTCCACCCGACCCCCCCATACCCACCATTACCCTCCCTTTAGTTTATGACCATGTGTCTCAAGTCCTTTAGATTCTATATTTCCCATGTTATTCTTGCCCCCCCCATCTATTTTCTATCTACTGTCTATGCTACTTATTTTCTGTACCTTCTCCCCCCCATCTCCTCCTCCCACTCCCCTGTTGCTAACCCTCCTTGAGATCTTCATTTCTATGTTTCCACTCCTGATCTAGCTGTCCTTTTAGTTTGCTTTCGTTTTAGGTGTGGTTGTTAATAACTGTGAGTTGGCTGTCCTTTCACTGTTCATGTTTCTTTAACTTCTTTTTCTTCAATAAGTCCCTTTAACATTTCATATAATAAGGGCTTGGTGATGATGAACTCCTTGAATTTGATCTTATCTGAGAAGCACCTTATCTGTCCTTCCATTCTAAATGAAAGTTTTGCTGGATAGAGCAGTCTTGGTTGTAGGTCTTTGGTTTTCATGACTTGGAATACCTCTTTCCAGCCCCTTCTTGCCTGGAAGGTCTCTTTTGAGAAATCTGCTGACAGTCTGATGGGGACTCCTTTGTAGGTGACTGTCCCCTTAGCTCTTGCTGCTTCTAGGATTCTCTCCTTCATTTTAATCTTAGCTAATGTAATGATGATGTGCCTTGGTGTGTTCCTTCTTGGGTCCAACTTCTTTGGGACTCTCTGAGCTTCCTGGATTTCCTGGAAGTCTATTTCCTTTGCCAGATTGGGGAAATTCTCCTTTATTATTTGTTCAAATAAGTTTTCCACTGGTGGCTGTGCCTTTCCCCCTTCTGGTACCCCTATAATTTGGATGTTGGAGCGTTTAAAGATGTCCTGGAGGTTCCTAAGACTCTCCTCATTTCTTTGAATTCTTGCTTCCTGACTCTTTTCTGTTTGGCCATTATTTGCTTTCTTCTGGTCCACTCCATTGATTTGAGTCCCAGTTTCCTTTTCATTGCTATTGGTGTCTTGTGCAATTCCATTCATTTCAATTAGTTTCGCCTTCATATATTTGTCTAATTTGTGGCTATAATCAACCAGTTCTGTGAGGATCCTGATGACCAGTGTTTTAAACTGTGCGTCTGAGAGTTTTGCTATTTCTTCATTGCTTAGATTTATAGGCTCTGGGGCTTTGAGATCTTCTTGAGCCAGTTTTGGTCTGTTCACGCCCATTAAGTACAAGGAGTGGAGCCTTGGACTCCCAGGTCGCTGGGTTGTGACGCTGTATGTGGGGGCGTGGTCAGAGCGGGGAAATGGCGGTACCCTCTACTGCCACTTGCCGCGGGGACCGCTGGGCCCCGGTCCAACCGCCCACTCCCTCGCCTGTCCACCCTCGCACAAATGGGCGACCACAGTCAACACGCAGCACCGCTTCCCCGCTGTCTCCTCCGTGGTCACTCGCCTGCTGGCTCGCTCGGTCGCTCACTAGGTCCAACCCTTCACCTGGGTTCCGCGCCTCTGGATTCCACGCCTGTTCCTGTGTAACCCCCCACCAGCCGCTGGTTTCGCCCTTACAGGCTGAAGAATTTGTTGTTAACGGACTTCCGAAAAGTTCAATTTTCCGTGTTCTGGCTGTGTTTTCTGTTGCTAATATTTAGTTGTCTCTAAACTTGGTTGTGTGAGAAGGCATGGCACATCCACCTATGCCTCCATCTTGGCAGAAGTCCGTGTTATTTCTTTTGGGTAAATATTTAGGGGTGGGATTCCTGGGTCATAGTATATATGTGTGTTTTACTTTTTTAGAAACTGCCCAAGTTTTCAAAATTGGTACCACTTTACATTCCCACCAGTAATACATGAGAGTCCGGCTTCTCTACATCCATGTCAGCACTTGGTATATTCCGTGTTGTTAATTTTAGCCATTCAGGTGGCAGTGGTACCTCACTGTGGGTTTAATTTGCATTTCTCTGATGAATAACAATGGTAAGCAGCTTCCTGTGTGCTTATTGCCATTTGTATATCTCTTGTGAAGTGCCAGGTCTTTTGCCCACTTTTTATTGAATTGTTTGTCTTTTTGTTATTCATTTTTAGGAGTTTTAAAAATATATTCTAGTTGAGACCTTCATGATGGTGATATGTGTGCAGACATACATAGGAAGTAGGAGGAGGAAAGGAAGTAAGAGGTGAATATTTTTTCCTATTTATGGTTTACCTGTTTGTTTCTTAATGGTGTCTTTTTTTTTCTTAATTAAAAAGATTTTATTTATTTATCTTTAGAGGGGAAGGGAAGGAGAGAGGGAGAGAAATATCAATGTATGGTTGCCTGTCATGTGTCCCCTGCTGGGAACTGGCCTGCAACCCAGGCATGTGCCCTGACTGGGAATCGAACCGCGATCATCTGGTTCGCAGGCCTGCACTCAATCCACTGAGCTACACCAGCCAGGGCCCTTAATGGTGTCTTTTGATGAACAAAAAATTTTAGTTTGGATGAAGTAAAAGTTTGTCAATATTTTCCTTTTTTTAGATTTATGGTTCAATAAACTACATGTTTAAAGTGTAAAATATGTTTTGATACATGTATACACATGTGAAATCATCACAGTCAAGATAGTGTGCGTATCTTCCCTGACCAGTGTGGCTCAGTGGATTGGGCGTTATCCTGAAAAGCAGAAGGTTGCTGGTTCGATTCCTGGTCAGGGTACGTGCCTGGGTTGCAGGTTCAGTCCTAGGTCGGGGTGTATCCGAGAGGCAACTGATCGACGCCTTTCTCCCTCTCTTTCTCTCTCCGTTCCCCTGCCACTGAAAATAAGTAAATGAAATCTTTAAAAAAAGGATAGTGTACATATCCGTCACCCCTTCGGTTTCCTCATGCCCCTTTGGGATTTCTCCCTCCCACCCTTTCCTGCCACTCCACCTCCAAGCAAATAAATACTGATCTACTTTCTGAATGGCCCATCTTGCGTTATTTTTTGGGTGAGGTGGAATCAGGGTACTTTTTTTCTCCATAATCACTCTAGCATCATTTGTTGAAAGACTCTCCATTAAATTGCATTGCAACCTTTGTTATAAATTACATGAAGATATGTTTTTAAGCTTATTTCTGGGCTTTCTGTCTTGTTCTGTTGGTCTAATTTTTAACACCACACTCTCTGAATTATTGTAACTTAATGATAAGTCTTAAAATCAGATATAAGACCTTCACTTTACTTCCCTTTATTTATATTATGTGTGTGTGTGTGTGTGTGTGTGTGTATGTATGTGTTTGCTGTTCTACTTATTTATGAACTCATTGGTTGCTTCTTTTATGCGCCCTGACCGGGGATTGAACATGCAACTTGGCATATCCAGACAACGCTCTAGCCAACTGAGCCATTTGGCCAGGGCAAGACCTTCACTTTTATTTCTATATAAAATTTTCTGCCAGTTTTGGAATACATTTTTCAGTTTGTACAAAATTTTTTCTTGGGAGTTTGTTTGGCATTACATTGAATCTGTAGATCAGTTTTAGAATTGAATTAACCTCGGGTCTTCTGGTCTGTGCTTGTGGTATATCTCTTCATTTATTTAAATCTTTAATTTTTCTCAGCTTTTTTTGTAGTTTTCAGTATGATGGTATACTTTTTTAATCCAGTATATTTGTAGATATTTGATATTTTTGATGTTACATAAAATATATTGTTTTTCAGTTACTTGTTAGTAATGTACAAAAACACGATTGGTTTATGTGTGCTGATCAGTATCCTGCAACTTCGCACAACTCACTTACCAGCTCTTACAGTGCGTGTGTGTATTACTTTGGGTTTTCTGTGTACATAATCGTATTATCTACAAATGAAGACAGTTCTACTTCCCTTCCCCAGTTGTATGCCTCTCATTCCTCTTTCTCGCACAGTCGTGCTGGCCGGCACCTCTCGTCCAGTGCTGAGTAGGAGCAGGAGCGGCGATGACGACTCTTCCATGTTGGAGGAAGTTGCGCTCTAGTCTGATTGTGGGGGGTGTTTGTACCATGAAAGGTGCTGGGTTTTGTACAGTGCCTCTGTCGAGATGATCATTCAGTTTCTGTCTGTTATTCTATGGATAAGCTACCTTATATTAATGATTTTCAGGTTTTATAGCAGCCTTGTGTTCTTTTTTTTAAAAAAGATTTTATTTACTTATTTTTAGAGAGGAGGAAAGGGAGGGAGAGAGAGAGAGAGAAAAATGAGTCAGAGAGAAACATCGATCAGCTGCCTCTTATACACGGCCTGACTGGGGACCAAACCTGCAACCCAGGCGTGTGCCCTAACCAGGAATCGAACCAGCGAGCTTTTGCTTTGCGGGACTGAAGCCCAGCCAACTGAACCGCACTGGTTAGGGCAAAGCAACCTTTCATTCTTAGGAAAAATCTCTTTGGTGTAGTATATAAATAACCCTTTTTGTGTGTGGCTGGCCTTGGTTTGCTAGTGTTTTGTTGAGGATTTTGTGTCTGTATTCATGAGAGATATTTGCTTACATGTGAATTCTGTTTTCCGATGATACCATTGGTTTTGGTATCAGGATAACTGGCCCCATAGGATGAGTTGGGAAATTCTTCACTGTTTTTGCAGATAACATTTCTAGATGGGAGCATTTCTTTCTTTTCTAAACAAAGTTATTTACTTATTTTGGAGAGAGACATGTGTTTGTTGTTACTCCCCTTATTTATGCATTTATTGGTTGGTTCTTGTATGTGCCACGACTGGGGACCAAACCCGTAACTTTGGTGCACCTGGAGGACTGAGCTACCTTGCCTCCCTTCCGTGTTTCTTATGCTGTAGGTCTGCTGGGGACAGATTCCCTCAGCTTTTGTTTGTCTAAAAAGGTCTTTATTTACCCATAAGCATTGAAGGAAATTTTTGATGGCTATAGAATTCTAGGTGGGCAGGTTTTTCTTTCACCCTTTACAGAAGTTACTCCGTTATGTTTGTGTGTCTGTTGTTTCTGGTGAGAAGTCAGCTGTCATTTTATCATTCACCTGATACCTTTTCCTCCTGTGTTTAAGATACTTTATTTTTATTAAGTAAATAAATTCTCTATTTTGATTAAATTTTTTTCTTTTTCAGTTTGATGGTAATTTTCTTTCTTTTTTTAAAAAAGATTTTATTTGTTTATCTTTAGAGGGGAAGGGAAGGAGAGAGGGAGAGAAACATCAATGTACGGTTGCCTCTTGTGCATCCCCTCCTGGGAACTGGCCTGCAACCCAGGCATGTGCCCTGACTGGGAATCCAACTGTGACCCTTTGGTTCGCAGGCCCCCCGCTCAATCCACTGAGCTACACCAGCCAGGGCTGATGGTAATTTTCTAAGCTTGGTGTTTTGGTACTTACCCTACCTGGGATTTACTTAGTCCTTTGGCTCTCCGAGTGGACGTATTTAATCAGCTTTGGAAACTTCTGGCCTTGTTCTCCTTTCCCTTTGGCACTCCGGCCTATTTTAGATTGTTTGGTATTGTCCCACAGGTGCCAAGCATGACAGTATTTTAAAAATTATTTTCTCTCACTGTTTGCATGAGTATATTTTGTAAATTTATTGCTTTTCTTCTCTGTGTTCATTCTGTTATTAATTCCATCCAGTGACATTCAATTCCAGGTACTGTATTTTTAGTTCTAGCATTTCTTTTTGGTTGTTCTTTCAAATTTGCAAGTCTTTGCTAATTTCCCACCTGTTTATCCCTTCTGCCCTTTCCCCCCCAGAATCCTTTAACATATTTTTTAAATATTTTATTTCTTCATCTTTAGAGGGGGAAGGGAAGGAGAGAGGGAGAGAAACATCAATGTGTGGTTGCCTCTTGTGCATTCCCTACTGGGAATTGGCCTGTAACCCAGGCATGTGCCCTGACTGGGAATTGAACCGCTGGTCCCTGGGTTCGCAGGTCTGTGCTCAATCCGCTGATCTACACCAGCCAGCATTCTTTAACATGTTTTTAATTGCTGTTTTGAAGTTCTCATCCGCCGGGTCCAACATACAGTCATTTGTGGGGTCTGCAGATTTTTTCCCCTCTGGATCAGGGCTCACAACTTTTCTTCTTGGTGTGTTTAGTGACTCTTGGCTGTATTGTGTAGTGGACACCGAAGACAGTACATTCTGGAGACCCCGTTTGAGCTTACCCTCTCTTAGAGAAGGCTACATCTTCTTGGGCCAGCTGTGGGGTCACTGGGGGGTCGCCATGGTCCTGCAGACACTTCTCCAGGGCGGGTCTGTTTGGTTTCTGTCTAAGTGTCAGAGTGCAGCCCCTTGCTCTGGACCGTGGTTTCCACTCGTAAAGCCTGACCCTCTCCCGGGTTTCTGGGGGGAACCCTTTCTGTGGAAGAACTTAAACTGCAAACTCTTTCTCCCATTGTTGGACAGCTGCTGGAATCTTGGCTTATCTCTTTTGCCTCACAACAGCTGCCTTCTGCTTGGTCGTTCGGTGTCTGTCTGTGTTTGTCCTCCGTCTTTCTTTCTTAGCTTTATTGAGGTATAATTGGCCAATAAAATTGTAAGACATTTAAAGCACATCATAGTGTTATAAACGTATGCATTGTAAAAGGATTCTCCCCATCTAGCTCATGGTCCTGTCTGTCACCTCGCATGCTTTCTTTTTTGTGGGACCATATTGAGTTGTGCCCTCTTAGCCAATTTCAGTTGTACCACACAGCGCCCGCTGTGGGCCACACTCCCTGCATCAGAGCAGCTTCCCCTCCAGCTGAGTGTTTGTGCCTCTTCCCACCCCCCCACCCCAGATGCCACTTTCTGCTCTGTTTCTGTGAGTTTGACTTTTTTCTGTTTGGTTTCTTGGTCTCTCATCCCACTGCGTGTAGTTTAGGAGCAAGCCAAGGATTTGGGAGGAATTTTAATGCAGATTTTAGGTGTTTTCCCTTTGGTTTTCAGCTGTTCTACACCCCTACCTCTGACCTTCTGTCCTCCAGTGGTGAGACAGTGGATGCGCTGTCTGCCCACTGACCGGAGCAGCGCAGCACCGCAGCCCTGAGCCATGGGGCACCCCAGGGCAGAGCTCACAGTCCTGCTCCCTTCTGCCCGTGATGCCGGTCCCCCCAGTTTCTGTGTGTCTGCAGTGGGTCTGCAATGCCTTGTTAATATTTTAGCCCTTGTTAATATTTTGTCCGTGATTTATTATCAGCAAGCTGCTCCACCAGAACTCTCAGACTGGACTCATCAGCCCTGCACTGTATGTGCCCAACAGAGGGAGAGAAGAGAGACCAGGACCTAATGAGGGGCACGTCCGCTTACAGAGGAGGTGGAGGCTGATGGGGGTAGCTCTGCAGGAGGTGGTGGTGTCCAGAGCCTAAGAGAGGCCGTGACTCCCACCACCTCAAGCTGTGAGGTGTTGGCGGAGGCGAGGATGAGAAGTAGTCCAAGTAGCTGCTGGTGTCCCCGACAGAAGCAGTGCGGGAGACAGTGGGGGGAGAGGGCGGACAGGAGGAGTGGGATTGGGGGCAGTAAGAGGAGACCGCTCCTTGAGGAAGCTTCACTGTGAGGAGGGATTGGAGAAATGTCTGTGGAGCAGGGTGTGTGTGCAAGCATGTGTGCATGTGCACACAGGAGAGCACTGTAGGTGCAGAGGGAGCAGCACAGAGGAGCAGCCTTGGGAAGGGGGAGGACTGGGGACTGGGGAGTGGGGGAGGGGCTGGCCTTTGGGAGCAAGGATCCTTTTCCATCATAACAGGAGGGAGGCTGTGCTTTTCCTGTGATTTCAGGTGTGAAGATGCTGGAGGGTGGAGGAAAGAGTAGAAGGAATAAAATGGTCGTTATGTTCATTATCTGTTGCAGCAGACTACTCCAATAGTCAGTGACTTAAAACGGTGATCTTCATTTCCCCTTGTGGGTCTGTGGGCTGAGCCCAGCTGGGGTTGGGTTCAGCCAGATGACTCCTTTCTGCTTCGTACTTGACGGGGGGCCTTGGCTGGCCTCTCTGCAGGGTCTTCTCAACCTAGGGTCTCTGGATGGGTCTTCGAACACTGGTCACAAGATTGCAAGAGGCTGAGGGTGGAAACTGTGAAGCTTCTTGGCGCAGAGGCTCAACCTGCAGCTGTCTCCTTTGTCACTGTCGTGCCAGCTTCTGGTGGTTACAGCAAGTCACAGGAGCCACGGGATGGGCAGAGGCCAGGAGCTATATCGACTTTGCTCACCTGAAATTTGTCACAGCTGTTTTAGGAGGGAAGCGAGCTTCCTAGCCAGAGTGGGGCTGTCAGGCTATATTAATGTACACTCGAGGTTTGTGGTCGTGAGTTTGAAGTGAGCGAAGCTCAGCCAGGTTTCCTCAGGGAATCCTTCTCTGGCTGATGGCCCCTGCTCCCCAATGGTAACCGTCACAGACACTAGGTACTCACTGCTAGCCCAGGCCTTGTCAAGTGTTTTATGCAGATCACCTTGTCTCCTATTCGCATTGACCCCTGAGGTGTCCACTGCCATCATCTGAGTTTTATACTTGGGGAGGCTGACACAGAGACAGTTCAAGAGACTCAGGTCTGTAAGTGGCAGGGCTACGGAGCCGAGGTCTCACCCACCAGGCACACCGACTCCATAGAAGTCACGCCTCCCACTGCCCAGGCAGCACCGAAGCCAATGGCACCAGGCACTCCCTGAATTTTGCCCCAGTCAGCCCTCCTACGTTGGAGCTCAGTGTCTTTATCCACGTTGCTAGGGACTGCCCCAGGCACAGGAAAATGGGTGGTTTGGTCCTCAGGGCTGGAAGATAGGACACTCTAGGCCTGTGAGCCTGCAGGCACCGCCCTCACAGGGGCCCCTGTGGAGCCTTGCAGGACCTGTCCTCTGCTGGAGGCCCTGTCATGTGGGGTCTGGCTCTCATTCTCTCTCTCCACACCTGGGGGTCTCTGTCTGGGCCGCTTTTGACAGTCAGACCTTTGGGAGGGCCTCTTCAGGAATTTGACTCCCACTGTCAGCCCACTGACTTCTCCATTTTTTAAATTAAGATATAGTTCACATAAAGTCCACCCTTTTAAAATGTACAGTTCAGTGTCTTTTAGTACATTGACAAGTTTGTGCAGCCATCACCACTAACTCCAGAACATTTTGCTGCCCACAAAGAAACCATTGCTCCACTCTGAAGAGCTCTCTCGCCAGGCCTTGATTCCCCCTCGGGACTGTGAGCCCTGCTCCGTCCCTTACCCGGGTCTGCCGAGGGCCCTCCCTGACCCATGCTGCCCCGGGTAGTGCCTTCGTGTGGTTTCTTTCCACCTGCCTCCCTGCTTCTGCACCTGCTCGGACACCTCCTTTTCTCCTTTACTGACTGGGCTAGAATTTGGTGTCACATGGAGACAGAGAACATGGACTTTGCTGGCAGCCAACCTGGGTTCAAGTTCGAGAACTGACATTTATTAACCTGTAGCCTAGGCCAGTCTCTTGGTTTTCCCCTGTGAACTGGGGCTGTGGTGAACTGCCTGCGTGTGGGCTGCACAGTGCTGGTGCACAAAGGTCGTGAGGTGCTTTGGAGGCGACAGACTCACGTCCGCTGGCCTGGAAGGCGTCCGTCCTCTGAGCCAGCAGTCCCACACCCAGGAAAGTGCAAGCTGAGGAGTGCTCACTGTGCAAAAGCGTGCGTGTTCAGAGTGTCCAGGCAGCCTTGTGTGTGATAGTGGTAAATCAGAAGCAACCTGAGAGTGCCTCTGTAGGAATAGGTAACTTTTTAAAGTATGAAGTTGAGCTTAAAACAGTTGGAGAGCCCATGTATATGTTACAAAAGTATTTCAGTATATTCATAAAACAGTGCATTACCTATAGGTACATGAGTCGTGAAAGAATGCAATTATAGATACTACAAATTAAAGATTATTTTTGAGGAGGAAGGGAGTGGAATGGGTTGTGGTTCCTTAATGTACTAGATTTTTTTTTCTTTCCCCTAACTGATGTGGCTCCGTTGGTGTCATCCCATAAAGGAAGGGCGCAAGGGGTCGCTGGTTTGATTCCCTGTGGGGACACATGCCTGGGTTGCAGGTTCAGTCTAAGGTCAGGGCGCGTGTGGGAGGCAGCCTGTTTATGTCTCTTTCTCATATTGATGTTTCTCTCCCCCTCTTTTTCTCTTCCTTCCCCTCTCTCTAAAAATAAATAAATAAAATCTTTTAAAAAATAGAAAAAAAATTTTAAGTAGGAGGCATGTGTGAAAAATTGTTAACATTTAGTAAATCTCAATGTATGGATATTTGTCATATTCTTCTGTGTACCTTTTTGAATTCTACAAATGTTTTATGATTTAAAATACATACAGTATTTTAAACCAGGTTATCATAATGTGACTCTAAAAGGGGTGTGAACAGACCCTCGTGAGAGCCGAGGAAGAGCTCAGGAAGCTGCAGAGCAGTGGCAGTGGTTGGAGTCTGGACCGAAGGGCAGGCAGGGCTTCGCCTGGCAGGGGAGGCGGGAGGAGGGGTGCTGCGGGCGGAGGGACCCTGTGCAGTGCTGGCTGTGAGAGGCCTCGGCGTGTTTAGGAAGTGGTAAGTGCTGGTGCGGTTAGAGAGCCTGGGCGTGGGGGGGAACAGACCAAAACGGTATCGTGTGTGCGGCCCGCTTAAGGTGCCCTGGAGGAGAGGGTTAGAGGGAATATACCGTGTGTTCTTCGTCCCCTTTTCCTGCCTTTTTTTGGGTTGTATATTTTTATGATTCTATTTGGGTCTTTGTGTATCTTTCACGTCTGCATTTAACATGTCTAATCTTTCCTCTAGGTTTTTCAAGGTATGGAAAACAGTAACAACTGTTTAAATGACTTTATCTACTAGTCTGTCATCCGAGTCAGTTCTGGGTCCGTTTCGATGGATTTTTCTCTTCATTATAGTTCCTGCTTTCCTGCTTGCTTGCATGCCTGGTAATTTCTGATTGGATGCCAAGACACTGAATTTATGTTGTTGGATGCTGGGTATTTTTGTATTTCTATAAATATTCTTGACCTTTGTTCTGGGATGGGGTTAAATTACTTGGAAACAGTTTGATTCGGGTGGGTCTTACTTCTAAGCTTTGTTAGGTGGGGCCAGAGTAAGGTTTAGTCTAGGGCTAATTTTGCCCTGACCTGAGGCAAAAGTCTTCTGAGTACTTTGTCCAATTCCCTGAGAATTAGGAGGTTTTCCACTGTGACTGCGTGTGTGACTGTCCCTGACTCCATGCGAACTCCGAAGATTGTTAGTGTTAACTCTTTCTAGCGATGTGTTGCCTGGCTGGGTTGTCCGCCTCGCACTTGGGGCGCCAGTCAGGACCTGGCTGGAGCGTGCGCCCCTCTGTGCTGCCCTGTGTTCTGCAGTGTTCTGCCTGTGAAGGCAGCACCTTGGCCTCAGGACCCTGGGGGACTCCAGGGCTCCGCTGCTGTGGCCTAGGACTGCTGTCCAGGCAGAAAGCTGGGCAGGGAAAGGGCCCCTCCTGTGTGCTTCTGTCAGGGACCACTGCTCTTCATTGCCCGGTATCCTCAGTCCTGAAAACCGTTTTAGATGTTTTACCCTTTTGTCCTTATCTTTTTTTTTTTAGTTGTTGCAAGTGGGAAGGTAAATCTCTCTGTTAATTTCATCTTGGCCAGAAGCAAAAGGGTCAAAAACAGGTTTTAGAATGAAGCTATAATAAAGTGGCCTTTAAAATCATGGGACCTATGAGGATGTTGACCCCCTCTCTGGTTGGGTTGGCCAGGAGGCCAGAGGTGGCCTTTGCCTGGGTGGCCATCAGGGCATTCTTGTGTTTAGGGAAGGACACAGGGACAGGGCTTGGGAGGAGGGCTTCATGGGAAAATCCTCATAGGAATGAGATCCTGAGGGCATGGTGAGCGGACAGACCTGTGACGACAGTCTGGGCTGGAGAACACAGGTGACAGGAGGCTTGTGCGCTTGTCACACAGGTGACAGTGGGAAGGTATGGGGGGGTGACAGTGCTCAGGATGCGAGCCCGTTGCTCAGAAGGTACGCTCATTCCCTGGCTGCATGTCCCTCCTGATGTCCTGGCTGTTTGGGGCATAGGTCCCCATTTGTCCTGCAGTTCCTGCTGAGTCAAATTTGTACTTTATTTTGTTTTCAAGATTTTATTTACGTATCTTTTAGAGGGGAAGGGCAGGAGAGAGGGAGAGAAATATCAATGTATGGTTGCCTTTTGTGCGTCCCCTGCTGGGAACTGGCCTGCAGGGAACCGGCCTGCAACTCAGGCATGTGCCCTGACTGGGAATCGAACCATGATCCTTTGTTTCGCAGGCCCACGCTCAATCCACTGAGCTACACCAGCCAGGGCTCTTTTTTCTTTCTTTCTTTTTTTTTTTTTTTAAAGAAAGATTTTATTTATTTATTTTTAGAGAGAGGGAAGGGAGGGAGAAAGAGAGGGAGAGAAACATCAGTGTGCAAGAGATACAGTGATCCATTACCTCTCACGTGCCCTCATCTGGGGACCTGGCCTGCAACCCAAGCGTGCACCCTCCCTGGGAGTCAAACCCGCGACCTTCTGGTTCACTGGCTGGTACTCAGTTCACTGAGACTAGAAATACTTTCTTATTTTGAAAACTTTGTATAAAGTGCTGAAAAGCCAGTTTTGTTGAATTATTTACCTTAATAATTTGAATTATGAAATGTTAGACGTAAGATTTACCTATTTTAGAAGACAACGTTGGCTCATTTCTGGCTTACTAGCGCAACTTCGATTGCCTTTTTTTTGCTTGATTTTTATGTGAAATTTAAAAACACGCAAATGTACACCTGAAAGCTGTGTGATTTTTTATTGACCAGTGTCACCCCAATTCATTCAATTAAAGACACACAGACATGGAGAATGTGCTACAGTGACCAGCGCACTTGTCACGTGGCTGCAGCCATGACCGACCTTTTGCCATTTCTTCTTCATCTGTCCCTTTCTCTCTGACACGCAAACTTTGTTTGGTTCTTGTTTTTTGAAGTATTTAAAAAGCAAATCCCAGAAATGATGTCACTTCATCATGAATATTTCACTTTTTCTAATAAGGGCAGTTTTTATTTTTGAAGGTATGGCTACCATCTCATTATTCAGCTAAGGGAAATGCATGGTGATTCCTTAACATCATCTAATACCATTCCATATTCATATTTCCCCAGTAGCTTCAAAAATATCCTTCTCCATTTGGTTTCTTCTGATTGGATGCAAAATGGTGTAAATACTAGTTTTGGGGATCGCCTCATGCTCTAGAACAGTACTCCTCACGGTTGCTGGAGTCTGACTGTCAGAGGCAAAGTCATGACCTGCAGATGCACAGTGCATGGCCCCGGGTTCCACATGGTTCTGCTTCTGAGTCAGTCACTCACCTCAGTGCTGGTCACTGGACTTGGAAATGGTGTTCAGAGATGGTGTGGTGGAGGACCTGTCACCTTGGGACCAGGAATGTATGTTTCTATTTTTGAAAAAAAATTGATTTTAGAGAGAGAGAAAAACATTGATTTGTTGTTCTACTTACTCATGTACTCACTGGTTGCTTCCTATACGTGCCCTGACTAGGGATCGAACCCATGGCCTTGACATGTCAGGACGATGCTCTAACCCATTGAGGTGCCTGGCCAGGGCAGGAACATGTGTTTCTGAAGGTGACAGTGTAAAGTCGTGAAGCAGGACAGTTGCGTAGAGATCCCTCCCGCGTCCGTGATGTCCATGCGTGCCAGCCCAAGCGCGGAGCTGGTCACCCAGACAGGGCGATGGTGTCTGTCGTCGGTGCCAGGCCCTCTGCAGCGAGAAGTGGCAAGAGGACGAGAAACCTTTGTGGCTCCTTGTCCTGCAGTGTTCTGATAATTTACACTATAAAGATACTGACTTTTGTTTTCCTTTTTCGTACCATTTTGGTAGTTTACTTTACAATAGCAGACTTTAAAAGAACATTTTCTCTTTTATTTTCCAGGTGAAGAGATTATAAATCTACTGAATGAAAATTTTTTTCTTAAAGTTGCATATACTCCAAGAAAAAACGCCAAATGTTTTTATATTTTGCCTGAATACAAAATTTAAATAAGTTTCCACAGAAGGTAAGATGATTTTCCTTTTTGATTGTATTCCCTTGTACAAATGTATGGTGTAAGGGGGAGTTCAAAGACGGGGGCGAGCGGAGATTCGGTTTTGAGAGTGCAGTCTGTTGTCTTCTGGGTGTGTTTTGATCCTTCTGATTCTGGTTTTGAGATGCTGTGTTGTGGAAAAGTTACTTGGCCTCTCCAAGCCAAAGTGCGACCCAGATTAAATGGGTACAGCCACGCATGAAGTACCACCGTATGTGTGTTGTGGGAGGCAGCCGTGTGCTTAGCGAGGTATTGTCGCATATGTGTAGCGGGGTACAGGGAGGCTCACGTGGGCCAGAGCCTTCCACTGTCGTGGTGCCCTGCGGAACACACTGTCTTTGTAGATGAGAAAGGGAGGGAGAGGCTCGTGTGTCCGGCAGGCGAGGTGCTCCCGAAAAGCTCTCACATTGCACTCCAATTAGATGCTGGATGAATGACAGTAAATGTAGTTTCGTGTGATCACTTTGGTGCATTAAAAACTCAGATACTGCTTTACAGGCCAAAAGAGACAAGGAAAAAGGATCAGTGAACACCACAACGACCTTCCCTTTCCCCTTGCTGAAGAAAACCATAAACCCTCTTCGGGGGGAGCACAGGCAGTGTAGGCCCTTGAGATTTCATAGCCGACACGTCAGCAAACTTGGACTCACCATCAGAAAACACACGCACCGCTGCAGGAAAGAGCCAGGCAACTTAGATGCCCTGAAGCCTGCAGGTACTGCGTAAGCAGATGCGGTGGTTATAATAATATATGAAATGTTTGAAGAACTACCTAGAGAATAAAAGTTAGTAATGCAAAGTGAAGTATCACAGTGACCCAAGTAGAACGTTCAGAAGTGAAAAAGAGTTGAAATTAAAAACTCAGCGTATGCGGATTAGATAAACGTGCTGCAGACGAGTGCGAACTGGAGTGCGCGTCTGAAGTCGCCCAGTGCACAGCTCGGAGAGGCCAGGGGTGCAAAGTGAGAGGAAGAGAACGTGGAGGGTGGAGAAAAAGGTGAGGGGGCGTGTCACTGGAATCCCAGGAGGGAAATGCGCTGTGCTCCCAGCAGTGTCAGTAAGAAACACCCTCCGTGCCCTGGACCCGTGCAGCACGAAAGACAGTGGCCTCCGTCCGGGCGGTGCTGAGATACCACCTGCAAAGGCACACCTGGCAGGTGGACTGCCGACGTCTCATTAGCAGGAGTGGAGGCCAACTGAACGTGGAATGATTCTTCAAAGACCGATTCTTGGAGTATATGAGAGAATATAAATGTCAGTGTACAGAATTGTGTATCAAGTATATTTTGCAAGAAAAACAGCAATGTCTTATGTTTTTGATAAATGTTAGGCTAGGTTATGTGCACTGTCCTCTGTCTTTCCAGCCCTATCCTGTGGAAAGCAACTAAAATGGTTGGGTTCCAAAAAGAAAAGAAAAGAAGAAATTAAAGAACTGACAATATAGCAAGGAAGTCCTACACCAAAATATCACGAAAAGTGGGAACCCAGAAAGTCACTTTAAGCGCAGATGCAAAACTTTAGGCGCAGTGGGATGGAATCTGACTTTGCCCTGAGGGCATTCGATCATCTGGACCAAGCAGGACTTTGACTGCAGAGGCCTGTTGGGTGTGACCCGGAGCAGACGTCTGCAGTCCCGTCCTGGTGAGAGCCTAAGGGAAACCGTCCCTGTGCCAGCCGGGCACCGAAGGTCGTCTGCATCCTCGGAATTAGGTGAACTAGAGGCGTGCCAGCCTCACTCCACCCCTGCTCCCACCTGGTTCTTTTTACTAATGTAGCAGGAGAGCAGTGGGAAAGCAGGGAAAATCTTGGGGCTCTGGGTTGGCCTTTGTGAGGATCTGCAGTCTAGGTTTATACTGCCTGGCAGTTCAGGAATTTAGTTTTCTGGTTTCTTAATGCCTTCAGAGATACTACAGACAAAACCTCTCTGGAGGAAGTTACCGTCGTCCTAAGATGCAAAATATCCGTACAGGTGTTTAGGGTATTGATTAGTACACAGACAATATTGAGCAAGCGCACAAGGAGATAAGGCACCAGGAGTGAAAACCAGTAGACACAGATCCTATAGGAAGCTATGAAAGGTGATCTGTAGTATTCGAAAAAGAATTGTCTAAAAATGAAGAGTATTATATAAGGTAGGGCAAAAGTAGGGTTACAACTGTGAGTATGCAGAGCAGGTTATTCTTGTATTATTATTTATTAATTGTATCCTCTTCCATATAAACATCTGCAAACTCATTTTCACCCCACCCTAAATGTGGGTTTGCTCTTGAATCATTTACAGCGCAGAGGAAATCAGCCAGAAAATGGGAAGTCCCGGGATGAAGCCTGGAGAAGAGGGGGGACAGAGCAGAGGGGGGCGGTGTGGAGGGAGGGGGGAGGGTCTCTACAGTGTGTTTAATTAGTGTTTTATGGGGAGATGTGAGGACGGGGCAGATTTATTATTTGAGAAGATAAAAGCTAAAGATTTTTAAGAATTGGTGAAAAGACCAGCCTGCAGATTCCAAGAGACAAATGAACCATAAGCAGGGTAAATAAAAAGATAGTTTACAGCGAGGCCAGAGAGAGTAACCCTGCAGAGCACCAAAGACAAAGACCGATCTGAAGACACACAGAAAGAAGGCGGATTAATGACGTCTGCACAGTGGGGAGACAACTGCTACTCCCTCCCGTGCAGCTGTGGACACGAGAAGCATGGGATCGTGTCCACACCACTCCCCGTGCCGCCTCCCCTCTGCGCTGTGCTCCCACCTCCTCTCTAGGCTCCAACCCTGGTGACTTATTCTTGTCTGGCTCACTGATGTCCTCTGCACTATAAATGATTTGATACTAAACCCTTACAGTCTTTATTTCTAGACATCCTGTTTGGTTCTCTGCTGAAAATGTCTTTCAAGAACGAAGAGGAAATAAAGACATTTTTAGGAAAACAAAAACTGTAGAGTTGGTCATTGGCAGTCCTTTACTAGAGATACTTCTAAATAACATGCAGAAGAAGTGATTCCAAGTGGAAGAACTGAGATTCAAGAGAGAATGAGGAGCAAATAGAAACGATGGTTGTTTGTAAGAATGATAGGACCAGTGGCTGATGGAGTAAAATCAAGGTCGAGTTGCGTAAGACGTGACAGTAGCATGTGAGTCGAGAAGGAGGTGAGCGGAGGCAGGTTCACTTCGAGGGCTTTGCCACAGCTGGGTTTGGGGGAGGCTTCATCCACTGCAGATTTGAATGAGTGCAGTCTACAGCCTCTGAGCAGCCAGTAGGGAATAGAAACAGCACATACAGCTTCTAGAGTAGTGGGGAAAGTGGTGGGGCTCCCTTCATTCCGACAAAGAAACTTTGAGCAGCTCTTGTGCTGGTGGCACAGTGAGTGCTTCCCTGCGGAACTGGAGGGCAGGGCTGTCTGCTCTGGGTGCTCCTGCTCAGGGCCGTGCCGAGGGCCATGGCGCCGGTGGCAGCCAGGTTAGAGAATCGGAAGACTGGGGAAGGAGGTAAAAGAATCTGAACAGAAGGAACACAACTTGTTACTCATTGATAATGCGATTATATGTGTAGAAAGCCCCAAACACTCTAATGATAACCTGATAAAATTAATAATCACGTGGGAAGTTACTGGGTACAGATTCAGCTTATAAAAATACTAATTATTGTATGCCATCAACAAATACATTGCAGTTAAAAACCTTACATGTAGTAGCATTGTGAGTAAAAAGTGCCCAGGAATGAATATAACAATAGATGTGGAACCTCTGTGGAGAATGCTCTAAATTTTTAGAGAAATTGAAGAAGGCTTGAGTAAAGAGACAGATATGCCCTGGTTTTATTTAATTTAAAAAAATATTTTATTTATTTATCTTTAGAGGGGAAGGGAAGGAGAGAGGGAGAGAATATCAAGGTGTGGTTGCACCCCGTGGGTCCCCGGCTGGGAACTGGCCTGCAGCCCAGGCATGTGCCCTGACTGGGAATTGAACCGCAATCCTCTGGTTCGCAGGCCCGAGCTCAATCCACTGAGCTACACCAGCCAGGGCTATGCCCTGGTTTTAGATTGGAAAACTTAATATTTTGCAAGTGCCAGTTCTCCCAAAACTGATCTAGAAACTCATGATTTCAGTCCAAAAACTCGAGATGTGTGTGGGCTCGGGAGGGTGGAATTGATAAGCTGACTTTAAAACTATCTGAAAATGAAAGGGTCCACGAAAATTTAGGACCTTTTTGAAGAATTACAGTGTGTTCTGTGGGTGGAAGACCTTGCCAAGGCGGCGTTTTGGAAGCCTGGAAAGCTGGTGTGCTCGGTGTCAGCAGGGTGCCCGCAGTCTGGAGCTGCCCGGGTCGGCTCTTCTCTCCTTATTAACTGCATGCCCTTTCCTCACGAGTCCCTGTGGGAGTCTCATCCTGCTGTTTTGGGGAGGATGACCATTCTTGTTTCGTTTCTGTGTGTGTTTTGTTGCTGCTGTTGGAGTTGCTCACATTTCCCCCAACGTACATCTCGGCCAGGGGACGGCGTCTGCCGACGGCGAGTGAGTGGAGGGAGCACCAGGCCCGCCCGGCACGCCCAGCGCGGGGACTCCTCACGCGGGCACTCACAGCACGCGGCCTGCCCAGGCCTCATGGCCTTCTCCCCTCTTGCTGTGCTTAAGATGAGCGGCCACTGGACGCGTGTTAAAACTCAAGTTACCAGGGGAGGGAGTGACCCTCGTTGAACATGAGACACGTGTCAGTGATGTCACACTTCTTCTTTCACTCATTCAGTGTATTTAAGGGTTGGCCGAGCGCTCATTAGATGCCTAGTGTATTTTTCTTTAAAGATTTTATTTTTTTTTCAGAGGGAGGGTGAGGGAGGGAGAAAGAGGGAGAGAAACATCAGTGTGCAGTTGCCTCTCGCACACCCCCAGCTGGGGACCCTGCCCGCAACCCAGGCCTGTGCCCTGACTGGGAATCTAACCAGTGACCTTCTGGTTCTCAGGTGGTGCTCAATCCACTGAACCACACAAGCCAGGGTGACGCTTGGTGTATTACCTAACTCCTCTGTCATCTTTTGAAGAAAACATGATCATTTCCTAGGTGAAAAAGATAAAGCTCAGGGAGGTTAAGAACCTTGCTCAGATTATATTAGGGTGCAGACTGAGCTGTGCAGCAGTGGTCCCAAAGAGCAGTGGCTGAAACGAGGTGGGCACGTTTCCCTCTGAGCAGCAGTCTGGTTCTGTGTGGCCGCCTGCCTCCACCTCTGGCTCTCAGTTGTGGGGTCCGAAGGGTTGCTCTGCCTCTCGCCATCTCCCAGGGGGCAGAAGGGCCAGAGGGACCCAGGAGCTCACACCCAGTAAGGCCTGAGGTTCCACCGTCTCTTCTGTGCTCATCCCTGCCCCAGAGCTGAGTCACCTCACTGTAGCTGGCTGTGAGGGGAGGTGGGACAGATACGGTGAAGGAGGTAGCCAGGTGCCCACCTAGACCTCTGTGCTGTTGAGGGGACAGTGAAAATTGGGTTCAACTGGACTCTCACACCTGTCGAGTCACACAGACAGGAGCTGTGACCCTGGCCCTGTGCTATTGTCTGCTTGGCTCCTTGCCCTGCTTGTCCACTGCACTCCCTGGGCGTCTCAGGAACAGCCAGCCTTTCGGAACTCGTAGTGAGTTCGTTGACTGGTTGATTTGGTAAGCTTACGGGGAGGGTGCCCACTGCACGTGCAGCCTGGAGCTGTGGGCTGGGATGTAAAGGGCCTGTGGGGTGCAGCCCGGCCCTAGAGGAGCTCATAGTGTGTGCTGGGGCCCTGCAGGTGGAGCGAGGGTGAGGGCGTGGGTGAGGCTTGTAGGTGGTTCAGGCTGGCTTTGAATGCATGAGCATAGGCTCGCGTGAACTACTGTCCTTATAATCATTTTAATTCACCGTTTTAATTCTGTCTGGTTATTTCTTCTTTTCACTTTTGATTTTGGATTTTTATTCATCTGTTTCAGTTAGGCCATTTTTGTTGCCGCCCCGCCCATTTAGACATGGTCTCTCTGTTGATCAGCTGATTGTACAGACACTGACTGCCCTCCGTGGACTCCCATCTCCATTTTTTCCAGGCCACGTAGAATCCCAGTGGTGTGTGGGTGAATGTTTGACCACTGGCTCTTTGGGAGAGTCAGAGAGCCTCCTGGTTTGTAGCGTTTGTCTATTTCTAGTGCAGACAGTTCCGTCGTGTTCGATTTAAGCCGCCATTGAAGGTGGGCTTGGGAGAGGCGTGCCCTCTGCTCTTGGGAGCTGCGCGCGCCGCTCCAGCCCCCACAGAGCCTGTTCTCTGGTGCAGGGCCCCTTGTGTCTTTCCTTCTCTCTTTTGCAGTCAGGCTTTGTGCGGATGACAAGTGTGGGCCACTGTTCTTTGCTCTTTAAGTGGGTTTCACAGCAGCTCTGCAAGACAGGGATGCTCAGTGTTCCCAGTGTATATATAGGTGAGGAAACCAAGGTGCCAGAGGTCATTACTGGCTTCAGGTCCCACTGCACTGCAGATCCAGAACTTTGATTGTAAGTCCTTCAGATTCTATTTTCTCTTAGCAACAGTCTGCACCTCAGGGTGTTCTGTTGTGAAGGGCTCTGTTTGGAGCTGATGGCCATATGGCAGCATTTCTCTTCAGAACCCACCTTCTGTCTGATGATCATGCTAACCGGAAAAGCTAAATAGAGAAGCAGAACTTCAGGTTCCATTTGGTGGCTGTTGGATCGGCATCTGAGAGGTGTTGGTGATACTTTGCGTGGCATTCCAGAGAGACTGGAGGGCGGAGGGTGTTGTAGGTATGGCAGGAATCCTTCCGGTGCTCAGTGTCCTCTAGGGGAGCAGGAGCCAGAGAGCCCTCCCTGCGGGGGAGGCCAGCTAAGGTGTGGGCACTTCTGCAGGGCAGTGAGTGGGTGCGGGGATGTGAGGAGCATTTGGAAGAGAAGCGGGCAGTACTGCCTGGGAGCAGCCCCTGTGGAAGGAGCTCTAGCTAGAGGAGAGCCATGGCGTGAACTTGTCAGAGGGTGCCCCAGATGCAACCAGTGTTTCTAAAAATGCGTAGGTGGCTGCTGGAAACAGAAACGTTGTTTCGCAGAGACTCGTGACTTTAATGGTGTTGCAGAACGTGCACATATGAGCTAGTGAGCCGACGGTCTGAGAAAGGGTAAAGAGTGACCTAGCGTTATTTCCCACGTCAGGGTGGCGCTGAAACTGACAGGGGTTCTCAAGTGCTGGTCTGTAACTTTGGTGAGATGAACAAAATAAGCATGATGAGGTGAGTTTTTCTTAAAAATACATTTTTTCAAAGTGAGGCCTTATCCTTAATCCCAAAATTGTGGTGTCCTGTTTTTCTATTTAAAAAGTCATTATTTTCTGAAATTAAGGTAATTGTAGAATTTAGTTTATTCTTTCCTTTCCTTTTTTTAATGATGAACTAAAAAAAGAATTTTATTTATTTACATTTAGAGAGAGGGGTGAGGAGGGAGAAAGAAAAGGAGAGAAATAGCAGTGTGCAAGAGAAACACTGGTTGCCTCTCACACATGCCCAACTGGGGCCTGACTCACAACCCAGGCATGTTCCCTGACTGGGAATCAAACTGGTGACCTTTTGATCCACAGGCTGGCACTCTATCCACTGAGCCACACCAGCCACGGCTTTTTCTTTTTTCTTTTGTGTCTCTTTTTCCCCCTCTCTCTTTCTGTGGAGCCGGGCCTCAGACCCCGCTGCTGCTGAGTCACCTGCCCTGTGTGGGGTCTGAGTCCTCTGACGTCAGGTCGCCGTCTTCGCGGGGTCTCCACCAGGAGTGGACTCCATGTCGAGCAGCCACTTTTCTGCTCCCCCGTGAGCACCTGCTCACCTGCGCAGTTCTGTCACGAGATCACAGCGATGCAGCCCCATCTTCGGGCGCCACTTCCAGCTGGAGCGCTCCTGCCGTCTTCACTACATCCTGAGTTACTGCCCTGAAGTCATGACCCTCGAAGCCAGCCAAGGGGGTTGGAGTCACCTCCTTCCACACTGTCGTCACCGCCTCCCACGGATCACTCATGTTCTTAATGGCACCTAGAATGGTGAGTCCCTTTCACCTGATTTTGCCCCAATCCATCAGAGGAATCACTACGGCAGCTAAGGTTTGCAAAATGTATTTCTTAAGCAGTAAGACTTGAAAGTCAGAATGAGTCCGTGATCCAAGAGCTGTGGAAAGGCACGAAGACAACGTTCATCTTGTCCGTCCCCATCAGAGGGCTGCTGGGTGACCGGGTGCACTGCCAGTGAGCCTACGAGTTGGGAAGAGCCCTCTCTTCCGAGCAGCAGCAGGTCTGCACCGTGGGCCCCCTTCGCTCGGCAAACCGTCCTGTGCCCAGGCGAGCCGTCTGCCAGGCTTTGGTGTCCATCTGCAGAGCACAGGCAGAGCGGACGAGCGCATTCCTGGAGCCCGAGGGTCGGCCGGTGGTGAGGGAGCACTGGCTTCCACCGAGCCTCACGGCTGCATGAGCCCCTCCCAGGAGAGCCGGCCCGTCCCTGACGCTGGAAGCCAGCAGGGCCTTCTCCACTCCAGCTTTGAAAGTCCATGGCGGCGACCTCTTCCGGTGCGAGGCTGTTCGTCTGCACTAGGAGGCCGTGTAGAAGTCGGCGGAGGACTGAAGCCGCCTTCAGCGGCATCTCAGTGGACCTTCTGGACAACTTGCTGCCGCTCGCCGGACATGCGCATTGCAGAGACGGCTGCTCTCCCTGAGCCGCGTCAGCCGGCCTCCGCCAGCTCCAGGCGTCTCTCCCACGGCCTGCTCGCCTCCCAGCCTTCGCAGAACTGAGCGGAGGGGGGCCTTGCTCTGGAGTGGGCTCTGGCTCAGGGAGTGTTGCGTCTGGTTTGATCTTCCACCCTCTCAGCAGTGCGGCTGCTTCGCCTGCTGACCACTCGCATGGTCACTGGAGTCGCGCTTTTAATTTCCTTGGAGAACCTTCCCTCGGCTTTCACGACTGGGCTGACTGTTTGGTGCAGGAGGCCTGGCTTTTGTCTTATCTCAGCTTTCAACACGCCTTCCTCACCAAAACAATCGTTCCTAGCTTTTGATTTAAAGTGAGAAACGTTGACTCTTCCTTTCACTTGACCACTAGGGGCCGAGGTAGGGTCATCGATCGGCCTGGTTTCAATGCTGTTGTGTCTCAGAGGACGGGAGGCCCGAGGTGAGGGAGAGAGACGGGGACGGCTGGTCTGCAGGGCAGTGAGAACACGCCACCTGTATCCCCCAGTTTGCCGTCTTCTGTGGGTGCAGTTTGGGGAGCCCCATAGCAATTACAGTAGTAACGTCAACCAAGGTCATTGATCGCAGATCCCTGTGACGATGAGAGAGCAGTGACAAGGTTTGAGACACTGAGTAGACACTGAGCACAGGCGGTTGGGGCAGTGGCGCGGAGAGGGTCGCTCGGCCCCCAGCTGTCCAGTCCTTCAGCACATGCGCACGGGGGTCCGCCTGGTTCGGTTGGGTGGGGCGGCCTGTGTTGCCAGAGGTGATGTCGGGCATCTCAGGGGATCGGAGAGGCTGCTCATCAGGAAGACATAACAATTCTAAATGTGTGTCCACGCAACAAAATAAACTCAAAATGCATGAAGCAGAAACTTTCACATCAAAGGGAAAGGTAAATAAATCTGCCCGTTAAAGTTGGAGATGGCAGTTCTCCTCTCAACTTTGGCAGAAGTAACCATGAAATCAGTGGATTTTGCCTGTTGATATTATATTACCATTATCAACTCACTTCACTAACTGACCCACCGGCAGCAGCAGAGTGAGCTCTGTTTCCTGTGCGCACACCACGTTCCCGGGAGGGGCTGTGTCACAGGGCCACCGAGGAGGTCCCTGCAGCCCATGCTGGCCAGCCCTGCTGGGCTCTCTGTGGCTTGCCGACTGGGAATGGCTTGTATGTTTTAAAGAGTCGTCAGGAAGAAGAAGGAAAAGGACACGCGGCAGAGACCCCACAGCACCTGCAGAGCTGAAAATAATGGCTGCTTAGCTCCTCACCAGAGAAACCTGCCGACCCCGCCTCGGCCACGAACCAAGTGCCAGTGTGTTTGGAGGAGGGCAGCCATGTCAGCCTGCTCTTTGAGCACAGCACAAGGTAGATGATCAGCCATGAAGACCAGTCAGAAAGTCCAAAAATAATTAGAAAACTGAGCATTGTAACTCTAAATAACCTAGAAGTCAAAGAAAAACTAGGGAAATTAGAAATACTAAAACCTGTGAGATGCAGCTAAAGCGGTACTTGAAGGAAACTTTATAGCTCTGTGTGCTTATAACAGAAAAGAAGTCTAGGAAATCAGTGACCTAAAAAGCCTCTACCTTAAGAAGCTAGAAAGAGAAGAACAAATTACACCCAGAGTATGCAGTAGAGAGGAAATTAGGCAAAGGAGGAAACCAGTGAAATAGAAAATGGACAACTAATAGAGAAAAAAATGAAGACAAAAGCTGGTTACTTAAAAAAAAAAAAAAAAAAAAGACCAATAAGCCCTGGGTGGTGTGGCTCAGTGGATTGAGTGCCGACCAGTGAACCAAAAGGTGGCCTGTTTGATTCCCAGCCAAGGCACATACCTGGATGCAGGCCAGTCCCCAGTAGGGGGCACTCGAGAGGCAATCAATCAAGGTATCTCTCACACATCGCTGCTTCTCTCCCTTTTCCCATTTCTCTAAAACTAAATAAATAAAACCTTTATTTAAACAAAGACCAATAAAAGTAATGAAATTTAGTTGCAGTGATGAAGAGAAAAAGGAGGAGGACAGGCATTATTAATACATAAGAATGAAAGGGGTGTTGCTGTAGCAACGACTTGACATTAAAGGTTCCAAGGTTGTATGAGAAACTGCAGTTGATGGATCCTCAGCGGGCCAATGACCAGAGTGGAAGCAAGTAGAGATAGAAAATACCTGTTAAAGGAGTGGAATTTGTGATTTGATCCATCACCAAAGAAAACCTTCGACCCTGGTGAAATCTGTCGGGTGTTTTAGGAGCAAGTGACACCAGCCCTGTGTGGACTCGGACCTGGAGGAAGGGGACCGTCCCCGGCACGTAGCGGGAGGGCAGCACTTGCCCTGCGCCCGGGGGTGCGAAGGTGGCTCGGCTAGAGCAAGCAGGGCAGAAAAGGAGCGTTTGCAGGCTGCATCTGCCCTCCCAACCTTTTAAAAAGGGTTTAGTCTGTGTCTTTGTATTTAAAATTATGTTTTTATACTCAGCACATAGTTCTTGCTTTTTCAAGTCTAGTCCGACCATTTCTGTCTTTAATTGAAATTATTAATCCATTAGTGCACTTTCTGATGTGGTTGAATCCGTCCTCTGGGGGGAACTCTGTCCGAGGAGGGTTTGTTGGAGCATAAAAGCAAGTGCAGGGTGACGGCAGAAGAGGGAGGGCACTGTGTCCTTGCAGCCAGGGTGGGCTTGGCAGTAGGGGTCGGGGACAGCCAAGGCCTGTTGGCCCCTGTAAAGCAGCCTGGTGCATGGAGGGTGTTGGGCTCTGGCAGGTTTGAAGTGACACGGAAGGAGTGTGAAGATGTTGGCGGCTTGGAGAAGGGAACCTGTGCCACAGGTACAAGAGGCTGCCGGAGGGACGGCTGGGCAGTGGTGCCTGTCATGTAGGCTCATTCACATCACGTGGGTAGCTGTACTGCTGTGAATCCAACATGGAGAATCCATCCACTATTATCATAACTTTGCAAATGAAGTTTCTTATAACACTGTCAGGATTTGTAGTCTGTAAGCACAGGTTTCCTTTGTGCAAGACCCAGGCTTTATGTTTTCTATTTTATGTCGAACGGGGAGCTGGGCCCACCGCCTGACAGGTGAGGCTCCCTTTACACCATCCTGGCAGGGACAGCACGTGCCTGGACTGGCTTGTGGGACACAGAGGAAGGGCTGGGTTGGTAGAATGTCTTGGGGCCCAGTGGGGTATGAGGGACGTGGTGGTTCCAAGGACGACCCTGGGTTGTTCAGCAGGGCGGGAATGGCGGAAGGAGGGGCCGGCGGGCTGGGGTGGCAGAGGAGCAGAGGGTCCAGAGAAACAAGCTGACTTGAGTGGGACTTGCTGAGCTTGCGTTCTGTGAGGTGTTCTGGCTGGTGTGGCTCAGTGGATTCTCTCAGGAGATGGTCAGCCAGGTGTGGCCACCAGAGGAGACGCAAGAGAGTCTCAGGGAAACAAAGAGGCTGCACTCACAGGTCCCAGAGAAGGAGGCCCGGTCCTCGTGCAGGGACGTGGTGGAGAGCCCCAGGGGTGTCTGGGGCAGAGGACTGGTGTTGGAGTGCTTAGGCACAGCCTTTTACGGGGTTCCACGGAGAAAGAGGCAGGGCCTGTGGGCAGGGCAGGCTGGCCAGTGTGTATAATTCCAGCAGGCGCTATGCCACAGGGTGGTCCCTCATAGCCTGGCCTGGCCCTGGGGTGAAGGCAGGGGTATTGCCTGGGGGTGGTGGGGAAGAGGTAGGCATAGGGAGGAGTCACTCTGGATGGACATGTGCAGAGTCACGGGCCTGCCCCTGCTGGGCCCTTTGCTGTCTCTAAGAATGGGCCAGCCCCAGGAAGGGCTGTTTATCCCCACCCAGAAAGGAGTTCTGAGCTGCCAGGGCATCATATACCGAGAATCAAAACTGCATGTCTCCAGTGCTCCCTCAGGAGGGGCCAGATGCTGGGGACAGGGCTTGCGAGTCATTACCTTTCTTGGGGTGGAGGGGCATCCAGGTCGACACGAGGGAGACACACCTCCTGAGGGAGCCAGGGAGTGAGAGTACCCAGGGGTGCCAAAGGAGAGTACAGAAGGCCGGTCAGCCAGCAGGGAACCAGAGCTGGGACGTCCCTGCTGACCTGGGAGCCTGACCCAGACAGGTGTGGTCAGAGGTTCCTGCGTGCAGGCCTCCTCCAGCGAAGGCCCTGTTGGGGACAGGCTTCCTGGACTTTGGGGCAGAGTTGCTGCAAGAAGTGACCCTCTTGGGCTTGCTTGCAGCTCGGTGGCTGTCAACATGTTCTGGAAGTTTGACTTGAACACCACATCCCACGTCGATAAGCTGCTGGATAAGGAGGACGTGACACTGCGGGAGCTGATGGATGAAGATGACATTTTGCAGGAGTGCAAAGCTCAGAACCGGAAGCTGCTGGACTTCCTGTGCCGGCCGCAGTGCATGGAGGAGCTGGTGAGGCTTGTCACCCAGGAGCCACCCCTGGACATGGAGGAGAAGGTCCGCTTCAAGTATGTGCTGGGCGGGGCCGAAGGGAGACAGCCGGGGCTGGGAGGTATGCATTTCTGATGGAGAAGCCATGCATTACTCCTGTGGGGCGGGGTGTGACTTTTCAGTCTGGGTTATAGGAAGTTGTACGGTGTGTTGGGCTCTTTGGAGGGAAAATATTCTGGAAGACAAAGACAGACGCCGCCACGGCAGAGCTGCAGGTGGAGTTGCAGCAGGAGCCTGACAGACAGACAGACGGACAGGGCTGCACCTCCCACAGGAAATGGTCCCTGCCTGACGAAATGCCACTTGGGAGAGACTGTGGGAAATGCTTAACTCTGGCGTCCTGGGCTCACAAGAACCATGTCACGTTGTTAGTGACCAAAATGTCTCACTCAACAGTTGACCAGTCTGTCACAAGAAGACAGAAGGGCAGGGGTGCTGTGGCAAGGACTTGGGATGAGGGCAGAGGGTATGAGGACAAGGGAAGGGACCTTGGGTGACAGGAAGAACAGAGTAGACCCAGCCTCTGGCTCGCAGGGTGCCCACTGGGGCCTGAGTAAGTGTGTTAGGACAGACAGCCAGACAGGCAGCCGGACAGCAAGTGGTGGGAGGTCTTAGAACAGGGTCAGCAAACCAAGGCCTGAAGGTCACATCCTGTTTTTGTGTGACTTGCAAGCTAAGAACAGGTCTCTGTTTTTAAATGATTGTTACAAGTGAAAATGACACTGAATTTGCATTTTATCGTTCACAAATGTCTCTTTGCTGGAACATTAGCACACCAAACCCTGTTCTGTGACCAGAGATCACCTTGAGTCCTCACCTCTGCCCTTCACACCAAGTGTGCTGGACCCGTGAAGTCAGGCCAGTAGGACAGCAGGAAGTGCCTGGGGTGGGACAGTCGATCCTTTGGAAGGCAGGGGACTTGTCTGTGGAGGAGTCAGGGCTGAGACCCTGTGCCCACCATCTGTGGAAGGCCACGTAGAGGCCCTTGTGTGTGGGATGCTCCTGGTCAGTGAGTGTGGCCTCCGCCCCACCGTTCCCAGCCGCCGCCCCTTTCACCCGCTCCCTCCCCAGTGCGTCCTGTTGGGTGTCTGCCGTCTCCCTGTCTAGAGGGCACTGGTGTCAGGTCAGATGGGAAGAGCGTGGAATCAGGCAGAGGGGTCTCGGGGCAGTGTCCATGAGCCAGGAGCATTTTCTAGTCTGAGTGTCTGGGAGAAATGAGCACCAGGTGCCAAGCTGAGCAGACCGAACAGGAGAAGCTGGTGACTCCAGGGGAGGGAACTGTGAGGTCAGCAAATGTGCCTGGAGCACGGAGGCCAGCTCAGCAGTAGGTGCTCTTTACCTGCGCACGCTAAGGCACGCACTCATTGTGCTCGGTACCCCACGGGCCGTTCCAGGTTGTAAGTTCGTGGCCTTCAGCACAGGCAACTTCCCGTATTCTTTCCTAGGTAATCCCCCGACTCCCTAGTTTCCCCTGTTTTCCCTGGGATATCACATGGGTGTCAGATCGACCAAACGCATGCTGTCTTATGTTCACCCCGGATGTCTTCGCCTTTTACATCTGAGAGGTTTCTTCAGATTTTATCTTTCTGTCTTTTGTTGATTTAAAAAACATTCTATCATCTTTAATTCCTAAGAGGCCTTTCTTATTCTCCTATTTTAGACACAAGCCTCCAGTTCTTGTTTGCGGCTGCTGACTCAGTGTGTAGCGTTTGGGCAGTTTCCTTCTGCCTGCGCACTCTCTCTGCTCCGTGCGTCATGTTTTCGGTTGTTCAGTCAGCACTATGTTCCTGGGCAGAGAGGCACTAAGGCCTGGCCGGTTTGGGGTCTGTGTGGGGCTTGCTCACCGTGCTTCACTGGGCGACAGGTGCTGGCCACTTGGTTAGGTGACAGCCGGTTGACTTTTGTCTCTGTCCCATCAGTTTCTCCAGAAAAGAATCCTTCCAGCTCGTACCTGTGGCAGGTCGACCCGGCAGCACCTTGAGTCTGAAAGAGGGGCAGTGTTGTCTGGGCTGGGTCCTGCTTCTGGACAGGGTCCCATCACCCGCTCAGCTGTGCCTGGCAGTGCTGAGTTGGGAGCTGCTCTGGTGCACTTCTTCCCAGGGATGACGGAGCCTCTGAGTCCTGTGCCTGTGCCAGCACCCACCCAGTGAGGGAGGGCAGGAGCGTCCCTGCTCCCCAAAGCTTCCAGGGAGCTTCCACCTCCACCCAGGCCTCATGTTTGGGACTTCCCTGGGTGTCAGGCTGCCCTCACTGGGCCACCACTTTCCATCCTCCAGGTATCACCTGGCATCATGTCCCGTCCTTGCCTTTTTTCTCTGTATTTTTGGAGTCACTTTGAGAGGCAATGGTGACAGATCTGTGGGCGTGGTCTGCCCTAACTGGAGTTCCTCCTCTTTGTGTGAATTTTATCATCTAGTGAAGCAGCCCCCTTTTTTGACAAATGATATAAAAGCACTGATAAAGTCACAGTCCCCTCTGAGGGGTCAGGGCAGTGTGCACATGTGGGCCTGTGTGTGCGGATAGGCCTGGGCCTCCCTGTCAGCTCTGCAGGGCCCCCTGGAGGGAGTGGCTGTGCTCTTCTCTGGGCCTGAGTCTGCCTGCGCTCAGCACATCTTCTCTCGCTTGGACGCTGGTGGACGTCTCTCTGCCTGCCGACGTGGCACTTTGCTCCAGCTGCGGTGCCGCTGCCCTGGCCCTCCTGCTCTGCCCTCGGACCATACTCCCCATGGCCTCCTGCTCCTGGTGGGCATGTGTTCTCTGCCATGCTGGTTGTCACCACTCACTACACAGTAGTGCTGAGCCACCTTGTCTGATCCTTGTCCTAGTCCCCCAAGGTAGGCACTGGCCACCCCTCCCTGGAACTGGCCACACCTCTGTCTGGGCCCCTTTTAAGTCAGGGCCTGCCTGTTAACTGCCCTCCTCCCATGAACCTGCAGGGTCCTACCTGCTGTGCACACAGCCCTATCTCTGAACCCTGGGAGGTGCTGTCTCTGGACCAGCGAGGAACACTGCTCACAGCAGCACGAGGTCACTCCTTGCCCCTCCGTGCTTCAGCGGTTGTTTCCTGCAGTCTCAGACCCAGGCCCCTCCAGCTGGTCCACAGTGACCACTGGGCTTAGGCCTGTGCTCAGGCCTGTGTTGGTGGCTACCAGGCAGGAGTATTGTAGTGGCTGACCTCGACACTGCCCAGCCGACCTCGACACTGCCCAGCTCACCGTGATACTCATTGGCTTTCACACACAGCCTGAGGGGAGCTGGGTGCTCACACCTCTATGTTCAAATGACGAGGAAGCACAGGCACAGAGAGGTTAGGTCATGTGCCTAGGGCTGCACAGCTTGTCCCTTCTCATGCCAGGTGTGTACCAGTCAGCCCACAGGGTGCCCCCCCCCAGGGTCCCTGTCTCCTCTGGGCATGGCTGCCTCCCTGTGTTCCCAGGCATCCCCCGAGACACAGCACTGGGCGTTACGACGGGCACTGGGCTCTGGGCTCTGACCTGGCCACAGCAGGGTGTTCAGTAGGCAGCCTGTCCTGGGCGCAGCAATGAGCCCGCATGTCATACAGGAAGGCAGGGAGCCAGTGGTGGCATGGGGTCGCTGGTAATGGGATGAGGGTCATTGTGTATCTGGCCATAGTGCATTGCTTACAGATGTTGGTGTCACTTAGTGGTAATTTGCCTGCATAACACCTCCTAACCAGTACAGCATGGTAAGCTTCTGTCTAGGGACAGACTGGGCCTGTGCTTTTTTCCTTTGATTTGTCACCCAAGGGTATGTGCACTGACTTCAGAGAGGAAGGGGGGGAGAGAGAGAGACAGAGAGAAATATCAACCTGCTCCCCTCCCCACATGTCCCGACCAGGGAGAGAGCCCACAGCCCAGGTATGTGCCCCAACCAGGAACCAAAGTGGCTGCTCCCTGGATATGGGATGAGGCCCCAGCAAGCTGAACTGCCTGGCCAGGGCCGGACCCGTGCTTTTTGATACACAGGGACAGGAAGGGCATGGAGAAGAGGGAGGACAGACATGATGGGGACCTGGCCTCAGTAACTGGTGGTGACAGGTGGTGGGAGACCTGGTAGGCTCGGAGAGAGTGCTGGGCGAGAAGGGCCAGGAAGTTGTGGGTTAGAAACGCTGACCTAGTGGCCGGAAATACCAGCCAGTCACAGGCCTAGTGGCACTTCTGTCCTGCTCCGAGGCCTGCCAGTGACTGCTGTCCCCAGAGGGTCTGCTTCCGTGGTGGCAGATGATCGAAGTGGCTTCCCGGGGTCGGAGGGTCTAATTTCACTTCAGTTGCTGGTGTTGTGCCCTTCAGGTACCCGAACACGGCCTGCGAGCTGCTGACTTGCGACGTGCCACAGATCAACGACCGTCTGGGGAGCGACGAGGCTCTGCTGGACCTTCTGTATGACTTCCTGGGCCGAGAGCCACCTCTCAATCCCCTGCTTGCCAGTTTTTTCAGCAAGACCATCGGCAATCTCATCGCGAGAAAGACGGAGCAGGTACAAAGTCTGCCAGGCCCACATGGTCTGTGGGCTGGCCTGGCAGTGCCCACGTAGCTCGCTGTCAGCCACCTCGGTGTGGCTGGGTCAGCAGGCTGTGGGGCAGTGTTCCCAGCCGTGGCGTGGGGCTCAGTGGGGCACTGTGGGCTGCTGTTATGTGAGTTGGAAGTCGAGTAAGAACGTGGCTTCCCAAGAGGTATTTCTGCCACCGACTCTGGACACCAGCACTTCCTTCCACCCCTGGGAACTGCGCAGGGCCCAGGCGAGGGTGGCCCGTCCTGTCACCAGCCAGTCCAGGGCCGTGCTTGAGTCGTGGCAGGGCTGTAGGGCGCCCACCCTCTAAGGTCTGATGTCCCTCTGTGTGGATGGCGGTGCCTTTGTCTAGGGCACTTCCTGTTTCAAGGCAAGTAGGAGAAAACTTCTGGGGACGCAGTGGGTGACTCTGTTCCCAGTCCGGAAGAAACACCACGTGTTGATGTTTCTCTCCCTCTCCCACCGAGAAACACTGATTGGTCACCTTCTCGAATGCGTCCCAGCCAGGGATGGAACCTGCAGCCTTGCGGTCCGTGGGATGACGCTCCGGCCCCCCGAGCCTCGAGCACGCCAGGCCCGCGCTTCCCTTCCTGCGCAGCAGCGTGTGTGCCCTGCGTGCTCCGCAGCCGGTCCGTCCGGGCTGACCGCCGTTTCTGGCGGTTACCAGTGAGGCTGCTGTTCTGATGATTTATCTTTATATTCTTTATGTACAAAATATATTATCTGTGATTAATGACAGTTTTATTTTGGCCTTTATAATTCTTAGACCTTTTGTCTCTTTTTCTTGGCTTACTGCACTGGCTGGGACCTTTAGTACAACATTGAATAAAGTGGAGATAGTGGGCTTCCTTGTTTTATTAATTATTATTATTATTATTATTATTTTTAAAGATTTTATTTATATATTTTTAGATAGAGGGGAAGGGAGGGAGGAAGAGAGGGGGAGAAACATCAGTGTGTGGTTGCCTCTCGTGTGCCCCCTACTGGGACCCAGCACCCACCAGGCATGTGCCCTGACCGGGACTTGAACTGGTGACCCTTTGGTTTGCATCCTGACGCTCAATCCACTGAGCCACACCAGCCAGGACCTCCTTGTTTTATTGTCTCGAAGGAAGTGCTTTCCACATTTAACAGTTAAGTATGGTGTTTGTTGTGGGGTTTTTGTAATTTTTTATCAGATTTAAGGGAATTTTCTTTACTCCTAGTCTCTTTAGTTTACAACTTGAATGGTTGTTAAAATTTATTGAATTTTTTTCCTGGCCAGCATGGCTCAGTTGGTTGGGTGTCATCCTGCAAACCTAAAGGTTGTTAGTTCAATTCCCACTCAGGGCACATGCCTGGGTTGTAGGCCCGGTCCCTGTGTGAGAGGTGACTGGTGTTTTCTACTTCTCTTTCCCCTCCCTTCCCTTCTCCCTAAGAATAAGTAATAAATGAAGTTTTTTTCAATTTGTATTGAATTTTTTATTGTATGTATTTACTTGATCATACAGGGTTTTTTTCTCTATTCTGTAAATAGGTTCATTTCACTGAATGGTTTTTAGTGTTAAACCAACCTTGATTTCTTGGAATATAGCCAACTTGATTGTGATATGCTTTCTTTTTTTCAAAGATTTTATTTATTTTTAGAGAGAGGAAAAGGGAGGGAGAAAGAGGGAGAGAAACATCAGTTGTGGTTGCCTCTCCCTCACCCTGTACTGGGGACTGGCCTGCAGCACAGGCGTGTGCCCTGACTGGGAATGGAAGCAGAGACTGGGACCCAGGCTGGTGCTCAACCCATAGAGCCACACCAGCCAGGGCTGCTTTCTTTCATAGCGTTGCATTTTTTCACCTGTGGTCATCAGTGAGACTGGCTCATGATTTCCCCCTTGTGATGCCCTAACTGGGTGTTTAGGTTGCAGGTCTTATGTTGGTGCACAGTGACATGGGGCATGTTGTCATGTTTGTGTCCCTGGAAGACTGGGTGTAAGTGTGGGCTCTTCCTCTCTCGGTGTTGGGGGAGTTCACTAAGGCCAGTAGAGCCTGGAGTTTTCTCACAGAAAGCAGATTTTGTGTCTTTTGATACTACAGAGCTGTTCAGGTTTTTAATTTCTTCCTGCCAATTCAGGTACATATATTTTGCAAGGAAACTTTTTTATTTTTCTAAGTTGGCATAAATCGGCATAAAGTCCCTAATAACCTTGCATAAGAGCTTTTGTATCTGTAGGATCTGTAGTGATGTCCCTTGTTTTATTCCTAATAATCTTTCTCTCATTTTAAACAACCCTCCTCCCACCTCTTTTCCTTCTTACCTCTCTCCCTCTCTCTTCCTCCTCTCCTCCCTCCCTGCTCAGTGTGAGTGTGGCCGACACCCCCAGCTGATGGTTCTTCTCCCTGACCTCACTGTTCCCAGTGGGGTTCTGGGTCCACCGGGCACAGTGGCCTGGACGTGCAGGTGCTCCGTCTTTGGCTGGACCGAGTGCCGCTGAACATGCAGACACACAGCCCAGGTGGACTCTGCCCGGCGGACTCCTCTCCCTGCACACTTGCCTGCAGCCGCCTCCTGAGCAGCCCACCCACAGTGCTGGCTGCTGAGCCTGCTGCCCCGGGGCTCCACACTTCCCACTCAGCTGTTTTCACCTCCTCGGCCAGTGTCGGTGCCTCTTCTGTCTCAAACTGGGTCACGGCTCCCTTCGGCCTCTCCTGGGGCTGCGGGTGCCTGGCTGTGTTTTGTGCTCTATGCTCTCTGGGTTAGCATCCCAGGTCCAGAAGCTGTCACCGGTGACCGTCATCTGCTGGCTCAAGATGAGCCACACCTGTCATTTCTGTTGACACCTTGAGCCGGTGTGTCCTGGGGGGTTGCTGTGTGGTGTGGCAGCCTGTGTGGTGTCACTCGGGCTCTTTGCGTCCCATTCTCACGGAGGCCCGCCTGCCAGCGCACCTGCCAGCCTAGGACGCCCTCCTCCCCGGCCTCCAGGAGGGCCCTGTGTGCGGGTCTCTCTGCCGTCCTGGCAGAGGTCTCACTCACAGATACTCCAGGTCTTCCCATTATTGCTGCGCAACGTCATTGAAAATTAGTCTTTCTCGTGGGCTTTCTTCAGTGCTATCTCCTGGTGTTGGGGTCTGTCCCCGTTGCTTACCAGTGTGTTTGACTTCAGGTGATTGTGTTCCTAAAGAAGAAAGACAAGTTCATCAGCCTGGTCCTGAAGCACATCGGCACCTCGGCCCTCATGGACCTGCTTCTTCGCCTGGTCAGCTGTGTGGAGCCCGCCGGGCTCCGGCAGGAAGTGCTACAGGTGAGCGTGTGGGCTCTGCCCACAGAGCCACGCCCCTGTCTGCCGTGTCTGGAGACTCTGAGCAGGTGGCAAACCCACCTGGCACTCCCAGCTTCCCAGCCGTACGTTGTCCTCCCTCCGGGGTCACCGGCCACTTGGCAAGGCTTACACTCGGGCCTGGTCTGCACTCAGCACCTGTTCCCTCATCTTCATCAGTCCATTGAGAAGCAGAGAGCAGAGTGGCTCCTTCTCCTTCAAAACTCTGGCCTCTGCTCCATGAGGAAGCAGAAAGAACTTTCTTCACCGCCCTCCCAGCCCCAGGCTCAGCGAGCTGGGCCCAGACCCGGGAGGGAAGCACAAGATGATAGGGATGCCATACAGGGACCACGGTGGCTGTCATTTGTCCTGGAGTGCATGAGCATGTCTGTCCTGCCCAGTGTTGACTGCGAGAGGAGCTGTCCGTGGCTCCTTGAGGGCTTTCCCAGAAAAGGGGGTTCTCAAGCCAGTGAAGCCCAGGAAAGCTGTTCACAGGTGTGTGGTGGTTTTGTTTGCCACTCACTTTAAAATAAACGGTTGGTTCTTGCCCATTTTCCAGCTCCTGGAAGCGGGCGACAGTTGTCCTCAAGGTGGCAGTGCTCAGTCTTAGGCATCTCTGGAGAGCCTCCCACTGAGAGTCAGTCACAGTGGCCAGCAGCCCCTGGCGTGTGTGGCAGCCTCAGTGGCCCCTCAAGCTGATGGGCAGCCCGTGCTGGCCTGTGCCTCGCAGTCCTGAATGTGGCTCATCTCCTTTCTGGACGAGGAGGTGCCCTGTGGAACCAGGCACGACCCAGGGCTTCCTGGCTTACCTCACCCTTGACCTCCAGCAGTGCCTAGCATGTCAGTACTCATGGTGCGCCTGCAGCCTCACCAGGGTCCTTCGGCTCCTGATCCTGGAAAGGCCCTGATGCCCTGGGGCCAGAGGCTGAGCTGGGCCAGCACTGGGAGAACCCCTCAGTGCTCATATGGTTTCCTAAAGACAGAGCTTGCAGATGTTAAGGAGCCTGCTCCATTTGGACACAGAGACAGTGTCTCCTCCTTTATAAACTCTGGTCACTCCAGAACTCAGTCACTGCTGTGTTTTTGGCTCCCTGGTAGGGCACAGGGCCTGCTGTGGGACCTGGAGTCTGGGTCTCTGCTACGCAGAAAGGTTCTTTGCCACACAGTTAGCCGTGAGCAGTCATCGACAGGCCTCTTTTCCCCTTTCAGTGGCTTAATGAAGAGAAGATCATCCAGAGGCTGGTGGAGCTGATCCATCCGGATGAGGATGAAGATGTGAGTAGGCGCTTCCTGAGCCCACCATTGCAGGAGCCCCTCGCTGGGCTGTTGGACAGCGTCCTCTGCTGCTGTCTGAGGGGCAAGTCAGCCTGTCCTCAGACGAGGACTGGGGCACACCTTTTTTCCTTTCTTTAATCAAGCACTGACTTCTAGACTTTTTTTTACTGAAAATAATGCATACATATTATAAAAAGCAATTTGATCAGAATTGTATTATGGCTAAGTAATAGACTAACCCTAAACTTACTTGCACATAACAAGTTTTTTTTCTTTAATCCTCTTCCAAGGATTTGTTTATTGATTATAACATGAGGGGAAGGGCGCATGCCCTGACCTGGGATTGAACCCCCAAACCAGGCCTGTGCCCTGACAGGGGATCGAAACCACACCCTTTTAGTGTGCAGGACGGCGCTCCAACCTGTTGAGTCACCTGGCCAGGGCACACGTATTTTTAATCTCAGTGTCTGTAGGTCAGGGATCTGGGCACGGTGTCTGAGGACTCAGCTGAGGGGGTTTGCTTCTGGGGCTACGCTCAGCACCATGCTCTGGGGACGGCCTGTCCACAGGGCAGCTCGCAGCCTGGTGCTGGCTTCCCACAGAGAGAGCAGGACGGGAGCCAGTTTTCTGCAACCTCTTCTTTGGAGGGAGCATCCTCACCGGTGTGTTCTGCTCCCTGGAGGGCGCAGCTAGTTCCGGCTGTGTTTGTGTTTGAGGAGCCAGGTGCAGAGGGGAGAGCGCTGGGAGGGAGCCCCGCTGCCCGTGGAGAAGCTCGTTGGGGGGCAGTGGGCTTCCTCTGCCAGCCCCCCCACCCCGTGGTAACCACTGTGCAGCCTTCGAGGTCTTTCCTGGTAAGGCCCCTTCTCCACTTGGCAAAAGGAACGCGCGCTGTCCTCAGCAGCTTTGACAGCCGTGGTGCCCACTCAGGTCTGCGCTGCAGCCTCTCTGTTCTCTGCTCCTGTCACCCGGGGGAGAGTCTGTGCCTCCCGTGCCCCCGTGAGTGTGAGCGTTGGGGGCCACCTGGCCTGTCCAAAGGCCCACAGGCAGGTTCAAGGCCACAGAGCCAACCTGGCTGCTTTCATTTTCTCTGAAATGGTGGTACAAGCACTTCTTTCAGCCCAGTGGGGCTGCCGCATGCGCAGCTTTCTTTTGGGGCCGGGGCTGAGTTTTGGGCTGTGTTCACCTGACTCAAGTGCACTGAGTCAGATTCGAAGTGTCCATGCAGTTCGCATTTCCCTGAAAGGTGTGTCCTTTGTTTTCTTTGTAGCAACACTTGTATTTTCACGAGCCCACAGGATTCATTCTGAATATTAGTAGTTCCTTGTTATTTTAAAATACATTATCGGGCCCTGACCGGTGTGGCTTAGTGAGTTGAGTATTATACCACAAACCAAAAGGTCGCCAGTTCAATTCCTAGATCAGGCACATGTGGGCCCAGGTCTGTGTCTGGGGCTGTGCAAGAGGCAGCCAGTTGAGGTTTCTCCCTCATACGGATGTTTCTCTCCCTCCCTCTCTTCCTCCCTTGCCCTGTCTCTAAAATCAGTAAGCATATTCTCAGTTGACAATAACAAATAAATAAGTAAGTAAAAAGCAGTTGGCTGGACTACATAACCCTGTAAAGACCCAACTCTTTTTAAAATACATACATACATACATACAGGGTCAGGCCCTAGCCAGGTAGCTCAGTTCGCTAGAGTGTCATCCCAATACACCAAGGTTGCAGGTTAGATCCCTGGTCAGGACACATACAAGAGTCAACCAATGAATGCATCACTAAGTGGAACAACAAATTGATGTTGCTCTGTCTCTAAACTCAATAAAATAAGTTAATCAAATAAAAAACATCGTTACATGCAGTGCAGCTCAGCAGGGGTCTGAGGTACAGCCATCCCTGTAAGGCACAGAGCCCTTCCGAGCTCAGGATCGCAGTGTGGCTGGAAGTCTGAGCAGACCTGCATCTCCTTGCTGGGCACGTGGGGCAGGCACCTTGGGAGTGAGCTGGCGGAGAGAGCCTGCAGCTTTCCAAGGTCAAGCAGCAGGGCTCTGCCTGCTCAGCAGGCTGGCTCTCCTGAGCCCCTCCCGGCCTGACATGTTGTGCCGTCCCTGTCTTTGCAGCGGCAGTCCAATGCTTCTCAGACTCTCTGTGACATCGTCCGGCTGGGCCGGGAGCAGGGTGGCCAGCTGCCAGAGGCCCTGGAGCCGGACCCCCTCCTCGCAGCGCTGGAGTCGTGAGTGCTGGCCAGGGCTTGGCTGGTGGGTGGTGCTGGGCACTCCTGAGTCATGAGAATGGCCCCACGCCCGCTCTGAACACCGGCAGATGGCAGACGCAGCCGCCCCCTTAACTCAGACTCTGATGAGCTGGTGGTGAAGTGCTACCCACCCCCCAGAGTTACGTTGATGGGCCTGATTCTCATGGGAGGGGCCTCCCTGCAGGGCCAGCAAATCCAGGCCAGCAAGGGCACCTCCACGAGGAGGAGAGACCGTCCTTTCTGTCTGCATCTGCTGCACCTGGCAGTGACCCACGTGTGTCCGACAGGCAGGACTGTGTGGAGCAGCTTCTGAGGAACATGTTTGACGGAGACCAGACCGAAAGCTGCCTCGTCAGCGGGACTCAGGTGTTGCTGGCCTTGTTGGAAGCACGGCGGGCTGGGTGAGCGCCTCTCCCGAGGGAGGCCGCTGCATGGCAGCTGAGGGGGCGGAGCAGGGCCCAGGGTTCGAAGGAGCCGTCAGGCGTGTTGTTCTTCACTCGTTTTTAGCTGTGCACCTAAGCTCGTGAACAGACTCTCCCTGCTGAAAAGGCAGATCTGTGGCTGTGGCCAAGTTCCCTTCAACCTCAGCCATCAATCACATTCCCACCTCAGCCTGCAGTTGTTCACTGTCACCTGTTTGCACGGTGTCTGTAGACACATCTGCAGAGCAGGTGTGGCTGGTGGACTTCCCACACGTTGCGTGTGCTTGCGTCGGAACTGCGGGGCAGCCCAGTGCTGATAGCTTACGCTTTTTTAAAAAGAAAGAACAAGAAACGGGCAGATTGTCTTAATTTTGGTAGTAAGATTATTAGTCTCTCCCTCTCTCTGATACCAGTATATATTTATCAGTTTTTATCTAAAAAGAGCATTGCAGCGCTATCACCATTCTCTGCAGTTAAGTACCCAGAACATAGGGTTTGCACCTTCCTGACTGCGGGGAGCCCAGACTCTTCCGTAAGCAGTGGGGCTGCTGTGGGCCGGGCCCCAGCTTGCATGTGATGAAGGGGCAGCACGGCAGTGGGGGAGACACCGGGTCCAGCGGACTCCTTTTCCTGGGCTGGGCATTACTTTTAGAACTGGGTCTCAGAGGAGTCAGCTGGGAAAAGCCAGAGGGACAGGGTGGGCGGGTCCTGTCTCCTGTTTCTCAGCCCAGAGGTGGGGGCAGCTGCGGGTCTTTTCAAAGCAGGAGGGAAGCAGAGGTGTGCCACCACCAGCTTGTCAGGGCCCAGCCGAGCGCCGGAGCTCTGCGCTGTCACGTAGGAACATTTTCTGAAGGCCTCGGGTACCTCTCTCTGTTCTCTGCACTGATCACCACACCACTTTGGAGGTGATGAGTGGGGACATTGACCGAGAGGAGAGTGGGATGTGACAGAGGCCTGGGAATGTCCCTGTCTCCATCTGCTTCCTCATCCACAGGACAGAGGGCTTGGTGGACTCCTTTTCTCAGGGACTGGAGAGGCTGTGCCCTGTCAGCGACAGTGTCCTGCGCGGCATTGAGCCGCGGCTGAAGGACTTCCACCAGCTCCTGCTCCACCCACCAAAGGTCAGGACCTCGCACCAGCAAAGCACCCCACGGTCCACCCTGGGCTGGTGAACACACCCCAGCGCTGCTGCTCCCCGAGCCGGACTTGGGGACGGCCAGGCAGATGCCAGGGGCCTGTTTTCAGACCCACGTCTGCCCAGTGTCTGCCTGTTCTTGGGGGACACCTGGGGGTGGGACATTTTGCAGCCCCTGGATGACTTGTCTGAAGTAGGGGTTATCTGAGAATCCGAGTCCCTTGTCTCTGAGGAACTGGCCTCCGAGTCAGGCTCCCAGTGGGATCCCTTTGCTCAGCTTGACGGCTGGAGTAGGGCTCACCCCTCCCCACCACCCTGGCTTGCCTCCCCGCCCACCCAAGGCAACCTAGCCCCTCCCCCAGTCTCAGCCCTTCCCTATCCTTGGTGCTTCTCCTTAGCACCCAGCATGATCTGTCGTACTGTTTTACTTGTGAACTTGCTTATTGTCTCCCTCCCCCACTACGAAGTAAACTTCACAAAGGCAGGGATTCTGGAACATTCTCTCAATGAAAAGGTAGATGGTATTATGCTGCATGTGTGGAATCCGAACAGACCCATGTGTGGTCTGGCGAGATGGGCTCCGTCATCAGTCTCTTTCCCGAGCGCTCACAGGTGAACCCCAGGAACGCTGGCCCTGGCTCACGCACGTGGCTCCTACACCAGGGTGCACACCCTGGGGCCGGCAGGCTGAGAGCAGAGCGCCCTGGGCTCCTGGGCACGGCGGACCCCTCCTGCTCTCTGTGGTCTGTCACTTCCTCTGGCAGGCAGTGCCACCTTGTGAAGCAGCGGCCGTGTGGCAGTGGCTGCAGGGCTCCAGTGGCGGTGTTTCTGTGTTTGCAGAAACCAGCGGTCCTGACCACCGTCGGTGTGCTGGAGGAGCCCCTAGGGAACGCGCGTCTGCACGGGGCCCGCCTCGTGGCCGCACTGCTGCACACGGACACGCCCAGCATCAACCAGGAGCTCTGCCGGCTCGACACCGTGGGCTTACTGCTGGTGAGCAGGCACTGCGCCGCCTCCCTGCCCCCCACGCACCAGTGGGTGCGGCTGCCAGACTCCACAGGGCAGGGCCCATCGCAGGCCGGCAGCTGCTCGTTCTCCACAGGGCCACCTCACACTTGTCAAAGCCCGTGGGAACACTCCTCCATCTGCAGACACCCCCGGTGGCCTGGAGGATGCCCCAGGTGTCTGAGCAGAGGGCCAGGTAGGCAGAACGCTGAGGGGGGTGGGCATCGCAGTGGCTCTGAGTGCGTCCCACAGGCAGGTATGGTTCCAGGCTTCTCCTCAGCCTTGCCCTTGGGTCTCTGCTCCCAGGAGGCTGAGATCCCTTTAAATTTAAATTGTCATCCCAGAAGGAGCCAGCCATGGAGCGGGCCTGGAGTATACTGGCACCTGTCAGTTTGTCCAGCATTTGGAAACCCCAGTAGGATTGTGAAAGACCTCCTTTCCTTTTATTCTCTTCAAAAAAAATTCTCACTCTTTTCCACCCCCTTTTTTATTTTTATTGTGATAAAAAAAAATCCATAACCTGAAATTTACCAACTTAATAGTTTTTAGGTGTACAATTAATTCATTAAGTACATTCACAACATATATGGCCGCTCTGCTGTCTATTTGCAGAACTTGTCTGTCTTCTCAAACAGAAACACTGATTGCTGAGCAGTCAGTCGCCGCGCCCTTCCCCCAGCCCCTGGCATCCATCACCCACATTTTGTCTCTGAGCCTGACTACTCGTGGGATCTCACATAAGTGGAATCTCATACAGTACTTGGCGTTATTTCACTGAGCATAATGTCTTCAAGGTTCATCCATGTGATAGCAGGTATCAGAGTTTCCTTCCTTTTTATGGCTGAATAGTCTCCCGTTGTGCAGACAGACCACACTTCGCTCATCCACTCAGTAGTCGAGGGACCCTTGGGTTGCTTCCCCCCTGTGGCCACCGTGAACAGCGCTGCCATGAGCACGGGTGCACAGATGCCTGTCCGAGCCCCTGTGTTCACTTCTGCGTCCCTCCCCAAAAGTGGGGTTGACGGGCCGCACAGTAATTCTGTGATCAGTCTTCTCAGAAACCAACCATTTTCCACATTGGCTCCATCATTTTACAGTACCACCAGCAATGTATGAAGGTTCCGGTTTCTCCACATGCTCACCAAAATTCGGTTTTCATTTCCCTTTAACAGTAGCCATCATAATAGCTGTGAAGTGGTATCTCATCGTGGTTTTGATTTGTGTTTCCCTAATAATAAGTGATGTTGAGTATCTTTTTATGTGCCTTTGTTGGCCATGTATATATCTGCTTCCAACAGTTGTCTAAGTCCTTTGCCCATTTTTGAATCAGGCTGTTTGATTTTTTGGTTGTTTTTGAGGTGTAGGAGTTCTATACATATTCTAGATCAAGGTTTTTATCAGATATATGAATTTCTCTCGTTCCGTGGGTTATCTTTTCTTTCTGTCGGTAGTGCCCTTTGACACAAAAGTTTTTAATTTTAATGAAGTCCAATTCATTCATTGGTGTCATATTCAATAAATCATTGCCAAATCCACTGTCATGAAACTTACCCCTATGTTTTCTTTAAGAGTTTTATAATTTTACCTCCATCATGTCTTCAATCCGTTTTGAGTTAATTTGTATACTAGTTCTGTCCGGAAGAAGTCCATCCATTGCTCATGTCATGAGAACGGTCCGTTCAACATCAATGTGGCCTGGCAGCCAAGGCGAGTGGACTGGAATGCTCGCGTGAGCAGTGACGACTTCACTGTGCTAGTCGGTGTGGGAGGTGGACACCATCGAGTGAGCACATGTGCTGTGTGGCAGTCACATTCAAAATAACCGAGCGAGTTGAGTAACAAAAATCTGCATCAGGTTTTGCATTAAGTTTGAACAGTCCTCTGCGGAAACTATTTGGATGATTCAGAGGCTTTCGGGGACGATGCAGGGAGTTCAGTGCAGACAAAAGTGTGGCACAAACGCTTCGAAGATGGTCGAGAGTCTGTTGACAGTGACCCACATTCTTCAAGGCCTGCGACCAGCAGAGCACCTGAGGGTGTTGAACAGGTGTGGGCTGCAACCAACAAGAGTCAGCGACCCAGGCGACTCAGCCCCTCCACAGCTCTGATGTGGCGCCCTGCGACTTCTGGCCGTTCCCAAAACCGAAAATCACCTTTGAAAGGGAAGAGATTTCAGATCGTTGATGAGACTTGGGAAAATATGATGGGGCAGCTGGTGGCGATTCCAACAAAGGATTTTGCAGAGTGTTTTGAACAGTGGAAGAGATTCTGGGAGAGCTGTGTGAGGTCCCAAGGTGCCTACTTTGAAGGGGTCTGAAGCGTGGTCGTCCTGTGTACAATATTTCTTGTATTTTTTTAAGATTTTATTTATTTACTTTTAGAAAGAGGAGAAAGGAGGGAGGACAAGAGGGAGAGAAACATGCATGTGTGAGAGATACATTGACCGTTGCCTTTAGCCCTGAAGTGGGGACCTGGCCCCCACCTGCTCTCTTTTTATAAATGTGTCTGTTTCACAGTACGAGTCTGGATGCTTTCTGGACAGACCTCACGTGTAGCATAAGGTCGGGGTCCAACTTCTTCTGCATGTAGATACCCAGTTTCCCACCCCATTTGTTGAAAAGACTGTCCTTTCTTTGAAATGGTCATTTCTGTCTGTCTGTCCTCGTGCCAGGACCTCACTCTGTCAATTACCGCAGTCTTACAGCAAGTTTTGAACTTAGCAAGTGTGCATCCAACTTTGTTCTTTATTTCAAGAGTTTGTCTTTCGGGCCCTGACTGGTGTGGCTCGGTTGGGCGCCGCCCTGCACGCCGAGGGGTCATTGGTTTCATTCCCAGTCAGGGCGCATGTCTGGTCCGCAGGTTCGGTTCCAGTTGGGGAATGTAGGGGAGGCAGGCATCTGATTGATGTTTCTCTCCCTCTCTTTGTCCTTCCCTTCCTCTTTAAAAATAAATAAATAATATCTTTATAAAATTTATGTCATTTAGGTCTCCCTTGTGACTCCATATGAATTTTAGAATGGGGTTTTCTATTTCTATAAAAAATACCATTGGGTGGGATTTTGATAGATTGCATCCGTAGGCAAAATACTTTCGGTGGTACTTTTATCATGACAGAATTAATCTTCCAGTCCATGAACATGGATATCTTTCCATTTATTTAGGTTTTTCATTTCTTTTAGCAGTGTTTTGTAGTTTTCAGTGTATAAGTCTTTTGCCTCCTAGGATAAATTTATTCCTAAATATTTTATTATTTTGGATGCTATTGTAAATGGAACTTTATTAAATTTTTTGGATTGTTGATTATTAGTGTCTAGAAATGCAACTAGTTTTTGTGCGTTGATTTTGTATCTTGGAACTGGTTTATTAGGTCTAACAGTTATGTGAAATTTGTAGAATTTTCTTTTTATTTATTTATTTTTTATTGATTATGCCATTATAGTTGTTCTATTCCCCCCTTCATTCCCCTCCACCCTACCCCCATCCCCACCATTACCCCCCCTTTAGTTTATGACCATGTCTCAAGTTTTTTAGATCCTTTATTTCCCGTACTATTCTTGCCCCCCCATCTATTTTCTATCTACTGTCTATGCTACTTATTTTCTGTACTTTCTCCCCCCTTCTCCTTCTCCCACTCCCCTGTTGCTAACCCTCCTTGAGATCTTCATTTCTATGTTTCCACTCCTGATCTAGCTGTCCTTTTAGTTTGCTTTTGTTTTAGGTGTGGTTGTTAATAACTGTGAGTTTGCTGTCCTTTCACTGTTCATGTTTTTTTAACTTCTTTTTCTTAGATAAGTCCCTTTAACATTTCATATAATAAGTCCCAGTTTCCTTTGCATTGCTATTGGTTTCCTGTGCAATTCCATTCATTTCAATTAGTTTTGCCTTCATATGTTACTCTAATTTGTGGCTATAATCAACCAGTTCTGTGAGGATCCTGATGACCAGTGTTTTAAACTGTGCGTCTGAGAGTTTTGCTATTTCTTCATCGCTTAGATTTATAGGCTCTGGGGCTTTGAGATCTTCTTGAGACAGTTCTGGTCTGTTCACGCCCTTTAAGTGTGAGGAGCGGAGCCTTGCACTCTCAGGTCGCTGGGTTGTGATGCTGTATGTGGGGGCGTGGTCAGAGCGGGGAAATGGCGGTGCCCTCTGCTGCCGCTCTCCGCTGGGGCTGCTGGCACCCGTCCAATCCCCTACTCCCTCGCTTGTCTATCCACACACAATGCGCGGCCACAGTCAACCCGCAGCCCTGCTCCCTTGCTGTTTCCCCGCGGTTGCTCGCTTGGTCGCTCGCTCGGTCGCTCAGTAGGTCCAACCCTGCGCCTGGGCGCCTGAGTCCGTCTGACCGAGTTTTCCTGTGCAACCCCACTCCGCCAGCTGCTGGTTTTGTCCCTCTTACCGGTCAGGCTGAAGAATTTGTTGTTATCAGACTTCCGAAAAGTTCAATTTTCTGTGTTCTGGCTGTGTTTTCTGTTGCTAATATTCAGTTGTCTCTAAACTTGGTTGTGTGAGAAAGCACAGCTTCTCCACCTATGCCTCCATCTTGGCGGAAGTCTCGAAATTCATAGAATTTTTTTTGTGTAAGGTCATGTCATCTGGGAAAAGAGGTCATTTTACTTCTTATTTTCCATTTGGATACCTTTTATTTCCTTTTCTTTCCTAGTTGCTCCGTGCACACTGCAGTGCTGTGCTGAACAGAAGTGGCTCCTGACCCGGGGGGTGGGCGCTCAGCCTGTCACCATGGTGTCAGTTCGATGTTGGCTGGGGGCTCGTCGTAGGTGCCCTTCATCATGGGCAGGAGCCTTGAGGAAGGTTCCTTCTACTCCTGGTTTATTAAGTGTGTTATTTACAAAAGTGTTGAATTTTTGTCAAGTGCTTTTCAGTGTCATTTGAGATAATTACATGGTTATTGTTCTTTGGTCAGTGGACATCAACCAGATCGACTGATTGATTGTCATGGTGAACCGTCCTCGAGTTCTGGAAGTGAATCCCACTCAGCCATGGTGTGCGATCTGTTTAACGTGCTGCTGGCTTCGTTTTGCTGTCTCACATTCGTGTGTGGATAAACCGGGAGGAACAACTGGGGAGCAAGATAGACCGCGCAACCCAGGGTCCCCGAAGGGAAATAAAGCCCCAAAGCCTCTGACTGAAAACACCTGAGGGGGTTGAGGTGGCGGGAGACACTCCCAGCCTCACAGGAGAGTTCATTGGAGAGACCCTCAGGGTCTTAGAACGTACACAAACCCACCCACCCGGGAGTCAGCACCAGAAGGGCCCATTTAACTGGGGGAAGTGGAGAAAGTGACTGAAAACCAGCAGACAGCCCAGCAATCAGCACTGTTCCCCCACATACAGCACCACGGTGCAGCCGCGTGTGTGGCTCCGCCCTTTACTATCTAACAGGTGTGCCAAGACAGAAGAGTGGCCCGGATGAAAGAACAGATTAAAGCTCCACGCCCTGGCTGGTGTGGGTCAGTGGACTGAGTGCCGGCTTGCGAACCAAAGGGTTGCCAGTTTGATTCCCAGTCAGGGCACATGCCTGTGTTTCAGGCCATGCCCTGGGTCGAGGGTGTGTGAGAGGCAATCACACAATGGTGTTTTTCTCCCTCTCTTTCTTCTTCCTTTCCCCTCTCTCTAAAAATAAATAAGTAAAATATTTTTTTAAAGCTCCAGAAAAAATACAACTAAGCAATGAAGAGATAGCCAACCCATCAGATGCAGAATTCAAAACATTGGTAATCAGGATGCTCACAGAATTGGTTGAATATGATCACAAATTAAATGAAAAAATGAAGGCTACGCTAAGTGAAATAAATGGAAATGTACAGGGAACCAGCAGTGATGGGAAGGAAACCAAGACTCAAGTCTATGGCTTGGAACAGAAGGAAGAAAGAAAATATTCAACCAAAACAGGATGAAGAAACAAGAATTCAAAAAAAATGAGGAAAGGCTTAGGAACCTCCAGGACATCTTTAAACGCTCCAACATCCGAATCATGGGGGTCCCAGAAGGAAAAGAGGAAGAGCAAGAAATGGGAAACTTATTGAAAAAATAATGAAGGAGAACTTCCCCAATCTGGCAAAGGAAACAGACTTCCAGAAAGTCCAGGAAGCTCAGAGAGTCCCAAAGAAGTTGGACTCAAGGAAGCACACACCAAGGCACATCATCATTAAGTTACCCAAGATTAAAGGTAAGGAGAATATCTTAAAAGCAGCAAGAGAAAAGGAGACAGTCACCTACAAAGGAGTTCCCATCAGACTGTCAGCCGATTTCTCAAAAGAAAGCTTGCAGGTAAGAAGGGGCTGAAAAGAAATATTTGAAGTCATGAAAGGCAAGGACCTATATCCAAGATTGCTCTATCCAGCAAACCTTTCATTTAGAATGGAAGGGCAGATAAAGTGCTTCCCAGATAAGGTCAAGTTCAAGGAGTTCATCATCACCAAGTCCTTATTATATGAAATGTTAAAGCGATTTATCTAAGAAAAAGAAGATAAAAAATATGAACAGTAAAATAACAAACTCAGTTATTAACAACCAAACCTAAAACAAAAATAAAAATGAACTAAGCGAACTAGAACAGGAACAGAACCACAGAAATGGAGATCACATGGAGTGTTATCAGCAGGGGAGTGGGAAGGGCAAAAGGTACAGAGAATAAGCAGCATAACTGGAAGGTAGAAAATAGACAGGGGGAGGGTAAGAATAGTATAGGACATGTAGAAGCCAAAGAATTTTTATGTGTGACCCATAGATATGAACTAAAGGGGGGGAATGCGGGTTGGAGGAGGTGTGCGAGGTGGAGGGGAGCGAAGGGGGAAAATGGTACAACTGTACTAGCGTAATCAATAAAATATGTGTATTTTATAAAGGGCATTGTTCCATAGGACCAAGTTTCCTTGTCTTGTGACGTCTCTCTGACTTTGGTGTCAGGGTGATGCTGGCCTCTTAGAAGGAGTTAAGGAGTGGTCCTCCTCTTCAGCTTTGGGGAAGAGTTGGAGGAGGGTTCATGTTGTTCTGTCTCCTTTAAATGTTCGGTAGAGCTTGCTAGTGAAGCCACCTGGTCTGGGCTTCATATGTTGGAAGGTGGGTCTGCCTGCTGAGCACTGAAGCCACCTGCGAGATTCGTCACGGTCACATCAGCAGGCGGGCTTTCTGCCTTCATCCCGCAGCCATGTCCGTGGCGTGAAGGGGGGGCCCCAACTCGCCCCCAGTGGAGTCTGCAGTCCCCCTTCCTGCCCCCTCCCACTCCCCTTTCCAGTCCTTTCCCTGCACAGGCAGCAGAGTCTGGCACGTAGGTTGCTGTGACCCCTGCTCTGTGTGAGGCGGCGGGGCCGTGTACAGAGAGGTGCGCCTGTGTCACCTCACTGCTGGCTCATGGGGTCAGAGACTCGGGCGGGCTGCCGTGGCCAACCCCCTACTCCCCTCACCTGGAAGAGGCCGTAAGAGAAGGGGGAGCCGTGTCCTCACTCAGCCTCTTCGGGCTCCAGCTGGTGCAGCTTACGTCTGGGCCCCTCCAGGCTGCCATGGGCAGTGTCTACAAGTGCGTCCCGTAAGTTCATGTCCCTCCTGTTTGTTTGAGAATTGAACACACTTCCAGTGGCCCATGGGTTAAGATAAAATCGTGAAGGAAGAATAAAAATCCTACATAGTAGAATGTGTAGAATGTAGCTAAAGTGGATTTTATTAGGAAGTACACAGCCTTTTAAGAAACACACTGATAGCCCTGGCTGGCGTAGGTCAACGGATTGGGCGCAGGCCTTCGAACCAAAGGATTGTGGTTCGATTCCCGGTCAAGGCACATGCCTGGGTTGCTGGCCAGTTCCCAGCACAGGATGCACGAGAGGCAACCATACATTGATTTTTCTCTCCCTCTCTCCTTCCCTTCCCCTCTACAGATAAATAAATAAAATCTTTTTTTAAATCCTAAATATTATTTTTAAAAAATAAAATAAAATAAAAAAACACACTGATAGAGAGGCTAAAAAATGAGTTACACTTTGCCCTGGCTGGGTGGATCAGTTGGTTGGAGTGTCGTCTCTTATGCCAGAGGGTTGTGGCTCGGTCCCCAGCCGGGCTCGGTCCCCAGTCAGGCGCGTACAGGAAGCAGCCAGTTGACGTTTCTGTCTCCTCTCCTCCCTCCCTCCCTGAAATCAGTAAATATACCCTCAGGTGAGTAATGTATACATATATAGAGAGAGAGAGACAGACAGGCAGACAGACGGGGGGGGGGTGCAGGTGAAGGGAGAGAGAGAGAGGGATGATAGAATGAGTTAAGCTTCTAACCGCAGACCGACCCTCGGCAGCGCTCCGGTGAGAGCAGAGACCAGGCTCCTGGGGAAGGTTCTCCCAGAACAGTGCCTTCCCGGCCGCCCTGCCTGTGGGACGGTGCGCTGACCCCAGTGGTCCTGCTGTTGGGAGAAAACCTGTGCAGCACTGTCTTCCGTCCCCTGTTTCCCCAGGACCTGTTTTTCAAGTACACCTGGAATAACTTTCTGCACTTCCAAGTGGAACTATGCATAGCCGCTATTCTCTCCCATGCTGTCCGGGAGGACAGGGCAGAAGCCCATGAGCCTGAGAGCAGGGTGGAGCCTCTGCCTGGAAATGGGGGCTCAGAGGCCCCCCAGGCTGCTGCCAGCCACCCCGAGAACACGATGGTGACCCACGTAAGTCTAGCGAGTGTGTGGCGTGTTGTTGCATGTTGCTGCACACCCAGCCCCACCCAGACCACGTGGTCACCGACATTGAGGCGGGCCATCTGAGGCCCCCCACCCTCTCCTGTGCTTTCTTTTCTAACCATCACATGACACGGGTGAGCTGCCCTCCCTCCCCCGTGAGAGAAGAGAACACAAAGAAAAGGTGACACCTTCCCGGGCCACTGGACCGTTTGCATTCACATGCATGTGTCCTCGATGTGACGTGTCTCTTCTTTCCTGCTCGCCTGGGAGCACTCCACACGATGCTCCCCTTCAGGCTACCCGCTTGCTTGCCTGCTAAGCCCCCTTGGTCCAGGGAGGGTGGAGGGGAGCATGCAGGCCCTCAGATCCTGACCAGTCCACCTGTGACCCCAGCTGTTCCAGAAGTGCTGCCTGGTCCAAAGGATCCTGGAAGCCTGGGAGGCCAACGACCACACACAGTGAGAACCTCAGAGCGTTTGTGGGATGGTGGCTGCCAGCACTGTGGGGCCCTAGGGCTTCCAGGGAGGGTTTGCTTTCTGGAAAGGGGTCCTGCTATTGAAGGGAACAGCTGCTGGGACTGCTGGGAGGCCAGGGAGCTGAGCGGCAGAGCCAGGCAGGGTCACCTGGCCAGGGCTGTGCTCCTGGGGCATCTCACCTGTCCTGAGCCCACGTCGTGGCAGGTCACCTGTCCCAGGTCCCAGCACCAGCCATTTCTCTCACTGAGCCCTTGAACCCTCAGGAGTGCCCAGCTACTTCCTGCTTCTTCCTGTCCCACCTGGCCTCTTTCTGAAACACTCAGGTGGCATCATTCCTGCCTGAAAGTCTTGACCGTCCAGGTCCCCAGGGTGGCCTGCAGGGTCCAGTGTGGGCAGCCCCACCCGCTGCCCTGATCTGACCACCGCTCCCGGCTTCCTCCTTCACATCCTGCTCTTACCGAGCCCTCCAGTTGGTGCCCGTTCTTTTATGTCAGCTGCAAGGGCCTGGCAGCTTCCCCTGGGCCTAGTGCGTGCGGGGCCCAGTGTGGCCCTGCACTGAGCACGTGTGTGCCCCCTCCCCTGCCACACACACAGCTTCCCCTGTGGCTGTGCCCCCTCCGGCTTTCTCCTGGCCCTCCTCTGCTTGGCCTGCGTCTCCAGCTCAGGTGCGCTTGCTCGCTCACCTTCCTCTCCTGGCCATTCTCGGGGTCTTAGGGGAAGCGCATGGTGGAAAGCAGGCTTTGTTCACCCTGGTTCAAGGGCTGTTTGTGGACATGTGAGCACATGAACATTTCACACTGGAGCTCTTCCCGTTTGTTGGGACGCTGGGACTTGCCGTACTGTTGGGTCATGTGTGGGGCAGATGAGAAGCTGAACACAGCCACATGTTCGTGGCCAAGTATGGGGAAGACGGACAGGAGCCTGGAAGAGCACCACCCCTGGCCCAGAGCTCAGTGAGTGAGGTGACTTGTGCAGCTGGAGAGCCCCTCCATGCGAGGCCCCCGGAGCAGAGCATGCTCCGTCTGCGGTGCTGCAGGAGTGTGTCCGCGTCTTCCTGCGTGTCTGCTGCTGCTGGGCAGGGCGTCCCCTGGGCGCTAGGCTCCAGGTCTTGCTGGAGGGGCTCTGGGGGCGGGGGCAGCTGAAGCTGTCCAAGTGCTGGCAAGGGGCCACTGGGCAGCCTTGCCAGGCAGCAGAGGCTGAGAGGGCTTTACAGGGCAGGTGGGGAACTCGAGGTGTGAGCCCCGCTGCTGCACAGTGGAGGTGGGGCAGGTGCCCTGGGTCCCACAGGTGAGGCCCGGGACCAGCAGCCTGACACATGCCACCCTCTACTTTCAGGGCGGCCGGTGGCATGAGGCGTGGGAACATGGGCCACCTCACCCGCATCGCCAACGCAGTGGTGCGGAACCTGGAGAGGGGCCCTGTGCAGACCCCAGTCAGCGAGGTCATCCGAGGTGAGCCCTGTTACAGGTCTGGCTCCCCAAGGCTGCCTTGCCTCCCCTCCAGCCAGTGGCAGCTGCATGGGTACTGGACAGTCGGCCCGCCTTCCCATGGGGATCTCCCTGCGGGTGGGCCTGGGCCCTGGAGCCCAGAGGTCTGCACAGCGCAGGCTCAGCTCCCGGATGCACGAGCATGCTTGAGTCCTGCCCTCGGCGGCTGCTCTCTGAACTCTTGCAGCCCTGCCCCAGCCCAGCCTCACCTTCACCCTGGGCCTGTCACCCGTCCCCGCCCCTGGGGCTTTCTCCAGATCATGCTCTAGGGCCCCCCCCTTGGGAAGTCGTGACCTAGCCCCTTCCCATCTCGTACCCTGGGCACACGGTCTGCAGTGCTGGGCTTCAAGGATGGAGCCAGGCAGGGCCCTGGGTGGCCCAGTGAGGCAGCCCCTGGCCACAGAGCAGGTGCAAGCTGGAATTGTTCTGGGGACATTGGGTGTTCTCAGTCTATGGCCTCTGGATGGGGTCAGGCTCCAGGTCCCTGGGTGTCCCTGGCAAGGGCTGAGGCCCACGAAGGCCCAGTTTGGGGGACGACAGGCACGTGGGAAACTCTTCGCTGTGTCTTCTCTCCGTGTTTCCGGGGTTCGAATCTCTCTCAGGCTCGACCTCCCCAGAAAAACAGACACAGGCCAGTGGGTTGTGCTGAGGCCGGGTTGTCAGCCACTTTGTCACAGAAGCCTATGCCACTGCTCTGTGGCTGGGGCCCCTTGGGGTCCCTTGTGTGCTAAGTAAGTTTAGGTCTCTGACACCTTCTTCAGGCAGCCTCTGTGCCCGCATGACCCCATGAAGCCCTGCAGGTCCCAGCAGCTCTCAGTTGTCACCCAGGGGCCCTCCAGGACCCTCCACAGTGGCACTCAGGACCCAACGGTGCTTCTCTCACAGGACTCCCTGCAGATTGCCGTGGGCGCTGGGAGAGCTTCGTGGAGGAGACGCTGACGGAGACCAACCGCAGAAACGCCGTGGACCTGGTGAGGGGGCCCGTCCGGTGTGTGCGTGCGGGTCTGCTCTGTGCCCGGCCTGGGGCCCGGGCCAGTCTAAGTGAGGAACCCTGGGTCCTGCCCCGCACGTCGGGGGCCCTAGTGTGGCCTCCGAGACCTAATCGTGCCCAGACCCTATGTGGGCTACATGTGGGGAGCGGGCTGGGCCCCGACCCGGGGCACAGACTCACGCCTACCCCCTTGCTGCTGCAGGTGAGCACCCACCACCTACACCCCTCGAGTGAAGACGAGGACATGGAGGGCGTGTTCCCCAACGAGCTGTCCCTTCAGCAGGTGTGTGTTGTCGGGTCCTCCCCCACGGTCTTGGCGGTGCCGAGGCCTCCAGGGCTCCCCAGGAGGCACCAGCTGCCATGGGAAACGGCCCCGGGGCAGGCGCTCCCTCTGCCCCAGAGCCACTGGCGCCGACGGGGCCTCTGGAGATACATGGGCCACTTGAAAGTTACGTGGGTTGTTTGAAAGCGACTCACGTGAGCACGCAGCCTGCGTAGTGAGCGGCAGGGAGGAGCCTTAGTCTGAGGCCCGCCCCCGATGCCGTCTTTCCCTCCCAGGCTTTCTCTGAGTACCAGGTCCAGCAGATGACAGCTGCCTTTGTGGACCAGTTTGGCTTCAATGACGAGGAGTTTGCAGACCAGGACGACAGTGTCAAGTGAGCCCCTAGGACCACACGCTCGCTGGTCGCTCTTGGTAGCCCGGCTCCGACCAGCATCCTGTGCGTCACTTGGGGCTGCCTCCCTTGCGCACCATGAGCCCGATTTGTGCCTCGCACCCCTTTTCTCAGTCCCTTTGGGAAGGATGGAGTTGCCCCAACCTGGTTTCCTCTCAGGCTGCCCAGGTCCCCCCATCCATTTCCTCAGCTGAAAGCCAGGTGTGACTCATGTGGGCAGGCGCGGCGGAGTGTGCCCCCACAGCCCCCAGATACCCTCAGACCAGACACAGCCGCCAGGTGGGAGCCACCCAGGTATTCCTCCCAGAGCTGGAGGGAAAGCAGGTGTGCGCAGGGCAGGGCCCTGTCCCAGTGACAGCTTTGCTCCTGGACTGGCCGTGAAGCTCCGGCCTTTCACTCGGCCACCGCGTGCTCTGGGCTGCAGACTCCTTCAGGTCTCCAGCCCAGCTCCGATCGGCACATGCAGCAGGTGCCCTTGTGAGGTGATGCCACCTGCCCAGGTGCTGAGTGTCCACGTTGCCCTTTCAGCGCTCCATTTGACCGGATTGCAGAGATCAACTTTAGTATTGACGCTGACGAGGACAGTGTGAGTCCCCCGCTTAGTGTTCGTTGGAGGGGAACAGGGACACGGTGGCGGTGGGTATTGGAGGGGAGGGGAGGGGCTGCCCTGTGGGAGCCCTGTCCCTCCCAGCTGGGGGCCCACCCTGGGAGGCTGTGGGCCGGGCCCCTGGGAGCCAAGCGGAACACGTGGGGTCTCGCAGCCCAGCGCAGCTCTGTTTGAGGCCTGCTGCAGTGACCACATCCAGCCCTTTGATGACGACGAGGACGATGACATCTGGGAGGACAAGGAGACTCACTGTGCTGCCCGGGTCACGGCCAGAGCCAGGTGTGCGGCCTGCCCACTTTCCCTGAGCCTCCTTAAGAAACAGAAGCCTGTGGCCGCCCGTGCACCCTAGCTCTGCCCCAGCTGTGACGCCCCGTGGCCCTAACCGTGCTTCTCCTCCAGGTTTGGGGGCCCTCCTGCCTTAGGGAGCTGCCGGGAGAACAGCCTGGCCCGTGGAGGCCAAGACGGGAAGGAAGCGGATGGGGATGGGCCCAGAGCCCCTTCAGCCGCTGCCCAGGACGGTCCTCGCATGGAGGGCGCCTCAGAAGGTGACACTTGGGGTGCTGAGTTCAGGCTGGGTGGGGAACCTGGTGACGGAGGATGGAGTGCCCTGTCTGTGCCTGGTGGGTGCTCCCTGGGGCCCGACACCCGCTGAGCTGTCAGGGGAGGTCACGACCCTGTAGGCAGTGGCTTCCCAGGCCACTGACTGTGAGGACACGGGGCTGGTGGCAAATGCTGTGGCTCAGTTCTCAGCAGCCCCTCTCAGCCACGTCAGCCACCAGGCCCATTGGGAAGACGGCTCTTCTCATGGGGCCTCCCTTGCTGCCCCTGGGCTGGGGGTTTTGAGGACAGGAGGGGCCGACCTCCTGGTCAAGGGCCCGGGCCACTCCATCTCGCCCTGGCAGGCTCCACATGGACAGCGTTTGATGAGCCGGTGAGTCCGACTGCTCCAGCCCCAGGAGTAGCAATGGATGTGGGTTCCAGTGTGTGGATAGCCAGCGTCCCCAGCACCTCGGCTCTGGAGGAGAAAGGCTGGGCCAAGTTCACTGACTTCCAGCCTTTCCGCTGGTAAGGAAGGCAGGGCAGGCCGGAGCAACCTCGTCCACCTCTGGGACAGTGTCTCCCCGGCACAGCTTCAGCCTCGGCTTCGTCCACAGCTCGGAGTCGGGGCCTGGGTGCAGCTCCCCGGTGGGCACGGGACATGACGATGCCCAGGGTGGCCTCAGCCAGGGCCTGGAGACAACCCGTGAGTCCGAGCGGCCGTGAGGGTGGGGCAGTGGGAGGAGGCTGTGCCGGCCCAGGATGGGGGTTGCAAGGCCTTAGGGCCACCCTGGGAGTGCGGGTCAGGCCCTGCATTCATCTGTGCTGCTGCCGCCGCCACTGGCCACCTGCCTCGTGCCATTGCATGCCCACTGTGCCACCTTAGTGTCATCTGGGGGACCTGTCCAGAGCCCCTGGCCCTGTGCCCCCACCGGACAGGCGTGGAGACCCCGGTGTGTCAGGGCCACGTAGGGAGGGGTGGGAATGGGAACCCACAGGGGAGGACAGTGCTGGGTTTTCAGGCTGAAGCTCTTAAGTTGCCCGCATGCGTTTGGGGCCCCTCTGCCCTCACCAGTGTCTCTGACCCTGTGTTGCAGCTGGCCCTGCTGCCCCACGTGCCTGGAGTGCGTGTGTCTCCAGGGACGCCCCCCTGGTGGCCTCCGACAGCAACGAGGATGAGCAGAAGGTGGCTGTTGCCTCACAGGCCGTCAGCGTGGGTCCTGGTCAGGAGGCCCCCCCAGTGCCCGCATCAGCCCCCAGGTGTGCAGGGCGGGGTGGGTGCAGGCACCCGAGGGTCTGGTCTCTGTAGCACTTGGCTCACCCAGGAGCGGGCAGAACCTGCTGCCTGATGGGCCTGTGACCCCGTGGAGGGAGCTCTGTGGGGAGGGATGCCCCTGGATGATGTGTTGAGATAGCACAGTGGGACTGAATGGCCCACCCCAGGGTCCTAGGGATGGGGCCGTCCCGCCCTAGGCCCGCCTTGGAGAGAATGGCCTGGCCTGTGCAGTTCCAGCCCAGCAGAGCCACCACTCCAGGCTCTGGGGGGGCCCCAGAGGGTGGGGAGGGGGCTCAGCTTCTGTCCTGTCTGGTGTGTGTTGAGTCTTCGGCATGTGCCCACCTAAACTGGCACCCGGGAGATGCCCATCACACTGGGGCAGTAGGATGGGGGTGTTAGGACTTTGCCACTGAACCCTAATCAGGGTGGGGGGTGTCCTCTATGCAAGTTCAGCCCCCACCATGTTCCATCCCCATACTCAAGAAGAAAGTCTCGCCTTTGGGATTCATTGATGGACAGACAGACCTCCCCTGGCTGGACTGGGTGGGGGAGGGGACAGCTTAGAGAGCTGTGTTTTGGAGAGGCAGGTGGTCTGCCGGCCTGACCTCACCAAGAGGGGACAAGGAGCAGACAGTTGACACAGGAGGGGGTGTTCCCTGAGGGAGACGGGCCCTGTGTTCCCCACAGGTGGGGCAGGCTGGCTCCTGACAGGATCCCCGACCCCTGGTCCCCACGTGACTGTGGAGCTCTGTGCAGCCCATCGGTGGGACCCTGCTCTGGCTCTCAGCTTGGTCCTGGGACCCCAGATGACGCGGCCTGCCCCCTCGGGCCCCCACCCTGGGTGTCCTTAAAGAATCATACAATTCTTAAATTTCTCCCTAATCTCCCCTCTCTAAAAAACCAACTGTGCTCTGAAAAGTGCCTTGTGTCATTCTGAAAGCAGACTGCCCGCTTCTGTGGAGCAGTCTGCACAGGGCTCGTCGTGAGCACTCTGGCTGGCGTCTGCCCCTGCGCTGCCTGGCTGCGCCTGGTGCAGCCTCTCCCGACTCTGCCCTTGCAGGCTCCCTGGGCTCCTTGAGCAGCTGGAGTTGGCACGCTCAGGGGAAGCAGCTGCTGGCCAGGTGTGGGCCAGGCTGAGGAGTCCAGGGCTGGGAGGGAGCATCTGGGCAGACACGGGGGAGGCTGTTCGGGCAGTGCCAGGGCCCGTGTCATTCACAGTAACAGGGCGCATGTCTGCACCGGCGGGGCGGGGACTGCCTGGAGGAGGTGGGAGGCCTCGATGGCAGGTGGGTTGTCTCTGGCAAGACAGCCCCAGGAGCTGAGCCCATGCCTGCCACACAGGACCACCAGCACGCTGCCAGGTCCCACCTCCCCTGCACCTGCTGAAGCCACCTCTGCCCTGGCTGTGGCTGTCCCCCCAGGGCCTATGGTGGCTGTCACCACTGCAACCACAGCCAGCCCAGCTGTCTCTACAGTGGCCGTTCTGGGGACAGTGACAAAGGACAGGTGAGCAGGTTGGGCCAGGGGAAGGGATCTGGACAGGGACCCTTGGACCCTTGGGTCCCAACCCCACCCCTCTTCCTGCAGGAAGGTAGACGCACCCCCACCCACAGGAGCCACCTCCAACGGCCCCGTGTGATGCTGCCGCCCAGCCATGGCGCCCTTAATCAAAACCTACCTGGTGATGCAATTTGTCTTTTTTAATTTAATTTAATTTTAAAATAAATGCTGCATTGGTAAAGCTGGCAGTGGGACCCAGTTGGACGGCCCAGCTTCGTCACTCCTGCCTGCCAGACCCCACGCACAGCAATAAGGCTTCAGGCCTGCACTCTGCCCGCCGGGGCTGGGGGTGGGGGCCGAGGCCGAGGCCCTGAGGTGCCACAAGGACCGAGGGCAGGCCAGGCGGACACCACAGGCTGCCAGCCGGTTTTTACTGACTTTTTAACCAACGCAGAAGGAGCCGTGTTTGCACTTTGTATCCAGCTGCGGTAAAGGGGCCCGCCCCCCGTCTTGGGACAAACTCTGTCCAGAGCTGGGCTGGCTACAGGGGGTGTTAGCTGCCCAGTGGCTGTGAGAGTTGGCCTTGGAGCCAGGATGCAAAATTTGACTGCCTTAAAAACACCTCTTGGCCCAGCAGGGGTGTGCCAGCCCTGGCGCTCTGGGTGGGACATTTGGGCACCTGGCCGCAGCGTGCAGGAGCAGGCTGGGGTGGGGCTGCACCTGTCCGGGGCAGGGCCATCACTCTGGCAGGCCTGCAGGGTTGTGTGATGTTCATTTTCAACATTCTGATCTGACAGGGCACCCAAACCCCAGCTCCCAATAAAGCTGTGTTATTCTTACTGACAAACCTGCGTGTTGTTGGGCTGCAGGGCCCTAACCCCACGGGGCGGGATGTCTGTTGCCAAGTCCCAGCCCCTGAGCACATGCTGAGCTTTCTCTTCCTGTGCTCTGCCTGGGGGGACAAAAGGGGGGTGGGAGAGTGGCTGCCCCAGCAAGGTCTGACCTTGGCCATGCAGGACCCTAGGGAGGGCCTCCCAGGAAGCCCTAGTGCTGTGGGAACCTTGCCCCGGGCACCCCCTGCTTTGACTTCTGGCCTCACTACCTAGCCCCCACCCTGGACAACCCCATGGTCCCCAGATCCGGACCTGTGGGTTTCCTGGGTGTGGGGAGCCTTGGTCCCACTGCTGTCCATGTGACCTACAGAGTGTCCCTCATGGCCCAGCTGAGGGCCCCCTGTGCCGGCAGAGGCCCCACCTGCACCTGTGTCCACACCTGCTGCTTACCTTCCACGTGACAGGTGCTAGCTCTGTGGTGTCCACACCTCTTGTGCTGCCCACCCCACACAAGGCCATTATCTCCCAGACAAGCTGGGAGGGGGAGGGCACACGGAGCGGACTCCCAGGACAGTAACAGCCCGACACACGGGACGTGCCCACCCTCCACGTGTAAACGCCCTTTCACCCTCGGGCACCTGGATTCCCGGCCCAGCGTCCTCGGCGTCTCCGTGCGACCAGCGGGTCTGCACAACCCCACCCCCAGCCACCCCCACCCAGCCAGGCCTCTGGACAGACTCCGGAGCCACCCAAGGAGCCAGCACCACCTCCCCTTTCGGAAACTCTCCTTCCTTACAACACTGGGCACTGCTGGGGCAGGGAGGGAAGTCTGCCTCTCAGGCGGTGCCGGCCCCAAGGCCACCCCAGCACTCGGGGCCCCAGGGCCATGGACGACCAGCCACGGGCACTCAGCCCTCACATGGTGGACCTGGATCCTGGACAATGGGTGGCAGGTGGGGGGAACCCCTGGGTGGGCCGAGGAGATGCAGGCGTGTGGCACATAGTTAGTTCTCTTTATAGACTCTGGTTGTAGGAACAGGTTGCCTGCGGGCCGGCCGGGGCCACCACTCGGCCGGGGCTGGGCTATTTACAGGCCCACCGAGAGGGCCGTACCATGGTGCCGCCCGGCCAGCACTCAGCCAGGACTCTGAAATAAGTTAGAGCTGGCCAGGCGGGCGGGGTGGGCAGGGGCTGTACACATGAGTTTGGGGACGGGGCCACAATACTGTCAAGGGCGGGGGCTGTAAACATGGCCGGGGGGCCCTGCCCACCCCTAGTGGTCTGTAACTGGACGCGGAGCAGCCGCACGGGGCCAGGCTCAGGCATCTGACAGGCAGCTCTGGATCTGGTCCACCCACTGCTGGGCCGACGGCACATCCTGGGCACAGAAGTTGTAAACACGACGGGTCGTCTTCACCTGTGGAGGGCGGGCGGCTGACTCCACGGCCCCGTCTGCGGAGCCGCCCCCACCCCCCACCCCCCACCCCCCTGGCCACAGCTCACATCAAAGAAGGCCTTCTCATCCACGGTCTTGGGGGCACCCATGGTGGGCGTGCCCGGCACCACAGCCTCCACCTCCGCCAGGTCGATGATGCCCTTGCACTCCGTGTCCACGCGGTGGTCATAGTAGCGCAGCTGAGGGGGACAGGATGTCAGGGCAGGGTCCCCCAACCCTGCCCACCCTATGCCCACCGACCACTCACCTGGTGCTTGGTCTTGTCCAGCACGAACCAGCGAGCCTTCCAGGGTTTCATGAAGGCCCCCTTCTTGTAGAGGGTGCCCTCGTAGGACCTGTGTTTGCAGTGGATCCAGGGCAGGGCTGGCCATCGGGGCCCGAACCACAGCCCCTGCCCTTCCCTCACACAGGCCCCGTCAGGCAACAAGACTGTGGGCCCTGTCCCCACACTGACCCAAACAAGGGCACTGCTGGACGAGGGCCCTGAAGAAGCCCTGGAGATACACGCAGAAGGGGCGGAGAAGGCCCCCCACAGCCCTCACTCGACAGACATGTGACCCCACATCAGAGCCTCGGGGCGTCAGAGAAGCCGCCCCACGTGCAGGTCGGGTGCCACAGACGAGGAGGAACACTCAGCAGGCAGGTGACTGTGGCAACGTGGTCCCCAGAGCCCGAGGAGGGTGGGCTGCAGCCCGCCAGGCCCTGGCCTCACCGAGAACCTACTTCAACCTCGCCTGGCACCTGACCTACCCTCACGGTCCCCACAGCCTGTCCCCATTCTATAGCCACCGTGGCCTGGCTGCGGTCACTGGTTCTATGTCCTTCCGAGCCCACCCACTGCTCCCTAGCAAGTGTGAGCATACACTGGGCCACCTGAGAACAGCTAGAAGCTCCCCCAAAGGCCCCTGCCTCCCATTCGAGAGCCGCCCCTCAGCAGCGCCTACAGCGCAAGGGTGGCCCTCGCACCTGTTCTCACTCTCGGCGGTCTGGAACTGGCTGTACAGGGTGCTGGTGCTGCGGCGGGCGGCCTGGCGGGAGCCGGATGTGGTCGAGCCACTGCTCTGGTCACTGTCCAGGCTGAGGCTCAGGGTGGAGCCCACGGGCCCCTCCTGCAGGTACACACCCAGCGAGCGGCGGTGGTGGGGCACACTGGACACCAGCAGGGAGCTGGGGGCGCCCTGCGGACCGGAGACGGGGCCTGTATCAGCTGGGCAGTCTGCTTTCGCCTGGCTGCAAGCCCTCCCGGCCCCCACGCACACTCCTGCTCACACGTCCGTCTAGCCGGCCCTCAAGGCGCTGCGCAGCCTTCACCCCGTCCCAGGTGTCCTTCCAGCGCTCGGGGGGCCGGCCCAGCTCTGCCTCCAGCCGCTGCAGCTCCTGGGGGAGAATCAGCGAACATTATTCAGAAAAAACATCCAGTCCAGAACACGAAAAGACAAGGAGGAAGGAAACCGTGGAAAACTGAGCCTGCAAGGAACAGTCTACCGTGGGTAACTGAGAGCAGGAGGCGGGATGAGGGAGGCCAAGCCCCACGTTTAGGGACAACGGCTGCAAGTTTCATCAGACTAGCAGGAAGCGTCCCAACGTAATCGAGAACACTGCAAACCCCCAACAGCGTGTCAGAGGGAGATGCTGAAACACAACAGAAAACCCTCAGACCTACCAGGAAAAAGAAACGTTCTCTTCAAACACAGGACAATGGAAATGCTGGCCAGCTTGAACACAGAAATGGCTGGACTCCCACCTCGGCCGTGACCGTGGGCAGTCCCTGACTAGCCCACCATGAACAGCCGTGAACTGGGCAACAGGGTGACCGCAGGGCCGCGGCCACAGTGTGTGGGGGCAGAGCCCCAGCAGAGCACTGCGGAGGCCTGCAGGGTGGCGTGTGAGTGGAGGGACCAGCACGGCTCGGGAGATCCCCACTGAGGCCGCCTGAGCATTTGGCCAAATTAAAGTGCCATGTGCCAGGCAAGATGTCACACGGCTGGAGCAGCTACTGAGAAGCTATAAGCTAAATCCACACTCTGGAGGGTCCTCACTGCAGGAAAGTGAGGGAACCCCAGACAGCAGAGTGGGGTTCCTTGCAGAACACACAGCCTGCGGGGGAAACCCTGGCCAAGGCGCGCCTTTGCGGTGGGGCCCCCAGAGCCGAGAGGAGTGGTGCCTCTACAGCTGCATGGACAGCGGAGACGCGCCTGGAAAGACCCGGCCGACAGGCGGACTCGCCGGCAGCCCACGAGACTGAGACTCGAGAATCCCCAAAGGAAGACAAGGGTCCTGATGCTCAACGAGGTCGAGTCCACAATGTCCAGCTTGTGAAAAAAAAAAATATATATATATATATATATGTTTATATATATATATGTTTATATAGATATATAAACAAACATATATATATATATATGTTAAAAAGACCCAGAAATGAAGTGGGCATTGTAATTAAGATACAAGAAATGGGAAAGTTACAAACGTAAGTTTAAGATTTTTTAAAAAAAGATGGACACAATGGCTGAACAGGTGGGGACTCTCCACAGTCTATAACTATTGAAAAAAGACTCCAGTGGAAATCCTAGAGCTTGAAAATATGTAAAATGAAAAATCCATTTGACAGGCTTAAGGAGCACGTAACCACACGAGAAGCGAGCCTGGCGACGAGCTGACAGAAACCATCCAAAATGAACTGCACGGAGGAGGGAATGGCCCGGGTGGCCTATGGGGCAACGCAGGCCCAGGGGAGGTAGGGGCAGGTTGTGCAGGAAAAACTTTGAGAACAAATAATACCTAAAATGGATAACTACTGTCCACAGACTAAAGGCACTTGGAGAGCTCCAAGGAGAAGGAGCACGGAGGAAAACCAGGGGTGCGGGCCGACTCTGGGAACCAAAGGTGAAGAGACCCGGACGGCAGCACGACGAGCCGACCACAGCACTGACTCTCGGTCGGAAGCCACCGGGGCCAGACCGGGTGTGAAGAGCCGTCCACCTGCAATTCTACACCTCAAGGAAACACCTTCAGTAAATAGGGGTGCGATGCAGGCACCTTCAGGGAACCAGCAGCGAGGGAACGGTCGCCGCAGCCTGCACTGCCAGACACAAGGAGGGCGACGGTCCTGGGTCCCAGCCACGCTGAGGGCGGGATGGCCACTGCAAACGGCGAAGACAGAGGCTGCTCCCCGGTTTCCTCAGCTGGTTCAGGTCGAGTTGCACGTGAACTGTGGCAGCCTGACAGACAGACACGGACGAGTGGGGAGACACCACCTTCCAGGTGGCACACGAAACTCCAGACCGACGGAGGCTGTTCGGCCGCCCCCTCCCCAGACACATTCCCAGACCCCCAGCGGATGCCTGAACCCGAGCAGCACCGAGCACCATGGGTGCTGGGCCCCTCCTGTGTGTGCACACCGTGACGGAGTTTACCGTGCACGTTGGGCACGGGAAGGGGCTCCTGGCAACAGCCCGTGACAGCGCGCGCTGCGCCGGAGCGGAAGCTGCCTCAGCGAAGGGCCCCGGGCCAGTCTGCAGCCGCACGAGGGCGACCGCACGAGCTCTGCAAGCGCCACGGGCAGCCTGATCGCCACGACGACGAGGCACTGACCCACGCTCGGCCCAGCCGGGTGCAGCGGGGCGGTACAGCACTTCATCACACGACTCGGAATAACGCGCAACTTGAAACTCCAGAGGTGTCAAGGAGCCTTTCATTTAATGTCTTTGGACCACGGTCGATCACGGGCCACTGAGGCTGTGGACGGATGAGGGGGGACCTCGGCGGTCTCTCACAGCCACTAGGGACAACGCAAAGAGGCACCGCCCAAACGCCTCACGGAGCAGGCGACACACAAAAAACACTCAACTGCGAGGGAGAAAGGAGCAAAAGGTAAACAAATAGAATACACACAAGCTAGACTTCAACCAAACCATGTTAATCATTAAGTGTAAAGGGACTGAAAATTCCCATGAGACACGGAACCCGTCAGAGCAGACGAGGAAGAGACCCAACCACACTCTGAACACAAGACTCACCTTCGGGCAAGGCAGGCGCTCAGAGCCCCGCAAGAAGGCCCCAGGGAAGCTGGTGGCACGGTCTGCACCAGACCCCAAGTCTACGAGTGCCACCCGAGTCTCTTCTGTGGGCCTGTGGGTCGCCCTTGTCACTGCACTGTGACCCTGTGCTCCCCCCCGAGCCCCTGGGGACACTGCCTTCAGGCCAGGACACAGGAATTAGTGTCTCTACTCTTCCCAAGGACACAGAAGCTCCAAGAGGCTTAAATGCTCCCCCCCAGCCACGGTCCCCAGTGGGCAGTGCCAACTTCCCGTGGCCCACGGCTGCCCGACCGCTCAGCCGCTGTGTGAGCTCTGGCTGCAGGGGAACCGCCCTGTGTCACCACAGCCTTTGCCCCCAGCTCACAGGGCTCCTTCCCAGGATGTCTGCCCCTATGGGTCCTGGTTCCGGAGGCAGAGGAGACAGGACCCCCAAGTTGGAGAGAGGCCCGAAGCCCACCCCAGCCTCCAGGCCCACAGGCCCAACTCTCTCTGAAGGGGACACGAGGCAGGCAGACAGGAAGAGCCACTGCTCACGTCACCGGGGTAAGGAAGCGGGGACTGGAGCCACCACGGACCGGAGAAAACTGTCTCCCTGCAGCAGCCCCAGGGGGCCTTGACCAGCACAGGCTGGCGGGCAGTTTGCAGGTGGGAGAAGAGCGGAGCCGCCAGACTGCCAGGCGCTCTTGCGAACAGTGTCTGAGGGCCACACGCACCTCCAACAGCCGTGAGATGGCGTCGGGCTGGGCCCGGGGGCGGCTGTCGTAGCAGGGCCACACCACGCGGCGCCGGCTCTGGGGGGCGCCCCCATCCGGCCGCTCCTCCTCCAGGGGCTCTGGCGGCCCCTGAGCCAGCTCCCAGTCGTAGGGGGGGCCCTCCGACAGCGCCTCCTCGGTGTAGAAGTCCCACACCCTCAGGTTGGACACGTTGCTGTAGGGCCGCAGGACCTGAGGGCGGGCGTGGGGTGAGTGGCTGGGCTGGGGAGGGCCCGCCGCCGCCCCGGCCCGGCCCCGCTCACCTCCGCGTCCTCGGGCGCGTACATGTAGTTGTAGAACGCCGGCGTCCGCTTGCTCAGCCGCTCCACGTACTCCCACACTGACCTGCAGGGCTGCGGGCCCCTGCGCTCCCCCTTCTCCTCATACAGCAGCCCTGCGGGGGGCAGCGGTGAGCCCCGCCGGCCAGCCTGCGCCCACCTGCCCCCCAGGGCCACCTGCGCCCTACCCAGCTGCCCTACCCAGCTCGATGCGCTCGTAGTCCGAGTCCAGCAGGAAGGTCCGGAAGCGGCGGGACACGTGGTGGTAGCCGAGAAACTTGAGGTAGAAGGGGCTGAACTCGAACTCCATGGGGAACTGCAGATGGACCTGGGTGGGGTCGGGGGTCGGGGGTCAGGGGTCAGGGATCTGCCGGTCTGAGCAGGCCCGGGGCTCAGCCCTCCTGCCACACCACCTGCTTACCTGGTGCACGCAGTCCAGGAACTGCAGGAACACAGGCGTGAAGCCGCTGCTCTGCCCGGCCAGCGTGTGGGCCCCGCGGTGGCTGAAGCGGTGGCCGAAGGACAGCCACTCCTTCTCCACCAGCAGGCGGAAGCCGTCCAGCGTGCGGTAGAAGGGGTCCGAGAGCAGCTGCACCAGGGACACCACCTGCCAGCACCAGCAGCTCTCAGGAGGGCTCCTGGGCACCCCGGCCCACCCAGCCCGCGCCCGCCACGCACCTGGGTAGTGATGTCCCAGCCGTCCTCTAGGCTCACCAGGACCGAGGAGCCCGAGTCCAGGAGCTCCACCACCAGCACCGACACCTGCAGCAGCTTATGTATCTGCGGGACCGAGCGGCGGCCCTCAGGCCCCAGCCCTGACCGGTCGCATACCCACACACCCGCAGGAGTGGTGGCCCAGTGGGCACTGCACCCGCCGGGGACAACGGCGAGGGGGCGCCATGCCGGTGGACACGCTCTGCTTTGGACACTGCTCGCTGCTGCCTCCCACCCTCCGGAGCCCCCAGGACTGAAGGGCCACCTGTCCTGGGGATGCTCGGCCACCCCCCCAGGACAGCAGTGACCCTGACCCAGGTGGGGAGTGGCCACCACCCCTTCCCAGGGCCCAGAGTGTCCTGTGGTGAGCCCAGGCTCTGTCCACCCGCAGCCACAGGCGAGAGGCAGTTTCACACCCACCCCACACGGCCCCGGCTGCAGTGGAGGTGGGGAGGGGAAAGGCAGAGACCTGGGTCAGCCACTCCGAGTCCTCCAGCAAGCGCAGGAAGGAGGCTGGGCTGGGCTCAGTGGCGGGACAGCCTGGGACACACGCCTTCAGCAGCTTCTTGAAGCTGGTCTTCACCTGCCGGGCCTCAAACACCTCGATGGGCACCAGCTCCCACTGCTGCAGGGGGTCCGGCCGCACACCCTGGAGGAGGCCGGATAGTGAGCTGTGTGCCGGCCCAGGTGCCCGCCCAGCCCTGGGCCCCTCCCCCGTCACCTTGAGCTGGGCCTTGTCCCCAATGATGTAGAGGGCTGCACGCTGGGGCCGCAGAAAGCCCGGGTCAGGGGGAGCCCCGTTGGCCTGGGGGGGTGCCAGTGTGTCCCTGCCTGCCAGCCGAGAGCCCACGTCACCGCCGAGTCCACTGCTGCGCCCGCTGGCCCGGACGCTGCCCCATTTACCTGCACAGAGACCACGGGTGAGCACAGGAGCCAGGCCTGGGCACCACTTACCTGGGGGGCGGGGCCTATGCCTGCATTCAAGTTGGGGGGGCAGGACTTGGTGTTGGGGGGTTAGTGCCCGGGGCGGTGGGGGCCGTTAGTGCAGGCGTGGGGGCGCGTTAGTGCCCACGACGACTCAGTCACGTGGGGGCATCTGTGCCAGGTGTGGGGGAGCCAGCCCGCTGGCCGGTACGATACCTCGGGGCGCAGTCCGTCTGGAGGCCGAGGCCGCCATGGGGTTGGACAGCGTGGTGACCCTGGCTCGGGGGCTGGGCACTGGGGGCACAGCAGAGAGGGGGCTCAGGCCTGGCCCGGGCCCGTGTCTGTGCCCAGCCTGGGAGGTCCTGTGGCCCAAAGGGCCAGGTGCAGAGCTGGGGTCCCCCCGAGCCCCGGGGAGCCCTGGGGGTGGCAGGGGTCGGCACCAAGGCCCTCTGTTCCCCTGGGGATCTGGACAGAAAGTGGAGGGCGGGGGTGGGGTGGGCAGAAGGGATCAAAGGAGGCAGGAGCCCAGGACTTTCCTGCAAATATCTCCTCTGTGTCCCCACGCAGCCTCGACTTGGGCAGAGCAGCAGGGGAGGCCCAGGGCCTGGGAGCTCCCAGCCCGCAACCGGGCAGAGGTGCAGCGGAGGACCCGGGCCAGCCCGGCTGCAGGCTGGGATGCCTCTCCCCTGCCTGCCACGGACAAGCACCGCACCGGCCCCTCTACCCTGGAGGCAGGAGGCACGGCCACCCTCAGCAAGGACACAGCATGTCCCTACGACACGGGCAGAGCCTGGGCTGGGACCCATGTGCCGCTGAGCTTGGGGTACAGCGGCAGGTGGCACCAGTAGGCTCTGTGGACAGTCAGATGCCCAGGTGACAGGAGGGGCAGGCACAGGGAACAGAAGGCCCTGTGGGTGGCACCACTCGGAACCTCTGGCGGGACGGACAGAGACAGCGGAAGCACAGACCACACTGGAAGGGGGTCCCGATGTTTGTAAAACCAACGCCACTGACCCCGAGGGGCTTCTCCGGGAAGAGGGGCAGGGGAAGCAAGGTCTGAGGGGAGCCATCGGCCGGCCGGCCGGCCCCAGGGCGTCCCCGCGAGGGACCGTGGCCCAGGGTGAGACAGATGGAGCTCAGGGCCCCGTGAAGAGGCTCCGAGGGCAGAGTGAATGGTGCGGGCAGGCGTGGGGTGTGCGGGACCCTCCGGGCTCACCAGGAGGGTGAGGCCCCGTGGGCTCCAGAGCCCTTCACCGCAGGAAGGGCACGGGGCCCAGGCCAGGCTGAGGGCACTGGCGGCACCCAGGGTGGGCAGCAGGAGGACTCAGGACACCGTCCAGGCTTCTGGAGGACTCGGCCTGGGTGGAGGTGGCAGCCCCTGGGCCCCGTCATCCCCGAGAGTCAGTTGCACAGGCAAACGTGAAGGAGCATGAGGGCAGGACTGAGGGGACCAGGAAGGCCTGACCAAGAAGTGACCTGCACATGGCATCTGCCCCAGGGGGCGGGGCCGTGGTGGAGGGGCCTGCGTGCGGCACCTGTGCTGAGGCACGGCAGCCAGGCCAGCTGCAGGTGTGGAGCTGCCAGTCACCCCCAGGTGGACACCATCACCCCGTTGGCGGAGCTTCAGGCCAAGGGGTGCAGGTGTACGCTTGGGCCGGTTTTGGGTGGCAGTCGGGCCAGTGTGGGCGGCTCCCCTGACCCAACACCTGCAGGGGAGACAAGGCCTCCCAGCACGGGGGGAGCCCGCCAGGACCCGGGGACCTGTGTGGGCTGGATGGCAGCTGGAGTCATGAGTCTGAGGACCAGCCTTCCAGGAGCCCCACCCAGCATGTGACCGGCCGAGAGGGTGAGCTGGACAGTGCCCAGGCCTCCGTGAGTATCCGGGAGCAGGGACAGGGAGGTGGGGGGCGGGGGGATCCGGTGGGAAGAACCACCTTGGAGTGAGACCCCCGAGGAGGACCCTCCTCCCTCATTACAGAGTGAGGCCCGTGGGCGGTTCTCCTGCCTAAGCCTCTCCCCACACCCAGCACCACCTGGCTCACCTCCCCAGCTGGTTCCCACCTGGTGCCCAGGAGGCCAGACCGCCATCTACGGGCCCACCCCCCTCTGCAGACAGCAGCGAGTGCTCTCGAATCGCCCAGCACCCGGGGTCCCTGTGGCATGGGACAGGTGTGCTGACAGCCCCTGGGCCCTCGCCCTGACCTCCAGGGCCCGGAGCCTTCTCTGCAGACCAGGACGATGGGACCCCCTGTGCGGTACGGTTGGCCGTTGGGGAGGTGCAGGCTCACAGGCAGGGCCAGGTGTGGACACAGGCACAGAGAGGCTGGGGCACAGCCCCATCTGGGGATGGTGGGTCTTGTGGGCATTAAGGGACCCATGGAGGGGACGGGGAGGGGAACAAGCGCAGATGTCGTCTAAGGGGCCTGGTCGGACAAGCAGGTCAGAGGGCCAGTGGGGTGGGTGCAGGGGGGACAGAGACCAGATGGAGTCTGAGGGCTGCATCCCAGGAAGACAGGGAGGTTGAGGCACCCAGTGGGTGGGAGAGAAGTGGTCAGGGCAGGAGCTCGGGGAACTTACCTGGTCCCATGCTGGGCCCTCTCATCTCATACCCGGGACATTTTGCCCCCTCACCAGCCTGCCCTCCATAGATGTCACCACGACCCCCCGAAGTCCGCCTGCCCCGGAGCACCGCTCACCGTGGCCACCCAGATGGGCGGAGGAGAAGCCGCTGAGGGTGTTGCGTCCCGACATGTCGGCGTAGCGGGGCATGGAGCTGACCACGGCCTGAAGGTACTTCTCCTGCTCCAGGCTGCTGGAGTCTGCCTGGGACTGGCCTGGGAAGAGGCGGAGGTACATTGGACGCAGGCGCGGACGTGGGTGAGGGGCACGCGTGAGTACGAGGCGAGTTACCTGGAGAAGGTGCGTTTTGGGCCTTGAAGAGGCCAACGACCCCTTTGCCATGCAGGCCTCCCGAGCGCAGCAGCACAGCCTTAGAGCGCCCGCTGCGCCAGCAGACCACGGGGAAGCGGTTCTGGCGGTAGCAGCGCGAGACACGCTGTAGGGCGTTGTCCTGGATGCTCTGGGGCACGATCAGCAGCCCCGGGTAGCTGCCAGGAGGGGACGTGAGGTGAGGCGCCTCGCAGGGGATGGGCCGGAGGTTTCCTCCCGTGCCTGCAGGCCAAGGGCCCCCCCCCCCAGCGCTGTGACTGGAGGCCACGGGAACGGCAGCGGTGGCCCTGCGCCCTCACTCACCTGCGGCAGATGGCGTACATGCGGTTGACTGGAGAGATGCGGAAGGGCTCCGACTTGGCGCGGCTCAGGCTGCTGCTCAGCGTGCCCAGGCCCAGGCGCTGGTAGTCCCTGCAGCACGCCCGCTCCACCAGGCTGCTCATGGTCATGCGGTCAGAGGGCTTCAGGGCCGAGGTCGGGGTCAGCGTGCTGGGCTCCAGCTCCTCCGACACTGGGCGGGTCAGGCCCACAGGGCGTCACTCGAGGACGTCACTGGAGGGCGTCACTCCAGGCCCCGCACACAGGGGCTTCCCGGGCCCACGTGGGCTACCCACTCCCCCACCTGAGATCTCGTCCTCCTGGTCCTCGGGGGCTGGCTGGCCCCGATGCTCCCAGCTGGGGGGGTTGTACTTCTTCCGAGTGACATACTGCCGCCCGATGGTCTTCTTGGCATTCTTCACGAGGTTCCGGGACAGGGTCCTGGGAGTGCAGGGTCCGAGTGAGAACAGGCTTGGGGACACACACACACACACACACACACACACACACACACACACACCCGCTTCCAGGAGGGGTGGGCTCCCCGGCCCTGGGGCTGCACCACACCTGAGGGAGGGGGCCTTGTCCTTGGCGGCCCGGGGCGGCCGGCCGGGGGTGTGTGCAGTGCCCAGGGTGAAGGCGAAGGTGCCCCTGATGTCCGGTGGGAACCGCAGCCTGTGCAGCTGCTTGCGGAAGAGCTCGGCGCTGTCGGACCCCACCTCCTCGTCGAAGGCCATCCGCAGCAGCTGTGTGGGACACGCGGCCTCAGACGGCTGAGTGGCCGGCCCGGCCCAGAGGTTGGTCGGGCGAGCTTTCCAATAAGGGCCTGTGGCCAATGGGCCCTGGGGCTGGGGCAGGCCCACTGCGGGGCTGGGAAGGGCAGCCCAGCCTCTCCCCGCGCTGCAGACACACTGGAGCCCGAGGGCCGGGCCCACCAGAGTGGCCTGCAGCCGAGAAGCAGGCACCTCCATGGTGTTTTCTCTCCGGTGGGAATCCCAGCTGCACAGCCCACTCCAGACCTGGCTCCGGGCAGAGTCCCGCCAGGGAGACCGGCGCACCCAAGGCTGGCGCCGCCCACCCCAGCCTGGCCCACCCGCCGGCCCACCTGGAATGTGCAGGAGCGCAGCTGCAGCCCGTCCTGCAGGAGCTGGTCCACGGGGGTCTGCACGCTGATACGCTTCTCCTTGGTCAGCGCAGCCACGGGGAAGGAGCGGACCACCACCTGCTCCCCCACTGAGAACGGGCGGGGCACAGAGTCAGGGAGCCAGGAGGGGACAGTCCCAGGCTCAGGGTCCCAGAACTAAGGGGCCCAGGCAGGTGGAGGAGAATCAGTGACCGATGCCCACAGAGACCCTGCAGCCCAGGGAGGAAGGCGGGGCAGGGAAAGTGCTGTCTCCCCAGCCACCGGGTGTGGGGCCGGAGCGGCGCCGTGTCCAAGGGCTGGCTTACCCAGGGGGTCGGTGGGCATCCCTGTGAAGATGACCCGGTAGGTGGTGAGGAAGACAGCGCCCTCTGCCGGCAGCAGCGCAGGGCCGCCCCCGCTGCCCCCCGAGCCCTCCTCGCGCCCGTCGGGGAGCAGGTAGACACGCAGGCCGTCTAGCACACACTCCTCGCCGGGCAGCAGGCGTGGCCGCAGCAGTTTCGGCTGCTCAGACACAGGGTTGGCCCCTCAGGATGCAGCCCAGACCCCGGCACCACCACCCCACCAGGCCCCCACGCACCTTCTGGATGGGGGGCAGCCTCTTGCTCTCCCGATGCACGGCCTCCAGGGTCTCGATGTGCATCTGGACGATGTCTGGGAGACAGCGGTCCTCACCCCGGGGCCCCGCCCCCACCACCGCAGGGAGCGTCTCCACACCCAGACCCCGTGTACCTGGCACCATGACATGCAGCCCCTTGAGGTGCTCGCTGGTGACCCCGCTCTCTGTGCAGACCTTGTCCACGAAGCGGTTGACGAAGCGGACCACGGCCCCGGCCACGTCACAGGTCTCCGCGTCCTCGAAGCCGCTTTCCGTGTCGTAGCTGTCCGCCATGCTGCCCGCCACGCTGGGCCGGGAGGCACCGCGCACAGTGGGCACAGGCCCTGCCCTCCCGAGCCCCGCCCCCCGGCCCTGGGAGCCCCCCCACCTGCTGGTGACCAGGCTGTTGCTGGCGCTCTCGGGGTCGCCCAGCCCGGCACGCTCGCGCAGCAGGCGGCTCTTGCTGGAGTCCAGGGGCAGCAGCAGGTAGCTCATGCGGTTGGCGTAGTGAATGGCCTGGCTGAACACCGTGCTCTCCTCCTTCTGCACCAGCTCCTGCTGCTTCTCCCGGCTCAGCGTCGGCCACAGACGCCGCTGCTCGGAGGCCACGTCCAGGGCGGAGCGCTCGTCCTGCACCGGTGCCTCCCCGACCTGCCCAAGTGCTGAGGGTGAGCCGGCAACAGGCCTGCCCCCACCCCTGGGGCCCGGGGGTCCCCACACACCTGGGGGGGGCCCCAGTCCTCGGCCGGCTCCAGGTAGAGGGCCCGGATATGGGCCTGCACGTCCCCGTAGAACATGGACTCCCAGAACTGGGGCGTGCTCCACACCACGTGCTCCTGCACGCAGCTGTACGCGAACTGTGTCACCCCCGGGCTCAGCTTCTGCAGAGGCAGGCGGCTGTCAGTGGGACGGGGCGGGGGCGGGGACCCACAGGGCCACCCAGCACTCACCCGGCAGAAGGCTGTGACCAGGGGCAGCAGCGCGGCCGCAATGCCATGCTCGTCCAGGGAGGTGCAGTCCTGCGGGCACCGGCGCTGTCAGAACTCTCCCCCCACAGTTCCAGAACCTTCCCCAAGGCTGCCCAGGGCTCTTCAGAGGAGCCAGGCAGGACACCCCAACCCCCGCCCCAACAAGGGTTCTGCCCAATGGACCACTGGCCACTGGTGCCGCCACCTTACCTGCAGGCAGCAGTTCATCATGCGGACGACGAAGTCGAACTGCTGGTGGTCCAGGACGGCCCGGTTCTGCTGCACATGCAGGTGCAGCTCCTGGACCAGGCAGCGGCGGGCAGCGCGCCCCTTCAGGGCCCTCAGCACAGCCGGGAGCAGCTGGAATGGGGGGCACAGGGATGCATGGGGGCGGGGGAGCCAGGGCCACTTGGGGCTGGAGCCCAGGCTCCGAGCACAGGACACTGGAGGCGTCCAGGCCAGGCGTGCTCAGGCGCTGAGGGCCGGCCCCTCACACAGGGCGCTCCAGGAAGGGACAGGGTGGGAGGGGCAGAGGACACGTCAGCCGCCTGTGCACGTTCAGCACGCAGACGGCTCTGCGGGGAGGCCCCGCGGCCCGAGCACCAGCCTGCTGCTCCTGGCCCAACAACTGGGGACCCACAGCCCCAGGGAAGGGACATGGGGGGGCCTCCGACCAGCTGCCGGTTCATGGACGCCGTAGAGGGAGGGCAGCAGGTGGTTCCCTTTCCCATCATTTCTTTTAAAAAACACCTGTGTGGCCAACACTCTCCTCACCAGAGGTGGAGAAGCCCAACAGCAGGGACTCTGGGGGGGGGGGGGGGCCCGATGGGAGCTGCCCGGAGGGGCCTGATGGGGGCAGAGGGCACACAGTGCAGCCCCCTCGAAGGTCACGTGTCACAGACACACGTGCTTGGGCCCAACACCGCCACTAACCGACACGGCCCTGGCGAACGTCACCGGGAAGGACACCCCTGCGGGGCCTGCCGTGGAAACGCTGACAGACCTGAACGCCGCCCCCGCCCACGCAGGCGACTGAGGGGCCCGGGGGCTCCCACCTTCTTGGCCTCGAGCATCTTGCCCTCGAACACGTAGGAGATGCAGTTCCGGACCACCTCCAGCCGGCGGGCGCTGTTGCCGTGGAGCCCGCTGCTCCGCTCCAGGATGGCGGCTGGGGGCAGAGAACGCGCTCACCTCTGACCTCAGCCCACTCCGGGCCGCACTCAGGACGCCCGCCCCGTCACATACTCATGGGGGGGCCGGCGGGCACGGTGGTCCTCCTCTCGGCCTTCACAGCCGGGGGTGCGCCCTGCATCTTGGCTGTGGCCTGGTCCACGATCCACTGCACCACGCCCTCGTCCAGCCGGGGGAACGGCCGGGGCACCCGCCGCAGGTGGCTGGCCTCACCTGGCCTCTGCACTTTGTGCATGGCCACCGCAGGATACGGGTTCTCCTGGGGGGACACCGGCAGGCGCAGGTGAGGAGCCCAGGCGCAGGGCAGCAGCGTGACCTCCCTGGGCCGGCCCGACCCCCAGCCCCGCCGTACGTTCTTATAGAGCTGCTCTGCCAGCTCCTTGACGTGACGCAGGACGCGCTGGGGGTGGCTCTCATCCGCCCGCATCCGTGCCACCTCGTGGGCCACCAGCTGTGGGAGGAGGCGGGGTCAGCCACTGGCCAGGAAGTGGGGGCGGGGCTCCTCCTAGCTGGGGCCAGGGTGCGCACCTCATCGAACAGGTCCGTGGGGCGGTAGGGGACCCCGCGCTCCGACACGAAGCCCGCGAAAGCCATGCCCTCCAGCACCTTCATCAGGAAGTCGTCCTCCACCAGCCCGCGCTGGCCCAGGAAGGCTGCCTGGGGTGCACGGGGAGGTCAGTCCCCAGGCACTGCCTCCCACCTTCCCTGCTGAGCCCCACCCCCGGCGCCCACCTTGTGAAAGCGGATGACAGGCTCTGGGTGGATGCGGACCATGTGCAGACACCAGCGGTAGCCCTGCAGGAGCTGGGCGAAGAGCCGCAAGAAGACGGCACGCAGCTCCTTGTCCTGGGGCCCGGGGGTGCCGGCGAGCACCAGGGTGAGCACAGGGCAGCCCTCACCCTCCACACACCCAGGGCTCCACCCCCCGGACCCAGGCCCTGTGCTGGCCCTCCCCAGGCCTCCCCTCCCTCCAGCCTTCTCCACACGGAGCCCAGGGATGCCCGGGACAGTGTGGACGCCATGTGCACAGGACACTGGGAGCTTGACACCCCTCAGCCCCGGGACCGCCAGCAGCAGCAGCAGCAGACCTGGGGGGGGCACAAAGAGTGCCGAGACCCCAACAGAAGCTGCAGTGACCCCCACCTGCATCTTCAGGGAGGAGGTGGATGCTGTGGGGGGCGGGAAGGCGAGGTCCGCCAGCTCCAGCTCTGGGTCCAGGACCTGAAGCAGCAGGGAGTGGACACGGTCGGCTGCAGGGCAGCCCTGGGCTCTGCCCCAGACACCCGGCCCCGGCCCCCCAAGGCTCGGCCCTGCCTCACCATGCTCAGGACACTGTGTGTCTGACTCTGCAGAGGCTCCGGCAGTGGGGGGATGCTCACACACTCGGGGACAGTCACTGTCCCTCCATCCAGATCAGCCACAATCACATCCAGCTGTGGGCCAAGGGCAGCGCGTGGTCAGGGACCCGCAGGCCGGTTGGCAGGGCCCGGGCGCCAGGCAGACACAAAGAGACCCTCACCAGCTCCTGGGTCTCTGCCTGGAAGGCCGCGTTGACGCCGATGATGAAGGGCGTGGGCGTGCTGAGGACCTCCAGCAGCTGGGCCGGCAGGATGGGCACGTAGGTGAAGCTGCAACAGGCCAGGGCTCAGCACGGTGGGCACCACGGAGAGGGGGCGGGCGGAGGGGCGGGGCGGGCGGGGCACCTGTATCGGAGAGGAAACAGCAGCGCCAGGAGGCCCCTGCAGGCGTCCGCGAGGCGCTGGTAGCTCCGGGACAGGAAGAGCACCTTGTGCTCAGTGAGGGCGGCGCAGAACAGAGACAGCACGTTGCTGATGCCTGGGGGGAGAGGACAGCTTGCAGCCCCGCCCGCGCTGCTGCGGCCTCAGCCTCTGGCTGCCAGGCCGGGGAAGGAGCGGGAGGGAGGCCCGGCGGGGTGGGGGCCAGGGCTCACCCAGCTGGCGGAAGAGCAGGGCCACGCTGCAGCGACTGATGGGCAGTGACTCCGTGAGCGGGGTCTGGATGACCTGCCGGTCACCAGCCCCCAGAGAGATGGTTCTCTGTAGGGGAGAGAGACCGCTGCTCAGTGGCTCTGACCAGACCCCCATCGGCCCAGAGCCCCTCAGCCTCAGCAGGCCTGGTGGACTGACAGGGCCCGAGGTGGGACTGGCCGGGACAGAGGCGTGGCAGGAGGGCAAGGCCACGCCGGCCTCTGCGGGCCTGAGCCGTGCTGCAGGGAGCACGCAGGGCCTCTGACCTGGGGCAGGGGTGGGCCTGGGTGGGCAGAAGAAACAAAGAATCCGTACCACTCCGTCCTCAACAGAGTCCAGCTGCACAGGACAGATGGGCAGAGAGACACAGTTAGACACACAGCACAGAGGGCACAGACAGAGGGGCCGACACCGATGACCAGAGACAGGTGCACCCCAGGAGCGAGAGGACAGAGACACCAGAAGGGGCCAAGCAGAGCCAGGGGAGACGCGGCACACAGGAGTGAGTGGGCAGGGCCCAGGAGGTGACAGCTGACAGTGGCACCAAGACACACGCATGTCCAGAGTGTGGAGCCGTGCTCAGCCCAGGCTGGACTTGAGGTGCCTACCAGACCCACCCCCACAGCCAGCAGCTGCCCCCAAGACCCACCTGTGAGCCCCCCGCCAGGGGGATGACACAGGTGAGCAGGTTCCCGATAACGCTCTCCAAGCCCACGTTCAGGCCCTCCACGTGGATGGTGTAGATGAGACCCAGGCTGTTCTGCAAGGGCCAGAGGCGGGAATGGCAGCAGCTGGCGGGAGACCCCGTCCTGCCCCCGGCTCTGGCCGCCTGCCTCACCCTGAACACATCCGCGTGGTCCAGCCGAGACACCAGCACCAGAGTCTTGGGAGCAAACAGCGGGCCGGACGCTGCAGCTGAGAGGCGCCCAGAGGCCCCCTCACCTGCCTCTTCTTCCCGCACGGCAGCATCCTCAGTGCCCGCGGGGTCCTGTGGACAGAAGCCTGTTTGCTCGGCTCTCAGACACGTCCCAGGGGAGGACATGCGTGTCGCCTGTGCGAACTCAACGGGGCTGGGCACCAGGAGCAGCTGCAGACCCGGCGACGCACCCGGGGGCTCAGCCGCACTCCGGGCCCCGTGCTGACCTGTGTGGGCTCCGCCGGCTCCCAGAAGGTCAGGCAGGCACAGTAGTGCCGCTCCGAGTTGATGTCAGTGAGGACAGCAATGAAGAAGGTGGGTGGGTTCCTCTCAGAGCACAGCTGCCACCCGCTGGGCTGGCAGAACTGGTGGGGGGGGCGTCGGGGGTCAGGGGTCAGCCCCCTCTGCGCCTGCCACGCCACGTGGCGTGCGCACAGCAGGCAGCCCTCCCCCTCGGCCACCCGGGGCGCACCTTGCCTCCCGACTTCGGCCCCCCACCCCCCCACGGCAGGGACCAACACCAGTGTGGGGTGAGGACCCTGTGGCACAGGACATGGTCCCCATGGTGGGGAGGGAGGGGTGATGTGATGGGGACACCCGGTCCTTTGCCAGCCAGGCCAGGCCAGTACCCCTGCTCCCCCCCCCCCCCCCGGCAGCCCACTCACCAGCTCGATGCCCTGGGGGAAGGGGTTGTCCTCCCAGTCCTTCTCCGGGAAGCGCTGCAGGATCTGGCCCCGGCCTTCCCCACTCCCTGAGGACGGGGCAGGGGGTCAGAGGCCCTGCGCTCCCCGCAGCCCACTCACACAGGGGCCTCGAGGGTCTCAGAGGATGACCTCAAAGCCCTGGGCCGACGCTCCCCATACTCATCCTACCCAGCACCAGACCAGCCTCAGCTCCCAGACCTGAGACTTCCCAAAAACCAGTCCTGCGAGAGCCCACTAGGCAGCCCAGACCCCAGGGCCACCAGAGGGCACAGAGGACAGCCCGGCTGTGGAACTGGGGTCCTTCACTGCTCCCGCTCCCAGGCCTGGCCCCTCCACGTTGACACCCCCAGCCAGAACCCACCAGCCTGACGGCAGAGCGCACGCCCCTCCGACGGAACAGCACTTCCACACTGCTCCGCAGCCAACCCCCAGCTTAGGCGCTAGGCCCCACAACAGCCCGGCCTGACAGGCGGTCAGCGCCAGGCCAGTGGGCGCCCAGCCCCACTGCACAGCCTCGCCTCGCCTGAGAGGTGCAGGGCCTCACACGCATCGGGGGCAGGGGAGGCCACCTGTGCCCGAGGCCCCAGATGCTGTGTGTCCCCAGTCTCAGAGACAGGACGCCCACTGGAGGCCTGCAGAGCACTGGAGTCCCCCAGCTCCGAGACATGCCGGGGCGGGGGGAGGGGGGGGCGTGCGTGCGGCTGCTGTGGCCACAGACCAGGGCCAGGGAGGAGCTGGGCAGGAGGCCCCTGTCCCTGCTCATGCCCCTAGGCCTCCCCAGCCAGCTAGTTCTTCACGTAGTCCCCGGACACCCCTCCAGTCCCTGAAACCCCGAGCCCCATCTCCGGGGTCCCAGGGCTCCACTCCCAGGAGAGGCCCCACCAGCTGGGCCCCCAACTGCAGGCCCTGACCTCTAGCCCAGCGCCCAGAGCCAAACCAGGAGGCTCCGGCAGTGCGTGGGGGACCCTCGCAGCTGGCCTCTAGAACGGACCCCAGTCTGTGCTGCTCCTCCCGCCCCTCCCCCACCCTTCTCTCCTCCTAGCAGAGCGGCAGAGCCATCTCCGCGACACCTCCCACGACCCGCAGGTCCCTCCCTCTGCTCTGCTGCTTCAGCGGGGCCACGCCCAGGCGGCAGAGAGTTGGGCCCAGAGCAGGGGAGGACAGGTGAGGGGAGGGCGCGGGGCAGAAAGAGCTCCCTTGGGAGGCAACACCAAGGTCAGTGGCAGGCAGGTCCCAGCCTGGCTGGAGGTGGCAGGAGGCGGGTGAGGGGCCATGACTGTGACTCACAAACCTCAGCTTCCTGCTCCCCTGCCCCTCCCCCACCGACACCCCGAGATGAGGTGGCAGACAAGGAGAAGTGGGGAAGGACAGGTGTCTGCTGGTGCCACACCTACCTACACACCTGCCCATAGCCCACCCAGACAGGGGTCCCTCCAGTCCCACCCCCAAGGGCTGTGCTTGGCTGGACCAGGCTGGCTCACCAGGAGGGATGGCTCCGCCCCCCCATTCCCTGCCAGGGGCCGACTTGTGTGGGTCCCCAAACTACCAGCTGGGCCCAGGTCTGGCTGGCACCCAGGGCTCACCCAGTTGTCACCATGAGGCAGCAGCAGAGGCAGGAAGAGCAGTGCATGCGGACAGGGACAGCCACTGCTGCCCCACAGCCGCCCTCCCTCCCTGGTCTCCCCCCAGGGAAGTGCACGGAGCAGCTGGTCACTGTCCACAGCTGCCTCTCCCCACACCTCGCGTGAAGTGCAGCCCCCACTTTCTGGGCTGCACTCTCCAAAGTACAAACTGGAGACTTTCCCTGAGGTGTCCCAGCTTCCTGTGGGGGTCGGTGGCCGGGCAGGGCGAGTGGGCATCCCCCTACCAGCCTTCTCTCTGGGTCACGATGACCTCAAACTTGACCTTCAGGTCCAGCCCAAAGAGCATCCCCTCCCCCACGCAACTGTCTGTGCTGTGTGCAGTGAGCCCCCAGGACCCCTCCCCCCACTGTACTCCTCTGTGATTCCTGGGGCACCTGCTGGCTGCCTGGGCCAGGCGGGGGCTCTGCCTGTGCCCCTCACATGCCTGTGTTCAGCACAGGCCACGACCTCCCCACGGCCTGCTGGGCACGCACAGCTGGCCGAGTGGCCATCCTCCCACTCACGCCCCATGAGCAAACAGGTTCCCAGGCAGTCGTGCAGGGCCACTTCCGGAGCCCGGGGCGCCCCGGCCACAGCAGGCCCTCCCTGGGACTGGAAGGAGCCCACTCCCGCCCCTTCTTGGAGCCCAGCCCACACCTTGACGCTGTGTGGTGGGGAGCAGGCTGCGGCCTGGCTGTGGGCGGGCCTCCTGGGGCAGAGGTGGGCTCTGCCACATCGCCGGGATCCCCTCCCCCTGGAGCCCTTGTGGAGTGGAAGGACCTCATGCTGCTGCTACTGATGCTGATGCCCCACCGTGACCAGCACAGCCACGGGCCACAGGGCAGGCCTCTTTGGGGGGCCCAGGAGGAAGAGCACTGAGGTCCCCTGAGGCGCGAACAGGGACAAGAGCTTCCTGTTGCAGCCACATCCCCACAGCCGTCCCCTGTGGGCTGCAGGCCCGGCGAGGCGCAGGGGAACACAGAGCGTGCGTTCTGTCATCTGCTGGCAGCGCCGTCACTGGTGCCAGGCTCCAGGGCCTTGGGGGCCGCCTGGGCCAGCAGCACTGCAGGCAGAGGCCCGGGAGGGTGCACTCGCCTGGGCACAGAGAGGGCAGGACAGAGCCTCCCGCGGCTCTCGCCCCCACCCCGACCCCAGCCACAGGCAGAGGGGCTGCGGCCTCCCCAGAGGTGCTCCCCAGCCTCCCCCAGTCAGACCAGACCAGGTCTGACCCAAGGCCTGAACCCTGCTGCTCCAAAGGTGGGGGCTGGGAACCAACTGAGGCCACCCCAAACAGCCCCAACCTGCTCCAGAGGGAGGGCAGGAACATGGGTGGGGAGCGTGATGGGGCAGAGGAACGTGGCCAGTGCAGGGCAATCAGGGCTGAGAGAGGCCAGGCAGTGGGGTGGAGGTGAGGCCGCGCCCCTAGCACCAGGAGGGGTCCAGCGCCTGCTCCCTGGCAGACATTCACTCACCGTCTGGTCAGGTCAAGTGCCTCTCTAACTCCCAAAGACATACCGCAGCACTGGTCACACAGTGTTAAATCAGCTGACCCCTGGCAGGCCTTCCCAAGCCAGGAGCTGGACAGAGGTGGGTGGTCTGTCTGGCCCCTGAGGTGTTTCCAGGCTGGGCCCAGGGTGCCTGTGTTCTTGTGAAAGAGGTGCCCCCACTCACAGGGGAGAGGCTTGCACCCTCTTGGATGAAAGAAGGGACCCCCACAATCCCTGCTCCCTCCCTCCTGCCTGGAGATGTCTGCCAGAGGGTGACCCAGGAACCGGGATGCTTCCTCTGGCTCCAGGGCTCAGCACCCAGCCCTGCAGCCAGCAGCTCCCACAGGATGTCCAGGTCCAGGGCAAGGACAAGCTGCCCACCACTCCCCAGACCCCCCTCCACCAAACCCAAAGACGCCACACCGCTGCCTGAGGCCTAGGCCTGCCTGGGCCTCCGCCTCCCGCTGAGGCGGCCCTTCTGTCTGAGCCTAGGGGTGTCCACACACCTGCTGTTAGCCATTGATGAGACACCCCCACTGCCCAGAGCCTCCTGTGCAAATAGCTTCTCGAGTGTCCACCTGGCGCTCGTGGCAGCCGGCAGTGGGCAGGGGGTGGTCTGTGTGACTCATCCCACCTCCAGATGAGGAAACCAAGGCAGGGAGCTAAAGAACGGTCCAAGGGCACAGGCTATTGGGTGGTTAAGCAGAGGCCACTGACCCCCCACGCCGTGCTCCTCTGCTTCAGGCGTCCCCCACCAGCTGGCTCTGCCTTTGTCCCCACAGCCAGGGTCCCAGCCTGTAGGCTTGTTCTTCACTGGGATGGACGAGGCCCGCCAAGAGAGGCCCTGAGGCTGGGGACGGGCCAGCCATGGAAAGCAGTGCTCTTTCCTGCCACTTGTAAGTGGACACTGCCCTGCTCAAAGGTCATGCATGCCTGGGGTGTGCACCCCGTGAACACAGTCACAGCCAGCCTGCTATGGAGCCCACCCAGGCCTCCCCTCACCTCCCTCACATTTGTCCTCCACCCCCCACCCCTGCTGCCCCAAGTCAACATGCTTCCCACCAGCCTCTGCCTCCACAGGCCCTCCCCACACCACCCTCCGCATCATCAGTTTCCAAGCCTGCTCTGCACACCCAATCCAGACCCCTCACACGGGGGCAGCCTGGCGGCCGGCCTCACTCCCCCTCTGTGGGCCTGCGCAACACTAACAGTAGCCTGCCACAGGCATACTGGTTCTCCCCGCAAGAACTCCATCTCTGGATGGAAAGACATGCCCACGAGTGAGCACCGGTCAGGGTCAGAGCAGAGGGCCCCGCAGAGGGTCCTGAGAAGGGTCTGCAGTGTGCAGGGTCCAGCAGGCAGAGGGCAGAGAGTCTGGGTCCTGCGTCCTTGTTGGCTGGGCTGACAAGAAGCAGAGCAGACTACAGGCTCAGGGGTCACCCAGCCTGACCACACAATCATCCCCCTACCCCTGGCGGCACAGGCACACGCGGCTCTCAGCAGCGCCGGCCCCTCTCCTGGGGCTCAGATCAGATACTCGGTCTTTCTGCCCTGAGCCTGCGCTGGCTGTGGAACGCGGCTCAGAGGGAGCCTTGGTGGGCTGCTGGGAGGGGTGCGCTCGGGCGCACAAAGGGCTGTGCGGGGCCTGGCACCCAGCTCGCTCCCCAGGCCGCTGTCTCCAGGGCCGTTGCTGATGTCATTGCCAGGCTCTGTTTTCTCCCATCCCGAGCTGAAGGGCTCTTGGACACGGGCGCTGACCCCAGACACTGCCCTCCCGGACACGGACGTCGGTGGCCCCACTGATGCCCCCGCCCCCAGCGTTGGACAGTAGGCCCTCTGCCAGGAATGCCCTTTTCCCTGCCCCTACATTTCCTCCTGAAAGCCTCCAGCCCCAGCTCGAACGGCATCTCTCCATGAAGGAGCTCTGATTCCCGCGCCCTCTTCCGCACCCACCGAGCCTCCTGGACCTGGGGCACTGCCATCCGGCCTGCGCGTGAGACCGGAGGCACTGGGGTCAGAGGCGAGCTCCGAGTCCTGGAGGCAGAGCCACCCGGCAGTCGGCCAAGGCGGGGAGCCCGTCCCACCCAACGGGGAGCCAAGAGGCCGACCGCCCCGGCCCTCCCACCTCCCCAGCGACCCCGGGGTGCGCTTGAGACGGTTCTGCCCCCAGTGCGGGGGGCAGGCGCGGCCCGCCCTGTCTCACCGCCAGGCCCTCCTCGTTCCCCGGACCGGGACCTGGCCCAGTAGGAGCCCCAGACGACCGTGGCGCTGGCCCAGCGACTTCAGCTTACCCGCCCCGACCGACCCTCGCCGGTCCGCGGTCCCCAGCACTCACCGCGCGGGTGCGGCCCGAACGCCACCAGCACGAAGTAGTCCGCGAGCCGCGCCATGGCGAGGGGCGCGGGCGGGCTCCGCGGCTCGGGGACGCGAGGGCGGCGCGCTCATGGCCCGGCTCCGGCCCCGATCGGCGCACGCCGGACGCCCCGGGCCCGCTCCGCTGCGGCGGCCAGGGTTCCCGCCGCCATCTTCCCAGCCAGCCGGCCCGCCCGGCCGCGCCGCGCGCCTGCGCGGCCTCGCTCCGCCCTGGAGGCGGGGGCCCCGGAACAACGCGCTCCCATTGGTCCAGGCGCTCGGGCTCGGTTCTTGGGGCGGGGCCTCTTCCACCACCGCCCACTCCGGGCCAGGGCACCGCCCCCCGGGCGGTGACAGCGACGGCGGCTCCCGCGGGTCAGGGGCAGGCGCGGCCGGATCTCCGAGGCTCAGTCCCTGGTTACTGTCAGCCTGGAGGAAGGCCGAGGGGCCGGGCCGGCCTACAGGTCTCCCAGGTGGGGGCATCCCCTCAGGTCCTGCGCAGGGGCAGGACCCAGGCCATGCGGGTGGGGTTCCCAGCCTGAGGAGGGCTCGAGCCCCACCTGGTCCAGGTGGAGTGAGATTTAACACGTGTCCTTTAAAAAGGCACGCTGCACGTCCTGCTGAAAAGAGCAGTGTTTAAGACGCGAGGCCCTGGAGGCCCAGCTGAGTGCTGGGCGAAGGCTGCACCCTCCCAAGTACCCGGACAGTGCCCACCGCCCCCAAGGGTAGGGCTGGGCGGGGAGAATGAATGACACCAAACCCAGAGACAAGAGCTGAGCCCACCAGACACCCCTCCCCTCCTGGGTGCACTGGCTGCCACAGCCTCCTTTGTTGGGTACCTCCAGTTCTGCCCGAGTTGGTTTCTCCACTGCAGCCAAAAGGGGCTGAGCACCAGTAGCACTGCACCGAGCCTGTGCATGGCTGGACAGGGTCCCTGGCCAGTCCTCTGGCTGGCATCTGGCTCTCCTCACCCTCCTGCTCTAAGGAGTCTGTTTCTGCTCAGAGACACCCTAGGGTCACAGGGAGGCGGAGGGCCCTTCTAAACCACAATGCCCCTCCCAAGTTTTTTGCTGTGGAGTTTCCCGCCTTCTATACTGCCCAGGCCACCCTGCCTGCCTCCTCCCCCTTTGAAGGGTTGGTGCCTTCCCTGTTCTCCCCCCAGGCCTTCTTGTGGGGAGTGACCCTCCCTGATCGATTCTCCTTCAGTTCCTTCACCTGACCCAGCTCGGCTCCCATTACCTGTCACCTGCCAATGCCGTTGGCCCCCCGCCTCCTAACTTGGTTTTCATTGTCCCCACCAGGCAAACCTCAGCCACACACATGCAGTCCCGCCCATCCATCCGTCCCCCCACACCCGTCTCCTTCGGCCCAGCACCACCTACGGTGCAGATGGCCACCGTGACACCATGACCCCAGCCACAGTTGGACACCCCCCACCCTGCCCAGCCTGCTGAGGTCTGGTCAGCTCTCTTGTGCCCTGCAGTCTCCTCAAACCTCTTCCCTCACCCCTGTGTCTCAGAGGCTGACCACTGCCCTCCTTCACGGAGAACACAGAAGCCATCCCGTGGGGGGGCCAAGTGTTGCGTCAGCAAACCCCAAGCCCACCTCCCTCACCCCCACCTCCTTCCAACCAGAGGCGCTGCCCCCCTCCTCCTCCCGCCTCTTGCTGCTGCTCCCCCACATCCCCAGCCTCAATCTTCCCCTTGCTGAAATCCTGGTCAACAGGGTCAGACTCACTCTCCCCTTCAAATGCTCTACAAAACCGCCCTCGAAGCTGTCAGCCCACTCTGGCTTTTCTTACCCCACACGGATGTCTCTAAAGCAGCCCCCCTGCCTGCTGTGGCCTGGTTCCCGCTCTCCAGGGGAGTCTCCATCCCTGAGCGCTCCCAGCAGCCAGCCCCCCACTCCCCAGAGGCAGCTCCTCCCACTAAGGATGAATGAAGGGACCCCCGGCCCCCCCCTGGGAGGGCACAGGGACATTACAGCTCATGTGTTGTGCAGGAGGCTGTGGCATCAAAGGGAGGGGCCTCTCATCCAGTGGGCAAAATAAGCAGCCTGAGGCCAGAGAACACGGGACACTGTGGCCATCCTTGGGCTTTTGGGGAGATGGGACCTTGGGCCCACGGTGGCAGTAGGTGTCCCAACAGGGAGAGTGCGGTGAGCCCTGGGCCCACAAACCTCCCTGAGTCTCGCCTGCAGCACCCGGGTGGAAAGCTGCTGGAGACAGAGAATTTGGATGCTTTTCTTTCATTGGTGGGCTGAGTGATATGGTCACATTTGGGTTTAGAAGGGTGGTTCTGGCCCCAGCATGGAAGACAGAATTGTCCGGGTTCTCCGCGCCCCTCCCTCCCTGACCTCCACGGCCGGCAGTGCTCACTCGCCCCTGCCCGCCAGAGGCTGGCTGTCTCCCAAACTCCCCAAACCGTGTTTCCCTCTGTGCCCCAATTCAGCCCTGGGCCCGTGAGGGTGGAGGCCAGCCAGACACCCCTGCCAGGATGGGCCCAGGCTGCTCACCTTCCACTCTCTGCAGGAACCCCCCACCCTGCACAGTCTCTCTCCGATGCACCCAGTCGTCCCCACGGCCCCCTCCCCCAGCCCCCCCACCCCCGCATCCACCTCCCTGCTGAACTCCACTTTTCTAATGTAAACGTGACCATGGCACTGTCCCTCCTCCACACACTGGTAAAAGTAGACAGAAGGAGGGGTACCTGCTGACGCCTCCCACCTTCCGCAGGCCGGATGCAAGCTGGTTGGTGTGGGCCCCGTTGACACTTGTGGACTCATTCATCCGGCAAGTGTTGACCAGCCCTGGAGGAGTGCTGCGCAGGAGGGATGGAGGGGGTGGAGGGGGATTGGGGGAGGAAGACGGGGCAGAACGCCCCCATCCCCCGCCCCCCGCTGTGAGGAGAGGCAGGTGAACCCAGAGATGCTCAGTCAGCCAAGAGAGGGGCGTGGACCATCATCTCCTCTCAGAGTGACAAAGGAGCGAAGACCCGCTAGCACCAAGTCCATTATGGGTTGACAGTGGATTGACACAAGCTTCCTGGAGAACAAGTTGGCACTAACTGTTTACACGGACACAGGCTCACCCTCACCCAGCACTTCCACTTCTAAGAAAGTACCCTATGGAGACATATCTGTGAGCCCACAACTCAGGGGTCCTTCTGGAGACTGGCTGATTGCTCGCTTGTTAATAGAGGGCCAGTAAAGTAAGTCACAGAACACGGACATGTTGGAGCAAGGCCACTAGCAAGAAAGTCAGGAGAGCTCTGTGTTTGCGTGTGTTTTAGTTCCATGTGTGTGTTGTGTGCGGGTAGCATACAGGAGAAAGCCAGGAGCGGGGCGTCCACCCCGATCTGGGGCAGGAGCCCACCGTGGGTGGCAAGGGGGGGCTCCCTCTTACTTGTTTAAATTTCTCACAAAACCAGTTAGTACAATACTTCTGTAATGAGGGGAAACCGTCTGGGCTTCTAGAGGGTCTTGGGGGGCCTTGAAACCGTCTCTGTGGGGAACGGAGCAACCAGCCTTCTGTGTTCTCAGGCAGAGAGGCTGGCCAGGCACCCAGACACACCCCAGGAAGAGAGGTGGGGGTGGTAACCAGCCCGTGGGCAGCTCCTGCCACCCAGGAGGTCAGGCCCCACCTCCAGGCTCCAGAAAAGTGTCCCTCACCACAGGGAGGGGGTCCTGGGGCCCAGCCCCTTCAGCCACCCCCTCCCTGAGCCCACAGTGCCGCCCCATGGACTGTGCAGGACTGGGGAGCTGGTGGGAGGGCTGAGTTGGGGGAGACTGGGGGAGGGAGCCTAGTCGTCACCTCCTCCTGGAAAGACTACTTAGCTCTGCAGGTGCGAAGGCTCTGTCCCAAGCAGGGTGGACAGACGGACAGACGCAGGTGCCAGCCTGCCCGCCCCCACCTGGAGGCCTCCCCTCGGAAGGGCGGCTCCAGGCCAGCCCCCACCCCAACTCCGCTCCCTCCGGCTCCCGCTGGCCTCCAGCCCCACCGCCATGGCCCGGCTCCTGCTGGCAGCCCTCGGCTGCACCAGCCTCCTCCACCTGCAGCTCCCCGACGCGCTGTCTGGCTGCCAGGGCAGGAGCCCGAGGCCCGCCCAGCCCAGGTGAGGGGGCCTCAGACCAGCCCTGCCCTGGACAAAGCCGCGGAAACCGTAGTGCCTGGGGAGGCCCCCTTCTCTCCCTACTCCTTCCCATTCCCCCACCTCCGTGTTGGGGAAGACACCCCCAAATCAAGAGCCATGTCTTCAGCCACCCCTGAGTAGCGCAAGAGTCCCCTCTTTTCTTGCCTCCCTTCCCAGGGCAGTCCTCTGCCCCCATGCTTGAGTGTAGCCCCCTCGACAGAGAGGTCAGCAGGGGCACCAGAGGCTGGAGGGGCCCCAGGCCGGCCTACCTCCTCCGAAGTACTGCAGGAAGGGCTGGGGGTGGTGGTCACTGGACCTGAGCACAGTGACCCACAGAGGCCAGGGGTGCCCTTTGCCCAGGGAGGCCCCGGTGAATGGGACATGGGGCCTGGGCTCCTGAGAGGGCGGAGGAGCCAGGCCCCACGCCCTGGCAGTGCTCCAGGCTGGAAGCGGGGACCCCCTGGAAGGTGCGTCCGCTGGCTTCCTCCCACCTTCCCTGCAGCGGGCCTCCAGCCCGGACGCCCTCCAGGAGGCTGCAGCCCCGGCACCTTGCACCGTGGCCTGACACCCGGAAGCCACACCAGGCCCTACAGCCACAGAGGGGTGCCAGCCTGTCCCCTGCTGTGGGTCGGCCTCTCTGGAAGGGTCCCCGCCGACGCTCGGGCCCCCCGAGGCCCAGAGCCCCACTCCTGCGGGTGGGCTGTTTGCTGGGCACCTGCCAAGTGCAGAACCTCAGCCACCGCCTGTGGCAGCTCATCGCCTCAGCCGGCCCGCGAGACCCGGCCCCCGTGGACCCCAGCAGCCCCCGCAGCTATGGCTGATGCGGGGCAGGCCATGCCCCTGCGGGTCCCAGCCAGGTGCTCTACCCCAACCCCAGAGCTGCAGCTAAGCCCCAGCCCAGCTCAGCCCCCGGGGCTCCTGCAGACAGTGGTCGCTCCATCACTGGAGGGAGGGGACATGGAGGAGACCTAGCCACACACCCACCAGGTGCCGCAGCCTTGAGCAGGTTTGGACAGGTGGACGCAGGTACACATGTGTCCCCAGGCAGGTCTATGGGCAGAGCCCAGATGCCCGGGGCTCTGTGCACGGCAGGGGTGGGCCCCCCCGGGTGGTCAGAGGTGGCCAGAACGTTGAAGGGCTTCAGGGGGAGAAGTCTGCTGAAGGGCACAGCAGGCGTCCATCCAGACCACACAGCACCCCCTCTGGGCCAGCGGGGGGCAGGGGCCCGGGGGGCCCGACGGCATCGCCCTTCCTGCTCGGCCCACTGTCAAGTCAAACCCAGCTCTGGGCCTGCCTGGGGGCCCGGCTCTAGGTCCTCCTTCCCCTGCCCGTGGGGCTGGGAGGGCAGTGGAAAGGGGGACCCCACCTCGGGCCCCAGGGCCGGCTGAGGGGCCGGGCTGTGCTGAGCAGACCTGGGCCCAGGCTGCAGTGAAGGCCCCAGTCTCACCTTGTGGGGGGCTGCAGAGGAGGGCCAGGGGTTTCCGAGCCACGGTGTGCTCTGGGGCAGAGCAGAGAGGAACACACCTCCCCCTCCTCAGGCCAGGCAGGCTGGCTTGGGGACAAGATCTCCCAGCAGAAATAGCTCGATGCAATCAGAACCGCCACCACTGCCAGGGCTGGGGTGGGGAGGGCCCGCGGGGGGGGGGGCAACGCAGGCTCTCTCCCCCCACCCCTGCCCTGGCTGTGGTGGGACTCAGTGGGACCAGGTGTGAGCACAGCAGGAGGGTGGACCCAGCATGTCAGGAACCTGAGGAGGGGACTGGTGCACAGCCAGCGTGCTCCTCGTGCTCTCGCGAGTGTCCCCCAGGTGGGGCCTTTACCCGTCAGGACAACAGAACCTGTTGGGGACCCCGAGGTGCTGGCACCCCAGGCCAGACGGGCATGACCTGGGGTCCGAAAAGGCGGCCTCTTTCACTTAGCAACCCCTATACACAGCACTTAGTGTGTTCGCATTGGGCTGCATCACTCTTTCGGCCGCCCCACGAGGGGGCACAGTCATTATCCCAACTTCAGGGACAGAAACTGCAGCTGCCGAGGTCAGGGGCAAAGCCACGTCTGTGCAGGCCCACCCACAGAGCCCAAGCTCTGGGTCAAGGGCAGGAGACTCCTGAAGCACCTACCTGGGCCTCACCTGGGCTCGCTCCTCCACCTCAGGGATCACCTGGCCAGCTAAGGCACCTGCCCTCCCCCGGGCCCTGGGGAAGAGTTCAGGCTGCTGCCTGGCCTGCTGGAGCAGCCGGAGACCTCCATGCTGAGGGCGACGGGCTAAGGACCTCACGGTCCCCCGAGGGGGACCAGTCCCCTCACACACAGGACGTGCCGGGGGCGGGGGGGCCGGGGGAAGCCACTGTGAAGCAGCTCCATGAGGCTGGCACTTGCCGGCTTGCCTCAGAGCACGGGCCTGTGGCCACTGAGGGGTGTCGGCAGGGGTAGGCGGGCGGGGAGGGCAGTGGGGGGGGGCCAAGCCGGGGCAAAGTCCTGGGCCTGCCTGGGGTCTGGTCCCGAACAGAGGATGTTCCCTCTGCCAGGGGCATGGCCCTGCAGGGCACCCTCTTCACCTGGCCAGGCCCCCAGGGTGGCACCTCGGTGTCTTCACTGAGACACCCCCCAGCTCTGGGCAGCTCCTCCTTGGAGCGGGATGGACTGTTGACCTGAATGCATCCATCACCTTGTCCTGTCGCGAGGTTGTCTGCCACGAGGTCACCTGCCGTGTCAAAGCATCCCACCTGGTGTCCGCCACCCCCAGCTCCAGTCCAGCCTTGGCCAGCCGACACCCTGCCGCTCCCCGAGGGGGTCTGGCGGCAGCACCTGAGCTCCCCCAGCCCCCACCCACCCACTGCCTTCCTGCAGCCCCTGCTTCTGGCCAAACCTCTTGTTAACCTAAAAAATAAAAGGCCTTTCAAAGTGAGAGGCAACAAGCATTTATTTAAGATCAAAGGAGATTTGTGGATTCCAGCGTAAGCCCGAAGTGTTCCTGTCAGGACACAGAGGTGGTGTGAGGAGGCGGGGGGGGGGTGCGGGGGGTGCGGGGGGTGCGGGCAGGGACCCCTGGCAGCAAGGCGATCCTGTGGGCACAGACGCCTCCGCACAGTGAGGCTGCTTCTCAACCCCGTCTAGATGCTTGGGTCCGGCAGCATTCACGGCTGCTTCCTCGGCCGTCTTTACGAACAGTTCTCTGGAACAAACAGGGTCGTTCAGTTGTTTGGAACAAACAAACAGGGTTGCTCAGGCCCAGCGCAAAGGTCAGTCTGCCCTGTGTTAACATCCAAAGGTCCGAGGCGTGTGGTGCACGAGGCAGGCATCCCTCTGGGGCGCAGCTCTGGCCCCATTTATGTTGTCGTTGGCACTTTCCCCTTTTGACCAAGGCCTTTCTTTGGAAGCTTTGTGGGTCAGCTATCAGAAAGCAGCTCTGATTCCTTCTGAAGGCGCCGCCGGTCCCCTGTGGTCAGGGGGCTCGTTCTGGCCGCGTCAGGCCTGCCTCCGTCTCGTCTCCACGCAGGCTCGATGCGGGGTGTCGTGCCCCACACGGGAGGGAGAGAGGTTTTTAGGGGCATCAGGCCACATTGGAGCAGCCAGAGCTCGGAGGGGGGCGGGTCCCGCCACACTGAAGGACCCACACCTGTCCTTTCCAGCCGTCTCTCCTGGGCTGTCCTGGAGACCTCAGCGGTCACCTCTGAACGCTGGGTGGCCGGGGCTTGGGGAGAGGCCGTTAGGACGTGGAGCTGCGCAGAACCAGGCTGTGGAGCCCCGAACGTTTCCCCAAGAACAAACGAAATGCTGAGTTCCACTGGGAGGTTGGAGCTGAGCCGGGCGCGGAGCCTGCGTTTCGGACAGACGGCAAAGGCACAGGAGAACCTCGGGGGGCGGGGGGCCAGGACACGGCCCCGTGCTCGGATTTTATCCAGTTTTATCTCTGTCCTGACAGCCGAGGTGTCTGACTGAGCACAGCAGGGACACCCGCCCGTTCAGCGAGGGTGCGGTCAAGAGCAAATCTGTTGTCATAGAGCTCGAGCGAGGGACCGTGAGGGTCCGTGAGGGTTTTCCCTGTGGGCTCCCGCGGTGGTGGCGTTGCAGTGCATGTCCAAGGAAGAGCGCTTCGGACCCCGCCGGGCAGACACCGCCAGGCACGGGGCACCCCTGACTCCGCGTGAGACCCGCTGTCTGCCTGCTCTGGCCCGGGGAGCAGTTAAAGCTGATGTCCGGTGTTCGCCTCCCAGCCAGAAACGCAGGGGAAAGGAAACAAGGGCTCTTTCCAGGGGCTGCTTGGTGTCTCCTGCTCTTTTTGTGAGATACACACGGGGAAAGGGAGGAAAGGAAGGTGCGGGGCCCACGGGTATCTGGAGAACAAGAATCAGAAACCCGGGACACTTCGTATAGAGTCACAAAGTCACAACCATCTGTATTCGTTCCTTTACTCCAAGGCCATTTTGTTGCCCCTGATGTTTTTGCTAAGTTTTTTATTGTATTGTATTTATTTATTTCTAGACAGAGGGGAAGGGGGGAGAAAGAGAGGGAGAGAAACATCGATGTGCGAGAGCTGCCTTTTCTGTTGCCTCCCACATGCCCTGCACTGCACAGCCGCCCCGCAGCCCAGGCCTGCGCCCTGCCCGGGAATTGAACCGCCGACCTTCTGGTTCGCAGGCCGGCGCTCAGTCCACTGAGCCACACTGGCCAGGGCTTGTTAACAGTTTTATGCTACACTATTTCCTCAGAATCTTTAGTCCATTCACTGTTACACTCTTACAGCTGCCAGAGACCTGTGTTTCAGAGACCTGGGAGGGTTTGTTTTTTATGAATCTCCGATGGTGATACGAACTGATAGGAATATGTTTGTCAAAACACCAGACTGAAACGATAACCGTCTGCATACGGCAGAGGACTTAAAACTGGCCTTGGGGAGAGACCTGGTGGGAGCCCCCCACGAATGATGTGATCGACTGCATGACCCCCCACTCTTAGTGCCGCCTGGACCTGCTCACGTGTATTTATGTGAAAACGACAGACCACTTTTTCTCAAAAAAATCCTGCACAAACCTGCAAATTTCCTAAACCTCCTGCAACATACATGTACCTTTCGGGCTTTGTCCTATTATTTTCTTAACTTTTTTATCTTCACACAAATATATTTTTTTCATCGCTTTTAGAGAGAGAGAGACAGGGGGACATTAGTTGTGCTGCTTCTCACAGGCACCCCGACCGGGATCGAACCTGGAACCTGGTTATGTGCCCTGACCAGGGATCAAAACTCCGACCTTTCTGTCTGCTTGACAATGTTCTAAAAAGCTGAGCCACACGGGCCAGGGCTTCTTCCTTATTTTGAAACACTTTTTAAAAAAGATTTTATTTATTTATCTCTACAGGGGAAGGGAAGGAGAGAGGGAGAGAAATGTCAATGTGTGGTTGCCTCTTGTGCATCCCGTGCTGGGAACTGGCCTGCAACCCAGGCATGTGCCCCGACTGGGATTGAACTGTGGTTGTTTGGTTCGCAGGCCCGCGCTCAATCCGCTGAGCCACACCAGCCAGGGCTGAAACACTTTTCAATAAAGATTTTATGGTCCTGGCTGGTGTGGCTCAGTAGATTGAGCTCGGGCCTTTGAATCAAAGGATCACTGTTCGATTCCCAGTCAGGGCACATGCCTGGGTTGCAGGCCAGTTCCCAGCACGGGATGCACAAGAGGCAACCACACATTGATATTTCTCTCCCTCTCTCTTTCCCTTCCCCTCTAAAGATAAATAAATTTTAAAAATTTAAAAAAATTTAAAAAGGTTTTATGTATTTATTTTTAGAGAGGGAAGGAAGGGACGAAGAGAGGGAAACATCAACGTGTGGGTGCCTCTCTCACGCCCCCTACTGGGGGCCTGGCCCACAACCCCGGCACGTGCCCTGACTGGGTTTGCAACCCATGACCCTTTGGTTCACAGGTGGGTGTTCAGTCCACTGAGCCGCACCAGCCAGGGCCACCCTATTTTTCATATACAGTCATTTCGTTTCATTTTGTTCCTTATTAGTTTTTAGTAGTTTTATAGAAAACTGTTTTACAAATGAACTTTAGCAAGGGGATTTATACACAGTCTGCGTTTTAGAAGGTTTCTCTTCTGCCCTTTCTGTGGACGGTGTTTGGTGAGTTTCCGCGTGTTCACAGTTCAAAGACACGGGAAGAGCCACCGCTTTAAAGCTGAGTCTTCCACTGCTATCCTCAGACATGTCAGAGTCTTACGTAATTTTTGGAACATTTATATTAATAACATATGTTCATAAATCTAATCAAAGGCTTTGTATCACTTACTTGACAATGTCTCCCGTGTAATTCACACACCAAGTGAGCTTAATTACTTCAATGTCTCTCTTTGATGAAGAGAGAATGTAAATATTTTGAGGTGTTTCAGGGGCCTCTGGAATACCTCAAACTTACTCTCTGGTCAATAAGATTTAATTTGGAATCTGATTTCGAGAAATCTGTTAAAATATCAAAAAAGTTTAAACATTTGGTTAAAGAGATTAATCACGGGTCACTGTGGAGTAATACCCAGTGAAACAATATTTCATCATCTGTTTAACCAAAGCGAGAAGAAAAGGTTTCCAAGACAGTCACAGAAGGTTACATAGCTGTCCGCAAAATATTAGCTCTTTGAATATTGAGAAGATTCAGTTCACGTAAAGCAATTACAGACCTGGTGGGAAAGAACACAGCAGATCATTTGAATAAAACATAAAATCTTGGTTTTCCCTTTATAATTTCTTATCAAGAGCATACCAACAGTATGGGAAAATTTTGTTCTGTTAGTAGAGAAATAACACTAAGTGAAACACAAGCTTGCTCTGCAAGAATCCTGTCAGTCAGGCCACCAGGAAGCCCCTGCTCCTGATGTCCCCTCCTGCCAGTCTTCCTTCCAGGGACTGCCCACCCCCGCCCCAGGACAGACTGTTCTATGCCCTGACTGCCCTCGGACCTGAGCACCCGGGGGCAGGGGGCGGGTTGCTCACTGCGGACCCCACGTGGAGGCTGGCTGCGCCTGGCAGCCCTCCAGGCCCCCCGCGGTGTGACGCACTCCCCGGAGGGCGGGCAGTGGGGCTGGCCCGGCCCGGCCCGGCCCAGCGGGTCCCCAGTTTCTGCAGGGGCATTCCTGTGTGAGCGCGGGGAAGGGGGGGGGGCAAGCCCCGCCTCAGCCTGCAGGAGCCTTCGGGGCAGCCGGCCTGCAGGGGTCGTCTGCTCTGGCAGCCGCCCAGGTGGCCCACCTCCCGTGTGTCTCCCTGAACAAACTCTATTCGTTACAGACAGCCTCTTCCCTCGGGCTCCCCGCCCTGCGCCCACAGAGCGGGGCTGCGGTGGGGGGCTGTCACGGGGGCTGCACACACACCCTGCCCCCACTCTGCTCGGGGCTGTCCTGGCTGCCCCACTCTGCTCGGGGCTGTCCTGGCTGCGTTCTGGAGGAGCCCGGGGTCGCCAGTGACCTCGGCCGTCAGCGAGCCCTGCCTCCCGGTTTCAGCGAGTGTCAGAGCAACTTTCTGAAACTGCCCGCTGCCCAGAACCTAGGGCCCTGAGGACTTGGGGGTGGCGTCCGGGTCCCACGCCCTGTCCGGAGGGGCCCACGCTGGGTGTGGCAGTGTTTGGCGAGAGTGCAGCAAAGCCACCAGACACCCTAAGCAGACCAGCTGGCCGGGGCAGGGGGTGGGGGAGGCGGGGGAGTCTGAGCTCAGGGAGAGGGGCTGGGGCCGCCCCGGTGCTGACGCACGGATTCGCTGAGGCCAGGAGGGGGGTGGGTTGTTACTCATTACCAAGGACCCAGGTCAAGGGGCCAGGTGGCGTCCAGCCACTTACATAACCTGTGAGCGTATATACAGGGGCCGGGCCGGTGGGGCTCTCGCCCTCCTGGCAGCGAGCGCGGCTCCCTCTCAGGATGAAGGTGGCTATGGTGAGTCCCCAGGCCCTGCACAGACCAGTCCCATTGGTTGCTCACTGGTGGCCAGCTGTCCCTCGTGGAAAGGGCCAGCAGCCCGATGCCTAGGCTCCCAGTGGGCCCGGGGCTCAGAAAGGAGAGACGTGTGGGGTCTCCGCCCCTCACAGCAACACTGGGGAGCAGGCATCAGGCCGACGTGCCCTCTTCGGAGCAGGACTTTCCGAGGCTGCCGGCCAGGGCAGAGGCTGGACGTGGGTGCAGCTGGGCTCTGGGGCGACCACTGGCCTCAGCGGGTCTCACGCCCCACCCCACGGGTCGGGGGTGAGGGAGAGTGTCCTCACAGAGCTGACATCACAGTGAAATGGATTTAATCCCCACCCACCAGGGTGCAGACCCTTCCCTGGTCTACAGGCCTGAGGTAGACTCGGAGGCGGCCAAGGACAAGGGCACCTTCCGCAATTACACCGTGAGCACCTCGCCCTGCCCCGACCTGCATTACCCGCCCACCCAGCCCACCCCAAGCCCCAGCCCTTCCCAGAGGAGGGACACTCTTCGTGGCAGAGGTCCAGGGCTGGCCCCCCCGGGAAGTCCCACGAGCACCCGCAAGGCCCGCCCTGAGAGGGGAGGCAGTGGGCCCCTGGGTGCGAAGCACGGAGCGCGGGCACCACCTGGCTGACCCTCTGGCCTGCAGAGCGGCCCACTCCTGGACCGAGTCTTCACCACCTACAAGCTCATGCACACGCAGCAGACGGTGGACTTCGTCAGGAGGAAGGTACCCGGCAGACTCCTCAGGCGGCTCCGAGAGTGGGGCTGCCCTGCCTGGGAGGCAGAATGGGCAGGGAGGAATTGGGCCCGGCCGCCCGAGACCCCGCTGACCTCGCCCTTCCTGGCCCAGCACGCCCAGTTCATGAACTTCTCCTACAAGAAGATGACCATCATGGAGGCCGTGGACATGCTGGACGAGCTGGTGGATGAGTCGGACCCAGACGTGGACTTCCCCAACTCCTTCCATGCCTTCCAGACAGCCGAGGGCATCCGGAAGGCCCACCCGGACAAGGGTGTGCCCCCGCCCCACCCCTCCCCGGCCGTGGGGGGGGCGCTGCCCGTGCCCCGCCCAGACCTGTTCCTCCCCTCCCCTGGCCCGGCACCCCCAGCAGCCCGCCCGCCCTGTCTCTCTCCTCCCAGACTGGTTCCACCTCGTCGGGCTCCTGCACGACCTGGGGAAGGTCCTGGCGCTGGCGGGGGAGCCCCAGGTGAGGGCAGGGGCAGCCTCAGCTCTGGGCTTGGGCACCCACCAGGCGGGCCGGCCTGTCGGGCCCACACACAGCCGCCTGTCCCCCCGCAGTGGGCGGTCGTTGGAGACACATTCCCGGTTGGCTGCCGTCCCCAGCCCTCTGTGGTTTTCTGTGACTCCACCTTCCAGGACAACCCCGACCTCCGGGACCCTCGATACAGGTGACCCTGCAGCGCCGCTGGCCCTCCCCTCCCCGGGGGGCTTCTGAGCCCTCACCCTCCATTTCTCCCTGCAGCACGGAACTGGGCATGTACCAGCCACACTGCGGACTTGAGAACGTCCTCATGTCCTGGGGCCATGACGGTGAGGCTGGGCAGAGGGAGCAGCAGGGCCAGTCCGCCCAGGGTGGGGGCTGCCCCTCTGGGCGTCTGGTGGTTACACCCTCTCTCTCGCAGAGTACATGTACCAGGTGATGAAGTTCAACAACTTCTCCCTTCCCAAAGAGGTAGGTGGGGGAGGGGCCGCACCGAGGGCCCAGCCCAGCCTGGCCCACGCTGGGTGTGGCCTCTCTCTGTCCCCAGGCCTTCTACATGATCCGGTTCCACTCCTTCTACCCGTGGCACACCGGGGGTGACTACCAGCAGCTGTGCAATGAGCAGGACCTGGCCATGCTGCCCTGGGTGCGGGAGTTCAAGTACGGCCCAAACCCGAGGAGACTGGGAGGGGTGGGAGGAGGGGACGGGGGCTTCTCCACCGGTCACTGTCCCCTCCTTCCTGCAGCAAGTTTGACCTGTACACCAAGTGTCCCGACCTGCCAGACGTGGACAAGCTTCGGCCCTACTACCAGGGGCTCATTGACAAGTACTGTCCCGGGGTCCTGAGCTGGTGACCAGCCGACCTGGCCTCTCAGGCCCGGCCCAGTGCGCCAGGGTGACAGCAGTCAGGTGCAGTGATACCCCACCCTGGCCTCTCTGGGGGGCTCCAGACACCCACCTGCGCTCTGTGCTCCTCACCCTGGTGGCCTCTCACTTGGTGGCAATAAAGACCTGACTCATGGCCCTGGCCTGGTAGTTCAGTTGGTTATAGCATCGCCCTGATGCACCGAGGTTGTGGGTTCAGCCCTTGGTCAGGGCACATACGAGAATCAACCAAGGAATGCATGAATGGGTGGAACAACAAGTGGATGCTTCCCCTTCCCTCTCTTGCTCTAAATCAATGTTAAAAAAAGACCTCGACACAGCTGCAGCCTGACCTCCGTGAGCCGCAGTGTGGCCCGTCGGGCTGCAGGGTGGTCTTCGGGCAGGGAGGCCAGACCGTGGCCTCTTAGACGTGTGTCCCGCTGCGCCTGCCGCGGTAAAACATCTTTCTCATCCTCCCAGCTCCCACGTCCAAACCTGGGGTCACCCTAGTACCCCCCTTTCTCAAAACAGTCACTCAGTTCAGCCTCCTTAAAAAACAGAACAGAAGAGCTCAGCCAAAGGAGGGCACTCCGGAAAGAGAAAAACGCAACTCCCCGGGCACCGGGTGCCTGCTGTGAACCGGCCCCACGAGTACCCAGCCCCGAGCCCTCCCATGCCCAGCTGCAGCCCCACCTTGGCTCAGCCAATCGCCTCATTTCATGTGGTGTCATCCCCTGGGTGTGCCCCCAAGGCCACAGCTTAGCTGGCTTCCCCTCTACCCCCTAGCAGTTTATCTCTTTGAAACAAGTAGCTCATTTGTGTCAGGGAATTTCCTTCTGTTGAAATTTGCCGGTTGCAGCTGTGGCATCCATCGATATTTCCTCGGTATTTCCTGCTCATTGGTAAATAAACTTAGAGACCCCATCTGATTCAGGTGTGGCTCGTGAGGGGCGAGAGCGCCTCAGAGGTGGCGGCGGGCGAGCTCTCTGAAGGAGGCTCAGCAAGTGCTGTCACCGAAGAAGACCGTCCCCAACCGTTAGGAGGCTGGACAGCGACCTCCAGCCGCGACCCCCCTCCCGGCTCCTCCTGGTGCTCCTCCTCCTCCTGCTGCTGACTGGGCACTGTTCGCGCTGGACAGGCCAGTACATGCTCGCTTGTGTTTCTCTGAGTTTGCCGGTTTGCAACGTCCTACAGTGACGATCGAGTCGTCTGTTTTTGAGTTGTGAACATAGAGATTTCAGCACATTCACGCTTCGGAACAGTGAATTATTATCCTTACTGGTGCTCAGACAGCCCCTCTTCCGGGTCCCGTGACTCGGGAGCACCCGCCTCTGGGGAGGGCTTGCTGCTTGTCTGCCTTCACGAGTACCCGGGCTGCTAGCTTCCTGTGTCCCGCCTAAGTGACCACAAAATTGTTGGCTTGAAACAACAGAAATTTATTCTCTCAAGTTCTGGAAGCCAAGGTGTCAACTCTTGAGACCAACATCTCCATGGCATTCAGGCCCCCCGCCCCAATAATTCAGGATGATCTCAAGACCCTTAACTTAATCTTATTGGCAAGATGTTTTTCCCAAGTAAGTCACACTCCCAAGTTCCCAGGGTTTGATGTGGGTCGGTCTTGGGGGCCATTTATCAGCTCACACAGAGGCTGCCCCAGACCTGGAATCTGTCCGAGCAGCCCTGGCTTCGTTGAGTGGGAAATGATATTTCAAATCCACAGGTGGGGGCTCAAGACTCTGGCACCTCTTGAACATCCACCTCCGCTCTCACCCCCCCCACGGAGGCCACAGGAGGCCGTGTTACCCATTGCCCGCCCCGCTCCCCACTCCGCCCTGCCCAGGCTGCTGCGCGGCCACGCCCTCCAGTCCTGCCGGAAACCCAGCCTGGCCCGCATGCGTCCCCCGGAGCTGCTGTGTGCCTGCGTCAGGAGAGAAAGGGCTCACGTGCTTTTCAGAGACTTTACCAAAGCTCTTCTCCTTTCACGCGCTTCCTTCCAGAAAACTCCTACCTGCTCTGGGCTCCCCCACCCTGTCACTGGGCAGCCTCTCTAGGTGTGGGCGGCTGTCCTTCTCCACCGCCCCCTCCCAGCCTGTGAGATCCCATGGGGCAGGTGCAGGGCAGCAAGAGGACCCTCTGCAGGAGCTGCTCCGTGGCAAGTGTGGGGCGTTGGAGAGGCGGGCAGGAGAGATCTGAGCTTGGACAGGACCGGGCAGTGAGGCCTCTGCCTTCGCAAACTCAGGGAAGAGGCAGGTCTTAGAGACGGCCGGGTGAGGAACAGCAGAGTCCTAGGGTTGGGGGTGGGGGTGCTTGGCAAGCTGTCCCCTGGGTCCAAAGTTGCCATCCTGATGCCACCCCTGGAGAAACTCCCTGTGCAGAGCAGGAGCAGCCACCTTTGCCTCTGCCCCCGGCCCCCAGCACTTTTCTGTGCCCCCGGCAGACCCTAACCGGCCCCCTCCAAGGAGGCCCAGGTTGAGGGGAGGGCGGTGGAGGCTACAGCTCCACCTTCCCGCCCACCCAGGGAACTGTCAGCCCTCGATGGGGGCCTCGGGGCACTGGGACAGCTGCCAACCCACTGCCCCGGCCCCTCGGCCTCCCTGCCAGGGCCCTGCCTCGGCAGCAGCCCTCGGTTTCCACCTGTTTCCACCGCCTGGGGCTCACGCCGTGCAGCACCCTTCTCGTAATATTTCTCTGTAAATGAGCCAGTTTACTCTGAGAAAGTGGGTTGCAAGTAGCAGACTTCGAGAAATCTAGTTCCTTTGCAGGCCCGCTGCGGGCCGCAAGTTGGGAACACAACTGGGACTGGAAACCTGGCGGCCTTGCCCTGCAGGAGCAGCTAATAACAGCTTCTGCCACTCTGGATGGAAGAGGCTGCTGAAGGTGCGAGGATTAATAAACAGAAACCTTATCTTGTGCCTCCCCCTCATTTGCCCTGCCACCCCAGCAGGAAGCAGGAGGCTCTCCTGCCCGGCAACCACTCAACCAATGAGAGACGGTTACCACTCAGCCAATGAGGAGCCACGACACTTCCAGCCCCACATTTCCTCCAATGCCCCCTCTGTTTACAGCAGCCCCTTTCACCGCCCCCCTTTCCTCTGTAAAAGGATGTTCCTCTACTTTGGACTAAAGACATGCCCGTGGTTTTCCTTGAGGTTGGTTGCCTTCTGAAATTGCAATTCTTTGTTTTCCCGGGGAAGAGCCCATTTTGCTCAAGAAATATCTGTCTTTTTGCTTAAGGTCAACAAGGGCCAGGCTGTGCTGACTATCAGCCAGCCCTAGGGAAGTGTGGCTGCTGCTGAAGGTACAGATGGCCCAAGGCCCTGGCTGGCGCGGCTCAGTGAGTGGAGCGCCCGCCGTGAACCAAAGGGTCGCGGGCTGGGTTCGAGGGCAGGGCCCGTGCCCGGGTTGCGGGCCAGGTGCCTTTCCCTCTCTAAAAATAAATCGAATATTTTTTAAAAACATCACTCAGGTGATTGAGTATCCAGCTCAACCTGTCAGTTTTACTCGGAAATACTGATAGACAAACTATAGTCATTCAGTCTTGGTCATTTGCAGGCATTTTCTTTCTTTCTTTTAAAGATTGTATTTATTTTTACAGAGAGGGGGAAAGAGAGGGATGGAAACATCAATGTCTGGTTGCCTCCCGCACGTCCCCTGCTGGGCCTGGCCCACAACTCAGGCTTGCGCCCTGACTGGGACTCGAACTGGTGACCCTGTGGTTTCCCTGCCAGCACTCAAGCCACTGAGCCACACCAGCCACTGCCATTTTTTACAAAAATCATTGACAAAGTGAGCCTCTCACTTCCAGGGAAGCACTGACAGCATTTGTTGGCAATGATAACATTTAGCTTGTGAGCAAACTTTAGAAATTGGGAAAACCTGTGTGTAACATAAGCCCTCATAGTTGGTTTTTGTAATGCAAGTGCCCAACTTAAACTCTGATTGCAGCAGCCTCCGTTTCTTTTTTTAAAATACTTTATTTATTTATCTTTAGAGAGGAAGGGAAGGAGAGAGGGAGAGAAATATCAATGGATGGTTGCCTCTCATGAGTCCCCTGCTGAGAACTGGCCTGCAACGTAGGCATGTGCCCTGACTGGGAATTGAACTGCAATCGAGTCGTTCGCAGGCAGGCCCGCACTCAATCCACTGAGCTACACCAGCCAGGGCAGCAGCCTCCATTTCAAAGAGGCAGGACTTCCAAGAAGCTCCGGCATGAACAGACAGCCACTAGGAGAAAAGCGGGACTGACTCACCGGATGTCAGGTTTTTTGATGAGATAAAGAAAAAAAGCAGGTTTTTTGATGAGATCAATGAACCTTTGATTGTATTAATGAATGCGATTTTTTTTTAAGGCTGTACAATGGGACCGGTCAACATGTGTAAGATCTGCGTAATTTAATGAACTAATATTTTTCAAGTGACCAATAGATGATCCAAAATCATGCAAGATGCACCAATGGATTTGCATGAGACCAGAAACGTCACTGGTAGCCCTGGCTGCTGCTGCGGCTCAGTGGACTGAACGCCTGCCTGAGAACCAAAGTGTCACCTGTTGGATTCCCAGTCAGGGCACATGCCTGGGTTGCAGGCCAGGTCCCCAGTAGGGGGCGCAGGAGAGGCAACCACACATTGATGTTTCTCTCCCTCTCTTTTTTCCTCCCTTCCCCTCTGTCTAAAAATAAACTTAAAACAATCTTTTTAAAAAAGGCTCACTGGTACGGTTTCAAATCCCAAATTGCAATGAGTCCCTAGGAAAGTACTACTTAGAGCCTTGATGTGGTATGAGAATATCTGTGATGATCTACAGCTTCCAAAATACTCTTCCCCTTTTCCAGCAACATATCTGGGTGAGGCCAGATTTTCCTCATATGTTTTGACCAAAAAGACATTGGAACAGACTGACCAGATGCAGATATGAGAAGTCAGGCATTAAATACTGCACTGCAAAAGTCCAGATCTACACCACTCTTCCCACAGTATTTTGGGAAATGCAGTTCATTTTCATTCAAATATTTGTTATTATCGAGGCATGTTATGGATTTATTTTTATGTTTAAATAAAACTGTGGCAATTTTCTTGGCCCTGCATAGTTTTCAGGACTTTGACGGGATCCTGGGCCAGATGACTGAGTCCCCGGGTGCCAGTCAGCTTCTTCCTGCAGGACCCTGACCTCCGTCCAGCGGCTCCACAAGGGCAGAGGAGGAGGTCCCGTGGGCATTGCCACCCAGGCCAGGGGTCCCCCAGCATGGCCAGCCCAGAACCCACAATGTGCACCCCTCCCACGGAGAGCAGTCGGCCAGCATGGTGGGTAGGAATTTGACATTAACACCCCTTTGGGTGTGCATTTGGACCTGCTGACCCTGTCCCCTGTGCTTCCTCCGGCATCCTTGTCCATTGACGCAAGGGATGCCTGTCGGCCAGACAGCCTGCGCAAAGCTGCCACTGCCCAATGTCCTTCTTTCCAGCGAACGACCTATGAGCCCCAAGTCAACGGCCTGATGCATGGTGGCTGGCCAGCTTGGCGGCAGCATGCTTGTGTGTCAGGATGCTGCAGATACGGTGCTGAGCCCTCACCGACACGGTGACTCGGGTGAGGCTGCGTCGTGGAATGTGGTTCCCAGGGAAGCAGGGCTTCCTCCGGGACTCTCAGCAGTGCGCGGAGCCGGAGGCGGCCAGCCACGTGGCTGTTCTCAGAGCCTCTGCTGGTGACAGAGTAGGCGGGGTGGCTGGGGAGGCATGCCCAGTGCTGGCTTCCTCCGGGAGGGGCAGCAGGTCCTCGGCTGGGGGGGGGGTGGGCACGGGAAAGGCTCTGGGAGACCTCCAGACGCCGCAAGGACCGCCAAGTCCAGTGGCCAGAGCCGGTGGAAGCCAGCGGCACCTGTGCACACAGGACCCGGCTCAGCCGCCTCCGACCCCCCGCGGCGCCCAGCCCGTGTCTGTTGCAGAAACAAGCGTGGCCTCTTATTTTCCCCTCCTATTTTTCAGACACTAATCAATTTTCGGTTTCTTTCAACTTCACAGTTCAACGTGTGAAATACAAAATTTTGAGACGGTTTGTGCTGAGTTCAAAGGGGTGGGCCTTCAGCCAGACCTGGAGGTGACATGGGCGTCTCCCCACCTCCAGGTGAGTGAGGGCTTTTGTGTGGGGTGTGGAATGGCCATCTCATGTTAGTGAATTTTGGGGCGGCGGAGGGTAAGAGAGAATAAATCAGAAAGATGGATTCATCAGGGTCCCGGACACCCCAAGGGGTGGGTGTCACGGGAGATCCTTCAGTATCTAAACTCCTGCGGATGGGGATCCATCTTCTCATGAGTCCGGGTGGGCTACAGGGCTGCACCTCCTTCTACTTTTCCTCTTGGAAGATGAAAAGGGGGGAAACTTGGTGCCACCCCAGCAGCTCCCGGGGCCTGTGTTCTAGCCTGGCCACCGCATTGGCCACTGAATTTGAACCGGGGAGCTGGCTGGACACACTGCTGTGTCCAGACACAATGGGACCTCACCAGACCCTGCTGTGCCAAGGTTTTGCTCCTGGTCAGTCTTAGTTTATTCATGGCACAGGGACAGGCAAGAGAACTGTTGGCTCACTACATTAATATGTTTATGCATTTACGTTTTTTCAAGGCTTGAAAAGATTGTGTTTGGTCAGATAACTGGACATTTAAAATATAAGTTCAAATGAAATTTGTAAAGCAGTAAATATATTTGTAAAATATATTTATTTTAGGCATTTAAATTTTATTTTATTTTAAAGATTTGATTTCTTTTTAGACAGAAGGGAAGGAAGAGGAAGAGAAACATCAATGTGTTTGTCCCTCATGCGCCCCCTGCTGGGGACCTGGCCCACAACCCAAGCATGTGCCCTGACTGGGAATTGAACCTGTGACTCCTTGGTTTGCAGGCTGGTGCTCAACCCACTGAGCCTCACCAGCCAGGGCTGATGCAGGATTGATATCGAGAATATATAAAAAACTACAACTCAACAAAAAAACAAAGACTCGATTAAAAATGGGCAGAGGACTCGAATAGACATTTCTTCAAAGATACACCAGTGGCCAGCAAGCACACGAGAAGATGCTCAACACCTTTAGTCATCGGGCAAAAGCAAGTCAAAACCACCACGAGATAGTTTCATGCCCGGTAGGACGGCTGTAACGAAAGAGGGAAGATCGGTGCAGGGCGGCTGTGCGGAAAGTGGAGACACTGCCCAAGCAAACGTACAGGGGCCCGTGTGCAGGACTGTTTGGTGGGTCCTCAAAGGTGAACCCAGAGTTGCCTCGGGGTCCCGTCATCCCACCTTTAGGTGCCCACCCACCATGCACACCCACGTCCACAGCAAAGGTTTCTGTAACAGCCGGGAACACCCCAGGTGCCCCTGGTGCATAAATGGGTAAGCCACGTGGGGTGCACACACGCACTGCAATGTCAGCAGCCACGGAAAGGCATGAAGTTCCAATACGTGGGTTTACGTGAGTGTGCCTGAAAAACACTGAGCTCTGTGAAAGAAGCCAGATGTGAGCACTAACTCTGTAACCGTATCCACATAGTGTCCTGAATAGGCACCTCTACAGAAACAGAAGTCACGGTAGGGGTTGCCGAGCGTGTGGTGTGGGCAGGGTTGCGAGATGCCAGCTAAGGTGACGGGTTTCTTCTGGAGGTGACGAAAAGGTTTTAAACTTGACCGCAGTGACAGATGCACCACTCTGAGAATGGATAAAAGCTGCTGAACTGTGCACTTTAAGTGGGTGAGTTACATGCCATGTGAATTACATCTCAGGAGAGTTGTTACATTGCAAAAGAGAAACTCAACTAACTTAAAAAGCCTCAGAAAAACCAAAAACTTTGAATTTTGGGTATATTGTTGTCCTAAACCGAAAGTCAACTTACAGCTCACTCCAGGTGTCAGAGCACTTCGAAGCCACTTGCAAGCTCAGGTCACAGGTTCACTGGAGTCACGAGTGGCTGTGGGCACAGGATGGACATGTAGCTCTGTCCGCCCAGGTTGGTCAGAGGGGGTCAGTGACATGGCAAGGAGCCGGGCCTGACAGCGAGCTGCCCAGGGCTCTGCGGGCAGGCGTGGAGGGCAGAGGGAAGGCTGGGCTAAGTGCCCACAGAGGTCAGCGGCCTGACTGACCCCAAGAGAAAGCCTGGACAGCGCCCTCTTCCGCCCGATCCAGGCCCCAGCACCCCTCCCTCCCCGGCTCCTCGGGTAGCCTTTCGGCCTCTCAGGCCTTCCCTTACTGAGTGGTGCCCAGTGCTCCCCTGACCTGTCCCTCAAGCTGCTCTCCTTCACTCCCCGCCCAGTGCTCTGGGTTTTCCGTTCTGCCCCGAGATGAGGAAGCTGAAGCAGGAAAGATGGCGGGGGCCGAGTTCTGCTGAGTTCTCTGGCCCTCGATGGTCCCAGGTCCCACATTCTGGGACTGGCCTGGATGCCTTCATGTGCGGACTGGACAAGCTGCCAGACCGAGGCTCAGGGGCTCGGGCAGGGCCAGGGCTGGCCCTTGTGCCCACTTCACAGAGGGGAACACTGAGGGCAGGAGAGAAGAGGCACCCAAGAAGCCAGGTCAGTGACAGGTGGACAACACCTGGGCTGTGTCCACTGCCAGAGACACCGTCCTCAGGCTCCCCAGCGAGAAGAAACGCCAGGTACGCGTCAGGCACAAAGAAGCCTTTATTGGCTCATGAGCTGAGTGACAGGATGGGCTGGTGTGGAGATGACTGCCAAGGCTGTCTCTTCTTTCTTGAGCAGGTGCCGGAGTCACGGCATCAGATTCGGGCCCCTCCAGACCTGCACTGGACACCCACAGTCCTGATGACAACGTCCTGGGAAGGGCCTTGAGCTGGTCACACAGCCGCCTCTTATGCCACTGTCCAGGCCAGAAGGTGCTCCGGGGAGGGACGTGGTTGACACAGGGGACAAGTGGGCCCTGGAAGCAGCAGGGCGGACAGAGCCTGCTCCTGAGGGCAGCACCCCAGCCTGCACCTGCCTGGACAGCAGCTGGCTCGGGCTCGGTGGCCGGGCTGCGTGCTGCTCCCGAAGGCTGGAGGTGTGCTAGGGACCCTCTCTGGACACGGGGCCGACAGAATGCGGCTACTTTTTCCGCCGAGTGGCCTGGGAGCTGCTGTTGCAGTTGCTGGGGGCTGGAGTGGCCTGCTCAGTGGCAGCCCCCCGGTCCTTCTTGGGGGCTGGCCTGTGCTTCTCTTCCCTGGGGGGAGGGGAGGCCCGGGAGGGATGGGGCCGCAGGAGGGCCTGCATGACCCTGACGGCCCCCACGGTGAGGATGAGTCCCCAGAGCAGAGTAGGGGCCTCCAGGGGGGACAGTTGTTTCCGTGTCCAGAGGAGGGCCCGGGTGAGGGAGTGGCTGGAGCTGCGGGCCCGAGGGGGGCTCTTGTCCTGTGGGGCAGGATTGAGGAGAGTCAGTGGGGTCGCGCTGTGGGTGGAGGTCAACCCTGTCACCTCTCCCAGCCTGGCTAGCGCCTTCGTACCTGGAGGCCAAACTGCCTGAGCAGCACGTCCAGTGTTGGGTCCCCCAGGGACACAGGTGGGAAGAATTCCTCCACCCACTGGCGTCGCCACCACCGGCTGCAATAGGACACCGTGGTTTAGGAGTTGCCAAGTGAGGTCCCAGTCCCCAGCCCCAGCCGGGGCACCCCAGCCTTACCCCTGCTCCCCAGGCTGTGAGAACCAGTACTTGTAACGCTGGGCCCGCACGTAGGTGGGCGGCTGCTTGTGGAAAGGGTACCTGGCCACGTGGTGCTGGATGAGGCGGATCACTGTGGGGGAGGGGGCTCAGCTGGTGGCTCCTTAGTCCCACCCACAGCCCCCAACCCCAAAGCCCTGGCCCCTCTGCAGGCCTCACCTGGCTCCTTGCCCTGCAACAGGCAGAGCACCAGGCTGGTGAACCACGGGCTGTGTGTGTGTGGGCCCAGGGCAGCGAACCACATCTGCCAATCAAGGCGTGGCTGGTGGGGCACCACGACTGGGGGCGGCCAGCTCACGTTCCCAGGCTTGTACATGAACTCGATCTCCTGTATCGGAGCCGATCTGGGTTCATAAGGGCAGCTGGACCCGGGTTCCCCCCTTCCTCCCCCTCCCCCCACTCCAGTGGGTTCCCCCCCGAGGAGCCCACCAGGTGCCCCAAGCAGGGCCCCTGGAGTGCTGACCGTCCAGTGGTGCCCATCGTAGCTGCCCTCCAGCACCACCTCAGGCCGCCCACCCAGACCGGTCATCCGTCGGAAGAGGCCGTAGGAGTTGGCCAGCTGCAGGTGCTCCACGGCACCAAACAGGCGGTGGGCCCCTGTCCAGAGGCGCCCGTGGGTGGAGGGTTCTATGTAGGAGTATGGCACCTGGGGGCAAGGGGGCGGAGGCTCAGTGTATTTTTCCAGCCCCTTCTTCCCAACCCCCTCTCCCAGTCCTCTGTGAAGTGCTACCCACCAGGCTGACCAGGAACATGGCCACAGTAGCAGAGCCAAAGATGGACAGCTGGACTGCAGCCCAGAGCTTTTGCAGCCACCCTCGCACCTGGGTCCACCTGAGGGGCGGGGAGCCAAGTGCGGTCAGCCCTGCTCTGCACACCAGCACAGCACCCCCACCCCAGCCCTGCATGTACCTCCAGAGGGCAGTCAGCAGTTCCCAGGTTAGGGAGGCACCGCCCAGCCACATGGTGGGCAGGGTCACCATCTTCAGCCACTGGGAGAACTGGTGGAAGGTGAAGACTGTGCAAGGAAGGGGCATGAGGAGGGGTGGTCCAGTCCAGCCCCTGCACCCTGGCACCCGGCTGGCACTCACTGGTTCTGGAATGGATGATGTGATGCTCCCAGTCGACCTCCAGGCCAAAGTAGTGCACGGTGCCATAGGCCAGCAGCCCACAGACGGTCAATTCCAGCAGCAGAGCCAGCAGGGCCAGCAGGGCCTTGGCCCAGGCTGCAGGGCAAGGTAGTCTTGGTCAGCTGGGAATAGGGCTGGAGGGGGAAAGCCAGGGGGCTGCAGAGCTAGAGAAGAGGCGAGTGGGGGCTGCTGGGGGAAGGAGACAGACACCCTGCTGGCCGTTCGGGTGAGGATGGATGGCTGGCTGTCCAGACAGGAGACACTCACAGGCAGGCGTCTTTTTGCGGTGACTGTTGCCAGACCCGGCAGCCAGGTGCTGGTCGTCCAGAAGGGCAGTGGTGAGCACCAGGGTGAGCAGGTTGAAGAAATTATAGTTGCCGGTGACAATGATCAGGACTTGCAGCAGAACCTGGGCGAGCATCTGCGCTCAGAGCTCAGGCCCGCACCCCGACCTGGCCCTTCAGGTCCTGGCCACCCCCCCACCCCCCGCCCAGATCTTTCTTACAGGCACCCGCCCCTTCTTCAGCATCTCTAGGCCTCTATCCTATCTCCACTCCTCTACCTTCTGCTCGTACTTCCATGGCTCCTCCACGCCGCCCTGAGAAAAGCCAAGCTCAGCACCCCTCGAGCCCCTGCTGACTGGAGTCTGACGTGCCCCCCAGGGCCGCGCCCCGCCCCAGAGGCACACCTTCACACCTTAAGCTAACTAGACCGCTGCCTGCAAGGCCCTCTGACCGCTAGCAGCAGCTGACCTGTTCCCAACGGGACCACTGGGCAGTGTGGAGGAAGGCCACGTCCTGCCTGTCTCCTGATGGCTGATGCCCCACTCACCTGAGAGTAGAAGGCAGCCAGGCGCAGGCGGCGAGCAGGGGCGAAGAACAGAGGGGGCACGGCGATCTCGATGAGGAAGGTGGCCACCACGCTGAGCTTGTGCAGCCAGACGGGCAGGTGGTGGGCAAACCAGGCGGCAGGCGTGGGCAGGCACTGCGTCTCGTAGTGGTAGGTGAGGGCTGTAGGTGACGATGGGTGGTCAGGGCTGGGCAGAGCCCCCAGGATTGCCCCGTGGGCAGGCTGGGACCCTCACCAGTGAGCCCCCACCAGGCGGGGCAACGGCTGGTCAGCTTGACCACACCCGAGGCGAACATGAGGCGAAACAGCAGCCAGCGCACGAGCCAGAAGGGGAGGGCTTCATGGGGCAAGGCCCCTGCCAGCCCACCCTGGGGGGGCTGCTTATGGTGGGGGGGTTGCCACAGGGGGGCCACCAGCACAGCCAGGAAGCCAGTCTCCAGCAGCAGGGAATCCCTAAGGGGAGAAGGAAGAGCACAAAGGGCCCCCTCCCCATCAAGGCTGCTCCCCCAGAGGGTCCTCCCAGGAAAGGCAAACACATCCTGCCCCACCCCCAGCCTCCTGAAGCCCCACCCCCCAAAGTCACTCACCACTGGAAATAAAGGAACACCTGGCCCACCTGCAGAGAGAGGGGTTGTCAGGGGGCAGGGGATGTGTGTCTGGGGAGGTAGGCCAGGCAGAGATGGGTGGGGTAGAGGGTGGACAGGGCTGAAGTGAGCTGGTGACAAGGTTTGCAGTGGTGCTGGTGGGACAGCAGGCAGCCCCCACTTGCCTGGCAGGCAGACAGGTAGGCAGCCCAGAGCAGCAGGTAGACGAGGAGGTGGCGAAGCTGGGGCAGCAGCAGGGCGCCCATGGCCAGCAGGGTGCCCAGCAGGCTCAGCAGCTCCAGGCCCTGTGCTGTGTCCAGCCCGAGTCTAGGCGCCTCCCACAGCAGCGTTGGGGTCTCCCACAGCTGCTGCCAGGGCCCCTTGCCCTGAGGCCGCAGTGTCCTCCGCGCAGGCAGGATGCCCTCGGTGCCATACAGGCCTGTGGAAGGGCACATTAGGGCCAGGTCCTGGACCCTGCCCTGGGAGACCCGACTCCCCCCACCAGTCCTGGCCTGCACATCTGCCTCCTCTGGGCAAGAACTGCAGCCCTTCCCTCCCAACCTAGGTCAGGACCGGGAGACTCTAACCCCAACAGGTCAGCACCTGAGGACCGCCCCTGCCCCCAGGTCAGCCTCGCCCCACCCCGGACTCCTCAGGCCAGGATCTCCCGCTTGGCACAGTCCAGTCTGCTACCTGCCCCACCAGAGATGGGCCCACGTGCCTCTGACTCTGTCCCTCGCCAGGTCAGAGCTCGAACTCTGTGAGAAACGGACCATTGCAAGTCCTCCTACCCCCCAAACCCTGCAGCCCCCGCTCCACGCGTCAAGGCCCGGACCTCGCTGCCGCCCCAGGACGGCGGAGTGCCAGCGGGGAGATCAGAGGGTACGGGCGCGGGTTGCGGGTCCGCGCTCGGCGCCCTCACCAGGGATCTGTGTGTAGAGGGAAGCGAAGGCGAACATGAAAACGGCGGCCACACCCTGGAGGAAGAGCTGCCGCGGGAGCCGGGAGCCCGCCATGTCCGCTACGCGGCCCGCTGGACTAGCGCCGGCTTGCCCGCCCGACCACGCCCCGCCCGCGCAACGGCAGGCCCCGCCTACAGGGCCCGCCTCCAGCCCTAGCCCCGCCCCGCCCGCCCCGCCTCTGGTGCGCAGGCCGCGCAGCGTCCAAGTTCCCCTTAGTCTCGGACGTCACAGGTCTGCGCGCGGCGCTGCGCGCTGCGTACTTTCCTGGGCGGGAACAGCAAAATGGCGCCAGAACTAGTGGCGGGCTGAGGACACTGGCCCCCTTCGGAGCCGGCTCCGCGGTCCCCGGGCCGCCCCGGCCTCTCCCGGACATGGAGGATGTGGAGGCGCGCTTCGCCCACCTCCTGCAGCCCATCCGCGACCTCACCAAGAACTGGGAGGTGGACGTGGCCGCCCAGCTGGGCGAGTATCTGGAGGAGGTGAGGGCGGCCCGGGGCAGTGGCGCGGGGCTGGCGGGCGGGGCGTCGGGCCTGGGCTGCTGGGCGTCCCACCGCCTTCGGGGCTGTACATCCGGAGCTCTGGCCGCGCTCGTCCTGAGTCTCCCAGCGCCGTCACTGCCTCCCTTGTTCGAGTAGCCTGGAGCTGTCATTGCAGGTCGCTCGCCACCCTTAGCGAACCATGAAATCGAGTTAGCAGGTGATGACCACCGTTTTCTTTAATGTAACAGAGTAGAACTTATGTGCATATTGGGGTGTTTGAGAGAGCTAGGTGACGATGTAGGGGCTTCTTTTGCTAAAATTTAACTACAACTGGCATGCAATATATATTAGTGTAAGGTGCGCAACATAGTGAGGAGCTGTCTGCTCTATTTCTGCGCTGACTCTTAAGCTTGGGTCTGCTCTCGTTTTGATCAATAATGACCTCCATCCTATCAAATCCGGGGGACACTACAAGTGTCCTCTGATTCAGCTCAGCAGCATTTGTTGGGTTGACCACTCCCTCCTCTTTCGTTGATTGAATTTAGGGAGGGAGCGAGAAAGAGACACGAGTTTGTTCCACTTATTCCTGCGTTCATTGGTTGATTCCGGTATGTGCCCTGACCCAGGGGCAAACTCGCGGCCTTGGCTTATGGGAATGACACTGTAACCCACGGAGCGATGTGGCCAAGGCCCACCACTCCCTCCTCTTCAAAACAGGTTTTGGGTTCTGATTTTCATCTGATTTCATTGCCTACTTTTTCTTCCCTGTGCAACTTTGCAGTGTCCAGCTCCTTGGGTGGGTCCTGGGCCACCTCCTTACTTGTGTCCCCTCAGTGATCTCATCTATTTCTGTGATTGCAAACGTCACCTGTATGAGGCCAGCTCCCAGGCTTATGTCTCCATCCTGCACGTTTCCTCTGACTCTATTTTGCATCGCCAGCTGCTTACTTGACATTCTACTTAGATGTCACAGGCATCCCAGATTTCACGTGTTTAACGTGCAGCTCTTTATTGTCCTGCGGAAATCCCCGTCTTCCTGATCTTGGTAAATGGCACCACCATTCAACCAAAGGTGAACACTCAGAGCTGTTCTAGTGAAACTCCACATGCCACAGCCAGTCCACCCGTGAATTCACTCAAATCCATGTGTTCTCCCTTGCCTATGGTCCAGGCCACCATCTGACTCAGATTCATGTGACACCTTCTTCCTCCTGGGCTCCCTGCCACTGTGTTTGGCCACATCCAGTTCGTGCTCCATCAGGCAGCAAGCTGCAGCACGGCCCTGCCTAGAACCCCTCCAAGGCTTTCTGTGACTCTCAGAATGAAATCCAAGCTTTGTGCTTTGAATTCGGTCCTGCTTCCTGTTTCAGCCTTCACTAGGGCTCTTCACCTGTTATTTTGAGCCAGGCAGCCTACAATACTCAGACTCGTTCTTGGCTGTGTAGAGTGTATTTTCTGTTCCTACAAGGGTGTAATCCTCACCCAGTTTTTTCACACATCATTACTGTGTATCCTTTATGTCTCTGTTTCAGTGTGAGCTGACTATTCCATCTAAAGCAGTTTTCCCTGTCATAGCGTGTTACATACTTTGGAATGTTTATTACAAGCTGCTAAGTTATTTAGGGTCTTTTCATTCTAGAATGTAACTTCAAGGCCAGGACCATATTTATGCTCTCTTCCTTTTGCTAAACACAATGTCCGGCACTGAGTAGCCGCAGAACAAATGTTTGTTAGATGAACACCTGACGTGACGTTGGACCTCTGGCTCCACACACTGTGCTGAGACAATGCTGAGGACTGTACTGGGCTGGCTGCTGTGGGCCCAGGTCCCAAGCAGGGTACTTGGGGGCCCGGTGGATCTACTTCCCGCTTCCTGTGTCTGCTCTGCCAAACCTTCTCTGCCCACCCTGCCCTCAAAATTTAGGTTTTGTCTGTCTTCTCCTTTCATCTTCCACACAGCTGCCAGAATGTTCTATTTCAAGAAAACAGATATTGCTCTGTTGCTAAACTCTTCCATCCGTTGATGTACTCATTCTTGATTGTCTCCTGTTTGCTAAAAACCTGTTGAACCTTTGGAGAACAGTGGCAAACAGACAGCAGTCCTGGCTTCACTCTCGTGGGAGATGGATTGATCCCAAGGCAGCGAACCCTGGAGCTGTAATAGTGCGTGTTTTGTATGCCCTGTGCATGTAAACTCACGTGGTCCTCACAGAAGGCACAGGTATTAGTTCTGCGGAGAGGGTGAGTGACACGCACGAAGTCCTAGCTAGTGGGCGGCAGAGGGGAGCCCACCCCTTACCACTGTGTGTGTGTTTGCACAACCACAGACTGACGAGGGGTTTGGAAGCAGGTTGGGGGCCTCCCTGAGGAGTTTGACTGGGGGCCCTCACTCTGGTTGGGGTGAAAGAAGCTGCCTAGTCACAGTGAGCTGAAGAATGACCCGGGCTATGAGAGAATGTGTTCAGGCTTCTGAGGTGGGACAGTGCCAGTTCTGCGGAGGGCCAGGAAGGGGGCCGGATGGCTGCTGTACAGCTTGCAGGGGACGGCGGGCCGCGGAGAGGGAGGCTGCTCAGCTGGAAGGCTCTGCTTAGGATTTTGGGTTTTCTCCTAAGAGTGGCAAAAAGCCATTAGGGTTGAGTACTGTGATGTAGTCTCGCTCATGTCTGAAGACAAGTGCTGGCTGTTGTGTGAAGAGTAGACTGGAGGGAAGTGAGGGGGTGGAGGGATGGTGGTCTCTGTGGACAGGAGCAGACAGGTGGGGGGGGCAGGGAGCTGGGCAAGGCCGAACGGGGTTGGGGGGAGCTAAGTCCCCAACTTCTGGGCCGTGGTGTGGGTAGGGGACCTCTAGGGTTCAGGGGAACCTGATTTGCTGTGCATTTTGGGTAGGCCATCCCAATGGTTCTTGAAGAAGGCGGTTGGATGTACAGGTCTGGGCATCGATGGCAGGTCCAGCCTGGGGCACGTGTTTGGGTGTCATTAGAAGGAGAACAGAGTGTGAGGTCCTGGGAGTAGGGGACCAGCCGAGACGAGAGTGTCACTGAAGAGAAGGGCCACCACCCCTGCCGCCCAGGGGCTGGGGGGCCTGGCTGCCCCCTCTGCCTGTTCCCTTCTCTCAGGCGTATGTCCGTTTGCTCGGACTCTCTGGCTCTCCCGCCCCCCCCCCTCCCTCCCTGGCCCTCTAGAGGGAGGGAGGGGTCACCCCCTGGTGGAGTCCACCCAGACCGCCCCTTCTTGGTGTCACCCTGGGGCCTAACAGCTTCCCCAGCGCGCCCTACTCTTTGCACATGTTTGCAGGATACTCATTTTCCTAAACAGCTGAGTCCTGGCGGCGAACTGCCTTTGTACGGTGGTTGTTCTTCCTGAAAAGCCAGTCCCTTCATCTAGGGAAGTGGACCACAAAGGACACTAGTGTGTCTTTAGGCTTAGCTCTGACACCATCGCTTGTTCATCAAACATTCATTGGGCACCAGCATCAGGCGCCGAGCTACAGGCTGGAATTACCCTGAGTGTGCTCAGGCGGGGCCAGACCCGCCCGCAGGATGGCAGGGAGCCGAGTGAGACGGCAAGGCTGCAGAAGTGCCACCTCGCCCCGCCGGGGGTAGGGTTCCGGGCAGAGAGTTTGACAAACAGGTGAGGGCTTCCAGGCACTGCTGGCTGAGCGCCAGGCTGCAGGGAAGGTCCTGAGGGAAGGGTGGAGATCACACGTCTGGGATGCGTGGGCATCTCAGAGACACCTGGACTGCAGCTACAGACTCGCCCTGCTGCTTTGGGAAGGGCGCTGGTCTCCACGGCTTTGGGATCTGTTGGCCTTGGGTCAGGGGACACTGACACTGAAGAGGTGATAGGAGCTGGGGTTCAGGGGTCACAGGAAGGGGAAGGACTCACCCAGGAGTGTTTCCTGGGTTTTCCGCTCAAAGCATGGAGACCCCCGCATTTTGTCTCTGTCTTCCCTGCCCCTAGGCCCACCCCCCCTTGGGGTGCGGGGCCTTCCTGCCAGTCACTCCGAGTCTGAATGCACCAAGCGCCCTCAGCAGGGACCGGTGTGCACTGTGGGTCGTTTGTGGTTGGCACACTTAGGGTCCCCCTCTAACAAATACCAGGCTCAGAGGTGGGGAGTCCACAGGGAGTGGACAGCACAAGGACCCCCCCATAACAACGGGCAAGTGGCAAGCCCAGGGCAGAACCAGAGCTGCCCGGCCGAGGGCTGCTTGTGGTGACTGGAGGTGGCACTGGCCTGCGGTGCTGGGAGAAGGTGGCTGGTGGGTGGGCAGAGCCGGGGAGACGCGCACACTCTCAGCTTCCTGCTGAGCTGGCCGTGTCTCGCAGCTGGACCAGATCTGCATTTCCTTTGACGAGGGCAAAACCACAATGAACTTCGTGGAGGCCGCGCTGCTGATCCAGGGCTCTGCCTGTGTCTACAGTAAGAAGGTGGGTGTCCCCGACCCTGGTCTGGGAGTTTCAGTGTCAAGCAGGACCGAGGTCCTCTGTGGTACTGGAGCAAGTGGCAGGCTCACCCTGTCTCCGCCCTGTCAACCCCTCCTGTCTCCTTCCTCCATTCCTTGTCACCTTTTAATGCTGAACAAAAAGCTTGTACTTAAAATTGCAGGGCCTGCTTCTATATATCCGTCAACGTGCAGGAGAGCCCCACACTCTGCAAAGATTTATCCAGCACACAGTGCCGGGTCCCCAGCCTGAGAGCCTGTTGTAGAGCAAGAGGAAAAGCAGGAAGGAGGGGGCACGGAGGGGAAACCAGTGATGGGGGGGGCACCCTCCAGAGTAGAAGTCGGAGAGAGGCAGCAGACAGTGTCCCGGCAGGGAGTTAGAGCAGGGGACAGTTTCCGGGACCAAAAAGGTTTAGCTCAGTGAATTGGACATACCTGCTAACTATTTCCAAGTGACAGCGGAGGTCTGCAGTTAGGGGGTCCCCGGGGGTTAGGGAGAGAAGAAGGCCAGACCACTGGCGCAGGGGAACCCGGAGCATGAGGAGGTGCTCCGAGTCAGCGTGGACTCCTCAGACCGCGACTCGGAGAGGGGAGGGAAGGGCCGGGACAGTAACTGAAGCCGTGGCTCTGAACCCAGGCTGCAGTCCAAACGGTTCCCAGTGGCCGGTCCTTACTGGACTGATGAAATCAGAAAGGGTGGGGGATGGTGTTGGCACCCGGATGTCTTTTTTTAACTAAGAGAAAGTTCATTCAGAAAGTCACAGAGGTAGAAGTGAACTGTAGAACAAACGAGCTCAGGAAACCAATTACAGACACAAAAGGAGGGCCTTGGAGCTCGGGAGAGAGGAGGTAAAGGGGACGTGTGGGGGCAGGGGGGAGGCACCAGTGTGCGCCCAAGAGGGAGCACAGGCCTCAGGATTTCTTAAAACATCCCCAGGGGGAGGAGGATTGAAAACCACACCATGGAGGGGCAGCTAGGGAAGTGGGGGCTGGAGGGAGATGTGAATCCTGACCCAGAGAAATTGGGCACAGGGATTTTGGGGAGTTGGGTGCCCGTCCACAGCTGACAGAGAAGAGACAGTGATGGGATTGCAGCCGAGCAGGCACGGGACGTGGTGCATGCGTCTCTGGGCACCTCGGGCTGTTCAGACAGTGTCAGATTTTGTTGATCTTTGTCCTAGATAATCCCATTAAATCGAATTCCTGTGTCCTGTGTTTGTCCTAAGACGGAATGTCTGCAACTGACTTTGAAAGCACAAACCCCAGGGGAACTGCCAGACAGGTGGACGGGCAGATGCGTGATGAGGCAGGCACGCAGGCAGGACGCTCTCCGGAGTGAAGGGGTGGGGGCTGCAGGCCCGCTGGGCTCTCAGGGTGCTGGCGTGACCTGGGTCCCTGCTGCCAGATGGGGGGCTGGCTGCCCCTGGCTGCTGAGCCCTGAAACTGTGACTAGTGTGGCTAAGGAATTTTGAGCTTTAGTAGATTTTTTTAAGATTTATTTTTAGAGAGAGGCTAAGCAGGGAGGAAGGAGAGAGAAGCAAGCATCAGTGTGTGGTTGCCTCTCACACGCTCCCTACTGGGGACCTGGCTGGCAACCCAGGAATGTGCCCTGACTGGGAATCAAACCATGACCCTTTGATTCACAGGCCAGCGCTCAGTCCACTGAGCCACACCAGCAAGGGCGAGTTTTATTAACTTTTAAATAATTTAAATTGCTATAGTCTCATGTGGCTAGTGCCTGCTGTGTTGGATAGTACAGCACTAGGTTCTAGAACCTGGGTGCCGGTCCTGGGCCCTGCACTGTATTCCTGAATCTGAGCTTATTCTCTCTCTCATGCATTAGAGCTGGGGACAGGAGGAATGGTGGCCTAGGCAGTCTGCTTTGGCTCCCCGAGAACTAGAAGTCCCAGCTAAAGGAGTGAGCTAGGTGTGGCTGCTGTCAGCTCACCGGGAAGTCAGACAAAGGGGGCCTTGGAGATGGTTGGGCGGTTCCGGGGCTGAGCCAGGCGAGCTCCGCTGCCCGTTATTTCCCAGCTTGCATGTGTCCTGGGGATTCTAACAGTTTAGGAGGCGCAGGCCAGTGGGGGGAGAGGAGGAGGGAGAGTGTGCCCTGAGTTGATTCTCATACGAACTCAGAGCAGCAGTGGCGCTGGGCTCAGGCAGCCTGAGATGAAGCACAGTCCCAACAGATCTCTCGCTCACCCCGGTGCCTGGTGCCTGGTGTGTGAGAGAAAGGGCGGGCTGAGCAGAGGGGGCTGCATGTGCTCTCGGTGCTGTGGCCCAGTGGCAGCACATGCGCACACCCTGCTGGTGGGGCCCCCAGGGGCCAGAGGCTCCTGGAGGTGGGGTGAGGCCAGGGAGGGGAAGGAGCCAGCGAGGGGTGCCGGGTGGGCTGCACACCACGTGTGGTGGGCGCGTGGCCTCCAGAGGGCCCCCTGCTGCTGTGTGGGGCGGAGGAGGGGGCTCAGCTCTGGGAGTGAATTCTGTTCAAGCAGAGAAGCACTTCGGTGGCCACAGTAGCAGGACTTGTGCTGGAGGTTTCGGAGAGGGCAGCGGGCTTCTCTGCTCAGAAGTTCGGGTTGGAAAGTCCCAGGGAGGACCCTGGGGCATCAAAGGAAGGTAGGCTCCTTCCTTCGTCCTCACCTCCTGCTTCTGGCCTCCAGGTTGAGTACCTTTACTCGCTGGTCTACCAGGCCCTCGACTTCATCTCTGGCAAGAGGTGAGTCCTGGAGGAGGAGCCTGGAGGAGGAGCCTGTGCGTCCCCCCCCACGTGGCCTCCAGCCTCCACACACCCATTTAATTAATTTTCCCAGGCGGGCCAGGCAGCTGTTGGTGCGGGAAGATGGGGCCGGCAGGGATACCAGCTCCAGGGCCACCCAACTGGTGGAGGACGAGGTGAGGTTTTTCTGGGCACAGGGCTGCTGCTTTCTGTGTGCTGGTGGTGCCACTGCTGAGCCCACTGTGTCCCCCCAGTTCCTGTCGCTGGACGACCTGCCCGACACCCGCGCTAGTGTGGACCTCAGGCACGAGCAGGCCCCCACTGTGAGTGCTCCCTCTTGGGGTGGGGCCGCGTGGAGCTTAGGAGGGAGCTGGGTGGTGCAGCACATGGGCTGCCCCCCAGAGCCCGTGGGACCCACGGCTCAACTTACTCTCGGCCCCTGTGCAGGAGGTTGTCATCGTCCCCCTCCTGCCCATGGCCCTGGTAGCCCTGGATGAGATGGAGAAGAACAACAGCCCCCTGTACAGGTTCGGGTCTGGGCCTGGTGTGGGGTGGCGGGGCACTGCCGAGGGGATCTCTGCAGCAGCTGTGTTTCTGCCTATGCAGCTGTCAGGGGGAGGTCCTGGCCAGCCGGAAGGATTTCAGGATGAATACGTGCACCCCTCACCCCAGAGGAGCCTTCATGTTGGAGCCAGAGGGCTTGTCCCCCAGGGAGACCCTGCTGCCGAGGAAGGGTGAGGGCCTGGGCTCCTTGTTGGGGACGCTGTGCCCATCAGCTCTAGTCTCTGCCACCTCCATGGACTGGCCTGTTGGAGCTGGTTGCTTGGCCCCGTCACCTGTCTCGGCCTTACATCTGGCCGAGTCCAGGGCTCTGCTCCCCTGCAAAGCCTTGGCCCCTCAGGGCCTGTGGGAAGGGCACTCTGCAGGAGGGCCTGGGCTGACCTGTCCAACCCCCATCTCTCCCAGAGGCTGGGAGGGCTGAGGACCAGCCAATGGAAATCTCTGTGAGCAAGAGTCCAGTTGCTGTGCCCAGCAGATCTCAGGAGCCAGGTGAGAAGAAGTCATCCTGGTAGACCTGCAGGTGGGGGCGGGGATGCGGCTCTGTGCTCAGCAGACCCAGCTCGCCCGCTCCTCTATGCCTGTGCTGGGAAGGTGTGGGGAGGAGTGAGGCCTCGGAGCTGGCCCGTCTGCCCGTCCCCAGGCCTCCTCTTCGGGCAGACACAGATGACAGTATTTAAAAAGGAAATTAGCTAAGAAACAAAATGAACTGAACACAGCAGCACGGCAAGGAGAGTATAAAACGCCTCGCCGTGTTCTCTGGGTCTGCGAACGAGGCTGAGACGGGGGACGGCCTCTCGGGCCCAGATGGCAGCCCCCACCTGCTGTCTGGCCTTCGGGCTCCTCTGGGCTGACAGGTCTCTCGCTCCCCTGCCCAGGCACCTCTCCAGAAGGCCCGATGCCCGGAGGCGGGGGTGAGGATGAGGATGCAGAGGGGGCAGCAGAGGTCCCTGAGGCCATGACCCCTGAGGTCCCTCTGGAGCCCCAGGAGCCCAGGAGCCCGCAGCAGGTGGGACCCACACTGAGGCCTGCGAAGCCCAAGCCGTGTGCTGGGCAGCCTTAGGTCTGCAGTAGCCACACTCAATCTGGGAAGGCAGCCCCGGGGTCGTGCTCCTCTGGCCCTTCCACCTTCCAGGTCCCTCTCCTCTCCCCAGCAGAGCAGTTGCTGCTCCTCTGGTGGGCTTGCCTCCAAGGGCTTGAGCCTTGTGCGCTCACTTAACCCTGCAGAGTGGCAGCTGGTCTCTGGAGCTGACTCTTCTGAGCCCGGCCTGGCAGGGGTGGTGCCTGGGAGGCCTTGGCTGCCTCCCTCGGCCCTAAAGGAAGGGCCCCATGCTCTAGCCCCGGAGCTCAGAAACCTTACCTGTCACAGGCAAACCTGCCACCCAAGGAAACATCATTTGTTAATTTTGGCTGGTAGCTGTGTGCATATTTATCAGATTCATTTTGTTTCTCCCCATGGCCACTGGTTCACTAGTTTGTGTGCTTTCCTGAAGTTTTTCTTAGAGGGTTTACTTTTTAGTCCTTGAGCTGTTTGGAATTCTTGCCCCCAAAGACAGTGTCTGCAGGGTACTGGCCCCCAGAGCAAAGGAGGGGCATCCCTGCGGCCATTTCTTTGCAGGGCACTGCCCAGCCCAGGAGGTTTGAGCTCCGGGAGAGGCGAGAGGCCCTGGAGCCTACGTCCCGGCCGAAGGTGAGGCAGTGGGCCGGACCCCCGACCCCGCTAGCAGGGAGGGTGCGCCTGAGGCCTCACCACCCAGCTTTTCTCCTGCCTGCACGCGGCCCTCTGTGCTGGACTGAGTGTGGCCAGTCCGTCCCCGGTTGTCACTGCACTCAGTGTGGGGCTTTGGAGGGAGGTGCGTGTCCCTGCGCTCCCTGAGCCTGCCTACACTCTACTTAGGAGACGCCAGACCCCTGGCAGAGCCTGGACCCCTTCAATTCTCTGGACTCTAAGCCCTTCAAGAAAGGTAATTGGCTGGTGTAGCTCAGCAGACTCAGTGCCAGCCTGTGAACCAAAGGGATTTAAAAAAAGGGTAATTGGTTGGAGGGACACTGCCACCCGGGGACCATCGCTGGTCTGCTGGGGCGCAGATGGTATGGGTGAGGTGTGCCCTGTACCCACCAGGAGCCTGGTGTGCCCAGAGCTGTGCTTTGAGAGCCGTCTCTTTGCCTCTAGGTAGGCCCTACTCTGTGCCCGCCTGTGTGGAGGAGGCACCAGGGCAGAAGCGCAAGAGGAAGGGTGCTGCCAAGCTGCAAGACTTCCACCAGTGGTACCTGGCCACCTGTGAGTGGGCAGGCAGGGCCAGGGCAGGAGGACGCAGGTGGGGCAGGAGGGGACTTGGCCTGGCTCCTGATGACCTGCGGCTCTCTTGCAGATGCTGACCATGCTGACAGCAGACGGCCCCGGAGAAAGGGCCCGTCCTTTGCAGGTGAGGCTGGGGCCCTGTGTGCACTCTGAGGGATAATGACACCATGCTGTGCTCACCCCCCCTGCTCCCTCCCCGGATGCCCAAGGTGCTGGGTGGGCTGGGCAGGACATGAGCCCCTCACGAGGCCTTTGTGCACAGACATGGAGGTCCTGTACTGGAGACACGTGAGGGAGCAGCTAGAGACCCTCCAGAAACTGCGGAGGAGAGAGGCAAGTACCAGCCACGACAGACCCCAAACAGCCGCAGGGGTGGGAGATGGCAGTGGCCTCATAGTCTTTGCACAGGTTGCTGAGCAGTGGCTGCCGAGGGCTGAGGAGGGGCTGTGGCCTGCGGAGGAGGACCGCTTGGAGGACTCCCTGGAGGAAGCAGGTGGGTGCACGTGGGGTGGGGTGGGGTGGGAGTGGAGCAGCTCTGGACAGGCATGGGGCTGACCTGCCTCCCGCTGGGGCTGCCCGGTCTCCTAGCAGATGATTTTCTAGAGCCTGCAGAGTACACAGAACCTGAGGGGGCACAGCCTGTGGAAGCTGCAGACCTGGGTAGGTCTGGGAGTGGGCTGCTGGCCGGTAGGTCAGGAGGGACCCCACTGAGGACAAGGGAGGGAGAGGTGGGTGTGGCCCACAGCTAACGCTGTCCCTTTTCCAGAAGCAGAGGCCATGCCAGCGTCCCTGAGCTACGAGGAGCTGGTCCGAAGGAACGTGGTAGGCCCTGGTTGGAGTGGGTGGGGAGCCGGGTGAGCTCCACAGACAGAAGACTGTAGCCCCTGGGTCTCTGTAGGAACTCTTCATCACGACATCTCAGAAGTTTGTCCAGGAGACAGAGCTGAGCCAGCGTGTCAGGGACTGGGAGACCAGCATCCAGCCCCTGCTGCAGGAACAGGTAAGGGGGGCTGGGTCAGCTCCTGCCCTGGGACGGGAGCCATCCTGCTGCCTGCAGTTTTGCCTCAGGGTCACGCCCTCCCCTTGAAGGAGCAGCACGCGCCCTTTGACATCCACACTTACGGGGACCAGGTGGTCTCGAGGTTCAGCCAGCTCAACCAGTGGTGTCCCTTTGCAAAGCTGGTGGCCGGCCAGCCTGCCTTCGAGGTGTGTCGTGCCATGCTGGCCTCCCTGCAACTGGTGAGTGGCCCTTGGGAGCTGGGAGGGAAGTGGTCCCTGGGTTCTGCTGACCACACTGTCCTTACAGGCCAATGACCACACAGTAGAGATCACCCAGCAGCCGGGGCTGGAGGCGGCCGTGGATACCATGTCCCTGAGACTGCTCACACGCCAGCGGGCTCATAAGCGCTTCCAGACCTATGCTGCCCCCTCCATGGTTCAGCCCTGAGTGGGGAGTGCTGGAACTGGGGGTCGGGCCCAGAAGCCCTGTCCCCCCCCAGACATCGGGCAACACCTGCTCACTCCACTCATGCTTCCTGGCTGGCCCAGCCTAATAAAGTGTTGTCATGCCACCAACCCCCTATAAAGGCTCCTGCTCTGTGCAGAGAAGACAAGACAGCTGCCCACCTACAGGATCCCCACCAGCAGCCAGGCCCCTCTTGTGTTGCAGCCTCCGAGTGCAGCTGGTACAGCTCATGCGCACACACAGCTCCACCACACCCTTTATTGACCCGGCTCAGGCAGGATGCTGCGGAAGGCAGCCATGTGGCGCCGAACACTGTCAACAATCTGCTCAGCAGAGCGGGTCCGGCCGTAGTAGTCTGTGAAGAGGCCGTCAGGGCTAAGCAGGTAGATGGCAATGGAGTGGTCCACAATGTAGTCCTGGTCCTCGTCCTTGGGGCCAGCGCTGTAGTACACACGGAAGCTGCGGCTGACCTGGGCGACCTGTTCCGAGGAGCCTGTCAGGCCCAGCAGCCGTGGGTGGAAGTCCTGCACGTAGCGGGCCATGGCTGCAACGTCGTCCCGCTCGGGGTCCACGGTGATGAAGATGGGCTGCACAGGGGGCAGGCCGGGCTCGGCCTCTAGCTGCTGCACCACCTGAACCAACTTCTCCAGCTCATCAGGGCAGATGTCGGGACAGTGAGTGAAGCCAAAGTACATCAGCACCCACTGGCCCCGGAAGTCGGCTTTGCATCGGGCCTGGCCCCGGTGGTCCAGCAGGCTGAAGTCGCCCTGGCCCACGGCGGCCTGCCGCAGGGCCTCTGTCCGCTGTTGCTGCCGCCGCTTCTCCTTCTCAGTTCTCAGGGCCAGCCAGCCCCCACCCAGGCCCGCCCCAAACAAGGCTGTGACCAGCAGCCTGGTTTGCAGCCTGGGGCCCTGGGGCCTGCCTGCCCTGCCTGCCTCTGAGGGACCCTGCCTTGACAACAGCTGGCACCTCACGTGGAAGGCCTTGCCTCCAGGGGTCCTAGGGAGGGCTGGGGGCTTGAGCTGAGAGCACCCATGTGGAACCTTGGGTGTCCAAACCAGCAGCAGCACGGGCCTGATGCTCCTGGAGAAGAGCCAACCTGTCAGGAACCCGAAGGTGTCTTGGCCTTCTGGGTCGTCCCCCATCACTCCAGAGACCACCCCACACTGAGGCTCACAGCGTCCCTGACTGACCACTCAGTGCTGGGCTGAGCCCTGAACCACTTCACCTCTGAAGCCTCAAACTCCTGCTTAGGCGTCATCAGGTCCATGCCTATCCCTCCGCGGCCTGCCCCTGTCAGCCCCCGCAGCTCCAGACCCCGACACTCACCTGTGTTGTAGCATCTGAGCTGATGGAAAGCATCCCACGTGCACGGCCTCCCCAGATTCCTGAGCACGTGTATCTGCAATAAATCTCATGTCAGAGCTGAGGCTGGCGAGTCTGGCTTCAATCCTCAAAGACCGACTCCTCTGCCTTCCACGTCAGAGACCACTTCAGCCGCGGCCTTTGGCCCCCTCCCCAGTCTGCCCACAGAGCAGTCAGTTGGTGCCCCACCCACGCTGAACCATCCCTCGGGCCGCCCAGGCTGAACCTTCTTTCTCGCGCTCACGCGGGCGGGGAAACAAGGTCTCCACTTGCCACGAAACCCACCCTCACACCCAGGTTTCCGATGGCAGCCCATGCCCCGCCGCTGCTTCGGTGACCTCCGTGCCTGAGGGTAGAGGTCTGAGTACCCTCTCACCAGTTCGGCTGCTGTAGAGGACCCTAAGGGCGGGGCCTCCACCCCTACTCCCATTGTTTTTGGTTCGGGCTCTGGACCCGTGACCTTGGGCACGTCCCTTCTCTGTGCCCGCTTCCTCCTTCAGGAGATGGGCTCCAGGCAGTGCTCGAGGTGGGCCTGGCAAGCGAACGCACCTGCGGACGCTTCCCGGGCACCCTCCCGGAACGCGCCTCTGTCTGCTCAGCAGCGGTCACACACCGAGCACGCCCCAGGCGCGCGCCCGCCCACCCCTCCATCCTCTGCACTCTGGGTCTTCCCAGGGCACGCACCTCAGGCTGTCTGGAGTCGGGGGGGGCCTCCAGTCACGGAACACCGGGTTGAGCGCGCGGCCCCGCTCTTTCAGGGACGGTAGCCGAGCAAGGATCTACCAGGTCGCCGTGCTCAACACCAGTGCGCACGCGTCAACAGGCTGCGCACGCGCAATCTGAATTGCAGTGGGCAGTGTGAGCAGTGGTAGGGCCCGCCGAAGTCACGTGCCTGGGTGGGGCCTCGGTAGCCCCGCCCCTAACGGACCCACTCCGCCCCGCCCCGTCACTCTGAGCTGGCCTTTCACAGGCGGTTCCCGCCTTCCAGTCCCCTCCCTGCTGAGTGTCAGGCACGGAAACTGCTTTGCGGTTCTCGGGCTTTATTCCTGCACTTTAGTCGGCGGCAAAATGAGCTCAGCGTAGGGCGAGGGGGCACCGAGGGCTCGAGGTCCGAGAGCACGAGCGCCTCCTGGTGGGCGCTGCGCTGCGAGCCGCTGAGCGCTGGATTATCCAGGTGCACTCCCCAAGCCGACCAGCAGCTCGGCGCCCAGCGCCCACCCCGAGTCGAAGCGGCTCTCCGGCACGGCTGCGCCCGGCTCCACTCGTGCACCACTCGTGCCAGCGGCAGGGCCCGGATGACTTCCACAGTGCCTGCGGGGAGAGGGCTCGGTGGCATGGGCGGGCGGGGCAGGGCCAGGGACTTAGGAACAGAGGGACCGGGGCGGGGGTCTTCGGGAGCTTACCGTAGACGGGCGCGAGTAGCTCCTCTTTCTTCCAGGCGCGGAGTAGCAGCTGCCGGCGCTGCGCAGGGGTTCCGGAACATTGAGCTCGGGCCAGGCCCGGGTCCACACCCTACATCTCTAGCATTCGCTCGAAATGGTCCCTGGCTGAGCCGTGGTGCAGCGTCGCAACCACCAGGGCAGCACGCTCCTCCTGGGCCTCCGCCCATCCGCTAAGCCAGAGCAGGGCGCCCCCTGCCACATCTCACAACACCTAAGGGTGCAGCGGGAGTGGTTTTGTAACCCAGATCTCCACACCTCTTACGTGTTCACTCACCGAGCTTAGTTACCAGGTCCCGCAGGTCTGGTGGCCAGGCGCCGTCCAAGCAAAGCAGAGCCTCCTCCACCTCCAGGGTGTGGCCTACACTACGGCCCAGGGGGTTGTCCATAGCTGTCAGAGCCGCTGCAACGTGAAGCCCCAGGCCTGACCCTACAGCAACCTGCGGAGGCACGGTTCAGTGTGGCCCCTGCCCAGTGTTCTGTGGGGCCTCTTGTAGCCTGTGTGCTATCAAACTCCAGCTGGTGCTGCACCCTTGCTTGCCAGGTCCCGAGGAGTGAGGGGGTCACAGAAGGCTTTGGGTGTTGGGGTCAGGAATACCTTGTACCTGGCCTGGGGCGGAGAGCCATGGCAGGTTCTCCAGACCTGAGGCCAGGTGAGCCTTGCTTGGGTAAGGCCACTGAGTCGGGGAGGGTGGTGAAGGACAGACTGGCAGCGTGGAAGCCAGGTCCGGCAGAGGCCAGGATGGCTCGGGGCCGCTGAGTGGAGGTGGACTGAGAAGTACACAGGGAGAAGACTGCTGGGGTTATGAAGGGGTGGCCCAGCCCACAGGAGGAGGTTGCCCATCAGAGAGGCAACACAGGGCTTGTGGGCACAGCTGCTCACCAGTGCTCTTGCCAGTTCCCGGGCCTCCGTCCGGCCAGGGAAGATGGCAGCCCCTCCGAACCTCACGTCCCCCACCAGAGCAGACAGGCTCTGCACCACCTTTTTGCTGAGGATGGAGGCTGGGAGAGGCAGAGGGGTCTGGGGATAAAGGGCAGCCTGGAGCTTCCTGGAGGTGTTCCGCCTCAGGGCAACCTGTCGGGAGGAGTCAGGGACCCTGAACTCTGAGGGTCAAGTCCCTTGTGATGGGCCCCAGTGCTGGACCATTGTGCATCAGCCAGGTCTCCCTCTTGCGCTGGTGGGCAGACATCCTGTGATGGGGGGAGGACACTAACCCTGGGGCTGGGGGAGGCCTGGCAGACCCCTGGTGGGAACACCCTGTACTGTCCCATCAGGGGTCAGGGACTTTTCACATGCAGAAGGTGGACCCAGGATTGTAGGGTCCGGTCACCTGTGACGAGGGGCAGGCTGTCAGCAGTTGCTGTCACATCTCTGGCTTCATATAGGACTCCATCCGCAGGAAGCAGCTTCTTGCTCTGACCCCCACACAACACAGCAGCCCACTCTCTCCAGCAGGCCTCGCATCTGGTAGACCCCTTCCATCAGGACGCCCAGTGACGGTCACGACCTCTGATCGAGGACCCTGCCACTAACCCCAGTCAAGGGCTCACGAGCAACCTTGACAAATGTGCAAAACCATGACCAGTGATTTATGAACAATCCTGGTAAGTCCTCATTAATGATTGGCTCAACCCATCAGGGATATTGATCAATGTCCTATGGCCCATTAATGATCCTTCAGAGGCCTATCAGTGACTTTGAACAAGTCCCTATTAATTACTCCAATCAAAGCCCCACTGATGACCTTAACCAAAACCCAATGACCCATGAATAACTTTGGTTAATGTCCTTGTTAGTTACCCTGATTAATAATCTATCAGTGATCCTTTAGTGATCCTGGTTAATGTTTCCATCAATAGCCTAGGTCAATAACCAATCAGTGCCTACATGTACCTGTTTGGGGCTCTGGATGACAGTGAATCCAGGAATAGACTCTAGTTTACCCAAGGTGCCCCCTATGTGCCCCAAACCATGTCTGCTGATCACAGGAACCTGCGGGACAGGGGCACTGAATACACCTGCAGTCGCTCCCTTACCTTCCCTGGTTAGGACTTCAGGAGTTAAGAATTTAAATAAGGGTGGTAGTGGGTGTTCAGCTGGTGGGGAAGGAATAGAAAATAATTGTCCTGGTTTGGGATGGGGGGGGCACTGTGAGAGGAGAATCAAGCTTTTCTCTTGGGAGTTCTTTCTGAGGTACTGAAGGGGAAGGGGTGCAAAATAACTTGGTCCTGTTATGGGGGCTGATGGGAAGGGGAACCAAGTTCTGTCCTGGGGTGGGGGGCAAGGAGCCCGGGCTCTGCCTTTCGGGGCTCTGTCTGCACCAAATTAGAGGTTGGGAGCTGCTGGCTTCTTTGAGGTCAGAGCGTTTGGTCTGGAGCGGCGTCTCCTCACCTTGCAGCTACAGGCAGCCCGGACAGGTGCCGGGACCAGGCTGACCTTGTCGCCCACTCCCCCTGTGGAGTGTTTGTCCACGAGCTGCTGGCGCCAGGTCTCTGGCCACTCCGGCTTCCCCCCAGAGTTGGCCAGGGCCTGGGTCAGCGCCACAGTCTCCTCCAGATCCATGCCTTGCAGTCGGGTGCCCATGAGCGTGGCCCCTGGGCATGGGGTACAGAGGGTAGGCAGCGTGAAGGGGCATTCTTACGGTGATGGATTGTCCTGGGGCAGTGGCAGTGCCGGGTTGCTATGGGGAGTTCAGGGCAGGAAGTGAGGCTCTGGTTTGGAGTCAGGAGTGGCCGGCAGGCCCCACACACCTATTTGCATGCCCGCGAGCTCCCGTCCACCACAGCGTGCACAAACCCTTTATGTCTCCCCCACTCAGGTGGCCTCCATCTCGCTTCAGGCAGATCAGCTCCAGGAGCTGCTTGGGCTCTGGAGGTATATCGGGAGGGGGGGCGGCTCTGGGGCCCTCCCCGGAGAGATCACCCGCTGGGGTGGGTGCTGGGGGTTCTGAGGTCCCTGGGGTTGCCATCGCTCCAGGCCTGCCAGGGTGCGAGACGCAGCTGGACTCTGCTGCCGCTCTGCCTCTGACAGTGGGGCCTGGAGCACTTGTCCCCACGCCGTTCCCATTTTTTTCCTGTTCCCCCTCCCCCTGTACTGTGTCTGTGCGTGTCTTCGTGCCTGGCTACCACTTCAGCCTCATAAATGGACCCCGGCCGGTACCCGTCCTGAACTGCAGCTCTCGGCCTTCCTGCCTGGGTTGTCCAAGGATCACCTACCCTAGCAGGTGGTCTGCGAGACTTCTGGGACTTTCAGGTCCTTCCAGTTACGCTCCGCCCATTCCGAGCGGTGCCCGCCCACCTCTCCCCACTCCCGCGGCTGCGGAGCTCGACGCTGGCACAGAGACTCGGACTCAAGTCTGGCTCCGGAAGCTTTAAGCAGATGTTTGCGGCACCGCGCCCGTCGGCCCGTCAGTCATCCCTGTTGGGTACATCGGGCACGGTACGGGCCAGATAGTCCGAGTGCCGGATCCCGAAGGTCCAACCGCCAGATTTCCGGTGCTGTGGACCCAGGAGACTTTGCTGACCTGGCGCACCCACCTTTGCGGCTCCACGCTGGGACCCCCGTTCCCGAACTTTGGGCCTCAGACCCTCCATCCTGAGCCCGGACCCTCATTCCCCAGCATCTGACCCTGACCCTGTCCCTGAACCCAGATCACCTGATCCACATTGTAGTCTGCGGGCCCGGGGTTCAGGCTGCTGTCTTTGGGGAGTGAGGTCCGCGCCAGCATCGTGAACTGAGGGGCCCGAGACTTGTAGATCCCGGGGCTCACCACGTGGTAGGCACACGGACCTGGGGTCTGTAGGGGTGCAGAAGGGGCGCTGGGTCCGACCTCCATTCTCCGCCGTCCCCTGGCCCCCGCCCTTTCCTGGCTCTCCGCGGTCAGACCGGCAGGCCCCAACTCTGCACCGGGCCGTAGCCCCTCCTTCACCTTGCTGAGGTCCTCGAAGACACTGCCCACTGCGCTGCGGCCGTAGATGGAGTAAATTGGGGCCGAGGCTTTACCAATGACGCGCGGACCCAGGAGCGAGGGCACCGTGTAGGTCCCTGGACCTGGAAGCAGCCAGCGGGGGGTGGGGGGGGTTCGCCTTTGCAGACGGGCCAGGGTCTCCCTGCCTCTGGGAGTGCTGAGCGGAGAGCGGCTCTGGGCCGGGGTGGGAAGGGCCTCGGGGCTGGAACCTCCGCGGCCTCACCTGGGGTGTGCTGGTCCATGTGGATGCCCCAGTTTCTGGAGGCGATGGTGTGCCGGGGCGCGCTGGGGTAGGTCGCGTTCCCCGCTCGCTCCGGGAAGTACCTGGCTGTGGGGTGAACCAGGGGTGTAGGCGGGGCCGGGCTGGGGTTCTGGGCTTAGGCCCCAATCATTAGGGGAAACCAAGCTACGATTTGTCAAGACGTGGCGAGGCTTGAAATTCTGTGGAGACCCGACCTAGGGGAGCCGATTTTGGAGTGTTGGGGTACCAAAGGTTGAGTTTGAGGGTCAGGTGGGGAGTTTCAAGGTCAGCCTCCTGGGCACTGGGGAGGCTGGGGTCCCAGGGGTCCTGACCCGGTCCGGGAGTGAGGCTGGGCGCTGCCTGGCGTGGGCGGCCGTGGATGGAGTAGGCCGGGGTGCAGTCGCGGCCGCGCATGGTCATGCGCGCAGGCACCAGGTGGCTGGGCCCGGGTCCACACGAGGTCTGCTGCGTGGGGAGGCGCAGGCCAAAGGTGAAGGCGGGGGCGCGCGTCCGCGACGGATCGTGCAGGGTGTAGCCTGCGGGGTGTTTCAGCATCACCCTGGGCCCTGCCGCTCTCAACCCCGCACAGCCCCCTACCCGTCCGCCCAGATTGACCTCCCGCTCTCCCGCCTGGGGTATGGAGGCCCCCCTCAAGGCACTGGCCCCACTAGCTCCTTCCTCCCCACCCCCACCCCGCACAGCCCCGCGTGGCACTGGTACCCGTGTTGGAAGGCAGCTTGTATTTGGGCCCCGGGCCGCTGTGCAGCGCCGCGATGGGGCCTCGCGGCCGGTGAGGCCGCCAAGGACCGACCCAGACGTCCGAGCCCATGGTGCGTCAGGTGCTCACGGCCTGCAGCACCTGTGGACAGAAGGTGGCGGCCCGGCCCCTCTCCCCAAACTCGCAGGGGACGCCCTTCGTGGTCCCACTTGGGGGCGGGGCTCCGCCGTATCCCAGGAGCCGGGAAAACAAACGCGAGCTTTCCCGGCTCTGCGGGCGCGGGGCAAGGGCAGAACTCCAGAGCCCCCTCCCACCCCCTTCCCCCAAACTGACTGAGTTCAGTAAAGGGGCGTGGACCCGCGCCAAGTCTGGACTAAGCTCCAGGGGAAGGGAGTCCCCCAGGGTTCTGGGGGCGTGGGACATCTTGAGGGCACCGGGTGAAGGTACTGCAGGGTGGGGGGCGCATTGGAAGCCTGGGGCCCGGAGGCCGTGCCCCCTTGAAGCCGATGCACTAACCTGCTCCTGAGGCCAGCGGGGCACCCGGATTCCCGCCCCGCCTGGCCCAGCTCCCAGACCCCATTGTGTCCCTCCCGCCTCCTGGCAACCGGACTGGCCGCCCCGGCTCCGCCCACCCCCACCCCGCCCTCGCACCTCCACCCTGGGCCTCTGGGCCTTGGAGCCTGGCGTTGGCTCCAGACTGGGAGCGGCTGACAGGACGCCTCCCCAGATTTCAACGCACCCACCATTCCATAAGTGGACAGATGTATAGACAGAAAACAGGTAAGAGAATAAACACGAACAATACAAACGGCATGCACAGTTTGCTATGTGTAGGGAGAGAACTTTGCATCTATTTAATTCCATGGAATATTTGCAAAAAATCATGGAGTGGGCCAGGTATGGGTAGCGAATCTTACACACGTGGAATAAAGAGGTATACGAGGACACGTGATTTGATAACAATCCTAAGCAAATGTTAAAAAAAAAAAAAGCAAACGTAACTAGTTGGAAATTAGCAAATTCCCTTTAAAAACCCCACAACAACCCTGGATCAAAGAGAAATTCAAAGATGGAGTTTCAAACTATACATAAAACTGCAAAGGTTGATACCTTTTTGCCCAACTCTACAGGACAGAGCCAAATCTGTGTTCAGAGGAAAACAAAGCTTCACATGATTTCATTATTAATGAAGAAAACTTTAAGTGAATGTAATATTTATCTTACAAATGGTGGGGAAAAGAACAGTGAAGTAAACTGAAAGAAGGGGTCTGCCCCGCCACCCGGCACTCACTGGCCTGCCCCCAGGAGAGAAACCGCGGGGGGGGGGGGTGCGCGTCTGCTGGGACGGCCTGGCCTCCGCCCAGTGGGCCCGGAGCTCGGCACCCGCTGAGCGCCCGGGCGGGTTCCCGGGGCCGCGCTTCTGAGGCCTCCGTGGGGCGTCTGAGGGCTGAGGTGGGAGGCCCACAGGGGAGGATGCATCATGTGCAGAGAATTTAAAAGATATTCAGAGTGCTGAAGTGAATCTGCATGTTTTACAATATTTTAATTCTCACCCAAGGACATTTTTTCATTGCTTTTTAGAGAGAGAGGAAGGGAGAGAGAGAAACATTGGTGTGAGATGGTCATCAGCCGGTTCTTCTTGGAGGCGCCTGGACAGGGGCTCTTAGGTGCCCTAGCACCTGCCTGAATTGGGGGTCTAACCCGGAACCGAGGTTTGTACCCTGACCGGGAGTCAAACCCACAACCTTTCGGTCATGGGAGGGTGCTCCAACCAACTGAGCTGCACCTGCCAGGGCTAATCTGCTTTTCATTATCCTGGTGAACCCAGCAATTCTAAAGAAGCTCGGAGGTAAAAATAGGTATACATTGGGTTGGCCAAAAAGCTTGTCTGGTGGTTTTCCGTAAACTGGCTCTGACAGCACTTAGTTGACTGTAGCTTCATTCAAAACAATTTTGTTAGATTGTATTGTGACAGCTGGCATAGCAGCGTGCATTTAAAAAAAAACATCAACATTGGTGAATTTTTGTGTAGCCATTTTAATACTGAGGATGGAAAATACACAACATTGTTGGCCTATCATGCTTTATTGTTTCAAGAAAGGTAAAAACGCAACCGAAACAAAAAAGACTTGTGCAGTGTATGGAGAAGGTGCTGTGACTGATCGAATGTGTCAAAAGTGGTTTGCGAAGTTCCGTGCTGGAGATTTCTCCCGGGACGATGCTCCACAGCTGGATAGACCAGGTGAAGTTGACAGGGATCAAACTGAGACATTAATTGAGAACAATCAGTGTTCCCCCACCCGGGGGGATAGCGACACACTCAAAATACCGAAAATGAATAAAGTTATTGGTGAAAATGAAAACTGTGTCTTTCATTTTACAGAAAAGAACATGGACTTTTTGGCCACCCCATACTTCCCCCAAACCTTTTGTTGGTCAAGTTTTAAGTGATACTGTGGATACTGCTGAGTTTTAGTAGCATTTATGTAAGTTTTGACCGCTTACCCGTTAGTGAACACTGCATTCCGTGTGCAGGTTCACTCAGAGGACTTCAGTTTCACGGCTGACGGGCCTTCCTTGGGTGGAGGACCTCGTGCTCGGGCCTCCTGAGGCCGCTCCGAGCGCAGGGCCAGGCAGCCGGTGTTGTCCCGCTGTGAGGGCTTCTCCCTTCAAGTGGTGGGTCTGGGACGCTCGGTGAGTCCAGAGCCACTGGAACATGTGTTCACTCGACTCTGTGATGACCATCAAGAGTTCTTATTTGGGTTTTGTCTGGTGGTGCAGACTTTATTTCACATGTGAAATAGTTTACTGAATTTGGATATTTTAAAGTAATTCGCCCAGGCAAGATGGCCTCCAGCTTTCTGAGCAAAAGAATGGTGTTGGGATGTGCAGGGGTTCGGAGAGAGCGGGCAGGTGCCTGGTAGGAGGGAAATGCTAGGGAAAGATGAAAAACCGGCAGCAGATGGGCCGGCAGCAGGCCCGGAAATGGGTGAAAAGAGGAAACGTTCGAGCAGCGAGTCTTTTACACACCCAGACACACTCCAGTGGAGTTTAAGTTGCCACGGAACCTTGGTTCTCAAACTTAGTTTGTTCCAGAAGGCTGTTCAAGAAGCAGTTTGTTCAAACACATAGGGCACATTCTCTCCTCTGTCACCCGAGAGACCCTGACCTGTCCTACAGGCAGCAGCAGGAAAGGGTTTGGGCCGAGACAACGAAGGCGTGTTTTCTGTGACCGGCTTGGTCACGGACCAGAGTATCCGAGAGGGGAGATGTCCCATCTCAGCAAACCCGGGTGCTGAGGGAGAGGAGCAAAGTCATTCTGAGTGTCACACGGGGGTGGGCAGAAAGGGCGAGTGAGGAGGGAGAGGGCCGGGCCGGAGGCTTTGTCTTGTTGGGAGGAGGCATCACGGAACCTGGTTTGCCAGCGAAGGGGGACAAGAGCCGTGAAGTGTGTGGAGGGAGCAGGGAAAGGAAAGCGAGCAGCAAAGGAACAGAGTTCAGGAGCGTTTCCAAACTGAACACTGGGAAAACAGAACAGCAAAAGTGAGCACTAGCTCCAAACCCATCCTCCAGATGGGGGTGGGGAGGAAGAGAAAGTGCTGTGAAGCTGGAAGCAAAGTACAATATAAAGAGTGAGATAAACGAGCCCTCATGCTAGGTGTGAATGGGCAGCAGGCCCGTGAGAAGCAGCTGTAGCAGGAAAAGACGAAACATTACTCACAAACCACGTGCAAATGCATTTTTATAACAGCTGTGGGGTGTGTTTTTTTTCAAGTTACTTGAAATATATGCAAAGAAAACATTTTTGTTCTGTGCGATATGCTTTACAATTGATGTGTTTGAAAGATCACATGTTAATCACACTGAGGGAGGAGAGTAAGCAGCTAGGGAAGTTCCTGAGCAAGTGGATAGCGAAACTGAGGCACGATAATGAAATAAAGCCAAACAAACTGAACAACATACACCCAGCCAGTGGGTCACAAGACCGTGTGTCCCCAAACCCAGCACACCGAGAGCGAATGGTTTACGCCTCTCTTCCCCACCAGAGAATATTTAGCTTAATTCTTCCTGGTCCGGGAGATAGAGGACAGAAACCCAATTAATGCCATTTGTGGAAGCTAAATACAAGGACGGATGAAGTCAGGGGAACAAGTAACAAAAACCTGTGAGCCAGAAAAACCTGAGATAAAAGTAAACCGGTAAAGCCAGCCAGAGCATAATCGCAAACTCCTCCATAGGCTCCTTTTGGTGCATCCGCCTATTAGAAGCACACTGGGAAAGCTGATGAATATTCTACAAACACCCTCCCCTAAGGTTCCTCTTGCAGAAGAAAAGACAAAAACCCCAAGGCAAACGCCCAGCCCAGCGTGGGCTCCCTCTAGAGCACACCCAGGCCCTTCCCAGACCCCGGAAGCACGCTTCTAAACTCGGAGGGTTTTTACTTTCTCCTAAACCCTGAGGGTCCCCAGGAGCCTTGCAGCCAGGGAACAGGGGGCAGCAGCAGCTCCTCCGGGCCTCACCCCCTGAACCTGTCTCCAGGGCCCTCTTTCTCCCTGGCTTCCGGGTAAGCAGCCCCGCCCAGGCTCCGCCCTGTTGGTTCTAACGGAAGTCCTTCCTTTGCATCACGGGACCCAGGTTTAACAAACATCCTCTCAAAATCACCTGGACTCGTCTTGCGGAACCTTTCCTTCACAAAGTCAAGAACCCATGCACCACCGAGGCAGACCTGCTCTGGGCCAGTCTGTGTCTGGTGACAATGCAAAAGCTGGAAAGGGGATGAAACCTTTTCACCCCTAATCTCTCATATACCCAACGTTATATATCTACACTTTGATGTGCACAAACACTTATTTTTTGCTTTCTGTTTATTTGCTGCTTTTAATTATTCTTCCTTTCTTTTAGACGCTTAAAACCTTTTTCACTACTGTCAGGCACCTCTATTCCCATTTTAGAATTCCTTGGCCCAGTAAACCTCTAGGGCCATTTGTCAGCCACCTCCTGTGGCCATGGACCTGCTGCTTCTTGCTCCTCACCTCGGGGCACCCTGGAGATGCAGGAAATTCATGCTTCATGGGGGAAGACCTTTGATTGGACTAATTCTTTTCTCTTCCTCCCCTGGACGGCAGTATTGAGAAATGGCAAGTTTAGTTGGCCTCGGGGAGGCTGGTCCCACGAGAAGGAGCAGTGAGCATGCTCTGTACACCTGCTCCATGGGCTCATACCCTAATAAAGCTGTGTACTCAGGTTGTCACCTCAGCTTTGCTTTCCTGAGGAACCCACACTTAGTCAGCTTATTCTCAGTCTTCTTTCTTCACTTATAATGCCATTTAAAGCTGCAGCCGTGGGTTTTCCCTAAATACAGTTTTAATCATATTCGTGGTTGATGCTACACAACATTATTGTCATTAATTTAATAATAGCTTGGCTATTAAAAATGGAACTCTCATGAACATAAGTGTGTGGGTGTTTTTTTTTTAGATTTTATTTTATTTTTAGATAGGGAAAGAGAGTTAGAGAAACATCAATGTGTGGTTGCCTCCCACATGGACCCCACTGGGACCTGGCCTGCAACCCAGGCATGTGCTCTGACTGGGAATCGAACCAGCAACCTTTGGTTCCCAGCCCACGCTCAATCCACTGAGCTACACCAGCCAGGGCTGTGTGGGTGTTTTTGTAGACATTTTATTTCTCTGGGATTGGTATAAATGACCGGGGGTGCCGTGGCCGGGTGGATGGTAAGTGTGTTTGTTTTTTAAGGAACTGCCAAACTTTTCAGAGTGTTTGAACCATTTTACATTTCCAAGTAAATGTAACTTACTTACTTACTTTTTAAAATCCACATCATGCTGCTGAGAGTGGTCCACACTGTTGATGTTGCCTTAATTGCTTCATCTTTACTGTTTATAGTGGAAAGTACCAGCCAGTGTATGAGGCACGATGGGGTGGCATGAGTGAATTACCGATGTGCCTTGAGCTATTAATGGATATACGTTTTCACGGATACAAATTATACTCCCGTTTTAACATAGCTACTTCACATTTGACATCGGTTCAGATTACATCCCTTGAACACCGTTTCTGTGGCCCCCGCTGTGAACTTGCGTCATTTTGGAGGACGGTATACATAGAACACACCACCAGAGGGCGCTCTGTACATGCTGCACCACCAGGCTCCTCCCTCTTTTTCCCATTGATGGCACACTTCCTCTATTAAGATTTATTATTGGTGAGTTTTTGGTAATATTTGGTAAGGAAAAGATACAGTTTTTCTTCTGCTTTACTTTGTTCTTGTTTTTCACAAAATTTAAAGCAAGTACTTATGGTGTGTGTGACTTCCGCCTTCCATGTCGTCGCCAGCATCAATGGGGCATCCTGCTCCTCGCACTCGGGCACCAAATACTCTTAAGGAAATACGTGGCTTCGTTTGTTTTCTCAACTGTCATTTTTCTGATTTGCTTATTTATTAACTATTGGTTGTTGACGCTGAAGACTAGCCCAGTGATTCTCAGTTTCTCTGTCGAGACACGGGTCTGGACTCTAGGTGGCTTGTCGAAGGACCAGCACATCTGGACAGAGCCTGTGTGTGGAGGGATGGCGAGGCGTTGGCTGAGTTCGCGCCCTGTGGCCAGCCCTCGATGCACACCTCGCCTCTGGGGGGCACACTCCTGAGGGCCATTCCCAGGTCTGCAAATTCTTTGATGCGTTTCATGTTGCGTGGAGAAACCAGATGTCAGTTCCTTTTGGGGGGAACCTGCAAATGTATAACGTGATGAGTGCTCCTGGTCACCCTCACTGTTGGGAGCTTACACAATGCTTTTAGAGCATCTACTACCGGCCTATGATACGGAATAAAGGCAGTTTGAGGATTGTGTGACAATATCCACCCCTTCAACCGTTTGTAAGGGTGCAGCTCAGTGGCACTAAATCCACTCCCAGCGTGGTGTGCGATCACCACTGTCTGTGCCCAGAGCTTTCCCTTCACCCCGACAGAAATTCCGCACCTACTGAACAGCCGCTCCTCCCCTCTCCTCCCGGTGCCCGATGACCTCGAATCTACTCCTTGCCTCTGAGCATCTGCGTGCTGTAGGTACCTCATTTCAGTGCAGTCGTTCAATGTGGGTCCTTCTGTGTCTGGCTTATTGCACTTAGCACAATTCATGGCTCATCCAGTGTATGTGCCTACGGCAGTTTGTCCGTCCGTCTATGGACATCTGGCTGTTGTGCACAGAGCTATGAATGTGTGTACGTTGCACATTTGAGTTCCTGTCTTTAGTTCTTTTAGATATATGCCCTAAATTGCTGGGTCACATGATAATTCTGTGTTTAGCCTTATGTTTTCCACAGTGGCTGGACCATCTCCCGTTCCCACCAGCAGTGTGTGAGCTCATCTGCACAGCCTCCCAGCACTTTGATGTGCCCTTCACGCTGCAGCTGTCTCAGTGGACGTGAAGTGGGACTTCGTGGTCTAGATTTGTGTTTCCCTAACAACAAATGATGTTGAGCTCCTTTTCATGTGCTTGCTGGTTATTTCTTGAAAGTTTGCCTGTTCAAGTCCTTGCCCATTAAAAACTGTGGGTCATGTGTTTTTGTTGTCGAGTTGTAAGAGTTCTTTCTGCATTGTGGACACTAGACTCCGCATGAATATTTGTATTACACTTCACAGCCACTTTATCAATCATTATTTAAGTTTTTCAGTGCCACATTTTAAAGCCATGTGAATATTTTCTTCATCATTCCCATACTGTTGAATACTTACGTGTTTTCACTTTTCCATTATAAATCATATTTTATTGTTTTTTTTTTAGATAACTTTTTGTTTTGCATAGACCTTTCCCCACATCAGATGAATCCCTTATGAGGTATGTTGGGCATAATGATAAAATTGGGATTTATATTTTCTAATCCTTAAATATTATTCTAGATTTATTTATACATTAATAAAAGTACATATATACTTCTGACATAAATAGGGCTATGTATCCCTTATTATACAATATTATACAATATTTCTTTTTTAAAAATTTATTTTAACTGTTGTTCAGGGACAGTTTTCTGCCTTTCACTCCCACCCCAGCCCACCCCCTACAATATTTCTTACTTAAACGACCCCAGGTACAGAGAAACCCTGCATTTGACGGGGTTCGCGGCTCTCCACCATCTTACGCATATTAGCTGTCCGTTGTATTTATCTTGAAATTATGTCTTCATTTCACTATGCTTTTCCTCCAGTAAATGTTTCAGAAAGCCAATGGTGGTGACTAGGGCTCGACAACCAGGTTGTGGGGGCTCCTGCAGGCACAGCCGGGGACCGAGGGCCCTGCGGACGTGCTCACCCTTTAGGGCCTCACACACACACACACACACACACACACACACACACACACACACGCAGGTGCGGAGGGTTGCTGGCAGGCAGAGACAGCCTGGTTCTTGTTTTGCTCACGTCCCCACCGAGGTGCAGACCCTCCTTGTGCCTTGCACAGGGGGCGGCAGGGCTCCTGCTCAGTAGGTGGTTGGAGGTGCTCCTAGGAGGCCGCTCATGGTCAGACCCTCCAGGGACCCGTTTTCTTGATTGTTACCTTTAACCTTGAAGGGATTCGCGGTGTGTTTGCGATCACAGCACAATGAGAGCACCGACTCACGTGCTGCTGGAGTCCCGGCCCCTTGTCAGCAGCACGTTTACTGTCTGGAAGGTTAGGGGGCAACCTCCCACAGCTCAGGAAGGGCGAGTGTCCTCGGTCACCTTCCCAACAGCCCCCCACACAGGGCGGAGCTTCACCCTCGATCTGGACTTGGCAAAGGGAGGTGTTTTCTTTCCATGGAGGACGGGACCAGACCTTTCCTGGTCACCTGTATGTGCCTAGGACCCACCATGGCCCTCCATCCCTTGGGAAGTTGGTCGGGGTGATTTCCTGGGCTCAGTTCCTCCCCACCAGGGTGGCCGGAGGTACCGCTCGGTGGACACTTGTCCTGTTCTCTGAAGCGACCTGCAGTTCAGAGCAACACCCGGGCCTTTGGAAGCTGATGGGACACAGTACGGCCTGGAGGGGGGCATGTGGGGTGTCCTCTGCACCCCCTCTAGGTACTGGATCCCACACCAAACTAAGAGGCAGCAGAGCCTGGGAAGGAGATCGAGGGCAGTGTCTACAAAGCTCACCCCCAACCTGAGGTCCACCTTAAGGCACGGCCCCCTCCCCACCCTCTGTCACCTGATATGATCGGGGAGCCGTGAGACAACTGACACACCTGAGGCTCAGCAGAGCCCAGGCTGGGCGCCAGGGACGCTCCTTGGCAGTCTCCTCGCTGCTGCGTCAGGGAGAAGTCTGTGTCCCAGGGGAAGGGACAAGTACACGCGGTGGGGGCCCCTGCTTTGTACCAGGGACCCCAGTCTCCTTTTCACGTCTGGGCCCCACCTGGCACCGGTCCCAAGATTTGCTCCTGAGATCAGTTAAATGAGACGCAGATGAGCAGACAAAGCTGATCCCCAGGCTCAGGGGGAGGCAGATGCCAGCCTGCAGGCTGTCCCCGCTGGCCGGCCTGCCAGGGGCCTGAGTCCCTCAGAGGAGGGTGGGTGTGGAGTGATTAGGGACAGATGAGGGAGGGGAGGACTGAGATGGGACAACCAGAAGTCAGGCCGGCAGGACGCTGAGGGCCAGAGGAAGGTTCCTGAAGGCCCGGGGGCTGGCTGTGGGGAGGAGAAGAGAGCACATGAGGCTGACACAGAGCTCTGCAGGGGAGGGGGGCGGGGGGGCAGCTGGGAGGTCAGGGCGCCTGAGGGGGCAGTGGGCAGCCCAGGAGGCTCTGGAAGGACCAGCTGGGCTGTAACAAGCCAGGCCAATAAATAGGGAAATACAACTTCTGGGTTTTCTTTGTTTCATTCTTTTTTCCCCCCTCTTGACAACTTAGAAAGTTGCTTTTAAAAACTATTTCATCTCTGTTGAACTCAGGTAAGAGACAGTCCAGAGGCTGGTGCAGGAGAGGGGGAGGGGGCTCAGCCTTGACCCTCCCAGCCCCCTGCTGTCTCCTGGGAGAAAGTGGTGGCCAGGCCCCCTCCACACACCTGTGAAGTGCTGCAGTGGGAGGTCGCACCTGTCCAGCAGCCCGCCTCTGTGCTGGACAGCGCTGGCTGGTGTGTGCACCTACACCCTCCACCGCCTCCCTCCTTAGCCTGCAAGCCTGGCTCAGGTGGAGGCCCCACCTCCACCCCCCACTGGCCCTCAGTGGGGTCGTCTTCTCGAGTTTCTGGTAATTGTATCAGGGCTGCATCATGTTGCTAAAGCTACAGATACCATCTCCCTAAGGGTAACTCTTCCCTGCCAGAGCCTCCTGAGGCTGGACCCACGCACAGAGGAGGGACACAGGGGAATGGGATGAGTTTGGGTGTGAGGGTCTGTTAGGCAGAAGCAGGTTGGCTGGGATGCCAGAACAATGATGAGGCACACTGCCATTTACCACTGGAGCCTATGGCACATGGGGGCCAGGAGCTGGGTGAGGGTCCTGGAGAGGCCCCCCAAGTTCCTGGAGCTGTTGTTGATTGTCTTCTGATAGCTCCAGCTCGGCCCTACTGACAAACCCCCAATCCTGGGCGCAGACACAGAGAGCCACCTCTTCCTAGGCCAGGATGAGCGACAGGCCCTCGGCACAGGTCCACCTTAACTGGGCAACCCTCTGGGCGGGGCGCAACCCTGATGCCATCTGCGCAGACGGTCTGGGTGCAGGACAGGCTTGCATGCGGCTCGCACAGCTTCCAGCCTACTGCCCTGGCTCCTCACGCCGGGTCTGCAGCCCAGCACCATGATCCAGGGGGCCTCAGATCCTGATGGCTCCAGCTGGGGCTGGGGCTGGGATGGGGATGGGGACGATGACTGGGACAGTGCAGTGCTCACCCTGCTGGCGCTGGCTGTCGTGGCTGCCACAGCACTAGCCTTGCACTGGTTTGGCTCTGGGCAGGACCAGGAGGCAGCAGGACCCGCATCCACAGGCCCCCGAGCCCAGCCTTCTCAGGCAGGAGGAGCTGGGCCAGCCCTGCCTCCAAAAGTCAAGGTCAGTGGTGGCGTCGAGGGACATAACTCAGGGCTGAGGAAGTCAGGCCCTCCAGGACTCGGCCAAGGGAGTCCAGCTGCAGCAGGCGTCCGGGACCACCGCCTTCCGGGACGTGGAGGTCTGACCACCACAGCTGCACCTCCACTCAAGACACTTGGCGAGGTGGCCAGTGCGGAGGCCTCAGGACAGCAGCATGGTAACTCTACCCCAGAAGTCCCCCGAAGTGAAGCAAAGGAGCACCTCAGCCCAGGTGCTGCCCTCCTGGGTAGGAGCAAAGTAGGGGGGGCGCCTGCCCCTCTCCTCATACACTTCACTCCCCGGAGTCCAGACATTGAAGTGGAGGCACAGGCGGAGGCAGGAGGTGACCATGCCAAGGCACTGGCTCCCCAGGCCCCAGCCCACACAGTGGAACAGGACACCAGCTCCTGGAAACAAGGAGTGGGGCCGTCCCGCTCAGCGGGGAGAGGTTCAGGCAGTCAGCGGTGGCAAGCCGGTGACAGCTCAGGAGACAGAACCTGCCGCTCCCCAAAGCTGGACCCCCGACGCCTGGGCGCTGTGGTGAGTGTGTGGGATGCGGTGGATGCGGCCAGCAGCCTCTCTGCAGGTCCCCAGAGGCCCCCTCGTCCCCAGGAGCTGCCACCACCAGACTCTGTGCAGACTGGGCACCTGACAGACGGCTCGGAGAGGGGATGCAAGAAAAGCGGCCCCCAACCAGCCCCAGTTTTAGCTCTGGATTCAGGGGCCAAAACTGGTGAGAGCAGTGAGGCTGGGCCTGGGGCCCTCAGGGAGTTTCAGGGGTCCCCACCCTCAGTGGAAGGTTGGCCCTGGGCCAGGAGGGAGGTCCTTGTCACCAGGAGCTTCAACCAGACCTCAGGCTCCATGGGCCCGTGGCCAGAGGAGCAGCAGTGGGGACACCCACTCTTGTCCCAAGGACAGGAGACGACAGTGGCCTCCATCGTGGAAAAGGCTGAGGTCTCTGGAGACCACTCTTTCTTCAGCTCAGGGCCAGGTAGGACAGAAAAGCAAGAGGCTCACAGTGTTGGAAAAGGGGGAGGAACTCAGAGAGGCCAGGGGGCACTGAGCAGAGGGCAGGGTGCTGGTGGTCTGGACACAGGGAAGCCAGCCACAGACAGCCTCAGCTGTGCCCCCTGTCCATTGCCCTCAGCCACCACCCCCCTACGTACCAGTGAGCCCACCTCACCTTCAGCTAACTCAACAGAAGCACATCCCCAAGACCTCTTACCTGCACACCCAGCTCCAGTTGCATCCCCAGCTCCAGCTGCAGCCCCAGCTAGAGCTCCAGCCCTAGCCCCAGTTGCACCCTCAGCTGCAGCTTCTTCCCCACCTGCAGCCCCAGTTGCAGCTGCAGCCCCAGCCTTAGCTGCAGCTTCAGCCCCAGCCCTAGTACCAACTGCATCCCCAGCTTCAGCTGTAGCTTCAACTCCAGCAACATTCTCAGCCCCAACTGCAGCTTCAGCCCCAGCCCCAGTTGCAGCCCCAGTACCAACTGCACCCCCAGCCTCAGCTAAATCCTCAGCCCCAGCTGCAGCCTCAGCCACTACTTCGGCCCCAGCTCCAGCCTCAACCCCAGCTGCAGCCTCAGCCGCAACTTCGGCCCCAGTCCCAGCTGCAGCCTCTGCTGCAACTTCAACCCCAGCTACAGCCACAGCCCCAGTACCAACTGCACCCCCAGCCTCAGCTAAATCCTCAGCCCCAGCTGCAGCCTCAGCCACAACTTCGGCCCCAGCCCCAGCCACAGCCCCAGTTGCAGCCCCAGTACCAACTGCACCCCCAGCCTCAGCTAAATCCTCAGCCCCAGCTGCAGCCTCAGCCACAACTTTGGCCCCAGCCCCAGCCACAGCCCCAGCCACAGCCCCAGTTGCAGCCCCAGTACCAACTGCACCCCCAGCCTCAGCTAAATCCTCAGCCCCAGCTGCAGCCTCAGCCACAACTTCGGCCCCAGCCCCAGCCCCAGCCCCAGTTGCAGCCCCAGTACCAACTGCACCCCCAGCCTCAGCTAAATCCTCAGCCCCAGCTGCAGCCTCAGCTGCAACTTCGGCCCCAGCCCCAGCTGCAGCCTCAGCCTCAACTTCGGCTGTAGCCGCAGCCCCAGCCCCAGGTGCAGCCTCAGTTGCAGCCCCAGTACCAACTGCACCCCCAGCCTCAGCTAAATCCTCAGCCCCAGCTGCAGCCTCAGCCACTACTTCGGCCCCAGCCCCGGCCCCCGTTGCAGCCTCTGCCACAACTTCGGACCCAGTCCCAGCTGCAGCCTCTGCTGCAACTTTGGCCCCAGCCCCAGCTCCTGCCCCAGCCCCAGCTGCAGCGCCTGCCCCAGTCCCAGCTTCAGCCCCTGCCCCAGCTGCAGCTCCTCCTCCACCTGTAGCCCCAGTCCCAGCTGCAACCCCAGCTCCAGCCCCAGCTACATGCCAAGCCCCAGCCCCAGCTGCAACCTCTGCCCCCACTAGTAACTCAATGCCTGCATGTCAGGAGCTTTGTGTGGCTATCTGCAAGGGCAACCAGGAGGGGCAGATCTCAACGAGCTGGGGAAACCTTATTTCAATGGTTCTCAAGAGTCACCCCTTCCCCAGGCAAGAGAAGCCTCAAGGGATGGCCCAAAGGGCAGCTCTGGAGAGCTCTGGAGAGCCTAGCACTCCTACAGACTTGGAGAATATGAAGTCTGGTTCTCCCTCTGAAAGGGCCACTCCGAGTCTCAAGGACAGGCAGGACTTCCCAGCTGAGATGGTCACAGAGGCAGGCACAGGGGGCCTGGCTGAGGCTGGATGTCAGCCACAGCAGAGAAGCTCCGAGATGAACGAGGCTACAGTGCCCAAGGCCCCGTCGCAGCTGCCTGAAAAGATGAAGCCTGGCCCTACGTCTTCCCCCACTGCCAAGGGAGACCCACAGCCTGTCCCCAGGCCACGGAAACGCAGCATGTGCGAAATAGAAACGGCAGAGAGCTCTGAGCGGGTCAGCCAGGCGGCCCCAGGACAGGGGCCAGGGGAGAGGCCCAGCCCTGTAAGCGGCAGGGGTGTCTTCACAGAGAAACAGAAAGAGGCCCACAAGCTCATGGTGTTTCTGCAGAAGCCTGGGAGCTGGGGGGTGGTGGAGGGGCCCCGGAAGCCCAGCTCTCTGGCCCGGGAGGCTGCCTTGGCAGCAGCTCTGCAGCGGCGGGTGGACCTGGGCAGCTGCCTTGACGTACTAGCTTTTGCCCAGCGGCATGGGAAGACCAGCCTGGCCCAAGAGACCTATGCCTTGATGAGTGACAATCTGCTGCACGTGCTGGGGGACCCAAACCTTTACCGGCAGTTGAGTGGGACTGACCGAGAGCGCATCCTGAACCTTCGGACTGGCAGGGGCCAGGCCGTGCTGGGGGTCCTCGTGCTGCCCAGCCTCTACCAGGTGGGCCGCTCAGGGCTCACAAGGGGCCCTCACATGGAGGAGGCTCCTGCCGTGGGTCCTGCGCCCCTCCCTCCTCCATCACATCTGCACATGTTCAACCCCCAGGAGAACACATGGCGGCTCCTGACCCAGGTGCCGGAGGAGGTCCCGCTGCGGGGCTGTGGTCTGTGCACCATGTACAACTACCTGTTTCTGGCGGGTGGCATCCGTGGCTCTGGAGCCAAAGCTGTCTGTTCCAACGAAGTCTTTTGCTACAACCCATTGACCAATATCTGGAGCCAGGTGCGGCCCATGCAGCAGGCCCGGGCCCAGCTCAAACTGGTGGCCCTGGATGGGCTGCTGTACGCCATTGGGGGCGAGTGCTTGTACAGCATGGAGTGCTATGACCCCCGCACAGACACCTGGACCTCGCGTGCGCCCCTCCCTGCAGGCACCTTCCCTGTGGCACATGAGGCTGTGGCCTGCCGTGGTGACATCTACGTCACTGGGGGCCACCTCTTCTACCGCTTGCTCAGATACAGCCCTGTGAAGGATGCGTGGGACGAGTGCCCCTACAGTGCCAGCCACAGGCGTTCCAGCGACATGGTGGCACTGGGGGGCTTCCTCTACCGCTTTGACCTGCTGCGTGGTGTGGGTGCTGCTGTGATGCGCTACAACACGGTGACGGGCTCCTGGAGCCGAGCTGCCCCCCTGCCCCTGCCAGACCCCGTCCCGCTCCACTGCACTGTGCTGGGCAACACCATCTACTGTCTCAACCACCAGGTCACTGCCACCTTCACAGTCTCCGAGGGGACTGCCCAGTTCCAGGCCAAGGAGCTGCAGCCCTTTCCCCTGGGGAGTAAAGGGGTCCTCTGTCCATTCATCCTGACTCTGCCCCCGGAGGACCCGCTGCAGACTGCCCTCTGAGCTACTTGGCACCAGGACTGCAGCTGCTGACCGTGGTGGGGCTCTGAGGCCAGAGGGCACAGGGAGGTGGCCACTCTTCTTTCTGGGACAACTTCCCTTTTCTGTTATAAGCCTCATGTTTTCCCTCCCCACTTCCCCTCCTGTGAGACAGCCCAGGCCCCCTGAACCTGTGAGTTGGTCACTGGCTGTCTCTACCACACCCGTGCCCTTTTGCCTGTATGAATGATTCCTGGCCCCAATGCCTCAGCTCACTCACACAAACCCTCCTAAAGACAGTGGGCTCCCATGGCCAGGTTCCCATCACAGCACCAACCACACTGCCTGCATCCCCAAGGACCTGGACTTGGCCAGCTGAGGAGTCAGCAACTGCTCAGCCGAGGAAGGAGATGGCTTCCCTAGGGTTCAAAGCTAGGCAAGGGGCCCATGAGGGGCTGGGAAGAGGGAAGAGGAGCAAAGAAGCCCCTGGGAAAACATCCTTGCATCTGGGATTTTCTGCCCGTCCTGAGGCCTTGGGGAGCCTGGCATGGCCATCCCCAGAAACAACTCCTAGTTCTCCTTTGTCAGGTTGGTCTTCGAGGGCCCGGAACCCTTGTCTCTGACCCTGCTCTGTTGTCCGCAATGCCTGCCCATTACCCAAGCCCAGGCCTGGCCTGGATCCCTGGGTCTCATGCTCTTGTGCAGCCTGTGGGGTCTCTCCCACACGCTCAGTCTCTCCACTTCCCACCAACCCCCTTCTTAAATGGGACCTGGGCTGCACCGTAGCTCTGCCTCTCATTAGCTGTGTGGACTTGGGCAAGACACCTAACTTTGTGTTCTCACCTGTGATGTGGGGACAATGGACATGTCGCTCATGAGAACTGTGAGAACACAGGTCACATATATGAGCACCTGGCGCAGCCCAAGATACATAACAATAGTGTTCCCTTGACCCACTTTGGAACCCTCCACAGGAAGGTAAATAAATCTGAATTTGGCTGCCCATCCCACCCTCTGACCTGGTTTGTCCCCAACTGTCCTTTTTTCTTTTCTTTCTGTGCTTGGCACTAAATACACTTCACTCACTGGCAGCACCGGCATCTCACACTTCCTGTGTTTTGTTTGTGGAGGAGAGGGGCAGACAGGAATCATCAGGTTGTGCTTGAAAATAAGTTTATAGAGAAACAAGTGCCGTGCACACAGCTGTATATTTGGGTTGCTGTTCTCCACCAGGCAGAGAAGGCTCCACACCCCAGTGGCTCAGCACATAGGCAGACAGCGGCCTGGCGGCAGTGGGGTGGGGGCCTACTGTGTGCGCTTGGTCTCACTGAGCAGCTCTTGCCAGTTCTTCTCCATCTCTTCCTTGCAGTTGAGGAAGGCGTCCTCCAGCCGGCGCATGGCCTCTGCCAGCGTGGGGTTGGTGCGTATCACCACCATGTCATAGGCCATCCATGTGGCCTGCACTGCAACAACCAGACAGGCTCTGGTCAGGCAACAGAGTGGGGCTGTGTCCCTGAAGCACCCCGGGGGCCCATACCTGGCTGAGTCACCCAATTATTCTATGGAGAGAAGCTGGTCAGATACTTGTTACAGGGCTCACAAAACCCCCTATTAAAATGCCTCCCTGCACAGAGCTCCCCTCATCTCAGAAGCCTTACCTCCTGGGTGCATCAGCCTATGACACTACAAGCCTGGAGACCATTCTGCTAGAAAATGCTAGGAAAGATTAGAGTAAACACAGGTCCCTACCTGTCCACAGCCCACAGCTAGTGGGTGCAAGCAGGCCTCAAGGAGTGATGACACCCACCAAGCTCAACTTCGTGCTCAGGTAGGGCTGACCACTTCCTTCTGCAAGCCCTGAGCCTCAGGTGGTCGTGTTCAGTGGTCTGGGAAGCCTGTCCACTTCCACCCGGGCACCTCCAGGCTGTCATTAAGGCCAGACCAGGGCTTCTCTTCCGGTAAGGCTTTCTGAATCCATGTTAGGTGTCCTCTGCTGCTCTCCACCACACTGCCCAAGTCTCTTGTCCCTTCCCTTCGAGGGCAACTGGACAGCAGTGTCCCCTGGGCCTACAGGTAAACGCGTGCTGCTTGCACTGAAACCCCACGTCCACACCCTTCCCTCTGCAGCCCCCACTCCATTGCTATGGCTCTGCCTTCTAGAACTGCAAAAAACAAAGGTCCTAGCCCTTCTGCATGACAGGGAGAAGCTGTTAGACAAGGTGTGTACAATATCTCAACACAGAGAAGGCCAGCAATCCTCAAACTTCGGGAAGCATGGCAGTCACCCTACGGAGCAGCTGGAGCTCAGATGGAGTCAGACTTTCCTCCAGCTCAGCACTTGACAGCTGTGTGACCTACAGCAGTGACTCAGAATTGCTACCCTTGACCTTCCATCTGTCAGGGACAGAGAGCATCCTAATCTCAAACTCTTACTACAAGTAATTGAGGTATGTAGGGCAAAGGGTTAGGGTAGGTAAGAAATCACAAAGCAGAGGAAAACACAACTCACAGAAATGGATTTCACATAAACCTACACACAGCTGGGATTCCAGCTCTAAGCTTCCTAAGGCCAAAGCACAAAAGAAAACATGCTTAGTTAAAAAAAACTCAGTGACAATAAAATAAAAAGAAGTCCATTGTGTAAGACACTTCTATCCTGAGAAAAAATTGTCCTATAGCTATATTTTGTGAGAAGTGTAATGCAGCTGAAAACACACTTCATTATGATGACTATGAGTCCTTGGCTTAAACACAAGGCGAAAGAAAAAGCTGGTAGCACAGCTCGGAAGCATAGTTCAGAAAAGGCAATTCAGCGATACATCAAAACACTGTAGTAAGCGCATAGCCCTCTTCTGATTGATCTGAGGAAAAATATGTAGCACACGTAGAACAGGAAGGACTCAATCACCAGACATCCTCCAGCCATATATGCCTCTTGAGCTTTTCCTTCCTTCATCATTTGTTGAAGGCCTTCTTTGTGCAGCACCTTCCTAAGGCAGCCCTGTGACAGAGCAGTAGGCAGGAGAGATGCTCCCCTACCCTCAGGGAATGTCTATGTCAGCTGCATTGGGAGGAGACATAAACATACGGGACAATTCCAAATGTGAGAGGTGCTGTGAAGGAAATAAGCAGTTATGTTGTTGACAGGGAGATGGGGTGGGAGGAGCCTTATTACAGACCAGGTGGTGAGGGAAGGCCCCCTCCATGGATTTGTGGTATAGTCTGCAGAGTGGCGAAGCCAAGGTCATAATCTGGGAAGGGGCTTGAACAGCAAAAGTTCTGAGAGGCTAATCAAGGCTCGCCCTGTACCGATCGACAACCTGCTGGGTAGGAACAAGATCCTCACACAGAAATTAAGAAAAAATGGTTAAGATGTGCACTATGAGCCGTGAGGACTAAGGAGGGCTCCTGGTAGCTATCCGGGCCGAAAAAAGAAAGAAAGAAAGAAAAAACCCGAGCCTAGCAATCATTTCTGCCCAGGTCTCTTCCTTTAAGCCTCCCCTAAGCTTCGGCACTGCTTCCGGCGGGCCTAGCAATCCTTAAAGGGGAGGCCCTGGGATCCTGTCTCAACCAATAGCGCTGAGGCTTTCCCCCTGGGAACTACCCAGCTGTACCCAATTGGAGCAGCTGTATTCTGACCAATCGGGGGCCAGGGGCGGGGACTTCCGTCCTACGTCAACCTGTATCTTCCAGCAAGCGCTTTCCACTAAAGAGAGACAGACGGCTAGGTTTTGGAGCTGGTGCCTGAGCTGAAACGCAAAGATGACTCCTGACCCAGCAGCGCCATGCTGTTTTCACACGTTTCCGCGGCGTTGCTATAGCACGAGCTGCTCACAGCAGTGCTGTTTTCATAGCTATGCTGTATTGCTGTGGAGCTGTTTGTACTAAATAAAGTTTCCTTTTCCACTGCACCCCAAATCGGCGTTTGATTGGTGACAGTGACCATTGAGGGATAGCACCTAGACACAAAATTTAGTAAAGGATGTGGATAAAGTGTCCCAAAACTCTAGGAAATGGGAGAACTAACTAGTGATGCAGTAAGTGGATTTGCCTTGAGAGCGTGGGAAGTAGAAATGCATGACGGAGAGCACAGCGAATGAAACAAGAGCGTCAGCCAGCCAGGTGACAGAGGATGATGACAAGCCTGGACGTCACAGTGCGCAGGCTAATTTACATCATTGGAAAAAGAGACCAAGCAACATTTTAAAAATGTTAATGATGAAGTTCTACCTCCCCAAACCTCAGGTCCCAGGTAATCTGACAGATGAGTTCTTACCAAATTTTGAAGAACAGTTAATGCTTATGTAATACAAGTGATTCCAGAAATTAGGAAAGGAGGGAAGACTAGTAACCTCACTATATGGACTGGTGCAACTTTTACAGAAAAGTATTTTATAGAAGCATTTTATTTATATTTGTTGTAGAACATCTGAGAGTAGAGATAAAAATAAAAACATAATTTTCTCTAAGCTGGTTTATTCTAAAACCAAAGACCATATGAGGAAAATTATAGGTTTTACATGAATATAGATGTGAAATCCTAACTATAACATGAGCTAATCAAATGTAACAGTGTTAAGATAATATGTTATGATTGAGCAGAGTTTGTAAAGGAAATTCAAGGATGTCTGAATATCAGAAAACCAATCACTATAATTAACTGCAGTAATAAAAAGAAGGAAATCATAAGAATATCTCACTTAATACAAAAGAGGCAGTTAAAAAAGTTTACCTCTTTTTAATTTTAAACAATCAAACTCTAACAATTTAGGAATAGAAGGAGACATCTTTTATTCACCAAAGGCAACACACCAAAAACTTACAGTAAACATTATACATAATAGAGAAACTGTGGATACATTCCCTATAAGACTGGTATCAAAAAAGGATACCTCTAATAATGTGACTGGTATTAGAGATGCTGGCAAATGGGATAGAAAAAAAGAAGTAAATGGTGTAAGAATTGGAAGGTATACGAAAACTATCAGTTTTTGTAAATTGTAAAAATGGACATGAAAGAATAAAGGTCTAATAACTAAGTCAATCTTTAAAAAAAAGTTAAAAATGGGAAACAAGCCCTCGATATATTAGATATCCAGACAATTTATAAATCCCTATTTTGAAAATAGTATGGTACAGACAAATAAACCAATGGAAGAAAGTAGTAAGCTCAGAGATAAACCTAAGAATATATCGAAATTTAGTTCATGATGAAATAATATAAAAAATCAATGAAAAACGACAGTGTACTCCAGCTGTATTAAAGATATAAATGTGAAAGATGAAATAACACAGATCAAAATTTAGCACTAGAATGTCTCCCTCTCACTTAGACAAGAAAGATAAACTCCTTAGCTTGGAATTGTGGACACTTCTAACCTTGCAGCCTCTTCTTTGTTTGGCCTACTACCTTGTGAACCCTGCGCTAATCTGGCTCCTTGACTACCCCAGGCTTTCCCTCATGACATGGGGCTTTGACCACTTCTTCTGCTGGATGGCCCTCCTCTCCACCCGCTACACGTCCACTCATCTGCCCAATCTCTATGCCTTTCCTAATGCTCTGTGCAGAGCCTCTCCTGCCCCCCCACACAGCCTCTCTTTTTCCTCTGCCCCCTTCCCATTACTTGATATACTACATTAGCATTTGCCAGATTTTTATTTTAATGTAAAATTAACATGTTTTAATTTTAATTCATATATTTAAATTATAATTAGTGATGTTGATGTCTGTTTCTGGCTTCCACCCACTTCTATAATGAATGAGCACCTCTTCAACTTTATATTCCTAGAATAACACAGAGTAGATGCTCAGTAAATGCTGTTAAATAGAATTTTTAAAAAGATTTTATTCATTTATTTTTAGAGGGGGAGGGAAGGAGAGCGGGAGAGAAATATCAATGTATGGTTGCCTCTTGTGTGTCCTCCACTGGGAACTGGCCTGCAACCCAGGCATGTGCCCTGACTGGGAATCCAACCGTGATTGTCTGCTTCACAGGCCTGTGCTCAATCCACTGAGCTACACCAGCCAGGGCTGTTAAATAGAATATTTAATTAAATGGGAGAAATTATATAGCTTATAGAGAAAATGAATCACAAAAGTCTTTTAAAGTGTAGCTTTAAAAAATATAAAAAATTTGGCCTGGCTGGTGTGGCTCAGTGGATTGAGCACCAGCTTCCGAAGCAAAGGGACACTGGTTCAATTCCCAGTCAGGGCACAGACCTGGGTTGTGTGAGGGTTGGGCCAGGTCCCCCGTAGGGGGCGTGTGAGAGGCAACCACACACTGAGGTTTCTCTCCTTTTCTTTCTGCCTCCCCTTCTCTAAAAATAAATAAATAAAACCTCTTAAAAATATAAAAAATTTTCGAGTACACAGGCAAAAATATCGCAAACATTTCTAGATAGAAATTTTCTGAAGCATGTCTCAGAAATATTTCTGAAAGTAATAAACGGAGGTTATTTTCAAATTAATGTCTGTAAAAATATTTTTTCATTTGAATAGAGTATGCATCCTTTCTAAAATTTGTTTTACATTATGATTTTCTCTAGCAAAACTTAGGCTCATAAGTTATAAGAATTACACATATTGTTATAATTTGTAAAGAGCCAATTAAATAAACTATAATGATATTACTGCCTCTGCTGGTTACCACTTAGTGGAAACGTGGAATAAAAGAGCAGGCTAGTATCTTGCAAAAACGGCGAAATTTGTTCAAGCCTACTGCCGCGCCACACCCCCGAGCCGCGCCTCCCCGCCCCCGAGCCTCTCCCGTCTCTGCACCGGGGACCGAATCGCGGGCGAGCGCGCCAATTCTGCCCGCAGGCGCCCCGTTGGCCCGCGCGCCGCGCCCAGGCGCCGTCTCCGCCCTCAGTCGGGCAGCAGCCCCGCCGCGGAAGGAAGGTGCAGACGCGCGGGGCGACCAGAAGGCAGTTCGCGGCGGCGCTCGGGGCGGGGAGTCAAACTCCGGGCGCACGAGCGAGCCCGGACGCGGGCCCGGGCCGGGGGGGGCGGCCTACCGGAGATCTTCTCCATCTCCTCCAGGACCTTCTCCAGGTCCTTGTTCAGGTCCGACAGCATCCTCAGCATGTCGTCGTAGCTCCTCTCCCCGGGCTCCGCGGCGGCCATCTGGGCGGGGTGCGCAGGGAGGAGCGGCCGTGACGCCCGCCCGCCGACCTCTCGCCGGCCCCGGCTCCTCGGCCCCCTCCCCCACCCGGGAGGCCCCGCCGCCCCCGCCGGGACCTCGGAACCCCTCCGGCCCCGTCTCCCGCCCTAGGGGGTCACCGAAACCGACCGACCGCGTGTGTCCCTGGAGTGAACACGTAACCCACCGCGTGTGAGTCAGGACCCAGGGCCGGGGCGCCGCCCGTGAACGGCCCTGCTCTTGCGAGGGGCCGGGGAGGTGACCCGGGTGAGGGGTGGGGGGTTGGGCGCGAGGCGCTGGGCACCGGGGTCGGGCGCACCAGGGCCTGGAACCCTCAGGCGGGTGGCTGCCCTCGCTCACCTGCTGCTCTGCCAGGGCTCGGCCCACGGGCTCCGGACTCGGTCAGCTCCTCCGCCCTCTCAGGGCTGGGGCCTGAGGAGGCTTCTTTGAGGGAAGCCCCGCCCCTTTCTGTTACCAGACCGGTCCCCTCATTGGCTGGTATTCTTGGAGCGCGAGGGGTGGGGCTGTGAGCGCGTGGCTGCACCAACCCGGCAGGGCAGGATGCAGACCTCGAGGCCTCATTGGCTAGTCTCCAGCGGAAAAGGTGGAGCCATCCCAGGCCGCTCCAGGGCAGGAGACGTTTTCACCAGTGTGCAAAGACAGCACCACCTTCACTATTATCCTTCCCACGTGATGGTGGAGGGAGACTCGCTTGGCTGGTAGACATGCAATAGAGTGTACACATGATGTGCTGTAGAACTGTGTACCTGATACCAGCTTTATTAAGCACTGTCATCCCGATAAATTCAAAATTTTTAAAAAGGTCCCAGAATGAAAACAAGTGGGCCTTGGTGGAGGAGGAGTGAGGCCGAGGGAGGGTGGAGCTGGGATGAGAGGGCACTCGTGTCCTGATTCTTGTGCTCCCCCTCTCGTCTCTTTGAGGGTGCGGCCCTGTGCCCAGGGCCTTGCCTGCCTGCTGCACCCTGGTGTCACTGTGTCTAGGGCAGCAGTTGGTACAGCAGGTGCTAACAAACATTTGTTGAATGAATAGCTGGATGCCTGAGCATTTGTGGTCTTCGTAACTACTACACGTTGCTGTCATTGTTGCATCTTGAGTCCTAACAGAGAAGGAAGCCGAGGCTCGGAGATGAAGTAGGTACGTGCCACTGGGAAGGGAGGCACTGCTTCCAGCCCAGGTCTGCCAGGTGCTGCTGGCCTCGGGGTAGTAGAAGCACAGATCCCAAGCAAGGGCAGGAAGAAAGCACTTGAGCTTAGAGAGGGTGCACATACAGCTGTGACCAGGAGGAGGCTGGAGGAGCTGTCTTTGTCTGGAGGGGGATGGGCCCCTTAGAAGGGCAGTAAGCAGAGCAGTGGTGTGGGAAAGAGGCCTCTCTGGCTGCTGGAGGGAAGATGGAGATGGAGCTGGCTGTTGCTGTTGTTTGGATGAATAATGATGGAGCAGTGGGCAGGGGAGGTGGTGGTCGTCATGGTGGAGGGAAGTAAAACTTGACCGGGCTTGTGATGTGGCCAAGTGAGGGAGAAAGTAGGAATGGGTTGGGATGGGTTAGTGGCTGGAGTGTGACACCAATGGCTGAGATGGGGAAGAGGAGGAGAGGCCAGTTCAGAAGGTTGTTAACTTCGTATTTTAACACTTGTTGGACATTCCTGATGAATCTGGGACCCGCTAAATCTCTCAGGGTTTCCGATCCTCAGTCCACTGATTGCAGAGCAGAAAAAACAGCTAGCTTTGAGCCAGACCATTCTGGGCACAGAGCCAGTCCCCACCTATCTACTGAAGAGGCTGCTGCCTGGACCACGCACCCTCCACCTTGGTTCTCAAGTTGTCCCTTCCCACCTGTGAGTCACCCTGCATACTTCTGCTCCCTCTGCCATTTGCTTGGACTGCCCAGAAAAGCATGAGTCAGAAATAACTCTAGTGGGCAATGAAGTTTGCCAGGCTGAGGAAGGGCACAGGACTCCAGACAGAAGATTCCGTGAAGGAACAGGCAAGGGATGGATGAGCCTACCAATTTCAGTGAGTGTGGTTGGGGCTCAGGGTTCTTGGGCAGAGGAGACCGAGAGACCAGCTGGGCTAGAATGTGACGGGCCTGGAGGTGGGCTTCACAAACATGCCGCAGGGCCCGAGCCCAGAAGAGTGGGCTCTCAAAGAGCCCACAGGTGTCAGTCTGGTCTGTCCGTGCCCTTGTGCGCCAAACTAGTCAACTGTTCACCAAACGTTTCCTTTATAACCTGGACACACAGCTAGACTCCATTTCCCAGCCTGTCTTGCAGTGTGAGTCCAGGCCAGTGGGATATAGATGGAAGTGCTCTGGGTCACTGCCAGGCCAGGCCCATGAGAGCCTCTCACGAATGACTCTCTGTCTTCCCTCACGTACCTGCTGGAGGCTGATGTCCGAGGCAACTTGGGAGTTAGCTGAGAAGGCCAGAGGCTCTGTCAGCATGTCTGCGAACAATGGTCTGGAGCGGACGGAGTTTCTCAGCCAAGTGAGCAGGAGTTAAACCTCCATCGAGATTTCAGGGCTTATCTGTTATGACTGCTAGCCTAACTGGTACGGCCCTGCAAACCCATGGGACACAAAGGGCTTGTTTGGGTCTGGTGGGTTGTCACCAGAAGTTTACACGCTGGTTGTGCATGATGGTTTCTCTTATCATAACCAAGGACAGATCAGATAACTTTGGCTGAATTTCAACATTAATCAAAAGCCAGTTGGGCCCTGGCTGGTGTGGCTCAGTGGACTGAGCACTGGCCTGTGAACCAAAGGGTCACAGGTTCATTCCCAGTCAGGACACATGCCTGGGTTGTGGGCCAGGTTCCCAGTCAGGGGTGCACAAGAGGCAACCACACATTTCTCTTTCTCCCTTCCCCTCTGAAAACAAACAAACAAACAAACAAATAAAATCTTTAAAAGAAAAAAAAAGGCAGCTGATAAAAACTCTGCTCACTGCTCTCCCAGGGCTGGGCAAGCCGATGTGTCTAGAAGGATACTTTCCCAGGGTAGGCTGTGCAGGCCCCCAGAGAGGCAGAAGTCTGTGAACATGCTCTCAAAAGCCCGAGGAAGCTGATGTGGAATGTAACGTTTGTCAGTAGATGTGCTTTTATAAGCCTTTCACAGAGACTCAGAAGAGGTTAAGTGCCTCTGCCCTGGAGTCCTTCCACGTGTTTTGGGGTTTAACTACCTTTAAAGCAGTATCAAGAGCCCGAATCTCATTAGCTTTCATATTTTCAGGAATCTATGAATATTTTTTATAGACACATCAAAGTCAACACTTAAAAATCTCACTTAATCACCCTGTCACCAACAGTAAAGAGTGTGGCTCATCTTTGCTGCCCTCCAGTCAGGTCTGTTGGACCTGCCTTGGACGTTCTCAGATCCTGATTCTCAGGTCCTTGGTTTACATCTCATCACTTCTCCCAACTCTGCCGCCACCGTGAGCAGTGCCCTCTGGCAGGTCTCTGTCCTCCCCATCCTTGCTGCACCCTACTTTCTTCTAATACCCCCGGGTTACCCATAGAGATCTCATTAAAATTTAGGACAGATTGTCACTTCTGCTCAAACCCGAGCGTCTTGCCCCACCACTCAGAGAAGTAGGAGTCTGTCCACAGGCCTCCAGTCTGTCCCTCACTGCAGCAGGCACTGCCCGCCTGGCAGCTCTGGCTCTGGCTGTCACCTGCAGAGTACCGAGGTCCAGAGTCACTCAAGCATGCAGCACTGGTAACGGAATGCCTACTTACACTCTCCGTGAGAATTATTTTTTGCTTACTTTTAGTGTTTTTTAGTAGAGAAGCTGGCCTGAAGGAAGCAGTACATGTTGCTCCAGACTACCCTGTGTGCCCTTCACGGACATGACCACCCGACGTCAGCCCCAGGTCCAGCTGCAGCACTCAGGGAAACCGAAACCCCGCAGGGTTGTACGCGTGCACAGGGGCCACAGAGGGTGCACAGAGGCACAGAGGAGGCGTGTGGCCTTGCTCCCCAGCAGACAAACACAAGTGACCCTAGAGGACAGGTGAAGGTTCTGAAGCAAGAATTTATTCCAGATGCACACAGTGGGTGTGCAGAGTGACCTCAGCAGAGACACGTTTTACAGCAGGCCACGGCCTCTCCTCTCCCAGCCCCAGCCCCACCATTGCCACCTCTCTGGCCTGAGCTGGGGCAGGGGTGAAGGGTCTCCTAATTCCCAAACAAAACACAGGAATCTAAGGGCTAAGAGAGAATTGCACAGCCATATGTTTATTAGTATCTAACAAGAAAAAAAGTCAAAATTCCCTCCCTGCTCCAACCCCATCTCCACCACGTGGGCCTCAGGGAGCACTGTTGGCCCGGGGAGCACCTGCTGCCAGTGCCGTCCTTGGAACCTGGGCATCTGTGCACGGTCACCCTGGTGCCTGTGAGCTGACCACAGGCCCATTCCTCCACACGTGGGGACAAAAGGGCAGCTGGCCTTTCTCTAGCCCTCAGCTGTCAGCCTTGAGAACTTGGAAAAGGTCAGCGATGTCCAGCAGAGCTTGACGGATGTGGTTCCCAAAGCGCTGGGCATTCTGTGGGTGCCAAAAGCTCAGGCCAACCTCCAGGCAAGCCCCTGTCCCTCTGTCCCCACAAACAAGGACCCTTTCCTAACCAGATGGGGCCCAGCTGGTGGCCCCTCCTCAGGTCTGAGCGGGAACAGGGACTCACCGTCTCTGAGCTGGAGAACTTGCTGGAGACGTGGAAGAAGATGGTGTTCTCGCCTGCGATCATGTAGGAGACCCCATAGCCATCATCTGCTACCTGAGAGCAGCACAAAGCGGGACGCAGAGGTAAACCAAACCTCAAAGATCCAAAGCCAAGCTGATGCTCCATGAGATTCCCAGGAAGGGCCCTACCCCCAGGAGACAGTAAGAGGACCATACAACTTTGTCCTCCTCCCCTGTTCACCGGGGATCTAGCATCTCAGGCTCCCCTCGAGGAGCCTCATCCCAGGGGCGTCTCTAAAACCCTGATGAATGAGCCCGCCTGAGTGTCCTGGGGGAGAGTCGCACCCTCTCTCCCAGAGTTGGCCGAGGGGACGCCAGCCCCGAGCACCGTCATGCTCAACAGAGGTGCTGGCACAGGTGGGGTCCCACGCAGGGCAGGTCCAAGGCTGTGCCCCAGCCTCTGGTCTGACCTCCTGGAGGCCCTGCCCTCCCCACTGAAACACACCCCCCATTTCCTGTCCTGTGTACACATTCCCCTTCAAGGGCACTTACGGGGCCAAAGCCACCACCAGCAGCCAGGTGATTGGGGTACTTGTTTGGGTCAAACATGCGGATCTGGAATTGAGCAGTCTGGCTGGTAGAGAGGCGCCAGGGCTCTGACAGCACCTGCAAGAGGGACAGTGCCATGGTCAGATGCCATGCACTCAGTGCACACCTGCTGACAGGTGGTGACTGAGCACCTGCAAGAGCCAGCTATTGTCCTGGCTGAGGATGCAGAGGAACACAGTGCAGGGCCTTGCTGCCCCCTATGTGTTCTCATCATCAAGGCATCTGCACAATCCCTCAGTCATGTGTGGAGGCCGGCTGGCCTGCCACCCCTCTGGCCTCCTCTCCTCTCCCCCCTTTCTCCATCGGCTCCACCCCTCCCCCATCTCCCCTTCTGCTGTCCTCTCCGAGAGCATGCTGCCAGCCTGACCACCCCACCTCTCCACTTTTCTCGAGTGTTGCCGCTGCCTCCCATGTCACACGTTTGTCCATCTGCCCTGCTCGCAGGAAGGCCAACTCTGCTCCAAGCGCCAGGACAATAGGTCCAGGCGGAGTGTGGACAGGGCACCTGCCCCAGCCCTCCCGTCAGACAGAAACAGGCTGAGACCCCAGAGATGAGGTCCTGGGGACAGGAGACCCAGCCACCCTCAACACTGACCTCTGCCAGAAAAGGGGAGCTGACCCCCAGGTACTTGGAGACCACGTAAAGGCAGAAGAGGTGCCTGTCGATGCCGGCGCCCGTCATGGCCAGGCGGTACATGCTCTGGTGCTTCTCGGAGGCTTTCCGGAAGAGTTTCTGAAGGTCCGCTCTCTGGGAGGCAGGGGTGAGCAGTGAGGAGCAGCCCCAACCCCCAAGGGGGCAGGAGTGAGGGCCGCCTCATCACGTGGCCACAGGGAGCTCACCGTGTGGGACCCCCGCGCCATGGCCTGGACGAAGGCTGTGGACTCGCTGGTGCAGGAACGCACGGTCTCGGTCCGTCCCTCCCGGAAGAGTCTCGTCATCGAGGCTTCATAGGTCAGGCAGAACTTGCCCCTGTCCTGGGGAGCAGAGACGCGTGAACTTGGCAGGTGGACACCAGGGTCGCCCTGCACCCGCAGCGCCCTGCAGGGCCCTACCCGGAAGTGCGCCAGCTGCAGAGCAATCTGCACAAAGGCGTCGGGGCTGGTCCGGCACTTCTTGATGAGGCCTTTGCCAAAGGGCAAGAACTGGAAGCAGTACAGCTCCACGTCGTCGGCCAGCGCCTTGGCCACCTGGTAGGAGCTCTCGATGGCTGCCTGGCACTGCGGAGACACCAGAAGGGCCTGGGGGCTGGGCCGGGCTATCTCGGGGCCTCCATACGTCCAGCAGGGGAGGCACTGATGCCTGCCCCAGGGACAGAGGCCCCCCCACAGTGTTTCTGTCCACCACCCTACCCACAAGTCCCGTCACCCTGGGGCCACACCCCTGTGGGCAGGGCTGGCAGGAGCGGAGGAGGCAGCAGGACATCCAGGTACTTGTCATTCTCCCAAACGATCCCTGCCCCTTCCTGGCCCGCGCACCCTCTCAGGAATGTCCCACTGCAGCCGCTGAGGAGGTGGCAGCATGGGGTTCGGTTCGCCCAGGCAATGCCCCGTCTCCGTGTAGCCCAGGTGGAAGATGTCCGTGCCCAAGACAAACTGCAGGGAGAAGGCCAGGCTGAGAGGCCGTCCTAGTCCCCTGCTTTGTCCCCCACAGCCTGCCCGCGGGACCCTTCTGGCCCTGTTACCTCCCAGAGGTGCCCTATGATAGGGGCGTCAGCCCACGAGTGCTCTGTGTTGAGGCCCAGCTGGCCGTTCTTGAAGGCAATGAGAGTGAAGGACTTGTCAAACCACCTGCCGGGGCAGGAGACGGCGATGATGGAGGGCCGGTGAGGAGCCAGGCAGAGCGGCTCCTCCCCAGCAGGGCGGCACGGTACCTGTTGTGGCAGTTGCCGTGCAGCAGGGCCTTGCCGTAGAGGCTGAGGCTGGCCTCGTCCCTGGGGTCGTAGCCGTGAGACTCCTCGTCCAGGGCCACAAAGAAAGCAGCTCGCTCGATGGCATCGAGAGAAGCCCTGTTCTTGCCGGAGCTAAAGAAGGTCTGGCGCACCTGTGCCCACTCCACTCTGGGGGGTGAGGGCAGGGTGAGTGCAGGGCGACCACGGGTGAGGGCCCCGCCCTGGGCCCCGCCTTCCACACACCTCAGATGGAAGTGATGGCAGCCACTCTGCTGCCATTGCCACCAGTGCCCCTCACTGCCCCTCCCCCAGGGGCCCGAACCTCAGCCAGGATGGCCCCGCCTGCAGGCGTACCTTCCACCTGCAGTGAGGGCTGCCAGCTTCTCCTCCCCGGGCTGGGCTGGGGACGGGTCGTCCAGGATCCTCTGGAACTGCAGCTCCAGCTCCCGGGGCTGCAGCAGGCGGGAGCCGTCATAGAGCCACAGCTTGAAGAAGCGGCCCTTGTGGTAGACGGCCACGTGCCTGCTTTCCGCGAGGTGCTGCAGCACGTCTGTGACGGAGGCCAGCATGTGGGCTGAAGCAAGAGGGCGGAGGGCCGGGGGCACCTCCCTTCCTGACGCCGCCCTGGCCTGGGCACCCCAGCCGCAGGGTCACTGGGTGACTCCCGAGGCCCCTGCTCCGCCAGGCCTCCACCTGGGCTGCCTTTCCAGGGCAGAGTTGCCCGCAGGGAGCCTCCGTACCTCTCGGTTATGCCAACGACAGTCCCAGGAGGCATTTCATAAAGGAGGAAACCAGAACTCGAGGAAAGGACACAGACTACCTATGTCAGAAACGCAGGCTGCTGCTCTGTCCCTGCCCGCCCCCTGGCAAGCCCGCCCTCCTCCAGGAGGGGCAGCCACACTCCCTCCTTCGGGGGCTCTTTACTCAGGGGACAGCAGTCCCTACAGAGGGGACTCAGGGTCCCAGCACCAGCGCCGTGCCTGTCAACAGCAGGTGTCTAGTGTTGGTCAGCAGCTGGCTATCAGACTGTTTGCACCCCGAGACAGCGAGGACACTAAGTGATGAACAGGAAGCAGGCACCTGGCCACGGTGGGCCCATAGCTGGGAGCGAGGGGCCTCTGTCCCGTCAGTCCCACCCGGGCGCTGCAGCTGTACCTGTCTCCTTGCCCGGGATTCGAGTGGTGTTGAACATCCTCTCCATCTGGTAGGAGCACATGGGCACGATGCCCAGCGCCATCACCTGGGAGGGAGGCATGGCAGGGCTAGGACGGGGCCTCCTCTCCCTTCAGCCCTCCACCCAGCGCCACTCACAGGTTTGATGTCCTCCCGGTCCAGTTTACGGCGGTAAGTGATCATGGCATGCACAGCGTTTCCCAAGCGGGCGGCCTGCACATCTGTGTTCCTGACGAGCACAAAGTCCTACAAGACAGAGCCAAGGCCGCAGGGTAGCCGTGACAGTTGCACGGTGCCACCTGGTCTCCCTGCTCGTGGCTGGAGGGGTGTTGTCCTTGCCTCCTGTCCATCCCACACTGTCAGGTGGGCTGCCAAAGATGAAATGCCCAACTGACCACATCCCTCCTGGGCCCCAGCTCTGATTTCAGCTGCTTTTCCATAATCTGTTTGGTCATGTTTTGTTAACTTTGCTTTGAGAAAGGGGTTCCCACCACTAGAAAAACTGATTAAAATCTCAGGGACAGACTAGTTGTGTGTATTTCTGGGAGGGCAGGCTTGGGGAGGAAGGGGATCCAGCCTGCAACTCGGGGTGCTCTCTGGACACTGGAGGAGCACCGTGCATGCTGTGCAGCCCATGGCCGGGGTGGGGCAGTGCCAGGCACGTGGCAGAGGGAGACTGGCACGTGGCAGAGGGAGACAGTGGTCTCCCAGGTGCTCAGAGGAGCTCTGCATCCACAGGGTAACACAGAGGAAGGCCTTCCTGAGGCAATTCCCCAGTGACGGCTTCAGGAAAGCTAAGGGCCCATGGCCAGGAGGCCTCTGAGGGAACCAAGGGAGAAAGTGGTGGCAAGGAAGCCCCAGGGCCCCTGAGAATGACCACGTCAGGCTGTGGGGCTGCTGGATTCTGCACCCTCAGTATGCCCATCACCCCTATGCTGCTTCCTGACCATATCCTCCCAGGACCTCCCCCACCCCCCCTTTCCTTGGGCCTCACTCCAAAGCACCCCCTCACCTCTGGAAACCACCACCAGGGCTCTGGGCTGTCCTCCAGGGCCCTTTGCCCAGAGACCCACAGCTGGGGATAGAGCTGACCACACAGTGCCACCTCTGCTGTACCTCTTACCATGACGTAGTAGTTGCTATTCACCATGATGGGTGTCCTGCCTCGAAGGTAGATGTACTCTTCCCACCAGTCACTCACCTGTGGGAGGGTGGGAGCTTAGGGCTGCAGTGAGGTGGCAGCCGGGACATGAAGTGGGGGAGGGGAAGCCTAGGGGGACTCACATAGTTAGTTGCCCACCACGACTTGAGTACCAGGTACTTCTGCAGCCTGGGGGCAGTCCTGTCCTGGAACTCCTTGGCCAGCGTCTCCATGCGGTGATACTGCTTGTCGTCCAACAAGGGCCGCACAGAATCCAGGTACTACCCAGCCGGGTTCCGGTCAGCATGGGAGCCAGACAGCAATGGCTGTCTCTGTCCCACCCTGTGCTGCCCCCAGTCCCCCCCCCCCTCAAATCCACTCTTTGAAGGGGAGGGTCCCTCACGTTTGGATGAGTCCTGACTCCAGCCTACCCTGCCCAACAGGATGCCTGACCCAGGCCCTCACCCGCTGAATTGTGGCCGGCACGCTGGGCACAGGAAGCTTGGGCAGGGACGTCTGGAAGCTGTACAGCATGGGCCGCCCACTGGACAGAAGGCGAACACACACCTGGGGGTGCAGAGCAGAAAAGTGTGGGGCTGGGAAGCAGGGATGAGAATGGAAGCAAACTAGGGAACACTGAGGGGTTGGGCCCCGAGTTCTCAGAACCAGGACACGCCCATGCGTCAGGCACCAGTGTCCCCTGCCTGTCCCCTCAAGCTCAGGACCCTCAGTGAGGCCCCGGGGCCTCAAACTGGAACCCTCCCCCAGCTTCTGCTCACAGCCCAGGCTTTGGTGAAGCGGCTGGTCTTGCCGTGCATCTCGAACATCCAGCCATGGTAGGAAAGCAGCAGCTTCAGGGTTTGGCGGAAGAAGAAGATGCCCGTCATCCAGACCCCCGTGGAGAAGACGGCCATGCTGACCAGTGCCCGTGTCTGGGGGGTTTGGTAAGGGCCGTATCTGTCAGAGAAGGGGAGAGGGCTGCAGGTATGCACTGGAGCGGCCTCAGGGGAACTCCGCCGACCCTGCACTCTCCACGGTGGTGAGCCATCTTCGCGGAGGTACCGAAGGAGAGCCACCTCCCTGGGGACCTTCACAACCAGGTGCACCACACACATGGACGGATGTGGGACTACAGGATGGCTGTCCCATGACCTCTAATGGCTATTGTCCTGTGTCTGCCCAGCTCAGGGACCCTGGCCTTGGAGCCCACCCGACCTCTCTCAAAGCCCCATTCCTCACCCCTGAGGGAGGTGTCTCTGGATGTAACAGACCAGCCCCTTGGAAATGTCCAAGTTACAGTAGGAAGAACCCACTGTTGTCATGACAACAACCAGCCAGCTTGTAGGGCTGCCAGGATACACACCCCTGAGGATGCCATTCTGTGGGGCAGAAACAGGGCAAGGGAGCGGGAGTCAGGTCCTGGCTTTCGCCTGGAAGGCTTTCTCCCTTGTTCCCCTGCTGTGTCCTTATTCCCCATCCTCCTCCTCAGTCCCACACCTGCAGCCCCCCCCCCCCCCCCCACTCAGTACCCACTGCCGCTTCTTGAACACCTGTCTGCCCTCCACCACCCCTCTGGTGTCTGCACCACTGGAGCCTATTCCCCGGCAGAACTGCCAGCCGAGGTGGAGGTGGAGCACCTGGACAACGGAGCAGCGGCTCACGACACCTGGCCTCCGCCTCTAGAAGGCTCTGTTCTGCTGCACCTGCCGCAGGAAGAGGCCGGGAGAACCACCTGCGCCCACCTTAATGCGAATCAGGCGTTTCTTCCAGGAGTTGATCCCAGACTGATAGATGTGTTTCAGGGCCTCCCTACTGAGCCGAAAGTCAACCCCATCTGGGGTCACGGTGAACTGGAAGGCCACAGCCTGGTGCGCTTCCGCCATCCTGGTGGTTGGCCCGCACCTGGGAGGGGGTTGCAGGGATGTTCCCGCGGGCTTGGGCCTACCCCGCCCCCATCGAGGCCCCACCTGCGGCCTGCCCCCGCCCCCTTCCCGTTAGCAGCGGCCCCCGCCAGCGCCCCCAGCCCACCGCCACCCAGACCCCAGCCTGGCTAATGGGCGGAACCCTTGCGCCTGCGTTCAGGGCAGGACCCGCCACAGTGGTGCAGGGCTCAGGTTGGAGGTGGGTTCGAGGCCTTGAAAATTTCAGGATCCCGGAGGGCAGCGAAGGGCAGCGCCGGGAAGTGCCCCAGTAATAAGCCTTGTTGTCCAGAGCGAGGCACGTTTGGGTGCCCCCAGCCCCGATCGCGTGGGGCCTCGCGTGCCCTTGCCCACACACGGTGCTCGCTCGGCGCGATCCTGTGTTGTTCCCCACTCCACTCACAGCACAGCTCGGGCTCACTCCTGTCGGCGTGTGGGGCCAGTCACTCTGGCCCGTGTCCCCACGTCCTTCAGGCTGGCCACCCCCGCCCCGCCCTCACCAGAAACCTGATACCAACTCCCAAATTTGGGCTGAGAAAACAGACGCGGTGGCCACCAGACTCCACTCCCCTCCGCAGTGGAAATGGGGGGGGGGCGGGGGACGGGGCAGGCTTCGGCGAGGTGAAGACTGCTCAAAGGTCTGGGAACCTGGGGTGGGGGCGGGGTAAAGGGTCTCACGTGAGGATGGTGGCATTAGAGCTAAAAATAGTCGAATGTAGGGGAAAGGTCATCTGTGTCAGCTGTGCAGCTTGTCCCCTGATCTCCAGAGCACAGGGTTGGGCAGCCCCACCCGGGGGCACTCTGCACCCTCATTGCTCCCCAGTTCCCTACGCAGTTCCTTGCGCATTTGTCACTTCCAAGCTGGATCCAGGAAAGGCAGAGAGGAGGGGCTTCCCATGGGCAGGATGGACCCTCAACTTTCAAGCCCACAGCACTGAAAGCCAAGCTTTTCAGGAGGGGAAACTGAGGCTCAGAGCAGTGGTTACTCTGTCAATCTGAGTGAGTCCTCGGCTGCTGCTTTCTGCTGGAATGAACAGGGCTAGGACAGGGTGTGAAAGAAGGTCCTTTATTGTTTCAGGGTGCACAGTCCACGGTCTCCCGCCCATGGGGACCTGCTCCAACTGGGCGAGAGGTCAGCCACCTCAACCTGCCACCCAGGGGGCTCAGCCCAGTCTGAAGGGCCTCCTGCTTTTGGCCCTTCCCTCCAAGGTCCCGCCCTGGAGACTGGGAACATCCAAGGAGCTGGGGGGTGAAGAGTCAGGATGGGGGGTGGAGGCTGGTCAGCTGCCCCTTCTGCTGGAAGTACAACTGGAACCGAGACTGGGCGTACTCCTGCAGAGGAGACCCCCCCACACTGGTGAGCAGCAGGGAGGAGCGCCCCGTGTGCCCGCAGCGTCCCAGGACCGCCCAAAGCTCCCGGAGGCCCAGAGGCTGCTCCCGCTCCCCCTCCCTCACCCACCTCACCACCTGGGTTACTCACCAGGTAACCGAACTCTATGGTGGACATGGATGCCTGCAGGGTGGACCAGAGACCCCAAAAGAAATGGGAGGCCAGAGCGTACCTGAGGGCGGGGAAGTGGGGGAATGGGGGCATATCTGGCCTTGCCCATGTCCCAGAACTCGAACTTGTCCCCCACTGCCCTAACCCACACCCTGTGCCCACTCCTCTGCCAGCCCTGACCCCTACTCAGCACTGGCACTGGTCTGCTTCTCCCCACCCCCCCGCCCAGCTCTACTCTGCTACCCGGTGAACCTCACCGATTAGCCTCTACCAGCAAATCTTCTTCCAGTTTCTTCTGGTCCTCTTGGGAGATAATCTCACCTTTCTTTACCTCTGCCAGATAATGGCGAATAAAATGGAGCTGGGACCAACAGGCCAGAGTCAGGAAACCGGAGAATGGAGCCCTTCTCAGTGAGCATCCTTCCCCACAGTTTGGTCCTGGCTCTGCCTTCCTCCCTGCTCACAGGCCTCCAGCCCCCATACCTGCTGTCCCCGGGTGGGGTAGTCTGCGGGTTGTGCTTTGTAGAAAGGCCACTCCTCGTGAGTGTAATCATAAATCCACTCACAAAAATGGTTCCCTATGTCAAAGCCCCTGGGGGAATAAGATGGACACTCAGTCCCCAAGTCCCCTGGATGGCTGGGAGGCAGAGATGGAGGCCTGGTCTGCTTCCCAGGGCAGGGACCATGGGCCTCACCTGTAGTTGTAGCTGCTGTACTCAAAGTCGACCAACATGATGCTGTCAGCATTTTCTGGCTCTGAGAGCAACAAGATGTTACCTGGGGGGATGCGGTGGGTATTGGTCAGCCAGGGCCCCCTGGTCCCTTCACCTTAGGTGGGAAGGCTCACATGACTTCTCCTACCTTCCTGGATGTCGTTGTGACAGAAGACCACTGGTGACGGGGTGGAGGCCAGCAACTTCCTGCAGGGGACAGGGGCATGTGTCTGAGCAGGAGTGACTAGAGGTGGGCCAGAGCCACCCTTGTGGGCCCTCAGCAAACCCTGGGGAGGCTGCTGTGGGTTCCCAGCTGCACCTCCTGTGCTCTTCCGCCCTCTACCCACATTGTCCTGCCTGCCCTCACCTGAGGTTGCCCATCTCCTCCTTGAGGCTGTACATCTCCAGCAAGTTCACCTGGGGGCAGCCGGTGGGGGGCAGGTCCAGGATCTGCTTTAGGTACCTGAGGCCCAAAGAACAGGATGTGCGTGCTCTGCACCCCATTCTCCCTCCACCCTGGGCCAGGCTGTCCCTACTGTTCTCTCACTGTAGGCCTGTCTGGCAGACGTCTGGAAGCTTGTTCTGTGAGAGATGGTGACCCCTGAGCCACTCGACCCACTGCCACAGCCCAGGGGTACAGAGCCCTGCAGAGGCTCCCGACTCACCTCTCCATGGTCCCAAACAGCCAGCGGGGCTCCTTAGTGAAGGGCATCTCCATGCCATGGAACCGGGCCATCTTCGTGGCGATGGCTGCTGACAACACGGGCTCTCGAAGGTCTCCCGTTTTCAGTGGCCGGCTCTGCACCCAGGAACCTCTCAGGGTGGTGAGTGGGCTGGGGCAGGAGTGGGGAGGGATGGGGTCGTGGGGAGAGGTCGGGGTCTCGGGTCAGGGAGAGAGGGCAGACACTGGGGATAGGAGGGCAGGGGCTGGGGAAGGAGGTGCCTCCTACTGGGATGTACTGTTCCAGGCGGCCCTCCGGAAAGACTCCGTAGAGCTGGGGCCCCAGGGACCGCTCTGCGAGGATGGCGAACATCACACTTTCCAGGACCAAGGAGTCCACGCCCTGAAGAAGGATGACAACAAGGGGCAGAAGTCGCGCACAAAGCAGCGAGGATGCACAGAGGCTCTGCGTCCTGCTCCCAGCACCGCTGGGGCTCCTTCTGTCGCCAGGAGGCTCCACAATGCAGGGTGCAGCATATAACGGGCACGCCCCGCGGCGCCTCGTCCTCGGCGGGGTTGTACCACCCGCCAGGCTTCGGTGGGAAGCCCTCACTGAGTCCTCACCTGCAGGATGGCCCCATACAGCCGCAGCAGCACCTCCCGGGGCTCCTCGCCAACGCTGGGCACATGGTCCGGCAGCGCGCAACGGAAGAGCAGGTTGCTGAGGCCCCCGCTGCAGAGTACACCGGGGTCTCAGTCGGCCGCAGGTTCCCCGCCCCGGCCGGTTCTTCCCGTCCCAGATTTCGGAGGGGATGACCCCTGACCTCCCACCTCACGGGGTCAACCCTCAGCTCCTCCGGCCGGACGCGGCGCCAGGCACCACCTAGGTATTCTCGGCACCACTGGTAGGCTCGGCGCTCGGCCTCACGCGACTGCGCCGAGCCGCGCCGCCGGTTCGGGATCCCTTCCGGGCACATAGACTGCCGCAAGCTGTCCTTGGCGAGGCGGCCGCCGACAGTCCCGCCTCCGACCAGAGCCGTGCCTTCGGCCGCCATGCCTGGGCTCGCCGGGGCCCAACGCCCAACGCGCTCAGCCCACTTCACGCGTGCTCGACTGCGCTCGGCTGTACTTCCGGCCCGCCTGCGCTACTCCGGTGGGACTCGGGTCTCTCCGGCTCTGTCCGGCTCTTTACGGTGCCACTGGGCCCCGTCCTAGGCCCTAGTCCGAAGCCCGTCCGGGAACCTAATCCTGGGCGTCCCCGCTGTGCCCCGCCCCCGCTGGCTCGCCCTGTGGGCGGGGCCGCTGGAAAGACAGGAAGCGGCGTGCGCCAATCAGAAGCTTTGTGAGCGTCAGGGCACCCTGCCATTGGCGGGTCGTGTTGGCCAGTCTTGTAGGGGAGGGTGAAGTGTCTCTGGAGCGCGCAGTCCAGTGCCCGGAGCGTAGCGGTGGGTTTGCTCTAGGGGCAGGTGTGGCGGGGAAGCCGAGCGCTCTCCGGGTGCCCAGAGGACCGGGCCATGCGGGCGGTGGCTCACAGGGGCAATCCGCAGGAAGAGAGCCATCGTGTGAGTGTGGCTGTCCCGAACGTGGGTCACACTTGGGGTGTGCGTGGTGCCTGGTAGGTGCCGTATAAAAACCGGATGTGAATGAAACCAACTCCAACGGCGCTAAGTGTCTTAAATTCCCAATCACTGCTGGGCCCCGTGTCAGAGGAAGGGCACCTCTGAGAGGAGGTTCTTGTACTGCCCGAAACCACGGCTCGCACCTGCAGCAGACACCTAGGTCTGCGTCCCGTCCCCTTGACCCCTTGGCCTCCCCTGTTGTCCCCAACTTCAGGGGCAGCCCCAGGGAGCCATGACAGGCCTGTTGGGCCGTGGGGTTTTGGTGCGGGGGTAGGGGGCGCGGTGAATAGATGGGCAGCTGATGAGTGGTTTGATTTGAATAATCAGAAAGAAATGCAGAGTTGGTGACCAGAAGGGGAAGATCAGTTGCTACCGTGGAAAACCACGATAAACCTCGCTCTTTGTGAATCCAAGCCAGTCCTGAGACCTGAAGCTCACTGGTTGAAAGAGAAGGGTCCTACGATATCACCATAAGTACATTAAAAAATATTCCCCTTTAGTTCTTCCCCAAAGGGACCTAGAGCCACTTCAAGTAACTACTTAAAGTGGTCTCCTTTGAAAAAGGACTATCCAGACCTTTCAGGGGCTGTTAGGTACAGATCTGAGCTGACGTGGTATGGGGTGCCTGAAGCATCAGGAGCCACTGGTTCTGGGACAAGATGAAAAATGGAATCTTGGTGCAAGCCCTGCGGGTGCTTCTCTGGCCCCAGTGCACTCTTGGGTGGGCAACTGTGCCTTGAGTGGGCATAGCTGCACAGACATCCCTGGCCTGTTCCTAAGAACGTGCTAACCATAGCACAGGGGCAGCCCTTGGAACTCCCCAGGGCACCCACCCCCTCCAGGACAGTGAATCAGAAGTGATGCTGCTTCCCGGGTGGAATTGCAGAGGTGGTGTCTCTCTGATAGACAAAGTGGTGGTCCCCAGTACACCTGCTTCCATTCACCTGGACAACCCCTGCAAAATTCGGAGGGATTCAAGTGAATGAAACAAGATCAGTGACAGCTGTGGAGACATTAATGAAGAAACAGTGGTTCATACAATGGAATGTAATGCAGCCTTTAAAAAGAACAAGGTAGATCTACAAACCCATAAAGAATAGCCAGGGTACATTACTATCTTGAGAGAATGAGTTGTGGACTAATATGTATATGGGACAATCCTGATTTTTTATTAAAAAATTAAATGTTCATATATATATGCATGCCTGTGTGTGTCTGTGTAAATGTATAGGTATAAAGAAGAATGTAGTTTCCAGCAGAGCATACACAGCGTCCATGAAAAAAAAAGAAGAAGAAGAAGAATGTAGTGGATAAAATCAGAGTACAATTCTTTTCAATTTTTATTTTCTTAGAAATAACTATATTTCCCACTTTTCAGTCTCATTGTTAGAGAAATAAAAACAATTCAGAGCACATGGCTAATTGAATATAATGCTTATTAGGTTATATATTCCTTGTACTTCTCATGTATGCTTTTAGTCTCTTACTCCATAGATTGTGTTTGGAATCACTGAGAGTATTTGGGAGTCTGGAACTCACACATTCATTGAGAAAGGGAGGGAAAATGAATGTTCCCGGGATAGCTGGGCAGATCACAACTTTGGGGACAATTAAGGCAGAGACAGAGGGGTTAATGTGTCACAATTCAAAGATGCATTCACTCATTCATTCATTAGGTTCAGCGATTTTTAACCGGTGTGCCACAAGAATTTTTAAAGCACGCAATACCTGACTATTTTAGTCAGGGGCGCTGATCTCTATTCCCTTAGATTGTCAAATAAAAAATGACAATAACCAATACAGCCATAGCCATCTGGTGTGAATGAACCAAAATTAAACCTACTTTTTGGTCATATCAGCAAAAATATATATGTTTTGGGTTTGCTATAAAATTTTAATAATTTGTGTGCCGTGAGATGAAAACGGTTGAAAATCATGCATTTAATTGGCAATTTTAAATTTAGTATATGTTGCACTTATTAGTATGGTGAAAATTATTTTCACTCTCAGCAGTAAAGAGTACATTTCCAGCCCTGGGTGGTGTAGCTCAGTGGACTGAGCTTGAGCTATGAACCAGAGGATTGCAGTTTGATTCCCAGTCAGGGCACATGCCTGGGTTGCAGGCCAGTTCCCAGCAGGGGACTCATGAGAGGCAACCATACATTGATGTTTCTCTCCCTCTCTCCTTCCCTTCCCCTCTAAAGATAAATAAATAAAATATTTTTTAAAAAAGAGTACATTTCCAAAAGCAGTTCACACTTATATGGGAAGGGTAGACAAACACATTCGTTGTCTTGCTTGTGGCTGTTTTAACTCTCCTGCTGCCTGTCACAGTTCAGTCCACTGAGACTTTGATCCTCCAGACGTCACATAATGTGACGACATGCTAACTGCAGAAGGAAGTGACCAGCGCTCTGCCCCTGGTAAGACAATGCTCATCAATGCATGTCAGATAAGCCCTTAGAAGTTCTGGAGTCTGCCCCAGCTGGTGTGGCTCAGTGGTTTGAGTGCCAGCTTGCAAACTGAAAGGTCTCTGGTTTGATTCCCATGCAGGGCACGTGCCTGGGTTGCAGTTGCAGGCCTGTGGTAGGCAACTGATCACACATCAATGTTTCTCTCCCTTCCCTTCTCCCCTCCTTTTCGTCTCTCTAAAAATAAATCAGTAAAATCTTTAAAAGAAGAAGTTCTGGAGTCTGTCAGTGGTGAAGTCTTCAGGGGTGCAGTGCTGTGGAGCAAACCAGGTCATCACCTCTAAGATAAGGACAAGTTACTGCACCTTGCATCTCTGTCATGAAGAAGGGGGCATGGCTCTTGATGGACGTCTGGATTTTGGAATCAACATTTACCACACTTGGCATGGGAATACTGTGTGACCCATTTATTGGATGACTTGGAAGACTGCCAGTTTTGAATGGGGCCCAGAGCAAAGGGCTGTGTTGAAGATGGAGATTGGAGGATGGGTTTCCCACCACTTGGCAGACCCAGTGGGTTACAGTCCGGCTTATTTGTGGTAGATAGGGGGCCTGAGTGGCAGCTCTGGAAGGACCCAACAGGATGCATATTGGGTTTGTGATGCATATTCCTAGGGGTCAGAAGCAAGACCACACCTGGTGCAGTGCAGAGCTACTCACCAGCTAAAAGCAGCTCCTGGTAGATTACTGGACCTGAGCAGAAACTAAGTGCTGGATTATGGGACATTCAATGACCATGCGATCGAATCTGCCTATTCTGAGCTGGATACTGACTGCCCACCAAGCCAATAGGTTAGGCAGGCTCAGCAGCAGTTCGCTGCACAATGAAAAACAGCCGGACCCAAGCTTGTCCAGAGGGCCATTTACAGGAAGGAATCCTAAGGTCTAGTTCATAGATGGGTTAGGTTGGTACATTGATATGAGTTGAAAATGAACCACTGCTGCGCTGAAGTCCCCTTCAGCGTGGGGCAGCTCTAGAAGACAGTAATGAGGGACATCCTCTGGGCAGAGCTTCAAGCAGTACACCTGGATGTCCACCTTGTAGGGCAGGAGCGTGGACAGAGTAGGGATGGGCTAAGGAAGGAATGCACATGGCAGATGGGTCATGACAGATGTCTTGCTGTTGGTCAGGGAACTGGGAAGAGCAAGAGGTAATACTGGAGATGAGGAGGTCTGGGGAAGAAGGACCTGTGGGGGTGCTCACGAGTGCCTGTGTCTTTGTGCCTCATGTTGATGCCCATTGCAGAGGGTCACTCAACAACAAAGCAGATAGACACACATCAGCCAGCTTCTGTCCTTGGCGCCCCTGTGCTTGTGCAGTGGGTCTGAGAATGGAGTTGCAGGGTGGAGGGGTGCCAGGTATGCCCCCCAAACAGGCTCCCTTATCAAGGCCAATGCAATGATCCCTGCTGCTGAATGCCTGGCCTGTTAGCAGCCAAGCTCAGTGCTGAGCTCATGACGTGGTACCATCTCCAGACAACCCAGTGACCAGTAGATCACAGCAGATCCTTTCCACCCAGGGATTGACACCTCTGGATGTGGGTTTGCCTCCCCTGTCCACAGTATCAGAGGAGCATCACACTGCAGGACCTTGGACAATGCATAATATACCAACATGGGATCGTGTGTGACATTACCTCATTTTATGGTGAAAGGGATGTGTGTGTGGGTTGCCACTGGATACAGTGCTTCTTTAACCTCCTGTGCTGTCTACAGACAGCCAGTCTGAGAGGAAGATGGAATGACCTCTTCAACACTTAACTAATGTTCCAGCTCTAGGACAGTGTCTGGCCCCTGCCACAGGGGCCAGGGAGCCCTGGAGTGACCAGAACCACACATAAGCCTGTGCCTGGGGCTGCACACATGCTGTCTCGGGTGGTCCTCATGGGGTCAGCATCAAGAGGAAGAAAGGAGTTCATAGGATTAAGTAACATGTTCATGTTCAGAAACTTGGTGGCCAGGTAACAATGGGCACCACAGCTTCTCAGGCCATAAGGCTGGTGACTTTCTCTCTGTGCTTTGGGGACACATGGAAGACTTCACAGATACAATAGGAGGTGGGCCCCCCACTTCAGGAACTTTACATTCCTGGGGTTGCATTGTCTGATAAAAGGATGGGAGGGGAGAGGAGGGTGAACCCGAGATGGGTTTAGGGGCAGAAGGCTTCAAGGCTGGTGCAGTCCCAGGTGGAGGTGAATCCTGAGGCCACTAGGGGAGGGGTCACCAGAGTCGAAAGAGCCAAAGGCTGTCCACTTGTCCAGAGTTAAGGGCCTGGCTGACTGGGGTGTTGGAGAGGTCATTTACATGAATGTTCAAGTCATGGGCTTGGTGGCGAGACTCAAAATCACAAGAAAATCTGGGAAGTTGGGGTCACACTCTGAATTCGGGGAAGAGATCTAGAGTTCTGTGGGCACAGTCAGGGAGTGGTTAATGTGTGTAGACGCCTCAGAAGCCGGAGTGTTCTCAGTGGTCCTAAACTTGGAAAGCCAGCACGATGACAAGGACTTAATGCTCCAGACCTGCTAGAGCCCATAAGCTCTCTCATTCATTCATTCATTCATTCATTCATTCAGACATTTGCTGAGCACCTGCTCTGTGCCATGGAGGTTCAAGGCAGGTGAGTCACGCCTCTGCCTTCACGCAGCTCAGTCATTGGGAGTGGGGGACGCGGTGCTCAATGCCATTCTTAGAGAAGCACTGTAATCAGATGGAACACAGACTGTGTTGTGAACACAACACAGGGTGTGATCTGCCCCGGCCGTTCTCTCAGGGCTGCCATGGCAGCCACCAGACAGTGAGCGGCGTTGCCCTTCCCAGCAGGCGAGGGCTTCTTCTGCCCCGGCGTTCAGGCGGTCTCCACTCTAGTACCTCACCCTGCCCTCAGAAATACCTTTTCACAGAAATGATTTGGACAAAGAAGTGTCAGGGCTCGGGAACTCCATTGAGGGGGAAGGGAAAATTTTCACAGTTCCACTTTTGTTCGATCCCCCATTTCCTGCTTTATCTAAATCTCCGAAAAGCCTGCCCACACTGCCTTTATCAGCCATCCTCCTGGCCCTGGTCGCCCTTCCCCTGCCCCCACACCGGCCGACCCGTCTGAGCCCGGCTGCTGAGCTGGACTGCAGACACCACTGGCCTCCCACGGCTCATGTTCTGAACTGTGCCGGTCACAGCTGCAGCTGGAGAACACTGTCCATTGGAACAGATACAGCCTCCCGGCTGCAGTCTCACCCAGTGCCCACCAGGACCTCTGTCCAGCCCGCGTGGTCCCACTATGTCCCAACAGTCCAGTTTTAGCCACAGGCACCATCCTGATTGTGGTGCACTCTGCGTCCTCCAAAGGTCAGCATGCTCAGCAGAGGTCCCTGTCCTTCACCGGTCAGCACCCAAGGGCGGACAGCTCCCGCGGCCCCGGTCAGCACCTAGAGGCGGACAGCTCCTGAGGCCCGGCCAGGCCCAGGACCCCAGCTCCTCTGTTCTGGCTCCTTGAGACGTCGGTGCAGATGCTGGGCCGCCGTCCCCCCACCAGCCGCTGCTCCCAAACCCCAGTTCCCAGCGGCCTGCGAACCCAGACCGCAGCCTTTCCGCGACCGGCCTGCGCAGGGTCCTCCTCGTGGGCCGCCCCCCGCCTGTCCCCGCGCGCAGACCGTCCTGGACTCGAACCTGATCCCCCGTCTCCGCCAACCCACCTCTCCCGCTCCCCGAAAACAGACCGCGCACCCGCTCCTCCCCGGACCAGGGCCTCTCGGCCCAACCCGCGCCCCCCTCCCATCGGTCTCCCCGCCGCCACCCGCCCGCCGCTGTCCCCTCCCCGTCCCCTCCCCCGTCCCCTCCCCGTCCCCTCCCGCATCCTCGCCCCTCCCCTCCCCCTGCGGCGGCGTCCGCTCCGGCTGCCGCGGTGTCCTGCGGGCGGGCGAGGTGTGTGGCGGGCGGGGTGTCGCAGGGCGTGTCACGAGGTGAGGGCGCGAGCACCGAGGGGACCCCGCGGCCGGCGCGCCCCGCCCCGCCGCGGCCGCTCCCGGGGAAGATGGCGGACCGCGCGCAGATGTTCGCCCTCTCCACCTTCCACTCGCTGTCGCCGCCCGGCTGCAGGTACCGCCCGCCGCCCCTGCCGCGGCCCCGCTCCGACCCCTCCCAGGCCGCTCGCCGGCCTGCCGCCGCCCCCGGCCCCGAGCCCCGGCCCTCCTGGTCCCGAGGCCCGGACTCCTGACCACCGGTCTCCCCGTTTCTGTCCCCCCCTCACCCCCCTGCTCCAGCCCCAGCGACCCCCCCGCCTCCGCCTCATTTCCTGCCGGGGCCCAGGGCCGCACCCCACCCGGCCAGCTGACCCTTCAAGGCGGGAGGTCCCGGGCCCAGGCCCTGCGGACGGCCGCGACCAGGACCTGAGCCCGGCTCTGCGCGCGGCCTGCCCCTCTGGCTTTGTGGGGCCTCCCTCGCTGGAGGCCTGGCGCCCTGGGGAAGGGGCTGTGGTGGGGAGAGGGCTGGACCTCTGGGTGTGGGCCTGCCCTGGGCTGGGGAGGGGAGACGAATTGGCAGACTGGGCCCCAGAAGGGCTGACCCCTCCCTCTCCTGCTGCTGCTGGAGCCTCGGCTCCCCTCCCCCGCTCGGCGCAGCCCGACTCCTCCGAGGCCCGAGCTGAGCTCCGGAGGGGCCTGGGGCGGAGCAGGGCAGGTGAACGGGGAGAGGGGCTGAGCAGACCAGCCTGGCCCCCGACCAGGCTGGCGGGGGCTCAGGTCATGGGGAGCATCCCCTGGAGAACAGGGCTTGGGTCTCACAGTGGCAGCAGCACGGGCCTCTGGAAGTCAGGAGCTGTGGAGACCCTGAGGCCTAGGAGCTGGGTCCCCCTAGAACCAGCTTCCCCACGGGGCCCTGGGGCTGCTGACTCTTTCTGGAGCCCTGCCTTTGCTGTCTGACCGGATCTGCTCCCCAGGCCTCCCCAGGACATCAGCCTGGAGGAGTTTGACGACGAAGACCTGTCTGAGATCACCGATGACTGCGGCCTGGGCCTCAGCTATGACTCGGACCACTGCGAGAAGGTGGGGGCACAGGGGCGCTGAGGCACGGGGCCAGAGGACCCTCTCAGGGAGCACCTCAGGAGCTCAGCCCTGGAACTCGAGATGCTCTGGTCGCCCCCTTCCCTTGGCCTGGGGTCTTCCTGGACATCACACCTCCCTTTCTCTAACCTCCACCGAGGGTCTTCCCCGGGCAGTCCTCGCTTGACCCCCATCAGCAGGCCAGCTTCGGGCAGCCAGGCTTCCAGCGCCCTGTGGGCTGAGAGCGCTTCCCCACAGATATAACCCCTCCAGCTCACCTCGCCTCCTTCCCAGCCCTGCAACCCTCCTCCCCTATCTCCTCTCCCCCCTTCTCTCCATTTCTGTTTTCATTCCTTCAAGAACATTTCTGAGTTGCTGCCATGTGGCACGTGCCAGGGGCTCCCAGGGGCTTGAGAGAACAGGACAGTCGTGCCCCTTGTCTCCAGGAGCTTGTAGCCCAGTGGGGGAGAAAGACATGTCAGAGAGGTGGCTGAGTGTCAAGGACTGGGTTGCGCCCGAGGACACCAGGTGCAGTGAGGGGGAAGGGAACCCAACCCAGACTCTGCGGTGAAAACATGCCCTCAGGGAGGACTAGGCAGAGCAGGGCTGACGAGGGCGTAGGCAGGAGGGGCTGGAGGAAAGAGATTGTCCCAGCGGGAGTAACGGTGTCAGAGGCCCTGAGGCGGTGCAAGCTTGGCGATCCTGGGTGCTGGCTGGGTCTTCCTTCCCGCACGCATCTGACATTTACCGAGCATCTGCCATGGGTAGGTCCTGCTCAGTACAGACCTTCCGCCCCAGGGGGGCTTGCAACTGAGGGGCGGAGGCAGACCAAACACTGCCCAGCTCCTGTGTGCTGTGTCAAACTGTCCAGTGTGGGGGCTTTAGGGATGAGACGAGGCCAGCAGAAGGGCTGGCGCTACTTGAGACTCTGTCACCCAGGCTTGGGGGTGGGGACTCTCGCTAAGAACCAGTGACCCTTATGCACCGGAAGCAGATCAAGAACAACAGAGCTGGTCTGCCCGCGAGCACAGAGACCTGGAGGTTCCTCTCGCTTGACTCACAGCTTGCTGCCTTCCCCGTGTCTGACACCTGGCACCCTGAGTCACTGTCACACTCTCGCCCAGCTCTGCCCTGTCTCTCCTTTCTGCAGGACAGCCTCTCCCTGGGGCGTTCGGAGCAGCTGCACCCCATCTGCTCCTTCCAGGATGACTTCCAGGAGTTTGAGATGATCGATGACAATGAAGAGGAGGACGAAGAAGAGGAGGAGGATGAAGAGGAAGAAGAAGGAGAGGGCAAGAATCCAGGAAGCCCCTGCTCAGAAGCCCCGGCTCTGAAGCTGCTGAGCCCCTCCCCCTCCCTGGAGGAGCCCCACAAGCACCGGCCCACCACGCTCAGCCTGACTATGCTGGGCACCCAGGTGAGGGCCCAGACCTTTCATCCAGGACCCTGCTGCCCCCAGCAGCCTGTGGCTCGTGCCCTGAAAGCTGGAGAACCGCCACTTAGCGACCCTTTCATCCTGGCCACAGGACTCCCTGAACAACAACGGAGGCTTTGCTCCACCACCTCCAGCTTCCTGGCAAGAGACAGAGCTGAGCTCGAACCCCCAGGAGCCCCTCCGAGGTGAGCAGGGCACTGGGGAGCAGGAGGCGAAGGAGGGAGGAGGGGAGGTGGTGGGCTGGCTGACGCATGCCCCCTATTTGCAGAGCCCCCCGCGCGACGCCTGCCCGCTGACATCTGTCCCCTCGGGGTGCGGTCACCTGTGGGCCCAGCTTGCGACTGTGAAGGGAACCAACCCGGGGATCCCCCAGCCCCCAGTGGGGCCTCGCCCACGTCAGACCCCGGCATCGAGGTTGACCTGGGGAGTGGCTCCAGCGCGGGCCTCGGGGGCCGGCGCAGCAGCCAGGAGCTGTCCTCGCCCGGCTCCGACTCGGAGGGCGCAGGGGCCGCGCGCCTGGGGCGCATGATCTCGTCCATCTCGGAGACAGAGCTGGAGCTGAGCAGCAGCAGCGGCCGCTCCTCGCACCTCACCAACTCGATCGAGGAGGCCTCGTCGCCCGCCTCGGAGCCAGAGCCGGAGCCCGAGCCCGCGCGCGAGCCCCCTCGCCGTCCGGCTTTCCTGCCCGTGGGCCAGGATGACACCAACAGCGAGTACGAGTCCGGCTCTGAATCAGAGCCAGACCTCAGCGAGGACGCCGACTCGCCCTGGCTGCTCAGCAACCTTGTGAGCCGCATGATTTCCGAGGGCTCCTCGCCCATCCTCTGCCCTGGCCAGTGCCTGTCCCCCGCGCAGCGCCCTGCCGGGGGCGCCGCATCACCTGACGGCGGGGCTCCCGAGGCTGCGGGCCGGGGCGGCGTGGAGCTGGTGGACATGGAGACGCTGTGCGGGCCGCCGGCCCCCGCTCCCCCTGCGCCCCGGCCGGGCCCTGCGCAGCCCGGGCCCTGCCTCTTCCTCAGCAACCCCACCTGCGACACCATCACGCCGCTGTGGGCCACCCCGGGCCGCGCCGCCCGCCCAGGCCGCGCCTGCTCCGCTGCCTGCTCAGAGGAGGAGGAGGAGGATGAAGAGGACGAGGATGAGACAGAGGACAAGGTGGGGCCCCCGGGGGGCAGGGGCGGGGGCCCCGAAGGCCCCCTGGACGCCTCGCTGGTGTACGACGCGGTCAAGTACACACTGGTGGTGGACGAGCACACGCAGCTGGAGCTGGTGAGCCTGCGGCGCTGCGCGGGCCTGGGCGAGGGCGACAGCGAGGAGGACAGTGGCGGCGAGGCCAGTGAAGACGAGGCGGAAACCGCGTTGCTGGGCATTGGTCAGGGCCCAGGGGGCGCCTCCCCGGACAGCCCCGACCTCACCTTCTCCAAGAAGTTCCTCAACGTCTTTGTCAACAGCACGTCGCGGTCCTCCAGTGAGTGGGGGGTGGGGGGTGGGGGGTGGGGGCGGGGCCCAGGGTGCCCAGGGCAGCCTGCGGGCCTGGGGCTGGCGGGCTGGACTTTTCCAGGACCCCTGACGGGCTGGGGAGGGGTGGGCAGGGCTGCCCCACCCCTCCCCGAGGCAAGGCTGCCCGCGAGGGCGGTGGGCTTGGCCAGGCCCGGAAGTCCTCTCCTCCCCCGTTTCTGAGTGTGCACCTGCCATCTCCCAGGCACCGAGTCCTTCGGCCTCTTTTCTTGTCTGGTCAACGGGGAGGAGAGAGAGCAGACCCATCGGGCTGTCTTCAGGTAGGGCCCCTGCCTCTCCGCCTCGCCGCCCACACGGGACACTGGTGCAGGGGAGCCGCTGGCCCCTCCCACCGCGACACCCACCTCTGCCCCGACTGCAGGTTCATCCCCCGCCACACCGACGAACTGGAGCTTGACGTGGACGACCCGGTGCTGGTGGAGGCCGAGGAGGACGACTTCTGGTTCCGCGGCTTCAACATGCGCACGGGCGAGCGGGGCGTCTTCCCCGCCTTCTACGCCCACGCTGTGCCCTGCCCTGCCAAGGAACTGCTGGGTACGGCCCCATCTCCAAAGGGCATCTAGTCCCCTCAGCCCCCCCACCCCCTGACCTGGGTGCCTTGTAACCCCCAGGGAGCAAGCGGAGCCCCTGCTGGGTGGAGCGCTTCGACGTGCAGTTCCTGGGCTCTGTGGAGGTGCCCTGTCACCAGGGCAACGGGATCCTGTGCGCTGCCATGCAGAAGGTCAGTGGGGCCCATGGCCCCCCGCAGGTGGCGTAGCCCCGGGGGCCCCAGGCTTCCACGGAGGCTGCGCGGGGGCCTGGAGCCTCAGAGGCAGCCCCCACCCTGAGTCAGAAGCCCAGATTCTCTGGGCCGGTTCAGTGGGGCCTCCACCCTCCCTTAACCCATTCTCCTCCTCTTGTCTGAAAGCCAACACCAGCTCTCACCAAGCCTTCCTGCTGGTCATCTGCTCACTCATTCACGGACTCGGTGGTCATTTCAGGACCAGCAGCTCATCTGCTGGTCCCATGGTTCGGCAAGACAGACTGCTCTTGAGACTACCACCCCCACCTCAGCCCAGGCTATGGAACAGGTGGGGGAGGCAGGGATGGCGGGGGCCCCGGTCCTGGCTGGAGGGACAGAAGGAAGACAAGGAAGGCTGAGTGCAGAGAGGTGACCGCTGGTCCTGAGACTGAGGAACGGCCGGGACCCTGGCTCACACGCTCCAGAATCGATGCCGAGAACCTGCAGAGGAATCTACAGTGGCCTGCTGACGGGAGGCCCGCTGAGACCCTCTCCTCCTACTTCCCCCCCAGATCGCCACTGCTCGGAAACTGACTGTGCACCTGCGTCCCCCTGCCTCCTGTGACCTCGAGATTTCTCTCCGGGGGGTCAAGCTGAGTCTGAGCGGTGGACCTGAGGTGGGTGTGGGGGGCCGGGCCCGAGGGATGGCCTGCGGGGGTGGCAGGAGTGTCTGACTGGCCTCTCCGTCCCCTCTGCCCAGTTCCAGCGCTGCAGTCACTTCTTCCAGATGAAGAACATCTCCTTCTGCGGTTGCCACCCCCGAAACAGCTGGTGAGAGCCTTCTCTCTGCAGGTCCCCGCAGCCCTGAGGGCTGCCCCTGGGCCCAGGAGGCACTGGTCAGGCAGGTTCCCTGCTGGTCTGCAGTGCAGACGGACGGGCACACTGACCAGTGAAGCTGCACAGGGGGCAGGTGGACGTGTCTCTGGGGCCCAGGCAGCAGACACGTGGAGAGGAGGGGCGCCTGGAATCCAGGAGGCAACTAAAGGCGAGTGGGTGACCAGCAGCTCTTCTCGGAGGACTGCTGAGCCCAAGCTGTGGGTGAGGGGCAGTAGGGGTCTCGGAGAAGAGCCTGGTGACTTGTCCTTGACCCACTGGCGACAGGGCTGCCTCGCAGCACAGTCAGGCTGACATGCTGGCTCCGGTTGCTGTGCAGAGCGGGCGCACCAGGTGCAGGCTGGCTCGTTGCTGAGGGCCTCCAGGTGCTGTGTCCTGGGTGGGTACCTGTGCTGATGGGATGCAGCAGGTGACGTGGCATCTGGCGATGGGTAGACAGTGACCACTTGCCCCAGGGGAGGGCCAACAACCTGCAGCACAGTGTTTGTCGGTAGGTACAGGGAGACTGAGTGGCCATTGGTCACCTGAGTCTGGAGCGTGGGAGAGAGGCCTGGGGGGATGGTACCCATTCGGAGCAGGTGGATAACTGCGGCCATGGATGCGCGAGGTAGCTTGGCAGAGCGAGGAGTGACAGGTGTGGTCGCAGAGGGTCCGTGCTGGCATCGTTACCCACGGGTGTGGGGGCTACAGGCTTCCTGTCCAGCCAGCGGCTGCCCATTGCGTCCCCGTGTCCTAGAGGAGGAGATGGGAGGAGATGGTCAGAGGGACAGGACCCACCAGGGGCTCACAAGGACTCGATGGGCTGCTGGAGGAAGGACACAGTGGCCCTGGGGCTGTGCTTGCGACAGATGTTGAGGCCAACCTGTGCACCATTTGGACACTTCTGTGGTCACAAGAGCGAGGGGGGCTCTCTGCTCCCTGGGGGCGGTGTCGGCCCTCGGCGGGTCAGAGCCAGCTTGCTGACTTGGGATGGAGACAGTGCGACGGGACCCAGGGTCCGGATGCTGCTCTGAGGGGTGGGGAGCTCGGGCCAGATGTGCAGACCAGGGCCGAGGCCCGCACCAACTGGAGGGGCAAAGAGCACCCCTAGGTCTCAACAGAGGGAGCCTGGCTCCCGCGCCCAGGCAGTGACCTGGAACAATTCCTCGAGAGAAGGGGGTCTGGCCGGTGGCTCTGGGTCTGGGTGTGGAGGCAGAGGGGGAGGGGAGGCCTTGCGGTTCGTCCCTCCAGAACTCAGCCCGGCCCCTGGAGGGGAGCACACACTTGCAAAGTCCTGCTGGGCGACCACTTAGCTCGCTTCACTGAGAGGCTGGTGGCAGAGCAGATGTGTGCGGGCATGTGTGCTTGGGTGAGGGAGCGGTGTGGCCGTGGATACCACAGGCTGCCACCACCTGGCCATGTGTCCTTGGGTGGGTCTCCCAGCCCCTCTGAGCCAGAGGCCCCTCGTCTCACAGGGCTGCTGTGCGGTTCAGTGAGTGAACAGCCAGAAGCACTTGGAATGCTGCACAGCACCAAAACGCTGTCAAGTGTGGACGAGTTTCTGGCCAGGGCCCTGGAGACGAGCCTGGAGTGTGTTCGTGGACAACATGAGCACGTGTGTAGGCCGTGATGCCTCACACGGGTCCTGCCCGGGGAACCGCAGGCCTGGCTCCGTCGATGTGGCTCGGACTGGCCACAGTTGGGGGGCGTCCAGTCTCTGGGCGCAGGACTCCCTGGACAGGGATTGTCACTGGTGCCCTGGGTGAGAAGAAAGGCAGAAGCGAGAGTCGGGACTAGACCAGCGGCAGCCCAGTGTGAGGTTCTTCTCCGGGAGGGGGGGTCTCACAGCTGCAAGGGCTGCTATCCAGCACCCCACCCCCATCAGAGCTCAGAAAGCAGCTGTGGGTTTATGGAACCCCAGGTGGGGTGGGCAGGCTCCGGGTGTCCGAGTCAGCTCTGATGCATGTCCAGAAGACAGGGTGAGGCTTTGCTGCGGGCTGTGCTCCGGGGCAGGTGCAGGGTGGGGATCGCAGCACTGGCTCGAAGAAGAAAGTGGCAGCTGGGCACCCCCGATGTGCAGAAGTTAACACGGGTCACCAAGTCCTCGGAGGTGCCTGTGCTGGGGCTGGACCCAGAAAGGCTCCTTAGAATCTTTAAGTCCTGTGACCCACAGGACTTTCTCTGGTCCCTGCCCTCTGCCCGAGCCCTCTGTCCAGACTGCCCGGGGCCCTGAGGTGTGGGGCCACGCTCTGACACCCCCACACTGCCCACCCTGCAGCTATTTCGGCTTCATCACAAAACACCCTCTGCTGAGCCGCTTTGCCTGCCACGTCTTTGTCTCCCAGGAGTCGATGAGGCCTGTGGCCCAGAGTGTGGGGTGAGTAGGGTTGGCGGGGGGGCCCGGCCGGAGAGATGGACCCAGACGCCAGGTTTGGAGGACACGGGGGCCGGGCAGTGGGTGTGCACAGTTTGGATGAAGGTGAGAGGGAAGGTCAGATGAGAAGCCCTGGGCGGGTGGGAACTTGGGGCAAGTGCTGGAGGGGGTGACGACCCGGGCGTGGGAAGGTGCAGGCACCTCGCCCAGAGAGGGAGTCGGGTGGGAATGGGGCTTTGAGGCCTTAGTGGCCAGGACAGCTGAGGAGTGGCTTCTGGGGGTCACATGCAGACCCAGGCAGGGAGGAGGGCGGGCGGTGGCCCTGCGAGGCAGGTGGCTGGCACTGTCCCCGCAGCCGCGCCTTCCTGGAGTACTACCAGGAGCACCTGGAGTACGCCTGTCCCACGGAGGACATCTACCTGGAGTAGCCGCCGCGCGCCCTGCTCCCACAGCTGGGCCTGGCGCGTCTCGGAGACCACGTGGCTTTGGCAAGGACCGGACGGGGGCACGTGGGGCCTGCCGTCTGGGGCGTCTTGGGGACTCTCTGCTCCACAGGGGCTGTGGGAGGGCGAGCCCCGCCCCACCCCCGGTCTTCTTTCTGTGTGCCTGCCCCCTCGTGTCTGTCCCTGACCCTCTGCCTGCAAACCCGCCCTCTGCTCTTCACTCTGGGGTCAGGGCCGGGAGGGTGTGGAGGACGGCAGGGCTCTAGGCGGCTGGTGACAGTGGGCTCCCAGGTGACCCTCCCACCCTCCCCAGTAATTTAAAAGGAATTTTAATTTTTATAGCAAATCTCAAGGGGTCACCCCATCCTTGACCACAGGGACAAAGAGAGTGACCCCCATACCGCCCCACACGGCGTCCAGGGGGAGCAGGGAGGGGTTCCCCAGAAGGGCCCTGGGGACATGAGGGGCAGTTCCTGAGACTCACCCCAACCCCAGACTTTGCTTGGACGGGGGTGCCCCGCCCCGTGCCCTGTGTCCTGCCACACCAGCGTCCGCTTCGCCGCTACAAACTCCCCACAGTCCAGCACCTCAATAAACTCTCTGCTTGGTGTGACCCTGTCTATTTCTGGGGGGGCACATAATGGGCTGGGGGCCTCAACAGTGGGCACCATGACCCCTGGGCAATGGAGCCGTGAGAAGTCCCACCGACGTCATGCCGAGGTCCTGTGGGGCCACACTGGGCACCTGCACGGGAGCCTGTCTGGGGAGCCGCGAGGCTCAGGGCAGGGTGTGCGTCAGGGACAGTGCGTGGGAGAGGGCAGCGGTCAGTCTGCTGAGACCTGAAAACGGGCATTTAAACTTCCTGCACAGAGAACAAGAGGGAAGAGGTTGACTGCCTCGCACTGGGCCTTGGGTTCATGTAGATGCCGCCTCCTGGAGAAAGCACTTCCTCGCCCCTCACTACCCCTCCCCGCCCCGAGTCCCCAGGGTGCTGAGGTCAGCATGGCCATCGGTGCTGTCCTGAGGGTGGCCAGGACCCCTCCTCCAGCCCAAGACACTATGAGGCTGGATGCCAGGAGGTGAAGGTTATGAAATGAGAGTGAGCAGAGACATAAGTTCGTTATAGGACAGTTAAAAGCTCTGCGCATGTGCGCTCCCACGAAAGGCAGCCAACAGAAATGGGGTCACAGTGTCCAGGGTCAGTAAATGACCTGACCTGGCCCTTTAGCTTGTGGACAGCCCTCCAACAGGCCAGGGACTCGGTGGACACGCAGCTTGTGGGCTACACCCCGGGCACGCAGCCCCGCTCGGCAAGATCACAGAACACATGGTCCACGAGGAAGCCTTCCTGCCAGTTAGAACTGTGGAGAGGCAGGTGGCCCCCTGCACCTGGGCACAGGGCGCGGCCTGTGGGGACCTGCCACCCACCCACCGCTCCTCGTCCCGGGGGGATTCTCCCCTCCCTGCCCCCCTCTGCCCGTGCCCCTCTGAGGGAATCATGTGCCCAGCCGTCCTGACCCGTGTGGGTCTCGTGGCTCCTCCAACTTGTCTCCCCATTTTCTGTATAGTTCAGTTTTCCCTCCCTCCTGGAACTTCAGGTCGACTGTTGGACATGCTTGGGTGTCCTTTCCCTGGGCCCTTCCCGCACCTGCCTGCCTTCCCATCCAGCTGCTGCTCAGATCCCGAGCTCCAGACCCCAGCCGGGCTCCGTCCAGGACCTTCCTCCCTCGCCGTGCGTTCACCCAGCAACCCCAGCTGACCTGCAGGGCACCCCCGGCCAGTCTCCGGGCTGGTGCGTTACCGCGTCCTGTACAGGTGATGGTGCCGAGGGCCCGAACCGCCGGGCACCGACACTCACACAAGCCTTCCCTTCTGCTGTCTCCTGCGTTGTCTCCTGCGTTGTATGTTTCTCCTGGAGTCACCGCACATGCCCCTGCTGTCGCCACCCTCACTGGATGCCCCAAATTGCCCCTCCCCCGAACTCTGCCTGGATCAAACCACCTGGCCTTTCCTCCAGCCCCCTGCCTCCACCTGTGTCCACACATCCACCTTCGCTTACAACCAACCTGGGTTTTTCAACAGAAACCTGAGCAGGCCACTCTCCCTCCCAAGCCTGCAGTGGGCCCGGCTGAACCTCCGCCCAGCCTGTGCTGCCCCCTCTGCAGCCCCCTCTATCTCCCACCCCATTTCTGCCCAGAGCATCTGCGCTTCCCAGGGGTGTCTGGCCCCTGGCCAGGCCACCTCCTGTCCTGGTCCCTGGAGGAGGGCGAGGCGCCACTCCTGCCTGCTCCCCTGCAGAGGCTGCTGACTGAGTCCAGGGCCCCCGGGGGAGCCTTGCCCTGTCTGGGGTGCCTGTCGAGGCCTCGGGATCTTGGGGGATGAGCGAGCAAGGCTCCCCGACAGGATTTCGACTTCCAGAACCCCCTATCTCTAAATGAAAATCTTTGTACATATTCTTGTCTAAAAATATGGACAGCATAAAAGTAATTTAATCTGGACAAGCCAGAATAACTGAATTAAGGTATATTCACTTAATTGAAATATTGGGTAGATATGAAAAAGTGAGCTTGCTAACATTTAGTAAAAATCAGAAAAATGATAGTCTTGGCAACAGAGTCTCTAATTATGAGCCTACAGACCAAGAAACAGGATCCAACATGTTTGAGTGGCAAGAAACAGGAAACATAATGGCAGCAATGCATCGTGACCTCCACACTTCACAACACACAGCAGGTCTGATAGTACAATTAATAAGGTAGAACTGGCCTGCGCATGCCCTGGCTGTTCCCCAGATGGGAACGCGGCTTGAGTGGGTTGTCGGGGGACCTATTTCAACAACGGACCCCGTAACGTGTGTGGAAGCAAAGCGTTCAGCTGCAGGAGCAAAGCCCAGGAAGACCAGTCTGGTGGACCAGGGCAGCGGGAGGGGTGGAAGGGGATGCGGCCGCTGGCCTGGGTCCCGGCCCTGTGTGCAGCCTCTGTTCTCACCACCCCGTGAGCGCTGCTGTGGCTCCGGCTCCCCGTGCATTCCCGGGGGAGGGAGTGCGGGCAGAGGGGCGGGCGGCCGGTTCTGTGGAGCCCCAGCCAGGGCTGTCGGCGGGTGAGGCGGAGAGGGAGGAAAGCAGTCCTCAGGCTGGGCGTCCTCGGGGAAGCCAAGTTCCTCCCTGAGCCGTCAGCCAGAAGGACGGGAAGGGGACTTGGCCCACTGGGAGAAGCAGCGGCCCTCGGGGCCCCCCAGCGAGCTGCAGCGGAGCACAGAAGACCATCCCAGCTACTGGGCCTTTCCGGCTGGGTAGCAGTGCTGCTGTCCTCAGAACAGGGACAGAGAACACAGCCCATGACCAGAGATCCTGGCAGAAGACCCTCCACCCACCAAGCGGAGGCCCCAGGTGCCCACACGGGGGAGAGGAGGGGTGAGGAAGTGAATGGCGCCCCGTGAAGAGGGAATGAGAAGGCACACTGCCTTGGTGCTGGGCAGGCCGGGGCTCCCGGCTCCTTCCCCTCGCCGGGTTAGCAGGTGTGGCAGGACCGGACATGTGCAGGGGTGAGGCGTACGTGGGACAGGAGTTGATGGGCGACACGGGGACTCTCCTTGAATGTGCCCCCCACACTGCCTGGGGCAGTGTCGCAGCGGTGGCACAACACCCGTCGTGCGGCCTGGCTGACGTCCCGCGCCCTGCCCTGCAGCACCCACCCAGTCCAGCCGCGGCTCCTCTGCACCCATGAGCACCTGTCAGTGACATCATCACACTTAGAGCTTGGCAGGTCACCTCTGTCCCTCCAGTGGCAGGGGTCCGTAGTCCCCAACACAGAGCTGGTTGCCCTCCGGGGGTGGCTGCTTGTTCATTAAGAAACGAACTCTAGCATTGCCACTCTTGCTATGGAATCCGGGGCCCTGACACCCCCAGACTGCTCCCTCCATCACGGCCCTGACTGCCCGTCTACTCAGGTGACACCCCTCAACCCTCTGCCCATTTGGCCCCTTCTACTGAGACACCTGAGGAGAGAGGCTCCGCTCTCCCTCCTCCCTGGGAAGGCCCCCGGCTGTGACCACCCTGCAGAGTAGTCCCCTCTGTTACTGCGGGTCCTACACAGGCCCGGGGCAGGGAGGCGACATGGGACATGAAAAGGCAGCGTCCAAAGTGCAAAACGAGGAGGCAAGAGCTCTACTATTCCATGGAAACGTCCCCTTCTGCGCCCCCTTCTGGCCACTTGGGGAAGAGGCCAACCGGGGAAGGAGCAGGTAGGGGTGGCCAGGAGGGTGTTTTGGGTCCCTTCCTAACACACCTGGGGGGACCCACAGCACCAACATGTTTGTCTGTCTGTCCCCACTCAGCCCCCCTGGCCTGGGTAGAGGGCAGCCCTAGGCTCCCAGGACAGGGGGCTGGTTTTCAAATTAACAGCAGAGAGCAGGAAAGGGAAGACCCGGGACCTGGGACAGTGTGCGGGGCTGTGATGAGTGTGTATAAATGTGTGTATGCACATGTATGTGCATGTGTGTGCATACGAGTGGCTGTACAAGGAGGGTACGTTGCACTAATGCAGCTGAAACCATAAACGCACATTTCTGTTCCCAAAGGCATCCCAACCGAACCCAAGTGTGATGTGGGGGGGGACCCGAGTCCCACCACAGCCCTGGGTGCCGACATGGGTTTGAACGCAGGGGCCAGAGTCTCAGAACCTCAGCAGGAAGGGGGCCCTGCGTGGGTCAGTGACCTTCCCCCACCAAGGGCGACACTCTCGTAGGACCAAGTCTTCCTCCCCTGTGGTATTTATCACCGTTAACTCTTCATTTTCATTGAAGTGTAAGATACACACACGGCATAATAAAGAGCACAGGCCTTGAGTGTGTAGCTCAACTGCTTTACACACTCACCTGTACCCCCCAGTCAAGACGGGAACATCGGACACATGCTGAGGCCCTGAGGTCCTTCCCAGGCCCCGCCCACACCCCCGCCCACAAACACTGCAGGCCTCACTCCCTGGAGCCCCACCCACGTCCAATGCTTTGTGGACAGTGGGCACCCCAGGGCAGGGATGGGCCGCCTCTGGTGACCTGTGACCCAGCACCACGTGTGGCCCTGGGTGTGAGCGAACACGTGAACTAATGAGGGGCTGCTCACTGCTGGGGGAGGGGGGGGCAGACCTGCAGAGGTGCCTGCAGGTTGCACGGGAGGTTGGCACTCCTTTGGTTCTCGCTGAGTGTTCAGTCTTGGGAGCTGATGAACAGATTGTGCCCCTGAAGCACAAACTGTGCTTTGCCTGAGACCGAGGCACCTGGTGGGATGTGGGCCCCACGGGATAGGGAGCTGCAGGCATCAGGACATGTGCCTCTGCCCAACCACACGTGCAGGTGGCCCTCCTGATACCAGCCTCGGGCTGCCGGGGTCCCCAAGGGCACTACATCCCGTGGGCAGACCTTGAGGCATGGTCAGCGCATCCCCCAAACCAGACCAGCGGTGGTGGGAGCCATGTGGAGAGCAGAGACAACGGCTCTGACACTGCAGACCCCACCTGCCTGTGCGCAGGTGCCTGCCACACGTCCCAGTCACTGGTCACTCTGGGAAGGCTCTTCCCACTGTGAGTAATAGGCAGCCCACTGGCAGTGGCTTAAACAGCAGGTTTATTTCTTACACTGTGAGCTCTGGAGGCTGATGGTTAGAGACACGGGCTTGGCAGCTGCATGAAGTCTGGTCAGCCCCAGGGATGCCGGGGACCATCCGCATGGCCCCCAGAGGACTCCAGTCCCAGCAGTACTTGCACCTGACTTTGCACCGATCAGGACTCTCATCATGACTGTCTGGATCAGCCATGGCCCTGTGGCGGGCCCCTGCCTCCTGGGACCGGGCAAGGCTGCATCTTCAAGATGCAGGGCCTCTGCCCACCATGGAGAGGGCAAGGCCAGTGAATGAGGGAGGGCAAGGACCGCCCCTGAAGGGCCTTGAGCACCCAGATGGCGCCCGTCTCATCCAGCCCACACCAGGGAGTGCTTGGGAGCACACCTGGTCCACCATCAGCAGCACATGCACAGGGGCTCACGTGTGCAGATCCGGGCAGGTGGTCAGGAGGTCCCTCTGCACAGCCCTAGATGGGGCTCAGGTAGGTTGAGGGGTGTGGGGTGCGAAGAGTGGAGGCCTCAGAGGGCATGGTGGCCACTCTAGGGAGCCTGGATTTTATCCTGAGCCTGCGGTTCGGAGCGGTGATGGGACAAGCTGGACATGTTTTTCAGAGCACTTTGCTGGGTGAGTGACTTGAGCTGGGTCACGGGAAGCCAGGGGACAGGAAGTGTGTGTGGGGCAGGGGCTGGGGTCGGGCAGGGGGGGGGTATCTTAGAGGCTGCTGTGCAGCTCCCCGAGTCTGGCAGGCCCCGGGCCCCGGACCCTCCCAGAATGTGCAGCTCATCACCTGCCTCAGACAGGTTTCTGGTGAGAGCCAGAGCTGCCTGACCCGTGCCTGCGCAGCCCCCGGCTCTCTAGGGTGCGAGGCCCCTGCGGGGTCTCCTGCCCACGGGCCCTCACACCCTCCCCACCCCATGACAGGTGCAGGCAGTCACCCGGTGCAGCTCCCGTGAACCGACTCGTAGTCACCGGAGCCGTAATGCCTGGGTACAGCTCCCAGTCCCACCTGTCCCTGGCTGGGTGACCTCAGGCCCGTTGCTGGGTCACCCCATGCCTGTTTCCTCATTGTGCACAGGCAGAATAGCACCTACCTCTGGCCATCCCAAGGATCAGATGAATCGTCACACCTACAAGTGTCAGCTGGTGTTATTAGGTCACAGGCAAACCCCGTCCACACACCCCAGCCCCTGCAATGTGAGGGTGAGGCCTGGGCTGGCGCCCTCAAGGTGGGGGCTCTGGGCAGTGGCAGCAGGTCGGCCAGGGACTACAGTCTGGCTTGCAGCACATCTGCAGGGCAGGGTCCTCGCCCAGGGCCACCTGGCTGGGGCCAAAGGTCACGCCAGCATCAAACTGGGCCTTGAGCAGCTGCAGCTGCTTCACCGCCTCCAGGGCCTCGGGGGCGACCTCAGCCCCATTCCTCAGAAGGTTGTAGTTCTCACCGGGGTCCTCGGACAGGTCAAAGAGCAGTGGGGGCTCGTGGGAAGTCAGAGGGCTGGAAGCGTGGCAGGCGGGGTCTGAGGTAGTGTCACTGTGGGTGGAGCCTGGGGAGAGGGGCAGGTCTGTGCACGGGGAAGGAGGTGGGGGGGCAGGCCTCGGGGCCAGGCGGCATCAGGGTTGGGGTGGCAGTTACCCTGGGTGAAGAAGTGGGCCTTGTACTTCCCCTTCCGCACAGCAAAGACCCCTCGAACCTCATCGGGGTAGGCTGGGTAGAAGACCATAGTCTGCCGGGGGCTCTGGGGGCAAAGTTAGGGACCATGGGGTGGGGCCCCAGCACCGATCAGCCTGCAGTGGCCCCTGAATGTGCCCACCCAGGAGCCCCAGAGGCAGCAGCACTTGGATGGCAAAGGTGAGCTGCCCACAGTCCCTGCCGGGCTGGGCCATGGGGTCACTGGCCCTACCTTGCCTATGCCCAGCAGCAGGGGGCTGAGGTCCACACCATCCAAGGTGACATTGGGCAGTGGGGCCCCGGCCAGGGCTGCCAGAGTGGGCAGTAGGTCCAGGGAGCTGGCCAGCTCATGGGTCACTCCTGGGGGCAGAAGGCTGTGTGGTCACTCGGTCCACCATTAGCGCTGGGGGGTGGGACCAGGGCTCCATGAGGAGAGGGCCTGGAGACTGACCAGGAGTGATATGGCCTGGCCAGAAGGCCAAGGCAGGCTCTCGGACACCGCCCTCGAAGGTGGTTCCCTTTCCACACCGCAGGAGGCCGGAGCAGCCACCGTGGGACATCCGCATGGTCTCCGGTCTGGGACACACAGCGGCCATCAGCTTCTTAGGCCAGCCCTGGTGGCCCGCCCCCTGACTTCTAAGGCACACACACAGCGACGACCTACAGGTGTCTGTCCTCTCCCTGCACTACGAAGACCAGCTCCCACGTGCACCTGTTAGTCACTGTGGTGTGGACAGCATTTTCTGAGACCCCTCATCCCGCTCTGCCCGTGGCTGGCAGTGAGACAGGGAGGCCCCAGACCACCCTGTGAGGACTCAACCTGCGCTCCAGCGCACCCGTTGTCTGCTGTGAAGATGACCAGTGTCTGTCGAAGCAGCCCCAGGTCCTGCAGGGCCGCCATCAGGGCGCCCACAGCCGCATCCAGCTCCATTAGGGAGTCCCCGAATGGCCCTCGGCCCGAGCGCCCAGCAGAGCTCTGCCCACTGAACTGTGGGTAGTGGGTGTGCTGGGGGCAGAGACTGGAGTCAGCACTGGGCAGGGGTCAGGGCAGCCCGGGCGTGGGGCCAGGGTCACTCACGTGGGAGGCGTAGTACAGGAAGAATGGGCGGCCTTGGCGCTGGGCATCCGCCATGAGGTCACGGGCGAAAGCCACATAGCGGGCCTCCAGTCCAGGCAGCCAAGGAGGCTGTGCCTCCACAGACAGGTTGGCCAACAGTGGGACCGGGACCAGGCCCTGGTCACAGATGCCATCGCAGGGGGTGGCCGGTGGGAAGCAGGTCAGGTTCTGGCAAGGGCCCTGGGGGGCAGCTCCATTTAGGGTCTGGGCTGGGGGTGGAGGGCTGGGAGGTCAAGAGAAGGCGAGGACAGGAAGTGCAGCTCCTACCTGGTCATGGGAGTATGGGATGCCCAGGAATCGATGGAAGCCCTGATGGGGCGGTAGAAAGGCCCCCTCAGGCCCCACCCCAAGATGCCACTTGCCAGCCATTCCCGTGAGGTAGTCTCGGGAAGCCAGGACCTCAGCCAGGGTCACCTCCTCCAGGGGCAGACCCCCTTTGGAGCCAGGCTCCAAAACTCCAGGGTACAGACCCGACCGAACTGGGAGTCTGCCGGTCAAGAGGGCAGCCCTGCAGAGCAGAACAGAAACGAAGACTGAGGGGCACATAGGAGACAGGAGAGGGCTGATCCCCCACCGGGTGGTCAGGGTGGGTATTGGGGGAGGTCTCCCCTGCCCCCTTGCTTACCGGGAGGGCGTGCACAGGGACACGGGCACGTAGAAGTCCGTGAACCGTAGCCCCGCTGTGGCCAGCTGGTCCAGGTTGGGGGTGGTGGAGCTGGGGTGGCCGTAGGAGCCCAGGTCCCCGTAGCCCAGGTCATCCGCAAAGATCAGCACGATGTTCGGTGGGCAGGTGGCAGCCAGACCTGCAGCCAAGGCCAGCCCGAGGGCCCACAGCACCACCATGGCACACGGCACAGATAGGCTTGTCACGGGAGACCCTTCGGAAAGGAAGGGAAATTGGCTCCAGCAAGCTCTGACCCGGAGCCCCCAGACCCAAATAATCCCAAGTCAGACAGTACCCCTTCTAAAGTCCCGAAGGACTCGGTAACCAGAGACCCCCCCACACCCCCAACAGTAGCCTGGGATATGACTCTCTGTAGACCCTCCTGGACTGGGACACCTGCAGATTTCCTCTTCACCTAGGGGTCCCGGCCCAGGCTCGAGGTCCCTCTTCACCTAGGGGTCCCGGCCCAGGCTCGAGGTCAGGAGCCGAAGTCACATGACACTGACCCACGGGGTCTGGCGCGGCAGGAGAGAGCAGGACAGAGCCAAGGGGAGGGTCCGGACAGCGGGCAGTGGGAAGCGGGCAGCGGGCAGGGAAGCCCTCCGCGGAACTTCCGCCTCGCCCCCTCTCTCCCCGCCCCCCCCCCCCGCGGCCCGCCCCGCGCTCCCGTGACGCGCCACGCGCCGGGGCGGAGCAGAGGCGGGGCTCAGGGTCGGGAGCCTGCGGGGCGGGGCGCAGGGCGGGGCGCAGGATCCAAGTCCTGCAGGGTCTGCTCTGGGGTGCGGGTTGGAGCCCGGGGTCTCGGCTCGAGGGCAGCGCGGCAGGCGCAGGGCACAGCGGGGTGGGTGCGCGCGGGTCCCCTGTGCTTCTGAGACCGTTGGCAACGGGGACGCGGGCCTGAGCAGCGGCGCGAGCTGGGCTGGCTCCCGGCATTCGCGGCCGTTGCTGGGGGGGGGGGGTGGTTGCCCGGGCCTCATTGACCTGCGGGGCTGGGGAATGTCCTTAGAGAACCTGAGCCCGGGGTGTGTCCTGGGCGCCTGGTGAAGCAGCAAACCTCTCCTGGCTCTTCCTTCAACACCGCTTGTGCTGGTCTTGAACACAAGACAGCGAGTTCTTTCAAACCCACCCTCTCCGTGCATGTTTCTGCGTGGTGTGTGGTGTGTGTCAGTGTGTGTTGTGTGTCATGTGCGTGGTGTGGCATGCGATGTGTGGTGTGTGTGGCATGCGATGAGTGTCACTGTGTCGTGTGTGGTGTGTGACTGTGTCAGTGTGTGACATGTGAGTGTGCTGTGTGTGGCATGTCCTTTGTGTGTGGGATGTACCAGTGTGTGGTATGTGTGATGTGTGTGGTGTGTGTGTGTCCATGTATGTGCTGGGCACCTGGGGTCTGCCGTGTGTCCGGGTAGACCAGTGGGAAGGAGCCATCAGAAGAGAGGATGCCAGGCCTGGTCCTGGCTCCGTCACTGGACAGGCCACCTTGGACAGATGACTTCATCTTTTGGCCCCCACTCTGTTTAGCTGTCTCAAAGTTAGAGAGGGCCCCAGAGGATTGTTAGGTGGGTATGTACTCAGTGCAGTGCCCCCTGCATCTGCCCTGAGGGCCCTGCCCCCTGGAGAACTCTCCCCAGGGCAATGCTCTGGTCTCAGGCGCCTCCACAAGTTCAGAGCACCTCTGGGCCCTCTGAGCACAGGATGAGCAGGGCCTGGGCTGCTGTGGCTTCTGACCCTGGAGCTGCTGGGAGAGCAGATGGGGCCCTGGGACTGGGGTCAGGGCCAGGACACAGCTTTCACCGAAGCCCAGACCTGTCTGGGGAGCTGGCATTTTCCTGGCGCAACGCGGACTTACAACCAGGGATACTGTGGGAGCAAAATTTGAGGGGCACGCACTCCCAGAGAGGGGGCTGAAGACCACCTCGTGGAGGAAGGAGGGGGCCAGTCTCCTGGAGCCAACCCCTCGCTGTCCCTTCCAGTGTGGGCTTTAGGCTTGTGCGTGGGAGCAGAATGGGGTGGGTGGCCAGGACAGAAAGTTTCTCCCTGGCCCAGAAATCTTTGAACCTGTAATTGGAGCGATCACAGCTGGTGGGCGCTGTGAATTACAGTTTAAAAGGAGCCAACCAAAGGCACTTTCTGCTGCAAGCTGGGAACTACCCCAGACAGCCAGGACCTGCCCTGATTCTCAGAAAGTGCCTGCCCGTGGTTGTAATGTTACACAAATGGCTGGCACTGTCCCCCACGGTTCCTGGAGGCTGCTCAGGTGTGCGAACACGGGACTCAAGGCAGCCCAGCCCCAACCTCCGGGTGGGGGAGGAGGTGTGTGTGCCATCAGCTGTGTTTGTTCAAAGCCAAGGCTCCGCAGGCGTCTCAGCCTTTTGAGATGTGAGCTCTTTTTTTGGCATTGCTGCAGAGGGTCAGCTCGGGGCACAGCTCCGAGGTGTGGGGGGGAGTCGGCCCACTGGGGTGCAGGGAGTGGCTCCGGACCCCTGGGCCATTGCTAATTTGGAACTAGTGCCCACAGTTAGCAGAGGCACCCTGCAAGGAGTGGTGGAGACTTGTCTTTCTGCCCCAGGACCAGAGCTGATCGAGGCCTCGGTCTCCTGGGCCTGCATGGTGGGGGCGGGGGTGGGAATCGGAGTGGGGGAGCTGCTTCAGCAGAAACAGGGCCACCTGAAGGGTTCCTGAAGTGTTTCCTGGGCCCGCTGATGCAGGGACCTGGGACACAGGAGGCCCCTGCCCCCCTCCCTCTGCCCGCCTGGCCTCCTTGCCCTCAGCAAGCACCCACCCCACTTCCTCACCCGGCCGACCTGAGGCCCTGTCACTGGTCCCAATTCCAGAGGACTGCCTCAACCAAGTGTAGGTGGCAGGTGACAAAGATTCCTTGTTTGACCCACCTTCAGTCAGGCCTGTCCGTGCCCTTCTTGGTTAAATCCAGTTTTAACAAGAGCCCTGCTGAGTCCGCTTAGCCACAACTCCTCCGCCCCAGTAGTTGACCAGCTTCTCTACCCCCACTCACCGTGCCCAGGGGTGTGCGGTCACCGGCCTGCCTTCAGCAAGAGCCCGGGACTCCCCTCACCCCTGACATTCCTCATAGTGACTTTCCAGCCACTAGACCCCACCTGCTCCACGGCTCTTGTAGGGGACGGAGAGTCTTCCTTGACCTCACAGGGTCCCTGGCTGGGCCTGAAAATCAAACTGAGAATCATCAGGAAAAAAAGCATACAGATTTATTTAATTTTATGAGTTTTACGGGACATGGAAGAATTGAAGACCGGAAGAAACAGTTCAACCCGAGTATTTCATGCTGGTTTGACGGGGAGTAGACAGACAGCCAAGGGGTGTGAGGCCGGTGCAGTGAACCCAGGGACACCTCACCAGGCCGTCTGCTCAGGTTCTTCCCTGCCTTTGGCACGAGGTGGCTCCTTTCCTTTGGGGGCACTTTTCCCATGAGGATTTGATGGCCTGTTTTCGGGGGAAGGGAAGGGGGATTCATGACCTGATTCTCAAACTCATTAAAACACTCAACATGCCCAGCTGCTATACTCTGGGGTAACGTGTCCTGAACCCCAATACTGTATATTCCTGCCTGCCCCTGCTGTGACTGATTGAGCCCCTGCCACCCACCAGAGGCTAGAATGTTACCGCAGTGGTCCCTGCACCCACATGATGGTCCTGAATACTGCCCCCCTTACCACGCCCTCTGGTTGGGGGGGTGGGCACACAGAGAGGCTCTGCCCGGGAGCGCGGTGGCTGGTGGGAGGTGGCTCCGTGTGGTACTGGCCCTCAGCCCCCCACCCTGGCACTGCCCATCGGTTGTACTTCCCAGCCTCAGGGTGCTGGCCTTGCTGTGCCCTGTCTGGAATTCTTGACCCCTACTGGCATGGCGAGCTCTTTCCCTTCCTTCCGGTCCACTGGGATGTCATTTCTCAGTGGGAATGTCCCTGGCCCCTGGTTCCCTGTCCCACCCCTCCAGCTGGGTGTGAGCTCCTGCTCTGGGGCTCCTGTGAACAGAGGATAATATTATTATATCTCACACACTCAGCCTGTCGGTGGCTGGCGTCAACTAATGAACGTGGGCAGGACTTAGACTCCACCGGCATGTGGCGAGTCTATTTTTATTACTGTGGTCGTCATGTGGGTGCTGGGTGGCGCTGGGCAGGGCCGTGGAAACATCCAGAGAAGGGAGGGTCTCCCGAAGGGGGCTGACACCTGCCTGGGGAGGAGAGGGGAAATGAGGCTCTTTTGTGGGGTCAGAAGGAACGCATTCTGGGGACCCACACATGGGCGGCTGTGGGAAGATTCACCGTGGTGAAATGGATGGCCGTGCCCAGGCTCCCGACGTCCCATCTCCGTCAGCCCAGCGTCCGCCCAGCGGAGAAAGAAGTCCCTCCCCGCTTGTCTTCATCAAGCCCAGGACGAAGGCCAGCGTCCAAAAGCTCGGTGCCCTGCGAAGCTGAGTGCGGTTTAGTCCCAGTCCGTCCGCATCTGGTTCGCTAGTCTGTCCGCTCCTGCACTCCGGTCGGTGCTGCGTTGCTGGGCCGGGGCGCCGCTCTGGGGAGGGAACACAGGGAGGACACCGCGGGAATGAGCGGGGCGAGCGCGTGTTCCTGGGGTACGAGTCTTGGACTTGGGAAGGACCAGGCGCTCTTTCAAGCTAACCAATCAGAGTCCCAACCTTTTGCAGACTTCTGCTGGTCCCTCCCCCTAAGCAATCCATTTGCTAGATCTTCGGACCTCTGTGTGCCTTATCCAATCCGGTCCTTATCCGGCTAGGCGGACAGTCCTCTATGGTTGCCACCTGGGCTCCGACTGCCTGGGCCTCCTAGTAGAAAAACCTTCCCCTTTGCTAGGTCGGCTGGGCATTGGCCTGGCGGGAGAATTTCCCCTTTATTGTTCTACTCCTCCCCCAGGTAGTCTGCAGGGAGCAGACTGATGGTGCCCTGGGGCGTGTGTGAAGCTGTAGCTTCCTAGTGAAGCGGGCCTAATATTGGATTCAGCTGCCCAGCTTATTAGGCTTCTTAATATCTGATTCCCTCTGCTCCCCTCCTTCATTGACAACTAGCTCCCTGTGCCAACAGTCACACGTCCAGTTACACTCGGGGTCACGTCCCATGACCACGGTGCCTGCAGGGGAAGGGCCCTGAGAGGCTGCATCAGAGAAGCACTCAGGGCAGAGAGGAGAAGCGGTCTCAGGCTAGACACACCAACTCTCCGCATGACGGGTGGGCTGGTGGCTGTTGCCCAGAACAAACTGCGCGGTCACTAAAGTTCACCAGGTCATCGCATGAGGATTTCAGCAGGGGTGCCAACCTCCCCAAGAAAGTTCTGCCCCGACCCAGTGTGGGACAATTTTCGAGGAGTGTGATGGAGCCAAGAGAGTCTTCTGCGGCAGAAAAAGCCCACATCTGGTCCCAAGTGGCTGCAAACAGCAGCCTGGAGACTCACAGTCTGGCAGCCAGCTTGCCCCTGCACTCTGGCTGTGGTGGCCACAGGCAGCTGCGGTGGCAGGAGGTCCAAGGCCCTGCGGAAGGCACGCCGCCCGCAGCACAGCCTTCCGGGCAGGGCAGGGAAGTGTCAAGTAAACACAGGAAGAGAAGACTCAGACTCCAGGACAAACTGCACCCTTTTGCGAAGTCCCAAGGAATGGGGGTTGGGGGGAGATGCTGCTGCGCCAGGTTGTGGACCTGAAGGGCCGGTTGGGGCCCACGGTTTGCCCTCTCGTTAAAACCGGGGCTCCCGGCAGCTCAGGTGAAGGGGGCTGAGAGATGATGCTAACGCTCCTTGATCTAATGGAGAAAAAGGCAGCCAAAGACTGAGAAAGACCGGAATGTACTGTGCTTGACCTGCTTGGTGGTGGCCTACCTGTCCCCTGGCAGGGCCTGAGAACGTGCCCTCACAGGACATTGGGGGCAGCAACACCTTTGAAGGGCTCTGGGGAGGCTGGCCTCTGGGGGCGGAAATGAAATGGGGTGAAGAGATACTGGGGTGGCAGAGAGCATGTGGCCAGGTGAGTGTGGGGACCGTCACAGTGAAGAAGAAAGACTTGGCTTCAGAAACCTGTGGCTCACTGGCCACAGAGTCACCCTTAGGACTCCACAAACAGGACACTGTCTGCGAAGGAGGGGCCAGTGCTGGAAAGACCCCTGCATCTCAGGAACAGGACCTCAGCTGGACTCACAGCAGTCACGGCTCCTCTTCCAATTCCTGGACGTGAGTCATCACGGGCCAGAGCCCTCGGCCAGAGGGGAAGTCCTGGCGGAAATGCTCAAGAACGTGTGGTCTTCCCCTGGCCCCCCCTGCAGGGAGGTGCGGACTCTGGCTGGGACGGCGGAGCACCAGGGTGGGGCACGGGGACGACCGACTCCCCGGGACCGCTGGGCTCTGGCTCTGAGCTGCTGCGGTGTCTCAGACTCTCCGATGCCCCCACCCGCCCGTAGCCTGCTGATGGGTGGGGGCAGATGAGACACGCATTTTGGACCTCAGCCCATCTCACAGTGGACACAGCGGGATTGTGGGTCTGTCTTGTGTTAATCTCCCCGGTTCCCGAGGCACAGGGCTGGGACAGGTGTACTGAGCAGTAGGCCGGTGCTGCACACCTGCTGATCCCAGCAAGAGCTCAGGTGGGAGGCCCAGAGGAGGCTCCCAGGGCTCCCTCTGTGTCAGCTGAGGAAGCACCAGCTACTCTGACAGACAGCCCCCAACTGCCAGTGACGTCATGCAACTGACGTTTACTCCACGCCCACAGAACGCCCAGTTTCCAGCGCGGGCGGAGAAGGGGGCCCTCCGCCCCACCCAGTCAGTCACTCGGGGGTCAGGCCCAAGGCAGCACTGCCGTTTCTGATGCGTGGACTTAAGGTCGCCCCAGAGGGTGGAGAGAACACACGAGCAACAGGTATTTGTGGATTCCACGCAATGCCCATAAAATTTCCAACGGGTTGTTTCTGCAGAGATTGACAACCTGATTCTAAAATTTACATAGAAATGAAAATGATCTAGAATAGACAACAGAAGTTTAAAAAGGACAGAGTTGTAGGACTTGTACTCTCTGATTTCAAGACTTAGTATAAAGTGACAGAAATGAAGACGGTGTGTTCCCGGAAAATTTTATGAGTACGTATACAAGGAAAAGAATAGAAATTTCAGGAACAGACCCACATATATGCAGTCACTTGATTTTCAACAAAGGTGCAAAGTGGGACAGGAATGTCTTTTCTTTTTTTATTTTAAAATATTTTGTTTATTCATTTTTAGAGAGGGGGAAAGAGAAGGAGAAAGCGAGGGAGAGAAACATCAATGTGCGGTTGCCTCTCCTGCGCCCCCTACTGGGGACCTGGCCTGCAGCCCAGGCATGCGCCCTGACTGGGAATCGAACTGGCGACCCCTTGTTTCACAGCCCACACTCAATCCACTGAGCTACACCAGCCAGGGTAGGAATGTCTTTTCAAAAGTGGTTCCGGGGGTACCTAGAATAATGAAATGCTCAGAGACAGAAAGGAGGACAGTGGGCTGCAGGGGCCGGGGAGGGGGGACTGGCCAGTCACTCTCTGAAGGACACAGAGTCCATTTGGGGAGATGGGCACCTCCCAGAGATGGACAGTGGGAACGGTCACACAGCAGTGCAAATGTGCTTCATGCCATGGAGCTACACACTTAAACGTGGCCAAGAGGGTGAATTTATTTTTACTGACTTGAGAGAGAGAAAAAGAAACGTCGATTTTTGTTCCACTGACTGATGCACTCATCGGTCAATCCTCGTTCGTGCCCTGGCCGGGGACCAGACCTGCCTCGGTGTATTCGGACGCTGCTCTGACCAACTGGGCTACCCGGCCAGGGCTAAAATGGTACATTTTATGTTACATATATTTTACCACAATAAAAATATTTTATTTATTTATTTATTTATTTATTTATGAGAGAGGGGAAGGGAAGGAGAAAGAGTGGGAGAGAAATATCAATGTATGGTTGCCTCTCATGGGTCCCCTGCTGGGAACTGGCCTGCAGCCCAGGCATGTGCCCTGACTGGGAATCGAACTGCGATACTCTGGTTCGCAGGCCCGTGCTCAATCCACTGAGCTATGCCAGCCAGGGAACACAATAAAAGTATTTTAAAATATTTTTTAAATGGCCTGAAACAATTAGATGTCCATAAAGGGAAAATACAAATATCAACCTTTTCTTGATAGCAGAAACAAAAATTAACTTTAAGTTAAATCACAGACCTAAATGTAAAAATTAAAACTACAAGTTTTTGATGAAAACACAGAAGAAAAATTTTGTGATACGGCAGTAGGCAAATTTTTTAAAACTAGGCCACAAAAAATATGAATAATAAAAGACCAACAAGATACATGGTTTCTGTAATAATGAAAAACTCCTGTTTTTTAAAGAGACTACTGCGAAGTGAAAGACAAGCCACAAAATTAGAGGACTTTTGCAATACACACATCTTACAAAAAGAACCCCCTTGTATCCAGTTTACATAGAGAGCTCCTAAACTTCAAACAAGTCAAACCACCCAGTTTTTAAACTGGGCAGTAGGCAGTAGACGGGAGCAGACACAAAAGAGGACACGTGGACGGCCAGTACGCACGTGAAAGGAGGCTCAATATCACCAGTCATCTGGGAAATGCATATTTAAACACACGAGGAGCTACCACTAGTGACTCATGAAAATGGCTGAAATTAAAAAGACAGGCACCACCAAGTACTGGCAAGGATACGGAGAAAGTGAAACGAGTGGAATGTAAAATGATAACACCATTTGGAAAACTGCCTGCATATTTCTTAGAAAATCCACGTCCATGTACCGTTAAGACACAGCTGTCCTCTTCCTATGTATTCACCCAGCACAAGTCCACACAAAAACTTGTCACCAATGTTCATCACTTTCCCAACAGGGACACAACCCACATGTACATATTGACTGAGGAATCGATAAGCAAAATGTGGTAATTTCATAAAACGGAACACTCCTCAGGACAAGGAGAGTGAACTGAGTGGGAGTGGAGGGTGGGGATGGCGTGGAAGGGCACCCCGGCAGGCGGGAGGCCAGGGATCCTCAGGCCTTGAGACAGTCCAGGAGGAGGAGCTAGGAATCGCCTTTCTGAAAAAGCCCTGCCTGCAGTTGCCCCCTCCTCTGACCCAGGGGTCTCTCTGGCCCCACCCCCTGCACTATATTTAGGGAGCAGCTCTGTGTCCTGCGGCTGGAGCCCACCCCAGGCCAGCAGGCCCCATGCCGAACCCGGCCGCCTCCCCAGCAGCCTCCTGGTGCTTGGGCCGTGCGGCCACTCTTCAGCTTCTGCTCTCGTCCGCGTTTCCTGATCCCATGTGCCCCATGGATCCAGAGATCCCTTAAATTGCCAGCCCATCCATAACCCATGCTCTTGTCTTTCAACACGGGGATGAATTTATTATTTTAAAATCTATATTGTTCTTTACTATCCTACCACACTGCACACTTAAAAATGGTCAACATGGTAAATCTGGTTATGTATTCTTTACCATAATAATAAAAAAAACAACCCTGCCCTGGCTGGTGTGTTTCAGTGGATTGAGTACAGGCCTATGAACCAAATGGTCACTGGTTCAGTTCCCAGTCGGGGCACATGCCTGGGTTGCAGGCCAGTTCCCCAGTCGGGGGCGTGCAAGAAGCAACCACACATTGATGTTTCTCTCCATCTCTCCTTCCCTTCCCCTCTAAAGATAAATAAATAAAATCTTTAAAAAAAACCAAAACAATCTACAATGTCTATACTTTCAGGAAGAAGCAACCCTGAAGGAGGGAGTGGTATGCCAGACGGAGCAGTGACGGGCTCGCTCCGCGTGGCAGGCTCTCACTGGTAGATGCTGCCAGTGAGGGCGGGCGGGCCAGGCCCGGTGGTGTGAGGAATGACAGCAGTTAGAGTTTTCTGAATTCTCAGTGTGTGGAAGGAAGGCAGAGATGTTAACTAACTTTGTTGCTTATGCAGATAAAAACTTCCTAGTCCATATGTAAACATTATAGACAGAGAATGCATAGCTTCCAAACCAATAGGAGTGGAGGAAAAGTGGGATAAAGAACTTGACCAGTCAGATGGAGGGTAGAAATAAAAGGGTAAAAGTCACCTAAAACATATGAATCATAACTAACCCACCGTTAAAGGCTGAAAATGGTTAAAGACAATCGAGCTACACAGGCCCTGCACCAGGAGCGCACCTAAGCCACGACCCACGAAGGATCAAAGGAAAAGGACGGGAAAGACACATGGGGCTGATACTCACAAAAAATGCTGTGGGTACGTGATTTATTTAAAAAAATGCAATTAAGGCCAAAGGCATTATTAGGGACCAAGAGGACTAGCATTTAATGATAAAAGGAACAATTTATCGGGAAGCTATTATAATCCTAAACCTCTCAGCATTTAAAAACAAATAAAACCCCGACTGGGAACATTTCATGGACAGGCTGCTCAAGCCACTACCACAGCAGCAGGACCTTAACCCACCTCTCCCGTTGACTTAGAAGGTCAAGTAGATGGGGAAGGACACCGGGCACAGAATAATGCAACGAGCACACTTGAGTGTGTGTGTGTGTGTGTGTGTGTGTGTGTGTGTGTGTGTCTCCCACAATTCCTACTGAACAGATGGGACAGCTTCCCCAAACTAGACCATGTCCATGGCTAGGAAAACGTCTTCCCCAAACCCCCAAAGACCAGTATTACTGAGACCACCTCCTCTGTCCATGATGTAATAAAACAAGAGATGAGTGTGCAAGGCCTAGTCCTCCTTTGAAAAAATAACCTAGTACGCATTTGAAAATGTAAATAAGCATACTTTTCTGCAGTTCCCAGGCCAAAAAATGTGACTGATATTAGGAAATCAGAACAAGAAATTAAAAATACTATGTATCAGCCCTGGCTGGTGTAGCTCAGTGGACTGAACAGGGGCCTGTGAAGCAAAGGGTTGCCGGTTCGATTCCCAGTCAGGGCACATGCCTGGGCTGCAGGCCAGGTCCCCAGTAGGGGACACACAAGAGGCAGCCACACACTGATGTTTCTCTCCCACTCTTTCTCCTTCCCCTCTCTCTAAAAATAAATTAATTAATTAAATATTTAAAAAATACTACTTATCAAAACTTAAGGGACAGAACTAAAGCAGCACCTGGAAATTTACGGCCTTAAACGCTCGTCCGAGAAGGCAGAGACTAACGGCGGAGTTGAGTGTCATGGGAACTGAGGACATGGGAAAAGGGGTCACAGCAAAATAAAAGGAAAAGCGGAGAAAAAGAAACAGTCACAATAAAACAAATGGAAAATAGAGGAGGTTAACAAGATGAAAAGCTGATTCTGTAGATTTACATTCCTAGAAAAATAAAATTTAACAGCTCAGACTCGGGATGAAAGAGAACCTAAATATACTGATGGATATTAATATCTACGAGCAATGAAAGATCTACCCACAGGAGAGACACCCGATCCAGACAGTTTCATAGCCAAGTGCACCTTCCAGGATTCCTGCCTCCCACCAGACGCTCTGGAGTTGAGGGGACGGCCGACCCGAAGGAAGGGCATGTGAGCAGCCTAGAAACCAGGGCAGGAGCTTTGATTTCTCTACTCAGCAGGGGTTTGCTGAGTGTGTCCCCCTGTGTGCCGGGCACGATCTCAGGGCCTGGGCACATGCTGACCGCACAGGCCAGGCCCCCGCCGCGCAGAGAGCCTACACTGTGGTGGTCAGGACACGGCAGGTGCTGTGGGCAAGACAGCACGTTGGAGCGAGTGGTGGCGGGGGTGGGGCAGGGGCACTTCAGGGAGAGTGTGGACTGGGGGGAAAGGAAGGGCAGGCAGGAGGCTTAATAATTACACAAGTCCTTGCCCCCGTGAGTTGTCATGGAAACCAAGGGGGTGAGGGTTCAAGGGGGCATCAGGTGAGACAGGAGAGAAAGCCTGTGGGGTCAGTCCAGGGGCACTGTGGGGCCAAGCCATGATGGCGGAGGCCTGAGGAAGGGTAGCGTTGGGATTCACTCGAGGAAGTGGCACCCAAGGGGGTAAGAGGGAGGCATCTGGGTCATGGAGGGCGGGGAGTGGGTGCTGAGGCAGGAGGCCGGTGCCGTGGGTGCTGGGAAGGGCTGGGTTCGCCCAGGTGCTGTTCTGGGTATTCAGCCCACACCAGCTCCTCCAGGCCCTGAGAAGCCCGTTTGTGGTGGGAGAACGTGGGAAGGAAGTAGGGATGGTGAGAAAGAAGGATCTTTCTGGAATTCTGGTCCTGACGAAAGAAAGGAGGCGATGATCAGGTGGGTCCTCACCTTCAAGGACAGACTATGGAGCCAAGGGGGAGGGACTGGGCCAGGAAGGTGGGCGGGGGTGGCAAAGGTGGGCTTGCTGAGGCAGGTGGCCAGGTGGTGTAGGGGAGGTGGCAGGAGCCTGAGGGGCCTTCCTGTCCCAACAAAACGAAGAGCAGACACGCCCTGTCCTGTGGCTTCCTGCTCTGTAAACCCGCCACATGGCAGGGGCAATGCAAGGACGAGGCCGAGAGGTGGGCACAGCACTTCTGGGTGTGTTATTTTTGCTGCTGCCAGGGTGGTGGAGGCACCGAGGGAGTGCAGGCCGGGATTTCACGCATTCGGTGCCGTCCTGGACACTTTGTGGTGCCGGTGCTGAGGGAGGGCCCTGCTATCTCTGGGCCATGCTGGGCCTCTGACCCCAGAGGCCAGGAGTCCCCCGGCAGTTCTCTCCAGTGGGGAGGCCCTGGGAGGCTGAAGGGGCCCTCAAGAGGTCCAGGCTGGGTGGGCAGGTGGGCGTGTGCTCAGACAGGTGTGCAGGAAGATGGCAGGGGCCTAGGGCTGCTGGGAGTCTAGGTAGGGAAGAGGTGCGGTCTCCCTGCTGCAGCCCGGTCAGTCAAGGACTCTGGTGAGCTCGCCCACGGCCTTGCAGGGGCCACAGTGGGAGCAAAGGCAGGTGGAGGTGGGGATGGCAAGTAAGCTCTGGTGTTGGGGGCCTGGGTGACCTGGGGAGGGAAGAAGCGGGAAGGGGCAGGACGGTGGTGGAGGCACAGACTGGCGGAAGCAGTAGTTTCCTCTCTCCAGGGCTGGGCCAGGAAAGCCAGCCCTCGGGCTTCCCAAGGTGCTTCCTGCAGATAAGTGGGCTTCCGACCACCCCTTCCTGCTCCCCGATTTCCCCACCCCTCCCATCCTGCTCCGGCCCCCAGGGGACCCTCAGCTCCCTTGCTCAGGCCAGGCCAGTGGCCTTGGAAGAGCCTGGACAGGAGGTGGGAGATCTGGGCATCCTGGGGCCAGCCTTCTGGGCGGGGAGTGTCTGAGGAGAAAGCAGGACCAGCCCCACAGACAGCGCTGGAGACTCGGCTCTGAGGGGTCAGTGGAATCCTCGGAGGCAGAGATTTCCCCTAGGTACGGTACCCAGGCCTACCTCAGGGGTCAGGGCTGGTGCTTGGGAGGTGGCCCTGCTCCAGGGTGGGCTAGAGGCAATGGGTGGGTATGGAAGGTCGTGGCGGGCAGGTAGTGGTCAAGGTAGCTCCGTGGGCTGCGGGCTGTTCTCGGAGGGGGTGCCACCACTTCCCTGTGGGGCTGGGTGTTTCCAGGTTGCCATGGGGAAGGGCAGGGAGGTTTTCCCTGTGTGGGTTCATTCAAGTTTATTCTTGGGAGGCTCAGGGAATCCGGGCTGCTCCGGAGAAGGCTGGGGTCCGCGCTACCGCCCCACCCCACCCCAGGTGCCAGAGGCTGTCCCGCGAAGGTTCTCGGGGTGCCCTCTGGGACGCGAGCGCTGTGTGAGGGGGTCAGTGCCTCTTTTTCGGGGAAGAATGAAGGTGCGGTCTGTGGGAGTCGGGAGCTGTTTCTCTGGAGTTTAGGGCCATCGCGAGGTCGAAGGGCTGCGCTGCGCTCCCGCGGCCGTGGGGTCACATTGTCCGCAGCACTGGGGTGGCTTCTGGGAAGCTCTCGGGGTGGGAGGCCTGGCACGCGCCGATGGGGCGGCGGTGCCTGAGCCACTTTCTCCGCCGCGCTCCCCGCTCCTCCGCCCACTCGTCACCCCCGCCCGCGTTGCCACGACAACGGGTAAAACTAAAATTCACTTCCTGCTGCAGGTGGAGTCTAGTAGCGCCCCCTCCCCTAAGCCCTTTCTCGTAGGTCGCGCCCCCATCCTGTCGTCTCTAAGGTGACGGGGAGGGGGCGACAGGCGCTGGATCTGGAAAATCGGAGTCCAGCAGGGAGGGGGGCGCGAGTCTCAGAGTCCGGAGAGAACTCCCTAAAGTCGGCTACGGGTGGGGGGACCCGGGGAACGCTGTGGCCCTGAGGGTCCAGTCTCGAGGTGAAGCGGCTCCGGCAGTGCGGAGCCCCGAGGTCTCCGCCTTCCCACCCCCAGGACCCGGGCAGGTCCGGCCCCTGCCCCATGCCCCGGCCTAGGGTGGAGTGCGGCGGGGAGGTCGGCAGAGTCGGGGAGAAGCTGCTACTCCTGGAAACTAATGCTCCGGATTTTCTCTCCCCTCCCCACCTTTCCTCCGGCCCTGGTGCACAACGGGACCCCCACCCCAGCTCCGGGAGCCCCGCGCCGCAATCTCCGCGGCGGCCCGCGGACGCCCTCTCGCAGCCGAAGCGCGCGCGGCCCCAGCTGCTCAGCCACTCCCCCGCCGCGAGGCCTAGGGCGCCCCGCACCCCGGCACAGCCCCCGGGGCCCCCGCCCGGTGGCGCGGCCCCACCCTCCGCGCGAACCCTCCCACCTCGCCCCGGACCCCCCGCAGGCCCCCTCGCCCCCGCCCCAGGGCTGCCCTGAGGCCGGCCGGCCCCCCGCCTCCGGCGCAGCCCCCTGGCCGCCCCCGCTTCCCTCGCCGCGCAGGCCCCCTCCCCCCGCCGCCCCCGCCCCCGGGGAAGGCAGCGCCGCGCGGAGCCGGGGCCCATGCAGCCGAGCCCTGCTGCCGCCGCTACCAACGCCGCCGCCCCTGCGGAGCCCTCGGCGCCGCTGCCCCCCGCGCCGGCCCCGGCCCCGGCCCCCCCCGGCCCCCTCCCGCACAGCGCGGCCAACGGGGCTCCGGCGGGGGGCGAGGCGGGGCCGGGGCGCCCCGCGGAGTCCCCGTGCGCCCCTCTCCCTGCCGCGATTAGCCCCGGCCCCGGCGCGGGGATGGACGGCCCCGGGGCCAGCTTCGTGGTCGTGCGCGTAGGCATCCCGGACCTCCAGCAGACGGTGAGCCCCGCTGCCCGGGTCTCCGCAGCGCCCCCGCCCTCCTCATCCCAGCCCCCAACCCCACCCGCGCGCTGGGACCTGGGCGCCGGAGACCCCAGGCCCGCGGCTACTCACCCCTCCCCCGCCGCCTCCGTCGGGACCCTCCCCATCACCCCCGCGGGGCGGGGCCCGGGAAGCACCGCCCTCGGGGCGGGGCCTCTCCCGCGGGCCGCGGAGGCGCGGGGTCCGCGGCTTGGGCTCCTGCGCCCGGGACTCCCGCGGGGACCCCGGGACTCGGTGCCCTGCGCGCCGCTTGGCGGGGCCGGCCGGTGCTCATGAACTCGCTCCACCGCAGAAGTGTCTGCGCCTGGATCCGACCGCGCCCGTGTGGGCCGCCAAGCAGCGTGTGCTCTGCGCCCTCAACCACAGCCTGCAGGACGCGCTCAACTACGGGCTCTTCCAGCCGCCCTCCCGGGGCCGCGCCGGCAAGTTCCTGGACGAGGAGCGGCTCCTGCAGGACTACCCGCCTAACCTGGACACGCCCCTGCCCTACCTGGAGGTGAGCAGCAGGACTGGGGCGGAGGCGGGCGCGCCTGGCGCGACCACCTAGCTCCGATGCAGGAGCAGTGAAGGGAACACCCGCGGAGGAGTCGTGTGGAAGCGGGGGTCTGTGTGCGGCGAGCGCAGGGAGTGATGTGTGTGGTGTGCGCGGGGCCTGCAGGGAACCATGTGTGCGGTGTGCAGGGAGCAGTGCGCCCGGCCTGCAGGCGGCTGCGTGCGGCGGGAGCTCTGAACGTGGCGCTGCAGGGTGGGGTGTGAGCCGGCAGGCGCCCAGAGCGTGTGTGGAGTAAGCCGGCGCGTTATCTGTGTGTCCATCTGCCCCGCGGCTGCGAGTCCAGGAAGGCGAAGCCAAGCGTTCCTCATTTGCTCACCCCTGTCTGCTGTGCAGGCCATCGAGTGCCCTGTTTGGACTGGGGACACAGACTAGCGGTGCCCTGAGCAATGAGCAATGAAATAGGCATTATGGTTGCTGAGCTCCAAGTTGGCTTGGCCTCTGTGGTAGCCCAGAGAAGTGGGGTCAGTTCTACTGAGAGGGGGTGTCTGGGAAGGCAAACCCGAAACAGGGTCTAGGAAGAGATGGGGGTTTTCCTGGGACAGAAAGACCATGCAGGCCATGAACAGCTGGGCGGGTGTCTCCCCTGAGCTTGGTGGGCTGTGTCCTCGGCTGCGTGGATGGGATCTGTGCCTGGGGCGGGGTGGTGTTCTGTGGTTGAGGGTGGGCGATCAGTACGAGGCCTGAGCGGCAGAGTACGCAGGGCTCGGTTCGGTTTTGTGCGTGCTTCCTCTCAGCCCAGGTGGGCAGCTCTTCTCTGACTTATCTTTTCCTGAGCAGTTCCGATACAAGAGGCGAGTTTATGCCCAGAACCTCATCGATGATAAGCAGTTTGCAAAGCTTCACACCAAGGTAGGGAGGCAGCCTCGGGGAGGGGACCACGGCCCGTATTTCCCAGCCTCAGTGCGGACGGGGTTTTGTGATGTCAAAAATGTCCTTTAAAAGCTCCTCATTGAGGGCCCCCCACCCCAGCCCTGCTCCCAGCACCTCCATCCCAGCCTGGGGCTGACCACAGTCCCCCCAGCTTCGACTCTGTCTCTTTTCTCCTGTGCTCAGAGCAGGTATAGGGGGTGGCTGGAGGGCTGAGTGCAGGCTCCGGGCATCATGGCTGTGGGTGGGCGGTCCAGTGATGGGGTCCGATCAGATCAGAATCTTGTGGACCCCTCCGGTCTACCCCTGGCTCAGTGGGGGTGGGATGTGACAGGGCACGTACCCCGGTGAGAACCTGGGCAGCAGAGAAGTGAACAAGCCCCTGATGTGGCCACTGGGGGAGAGCAGGGAGCCCAGCACGTGGTGGTTGCCAGCACCGGGCACTTGGAATCGGGCGTCTCATTAGCCACCTCCTGGGAGGAACTGTTGCCCCATTTTGTACCCGAAGGTGCTGAGACCCAGGGTAATTGAGTGACCTGCACACAGCTGTGCAGCCGGTGAGGCTGGGCTGCCCCCAGACCTGCCTGGCTACAGGCCCTGTGGACTGGGGGACATTCGCTCTTCTCTGAAGCCTAAAAGAGGCCTCTGAGCAGGGTCACCCCTGTGCCCCAGTGACCCCTCTGTGACCCCTCTGCAGCCACTCCGGGGCTACAGAGACTGCTGTGGGAAGGTCTCCGCTCCCTCCACTGGCCCCTGTGTGGCCCCGTCACCTTGGTTTCTCCTGTGGTTCTTACTGTGTTCCCCCAAAACTGTCCTCGGCGACCCACAGGACACGGGTGACTCTTGACCTTCAGTGAGTCCCACCCCTTTTTAGGATGAGTCTTGAGTCTCTGCCTGCCTGGGCCCCAGCTGCCCACCATCACGCCACCCACCTTGGGTGCAGCTGAGGTCTCCTTGGTTGTTCTGACCTGAAGTGACCTGAGGAGACCTCCTTCTGGGCGTGGTCCCTGGGGCGCCCTCTCCTGTTCCCGGTGTGCACTGAATGTCTCTGGAGGGCCTGGGGCCTCTGGCCAGGGCACCTTGCCGCTGCATGGAGCCCCTGTGGCACCACCCAGGGCTCAAGGAGGCTTTTTCTTTAATGCTTACTTTTTAAAAATTGATGTTATTTTTTAAGATTTCATTTACTTGTCTTTAGACAAAGAGGAAGGGAGAGAAAAAGAGAAACATCAATGGGTGGTTACTTCTCATGGGGCCCCTACTAGGGACCTGGTATGCAACCTAGGCATGTGTCCTGACTGCGAATGAAACCGGTGATTCTTTGGTTCACAGGCTGGCACTCAATCCACTGAGCCACAATAGCCGGGGCAGAAAGCCTTTGTTGAGTAAATTCACATGTGATTGGGCAAATGAATGAAAGGCAGGCAAAGTCCTATTGCAGGGGGGACCCCTGCTGGTGGGGTGGGGCCCCTGGGGTAGAGGTCTTCCCTGGGGTGAGTACATGAGAAGGATGCACCAGAGAAGGAACAAGCCCCCTCGGGAGTGGTGAGGCTGGGCTCTTCCAGACCCGGCACACTGGGGCCCGGTGGAGGAGCTGGGCAGTGCCCTAGGTCTCCACAGGGGGCTGGAGGCCAGCTGGTGGAAGGTAGGTGGCTGTGATGTGGCCTGACCAGGTGGCTGGGTGTTCCAGGCGAACCTGAAGAAGTTCATGGACTACATCCAGCTGCACAGCACAGACAAGGTCGCCCGCCTGCTGGACAAGGGGCTGGACCCCAACTTCCACGACCCTGACTCCGGAGGTGAGATGCAGAGCAAGAAAGGGCACGGCCGTGGAGTGCCTGGGGTGTAACCTTTCTCTGTTCCTCGAACCCAGAGTGTCCCCTGAGCCTCGCGGCCCAGCTGGACAATGCCACGGACCTGCTGAAGGTGCTGAGGAACGGCGGTGCTCACCTGGACTTTCGCACGCGCGACGGGCTCACTGCTGTGCACTGCGCCACCCGCCAGCGGAATGCGGAGGCTCTGACGGTCGGTGCCTCGGTGCCGGGGGTCCCGCCCTGGAGGGGGCTGTGGGCTGGGCTGGGAGGAAGCGGCCCAGCAAGGACACTGCGGCTCCTCCCCCTCAGACCCTGCTGGACCTGGGTGCTTCACCTGACTACAAGGACAGCCGCGGCCTGACACCCTTGTACCACAGCGCCCTGGGGGGCGGGGACGCCCTCTGCTGTGAGCTGCTCCTGCACGACCATGCTCAGCTGGGGACCACCGACGAGAACGGCTGGCAGGAGATCCACCAGGTGGGCAGCGCGGGTGCGGGTGGGCACCGCCCTCTGTCCATGCGTGCGATGGTGGGGCGTCCCCGCTCTCTCTGCAGGAGAGGGGATTCCCAGCCCTGTCAGCAAGTGTGGGGGTCCCAGGCTCTGTTGGGGGACCCAACAGCCCCTCCCTCCTCCCCCAGGCCTGCCGCTTCGGGCACGTGCAGCACCTGGAGCACCTGCTGTTCTACGGAGCGGACATGGGGGCCCAGAACGCCTCGGGGAACACCGCCCTGCACATCTGCGCCCTGTACAACCAGGTGTGCCTGCAGGTGTACATGTGTGTGTGCACAGTTGTCCCCCGGCAGTGACCACACCTGCGTGTGCCTCTGACCCCGTGCCCCTCTGTGCATTCGTGTTCTGCACCGAGCTGTGGCCCTGCAGGCCTGTGTGGGCACGCCTGTTCCCTGGAAACTCGGGTGTTCTGAGCGACTAGGTGTGAATGGCATGCGCCTGGGCCCTCTGGGCCAGGTGGGACGTGATGTGTGCCCCGGACCTGCTCCTCCTGTGTTAAGTGTGTGGGTGGGGGGTGTGTGCCCCGCACCCCTGTGCGCACGCCACACGCAGACCCCCACTCCAACCCCACCCACAGGAGAGCTGTGCTCGTGTCCTGCTTTTCCGTGGAGCCAACAAGGACGTCCGCAACTACAACAGCCAGACAGCCTTCCAGGTACAGGCGAGGGGCTGCCCCAGGGGGTGTCTGCCTGGGTCTTTGTGGCTCCAGGTCTGTGGGCCTCGGCCCTTCCCTCGAGGGAACTGCCCCGGGGTGAGCTGGCCAGCAGTGATGGGCTCACAGGGGCAGTCACTGCAGAGGGTGAGCTCTTTCACTTCCGGGGAGAGAGGAGGGTCCGAGGACGCTGGGACCAGGGGAGAACAGGCGGGCCTGACCTTCTAGGGATGGGTGGGGTCAGAGGGGTGGTCCCCACTGCCGACTTGATCTGGATAATGTTTCTGAGCGCTTTCTCTGGCCCGGTTTGGTTCTTGGCGCACGGATGACTAGGTGGGCAGGGTCCACGTGGTCTGCAACGTGTGGGAGCAGTTGGGGACCTTTGGAGCGTGGAGGCAGCTGGGGCTACATAGGAGATACGGGGAGACCGAATCAGGCCACTGTGTTGTCCCGCAAGGATGGCTGTGCTGGGCCTGTTGGTGGATCAGATGGGTGACAGGGACAGGTGGGAGGAGGTGGGGGGCCACAGCTGAGACGGGAAAGGTGGTGTGTGCGGAGAGTAGGGGGTGGACCGGTGGGCCCCGGGGTGCCTCAGACTGTCCTGGTTTTAGCTCTGATGGTCTCATGCCTCAGGAGATTCCTGAGTCTGGGGCAGACGGGGCGGGGGGGGGGGGGTCAGGCAGGGGCCGGATCTGAGCTCGGGGGCCCCATCCTCAGGAGACAGGAGCCCGAGGAGGCCCGGGCCTGGGGGTGGAGAGGGTGGTGCCGCTGAGCCGCCCCCCTGCCTCCACAGGTGGCCATCATCGCAGGGAACTTTGAGCTGGCGGAGGTCATCAAGACCCACAAAGACTCAGACGTTGGTAAGTTCTGCCCACCCGAGAGCCAGGTGGAATGTGGGTTTGTGGGTCCCTGGGGACCATACGAGGAAGCCCCCGTGCCCAGGCCTCTTCTTCCAGCTCCGCTGCCAGCTGTACTCTGTTTTGTCGGTTCATGCTCAGCCCCTGCAGGGAGAGGGAGTGTGCTGAGGGAAGTGGCCGGAGGGTCAGGGTCAAGGTCAAAGGCGTGGTTAGCTCAGAGCTGCTGGTTGGGGCCAGTGCTGGGTGTAGGCGTCGGCTGAGGTTGAGAGGGGTGGAGGTTAGGGTCAAGCCTTGTCTTACTGTTAGGTCATGTGAAGGGCCTGCCAGGGGTGTGGGGCAGTGGGTACCGGCTCCTGCCCCTCAGCATTTCACCCCAGTGGACCGAGAGCTGGGTTCAGTGGCCACGGCGTACCTCCTCCAGACAAGGTCACCTCGGTGTGCTCACAGGGAAACACGCAGGGATGGGGCTGCCGTCATCAGGGCCAGCTGCAGCCGTCCCAGGTCACTGGTGGGTGTGGGGCTGGTCTGGGGCCTGTCCTTGGAACCCTGCTATCCTGCCCTGGTGCGGGGTGGCTGGGGCCGCGGGAGTGGGTGACTCTCCCCTTCCAGAAAAAATATTTTCTGGCCAGAGGCCACCCCTGCAGACCCCTGGCCACAGAGGGGCTCCCTCCTTGGCACCCGTGCCCTGGTCGGCCCAGACGTTTCCGCCCGCGGCTCAGTGTGGAATGCAGACTCCCAGGTGACCTCGAGGTCACCGTCAGGCTGGGGCTGAATTTGGGACTGGGGTTGAGATTAGAACCGTGTTTGTCGTTAAGGACTTTCTTCTCTAGGGCCTCCCCTGAGTAGACCTCCTCCCAGGAAGGCTGGGTCGTGGGCCTCTGCTGCCCCAGGCGGGGTGCTCACTGTGACGACCGATGGCAGGCCCAGGGTGTGGGAGGGTGCAGGGCAGCAGCACCAGCTCAGGGCAGTGGGGACAGTTGGGGCCCAGGTGCCAGCTGAGAGGAGGCTGTGGTGAGCTCGGGGATGGGATGAGGGGCAGGAGGCGGTTCCCGGCTGGCTGGGCCTGCGGCTTGCAGGCGGTCGGTTGTTTGGCGGAAGTACCTTGCGGAGGTGCGGGGTCTTTTCTGCTCGTGGTCATCTGACCTTGGGAGAGCTGCTGAGGCCTCTGTGCCTCCAACCCTGTTATGCAAAAGGGGGCTTTTACGGTGATTTGCACCTGCTCCTTACCTCCTGTGAGGCTCGGTTCTGTGGGCCCGGACTCCGGCTGTGGCCTCGGTCCCTCCGATCGGAGGGAGGGGCTTGCCTGACCCTGGCTGAGTGCGGGGAGGCACACGCCGTCTCTCATTTCTGTAGTGTGGACACAGATGCTCAGGCTCCTGGGGGTGCTGAGACCACCACGTACCACTTGTCGCACACGCTGGGGGTGGGGGCGCAGCCCTGGACTACAGGGTGATGTCATCACTGTGAACCCTGCTGTTACCTTTGTGTTTGTCCTTACCAGACATTAACTGATTTTAGAGAAAGGGGAAGGGACAGGGAGAGAGAGGAAAAACATAGACCTGAGGAACAAACATCGATGTGAGAGAAACATCGGTCGGTCGGTCGCCTCCTGTACGAAGCCCCTGACCAGGGACTGAACTCGCAGCCCAGGCACCTGCCCTGACCGGGAATCAGTCCCGAGACCTTTCAGTGTACTGGACGATGCTCCAACCAGCCGAGCCACCCGGCCAGGGCCCTGTCCCCTTAACTCATCCCGTCAGCACCCCAGTCCGTGATTACCGGTCCATGTTCGTAGAGGAGGAAACTGAGGCACAACAGTTAGCCACAGAGCCTGCAAAGACTTAGGCCAGGGAGGGGTCTGTGCCTGTCGCCCCCAACCCCCTGCACCCCTTCACTGCAGGAGCAGCCCCTCAGTGACAGACATGATTGGTCTGTCCCGTCCCAGCCCAGGGACCCCGGGACGGGGGTGTGTGGCATGCAGAGGAGGAGCTGGAGCAGGTTCCTCAAACCCACCCCCTTCCTCTGCCTCAGGGCCTCTCAGCAGCCCCACCCTCCAGCCCGACGGGCCTGAAGCAGGGCCCCTGGCCTGGGAGCTGCCACCTCGGGCCACCTTCGTCCCGCCCCCGCCCCCTCCACGCACAGTTTGGAGCACTAGCTCTCACACGTGTGCCCCACAGTGCTTGGACCAGGGCACTAGGGAAGTGCTGCTCACATCTGGGTCACGGCCGACTCCGCGGGTCTGGGTAGTGCCCGGGAGCCTGTGCCCGTCACGTGGTGGAGCGGGAAGCTGGGACAGGGCTCTGCCAAGGGTGCCCGGCAGGCCAAACCCAGGCCCCGGGCTGCTGTTTAGTTTTTACATTGAGACCTTAAATTGAGGGTTTACATTTCGTTTAACATTAGGTTCACATAACGTAAGATGAGCTATTTTAAATGGAATAATTCAGGGATATTTAGTACCTTCACAGTGTTGTACAACCAACTTTATTGAATTCCAAAACATTTCCCGAAAACTGCAGAATCAGGCAGTGAGTCCACACTCCCTCTCTCAGCCCAGGTCAGCCACGGACGCTTCCGTCTCCGTGGCTCCCCCCCCCGTGTCACCTGAGCAGAACCTCAGCGCTGCGGAGCCCTCCCCGCTGCAGGTTTGCTCCAGACCCTAGGATGTCACTGCCGCATTCCCGCCGCCGTTCCTACCTGCGGCTTCTTGTTTCTGCCCGCATCTTCCACGGACACGGGGAAGGCTTCTGCCCCCTGGCTGTTGCGCGCCTGTGAGCATGTGTGGCAGGCGTTTGCGTGAACACCTTCTTTCCGTTCTTCTGCACTGTGTACTCAGGAGTGGAGTTGCTGGGTCATGTGACGGTGATTCCATATTTAACCTTTTGAGGAAGGACCGGATTGTTTTCCGCCGTTTTACACCTGCACCAGCGATGTGGGAGGGCTCCACCTTCATCCGGTCCTTGCCAACACTTGTTCTTATCAGTTCTTTTAAAACTATACACAGCTCTTCTGATCAGTGTGAATCGATGCCCCACTGTGATTCTCCCGTCACCTTTCCCCGACGGCCCACGGTGCCGAGCATCTGCCCGGTGCCGTGGGCCACACGCTGTTTCATTGGAGAGCTGTCTGCTTACGTCCTCCGCCCAGCGCCTGCTTACGTCCTCCGCCCAGCGCCTGCTCACTCAGAGTGAGCCGGGGACGATCCCGTCCTCTTCCCTGCTTTGGGACAGTTTGAAGAGGGTCTCGGTGTCCGTTCTTTAAATGTTCGGTAGAATTGATCAGTAACGCTGTCTGGTGCTGGACTTTCCTGAGCTGGGAGATTCGTGGTTATTGATCCAGTCTCTGTGCTTGTTATGGGCCTGTTTAGATTTTCTGTTGCCTCTTGAGTCAGTCTTGGAAATCTGTCCACCCCATCTAGCTTATCTATTTGCTGGCATTTAATCGTTCATAGTATTCTCTCCTGTGTTCTTTCAACCTACAAGATGGGTAGTAACTCTGCATTTCATTTCTGATTTCAGTTATATGTGTCCATCTTTTCTTTTTATTCTTAGTCTAGCTAGAGTTTTGTCAATTTTGTTGATATTCTCAAAGAAACAACTATGGTTTCATTGACGCTCTCTGTGTTTCTATTTACTCCATTTACCTTCGTCTAACCTTTATTAATTTCTTCCCTCCTGCTGCTGGCTTTGGGTTTGGTTTGCTTCTCTTTCTCTAGTTTCTTAAGACGTGTAACTAGGGTATGGAGTCGAGGCCTCTCCTTTTTAAATGTAGGTATTCACAGTTACGAATGTCCGCCTTAGTCCCGCCCTTGTTGCGTCTCATGAGTTTGGGTGAGTTGTGTTACAGCTTTCGTTTTTTCAAAGTGTCTTCTAGTTTTCTTTGTGATTTCTACTTTGATGCATTGGTTATTTAAAAGTGTGTTTAGTTAAGACATATTTGTGAATTTTCAAGGTTTTTTCCCCCCGCATTTCAATTTCTAGTTTCGTTCCATTGTGATTGGAGAAGATACTTTGTACACTTTTAGTCTCTTAAAATTCACTGAGCCTCACTTTGGTCTGTCCTGGGGAACCTTCCCTGTGCATTTGAGAAGGATGTGTATTAAGCCGTTGTTTTGTGGGGTGCTCGCTCCCCGCCCCCGTCCCCTCTGTCTCCATAGAGACACAGACACAGGGTCCAGCAGAAGTAGCCCCACTGTGTGTGGTGCACGACTGTCTGACATGAGATGGACGGCAGTGTGAACGCCGCACCTCCAGTGTCACGTGGGGTGGTGTTGTTATGTTACAGGATTGCGTGCTTACGATTTCAGAATAAAATGCTTTTGTGTAATCAGAGAGGAGCACTATTCGTGCCGGACCCTGTCTGTCTCTTGTTTGGTCTCCCGATTCAGGTCTTCTGTGTCTTCATTGGTCTTCTCTCTAGATATTCTACTCATTGTTGAAAGTGGGACGTTGAATTCTTACTGTAGAACTATTTCTCCAAGTGCGTACGTGTTTGTTTCATGTTTTTGTTTGATCCTGTTGTTCGATGAATATACATGAACAGTTGTCAATCCATTGATGAGTCACCACTTTTATTATATAATACTCTCTGTCTCTTGTAACACTTTCTATCTTTAAGTCTATTTTGTCTGGTAGTAATATAGATATTTTGACCTCTTTTGGTTACTATTTACATGAAGTATCTTCCTATATCCTTTTACTTTACTTTTTAACGCCTGCTTGTGTCTTTGGAAATAAAGTCACTCTTTCATAAATAGCATATAATTGGGTCATGGTTTCTTAATCCTTATCTGCTCTTTGAATAAGGTTTTATTGGAACTCAGCCACAGCCATTGCTTCCACACCGTTCGTGGCCATTTCTGGGCTGCGGCTGCTGTGCCGGGTCCTGCGACGGAGTCCGCCGTGTGCGACTCACAGTGTCCGGCAGGCCACTCAGATTTTTACTACAGTTTGCCAGCCGTGACGGGTCTAGATTGGGCGGCCCACTGTCCTGGTCTGCCCGGGACTGAGGCAGTTAGTTCCCGGGACATAGGATTTTCGCTTTAAAATTTGGAAAGCCCGGGCAAACCAGGACAAGGTGGTCGGTCACCCTCTCTGGCAGCCCAGAGCCTCACCTATGTGCCCCCTCTCCAGTTCCGTTCAGGGAAACCCCCAGCTATGCAAAGCGGCGGCGGCTGGCCGGCCCCAGTGGTCTGGCCTCCCCACGACCTCTGCAGCGCTCAGCCAGTGACGTCAACCTGAAGGGTGAGGGGCAGCCGACAGCGTCTCCTGGACCCTCGCTGCGCAGCCTCCCCCACCAGCTGTTGCTCCAGCGTCTGCAGGAGGAGAAAGACCGGGACCGGGATGGTGGCCAAGAGAAGGACGTTGGTGGCCCTGACGAAGGCAGGGGCAGCCAGAGCAACATCAGGTAGGAGGCGCTGGGGGGCCCCGGCAGGGTCCGGGAGGGTGGGTGCCAGGACCAATGCTGAGAGGAGTCAGCACAAGGCCGGCAGATGAATGGCGTCTAGCACCTGTGCAGTAGGGGGCTCAGGCTTGGGCGAGGGGGTCCCAAGCCCCCCAGTCAGACCTCCCTGGGTGGGGAAGCAAGGAAGGTGCTGTGGCCTGGGGCAGGCTCCCCGATGCTACTCTGTGGTTGGAACTGGACTTGCCCTGGGGACAGTGGGTGGCTGAGGAAGCATGCTGGGAGCAGAGGGTCTGGTCAGCGTGAGCGATGGCACTCAGAGAGCCAGGGGCATGTGAGGGGCGCGGCATCCCCAGGCTGCAGGGCGGGGAGCCCGCCACAGCCCACGGGTCATCGTGGCTGTGCAGTGGGAGCGGAGGTGGGCTCCGGCTCTGCAGACAGTGGGCCGGGTCCTTGCACCTGCTGACTGTAGCCTTGGACGGGTAGCCGACCCCTCTGTGCCTGGGGTCAGGGTTAGTCCCTACTTACAAGTGAGCAGGACTAATTGTTCCGAAGTTGTTTCCTTCTGGAAGCCTTCTGAAACCCCAGCTGGTGAGGGGTCCCAGCTGGGAGCTGCTGGCCCACAGGCGCTGGTTAAGGCGTCTCCCCACCCTGCACCCAGAGGGCAGGAACCACCAGTCCCGCTTCCTAGTTTCCCCAGCGCTCAGTCACAGGGAAGGTGCTCAGGGGACGTCATCGAGAGGCAGTCACACAAACAGCACCCTGTTTTTGTGGTGACAGCTGGACTGTGTCATCTCAGCCTTGACCCTGCATGAGGCTGTGCTCTGTCAGGGCCAGTTCACAGATCAGGGTCCTCGCTGAGGTGCCTGGCAGAGGGCTGGGGTGTGGCAGGAGTGTGCTCTTCGCCATCGTCCCTGCTCCTGCACTCTTGACTCCTGCTGCTGTCTCTGTCTGTGTGTCTTGCCCAGACTCCAAGGCCGTCTGTCCTGCCCCAGATTATATCGGTTCTTCCTGAAGCCTCCTCATGCCCCATGGATTTCCCCGGGGGTGGAATGGTCAAGTGGCCAGAAGAACAAACTTCCGCATGGCTCTGTTTCACAGAGGGTGGCGCCTGCGTAGGAGCTGTGTAGATGCCCTGCTTTCGTTTATTTTTTGGGCATTCATTCACCTTTCAGCAAACACAAAACCAAGACCCGCTCTGTGTGGGGCTCCGGCTCACTGCTCTGTGAGGACGGCAGAATTATCCGTATTATTTTAATGCAAACATTTAGTTGGTGCCTAGGTTTGCCCGGAGTGGTAGGAACCAACGGCACAAGGTCCTGAAGGTTTCAGAAGGACTCGGGCAGCTGGGTCCAGCACTGAGAAGCAGTTAGGTGGGCAGGGGTCCCGGTGAGGGGGCCTCTCAGTGAGGGGGCTGCCCTGTAAGTGGCCAGGAGAGGGCTGAGGCGGTGGGGTGCATCTGAAAGGAGAGGGTTTCTGGAGGAGAGACTGCTTTGGTCCCAGGAGAAAAAGTGGCATTTAAGCTGCCTTGGGGGGCCTGGAGGTGGGGGCTCCCTTGCGCCCTCTGTTGGCAGAGCCTGGCACAGAGCCCCCAGCCCCTCAGAAATGTGGCCCCAGAGTCCCCCCACCAGCATCAGAGAGCAGGGGAGAGAAAGGTGGGTCTGTGGCTGAGAGCACCGCTGGCTGGAATGCTGTGATCAGAACCGTCCAGACGGTGGGCACACCATCATGAACAGCTAGTTGGGAGGAGGGACAAGGAGGTACCCAAGTGCGTGACGGGACTGGAGCGGATTCTCAGTCCCACAAGAGCTTTGCTCTTGGTTGAGAATGTGGACCCGGCCCGCTCCGGCACCGGGGAGCCAGTGCAGGCTTTTGAGCCTCCACGGGTGGAGGACCGAGGCCTCAGGCTCCCTGCCCAGGTGGGGGCAGCAGGCCGGGTCGGCCGGTCAACACAAGTGTGCATGGGCCTCAGGGGCAGTTATCCAAGGAGGAGAGGACACGAGTCTGGAGGGGGATTCAGGCGCCCTACAATGGCAGCGGTCAGGTGTGAGCAGGGGGCGGAGGTGGGGTGAAGGGCGCAGACCCGCTCAGGGATGGAACCTTTGCCAGGCGGCTTTCCCGCTGTCTGAGGCGCCCCAGGGTGCGCCCGGGTCCCCCAACCCGCCCTCGGGTCCCACCTGGTCGCTCCGACCGAGTCCCGCCTCCCCTTCCCCGCCCTCCTGTGCCCGACACCCCTCCGCCCTCCGAGCACCGCAGTCCCCTCGCCCCGTGGCCTGCCCCCCGTGGGGGCGCGCGGGGGCCGCGGAGGAGGCGGGGAGGCCGGCCGCCACCGCCCGCAGAGGGTGGAGTCGGGCCGCGGAGGAGGCGGGGCGCGCGGAGATCCGCGGCGTGGAGCGAGCCCGGCGCGCCCGGGAGCGCAGCCCCGCGGTCCCGGAGCCCTGAGCGGGCGCGGCTCGTGCGCTGGCGGGAGCGGGCCGGGCGCGGCGGCGCGGCCCATGGAGCGGCCCCGGGCCGGGCCCCCGGCGGGCGGGCGGGCGGCGGCGGGCCGCAGGCAGCGGGCGCTGCGGCGGCTGCGGTGAGGCCGGCGGCGGGGCCGGGCCGGGCGCCATGGAGGCCCCGGGCGCCGGCTTCGCATGTCCGCTGCCCCCCGGCATCGCGTCCGTCACCTACGTGTTCGTCTACAGCCCCAGCGGGCCTGGCGGCCCCGGCGGCCCCGGCCCCGCGCCCGGCCCCGGCCCGGCGCCCCCCGCGCCCCCCGCGCCGCCGCCCCGGGGCCCGAAGCGGAAACTTTACAGCGCAGTCCCCGGCCGCAAGTTCATCGCGGTGAAGGCGCACAGCCCGCAGGGCGAAGGCGAGATCCCGCTGCACCGCGGCGAGGCCGTGAAGGGTGAGGGGCGCAGGGGGCGGGGTCGTGGGGGCGCCGAACCGGGGCGCCGCGATCGTGTGGGGACTGATGCCATTTTGGGGTCTCCCTGGGCACTGGAGCCACGGTGTTCATTATGGGATGCGTCTGCCACTGGGGATCCCTTGCGTCGCTGTGAAGGGCTCCGTGTCAGGGAGGGCGTCTCTGTCTGTGGGGTTCCTACCCACCTTCTGTCGTTATGGGCTCCCCGTGACACCACAAGCTCGCCTGGTCTGGGGCTGTTTCTGTGTCACCGGGGCTCCGCTGTTGGGGTTCTGTGTGTTCCGAGGACCCCATCCCACTACAGAGTTCCTTGTAATTGTGGGGTTCCTGTGTCACTTCGGAGACTTCTTCACTGGAAATCCCTGTGCTCTGGGGGGGGCCCTGGGCCACCGAGGGGGTGTCTGGGACCAGTATGTGTGCGTCTGTGTGTTCGGAGGGCTTCTGTTACTGGGACTCCTCTGTCCTGGGCACCCGGGGCCGTGACAAGCTGCTCTCAGCCTGGGTTCTCAGCATCACCGAGGCCCTGTCCTCGTGGGTGCTGTGTGTCCGAGGGAGCCTGGAGGGGGGTAGTCAGACCTCCCCAGTCTGTCTGTGGCCTGGTCCTGAGTGCTTGGTCCCCGGGGAGTGGCAACAGCAGGATGGGTGGGAGGAGGGGCCCCTGAAGGGCAGAGCAACACCGTGGCCCCTGCCTCTGCCTCCTGCCCCCCCTCGAGTGTGTCCATCTGTGTGTCTCTCTGTCCCCCACATGCCCATCCTGTGCTGTGCCCATCTGTTTGCTTCTGTTCCGTGTGGATCCCGAAATCTTTCCAGGGAAAAAGCCGGGAGAGTGAAGGGAGGGACCGGAGAGAGGGTGCGGGGTGGGGGCGGGCAGAACCTCAGCCTGAGGCGGTGGGGGGTGGCTCCCCTGTCCTGCTCCTGCCTGACTACCTTCTGGCTTCTGTCCCCCCAGTGCTCAGCATTGGGGAGGGCGGTTTCTGGGAGGGGACCGTGAAAGGCCGCACAGGCTGGTTCCCGGCCGACTGCGTGGAGGAGGTGCAGATGAGGCAGTACGACGCACGGCATGGTGAGTGACCCTCACGTTCCCTGGGCTGCTCCCTAGCTCCCCTTTGAACTTGTTTGGAGCTGAATCCAGGTGGATATTCAGAGAAAAGCCAAGGGTAAACTCAAACACACATTCGGAGGGAAGCAAACCGTGTGCCCGACAGACACATAGCACGCACACACCCTGCATGTATGTGCAGGCACTTCACAGCAGTGGAGACACGTGTGATGTGCCCACAGGACACACACATGTGAACACAAGTCTGTGGATGCCAAGTGTGTCTCCCAGTGACCACACACGGTCCTCACAGAAACACTGGCGCGTGGGGTGCATGATTCCTGCGTGGCTGGCAGACAGGCAATGAGGTCAGTGTGAGTAAAGAGATGTGTTTCCAACGTGGACAGATTGTCCAGGTGGGCAGTGCAGGGAGGCCTGGATCCGCCAAGAGGAAATGAGGCCAGGTGGGCCCGGGGGGCCTGGGGGCAGCAGGTGGAGATGGCCTTGGCCTCCAGGCAGGGCCCCTCTGGCGGCTGGAGCCTGAGGGGGTCCTGGCAGTGCCACGGGCTTCTTCTCAGTCCTCGGGCCTGATGGCTGGTGGGGCAGGGAGTCCTCTCCTGAGTGGTGGCCAGTGGGGGTCACCAGTGGGGGTCACCAGTGGGCGTCACCAGTGGTGTCTTTGGAACAAGGGTTCCGGGCCCCTTCTCTTCACAGGGCTGGGCCCAGGGCTGCCGTGCCCTCTAAACCTGGTGTGAGAGTTTCCCGGGGGGAGCCTGCCCCTGTGGCCCGGACCCCCTGCCCGCTGTGGAGTGTGGTCGCTGACCTGCTCCTGAGCAAGCGCCTTTACCTGTTTGCTCGGGCCGTTCCTTGCCCGGCCTGCTCCAGGTGGCTGGGAGTGGGGCAGGACACGCCCCCTGTTCTGTGCCTGTGGAGGGTTGGTGGGCGGCCTGTGCAGGTGGGAAGCGATTCCGGGGTTTTGGGCCTTCGTGCCAACCTGATCGGGGAGGGGAGAGGGAGGCGGGACCTCCAGGCCTGTTGAGCTGAGAGCGGCTCTGCTCTGCCCCGGGGTGGGCAGGCGGCGAAGGGCCTGGTTTGAGGCCTGTGGCTGCAGGGCTGGGGAGGGCGGGAACCGAGTCGGGATCCAGGAACAGCACCGTAGTCGTTTGCTGTGTGTGGGACCCTGTCTGGGGAGAGGGGCACAGCAGTGGCTGCACGGTGGTTACACCGGAGATGTGTACATATGGCTGGGCCGCGGGTGTGAGCCAGGAAGGTGCGTGTGCAGGTCACACCCTAGGGTTGGCCCGAGGGTCAGGAGGGCGTTGGGGCACAGGCAGTGGAGCTGAGCGGTGGGGGTGACACGGGGCCCTGCAGGTGGTCGGGCGGTGCCGGCGCAGCAGAGCCCGTGTCCCAGGGCGGCGCGGTTTGCCAGCCCCGCGTGTGCTGGCACGGAGCGTGCTTCGAGCGGCGCCCGGTGCTGGGGGGCACTTCACACCAGGGGTCGGCTTGTCCTAGCTGAGCGAGGACAGTGGGTGTTGCTCCATTTCTAGGGGGGCTGGTCCCGCGGCCCAGGAGGCAGAGTCCTCTTTGTGATGCTGGCAGCGGCTGCAGGGTCTGTGCCGGGGCCGACTCCCTCCACAGGCTCTGGGCGAGTGAGCCGCGTGCGTGCAGGGCTGGCGGTGGGGTTAGGCTGGGGCGTGAGGCCTGTTGGGTGGCCGTGAATCCAGGAGGACGATGGCGGGCCTGGAGCGTGTGGCAGGCAGAAGGAGACAGGGTGTCATCTTGAGTGTGTAGGCCATTCTAGGTTAGGGTGAGGGCCAGGTGAGCAGATGGAGGCAGCGGCGAGGGGTGGGCAGGGTGGAACTACGTCTTGGAGAAGGGGGACCGCACTCGGTGCCCTGGTGCAGGAGCTGGAGGCCTCGGGCAGTCGCAGGGCTCCCAGATGGGGGTGGCTTTGGGGCTTGTCACCCGAGAGAATGTCAGGAGGTCTCTGGGTAGACAGGAGCATTTTGTGCGTGGACAGAGGGAGAAAGGCCTGTGGAAGCTGCCTGCCAGGGTGGGGCAGTAACGTCTGCCCTCAGTGCAGGATGGGCCTGCCAGCCCCTCTGGACAGAGTCTGATCCCGGACCCAGGGGCTGGGTTGTGCCAGAGGCAGCCCAGGAATGAGCACCTGCTTCCAATAGGCTTGGATCCAAAGAAAGATCTGTTTCTAAGCCTGGAGTGGGGACAGAGGAACTTAGAGGCCAGCAGGGGACCGTGTGCCAGCACTCAGGGCAGGGTGATGCCCCGGGGCCTCCTGCAGCCCCTGCCTGGAGCAAGGGTGAAGGGGTCACTGCTGCGGCCGGGTGGGCCGAGCCACGGCGGTGGGGGGGGCGGTGAGGCTGCTTCTAGGACTCCTGGAAAGCTGTGGCTCCGCAGCCGCTCCCCTCCCCCGCTCCTTCCCGCCCTCCCTTTCTTTCCAGTACTTGGGAGGGGGGGTCATGCTGCGTGTTTTCACTTTGGCTGGCTTTTATGTGTCTGATTAATGAAACTGGGAAGTGAATTTGTGTTATGTAATAAATACAATTTGTTTGGTCGACAAAATCTAAAAACGGGAGGCCAGGGAACCGTGGAGCCGGGGGTCCCTTTGCAGGCCAGCGCCATGAACGTGGCTGCAGCTGGGTCATCGTGAGAAGGGTGGGGTGGAGGTGGGGAGGGCCCGGCACGCAGCCTGGGCAGAGAGGAGGCCTGGCCCCGATGGCGGGTGCAGGGGCGTCCTGAGTGTCCCGGTCCTGACAGGCAGCGTGTGGCAAGAGAGGAGGTAGCAGGTCAGCACAGGGGAGGTGCCGGGGCGACGGAGTCACAGGCCGTCGGAACCCAGGAGACCCTCAGGGTGTGCTCTCCTGCTCTGTGAGGAGAGGCTGACGGGGCGCCGCTCACCCACTGAGGACATGGGGTGGAGGCAGGGTCCTGAAATCCAGACCGGTACTGCCCCTGACGTCTGTGTCCCGGGGGCTCTTTCTCCGTCCCACCCAGCCTCTGCCTCACCTGCTCCGATCTCCACTGACCCTTGGACCCACCCACTCATCCCGCTGCCGTCCACACATCCGTCCACCCATCCGGACAAGCCAGTGCACCCGACGCCTCCTTCTTTTCTTCTACCCACCTGCCCATCCATCTGTCCACCCATCCTTCCGTCCATCCTCCCATCCATTTGTCCATCCATCCATCCACCCACTGACCCATCCGTCCATCCATCTTCCCATCTATCCACCCCTCCTCCTGCCCATCCATCCATCTGTTCATCGTGTGTCCATCTCTCCTTCCATCCATCCACCAAGTGGTGCCCCTTTCCATCACACCACTGAGCCCTCCTACCCATTTGTTGATGTACCTACTGCCCTTTGACCCCTCCATCCATCCCTCCTGCTTTCTGTCCCTCCTTCCCTCCCTCTCTCGTTCCTGCCATCCATTCTTCCAGCATTCATTTGTTCACCACCCCCAGCCAGATGTCCACCCATCTGTCCTCCCAGCCAGCACAGGAGCGCTCATTATGTGCCAGGTGCCACGCTAGGTGCTCGGATCCCAGAAATAGACGAGATGTGGCCCTAACCCACGCAGGGCTCACAAGCAGCGAAAGGGACAGGGATTCAAAACCCACAGTTCCTGCTGTGATCACGTTTCCGACCTCTCTCTCTCACTCCCTCTGTCCCACTGGCCCAGACTGCTCGCAGTCCCTGGGACACACCGCCGGCCAGTGGGCTTTGGCCTGAGCGCCCCACCCACGTCCTCTGTGGCAGCCGCCTCGTGGCCTGCGCCTTTGCTCAGCTGTCTCTTCCTGGGGTGGCCTTCACGCGACCCCCAGAGCTGTGAACTCTCTCTGTGCCCGGCCTGCTTTCTCTCAACCCTTCTCGGCACCCGGCGGGTCGTGTGCATCCCCCTTTCTTGTCTGTCTTCTCTCTGTGAATAGGTTGCGAACTCTGCGAGGCAGGGGTTTGTTCTGTCCTCTGCTGTGTCCTCAGAGCCTGAAACAAACTGTGCCCGGTACTTAGTAGGCGCTCAATAAACGCTGATTGAATGGATTAATCTGGAGACATGCCGAAGCCATAGAGAATGAGGGAGGAGTTGAGGGCTGAGATTCGAGTGGTGGCGGGACAACCCTGGGGGAGCCCCTTGCAGAGGAAGGTGCCGAGAGGCCGGGGGGCAGCAGGAGGAGGGAGGCTGGAGCGGGGAGGGCTGTGCTGAGGGCTGTGCCGGAGAGAACCTGCGGGCTTGCCGGAAGTCCGTGGGAGTCAGCAGGCCACCTCTGCAGGGGCTTCAGGGGGTGTTGAGGTCACGTGCAGAGGGGACAGAGCTCTGTGTGCTGCCGTGACACCAGGGAAGGGGACCCAGCCCCCCACACCAGCACCCCTGGCGCACTCAGGGCGAGACCCGAGCGAGGCAGCCCGTGCGGTCGAACATCTGTGGGCCGTGGGAGGGACTCACTGAGGACACACATGGCTTCTGTGGCAGTGCACGTGGGCACACGGCTTTTCATGCACACACAGACCTGCAGGTACACAAGCACACGCGTGAGCGCAGCACTTACACATGACTATAGGCCACACGCCCACGCCCGTCTTTGCTGGGGGGTCTGGGGCCCTGGCCACCTGCGGTCTGCCCACACACTGGGTCGAGATGACCCTCCCCTCCTGCCTCCAGGGGCCAGAGTGTCCCACGTGGTCCCCTCAGCCCTCTGACCGAGGACCCAGCGTCCCCCCTCCCCAGCCACTTCCATGTGGCATAGCCAGGCCAGGGGCGTGTGCGGGCAGAGGCCAGTGACCACAAGGGTGGAGGGGCAGTTCAGGCCACTTGGGGGATGTGACCCTCCACCAGCGACTGAATTCCCCTCAGAAACCCGGGAGGACCGGACGAAGCGACTTTTCCGCCACTACACAGTGGGTTCCTACGACAGCCTCACCTCACACAGGTACAGGCAGGGCAGCTGGGCAGGTGGGCGAGTGGAGGGAGGCTGAGGGCTGGCCCAGGAGACCTGGGGTGAAGAGGCCACAGGACCCGGTGGTGGCTCCCTGCCCTCCCCTGTCTGCTGCCCCCCCCCCGGGTCAGTCAACGAGCAACTCCCAGGGTGGGCTGTGTCTGAGAGCAGGGCCCGGGCCACCTGGGGCCGCCTGCTCCTCACCCCTCCTTGCTTCCTTCACCAGCGATTATGTCATTGACGACAAGGTGGCCGTCCTGCAGAAACGCGACCACGAGGGCTTTGGTTTCGTGCTTCGGGGGGCCAAAGGTAACAAAGGGGGGGGCGGCGTGAGTGTGGGCAGGGCTGGTGTCACGCCGGCCAGCGGGGACTACGAACCACACAGGGCACCCTGTCTGTCTTGCCTCTGCTCAGCCCCTCTGCCCTCCTCCTCATTTGCCCTGTCCCCTGCCCCTTTGCACCCCGTCCCCTACGTAAGCCCCGCCCTCCTTGTCCCTCTGTTGGGACTGCCCCAGACCCTGTGCCTGGGTTTGAACATCTCACTGCGAGGCCCTGCGTCCCCCACTTGGCACATCCAGGGTCTCAGCCGGCGTGCTAGCCTGTGGGACCCTTCTGGTGCCTTGGAGGGCTGTGTCCTGGATTCCTGGGCTGGCCTTCTTGCCCTGGGCAGCCCCCACCCCAGGCCAGTCTGCCCGCTGTCTGCTCAGCGTGTCGGAGGGTCTCTGGCTTTGTGGCAGCCGCCTGCACCTGCACACGCTGGCGAAGTGTCCTGCTGACTGCCCCGTCCCCCCCCCCCGCAGCAGAGACCCCCATCGAGGAGTTCACCCCCACGCCAGCCTTCCCCGCGCTGCAGTACCTGGAATCTGTGGATGTGGAGGGCGTGGCCTGGAGGGCGGGGCTGCGCACAGGAGACTTCCTCATCGAGGTGAGGCTCATCCTCGCCCGTGCGGCCAGGTGGGGCACTGCCCCCAGAGCCTGAGGAGGACATGCCAGAACCACCCCCCCCCCCGACCTGTCTGTCCCAGGTGAACGGGGTCAACGTGGTGAAGGTCGGACACAAGCAGGTGGTGGCTCTGATCCGCCAGGGCGGGAACCGTCTCGTCATGAAGGTCGTGTCGGTGACCAGAAAGCCAGAGGAAGATGGGGCTCGGCGCAGAGGTGAGGGGTCATGCTTCCGACCTCTGTGCCCAGACCCTCCCCTCCAGCTCCCGACCTGAGACCCCAGGCCCCCGGCCCATGCTCCTCTGCCTACCCTGGGCCCCAGGCTGCTGCTACCAGACGTCTGAACCCAGGTGAACCGTCCCCATCCACGGCCTGGGTGCCTTTCCCGTGCCTGCTGGTAGTCGGCCGCCCTGGCCCCCAGCCTCTGGCCCCTGACCCCAGGTTGCCCCTCCTCAGATCCCGCCCCCAGCTTCCTGGCATCCCCGGCTCTCCCCCCACCCCCCCAGCCCCTGGTGTGGAAGAGCCCTCTTTCCCTGCACTGCCAGCAGCTGCCTGGAGGCCGGGGTTGCCATAGCAACTGTGAGGTTGACGCTGCCTTCCGCTCATTGTCGGAGGGAAGGGGGAGGCGGCACCTGAGGGAAGAGGAAGAGCGTCTTCTCCTCGCGATGTCGCGGCCCAGCCTGGGCCCAGGAGGCTTTGCTGGCCCGGCAGGCCCAGGCCCTGGCTTGGCTGACCACACCCTGGTCCCCTGAGGGGCGGTGGCCCCCAGGGCCTGGGGGAGCTCTGGAGCAGCAGCAAAAGCCCAGCCCGCCGGGGACCTTTCCCAGCCCCCACCCCATGGCTCTGGAGCCCCCTGCTCAGCCCTCGGAGCCGACCCGGTGGGCACTCAGTTGGGAGCTGGCCAGCACCACCACCCAGCCTGGGGCCCTTGACCACCTCCTGAGGCCCCACCTGCCCGGGCCCAGCCCGGCCCTGAGCACCCGCTGAGCCCCCAGCGCCATGAAGAAGTTTGCGTCCAGTCGCAGCCTGAACAAGATCCTGGCGCAGTGCGACGCGTCCTCGCGGGAGTACGAGGAGATCCAGGCGGTGGAGCGCAAGTGGCACTTGCACCTGGCCACCCCGCGCTGCCTGCTGCTGGACAGGAGGTCCAAGGCCTCCCTCTTCTTTGCAGCCCCGCCGCCCCCCAAGAGGGCCCCCAGCACCACACTGACCCTGCGATCCAAGTCCATGACGGCTGAACTTGAGGAACTTGGTGAGTGGCGGTGGGTGGCCGATGCGGGGAGGCACAGGGATCTGGGGCCAAAGCCAGGGAGAGGCAGAGGGCAGGAAGGACAGACAGATGGACAGCACCCCACAGGCAAATGGGTGGGTGTTGGAGTGGGCAGGTGAGGAGGGGACAACAGTCCTGTGGATGGGGTGAGAGCCTGGCCGACAGAGCTGGAGACCCACAGCGGGACAGCCGGGGTGTGGCGGGAGCAGCGGGCCCACCAGCCTGTCTGCGTGCGTGTGCATGTTGCTGCCTGTGGCTCTCCGTCCAACTGGGCTTCTTCCTTCATCTGAGAGAGCAGTGGGCGGGGGCGGGGGCCCCCGGGTCTGCTGGGCCCTGGCTGCAAGGCTTTGGCAGTTGTGCGACCCTCTCTCATCACTGCCCGCTCACTGGCTAATAAGCAGGGCAGGCAGTCCCAGTGAGCGGCCGACCTCACGGGCAGCGTGGCCCTTGCTGGCACAGTGGGAGGCCAGGCTCTCGGGGTGCACTGCGTCGGGCCTCTGATGGGGCATGTGGTGGGCATGACCCCGATGACTCTCGGTGGCCTCATCATGGGAGTGTCTCGAGCTCTGTGACGGTTAATAGCCTCATCATTGGTGTGTCCACTTGTGCGTAACCATGTCCTGATGTTCATGACCGTCGGCGTCTCCATCACAAGCGTGTCCCTGTACTCGTGCCTGTCAGAGTGCTCTATCCCGCAGTCCACACCCAGCCCCAGTCCCAGGTGTGTCCCTGGCTTCGGCCATAGTAGGGATACTGACACTGGTCCCTAGGCCGGGATCTGACCCACTCCTGACCCTGACCCTGGCTTCGGGCTTGGTTCTTCGCCAGGCCAAGCCCAGTCCAAGCGGGTGCTACCGACCGCAGCTTAGTTAAATGTGGAGGACATCCGTGAAGATCAACTGAGCTGACGTGGTCAGGATTTTCTCCATAAATACTACGAATAAAATACAACTGTGAAAACAAATAGCCAGTTCAAAACAAAGGAACAGGAATCCGCAGGTCTCAGTCTGAAGAGGCCGGAAGAGTGAGAGGAAGCTGACCCACTGCTGCAGACTCTCAGGGTGGGGCTGGGGGTCCTGACCCTGCACACGGCCCGGAGGTGTGAAGTGTGGGTCCCTGAGAAGTGGGAGAGGCAGATCAGAGGGCAAGAACTGGAATTAGCATGAAGACAACTGAAAATCACAGAAAAATATGAAAGAGACAAAATAAAATGTTTAAGTACAACATTTAAGAGAAATAACAGAATTCATAGTGAAAGAACTGGGCAGTACCAAAAGGAAAAAAAAAGATAAAAGCAGATTTTAAAAGGATTTCTAAAAAACTGTTATTTAAACAAAACGTATAGCCACCGAGGTTTAAAAATCTCTGGGATGAACAGGGTTGTCCTGCAGACCCAGCTGAAGAAGAAACCAGCGAATCAGAAGACAAGTCTGGGGAGGGTGCCCAGAATTCAGCACGGAGCCAAGGAGATGCAAGCAAACTGTCACAGGGCAGAGAGGAGGCCAAGCCCGGAGGGGAGAATAACAAGGTCAGGAAAGAGGCCATGTTTGAAGAATAAATGGCTAATAATTTTCCAAAATTGAAAAAGGAGAGGAGACTCCAGTTTGAAGGAGTATAAGTCCCAAGCAAGGAGATAGAAACTAAATCTATGTGTAGACTTGTCACAGTGAAACTCCTCGGCACTGTAGACCAACTACCTGAGGACGAGGCTGGATGGTTTAGGAAGAACAGGAAGACTGACAGCTGACTTCTCATCAGCAATAGTAGCTGCTGGAAGACAATGGAACGATGCCGTCCAAGTCTTGTGTGAAAATGCTTTTCCACCTAAAATTCTATACCTAGCTAAGCCTGCTCCTTCAGGAGTGAGGCAGAGAAACCAGCAAATGTCTGGCCCCACGGTCACAGGGGTCCAAGGCTAGTCATGGGGAGCCGATCCATCACACTGATGGAGGATCCAAACTGATTAATAAACCAATACCCCTAGGAAGCTGGGTCTGGCGACACTCCTTCCCAAGGCTCTGGAGGGTTGGTTCCAGGAGCCTCTCTCCAGAGGGCTCCTCTGTGGCCCTGCTCAGCTGCACGTGCAGAAGCGATCCTCCCCGTCCTGCACAGGGAGGCACTTGGGCAACCTGAGCTCTGTCGTCCAGGGACCCAGGGGCTCTCTGGGCTGCTTCTGTCTGAAGAACCTAGAGAGCAGCAGAGCCTCCCTCCCCTTTGCTCTGGCCCAGGGCGCCCTCCTGTGAGTTCCCTGTTCCCCAGGGGCTGGCTCTGACAGCCTCAGGTCAGCATCGTCTGCACCTGCTTTTCCTGGACACTGGAGAAGGGTGGTGAAGGGACATCCGCACTACTGAGTGAGGGGTCACAGCTGTGGTCGAAGCTGGACATGGGCTCTTCACATTGCTCTGCTGGGCAGAGATGCCACTGCCACCCCACAGTCAGCTGTCCCGGGAAGCCAGCCTTGTTGCCGACCTGTGGAAACACCTGGGTTGGTGAAGCCAGGCCAGCGTCAGGGTCCTCCCACGTGCTGAAGGGCTCAGCCCACGACCTAGTGTTTGTGCCACTGAAAGGTGGAAATGAGACTTGCTGGCTCATCGCCTGTCACACTGTTGAGAACGGATGGGATCCTTCAGGGTCCTGTAGTCTATTGAGGTGACGACCTAGACAGTTGGAAAGAAAGGGAAATGGGGGGGTGACAGGAAAAGCAGGTGACAAGAATGGGGGTTCATGCCTGGGTGGTTCTGGGGAGAACAGTCCTGCAGGGGTAAGGAGACTGGCAGAAATGGGATGGAGAGGAAGGGGTGGTGTAGAGATGACCGCCCCCCGGAGATAGGCGGTAGGAGGAGGGAGGGCAGGGTGCTCCCACTACCCTACTGGAAGGGGTGTGTCATGGTCCCCACCTGTCCATCTAGTCAGCGTGAGCCAAGGACGTGCTGGGCTGCAGAGGCCAGCGGAGACTCGAGCCAGTGAGGGCCCTGGTGGGTCCGGTCCCCTCCTGCTCCTTCACTTTCCCACGATCTGTCAGGAACTTCTGGGTCCCCTTTCCTGTGTGATGAGGAGGCCAAAGCAGGTGCTGTGCCCATGCGTAGCCTCTGACCGCCTGTGGTCTGGCACACGGCGACCTGCCCTCAGTCAGGACACTGTGCAGAGTGCTCGGGGGCGACCAGTGTGGCCACGAGTGGCCTCCAAGTGTGATCCTTATAAGGTTTTGCCCTTTCCCTGAAAAACTTATTTGTGGATGTCTCCACCTGTGTGTACATGTCTGTGTGTGCATGTGTGTGGGTGTATGAGCAAGCATGTGTGCACATGTATGCCTGGATATGTGTGAATGCACATAACCACATGTGTAGGTGTGCACAGGTATGTGGAAATGATGTACGTAAGCAGGCTGTACAAGCATGTGAACACACGTGTGCACATGTGTGAATGGGTGTGTGGGTGTCCACAAGTGTGGGTGGACATGCATGGGCACTGTGTGTGCACATGTGTGAGTGAACAGCAAGCATGGTGTACATGTGTGGGCTGAAAGCATGTGTGCATACCACAAATGTGTGCATGTGTCAACCGTAAGCATGTGTGCACATGTGAGTGGACTATAACCATGTATGTGCTGCTATGTTTGTAGAATGCAAGTGTGTGCATGTCTGTGGAATGCAAGCACATGTGTGTGAGAGTGGGCTACAAGCAGGTGCGTGCACGTATGTGCAGACAGCACACATGTGCGCACATGTGTGGGCTGTGTGTGCATGCACAGAAAACCGTATGTCTCTGCTTGTGGTTGTTTCCGCCTAAAGTGTCAAGCTGTGTTGGGCATTGGGCAAACTTGCCCCTCCAGTCCGGTAGGGAGTGTGGGTCTGGGGTTGAGGGGTCTGGGGGTTCCCGCTGTGGGAGGTGTGGGGGGAGGGTTGAGGTGAAGGGAGTGGGGTCTGGGGCCCGGGTTCTGAGCATGAAGCCTGCCTCTCACCCCCTTTGCTCTGTTTCTTGATTCCAAGCCTCCATTCGGAGAAGGAAAGGGGGTGAGTCACCTGCTGTGTCCCCAGTGCCCCAGCCTTGCCTGACCCCTGTACAGGGAGGTGCTGGTGTGTGAGGAGGTTCCAGGTCCAGCCAGAGTGGTCTTGGCCTGGTACAGCCTGGGCCGTCCGCTCCCGATGGCCTTTTCTCTAAGATCTGGTGGGGGCCCAAGGAAGGGCCCGATGAAGGGCAGATGGGGAGCGCCCAGGGCGTGGCCACCTGGGGATGTGACAGTCTCAGTCCAGCCCTGGGGCAGCTGGGGAGGCGGGGCTGGGAAAGCCCCTCGGTGGACAGAGCCCTGGAGCCGGGGAGGGAGGGTCAGAGGTGCAGCTGTGGTGCTTTGGGGGTGGGAGTGTCTGGTGCTTGACTTGGCCCATGTTGCTCCTTTTGGCTGCTCTGGGGGCCCCCTTGTGCCTGGTGTGTGGGTCCTATATCTGTGCTGATCTGTTTTGGGGTCAAGCCTAATGCCGGCAGTCCATTCAGAGCAAAAGTCGGCCCCACAGCACTGGGGAGATAGCTTGATGTTCCCCTGCCCAACATCGCCCACCCGCTGGTTCCCCTGCCCCTCGCTGCTGCCTGTGTCCTCCATGGCTGCCTCCCGGGTGCCCTGGGTGCCCGGCCTGCCTGCCGGGGATGCAGCATCCGTGTGGGGATGGAGTCTGGCCTGGGCACGGAGGTCCACCATCTGGTCCAATCTCAGGGCCTGGCCTCTGCCAGCTTCCTCCACCACCGTGAACTGGAGTCCCGCCAGATGGAAGCCTGGGGTGGCTCTGCGGCCCCTCATTGTCCATGGGCCTGGAGCCCACGGGCCCTCCCTGTGCAGTACACACCCACCCGCCTGCATCCCGAGCTCCCCCCACAGCCCGCAGTCTGGCCCTCTGAGTCCTTGCTGCCCCCTCCCCAGTCCACGGGAAGCGCTTGCCCTGGCGTCTTTTTGGTCATTAAAACCGGAGGTGAGGCCTCCTCCGGGGACAGTTTTGTGCACACCTTTGAGGCCGAGGCACGAGCTATTTCTGGAGCACGTTGGTTCTGTCCTCAGCTCGTTAGCGGGGCTCCCAGGGTGCTGTGCTGTGGCCGCAGGCTTCCTCCAGCTGCAGGGGCAGTGTCGGGCTTCGCCGCCCCGAAGGCCCCACTCGCTCCTCCATGTCAGTGTGCCCACCAGCCCAGTGTGTGAGGCTGGGGGGGGGGCGCCTCCTGGTGCCCCAGTCCTGCTTCCCAGTTTCCTGCTTCGTTTCCTGGTTCAAGTGTTTAAAGTGACTTATTTAAGGGCATATTTTCTGGTTTTGTTGGGGATGGGCGTCAGCCTCACCAGCTTGTAGTATGCAGAGTTCTGGCTTCGTTCCCCCGGGAAAGGGTCCCGGTCTGGCCCAGCCCCAACACCCGCGGTGGACAGTCGCCGCCTCGGCTGCCTTCGAGGGCACGTTGCCTTGGGTCCCGGACTGAGTTCCGGATGTGCAGCCTCTAAATCCACAGCTCAGGTGAGTGCGTGCCCTGCGACTCCCAAGGAGACGTTTCTCTCCGCTCCTGTCCTCCTGTCCGTGGTTTCAGGGCAGCTGGGCTGCCGAGTCTGACCTTTCACTTCCTGGGTCTATGACCTGAGCAACTGGTCTCTCAGAGCTGCAGCTCTTCCAGGCAGAACGAGGGCAGTGACGGTGTCTCCAGGTGGCTGTGGTGGGACGAGAGGAGAGGGATTGGGTGATGCTCTTCTACCTCTGGGAACCGCCTGGGATGGAGGTGGTGATGGTGGCCTGGGCTCCACAGGGAAGTCCCCTCTTTATGCAAATAGGGGGACCTCCGACAGGCCTCCTTGGTCTGCACCTGGCCTGCATGGGGCTGTGTCTGGTGGTGAGTTGGAATGTTGGCTGAGCTGTTTGGGGGCCTGGCTGGGTGCCCAGGGCCACGTGCGGGGGGGCATTTGCTCTCTTTCCCCCGGAGCCTGGGAGCTGTTTGGGGGCCGAGACATGCAGATGGGAGGGGTTGTGGCAGAGGTGCTCAGAGCCAGGCCCCTGGGCAGTGCCTCTCAGGTACGGGCTGGTTCTCACAACACTGCAGCAGGTGCCGTTCTCATGCCGTGTTATCAGATGAGGAAACTGAGTCACAGGTGAAGCCAGGACAGTCAGTGTGCAGGGCGGGCCTGGCGTGTGCTGGGCGCTGGGCATCTCGGGTGTGTGTGTGTTCACTCAGCGCAGCCGAGGCGAGCGGCTGCAGAGGTGGAGGTCAGGTCTTGGCAGAGCAGATACTCTCCAGGGCCTCCAGGGTTGGCACAGCCCCGTGTCTGGGGGCGGGGGGCGCTCAGGGACCTCGAGGCTGAGGGGAGGGTGCGGTGGGTGGGACTCCTGAGTGAGAGGGTGCCTGTGGCGGCAGGGGGACATCCTGCTGCACCCCATGTGCTGACCCGACGGGATCCAACCTGACCTGACGGACGAACAAAACTTCCAAGTCATGTTGATGATCAAAACACCACTTTTAAAAGCGTCAAACTGCCTGAATGAAGACAAAGCTTTTCTTTTATAATGGATTTGAGAAGAATGGTGTCCAACGCCACCTGCCACCTGGTGCCTTTCCCCCTGGGTTTCATTTAGGCCCCAGCCCCCTCGGTGCCCCCTGCCCTTCTTCCCCATGGTCCCCTTCACCCTCCTCTCAGCGCCTCCCACCCTGAATGAAGGTTCTTTGGCTTCCTGACCAGCCCGGGGTGCTGAGCTGTCTTTGGAAAGTGCCCTGTCCATCCATTCGTGATGGAGGCAGCATCTTCTGTGGGCACCTGCTGTGCCCCTGGTCGGTCCCGCTGCTGTGGGGCTGCGCGGTGGTACCTGGTGCAGAGGAGGGAAGTGAAAGGCGAAGGGAACTGGGGGCCTCAGGAAGACCCCGGGCTCTCAGCAGGGTGTCTGAGGCCTTCACAGAGCCCTCATCAGCCTTTCCCTGGAGGCGGTGTCCTGGGTCCCCTGGAGCCTCCCTGAGGACGGAGAGGCAGGCAGGGCAGGGTCTGGGTTCCAGTGAGGGAGGCCCGGTCCCAAGCCCGGGAGCTTGCCCTGGGGGCGAGGGGCCTCCGGTGACTTCAGCCCCAGGGGGTGGACCGGCCTTGCTCCTGGGGAGGACAGGACAGCGAGGCTGCCCACAGTCTCCGTGGCTGAAATGACCCCTGTTTGGCCGTGCAGAGAAACTGGATGAGATTCTGGCCGCTGCTGCGGAACCCGCACTGAGGCCGGACGCCGTGGATGCTGACTCGAGAGCGGCCACCGTGAGGCAGCGGCCCAGCAGTCGGAGGGTCACACCAGCTGAGATCAGTGTAAGCAGGGGCGGGGGGCCAGACCCACCTCAGGTGTCTGCATTTCTGGGGTGGGGTCCGTCTTTGGGACCCCCCTCTCCAGGGGTGGTTGTAAGGGACCCCACGGCCTCTCCCAGGGACATGTGGGGCCACCTCAGCCCCCAGAAAGGCCACAGTTGGCCACGTGCTGGGTGGCTCTCGGTGCCTCAGGCAGGCTGTGTGCCAGCCCCATTCCTGCCACACGCGGCGTGCCTTTGTACCCCAGCTTCCCCGGGGCCACTCCCAGGGCCACCGTCTGCTCTGGCCGGCAGTGCACCAGGCCCGCCCAGCGCTATCTGTGCCCAGGCCCCTGCTGCTGGCCGGCCCTACTCGGGTTGCAGGTGCCGGGCAGCAGCACGGTGGGACTAGCGCGTGGGGTGTGTGGCCGTAGGCTCAGGAAGAGCGTGGGTGGGGCAGGGAGGCACCTGGGGGCCCAGTGCCCAGGAGCCTCCATGTGCCCTCCCCGACTCCCACAGTCATTGTTTGAGCGCCAGGGCCTCCCAGGCCCCGAGAAGCTGCCGGGCTCCCTGCGGAAGGGGATTCCACGGACCAAGTCTGTAGGTACGGCCGGGCTGGGGTCTGCACGGGGCCGGGGTGGAAATGGGCTGAAGGACCCTCTCCCCCCACTTTCAGCTGGGTTTCCAACCTCCCTCTGAGCCCACCTCTCCCTGGCCCCAGCTCGGGGATCTCAGGTTTGCGCACCTGACGTGGGAGGTGGGGCGAGTCCTTCGCCAGTCCCAGAGCCGCTTTGCTGAAACAGGTCCTTGAGCCTCCCCCATGGCTCCCCCAACGGCTCCCCGCCCAGCGGGCGCCCTTCACACTCTGCCCACAGACACATGCATCCCAGCCCTGGGTCTAACGACTGGTCACACTCCCGATCCTGGAACCACCCTCCCCTTGAAGTTGCCCCCCACTCTACCCCCTAGGGGTCCTTCACAGCCCACTTTCTGCCAGCGTCAGCTGTGCTGGTCCGGCCCGTCCTCCTCGGCCTCAGGAGGGGCGGCTCCTTTTGTCCCCAAAATGACTCCCGCCAGGGCACCCCTCCCAGTGGGCCTCCGCCCGCCTTTCTCTTTCTCGCCATCGGCTTTTGATTTTTCCACCCTTAGTCCATTGAGCTCTTCTCCCAGTTTTGGGGCCACTCTTGCTGGCTTTCCCCACGGGTCTCAGCGGCACCTGTGGGCCCTCACCCAGGCCCGAACCACACACCAGCGCCGGTCCTTCTCAAGGCCGTGTCCTCGGTCTCCCAGCCTCTGCACCTGTCTCCCTGGCAGCTCATCACACACCAGGCGCCGGTGCTGCTCCCCACACGCGGCCACTTCCTTTCTCGACCCTGGGCCTGCTCGCCTAACAAGCCCCCCTCCCTCCCTCCCTCCCTCCCCCACCCACTGCTCATCCCTCTGGGCCTCCGGTGCCCTTGCCTGCTCACCTGTCCACCTGCGTACCCCGGACCTGGCCCCACGTCCATCCATCTGTCCTCACCACACCCACCTTCTGCTGGTCAGTGAACGCCCACCGGGCGCCCCAACGCTGTTCCACACTCGCTGCTTCCAACAGCACCCAGGGTAACACTGTGGCGGCCACACCACTAGTTCATCTGAGTCACAGACACGGAAACTGAGGCAGAGAGGTCCGGTGGCTTGCCCAAGGTCACACGGCGGTCTCACGTGCCTTCTCTTCACCTGTCTGGCCCACCAGCTGCCCAAACTCTAGTTCCTCACTCACCCTAGGATCTCTGGCGATTGGTGTGCACTCTGGGCTGACCCTGGGTCAGGTGTGGGGGCTCAGGTGGGGGAAGTGACATAAGTGCAGACAGCTCAGCCTGGCAGTGACCTGGTGAGTGTGAGGGAGACATGCAGTATATATGTCTAGGAGGCCCCAACTGTACCTGGGTGTCCTGGAAGGCTGGTGGGGGGTGTCTGAGCTCAGACATGCAGGATGAGTAGGTGTTTCTGGGAGATCGTGTGGTGAGTTGCTGATAAGGGCCATCCCTCCTTTGTGGCATGGTTCTTCAGGGACAGCTATAGGTCATTTCTGTAGGGGGAGGGTGGGGAAGAGGGTAGGTGAGACTGCAGCCACTTTGATGCTCAGAGGCACTGCTCCCCTCCTGGCCAGAGCCCTGGGCGTCCTCCATGGTTTCCTCCTTACTCTCTGCTCCCCCTGACAAATTAGGGGTAGACTGCCGTCTCAAACGCCTTGCGCCTGACTCCTCACCGTCCTTGCAGCCCCACCTAGGCAGGCCTCAGGGTCTTGCTCTTGGACCACAGCGGTGGTGTCCTCCTGACCTCCTGCCCCAGGTCCCGCCTCTGGTCAGATGGGGCCTTCTGCAGAGCAGATGCCACCCCTTGTCCCTGCAGCTGACCCTCTATGGGCTCTTCATTGCTTTGGGGTCCTGGAGACCAGCTCTAGCCCCCTTCTGCTTCATTTGGGGACATCTGTCTCCATGTCCCTCTCACTTGGGTCTGCCCCCAGTCGGCCGGAAGGCCTATCCCCCGGCCGTACCCAGTTTCAAGGCGGGAGGGGTTAGAGCTAAGAACCTGCCCGCGGGGGCTTGAGTCCTGGTGGGAACGCCACAGCCGCTATGGGAGCTATGACTCTGGGCTGCTTGCCACTTGTTTTGGGAATGTGGTCCTGGGCACATAACTTAGGCCTTGAAACCTCAAGGTGCTGACCCATATACGTGGGGACCACGAGGACCTCCGTACCTGCAAGGCCACCCTGAGGCTCCCTAGTGGGCTGCAGTCACGGCTGAGGACCAAGTGCAAGGGCCACTGCTGGTGTCAGTGGCATTGGTCCAGCCAGCATCTTAGGGTCTTGGGGCCGCCTGAGATGCTGGGGAATGCTCGCCGTACCTGTTTGGGCAGAGGTCCCTGCCCACCCCAGACAGCACCAGAACAGACCCCCTTTCATCCTGAGGCAAGTGACTTGCGTTCGCCGGAAGTTAGAGCGGGGCCCACCAGACCCCAGGAGCAGCGGCTTTTCCCGAGTGGCTGTCTCGTGCACGGGCCCGTGGGTGCCTGCACACTGCCTTCCCATGTCCAGCAGTGGGGGTGGCAGGCAGACCTAAAAATGATGCTGACGGCAGCCGCGGCCGCCCGCCGGCACTGCTTCTAGGTGCTGAGCCCCGTGCTTCGGGTTTTAGGTGGCTCCAGCCCTCACGGGGGGGGGGGGCGGCTGGTCCCCCTGAGATGAGGGAGACCAGTGCCGAGAGAACGAGGCGCGTCAGGCAGTAAAGCCTCGCCACAAAGGAACCCATCCCGGCTCTGCTCGGATGGGAGCTGTTATGCAGGACGAGATGCAAACCAGGCGTAGGCGGCCCGGCGAGAGCACTGTGCTGGCCGATGGGGTGGGGTGGGGGCAGGCAGGCTGCCTCGGGATGAGTTTCCAAAAACCTCCCTGAGCCCAGACGGAGGCCTCGTGTAGGTCCCCAAGGCACCCCCCCCCCCCCAGAGCCCTGTGTGTGTCTGCTCAGAGGAGCCGTGCATCCACTCTGCTTGGGCTGGGCAGGCACCCACGATGTGTCCCCTGGGAGGTCCTGCCAGGTCCTGGGTGGGCAGCCGGGATGAGGGCCTGAGCATGTCCACCCTGCTTGAGTTCAGAACCGCTGCCGTCTGAGGCAGGCCAAGTGGGGGCTGTCTTAGCTGACTCCGTGGTGCCCAGGAGCAGCTGAGGCTCTGCGGGGCTGGGGGCTCATCCTGGGGCCCTGTGGCCAGCAGGGAGTAGAACTGAAACGTGTCGGGTGGTCAACCTGAAGTTCCCTTGTCACCCTCCCGCCTGCTCTGTGGTGACTCGCGCCAGCCTTCCTGAATGTTAGGCACTAGGGTGGCAGCAGTGCCTGGCAGCCTCTCTCAGTCCAGGATGCCCCCAGGGCTCTGGACTGGACATGCACAGAGCACCCTCCCCAGGGTTTCAGCCCTCTGCCCACCAGAGGCCAGGCTCCGCTGGCCAGCACCCTGCTGGCACCAGTCCTGCTCCGGGAGTGACCCTCTCATTTCTGACCACGTCCCGCCCACCTGCCTCTGGTGGACCTCACTGGGCCTCCCCGTGAGACCTGCTTGTTCCATGGCTGGTGTCTGAGATGCGCTGTCTCGGGTGGGAAGCCCTGCACCTGTGCCCCCCCTGACTTGGGGGCTGCCCTTCTTCTCCTGGGACGTCATCTTTGGGCCATCTCCATGTCCAGGCTTTGGTAGGTCTTGGCCCCAATTTGTGGTCAGAGTTTGGGTCCTTCCTCAGGGCCTCTGCTGGTGGGGTCCCCCTCAAGAACACCCCTGAGCCAACAATGGTCTTGGGGTACAGATTCTGGGCCTTGCTCAGGTCCCCTGCTCTGGGCTCCCCAAGTCCCTTCTGCTCTCCAACCCCAGACCCCACACCCGCCTGATCCCATCCTCCTGGTCGGGCCGGCACTCCCCACTCACCTTGCAGCTTTGGGGCCCCACAGCTCTGTGGTGGAGCTGGGGCTGGGGACCTCTGCGGAGGGTGGGCGCTAGGGTCCAGAGGGCCCTCCTTGAAGACGCCGGCTCCCGGCGCCTCGGCCAGTCTCACTGGGGCCCTCTGTCCGCAGGGGAGGATGAAAAGCTGGCGTCCCTGCTGGAAGGGCGCTTCCCGCGCAGCACGTCGATGCAGGACACGGTGCGCGAGGGCCGCGGCATTCCGCCGCCGCCGCAGACCGCGCCGCCGCCCCCGCCCGCGCCCTATTACTTCGACTCGGGGCCACCCCCCGCCTTCTCGCCGCCTCCCCCGCCGGGCCGGGCCTACGACACGGTGCGCTCCAGCTTTAAACCCGGCCTGGAGGCGCGCCTGGGCGCAGGGGGCGCTGGCCTTTACGAGTCCGGCGCGCCCCTGGGGCCGCTTCCCTATCCCGAGCGGCAGAAGCGTGCGCGCTCCATGATTATCCTTCAGGACTCGGCGCCAGACGCCGGTGACACCTCCCGGCCTCCACCAGCGGCCACCCCACCTGAGCGCCCCAAGCGCCGCCCGAGGCCGCCAGGCCCGGATAGCCCCTACGCCAACCTGGGCGCCTTCAGCTCCAGCCTCTTTGCGCCATCCAAGCCTCAGCGCCGCAAGAGCCCCCTGGTGAAGCAGCTGCAGGTAGAGGACGCGCAGGAGCGGGCCGCCCTGGCCGTGGGCAGCCCCGGCCCGGTAGTCGGCAGCTTTGCCCGAGAGCCCTCGCCAACGCACCGCGGGCCTCGGCAGAGTGGCCTGGACTACAGCCCTGGGGACGGTCCCGGGCTTGCATTCGGGGGCCCGGCCCCGGCCAAGGACCGGCGGCTGGAAGAGCGGCGCCGCTCTACGGTGTTCCTGTCCGTGGGAGCCATCGAGGGGAGCCCTCCCAGCACGGACCTGCCCTCCCTGCAGCCCTCCCGCTCCATCGATGAGCGGGTTCTGGGAGCTGGAGCCTCCACCGGCCGTGACCTGCTGCTGCCCTCCCCTGTCTCTGCTCTGAAGCCATTGGTCAGCGGCCCGAGCCTGGGGCCTTCCGGCTCCACCTTCATCCACCCACTCACCGGCAAACCCCTGGACCCCAGCTCACCCCTGGCTCTTGCCCTGGCCGCCCGGGAGCGGGCCCTGGCTTCCCAGACGCCTTCCCGGTCCCCAACGCCTGTGCACAGCCCAGACGCCGACCGTGCAGGGCCCTTGTTTGTGGACGTTCAAGCGCGTGATACTGAGCGCGGAGCCCTGGCCTCCCCAGCCTTCTCCCCAAGGAGCCCCGCCTGGGCCCCTGTGCCGGTGCGCAGGGAGCCAGAGAAAGCCCCCCGGGAAGAGCGGAAGTCTCCTGAGGACAAGAAGTCCATGATCCTCAGTGTCCTGGACACGTCCCAGCAGCGGCCAGCGGGCCTCATTGTTGTCCACGCCACCAGCAATGGGCAGGAGCCCAGCAGGTTGGGGGCTGCAGAGGAGCGCCCGGGCACCCCGGAGCTGGCTCCTGTGCCCACACAGTCAGCGGTGGTGGCTGAGCCCCTGCCCAGCCCCCGGGCCCAGCCCCCTGGCAGCACCCCGAAAGACCCGGGGCAGGGCCAGGGGAGCTCCGAGGAGGAGCCGGAGCTGATCTTCGCTGTGAACCTGCCGCCCGCCCAGTTGTCCTCCAGCGACGAGGAGACCCGAGAGGAGCTGGCTCGCATCGGTCTGGTGCCACCCCCTGAAGAGTTTGCCAACGGGCTTCTTCTGGCCACCCCACTGCCCGGCCCAGGTCCCTCACCCACCACGGTGCCAGGCCCGGCCTCAGGGAAGCCCAGCAGTGAGCTGCCCCCAGCCCCCGAGTCCGCCGCCGACTCAGGGGTGGAGGAGGCAGACACGCGCAGCTCCAGCGACCCCCACCTGGAGACCACAAGCACCATCTCCACAGTGTCCAGCATGTCCACCTTGAGCTCCGAGAGTGGGGAGCTCACCGACACCCACACCTCCTTCGCTGACGGACACACTTTTCTACTCGAGAAGCCACCAGTGCCTCCCAAGCCCAAGCTCAAGTCCCCGCTGGGGAAGGGGCCGGTGACCTTCAGGGACCCTCTGCTGAAGCAGTCCTCGGACAGTGAGCTCATGGCCCAGCAGCACCACGCCGCCTCCGCCGGGCTGGCCTCTGCCGCTGGGCCTGCTCGCCCTCGCTACCTCTTCCAGAGAAGGTCCAAGCTGTGGGGGGACCCCGTGGAGAGCCGGGGGCTCCCCGGGCCTGAAGACGACAAACCGACTGTGATCAGCGAGCTCAGCTCCCGCCTGCAGCAACTGAACAAAGACACGCGCTCCCTGGGGGAGGAGCCGGTCGGCGGCCTGGGCGGCCTGGGCGGCCTGCTGGACCCTTCCAAGAAGTCGCCCATCGCGGCAGCTCGGTGAGCAGGGCAGTTGGGGAGGGTCCTGTCCCATGTCCACGGGCCTCCCCATCTTCCTCTTGTCCATCACGGTTCCCTCCGTCCCACCCCCTTCCTGCCTCCCCTCTGCCTCTCTGCCCTTCATCCGGCCCTGCTCTGTCTGTCCGAGACCGCAGGCTCTCTCAGGGACCTGCGGCATCAGGCTGCTGCTGTCTCCACCCTGTTGGTGCTGAGCATGGGAGCCGGGTGCCCACTAGAGGCCCAGGGTGGGTGAGAGCCCCTCCACAGCCCTCCTGGGGGCCCCGACCTGGGGGGTCCTGCTGCTGTCTCGCTGCCTCTCCCGTTGTAGTCATCCGCTCTGGAGTCCCTGCCCGGCTGTTTGGCTTCCCGGGGGCCCTGGGCTCCCCCATTCTCTGGCGTGCAGGTGGCTGCCCTGTGGCCGGCGCCACCTTCCTGTAGCTGCCTCTCGCCTCCTGTTCTTTGCCTTCGGGGGCCCCGCCGACTCTGTTTTCTGCCCCAGAGGCGTTTCTGTCTCAGCACCACCTGAGTCCCTTCGACTCAGACTCCCGCGTGTGGCCTTGAAGGTGCACTAAGAAGCCATCCTTAGGCGGAAGCCGCTCCGTCTGTCTGTGCCCTTCATCCGCCCTCGTGCCTTCTCCACGCCTCCCCCAGCCTCCGTTGGTGCTGCCCTCCCACCTCCTGCTCAAGGCGGGGACTGGAAGGGCCACACTGCCCTGGAAATGGGGGCAGGGGCTGCTCCTGCCCGGGGAGCCCATTCCCAAGGCTCCGTCCCCAAGGCAGAGCCCCCCCTGCCCCGGGGGTGCCGTTCTGTGCCCCTTATGCCCTCCTCCGTCTTTGGGTTCCTTCACGCCCACCTGGAAGGCAGCGTTCTGAAGCAGGGAGGGGCTGGGTCTTTGTCTCATCTGCCTTCTTCCAGTTCAGGGTTCGAAAGATAAGTGGGGGCTGGGACCCGGTGGTGGTCCAGGAGTGGGGGACCCTCGCCCCTCTCTCCCTCTTCCAACGCCCAGTGGGATGTGAAAGGCCCTTCCCAGCAGCACAGTGTCGACCGTGTCCTTCGTGTGGGCGCAGTGAGCGTGGCCGGTGCCGGGCTGGGAGGAGCAGCCGGCTCCTCAGCCTCTGCAGGCCCAGATTCTGGGGGGCGGGCTTCACTGACCAGCCTCCCCCGCAGCCCCATCTTCTCTGCTTCTCCTCTCCTTGTTCTGGTGAAAATTAAAGCCACTTCAAGTGGGCAGCACAGTGCTTGGTGCCATGCAGACCCTTAGCAAACATTTGCTGAACAGACAGAAGGGCGAGGCCAGACCCACGTGCCGCCTGGACTGATTTGAGGTCTAGGGAGGTGGCTCAGCTCAGACCCCACAGGACAGACACGTGGCTCCCATTTCCTAGTCCTTGAGCCCAGATCTTGTCCTTCGCAGTGCCAGCTCCTCTGGGACCTTGGGGACCGTCATGGGGCAGGACAGGGTCAGTCAGCTGGCCTCTCCCAACATGCCCCCCCCACCCTCCGAACTCGCCGTCTGTCAGGGTCAGGGGCTTCTGTCCCCTGGGTCTGGGCTGTGCTTGCTTGCTTCTTTCTTGCACGTGGGGCTGGGAGGACCTGGTCTTCCCATTCTGTCTGTCCCACGCCCGCTGGAAAGTGAGCGTCCTGGACTTAGTAGCTCCTGAAGAATCCCAACCTCTGACTGGCTTCACGTGGCCCCCTGCTGAGCCGGGCCCTGGGGTCAGGGACACATGGCTGTCATCAGGCAGGCCTGAGTCTGCTGTCTTGTGTGCTGTCTTGGGAGCCTGGGCGCAGGGTCCTCCCAGCTAGTGAACAGGCCCCGGGGGGGGGGGCGCAGGGCATCCACAGGTGCTGTTCCCAGAGGTGCAGGTGTGGCTCACGTCACTAGCTGGCGTGGGGGGTGGGGTCAGGGGGCCTGGACCAGCCCTGTTGTCTTGGACAAGCCCTTTAAACTCTGCGGACGCCAGTCCCTCTGCTGGGAAGCTGGGTGGCGGGCGGCAGCAGCTGGAAGCGCGGAGCCCAGGGCTGCGGCGTGGCGGGCCCTTGCGAGGTCGTCGGCACCCAGCTCTCAGCCGAGGTAACTCTTAGAGTCCTTGTGGGGAACGAGGGCTGGACACGGCCCGAGAGGTGGTTGCACCATCTCAGGTCATCCTCACAGCCCTCCTGCCACTTCCAGGTGACAAAGCTGACGTTCCGAAGAGACCCCCTCCCGCCAGTCAGGGGCGGCTGTGTCTGACCCCAAGTCCTGCTCTCTGCCCACTCTCTGTCCACCATCTGGGGCCTCCGTCCCCAAAACCCTTCTGGTGACGGACTCAGGGTTTAGGCCCTACCTCCCACACAGGAGCGCATGTGTCCTTTCAGCGGCTCCTTCTCTGAGTGTGTAACCTGTGCATACGTGTTTTGAAACCCCTGCCCACAAGCCCACTCAGTGCCTCGGATCGGCCAGGCACCTGAACCCTCTCTCTGCCTGGCCTTCCTCACATGTTCCCCTCGGCCCAGCTCACACTCTGCCCTCTGCATCGTGCCCCCTTCGCGCCCTCGGAGCGGGGGGCTGGGGCCATACTGAGTCACTCTCTCCGCAGCTGGGTCCCGTGGGGGCTGCTCTTGTCCTACAGCCAGTAGTGGCAGGAGTCTGGCGGTCGCTTCTCACTCAGTGACAGAACTTCTGCCCTTTAGAGAGTCATCCAAAGTGCAGGAGGTTCCGAAGTTCAGGGGAGGCTGCTGTCTTCACAGGACTGTTCCTGGCAGAGGCCGCAGGGCCATGGCCATAGCCACCTGGGGCGTCTCTGTCCCCAGTGCCCCACGGGTCGGTTCCAGGCCCACCTCTCTCCTTGCCTGCCGGACGCGCCCCCCTTTTCCCTCCTCCCCACTGACAGCTCGGTCCGAGGTCTGATGTCCTGCAGCCACGAGACGCTCAGTGGCCTGCGCTCTTTTCCGGGCGAGCTGAGCTGCTCTGTGTGTCTTGGACTTGAAGCTCGGTGACCTGGGGGAACGATCGGCTCTGCTGCTTGGGGCGTTCTCTGCCCTGCCTGGTGCTGCCTCTGGAAGGTCCAGGGCCTGTGGCCTTGGAGGTTGTTGACCCCGGGACGTGGACCCCCCAGCTGTGTGCTTCCAGCTTGTGGTTTGGCCCGGGGCACTGAGTGCCCATCTGCCCTGAGCCCCATGCTGCGTCCAAGGCCCCCATCTGCTCTGACTCCGTTTGTCTCCCAGCCTGTGGTCTCATCCGATCCCACAAATGGTGGGGCCTGTGTGGCCTCTCCGAGCCCGTGGCAGCGCTCAGCTCTGCTGTGGCTCAGCGTCACCACTGCGTGACCCCCGTGGAGGTTTATAGGGAGAAGCTCTTTGGGACAGAGCTTTGGAAACAAGAGTTAAAGGGTTCTTTCCTGCAGCCCCTCATGCCAGTGTGCCGTGTGCGGCCCACCCCCCACGTCGGCTTTGTCAGTGGGCCCCTCGTTCACATCTCACCGATGTCTCTGTGGCGCTGGGCCCCGTCCTGCTCGCGCATCCGACCGGGTCTGGAAAAGTCCCGTCTGACCGCGGCTGCCGAGGCCCTGCTCTTCAGAAGCCAGGACGTCGCCGTGTTTCAGCTGCGGGGGGGGGGGGGGGGGCACTGGGGCCGGGCTGTCCTTGTAGGTTGCACAAGCTCAGGGACTCGAGCAGGTGTGCCCCTGGGGCGGCAGGAGGGCTGCAGAGGAGGGATGCAGGGACGCTGACGGCAAGTCCAGGGGGCAGCCCTCAGGTGTGGTGCGGTGACCAGGGCACACGGAGCTTGTGTCTGGTCGGTGCTCCTGTTCCGGGTGGTTGCCCAAAACAGGGCCCCCGGCTGGCAGAGGCCTCAAGCCTCCACCTGTCTGGCTTCAGCTCCGCTGAAGCCCGAGGCCGGCTCCGAGTTCGAACTTCTTCTGGCCTGTTGGTACTGACAGGCCGACAAGCGGTCAGACCTGGTGGTTCTGTGCCATGCCGTTTTTGTTTGATGGCACTTTTCCAGTGCATCTGTGTTCTTGGCCGAGGGGCAGGCACGGGAGTGTGGGTTCAGCAGAACAGTGAGGCAGTGAGGGGAAGGTCCTGGGTGGGCCTTTAAAGCCCTGGGCTGCTGGGAGCTGGCGGCCCATCAGCTGCCAGCTGGATGGCGGCCCCCAGGTCCCGGGACAGGGAGGTCGGGGGGCGGGGGCTGGGGAGTGTGCCGGGAGGCCCAGTGAAGTGCGGGGGGGACTGGCCGGGCTACCTCGTGGCATTCTGAGTACATCAGCCGTAGCAAACCGGGGCCAGGGGAGGCCCAGCTGAGGGGGCAGCTAGGGAGGAAGGCAGAGGAGACCGTGGGCAGGAACGCCCGCAGGGGGTTCCTCCCGGCAGCCTGGCGACGGCAGGACAGCGGAACGAGGCCATACATGGCTGCAGCCTAACTAGGGGACAGTGACACAGCTGAGAGGGGTGATGGGCAGCACTGCTGGGCAGGCATGGCTGGCAACCTGCCATGGGGACAATGCCATGTCCCCAAAAGGAAGGGAAGGAGGAGCAGACACCTGGGTCTTGGTGCCTGCGGCCACTCCCTGGGCCCCTCCTGGCTCCTGCCTTCTCCAACACGCTTTGGGTGGCCTCCCTCCCCTCCAGCCTGGTGGAACACGGCCCCTCTGTCCCTCACTGCTAGTACCTCCTGCCACCAGCACCGGTCCCTGCCTGGTGCCCACCTCCCTGCATCCAGCACCTCTCCGAGACGGTCTCCTCAGAGGCTCAGAGCCGGCCCATCCTCACCCCAGACCCCTCTCTGGCCGCCGTCAGGCAGGAGGGCCCCGGTGCCATCCAGACAGGCCTCCTGCAGTCCACACTGGCACCAGACGCAAGCTGAGACCACCCGCTTGGGGCCCAGTGCCCACCCTGTTCTCTCTGTCTCTGTGGGTTGGCTGTGGTCCTGCCAACTCGCCAGGATGCTTCTGTCACACCTCAGACTCCAGGTGTACTTCAAATGGCTCCCCTGAAACTCAGTTTTCTGGGCGGAGCCAGGCAAGGGGACCACATTCAGGCCAGGCTGCTCTGGGGGGGTTGGGCAGAGCCCACAGAACATGCTCTGAGCATCATCACAGCACTGCCCCCTCCTCTGCTGCCACTACCGCCGGGTACCTCTGGGTACCCACCACACCCTGGCAGGGCTGCTTCTGGTTGGTGTCTGTTCCCTGGGCCACCCCAAATGTCCCCGGAGCTCCTCTGCATCAGGGTCTGGTCCCTTGAAGAGGCTGTGCTTGGGGCCTGAGCAGTTGGGAGGAGACCGCGGGGACAGTGGCTGGGGGAGGGAGACAGTGGAGGGCGAGGGAAGCAGGTCCCATGGGAAGGACTGAGCCAGGTGTCCAGGGAGAGGTGCCCTTCACAGGTGGGAGGTGAAAAGACAAAACCCGCTTTTCAGGGAGGAAGGATGCTGAGGGCCCCCTGTGCAGCGTGAGGTGGGTACCAGTGGAAAGCACAGGGACAGAAGGGGGCCCCAGAGCCCCACTGGGGGCAGGGAGAAGCAGGCAGGGTGGGAGCTGGAGAGAGGCCAGCAGAAAGCAGAAGAGCACACTGAGTGTCACCAGGAGCCGGGTGCCTGCCGAGCACCTGCCGCACGCATGGTGTCTCAAGTGCAGCCTGTGGGCGGGTGTCTGCATCTCACAAGCTGGACAGCAGGTTGCTCAGACAAACCAGGGGCCGCTCCGATCTGCCCCAGTCTGGCCTCACCCTGCCCCTGGAAACTGCAGACTTGCCCCCTCCCATCACATCAGGGCCCACTGCACCCGAGTCCCTCCCTGTCGGGGTGCCCGGCCAGGGGTCCCCGCCCCTGGCCGCCCTCACTGTGGCCGTGGCTGTGGCCGTGCCGCTAACACTCTCTCTCACTGCTCTCTCCCGCCCATCTGCATGTGGCTGCTCTGTCTAGCTGCGCGGCGGTCCTGAGCGCCGGCTGTGTAAGTGAGCATGCTCATCCCATGCCTCTGTCCGCCCCTGCGCCCGGCCACCGGCTCTCCACTCTGCTCGGCTCCACGGGGCCCCGGTGCCACTGCACCTCCTGGGGCTCCCCTGGCCCTGCCCAGGGGGTGGGGGGGTGTGAGCGGGGCTTTGTCTGGAGGAGCCCCTGGCAGGCCTCTCACCATAGCCACGCTGGTGAGGGGCTGGAGTGTCCTGCCAGCTGATGCTGGGGAGCGGGGCGCCATCCATGGGTGTGTGTGTGTGTGTGTGTGTGTGCACCTGTGCATGCCCGCACACGTGTGCTGTGTCCCTGTCATGAGCAGGCCCCTGCCACTCCCACCATTGCTGCTGCATGTGTGTGTCATGTGTGGGTGCTGTTGCTGCTGTCCTGTGCCACCCTGTGCAGAGTGGCTCCACGTGTCGCTGCCGCAGACCTGCCTGCACGTGCTGCTGTCCACCCAGCCTGCCGGGTGCCGCGCGCTTGTCCCTCGCGGTGCCACAGCCAGCCTCTGTCGCCGCTCAGGCACCCCCAAAGCCAGCCCGGGTTCCTCTGGGTCTCCTGAGCAGAGCTGTGTGAGGGGCCTGGTGAGGGTTCTGCCAGAGTCTGGCCCTGCAGGGCCCGGGGGATGGGCAGTGCCCCGAGCTGGTGTCTGGCCGTCAGGGAGGGGCTGTCAGCCTCCACCTTCAGAGGCCATTTCCTCTGGAGGGCTGTTGGCCACGGAGCGGGAATGGAGCGGAGGGGCTGCTGGTTTTATTCCCCATCATTCCACTCAGTCTCGGGGGTTGCCCCGCCCAACACACCAGCAGAGCACTTTTCCACACAGGGGCCATAAACTAGCGGGAGTTTAGTAGCCATGGGATCCCACTCTTCCTCTGGCCCTCAGGCTGCTCACCAGCCCCAGCACCCCCTGAGCATCCTCCTGGCCACCGGCCCCGCCCCCGCCCTCCCCCCACCCCGCCTGACGCCCCTCACCTGGCCTTGACCCCTCTCCCTCCGCAGGCTCTTCAGCAGCCTCGGTGAGCTGAGCTCCATCTCAGCGCAGCGCAGCCCTGGGGGCCCGGGCGGCGGGGCCTCCTACCAGGTGCGGCCCGGCGGCCGGTACCCCGTGGCGCGGCGCGCCCCGAGCCCAGTGAAGCCCGCGTCGCTGGAGCGGGTGGAGGGGCTGGGGGCGGGCGCGGGGGGTGCGGGGCGGCCCTTCGGCCTCACGCCTCCCACCATCCTCAAGTCGTCCAGCCTCTCCATCCCGCACGAGCCGAAGGAGGTGCGTTTTGTAGTGCGCAGCGTGAGCGCGCGCAGCCGCTCGCCCTCACCTTCGCCGCTGCCCTCGCCAACGCCTGGCCCCGGCCCCGGGGCCAGCGGCCCGCGCCGGCCCTTCCAGCAAAAGCCGCTGCAGCTCTGGAGCAAGTTCGATGTGGGCGACTGGCTGGAGAGCATCCACCTGGGCGAGCACCGCGACCGCTTCGAGGACCACGAGATCGAGGGCGCGCACCTGCCGGCCCTCACCAAGGACGACTTCGTGGAGCTGGGCGTCACGCGCGTGGGCCACCGCATGAACATCGAGCGCGCGCTCAGGCAGCTGGACGGCAGCTGACGCCCCATCCTCATCCAGGCCCCGGCCGCGCCCTGCGGGCAGGGCTCCCCCACCTCCGCCCCGCCCCTCCGGGCCGCGGGCTCGGCCTGCCCCCCACTGCGGCGCCCGGGCCAGGAATGTTGCATGAATCGTCCCGTCTGCTGTTGCTCGGAGACTTGCCCTGTACATTGCTTAGCGCCCTCCCCGGCCGGCGGGTGAGCCCACCCCCACCCCAGCACACTGTCAGGAAGGGTACAGGCCCGCAACCTGGGGCCGGAGGGTCAGGGTGGGGTTCCCCCAGCCTGACTGCCTCCCACACAGCTCCTGGGGATGACTCCCCAGAGTGGGGACCTGGTCCAGCATGCGAGGTCAGGACACACCTTGGTGACTAGGGGGAGGGGGGAGACATTGGGGTTCTCCGCTGGGGGCCAAGGAGCCCCCTCGTTTTGCATATTTTAATCCACTCTATATTTGGAACGAGAAAAGGAACAAATATCTCTGTCCTTAATAGCTCCCCGTCCCCTCCCCCAGCCCCCGCTGGTTCCCCTGTGGCTGCCCAGTCTTCCATCTCAGCCCCTCACTGCCACGGCCACCCCACGTGGGGCGGGGACGCTCCAGCTGGTCTGGGGTGGGCCAGGGTCTTGGTAGCCACCCTGGGGCCCTGCCTCAGCCTTCTCCCCTCGCTGAGCTATAGCGTGCCCCACGACCCTTCAGGTGCTGCGTGGAGGAGGGGCGGCAGGCAGCCGGGCCAGCTGGGTACTAGCAAGTCCGGCTGGTCCTGGAGGCCATGGCCCGTGGGGTGGGGGCAGGGCCCTGGCACCCACAGGGCCCCCCCCCCCGCACCATCTCCCTCACAGGTCCCCTCTAGAGCGGGGTGTCGCCTCCTCCCCACACTGCTGGGCAACTGCACGCAGAAGAGAAGCCTCAGCTCCCAAAGCCTCCCGTCCCCGCCCTGTGTGTGCACACAAGCGAGTGTGTGAGACTCGGTGTGGCTGAGGGTGTCGGAGCCCGGTGTGTGCCTGCGTGGAGCGCGCTCCCGAGTGAGGGCTGCGTGCACGCCCAGCCTCCCTTCCAAAGAAAGCCAGGGGCCCGCCTGCCGCGGGACCTGCCGCCTGTCCTGCCCGCCCTCCCGGAGCCTCATGGGGCCTGAGCAGGCTGCCCTGGGGGAGTCCCCTAGGGCCCCGGGAGGCAGTGCCCAACCCCCATCAGGCTGCCGGGGGGACCCTAGGAAGGCCCTGTAGAGTCAGGCCACTGCGAGACCCCAGAGGGCGCCCCGGCCCCCGTACTGTGACTCCCCACACTCAGCAACGGCCTGTGGGGTGGGGGCCCTGGGGCGTTTTTAAACCTCGGGTTTGGCGTCTGGACTAAGCTCCATCCACGTCACTCACAAGTTTCTGTTTATATTTCTAGCTTTTTTTAATAAAAATTAAAAAAAAAACACAGAAAACACAAGTTTTCACAGCCCAGGGGCCCGGCACGCCGGTCTGTGCCCGCCCACCCCGCCCCAGCCGCCGGCGCCACCCCTGGGCAGAGTCGCACCCAGCGCCCGCCACCGACGCCCCGGCTCGCTCCTCGGCAGTCGCTGTAACAGGCTGCCGCGCACACACACTCGGCCTCACACTCACCTGTGGGTTTTTGGTTCCGTTCAATTTGGGTTTTTAACTTTACAGGGTCAGTACTGCTTCACCCCTCCTTTTGTATGGAGTTCCACCCAGGGGTTCCCCTGCTCCGGTCCTGAGGCCTCCTGACCCTGACGTTGTGATACACCCCACAGAGATCTATGTTTCTTATATTATTATTATTGATAATAATTATTATAATATTATGTAATAAATTTATAAGAAATGACACCGTCCCTCCGCTGCCTGCTTGAGGAGGTACTGGGAGGGCACACGGTGCCTTCCCTGGGGGGCCCGGAGCACCACCCACCGGCCTCGACTGGAGTGTGCAGCCGTGTGCACGGGCCACTGGGGCACCTGCGCCCCAGTCTTCGCCCACCTCCATGCCCACCTGGCTGGTTTCTTGCGTCTTCCTGAGTCTGACTGGACCCCAGCCTATGCTTCCCAAACTGGGTGCTTCCCTTCCTGCTCAGTGAGTGGTCACTGCGGCCCTCTCTCCTTCCCACCCAGTGTCCAGTTTCTGACCCTGCGTTAGGCTCCCGTCGCCCTGTGCCCATGGCTGCCGCCCGTGTTCCAGCCTCGTGTCTCCCTGCGCAGCCAGCTGCCCTTGGCAGGTCCAGGGTGGTGCCGGGTGTTGGGCGGCTGGCAGCAGGAGGAGGCGCAGAGGTGAGAGGGAGGGAGCATCCGGTGGAGTGACAGGTGGCCACCGCAGGGTCAGGGCAGAGGGAGGCCAGGGCCTGAAGGGACGTGCGGTCACCTGGCAGGGTTACAGGAGGGGCCGTGGGTGTGGAGCCTGGCCACGTGGGGTGGTGCCCTGTGAATGCCACATCCTCGGGTCCTGGCCCAGTGGGCGGGGCCTGTGGGCGGGGCCTCCAGGACCCAGGGGGCGTAAGAGCCGGTGGCTGTGAGAGAGGACCCTGGGTTCCTGGAGTTTTTCCAGCGGCTGCACGGGCAGAGGTGCTTTGGGGAGCCAGGCGGAGGGTGAAAAGGAAGACCAGGTGGGGACTGTGCCCACAGGGCAGTGGGACTTCGACAGGCCACCATCGGTCACGTTTTTTGTTTCCTTTTCAAGTTAGAAGCTGTGGTCATCATACGGAAGGGACCAGGAAGGAAGCCAGGAGTGGGTCCTTGGGAGGGTCTGGGTGTGGGGTGGGGGGACGCTGACTCATGCTGGGGCTGAGTGCGGTGGCCCTGACGGGCCTGGTCCCTCTGGAACGGGCCTCAGCGGTGCAGGAACGGGAGAGCTGGCGCAAGCAGCCAGCCCCACAGTGATGGCGGGGCCCTCGGGCTCCCTGGGGACCTCGGGGAGAAGACGAGTGTCCTCAGAGGTCTGAAGCCACCTCCATGCCTCAGAAGACAGTAGGACCCTTGAGGTGTGCACCCAGGGGTCACGTATGAGAGGAGCTGAAGCCCCAGTGCCTTCAAACCGAATCTTCCTCACTCCAGGTGGGGACTCCCTGCCCCTTCTGGTCTCCCCCTGACCTCAGAATGTTCCAGTTCTACCTTCTCAGGGGCCCTCAGCAACTCCCCAACACTCTCTCTGGAACCTGGAAGCTCCTCCCTCAGTTCCAGCCACCCCCTTGGCCCTGTGGCCCACTCCGGTGGGCCTGGATGCAAGGCCGAGTGGACAGAGAAGGTGTCTGCTCAGCAGAGGCCGAGCTGGAGAACGGGGTGGGGGAGCGGGACTGGGAGAGGGGAGTTGGGAGCAGAAGGGACCAGAAGGGGCTAGAGGGCAGGGTGAGGGGGGTCAGTGGGAGTGGGGGTTCAGGGTGAGCAGGGGCAGGGGAAGGGCCGGGGCTGTGTCTGGTGGGAAGGGTGTGGGAACACAGACGGGGGGGAGGGGCCAGGGCTGGGAGCGCCACGCGGGCCCGAGCGAGCCCCCAGCAGCCACGGGGGCCCCATGCTGTGTCCCAGAGTCCGTGCTGTCCTGCTCACTTGCATGGGGACAGCATGGAGAAGGCGCTCTTCACTGAGAGGGTTGCTGTTTCCATTTGGGCCGATGACAGACCAGACTCAACCTGGGTGGGCCGCACGTCCGTCTCTCCACGCTTTCCTGGGGTCCAGGGGTCGGTGGGACGCCTGGGGCCCCTCATACAGCCGGAAGTGGGTGCTGCTCTGCACAGTCCAACGGTTGTTTTCTGGGGTGCAGGCGCCGGGCCATCTGCCCCACTGCTGGTGGCCCTCAGCGCCTGGTCTCAAACTCGATACCCACCGTTCTGGTCCACTGTCAGAGTAACGCGCAAAGTTGTGATTTGCAGAAAATCGTACATGTTTACCTTTGAAGTAAATGGTCACCTCATGCTGGTAAAAGATTCTCCTTGCCATATCCATCCTACACCCACCAAAGTCCTAGGAAAACACCTGCACTGCCGCCCTTTCTGTCTACAGCCACGCTTTCCTGCCACGTCACGACCTCCGGTGGCCTTTCCTTAACTCTATTCCCAAGGCCTTAGTCGGTTCACTTATCTGTTACAATCTGACACATTTAAAACAGGTGAGGCCTGCTAACACTCACAGGTGAGCTACAAGCTATTCACACTCAGGATGGTGAGCACAGGGTGTCCTGACCTTCCAAAAGAGGAGGGGAGATCGCCCGACATAGAGGGGGAGGAAGGGAGGGAGGGTGAGACAAGACCACCTCAGGCCTTGTGTGGGGGGCAGAGGCCCCCTGAAACTCCCCCGGAAGAGACACACCCAGGTGACCTGCAGGTCTGGGAAGTGGGAAACCCTACCTGCGGTTAAAGGGCCTTAGGCCCTGAGCTGAGGGAGGGAGTCGGACCCTCTTCACGGTCAGGTGCAAGAGAGGGACCTCCTGACATGCGGGTAGCAGAGATAAAAAGGAAATCTCGGGACACAAATGGTTGAGACCTGACTGTGTTCACCCAGGGAACAAAAGTCAGGTGGGAAGGAAAGGAGAGGGTGCAGGTCCAGACCCGAGTGGTGTCGGTGGCTTATCCTGCCGCACAGGCTGTGGGGTGAGGCCCCGTCACCCTCTGGGAAATGGAGATGAGATGTCCTGGCCCCGCGTGGGAGAGACTATTCCTTCTGGCCCGCAGGGCGATGCTCCCGGAGAGGAAACAGCGTGGCAGCCCCTCACAGTGAGGTGTGCGAGGTGGGGCCTCTGGACGACCCTTGGAGCGGCGAGATGTCCGAACCCTCAGCCAGGAGAGTGGGGGTGGCGGGCACTGCGGTGGGGAAGCCGGACCTTGGGCTGCTCCAAGAAGGGAGATGCGACCCCTGATCCCTCGGAAGAAGGGGTGACCGTCAGGGATGAGTCCCCCTGACACCAGGTAGAGGACACCCTGGGTTGGGACCCTCCGGAAGGGTGCAGTAGACCCCCCTCCACTCCAGCGGGGGCAACGAGCTTTCTCGACCCTCAGGGAGGGAAACAAGACCACCCAACAGCCAGGAAGGGGAGCGAAAAGGTTCAGTCGGGGAGGTGACATGAGAGCCTCAGATGTAGGTCCGGGAGGCTGTGCGGGGCTCAGGGACAGCAGGTGGCAGCTCAAACACGCGGGAGGAAGCCTTGCCCCCTGGGGAAGGGGGACTTCCCGGCAGCAGTGGGCAGGCAGGGGTGACCTCTGTCAGGCCAGTATCGCAGGTGAGCTCTCAGAGCCCCCACGAAGGTGAGACGGGACCCACGAGCGACCTCTCGGTTCTCAGGGAGAGGTGTGCCCCTCGGGGTGGGCCTTTGGCCCTGAGAGGGAAGGGAAGAGGCTCACATTCAGGGACAGGAGACGGTCGCAGGCTGGCACTCAGGGAAGACACACGAGACCCACGGGGCGTTCAGAGGAAGGAGTGTGACCCCGAGTGACCTGCGAGGAGAACGTGCGACGTCCAGTTAGAGAAGGGGCTCCGACAGAGGCCGAGGGCCGTCTCACAGCCTGAATGGAAGCCTTCTGTGCAGGACAGGAGCTCCCGACCCCGGGACGGGCGAGGGGCCCGTGACGCTCCGACCTGCGGCCGGACTTGACTCCTGTGGGGCAGGCGACGCCGTCTGACGCCCCGGAATCGGAGGGGGACGCTTGTTGTTCTCGGTGTCTCCTGACAGTCAGCAGGAAGGACACGTCGTGATGTTCAGGGACAGGCGATGGAGACTCCTGACCACTGCAGGTGCAGAGAGGAGCCCCGAGCGCACACCGGCAGAAAGCAGGAGCCCTGTGACACCTGGGGGGACTCTGGAAGGTGACTTCGCAGCCCTCAGCTGGGGAGAGTCCATACGGCTCTGCAGTGGGCTGGCCACACACTCCGGGGACAGGGGACGGAACCGCGGCTTGCAGTGCTCAGGCCACTGTGCTGAGCCGACTCTCTCCACCTGCTGTCGTGGAGGAGCCGAACTGCCAGGTTTGACTTGGGGCAGAGCCTTTGGTGACAGTTTGAGGGGTGGGCAGACCCTGAACTTCCACAGAGCTACACCCTCAGGTGAGGTGGGACCAGACTGGAGACAGGGACGCAGAGGCTGGCTGGGTCTGGGGACCGAAGGTGGGACTGCCCAAGAGATCAGCCCAGGGGAGCAGGGTGACCTAGCAGAGCCGGCTCCCACAGGCCTGACTGCGGGGGTGGGGGCACGTGGCCCTGCTGATTGGCCAGGACACCCCGGAGCTTTGTGAGGTCAGCGGGCTTCCGGCCCGGGGCAGGACGATGGCGGAGATGCTGCCAACTGCCGCTCTGCTGGTCTTGGCAGCGTCTGCGGTCGCCAGAGATAACAGCACGTGTGAGTAAGTGTCCGAGGCCTCGGCGGAGGCAGGGAGCCCTTCTAAGCGCAGACCCGCTGCCTCCGTCCAGAGCCGGAGGGAAAGACAGGGCGGGGCCTTAGAAGTCCCGTGGGTCTCACAGCTCCTGGGACCCACACCCCCAAGTCAGACCCTCTTGGTCCCAGCAGCCTCAGCCCAAGGACGCCTGGGGCCCCGCCGTCCACCTGTCCTGAGGCAGACCCTCAGCTCCGGAGATGCGGGCGGTGGGCAGATCTGTGTGCCCTGCCCTCACCCCCAACTCTGGACGCTCAGGAGGCGCTGTCTTCCCACAGACAGGACGCGCCCACCGTGGTGACCCTATGGGGCCCTGGGCATCGTCCTGCAGCAGGTCCAGGGCCTTCGGACCCCTTAGGCCCCCACAGACTCCAGGGTACCCCACAATGCCTCTCACCTGTGACACAGCTCCCAGAACCTCCTCAACTGCCCCCTCAGCGCCCCCACAGACTCCCGGGTCCAGGGGCCCCTGCACCGGCCCGAGATCCTTCTATCTGCGTCACCGTGGGGGCCAGCCCTGCGCCCAAGACTGAAAACGCACGCTGGGCGACCCTGCTCTTCACGTTGCCTCTCCCCGCCCAGGGGTCCCGCACTTCTCAGGCCCACACCCTTCTCCCAGCTGCCTGTGGCCCCTCTTCCCCGCGTGTGATGACACCCACAGGGCCCTGGACGTCGTACCTCCCCCACGTCCTGGAGGCTGTGGCTTCCTCGCCGCCCCACAGCATGGCTCAGGCTCCAGGCTGCCCTCGAGTTCCCAGATCTCCGCCACGTCACCAACCCCGCCACCCTACCCTCCGCAGAGGCGCAAGGACAGGCTGTGCCTGCTCCCGGTCTGACCCGTGACCGCGGTCTCTCCTCAGTGGCCCCTGTGGGCTAAAGTACCGGCAAGGGACCACACGCATCGTCGGAGGCCAGGCTGCCTCGCGCGGGGCCTGGCCCTGGATGGTCAGCCTGCAGGCCTTCACCTACCAGGACAGCCGGCGCTACCACGCCTGCGGGGGCTCCCTGCTGAACGCCCAGTGGGTGCTCACCGCCGCTCACTGCTTCAGGCTCAAAAAGTACGTGTGGGGGCGTGCGGAGGGGGTCTTCCGAAGGCCTCCGGGCAGAGCCATTCCCCCGGGGTCTCTGCCGAGTGTCCCTGGGGCTCTGGGCCTGGCGGTGGTGACACTGAGTGTGCAGACCCTGCCCGGGGGAGGCTCTGAGGGTCCCGTCCACAGCGGGTGCACAGGGAGGACGGCCTGGCTCCCCCTGTGCCCACAGAAAGGCCCATGATTGGAGACTGGTTTTCGGAGCAAGGGAAATTGAGTTCGGCAGCAACCAGCCAGTGAAGCCGCCTCTGCAGGAGAGGTTTGTTGAGAAAATCATCCTTCACGAGAGCTACTCGCCCATCCTGGAGGCCAACGACATCGCTCTCGTGAAGATCACCCCTCCCGTGGTCTGCGGCACCCTGGTGGGGCCAGGCTGCCTGCCCCAGTTCACGGCAGGCCCACCCCGAGTGTCCCAGTCCTGCTGGGTGATCGGCTGGGGATTCCTCAGGGAGAACGGTGAGCACAGGAGCCACTCCCAGGGGCCATCGAGGGTCGTGCCCGGGGTGGACATCGAGGTGGAATGGGAGGAGTGGCGGAGCAGCTGTTCTCACACGGTGCCCGGGGAAGCTCCCATCACAGCCTGTCTCCAGCTGGAGAAGCCGCAGGTGGGAGCCGAGGGCCGGGCCACAGCCGCACCTGGTGAGGGCGGTGGGGCAGGCACTGGGTGACCCGGCGTTCGGAGAGTGGGGTCGAGGCCGTCTGTCCCGGGGCCTGGAGCCCAGGTGCTGCACCGGAATTGGGAGAAAAGCTCAGGCAGCGTTTCGTAGCCGGAGGCCAGTGCTTTCCCCACCAGTGAGAGGCAGGGCCAGAGCCCGGCGCTGCTGTCCCCACCCCTGGCCGTCCCGGCCCCCACATGCACCCCCCTCATCGCTGCCGCTCGGGGTGTGTCTGGACCGGCAGGGGCGTCACAGGGGCAGCAGGGTCTGGCAGCGGGGCAGGACTGCACCGCGGTGGCCTCTGAGTTGTCTGTCACCCGGTCACGTCAGGGAAGTGAGGGTGTGAGCGACACTGACTTAGTTCTCAGCATCTCTTGTTGCTTCAACAGCAGAAAATTTAGGCTTTCGAATCAAAGGCAGTTCAGCCACGTGGGGTTTTACACGCCACCTGTCTTGGTAACTCCCCAAACCAGCCCTTTCAGGGTTCCTCCCTGACTTGTCCTCCCCTCCCTGATGCTTGTGCCCAGTTTCTGGCAGGGCTGCCACTTGGTCCCCCAGGAGGGCGGCTCTGCAGGCGCCGGGCTCTCTCTGACTGTGGCTGCCCCACAACCTGCCTCCCGGCCGAGCACCCGTCCATGGCTGGCTGCTGCTGTCTGAGGCTCTGCCATGGGCACAGTCGTGCCTGTGTTCTGGGACCCCCCACCCCACTGGGCTTGCCCTGCTCTGCCCTCCCTCACTCCCCACCCGGCCACATCCAGCATCGGGGTTCTGGGAGTCTGATGACAGGGCTCCCGTCTGTCGACCCCCCCGCAGCCCGCCTCACCCGCACCTCACTGTCGCTACTGTGGGCTCGAGAGGAGTGCAGGCTCCCAGCTACACCCCGAGCCTCCCGTGAGACCTCTTTTGTTCCAGAACCCCTTTCAGCTTAAAGGGGCTTCTGTCATTTTTGACACTCACATTTCCCTCACCCACACCCCCACCTCGAAGGCCAAGTCTTAAAGGGATCTCAGGCTCTGAGTCCTGGGGCCGTCCCGGCCTTCCCTCCCACCCGCTGCCTGGTGCCTGCCCTCCCCGTTTGTTGCGAGGCTGAGCTCACAAGTTTGTCGCTTAAAACAGGCCTTGGGGTTGAGAACGCCCGTCCCTGTTTGAGGGCACCTGGCTCTTAACAGCAAGGCCCAGGCTTCATCAGCTTGGTGACTCACAGGCCCCACTGGTGGTCGGCACCTCCTTGTCACCCCACCTGCAGGGCAGGGCACACACATACTGTCACTGCCGCCCCTCACAGGGTGGGAGGGGACTGAAGTCACCGGAAGCCAGCCATGCCTCCTGCTGTGTGCCTGGCCCTGCCTCCGGATCATCCCCAGCTCATTCCAGCCCCGCCCCCACCAGGCCCGACCGGCCCTCTGCACGGCAGGCGGTGCCCAAAGCCACCTCCAAGGCTGTGGGGCCAGAACAGCGGCTGCTGTCAGGGCCCCTCCAACTGTGGGACCACGTGACCCAGAGGACACAGCTGCATCGGCTGTGGGGCCGTCTCCGCCAGACGCAGTGCACCCTGCTCAGGGTCGCCCTGGCCAGGCCCCCCTTTGTCCCCAGGCCCAGAGAGAGAGTGTCTGGGGTGGAAGGAAGCCCTGACCTGGCCTGAGAGCTGTGCCTCCGTGTTCAGACCTGCTCAGGACAGATGAAGGACTCGCCCGCCCAACCCAGGGCCTGTCCAGAGAGGCGGAGGAGTCCTGGCGGGGAGAGCGGGGAGGGCGCCTTCCAGCCAGACCCTGGGCTTGGTCCTGGAAAGGAACTCCGGGGTCTGAACCACGCCACACCACAGCCTCCTTGACCTTGGTGAGGGGAGCCCCAGCCCCCTGGCAGGGGGCAAGGAGGTCGCAGGGTGGCTTCCAGGACTAAGGTGACATCTGTGTGGCTCATCGTGCCCGTCCGCTTACACCTGCTGATCTTACCAGCAGCCTCCATGAGCCACCAGCCACCACTCACACACAGCCCTCCCCCACCGCCCCTCGGTCCCTCGTCCGGGCTCTTCCTCTGTCCGTCCTCCCTGTCCCTCGTCTGCGTGGGCAAGGACAGGCCAGGGCCTCGGGCTCTCCTGGCTCTTAGGTTTGAACAGAGCATTATGGACAATGAGGGTTCAGGGGAGGGAGGAGGCAGGGCTTTCCCAGACACGGGGCGCGTCTCCCGTGACCACTGACCGCCGAGTCGCCTGTTGTAGCCCAACAGATGTCGCCCGTGCTGCAGGAGGCCATCGTGAACATCCTCGACCTCAGCCTGTGCAACTCGACCCTGTGGTACCAAGGCCGCGTGCACTCCACCAACGTGTGTGCAGGGTTCCCCGAGGGCTATGTGGACACCTGCCAGGTAACAGTCCCCAGGTGCTGGGCCCCTGCGGACCCCACTCCCTTGGGTCCCTTGGCTCCACACGCTCCAGCGCCCTGCCCTGGTGACCCTTTTCCCGGTCCCATGTCTACAGTCACAATGAACATGGGGGTCATGGAGTCACAATGACCCCCACCAGCTGCCCCTACCAAGGGCCAGTCACCACGTGCAGCGCCCCCTCACCCAACACAGAGACCACATCACCCAGGCTCCGCCCCGAGCCTTCACCTCCACGTGTACACACGTGCTCGTGTGGCCTGTGAAGCCACACGCCGGGATGCGTGGGCACCTCGTCCCTCCTCACCGCAAGGGAACCCGGGCCTGTCGCACTGTCCCATCCCCGCTGGCCCTTCACCACAACCCCCTTGGTCCCCGGAGCAGGGACAGTGGCTCAGCACGGTGTGCGTCCTCCTGGCAGGGGGACAGTGGCGGGCCTCTCATGTGCAAAAGAAGCACTAAAGACCCCTACGTGATCGTCGGAATCACGAGCTGGGGGGTGGGCTGTGCCCGAGCGAAGCGCCCTGGAATCTACACGGCCACCTGGCCCTATCTGAACTGGATTGCTTCCACGATCGGGTCCAAGGCCTTGGAGACGCTTCAGCCGAGTGCCCCTCCCCCTCCCAGTGCGGCCACAGCCGCCGGCACAGTCTCCTACACCCGCCCCTCTGCCCGCCCTCCTTGGTACTTCCTGTACCCTTCTTCCTACCGACCACCTGCATCCCAACCCCGGCCCTCAGCACAAGTCCCATCCCCACCCCCGCCTTCACCCCCACCCCCACGCCCTCCACCTCCACCCCCACCTCCTCCACCTCCCCCACCTCCTCCACCCCCATCTCCCACTAAACCTCCCGAAGCCCCTTCTTTCGCCAAACGACTGCAGCAGCTCATAGAGACCCTGAAGGGGAAGACCCTTTCTAGCGGAAGAAGCAGTGATAACGCGGAGGTCGTAGGCTTCCCGGAGCTGGCCTCGCTGTCAACCGGCCCAGGGAACCCATCACACCTGAGAGGGAAAGAAAAAGATGAGATGAATAAATAAGTATTTCTGTAATGAGGTGTTTTCCGGACTTCTTATCTGCCCCCACAACTCGACCCAAACCCACATCGGCTCTGCCTCCCTCCCTCCCCCACCTACAGGCGGCCCGCTGCCCAAGGCACAGCCTACAGGATGTCAGTCCTGTGTTTAAACGCTGATTTCTGAAACGAACAAGTTGACCTGGGCATGTGGGCCAAGTCTGGCCTTCACTTCCCACGGAGGCTCTGCCCCTGAAATTGGTGGGGTGGCTCCGAGGCAGCTCCTGAGGGGGCGCCCGGCTGGGCGGGAGGGGTGTGGGGCCCGTCCATGGGGACACGCCGTCCTGTGGTGTGGAGAGAGGACGCACAAGAGGACTGTGTGTGGAGGGCAGGGTCCCGGGGTGGCCAAGCAGTGCACCTCGACCGCAGGGCACAAGGTCACGCGTGGCTCTAGGGGCGGGTTGAACACCGTCTGTCCGAGCCCTTTTCTGGCCTGTGGTTTAACCCTGTTACTTCCTGGATTCAAGCCAACTAGAAAAACTATTTGCCAAGGCTTTCCAGGAATTACAGTGGCGTGCTTCTGGGTGCCCGCGAGCTTCTAATGGTTCCCTTACCCTCTGGGAGCCCTTATTTTAAGATCTTCCATGGCGAGGAGCAGAACCCAGTGTGAGCTGGTTCAGTGAGAAGGGCAAACTGTGTGCCCTGAGGTGTCACATGGGCGCGGGAGGAAGGGCCAGCAGCAGACGCCAAACGGCACCGGGCCTGCCGTGTTTGCCAAGTGGCTGGCCCACCCGCACGCAGGCCATTTGCAGGTTCCGGGGAAACAGACCCCGATGGTCCCAGGCCCGAGCCCCACCCTGGCCAGGGCAGAAACAGGACGTTCCTGTGGAGTAACCCCTCGTGGAAGAAAGAAAACTCCCGGACCCTGGCTGAGCAGCTACTGCAGGCGGCAGCCACGCTCCCTGCCCAGGAAGCTGACGGCTGGTGCCGAGTGGGAGGCGGCCCCAGCAGGACAGTGCGGTGAAGGAGCAGGAGCCCCGGGCGGGCAAGGGAGGCCGAGGGGCCAGCGCCTCTCTGCCTCGGGCTGGGACATAGTGTGAGGAGGACTCACCGTCTGCCCAGGCTCTCGCCCTCAGGAGCCCCGTGCAGAGCGTCCAGAGCAGAGCTGACATCTGCAAATGCTCAGACATGAGGCTGCGGGGGAGATGCTGCCGGACAGCCTTAGGCTTACAGGCAAGGGACACTGTGGTGTGATTTTGGTAACCCACTGTGACCACTGAGGTGCTTGGGCCACACAGGAGGGCTCGCACATTTGTCCGAAAGGCCTGTAGCTCTGTGTACGGTAGTGACATTTGCTTAAAGGGAAAAAAAAATTGTATCTGCCTTGGCTAGGAGCTGGCACTGCTGAGACTGGAGCCAGCCTGATTTTTCATTTCCTTGCCTTTGGGCTGTCTCCTCTAAAGCTGGTTTCTTAATGTCTCCACCAGGGACACAATCCTCATACCCTGGGGCTTGACACTAGTCACCCTCTCAATACTGAGTGAAACCCAGTGCGCTGGTCACAGGGCAGACAGAAGCCACATGGTCCAAAGAGCAGAAACAGTGATGGCAGCAGCTCAGAACCTGCCTGGCCCTCGCTGGCCATTCGTGAGCCAGAGCTGGGGCCTGCCTGTGGGGGCCCTTCTTCAGCCCTCCCGCCCACACACTCCCTAGCCCTAGGCAACCCCAGATTTGCTTTCCCTCACTGAGGATTGGTTTGCATTTCTAACAAGGAAAGGGGAGTCGTACAGCCAGTGGCCTTGTCCTGTCCGGCCCCATTCAGTCCGCACAGGCGCCCGAGACCCTGGTGTGGCAGTGTCAGTGTTGGTTCCTTTGTGTCGCTGGCTGTCACACGCTGTGCCTGGGCCACACTTGTGTTTCTGTTCGGCTGTTGCTGGATATTTGCTTGTTTCCGTTTGGTAGAGCAGCTGTGTGCATTCCTTTTATTTTTTCAAAGATTTTTAAAATTTATTTTTAGAAAGAGGGGAAGGGAGGGAGAAAGAGAGGGAGAGAAACATCCACGTGTGGTTGCCTCTTGCGCGCCCCACACTGGGGACCTGGCCTGCAACCCAGGCACGTGTCCTGGTTGGAAATTGGACGGACAACCTTCAGTTCACAGGCCGGCACTCAGTCCACTGTGCCACGTCAGCCAGGGCTCATTCTTTTATTTTTGTTTTTAAATCCTTAGCTGTTTTAGGATTTATAGACTGTTTAGGAGAAAATGTTTACAGATTTGGGAAAGAGAAGAAGTGGGGTGGGTGGGGGAGAGAGAGAGAGAGGGAGGGAGAGGAACATGGATCAGCTGCCTCTCGTGCACTCGAACCCACAACCTCTTGCCGTACATGACAACGCTCCAACCAGTGGAGCCGGCTGGCCAGGGAGCTGTGAGCATGTTGCACAAGTCTTTGCAGCACAAAGGCTTTCGTAAGTCTTGGCTAAGTACCTGCATGCGGAATGGCTGGATCATATGGTAGGTATGTGTTTAGCATGAAAAAAACTGCCCTTTCCCCCCCCCCCCCCCCCCCAAAGAGGCTGCAGTGGGCTCCGTCCCCAGCAGCTTGCAGGCCAGTCCCAGTCCCACAAGCCCCTCACCAGCTCTCGGTGTGGTCGGCGCCTTGCGTTTGAGCTGTGCTGACAGGTGAGGGGTTACGTCTTCTTTCTGGGATTTCACCGTGAACCGAGTGGTTCATGAACAGGGTTAAAGCATTCTGAATGACTGCAGTGAAGATTCCTACCAGTGAGGTAAGAGGACAATCACTTTTGATGCTAACGAAAAGGGGAGGGCACATAGGGAAACAGGGAGGTAGAGAAAAAAACACCTAAAATTAAATGTACCCAAGTGGAACTTGGATTTTTTCAAGCATTACTAGCGTTGATGGAAAACATCTGAAAGCAACACCAACAGCAGCAGTCCAAGGGCAACTTCACCGTCAGACTCCACCTGATGTCTTTGTTGATTCAATTCCAGGAGCAACCTGCTTAAGAAATGGCAGGTCTGTTTCCTATATAAAGCTATCCAGCCCTGGCTGGTGTGGCTCAGTGGACTGAGTGCCGGCCTGTGAACCAAAGGGTCATGGGTTTGATTCCTAGTCAGGGTGCAGGCCTGGGTTGCGGGCCAGGTCCCCAGTGGGGGTGCCTGAGAGGCACCCACCACACACTGATGTTTCTCCCCCTCTCTTACTCCTTCCCTTCTCTAAAATAAATAAATAAATAAATTTTAAAAAAGATATGCCAAAGTACCCAGTCTCTCAGAACCTCTTTGAGGTTATTGCATCCAAATAACAATGTATTTAAAACAAAATCCTCAAGATTTGTTGGTGGCGAGATTGGAGGGAGCAGATTCCACCTTCCCCTACTCGCGGGAGAAAAACCTGGCCGACCCCTGTGGAGAAACAAAGCAGACAGCCAAGGGTACCCCAGCATGTATGAAGGTAGAAGACCAGAAACTGTAGAGGACATTGGAAAACCAGAGGGTAAGGAGAGCGCTTCAGGACAGTAAGGTCCCTGGGACCAGCTCGGGGGCCAGAGGGGCTGCAGGGCCGGTTGGCCACAGGGTCTTGGGAGAGAGCCAGGTCAACAGCTCCCTCCCCGGCCAAACAAGGTTTGGGCAGCGCGGGGAGGGACCTGGTTGCTTGAAGCTGCAGAGAAGGGAGTGAGGACTAAGCGGCAAACACACGGGGGCTGTGACCACCCACAGAGCCTGTGGACACCGGCTGGGGAGAGTGGAGAGCTGAGGCGAGCTTCTACGAGCCTTGCACTGCAGCCAACAGGCAGAAACAGCCTGAACCCCCACCCGCAGCGGGGGTGGGGTGGGGGGGGTTACACAGACTGATGTGTTTAAATGCACCGGGTCGTTCTTCAGTGGTGCAAAGGGGTGAGGTACGTGATAGACGAACACATCTCGAAAACATGAGGCTAAGTGAAGAAAGACAGACACAAAATGTGAGCTGTGGTGTTACTCCACTGATACACAATGTCCAGAGTCCGAATGCAGACTTGTACCTGCCAGGGGCTGAAGGGAGAAACCGCTTAATGAGCAAGGGGTTTTCCTTTCAAGTCACGGAAATGTGTTTTATTTATTTCTTATAATTTATAGAGAGGGGAGGGGAGGGAAAGGTACACTGATATGTGATCGATACCATCAGTTGCCTTTCGAGCAGCTCCTACCGGGGACGTGGCCTGCAACCTGGGCACGTGCCCTGACTGGGAAGCAAATTCACAACATTGCAGTTTGCAGGCTGGTGCTCCATCCACTGAGCCACACCAGCCAGGGCTAGAAATGGTTTAGAACTAGGGGGAATAGTTGCTCAACATTGGAACTATATATATGGCATTGTATTGGTTACTTTAAAAGTTAATTTTGTTACATAAATCCCACTTCAAGAGTCAGGGGTGACGTTCCTTGTGTGGGTCAAGCAAGGGCGGGATGAACTCTAAGAAGCAGGTAAATCTGAGCAGCATCAGGGTGGTGGCCGTGGCCGCCACCCTGCCCAGCACTTGCCTACAGTTGCTCTGTGCTGAGGGACGGCTCATTGCCGCCCTGGTCCTGGCCACCCTGCTGAGATTTGCCTGGGGAGGGTGTGTGGACCAGAACTGCCTTCTCAGGCCCTGCCTCAAGGGGTCCTGAAGCGAGATGGTTCTGTGAAACCAACACTGAGGGTGAACGACGGGGTGTTGTTAGACCTCGGTAAGGCCGATACATTAAAAAGTACCACCCTGGCTGGTGTACCATCCTGGCTGGTGTACCATCCTGGCTGGTGTACCATCCTGGCTGGCTTGAGCGTGGGCCTGGAAACCAAACAACTGTGGTTTGATTCCCAGTCAGGGCACATACCTGGGTTACAGGCCAGTTCCCAGCAGGGGATGTGTGAGAGGCAACCATACATTGATGCTTCTCTACCTCTCTCCTTCCCTTCCCCTCTAAAAATAAATAAAACCTTTTTTTAAAAAAAAGTACCTGTTATTTCAGTAACCCTGAGTGGGACTTTTTAGGTTTTGGGTTTTTTTTTTTTCTGTGTGTGTGTGTGGCTTTTAAAAGCCCACCTCAATAGGGTAACACATTCTTGAAAATCCCTGGTCAGGTTTAATTTCTAAAATTGAAATTGTAAGCCAATCGTGAGTTGACCTGGGCGGCCCGGACGCCCCCTCCCTCCCTCCCTCCCTCATGTGGTTGAGGTTCTTGTGTGCGTTTGCCCAGTGACATCTAGACGCATAAGACACACACGTGTGCTCAATGTTTACGTAATTCAACCTTTACTGTGAGCAAGAACACAGGAAATAAACACAAAGGAGATGACCTACAGAACGATCGGTAAAACCCACGAGTGAGCCGCAGGTGGTGGGAGACGTGGGCTGGACGGCGGGCTTGCTGCAGCGCCCACACCGCCACTCGGGCTCCGAGGGAGCGCCTCCCACTGGGGTTTTCGACGACGTTCTCCTTGCAGAGTCTCTCATCCAAAATGGCACGCACGCCTCCCGGAGGCTGCTCTGGCCCTCGATGTTTTCCAGCAAAGACGTTTGTGAAGCAAGTACGGCACACCTGCCACCTGCTCACTGGATTTTGATGGCACCCCTGTGCCTGTGACCTTGGCCAGGCACCGATGTTCTGGCCGTACCCAGAGGGGCTCCTGAAACCCCTGTGGCAAGAACAGCTCTCTGCTCAAACCCAGCGTTTAAAAAGGTTGGCTGGGAGACTGGAAGTGAAAAAGGATGACGCCCCCACTTTCTGCAGCGATGGGAATGGGCAGTCAGGGATAGAAGTCACGCCCTCGGTGGCCACGCAACAAAGAGGCCCTGAGGTCAGTTCTGGGAGACAAAACAGCGGCCCGAGTCTCCTTTCATCTGAGACACACACCCAGCACGCTCCCTGAGCCCCTCTCGAGTGACCCTGGGGAGAGGCAGCAGTCCCTCATCCTGCCTCGGGCCTGGGGCGGACCTCTTCCCTGTGTCCAGGGTGCTTGCTGGGGCTGGCCCCTCTCGGCCTGAAGTACAGGAGGGGCTCACGGTGGAAAGGCTGGTGTCCCGGGCAGGCTGGGGGGCTGCCGGAGGGTGGGAGGGACCTCCTTCTGGGCCTCAGGAGGGGGCCGGGCTCTCGGGGCAGCCAAGCTGCTCTTGCTCTTGGCCGGGCCTGTGCTCCTCCTCCTCTGGCTCCAAATCAATGTTCTGTGGACAAGGCTGCTGGTGAGGCCTGGCCCTGTACCTGCCCACATGCAGTGACATCTCCCTGTGCGAGGCGTCCCCCGAAGGCGCTGTCTGCTGGAGCCGCTGCACTGGCTTGTGCTGCACACCCTGCTACAAGGAGCCACTCCTGGGTCCTACCTGACACTGGGCCTGACTTACCTCGAGCTCCTGCAAAACCTCATCCATGAAGTCCCGGGAATTCTGCTTATAAGACACAGCCAATCGAATCGCATCATTGAAGAGCTGGGGGAGGTGGGGGAGAAAGGAAACCTCGGCCGTGGGTGCCAGGGACCTGGGCCCCGCCGGTCTCGGACCCACTGGCACCACCCTCGGTCCACAGGGCACTGCAGCCCTCAGTGCACCTGCTTCCCATCTCGGCCTCCATGCACGGTCCACAGGCCCACCAGCCCCTCTGCAAGTAGTTACAGGGCCCCGCCTGTCACAGGCCCCACCGCCGCCCCAGGGCCCCACCCCCTGTAGTCAGCCATGCGCTGCCCCGTGTGTCCCCACCTCGCCCAGCTGCCATTACCTTGACCACGTTGGTGCCGTCCGCAGCCGAGACAAAGTACAGGGGCAGGGAGAACTTCCTGGCAAAGCTGAAGCTTTTTTGGGTCATCTTTATGTCCGCTGCAGAGAGGAGGTAGGACACCAGACAGTCATCAACAGAAAGAGAGGGGCTGGCGGGCCGGGTCACGGCCCCTTTCCAGAGAGCGGGGTGTTTACTGGGAGGGAGGTGACAGCGTGCAGAGGCAGGGAGGGCCCCACCGTCGATTTTATTGGCCACCAGGACACAAGGGATCTCCGGCCTGAAGTCCCGAAGCTCTGCGTACCAGGTACCCAGATTCCTGTAGGTCACCTTCCTCTGCACGTCGAACACCTGCAGTGAGCAGAGGCAGGCAGCTCAGGGGAGTCGAGGTCCCTGCATGTGGCCCAGGTGACTCGCCCCAGAGAGGCGGGTGTGGGAGCGCAGACTGGGCGCTGCTCTGAGGGGCGGCAGCCACCTCGACCACAGGGGCGGCACCTGTGTCCACCCTCCCTGTGGACGCCTCCCAGGACCTCCAGGCCCAAGAGTGGTTTCAAAGTCTTCATTTCTTTCTTCTTACCTGGTCACCCAATTTTATTTACCTATTTTAACAAGGTGTATCATCTTACTAGTCAATAATTTGTTATAAATTGTAAACGTTTTTCCTTAGTCTACTATTTTCATTGCATAAACTGTTTTAAAGTTCCCTTCAGTTACTATTTACTTTTAAATTCTAAGTTTTTGTGTAACCTTTTATTCAGTTTGTATTTTAAACTTATTTTTTAAAAAGATTTTATTTTCTAGACAGAAGGGAGAAGGGAGAGAAACATCAATGTGTCGTTGCCTCTCACGCATCCCCCACTGGAGACCTGGCCTGAAACCCAGGCATGTGCCCTGACTGGGAATCAAACCCGTGACCCTTTGATTCACAGGCTGGCACTCAGCCCACTGAGCCACACCAGCCAGGGCTGTATATTAAACTTAATAAAAATAATTTTTATGACTTATAAAAAATTGCAACTTACAATTTTATTTACTCGTTGAAACTTGCAGTTTTTACCTGTTTTAAAATGTCCTCAGAGCCCCGGCACCTTGAGTCGCTGCTGCAGGGACCCCTGAATCCCCCCCCAGCAGTTCCTCAAGGCCCACCGCCTGCTCTGGAATCAACTCATAAGGTGCAGACCACCTTGCTCAACAGTGCATTGCCACCTGCTGTCCCTTCTCGATCACCCAGCCCTCTGTGGGAACAGGTGGCGGGCAGCAGCCAGCTCATCCGGGCCACAGGAGGTCCCCTAGGCCCAGTGCCAACAAATGAGCAGGCGGTCTTTAACTCCTAATAGACTTCTTATAAAGCATTCTTGTAACAAAACTTCTGGTATCTGCTCCCCACCGGGCTGCCCCCTGTGATCACCACCCAACAGCCACCCTGTGCCCAAGCCTGGTGTACCGAGCCCCCTCTGCTTGTGCTGGGGGTTGTCCCTGTTGGGGTGTCAGGGGGAAGGTGGAACCCCAGCTCCCTCTGGGGCTATTAGAGTCCCTCCCACGTGGTCATCAGAGGCGAGTGCCAGGCAGCAGGTGGGAGCACCCCCAGCCTCAGCAGAGGGTCCAAGAGGAGCCCCTGGGGATGTGTCAGAGGCAGGAGGGCTCACTCCCCGAGGGAAGGGTGTGAGCCAAAAGCCCCGGAGGCCAGTACAGAACTGACCCTGGATGGCCGGGACCTCTCCCGGCTCTCACATCTCTGATGCTGTGACTTCTGGCATGACGCTGCCCTCACTGCCTCACCCTGGCACCCTCTTTGGTTTTGTTCCCTTACACGGACTAGTTAAAATTTTGGAAGATTTCAAGGGCTTTTGTTATTCAGGGATAGTAGGGCCTGAGGACAGACCCCAGGAGTTCAGGGGCACACCCTAAAGGACACAGGTTGACACAAATCTTCTCCCCTGTCCTGGCTCTTCCCACGGCAGAGTTGTGTCCTGCTGTGGCACCGTTCCCTGGCCATCAGCGCCCTGCAGAAGGCCGTGTTCTGGACAGAAAGTGAAGGCTGGGAGGGAGAGGAAGTGGCTGGCTGGGGAAGGAGAGTCCTCTCAGCCCTAGCCTCTGCCCCACGGTGAGAGCACCAGGTGGAGGACATGGGGGGCCTTGGGAGCCCCCTCAGCACTGCTGGGCCCGTTCCCCCCAGACCTCAGGCCAGACTTGCCCTGAGCCTCTGCCCACCTCCCAGCTGGGCTCGTACCATGATGCAGGCGTGGGCCTTGTGGTAGTAGGAGGCGTGCATGCTCTGGAACCGCTCTTGGCCTGCTGTGTCCCAAAAATCTGCAACGTGAACACAGCTGGAGGGCAGAGACGCCGTGTACCTCGACGCCAGTCCCTGTGCAGAGGCACAGGGGCATAGAGACCCCACAGTGTGCAGGTGTGTACTGTCAGGACCCGAGCAGCCTGCATGTGCCCCACAGGCCTGTGCACCACTGTGTGCACATGGGCGGGTGAGGGGAGACATGGGCCAGGGGGACGGAGAATGCAGCACGAAGCCCAAGGAGAAGGCAGGTGCCCCCCCGCTCCCTCCCACATGATGCAGGGCTCTCCAGTGCCAAAACCAGGCCGAGGTCCCTGTGGGGTAACTGCAGATGGCGGCCACGGCCGGGTGATACGTGAGGCCTGGCCGGGGGCAGGGCTGTCATTTTACCGACGGTCGGAACCCTTTGGGGAAGAAGGTACTGAGACCGCGCTGCTCTTTCTGCGCACCGGCTAGGTCGGAACCCCAGGGCGGAGCACAGGAACGAGCCCCATGCTGCCTCCCCCACCAAGCCTCCAGGCCTCCAGGCCCTCAGCCTCCTCCCTCCCACCCTTGTCCCCCGCCTGAGCATCAGAGGAACCAGCCTTGTCGCTCACCCACAAGCACCGTCCTGCCGTCCACTGTGGCCGTGTGCTTGTACAGGGTCAGGGCATAGGTGGACAGCTGCTGGGGCCGACTGCCGCCAGGTTAAGGAGTGAGGATGCACAAGGGAAGGAAGGAGGGGCAGAATCGGCCCTCTCTCCTTTTCTTTTCGGCATTAGTTAGATTTTAAAGTGAAAGGATGCTGGGTCAGGGGATCAGCCTCATGTGTCCCTGGCACCAGCTCAATGAAAGGCGAGGCTGGACACAGCTGGCGGTGTGCCCAGCCACCTAGGTCCGGGGGACCCTGAAGCAGAATTTCAGACTGGCTGTCATAAACGACATCATGTGCTTGGAAACAGCAACTTGAGCGATACGGGTGCCCCGGGAAGGAAGGCTGCACAGGCCGGCGGTGGACCAGCTGGGACCTGTCTTTTGTCTAGGTGTGAGCCCCACGAGAACACCGGGGACAACCCTACCCGATGCTGCCAGACGCTGGGTGGGGGACCCTGTGAAGCTGGGACACGTAGGTAGGTGAAGGGAGACCTGATGGGAGGGGCGGCCAGACACACTCCAACTGCCCTCCGCTCTCAGGGGCTCACCTGGGCAGCTTGGGAAACCGCCCCCGTGCCTAGCAGGTCTCTCTCCAAGCCCGCAGCGCAGGACTACTTGTGGGTGGAGGGGGGCTGATAGCTTGTGTTTTATGAAGCTCATTCCCACCAGAGAATTTCCAAGTACTAGGGGGCCTGAGCTTTGTGGTCAGAGAGGTTAAGTGATCTGTACACAACTCCAGGTGTCTGACCAATACCACAGCCACTCTAACACCCTCCGGATGTAAAGCAAAGCCAAGGATGAGTGAGCGCTGAACACCCAGCATTGAGCACGTGTGGTGCCATGTGGGTTGGGGGAAAGCCAGTGGAATGAAGCCAGTGCATTCTGCCCACCCCCATCTTGGACCCTGGGGCGCAGGGTCGACCTTGGGTGGGCGGGCCAGAAGGCGCAGGACAAGAGCGCGTCAGTCCTTGAAGGATACAATCCATCCATGAGAAACCTCTCCATGAGTCTGTAAGGAGACCATGCAGGGTGGTCAGATGCAGCCCCCAAGTCCCCCAGCTTACGTCCCCTGTGCCCCCCAATTCCCTCCACAGCCACACAGGACGCCCCCTTCCTGACTGCCCTGGAGGTCCCCCGCAGCCTGTCATCAGCACCAACTGAAGAAAGAAAGGGCCATCATCTGAGCTCTGCTGTGAGTCTGCACTGGAGACCACGGGAGCCATGGTGAACTCCACAGACCTAAGGCAGTTTGTGTGACCAGCTGACCCTGATCCCGCCCGAGTGAGCAAGTCAGTGCCATTAGGCCCTTCCCTACCCCTGAGCCGGGGGCTCACCATGACCGATTCTCAAAGCACACAGCTCACAGCTGCGAGTGTGAGCACCACGGTGCGGGGCCGAGGTCCATGCCGGCCACCCCTGACCTGCACGTGGGGCCGGGCCCGCAGCCTGAAGGCTGACCCCCAGCTTTGTGTAGGTCTTTCCAGGCCAGGTCAGATGTCATCTGAGCACTGTGACCTTACCCAGCACCAAGCTCCCTGTCACCGTGTGCTCGATCGCCGCCCTGCAGGCGACGCCCGCTGCAACAGCAGTCTTTCCCTCACCGACTCTCTCAGGTAGAGGGGATGCTCATGAAAGCAGGATTGGAATATTTCATGTATTGCTGCATCCCAGGGCCTAGGTCAAAAACGCGTGGACTGTAACCACCATCCAAACAACACGGAAAAACCGGCATCCACACCTCCATCCCCACGAGCAAAGGCTGAGTGACGGGCCTAGACTTCCTCACTTCTGAGACTGTGACGAGGCTTCCAAATACAGCCCCAAGCCGGTGGGTGTCCAACAAGGCCAAGTGGGGAGCAGACTTCTCACCCCATAGCATCAGCTAAGACCACAGCAGTCAGGGGTGGTGCGCATGTGTGGTATGTGGCCTCTCAGTGAAATAACATGAAGTTCAGAAGTCCAAGTTCCAGCAGAAAACCATTCCTCATACCGAGAACCAGGAAATCCTCTAACAGGATACAATGTCCCAGCTGGTGTGGCTCAGTGGACTGAGTGCCAGCCTGTGAACCGATAGGTTGCTGGTTCGATTCCTAGTCAGGGCACAGGCCTGGGTTGCAGGCCAGGTCCCCAGCTAGGGGCATGCAAGAGGCAACCGGTAGATGTTTCTCTTGTACATTGATGTTTCTCTCCTCTTTCTCCCTCCCTTCCCTTCTCTCTCTCTAAAAAAAAAAAAGGTAAAATGACAACCCGCAGGCGCCACCACTGTGAGGGTTCAGATGTTAGTCATCTGACAAGGCCGCTGAAGCATAAAAATGCACCACTGGGCGAGGGCAGATGTGCTGGAGGGAAATGGAAATACACACGCTTCTTCAATGGACTATTTTTCTGCACAGAAGTAGGAGACATAAGGACCCAATGATAGGGAGAATTGATGTCATTAAAATGTCTGTATTGCCCAGAGTAATCCATAGATTCAATTCAATTCCAATGAAAATACCAATGGCATTTTTCACAGAACTAAGCCAAATAATCCTACAATTTATATGGAACCACAAAACACCCCAAATAGCCACAGCAATCTTGAGAAAGAACAAAATTGGAGGTATCACAGCACCTAATATCAAACTGTACCTTAAGGCCATTGTAACCAAAACAGTCTGGTACTGGCATAAAAATAGACACACAGACCAATGGAACAGAACAGAGAGCACAAGTAAGCCCGAGTCTACGTGGCCAATGAACCTATGACAAAGGAGGCAAGAGCACACAATGGGGTAAAGACAGTTTCTTCAGTGAATGGTGTTGGGAGAGTTGGACAGATACACACAGACAAAAACAAAAGTAGGCCACTTTCATACTCCATAACAAAAACAAACTAAAAATGGATTAAAAACTTACATGTAAAACCTAAAATCACACAGCTCCTGCAAGAAAGCAAAGGCAGCAAACTCTCTGACATTGTTCTTCCTAATTTTTTGTTTGGATGTCTCCTTGCGCAAGGGCAACGAAAGGAAAAATAAACAAATGGGACCACAGCAGACTAACCCAGAGCTGCACTGGGTGCTGGGGGTGTGAGCTCATGAAGACCGCCTGAAACCAGCAAAGCCTTAAGCAGGGGTGTCCAACCCGCAGCCCTCATGTGGCCCAACACAAAATCATCAACTTACTTGAAACATTATGAGATTTTTTTTTGTGATTACATGTCACGATGTATTTAATGTGTGGCCCAAGACAACGCTTCTTCTTCCAGTGTTGTCCAGAGACGCCCAAAGGTTGGACACCCCTGCCTTAGAGAATCATTCACAGCTACTTGAGTCCAGGGACATGTTAGTGAAAGATGAAGGCGGAATCCTACGTGGTTCTGGGAGGTCAGACCACATGAGACACCTGACAGTGGCAAGTCCACCTTCATCCTTCGACAGCAGAAATGGACATGGGTGAGCAACAGTGCCGCAGAGCCTCTGGTCCAGTCTCCACCTGGGAGTCGTCCCCCCCGGTGCATGTGGGCACCGGCATCAGTTAGGAGAACAAACCAACCTTCACTCTGAGTAGTCAGTCCTCCTTTTTACTGACTTTCCTCGGTCTCAGTGAGGCCCTCTAGGAGAAGGCATTTTGGCCACCTGTACTCAGTCTATCACTGGTTGTGCTGGTCACACCGGCCACACATTCCTCTAGGCTTTCCCACAGCCTCCGCCTTCGGTCTATCAGTTCACAACCACTTACAGGTCTCGGTTCCCTGCCCCGGACAGCTGCACCAGGGCCCACTCTGGTGCCGTCCTGGTCCCCTGCTCTCCCATCACTTTCTCAGGGCACACTGGGGTTCCCGCTGGGACTATGCTCAACGCTCCCACAAAAGCTGAGCTCCTCTGCCCCTGGAGGGCTTTCCCAATGACCCAGACCCACTGTGGGCCTAGTTCATCTTTCCTAATCTCCGAACGTACTTGGACTTGCCCACAGCGCTGTCCCCCAGGCAGATGATTTTCACATGGTCCTCCGCATCATATTTCTCCTGGTCCAACTCAAAGGGTTTGGCTGTGTCCCCCGCCATCTGCTCTTGGGTCAGGTCCAGGGAGGGGGCTTTTGTCTGTATGGACAGGGCAGAGAAGAATGGATGAGAGGGGCTCAAGGACACACTCACATCCTTCTCTAGTCAGTGCCACTGGGCTGCCACCTGCTGAACCACAGCAGAAAGCTCGTGCCCAGCAAGATTCTCTCCTGCAGTCTACTCTGTCATCTCCTTCCGCACTCAGTGCCACCGCGCCCACTGCCCTGGGTGAGGCACTACAAGCCTCCTAACGCAAGGCTTCTTTCTCACTTGTAAAAACAGGGACACACAACAGTGGCCATGTCAAATGAACGGTGTGAGATACCTTACGTCCGGCAAAAACACAAAGCTCTGGAAGCCTGAACTGTCTCCGCTGAATGGCAATGGCAGTCCCCCCACCCCTGGCCAAAGAGCCTACCCGGTCCTCCGGATTCTGCCTCCTGCCCCGCACCCCGACAAGGGCGTTCTCACACCCATTTCTGCGGTTTGTCAACCTCTTACTAGTTTCAAGTGCTGTCCTTGCTTAAGCGAAAGTGGTCCTCCACCAGGATCACTTCTCTGGGGCGGGACTCGGATGCACAACCGCCGACCAGAGCTGCGCTGGGCGCAGGCCACTCGTGAAACACAGACCCAGGAGTCCCGCACGCCCCGCCCCTCCCCTCCCCTGCGCGCGGACACCTGGGCAACAGTCCGTCTCCCCCCAGGCCGCCTCCGTCGGGGAGCTGGCTGCGCCAGGACCACTCGCGTGCGGTCGAGGACCTGAGACCCGGCTGCGGCAGCATCCCTGGGCTGTGCTCCCCACGGGGGCGCTCACCGGCCGCGTCTCCGCGACCGCGCTCCGGCAGACTCTCGGCTGCACTCAGGCAGCGGCTCCGCCTGGCTAACCCGGGGTGCCCCTGACCTCGCCTCCCGCAGCCCCCAGCAGCCAAACACAGCGCGAGGCTCGAACACCGGCAGTGGCTGCGTGCTGCTCTCCGACCCACCGGCAACTCTCACTCAACAAACGTTAGGGGGCGGCGACCAAGTCTGCGGACCGCGGCCGCGTCCGCCTTCCTCCGTCCCGGCACAGCAGCGGCTGCGTCCTCTCGGGCGGAGCTGTACGCCGCGGGCGCCGCGGGCCGCCCCGTGAACCCCGCACCTGGAGGGACCCGCCCCAGTCGGCCAGCCCCAAGGGGATCACGCAGCGGCGCACTCCGCTTCCATCGGCCGCGTCGCCGCAGCTACTACGCAACCCTGGAAGGACCCCGACGCAGGCTGCCCGGACAAAGGCCTGAAGGACCCCCGCGAGGCGCGGCTGTCTAGCGCGGTGCCGGCGGGAGGACAGCCGGGTGACCGCAGGGGCCGGCAAGCCAGGGGCTCCGAGAGGCGGGAAGCGGGCGGTGGGGGTTGCGGGCCGGGGATGAGTCAGGGGTCCCGCGCCGCAGGCCTCGTGGGGTGGCGGGACAGCGGGCCTCAGAAGTTGGGGGCGCGACCCGAGGTGAGGGCGCCGGACCCCAGGTGGGGGGGGGTGGGGCGCACAGGACTGACGATTTCTAAAGTTTGCAGTTCTCTGATGAGGTGAATTTGAGCTAATATCCGTACCTTTCGACGTTTGTTGTTACTAAGAATACGGCCACAACCGAGCCAGAATCAGCAGGGGGCCTAGCGCTCCCTGGGCCTAACCCCTGGCCCAGGTGCGCGGAGCAGGTGGGTACCAGGCCAGCAGTCCTCCCAGGGCCAAGGCTGCAGCCGAAAGCAGGGCAGAGCTGCCCTGCCGGAGTCAAGCGCCCAGTGGGCAGACAGGTGCGAGTCAAATCCTGCACTATAACGTTCCGGAGGGGGGAAACAGTATTTGAAGAGATAAGAATGAGATTTCCACCCAAAAGACATGCACTCCATGATCCCAAGCAGGAAAAGGACAGTACTCTTACACAAGCCATAATAAATGTTTTCGACTCCAAAACAAATGAGAAGACGTTAAAAACGGCAAAAGATAAAGATTATTAAACAAGCCAAACTAACACTGGCAGCCGCCTCGCTGGTGTGAACGGACACCAGGTGGCGCCGTCTCAGGCACTGAGAGGCTGTGAGTTCGGGACTCCTCGGGGCGGCGCCGGGAGGCTTGAGTGGGGACGTTCTGTTCGGACAGGTGCCCATAGTTCAGGATGCAGCCGGTCCGTGTGGCTGTGACGAACGAAGGCAGGTGAGAGCTGGGGTCAGGTTCCGCGGTGAGAGCTAAGTTGGGGTGACTGCCAGGGTTGGTTCAGGACTCGGTTTAGGTTTGGGGCTATAAGCTAGCAGTACATGAAGACAAGATATGTGGGACTAGGCTTAGGTTCAAGGTTAGAGGTTGCATTTACAGGTTACAGGTTCCGATTTCGAGGTCAAAGTGTTCTGTTTGTGGTTAGGGTCATGGAACAGGTGAATGTGAAGGCTGTGGGCTAGGTTTAGCATTACATTTTAATTTAGGGTTACAGAGTCAGAGGTAGGGGCTGGAGTTAGGGTTTGGGTTCAGCAGTTAGGGTAAGGATCACGGCAAGGCTCCAGATCGAGTTCAAGGGTCAGGGTCTGGATTATGGTCAGAACCAGAGGTTCGGAGTCAGGATCAGGTCTTAAGGGTTAGGGGTTAGAATTAGGGATTTTAGGGCTGTGTGAGGACAGATGTGTAAGGAGGGGCAGAAGCCTGCCAGAGCGGCCACTGAGGGGCTGATGTAGATGGTGAAGACCGGACAGCGTGATGGAACCCAGTGAACACATGTTGAGATGTGAGTGTCTCTGCAAGACCCCTGCCTCACGCTGGTGCCACCATGTTTGGCATCAGTGGCCGTGGTTGCTCCCAGAAGAACTTTAGTCCCAGTAATGTCTCATTTACACAAGACCCACAGCATCAGCACAGAGTGCCCTTGCTCTGTCACTCGGTTCCCACTGTCCCAAAGGGCCACACATGTCCCGCACATGAGTGCCCAGGGCAATGCACACTAGTCGGGACTTCCACAGAGGTCCATGCAGGCCCCAGTGAGGACAGCAGGGTGGCTTTGGTGTCACCATCCAGCCCCCAGGCCCACCTCAACTTCCACACCTGCCCCTGGGGTATGAAATACCATGTTTTACTGTGACCCAGCTTTCCTGGAACGGTCCCTGAGACTGAGCCCCATCCTCACACCTTGATGGATTTAAAGGGCACTAACAACTGTGGCCTGGGCCTGACTACTGTATCCTTCTGTGAAGACCAAGCCCTGCCTTCCTGCAGGGACACCTGGCCTGATGTTGTGACTGCCCAGGACCACCCATCTGCATTTGCAATGTGCAACCACCTAGTTCCAGAACCTTCTTTCCACCCTATGGGGAACCCCTACCACTCAGCTGTCACTGCCCTTTCCCTTCCCCTGAGCCCCTGGCAACAGCTAATGCACGTTGCATCTGTGTGGATCTGACCCTTCTGGTCATTTTATGTAAATGGAATCGCACACAGTGTGTCCCTCTGTGACTGCCTTCTCTCGCTGAGCATCGTGTCTTCAGGGTCCATCCTCCTTGTAGCCTGTGTCAGAGCTGCGCTCCTTGTTATGGCAGAGGAATGTTCAGTGTGTGGCTGGACCCCCTCTTGCCTGTCTGTCATCCATCAACCGACACTCAAGTTGAGCTCACCTTTGGGCTTATGGGTCATGCAGTTGTGAACATGGGTGCACAGATCTCTGCTCAAGTCTCTGTTCTCAGTTTTGTGGGGTGTGCACCCAGAAGTGGAAGTGCATGGTAACTTAATAGTTAATTTCTGATGAACCACCATGTTTTCTACAGCAGCAGCACCACTTTATATTTATGACTTCGTTTTTGACTGAATAGTATTGTATTCTAGGGAGAGAGTACGTTTTGTTTATCTACCTTTCTGCTATGTGACTAATGCATTACAAACATTCATGAACAAAGTTTGTGTGGGAAACCTGTTTTAAATTTTGGGAAGTAGATAACTGGAAATGGAATTCAGTCAAAAGGTAACTATTTTTAGCTTTTTGAAGACACGTTAAACTGTTTTACATTCCTAGAGCGTAAGAGTCAAACATCTCTGCACATACTAGTCAAAACTTATGTTCAATTTCTTAATTATATTCATCCTATTGTATGTGGAAACAAATATCTCGTTGTGACTTTAATCTTCATTTTAATAATGATTATTTCCTTGGCTGGTGTGGCTCAGTGGATTGAGTGCTGGCCTGCTGACCAAAGAGCGGTCGGTTCAATTCCCAGTCAGGGCACATGCCTGGGTTTCAGGCCACATCTCCAGTGAGGGTGCGTGAGAGGCAACCACACATTGATGTTTCTCTTTCTCTCTATCTCCCTCCCTTATACTGTCTAAAAATAAATACAATCTTTAAGAAAAAGCAAAAACAAATAACAGTGGATACTTATTATTGAGATCCACATAGTTTATGCAGACACTCCTCTTCACAAGCCTGGCACTGGGAGGACAGAAAGGTCATCCTTCCAGGACCCCCTTTGGTGAACCCACCCCAGCAGGAACAGGGTGGGTCATGCTTAGGTCTCCCTCATCCAGGAGGAGTTATGATGGTGTCCTCACTGATTGTTGACCATCTCTCTGTATTGAACTCAGTTCTGGTTCTAAGAAAAGTGTGACCACTGGGAGCTGCTACCACCCTTGCTTATGCAGATGCAGATGCAGATGCGGATGTTTACCCTGTTCTCACCCTGGACTCCCACCCATTGGGTCCATGGGAATTTTGTGCTCTTGGGCCATTGCAGACATTGTCTGTGAATGGGTGGCCAGGAATGACCAACATTGTGTATGTCCATTGTCCCATCAGGCTTTACTTTACAAACAAGTTTAAAGATACAATAAGTATTAATTTTGAGATGGTTGTCAGTGATGTATGAAGCCCTGTGGAGCCCAGGTACAAGGACAGTGCATTACAGAAGCTTCTGTGTCATGGCTTCATGAATGCCACATGCAGATAAGGTGCACCTGTTACAGGAGAAACTCAGTTCTTCTTGCCAATGCAGTAAAGGATTACAGATCATCAAGTGTATTAGCATGCAAGCAGGGTTTATTAGTGATATGTTCTTGCTGAAGAGGACAGGTCTTGCTGAGGTGGGAGTGAAAGGCAAGAGCTTGGGTGGCAAGAGCACCAGGTCCTTTGTCCTGAGAACTTATGTAGTTGCTGGAATGGGGTAAAGAATCTACCTATTGATTGATGGGTAAAAGTGGTGCCAGCTTCCACAGGGGACAGGACTACCCAAATGTAGGTGTGTATAGGGGTTGATAGCCTGAATCCTTACCTCCTTCAGACCCCATTTGGCCATCTTGTAAAATAGATACATGACAGGAGACGGTTAAAGTTGAGGCAGTTACCCAAAGTTACCAATGGGCTCTTTCTGTAAGCACTAGGGACCCTCTCATAAAACAGGTAGTGGCCAGAGGCAAGGAATTAGCCAAATTTGTTTTATGGGTCCTTTTCTTCAGTGCTGCAGACCCCCTCCCATCTTCTAGGGCTTGGGATGAATAGTCCCAAAGCCTTTCTTTCCCAGGTAGTGGAGACAATACCTGGAATTTCAACGTGTTAGCATGGTGTTTCTTGTGATGCTGGAACATCTGGCAGTAGAACTGGACCAGGCTCAGGACTGCTGAGTTTGTGGGTGAGACATGTCTTCCTCGTCCTCCCTGCCTTAGCTCACCATCTACCCTAACACCCCAGTGCAGGCAGGTGCTGTTCCCCCGTCAGTTCTCAGCAAGGGGTGGGTGAGGGTCTTCTTTCACAGCTCACTCTCAGCACTGCCTGCCTGTGTTGAGTAGGCTCTGAGGATGCGCAGGGTCAGTGTGAGGGGGGTGACCTGCAGGGAAGGGAATCCCCAACCTCAGACCTCCTTCTCAGGGCAGCTCAGTCTATGTGGGGAAAGCAGTGGGGTCTGCTCAAATTCTGAATTTGGCTGCAGACCTCTACCCTGTCCTTATCTTCCTTTGTTCAGCACTAAAGACCCAGAGGGCATGGACACCAAAGTCTGTTCAGCAGGACTCGCAATTTCAGCGATCCTCTTGCCACATTCTGTCTGTGCTGACTCAACTTTGAATGTCAAACTGAAAGGCTGGAGTTCCCATTTCCATTGTACAGACTAGGAAGCAGGCAGAGAGAAGTTGAGAATCTTGCCTTAGGTCACACAGCTGGAGAGAACAGAGCTGAGATTCACACCCAGTATGGACTGATGTGGAATCTGTATGCTGTGCACCAGGAAATGCTGACCCTGAAAAGGCAGCAAGGAGGAAGAACAGGTGCCCAGATTCAGCCAGGCTCACATCCACGCACAAGCATCCATCCCTCCCTGCCATTCACCTCTCAGGCTCCAGAGGTTGTAGGAAACCAGAAGAGCCAAGAGAAGCCAAGGGAGAAGGGGTAGGGAGCTGATTAGGAGAAAAGGCCCCCTTCCCAGGGATATGGACCCTACCTTGTGGGGTGCGAGACACTGTGGATGAGATCTGAGACAAATTCACAGACTACCAAGTCCTGTGGATGAAAATGGACAGCCTAGCCATTCTCAAAGGGAGAGTGCCCTGACCCCTGCCTTGACAGGCTTTTATTGCTTCTCTGGGCACATTACATGATGGTCCTCATTTACTATGCAGAAGTTCAGTTTAGATGGTTACCTTTTACAGAAAACAGAGGAGAGGATACCACTAATCACATCACAGAAGGATATTTGCAAATGCAAAGGGAAAAGTGGTTGAACTGGTTACACTCTTCCTTGGTAAATTCAGCATAGACTTTAGGAAGTTATGTTAAAGATATGTAGTAAATGTTTTTTGCCTCAATTTAGGGTGAGGGAGTTTTTGCAAAGAGCCAGTTTCAAAATGGCATGGGTCCTGTCCAGGCCCATGCCACACAGAAGTCTCCTATATCTCAGGAGTCTGGGGAATTTCCTTCCTTGATGAGTCCCTCTCAAATCCCTCTCTGGGCAGTAACCAAAGTAGACTGACTCCAGACTTACACATTAGTAGGAGCTTAATTTCTGTGGCTGAGTGTATGAGTTTTTTGTGGCTCTTCAGGACCCCTTTGCTTTCAGTGATGGGGAGAATGAGAGATGTGTATGGAGACAAAACATTTTAGAATAGGTCAAAAAACCATGAACGAGTTTGGTGCTGACATCCCCGTATCACTATGGAACTGTTTGTCCATTTCATCTCGTGTAATGAAACTGGAGGGTTTGTTTAACCAGTTATTTCTGTATAAATTACAATCTTGTGGAGAGTAAGGGGCCATAGACTTCCTATAGATATTGATATGCAATTTCAAAATAATGACTCACTCAGTCCACCTGCAAACACAGGGGACAGACTCTCCCCTGAGTGTTTCCTTTGGTGTCTGATGAGACTTGGTCTCTGTGTAAAGCCTCTCCCGCACTCCTTACAAACATAGGACTTCTCCCCTGAGTGTGTCCTCTGGTGTGTGATGAGATGTGACCCATCACTGAAGCCTTGCCAATACCCTCTATGCTCAATCATTACAATTCTTGGCATTCCTACTTTCACAAGTAACTTGCCTGTGTCCTCTGGCCTCTCTGGGGCTCTTCTTCCATCGGTCTCTTGTGCTCACTAGAGCTCATTTGTTCTTTGGAAGGTTGGAAAAAGGGTTTTGAGATTCTCCTCTGACTGATCCTTTTAAGCAAAGGTTTGGACCTCTCCTTGACCTCTTGACCTTCAGCTGTATCATTCCAGCTGTGTGTATTAGTACATTGCTGCTGCTGATTCTGACCCTCTGGACAGGGTTCCTCTGCTTGGAGGTGTTTTCTTGCAAATGTTCCTGGGAGAATCTAAGAGGGATGACTGAGTTTCACGTGTTGGCTGAGGAATTTCCGACTGGAGAAGGCCAGAGAGCAGGAGGGACATGGGTGCACCTCTGGCTTTGGTTCTGCTGAAAGAGAAAGGTTTGGTCAGGGCAGATGTTGATAAGAATGCCTGGGCCCTATAATTAGTCTCCTGCTCCATGAGTCCTTCTTACTGTGGTGACAATGGCTCTGTCTCCCACAGTGTGTCCACTTGTAGTCTATTTTCCTTTTTATTTTTATGCAGTGCTTCTTCTTCCGAAATCCAGAAATTCCCTATCAAGGGTCTTTTCTAATATTCCCCAGAGTAGGGACTTTTGAGTAGCACGAGAGGCCATTTCACTCCCTGAGCTGCAGTGACCTTTCTCCTGTACAGGTATCTTCTAAGTCATGTTAAAGAGGGAAACTGCAGGCCCCAACTAGGAATTGCTTCTCTTTCAGTTTTTCAAATCAATAAATTAAAATGTCTTTCCTGCCCTTGTTCGTGTGGCTCAGTGGTTTGAGTGCCTGTCTGCGAAGCAAGGAGTCGCAGGTTAGATTCCCAGTCTGGGCACCTGCCTGGGCTGTGGGCCAGGTACCTAGTAGGGGGTGTGCCAGAGACAACCGGTTAATGTTTCCCTTGTACATTGATTTTTTTTCTGCCTCCTTTCCACTCTCTGTAAAAATAAATAAAATATATTTTAAAAAGATTTATTTATTTTCGCCCTGGCTTGTGTAGCTCAGTGGATTGAGCACAGGCCTGCGAACCAAAGGATCACGGTTTGATTCGCTGTCAGGGCACGTGTCTGGGTTGCAGGCCAGTTCCTAGCAGGGGACGCACGAGAGGCAACCACACATTGATATTTCTCTCCCTCCTTTCCTTCCCCTCTAAAGATAAATAATAAATAAAATCTTAAAAAAAAAGATTTATTTTCAGAAAAGGGGGAAGGGAGGGAGGGTGAGGGAGAGAAACATCAGTGTGTGGTTGCCTCTCATGTGCCCCCTACTAGGGACCTGGCCTGAAATCCAGGCCTGTGCCCCAATTGGGAATCAAACCGGTGACCCTTTGGTTCACAGGCTGACGCTCAATCCACTGAGCCACACCAGCCAGGGCAAAAATCTTTAAAAAACAATGAATGCCTATATACAAAAACATTTTATTTAGAAGTATGGAGGAAAATTAAGAAATCACTATAAAAGTTTCAGAAAAACTGCTTCGGTGAGAGAAGTGGTTAGTGCTTAGAAACTTTTCTTTTTTGCCTCTCAGTCTTTCTGCACTATATGCGGTTGTATATTTTGTGCATGAAATATTTTAAAAATAATATAAAAATTTTGCCTAAGAGTCAAAAGCATATGAATGAATTGTGAATTTCTGAAACTGCCACGTCCACAGTTGGATCCCTTCCTTGACAAAGTCAGGAGGGGAGGTCCAAGACTTCAAAGAAGCATTTTCCAACCTGGTGGACGTGGCATGGAGGGCATGTTTACCCCCCCGAGTCAATTTTAGACATACCTAAAACGCAGAATAAGAATAGGCCCCCTGCGACAGCCTAACCAAGGCAGACAGCCAAGTTCCTGTTCAGACCGAGAAGCACAGTAACAGTAACTGCAAAAGCCAACGAATCCGAAATCGCTTGCCAGCTGAAATCGCTTGCCAGCTAGAATAGTATAAAAGCTTCAGCCTTACTTTCAATAAAGGTCTTCAGAGCATCACCTGCCTTGAGCTGCGTAGTTGCCTGATTTCCACGCCAACTCCTACCTTCACCTCGAGGGGACCCTTAGACCCGCTGCGGCCAGACCGCGGCATGAAACTTTGATTTGAAACTTTACTGACTTTAGAGTGGATTTTACTCTACTTAAGAGTTGGATCGCCCTGGCTGGTGTAGCTTAGTGGATTGAGTGCAGGCCTGAGAACCAGAGGATCGTGGTTTGATTCCCAGTCAGGGCACATGCCTGGGTTGCAGGCCAGGTCCCAGCAGGAGATGCACGAGAGGCAACCATACATTGATATTTCTCTCCCTCTCTCCTTCCCTTCCCCTCTAAAGATAAAAAAATAAAATCTTAAAAAAAAAAAAAAAGTTGGATCGACCTCCGGCCAAGATGGAGGTATAGGTAGACACACTGTGTCTCCTCACACACCCAAAATAAAGACAACAAAAATTTAGAAACAACAAAAAAAAACCAAGAGTACTGACAGAAAATTGAACTGTATGAAAGTCCTAAAACCATGGAGTTAAAATGCACATATTCACACAGACCGTTAGGAGGGGCAGAGTTAGGTGGCCTGGTGGAGAGGGGTCAAGGCAAAAAAAAAAGGCACAGACGACAGAACAGATCAAAACTCCAGAAAAAATACAACTAAGCCACAAACCACAAAGAGATAGCCAACCTATCAGATGCACAGATCAAAGCACTGGTGATCAGGATGCTCACAGAACTGGTTGAATTTGGTCACAAATTAGAGGAAAAAATGAAGGCTACACTAAGTGAAATAGAGGAAAATGTACAGGGAACCAATAGTGATGGGAAGGAAACTGGGACTCAAATCAATGGAGTGGACCAGAAGGAAGAAAGAAACAACCAAACAGAAAAGAATGAAGAAACAAGAATTGAGAGGAATGAGGAGAAGCTCAGGAACCTCTAGGACATCTTTAAACATTCCAACATCCGAATTATAGGGGTACTACAAGGAGAAGAGGAAGAGCAACAAATGGAATAGTTAGTTGAACAAATAATAAAGGAGAACTTCCTCAATCTGGCAAAGGAAATAGACTTCCAAGAAGCTCAGAGAGTCCCAAAGAAGTTGGACCCAAGAAGGAACACACCAAGGCACATCATCATTATATTAGCCAAGATTAAAATGAAGGAGAGAATCCTAGAAGCAGGAAGAGAAAAGGAGACAGTTAACTACAAAGGAGTTCCCATCACACTGTCAGCTGATTTCTCAAAAGAGACCTTATAGGCAAGAAGGGGCTGGAAAGAAGTATTTCAAGTCATGAAAAGCAAGGACCTATGTCCAACTATGCTCTATCCGGTAAAGCTTTCATTTAGAATGGAAGGGCAGATAAAGCACTTCTCAGACAAGGTCAAGTTAAAAAAGTTCATTATCACCAAACCCTTATTATATGAAATGTTAAAGAGCTTTATCTAAGATAAAGAAGAAAAAAACCATGTATAGTAAAATGACTCACAATTATTAACAAGCACACCTAAAACAAAAACAAAAAGAAAAACAATAAGCAAACAAGTAGAACAGGAAGAGAATCACAGTAATGGAGATCACATGGAGGGTTATCAGTGGGGGAGTGGGAAGAGGAGAGAGGGGGAAAAGGTACAGAGAATAGGGAACATAGATGGTAGGTAGAAAATAGATAGGGGGGAGGGTAAAATAGTATGGGAAATGTAGAAGCTAAAGAACTTATGACACATGGACATGAACTAAAGAGGGAGAACGTGGGTGAGAGCGGGTGTATAGGGTGGAGGGGGATAAAGGGGGGAAATGGGACAACCTTAATAGCATAATCAATACATTAAAAAAGAAACATTACTTTCATATACAAAGAAAACTTCATCTTACAGAAAATGTTAAACTGAGAAAAACCACTATTATAAAATGGCATATAATAAACCTCTTACATCTAAAAAAAAAAAAAGCTGGATCATGACTATTTCTATGGAGAATTCTCTTCTCTTTCTGTTTTGAACAGTGGTACCCACCTCTCTCAGCTGCGAGCTCTCTTTTCCACTTGCTGCCCAGCTCCTGGCCATACTCGTCCCTGCACCAGACCAGCAGCTCATGGCCCGGCCTAATGACATGGCAGGTTCGGTAGAAAATCTGCCTGTGGTACTGAAAGACCACCAGGTTCTGCTCTTCATCATCCCGGGCACAGCTCACAAACCTGGGATTGAGGCAGATGAAGGGAAAAAAAAGCACAGAGATGAGTTCCCACTACCTGTTACATCCATGTCCAGCCCCTCACTGATTCTGAAGGCCCTCAGGCTCTGGTGTTGCCCACTGCCCCTAATGTTCCCGGGGAACCTTCTGTTCAGTGTCTGAGCGTCTGTCAGCATGTCATGTGAACACCTGTCTCCAAGTCCTGCTTGTGGTGCTAATGCTGCTTAATTAATACCACTGTATAAAAAATCCAGTTCTAGACTTAACCTCCACCCTGATTGGCCATAATATCCAGCTATCTCTGGCTTCTCCAAACTCTAAGTCAAGATGTCTCACACCACAGAACCTGGTGCTTGATCTAGGGCTCTGCTTCTGAATTAGCTCACTAATTATCCAGTACGCAGCCTACGTCTGTTTTCTCTTGAGAGGCCCTTCTCCAACCCCCCTACCCTTTATTTAGGATTCACTTGCCTGCCCAAAGTTACTATAGAAAATTTAGTATCTTTTTGTCTTGTTGGAATAAAACAGAATAGTAGTTGATTCACATTCTGTTAACCCTGATACAAGAGAGCCCCTCTCAGGAAAGGGCCCATGACCGTTCCTCTGCAGGCCCCAGAGCCCAGCTCTAGTTAGAAGTGAGGCTGGGATGGTTTGCTCCCCTCACGGGTTTAGGACACCCTTGGTTTGTGCTATCTTGACACTGTGCACTTTTTGGAAATTACAGTTAAGTGTTTCCAAAAGCAATTGCTCTATGTCCATCTGTGAGAAGTCCTCCATAAGGACATGGGTTGTGTGATCTGTTTAAATAATGTATTCCTTCACCTAATCTGGAATATAGTAAGTGCTTAATCAATGTTCATTTGATAAATTGTAATCCAGTGTCTGTCTCTGGTGAATTTAGGCTCTTCAAGGTCCTTTCCAGAGCCCAAATTGTGTCTAGTAGAGAACTTTATATTTTGAGGACGTATGCTATACTTTTTTTCTAAATATCCCGTGAAGTGAAAAACACTGTATAAAGAAAAAGAGGGAAAAAATTAAGGGAGACCACTGAGCAAGGCATGATAAGAGGGAAAGACACATGGGCTTGTGGGGGATGAGAGTCCCCTCTGGCACCCAGAGACCTGTTGCCCTCACCTCATCCAGTCGGCCCAGGACCTGTCCTTTCCATCCACATACTCATAGCAGTTTCTCCCTTTGGCGATCTGTGTTTCAGAAAAGAAGTTAAAGACCTTTTATTTTTTTGGTGGGGAGGTTATAGTCAGAAGAATTATTTCACACTATTGTCATCAAAGCTCATTTGGCCTGCATGGGGATTCAACTGCCAGCTGTGACATGATATTTTTCTTAATCATCACATACACAGCCGAGTCTACCTGTCCAATCACAGAAGGAGCCTCACCAGGGAGGAGCCACTCTTTTGTGCACCACTTTGCTCCCGCTTACCTTCTGATCCTTAAACAGGAGCTCTGTGTCCATGGAAAGTCCAGTCAGTACACAGAGCAAATCACATCGTTCCCTCCATGTCTAGCACATAAGAGCTGAGGTCCCCCCAAGTCTCAGAAGGAATGTGGGAAGGCAAAGGACAGTGGAATAAGTAAGTAGTTCTCACCAGCCAGGAGTGTCTGCTCTTGGCTGCCTCTTCATGTTCTGTTATGTGTCCTTCATAAGGGCCAAAGTGCAGACCCACTTGCAAATCAGCTGCTTCATTCCACACTCCAAGCCCAGCCTCAGGGATGCAGGATGGCCCGATTCTCAACCCAGGGGGCAGGGTGAGGGCTGAGTGGTGGGGATGCCCCTTGTCCACTGCACTGTCCTTTACAAATGCAGGGAGTTCATGCACAGCGCAGCTGTCAATGAAGAAGTTCTGACAGTTCTCACAATCTGGAGGCGAGAGCAACAGGGGTTGGGGAACGTTTAGCACATGTTCCTGGACACAAAGAGCTTCAGAGGCAGTCCAGCACTGACATCAGTGAGACTCAATCCTGTATTCCAGGTCCCTAGAGGAACGGAATGATTTGAGGACCAAAGGACTAGATGGAATTATTGTATCATAACTTGCTTCTTAGTGAGGGTCACTTACAAAGGTAGTCATCATCCTGGGGCTCAGTGACCTCTTGGTACACACAGTCCTTTCTTTCTTCTAGGCTGTACATCTTCACGTCCATCTCCTTCCTCCTGAGTTCTGAGTTGGAGAAGAGCAGGTGAGCCAGGTTGGTGGGATCTATAGTGTTAGTTCCCATTTTGTCAGATAACACACAATCTGCTCCCATAATTTATTACCTGTCCTTTGCATACTCTGGTATGTTACCGTTAACTATTGGTTCCAAAAACTAAGACACCACACTAACTACAGATGAGTGATTCAATTCTAGTTTCTAGATCTTCCCATTACCAGGTTTAACTTGCCAACCTTTAATCATTGATAAAATATTTATTGAGTGCACATTATGTGTTAGGCATTGAGTAAAGGCCTGGGCACACAACACCAGTACAGTGTGGTTGCTATTATCGCAGATGGATTTTTTGGACAACTTGCATGTGTCACCTGTTTTAAACTCAATTTAATGTTTTCAAACAATAGATGAGTGATGTTTCCTTACCTTCACTTTACACATTAGCCTGCAGGGGCTCAGAGAATTTATAGGATTTGCCCAAAGGTCCAGTGGTAACTTCAGTCTCAGCTTAGCCCAACTTATATCCAGGCCTACCAAAGTCTGTCCCACAGACCTAGGTCATACTTATCAGCCCTTCTGTAGGACTTAGAGGAACTAAAGTTTTCAAATTATTTTCTTACCCGATTTTTGTCTAGTGTGCTTTCCAAAGGCACGTGTTTCTCCAGGAGGGGACACTGGTTTCTGGGCCTGCTCTGAGTCACTTGCAGTCATCAAATTTGCTGTACTTGACAATTCCTCCAAACTATATTCATTGCTTAATGGCACCCCGGATGTTGCCTTCAATATAAGAATCGTATTATTAAAAGATAACACGTATTTAATTTTTTAAGGCCTATCATATAATTTACATGCATGTCTTTAATACTTCAACCCCTGGAAATACCTAGGGAGTATGAATATTAGAGGGGATAGGGCCAATGTGGGTAATGAATCCAAGATTAGAACTTGTGCCTTTATGACACTTTTCTTTCAATTGTCTCTGTAATATTGAGAGTGAAGGATATTTGGAAGAAAATAAATAAATAGTTGGCAGAAACATATCTATCTAGACAAAAATAAAATGGTGACAAAGTTTGCAATACCGTAGAAAGGATATTTGTACTCAGATTAGCTGGTTCCCACCAATTCTGTTTGAATAAGGCTGTATCAGTAGCTAGTTGTCTTTAGTGTCATGATCTCTAACATACTAATTTTCAATGTTCTACTGAACGTGCAATTACAATGCTCACCGAAGTGTTGTGAATTGTGTAATACAGTATGAATGTGAGATTACAGTCCTGCTATCAATTTACCCCATTCTCCATATTTCAAATCTCACAGAAATCACCTTCAGCATTCATTGATCATCTTCTAGTTTAATTTGTAACTGTGAAACCATTCATGCAGCAAACATTTGGGGCCTCTGACCTCTAAGAAGACTCAGGTATGGACCAGCCTCTCAAAGAGCTCACAACCGAGAGGTAGGCAGGGTGAACAAATGATTCTAAACAGAATGAGAGTGGCCTCACTGGAACTCAGAGAAAGAATCTGTTACTTCACCCCATAAGAAATGGCATTTGAAATCAATTCCAGACAGATGGGCTTCTATTGAACAGTGTGAACCTATATGAAGTCCTTAAGTCATTTTATTATTTGTTGTTTCTCAGTCATCAAACCTGAAGCTCCTCAGGGCTGGGAGATGCTCTTTATTAGAGTGGGAGGCTGTGATCCTGGACACTTTACATTCTTCTTCATCTGGGACCATCCACTGTACAAACTGCTTGCACATTGTACACTTTCCTTAGTCAGAGGGTCTTAGTGCATCTCTCACTGCAGCATAGCAGAGAAGAACTTTGGTTGAAATCATCGGTCAGATGAATGATGTAATGACATATGGATAAGACAGTGTAAACTTTAGAAAACTATGAAAAATGATTTTTCTAATTTTAAAAAATATTTTATTTTTCTTGAGAGAGAGGAAGGGAGAGAGAAAAGAGAGGGAGGGAAACATTGATGTGAGAGAAACATTGATCACTTGCCTCTCGCAAGCACCCCAACTGGGAGCCTGGCCCACAACCCAGGCATGTGCCCTGACCAGGAATCAAACTGGTAATCTTTCCCTTTGCAGGATGACACCCAACTGAGTCATGCTGGCTAGGGTAAAACTATGTGTTTTAATGAGTTCGTAAGTGGTTTAGAGAAGCAACTATGGGTTAGACTGCACTACCACTGATACTGTGATCTTAGACATACAGTCAAACTTTTCTATATCTCTGAAAGCTCACTTCCCTCATCATAAATGGTGACAGTTATAGTATATACCTCATCGGTTTGTTGTGATGTTTCAGTGAGTTTATTCACATAGAATTCTTAAAGTCTGAAACATGAGAATGAAACAAATGGTGGTTACTATTGTTGCTGTAGTTCTTGAATATAAAGATGACGATGAGCCCTGGCTGGTGTGGCTTAGTGAACTGAGCACTAACCTGCAAACTGCAAGGTCGCCAGTTCCATTCCTGGTCAGGGCACACGCCTGGGCACAAGCCAGACCGGGCCCCCCAGTTGGGGGTGTGCGAGAGGCAAGCTATTCATGTTTGTCTCCCTCACTTTCTCCCTCCTTTCCCCTCTCTAAAAAATCAATAAATAAAATCTTTTAAATATTTTATTGGATTTTTAGAGGGGAAGGGAAGGAGAAAGAGTGGGAAAGAAACATCAATGTATGGTTGCCTCTCATGCATCCCCCACTGGGGACCTGGCCTGCAACCCAGGCACGTGCCCTGACTGGGAATCGAACCAGCGACCACTTGCTTCACAAGCCCATGCTCAATCCACTGAGCTACACCAGCCAGGCCCAATAAATAAAATCTTTTAAAAAAGATGATAATGTTGGACAATGTGTTGAAGAGACCAAGAAAGGAAGGCAGCAGTTCCTAGGATGCTTTCTGTAATTTTCTACTCTTACCTGCATTTCTATCCACAGAGAAAATTTTGTCGATGGGACACACTCACCTTCTGGTGTTTCCTCTGTTCCCTTCTGAAAGTTACCCAAGAAGGTGTCACTGAAAAATGATGAGAAATCAGTGTTTTGGTTGGTAAATGTTTCCAAAATCTGGAGATTCTTATTAAGGACACACAATTCTGAATGAAAGTAGTCCAAGAACAATCCCAGGATAATTGGAAAATGTTTTCTGAGGTATCATTAAGGCCTATGCTTCTATTGGGGCCATCCACTAATTTCATTAGAATGATAAAAAAAAAACTGACAAAGTGGCATCTACACTGCACCCTATGTTCATAAAGCATCTATTACATTTATTAAAAAATAAATTGGCCTCTCCTGACAAAGACGTAGTGAAAGTAACTGCACAGAAACTCTATGTCTTCAACATAACCCTTTCTCTGCTCTGTTGTCTTCATTCAAAAACTGGCCTTGTCCAGGCTAAGGGCACTACCAACCCCTCACCTCCCTTCTCTGGTATCCTCCTTCCTGTGCACATACTGGCCATCCACGCCCTTCCTTATCATTAGACTCTGCTTGGCATCCACAGTGCCAAGCTGATCACAGAAACAGAATTCCAGTCAAGTTAAAGATCACATCTTGACTTCAGCTGTGTTTCAACCCCAGACCCATGAAAGTGGACTGACCCCACCAATCAAACACTCAAGACATAGGACAGAACGGCACTATAGCTGAGATCAGGAAATGATACAGTGATCAACCACTCCCGTTCCTGGCCTTCCCCAGCTCCCGTAATCACCATGGTTAAAACTGCCCCCCATCTGTCCTGGTGCAGGCCATCATGGAGCCGGGTATGGGGACACTCCTCACCAGCCAGACCAGCCTCCTCTCTTGTGATGACAACTCCTCTGAATTCGTTATTTCTTATTCACTTGTATGTTCTTATACATTTACTGCTTATTAATATATCTATAAGTATATATGATTATGTTACAGGAATAGCCCCTCACTGTACGACACACTGTTCTGCATCCTGCGTGTTCGCAGGACAAGCAAACCCTGCTGCCTGGTTATGTCCTGAGATGCAGCCTGACCTAAACCAGGTCCGTGTCAGGAGGGCAGCTCAGGCTCCTCCTGCCCCTCACCTTGCTGCCTTGGAGTCCATTCTTCATCAGAGTCCTCAGGGTCCTCCTCCTGGAGCTCGGTGGCCTGCCTGGGGTGGTGACACAGGAAAGCTGGTCGAGGGGCCCTGAGACCTGGAAAGACACAAAACCTTTGTCCTGAAAGCAAAGGTTGGAGGAGGAACAAGCTCCAGGAGGCCAGTGGGACTGGCTCTGATCAAATAGGAGAGTAAAACGAGTTGCTGTGAGCGCTGCACCACCAGCGCCAGCCCTGCTCTGACATGAAGGAGCAAATTCCCCCGTTGGTGTCCATGCAGGAGGGAGATGCAGGTGGATGGAGTCCCCTGCACCCAGCAGCCTGCCAGGTCACCGGACTCCTCCTGCCCAGCGCCTGCGCACTTGCTACCTAGGCTGGTGAGCACGTCCAACTTCCTCTTCATGTTCTGGCATTTCTCCCGGTCCCCCACCTCTGCCCACTCCTCCCTGGAGACGTAGAGGGAAGCGGCTTGCAAAGCTTCTTCGGCCTGGAGAGGAGAGGGAAACCCCAGTAACTCAGTGATGCGAGTGAGGACGTGCGCGGAGGGTCTTCCCTGACCGGCCCTGCCCCGCGGAGTCCCGTCTCTCCCACCAGCGTTCTGCACCCGCACAGCCAGGGTCACCCCGAGGGCCGGGCGTCTGAGGAGCTCTGTGCCCGGACCCGTCCCCACGCTCCCCTCTGGCCCCTCAGCTCACCTGCGGCGTCCGCCCCGCTTCACCCTCGGGGCTGTGCTGCGGGCCCCCCGTCGGGGTTCATGGCGTCATAGCCCCGAGTCCCAGGCGCCTATGGGAGGAGAAGGTGCTGAGAGGACCGAATGTCCTTCTCAGCGTTGGCGGGGCGCCGCGAGAGGAGGACGCGGGGGCCCCTCGGGAGCAGGGGCTGGACGCGGGGCGCGCTGCCTGCAGACCCGCCCGCAGGGGGCGCCCTTGTTCCCGCCCTTCCCTCCACGCGCCACCGCTCAGGATCAACAGGCCCGGGGGGCCTGTGGCGGCGCAGGAAACGCGCTTTTCCCGGGGAAGGGCTCGGAGGTGCACCTGGGGGTCCGGAGAGGCCCGCAAGAGACGCAGGCGCGTCCCCGGCAGACCGCCGTCTCTCAGGCTGGCAGGCTCGGGGTCCCTGAGACCCGATCCTGCGTCTTCCCGTCTGAGGACACTGAGGCCGGGGGGAGGGTCAGACCCTGCGGCTGAGGAGATTTGGGGCGTCTCATGGAGGGGCTTCAGGGTCCCCACCACTGAGTCGGTTTCCAGGACGACAGCATTGGGGTCTCTGAGTTTGGGGAGATTCGGTCTTTCCGGGCGAGCTGCAGGTTGGGGGCCCCGAGCCGAGGGGAACTGGGGTTTTCGGGATGTTTGGGGGTCTAAGCGTTGGGGGGTCAGGAGATGGGGGTCCTCCGGGTTGGCGGACGCGGGCCCCTCGATGCTGACGGGTTTTGGGGACCCTCAGGGTGAGGGCATCTGGGGTCTCTCAGGCTGGACTTTGAAGGTCTCGGGCTAAGGGCTCCACGTGGCAGGGCTCCCCGCTTACCGGTCAGTCTCCGGGGGTCCCTGCTGCGCTGCCCACCTCGGACCAGCGCCCTCTCGGGGCTCCTGGGCTTCCGGCCCCCCCAAAGAGTGCGGGCGCCTGGGGCGATATTCATACCAGGATAGCCGGTGGAAGCAACCCGCCAATCAGTGCTGCGATCCCTGGGCCCTGCTCACCAATGAGCGGTCAGAAGCTGAAAGGGCGGGGCAGGAGGCGGGGCCCCGTGGGTTTGGGCGGAAAACCCGCCTCACCACGCGGGGATTGGCTGCTCTGGAGCGTCTGTCTCACAGCCTACAGGGAGGCGTGGCATTTTCCGTGGCTAGTTTTCCAGAGGCTGGTGAGGGACCTCCTCCGCCGGGGTTGGGAGCTCCGAGCCCAGGCCTGTCTTTAGGGTGAACGTGGTCCTCCTGCCGCCTGACAAAGTGTCTTTGTGCCACCAGACTGTGGTCGGGATCCCCGACTTTCCTCTAGGCCCGTCCTTGCCCTTCCTTGTCAAATCCACTTTTGCAAGATATGCATGACCAGTGAGTACACGGTGAAGACTGCATTGCATTCGGTGGAAACTTAAGTCAGTAAATTCTGACCACGCTATTCACAGACCCAAAATAAGTCCCAGAAGGCTCAAAGATTTAAACGCAATAAATGACATAATAAGTACACTGGAAAACACACTGGGAGAATTTCACATCTCAAAGAAGTGGCGTTATGAGGAATATGTATGTTTAAGTAACTCAGGTGCAAAAACATTTCAGAAATAGGAAGACAAGATATAACCAAATAAAACTAAGTTTTTAAAATGCTGAGAAAACCTACAAGTATTTCGCATAAAAATAAGATATCAAGTTTGAGGACAGGGTCCACAGAGCAGGGTAAGTGTAGCTGCTACTGGCTTTCACAGGATAAAGTGGGAAGAGTGTCTCTGGTCCCTACCTCGTTTTGAGCACATAAATATAACTTCATTTCCATGGACTGGAACTCCTCCAACTAACTGCAATTATTACTGTGAAACTGCATAAAGGGAAACCTCATTAAAGTGGAGTTGGGGGTCACTGGGGGTGCTCCACATAGCACCACCCAGGGTCAGTTACAGGAAAAATTGTCTGTCACAGGCCCCAACATGAAAATGGTACTGTGTGCTCCCAGCAGAAACTGACTCCCCAGCAACTCAGCCAGAGAGAAACCATTGTCACCCTGGACTGAGGATTTTCTGCACTGCACTTTTCTTTGAAATGACCCCTTCCAACTTCTTTTTTCCCTGTAAAATAACGTTCCTGTCTTTTACTTGTGGAGCTTGCCTATGACTTTTGCTACAGCTTGCTTGTCCTAAATTGCATTTTTAACTGTTTCTGAATAAACCCTTTATTTGTTGTTAAAATAACTGATTGCTATATTTTTAAGGTCAACATAGTTTGGTGGCCCATTTAAAGATCCAGAGGACTCCTGAAATGTCTGAGGCTGATGAGCAAGCAGGTACAGTGTCCTTGCCCTGAAGGACTCTGGGAAGGGTCCTTTGGTGCAGACTCCCTGGTGATCATTTTGAGAATAGCCATCCAGAAATAACATCCTTATACCCTATGACCCAGAAATTTCACTTTTCAAAAATTTCCCCTAGTAGCCCTGGCCTGGTGGCTCAGTTGGTTAGAGTGTCCTGCCTACATGCCAAGGTGGTCAGTTCATTCTCCAGTCAGGGCACATTCAAGAAGCATGTGAATGAATGCGTAAGTGGAGCAACTCTCTCTCTTTCAAATTAATAAATAAAATTAAAAGAAAACCATAAAAATTCCCCCCATTATGCTTCTCTGTGTATGAAATGAAGTATGTTTAAAATATTGTATCCAACAGTTATATAATTACAGATATAATTTTGAAAAGTTTTCAGTAGAAGAGAATTTGTTAAATTATAATTTGCTCACATTATAAAATATTATAGAACATTAAAAGTGGGTGAGAAAAAAAGCGGGCAGACCCAGTGAGGGCACAAGGCGGCTGGCTGATAGCGGTCACACATTCATATGCAGATAAACCAGGTGAAAAAATGGACAGTGAGACAGACCGAGCAAAGCAGAGCCCCAGTGCCAAGAAATAAAGCCTAAAAGCACCTATTAAAAAACTTTCGGGTGTTGAGGTGCCGGGAGATGCTCCCAGACTCACAGGAGAGTTCATTGGAGAGACCGACAGGGTCCTAGAATGCACATGAGCCCACACACTCAGGAACCAGCACCAGAAGGGCCCAATTTGCTTGTGGGAGGTGGCAGAGGGGACCAAACTCCGAGAGAGAGAATGGAACAAATGCCATTGCTCCCTCTCTGACCCTGCCCCCAGTCACAACCTAGTGACCGGGTTGACCTGCCCCAGTGAACACCTAAGCTTTTGCCCCTCCTATGTAATAGGCTCGAACAGACCAAAACATTATGGCTCAAGCAGAAGAACAACTCAAACTCCAGAGCTAATACTTCTAAGTGACCAAGAGACAGCCAACCTATCAGATGCACAGTTCAAAACACTGGTGATCAGGATGCTCACAAAACTGATTGATTTTAGTTGCAAATTAGATGAAAAAATGGCTACACTAAGTGAAATGAAGCAAAATGCACAGGGAATCAATAGGGATAGAAAGGAAACTGGGACTCAAATCAATGGAGTGGACCAGAAAAAAGAAAGAAACAACCAAACAGAAAAGCATGATGAAACAAGAATTCAAAAAAAAATGAGGAGAGGCCTAGGAACCTCCAGGACATCTTTAAACGTTCCAACATCCAAATTATAGGGGTACCAGAAAGGAAGGGAACAGGAACAGCAACAAGTGGAAAACTTACTTGAAGAAATAATGAAGGAGATCTTCCCCAATCCAGCAAAGGAAACAGACTTCCAGGAAGTCCAGGAAGCCTAGACAGTCCCAAAGAAGTTGGACCCAAGGAGGAACACACCAAGGCACATCATAATTACATTAGCTAAGATTAAAATGAAGAAGAGAATTCTAGAAGCAGCAAGAGATAAGGGGACAGTCACCTACAAAGGAGTTCTCATCAGACTGTCAGCCGATTTCTCAAAAGAGACCTTACAGGCAAGAAGGGGCTGGAAAAAAGTATTCCAGGTCATGAAATCCAAAGACCTACAACCAAGATTGCTCTATCCAGCAAAACTTTCATTTAGAATGGAAGGACAGATAAGGTGCTTCTCAGATAAGATCAAATTCAAGGAGTTCATCATCACCAAGCCCTTATTATATGAAATGTTAAAGGGACTTACTAAGAAAAAGATTAAAAATATCAACAGTGAAAGGACAGCAAACTCACAGTTACTAACAACCACACCGAAAACAAAAGCAGACTAAAGGACAGCTAGACCAAGAGCAGAACCACAGAAATAGAGATCACACGGAGGGTTAGCAACAGGAGAGTGGGAGAAGGAGAAGGGGGGAGAAGGTACAGAGAATAAGTAGCATAGATGGTAGGTAGAAAATAGACAGGGGGAGGGCAAGAATAGTATGGGAAATATAGAATCTAAAGAACTTAAGACACATGAACATGAGCTAAAGGGGGGGAATGGTGGGGGAGGGGGTGTGCAGGGTAGAGGGGGAATGAAGGGGGGGAAATGGGACAACTGTAATGGCATAATCAATAAAATATATTTTAAAAAATCAATAAATATATCCTCAAGTGAGGATTAAAAAAAGAAAAAGGAAGAAAAAAAAAACCCAGACAGAAGACATGTGCTGAAAGGACACACAGGGACTATTCACAGGGTTGGGGTCTGGGCAACGTGCAGGGGAAAACTTGGTTTTCCTTTATGTCGTTTGGAACATTGTGTCACTTGTTTTCTCCTTTACTTAACACAAACCTATCTGTATATTTTTGTCGAACACGAAGGCTCCGGACGCCTGAGCCAGGGAGCTGTGCACACTGGCGGCCTCCAGGCAGCAGGGGCGTTACACGCGCACTTTTCTCTCCAGACCTTTCTTTGGCTGTTCAGTGCCAGTAGGGAGAGTCAGCGTTTATGTCAGAAATATCCCTGGTGAGACAAACATCCCTGTCCGAGCAGACGCCTCCCGGAACTCAGGGGCTTCAGAGCCCAGGCAACAGGAACCGCTCTTCTCCCTGGTTGGACAGTTTTCCAGACACACAGGGGACAGAGCCAGTGTGACAGGCTCCCTACTCTGTCAGGTGGGAGCCCTTCCCACATCCACAGGACTCAGCTGTCAGGCAGGATGCTTGTCTTTCCCAGGTCGTGTCCCTCTTCACTGTGACAAGATCCCACTCCTGGTAGGGAGAAGTCCCTTCCAACACTCTCAGGACCCAGAGTTCAGATGGTAGGGCCCCCTAGTTTCCCAGTGAGGGGCCCATCCCACATTCACGAGACCCCGAGGTGATGAGACAGCACCCCAGACTATCCCATGTTGAACCCCCACACACTCTCTGGGACCCTGGCTGATGTCAGAAGACCAGGTGTCCTCTTGGGTGGGGCCTCTCCTCCTGTTCAACACTCAGTGCCGATGCGAAACCACAGCTTCCTCCCCCTGGGGGGGCTTCTTCCTGCAATTCCTGGACCCAGGACTGAAGTGACAAGACCCACAGCTCTCTCCAAGAAGCCCCTGTTGCCGCGCCCACAGGACACAGGTGATGGGACTGGACCCTTCACACTCACAGGCAGGGACGTTCCTTGCAGTCATGGACCCACGGCCTCTGTGCACCTTGCGATCACAGGGTTGGTGTGGCAGAGCCCTGTGCTCTTGGAGGGAGGGCTGTGTTCAGGCTCCCAGGACCCACAGCTGAAGTGACAGGACCCCCTGCTCTCTCAAGTCAGACCCCTCCCCACAGTCATTATACTCAAAGGTGGAGGGTCAGGACACTTACATTTCACAGACAGGGACCTTTCTCAACCCTCACAGGACACAGGTGTGCAGTAACAGGACACTCCTGTCTCTCGTGTGGTCCTCTCCACACTCAAGTGCCCCAGGCCTGAGGTCACAGGACTCTTGGACCCCCAGGTCTCAGGTGGGGCCCCTCCCCTTGCTTATAAGACGCAGAGGTGACCTGACATGAGCTCTTATGCTCTTTGGTGAGGACCCAGAGCTCATGTTATGTGGCTCCATCCTCTCTTAGGTGAAAATACTTTTCCCAGCAGTCAGAGGACCCAGGGCTGACTTGGCAGGACCCCAGGTGGTCTCTGGGAGTGGGGTCCTTTTTCACACTCTGCTGCACACCGCCATCTAGTGTGCATCTTTGGAATAGCATCCGAGTTGAGGCCAGCAGGAGCTGCTCTTTTTGTCGCCACCTTGTGGACATCTTGAGAATAGCACATTTTTTCATAGCATTTGCTCGTATCCTTTTGCAAAGTTACTTTGAAGCCCCATGGCACCTCACACCATCACAGCCTTAGTACATTTTATGTGTGCACGTTTCCATTCTCTCCCTGATGTTCTTCTGCATATGGGGTTCCTGACTCTGCCATGTGAGTGAGGTATGTATCACATGCCTATGCACGTCTCAAATTTGATGGTTCCATTTGCTAATCTGTGTCATACCTGTTGGATTATCAGACCAGCCCACAGATTCTTGAGGTTAGAGGAAGGATTGTTTCTCCATCACATAAGCAAACGGTCAGATATTTAATAGGAGGTGGATTTGGGCAGTACATGTTTGTAACCATTTACTTAAGATTTAATAACTTAACTGAAGTAACTATTCTCAAAACTGAATGATTACCTGAATGAAATATGGAGCAATGTACTAGTTAAGTTTGTTGACATAAAACTTCTATGTAAAGTTTCAGAGCTGGTAATGAAGAAGACCAACATTTTGCATTTGGCATGTTTTTTTTTTAAAAAAAAAACTGGCTCTTAGGAAAAGGAAGACTGGGGAATTACTGAGGATTGTTATGTCATTTATTGCTGAGAGATTAGTTGCCAAAACTGGGTTTAGGAAGAGAGCATCAGCACAGCTCTAGACAGTACTACTCCTAGCAAGAGCTTGTTGACTGTCTCACCTTACTCCCTGTGTCTTAAAGTTCTTGGAAGATAAAAACCCTCATCACAAGTGGTGAATGTGTGTGTGTCCCTTTTCCCACTGAAGATGCATGAACATAAGCAACATTTTCAGCTCCTTTGGCTTTGTCAGTTCAAGAAAGGTACAAGCACAGCTGCAAGGCAACAAAAGGTTTGTGGTGTGTATGGAGACGTTGTTGTGAGTGATGGAATGTGTCAGAAGTGGATTGAGAAGTTTCGTGCTGGAGATTTCTTAAGCTCAGTTGCACGAGTTGGTATACCAGGTGCAGTGGAGAGCCATGGAGGGGAGATGTTCATTGAGGACACACCACGTTATGGCACGGAGGAGACAGGCGACACACTCAGAGGGTCAAAATCGAGTATGAAGAATTATTTGCGTCAGCACGGTGACGTTAATCGTTTTGGCATTGAATTCCACAGCAGTTAAGTGTGGTGCTGGGGGACCCCTTTTGATTGCATTGCCACAAGTGGTTCTCCACTGAAACCTGAGGAAAACATTCTGCTTCCAAGACAAATTTTGAGAGGGGATGAACTGTTGATATGGTAGAGTAATGTGGAGTGGGAGAGTTGAGGGAAATAAAGGAACCACCGTCAGCAGCTCCTCCAAAGGCTGGTCTTCATCCGTATGTGGTGGATTCCCGAGGGTGTTCTGCAGCGGGAGCTCCTTGCAGAAACCCAGTAGGTTCCTCCCATCAGAGCAACTGAAAGCCACCTGTGGGAAAGTGTTCAGAATTTGTCAGCAGAAGATGCAGAAAGTGCAAGCCCATTTAGTTCAGTCTTTCCAAATTTGTCTTAATGGAGAGAAATTTCCATTCCCTGGAAGACTGCAGAAGGCACCTGGAAGAGTTTTCTGCTCTGAAAGAGGACAATGTTGTGGGATTGATGGAATGGTGAAGTTGCCTGAAAAGTGGCAAAGGGCAGTGGAACAAAGTGGTGGCTATGTTGTCCAGTCGTTGTTCAGTCACATTGCTGGGGGAAAATGAAAAATGTACCAGTCATGGCACCTGATGGTAAAAAGTGAACTAACCTTTCTGCCAAGCCAGTGGTTCGATGTATTCCAAGTGTCGGTCTCTGCTGCCATCTGGTGGCTATTTTGGGAAATGATGCCTCAGTACAGGTCAGCAGTAAAAGTGGTTGATTCCAGTGGAATATCAATGACATTTGATGGCAGGGGTTTTTACAAGTGCATTTGAAAACATCTAAATGTCGGGGCTGTCCATTTACCTTGTCACTGGTTTCCAGATTAATGGCCAGGAGAGCAATTAGCGTGTTTTGTGTGACATTCCTTGGATCTGCTTGTGTAGTGTGATAGAGTCGGGTTTCCACGATTTCCAGGTGTGCTTGAAAATTGTCATTTGCTTTGTTGCAGCTTTCTTAAACAATGCAGAGGTAAAATTTATTTGAAATTCTCCACCAAGAGTTAAAGGAAAGGAAAGTAAAACATAAGCACTCTTATTTTATGTATGTGCCCCTACAACATGTTTATAGGCTCATTTCCTCAGCTTTGCCTAGATTGAGTTTAGTATTTTAGGTTCATTGTACCTAAAATGAACCAAGGAAAAAGCTAAGGAATCTTTTTGTGAAGCACTAGTAACAATGTGTTTCCAACTGTCGGTCTCTGCTGCCTTCTTGTGCTCATTTTTTTAAGAATTACACCTCAGTTTAGATCAGGAGGAAAAGTGGTTGATTCCAGTGGAATATCAATGGTTTTATTTTTTTAATTGATTATGCCATTACATTTGTTCTATTTCCCCCCTCCGTTCCCCTCCACCATGCACACCCCTCCCCCACCATCCCCCCTTTAGTTTATGACCATGTGTCTCAAGTTCTTTAGATTCTATATTTCCCATACTATTCTTACCCTCCCCCCTGTCTATTTTCTATCTACTGTCTATGCTACTTATTTTTTGTACCTTCTCCCCCCTTCTCCTTCTCCCACTCCCCTGTTGCTAATCCTCCATGTGATCTTCATTTCTACAGTTCACTCCTGATCTAGCTGTCCTCTTAATTTGCTTTTGTTTTAGGTGTAGTTGTTGATAACTGTGAGTTTGCTGTCCTTTCACTGTTCATCTTTTTTATCTTCTTTTTCTTAGGTAAGTCCCTTTAATATTTCATACAATAAGGGCTTGGTGATGATGAACTCCTTGAATTTGGTCTTATCTGAGAAGCACTTTATCTGTCCTTCCATTCTAAATGAAAACTTTGCTGGATAGAGCAATCTTGGTTGTAGGTCTTTGGATTTCATGACTTGGAATACCTCTTTCCAGCCCCTTCTTGCTTGTAAGGTTTCTTTTGAGAAATTGGCTGACAGTCTGATGGGAACTCCTTTGTAGGTGACAGTCCCCTTATCTCTTGCTGCTTCTAGGATTCTCTCCTTCATTTTAATCTTGGCTGATGTAATGATGATGTGCCTTGGTGTGTTCCTTCTTGGGTCCAACTTCTTTGGGACTCTCTGAGCTTCCTGGATTTCCTGGAAGTCTATTTCCTTTGCCAGATTGGGGGAGTTCTCCTTTATTATTTGTTCAAATAAGGTTTCCACTGGTGGCTGTTCCTCTTCCCCTTCTTGTACCCCTATAATTCAAATGTTGGAATGTTTAAAGATGTCCTGGAGGTTCCTAAGCCTCTCTTCCTTTTTTTGAATTCTTGTTTCTTCATTCTTTTCTGTTTGTAATTTTTTCCTTCCTTCTGGTCTACTCCCTTGATTTGAGTCCCAGCTTCCTTTCCATTACTATTGGTTTTCTGTGCATTACCATTCATTTCAATTAGTTTAGCCTTCATATGTTCCTCTAATTTGTGACTAAAATCAACCAGTTCTGTGAGGATCCTGATCACCAGTGTTTTGAACTGTGCATCTGAAAGTTTGGCTATTTCTTCATCACTTAGATTCATGGGCTCTGGGGCTCTGAGTTGTTCTTTAGCCAGGTTTTGATCTGTTCGTGCCTGTTACGTACAAGGAGGTGTTCACCAGGGCAGGGCCACCCAGGTCACTGGTTTGTGATGCTGTATGTTGGGGCGGGGTCAGAGAGGGACAATGGCAGTCCCCTCTGCTGGTTCCCGCCACCGGGGCCTGCACGGTCTGTCTGACCGCTTTGCTCCTTCACCGGTTTATCTGCTTGCGAATGTGTGACTGTGATCAGCCCTCAGTGAGTCCACCGCTGTGTGCCCTCAGTGGGTCCGCCCGCTACTCCACACCTGGGATTCGCCCATGGCCGCCTGCGTGCCTGGGTTGTGCGCCCAGGTTGGTCTGGTGGATCTTTCCTGCCCAACCTGCTCTGCTGCTGGCTCTGCCTCTCTTATCAGTTTGGCTGAAGGGTTCGTGGTTGTCAGACTTCTGTGTAGTTCAATTTTCTGTGGTTTGGCTGTGTTTTTGTTGCTAAAACTTTGTTGTTTTTAAACTTGGTTGTGTGAGAAGGTGCAGTGCTTCCACCTACGCCTCCATCTTGGCGGAATTCTGCAAAGGTCCATATTTTCAAAGTAGAGAATGTTAGATGGTGACTTCTAGAATGTAAAAGAGTAAGATTGTAGATTCTAAGTAATTTTAAAAACAATTGCAGAGTGATTTATGGGCAGTGAAAAGGGACAGTGACCTTCAGTGCTATGGTTTGTCACAGTGTGGTGCAGTTTCTTAAGGCGTCAGATCTTCCTTGGCTTCTGAGTTTTTATGGGTGTCTTCTTAGCCAAGGACATTCCTCCCCACTCGTTGCAAGATGACTAATTTCATTAATTTTCTGTTGTTGTTCTTTAGCTCTCAGCCTCCAGGTTGCCTGTCCAGAGAGAGGTGTGATTTCAGATCTAGGGTGCAAAGTCACATGCTGTTTGTATTCTACTGGACTCTTCATCTTGCTTCATAGAGAGTAGGGTTTCTCATTGCTATGGATAATATTTTCTTCTTGGGAATTTTTCTCCACATTGTAGGTGCTTATTAGTAATCCTTCCCTCTGTTCAGTGCGTTCCAGTAACTCCCACCTTAACCCCACCCCAAGAACAATCTTAAAGGTCTCCATACAATGTGCCAAATGTCCCCTTGGGGGAAAAGTCAACCTGAGGTGGAAAACCACTGAGCTTGAAGCTGTCATCATGTTTGGAACCTGAGTGATCTGTACTGGGTAAGAAGTGTTTTTACTATCATTCCATGCAAATTGTTTTCTAACTCCAACTGTGATTTATTTTGGGTGGTTATTTAGAAGTGTATTTCATAATTTGTAAATATAAGTACTTCTAGGTATGTGTTGTTACTGATTTCTTTTTTTTTTTTAAAGATTTTATTTATTTATCTTTAGAGGGGAAGGGAAGGAGAGAGGGAGAGAAACATCAATGTATGGTTGCCTTTCGTGCATCCCCTGCTGGGAACTGGCCTGCAGGGAACCGGCCTGCAACCCTGGCATGTGCCCTGACTGGGAATCGAACCGCGATTGTCTGGTTCGCAGGCCCATGCTCAATCCACTGAGCTACACCAGCCAGGGCTGTTACTGATTTCTTGATTAATGTCAGTGAGAGCAAAAAATATATACATGTTTATATATACACATATATGTGTATATAAATATAAATATAAATATAATATATATATATAAATTTCAGTCCTTTAAAGTTTGCTGGAACTTGCTTTATATCACAATATGGCCAGTTTTAAAAAAAATTCCCAGGGAGCTTGGACAGCATCTGTACTTTGCAGTTTTGGGGTGCAGTGAAGTACTTACGCACACTGAATGCCATTTGCTTTTCATGTTATTTTAAAAATATTTTTACTATTTTTTTGTGGGCTCTATTGGTTCTGAAACAGAACGTGCATGACAGAGGTTGGTTAATTCTCCTATTATGATTTTTAATTTGCAGCTTTATTCTATATAATTTTGAGTTTATGTTATTAACTGAATAAAAATTTGGAACTAACTGGTACATTGAACTTACTGATAAGAAGTACTCGTCTTTATTTGTAGTAGTGGTTCATTTTTTCCCTTCAAGTCTACTGTATGTTATATAGTTTTCATTTGGTTCATGTTCATATAGATTATTTTCCCCATTCTTTCACTTTAGATCTCTTGGTATGTTTTAGATGGCTCTCAGTGTTTTATTTTAGTTATGAGTGGCTATTGAAATCAATTAAAGAATTGATTTTGGTGGAGGATGTAATGTAGGGGGCCCAACATTTTTCTCCTTCAGTTGTTCAACATCTTTTATTACATCTCAAATATGTTCCCACAGATCTAAGGATAGATCTTTGTCATAGAAAATGGCCACCCCCCGCCCCCCATTATCGCTGCCTCATTTGTGCTCTTGTCTGTGTGGGATTTCTGACTCTGTCCTCTGAGTGAGGTTGTCCTGGCTGTGTATGTCTGACACTTGGCCATTTTCACTTGCTAATCTGTGTTATACCTGTTGGATTATTAGAGCAGCCCAAAGATTCTTGAGGTTCCAGAAAAGGTTGTTTCCCTACCACATAAGCAAGCAGTCAGGTATTTAATATGGGGTGAATTTGGGGAGTACATGCATGTCACCATTTACTTAAGTGAGATTTAACAATTTAAGTACAGTAACTGATTCCAAAACTGAGCGATTATGTCAGTGAAATATGGAACAATGTACTAATGTAGCTGGTGGATATACAACTTCTATGTAAAGTATCAGGGGCGGTCATGAGAGGGTCAGCATTTTGCACTTGGCACATTGATGTTAAACTGGCTGTTCAGAAAGGGAAGACTGAGAAATTACTTAAGACTGTCATCTCAGTTCTTCCTAAGAGATTTAGTTGCCATAGTTTGGTTTAGGAAGTGAGCTTCAGCACAATCACCTCAGCTTCAGACAGTAAGACTCCTAGCAAGAGCTTGTTGACTGTCTTACTGTACTCCTTGTGTCTTAAAGTTGTGGGAGTTGCCCAACAGAAATTAGCCTGGCAGATATGCTGCTTTTTCCCTAAATTACCTGCATGTCTCCCACTTGACCTTTGAAATCTCAGACTCTGTTCTTCCATTTTCCAAAATACTCCATATACTCAATATTACCTCATTATGTTTGGTATTCACTTTAATATGAATTCCCCTTGCCCATGTAGTAGACTCTGAATTCCTCCCATTAATCAGATTTTGTGAATTTGATTGTTATACCAGCTGTTAGAACTAGAAGGTACTATTGCAGGAAAATGAAGCCACCAGACACTGAGGGTTTCTGGAGTACAAGGTTTTATTAATGTGCACGGGCCCATAGGAGTCAATCTCCAAATTCTGAGCCCCAAACAAAGGATTCTTGGGGTTTTTATAGTTTACAGGGTCTTCTTGTCTCCGTAGCAAAGCGGGATACAGAAGCGGAATTCGGAAGTCAGTTCTAGCTATGGGGCAGAAGCAGAGGACAAAGGCCAAACTCGAAGGTCAGTTTTTAACAGCAGGGGTGTTAATCTCAGTCCTAGCTAATGCACTGTTGTTTACTTATCCCAGACAGCCCCTTCACTCTCCCTAGGGCGCCTGGGGCCTGGGCAAATAAAGGTTAAACAAAGTTTCTTCAAAGTTTCCCATATCAGTACAACAAGAATAATTTTTTGTTCCCCCACAAGTTTTCTGAGCCGGCCGTGTGACATTCATGGCCGGGACACTAACTTCTGGAAAGTGCAGCCTCTGAGAGATCATGAACATCTCCCGGCAAGAATAAGCATTATTATTATTTTTGGTTCTGTCGGTGTTTTTGGTGTGTTCCTGCAGGGCTTGGTATCATTTAGTAGTGCCGGAAGCTGTTTTCTTCCCTTGTACATTTATATTGATATGAAAAGCTATTTCTGAGGCCACCTGCTTAGACTTAGAGAGTCAGGAACGTTCTTTATTGCCTCCTGGCTCTGTTTACATTGTGAGGACTCAGTTCTGCTGTTGTATCTGGCAAGTGGGGTCCATTGTCCAGCTTCAGCTCTGGGGTCTGGCTGTGGGGTCCTGCTTCCAGATCTGGGTTCTGTCTCCTGGGTCTGTGGTCTGGGGTTGAATCTGTGCCTGTGTGTCTGGGATCTGGAGTCTCTTCGGGTGCAGCTTCATGTCCTGGGTGGGTGTGTGGGTCCACTGCAGCTCTGGCTCTTAGCTCTGATGTGTGGAATCTGGCGTCCAGCATTTGCCATCAGTCCCTGGTGTCTGGGGTCTGGCATTCAGGGTCGATGGTCTGGCCTGGGTCGTGGGGACAGTTTTGGAATTGGGGCCTGGGTCTGGGGTTCAGCTTTTGGTTCTGGGTCTGCTCTGGGGCCCAGGTTCTGGAGTCTAGGGCCTGTGTCTGGTTCTGAGTCTGTCTGTGGCATCTGGTGTCTGTGAACTGATGGTCCTTGGCTCCAAGTCAAAGCCAGCAGGAGTTCCAGAGTTGGGGTGTGGGGGAGAAGGAAACTATTTAGTGCAAATAGCTCCGTTTTGGTACTAATGGGTGTGAGTGCAGCATGGCTGTTAGGAAGCTCAGTGTTGGTCCAGGTGATTCATGAAGCAGCACCTGTGTGGGTCAGCCCAGTGGTGCTGCTGCTTAGTTGTGAAGCGTCTTGGCTGTGAGGGCCCCTCCCCAAATGAGGCAGCCCCAGGGCAAGTTCCTCCTCAGGCTGTGCCGCCCAGCTGTGCTCTGCTCATTCAGGTCTGGTCTTGTCATTTCCTCTGTGCTGGGCTGCATTTGCACACAGAGAAGTGCACTTTGGAGAAGGGGCCCCTGTGAGGTCAGCCTGGGAGAGCAGAGAAAAGGCCTGTGGTGTTGTTTCCGCAGCGGTCTAGGTTATCACCGTTCTTAAATTATGTCACGTTTTCCTCTTGTACTGTTTCATTACCCAAAGTGAGGATGGTTTTTGTTGGTGGCAGCTTACTTGAATTATACAGAGAAATAAAAATGAGTTCAAAATCCTACCCAAACAGGTAATAGCTGCTATTGTTTTAAATATATTCCCTTCCAGACATCTCTCCTTGTCTATTTCTATTCTTCTAGTTTCCAAGATTTAATTTATTTTTCTGGGTTCGTAGTATGGATGCAAAACATGTGAATTTTCAACTGTTTTCCCCTAATGTGCAGATTAATGCCTACATTTTCCCATAGGTTTTTAAAGTATTTTAATAATATTCTATTCAAATTATTTTTAAACTCCAATTGTGATTTATTTGGAGGATTACTTAGAAGTGCATTTCATAACTTCCAAATGCAAGAATTTTCTGGTGACCTTTACGACTGATTTCTAGATTATCTACAATGAGAGCCAGCAACTTCATGTAATTTCAATCCTTTGAATATTTTTTGAAACTTCATTACGATAAGGTCAATATAAAAAATGTTCCAAGCGTGCATCTCTGCTTCCACCTTGCGGTCATTTTTGGGAATAACACCTTAGGGCAGGCCAGCAGGAAAAGCTGTGCATAGTCGGTTCTCTGTGTATGTTGAATCCAATTTGCTGCTCATGGTGTTTCTCATATCCTTACTGAATTTTTTGAGGTATTCTCTTGTTTCTGAAAGTGGAATGCTGTATTTCTCATGAGAAAGGTTTGTTAAATCTATTATGACTATACCTTTTTATTTGTCTCTGTTCTATACAATTTAAGTTTATGACATTGTTTATAAATTTGGATCTTCCTAGTAAATTAAACTCATTGAAATAAAGTGCTCATCATCTCTAGTCATGCTTGTTACTGTGAACTCCACTGCATGTTAAACGTATGTAATTTTCATGTGGTTTATGTTTGCGTAAGACAGGGTGGGACAAAAGTAGGTTTAGAGTTGTTAGTACGAGAAACAAAGTTTACTGTTGTGTTATTATTTAATAATTATGACATTATTGTTAATGTGAGCAACTGTAAAGCTGCTTTTGTACCATCCTGTGTGTCTTTTCCCATTTTTTAACTTTCAATGTTTTTTTTACCCCATGTTTTAGGTCATTCCTATTTTCTCCCAATTTGTGTCTTGTCCTTTTATTCTCTGAACGTTTCAGAGTACTATTTTATTTTATAAAGTGTATACTATTAATATATTTCTTCATTACACTGCATGTCCACAAGTATACCTGAGTTCTGGCTGGTTTTTTAAAAATGGGCCACTAAATATCAAACTTACAGATGGCGGCGGAATCTAAAGTCAGAGGCTGGAGTGGGCTGGAGGTGAGAGGTGGCCAGGCCGCAGATGTGGGTGGGGGTGGGAGGGAGGCATATTTATGCGTGAAGGAGTGAGGAGTGAGGGGGCAGTTCTGGTGGAGAGATGAACCAGTATGCGGGCTGGAGGTTAGGCGCTGCCGGCTCCAGGTCTCCGTGGTCACGAGGTGATGCTCACATTCTAACGTGATGCAAGCAATGCAGTCCAAGGGCAGGAGGTGAGTTGCATGGGGGCTCTGAGGTGATGGGGCTGTGGGGGGCAGATACAGCCACCCTGTGGGAAGCATCAAAGGGGGGACAGACTGTTTCTGGGGTACATGTCTCAGGTCCAATTTAGCTGACTACTTCCTGTGAGAGCACTGTTCTTTATATATGTAGATTATATTTCAATTATAGAGAACTTTGGTAAATAGATATACAGAGATAGCTACTTTTTAACCTCACAAGAAGATGACATTTTTCATTTGTTAAAGTTTGTGTTATTGCATAGCAGTTTCCAATTTTGTTCATATAGATGCTGTACATTGTTGTTAAGTTTATTTCCAGTTTTTTTACCTGTTTCGTTTCTACTGAGTCTTTTTAAAAATTACAAATTTAACTTAGCATTTCTACATATTTATTTCTGCATGTTATTTTCCCATTACTGCACTAAATTCTATTGTGATACTTTTCTGTTGATTCTAATGAGTTATGAAGGTAAACATGCTCTCATGCAATAATGATCATTACATGGTTGTAGCTGTAGGTGACCTAGAAATAGTTAAAGCTTGAATGAAAACAGGAAGTTGTGAGGTAATGTGAGGAGCTAGAAAAATAGTCTTTGTTAGTCATGAATATATTAATGACTAAATAAGATAGTAACATCCTTCTTAGCATTTTAAGTGAGTTTAGGGCCTGGAAGCATGGTGTTCCAGAAATCAGAAGTATTCTGTGACAGGAAATGTGCCCCAGGTAGGTCATCTGAGGAACACAGAAAGTAACCAATGTCCACATCCTCAAAGAGAAAAACTTCAGATGGTCAAATCTGGAATCTAGCAGAGTAAAATAAAATTCTTTGTTCTAAGTAACATCATGAATCAGTTATTAAAGTGATGTATCAGCAATGGAAAGAAGCAGGGATCCTCAGATGACTACTCTGCGTGATCACAGTGTGATATGGTCTGCTAAGTGGACAGATCTTCCTTTGCCGCCTGACCTATTGTCCAGGACACTTCTCCCCAATGTTGGCAAGACGGCTGGCATTTTTTGTTCTTTAAGTTTTAGCCTCCATGCTTCCTGTTCTTAGATCTGAAAGAAAGGCAGCCTTTCAGATGTAGGATGCAAAGGGACGTGCTGTTTGTATTCTAATGGAGTCTTCATGATACAGAGCAGGGGTTTTTATTCTCAGCACCGTGGATGTTTTGGGCCAGAGAATTCATTCTCCTGGGGGATTGTCCTCTGCATTGTAGGTGCTTATTAGCATCCAATACCTCTATTTGCTGCCAATCACCCTCACTTCCTTTCCCCTCAGGACAATCTAAAATGGCTCAGTACGTTGCCTGAAGTCCCCTTGGGGCAAAACTCACCTTTGGTTTAGAAACAGTTTGAAGCTTTTATCATTTTTGAAACCAGAAAGATGTTGGTCTGGCATGCAGTATTTTTATTATTTTTCTGTGTAAATTATTTTCCACTCTGACTGTGATTTACTTTGGGAAGGTATTTAGAAGTGTATTTAAAACATCTAAATATAGGGACTTTGTAGTTACTTTGTGACTGGTTTTCAGATTAATGGCAAAAAGAGCAATAAACATAGCTTGTGAGACATTTGTTGAAACCTGCTTTATAGCTAAATGTAGTCATTTTTTAAAAAGTCCCAAGTGTGGGTGAAAAGCATTTTTAACTTACTTTGTTGCTGCTTACTTCAACAATGAGAAAACAGTTATTCAAAATTTTACCTAAGAGTTGAAAAAAATAGCCATCATTTTATGTATATACACTTGCAGATAAGTCGACGTGAATGTTTCTATCTACTTTCTTTGGATTTCACTTACTATTTTAGGTTAGAAGTATGGGCACAAAAGTTGTAAATTTTCAGCTTCTATTTTTGAGACTGTGCATTTAAGGGCGAAGATGTTTTTCATAAGTTTTAGTATGTGGTATCTTTATCCCCATTCTGTTTATTTTGTAATTCAAATTGTTGTATTTTTGTGGTTATTTGGAAGTGTATTACATAACTACCAAATATAAGGCCTTTCCAGTCACCCAGTCGTAATGAATTCTAGCTTCAGTGCAATAATAGCACTTAGAGAAACGTACATACTTTCAATGCTGCGATGCTTGTTGACACTGGCTTTTTATTGTCTTCCCCAAAAGATAAAAACTTTTGGGAAGATGGAATTATGAAAGTGCCTGAAAGACTACAGAAAGCAGTGGGACAAACCAGTGAATACCTTGTTCAATAAAATTATTGGTGAAAACGAAACACGTCACTTTCATTGTGTCTTTACCTAAAAATCTAATGAACCTTTTGGCTAAGGAAATGGTAGCGTTCCAAGTGTGCATCTCTGCTGCCATCTCGTGGACCTTTTGGGAATAACATGTTAGTGGCAGGTGGGGGGTAGTGGTTGACTGTAGTAGAATATCAATGAATGTTGATTGCAATGTTATTAAGATGTGTATTTAGTAAGTTTTATATATCAGGACTAACTAGTTAACTTTTGTTTCTAATTTCTATGTTAACAGTAATGACAGAAAGAAACATACTGTATATAATTTCAGTCCTTTGAAATTTGTTAAAACTTGCCCTAGCACAGGATGGTCCCTTTGAAAAAATGTCCCAAGTGTGGCTTTCTGCTGCCACGTCATGTGTCACTAGAGATGACAAATGTTATTGTCCCACCTATGTGGCCGTGGCTCGCCTGCTGGTTGTGGCTTCACGGTCCCTTGCCTTGTACTCATGGGCTCTGCTGCACTCTGCTGGCTGCAGGCAGAGGAGGACAGTCCACACTGCACTGGACTGAGATGCTCAGACCTTTGACCCCCTGTGGGCGATGCAAGGCCCTCCTGGCAGCTGGTCACTCTCCCAGGCTGTGTCCACTGCTGTTGCCACAAGATTTAACAATTTTAGCAAAGCAATCCATTTTCGACTGAATAATTACGTTAATGAAATTTGGAAAAGTTTATTAGCTTAGCTTGCATCCTATAGTTCGTAGGATTGTCTGCCAAAAAGTAACATTCCATGAAGGTTGCACTTTTCATAAGTTTCCTGTCTCTATCACCCATCTTACCTCTCTAAGGCCCTGTTTCCCCAGACTCCCAAAGGTCCTGTATACCTGATAACACCGCATTGTCCGGTATTCATTTGTACTCATGCATGTATTCAATGTTGAATATCTTGTATTGATCTTATGATACAAGATTATATCTTATATTGTGCTATTTTAATTATTATCGCACAGGTGTTAGAGTCGACAAGGTTTGTGGAAAATAATCTCTTTTTGTGGAAAATAATTCCCCACAGGTTTGAAAAGCTGGCAGTGTGGAATGAATGGTGAGACAGTGCTAACTCCTGAACCTGTTGCAACTGAGAGACCATGGACATCTGCCTTCCAAGGTCAGCATCCTTTTTCTTGACTCTGTCTTTTGGCCTATTTCTGCTGGGTTTGGTAAATTTTGAAGTTTGCATTGGGAGAGACAAGGGTTTTATCTTATTGAATCACGGGGTTGTGTAAAATGGGAGGAACTGGTTCAGCTCCTACCTCTGGCCTCTGGCCACAGGGGCCTGGCAAAGGGCTCCAAATCCAAAATCTGGCCTTGGTGTCCTGGTTATAGATCTGCATCCTGTGTCCAGGGTCTGTGCTTCAGAGTCAAAGTGTATTCGGTTGTGGGTCTACAGTCTTGTACCTCTTAGGATGTGGCTTTGTGTCCTGGGTTTGCATGGAGGTCCATGTGCAGATGAAGCTTTTGGTTTTGGTGAATCTGGTGAATTTTGGTGAATTTGGTTTTGGCATCTGGTATTAAGGGTCCAATATCAGTCCCTGGCATCTGGTGTTTGGTCTTCGGACCTCATGGTCTGGCTTGGGTGACGGCACAAGGCTTTGGGTTTGGGGCTTTGGGCTTGCAGTCCTGGTTTTGGTTTGGGTCCACTCCAGGGTGCAGGTTTTGGAGTCAAAGGTCTGTGTCGAGGATCCTGAGTTTGGCTCTGGTGTTTGTCAAGAGATGACCATTTTGACAAATTCAATGCCAATATGAATTCACAAGTGTATGGAGTTGAGGTAGGTTTGTAAAAAAAAAATAGGAAAATTCCTTGGCAAGTGGAATGGAAAAAGTAAATTTGATAGCTAAATAAGGCCTAGCAATTTACAGCCAGGTAATAAATCTGAGGCCCTTATCTTCCCTGACAAAAGGACATTTGAGAGCAAATGGTTCACACATTCCAGATCACACAGGGGAAGACCCACCTCAGTCCCAGCCCTTTTCTGGTGACTTTTCTGAAGGAGAAAGTCACCAGAGCAGGACCCTGATCACTCTGTGTGCTTGTTTTGTTGCATCAGCACATCGATGACACTCCTGGTCCTGGGAAGCAGAGTATGCTGTGGCGATGACTCTTCTAAGACCTTCTCTAAAGTCCTCAACATTAGAAAACAGGTAAAACCCTAAAAAAAGGACCCAGTGTGAGCTGTTCATTGAGTTCACATGCACCTTCCCTTCTCTTCTTTGCTGCTTATCTTCACTGTTTCTCATTATCTCCAAAGGTCCCTGGGACTTGCAGGCAGGGAGCTGTGGGCAGCAGCAGCTCATCCCGGGCTCACCCCCTGATCCTGTCTCCAAGGACCTTTGCATCTAAATTTCTGTTTCTCAAGAAGCAGCTCCTCCTGTGCTCACTCTTGTTGCTGTGATTGTGCCTCTTCTCTCTGAAGCCCTTCCTTTGTTTCACTGTCCTTAGATTTAATATACAAACTCTCAAAATTCTCTAGATTTGTGTTGTGAAATTTTGCTGCAGGAGGTCAAGAACCTACACACGTGAGACCTTTCCAGGGCAAACCCCCCTTGGGTCCAGTCCCTTTTCAGTGACAGAATAACCACATTTTGTGTATTCGTTTACTTGTGGATGGACATTTGAATACTTTCTACCTTTCAATTCTTATTCACAGTGCTGTTATATATAATCATGTACAAGTTTGTTATAACATCTGTCCTCAATTTCTCAGATTGTATTTCAAAGTAGATTTGAACACAGTAGGATAATTTTTTGATGAAATGTCAAACCATTTTATACAAGGTCTGCAATATTTTACATTTTCAAAAGAAATGGTCAATTGTTCCAATATTAGTTTCTGATCATAAACATTTCTCAGTTTTGCTTTCTCATTATAGCCTTTGTAGTGTCTGTGAAGGGGTATTGTGCTGTGATGTAGCCATTGAACATCTTCTCTGGTATTTTTTTTTACCACTTCTATGAATATCTTCTCATTACAAGAGACTATTCAAGTTTTCTTTTTTATAATATAGATGTCTTCCTGGGTGTCATGGCTCACTGGTTGAGCACCTACCTGTAAACACCAAAGGGGTCTCTGGTTCAATTCCCAGTCAGGGCACATGCCTGGGTTGAGGGCCAGGTTCCCAGTAGGGGGCATGTGAGAGGCAATCACAGATTGATTGTTTCTCTCCCTCTCTTTTTTCCTCCCTCACCCTCTCTAAAAATAATAAATAAAATGTTTAAAATAATACAGGTTGTTGGGAACCTTACACCTGGCTTCTAGCTAAAAACATTGCGTTGATTACAGGAACCTGTGCGCTCCACAAGCCAATCGGCTACAGGCACATGAGGTGTCCACGAGTACCAGTTGCACCCAAGTAACCAATAAGCAGGCCCTTCTTTGTCTCAAGCTAGCCAATAGCAAGCAACCTAATCTCTCCCTCCTCCCCTATGTATATACCCAGTTCGGAAAAATAAAGTTTGCAGCTTGATCAGAATCTTTTGTCTTGCTGCCATTCTTCGCGCCTCTTGTCCCCCCAACCCATTTGTTCTAGGTAGGTGGTCGAGCTCCAGTTGACTGCTCCGCGGGCCGGAGGAACAGGTGTCTCTTCATTGATGACTCATAAAGTTCTTTGTTGTGGAAGAATGAGTCTGATCGAAAGTATAATGTGCAGCCATTTTCTTCAATTCCGTGGGTGGTCTTCTTACGCTATGGATAGCTTCTCCTGCTACCCAGAATTGTTTAATCAGGAGGACACCACATTTACTCATTTACTTTCATCAGTTTTGCTTTGGAAGGGTGTGCCTTGATATGGAAGCAGCAGCCTCATGCATCTCAGGTCTTATGTATGTCATCACTGCATTATCTAATTTGCTTGATTTAATATAACTTGTTTCACAGAAACCTGTTTTATGGCTTTAGATATGAGTTGATTACATTTCAAGGGTTTACAGGTTTAAGTAGGAGAAAAGACTATTCTGTGGAGTATGATGTCCAGAGTCAGGCATCTGGAGTCAGGGACAGGCTTGGGACACCCAGTCCGGTGTCTGGTGCATGGCATGGTGCATTGTTAGGATTAGGGCTTGGGGTTGCAGTGGATACCATGACTTGTCTTTAACTATTTGAAACCATCATGTGAGACTGTATCACGACAGGTGTACTATCAGTGTGTGATAGAAAAAATATCACTACAAGTGGTAAATGTATGTTTGGCCATTTTCACAGAGAAGCATGAACATAAGGAACATTTTCTGCCCCTTTGGCTTAGTCTTTCCAAGAAAGGTACAAGGGCAACTGTAAAGCAAGAAAAGATCTGTGGTTTGTGTGGAGAAGATGCTGTGCCTGACCGAATGTGTCAGAAGTTTATTGCAAAGTTTCATGCTGGAGACTTCTCCCACAGGTAGGCGGGCCAGGTGCAGTGGAGAGCCCTCCATGGGAGATGTTCACTGAGGACAGATCACATCATGGCAGGTGGGAGACAGGCAACATGTTGAAAGTGTCCTACTCAGGCTTCGAAAATCATTTGCACCAGCTTGGTTACATGAATTGCTTTGCCGTTTGGGCTCCACAGGAGTTCAGCAGGATGGTGGGGGACCTTCATGAGTGGATTCCCACAAGCGGTTCTCCACTGAAACATAAGGGAAATGCTCAATTTCCATCAAGATCGTGTGTGTGGAGGGAGGATGAATGTTTGCCATTTGAGAGTTATGTGGAATGAGAGAGATTGTGGGCAAACAAAGGAAATACCACTTGGTCATCCAAAGGGCTGTCTGCACCCAAAGGAGGTGATGGTGCCCTTGTGGTGAATTGGAGAGGGAGTCCTGCAGCAGGAGCTGGTTTCGGAAAGCCAGCCGGTTACTGGCAACGGGTACTGCTCCCCATCAGACCAACTGAAAGTGCCACCTGAGGGAAAGAGTCCGGAATTTGGGAGCAGAAGGTGCGGAAGGTTAGGATTAGGTGAGAGAGCACATATCTCTTTGGTGACCAGGGAAAACGGTTCCAGCCTGGCTGCACAGTCCTGATTCCTCCGCAGTACTCAGAAGACCTTGCTCCTTCCCATGGCCATCTATTTTGTCTCTCTGAATTCTTCTTTATGGGGAAAAATTTCTGTTCCCTGGAAGACTGCATAAGACACCTGGAAGAGCTCTCTGCTTCGAAAGAAAACAATGTTGTGGGACGATGGAATGGTGAAATTGTGTGAAGATGGCAGAGAGCAGTGCAAGAAAACGTTGGTGACATTGTTCAGTTCTGTTGTGGGAGGACAGTGAAAAGTGTGCCCGTCTTTGTAACTCAAGGTAAAAAGTGAAGGAATCTTTCAGCCAGGCCCTTAGTAGGATATGCATTGCATTGTCGGTCTCTGCTGCCATCTCCTGGTCATTTTAGGAAATGACACCTTATTGCAGGTCCAAGGGAAAAGTGGGCATAATGTATCAGCTAGGAATGTGGAACCAAATGTTATTTAGATGTACATTTCATCACTTTGAAAAAAAAGGACTTTTTAGTAACCCTTTGTTACTGATTAATAGGTTGACCTCAGTTAGTGTCAGCAATATGCTTTCCATAATTTCAATGTTTTGAAGTTTTTTGAAACTTGCTTTACAGTACATGACCACTGAAAAAGTGTTCCAAGTGTGCCTCTCTTCTGCCACCTGGTGTTCGCGTTGGGAAAACACCTTGGTGCAGATCAGAAGGAAACGTTGGGTATAGTGGGTCATCCCTAAATGTTGAATCCAATTTTGCTGCTCATGTTAAGTTTATTTTAAAAAAATTAAATTTGTTAGAGAAGGGGGAGGGGAGGGAGAAAGACAGAGAGAGAACACTGATGTGTGTAAGAGATACATCAATCAGTTGTCTCTCACACACCCCAAACTGAGAATCTGGCCTGCAACCCAGCCATGTGCCTTGATTTGGAATCCAACTGTGACCGTTTGGTTCACAAGCCTGTGTGCTCAGTCTACTGATCCACAACAGCCAAGGGTCATGTGAAGTTTTTTTTTATATCTCTTCAGGGTTGTTTTTTTTTGGGGGGGGGAGTCAAGAAGGCTGCAGGTTTGATCCCTGGTCAAGCCACATGCAAGCCTCAAGCAATGGCTGGTGTGGCTCAGTGGGCTGGGCATCTATCTGCCTGCAAACCAAAAGGTCACCAGTTCCATTCCCAGTCAGAGCACCTACCTGGGTTTGAGGCAGGAGATGGTCAGGAGGAAACTCTGGAGGTGCGGCAGGGCTAAGAGAAAGGACACCAATACAGGACAGAGACCCTGTTCTAAGACCAGTTGTTCCTGCTTTCTGGAAAAGCACTGAATCATGGCGAATCATAACTATACCTGCACAGAAGGTGCTACATGACCCCTGCTTCATTATAATAGCATTGTAATAAATCAACCTTGTGGGACCCCCTTCCCTGGTGGTTAGTCAAGGAAGATCATGGGAGACCACGTGTAGTAGCTTTAAAGTAATAGAACTACTTGTACATGGGCAATAAAACCCTGCTAAAACTAGCCAAGAAATATTACCCTGTAAGTATAGAATCCCTCCAGCTCCTGAGATCAGCCTGTTTGGAGTCAGCCCGCTCCTGTGTTCCGTACAGTGTACTATCAATAAATCTGCTCTCTGTCTGCTATAAACTCTCTTTGGTCTGTTCAATTCCTTGTTTGCTATCATCAAGAACCTGGTTATCTGTGCCCACCTGTGATGGGTTGTGGGCCAGGTCACCAGTTGGGAGCATACGAGAGGCAAAGGATAGATGTTCCAAATGAAAAATAAGTCAATAAATTTTAAAAAGTAAGTAAAACACAATTTCTATGTGGATCTGTATATATTAATGAACCTAGTATTCTTTTCCATCAATCTGTCTATTCATGATGCATTAATCCACTGTTGTACTTCCCACAGCTTTGTAATACAACTTTTACTTGTTCCTTATTTTAACAGGTAAACTGAAACTGAGCTTGTTTTACTTTAAAAAATTTTGCTGAGCCCTGGCCAATGTGGCTCAGTCTGCTGGAGCATTGTCCTGTAAGGTAGGAAAGATAGCAAACTAAGGAAAGGAGGAGGGAGACATGTCTGACCCCCTGACTCAGCCGTCCTGAGCCGGATTTGATAATAGTGCCAGGTGTGCCAGGTGTTCAGAATGTCACAAGAAACACATGGTAGTGCACGAGGAGGGAATTCTATGTATTGTTCCCACTTTCTGGGAAGGAAAGCCTTAGAATTAAACTGTGTGTTAATTCCAAGGTCTGGCTGGTAGGTGGGAGGGTGTCCACAGTGCCCAAAGAAGCCCACAAGACAACTTTGGTTACTTGCCTACTTATGGTCACTATCTGTTTTACAAGGGAGTACCTAATGTTTACAGAAAGCCCATAAATAATTTATAATTTTGGGTAACTGCCCTGGCTTCACCTGGCTCCTGTCACGTATTTGTTTTACAAGAGGAACAAATGGGGCCTGGGGTGAGATAAGGATTCAGGCTAACAGACCCCCACACATGCCTGCATTTGGGTAGTTACTTCCCTCATGGAAGCTGGTAGCACCTTTACCCACCAGTTAATATGTCACTTCTTCACCCAAATCCTGCCAGCTACCTAATTCCTCAGGACCAAGGACCTGAGGCTCTTGCCACCCTTGCCCTTGACTGTTGCCATCCTTACCTTGCCCTGCCCAGAATCTACACCTCTCACCCCCACCTTGGCAAGGCCTGTTCTCTTCCATGAGAACATATCACTAGTAAACCCTGGTTCCTCATGAATAGACTGGCTGACCTGTAATTCTTTACTGTGTCAGCAAGGAGAACTGAGTTTCTCCCATAACAATTCCATAAACCGAAAGGTTGTAGTTCAAGCTCTAGTCAGGGCACAGGCCTAGGTTGTGGGTTTGGTGCCCAGTGGGGAGACAACCCTTTGATGTTTCTCTTTCACATCGATGTTTCTCTCCTTCCCTTCCCTTCTCTCCGAAATCAATAAGCATGTCCTCAGGTGAGGAATAAAAATTTTTTTCCTGATATTTTAAGCTAGATCATATTATATTTGTAGGTAACCGTGGGAAATGGAGATATTTATCTCTCCAAGAACATGCTGTTACTTTCCTATTGTTCAAGTGTCTTTTTGAAAAAAAAAAAAAAAAAAAAGATTTTACTTACTTTACACAGGAGATGGGAAGGGGAAAGAGAGAGAAAAAAAACCCCAAACAAACATCTATTAGTTGCATCTCACAAGCCCCCAACTGAGGACTGAACCTTCAACTCAGGCACATGCCCGGATTGATAATCGAGGTGGTGAACTTTAGATCTGCGGCACGGAGATCATCCTTCCAGGTCATGGGGGTTGTTGTCCCCCTTTGGTGAAACCACTGCAGCAGGAATGGGGTGGGTCATGCGTAGGTCTCCCTCGTGCAGGAGAGGGTCTGATGGGGTCCTCACTAAATGTTTGACATCTCTGTATATTGAACTCAGCTCCGGTTCTTAGAAAAGTGTGGCCTCTGGGAGCTGTTGGCACCCTTCCTTATGCTCATGCAGATGTAGATGTTTACCCTGTTCTCACCTTGAGTCCTGTTGGACTCCCACCCATTGGGTCCATGGGAATTTTGTGTTCCTGGGCCATTGTGGAGATTACCTGGGGACGGGTGGCCAAGAATGACCAACATTGTGCATGTCTATTATCCCATGAGACTTCACAAACAAGTTCAAAGATACAATAAGTAATCATTTTGAGATGGTGTCAGCGGTGCATTAAACTCTGTGGGGCCCAGGCACAAGGAGGGTGCATTACAGAACTTGCTGTGTTGCAGGCTTCATGAATGCCATGTGCAGATTGGGTGCACCTGTCATAGGAGAAACTCAGTTCCTGCCAACACAGTAAGGGATCACAGGTCAAGTGTATTGCCATGCAAGCAGGGTTTATTAGTGACACATTCTCATGGGAGAGGACAGGTCTTGCTGAGGTGGGGGCGAAAGGTAAGAGCACCAGGCCCTTTGTCCTAAGGACTTATATAGTTAGTGGGTAAAAGTGGTGCCAGCTTCCAAGGGGATGGACTTCCAAGGGGACTACCCAAACGTAGGTATGTGTGGGGGTTGTTAGCCTGAACCCTTATCTTGCTTCTGACCCCACTTGGTCATGTTGTAAAATAGATCCATGACAGGAGACAGTTTAAGTTGAGGCAGTTACCCAAAGCTAACAATGGGCTCTTTCTGTAAGCATTAGAGACCCTCTCATAAAAGACAGTGGACAGAGGTAAGGAATTAACCAGATTTGTTTTAGGGGTCCTTTCCGTGAGTGCTGTAGACACCCTTCCATTTTCTAGGCCTTGGGATGAATACAGTTTGAAAGCCTTTCTTTCCCAGATAGTGGAAACAATACCTAGAATTTCAACGTGTTAGCATGGTGTTTCTTGTGATGCTGGAACATCTGACAATGGAATTGGACCAGGCACAGGACTAGAGTCATTGGGTGACACCCATCTTCCTCTTCCTCGTCCTCCCTGCCTTGGCTCACCATCTATCCTAACACCCCAGTGCAGGCAGGTGCTGTTCCCAGTGTCAGTTCTCAGCAAGGGGTGGGTGAGGGTCTTGTTTCACAGCTCACTCTCAGCACCACCTGCCTGTGTTGAGGAGGCTCTGAGGATGCCCAGGCTCAGTGAGAGGGTGGTGATCAGGGGGAGGCACACCCCCAACCTCAGGCTTCCTTCTCAGGGCAGCTCAGTCTATGTGGGGAAAGCAGTGGGGTCTGCTCAAATTTTGAATTTGGCTACAGACCCCTACCCTGTCCTAATCTTCCTTTGTCCACCACTAAAGACCAGGAAGACATGGGCACTGAAGGCTGTTCAGTAGGGCTTGTGACCTCAGTGATCCTCTTGCCAGATTTTGTCTGTGCTGACTCAACTTCGAATGTCAAACCAAAAGGCTGGAGTTCCCATTTCCACTGCGCAGACTAGGAAGCAGGCAGAGAGAAGTTGAGAATCTTGCCTTAGGTCACACAGCTGGAGAGAACAGAGCTGAGATTCACACCCAGTATGGACTGATGTGGAATCTGTATGCTGTGCACCAGGAAATGCTGACCCTGAAAAGGCAGCAAGGAGTGAGGAAGACCAAGTGCCCAGACTGAGCGGCTCACGTCTACCCACAGGCATCCATCTCTCCCTGCCATTCACCTCTGAGACTCCAGAGGTTATAGGAAAGCAGAAGAGCCAAGAGAAGACAAGGGAGGAGGGGTAGGGAGCTGATTAGGAGAAAAGGCGCTTTCCAGGACTCTGGGGAATTCCCTCCCTGGGTGAGTCTGTCTCAAATCCCTCTGTTCAGGGAGTAACAAAAGTAGACTGATTTCACATTTACACATTTGCAGTAGTTGAATTTCAGCGGCTGAGTTCTTTGTGGCTCTTTAGGAACCCTCTGCTTTCAGTGATTGGGAAAATGAGAGATGTGTATGGAGACAAAACATTTTAGAATAGGTCAAAAAACCATGAACGAGTTTGGTGCTGACATCCCCATATCACTATGGAACTGTTTGTCCATTTCATCTCCTGTACTGAAATTGGAGGGTTTGTTTAACCAGTTACTTGTATACTAATTACAATCTTGGGGAGAGTAAGGTGCTGTGGACTTCCTATGGCTATTGATATGTGACTTAATGCTAATGACTTACTCACTCCACCTGCAAACATAGGGCTTCTCCCCAGAGTGTGTACTCTGGTGTGTGATGAGATTTTTCTTATGTGTAAAGTCTCTCCCACACTCCCTGCAAACATAGGGCTTTTCCCCTGAGTGTGTCCTCTGGTGTGTGATGAGATTTGACTTGCTTGTAAAGCCTCTCCCACACTCCCTGCAAACATAGGGCTTTTCCCCTGAGTGTGTCCTCTGGTGTGTGATGAGATTTGACTTGCATGTAAAGCCTCGCCCGCACTCCCTGCAAACATAGGGCTTCTCCCCAGAGTGTGTCCTCTGATGTCTGATGAGACCTGTCTTGCATGTAAAGCCTCGCCCACACTCCCTACAAACATAGGGCTTCTCTCCAGAGTGTGTCCTCTGGTGTGTGATGAGACCTGACTTGCAGGTAAAGCCTCGCCCACACTCCCTACAAACATAGGGCTTCTTCCCAGAGTGTGTGCTCTGGTGTATGATGAGATTTGACTTGCGTGTAAAGCCTCTCCCACACTCCCTGCAAACATAGGGCTTTTCCCCTGAATGTGTCCTCTGGTGTGTGATGAGATGTGACTTGCATGTAAAGCCTCGCCCGCACTCCCTGCAAACATAGGGCTTCTCCCCAGAGTGTGTCCTCTGATGTCTGATGAGACCTGTCTTGCATGTAAAGCCTCTCCCACACTCCCTACAAACATAGGGCTTCTCCCCAGAGTGTGTCCTCTGGTGTGTGATGAGATTTGACTTCTGTGTAAAGCCTCGCCCACACTCCCTACAAACATAGGGCTTCTCTCCAGAGTGTGTCCTCTGGTGTGTGATGAGACCTGACTTGCAGGTAAAGCCTCGCCCACACTCCCTACAAACATAGGGCTTCTTCCCAGAGTGTGTGCTCTGGTGTGTGATGAGATTTGACTTGCGTGTAAAGCCTCTCCCACACTCCCTGCAAACATAGGGCTTTTCCCCTGAGTGTGTCCTCTGGTGTGTGATGAGATTTGTCTTGCATGTAAAGCCTCGCCCACACTCCCTACAAACATAGGGCTTCTCCCCAGAGTGTGTCCTCTGGTGTTTGATGAGATGTGACTTGCTTGTAAAGCCTCGCCTGCACTCCCTGCAAACATAGGGCTTCTCCCCAGAGTGTGTCCTCTGGTGTGTGATGAGATCTGACTTGCATGTAAAGCCTCGCTCACACTCCCTGCAAACATAGGGCTTCTCCCCAGAGTGTGTCCTCTGGTGTGTGATGAGATTTTTCTTGTGTGCAAAGCCTCGCCCACACTCCCTGCAAACATAGGGCTTTTCCCCTGAGTGTGTCCTCTGGTGTGTGATGAGATTTGACTTGCATGTAAAGCCTCTCCCACACTCCCTGCAAACATAGGGCTTTTCCCCTGAGTGTGTCCTCTGGTGTCTGATGAGATTTTTCTTGTGTGTAAAGCCTGTCCCACACTCGCTGCAAACATAGGGCTTCTCCCCAGAGTGTGTCCCCTGATGTGTGATGAGATGTGATCCATCATCAATGCTTTGCCAATACCCTCCATGCTCGATTGTTACCATTTTTGACATTCCTCCTTTCACAAAGAACTTGCCTGTTTCCTCTGGATTCTCTTTCTGGCCTCTCCGGGGCTCTTCTTCCATCACTCTCTCGTGCTCACTAGAGCTCATTTGTTCTTTGGAAGGTTGGAAAAGGGGTTTTGAGATTCTCCTCTGACTGATCCTTTTAAGCAAATGTTTGGAGTTTTCTTTGATCTCTTGACCTTCAGCTGTATCATTCCAGCTGTGTGTACTAGTATGTTGCTGCTGCTGATTCTGATCCCCTGGACAGGGTTCCTCTGCTTGGAGGTGTTTTCCTGCAGATGTTCCTGGGAGAATCTGAGAGGGATGACGGAGTTTCACGTGTTGGCTGAGTAAGTTCTGACTGGAGAAGGCCAGAGAGCAGGAGGGACATGGGTGCACCTCTGGCTTTGGTTCTGCTGAAAGAGGAAGGTTTGGTCAGGGCAGATGTTGAGGACAATGCCTGGGCTGTATGATTAGTCTCCTGGTAAGACCTGCCCCGTGAGTCCCTCTTACTGTGGTGACAACGCAACCTCTATATCCCAGTGTCCACTCCCCGTCTATTTTCCTGTTTACTTTTATGCAGTGCATCCTCTTCAGAAATCCAGAAAACCCACACCAAGGGTCTTTTCTAATATTGCCCAGACTAGGGACTTTTGGAGCATGAGAGGCCATTTCACTCCCTGTGTGGATGGAACTGCAGTGACCTTTCCCATGTACAGGTATCTTCTAAGTCACATTACAGAGGAAAACCACAGGCTCCAACTAGGAACTGCTTCTCTGTTTTCCAAAATAGTAAAATGAAATGTCCTTCCTCAAGCCTCAGACCAAATATTTATGCTTCATCTCATTTAGTTAGACTATTTCAAATACACAAAGAAGACCTGTTTCAAAATATTTCAACCACATTTCTTTCAGGTCTGACTTCTGTTTCTCTCTGAGCAATCTACCATGCTCTCTCACTTGGAGATGAAGTAATCTGAGGGGATTCCCCACTGGAGTTTATCTTCTAAAAATTAACAAAGCATAATCAGAATAGAGAACACACCACTGTACAGCTGACCACTGCACACTTTCACTCAGGAAAGTCCCCAGTGTCTCAACTCGGATCATCGGCACTGCACCTCCGGGCTGCTAAGCATCTGTCCGATCTGTTTTTACCCTCTGTGCTGAGACGAGACCTGAGTGAGCCTCATCCAATTCAATGCCACACCGTTTTTCTTCCCTGGACTAGCTGCTCCCTCTGCCTGGGATCCTCTGCCCGCAGGTATTTTTGTAAATGCTGTCTCCTGAGAGCCCTTCCCCGACCACCTGCCACACGGCACCTCCCCTCACACTGATCTTTGGGCCCTTGTCCTGCATTAGTTTTCTCCAAAGCACTAACCGCTGTGTGGTGTTATGCACACAGAAGCACGTGTGCCTGGGTTTCCCTCCTTCACCCGTCAGCTTCTCAAGAGCAGTGATTCTGATCCTCATATTAACCTGTATCTCCAGGTCCCAGGACACTGTGCACCACAGAGTAGGATCTCTCATGATAATTCACTGAAATGATGAATGAATGCGCCCTGCCTGAATGGTGTGGCTTGGTGGGTTGGGTGTTGTCTGAAAACTGAAAGGTTACAAGTTCGATAGCCACTCAGGGCACATGCCAGGGTTGGGGGCCAGTTGGGGGTGTGCCAGAGACGACCGGTTAATGTTTCCCTTGCACATTGATTTTTCTTTCTCCCTCCTTTCCACTCTGTGTAAAAATAAATAAAATCCTGTTTAAAATTTTTTATTTATGTATCTATTTTCAGAAAAGGGGGAAGGGAGGGAGGGAGAGGGAGAGAAACATCAATGTGTGGTTGCCTCTCACATGCCCCGTACTGGGGACCTGGCTCAAAGCCCAGGAATATGCCCCAACTGGGAATCAAACTGGTGACCCTTTAGTTCACAGGCTGGTGCTCCATCCTCCGAGCCACACCAGCCAGGACAAAATCTTTAAAAAATAATGAATGCCTACAAACAAAAATGTTTTATTTAGAAGTATGAAGGAAAATTAAGAAGAAACAACAACTATAAAAGTGTCAGAAAAACTGCCTGGGTGAGAGAACTGGTTAGTGCTTGTAAACTTTTCTTTTTTGCCTCTCAGTCTTTCAGCACTACACGCAGTTGTGTATTTTGTGTACAAAATATTTTAAAAATAAAAATTTTGCTTAAGAGTCAAAGGCATACGAATTTCTGAAGCATGTGATTTGAGACTTTACTGACTTTAGAGTAGATTTTACTGTACTTAAGAGTTGCATCATAAATGTTTCTATAGAGAATTCTCTCCTTTCTTTCTGTTTTGAAGAACAGTGGTACCCACCTCTTCTGGCCATGAGCTCTCTCTTCCATTTGCTGCCCCACTTGCTGCCCAGCTCCTGGCCATACTCGTCCCCGCACCAGACCAGCAGCTCACATCCCGGCCTGACGACCCGGCAGGTTCGGTAGAAAATCTGCCCGTGGTATTGAAAGGCCACCAGGTTCTGCTCTTCATCATCCCGGGCAAAGTTCACAAACCTGGGATTGAGGCAGATGACGGGAAAGAAAAGCACAGTGATGAATTCTCAGTACCTGTTACATCCATGTCCACCTCCTCATTGATTCTTAAGGCCCTCAGGCTCTGGTGTTGCCCACGGCCCCTAATGCTTCCAGGGAATCTTTGTTCAGTGCCTGAGCGTCTGCCAGCATGTCATGTGAATTCTTACGTCCAAGTCCTGCTTGCAGTGTTCATCCTGCCTAATACTACTTTCTAACACCCAGTTCTAGACTTAACCTCCACCATGATTGGCCATAATATCCAGTGATACTGGATTCTCCAAACTCTAAACCACAGAACCTGGTGCTTGATCTAGGGCTCTGCTTCTGAATTAGCTCACTAATTATGCAGTACTCAACCCACGTCTGTTTTCTCTTGAGAGGCTTTTCTCCAACCCTTCTACACTTTATTTAGGGTACCATTCACTTGCCTGCCCAAAAGTACCATAGAAAATTGGAGGTTTTTTTGTCTTAGTAAAACAAAACAAAACGATAGTGGTTGATTCACATTCTGTTATCCCTGATAAAAGAGAGCCCCTCTCAGGAAAGGGCCCATGACCATTCCTCTGCAGGCCCCAGAGCCCAGCTCTAGTTAGAAGTAACATCAGGATGGTTTGCTGCCCTCATGGGTTTACGCAACCCTTGGTTTGTGCTATCTTAACTCTGTGCACTTCTTGGAAATTATAGTTAAATGTTTCTAAAAGCAACTGTTTTACGTCTGTCTGCAAGAAGTCCTTCATAAGGACATGGGTTGTGTGATCTGAAGGAATGTATTCCTTCACCATAAGCAGAATATAGTAAGTGCTTAATTAATGTTCATTTGATAAAGTAATCGAGTGTCCCTGTAAATTTAGGCTCTTCAAGGCCCTTTCCAGTGTCCACATTGTGTCTAGCAGAGAATTTTATATTTTGAGGACATGTGCTATACTTTTCTCCTAAAAGTCACCTAAATGAAAGAACACTGTATGGAGAAAAAGAGGGAAAAAAGGATTAAGGGAGACCACTGAGGGAGGCATGATGAGAGGGACAGATATATGGGCTTGTGGGGGATGAGAGTCCCCTCTGGCACCCAGAGACCTGGTGGCCTCACCTCATCCAGTTGGCCCAGGACCTGTCCTTTCCATCCACATACTCATAGCAGTTTCTCCCTTTGGCGATCTGTGTTTCGGAAAAGAAGATAAAGATCTGTTATTCTTTTTTGTGGGGAGGTAACAGTCAGGAGAGTTATGCTACTCTATTGTCATCAGAGCTCTTTCCACCTGAATGGGGATTCAACTGCCAGCTGTGATCACATGATATTTTTCTTACTCATCACCTACACACCTGAGTATACCTGTCCAATCACAGCAGGACCCTCACAAGGGAGGAGCCACTCCTTTGTGTCTGTATCACTTTGCTCCCATTTACCTTCTGATCCTTCAACAGGAGCTCTGTGTTCATGTGAAGTCCAGTCAGTACACAGAACTAACCACATCGTCCCCTCCATGTCTAGCATGTAGGAAGTGAGGTCTCTCCAAGCCTCAGAAGGAATGTGGGAAGCCAGAGGACAGTAGAAGAGGTAAATAGTTCTCACCAGCCAGGAGTATCTGCTCTTGGCTGCCTCTTCATCTTCTGTGATGTGTCCTTCATAAGGGCCAAAGTGCAGACCCACTGGCAAATCAGCTGCCTCATTCCACACTCCAAGCCCAGCCTCAGGGATGCCCGATGGCCCGATTCTCAACCCAGGGGGCAGGGTGAGGGCTGAGCGGTGGGGATGCCCCTTGTCCACTGCACTGTCATTTACAAATGTAGGGGACCCATGCACAGCACAGCTGTCGATGAAGAAGTTCTGACACTTCTCACAATCTGAAGGCGAGAATGACAGGGGTTAGGGAAGTATAGCGCATGTTCCTGGACACAAAGAGCTTCAGAGGGAATCCAGCACTGACATCATTGAGACTCAGTCCTGTACTCCAGGTCACTAAGGAAGGGGAATGACTTGGGGACCAAAGGACCAGGTGGAATTATTGTATCATACATAACATGCTTCTTCGTGAGGGTCACTTACAAAGGTAGTCATCATCCTGGGGTTCGTTGACCTCTTGGTGCACAGGGACCTTTCTTTCTTGTTGGCTATACATCTTCACGTCAATGTCCTTTCTCCTGAGTTCTGAGTTGAAGGCCAGGTGGGTGAGGTTGGTAGGATCTGGGGTGTTAGTTCTCATTTTATCAAATAACACAATCTACTCCCATCAAATTATCACCTGTCCTTTTGCACACCCTGGTGTTTTACTCTGTTAGCTATTGGATCAAAAGATGAAGACTCCACACTAACTACAGATGACTGATTCAATTTTAGTTTCTAGATCTTCCCATTACCAGGTTTAATTTGCCAACCTATAATCATTCATAAAATATTTATGAAGTGCACAGTATGTCTTAGGCATTGAGTAAAGGCCTGGGTACACAACACCAGCACCGTGTGGTTGCTATTATCACACATGGATTTGTTGCACAAGTTGCATGTGTCAACTGTTTTAATGTTTTCAAACAATATATATGAGTGATGTTTCCTTATCTTCATTTTACACATTAGCATTCAGGAGCTCAGAGAATTTATAGGATTTGCCCAAAGCTCCATTGCTAACTTCAGTCTCAGCTTAGCCCACCTTAAATCCGGGCCCATCCACAGTCCACCTCACATACCTAGGTCATACTTATCAGCCCTTCTATATGACTTAGAGGAACTAAATTTTCCAAATTATTTTCTCTTACCCGATTTTTGTCTTGTGTGCTTTCCAAAGGCACATGCTTCTCCAGGAGGGGACACCAGTTTCTGGGCCTGCTCTGAGTCACTTGCAGTCCTCAAATTTGCTGTTCCTGACAAATCCTTCAAACTACATTCATTGCTCAATGGTATCTTGGATGTTTCCTTCAATATAAGAGTCACATATTAAAAGATAACATGTATTTAACTTGTTAAGGTTTATGGTATATTTTATATGCATGTCTTTAATACTTCAACCTTTGGAAATACCTAGGGAGTATGAATATTAGAGGGGATAGGGCCAATGTGGATAATGAATCCAAGATTAGAACTCATGTCTTATGGCTCTTTTCTTTTGTATAATATTGAGAATGAAGGATATTGGGAAGAGAATAAAGAAACAGTTGGCAGAAACATATCTAGACAATAGGTAAAATGGTGATAAAATTTGCAGTACCTTAGAAAGAATATTTGTACTTAGGGTAGCTGGTTCCCACCAATTGTTTGAATAAGTTTGTATCAGTAGCTAGTTGTCTTCAGTTTCATGAACTCTGACATGCTAATTTTCAATGTTACAGTGAATGTGCAATTAAATAATGCTCATGAAAGTGTTCTGGGAATTGTGTAATACAGTATGAATGTGAGATTATAGTCCTATCAATTTACCTCTCGGCTCTCTCCATATTTCACATCTCACAGAAATTACCTTCAGCATTCATTGATCATCTTCTAGTTTAATCTGTAATTGTGAAATCATTCATGAAGCAAACATTTGGAGGCCCTCAGGGGCCCTGATTTGGGCCTGTGACTTCTGAGAAGTCTCAGGTATGGACCAGACTCTCAAAGAGCTCACAGAACACAGAGAGAGGTGGGTTGAACAAATGACTCTAAATAGGATGAGAGCAGCCTCACTGGAACTCAGAAGGAGTCCCAATGGAACAAAGAAGCTGCCACTTCACCCTATAGGAAAGGCCATTTGAGATCAGTTCCGGACGGATGAGTTTCTATAGAAGAGTGTGCAACCTATATGAAGTCCTTAAGTCATTTTATTATTTGTTGTTTCTCAGTTATCAAACCTCAAGCCCCTCAGGGGTGGGAGATGCTTTTTTTGATTAGAGTGGGAGGCTGTGATCCTGGATACTTTACATTCCTCTTCATCTGGGTCCATCCACTGCACAAGTTGCCTACACATGGTACACTTTCCTTATTCAGAGGGTCTTAGTGCATCTCTCACTTCAGCATAGCAGAGAACTTTGGTTGAAACCATCATTCAGATGAATGATATAATGACATATGGATAAGATAATGTAAAATTTAGAAACTGTAAAAGTTTATTTTTCTAACTTTTAAGAAAGATTTTGTTCATTCTCTTGAGAGAGGGGAAGGGAGGGAGAAAGAGAGAGAAACATTGATCACTTACTGCCTTTCACACACACCCCAACCTGGAAACTGACCCACAACCCAGGCATGTGCCCTGACCAGGAATCAAACTGGCGATCTTCCCCTTTGCAGCATGACAAGCAACTGGTCACGGTGGCCAGGGCAAAACTCTGGAAGTTTTAATGAGTTCGTAAGTGTTTTAGAGAAGCAACTATGGGTCAGACTGCACTACCACTGATACTGTGATCTTAGACATATAGTCAAACATTTTTACTTCTCTGAAAGATCACTTTCCTCACTGTAAATGGAGACAGTTATATAGTACATACCTCATCGGGTTGTTGTTGTTATGTTTGAGTGAGTTCACATAGAATTCTTAGTCTGAAACATTGTGAGAATGAAACAAATGGTAGTTACTATTATCGCTGTAGTTGTTAACTATTAAGATGATGAGGAGCCCTGGCTGGTGTGACTCAGTGGATTGAGCGCTGGCCTGCAGACCGAAAGGTCACCAGTTCCATTCCCAGTCAGGGCACATGCATGGGTTGCAGTTCAGGTTCCCTGCTTGGGGGTGGGTGAGTGGCAACCCATACAGGTGTGTCTCCCACATGCTTTTCTCCCTCACTTTCTCCCTCCTTTCCCCTCTGTCTAAAACATCAATAAATAAAATCACTAAAAAAGATGGTAATATTGGGGACTTCCGCCAAGATGGAGGCGTAGATGGAAGCACTGTGCCTCCTCACACAACCAAGTTTAAAAACAACAAGGTTTTAGCAAAAATACCCAGCCAAAATCACAGAACATTGAACTATACGGAAGTCTGACAACAACGAACCCTTCAGCCAAAACGGTAAGAGCCAGCAGTAGAGCGGGGTCAGGCAGAAAAGATCCACCAGACCAACCCGGGCGTGCGACCCAGGTGCGCCAGCAGCCGTAGGCAGATCCCAGGTGTGGAGAAGCGGGCAGACCCACTGAGGGCGCAAGGCCTTAGACCCACTGAGGGCTGACCATGGTCCTACATTCGCGAGCAGATAAACTGGTGAAGGAGCGAGCGGTGAGACAGACCCTGCAGGCCCCAGTGGTAGGAAGCGGTAGAGGGGACCACCATTGTCCCTCTCTGACCCCGCCCCCACATACGGGGTCACAAACCAGTGACCTGGGTGGCCCTGCCCTGGTGAACACCTAAGGCTCCGCTCCTCATACATAACAGGCACGAACAAATCAAAACATGGCTCAAGAAGAACTTAGAGCCCCAGAGCTGATAAATCTAAGTGATGAAGAAATAGCCAAACTATCAGATGCAAAGTTCAAAACACTGGTGATCAGGATGCTCACAGAACTGGTTGATTTTAGTCACAAATTAGAGGAACATATGAAAGCTAAACTAATTGAAATGAATGGAAATTCACAGGAAAACAATAGTATTAAAAAGGAAACTGGGACTCAAGTCAAAAAGTGGACCAGAAAGAGGAAAAAAATGACCAAACAAAAAAGAATGTAGAAACACAAATTCAAAAAAATGAGGAGAGGCTTAGGAACCTCCAGGACATCTTTAAACGCTCCAACATCCGAATTATAGGGGTACCAGAAGGGGAAGAGGAAGAGCAACAAGTGGAAAACTTATTTGAACAAATAATAAAAAAGAATTACCCCAATATGGCAAAAGAAATAGATTTCCAGGAAATCCAGGAAGCTCAGAGAGTCCCAAAGAAGTTGGACCCAAGAAGGAACACACCAAGGCACATCATCATTACATCAGCCAAGATTAAAATGAAAGAGAGAATTGTAGAAGCAGCAAGAGCTAAGGGGACAGTCACCTACAAAGGAGTTCCCATCAGACTGTCAGCGGATTTCTCAAAAGAGACCTTACAGGCAAGAAGGGGCTGGAAAAAAGTATTCCAAGTCATGAAATCCAAAGACCTACATCCAAGATTGCTCTATCCAACAAAGCTTTCATTTAGAACGGAAGGACAGATAAAGTGCTTCTCAGATAAGATCAAACTCAAGGAGTTCATCATCACCAAGCCCTTATTATATGAAATGTTAAAGGGACTTATCCAAGAAAAAGAAGACAAAAAAGACGAACAGTGAAAGGAGAGCAAACTCAGTTATTAGGAACCACACCTAAAAACAAAAGCAGACTAAGAGGATAGCTAGATCAGGAGCAGAACCATAGAAATGAAGATCACATGGAGGGTTAGCAACAGGGGAGTGGGAGAAGGAGAAGGGGGAAGAAGGTACAGAAAATAAGTAGCATAAACGGTAGGTAGAAAATAGATAGGGGGGAAGGCAAGAATAGTAGGGGAGATATAGAATCTAAAGAAGTTGAGACATGTGGTCATAAACGAAAGGGGGGGGAATGGTGGGGGAGGGGGTGTGCAGGGTGGAGGGAAATGAAGGGGGGGAATAGAACAACTGTAATGGCATTATCAATAAGATATATTTTTTAAAAAAGATGGTAATATTGGAGAATGTGTTGAAGAGACCAGAAAAGGAAGGCAGCAGTTCCTAGGATACTTTCTGCATTTCCCTACTCTTACCTGCATTTCTATCCATGAGGAAAATTTTCTTGTCAACAGGATTTGGGAAATACTCACCTTCTGAAGTTTTCTCTGTGCAGTTTTGAAGGCCACCCAAGAAGGTTTCACTGAAAGATGATGAGAAATCAGTGTTTTCGTTTGTAAATGTTTCCAAAATGTGGAGATTCTTATTAGAGACACAGAATTCTGAATGAGAGTAGTCCAAGAACAATCCTAGGATGATTGGAAAACATTTTCTGAGGTATCATTAAAGTCTATGCTTCTATTAGGGCCCTCCACTAATTTCATTAGAATGATAAAATAAAACTGACAAATGTCATCTACACTGCACCCTATGTTCATAAAGCATCTACTATAATTTATTAAAAGATACATTGGCCTCTCCTGACAAAAATTTAATAAAAGTAACTGCACAGAAACTCCATGTCTTCAACATAACCCTTTCTCTGCTCTGTTGTCTTCATTCAAACTGGCCTTGACCAGGCTAACGGCCCTACCAACCCCTCGCCTACTTTCTCTGGTATCCTCCCCCCTGTGCACACACTGGCCATCCACGCCCTTCCTTATCATTAGACTCTGGTCGGCATCCACAGTTTGATGACCACAGAAACAGAATTCCAGTCAAGTTGAAGATCACATCTTGACTTCATCTGTGTTTCAACCTGAGACCCATGAAAGTGGACTGACCCCACCAATCAAACAAACACTCATGATACAGGATGGAACGGCATCATGGCCGACATTAGGAAATGATACAGTGATAAAACTACTCACTACCCTGGCCCCTCCCCGCAGCCCCCGTCATCACCATGTTAATACTGTTCCCATCTGTCTCCATGCAGCCATCGGGCAGCCAGGCGTCCGAACAGTCCTCGCCTGCCAGACCTGCCTCCCTCTCTTGAGATGACTATTCTGAATTAGTTATTTCTTACTCACTTGTATGCTCTTATACATTTACTAGTTATTAATGTGTCTATAAATATATTATGATGATTTTGCACAGTTGAAAGTTTATAGGAGTATCCCCTCACTGTACCACACACTGTTCTGCATCCTGTGTGTTCACTGGACAAGCAAACCCTGCTCAGTGGTTAACTCCTGAGATGCAGCCTGACCTAAACCAGGTTCCTGTCAGGAGGGCGGCTCTGGCTCCTCCTGCCCCTCACCTCGTCGCCTTGGAGCCCATTCTTCATCCGAGTCCTCAGGGTCCTCCTCCTCCAGCTCGGTGGCCCGCCCGCGGTGGTGACACAGGAAAGCTGGTCGAGGGGCTCTGAGACCTGGAAAGAGACAAAACCTTTGTCCTGAAAGCCCAGGGCTTGGAGGAGGAAGAAGCTCCAGGAAGCCCCTGTGACCGACTCTGATGGGATGGGAGAGTCTACAAGGAGTTGCTGTGAGTGCCACACCATCAGCACCAGCCCTGCTCTGACACAAGGAGCAAATACCCCTTGATCGGTGTCCTTGCAGGAGGGAGCTGCAGGCCAATGCAGCCGCCTGAGCTGGAGCCAGCTCAGCAGCCTGGGAGGTTCACCAGGTCCCTGGCCCCAGAACCTGTGTACTACCTAGGTTGGGGAGCACCTTGAAGTTCCTCTTCACATTCTGGTACCGGCTTCTCTCCCGGTCTCCCATCTCTGCCCACTCCTCCCTGGAGAAGTAGAGGGAAGCGTCTTTCGAAGCTTCTTCTGCCTGGAGAGTGGAAACACAGTAACTCGGTGATGTAGTAAGAACGCGCACAGCCCCCGGTTGCAGGGAGCAGGCGGGGCCTCGGTGGTCCCTGTGCTGCAAGCACTGAATCCCTGTCTGAGTCGTTTCCCAGGTCCCTGAGCGGCTGTTCCTCCGGGTGCGTCCGTCCTGCGGGTCTGCTCACACTCTGGGCCTTCTCCCACTTCCCTTGTAGCAGGAGACCTGCTCAGACAAGCCCAGACAAGTCAGAAGGACACGCTGAGCCACTAAGATAAGGAGGGGTGAGCAACTAAGTAACTAAGAAGTACGAACAAAAGAACATTGGATGACCCTATTGATGTGGGAAGCTTTGGAAAACTTTTGTTCACCCAAACCCCAAGCGCCCTGGGAGAGCGATAAGGCCGTCTGGGAAAAGCAAACAGCAGGACAGTCACAAGGGCTGGGGCTAGCACCCCTGCAGCTACAACTAATTTCCACATTTAGCCTTTGTACTCTGCTTTTGCCACTAGTTAGAACTAACTTCTGTATTCCGTTTCTGTATCCCGCTTTGCTACGTAGACGGGAAGACCCCGTAGACTATATAAACCCCAAGAATCCTTTCTTCGGGGCTCAGAATTTGGAGACTGACTCCCCTGGACCCGTGCACGTTAATAAACCTCGTACTCCAGAAACCCTCGGTGTCTGGTTGCTTCATTTTCCTGTAACACTATCAGCAGTCCTGCTTTCTCAGCAGCCCTGCTTTCTTGCTTCTGTAAACCTGCTTCTGCTCGTAGGCTTAGTAAAATCGCTTCAGCATGCCACACTATAAAAACAAGCCCCTGCCCAAGCTCGGGACCCAGAATTTGGAGATTGCCTCCTCTGGGTCCGCATGCATAAAAAAAGTCCCACTCCGTACACCCGAAAGCGGCTGAGTTGTTTTTCCGGAACACCCTGACCGGCCCTGCCCCGCGGAGTCCCTTCTCTCCCACCAGCGCTCTGCACCCGCACAGCCAGGGTCACCCCGAGGCCCGGGCGTCTGCGGAGCCCTGTCCCACGCTCCCCGCCAGCCGCTCAGCTCACCTGCAGCGTCCGCCATGCTTCTCCCTCGGGGCTGTGCTGCGGGCCCCTGTCGGGGTTCATGGTGTCCCAGCCCCGAGTCCTCCGAGTGCCTGTGGAAGGAGAAGGCGCTGAGGGCTGACCAGCTTTCTCCTGGCTGTCTGGGCGGCAGGGTGGCAGGCCGCCGGGAGAGGGGGGCGCGGGGCCCTGAGCGAGGAGGGGCTGGACGGCCCGGGGCGTCTTCCGGGCTGAGGACACTGAGGCCGGGGGGACGGTCAGACCCTGCGGCTGCGGAGATTTGGAGCCTCCCATCAAGGGGCTTCAGGGTCCCAGGACGACGACATTTAGCGTCTGAGTTTGGGGAGATTCGGTCTTTCCGGGCGAGCTGCAGGTTGGGGGCCCCGAGCCGAGGGGAACTGGGGTTTTCGGGCTGTTTGGGGTCTAGGCGTTGGGGGTCAGGAGATGTGGGTCCTCCGGGTTGGCGGACGCGGGCCCCTCGATGCTGACGGGGTTTGGGGCCCCTCATGGTGAGGGCATCTGGGGTCTCTCAGGCTGGACTTTGAAGGTCTCGGGCTAAGGGGTCCACGCAGCGAGGCTCCCCGCTTACCGGTCAATTTCCCGGGGACCCTGCCGCACCGCCCACCTCCGCGGAGCTCTGCTCTGGGCTCCGGAGCTTCCCGCCCTGAGGGGGGGAGGTTTCATCCTGGATAGCGGCCAATCAGTGCTGGGATTCCAGGGCCCTGCCCGCCAATGGGCGGTCAGAAGAAGCTGAAAGGGCGGGGCAGAGGGGCAGAGCCCCCTGGGTTCCGGACTGGCCAGCGGAAGACCCGCCCCGCCCCGCGGGGATTGGCTACCCTGGGTCTCCTACCGCCAGTCACCGCAGCCTGCAGCTCCGAGGCTGGTTGTCCTGCAGCTGGTGAGGAATCCATTCAGCAGGACCTGGGATCTTCGAGCCGGGGCCGGACCTTAGGGTGGACGTGGGCCTCCTGCCGCCTGACAAAGTGTCTTTGTTCCACTAGACTATGTTCGGGATCCCCAACTTACATCTAGACCTGTCCGTGCCCCCCCCCCCACTCCCCTTTTGAAACCCACTTTCAGATAGAGCTGCATAAGCAGTGAGGATGCGGTCATGACTGCATTGCATTACGTGGAGACTTAAGTCAGTAAATTCTGACCACGCAACTCATAGACACAAAATAAGTCCCAGAGGGCTGAAATATTTAATTACAACAAATGACATAAGTATACTGGAAAACACACTTGGAGAATTTCACATCTCAAAGTAGTGGCGTTATGAGCAATAGGTATGTTGAAGTAACTCAGGTGTAAAAACATTTCAGAAATAGGAAGACGAGATAAAACCAAGCAAAAGTAAATACATTTAGACATACTGGAAAAACCTACAAGTATTTTGCGTGAAAATAACATCAAATTTGAGTACAGGGGTTCACAGAGCAGAGTCAGTTTAGCTGCTACTGCATCGTCACCCTGATGGTTTCCTCCCGTGCACTTTCTGTTGAGATGATCCCTCCCAACTTCCTCCTTTCTCTACGTAACATAACGTTCCTCTCTTTTACTTATAAATCTTGCCAATGACTTTTGCTACAGCTTGTCTTAAACTGCATTTTTTGACTGTTTCTGAAACCCCTTATCTGCTGGCAAAATAATCGACAGCTATGTTTTTAAGGTCAACATAATGTGTTGGCCCATATGGGGATCCAGAGGACTCCTGACATCTCTGAGGCT